>NC_064620.1:351674171-361674171 GCF_023898315.1 Schistocerca nitens
GAGGGGCTGCGAGGCGTTACAAATCTCATTTGGACTATATACACCCATTTTTTAAAAAATCGTTTTGAATTTTGAAATTTAAGTTTTTTTATCATTTTTCAACCAGTTTGTATTTTCTCGTTTCCCATTAACCATCATCTTGGGTTTTTAAATTTCCAGCAGTCTGCCATCCTGGATATTATAATTAGTTGCTTTCATCTGTGACTGCGGTCTGTGGTGCTGATCAGCGGCATGAACTTACACTGTACAGTAGAGACACCGTAAATATACTACTTTTACCAGTTCTCAAAATTTGGAGTAAGTCTCTGTAACATCCTGTGTACATAATTTATGGGATGCATCTGGTGCCCCTAGCATTTTTGTGAACATTCAACAGTATCAGTTACTGGAAGAGAAGGAAACACTCCTTAAAGTTAGTTTCTGGTTGTAGATGAACAACTGCTTCATTCTTGTAGAGGTAGCATTTTTCTGTTGGTAACGTGTTGGACGTCACACTTATTCTGTGTGTAATGTAAGGCAGTTGAGATCTGTTGAATGAAAATGAACGATATCTTGCCTTGGGAACTGTCTTTGCATTCTACACCTTCTGTGGTTACGTCTAACGTGAGGAATATTATGAAGTGTTTGTGTGCCACAGAAAGTGTGTGCTGTTTTCACTACCGCACTTTGTACGTTGTTCTCAAAAGGTATGGTCTAAAGCGAAGCGAAATCTCGTCCACTGGCACGGACGTAATTGTATACAGTTGTTTAACTTCCCATTTTGCCAAATGCAAGCACATTAGCATGGTTTTGCTTGCTACACAAAAAATGGTTCAAATGGCTCTGAGCACTATGGGACCCAATGTCTGAGGTCATCAGTCCCCTAGAACTTAGAACTACTTGAACCTAACTAACCTAAGGACATCACAAACATCCATGCCCGAGGCAGGATTCGAACCTGCGACCTTAGCGGTCGCGCGGTTCCAGACTATAGCGCCTAGAACTTGCTACACAACATATAAAGTTCCGCTGAATACGCAGATATTCTCATTTTGTTGAGGAACAGACTTATCTATTATTGCAAATGGAAATGGTAGTCATCTGTAATTAGGCCTAAGAGCCTGAACCTACACAACATACAAAATGCCTCTAAATGGGCAAATAGTCATCTTCTGGAAGGAAGTGAGTATATTGTTGTAATGGTTAAGTTAGCCACCTGAATCTGGCCACTATGGATCGAAACTAGTAATGGCATTGAAGTAATTTTTTTTAGATGTGTCTGTGACTAGTAGCGTCACAAAAGTATATCAGGTGACACTGAGGGTATTAGCTTAGGAAACAATATACTAAAGATTAGTTGAGTTATTTCACCAGTCAACCAACTGGCGATGATGTAAGTACTGAAGATATAAAATGCTGACTGGCAATAGCAAGGAAAGATTTCTTTTTAAATAAAAAAGAGAAGTATGTTAACATCGAATATGAAGTATCAGGAAATCTTTTTGGAAGTGTTTCTCTGTGTTGCAGCCTGATATGGAAGCGTAACATGGATGATATGCAGTACAGGTGATAGAATAATATAGTAGCTTTTCAAGTGCGGTGCTTCAGTTGTTCCATAGTATCTAGACTCTGCAGAAAGAGCATTAACGTATCAATTCTTTTATAAATATATATTATGAATTTTTGCACTTTTAATAATTTAGAGTTTGGAAGTTAATTTTCATCACATGTAGTTTTCTTACTGTAGCATTTCTCACCATTACTGTAATTTGCATCCTTCCGAAATCGAAGTATTACCTTATTTGTAGTACTGTTGTTACTGAACCAACCACAGGGATAAAACAGCATTACACAATGAGGGAAAAACCTTGCTGTTTTGTACAAATAATAGCAAACCCAGATCTGAAGCTTTCTAGCACTGAGCCGAGAAATTGTTGAACGCGGCATTTACATTTAATTATACTAAATTTTTCGAATGAGTGGTTCCAGCATTTGAATAAATATTTTGAGTTTGCATGTTCCACTAACAGATGCAAAGTCACAGCGAATTATCTCCGCTGGAAAAAAAATTCAGATACCAAAGCTACGCTGCGGAATAAGTGCCAGTCGACGTTAAATACTAATTATGGATAAATTTGATATAGTTGCTTATTAAAACCCTACTCGCCTTTCATTTATCAGTTACTACAGTTATGATACATAATGTTCGGTCACCAAATAGTCTGGGTTTATGGGTAATAACCTTGCACGAATGCTACTTAAATCCCTGTGAAACGCCGATTTCAGTGAAGGTTATCCCATCAAAAACGCAATCCTAGTACATCCTCGTTTCTTCATAGCTGTCGAAGCAAGATCATGCATCTGAGAGAAAGGTGGTAGACAGGGAAATGAAGATATTGCAACAAAACTGGTTTTGGTGACAAATTTACTATCCGATCTAGGATCATTTAAAGTGAGCGATACCGCACTGAAGATATAAAAACCAAAACCCCACCACTACACAGCTATGCGAAAATGCTTGAATATCGACGTTTATAAATAATGTAATTACAACGATGATTACGGACTTCTCAAAAAATATAGACAATAATCGTGTTCTGTTTATGAAATGTACCTTCCGAAGAGTGTTTTGCATAAATAGATCGATATATGGTTGTAACTTATTTGCTACATGTTGTTAGAGGTAATCGTTAGTTCTGTTTGGGCAGTTGGTTGCAGAGGTTTGAAGTCCAAGGATTGTGAAAGTTGTGTGTGATTGATTGATTTGTACTGTGAAGTGAAAAGACTGAAAATAGATTTGTAATTCTGCGGAAAGTCCACTATAATTCATAAAATTATTGAAAAAACAACCCAATCACTCTCCAGACTATTATAGAAAGATGAACCACAGAAGTAAACAACGTGCTATCAATACAAAGCAAAGAAGAGCAACAACAGAACTGGTTATTTGAATTCGACTGTCCCTGTGACTCGCTGCAATATGTCAATATCTCCGCGTGACAAGTGTTGTGTAAATGTGACTGGCCGCCCAAGTTACTTACTACAAACAGTAATAAACCAATTCTAGGCAATAAGAGGGTGGGGACGGTCAGAATATGAAGAAATCAGATCACTGTGCATTAGGAAACATACTCATCAATGCATCAACTGAACAAAATTTTCCATGTGAATAGTCGTTTCGTGTCATAAGAATGTGAGAATGAAGTGTACGCATTTCATTGCAAATCACTGAACATCGCACGAAAAGAAGGGAAAATTAGAATATTAGAGGGAACGGGTTATTCTAAACTCATCTCGCTATCGGTAGACGAGATTCCGGACTGCAACAAATCTTTCGAAAAAAAAAAAAATCGTCACACTACTCTGCAAAATTAAGATCCTTTTAAGTTCACATATGTTTTCTTATATGTAAAGAACTACAGTTTTGAATAGACGGCAACTTCACCTTTTCGGGGAAACGTAAATTAGCCTTATCTTCGTACCGTAAGTGCCACAGATACAGATGTTTACGTCCCTACTAGTCCTCTTCTCATAAAGTAACTCCTTACACCACTCTGTTGAACACAAGTTGTTTTTAAAAACAAAAGTTCTAGCAAGATATTTCTTTTTACTCGGTGTAAACCGGTTGTAATGATTAGATTTCACTGCTCTCACTTTATACATCATTCGCCTTATCGGCATCTATCAGAAGAATTATTTTCCGGCTATTTAGAAAGGCAGTTCATTTAATTGGAAATGTTCAGTAGGTTATTCAAGGTCACAAGTTTTCCGTGAGTAGCAACGACATTATTCAACATTATTTCAGTAAAACACTGAGTTTATTATGATAAACAATATAAGGAACATTAAATTTTTAAGAGGTCAACAAAGTCTGCGCAGGTGTTTATATGATGAATGAAAGTGGTGTACACTTATCTGAAGTTTCTTTAGGATATTAAATTCATTTTATAGAGCAAGTACACCAAAAGCGTTTCGATGTAGAGAATCAGTGCGACTTTTCAACGATGTATTGTATCAAAAAATGGTTCAAATGGCTCCGGGCACTATTGGACTTAACATCTGTGGTCATCAGTCCCCTTGAACTTAGAACTACTTATACCTAACTAACCTAAGGACATCACACACATCCTGCGACCGTAGCAGTGACGGGGTTCCAGACTGAAGCGCCTAGAACCGCATGGCAACAACGGCCGGCGATGTATGGTATCAAATAGAAAAATATTACGTATGTGTAATTACCGGGGCTAAAGCGACGTTAGTAGTAAATACAGAAGTACACAAAAATTAAGCCAAAAAGTGAATCCTTTCTCGTCCAAAATGTTAGCACAGAAAGTCTCTCTAGTTATTTGGTCTGTCAGCAACAACAAATTGAGGTTCTTAATTCCGTTTTTCAGGCGACACGAAAATTTGATGTTTATTCTATTGTATATTAAAATAAGCAGCTTCTGCGGAAGCCTTAGTACGACCTGAAGTCCACTACGAACTTCTGATGCTGAAGTACCCAACCGTCTAAGCGGTAGTTAACGTTCTGCAAACACTGAGTGCACGAAAACAAAGTCGTAAATTCTGTCGGTGGCCATTCCGAGTGCAATCTAATCTCCCCGCGGATCCTGCCTCATACAGCCAGATAAAAGTAACACGATAAACTTTCGCCACCAACTTCTCCCTCTTGCCCCGTGCGATTTCTTTTTCCTCCCATTTGGTTAGAAGTTTCTTCGCTCCAAAGCTCAATATCAAGCTCGCATCCACGAAAGTCAGTTGCTGCGCGGAGACTTCTACGAGTTGCCACTCAGAATTTAACATGAAGTCGTTAAAGAAGCGTTAACGCAACCTGGATAAAGTATCAGGTGACGAAAGTATGTGGAATTTAAAGTAAGTATAATTCTGTTGTTATCTGCAATAAAACGGACAACTATTACCATCTTGTGTCCTTGGAGACCTAAGATTTTGCGTGCATTCTTGTAAATATAATTACTTCTTTAGATAACATAAATAGTTAGAGTGTGTTTATCAAGTTCATGTCATACGAAGGAGGGATTTCTAAAACATCCTGAGGAAACAGCAGTTTTCATGTGAACTTTCTCCAGAAACATCCATTTCCACCTTACAACTGTAACAATGTGTCCTCTTCTACGCTAATTTATTGTTATTTTGTCCCCGCCCCCTAATGTGGTCGGTGGATGAGCTACGTGCGGTACAGCATCCTGATCTTCAGCAAAAAATTTAAAACACACATTAAAAAGAAACAAGTTTGAGAAAAAGGTGGAAATTTACACATTTTTAAAATACACAGATAAACGTATTTTTCGATGGTGTTTACATGTAATTAAACAAATCTCTTTGCCTTTTACATCCAATTAAACAATTCTCCGTCTTCTTAACAAAAATACTATGAGGCAACGAATAATAAGTATGGATGTTTATGACGTATTTCAGAAAAATGTGATTTTCTTTGAAGAGGAACACTGGACTTCCATTAAGAAGCTGAAGGACCTGGATTGGTAAAAATGTTTTTCGCGAGGCGAAACGTTAGATATTCTTTAGGGTTGACGAGTTTTAGTGTAAAGAAAGGGGACTATGGAGTAGTATCTATGTAGGGTAAAGTAAGTGCTGGATTGATCGGTGAGAGGAGAGAAAGTAAGGAAGGAGAAGTTCTGTCTGTCTGTGTGTGTGTGTGTGTGTGGGGGGGGGGGGCTGAGTTGTTGTGTGGAGGCCACCCAAGACCAGACGATTCTGTGGGTTCAATTTGTAATATCTTCTGTCGGACTAAGTCTCTTCTCTGGCTTCCAGCCGACCTTTAACACTAGTGCACGCTCTGTGCTATGTTCATGCTGCCACTCGGCGACAATAGATCGCGGCACATGTAACAGTTTTGTCAAGACGAAAGCTCCACGCCGCTAAGAGATCAGTAGCTCGTAATTTCGTTAAATTGAGTTGTTTCGGCAAATTTCTGGGTATAGTTGTTTGGAAAGCAGTATACAGTGTGTCCCAGAAATATTGCAATAAAATTTTAAGGGCTGTGGACGGTGTCTTGAGGAACAAATAGACGGCAGGAATCCTCGTTCAGAAACCTCATGCAACACCGCTACAGAACGTAGAAGTTACAGGCGCCAGAAGTGGTAGTCTAGTGGTGGTGTCTTTGATTAGTGATCAAAACGTCCTCTGTCTCCGGTTCAAAACCTGCCACGGCTTTAATTTTGATTAATAATCAGCTTGGCGGCCGAAAACTTTCGGCATAAGAAGTCACCCTCGTTTTGTCAACGGCCCTATCGAAGAGGACGGAGAAGCGGACAGAGGTTTAGGGCACTCGCTTATCCTTGGGATGAGAAAATGTCCCGATAGTCGGAAGGATCAGCAATTGTCAACGACATGGGGATGCAGAAGGCAATGGAAACAAGCACATTAAAGACACATATCGTATATCGACAGCACATTTGGCCTGTAATTGAAAAAGTGTAATGATGATATCTTCATTGGCAAAAGATTTCTGAATCGTTCCCCATTCGGGTCTTCGTTAGGGGACTGCCAAAGGGGAGTCACTATGAGAAAATAACAAACGAAAGGTCAACACTCTACGGTCCTGGGCGTGGAACGTCAGAAGCTTGAACGTGGTAGGGAAGCTAGAAAATCTGAAAAGGGAAATGCAGAGGCTCAGCAGAGATAGTAGAGGTTGGAAAAGGGAAATGGAAAGAAGACAGATTTCTTGTCAGATGAGTGTAGGGTAATATCAACAGAAGCATAAATTGATGTAGCGGTAACAGGATTCGTCATGAATAGGAAGGCGAGGCAGAGAGTGTGTTACTGTGAACAGTTCAATCATGTCAAAAAAAAAAATTACTGTTACTCAAGATACACTGACGGCTGAAGGCCTTATTAAGAAGAATTAAAATTTGTCGGCTGAAGGCCACGAGCAGTAGGAATAATTATAACATATATTACTTTTAAACAATGGACACAATCAGATCGACCTGAGGAAAGTGGCTCTGAGCACTATGGGACTTAAACATCTATGGTCATCAGTCCCCTGGAACTTAGAACTACTTAAACCTAACTAACCTAAGGACATCACACAACACCCAGCCATCACGAGGCAGAGAAAATCCCTAACCCCGCCGGGAATCGAACCCGGGAACCCGGGCGTGGAAAGCGAGAACGCTACCGCACGACCACGAGATGCGGGCTGAGGAAAGTCCCTACAGCTGAGTAAGCGGTGAGACAGGCAGCCAAGAGTTATGCTCACCTAACAGGATGGCAACTCAAACTTGGGACATTTTAAACGCCGATCAATCCTCTTACCAAATCCACCTACTAACGTGTGATAACCAGTAGAACGATGGAATAATTCAAGCGGAAGCAAAGTGAAACACAGCACTGCGTCTTCAGAATCCGGTGTCTAATACATCGAAAGGCAGAAGGAACCACTACAGCCAAGGTAGACAAAAGAAACCACAATCCACACGGCAATCAAGGAGGCTGTCTAACTGCACGCCATGCCGGACAGCTTCGGCAAGACGAGGAAAAGTACACTGCCGCAAAAATACACTAACCTCCAGGGAAGGTATCTGGGGCGTTAGCGGCCACTAGGCAGTAAATACCGCTGGTCGCACTTCACCAAATAATAACACACATTCAAAAACTAATAACAGGCACTAGAAGATGGCTAATAGGTTCCACCAACTCGACACACAAACTTGCTGCTCTACGTCTCACAGCGATCCTCGAGCAGCAACACACAAACAAGCGGCGTGATCACAAATAGTGGAGGTTTCACTACTGAATGTTCACTCAACGTGCTGGGTCAGGTGGACAACGAGGATGTGGCCCTCGAAACTACAGCCCCTCGATCCCGCAATGCCTGCATGCCGCCAGCAGTCCCAGCCTGTCCTCACGCTGCTGGACCTCCCTGTTGCTCCGTCCAAATCGAACCCCTCACACACCCGACCTGGAAAACATTTCACGTCTTCCCAAAGATAGTATGGGTACTAGACGTCGATAAACGCTGCTGCTGCTGCCACTCACAGACAGGCAACGCTGGCAAATGTAGTGGTGCCAGTAAACAGAAGAAGAAAACGAGACCCTTCGATCCCTATTACACGATGCCAACCTACCAACGGCACCAACGCCAGCCACACACGGCGCACCCACAACACGCACTAAGTTTCTCGCAACATTTCTCGAACATCCTTTGTAATGTTTTTTTTTTTTTTATTTTGGTTTTAGGGCGCAAAACTGCTATGGTCATTAGCGCCCGGTCCGCGACTGAGGAAAGAATAAAAACTGAAAATGGAAAACAGCAAAAATGGGAACAAAACTCAAAAAATTGGACACGAAAAGCAGAAACAAGGCTTAAAAGTCCACTACAGAGAGGGGTTGATGGTCCCCTATAAAACGTCAAATGACTGACGTCATTTCACTGTCACTAATAAACTGGAGAACGCGGTCGGCTGAGCGCGTGTCATCTGCTAAAATCGACGATACATCAGGCGATAGCTGTAGACGGGAGCGTAACGGATTAAAATAGGGGCATTCAATTAAAAGGTGTCTTACCGTCCACAGCTGAGAGCAGTGGGGACAGAGTGGGGGAGGATCGCCACTTAAAAGATGCCGATGGCTAAAACGACAGTGCCCTATCCGGAGTCTAGCTAAAATTACCTCCTCCCGACGACTCGTTCGGGAGGAAGAGGTCCAAGCGCAAGGAAGGGCTTTCACTTCCCGCAATTTATTGCGGGGAAGTGTTGACCAATGCGCATGCCATAAATGAGCAACTTTGCGACATAAACCGCTCCGTAGATCGGTGAAGGGAAGCGACTGAATAGCTGGCCGAGGAAGAGAAACTGCAGCCTTGGCTGCTATATCAGCCGCCTCATTCCCACAGATACCAGCGTGTCCCGGGAGCCAGAGGAACGCCACCGAGACGCCCCCCAGGTGGAGCAAGCGCAGACAGTCCTGAATCCGGTGGACCAGAGGGTGCACAGGGTAAAGAGCTTGGAGACTGAGGAGAGAGCTGAGAGAATCTGAGCAGATTACGTACTGTATCCGCTGATGGCGGCGGATGTAGTGGACAGCCTGGAGAACAGCGAAAAGCTCCGCAGTATAAACAGAACACTGGTCGGGAAGCCGAAAGTGATTTGGGGCGTCGCCAACAGTGTAGGCACTCCCTACACCCAACGATGTTTTCGAGCCGTCGGTGTAAATAAAGCTGGCGTCTGTCATTTGTGCACATAGAGCAGCAAATGCCCGACGATAAACAAGTGAAGGCGTACCATCCTTGGGAAATTGACAAAGATCACGGAGCAGACAGATCCGGGGTCGAAGCCAAGGCGGCGCTGTACCCCAAGTTGTCAAGAATGTTTTAGGAAAGCGGAAGGAAAGAGAATGGAGCAGTTGACGGAAGCGGACTCCCGGGGGTAGTAGGGAGGAGGAGCGGCCTGCATACCCTACATCAAAGGAGGCGTCGAAAAAAGGGTCGTGGGCTGGATTAGCAGGCATGGAAGACAGATGGCTAGCAGAACGGCTCAGAAGGACCGCTCGCCGATTGGACAGCGGAGGTTCAGCAGTCTCAGCATAAAGGCTTTCCACAGGGCTAGTGTAAAAAGCTCCAGACGCTAAACGTAATCCACGGTGGTGGATAGAGTCGAGACGCCGAAGAATAGATGCCCGAGCAGAGGAGTAGACGATGCTTCCATAGTCTAATTTCGAGCGCACTAAGGCGCGATAGAGGCGGAGAAGGACCACTCGGTCCGCTCCCCAGGAGGTACCATTCAGGACACGGAGGGCGTTGAGCGTTCGCAGACAGCGAGCCGAAAGATAGGAAACGTGGGAGGACCAGCACAGTTTTCTGTCAAACATAAGACCCAAGAATTTAGTGACGTCTGAAAACGGAAGGTTGACAGGACCTAGATGTAAGGAGGGCGGAAGAAACTCCTTACGTCGCCAAAAATTAATACAAACGGTCTTACTGGGAGAAAAACGGAAGCCGGTTTCGAGGCTCCAAGAGTGGAGGCGATCGAGACATCCTTGAAGACGTCGTTCAAGAAGGCTGGTCCGTTGAGAGCTGTAGTAGATCGCAAAATCGTCCACAAAGAGGGAGCCCGAGACGTCAGGGGAGGAGACAATCCATAATTGGATTTATAGCGATGGCAAACAGTACAACACTCAGCACGGAGCCCTGGGGTACCCCGTTTTCTTGAGAGAAAGTACGGGAGAGAGTAGTGTTCACCCGCACCCTAAATGTTCGCTCTGCCATAAATTCGCGAAGAAAAAGGGGCAGCCGGCCTCGAAAGCCCCAAGAGAACAGTGTGCGGAGGATGCCTGTCCTCCAACAGGTATCGTATGCTCTCTCCAGATCAAAAAATATTGCTACTGTTTGGCGTTTCCGGAGAAAATTGTTCATGATATAAGTGGAGAGAGCAACAAGATGGTCAACTGCAGAGCGATGCTTTCGGAATCCGCATTGGGCAGGTGTGAAAAGACTGCGGGATTCCAGCCACCAAGCTAAACGGTAATTCACCATACGCTCCAAAATCTTACAGACACTACTCGTGAGAGAAATGGGGCGATAACTAGAGGGGAGATGTTTGTCCTTTCCAGGTTTCGGAATGGGAACGACGATAGCTTCCCGCCATCGTCTGGGAAAGGTACTGTCGGTCCAAATTCGATTATAAAGGCGAAGGAGGTAACGCAGACTATGGGTTGATAAATGCAGCAACATTTGGACATGGATACCATCCGATCCAGGGGCGGAGGAGCGAGAAGAAGAGAGGGCATGTTGGAGTTCCCGCATGGAGAAAACAGTATTGTAGCTTTCGCGATTTTGAGAGGAGAAAGCAAGAGGTCGCACTTCCGCTGCACGTTTCTTCGGGAGAAACGCTGGCGGGTAATTTGAAGAGCTCGAAATCGCAGCAAAGTGCTGACCCAATGAGTTAGAAATTGCGACGGGGTCCACTAAGGTATCATGCGCGACAGTGAGCCCAGAGACCGGGGAGAAACTAGGCGCGCCTGAGAACCGTCGGAGCCGACTCCAAACTTCCGAGGAGGGAGTGAAGGTGTTAAAGGAGCTAATAAAGAATTGCCAGCTTGCCTTCTTGCTATCGCGGATGACGCGACGGCATCGCGCACGGAGTTGCTTATAGCGGATACAGTTTGCTAAAGTAGGATGGTGACGGAAAATGCGAAGAGCACGTCGCCGCTCACGGATTGCGTCACGGCATGCCTCGTTCCACCAAGGAACTAGGGGGCGCCGGGGCAATTCGGAGGTGCGTGGAATGGAACGTTCCGCAGCTGTAAGAATAACGTCGGTAATATGTGTGACCTCATCGTCGACGCTGGGAAAGCGACGGTCATCGAATGTCGCTAGAGACGAAAAAAGTGTCCAATCGGCTTGGGCAAACTTCCAGCGTCGCGGGCGCATATATGGCAGTTGAGGCTGCAGCCTAAGGACACATGGAAAGTGGTCACTCGAGTGTGTATCATCTAGGGCGAACCATTCGAAGCGCCGAGCAAGCGGAACAGTACCGATCGCAAGGTCCAAATGAGATAAATTTGTCGTGGAGGCAGACAAAAACGTGGGGACCCCAGTGTTGAGGCAAACTAGATCCGCTTGGTGGAAGACGTCTAGCAATAGGGAGCCACGTGGACAAGGATGTGGAGATCCCCAAAGCGGGTGGTGGGCATTGAAGTCCCCAACCAGCAAATAGGGGGGTGGAAGCTGACCAAGAAGATGAAGGAGATCAGCTCGTGCCATTGGTGTGGACGATGGAATGTATACAGTACAAAGAGAGAACGTGTATCCAGAAAGGGAAAGACGGACGGCGACAGCTTGGAAGGAACTGTCTAAGGGGATTGGATGATAATGGAGAGTATCATGGAGAAGAATCATGAGTCCTCCATGGGCTGGAGTGCCTTCCACAGAGGGGAGGTCATATCGGACGGACTGAAAATGAGGGAGAACAAAGCGGTCATTAGGACGCAGCTTTGTTTCCTGAAGACAGAAGATGACCGGCGAGTAGGATCGTAAGAGGATCGACAATTCATCCCGATTGGCTCGAATGCCGCGGATATTCCAGTGGATAATGGACATAGGGTGAACAGAAAATGGAGGAATGTGACCAAGGGTGCTGTCAACTCAACGACTGCTCAGAGCTTGCGACCGACAGCATGGAATGGCATTCGGCCCAAGGCAGAAGATCCTGATCCATAGGTTGGTCAGGAGCAGCTCCTGCCACCAGCGATCGGCCGGTTGACCGGCCACCAGCAGTGCGCCTCGGCGACACAAAAGACGGCCGAGGGCGATTTCCGCCAGGTGGCGCTGTGGATGGGACACGCCTTGGCGGAGAAGGAGAGGAACTGGGTTTCTTTGTAGCCTTCTTGGAAGTATGAGGTTTAGAGGAAGGAGGAACCGATGGTGGTGAAGTTGCCGTACGTAAAAACTCTTCACGAGTATGCTCTTTCTTCGAAGACTTGGTGTCTGACTTTTGGGCTCGAGATTTAGCAGAACCCGACGAAGGGTGAGCCAAAGAGTGGGCAGGCGAAAGTGGTGAAGTTGAACGGGCGATCTTTGCGCTGGCCGATCGGACGACCGTGGCACTAAAGGTGAGGTCGCAAGTCTGCGTGGCCGCCTCCTTTGTTGGCCGAGGAGAAGCAAGGACAGTGCTGTATTTGCCTGTCTGAGGCACGGTGGGCTGTCGACTGGCGAACAACTTCCGAGCAGCAAAGGTCGACACCTTTTCCTTCACTCTTATTTCCTGGATGAGCTTTTCGTCCTTAAAAACTGGGCAATCTCTAGAGGAAGCAGCGTGGTCACCCATACAGTTGATGCAGCGAGGGGATGGAGGTGGACAAGCACCCTCATGGGCATCCCTGCCACACGTAACACATTTGGCCGGATTAGAACAGGACTGGCTGGTGTGATTGAATCGCTGGCACCGATAGCAACGCGTAGGGTTTGGGACGTAAGGACGAACGGAAATTATCTCATAGCCTGCTTTGATTTTCGAAGGGAGTTGCACTTTGTCAAATGTCAAAAAGACAGTGCGGGTTGGAATGATCTTCGTGTCAACCCTTTTCATAACCCTATGAACAGCCGTTAAGCCCTGGTCTGACAGGTAGTGCTGAATTTCTTCGTCAGACAGTCCATCGAGGGAGCGTGTATAAACAACTCCACGCGAGGAATTTAAGGTACGGTGCGGTTCCACCCGGACAGGGAAAGTGTGTAGTAGTGAGGTACGCAGCAATTTTTGTGCCTGGAGGGCACTGTGTGTTTCTAACAACAGGGTGCCATTCCGTAATCTGGAACAAGACTTTACAGGACCTGCAATTGCGTCGATACCTTTCTGAATTATGAAAGGGTTGACTGTGGAGAAGTCGTGACCTTCGTCAGACCGAGAAACAACAAGGAACTGTGGCAACGATGGAAGAACTGACTGTGATTGAGACTCAGTGAACTTACGTTTGTGAGCAGACATAGTGGAAGATGAGGAAACCATTGCGGAAGAATCCCCCATGATTACCGGCGTCTCCGATGGCGCGCTCCTCCCTTGTGGGGGCCCTCTCTGAGGGCACTCCCGCCTTAGGTGATTGTTCACACCTCAGGTCACACCTCCCGACAAACGGACGGAGGGACCAATCGGCACTTTCGGAAGGTATCAGCTCGGGTAATCACCCCTCCCTGGGCCTGGCCGTTACCAGGGGGTACGTACGTGTCCTACCTGTCTACCCGGGGCGGGGAATTACGCGTTACCCCGTCACCGGCTACGCATGGAAGTGCGTGGGTCGGCCTTCAGACACGCACAGGGAGGAAGAAAGAGAAAGGGAAAGGGAAAGGAAAGAAGAGGTCTCAAACGCCGCAGCGGAGAAAAGGGTAGAGAGAAGAGGTAAGGAAAAGAGAGGGACAAAGGAAGGACGAAGACTTACAAGTAAGGAAGGCGAAGAATGTGGTACATTTACAAGCGTCCGTCTCCGGACGTAGGCACAAACCATTCCCCCAGAGGGGGAGAAAAGGAAGGAAAGAGCCAGAGGTGAGGGGGGGGGGGCGAAGATGGGGGATGAGGAAGGATGCGGAAAGGGAAGGTATGCAGCCCGGAAAGGAAGGAAGGCCACATCAGCTCGGGGTCCCGTGCTCGCTACGCACGTATCCACAAAAGAGTTGTGGATCCCCTGGGGGGACCTTTGTAATGTTGTACTATAGCAAGTATTAGTAAATGATGTTCAGGCATGGTAATTTTGAGTTGTATTTGTAATAGCGCAATTACGCTGAACTAAATTTTGTAGTTTTCAGACTGTCTAACGCTGGCTTGTGTACATTGAATAGTGTCATGAAAAAGACTGCGAAGTAGAGTATTACGGATTTCAAAGAATTTCATGTCTCTGGTATAGGCTCTTATGATTTGTTCAGACGTAAAGAAGAGGTTAGCGAAGTGTGAGTCACTGCTGGAATATGTGCAGAGCGCTTTAGAAAAGACGAACGTAAATAAGCCTCATTAAAGAAAAAATCTGAACTATCGATACAATAGGTATGATCACCGGCTCACAGTGGATGACCCTTCGTCAGTACGAACAACTCTATTTAAACACTGAAGTACCACAACTAAAAGAGCATTAAATGCACCGAGTACCTCTCTCCTGCAAAGAGAAAGGATTGTTTTAAACCTTTTCAGAAAACTTAAATCAGTCTGCACCACTCCTTTGACTTAGATTTTGGTGATTATTTCTTTTTTATGCCAAAAATCTATGTTCTAGACTCTAAAATACACTCCTGGAAATGGAAAAAAAGAACACATTGACACCGGTGTGTCAGACCCACCATACTTGCTCCGGACACTGCGAGAGGGCTGTACAAGCAATGATCACACGCACGGCACAGAGGACACACCAGGAACCGCGGTGTTGGCCGTCGAATGGCGCTAGCTGCGCAGCATTTGTGCACCGCCGCCGTCAGTGTCAGCCAGTTTGCCGTGGCATACGGAGCTCCATCGCAGTCTTTAACACTGGTAGCATGCCGCGACAGCGTGGACGTGAACCGTATGTGCAGTTGACGGACTTTGAGCGAGGGCGTATAGTGGGCATGCGGGAGGCCGGGTGGACGTACCGCCGAATTGCTCAACACGTGGGGCGTGAGGTCTCCACAGTACATCGATGTTGTCGCCAGTGGTCGGCGGAAGGTGCACGTGCCCGTCGACCTGGGACCGGACCGCAGCGACGCACGGATGCACGCCAAGACCGTAGGATCCTACGCAGTGCCGTAGGGGACCGCACCGCCACTTCCCAGCAAATTAGGGACACTGTTGCTCCTGGGGTATCGGCGAGGACCATTCGCAACCGTCTCCATGAAGCTGGGCTACGGTCCCGCACACCGTTAGGCCGTCTTCCGCTCACGCCCCAACATCGTGCAGCCCGCCTCCAGTGGTGTCGCGACAGGCGTGAATGGAGGGACGAATGGAGACGTGTCGTCTTCAGCGATGAGAGTCGCTTCTGCCTTGGTGCCAATGATGGTCGTATGCGTGTTTGGCGCCGTGCAGGTGAGCGCCACAATCAGGACTGCATACGACCGAGGCACACAGGGCCAACACCCGGCATCATGGTGTGGGGAGCGATCTCCTACACTGGCCGTACACCACTGGTGATCGTCGAGGGGACACTGAATAGTGCACGGTACATCCAAACCGTCATCGAACCCATCGTTCTACCATTCCTAGACCGGCAAGGGAACTTGCTGTTCCAACAGGACAATGCACGTCCGCTTGTATCCTGTGCCACCCAACGTGCTCTAGAAGGTGTAAGTCAACTACCCTGGCCAGCAGGATCTCCGGATCTGTCCCCCATTGAGCATGTTTGGGACTGGATGAAGCGTCGTCTCACGCGGTCTGCACGTCCAGCACGAACGCTGGTCCAACTGAGGCGCCAGGTGGAAATGGCATGGCAAGCCGTTCCACAGGACTACATCCAGCATCTCTACGATCGTCTCCATGGGAGAATAGCAGCCTGCATTGCTGCGAAAGGTGGATATACACTGTACTAGTGCCGACATTGTGCATGCTCTGTTGCCTGTGTCTATGTGCCTGTGGTTCTGTCAGTGTGATCATGTGATGTATCTGACCCCAGGAATGTGTCAATAAAGTTTCCCCTTCCTGGGACAATGAATTCACGGTGTTCTTATTTCAATTTCCAGGAGTGTAAAAATAAAATAGGAACGAACTTTTTTTATTGTAACTTAGGAGTATCCAGTCGTTCCTTACTAATTGATGGGACAACAGCCGATACATATGTCAACATGTCAAGAACACAGACAGCCGTAGTTTCATCTCCAGTTTATTGGCTGCCCATTTCAGCGTTACAATATTCTATCATCAGATCCCCTACACCAGATAGCGGCTGAATTCCCTCAGTGACAAGCGTGCGTACGTCTTGAGAGAAAATTACCGGGCTATGTTATATCAAATATACAGCATTAGATTAGACGTAACTTAAGATGAAATGAAACCTAAACCCATTAAATATTTTGTGAACAATCTATTACTTGTATTGTCTAATATGCTAAATATATTCAGAGAATTCAAGTTAATTCTTCATTAGAAAGGTGTTCAAGGTGAAAAGGACGAAGAAAGAAGAAAAGCGTAAAGGAAGATTACAGTTTAATGTCCAGTAAACAAGTAGGGCATTAGAAACGGATTACAAACTAAGATTGTACCTAAATGGGAAAGGAAATCTGTCGTGCACTTTCGAAGCAACCATCGCGGCATTTGCCTGGAGTGATTTAGAGAAATCACGGGAAACCTCAGTCTGAATGACCGTACAGGGATATGAACCGTCTCCTCCATGAAAGAGGGGAGGGGGAACCCTGCTGTGGAGTGGCACAGGTGGGACATACTAATGGACGAAGTTCACTCTCTGGGTAGGAAATAGGTTGGAGCTATGTTGGGATTGGGTACGGAGGGTGCATAGGTGTAGAGAACATGGTATGTGTTGGTACAGGCGGGGCAGCATACTGGGACTGGAGACTAGAAGAAATGACCTGGGTGTATTGTAGCTTGGTGTGGCTCAGTTATAAAAAACAATTGTATTTAAATAGCATAACTGGTAATAATGAAGAAACCAAATCGCTGTTGCTGTACTGGAACGGAACGCTAGCTGTCAGTACTAGAAAAGACATCAAGTTTCGAAGTGCTATGTGAAGCCTGCAGGATTAGTGCATGAATCACCTAGATAGGTGCGTTAACTACCTAGATAGGTGCGTTAACTACCTAGATAGGTGCGTTAACTACCTAGATAGGTGCGTTAACTAGAGAGATGATTAATATGTGTGTTTCACGTATGGCCAAAACGGTGAGTTTTGTTGAAACCGCTACCTCTTAAGGTCAGAGGGAGACGACTGGATGATGCTGCTGCACTCTGCTCAGTAGCAGCAATTACTAGATGAGTCAGCAGCAGCCTTGGAATCGAGTCAGAAAATCATAGGAACATTTAGCGCGTCAGTCGAGGATGTAAGCAGCGGCTGTCCACATAGCAGTGCACGGACGAGCAAAAACCTTACAACGTAACGGTAGCGCGTAGACTGATCTATTCTGACTGTTTCTGGACCTCAATACTGGAACTGGCTAATAAAGTCTGTGTATGACAAAGAAAATGTTCCATAAATGCCATAGGCCCTGATGGAGCATGGCGCCTTCATCGGGGTACGCGAACTCGCAGAGCAACTGATACCGCAGATCTGAGTATCTTCATAAGGTACATAAAGAGTCTCTGCAAGATTGTGGCGTGAATATTACGTCCAGTTAGAGGTACACAACTTTTGGACCTACCTTTCTCTGACAAACCGTACCATCCGACACGTATATTAAAAATATACTGAAAACGCTTCTCAGTGAACTAGCAGCTTTTTTTTTTTGGTCATCAGTCTACTGACGGGTATGATGCGGCCCGCCACGAATTCCTTTCCTGTGCTAACCTCTTCATCTCAGAGTAGCACTTGCAACCTACGTCCTCAATTATTTGCTTGACGTATTCCTATCTCTGTCTTCATCTACAGTTTTGGCTCTCTACAGCTCCCTCTAGTACCATGGAAGTCATTCCCTCATGTCTTAGCTGATGTCCTATCATCCTGTCCCTTCTCCTTATCAGTGTTTTCCACATATTCCTTTCCTCTCCGATTCTGCTTAGAACCACCTCATTCCTTACCTTACCAGTCCACCTAATTTTCAACATTCGTCTATAGCATCACATATCAAATGCTTCGATTCTCTTCTGTTCCGGTTTTCCCACATTCCATGTTTCACTACCATACAATGCTGTACTCCAGACGTACATCCTCAGAAATTTCTTCCTCAAATTAAGGCCGGTATTTGATATTAGCAGACTTCTCTTGGGCAGAAATGCCTTTTTTGCCATAGCGAGTCTGCTTTTGATGTCCTCCTTGCTCCGTCCGTCATTGGTTATTTTACTGCCTAGGTAGCAGAATTCCTTAACTTCATTGACTTCGTGACCATCAATCCTCATGTTAAGTTTCTCGCTGTTCTCATTTCTGCTACTTCTCATTACCTTCGTCTTTCTCCGATTTACTCTCAAACCATACTGTGTACTCATTAGACTGTTCATTCCGTTCAGCAGGTCATTTAATTCTTCTTCACTTTCACTCAGGATAGCAATGTCATCAGCGAATTGTATCCATTGATACCCTTTCACCTTGTATTTTAATTCCACTCCTGAACCTTTCTTTTATTTCCATCATTGCTTCCTCGATGTACAGATTGAAGAGTAGGGGCGAAAGGCTACAGCCTTGTCTTACACCCTTCTTAATACGAGAACTTCGTTCTTGATCGTCCACTCTTATTATTCCCTCTTGTTGTACATATTGTATATGACCCATCTCTCCCTATAGCTTACCCCTACTTTTTTCAGAATCTCGAACAGCTTGCACCATTTTATATTCTCGAACGCTTTTTCCAGGTCGACAAATCCTATGAAAGTGTCTTGATTTTTCTTTAGCCCTGCTTCCATTATTAGCCGTAACGTCAGAATTGCCTCTCTCGTCCCTTTCCTTTTCCTAAAGCCAAACTGATCGTCACCTTGCGCATTCTCAATTTTCTTTTCCATTCTTCTGTATATTATTCTTTTAAGCAGCTTCGATGCATGAGCTGTTAAGCTGATTGTGCGATAATTCTCGCACTTGTCAGCTCTTGCCGTCTTCGGAATTGTGTGGATGATGCTTTTTCCGAAAGTCAAATGGTATGTCGCCAGACTTATAAATTTTACACACCAACGAGAATAGTCGTTTTGTTTTCACTTCCCCCAATGATTTTATAAATTCTTATGGAATGTTATCTATCCCTTCTGCCTTATTTGACCGTAAATCCTCCAAAGCTCTTTTAAATTCCGATTCTAATACTGGATCCCCTATCTTTTCTAAATCGACTCCTGTTTCTTCTTCTATCACATCAGACAAATCTTCACCCTCATAGAGGCTTTCAATGTATTCTTTCCACCTATCTGCTCTCTCCTCTGCATTTAACAGTGGAATTCCCGTTGCACTCTTAATGTTACCACCGTTGCTTTTAATGTCACCAAAGGTTGTTTTGACTTTCCTGTATGCTGAGTCTGTCCTTCCGACAATCATATCTTTTTCGATGTCTTCACATTTTTCCTGCAGACATTTCGTCTTAGCTTCCCTGCACTTCCTATTTATTTCATTTCTCAGCGACTTGTATTTCTGTATTCCTGATTTTCCAGGAACATGTTTGTACTTCCTCCTTTCATCAATCAACTGAAGTATTTCTTCTTTTACGCATGGTTTCTTCGCAGCTACCTTCTTTGTACCTATGTTTTCCTTCCGAACTTCTGTGATGGCCCTTTTTAGAGATGTCCATCCCTCTTCAATTGTACTGCCTACTGCGCTGTTCCTTATTGCTGTATCTATAGCGTTAGAGAACTTCAAACGTATCTCGGCATTCCTTAGTACTTCCGTATCCCACTTCTTTGCGTATTGATTCTTCCTGACTAATGTCTTGAACTTCAGCCTACTCTTCATCACTACCATATTGTGATGTGAGTCTATATCTGCTCCTGGGTACGCCTTATAATCCAGAATCCGATTTCGGAATCTCTGTCTGACGATGTAATCTAATTGAAATCTTCCCGTATCTCCCGGCCTTTTCCAAGTATACCTCCTCCTCTTGTGATTCTTGAACAGGGTATTCGCTATTACTAGCTGAAACTTGTTACAGAACTCAATTAGTCTTTCTCCTCTTTCATTCCTTGTCCCAAGCCCATATTCTCCTGTAACCGTTTCTTCTACTCCTTCCTCTACAACTGCATTCCAGTCGCCCATGACTATTAGATTTTCGTCCCCCTTTACATACTGCATTACCCTTTCAATATGCTCAGACACTTTCTCTATCTGTTCATCTTCAGCTTGCGACGTCGGCATGTATACCAGAACTATCGTTGTCGGTGTTGGTCTGCTGTCGATTCTGATTAGAACAACCCGGTCACTGAACTGTTCACAGAAACACACCTTCTGCCCTACCTTCCCATTCATAACGAATCGTACACCTGTTATACCATTTTCTGCTGCTGTTGATATTACCCGATACTCATCTGACCAGAAATCCTTGTCTTCCTTCCACTTCACTAACCCCTACTGTATCTAGCAGCTAACGAATGGATATACAATTATATCTTTCAATGAAGGAGCACACACCACCAATACCTCAGAGTTTTGTGAGGGGTTTCCGATTACAGGTTATCCTGAAAGCCTCCTACTCCTTTTTAATTATAATCTGGGTACACAACTAGTATGACGTCTGAGTTAATGGCCTGAAAATGTTGCCCTATTTGTACAAAATATTGATCCATGACTGCAGATCAACACTATCTGTTTTCGATTAGTGAGGTATTCGAGAACAGGGAGACTATCACTGCTCAACGAGATATATGATCTTGAACGAAAGATTAAGTAACACAAAATTATGACCACTACGTTTGAGATGGTTAACACATTATACAAATTTATTTTATCTTCTCTTACTGTGCAACTACGTTCATTTGAGATCCAGACTCTACTTTGGATAAACAACACATATTCGTAAGAAGCCTTGATCATAATTGGCATCTCAGCATATTCAGGATCGGAACATGTTCTCACAAGCACCTCAGACCCACCTTATCCTAGCTTTAATACTTCTGGGAAGCTGCCGGAACTGAAGCTGTGAGGACAGGTCGTGAATCGTGCTTTGGAAACTCAGTCGGACGTCCACTGCGTCCCACCTGATGTGGAGCTCGAGCGCGCGTTCTTTACTTCTCGCTATTGTTTCATGTATTGACTCCCTCGTAAGAGCGAGACACGGCACACCCTTACCGCTGGACTACGATCAGTATCTCATTCCACGCAGAATTTGCACGACCAAGACGTTACGAAATAGGGAACTCTATACGGGATGATCTTCACCGGGATTTGAGTTGGCATTCTCTTTTCTATCCCTGGGAACGTTGTATATTTCACGATGCGCACCGCAGAATTGTGTACCGAAGTTGTGAGCAGCTACGCGTGAAACCAAGTTCAAGCACCACAACGGACACACAGAAATATCAGACCAGCTTGTGGCTAGATAGGAGAGTTTTTAGCAAACAGAACACAGCATGTTGTTCTCAATGGAAAGTCGTCTACAGACGTCAAAGTAACCTCTGGCGTGCCACAGGGGAGTGTTATGGGACCATTGCTTTTCACAGTATATATTAATGACCTAGTAGAGAGTGTCGGAAGCTCCATGCGGCTTTTCGCGGATGATGCTGTAGTATACAGAGAAGTTGCAGCATCAGAAAATTGCAGTGAAATGCAGGAAGATCTGCAGCGGATAGGCGCTTGGTGCAAGGAGTGGCAACTGACCCTTAACATAGACAAATGTAATGTATTGCGAATACATAGAAAGAAGGATCCTTTATTGTATGATTATATGGTAGCAGAACAAACACTGGTAGCAGTTACTTCTGTAAAATATCTGGGAGTATGCGTGCGGAACTATTTGAAGTGGAATGATCATATAAAATTAATTGTTGGTAAGGCAGGTGCCAGGTTGAGATTCATTGGGAGAGTGCTTAGAAAATGTAGTCCATCAACAAAGGAGGTGGCTTACAAAACACTAGTTCGACCTATACTTGAGTATTGCTTATCAGTGTGGGATCCGTACCAGATCGTGTTGACGGAGAAGGTAGAGAAGATTCAAAGAAGAGCGGCGCGTTTCGTCAGTCTCATTTGGTAAGCGTGATAGCGTTACGGAGATGTTTAGCAAACTCAAGTGGCAGACTCTGGAAGAGTGGCGCTCTGCATCGCGGTGTAGATTGCTGTGCAGGTTTCGAGAGGGTGCGTTTCTGGATGAGGTATCAAATATATTGCTTCCCCCTATTTATACCTCCCGAGGAGATCACGAATGTAAAATTAGAGAGATTCGAGCGCGCACGGAAGCTTTCCGGCAGTCGTTCTTGCCGCGAACCATACGCGACTGGAACAGGAAAGAGGGGTAATGCAGTGGCACGTAAAGTGCCCCCCACCACACACCGTTTGGTGGCTTGCGGATTATAAATGTAGATGATGTACACTGCTGGCCACCGTAAATGCAACACCAAGAAAGACAATAGGTAGCACAACAAGATTTATTTTGTAGATAACATGTTGACCAAGTATCAAATGATTACGTTTACAGACGTCTGTGACATGTGGTTCCTGCCAGAATCAGTAGCCAGAGTAGCCGCCATTGTTGGAGATCACCGCTGCCACACGTCTCGGCATTGAGTCAAAGAGACGTTGGATGTGTTCCTGGGGTACAGCAGCCCAAGCAGCTTCCACACGTTGCCAAAGATCATCTGGTGTGGCTGCTTGGGATGTAATCTGGGTCACTCGTTGAGCAACCATGGACCACATGCTTTCTATCGGCGAAAGATCCGGAGAGCGAGCCGGCCAGGGAAGCAATTCAATCTGGTTATTGACGAAGAACCTTTGGACAATGCGTGCCACGTGTGGTCGCGCATTATCCTGTTGAAATATGGCTGTGGCCGAGCCCTGAAGTTAAGGAAGGACAACTGGCTCCAGCACCTCGGATATGTAGTGCCGGCTATTTAAAGTACCGGCAATGCGTACTAGAGGCGTGCGAGAGTAATATCCAATACCGCCCCATACCATAATACCCGGTGCAAGACCAGTGTGGCGGTGCATAATGCAGCTGTCCAGCATCCTCTCTCCACGGTGTCTACACACTCGAATCCGACCATCGTGGTGCTGCAGACAGAAGCGTGCCTCGTCAGTACAGACAACGTCATTCCATTCTGCCGTCCACATCCGTCTGTCATCACACCATTGGCGACGGAGACGTCTGTGGTTCTGCGTCAATGGTAGACGAAGCAATGGACGTCTTGCGGACAGACCACTCAGCTGTAAACGGCGTCGAATGGTACGCGCAGACACTGGATGATGCGTTATAGACGCAATGTGCTGTGCTATGGTTCGTGATGTCACTGAGCGATCCGTCACTGCCATGCGCACAACTTGCCTATCAGCACGTGCAGTAGTGCACCGAGGTGAATGTGATCGACCACGTCGGTCCGTCGTACCCTCCTGCATCCAACGGACACATATCCGCATTACAGTTGTTTGGTTTCGTCCAACACGACTAGCGATTTCTCTGAATTTGTTGGTTGGTTGGTTTTGGCGAAGGAGACCAGACAGCGTGGTCATCGGTCTCATCGGATTAGGGAAGGATGGGGAAGGAAGTCGGCCGTGCCCTTTCAGAGGAACCATCCCGGCATTTGCCTGGAGTGATTTAGGGAAATCACTCTCTGTACTTGTTTCGCGGCCGTTAGCCACTAGTCACTTGAATCAGCAGTTGTCTTGTGACAGCCAGAGCGAGAGCACCAGCAGCAGCGAGTACTGTTTGTATATAGCGTTTATTTTGCATTTTGTTTACGACCTTCCACTAAGGAAGGGATTCTATTTGTGTTTATCTGCTCTGCATAGAAACTAACAGTTCTTGATCGTTAGGAGAGAAATTTATTTTGTACTTATTTGCTGCGCTTAGCTTTTAAATAGTTTTTCTGGGAAAACCTAGCGTAGTTTACGCGTCTCGTATTTCAGTGAGTGTTTCTTGATTATCAGAGTAGCTCATCAGAAGATTATCTTGGGAATTTGTCACCGTATAGAGTAGGGTAAACATAGTCATGTGTAGGGACTGTGGTTGTTGTGAGCGGACGCAAGGAGAATTGGCCACTCTTCGGGGGCAGGTGGAGGCTTTGTCTGTTAGGCTCATCGAGCTCGAGGCGCAGGCGTCGGCTCGTAGTGGCGTTGGGGCAACCGTGGTGAGACCTATGCCTAATTCGGTGGCCTTGGAATCACATGGAACCCCTGATGTCGCTGCGTCTTCCGGCAGTGAGCATCTTACCGGTCAGCCATCACTCCAGGGTGAATGGCGGACAGTGGTGGGCTCGCGCGTGCCTGGCCGAAAGGCGAAGGTGGGATCTGGCCGCGTGGCGGCTGCCTTACCCCTTTCCAACAGGTACGGGGTGCTTCCTAGTGGTGATGACATCGTTTCCGAGCCACCACAGGATGCCTCGCCTGTTGGGCCAGTGGCCGATTCTCCGGCAAGGTCCCGACAGTCACAGAGGGCGGGCCTATTAGTTATAGGGAGCTCCAACGTTAGGCGGGTTATGGAGCCCCTCAGGAAAATAGCGGGTAGGTCGGGGAAGAATGCCAGTGTGCACTCGGTGTGCTTGCCAGGGGGTCTCGTCCGTAATGTGGAGGAGGCCCTTCCGGCAGCTATTGAACGCACTGGGTGTGACCGGCTGCAGATAGTAGCACATGTCGGAACGAATGACGCCTGCCGCTTGGGTTCTGAGGCCATCCTTGGTTCCTTCCGGCGGCTGGCCGATTTGGTGAAGACAACCAGCATCGCACGCGGAGTGCAAGCTGAGCTTAATATCTGCAGCATAGTGCCCAGAGTCGATCGCGGTCCTCTGGTTTGGAGCCGTGTGGAGGGTCTAAACCAGAGGCTCAGACGACTCTGCGACTATAATGGTTGCAAATTCATCGACCTCCGTTATTGGGTGGAGAACTGTAGGGCCCCCCTATACAGGTCAGGCGTGCACTACACACCGGAAGCAGCTACTAGGGTAGCAGAGTACGTGTGGCGTGCACACGGGGGTTTTTTAGGTTAGAGGGACCCCCCCTTGGGCGAAACGATAAAATACCTGACGGCTTACCAGAGAGAACATCAGCATCGTTGATAAAGAACGTCCGTCCTCAGAGACCAAAAACAGGAAAAGTTAACGTAATATTGGTAAACTGCAGGAGTATCCAGGGCAAGGTTCCTGAATTAGTATCGCTTATTGAAGGAAATAGTGCGCATATAGTATTAGGAACGGAAAGTTGGTTAAAACCGGAAGTGAACAGTAACGAAATCCTAGACACAGAATGGAATATATACCGCAAGGATAGGATAAACGCCAATGGTGGAGGAGTATTTATAGCAGTAAAGAATTCAATAATATCCAGTGAAGTTATTAGCGAATGCGAATGTGAAATAATCTGGGTTAAGTTAAGTATCAAAGGTGGGTCAGATATGATAGTCGGATGCTTCTATAGACCACCTGCATCAGCAACCGTAGTAGTTGAGCGCCTCAGAGAGAACCTGCAGAACGTCGTGAAGAAGTTTCGTGATCATACTATTGTAATAGGGGGAGACTTCAATCTACCAGGTATAGAATGGGATAGTCACACAATCAGAACTGGAGCCAGGGACAGAGACTCTTGTGACATTATCCTGACTGCCTTGTCCGAGAATTACTTCGAGCAGATAATTAGAGAACCAACTCGTGAAGCTAACGTTTTAGACCTCATAGCAACAAATAGACCGGAACTTTTCGACTCCGTGAATGTAGAAGAGGGTATCAGTGATCATAAGTCAGTGGTTGCATCAATGACTACAAGTGTAATAAGAAATGCCAAGAAAGGAAGGAAAATATATTTGCTTAACAAGAGTGATAGGGCACAAATCGCAGAATATCTGAGTGACCACCATCAAACGTTCATTTCTGAGGAAGAGGATGTGGAACAAAAATGGAAAAAATTCAGAAACATCGTCCAGTACGCCTTAGATAAGTTCGTACCGACTAAGGTCCAAAGCGAGGGGAAAGATCCACCGTGGTATAACAATCATGTACGAAAGGTACTACGGAAACAAAGAAAGCTTCATCATAGGTTTAAGAGTAGTCGAATCATAGCTGATAAGGAAAAGCTGAACGAAGCGAAAAAGAGCGTAAAGAGAGCAATGAGAGAAGCATTCAACGAATTCGAACATAAAACATTGGCAAACAATCTAAACAAGAACCCTAAAAAGTTTTGGTCATATGTAAAATCGGTAAGCGGATCTAAATCCCCTATTCAGTCACTCGTTGACCACGATGGCACCGAAACAGAGGACGACCGAAGAAAGGCAGAAATACTGAATTCAGTGTTCCGAAACTGTTTCACTGCGGAAAATCGTAACACGGTCCCTGACTTCAGCCGTCGCACGGACGCCAAAATGGAAAATATTGAAATAAACGATATCGGAATTGAAAAACAACTGCTATCACTTAGTAGCGGAAAAGCATCCGGACCAGACGAGATACCCGTAAGATTCTACAGTGATTATGCTAAAGAACTTGCCCCCTTTCTATCAGCAATTTATCGTAGATCTCTGGAAGAACGTAAAGTACCTAGCGACTGGAAGAAAGCGCAGGTCGTTCCCATTTTCAAGAAGGGGCATAAATCAGATGCAAATAATTATAGGCCTATTTCGCTTACGTCAATCTGTTGTAGAATAATGGAACATGTTTTATGTTCTCGTATTATGACGTTCATAGATAATACAAATCTCCATCATAACCAACATGGATTCCGCAAACAGAGATCATGTGAAACTCAGCTCGCCCTATTTGTCCAAGAAATTCACAGTGCCGTAGACACTGGCGAGCAGATTGATGCCGTATTCCTGGACTTCAGGAAGGCATTTGATACGGTTCCGCACTTACGTTTAGTGAAAAAAATACGAGCTTACGGAATATCGGACCAGGTTTGTGATTGGATTCAGGATTTCCTAGAAGAAAGAACACAACATGTCATTCTTAACGGTTCAAAATCTGCAGATGTAGAGGTAATTTCGGGAGTACCGCAAGGAAGCGTGATAGGACCTTTGTTGTTTACAATATACATAAATGACTTAGTTGACAACATCGGTAGCTCCGTGAGGCTATTTGCAGATGACACGGTTGTCTACAAGAAAGTAGCAACATCAGAAGACTCGTACGTACTCCAGGAAGACCTGCAGAGGATTAATGAATGGTGCGACAGCTGGCAGCTTTCCCTAAACGTAGATAAATGTAATATAATGCGCATACATAGGGGCAGAAATCCATTCCAGTACGATTATGCCATAGGTGGTAAATCATTGGAAGCGCTAACGACCGTAAAATACTTAGGAGTTACTATCCGGAGCGATCTGAAGTGGAATGATCACATAAAACAAATAGTGGGAAAAGCAGGCGCCAGGTTGAGATTCATAGGAAGAATTCTAAGAAAATGTGACTCATCGACGAAAGAAGTAGCTTACAAAACGCTTGTTCGTCCGATTCTTGAGTATTGCTCATCAGTATGGGACCCTTACCAGGTTGGATTAATAGAAGAGATAGACATGATCCAGCGAAAAGCAGCGCGATTCGTCATGGGGACATTTAGTCAGCGCGAGAGCGTTACGGAGATGCTGAACAAGCTCCAGTGGCAGACACTTCAAGAAAGGCGTTACGCAATACGGAGAGGTTTATTATCGAAATTACGAGAGAGCACATTCCGGGAAGAGATGGGCAACATATTACTACCGCCCACATATATCTCGCGTAATGATCACAACGAAAAGATCCGAGAAATTAGAGCAAATACGGAGACTTACAAGCAGTCGTTCTTCCCACGCACAATTCGTGAATGGAACAGGGAAGGGGGGATCAGATAGCGGTACAATAAGTACCCTCCGCCACACACCATAAGGTGGCTCGCGGAGTATAGATGTAGATGTAGATGTATGATAATCCACAATCTCGGTAAGCCACTATACTTCCTCTGTCGAACTCGGATACTTGATCAAACGATGTTCGCTGTTGTCTACGAGGCATAACTAATCGTCTTGTGAAACAACCGCAAGGTAAACACACGTGCCGAACGTACACTCGTCGAAATCGCCAAGCCTTAAATGGCGCTATGAGGTGGCGCCACAGGCGCGCGTGATGTGCGTCTGCGCTGCCATTCTTGTTGTTGTTGTTGTTGTCTTCAGTCCTGAGACTGGTTTGATGCAGCTCTCAATGCTACTCTATCCTGTGCAAGCTTCTTCATCTCCCAGTACCTACTGCAACCTACATCCTTCTGAATCTGCTTAGTGTATGCATCTCTTGGTCTCCCCCTACGATTTTTACCCTCCACGCTGCCCTCCAATACTAAATTGGTGATCCCTTGATGCCTCAGAACATGTCCTACCAACCGATCCCTTCTTCTGGTCAAGTTGTGCCACAAACTCCTCTTCTCCCCAATCCTATTCAGTACCTCCTCATTAGTTATGTGATCTACCCATCTAATCTTCAGCATTCTTCTGTAGCACCACATTTCGAAAGCTTCTATTCTCTTCTTGTCCAAACTATTTATCGTCCATGTTTCACTTCCATACATGGCTACACTTATCAGTTGCATATCTCATCGCTGCAAACCTATGGTGTAAATTTCATTTGATTCGGATGCTTCCTTCAGGGTGTTGCATTTACGGTGGCCAGCAGTGTAGATGTAGTGATTGACCACACGGGTTTCGGCCTTCGTACGATCACATTAGCTCCCACCATACGACGTAATGTCGTCTTTTAAGCCGTATGGCAATGCACTCATTACCTGGCCCAAAAATGGAAACCATTTATCTACCCTGTACTCAAAGGCGTCTGATAAATGAAAATTGAATTGGTGAAGCATGTACCGTCTTGCTTATAGGAGCCGGCCGAAGTGGCCGTGCGGTTAAAGGCGCTGCAGTCTGGAACCGCGAGATCGCTACGGTCGCAGGTTCGAATCCTGCCTCGGGCATGGATGTTTGTGATGTCCTTAGGTTCGTTAGGTTTAACTAGTTCTAAGTTCTAGGGGACTAATGACCTCAGCAGTTGAGTCCCATAGTGCTCAGAGCCATTTTTTGCTTATAGGAGGATGCAGGGACACCATGTATGACGTACAGCCCTGTACCTGCGCTGGCAGCGGCCAAAAAGGCTATGTCTTTCAAAACTGTCTACAGCGCCGTCTTGTAGAAACTACTCAACAACGCCACCTTCAGTGCGGCGTCCACAGTTCTTCCTGTCGCCTATGCCGCGGTCACAGCACCAACTGCCGATCTTTCGCACGACCCACGCGATCCGACGCAGTTGATTACTAATGTCGTGGAGACTAATCTTACACATTTCACATCACTAAAACTAGAAGCATTGCCAGGATGAGACACTCGCCTGCCTCGTAACGCTGACCGCGACATGGAAATGGATATGACGCCTGGCGTTGTACCAAATTCTACCTTCCTTCAATCTAGCAAGGTGGTGATGGACAACCGCTCTCATTCCGATACGGAACGACGAATATGTAAACGAAACAAAAGAGCCCACGGAAGCGCCCAATCGGCACCGTACCTCTCGGATGATTACCTTCGAAGAGTGGGTCACTAGATAACAGTATGTCGAATGACGCAGAATCCTCTGACAAGCAGATGTCTGACGGTAATGTTCCGCCATCTCACCCCACGACAGCCTCACGTCGTAGCATCCTGGGTGGCGACCCTCCTACTGTACGAACTCCATCTTCGTGCTGAATCAGGACACAACTGTACTGACGAGCTCCTGGGCAGATGACGTCGAGGATGACACTGTGTACTGCTCGATGCTGCGAAAGGGTATGTCCCGGTAGAAGTGTCTGGATATCTACAACACAGTGCCTGAAAACGCAGTGGAAGTCGTTGCTGGTCCGCCCCTGGAGGCCGCCGCCAAAGCGGACGCCACCTTCCCCTGAACGTTGAGGCCTTACACCGACTCTTAACTCTCAACATCAGTGCCATCTAAGCGCGCCGTGATTTATTTTCCAAGAATTTATTTTCCAGGAATATTCTTAAGAAATTATTTTATTTGCTAGCGATTCATCAAGAATATTAACACATTTAATCACACTACGTAAGCATGTAAGTAGTTGCCAGGGAGTAATTGATGAAATAATAACCAAATTCCTTTTAACAAATGGGAATTTTATTCACTTTAATAGTGCCTAAAAGCATTTTTTAGAAGAAACAGATTTAAAATTATAATCAGAAAGTACCCTCTAAATATCAAAGTTACAATTTATTCGGAGGCAGAAAGAAACAAGTTTCGACTGTATGAGCTTTCGAGTGGAAAACCTTGCCGCTCCCTTTTGACACGGCGGTAGTTATGACCGCTCAGAACAGCCTCTGAAGGAATACACTTGTGCAAATCTGCAACACATCAGATTACTTTAAACTAAGAGTTTTAACAATTTACACAAGCACACAAACTATGCACCCCCCGTAGGAGGGATGGAAATGGTACAAAACACTAAAATTAAGAGATTAACTTGCCACCGAAGGTGCAACTGTATTTTAACTTCTAAGAAAAGTCTTACGGTGGAAGGGTGGCCACTTTATATACTAAAATGACCATCTAAATACAAGCCCGTGAAAAGCAGTATTATATAAAATTATACAAGGTTGGCGAAACATGCTCAAAAGTACACATATACCGCCTCTCAAAATGATAGACAAGATAAAAACACATTACAGGAATTAGGCCATTTCACTTCTAGCAATAAATTCGTTAACGCACCGAATCTGACAAACATGACAGAGGCAGCTATTAACGTACGGCAGATAGGGAGATTACCGAACAACCCGAACAGCAGGTTGCTCTAGCCCGCCGCTACTCCACAAGGGAAAAAAACGGACCACCCAATTCATAAATAACCACCTTCCCGCGGGTGGGCAAACGGAGAAGAATGGTGGGACGACCCCAAAACAAAGCGGCTGGTGACCTCACCAAGAAAACAAGTAGAATTTAACAAGTAAATGAAACAACATATCACCAATCACTTCTAATAAACTGCGATTTCTGGCGAAGACCTGGCGCAGCACCCCCAAAACGCTCTCCCGACCCGTCCGCTGTCAGCCGCTTCAACGGACGCAGGAAGGCGCTCCAATCTTCCGTCTCACGGCGTCGCAGCTCGCACCGGCCAGACTGATGTCGTGGGTTGACTCCTGTTGCTCTCGTGTCGACCGCGAAGTCACTACCCCTCACTATACGGCGCGGCCCACTGGACTCACGTTGGGACCTCACATGCGCCAACGCTCAAGGCGGTCAAGTCATCTTGTGTCTCAGTGCGCGACCGACCAACCGATCGATCCAACCACCCATGACCGAAGCCTGAGGAACTCGGGCAGACTGGCGGCCTAACGCGCAGACTCAGATGCGGGAACTAAGCCCCCGTCCGGGCGACCACTCGCTGAGTTTTCTTACTGGCGGAGTAGGAAGTCTCCGATTTTGCCGGCTTTAAAGGTTGATCCGAAAGACAGACACACTAGCACTCCGAACGACAGACAGACGGAGACAGACAGAGACAGACACAAACTGCCTAACAGATGCGGACGAGAGACTGACCCATACGGCCCGACTGGCGAGCTCATAGTGCCCCTTAAATGGACGTGAACAGGCAACCTTTCCCCTTTCCCACCCGAGGGAGACACCAAAGCTGTGATTGCCACAGCGGCGCCACCGCCAGAAACGGAGGGTGACTGCTTCACACTACGCGCTGCGGCGCGCTCTTCAAAACAGCAATTCTTTACCTCGGCTCAACGATGTTTCAAGATTCGCTGCACACTTATGCGGCGGATATAGAGGTGGTCTATGTCGAGGATTATTGCTCACTTCTCCCATGCATCTGCCACTGACATTGGCGTGGCAGTCTTTCTCCGTGATGGCCTAATTGCTGAAGACGTCGCTTCCCTCCTTGACCTTAGAGGCATACTGCTAACTCTCCATGACGTCCAAATCCTTAATATCTACGTGCCCTCTAGATCTGGACGACACCGTGCGCCTTCTGTTTCCTTGCGGATGCAGTCACATCTCTCTTTATGGGGCACCAGGATGCCTTCTGTGGGATTTTACCTCCACCTAGGCGCCGAATGACCAACTGCCACACTATGTTCCATGTCTGACGCTCTTCACCATAATAACCAACCTTCGAGGACACGTAGGAGCATGTACATGGCGATATAACGAGCTTCATGAACTGTACCAGCCACTGCCGTATAGACCATATCTACCACCGCATTGTACTATTCGGCGCACACTGGCTCTTGAAATACGGCCTGTTGCTTTATCATACCATGTGGCCTATATACGCAGAGCTACCTTGCGCCATCAGATGGTATGATATGGGCGAGGTCCCTGTAAATTGAACTTGGCATCTATATTTGGCTGAATGCTGACAGGCAACGTGGACGTCATGTGCCTGTCAGTGAGCAGCTTACCCGACCGTACTCTTGGTGATTGCTATGGCCCAAGCCATCTCTAAGAGAGCGTTGATTGGTCACAGCAGGGAGATAACCGCCTGGAGGCGGCATCAACTAAATTTTTACTACCGCATTCTGCGTGATTGTCCAATGCCGCACTCGCCTACCCGTCAGCAAGCAAAGAACCACGCAAAAGCGCGGATCACGGAACTCAAGAGGCAGCACTTCGAACTGACGATTAATCGTGCCGGCACCATGGATATAATGGAGCACGAAGAGCTGTCGATGTATCACATCATTGAGGAATGCTAGCGAACGCGACGGGTGCTGATCCATGGTGTAACTTTGTGACATAACGCAATGTGCGATCCGGAATGCTCTCATGCTCACTACAGTCAACTGTTTGCAGACCACCATCATCCCGCAGATGCGACTGATTAACTCTCTCGCCTTACGTATGGTGGGAAGCGCATATGGCACTACTTGAGGACGTGACTGCAGCTTTATTTGCGAGCGCTCCTAACATGTCAGAAGGACCTGTCTGCCTCCCGTTACAGTTTTACAGGATCTACCGCCAATTACTGACACCTACCTGGATGGATATATGCTGTGACTTGATATCCCCAGATGAACATTTTCCTGGTGTCTTTCTCGCAGCCGCGCAGTCTCGGGCGCCTTGCCACGGTTTGCTCGGCTCCCCCCTTTCGAGGTTCGACTCCTCTCTCCGGCATGTGTGTGTGTGTTGTCCTTAGCGTAAGTTAAAGTTAGCGTAAGTAAGTTGCAAGCCTAGGGACCGACCACCTCCACATTTCGTCCTGTAGGAACTTACCACAAACTTGCAAATTTCTTCCTCCCAGGATTGCAGGTTCTCGTCCATAAACTGAACTGTGGAAACTCTGTCAGCGACTGTCGCCCCATGTCGCTCCTGAAGTTTAATATGAAGGCTTTAGGCAGACGTCTCAGGAGGGTCAGCCGATAAGTCATGTCCCACGACCATGCCTCTTTAGGGGGTGCTCACAATATCCCGGACTCTATCAATACCGTGACATGACAGTACTTGCGTGGACGCGGTGCTTCACAGAGGTCCTAGCCTTCCGTTGTTTCAGTCAGGCCTTCGATAGAGTTGACCACTCCCTTCTGACAGTGGTGATGCAGGGTACGAGATTCCCAGACACCTTCGTGGAGGTCATAATGTGTGTACTCTGGGCCGTGAAATCTACTGTAGGATCCTGTGCAATGGTCGTCTTACGCCGCCCATAGTCGCACAACGATCGGTTGCGGCAAGGATGCCCTCTTTGCAAGATGCTGTGCGCTCTCACCATGGAGCCATTGCTTTACAGCTTCCTTCAACGCCTGAACGGGGTGACTTGACAGATAAACTTTCTGTTGCACGGCCTATGTGGACGACCTCGTTTTCCTCCTGCACAATGGCAACGATGTTTGAGCAGGGCTGGAGCGGGTGAAATCCTATGGCGCTACTTTGGGCATCGCCCTTAATATTCACAAATTTCGCGAGTTGCCTATAGGTCGTGGGCTGCCCCGTGATTGTGTCACTCCCCCGCGGATCAGCGACGTGGTAAGATTTCTCGGTACCGATTTTACAGCCGACTTCTAGCTCTTAGTGGCCCTTCACAGTAGGCGATTTTTACGCTAGATCCGAGCAGAGCTACGTGACCATCGACTCCGAATGCTGCACACGCTGCAACGGATCCATTTTGCTGATGTTTGTGTAAACTCCGAGTCCCTCACCCTGCTGAAGACCAAAGGAGGCCTCAACCTATGTCACGTCCACCATCACGCAACAGCCTTCTTTGTAAGCATTCCTCACCAGCCTCCTGATGAAAGCACATACCCTCAGCTAACTTAATGCCCAATGTGGCTAACAGTCATCCCAGCACCGTTTTTCTAATTGAGCTATTTCTTTCTTGAATATAGCTCCATCAGGACAGTGGTTCTCGCTCCACATCTACAGCAGGCCAAGATAGTTTATGCCTCGCTGCAATCGTGTCTGACGCCAAATGTGTCTGAGGACAAACATTCTTTACGCGGGTGGAATGCAGTGTGGCGGGCAGAGCACGCCACTACTCTCGCGTTATACGTCCAATCCACCTGGTATGGGACAGTTAATGGTAAACAAGGCTACCAGTTGCGTCTCCACCGGATCCACCTGGCGTAATCACCATTATGTACTAGAGATGAGCAGTCTGCTCTTTAATTGATTCAAAGATCCAGATACTTCTAAGGAGTGGGTAATGGGTGATTCAGAGAAATTGAATGGTAGCTCATCTGATTTCAAAATACGTGTCTGTAATGAGTAGAAAGAACATTTTCCAGTAAGCTGCTCCAATGGGGCTCCACACCACATCCTTAAGTAAATGTTCCCCAAACTACACTAAAGTGTGTTATAGACCACGTGCGCATGGGGATTTGCATACCTTGTTAGTAAGTGAAGCTTTTCTCTGCATGAAAACAGAAAATAAAGAAATCTTTTTTTTTAATTTATTGGCTATCAGACTGTACCCATTCACCCATCTCAATAGTAATGCAAATTATGACGGTGTTAAAGCAAGCACAACAGTACACCCAGTATTTGTGTGGAAAAAATCTTCGACCAGACTGTGAATCGAACCCGGGTCCCACACCTTGCAATCCACCGCGAAGACAGCGCAACTAGCGAAACTAAATAGTAGTAAACATTTACAGCGTCAAGTTTCCACACTTAATTTGGGAAGAAAAACTAAGTAGCTCAGTAAGCTTTTACATGATCTCTATTGAGTTGTTAGGTCTTATCAATGGCACCCGTGGTCTAGGGGTAGCGTCTTTGATTCATAACCAAAACGTCTTCGGTCCCGGGTTCGATCCCCGCCACTGCCTAAATTTTGATAAATAATCAGCATTGGTGGCCGAATACTTCCGCATAAGAAGTCAGCCTCACTCTGCCAACGGCCTTGTCAAAGAGGGCAGAGGAGCGGATAGAGGTTCAGGGCACTCTTGTCCTAGGGGTGGGAAATTGATCCTAAAGGCGGAAGAATCAGCAATGATCAACGATGTGAGGATGCAGAAGGCAATGGAAACCACTGCATTAAAGACACGTAACGTGTATCCATAGGACATGTGGCCTGTAATTGAAGAAGTGTCATGATGATCTCTCCATTGGCAAAAGATTCCGGAATAGTCCCCCATTCGGATCTCCGGGAGGGGACTGCCAAAGGGGAGGTTACCATGAGAAAAAGATTGAATAATCAACGAAAGGATAACGTTCTACGAGTCGGGGCGTGGAATGTCAGACGCTTGAAGGTGGTAGGGAAACTAGAAAATCTGAAAAGGGAAATGCAAAGGCTCAATCTAGATATAGTAGGGGTCAGTGAAGTGAAGTGGAGGGAAGACAAGGATTTCTGGTCAGATGAGTATCGGATAATTTCAACAGCAGCAGAAAATGGTATAACAGGTGTAGGATTCGTTATGAATGGGAAGGTAGGGCAGAGGGTGTGTTACTGTGAACAGTTCAGTGACCGGGTTGTTCTAATCAGAATCGACAGCAGACCAACACCGACAACGATAGTTCAGGTATACATGCCGACGTCGCAAGCTGAAGATGAACAGACAAAGAAAGTGTATGAGGATATTGAAAGGGTAATGCAGTATGTAAGGGGGGACGAAAATCTAATAGTCATGGGCGACTCGAATGCAGTTGTAGGGGGAGGAGTAGAAGAAAAGGTTACAGGAGAATATGGGCTTGTTACAAGGAATGAAAGAGGAGAAAGACTGAGTTCTGTAACAAGTTTCAGCTAGTAATAGTGAATACCCAGTTCAAGAATCACAAGAGGAGGAGGTATACTTGGAATAGGCCGGGAGATACGGGAAGATTTCAATTAGTATACATCATAGTCAGACAAGAGATTCCGAAATCAGATACTGGACTGTAAGGCGTACCCAGGAGCAGGTATAGACCCAGATCACAATATAGTACTGATGAAGAGTAGGCTGAAGTTCAACACATTAGTCAGGAAGAATCAACACGCAAAGAAGTGGGATACGGAAGTACTAAGGAATGACGAGATACGTTTGAAGATCTCCAACGCTATAGATACAGCAATAAGGAATAGCGCAGTAGGCAGTACAGTTAAAGAGGAATGGACGTCTCTAAAAAGGGCCATCACAGAAGTTGGGAAGGAAAACATAGTTACAAAGAAGGTAGCTGCGAAGAAACCATGGGTAACGGAAGAAATAATTCAGTTGATTGATGAAAGGAGGAAGTACAAACATGTTCCTGGAAAATCAGGAATAGAGAAATACAAGTCACTGAGGAATGAAATAAATAGGAAGTGCAGGGAAGCTAAGACGAAATGGCTGCAGGAAAAATGTGAAGACATCGAAAAAGATATTGTCGGAAGGACAGACTCAGAATACAGGGAAGTCAAAACAACCTTTGGTGACATTAAAAGCAACGGTGGTAACATTAAGAGTGCAACGGGAATTCCACTGTTAAATGCAGAGGAGAGAGCAGATAGGTGGAAAGAATACATTGAAAGCCTCTATGAGGGTGAAGATTTGTCTGATGTGATAGAAGAAGAAACAGGAGTCGATTTAGAAGAGATAGGGCACCCAGTAGTAGAATCGGAATTTAAAAGAGCTTTGGAGGACTTACGGTCAAATCAGGCAGAAGGGATAGATAACATTCCATCAGAATTTCTAAAACCATTGGGGGAAGTGGCAACAAAACGACTATTCACGTTGGTGTGTAGAATATATAAGTCTGGCGACATACCGTCTGACTTTCTGAAAAGCATCATCCACACAATTCCGAAGACGGCTAGAGCTGACAAGTGCGAGAATTATCGCACAGTCAGCTTAACAGCTGATGCATCGAAGCTGCTTACAAGGATAATATATAGAAGAATGGAGAAGAAAATTGAGAATGCGCTAGGTGACGATCAGTTTGGCTTTAGGAAAAGTAAAGTGACGAGAGAGGCAATTCTGACGTTACGGCTAATAATGGAAGCAAGGCTAAAGAAAAATCAAGACACTTTCATAGGATTTGTCGACCTGGAAAAAGCGTTCGACAATATAAAATGGTGCAAGCTGTTTGAGATCCTGAAAAAAAGTAGGGGGTGAACTATTGGGAGAGACGGGTCCTATACAATATGTGCAACAACCAAGAGGGAATAATAAGAGTGGACGATCAAGAACGAAGTGCTCGTATTAAGTAGGGTTTAAGACAAGGCTGTAGCCTTTCGCCCCTACTCTTCAATCTGTACATCGAGGAAGCAATGATGGAAATAAAAGAAAGGTTCAGGAGTGGAATTAAAATACAAGGTGAAAGGATATCAATGATACGATTCGCTGATGACATTGCTATCCTGAGTGAAAGTTAAGAATTAAATGATCTGCTGAACGGAATGAACAGTCTAATGAGTACACAGTATGGTTTGAGAGTAAATCGGAGAAAGACGAAGGTAATGAGAAGTAGTAGAAATGAGAACAGCGAGAAACTTAACATCAGCATTGATGGTCACGAAGTCAATGAAGTTAAGGCATTCTGCTTCCTGGGCATTAAAATAACCAATGACGGACGGAGCAAGGACATCAAAAGCAGACTCGCTATGGCAAAAAAGGCATTTCTTGACAAGAGACGTCTGCTAATATCAAATACCGGCCTTCATTTGAGGAAGAAATTTCTGAGTATGTACGTCTGGAGTACAGCATTGTATGGTAGTGAAACATGGACTGTGGGAAAACCGGAACAGAAGAGAATCGAAGCATTTGAGATGTGGTGCTATAGACGAATGTGGAAAATTAGGTGGACTGATAAGGTAAGGAATGTCGAGGTTCTATGCAGAATCGGAGAGGAAAGAGATATGTGGAAAACACTGATAACGAGAAGGGACAGGATGATAGGACATCTGCTAAGACATGAGGGAATGACTTCCATCGTACTAGAGGGAGCTGTAGAGGGGAAAAAACTGTAGAGGAAGACAGAGACTGGAATACGTCAAGCAAATAATTGAGGACGTAGGTTGCAAGTGCTACTCTGAGATGAAGAGATTAGCACAGGGAAGGAATTCGTGGCGTGCCGCATCAAACCAGTCAGTAGACTGATAACCAAAATAAAAAAGAAAGGTCTTATCCTTTGATTTAGCCCCACACTGTGAATGAGTTGTCGGCTGTAAGTTGCTATCTTCAGCCACCCTTCCCAGTAGCACGGCGCTCCCACCACTCTCACCCAGACTAAGCTGTCCCCTAGCTCACTGCTCCCCACTAATCTTGGGGATTGGATCACAAGGTACCTCACTAGCTCACTACTCCATACCATTCTCAGGGATTGTATCACAAGGTAGCTCACTTCCAACCACCTCTCTTATGGATCGGATTGCAAGGTACATCACCACTCCCCACCATTCTCGTGGACGAGATCGCACGGAGCAGCTCACACGGCGACTTCAAGTGTCACTTTGTTCTCTGCGCTCTTGACACAATGATACAACTTGCAATTCGCCTTCCTGACTGAATATCTCTCAACCAAAGTTCCTCTTTTTATAAAGACAATGGCAGGTGCGAAACAATTATTTCAACACGTATGATAGGCCATGTACGTAAGTTGACTGAGGAACGATGGTCCATATTGAAGGATTCGAGCCGGCCAGTGTGGTCGAGCGGTTCTAGGCGCTTCAGTCTGGAACCGCGTGACCGCTATGGTCGCAGGTTCGAATCATGCCTCGGGCATGGAGGTGTGTGATGTCTTTAGGTTGGTTGGGTTTAAGTAGTTCTAAGTTCTAGGGGACTGATGACCTCATATCGTAAGTCCCATAGTGCTCAGAGCCATTTGAACCAAGGGTTTGACAGAAATGGTAATTTGAAGCAAATGCCTAAATATGGACATATGCCTCATTCCAAAATATTTCTGAGATAGAACAAATTTAAAGTCCCTTTTGGGCAGTTTTTTGGATAATTCGAAATCTGTGGCCTATAGCAAAAACGTGTCATACTACAGAATCAAACTACACTTAATTTTCTATAAGAAGGACCTATTCACTTTTTCACTTCGCCTTACGGTTTGCGTGAAGAGAGCGAGAAAATAATGAAATTCTCGCGCGGCGCGCATGCGCTGAAATGTAGGTAGGTTTTGTAAGCCAGTTTGAGGTAATTTCCCAACTCGATAGCCCACGTGTCCTGTATCAAATTATTCGTCTCTGCTTCGTTTACATTTGTGGTACGTTTTAAACAATGACAATGTAGAGAGTAATAAAGAAAACAAATAATAATGAACATTAAATATTTTCTTTCTCGGAAACCATTCAAAATAATGCGTATGTCCACATGATGATTTTTGCTTCAGATGATCATTCCTGTCGTCCCTGAATATTGACCATTCGTCCTGGATCAACCTGTATGCAATGTTTATTTTTTTTAATTATTCATTTAATTGTCGTTTTATCTGGACAGATTAATGCCTTCAGGACTCCTCATACACCAGACCAGACTTTTATACGTAATTACGGAAGTTTATAGGATAACAGTTACTTTAGAAAATCATAATATTTTGAATATATCTCTTCTTCTCCCTCTTTATATGTATTAGGCATTTGGCTGTGACTCCCTCTTGGTTGAAACTTTTCATTTTCCTTGGTCTTTTAAAATATCTTCTTCCCACTGTGTGATAATATCCCCAAGAACATCTGGTTTCGAAATCTCTGCCGGACCTCGATGTGATCCAAATGAAATCGTCCTGTATCTCCCAGCCATTTCCCAGTATACGTCCTCCTCTTTCTTCAATGGATATTTGCTGTAACCATCTGAAATTTGTTGTGCAACTCAGTCGTTCTTCTCTTCTATGTACAATATCAAGTCCATATTCTACAGTAAAACCTTCTTCCACTCCTTCACCAACTACCGCATTCCAGTCCTCCACGTCTAATGGATTTTCATCTCCTTTGAAGTACTGAGCTACCCGTTCTCTCTCTATTTCTATATCTTCGACTTGCGACGTCAGCATGTATACCTAAACTATTGTTTCCGCAATTTTTTTACTGCCGATGACAACATCCCTATCATCTAACTGTTCATAGGAACTCACTCTGTGCCATTTCCGTAATTATAACGAATCCTACCTCCATTATTCCTGTTTATGCTGCTGATAATATTACCCTATACTCGTCTGAGAAATAATCCTTGCCTTTTTTCCGTTTCATTGACGTCCTCTGTACTTACATTGAGCCGGCCGGAATTGCCGTGCGATTCAAGGTGCTACAGTCTGGAACCGAGCGACCGCTACGGTCGCAGGTTCGAATCCTGCCTCGGGTATGGATGTGTGTGGTGTCCTTAGTTTAGTTAGGTTTAAGTAGTTCTAAGTTCTAGGTGATTGATCTCAGAAATTAAGTCGCGTAGTGCTCAGAGCCATTTGAATCTTTGAACTTAGATTGAGCCTCAGCATTCCCTGTTTCATGTTTTGTAGCTTCCCTGCCACGTTAAGTCTTCTGGCATTCCACGCTCTGACTCTTAGAACGTCACCCTTGCATTGGTTATTCAGTATTTTCCTCATGGTCACTTCCCCCTTGCCAGTTTCCTCCCGGGGATCCAGATGGGACTAGTCTGGAATACTTTGCTAATAGAGAGATTAGCTGACACTTTTTCAACCAGAGGCCACATACATTGTGGATAGAAGTTTCTATAACACCGTTGTTTCCATTGCCTTCTGCATCTTCATGCCTTTAAAATTTGCTGATTCTTCCGCCTTTAGGGGCAGTTTCCCACCATAAAGGACAATGGCGTGCTCTCACCCTCTGTATGCTCCTCCGCCCTTTTAGTCAAGATCGTTGGCACAATGAGGGTGACTTCTTGTGCCGAAAGTCTTCTACCACCATTGCTGACTGCTTTTGTTCCAAATTTGAGCAGTGGCGGGATTCGAACCCGACACCAAGGACGTTTCGGTCACTAAGACTGTGCCTCTAATTCGTGTGCATATGTATGTGAACGTATCGTGGTTTTGCCACTGAAAGCGCAAGAGCTCAAAACTAAAAACTCCGTCCGGACAGGCCATGAAGGTCCAACGGTACGAACCAGCCACCATGTCATCCTCAGCACACGGGCGTCACTGGATGCAGATACGGAGGGGCATGTGGGCAACACACCGCTCTCCCGGCCCTATGCCAGTTTACGAGGACGGAGCCACTACTCGTCCTCAGTTCGCCTCACAAGGGCAGAATGCACCCCGGTTGCCAACAGTGACTGGCGGACCGGATGGTCACCCATCCAAGTGCTAGCTCAGCGCGACAGCGCTTTACTTCGGTGATCTCACAGGAACCGATGTTACTACAGCTTCAAGGCCATTCGCCAAGAGCTGAAAATGTACTGTGAATACTGTAGCCTATTGAGTGTTTTTTAGTGACACACATCAGTCAGCAATAGGTGACTGGCTGTCTGACAGGTATTTTACGTATTATTGCATCCGCGATTTTACTGTTATTATACTCTCACTTCGTTACATATTAGTAAATTTAAAATGTCAGCAGCCGAAATACGAAGGACGTTTCGTGGTGCTGTACAGAAGATAAGGTATGAGGCGTCTGCTGCCACGGGGGGGATGTCGTTTCGAGCACCTGCTGCAAAGAGAGGTAATCTTCATATAGTCGCATTGTGTCCTAGTTTGTGTTCAACTGACGGAATACGCGATGTCTCACCATGCAGCACAGTTGAGCGAACTAGTCTCTGGACGTACCATGAGAACTAAGGCCATGCGCTTGAGCCGAACGTGAAATACTTAATTTAGCATCTCATACCACCCCCGACCCCCAGTCCTTCACTAATGTGCCTGTTCCTTCCCCAGAGAACAGCTTAAATTTTCCCAATTCGGGCTTAGGTTTTTAGATGCATAACACACAATTATAATTAGTGAGATCTGGGCTTAGTGACGATTTAAGCCATTTAGGAAGAGCAGAGTAATTACGGATGCAAAAACGGCTCCGAATTACCTGACTCAGGAAAGCGTGTTAACAATAATTATAATTATCATGGCTAGAGCTTGGTTGTCGTGCGTTTGTTCAACAGACGCAACCCGTTAGGTCATTTCAGGGTCTAAAGGAGAGCTGCACTGTAACTGAAGTCTGCTTTTAACACGCTTTACTGGGCATCACCCTGCTGGATGTGGTACGCTTTTGCCTTCAGTGCGACCTGCGAACTCTTTTAGACAGCCAGTTATAGAATGACACATACTTTATTGCAGACTCCACAGCACGGTATACTTTCACTTTCCTCAGCTTAATAAACCAGGTCTAATGTGAAAGAAATGACATGTAGCAGAAAAATGCTATTGGGGCAGTTGGAGATTAAACCACGAACCTTTGGGTCTGCAGTCCTGAATTTAACTACTAGTCACAAATTTCAAATTAGTAAATTATGCTACGAGTATAGTTCAGGCATTTCATGTATTTGAAGATATTGTGCACCTTTATGACGAGCAGTGGATATTGCAGTCTGAAAAAAGCAAGAAAAAAGAAACTGTTTTTTAATACGCGCACTTGGACGTGCGGTTATTTGTTTGGTGGGAGTCATATACTTTCCTTCGTAGAACTACAAATTCAACAGAAAGCGGCGAAGAGAAATAGTTTTCAACTTTGAAAGAAGGAGATTCATAAATTTAAGAAGAAATGTGAAAATCTAAGTCATATAGGTTAATGGGCTTTGTGCTTAAGTTTCAACTTTTATATAGTCTTTGGACGGATATCAGCGATGTTCTATAACTATGTACATCCGACCCATCGAATGGCCCACACTCTGAAAGCTTTGTTCTTTGTAATATTACCAAGGTGATGGGGCGGTGATAACTCTCTGTGCGAACCTGAAAGCGAGTGAGTGAAAGACATATGTGGGGAAAAGGTGACCAGTTACCACGATATCGGGACTATTGACTCTCTCCCTAAACCGGCGGCGTCATGTCGTGCAGCAGGCAGCGAGTAAACCACGATCGATCGGGGAGACGACCTCAACCACGTCTCGCCATGAATCTGTGGTGTCCCTTCACAGTGATAACACACCAGTGGTGTATGCAGGCTCACACGTGCTATCCTCTTATTGAGCACCTACACTGAAAACTTCGACGATGGTGTCATAATTATTGTTCTCAATATTTGTTATTACCGGTGGAACCAATCTTTAAACACGGATGACATTCTGGAGACGGTAGGATGGAGAACATAGACAGGATGGCAGTCAAACAGTCATGTCATGGAGTCAAACGATTTTCTTGTGTAGTGTAGTGTAGTAACTAGATTGTTTTAGTTGGATGTTGATCAGTTACTACAATACACACTGAACTGGTGCACTACTGGGGCCAGTCTGCATCGATTGTCATCCCGATCGTTCACAGTCGATTTTCGGTGCCTGCTCGTCTTCTTCGCATCTTTCGCGGATGGCTATTTAACTGCGGTGCGCGCGCGCTCTGCTGGTGCTTGAGTTCGGGTATCAGATGTGCGAGCGACAGTGACGTGTGGCGCTGTGGATGTATGCAGCGTGGTGCGTGGCCGAGTCGGTACGACGGATGAGCGTGGGCAGCTGCTGCAGCGTGTCTAGCCGTTGGAATGCGGATCCGCTGCCGACGGTGACCGATTTCCTTCGCGTCTGTTACATGTTACTCAAAGTAAATGAACTGGAGTCATCGAATTGTTCCTTGGTGGATTATATTCATGTTAATTGACTACCCGAGTGCACTGAAAACTATTTTGATTGTTTCAGTTACTTGTCACTGTATTTGGTCTGGCCGCCTGATATGTAGATGGCATTCAAGGGAGGTAACTGGCTGTCGTCGACGCGAGCAAACTCCGATCGAGGTATTACGGTGGAAGAGGCAAATTTAAGGAACTGGATACGTGTCTATGGTTACGTTGTTAGCGTCCTGCAATTCCATCTTCCGGTGGAGCGTTGTGCTTTTCCGGAAGCTTAATTGCAGCTCAAAGTTGAGTACAGTTCTACTTCACCTTCTGGTCCGTGAATCTCCTGTATCTGTTAGAACCTTTCGGTCTGCTCGCGTCCAGCACTAATTTTCAACGTAAAATTAAAAAGGCCCTATATTAAGAATATTTAATATACTGTTATAAAATTCTGGCAATGAAATGTGAACCTCGTACCTGTAAGTAATACTAAAGAGACGCCTAGTTGAGTGTATCAATGTGATAATACCTTTAATTAGTCAGAATTGTTTAAGATCAGTTCATGGAAGATACCGTAGTTGTTGGAAGCAGCTTTAGAATTTGATATGAGTTATGTGAAATCCAGTTTCTTTGTATGTCATGATGCATGTTTAAGAGGTTTGTGTGATTCAGTTATGTCAGTTAAATGTGATTAATGTAGGTTTTATGAACTTTGTTTTAATTAGTGAAAATTAGTTGAGTAAATCTTGAAAGATCTTTGTCTATCGGACTTAAATGGAGTAATGTTTTTATTTCAGTCCTGCTGGTGGTTCTGTGGGGCAAGTGCCTTTTATTATAATCGTTGTTACTGTTTATTTCATTGACAGCATGTGTTTGTAATAAACAATTGTATGGCAACTACAAACTGGCTGTGTGTTTAATTTCGATGTGTCGAAAGGAAAAACTTGAGATTAGTAAATACTTTGAAGATATCTAGCGTTCAGACGGATGGCATAACAGATGAGCCAAAATATTACAACCACCTGTGTAATAGCGTGTTGTTCCACTTCTCACACAGTTTAACAGAGATTCTGCTTGGCATCAATTCTGCAAGTCCTTGGCAGGATTCTAGAAGCATGTGGCACCAAACGTATACACACAGGTCAAGCAATTCCCACAAATTATGGGACGGTAGTTTACGGGCACGCAGCTGATGTCTGATTTGCTAGCCAAGACATCAATATGAGTTCACTAGAATGCCCCTCAAAGCCTTTTACCACGATTCTAACCTTGCACCACGGAGAGTATCCCTCCGTAAGAGGTCCTCGTCGTAGGGAGACACTTAAGGCATGAAGCGACGGAGCTGGTCCGCAATGATGTCCACGTAGTTCACTCCTGTCTTGACGCCTTCGATTACCACCACAGATTACATGGAAGCCCAACTCAGTGTACCCGATAGCATAATTCTTGTCTCATGCGGTGCATGGTTCGTGCAGCCATTCGCCTGAATGTCGGCATGTAAGAACCCAAACACTGACCTGGCGTAACAAGAAATGCGATTTATTCGATAGGCGACGCGTTTTTATTGATCCACGGTGAAAACTCGGTGATACTGTGGCAACTGAAATCTTAACTGACGATGTCGTTGGGTCAATACAGAAACAAGTAGCGGTCGTGTGATTTGGAGCTCTATGTTCAACAATGGCTTTTGAACGGAGTGCTCGAAACACTTTTGCCTACACCAACACTATACTCTGTCGTCAGATCTGCCACTCTTCGCTGCCAGTCCTGGATCACACAATGGAGGATCCTCCGACTGCTACGTTTCGTAATGAAACACCGTCGTCAAAATATCATTCCGTCAGCTCGTTATTCCACCATCCTTCAGCCACTTTCCATAGGTGCTCGTAACAGTAGAACGCAAACCGATGGCCAGCTTCGCCGTTTTAGATATTCTCGTTTGCGGCCCAGCGCCACAAAAATGTCCACTTGGTCAAAACCACATCTATCAGTGGGTTTCCGCATTTGCTGCCCATATCTTCGGCATAGTCACTGCCCACTAGCATCTCACCCGCTTACATCCTTCACTTACTGCTACGCTTGCCCGCATCACCACCATATTCAACCTCTCCGCGGGCTGTAGCCTTAATGCTTTAGACCAGTGTGTATTGTGTATTTGATGCTGTCGCTCCTGTTTATAGTAACATATAGCACTTTCTTAATTGCAGAAAGTTATTTGCACTTCAGAGTGCAATAAATTCAGGATAATTGATCTTTTCGCACGCAATCTGACCTGTGCCGCGACGATGCCGTCACCGTTAGCAGTCATTACTAGTGGTCGCTGAATGCACAGATAATGGGCGAGTGGCACAGCGCTGTAACATAATTGACTTTCCGGCTGCAGTGACGTAAGGCAACTCTTGGGGGTGTGTCTCCGATTCGTTGTTGCGAATGACAGCGACTGTCTGTATTTGTGCTGTCTTCCGTAGGTACCAACTTTTGAACGAGACCTCGTTCTGCAGACACCAAAATTTGGATACTGCGTCTCTTCATAGTCCATCACATAGGGCACAATGCTGTACCTAGAGGGTTGTGCATCTAGGAGAGGAACAAATGTCTTTTGGTCCGATTTTATAGTCGCATGAAGGCATGCTCACTGGAGACCGGCGTAACTAGTTTCAGTCATTTTCTACAGTTTTCGTGTTGCTGACCATGAGGCAATGTTGTGTGCAGACTTTTCAAATATTTCGAGTTATAATGTATTAAAGCAACTTGGAATATATTCTTCATTTTATATATATATATAGTTACGTAATGCGTGGATGGTAAACCCACGCTTCTTTTACAGTGTAAGGTGAGATATACGAAAATGGACTTTGTTTCTTTGAAGTCTTCGACAATTTGTGCATCTTGAAAATGGAAATTTGGGTTACTTGCCAATACCTTCTCTTCAGAAATGTCTAACCTGTAACTGGCTTTTGATAATACTTCTCTTTCATTTGATTTCATTTACAGATGTGTAGTAGAGAAATGACGTAGCTTTCGCCTTCAGGCAGATTTTTATTAGAATTTTAATATATTTTCTAATTCCACTTTGAAACGGTAGCATTCACTTTTAACGTGATGCAGTCTCTTTCTGAAAGCACTAGAATTACTTCGAAAGATTATGGTTTATTCAAATATTCAAAACACGTTCCAAGGTACAACAAACCTTCATTTTCTGTAAGAATTTTCGTAAATTCTGAAAAAGACTGCAGCAAATAAAAACTAAATGTCATCGTTCGAAAATGTAATTAGCAAATGTATTGAAATTCGGTTAAAAATATGGCTGCAAATGGAAGTCTGAAAACTGTCTCAAGGTGGAAACTCCTACGTATTACCGAGACGTCTATGTCGTTCCTTCACACGTGTCATTTATATGAAATTTTAGTAGGTCGTTTTAATTCTGTATCAAGTACAGCGCTAATAATGCGTTTCACTGCAAAATAAGACATTTAAATTTCTACAATTTGTTTCATATTTGCGCCCTTTTTTGTGTTTAACTCTAAATGGCTCTGAGCACTGTGGGACTTAACATCTGAGGTCATCAGTCCCATAGAACTTAGAACTACTTAAACCTAACGTAACTAAGGACATCACACACATCCATGCCCGAGGCAGGATTTGAAGCTGCGACCGTAGCGATCGCGCGGTTCCGCACTGAAGCGCATAGAAGCGCTAGGCCACATTGGCCGGCTCTGTTTAACTCTGGCTGCATTTGTTTTGGTATGACGGATTTGGGCTTTAAGGACAGAATTCCACTGTTTCTGATATCCACCCTTTGCGTAACTATAGCGAGCCAGAATTTTATATTGTGTACCGTACTCTGATTTTGTACCGATATTGCAGCTTTAGTTTTCGTCCAAATGAAGGGAGTGAAAGCACTGTTCCAGCAGTGGAGGCTGCATAATATCCTTTCCTGAAAGTAATAATCTTTCAGAAAAGCGAAGGTTGAAACAGTAGGACGTGAACCAGCTCATCAGCTATATTTCTCTTTCTCACTATCTGACAGCCTACCTACTACGCCGCTACATACTCCGCGCGCATGTGTGTGTGTGTGTGTGTGTGTGTGTGTGTGTGTGTGTGTGTGTGTGTGTGTGTGTGAGGAATGCGTATTCAAATGCAGATATATACAAACGGGCAGGAATACGGCACTGCGGCCAACAACGTGTCTGGTACAAAAAGTGTCTGGTACAGTTGCTAGATGGGTTCCTGCTGCTACAATGACTGGTTATCGAGATTTAAGCGAGTTTTAACGTGGTGTTAAGTCGGCACACCAGCGATCGGACACATCTCCGAGGCAGCGATGAAGTGGGAATTTTCCCGTACGATCTTTTCGCGAGTGTACCGTGAATATCAGGAATACTGTGAAGCATCAGATCTCCGACATCGCTGCGGCAGAAAAAGGATCCTGCAAGAGCCGGAGCAACGACGACCGAAGAAAATCGTTCAACGTGGCAGAAGTGCAACCTTTCCGCAAATTGCTTCAGATTTCAACGCTGGGCCATCAGCAAGTGTCAGCGTGCGTAACATTCAACGAAATATTATCAATATGGGCTTTCTGAGCCGAAGACCCACTCGTGTGCCCCTGACTGGACGACACAAAGCTTTACGCCTCGCCTGGGCTCAACAACCACGACCGACATTGGACTGCTGATAAGTGGAAACATGTTGCCTGGTCGGACGAGTTTCATTTCTGATTGTATCGAGCAGATGGACGTGTACTGGTGTGGAGACAACCTCATGAATCCATGGATCCTGCATGTCAGCAGGGGACTGCTCAAGCTGATGTAGGTTCTGTAATGTTGTGGGGCATGTGCAATTGGAGTGATGTGGGACCCCTGATACGTCTAGATACGACTGTGACAGGTTGTGTATTCCGACGGACTCGGGCAATTCCAGCAGGACAATGCGACACCCCACACGTCCAGAATTTCTACGGAATGCTTGGCTTAAGAGGGGGTAAGGAACCAAACTGCGAGGTCATCGGTCTATTGTTCCCAGTTAAATAATTACACCACGGAAAGCAGAAAAGAAAGGAGACGTACAAGACAATAACAAGAGAAAGGAAGAACTAGAAGAACGACGGAAGGACAACCAACACTATTATGGACAAAAACAGGAAAAGAAAACCATAGAGAGAAACAAGAAACAGGTAGAAGTGGTAAAAACAAGAGATCAGATTACCGTGGCTGGCCGACCACGAGAATAAAAATGAAAAACCAGCCACTCTGCGACACATTAAAACATCCATAATAAAAGCATTCGAGTGGAGAACACAAAGGGACAAAGGATATGCGCTAAAACTTATATAGAATGATAAAACCCACCGTCGCGTATAAAACGTAAAACAAAATTAGCCGATGAGATGATGTGAGCTAAAATTAATGGCAACGAGTCCGGTAACTGAAGAGACAGTCGCAGGGCAGCCAAAGGAGGACAGCTCAGCTCACCAAAATAGGGGCCACTGCCGTCTGGGCGCCGCACTGACACTGAGGTGGGTCATCACAACGCACGAGGTAGCCGCGTGTCCCCCAGCGTGCCCAATTCGGAGCCGGCAAAGAACCGCAGAGTCTCTGCGAAAGGCCTGCACGGAGGACTGCCACACATTCGTGGTCACCTTAATGGGACGCAGTTTGTTGTGCGTGCTGAGGTTATGCCATTGCATCTCCCAAAGCCGCAAAACTTTGCAGCGTAGTACTGAACGCAGGTCAGTTGGGGAGAGGCCGATCTCCATAAGCGGTTTCCACGTAGCCTGTTGGGCCATCCTGTCGGCAAATTCGTTGCCTGTGATTTCGATGTGACCTGGAGTCCAGACGAAAACCACTTAACGACTGGACCGTTCCATGGCATTGATGGACTCCTGGATGGTTGCTATCAAAGAATGACGAGGGTAGCACTGTTCGAGAGCTTGTAGGCTGCTCAAGGAGTCAGTACAGAAGAAACACCTCACCGGGGCCTGAATGGATGTGCTCAAGAGCAAGAGATATAGCCACCAACTCGGCAGTGAAAACACTGCAGCCATCACGTAAGTAATTCTGTTCCATAGACATACGCAAAGCCGACGTGAGTATCCGCCATCTAGCTGTCCGTGTAAACCACTTCGTGGTTTCTGTACTTGGAATCGAGGGGAATTGGCAGCGGAGAGAAGCGGGGTTAACTGAGTCTTTAAGGCCATGTGGAAGGTCCAGGCGAAACTGCGGCCTAAGTGTACACCATGGGGGTGTACGTGAATGGACCTCAGTTATAGATGGTAAAGGCAAGGACCCCAGTTCAGAAAAAAGGGATCGGACACAAACTGCAATTGGAAGCTCTCACCTGTGCCGCCGATGCGGGAGATGAGCCGCCGAGAGTGGGAAAAGGAGACGGTGATTCGTATGCGCAGGAGAACTACGAACGTGTGCTATGTAACTGGCCAGCAGGTGCGCACGCCTAACCTAAAATGATGGCACTACGGCTTCCACAAGGACGCTGGTCACCGGACTCGTCCTGAAAGCTCCTGTCACTAGGCGAACGCTACAGTGGTGCACTGAGTCGAGTAAACGCAACGCTGAGGGGGCGCCGCCGAACCATAAACCACACTTCCATAATCAAGGCGGGATTAAACAATGGCTCTGTAGAGCTGCAGCAGCGTAGACCGATCTGCACCCCATTTGGTGTTGCTCAGACAGCGGAGGGTATTGAGGTGCTGCCAGCTCTTCCACTTACGCTGGCGATGGTGAGGACGACAAGTCAATTGGGCGTCGGAAACCAGTCCTAAGAATCGATATGTCTCCACTACAGTGAGTGGATTGCTATTAAGGTGAAGTTCTGGTTCTGCTTGAACGGTACGACGCCGACAGAAGTGCATAACACGAATTTGCGGCCAGAGTCCATGACTGCTACGTGTGGATGGCTCCCTGTAGGCGCCGCTCAGCAACACCAGTACTGGTGGAGCAGTATGAAATGCTGAAGTCGTCTGCATACAAAGAAAGTGAGACTGATGGTCCTACAGCTGCTGCTAGACCATCTGTCTCCTGGAGATGGGGGGAAATATGGGAGGCATCAACTTGGATACGTAAGGAACGACACTACAGGAGGCTCCGGATAAAAATCAGGAGCGGGTACCAGGAACACTACTCATATAATATGGCAAGGGTATCATGTCGCCAGGTCGTGTCGTATAGTTTACCTAAGTGAAAAAAGATGGCAACCAGGGGTTGGCGTCTCTAAGAGGCTGTTCGCATGGCAGACTCTAGGTACACAAGATTATCAGTGGTAGAGCGACCCTGGCGGAAGCCGCCCTGACATGGAGCCAGTAGACCACGTGACTCCAGAACCCAACCCAACCGCGGACACACCGTATGTTCCAGCAGTTTCCACAGAATGTTGGTGAGGCTGATGGGCAGACAGCCATCCACGTCAAGTTGGTTTTTACCGGCTTTGGGCACCGGAATGATGGTGCTCTCCAGCCATTCCAATGAAAAGACACCACCGCACCAGATCCGGTTGAAGATGACTAGGAGATGTCGCTTGTAGTCAGATAGATGTTAAATTATCTGACTGTGGGTCCTCTCTGGTCCAGGAGCTGTGTCGGAACAATGTGCAGGTTCACTGAGGAGCTCCAACTCTTTAAATGGGACGTTATGGGATTTACTGTGGTGTGTAGTAACGGGAGGACTTTCCCTTCCCGCCACCGTTTGAGAGTGCGAAAGGCTGGGGGGGGGGGGGGGGGGGGGGTAGTCCCAGAGGCTCGAGCATAATGCTCAGCAAAGTGCAAAGTGCTAAGTAACCGCGTTTGCGTCGGTAGATAATACGCCATTTATGTTAACACTGGGAAAACCTGATGGGGTCTGGTACCTGAAAACACGTTTGATCTTTGGTCAGACTTCAGATGGTGACGCATGGCACCCAATGGTCGACACGTACCTCTCCCAGCACTCCAGTTTCGTTTTATAAGCTGGCGAACGCGAGAATGGAGCCGTTTAAAGGCTATAAGGTGCTGCAGAGAAGTGTGCCGTTTATGCCGCTGTAGAGCTCGCCGACGCTCCTTAATTGCTTCAGCGACTTCCAGCCACCACCAAGGTGCTGTCTTTCGCAGGAGGCACCCTAATGAGCGAGGGCTCGTGTTTTCTGACACATAAACGATTGTTGTAGTCACCTGCTTAACCATCACAAAGATGTTCCCGTATGGGGGAGATTCAACGGTGACAGCAGAGGTGAAAGTTTCCCACTCCGCCTTGTGCGAAGTCCGTCTCGGCAGGCGTCTGTGGGCCTGACGCTAGGGGAGTGGCAGGAAGATGGGGAAGTGGTCACTACCACACTTGTCATGTGCTCTCCAGTGGATAGATGGGAAAAGTCTTGGGCTGCAAATCGATAAATCAATGGCCGAGTAACTAACTCGAACCACACTGAAATATTTGGAGGCCGCAGTATTCAGGAGGCAGAGGTCCAACTGAGACAGTAAAGTTTCGTCATCTCGGCCTCGACCAGTAAGCATGTTGAAACCCCACAAGAGGTTATGGGCGTTAAAATCTCCCGAAAGTAGGAAAGGTTTAGAGAGATAATCAGTGCAGTTAATACATTCAGGGATACTACACTATCTGGAGGAAGATATACATCGCAGACAGCTATTTCCCACGTCATCCTTATTCTGACACCCACAGCTTTAAGGGGGGTTTGAAAGGGCCCAGGTTCAGTACAGACCGAGTTTAGGACATAAATGCAAACTCCACCTGACACTCGATTACAATCGCTACAGTTCTTGTAGTGTAACTTATTGCCACAGACAGCAGGGGTCCACATTACCCGGAACCAGGTTTCCTGGAGGGCAAGCAGAAAGCAGGTGTAAAGCTTAACAGTTGCCATAGCTCAGCCAGGTGGTGGACTAACTGCCGCAAATTCCACTGGAGGATGACATCAACCGGAGACTGGGAAAGCATGGATCATTCAATAAGGCAGTTTACGCCTCAGGGTCACCATCTGGCATGGACGTTTTTCCTGATCAGTCTGTATCCATTTCGTCAGTCCTACGAGATCTTGGTCCTCAGTGGACACTAGAATCTCCACCTCACCCGCAGTCACAGAGCTTGGAGGTACCAGTAGTATGGGTACTACTGCAATTCCCTTGGACTTGTTGACCTTTTTGGATTTCTCTTGCTGTTCCTTAGGTTTCCCTGGCTTGGAGGACTACACTTATTCAGACCCTCAGACTGAGGAGGAGCATGAAGCCCTGTGAGCAGCTGCTTTTGGGATCTTCAGCTACTGGCAGGTATCATCTTTCCCACTAGCAGAAACCTGGGAATGGAGTTACCCAAGGGACCCCTTCCTAGCGAGAGCAGCCAAAGTTGTACGCTTCTCTGGCTTAGAATTGGAGATGGATGTCCTTGATGGTTATGGGGTGTTGTTCCTGAAGTAGGTGGTGCAGGCGCAACAATGGGAGAAGTGCCCCCGCCATCAAGGGGGCAGGTGAAGTCTTCTGGCATACGATCATGTCATGCATACAGGATGTACGTGTTCAAATTCTCTTAGCGTCAGTATAGGTCAGTCGGTCCAGGGTCTCTAACTGCATGGTTTTCCTTTCTTTCTGGAGAATACTGCAGTCTGGCGAGCAAGGTAAATGGTGCTCTCCACAGTTGGCAGTCGAGCGCATGGAGTATTTGGATGTGATGGGCATCTGCAATCTCGGCATGTGACGTTGGAAGTACTTTGGGAGGACATAAGACCGAACTTCCAGCATTTAAAGCACAGAATTGGGGGATGAATATAGGGTTTAATATGACAGCAGTAGACCATCACCTTGACCTTCTCTAGCGATTTATTACCATCAAAGGCCAATATGAAGGCGCTGGTGGCAACCTGATTATCCCTAGGAGCCCGGTGGACATGCCGAACGAAATGTACACCTCACCGTTCTAAATTGGCATGCAGCTCATCGTCAGACTGCAAAAGAAGGTTTCTGTGAAATATGATACCCTGGACCATATTTAAGCTCTTATGAGGCGTGACGGCTACAGAAACATCCTCAGATTGTCAGAAACGAGTAACGCTGTTTTGATCAAGACTGACCCCGATCTCATTTTGGACGAGCCCTCCACGTCCCCAAAGTTGCCCTCTACAAGCTCAACAAAAGACTGAGGCTTCATCGTCATGAAAGATACCGCATCAGCTCTCAAACATACAAGGTACCAGGGAGAATAAGAGCCACTGCCATCCTTAGCCTGACTTTTCTCCCATGGTGTGGAACGATTTTGGGTCGTACTTCTGTGCATAGAATTGAACCCATGAACGCTTAGAGACTGCTGGTGTTTCACCACCAGGAAAAGAGGATGTATTACGTTTCATCATGTTAAGATGCTCGCTAAACCTGCACGGCAGAACAGTTGATTAGGATTGTGGAAACGGCCAAATGTGTGCGTCAGATTCACTCATAACTTATTTATTATAATTTAGTAACACCTTTAAAGCAAAACGGCACATAGCCAAACCTTTAGAACCACGAGTTTCAAAAAGGCAATTATTTCATGGCTGAGGGCCTCCAAACAAGAAATCTTGGAACTCAACAAAACAAAAATGCAGTTAAAATATCAAATAAAATAATTAAAATATACATGGAATCACAGCTAGGTCAGAAAGCCTCAAGGCAGACGTAAATAAAACAAACATATGCAAGGTGCAATACAAGTGGCTGAGGGCCACAAATTTCAAAATTTAAAAATATATTACCATAATCCTTTAAGGCAGAAGGCCGCAATATTTTTGCTTAAAGGGTAATTTCAAGAATAAAGTTTTAAGCGGCATAAGGCCCACAATTTTTCAAAATTCAAAAATGAATTTTTAAATCATTCGCTATCATAGATTAACGGAGAATTAAACACCGGTGAGAAGTGCAATAAAGAAAACGGCACTCAGAAGCCTCCAGGGAGGTTGTTCTGCCCTCGTTCACTTAGGTGAGACAGGTGGTGAGCCCAGCTACACCTGATCTGTCGGAACCCAACCAGTGGACAGTCACGGACTGACCGACACAACAACTTGCTTGCCACGAATCAGTACATGATAACTCAAACACAGAAGTTCACGAACGTGATTATGCACAATGAAATGTATATTAACTGTCAAAATTGCACACCATGTTGGACAGATACAACAGGTGAGGAAATGACACTGCCTGAAATTACGTTAGTGGCCAAGGCAGGTAAAGTGAACACTAACGGCCCCCAAGCAGAAAATCACGTTGATGCACTCTACTTGTAGTAAACCAATATAATTGATTGCACTACAAGGTGGCTAAATTTTAGCAGTAGAAACAGTCTGTGTTGCTCACAGGAAAACATACTTAACAGCGAACCACCGAAACGAACCACACGACATGAATGCAAGTGGCTTGGGTAGTTGAAACCACTAGTGAACCTTGACATCCTGGGTTGTTGAACCACGAAGCTCGCAGTGACCAGACAGCTCCATACACGCACCGTCACTGGGCAGGGACCGCCCGCTGACCCAGCCGACTGCACTACGTGGAGATATCCTCCCTAGTCCGCACCAACCGACCGACTACCCTCAGAATGCCGTCGTGGAAATAAAACTACACACACAGTTTGACGAACATTTGCGTGAAGTCCAGGACGATACCCAACAGTAAGTAAGCACGAAGACAAATCTGGAGCCAATGCGCGCGCACACACGCGCGCACACACACGCACACACACACACACACACACACACACACACACACACACACACACACACACACACACACACACACACACACACACACACACAACGATCGGCGAGCCAAAACGCTTCGTCCGGAAGGCGACCGACTGACGATCCACCATGACTGTGGCCCAGCTCAAGTGATGCGTGGCGGCACTTGTCGGGCGAGCCATGTCGACGCAGACCTCACTGCTGCTGAAACTCGACTACACTAGTGCCACATTGCAACTCCCCAACTGGCAGATCTGGACTGCGCTCCAGACGTGTTCCAAGTGACTGGCATGCCTGAACTCGTGACCCGAACTCGCCTACGACAGCCAACGACCTGGAAGTAATAACAGTTGAGCAAAGATGCTATTAATACCGGCTGCTAGGGCTGGTGACGAGCAGACAGTGCACCAGCTCAGTTACAGTAGTAATTTAAATTAACGTAGTGAGGCGGAAGTACGTTAAAACATGGTGTAAAATAGATGATGGTGGGAACACGAGCGACGCACAGCTCACACGTGTCATCCGCCCTGATGCCACTCACTCTTACCAGGGGCCCTCGCCACAGGCGCCACCCAGTCTCAGCAAAGGCGACCTGGCAAGATGGCCATTGCTGGGAGTCCTGATGCCCCAGGGGGATGGAGATCTACCCCTTGGTATACGTGGGGAGTTAACAGCGCAGGCATCATCAGCAGAGCGATCCTTGAGTGGTCAGGGGGCTACAACCAACAAGGCACATTGCGGCCCCACCACAGCGGACTGGCTACGGTGCTGGATATCAGGTGCAACCAAGCAAACAACGATACAGCACAGCTGATGGAAAAATACGCACCCAGGAGAGTGACCTCGCCCAACAGTTGGAGAATGAGCGGGAGTGCTGATAACGTTGGCGATGGATGCGATAGGTCTCCGCCCATGATGGACACGATGCTTATGTAAGGCGACCTTTCACAATTGCCTTGCTCTTGGGGACAATTTTTAAAAATGCAGGTCAAACTTTGCAGGGGACCATCACAAAGGCTGAAACGTGAGAGACACTTACGACAGGCAGGAATACCTTGGGCCTATCCTAACACCCAGACCTGCAGAGAGCGCTACGGAGTGGCTCCAGAAAAACACTTCCGCCTCCCACGGAACTCCCCAAGAATGAAGATCATTGAGCATATCTGGGATGCCTTGCAACATGCTGTTCAGAAAACCACTTGGTACTCTGACGGGTTTATGGACAACCCTCTAGGAGTCTGTCAGTTGCCTCCAGCACTTCTTCAGACATTAGTCGTGTGCATGCCACATTGTATTGCGACACTTCTGCATTCTCGCGTGTGCCCTACACAGTTTAGGCAGATGCACCAGTTCGTTTGGCTCATCATATATGTGCGCACGCGTGCGTGCGTTGTCGGTCGGAGGTGTCTGACAATATAGCCACCACTCTGTGACACAGTGGTCGTACAGACATACACTGTTGGGAACACAAGCGAAGACATCAGACGCATTTGGGAACTGAAATTCAGCGGTGACAAATGGATAATTATGTCAGACCGGGACTCGATCACGGATTTCACGGTAACACGCGTTCGGTCGCCTTAACACACTCATCCATCTGGGCAAGCTTTTTATCTGGCCCAAATTCTCAACCTGTCATGCGTCAGTAGCGTCTACTGCTAGCAGATTTTGGCTGAGGCCCGCAAGTGTTTAGGCGTAGATGCATCGCACTGGAGTTACTGTGAGGTCTCTATGGTCAAAGATATTTGTGTGTGTGTGTGTGTGCGTGTGCGTGTGCGTGTGCGTGTACGTGTGTGCGTGTGCGTGCGTGTGTGCGTGTGTGTGCTATAGGGCGTGTCCGACAGAACAGAGACCATACGTATATGTGGTGATATCTGTGAGCACAGATGGCTCATGGCAATTTCAGTGCAGATGCACACTACGTCGTCTAACTCTTGGGGGACTCTGCGAAGAGCTTCGCGCAAATCGGTTAAATGACAGCGGACGCTACTAGCATGTGACAAGTTGAGAAATTGGTTTGGGTGGTAAGTCTGGGTTGCCGTGGAGGTTAAGGTGACCGCCCAAGTAAGGCGAGAAATCTGGGTTCGAGTCCAGGTCCGGCACAAATTTTAGCTTTCCATTGTTTAATTTATTTCAATGCCCCAGTGTGACCGGTATCTTGGTTTCTCTACAAAGCTTTTTTATCTTATATTTAATTATAACAAACCCTACGAGTAACGACGCGTTTTCGACAGATATTTGAAGCGTCTTCTATCCATAGGACATACATTGTAGTTTAAATCCTGTCAATCCCATAGTTCAACAAAAATGGCGAAATCCAGTACGGCTTCTTCCACGTCTCGTAACTCGATACTACCGCTGATGTCGAACTTGACATGTACAGGTGATAGGGACGTTACGGAGGCACCGCCGAGGTGAGCCTAACGTATCCCGACGTCGGCCGTCGAGACGTGGCGGCGCAGAGAAAGGCGCGACGGGGCGGCTGGCTGAGGGGGAACAGGGCTGCTGGTATCGATCTATCGAAGCGAGGAGCGGAAGGTGTGGAGGCAGCGGACTGACCGCCGCGGGCCACGGCCTCCGGGGAGGCGGGAGCGGCCGGCAGCCTGTGTGGGGGTGGTTGGGAGCTGGAGGGGTGGTCTCCCGACCAGTAATGAAATTCCCGCAGCACGGCGGCTGCCGCCCTGAGGCGCGGCGGGTCACCAACCTCTCACCAGATGACCACTTTACAAGCCACACCACACACACAGTTCCTTTTTATTTTTATTTATGTCCAGACTGAAACCACTCCCAAGGTCTCACTTTACAACGGAGGCTGCTACACAGGCATACAGCACAGAACGTTAGCCACCCCCAATGGATATCACGTTATACAGGCATCCCCTCTATCTTTGATAGTCAGCTGAAGCCACCTGTAGATGGTTAGTACCCGCTGAGCTAAGGAACTGTGAGGATGTAGATATAAGCTGGAAGTTGCTCCTGACATTCTTGTATAAAACATTGTCGATTCAATTGTCGAGTCTGGTCTCGTTAGAATCTCGAGGTTTCAAAGAGATTGTCTATCCAGTGACTTTTATTGCCCATAGATGGCATGCGACTGATGTACGTCATCATTACGTGATTCTACAAGAGGTCTGCCTTACTGGTGCCTGCGCTATTGTTTGAACGGAAATAATTTAGTGTATCTCTTGCAAGAATTCGTACGCTTTCCAAGTTACATTGTGAGAGGGCATTACGAGAGCGTGCTAGAAAGTAGTGCGTCCGAATTTTTTATAAGAAGAATCCTAAAGCTATTGAATTAAAACAAACGTTATTAACATTCTACGTTTTTCTTCTTCGTGTATACATATTTGCAGCTTTCCGTCGGTAGAGCGCTCCTAATAGTAGTGCGTAGTGTAACTATGCCGGCGCGTGGGATGTAGCGTGCTGTAATCGAGTTTCGAATTCGGAACACACACTGCTTTAGCGTGACAATGTCATACGACACACGAGCGCTGCGACGTCTGCAACAATCGGACGCCTTGGATTCACTCTCATCTGTCATTGGCCATATTCTAACGATTTGACTCCATCCGATTTTCACTTGTTTCCAAAACTTTGGATGGTGATGAAGCAGGCAGAGGTGAGGTTGTAGTTCCATCAACAGAGTCAAAACATTCTACAGTGACGGTATCAACAAAGCGATGTCTCGTTGGGAGAATTGTATTCGTCGGCAGGTTGACTGTTAAATGGACACGCAGACATGAAGAAGCTTTACAATGTTAATGAAGTTTGTTTCATTTAAAATGTTTGTAGGGGTTTCATATAAAATTTCGGAGTCTTTGCTTTTTAGCACGCCATTGTATATCCATGAAGATTTTAATGAAGTGTGACAGTAAGTAAGTAATTTAGCCATTAACCATAGCTTTGCTGTCTCGAAAGAGGCGTTATTTTATCTCGGAGAAGTTCCTTTGCATTTTTGTAGTGACAAACACTCGGAAGTCGTTTCTCCGAGTTCGTGAGCATACCACAATAGATTTCGGGGTTGATCGATGCACCATAAAAATAATTGTGTGACTAGGGCCTCCCATCGGGTAGACAGTTCGCCGGGTGCAAGTCTTTCGATTTGACTCCACTTCGGCGACTTGCGCGTCGATGGGGATGAAATGATGATGATTAGGAGAGTACAACACCCAGTCCCTGAGAGGAGAAAATCACCGACCAAGCCGGGAATCGAACCCGGGCCCTTAAGGGCATCTAATAGAATAACCACCTCAGAGTGCCAGGTGCCAAAGGACCGTGGCCGTGACTAGCGGCTGAGGGTGCGGGTGCGGTTTTTAACTTTTTCTTCGGTGGAGACAGGTGGTGTGGCGGCACTCCATGAATTGCCTCTCTCTTTCCGATTCCAAGTAATGAACACATTTTTCATTGCATGTTCTGCGAAAAATTGTCATAATTAGTCTCGTAACACACAAGCAACTCCGCACAGCTGGTTCTTAGTTGCTCTTTACTGTCTTCTGTTAGGCAGTGTGAGTACAGTAACTAGTGGACGAGCACGCCGACACTAGTAACACGCGTTCAGTTGTGCAGTGAGATGTTCAATTTCGATGGGTCGATCATCTGGAATGGGAGTGTTTGTCCGTTCCAACATTTCAGCAATCACAGCTGTGCGCGGCCGGCCGGCAGTCGGGAGATCCGACAGGTTCGCGCGACATCTGTGTGATAACAGAGGCGCCCACCAACGACTCACCGTGTTTTTGTTCACTGCCAGGTCTTTGTAGACAGTCTGCGAGCTCCGATGAATATCTGCGATCCTTTGGTTTTCATCCAAAAGAATCCCAGAGACACTTCTCTGTTGAAGCGCAATTCCGTTACATACGCAATCGTGAAGGCTACGTATAGCGCTACCACCAATCGCATCTTCATGAAACTACAAGGTCTGAAGCTACAATATTCCGCAGTGTCCCACCAGAAATCTCGCATTTATCAACCTAAATTGGACGAGGGAACAAATGTGTTTCATTACTTATTGAATGCCCCTCGTATCAGGAATAATCGCTTTACACACATCAGTAATTCGCTTTATTGTCGATATCGTCCTTGGCCACTTGCTTTACATGATGCCAGAGGAAGAAACCCAACAGTATCACGGCAGGCGATCGTATTCGATTTGTATGGAAAGGCATCCTCCTTCCCTCCCGCAGGTTTTAAAGTAAGTGGTTAATGCATCTCTTGCTACGGAAAAAGAATGGAAAGAGACCCAGCGTGCTGGAATTACATCATCTGAAGAGTTCTCAAGAGCGCATTATATTACAATAAGGGTAAAATATTTTAAGAAAAAATGTGTGTGCTTTTCCCTGTTCTCAAAACCATTAACGAAATAAGGACAAATGACTTTCTACCAGATTATGCCGTACCACATATCTGACGTAGCCAATCTGTATTTTTCGTTGGCCAGTATATAGCATGTTTCTTATATTTATATTCCCGTGATTTCTGTATGTGGTTTCAACAGCAAACATTACCTTCTGGACAACATTACTGCCTTGCTGGTAAACCTATTGATAGTAATCAAAACAGCATTGAAAATTACTGCATTGTAACTCTTGATGTAGAAATACAAAACGGGTGATACACGAGTTTGTGTCCGTCATGAATACGCAGAACACTTCTTAACTGATATGAACGTTACTGTATTTGTAGGGAAGTGACACGCGGATGTATTCAAGCAGCTGCAGGAACCTCCACTTCTCCAGCTTCGTAGGTGGCAGTCTTCATCATTCGTATGAATTTTCTTGGGGGGGAAATGTGCCTCACAAAGTTCAAAATGGTTCAAATGGCTCTGAGCGCTATGGGACTTAACATCTGTGGTCATCAGTCCCCTAGAACTTACAGCTACTTAAACCTAACTAACCTAAGGGCATCACACACATCCATGCCCGAGGCAGGATTCGAACCTGCGACCGTAGCGGTCACGCGGTTCCAGACTGAAGCGCCTAGAACCGCACGGCCACGCCGGCCGGCTCTCACAAAGTCTGTTGACGTTATTAATTAAGGTTACACGAGTCGGACAGTCAGCGTCTGCCTGGGAACGTTCCGCATTCAGTTCTGCTCCTCTTAGTGCATTTTGTCGACATCCATCATAAATTCAGGATATGTCGACCAATTCTTTATTAGCAGTTGTCATTGTGATCTCGAAAATGGTTTACAAGATACTAACGCTTCGTCTATGTGGGTGAATTACAAGTAAAACAGTGGAAATGAAATGCAGCACTCGTCACAATAAATATACGTAGGCAGTGGTTCTTCAGTTTTCTGAAGGGGCAACACACAACTGATGACGAATCTCCTGTCTGTACGTCACAGCTTTCCGTCGACAGCAGTGAAACATGAAATACATATTGCATCGGCGCTGCGAATTTCCTTGGAGAGTGACAAACTTAACGGATAGCAGGCCATTCAACGGCCTCAGGAAGAGCACAAAAATTTCTCTATTCACTGTGCTCTTGTAAGACATACAGAAGTGTTATAACAATGGAACACATTAGCCCAAGTCTGCTGGTCAGGCAGAAAAAGTAGCACATTTGCATTTAAACAGTAAAGCAGCTGCCTGTATCTCGATTATTAACATAGTGACGAATTTGCATTGTTGCTTGTTTCATGAGCAACCTCTTAACTATTTCTGTATGCGAAAACCGATTACAGTTCCTTTTAACGAGTCGAAAGTAATTCCAGGTAAAAAAAAAAGCGTTTTCCCGTTGTCTATTACCTACGCTGCACAAAAGGTAATGTTTTTAAAACCCAATGTGACACAGAAGTTTGCAATTACGTTCAGAGGTGCCTGCAACTTCTCTCTGTGGTTAGACACTGGACTCGCATTCGGGAGGACGACGGTTCAATCCCGCGTCCGGCCATCCTGATTTAGGTTTTCCGTGATTTCCCTAAATCACTCCAGGCAAATGCCGGGATGGTTCCTCTGAAAGGGCACGGCCGACTTCCTTCCCGATCCTTCCCTAATCCGATGAGACCGATGACCACGCTGTCTGGTCTCCTTCCCCAAAACCAACCAACTTCTCTCCGTAAAGCGTGACGCCCTGCGACCGCACCGGTGGCCTGAGCGACGTTGCAAACAGCGAGGTGTCAACATTAGAAACAAAGACCGGAGGTTAGAAGTTCGTGTGTGGTTTAAGTGGGTAAATGTTAGACTGGCATCATTTTTCCACCACAGTTCTTCCCAATTCCATTGTGGACGTTTACACGGTGGGGAGGTCGTCGTCATCCGTCTTACCCACATTTCACCCTCTCCTTCGACAGCTCTGCGACAGAGGTCAGAACTGCGATGCCCAGCGTTGAAATCACGCGGTATTCTTACGGAATGCCGGAGGAAACATTTCAGGTGCATTAGAAAATTCCCAGGGGATCGCATGAAGTTCGCAAACGGAAACATTGCCTTTGGGCATTGATTTACATACATTTTGCGGTGGAAAATGACAGTTCGCAGAGGTGTGAAAAGGACGACGTTTTGGTACCATTTTACACTTCTTACACCCCCTGGACGACTCAACACTTCTCTAAGGACATTGTGGGGCTACAATCTAATCTAAAACGATCGCACCCCATTGAAGAGTAGCACGACCGCTATTTTTGCACTGGTATACATGGTGGCGCAGTTAGGGGCCGTTCAAAATCATTCCACCAAATATGAGCGTGATCCGAATGAGCTAAGAGTCTTTACGGTTTTCGTGACCTCCTGTTTCGCACCTTCTGTGACTTGATCATGGAGTGGTGCGACACCGACACGTGCGTGAATAAAACGGCAAATGGCGTCTCTGAGACCCCCGCCCCATCGTTCGGCAACGCGAACTGTGCCATCCGTGAACCTCTGCAAAGAACTTTAAAAATACGCCTGTGCAAAGACAGCCAACTACTCATCACTATGCTCTGGCATAACAGGCATTACTTTCGACAGCCTTTACCTTTCGCGTATGGCCTGCAGGCACTAGTTCAAGGACACGCCACCAAGCTCATGGGTGTTGAATGGTTGCCTCCCGCATAGGCACCTAGCAGTAAGTGAATGGCAGTATCTGTACACACACATTTTATAAATGCCCAAGAAGAGCGCACGGGTGGCACCGAGGGAGTGCTAAGTTGGAGTGCCTTAGAAGGAGCCTTTCCTGTTTCATTAACACACACGTCAACGCCGCAGCCCTCCCTCGTCCAGCAACAGGACAGCGCGAAATAGGACGATCGGAAAAGCGTGAACACTATTTGCTACCTCGGCTCACGTTCGTAGTTCGTGGAGTAATTTTGAACGATTCCTAGTGGTTCCACCTTAGTTAATTTCTGGGTCATCGATCTTCTTTTTTGATGCAGCCCGCTACGAATTCCCCTCCCATGGCAACCTCTTGCTCTCAGAGTAATACTTGCAACCTACGTCCTCAATTATTTGCAGGATGCATTCCAATCTCTTCCGCTACAATTTTTGCCCTCTACAGCTCCCTCTAGTACTATGTCCCTCATGTCTTAACGTATGTCCTATCATCCTGTCCCTTCTTCTCAGCATTTTCCACGTATTCCTTTCCTCTCCTATCCTCTGCAGAACCTCCTCATTCCTTACCTTTTCAGTCCACCTAATTTTCAGCATTCGGCTGTAGCAACACATTTCAAATGCTTGGATTCTCTTCTGATCCGGTTTTCCCACAGTCCATGCTTCACTATCATGCAATCCTGTGCTCCCGACGTACATTCTCAGAACTTTCTTACTAAAATTAAGGCCTATGTTAGATACTAGTCTAATTTTGTTAGCCAGGAATGCCCTTTTTGCCAGTGCTAGTCTGCTTTTGATGTCCTCCTCTCCGTCCGTCATTCGTTATTTTGCTGCCTAGGAAGCAGAATTCCTTGACTTCATTTACTACGTGGCCATCAATTCTGATGTCAAGTTTTTCGCTATTCTCATTTCTCCTACTTCTCATTACTTCCGTCTTTCCTCGATTTACTCTCAATCCATATACTGCACTCATTAGACAGCTCATTCCACTCAGCAGATCATGTAATTCTTCACTTTCACTGAAAATAGCAATGTCATCAGCGAAGAGCATCGTTGATGTTGTTTCACCTTGAATTTTAATTCGTTCCTGAACCTTACTTTTGTTTTCATCATTGCTTCTTCCATGTACAGACAGACCAGTAGGGGCCAAAGACTACATACCAGACTTACACTCTTTTTAATCCGAGCACTTCATTCTTGATCGTCTACTCCTATTATACCCTCTTGGCTCTTGTACGTATTGTGTATTACCCGTCTCTCCCTGTACATTACCCATATTTTTCTCAGAAGTTCGAACATTTTGAATTATTACCATTTAGAACTCTTTTTCCAGGTCGATAAATCCTATGTACGTCTTTATTTTTTTTTTCTTTGGTCTTGCTTCCATTATCACTCGCGACGTCCCAAATTCCTATCTGGAGCCTTTGCATTTTCTAAAGCCAAACAGATCGTCATTGAAAACAATTTTCTTCTCCATTCTTCTGTATATTATTATTGTAAGCAACTTGGATGCATGCGCTATTAGGCAGATAGTGCGATAATTTTCGCTGAAGTCATATGATATGTCGCCAGTAATCATAAATTTTACACACCAACGTGAATAGTCGTTTTGTTGCCACTTCTCCAATGATTTAGAATTTCTGAGGGAATGTAGTCTACCCCTTCTGCTTTATTTGCTCCTAGGTATTTTGAAGTTCTATTGTTATTCTACTACTGGATCCTGTCTCTCTTCCAAATCGACTCCTGTTTCTTCTATCACGTCAGACTAACCATTCCCCTCATAGATGCCTTCAGTGTACGTTTTTCAACAATCCACTCTCTCCTATGCATTTAGCAGTGGAATTCCAGCTGCACTCAGTGTTAGTACCCTTACTTTTAATGTCACCGAACGTTGTTCTAACTCTCCTGTATGCTGCACCAGTCCTTACGACCGTTATTTCTTTTTCGATTTCTTCACATTTTTCATGCAGCTATTTCGTCTTCGCTTCCCGGCACTTACCTGTTTACGCAATTCCTCTGCGACTTGTGTTCATGTATTCCTAAATTTCCCGGGATATTTATGTACTTCCTTCTTTCAACAATCAACTGAAGTTGGTTAGTTTGAAGGACGGGGCGAGAGACCTAACTGCAGGTCATCGGTCCCTTGTTCGGAATAAAATAATTCCACGAGGGTGGGAGTAAGATAATCGAGAAATACGAAACACGGGTGGAAGAAAGGAGAAAACCACAAGAATGACAGAAGGGGAACAAACACAAAATCGAACAAGAAAACCACATGGAAACGCAAGAAACATTAAGATATCAAAACAAGAGAGCAGATTACAATGGCTGGCTGACCATGAGAATAAAAAAGGAGAATCCAGACACTCTGCAATACATTAAAACCTCCACCCTAGAAGCACTACGGTGGAGGATACAGACGGACAAAGACACTCACTAAAACTTAGAACAAATGATAAAACCCACCCTCATGAATAAAACGTAAAACTAAAGCTGCTGTTGAGGCATTGTCGCCCAACACCGAAGGTAGGGTGCTGGGAAAGTGGGCAGTCCTGCAAGAAGTGGACGACCGACAGTTGTGAGCCACAGCGACACCGAGGTGGGTGATCAAGACGGAGGAGGTAACCATGCGTTACCCACATATGGTCAATGCGGAGCCGACAGAGGACAAGTGATTCCCTGCGAGAGGACGGCTTGAAAGACTTCAACACATTCGTAGTCTCCTTAATGCGACGCAGCTTGTTGTGCGTACTGTTATGGCATTCCATCTCCCAAAGCCGGAAAACATAGCGGCCTAAGACGGAACGCTGGTCAGTCTCGGAGATACCCCTCTCCAGAAGCGGTTTCCACGTAGCCTGTTTGGCCAGCCTGTCGCCAAGTTCGTTGCCTGGGATTCCGACGTCTCCTGGGGTCCACACAAACACCAGTGCAAGACGGGACCGTTCCAGGGCATAGATGGACTCTTGAACGGCCGCTACCAGAGGCCGGGGAGGTTATCACTGGTCGATAGCTTGCAGGCTGCTCAAGGAGTCAGTAAACAGAAAAAATAACTCACCATGGCATCAGCGGATGTGCTCAAGAGCACGAGATACGGCAGTCAGCTCTGCAGTGAAAACACTGCAGCCATCTGGCAAGGAGTGCTGTTCAGTATATCCTCCATGAACATACGCTAAGACGACGTGACGATCAGCCATCGAGCTGTTGGTGTAAACCACTTCATGGCCACGGTACACGTCGAGAATCGAGATGAAGTGATAGCTGAGAGCTACGAGGTTAATAGAGTCCTTAGGGCCATGCAAAAGGTCCACGCGAAGCTGCGGCCTAGGTGTACACCATGAAGGTATACGTGAATGGACGTCGAGGACAGGTGGTAACGGGAAGTACTCCAGACAGAAGGGACTGCACGCGATCCGCAATCTTAAGCCCCGACATGGGACGCCGATGCGGAATATGAACCACCATGGTTGGGACGGCGATACGGTAGTTCGCATGCGCAGGAGAACTACGAACGTGTGCAACGTAACTGCCGAGCAGTAGTGCACGCCTAACTTTCAATGGAGGGACTCTGGCCTCCTCCAGGACAGTGGTAACCAGACTCGTTCTTGAAGCTCCTGTCGCTAGGTGAACGCCGCAGTGGTGCACTGCGTCTAGAAAACCCAACGCTGAGGGCGCCGGCAAACCGTAAACCAGACTCTCATAGTCAAGGCGGTATTGAGGAAGTGCTCTTTAGAGCTGCAGCAACGTACAGCGACCTGCACGCCAGGTGGTGTTGCTCAGGCAGCGAAGGGTATTGAAGTGCTGCCTAAACTTCCGCTTAAGGTGACGAAGTTGGGGTAGCCAAGTCAATCGGGCGACGAAAAACCACTCATAAAAATCGGTATGTGTGCACTACAGTGAGTGGATCGACATTAAGGTGAAGTTCTCGTTCTGGATGAACGGTGCGACGCCGACAAATGCATGGCCCACGACGTCGCGGCTGAAAACTGGAAGCTGTGGACTAGAGCGCATGAATGCGCCTTGTGAAAGGCTCCCTGTAGTCGCCACTCAGCAACACCAGTACTGGAGAAGCAGTAGGAAATGCAGAAGTCGTCAGCATACAGAGAAGGTAACACCGTCGACTCTACATCTGCTGCTAGACCGTTAATGGCCACTAAAAACAGACACACATTCAATATAAAGCCCTGCAGGACCATATCCTCCTTGATATGGGGGGAACTATGGGAGGCACCAACTTGGATACGGAAAGTACGAAGAGACAGGAAATTCAGGATAGGAATCTGAAGTGGGCCTTGTAGACCCCCCTCATATAATGTGGCAAGGATATGATGTCGCCATGATGTGTCGTATGCTTTAACTACGTCAAAAAAGACGGCAACCCCATGTTGCCGTCTGGAAAAGGCTGTTCGGAAGGCAGACTCTAGGGACACAAAAGTGTTAGTGGTACAGCGACAATGGCAGAAGCCGCCCTGACATGGAGCCAGTAGGCCACGTGATTCCAGGACCCTACTCAACTGCCGACACACCATACATTCCAGCAGCTTACAAAGAAAGTTGGTGAGTTGTTACTTAAAATCCGCCTTGATTGCAACTTTTTTTAATTCACTCTAGTGAATTAGGACAGAGTTCACTCAAAAAAATTTCTGGATCGATGTATCAAAGGAACTCCGTGTATCATTTTAAAACATGAATGACAAGGCAAAAATGAATACACTAAGTTTTTCAAGTGTTTGAAGGCACTATATTGCACCACTTTCTTGGAAGTGTTTACATTGAATGGAGGAATTACAATATTTCTGGAGATTACATTTTAGACTCTCATTGTCGACAATGTGAGTTGTGAAAATTAGTAGTAATTAAAGAAGTGGGACAGAAGGCCCCAAGAACCCAACTGTTGAGGCATGTGGACTACACGGACACCATGTTCGATCATACGGAAGGAATATGTTGACAGCTGCCAAGATAATTTTCAATTACTTTCTTTTCAGAGCTCGGAGGTACTTAGAATGTGCCTTCGCAACAACAAATGAGAATTTTTTAAAGATTTCTGAATTAGTGTTACGATTTTCTGTAGACATAAAAAAAGCCTGTGCCCTGTTGTATGACTTCTGGAGTCACATGATGTCTATGAAACTGAAGATACGTGATACGCAACTGTACTTAAACGATTTCAGACAGGTAGGCAGGTACGTGGAGGGGTTTCAGATATTAACGTAACATAACGATGGATTACTTTTTCGTTTCAGCTAGGTCCGTAAACGTACAGTTTTCTAAAATCACTGTAGACGAATGACCCAATAGCTCCAACACAGTGTAGAGAATTAGCGTTCAGTATGTGAGCAATGTTTTCCCATTACGCTTTTGCAGACTGAAGGAACAAAATAAGAGGCAGCATCCTTGTCGTGCCATGCTGAACGCATCAGCTGCCGGTCAAATATGAAACCACTGGGTCGGTATGCCGTGTACGCGTTGTGTGTGTAGTGAGCCTAACTTGGGCTCATCGTCCTTGTATGACTATATCGTCAAGCAAGTTCGTGAGCCACCAAGTTTCGCTTTAAACTGTTATAATTCATGTAACATTAGTTTTCACGTGGAAACTGAACAGCCACATCAAAACCGAAGCGAAGAAATTATTTCCGGTCTCAATTTGATCTGAACATAGCTTTCAAGTAGAGTGAACCATGAATTTAATTTCAAAACCTTTTCTTAAGAATTTACTTTTTTACTAACGATTCATGGAGAACATTAACACATTTAATCACACTATGTGAGCGTGGAAGTAGTTGCCAGTGGGGTAACTGACGGAAACAAATTAAATTTCAACAAATGGAAATTTTTATTCCTAAAAACCCTTTCCTTTTGTTAAAAAAAAGAACAGATTTAAAATTAATGAGAAAGCACCCTCTAAATATCAAGTCAATTTATTCAGAGACAGAAAACAATTTTTTTTCTGACTGTATGAGCTTTCGGGCTGAGAAGCTTGCTGCTCCCTTTCAACACGGCCGCAGTCACGACCGTTCACAACCACCTCTGAAAGACTACACTGGTGCAAATCTGCAACACACCAGATTACTTTAAATTAAAAACTTTAACAACTCACGCAAACACATAAACGATGCACCCCGTAGGAGGGATGGAAATGGTACAAAACACATTTAAAAAATTACTTGCCACCGAAAGTGCAACTTGTTATTAAAGAAAACTTTTACGGTGGAAGGGTGGCAACTTTATATACTAAAATGACCATCTAAATAAAAACCCAGGAAATGCAGTCTTACATAAAATGTACAAACATGCTCTGCATTGCACATACCGCCTCTCAAGCCGATGAACAAGATAAAAACATTTCAGGAATTCGGCCTTCACACTTTAAGCAATAAATTCGTTAACACAGAATCCGACAAACATGACAGAGGCAGCTATTAACGTATGGCAGATTGACAGGGGGATTACTGAACAACCCGAACCGCAGGTTGCTCTAACCCGCCCCTAGTCCACAAGGGAAAAACGGACCACCCAATTCATAAATAACCACCTTCCCACGGGTGGGCAAACGGAGAAGAGTGGTGAGACGACCCCAAAACAAAGCGGATGGTGACCTCATCAAGAAAACTAGTGAAATTTAACAAGAGTAAATGAAACAACATATCTCGAATCACTTATCTTCTAATAAACGGCGATTTCTCGAGAAGACCTGGCGCAGCAACCCCAGACCTCTCCCGAACCGTCCGCTGCCAGCCGCTTCAACGAACGCAGGAAGGCGCGCCGATCTCCCGTCTCACGGCGTCGCAGCTCGCCCCGGCCAGCCCGATGTCGTGGGCTGACTCCTGTTGCTCTCGTGTGAACCGCGAAGCCACAACCCCTTTCTATACGGCGCGGCCCACTGGACTCACGTTGGGACCTCACATGCGCCAATGCTCAAGGCGGTCAAGTCATCTTGTGCTTCAGTGCGCGACCGACCACCCTATCGATCCAACCGCCAATGACCGTTGCCCGAGCAACTCGAGCAGACTGGCGGCCTAACGCGCAGACTGAGATGCAGGAACTCAGCCCCGACCGGGCGACCACTAGCTGAGTTCTCTAACTGGCGGCGTGCAAGACTCTCATTTTCTAGCTTTAAAGTGTGATCCAAACGACAGACATACTGGCACTCCGACGACAGACACTAACTGCCGCACAAAGGCGAACGAGCGTCAGACCAGAAACTGGTGACGCGAGGCTGACCCAGCCTCACTCCGACTGACCAACTGCCCCTGGCGAGCTTATAGCGCCCCTTAAATGCACGTTAACAGGCAAGCTAACCTCTTTTCCACCACAGGGAGACACCAAAGCTGCGATTGCCACAGCGGCGTCACCGCCGGAAACTGAGGGCGACTGCACTCCGCTGCGGCGCGCTCTTCAAAATAGTAAATTTCACCACGGCTCATAGAGGAAACCGAAAAAAAAGCTGAAAAACGAATTAAAATACGGAGTGAAGAACTGAAAGTTCTACGTTTTCTCCTCGTGGCCTAAATCTGTCGCAGACTGTAAAGGATTAGGAAGAGGATAGAACGGAAAGTATTATGAGAAAAAGAATGGCGAACCAGTGTACTGGGAAAACACATTAAATCAGGTGGTGCTGGGTGGACTTAGTTTAGGAAATAAGACGGGTTTTGCTGTTACGATTAAAAAATAACTGACAAGTGGAGAAGTAAAGAGGATGTAAATGTGTGGAGTGAATTCATATTAAGTAGTACGTGGACGAGTAAGAATTTACGAACAAGCACGTTTACAAAGCGAAATACGAAACGTGGGAAAAAATCGGTGCCAAAAGCACCCTTCGCCACAGATCGTGAGGTCGTTTTCGAAGTTAGATGGAGATATACATGCATGACGCCGCTGGTACAATGGCTTTCATTAGTTCATACTCACACAAAGTAAAGAATTAGTGCAATGAAACAAGTAGTAGCCATTAAAACAGTTCTGTCGTTACAGTGGTCTTCAGTCCGAAAACTTGTTTGCTGCATCTCTCCACGTTAGTCTATTATCTGCATTCCTTTTCATCTCTGCGTAACTAATTCAACCTACACCCATTTTAACCTACTTACTATATTCATCCTGCTCTCCGTCTACAATTTTTACTTTCCATATTTCCCTTCATTACCAAATTGACGTGTTCTGTCAACCGAACATCCTTTTAGTCAAGCTTTGTCATAAATTCCGTTTTCCATCAATTTGATTCTCTGTGAACCCATTAGTTACTCAACGTACTCCTCTAGTATTCTTCCCTATCACCACATTTGAAACGCTTACGGTACCCCTTTCATTCCCTTACAAGGGCACTCTCAAGAAAAATACTATGAGAAAAAACTTTTAAAAACTTAAATTTATGTTATGGATTAAGAAATTGCACTTTCCTTGCAAATGCATTTTTGCTATCGTTAATCTGAATTTTATATACTCTTCACACCGGTCATTATCAGCTTGGGGCCAAATAACAACAAATCAACGACATTCCGTGACTCATTCTTCAATGCAATTCCATATTCATCGAGGGTTTTCCTTTGACTAAATTCCTTTTTCATTGGTTTACTTTGGTTGAGATTCATTTTGTAACCTCAGTTCAAGAGACATAATTCCGCTTAACCGGTCTTCCATGGCATTTGATATCTGTGACAATTACGTAATTGGCAAAACTCAGTGTTTGTTTGCCTTTTTCGTGAACTTTAATTCCCCTTCTAAATCATTCTCAGATTTCCTTTACAGCTTGCTCATTGTACTCACTGAACAACATCATTGATAGGCTACAGACCCTTTTCACTTGCTTGTCTACCACTGTTCCCCTTTCATGTCCTTCAACTCTTACGTGTTCCAGCCACATTGATGTGACCACCACCTAGGCTCGACGTCAACGCTCAATAGTCACTCACAGACGGCAGGTAGCAGCACTTGCAGTGACGGGTACATACAGCTAACAAGGCGTCGAGGAAACCAGTCCAGTCGTTGTCGTAATGCAGCCATGGAACTATTTCTCTGACGTCCAGAAAGGGCATCATCATTCGATTTAGGCCAAGGATGGAAGCATTTCCGAAGTGATTGAGTCTGTAAACGGTTCGCGTGCCGCCGTGTTTTGCGCTATCCAATCCAGCGCCGAGGGGACAATGCTGCACCATAGGCCGTAGATTACTAAGGTGAACGACAGTTGCGGAGATGTATACAAGCAATTAGACGTTCAACAGTTGAAAAAATGACCGCCCAGATGAACCAACGGGCTATCTATAGCGTCTTCTCAATGGCCGTTCACCAAATGTTGCTGCGTGTGGATCTCAACAGCAGCCACCTGGTTCAAGCACTCATGCTTACCGCTGCTCATTGGCGACGAAGGCTGGAATTTGCACGTCAGTGCCGCAACTTTTTCAGATGTATCACATTTTAAATTTCATCGAACTAATGGGCGTTGGGTGATTTCGTCATTCTGGAAGTTACAATGGATCAGCACTTGTAAGTGTCTATCCTTGGTGAGCATATCCACCGCTATATGCAATATGTTTTTCCTCAGCACGACGGCATCTATCAGATCAGGACAGCGCAACTTTTAATCTCCAAGTGTACGTGCGTGGTTCCAAGAGCACCAGGACGGGTTTACCGTACTGCCCTGCCACCAAACACTCCGAATTTAAACCCATTCGAGAGTATGTGGAGCCATCTCTATCGGGCTGTTTGCGCCGCTTGTCCTTAACAGAGAAACGTAGCGCAGCTGGCCACAACATTGGAGTAGGTGTGGCTCCACATCACTGTCGGTTCCTTCCAAAACCAGATCGTCTTCCTGCACGTCTCTCGTTGAAGAAGGTGATTTTTCAGAGTTTTATATGTGGCCACATTAACCTCACTGGACTGTGTATAACTGCAGTGAAACGGTAGTAACACAGTAATAGGCGGGAATGGTGCCAGGGCTATCTTTGGTTAGCCACTATCGATTCCCTCTGGCAGAAGTTTGTCTTTGGAGCCTGGGTCGGCTCAGGATATAGGGAGCAGCACGGAGTGGAAAGGAACAACAACGTTGGCCACAGCACGCGGAAGTGCGCGTATTAGCGAGACTTTGGAGAGACGACAGCGAGCACGGTGTGCCTCAGTACGGGCGGCAGTTAGCTCTCGATGGTTCTGGGGTCAGTAGCAGCGGGCCGGCGCTGTGGCTTCTTGGCAACCTCGTGAAGCTATGCATGCGCTCGCTTCCGTGAAGGAACACGCTGTTACTATGGGACGAATCAACGTCTGGTGTCTTCGCCACATCGATCCAGCAGCTGGCATCAAGTAATTCAAGTCATACCAACGATTAGTGAAATATAATGATGATTGCTCTTGAGGCAGCAAAGCGTTGCTACGCCTGTGATGTGGTATGTCATGCCTCTTATTAAGTGTGTGCTTCGCTCCTTAATAGTATTGTTCTTACTTCAGTTGGAAAGTGTCTAAAACATTGATACGTGTGCGCAGCCTTACCGAAAGATCTGTATTCCGTGTCTAAAGATTGACGTGTGGTACCTTACAGGCCCATATAAGGTGCTCCATGTGATGCTCGGCTTTTAATGAGCCAGTTCCGTTTGCATCATTCGTGTACGTGGTTATGCTTAAAGGAATGAAATCAGTATTATTATTGTCAATTTTTCTGTATAAGTTTGAGTATTAAGGTGAAGAAAGGATTGTTTGGTTCCCTGTTCTCGCTTCTGATTTATGTTTCAGAGATCGGAAGCAGTGCGCCACAGAAGTGCAGGCCTCCCCCTTTAAGTTACTAGCGGGCGTACGGGCGGTGGACTTCGCCTGAGCTCGCGTGTGCTGTTTGGTTCAGATTTCGGTGTTCTGAACGGGGTGGAAGTACAAACTGAGTCCACATCTTAATTCGACGATAAGTACTCAGTCGCCTCCACCTTTCGTGGCCAAGTCGCGGCCTCACAATCTCGGGCCTCAGTTATTGTACGAGCTGCAGTTTTCTATAACTTGTGGTGGCTCTGCAAGGTTGCCCGGGTTAAATGTTTTAAATATTTATCTTAAGAATTTTGAGGGGTTTCTGGAAGAAGGATGTGTGTTAATTGAAACAGTTTTATAAAAATTGCGGTGCAATTCAGCCTTAGTGGCGTATGTCAATTTTGATGGGGAAATAACTGGGTTATTATTGACCAAATTGTCTATAACCTTGTAAAGTTGTTTGGTAATATCTCACCCGGGAGAGGCGGTCTTCAGTCTATGTGGAAATTATTGATTTCTTGGTTATTTGATGTAAAGTTTATTTTAAATGATTTACTTGGCCCGAGTAGCGGTTTTTTAAATGTTTTTAAAGAGATTAATTGACTGTGGTTTTATATAACATGCAGTTCGTAAATTGTGCCTGAATGGCGTTTCTTAAAGAAATTATCTGACTTATGTTTATAATTCTCCTTTTATATTAAAGGTTAAGGAAATTGCAGTTCGAGAAACAAATAACGTACCAGATACCCTTTATTTTGCATCCCTACTAACGTTCTCTAACTAAACCTTACTGGCGTGGCAAAACTACGTTCACAGTGCAGATATTGAATTTCATGATTGAACAGTACATTGGACAAGTGTAGAATGTTCATAATTTTTAAACAATTGCTGTTAGTGTATTTATTTTCCTATTCATCTTGAATGAGTTTATTAGTAACTACAAAATGTATCGCTATTGCTCAGCAACCTACAAGAACATCAGCAATTTTTCCAGTCCACCTATAATCAATTTTTTTAAAAACCGTGCGCGTGGTATACATGCTTTCTGGATACATCACTGTCAACATCCAGGAGTAGAACTGTTTCTTGACAACTGATCGTCTTTCTAGAATGCCCTAAATTCTCGTAAAAATTATTGATGAGGCTACATCAGTTATGGCTTGATGTAGTACAGCTAGTTTCACAAATCCAGCACATGTAGAACAGTCGGGGTTATCACACGGAATGGAGATTAAAGGCTCACAGACACTGGTTACATTCGTATCCCCCTCTTCTTACACTTCGAATGCGCATACGGCTCAATTTATTTTGGTTGGCTTCTGCTCTTTATGGTTTCTGTGGCCATTGATGTTAGGCATGGAAGTTGCGCTCATCTGGCAAGATTTATACTTATGAAGATGGGCGATCATTTACTCATTATTGAGCACAATGACTTAGACGTAGTAGGCCCTCACGCTGACAATATTTAAACATTCCTCCTTCCACAGCATTATTTATATAATGGATTTTTCTAATCATAGTTTTCGTTCTCTGAATAATTATAGCTCACAGTGAATACGCTCTGCAGTAGTTTCTTTCAAATATTTCAACACGACCTCCAACAGCGTGACACGTTTTACACTACTTTTCACACTAATAAATTATTACTAAGATATTTTACTGTAAATTTTTGTGCCTGTCATTCATTCTGCCGCTAACAACACCAACAAAATTCCATTATAAACACACACCCTCTCTCAACTGTATCCGTCTCTCTCAACTTCTCATTTTAAATTAATTTTAAATTCTCTGGCTTGTTATGCAAAAGAAAATATACAAATACACTTACATAGATATAAATTTACTCGTTTCAGGGAACACCGGCAGAATAAACCAAAGAAAGAAACAATGAATAAGGACGCCAGGAAAATTCCGTCACAACACATTAACGTAAATACGTTGGTGTATTAACCTTCTCCGAAAGACGCTGGGCAGGTGAGCCCGTGACGGTTCCCGTCCGCTGAGTCTTATCATAGGCTCGAAACAGAGAACATTGTCTAAGTCGTGAAAACACGCGAGGGATATTTACAGAATGCTTAGACAAATATAGCATTTTTTTGCTTGCCGAAGGAAAGAGAAACAAATTACCATTCACTCCGTGTAGTCCACCGAGGCTGTAAAATGTAACATGGAAGTGATTTTATGTTCATCAGGAGACAAATTCTGATCATTGGAAGTTTAGTTCGGGTCGCCAGCCAGGGCAACCACTGGTCCTGAATCCGCAATGCAAGACGGACGACTGCTGCTGCCGCCGCCGCCGGTGTGCCGGCATTAGTATGCATCCGCACCGAGCAGCGCCTAGCTGAATGCCAAGCGACTCGAGCTTAAGAGGCGCACGGCGAACGAACTAGCCGCAGAGAAGTTCCTTACAGTGGCCTACAGGACGCCCACCACAGTTTGGCAACAGGGGCCTTAGGGAATTAGGGATGCAAAGCCGTACACTTTAATTCAGATAAGTATTAGAAATTTTTTGAGTCATCACTCTCCTGACTGGTTTGACGGGGCTCTCCAAGAATCCCTCTCCTACGCCAGCCTCTTCATCTCAGCATAGCATTTGCAATCTACGTTCTCAATTATTCATATCTCTGCCATCCTGTACAGTTTTTACCGTCTACAGCTCCCTCTAGGTCCATGGAAGTAATTCTCTAATGTATTAACAGATGTCCTACGATCCTTTCTATTCTTCTCGTCAGTGTTCTTGCTTTCCTCACCACTCATTCGAAAACCTCATTCCTTACCCTATCAGTTCTCATAATATTCAACATAGTTAGGGTAGCACCACATCTCAAATGCTTCGATTCTCTACTATACAATGCTGTGCTCGAAAAGTACAGGGCTATTACAAATGATTGAAGCGATTTCATAAATTCACTGTAGCTCCATTCATTGACATATGGTCACGACACACTACAGATACGTAGAAAAACTCAAAGTTTTGTTCGGCTGAAGCCGCACTTCAGGTTTCTGTCGTCAGAGCGCTCGAGAGCGCAGTGAGACAAAATGGCGACAGGAGCCGAGAAAGCGTATGTCGTGCTTGAAATGCACTCACATCAGTCATAAAAGTGCAACGACACTTCAGGACGAAGTTCAACAAAAATCCACCAACTGCTAACTCCATTCGGCGATGGTATGCGCAGTTTAAAGCTTCTGGATGCCTCTGAAAGGGGAAATCAACGGGTCGGCCTGCAGTGAGCAAAGAAACGGTTGAACGCGTGCGGGCAAGTTTCACGCGTAGCCCACGGAAGTCGACGAATAAAGCAAGCAGGGAGCTAAACGTACCACAGCCGACGGTTTGGAAAATCTTAAGGAAAAGGCTAAAGCAGAAGCCTTACCGTTTACAATTGCTACAAGCCCTTTGCTACGCCTTGAATTTTCGGCGCGGTTGCAACAGCTCGTGGAAGAGGATGCGTTCAGTGCGAAACTTGTTTTCAGTGATGAAGCAACATTTTTTCTTAATGGTGAAGTGAACAGACACAATGTGCGAATCTGGGCGGTAGAGAAGCCTCACGCATTCGTGCAGCAAATTCGCAATTCACCAAAAGTTAACGTGTTTTGTGCAATCTCACGGTTTAAAGTTTACGGCCCCTTTTTCTTCTGCGAAAAAGACGTTACAGGACACGTGTGTCTGGATATGTTGGAAAATTGGCTCATGCCACAACTGGAGACAGACAGCGCCGACTTCATCTTTCAACAGGAGGGTGCTCCACCGCACTTCCATCATGATGTTCGGCATTTCTTAAACAGGAGATTGGAAAACCGATGGATCGGTCGTGGTGGAGATCATGATCAGCAATTCATGTCATGGCCTCCACGCTCTCCCGACTTAACCCCATGCGATTTCTTTCTGTGGGGTTATGTCATAGATTCAGTGTTTAAACCTCCTCTACCAAGAAACGTGCCAGAACAGCAAGCTCGCATCAACGATGCTTTCGAACTCATTGATGGGGACATGCTGCGCCGAGTGTGGGAGGAACTTGATTATCGGCTTGATGTCTGCCGAAACACTAAAGGGGCACATATCGAACATTTGTGAATGCCTAAAAAAACTTTTTGAGTTTTTGTATGTGTGTGCAAAGCATTTTGAAAATATCTCAAATAATAAAGTTATTGTAGAGCTGTGAAATCTCTTCAATCATTTGTAATAACCCTGTACATTCTCATGCATTTCTTCCTCAGATTAACACCTATGTTTGATACCACTAACTTTCTCTTGTCTGTGCTAGTCTGCTTATGTCTCCCTTGCTCCTACCATCATTTTTCATTTTACTGTCCACGTAGCAGAAGTTCTTAACCAATCCTTATGTTAAACTTCTCGCAGCTGTCATTCCTACTGATTCTCATTACTTTCGTCTTCCTTCGATTTACTCCATTCAACATCTTCTATTCTTTAGACAGTTTATTCCTTTCAGCAAATCCTTTAATTCTTCTTCACTTTCAAAAAATGGTTCAACTGGCTCTGAGCACTATGGGACATCACATCTGTCACCAGTCCCCTAGAACTCAGAACTACTTAAACCTAAATAACCTAAAGACACCACACACAGCCATGCCCGAAGCAGGATTCGAATCTGCGACCTTACCAGCAGCGGGGTTCCGGATTGAAGCGCGTAGAACCACTCGGCCACAACGGCCGGCTCTGCACTTTCAATGAGGATAGCAATGCCATCAGACAATCTAATCATTGATATCCTTCCGCCTGGAATTTTAATTCCCCTCCTGAAACTTTCTTTTATTTCTATCATTGCTTGTTCGATCTACATATTTAACAGTAGGGGCGAGAGGCTACATCAAAGTCTTACATCCATTTGAATCTGAGCACTTCGTTCTTGATCTTCCTGTTTTATTGTTCCCTCTTGGTTCTTGTACACTCATGCTCATAAATTAAGGATAATTGCAGAATGTGGTGCCACGCAATGTGGCACTACACAAAACTGGCGTTAATAGATTAGGCACATAAGGAAGACACACGACACTGATCTGTAAGTCCACAATATTGGTGATAAGTTGAGGAAACCGTCCCGAAACACATGTGCCACGAAACGCCACTGTTTCCTGTGGATGTACCCAGACATCAGTATGGGATATGATCACCAAGCACACGTACACAGGCCGCACAACGGGTTGGCATACTCTGGATCAGGTGGCTGAGCAGCTGCTGGGGTATAGCCTCCCATTCTTGCACCAGTGCCTGTCTGAGCTCCTGAAGCGATACGTCGACCTAGAGCTTCTGAGACGTGCTCTATGGGGGTTTAGGTCTGGAGAACAGGCGGTCCACTCCATTCGCCTGATATCGTCTGTTTCGAAGTACTCCTCCACGATGGCAACTCATTGGGGCCGTGCGTCATCATCCATAAGGAGGAAGGTTGGACTGCACCCCTGAAAAGGCGGACAAATTGGTGTAAAATGACGTCGCGATACACCTGGCCTCTTACAGTTTCTCCATCAAAGACATGCAGGGGTGTACGGACACCAATCCCACGCCACACGATCCAACCACAACCTCCACATAGGTCCCTTCAAGGACATTAAGAGGTTGGTATCTTGCTCCTGGTTCAGGCCAGATGAAAACCCTGCGAGAATCACTGATCAGACTATATATGGACTCGTAAACGTAAGCATAAGCAAATAGGGAACACACACGACACAGATCTGTAAATCCACGGTATTGGTGATAAGTTGAGAAAACCATCCCGAAACACATGTGCTACAAAACGCCACTGTTTCCTGCGCATGTACACCAACATCAATATGGGATATGATCACCATGCACCTGTACATAGGCCGCACAACGGGTTGGAATACTCTGGATCAGGTGGTCGAGTAGCTGCTGGGGTATAGCCTCGCATTCTTGCACCAGTGCCTGTCGGAGCTCCTGAAGTGTTGTAGGGGTTTGAAGGCGTGCAGCAATACGTCGACCGAGAGCATCCCAGACGTGCTCGATGGGGTTTAGGTCTGGGGAACAAGCAGGCCACTCCATTCGCCTTATATCTTCTGTTTCAAGGTACTCCTCCACGATGGCAGATCGGTGGGGCCGTGTGTTATCCTTCAGGAAGAAGGTTGGACCCACTGCACCCCTGAAAAGGCATACGTACTTGTACAAAATGACATCCCGATACACCTGACCTGTTACAGTTCCTCTGTCAAAGACAAGCAGGGGTGTACGTGCACCAATCATAATCCCACCGCACACCATCAAACCACTACCTCCATATAGGTCACTTTCAAAGACATTAAGGGGTTGGTATCAGGTTCCTGATTCACGCCAGAGGAAAACCCGGTGACAACCACTGTTCAGACTATACATGGACTCGTCCGTGAACATAAAGTGGGACCACTGTTCCAACGACGATGCACTGTGTTCTTGACACCAGGCTTTACGGGCTCTCCTGTGACCACGGGGTCAGTGGAATGCACCTTGCCTGTCTCCGGGAGAATAAACCATGTCTGTCCAGTCGTCTGTAGACTGTGTGATTTGGGACAACTGTTCTAGTGTCTGCGGTGAGGTCCTGAGCAAGGCTACCTGCAGTACTCCGTGTCCGTCTGTGGGCACTGATTGTGAGCTATCGGTCTTCTTGTGGTGTTTTACACTGTGGACGTCCAGAACTGTAGCGCCTGCACACATTTCCTGTCTGCTGTAATCGTTGCCATAATCTTAAGATCACGCTTTGTGGAACACGGATGGCCCGTGGTTCGACCTGCTGTGTTTGACCAGCCTCCAGTCGTCCAAGTATTCTACACCTCATGACGTCATCTGTGTGTGTCCTTTGAGCCACAGTCACCATTAGCACGTCTGAAACCGTCTGCACACGTACTCGCTGCACCATACTGACATGCACCAACACACCTCTGCTTATGTGGACTGCTGCCAACGGCAACGCGCGACGACCACAGGTCAAATGCACCGCATGACCATACCCCGAGGTGATTTAAACCCGCACACCGCCCACCAGAGATTTCTTTCCCCATATATCAGCATTATCCTTAATTCATTAGCATGAGTGTTTACATAGTGTATTACCTGTCTTTCCGTATAGCTTTTTCCTGTTTTTTTTTTTCTAATAATTCTGAACAGCTTGCACTATTTGACACTGTCGATCACATTTTACAGGGTGACAGATCCTATTAACGTGTCATACTTTTTCTTTAGTCTTGCTCCCATTATCAACGGCAATATCACTAATGTCTCTGCTACCTTCTGTTTCCTAAAGCCAAAATGTTCCTCATCTGACATTCTCAGTTTTCTTTTCCATTCTTCTGTGTATTATTCTTGTAAGCAGCTTCGATGCATGAGCTGTTAAGCTGATTGTGCGATAACTCTCGCACTTATCGATTCTCGCAATCTTCGGAATTGTGGATGATCTGTTTTCCCGCAAAGTAGGATGATACGTCGCCAAACTCATACATTCCACACGCCAAACTGAATTCTCAGTTTGCAGTCACTTCCCTCCAATGAGTTTACAGATTGTGATGGAATGTTACATATTCCTTCCCTCTTATTCGCTCTTAACCCTTCCAAAGCTCTTGTACATTCTTATTGTATCACTGGATCCCCTTTCTTTTCTGTATCAACTCATGTTTCTTCTTCTGTCAGGTCATCAGACAAGTCTCCTCCCTCGAAGATCTTCACGTACTCTTCCCCTCGGATCGGCTCTCTCCCCTGCATTTGACAACGGAATCCCCACTGCACTCCTATCGTTATTCCACTTTTCTGAAACTTACCATCTAAATTAAAGAGTGCTTAGGGAGTCCAACTCGTCATAAATGGTTTATAAAAGACGTATTTTATTGCCATAATCGGTTCGGACGTCAGGAGATCCACTTCTAATCCATTACTTTATTTGCGATAAACATCTAGAAATATTAAAATACTTAGAAGTTACCAGCCGGAAAGACTTAACTGGAACAACATCAATCGAATGGTAGGAAAAGCAGACGTCAAAACAGTTCATGGAAACTATCTGAAGGATGTAATTCATCCACGAAAGAAATGGCTTACAAATTCCTCGCTCGACGTATTCTTGAGCACTGTTGATCAGTCTGGCAACAATATCGAGCGGGATTAATACAGAGGGGCCAGTAAAATGTCAACATCCTTTGAAAGTTAATGTCTATGGAACAAAATCATATATTGTTGCAATTTTTAGCGGTAGCGTAGTTCATTGTTTTCTCAACAGATCGCGGAGCCCGTTTTCCAGCTGATGACAATGCAGGAATGAATGAAGTAAGCCGTTTAAGGAACTCAAGGCCTTATTGAAGTAGTACTGGAAGTTCGAAAACATAGAGGAAGAACGGCAAAGACATAATATGTACGTAAATCAGCCACCAACACGTACAACAATTTGTCGTATTCGGGCGAAATTTGAGGCATAAGAAAAGGTCAGGCCGACCACAAGTTTAAAGAAGCCCAGATTCCAGTGCTGCAACATTTTACTAAGTCACCTCAAAAATCTGAAGCAGGATGCATTGAGAGCAGGGTATTCCGATCAAGGGAACGACGAATTCTGAAGTCAGCAATTGGAATGGATACATTCCAAGATTGCTGCAGGCTACGAAAGAGGGCGACCCGGATCAAAGTATGAAGAATTGTGAGTGGTGTGAAGGCATGCTTCGCTAGTATGAACGGTTTGCAGAGATGGTTATTTGGTCAGACGAGGTGCTTTTCAACCTGAACGGTACGGCAAACCTCCGCAACTGGGCTCCTGAAGAGCCTCACGTTCACGTGGACGGACATGTTAATCTACCAGGATGTGAAGTGTGTTTTGTCTTCGTGCGGTTTTATTGTACCGTAACTGGTGAGATGTATCTTCATCTGCAAACGTCTATTTTACCTACCATCCGGCAGGGGTCTGGAAATGAATAATGTTACGTGCACAGTAAGTGGCGCTCCGCCTCACTAACACAGAGGTGCCAAAGCTTTTTTTTTTTTTTTTGGTCATCAGTCTACTGACTGGTTTGATGCGGCCCGCCACGAATTCCTTTCTTGTGCTAACCTCATCATCTTAGAATTCGTCTATAGCACCACATCTCAAATGCTTCGATTCTCTTCTGTTCCGGTTTTCCCACAGTCCATGTTTCACTATCATACAATGCTGTACTCCAGACATACATCCTCAGAAATTTCTTCCTCAAATTAAGGCCGGTATTTGATATTAGTAGACTTCTCTTGGCCAGAAAAGCATGTTTTACCATAGCGAGTCTGTATTGATGTCCTCCTTGCTCCGTCCGTCATTGGTTATTTTATTCCCTAGGTAGCAGAACTCCTTAACTTCATTGACTTCGTGACCATCAATCCTGATGTTCAGTTTCTCGCTGTTCTCATTTCTACCACTTCTCATTAGCTTCGTCTTTCCCCGATTTACTCTCAGACCATACTGTGTACTCATTAGACTGTTCATTCCGTTCAGCAGATCATTTAATTCTTATTCACTTTCACTCAGGATAGCAATGTCATCAGCGAATCGTATCATTGATATCCTTTCCCCTTGTATTTTAATTCCACTCCTGAACCTTTCTTTTATTTCCATCATTGCTTCCTCGATGTACAGATTGAAGAGTAGGGGCGAAAGGCTATAGCCTTGTCTTACACCCTTCTTAATACGAGCACTTCGTTCTTGATCGTCCACTCGTATTATTCCCTCTTGGTTGTTGCACATATTGTATATGACCCGTCTCTCCCTATAGCTTACCCCTACTTTTTTCAGAATCTCGAACAGCTTGCACCATTTTATATTGTCGAACGCTTTTTCCAGGTCGACAAATCCTATGAAAGTGTCTTGATTTTTCTTTAGCCTTGCTTCCATTATTAGCCGTAACGTCAGAATTGCCTCTCTCGTCGCTTTACTTTTCCTAAAGCCAAACTGATCGTCACCTAGCGCATTCTCAATTTTCTTTTCCATTATTGTGTATATTATTCTTGTAAGCAGCTTCGATGCATGAGCTGTTAAGCTGATTGTGCGATAATTCTCGCACTTATCAGCTCTTGCCGTCTTCGGAATTGTGTGGATGATGCTTTTCAGAAAGTCAGACGGTATGTCGCCAGACTTATATATTCTACACACCAACGTGAATAGTCGTTTTTTTGCCACTTCCTCCAATGATTTTAGAAATTCTGATCGAATGTTATCTATCCCTTCTGCCTTATTTGACCGCAAGTCCTCCAAAGCTCTTTTAAATTCCGATTCTAATACTGGATCCCCTATCTCTTCTAAATCGACTCCTGGTTCTACTTCTATCTCATCAGACAAATCTTCACCCTCATAGAGGCTTTCTATGTATTCTTTCCACCTATCTGCTCTCTCCTCTGCATTTAACAGTGGAATTCCCGTTGCACTCTTAATGTTAACACCGTTGGTTTTAATGTCACCAAAGGTTGTTTTGACTTTCCTGTATGCTGAGTCTGTCCTTCCGACAATCATATCTTTTTCGATGTCTTCACATTTTTCCTGCAGCCGTTTCGTCTTAGCTTCCCTGCACTTCCTATTAATTTCATTCCTCAGTGACTTGTTTTCTGTATTCCTGATTTTCCCGGAACATGTTTGTACTTCCTCCTTTCATCAATCAACTGAAGTATTTCTTCTGTTACCCATGGTTTCTTCGCAGCTACCTTCTTTGTACCTATGTTTTCCTTCCCAACTTCTGTGATGTCCCTTTTTAGTGATGTCCATTCCTCTTCAACTGTACTGCCTACTGCGATAATCCTTATTGCTGTATCTATAGCGTTAGAGAACTTCAAACGTATCTCGTCATTCCTTAGTACTTCCGTATCCCACTTCTTTGCGTATTGATTCTTCCTGACTAATGTCTTGAATTTCAGCCTACTCTTCATCACTACTATATTGTGATCTGAGTCTATATCTGCTCCTGGGTATGCCTTACAGTCCAGTATCTGATTTCGGAATCTCTGTCTGACCATGATGTAATCTAATTGAAATCTTCCCGTACCTCCCGGCCTTTTCCAAGTATACCTCCTCCTCTTGTGATTCTTGAACAGGGTATTCGCTATTACTAGCTGAAACTTGTTACAGAACTCATTATCCTCTTTCATTCCTTGTCCCAAGCCCATATTCTCCTGTAACCGTTTCTTCTACTCCTTCCCCTACAACTGCATTCCAGTCGCCCATGACTATTAGATTTTCGTCCCCCTTTACATACTGCATCACCCTTTCAATATGCTCATACACTTTATCTGTTCATCTTCAGCTTGCGACGTCGGCATGTATACCTGAACTATCGTTGTCGGTGTTTGTCTGCTGTCGATTCTGATTCGAACAAACCGGTCACTGAACTGTTCACAGTAACACACCCTCTGCCCTACTTTCCTATTCATAACGAATCCTACACCTGTTATACCATTTTCTGCTGCTGTTGATATTAGCCGATACTCATTCCTTGTCTTCCTTCCACTTCACTGACCCCTACTATATCTAGATCTTTCGCCAATGACACTTCTTCAATTACAGGCCACATGTCCTGTGGATACACGTTACATGTATTTAATGCAGTGGTTTCCATTGCTCTTCTGCATCCTCATGTCGTTGATCATTGCTGATTCTTCCGCCTTTAGGGGCAATTTCCCACCCCTAGGACAAGAGACTGCCCTGAACCTCTATCCGCTGCTCGAAAGCCATTGGATGAATATCAACCTGGGATATGGGTATGTCGAAGACGCACTCTTAAATACCCACCATCGTCTCCAGATCTTGCACCTCTTTACTTCCACTTATGGGGGACACCGACATATGAAGTTTACCAACATAAGCGAGCTACACCAAACGAGCTACGAGAAACCATCAAGGTGACCTCTACGGCTATCACACCGGCAACACTGACAGCCGTAGTTCAGTCTACAGTTCAGCGGCATCGACTGTTCGGCTGCTCATGTGGGTCACTTTAAAATAACCGATCCCTCCCCCGGCTGCCCGTGCAATATTTGCAATGTAATGTCATTTTGGTCCAATGATATTGACTATCAAAGCGTGTCTACATTTTTCTGGGCCCATGCGTAGAAAGGTAAGATCCAATAAAGCGTTGCACGTTTCATCATGGAGTCGTTACGAAGATACTGAACAAACTTCTAAGTCAGGAGTTACAAGAGAGGAGCTGTGCATCACGAAGAGGTTTACTGTAGAAACTTCGGCAACGCACGTTCCAAGATGAATAAGGCAACGTATTAACTCCTCGCAAAATGATCACTAGAAAATTAGAGAAATTGTATGTCATATGTAGCGTTGGGAAACTGTTTTTCCCAGGCACCATTCGTGAATGGGATGGGAAAGGGAGAAGAGATAGTGGTAGTAGATCGCTTGCTAGTATAGATGCAGATGCATGCCAGTCTTCAGATGGGTCACTTGTAATATCCGAATCGCCAGCAACGTCTCTGCTCCTATAATGTATTAGATTATTAAAGTATATAAAATGGCCTTACTTACTTTAACATTCTTATGATGATCGAACACTCATCTACAGACTTCATGTCTTCAGTTGACATTCGTACTTCTCAACAAGATGCTTAGTCCTACAACATTCTGACACAAAGATCCTATAGAAAGCTATCCTATTTGACGACATTTACGAAAAGAACTCCTCGTCATTAAAAACTTGGTTCACTCAAGTTTAGAGCAGATCGATTAGGTTTAGTAGCTCAACTGTTTACCGGCCTTAAGGTTATTGAAAAAAAATCAGGGGTATACGTACAGGTATTGTGAAAATTGGTACATTAACATGTACCACCCCCTCCCCCCCCCACCCCTTCTGTGTGTTACTTCTTGCATCGCTGTGTAACAGTCTTCCCACAAACACGTAACAATCTACTATGATTTTTCTGCGCAGTCGTAACTGCAACAGAAAATGGACTTCGCCTGTTAGTGCAGACTGTCCGTCTTGCATCCAAACTTCCACACTTCAATTCCTGATTTGCTGTCAAGGCGCATATAAACGTTAATAGGTTACTTGAGCCTTGCGTACTCGGTAGTACCAAGCAACCTAATATTATTAGTCTGAAAATGTAGTTAATACTCATATAACGTTGCCAGTACACTATATCGAGGCGACAGGTGTCGCCGAACGTTTCTAGCTGCTTCAGTCTGGAACCGCGCGACCGCTATGGTCGCAGGTTCGAATCCTGCCTCGGGCATGGATGTGTGTGATGTCTTTAGGTTAGTTAGGTTTAAGTAGTTCTAATTCCAGGGGACTGATGACATCTTTTAAGTCCCATAGTGCTCAGAGTCATTTGAAACATATGAACACTATACCGGTGATCGATAAAAATATCTGCACTAACACCCCACCAACCTCTATGTTTAAGTTATGTACATATGACAAAGAATTAGTCAATGACTGAAGACACAGCGTTAATATCGAGTATCACTTTTTCTAACGTTGATAATAAGCTCAGTTCGGCGAGGAAGAGAGACTACAAGTTTTTCCTGGTACGCCATATCCAGCTGAAGCCACTATTTTATGATTATATTTTGTATAGCTACCAAACTGCATTCATCTTCATCGGTTCCTTTCACCCGTTGCTACAAATGGTCCCAAACAATTTTTATGGGATTACGATAGGATGATTTATCGCGCCAATGGAGCTGCTGTAGGGTTTCTCCGTGTGTGTGTCGTCAATTGGTGCGTATTTTGTTCCATATCTTCCTGACGCAAACACTTTGCCACCAATAATGCTGAAATAAATGTCCTTGTTACGTGTCATGGTCCGAAAAGCACTCTGGGTTACAATAGAACCATCCCTGGCTTGAACGTCACTCTATATATTTCTGGACTTGGTCGTTGCATTGGGTGCCATGCATCATTTGAGAAGACACAAAATCACGATTTGTGATGCGACACTATCCGCGTCCAGGCAGCCACTGTTATCTTCCCGTGTTATTTCACCCACGGAGGACCTGAAGCTTTCTGTCGGTCCTCTCACGTACCCTGCTCCAAACGTCTATTGCGTGCAACTGCGTTCGCAATATTCGCTCGTAAAGTGGTTGAGACTGAACTGCATGAACTGCCACCAGCAGCTCCTTTCGCGTTTAAAACCGATTGTCATTGAAGTGTGACGCTCGGCAGTGGTCCCTGTTAGTTAGGACTTTTTTTACGACTGTAGCATAAAGTCGGCTCGAACGCGCCGGAACGGCAATGCAGCAACTTCCAGAGAAATTCTTTTCAACGTACTGAAACAAGTCAAGATAGGAGATTTAAAATGGTAGTATGTCAAATCTCTGTGCCAGCATCAGTAATCGTAAGAGTTGTTGACTACTTCTGTGAGAGACATGAAAAGTACTGGGAGTTGTGAATGTGGACCAACATCAGCTGTATAATGGATTGACTACAATTAAAATTTGTGCAAAGACTCGAACCCGTATTTTACCCACTTATCACGAGCCGTCGCCTTACCGTTAAGCTATTCGAGCACGCTTCACCGCCAAACTTTCACATGCCGGCGTCCATGTGTCACACACTCTCAATTTGTGCTTTGCGTATATTTATTGAGAACCGAGGGCCTGGTATTAAGAATTAATTCGCAATAGTAGCACCTGTATTTTTAAGAAGTACGATGCATGCACGCACGTCCAAAGGAACAGGCACTACAACGACCTCAGCCGTCCGGAAATAAAGGAAATGTGTTCGCAGTTGCGAATATGAAAACCGTCGCCTAAATATTGGAGCGACCACAGTCATGCATGCATATCCGAAGGAACATGACTTCGTACTTTTTAATAACACAGGCACTGCTATTTCGCATTTATTCCGCAATACGCGGCCCCCAACTCTCAATAATGTGCAAGTTGTGACATATGGACGACAGCATATGAAAGTTTGAGTCTGGCCGTGGTCCCCGTTCGGAAAGTGTACCGTCCCCAGTGAAATATCACAAATAACTTGGAAATGACATTGAAAAGAAAAAAATATTTTAACATTAGATTATAAGTGAATACTAACCGCTCAGGCGAGATACAATTTCTCTCATGCTTATTATTATTATTATTATTATTATTATTACTATTATATGAAGTTCAGTGAGTTAGTTTCGAGTGGAGAGAACACAGAAATGCACTCTAAACAATAATGGCCCAGATAGCTGTAAAAGGAGATATCAATTGTTTTATTTTAGCCGTTATCACTTCTGTTGCCTTCGTTGCGAGTAGACGGACATCTTGGCGAGTGCAGTTTAATGTAAGCAATTCTGTATCTTTAGTCAGATAATATAGTAATTTCATGTTGTTATCCACTTTTAATTCTTAAGAGGTAAGCCCTTTCTCATGTCCGTTTCCTTGAAATAATCTGCATTTTAAGAAATTTACAGCGCAACAATTCCGGCGGCCGTTGCAGCCAACGACGCCGTTACGTGGCAATCTGAACTTATAAGATTAGCGGAAGCGAAAAACTCTACCGCTACAATTGTAATAACATTTTCTTTCGCATCCGCCAGACGTTGCAGCAGAGTACGTACTTTTAAGATTTCTATTTTCAGCTCAATAGCAGAAATCCAGAACCACGACTAGACAAGGCAAACTCTAAAAATGGTAAGAAATAGTACTTTCACGCGTGTGTGGCCAAAAATGCAAATAATAATTAAAGATCTCATGCTCGATTAAAAATCTAATTAGCCGAGGCAATATTCTGAAAAACGTGTATTTCGTTTTTCGACGTATATGTCCATGTTATAAGATCAGTGTGTCTTAGTAACTTGACAATTTTGCTAAAGATTAACTCTGATGAAACGGACAATTTTCACAAAGCAATTTAAGGTAACTCAAAATCAGAATATCTATTTTGAGTAAAGCCCACCACGAACAACAATACTCCAGCATTATCAATGCATAATTTGAGTAAAAAAAATTAAATCACGTTGTTACGCGAGAAAAGCTAAAGCGATTAAGGCGACATCTCGCGTAAAAGCTGGAGACCCGGGTTCAAGTCCCTGTGCAGCATTTATTTTCACGGTCATTCCACTATACGGCTGATGGTCTTCCATACCCGCAACTGCAAATTCTTTTCGTATATTGCGTAACGGCTGTGGTCTCCACAGTGCCTGTTTCCTCGGACATCCATGCAAATGTGTTGCTTATTTGCATTAGTGAATATGAACTTAGTTCAGTTGTAACACAATTCAGTAAGTAGTGGATAAATAGCATTTATAACGTTTACCGCACGTGTAACTCAATATTCCACGTTACATTGTGTGTGTTTTTCCCTAACACTTCGCGAAGTCGGAACTATACGTTACCCCATGAGCTCGGAATATCTTCTTCGTCATTCATCAGTAAATCTTTTATTAATACTGGACCATAGCCTGCCGCAGAAAATTTTTCCATGTTGGGAGAAGGGGTGGGGGGTTGGCGGAAAGACTATAACTGCCACTGTTGACATATACAGGGTGGTCCATAGATCGTGAGCTGGCCAAATATCTCACGAAATATGCATCGAACGAAAAAACTACAAAGAACGAAACTTGTTTAGCTTTAAGGGGGAATCAGATGGCGCTATGATTGGCCCGCTAGATAGCGCTGCCATAGGTCAAACGGATATCAACTGCGTTCTTTTAAAATAGGAACCACCATTTTTATTACATATTCCTGTAGTACGTAAAGAAATATGAATATTTTAGTTGGACCACTTTCTTCGCTTTGTGACAGATGGCGCTGTAATAGTCACAAACATATGGCTCAATTTTAGACGAACGGTTAGTAACAGGTAGGTTCTTTAAGTTAAAATACAGAACGTAGGTACGTTTGAACATTTTATTTCGGTTGTTCCAAAGTGGTACATGTTCCTTTGTGAACTTATTTCTGAGAACGCATGCAATTACAGCGTGATTACCTGTAAATACCACATTAATGCAATAAATGCTCAAAATTATGTCCGTCAACCTCATTGCATTTGGCAATACGTGTGACGACATACCTCTCAACAGCGAGTAGTTCGCCTTCCGTAATGTTCGCGCATGCATTGAAAATGCACTGACGCATGTTGTCAGGCGTTGTCGGTGGATCACGATGGCAAATATCCTTCAACTTTCCCCACAGAAAGAAATCCGGGGACGTCAGATCTGGTGAACGTGCGGGCCATGGTATGATGCTTCGACGACCAATCTGCCTGTCATGAAATATGCTATTCAATACCGCTTCAACAGCATGCGAGCTATGTGCCGGACATCCATCATGTTGGAAGTACATCGCCATTCTGTCATGCAGTGAAACCTCTTGTAGTAACATCGGTAGAACATTACGTAGGAAATCAGCATACATTGCTCAATTAGATTGCCATCGATGAAATGGGGGCCAATTATCCTTCCTCCCATAATGCCGCACCATACATTAACCCGCCAAGGTCTCCGATGTTCCCCTTGTCGCAGCCATCGTGGAGTTTCCGTTACCCAATAGTGTATATTATGCCGGTTTACGTTACCGCTGTTAGTAAATGACGTTTCGTCGCTAAATAGAACGCGTGCGAAAAATCTGTCATCGTCCAGTAATTTCTCTTGTGCCCAGTGGCAGAACTGTACACGACGTTCAAAGTCGCGCCATGCAATTCCTGGTGCATAGAAATATGGTACGGGTGCAATCGATGTTCATCTAGCATTCTCAACACCGATGTTTTTGAGATTCCCGATTCTCGCGAAATTTGTGTGCTACTGGTGTGCGGATTAGCCGCGACAGCAGTAAAACACCTGCTTTGGCATCATCATTTGTTGCAGGTCGTGGTTGATGTTTCACATGTGGCTGAACACATCCTGTTTCCTTAAATAACGTAACTATCCGGCAAGCGGTCCGGACTCTTGGATGATGTCCAGGATACCGACCAGCATACATAGCATACGCCCGTTGGGCATTTTGATCACAATAGCCATACACCAACACGATATCGACCTTTTCTGCAGTTGGTAAGCGGTCCATTTTAACATTGGTAATGTATCACGAAGCAAATACCGTCCGCACTGGTGGAATGTTACGTGATACCACGTACTTATACGCATGTGACGATTACTGCGCCATCGATCACAAAGCGAAAAAAGTGGCCCAAATAAAACATTCGTATTTATTTACGTATTACACGAATATGTAATAAAAAATGGGGGTTCCTGTTTTAAAAAACGCAGTTGATATGCGTTTGACCTATGGCAGCACCATCTAGCGGGCCAACCATAGCACCATCTGGTTTCCCCCTTCAAGCTAGACGAATTTCGTTTTTAGTAGTTTTTTCGTTTGATGCTTATTTCGTGAGATACTTGGCCAGATCACTATCAATGGACCACCCTGTATTACTCGATCAGGTTTGAGATGTGGCACGCCTCAAGAACTAAATTTGGCAAGAGACAAAATTTATTGTATAATCCAGAGATCTGATGGTTTTCCACACATTGCTTATGTTCTGGTGTAACTTCAAGCGCCGGCAAGTCGCCTGGAATGTTACAGCAGAGAGGGCTGTGAGACGTCAGCCAATATTACGCTGACTAGGACTACACCACGACAGAAGCGGCCCTAATACGAAGAGAATGTACGCGCCGATACGTCTATGCGCGGCCGCACTGTAAGACGAGCCGCGATAACGCTATAGCAGTGACGTGTGGACTGTATTATTTGCTTCCATGTAAATTGTATATAGCGAAGAACATTGGTTATATCAATGTCGCCATTTGATTGCGAACCATCATCATAAATACGGGAAGTTAAGTATTGTCAGTTTAATTTATTGTAATGAACTCCATTAATAAGATTTGCTTGAATTGTTCTCCAGCTATCCGACAAAACAGCTCAATATGCACCATGTATTAGCCGAGTGGACAGAACACGACAATTTGTATTTATTATAGATAGTTTACTTGGATATCTAGTAGGCAAGCATGACTCATGGTACCTTTAAAGTAAAACTTTTTGTATTATTAAAATCGTTATGGGTCTGGCAAATTTTTTAAGATGACACCCTGACGCTATATTCTTTTAGAACTGTATTTAACACGTATCCAACAAAATGGTCGATAAGCTAAGAAGTGAAGCATCAAAATACTTAGGAAAGATATTTTATTCGTACATCAACAATGATTATTGATACTGAATGTGGAAAGTCTGAGGCATGAAATAAGAAATAAGGGTGTCGTTATATTCCCAAATTATACTGTTGCGTTGATCATATGAATAGCAAAATCTGTTACTGATTTTATATAATCTGTATTTTTAATGTACCAAATATAATTATTCGGGATTAGTATATGTTTGTTCTGTCAGCTCCAACACATATTAAGTGACCTTCTCAAAAATCGAACAAGCAGAATTGCTTTTATCAGCATTATACCCATAAAAACGTGGTCTATGTACAATAACTGGATCGAACGCACTGTGTTGATGATACACTCCGTTAATACAGAAATTTCTATGAAGAGGAACAAGATTTTTTTTCTACCGCTGAAAGACATGTCGAAACGAAGCGTGCTGTGGATACAGCGTTGCGTCTCCGAAACTCGTATTAATCATTGTAAAAATAACAGAAAATGGATTATCTCGGTTGCAGTAGGTTGCTAAATGATCTACACTCGCTATGCACTTAGCTTTAGACAATGATTGTTTAGTTGCGCACACAAAAGCAAGCTTTAGGAGTTCGTATTCATCGCCGTTAGCAGGATAGCTGGAGGTTGTCACTGGCCTCGCAGACGGTGTGTGCCAGACAGTGATCAGAAAACCGTATCTACGACCAGTAGGAGAAGCCAAACTCGTCGTATATGAGACACAGAGATATAGTAGTAAAGAACAATAAAAACCAAGAGATTACTCGAGTCGATGAAGTGGCGTGAATCGACTGGATGCTTTCAGAACGTACTGACTTCACTGGCCTCCAGTGTGTCGCTAACACAACAGCCACTTGCGTTCCATGCATCATCCACGGATCGCTTTTGCTCGCTGCCACAGTTGGTATCGACTGTATAGCAGCACCGCGGCGATACAAGATATTCCTTGTGGCCAACTACAGGGACTTCTGTTACAGAGCTAGTTAGAGGCGAATGACTGAAGAGGTGTTCCAAGGTACAGCATTGTATACCATACATTAGGCGACACTAGCTTACACAGAGAGTGGGTTGCCTTCGACTTTGCGAACGGAATGTTGCTGCACGACGATGAAGATCTTCCGGGTAGTACCTTCTTCAGTGATGAATCGACATTTTACATAAATAGAAATGTGAACACACACAATGTGCGTATCTGGGGGTTAGCAGATCCTCACGGGATGGTACAGTTGCAAATGAGACTTACTTACATTTAATGTTTTTGAGCCTATTCCGACGGGAAGTTCATGGGCCTTTCTTTTTCACTGAATCAACTGTATCTGGTGTTTCGTATCATGAAGCACTAGAACTACGGCTCATTCCTCGTGTGAAAGAAGCTAATCCTCAGAATTTTATTTGGCAGCAAGATGTGCACCGCCTTACTGGCGTCATCAGTAATCTTTTGGTTGAACGAAGTTCTACCTGACCGCCGGATTGGCCCCAAGAGACCTGATGACAGAGCTTGGTTAGCGTGACCTCCACGTTCCCGCACGATCTGAAGCCACGTGTTTTTCTTCCTTGGGTGATCATAAAGGATCATGTGTACGTGCCTCCGCTACCAGCTGATACACCCGACTTTAGAAACAGCATTGTTCCAGCAATTACTCCAGTTACTCCACCCTTTGTGAAGAACTCGCCTATCAGTCCCATATATGATAAATGGTACAGAGCACGTGTCAGAAACCTGCTCGAGTTTCTCTTCCATTTGATGTATTATTTGTAAATGTAAGCTGACTAATGAATTCTAAAAAGCGTTAAAACAATTATATTGCAATTGCAACACGCTGTACTTCGTACTTCATTGTCAGACTTACAATAAGAGCTATAGCATTTCTGCTCATCCGTATCTGCTATTGAGAATCAAAAAGGTATTTATACTTAAAACGACCATCTTAATACTTGTATCTCGGTGATCAATGAAGTTAAGAAAACCCATTGTTCAGTTCCATAAATCTGATATCTCCAGGTAAAATTCGATTACGACTATGTTAATAGTTACTGCGGGTGAGAGGTACGTCACCTAGCTTACTCATTTCTACCCTTTTGCTCATGTTTTGGTTCGAACACTAAAACGTATAACCAAGTTAACCTTAAAAGGCCCATTCATAACCGGAAATAACTCAATTCGACCTTACGATATAACGTAACCTTGACATCAAGCAGGCAGAATCCTTCCCCATTCGTTGTAGTGCTGTCATTCTACACTTTTTGTACATTCCCAGTTAGAAGCTATGCACATGCTACTTTTGTGAGAGGCGATCAAAAAAAATTTCGTTCGATGTCCATACAGTACAAAATCGGTATGCCAATCAGGCAAAATCCTGTGAGCATTGGGGCAAATAATCCAAGCGACGCACCACGATAAAGATACCCGTTTGGAAAAACACCGTGTCAAAGTGAGTGAAGTAGTCTGTACCTGCTGCACATGCTTGTCCGACAGGAATCGTCGACCCTTGAAGGCCTTTTCGAAAGGACCGAAGACGTGATAGTCGGATGTCGAGAGAAAAGGCGTGTCTCCCGCTTGTCCGTAATGGATGAGGCTCGCCTCCCAGATCGACCAGCGTCTTCTGCCAAACCGCGACCAGCATGGAATTTGCCGCATCAAACTGCAACAGTCGTTTCCGACAGACATGCTGCCCGTACACATTGATCAATCTCCGATGGATGCCTTTCAGCAGCCAAGAAACGAATACCAGCACTTTTGTAACCGTAGATCACACCACCGAATTTAGCGCATGCAATTCCGGAAGAGACAAGTTGGTGGTTATATACTCACATCGGGGTCGAGCTACGTTGCTTATACGCTGCAGTAACGCCACCAAACCCAAACTTTTTGATTGCTCTTTATCCAACGAGGTCACCTGTCGAATCGTTTGGTGCTACTCTGGTTATCTGCTTTTGGTGTCAAATATGAGCGCTTGGGTATTAATAATATTCGAGGCTAATCATACTAACAACGTGTTATATGACAACTGAAAGGCAAAGTGTAAGTAGCGGGGTGTCATATAGTCTACCTTATATGCAGTGTGTCCAACAAGAAGTATTGCGATGAATTTCGAGCTTTTCTAGGGAATGTCTTTGTTGTTGTTGTTGTTGTTGTTTTAAGTCCTGAGACTGGTTTGATGCAGCTCTCCATGCTACTCTATCCTGTGCAAGCTTCTTCATCTCCCAGTACCTACTGCAACCTACACCCTTCTGAATCTGCTTAGTATATTGATCTCTTGGTATCCCTCTACGAATTTTACCCTCCACGCTGCCCTCCAATACTAAATTTGTGATCACTTGATGCCTCAAAACATGTCCTACCAACCAATCCCTTCTTCTAGTCAAGTTGTGCCACAAACTTCTCTTCTCCCCAATCCTATTCAACACCACCTCATTAGTTATGTGATCTACCCATCTAACCTTCATCATTCTTCCGTAGCACCACATTTCGAAAGCTATTCTCTTTTTGTCCAAACTACTTATCCTCCATGTTTCACTTCCATACATGGCTACACTCCATACAAATACTTTCAGAAACGACTTCCTGACACTTAAATCTATACTCGATGATAACAAATTTCTCTTCTTCAGAAACGATTTACTTGCCATTGCCAGTCTACATTTTATATCCTCTCTACTTCGACCATCATCAGTTATTTTACTCCCTAAATAGCAAATATCCTTTACAACTTTAAGTGTCTCATTTCCTAATATAATCCCCTCAGCATCACCCGATTTAATTTGACTACATTCCATTATCCTCGTTCTGCTTTTGTTGATGTTCTTCTTATATCTTCCTTTCAAGACACTGTCCATTCCGTTCAACTGCTCTTCCAAGTCCTTTGCTGTCTCTGACAGAATTACAATGTCATCAGCGAACCTCAAAGTTTTTACTTCTTCTCCATGAATTTTAATACCTACTCCGATTTTTTCTTCTGTTTCCTTTACTGCTTGCTCAATATACAGATTGAATAACATCGGGGAGAGGCTACAACCCTGTCTCACTCCCTTCCCAACCACTGCTACCCTTTCATGCCCCTCGACTCTTATAACTGCCATCTTGTTTCTGTACAAATTGTAAACAGCCTTACGCTCCCGGTATTTTACCCCTGCCACCTTCAGAATTTGAAAGAGTATTCCAGTTAACGTTGTTAAAAGCTTTCTCTAAGTCTACAAATGCTAGAAACGTAGGTTCGCCTTTCCTTAATCTTTCTTCTAAGATAAGTCGTAAGGTTAGTATTGCCTCACGTGTTCCAACATTTCTACGGAATCCAAACTGATCTTCCCCGAGGTTCGCTTCTACCAGTTTTTCCATTCGTCTGTAAAGAATTCGTGTTAGTATTTTGCAGCTGTGACTTATTAAACAGATAGTTCGGTAATTTTCACATCTGTCAACACCTGCTTTCTTTGGGATTGGAATTATTATATTCTTCTTGAAGTCTGAGGGTATTTCGCCTGTCTCATACATCTTGCTCACCAGATGGTAGAGTTTTGTCATGACTGGCTCTCCCAAGGCCATCAGTAGTTCTAATGGAATGTTGTCTACTCCCGGGGCCTTGTTTCGACTCAGGTCTTTCAGTGCTCTGTCAAACTCTTCACGCAGTATTATATCTCCCATTTCATCTTCATCTACATCCTCTTCCATTTCCATAATATTGTCCTCAAGTACATCGCCCTTGTATAAACCCTCTATATACTCCTTCAACCTTTCTGCCTTCCCTTCTTTTCTTAGAACTGGGTTGCCATCTGAGCTCTTGATATTCATACAAGTGGTTCTCTTCTCTCCAAAGGTCTCTTTAATTTTCCTGTAGGCAGTATCTATCTTACGCCTAGTGAGACAAGCCTCTACATCCTTACATTTGTCCTCTAGCCATCCCTGCTTAGCTATTTTGCACTTCCTGTCAATCTCATTTTTGAGACGTTTGTATTCCTTTTTGCCTGCTTCATTTACTGCATTTTTATATTTTCTCCTTTCATCAATTAAATTCAATATTTTTTCTGTTACCCAAGGATTTCTACTAGCCCTCGTCTTTTTACCTACTTGATCCTCTGCTGCCTTCACTACTTCATCCCTCAGAACTATCCATTCTTCTTCTACTGTATTTCTTTCCCCCATTCCTGTCAATTGTTCCCTTATGCTCTCCCTGAAACTCTCCACAACCTCTGGTTCTTTCAGTTTATCCAGGTCCCATCTCCTTAAATTCCCACCTTTTTGCAGTTTCTTCAGTTTCAATCTGCAGTTCATAACCAATAGATTGTGGTCAGAATCCACATCTGTCCCTGGAAATTTCTTACAATTTAAAACCTGGTTCCTAAATCTCTGTCTTACCATTATATAATCTATCTGATACCTTTTAGTATCTCCAGGATTCTTCCAGGTATACAACCTTCTTTTATGATTCTTGAACCAAGTGTTAGCTATGATTAAGTTATGCTCTGTGCAAAATTCTACAAGGCGGCTTCCTCTTCCATTTCTTCCCCCCAACCCATATTCACCTACTATGTTTCCTTCTCTCCCTTTTCCTACTGACGAATTCCAGTCACCCATGACTATTAAATTTTCGTCCCCCTTCACTACCTGAATAATTTCTTTTTTTTCGTCATACATTTCATCAATTTCTTCATCATCTGCAGAGCTAGTTGGCATATAAACTTGCACTACTGTAGTAGGCATGGGCTTTATGTCAATCTTGGCCACAATAATGCGTTAACTATGTTGTTTGTAGTAGCTAACCCGCACTCCTATTTTTTTATTCATTATTAAACCTACTCCTGCATTACCCCTATTTGATTTTGAATTTATAACCCTGTAATCACCTGACCAGAAGTCTTGTTCCTCCTGCCACCAAACTTCACTAATTCCCACTATATCTAACTTTAACCTATCCATTTCCCTTTTTAAATTTTCTAACCTACCTGCCCGATTAAGGGATCTGACATTCCACGTTCCGATCCGTAGAATGCCAGTTTTCTTTCTCCTGATAACGACGACCCCTTGAGTAGCCCCCGCCCGGAGATCCGAATGGTGTACTATTTTACCTCCGGAATATTTTACCCAAGAGGACGCCATCATCATTTAATCATACACTAAAGCTGCATGCCCTCGGGAAAAATTACGGCTATAGTTTCCCCTTGCTTTCAGCCGTTCGCAGTACCAGCACAGCAAGGCCGTTTTGGTTAATGTTACAAGGCCAGATCAGTCAATGATCCAGACTGTTGCCCTTCAACTACTGAAAAGGCTGCTGCCCCTCTTCAGGAAGCACATGTTTGTCTGGCCTCTCAACAGATACCCCTCCGTTGTGGTTGCACCTACGATACGGCCATCTGTATCGCTGAGGCACGCAAGCCTCCCCACCAACGGCAAGGTCCATGGTTCATGGGGGAAGGGAATGTCTTGAACAAATTGATTATAGGAACCTGTGTCCGAAACCGTCATCTACCGACGCAACAGTCTTGTATTCATAGGAAACGTCCTTCTACGCAGGTGTTAGCCCTATCTTCTCGACCGACGATAGTGGCCATCGGTCACGGTCACTGTGTAATACAATATAGCTAGACGTTCTGCCCAGGAGCCTGTCAGAGTACTAAGTCACGTTTACTAATATTTACTATTGAAATCAATCTTCATCACAATTTTATTTATTCTGGTAACCGGTTTCGACCACGCCTGTGGTCATCTTCAGACCAAAAAGTGTGAGCATTAGCCGTCTCGTGGTGGAGCGAGTAGTGATTTACCACCAGGAGGAGGCTCCTGCACATACAGCATTTTCGTGTGAAGATGACCACAGGCGTGGTCTAAACCGGTTAACAGAATAAACTTGTGATCAAGACTGATTTTAATAGTAACTATTAGTATTAACTTTGATCACTGTATGCTCCCACGATGTATTCAAAAGTAACGTCAAGCTTGGTGCCGAAGGGGTGGCCTAGTGATAGACGCCGGCGCCTATTACTTCGATGATCTGTAGTGTCGTTGGATGACGTTTCTCGCCACATGTTCCTGTCCTCAGTTTGCTCCTCAAAATGCCTCTAGAGTCCCTCGAAATTTGTCGCAACATTTTTGGGATCTCCTGTAGAGTAGATGATGTGGTGTCACCGCCAGACACCACACTTGCTAGGTGGTAGCCGTTAAATCGGCCGCGGTCCATTAGTATACGTCGGACCTGCGTGTCGCCACTGTCAGTGATCGCAGACCGAGCGCCACCAAACGGCAGGTCTAGAGAGACTTACTAGCACTCGCCCCAGTTGTACAGCAGACTTTGCTAGCGATGCTACACTGACAAATACGCTCTCATTTGCCGAGACGATAGTTAGCATAGCCTTCAGCTACGTCATTTGCTACGACCTAGCAAGGCGCCGTATTAAATTGATATTTATCTTGAAGCATGTACAGTCAAGAGAGATGTACAATTATGGATTAAAGTTAAGTATTTCATCATCTACATACTATATTTGCAATTCTCAAGACATTGTCCTGTTCCAGACCTCACGCCAGTCAGCGTGTACTTAAACGCGTGCATTTCGGCCTCCTCTAGCAACACGGTGTTGGCTCTTCTGCCAAAACAGCACAGATGACATGTCACTTTCGTTCCATAGAGCAATACAGTGAACATTCTCAAGGACATGTTCACCACAGCTGTCTTGCTGTCGATATTCCCTTCCATGATTATTTTCTCTAATATTCTGTCTCTTCTCACATTACAGCCAAGGACCTGGAGAACTATTTTGGTTGATGCAAGAAGAAAACCGTCTTTACATATTAAGTTCTTTGTTCTCCCCGTCCACTATATGCTCAGTATCATTCACTTGCTCTGAAGCTCAAATATATGAATGTGCTGCTCATCTCTGCTTAGAGGTCCATGTTTCCGAACTGTAAGAGATAACGGGAAGCACTGGTGACTCAACAAGCCAGCCTTTTGTACTAGTCGTCGCTCTGTCCTGACTGATTTTGTGAACTGCTGCATAGCCGCCCGCCGAAGAGTTATCCACAATCTTTTCTTCATAACTCCCTGGTTCCCAGATTATTCCCCAACATACATAAAAGAAAAACTGTGAATTGGATCCGTGCTACTAGCTGAACCCTCATGGATCTGATCCATATGACGGGTTAACATACTTCGATTTCGTCAGTAGCTCAGTAACTTCATCACGCTTTTGCCTGGAAGCAAGGTGTTATCTTCAAATCGGAGGTTGTTAAAACTTCTTCCTGCAATTGAAATGTCTTTTAGCTTTCCTAAACAAATGGTCGGCGTGCAAGTTTAGTAATGGGGGGGTGAGGGGGGGAGAGGACACTTCGATGTCAGACTCCTTTAGAAATATTGAAGACATCTGCCAGCACGTGCATTCACAGCCGCGGGATGACTAGTGTACATTTTCTTGATCAGAGTCAAGTGCAGTGGAGCTCCGAACTCCGTAAACACCTGCTACAGCTTTTCGCAGACAACAGTTAGCACATACCTATAGTCTACATAGAATCAAAAATAAATTGCCTAGAGTTGCACTTACCAATTGTTCCTCTCACGTCTCTATTAAAATTATCTGTCACAACCGAGATTTTCAGAAATGACTTAAGCCTATATACATTCCTGGAAATTTAAATAAGAACACCGTGAATTAATTGTCCCAGGAAGGGGAAACTTTATTGACACATTCCTGGGGTCAGATACATCACATGATCACACTGACAGAACCACAGGCACATAGGCAACAGAGCATGCACATTATCGGCACTAGTACAGTGTATATCCACCTTTCGCAGCAATGCAGGCTGCTATTCTCCCATGGAGACGATCGTAGAGATGCTGGATGTAGTCCTGTGGAACGGCTTGCCATGCCATTTCCACCTGGCGCCTTAGTTGGACCAGCGTTCGTGCTGGACGTGCAGACCGCGTGAGACGACGCTTCATCCAGTCCCAAACATGCTCAATGGGGGACAGATCCGGAGATCTTGCTGGCCAGGGTAGTTGACTTACACCTTCTAGAGCACGTTGGGTGGCACGGGATACATGCGGACGTGCATTGTCCTGTTGGAACAGCAAGTTCCTTTGCCGGTCTAGGAATGGTAGAACGATGGGTTCGATGACGGTTTGGATGTACCGCGCACTATTCAGTGTCCCCTCGACGATCACCAGTGGTGTACGGCCAGTGTAGGAGATCGCTCCCCACACCATGATGCCGGGTGTTGGCCCTGTGTGCCTCGGTCGTATGCAGTCCTGATTGTGGCGCTCACCTGCACGGCGCCAAACACGCATACGACCATCATTGGCACCAAGGCAGAAGCGACTCTCATCGCTGAAGACGACACGTCTCCATTCGTCCCTCCATTCACGCCTGTCGCGACACCACTGGAGGCGGGCTGCACGATGTTGGGGCGTGAGCGGAAGACGGCCTAACGGTGTGCGGGACCGTAGCCCAGCTTCATGGAGACGGTTGCGAATGGTCCTCGCCGATACCCCAGGAGCAACAGTGTCCCTAATTTGCTGGGAAGTGGCGGTGCGGTCCCCTACGGCACTGCGTAGGATCCTACGGTCTTGGCGTGCATCCGTGCGTCGCTGCGGTCCGGTCCCAGGTCGACGGGCACGTGCACCTTCCGCCGACCACTGGCGACAACATCGATGTACTGTGGAGACCTCACGCCCCACGTGTTGAGCAATTCGGCGGTACGTCCACCCGGCCTCCCGCATGCCCACTATACGCCCTCGCTCAAAGTCCGTCAACTGCACATACGGTTCACGTCCACGCTGTCGCGGCATGCTACCAGTGTTAAAGACTGCGATGGAGCTCCGTATGCCACGGCAAACTGGCTGACACTGACGGCGGCGGTGCACAAATGCTGCGCAGCTAGCGCCATTCGACGGCCAACACCGCGGTTCCTGGTGTGTCCGCTGTGCCGTGCGTGTGAGCATTGCTTGTACAGCCCTCTCGCAGTGTCCGGAGCAAGTATGGTGGGTCTGACACACCGGTGTCAATGTGTTCTTTTTTCCATTTCCAGGAGTGTATGAGAACTGAGGAAAGAATTAACTATATTTTGACTTCTTTTATTGTGAAATGTCGAATAATATGCTTTGTTACTTTTATTACCTGGTTTCTACAAGGAATAATCATATAACAAAAGTTAATAACACTAAAATGAAGTATTGGCATTATATTGTGAGTGAAATCTTCCACCTCCTGTTCTTCTCTATGAAGTATGAAGCGGATGAGATCGAAGATAAGCTAAAGTCTGTTCTTTTCAAACTGTAAAAGTTAGTCGTAAGTGATCAAAAGGAAAATATAACGTACAATTTACTAAATGAAATTCTAGTTTACGTACTTTTATTTGTAACTAAATAACCGACTATGAATGTCTAAGTTATGTGCCCGCAGCGGTCCAGACTGCGCTTTGTCTGTCGTTATTACTTGAGCGTATGGAGCGGCAATTTCGAACTGCAGAAAAAATTAGCCACTAATTCTTTCGATCGTTATTACAATTTTTGAACTCCGAGGACAAAAACCCAAAGGAATTTACGATTTTTTTATTCTAACAATGAAAATAACATTCATTAGACAATCCTAGACCTTACGTAAATTAAATAATTTTAATGGATGGTGTTTAAGATAAATTTTTCTCAAAATAATTTATCCGTGACTAAAGAAAAATTTTTACGACACCTGTGTTTCAAAGGGCAGAGGTTGTGGTACGATATACAGGGTGGTCGGAAATTCCCATTACAGACTTCTAGGACTTACAGAGGGGTGTAAGTACATCGTATTTTGAATATGAACCCATGTCCGGAAACGTCATACAACTAGACTTCAGAGCGTCAAAGTTATAGGCGCGGGCGTCTGTAAGTGTACGTATACACGTGGTGATTCCGTGATAATTTTACAGAATTTCTAGGATGATGGAGAACGATAAATACATTAATTTGAAGTAACGATCCCTGTACAGGAAACGAACGAGTCGAAAGTTACAAACAAAACCGTTCTGATACCTCTGATAGTTGAATAGATGTACCGGTTCTTGTGTTGCGAAGATTGTAGGGTTGTTAACTTTCAATGGTGGTAGTGTGGACAAAAACGAAAAAAAAATTACAGTAAACTTGTGCTCTAAATTGCAAACCTGAGCAGGTATGACCATTCGTTCATCTTCGCTAAAGTGAAACATCTCCTCTTCTGACAAGGGAACCTCCCCATTGCACCCCCCTCAGATTTAGTTGTAAGTTGGCACAGTGGATAGGCCTTGAAAAACTGAACACAGATTAACTGAGAAAACAGGAAGACGTTGTGTGGAACAAAGAAAAAAATAAGCAAAATATACAAACTGAGTAGTCCATGCGTAAGACAGGCAACATCTAAGACAATCTAAGCCAAGGAGCTCCGTGGTCCCGTGGTTCGCGTGAGCAGCTGCGGAGCGACAGATCCTTGGTTCAAGTCCTCCCTCGAGTGAATTGTTTACATTCTTTATTTTCGCAGAGTTATGATCTGTCCGTTCGTCCATTGACGTCTCTGTTCACTGTAATAAGTTTAGTGTCTGTGTTTTGCGACCGCACCGCAAAACCGTGCGATTAGTAGACGAAAGGACGTGCTTCTCCAATGGGAACCGGAAACATTTGATCGCAAGGTCATAGGTCAACCGATTCCTCCACAGGAAAACACGTCTGATGTATTCTCTACGACACTGCTGACGACATGTGCGTCACATGTCAGGAATAGGTTGTCGACCCACCTAACTTGTACACTTGGCAAATGGGTAAAAAGATTATTCTACCTTGCCCGATTTAGGTTTTCTTTTAGATGTGATAATCACTCCCAAAATAGCAATGAAAACATAAGAGTTTGTCACATAAACTGAAAATAAAGAATTAAACTTTTCACTCGAGAGAAGACTTGAACCAATGATCTCTCGCTCCGGAGCTGCTCACGCTAACCACGGGACCACGGCGCTCCTGAACTCATATTCTCCTTGATGTTGCCAATCTTGCGCATGGACTATTCAGTTTGTATATTTTGTTTATTTTTTCATAGTTCCACATAACATCTTCCTGTTTTCTCGATTGATCTGTGTTCAGTTTTTCAAGGCCTATCCACTGTGCCAACCTATAACTAAATCTGAGGGGGGTGCGATGGGGAGGTTCCCTTGTGAGTGTTCACAGCTGTTAAGGTACGCACTTTAGAGCCAAAGTTTATTGGAAATTTTTTGACGCTCTGTAGTCTTGTTGCATGACGTTTCTGGACATAGCTTCCTATTCAAAATACGATGTACTCACTCCCCTCTACAAGTACTAGAAGTCTGTAACGGGAATTTCCGACCATCCTTTATTGATCATTTGGTGCATACATTTTAATGTCAAATAAAGAATTGTTGGAACTCGTTATAGTCTGGCTCAGCAGCACATAAATAAAAATTATTAGAGATTATTTCTTTCTTTCAAGTAATACTGTCAGTCTTGCTGCTACATTTTCATTTTCATACGTTTTGCAGTAACCCGTACACATCACCACAACAACATTAAAAAGAATCCCATTACCCATTACAACGCACGAATTCCATTGGTTGCTTGTTGTGCAACATCCATCACATTCGGAACTCCATATTTAGAACAATGAAAATATCGTACGCTACAGGCTCTGAAATGCACCACCTTTAGCATTGTCGACCGCATCGTAGCCTTTGCACGAGTTAACAAAAGCCCGTGCGAGTGGAGAGTAATCAAAAGAAACTGCAGACAATAACGGGACCCGAGGCATCACGCGAACGCCTCCACAAGCACTGAATGCAGGCGCGATTAAAAACCGACAGTCCGGGCAGACAGAGCAAGCCATTCTGCCTTTCTCTGTGGACGACACTCTCTGCAGCACCTCTTCACCAAAGGCTAGCAACAATGCTGGAATAGGTAGCGTCACCACGCATGGCTGTTGGCGCGTCCGGGTGCCACACATTGCTTAAATGGGCAGAAGTGGGAGAGATATACGTGAAATAACCCTAAAAGCAGCTTGATATTCTACTTGCGGTTCTTATTGTGGTGTCCTGCCGACTACTCTCTTATAAGGTGCCTAAAGGAAGCTGCTTTCTCAGATAGCTGTACAAAAATTCAAGCAAATCACATTAACGGTTTTTATTACAGGAGATTGATCGAACTTCGGGTCGCAGCAAATAGCGACATGCAAATAATGTCCTTCGCTATATACAATGTCCACACAATTGATTCACACAAGTTCATATCGATCAGTAATGACGGCTCATCTAATGATTTTTCTTGTGTTTGGTTTTTAGTCCGGGTCCGCTAGTGGCCGCCTTCTACTGTCCGGCCGAGGCTAGCAGAAGCGGCGCTTACATTCTCTTCGTATCGAGGCCGCACCCGTCGTAGCGCGGTCCTATTCTGCGTACTATTGGCTGACTTCGCCTCACAGCCTTCTCTACGGTTACGTTCATCTTCGCGTCGGCGCTTGTCGCTACGCCCGAACTCTTATGAAGCCGAACAGGGTGTTTTTACTACTCCCAGCGCGCATCCTTCATTGTTGCAAACGTATACCAAAATTTTGTACTATTATTTCATGAACCCGCCATAAGCGTAAATGGTTCGAAACCATTACTTGACCTCTTAGCAACAAATAATCCTGGACAAATAGAGAGTATCATGACGAATACAGGGCTTATCAACCACAAAGTAGTTGCTGCTAGGCTGAATACCGCAACACCTACCACCATCAAAAAGAAACACTAAGTACATCTATTTAAAAAAAGTTGATAAAAATGCTCTTAACGCCTTTTTAAGATAGAGTCTCCAGTCCTTCCGATCTGATCACGTAGGCGTAGAAAAGATGTGAAATGATTTCAGAGAGATAGTATCGACGGCAATTGAGAGATATATACCACATAAATCGATAAGTGATGGTACTGATCCCCCACGGTAAACAAAACGTCCGAGCTCGCTGTTGCAGAGCGATAAATCCCATAGATTGGCAAAGTCTTATGTAAGTTCGAAATATAGCGCGTACTTCAATGCGAGACGCTTTCAATAGTTTCTACAATGAAACTGTCTCGGAATCTGGCAGAAAACTCAAAGAGATTCTGGTCACACGTGTTGTTGTTGTTATTGTCTTCCGTCCTGAAACTGGTTTGATGCAATTCTCCATGCTGCTCTATCCTGAGAAAGCTGCTTTATCTCCCAGTACCTACTGCAACCTACATCCTTCTGAATCTGCTTGGTGTATTCATCTCTTGGTATCCCTCTACGATTTTTACCCTCTACGCTGCCCTCAAATACTAAATTGGTGATCCTTGATGCCTCAGAACATTTCCTACCAACCGATCCCTTCTTCTAGTCAAGTTGTGCCAGAAACTTCTCTTCTCCACAATCCTATTCAACACCACCTCATTAGTTATGTGATCTACCCATCTAACCTTTAGCATTCTTCTGTTGCACCACATTTCGAAAGTTTCTATTCTCTTTTCGTCCAAAATATTTATCCTCCATGTTTCACTTCCATACATGGCTACACTCCATACAAATACTTTCAGAAACGACTTCCTGACATTTAAATCTATACTCGATGTTAAATTTCTCTTCTTCAGAAACGCTTTCCTTGCCATTGCCAGTCTACGTTTTATATCCTCTCTACTTCGACCATCATCAGTTATTTTGCTTCCCAAATAGCAAAACTCCTTTACTACTTTAAGTGTCTCATTTCCTAATCTAATTCCCTCAGCATCACCCGACTTAATTCGACTACATTCTATTATCCTCGTTTAGCTTTTGTTGATGTTCATCTTATATCCTCCTTTCAAGACACTATCCATTCCGTTCAATTGCTCTTCCAAATCCTTTGCTGTCTCTGACGGAATTACAATGTCATCGACGAACCTCAAAGTTTTTATTTCTTTTCCATGGATTTTAATTCCTAATCCGAATTTTTCATTTCTTTCCTTCACTGCTTGCTCAATATACAGATTGAATAACATCGGGGAGAGGCTACAACCCTGTCTCACTCCCTTCTCAGCCACTGCTTCCCTTTCATGCCCCTCAACACTGATAACTGCCATTTGGTGTCTATACAAATTGTAAATAGCCTTTCTGTCCCTGTATTTTACCCCTGCCACCTTCAGAATTTGAAAGAGTATTCCACTCAACACTGTCAAAAGCTTTCTCTAAGTCTACAAATGGTAGAAACGTAGGTTTGCCTTTCCTTAATCTAGCGTCTAAGATACGTCGTAGGGTCAGTATTGCCTGACGTGTTCCAATATCTCTACGGAATCCAAACTCATCTTCCCATAGGTCGGCTTCTACCAGTTTTTCCAATCGTCTGTAAAGAATTCGCGTTAGTATTTTGCAGCCGTGACTTATAAAACTGATAGTTCGGTAATTTTCACACCTGTCAACACCTGCTTTCTTTAAGATTGGAATTATTATATTCTTCTCGAAGTCTGAGGGTATTTCGCCTGTCTCATACATCTTGCTCACCAGATGGTAGAGTTTTGTCAGGACTGGCTCTCCCAAGGCCGTCAGTAGTTCTAATAGAATGTTGTCTTCTCCCGGGGTCTTGTTTCGACTCACGTCTGTCAGTGCTCTGTCAGACTCTTCACGCAATATCATATCTCCCATTTCATCTACATCCTATTCCATTTCATTAGTATTGTTCTGAAGTACATCGCCCTTGTATAGACCCTCTATATACTCCTTCCACCTATCTGCTTTCCCGTGTTTGCTTAGAACTGTGTTTCCACCTGAGCTCTTGATGTTCATACAAGTGGTTCTCTTTTCTCCAAAGCTCTCTTTAATTTTCCTGTAGGCAGTATCTATCTTACCCCTAGTGAGATAAGCCTCTACATCCTACATTTATCCTCTAGCCATCCCTGCTTAGCCATTTTGCACATCCTGTCAATCTCGTTTTTGAGACGTTTGTATTCCTTTTTTCCTGCTTCATTTACTGCATTTTTAAAATTTCTCCTTTCATCAATTAAATTCAATATTTTTTCTGTTACCCAAGGATTTCCACTAGCCCTCGTCTTTTTACCTACTTGATCCTCTGCTGCCTTCACTACTTCATCCCTCAAAGCTACCCATTCGTCGTCTTCTGTATTTCCTTCCCCATTCCTGCCATTTGTTCCCTTATGCTCTCCCTGAAACTCTGTACAACCTTTGGTTCTTTCAGTTTATCCAGGTCCCATCTCCGTAAATTCCCACCATTTTGCAGTTTCTTCAGTTTCAATCTACAGTTCATAACCAATAGATTGTGGTCAGAGTCCACATCTGCCCCTGGAAATGTCTTACAATTTAAAACCTGGTTCCTAAATCTCGGTCTTACTATTACATAATCTATCTAAAACCTCTCAGTATCTCCAGGCTTCTTCCATGTATACAACCTTCTTTTATGATTCTGGAACCTAGTGTTAGCTATGATTAAGTTGTGCTCTGTGCAAAATTCTACCAGGCGGCTTCCTCTTTCATTTTTTAGCCCCAATCCATATTCACCTACTACGTTTCCTTCCCTCCCTTTTCCTACTACCGATTTCCAGCCACCCATGACTATTAAATTTTCGTCTCCCTTCACAATCTGAATAATTTCTTTTATTTCGTCATACATTTCTTCAATTTCTTCGTCATCTGCGGAGCTAGTTGGCATATAAACGTGTACTACTGTAGTAGGTGTGGGCTTCGTGTCTGTCTTGGCCACAATAATGCGTTCACTATGCTGTTTGTAGTAGCTTACCCGCATTCCTATTTTTTTTATTCATTATTAAACCTACTCCTGCGTTACCCCTATTTGATTTTGTATTTGTAACCCTGTATTCACCTGACCAAAGCTCTTGTTCCTCCTACCACCGAACTTCACTAATTCCCACTATATCTAACTTTAACCTATCCATTTCCCTTTTTAAATTGTCTAATCTACCTGCCCGATTAAGGGATCTGACATTCGACGCTCCGATCCGTAGAATGCCAGTTTTCTTTCTCCTGATAATAGCTCCATATTTAGCAATTTATATACAACCGCTCGCTCACAGAAAGATCCGTACCTGAAGACTGGAAAATTGCTCAAGTCACATCAAAAAGGGTAGCAGGAGTAATCCGTTGAATTACAGGCCCATATCACTAACGCCGATTTGCAGTAGGGTTTTGGAACATATATTGTATCCGAACATTGAGAATAACCTCGAAGAAAACTATTGACACAGTCAGCACGGATACAGATAACACCGTTCCTGTTAAACAGAACTAGATCTTTGCACTCACGAAGTAATGAGTGCTATTGACATGGAATGCCAAATTGATTCCATATTTTTAGATTTCCCGAAGACTTTCGACACCGTGCCTCACAAGCGTCTTCTAACCTAATTGCGTGCCTATGGAATATATCCTGAGTTGTGGGACTGTATTCGTAATTTCCTGTTAGGAATGTCATGGTTGTAGTACACGGAAAGTCATCGACTAAGAAGTAATATCCGGCGTGCCTCAAGGCAAAGTTATAGGACCTATGTTGTTCCTGATCTACATTAGCGACATAGGAGGCAATCTGAGTAGCTCTATCAGATTGATTGTAGATGATGCTGTCCTTTATGGTACTGTAAAGTCATCAGGTAACCAAAAAGAACAGCAAACTGATTTATATAAGGTATCTGTATGGTACGGAAAGTGGCGATTCACCCTGAATAAAGAGAAGTGTGAAGTTATTCACTTGAATACTAAAAGAAATCCGCTACATTTCAAATTACGTGGTAAGTCACAAATCTGAAGGCTGTAAATTCAACTAAATACTTAGAGATTACAATTACAATTAACCTAAATTGGAACTATTACATAGATAATGTTGTGGGTAGAACAAACCAAAGTCTGCGATTCATTGGCCGAACACTTAGAAGGTGCAATAGGTCTACTAAGAAGACTGCCTGTACCACACTTGTTCGCCCTATTCTGTAATATTGCTGTGCGGTGTGGGATCCCAATCAAGTGGGACTGATGGACGACATCGAAGAATGGCGGCTCGTTTTGTACTATAGCGAAATAGGGGAGATAGTGCCACAAACATGATACGTGAAGTGTAGTGGCAATCATTAAAACAAAGGCGTTTTTCGTTGCGACGGGTTGTTCTCATGAAATTTCAATTACCAGTTTTCTCCTCCGACTGCGAAAACATTCTGTTGGCACCCACATACATAAGGAGAAATGATCATCACGATAAAATAAGGGGTCGCACAGAAAAATTTAAGAGCTCGTTTTTCCCGCGCGCAGTTCGAGAGTGGAACGGTAGAGTGACAGCTAGAACGTGGTTCACTGAACTTTCTGCCAGGCACTATTGTGAGTAGCAGAGTAACTACGTAGATGTGACCTATTCTGCTGAGGACAACATTGCAGTAACTGCAGAAAGGGGACAAGCGTGACGGGGAAGAAGTTGTCAGATGATTTGACTGTCACAAGTTTTAATTTTCAATCGCTGCTGTTTCCGGCGGCCTAAACTCAAACCATAGCAACATCGCAATATTCTGAGTAGGGTGTACGCAGTTTTTACACCTACATCATACTCCGCAACAAGCACGCTCTTAATATAGTTTATAGGGTGGGGAGAAGCAAACTGGGATGGGGAAGGGGGGAGGGGTATGAATAAATTTTAATATTCTGGAAGACGAATGGATATTTACAAGTAGCCACAAAAACGTTTCAGTTCCGCCCTCGCTGAAAACTTTCGTAATACCGATTTTTAATCTGACAACACCATTTTTTTTCCTTTTCCTTGGAGCTAGTGAGAGCCGCGGCCCCTCTTGCTCGCGGTTATGGGCTCCCTCGCTCCGCAAACCACTTAATGGTGTATGGCATAGGGTACTTCTGGTGCAACTAATTGATTCCACCCCCCCCCCCCCCCTCATTCTTCTCGCGAATGACTGTCGGAAAGCCTCTGTATTAGCTTCAATTCAATTTCTCGAAGATTTCCGTCGCGCTCATTTCGCGAGATGCATGTAGGAGGAAGTAATTGTTGTCCGGTTCTTCACGCAAAGTGTTCCCTCGAAATTTCTATAGTAAACCTCTCCTTGATGCGCAACACAACTCTAATAAAGTCAACCACTGGAGTTCGTTGAGCATATCTGTAACGCTGTCGTACCGACTAAACCATCCCGTGACGAAACGCGTCGCTCTTCGTTGGATGTATTCTACATCTACATTTATACTCCGCAAGCCACCCAACGGTGTGTGGCGGAGGGCACTTTACGTGCCACTGTCATTACCTCCCTTTCCTGTTCCAGTCGCGTATGGTTCGCGGGAAGAACGACTGTCTGAAAGCATCCGTGCGCGCTCTAATCTCTCTAATTTTACATTCGTGATCTCCTCGGGAGGTATAAGTAGGGGGAAGCAATGTATTCGATACCTCATCCAGAAACGCACCCTCTCGAAACCTGGCGAGCAAGCTACACCGCGATGCAGAGTGCCTCTCTTGCAGAGTCTGCCACTTGAGCTTGCTAAAGAACTCAGTAACGCTATCACGGTTAACAAATAACCCTCTGACGAAACGCGCCGCTCTTCTTTGGATCCTCTCCTCCGTCAACCCGATCTGGTACGGATCCCACACTGATGAGCAATACTCAAGTTTAGGTCGAACGAGTGTTTTGCAAGCAACCTCCTTTGTTGATGGACTACATTTTCTAAGCACTCTCCCAATGAATCTCAACCTGGTACCCGCCTTACCAACAATTAATTTTGTATGATCATTCCACTTCAAATCGTTCCGCACGCATACTCCCAGATATTTTACAGAAGTAACTGCTACCAGTGTTTGTTCCGCTATCATATAATCATACAATAAAGGATCCTTCTTTCTATGTATTCGCAATACATTACATTGGTCTATGTTAAGGGACAGTTGCCACTCCCTGCACCAAGTGCCTATCCGCTGCAGATCTTCCTGCATTTCGCTACAATTTTCTAATGCTGCAACTTCTCTGTATACTACAGCATCATCCTCGAAAAGCCGCATGGAACTTCCGACACTATCTACTAGCTCATTTATATATATTGTGAAAAACAATGGTCCCATAACACTCCCCTGTGGCACGGCAGAGGTTACTTTAACGTCTGTAGACGTCTCTCCATTGATAACAACATGCTGTGTTCTGTTTGCTAGAAACTCTTCAATCCAGCCACACAGCTGGTCTGATATTCTGTAGGCTCTAACTTTGTTTATCAGGCGACAGTGCGGAACTGTATCGAACGCCTTCCGGAAGACAAGAAAACTAGCATCTACCTGGGAGCCTGTTTCTAATATTTTCTGGGTCTCCTGAACAAATAAAGCGAGTTGGGTCTCTGACGATCGCTGTTTCCGGAATCCATGTTGATTCCTACATAGTAGATTCTGGGTTTCCAAAAACAACATGATACTCGAGCAAAAAACATATAAAATTCTGCAACAGATCGACGTCAGACATATAGGTCTATAGTTTTGCGCATCTGCTCGACGACCCTTCTTGAAGACTGGGACTACCTGTGCTCTTTTCCAATCATTTGGAACCCTCAGTTCCTCTAGAGACTTGCGGTACACGGCTGTTAGAATGGGGGCAAGTTCTTTCGCGTACTCTGTGTAGAATCGAATTGGTATCCCGTCAGGTCCAGTGGACTTTCCTCTGTTGAGTGATTTCAGTTGCTTTTCTATTCCTTGGACACTTATTTCGATGTCAGCCATTTTTTGGTTTGTGCGAGGATTTAGAGAAGGAACTGCAGTGCCGTCTTCCTCTGTGAAACAGCTTTGGAAAAAGGTGTTTAGTATTTCAGCTTTACGAGTGACATCCTCTGTTTCAATGCCATCATCATCCCGGAGTGTCTGGATATGCTGTTTCGAGCCACTTACTGATTTAACGTAAGACCAGAACTTCCTAGGATTTTCTGTTAAGCCGGTACATAGAATTTTACTTTCGAATTCACTGAACACTTCACGCATCGCCCTCCTTACGGTAACTGTGACGTCGTTTAGGTTCTGTTTGTCTGAGAGGTTTTGGCTGCGTTTAAACTTGGAGTGAAGCTCTCTTTGCTTTCGCAGTAGCTTCCTAACTTCGTTGTTGAACCACGGTGGGTTTTTCCCGTCCCTCACAATTTTACTCGGCACGTACCTGTCTAAAACGCATTTTACGATTGCCTTGTTATCCATAAACACTCAACATTGTCAGTGTCGGAACAGAAATTTTCGTTTTGATCTGTTAGGTAGTCTGAAATCTGCGTTCTGTTACTCTTGCTAAACAGATAAAGCTTCCTCCCTTTTTTTATATTCCTATTAACTTCCATATTCAAGGATGCTGCAACGGCCTTACGATAACTGATTCCCTGTTCTGCACATACAGAGTCGAAAAGTTCGGGACTGTTTGTTATCAGTAGGTCCAAGATGTTATCTCCACGAGTCGGTTCTCTGTCTAATTGCTCGAGGTAATTTTCGGATAGTGCACTCAGTATAATGTCACTCGATGCTCTGTCCCTACCAGCCGTCCTAAACATCTGAGTGTCCCAGTCTATATCTGGTAAATTGAAATCTCCACCTAAGACTGTAACATGCTGAGAAAATTTATGTGAAAAGTATTCCAAATTTTCTCTCAGTTGTTCTGCCACTAATGCTGCTGAGTCGGGAGGTCGATAAAAGGAGCCAATTATTAACCTGTCTCGGTTGTTGAGTGTAACCTCCACCCATAATAATTCACAGGAACTATCCACTTCTACTTCACTACAGGATAAACTACTACTAACAGCGACGAACACACCACCACCGGTTGCATGCAATCTATCCTTTCTAAATACCGTCTGTACCTTTGTAAAAATTTCGGCAGAATTTATCTCTGGCCTCAGCCAGCTTTCTGTACCTACAACGATTTCAGCTTCGGTGCTTTCTATCAGCGCTTGAAGTTCCGGCACTTTACCAACGCAGCTTCGACAGTTTTTGTATCTTTTATTAATATTACCTGGTAAGGATCCCAGATTAAAGAACAGTATTGAAAATCGGCCGAACAAACGCCATGTAAGCCACTTCCTTCGTGGATGAGTTCTTCCCATTAATCTCTGTCTGGTGTCGGCTCTTCCTACAATTTATTCATTTGGTCATTTCACGTAAGGTCTTTTTGGATGGTTGCTATTAGATATTTTAGATATTTTAAGGTGCATGCTGTTCCAGAAATTTATAATCATTCGTGTAGTTGTAAAGTAGTGGATTTATTTTTCTATGCACGCGAAATACGTTACATTTATTCAAGCCCAAAGCCATCTGTCAGTGCCTGCACCATTCACCACTCCTCTGCAAGTCATCCAGAAGATCGATTACGTCTTCTGGCACTGCTGCTTTGCTATGGATAACCACACTACGTGCGAATAGTCTAAGAGCTTACTATGCTTTCTACTTGATCACTTGTGTACATTGTAAACAGTTTCTAGCTCCTGGCGACAGTTTTCTGGATAATGTTGGCGTTTCTGTTGGTTTGTAGCTGTAAGTGTTGTTGATTTATTAATAGAATTACATCATACTATTTACTGTTTATCCGACCAATGATTTATCACAACTATTTTCGCCTATTTTAGACCACTTGCACAATGTTATTTTGTATCAACATTGAAGTTAGTTACGAGGTCTGTTCTTCCAGTATGTTTGTTGTCTGGAATGTCTGTTCCGAGTTCGTTGTTGCAAAAATTTCACTTCTTACATGATACTACCTAGCTAGGCCGGATTTTAAATAGTTTACCTCACTTGCTTCATTTGAGGCTGCTGAGAAATTATTAAGGAACAAGAAGTTGTTGCAGCCATCAGGTTTGCAACAGTGGGAAAAGTGTAAAAAAAAGACAATACGGTTTCGTAAAACTGCAGATAATTATCATATCAGTTACCGAACTTTAGAAATTTATTTTAAGGGAATCCACAAGATTATTTCGACGATGTAAACATTATTCACCATTAGTTATTTCCTAAACAGAAAAGTTGTTTTGATGCGGACGAAAAGGAATTAAAGCAATATGTACTTCTGGCTGACTATGTTTATTACGGTTTAACGCTAAATGGTATCAAACCTTTGTCATATGATATTGGCTAGCGGAATTGTGTCTAATCACGTAATGCTTAGCACTGTGCGCAGATTCCTCGCTGTGGAAGTCCTTTATTAGAGATAGGTGATAGGAGAAATATAGATAGAAGTAACTAAAAAAACAACTGGATCAGCAGTATTAACAGATTCACCAGTTAAAAAAACTTGAAAAATTACTTGAAAACGCAAATAAAAGAAGCAACGAAATGTTTAGCCTGAAAAACAAACGAAAATATTTGGAAGGAAAAAATAAAAATAAGTAAAATGAACAAGGGAGGAATAATCTCAATTAATGAAGTAGAGAGTGATGACAATGTACTGCTTTTTGTTTAGACTGATGTGAACCATTTTCTAACTAGAAGCTAAGCAAAAGTTGGATCCATTGTATAGAACGGAGGAAGTGTATTCATGAATAATGAACACCTGGACTAATTATTCTGTGCACCACAGTGCACGGTACAAATACGTTCCAAAATATCGGGCAGGAAAATGCGACCTTTCAGAGGTCAAATCTTAGGTTCTGTAGATTACAGAGACAAGGGGAATGGGCTTTTCAGGTAGCCCATTACTTAGTGGCCGTCTGTATACCTATCTGAAGACTGGGCATACTGTGGCTATCCTACAGTAGAGGTCAAAATCTCAACATTACGCTCTTCCTCCAGGCCAGGCAAATTAAACTAATCTGTTGGAGATTTTGAATTAGGTGTGGTCTACGGTGGACTTACGGGGGCTTTGAAAGCACCATCCGTTCATGGAAAGGTCCCTAAGAAAACTTTTGCCTAAGAAAAATACTAGTTTTGTAGGTGACGATTTCTATGATTTCTGTTCATGGCATATTGTCGAAATTTTCACCGTATGTTCTGAAGGTGATATTCTCTGGAACTACTAAAGTTCATGAAACATTTTTATTATGCACTCACACCCAACCTCGGACTGGCATGGATGTCACGGAAAATGGCCCGAGCTTACGAATAAAGGACTACGAATAGGAACACGAAATGTATGAACACTATACGTTGCAGGACGGACAAAGATATTTGATGTAGAATTAACAGAGAACAAAATGAATATTACAACCCTGCTGGAGATAAGACTGCCTGGGGAAGGCATGTACAGAGAAAACCTGTACAATCATATACAGCGGAAACAAATATCGTGACCATATATTTGGGGCAGGTTTGCGGTACATAATAAAATAATGACAAAAATGATGACACTAGAACATTTCAGTGAAAGGGTACACTACTTCATAATCAAAGGTAAATATAAAAACACTTCATTAGCGTCCATTTCCCAACCAGCGACAAGGAGGAAGACATAATAGACTAGTTCTAAGACATCTCGGACCAGTCGTGCTCCATATTACCACCCTAAGTCATCAAAATTGAGCTGGGAGACAAATGCCAAAACAGGACATCAATGGCGACCAGATGTTGGCATGTTCAGCTTGGTAACTGAATCATATTATAGTGGTGTAAGGCTCATCAAATCCGGCGCAGCTGGCAATATAGTAAATCATTTCCCCATGGTGTCGTACATAAAGCAACATGGACCTCACCAGATGGGCTAACTAGGAATCAAACAGATCGTATGTTGATAGGGAAAAAACACAAAAAGGCAGTAACAGATGTTAGGACAATGAGAGGAGATAGGATCAGAACATTGTGCTAATACAGATGAAAGGGTCATTACATTAAAAAATCAAGCAGTAGCAACAGTGGTAGAAGAATGTAAAGAGTAGATGTGAGTAGGCTAAAAGAAGAGGAAATGAATAAAGAGTTTAAGATTAAGCTTAGAAATAGTCACAGAATTAGAGAACGAAAGAAATACGATAGGAGAAGATATGAATACGAAATGGAACAAGATAATATTTATAAAAGATACAACACAAGAACTATTAGGAGATAATAGCAGTATCAAGCGCAAACCATGGTTCAAATAAACGGGTAAAAAGTTCAGACCAGGAAGACACCCAGACAGGCAACGATGAGCAATATCAAAAATGAAAACCAAAACAAATACAGGACAACGACGAGAGAAATTAAGAGAATAATAAGGGGAGAGAGAATATCATCCACAAACAGACAGACAAGTCAGAGGAGATGTATGGCCAGAACAAACTTGTTCAAAGACTTAATGCTACCATTTTTACTATTCTAACGGTATCTTAAGCAAGTCATCTTTCGACATGGAAATTGGTCTTCTTTACTTATTTTCAATCGCTTATGTCGTATGATATATTTTGTAATAACTCTTTCCATTCTTAAAGGATATTTTTGGCTCAGAAATGGGCAGTTTGGTTGAAATGGCTCTAAGCACTATGGTACTTAACATCTGAGGTAATCAGTCCCCTAGAAATTAGAACTACTTAAACCTAACTAACCGAAGGACATCACACTTTCATGCCCGAGGCAGGATTCGAACCTGTGACCGTAGCAGCAGCGCGGTTCTGGACTGAAGCACCTAGAACCGCTTGGTCACAACGGCCGGCACGGGCAGTGATTTAAGTTCGCGAACCTCTTGACACCCGTTCACTAGTCTGCATATACTGACATTGGCCTCTCAGTTTATATATTCTTTACTGTCGTTTCTTGTTAACAATATGAGCTTATTCCCAAGAATTAGCAGCTTTTACTCCGTCAGTACTAGGCATAAATACAATCTGCATTTGGATCGCTTTTCCTTAACTCATGTGCATTCATTTTCAATAAGCTACCACAAAAATTAAAAAATATTAGCAGCAATCCACGCGCTTTCAAATCTAAATTGAAGAGTTTCCTCATGGGGCACTACTCCTTTTTTGTTAAAGAGTTCCTTGAACAATGAAGCTGATTCCTGTGTTGTATCTGTTATTACTGTTGTGTTGCAATTTCATGTACTGACAGCTCCCATGACCGTGCAGATTTGCTCCTAAATTTGGACCTGCGGAGCTAGACGTATAAATAAACAAACAATAGTAAATAGTTTTAAAGGCAATGAGAAGCTACAGAAATGTGCACAGAGCTAAGTCTGTGATAATGAAGGATTAAAATGGAAAACTGATCACCAAAAATGAAGGAAAGGTAGAGGACTGGAGTAGATACTTTAAAGAACCGCTGAACCACCTGGTAGGCACCTACGACAACGTGAACAGGGCAGAACACGACCAGAATGTACAACAATTAGTCTAAGAACCAAGTCTCATAGTGGTGAAGGAGGGAATAAAAAACACAAAAAACCGGAAGGCTCCAGGCATAGACAAGATATCAGCAGAATTTATCAAAGAAGTGGGAGACAGGATATGTTAATGGTTATCAGGATTGTTAAAAGACGTGTGGAACGAAATAGAGCTGGAAGAATAGTGAACTGTTGCTGCACGTCCTATATACAAGAAAGGAGACGAAATGTTGACACAAAACTGAAGAGGGCTATCTCTCTTACACATGAGCTATAAAATATCAAGAATTATACTGAACTGTCTCAGCCCCTACACTGAAGGAATGGTAGTCACAGCACAAGTGGGGATCAGAAATGGCAAGTCAACATCCGACCAAATATTCACACCGAGACAAATACTAGATAAGAACTGTGGGCACCATCAGGATACCTTCTGTATCTTTAAGGATTTCAACAAAGCATACGACAGCATAGCTATAGAGGAGATGTGGAGGATAGTGGCGGAGTGCGGGATACCGTACAAGCTGGTAATGCCAACTAATGTGTTATGGAATCAAGGTGTGGAGTGAACATACAGGGTGAGTTTTCAAACATTTGAGGTAGAAACAGAAGTGAGAAAGGGAGATTTATCACCAACTCTGTTCAGTTTGGCGCTCAATAGCACCCTGAGGAGAGTAACGTTAGACTGTGCAAGAATCACCATAGTGAAACGACAAATGTTCTGGCTTTCGCTGATGATATTCTGTTCATTGGAAAGAGCATGGGAGACCTGGAGGAAATGGGAACTGCGCCGATGGAAAAAGCTAAGAAAGTAGGTCCACGTATAAATGAAAATAAAACAGTTTATGGTAATAGGAAGAGCTGCTCAGTTAGGACCGAACCACATAACAACCAGAAACCTATTATGCAGAAGGGACACATTCACGTACCATAGTATCAACATGAATCAACAAAACCTTACAGAACAAGAGAGTAACAAAATTCAAACCGAGGCAGATGACTAGTAGCTATACATAGCATCATAGAGTCGTAAGTTACTATCCTGACAGGGAAAAATATGAATGTATCAGACCTCCATCAAACCCATAGTGTGCTACGCAAAGAGCGTGAAAACTAAAAGACTTAAATGGTACGCACATGTGAGGAGGAGACGGGAGAACACGCTAACAGAGAATGATTGTTGTAGAAGCCGATGGATCGAGACCACTAGGACGGCCTAGAAGGAGATGGAAGGATAGCACCATGGGAGACATGCAGATACGGGGTCTGAGAGATAAACGTACAGCTGACAGGAAGGTGTGGAATGCTGAAATGAGTGAGGCCAAGGATCGCTTGCAGCTTGTGTGGCCAGTGTAAGTAAGTAATGAGCAATGGCAAGCGGTCTAGGGTCATAGCAAGGGAAATGGGGTCGAACTAGGTTTTAGTCAGCATTTCTTTCACCAATAAAATTTTATGACGTTCTCTCTCTGCATAATAGGTACTTCACGCCTATACAAATATGCGCAAAGTGGTACTGCAGTGACAAAAATGGGTTCAAAATAGAATATGCCTAGAAACAACTTCAAATGACAGCAGAAACTATGTGAAACTGGAAACGCTGCAAATTGAGCAAAATATTTCCAATAACATTTTTACTCTTAAAATGCAAATTATCAGCCAATGGTTTTCAACGAATTGTATATATATATATATATATATATATATATATATATATATATGCGCGTATATTAAGCGTACTTATTTGTTGTTTATATGAGATCCCCGTACATAGATGTAGCTACGTATATAAATAAACCGTCAAAACTTTACTGATCAATAGAATTCCAGAAAAATCAATCGTAGGATGCAGAATGTTCTTTATTAACTGAAGAACAAGGTGTTTCACCCGGACAGGGCATAATCAGATTATCTAAACATATAAGGGGACGACAATATTACAAGAAATCTGACATTGTCCTATTCTGGACTACTATAAAATCAAATAGCCTTCGAAAACGTTCCCAGTATACAGAAAAGTAATGTAATACACGTTAAAAAACAGAAATTTTCTGTCAAAAAGCATCCGTCAAGAAGGCATAATACCGTATTAAACGTACTAAAAGGGAACCTATATCTAACAAATATTAGAAATTAATCAAATAAATAAGACGGGATTAGGCAGGAGTAGAGAGCGAAGGAGAAACAGAAAAATTCGTCTTACCTCATGGAGACGACGACAGGCACAGCAGCGCAGAACATCACCTCGCGCGCAAATTGTAAACAGCCATACACAGCAACGGCCCCACAGCCCCTCCGTACTCACATCGCACATACATACGAATGGTACGCGACGTATTGGGCTAGTAGTAATGGCAGCCGCCATGCGGCGCTGCCGTCGGGTGTACAGTGTGATAAGGGCGTAAAATTAAAATAGTAATAGATAAATTAAGAAATGAATCAAACATAAATCTGGCATATGGGAATATATATATAATGCATTACATGCCAAAGCGAAAGTTACGCACAGGGACATCGAAAACCTTTATGCTCAAAAGCAGTGTAAAAGAATAAGGAAATAATAAATAAAATAAAGTTTAGACTACAATTATATGTTAGAAGGTAACAATGCCAAACAGATGAAATAAAACTGTTTTTTAAACAGTAGCAATAAAATTCGTTTTCTAGAAGCAGCACACCGTGCTGAAGCGGAGGAAAGAAGGGAACCACAGAAACCACGCTCCTATCGGAGCACAAAAAAGGCGAAGGTGTTCCTCTTTAAAAGACGCTGAGAAAAATGTCTGAAACCAACTGCCCCAGTGCACATTCCACTCCCTCAACAAAAATTTGGCAGGCGAACATATTCGCGCATTTTTTTGCCGAAAGAGAATAGTAGTGAGACAGTGACGGTGGAAGAGAGAGAAGACAGAGTGAGTGGGAGGGAAACAGACAGGAAGCAGTTATGGTGGGAGGGAGGAAGTGGCGGTGAAGAGAGATGGAGAGCGAGAAAGAGAGATGGATGAAGACAATCGTGGTCAGTGAGAGACAGTGGCACGAAAGCAGAAAGAAAGATTGACGGAGATAGTTGCAGTGAGAGCAAAAAGAGAGAGGAGACAGTGGAAGGGAGAAACACTGGTGACTGGAGACCACAAACATGTGGGTACAGGGTAAAACATAAGTTGGTCCCTCCAGAGTTTTTGAACTGCTGAAGTACGGTGGAGACAGTGACGGTGGGAAAGAAAGACAAAAGGAGACAGTCCACGTGAGAGAGCGGACAGTGACAGAGAGACATATAGAGGCAGTGACAGTGAGAGGCTGTTGAGTATGAACGCTTAACCACAAATAGAGAGACTGGTTAAAAAGATTTAAGATGATCTGTGTTAAAAGAACGCAAATATGTTCGCTTACCAAAAGTTTTGGTGAAGAAAGGGAGGTGAGGACTAAGACAGTTGGCTCCTCACTTTTCTGTCAGTCTTTTAAAGAGGAAAATTTCGCTGTCTTTGTGCTCCGACAGGAGCGTTTCTCCCATGGTAACGTTACATACCAAAACTTTAAGAGTGCGCTACAAAGTGACTGGGGTAACACACATTTTCTTAAATAATTACCTAAATCAGTATTCTTGTGCTTAAAAAGATCTTGAATACGTATCACAGCTTTATCGGTATTATTATTTTATTTTTTTGTTCATAAGTTTTTAGCAAATAACTTTTTTTTCTAAAGTAACCCCAATAGCTGTGACAATCAACCCGGTGTCAGTGCAGGCTATCATAAAAATGTACTTCTACAAAACATTTTGGTGAAAAGCCAAAAAATTTCTGGTTAAACATAGCGAAGGACACATGTTAGGTGGTACACTGTTAATATGAAAAGAATCTGTAACTATTTCCTTTTCAAAAATTAAAAATCATGATCTGTAACAACCTGTATTGGGCGTTCACACCTTGTCGATGTAGCTGTCATTCAGACGTGCCAATAAGCTGAACATAAGCAATAAGTGAGTTCTAGGAAAAGAACAAAAGACGTTCGTTGGCTCCCTCAGTCCCTGAAAACAATTTAGCATTTGCGTCGGCGTGCACGGTTAGACAAAAGAGTTATGGCACAAATGAAATAAAAAGAGACGCAAGGATTTTTATTCTGAGAAAGAGCAGTGACCTGCGCCGGAAGTTCTCTCGATGCAGACCGACAGACTCTGGCGCCGTCTATCGATTCCCAGATATTTCAGACTGTTTCCCATGTCGCTAGAGGCACCGTCCTCCCAGTCTATCCCTCTCTCTCTCTCTCTCTCTCTGTCTCTCTATTTGTCTCTCGTCAGAATAAACTAACCCCCGGGGGAGTCTTTGTTTTGTTTGTGCTCCTGAAAAATCTAATAAACTTCTTCGATGTTTTGTTAAACCAAGAACTAAACCTTGAGCATGCATCTTTAATGAAAGGAAAACGATGACATGAAAGACATACATCCCGTGGAAAAGGAGTTCTATAATGATGCCAGGTAATGACGAAAGAAACAAAATGAGCTAATTTTCGCGTAAACAAAGTAATACGTTCTTGGGTCTCTCATCAACTAAGCGAAAGACTGGAGCTGCTTCTTGTGTACGAGTCACACAGAAAACAACAAATTGTGTTTAAGCAAATGGTCATTATGAAATGAGAAAATGACGATAGTAGAGTTCTGGTATCTGGGCAGCAAAATAACTGATGATGACCGAAGTAGAGATTTTGTTAACATCTAAAACGAAGCCTTTTATGAAGGGTTTTGTCTGGAGTGTAGCCTTACACTGAAGTGAAACCTGGATGGAAATCAGTTCAGACAAGCAGAGAACAGAAGCTTTTGAAACGTGGTGCTACAGTAGAATGCTGAATAGATCGGTGAAATAATGAGGATACACTGAATAGAACTGGGTAAAAGGAAATTGATGGCGTAACGTGATTAAAAGAAGGGATCAGATGAGTGGTAACATCGTGAGGAATTTTGTAAAATGAAGTAACCGCACAACAGTTGCTGAATCTAAAATCTCTTATTGCACACACGACCAGTTTCGGAACACTTAAAAGATCCATCATTTGCTGTAAACTATAGGTAAACTGTAATAATCAAAATTTTGTGTTACAAGACACTGGGGTTGGCTCTTCAAGTTCTGATCACTATACAAAAAAAAAAAAAAAAAAAAAAGTTCAAATGTGTGTGAAATCTTATGGGACTTAACTGCTAAGCTCATCAGTCCCTAAGCTTACACACTACTTAACTTAAATTACACACACACACCCATGCCCGAGGGAGGACTCGAACCTCCGCTGGGACCAGCCGCACAGTCCATGACTGAAGCGCCCGAGACCACACGGCTAATACCGCGTGGCGATCGCTATACAAGCCAGATGTATAAGAGCAGATGTATTTGCCAGACAGGAAGGAATTATCAGTATATCTGCTCTTACACATGCTGCTTGTATCGCAACCAGAACCTGAGGGCAGTGTGGCAGCAGTTTCTTGCGTACCAGTGGTCTAGGAAGCCACAACGATTGGTCACATGTATCCTGCGAGTCCTGCCACATGTTATTGACCCAGGGTCTTTTCTTTATCCAGGGGTGAAACATTCTCGTGCCACAAATTCTCGGGTGGTTCTCTGGATAAAGGGCTGGACCTGGGCGCATCCGTGTAGAGATGCTCATCACTCGCGCCTCGATTTTTAGCTGTGCTTGCAGACTGCACATGCGGTGGTTGCGCGCTATTCCCGTTATCTCGCTATTTTGCCGATTATCTAGACAACCGTTCACGACGTCTCCACTAAGTTGGCATGCTCATGGAGTGGCGGGTGCCCGCCCACTCGGAATGAAATTTGACACGCCTACCCCTTGAACTCTGTCCGCCTCTTATCCTTTACCACCGTGCTTGGTTTCAGGGTTCCGGAGAAGTGGGCTAGTTAGTTCGTTTACCCAATATATAAAAAAAGAGCCGTGTGAGGGTGCCGTTCACGTATTGGGGGGGGGGGGGGGGAGAGGGCACGGGGTTATTCCACCCATGCCATCCTTGTCACCTGTAGCTCGTTGTTGACAGTGCCCCCCCCCCCCCCCGCTCCACAACAAAGAGAATTAAAAAGACACATCCTTTACTTGTTCCACAGCACTGAGAAACTGTAATTAGTTTTTCGCTTGAAGTAATCTCTCAGATAATTAAAAAAATGGGGTCTATGAAGAAAAGAAAGAAAATAAACAAATAAGAGAAGCGTCCTTGATTAGTAATCAAAACTTCGATCCGACTTCGTAATTAGAAACTGTTTAAATTTTGTGTAAAAATCACCATTAATGGTGGACAAAGACTTCCGACGTAGGAAGCCGCTGTCGTTCTGCCAACGTCCACATCAAAGTGGATGGACGAGCGGACATAGGTTCAGGGCACACTCATGCTCTTGCAGTGGGAAATTGCCCCTAAAAGGCAGGGGAAACAGAAATGATCAACGGCATGGGGATGCAGAAGGCAATAGAACCACTGCATTAAAGACACATAATGTCTGTCCACAAGACATGTGGCCTGTAACTGAAAAAGTATCATGATGATCTCTCCATTAGGAAAAGATTCACGAACAGTCGTCCATTCGTATCACCGAGAGGGGACTGTCATGGAAGGCGCCGTAGGACCAAGATTGAATAACCAGCGAAAGGGTAGGGGTGTGTAATGTCAGAAGCTAGAAAATGTGAAAAGGGAAACGCAGAGGCTCAATTTACACGTAGAGAGGAAATGAAAAGAAAACAAGGATTTCTGGTCAGATGAGTTTGGGGTAATGTCACCAGCAGCAGAAAATGGTATAAAGGGAGTCAGATTCATTATGAATAAGAAAGTAGGGTAGAGAGTGAGTTATTATGAAGAGTTCGTCGACAGAAAACCAAAACCAACAACAATAGTTCAGGTATACATGCCAACGTCGCAAGCTGGAGATGAAGAGATAGAGAAATTATATGATGGTATTGAACGGGTAATTCAGTACGTAATGGGAATGAAAATCTCATAGTTACATGAAGCTGCAATGCGGTTGTAGAGGAACGAGTGCAAGAAAAGGTTACGGGAGTATATGGGTTTGGTACTAGGAATGATAGGAGAAAGACTAATCGAGTTTTGCCATAAATATCAGTTGGAAATATGGAAATCCCGTGGGGCTAGGGCATCCCGTCGGGTAGACCGGTCGCCTGGTGCAAGTATGAAGTGCATTCAAGTTCTAAGGCCTCCAATTTTTTTTCTCCTGGCTGGAAAGAGATAGAAACATGCGCATTATTTTATAATGAGGCCGCGTTCATTGTCAATACGTCCCAGAGATGGCAGCACCGTACGGCAGATGGAATTTTACCGTCAGTGGCGAGAATGAGAACTGTTTTAAATACTTCAAATGGCGACGTTTTCCTTACTTGATCAGCGTGCACTCATTCGTTTTCTGAATTTGCGTGGTGTGAAACCAACTGAAATTCATCAACAGTTGGAGGAGACATGTGGTGAGGGAGTTATGGATGTGTCGAAAGTGCATTCATGGGTGCGACAGTTTAATGAAGGCAGAACATCATGTGACAACAAACCGAAACAACCTCGGGCTTGCACAAGCCGGTCTGACGACATGATCGAGAAAGTGGAGAGAATTGTTTTGGGGGATCGCCGAATGACTGTTGAACAGATCGCCTCCAGAGTTGTCATTTCTGTGGGTTCTGTGCACACAATCCTGCATGATGACCTGAAAATGCGAAAAGTGTCATCCAGGTGGGTGCCACGAATGCTGACGGACGACCACATGGCTGCCCATGTGGCATGTTGCCAAGCAATGTTGACGCGCAACGACAGCATGAATGGGACTTTCTTTACGTCGGTTGTGCCAGTGGATGAGACGTGGATGCCATATTTCAATCCAGAAACAGATCGCCAGTCAGCTCAATGGAAGCACACAGATTCACCGCCACCAAAAAAATTTCGGGTAACCGCCAGTCCTGAAAAAATGATGGTGTCCATGTTCTGGGACAGCGAGGGCGTAATCATTACGCATTGCGTTCCAAAGGGCACTACGGTAACAGGTGCATCCTACTAAAATGTTTTGAAGAACAAATTCCTTCCTGCACTGCAACAATAACGTCCGGGAAGGGCTGCTCGTGTGCTGTTTCACCAAGACAACGCACCCGCACATCGAGCTAACGTTACGCAACAGTTTCTTCGTGATAACAACTTTGAAGTGATTCCTCATGCTCCCTACTCACCTGACCTGGCTCCTAGTGACTTCTTTTTCCAACAATGAAAGACACTCTCCGTGGCCGCACATTCACCAGCCGTGCTGCTATTGCCTCAGCGATTTTCCAGTGGTCAAAACAGACTCCTAAAGAAGCCTTCGCCGCTGCCATGGAATCATGGCGTCAGCGATGTGAAAAATGAGTACGTCTGCAGGGCGATTACGTCGAGAAGTAACGCCAGTTTCATAGATTTCGCGTGAGTAGTTAATTAGAAAAAAAATCGGAGGCCTTAGAACCTGAATACACCTCGTATTTTAAGTTGACGCCACTCCGGCGACTTGCGTATCGATAGGGATGAAATGATGATGATAACGACAACACAACACCCAGTCCCTGGGCGGAGAAAATCTCCGACCCAGCTGGGAATATAACCCAGGCCATTAGGTACGACATTCCGTCTCGCTGACCACTCACCTACCAGGGGCGGACTAATATCAGATAGTAATAGCAAATACTCTGTTCAAGAAATACAAGAGGTGGAGGTATACATGGAAAAGGCCTGGACGTTTGGAAAGATTCCAGTTAGAGTACATCAAGGTCAGGCAGAGATTCCACGATCAGATACTGGCTTGAAACGTGTACATAGGCATAGTATCACATCAGAATTTAATAATGATGAAGAGTACTTGAAGTTTAAGAGAGTAGTCAGGAAGAATCAATGCGCAAGGAAGTGAGGTTCGGAAATACTAAGGAATGAAGAAGTACGCTTGATGAGGCTATAGATACTACGATAAGGAACAGCTCAGTAGGCAGTTCAGTTGAAGCATCCCTAAAAAGGGCATTCACGGAAGATGGAAGGGAAAAGACAGGCACATTCACGGTAACTGTGAAGAAACCATGGACAACAGAAAAAATATTTCAGTTGACAGACGAAAGAAGGAAGTGTGAAAATGTTGGGAAAGTTCAGGAATACAGAAATACAATTCACTTAGAAATGAAATAAATAGGAAGCGCAGGAAGCTATGGCAAAATGGTTACATAAAAAACGTGAAAAAATCGGGAAGAAATGATTGTCTGAAGGACAGACTGATCATATAGATAAGTGAAGACAACTTTCGACTTAGTTAAAAGCAATGGCGGTAACATTAAGAGTGCAATGGGAATTCCTCTGTTAAACGCAGAGGAAAGGACAAGAAAGCGAGAAGATTGCATTGTAGCCTTCAGCGAAGGGGGGACTAGTTTCATTATGTACTGGAAGAAACAAGAGTCGCCAGGGAAGAGACATGGGATCCAGTATTAGAGTTAGAATTTAAAATAACTGTGCACTACTTAAGATCAAATAAAGCATGGGGCATAGATAATATTGCCACAGGTTGGGAGAAGTGCCAGAGACGTGCACAGGATTTTAGGTTTCAGGGACTTCAGCTGTTCACTTCTGTAATAAAATGGAACACCTACTGCTGTCTTTACAGTGACATTTATTATATGCCTACCAGTTTTGGTACTTTAGTGCACCATCTTGAGGCCTCTACTGACGCTGAGGGGATTAACTCTACTCATACACGGGAGTCATCATTGACCAATATCTATCAACTGGTTTTCGCAGACTACCTGTAACAAATTCTTGAGGGTATCTTTGTTTCTGTCGTTGCAACTACAAAATATGCGTGATTTTTTTCACGAGACGCGTTTCGCTTTATTGATGTAAAGCATCATCAGTGGTCTAGAATTAAGTTATTTACATTTTGATTTGTTTTTAGATCGAAAAACAGTTTGTTAAGATTAGGTTGATTTGCACATAAGGTGATTTTCTGGCTGATTTCCCGCTTACATCGGGAAATGGCGTCTGCTAGCACATTGTTGTTTTTAGGTGTTAGACGCTGATAATTTTGGTCTAATTTTTAGTTGTTCTGCAGCAATATATAGAATAAGTGATGAAATTACATGAATAAGAAAAGAACCTTTACCATCCTTACATCCTCCCGCTCTCTCACAACCCCTCCCCCTTATAGTTTAATTTCACTCCTCGCTCTTCACCTTCTTCTCTATCACACTCCATCACACTGCTATATACTCACCATGCCCCCCCCTCCCCCCCCAAAAAAACCTGAAAAAAATCCCGCTATCGCTATTTCTTCTCTACTCTTACAGAGTACATAAATACACAGAAACATAATTAAATAGAATTACACACATACAATAATCTATTAAAAAAATGTTGTAGGTCAAAGACAAAGTATTGGAAAGGTTATGTTTCCAGCACTACAATACGCAAACAACACATACTTGAAGTACAAAAACAAACAGAATACAGTGGTGTGCATAGAATCATCTTGTGAAAAACACGAGAAATGCATAGTGCAGCAGAATATCTAACAATTAGACGAAAATTATCGGTGTCAAACAGACGGCAGTTCCCGATGTAAGCGAGAAATCAGCCAAAAAATCTCCATAAGTACAAATGAACCTAATCTTAACGAACTGTTTTTCGATCGAAAAGGATATCAAAATGTAAGTAACTTAATTACAGACCACTGTCCGAAATGATCGTATGGCATTGTTGGCCCCCTTCGGGGGTGTTCGGCCGCCGTATTGCAAGTCCTTTTTACGCGACGCCACGTGAAAGACACACAACACTTATTCCCCTGCCGGGAACGGGAATCGAACCGGGGCCCCTTGTGTGGTAGGCGGTAACGCTACCGCTGCGCTACGGAGGCGCACACAGACCTCTGATGATGCTTTAACTCAGTAAGCGAAACGTGTTTGGTGAAAAAAAAACGCATTTTTGTAGTTGCAACGACAGAAACAAAAATACCATCAACTACGGGCACTATCGTCACAAAAATGAAGAATTTACCTGTAACAAAGATATGTCTCCAGCCATCAACTTGGGGTCTACAATTGGGGCTAACCCCCTCAGCGTCAGTTGAGGCCTGAAGATGGTGCAATGAATCACCGAAACTGGTAGTCATTTACTAAATAACATCGTAAATACGGCTGTAAATGTTCCATTATATTATACAAGTTCCAGACTACATTTTACCTTGGACGTGTGTTTTCCTGGGCCGAAGGGATGCTGGAACACAGCGGCTTAAGCTATGGCGGGATATTGGCCTATTATGAAGCTTGGTATTTAACTGTCAGCTACTCGACTGATGGAGGACGTGATGGAATCCCGTTACGCACCTATATTTTGGATTTATGGTGAACCCTTTTCTGTAACTTGCAGTAATTTCGTCCTTAACTGACTTGTGACCTATGCATCCTCGTTGCATTCGGTTCCAGTTGAGCGAAGGCGTTCGTTTGTAATTTTCGAGGAGGCTGAGTTGCCAATATTCTGGACACGTATTTGCCATTTGTGTAGAAAGTGCACTGTAATTTGGATTTGTATTCCTACTTACAACGTAACTGGGGGTAGCGTGGCTCGGTTTCTTATGCACGCAAGGCATCGCTTACTGTTATAATTTTTTCTGTAAGTTCTTTGTCTGACGTATTACGTATTCATTGCTGTTTAATCATATATATATATATATATATATATATATATATATATATATATATATATATATGTGTGTGTGTGTGTGTGTGTGTGTGTTTTGTATTTTGCAATATACTATATAGTCAAGACGAAGAAAGCTGTGAATATGGAGCTTGGAGATCATAAGAGGATCAACACCGGGTATCTGTGAAGACCCAACATTCATCATCAATTAGGAATGAAAACCGCTAAGCAGGTGCTACGTCTAAAATAAAAGGTGCATCGTAACGATATTATCTGCGACTAATTTGTGAGAACGGAAGTTATAACCTGATGGTGTTACTGCGAACTAGTTCGAAACGTAAGTTGTGGAAATCAGTGATAGATTCAATGCTGGATTTCCACTGTTGAAAAACAGTATCATTACTCAAGAACTCGCAAAGCTCAGGTGTAACCACCTCGAACAGTCTAATATGTGTACTATAATATAATAGTTTTAATCCTCCTCTTACATGTGTTGTGTTACTGGACAGATTAGCCATTATTTAATACGTTGTATACTGAACTAAAGAGGGAACTTTAATGCATTTTGTGGTTTTAATCAGCATTTTTGCTACTGTAAATTCCTCGGACACGTGTGGAAAAGATATCTTTTTTTGTAACACAGCTAGAAATCTTATTCTAGTAAATCAGCAATACTTTTTATTAGCTGTTTGCCGAACTAGCTACGTGTGTAATGAGTATATAGGGATTTGTTTGATTGCTGTCTCTGCCCGACAGGAATAGTGAATTCTTTCTGATGTTTGATCTGCTAGACCCGTTGTTCGCTTTCGTGTAAACTACTGAGATTAAGTATTTACCTTACTTTGGCGTTCTGTATTTCAATCGTGTATACCAGCCAGGGTACCTTTATATTTATCATTATTCTCTTTTGTGATTTCAGTGTGATAGGCAATTAGCCCTAAAGTTCTCACGAACTTCACGACTTGTACCTGCTGTCATTGTGTTTATAAACCCTGTGCCGGACGCCGGTACATAATTGATACGGCATACCTCTAATTCCTACACTGATTGCTTGTGACGGTGGCACAACCGAGAGGCCGTGTGGGATATGTGGGCGTCGGGAGTGGCTGTCGGGACTAAGCGGGAAGTGGAGATAGCGAAGTTTAGCCTGGCGAGGGTTGTGTCTGGCGCTGGCGTCGTAACGGAAGGCGGGGTGTTTGGCGCGAGCTGCACCGTTGCCGTTTGGAGGAAGAATCCTGTTAGATGAGTGTTGGCTTCACCCTAAAAATAAGGACGGAATGGGAGACGACCACCAGACCGTAGGGCATGAATTCTGCAGCTGAAACTCCCGGAAGAAGAGCGGTATTTGTATCCGGCTATATCTGGATTTTCAAATGAGTTTTGTGGTACATTCTTCGGTGCTAGAGTTGAATGTATTAAACTCCACCAGCTGTTGTTCGTCCTCCCGTCGTAAGCGCCCGCGTTAATTGTAGTTACGACCATTATTTCAAATAACAACTTAGTGATAGTGCTCGCGGACGGAGCCTCTGAAGCGGATGTAAATAGTCATTCAGTAATAGTCGTGCCACTTCTATTCTGTAGGCATTTGTGAAAAGACCTAAGCCTAATTAATCTTACATTGTGTGAGGTTCTTGCAACTTTGAAACGTAAGAATGTGCAGTTAATTCTAGAACGCAAACAGTTTCTCCACAGATTATCTAACGCCATATTGTGTACCATGTAAGGTGACCGTGCCCAGCCGATTTGTAAACAGTGTCAGAGTGACATAGCCCATTTGAATATTGCTCCGTTCTGTAACGGGAACTATATGTACACTGACCTGCTGGATTAACGGTCTTGGAGCAGGAACAACTGATTAGTATATTATTTATTGTTAATGTATTAATCTTAGTTGCTGGACCATGGTTTCGCTAGCTACTTAATTTGTTGTTGAATGGCAACTCGATTATTAGTGTACGGTCTTCTATGTACTGACTCTGCAATAGTTATTTTCGTAAAGTAGATCATTGTCTGAGTCGAGCTTCTGTCCTTAAACATCTCTGAATTTGTATTACGCAGCGGAATTAATATTTCTCTACAACCACAGATAAATTTAATTGGTATGAGTGGCCACTGATTCCCTTTCCAATTTTTGATTTAATTCGATTCTGTAATTTTGTTTTAACTATGAGTTTCGGCTATTCAGCTAAGTAGCAGGTAAATTACTGCTGCATTAAATTCCGCGGCCGTTTAATGGCTAAATCTTGAACCAACTTTCATCTTTTTGGTTTATTACTATTTTCTCTTGTAAATACTTTTGTGATTTTACCTTTTCTTAAAATCCAGTAAAGCCTTCAACTGCACAGCCCCTATACTTAGATAATTTCTTTTGCAGTGCTGTTGAATTAAGATTTAAATGTAAAAGATTTTGAACATTTGTAAAAAGTTGCTTTGGCAAATTAACAAGCTTCGATCAGGAAAGACAATGTGTAATGTTGGTTGTGGTCAGTACTGTGTTATGTTTTCCAAATGACTAGGTTTTAATAAACGTATGATAATATTTTTCTGCACCTTATCCATGCAAACTTCGCCCCACACACCTACGCGTGGAACAACCTGCTGCTCGTGGATGTGTGTTTGGACGTACGTTTAAGGTCGTGGAAATCCTCAACCATCTTCGCCTCTTACTGATCTTGTTTGCATACTCTCTGTCTGTTGGTCCTTTTACCCTGTGTATGTGTTAAGTGTTATTAACATTTTTTGTGCAATTTTGTTCACTTAAGTATGCTCAGTGTTGCCGTAATCTGCTCTTTAGGATAGAGGCAGCTTGTTCCTTAATCAAATTTGGTTTAGAATTTAATTACTTAAAATAAGCTACTGCTTAGGAGGCATCTATCCATGGGCCTTAAGCCGTTTGTACAGTTACAAAGTGCCGTTATGTGTTTGATCAATTGATGTTCTTTAGTTGTAATTGTCCGTTAACGAGCAATGTCATACTTAAATTAATAAATCTTGCTGCAACTGCTTAATGCATTAAATAACTTTGATAGGAAAAGGAAGGTGATTCTATTTTGAGTCTGTCAATGTATTTACTGATGAGGTGAGCCTTAAGTTTAAGGAGGGATATAATGAATATGTCGAAGATATTATTTTCTTGAGCTACACAGTTTAACCTTCGTTGTGTGTGAATTTTATCATGATAACAGCTTTATAAAGGCCTTTAAATTGTTAAACTGCTTAACTCTCCACCGGCGGCCATTCCGACGTTTTACGGCATTTGGGAAACTGCTTGCTTCAGCGGAATTTTTGTTAGTGTGAAGGCTATTTTCTTTCGATATCTTTGGCTGACATCTATATCTCTGGCTGACATCTATATCTTTGTCTGAAAACTTTCTTGCGTGTTGTTTATTTACGTTTTCACACAACTAACCCATATTAATAGGTGGAAGGTTGAATTCGCAAACCTTTACGTGGAAGTCAAGATTTGTGCATAATGGGTGGTGGGAAAACTGTGTTTAGAAATCGGAGGTTTCATGGAAATCGGTTTACCAAGAACTAACAGCAAGTAGCTTGAAATGAAGAACATAAGCTTTCAGCTGCAGCATCGAAACTTGGGACAGGAGAATTGTGTAAGTGTGTGAATGATGTTGATATGGATTCAACTGGATTCAGACTTTTAGAGCTTCTCTGCCAGGCTATAAAGTTTTCATGTTCATATGTTAGCTGTAAAAATAGTATGGTGTTATATATACTAACTACCTAGGTGATAGGGACTCCTCTTTTTCCAAAGCTGTAACAGATGATTGTTGTTGAAGAAAAAAGAGTTGGAATAGCTTGTGATATTAAATGAATTTGTAACTCGTGTGGCTATGAATTTTCATTTTCCTCCTCCAAAAATCTGTCACTGGTATCTATGAAAGCAATTTCAGGTTAGCATATGCTCTGAGATGCCTTGGGCAATGCAGGGAAGGAGGTAATTTATTGTGTGGTTTACTGACCATGCCTCCACCTTGTGCAAGGTTTGCAAAATTAATAAAGAAATGTCTGATGCTTTATACGATATTGCCAAAGTTTCTATGAAGAAATCAGTGGAGGAACTGGTGGAAATAAACCAAAAAGAAATAGGTCCTGGGGTAGATATTCCTGACAGTGAATCTCCTACAAATGTTACTGGCCTATGTGTGGCTATGGACGGGACTTGGATGAAAAGGAATCACACAACTCCGTATGGAGTTGCGTCTGTTATTGGTATTGACTCAGGTAAAGTTTTAGATGTACAGATTATGTCTAAATACTGCCAACAGTGTGCAGCAAGGAAAATCTCCAACAATGGAGACAGAGAGAAACTGTGACAAGAGCAGCATGCAGTAGCATGCTCTAATAATTGTAGTGGCTCAAATGGGGGCATGGAAGCTGCTGCAGTTGTGACGATGTTCTCCAGATCTGAGGAATAGTATGGTGTTATATGTACTAACTACCTTGGTGATGGGGACTCCTCTTTGTTCAAAGCTGTAAGAGATAAAAATCCGTATAATACAACAATACAAAAGCTGGGATGTGTTGGCCACATCCAAAAGAAGCTTGAGGGTAGGCTTCGTTGCTTGCTGAAAGAGAAGAAAGGTGGAGTACTTGAGGATGGAAAACCACTAGGAGGGAAAGTCAGGCTTACTCTGAAAGAAGCTCATTCTCTTCAGTTATTTTATGGGAGAGCTATCAGGAAGAACACACATAATTTAGAGGCAATGACCGACCAAACATCAATGCTCAATCTGTGTCCGAAAGACGACTGATGGTAGTTCAGCTACAGAAATGTGACTTATTCACATAAACACTCATTACCAGAACCTGTTATGAACGCAATTAAGTCCACATTCAGGTTTCTTGCAAACCCTGATTTATTGAGGAAGGGTCTTCACGGAAAGACACAAAATGTAAATGGAAGCCTGAATAATTTAATTTGGATTCGATTCTCAAGAAGGACATTCTGTAGACTTGAAATACTCTAAATAGGTGTCTATGATGCATTTTTATGTTACAATAACGGAAATAACGGCAGAATTGAAGTGCTGAAGAGAGTTGGTATGGATGCTAGTGCGTTTACAAGTTTACAACCAAATAATTTTCCTCAGTCGACGAGAGCAGGGTCAAGAAAGCTAACAGATCAGTTTCTTATCTGCAAATACAGGCCAGTCAGATTCGAAGAGCAGAGAAGAGAAACCTGGAGGATGAGGAGTATTAGTATGAAGGATTTTAAAATTGAGGTAGCTTATTACATGTAGAAGTATGACAAGAAAGTCTTTGAACCTCATTTTCATTTTCACTGTTTTACATTTTTTACGTCATTACAAACATTTTCTCAAAAAGTGTATGCGCTAATGCTATGAAGTTTTCAGTGACCGTTCGCAACCTGTTGCTGTCTCCCTGGAACTCTAAAACACGAGATCCCGCAATTATATTCTGATTTTTAAATGATTGTATGTAGAATAAACAGTTAGTTTTGGATGTTCAAAATTAAAAACTCAGTAAATGATACAATTTATACCATAAATTAGTAACTGTACTTCAGTGGTCTTATAACCTTCTCAGGACACTACAACAAAATTTTCGGATTAATTGTATGATTAGAATTTGGATTATGTTTTTTTATAAAAAAGGAAATAAAATAATTAAAAATTCAAATTTCTGGCAAAATGTTAACCGTGCATATTTCATTATATTTTTTCGTTAACACAAGCTCTTTTGCTTTACACACGAAAAATTTTATATTTGTTTATTAATAAATATGTCTCTAATAATTTTTTAATAAGTGCTTACATTTCGCATTACATCCCCCCTTAACTGCCCTATTTACTAGTCATCAGTGACCCCACTATTAAATTGTGTATATTAGTAATTGTATAGTGTTCAATTGTTTTTCGATAATAAACTACTGCGTAAGTATGTTCAGTTTTATTAATCAGTACCTTACCATTTCCCAACCAGCTCTCTGCACCATGAAGATCGTAATTGATTTTAAAATTGTAACCACAGTCCGTGATTTCAGGAAAGCTTATTTACAAACTGACTCTCAGCGTAAGGAAATGGTGTTGACTTGTACTAGTCGACGGCAGATCACTGGCTTTCAGCATTATGAGATGTTGACATTTCATGGTGGAGGAAACTGTACGAACGTAAGGGTTGCTGGTCCCGTTGGGAACATTATAAAGTGCCGAAGTGTGTGTTGTGTTAGTGGAAGGAGGAGAGAGGAAATTGACTATTATTATCTCTGATTATGCTACTACTGTTTTGTACTGCAGTTCTAAACGAAAATTAGTTAAGAGATATTGTCACTCATTCTATTCTAATTTAATTTGCACGCTTTGTGTATCGTCTGTTTAGTTACTTATTGGCAAGTATTGCATACAATGAATCGGTGTTTTTTTTACAATATCTTTGCGTTTTTATAGATGTTTAAGTACGAAACTAACGGCTTTATGACACTTTATATGATTTTTGTGGTTCTGACTTGTTTTTCTGAAATAAACTTTAGAAAAATTAACATATAACTATCACTGAACAATAGTTGCGCAAAATTGTAACGTGTAGTATCACATACTAATATCTACATTAGGCAAAAAAGTGCTGCGGTTTTTGTTTTAACAATGAATAATTAAAAGTTTTTGAAGTGTGACAATTTAACAGAGAAGCAGAATTCAGATTAATTAAAATGTGCCAGAAGTTAAGCCACACTTCTAGGATCATGCTTTGTCTAGTAAAGGTGTCGGATGTCAATTTATGGGATAGAGCTCCATGCCATTCGGTCGATACAGGAATGGTTAATGCTGTTTGTGTATGACGCTGGAGTTATCGTCCGATGATGTAACTGTGTTCTCGTTTGGGGACAGATGTGGTGACCGAGCAAGCCAAGGCAACATGTCGACACTCTGTTGGGTTACAACAGCGACCATTATCCTTTTGGAAAACACTACCTGGAATGCTGTTTATGAATGGCAGCGTAACAGGTCCAGTCACCGGACTGACATACGAGTTTGCAGACCGAGTGTGTGGGTTAATGGCTCTGAGCAGTATGGGACTTAACATCTTAGGTCATCAGTCCCCTAGAACTTAGAACTAATTAAACCTAACTAACCTAAGGACATCACACACATCCATGCCCGAGGCAGGATTCGAACCTGCGACCGTAGCAGTCGCACGGTTCCGGACTGAGCGCCTAGAACCGCGAGACCACCACGGCCGGCAGTGTGGGTTAACAGCCGGCCGATGTGGCCGACCAGTTCTAGGCGCTTCAGTCTGGAACCACGCGACCGCTACCGTCGCAGATTCGAATCCTGCCTCGGGCATGGATATGTGTGATATCCTTAGGTTAGTTAGGTTTAAGTAGTTCTAAATTCTAGGGGACTGATGACCTCAGATGTTAAGTTCCATAGTGCTCAGAGCCATTTTTGTATGGGTTAACCACGAGAGTGCTCCTGCTGTACTACAAAGGCGCTCCCCGGTTATAACTCGAGGTGATGGTCCAGTGTGTCTAGAACGCAGACAGATTGGCTGTTGGCCCTCAACTGGCCTCCTGCTAACCAACACACAAAAACCACTCACACCGAGGCGGAGTCAGCCCTCATCAGAAAACACATCAGTCCTCCACCTTGCCCTCCAGTAAGCTCTTGCTTGATACGACTGAAGTCGCAAATTACGGGGGATTGGGCTAGACGCGTCTAGCTCGGAGCTTTCCTTGAGGTAACCGATTTGTAACAGTTCGTTTGTGTCACGGTGGTGCCAACTGCTGCTTAGATTGCTGTTACAAACGCAGTATGATGCGCCAGAGCCTTCGTCGAACGTGATGTTCTTCCCTCTCCGTAGTATCACGTGGTCATCCAGAGCCCAATCTTATTGCGACTGTACATTTCCAAGACCATTGCTGCCATCAATCATGGAGAGTGGCTACATTCCCGCCAAGTCTTTCTGCAATATCGCAGAAGGAGCACCTACTCTCTCGTAGCTCTATTACACGACCTCGTTCACACTCAGGGAGATGTTGATAATAGTGCCTTTGTTGCCTTAAAGGCAATTTTGGCTAACATCAGCTCATAATGTCCAGTCTAGAAAGTAACTGATGCTCATGACCACTACAGCGTGTATTTAAAGTGAACCTGTTTTGCATCCTCATAGTACCGCTAATACCACCACTCCTATGTGGTTGGAGCGTAATTTCAATAGATATCATCGCTGATATGTAGAAAGACGCCTACCAACTTTTGTTTATGTCGTACAATTCCTTTTTGGTGTTTCGACTTTTTATCCTTCAATGTATTTACAGAAAACAGTTGAGAAACCTAGCGTTGCCAGGGTGTTTATTAATTCCATTATCCTGTTAATCCACTTTCTCCTCCCACCTCTCTCTCTCTCTCTACATTCCTACTGCCCATCACTCTATTCACCTCCTCCTCTTCCCCTCTCTCTGTCCATCACGTCGCTGTCTGTCTCCTCCACCCTATGCTCTGCCCATCTTTTCCCCCGCCCACTACCTCCCACCTCCTCCTCCGTCTGTTCATTTCCTCTCTGTCCACGTCATCTTTCCCCTGCCCTTCTTCTTATCACCACCACAATGAAGGTCTCTCTATTGACAAAAATTCTGGATCCCAACCCCTCCCCCCCCCCCTCCCCCCTTCACCAATCTATTCGGATCTCCAGCAGCGGTCTTCCAAAAGGGAGGAGAGCCACGAGAAAAAGGTGGAATAACCAATAAAGGGGTACCATTCTACGAGCTAAAGCATGGAATGTCTGAACATTGGTCTTAGTGTAAAAGCTAGAAAACCTGAAAAGGGAAATGCAAAGGCTCCTTCTAGATACAGGGGGACGGTGGGAGGGGTGCGTCAGTGAAGTGAAATAGGAGTAAGATGAGTAGATGGCAATGTGAACAGCAGCATAAGATAGTGTAACAGAAGGAGAATTCATCCTGAATACGAAAGTAGGGCGGAGAGTAAGCTGCTAACAATTCAGTGGTAGCACTGTTTTCATCAGATTCGACAGCAAATCAATGCCGAAAACGATAGTTCAGGTATACACGAAGACGTCGCAAGCAGAAGATGAAGAGATAAAGTATCTGAGGATACTGAACACGTAATTCAGTACATAAAGGGAGATGAAATTTAACAATCATTAGGGATTGGAGCTCGGTTGTACTGGATGGAATAAAATCAAGGGTTATGAGATAATAGTTGTACGTGCTTAATGGTAGGAGTGAATAATTGAGTTCTGCAATCAATTTCAGATGGTAACAGCGAATATTCTGTTCAAGAATGAAAAGATGAGGAGGTGTACCTGGGAAAGATTCGGACACATGGGAAGATTTCATCGTGGTCAGGCACAGATTCTGAAATCAGATGTTAGATAAAAAGGCGTACACAAAAGCAGACGGTTAGACAGAGATTACGAAATCAGATACTGGATAGCATGGCGTTCCTAAAAGCAGATATAACCTCAGGACACAATTTAGTAGTAATGAAGATCAGATTGAAGTTTGAGAGAATCGTCCAGGAAGATCAGTGTCCAAGGAAATTGGAGACTGAAATAGTGAGGAAAGGTGAGAGCCATTTGAATTTTGCTAAGAATGTGTGTACTAAGATAAAGGAAAACGAGAGTGGGCAGTTCAGTTAAAAACGAGTCGACATCCCTTAGAAGGGCAATAACGGATGTTGGACAGACAAGCATACGTACGAGGAAGGTAACTGCTCGGAAAACGTGAGTAAAAAGAAATGCTTCAGTTGGTCGACAGCAGAGGTAAGTACTAAAAAGTTCAGGGAATGGCAGGTATAGAGTAATATAAATAATTAGGAATAAAATAAATTAGAAGGGCAGGGAATCCACGTGAAGTGGCTGCAGGAATAATGTGAACAAATTCAAAAATAAATGATCACCTGAAAAAATACTGACTCGGCATATATAAAATTCAAAACAAAAATTTAAAGCAGGGGTGGTAACGTTAAGTGTGCAGTGTGTTGGTTCAAATGGCTCTGAGCACTATGGGACTCAACTGCTGAGGTCATTAGTCCCCTAGAACTTAGAACTAGTTAAACCTAACTAACCTAAGGACATCACAAACATCCATGCCCGAGGCAGGATTCGAACCTGCGACCGTAGCGGTCTCGCGGTTCCAGACTGCAGCGCCTTTAACCGCACGGCCACTTCGGCCGGCCCGCAGTGTGTTGGGTTGGGTTGTTTGGGGTAAGAGACCAAACACTGAGGTCTCAAGTGTGGAATGGGAGTTCTACAGTTAAACGCAGAGGAGCGGATATGTGGGACGAGTACTCTGAAGGACTCTGTGTGGAAAGGACATGATAGAAGAATAATTTGAAATCCTTAAGGAACGCACAGGGGATCCAGTATTAGAGCTTTGAAAAGCCTTGCACTAAGTAACGCAGAATGGGCAAATAACACACCATCGGAGGGCAGCTGCGACCAAGTGACCATTCACGTTGATGTGCAGAATCTGTGGGAGAGGCGACATACCATCACACTTTCGGAAGGCATAACGTCCGAACAATTCCGTGCTTAGCGAGGACCGATAAATTGGTGATGATCGCACAATCAGCTTAACAAGTTACTGACAAGAGTAATATAAGTAAGAATGGAAATGAGAATTGAGGATATGTCAGAAGATCAGTTTGGCTTTAGAAAAGGTAAAGGCACCACAGGGGCAGTTTTCACGCTGCACTTGATGATGGAAGCATGGATGAAGAAAGGAAGTTTGACAATATCGTACGGTGCAAGATGTTCGAAATACTGAGAAAAATAGTACTAAGCTACAGGTTAATGGGGGTAAAATTAAATACATACAGTACCCAAGAGGGAAGAGTAAGAGTGGGAGACCAAAAACAAAGCATTCTGAGTACGAAAGCTGTATGAAAGGGGTGCAAGTCTTCGCCCCTGCCTTTCAATATATACACCAAATAAGCAATGATGGAAATAAAAGAAAGATGCAAGAGCTGGATCACAAATCAGTGTGAAACGATGTCAGTGACTAGATCTGCTGCTGACATTGCTATCGCGAGTGAAAGATGAGGCTTACTAGAGAATCTGCAGAATGGAATGTACACACTAAAGGTTGCAGAATATGGATTTACAGGAAACCAGAAAGATACAAAAGTGATGAACAGTACCATAAAAGACAGTAGCGAGATTCCTAATTTCAAAATTTGTGAAGTAGACGAAGTTCAGGGATTCTCCTATCTTGGATGGTGATCACGAAGTAGACGAAGTTAAGGAATTTGAAGTCCTGGGATTCAAAATAAAAAATGACGGATGAAACAAACAAGACATAAAATGCAGACTTGGGCAGGGAAAGAGGGCATTCATGACCAAAAGAAATCTACTTATCACAAACGCAGGACTTAATTTGCGGAAGAAATTTCTGAGAATGCACGTTTGGAGTACAGCACTGTATGCAGAGGATCATGGCTAGTGGTCAAACTGGAATAGATGAGAATCGAAGCATTTGTGATATACTTTTACAGAAGGATGTTGAACATTAGATGGACTGATGAGGTAAGGAATGAGGCGGTTCTCCGCAGAATCGTCGAAGAAAGGAACAGATGGGAGGCACTGCCAAGAAGAAGGGGTAGGGTGATAGGACATCTGTTAGAACATTAGGGAATAGCCCCTGTGGTATCAGATGGAACTGTAGAGGGTAAAAACTGTAGAGTAATATAGAGATTGGAATACATGTGCGAAGTAAAAGAGGAGGTAGGACGGTAATTCAAATTTGAGATGAAGAGGTTGGCGCAGGAGAGAAGTTCGTGGTGGGCCGCATCAAACCAGTCGTAAAAAAAAAGAGGTAATATGTATATAAAGATTGGATGAATGTGAGCGATCCAGGGGCTTAGGAGGATACGTTGAAGATACGCTTATGTGACAAATATTTCTCACATACACTGATCACCCAGAACTTTATGACCACTTATCTAATATCATGTAGGTTCACCTCTGGTACGTATAACAGCGGCGACGCATCGTGGCATGGATGCAATGAGGCCTCGGTAGATGACTGGAGGGAGTTGACACCACATCTGCATACACAAGTCACCTAATTGTCCTAAATTCCATAGAGGGGGCGATGAACCCTGGCACCACGTTCAATCACATCCCAGATGTGTTCGATCGTGATCAGATCTGGCGAGCTGGGCGATCAGCACATCAAGTAGAACTCTCCACTGTGTTCCTCGAAGCACTCTGTCACACTCCTGGTCTTATGACATTGTGTGTTATCTTGCAGAAAAATTCCACCGCTGTCGGGAAACGTGATCGTCATGAAGGGGTATAACGGGTCTGCATATGTGAGATACTCCTCGGCCGTCATTGTGCATTGCACGAGCTCCACAGGACCCGGGGATACCCTCGCGAATGTCCCACAGAGCATAGTGGAGCCGCCACCGGTTTGTCTCCGCCCCCAGGTAGAGGTGTAGCAGTTCCCCTGGAAGACTAAGGATTCACGCCCTCCCAACGGCATTATGAAGGAGGTATCGTAATTCATCAGACCATACAAGGCTCTGCCAATGCGCCGTCGTCTAGTGCGGAGGGTGACGTGCCCGTTTCAGTTGTAGTTGCCGACATCGGGGTGTTAACAGTAACACATGCATGGGACGTCGCCTGCGCAGGCCCATCGTTAGGAGCGTTCAGACACACTTTTATTGTGCCCAGCACTTAAAAATCTGACGCTAATTCCACCACATTTCGCTGCCTGTCCTGTTTTACCAATGTGCCCAGTCTACGACGTCCAACATGTGTAACGAGGGGTGACCGCCAAAACCCACGATGTCTGGACATCGTTTTACCTTGGTTTCACCACAGCATTCCTCGAACACCCGACAGGTTGTGAAAATTTCCGAAATGCTTGCGCCGAGCATTCGGGCCACCAAAATCTGCCCTCGGTGAAACACAGATAGATTGCGCGCCTTTCCCGTTCGAAAGAGGACAGCATGGTCTCTGATACTAAATGCACTGTGCCAGTCTCTGATTAGCAGTCATTTCTCGCCAGGTGACGCTCCTATCGCCTGGACAGACTTATATCGAAAGTAGTTCGGTGGTCATAATATTCTGGCTGTTCAATGTATAAATCTAATTCTCTGCCGTTTTACAGCATATGATTCCAGAGACGATGCGAAATTTATCTGTGGTGTATTAGGTCCGCAAGCACGTTCAGAAAGTTATTGACTTACTGCAGTGCTCATTCTCGTGGCCAGGTTGACACAGTGAACAGCACAAATAAGAGACAAACTGCATTTTATACTTTTAAATCATATACAGAGAATATATACCAACAGATCGTTTTTAACATTTTGTCGTCACGCAGTCTCAACCACACCTTCATATCCTTATCCAACAGTACTTTTACATAAATAATAAGTCATGTAGACAGCCAATTTGGCTGAAATTACTCCAGATGTTCCCGAGTTATGCTTCAATGGGACTCTTTTCCATTCCCACCACCATAGGAAGTATGTTCTTTAACACACAGGGCTTCTGTCCATGTACACTCATGCTCATAAGTTAAGGATAATTGCAGAATGTGGTGCGACACAACGTGACACTACACAAAACTGGCGCTAACAGCATAGGGACATAGGGAACACACACTACACAGATCTGTAAGTCCACAGTATTTGTGATAAGCTGAGAAAACCGTCCCGAAACATGTGCTACAAAACGCCACTGTTTCCTGCGCATGTACCCCGACATCAATATGAGATATGATCACCATGCAAACGTACACAGGCCGCACAACGGGATGGCATACTCTGAAATAGGTGGTCGAGCAGCTGCTGGGTTATAGCCTCCCATTCTTGCACCAGTACCAGTCGCAGCTCCTGAAGTTTCGTAGGGCTTCCAAGACGTGCGGAGATACGTCGACCGAGAGCATCGCAGACGTGCTTGATGGGGATTAGGTCTGGAGAACAGGCGGGCCACTCCATTCGCCTGATGTCTTCTGTTTCAGGGTACTCCCCCACGATGGCAGCTCGGTGGGACCTACTGCACCCTGAAAAGGCGGACATACTGGTGCAAAATGACTTCCCGATACACTTGACCTGTTACAGTTCCTCTGTCACAGACATACAGGGGTGTACGTGCACCAATCATAAACCCACCTCACACCATCAAACCACGACCTCCATACAGGTCCCTTTCAAGGACATTAAGAGGAAAACTCGGCGACAATCACTGGACTCGTCCGTGACTATAGCTTGGGACCACTGTTCCAACGAACATGTACTGTGTTCTTGACACCAGGCTTTACGGGCTCTCCTGTGACCAGGGGACAGTGGAATGCACCTTGCAGGTCTCCGGGAGAATAAACCAAGTCTGTTCAGTCGTCTGTAGACTGTGTGTCTGGAGACAACTGTTCCAGTGGCTGCAGTGAGGTACCGAGCAAGGCTACCTGCAGTACTCCGTGGCCGTCTGCGGGCACTGATGGTAAGATACAGGGGTTCTTGTGGTGTTGTACACTGTGGACGTCCCGTACTGTAGCGCCTGGACATGTTTCCTGTCTGCTGGAATCGTTTCCATAATCTTGAGATCACGCTTTGTGGCACACGGAGGGCCCGTGTTACGACCTGCTGTGTTTGACCAGCCTCCAGTCGCCCTAGTATTCTACCCCTCATAACGTCATCAATATGTGTTCTTTGAGCCATTTTCAACACACAGTAACCATTAGCACGTCTGTAAACGTCTGCACACTTACTCGCTGCCCCGTACTCTGACATGCACCAACATACCATTGTGTATGTGGACTGCTGCCAGCGCTACCATGCGACGACCGCAGGTCAAATGCACCGCATGGTCATACCCCGAGGCGATTTAAACCCGCAAAAACCGCCCACCAGAGCGTTGTTTCACTATGTATCAGCATTATCCTCAATATATGAGTATGAGGGTAGTAAGTGATATGGGTACCAAGTTTACCAAGTTTGGTTGCAGTAGACCCACCATTTGAGGAGCATATATTGAGTATATAAATAGGGATTTATATATATTTTTTTAAATACGTGTACTGTCAGGAGGTTTGGAAGTTAACTTAAATGGTGTTTTCTGTTGGAATTTTTCTTTTTCTTTGACAGGTCTGAGGACTGATCCCTCTACCATTTAGCTGTTATTCTGCTGCATTACGAGAAATACCGTTAATACATGTAATAAATAATACGGATCATTCTCTCCCTCTCACCTGGTGATATCAGTTCTTACAAGTCGATGTAAATTATGAAGTTGAAGATAGATCCGGGCGAAAGGCCCACGTTATTAAAGTAGGAGCAGAGATGAAATCGGAATGGCTGTTGGAAAAAGACAAATCTGATTAAGAGGAGAACACATTACGTTGTAACACCGATTTGCTTCAAGCTGCTACTCGGAAAATAAATGTTCTTGGTCCGTGGTAACTTTCTTCGCTTTTTCCTGGACAGATTAGCCATTACAAAGGCACAGCTCGGGAGCTGTATCAGGTAATCGGTTTATCTTTTATTTCTCTTTGCCAGCTCGTCTGCAGCGTACAAGTTGCGAAAGAATTTTAATTATAAGCCGGGATAGCGTATAAGCCCCTGGCTGGAATCAACCGCTAGCAGAAGATTACAGAGCCCTTTGAAACAAGAGCGGAGGATTAACTGCCGTAAAACACACCGCACAAAAGGCAGCGGGAACTCGGCGGAAGGCGCAAGTGGTAAACATTCCGGCTGGTCCTTAAAAAAGTAATGGGCGTAGCGCTCCTATTATATAGTATTTTTATATACCGTTCACATGATTTATTGTGGAACATAAGAAGATTCAGAACAAATAGAAAATACACAAGTAGATGTTGGTAGTGACAATTTATAGAAAGAAAGATTCTTTTACCAATTATTCCTTTTAATTATTCAAATTTTAAACTGATGTGCGGCGTCAACTAATGTACGTCACATTTTCACTGTGCAAGTATCGGGTTCATTTTACGTACATATGACCACACAGCGTAATCCATAAACACATGTGGATAGAATCCAGATCACGTTTCACCTAGTACTAATTGTAAAGAAAAAGAATTTTAATCTAAGTCATCATCCAAGCCATCATACATTTCAGTTCCTGTAATATTCATCTACCTCTACATCTGTATCAGCACCGTAATTTGGTGGGTCTGTTCTTTTATTTTTCTTATCTACAGGCGTCACCTGAGCCTTTTCCCAATTTTTTGGGGCTTTAAGGAGCTGGCCGAGGGATTTGCAATAAATGGAAGCTAATCAAGAAACCAATACCGTAGAGCAATGTAGGTAATACTTAACTGGGATTCCATCTGAACGTGGCGACTTAATTGTTTTCACCTCATTCAACTGCTTTTCTACGTCACTGATACCTGTCACTCTTATTTTTCATTTATATCTAAATGTCTTGCAGAGAGTTCTTAAAACCACTTTCTGACTATTTATTGATTGTCACACTCTCGTATAGCTCGTGGGAAAGGTCAGCACCACGTGAGTTTAATTTGTCTTCTTTCTTACGGTATTCATTTCTACGTAGGTGGGAATCTACGAAGTGTTTCCACATGTGGAGAAGAAAGCTGGAGACTGAAACTACGTAAAAATACCTTGCCGCAACGTAAAACGTCTATGTTTCAATGACTGCTACCATAACTCTCGTATCATATCTGTGACACTCTCTCTCTCTCTCTCTCGCCCCCCCCCCCTCCACCACCACTACTTCGCGATAATACAAGAGCTGTCCGTCTTTAAACTTTTTCGATGTCTTCCGTCAATCGTATCTGGTAAGGTATCTTATATCGCGCTGCAATCCTTCGTATGACGACCGACAAGCAAGTGCACACAGTCTCGTAACTAGATCTATTACTACTTCTAAGTCCTCAGTCAATGAAATGCAGACTTTGGCTCGCCTCCCCACAACTTTTTCTCTGCGACAGTTCCAATTTCAGTTGTTCGTGATATTAACCACTACTAAGGCCCTTTTACAATGGCGGCACCGGTTGGGAGAATTTAAGCGGTGTCGGGCTTGGCAATAACTTGGATGGGCGACCATCGGATTCCGCCGAGGGCTGTTAGCAAGAGGGATGCACTCAGCCCTTGTGATGGCAGCTGAGAGGCTACTTGACTGAGAAATAGCGGGACCGGTCTTGTAAGCTGACGAAGCCAGGGAGTGCAGTGTGCTGACCAATGCAACTCAATGTTCGCATACAGTGACGCAAAGGGGCTGAGGATGACACGGCGTCCGGTCAGTGGGATTCTGCCCACTCGTCTCTTGCCGGGTGCCCAGGAAGCTGTTTTCTCGATAGCTAGACACCATACAAGCAAATCATATTAATGGAGTTTATTACAGTAATTAAATTGACAATAATTAACAATAATTAACTCTGAAGAAATTGCAAAAAGGTGGTAATTTAAGGAGATGGGACCTGGATAAACTGACTAAACCAGAGGTTGTACAGAGTTTCAGGGAGAGCATAAGGAAACAATTCATAGGAATGGGGGAAAGAAATACAGTAGAAAAAGAATGGGTAGCTCTGAGGGATGAAGTAGTGAAGGCAACAGGGGATGAAGTAGGTAAAAAGACGAGGGCTAGTAGAAATCCTTGGGTAACAGAAGAAAGATTGAATTTAATTGATGAAAGGAGAAAATATAAAAATGCAGTAAACGAAGCATGCAAAAAGGAATACAAACGTCTCAAAAATGATATCCACTGGAAGTGCAAAATGGCTAAGCAGCGATGGCTAGAGGACAAATGTAAGAATGTAGAGGCTTATCTCACTAGGGGTAAGATAGATACTGCCTACAGGAAAATTAAAGAGACCTTTGGAGAAAAGAGAGCCACTTGTATGAATATCAAGAGCTCAGATGGAAACCCAGTTCTAAGCAAAGAAGGGAAAGCAGAAAGATGGATGGAGTATATAGAGGGTCTATACAAGGGCGATGTACTTGAGGACAATATTATGGAAATTGAAGTGGATGTAGATGAAGATGAAATGGGAGATACGATACTGCGTCAAGAGTTTGACAGAGCACTGAAATACCTGAGTCGAAACAAGGCCCCGGGAGTAGACAACATTCCATTGGAACTACTGACAGCCTTGGGAGAGCCAGTCCTGACAAAACTCTACCATCTGGTGAGCATGATGTATGAGACAGGCGAAATACCCTCAGAATTCAAGAAGAATATAATAATTCCAATCCCAAAGAAAGCAGGTGTTGACAGATGTGAAAATTACCGAACTATCTGTTTAATAAGTCAGGGCTGCAAAATACTAACGCGAATTCTTTACAGACGAATGGAAAAACTGGTAGAATCCGACCTCGGCGAAGATCAGTTTGGATTCCGTAGAAATGTTGGAACACGTGAGGCAATACTGACCCTATGACTTATCTTAGAAAATAGATTAAGTAAGGCAAACCTACATTTCTAGAATTTGTAGACTTAGAGAATGTTTTTGACAATTTTGACTGGAATACTCTCTTTCAAATTCTAAAGGTGGCAGGGGTAAAATAGCGGAAGCGAAAGGCTATTTACAATTTGTACAGAAACCAGATGGAAGTTACAAGAGTCGAGGGGCATGAAAGGGAAGCACTGGTTGGGAAGGGAGTGAGACAGGTATGTAGACTCTCCCCGATGTCATTCAATCTGTATATTGAGCAAGCAGTAAAGGAAACCAAAGAAAAATTCGGTTTAGGTATGGAAAAGAAACAAAAACTTTGAGGTTCGCCGATGACATTGTAATTCTGTCAGAGACAGCAAAGGACTTGGAAGAGCAATTGAACGGAATGGATGGTGTCTTGAAAGGAGGATATAAGATGAACATCAACAAAAGGAAAACGAGGATAATGGAATGTAGTCGAATTGAGTAGGGGGATGCTGAGGGAATTAGATTAGGAAATGAGACACTTAAAGTAGTAAAGGAGTTTTGCTATTTGGGGAGCAAAATAACTGATGATTGTCGAAGTAGAGAGGATATAAAATGTAGACTGGCAATGGCAAGGAAAGCGTTTCTGAAGAAGAGAAATTTGTTAACATCGAGTTTAGATTTAAGTGTCAGGAAGTCGTTTCTGAAAGTATTTGTATGGAGTGTAGCCATGTATGGAAGTGAAACATGGATGATAAATAGTTTGGACAAGAAGAGAATAGAAGCTTTCGAAATGTGGTGCTACCGAAGAATGCTGAAGATTAGATGGGTATATCACATAACTAATGAGGAGGTATTGAATAGAATTGGGGAGGAGTTTGTGGCACAACTTGACTAGAAGAAGGGACCGGTTGGTAGGACATGTTCTGAGGCATCGAGGGGTCACAAATTTAGCATTGGAGGGCAGCGTGGAGGGTAAAAATTGTAGAGGGAGACCAAGAGATGAATACACTAAGAAGATTCAGAAGGATGCAGTTTGCAGTAAATACTGGGAGATGAAGAATCTTGCACAAGATAGAGTGGCATGGAGAGCTGCATCAGCTCAGGACTGAAGACAACAACAACAACAACAACAACAACTGTGATTTACAAGGACGTGTCGCAAGCAATTGGCGACATGCAAATAATCATTGTCATTCAATGTTTACAATTTTCATTCAAGTAAATATACAAGTGCGTAAGTCACGGCTCTTCTAGTGCGGCCGCGGCTAGGCGGCGCACCGCTTTTATTCTCTTCGTGCAGAGGCCGCTCCAGTCGTGATGACGTCCTCGTCAGCGTGCTATTTGCTGACGACGTTCCACAGCCCTCCCTGCTGTACCGCTCTTGATCTTCGTACCGGCGCGTGTCGATACTGTTAAACCCCAGGGTAATATCCTTAACAGACACTAGCAATACGTACATATTCTACTTTAGCGGCTCCCGGAAGCCGGCCTGACTGAGTCAGTGACCAGTAGACTGCCAGCTAGGGTAAATGCTGAGAAAGTTGCGGCAGGCACGGAAGCTATCCCAGCACGGGGAAACGAGCGAGTGCCCAGGTCTGCAAACGCAGCATAATGACATCATGGAAGACGATAGATACCGTCATACCAGTGACAAAGCAGGGCTTCATAAGAACGGATAGGTACAGCGCAACAAAAAGTTTTAGGTGCGCAGCCAACAGAGAAGAGCCTCTGAAAAATAAGGATTCGGAAGTCTGAAGTCACTAGAACAGCTGAGCGCGAAAGAAAACCAGGACACATGATATCACAGTCATCCACACCGCCGCAGTGCGCATGGGAAGCGCCAACATGAAAAACACACATTTCTTAACGAATGTTTGAGTGATGTGTGTCGATTGCCAACTGCCCAGTGCATGTTCTCAGCCACTGAGTCAGTCGGAGCTATCCAGTGTGTCGGGAGGCTGTGGAGGTCAACGCTCAGAAAACTTAGATGGTTTCAATTGTCTACGGAACCACGATCTGACTGAAGGGGTGCTGCTGCTCCCAGCTGCATTGCAAACTTCCAAGGCCACACCCGATGGGGCGTCAAGGCGAACATCACCCTGCAGGTCTGCTGGAGGCTTGAACTGCATGACCTGAATGCTGAGCGTCATCCGCCTTCGAATGGATAGGTACTGTTGCTGTTCATCCTGTTCCTGCAGTAGACACCAATGCTGCTAGTTCCTCTTTCTTGAACAGGATCTGAGAGCCAATCCCTATGAGCGAGCGGGTACTTAATGTGGACCTTGGCCGAGACTCCCGATAGCAAATCTTCGATGCCCATGTTAGCACTTTGGACGCCTATGCGCGGAACCGTAGCTCGCTGGATTCCACGGTCGATGGGTGCTCATGACGTAGCAGCTCCCATCTGATACTTTGCAATGCTCGCAATATTCCAAGATGAGCGCAAGCCGGCGTTTCGCTGCTGACGAGGTGCAGCTCCACCGGCCCAGATGCATTGCGTCTCTTTGGAAGACAATCCTGTATTGATGCCTAATAATGTGTTATTGTAAATGATGTTTTCTTGGTGTCTTCGAGCGTAACTAGGAGCTCTCCACCACATCCCGCCTAGCTCTCTCCTGACGACTATAGTAGTCTATAACTGGACCCCTATAGCTCGATTATGACTTCACGGCCTGTGCACACAGAGAGTTAACTGTAATCCCTAGGTACTTAATAGATTTTGCAACCAGTGTTCTGGTAGACGGTGCGTTAAGTATCAGAATTTCCCCTGGGAGTTAATCGGCCTCTATGGCGTGACTGTTCGCACTGAAGTACGTGATGCACCTGGATAGTAATCCACGTGCCATCCATATAAAAAGCCAGAACAGTTGCACATTCATATTAGGGTCCCATTGATGACGTATCCATACGAATGAGTTAATCGAATGTTATGTCCCTCTAACATATCGTGAAACAATGGTTGTACCCAACAATTCGTTGGCACTACTAAAACATTTCTCGCCTATCACCAAAATATTCAACAAAAAAGGGTCTTGTCCAAATAATGCGCATTTGAACAGATACTTGGAGTCAGTGTATTGTTTTCTGAACTCCAGTGGTGGCTCATCTGTTTTGACAAGAACCAAATTCGTAGGTGTTGGTCACAGAGCATCCAAGCAGCATCGTACCACTTTATGCTGGCTTCTGTCAATTGTATGGATAGCAGAATCAGCGACCAAACAATGAAACGGTAATATTAGCGTACGACATACGCTAACATATACTCCTGAGGCATCATCCCACGAAACTCCAGCAACTAACTGTATGATATTAATTGCCCTTCCACACCTTTGTAGATTATATTTCATTAGATTTTACGAAATGGGGACAAACTGCAGGAAACGATCCCTAATAAGGAGCAAAAAGATCATATGGATATGTGGCTTGGAATTTGTTCCAAAGGGGAGACACCCACTTGATGGTGAAGATGAAAGATCTTTCAGTAAGACTCATGTATCAGCAGCAAGCAAGTGGCCCCCCAATGGGGGGGGGGGGGGCTCTAATCCAGATGCCCATATAAAATAGTTTTTACAATTTCCACCATGCTTATCACAGTGCGTGCGGGCTTCCTTACCTATGGACTTGCCCCACAAAGTCAGTTTGTTTTCTTTGTTTTCTGGTTTGGTGCACAGGTCACCGCAGTGCTGAGATTTCTGTCATCAATCTTTTTTGCAAATGAAGCTACATTTACGATGGTTGGTATCACCAGCCTTCCCAACCACTACCTATGTGCTACAGAGAAACCATGTACGATGCGAGTTAATCTTCCACATTGTCTCACAGGCATATCTGCATTTCATGTAGGTGACCTTCTGTCCCCTCCTGCAAGAAGTGCCTTTGATGCTTCGAAGGGTAATGTGATTACTACATGGTGGTGCTCCAGCACACTGCCCTCTTGAATACGAACCTAAATCGCTGGTAGAGAATGAACATTTCCACTTGTCTGTTGCATTCTAATGTCTACATTCAACCATTGAGATCTATACTGTCAAAGATCTTTTATCCTCTTCTTCATCCTTCCCCAGTCCCTCAGCACCATATGTTTATGTGCCCTTTTTTCTCCTTATTCTCTCAAGGATCGTTTTCTTTAGTTTGTCCGCATTTAGAAAAATCTACCTGTTTATAGGGGAAGATATCTGCCAACTTGCACCACCGGAGTATGAAAAGGATCCGATATCATCATTCTTCGTTTTTGCTACGTTGTAAGTAAAACCATGATGCAGGCATGGCTGGCAATATTTGTAATAAATTATTGTATTGTACTATTGAATGTTCATTCACTACAGCTCTGATACACATGGTTAATGCATAGCCTTAGTGTAGCATCACTGTGTCGTAAAACAGAACTAGCTAGGTCGAGATCCGATTCAGTGCAAATTCAATTTGTAATCTATCTGGCTTGAAACCCATGTAAAGGGGCAGAATACAGTTGAGGACCAGAAATTAATTTTAATATGAAACACATCAGGTTTGACGAAAGTTCATGTCTGAATTGTACTATAACTGGATCTAACTATGTACATAATTCTGAAGATACTGTACAGTTACATGGCGGAGGGTATTTGTAACAAAGTGTGTTAGGTAGATGGCAGACTGTAATCCATACCAGACAAAATTTGATAAAGGAGAAACGCAGATATGAAGACGAGCAGCATGTTTCGTTATAGGATCATTTAGAAACTGTCGAAGCATTATGGAGGTACTCAGTCAAGTCAAGTGGCAGATGCTACATGAAAGGGTTTGTGCATCACAGTACTGTTTACAATTAAGATTCCTAGAATTGTCAACCAACATTATTGTGTCTCCTATATACATTTCGTGAGTAGAACGCAGGTAAAATTATATTGGAAAGAGGACAGTGACAGTGGTACACAAAATACCCTATGCCATACATTAGCAGTTACAGATATAATGTAGTGATTTTCTTTCCTATCGTGAGAATATTATAATGTAGTCAAGGAAGACCGAATGCCTCATCCGGGGGAAACAATCGTGTAGTCGAAAATTTTTGTACTGTGTTTGTGGGGAGTGTTATGAACAACATAGTATAGTCTCTGACTAGTGTGTTGTAAGCGGGGAGGGGTGAAGTGGAGTGGGAGGATGAGACATGTAAAAATAACTTTTTTATGTTTTTCTTGAATGTCTCTAAAACCGCAGAATCTAGCGAAAATGTCTCCCGTTAGAAACTTAAACTTCATTTAATTTGGAAAAAAATACATATTAGTTTTTTCTCTTGGACTAACATTGCAGACGATGGAAAAATCTGAAATTAGTAAAAATAATTTTAATGGTATAAAATTGGTGTTTATTGTTAAAGGAAGTGGGTTAAGGCAAATATTAAATGGTGTACTGCTCCTAAGTGCAGTAGCACATTATTAATGGATAAACTGCATTCTAGGGTTGTACCAGGGTGAAATGCGGTGGTGGAAGTTACAAGCACAAGTGAAGGTATGTCGCTGGTTTATGGTCATGGACTTTCGTCCTTCATAGGTTCGGAGAATGAAGAGCGAGCAGGCAATTCCCCATTCTCTTTGCTGTACTATGTTATAAAAAGCAACTACGGAGTGTTTCACAAAATTATACCGACATTACCACAGCTCGTCTTATGAATTACTGGTGATACAGTGCACAGATGCCCCAAGAGGGCTTTATATTTTCCTCAAAGTGTGTTAACACTGCACTGAACGGTGAAATGAGTTACTAATAATACAGACCCAAGAAAATTATTTTAATTAACTTCACATAAATCTCTGCTCACAGTAGTACAATGGAAAATTGATTTTTAGTCATCCTGTTACAACAGTTGTAGCATTCTTCGACGAAAGATGACTTCCTCCATCACAAACATTGCTCGATTTTCAATTATCAAAGAGACTACACCTCTTCAGCATTTCCCCTCCACTTCTTTCACGTAAATAGACTTTACTGTAAGCAGAGGATGAGAATTGCTTAATTTGTGTGATGTTGCCAATGATCGATGTAGAGTTAGTGAGAAAGGGATTGGATTGATAAATGTCTCATCTTGCTTCTGACTATCGTTTATAGCATATTCTAAAGCCTTGTATCTCCGTTGTAGTCACATGGTGATGAATTATGATGATCAGAAAATTACTCCACTTCCCTCGCCATTAATAGTGTTACTGGAAGACTGCCTAAATATCTTTTATTTAGGAATTTATGGCACGTGCAAGGAGGGCTACACTTAGTGGAGCCACTTACCAAGCATCCACAGCCTGTCTTGCAAGGTGCGTGTCAGTATGCGTGATGGAATAGGACTGATTATGTTCAAATATAGAACAGCAGTCTGTAGTAATGCGTTGAGTAACTTGTGTTGAAATACCGCACGTTCTGTAACACCTGGGGAAGCTACTTCTGTTACAGACCTCACAGAGGGAGCAATTTAAGGTTCTGTTGGGAGAGATGAGGCTGGAGTGATGCATTTGCTATCCTCAAGTACGAAAAGCATTCCAAACATTGATAGTGGAGACAATGCAATCGATATTGTCGAATATATATATACAGCATGTTACTCTTGGGGCACGCTCTTCGGTGTGGTAGACAGTTGACAGTTAGAGCTATTGAGGCTTTTTGCAGAATAGTTTAATGAACAGCCGCAAATAAAGACTCAATTAGTATAATGAAAATAAGTTTACCACACAAACATGATTTTAGTGAAGTTACTTTGTCTACTCAAATTCTAGAACTGGACAGGAAATGCACGAGAGGTATAGTCTGTAAATTGAAAATGGAGCAGCACTAGTGGTGAAGGAAATTGCCTTTTCTAGATTAACGCTATCACCTTACAGGATAACGAGGCATTGTTGAATAGTGTGTAGAGATTTACGTAGATTCTGTCCATATGCGTTTCTTGCGTTAGTATTATCAATAGTTCATATCCGTATCGCATGTAGTATCAATACATTTTAAGGAAAATAAACAGCCTCATTAGCATTTCTGGGCACTGCGTCACCCGCGGTTCATAAGACGAGCTGTGGAAGGGTCGGTATAACTTTGTGAAACACATTGTAGCTGTTTTTGTTTTTTTTGTGACGTAGAGAGAAAGGAAAATTACCTACTCTTTCTTCATTCTCCAGACCTATGAAGGAGGGAAGTGTATGGCTACAATCCGACGACCAACCTCTCATCAGTCATCAATCGTCAGCCCCTGCATATTCACCCTGTTAGATCTCCGGTACACAATGTATCCATTATCGCAGTTCTACTACACATATATATGTTCCAGGAAGATTTAATATTTGTTCTTAACCGCGTTGTTTAACAATATACATTAATTGTGTATAACTAAAGCACTATTTTCAATATTCAGCAATTTTTCCAGCCCTGCAACGCGGAAACTTTGAAAGACGTGCACGTCATTCATCATTCAATGCTCGTATTTCATATTTCTAATCCCAGCATTCTGGTATTTAGGAATATAACAATTCTGGCCCTGTTAATAATTTACATGGGTTGCCTAATTTATTTAACGATGTTTACAGTTTGTCTCACACTGATCTGTGAGAGGAGCTCCAGGCTAGGAATTTTCTTTATTTATGGGCGAGGGAAGCAGTCTTCCTAGCAGCCATGATGGCTTCCCGTTTTCCCATCCTCTTTCCGATCGCCAGGGTAGCACGTGGTGTCGTCTGAACGCTCAGTAGTGGCCACCGTTTCTCCTGTTCTCAGTTCCCCAACCTGCATTACCAACCTTGTGACTGCTATTTCTGCTCGATTTTAACGTCGCGAGGTCGCCTCCCTGTGAGATTCCGGCCCTCTGATTGGCCATTTCAGGTGCGCGCTCGTGTTCCGCCGGTAGGCGCCAACCGCCCTCCGCGGGCGGATAGTGGACAAAGGGTCACTAGTGCAGTTCTAGTGTGACCGTGCCTGAGACCGGAGGTGCTGCTTCCAGGAGATGAAGTTCGGTAAGCATGAGCGCCGACGTGCACTGTAGCTTTGCGCCCTGCCGCCCACAGGGAACCTTATAGGTCATTTTACTGAAGTGCGTTCCTTAAATTACAGTTTACGCAATTTTTCCGGGTTACAAGACCGTAGGTTTTCCTTGGACAGTTGGGCATAATGGGCGAGATGTGTTGGTTACTCACAGAAGCTTGCAGTACGGTACTAATGTGTATACTTGCATGCTCACTTTTCCGCTTCGTCTGGCAGTAGCTCTTTTAGTTCTCCCGTGCAAAATTCGACTCATAATTTAACTCTTCCTAGCTTGAAAACGTGCCCTTTGTCCTACACCACGTGGTGAGTGTCTGGTGCCCCTTTATTTTTCGTTAACGCAGTCGGGCCGCGAGCCCAAGTTATCTAGTATTGCCCGTATGAATAGTTTCGCGTCTTGCTGGTTTTATTCTTTTAGCACAGGAGACTACGTAGCGATTCACCCACAGTAGCATCTTTCTTAGTCTTTGGTAGGATTCATGGTGGTGGTCGTTGTATGCCTGCAACCCATACCTCTAGTAAATTGGACTCCATTTGATAATACGGCGATCGTTCCTAAAATTCCTTTTCTCCTGCTATCGTGGCTTATTATGAACGAGCGTTCGGGCAGGTTGCTGAACTCAATTCTTTCTTCCCCCACCCCCATTTGATTGTAAAATTGTTCAATAGTCAACTGTTAAATAAATGAGTCCTTTAATCTTTACATTCTCCCTTTAATTACGTGAAGTCACCCTTAGTGTCACAGTAGAATAATGCAGAACTATAACGGTTGCTATAAGGTCTTGCAGGTCTCGCGCCATTAATGATAGGATAAAGATTCAATATCGCGCGCCTGGCACCGATAAAAGTAATAATAATTTTCAATTATCCCCCAATGATAAACTGGGAAGTGTTCACAGCTCAGTGTGAGTACGTGAGAACTAAATCCACTTGATGTGGTGGAAGTAGTGGCCTCTGTTTTACCTTTCTGGTTTAGAAAAAAATATCAAAAAGCACAGCCGCTACAGCAAGGGATAGTAACCGGAAAAAATCGATCCACAGCTTTTAACTTTTTGTGAGATATTTAATATACAGTAGTTTAACTTTGCATTAAAATATTTTCTACGGATGCCACGGTTTTCGATATAGTCAAGGAAAATCTAAAAACAAGACCTTTAGATGCCCCCCTTCTCCCTACCTTCAGACACTCACACCGCAGCTGTCAGAATTTTTGAATGTTATTCATTGCAGTCGTCCCTACCATCTCCCCTAATTTTCCTTCATTGACTGGAGAACTATCTGTGTGTATCTGTATGAGCCGTAATTCTTATTTTCTCCTTATGTCTGCTAACCAAAATATGCGTCTGAGGCAGCAGGTTCGTTCTGCAATCAGCCGCTATTTCCTCTCCACTACCATTTCGCGGTAGGATCGTCTTCTTCTCCTCAAGACAGTCAGGTTGGTATCCCACCACAGGTGGGTAGTCTTCACACACGCCTTCGCTAGTGATCGGGAATAGGTTTGAAGCGTGACCATCACTGAAGACAATACTACTCCGTCAATGAGATTCCAGACCGAAGACGTGTCTAGAGAGATCCCGGACCTAACAGTCGCCCGCCACACGGCCCGAAAACGCGTGATGATCTGCGGGTCATTTCATTTCGTAGCAAGCCATCCTGGACTTACATTTCTGCAAGGTAATGTCCGCCCGCACACGGTGAGTGTTCCTACAGCTTGTCTTCGTGCTTGCCCGACTGGACCTTGGTCAGCAAACTCGCCACATCTCTCCAAAATTGAGAACATTTGCAGCCTGATGGGAAGGTCCAATCAACGAGCTCAGGATTTATACGACTTACAGTGCCAACTGGAATGAGTTTGGCACGATATCCAGAAGGACATCCAACAACTTGAAACATCCCTTAGAAAAATATATGGATTACTGTGCTGGTAAACCTCTTAGGTTATTTGATTTTCAAACAGCTGAGCAAAACTGGACGTACTCACACATTTCCCTCTTTACTTATTCTGATCATCACTAAACTGACACACAATATTTTTAGCTCAGCGCAATCTGACTTTCAATAATCGCTACAAAAGAATGGCCGTGACTAACAATAACCTATACCTTCCATGAATCACTTACCTCACAAAAATCTTCGTTACTCGAACTACTGCAATACAGCGAGCGCCAATACTGCCATCTAAATAAAAGATTCCAACTACTGATGGCACTAACTACTGATAGGCATACTTAGCAAATGAAAGATTTTGATAGAGAACAAACAATGTATTTAACTTAATAGTGTTCAATAGTCATATATATATATATATACGTATATATCAGTTCATGACATCCAGTCTTACAAATTTCGTTTTTCTGACGGACACACGACCAGATCGTCCGCTCTCAAAATTCTGCCATCTCTCTCTCCACATCCACCACTGCTGGCGTCTCACCTCCAACTGCGCAACGCTACGCGCTGTTTACATCCAACTGCCTAACACTACAATAGAGAATATTCCAATAATGCAAACCAGCCACAGACAGCGCACAGCACAGTCAGTGATTTTCATACAGAGCGCTACGTGGCGTTACCAACATAAAAACCTAAACAGTCTACTTACTAACTCTGTCGGTGGCGAACCGAATGATTGCTTGGATAAGGACGAGAGGTAGACGAACGTGCTATTGATTGGCTCAATTTGTGAAGCTTTTCTTTAGAATAAATCATCCACCTTTTCTTAAATGGTAATCATTTATTTGTCTGTACGTGCAAATAAAAAAGTGGTTCAAATGGCTCTGAGCACTATATGACTCAACATCTGAGGTCATCAGTCCCCTAGAACTTAGAACTACTTAAACCTAACTAACCTAAGGACATCACACACATCCATGCCTGAGGCGGAATTCGAACCTGCGAACGTAGCGGTCGCGCGGTTCCACACAGAAGTGCCTAGAAACGCTCAGCCACACCGGCCAGCCGTACACATCACATCCATCAATTTCCGTCATATTCATATAATTGCTTCGTGGTGTGTTGCTTCTCTTTTTTTATTTACTTAATAGTGTAGTTGTCCTGTATTTTTCACTACAAAAATCACAGGGATCCGCCACCAGGCCCTTACTATTACTTTAAGTATACATTTCCGACGCATAGTTCGTATGATAACTGTTACTGTTCACCAGTTCCTTCACTCATCACCTCATAAGTCATTCAGTATCTATCAAGAGTCTCCAACCTTTTGATACGAAATCACGGGAAAGTCAGTTCACATGGTTTTCAGTGATCAGTTGCGCTCGCCGGAATAAAACAGCTCAGTACTGCTCAGCGAGCCAGTATCTGTAACTTAAGTCTGTATAATAGTACACGTTACATTGTAGCATGTAGCAAGAAAGAAAAATTTCTCCTGAGGGAAATATAAGCTATGAAAGATCACGTAAATCGGATATTAATCCTCATGTCCTGCTATCAGCCTGTTCGTCACAAAAATGCGTTATACCATGTTATAAAATGCGTTATACCATGTTACTAAATTTTCAGAGATACTGCAGAAACATGCTTACTCTCTGTAGATTTTATCATGACTCGTTAATAGTTTTGCTCACGCAGTAAGTCTCCTGGGTACGGTAGTAAGGAACGCGCTCTCCTAACATTGAGCATTCTCTTATAACTACGTACTTAACTTACCTGACCAATGCTCTGCCAAAATATAATCTTTAAAAAAAAAGAGAAATGCCAGGTAAGCTTAACTGAGATTTCCACTACTTGTTTTTGCATTACGTCTTTTGCACAGAGTATGTGACCCATTATCCACCAGCCGTGACTGACGCACAGCTTTAGGTATGCACTCACTCCTTCAAGATTAATTCTTGATCCGAACTCCCCATTGCATTGGCAACTTGAAATTTTAATGGTGAGTCACTGTCGCTGTATGACAGTTTTGTATAATGTTTTCTTACAATCAACGTATGGAATCAAATAGAGGTAGAGACACAGATTGATGTATGAATTACCTGCTGTGTGAAAGCTGGCGTATGTACACTCCTGGAAATGGAAAAAAGAACACATTGACACCGGTGTGTCAGACCCACCATACTTGCTCCGGACACTGCGAGAGGGCTGTACAAGCAATGATGACACGCACGGCACAGCGGACACACCAGGAACCGCGGTGTTGGCCGTCGAATGGCGCTAGCTGCGCAGCATTTGTGCACCGCCGCCGTCAGTGTCAGCCAGTTTGCCGTGGCATACGGAGCTCCATCGCAGTCTTTAACACTGGTAGCATGCTGCGACAGCGTGGACATGAACCGTATGTGCAGTTGACGGACTTTGAGCGAGGGCGTATAATGGGCATGCGGGAGGCCGGGTGGACGTACCGCCGAATTGCTCAACACGTGGGGCGTGAGGTCTCCACAGTACATCGATGTTGTCGCCAGTGGTCGGCGGAAGGTGCACGTGCCCGTCGACCTGGGACCGGACCGCAGCGACGCACGGATGCACGCCAAGACCGTAGGATCCTACGCAGTGCCGTAGGGGACCGCACCGCCACTTCCCAGCAAATTAGGGACACTGTTGCTCCTGGGGTATCGGCGAGGACCATTCGCAACCGTCTCCATGAAGCTGGGCTACGGTCCCGCACACCGTTAGGCCGCCTTCCGCTCACGCCCCAACATCGTGCAGCCCGCCTCCAGTGGTGTCGCGACAGGCGTGAATGGAGGGACGAATGGAGACGTGTCGTCTTCAGCGATGAGAGTCGCTTCTGCCTTGGTGCCAATGATGGTCGTATGCGTGTTTGGCGCCGTGCAGGTGAGCGCCACAATCAGGACTGCATACGACCGAGGCACACAGGGCCAACACCCGGCATCATGGTGTGGGGAGCGATCTCCAACACTGGCCATACACCACTGGTGATCGTCGAGGGGACACTGAATAGTGCACGGTACATCCAAACCGTCATCGAACCCATCGTTCTACCATTCCTAGACCGGCAAGGGAACTTGCAGTTCCAACAGGACAATGCACGTCCGCATGTATCCCGTGCCACCCAACGTGCTCTAGAAGGTGTAAGTCAACTACCCTGGCCAGCAAGATCTCCGGATCTGTCCCCCATTGAGCATGTTTGGGACTGGATGAAGCGTCGTCTCACGCGGTCTGCACGTCCAGCACGAACGCTGGTCCAACTGAGGCGCCAGGTGGAAATGGCATGGCAAGCCGTTGCACAGGACTACATCCAGCATCTCTACGATCGTCTCCATGGGAGAATAGCAGCCTGCATTGCTGCGAAAGGTGGATATACACTGTAATAATGCCGACATTGTGCATGCTCTGTTGCCTGTGTCTATGTGCCTGTGGTTCTGTCAGTGTGATCATGTGATGTATCTGACCCCAGGAATGTGTCAATAAAGTTTCCCCTTCCTGGGACAATGAATTCACGGTGTTCTTATTTCAATTTCCAGGAGTGTATATCTTTGGAACAGGCCTCCAACTACACAGCGTTTACCAAGAACCTTAACACTAATTCTTAGAGAGTTGATGCACATTGCTATGCCACACACAGAATATGAATATTTTGACGGGTATTTGAACCCTCCCGAATTCGAGTCCAATGCATAATAACTGCATCGTCTCATTTGCTGTATTTTATTTCCAGGTTTAAATGGAGGTAGGAGTAATCTCGTTTCTAATATACTCCTCTCTAGTTTTCTGTTTCACAGTCATCAAGAACTCCACTAGAAACATGACATACATAGGAGGGATTTGGGGGGGGGGGGGGGGGGGTAAACGAAATTGCGATAAAGTCCACGTTTTTTCAGACAATATAACTAACTTTGTCAGAGTTGTTAAAATGTTATATACACACACACACATATATCTCCACGCGCTTATAGATTTCACACTTTTTAATTATAAAGAATTGCAATTTTTTCAACAATGTGAATACAAATGTTCCTGTTTTACAAATCCATCAGAAAGAAATTAATGCATTTTTGCACAAAATGTAATGTTCCTATATTACTGAATTTTGATATCTTCTTTCGCAGAATTTGTACAGCTCGTCAGATACCTGTAAAAAAGGGCACCAAATTATAGGGCTTTTCTCTTACACAAATGCCTCACTAATTTTAAAATGAAAATTGCTTCTACAGAGTATTTCACTACAGTACTGACTAGTTGCATGCCAGATTTAAATACTCTAACGTCAGCGGCTTGTGAGGAAAAGGTACATAAAGTTTCCGAAATGTAAGTTACGGGAAACCTGAATCAAAGTCTGGCAGTGTTTGTAGAAGGCCTTACCTTCTTTACCTTCTGTGGGTGAACTAGTGAAAACAATGTATATACTCCTTCATACTCAAGAATTCCTTACTTCGCTTCTTTGGTTAATATGACATTCAAACTGAGTAACAATAATGTCAGCTGCAGCTGTCATAGATTTCCGTGATTACCGACAGTGTGAAAGTTCCTGGGTCATATCCTAGCCTCTGTAGAATTGGTAGTCTACTAAGACTATTAAAGCGTAGTAATTTCAGCGTATTGGTCGAGGATGCTGCAGGTTGCAATAACAGATCTATACACAACTTTCGTAAACTTTACTCCTTTGTAACGACTTGTAAACAAATACCATCAGTCAAAGAATACAAAATCATTTGCAGTGATTATATTCTACAGCCTTCTTGATGTAATTCACAAACATTCCTGCGTGGTGATTGCATAAAACAGGAAGAAAACGCAGCAGGAATGAATAATATGATGAAATACAGAACAAGAATGAGGCGTGGTCCTGTGCAAGCTTTTGTCAATTACTATCTTGTATCACACTTAGGAGTGGAACTGGAGCGTAATATTCGAGAATTTATATTTCAGTAACATTTAGTAAATGAATTTCTCAGTGGATTTTCTCAACTTTGGTCGTTTTCAAGTACGTCAACCCTTAACATGAATGCCTCTAAAGCAAGTAGGAAACAAAATGGTAATATGGGAACGAAGTAACACCTGAGGTAGGGACTTTAAGTGCAAGAAATGTTATGGTAGATAGCGGAGCGTGTGATAGGTTCCAAATGGGCACCTCCAGTTGTTCCTTTTCCTGTCGCATCTATTCTTTCCTCCCCTTTCCAGCAGCTGGGCCACCTTTCAAGCAACTTCGTTTCGCCAATATCCACTTTTATAAAGCCGGTCGATTCTTACAGCAATTTGTAGTCTCGATTATTGAGAATTCCAAGTTGAACGAACACTGCATAAATTCATAAGGAAATTCATGAAAGGGCGGAGTGGCTTCCGATCGCCGTGAAACTTTCATAAAAGAATACGGAAGCAATATGCTCCTCATCTCACAACGGCTTCTGGAACACGGGAAGCCTTTTAGAAGGCAGTTTCAGCGAATTTATTCATCACTTTAAAGGAAAGATGTTACCTTAAGATTAATTTACACATCACGATAATGAAGACAAGTCATACATCGTCATGGAAACCCATACATATTATAAAAATGGATGTACGTATATCCATAAATGTATGTATGTTCTGTATCTTCTTCTAACCCACTTTACCGATCTCAACCGTACTTTGTACGCATATCACTTACTGTCTAGAAAGAATTACTGTGGGAATAGAACCACCTGTCTATCAAAGCTGTGAAGGGTGGGTATGAAAACGCGATGTAGCCCACGACGAGTGAATATCCATACTTTCTTCATCCAGAATTTGAAAATGAGACCAGTTAGTGACTTCCAACCAAGCTTGCATGTAATTCCACGCCTTTAAGAAACTTTCCTCGCTGACAGCTGCCACAAAATGAAGAAAGGAAAAAAGTTTACCCCTTACTATATTTTCGCTGTTCGTGTAGTAAAACTGGCACATGAAGTATGGCGTTTTAATTTATTACTTCTTTACTACTGACTCTAATCACAACACATTTCGCAGACAGTAGCTAGATATACCACTGGAAGTACCTGCTAAATTATATCATTGTATTAGACATAATTCAGGGGATACGACATCATGAATAGTGAGCTGCGTGGAAATGAAACTGCAGGGCGAAATTCACTAGAGATACAGGTGAAATCTGTGTATAAAGAAGAAACATATTAAATATATTTGACACGCTAATAAGTAGGCGAATCCTTGGGTAAAAATCCACTGGAACGATTCAGCCAAATATGGTAGAATGATTACTAACGATCTGGAAAGAAATTCTCCCAGGTTCCTATTATAGAGAGAAACGGTGATCACGTGGAGCACGAATGGAGAACAGTATATGGACACAGAGAGAGAGGAGGGAAGGAGGAGACAGGCATAAGTAGGTGGAGGAGAAGTTGTTCAGAGTGGGGAAATATGGGCAGAGAGAGAGAGAGAGAAAGTAGGAGATGAACAAAGGAAAGAGAAGGGGAAGGATAGAGACTGCGCGGAGAGGGCGAGGAGGAGGTGGGAGAGAAAGGGGGAGAAGGAAATGAACAGAGAAAGGGAGGAGAAGGAGATGAACCAAGGGAGTTGGGAGGAAGAGACATGTAGAGCGAGAGAGGGAGGAGGAAATAGACCTGTAGAGGGGTGATTAGGAGGTGGATAGATTGGGGAGGGGAAGATGGATACAAGGAATGTGGAGAAGGGGCTAAAAAAAAGAGAAGGGGGAGGAGGAGAGAGAATTGGAGGGGTCAAAGAGGAGATGGGATAATTCCTCAGTACTAATTATTTAACTATCGAAAATGAAAGGAAGCGAGCCCAACGCCTTAGCACCATTGATTACCATCCACTGGCAGAGATTTTCTTCTCTTAGGGAGCACCACATTTAGATTATATTAATGTGACATGGAGAAGAAAAAAAAATCAATGACACAAAAGTATCCTTGACAGATCTGACTAACAAGGGGGAAACTAATGGATATACTTTTCCACTGTTTGACTCTACTAATAAATGCATATCACCCAACACAGAAAGATGCCAATCCACTCATCACTTTCACACTTATTTGCTGAAATGGGGCTGAAGGCAGTGGAGGAAGTGGCATATGGTTTATGGACTAGCAAGCGTCTCTGGCACAAATGTTAGAACAATCAAAATTAAAATAACTATACACACGTTTTCAGCAATGCAACACACTCATTCTCTTATTATGGTCAGATTAATAAATATTCTAGTACAATCGAAGGTATTTATTTCTCCATGAAGAGTGTAAAACAATAAAAATCTTATCTTTGATGGAAAAGCCTCTGACATAAAATTCTTTTCGCAATGTGAAGTTCTGTAACACCACTCACCCAACATTTATACACATAATATAAATACGGAGAAAAAGGGAAAGAGAGAGAGAGAGAGTCATAAATAAACGTATCATCAGTTACCTATCATTTACAATCAAATTTTATTATAAAGCAGTTAAAAATTGTCAAAAATACGTGTCATTTGAAACTGTGTCACATGCAATCATCAAAATTAAAACAAGAATTTTAAATGGCTGATAATCATCCATGTAGTATTAAAGATAACGAGGAGTTTTTTATGAGTCGACAGTAAAAACGGAATATATACAAATACGTAAATTTGGTGGTTCAAATAGCTCTAAGAAGAATGGGACTTAACATATGAGGTCATCCGTCTCCTAGAATTAGAACTACTTAAACCTAACTAACCCAAGGACATCACACACATCCATGCCCGAGGCAGGGTTCGAACCAGCGACCGTTGCTACGGTCGCAGTTCCAGACTGAAGCGCCTAGAACCGCTCGGTCACACGAGCGACAATTTGGTGTTTAGGTGTGGAAAAAATGGCATGTGAACACAAGGTGAGATGTGAAATAAACATTAATTCATAAGGATGGCGTGTGACCCTGTGTGTGACAGTAGTGTCACCTGTATTATGATTCACAAAAATCAACAATAATATACAAAAAACAGAAAAACGTAGACAATCCACCAAGAGATTATAACGTAAAAAAAATAAAAAATAAAAATTTGAACTAGAATTACAGTAGAAACAACATGGTTACATATTAATTACTACACCTTTCCTAGAAAATAAACAAATTAATGACAAGTGAGACACAAACAGTATCCAGAACAGGGCACTAGGCACAAGGAATGAATGTTACCATTACCCATGTTTATATCATTGGTTCACATAGCATTTAACACTTTTGCGCTTCATTCTTTTTCGCTTGTCTGAAGTGAGAACAAAGGTTTCCAGGGCAGGGCAAAGATTATCAGCGGTTGTACCCCAGAGTACGATACAGGTGTAAGTGGTATATGACTTCCTTAAATCAGTCATGTGAGGTGGCCCAACTGGTCCGTGTGGCTCTTATCGTCGACTTGCCAACACATGATGTCTCTCAGAGGCAAGGATGAAAATTGGCGAGGCAGCAAGGAAAGCTTTTTGGCCGTAATGTGACTCAGGGCTCCGTATCTGATTATGACCTCCCAGTCTTTGATTAGGAAATAGGCGTTTGTCAGCTTGCAGTGAGAATAGTGACTCTTGGACAAGGAAATAAGAAACGGATGGATGGAATAGTCCAGGACGGGTTAGGATACTGCTCATATAGTTTGATACATGTGCAGAGTGTTCCTTCATCTCAGTCTAGCTGCTGTACCAACGGTGGTATTTTTCCCAAATTACAGGCCTCATTAGAGTCAAGAGTTGTGGCTGATTCGCATGGTGAAAGGGGTTGTGCATGGCACGTGATCCTAGCACACGCCAGTCAGTCACCAGTCGTCATTCTCGCAAGCAAACGTCGGCCGGAAAGCCGGTACGGAATGCGTCCGGACGTCTCTCAGTAGACCCATCCAAACAGCGTAGGCGCGCGCTCGGTGCCATCGCACCTCTTGTGGAGGCCGCCATCCTTTGCTCGAATGTGAATCACAAACCGTCCGTCAGCTGGCCAGATGTACTCCTACACTCTCCAGGAAACAGGTCGGATGTCGAATTCTCACGGTGCGAACCTCCTGGGCTTCGCCTGGACCAACCTTTCACATTCCATATATGCACCAGGTCTCTAAAATTCATACACATAATATACCTGATATACCATAATTATTACACACTAAAGTTCTGATGGAAGGATGGAAATACAGTCTCCTTTCATCTTTTCTAATATTCATTATTACGTATTGTTGGATTTAATTAATATACAAAAATGCTTTATACACCAAATAAACGTGATGTGTGGAATTAACTGTGTATGTAATGTCAGAGTCTGTGAGTAGCTTAGTCCTAATTACTCTGTCTCCAAGCCCAATATGAGTCAAAAACCATTCAAAAATCACTCTGTGCTTTCATGCCATTAGCGTACCCATCACCACTGAAGCATTAGTACCATCACCATAAACTGAAGGAAATTAATCTTTCATGCAGTTCCTCTGAGCATTAAACAATTTAGCCTGTCATACATAAAACTAATCTAAGCGTTATTGAGTCAGATAAGGAATTTTCAACTGTTGACCTAGTTACCCACGTTTATTTTACCATCTAATCGTAGTCTTTCAGGGATATACTCGGCTGACTGATCTAGTCAATCTATGAACAATATAGAGCACACAATCAATGGTGTACCACTTCTGAATAGGAATTATTCTCATGCCAAACAACCTTCAACGAGTGTACTCAAAATATTGCTAGTATTAAGGTAACAAATACGCTGGTGGTATGATGACTCTCAGTTTGACTGTCCTGTGGAAACATGGTAGAGGCGTCCACTTGTAAAGTTCTCTCTATTCCATTTCTTTGCTTGTTTCCCTTTTCTTTTTGCTTCTGAAACTCCTAACTCATGTAAATACATGACTGCTTCATATTTCCACCTCAGTAAGATGAACACAGTGATCAGATATCGCAAACTCAATTGGTGTTAATTTGTGCCTTAAGGAAATTTGTGCTGCATTAGGCTGAGCCAGAACCCATAAAGCCCTGCACAAAGTGTGCAATAAACGACGTCCGTAGCAACACAGACAGATAGAGAGAGAGAGAAAGAGAGAGAGAGAGAGAGAGAGAGCGAGAAAGCGGTGGGGGGGGGGGGGGACAACCACACAAAGACGAACATCAAAGCAGTGACACTATCATCGAAAACACAACCAAATATTCCGTACAGAGCATGCAACGCGCCATGTGGAGTTGTTACTACGACCACAAAGTTCACAGATTCATATCTCTCTAACTATTTAATTTAGAAACACCAAACTTTCATTAAAATGTTCGTAACTCCAGTCGCTTCAGCCATGACATGTTCGAAGCGAAATTAGCTCACTATTTCCTCAGCTTAAAGAGTATTTTTAAGGAGCGATCTAACATCGTGTTATCCATAGGCCGGCAAGCAAGCGACTTCCGCGAGGTACTCTCCTCTCTGCACATTCCTCTATTTGCGTGGGAGCAGCTTAATTTTGATTGGCTGTTGATCTAAACCACCAATCAGAACGTTCCTTCCTGATAATTCTCGCAGCAAATCTTGCCTTATCCAATAACTAATTTGATAGTAATTAATGTCAGCAAAACTCCAGTTCGATGTATTATATTTAATCGAAACAAGCAAGGTGTGAAATAGTCTTCAAATTCATAAATAAACTTATTCCGCCTCTAACTTCCATTATGGCTACTTTTATACAAAAGCATGCTCACACAGACATACGTCGCCTGAATCGTGGTTGCAACGTAACTTTCCCACGGTTCGTTTCTACAAGGTTTTACGTAAAATGAAATATTTAATTTTAACATATGTCCCACATACACTTTCTCAATCATTCTCACGCACTCACCCAACAAATTATAATCAAATAATCATTATGACCGATTTTTGTATTACGTAATGCAGAGTGACTAAAGTTTAAAAGAAAATTCGAATTAATTGACTTTTATGCACTGACAACTACGTAATGTATTCAAATGATAATAAAAGTCAATCTGTATTGTTCCAAACTTGGTTTTAAAAAACAAGCGTGGGTTTTAGGATTTTTAGGTAATTCTCTTTATCTCCGTAACTATAATAAATAAAAATCTGAAGTTTAGAAACCATCATTCCATTAATAACAAATGGCTGTGTATCAAATTTGAACAATATTGGATTATAACTAATATGGATTATTTAGAGTCGTAGAAGGTATGAATCTTCATATGGACTGAATGTTACGCTATGCACATCTTACTGTAGGCAGAGTCAGATGTGCTGTGAGAAGAGCGAAAAAAAAAAAAAAAAACGTACCCATCCTGCAGCCACCTTACTAGACGGCTGCTTGCCTTACTGCAATGAATTTTATCTCGTAATATCTTGCTGCGCTACAAATTATGGGACTGGATTCGTGATTTCCTGTTAGAGAGGTTACAGTTCGTAGTAATTGACGGTAAGTCATTGAGTAAAACATAAGTGATTTCTAGCGTTCCCCAAGGTAGTGTTATAGACCCTTTGCTGTTCCTTGTCTATATAAACAATTTGGGACACAATCTGAGGTGTTGTCGTCGGTTTTTGCAGATAAAGCTGTCGTCTATCGCCTAGTAAAGTCATCAGAAGATCAAAGCAAATTGCAAAACGATGTCGAAAAGATATCTGTATGTTGCGAAAATTGGCAATTGACCCTAAATAACGAAAAGTGTTTGGTCATCCACATGAGTGCTAAAAGGAATCCATTAAACTTCGCTTACGCGATAAATCAGTCAGATCTGAAGGCTGTAAATTCCACTAAATATCTAGGAACTACAACTAATAACAACTTAAATTGGAAGGAACACATACAAAATGTTGGGGGAAGGCTGAACAAAGGCTGTGTTTTATTGGCAGGACACTTAGAAAATGTAACAGATATATAAAATTTCGAACTGCATATACCTGAAATAATCACTGTGTGCCTAACTGCCTTATCGTTTACTTTAAGCTGTTTTTCCAGATAAATTTGCTGTCTTTCCAAAAATTCAGCTAACTCTCCACGCAATTGTTTAAGGCATGACAGTGCAGTAATGTTAGGATTTGCATTCAAACTTTGAGGATAAACTTAGTAAAGTGTTTCTCAACAAATAAATGGATTGCTTTACACTGAAGTGGTAGTACGATTTTTTAATGACACAGAAATGGGCCGCATAAACTTTCATACTAGATTCTTCCTTCAGCATTACTATGAGCAATGGAAACTAATTCAAACAAACAATGCTGAGGTTACCAAATTTACCCTTTGCTTGTCTTATAAATTACTTTTAAATGAAAGTGGAGAAGGTAAAGAATAATAAGAATTCTGAACGCATGACCGATAATTCTTCCAGGATTAGAAATGTAGGTGCTGCTGCTCTGAATGCAATATTTACTCTACAATACTTGCAGCAAATAAAAACTGTATTATTTTCCCTTTTTCCAAATGTGCTCTTTCTGTCTCAACATCATCCTCTGTCTTCACGAATATCAGTGAGCACGTCAAATAAGATTCATCCTCTATTCAGCATGCACCTTCCCTCCCCCACGAAAGTTGCTCACTCACAAACCGCACAACAATCTCTCTCGCAGCACACTCAGCCCCCCCCCCTTTTCTCTCTCTCTCTCTCTCTCACACTTCCTCTGTCGTCCTCTGGCAGCCAAAGAGTAACATCACACATGTGTTGATACGTCCAAAGACGCTCATAATAGCAAACGCACCAAACATAACTGCCCTCTTGGCCTTTTTCTACATCTTCCTGAATACTGTAATATGCTGTGGACACTTTCTTCCAAGATAACAACAGATGTGTTCACAGGGTGGACGCACACGTATGTGGTTTGACGAACACTCGAGCAGACTACCGAATCTCCGCTAAATCGCTAAATGACCCGATCTTAATTCCATCGAAAGAGGTTGGTAGTGTTTCGAACAGTGAATCAAACAGAGCAATCGACGACTTGGTACTATTCTAGCTCTAAGGGATGAACTAAGGAAGAAGGGATGACACCGGTGGTGTACCATCACACATACGGAAAATATCATCCACATAATTCCGAACATAGCAGGGGTAGGTAAGTGCGAAAACTATTGCACAGTAAATTTAACAGTTCATACATACAAGGTGCTGGCAAGAATAATATACAGAAGAATGGAAGAGGAAACTAAGGATCAGTTAGATGACGATCAATCTAGCTTCATGAAAGAAATCCACCGGAGAGGCAGTTCTCGCGTTGGGCCTAAGAATGGAGGCGTGGTGGAAAAAACCTCTAGGCATGTCATAGCATTCGTTGACACAGAAAATTCGTTCGAGAATGTGCACAATGTTAGAAATTCTGAGAGAAAAATAAGAGTAAGCTATAGGGAAAGGCGTATAATACAGTAAATGTACAAAAACCAAGAAGGAACAGTAAGCCTGGAAAACCGAGAACAGAGCGCTCAAATTAAAAGGGCTGTGAGACAGGGATGCAGTCTTTCGTCCATACTGTCCAATCCGTAGAGTAAGAAAGCAATGACAGAAATAAAAGAAATGTTGATGAATGGGATTAAAATTTAGTGCGAAAGGATATCACTGATAAGATTCGCTGATGGCATTGCTACCCTCAGTGAACTTGGACATGAATTACACATCTGTTGGATGGAATAAACACTCTAACGAGGACAGAATACGGATTAATGGGCAACCCGAAAACGGCTAAAGGTAATGAGGTGTAGGAGGAATGAAAACAGCACGAAACTTTATATTAAAATTGGAGACCACGAAGTAGACGAACTTAAGGAATTCTCGTACCTTGAAAACAAAATTACGCATGGCAGACACAGTCAGGACGACACATAAAGCAGAGCAGCACAGGAAAAGAATGCGTTGCTGGTGAAGAGAAGTCTACCGCTATCAAACAATAGCCTTAATTTGATGCAGGAATTTGTGAGGTTGTACATCTGGAGCACAGCGTTGTATGATAGTGACGATGCTACGCAAGAAAGTTGAAGATGAGGCAGTGTTGTAGAATATCACTCCGTCTTCAGCCCAAAAGTGGTCCATCGGGACCATCCGACCGCCGTGTCATCTTCAGTTGAGGATGCGGATAGGAGAGGCGCGTGGTCACACCGCTCTCCCAGACGTTATGATGGTTTTCTTTGACTGCAGCTACTATTCGGTCGAGTAGCTCCTCAATTGGCACCACGAGGTTAAGAGCGCCCCGAAAAATGGCAACAGCGCATGGCGGCTTGGATGATCACCCATTCAAGTGCCGGCCAAGCACGACAGCGCCTAACTTCGGTGATCTCACGGAAAACGATGTATCCACTGCGGAAAAGCCGTTGCCAGACTTGTAGAATAAAGAATTACGAGGTTCCCCACAGACTCCACGAAGACAGGGACATACGGGGAACACTGCCAAGAAGCAGGGGCAGTATGTTAGCACTTGTGTAAGACATCAGGGAATAACTCCCATGGTATTAGTGGAATCAGTAGATCAGGGCCGGCCAGAAATTCTGCACGCGTGCGGTGCTCCTGCACATGTGCAACTTCCGGGTCATAGCGTGCTCGCCGCAGCCGTCAGCGTTCATGTAGTTCATGTTTCTACGCACGGATGTCGCTTTATCCACTTGCTGGGATACTCTGTACCGGCGCATTATAGTGCTCTTTCCACAGCTTGCAAGCCAACCGTGGGAAGGTATTTCGCGTATTAAACATTTAAAACACTGTCACAGTCTACTCATTGAGACGTCTACTTTTATGTTAACAGTTTAACCCAGTAAGACAAGTAATATAGTTAACAACCGTGGGTTTTTATTAAGGCAGCTTGACTGACAGCACGTAAATATGCGTAATGTTTTTGATGTAGTATTTAAGAAAGAGAGGACTTTGCGACTTCCAACGTACCTTATTCATGATTTCAAATAACATTAAACTAATGCAAGGTTTCCTATAACTAATTCTCGGTGCCCTCAGTTACTCCCACATAATTTCTGTCTCACTGACCTCTGACGGAATGATAACCGCAGAGCTCTCGATGATCACCTGCTCTTTCAGTACCATTATTGCTACATGTTTCATCAGTTCCGTCTGAAATCTGCATAATAACCGACAATTAGCTGAATGTTACGTTTTATCGACTTCAGCTGAGCGTACCCCTTCACACATTAAAAAAAAAGAACCCTGAATGTAAGTATACATTGGAACAATCGGTTTAATGACCAACTTTCCTGATAATAATGTAACATGGAGCAGAATGAGGCAATAATGCACAGTTAGTAAACAATAATTTTTAATTATGAAAGGAATAAATTGAAACACGTTTCTCACTGGTCATGAGAAATGATCGAGTTGATGTGTCTCATCCATTTTCTTAAGGACATTTAATTTTGCTTGCCGTTCTTCACTGTTGAGTACACTACACTCGTCCTTGTGATATGTATTGTAGTGTCTTTCAATTGAAAACTTACGCTGCCCGCCTATTATTCGGCGGCATAGCAAACACTGTGAGTTTTCACCAACGGCTACAAAAAAGAATTGCAGTTCCCAGTAATTTTTAAACGACTGAGAACATAGCACTCCCGTCCTTTGCTTTTCCACAATACCTGCCTTTTCTCAGTACTTTTCTGTTAAGGTTTCGGTTACCAGGAGTAAACGAGACTGGGTATGTTGCGCTCTTGCTTGTACCACATAAACATGGAAGTGGAGCCGCCGCCGTTCATTTAGGACACATGTCTAATAACAGATGTCGCTGTCGCTCGCTGTCGCTCGCTGTCGCACAAGTGCGCACATGTGCAGCACTTCCGCACGTCTGCACATTGTGCAGCGTTTGGCCGGCCCTGCAGTAGATGATAACAACCGTAGGGGAACACAGAGATTTGAATGCTTTTCATCGAACATATAGCTGAGGACGGTGGGTGCAAGTTCTACTCTGAGATGAAGAGTTTAGAGCACGAGAGGTATTCCTGGGACACAGCATCAAACCAGTCAGAAAACAGATGTGTGAAAAATGAATAACACGGACTCTGATAACCTCAGAAGTCAAGTCCCCTAGTGCTCAGAGCCATTTGAACCATTTTTTTTTTTTTCCTCGACGGACGGGATCCAATATCAAGACTAAAGGTAGAGTTACACTTTAACAGTGTGATGTCTCCCAGAGGTGATCTATGATTTTCCCGGTGTGTTTATAATCGAGTACACCCGGATAATTAGATAGTAAAATGTAGTTACAAAGGGAGCTGAGCGAGAGAGGCGCTAACAACAGACGTACCGTTGCTTGCATTTCCCACCCAGACGGTTCCAGTCGCTCGTTCCCAGAGCTCGGTGCCGCACCAATGAATGACAACCGCGGTGCCTAACCTACATTGCGGGGCATTAAAACCCAGCGGGCGGTGACGTCGCGGACAGCCGCTAATTGTCGCCGCTGCGGGGGTGCGTGGAGGGGGCGGACCTCATTAGCGCGGGTCCACGAAAAGTGCACCGCGTCCTCCAAAACAACGGCGGCGCCGCCGCCCGCGACAGACCAGACCGCCGCCCCGCAGCCGTCGCTGGGAATCCGTTCCGCCCGTCTGCCCGAGGCAGCGCTCTGTAATTACCGACCCACCCCCGCCCCCACCACCCCGACCGCCTACAACCACCCTTGTCGCCACGCTAGAGTCAATACCAGACACGTCCGACGTGCTGTCGCCTTTCCAGCTCCACAGCTCAAGCTCCCTTGCACCTCAGCGTCCCTTCACCGACAAAGTAGATCCTTGACCTGCAGTTCTGGCATCGCAACGTAACGTTCGCCTTGTCGTTAAGTGAACTACAAATATCATGGAGGAATATTGTACAGAGTTTCGTGGCTACCTCAAATAACTTTTTGTCAAGAAGAAAAATAGAAAACATGTTTAGCTACCAGGGAACAGTAAGCCTTTCTACTGACTACATACACGTCTACGAAGTATGAGCAAAGAATACTATGAATACCTTTATTGGAAAGAAAGTAATAAGCTTACATAAAATTTGATTTAAGCTACTTCAACCTACTGTCCTTGACTAGCACTGCAATTATAAAACTACGACGGAACAGGCTTCGGAAGGACAAGTGGTACTGACCGACCGCCGTGTCATCCTCTGATTATAGGCATCACTGGATGAGGGGCTTGTAGCTAGGCCGCGCGGGATTCAAATGGTTCAAATGACCCTGAGCACTATGGGACTTAACTTCTGAGGTCATCAGTCCCCTAGAAAGTAGAACTACTTAAACCTAACTACCCTAAGGACATCACACACATCCATGCCCGAGGCAGGATTCGAACCTGCGACCGTAGCGGTTGCGCGGTTCCAGACTGTAGCGCCTAGAACCGCTCGGCCATCCCGGCCGGCCGGCGGGATTCGCCGTGCGGTCTTAGGCGCTGCAGTCATGGACTGTGCGGCTGGACCCGGCGGAGTTTCGAGTCCTCCCTCGGGCATGGGTGTCTGTGTGTGTTTGCCCTTAGGATAATTTAGGTTAAGCAGTGTGTAAGCTTAGGGACTGATGACCTTAGCAGTTAAGTTACAGATGATTTCACACACATTTGAACACATTTGCTTGTAGCTAGGATACCGTTCCCCGATCGTTGTCAGTTAACGAGACTGGAGTCGGTGCTTCCCAGTCAAGTAGCTCCTCAGTTTGCCACACAAGGCCTGAGTGCACCCCGCTTGCTATGACCGCTCGGCAAACCCATCCAAGCGATATCCAATCGCGATAGAGCTTGACATCACTCATCAGACGGGAATCGGTGTTACCACCGCAGCAAGGCTCTTGGTACAGCACTGCACTCACCCAACTTTAAATCCATGAGTGGAAGCGTTTCGAAGGCCTGTTTTGGAAGGGCTGTCGTGGTCGTCTCAGTGCAGGAATGATGTCAAAACGTTTGCCCTCAACGCGCTTGTAATTTTTGTGAAGAGCCAGAAATTTCATGGTGCTAAATCCGTGAGTAAGGCGGATGTGGACAGATAAGAACACTTTCTCCTGCCAAAACCTCGCGAATCAAAAGGGGGGTGTAATAAAGGAAGCCATTGGCCAATTTTTATGGTCTCTTTCTTTGTACGTCGTTTCGCTAAGGTTGCAGTACCTCTTACAAAGTTCTACCTTAACAGCTGTTCCCCTTGGGACGAGCTCTTATGGCTCTAGGCCCTCAATATCGAAAAAAACAGCAAATCTTTGATATTCTAACTTATGTGCCTCTTCAGGGCGAGGACATTCGTTGGTTTCACACGAGTACCTCTGAATTTTCGTCTCAGGGTCATACCCATAGGCCCAAGTTTCATCTCATGAAGACGATCGTTCAACTCCGTGCAAACTGAAACACTATTTTCGTTCTGTTCATCACTCATCAGTCTGGGAACAAATTTTGCACTCATTCGCCTCATTTGCAAGTTACTGGTTAAAATCATTTGCAAGGGTTCTCGCGCCGTGCTAAGTTCTCCGATAAGCTCTCAGATAGTTATTCTTCTGTTTGAACTAATGATTTTTACCGCTTTTTGCACATTTTCTTCTAGTTTTGTGGTTAATGGAAGGACTCGAATATCGATCGTATTCTATCGACTCATTCCCGTCCAAACACCGTTCATGTCACATACCATTTGTAAACAGTCTTCAGAATTACAGCATTATCGCCACACACCGGTTTTAACATTTCATATGTTTCTTTGACACCTTTTCGCTACATGAAACAAAAAACCTTTACACGTTGTTTGAAAGGTATTATGCGCGACAGACACCCTAAACACAACGTCTGAGCCGGCCGAAGTGGCCGTGCAGTTAAAGGCGCTGCAGTCTGGAACCGCAAGACCGCTACGGTCGCAGGTTCGAATCCTGCCTCGGGCATGGATGTTTGTGATGTCCTTAGGTTAGTTAGGTTTAACTAGTTCTAAGTTCTAGGGGACTAATGACCTCAGCAGTTGAGTCCCATAGTGCTCAGAGCCATTTGAACCAACCACAACGTCTGACTGCCAAGTCAGAACGTGTTCCAGCTTGATGCTGCCTGTCTCAAGCAGTCAGGCTATCTGAAAAATGACTTCAAATGGTTGTAGCATCAGCAGTTGCTGTTAAAATAATTCATTCATCGTATTTTTTCATCACGCCGCGTAAATCTATACTCTGCAAGCCCCACCCAATTTCTCTATTCAGGCATTAATGGTTCACGGGAAGAGAGACTGTTGGTAAGCCTCCATGTGAACGCGAAATTTTCAAAATTTAACTTCGTGGTCTTTTGCAAGATGTGCGTAGGTGCAAGCAATCCGGGTTAATGGGTCCTAGAGGAATAACCGATAAATTGCTACCTCCTATTCATATCTCGCGGAAAGGTAGTGAAGATAAAATTGAAGGGATTCGATCTCACACGGAGGCTTATCGGCAATGGTTTTATCCGCACACTATTTGCGACTGGAACAGGAAAGAGGGGGAGGGGGGAGGGGGGGGAGGGGGAGAGAATGGAAGACAAAGCACCTTCCGCCGCTCACCGCAAAGTGACTTGCGGAATACAGATGCAGATTAGGCGACAGAGCTGAACAATATCGAACGTCTTCCGTATGTCAAGGAACACTACATCAACCTGGCGGCCAGTATCTACTGCTTTCTAGATATCTTGGAGGAACAGAGTGAGCTGGGTTCCACACGAGCGCCGGCCGGTGTGGCCGAGCGGTTCTAGGTGCTTCAGTATGGAACCGCGCGACCGCTACGGTCGCAGGTTCGAATCCTGCCACGGCCATGAATGTGTGTGATAGTTTAGTTAGGTTTAAGTACTAGGGGACTGTTGACCTCAGCTGTTAAGTTCCATAGTGCTCAGAGCCATTTTAACCATTTTTTTCACACGAGAGTTGTTTATGAAACCCATCTTTATTCGTACAGAGGAGATTTTCGGCCTCCGGAAATGTCGTAATACGCGGTAATAATTGTACAAAAAACCGACGAAGATATGGACATGAGTAACTCTTTTCTAAACAGCACCCTAAATACTTTTATTCGGCAATTCGCTTGCTCGACTCAAGAATTGTTCACAATCGTACCACATAGTTCCATTCTTGTAAGTATGTTATAAAATCGTAACACATCACTGACATTGCCTCTTACGTACTATCGCACAGTGCAGGTACCAGTGTAACGTAAGTCGTCCACTTGTTGGACTTCATGATAAACAAATCAGAAACAAAGAAGATGCACAGCAGTCATTTACTTAAAAGGCTTTGGTTGACGGTTTTGTGTGAGAAGAATGTACAATAAAGAAGACAAGGCAGAAATTTTAGTCATCCATGGAGAATATAAGTATTACAGTACTGTACTGCAAGTACCCGTACAGCAAATAAGAACATTTCATTGCTATTGCAGAGAAATCAAAGTAAAGGGAACGTCTTATATTTTAGCACTAAATAGTTCTGTTTACTTCCAAAGTTCCAACTCCTTCAAATAATTACTTCACAGAAAATTTCAGATGAGCAAAGACTACTTTTTGTTCCTTGGACTGATGAGAGAGAAATTGAGAAGAGGTGGTAACAAGTTTTAATCAACACCTTGAAAACCCAAAGGAAGGAAGCACAATTGGGTTTAACATGCTGTTGACATAGAGTCGAAAAATCAAACTGCGACAGTGAAACTTGGCAAAAGTGTAATCCCTTCTCTAGATAATCACCCTTCATTACGACTCACTTACCTCGACAATTGCCGGCCGCGGTGGTCTCGCGGTTCTAGGCGCGCAGTCCGGAACCGTGCGACTGCTACGGTCGCAGGTTCGAATCCTGCCCCGGGCATGGATGTGTGTGATGTCCTTAGGTTAGTTAGGTTTAAGTAGTTCTAAGTTCTAGGGGGACTGATAACCACAGCAGTTGAGTCCCATAGTGCTCAGAGCCATTTGAACCAACCTCGACAATTGATCGCTTGGCGGACACCTTGGCAGTAGAAGACTGTATATTGTCAGTTAAAGTAACGTAACAACTTGAAAATCACTTCGTCACTGATACGGAATGGTTTCTTAATCCGATACCCAATAGTCGGCATCACTGCATCGGATTCAGATTCACTTCGCTTGCAGAAATTACGAAATTCTGAACTTCCTGTTAATTTCTCTGTAACCACTAACACCGCTCCCGGTTCCTTAATTCCCATGCATGAAACAACTTAATAGCTCCCATTTGAAAATTAATTGTCAGGCATCCCATCGCTTACAACATGGCATCTCATCAATCACGTATCGTCCAATGGTATAATTTTGCACGTACAGTAAGTGGTAAACTGGATATTGTCTGTAAAATGTGATGCTAATTGAGTTAGTAAAGAATAAGTAATAAATTAAAACATATAGGGTGATGCGGAAGCTTTACATTAGATTAGATTAGACGCACTTTTCGTTCCTATTAGTCCATACTGAGGAGGTTCTCCAGGACACACAACAAGTCAGAAGAACAAGAATGAACAGTAAAGATTTACAGTGAAAAACAAATACGTGTATACTCTTGTGCTTTCCACAGATCCGAAGTTGAATGATCGTTTTGGATGTAGAATGAGTCAAAAAAATTTAAATATATTTTAATTTAGAGGAAATAAACACTCTGGCAGAATCATTTTATAAAACATATTTACTAAGATTTCATTACTGCAATGAATTTATGCAAAAGTCGGATTGTACTAATATTCGCATTATTTTATATCGTTAGTAACACACACACACACACACACACACACACACACACACACACACACACACACACATACACAGTTGTTCCTACTAACAAGGTTTGGTCACGACATTGGGGTCACAGATTTACTTCCAACTTCGTATAACTTCAGTACGCCATTAAAATAACATATGTGCAAGTAGTAAGCTGCACTACTCTGGAAATTTCGAGAAAATCACAAGGGAAGTTTTACGAGTCTTTTATGTAACTGTGCCTAGGTGTGGCACGTTAGAGTTAATGTTGGTCAAGTTGTTATCCAGCACGGTACTTCAGCGCGTTCGGTCAGAGGGTTCACTGCCCTCTGTTATTAAACGAGTGCCGGCCAGTGTGGCTGAGCGGTTCTAGGCGCTTCAGTCTGGAACCGTGCGACCGCTACGGTCGCAGGTTCGAATCCTGCCTCGGGCATGGATGTGTGTGATGTCCTTAGGTTAGTTAGGTTTAAGTAGTTCTAAGTTCTAGGGGACTGATGACCTCAGATGTTAAGTCCCATAGTGCTCAGAGCCATTGAACGAGTGAGTGAATGAATCAACGATGAATTTAAACGAGCGTCATGGGACGTCCATTCCGAAGAAATGCTGCGAACTACAACGAACAAAATGAAATTTAAAAAAAAATGGTTAGTGTTAGAGCTATGTAAGATGAACGTGTATGAGGAGACGGTTCGACTATCGCTCTGTTTTTAATCTATGTTATTTTTCATCATTGGCCATATTATTTAATTTATATGACATTTGAGAGGTAATATAATTTAAAAAAATGAGTTTATATGCACGAACTTCATGTTATTTCACTCCTTAATATTTTAAATTAAATTTAATTATTAGAAAAAAATATTTATAACTATCGACAAGTAAATGAAGAGACGCATATAGTTCTCCTGAAAATGTAGCCTTGTCGCGATCTGCGAAATCCCTCATATATGTAAACTGGTAAGGTATCTGGATGTACTTTGCGCCTCGACGCTTCGAGCTACAGACACAGAGGCAGTTTCCATATTGCAGTTAAACTGAGCAGTGGTGAGACGTTGCTAATGCAGCAAGAACGAATAGTTCAGCTGCAATTTTTTTGAATATCATAGAATTTACACTTGTACTATAAAAATAAATGAAGGTGTAAGAGGGAGACAAACCGTCGCACTCATACACGTTCGCCTTACTTAGCTATAACGCTAACGCCTTGAACACCATGGACTCTAACGTCCGGCACCTACGCAGGGATACATCAGTTACAGAATAGAAACCTAAAACTTCTCCTGCGATTTTTCGGAATTTCCAGAGTAGTGCACCTTACTACTTGCACATTACGTTTTTTTATTTTTTTCATGGCGTACTAAAGATGTACAAAGCTTGTGGTAAATCCGTGATCCCAACGTCGTTGCTTCCCATTGTAAGAAACTCGTCAATACAATAGAAGGAGATGGCCGCCATTAAATCCTGTAGGCTCCGTTAAACTTGAGCTTTATTGGTAGTTCTACTTTTTATGGCTGCTAGCAAGTTATTGAAAATGTGCGTTTACGAATAATGGATATCTTTTTGGACCAAAGTAAGTGGATTTAAATCTTTGTGAAGATCATTCTTATTTTTACTATAGATTTTATGAACTGAGCCGTTGGTTTGAAGAACAGATATGTATTTCATGAAAAATTTCATTAAGGAGTACATACACTGACGGAAAAAGTAGCAACACCAAAAAAATAAGTAATGTAAAATAATGAAATTTCAGGAATACTTTTCTGTAGATAATATATAAAGTGATTAACATTGCTGGGTCGCAGGATAACGAAGCATGAGGCAAGCATTGCAAATGTGAAATTCCGGTACATTAAGAAAGGGTTTGACCACCAGAACGTTGAATCCGAGCATGCAAACAAACATGCATGGTACAGGTACCGGATGACAGTTCGTGGGATGGAGTCCCTTGCCTGTTGCACTTGTTCGGTCAATGTTGTTCGGTTAATGTTGTTTGTGGGTGACGGTGGAGTTGTTGTCCAACGAAGTTCCCTATGTTCTCGGCTGCAGACATATCTGTTGATCGCAACGTATCACCACTCCTGTAGTCCAAGTTGGGTTAAAGCAGCGGTTTGTGGGCTGGCGTTATCATGTTGAAAAGCATCCACTGGAAATCTGTTCATGAATGGCAGTAGGACAAGTCGGGTCATCAGACTGTCGTACAGATTTGCAGTCAGGGTGCGTGGGGTAAGCAGGAGACTGCTCCTGCTGCCATACGAAATCGCACACGACTAAATCACAGATGTAGGTCCAGTGTCTGTAGGTCTGTAGCGCGCATACAGGTTTGTTGCAGGCCCCTAACTGGCCTCCTTATAACCAACACACGCCAGTCACTGGCAGCGAAGCACGAACAGCTTTCATCTGAAAAGACAACAGACTTCCACCCTGTCCTCCAGTCAGCTCTCGCTCGACACCACTCACGTCGCAGATGGCTGTGGTCTGGGGCCAGCGCAGTGCACGCTATAGGACGTCTGGCTCGGAGCTCTCCTTCAAGTACCCGACTTTTAACAGTTCGTTGTGTCACTAAGGTGCCAACAGCGGCTCAGATTGCTGCTGGAGATGAAGTACGATGTACCAGAGCCATATGCCGAACACTCTGGTCTTTCGTCTTATTAGAGTGACGCGGGGGCTCAGTCTTCGTACGACCGGACATTCTCGTGATCATTGCTGCTAACAACCATGTTCAGTGGTTACATTCCTACCAAGTCTTTCTGCAATATCGCAGAAGGAACATCCATTTTCTCGAAGCCCTATTACTCGTCCTGGTTCAAACTCAGTGAGATGTTGATATGCAGTCTTTATTGAGTTACAGGCATTCTTGCCTAACATCAACTCACCACGTCCAGTATCGAAGGTAACTAACGCCCACGACCGTTACAGCGTGTATTCAAAGCAAACCTGATTTGCAACCTCATAGCGGCGCTGCTAACGCCACTCTTATGCGACTGACGGGAAATCTGACTGGTGTCATCTTTCACATGTAGATACACGCCTACCAACATTCGTTTATGTTGCACATCTCCCTCTTGATGCTGCGATTTCTTTCAGGTCAGTGTAAGAATATATTGGGAAGCAGCAGTTAATATAGCCAGTTCCCTAAACAGGCCACTGCAGGATGTTCATGAGTTCATATCACAATTAATTATAGTATGTCAGCTTTTCGTTTTTCTGTTTCACAACATTTACAATGCAAATAGACATATTGTTAGGTGCATCAGCAGTTCTATGGCGTGCGCTTCCCAGTTGAATTTATTATCAACTGTAATCGCAAGAGTTTAACATTGTCCACGTTTTCTATCTGTTTGCCATCATATTTCAGGTACATACTGGTGGGAAATCTCTTACTAGTTCTGAATTCCATGTAACTTTTTTTTCAAATTTTAGTGAAAAAATATTGGCTAGGAACCGTTTATTAATGCCCATAAAAAATTCATTAACTTATATTTCTAAGATTGCACTTGATATGCTATTTATTCCAGGTTTGTGTCATCTGCAACCAAAACAAACTTGGCATCTGGTAATGTCACTGATGAAAAGTAATTGACATACACATGAAAAAGTAATGGCCCTAAGATGGTCCCAGTTGTATAATACCTGACAGATTAATTCGCATGTCTTTCCCATTGACAGAATTTTTTCCTGTGGTAGATATAGGAATTGTACCATTCTGCAGCATTTCCTCTACAGCTTAATATGCTGATTTACTTAAGAGGATACTGTGATTTACATATTCAGATGCGTTTGACACATCATAAAATATGCCAGTCGCCTCTATTTTTTGTCTAGGAAATTAAATATAATTTCACTGTACGTGTAGATGGCCACCTCAGTGCTAGAATCCTTTAGAAAACCGTACTGAAACTTGGGCCATATATTATTTGTTGACATATTACTTTTTCTAAATTTTTTTGAAAATGCTGGCAAAAGGGAAGTTGGGGGAAAATTTGACAGTATTTCCTTATTTCCTTTCTCAAACATAGGCCTAACTTCAGCATATTTCAACAATTCAGGAGAGGTTTCACTGATAAACTGCTAGCGACATAGTTTAATATGATCGTGAACTCCGAAGCACACTCGTTAATTAACTTTGTTGATGCTTCAACATAACCATTAGAGTCTTTTAATTTTAAAGATTTTATGATGATCATTACTTCTGCATGGAGATCAAGGTTCATGTAAATTTTTGTGATGTTAAGTGTACTATCTGGTCTGAGATACTCCTGGCTGGAATTAAGTCGAATGCTAGTGCTATTGGTTCTAGAAGATTCTTTCAGGGAGAGTTTGTAAGACAGTCTACGCTAAAGTCACCAGTAACCACTATTTGTTTTCTTTTAATGTTAAATAGGCCAGTAGAGCTTCAAGGTGATTTACGAAAAGTTTAAAGTTACCTGCCAGTGCTCGATATACATTTAATACTATGAAACATGCAATAAGAATGGATAGCGAAAAAGTAGCAAAACTTATATTTTGGAGTGTGTTAGCGAGAGAAAGTTTCGTAGTTTCAAATCAAATGTGTGCAATATCTGTTGCAAGTTCTAGATGAATATAATATGTATAATTTGTGTACTGTTGAGTAACGCTGCGTCAAGACATATGCATTTTAACATCAATACTTAAATCATTATGATTATACCTCTATATTTGAAGATTATGACATCATTTAAGATTTTTAACTTCGGCAAATAAGTTGTTGTTGTTGTGGTCTTCAGTCCTGAGACTGGTTTGATGCAGCTCTCCATGCTACTCTATCCTGTGCAAGCTTCTTCATCTCCCAGTACCTACTGCAACCTACATCCTTCTGAATCTGCTTAGTGTATTGATCTCTTGGTCTCCCTCTACGATTTTTACCCTCCACGCTGCCCTCCAATGCTAAATTTGTGATCCCTTGATGCCTCAAAACATGTCCTACCAACCGATCCCTTCTTCTAGTCAAGTTGTGCCACAAACTTCTCTTCTCCCCAATCCTATTCAATACCTCCTCATTAGTTACGTGATCTACCCACCTTATCTTCAGCATTCTTCTGTAGCACCACATTTCGAAAGCTTCTATTCTCTTCTTGTCCAAACTGGTTATCGTCCATGTTTCACTTCCATACATGGCTACACTCCATACAAATACTTTCAGAAACGACTTCCTGACACTTAAATCTATACTCGATGTTAACAAATTTCTCTTCTTTAGAAACGATTTCCTTGCCATTGCCAGTCTACATTTTATATCCTCTCTACTTCGTCCATCATCAGTTATTTTACTCCCTAAATAGCAAAACTCCTTTACTACTTTAAGTGTCTCATTTCCTAATCTAATCCCCTCAGCATCATCCGATTTAATTTGACTACATTCCATTATCCTCGTTTTGCTTTTGTTGATGTTCATCTTATATCCTCCTTTCAAGACACTGTCCATTCCGTTCAACTGCTCTTCCAAGTCCTTTGCTGTCTCTGACAGAATTACAATGTCATCGGCGAACCTCAAAGTTTTTACTTCTTCTCCATGAATTTTAATACCTACTCCGAATTTTTCTTTTGTTTCCTTTACTGCTTGCTCAATATACAGATTGAATAACATCGGGGAGAGGCTACAACCCTGTCTCACTCCTTTCCCAACCACTGCTTCCCTTCCATGCCCCTCGACTCTTATAACTGCCATCTGGTTTCTGTACAAATTGTAAATAGCCTTTCGCTCCCTGTATTTTACCCCTGCTACCTTCAGAATTTGAAAGAGAGTATTCCAGTTAACGTTGTCAAAAGCTTTCTCTAAGTCTACAAATGCTAGAAACGTAGGTTTGCCTTTTCTTAATCTTTCTTCTAAGATAAGTCGTAAGGTTAGTATTGCCTCACGTGTTCCAACATTTCTACGGAATCCAAACTGATCTTCCCCGAGGTCCGCTTCTACCAGTTTTTCCATTCGTCTGTAAAGAATTCGCGTTAGTATTTTGCAGCTGTGACTTATTAAACTGATAGTTCGGTAATTTTCACATCTGTCAACACCTGCTTTCTTTGGTATTGGAATTATTATATTCTTCTTGAAGTCTGTGGGTATTTCGCCAGTCTCATACATCTTGCTCACCAGACGGTAGAGTTTTGTCATGACTGGCTCTCCCAAGGCCATCAGTAGTTCTAATGGAATGTTGTCTACTCCCGGGGCCTTGTTTCGACTCAGGTCTTCCAGTGCTCTGTCAAACTCTTCACGCAGTATCATCTCTCCCATTTCATCTTCATCTACATCCTCATCCATTTCCATAATATTGTCCTCAAGAACATCGACGCTGTATAGACCCTCTATATACTCCTGCCATCTTTCTGCTTACCCTTGTTTGCTTACAACTGGGTTTCCATCTGAGCTCTTGATATTGATGCTAGTGGTTCTCTTTTCTCCAAAGCTCTCTTTAATTTTCCCGTAGGCAGTATCTATCTTACCCCTCGTGAGATAAGCCTGTACAACCTTACATTTGTCCTCTAGCCATCCCTGCTTAGCCATTTTGCACTTTCTGTCGATCTCATTTTTGAGACGTTTGTATTCCCTTTGGCCTGCTTCATTTACTGCATTTTTATATTTTCTCCTTTCATCAATTAAATTCAATATTTCTTCTGTTACCCAAGGATTTCTACTAGCCCTCGTCTTTTTACCTACTTGATCCTATGCTGCCTTCACTACTTCATCCCTCAAAGCTACCCATTCTTCTTCTACTATATTTCTTTCCCCCATTCCTGTCAATTGTTCCCTTATGCTCTCCCTGAAACTCTCTACAACCTCTGGTTCTTTCAGTTTATCCAGGTCCCATCTCCTTAAATTCCCACCTTTTTGCAGTTTCTTCAGTTTCAATCTGCAGTTCATAACCAATAGATTGTGGTCAGAATCCACATCTGCCCCTGGAAATGTCTTACAATTTAAAACCTGGTTCCTAAATCTCTGTCTTACCATTATATAATCTATCTGATACCTATTAGTATCTCCAGGATTCTTCCAGGTATACAACCTTCTTTTATGATTCTTGAACCAAGTGTTAGCTATGATTAAGTTATGCTCTGTGCAAAATTCTACAAGGCGGTTTCCTCTTTCATTTCTTCCCCCCAATCCATATTCACCTACTATGTTTCCTTCTCTCCCTTTTCCTACTGACGAATTCCAGTCACCCATGACTATTAAATTTTCGTCTCCCTTCACTACCTGAATAATTTCTTTTATCTCGTCATACATTTCATCAATTTCTTCATCATCTGCAGAGCTAGTTGGCATATAAACTTGTACTATAAGTATGTGACTGAAATGTAAACTTTTATTCCCACTGGGGGTAGCAGGCAACAGGATACCTGCTTTATCTGCTTAGTAATATAGATTGTCATCCCTGTGTCTGTATGTATCAGTTGTAGCTGTGTATGAGTATTTATTTTAAAAACATGGATGTACACCTGTAATTATGCATGTATGTATGTATGTACGTTTCACATCTACACCTAAACCACTGGACCTGTTTCAACTAAACTTGGTACACATATCACTTAGCATATGGAAAGAATCACCTACCTATCAGAGAGAGAGCATTTAAAAAGGTGCGTAGGCCACGAAGTGTGAATACCCTTAGTCTGACCATCCAGTATTTGAGAATGAGACCGTTTAGTGAGTTGTAACAAACCTCACACATAATTTCAAATCTTCATGAAACCTTTTCTTGCTGACACCCGTCAAAAGTTTATCGCGTACTACATTTTTTTCCGTTCCTGCAGGAAAACTGCTGCGTGATATTTCAATTTATTACTCTTTACTACAAACTGTGTTCGCAGTAAATTTTACAGACTGTATTCAGATGCACCACAGAAAGTACCGGAAAAATTATATCACTACACGGCATATAGTTGAGGATGTCAAATTACTGAGCTGTATGAAAACTGCCACATCATGCATGACCTTTCAATTTGTTACTTCTTCACTGCTAACTCTGTTCTCAACACTTTTGGCGGACAGTAGCCACATATACCAATTGAGGTCCTTCCAATCTTTATAAGATTCATTTTTCAGGAGATATGATGTCATAAACAGGCAACTGCGTGAAAAGTAAATTTTAGGGGGAAATTAGCTAGAGATACAGGTGAAACATGTGTAAAAATACGTGTGAAATACGTTCAATATATGTGAAATATATTTGACATGTGCGCACCCTCACAAACCCACGGTAATAAACTCATCGTAAATTTCAGTTAGGATTGGTACAGATATTAGTTACAACCTGTAACGAAATACTGTGGGGTAAGAACGACCAGCAACAGCCTGGGGTGCTGATGACAACGTGAAAAGGGGGAGGATGAGGACAGACAGAAAGGGTATGGACAAACGCAGAGGGAAATAAGAGGGGACGCAGATAGGGGGTGGAGGAGATCGGAGGAGAGGAGGAGGACGAAATGGAGAGAGAAAGGGAAGAGATGGAGATAGAGGGGAGAGGAGACGGACACAGAAAAGAAAGAGGATGAGATGAGGGGATGAACTGCGAGGACGAGGAGAGAGTGTAGGAAAATGGTTCAAATAACTCTAAGCACTATGGGACTTAACATCTGAGGTCATCAGTCCCCTACACTTAGAACTAATTAAACCTAACTAACCTAAGGACATCATACACATCCATGCCGGAGGCAGGATTCGAACCTGCGACCGTAGCAACAGCGCTGTTCCGGACAGAAGCGCCTAGAACCGCTCGGTCACAGATGCCGGCGGTGTAGGAAGAGATGGGCTAATAGAAAATTGGAATGAATACATGCCGGGCAACGCTGTGTATTGAGCTAAATAGCTGTCCTGTATACCCGTCGATGTAGCTGTATATGTCGATGTATACTTTAAATCCTTAGCCGAGATTCTCTCTGGCTAGGATCGTTCGTTGCTACCGTTGCAAATGGGCCACCCTTGATCTTAGTGGATGAAGCGCTTCGGGAGCTCGAGACGTGGATGGAGCGGCTAGCGTGGCTTTAGCAGCGGAACTTAACGGCGGGATTACGCTGCCTTCGCGGCGACGTGCCGCTCGCGTTATCCCGGAGATTCGTGAGATGGCGGACGTTAATCTGAGTGCAGTAGGCTCTCTCGGATCCCAGGCACGCACTTTCGTCCGTGACTGTGGTTCCAGTCTGTCGTACTGTGACGTAGGCTGCTGCGATTTCGGTATTTTCTGTTGTGTACTCATTAGGATCACCATTGTTCTACGTGCGAATATTAAAATTTTTCCTGCAATCGAATGTTCACACAAATTTCGGGCTTGCGGCCGGCCGTCGTTTAATACATGACACAATATTTCGACTGGGCACATGCCAGGCATCTTTTGGTGAGCCCTGTCAAAATATCTTGCAATGAATTAAACGACGACCGGCTGCAAACCGGAAATTTGTTTGGACATCTTCTAAGTGGTTTACGCAGCCCGCCAACATGTACCCACGTGCACCAATCTTCCACTACAATTTTTGTCATCTACGGCACCATCTATTGATCTATATTTTTGGCAGAGGAAGGGGGGGGGGGGACGTATTCCACTCATGCATCTAGCTCCTCAACTCACAATAGAACTTGTACCCCTACGTCTTCAATTATTTGTTGGACCAATTCCAAATTCTGTCTCCAGCTACAGTTTTTCCCTCCACAGATCCCTGTAGTATCATTGCAGTTACCGTCTAATATCCTAACAGGTGTCTTCTAACCTGTCCCTTCTTCTTGTCAGTATTGTATTTTCATTTCTTCTCCGATTCTGCAAAGAACTTCCTCATTCCTTACCTTATCAATCCACATAATTTTCGATTTTCTTCTGTGGAACTACATCTCAAATACTTGATTCTCTTCTCGTCCGGTTTTCCCAAGTGCATGATTTCCTGCCGTACAATGCTGTGCTCTATACGAAGTTTCTCGGGAATTTCTTCCTCAAACTGAGGCCTAAGTTTGATGCTATCAAACTTCTTTTAGTCAGAGATGCCCTTTTTTATTAGTATTAGTCTGCTTTTAATCTCTTCCTTGTTTGTTATGTGTCACTGTGATAAGAGATATGTGTCTCTTGTACGTACAGATACGGCTAATGATGGGCAAGGCCGAAACTAGTCCGGTCAAATAAAATACTGCCACAAAGTTGCTTTTGTCGAACAGTTAATTGATGATATGACATACTGACGATTTTTCTTTCGCGGGAAGACCATTACAAGGTACACGCACCCTGGTGATGCCAATGGAGGAGCTCCTAGGACAAGTAGTAGCTGTTCCACGATCTGCAAAACGGCCGGGAGAGCGGTGTGCTGACAATATGCTCCTTCACAATGCATCCACATGATCTTTCAAGGTAGAGGACAAAAGGGCGGCCTCTACACATCCTTTGAACCTTCATCGTTTCGCCTCTATGTCTTCCACTATTACTGATTCCTCTTCTTTCTTGTAACTTACATATTGTGTATTACCTGCCTTGCACATACATGTTTCTCTGAGGGCTTCAAACGCACTGTATCACTTTACATTGTCGAAAACATTTTGTAGACCGAAAAGTAGTATGACAGCGTGTTAATTTGCCTTAAGTCTTGCCTCTATTAACATGCGTAACGTCGAACCGCTTCCTTCATGCCTTTACCTTTCTTGAAGTTAACACGACTGCCATCTGAAATTACTCTTTTTTTGTTTGTTATTCTGGTCACCAACTGGATGCATTATTTGTCAAGCTGGTTGTACGATAGTTCTAGCATTTATCTACTTTTGCTATCTTTCGCATTACCTGGATGGAGTTCATGTGAAAGCCATCTGGTTTGCCTCCAGCCACCTAAGTCGTACACTATGTGATCAAAAGTATCCGGACATCCCCAAAAACATACGTTTGTCATATTAGGTGCATTGTGCTGCCAACTACTGCCAGGTACTCCATATCAGCGATCTCAGTAGGCATTAGAGTCTCCGCGGAACTCGACGACTACGAACGTGGTCAGGCGATTGGGTGTCACTTGTGTCATAGGTCTGTACGCGAGATTTCCACATTTCAATGCATACCTAGCTCTACTGTTTCCGATGTGATAGTGAACTGGAAACGTGAAGGGACACGTACAGCACAAAAGCGTACAGGACGACCTCGTCTGTTGACTGACAGAGACCGCTGACAGTTGAAGAGGCTCGTAATGCGTGATAGGCAGACATCTATCCACTCTATCACACATTAATTCCAAACTGCATCAGGATCGACTGCAAGTATTATGACAGTTAGACGGGAGGTGAGAAAACTTGGATTTCATGGTCGAGCGGCTGCTCATAAGCCACACATCACGCCGATAAATGCCAAACGACAACTCGCTTGGTGTAAGGAGCGTAAACACCGGACGACTGAACAGTGGAAAAAGTTGTGTGGACTCACGAATCACGGTACTTAATGTGGCGATCCGATGGCAGGTTGTGGGTATGACTAATGCCCGGTGAACGTCATCTGCCAGCATGTAGCCCAAACAATAAAATTCGGAGGCGGTGGTGTTATGGCGTGGTCGTGTTTTTCATGGAGGGGGCTTGCACTGCTTGTTGTTTTGCGTGGCACTATTACAGTACAGCCCTACATTGATGTTTTAAGCACCTTCTTGCTTCCCACTGTTGAAGAGCTACTAGGGGATGGCGATTGCATCAACGTGATGGAGCACCTGTTCATAATGCACGGCCTGTAGCGGTTACACGACAATAACATCCCTGTAATGGACTCGCCTGCACAGAGTCCCCGCCTGAGTCCTCATCGACCGACAGCGGTACCTCTCCTCAGTGCATCTCTCCGTGATGAATGTGCTGCCATTCTACAAGAAACCTTCCAGCACCTGACTCAACATATGCCTGCGAGAGAGGAAGCTGTCAAGAAGGATAAGTGTGGCCCAACACTATACGGAATTGCAAGATTACCTATAGAGGGTGACAGGTACATGTAAGTCATTTTCAGCCAGGTGTCCGGATACTTTTGATCACATAGTGTATATTTTAGTTTAACGAACAGAAAGTTAGAGTAAGTGGGTGTGACCACGTCTAAAAAGACCGTAACTTCTATCGGTGCTCTTCAGTAATGTCGCACAGGACGCATCAGTACCTCGTGTCAGTAGTTGGTTTTGGTGGAAATGTGTAGGTTTTGACGCACGAAAGCCACGTCTATGCAGCCCATGCTAAAATGTTATGGGATGAGTGTGGATAAAAAAAACACACACACACACAGGAAGAGAGAGAGAGAGAGAAATACAAATACCACGTGTTTGACAGTTAAGAAATTTACAAAATGTAAAGGAAAGGTGCAGATCACTGAAATAAAAAGGATGAGGCAAGGCACGAGTCAAGACGCTACAAAAAAATTTTAAAGTTCTTGTGACACTCGTCTTCTCATCAGCTAAAATAGAGCCGAGATTCCTATCTAAATTTACTCCTGACCATTCATCAGAGTAAAATGCACACGGTTTAAGTGAGGGGAATAATGAGGCATGACAGACTTGGGGTATGGGGGGATGAAGGGAGGGGAGGTTCCTTTCGCTGAAACATCTTGTATTAGGTACAGTGCCGTAGTAAGAGTTGCCTGAGACTTACTTCATGCCACTAGAGGCGAGTATGAAGTGCGCCTTGGCCAGATGGTCAGGTTTCTTTTTACAATGGCTGCAGCTCGCCAGTCGCTTTCTTCTGTTCCTTAATTACTTCACTGAGGTCTTATTCTGCACGCTCCATAAAAGCTTGCAGCACACGTCAAAGTACGATAACATCATAATCGCAACAAAAAGTATCCAGTTTACTAGCTGTACTCGACAATAAAATAGGTACAATCTCAAGCTCTTTTTCAGTTACTGGTCTGCCTCTGTAAGAACGTACCATATCTCTATGAACAATACAATACTGTTTTTTTAAAAAATAAAAAGGTTTCGTCTGTCATTTCTCTCCAAAAAAATTAAGACATGGCCATTTCTTTCTGTCAGTCATTATTCGTTCTGCTAATCCTTACAAGCCAATGAAGGCGTGCCAGTTCAAGGTGAACAATATTGATCCTCGAAAGTAATTGTTCTGTTCTTTGTATTCTCTTCATTATTCCAAATCATATTGAATACTGTCAAGGTGTCTTTTACATGAGCGTTCAAGAAGTCACATTTAGGTGTGAAGTTCTTCTGTCACTGTCTTAATGACACTATTTGGTGGTGCTCCAGTGACATGCCCTACCATTTGTATTTTACTAATTTTCGGCCCAGCATTAGGCCATCTCCAGACGTCACAATCAGCTGAAGTTGACGATGCTTAAAACAGTCACTGGACCTCAGTCGCTGAAATTGCTCAGCGTAGTGATTTCAGGGACTGAGGTTGAGTCACTGTTCAACGCATCGTCAACTTCAGCTGATGGTGATGTCTGAAGATGGCCTAATGCTGGGCCGAAACCGGTCATTTTCATAAAATAACCATAGCGATCAAGACAGTTTAATCACTGATTTATCGTTGTTTTCCCAAAAATCTTATCAAAAATTTTGAACTTTTGGTAGCACATCGGGTTCCTTGGCCAAACTATACATTTCTTCACTACATGGCGATCTCCAACCATTGTTACTGCTGTCTCTTACGGAACAAAATATTTTCCTTGAGAGTACACTCTAAAATATCTTTATTTTCTCCCTTTTGAAAGTCAAGATTTGGGAACAATACTTTACAACCGATAAAAATTATATGTTTATAGTTAAGTATCTCAATAGGTAAAAATGTAACCTTTATAGGAGCACATTTTCTTCTCTATCTCTATGTTAAAATGTTAAAAACCCTTTGTCTCATGAACGCGTAGACCCGTCAAGATGACATTTATGCCACGTACTAAAGTCTACCTTTGCTTAGTGGTGTAAACGACTGAAACACCTAAACCAATATAGTCTAAAGATACGACCGTTAATGTCATCTATGTCGATACTCGCAAACTTACTCATCAAAACCTATTAGTAGTTCTCTTTGGCCTAGAATCGCGAAATTTGGTAAGAGGCAAGGCTCTACAGTAAAATAAAGGAAAAATCAGAAAGTTGTTAATTTGTAATTACATCACACAAACAATACTGTTTTGTCATTTGTTATCCAAATACAAAATTAAAACATGCCCTGAAGTCTTGGCATCCTCAGGACCTATATTTTGCCAGTAGTAATGGCGATAACAGGAAAAAATCGTGATTTCTTGGATGAATGAACTGTCGATATAATTCATTAAATTTGTACGGAACCCCAAGATCGTGAGACCTACTCGCACTAGCCACTACTTTATTTATGCAATTTAAATTTCTTAGGAAGTACTTTGCTTTTTATAAACTGTCGTGAGCCCACAATTACATCTGCAGGATTTGGTATTCGTGGATTGTTAGAAGTTATCAGGGTAAAAAGGCAGTTAAATTAACAGCGAACCAAATGCTTATTTCATTTTTGAGCAAGGACGTCATAGTAGCAAATTTCCCCATCCCCTTCCCATTACTTGACTTGCTCGTAATGTTACTCTTTCTTTCACTTCCCATCATTTTCCTCTACGCCCGTTGCTGTTACAGTTTACAGTTACCCACTTCTTTATTACCCCTTTTATTTTAGCGTTTACAAATAAATACAAACTTTTATTTCCAGAATGAATGTCCAATTTGCAACAGAGTGGGTGTTGATCTGAAACTTCCTGTCAGACAAAGACCGTGTGCCGGACTGGGAATAGGGTCCTAGGTTCGAATCCAGCTTCAAGTCCCTCTCCAGCACACAATATTAATGTGCCAGAAAGTGTGTTTTTGTGAGACCTGTGTCACAGTTAGTACAATGATTAAATATGAACATCAACTCGTTAGGTGTAAAAGATGGCTTTATGACCCTAGTCCAGATGCACTGAATAAATAAAGTAATTACATCAGGTCTCCAACTTTTTAATTAACAGAAACGACGAGGATATCCGGGATAAATAGAATGATTGATTGAATAGAAACTAAACTTTTTAGAATTAATGGAAATACCAAGTTAATCTTTTCAGGATATTGACATAGGTTTTAGTGTATGTCTGTTAATACTGCTAGGAATTATTTCACTTTTTACTATACTAAATAAATTAAAGATTAAAGCTATTGCACATTGTGTGCCAGAAGACGAGTAAAGTGGATTTAGGAAATGGGGATTGTGCGTGGATAATGTCTTCACCATTAGATAACAGAACGAATAAAAGAAATAATTTAGAGAAAAACCTCGTTATTATAGATTTTGATAAGGAATTTCACTGGGTAAATCGAATAAAATAATGGCAAATACTGAAAATGAGTGTTATAGACTACTAACATTTCTGGTAGTAAGGAGTCTGTATAGAAATACTAATTTTATCATAGGCTAGGAAATTGACAGAAGCGAACGGATTTTAGCAAATGCAAGACCTAGACAACGGTATAGATTATTAGCTAGTCTTTTATATACAGGGTGAGTCACATAAGACTTAACATCCATTTTATTTCCTGAACAGTAACACATATAGAAACACGGCTTTTGCTAATATTAGAGCGTCGAGGGGCATGCAAGATCCGTTTGATTAATGTTTTTAGAGCTGGTATCAACGGAGGATATATTGAAGCAAATATTTTTTTTAATGGAACCGTATACATTTCAAAACTGCTTTCGATAGCTATTCAGAAGATAATTACTTTTTGTTAACGTTGACGTTCAAACCTGTCGTAAAACAATTCGAGAAATGTCCTACAATGCTAGAGCACAGTGGCCGGGAACAGCATTTTCGGTGCAAATGCTGCCAAGCAGGCGTCACGGACCAGGCTGCGTAGTTATGTACCGTAACGTTACGCCTCTGCTAAGAGAATAAAGCTTTATTTCCCATTGAACCAATTTACGACCTTTGCAGGTGCACCTACGATTGTTTTATGTGGAAATACGACATAGGCTAGAGTCTATCGTATCACAAAGGGCTTAGCAAAACTATTCCCATTTGTGCATCCTCCCAGATGCACGTGAGCTGAAACAGAGAAATCAGCTATTGATTCTTCAGAAATAAAGAGGTCGTATACGCTGCAAAAAGCAAGTACAGTATTAAATATCTGAATGTTAGGTGGAAGACTTGACCTGCATTTTTCTGTACGTGGCTGTGTGCTTCTTAGAGGTAAAATACATGCTGTCGGACAACTGTCTCTGCCTACCCTGTTCTAAATTGCATCATGTGGGATATATTCGTTGAACTAAACATTTATAAAAAATACCTTGGTGATCATCTGCACAGCACAAAATAAATATTCTTCATAACGAAATGTCGTTTCATGCTGAATGTAAGCGCGTAATGGCAGTTTTACTGGCTACATGCAATGCATTATGTGACTGCAATGCAATTTCGTACAAATGTAAAGAAAATAAACAACTTACTAGCAATGATTTGGTAACCATACAAATCACATAACATAAATTTTGTCTTCCACAAAAATAGCTTTGTGCTTTACGTAGGCACGTGTTCAAACTCTTGACCATGGACTAAAAGGCATATTTGCAAACGCCGTTCGTAAGAACGATAGACAGATGTAATTTCAGTGGATTATATGATAGAGAATGCAAAGGCTATTCGTCGACACATGTCACCTATCCTAGTTGGAACTTTGTCATAGACTGCATTTTTGAGCGCTCCGCAAAGAAAGAACTATAGAGGATTCGAATCGACGGACCTCGCAGGCCATTTGACAACAGAATTTCGTCCTATCCAACGTCCAGGAAGGAATTTGCGTTGAAACATGGGGCGAGTGAAGTCCAAAACCGTCGTATAGCAGCCACATACACTGTCCAGTACCTCTTCTAGAAGAAACGGCAGAATGTTTCAGTAATTGTGCATACACTGAGATGAATTTAAGATTCCACAATATAGTTTCCTATGATGCCGCACCATACTTTTACTCTCCAAGGCCGTTGATGTTGCACCTGACGAAGCCAGTGTGGATTTTCGGCTGCCCGGTAGTATATGTTATGCAAATTTACATTATCGTTGTTAGTAAACTTTGTTTATCGGTGAAAGACACGATGGACAAACGCAGAGTCGCCTCTCAACTGCTGAAAGGCAAACCGACAGAGTTCTGTACGACATTGGAAAACACGGTCGTCGAGTGCCTGTTGTAGCGATAGATGAAAAGGATGGAAATTCTGTCGAAGCAGGATGCGAATGTCACTGGTCTGGCTGATTCAAAATTCCTTGGCACTATGTCTCGCACGACTGTGCGGATTTATTAGCATCGTAACCAAAAAAGCTTCTTCGTGTTCTCTGTCAGTTGCAGTCTTCTTTCTTGTCCTCTTTTTGACTTTCAAGCAGCCTGTCTGCACTTGCGTCTTAATACTTCGTGCAACTACTTGGCGATCTTGATAGATACCCCTACACCACTGTACTGATTTTACGGCATTTCTTTTACATTCGCTATATTGTTGTTGTTATTGTTGTTGTGGTCTTCAGTCCTGAGACTGGTTTGATACAGCTCTCTATCCTGTGCAAGCTTCTTCATCTCCCAGTACCTACTGCAACCTACATCCTTCTGAATCTGCTTAGTGTATTCATCTCTTGGTATCCCTCTACGATTTTTACCCTCCACGCTGCCATCCAAACCTAATTTGGTGATCCCTTGAAGCCTCAGAATATTCCCTACCAACCGATCCCTTTTTCTAGTCAAGTTGTGCCACAAACTCCTCTTCTACCGAATTCTATTCAATACCTCATCATTAGTTATGCGATCTACCCATCTAATCTTCAGCATTCTTCGATAGCACCACATTTCGAAAGTTTCTATTCTCTTCTTGTCTAAACTATTTATCGTCCATGATTCACTTCCATACATGGCCACACTCCACACAAATACCTTCAGAAACGACTTCCTGACACTTAAATCAGTACTCGTTGTTAGCAAATTTCTCTTCTTCAGAAACGCTTTCCTTGTCATTGCCAGTCTACATTTTATATCCTCTCTGCTTCGACAATCATCACTTATTTTGCTCCCCAAATAGAAAAACTATTTGTCTCATTTCCTAATCTAATTCCCTCAGCATCACCCGACTTAATTCGACTACATTCCATCATCCTCGTATTGCTTTTGTTGATGTCCATCTTGTATCCTCCTTTCAAGACACTGTCCATTCCGTTCAACTGCTCTTCCATGTCCTTTGCTGTCTCTGACAGAATTACAATGTCATCGGCGAACCTCAAAGTTTTTATTTCTTCTCCATGGATTTTAATGCCTACTCCGAACTTTTCTTTTGTTTCCTTTACTGCTTGCTCAATATACAGATTGAATAACATCGGGGAGAGGCTACAACCCTGTCTCACTCCTTTCCCAACCACTGCTTCCCTTTCATGCCCCTCGACTCTTATAACTGCCATCTGCTTTCTGTACAAATTGTAAATAGCCTTTCACTCCCAGTATTTTACCCCTGCCACCTTCAGAATTTGAAAGAGAATATTCATCAACAATGTCATAAGCTTTCTCTAAGTCTACAAATGCTAGAAACGTAGGTTTGCCTTTCCTTAATCTTTCTTCTAAGATGAGTCTTAGGGTCAGTATTTCCTCACGTGTTCCAACATTTCTACGGAATCCAAACTGATCTTCCCCGAGGTCGGCTTCTACCAGTTTTACCATTCGTCTGTAAAGAATTCAAGTTAGTATTTTGCCGCTGTGACTTATTAAACTGATAGTTCGGTAATTTTCACATCTGTCAACACCTGCTTTCTTTGGGATTGGAATTATTATATTCTTCTTGAAGTCTGAGGGAATTTCGCCTGTCTCATACATCTAGCTCAGCAGATGGTAGAGTTTTGTCAGGACTGGCTCTCCCAAGGCTGTCAGTAGTTCTAATGGAATGTTGTCTACCCCAGGGGCCTTGCTTCGACTTAGGTCTTCCAGTGCTCTGTCAAACTCTTCACGCAGTATCATCTCTCCCATTTCATCTTCATCTACATCCTCATCCATTTCCATAATATTGTCCTCAAGAACATCGACGCTGTATAGACCCTCTATATACTCCTGCCATCTTTCTGCTTACCCTTGTTTGCTTACAACTGGGTTTCCATCTGAGCTCTTGATATTGATGCTAGTGGTTCTCTTTTCTCCAAAGCTCTCTTTAATTTTCCCGTAGGCAGTATCTATCTTACCCCTCGTGAGATAAGCCTGTACAACCTTACATTTGTCCTCTAGCCATCCCTGCTTAGCCATTTTGCACTTCCTGTCGATCTCATTTTTGAGACGTTTGTATTCCTTTTTGCCTGCTTCAAATTTATATTTTCTCCTTTCATCAGTTAAATTCAGTATCTCTTCTGTTACCCAAGGATTTCTACTAGCTCTTGTCTTTTTACCTATTTGATCCTCTGCTCCCTTCACTGTTTCATTCCTCAAAGCTACCCATTCTTCTTCTACTGTACTTCTTTCCCACATTCCTGTCAATTGTTCCCTTCTGCTCTCGCTGAAACTCTGTACAATCTCTGGTTGTGTCAGTTTATCCAGGTCTCATCTCCTTAAATTCCCAACTTTTTGCAGTTTCTCCAGTTTTAATCTACACTTCATAACCAATAGATTGTGGTCAGAGTCCACATCTGGCCCTGGAAATGTCTTACAATTTAAAACCTGGTTCCTAAATCTCTGTCTTACTATTACATAATCTATCTGAAATATGTCAGTATCTCCAGGCTTCTTCCATGTATACAACCTTCTTTCATGATTCTTGAACCAAGTGTTAGCTATGATTAAGTTATGCTCTGTGCAAAATTCTACCAGGCGGCTTCCTCTTTCATTTCTTAGCGCTAACCTGTATTCACCTACTCCGTGTCCTTCTCTTCCTTTTCCTATTACCGAATTCCAGTCACCCATGACTATTAAAGTTTCGTCTCCCTTCACTATCTGAATAACTTCTTTTATCTCATCATACATTTCATCAATTTCTTCATCATCTGCATAGCTAGTTGGCATATAAACTTGTACTACTGTAGTAGGCGTGGGCTTCGTGTCTATCTTGGCAACAATAATGCGTTCACTATGCTGTTTGTAGTACCTTATCCGCACTCCTATTTTTTTATTCATTATTAAACCCACTCCTGCATTACCCCTATTTGATTTTGTATTTATAACCCTGTATTCACCTGACCAAAGCTCTTGTTCCTCCTACCACCGAACTTCACTAATTACCACTATATCTAACTTTAACCTACCCATTTCCCTTTTTAATTTTTCTAACCTACCTGCCCGATTAAGGGATTTGACATTGCACACTCCGATCCGTAGAACGCCCGTTTTCTTTCTCCTGATAACGACCTCCTCTTGAGTAGTCCCCGTCCGGAGATCCGAATGGGGGACTATTTTACCTCCGGAATATTTTACCCAAGAGGATGCCATCATCACTTAATCATACAGTAAAGCTGCATGCCCTCGGTAAATATTACATCTGTAGTTTCCCCTTGCTTTCAGCCGTTCGCAGTACCACAACAGCAAGGCCGTTTTGGTTAGCATTACAAGGCCAGATCATCAATGATCCAGACTGTTGCCCTTCAACTACTGAAAAGGCTGCTGCCCCTCTTCCGGAACCACACGTTTGTCCGGCCTCTCAACAGATACCCCTCGGTTGTGGTTGCACCTACGGTACGGCTATCTGTATCGTTGAGGCACGCAAGCCTCCCCACCAACGGCAAGGTCCATGGTTCATGGGGGGGGGGGGGGGATTCGCTATATGAAAGCACTATATGCAACTTCTCCGGATTGTTGTATTGTCTCTACGTTACGAATATTGAATCAGAAATGAGCGGCCTGCAATGCAGACAAATAAACAGGCTAATATGTTGCCATTCTGACACACCGTAGCACAAGAGACCTACTTGGCGGTGTTTGCACCGCTAGGGCCGATTCCGGCCACTGTGCTCCCAAATTCTAGAACATTTCTCGAATATTTTACGAAAGGTGTCGTCAACATTACAAAACACTATATGACTGTAATTGCGTTCTCAACAGTTATCGAATGAAGTTATAAAATGTTTGCAGTTTCATTTCAAAAGAAACATACGTGCTTCAGTATTTTGGTTGATACGAGCGTTAAAAACATTAACCAACAAAAAAAAAAAATATATCCGTGCCCTCGACCCTCTAACAATATCTGAAAACCGCGTTTCGATATGTGTAACCGTTCACGAATTAAAAGGTGTGGTACTTCTTACGTGTGTGTGTGTGTGGGGGGGGGGGGGGGGGGGTGTCTCGACGACATTTTAAATAAATCGAAATTGCAAGGAGGTACAGGAATCAAATTATCAAATAGAGTCTATTCAGACATTCTTTTAATTGCAGACGATCAAATAATGTTTGAAGTAAATGAGAAACAGTTAAAGGAATCCATATATATTTTAAAAATCTGTGTAGATCTTATAATTATAACCTCAGTTAAAGAAAAGGAAATGATGGGGAAACAACCCAGCCAGATAATAAATGCTGCTAGAGAACAATATTTTAGAATATGTATCGAATCTTAAATACCTTGTTTGAGGCATTAATTTTTGTAATGAGAAGGACAGGGTCGAGGTTGAGTTTCCGTAGCAATGGCGGGAAAGCATTGTCATCCCCGTATTGAAACCAGGCAAGAGCCCTTTGGAGGTGGACAGCTACCGCCCCATTAGCCTCACCAACGTTCTTTGCAAGCTTCTCGAACGGATGGTGAGCCGGCGCTTGAATTGGGTACTGGAGTCTCGGGGCCCTCTGGCTCCGTCTCAGGGTGGGTTCCGTAAAGGCCTTTCCGCCACCGACAATCTGGTGAGACTGGAGTCGGCCATCCGTACTGCCTTTGCCCGCCGTCAGCACCTGGTCGCTGTCTTTTTCGACATGCGGAAGGCATACGATACGACATGGCGTCTTCACATACTTTCTACACTTCATGGATGGGGTCTTCGGGGCCCTCTGCCGATCTTTATCCGAAATTTTCTGTCGTATCGTACCTTCCGCGTGCAAGTCGCGGCCTCTCATAGTTCCTCCCGAGTCCAGGAGAACGGGGTACCACAGGGATCTGTCCTCAGTGTCTGTTTTTAATCGCAATAAACGGACTCGCTGCAGCGGTGGGAAATTCTGTCTCCGCTTCCTTGTGTGCTGACGACTTCTGCCTTTACTACAGCTCTACTGGCATTGGAGCTGTTGAACGTCAGCTAGAGGGCGCTATCCGCAAGCCGCAGTCTTGGGCTGTAGCGCATGGTTTTCAGTTTTCGGCTGCCAAGACCCGCGTTATGCATTTCTACCGGCGCCGAACAGTCCATCCTGAGCCGCGGCTTTATTTTGCCGACGAACTCCTTGCTGTGGTGGAGACCCACAGGTTTTTGGGTGTAGTTTTTGATTCCCGGCTGACTTGGCTGCCTCACATTCAGCAGCTTAAACAGGTTTGTTAGTGGCATCTAAATGCTCTGAGATGCTTGAGCCACACCTGCTGGGGCGCCGACCGATCTACCCTGTTACGGCTTTACCAGGCGTTAATCCAGTCTCGTCTGGATTATGGGAGCCTGGCTTATGGCTCAGCATTCCCATCTGCGCTGTGGGTACTGGACCCAATCCTACACAGCGGCATACGCCTTGCTACTGGTGCTTTCCGGACCAGCCCAGTGGACAGCATACTTGCGGAGGCAGGTGTCCCTCCATTGCTGTTCAGGCGCCAAATTTATTGGCCGCTTATGCTGCCCATGTTTTTAGCTTGCCCGGGCATCCAAACTGTCGTCTCCTGTTCCCGCGATCGGTCGTCCATCTGCCAGAACGTCGATCCCGGTCAGGTTGTCCGATCGCGGTCCGCGTCCGAGAGCTTCTCTCCGGGCTTGCGGCTTTACCTCTTCCGCCTCCTTTCCGGGCGCCTCTGCGTACACCCCCATGGTGTGTGCCTCGCCCTCGCCTTCAGCTGGAATTGGCACAAGGCCCGAAGGACTCAGTCCCTCCGGAGGCCTTCCGCCGCCGCTTTCTTTCCCTCCTTGCAGTGTATCATGGCTCTGGCATTGCGAACACTGACGGCTCGATGGTTGCTGATCGTGTCGGTTATGCGTTTACTCTAGGGGACCATTCCGAACAACGTTCCTTGCCGGATGGCTGCAGTGTTTACACTGCTGAACTGGTCGCCATCTTTCGTGCCCTAGAGTATATCCGCTCGTGCTCTGGTGAGTCCTTCGTTATCTGTAACGATTCCCTGAGCGGTTTACGAGCTCTCGACCAGTGTTTCCCTCGTTCTCGTCTGGTGATGGCTATCCATGAGTCCCTGCATACTCTTGCCCGTTGCGGCCGCTCTGTGGTCTTTGTGTGGACCCCAGGCCATGTTGGGATACCCGGCAGTAAGAATGTTGACCGCCTGGCTAAAGAGGCCACCAGTAAACCATCTTTGGACGTTGGCCTCCCGGCGACTGATTTGCGGGCACTATTATGTCGCAACATTTTCGACCTCTGGGACACTGAATGGCGCAACCTGCCCATGCCCAACAAACTTCGCCCTATCAAGGCGACGACGACTGTGTGGCGGTCGTCCATTCGGGTCTCCCGCCAGGAGTCTGTTGTCCTCTGCCGGCTGCGCATTGGGCACACTCGGCTGACGCACGGCCACTTACTGCGCCGTGAGGACCCACCTCTGCGTCGCTGCGACTCCATTTTATCTGTGGTCCACATTTTCTTGGAGTGTCCGCTTTTAGCTGTGCTCAGGCAGACGTTCGCACTGCCTGACATGCTCCCTGCCCTTTTAACAGATGACCCTGCTATGGCTGGCTTAGTTTTGCGTTTTATTCGGGCAGGGGGTTTTTATCATTTATTATGAGTGTTTCTGTTTTTTAGTGTTGATTCTGGCTTTTGGCCTCCGATTTTAAACTGAGTTTTTAATGTTTTCTCGGTGGTTGGCTTTTCCTTCTTTTTTTTTCTATGGTCGGCCAAACACCGTCACACTCTGTGTGATTTTAATTTGTTTTGTCTGATCTTTGTCGGAGTATTTCTTGTCCCGTGTCGTCTGCCGTCTTTCCTGCTTTTCGTTTTTATTCTCTTTGGGCGGTTTTAAGTTTTTGGAAAAAGGGACCGATGACCATCGCAGTCTGGTCCCTTTAATCCCACAAACCAACCAACCAAGTAGCAAATAATGGCAAATGTCAGACTTCCAAAGGTAGAATTTGATTACATACCATAGGCAAGAAGAGATCGAGGATAACACAAGACACGCAAGAGACAACAGTGATGCCCGACGTGCAAGTAAGGCTAATCCGTAAGAAAAGAATAAAATTTACTGACATATGCATATGGTAACTGACATATAGTGATTTATTACGCATAAGACACCAGGAATGGTTACATCTACATCTACTGTACGAAGTGGAGGGTACATAATGCTGTATTGAACAAGCATAAAAGTATAAAATAATACGTTGGTTCTACCAAAGTGGCTAATACACCTACTTGGTGATGGTTCTGAGTATAAATTGACAGTATTTATTGCCGTATGAAACATAAGGGGCGATCAAAAAGTTAATCTTTGAAGGCAGTACAGTCCACAATTGGCATGCCAATCAGGCCAAATCGGCTTGAGCACTGGGGCAGGCATGAGATCGACGCACCGGGTTAAAGATACCCGTTCGGTAAAACATCGTTTCCTGATCCGTGTCGAAATCCATAACTGCCTGCTGCACATTATCGTCCGACAGATACAGTCGACTCTTCAAGGCTTTTTTAATGGTTTAAAAGGGTGATAAATTCATGAGGAGAGAGCATGATTATAGGACGTGAGGTCGAGTATCTCTCACCTGAGTTGGCATAAATTATAAGTTGCGACATTTGCAATATGGGGACGTGCGTTATCACGAAGCAGCAGCACAGCTTCTCGTAGTTTTCGAAAAAATTTCGCCTGAATTGCATACACATCCTTTATTGTCTGATAGATGTCTAGAGGTGTCCGCCCCACGGCGGCCAAGGAAAGAACATCGGCACGTTGGTCCCGTTTGCAGGCAGTTAGTAATAGCGTCATAGTTCACATTTTCGCATCTACTGCACGCACGTCGGAATGACTCTAACGCCACACTAAGCCCTGGCCTACCCGCATCATAGCCGCGCTGCGTTGCATCTATGCTGCAATTACGGTCTCAAACGGAAACTTCTTAGTCGGTCCTTATGTTTACAGTACTGTTTGAAGAACGCCGATGTTAGGGGCAATAACTGACTGCTAATTACTTAGTTTCGAAGTACTGATGATGTTAGTTTTACATTTGCAAGAATGTATAAGTCCGTTAGCAGAGCGGTTAATTAGTGAGCGAGTGGAGATCATCTACAGCGTTGATGGCCTCTGGGCCGAGGATGCGTAGTAGCCAGCTTCACAGCTAAGCACTCAGCAGTCAGACGGTTTCCTTCGTTCCGTACTGTGTGAAGCTACGTCATATTTGAGCGTTCTGTCGTGGGCGAAATTATTACTGGCTACTTTCTGTGATATTCTGTGTGTACTTTGAGTTTTCTCATAGTGGCTGAAAGACCTAGAAGGCGCCAAGCGTTCCCAATACAGGTAAGGGACCTTATTTTTAATATGTACTTGCCCTTCAAAGGTGAGACAGCTTCAGTGGAGCAGCTATGCGAGGTCGAAAAGGTGTAGGAACGCATTGCAGGAGCCGGTGGCGACGTTGGTATACCAACTGTCAGACGAAATGTGCGGGAGGCTATCTCAACAGGCAACTGGATGTGGAATTTCGTCTCCAGGGAAGAAACATACAGTGCTAAAGCTGGCAACAGGAATTGACGACTTTGATCAAAACGATTTAAGTCTAAAGAGTTTCGAAGTTTATAAAAGGGACGAGTTCCTCACAGTGAAATTGCTCGCTATTATGTCTGAAGCTCCTAGGTTTAAAGGAAGTGCAACATCAATCCAAAGAATATGGAGGAACATCAAATTAAAAAATGAAAAATCTAATGGTGGAAGGAAATTTTTAATGGTGTGGAGTGATATTGCTGCTACTAGGCTGATGTCTCTACGAACAATGCATAAAGCAGGATCAAAAGGACCGTCAGCTGTATATTACTTGGCTGTGACTTGAGTAAATCAAAACCACACTACAAATTATATTTGGTAAACAATAGAGGGACTAGGTGACTTGAAAGTTAGCGGGAAAAGGAGGGAATTTTTTAATACGCCATGCCGGTTGCGCTACTACTGGATTTGTGCCTCAAACTGAGCTATTATTCCGATCAAAATCTAAAACTAACTCTGTCATTCAGAAATGAATGGATAAATACTTCGACTATGGTTTCAGAATCTGGTGTTACCTTATTTCCATCCAGGCTCTGTCATTGTTGTGGACAATGCAAGTAATCACTCTGTAATTTCCGACAGGTTTCCCACTACAAAAACAAGAAAAAGTGATATTCTTCCGTGGTTGCGAAGTAATAAAGTACAACATATTGAAAGACAAACAAGAACAGAGCTGTTGGAGCACGTTAATCTTTCAGAAAGCAGCGGTAAAAAATACGAAGTAGAGCATGCAACTTGGTCACAGGTTGATACGAATACCTCCTTGTCATTGCCATTATAATCCAACAGGTGTCTGAACAAGTGAAGGGATATGTGGCACATAAAAATACTATGTTCAAAGCAGCCGACAGTAATCCATGAAGATATAGAAAAAATCACCGTTGCTGATGGGGAAGCTTGTGTACGTCACACCGAAAAACTGCAAGAAGTAAATTACGAAAAGCAGTTGTTAGAGACGAAATAATGGATCCGTTAAATCTAAATGTGGCACACATATACAGCGCCTCCAGTTCTGAAGGCAGTGGTTGTCAAGCATCTGATAAAAAGGTGTGTGAATGGAATGTAAATTTATTTTGTAGTTTTCATTGAACACTTACTTTCTTGTCACGCTGTCTGTGCAGCAGAAAATTGTTCAGAGCGTAATATGTTCTGCAACGAAAAATTTATTTACGTAAGTTGTTATTCTGATTAAAATATAACGTAGTTTAAAATGTTGTTTGTCCTGTTGTGATATTTTAGAATTACTCCTTTTGTCGGTTTGTTAATAAAGTAAGAAGCAACAGAACGTTTTTTTAAAAGTGCAATTTATTATAGAATCTGTATCACTGGTCTTTCTTCATGTTATTGCGGCTGGAAAAGATTGAACACATATTCAATTCTGTAACGTGAGTATCATACTTATGACGCAGACTTAATAAATTTATCACGAAACCGTTTCTACCGCACAATAAAGCAGACCGTAGCGGCGTAGGTTAAATTTCCGCTACTGCAGCTGTCCGTAACGTAGCTGCTGTCTATGCACTTTGAGCCAAGTTGACAGCTCAGCATTCCTTATGAGCTGTGCGGTTAGAGGCCGTTAACGCTGTCGCCGAATATACTCTGCGGTCCACCAGTGCTCGTCATAGCGGCTGACCGGACGTCGGCCCGTCGACTCTCCAGTTAAACTTCAGCTGTCTCTCCACTTCGCTCTCTGTCCCCTAGCTCTGCAGCCCCCTAAATATCTGGAAAGGGCGGGAGGGGGGGGGGGGACGATGCTGAGCAACGCTCTAATTCCGTACGCGTAGGAGTCGCTGTAGGGGCCACGAGTCGGTTACGCCCCACCGGAAATTCTGCGTCTTCTTGCCACATTGCGCCTGCAGAGCAGGCAACCCGTCTGATTGTGCTGTATAGCGTGGAGCCGTTGTGCCCCGCGCAAACGGCACCTTGTCTGTCAGGCTCATGTTTTTCCCTTCCTACTTCATCGGCGGAAGGTATGCGGGATACATGTCGGCAGCCCTCATGCGGGCCAGAATATGTAACTTTGTGACGTAATCATTACATGAGATGTACACTGAAGTGACAAAATTCACGAGATAGCGATATGCACACATGCAGATCGGGGTAGTATCGCGTAGACAAGGTACAAAAGGGCAGTGCGTTGGCCGAGCCATCATTTGCACTCAGGTGATTCATTTGATAAGGTTTCCGACGTGATTATGACCGCATGACGGGTATCAACAGTCTCTGAACGGGGAATCGTAGTTGGGGCTAGACGCATGGGGCATTCCATTTCGGAAATCGTTAGGGAATTTCATATTTCGAGTCCCACAGTGTCAAGAGTGTGTCAAGCGTACTAAATTTCAGGCATTAACCCTCACCACCGACAACACAGTGGCCGGCGGCCTTCATTTCACGACCGAGAGCAGCGGCGTTTGCTTAGAGTTGTCATTCCTAACACGCAAGCAACACTGTGTGAAATAACCTCTGAAATCAACGTGGGGCTATGACGAACATATCCGTTAGCACGCTGCTGCGAAATCAGGCGTTAATGGGCTATGGCAACAGACGATCGACACGAATACACTTGCTAGCAGTACGATACATCTGCAGTACCTCTCCCGGGCTCGCTACCATATCTGTTGGATCCTAGACGACAGGAAAACCGCCGCCTAGTCAAAGGAGTCGCGATTTCCGTTGCGAATAGTTGATGGGAAGGTTACAGTGTGGTGGAGACTTCGCGAAGCCTTGTACACGAGCTGTCAACAAGCCACTGTGCAAGCAGGTAGTGGCTCCATAACAGTGTCGGCTGTGATTAAATGAAGCCGACTGGGTCCTCTGGTACAATTTAATCTATAATTGACTGGAAATGGTTATGTTCGGCTACTTACAGACCATTAGTATCCATGGATTTCATGTTCCCAAACAACGATGTCACCGGGCCACATTTTTTCACTTTTGGTCTGAAGAACATTCTGGACAATTCGAGCGACTGATTTGGGCACCCAGATCGCCCGACGTTAGCCCCATCGTATATTTATGTGAGATAATCGAGAGGTCAGTTCCTGCACGCCATCCACCACCGGCAACACTTTCGTAATTATGGGTGGCTATAGAAGCAGCATGGGACGATATTTCTGCAGCGGACTTCCAGCGATTTGTTGAGTCCATGTTATGACGAGTTACAGCACTAGGTCTGGAAAAATGTGGTGCGAGATGATATTATGAGGTATCCCATCACTTTTGTCATCTGGGTGTATATGGTTATGTGTTTCTTGAATGGAATGTCGTCTCCCGTAATTTACAGCTGTTCGTAACGCACAATGTATCACCCGTAAAGTCTCTCAGCTTATTTTATTCGAGGACAGAGTCATGTGTCTCCAAAAATTGTAACAGAATAAAGACATTGCTGGCTTTCAAACAAAAAATGTGATCCTCAACTACATACCCTCAGACTCAGAGGGCTGGTTTCTTTGTCTAGGGGCTGAAATACGTAGTTGTTGCATTACAGTATACAATATGAATATACACATGAATCGAATGGTCGAAGGTTCCTATCACTCGGCAACTGCGAATTTTTAATGTAACAAAGAAATTTATTAATGAAAGATTGCAATCAAATAAAACCTGTAAGTACTATATTAAACGACATTAAATGATGAGTACGATAGCAGAAGTACCTTTAAGCATGCCGTTTATTACTGCAAAACACTTACTGGTGTCGATGGTCCAGCAATTAAATAAAATATAAGTTAGCTTTTGCTCTACAATATTACTTTTATTGCTAATCGGTTTTCGGCTTACAAGGCCATCTTCAGACATGTCTAAACATGGCCTTGTAATCCGAAAACCGGTTAGCAATAAAAGTAATACTGTAGAACAAAAGCAAACTGGTGCTTTTCATTATTATTATAATGTTGTTCTACCAAGAACCGACGGAAGATTCTGTTAATTTGAAAATATAAGTTGAATACAGCGGAAACAATAGATTCCTACTTCACGTAATTAGTTATGAACAACAACATACCTCGCGAGATATTCACTTCCAAACACATACTGCGTCTTCACCGCAGAAGCCACGGAAATCTCACAAGTGTACAAGTCGGCACTACGAAATATTTCTCTCTCCCGTGACGACGCGCAAACTGCTCAGCACCCTCCAAGTATTTCCTGTGGCCGTCCGTCGCGCCTTCCCATCCTGCACTCTCCCTTGTCCTGTGCAACCGTCCGGCACGCCATCCTGTTCCGTATCCCCGTCTCCCGTGCGACCCGACGCTCCTCCCCCACTTCCATACAGTCTCTCCATTGACTACCGTAGTAACGAGCACTGTAATTAGCTAGAGCGCTCCCGCCATGTCTCCAAGCCAATGCACACCCACAAACAAATTGAAACACATACAAAATAGTGGATTTACATTTAAATAACTTCAAATTAAATAAATATTCGTACGGCTGGACCATAAACACGCTCTAACACACATTATTGAATACATAAACAAATTAAATAAACATATATCAAAGGAATAGATGCAAAAGTAGGCCAGTAGCCTAATGTATCTGTGCATTCTAAAACACAGTAAATATTTGACTATTTTCTTCATGAATAGTATATATCGGATATAAACAAAGACAAAAACGAATAAATATGTTTACATGCATGCTGCTACCGTTTTTTTCGCGTAACTGTGGAGTACTTATATCCTGACGCGATGAATAGTAATGGGCCACTTTGACCTCCAATAACTCATGTACTATTCAAGTTACATGCCTGTAATTCATACCAATTTACGTTTACACTTATAGCTCTTTAAAGACACGTCTATCGACAAAATTAGTTGCTGGGTGTTACTTGTATAATTTATAGTCAGATACTAAACTTTCAACTAATAAAGATATTGAGAAGCTGATTACACCATCAGAATCACAGTGCAAATAATGGTAATATACATGTTTCTTTTGAAGGTATAATGATTTCTCTGGCTATTATTAATTTCTACATGAACTCTGAAATGTCTGCCATTATGGTTTCACAAAGTCCGCTATCTTTGGCACTCCCGGCATACAAATCTCCTTTATCGACACAAAGCACAGCCCTTGTCACAGTGTGAACATGTAATTTCCAGCCACGCGGTCTGCCTGGACCACGTGCTGGGCCTAACCTATTGCTCAGGCTAACGTTCGGCACCACGCGGCTGCCGTTGAGCCCCGGCTTGCCGAGTAACCCCTGTTCCCACGCCAACTGAGTTTTTTCAGGGCGCCGCAACCCGCCCGTTACCTCACAACACTATCCATTAATGACGAAGCTAAAGTTACATAAGACTACACAGGGTGTCCCAACAAGAACGGTTGGCATTCAGGGATATTGGCCGGGAATCGAACGGATATCATCAAGAAAAGTAAAACCGTCTACAAAACATGAAATCTAAAATGCGTATCTTAAGAGCTACGAGCACATCCTCACCTTCGACACTGTGAAACAAATCTTTTTTACTGGAAGCGCTTTGGTTTCCTATTTTGAGAGGTCGTGGACCAAAACAAGGTAGAAAAATGTCCAGTACACATGTATTCTAAAGTGCATACGTTAAGAAAGATAAGCACTTGTTCGCCACAAATATTGTGAAGCACATATCTACGGAAGAAGTGCCCATAGTGCATCTTAGAATCCATGTCTACAATACTATTTTTCCTTCTAATGATCGTTTCTGTGATATGCCTAAATTTCGATAATTCCTCTAGGGACACCCTATATAGATTTTACCAGTGTAAATAAAGATATGCACAGTGCGACCGATAGAGCACATAGTTTTTACCTCAGCTCAGTACAGCCGATAGATACACAAAACAGAACAGAAAATTTATATTCCTAGCTTTCGGAACTTTGTTCCTTCATCAGGGAGGAGAGAGGGGATGAAGGAACAAAGTTCCGAAAGCTAGGAATGTAAATTTTCTGTTCTGTTTTGTATATCTATCGGCTGTACTGAGCTGAGGTAAGTACTGGCCAGCCCCTCTATCTCTTTGTTAGTATTTGTTTCACATCTTTATATGAGATTTTCCATTAATCATTTAGAGCACATAATTGTCTCAGTTGCAGACTTCTAAGATCCTGTCTCAAGTGTAGAACTGCATGGAAGTGAAACGCGGGAAGTGCAAAGAACAGAAGCGTTTGAAATGTGGAAAATTGTTTTAACCTACGGCCACACTTATGTTATGTGTGCTGGCTACGGGTTTCAGTCCCAAGTTGTATCGTCAGGACATCAAACTATCAAGAAATCACAGTAAAAAGTTAAAATAATTTGTTAAGAAATATTTACATAACATTTTTTTCTTCATGGGAGCAAAACCATGGTACAGAGTCAAATCTAAAACACTGCAGACAGTCCCTTACTCAAGGCAAGCAGTCGTTATGTTCGTTTCCAAAGTAGGTTGGAAAATACTAAAAGTAAAGACCAATTTTATGCTTTAAATATACGAAAATTGCACGCAGTAGTGTAAAGTATATCCGATAAGAGTGCAACTATTTACAGAACTTCTTTTTTCTGCTTAAAGAAGTATCACAATGTAAAATATCTATAAAAAATGAACAAATCGAAAATATGAACTGCAGGAAGATAAATAGTGAAACAAAGAATAAAACCGTTCCCAGTGTAATAAAACTTGGTAGTCATAGTAACAAATCCAGGATACTATGTTTCCATTCACAGTTTGTACATCGCGGATATCACTACGAAGATGGTGTTTGGTTGTGGGGCGCTCAACTACATGGTCATCGGCGCCCGTACGAAGTTCCAATTTTTGCGCAGACCAATTTGTTTTCACAGTCAATTCTAGGCACTGTCACGGCTGATGATGAGGATGACGGAATGATGAGTACAACACAAACACCCAGTCTCCGGCAGAGAAAAACCCCAACCTGGCCGGGAATCGAACGGATATCATTATGAAAAATCGGTCTCGCTATAGATGCTTTAATCGGGTATGTGTCTTTCGTAATAACAGCATTTTACATGGTGCCGTAGGAATGATGCGACACTCTTCGACGGGCTGTAGATGGTGTCTTGAGGAACAAATCGAGGATAAGAAACCAGTGTCCGGGAACGTCATACAACGATGCTATTGAGCATCGAGTTTATCGGTGCCTGCCACAAAGCATCCTTTCAGGTGAAAGACCATTGGTGAAATGGCTTACGATGTTGTATGTTGTTCAGTGATTGCGACTGATTACAACAATCGGCAGTACAGAAGACAGAGACAACTGTGTTGCCTCGGTGGATTACGGTTTCAAACATGGGTTTCTAAGAGCAGCTTATTTTTCTCCGGTATACCGAAAAATATTATATATTTTAGAGCGTTTCAGGAGAAAAATAAACTGCGGATGGAATTCCGTGTCCGAAATAGTCATCCACCAAGACAACAGAGAATCGCATTCGTAGGAGTCAAGGCCTGATTAAGCAGCAGTTAGCTCCATCTTTTCCACTGGTGATCATGGCGACCACAATCTCTGAATAATAAACAACAATGCGAGACGTTCCCGCTACAAAGTCACGTCTGCTGCCGAAGGGATGACCTAGTGCCGGGCGTCGGCGGCTGTATCTACAGCGCCGTTGGATGACTTTTCTGGACACGGGTTCCTATCTTCGATGTTCCCCAAGACATTTCTGGGACTAAATCAAAAACTGTCATCCGGCAAATTATCCAACATCCAACTAGTTGTCTACTCAGGACAGGGGCATAGTGTGGCTGTGTATTACTCGCCCGATGCTATTTGGCCCTCATACGCCAAATCCTACTTTCATGTTTCTTGCAGCAGTGTCGATGTGTACAAAGGAACACTCAACTGGGCCACATGGCGCTACCTCCGCGTCGCGTCGCAGTTCATCAACCCGCCATGGCCGTGGTAACCAGTCCAGGTCTGCTGCTACGGAAGGAGGCTGAAGATTATACAATGAGGTGACGAAGTCATGGGATTCCCCCTAACATCCTGTAATATCTCCTTTTGCTCGGCTTCGTGCAGCAACTCGACTTGACAAGTCGTTGGAAGCGCCCTGCAGAAATACTGAGCCATGCTGCCCCTACAGCCGTCCGTAATTGCAGGTGCAGGATTTTGTGTACGAACTTACCTCGCGATTATGTTCCATAAATGTTGGATGGGATTCGTGTCGAGCGATATGGGTGACTAAATAATTCGTTCGAACTCTCCAGATTGTTCTTCAACCGGTAGCGAACGTCTGTGTCCTAGTCCTAGTAACATGGCCCATCCATAAAAATTCAGTCGTTCTTTGTAAATATGCTGCAAGTGGTCTGCAATTAGCCGCAGAAACACCGTTTCCAGTCAATGAGCGGTGCAACTGGACCTGAGGACGCGGTCCATTACATGGGGACACAGCGCACACCATTATGGAGCCACCACCAGCTTGCAAAGTGCCTTGTTGAGAACCTGGGTCCATGGCCACTCTCGAACCCCACCGTCAGTTCTCACCAACTGTGATCAGGGCGGGTGAGAGGTAATGCCTGAAATTTGGAATTTTAGGTGGATCTTGTAATACTGAATTCCCTGAAGATTTCCTAAGTGATATATCCCATAATGACAGCTCCGGAAATGCTCGGCTTTTAATTACCTTATGTTTTCAGGGGCAGATATGGATTCTGACCACAATCTATTGGTTATGAACTGCAGATTGGAACTGAAGAAACTGCAAAAAGGTGGGAATTTAAGGAGTTGGGACCTGGATAAACTGAAAGAACCAGCGGTTGTACAGAGTTTCAGGGAGAGCATAAGGGAACAATTGACAGGAATGGGGGAAAGAAATACAGTAGAAGAAGAATGGATAGCTCTGAGGGATGAAGTAGTGAAGGCAGCAGACGATCAAGTAGGTAAAAAGACGAGGGCTAATAGAAATCCTTGGGTAACAGAAGAAATAGTGAATTTAATTGATGAAAGGAGAAAATATAAAAATGCAGTAAATGAAGCAGGCAAAAAGGAATACAAACGTCTCAAAAATGAGATCGACAGGAAGTGCAAAATGGCTAAGCAGGGATGGCTAGAGGACAAATGTAAGGATGTAGAGGCTTGTCTCACTGGGGGTAAGATAGATACTGCCTATAGGAAAATTAAAGAGACCTTTGGAGAGAAGAGAACCACTTGTTTGAATATCAAGAACTCAGATGGAAACCCAGTTCTAAGCAAAGAAGGGAAGGCAGAAAGGTGGAAGGAGTATATAGAGGGTTTATACAAGGGCGATGTGCTTGAGGACAATATTATGGAAATGGAAGTGGATGTAGATGAAGACGAAATGGGAGATAAGATACTGCGTGAAGAGTTTGACAGAGCACTGAAAGACCTGAGTCGAAACAAGGCCCCGGGAGTAGACAACATTCCATTAGAACTACTGACGGCCTTGGGAGAGCCAGTCATGACAAAACTCTACCATCTGGGAGCAATATGTATGAGACAGGCGAAATACCCTTCTTGAAGAAGAATACCCTTCTTCAAGAAGAATATAATAATTCCAATCCCAAAGAAAGCAGGTGTTGATAGATGTGAAAATTACTGAACTATCAATTTAATAAGTCACAGCTGCAAAATATTAACGCGAAATCTTTACAGACGAATGGAAAAACTGGTAGAAGCGGACCTCGAGGAAGATCAGTTTGGATTCCGTAGAAATGTTGGAACACGTGAGGCAATACTAACCTTACGACTTATCTTAGAAGAAAGATTTCTAGCATTTGTAGACTTAGAGAAAGCTTTTGACAATGTTAACTGGAATACTCTCTTTCAAATTCTGATGGTGGTAGGGGTAAAATACTGGGAGCGAAAGGCTATTTACAATTTCTACAGAAACCAGATGGCAGTTATAAGAGTGGAGGGGCATGAAAGGGAAGCAGTGGTTGGGAAAGGAGTGAGACAGGGTTGTAGCCTCTCCCCGATGTTATTCAATCTGTATATTGAGCAAGCAGTAAAGGAAGCAAAAGAAAAATTCGGAGTAGGTATTAAAATTCATGGAGAAGAAGTAAAAACTTTGAGGTTCGCCGATGTCAGAGACAGCAAAGGATTTGGAAGAGCAGTTGAACGGAATGGACAGTGTCTTGAAAGGAGGATATAAGATGAACATATATAAAATCTAGACTGGCAATGACAAGGAAAGCGTTTCTGAAGAAGAGAAATTTGTTAACGTCGAGTATAGACTTATGTGTCAGGAAGTCGTTTCTGAAAATATTTGTATGGAGTGTAGCCATGTATGGAAGTGAAACATGGACGGTAACTAGTTTGGACAAGAAGAGAATAGAAGCTTTCGAAATGTGGTGCTACAGAAGAATGCTGAAGATTAGATGGGTAGATCTCATAACTAATGAGGAGGTACTGAATAGGATTGGGGAGAAGGGAAGTTTGTGGCACAACTTGACTAGAAGAAGGGATCGGTTGGTAGGACATGTTTTGAGGCATCAAGGGATCACAAATTTAGCATTGGAGGGCAGCGTGGAGGGTAAAAATCGTAGAGGGAGACCAAGAGATGAATACACTAAGCAGATTCAGAAGGATGTAGGTTGCAGTAGGTACTGGGAGATGAAGAAGCTTGCACGCGATAGAGTAGCATGCAGAGCTGCATCAAACCAGTCTCAGGACTGAAGACCACAACAACAACATGTATGAGATACTACCGTCAGGTGTATATAAGCATATCGCTGTCCCATGGCTTTCGTTTCCTCAGTGTACATCGCACACAATGAGTACGACACAAAAGTTAAAAATGAATACATCAAATAACTAACTAGGAGGAAGTGAACCGAAGTGCGGAAAAATTAAGTTATAGTCCATTTGCAGCCATTCATGGACTTCAAGATCTCAAAGAACAATGGAATTTTTATGGATGATAATGTGCAATGGCACTAGGACACAGACGTTCGCTAATGGTTGGGAGAATATTCTAAATAATTCGAACGAATCATTTAGCCAACCATATCACCCGACACGAATCCCATCGAACATTTATGGAACATAATGGAGAGATTAATTGGTACACAAAATACTGCACCTGCAATTACGGACGGCTGTAGACGCAGCATAGCTCACTATTTCTGCAGGGCGCTTCCAACGACTCGTTGAGTTCATCTTAGATCGAGTTGCTGCACGAAGCCGAGCAAAAGGAGATCTGACACGATGTTAGGGGGATCCCACGACTTTGTCACCTCATCGTAAAATCTTCAGCCTCCTTCCGTAGAAGCACATTGGGACTGGTTACCACGGACATGGCGGGTTGGTGAACCGCGAACGGTGTAGAGGTAGCCGTTGACACTGCTGCAAGAAACACGAAACTGGGATGTGGCGTATGATGGTCAATCGCATCTGGCGAGCAATACACAGCCACACTATGGCCCTGTCCTCCGTAGACAGCTAGTTGGATGTTGGATACCTGGAAGGATAACAGTTTTTGATTTTAGTATACAGGATGCCCCAGAAATGTTACGAAAAATTTGGAGGGGTTGTAGAGGGTGTCTTGGGGAACAAATCGATGATAGAAACCTGTTTCCAGAAATGTCATACAACGACGCTGCAGATACAGCCGCCGACGCGTAGCACTAGGTCATCCTTTCGGCAGCAAACGTGAGTTTGTACGGGGAAAGTCTGGAAATGTTGTTTGTTATTCAGAGATTGTGATTGCAATGATCACCAGTGCAAAAGATGGATCTAACTGCTGCTTATGTAGGCCTTGTCTCCTATGAATGCGATTCTCTGTTGTCTTGGTGGATGACGGTTTCAGGCACGGGATTCCATCCGCAGTTTATTTTTCTTCTGGAACAATAGGGTGATAAAACACATCCTGAATGATAAAAAAATCCTCATTTTTTTCATGGTGGGAAGTGTGAGGGAAAACTGTGGCGGAGGGAGACCATAGCTCGGATACAAGAATAAGGTTCAAATGAATATAGGGTGTAGTATGAACCGAACTATACAGGTTAGACTAGCGTGAAGAGCTGCATCAGATCAGTCTCCGAATCCAAAGTCGATCCAATGTTCCGTATCTCCGGAGAAACAGGCAAACGTTACAGAGAAAGATGGATAGTGTCGAATATGCACAACGCTCAAACTGTAGAACAAGAAAGAAGTGCTGAGATTAAAACGGACGGACTCTTTCCCACAAAGGTTTCGTTTGACGAAAAATCATCAGCTCCGCGATAATTTGTACCTTTTAAATAGCAGTACTTACTTGCTAAGCCGCAAAAATCGGTAACAATAACTCAATACTTGACTTACATACCTCCATTTTACCGCTGTAAATGTTTTGGTTTGATCACAGTGTGACTTTCCCATTCAGGTATAACATGTTCCCATACAAGCACTTGTATTAAAAGTTAATGTACTGGATCTGTCCGCTTTCAGCACAAGCAAGTGAATCATTTAAAAGTCGCTCACAGGACTAGCTACCGCTGCCGATGTAGCGGTAGGTAGCAGTGACTGGCCTTTGTCGGAATGTACATTGAAAGAAGCAGCCTCTGATAATAGCATCTGCAGTAATACAGCCTTAGAACCTTTAACGACACGAATAAAATCATATTTAAAAACGTTCACAATTTAGAAACGTCAAACTTCGGGGAAAGTGTCAGTAACACGAAAGTGATACACAACTCTGTAACAAATAGTAACAATAAGTGAGGATTTTTGTGAAACCTATCACCCACAAAAGTTTACTAAAATACATCAAGTCAAGTTCAACGTTATAACGTTATCAGTTTTAAAGCAGCAGAGAAATGGCTTCCAAAGTTATCAGATATTGAATGTTCTATATGCCGGTCGGTGGAGAATACGTAAACAAGTGTTATTGGGGGACAAAGTTTTGACGAATGATAGCACCATTGTGTAATTTTGCTAGTAGTAGTAGTAGTAGCAGCAGCAGTAGCAGCAGCAGATTTATTCGTCAGCGGAACACTTTCACAAGGATATCGGACATATGTTGGTATTGCAGTTTAAGAACATCAAAAGTAACGGAATTCATGTGTACCGTCATTTACATGCAGACCAGTCTATCCCTATGACAAGGATGGGGACAGTAGGAATCTACCCAGCATTTTCCTAAAGTAATTTAGGGAAACCACAGTAGTCGGGTGAAGATTAGGGCTCCGCCCTATCGAAGCTTAACACAGTAGTGTCTTATTCCTATTGTCCGTAGTGTAGAATGTTGTTGCACAAAGGAGATATTTAGTAATGCAAAAAGCTGGTGCAACAGCGTTCGTTGATGTCTCACCAACAGTCTCTGTACGTACACTATGCACACATTGTTTCATAATTAACTCTAGTTGTCAGACTCATACTGTGACTCTTTAAAAAACGAAGGAGTCAAAGTAAAGATGGAAAGCTAAATTGTAATTCCTCCTCATCCTAATTATTGACGTAAAAAAGAGCTACAAAAAATAAAGTGGGAGTGAAAATGATCATATTTAGTTGCAGTTATGAAACGACTTAAGCAGATATCCCAACAAAGCCTGGTTCTGCGCTGCCCTTCCTTTTACGTTTCCTGTTTGGACCAAACCAGATCGCTGTAGGAGAGAGATAAGTAGCGTGATGGTTGACCGTATTAAAATGCACCACAGTGGGATAATGCATGTCGCAGTGTGGAGCGTGAATAATCGTACTTAGTATAACAAAGAATTCAGACTGCGTATTTTAAGAGAAATGACGCAGATCTGGATATCATAACATGCTGATGGTGTGCGGTTGTCTCATCAAGAAACTCCCGCTTTCCAGCAAAATTTAATTGCTGTAACATAGAATAAACCGGCAGAGAATAAATGATGATTGAGGTATATATTCAATAAAATATGTTTAAGTCATTTAAAGTAATAGTAATCTTATTCTTTACAATTATCTTAGAGCTGCAATAATGGTATTCTTAATTTCATCAAGACAGAAGGAGGACAGATAGCGAGAAGGACTCTAATGGAAATTACTTTGTTTTTTTCCAAAAGAACGAAGTAGTTTTTGGGATCAAGGATATAAATATTCTCCAGTATGCTACTTAATTGAAAGACCAGATGTATTTTGTTATGATAGCGACGTCTGGTTCTCGTGTACTGTACCACAGGTTCCCATTTGGTAGCCTGAAAACCTGTCAGCATCTGTCTATAAGAAGGCCGGCCACGGCGTGCCAAAGTTAACAAGTGAGTGTGTGCGGACCCGTACGGGCCAACATCCGGCCTGGCATTTCGCTTGCTCGGTTCTTCTATGACGTACCCGGAACAGTGTAACGTTTCATTTAGCATTGCAGTGCGGCATTTTTCGGTCGCCATAACTCTCTGAGGTCAGCAGAATCGTCACGTCAGTGCTGTTTGCTCATCACTATTTGTTTGTGGTGTAATGAACGTTTCAGTTCCAGTGGCTGTTTCCATAAAAAAGCAACTATCGAATGTTTTGAAATGAATGGGAATGACAGAAGAGAGGGTTGAGAATTGTCAATTCGCGTTAGTGAGAGTACTGCAGATTTGCTATGAAAGGACATTATAATATCCTGAAGAAAGAATTTATAGATTTATTTGACAATGAAAGAGCAAAAAATTACAATGATCGAAAGAGAGGATTCATCGTTCTGTAGATCAAGAGACACTCTGTGCTAAATTTGCAGGCATAGACCACGTGAAGAATCTGGTGGTATGAATAGTAAAATTTCTGAAATTGCACGCATTATTCCATGATCAGTTGCAACATTTTCCAGTGGAAATGAACGAAAAGTGTGGAGACTTCATATATTACACCAAAGTACGTTGGGTAAGCCAAGGGGCAGGCCCGGAATGATTTTACGATTTAAAACTCACTATTTTTTAATTTATTAACTAAAAATGAGTGTAGGAACTCAAATCAGAACATGTGGAATGGATTGCTGACTTCGCATTTTAAGTGGACTTGACTGCACACTGCCTACAGTAAGAAATTACTAGGTAACTCCTTTATGATTTGATGGAGATTCATTTCGAAAGAAAATGACGTTCCAGAAGGGACACATTTTGCCAAAGACAGCAAAGTTCTCTAAGCTCACTACCATTAAAGAAAATGCAAGGTCTGAGGAATTGCTTGTGGCCATGAAAGAATTACAAGGTTAGATTTATAAAGGTTTTGAGGTCACTGTCAATCTTACTCCTCTTTTCGAGACAGTTTGTCGTTTCAGCTGAAAGCGTCGCTAAGCATGTGAAGATGTAACTGATTGACCTGCAAGGCAATTCCAGTTATAACGACAAATCTTTTTACGTTAAAGCTGACCAAGACGTCTACATTATTGTTCGCAGGTAGAGTCTTCAAGTCTCCATAGTGAGGTTTCAAAAGAGCTACAATAATTCGATCGACATATTTGTGAGAAAGACCTTAGCTTTGAGAGTAAATTTTTGTAGAAAAAAATGAAAAGCAAATGTAGTGTGAAAGAGTTATAGAAAGCTGAGTGCACCACATTCCAGTCCTCCCACAGAGAAAAAGAACTTGATAGAAACGGGAATCGAGCCCTCGTTCCCGACATGGTAGGCAGATTTCATTCTCTAGTACAAAAGATATATTAATCAGTTTTGGATCTGGGCCCATCATAGAACATCCATACTTTTGAGACAAAAACTTGTCTGGGGAACATTTTCTTTCATTGTCGACTCCATGGGAATGGCTCTAGTAAAGGAACCAGAGACCTCGTCCTAACGTTGCTGTTGATAATCGAAGCAACACTGTACAAAAATCGAGACACGTTCATAGGATTAACTGGCTCAAATGGTTCAAATGGTTGTGAGCACTATGGGACTTAACATCTGAGATCATCAGTCCCCTAGAACTTAGAACTACTTAAACCTAACTAACCTAAGGACATCACACACATCCATGCCCGAGGCAGGATTCTAACCTGCGACCGTAGCGGTCTCGCGGTTCCAGACTGAAGTGCCTAGAACCGCATGGCCACATCGGCCGGCTAGGATTAACTGACCTGGAAAAAGAGTATGACAGTGTAAAATGGTGCAAGGTGTTCAAAATTCTGAGAAAAAATAAGGGTAAGGTGCAGAAAAAAAAATTGTGGTAAGTTCCTATGGGACAAAACTGCTGAGGCCATCGGTCTCTTGGCTAACACACTACTTAATCTAACTTAAACTAACTTGCACTAAGGACAACACGTATACTCATGCCCTAGGAAGGAAGGACTCGAACCTCCAACGGGGGGAAGGGGGGGGGGCGTGAACTGTGACAAGGCGCTCAAGACCGTGCGACTACCGCTGCCACTCGCGGCCTAAGTTGTAGAAATTGGATTGGATTGTTTGGGGGAAGAGACCAAACAGCGAGGTCATCGGTCTCATCGGATTAGTGAAGAACGGGGAAGGAAGTCGGCCGCGCCCTTTCAAAGGAAACATCCCGGCATTTGCCTCGAGTGATTTAGGGAAATCACGGAAAACCTAAATCAGGATGGCCTGACGCGGGATTGAACCGTCGTCCTCCCGAATGCGAGTTTAGTGTGCTAACCACTGCGCCACCTCGCTCGGTAAGTTGTAGAGAAGACGGGTTATATGCAACATGTACAAGAACTAAGATGGAAGAATAAGAATGAAAGATCAAGAACGAAGTTCCCAGCGGTAAAAAGGGTGAAGAGAGAGAGAGTTGGAGTCTGTCGCCTCTCCTGTTAAATCTACGCGTCGAAGAAATAATAATCAAAATGGAAGCAGAATTCAAGGTAGGATTAAAACTCAGGGAGAAAGGATGTAAATGATAAGATTCACTGATGGTATTGCTATCCTCACTAAAAGTCAACAAGAATTATAGGATCTGTTAAATGGAATGAACAGCCTAATAAGTACAGAATATAGATTGAGAGCAAATAGAAGGAACACGAAAGTGAGAAAAGCATAAATTAGGTTAGTGATAAACTTAACATGAAATCTGGGGGCCTCCAAGTATACGATGTTAAGACATTCTGCTACCGTGTACGGGAAGTAGTGTATGGTGGATAACGCAAGGAGGACATAAAAAGCGCACTAGAAAAGGGAAAGATTTCATTCCAGGACAAGCAGTCTACTAGTATCAAACATAAACCTTGGTCTGAGGAAGAGGTTTCTGAGAAAATACGTTTGGAGCACAGCGTTGTTCCGTAGAGACTCGTGGTCAATGGGAAATTCGGAACAGCAGAGAATCGAAGGGTTTGGATTATGGTGTTACAGAAGAATGTTCAAAATTAGATGCAGTGATAAGGTACGGAATGAGGAGATTCTCTGCAGGATCGGCACGGAAAGGGATATATGGGGAACACTGACAAGAAGATGGGACAGGACGATAGGACATGTGTTAAAATATGAAGGAATAAATTCCATGGTGCTAAAGGGATCTGCGGAAAACAAAAAACAATAGACGAAGACAGATATTCCAATACGTTGAAATAGGATGTAGGGTGCAAGTGCAACTCTACCTTGAAAGATTAAATGCTGCAGCGACAAACTTATGTTGTAAGTTTTGTTGGAAGAACTGCAATATAGCGATTTCAAATGGTGCTTCTCGTCACGTTAATCGTTCTATGAACTGAAATTTCATAATTTCTTTTTTCAAGAGCGTATTTTCCTCACTTTGTTCACGTGCGAGACTTACCCTGTGTCCGGGAATAGCGCGAACAATTCTGTTTTTTTTTTTTTTTTTTTTTTTACGCCGTCCGGTATAATGTAGGGGGTTGAAAATTATGTCAGGGGTTTGAGGATTTTATGACTGGAGTCCATTGATTTAAATTTTATACCTACATGTTCGACATCCCGTTTGTGCAGATTGTCTTTCCGTGCCTCTCTCAGCCGAACTTGGAGCATGCGCTGAAGTCGATGGGATGGTGTGGCTACCAGCTTGCTCACAACTTCCCACTTAATCCTTTGGCAACTTAGCAGGGGCAATGTGTTTATGTAGCTTTGGAGTGTGAAATAACTAGTCCACACGTTTTTGGTCATAAAATTTTTGAAATAATGAAATGACAGTAACAATGAACTGCGTACTGGACAATTTTCTGTTGCTCTTACGGGAAATGGTATTATTAAAGGCCACACGATAACAGCTGAACTTAGGGGTGCACTTAATGCTACTGCTTCACCAAACATATCAGATATTTTTAAAGTCAAAAATGAAAATTGTTATCTGAAGTTTGCTGATAAAGAGAGTAAATTTTCATACCACACTTATACACACGATCTAAGATTGAAAATTAACTGACGCCACATTTCCATCTGGTATTACTAAAACCTAGGGAGTCATTGTTAACCTTATTTAACAATTTACTGATAACCGATAACGTGTTGTTTTCCTTGGATAATATTAGTTATGTAACTGCAATGATGCATAGTAATAGTAACGATGGATAGCTCCAACAAAAGTGAAATAAAACTTCTTACGATTGTTGTAAGACATTTCAGTCAGGAGGACAGAATTACAGTAAAACTTTCAAATTTCTGTGAAATGTCAGGTGATATTCCTCCAATTTTGACAGACATCTTTCGCAGCGTATGAAAAAATACAAACTTAAAGAAACATTGGCTTATTATATTTCTCATAACAAAAACAGCCTCCCCCCATGAACCATAGACCTTGCCGTTGGTGGGGAGGCTTGGGTGCCTCAGCGATACAGATAGCCGTACCGTAGGTGCAACCACAACGGAGGGGTATCTGTTGAGAGGCCAGACAAACGTATGGTTCCTGAAGACGGGCAGCAGCCTTTTCAGTAGTTGCAGGGGCAACAGTCTGGATGATTGACTGATGTGGCCTTGTAACACTAACAAAAACTGCGTTACTGTGCTGGTACTGCGAACGGCTGAAAGCAAGGGGAAACTACGGCCGTAATTTTTTCCCGAGGGCATGCAGCTTTAACATCAAGTATAGATTTAAGTCTCAGGAAGTCGTTTCTGAAAGTATTTGTATGGAGCGTAGCCATGTATGGAAGTGAATCATGGACGATAAATAGTTTGGACAAGAAGAGAATAAACGCTTTCGAAATGTGGTGCTACAGAGGAATGCTGAAGATAGGACGGATAGATCACATAACTAACGAGGAGGTACTGAATAGAATTGGGGAGAAGAGGAGTTTGTGGCACAACTTGACTAGAAGAAGGGATCGGTTGGTAGGACATGTTCTGAGGCCTCAAGGGATCACCAATTTAGTATTGGAGGGCAGAGTGGAGGGTAAAAATCGTAGAGGGAGGCCAAGACATGAATACACTAAGCAGATTCAGAAGGATGTAGGCTGCAGTAGGTACTTGGAGATGAAGAAGTTTGCACAGGATAGAGTAGCATGGAGAGCTGCATCAAACCAGTCTCAGGACTGAAGGCCACAACAACAACAACAAAAACAGTAGTTTTGGTGAGGTGAAAAGGAAGAGGAATGAAAATATGTTTAGAAAAGTCAAAAGTAAATAAATAGTCGTATTTTAGGAATTGGTTGTTAAGTGCACATTGTACGCAAACGATTGCTGAAAAAAATTACGTCTGGTTAAAAGTACAGCTGAGTAAATAGAGTTTAAAGTTTCAGTAAACTATTAAGACTTTTAAGTAGTTCGGAAGATATGTCCTATGTTGGACCCAAAACAGTATGGTAAGTACATCACCGAGCTCGGGTGTTGGTTTGTGTGTGTTGAAGGCGGGGAGAGGGGTGTGGGGTGTGTACAGAGTGGAGGTGAGCTGTGTGTAATCTCTGCTTTACAAGTCCGTCGCCGCCCGGAGGTCTGTAATTTAATGAACTGCAGGCGGAGGTCCAGTCCACCGTCTCCCGTTTATTTGTCCCGCCTGAAAGCGGCACAAAGCCGCAACGGGCGGGGCACGTCCGTAGCAGACGCGGACGCGCGAGTGGATCGTAACACAAGTGTAACTCGCGCTCCGCTAAATCCCGACCCGACAGGAGCAATAAAACTCTTCCCTGCGCTGCCTGTGTCACGTCGGCGACACGACGCTCGCACGAGCGGGCGTCCGGGCCAGACGCGGGGCTGGCAACTAGGCGGGGCGAGACAGAGAGAGATTGTAGGAACAGTGGGAGCGGCAGATGCGTGAGGCACGGCCGTGCCAACAGGTGGCGCACGCCGCACCGCTGCCAACTTGAACGCGTGCCAACGCGTGCAACACGTGGCCGCTACCTGTGGAGCCGTGTAGACCCCGCACCAAAGCTGCCGTTTTGTCTTTTACGGATACAGGTAAAGAAAAATTCTTAAATTCTTCAAGGCTGCAATGGAAAAAAAAACCGCCGCATTGTACTAAAATAACTGCTACCGATTTATAACTGTTAATGCATTCAGAAATGAATTTCCCTAGCCTCTTAATATTACATTACCGGCCATTAAAATTACTACACCAAGAAGAAATGCAGATGACAAACCGGTATTCATTGGACAAATACATTATACTAGACCTGACATGTGATTACATTTTCACGCAGTTTGGGTGCAAGGATCCTGAGAAATCAGTACCCAGAATAACCACCTCTGGAAGTAATAACGGCCTTGATACGACTGGTCATTGAGTCAAACAGAGCTTGGATGGCGTGTACAGGTACAGCTGCCCATGCAGCTTCAACACGTTAGCACAGTTCATCAAGAGTAGTGACTGCCGTATTGTGACGAGCTAGTTGTTCGGCCACCATTGACCAGACGTTTTCAATCGGTGAGAGATCTCGAGAATGTGCTGGCCAGGGCAGCAGTCGAACATTTTCTGTATCCAGAAAGGCCCGTACAGGACCTGCAACATGCGGTCGTGCATTATCCTGCTGAAATGTAGTGTTTCGCAGGGATCGAATGAAGGGTAGAGCCACGGGTCGTAACACATCTGAAATGTAACGTCCACTGTTCAAAGTGCCGTCAATGCGAACAAGAGGTGACCGAGACGTGTAACCAATGCCACTCCATACCATCACGCCGGGTGATACGCCAGTATGTCGATGACGAACACACGCTTCCAATGTGCGTTCACCGCGATGTCGCCAAACACGAATGCGACCATCATGATGCTGTAAACAGAACCTGGATTCATCCGAAAAAATGACGTTTTGCCATTCGTGCACCCAGGTTCGTCGTTGAGTACACCATCGCAGCCGCTCCTCTCTGTGATGCAGCGTCAAGGGTAACCGCACCACATGGTCTCCGAACTGATAGTCCATGCTGCTGCAAACGTCGTCAAACTGTTAGTGCAGATGGTTGTTGTCTTGCAAATGTCCCCATCTGTTGACTCAGGGATCGAGACGTGGCTGCATGATCCGTTACAGCCATGCGGATAAGATGCGTGTCACCTCGTCTACTAGTCATACGAAGCCGTTGGGATCCAGCACGGCGTTCCGTATTACCCTCCTGAACCCACCAATTCCATATTCTGCTAACAGTCATTGGATCTCGACCAACCCGAGCTGCAATGTCGCGATACGATAAACCGCAATCGCGATAGACTACTGTCCGACCTTTATCAAAGTCGGAAACGTGATGGTACGCATTTCTCCTCCTTACACGAGGCATCACAACAACGTTTCACCAGGCAACGCCGGTCAACTGCTGTTTGTGTATGAGAAATCGGTTGGACACTTTCCTCACGTCAGCACGTTGTAGGTGTCGGCACCGGCGCCAGCCTTGTGTGAATGCTCTAAAAAGCTAATAATTTGCATATCACAGCATCTTCTTCCTGTCGGTTAAATTTCGCGTCTGTACACGTCATCTTCGTGGTGTAGCAATTTTAATGGCCAGTAGTGTACATAACAGTATTTTATCGTAGAGTACTTCAACGTCTGTACCATCGGTGACCATAAGCACCGGCAGCAGGTTATCGTGTGCTAATATGCTGCAGTACACTAAATATCGCACTCACAATGATAATGTGTATGGCTAGATCGGATGCCACACCTGAGGGGACAGCAGCGGCCTGGTGCAAGTCTTTCGAGTTGATACCACTTCGGCGACTTGCGTGTCTATTGGGATGAAATGATCTACATCTACATCTACATCCATACACCGCAAGCCACCTGACGGTGTGTGGCGGAGGGTACTTTGAGTACCTCTATCGGTTCTCCCTTCTATTCCAGTCTCTTATTGTTCGTGGAAAGAAAGATTGTCAGTGCGACTCTGTGTGGGCTCTAATCTCTCTGATTATATCGTAATGGTCTCTTCGCGAGGTATACGTAGGAGGGAGCAAAATACTGCTTCACTGCTCGATGAAGGTATGTTCTAGAAACTTCAACAAAACACCGTACCGAGCTACTGAGCGTATCTCCTGCAGATTCTTCCACTGGAGATTATCTATCATCTCCGTAACGCTTTCGCGATTATTAAATGATCCTTTAAAGAAGCGCGCTGCTCTCCGTTGGATCTTCCCTATATCTTCTATCAACCCTATCTGGTACAGATCCCAGACTGGTGAGCAATATTCAAGCAGTGGGCAAACAGCCGGCCGGTGTGGCCGAGCGGTTCTGGGCGCTTCAGTCTTGAACCGCGCGTCCTCTACGGTCGCAGGTTCGAATATTGCCTCGGGCATGGATGTGTGTGATGTCCTTGTGTTAGTTAGGTTGAAGTAGTTCAAAGTTCTAGGGCACTGATGACCTCAGGTATCTAGTCCCATAGTGCTCAGAGCCATTTGAGCCCTTGGGCGAACAAGTGTACTGTTACCCACTTCCATTGTTTTCGGATTGCATTTCCTTAGGATTCTTCCAAAGAATCTCAGTCTGGCATTCGCTTTACCGACGATAAACTTTATATGATTATTCCATTTTCAATCACTCCTAATACCTACTCCCAGATAATTCACAGAATTAACGGCTTCCAGTTGCTAACCTGCTATATTGTAGCTAAATGATAAACGATCTTTCTTTCTATGTATTCGCAGCACATTACACTTGTCTCCTTTCAGATTCAATTGCCATTCCCTGCACCATGCGTCAATTCGTTGCAGATCCTCCTGCATTTCCGTACAATTTTCCATTGTTACCACCTCTCGATATACCACAGCATCATCCGCAAAAAGCCTCAGTGAACTTCCGATGTTATCCACAAGGCCATTTATGTATATTGTGAATAGCAACGGTCCTACGACACTCCCCTGCGGCACACCTGAAATCACTCTTACTTCGGAAGACTTCTCTCCTTTGAGAATGACATGCTAGGTTCTGTTATCTAGGGACTCTTTAATCCAATCACGCAATTGGTCTGATAGTCCACATGCTCTTACTTTGTTCATTAAACGACTATGGGGAACTGTATCGAACGCCTTGCGGAAGTCAAGAAACACGGCATCTACCTGGGAACCCCTGTCTATGGCCCTCTGAGTCTCGTGGACGAATAGCGCGAGCTGGGTTTCACACGATCGTCTTTTTCGAAACCCATGCTGATTCCTACAGAGTAGATTTCTAGTCTCTAGAAAAAGTCATTATACTCGAACATATTACGTGTTCCAAAATTCTACAACTGATCGACGTTAGAGATATAGCTCTATAGTTCTGCACATCTGTTCGAGGTCCCTTCTTGAAAACGGGGATGACCTGTGCCCTTTTCCAATCCTTTGGAACGCTACGCTCTTCTAGAGACCTACGGTACACCTCTGTAAAAAGGTGGGCAAGTTTCTTCGCGTACTCTGTGTAAAATCGAACTGGTGTCTCATCAGGTCCAGCGGCCTTTCCTCTTTTGAGCGATTTTAATTGTTTCTCTATCCCTCTGTCGTCTATCTCGATATCTACCATTTTGTCCTGTGTGCGACAATCTAGAGAAGGCACTACAGTACAGTCTTCCTCTGTGAAACAGACGATGAAGACAACGCAACACTCAGCCTCTGAGCAGGGAAAACTTCCGACCCCGCCAGGAATCATAGCCGGGCGCATCGCGTCGCTTTCCGCCGCAATGATCACTCAGCTATGGTGGCGGACATTATCGCACTAAAGTTATGCCATTTCTCTTCGAAAGCAAACCAGAAATCGCATTAAAATTAAACAGTTTCTCTTCGAATGTGAGATAGAAATCGTGTTAAAATTACGCCAGTTCTCTTGGAATAAATGTTAGTAAATATGGTTTTTAGCGCTGCCTCAGCAATAACTAGAAACCATTGTCGAGTGCTGAAATGATGGTTAGCCAAGCTGTGATGAATTCAGAGAAGCGACACAGCTGTCTTTTTTCAACTGCGCATACCCTGATGTGACGTCATCCCTTCTGGTACTATGAGAGCAACGTTTCCCACAGCGGTCAGTATTTTTGTCTGCAAGTGGGTGTAACATGTTGTGCAAGCGTAGATTATGAGCGATTTTGGAGGAGCAGTTGACGTAATGGCGCCGTGGTTGAGTGGTCAGGTCCACTGACTGGCAGTTTGTTGGGTTAGGTTTCATTCCCATTCCTGTCAATTTTTATTTTATTTTATTTTACGCCTAGCAATGTTAAAATTTTAGTTATAAAATTTCAGTCTATTTAAACAGTTCAATTTATATACCTAGAACTGATACTACGTCACATTTTGTTACGATTACTACCCCCATGAGTCAAAAGCTATAGGCCACCACATTGTAGCACATTGGTAAAATTTGTCAAGAACCGCCAATATACACAAGTATTAATTATGCCTCGCAAAAATAAGGATACATAATTAATTATTCTAATAATTAATTATTCTAATATGTAAATCTTGGACAATTTTTTTAGGTGACTTCTGTTGAAATACACTCACGTAACGAAAGTCATGGACATATACAGATAGCGCTAGTATCGCGAACACAAGCTGCAAAAGGGCAGTGCATTGGCGGAGCCGTCATTTTTACACAGAGGGCTCGTGTGAAATGGTTTCCGACGTGATTATGGCCGCACGACGGGAGTTAGCTGACCTTGAACGCGGAACGGTAGTTGAAACTGGACGCATGTTAACATTCCACTTGGTAAGTCGTTAGCAGTGTGCCCAAAATTTCAAATTTCATTCATTACCTCTCACCACGGACAACGCTTTGGACGACGGTCTTCACTTACCGACGAAGAGCAGCGTCGTTTGCGTAGAGTTACCAGTGTCAACAGAGAAGCAACAGTGCGTGAAATACCAGGACGAATCAATTTGGGAAGTATGACGAACATATCCGTTAGGACTGTGAGGCGATATTTGGTTATAACGAACTGTGGCAGCAGACGATCGATGCGAGTGGCATTCCTAATATTACGAATTTGCCTTCAGCCGCTCTCCTGGGGTGATGACAATATCGGCAGGACCCAAGACGACCGGAAAACCTTAGCCTGGTCAGATGAGGCCAGATTTGGTAAGAGCTGATGGTAGGGTTCGAGTTTTGCGTAGACCCAACGGAATCATGGACCAAAGGCATTGTGCAAGCTAGTGGAGGCTCCATAATATTGTGGACTTTGTCTGCATGGAGTGACTGGATCCTCTGGTCCAACTAACGGATAATTGTTGGGAAATGATTATGTTTAGATACTTGGAGCCCATATGCAGCCATTCATAGGCTTCATGTTCAAAAACAACGATTGAATTTTTATCGATGACAATGCGCCATGTTGGGCCTCAATTGTTCACGTCTGGTTTGAAGGACGATCTGAACAGTTCGAGCGAATGATCTGGCAAGCCATCTAACATTTATCGGACGTAATCAAGAGGTCAGTTAGTGCACAAAATTCTACACCGGCAACAACTTCGCAATTATGGGCTGCTATAGAGGGCAGTATGTTACATTATTTCTATAGTGGACTTCCAATTACTTGTTCAGACCACACCACTACGAGTTGCTGCACTACGCCGGCGAAAAGGCGGTGTGACACATTAGAGGGGTATCCCATGGCTTTTGTCACCTCAGTATATCTGTGTGATTACACTTTCATGAGCAATCTGCAGAATTTTCATAACGCTGCAGCGTCAGAAATTTGACTTGATAATCGACCAACTTGAAGGTTTCCTTTCAACAAGAGAAACGTTATGGGAGATTGAAGTTGTGTGCCGGACCGAGATTCGAACTCTGGACCCCTGCCTCTCGCGAGCAGGTGCTCTACCATCTCTACGCAAGCACGAATCACGCCCTGTCCTCACTGCTTCACTTCCGCCAGTGCCTCGCCTCCAACCTTCCAAACTTCCAGGAGCTCTCTTGCGAAACTAAGATCTAGCACTCCTGGCAGAAAGCCAGCCAGGGCCTGGGGGATGTTTCCAGAATGATCTTTCAACAAGTGTTTGCGTCAAGGCTACTCTGGATACCTGTCTTGTTTAAAATGTAGGTAGCGAATGACCTAAATCAATGGACAGAAATTGGGTTGTTGTTTTTGGGGTGGGAGACCAGACAGCGAGGTCATCGGTCTCATCGGTTTAGGGAAGGACGGGGAAGGAAGTAGGCCGCGCCCTTTGAAAGGGTATTTGCCTGGAGTGATTTAGGAAAATCACGGAAAACCTAAATCAGGATGGCCGAACGCGGGATTGAACCGTCGTCTTCCCGAATGCGAGTCCAGTGTCTAACCACTGCGCCACCTCGCTCGGTGGACAGCAATTGCCAAGGAATAGTATTGATATGAGTGAAACATTCTTGTATTCAGTGTAATTTGTGGACGATCAAGTCGTGACTGTCAACGAAGAAGATGATGTAGAAACTGGCACGAAAACTACAAGGGGAGTGTAAATGATGCTGCTTGGACATTGACAATCAGAGTGAACTTTCAGCAAGTGTTTGCTTCAAGGCTACTGTGGATACATGTCTTGTTTAAAATGTACGTAGCAAATGGCCTAAATCAATGGACAGTAATTTTCAGGGATTAATAATGATATGGGTCAAACATTCTTGTATACATTGTAGTTTGGGGACGATCAAGTCGTGACTGTCGACGAAGAAGATGATGATGTAGAAACTGGCACGAAAACTACAAGGATAGTATAAATGACGCGGCTTAGAAACTGACAACTACAAAACAAAATATCTTCTAAAAGGGCAGAATTATCTAGCATCCACTTCAATGCACAAGAAATAGCCACTTGTTGCAGGTACACATATTTAGGCGTATCATTTGTTCACACAGTCAAAGATAATCAAGAAATTACAAAACCGAATAGTTCAGGCTGGAAGACTGACATCGTTTTCAAACGGATTCTTCTGGAGTATAGAAATAGAAAAGAAACAAAAAGAACTCTAACGTAAAAAAAAACTCCAATGAAAAGTTCATCGTTAATAAATGATTCGTTCCTTATTTGCAGGTGCGTGTCCTGGCACACACTGAAACCCTGCACCGCTGTGCTGTGCAAAAAATCTCGCAGCGAAAAATATCCCTAAATACTCCAAACTAACTCTTGGCGTGCCACCTCTTTACGAACTTGCGCGTAAGTTCAATGGATAACGCTGGAAACTTGACTGTAGTCATAGCTTTTACATTGGGGAATTGGCAAAACAAATACTTTGACTAATACTACGTAGAGCAATATGTTAGTGTTGATTTTGAACTAATTGCTGTTAATATTAATTACATAAATTATAAGCAAACAAATTAATATATGTGAAGTGGTCGAACAGAAACAATGATTAAATTCAATATTCACATTTACTCATAAACGCATTTGGGAGGGTTAACCATATTAATGAATAATCAAAATCAGTGATAATTAGCTCTATCGAAATGTATATAAAAATTAAATATAGAGCTATGTCTCTCTCCTACCAGTTATTACTTCCTGCCCTCCTAAGAATTTACTCTGTCCTTATGTTGAGTGGTAACTGACATCCGTTAAATTATGTACTACTTGATCGGAACGGTGACAAAGTTGGTGACTAAAATCCAGTAGACCACACATTCATGACCATTGCAAAGGAGATTAGACAGACGATCACTCTGGATTCCACAAGTATGAAGTTTGAATTCCACAAGTGTGTGCTGCCAGTTGTGCTCACGGTAAGTATAACTGTGATGTGTTTAGCTGCATGGTGTTGCGCAGCCCTTTCGGGAAGAAGGAAACGTCAGCACATTAACAGGACTTCAAGATGCATCACCCTCTACGGCGCTGCTACGCAAAGTCCTCCGATGGGAACACTTTCGGCCTGCTACCGGCCAGCCCTCCTCATGCGGCGCTCTCTTACTCCCTGCGCATTCCTTGTCACCGAAACGGGTCCAGCTGCCTATCGCAAATTTACGAACCACTGCGGTATAATCACAAGTATTCTCTCCAACAAAGAATACCTCCAAATCTAGCCTCCAATAACAACGTAAATCTCTCCCCTACAACCAGAAAGTATTCTCTTCAACGCTGTGATCTAACATCACACTTCTTTACACCAGCCACACGTTCTCTCGCCAATGTCCACAACCTCGCAACTAGGTTCGAGAAATTAGAGAACTAAGTCAGAACAATCAGGAAAAGTCAGCCTTGACTATTACACGAGGTGCCGTACGGCCCGAGGTAGGACCTCAGGCACCAGCAATCCTTATGGCAGGACAAAGTGTTTGCCATCCCGTGTAGGTTCTGGCCCGAAATCACTTCTCAGAAGTTTATGCCACCAGGCTGCGGCCATATTAAGCATGAATGGGGATAGCACAACCCTACTACTTATATAAGAGTTGCCTACGGACTCAAATAAGAATATTTCCATGAAGATGGTTGAAGTGGCTCTGAGCACCATGGGACTTAACAGCTGAGGTCGTAAGTCCCCTAGAAATTAGAACTACTTAAACCTAACTAACCTAAGGACATCACACACATCCATGCCCGAGGCAGGATTCGAACCTGCGACTGTAGCGGTCGCGCGGTTCCAGACTGAAGTGCCTAGAACCGCTCGGTCACTCCGGCCGGCTTCCATGAAGATCCACAATAGTATTACTAATGAAGCTCGCAGATTGAGCAAGGTAAAATTGCACTGAATAGGTGAGAAAAGTGCCTTCATACTGAGCGTTATTACTGGACCTGCAGGGAATACTCGATCGTTCAAGGAAAACCACAAACATTACAACCAGAGAACACAGACTGGAATAGTGAACCATTCAGTGTGGGTGCGAGCGAGAGATATACTATCTAACGGTAGTATGCGGTTGTAGAACTAGGAAGATCATTTCAACATGGGCGAAGGATCTCAGCCATGCAAATGCTAGTTGCCTTCATAATTACGGACGATCTGAATGTAACAACTAGCGAGCAAGCAAATGATTAACTGTTCCTCCGACTAACTGCAAATCTCTTACCCACCATCGCAGTGCGTATAGCCGTCGGATAAAGATTATCAATGTGACACCAAACGGTCTACCGAACTACTACACCACACACAGAAGCCGCTCATGCCGGCAAAACAACGGGTGCTGCAGAAAATGGAAGGCTGTACAGAGCGCTCTACTTTCTTTAGCCAAAACAGTGTGCTCATTGCACACTTCTGGGCAGACGCTCAATTACACTCTTACACGAGCGACTGTATGGTCAAAATCGACTACTCGAGGTGCATTCGCCTTTCGGGGCTGCGCGTAAAACAGCGATCAGTCGCGACGCGTATGTGTCTATGGTGTTAATGATCAATAGCAGTGGCCGTACCTATCTGATTCTGAACTGGTAACCTACACAGCAATGTATCTAAAGAGCCCCATGAGACCAGTTAGGTTGCGAAAACTTGAGCGGCCGACCCACAACTACTGATCGTTAAAAATCGGATTCGCCGTGTCGACAGTTCTCTGTCTAAGATTTCTGACAGCCGCGACGGCCCCCAATGTTCGACATGGTGTAAGACGGGGATGTCATTTTCACTTCTGTAAGATATCGATATGCACGTCAGAGTCCGCAGCTCGTGGTCGTGCGGTAGCGTTCTCGCTTCCCACGCCCGAGTTCCCGGGTTCGATTCCCGGCGGGGTCAGGGATTTTCTCTGCCTCGTGATGACTGGGTCTTGTGTGATGTCCTTAGGTTAGTTAGGTTTAAGTAGTTCTAAGTTCTAGGGGACTGATGACCATAGATGTTAAGTCCCATAGTGCTCAGAGCCATTTGCACGTCAGAGCATGAGCTAGTTATGTTGCTGCTAAACAATCTTTGGCTTTGTTGTGGCACAGTCTTTGCCTCTGCGAAACCTGATACATTCTGAGTTGAAGTGCGGTAGGTGATGATTGTATTCTGTAGTCCTGTGGTGAATAGTAATTGTATCTGTTGCGTGAAGAAAAATTTATTGTAAAGGGCAGAACGGATGAATATGATATATATACCGAAAGGCAAAAAGTACATATTCTAATATAAGTCAGAGGTAAGACTCCAGCACTGCTCACCTAGATTGTAGGAATGACGGTTGTCAGCTAGTTAACTTTCTTCACTTGCTCAAAGCTGAGAGAAGCACCACCCCACTTTCCTGAGTTATCCATTAACATATAAACTAATTAAGCAGTTTGGCTGTTACAGAAGTTCCTTGTTAACATTACACCCTCTTAAAATCATTTTTACTTTGTTAAGAGTAGTATTGTTCAGACCAATGTTATGTATGAAGATTACGCGAAGTTTTACTCTGTCTTTTTGATTACATATTTCATTCTAAAATTGTTGTCTTGGAAATCTAACCTGGCCGCTGCAGGCTTGCTATTTCCTGTTGTGCCTTCGAAAAATCTGCAACAATGTTGTCAAGAAGCAAAGTAAGTGGAAATTTCGATTAAGGCCAGATAATTGTTTTTCTTTAGTTGCGCATATAATGTAAAGGCAAGTTGTATTCAGACCAGTTACAGTTCAGATTAGGTTCTCTTTAGTCAGAGGTTACCATACGACTTGAAACTGGATAACAGTTTCTGGATACATAGGTTTGGTAATGCGTAGGATTTTATACAGAGGGAGGTAAATTTCGGTTACATTTCCTACAGAACCTCATAAAGGGAAACTTACAGTTGTAGTTGCCGGACCAAGTGTTGTTGCATTGACGTCAGACTTGATGATTAATTGATTAATAGCAGTAAGTGTACTTATAATTAAATGTCATGCGCTATGAGAGTAGCTCACGAATTGTTCCATAAAATTTCGGGAGAACTGCCGGATGTATGCTACGTTCTGCCACGATATTTCGGTGCAAAGTCTTCTGGACATCTTCAGATGTATAATTACGAAAATGCTCTGATCTGGCGTATTTAAGGCTCTGCCGGTACAAGCGTGCTGTATTCAGTTGGCGTTGCGCATGCTATGAGCGCAAGGGACTCCGCTCCTAGTCCGTGAGCTGCGCCACGCTCCTGACTCGTGAAAGCTCGCCGCATCTGTATCAGTTCGATTATCTTCGCACGGTCAAATCTGAGAAAGACGCTAGCTGCGCAGAGCAGGAAGTTGTTCTATGCCAGGATCCCATGCATTATTCAAATAGAAGCTGCCGTCCCGATTCATAAGGGACTCAGAAAGTCGTATTTTCAGTGCTTTATTGACGATGAAGCACAAGAAGTTTGCCATGTGGGCCACAATTTTTGTTTCGCCACATTTCTTCAAATGACCATTGGAAATACAATGTTCGACAATAGCGGATGTATTGTCTTGTAGGAGGCAAGTATGCCTTTGATGTTCTACAATTCGGTCCAGCAAAATTCGCGTCCTTTCCAAAAAAATGTATCCTTTGTTTAAAAGTCCATAACTTGCAAACTAATAGACGGAGTTGTCTCATTTTTGGTGAAAGTGTCCAACTTAAAGATATCACTGTAGGTGTTCGAAATGGTCACCATTAACATCCACACACAACGATGCCGCCGAACTGCAGCACAACAATTCACTCGCTCACCACAGAAGTCTGTGAGACAGTGTGCCCGTGAAACTGGAGTGAGTCACTCAAGTGTTCGGCGAATTTTGAAGACAGCAAAGTGGAAGTGCTACATCCCACGATTGCTACACGCAGTGAACGAGGACGACGCAGATCGTAGAATGGAGTACTGCGAGCGTTTTACTAACATGGTGCGCAACGATGAAGAGTTTGCAGAGATTGTGTGGTCTGTTGCGGCACAGTTCAAACTAATTGGTACAGTAAATCGTCACAATTGCATCTACTGGGCCGCCGAAAATCCGAACGTCCATGTTGACAACGCCGTCAATCTGCCAGGAGTAAATGTGTGATTTGGATTATCTTACTTGGCTTGATTGGGCCATTCTTCGTTTACGGCACAGTTACCGGTGAGATGCACCTTCAGAAGCTTCTGACATCCATTTTACCCGCCATCCGAGACTTGTATGGAGACGGAAGAGTTATCTTTCAACAAGATGGTGTCCCAGCCCACTACCAAAATCGTGTTAGGGCGTATCTCTACGAAAATCTACCAGGAAGATGGATAAGCCGTAGAGGTGCTGTGGAGTAGCCACCACGTTCCCCACATCTAACTCCTCTCGAGTTTTACACGTGGGTAACACTAAAGGACGTCGATTATCGACAAAAGCCACGCACATTGGATGAACTTCGAGAATCCATCGTAGATTCAGGTGCAAATGTCCAACTGAACACCTTGCATTCAGTAGTTCATGCTGCGGATCGGCGGCATCGTTTGTGTGTGGATGTTAATGGTGACCATTTCGAACACCTACAGTGATATCTTTAATTTGGACTTTAAGCTACAGCCGGCCGTAGTGGCCGAGCGGTTCTAGGCGCTACAGTCTGGAACCGCGCGACCGCTACGGTCGCAGGTTCGAATCCTGCCCCGGGCATGGATGTGTATGATGTCCTTAGGTTAGTTGGGTTTAAGTGGTTCTAAGTTCTAGGGGACTGATGACCTCAGAAGTTGTCCCATAGTGCTCAGAGCCATTTGAACAATTTAAGCTACACTTTCACAAAAAATGAGATAACTCCGCCAATTAGTTTGCAATTTATGGACTTTTAAACAGTGGATACATTTTTTGGACCCCTCTGTATATCTGCAACGCCAACTGAATAAACGCCCATGTGCCGGCAGGGCCCTAAGAACGTGACCTAAGAGAATGTTCGTCGCTGTTCACCTGAAGAGGACCAAAATATTCTGCGCTGAAATATCGTGGAAGGAAGTTATCCAGCAGTTTTCCAGAAATTTTATGGAACTATCTGTATACTTGGGAAGTTCACAGGCTCACAAATGTTTACTTCATGATTTAGCAATCATTTTTCTTCTACTCACTGCGTTGTGTGACAACAGCCTTAATTAATTCCATGTTCTATACTACAAATAAGTAAAGTATTTGAAATGACTGTCTCTATAATGTACATTCACGAATCCATGTTACTTCCATGCCAAAATTTATGCCACAGCAACAACTCGCTACGGATCATGCACGCCTGTGAGTTCAGTGCGGGGGATAAACAATAGAACTTTCCTCCTCCCGCATCCTATAACTCCACAGTGGCATCGCTACTTACCCCTGTACCCCCTCACGACCGAATCTGTTACACTCATCAAAAAAAGCATATTTCCCGAGTACCCACCAGCGGCTCGTTCGTTGTTGCCGTTCTGCCTCATCAGCGCCCGTGCAGTCACGGCTTTTAAGGGGCTCCGGAACGCCCTATACTTGCAATGTTAAAATAACGCTTATAAATTACATCTTTCCTCACAAAGTATTTGAGGTAGGAAGTTGAACATTTTACAGATTATTTATTGGAATATGGGCTACAACTTAACACAGGGATTTTACGAAATTTTAGTTCAGTTATTAAAGACGATTTTTTTTCAATTGTAATGAAAATTCACAACATTTTTTTTGCAATTTTTTATTTATATATTTGGAAAAAGGCTGTGTTAAATTATGCAGAAGGTACTGTGTAACATTTACTGAAAGTTTGAAACAAATATGTTTGGAAGATCCTTAGAAAACATGTAATTAGTATGAGAAAATAAATGTTTTGGGAATCGAGCGACAAAGATTGGATTAACTTTTTAGTGCATTCCAGGTCCATAGGATGGATTGTCTTCATCCTCTGCAAACTCCTCCTCCAGCTTCCTCTTGTTCCTCCTCCTGTTTACTCTTGCTTGTATTTCTAGACTCTTTACAGCCCTGTCTGCAGCACGAAGGCGTTCCTTGTCTAAAGCAAGCATCGCTCGTACCATGTTAGAACCTATCTTCATTCCCATATTTCTAAATACCTTTGGCTTTCCAACATTTCTCCTTTTCTTAAAAGCCTTCAGAGGATTTCTAATAACTTTACTTTTACTCATTATTATACTTCAACAAAACAGAGACTCAAGAAACAGATTTAACTACGAATATTTTCGAGATAACGACAGAGTAAATAAACATGAAACAATCGGCAATCACACCAGCGATATATATTGAACCATCACAGGTTAGCCACAACACATACTTTATCTCACATCACTAAAATGTACCTGATGAACACGGACGTTAATAATAACACCATTTGACAGCAGTTTAACAGCACCACAGTGGGTCACGCCCATGTAGAACACATTTCAAAAAAAATTTAAAAATAGTTGTAGTCTTCGGAATTGAATAAATTATATATCTATTAAAAGGTAATAGTCTGCAGATTCAGAAAACGCAAAAAAGTAAAAATTGAACTTTTCATGATTTTGAGCCTTTCCGGAGCCCCTTAAATAAACGCAGTACACCAGAGCTGAATTCTTGTGAATGCACAGTAGTCCGTGTGGCTCGTAGTGCACCACAATGCCTCGGAACAGGCGCTCCATGGCAGACCGTATCTATATCATCACTCTGATGGAACATAACATGAGATAGATGACGTTGCGAATATTGTTCACGTTAATCAAAGCGTTGTCTCCAGACTGTGGAAAAAGTTCCAGAGAATGCATTCAATAGCATATAGACGTCGCGAAGGCCGTCCACGCAAAACTACAGCAGCTCAGGACCGGTATGTAGAGATATCTGCTCGGAGACAGCACAGCGACTGCTCTGGGCCACAAGCTTCGAGAATCCACAGGGGTTACCGTAAGTACCCAAACTGCACGCAACAGACTTCATGATGAGGCTCGTACAGCCGAAGAAGACCTTTGAAGACTCCACTAAGCCGTTCACACCACAGGATAGCTCGTGTAAGATCGGTTAGAGCACATCGACGATGGACCGAAGCCAATGGATCAAAACGCTCTTCACAGACGAAGTGTGCTCCCTGCCGCCGTTGGATAAGCAGCTGCAGCAGCAAGTCGTATACTCCTAGCTCACTCATTTGTTACATAGTTTAATTCTTAATTTCTTTGCGTGTTTTTGGTACTTGCATTGTTTAATTCATAAATTTCGGGCGTATTATAGTATTTCAGAGTTGTAGCATCGCGTTTTAGTACCTGAATAGTGTAAAATCGCGTAGTCTCCTTCCACCACCGAGCAGTGTGTCAGCAGTTCGCAAGTAGCAGCATTACTGCATTTACTAGGCAATTTTGTATTTTAATAACCGTTTAAATTTTGTCGATTTGTTTGCGCTCTCTGTAGATTAGTTCAGACGTTCTTTGCACAACAGTTTTTAGCATGGATAGGGACTGCAACTGCTGTGTTCGGATGCAGGCTGAGTTGGCATCCCTTCGTTCCCAGCTTCAGGCAGTGTTGGCTTCGGTCACACAGCTTGAGGCTGTTGCCAATGGGCATCACTGTGGGGGTCCGGATGGGGGTTTGTCTGGGACGGCCAGCTCGTCCCACGCATCCCCCGATCGGACTACGACTGTGGTTGCCCGGATTACTGCCCGCATTGAGGCTGATCCCTCACCTGTGGTAGAGTGGGAGGTTGTCTCAAGGTGTGGCAGGGGGCGAAAGACATTCCGGAGGGCTGAACGGAAGGCCTCTCCAGTTTGTCTGACGAACCGGTTTCAGGCTCTGTCTCAGGCTGATACTGATCTTCGGCCTGACATGGCTGCTTGTCCTGTTCCAGAGGTTGCCCCTCAGTCTGCAAGATCCGGGCGGTCGCAGAGGGTGGGCTTACTGGTAGTTGGGAGCTCCAACGTCAGGCGCGTAATGGGGCCTCTTAGGGAAATGGCAGCAAGAGAGGGGAAGAAAACCAATGTGCACTCCGTGTGCATACCGGGGGGAGTCATTCCAGATGTGGAAAGGGTCCTTCCGGATGCCATGAAGGGTACAGGGTGCACCCATCTGCAGGTGGTCGCTCATGTCGGCACCAATTATGTGTGTCGCTATGGATCGGAGGAAATCCTCTCTGGCTTCCGGCGGCTATCTGATTTGGTGAAGACTGCCAGTCTCGCTAGCGGGATGAAAGCAGAGCTCACCATCTGCAGCATCGTCGACAGGACTGACTGCAGACCTTTGATACAGAGCCGAGTGGAGGGTCTGAATCAGAGGCTGAGACGGTTCTGCGACCATGTGGGCTGCAGATTCCTCGACTTGCGCCATAGGGTGGTGGGGTTTCGGGTTCCGCTGGATAGGAGTCCACTACACGCAACAAGCGGCTACTCTGGTAGCAGGGGTTGTGTGGCGTGGGCTGGGCGGTTTTTTAGGTTAGATGGCCTTGGGCAAGTACAGAAAGGGCAACAGCCTCAACGGGTGTGGGGCAAAGTCAGGACATGCGGGGACCAAGCAGCAATCGGTATTGTAATTGTCGACTGCCGAAGCTGCGTTGGTAAAGTACCGGAACTTCAAGCGCTGATAGAAAGCACCGAAGCTGAAATCGTTATAGGTACAGAAAGCTGGCTGAAGCCAGAGATAAATTCTGCCGACATTTTTACAAAGGTACAGACGGTGTTTAGAAAGGATAGATTGCATGCAACCGGTGGTGGAGTGTTCGTCGCTGTTAGTAGAATTTTATCCTGTAGTGAAGTAGAAGTGGATAGTTCCTGTGAATTATTATGGGTGGAGGTTACACTCAACAACCGAGATAGGTTAATAGTTGGCTCCTTTTACCGACCTCCCGACTCAGCAGCATTAGTGGCAGAACAACTGGAAGAAAATTTGGAATACATTTCACATAAATTTTCTCAGCATGTTATAGTCTTAGGTGGAGATTTCAATTTACCAGATATAGACTGGGACACTCAGATGTTTAGGACGGGTGGTAGGGACAGAGCATCGAGTGACATTATACTGAGTGCACTATCCGAAAATTACCTCGAGCAATTAGACAGAGAACCGACTCGTGGAGATAACATCTTGGACCTACTAATAACAAACAGACCCGAACTTTTCGACTCTGTATGTGCAGAACAGAGAATCAGTGATCAAAAGGCCGTTGCAGCATCCCTGAATATGGAAGTTAATAGGAATACAAAAAATGGGAGGAAGGTTTATCTGTTTAGCAAGAGTAATAGAAGGCAGATTTCAGACTACCTAACAGATCAAAACGAAAATTTCTGTTCCGACACTGTCAATGTTGAGTGTTTATGGAAAAAGTTCAAGGCAATCGTAAAATATGTTTTAGACAGGTACGTGCCGAGTAAACATGTGAGGGACGGGAAAAACCCACCGTGGTACAACAACAAAGTTAGGAAACTACTGCGAAAGCAAAGAGAGCTTCACTCCAAGTTTAAACGCAGCCAAAACCTCTCAGACAAACAGACGCTAAACGATGTCAAAGGTAGCGTAAGGAGGGCTATGCGTGAAGCGTTCAGTGAATTCGCAAGTAAAATTCTATGTACCGACTTGACAGAAAATCCTAGGAAGTTCTGGTCTTACGTTAAATCAGTAAGTGGCTCGAAACAACATATCCAGACACTCCGGGATGATGATGGCATTGAAACAGAGGATGACACGCTTAAAGCTGAAATACTAAACACCTTTTTCCAAAGCTGTTTCACAGAGGAAGACCGCACCGCAGTTCCTCCTCTAAATCCTCGCACAAACGAAAAAATAGCTGACATCGAAATAAGTGTCCAAGGAATAGAAAAGCAACTGGAATCACTCAACAGAGGAAAGTCCACTGGACCTGACGGGATACCAATTCGATTCTACACAGAGTACGTGAAAGAACTTGCCCCCCTTCTAACAGCCGTGTACCGCAAGTCTCTAGAGGAACGGAGGGTTCCAAATGATTGGAAAAAGAGCACAGGTAGTCCCAGTCTTCAAGAAGGGTCGTCGAGCAGATGCGCAAAACTGTAGACCTATATCTCTGACGTCGATCTGATGTAGAATTTTAGAACATGTTTTTTGCTCGAGTATCATGTCGTTTTTGGAAACCCAGAATCTACTATGTAGGAATCAACATGGATTCCGGAAACAGCGATCGTGTGAGACCCAAATCGCTTTATTTGTTCATGAGACCCAGAAAATATTAGATACAGGCTCCCAGGTAGATGCTATTTTTCTTGACTTCCGGAAGGCGTTCGATACAGTTCCACACTGTCGCCTGATAAACAAAGTAAGAGCCTACGGAATATCAGACCAGCCGTGTGGCTGGATTGAAGAGTTTTTAGCAAACAGAACACAGCATGTCGTTATCAATGGAGAGACGTCTACAGACGTTAAAGTAACCTCCGGCGTGCCACAGGGGAGTGTTATGAGACCATTGCTTTTCACAATATATATTAATGACCTAGTAGATAATGTCGGAAGTTCCATGCGGCTTTTCGCGGATGATGCTGTAGTATACAGAGAAGTTGCAGCATTAGAAAATTGTAGCGAAATGCAGGAAGATCTGCAGCGGATAGGCACTTGGTGCAGGGAGTGGCAACTGTCCCTTAACATAGACAAATGTAATCTATTGCGAATACATAGAAAGAAGGATCCTTTATTGTATGATTATATGATAGCGGAACAAACACTGGTAGCAGTTACTTCTGTAAAATATCTGGGAGTATGCGTGCGGAACGATTTGAAGTGGAATGATCATATAAAATTAATTGTTGGTAAGGCGGGTACCAGGTTGAGATTCATTGGGAGAGTGCTTAGAAAATGTAGTCCATCAACAAAGGACGTGGCTTACAAAACACTCGTTCGACCTATACTTGAGTATTGCTCATCAGTGTGGGATCCGTACCAGATCGGGTTGACGGAGGAGATAGAGAAGATCCAAAGAAGAACGGGGCGTTTCGTCACAGGGTTATTTGGTAACCGTGATAGCGTTACGGAGATGTTTAATAAACTCAAGTGGCAGACTCTGCAAGAGAGGCGCTCTGCATCGCGGTGTAGCTTGCTCGCCAGGTTTCGAGAGGGTGCGTTTCTGGATGAGGTATCGAATATATTGCTTCCCCCTACTTATACCTCCCGAGGAGATCACGAATGTAAAATTAGAGAGATTCGTGCGCGCACGGAGGCTTTCAGACAGTCGTTCTTCCCGCGAACCATACGCGACTGGAACAGGAAAGGGAGGTAATGACAGTGGCACGTAAAGTGCCCTCCGCCACACACCGTTGGGTGGCTTGCGGAGTATAAATGTAGATGTAGATGTAGAAGTGAAAACAGGCTTGCACCCTGACGACAGCTCGCATATGGAAGCCAATGAAGGAACGCAAACATCCCTCGACGACTGTGGAACATCACCAACTATCAGGTGGCTCAATTGTATTCTAGGCAGGTATCATGTATAACCGCCGCACACCATTCGTTCCAATTTAAGCCAACATGACTGCTGCAATGTATGAAAAACAACATTCACCTACCTATAGTCAGTGGTTTTGCTGAGACTGTAGGGGAAGGGTTCTGGCAGAGTGTGTCGGCACCTGACAGGGCGTGCGATCCGAAGAATTTGACCAGCATGCAAACCGAATATGAATTGAATGGAGCTTCCTAAATGGAGCGATTTCTAGTCGTCAATTATCCTCCAGTAACGATCGAAGCTCTCGGGAATCAGCCATTGAGATGTGGGATGTCTCACGAGGCCCGCAATTAGTGGTACTGAGCACGCCTCGTCGCATTCAAGAGTGTCTGAGGGTTTGTGCAGGGTCTACACGTTATTGAACAGTGCACTGAACACACCATTTTATGTTTTTGTTTTATGAACCCTCGTCGCCAGTTTTGTAAAGGCCTCGTCGCTACTGCTGTAGAGTTGCCAGGGTTGTTACGGTAGGCCGAGTTCGTGTGTTAGTGAGACGGCTTATGGTGCAGTACACCGCTAAGGCATTTTCTCCCTGCCACTATTACACAGCTATGCTCTAGGGTCAAGTAACAGGAGAGGAAAACGAAGGTTCTGCAACACACCAAGAGATTAATAACAAAGTCACACAAATGAGTTGAAAATATTACTTATCTTTGTGACTTGTTGAATGATTATGACTGCAACACTGCATGTAATGTAACGCAGAAAGGGTCCTCAATGGCTAAGTGCAAATAATCATAGGGAACCTTCACAGTACACAGCAAATGCATTTAACAACACTTGTCTGTTCACTTCGAAGAGTTCACTAAATGACGTACCCTGTCTAAGTTAACCCTGGACGATGATCAATGACCAAGTGGCCGAGAGCTGCTCTTCTATCTTCCGAGCAGGCTTATGTCAGTTGTCGTCCGGTTGGTGGATTGTACTCGGCCGGCAATTGGCCGGGACGAAGACGATATCTTCATCTACAGCGCCGCCCGTGGCGCTAGTGGAACTCGCAAAGTGACGAGTCTGTACGACACTGACACCAGCTCGCATCTTTGCGCCTGTGGTGCTTTTGCGCTGGCTGTGTCTTCTTTGGACGACACAGCAGTGGGACATGCCACTTTTTGTTGTTTTCAAATAATGTTTTTCTTCATTCCATAATCAGTTCAAAGAGAATATGCAGTGTAGTTTTCCTCTACTTAATATTGTGTATTATCAAAAAATACATTATAGTACATCTATTTCATTTCCATATAAGAGAAGCAATTATATGCTTAAGTATTTTTGATGGGTGTTCATTTAAATACGTCTTAAAATGTTACGTTCTGAAACTTTTTCTTGTTACTTTTAAGAAACAACGTGAGTCGACGTTTTTGGATTCCGTTGTTAGTTGCGAGATGCATACTGTTACGAAACATGGCTGACAGTTGCGGGCAATGCGAATACTTGATTGGTCCGTGTACGGCCCACTTTCCGCAGTTTGATGACCACTGACCGATACAGAGTGGAGTTCTAAATTTCCAAGTACGTTGTACACCGAGTCTGCGCTGAAACAAGGCTCAAATGGCTCTAAGAACTATGGGACTTAACATCTGAGGTCATCAGTCCCGTAGAACGTAGAACTACTTAAGCCTACCTAACCTAAGAACATCACACACATCCATGCCCGAGGCAGGATTCGAACATGCGACCGTGGCGGTCGCGCGGTTCCAACCTGAAGCGCCTAGAACCGCTCGGTCACATAGGTCGGCCAGAAACAAAGGACAATGGTGGCGTCTGCTAATACTGTAAGTTAACCTACTCTTGCTGAGCTCACTGCTGTTACAGAAATGGATTTTGTGGCTTTGTGTCTTCTTAATCTTCATTGCGTTGTTTCGCATTGTTTTCGTGACACAATGAAAAGTTACACAAGGTCCTGATATTTTTTCCTGATAATGTTCCCCCACAAGGGGGACGAAATATCTCAAAGTCAAAATGTATTTACGTTTCACAGAGAAAAAGTGTACACTATGTATAAATAAGAGCATGAACAGATAAACGTGTATCAATGAAAATTATTTCAACGTTTTTGGGTTATTCCATTATTTGCAACCTATGATCCTATCCTAATCGCACTCTGCTTTGTGGAAGTATACATTTTGATGTTAAACACAACAACACAGTGTTTCACTACTACTGGTTATATGTACCTTTCTGTCTAAAAATGTATCGTGTGTTTCGTGCAGTGCTCCCAACCTTGCCACTTGTTTTTCTTTGATCTAAAACTGTTATATTTCTATAGGTTGTCAAATCTGTGTTGCTCCGTTCGTTACTTATTTAAGGTATAAGAGAAACGATTGAGTAGTGACAGAGTTGAAAACACAAATGATAAGTAGCTGGGGAGAAACAGTGAAGGAGGCAAAGATGAGTGAACGAACAGTGGATGTAATGCAGAGGATGCTAAGCACTTTGACTCTATTTCGTTTCAGGAAAAACTAAAGTATCTCGAGAATAAGTCGATAATTTTGACTGGTTTTTTCAGAAACGGTAGCGTAGTTACCGATAAGCCGAGACACGTGTTCGGTTTTTTTTGCACCTCTTCTACTAAGCAAAGTTTCTGGGAAATATTATGGATGCAAATAGAGAGAGTTGGAGGAAAATGGTGAGAAGTAAGAAGAAATGATGGTAAGGGAACAGGGCTGAGGACGTAGAGTGAAGGAGAGAGTGAGGGATAGGAGAGAGAAAGCATTTTTATCTTATTTTTCAATTGTTCTATACGGTGTGTTGTTTTCAGTACTTACATGGTCGTTGAGTAAATGTTTGTTGTGTGTTAGTTCGAATTATGGTTGGTATCCTGATCAATATGCATGTAGAAATATAGGTACACTTCTTACAGCTTTTCCGTAAGGTCAAAGAATTACTTAACGAGAAAACAAAATGTCGATGCTATTTAGCATTTAGCAAGAAAACAGACCACAAAGCATTAAGCAAAAAGGGCGCTGTTTACTGCGTTCTAGTGTTTGATATATTTGTAAGCATATATTTTCTGCAGCAAATAAATGTATATGTTCTGAAATGTCTGCATGTCATCTTTCCTATTCCATCAGTTCTCTGGAGTGTAAAGAATGTACCACATGATCTTTGACAGAAACTTCAACAATCAATTCTGTTTCGGTTCGTGCAGTAGCGTTCTCGCTTCCCACGCCCGGGTTCCCGGGTTCGATTCCCGGTGGGGTCAGGGATTTTCTCTGCCTCGTGATGACTGAGTGTTGTGTGATGTCCTTAGGTTAGTTAGGTTTAAGTAGTTCTAAGTTCTAGGGGACTGATGACCATAGATGTTAAGTCCCATAGCGCTCAGAGCCATTTGAACCATTTGTTTCGGTTATCAATAAACTATTACACTTGCTTGTTCCGACATTTTGCTACCATATTTCGATTTTTCCGCAAAAGGGTTCCTCATAGTTGTACTTTCACCGATCAGCTGCCAAACTTCACAGCAGACAGCTCTAACAACACACGCACTTTTGGCGCTGACTTGTATACAGAAATAACCACTCCAAACAGACGAGACTAAGTACACAAATAAAATCCCAGGTACGTAGCAGTAGACTAAGTTACTTCCAGCAGTCAGCTGAGAGAAGGAGCTTTTGGTTACCAGTCACAGACTTGTTCTAACAGTCAAAAACGATTCACTGCCGTTTCTCTGCTATAGTCATACGCGAACGACCTTTCAAATTCAGCACAAAGCGCTACCTTACAATGAAAAAGTCAGCTTGGCGAAAATTACTAACTTTTGACATTAATCGTAGACACGAACAGTAAAAATTATGGACAATATCGACAATGTCTCTCTAATGGGATATCATTACTGTCTGGAAAATCCTGTTGTCCTCGCAACACACACAACATAACGAATCAAGTTACAGTGATAATCAGTGTCATCGTCAGCGTCAAAGGCTTTTTAATCTCTAATGAACCTACTTCTGGCAAAGCGATAGAGAGCGTGCCATCACAGATGACAGTAAATTTTGTCGTGAAAAATAATGTGGTCACTGATTCTCTCAGCTAATGATTATGGACGTGAAATCATATTCCTGGATATTCCGATGTTACAGGTTTTCATTGTTCCAGTATTTCGCCATAGACAACATTTTTGTTCATTCCTCATTACTAGAAGGGCATTCTGTTAGAAAAAAGGTGAATGGCCTTTCAGATCATGATGCGCAAATTTTAACTTTAAAAGATTTTTATGCTGCAACTCGTGTTAAATATAGTCATCAGCTGTTCAGGAAAGCTGATCCGGTTGCTGTAGAGACCTTTGTAAACCTTATAAAGGAACAAGAGTGGCAAGATGTTTATAGCGCTGAGACAGTAAACGATAAATATAATGCTTTTCTAAAGACCTTTCTCATGCTCTTTGAAAGTTGCTTTCCGTTACAACGTTTAAAACAGGGTACTAGCACAAACAGGCAGCCTGGGTGGCTGACTAGAGGGATAAGAATATCTTGTAGAACAAAGTGGCAATTATATCAAAACGTTAGAAACAGTCAAAATCTAAATGCAGCAGCCCATTACAAACAGTATTGTAAGGTGCTTAAAAATGTTATTAGGAAGGCAAAAAGTATGTGGTATGCAGATAGAATAGCTAAGTCTCAGGATAAAATTAAAACCATATGGTCAGTCGTAAAGGAAGTTGCTGGTCTGCAGAGACAGGTCGAGGATATAGAATCAGTGCGTAGTGGGAATGTCCGTGTTACTGATAAGTCGCATATATGTACAGTATTTAATAATCACTTTCTGAATATAGCAGGTGAACTAAATAGAAACCTAATTCCAACAGGGAATCATATAGCGCTCTTAGAAAAAAGTGTTCCGAGACTGTTACCTGAAATGCTCCTCCATGATACTGACAAGAGGGAGATTGAGTTAATAATTAAATCACTAAAGACCAAGAACTCTCATGGATATGACGGGGTATCTAGCAGAATACTGAAGTATTGTTCTATATATGTTAGCCCAGTACTTAGCCATATCTGTAACTTTTCCTTTAGGAGTGGTCGGTTTCCTGATCGATTAAAATACTCGGTAGTGAAGCCACTTTATAAAAAGGGAGACATTGATAATGTTGACAATTTTAGACCTATTTCTATGCCATCGGTGTTTGCTAAAGTTATCGAGAAGGTTGTATATACAAGGTTACTGGAGCATTTAAATTCACATAATTTGCTGTCAAATGTTCAGTTTGGTTTTAGAAATGGTTTAACAACTGAAAATGCTATATTCTCTTTTCTCTGTGAGGTTTTCGACGGATTAAATAAAAGGTTGCGAACGCTAGGTGTTTTCTTTGATTTAACGAAGGCTTTTGACTGTGTTGACCACAAAATATTACTGCAGAAGTTGGACCATTATGGAGTAAGGGGAGTAGCTTACAATTGGTTCGCCTCTTACTTTAAGAACAGAAAGCAGAGGGTAATTCTCCGCAATATTGAGAGTGGTAGTGATGTTCAGTCCCAATGGGCCACTGTTAAGTGGGGCGTTCCCCAAGGGTCGGTGCTGGGGCCACTGCTGTTTCTTATTTATATAAATGATATGCCTTCTAGTATTACAGGTGATTCAAAAATATTTCTGTTTGCTGATGACACCAGCTTGATAGTGAAGGATCTTGTGTGTAATATTGAAACAGTAACAAATAATTTAGTTCATGAAATAAGTTCGTGGCTTGTGGAAAATAATTTGATGCTAAATCACAGTAAGACTCAGTTTTTACAGTTTCTAACTCACAATTCAACAAGAACTGATGTTTTAATCAGACAGAATGGGCATGTTATAAGCGAGACGGAACAGTTCAAGTTCCTAGGCGTACGGATAGATAGTAAGCTGTTGTGGAAAGCCCATGTTCAGGATCTTGTTCAGAAACTAAATGCTGCTTTATTTACCATTAGAACAGTATCTGAAATAAGTGACACTTCAACACGAAAAGTAGTCTACTTCGCATATTTTCATACGCTTATGTCGTATGGTATTATTTTTTGGGGTAATTCTTCTGATTCAAAAAGGAAATTTTTGGCTCAAAAACGGGCTGTTCGAGCTATATGTGGTGTAAGTTCGAGAACCTCTTGTCGACCCCTATTCAAAAATCTGGGAATTCTGACATTGCCCTCACAGTATATATTTTCTTTAATGTCGTTTGTTGTTAGCAATATTAGCCTATTCCCAAGAGTTAGCAGCTTTCACTCAGTTAATACTAGGCAGAAATCAAATCTGCATGTAGAATGCAGTTCCTTGACTCTTGTGCAGAAAGGAGTGCAGTATTCTGCTGCATCCATTTTCAATAAGCTACCACAAGAACTCAAAAATCTTAGCAGTAGCCCAAACTCTTTTAAGTCTAAACTGAAGAGTTTCCTCATGGCTCACTCCTTCTATTCTGTCGAGGAGCTCCTGGAAGAGCTAAAAAATTAAGCAAATTCCAGTGTTACATTGTTGATTGTCTTCATTTAAACTTATGACTTGTCACCCGAATATGTTTTTTTTTTCTATATTTCATTTTATCTGTTTCTAATATCGTGTTATAATTTCATGTATTGACTCGTTCCATGACCATGGAGATTTCTCCTTAATTTGGTCCCACGGAACAATAAATAAATAAATAAAATAAATAAATTAATTAAATCGTAAGTATGACCAAATGAAATCACGTACTACTTTTTCAGTTAAACCTTCATCCCCTCTCCATACTTTATCTTATTTTCATTTTATGTCACTCCTGATTTATTTTCTTGCTCTGTATTGAAAGCCTTCCGAATTCTTAACGTAATAAACATTTTTTTTTATTTGCGCTTGTCAGTTATAAAATATTCATGCAATATCAGTGACAATTATTCTTACAAACCTCGGCTTAATTTCAGCCGGAACGGCGTTTCGCCCTCTCCCAGCGACTATTTCTTTTTCTTAGATCTTACTGGGACGGTTCCGCACCGGAGATTTAAAATACAAGTGCATTAAACAGCAACATAATTATAAAAGTTCAGCTTGATTTCCAAATTGTGATCATTACATAGTGGTAACCTTCGTGTGGACTGTCTTTTGTTTACGACTGCCAGTAACCTCAGGAATCTACAGTACAACCAAGATAAGCTTAGCTTCGTTCGTATTATAGGGGCGTCATTCTTGAAACTTTTTCTTTAATGGTGGTAATGAATATGAACTTACATCAATCTAGTTGTAATACAAGTCAAAGAGTAGAATGCGAATGACATTTAAAGCATTTACCGAACATCTACATCTACATACATACTCCACAATCCACCATACGGTGCGTGGCGGAGGGTACCTCGTACCACATTAACTCAGTGTCTGTAGTCACAGCACGATTTGTCTTTCTTAACTCTTCGAAAAGATGAAACTGTACGTGGCGCGACGGGCCGGTAATATGTTCATAGTCATTCATAGCTAAATTCTTTATTAATTAATACTGGGCACACGTTCACCTAGCACCTATAACGCAACCGTCGAACGTTGCGGCTGGCAGCATTTGAAAACATGACGTCATAGTAACGAAAACTACTGACTTGTACCGATATGTGTCAAGCGGAACTAGGGAGCAAAGTGCTATGGGAACACACTATATCACTTCTTGTTTATATTAAATCTAGTGCTTATATTGTTCTGATTGTAAAAATTTAATAACAGTACTTTCTGTAAGTTGGTTTCTAATTTTATGTTCCATTATACTTTTCCAGATATAGAAACTTGGCGGTGGACAGGTTTGAGGGGATTCGTGTAATTGAAGAGGTACATTCCGGTACTCAAACTTTTAGAAAGTAATTACGGATAACACGTTTCCTTTACAAACAACTATCTGCTACAGCTGAAGCATTTCGTATTAAGTACAGCAGCTCCAGAAGAAAATGGTGGAGATGTGGAAGGAAAAAAGACTTCTAAAAATACGATAACGCTGTAAAACCTAAGGAACAATTGCGTTCAGTGTAGCTTTCAAACCACTTCTTCGGAAAGACAGAGCACTTGTTGTACGTAAGTTCTAAATCTGCAGGCCAATCAGTGTGAAACGACCATGTTATTAAGTAAGAAGACTAAGTCGTGAACGATCTAAAGACGATGGAATGAAGAAAGGGACGATACATTTAGCAGAAAGTCGACTGAACCCACAACGCATCTTAGGTAATTTATCAGTCCGCAGTATTTGTCTTGCTTTGGCTACGTGAACCGTTTCAGGCCGAAGCGGGCGTGAGGTTCAGACTGAGATGGATACTGGCTGAGATGGATTCAGACTGAGATGGACTGCAAAGCTGGCTGTAATTCCTGTGGCTACACTGATGGATCGCCTCGGCGCCACCACCCAAACCACCATTCGTTCTCATCCATCAATTGTCCTTATCAGCAGAATCGAATTAGCTGTTAACGCTATCGTGTAATGGAGGAACACTTTCTTGTCGAGTCGCTGTGCACCGTCCTTCCGTGACCAGAGTTCTAGAACGCGATCTTCCAACTCTTCTTTTCTTCCACAATTTGCACAACATCGATATGTCAAGTTGGTTAAGAGTGTTGAAAGGCAAATAGTGGTCTGACAAATGTTAACGGCGGATATTATTAAGAGTATTTTGATTCTATCCTTTGCAGGAAATTGCGTGTTTCTATCTTCAAATGTATTGCATTTTATTGAAATAAATGTCACCAGTGGCCAGTAATGAAAGATATTTACAATTTTATTTTCTTTCTGGGTCGAAGAACAGTTCACTAAAACAGATGTTTGATTTACTTACGGCCTGCTTTTTTGCTCACATCAGGAAAAGCCATATGCTTGCACGTTTTTGGGTTATTTGTTTGCAACCTATGATGCTTTGCGGAAGTATGCATTTTGATATGAAGCACAACAAAATGTAGCATTATCACTGGTTACTTGTATCTGGCTAAATATGTATCGTGTGTTCTGTGTGATGTTACCAACTTTGCAACTTGTTTTTCTTTGATCTATAACTGTTATCTTTTCTGTAGTTCGCCAAATGCTTGTTATTCCGTTTATTACTTATTTGAGGTGTAGTAGAAATGGGATAGTAGTGACGAAGTTGAAAATGCAAGTGTTTAGTAGCTGGGGAGCAGCAGGGAAGGAGGCAAAGATGAGTGAACTGTGCGTGCAAAGTAGTGGGATGGAGAGTGAGTTGGAGAAAAATGGTGAGGAACAAGGAGAAATGATGGTAAGGAAAAAGGGGCAGAGAGAGTGAGGGAGAAAGCGAAGGATGGGAAAGGGAAAGCATTTTTATCTGATTTTTCAATTATTTTATGAGTAGTCTAATTTTCAGTACCTATATGGTCGCTGAGTCACTCTTTGTTGTATATTAGTTCGCATAATGGTTGGAGTCCTCAACTATATGCATGTAGAAATGTGGTTACTCTTCTTACAGCTTTCCCATAACGTCACATTATATATATAGTTATAGTGTGTGTCAAGGGGAAAGGTAAGTGTTTTGACGTGTGATAGCATTACTGATTCTGAACAAAAAATTGGATGTGGACGTATGCCCTATTCCGAATGGTTTCCGAGATAGAACACTTTTAATTTCCATTTATATATACTTTCTGTATTATTCATGGCCATTTTTTACAACGTACCACAGCAATATAGATGAATTTGAGACGAACATTTTGATACAGGACGCTTGTGGTCTATTAAGTCGGAAAACTACCTCAAACTGGCCAATAAAACGTAGCTAAGCTACAGCGCACGAGCGTCACGTGAAATTTTCAATATTCCCGCGATCTCTCAGCGCAAACTGTTATTCTTGGACAAAAAGCAGATATGACCTTTATTGTAGGATATTTAATTTAGTTTAATTGTGTACTGAAACGTGTTTTCATTGGAGTGTGCAGCTCCCGAGTTATTAAAAGAAAAACGTACAACAGTGATATTAAACGTGTTCTATCTCCGAAACCCTTCGCAATAAGGGCATATGCCCACATGAAGATTTTGGTTCGGAGTCACTAATACTATGGTGTCTCAAAACATGTACCTTTACTCCTGACTCACTAACTTCTATCTTTGACGTTGTGGGAAACATGTAAGAAGAGTAGCCATATTTCTGCATGCTTATTGTTCAAGATTCCAACCATATTGCGAACTAGCACACACACACACACACATATATATATATATATATATATAGGGTGTCCCAGCTATCTTTTCCACCCAAAATATCTCTGGAACAATAACAGCTATTGGAAAACGACTTTCACCGGTATCAATGTAGGGCTGGGGCCCATGAATGTACTTATTTGGAAACATTCTAAAACGACAGCATATGTGTTTTTTAACACAAACTTATGTTTTTTTAAATGGACCTCCTATATTTTTTCTTCAGCAATCCATAGCATGACGAAGCACATACACAATGGCGTTGATTGCATCGCAATATTCCCATTACATCCCGAGATATTGAGACGAGAAGTTGACGCTTGAAACACCCGACATGCGCTGCTAGCGCACGTCCTGAGGCTCAGGCGTGAACCCCATGCTGCCCGTAATCGCGATGTGATTGACATACGTAATCACATTTCCATACTTATCAAGAGGTCCGAAACGAGTAATACGGTCTGCTGCCATCAACTCTCATAAGCACATAATGGTTTCCCTCTTACACGTTTTACGTATCTACGTACACAATATGAACCAGTACCGATCGGTGTACACCCGTCAGGTTGTCTTATTTATCCTGCACATCCAAAATAAGGTTTATCTAATGCGTTATATGACCCATGGTGCCTGTCGCGCAGGGCCTGGCTCTACCTAGTCAAGTGTCCACAACGTAGTTCCCACTACTGCCACAGTTACCACGTCGCCTTGTTCATGATTTGCGACCCATGCAAACTCCTGTAGTCCACCACCCTCCGAGCATCCCAGTACACCGCTTGCCAGTGTAGTCGTGCATCAGAGTAATCTAGTGACGGCACGGAGGTACTACACATTGTGAACAAAAGTTGTGTTGTGGAACGTATACTGTACAGTATAATGTACACACATGAAGATATGGTAGAAATGCTGCTGATCTATGGAGAATGTACGTTGACGGGAAATACGTTATGAGATTGCTTGTTTGTTGATAGTACTGTTAGCGAACATTATGATTATTACGTTAATGTGTCTGTTTTCTACCCTACTCTACATACCTGTACTGTACCCTGTTGTAGGTGGACGAAATGCTGTTCAGGCAGAACGACTGTACAGAAGACGATTCCCTGACAAGCCATCGCCTTGCGCCGGATGTTTGGTCGTCTCACATCTCGTCTACGTGAAACAGGAAGCTTAAATCCAAGACCTCGACATCGTCCTAGAACACGCACAGATGAACGTGCTGAAGTTTCTGTGCTCGCTACCATAGCTGTGAATCCTCAAATCAGCACACGTCAAATTGAACGTGAAGTTGGTGTGTCGAAATCAAGTGCACAGCGTATTCTTAAACGTCATAAATTTCATCCTTACCATGTTCATTTACTCCAGGATCTTCATGGAAATGACTTCCGCAATAGGGTTATATTTTGTCGGTGGGCTCAGCAAAAACTTCTGACTAATCAAAATTTTTTTGCAGATGTTCTCTTTCCCGACGAGGCATCATTCTCCAACAAAGGAATTGTCAATATGAGGAATATGCATTATTGGTCCGCAGTCAATCCAAAATGGCTCCGTCAGGTAGAGCATCAACGTCCGTGGAAAGTTAATGTTTGGTGTGGGATTATTGGAGATACCATTATCGGACCTTTCTTTATAAATGACATCCAAAATGGCAGACAATACTCCAGATTTATACGACACAATCTTCCTGTTCTCTTGGGCACCGTACCTCTGGACCGGAGAATGATCATGTGGTATCATGACGGATGCCCTGCACATAACGCCTTACGAGCACGACGACTTCTGAACCGTAAGTTCCCTGGTAGGTGGATTGGACGAGGTGGCCCAGTTAGGTGGCCTGCCCGATCTCCGGACCTTACACCGCTGGATTATTTTCTTTGGGGAGCAGTGAAGGATGCTGTTTACCAACATGAACCAACAACACCCGAGCACATGAAGCAACGCATTATTGATGCTTGTACAGCCGTCAAAGAGGAAACAGTAGCACGAAGTAGGGCATCCTTCATCCGCAGAGTGACCCTATGTATTGAAGCCAATGGGCATCACTTTGAGTATGAGATGTGAACGCTATGTTTAGTATGTAGTGCTGGTATCACAGTGGAAGTTTCTAAAAAGGGCCATTTTACCGAGTGATGTTAAGAAACATGTGTTTGCAACAATTTGTCATTTAACGCATTAGATAAACATAACATTGATAATTATGTGATAATAAAACTAATTGGTTAAACATGTTTACATTCATCTTCTATGTCCTAGCTTAACTTCCCAAATCAAAACATTTTTACCTAAACAACGGTAAAACTTTTAGTCCACTTGCTCGTTTCACTAAAACCATCAACATGAATTTTACTATTACGAGTGAATGATTAACTGTCACTTGCGCTAGATCTACAGTAAAGTAAAGTTTTAACTTTGAACGGCATTACCTTTTTAGTAACGAATTAACGATAAGCGAAGTTAACTTTGTGACTAACGTTGCGGTACACAGATATGTTACAGAACCGCATCACCCCTAGCCTATGGGATAAATACCTGCTGGAATGTACGACTTGAATGCAGGATGGCAGCAGACCGTATTATTCGTTTCGGACCTACATTGATACCGGTGAAAGTCGTTTTCCAATAGCTGTTATTGTTCCAGAGATATTTTGGGTGGACAAGATAGCTGGGACACCCTGTATATTAGCTTCGGTATAACTAAAAAAGGTGGCCGTTAGCACACATGAAACTTACACATGACTATGACTTTTAATTTTGGAATACAGTTATTTTGGAGTAATTTAACGATTAATACTTTGGAAATGCATAAATTTTTACTCAACTACGAGCACTCGAGAACAATTTGCATGATGACATTGTTATACAGCCATTAGAAGATGTTAGTACCACAAAAAACATTTACGTATATTTCAGTCTCTGCTTGGAAGAAGTACTGATAGTTTCAGTATCATTATAATCAGCAACAACAGCCATTTGACATTAATTGCTGTACGAAAGTCTCCTAGAGACCTGTCCACGTTTACTGTCTTCCGATATACGCTTCCAAGTTATTCCTGTAACCACTCACCTCTCATTGAGTCTTTTTCTATACTTTGGAAACTAGCCAGGAACTTGCTTCATGTATCTACACTTCGCCATATTATTTTCCCGCCGGCCTCCTCTCCCTGATACATTGATTTGTTATTCAGGATTTCCTAGTAATCACAAACAAGGAGTTCGCTATTGCTTGTTGATACGTTCATAGTTTCTGCATAGTTATCATATTAGTAATCTATGTCTCACTGCCAAAAGTAGAAATTCGTAGAATGCGTACAAAATAACTTGACCCGCAGCTGTACAGACTGAATTGTGGATCAGAGGACCGTAGTAATGACTAGGGCTCAGTTGTTTGCGCCTGCAGTTCCGTAGCCTGCTCACGAGAAGAAGTTCTAAGGTACAGTTACAAATTCTGAAAAAAACTGTTTAGCGGATTACGTCGTTACGTCCACTAATTCTGTAAGTAGTCCAATACTGGAGTACCGAATAAGAAATTCCGAAGAAGGACAGACACACAGCAATCACTCGCAACCCAGTTAGTTTTTATTACTCTTGCGTATCTAGATTTCTGCCATAAATAGCCATCCTCAGTGCGTTTGAATCCAACAAACTCGCGGCAGTACATGTCATCATACGTTCCTACTGGTGATAGCCAGTAGCCTTCTGCCTGTACACCAGTAAGATTGTATGATGAAATGTACTTTCGCGAATTTGTTGGATTGTAACTCAAATCCACTGAGGATGGACTCTAGTAGCCAAAATCTAGATATGCAAAAGTAATAAAGCGAATGGGATTACAAGTGACTCTTGTGTGCCTCTCCTTTCTTTGAGTCGTCTGGCGCTGCAGACAACAGTTCCTTGTACAATCAAAGTTGGTTAAGAAAATCAGAACATAAAAAAACGGCACGGGCGCTTCTAACGGATGAAGGACACAGCTCAGCAGGTGAAAGCAAACTTAGGTGGCCGCCCTTTCGGCACAAAGGGTCGTAATCACCCAGTGCTGCGAAAGAGAATGCATTTCCCTGCAGGTACCAAGTTATTTAAGACGAACTGTAACTAAAGCTGACTGTAAACTTTCTTTTGAAGATATACCGGGAACTTAGCAATTAAAACCTTTTTTAGTTTGCCTGTAGCTCTCCTCGATCTTTCTTCCACTTCTCCTTGTTCGTTTTAGAGTCCATCCTGTTATTGTAATCAGCCCATTACCAAATATAATCAACTGGTTCTAAGGCTTCTTGGTTAATTTATGATTTTTAATATTCATAGTCTTTGAGACTTTTCTAATTTATGAATATGTTCTAAGATGTTTGTAATTATTTGCTAAGTTCATAAGAGTTGCAACTTTGCATTGAGACGCAGGGCACATCTGACAGTAATAATGTCCTAATTTGACAGTTGGTCACGTGCAGTGAATGAGGCACCTGGTATATCTACCATCGCGTCTTCATGATGAACGATACACAGTGTTGTTCTCAAATATGTGTGCCAGTCTGTACGTCAGTGACACTATACAGGAAACCTGTACCTCCACTATGAAATGTACTTCTCACATATTTGGGAAAACTGCCAGAGTAATTCCGTAAATAGTATACGCCAAAAATATACGTGTGGTCGCACCATAGGTTCTGATTTTACCTATGATGTTAGGGAAATGTTCCAAAGTCATTCAGTAAATAGTAAACGTCTATAATGGTGGCTGAGATCAGATGATACCATTGTTATTGAACATACCTAGGATTTGTCGATGAGAAGTGAGCACGATGCTATTAATTACTATCAAATTCCCAAGCTGTGAGAATTTTGTGAGATAATAATCTATTAGATTTATGATAATTTTTTATTGTAATTTTTGGCGGTAATGAATCTGCATTATATTCTAGTCCATCGCTTGCGTGATGTGAAAAGCGTAACATCAAACTGAGGTGCTACATGGGAATTTCCAGTGGTAATGTATTGCTCCCCGTGAGTCTTTCATTCTGGGAATATCACCCACTATGTTGCTCAACCATATCTCCGCAATACCGTTTCTTTCAGGAGGGTTAGTAGTGCAAGTTAGCAGTAAAACATCTGTCAAGTTTGAAAGATGGGAGATGAGGTACTGTCGGAAGTAAAGATGTGAGGATGCGTTGTGAGTCATGCTTTAATATCTCAATAGATAGAGCACTTGCCCACGAAAGACAAAATGTCCCGACTTCGATTCTCGATTTGGCGCACTGGTTTAATCTGCCTGGAAGTTCCATATCAGGGCACATTCCACTGCAGAATCAAAATTTCATTCAGGAAAGAAACTGTTCATAACTTTATTAGAGTTACTTCGGGTTTACGGTGAGATGGAATTCGAAAGTGTGGGAAATTTTATTTTCTTCTTCTTAAAGTACCACAACTTGCGAACTTATAGGCTGCATCATATGTTACAGAATAGCATAACTTCAAATTGTACAACGTAAATTTTCTTCCTAAGCACTTAACGCATCATATATTCTTGGGGAAAGTCGTGACACTTCCACTATTTTGGTAGCTTCAAGTGCTGTTTTGTTTGCACCAATTCCATAGTTGTGTAAACTCACAATAAAATGTTATAAATTGCAATAAAACTCTTTCGCTAACCATTTTGTGCGAAATGCCAACACAAAAACATCTTCCATTTTGTCAAATGTCACATCCATCAACATCTCTCCCAAGCTTGTCAGAGAGAGTGTACGTTTGACAGACACTTCAAACAGCGATATAGAGTCTTAAATGTTTGACAGAACTAGTAAAGTTGATCAACTTGCGTGATCGTGTACAGGGCGTTTAAGGAACAAACTTGAAACATCGAATTTACATAGAATATAGACAGAGGCCAGTAATGAAATTGAAACAGGTCACTGTTCAGAGGATGCAGTAGAAACTAACTATTGAGACTGTAATAGCTGAATCCATAATCACTGTATTTTATGTGCACAAGAATTAACTACTTCCTACGGAACCGAACCTCATTACAGTTGAAAACTGTGTGTACGTAATTATTCTGTATCAGCTAACTTTTCAGCGGTCAGCTACATCATCACTCATCTTCCCAACGCTGCTCTCGCTCGCTTCCTGTTTCCAGTTGCGCCGGTCAAAAGCGTGGCCCTACAGATGGAAAGATGGTTAAGACTTTTCAAAATCAGATGTCAGTCCTCCCAAAGTCAACCTACTCCTGAAACCTTGGTCCAAGTAACTCTTTCTTGTAAGCAGAATTTTGGCAGCTAGAACTGAGTTCGATTTCAGAGAAAGTCGTTTTCTTCCATAAGCCATCTCATCCAAACCAGGATCGTTTTCCTAGTATAGAGCTCGGTCTATGAGCACCCTGGATAGCCGACATTCGAGGTGACGCGCCGCCACCATACCGAATTCGTCCGGGGAAATTAACGACGATGGCTGGCGTGGCAGCAAGCCTACATGTAGCTTTTGAGTGGTTTTCTACACCCAACGAAATTAAATATTCAGTTACCCACCTAATTTACACTATTTGCAAATTTTTTTCAAAATCGTTCGCAAACTTTCACGTGGATAACGCTTTCGCAGACAGGTGGGATTCACGATATCCTCCCGGGGGAGAATTGGGTGGTAACAGGAAGGGCATCTGTCCGCTCTCTTCCATTAATATTGCCAAATCCAGGTTTACACACCAATCCCGTGAAGTTACGGGGTGGATCCCGGAAAGAGAAGGGAGAAAAGTGGTCGCACTATGAATTTACCTGTCACTTAAGATCACAAGAATAAGTGGCTCCCGCATCCGGCCATCCTGATTTAGGTTTTCCGTGATTTCCCTAAATCACTCCAGGCAAATGCCGGGATGGTTCCTCTGAAAGGGCACGGCCGACTTCCTTCCCAATCCTTCCCTAATCTGATGAGACCGATGACCACGCTGTCTGGTCTCCTTCCCCAAACCAACCAACCAACCAATAAGTGGCAAAAGCTAATGTTCAGAATGAACTATCTGCTGACGAAAATCAATCTACAATCCTGCGCGTTAGAAGACAGGAATAATGTTTTGGTTCGCTGAATATTCATACTGATATTTTCATGAAATTACATTTTGCATATATTACAAGAAAATTTATTAGTGTGAAGTGTAGACACAAACCAATCAGCCAATAAGAGTATTTAAAACTACCATTACTTTCATTGGACGGGTGATTATTTTAGGAAGTATTGTATCTGATTTACACAGTGGTACAATTTGTTTGACTGATACATTTATATTGTTATCTTGCATTTCCCTACCACACACGTTTGCTTATGGTTAAATACGCCATCATGTTGAATATCTTTATCAGTTGTATTCGTTTCATATTTTAATCTCATATTCACTTGAAACTTCCTGGCAGATTAAAACTGTGTGCCGGACCAAGACTCGAACTCGGGACCTTTGCCTCTCGCGGGTAAGTGCCCACTTAATCATATTTCTTCTTAACACTATACAGTTATACAGTAAATGTTAAATACTGAGGAACAGATTTTTATTTCTTGCCTAAAAATGGTATACTTGCGAGTTAGTTACCACAAAATTTCACCTGGTGGGGACTGCACAACTTGTTCAGCCTAGAGGTTAATACTTGCAAAATACGGCCTGATTCCTGCATGTAACTGATCTTTAGCGGGGTTGTGTTGCGGGTCATTAGGAGGGATGATGATCATTCTTTCAAAGGAGTACAGACTTAGGGATGTGGAATGAAGAAATTGAGGAATTAATGTAACAGCAAACTATAATAAATACTTACAATTATTTAGACTCGATATTCATGGTCAACAATTAGAGACTTGCCGATATTAAAATATCTTAATAGAACCGAAAGAGACACAGTAACATTTAATTTAACTGATAATGAAATGCGGAAAACGTACTTCTAGAGACTGTGGTGAAGTGAGATCAGGAGTATAGAAAACAGTACTGATAGAGAATTAAATACAATAAACCCAGGAACATTCTTACTGTAAGAATTAAGGCAAGCAGCAGAAGAATAGAACAAATGGAAACCTAGTGGTCTGTATGGAACAAAGATTGAGGTGCTAAAATATGGGGGATGTGTTTCTTGAACTACGATTCTAAAAATTAATAAAGAACTGTTGTATAACGTACCATCTGCTTGGGCCCTTGCTTAAGCAATATCTCTATTTCAGAAAGGTTAAGGGATCAACGGCGTAATCTACAGAGCGATAATCCTCCTCAATTCTGCCCATAAAGTATGATCATAAACGGCTTAAGATAATAACTTGTGTACTGTTAGACGATGAACAAGCAACAGTTAAGAAAGATCCTTCATGCTCAAATAACATCTTCACTCTAAAACAAGAAATAGAAGGACGCCGGGAATTCAGAATGGAAGTTCATATAGGATATAACGACTTCCGAAAAGCATTAGGGAAATAAAAATATCTAAACCATGGGAATTTATTACTCTCAGTGGAGAACCTCGATCATTTAAGTGAAATACTAAAAAGAATTTACTAAACAGTCGGTATTTTAGTCAATACGAGACTGACTGTATACAAATAATAACTACTTAAGGACGAGGATGTAGCGTTTCACCCATACTATTTAACATTAACATTGACCGTATCACTATAGAGTGTAATAATTATGTAAATAAAAACATCCTTAATGTAACATGTTCATAAAACGAATTAAGAGTATGAAATAATTTTTTCTAGAATCATATAGATTTCTAACGCCGTAAAGATGGTCCAAAAACATTGTGACTGCGAAATTTAAAGCTGTTACAATAAGTGCAACACGCGGTGCGCATGCAATTATGCGTGAATAGGTCACCTAAGTCACTACCAATTGTATTGTGCTGCAAATGATATTAACTGTGGTGTAATTTTTCTCAACGACAGCTACTCTCTAATTTATACACCTCAAGCTTTACAAGTGTTGTCTTAGCTATTATAAATCCACAAGCAAAAATTTTCAGGACTATCTATATGAGGTTAGTAATCTGATGGTGCTACGAGAAACACTCTTTAGTCCGGTTTTTAAATATGCTTATTCAAAAGTTCCTTATTCAAATGACTCTGTTTTGAATTTTATTCTTCTCTCTGTGAAATTTTTCAATCGATGTCAAATATCTTGATGAGATTACGACAGACACATGCGGTTTACTTCAGCTTCTCTTCACCTGAGTCAACCAATATGTTTCTTCCTCCTAAATATATCTCGTGAAAAGATCTCGAACGTAAAAGATAAAGAGATTCGACCTCACACCGAGAATTACCTGCATTCATTCTTGAAACGAAACATTCGCGCCTGATACAGCAAATCGGAAAATTGAGTGGTACACCAAGTACCCTCCGGCACATACCACATAAAAAAGGAAATTCATATTGAATCGTTATCCATAGGTGAACTATTGTGAGGCTTTCAAGTCCGTATTTCAGTGGAAAGTTAGTTCAAAAACAATTACGAAATCTGTACTGCATAGAAACAGGCAACATAGCGATCTAACAGAGAACGCGATAAAATGGAAAAGCCCTTGGATGGAAATAAATCCTTATAAACCAACAAATGTCTTACGATTTACATACGATTTTAGTCATACAAAACAGTGAAAATGATCTTTAAGGACCTGTGTGTAGACTTGAACAAACAGCAGAAGAAAATGACTTAGAAATTTCAGTACATACAACTGGGCTAATGGCATTTCAAGGAAAACTGGAAACCACCCAATACGTCTTAGAATTAACTTGAATGCCAAGCAGTCATAACTACTGTGTTAATTACGTGTAAATGCCAATTTCCTTGGGTGAAAGTTTAACCATCAGTGAACAACGAGATCTGACAACTGTTAATGAAATATTGGGTAATAAGGACACTTTCATAGTGTACCAGATATATAATACGTAAAATTTAATTTTGTTTTACTTTAACATAAGATAAACAAAAATACAACCAATATATTCAACGATTCTAACACAACCCACAACTGTAGTTCAGACTCCTATTTTAAAAAGGATACGTGTAATGGAGACGTGACTGTCGTCTCTATGACTAAGAAACATGAATCACTGAAATAAAATGTCTCGATACATTCGATGCCGGCCGCGGTGGTCTAGCAGTTCTAGGCGCTCAGTCCGGAACCGCGCGACTGCTACGGTCGCAGGTTCGAATCCTGCCTAGGGCACGGATGTGTGTGTTGTCTTTAGGTTAGTTAGGTTTAAGTAGATCTAAGTTCTAGGGGACTGATGACCACAGATGTTAAGTCCCATAGTGCTCAGAGCCATTTTGATACATTCGATGGGTGCAAGACGTGTGTTGAATTTCTCTACAACTTGTAACTTACCTTATTTGGGCTGAAAAATTGCCTGTGAAAACTATCAACTACTTTATCTACTGAAAATAGAGATCAAGTTTAAATAAGCTTGTTTGCCGTTGACTATAAGAGATCGTAAAACTGAATAGTTTATCAGGAGGGAAAAAATTTATAACAGATATTAAACTTCAATTTTAATCAAAAATGTTCATGAGTAATAGCTACAAAATCCTCAACTGGACCACGTATTTACATGGTGTCGCCCATTCAAGTAGAAAAGTAGTACTGTATATTCTGAAATTCACGTAATACTATTTAGTGACTGGAACAGTAACGTGAAAGTCGACCGATATCTACTGATGATATGAAAGACCATAATTGGACAGTATGTTTAGGGAAAGATACAATCTGAACCAAGAGACCTGACCTCACATGCAGGGATGCACAACTGTGTCTGATAATGCAGCGCAGGTATGCAACGCTTTCACCAAAAGTCTGGGAGCTGTAGTTTAGAAATCTCCATCTCCATTTGCTCACAACATAAAAAGTCAGAAACTGTATTAAGTCTTTTAACAAGACATCATTATCGATTTCGAAAGTAAAATTTATTTGCGCTATTGCAATTTGTGCCGAGGCACTGCCTGTTGCAACACGTGATATACACTCCTGGAAATGGAAAAAAGAACACATTGACACCGGTGTGTCAGACCCACCATACTTGCTCCGGACACTGCGAGAGGGCTGTACAAGCAATGATCACACGCACGGCACAGCGGACACACCAGGAACCGCGGTGTTGGCCGTCGAATGGCGCTAGATGCGCAGCATTTGTGCACCGCCGCCGTCAGTGTCAGCCAGTTTGCCGTGGCATACGGAGCTCCATCGCAGTCTTTAACACTGGTAGCATGCCGCGACAGCGTGGACGTGAACCGTATGTGCAGTTGACGGACTTTGAGCGAGGGCGTATAGTGGGCATGCGGGAGGCCGGGTGGACGTACCGCCGAATTGCTCAACACGTGGGGCGTGAGGTCTCCACAGTACATCGATGTTGTCGCCAGTGGTCGGCGGAAGGTGCACGTGCCCGTCGACCTGGGACCGGACCGCAGCGACGCACGGATGCACGCCAAGACCGTAGGATCCTACGCAGTGCCGTAGGGCACCGCACCGCCACTTCCCAGCAAATTAGGGACACTGTTGCTCCTGGGGTATCGGCGAGGACCATTCGCAACCGTCTCCATGAAGCTGGGCTACGGTCCCGCACACCGTTAGGCCGTCTTCCGCTCACGCCCCAACATCGTGCAGCCCGCCTCCAGTGGTGTCGCGACAGGCGTGAATGGAGGGACGAATGGAGACGTGTCGTCTTCAGCGATGAGAGTCGCTTCTGCCTTGGTGCCAATGATGGTCGTATGCGTGTTTGGCGCCGTGCAGGTGAGCGCCACAATCAGGACTGCATATGACCGAGGCACACAGGGCCAACACCCGGCATCATGGTGTGGGGAGCGATCTCCTACACTGGCCGTACACCACTGGTGATCGTCGAGGGGACACTGAATAGTGCACGGTACATCCAAACCGTCATCGAACCCATCGTTCTACCATTCCTAGACCGGCAAGGGAACTTGCTGTTCCAACAGGACAATGCACGTCCGCATGTATCCCGTGCCACCCAACGTGCTCTAGAAGGTGTAAGTCAACTACCCTGGCCAGCAACATCTCCGGATCTGTCCCCCATTGAGCATGTTTGGGACTGGATGAAGCGTCGTCTCACGCGGTCTACACGTCCAGCACGAACGCTGGTCCAACTGAGGCGCCAGGTGGAAATGGCATGGCAAGCCGTTCCACAGGACTACATCCAGCATCCCTACGATCGTCTCCATGGGAGAATAGCAGCCTGCATTGCTGCGAAAGGTGGATATACACTGTACTAGTGCCGACATTGTGCATGCTCTGTTGCCTGTGTCTATGTGCCTGTGGTTCTGTCAGTGTGATCATGTGATGTATCTGACCCCAGGAATGTGTCAATAAAGTTTCCCCTTCCTGGGACAATGAATTCACGGTGTTCTTATTTCAATTTCCAGGAGTGTATTAATGGCCTTAAGGCCGAAACTGCAATAGCGAAAATAAATACCTTCTACAGTCAGCGGTGAATGTGACGTCTTTCAAAAAGTTTTACTATGTTATAAACTCCAACCAAAAGAAGTTTTACTCAAGCGTCATCAAGCAGTGTGATGTAAGCAGCGTTCCGCCATATTCGAGCGTAGGAAGGAAGCGTGCTTTGTGAGGTTACACGAGGGCCAGTCGAACTCCAATCTAGGTGCTTAGCGACCCAATTGGTTCACAAGGCTCTGCACTCGAAGTATTGCTTGCAGATATGCAGCTTAACCTATATTGTGAAAGACTGGAACAGATAGACGCTGAGCCATGCAAGTAACTAGCAACTCGCGTATTAATACGTAACATGAATCGGATTTCGAACAGACGGTAGGATTTCCAGTGGTACTTATTAACTGATAACACACATGACAAATCTCTCATTTCTGTTACCTTGTATCAGACTATGTCACAATAAACGTAAATATACAGAAATTAAGATTAAACGTTTTGGACCCACCTTTCTTAGTACTTATAAGCAGAACGTAGAATGGCAACACAAGAAATGGCACAAAACACAAAATTTTTGAAGTAATGGCAACACCAGCTTAAATGCATTGGAGTGAGACTTTGGTGTCTACGCAGACATAAGAAAGTGAAACACATTGGAAATAAGGGTTTGAAGAAACGTTAAAGGATACTCAAGTCTAGACTGAGAAAGTAACGAAGACATAAGAACAGAACTTAACGTTTATAACATTTGGAAACAGTGAATTATTAGAGAAGAAAATGGGAAAGAACATTTTAACTAAATGAATGAAGGTAGACTGCTGAAACTGGTAAATAATTTGGTGGACAGGGGGAGCAGCAATCTGCGGTTGTTTTCCGATGATGCTGTGGTGTATGGAAAGGTGTCTAAGTTGGCTGACTGTCGGAAGGTACAACACAACTTAGAAAAAATTTCGATCTTGTGTGATATATGGCAGCTAACTCTAAATGCGGAATTATGTAAGTTAATGCGGGTGAATAGGAAGAACAAACATGTAAAGTTGGGATACAGTATTACTAGTATACTGCTTGACACATTCAAGTAGTTTAAATATCTGAGCGTAACGTTGCAAAGAGATATGAGATAGAACAAACATGTGAGAGCTGTCGTAGGGAAAGCGAATGGTCGACTTCGATTTATCAGGAGAATTTTAGGAAGCAGTGGTTAACCTGTGAGGGAGATCGCTTATAGGACGCTGGTGTTCGAGCATTTGGGATCCGTACCAGATCTGATTGAAGGAAGACATCGAAGTAATTCAGAGGCGAAATCCTAGATTTGTTACCGGTACAACACGTAAATGTTACGAAGATGCTTCGGGATCTCAAGTGGGAATCACTGGAGAGAAGCGACGTTCTTTTCGAGAAACACTATTGAGAAAATTTATAAAATCAACAGCTGAAGCTGACTGCCGAACGATTCTACTGGCGCCAACGTATATTGAGCGTAAGGACCGAGAAGATGCGAAAAATTAGGGCTCATGCAGAGGAATATAGACAGTCGTTTTTCCCTCGCTCTGTATGCGAGTGGAACAGGAAAGGAAATGTCTACTAGTGATGCAGGGTATCCTCTGTTACGCACCTCAGGGTGGCTCGCGAAGTATCTATATAGATTAGGTGTAGAAGCTATAAAGCTACGAATCTACAAGAAATCAGTTTGTTACCTAGTCCCCAATGGGAAACATTCTGCTCTTTATGAGGAACTGAGATTAGTTGTTGAGCTACGTGTCGAACAACAAGAGACAGTTGAAAGTATCTCGAGATTACCCGAAATAACAGATGAATGTTGTGTTGCTTCCCATAGATACTGAGTCCTGCTGATTTCATTATTCTCTACGAGCCTGTGCCCTACAAAATAGGGATTTTCTAACGAATATTTTCCCTGCATTCTCCTTTTTCAACCGTTTTTTTTTTTCAGTTTCAGCGCCAGAAGGAATGTGATTGGATTACAGTAACAGTACTACCTGACTTACTGTGTTAAACTTACTGTATGTAAACAGTCAGAATACGGCACTGCGGTTAGCAATGCGTATACACTGAAGAGCCAAAGAAACTGGTACACCTGCTTAATATCGTTTAAGGCTCCCGCGAGCAGGCAGAAGTGCCGCAACACGAGGTGGCATGTGCTGGAGGGAATTGACACCTTTAATACTGCAGGACTATCAATAAATTCGTAAGAGTACGAGGGGGTGGAGATCTCTTCTGAACAGCACGTTGCAAGGCAACCCAGACATGTTCAACAACGTTCATGTCTGGGGAGGCTGGTGGACAGTGGAAGTTTTTAAACTCATAAGAGTGTTCCTGGAGCCACTCTGTAGCAATCCTGAACGTGTGGGGTGTTACACTGTGCTGCTGTAATTGACCAACTTCGTCGGAATGCACAAAGGACATGAATGGATACGAGTGTTCCGACAGGGTGCTTAAGTACGTGTCAGCTGTCAGAGTGTATCTAGACGTATCAGGGGTCCCATATCACTCCAAATGCACGCGCTCCACACCATTACAGAGCCTCTACCAGCTTCAGCAGACCACATGGATTCATGAGGTTATCTCCATACCCGTTTACGTACATCCGCTCGATACAATTTGAAACGAGACTCGTCCAACTAGGCAACACGTTTCTAGTCATCAACACACCAATGTCGGTGTTGACGGGCCCAGGCGATGCGTCAAGCTTTGTGTCGTGCAGTCATCAAGGATACACGAGTGGTCTTTCGGCACCGAAAGCCCATATCGATGATTTTTCGTTGAATGGTTAGCATGCTAACACTTGTTGACAGCTCGGCATTGAAATCTGCAGCAATTTGCGGAAGGGTTGCACTTCTGTCACGTTGAACGATTCTCTTCAGTCGTCGTTGGTCCCGTTCTTGCAGGATCTTTTTCCGGTCGCAGCGATGTCGGAGATATGATGTTTTACCGGATTCCTGATATTCGCGGTACACTCGTGAGTACGGGAAAATCCACACTTCATCGCTACCTTGGAGATGCTGTGTCCCGTCGCTCGTGCGCTGACTATAACACCACGTTCAGACTCACTTAAAGCTTGATAACCTGCCATTATAGCAGCGGTAACCGATCTAACAAATGCGCCAGACACCTGTTGTTATACATAGGCGTTGCCAATTGCAGCGCAGTATTCTGGCTGTTTATATCTCTCTGTATTTGAATACGCACGACTATAACAGGTTCTTTGGCACCTCATAGTATCTCCGTATTTGAATACGCGTGCCTATGCCAGTTTATTTGGTACTTCAATGTATAACGTAAGATTATAGATGTTAAAGATCAGATTATGACTGTTTTAAATTTTTTAATTTGGCCAGTAAGAACAGAAGATAGTTAATTTCACATTTTTTTGTCCCATGGAAGCCATTAGGCGCATACTGCAACTGGAACAGTGAATCATGTACTGGTTGGCCGTTTATTAATAGAGATATAGTTTTTCAAAAAAGGAAAGAATCGTCTGATTGCCGTACCATTTCGTTACATTGTTGCAACAGTCATTGTGTTCGATCTTTCCAGTTCCCATTCAAGTTAGTGAGAAAGCTGATTTCTGTGCTCTTCAACGGAATCATGTTGCCAATCCGCTTCATAAGCCTAGCGAAGGAGGTTGGTTGGTTACAAAAAACTGAGCTAGTTCAATAAACATTTTTTTTGAGATTCTCCCGATCCATTCTGTCACTTGCGTTACTAGAATAAACATTTACAAATTCATCATTATGTTCTAGATCATTTTGGAAAGCCGTGATAACGTGCAACCGACAGCAAAAATCCGAATGAAATTCATCCCGGTGTCCCAGATCATTTTGGAAACGATAACCAGCAACCTAAAACAAAAATCCGAATGAAAGGGCTCTGAAATATGTATTACTGACTAAACACCCCTTACGTATCACTCCCGCAGGGTCGCGAGGACCAGACTACATTAATTACAGCACTCACACAGGCACTTAAACAATCACTCTTCCTGCGTTCCATACGTGAATGGAAGGGGAAAAATCACTAGTAACCCGTACAGTGAGACGTACCCTCACTTCGCAGTGATTTCGGAGTACACATGTAGATGTAGAAGGAACAGCTCCTTGAAGATGCCTTGAAGATGTAGGAAAGGATGGGAATAACTCTGAACGTGAAGTCGAAAAGAAGTTTTGCCTAGAAGAAGAAAAATTTTCGAATTTGTGGTATGTAAGATCTCATCTGTGTATCAGAACCGTTGGAGCCCCTACATGTCAAAGTAGCACAACCAGGAACTAAATGCTAGAAGAGATAAGACTGCAAATGTAGAAGTGTACCGTTCAACAAGCTTTCCCTCTCTAATCATCACCGCCCAGTCCACATCCGACTATTACATTCACCAGTAGCTACACGCCACTGGTGTTTGCTGACAGAGCACGAGTAGCACAGGATACAACAACAACATTGTCTAGTCTCTTATGTTTCCGTTCCTACAACGCCGGGAAAACGTGGTTTTGCAGCAGAAAAATAACCCGTCCACAGCCGTATTGGAGGATAAATACTATGCTCTCCTATTTTTTCGTAAACTCTGTTGCCACTGAGTATACCCGCGATACGATAGGATTGCATCATGCCATGCAATAAAAATAATATCCCTGAATCAGTTGCGTCAGCAGCTGGATGCCAGGTGGTATTCTCTATCGCAATGACACCTGATACTCCAGTGATGGCACAGTTATGGATAACACTTCCTACCAACAGTAAAAATAGTCCACTTTGCTTCAGTTATAATCCTATGATGGGAAGGGAATCTGGTTCAGAGTTGCTGTCTACAGTCTTTGACCGATTGAGAGAACATTTGTGCGTGCCACGCAACACTGTCACCCAAAACCACCAAACAGCTCTTGCTATGGCACAGCTTTTGGTTTACGGGGCCGTGCTGAAAAATAATGCCTCAGAATTATTTGATATGGAAACTCTTAAAGCTTTTTAAATAACAAAGACGTTATTAACATTCTACATCATTATTCTTCATGTCTATCAGTTTGTAGTCCTCTGCCGATAGAGGGCTCCGAATGGTAGCGTGTAACATGGCGGTGTGTAATGTACTATGTCGGTACGTGACGAACAGCTTGCTGTAATGGAGGTTCTAGCTGCGAAAGAGTTCGTCGACAACATGACACTCCAGGCCACTCACGAGTACTGCGACATCTGCTTTAGGTTCATTAGGTTCACTGTCATCGGTCATCCTCCCTATAGTCCCAACTTGGTCCCACCCGATTGTCATCCGTTTTCAAGACGAAAAGAACAAATTCGAACACCACTTTGATAGTGATGAAGCGATGCAAGCAGAGATGAGGTTGTGTCTCCATCAACAAAATCAAACATTCTACAGTAACGACATCAACAAAGTGATCTCACGCTGAGAGAAATGTGTTCATCGCTGGGTTGATTACGCTGAGAAGTAAAAATGTAGACACGAAGAATAAATGTGTTGAATGTTAATAACGTCTGTGTTACTGAAAGAGATTGATGATATTTCACATAAAATATTCAAAGGCATTACTTTTCAACACGCCCTCGTAGCATCACCAATGAGTTCATTTGACCAACTGAAACATGACAACGCCATTCGTTGGGTGAGGCATGTATGACTGCCTTCCAATAACATCTGACATTCTCATTTCGTGACTGCCTCTTTTCCAGCATTACTGATAACATTGCTTGCCAAGTTGTGAAAGAATTGGACGTACCATGAAAGAGTGTATCCAAATGCCTACAATGCTAAGACATACAGTCAAACATTACCCAAAATATCCCTTGCTAATAGTGTTGACAGCTGGATACACATACACCACCATCAGTCAGTGACATGCAAGAACCCTATAATGATATGAGGTATCGACCAGCATTACTGTCAAAAATACTTTACTATTCGTAGCTCCATCAGCAGTTGGATTTGGAAAGGCACGTTGTCTGCTAATGATATTTGAATCTCCAGTCAAGGGGCACCATCCAGTTAAGCATTACTAGCAACATTGTTCCATTGATTTGGACGTTTGGAAATAGTATGCAATATTATCTACTAATAATATGCGACGTTCTTGGGTTGGCATGGGATCTGCATTACAGTTGGCAGTCATCGACCTATTGTGAGCACATTTAGATGCACAATGGTACAACGTCCCTGTGAAGTCAGATATGTCTTGTGCTCAGTTATTTGGGTATGTAGTAGCTGTACAAACGTTACTGGCCAAAATCTGCTGCACACTGGTGTAGGATATGATTACTGTTATCATGTACAATGTACACCAACACCAAACATGAACGATACGTCATTCAAACGGCACCATTGCTACATAGTACCAATATTAGCTCTTCACTTGTGAATTATTAATCATCTTACAACTGGCTCGACATGCGGCAGTACAAAATGATGACAGTGGCAACTAACCTTAGAGTCCAGCTGCAGCTGCCACGTACCATCCGACGTTACTGAAACTTCTCAGCGCTGAATTATAGGGAGCCATTTTCAGCTTCAGAAAGTGTCACCCGCCATCCTCCAGTGACTGTATCCTTACCTGTAAATCAAGGAAGCATGCCAATGACTTCGTTACGGCTAAGAGGTAAAGGACGTAAATAACTCTACATATTGCACTAATAATTAAGAATAAGATAAATTATGTTGTCAGCATTGTGATTTATAGTTATAACAGAATACATAGAAATACTATAGAACCAATCATTTGCCTCCTCCTTGAGTTGTGTAATCTTTTCTTTATAATTTGTGTCTACGTGGGAAAGAGTTGTATGGTTTGAGGTACAGAGACGAAGTATTAAGAACCGTGTTATGGACTTCCAGTGTACCAGTTGTGATGCCTTAGTACTATACACAGGAGATATATAAGACAGTCCCAGAAATTGATGTTCCTAGACGAAGCGCTGTTGACGTTTCGCCTTTTTCGTTAGCTTTACTGACACTGGACCAAAATGTCGAGCTTAGTTCATGATAAATACTATTTACAACCTCCAAGGGGTCCACCATGCAACCCATTCTGCTGTTTCTTTCAAAAGTGCTACATGGAGTGTTTTAAATTCTTTTTTTCATTTCCGAAGGTGACAGGGCAACTTGCTAACATCTTTCTCATTACATACGTGAATTAGCACCAGAATCAGTCTTAATTGTTCAGAGGGAAAGCTTTGAGTCAAACAAGGCATTACAATCGATTTACTCAAAACATTTTTAGAGGCGGCTGAGCACAAATCTCTTTCGAGGTTCGCTCAACTGTCGTAACACAAATAATCACTCAGGAAAAAAAGCCATCAACATTAAAACAACAATGATCAATGACAGAAGAACACTGAGTAAAATAATTAAAAATCATACAATCACGATTGCAGTAACATTAAAATAAATTTAGTATAACTATGCTGATTCTATATAACGAGAACATTATGGAACATAACAATATTTTTAGGTAGAAAACAGAGAAATGCATCTTTAAAGAATTATTGATACAGAAGCAAAACATGTGTATGTGTTCATTAGCATGTTTTTATTCATCAGCCTTGTGACTGGTTTGATGCGACCCGCCACGACTTCCTCTCTTGTGCCAACCTCTTCATTTCGGAGTTACATTTGCATGCTACGTCTTCTATTATTTGTGGATGTGCTCCAACCTGTATCTTCAGTTACAATTTTCACCCTCTACAACTCCCTCGAATTATTCCCTGATGTCGTAACACAGGTTTTATCATCCTGTACCTTCTCCTTGTCAATTTTTACATATGTTCCTATGTTCCCCAATTTTACGGGAAACCTCTTCATTCCTTATGTTATCAGTCCACATTATTTTCAACGCCCTTCAGCAGCAGCACTCTCAGACTTATGGAGGCCCTGCTTTCCCACTTTTCCTAGTGCCTACGATTCACTGCAACACATGTGTTCCAAACGTACATTCTCAGAAAATTCTTCCTGAAATTAGGAATTATGTTTGATACTAAAAGACTTCTTTTAGCAATGAATGTCCTCTTTGCCTGGGATAGTCTCGTTTCCCTCCTTGCTCCATCCGACAAGGGTTACTTTACTTCCAAGATACAATTTCGTCAACTTTGTGATCCCCAGATCTAATGTTAAGTTTCTTACTTTTGTCATGTCTGCCACTTCACATTACTTTCGTCTTTCTTCGATTCATTCTCAATCCATATTTTGTGCTCATTAGGCTGTTCGGATCCTGCAGTTTTTCTTCACTTTAATTGAGTGTAGTAATATCACCAGTGAATCTGATCATTGATATCATTTCATCCCGGAATACTAACCACACTGTTGAACTTTTCTTTTATTTCCATCATTGATTATTAATCGATGTATACAGTAGATTGAACAATAGGGACGAAAGACTACATCCCTATCCTTTTCAATTCAAGAACTTCGTTCGTGGTCTTCCAGTCTTATTCTTACCTCTTGGCTCTTGTACATACCGTATATTAGCCGTGTTTCTCTCCAGCTTTCACCTATGTTATAATTTAGACCATCTTGCACTATTCTACATTTTGAAATGCTTTTTCTAGCCTCAGTACTCACAGCACTACATACCAGTGGCAGGAACTGTATGATTTACTTATCACATGTCTTGGAACATTATGCATATCAAGTTCATAAAGTGAACATGCCATTAGGTAACGTCAGAAGTAAAACGCAAGCAGTAGTCATGTATTGTCAATCATATAAAATATCTTTCTTGTCCGTTTAATGTTGGCGTATAATACTCTTACTTTCTATGTTGAAAAATGCTTGCGATACTGGCCCTATCTACTAAAAGAGACAATCTCTCGGTATGGAACTGAAACAGAGCTGCGGGTTGCCTACCTAATGGTTTCCAGGGGCAACAAAAATTTGATTTTCAGTTATTCATATAAATGGTGATGGAATTTAAAAATATAAAATGATTACATAAGCTATTCATTAAGGGGTATAATCTTATGTGAAAGGTTCAACAAAGTAAAACAAGTATTCCAGTTAGAAACGATGTCTTGAGGAGGCGTAATACATCGCACACACAAATATCCAGCCTATGTTGATTCAGTATTTAAGAATGACAGCACTTAGTAAGTCCCAATAAACTTGACACATAATTTCAAATCTTTATAAAACTTTCCTTGCTGACACCCCAGACAAAATAACGAAAGAAACAAAGTTTATCCGTAACAACTAGTAAGTTTTCGCTGTTCATGCAGTAAAACTATCACATCAGATATGACGTTTTAAATTATTTCTTCTTCAGTAATAGTAGAATTAGTAGCACAGTTGGCAGACAGTGTCCACGTATAGCAATGAATATACCTGCAAAATTTTAACATTGTACACATGATTCAAGAGATATGACGTCATAAACATTGAGTTGCGTGAAGACCAGGTTTTGCTTAAAGCTGAGCGCAGATTAGCCGAATTGTACCCACCTCATGTTTGATAATAAGTGCGCTTAACGACTTCCATTAAACTTGAAACATAATTTCAAACTTTTTATAAACTTTCTGTCGTTTACATGCTTAACTTCCAATATTTAACACGTTCACTAATTTTTAATCAGAGGTATGAAGCTGGTTTATACGTGGGAGAACAATTCGGTGAAGAACCAGATTTACTGGTATGTTACTAAGTAACCAAGATTTTTTTTTAACATATAGGTAAGACAATTTTTTTTTTTTTTTTGGAACATATAGGTAAGACACCCCCCCCCCCCCATGAACCATGGACCTTGCCGTTGGTGGGGAGGCTTGCGTGCCTCAGCGATACAGATAGCCGTACCGTAGGTACAACCACAACAGAGGGGTATCTGTTGAGAGACCAGACAAACGTGTGGTTCCTGAAGAGGGGCAGCAGCCTTTTCAGTAGTTGCAAGGGCAACAGTCTCGATGATTGACTGATCAGGCCTTGTAACAATAACCAAAACGGCCTTGCTGTGCTGGTACTGCGAACGGCTGAAAGCAAGGGGAAACTACGGCCGTAATTGTTCCCTAGGGCATGCAGGTTTACTGTATGATTAAATGATGATGGCGTCCTCTTGGGTAAAATATTCCGGAGGTAAAATATACCCCATTCGGATCTCCGGGCGGGGACTACTCAAGAGGATGTCGTTATCAGGAGAAAGAAAACTGGCGTTCTACGGATCGGAGCGTGGAATGTCAGGTCCCTTAATCGGGCAGGTAGTTTAGAAAATTTGAAAAGGGAAATGGATAGGTTAAAGTTAGATATTGTGGGAATTAGTGAAGTTCGGTGGCAGGAGGAACAAGACTTCTGGTCAGGTGATTACAGGGTTATAAACACAAAGTCAAATAGGGGTAATGCAGGAGTAGGTTTAATAATGAATAGGAAAATAGGAACGCGGGTAAGCTACTACAAACAGCTTAGTGAACGCATTATTGTGGCCAAGATAGATACGAAGCCCACACCTACTACAGTAGTACAAGTTTATATGCCAACTAGCTCTGCAGATGACGAAGAAATTGAAGAAACGTATGATGAAATAAAAGCAATTATTCAGATAGTGAAGGGAGACGAAAATTTAATAGTCATGGGTGACTGGAATTCGAGTGTAGGAAAAGGGAGAGAAGGAAACGTAGTAGGTGAATATGGATTGGGGCTAAGAAATGAAAGACGAAGCCGCCTGGTAGAATTTTGCACAGAGCATAACTTAATCATAGCTAACACTTGGTTTAAGAATCATGATAGAAGGTTGTATACATGGAAGAACGCTGGAGATACTAAAAGGTATCAGATAGATTATATAATGGTAAGACAGAGATTTAGGAACCAGGTTTTAAATTGTAAGACATTTTCAGGGGCAGATGTGGACTCTGACCACAATCTATTGGTTATGACCTGTAGATTAAAACTTAAGAAACTGCAAAAAGGTGGGAATTTAAGGAGATGGGACCTGGATAAACTGAAAGAACCAGAGGTAGTAGAGAGTTTCAGGGAGAGCATAAGGGAACAATTGACAGGAATGGGGGAAAGAAATATAGTAGAAGAAGAATGGGTAGCTTTGAGGGATGAAGTAGTGAAGGCAGCATAGGATCAAGTAGGTAAAAAGACGAGGGCTAGTAGAAATCCTTGGGTAACAGAAGAAATATAGAATGAAATTGATGAAAGGAGAAAGTATAAAAATGCAGTAAATGAAGCAGGCAAAAAGGAATACAAACGTCTCAAAAATGAGATCGACAGAAAGTGCAAAATGGCTAAGCAGGGATGGCTAGAGGACAAATGTAAGGATGTAGAGGCTTATCTCACTAGGGGTAAGATAGATACTGCCTACAGGAAAATTAAAGAGACCTTTGGAGATAAGAGAACCACTTGTATGAACATCAAGAGCTCAGATGGAAACCCAGTTCTAAGCAAAGAAGGGAAAGCAGAAAGGTGGAAGGAGTATATAGAGGGTCTGTACAAGTGCGATGTACTTGAGGACAGTATTATGGAAATGGAAGAGGATGTAGATGAAGATGAAATGGGAGATACGATACTGCGTGAAGAGTTTGACAGAGCACTGAAAGACCTGAGTCGAAACAAGGCCCCCGGAGTAGACAACATTCCATTGGAACTACTGACGGCCTTGGGAGAGCCAGTCCTGACAATACCATCTGGTGAGCAAGATGTATGAAACAGGCGAAATACCCTCAGACTTCTAGAAGAATATAATAATTCCAATCCCAAAGAAAGCAGGTGTTGACAGATGTGAGAATTACCGAACAATCAGTTTAATAAGCCACAGCTGCAAAATCCTAACACGAATTCTTTACAGACGAATGGAAAAACTAGTAGAAGCCGACCTCGGGGAAGATCAGTTTGGATTCCGTAGGAATACTGGAACACGTGAGGCAATACTGACCTTACGACTTATCTTAGAAGAAAGATTAAGGAAAGGCAAACCTACGTTTCTAGCATTTGTAGACTTAGAGAAAGCTTTTGACAATGTTGGGTGGAATACTCTCTTTCAAATTCTAAAGGTGGCAGGGGTAAAATACAGGGAGCGAAAGGCTATTTACAATTTGTACAGAAACCAGATGGTAGTTATAAGAGTCGAGGGACATGAAAGGGGAGCATTGGTTGGGAAGGGAGTGAGACAGGGTTGTAGCCTCTCCCCGATGTTATTCAATCTGTATATTGAGCAAGCAGTAAAGGAAACAAAAGAAAAATTCGGAGTAGGTATTAAAATCCATGGAGAAGAAATAAAAACTTTGAGGTTCGCCGATGACATTGTAATTCTGTCAGAAGGACTTGGAAGAGCAGTTGAACGGAATGGACAGTGTCTTGAAGGGAGGATATAAGATAAACATCAACGAAAGCAAAACGGGGATAATGGAATGTAGTCGAATTAAGTCGGGTGATGTTTAGGGTATTAGATTAGGAAATGAGACACTTAAAGTAGTAAAGGAGTTTTGCTATTTGGGGAGCAAAATAACTGATGATGGTCGAAGTAGAGAGGATATAAAATGTAGACTGGCAATGACAAGGAAAGCCTTTCTGAAGAAGAGAAATTTGTTAACATCGAGTATAGATTTAAGTGTCAGGAAGTCATTTCTGAAAGTATTTGTATGGAGTGTAGCCATGTATGGAACTGAAACATGGACGGTAAACAGTTTGGACAAGAGGAGAATAGAAGCTTTCGAAATGTGGTCCTACAGAAGAATGCTGAAGATTAGATGGGTAGATCACATAACTAATGAGGAGGTACTGAATAGGATTGGGGAGAAGAGGAGTTTGTGGCACAACTTGACCAGAAGAAGGGATCGGTTGGTAGGACATGTTCTGAGGCATCGAGGGATCACCAATTTAGTATTGGAGGGCAGCGTGGAGGGTGATAATTGTAGAGGGAGACCAAGAGATGAATACACTAAGCAGATTCAGAAGGATGTAGGTTGCAGTAGGTACTGGGAGATGAAGAAGCTTGCACAGGATAGAGTAGCATGGAGAGCTGCATCAAACCAGTCTCAGGACTGAAGACCACAACAACAATGGGTAAGACACACGAAGTAAGTCGTCGATGCGGTCCGTTTTGCCTGTAAACAAGCAGAGCAGTCCAATATACTTGGTGTGGAATATAAATTACATGAAGTTTCGAATGTACACAACCAAATAACATACTGTTATTTGTTTTTCATGTTCTCTACTCATATCGCAGCAGCTTAGTAGTACCAGTTGATGCCTGTGGCTCTACATTATGATGAATTTCCCAGTCAGGCCTTTATTATCTGTGCGGATGGATCTAAAGATCCATCTTAATTGGAGCTGGTATCCGCTGGTCAGCGCGAGCGGTTGCCTCAATATTTATGGTATCTCGGCAAGCCTCCAAGAACGACACAGAGATTTCGCTCCTGCTTTACGGAACAAACAACCAAAGGCTCGACTTCAGGAATAGCTCCGTTAGGAATACGGATAAAACAAGCAACCAAAGGCTCGGCTTCGGGAATAGCTCCGTTATGACGGAGACGGTAGTTCTAGTCTCTTCAGCCACAAGGATGTACACCAGCTGAATCAAATTTACGGAAATTCAGAAATTAAACAACTGGTATCAACTACAATGAAAGTATTCTGTCATTGTATTTAATCGATTTATATTAATTACATATACTCTATTGAGCCAAAATGCTATGACCAGTAGCTTAATATTGTGATGTTCCACATATGGAAGGGACGGAATAAAAGTCACTCTGCGTGGCAAGTCCAAGACAGTTTTCGTGAGGTATGTGGATTCAGGTGTCTACACACAGGCCACTCAGTTCAGGTAAATTTCGTAGCGGTGGTTTCTGGGCGCGGAGCTGGCACTTAATGGTGTTCCAGCTGTGTTTCATCAGGTTCTGGTCAGCCTATTTTCGTGGCCAAGATTATAATGTGAATTAACTATGGTGCTTCTAAAAACACTCTACCACAATTCGGGCCTTGTGGCGTGCACTGATATCCTGCTGACAAATGCCATAGGCGTTAGAGAAGGCACCAAGCATGTAGCGTTAATGGAGGTCCACAATAATATTCACGTGATCCTCAGCTGTTACGTTGCCTTCCATTAATATCACAGGTCCAACAGAAGGACAGTTGAATGTCCGCCATAGCGTAATACTGCCCCCACTGACAACCACCCATGATGCAGCGCTTATTTTCAGAAGCTATTAACCAGGATGATGGCTTAACTTGACGCGACAATTGACCTGGTGTAGCAATCATGAGAAAAATATTGGATAATCAATGAAAGGATAACGTTCTACGAGTCGGGCCATGGAATGTCAGAAGCATGAACGAGGTAGGGATACTAGAAAATCTTAAAAGGAAAAAGGGAAGGCTCAATCTAGATATAGTAGGGGTCAGCGAATTGAAGTGGAAAGAAGACAAGGATTTCTGGTCAGATGAGTATAGGGTAACTTCAACAGCAGCAGAAAATGGTATAACGGGAGTAGGATTCGTTATGAATAGGAAGGTACAACAGAGAGTGTGTTACTTTGAACAGTTCAGTGACAGGTTTATTCTTATTAGAATAGACAGCAAACCAACACCGATAACGATATTTCAGGAATAAATGCCGATTCCGCAAGCAGAAGATGAAGAGATAGAGAACGTGTATGAGGATATTAAAAGGGCAATACAGCATGTAAAGGGGGATGGAAAGCTAATAGTCATGGGGGACTGGAATGCAGTTATAGGGTAAAGAGTAGAAGAAAGGTTACAGGAGAATATGGGCTTGGGGCAAGGAATGGGAGACGAGAAAGACTAATTGAGTTCTGTACAAGTTTCAGCTAGTAATAGTGAATACTTTGTTCAAGAATCACAAGAGCATGCAGTATACTTGCAAAAGGCCGGGTTATACGGGAAGATTTCAGTTAGATTACATCATGGCCACACAGAGATTCCGAAATCAGATACTGGATTGTAAGGCGTACCCAGGAGCAGATATAAACTCAGATCACAATATAGTAGTGATGAAGAGTAGGCTGAAGTTTAAAACATTACTCACGAAGTATCAATACGCAAAGAAGTGGGATACGGTCGTACTAAGGAATCACGAGATACAGTTGAAGGTTATAGATATGGCAATAAGGAATAGCTCAGTAGGCAGTACAATTGACGAGGATGGACATCTCTAAAATGGCCCATCACAGGGGTTGAGAAGGAAAACATCGGTACAAAGAACATAACTGCGAAGAAACCATCGGTAACAGAAGAAATCAATTGATAGATGAAAGTTTAAAGTACAAAAATGTACCTAGGAATATAAAAATACAAGTCGCTGAGGAATGAAATAAATAGGAAGTACAGTGTAGGGAAGCTAAGACCAAATGGCTGCAGGAAAAATGTGAAGACATGGAAAAAGAAATGATTGTCGGAAGGACAGACTCAGCATACAGGAAAGTCAAAACAATCATTGGTGACATTAAAAGCAAGGATGATAACATTAGGAGTGCAACGGAAATTCCACGGTTAAATGCAGAGGAGAGAGAGGATAGGTGGAAGGAATACAATGCAAACCTCAATGAGGGGGAAGAATTGTCTGATGCGATAGAAGAAGGAACAGGAGTCGATTTACAAGAGATCGGGGATCCAGTATTAGAATCAGAATTTAAAAAAGCTTTGCAGGACTTGAGATCAAATAAGGCAGAAGGGATAGATAATATTCCATCAGAATTTCTAAAATCATTGGGGGAAGTGGCAACAAAACGACTATTCACGTTGGTGTGTAGAATGTATGAGTCTGGCGACATACATCTAACTTTCGGAAAAGCATCATCCACACAATTCCGATGACGGTAAGAGCTGACAAGTGCGAGAATTATCACACAATCAGCTTAACAGCTCATGCATCCGAGTTGCTTACGAGAATAATATACGGAAGTATGGAAAAGAAAATTGAGGGTGCACTAGGTGACGTTCAGTTTGACTTTAGGAAAGGTAAAGGCACGAGAGAGGCGATTCTAACGTTGCGGTTAATAATCGAAGCAAGACGAAATAAAAATCAAGACACGTTCATAGGATTTGTCGACCTGCAAAAAGCGTTCGACAACGTAAAATGGTTCTCGAAGTTGGAAATTTTGAAAAAAGTAGGAGTAAGCTATAGGGAGAGACGGGTCATATTCAATATATACAACAGCCAAGAGGGAATAATAAGAGTGGACAACCAAGAACGAAGTGCTCGTATTAAAGAGGGTGCAAGACAAGGATGTAGCCTTTCACCCCTACTGTTCAATTTGTACATCAAGGAAGCAATAATGGAAATAAAAGAAAGGTTCAGAAGTGGAATTGAAATTCAAGGTGAAATTGCTATCTTGAATGAAAGTGAAGAAGAATTACATGATCTTTTGAACGGAATGAACAGTCTAGTACAGAGCATGGATTGAGAGTAAATCGAAGAAAGACGAAGTTAATGAGAAGTAGTAGAAATGAGAATAGCGGGATACTTAACATAGGGGTTGATGGTCACGAAGTAGATGAAGTAAAGGCATTCTGCTACCTAGGCAGTAAAAAGAACAAGGCTGGATGGAGCAAGGAGGACATCAAAAGCAGATTAGCTATGGCAAACAATGCATTCCTGGCCTAGAGAATTCTACTAATATCAATTATCGGTCTTAATTTGAGGAAGAAATTTCTGAGAATGTACTTCTGGAGTACAGCATAGTATGGTAGTGAAACATGGACTTTGGGACAGAAGAGAATCGAAGCATTTGAGATGTGGTGCTACAGACGACTGTTCACAATTAGGTGGACTGATAAGGTAAGGAATGAGGAGGTTGTGCGCAGAATCGGAGAGGAAAGGAACATGTGAAGAACACTGATAAAGAGAAGGGATAGGATGACAGAACATATTCTAAGAAGTGAGGGAATGACTTCCACGGTACTAGAGGGAGCTGTAGAGGGCAAAAACTGTAGAGGAAGAGAGAGATTGGAATATATCCAGCAAATAATTGAAGACGTAGGTTGCAAGTGCTTCTCTGAGATGTAGAGGCTAGCACACGAGAGGAATTCGTGGCGGACCGCATCAAACCAGTCAGAAGACTGATGACAAAATAGCCAACAAAATTGATTCGTGACTAGGTGACAAGTTGCCACTGATGGACGGATCAATCTCCATGACACCGTGCCCGCTGTTACCATAACTGACATTGTTATAAGGCTGACTACGGATCAGACAGAGATCATCTGTTGTGGATGTTTGACACTGTGCTCTCGATGATGTGACCTCAAACGCTTTTGCCTGCACAAGCATTGTACCATGTCGCCAGATTGGCTGCAAGTCACTGGGTATTCTGCTGCAGATACTTGATCACAATACTGTGCCACAAGAATCTGCTCTTTCGTTTCTAAGAGCGGCCCATGATGACGCTAGAATGATTTCACATTCATATGCTCTCATTCCTATACTTTCCTCCTTGTGCCATGTGCCCGTAAATGGTACCAGGAGGTTTGCACTCTCATAGTGAACAGGGTTGTCTACCAAATACCTTCTGAGAGAAACTCTAGCACCATGATGCTTCGTATCTAAGTTAATAGTATTTCGTAAGAAATATCTGGGAGTCATATGTCGCAACCTAAACGATACTGAATACATTATTCCCAGTCTCGAAGCTTCACCAGAACAAAGGGGATGTGCCGTGTGAGGTCACCACATTGAATTACTTTATAAGTCATCAGTTTGAGGCCACCGTGGGGCCACAGCTCCACATACTAAGTCTCTCCCACTCTTAGTGCCACAATACAACACCACTCATTTTCCGTCATCGCAGGATAGACGTCTCTTTGCAGTGGGCTTACCAAACCATGATGAAGCGAAGGCACTGCCCAGTCTCCAGCAGATATGGCATCGTTGACTGCACTCACCACTGGCCTAGATGCCTCACAGGCAACTTACCGCCAGCGCATATCCGAGACTGTGAAGCGTGCAAGCAGCCAGCCCAGCGGAACTCATTGGCCAGCCAGCCATTGACATCGTGTGCTACTCAGCGCAGATGCTTCAATAAACGTATTAACTTTGGAACCGCCTATATCTGCATCCTCCTGGTCTCCTGCCTAACTTCTATCACCATCTCGCACCATCCTGGCTCACAGTGGCTCCTCCCTCCACCTGAGGCACTACAAATACAGGGTTATTACAAATGATTGAAGCGATTTCACAGCTCTACAATAACTTTATTATTTGAGACATTTTCACAATGCTTTGCACACACATACAAAAACTCAAAAGGTTTTTTAGGTATTCACAAATGTTAGATATGTGCCCCTTTAGTGATTCGGCAGACATCAAGCCGATAATCAAGTTCCTCCAACACTCGGCGCAGCATATCCCCATCAACGAGTTCAATAGCATCTTTGATGCGAGCTCGCTGTTCTGGCACGTTTCTTGGTAGAGGAGGTTTAAACACTGAATCTTTCACATAACCCCACAGAAAGAAATCGCATGGGGTTAAGTCGGCAGAGCGTGGAGGCCATGACATGAATTACTGATCATGATCTCCACCATTACCGATCCATCGGTTTTCCAATCTCCTGGTTAATAAATGCCGAACGTCATGATGGAAGTGCGGTGGAGCACCATCCTGTTGAAAGATGAAGTCGGCGCTGTCGGTCTCCAGTTGTGGCATGAGCCAATTTTCCAGCATGTCCGCGGGCTACGCGTGAAACTTGCACGCACGCGTTCAACCGTTTCTTCGGTCACTGCAGACCGACCCGTTGATTTCCCCTTACAGAGGCATCCAGAAGCTTTAAACTGCGCATACCATCGCCGAATGGAGTTAGCAGTTGGTGGAGGATTGTTGAACTTCGTCCTGAAGTGTCGTTGCACTGTTATGACTGACTGATGTGAGTGCATTTCAAGCACGACATGCGTTTTCTCGGCTCCTGGCACCATTTTGTCTCACTGCGCTCTCGAGCGATCTGGCGGTAGAAACCTGAAGTGCGGCTTCAGCCGAACAAAACTTTATGAGTTTTTCTACGTATCTGTAGTGTGTCGTGACCATATGTCAATGAATGGAGCTACAGTGAATTTATGAAATCGCTTCAATCATTTGTAATAGCCCTGTGTTTCAGTACGGATGTGATCATAACTCCCACTGTCGCAGCAATAGAGAGCAATAATTTTTTATTGAACTTACTGTCCACGCGACCTTCCCACTCCCGGGTTCGATTCCCGGCGGGGTCAGGGATATTCTCTGCCTCGTGATGACTGGGTGTTGTGTGCTGTTCTTAGGTTAGTTAGGTTTAAGTAGTTCTAAGTTCTAGGGTACTAATGACCATAGATGTTAAGTCCCATAGTGCTGAGAGCCATTTGAACCATTTTTTTGTCCACGCGACCAAATGGATAGTGCTTACGGAAATGCGAATGCAGTCTTTTATTTTAAACTCTGGAAGTAGTCATTCGAGTATTCCTGCTTGCAACAGGATTATCTTGCAAGCAAGGTTAACTAACTGACAAACAATCATATGTTTCCATAAATAATAGCGACCACAAACAAACTGGTCAACGTTCTTCTCTGAAATGGATCAGTTAGTAAGGTTTCCAGACGTTGTGCCCGGCATGGCTTGCTAAGTGCATTCGTATGTAACGTACCTTTCGAAGTGTTGTACACTGTGGCACCTACAGGTTACAAACGTAAGATGAGAAATGGCGAACTGAAGAACATTTCAACGTTCATGTGTATGTAATTTTTCACATGTAGTGCACTGTAATTCATGGCATAAACGCATAGTGTTGAAAGTACATGATACTAGAAGAAAAAGAAAATCTCCTTAAACACAGGTCCACAAATGAACCGTTTGCGAGATATCTGCGACCATGTGGTTATAAGCTACCACTGGCTTGATTCCGCGCAAACATCAACACAGATAGGGAAAAGTAACCATAATGTAAAACATTAAGAAAGTTATTAGAGGTTATTTGGTAGAAGTGCAGATGTTTTGAAGAGCATGGCAAGAGTTACATGGTTGCACATAGTTAAAAGAGTCGTTCGGAGTGTTGCCCTTGTACCCATCGCCGCAACGAGTTTCAAATCCTTTTAGTCACGACAGAATCAGTTCCAAATTCTTCACAAACACTGACAAATCTCTTCTGCAATTCTTCAATCGTTAATCAGAGTGGCCTACATTATACTTTTAGGGTGGTGTTCAGAGCAGCTGATCTTAGAGTCCAGGGTGCAGGTCCTTATCGCCCACTCCATCTTTTGCTATATCGGCGCATTAGATGTCGTCCAACCACCAAGCAAGATGTGACGGTGCTCCATCATGCATGTACTATATCCTCTGGCGTTGCTCTAAGGGAAACCTGCAAAGTGCTGTCGCAGAAACCAAAAGTAATTCCGTCCATGGACTTCATTTGCTAACATGTACAGCCCAGTAACACATTCACCTTGTACCCCTAACTACACATTCAATGACAAACGTCGCTGACGTGGAGGCTCATGCACAGAAAGTTTGTTGGAGCTTAGATGACTTTAACTGTGAAAACTGCGATAGTCTAAAACACTGTCGGGAGAGAATGCTACTTCAAACGTAAATAAAATGGTATTGTCAAAAGTATGTTTGCCTACAGCTTGTTTTTGCATCCGCTTACGGCATGTTAGTCTAGGACCAAAGTCTGAATCAGTAAGACACTGAACTCGTCGGAGGTTATAGAGGTTCACTGTTTTGCGAGGCTTATTCTTTTATTTTGGGGTGGTGAAAGATGGGTGAAAACAAAGGGACACCTGTTTCGGCTAGGGCGACAACACTTAATTGTTTTCGAGAAAATGATAATAAACTTTCGATGGAATTAGTCAAGCTACTAGCGCATCATTAAACCAAGTGAGTTGGTAGCGCAGTGGCTACAGGGCAGTTTCCAAATTTGGCGCCCCGTTTTCAAACTGAAACTTCGTTTTTTCTTTCGTTGTCACAGAAGTATGTGACAATAAATTTTTTGTGACATTGTAAAATACATTGTAATATTTGCAAAACAACTAATAGTTTCAAATCATATTAAAAACAGATTGTATGATCATAAAACAGTGTGTGTGGTATAATTTTTTATCATACAAATTAAAAACTAAAGATTCTAGTATTTCAATTTTTTCTTTAACTTTTACTTTTATGCTTCAGGATAACCAGTGCATTCATAAAAACATTCAAAGCATAAAAATTCGTAAAACCACAAGCGAATTGCGAAGATTCATATACCACAGTTGGGTGTCACCGCCAGACACCACACTTGCTAGAGGGTAGCCTTTAAATCGGCCGCGGTCCGTTAGTATACGTCGGACCCGCGTGTCGCCACTATCAGTGATTGCAGACCGAGCGCCGCCACACGGCAGGTCTAGAGAGACTTCCTAGCTTTCGCCCCAGTTGTACAACCGACTTTGCTAGCGATGGTTCACTGACAAAATACGCTCTCATTTGCCGAGACGAAAGTTAGCATAGCCTTCAGCTACGTCATTTGCTACGGCCTAGCAAGGCGCCATTATCAGTTGCTATTGATATTGTAAAGAATGTACAGACAAGAGCTACGTTCAACATTAATGGATTAAAGTTAAGTATTCCACCAGTTACCTCCTTTTTTTCTAAGTTCTAATATCCATGTCCTGTTCCAGACCTCACGCCAGCCTGCGTGAGCTAAACACGTGCCTTTCAGCTTCAAAAATGGCTCTGAGCTCTATGGGACTTAACAGCTTAGGTCATCAGTCCCCTAGAACTTAGAACTACTTAAACCTAACTAACCTAAGGACATCACACACATCCATGCCCGAGGCAGGATTCGAACCTGCAACCGTAGCAGTCCCGCGGTTCCGGACTGAAGCGCCTAGTACCGCACGGCCACTGCGGCCGGCTCTTTCAGCTTCCTCCTAGTGGATTGGCTGTCTTGCCAATCCACAACAAGTGGCGACGAGGCCTCTTCGCGTTCGTAACTATACTGCCCTGATTTACTTGTGTAATGGCTTCGCCACAATCTCCAGATGTACTGTCCGAATTTTATCGCTTACAGAATCAGCAGACGTAGGCCTTACTGGATGCCCTTGGACAGCTTGTCCGGGGTCAATGTGCGAAGCAAAACGATGCGGCAGCCGCCGCTCAACCGCTACCACAGCCACAACACGCAGTTGCACCAACTTTTCGTCCTTTTGATGCTGCACTGGAAAGCTGGACGGAGTGGTCACGCCAATTTGGATTCCATCTCGCCGCCTACAGAATTCAAGGTAATGAGCGGCAGCCATTTTTATTATCTTCCGTCGGAGTGAATGTGTACCGTGTGATAGTCAAATTATTTCCCCGATGCGACGTAGCAACTCTGTCCTACGACGAACTTTTGTCTGCATTAGATGCATATTTCAAAGAATCAGTCAATGTAGTTGCAAAAAGGTATACCTTCTTTCGTACAAAATGTACGGTAGGTCAGACTAATCGGGAGTGGGTTGCAACCTTGCAAGGCTTTACTAGGGATTGTGCTTTTGAGTGTCAATGTGGACTCCCTTATTCAGATACTATGGTACGTGATGCAATTGCACAGAACGTTTCTGATGTTCGTATAAGGGAACAGATTTTGAAACTAGTCAATCCCTCCCTTCAACAAGTGATGGACATATTGGATCGGCAGGACACACTTGACTTTGCTCAGGAATCATTTGAAACTTCACCTGCCGTGTGTCAGGTTAACCGGCCCGCCGAGCGAGCTGCACGGAACAGTAAACAGTACTTGCGCCCGGCCACGCCAAAGCCGCCTGGCTCTCAGCCACGTGCACCGCGCCAGCAAGCAAATGCAGTGAAATCATGCCCGCAGTGTGCTACTAGACATTCGCGTAAGAATTGCCCATCCCGCCAGGCTATTTGCTTTTTCTGTAATAAAAAAGGACATGTTCAAAGTGTTTGCCAGAAAAAGCTCCGATCGGAAGCTCAAAACCATTCCAGGCCCATTGCTTTGCGCTGAATTCGAACCAAGGATACTCAGGCTCGTGAAACTTCGCCCATGGAAATTCATATAGTTCATGCCACTCCTCCCAGTGCCACTCTCTCTCACAGTGACTGTGTTCGTCCCACAAATAGTGTGCGTCAACATCGCCGGAAATCCCGTCAAGTCGCAAGTGATTCTGTATTAGTGTCCCTTCATGATGCACGAGACAGTCGCTCTTGTCGTCAGCAGGACGATAAACTTTTTGTGGATTTGGACATTAACGGCAAAGTGATACCGTTCCAGCTCGATACCGGAGCTGCAGTTTCACTGATCAATCATGACACGTACAAACAGCTGGGCACACCTCCATTGCATGCCGCAAATGTTAAGTTAAGTAGTTATACAGGACAAGCGATCCCTGTGTTAGGACAGTGCAGCCTTCTTGCAACATACAAGGGACAAACAAAACTTGTTTCATTTTACGTCCTTCATTCTTTTTCTGCAGTGAACTTGTTTGGTTTCGATTTATTTCAGTTGTTTAACTTGTCTATAGTAAATCAGGTCCTATCAGTGAACCAGACTGTGCCTTCAGCCAGTGTTTCTCGTCTATGTGAAGAATTTGCAGATATTTTTGCACCGGGTCTCGGTTGCGCTAAGAACTATAAAGCACATTTGGAACTGAAAGTAACCGCGCAACCAAAATTTTTCAGAGCGCGCAATGTTCCCCACGCATTGCGTGATGAGGTCGCAAAAACATTACACGATTTGGAATCACAAGGTGTAATTGAACGTGTGCAGGCTTCTCTCTGGGCATCACCCTCAGTAATTTTGCAAAAACCTTCCGGAAAATTGAGACTTTGTGTGGACTTCAAGGCAACAGTGAATCCCCAACTAGTGACTGCAACTTTTCCTTTACCCCACCCGGAAGATCTTTTTGACAAACTGTGCCTGGGTAAATATTTTTCGAAGTTGGACCTAGCAGATGCGTACTTGCAAATACCGGTGGACGAAGAATCCCAGCGCGTTTTGGTGGTTAACACGCATCTTGGTTTGTACCGATTCAAACGACTGCCATTCGCGTGTGCATCCACCCCTGCATTGTTAAGCAATATCTGCACACTGTTTGTGCGTCGGTCCCTACTGCAGCAAACTATCTGGACGATATTGTGATCTCCGGACAGACGGAAGAAGAACATTTAGCCAATCTCAGAACATTATTTCAGGTCTTGCGACAAAATGGTCTTCGCTTGCGGAAGGACAAATGTGTGTTTTTTGCTCGTGACTTACCCTACCTGGGACATGTACTCAATGCCCAAGGCATACATCCCAGTCCCGAGCACCTCCGTGCCATACAAGACTTGCCTTCGCCGCAGAATTTGAAGCAACTACAGAATGTGCTGGGAAAAATCAATTTTTATCATCGCTATGTGCGCCACGCCTCTTCCCTTTCAGCTCCGTTTCATCGCTTACGCCGTAAAGGTGTTCCGTTCGTCTGGACGACGGAATGTGAACGCGCCTTTCGCCAGTTGAAATCGGCGTTGCTTTCCAATACTTGCCTTACGCCATTCGATCCACAGAAACCCCTTTTTTTGATGGTGGATGCATCGGATTTCGGGATCGGTGCTGTGCTTGCGCACAAAGATGGATCGCACGATCGCCCTATTGCCTTTGCGTCCAAATTGCTCTCGTCTGCGCAAAGAAATTATTCACAGATCGAGAAAGAAGCATTGGCTCTCGTATTTGGTGTTACAAAGTTTCATTATTTCTTGTATGGTCGTCACTTTACCATCATCACAGACCACAAACCTTTGACATCGCTTTTTCATCCGACCAAGCCTGTACCTCCACGTACAGCGCAGAAATTCATTCGCTGGTCTATTTTCCTCTCGCAGTACCACTACGATATCTTGTATCGGTCCACTGCTAAGCACGGAAACGGAGGATATAGCATTCGATTCTTCCGAACTTGCTTGCATGTTCATTGATGCGGAAACCGATGATGTGGTCGAATCGTTTCCGATGGATTTTCGTCGTGTAGCTACAGCCACAGCTGCTGACCCTGTCCTTGCTACCGATCTGAGTTTTGTTGCTACGCAATGGCCCTTGTCAAAGTCACGGATCGGGGATCCGTTGGTTCGCCAATTTTTTGCTCACAAGGAGAAACTTTTTGTACGACGTGGTGTTTTGCTGTTGCGTTCTGATAATGATCAGTCCAGGGTCGTGGTCCCACGTTCGTTACAGTCCTCTGTCTTACGGCTTCTCCACCAAGGACATTGGGGTATAGTGCGAACGAAACAACTTGCTCGTCAGCACTGTACTTGGTTCGGAACCGATGCTGCGATTACGAATATGTGCTCTTCTTGCATGGCGTGTGCCGAACAACAATCCGCCCCACCGCGCAAATTCTTTGCATGGCGAACAGCCACTTCCCCTTGGCAACGCTTACACATCGATTTTGCTGGTCCATTCTGGAATGCTCGATGGTTGGTTGTGGTAGATTCATTCAGTAATTTTCCTTTTGTTGTCTGGATGTCTTCCACGACGTCATCTGCCACCATCCAAGCGTTATCTGCTATCTTTTGCATTGAAGGTCTTCCGCCGACTATTGTTTCCGACAATGGCCCACAATTCATGTCCGCAGAATTTCAGTCATTCTGCAAGGCCAATGGTATTCAACATCTGACATCCGCGCCGTTTTCGCCTCAGTCAAACGGTGCCGCTGAACGATTGGTCAGGACTTTCAAGTCACAGATGTTGAAGTTAAAAGAGTCGCATTCTCGGGAGGACGCAGTTGCTCTTTTTGTCCTCATATCGCTCTCAGCCCCGAGATGGTCGCTCGCCGGCTGAGTTGCTCCACGGTCGTCCTCATCGAACCTTGATGTCTTTGCTACATCCGCCGCATCAGGTTCCTGTGCAGCGGCAGACACCTGCTTTTGCTCCGGGCGATGTTGTCTACTATCGTACCTATCGAGGTTCATGGCGTTGGCTCCAAGGGCGCATTCTTCGCTGCCTCGGCCGCGCTATGTACCTGGTTTTGGGGGCCTCTGGTGAGATGAGTCGGCATCTCAATCAGCTGCGCCTCTGTCGTCGCACGGGTTCTGCCGCTCCCCGTCTGCTTTCAGCGACAGTGGCGTCCAGTCAGCGCCCTGGGGACCCATCTACTGGCTCGCCTCAGCCCCAGGTGTTACCGACGCTGCCTTCCATTTTGCCCCATGACGACGCGCCGCCGTCGCCGCCGCCGCCTGTTCTCCCGCCAGCGACGCCCACAGTGGACGCTTCGCTGCAGCCGCCGGGCGGCTCCCTGGGTCACGCGCCGCCGTTCGCTTCCCGTGACCAGTTGTCCTCCGACATGGAACTCTTGCCCGATCCGTACCATATGTCGTCTTCGCCCGTCGGGTGCCCCGGCCCGATGGAGGTCGACCCTTCGGCCCCTCCTGTCTCTCTACGGGCGCATACACCGCATGTTGGCGTGCACCCTGGAGCTGGTTTTCAGGCGTTTCCTAGCTCCCCTCGGTCCGAATGGCAGGGTGCGGGTGGCACAGCCTCGCCTCTTGCTAGGCTCCCCACCTCGTCGCATACGTCAACATGGGGTCCTCCCCACGGCGGGCGGAAGCCTTATGCCACAACCGTCCGCCGATTTGCGGGGGAGGAATGTGGCGTCACCGCCAGACACCACACTTGCTAGAGGGTAGCCTTTAAATCGGCCGCGGTCCGTTAGTATACGTCGGACCCGCGTGTCGCCACTATCAGTGATTGCAGACCGAGCGCCGCCACACGGCAGGTCTAGAGAGACTTCCTAGCTTTCGCCCCAGTTGTACAGCCGACTTTGCTAGCGATGGTTCACTGACAAAATACGCTCTCATTTGCCGAGACGATAGTTAGCATAGCCTTCAGCTACGTCATTTGCTACGACCTAGCAAGGCGCCATTATCAGTTGCTATTGATATTGTAAAGAATGTACAGACAAGAGCTACGTTCAACATTAATGGATTAAAGTTAAGTATTGCACCAGTTACCTCCTTTTTTTCTAAGTTCTAATATCCATGTCCTGTTCCAGACCTCACGCCAGCCTGCGTGAGCTAAATGCGTGCCTTTCGGCTTCCTCCAAACTCCGTGGGTTGGCTCCTGCCAATCCACAACAACACTATTTTTTCTCTGAATATCATTAGGAAAGCAATCTCTCGATCTGACGATGATTTAGCAAAGCGACGCATTCTCTCCAAAGCTGGAGACTGCTATTGATTATGGAGCAAGGTGTGTCTGTTTCAACGTTTCTACTTGTGATTTTCCTTTTGTCTCCGATGATAGTAGTCCACTTCTGTAATCGGCGAATGTAATTCTTCACCTGTCAGTAGACGTATACGTCGCAGTGTCTACATAACAGCAAATACTCTGGTGGAATTTCTGTTAACGAAGATGTTGGTATTCCGGTTTCATCGACAAACAGCCCATCATATAAGGTGAGATCGTTTCGCCAACCCCACGAGTCAATAATGTACAATAGCGGTTACATTTTTACGTAAGGTCGCAGAACTTCTTCCAGAAACTGACGTTAGGTTTCTTTTGTAAATTTCCTACACTTTGTGGCATTTTCGTGCTCATTCTGACGTTGTTCCAGTAATTGGTTTACGTCTTGATGGACTCGAGGACCAACTGTGTCAGTAACTTCTAGCATACATACGAAAGCTGTTGCAAGCAGTTTTCTGGAAGGTGTTTATCAGTGTCGACTGTAGTGATAAAATCTGCTTATAATAGGGTTTGAAATCTTTATTTCGTTCGCCATTCACTCCATTGTATTTCACGATGTCATAAAAATATTGGAACAATGCCATTGTGCTGCCGACCACTTGTCGCTATGGCGCTCAAGTACCCTGATGAAGGCACGTCGATACTTTGACCATCATTTTCTCTGAAGTTAATGTGTGTTGGCACAGAAGCCAAAATAGGCATCCCTTTATTTTCATCTTTCGATGATCCTGACAAATATCGTATCAGAGAGCCACTGAAGGGGATTTTCCGTCGTTAGTATTATCCTTAAATGTTTCGGTGATATGATGTATTCCATATTCGCTACAAAACTCATTATCTGACACTATCGAGTACGTTCTTTTTATTACAGGCCATATTTTGCGTATATCCTCGTTTAGAGAGAGAGAGCTTGCATTCGTAACAGCAAGAGCAAATTTTGTCCATATCTTCCTGAATATTCTTCTGATCGTCCGAAACGATTTTTCATCCAGAATATGGCATTACCAGCAAATAAACTAATTGTTCATCTGACTGATAAATCATTTATTGAGATTCAGAATTTTAACTGTCCTATCATGCACCTCTGGGGCAAGTTCTTACTGTGGAAAATTTGAGAATCGATGCATCGTGTTATTAGTCAAATAACCGTCGAGCAAATGGCATCTTGGTTATTAGCCGAAGTTGGGGTGGCAATCATTAAAACAAAGGCGCTTTCCCTACAACAAGATCTTTCCATGAAATTTCTAACACCAACTTTTTTCCTCCGAATGTGAAAATCTTTTGTTCACTTCAACCTACGTAGGGAGAAATGGTCATTATAATGAAACAAGAGCATTCACAGCTCGCACAGAAAAGTTAAAATGTTCGTTTATCCTGCGCGCTATTCAAGGGTGTAATGGTAAGAAAGTAGCCTGTAGTTGATCCGAAGCATCGTCTGTGAAGCACGTAAGTATGAACTGCTGAGTTGTCACGTCGATATATACTATGTGATAAAAAGCTTCCGGATACCCCCAAAAAACATACGTTTTTCGTATTAAGTGTATTGTGCTGCCAGGTACTCCATATCAGCGACCTGAGTAGTCATTGGACATCGTGAGAGAGCAGAATAGGGCGCTCCGCGGAACTCACGAACTTCAAACGTGGTCAGGTGATTGGGTGTCACTTGTGTAATATGTCTGTACGCGAGATTTCTACACTCCTAAGCTTACCTAGGTCCACTCTTTCCGATGTGACAGTGAAGTAGACGCGTGAAGGGACATGTACAGTACAAAAGCGTTGACTGTCAGAGATCGCCGACAGTTGAAGAGGGTCTCAATGTGTAATAGGCAGACAGCTATCCAGACCACCACACAGGAATTCCAAACTGCATCGGGATCCACTGCAAGTAATATGACAATTATGTAGTAGCTGAGAAAACGGATTTCATGGTCAAGCGGCTGCTCATAAGACACACATCACGCCGGTAAATGCCAAACGACGCCTCATTTGGTGTAAGGAGCGTAGACATAGGAGACTTAACAGTGGAAAAGTGTTGTGTGGAGTGACCAATCACGGTACACAATGTGGCGATCCGATGACAGGGTGTGGGTATAGCGAATGCCCGGTGGCTGTCATTTGCCAGCGTGTGTAGTGCCAACAGTAAAATTCGGAGCCGGTGTGGTTATGGTGTGGTCGTATTTTTCATGGAGGGGGCTTGCACTCCGTTTTGGTTTGCTTCGAACTATCAAAGCACAGGCCTACATTGATGTTTTAAGCACCTTCCTGCTTCCCACTGTTGAAGAGCAACTCGTGAATGGCGATTGCATCTTTCAACATGACTGAGCGCCTGTTCATAATGTACGGCCTGTGGTGAAGACATTAACATCCGTGTAATGGACTGGCCTGCACAGAGTCCTGACCTGAATACTGCAGAACGCCAACTTCGTGCCAGGCCTCACTGAGTGATATCGATACCACTCTTCGGTGAAGCACTCCGTGAATAATGGGCTGCCGTTCTCCAAGAAACCTTCCAGCACCCGACTGAACGTATGCCTCCGATTGTGGAAGCTATCATCAAGGTTAAGAGTGGGCCAACACCATATTGAATTCCAGCATTACCGATGGAGGGCGAAACGAAGTTGTAAGTCATTTTCAGGAAGGTGTCCGGATACTTTTGATCACATAGTGTAGGCAGAGATGTAGATGAAGATGTGGTACAATTTCGAACCTGTCTTGGAAATCTAGGATGACAGAATATAACTGTTCTCCTAGACCTGGAAGAATTTCAGTATAAATTCTATGATCCCATTATTATACAGACGGCTTCCCTTTATCTCGGGTTTGAAGTGAAAGCTTAACATATTATTTAGTATCCTGCAACAGACGATCTTCAGCTATACTGTCCCGTAATTCTGCGCATCTCGGCTTTTCTCTATCAGAACAGGAGTGACCAATGCATCAGTCACTCGGAACGTTTATGCTGCCACGTCAATGTTCGCTGCTCAGCGGCACGCCGTCATGAAACTTGCCCATTTAATCAACGCCATCGCAGCATCCTCGGCTGCTCGGTGCGATCCTCGCCAGGCGATGATATGAAGCTGGTCAGTGTTTCGTGGTCACCGCCACATATCCTGAACCTGTGCCGGGACTGACCGTTTAAAGGTCACTGTAACAGAGCTGTGTTTGGCTCTACTAGCACTCCGCCGGATATATGAATGGCTGCAGAGTAATTGCTCGCTGCGAACAACGTGGTTGCGGTATAAATACACAACAAATTGCTGCACCACGAAGATGACGTGCTACACACGCAAAATGTAACCGACAGGAAGAAGATGCTGTGATATGCAAATGATTAGCTTTTCAGATTATTCACACAAGCTTGGCACCGGTGGCGACACCTACAACGTACTAACATGAGGAAAGTTTCCAACCGATTTCTCATACACAAACAGCAGTTGACCGGCGTTGCCTGGTGAAACGTTGTTGTGATAACTCGTGAAAGGAGGAGAAATGCGTACCATCACGTTTCCGACTTTGATAAAGGTCGGATTGTAGCTTATCGCGATTGCAGTTTATCGTATCGCGACATTACTTCTCGCGTTGGTCGAGATCCAATGACTGTTAGCAGAATATGGAATCAGTGGGTTCAGGAGGATAATACGGAACACCGTACTGGATCACAACGGCCTCATATCACCAGCAGTCGAGATGACTGGCATGTTATCTGCATGGCTGTAACGGATCGTGCAGCCACGTCTCGATCCATGAGTCAACAGATGGGGACGTTTGCAAGACAACAACCATCTGCACGAACAGTTTGACGACGTCTGCAGCAGCATGGACTATCAGCTCGGAGACCATGGCTGCGGTTACCCTTGACGCTGCATCACAGACAGGAGCGCCTGCGATGGTGTACACATCGACGAGCCTGGGTGCACGAATGGCAAAACGTCATTTTTTCGGATGAATCCAAGTTCTGTTTACAGCATCATGATGGTCGCATCCGTGTTTGACGACATCGCGGTGAACGCACATTGGAAGCGTGTATTCGTCATCGCCATACTGCCGTATCACCCGGCGTGATGGTATGGGGTGCCATTGGTTACACGTCTCGGTCACCTCTTGTTCGCACTGACGGCACTTTGAACGGTGGACGTTACATTTCAGATGTGTTACGATCCGTGGCTCTACCGTTCATTCGATCCCTGCGAAACTCTACATTTCAGCAGGATAATGCACGACCGCATGTTGCAGGTCCTGTACGGGCCTTTCTGGATACAGAAAATGTTCGACTGCTGCCCTGGCCAGCACATTCTCCAGATCTGTCAAATGGTTCAAATGGTTCTGAGCACTATGAGACTTAACATTTGTGGTCATCAGTCCCCTAGAACTTAGAACTACTTAAACCTAACTAACCTAAGGACATCACACACATCCATGCCCGAGGCAGGATTCGAACTTGTGACCGTAGCAGTCGCGCGGTTCCGGTCTGAGCGCCTAGAACCGCTAGACCACCGCGGCCGGCCAGATCTGTCACCAATTGAAAACGTCTGGTCAATCGACACCGAGCAACTGGCTCGTCACAATATGCTAATCACTACTCTTGATGAACTGTGGTACCGTGGTGAAGCTGCATGGGCAGCTGTACCTGTACACGCCAACCATGCTCTGTTTGACTCAATCCCCAGGCGTATCAAGGCCGTTATTACGGCCAGAGGTGGTTGTTCTGGGTACTGATTTCTCAGGATCTATTCACCCAAATTACGTGAAAATGTAATCACATGTCAGTTCTAGTATAATATATTTGTCGATTGAATACCCGTTTCTTATCTGTATTTCTTCTTGGTGTAGCAATTTTAATGGCCAGTAGTGTTTTGTGGAGATCAGTGCATCATAAGTTACGAGGGGCGTTCAGTAAATAATGTAACACTTTCTTTTTCGGCCAGTTTCAGTTGAAAAATGGGGAATTTTTGGTGGGACTTCGTGGAATATTCCCGCTTCAGACCCTGTAGTGTTGTGAATTTGCAATAGGAGGCGGCGCTATACCCATCCTCCAAAATGGTGTCTGCAGCCTTCCAGATATTCGTAGGCGCTTGCAAAATGTCTATGGGTTCCTGACAGTGAACAAACGCATGGTGAGTCTTTGGGCGAACCGTCACAATCATCGCGAACAGGTCACGCAAACCTTTCCCATCTTCCGCGTGCCGGACGGCCGCACATAATTCTGGAACGTGCGAACATTCTCGTTCAGGGTGAGCGGAGGATCATTATCCTGTGTCTTCGGAGTCTATCGCGGAGGCATGAGTGGATAAAATGTTCTCGGTTATCCAGCCACGTCAATTCCAATAACATTATCGAGCTTTCGGTGGCTAGCTCGACCATCTCCGTCAGGAGTAAAACTAATGACTGCCGGGACTGGAACTTTTCCCGCTTATAGACATAGTATTATGGCACCAATCTGAGAGGGCCGAAACGACGCATGCGCGAGTTGGCTGCGCCGCGAAACCGAGTGACGTCAGGTGGGGTGATGGGCGAGCGCCACGTTTGAAACTGCCGCTCCCACGTCCTTACAATAGTTGAGCATCCGCCGTTGCTTCCTTACGACGTTCAAATCCCGCTCCCACGCCCTACTCAGTGTATAGTCCTGGTGTCTGCTGAAAGTGTTGGTGTCCATTTTAATCTCCGCCGCCTCTTTTATAATGGAGTCCCAGTACATTGAAGCATGAGCCAAGACTCTTGTTTGCAAACTGTATTTTGTGTTCGTTTTCTAGGCAATGGTCAGCTGCGACCGACTTTTCGAGATCCTTTTGTTAAATATGTCCCGTGTGCTCGGTACAAAGCTCTGCAACTGTGCGAATTGTCTGGCTTATACAGATGCCAGAGACCGTGATCGTAGGTATATAAACGGGAAATAGTGCCAGCCCCTGCAATCAGCAGTTTTACTCCTCATAACCATGACTGAACTAGCCATCGAAAGCTCGAGGATTTTATTGGAGTTGACGCCGCTTGAAAACCGAGAAGATTTTAGCCGGATCACAATCTTACACCTCACTGGGATGTCTCTGTTGGTATCGATAACACACTCGTCCACCACCTGTTGTACTCAACGATGCGTGCCCGCTTGTCTCCTTACCGTCTAACAGGAGACGATAAAGAGCAGCAACGGACCATGTATGCAGAATTTCTTGTGCATTACGAGGCTGATTGTCAAAATTTTAGGTCAAACATCATCAAAACGGCAATCCACGGAGTGGCACCACACCACCTCTCCTCTTTAGAAAAAGTTCAAAGCCGCAACCTCGCCGGTAAAGTGATGGAGACGATGTTCTCGGACTCTGTTCTCTCTCATGCTACAATGATCAACTCTAAATTGTATTGTGCTACCCACAGGAAACTGAAGAAACTACTTCAGTGTGTTAGTTGCCTCCAAAATACAGACGAGCTTCACCATGACAACCCAAGGCCTGACAACTCTGCACACCCGAGGGGAGCTCACAAAACTTCCTCATCCACCCTACAGCCCGAATGTCAGACCTTCCGATTTCCATAGGTTTGGTTCAGTGAAGGATGCAGTCCGTGGACGATGAGGAAATTACTGATGTAACAAGACGTTGGCTGTGACATCGATCAGTAGAGAGGTAACATGCGGGCATACAGGCCCGCCCATTAAGGTAATATAGAGTATAGGGTTTTATAGCCAAAATAGTGGGAAATAACAGGATGTTTCGGACTCTTTAACGAAACCAACTGCCTTTCAGAAAAAAAAGAAAGATGTTGCATTAGTTATTGAATGTCCCTAGTAGTTTCGTACTCAGTCCCCTCAGGGATGTGTGTTTCAGGTGTGGTCAGTTTTTACACAGATTGAAATACTCATTAGTGAATCTACTTGATAAAAACCGTGGAAGAAGTGATGTAAACAACTCCTGGCCAGTTTCATCGTTATCAGCTTTTTCAAAAGTCTTTGAGAAAGCTGTTTATATGGGCGTATTGGCACATCTCGGTACATATAATTTCCTGTCAGACTACGAGTTTGGCTACAGTAACGAAGAGAGAAAATATAATTTATTCTTTTTTGTGTGAATCACTGTCAGGACTGATAGGTATGTGGAAGAAAGTATGTATTTCCTTTAGTTTAACAAAAGTGTTTGAATGGGTGAACCATGTAATACTTCTGTATAAATTGGAACTTCGCAGAGTAGGGAAAAAGCTGAAAACAAGTTCGCTTCATACCTAGTACATGGGAGAAACACGAAAGAGTTATATTTCTGGCAAGGGTCGTGTAAAGTGGAGGGTACCATTGGGCTATATTCTGGATCTATTGCTTTTCTAGACAGTGTCAACAATGTGTCACTACGGATGACAGATGCCACAGAAACTACTAAGAAAGGCAGGAACGGATTGTAAATGATGTAGTTGGGAAATCTATCTCTGTCATCCCCTACATACAAGGTGATCCGAAGCTATTCGTTAAAATCAATACAGGAGGTAGGGTACATCAAAACAAATATATTTGGTTACGGTAAATATGGTCCCTGATGACAGTTTTTGATGCAAGGGGTAATTTACACAGAATGTAGTTTAGCATGCTATGTACAATAGTAACATTTACAGGAACTGGTCAAATGTGCTACCAGTGACTGTCATGTCCGTTCGAAGATTCCTGACATGTCCACAGTGGTACCGGCAGTGACGGTAGATATAGCGATGAGCTCCTCTTCTGTTTCTACAACGGGTTTCCTACACCAGCTGGATCTTATCCACCAGAGGATGAAATTCGGACTTTTGAAGTCAGATGACATAGGTGGTCAGGCCACAAGGCCACCTCGGCCGATCCATCGGTTCCCGACGCTGGATCTCGGGTGATTCCTCATGTAAGTGCTGATATGCAATGGCGCTCCATTTTGCTAGAAGACAATCGTTTGACTAACATTCAGAGGTAAATCCTCCAGAAGATCTGGCAACACATATTTCACGAAGATGTGATATCTATGCCCGTTGAGTCAGAATCGAAGAAAAGGATGGTCCAACCAACCCTTTAGCGAGAATGCCGGCTCACACCGAGTCGCTGTTGATCAGTGCGAGCTCGAGGACCTCGTGTATTCATACGCTCCCAAACATAGTAATTGTGGAGTAAACAAAGCATCGTCACTGTACAGGATCTCGGCTGGAAATAAGGTGTGCAGGGCAGCCTGTAGTAAAAGCCATTGTGCGAACTGCACGTGCCAAGGATAATCTTCAGGTGGCAGTTCTACCAAGTGCGGAAGATGGAGAGGATGAAACTGTTGGTCATGTGATGCAATCCACAGAAGGCTACGTCTGACGCCCTGGATGTGTGCAGTACACCGTGTACTCGTACACAGAGTGACTTCAACATGTCGCAGAATCTCTTACTCCATTTCGGGGGTTCGTAAGGTCCAATTCCGACTTATATCATACATACTTGCACGGAAAGTGCTTGTGTCAAATATTATGCGATGCAGACGTCCGAATGTTTGGTGATGTGAAACTCGCCGGTTGCGAAAACGCTGGCGATACTCTCTCACTCCAGATCGCCCACTTCCATTCACAGATCCTCATACTAGATGCATGTGAGCGTTTTCAGCAAACGTAAACCGCTCCATGTTCACAGATGTCACGAAGCGGTAATGAATGCCACTGAATCGGTGAGCTTAGAGGGAAATCACCGTTGTTATCACAAGGCGGTGATAGTTGAGATTGAATCGCTGCTGACTTCAGGGCCAACAATCTGTACACAGAGCAGTTTTTAATGTCAATACGTACTCCCTCTCAGCGACACCGACACAACAGCTTGTCTCAGCACCACAAACAAAATGTTGCTTAACATTACAAGCTGACTACAGAGACAATTTCACCTGACCGAAACACATTTGACTGGTTCTCGACCTCCTGTATTACTTTGATGCCGGCCGAAGTGGCCGAGCGGTTCTAGGCGCGTCAGTCTGGAACCGCGCGACCGCTACGGTCGCAGGTTCGAATCCTGCCACGGGCATGGATGTCTGTGATGTCCTTAGGTTAGTTAGGTTTAAGTAGTTCTAAGTTCTAGGGGACTGATGACCTCAGATGTTATGTCCCATAGTGCTCAGAGCCATTTGAACCATTTGAATTACTTTGATGATGATGTTTGGTTTGTGGGGCGCTCAACTGCTCGGTCATCAGCGCCGTACAGTCCAAATTTTTTCACTGCCTAATTTTTTTCACAGTCCAGTCTAGCCACTGTCACGAATGGTGAGGACAGTATTACTCTGAACGGATAGTTTCGGGACACCATGTATACCTTACCATGGTATATGTCGTTGACTGTATGGACTCATTCAGAAGAAACTGGAACAGTCAGTAAACACTACACGGGAAAACGTCATGCCCTTGGATACTTACTTAAGCATCGTTTATAAATATGGGTACTATTCAACGGGTTTCATTATCACTGGGTTTCCAGCTGAATTGAAGGTGTCGAACAGACACCCCCGTTATTCAAATTCAAGGTGAAAAGTTGATTTCCTTGTGGTACACGCCTTCTTCTCTTTACAGTAGCTCAGAATTTGTCTCTATAAAGTTTTATTTACTCGTATACTCTCCAACCATTTTTTTCACTTGTTAGTAATTCTCTCATTTATAAATTTTATGATCATCATTCTGTAAACAATGTACTGAATCGTTCCATAACCAAGTAGCTGTTTCCTACATGGCCGCATGGAACCTGATAGAGAAGTAAAAAAACAAGTGGAAGCTATTGACTACAGCTTATTGTGAATAAAACATGCGACAGTTGTAGCAAGTCATACTACCTTTTTGTGTTCCTAGCAGAATGCGACGTTCGTGCTATAGGTGTAGGTTACACATTTTTGTACACGCACACAAACACCGTGTCGCTTATGGGAGCGCCTGGGTGAAAAATGGGACTCACTGGGGCCAATATTTCGTGTCCATATTCGTGAGCCGTGACAAAACAAAAGACACAAAAGGCAGCCAGGCTGGCGCCGCGGCAGAATTTATGGCGGCTGGCGGGGAGCGTAACTCCAGCCACAGCTTCCGCCCCAGGTGAAAGCCTCGCGGCAGCCTGCCCGCATAGGTCGGGCGAGAGATCGCTCTCACAGGAGCGAAGGAGGAGATAGCACTGCTCTGCGTTGCTTAAGTTTGGTTATCATCTCTTCAGACAGTACAGATGCACCTCACTGTACCATACAGTCATCGACAGATACAGAAGGAACTTTAAGTGTATCCAAAGGAGATAGACCGCTTGCAATACACTTGTGTGCCACATTCTAGAATAATGCTCAGCTGTGTGTGACGCGTACTAAATAGCACTAACAAGGAATATTGAACGTAAGCAAAGAAGACAACGCGAGTTTGTTTGACGCACAGAAACGTGTCATAGAGTTACGAGGACAAACTGAGTTGGCAAAGCCTGCTGGAGTGGCCGAGCGGTTCTAAGCGCTACAGTCTGGAACCGCGCGACCGCTACAGTCGCAGGTTCGAATCCTCCCTCAGGCATAGATGTGTGTGATGTCCTTAGGTTAGTTAGGTTTAAGTAGCTTTAAGTTCTAGGGTACTGATGACCTCAGAAGTTAAGTCCCATAGTGCTTAGAGCTATTTCAACCATCTGAGTTGGCAAACCAGTATTAAGTGGTAAATCTACGACTTAACTACGATCTCCTACGTATCGCTGCCGCAGAGATAGCGAAGATTTCGCAGACGGACACGAGTGGAATAGAAAAAAAATTATAAGTAGCAGCATGACAAGCATGTTCCCCCACGCATCTCACAGTGGACTCAGAGCATGGAAGTCGACACGGGAGGCATGAATCACCACCGCCAAGAGTCTACTTGCAGAGGAAGTGTACGAAATGATCATGAAGAATAATACAGAATGCAAGATAAAGTTCTGCACTCAGATTAGAGATTAGATTAGATTCGTACTTGTTCCATAGATAATGAATACGACACTTCGCAATGATGTGGAACGTGTAAGGTTAATAAAGGGTGTCTATCCAAGATATTACATTACGCAAAATATTACATGACAATTTTTTTTTTTTTTTTTTGGGTGGGTGTGCGGTCGGGAAATTATCAACTTACTGTATCGAAAAATTCATCTAATGAGTAGAAGGAGTTGTCATTCAGAAATTCTTGTAATTTCCTTTTAAATGCTGTATGCCTGTCTGTCAGACTTTTGATACTATTAGGTAAGTGACCAAAGACTTTTGTGGCACCATAATTTACCCTCTTCTGAGCCAAAGTTAGATTTAACCTTGAGCATTGATGATCATCGTTTCTGCTAGTGTTGTAGCCATGTACACTGCTATTACTTTTGAATTCGTTTGGATTGTTAATAACAAATTTCATAAGTGTATATATATATATATAGTGAGGCCACATGAAGGTCTCTAGCTCTTTAAGTATGTGTCTGCAGGATGATCTTGGATGAGCTCTAGCAATTATTCTGATTACATACTTACATACTTTTGTGCAATGAACACTCTTTTACTCAATGATGAGTTACCCCAGGATATGATGCCATACGAAAGCAGAGAAGGATAACAGGCGTGGTAAGCTAGTTTACTAAGATATATATCGCCAAAATTTGCAATGAACCTAATAGCGTAAGTAGCTGAACTCAAACGTTTCAGCACATCTTCAGTGTGTTTCTTTCCAGTTCAATCCCTCATCAGTCCATACACCTAGAAATTTTGAATATTCTACCTTAGCTACCGATTTCTGATCGAAGTTTATATTTATTAATGGTGTAATTCCAATTACTGTGTGGAACTGTATATACTGTTTTTGTCATAGTTTAATGAGAGCTCATTTGCAGCCAACCACTTAACGATTTTCTGAGAAACATCGCTAAAATTTCATTAGTTAATTCTTGTCTGTTGGGCGTGATAGGTATACTTCTATCATCGGCAAAAAGTACCAGCTTTGCATCTTCGTGAATATAGAATGACAAGTCATTAATATATATTAAGAACAGCAGAGGACCCAAGACCGAACCTTGTGGCCCCCCCAATTCTTGATTGTTCCCCAGTTTGAGAAATCACAAGTTTTTTGCATATTATGTGAACTGCTTAATTCAACTTTCTGCACCCTTCCAGTTAGGTATGATTTAAACCATTTGAGCGCTGTCCCATTCATGCCACAGTACTTGCGCTTATCTTGAAGTATTCCATGATTTACACAGTCAAAAGCCTTTAAGAAATCATAAAAAAATCCCAATGGGTGACTTCAGGTTGCTAAGAGCATTTAATTTAGCCACGTTGCGTCTAACTGATTGTAATATGCACTTTTCCAGCGTCAGTCACGTCCGTTCTCAATAGCTAGCGGCACAACACGTTTCAGCAAAATGTTGCCATCATCATGTGCGTTATTATTAGTTATCTTTGTACGTGAACGGTTACTTACAGATCTCCGTCCCTTCCGAACATTTTTTTTTTTATGAATGTGCTGGTGTGATTATTTTCTGAACCATTGTTGAAACTGTACTTGGTTTATACTCTCATCTGAAATGCGCAGCACAAGAACGTACAAATCGTCATATAGTCACGTTTTCTCGTATAGATATTCACATCAAAGTAGCAGTGGGGCGGTGTGGCCGCGTGGTCTAGGGCATCATGTCACGGACTGCGCGGCCCCTACCACCGAAGCCGGCCGAAGTGGCCGTGCGGTTAAAGGCGCTGCAGTCTGAAACCGCAGGACCGCTACGGTCGCAGGTTCGAATCCTGCCTCGGGCATGGATGTTTGTGATGTCCTTAGGTTAGTTAGGTTTAACTAGTTCTAAGTTCTAGGGGACTAATGACCTCAGCAGTTGAGTCCCATAGTGCTCAGAGCCATTTGAACCTACCACCGAAGGTTCGAGTCCTCCCTCGGGCATGGGTGTGTGTGTGTGTTGTTCTTAGCATAAGGTAGTTTAAGTTAGCTTAAGTAGTGCCTAAGTCTGGCGACCGATGACCAAAGCAGTTTCGTCCCTTAGGAATTCACACATTTTCAAAGCAGCAAGATCATGCCAACGATGATTCGACTGCTTAAGATGTTATTACAGTAAGAGCATATTTAGAACATGGTAAATGTTACAAAGTCGTTTTTCTCATTATTTACTTAATTACTCAGCACTTATTCATTTATCAAAATATTAATGCAACGCACCCAATGCTGCACGAAAACATAAATGAATCCTTCTGGAAAAGAGCAACATTAATTCGGAATATAACCTCACTGGTCGGATAAAAAATTCTTTTGCGCTTCACACGAATGTGCGACATAACAGCTGATCTTCGGATAAGAGTTAAGCACCTCACGCAGCATGCTGCTGAAACGCATTATGATGAAGTATCTTGAATGAGACTAAAAAAGTGTTTTACGTATTTAGGGATAGGTTGGCAGGAGTGACTATGTGAATCAAGAATAACTCAAGAATAAATATTATATGGATTACGTATATTACGGAAGTTATTGTTTTCTTGTCGAAAAGTATTTTGAGACCGTGGCTGTGCAGAAAATACAAGTTGACACTTGTAAAGAAGAAAACATCAGAGAGATACTATTAATAATGCTATTTATTTACACAAATAGCGCTGTCAACTCTTTCTAACCGGCAAGTTTATTTTCAGACGATTGTTTATGTTCAAATATTTTGCTTTTTACGTTAACTGTTCGCAATTCTTCCCATTGTGACGAAAGTTCGCAAAATTTCTTGATCCACAGCTTTTTTACTTGCAACAATGTGTACTCGCATTATATGAGTTGCTTATTGAACATGCAGAATGTTAGAAACACAGTTCTATAGTATGAGTAATTTACAGATCACAGGAAGAACCTGTGTTGCCTTTGCTGAATGAAGAGCTTATATTTATCTCTTGCTCTTGGCACGAGAAACAATGACCTCCAACTTTAGCCACTTTTATTACCGGTTTGATCCAAGCATTGTTAAGGGGTCTGATCAATCGCGTAAATAGTAAAGAGTACTCATGCCATTCAGAGCAGTTTCCCTGGCAAAGAACGCTGGTCTAACAAGATTTTATCTATGTTCCGCTTGTCCAGGTCAAATACCGTGTGTACAGTATGCATAATACAACAGTATCTCGCCCTATTATGGGCGCCGAAAATATGTGACTTTGATCTGCGTTGATATATGGGGGAGAAACATATTTTATGTTTGCTAGATGCCATGCTTGATGCTATCAGTCAAACTAAACGTCACTTCATCGCTGAAATAAGGTTTCTGATCCTGTATGGGGCTTGTACACCTGAATAACTAAGAGGTGAACAAGGATAGTAATTTCAAACATTAACTTATTATGAAGAGGAAAATACTAAAAATACTATTGGATCTCAGGGTACTTTGACTCGGCTGAGTTTGTAGCAGGTATGGGCTCTCTGGAACTACAACTCGTGGTCTAAGGGTAGCGTCTTGCCTAGAAAAACTTTTAGGGTTCGTATTAGAAGCATGCCAATGATTAAATTTTGCATAAAAATCATCAGCAATAGCAGCCACAGACTTCCGGCATCAAGTGACCTTCGATCTGCTAACACCCGGAGGAGCGCACAGAAGTTCAATGCCCCTACTGCCCTTCTTGTGGGAAACGGTCCTGAAAGGCGAAAGAAACGCTAATTAGGATCGGCATGTGGGGTAGAAGCCAATGGAAACCAGTGTATTAGAGACATATAATGTGGATCCACAGGACATGTGACCTGTATTTGGAAAATTTTAGTTATAATCTCTCCAGTGGCAATAGATTCCTGTTTAGTCACCCATTCGGATCTCTGGAACGGACTACCAAGGGAGAGGTCACCATGAGAAGAAAATGGAAGAACCAACGAAGGGATAACGTTCTAAAAGTCAGAGATGGAGTCTCAGATGTTCGAATGTTTTACGCTCAATTCATATATAATGGGGGCCAGTGAAGTAAAATGAAAAGAAGATACGGATTTCTGGTCAGATAAATACATGCTAATATTAAGAGTAGCAGAAATTCGTATAACGGGAGCAGGATACGTCCTGAATAGGAAAATAGGGGAGAGAGTGAACTTCTGTGGATTGATCAATGATGGGGTTGTTCTCAACAGATTCGTCAGCAAAACAACACCGACAACAATAGCTCAGGGGGATGAAGAGAAAGGGAAAGCACATGAGGATATTAAACGGGTGATTCAGGACGTAAATGGAGATGAAAATCTAATAATCAAGGGGGTTGGAATTTCGTTTTATGGGGTAGAATAGAAGAAAGGGTTAAGGATGATTGTGGACTAAGCAGTAGGAATGAGAGAGGAGAACGGTTAATGGAATTCCGCAGTAAATTTCAGATGGTAGTAGCAAATGTATTGTTCAATAATCCAAAGTGAGGATGCATACTTGGCAAGCATTCGGAGACGCGAGCAGACTCCAGCTGGATTACATAATAGTTATACAGAGATTTCTAAATCAATTATTGGATTCTAAGATGCATCCAGGAGCAGATATAGACTCAGATCATAATTTAGTTAAGACAAAGAGAAATGTACGGAAGAGTCAATGTGGAAGAAAGTGGTATCCTAAAGTACTAAGGAATGATGAGACTTCTTTAAGGATATGGACACTGTGATAAGGAAAAACACAGCAGAAATTGCAAATGAAGAGGAGTGGACATCTCTAACAACGATGATCACAGGTGTTTGACATTCTGTCATAGGTACAAAGAAGGTAATAGGGAGGAAATCTTGTGTAACATAAAAAATACTTCAACAAATCGATGACAGGAGGAAGTACAAAGATGTTCACGAAAATCCAGTAATAGAGCAATATAAATCAATCAGGAATTAAATAAATAGGAAGTGGAGGGCAGAAAAGGCAAAATGGCTACAGAAAAAATATGGAGAAATCGAAATATAAATGGTCGTTGGAAGGACTGAGTCGGCATTCAGAAAAATCAGAACAACCTTCGGTGAAACTAAAACCAAGGCTGGTAACATTAACACTGCAATGGGAATTCCACTCTTCAAGGAAGAAGAGAGAGAGGACAGGTGGAAAGAGTACATTGAAGGCCTCTGAAGCCGAGGACGTATTTGATGGCTTGATAGAACAAGACACTGGAGTCGATAGGAGTGACATTCCGAAGTATTAGAGTGAGAATTTCAATGAACTTGAGATGAAATAAAGTGGATGTGGTAGAAACGTTAGTAGTAGTAGTAGTAGTAGTAGTAGCTTTATTTATCTGTAGATCTCTTTCTGCAAGGGTACAAGACATGTAAGACTATTTACATGTTTAGACCAATTTAAAATAAGCTAATTCGTAAACACACACATTTACAGACTTCTAGTTAGAGACAATGATTAGTTTTACTCCTGGTATACAATACTTTTTTTGCAAATAATTTATTAAATAATGTGATGCTACACTGTTCACTCATATCTCACAATCAATCACTACACACACTATACACACATTGTTTCATAACACTCCACTCACTACGCACACACACACACACACACACACACACACACACACACACACACACACACACACACACACTGGTGATCTCTGGGCCATTTTCTGTCCCACAACTTCCCATTTGCTATCCCGAAAAACTGAGTCAGCATCCCTCTATAATGAATGAGATGTTGGGCTCAGAACGAGGAAGATGTGGTAGTGTTGTGCAATGCATAGCTAGGTGGTAAGTTCCTCTAGAAAAGAAAAAAAATAAGGAAAAAAACACAGTGTGAAGGTGTTATGTGGAATGTTGGATGTTTTATAATCATTATTATTATTTATTTATATAACATTATTTTTCACCAAATCCCTACTCTGTTTTATCTAAGTAATCTTTCAATGTATAAAATGTATTTCATAAAAGGTACTTTTTAGCTGCCTTTTTAAACACTGTATTTTTTCAATTTCTTTTATATGTTTTTGTAATGTATTGTACAATTTTATTCCTTGGTAGAAAATGCTATTTTGAGTTTTATGTTGATTTTTTCCTTGGCAGATGTAAGTTGAGTCTAGCTCTTGTTCCATGGTCATGGACAGAACTTTTTGTGAAGTAATTACCAATGTTATTTTTTATGTGTACAACTGACTGGTAAATGTATTCACATGGAGCAGTTAAAATCCTCAGTGTTTTGAACAGATCTTTAGAATAACCTGGACTACCATTTCTGGTTATGATTCTTATGGCTCTTTTCTGGAGTTTGAAAATTGTGTTCACATTTTGTTAATTTGTTCTGGAAAAATTCCATAGATAAGAATTGAGTGTACATATGAATAGTATGTAACTAAAAGACTCTGCATGTTACATACTGATGATAGGATTCTAAGGGCACAACATGCTGATGACATTGTGTTTGCAAGTACCTTTGTGTGTTCATACCTCTTCAGCTGAGAATCAGTATTCATTCCTAGAAATTTTGCATTTGTTACACAGTCTATAGAGGTTCCATTCACATTTAACATTATAATTTTCCCTTTTCAAACTGAAATTCATGGCATTAGTTTTTCTTTATGTTCAATACCACTTTATTGCTTACTGACCAATCGTAAACTTCCTTGAGAGCTTCATTTGCTTTCTCTGTAACTGTTTTCTCAGTAACTATAATACTGCTGTCATCAGCGAAGAGAATTTTTTTCCATGAGTAACACTACTGGGAAAGTCATTGGTGTATACCAGAAATAGTATTGGTCCTAATATGCTACCTTGTGGAACCCCGAAGTTAATGTATTTTGGTTTTCATAAGTGTTTAGATAAGTGTTTTACTAAATATTTAGATCTATTTGAAGTATATGTTCTCTACTCTTTGTACCCAGTCAGCTAGGTATGATCGAAACCAGTCATTAGCTACCCCCCTTATTCCTAATGGTTCTAATTTATTTAATAGAATCTTGTGGTAAACTGTATCAAAGGCCTTAGAAAGATCCAAAAATATCCCTGTGGCACACTCATCTTTGTCAATAGCTCCAAGTGTAATCTTTGTGAATTCTACTGAGGCTGACTCCGTTTTTTTGCCTCTTTAGAAACCAAACTGTGATTCGCTTAAAAGATTGTATTAATTCAGGTAATTCATTAATATGTCCTTCATAACTCCTTTTATTATTTTTGAGAATGGCGACAGCTGGGAAATAGGCTCGTAATTCTCTATGTCTTCTGCATTACCTTTCTTATGCAAAGGTACAACTCTTGCCCGTTTTAACTGCTCTGGAAATGTTCCTGATGTGAAGGATTCATTTATTATACTTGTTATGGGGCCTTGTATAATCTCTATGCATTGGTTCAGTACACACATTGGTACTTCATCTAAGTCTACTGACTTTTTGCTTTTTAGTTTTTGAACAGTTTTGTTGACTTCACTCTGTGGTTGGAAGTAGCATCATTGTATTTAGTGCAACATTATTTACAGGTGTTATATGTTTTGGCGAATATTTGCTGCAGCTTCTCTGCAATACTTGAAAAAACTCATTTACACAGTTTGCTAAGTGTTGTGGATCAGTTATTATCTATCCCCCTCCCTTAGCAGTATGTTATTTTGGGTCTGTTTGCCTCTCCCTGTTTCCTTTTTTATAACATCACAGACTATTTTGCTTTTACTCTCTGCATTGTATATTATTTTGTCATTAAATTACTTTTTTGCAACAATCAGCACTATCCTATAGATCTTTTTGTATCTATGATAGAAATTTAAGAATTTCAGATCACTGCAACTCTTTTTCATGAAATTGAGGTATTTAAGAATTTAGGAGGCCTTCTTAATACCTGCTGTTGTCCATCCATTTTTGTGAGACTTTGATGCAGATATGCATACTTCTGGTGAAACACGTATGTTGTACGGCGGCGATGGCGAGGCATTGTAGAATCTTTGACCAGAGCAGTTGCGCTCGAGGCGCAGTTCAGTGCAGTTGCAGTCCAGATAGGACACAGTTCAGTTGCGAGCTAGCGGTTGCGAGTAGCACGTGCGAGACGATGCAGTCGCGGTCTAGATGCGAGAGAGTTTAGTTGTGTGTGAGAGGTCGGCGGGCGTCGACATGCCACTGGTCAAGATTCAGGATGAGGTATATTTTTATTAAATAAGTATTCATGCAGCATTGCGCTCAACAGATAATCTAATGTATATTCATTGTAATTAACTTTCAAGAATCGCCCCAATAATAATTTTGATTTCAAAGCAATTTTTTAACAAACAAAAAAAAATCATTTGATACCCTTGCATTTCCTTAAAGAGAATTTTTAGTTAACTAAAAAAAAAAAATTAATACTTGCAATGCATTTCCTCCAAGCCGCGGCCAACAATAAGAGCAGAACTTTGACATGCAGTTATACTGAGGTAAGAAATCAATTCTGATTTTTGCACAGGGCCAAAGACTGACATTTCGGTCTATTTGCATTTTTATTGTCACTGAGATTTTTTTATCACTGAATTGACTTTCATTATGTGAGAAACTTATACTTGGGTCAGATAGCTAATTTTATTTAATTGTCTTTGTCATTAAATTTCTCTGTGGAGCTTACACTTAGCTCTAGGTCCATTTCCATTTGAGTAAGATTAGACTTTCATTTTGTGGGGAGGTTACACTTGGCGACCCTGCCAGGATCGTATTTCGTAGAGAATCTTTTGAAAAACAGTCAGATATCTGCTCTTATTTATTTTTATAATTAGGGTTTGGCGCAACGCTTTTACTAATCTTGTGACTTTCTTTCCTCAGATCATCGGCAATTCTTTGCTCTGTTGTATTTGTGTGTTGTTTTTGCATTGTGCTTATTTCTTTTGTGAATAATTGTGACTGTAGCAAAAATGCCGCGAAAGACTGTGAATAGTGTATCGCGAGGTATTTTGAATGAAATTTCCGACTTAAACAACATGACCGATAGCAATTGTGACGCGCAGAGTAGTGATGACAATGCTGTGTTCACTAACAGTCAGTGCGTTCCAACAGCGAATGACGACTTTTACCTTAATGATGAACAAGAGAACTCAATTGTCTCCTCTGTTAATTTAACGACAATTGATGACGCGGGGCGTTCTGTTGGAATGAGCGCTGCCCAGCTTAACACACCCGGTTTGGAAAATTCAAATAACGTACAGACAAATTTCTCTAATGAAAATGAGCAAGATACACAAAGTACGACGGATTTATTTAATTCCGAAATAATGTCTGACAGTGTACATCCGACTGATAAACCTTTTTGTAAAGTACAGAATGACCAAATGGTCATACAGAACGTGACAATTGCATGTACCCCATCAAAGAGCACTGAGAATGCAGCAGCTACTTTTGGTTTGGAGCAATTTATGGCAGTAATGCTACAGTTTAAGAACGAATTTAGCGTAATTTCCAAACAACAGAATGAAAAACAAGACAAACTTAGTGAAAAACTAGACAACAATGATGTAAATCTCAAACAACTTAGTGAACAGGTCAAACAACAGAACGAAAAACAAGACAAGCTAAATGAAAAATTAGACAACAATTCCAGGCAGCTTAGTGAATAGATTAGAGCCGTTGCCACGCAGTGTCATGACACTAAGGAACAGTTACGCGAGGAAATTGAGGCTTGTTCAAGAAAAAGTAGCGAAGAAATTAGGTCTGTTGCTCTGGAATTAAGGGAAATGCAAACAGCTGCAACAGAGACACTCAGAGACGAAATTAGCGGAGTCGCTAAACAATGCTCTGAAAAAGCTACACAATTACGCGACGAGTTTAAAGCAATGACAGCAGAACTTTCGCGCACAGTGGATGAAAAGATTGACGCGAAATTCGACCAACAGAATACTCAAATTAACGAACGTCTTAGTCTTCACATACAAAACAGTGATACGCGTTTCCGTAAATTTATTGAGGATCAAAATAAAGTAAAACGTCAAGTAATGGAAACAATCACCGCACAGAGACAAGAAGACAAACGTAAGATGTTTCCGAAAGCAAAAACATACGTGGACAACAATATTGCTACAGTATCGGACAAAATTAATACCATTGAACAGTTGAACGCGGAATTACGTGATGAGATTTCTGACCTTAAATCAAAAACTGATACACACACAGCAGATATTCAGACAGTGACAGACAGATTCGAACAATTAGAACTAACACAGGATTCCGATGTCGTCAAAGCTGACGTTAGAAAACTGAACGAAACTACACGTAAATTGCAAAACCAGATTAATGCCACTGACACTAAAACCGATGATCAGGTAAAAATACTGACTGAAAAATATGATGAATTGGCCAGTCGTATTGACGTTATTGAAACTAATAATGATAGCAAATCAGACGATACTTCACCGGTTTCATTTAAACAAACACCTGAATTTCAAAATTTACAGCAGACAATTAATGAGATCGATTCGTCTAATAACACGTTGCGTAGAAAGTTGTCAAGTTTACAACAAGAAGTAACAGAGATGAAAAGTATTTCAGTTAATAACACATCACAGCAGACGCCACTTTGCGAACATTTGTCAGACTCGCGCAACGCGTATCATTTGGGTAATCTACAGAGAGTACGGGACTTAGAGTCCGAACAACCACAGTTCAACAGATTCTCTTACAATCCTGAACCTGTTCCATCACACAGAGACGACAATTTCGATTACAAACATTTTCTGTCAATAAGAAAATTTAAAGTGTTTAAAAATGATAGAACACAGATTCATCCGCTAGATTGGATACAACAATTTAGCTTTGCTTTTCCACCGACTTGGCCTGTAACGCACAAACTTGAATTTATTTGCAGCTTTTTGGAAGGCGAACCGGCAACTCGTATGAGGCCGATCGCGAGGCAATGTTATTTTAGGAATGACAACCACCAAAGCTTTAATAACAGACAAAATTCTAATTATCAATATCGTCAAAATTTTGAGCAACAGGAATCACATTTTGGTAACAATAGACGTTTTCCACCGCAACAGCATGAAAGTCAACCGGTTAACATACCTAACCAACAATGGAATGCACAAGGTCAACCAGGCTTTACTGTTTCGCCGCGTGAACGTATAGTCCCTGGTACAACAAATAGTAACGCACGGCAGCAAGGAAATAACTACGTACACAGAAGACAGTATTTCAATTCCTATCGCAATGCACCGTATAGGGATGACTATCACGACAGACATAAAAACGATGAGCACAATTATCAGCGTACGTACAATAACAGTCGATCTTACCAACAGCAAAATCATCCGCAAGAACATATTCTCATGAATGAACCCGACAGTAGATATCATCCAGAGCGTAATACGTCTGGGAGAAGTAATAGAACTGTTCAAATTGTAGAAATGTCACAACATCCTCCTGATAATAATAACACGTCAGATAGAATCTGACTAGATACTGTACAGGACGCATCTTCCAATAACACCCGCACTACTTTTGACACGCAAAATGTTGTTCACGAAAATGTAATTACTTTTGACGATATCAGAGACACTCTTTTGCAGGAAAGACCAGTTGTTCAGAAAACCATTTCACATCCTGTCATCGAAATTAAAATTGGTTCTTCGAAATTTTCAGCAGTAATCGATTCTGGATCACCTATGTCAGTGATAAATGAAGAAACTTTTAACGAGTGTAACAAAGAGAATACCTATCCTACATTACCATTAGGCAAAACAAAAGTGAAAGGAGCAGTATCGAGTAAAGGAGTAGACGTTAAATTACAGACGCATTTATCATTTTGTATTGGAGGTCATACTTTTTACTCAAATTTTTGGATTGTTCCTTTATTGACAACAGACGTAATTTTAGGTACTAATTTTCTCGTACAACACGATGCAGTGGTTGATTTTCAAAATTCTTATTTAATGTTGAAGGACGAAAATGTGCAATTGGCTTTAGAATTTCAGCACTCATTATCGGCAGAAGAGGAAACAATTAATTGTACACATGTCATTTCCGTGCTACGTAACATAGACTGTAATCCCACATTGTTCACTGATACGTACGTACACAACTATAATACTCCAGACGAAGCTGACTACGACGTAATGCAAATGATTTCTGACAAAGTTAAACAAAGCAGTGCAAATACAGACGACGAACGAACGCAATTACACAAAATTCTCTTACAGCAAGCTCCAGTTTTCGACAACATTCCTGGTACTATGTCCGGATTTATGTATGAATTTCAAGTCAAACAGCACGACACATTTAAAGCAAAGCATTATCCCATTCCATATATCCACAGAGAACAAGTTAAAAAAGAGTTGCAGGATATGCTTGACCAAGGTATTATTGAACCAGCAGGTAGTCCGTACATAAACCCGCTACATATTGTTAAGAAAAAAGATGGCTCACTTCGCCTTGTACTTGATTCACGTCACATTAATGACATTATTATTAATGAAACAGATCGACCACAGACTTTAGAAGAACTACTACAGAAATTTCACGGTACAGCTATTTATTCCACATTAGATCTGAAATCGGGATTTTGGCAAATTCAACTTCATCCGAATTGCAGAAAGTATACAGCTTTTCTCTGTTTTGGTGACTGTTATCAATTTTGTAAATTACCGTTCGGCTTAACTATTTCTTCTGCAGCTTTTATTCGAGGTTTGAACACAATACTTCCGACAGAACTTAAAGACAGAATTACGACGTACGTAGATGACATTCTTATCGCGGAAGCTAACTGGTCTGAACACAATATGATTTTAGAACGACTGTTGCAAACTTTTCATGCACAAGGACTTACAGTTAACCTCAGTAAATCGCATTTTGGCAAAACTTCTATAAAATTTCTTGGACACGTAATTTCATCAGAAGGCATTGCGCCTGATCCGGAAAAACTTCAAGCTCTACGTGACATTACTGTTCCTACGACGAAGAAACAATTACGCAGCTTTTTGGGCTTAATTAACTTTTTTCGTAAATTTATTCATCACTCTGCTTTAGATACACCTAGATTATGCCAATTAACAGGTAAAAACACTATTTGGTCATGGGATAAGCAAGCACACTCTGAATTCGTGAATCTGAAACATGCTTTGTTGAATGCTCCACTTTTATCGCACCCAGATCTTACCAGAAATTTTTCCATTGCCACCGACAGTTCTAACACAGCTTTAGGCGTACACATTTTTCAGGAAATTGAAGAAGATGGTTCTAAAGTAATTAAAAACATCGCATTTGCAAGCCGCATTCTGTCACCTGCTGAGCGAAATTATTCCGTTACTGAACTTGAAACATTATGTGTTGTATGGGCTTTTACGAGATTTAGGCATTTTCTTTATGGAAGACACACGACCGTTTACACAGATCACAGAGCTATACAATTTTTACTTTCGGCTAAATTCACTCATGACAGATTAAGCAGATGGAAACTTTATTTACAGGAATTTAATTTTACGATTGTTCACATTCTCGGTACACAAAATGTTATAGCAGACGCACTATCGCGTTCTCTCAGCAACAATCAGCAAGACGTAGCAAATAACTTCTGCAAAGCAAATTTCAGCATTATGTACATTCAGCAAGTTGCATTTGAAAATTTTATTTCATCGTCATTACAGGACATAGCACGAGAGCAAAGCGAAGACAATGTGTGGAAAGAAATTAAACACGTTTGGAAAGATAAGAATAATATTACGATTAGGAACCACTACACTGTACGCAATAACATTCTGTTTCGCCGCTCTCATCCTGACAGCAACAATTGGTTATTATGCATTCCTGACGAACTGGTTAACAAATTAATCTGGTACACTCATTTAAGCTACGCACATTACGGAGCCAGAAAATGTTTTCTTATACTGAGACAGAACTGTTATTTTTCAAACATGGAAAAACGTATACAACGAGTTTTAGCGTCATGTAAAATTTGCCAGAAAGCTAAGTCTGGCACAACTTCACACATTTCTCCTTTATATCCAATTGTACCTGTTAAATTAAGACATATGGCTGCAGTAGACATTTTTGGTCCAATTCCGAGAACTAACAGAGGTTTTTGCTACATCTTTGTCGCTGTTGAACTCACTTCAAAATTTGTTACTTTCACTCCGTTACGCAAAGCTACTGCTAAAACTGTTTCGAAAGCATTTGTAAAACATTTTCTATTTCATGTAGGGCATGTGATGAAAGTAATTTCTGACAATGGACCACAATTTCGTTCTGCTATATGGACACGCATGTTACGAGCTAGAAACATTTCTCCGATTTATATATCCAAGTACCACGCTTCTTCGAACCCTTGTGAACGATTAATGAAAGAAATTGGTAAACTGTGTAGAATATACTGCCACAAAAGACATGTTAATTGGGAAACACACATACACTCATTCCAAGATGTAATTAATTCCATTCCAAATGAATCCACTATGCTATCTCCGTCTGTAATACTGAAAAACGTTGAACCACCAAACAAAATTAAAGACTTAGTAACATTTCCTACATCTCGTCGATTACGACACCACGAAATAACGTGCCGCAGAGCGCCGGAGAAGACAGCAGAAACAGGTTTGTAGACGCCGGGACTTTCACGTTGGACAGAAGATATTAGTGCGTACACACTATTTATCCAGCAAATTAAAAGGTAAGTGCAGTAAATTTGAACTTCTGTACGCAGGTCCATATCGGATTCGCAGCATTCCTCACCCCAATGTTGTACACGTCGAAACTCTGAGAACCAGGAAATCGAAAGGCAACCACCATTGGTCAAACATAAAACCCTTTATTGAGTGAACATACTTTATGATTTATCACGCCGTAATGCTATTTGCTAATTTTTATGAACATTTCTGCAATTATATTCACATGACTACTTATTGATGATTATCGTATTTTTCTTGGCAAGTGCCCGGCAAGGTAAGGTTAACAGGTCGCCTTTTTTGTCGTTACACATCAGACCGTACACATTTTCCATTTTTTTGTATGTACGATTGTTTTCATGTTTTGTTTGTATGCACTGTGAACTAGTTAAGGTATAACACACACCAGTTGACTTTGACATTTTTTGCCCTATGATATCTCAACATCGTGACTGTTTTACATTTTCCTTTTTTTTACTGCTGCATTGTGATATTTTCTGTACGTTTTTGCCTTTGAACACTGTCTATGCTTTTGACATATTACGTTTTTCTGTCATGTTATGGTGTATGCTTAATTGTGTCACCATTAACCAGTCATTATCTAATGGGTATATGATTTAAATGCAAGACATTAATCTTTGTTCATCAATTTCAGAAAGAAATAACGTGTTAAGGAAATAAATTAAACAGAAATGGAATTTTAACTACGGAATAAACGAAAGAAGATACAAAACCTTATGAGGACGAGTAAATGGATCAGAATTAACAAGCATTAACAAGAATATACTATACACATCGCAGAATAGCAGTCTTAACTAATTTTTTCTTTCAGAATACAAGGCGATTGATGCAAGCTGTCAGACAGAACTACACATTTTAGTTTTAAGTGATGAAATATGCTAGAGATAAGGAATAGTTGTGTGATGAATAATGAAGTGATTTTTTGCAGATGATAATGAATGCTGACAAAGAGTAATGATGAAGAATATGGTACTATGAATAATGAAGTTTTTTCTTTACAGGTGATGATAATAATGAAGTTATGATAATATGGATAATGAAGTTTTTTTCTTTACAGATGAGGATGATGTTGAAGTTTATGTATTTATGCTATGTAGTTATTTAAGTATTTGTTGCAGTTTGCTTTGACAGCAGGTGTTATATTGCGTAGTAGGATGACTGAAGGTTTTGGAAAGGACAGCTATGGAACACATTTTTTATACACATTTCACTTCCTGTTAATTCGAAGTTCACTTTTCAGCATAGTCTGCGTTTCTTCTTTCAGCTCAATAATCCATTTTGTATATTTTCCAGGAGAAGCTTTTCATGATACTTACTAAACTTGTTACTTATTATACCTGTTCTAGTACTTGCATTTTATTTTTTTACCCATTTGTGTCTATCATTTATAAATGTGATCACATATACTGCCTTGTTGCATAACCTTGCTACAGCTGACTCATGACGAATGATGTTACACATTTTTCATTTATAGGAACAACCTAGAAGCAATTTTTTTTTTCTTTTTTCTTCTTGCTTTCCCTTATAATTACCCAAAGCAATGCATTGCTAGCACAAAAAAAACAAAATGTATTACCAGTCCCACATAATGTCACTAGTTTATGATAATTATGGATAATACTGATCAGCTCTGAATAGTATGTCACTTGAATAATGACTTCTTAATGATACAAAAAAATATATATAAAAAATAATGCTTTGTAACTGGCTAATAATTGCCACTGTTTATTGTAATGAGACTACTTATTATGCCCATGATTATTAATGCTATGATTGTAATTTTGTAACTGGCTAATAACTGCCACTGTTTATTGTAATGAGACTACTTATAATGCCCATGATTATTAATGCTATGATTGTAATTTTGTAACTGACTAATAACTACCACTGTATTGTAATGAGACTACTTATTATGCCCATGATTATTAATGCTATGATTGTAATTAACTGATTTTAATAATGACTTCTTAATTATCTGAATAATAATGCTTTGTAACCGGCTAATAACTGCCACTGTTTATTGTAATGAGACTACTTATAATGCCCATGATTATTAATGCTATGATGGTAATTAGCTGATTTTTAATAATAACTTGTTAATGATCTAAATAATACTGAATGAGGAACAATGTTTTATACTATTTGATACTTGATGGCCACTGAGTGCCAATAATTAGTGTCACTTAATGAAATATGTATTAATTATGCCATTAATTAGCTCTTGTTTTCAATAATGATTTTAGTAAATGGCCACTGAGTGCCAATAATTAATGTAATTAAGACTTCTGATGAACATTATTCTGTCATACTAAACATGGTTTGTAACTGGACAAAGACTGCCGCTGTTTATTGTAATACAACTACTCATGATGGCAATAATTTAATTTTATGAACATTATTCTGTAATACTAAAATTCATGGTACAGAAATGTTCAATAACTAGGCTATGGATGCCGCAAACTACTTATGTAATCACTAATCAAGACTTGTGTGTTAGTTAATGTCCTTCACCTTCTGACCTAACTACCTGAAATTATTGTAACATCCATTTGTCTTGTCCATCCTCATTATCATGGAGCACTATATTTGGTTTTGCACTAATTCTACGTTGGTGTGCCTCTTAAGAGCGTGGTGTTGACACGACATGCTGTCCACCACCATAAGCGATGAAGACGTTATTATGGTCCCACTGTTTGGTGTACCTGATGTACTGCCAAATGATAGCATGGAATATTACTACGACGTTTCAGTGTCTTGATACGTTGATAAATGCTTCTGAACTGCAGATTGTATCACTTGGTGTTGTGATTCTGTGGAAAGATATGGACTTTCAGTGCAGCTGTGTGCAAACTAAAGTGCTACAACCATGATGCAATCCTTTCCTTTCCTATCCTAATAGTGAAAATCATTTTAGCTAACATAATTTATGTTCATGGCCCATACATTTCTTTTCGATTTGTTGAACTCCAGTGCAAGTACACTTATGTCACCTGTCGACATGATTTTTTGCCATTATGTTTATTTATTGTGAAAATACTAAAGACATTTTTCGATTTGTTCTGACGTGCAGTATATGTGCACTCTTGTCATCTATATTGTATATACTTTTTGTGATTTGATGATTTTTTTTACCCTTGCGTTTATTTGTTATGAAAATGTTCAAAAGTTTTCAGTGCATGTGCACTTATGAACTTCAGTGCCTGTGCACTTTTCTCATTTTTCAATATGATTTGTGCTTATTCTGTATACCTTTTATGATTTCGTGATATGTTTTATGTCCTTTGTTACTCATTGTATATACATTTCGCCATATGCTGACATGTTCTGAACTGCAGTGGATGTGCGATCATGTCACTTGTCAAAATGCTATTTTTGCCATTCTATTTATTTGTTCTGAAATGCTACAGAATCTTACAGTGCATGTGCACTTTGTTATTTATCAAATAATTTGTATATACATTTTTCTGATTTGCTGATATGCTCTGTACTCATTGTACTTATATTTTGTCTTGTCTGTAATGTTTTGTAATCGGTGCATGTGCACAACATTTAATTCATGTACTACATCTGAATTTTGTAAATTGTAAATGTTAATTAATTAAAGGAAAAATTTTGCCGCGATTGGCAAGTCCAAATGACTCACCATCGCTGCCAAATTTTTGCCCCCCCAGTGGAGGGTTATGAAACACGTATGTTGTACGGCGGCGATGGCGAGGCATTGTAGAATCTTTGACCAGAGCAGTTGCGCTCGAGGCGCAGTTCAGTGCAGTTGCAGTCCAGATAGGACACAGTTCAGTTGCGAGCTAGCGGTTGCGAGTAGCACGTGCGAGACGATGCAGTCGCGGTCTAGATGCGAGAGAGTTTAGTTGTGTGTGAGCGGTCGGCGGGCGTCGACATGCCACTGGTCAAGATTCAGGATGAGGTATATTTTTATTAAATAAGTATTCATGCAGCATTGCGCTCAACAGATAATCTAATGTATATTCATTGTAATTAACTTTCAAGAATCGCCCCAATAATAATTTTGATTTCAAAGCAATTTTTTAACAAACAAAAAAAAATCATTTGCTACCCTTGCATTTCCTTAAAGAGAATTTTTAGTTAACTAAAAAAAAATTTAATACTTGCAATGCATTTCCTCCAAGCCGCGGCCAACAATAAGAGCAGAACTTTGACATGCAGTTATACTGAGGTAAGAAATTAATTCTGATTTTTGCACAGGGCCAAAGACTGACATTTCGGTCTATTTGCATTTTTATTGTCACTGAGATTTTTTTATCACTGAATTGACTTTCATTATGTGAGAAACTTATACTTGGGTCAGATAGCTAATTTTATTTAATTGTCTTTGTCATTAAATTTCTCTGCAGAGCTTACACTTAGCTCTAGGTCCATTTCCATTTGAGTAAGATCAGACTTTCATTTTGTGGGGAGGTTACACTGGAAATGCCTTTTCAGAGTTCAATTGAAATAATGTGGAGAATTTAGAGAATTTCATATTCACATTGATTCCCTTATACACTTCATCCCAGCTTTGTTTTGCTAGTTCCCTTGAAAAATATCTTATTTTGATTCCTGATAGGTGTCGATTGTAGGTTTGCAGTTTAGGGAATGATTCAATGCCTGATTTTACTGTTGTTTGACAGAGATGGTCTGACAGACCGAGACCTTTTACAGATACATCGCATTTTTCCCTGTCCATATTTGTGGCCACATGGTCAATTACTGATGCAGTCACTGTAGTAACCCTTGTTGCACTATTGACCAATAGGGACATGCCAAAATTTTGAAAGATGTTTATGCTGCTGGATTCATTTATGATATTAGTGCTGATGTTAATGTCCCCACACAAAATTATGTTGACCTTTGTACTTCATACTTTATCTAGAACGTCTGTTAATTTATTGAAAAAAGTGTCCAGAGTACCCCTGGGAGATCTGTACACACATAAAATAATCATTTCTTGGTGATATCAAGCCTTATTAATTCAATAGTTGATATTTCAAAGTTTTTCACATGCTGTTCTGAAGTCATGTCTTGATTTGAACTGTTTTTCTTCTCGATGTAAATGCATGATCCTCCACCTGTTGAAGCAGTTCTGCAGTAAGTTTGCCGTTTCATACGATGGTAACACTACTTGTTGGATTTCTGTCTCTCTACACCAGTGCTCAGTAACACAAACTACTGTGCAGTTCCAAGATTGGAGCTCAATTTCTAATAGTTGTAAATTATTTTTTATTGATTGCATGTTTTGATGGAGGTTTGTTAAGTCATTGAAATGCCTCATGTTACTCTTTCCAATTGTTTGTTTTTCCTTGTGACATCTGGTATGTGCGATAATTGGAGTGTTAAAATCTGTCTTGTGAGTGATTGTTTAAGTATTTTTTCTACCGGAATTTGTAAAATCTTTAAGGGGGTGGCAAACGAATTACTATTGAAGGTGGTGTGCAAAATCTATGACAATGGCGACGTAGCATCAGACTTTCCAAGAAAAACCACAAGAAAAAGAAATCGTCCATATTACTCCGAAGGTAGCATGAGCCGAGAAGTGCAAGAATTATTGCACAAACAGCTTAACATCTCATGTATCCAAGTTGCTGACAATTGAGGACTGTTAGGTGACAGTGAGTTTGGCTTTCGGGGAGGTAAAGGCACCTGAGAGGCAGCTCTGACGTTGCGCTTGATAACTGAAGCAAGAACGAACAAGAATAGAGATCCGGACAAAGGATATATCGACACAAGAAAAACGTTCCATATTGTGATATGGTGTAAGATTTTCGAAAATTTGTAGAAATAAGTTACAGCATATGTGGACGAGAAGCAGTAGAATGCAGGCTAGCGAGAAACTCACGATCAAAACTGTTGCTCATAAAGTAAACGAAGTTAAGGGATTGTACTGCCTTGGAAGGAAAGTAACCCATGACGTGCAAAGCAAGGAGTATATAAGAAGCAGATTGTTATAGGCAAGGAGGATCTTCTAGGCAAAGTGAAGTCGACGAGTATCAAACATATGCCTTAATTTGAGGAAAAAAACTTCTGTGAATGTCCGTTTGGAGCACAGCATTGTATGGTTGTGAAACATGAAGCGTGGTAAAACCGGAACACAAGAGACTCGAACCATTTCAGATGTGTTGCTGCAGAAGAATGTTGAAAATCTAATTTTTTCTGTCTTGGACAAAGTATTTTATTTCTCGTTTTAACTAGGCTTTTAGGCTGTCACAATATGATCAAATACTTTAAAAAATCAGTACAATGTATGTCCTCAAATAGTACCTGCTTGTACGAGGAGTAAGTAGTATGCCATTACACCTCGTACAAACATTTACTTTTTGACATTACACATTGTACTGACGTTTTAAAGCATTTGATCCGATAATGGCAGTTAGCCTAAACGCATAATCAGAACAAGAAATAAAGGATGTTTTACCACGAGGGAAAAATTTTGTGTGTTTGTGTATGATTGTGGGTGCTTACCTATAGAAAGTTGTCTGTCTGCTGTGTTGAAGATCAGGTGGATTGATAAGAAATGAAGAGGTTCTCCGTAGAATCGGCGAAGAAATCGCTGACAAGAATAAGGGACATCATAATAGGATATGTGCTAAGGCATCAGGGAATAATCTGCTTGGTACTAGAGGAAACTGTTAATGGAACACAAAGAATGGAATATATCCAGCAATTAAATGAGGATTAAAACAGAAATCATTTTGGCGTTCCCCAAGGTAGTGTTATAGGTTCTCTGTTGTTCCTTGCCTACATCAGTGATTTAGAAGACAATCTGAGGAGCCAACTTAGGTTGCTGGCAGATGATGCTCTCGTTTATCGTCATCAGAATTCCCAAAACAATTGCAAAACGATTTAGATAAGATATATGTATGGTGCAAAAATTGGCAATTGAACCTAAACCATGAAAAGTATGAGGTCATCCACAAGAGTGCTAAGAGGAATCCGTTAAACTTCGGTTACACGATAAATCAATCTAATATAAAGGGCGTAAATTCAACCGAGTACCTAATAGAATTGGGGAGAAGAGAAGTTTGTGGAACAACTTGACAAGAAGAAGGGACCGGTTGGTAGGACATGTTCTGAGGCATCAGGGGATCAAAAATTTAGCATTGGAGGGCAGCGTGAAGGGTAAAAATCGTAGAGGGAGACCAAGAGATTAATACACTAAGCAGATTCAGAAGGATGTAGGTTGCAGTAAGTACTTGGAGATGAAGAATCGTGCACAGGATAGAGTAGCATGGAGAGCTGCATCAAACCAGTCTCAGGACTGAAGACCACCACAACAACAACCTAGGAATTACTATTACGAACAACTTCAGTTGGAAAGAACGCGTAGAAAATGTTGCGGGGAAGGCAAACCAAAGATTACAATTTGTTGGCAGAACAATTAGAAGGTGGAACAGATCTGCTAAACAGACTGCCTACTCTACGCTTGTCCGTCCTATTTTGGAGTACTGCTGCGCGGTGTGGGATCCTTACCAGACAGGATTAACAGAATTCATCGCGAAAGTTCAAAGAAGGGCAGTACTTTTTATATTATCGACAAACTGTGGAGAGAGTGTCACGGACATGATATAGGATTAGGGTGGACGTCATTAAAACAAAGGCGTTTCTCGTTGTGACGTCATGTTCTCACGAAATTTCAATCACGAACTTTCTCCTCCGAATGCGAAATATTTTGTCGACGCCGACCAACATGGGGAGAAATCATCATCATAACAAAGTAAGGGAAATCAGAGCTCGCATGGAATGAAATAGGTGTTCGTTTCTTCAGGGCACTGTTAGAGAGTGGAATAACACAGAATTACCTTGAAGATGGTTCGACGAACCCTCTGCCAGGCACTTAAGGATGATTTGCAAAGTATCCAAGTAGATGTAGATGTAAATGTATACGTACAGCGCAAGTGCTACTTTGAGGAGGAGGAGGAGATTAGTGTTTAACGTCCCGTCGACAACGAGGTCATTAGAGACGGAGCGCAAGCTCGGGTGAGGGAAGTTTTGGGGAAGGAAATCGGCCGTGCCCTTTCAAAGGAACCATCCCGGCATTTGCCTGAAGTGATTTAGGGAAATCACGGAAAACCTAAATCAGGATGGCCGGAGACGGGATTGAACCGTCGTCCTCCCGAATGCGAGTCCAGTGTGCTAACCACTGCGCCACCTCGCTCGGTGCTGCTACTTTGAGATGAATAGTGTAGTACAAGAGAGGATTTCTTGGTGGGGCGCATCAAACAGGTCGGGAGACTGGTGACATAAAAAAAGCACTCTTTGATGAGCTGTCTTGGCGGTTTGATCTTAGGTTCATCTTGTAGGACCTGTCGTCAGGGAGAAAGATTTAATAGTTTCTGTCGTGTTCTCTATAAAATTTCCACAGTGATTATCAATGTTGTGCAGCTATTTTGAAACGGCTACTTTGGGAGTAATTATTGTGGCTAATTTTGCAAAGCTGCGTGTAGTAGGCAGTGGTAGTCGAGGTCGCAAGCAGTCTCGGTTACAGCTGATTTAGAACTACAAGTAAATTATTGGGAGAAGTTAGGGTTCCATGAATCTCAATGTTCTACAGTGTACTACGTTTCAACGTTAATAATGGTTTCAAAAGCTCTGATGTTCTATATTATAGCAGCTTAACTTGCCATTTACATGGTCACAATTTTTCATTACATGAATTGCAGACGAAAGTATTCTTTTTTGTACTATTGATTATCCGTCTAAAGCTGACTGTAATTTATTTAAAAAGAATTACGCGAGACGCGTTTCGCTTTTATTTATAAAACATCTTGTTTGGTTATTCTGCGAATTGGATACAAACGTTTGTACATATTTGGTTGTTTTAAGTTAAAAACCGCGTTTAGTTTATAAAATTGGTGTGCTAGCAGTTTACAAAAGTGAGGTGTAAATAATGCAGCGCAAAAAATACTGTAGAATGGCAAAAACTGCCAAGTGCTAATGTGAATTTAAGTCTTTCACGTCAACCGGTGCTGGCAAGGAGGGAAGAACCAGAATATGTAAAGAAACACAGTCAGTAACCCGCACATCAAATTTATAACCAAAACTCGGTTTTTAATCCAAAACAACCAAATATGTACAGACGTATGTATCCAAGTTGCAGAATAACCAAGGAAGGTGCTTTATAAATAAAAGTGGAACGTGTCTTGCGTAATTCTTTTTAAATAAATTGCAGTCAGCTCAAGATAACCAATAGTAACAGATTTTAAAAGCTGATGCGGAAGATGGCCACGCAAACAAACGTTATTTTTTTTTGTTTTTTGCAAATATATCATAATAACTTTCATCGCGGTGAGAGCTGTTCTGCTACGTTATTCCAAGTTTAAACATTATAACTTAGTTGGGACACAATAATCTTTTCCGTGAAAATCAACGTCGATTGAGAAAGCATTGCCCACACGAGAGTTAATTCTCTCTCTTCACTGACGATATCGTCAGTGCAGTGCGATGGATGAAGGAAACCAGGTTAGACGTTTTTACACTTTCGAATGGATTAACGTTACGGCGATTACTTTCGAAACAATTAATAGTTTACATACTTTTTCCCCATCTGCCTCGATTTAGTATGACTGGCCCTCATATTTTAAATGCACACTTTTCGATTAAGCCACCGTCTGCTGGGGCTAAAATTTACCAATGAAATACCTTAATATAAAACTTAGTGCTGCACCAGCACGTCCCACGTTACGATTTGCTGTCCTCTCGTACCTGACGAGGGAGGTGTTCCACGTGTTGTCGTCGCCTAGGGGGTTCAATATCGCACTCTGCTCTGAAGTGAGATACAAACTTTTTCCAGCAATCCGGGATTAAATCTTAATTCTTGGCAGGGTTGAACAAATAACCGTTCCAGTTCTTCAACCAGATCAACGACTTCACTTCTGAGATTACCCCATATATAAAAATCAATATCATTGTTGTGAAATGATCTTGGAAATGAGGTGTAGTTACAAGTTGTTTGCCTCTCTGTGACACTCTTGTTTGCTGTACTTCTGTTTGTGGTTTCATAGTGTGCGGTTGCTTACTACAAGAGCTGATGCGGATACCGGTTAATTGCACGTGAAGCTCTCCGACTAATGTCTTTCAGCGGGCTTTATGATGACGAAGTGTTCGTCGAAACTGATCACCAATAAATTTAGAATGAAATTAGAGCTCAAAATGGTACAGATGGCTCTGAGCACTATGGGACATAACTTCTGAGGTCATCAGTCCCCTAGAACTTAGAATTACTTAAACATAACTAACTTAAGGACATCACACACATCCATGCCTGAGGCAGGATTCGAACCTGCGACCGTAGCGGTCGCGCAGCTCCAGACTGAAGCGCCCAGAACCGCTCGGCCACCCCGGCCGGCAGAGCTCACAGTAGTTAGAAAATTGCAATATGAAAGCAAATATCTTGCTACAATCGTCGGTAGGTTCCATGCCGGAGCAGGGAGGGTTATGGCATGGGAAATGTTTTCGTGGCATTCGGTGGGTGGTTTTCATTCTGGAAGGTAAAATGAATCAACACAAGTAGTAACAGACGGAAAGTCATCGAGTAAAACTGAAGTAATATCCGGCGTTTCCCAAGGAAGTGTTACAGGCCCTCTATAGTTCCTGATCTATATTAACGACGTAGGAGACAATCTGAGTAGCCCTTTTAGATTATTTGCAGATGATGTTGTCATTTACCGTCTTGTAAAGTCATCAGATGACCAAAATGGATTGCAAAATGATTTAGATAAGATATCTGCGTGGTGCGGAAAGTGGCATTTGACCCTGAATGAAGAAAATGTTGAGGTTATTCACATGAGTACTAAAAGGAATCCGCTAAATTTCGATTACGCGATAACTCACACAAATACGATGGATGTAAAGACAACTAAATTCTTAGGGATTAAAATTAAAAACCTAAATTGGAACGATCACATAGATTCATTGGCAGAACACTTACAAGGTGCAACAGATCTGCTAAAGGGACTGCTTACACTAAACTTGTCCGCCCTATTCCGGAGTATTGGTGTGCCGTGTGATCCGTATCAGGTGGGACTGACAGATGATGTTGAAAAAGTTCAAAGAAGGGCGGCTGGTTTCGTATTATCGCGAAATAGGGGAGATAGTACCACTAACATGATACGTGAATTGGAGTGGCAATCATTAAAAGAAAGGCCGTTCGAGAGTAGAACGGTAGAGAGACAGCCTGAAGGTGGTTCATCGAACCCTCTGTCACGCACTTTATTGTGAATAGCAGAGTAATCAGGTAGATGTAGATGTGCCTCCATCCTTGAGGTCCATGACCGACGTTACATGTAGCTGCTTTTCCTCGGCACGATAGCATCTGCCAGCAGAACAGTGCAACGTGACACACAGCTCACAGTGAACGTGTGTAGTTCGAAGAGCACCAGCATGAGCTTACCGTACACCCTGGCAAGCAAACTCTCCAGATTTAAGACCAACCGTGAGTCTAAGGGACCGCGTCGATCGAGTTGTTCGTGCCGTGGACCCTCAACCGAGAAATCTAGCGCAGCTGGCCATTGCGTGATCGGCCAGCCTGGTAGCATCTCGGAAACGACGAAGGTGGTCGGCTGTAATGTGAAACTGGCATGAGCATCAATGCAAACCGGTTGGAGGACAGTGAAACCACTGGCTAGGCGACAAGTTGTTGGACGTCCATGCCTCATCACAGACCATGGAGGTCGGAAGCTTGCCCACTTTGTGAAACAGGGCAAGCATCTGCAAATCTGACGACAGTGTAGAATGCAAGTGCGGGTGCAAGTGTTTCGAAGCAGACCGTACAACGTAGACAGCTGAACACGGAGCTCAATAATAGAGGCTCCTGCGTGTTCCCATGCCGACCCAATGACTTCTGCAGGCACCAATACTGGTAACCTCTCATCTGGTCGGATGAATTACGTTCCTTCTTAATTCACGTGAATGGTCAGGTTGTAAGCTAACCTTCCTAATCGGCCTACTGAATAGTGATCATGATCGCATATGCCTAATGAAGTTTTACAGTTGAGTAAGGCGATCGTAACCGAAGGAAAATAACACCGGTTAGTTGGAGGAAAGTATACAACAGAATCTTCTGAAGGAAGAATCTATTCTAAATTTAAGCTAAATACTGATGATAATTTTGAAATGGGTGGAATATAGCGCAATCCCTTATGGACCGCACAGGGTGGAAAAAGGGTAACGTGTAATATTTACAACAAAAATCACTAATAACACAAAGAAAACACTGATTAGCTAAAAAGGAGGGATAATTAAACGGTCGTAAGCTCGTTAGTGCAATGAATCTTCAGAATGTTGAGAAAGGTAATGGCAAAGAAATTTAAGCAAATAATGGCTGGCGTAGCAATAGTTCACAAGAAAATAAAGGAATCAGAAAGCACTGGGTTTGCAGTTACTTATTCTAAAACACTAAATTTTGAAAGTAAAATTAAATGGCGTTACTAGTTAAATGAATGACTGGCTTAACTTAAACTCTGTTATGTTAAAAATTGACTTTCGGTATCCTCAGTATAACGTAATGCAAAATTTAGGAAAAGGCAAGTAATTTACTTTTGATTACTGAAACACTGAATTAAATTTATTCAAGAAAAAGAGCAACTGATTTTACTTTCAAAATAACAACAATAATATACATACCAAGCCAGCAGAATTCACTCTCTAAGTTAAATACAGAATAAATGAAATTGCGTATTCTTAAGTTGTGCAGAAATTTAAGAAACCCCTGTTATGGATTACACGAATGAACAGTTACTGAGGCAGAAACTTTAGGCTGAAACTGGTCATTGGCAACACACAAAAACGGCAGTAAATAGTTAATCAATTTTCATATTCCTATTACACTCTTTGATTGCATGGCAAGGAAAGGGGCCCTGCTTGGTAATAATATTTGAGGTCAATGACGACACAGGTGACATACAAGTTTTAATTATTGCGGTTATTTTTCAGCCTAGCCATACTTCGTAAAAGAAATGTTGCTGGGTAGTGCCTACGTAAATTTATAATACACATCACGTCGGCGGGAGCGCCCAAGAAACACTTCCGCACTCTTTCATAACTCAGGCTGCTCAGCCTTCTTTCTGCTCGCAACGCCATGCGCAAAGATAAAAAGTGGGGCAGCTACTACCATTTTGTCGTTTCTATCGATGTTTACAATAAAGTTCCCTCGGCTATTACTCAGCAATTTATAATATTTACATTATAATTACAAGCAATTGTATGACGTCAAAAATAAATACACCATTACGTCTATTACGTATTAAATACAGTATCTGTAATAAAGTTTACAATTCAGAATCAGAAATATAGGACAATGTGTCAAAAGATATTACACGACGAAATTTTGGAATGGTGCAGAAGGTATTTTATCTTAAACATTTTTGGGAGAAAAATAATTTTATCTGCATTTTCGGTGTTTCAAGGTCGTGATACGACGTCATTTAGGTGAACGGCTGCTGGAAACATTTATCGCCACGGACGTAGGTCTGTGGTAGAAGACAGCATGACTGCTGCGGACTGAAGATACCATGACGGCTATGGGCTACATGAACTTTACTGCGGGTCACCCGCATCCCTTCATGTTTTATATTTTCCTCATCATCGATGGTACCTTTCAGAAGGATAACTCAACGTGTCACAAGGCCACAATCGTGCAACCGTTCTTTCAGGAGTGTGACAATAAACTCATGTTGACACCCCGACCACCAAATTCGCTTGATGTGAACTTGAATGACAGCAAGATGATAGGGAAGTTTATCCCATCGGCCAATGTTAATTGTAAAGCTCCCCAAGCCCTCTGGAGGATTTGCTGTTGGAACACAGAAACTGAGAAGTGGTGGCCGTCAGGAAGGTATTGAGGTCAGCTCGTTTGATGGTAGAACTGCTAAATAAAGGTACGGTTTTGGGTATTCCTGTTCAACACATAAGGTAAAGGATGACTTGTTACAGTTGGTACAAGCAGCAGTTAATCGTGGTTCTAGTTTTACTGATATTCGTAGGGTAATGGTAGAAGAGAAATCCCATATAATGCGTGAGCTGTGCGTAGATATCACGTGCCACACACCTCTGTAAACCTAAGGACTAGTCGAAACCATGCTAAGCAGGATCTCTGCTTTATTGCGTTCCCAGCTACGGCCAACATAATATTAAGCAAGAGGTAATAATGTTTTGTCTCACCAGTGTATAGTGCAATAAAATCTACCCCCTGCCACCGTCTTTTACGGATTCGGTGAGTTTAGATCTAAAGATGTCCGTAGACACTGAATTAAATATGTTATTTTTGTGGCGGCCTTCGTAGCGACAACACTTCGCTGTAGAAACGGCCTACGAAGTCACCGCCACACTTTTAATAGCGGGCCGACCGGTCCGCTGGAACAGTGAACAGAAAGATGAAAACCCAAACACTCGGATTAAATGAAAGTCGGTACTTATCTTTATTAACGACGATACAGAACACAGTGGTGAACATGGTCTACAGAAATCTATCTAGTTCGAGTCGGTGCGGCTAGGTCAGCATTGGCTGACGACAAACAACAACTCTGCTGCGATGAACACACAACTGACTAGCAGGTACACAATTCGGTGGCGAGTATACAACTGAGCGGCGAATCCAGAACTGTCCTAGCGCTCGCGACTCCAGCGCTTAAGAAGCCAGAAGCCAGCGGTGGCGCGCGCAGACTTGCGGCGATTTCCTGTATCGCTGGCGCTGCTTATGCGGACGGCGTCCGGACTTTGATGCTGCCAACCTTTTGGCAGCGGGCTCGGTTGGCATTACTGGCTAGGATATAACAGTTATCAACATTTCATTGCCTACACAAATGCGACGCACGTCCTTAGCATACGGCGCACTTTGCTAAGCGATACGCTGTGGCTGTATGAGTACAAGCATGGATTAGGGCATTTACACTACTGGCCATTAAAATTGCTACACCAAGAAGAAATGCAGATGATAAACGGGTATTCATTGGACAAATATATTATACCAGAACTGGCATGTGATTACATTTCCACGCAATTTGGGTGCATAGACCCCGAGAAATCAGTACCCAGAACAACCACCTCAGGCCGTAATAATGGGCTCGATACGCCTGGGCATTGGGTCCAACAGAGCGTGGATGGCGTGTACAGGTACAGCTGCCCATGCAGCTTCAACACGATACCACAGTTCATCAAGAGTAGTAACTGGCGTATTGTGACTAGCCAGTTGCTCGGCCACCATTGACCAGACGTTTTCAGTTGGTGAGAGATCTAGAGAATGTGCTGGCCAGGGCAGCAGTCGAACATTTTCTGTATCTAGAAAGGCGCGTACAGGACCTTCAACATGCGGTCGCACATTATCCTGCTGAAATGTAGGGTTTCACAGGGATCGAAATAAATGGTTCAAATGGCTCTGAGCACTATGGGACTTAACATCTGTGGTCATCAGTCCCCTAGAACTTAGAACTACTTAAACCTAACTAACCTAAGGACATCACACACATCCAAACCCGAGGCAGGATTCGAACCTGCGACCGTAGCAGTCGCGCGGTTCCGGACTGAGCGCCTAGAACCGCTAGACCACCGCGGCCGGCTCACAGGGATCGAATGAAGGGTAGAGCTACGGGTCGTAACACATCTGCAATGTAACGTCCAGTGTTCAAAGTGCCGTCAATACGAACAAGAGATGACGGAGACGTGTAACCAATGGCACCCCATACCATCACGCAGGGTGATACGCCAGTATGGCGATGACGAATACCCGCTTCCAATGTGCGTTCACCGCAATGTCGCCAAACACGGATGCGACCATCATGATGCTGTAAACAGAACCTGGATTCATCTAAAAAATGACGTTTTGCCATTCGTGCACCCCAGTTCGTCGTTGAGTACACCATCGCAGGCGCTCCTGCCTGTGATGCAGCGACAAGGGTAACCGCAGCCACGGTCTCCGAGCTGAGAGTCCATGCTGCTGCAAACGTCGTCGAACTGTTCGTGCAGATGGTTGTTCTCTTGCAAACGTCCCCACCTGTTGACTCAGGGATCGAGACGTGGCTGCACGATCCGTTACAGCCATGCAGATAAGATGTCTGTCATCTCGACTGCTAGTGATACGAGGCCGTTGGGATCCAGCACAGCGTTCCGTATTACGCTCCTGAACCCGCCGATTCCATATTTTGCTAACAGTCATTGGATCTCGACGAACGCGAGCAGCAATATCGCGATACCATAAACCGCAACCGCGATAGGCTACAATCCGACCTTCATCAAAGTCTAAAACGTGATGGTACGCATTTCTTCTAGTTACACGAGGTATCAAAACAACGTTTCACCAGGCAATGACGGTCAACTGCTGTTTGTGTATGAGGCATCGGTTGGAAACTTTCCTCATGTCAGCACTTTGTAGGTGTCGCCACCGCCGCCAACCTTGTGTGAATGCTCTGAGAAGCTAATCATTTGCATATCTCAGCATCTTCTTCCTGTCGGTTAAATTTCGCGTCTGCAGCACGTCATCTTCGTGGTGTCGCAATTTTAATGGCCAGTAGTGTAGCTTGTAGCCACCATCATTAACTCAGGAGATATCGCAGACTGAGAACTGTTGTTGAAGGCGAGTCTTTTGTCACAGGCTGCAGACTGCAGCCGCTATAAAACGTAAAGTACACGTAATATCGCTGATGGAAGCAGAAAGCAAACGCGACGCGAAAACCGATGAGAGCGGTGAGGCGTGACGTGGAATCAGGACGCGTCGCTGGCTGCTGTTTACCGGGGCGCTCGGCCCGCCAGAGGAAGTGGGCCAGAAGAATTTAGGGACGCGAACGGTGCGGCAGCGAGCAGCGCTGTTTGACAAAGGGCTTTCTCCTGAATGCAGCGGTTCATATCAATAAACAGCGGAGAACCAACACGAGAGTAGCTGCACCCACACGCCGAGTGTATTACTTCCGGTGACGTCTCTGACTGTATGCGGGTGAACTGGAGCTGAAACCAGTGACGTATAGGTCAGAAGCAGAGCAGAGCCTGCACGGAGGTAACTGTGCCGGAGCAGACAGCGAATGCTACGTATGGAGCACACAGCGGGGAGCACGTTAATATAAACGTATCAGAGGGGGAAACGTGTGAAACATTCAGTAAATATAGCACCAAATTATTATCAGATGGCCCGTACTTTACGAGACTTATTGATTGTATTTTAAGTCAATGCCACAAAAAAAAAAAAAAAGAAATCGGTATCCAGAAACGTGTAGATGAAACGAGAATCGTGAATATAAGCTTATGGATCAGAGGCGACTGAAGGGGCACGATTTTCTTACTTCTGTATGAATATGGGAACCGAGATTATGTCCATGCCTCCTTCTGGAAAGAGCGGTTTTACGGTCAAGGTTCTAGTAATAACAGGAGTACTTAGACGCGCACACAATAACTGAAATTGTCTTACATGAACTAATCCATCTGCAAATCGAACACTAGAAAAGGATACAACTTCCCTTGGTCAGAGGGCATTCCGTATTGACAACCAACGAAACAGTTGTCTGTTTGCCAACAGTAGAATCACAGAAGATGGTATCTAAATAACAGCGTAAGTACGGTGTTGTGCAGATCTTAAGGATTAAATTGATTTTCACATGATGTGTCACTCCCAAGTGAGATAACTCAATGAAAATTGGACCATACACTGAAGGAAATGCTAGAGTAGAGTAGAGTAGAGTAGAGAAGAATGTAACCTAAAGAAATACGCTATCAGACGAACAGAATGATATTTTTATTCAAAGACAACAATTGCACTGAAGTCAGCATCAGTCATGATGGTCCCCTAGACATTAGAAAATGCTGGATATGTTTAAAAATATGGCATTTCAGTCTTTGGTCGCTATTTTTTATTTTCAATGGCCTGTTGTATGCTATCTGCCCATCTTCAGATCTGTTAGACAAAGTTAAAAATATAATTAACAAGAGATACAGTTAGTGGTAGAAATATCTTAGTTCACAAAAAGAAATTTTGGAACGTATTAAATGCCAACATAGCATATATTGCAGTTACAGAGTAACTTGTCAGTACAGAACTATCGGTTCGCTGTCATAACTTGGCGTGGTGTTGTATACGTTCTGACGTAGGGAAATCCTCTCCACCACCAATCAAAACAAAGAAGAGGAAACGCACATTTTCGAAAGAATATCTACATTTTAATTATATTTTCAACTTCCTTCATAAAAAAAAATTACATTAGTGTAAATTATTTCGGTTCATGGTCCACTCAAAAAAAGATTATTCACATGTTATTACTTTAAAAATTGTTTTATTAAAAAGTATATTCGCCTTTAATATGTACGGTGAGATAATAACATATGCACAATTCCTATAGGTATAGGGCACTTTTTACTGTTACCAATCAGGTTTCTCTAAAACTGCGATATAAGGTTTTAACAGATTAAAATTTAGTTTAGATATGAGAGCGAACCGATAGTTATGTACTGACAAGTTACTCTGTAACTGCAATATATGCTATGTTGGCATTTAATACGTTCCAAAATTTCTTTTTGTAAACTAAGATATTTCTATCACTAACTATATCTCACTTGTTAATTGTATTTTTAACTTTGTCTAACAGATCTGAAGATGGGCAGCTATCCTGAAACCGGTCATTGAAAATAAAAAAATAGCGAACAGAGACTGAAATGCCATATTTTTATTTAATGAACGAGCGCGGCAATTATGTCTAGTTTTGATAAACTGGATATGTTTCTTAACGAAAGCTGTGAGCACCAGGTACGGCAGTCCATGCTCTGTAGCGTCCTCCCAAGGTAGCCATAAGGTTGGTATGGAGTTCTTATGGTAGGGTTTTCATTCCTCCACGAGAGCGTTTGCAGATTCCTGGATGGTCGTTTGTGCATGTGGACGTGCTAAAGCAAATCTTCACGGCGCATCCCACCTCTGCTCGCAGGGATAGACAGACCAGTCCAATCGCCTAAAACACTCTCCTTCCAAGAGCTCCCTCACCTGCGCTGTTGGATGCGCTCACGCGTTGTCGTCAGCAAAAACAAACTCACTGCCGAATGTAACTCTGAAAAGACGCACACGGGTAAGGGGTACAGTGTCACAATAACACTGCCCAGCGAGCCTACCGTCTTCAGAAATCTGTAGATCAGTACTCCCATGCAACATTATGAATCCCCATCGCACTATAACATTTGGACCACCGCAACGACCATATTTGTCCATGATGGACGGACCATCATGTGGCTAGAGGTGGCGTCACGTAATGAAGTCAGGAGGTGTAGTGTGGAGAGGCATAATGTTGCATGGACGTACTGACCTCTAAAGCTTTGAACAATGTACACCGATCGGTCCGCGTCTCTGTGACACTGTATTCCTTCCTCACACGAGTCTTTTAAGGGGTGCATTTGGCCTTGACTTCATTTTTATGGACGACAGTGTGCAACAGCAGCGAAGGTGGTGAAGCTCTTTGAACGAGAGGATAGTTGACGAACGGATTTGCAAGCCTGTTCCGCCGACTTAAAACCCTTCACGCACGTTTGTTAAAAACGGTTCAAGTGGCTCTAAGCACCATGGGACTTAACATCGGAGGTCATCAGTCACGGCACGTATGTGATCCGTTGAGGAAGGTATCGTAGTTGGTCCAGATACACCAACGACCAACCAGGAGTTGGACTGCCCTTCCACAAAAACTCATTACCACCCTGTGGTCAGCGTGGGAGCACGTTGCAAAGCATGGATTGAGTCCGTGCTAATCACACTCCCTATTGACAAGTATGTTCCACTTTCTACAAACTCGAGAAGAGCATTATGAATCACGATTAACTGCGGTGTAACTATTGTCTTTGAATAAAAGTCTGTACTGCACTGTAGCAGTTCTCTCTATGTACGGCCCTAGTTTCAACGGATTATTTTATTTGGTATTGACACGCCATGTTCTTAAGTTTCGCACACAAGTGTTGACGAAAAAACAAAACCCAACGGCCACGGTGAACACCATCCACCACGATGTGACACCGTTAGTTCTCAGTTGCCGTCAGTAGCCTTGATGTACGCTGCTCTAATTTCATAAACGAGTCCATTAGCCAACGCTCATTACTCGTGGCACATCATACGTCTCACGCTATTCAGCTGAGAAATCCAATCACCCGCCAAGTGGTGCAGCTGTCAATACGCAGTAAGGCTTTTAAGCGCTCGTCGCCTAGATATTGCAAGCAAAACATGTATGACGCCTCAAACTGGCACTGAACGATATAGATTTAGTACATGGTGGCGCAGAATAGGTGTTAGGATGTTTTTGTCTACGACGACACAATGTGGAGTGAACTTCTTTTCATAATATTCATGGTATAGCAGGCAACATGACATTTAATACAGAACTTTTTCAAAGTGCTTTCCTTCTGCAGCAATGAGCTTGCAGTGTCTTGAACTGAATTCCGTGATGGCATCGTGAAGAACATTATTTTAGACTGCACGAATCTCTCTGCATACTGCAATAATAACATCCTGGAGTGCTGCAGATGGATCTCTGGTGCCTCTGCCATTCAGATAACCGCATAGGCAATAATCACACGGTTTGGGATCGGGACTGTAAGGAGGCCATCCTCCACCGCGTCCAGTGAATGCTGAGGTGTCCTGGGTCTGATTTCTGAAAGTGTCCTAACAGAAATCGAAGACGTTCCCAGTACAGTGTATAGCTGCTCCATTTTACATGAATCGATGATTTCGGAGATTCGGCGGGGTCGTGCAGCAAGTAGAAAGTCACGGTGCAGTATTTGTCTGCTGTGCCAGATCCCTCAATAAAAACGAGCACAGTAATGCACTGTGCACTGATAGCGCACCAAACACTGACCTTTTGTTGATTAGGTGGAGCAGCAGATCGTGTGGATTCTAGATAGTCCAGTTCTGTTTGTTGACATATCCATTGAGATGGAAGTGTGCCTTATCGCTAAACCAGCTCTGATGCAAATCGACTGTTCCATTTTCAAAGGTCTCAGTCAGCTCATTTGGAAAAGAATAACGCCACTCCACATCACTGTCATTCAAAGGCTAAGTTTGTCTTCATTATCCTCCGGTTGCTGTACTGCACATCTTGTTAATGTAGTGGACTCCTCATAGAATAAGGTTCACACTCGTTCCATATTCTCCAGAGTTACAATCTTGGTTGGTCGTTCTGGCTGGACCTTCCTGGACTCATGTATGAATCCCGTCTCTTCAAAACATTTCATCAAACTGCTAAAAAACAGGAAAACCGTTACACATAATTTCTATGATACGGTGATTAAATTTTATCATTTCAGTTTGACTTCAGTTATGTACTCTAATCTCACCGAGGTATGGTCACTGCGAATGGAGCTCTTCTTTGACTAAATGTGATGCTGAATGCGCGTCTCACCACAACAGTACCTCCAGAATTTGCGAAAAATGTCTGTACGATAAAAAACCCTGTTCGATTTTTGTGCTTTCATTTTGAAATGTGAATCGGTGAGTGAGCTATAAAATTTTCAGAGATACGAAACAAAAATATCACAAAGACAATTATTTACGGCATACAACTAAATCACGGTAGACAAATACTTTTATCATTTATTTTACACCACTTTGTATATAATTTTTCTCTACAAACCATTATCGATAAGGTACGCTGCACCCATTATACTCACTATTGGTTCGCTGTATTAACGACATGTGTACGTCAAATGGAGAGTAACTGTTAACCATTTCGTTTGTTACAAAAGCAAATGGTTCCAAGAGTTGACTATTCCTAATCTGAAATAATACGATGCTCAAACAGTAGTTTCAATTGTGTGTTTCCTAACGTTCCACGTCTTTTCAGATTAATTCTCCCCATTATGTGGAAACCTGTATAGAATCACTTCTGATACACATCTTTTGTGAGTAAGTGTTGTAATTCGTATTACAAGCTGATGATACTTTCTTGCTTAACGACATGGAAATTATGTTTGGTGTTGTTGGGTCTTCAGTCCGAAGACTGGTATGATGCAGATCACCATGCATCTCTATCCTGTGCAAGCTTCTTCATTTCGGAGTAACTACTGCAACCTACTTATTTCTGAATCTGGTTACCACATTCATCTCTTGGTCACATATACTATTTTTACCCCTACACTTCCTTCCAGTACTAAATTGATGACCCGTTGATATATCGGAATATGTCCACCCAACCGCTCCCTTCTTCTAGTCAGGTTGTGCCACAAATTTCTTTTCACCCCAGTTTTAATCAGTACTCCCTCATTTGTTAAGTGATCTACCAATCTAATCTTCATAATTCTTCTGTAGCACCACATTTCAAAAGCTGCTATTCTCTTTTTGTCTGAACCGTTTATCGTCCATACTTCACTCCCATACTTTGCTGCACTCCATACAAATACTTTCAGAAATGTTTGATGTTAATAAATTCCTCTTCTCCATAAACGCTTTTCTTGCCATTTCCAGTCTACATTTTACATCTTCTCTACTTCGGTCATCATCAGTTATTTTGCTGCCCAAAAAACAAAACTCAGCTACTACTTTTAAATGTCCCGTTTCCTAATCTAATTCCCTCACCATCAGCTGATTTCATTCGACTACATTCCATTATCCTTGTTTTGCTTTCTTTGTGTTCCCCTTACATCCACCTTTCAAAACCCTGTCCATTCCGTTCGACTGCTCTTCGAAGTCCTTTGCTGTTTCTGAGGAACCACAATGTCAGTTGCAAACCTTATAGATTTTATTTCTTCTCCCTGAATTCCTATTCCAAATTTTCGTTTTACTGCTTGCTCAATGTACAGAATGAATAACATCGAGGATAGATATAACTGTGTCTAACGCCGTTTTCAACCAGTGCTTCGCGTTCATGCCTTCGACTCATAACTGCCGTCTGGTTTTTGTACAAGTTGTAAATAGCCTTCCACTCCTTGTATTTCATCCCTGCTACCCTCAGCATTTCAAAGAGCATTCCAATCAAAATTGCCAAAAGCTTTCTCTAAGTCTACAAATGCTACAAACGGAAATGACGTACATATAGGAATGTTTCCAAGTGAAAATTGTTTTATTTATTCTGCACATCTAGTTCCCCAGAACCAAATATAGAAGAAAATCTCCATGGTTATGGAACGACTTAGCACATAAAATTAAAATAAGTTAATTGCCCTTTGCGTGGCTTCGGTACGATATCGAAAGTGCGATGTAACCCCTTTGCCTACGTCACCACCTCCTTCGCATCCCGCCACGGTGTATGCGGCAGTCTACCGCGTTGACTTAACGGCTATGTGCCTGAGCTCACTCTTAGTCACAAAACGTATTCGCAGATGCGAATACGAGCAGCCATCATCTGTATAAGGGAATGACGGCGATAAAATTTGAGCCGGACCTGGACTCGAACCCGAATTTCCCACTTTACGCGAGCGGTCACCTTAACCACTTTGGCTATGGGTGCACGACTCATAGCCGTACCCAAACTTCCATATGACGTCATCCACGTGTCACAAGCTGCACTCGTTCACGTTATATAACTCCCGTGCAGAGTGGGGACATTTTAATTGAAAGTCACTACGTGGTAGCGGCGGATAAGTACAATATTGCAGTCCCTGTGTTTTTAAGAAAAGCGATCCAATGCATGCACGTCCGAAAGAACATTGCATCGTTCTTCTTAGAAACACAGGCACAGCAATATCCTATCACTCTCAGCATTTTACCAGCCATACCTGCAGGATCCCATCCAAGCTCAAGGGCTCTTAGTTACGTGGGACATGGACGTTATGAGCATTTACCAAGATCGAATACCATTTGAAGCGGCAGTGCGACTGTCAACTACACCAACATACAACCCCGAGAAACACGTCACTCGGAACTTTGTCTGCTATTTGTTGCTACAAAGATCACAGTCACAATCGAATTACTGAGCCGTGGTCATTAGAGTTGGTTGGACTTACTTGGGGAGCACATAATGTGTATACTGTGTGAACAGTTTTCAGAGCTATGCACTGTGCTGCAGGTCTTTTCATATTGCGTGTTTTAGGTTTGAGCTAAATCGGATTTTATTCAAAACGTTTACCGGTTCCGGTTTGCTAAAATACTTGCTAAAGGTTTTCATCTGATTGTGTCACAGAGAACCTAATAGGGATTCAGCCTGGTTTTGTAATTTATGAACATTATTTGCTCTCGCCTTGTGTAATTTGCTTTGGAGTTCAAAATCAATCTTACTGCCTTCCTGGTTTAGTTCAAGCCACGTGAGCGTTATTACTTAAATATTATTTACTCCTCTTTATAGAACTACTTTGAGTGATTGCGATCTAAGTTCCAGAGTAAGTAATATTTGTCTGACGCTTATATTTTACACTATATTTTTAACTGACCAGTGGTTCTTTTGGTTTGCTGGGCTTGCATATATCAACTGATGTGTTGACAAAATGTTTAGTGATGACTGATGCACTTATCTTTGGCACATGTATTAGCTGAAATCATTTCTGTTTGCTTTACGAAGGCCTTAACCCATGCTTTGATTTATTTAATATATTTGAGACAGATGTTCTATGTAATGTTACGATGTTAAACCTCACCTGGACATTTCCCAGTTTTCATATATTAATTCCTTTAGCTTTTCTTCTTACATTCATATTATATTGTCAAATTTCACGTGTTTAAAATAAAAATAAACATGTTTTATAAGTTGTCAAAAAGTCTTTTCTGAGTACATGCTATGTTCTGAGTATTGGATCTTACCACTCCCAGCACATCGCTTGCTAAAACTTTTCACTGATAATAGGTAAAGCAAAATGCCGACACCAACCTGTTCAGTGTATCAAGCGTAATCAACACTATAAAACAGAAAGTTGCTTAATTTTTTCCCCAGGAACTCGACAACAGTATAAAATGACTGAACTATGACTAAAGTCTTCAGTTTAGACTTGAGGTTGGCATATTACTACTAAAATTTTGTATTTATTCTTGTAGGTATTGATAACGGATGCAACACAAAGTTGAACGCTTCTCTGCCCAAGAGTCGAGGGGATGCTTTCCAAATGCAGACTGGATCCCTGCCAAGTATTATCTGAGTGAAAGTTGCTAATTCTTGCTAATAAACCAATACTGTCACCAACAAATGATATTAAAGAAAGTACAAGAGTTTCTCCTGACGTACACAATTTTCAAACAACTTACGGGGATTCAGTCAGGTAATATTTACTTCGACCTCCCCTATTTCGGCGGTCGTCGTAAATATTACATGGCTGAATTCCCGTAAGTTGTTTGAAAATTGTGTACGCCAGGAGAAACTCTTGTACTTTCTTTAATATCGACAAGATTTAATTGTCGACAAGAGATTCGCGAACTTGCACCATATATTGCGCGAATTGCCCATTAAAATGAGCCAAAAATATCCTTTGAGAATGGGACGAGTTACGCCACATTATAATTCCATATGTTACAATCGAATCAAAATAAAGAAAATAGACTAATTTTCGTGTTGGCGTATCACTTATTTGAGATACTGCCATAATGATAAATTTAACAGCATTCAGTTCGGTTTCCTTGAGAGCTTACAACGTATACGAAGACGTAGAAATTTGGGTTTGAGACTCACTCATCATATGCCCCTTATGTGTTATCCAAACGTCAGTTTCACTTGAACTGTGTGTTAGAAACTGTGAAAGCTGAGTCCTACTGTGATTTTTTTTCTGGGTCATGAGTCTTCTGGCTGGTCTGATGCGGTCCGCCACGAATTCCTCTCGTGTGCTAGCCTCTTCATCTCAAAGTAGCACTTGCAACCTACATCCTCAATTATTTTCTGGATGTATTCCAGTCTCTCTCCTCCTCTACAGTTTTTGCCCTCTAAAGTTCCCTGTAGTACCATAGAATTCATTCCCTCGTGTCTTAACAGATGTCCTATCATCCTGCCCCTTCTCTTTATCAGTGTTTTCCACATATTCCATTCCTCTCCGATTCTGTGCAAAACCTCCTCATTCCTTACCCTATCAGTCGACCTAATTTTCAAAATTAGTCTGTATCACCGTATCTCAAATGCTTAGATTCTCTTCTGTTCCGGTTTTCCCCCAGTCTGTGTTTCACTACCATACAATGCTGTACTCCAGACGCACATTCTTGGAAATTTCTTCCTCACAATAAAGTCTGTGTTGATACTAGCAGACTTCTCTCGGCCAAGAATGCCCTTCTTGCCATTGCTAGCCTGCTTTTGATGTCCTCCTTGCTTCGTCCGCCATTGGTAATTTTACTGCGTAGGTAGCCGAATTCCATAATTTCATCTACTTCGTGACCATCAGTTCTGATGTTAAGTTTCTCGCTGTCCTCATTTCTGATCTCCTTACTTTCGTCTTTCTTCACTTTACTGTAATCCATATTCTTTACTAATTAGATAGGTCATTCCTTTCAGCAGATCATGTAATGCTTTTTCACTTTCAGTCAGAATAACAATGTCATTAGCGAATCGTATCATTGATATCCTTTCACCTTGAATTTTAATTCCATTCCTAAACATTTCTTTTATTTCCATCATTGCTTTTTCGATGTAATGATTGAACAGTAGGGGGCGGAAAGACTATATCCCTGTCTTATCCGTTTTTATCCGGACACTTTGTTCTCGGTCGTCCACTCTTATTATTCCCTTTTGGCTCTTGTACATATTGTATATTATCTGTGTCTCCCAATACCTTACACCCATTTTTGTTAGAATTTCGAACATCTTTCACCATTTTACATTGTCGAACGCTTTTTCCACGTCGACAAATCATATGACCGTGTCTTGATTTTTCTTTAGTCTTGCTTCCATTATCAACCGCATCGTCAGAATTGCCTGTCTCGTGCATTTACCTTTTCTAATCACAAACCGATCGTCATCGAGCACATCCTCAATTTTGTTTTCCACTCTTCTGTATATTATTCTTGTCAGCGACTGCGATCCATGAGCTGTTAAGCTGATTTTGTGATAATACTCGTCAGCTCTTGCAGTCGGAATTGTGTGGATGGTGTTTTTCCGAAAATTAGATGGTATGTCACCAGACAGATACATTCCACACACCAACTTGAATAGAAATTCTGATGGAATGTTATCTGTCCCTTCTGCCTTCACCAACTTGAATAGAAATTCTGATGGAATGTTATCTGTCCCTTCTGCCTTACTTGACCTTAAGTCCTCGAAAGCTCTTTTAAATTCTGATTCTAGTACTGGATCTCTATCTCTGCTAAATTGACTCACATTTCCCCATCACATCACAGAAATCTTCCCCCTCATAGAGGCTTTCAATGTAATCTTTCCACCTATCCGCTCTCTCCTCTGCATTTAGCAGTGGAATTTCCGTTGCATTCTTAATATTACCACCCGTGATTTTAATGTCACCGAAGGTTGTTTTAACATTGCTGTATGTTGTGTCTATCCTTCCGACAGTCATTTCTTTTTCCCATTTCTTCACACTTTTCATGTAGCCATTTCGTCTTAGCTTCCCTGCACATCCTATTTATTTCATTCCTCAAGGACATGTATTTCTGTATTTCTGAGTGCCCCGGCGTATTTTTGTACTTTTTTCTTTAATCGATCAACTGAAGTATTTCTTCTGTTATCCATGGTTTCTTCGCAGTCACCTTCTTTGTACGTATGTTTTTCTTTCCTACTTCTGTGATGGCCCTTTTTAGAGATGTCTATTCCTCTTCAACTGTACTGATCACTGAGCTTTTCCTTATTGCTGTATCTATAGCCTCAGAGACCTTCAAGCGTATATCGTCTTTCTTAGTACTTCTGTATCATATTTCTATGCGTATTGATTCTTCCTGACTAATGTCTTAAATTTCAGCCTACTCTTTATCAGTACTATATTGTGAACTGAGTCTATATCTGCTTCTAGTTACGCCTTACAATCCAGTATCTGATTTCGAAACCCCTGTCTGACTATGATGGAATCTATCTGAGATCTTCCCGTATCACCCAGCCTTTTCCAAGTATACCTCCTCCTACTGTGATTCTTGAACACAGTATTCGCTATTACCAGCTGAAACATGTCTTTATCCTCTCTTTTTTCTTGTCCCAACCCGTATTCTCCTGCAACCTTTTCTTCTACTCCTTTCTCTACAACGGCATTCCAGTCTCCCATGAACTATTACATTTTCATCCACCTTTACGTACTGCATTACCCTTTCAACATCCTCATATACTTTCTCTCTTTATTCATCTTCAGCTTCCGACGTCTGCGTATATACCTGAACAATCATTGCTGGTGTTGGTTTGCTGTTGATTCTAATAACAACAACCCTGTCACTGAACTGTTCACAGTAACACTCTCTCTGCCATGCCTTGCTATTCATAACGAATCCTACTTCCATTATAACATTTTCTGCTGCTGTTGGTATTACCCTATACTCATCTGACCAGAAATCCTTGTCCGCAGCTCGTGGTCGTGCGGTAGCGTTCTCGATTCCCACGCCCGGGTTCCCGGGTTCGATTCCCGACGGGGTCAGGGATTTTCTCTGCCTCGTGATGACTGGGTGTTGTGTGATGTCCTTAGGTTAGTTAGGTTTAAGTAGTTCTTAGTTCTAGGGGACTGATGACCATAGATGTTAAGTCCCATAGTGCTCAGAGCCATTTGAACCAGAAATCCTTGTCTTCTTTCCGTTCCACTTCACTGACTCCTGCTATATCTAGTTTGAGCATATGCATTGAACTTTTCAGGTATTCTAGCCTGCCTACCACGTTAAAGCTTCTGTCATTCCACGCCCCGATTCCTATAACGTTGATTATTACATCTTTTCCTCGTGGTCACCTTCTCCTTGGCCATCCCCTCCCGGAGATCCGAATGGGGGACTATTCCGGAATCTTCTGCCAGTGGAGAGATCATCATGACACTTTTCACATCCGTGGATTCACGTTACATGTCATTAATGCAATGGTTTCCATTGCCTTCTACATCCTCATGCGGCTCATCAGTGCTGATTCTTCCGCCTTTAGGTGCAGTTTCCCTCTCCTAGGACAAGAGAGAGCCTTGAACCAGTGTCCGCTCTTCCGCCCTCCTTGACAAGGCCGTTGGCAGAACGAGGGTGACTTCTTATGCCGGAAATCTTTGGCCGCCAGTACTGAGTAGTAATCAAAATTTAAGCAGCGGCGGGACGCGAATCCGGGACCGAGGACGCTATTAATCCAGGACGCTACCCCTTTTTTGTTATTTTTTGTTTATCTCTCTCATTTAGTTCGTTATTGTTGGTTACATTTATTCGAAACGGGCGTCTCATGACGCTTGATGCAATAACTCAGTTTTTTTTACTAGGCCACGGGCTGATTTATTTTCTACAAGCAATGAATTTACATCTAGATCAGCGCTATTAGAATACACACTCTATGTTGCACTAAAAATTCTTCATTACCAAGCTAGAGTAATCAACAAACAGAAATATTTTGGAATCACCTGTCATATCAGAAGGCATATCATTTGTATACAGGATGAGGCACCTAAGACAGGCCACAGCAAATAAATACAGAATGAATAAATATATGAAGGTGTGATTTTCACCAAGTTATAGCCAACAAGAAGGCGAATTTGCTGACACTTTCAAGTAATTTTTGTCGTTTATATTTGCTGAATGACGATATGGACTTTTTTTTCTAGTGGAACCATTTGCTTTTTCTGTGGCGTTGCAGGGAGAGCTCTTCATCGACATCACACGTATGAGACATCAAACAGCATCAGGATAACAGCACAGCAAACCATTGTCCCGCTGTCAGGAGAAGAGGTTCCATAAACGATTGCCCTCTTTCACCAAAAGTAGGCAAATATGTAACTCAGGTAGGGTGCTTGTGTTTACATGGGCGCCAAAATCCCATCATCCTGCGTTCTGCTGTTGTAACAATTAGGCAACTTGCTCCTGAAGCTATTAAGACATTCACAGTTTATAAGACAATCGATAAAGTGAATATCGTTTACGGCGAATGTCGCCAAGATATTAACTCAGTGGTGCGATTATATGCTGCATGGTATCCAGATCGTGCCATGCAGTCACGCTCAGTCTTTACAACATCAAAGTTCTAGAAACTGCAAGTGTGGAGAATAAAGTACTCCAAGGAAACAGAAGAGCAACTACTGAAAGAAATGAAATTACCATTTTACCAGCAGTAACACACAATGCAAATATCACTTAGTGACATCACGGGAGTAAGAAGGGATGAGCCAAACGAAGTGTTCTGGAAACACTGTATTCCATCGCATTTCATCCTCGTCACATTTCGCTGCCTCTACAGCTTAATGGCAGTGTCTTCAGAACTGATTACAGTTCTGCGATTGTTATGTACGAAAAGTGCAAAGTGACGCTGCATATCTGTGTAATGTCCTGTTAAGGTGGAAATAACGTTCACAAACCATGGGCACGTCAAACTTTGCAATACGCACTGATCTTCAGTTAACGCAAAGAAGTGGATATAAACAACGTTCTCGTTCTATCAAAATTTGGTGGTGTGTTCTTCAGGACCCGCATTACTAGACCCGTCTTTATTGATGGGAATCTAAACACATACAAGTACCTAAAGTTCCTACGATATACTGTTGCCGCGGTTGTTGGAAGATATCCCTTTGGACAGAAGACAATCAGTGTGGTACCAACTTGACGGGTTTCACTCCTATTCTGCATATGTAATGATAGACCGACATAAGACAACATTTGGAGAGCATTGGAACAGTCGTTCAGGAAACGGAAAATGGTATGCACACTCACCAACCTTGACACTTCCTTACTTTTGTCTGTGTCGAAAATTAAAATAAGAGGAGTATCAGTAAACATCGAGGGCTCCCGAAGGCATAGAATGCCTTACAATATTGGAATGTGAGGCGAAAAACACCGTGCAGTATTGTTTCTACAGGATCACTTTACAGGGTGTAGCAATGCTTTTTTTCAACATTTTGACCACTTGGTATGACAGCACACGTACAGCTCTTAAGTTACGCGTTTGCATTCATTTCGTATGACAGTGCGGAGGTTTGTGTAACCCCTTCTCCTGACGGCGGGACAGTGGTTTGTGGCGTTGTTATCATGCTACTATTACATCAAGTCACATAAATATTATGTTGTTGACTTTCTCTTAGAAACTTCTTCCAAATGCCACATAAGAAGTACACAGTCCCACTACAAAAAAAGTAGGTGTTGTAATTCGGCAACTAGAAACGATAAAAACTACTTGGAAACGTCAAGGAATTCACCACGTTGCCCTTTATGACCTGATGTATTGAATGTATTTATAAGGAACACTGACGTCTGAAGCACCCCCACCTAACTGTGCCCCAGTCAGACTCAACGCCGGAGACGTTCCCATTACTCTGGAGAATGACGTCAACGTATGACACAAACTAATTAACAGCTACTACTCCAACTGCATAATTGTCCAGCTATATTTAGTGACCAACACCATCAAACATCTTAGTTAATTCAAAATTTACTGTATAGTCCGTCCAGTACCTCACAGAGGAAAGGAACTTCACAATTCCAATCGTCAAATCACTTCCAAACTCAGACTGTGCGTTCGACAACAAATTATGAGGACTGAAATTACTAATTACCCTTAGACACTGAAGAGCCAAAAAAAGCGGTACACCTGCCTAATATCACGTAGGTCCCCCGTGAGCACGCAGAAATGCCGCAATACGATGTGGCATAGATTCGAATAATGTCTGAAGTAGTGTTGAACAGAAATGACACCAGGAATCCTGCAGGGTTGTCCATAAATCCGTAAGAGTACGATAGTTTGGAGATCTCTTCTGAAGAGCAAGTTGCCAGGCATCCCAGATATACTGAATAACGTTCATGTCTAGGGAGTTTGGTGGCCAGTGGAAGTTTGTAAACACAGAAGAGTGTTCCTCGAGCCACCCTGTAGAAGTTCTGGACGATTGGGGTGTCGCAACGAGCCCAAGTCCGTCGAAATGCACAATGAACATGAATGGATGCAGGCGATCAGACAGGATGCATACGTGTCAACCGTCAGAGTCGTATCTAAAAGTATCGGGGGTCCCACATCGCTCCAACTGCACACCCCCCACACCATCACAGACTCTCCACCAGCTTGAACAGTTCCATGCTGACATGCAGGGTTCATGGATTCATGAGGCTGACTCCATACCCATGCACGTCTATCCACTCGATACAATTTGAAACCAGAGTCGTCCGACCAGGCAACATATTTCTAGTCATCAGTGTCGGTGTTAACGGGCCCAGGTGAGGCGTAAAGCATTGTGTCGTGCAATCGTCAAGGGTATACGTGTGAGCCTTTGTTTCCGAACACCCACATCGATGATGTTTCGTTGAATGGTCCGTATTCTGACACTTGTTGATGTCCCAGCATTGAAATCTGCAGCAATTTGAGGAAGGGTTCGATTTCTATCACGTTGAATGATTCTTTTCAGTCGTCTTTCAGGATCTTTTTCCGGCCGCAGCGATGTCGGAGATTTAATGTTTTAACGGATTCCTGATATTCACGGTAGACTCGTGAAATGGTTGTACGGGAAAATCCCAATTCATCGCTACCTCGGAGACGCTGGGTCCCATCCCTCGTGCGCCGACGATAACACCACGTTCGAACTCACTTATATCTTGATAACTTGCCACTGTAGAAGCAGTAACCGATCTAACAACTGCGCCAAACACTTGTTGTCTTATATAGGCGCGGCCGAGCGCAGCGCCGTATTCTGCCTGTTCACATATCTCTGTATTTGAATACGCATACCTATATCAGTTTCTCTGGCTCTTTAGTGTATATATAATCTTCTCAATAACTTACGCATACATTGGTAGCGTATTAATAAGTCTAAAATTGTATACGTTATCACTTTCCCCTTTCTTCTAAGGTAGTTTCCCTATTGAGCACTTTCATGGTTCAGGTTACGGACCATTCCTAACCGAAAAATTACATATGTGGTTAACTGCAGGGCTATCATATGCTGCACACTGCTTTAGTATTCTGCTAGACTGCCCATCACGTCCATGAGAGTCTACAGTAATTTAACTATTGTTTCACATCTCCCTTGTCACTACCCTGTATCATGTTAGCGTATTTCAGGATGCAGTACTTCAAAGCAATTTTCTATGAGAGTTATGTGACGCCCCGTGCAAATCATGTATTATTTAATTCCCCTTGCTATGTTATTAAAGTTATTGTCAAATACTGTACAATTATCTGACTTATCAGTAACAAAAACAGTTTTATTGCATACAGACTTTATATCCACGACGTTCTGCTGTTGACCAGGCACTTTCTTCGTAATTGATTATGTGGTTTTAATTTTATTGTAAGAATTAGATGTTTGATTTGCGTATCACATTCTTACTTTCCTAATCGCGCCGGCCCCGGATCGAATCCGCCCGGCGGATTAACGACGAGGGGTGGTGTGCCGGCCAGCCTGGATGTAGTTTTTACGCGGTTTTCCACATCCCACTAGGTGAATACTGGGCTAGTCCCCACGTTCCGCCTCAGTTACACGTGTCGCATTCATCTGCAACACGTTCTATTTCACGATTTACACTCGACGCAGACAGTTGGGGTACACTGATCCCGTCCTGGAGGTACCGGGTGGCGGCAGGAAGGGCATCCGGCCACCCCTAACGCTAACGCTGCCAAATCCATTGTAACCACGCCGACCCTGCGATCGCTGCGGGACTATGGCGCAAGCGAAAGAAAAGGATTCGTACTTTCCTAATGACATTTCTACGAAACAGTACTGTTTCTATTGGGCAACTGCACCTCGACTGTGTGTCGTTTTGATGTAAATCTCAAATTGTTCTACATGATATCCTTGTCACGCTTGTCAGCCACTCATGTTGCTTGTTACTGATAATACCTTGTTTTAAACATTGTAAAGGAAAGCAACTTTCAACGAGTATGATAAATGTGTTGATGAAAGTACAGAATGTATCGTCCATGTTCTGACCACTATAAACAGCCAACCTCTCTTGTACCTTAACTAGATTAAAAAAAAAACTCTATTGCGACTGTTTCAAGGTTTCTGAATAGTGTGTGTGCCTGTGTGTGTGTGTGTGTGTGTGTGTGTGTGTGTGTGTGTGTGTGTGAGCAGCGTACACACAAATACCTTTTAGAATTTTGTGCACGATTGTCTGAAAAGCCATGTATCCTCTTCTCAAAGGAATGTCCCTCTACTAACAACGAATGAACGAAAATGTTGTCTGTAGTTGTAATATTATTCCCTCGCACTCGGTCTGGAAACAATACAGTTCCAATCAGATGACATGTACTTAGATCCTGCAACATTCTTTTTCTTGCACATTCACTTACAAAATTAATATTAATCTACACTTACGACTAATTTTTGGTACTTTCTATAAAGTGAACCAATAACACTCCCTACCTCTAACATAAATGTGCTCAACTCACAGTTCGAGAGATAACCATAATCAAACGTTTAGTTTCATTAAATTTAATTGTTCCTGCACATTACTCAATGACGTTTTTGGTGCAGTGGTTTAATACGTCAATAGATTGAACTGTAATGCCGTTTTTCATGTACATGTCCACTCGCCCGCTGCGGTAAGAGCTCCTTGTAAAATAGTCAACTAACCTGTCCTCCAGTATAGGAAGCTTTTGATTTGTCATATTGTTTGAATGGTGCTTTGATACACCAACAACGTCAGAGTCAACGTCTGTAAGCAGGTCACTAACTTTATCTGTAACACCTCTTATATTTTGATGAAATTTACTAACCCCTTCATTACTTTGACACCTGACCCTTTTTGTAAGTGGATCCTTTGTCAGACTTCCTTCAAGATGGGATACCTATAAGCGGGCTTCAACCAAACAAGATGCAGCTTTAACACTAATTACTAAAGGAATTTCCCCTTGAGTGATTCTCTTCCCCACCCCACTCCACCCCAGCCCACCCCCCGCTACAGTCACCTATAGGCTTTGCTTACACATTTCTTTACATATTGAGGTATTGAGGTGCAGGCCATATCTACTGAAACCCAATCTACAGAGAGACTCACTTGCCACCACTGCTATACGAGCCATATCCCCCGTCAACGGTGCCTTCTCAAGCCCCATGCTAATAGGCCTAGCAGCTCTATGAAGTATGCAGATGAGGGAAATCATGACGCCGCAACAGCTGCACGGGATGCACAATTGCACCATCAGTTTGAGTATCTTTTCCAAGACACCACCAATGGCATACTACATGTCCCTATCAAGACTATTGCAGGATCCACCCAGTCACTGTCTGATTCTCTTTTGTCGGATTCCTACATTCTGTGTGTCGCTTGCGCCAACCCCTTATTAGGCTTCATCACGGATATCTTCAGTAATTTTGCTGCCCAGATAGCAAAACTATCTCTTACTTTATGTGTTTCTTTTCTACATCTACATCTGCATCTGCATGTTTATTCTGCAATCCTAGTGAATTGGTGCTCATCTTCCAATATTTCCTGCAATTGTTAGTGTCTTCAGTCCAAAGGCTGTTTGACACAGATCTCCATGGTAGTCCATTGAGTGAGGCTCTTTATCTCTGAATAACTATGGCAACCTAAATCCAGTTGAATATGTTAACTATATTCATGTCTATGTCTGCCTCTGCAACCTTTTCCATCTTCTTCCATCCACTACCAAACGGATTACTCCTTGATGCTTCAGACTGTGTCGTATCAGTCGATCGCTTCTTTTAGTTATGTAAAACATCTCTTTTTCAAATGGTTCAAATGGCTCTGAGCACTATGGGACTTAACTTCTGAGGTCATCAGTCCCCTAGAACTTAGAACTACTTAAACCTAACCAACCTAAGGACGTCACACACATCCATGCCCGAGGCAGGATTCGAACCTGCGACCGTAGCGGTGCGTGGTCCCAGACTGTAGCGCCTAGAACCGCTCGGCCACTCGGGCCGGCACTTCTCTTTTTCCTCAGTATGGTTCATTAACTTCTCACTAGTTACCCGATCAACCCATTTAATTATCTGTGTTCTTCAGGTGCATCGCATTTGAAAAGCTAATCTCTTCTTGCCCCTGGCTGGCCGAAGTGGCCGAGCGGTTCTAGGCGCTACAGTCTGGAACCGCGCGAACGTTACGGTCGCAGGTTCGAATCCTGCCTCGGGCATGGATATGTGTGATGTCCTTAGGTTAGTTAGGTTTAAGTAGTTCTAAGTTGTAGGGGGCTGATGACTTCAGAAGTTCAGTCCAATAGTGCTCAGAGCCATTTGAACCATTTTCTTCTTGCCTCACCTGTTTATCGTCCACGTTTCACTTCCACACAGACTTGCTATCATTTAAATCTATACTCGATGTCAACAGATCTCTCTTTTTCAGAAACGCTTTCCTTGCCATTGCCAGCCTACAGTTTATATCCTCTCTACTTCGTTAACCATCAGTTATTCTGTTGCCCAAATAGCAAAACGTATCTATTACTTTAAGTGTCGGTCTTTTGCATCTACATCATTACTCTACAGTTCAGTTAAGTTCATGGCAGAGGGTTCACCGAAATACTTACAAGCTATTTCCCTAGTGTTCTGCCCTTGAACAGTGCGAGACAAATGCGAATACTTAATCTTTCCATTCGAGCGCTGATTCTTCTCTCGTTTTATGTATGTGGGCATCAAAAACTTTTTCCCACTCTGAGGAGAAATTTTGTGATAGTAATTTTGTGAGAAGGCCTGCTGCAACGAAAAACCTCTTCGTTTTAATGGTTGCCTCTCGAATTCTCGTATTGCATCCGTGGCACTCTCTCCACTATTTCGTAATGATACAAAACGAACTGACCTCCTTTGAACTTTTTCGATGTCCTCCGTCAATCCTATGTAATACGGGTCCCACTCCGTAGAGGCGGTTAAGCGTACTGTAAGCAGTCTTTTCAGTAGACTTGTTGCGTTTGCTAAGTGTTGTTCTGCCTATAAATAGCAGTCTTTGGTTTGATTTTCCCACAAAGTGGTCGTTCCAATATACGTTATTCGTAATCTAATTCATCAGCGTCACATGATTCAATTTTTCTTCATTCCAATATCACTGTTTTCCTTTTATTGGTATCCGTCTTATACCCTCCCTTCAAGAATCTGTCCATTGCGTTCAACTGCTCTCTTAAGTGCTTTGCTGTCTCTGATAGAGGTACAATGTCATAAGCAATCCTCAAAGTTTTTGTTTCTTCTCCCTGTACTATAATTCCTACTTCAAATGTTTCTTTGCTTCTTTACTGCTTGCTGAAATTACAATTGAATAACATCTGAGAGGCTGCAGCCCTATCTCGCTTCCTTCTCAATCACTGCTTTAGAAGGACAGTGTCATTAATAACTTGTAAGTTTTTAAGTTAAAATAGTTTGAAGTATTTGCATTAAAAGCGGATGCTGCTCATGGTCTTATGGTTAACATTGCTGACTTTGTATCAGGCTGCCCGGGTTCGATTCCAGGCCGGATCGGGGATTTTCTCTGCTCGTGATACACACACACACACACACACACACACACACACACACACACAGAGAGAGAGAGAGAGAGAGAGAGAGAGAGAGAGAGAGAGAGAGCTGAAATCTTAGTTTGTGAGATTACGAGCACTGTAAATTATGAGGAGGAAATTACGTTTATAGTAAGTCCATTGACAGAATCAAGGATTACAACTCTAGAGGACGGAAAAGTTTCAAATCCAAGCAAGTACCTATAAATGGTCTGTGTGTAGTATGTATCTTAGTTTTCCAACCTCATGTGGGATAGAGATTGCAGCCCTTTTTCTTTTGAATGCGTAACGGCAAGTGTTAGTTAACAGCAGCGATCTTTCAATGGAGCTTGCGAATACGTAATTAGAAACGGTTGCAGTCTGTGTACATTAGTATAAGGAGCTTTAAACCTCGCAGTACCAAGGAGGTATTTCATTCATTACGGAGAGTCATATTCAGACGTAATAGCAGTTTCTGGTGTAACCCAAGGGAGTGTTATCGGAACATTACATCTCCCAACAAATGTGGCATAGCTCATTTAATATAGACCAGGGCCGCACAAGGTGCATGCACCGGTGCATCGCACAGTGCAGAGTGCAGAAGACGGCTGCGCTGTGTTGACGACGGTGCAGACCCCACCCCCCCCCCCCCCCCCCACTCCTCGGCTTTGCGCAACAGCGCTGCCCCTCACTTCCTCAGCTTGTGTCGCTCGCGCCGCCTGCCTCCACCTGTTTCAAAGCTTTTACCCTGTTGTCTTCCTCATTGCCAAATACTAATGTACACTAGGTGGAGAGCTTAGTTTGGTCTACCGGTACAAAAGAGATTTATATAATAACTGTAATGGTAACAATTTTAAATTTGGTTTCAACACAAATGTATCTTCCTTTGTGCTCTTTATTTTATTTGCAATTATGCCACTAAGATCTGGAACAAGAGATTGGCTGACAGCAATTCTGAGAGAATTTTTTAAATTACAATTAGAAATACTCGCACGCAATCTAGTTTTTGTACAAGACAAAAAAGAAAAAAACTTTTCACATACACAAGTGGAACCAAACACAGAAATAATCTTCGCTGCTTCTCTGTGTAACTTGGGAAATTCTTCCTTGGGCAAATTCTGGTAGAATTGGAGCAAACATTTTGTATTGTAAAACACATCCTTTCGGTGAACATCGCTTGGCAAATCAATTATTTCGAAATGTAAATCTGAAGGCGCACTTTCAATATCCATCGAAACAGGTTTCACAAAAACATCGAGAATTGGCTGTAGGCAGGTAATTTCCTGAAACAATAACAAAGCCAATGTTAATAAATGAAAGTAATGTACACCGTTGTTTCGTAGTAGCGATAGATTTTAATAAACATGTAATGTGCAGAGACAAAGGTGGAAAAATGGCCCCCTGCTGGTATTATGGGCCCCCTACATATTTGGAAGTACAGGAAACGAATTCTAGCGGAAAGCACATGAACTACTAGAACTAGTTGCCAAACTTCACTGTAGTGTGTGCAGACGTAATAGCTGTCATGGTTTGTGAGTTGTTGTGCTATGAATTTTTTCGCTGTCATCAAAAGTTTGAAAGGTTAGTGTTTATTTGAATAAAACTCAAATTTCTAACATGTTATTACTAAAACTAAGGTAAGAAACGTATTTGGCTTGTTGCTGGGATGCCGTTTTACATTAATTAACGTCGGTTGCGAACCAAACTAACCGTAGGCAAAATCGTTTTTCCCAAGATGTCGAGGGTGGATATATGGGCCTCTTTTGCTGCTGGTATTATGGGCCCCGTAAAATCAATTAGATTTCATGGGACCATTTACAAATATTGCTGCTCTTTATGTTTCAGATGCCTCGAAGACATCTTGTACCACCAAAAAAATCAAAACGGCAATCGTGGGACAAAGCAAATATGTCAAATGCTATTGTAGCTATTAAAGAGAAAAAAATGGGGTTGAAAAAAGCGGTTAAAGTGTACTCTGTCCCTCGTTCTACACTCTAAAGGCTTTCACGAATCGATAAACCGGTCGAAGAAATAGTTAATATTAAACTGGGCCGTCCACCGGTTTTACCACAGGGACTTGAGGACGAACTGGTTAAATATCTTCTCATTATGGAATCCAAGTTCTACAGCCTTACCAGAAGTGACGTCAGGCGCATGGCCTACCCGCTTTGTACAAGAAATAAAATCCCTCATCCATTCGTAAAGGGCGAAGTTTCTGGTCGAACTTGGTTTGACCAATTTATGTCACGGCACAAAAATATTGTGTCTATTTTGAAGCCATCCGCAACTTCGATTTCATGTGCTAATGGATTTAATAAACAAGTTGTCGACAATTTCTTCAGTTTACTTGAAGCTGCGTTCAGTAACTAAAAATATCCTGCGGCCAGAGTTTTTAATGTAGACGAGTCAAAAAATGGCTCTGAGCACTATGGGACTTAACTGCTGAGGTCATCAGTCCCCTATAACTTAGAACTACTTAAACCTAACCAACCTAAGGACATCACACACATCCATGCCCGAGGCAGGATTCGAGCCCGCGACCGTAGAGGTCACGCGGTTCTAGACTGTAGCGCCTAGAACCGCTCGACCACCCCGGCTGGCAGACGATTCAGGTCTTAGTGTCGTTCAAAGAAAAATTTCTCGTGTCATCGGCCTGAGGGGAAAAAGGCAAGTTGGTGCATTATCTTCAGCTGAAAGGGGATCACTTGTAACGTGTAAAAAGATGCTTGTGTGTGTGACTATCGTGAATAGACTAGGCATAGGCTGTGAAAATCATCCCACCAGTAGACTAATTAACAATGTTCAGAGTAAATCTTTCTTTCATTATACACAAAAATTAAATAAAGTTATTTTTTCAAATTTTTGTTTCTTTTTATTTCAAACTACCTTGGGGCCCATATTACCAGCACAAATTCTTGACGTAACAAAATGCAGACTATCAGGAAAAATTAAATTTTGTTTTAAATATTAAAATGTTGAACCAAAACATGTCGTAACTATTTGCAGGACATACTAGAGAAATGTTTTATGTTAATTTCAGGTGATTATACTAAAAATAAAAGGTGTTATATTAAAAAAAACAAAGTGGGGGCCCATTTATCCACCTTTACCTCTACTATTGGTTTTCATGTAATGTTACACTTGCACATGTAACGCAATCTCCTTTATTTGGCTATATGTCTAATACCGGTACATTACCTGGAATCGGTCGTTAAACGCATTTTCAAGGGATTGTAGCATCTCGACGTATTTTTCAAAGCGCGCTCCTTCGTGCACAGATGCTGTCAAACAAGAACATAGTACCGTTTTGATTTGAGCGGTTATAAAAACCAGGATGTTTTAATAAAGGTACAATTTATATGTCGCTTACCTAGTTCAAGAAAGTGTTGCGTATTTTTCTCTGAAAGTTTGTTTTTGAGGGGCTTCAGTTTATACTGGAAAGCGTTTATTTTGCTGATCATATCGTTAATGAGATTGTTTTCTTTCTGGAGTTTAAGACTTAAATCATTTAGGAGAGCCATAATGTCTACTAAAAATCCTAAATCAGCTACCCATTCACGGACATGGAAAAGTGGCTCCGGACGTCCTTTCGTCCTTTACTCTCCAAAAACTGAGCCACAGTGTGACGTAGTCGAAAAATTCGGGAAATCACTTTCCCTTTGCTCAGCCAGCGCACCTCAGCGTGGTAGGGAATATCTGGATACTCCTTTTCAAAGGAAATCAAAAATTTTTTGAATTGACGATGAGTGAGTCCATGAGAAAGAATGTAGTTCACGATACGATTAAAAACAAATGAGTCGGAACACTAGAACATCGAAGAGAATGTAGAAATACCTGCAGGCGTTTGGCGTTTTGTGCAGTTATTGGCCTACTGCGCATAAGGAGGCAGAAATACCCATTATCACTGGAAGCAGTCTCATACGTAAGATATAACTACGAAACGATTTAAAGTGGCAGGACCATAAAAATACCCCAGGTTGAAATTAATTGGAAGAATGCTCTGGAAAGGTGGCCCACCCACAAATGAGGGTGCACAAAGCCCTCGTTCGAACAACAAAACTTCTCATGTGTCTGGGATCCGTACTAGACAGGAATGAAACGTAGAACAGAGAAGGTCCAAAGAAGAGCACCACTACCTTCACAACATCAGAGCACCACATTTCGTTACAGGTTCGTGTAGCAAACGCGAAAGCGTCACAGAGATGCTCAGCCAACTCGATTGGCAGACGCTGCAAGAGAGGCGCTCTGCATCATGGTATGCGTAACTGTTAAAATTCGGAGAGCATACATTCCTAGAAGGATCAATCACTACATTTCTTCCTCACAGGAACACCTCGCGGAAAGACCGTGAAGAAACATTTGGAGAAATTCGACTTACCAGCAACCATTCTTCCCGCCAACTACACTCCTGGAAATGGAAAAAAGAACACATTGACACCGGTGTGTCAGACCCACCATACTTGCTCCGGACACTGCGAGAGGGCTGTACAAGCAATGATCACACGCACGGCACAGCGGACACACCAGGAACCGCGGTGTTGGCCGTCGAATGGCGCTAGCTGCGCAGCATTTGTGCACCGCCGCCGTCAGTGTCAGCCAGTTTGCCGTGGCATACGGAGCTCCATCGCAGTCTTTAACACTGGTAGCATGCCGCGACAGCGTGGACGTGAACCGTATGTGCAGTTGACGGACTTTGAGCGAGGGCGTATAGTGGGCATGCGGGAGGCCGGGTGGGCGTACCGCCGAATTGCTCAACACGTGGGGCGTGAGGTCTCCACAGTACATCGATGTTGTCGCCAGTGGTCGGCGGAAGGTGCACGTGCCCGTCGACCTGGGACCGGACCGCAGCGACGCACGGATGCACGCCAAGACCGTAGGATCCTACGCAGTGCCGTAGGGGACCGCACCGCCACTTCCCAGCAAATTAGGGACACTGTTGCTCCTGGGGTATCGGCGAGGACCATTCGCAACCGGCTCCATGAAGCTGGGCTACGGTCCCGCACACCGTTAGGCCGTCTTCCGCTCACGCCCCAACATCGTGCAGCCCGCCTCCAGTGGTGTCGCGACAGGCGTAAATGGAGGGACGAATTGAGACGTGTCGTCTTCAGCGATGAGAGTCGCTTCTGCCTTGGTGCCAATGATGGTCGTATGCGTGTTTGGCGCCGTGCAGGTGAGCGCCACAATCAGGACCGCATACGACCGAGGCACACAGGGCCAACACCCGGCATCATGGTGTGGGGAGCGATCTCCTACACTGGCCGTACACCACTGGTGATCGTCGAGGGGCACTGAATAGTGCACGGTACATCCAAACCGTCATCGAACCCATCGTTCTACCATTCCTAGACCGGCAAGGAAACTTGCTGTTCCAACAGGACAATGCACGTCCGCATGTATCCCGTGCCACCCAACGTGCTCTAGAAGGTGTAAGTCAACTACCCTGGCCGGCCGAAGTGGCCGTGCGGTTAAAGGCGCTGCAGTCTGGAACCGCAAGACCGCTACGGTCGCAGGTTCGAATCCTGCCTCGGGCATGGATGTTTGTGATGTCCTTAGGTTAGTTAGGTTTAACTAGTTCTAAGTTCTAGGGGACTAATGACCTCAGCAGTTGAGTCCCATAGTGCTCAGAGCCATTTGAACCATTTGAGCCAACTACCCTGGCCAGCAAGATCTCCGGATCTGTCCCCCATTGAGCATGTTTGGGACTGGATGAAGCGTCGTCTCACGCGGTCTGCACGTCCAGCACGAACGCTGGTCCAACTGAGGCGCCAGGTGGAAATGGCATGGCAAGCCATTCCACAGGACTACATCCAGCATCTCTACGATCGTCTCCATGGGAGAATAGCAGCCTGCATTGCTGCGAAAGGTGGATATACACTGTACTAGTGCCGACATTGTGCATGCTCTGTTGCCTGTGTCTATGTGCCTGTGGTTCTGTCAGTGTGATCATGTGATGTATCTGACCCCAGGACTGTGTCAATAACGTTTCCCCTTCCTGGGACAACGAATTCACGGTGTTCTTATTTCAATTTCCAAGAGTGTATTCGGCACTGGAACATGAAAATATGGCTCTGACACAAAGAACAAAGTATCCGCTCTCACAAACCGTAAGGTGGTCTGAGTGGCATAGAGGTAAATGTTCATTTAACCAGCGAACTGAGCAGAAAGGCAGTCATGTTGATTAATGTATCCCTGGTGGCTAAACAACATTTGAGTGACACATTTTTCATTTTCCTTCGGGAGAAAAAATTATTTGTGGTAGCCAAGATATCTCATATAAGATTCTCTGTGTCATATACCCAGCTTATAGTTTCTTGTTCATTTAATTGCATCGTGAACATGTAACGTTCCTATGCCACAACTGCATCTCAATAATGTGTTCAGACGCTGACATGGACGCCAAGGTGGATGGAGCTGGAAAGGGACCATTTCAGGGCCAACGCACTCGGTAAGTAGAGAGGGCGCAATAACGGACCAGTGACTACCATTTCGTCTCCCGTACGCTGCAGGAACCACACTCGACTCGCACTCTGCTCTCAGCCTGTGGGCACCGCTCCAACCTGCTGTCTGCGCGTTCCGACCGACAGTGCTCGGAAGGTGGTTCGGTGCCCGCTAGGGATGGGGAAAGCTGGCCGCTCAAAACCGATACCGTTGTTTTAGATCTGAATAACTGGCGTTTTTCGGTGTTTATTAGGTCTCGCTTATAAAAGGATTCTCTTAATTTTGACTAACATCTGTGATGAAACCAGTATGTCAGTTTATCATAACAGGGCTACTAAACTTTTCGGTTTCTTAAAAAAACTAGTAATTTTCATGCGTTAAGTTTCAATTGGTTTAAAATATTGAGAAATTGTAGAAAATGGAAAAAGCAACAGTACAAATTTAATAACAACTCTGACAGCTATAAATGAGGAACAAACACTTGCAAAAGAATCGGTGCAGCATTTCTGAGTTGCTGATGTACTTGCTGTCCCCTACTACCCAGCCGACATGGTCATTTTGTTTTTTGGAAGCAGGGTAGGAGTATCTCAGGTCTGTTGTTCGTCACCTAAAATACTTGGATCATTAGTAGGAAATTCTGTGGGTTCTGAAATACTGGTATCGTCTCTGAATGGTATTGTTTCTTACGAAAGGAAAGGACTTACACAGCAACACATTATAGAAAGAGCATTTGTGAGCAGAACAGACAGTAAATATTGGCCAATGAATTGATCCGTTACTGAAATTTTGACTAGTGTCAAGTAATTTGGCCTGATAAATGTACTATTTTCCCTACTATTCTACTTGGTCATTTGAATATTTTGTAAGAGCATTTTTAGTTCTGTTATCAAAAAATCAGTTGTATTCAGATTCCTACTACAACGTGAATAAATATATTTTACTGCAAAATGGTTTTCCATTTTCAAGAAATAGAGGTTCGATGAACCCTCTACCAGGCACTTAAATGTGATTTGCAGAGTATCCATGTAGATGTAGATGTAGAGGGAGACCGCTACAAATTTTACACAGTAGGTTACTATTTGCTTGTCATTTCTATGAAAGCGCAAAAAAGAAATGAAATGAAGGCAGCAGCAGTAAATTAAAACTTAGCTGTTCATTCACATTTATAGCAAAATTCTACATCTAAGCCTTTACTTGTGGCCCTTGTAAATGGAACATATAATACGAACTCATTTTTCACCCATTAGCACTGATCATTCGTAATGGCGAAATAGTTGTATGGTTCTCGATTACGACATTTTTATTGAGCAGAGTTTCAAAAAATTTGAAAGAATAGCAGAATAATGGTAATTTTTGTAGTATTCAAGCCATTTTTACTTTTCGAGAAAAAAAAGCAGCGAACAGTACACAAAATTTTCTTCCATTTACACAATTTATCTGAAATTTCGATTCTTCGTATCTCCAAATATACAGTCCGCAGCTCGTGGTCTCGCGGTCGCGTTCCCGCTTCCTGAGTCCGGGGTCCCGGGTTCGATTCCCGGCGGGGTCAGGGATTTTCCCCTGCCTCGAGATGACTGGGTGTTTGTGTTGTCCTCATCATTTCATCATCATTCATGAAAGTGGCGAAATTGGGCTGAGCAATGGTTAGGAATTTGTACGGGCGCTGATAACCGTGCAGTTGAGCGTCCCACATACCAAACATCATCATCATCACCATCCAAATATACAGTGCGAAACTTCCTGGCAGATTAAAACTGTGTGCCAGGCCGAGACTCGAACTCGGGACCTTTGCCTTTCGTGGGCAAGAGCTTCTGTAAAGTTTGGAAGGAAGGAGACGAGGTACTGGCAGAAGTAAAGCTGTGAGGACGGGGCGTGAGTCGTGCTTGGGTAGCTCAGTTGGTAGAGCACTTGCCCGCGAAAGGCAAAGGTCCCGAGTTCGAGTCTCGGCCTGGCATACAGTTTTAATCTGCCATGAAGTTTCATATCAGCGCACACTCCGCTGCAGAGTGAAAATCTCATTCTGGATACAGTGCGAAAGTCTGAGGGAGTCGTAGAATTTTTCAGTCTTTGTATGGTGTGAAGATTTATTGCAGAATGGAATAGCAGTAAGAAATCGGGAGGTGATATTTCGAAACAGGTTATTTGGAGCAGTTTTAACATCGAGTTTAATCGCAGGTGAAAAAACCTGTACAATCAAAATCCGGTTGTCCATTCGTAGTTCACACTTCAGACTATCGGCTTACCAGCAATTGCAAAATATGCAGGGAACCGGTAGAACATGATGGGACAAAGGCTAGAAAAGAGAGAGAGAGTTCTGCTGGTAAATACGCTGGCATACGTCTGTAACATATACGGGTGTAAACTGTAACAGCATGTCGTTACGTGGGTAGTAACGGCCTTCACCAGCACCGCCGTGTAGTGAGTCGCTGCGATGTCCGAGTAATCGGTCGCGCGCCGTTTCCTGTGCCTTGCAGCAGGGAGCAGCGAGGCAGTTGAACAGGGCGTTGCCAGAGAGCGGCTCAGCGCCTCTGAAGGCACCCGCGTCCGCCCCGAGGGCCATCGAACGACGGGATAAGTCGCGAACAATGGGTCGCGCGACGGCGGCGGAACACCGAGGAACCGCCGGCCTGGGACCTGAGCGTGCAGTGGCGTGCAGGGCTACACTCGCGCAGCTTCTGGGGGAGCCATTCAATAAGTCGATAAGGGTTTGATGCCAGAGATCGTTAGTAAACCGAGTGGATGTTATCACTGTGTGTCGCCACCTGCTAGGCGACGCTTAAACACGAAAACTTTTTGTAGAAATGACGTCATGCAACAACACAGCTGCTTCTTCATTTATTCTTTATTCTGCGACAAGTTTCAGTCGACGACCATTATCTAGCACTCTTGCGAAGACACCATGAATACAGGAAAATTTGAGGTGAAAAGGATGTTTGAAAATTTAGTAAAAATACAGTTAGTTATTAAAAAGTTCCATTAATAATCCGACGGTGACAGCGTAGATCTGTCGACACCGGTAGTGGCAATAAAATGAGTTGCTAGCGATCTTGGAGACCGTGATTCTTCAAGAACAATATTAAGTTTCAGATCGTCCCCAGCGCCTGACACATAGTCAAACACGAATAATATTGTTCTAATCAGCTGGCTCCCAAGTCTAGTATTACCTTCCTGTCAAGACTAAAATTTTCAATTTTTTTGTTTTGTTTTTCAGTTCGAGTTGTTCATTAGAAATATGTACATGGAATGAAATCCTATATTATACTTCCAGGTGGGTGTGTGAGTCGTACATCCAGCGCCGGTAGCAGCAAAAGACACGCACTCATTAATAAGTTAAAAAAGCTAAATTGTTTTTCTTATAATTTTGCAAAGTCCTGTTAAGCTGACTATTTCTTCAAAACTGAGTAGTTGTTCAATATTCAGTTGTTTCTTTGTTACAGAAGCAAAGCACTAGAAATTCATTTATTACCCTCATTTACCGGCACTACATTAATTTATAGCCGTGTGGGGTAGCCGCACGGTCTGAGGCGGCTTTCCACGGTCCACACGGCTCCCCCCGTCGGAGGTTCGAGCCCTCCATCGGCCATGGGTGTGTGTGTTGTCCTTAGCATAAGTTAGTTTAAGGTAGATTAAGTAGTACTTCTGGAATCGCGAGACCGCTACGGTCGCAGGTTCGAATCCCGCCTCGGGCATGGATGTGTGTGATGTCCTTAGGTTAGTTAGGTTTAACTAGTTCTAAGTTCTAGGGGACTAATGACCTCAGAAGTTGAGTCCCATAGTGCTCAGAGCCATTTGAACCAAGTAGTGCGTAAGCTTAGCGATCGATGACCTCAGTTGCTTGGTCCCACAAGACCTTACAACAAATTTCCAATTTCCAAATTAATTTATACGTACACACTGCAAACTGGATGATGCTTATGACCTTTTGACACCAGTGACATCGCTTTAAAAAAATTGATGGTTTACTGTACGCATACTTCCGCCAGGCGTTCGGCAGAACGTTTGTGATCATTGTTTCTGGATTTGATCTTTAACGTTACATACGACAACCATTCCATGTGTATGATGAATTTAGCGAAACTTGGCAACCTGAAGACGTTCTGAGAATGATACCGGACATGTGTAATCATAAAGGTGATGCGCTTTTCAGTAATCGTTAAAATTTGTCAGCTACGGTGCACAGCATGATCAAGATTACTTAGATATTGCTTCGATTAAATCAAAGGTGGTTGAACATCCGCTTCTGATAAGGATCGTGCATAAGGTTCTGCGGATGTGCTTACAAAAGAAATCATTGAGAAATTACGCCACATTCTTCTCGCTAATCCTGCCAGTTCTATTTGTCCCATAGCAAACACTATTTAAACACCCTGAGAATTTTTTATTTATTAATGGACAAATTATTTTCCTTTCTTCGAATAAAAATAATTTGAGGATTTATTTGAATGGCTGTAGGCCAAAGGCATTTTCGTTTTTTTTTTTTTTAGAAAGTATTTCTTACTTATCTCTCTTAATTCCTGTGGCTTCAATTTAATATTCAAACGCCGCGCTTAAGTTCAGTTTAATATATCTTGTAAGTTTATGGGTAAAGTTTCGAGCTCTAGATGCTGCAAGGATAAAACAGTTCCATTCGCGGAGAAGGTATTGTGATTGGGATTGAAAAATTTTTAGCTCATATACTTCTCTTAAAAAGGAAAATAACGAGCAAGATGACCATATTCTTATAAATATCAGGTGTCACCTCATATTTTTATTATATAACAGATGATTAAAGTTCTTTACATGTAAATCATTATCTGAATTTTCCGATGACCTCGGTGTTCGTTTGATTCTCAAGGTACCCCATATGAAAGGAATTTTTCAGAAGAGTGTTGCACTCCTCTGACAATCACGTGAAAGCTGCCTGTTTTGTTGCTGCCAAACCATGCATTCTGTTCATGCAGTCACAGCATGAAATGCAGGTAAAGGGCTCCACTTGGAAGGATGCCACGTCACTGTGAGTTGGACAGCCGTAGGAGGGCGTGCAAGGAACAGTTTCAATTAACATTCATCTACATGTACGTGATTACTCTTTACTCACAATAAAGTGGCTGGCAGAGGGTAAATGAACCATCTTCAAGTCCCTTCTACCGTTCATACTCGAACGGCGTGCGGGAGAAACGAGCACTTAAATTTTTCTGTGCGAGAATGAATGGTTCAAGTGGCTCTGAGCACTATGGGACACAACTTCTGGGGTCATCAGGCCCCTAGAACTTAGAACTACCTAAACCTAACTAACCTAAGGACATCACACACATCCATGCCCGAGGCAGTATTCGAACCTGCGACCGTAGCGGTCACGCGGTTCCAGACTTAAGCGCCTAGAACCGCTCGGCGACAACGGCCGGCTCTGTGCGAGACCTTACTTATTTTATCGTGATGATCATTAGGTTGGTGCCAACACAATGTTTTCGCAATAGGAGGAGAAAACTGGAGATTGAAATTTCATGAGAAGATGCCGCCGCAACGAAAAACGCCTTGATTTAACGATTGCCACTCCAATTCAAGTGTCATGTCTGTGGAACTATCTCCCCTTCTTCGACCTTTTTCGATGTCATGCGTCAGTCCCACCTGAAGCTGATCCCACACCGCACAGCAATACTCCAGAATAGGGCGGACAAGCGTGGAGTAAGCAGTCTCTGCAACAGACCTGTTACACCTTCTAAGTGTTCCGCCAGTGAATCGCAGTCTTTGGTTTGCTCTATCCACAACATTATCTACGTGATTGTTCGAATTTAGGTTATTTGTAATTGTAATCCCTAAGTATTTAGTTGAAGTTTCAGTATTCATATTTGTGTGACTTATTGCGTAATCGAAATGTAGCGGATTTCTTTTAGTACTCATGTGAATAACTTCACACTTTTCTTTATTCAGGGTCAATTGCCGCTTTTCGCACCATACAGATACCCAAGCTAAATCATTTTTTAGTTCGTTTCTGTCATCTGACGACTTTAAAAGACGGTAAATCACAGTATCTTCTGCAAGCAATCTATGAGGGCTTCACAGATTGTCTCCCATGTCGTTAATATAGATCAGGAACTATAGAAAGCCTATAACACTTCCTTGGGGAACGCCGGATATTACTTCTGTTTTACTCGATGACTTTCCGTCTATTACTAAGAACTGTGACCTTTCTGACAGGAAATCGGGAATCCAGTCCCACAACACTACTGCAAGGTTCCGAAACCCTATTGCAAATCGACGTTAGTGATATGGGTCTGTAATTCAGCGGATTACTCCTATTTCACTTTTTGGATATTGGTGTGACTTGAGCCATTTTCCAGTCATTAGGCACGGATCTTTCTGTGAGTGAGCGGTTGTACATGACTGCTAAATACTGAGCTATTTATAAGTGTACTCTGAAAGGAGCCTGAGTGGCATACAATCTAGACCGGAGGCCTTGCCTTTATTAAGTGATTTAAGCTGCTTTGCTACACCGAGGATATCTACTTCTGTGTTTCTTATCTTGGCAGTTGTTCTTGACTGGAATTCAGGAATATTTAATTCGTCTTCTTTGGTGAAGGAATTTCGGAAAACTCTGCTTTAGTGGCACTTTCATACGTGGCTTCACCGTTGTTATTGCGCAGTGTAGGTATTATTCTTGCCACTGGTGTGTTTTATGTATGACCAGAATCCCTTTGGGTTTTCTGCCAGATTCCAAGATAGAGTTTCGTTTTGGAAATTATTAAAAGTATCTCGCATGGATGTACGCACTATATTTTGAACTTCTGCAAAATTTTGCCAATCTTGTGCATTTTGCGATCTTTCAAATTTTGCTACGTTTTTCGTTGCTTCTGCAACAGCGATCTGACACGCTTCGTGTATCATGGGGGATCAGTACCATTACTTATTAATGTATATGGTATACAGGGTGTTACAAAAAGGTACCTTTTTGTAACACCCTGTATATCTCTCAATTGCTGTCGATCCTATCTCTTTGAAATGATTGGCGTCTTTTCTGCTCTTACATGATCAGATCGGAAGAAGTGGAGACCGTCTCTTAAGAGGCGTTAAGAGCATTTTCATCACCTTCTTTAAATAGATGCACTTTGCGTTTCTGTCTGATAGTTGTGAAAGTTACGGTATTCCTCCCTATTTGTTCAGTATTATTTGTTGCTAAGAGATCAGATATGCTTTCGCAACCATTTACGCTTCGAGTGGGCTTATGGACTAATTGTTCAAAATAATTTTCTGCGAAAGGATTCAGTACAGTTTCGGATGACGTTTTATGCCAGCCACCGACTTTGAACGTATGCTTTTTCCAGCATATCGAGGGTCGATTGGTGTCACCAACGACCATAATTGTATGTGTGGGGTAAATATTTGAAATGGGATTAAAGTTCTCTTCGAAACGTTCAGCAACTATATCTTCTGAGTCGGGGGTTCGGTAAAACGACCCAATTAATAGTTTGGTCCAATTGTCAAGTATAACCCCTACTCATATTATTTTTCAGGAACTATATATACTTCAATTTCACTACAAGGTGAACTACTTCTGACACCAATAAATACTCCATAAATAACTGTATTTAATTTTTCTTTTCTGAACACTGTTTGGTCGTTTCAAAAAGTTTCGCTAAACTTATTTGCAGCCTTATCCAGCTTTCCGTACCTATAACTATTTGGGCTTCATTGTTTTCTATTAGGGCTTGGAGCTCTGGTTCTTTCCCAACACAGCTACGACAATTTACAACTACAATACCGATCGTTTCTACATCTACCGTACTGTGTTTTACCTGTGCCCTCTTAGACAGACGTCCTTTCTTTGGTTTCCCGGGCCCCGTAATCTAAACAACCGCCCAGTCTTTTCCACACAGCCCTCGTTACCCGTGTAGCCGCTTCGCGTGTGTAGGGGATCGCTGACCTATTAATCGGAATCCGGAAACCCACCTCCCGACGGTGCAAGACAAGGTATCTGCTGCCTACGCCGTCACAGAACCGCCTGAGCCTCTGATTCAGACCCTGCACTCAGCTCTGTACCAAAGGATCGCAGTCGGTTCTATCGACGATGCTGCAGATGGTGAGCTCCACCTTAATCTCGCAAGCAAAACTGGCAGTCCTTACCATTTTCGTTAGCAGCCAGAAAGCAGAGAATCTCCGCCGATCCAAAGCGACATACGCCACTGGTACCGACATAACCTATCACCTGCAGTTGGCTGCACTCTGTACTCTTCATGGCATCCGGAAACCCCTTTCCACATCCGGAATGACTCCTTCTGGTACACACACGGAGGGCACACAGGCTTCCTTCCCCTCCTTAGCAGCCATGTTCCTAAGGAGCCCCATTACGCGCCTAACGATGGAGCTCCCAACTACCACCAAACCCACCCTCTGTGAATGCCCTGACCTTGCGGGCCGAGAAGTTTCCTTTGGAACAGGGTGGACGACTGGATCAGGCTTAAAGACTTTGTCAGCCACAGATAACGCCCGAAACCTGTTCGACAAACGATCCAGGGAGTCGCTACGATCGTCCCCTCGGAAAGACTTTCGCTCCCTGCCAGACTCTGGAATGATCTCCCACCAAGGGTGAGGGGTCAACCTCAGTGCAGGCAGTATATGGGGCGGCGATACCAGTGGACTGATCGGGGGACAGGCTCGACGTCCCTCACATCACCGCGTCCGACGCCCCTCAGTGATGACCCTTGGCAGCAGCCTCAAGCTGGGTGACGGTAGCCAAAACCACCTGGAGCTGTGAGCGAAGGGTCACCAACTCAGCTCGCTACTGTACACAGCAATCGCAGTTCCTATCCATTACTAAAGTCGCTCCTGTTTGAAATTCGTAAAAATATGTAACTAATGAACAGTGCACTTGGCTTATTAGCAGCAGAACTCGAGGTGCTCTCTCACTGACGGTCTATCCGACACTGAGCTACATTAACAAAAAAAGCCTGTACGATACAAGCGTCGATTCAAGCGTTGACAATAACTGCGGTACTGAACGCGACACTGTTATTAAAATAAAACTTTGTGCCAAGTAAGCACACAAACACGCAAGAAATTACAAAAATAATCTAGTGACTACACAGATAACTGAAAATAAGGCGCTCCTGTTTGAAGCTCGTAAAAATATATAACAAACGCCTTATTAGCAGCACGATCTCGAGATGCACTTTCACTGACATTCTAACCGACACTCGTTAAGGACAGGATGTGGAAGATGCAAGGAAGTCGTAATGTCACAAGCAGAATAATGAAACAAGTACTGGAGTTATTTCAAGTGTCTGACATGATTGATCAAGGTTGTATGTTAACAGATGGTGTCAAGAAGCAAGGTGAACAATAATAATTCACAACTGAAAATAGAGGCTACCTTTTCCTATAATTTAATCATCTTCCCAGAAAAATTACTGCAAAGATACTTTGGAGGTACGGCTTCATGAAAGGAACGATACCATCATCCAGAGTTCGTCGCTATGATGCTGGTGAACCAGAGCACATTATTCACATGCCCTGGAAGCCATCACTTCAAGGGCAGAAGACAGCTGAAGACTTATTTCGACATGAAGGCGGTGGGCTCAAGAAGAGATATTGCATACCACAGATTCTTTCATTACACTTGCTTTGTCAGTCAGATTACAGCCTATAAAACGAAACCATTGCGCAAATAAAAAGTAGATATGACATTCGCGGGGTCATAAACAGTGACAGGCAGTTCTCATACAACATATTAATAAGGTAACGTAATTAAGTAATTATATAGGAATTGCAGTAACAACTGCACTTCTCTGAACTGCAGTAAGTTCACTGGACATTACTGTTGTGAGATACTGAACCAATTCGACAAGGTCTTGAAGGGAACATGGCCGGTTTTGGAGGAGTAGAGTGTGCTCTATCACCATGACAACGCGCCAGCACATTCATATGGAGAGGTCTCACATCTATCAATACATCCCACTCTTTCTTGCTCACTTGCACGTACGATCTCGCTCGCTGCGAATTTTTCTTGTTCTCTAATATGAAGAAAAGACTTGCAGTTAAAATATTCTGCTTAGGTGAAGAGATTATCGTCAAAACAGTGACATTCTCTTACGATTTCATGAATGGTATTTTTGGAAGGGTTATAGACTGATGAAGGACCTTGGAAGAACTGTGTGTTATTAATAGAAAGCTATGTTGAAAAATCAATAATTTATTTCGAAGAAATGCCGTATTCATTCCTAACAGTAGTACTTGCCGAACCACCATTGTACGAGGCCTGTTTTTTGAGTAAGTAACGTTTTGAAATTAAAAAAAGACGTGCTAAGATATCTCAATAATTTTATTTTTACATGAAAGCCTGTACCTTAATCTACGCACTGACGCCATTACAGTCTGGTTCTTCCTTGTTTACGTTGTGTACTGAGTGTTTAAGACGCCTCCGATAATCGTGAGTCTCGCCGACTGTGAAGTACGGGCTGTTCTAAGATTTCTTTGTGCTAAAGGCCTAAAAGCAATCGATATTCATCATGAGATCTGTGCAGTTTAAGGAGAAAACATTATGAGTGATGGAATGGTAAGAAAGTGGGTGACAGCATTTACAGATGGCCGCATAAATGTGCATGATGAACAACGAAGTGGGCGTCCTTCGATCGTTAATGAAAGTTTGGTGCAGGAAGTGGACAATAAGGTGAGAGAAAACAGATTTTTTACGATTTCCCCCTTGCAGGATGACTTTCCTTATGTTTCTTGTAGTGTTTTGTATGGCATTGTGACCGAGCACTTGTATTACCGAAAATTGTGCGCACGTTGGGTACCGAAAATGTTGACGGATGTGCACAAACCCAAACGTTTAGACAGTGCATTGACTTTCCTTGAGCGGTACCACAACGACGGTGATGATTTCTTAAACCAAATTCTTACTGGCGATGAAATATGGGAGGCCTACGTCACACCAGAATCAAAGCAACAGTCCATGGAAGTTGAGCAACGGCATCGTTTTGCTCCAAGACAATGCCCGTCCGCATCTGGCGAACCAGACTAAAGATCTCATCACATCTTTTCGATGGGAAACACTAGATCATCCTCCGTACAGCGCCGATATTGCGCCCCGTGACCACCATCTGTTCCTGCACTTGAAGAAACACCTTGGCTGTCAGCGTCTTCAAGACGATGACGAAGTCAAAACAGTGGTGGTGCAGTAGTTAACAAGTCAGGCGGCAGGCGTCTATGAGGAAGGTATTCAAAAACTGGTACAACGTTATGACAAGTGCCTTAATATTGACGGAAATTATGTAGAAAAGTAGATTAAGGTACAGGCTTTCATGTAAAAATAAAATTATTGACATATCAAAGCACGTCTTTTTTTAATTTCAAAATGGTACTTACTTAAAAAACACACCTCATATGTCTCATTCTCTCCTGTCTGTTGTTCACACGTTTCCTCCAAATGTTTTATATTGAGGGGAAGCACACTGCTTTTACACACTTCATAACAAGTACCAATTCATAAACTGAACTCCGGTTTTTATGCATGTATTCGTTCAACGAATTTGCTCTAAAATTCAGCCGAATACTAATAGTGATCATCGGATAACACTAATCTGAACTGGAAGTTAGTTGACATGACATCAAGTTACTCATAAAAGCGCAACAGAAAAGGGGCAATGGGTTTCTGCAAGACGGAGTCTTACAGAAAATTTTTGATATTACAACACGCACCTGTCTAAATTAATAAAAGCATGATAAGGTCTTTGAAAACTGCCCTGATACAAAGTCCTGAAAGGTACGTCAACGTAACTCAAATTTATAAATGAAAAAGGGCATGAATGCGACGTTGTCACACCATCATAGGCGCCGGCCACAGTGATCTGCGACTTTAAATGTACATTATCAGCTGAAAAACAATAATGTGAAAACAAAGTTCATGTCTTATCCAATCCTCGGAATGCAATGGATAAGTCAGTTGTTCAGATTTCAACATGATGTTCCACATCGTGAGAATGAACCTCGCAATAACGGTACGAAATGGGTGCCGTTTCTACTCATGGCAGTCAAGCTAACTAAATTTGAAGACGGTGGTTCCTATAAAGGTTTCAACCACGGTTACTTAAGATGTGATTGTACATTTCTTTTCCCAAATGAATTACTAACAACCTCCAAGAAACGTGATAACGATTGGATTTCCGCACGACATAAGAACTCGAAAGGTGCGGTGCTAAATTCCTCTAATCTTCCTATGAAATGAGCAAGTGGGCTGTGTTTTCAAGCTAAATTTCTTTCCTTAAATGAAGATAGACCACGAAATTCTCGCATGAAGAGAACTGAGAAATTATGCATGTTGAAGCAATGCCTGAGCGAGCAGATTAACTAATTACAAAATCTCGGCACGACGTTAGGATAAACGACAGTCTGATTTGAATAGGAATCGGTCGGGAGAATTACGAGGCGCCAGCCGCTTACTATAACTTAACTTGACCAAACTACGGACTTCCAGACCAGACTAGTACACAAAGCAGAACGCAAGCTTCCGGTTCGTCGTTCCGGTTAACTCTATCGTAAAAATGGTCTTGTGTTGCTGACAAGCTGATCTGAAAATCTGCCGAAACTAGGGGTACGTAGATGCTACGGCTTACTCACTACAGAGAGATGGCCATTCGCACGGTTATCAATATCAAACCCGTGGTAAACATCGCATATACACTAGTAAGTAAACTTGACTAGAATACATACATAATGAAGGGTGAACGTTACCACAATGCATTCCTTTCAACTTAGCACGTAACGTTCAAAGACAACGTATTTCTATACCGTTCAAAGTAATTAGGGGGACGTGACTTTCTGCGGCTACAATTCTCCATTGAGTAGTAGCTGAGGATTGGGTATGTTAACAAATAATACCTTTATCTTTCACAAATTATGCACACAAAGAACCATTATTACATCCCCGATCCCTTACAGAAAGAGAACCGACGTATCCGACAAGTGTCGAACATAAAATGGAAACAAACATTCATGCCGCCATTGTGGGTGCTTTCTGCTGGACTTTCAGAGCTTCAGTGTCGTCTATGCCCTCAGTGAGTGTTTATCACCGCCTGATACCAACGTGGCGAGCACCGTGTAAGCCTTCAGGCACGGTATCCGTTCCCAGTCTTCAATGAGAGCCTATAAGAATTCCTTGACAGTCTGTGGCGAACAGGATGACCACGACGACGTCTGTCAGCCATGTCATACATATGTACGGTGGGGCTTATGTCGGGACTCACCACCGGTCATTCAGTGCCCAGGCTTCGCAAGATATCCCTGCTGACACCCACCATGTAGGCCCTGGCATTGCAAGGAATTCAGGGCCACCGCCGTATGCAACAGCTACCACATAGGCCAACAGCATCTGTTTCTTTATAGTGGGTGGCGGTAAGACGACCATGGACAACAACATCCGCATGGTTAACAACACTGAAGCCTTCCCACAACATCACAGAACCTTGGAAATCTATCGATTTTCTGGTCAATATTTAGGAGGTACTGCTCACCACGGGTCCCCATACACGAACATGCCCATCATGTTGCGTCAGAGTATATGTGGTCTCGTCTGTAAATAACATAACCCCCCCCCCCAAACCACCACCACCCCTAGCTATCAGGGAAAGGATAATATATAGCGTAGTCACGTGTTTCTCTAAGTCGATGTTACTCACTTTTTTTATCAGGTTCGCAGCTGGATCTTTTTCACGGCTGCTTACAAGTTGCCATTCTCCTTACAAAGTACTAAAAATCATCCATGCCCTTAGGTCTGCACGCCTCTCCTCTCCCCCTCCCCTCCCGCCCCCTGCGAAGTATCGTATAGAGACCTAGATGTGATCTACATCTTTCTACGTCTCCAGGGCACTAGAGCGAAGACTCTCAGCTATACTGTAATAATGTACAATTGTTTGACTTCATTTTCTCTGTTTATATGGCTAGTAATCTTCTACTCTGGAACTAAATGCAGTTACATCGAGGTAGATCTCGAGGAAGCACCTGCCTGGTGCAAAGAATGGAATCTAGTTGTTAATGTGGAGAAATACCAAGATTTGCAGTTCACGGAATGTAAATACTTTGTATTCCTTTAACTGCATGATTAATTAATTGTAACTGGTCCGTCATTTGATATAAGTACGAGGCCGTGCTGAAAAGCAATGCCTCCGAAATTTCATGTGAAAACTCGAACTGTTTTTTAAATAAAACATTTGTTATTAACATTCTACATCTTTATTCCACATGTCTACATTTTTATTTCTCAGCGAAGTCATCCTGGCGACAAACATATTTCTTGCAGTCAGAGGCTTGTTTGCTGAAATCGTCGCAGTAGAAAGTTCGACGTTGTTGACGGAGCCACAACTCCACCCCTGCTTGCACCAGTTCATCGCTATCAAAGTGGAGTCCACGAAGGTGTTTATTTCAGATCTGGAAACAGATGAAAATCAGATGGGACCAAGTCGGGACTGTGTGGTGGATTATCGATGACAATAAACCCAAGGAGTCAGATAGTTGCAGATGTCGGAGCACTCGTGTGTGGTCTGGCATTGTTATGCGATGGGTGAGGATGTACCATGTGTGGACGGACTCTTCGAATAGGAAACTCGACTACAGCACATTGTTTCTCACACTCCTACGTTGCTACGTTAGACACGACCATGTTACACTCTGCACTTCTGAACTCTCTAGCGGCAGAGGGCAGAAACTATGTACTGTACTGTAGGGAACTGGGGACCTAGAAACGGTGCAGAGTCGCCGACAACTCTACGGTCACAACCCCACAACAGGCTACAGCAATCCACTCACCCCTCCGCCGCCCCAAACCGAACCCAGGGTTATTGTGCGGTTCGGACCCCAGTCGACAACCCAGGGAACGTCTCACACCAGACGAATGTATCCATGGTGGAGTAATTATGGTGTACGCGTACGTGGAGAAAGTGTGTGTGCAGCAATCGCAAACATAGTGTAACTGAGGCGGAATAAGTGGAACGAGTCCGCATCCGCCGAGGCAGTTGGAAAACCGCCTTATAAACCATCCACACACAGGCCAGCACACCGGATAATTTTCGTGTAGAACGAACTGCATGGCAATTATGTTATGTAGATTGCATAGCTTCAGGCGAAATCTTTCTCCAGGCCCTCATGCTTGGCGGGAGACGCTAATTTCTAGACAGCTTTACTTTCTCACTGTGAGCTCAGAACTGAAAAGAGCCACGTGATGAGATCGATGGGCGTACTAGACACAGTGCCCAATGCTTCTGTGGAAAGCTTCATCAGATTTTCACTGTATTTTCCATTTCGCAACCGATCGTTCCTTACTTTCCGAATAACCCTTGTATGCAACGAAGAAGAATAAAGATGTGGAATGGTAACGACATTACTTTCACTGAAGAATTCGAAGGCATTACTTTTCAGCACGCTCTTGTGTTTGGGAGTATCAGTAGGCAGATATGTAGATGGGCCATGTAACCTCTGTTGAAGGTAATGCAATTAGTCGGCTACGATTAATTGTTAATCTTGAGTTCATATTTGATCTGCGTTGGAGCATACCATCGGTTTATGCGTATTAAATTAATGTTCATTCCACGTGCTCATTTTGTCATTCGACTTGTTCCTTCTGTACCGTCGGCTGGATTGTAAAACTCGTCACGGAGTCCATAAACTGGAGTATGGCAAGGAAACGGAAGATATATAATAAAAATTTTATTGTCTCTCCTACTGGCGGCTTCTTCACAAGAGACTGGCGTCACGTAGCCACTTCTTTGCTCCTGATATTTCTTCCAAATCTGCAACGGTGTATCATTTCTACAATAATAGAAATCTTTTGTATTCATTTGGGGTTGTTTCTTACAATAAATCCACTTATTCTAAGAGTATCTTCCATCAAGGAATAGAGAACACAGTTTAGAAAGTAGGTTTGGAATGGCTACCGAAAATACATTCAGTTATTCCGAGGCTGTAATTCTGCTCAGGTATTTTATGGACTAGGGCAATTCTCTCACTTCGTTTTACACGTATTTATGGATTTATAAATATCGGCTGATGAATTCATCGTACTTCCTAGAATTCTGATCACAAAATTTTGTAACAACAAATATTTACATGTGAATTATTTTGCAATGAACATCGCTTTTTACCTTAACGAGGCGTTAGTTTCTTTGTGTATACGTCAGCATTGGTTGTGTCTCCTGCTAAGATGATTACCATTTCGTTTCCGTTGGCAGATTCAGAATCAAAATCGTCCTTGTTACACGCTTGCATTTCCCTTCATTAGTCAGGAAGAAGGCCAGTACATAGAAAAAATTTTTCTTTACAACTGTGTGCTGCAGTAGCCAAGTGTTCTAAAATCTGTATAAGTCGATAACACACGTGAAAGTTTGACTTGAGCTATTTCCCGATGACTGCTCCAACTAAAACATCACCGCCTTACGCTATCCTTTACAATACCTTTTAGTTGGTAACAACCTCTAACGTGTTTAACACATTTCTGAAAATCACTGAGATGCACAGATGTTCATGCTGTCAACGTCTGAAAGAAAAACCAGTGCAGTACATCAAAATCTGCGTTTTCTCAAAAGTAATTATCATTTACTCATGTCTGTATAACTCCTGATAGAATCCAGTCAGTATCAATTGCCATCTACGAAAGAGAACGAAATAATATTTTAAGCACTTAAAGTTAGATCTTCATGAGCCCAAAAGCGCCGTGCTTTTCATTAAATACCATGATTCCTGACCGAAGACCGATATTTCATATCTGCATATTAAGAGCTCGAAAAGACAGTCAAGAAGACAATTGTAGCCACTATACATACAACGATATCAGTAATAATCGAATCATAACATTACACCTCCAAAATCTCTTTCGTATTGATTCAACTCTGTTGATCCAAAGGCTGATGAAGCGAGCGACATATGTGCCGTGTCCCAGACATCTGAAGGTCGCTGTTTGTTTCTGCTTTGTTAAACGGTCTGGATGGGCTACTGCTATTAAATAATTATTTGTTGACCAATTTGTCACAGCTTCGTTTGACCCAGTAGCAGAATAATATTTTTCGACATCATAATCCACTCTCAAGGGGAAAATATAAAAATGTCGCAAGTGAAGCAGGCGGAAGGTAATGCAAACGTTTAAAAATGAGGTTGACAAGAACTGCAAAATGGCTAAGTAGGAATGGCTAGAGGACAAATGTCAGAATTTAGAATCATATTTCACTAGGGCAAAAACAGATATCACCTACTGGATTAAAGAGGCCTTTGGAGAAAAGAGGATCAGTTGTGTGAATATCAAGAGCTCAGATGGAAAACCAGTACCAAGGAAGGAAGGGAAAGCTGAAAGACAGGAGGAGTAATTAGAGAGTCTGTACAACTTGAAGCAAACGTTATAGAAATAGAGGAGGACATATATTAAGGTGAGATGTCAGATAATTATGATACTGCGAGAAGAATTTGACAGTGCAGAAAGACTTAAATCCTGAGAAATTCCGGGGAGTAGACGAAATTCCTCCAGAAATACTGATAGCCTTGGGTGAGCCAGTCATGACAATACTCTTCCATCTGGTGCGCCAGATGTGTAAGACAGGCGAAATAACCTCACTCGTCAAGAGTATGTTGAAGGAGTTACATTAGCAAACGACATACTTAAAATAGTAGAGGAATTTTGCTGTTTGGGTAGCAAAGTAGCTGATGGTTGCCTAGGTAGAGAGTATATAAAATCCATATTGGCAATGGCAAGAAGAGCGTTTCTGAAGAATAGACATTTGCTGACATCGAATATAGACTTAAGTGTTTGTAACCTTTTTCTGAAGGTATTTGTCTGGAGCGTGGCCACGTATGGAAATGAAACGTGAACGACAAGAACTTTACACCACAAAAGAATAGAAGCCCTTGAAGAGTGGTGTTACAGAAGAATGCTGAAAATTGGATGGGTAGATCACGTAACTTATGAGGAGGTACTGAATAGAATTGGGAAGACAAGAAATTTGTTGTACAACTTGACTAAAAGAAGGTATAGGTTGATAGGACACAACGTGATATATCAAGGGATCACCAATTTATTACTGGAGGTAAGTATGGGTTAAAAATCGTAGAGGAAGATCAAGAGACGAATACAGTAACAAGATTCAGGAGGATATAGGTCCAGTAGTCATTCGGAAATGAAGAGGCTTCCATGGGTTAGAGTAACTTGGAGAGCTGCATGAAACCGGTCTTCAGTCTTCAAGAAATCTGTTCATACATCTGTTAAATAGTGGTGGGCTGGCACAAGTAGCACAATTTGCCGCAGTGTTTCATCAGGAACACATCAAGTTCTTCGCAGCTACTTTTACTTTATCAAAGGCATTACTCTCTGGATGAATGCTCTACGTATCCTGCATGCCTGATTGCATTACGATACACTGTCAGTGTGGGGTACAGTCTAATACAGAATCGAACATTTAAACAAATAAGCTGATTATATTAAATGTAGCATTTTCTATAAGTTGCAAACTACAGCGTCGAGATGAAATGGTAAAAACACAGAAATCCGTTTAAGTAGGTGCAGTATAAGAGACGTCCTCAGGTCATCCCAAATTACTTTTAGGGTGGCTACCGTCGTTAACTTTAGGCCAATGCTGGGAAGATAATTTATCGAAGCCACGGCAGTATTCTTCCATAATATCTCTACAAATTTCTAATCACCTCAACACTTATGACACAATAAACGCTGGGATCGTATTTCATTCATTACTACACTGCTTCTCCACTGAATTGTTCACGAACAGAAGCTACCAGGAATGGTGTTTCCCATACAGTTGTGTTTTCTGTTTTTAACAGAGAGTGATACAGTTTAGTGAGAAACTACAGTTCGTCATTTTTAAGTGAGCGTTGAACTCGCCTTCAACACAAAAAATTATCACGTTGTACTTCAACGCATCCACATAGTACATTCAACATCAAAATCAACTATAAGGCAGTACAGAACACACGTTTGCCTTACTAAGAACCTCTCCACAAGTGCAACATAGCTTCAGTTGTCATGGTAACAAGGATTTCCTATATTCACAACCCCATTAACTGAACTGGCTGTAATGTGATGCGTGCCTTATTCTGTGAGGTCTGCGTTTTAGCAAGGTAATGATAGTTGACTTTCCACAAATCCTTCAACACTGCAGCCACAAATTCATTTTCCGCCAGCGTTTCTTCCTCGGTATCTACGAAGTCTGACGTTGATCTGGAGCTAACAACAGTCGCAAACATCTGCTACATTCCTAAGCCTCTTACAACTGAGTGTGAGCACATATGAGGAAACCAATTGTGCAACTTAATACCAGTGTCCTGATTCATTGCGTCAATACCTCGGGTGTTAATCTTACCTGAATGGATACAGGTTTACTGGACACAGCCCACAATCGCTGTACGAAGAGTTACATTATGCATGGCACTCTATGGAAATAGTGTCTCCGAGAAGCTATGTTATGTATGGTAGCCTGTGGAAAGCACCTAGAGTGGTTTTATTAGTCACCATGATGAACTCTTACAAACTGTGAGATCAGAAGAGAATCTTTGACACATTGAGCGAAAGTGATGTGCCTGAAAATCGAGTAACAAAATTCGTCATCGGCGGAATAAAGTTTTACATCTGACTAATGGTACAAAATGGTCGGAAACTTCGGAGTGTAGGGATTACCATATGCTTCTAGGAAGAGGCATAATCTCCCTAAGGTCCAAAGATATAGAGAGAACAGGAAGAAAGTGTGGAGAAACCACCGTTAAAGGTAGAGCTAGATTTATACGACGAGCGGGTTGAATAGAAACTAAGATTGGATGAAGATGGTACTGTAACATTACTACGTAAGGATTTAAAATCAGGTTTAGAGGGAGACGCTGAGGGGGCTCTTGGAAAGGAAAGAGTAGAGGGAGGGGTACTGAGTGAATGACTCAGGCCTTTAGAGAAAGGCTGAAGAAAAGAAGACTGCTTACCATAAATGGTTAAGCTGTAAAAACAGATGTAGAGATCACTGCAACACAGTTAAGAGGGAAGTAAAAAGGATGGTTTTCCAAGATGTAGAGGAATAGTGGGAGAAGAAATGTAGCGAAGACGAACATTTGGTTTTATACAAAAGGACAATAGAAGCTTCGTGGTTTATTATACTTTAAGAGAGAGCTCCTGCTATAATTAGGAGCTAGAATGATTGCCATTTCTTAGAGGAACATACATTTTAAAATTCTTCTTATAGAGAATAGGGAAGCATTTCGAGAAGAGCAGAATCTAGATTCATCCTGTGCAAGAAGTGGCTCACAATGAAGTTTATCAAGCCCTTCAAAAATCAGAAAATGGGAAGACAGCCATACTGGAGACAGAGTATCGGAATTATTAATGTAAGAAGGATCTTAATTAGGAGCGGCGGTAGTAACTACTTTTGACTTTTGATAACGTGGTTCAAGAAGTTGAAGTATTCTAAGAATTGAAGATATACATTACCGTCATTTACAAGGATGGGAGCAGGAGAGATTCGACTTATTACAGTGGAATTAGCGTAAAGGCCTCGGCGGGTGTGCTGTTCAGTAGTACAGTAAAGATCAGATTAGAGAAGTTTGTGCATGTTATTGTATCGCGGGACCATTCAGGTTTTACTCCTGGGAAAAGCTGCGTTGGTAACATCTTTTGTGTACGCCAGATGTGTCCGAAAATAATCGCAAAAAACAGGATTTCCGTTTGGTACTTTTTGAATTAGGACAGACCTATGATTCTGTGCTAAGGAGACTACTGACAGCATTGGGAAATACAGGAGTGGATGGTGCAACAACAGTTTTGGCGGAAAGGTGAGGCTGTTGTGAAGTTTGGTTGTAAGACGTCCAAAAGTTTCAAAACAAGTAAAGGATTAGGACAGGGATGTTCTATGTCACCAGCTTATTGAAAGTATATTTAGAAATTGTTCTTGGTTACTGCAATAGATCATGCAGAAGTGTGCACGTGACAGTACAGCATCAAAGTGTATATTTATTTCGGTTTGCCGATGACAAAGTACTTATAGCTTAACATAAGGATGATGCCATATATAAAATGAGAAAGTTAATAGCTACTGATAAGCAATAGAAATTATCAGTCAATATGGGTGAAATAGAATATCTTGTTGCTGGAAGTGGACAAGGTCACGATTTGGATGTTGATTTTGGCTGGGTAAAAAAATGGACGTGTTCAAGGGTCTCGGTCAACTAATCTATACGACTGAACTGTATGGCTTGGAAATATCCCACAAGAAACGTCAAGCAAGGGTGGCTATTAAATCTTAAAATGATATTTTTTGGCCTCGTCACATATCCAGACAATCAAAGAAAGTAGTGTGATACCTGCTGTGGTTGAAACCATTCTGACATATATGGCTCAGAGGGTTGGTCACAGATCGAGAGACATGAAAAATTGAGGCTATCGCGAAGGACGGGTTACGAAGGATCCTGAGAGCGACCCGCTTGGATCGACTGTGGAATTAATAAGGAATGATGGATATTGGTTCGGTGGAACCTATCAAAGGCAGGATCGATGCTCGAGCATTACGATGTTATGGATATTTCGGACGGATGGAGGAACAACTGTGGCCGTACTGTTCGCTCAACTTGTCTCCGCCAGCGAGGAGGAGCCGAGAGAGAACAATGGTGACGTGGAGGGAACTGCAGCCAAGTCCATGGTAAGGAGAGGTCTGTCGATAGAAGATTGGCATGATAGAAGTATGTGATGTCTGAGAACAAGAGACTGCTGGTAAGTGGAATCACGTGCCGAAATATTGTGGCAAGAAGTCAACAATATGCGGCTGCAATCCAGAAACCTCACAGAATACACAGAGTCTTACGTCGATGGTAGGATGTGTGGTTGGAAGTGACAGACAGTAAGCTCCACTGGTAAAGCCCACAACGCAACCGCGGCGCGCCTCCTTCCATCCACGTCGACGGGACGAGGTTCTCCTTACTCGTCTTTGCAATGGGCGCAGTCCTACGACGCATGGTATCTTGCTCTACCGAGAGGACGCCTCCAATGTATGGTGCTTGTGGCGTACATATTATTACATTATGTTTTATTTTTCGACCAGCAGGCAGCGGCAGTTTTGCCCACGGATCTACCCCCTATTTTAGGTAACTTTCAATTTGGTGAGAGTTTTAAGGTTTTGCGATTTGTTCAACTTGTTCTCAATTATTTCGGGGAGATGTTCTTAACGTATTAACGGGGTAACTGGCTCACCCATGTTTTTTTGTAAGTGGTCTGCCAGACACTTTCCCTGTGCCTTACTTTTAGCTCCTCTATCGTTTTATTTCTGTTTTAATCCCATGTACAGCACCTTTTCAAGTGTTTCAAATGGCTCTAAGCACTATATGACTTAACATCTGAGCTCATCAGTCCCCTCGGCTTAGAACTACTTAAACTTAACTAACCTAAGGACATCACGCACATCCATGGCCGAGGCAGGGTTCCAACCTGCGACCGTAGCAGCAGCGCGGTTCCAGACTGAAGCGCCTAGAACGGCTCGGTCACAGCGGTCGGCAGCACCTTTTCCCCTTTATCCATTATCATAGAGTGTCTGAGATAGAGTGATTTTGAGGTCAACGCGAGTGAGATGGGAGTGATTGCATGGGTGGCATTTTGTAGCTTTTCTCCTCACTGTTTGATAAAATTTTGGTAACTTTATCAACATTCATTTCTTGTAATGTGTGCAAGGACGCTGAGAACCTCGTCGTCGAGCTACCGTAAGCTCCAAACACACACACACACACACACACACACACACACACACACACCACATACACGACAGAGTGAGTGCCTACAGTGCGGACCGTGGAGGCTACACCACAGACTAACGGATGTTTCAGAATGGGTCGATACTGGTACCACAGAACCGCTTGTGCTTTTGATCCGTAAATGTGATGATTTCATATACTCCACATGCACTGTTTCAACGAAAAATCTTGACTCAATTGAAAACTTGTAAAAGTGTGTACACAATTTTTTCCATCAGTGTATATTATACTTATTGTTATTTTGACAAAAGGCGTGTAAAGGAAGATTTTTGGTCCGAGAAGCAGAAAAGGAGAATGATTACACGGCAAAATGTAATAACGTTGTCATTACTTCATCAAAATCTTGGAAACTTACAATAGAAGGACATAATTTTTTTGGGGTAATGTAATGAAGCTCGAGGTGCAGCAAAGCAAATGTGTTGGGTTTACTGACTCTTCGCGAGGACAAGCAAACTCACAGTTGTAGACGAGATTACTGAAGTTGACTGACAGCCATAGTGCAGTGCCCCCTACCCGTCCCCGCCCCGCCCATCCCCCGAACACACTCCGCTATTGCAACCCTACAATGTCTATTTTTATTTTCAGATAAGAAATTTGATCAGGAGGAGAAAAAGAGAAAATAAATTACTTTAAATTTTACGAAATACAGTAAACATTCACTTTCTATGTGTCAATTAAGAACAGTAAAATAATAAAAATATCCAACTTATAGATGTGCACTCTGGCATCATTGGTGTTTCTCAGAACCACTTAAATAAAATGACACTTCAGAGGCATTTTTTACCGGATATATATTAGCTGGCTATAGTTCTCAAGAAGCTCTTTGGGGAGTGGAGGAGTGGCCGTTTGCTTGAAAAACTGTATTCCATTTGAGTCTACTGACGTAGCAAAGCACTGCATTGAACAGGTTATTGAATATCCACGAACTTATTGGAACTAAACTTTTAATTATAGTTACTTATAGGTCCCCTAACCCCGATTTCACCTCATTTCCGTCCAAGGAAAATATTGTTCTTGGTTCACTGTTTAGAAAGTAGCGTAACTTGTATGTGATGACTTAAATATTAATTTTATAAGTGATTGTATAACAAAACGAACGTCTTCTGAATTAATATCAAGTGATGCACATTGTAGTCTATCCAATGCAGCGAAAATGCAGGGTTAAGTCGGTGAATCTTTTGACGACCCCCGTTCAGCAGATTGGGTGTTTCAAAGTGGCCTCCCAATACATATTTCCTTTAATGTTGTTTGTTTTTAATATCAACTTATTTCCGAGAATTTGCAGGATTCTCTCAGTTAATCATAGGTAGAAATCCATTCTGCATTTGGATCGTATTTCCTTGACACAGTTTTTAGAAAGGAGTGCAGAGTTCTTCTGCGTCCAATTTCAATAAGTACCAATTAATTAAACAATTTTAGCAGCAATTCACTCTATCTCATGTCCAAACTGAAGAATTTACTCATGGTTCATTATATTCCGTTGGAGTTTCTGGATGAACATTAAGCAGATTGATGTGTTATATTGTTATCATCTTGTGGGAGAGAGGGGAAAAACATTTGGTTTATTATTTACTTTTATATGTTAAAATGTTTCATGGTCTTGTGCCATTTTTGAATACGACAGTCTTTCACAAATGTCTGAAATCTATTAGTGTGAACAGTCAGAAAGCGAGGGAGAACGTCCTGTTCATAGTCTCCAGTCCACAGGTCCACTATTCAGCTGGTCGAAACTGAAATAAAATAACCATCAGAGAATAATGCGGAAGAGTGCGGAACCACGACGGGATAAAAGTCTCCTGTCGTATATCTGAGTGGCATATTTTTATCAAAGTCCTCACGCACAAGAAGTGGAGATCATTAAAGCTTGTCTGCCGTACTCATCATTCGACAAAGTCCAAAGAATATTTCTACTCTTTTTTCTTAATTAGGTGAAAAATGTTTCTCTTAAAAGTGGAGAATAATCTCAGACACTTTCTACACTGTTTTCTGTAATATAACGTGCAGTGCACGAAGCACAACATCGAAAACGAACCACCGGCTTTCTAGTTAAATTACGAGGTATGTGTTTGTAAGCTTTCTATAAAATTTAGTCTGTGTGAGAGAAAAACGGATATATTGATTTCAAAAACATTCTCCTCATTAACGTGTATTTTAGGTATCGCATTAAACTGCTGAGCAAAACTGACTGTTGGGTGGACCTGTGTTGAGCATGTGAGCAGTGTCGTGAAATAAAATTCTAATCTTCATGAAAAGAAAAATTTGAAATAAAGGATATGAGTCCAAGTAAATGCCAAAAGAAACTAATTGCACGCTCATTGAAAACTATATAACTAAAACTCAGTGAAGATGTATTCTACGAACACTGCGTGACCTGAAGTGCAATGTTAGACTTCGAATTGTCACAAAAATAAATTACTGCTCTAAGTGGAAGAAAATAACTCTTTGAAATTACCAACGCTATCGCTACTGCTTGAGCCTTGTCCTGCAGTTACGCAGGGTCACCCATCGTTAATCGGATTTGGCATGTTAATGTTTAAGGGGTGGCCGGATGCCCTTCCTGTCACCACCCCGTACCCCCCAGGACTGAATCAGTATACCCCAACTGTCTGCGTGGAGTGTAATCCATGGAATAGTGCGAAAGTGTTCAGATGTCTGCGAGCCGTGTAGCTGAGGCGGAACATGGGGACCAGCCCTGTATTCACCCAGTGGGATGTGGAAAACCGCCTAAAAACAACATCCAAGCTCGCTGGCGCATCGTCCCCCGTCGTTAATCCGCCGGGCAGATTCGATCCAGGGCCGGCGCGCCTACCCGAGTCCAGGAAGCAGCGCGTTAGCGCTCTCGGCTACCCTGGCGGGTCTTTGAAATTACCAACACTGTTCACTGAAAATTAATGAACTTTTTGGCACGACACCTGACAAGCCTGACTACACGCTCATTGCTCAAGAATGGTAGGTGAGGTCTGCCCTGAAATAAAAGTGTCTGTGTCTTCCCTCTTCCTCAGGATCCCGCTCTTGTTTCTGGAGTAATGACGTTCTCTGACGCAAATATAAATCAGCAGATGCAGCAGCTAAAGACAATCTACTCTGTTTCTCAAAAACAATCTTCAGCTTTGCGTGGCGTTAGGTGCACTGCACATACGACAAAAATTTAAAGCTCTAATATGAATCACGGATCTTCAAAGAAAATCGTTTCTAAGAAGTCAGACTCAGATTATTGACCAAAAGTCTGCACACCATAAGAAAACTCTAACAAATACTAGATTCTCTCATTCAAAAGAAATTACAAACACACCTTTAAAATTTCTCCAAAATCCTCTCCGTCAATATAAATAGCGAGAGTGTTTCGTATGTGAGTTTTCATCTCCGTAATAAAGAATTCTAGACATCTTCGCCCAGACTCGCAGAAACCAGATCTCATTCTGTGAAAGATTTAACTGCACGCTACTACGCCTCAAAAAAGGATGCCCCTGAGCTGCACAACGGACTGACTAATAAGTCAACCACAAATTAAACTCAACCAAGAGTCAGGTATCTTACTACTCGCGGAGTGCGCTCATTCATCTTTGTCCCAGTAAAGTAGAGATAAATTTACAGACGCAGAAAACATACACTATGCGATCCATGGTATCCGAACACCCCCAAAAACATACGTTTTTCATATCAGGTGCATTTTGCTGCCACCTAATGCCAGGTACTCCATATCAGCGACCTCAGCAACTCATTAGACATCGTGAAAGAGCAGAATGGGGAGCTCCGCGGAACTCACGGACTTCGAACGTGGTAAGGTGATTGGGTGTCATTTGTGTCACACGTCTGTACGTGAGATTTCCACATTTATAAACATCCATAGATCCGCTGTTTCTGATGTGCTAGTGAAGTGGTCACGTGAAAGGACACGTACAGCAAAAAAGCATACAGGCCGACCTCGTCTGTTGACTGACAGAGACTGCCGACAGTTAAAGAGGGTCGTAATGTGTAATAGGCAGACATCTATGGAGACCACCACACAGGAATTCCAAATTGATCAGGATCCACTGCACATACTATGACAGGCGGCAGGTGAGAAAACTTGCATTTCATGGTCGAGCTGCTTCTCATAAGCCACACATCACGCCGGTTGATGCCAAACGACTCCTCCCTTGGTGTAAGGAGCGTAAACATTGGACGATTGTTAAGTGGAAAAACGTTGTATGGAATGACGAGTCACGGTACACAATGTGGCGATCCGATGGGAGGGTGTAGGTATACCGAATGCCCGGTGAACGTCATCTGCCAGTGTGTGTAGTACCAACAGCAAAATTCGGAGGCAGTGGTGTTATGGTGTGGTCGTGTTTTTCATGGAAAGGTCTTGCATCCCTTGATTTTCGTGGTACTGTCACAGTACAGGCCTACATTGACGTTTTAAGCAGCCCACTATGGAATGACTTGCACAGAGTTCTGATCTGAATCCTGTTGCACACCTTTGGGACGTTTTGGAACGCCGACTTCGTGCCAGGCCTCACCGACCGACATCGATACCTCTCCTTGGTGCAGCACTCCGTTGAGAATCGGCTGCCGTTTCTCAAGAAACCTTCCAGCACCTGGCTGAATGTATGCCTGCGAGAGCGGAAGCTGTCATCACAGATAAAGGTGAATTCCAGCATTACCGATGGAGGGCTCCACGATCTTGTAAGCCGTTTTCAACTAGGTGTCCGGATACTTTTGATCACATAGTGTATCTAAATAAATAATTAGTTCTTCCAGCACCAACTGTCAGCCAAGTAGTTTACAAAGATGTTCTCGAATGGCTCACAAGCAGGATGAATCGAGTGAGACCGGACATTGCAGGTAGATGGTTACTGTATCATTACAACGCCCCATGTCACACGGCCACTGCCATCGTGGTATTTTTGTCCTCGAAAGTCATTCCTGTTGTTACGCAGCCCACCTATACAGTTGATCTGAGTCTTTGTTACTTTCTTCTTTTCTCGAAATTGATAAATATATTAAAAGGACGTCATTTTGTGACTGTGGACAACGTTGAAAAGAATGTGACCGACGTGTTAAACGGCCTAGCATCGAAGCCTTGCAGCGCTGCAACCAAGTCAAGGAGCTGCGACTCCGACAGCATGCAGCTGCTGAAGGGAACTACTTTGAAGGCTACAAATATTGTTGTTTGACAAAAAATAAAAATTTTAATAGATTAAAAGAATCAGGCTCACTTCTTTTCTCACACACCTCTTCCCTTTTTCACAAGGTATACGCTGTATATCATTCGGTCGTAAAACCATTTTTTCGGTGGTAATGAAGGCCGTCCGAGGCTTAGGCGGACACGTACACAATAGAGGCACATTTTTTGCGGAGCGTAACATATTTTAGTATTACTGACGATGACCACATCACCCCTCAAGTCTCACACATACTAGCGGTACAGACGGAGAAGAAGACACTCACACTAAACTTTGCTCTCAGCGTCGGCAGCAACGCTTATCCTGCATCACTACGAAAATATATACATTCCTGTTAGTTGAAGATCTACAACGATTACTATTTTTTTCTACGTAAATATAAACTCCGTTTACATTGTACAAAATTGTTAGCCCGATAACGTTTAAACTTTAACCTCGAGAATATTTCAAACGTAACAGAGTGGCCGCTGTCTGTTTCTAATTTCTGTACCGTTACTGAATTACAGCATCATAGTGAAAGATGGTACAGTTTCATTATTACCTATATCAAATACACTGCTGTCGTTTTAGCCTTGTATCTTACATAGTAATATATGTTAATCTAACTCGTTTTTGCTGTTTTGGACGCAAACATCGGTGTTTACTTATTGTTTCAAAATGTAACGGAGGTAGCTTCATGAAAACTTCTACCACAGCTTTTTTATGATAAACTGAAGCTAATTACTAAGGTAGGACACTCTAACTTTCGAAAAAAGTGGAACAGTTCTAAAGGTGAAAGAGGTCAATTGATGAAAACCTTTACAGAATAGCTTCATAACCAACTGAACCAAATTTCAAAAGAACAACTTCCTAAGTTTAATATTGTGGGGCGTTAAAATTTTTATTAAAAACAGAATTTTCGAATAAACCTATGATCGGATCATTCTGAGACCTTTAAATGGCTCACTTTTACGTAATCTGCTTATAATATAGTAAAATAAAATAAAAATAGTGGCATCCACGACATCCACCGAGTCGGAAGCAGTGGCTGAACAGAACGTCCCGAAAGTGGGCTGATCATGGAGTACAGTGTCTGCGCTTTCTAAGGCTTTCACTCTCACTGCCCATCGACCAACTGCACATTGCTTGTAACAAGTGCCTTGTGTAGACGCCATTTGGAGTGTTCAAAACGGATCTGCCATCTACCCGAATTGTTCGAAACTTGGAACATCTGCAGAAAAAACATCAAATTTAAAGCATCTAGAAGATCGGTTTTCTAAACATATTAACGGCTGTAAAAATGGGCATTATTTATTGAACGACTCTCATAAAACTTTTCGAATTCGGTTACCTCAAAACAAATCCGTTTCTCTTGGCAATCTACATTTTGATGCTCAGTGTAAGTTTTAGTATTCATGATGCCTGGTTGTAAAAATGTGCTGACAGCGCCGTAAGGTAAGTATAAATGGATGGAGAGGAAGCAGATATAATAGCTGGAGGGTTAATTCGATTTGGAAGTTGGGAAGTCCACTAGAATGACAACACTCGCACAGCAGACGTAGAGAAACAAGTCTGACAAGCAACATCAAGGCTCTAAAAGCTAGGCGTGCAGCACGAGCCGTCGGGAAGGCACAAAAGATAATAGAAGCACTGCGGAGCGTTAACAAGAGAGCTCACTCCGCGCAACAGACACGCTTCCTAAGTGACGAGAAGAGGGGCTGACATCAACACCCCTGTGTGGAAGAAGGGGAAAGTGAGTGAGAGAGAGAGAGAGAGAGAGAGAGAGACGGCTGATAAATGGGACACAATGAGCTCCCGGCGGCCTGCCGAGGAACTCCGAATGCGCTAAAAGCTTCGTCTTGATTGCCACAACGGTGCCGAGAGACGTTCGTAAAAGTGGTCGTTGAAGGCAACATACGTCTTCCATCAGTCGGTTTAGCTTGCCTCGCAGACAAGCAAAAACAATAGAGGGACTACCATTGTCGGAGAGACGGAGGCTCTCACTGCTGTCGACTAGGATAAATTATTGTTCCTGAAGACAGCGAACATTAGTGCGGCGGTACGTTTCACTACGTCCCTATCTCCCCATGTACACGCCACTCATCTTTCGCTGTGTGGAAAGGGTGTTTCCGGGTACCACTAACATCCCTCCTTTCTTCCGTTATATTCGCAGATGATGCGTGGGAACTCGATAAGCCTCCATATAAGCTAGAATCTCTCTGATTTTTACGGTCATAATCTTTTGATGAGATGGACACAGTGATTTTCTAGTCATGCAGCGAGGTTTTCACGACAGTTCGAGGATTTTCGGTGGCCCAAATTGTGCAGCTGTGGGTGCTGACAGACCTTCGGAATGAGAAATGAGCTTCGGCCGTCCACAACGTGTTAGACAACCGATAGCCATCTTTCCCCATTTTTTGAAGTACCCACACCTCATATGCTCTCCGCATCACAAAATCGGTGAGTAACAGTTTATTATGATGCTGGATTTTGTACCGATAGCATTAGAGGCTACTCATGTGTTCCTGCCCAGGGGCATTCGTTGCCTGCTCTCTACCAACGTAACTCAGTGAATTAGAGCATTTTCAAATATTAACGGACTTTTGGGTCACCCTTTATTGTACGATTTCACTCTTTCGAACGATTTATAATCAGTACTGAGCTAGAATAATAATATGAAGTATGTCACATTTACTGACGTTTACCTTATAACACTCCCACTGGGTACTTCTGAAATTACTTTCGTATCTGACAATTTAGACTAATTAAAAACGACGTAGAGGATTCTATCTAACAGGTCTGTTTCGGTCTGGTATCAAACATGGTCCAATAACTCGTAAACTGGCAGTTTATTCACTGCCTTACAGGGTGTAACTTACGAAAAGCTTTCCAGGGCGCCGTTATCTAGGGATATTTGGTTCTGATGGACAGCTTTCTCCATTTAAGATAAAATCTTACAAAAAACGAAATAACCTGTTGTATGTCCTAGGGAATCGTAACAGGACGGCCAATTACGGTCTTATACACAATCAATTTATCGCATGGAATCAGAATCCCTCCCAAGTTGTTCTCTGACGATGCTGATTTCTGTAGAAGAGTTTATTCAAGAAATGTCTAAGTAAATGCCGACTCATATCATTTTATTTATTGAATAACAGTTCTTTTTGACGGCGCGTAAAAGCAAGATTATGCTTATAAACAAAAGAAAGTTTTGCTTGGTTACATTACTACTACAATTCTGAAGCTTGAAACTTCTAATAGGAGGAGATATGAAATGGGACAAAGCCATGACATTCGTAGTAGGGACAGTGAGAAGACACGTAACTACTAGGAGTTTTCTGAAATCTATACATCATAGGGAAGACCACGTTTCTCGGGAACTATTCTTTGTAGAGCGCCACCAACACTGGAACTCGTACTGCCATATGCTAGCCTCTGATAAACCTCACGGCACAGGACAGCGAACATCTTAGCGCGCACAACACGTACATTTGTGTTTTTGTGCAACTTACTTAATCCCTTTGGCCCCTATTTTGTGTATAGGGCATTAGGAGAACTCGCCGTTGCCTCTGTCTTTCCCTGAATTCTGCCCATGTGTTGCTAACATTTCTTGCTTCCCCTTCCTCTATCCTCTTCCACGTAAATTTAGGCCTGCCTCTTTCCTCTAGTTTTCATTCCAGTGCTTCTTTTCGACTACTCCATCTGGCTTTCCCAATGTGTGCTCCAGCGGTCTCCACTTTCCCTCGCGTATATGTTCTTTCTGGTTTGTTTTTCTCCACAGATATTCATTACGTTTTTATTTTGTTTCCTGTACACTAGGTATTCATTATGTGCGAAAGACACTTATTTATGAATCTCTGTGTAACTGTGACGTTATCTTTTTATCTACTTTGCTACTTCCACTGGCGTATAGAATGACAGCTTTCACATTTGTATTAAAAGTTTAATTTTGCATGTGACGTTTCTGTTCCTCCATATTGGATACATGTTGTATGAAAGCACCAGTAAACTTCTTAAGGCGGTTCTTCACACTTTCTCAGGCTGCAACACCCTCTGTCACCGAAACACCCAGATACTGTCATTCTCCACTTACTGCTCCCCTAAAAGCTGCTGCACTTTCACTTTGCTACAATTTATTCTCATTTCTTTATTTTACCAATGTTTATCTTGAGCCCAACAATCTCTGCATCTTTTTTCAGTGAACTTACTTTAGCTGCCGGCTGCTGTGGCCGAGCCGTTCTAGACGCTTCAGTCTAGAACCGCGCTGCTGCTACGGTCGCATGTTTGAATCCTGCCTCGAGCATGGATGTGTGTCATGTAGTGTCAAGTAGTTCTAAGTCTAGGAGACTGATGACCTCAGATGTTAAGTCATATAGTGCTTAGAGCCATTTGAACCATTTTTTTTTTACTTTAGCTTTCATATCTGCGAGTCTTTAAGCTAATGGAACTACGACGTCTGCGGAATCCCAATCCTCCAGACGTTCATGGATCCCCAATGGATTTCTCGTCCTTCGCCCGTTGTGATTCGTCTTGCAAGTGAGTCAGAGACGAGTAGGAAGGGCATTGGTGATAAAACAGAACCCTGATGGGCTTCAGTGGTTACCTCTATTGGATCTGAGAGATTTCCCTTGTGTGGTACATAACATTTGTAGCTATTTTACAGGTCGTCGAAGACGTTTAGAACCTTCTGTTGTATACCATATTTCCACAACACCTGCCATAGCCCTTAATTTTCACAAAACCGAAGGCGTTTTCAAAATCAATGAATTTCAGGTACATGATTCTCGAGAATTCTCACCTTTGCTCTGATAAAATCCTAAAAATATTAACACGATCAGCATAATAGCCTTGTGCCCGAAAACCAGCCTGTCCTTTACGTATTCGATTTTCAACTGAATCTTTACTTCTATTTCAAAAAAAAAAAAAAAAAAAAAAAAAAGTCTACTGAGGACTTTTCTGGGCACTAACAGCAATGTAATCACACACCAGTTGTTGAAAACCGGAAAATTTCTTTTCTGGTGAGGGGTGGAGGGAGGGGCTTTACCATCAATCCACTTTTCCGCTCCTTTACAGATTTCTTTCCAATCCAGAATACACTTCACCCAGGATTGCAGCATTTTGACAGTTCTTTCGGTATCGGCTTTTAAGAGCTCCGATACCATGTTGGCTATGCCTGGACAGTTTGTATTTTTTAAGTTTCTCAGAGCTCTCCTAATTTCGTCCACTATGGGAGACTGCAGATTTATGTCTTTATTTGCTTCGTCTTCCTGTGCAACATCCCCCACCTATTGCTCTTGATTCTCTTTTCGATTTAACTCCTTGAAATGGTCCTCCTACTTGTATAGCAGTGCCTGTTAGTTTGTTGTTAAATTCCACCCTTGCTCTTAACTGGTCCTTCACATCTCAAGTTTTTCACTGAGAGTCGTTTGGCGACACTGTAGAACTCTCTTGATTTCCCTGTCTTGCTGCCTCTTCTGCTAACTGTGGCTGCTCATGTATCCGATTCCTCTTATCTCGTCTTATCTCCGTGTATTCTTTATGCGCTTCGATCTTCTGCACTCTTGTCTTACAATAGTCTGACTTTAGTTTTAGTTATTTCCTGTAGCTAATTTCATTCCTCAAATGATTTTTATTGCAGTCTTTGATCACAAATCAATTCTTTTGACGCTGACCGGTTTCAGTCAGTAATGACCATCCTCAGTTCTTTTCTAAACTTATCACTTTAGGACATGGTGTAGAAAAGATCAGAGAATGGTCATTACTAACTGAAACCTGTCATCGTCTAAAGAATTTATGTTGTGATCAAAGACTGGAATAAAAAACATGGCGAAAATATCATTCCTTGTGTCATCAGAGTCCATTCCTTCCTTTGATGTGTTTTAAATCCTCATATGCTCTCTCCAACATCTATAAAGCTTGTTTAAAGTATTTGTCAACCTACTTCAATTGCTCACCGCATAAAGTTTTCGTCAAAGAGGACCTGGATCTGTTTTGTTGTTCAATTGGAAAACTTTCTTTGATGTGTTGGTCTTTTAACATTATCACATCAATTTTGCACGTTGTCTTATGGCAGCTGCAATGTGGAAACAGTGTGCCTCCGATGACTAGGTCATGCTCAGCACACACATCTATCGGCGGTTCAGCATTTACATTTCTATTCCCACTGCTGAGTACGGCCATGAAGGTTCAAGCACTTCGTTTCCTGAATCAACTTTTACATTTATGTCTCTACTGCCCGTTCGTCTATGGACTCCATTAGCTCCGTATAAAATGCATCTTTTAATTCTCCTTCAGCCGCTGTAATAGGTGCATAGCGTTGGACTGCAGTCATACACTCCTGGAAATGGAAAAAAGAACACATGGACACCGGTGTGTCAGACCCACCATACTTGCTCCGGACACTGCGAGAGGGCTGTACAAGCAATGATCACACGCACGGCACAGCGGACACACCAGGAACCGCGGTGTTGGCCGTCGAATGGCGCTAGCTGCGCAGCATTTGTGCACCGCCGCCGTCAGTGTCAGCCAGTTTGCCGTGGCATACGGAGCTCCATCGCAGTCTTTAACACTGGTAGCATGCCGCGACAGCGTGGACGTGAACCGTATGTGCAGTTGACGGACTTTGAGCGAGGGCGTATAGTGGGCATGCGGGAGGCCGGGTGGACGTACCGCCGAATTGCTCAACACGTGGGGCGTGAGGTCTCCACAGTACATCGATGTTGTCGCCAGTGGTCGGCGGAAGGTGCACGTGCCCCTCGACCTGGGACCGGACCGCAGCGACGCACGGATGCACGCCAAGACCGTAGGATCCTACGCAGTGCCGTAGGGGACCGCACCGCCACTTCCCAGCAAATTAGGGACACTGTTGCTCCTGGGGTATCGGCGAGGACCATTCGCAACCGTCTCCATGAAGCTGGGCTACGGTCCCGCACACCGTTAGGCCGTCTGCCGCTCACGCCCCAACATCGTGCAGCCCGCCTCCAGTGGTGTCGCGACAGGCGTGAATGGAGGGACGAATGGAGACGTGTCGTCTTCAGCGATGAGAGTCGCTTCTGCCTTGGTGCCAATGATGGTCGTATGCGTGTTTGGCGCCGTGCAGGTGAGCGCCACAATCAGGACTGCATACGACCGAGGCACACAGGGCCAACACCCGGCATCATGGTGTGGGGAGCGATCTCCTACACTGGCCGTACACCACTGGTGATCGTCGAGGGGACACTGAATAGTGCACGGTACATCCAAACCGTCATCGAACCCATCGTTCTACCATTCCTAGACCGGCAAGGGAACTTGCTGTTCCAACAGGACAATGCACGTCCGCATGTATCCCGTGCTACCCAACGTGCTCTAGAAGGTGTAAGTCAACTACCCTGGCCAGCAAGATCTCCGGATCTGTCCCCCATTGAGCATGTTTGGGACTGGATGAAGCGTCGTCTCACGCGGTCTGCACGTCCAGCGCGAACGCTGGTCCAACTGAGGCGCCAGGTGGAAATGGCATGGCAAGCCGTTCCACAGGACTACATCCAGCATCTCTACGATCGTCTCCATGGGAGAATAGCAGCCTGCATTGCTGCGAAGGGTGGATATACACTGTACTAGTGCCGACATTGTGCATGCTCTGTTGCCTGTGTCTATGTGCCTGTGGTTCTGTCAGTGTGATCATGTGATGTATCTGACCCCAGGAATGTGTCAATAAAGTTTCCCCTTCCTGGGACAATGAATTCATGGTGTTCTTATTTCAATTTCCAGGAGTGTATTTCGCACATTTGTTCTAAAGCCTACTTTTATGATACTATTTGATACTCCAGGAAATTCCTTTTACTGTTTTTAGATAGCAAGAGCCCTACAACGTTCGTAGGCATTTCATCTTCACCTGTCTGTCCTACACACAAAGGGACTGAACCATTTTGTGTTTGAAATTCCCCAGATTCTAACCACCGCATTTCACTTAGTCCTAATATATGCAGCCTACAGGTCTCCATCTCTTTCTCGACGCCTCTTAACCTTCCCATCGCTCTCAATGTCCTTACATTCCTAAATCGAACTCTGGTTTTCCATTGCAGGCCAAAGGTCGTATCCTTAAGATCCATTCAGCTATTTCTGTGATTTCAAATTTTTCGTGGTGAGATTTATCTGCCCACAACTTCTGAGTGTCCTAGTGCGGTTGCCACCTCGTGGCCTGAACACCTGCCAACGTTTTATTTCAGGGCCTTAAGTCTTAGGTAGTTTGTTTTCATCTCGACTACTCGCATTTGGAGACTCTGCCTGCCATCAAACAATCACAGGGAGGAAAATGAAAGGATAGGATACCAGACAGGACGTTGTGAGATACGCTTTGTCTGACTCCTCTGTGGAGAAATGACCAACTTGGAAGACTCTGCTGGCCGTTACACTACCGCCGGTATACCCCTCCATCTCATGCAATAGACAAACCCCCTCGCCCACACGGACAGTGTTTCTTTAAGGTGGTGTCCCTGTGGGGGATTCTTGTACAGGGGGCGTTAATTTTGTTATTCAAATATCGAAGTTCCTAGGGAGAGCAGATGAATGTATGTTCGTTTCTGTGTGGCTCACAGAATTTTTGTTTTGTTTTTATTTTATCGAATTTTTATCTTGTTCACAAATTGCAAAACCTTCTAAGCATTCCACACTAATTGAGGCATATAAGCATGGTCTTTTGCCAATATACTTCTACCCAAAAAGCGATTCTGGTAGCTGGAGTTCAATGTTTTTCTTAATGATGCATTTTGCCCTCTTATGGAGCTATTTCCAAAGCAAATTTGATCCCCTAACCAATATTTCTTTATATCTAACCGAGAAGTGAAATACCAATTTTCACAAATGTAGATTTAAATGTTTTTATTGTAACGAACAATAGTCTTAAAAATTTTCATCCCTTATTGCACTCCCTTAAGGGTTGATCTATTAGAAACACTGAAACAAGTATTTTTTTTTTATTTCTAATAAATTTCTGTTTAAATACCAATTGCCATATATGTAGCATTAAAAATCCTTTAGTAGTTCTTTAGTCATTGTTTATTTTCAAAAAGAACCTTCTCCCACTATTTCCCAAAACTGCTGAGACATGTACTTTTTTTTCTGACAGGGAAAGCAAATAACAGTTTTCGTAGCGCCAGCTTCAAGATTCCCTTAACAGCGATATACTTCCAAAATGCCTTTCATCCCCTATGTCACCTCCTTTGGAGTGAAATTTCGGACGACTCCTACAGCCTAAGATCCACACCCTCTCCAAACTTCAAGTTTCTATCGATAGCGGTTTGGGCTGGTCGATGGCGAGCCAGTGAATCAGTCTGACCCTGTTTCACTCCTTTAAGAATTGAGTTTCCAAACATAGTAACGTGAGTATGTTTTATTTCTAACAGAGATGCCAAATACTGATTTTCATAGATTTAGCTTCAAAAACGCTTTCATAATAAAATATTTTTCTTAAATTCTCATTCCCTATTCACCCCCTTAAGGTTGCCACTTCGAAAAACCCTTTCTTAAACGACGTCTTAAGTATAAAATTCATACCTTCTCCAATCTTCAAGTTTCTGTCCTTCACGGTTAGGGTTGGGAGATTATGAGTCAGTCGGTCAGTCAGGACATAGCCTTTTATATATGATGATTAAGATTATTCTCCTTTGATGGTACAATTGGATAATTTTAAAGCCTGAAATTTACTACTGTAAATTCGATACTAATTGAAGCAATGCGATGGGGCAGTTCTGTTGGGGCGTGTTTACGCACTATTTTCCATTGCAGTCCTAACTGAGACCTCAATCAAGGAAACATTAAGACAACAGGCATAGAAGAAAACAGGTAGAAATTGCTGAAAATAGCTATTTGAAGATAATGAATCTCAAGCAGAAGGAAGTAAGTCTATGTGAGGAAGGAATGATAGGGACAAGACACTGCTAAAAGTAAGAACAGGGAGAAATGGGGATAGGCCTACTTCTGATTCCATAGTGATTGTCCATTCCAAAGACGTGTTCCCACATGGTAACTCTCCACGCTATGATGCCTTCTGCCACCATCTTCAGGCACACGTAATTTTCGCTTCCCTTTACATCGCCCACCATCTTGTATCTCCTCCTTCGTCTCGATCTCATCACACAGACGAGTCCTTCCAAAGCATCCGTTAGCAAGCACTTAAGTCTCAACGATTGTTCCGTCCAGTTCTTCCCCCTTTCACTTATAGCCTGCAGGATGAAAATTGCCTCTGCTTCTACTGCGTGAAACGATACAACCAATCACAAAGAAATAAGAAATGGGTTCGGTCCCTTAGATGTAAAAGGTGGGCTCACGACGATTGTGCCACAGGAAACATTTTTTGTGTGCCTCGGACAATGATGATGACTTTGCCTCAGTTGCTGGGGGCGGTTTCGATAATTACATTATTCTTGAAAAATCTAGTTTGCCAAGATCGGCAGGAATTCTTTTTATTACTATTACCGATTTCGGCAGATGATGGCAGCTTAGATGATGACAGCGTCGATTTGTCGAAACCGGGCATAGTAATAAATAGAACTGGTAGCGATCTTGGCAAACTCTCCAAGAATAATACTAAGTTAACATCTAATTACCATAGAAACTCATATGTAGGCCATATTTTGCTAACAGGTAAAAGTTTGTCAAAAAAATTGTTTGCTGCTAGTAGAAACGCGGTATTTTGCTATGGTATCTGGTGTAAATAAGCCTGTAAATACATTTATTGCCAACAAATACATTTTGAAAATTTTAGTATTGTGTTTTGTTTACCCTTTACTGTGTCCTATGACCTGCATAAAGGTGCCTTATAGGCACGCAAACCTGTCCCATGCCCGGGACTTGAAGCTCTGTATGATTACTTCGTTCCCTTAAATGTAATGCTGAATTGAAGAAAACGTACCATGTTGTATTTTGATAGCCATGTTATAAGAGTAAACAGTTTCAAACAGGATATGTGTAGCCAAAAATATTTAAAAAATTGCGGAAAGAAATCAGTGTAAATGTGGCTTAGTCACCCCAACTAACTTAAAGTCTCCCAACACGTTTTCCGCTGTGTCATGAAACACTGTAGAGACTTTGATACGGTTTTTGCTAATAAATTTATTCGTGTAGAATTCGTCGGGCCGTAAAAACTAAGTGCTACCGGTTTGATGTCGAGGAAGTCTGCTAATATCAACTAAAGGAAACGTATAAACAATTTTTAAGTGTAACCCCAGTCTCTGCAGGCTTTAGGGAGTAGACCAGACGGGAGGAGAGTGGTACGAATTGGAAAGTTCTGTGCAATGATAATCGGTATTGATGATTTTAAATTCTAACATAATTTGTCGACGAACTTCAATAGGAATATCAGAGCAAACATGAACTTGTTGAAACGGATATATTATGCAGTTATTCTGCTGCCTCCGTTGTAAAGTTTCATGAATTATGTTTACACAGATTAATGGGTGTACCGAAGCCCGCCTGGCTGGCCGTGCGGTCTAACGCATGGCTTTCCGGGCGGGAAGGAGCGCCTGGTCCCCGGCACGAATCCGCCCAGCGGATTTGTGTCGAGGTCCGGTGAACCAGCCAGTCTGTGGATGGTTTTTAGGCGGTTTTCCATCTGCCTCGGTGAATGCGGGCTGGTTCCCCTTATTCCGCCTCAGTTACACTATGACGGCGATTACTGCGCAAATAAGTTCTCCACGTACGCGTACACCACCATTACTCTACCACGCAAACATAGGGGTTACACTCGTCTGGTGTGAGACGTTCCTGGTGGGGGTCCACCGGAGGCCGAACCGCACAATAACCCTGGGTTCGGGGTGGGGCGGCGGAGGGGTGAAGTGGACTGCGGCAATCTTCGTGGGGTTGTGGACCACTGCGGCTGCGGCGGGGACGGACGCTCTCCGTCGTTTCTAGGTCCCCGGTTGATATACAATACAATGGGTGTACCGAAACACACTGACAGCATTTTTTACCTTACTCGATACGTCATTATAATAGAATGGACGGTGGTTAAATATCTTAAATTCAGCAAGGGCGTTAGAGATGAAGTACTAGTTTCGTTCAACAAGGAAACGGGAACTTAAAAAAAAAAAAAAAAAAAGAGAGAGAGAAAGAGAGAAAGAAACGGGAAAAGATGGGCAGTGGCTGCATTTTTTCATCGAATCCACATCTACATGAAGCTATTAATGAAACCCACGGACCAATTGCGTCATTACTGCCAAATCTGTTTTAACCATAGCGCCACTTCCGCCGGTGAATATTCGGGAGCCTGCAACCACATAATTGTTGAGCCCAAAAAAATATTACACGAACCACTCAGTGAATGGCGGACTATTACGTTGCCCGCTGCAAATCCTACGGAACGATCATCTGCAATGGGGCTGAACAGAGATGCGCTACGGAATAGAACTCACGGAAGTCCAATCTCACTCCACCGCTACTTTCCGCAACTTACTAAGGTGTAAGGATTACATTGGTCAGAGAGCGTCACATTTGAACGTTGGAGTTCTGAAAATAACGTCGAATGGAGTCCTTGGAGACTGGGAAATGAAGTACAGATCCCACATATTGCATCACTCGCAGCACGTCGACACGATCAGATTCAAAGATGGTCGGTGTAAGAGGCATCTTACATCAGTGTGGTGCTTCTGAACGAGGGAAAGACGTAATGCGCGGAGTTTCTGCGCCGTTTGAGGCGCCATGTCACGGATTGCGCGGCCACTCCTGCCGGAGGTTCGAGTCCTCCCTCGGGCGTGGGTGTTGTGTTGTTCTTAGCTTAAGTTAGTTTAAATAGTGTGTAAGTCTAGACCGATGACCTCAGGAGTTTTGTCCCTTAGGAATTCACACACAGTTGAACATTTGAGGGAAAGAGGTCAACGCGGCGAGGAACGACGGGAGGGGTGGAGAGTATGAAAAGTGGGAGATGAGTCACATTCGGGGAAGAAGGAGAAGGGGAATGGACGTAAAACTCTGTATACACGGAAAACAGTATGTCTTTACGGCGGTAGCTGCACTGCCAATGTTGATGGACGGACAACTACACGTTCGTGTTTAGTGTCATAGTTCATGGATGTTTCTGTGTGCAGCGAATATAGTGCGGGCAATGAGCTCTCACAGAAAGAACAGCTTTATAGCTCTTAGCCACGAACATAAGCTGCGCTCTTAAACTCTATCACATGTATGAAGAAGAAATAACACTCCTTAGAAGTGCGGACGTCTGTAGGGAACACACCGAAGGTTAGGTATTAAAATTCAGATAAACAGCCATAGAAGGGTATTTCTCAAAATAAGGAATTTGTAAAAATTTATTATAAACTTAAGTGTCAGGAAGACGTTTGTGGAGGTACTTGTCTTGAGTGTAGCCTTGTTCGGAAGTGAAATGTGGACGATAAGCAGTTCAGACAAGAATAGAAAAGAAACTTTTGAAATGTGGTCCCACATAAGTACGCTGACTATTACGTGAGCGGGTCGAATAACTAATCAGGAGGTACTGAGCAGAACTGGGGAAAATAAATCTTGGTGCAGCAAGACTAAAAGAAGGAAATGGTCAGTAGATCACGAGGTATCAAGGAATAGTCAATTTAGTATGGAGAGAAGTGTGGAGAATAAGATCTGTCGTTGGAGAACAGTGTACGAATATAGTAAGCAGGTACAAATGGGCTTGCACAGAATTCCTTTTTTTCCATTTAGTATCCGCTTTCCAGGCACATTAACATGACCACCTGTCGAAAGAGTGAATAGCCACCTCTTGCAGCACGAGAAGTGCCAGAAGAAAGTCAGTGCGATTCGGGAAGGCACCAATAGAGATGCGGAACCAATCCGATTCCGGTCCTGGCGTCAGCTGCGCTATTTTTCTCTGTTGAGGTCTCCATGTCGCGAACAGATCGATCTGGATGTTGTCATAGATCCTCAACTGGGTTTAAAACGGGGAATATGATGGACATGGGAGTACGGTAAACGCATCTTGGTACTCTGCGAACCACGCACTTACACTGTTAACTATAGAACTCTCTGCATTGTCCTCCTGGTAGGTTCCGTGCCGAGGAGAAACAGATGGCACGACGCGGTGGACATAGTCTCCGAGGGTATATTCGTACTTGTGTTGATCCATTTTGTCTTCCAGAGGGTCGAGATCACCCAGCTAATACCACGAAAACATTCTCCAGATCATAACGGTCCGTCCTCCTGCTTGTAACTTACTGACTGTTGCAGGTGAGACGTGGGACTGAGGGAAGGCAGGAAAAGGTGTGGACGGGGCCTAATCAATTACCGTTGGTTGCACAGTAAACACGTACACTTTATTTAAGGAAATAATTTTTTAAAAGCAATCATTTTAAAAAAAAATTGACTGTAACACAAGCTACACTGACGGCTGAAGACCTTATTAAGAAGAATTCAAATTATTTGTCGGCTGAAGGTCACAAGCAATAGTAATAATTTAAACAAAATATTATTTTTAAACAATTGACACAATCAGACCAAATAAAGAAGGCTGTGATCCACAGACAGAGTTCCAATGATCAACCTGAGAAAAGCCCCTACAACTGCGTAAGCGGTGAGACAGGCAGCCAAGAGATATGCTCACTTAACGGAATGGCAACTCAAACTAGGGGCAGTTTAAACGCCAACCAACACACTCGCAAAATCCACCTAAGATGCGATAACCAACACCACGATAGAATAACAGTTATCATCGTCAAATGACAAGCATTTAATTACACAAGTTGGCTCCACCAAATCCTAGTACGCAGACAGGCTTAATACCACACTGCCTATTCAAAATGTGAGTAGATGCACATGGAACCGCAAAAGACAATTCGACAAACAACTCAAACAATGCTAAAACTGTATAGCAACAGGATGAATTGCACGTAGACATGAACGCTAAGAACACAGAAAGGGTCGAAAGACCAGATACACGTCGTCCACTGAGACGACCGACCGGCCGACGAACCATCGGTCGTTGCCAGTCAAGTCAGCCAAGGGAAACCGCCAACTGACAGTTTGATGACATGAGGTTACTTCGTCGTACTGACACACAGACACAATGGTGGAGGTTTCGCTAATCGGATCTAAGAATCCATTCAATTTGACCTAGGTGAATCGGGTCCCCGACGTGGTCGTCCCCCATGGCGACCACATCCTTCGATCGAGCAGTGCACGTGTGTCGGCAGCGGTGGCGCAGAGTACCGGCGTTGTGCGGACCTCACTGCTGCCCGTCCTAACCAACTGCTTAATCCAGCACGCAGACTGCTCAATCAAACCACACAAGGTACACACGGATCCCCGAAAACAATTCCACAAACAACTCAGACAATATTAAATTGAGTCACTGTGGAGCAACAGGACGAATTGCAAGTCGACACAAACACAGAGGAGCCAGAAGCTGTCGGAAAATCAAATACACGTCGACCGCTGAGACGACCGACTGAACGACCAACCAACGGTCGTTCCCGCTCAAGTCAGGCACCGAAAGGTCCCAGTATGAATCGTCGACTGACAACTTATTGCCATGAGGTCAGTTCGACGGACGGAGGCACACACACCAGTGAAGGTTGTACTACTGGAATATAACGATCCATTCAACTTAACCTCGTAGAATCCGGTCCTTGACGTGGTCCGTGCACTCTCAAGATCACATAATTCCGTCCGATAGTGCATGTGTGGCGCCAGCGATCGGGTGAGTACTGGCCTTACGGACTTCACCGCTGCTATGTCCCCCAACTCAACTGAACTCTGACACACGACTACCCGGAAACACCAGAGGTCGCTCCGAAGATAGTAGCACAGTACTCGCTATCGATAAACGCCGCTGTCGCCAATCAAGGACAGACAAAGCGAGCAAACGTAGCGGAACCAGTGAACGCAACAAGAAAATGAGAGGTCACAATCCGAACACACGACGCCAACCGGCCAACGGCAGAAACAGGAGCCGGAGCACATCTCAGCAGGGTGTTTGATTTCGGACGTTTCATAACGCCCATTTGCTCTATGGAGCGCAAAACGTGATTCTTTTGGAAAAGCCACCTGCCCTTCAGTCTCGGGACATCCAGCTGCGGTAGTGGCCTCCAAATTCCAGCCTTCGTCGCCAATTAACAGCAGTCAGCATGGGTGCATGAACCAGGCTTCCACTGTGGAGGCCCATACGAGCAACGGCTGATTAAACTGTCATTGAGGAGACACTACTGGTGGCCCCTTGGTTCATTTGGACAGTCAGGTGCTCAAAAGTTGCAACCCTATTCTCCCATACTCATCTCTGCAGCTTAATGGTCAGCGTGACGGACTGCCGTCCTAAGGGGCCCGGCTTCAATTCCCGGCTGGGTCTGGGATTTTCTCCACTCACGGAATGGGTGTTGTGTTGTCTTCATCATCATTTCATCCCCATCCGGTGCGCAGGTTCCCCAATGTGGCGTCGAATGTAATAAGACATACAATAAGGCGGCCGGACCTGCCCCGTAAGGGACCTCCCAGCTAATGACGTCAAACGCTCATTTCCATTTCCATCTCTGCAGCCATCGTTCATTCCTGTAGTCTATGACCCGTGGGACACCACAGCCACCTGACGCCGGCTTTGGATAGCGCCATCTTGCCATACACGGTACGCTTTAACGACGGCGGAGCGCCATCTGTTTACACACATAGCCTTTTGAAAATGCTTACACGCTTGGACCGATAGCCGATGACCATGCCCTTTCGGACGTCAAATTAATCTCTCAGTTTCCGAGTTTACGCTTTACGACAAAGACTAGTATCCCCCCTCCCCTCCACCATCATATCCCCCCTCCCCCGACATGTATCACCCTTTGATACTTTGATAGTGATGCCACCTGCCGTCTGTGATTGGTTATTGCACGTTGACTTCGAACATAGCCTGTGCCACATTAATGTGACTGGGCGGTGTAGAAAAGAAGAGACAAACAGCTTGTCGAAAGAGAAGGAACAATAGTGACGAGGGACTAATGGACTGTAGCAGGGAGTTAAGCAGTTGCGAAAGGATTCGCGAAGCGGCGTCACGAAACTAACGGAAAAAGTATCATGTTGATAGCGAGGTAATGGTAACGGCGATGAGGAGCGCTGGCGGCCTCTGGGACACGCCCACATCCAGGGGCCCCGCCCTTTCACATCCGCGCGAAGCGAGGCGAGGCAAAACAAAAGACAACTCACGACGCGCCATTACTGGAACCGCAGCAACTGCCGCTCCGTTTTGCCTGCCGGCGGATAAACACTGTCAGCCATTTCCTCGCAGCGCTAGGGGGGAGGGTAATTTGGAGAGGGGGAGTACAACATAAAAAGGGTGATTTACGCCGCGATGCGGAGGTATGGCGTAAAGGAAACAGGTCGTTACCCATACCGAGTTCTGGGACTTCTCCGCCCGTGATGGAGCTGCACCTTTTGAATTACTGTACCTCGGAGTGAATAGGAGCTGTTCAGTGCAATGGTCTATGAGTACACAATATGGATTGATAGCAGGAGGAGGAAGAGATAAGTTTTTAACATCCCGTCGACAACGTGGTCATTAGAGAGGGAGCAAAAATTCGGATTATGGATGGATGGAGAGGGAAAGCGGCGTACCCTTTCGAGGGAACCGTCCTGGCATTTGCCTTAAGAAGTTTGGGGGAACCACTTAAAACCTAAACTATTATGGCCGGAACGGGTTTGAAATGTCGTCCTCCCGAATGTGAATCCAGTGTGGTAAGCACTGGGATACATCACTCAGGGGCAGGGAAGGGAGGAGAAGGCACGAGTAATGATAAGGACAAGAATTAAGTGTGGTAAGAGAATTAACATCAAAATTAGGGAACACGAAGTAGTCGGACTTTAGGACTACCTTGGAAGCAAAATGGTCCATAACAGGCGAAGTAAGAAAGCATAAAAAGTTGAGATTGAGAGGAGATAGAGAGGAAGAAGGAGATAAAAGTTGTTATACGACGTAAAGGGTAGCGAAAATTATGTGTACTTGAAGATGATGGCAGAAGACAGGAGAGCATCGAGAGTGTCCATGTGAAAAAGAATCTGTGGACTGAACATTCATGATAATATTTATATTGAATTTTTCCTTGTTCTAGCTTTCATAAATTATTTGGCCTGATCAGTCCTTGCTCTGAGAGAATTAATTCTGTCTGCTTAAGATTCATAACCTTCAAATTGCACGTCTTAAACATTTCTACCTTTATTCTCATGTTCCTTCATTGGTTTATAATGCGTTTCCAACAGGTGAGGTCTGAAACTTTCCTTTTTTGGATTATCAGTTAGGACTGCGATTCAAAGTAGTGACTGCGATGCAAGTAAGTGTATACACATGTCCCAAAGGAAGTCCCCCATCGCCATGCTTTAATTAGTTTCAAAGATGCAGTAATAAATTTCAGGCTTTCACATTATCCAAATGTCCTGTACAACGTTGAGTAACCTCCTGTAAAGGAACATAGATTCATCTGTTGACGCTAGGATCTTCGATATTTCAATAACAATATTTACCTAATCACCTTAAACAAGAAACCCCCACCCCCCTAAGGAGATACCTCCTTAATGAAATACTCTACGTGTGGGCGAGGGGTTTGTGTGTTCCAAAGAAGTGCAAGACTATACCGGCGGTAGTTTTAACTCCCGGCATTGTCTCCCTAGACTGCAGGGTCTCCACAGAGGATCCACACAATGTGTGTCTCACGACGTTCTCTCTGGTATTATATTCTTTCCTTTTCCTTCCTGTAAGTGCGTGCCAGCGGGCACAGTCCCCAGATGTGGGCAGCGCAAGATCCTTGGTGACCAGGACAATGGAGATGCACATAGGCCCTACTATGGAGGGATGGACAACGATCTGCAGTCTACATAAAGACAAGCGTTTTGAGTAGTAAGGCCCTAAAATCAAACCTTGGCAGGCGTCCAGGCCATGCGGTGGCAGCTACACCAGATCATTCGCGCCACAAAAAATTTCAAATCACAGAAACTAAAAGGAGAAACAGCCACATGGAACTTAAGGATATAACCTTGGCCTGAAAAGGAAAACCCTTGTTGGATTTAGGAATGTAAGAACATTCAGAGCGGTGGGAAGGTTAAGAGAGATCTAAAAAGAGATGGAGATCTATACACTGGATATATTACGGCTAAGTGAAATATGGTGGCCAGACTCTGGAGATGTTTAAACACAAAAGGATGGATAGACAAATAAATATACAGGTACTCTTACTATCCAAAAACTGTAAAAGAAGCTTACTGGAGTGGAACACAGTGTCAGAAAGGATAATAACCGCATGCTTTATTCAGAACAAATGTCCGAAATATCATTACAATTCAATGCTATGAACATTACGGCAAAGTGAAATATGGTGGCCAGACTCTGGAGATGTTTAAACACAAAAGGATGGATAGACAAATAAATATACAGGTACTCTTACTATCCAAAAACTGTAAAAGAGGCTTACTGGAGTGGAACACAGTGTCAGAAAGGATAATAACCGCATGCTTTATTCAGAACAAATGTCCGAAATATCATTACAATTCAATGCTATGAACATTACGGCAAAGTGAAATATGGTGGCCAGACTCTGGAGATGTTTAAACACAAAAGGATGGATAGACAAATAAATATACAGGTACTCTTACTATCCAAAAACTGTAAAAGAAGCTTACTGGAGTGGAACACAGTGTCAGAAAGGATAATAACCGCATGCTTTATTCAGAACAAATGTCCGAAATATCATTACAATTCAATGCTATGAACATTACGGCAAAGTGAAATATGGTGGCCAGACTCTGGAGATGTTTAAACACAAAAGGATGGATAGACAAATAAATATACAGGTACTCTTACTATCCAAAAACTGTAAAAGAAGCTTACTGGAGTGGAACACAGTGTCAGAAAGGATAATAACCGCATGCTTTATTCAGAACAAATGTCCGAAATATCATTACAATTCAATGTTATGAACATTACGGCAAAGTGAAATATGGTGGCCAGACTCTGGAGATGTTTAAACACAAAAGGATGGATAGACAAATAAATATACAGGTACTCTTACTATCCAAAAACTGTAAAAGAAGCTTACTGGAGTGGAACACAGTGTCAGAAAGGATAATAACCGCATGCTTTATTCAGAACAAATGTCCGAAATATCATTACAATTCAATGCTATGAACATTACGGCAAAGTGAAATATGGTGGCCAGACTCTGGAGATGTTTAAACACAAAAGGATGGATAGACAAATAAATATACAGGTACTCTTACTATCCAAAAACTGTAAAAGAAGCTTACTGGAGTGGAACACAGTGTCAGAAAGGATAATAACCGCATGCTTTATTCAGAACAAATGTCCGAAATATCATTACAATTCAATGCTATGAACATTACGGCAAAGTGAAATATGGTGGCCAGACTCTGGAGATGTTTAAACACAAAAGGATGGATAGACAAATGAATATACAGGTACTCTTACTATCCAAAAACTGTAAAAGAGGCTTACTGGAGTGGAACACAGTGTCAGAAAGGATAATAACCGCATGCTTTATTCAGAACAAATGTCCGAAATATCATTACAATTCAATGCTATGAACATTACGGCAAAGTGAAATATGGTGGCCAGACTCTGGAGATGTTTAAACACAAAAGGATGGATAGACAAATAAATATACAGGTACTCTTACTATCCAAAAACTGTAAAAGAAGCTTACTGGAGTGGAACACAGTGTCAGAAAGGATAATAACCGCATGCTTTATTCAGAACAAATGTCCGAAATATCATTACAATTCAATGCTATGAACATAATGAAGATGCATTTTGTTGTTGTTGTTGTACTCAGTTCTGAGACTGGTTTGATGCAGCTCACCATGTTACCCTATCCAGTGCAAGCTTCTTCATCTCCCAGTACCTACTGCAACCTACATCCTTCTGAATCTGCTAAGTGTATTCAGCTCTTGGTCTCCCTCTACGATTTTTACCCTCCACGCTGCCCTCCAATACTAATTTGGTGATCCCTTGATGCCTCAGAACATGTCCTACCAACCGATCCCTTCTTCTGGTCAAGTTGTGCCACAAACTTCTCTTCTCCCCAATACTATTCAATACCTCCACATTAGTTATATGATCTACCCATCTAATCTTCACCATTCTTCTGTAGCACCACATTTCGAAAGCTTCTAATCTCTTCTTGTCCAAACTAGTTATCGTCCATGTTTCACTTCCATACATTGCAAAAACAGACATAATGTCTTACGGGATAACCGCAATCAGTGATTTTATAATGTTACTTAAAATCCGTCTTGATTGCAATTTTTTTTTATTATTCATATGACCGGTTTCGGTTCATTCAGAACCATCTTCAGATCTGATATTTCAGTTACAGGAGTAACCCGTCCAAATCCAGCAACTTTCACATGCTGAAAAAAAAATAAAATAAAAAAAAAATTTTGCAATCAAGACGGATTTTAAGTAACATTACTTCCATACATGGCTACACTCCATACAAATACTTTCAGAAACGACTTCCTGACACTTAAATCTATACTCGATGTTAACAAATTTCTCTTCTTCAGAAACGCTTTCCTTGCCATTGCCAGTCTACATTTTATTTCCTCTCTACTTCGACTATCATCATTTATTTTTCTTCCCAAATAGCAAAACTCCTTTACTACTTTAAGTGTCTCATTTCCTAATCTGATTCCCTCAGCATCACCCGACTTAATTCGACTACATTCCATTAACCTCGTTTTGCTTTTGATGATGCCCTAAGATTCATTTTATGCAGAGCTAAATGGAGTCCTTAGAGAAACGCATTCTAGAGACGTAAAAGTTATAATGGGAGACTTTAAAGAAGAAGTTGGTTCAGGAAACTATGGGTGTACACAGCATTGGGAATGAAAATGCAAATGATGAACCGCGATATATACATGTGCTGACCAAGACCTAGTCATTGTAGGCATACTGTAACCACATCGCAGCTGCCATAAGATGACGTAGATCTCGCCAGATCATGTTACCGAAAATCAGATACATCACATAGCAATAAGCCGTAAGTTTCGACACCCTTTGCTGAACGTCAGAGACAAAAGAGGAGCGGTCGCAGGAAGTGACGACCACATAGTTTTGGCTGAGAAGAACAGGCAAAGATGACATTCCTGACCGAGAGCAGTCTTCTGGTATGAAGGATAGGCATTGTTTTGGTTTGTAATTAATTGACATTTCTTGTACATAGTTCAATAACTTTCATCCTGTATGTAACAGCACAAACTAGGATTATTTATACATTGACCAGACATTTTGCATGGAAGTTTTTAACAGAATATAGCCGAAGGTCAACGTCACAAACTTAGCATTAGCACAGGACGCTATACAGTAGTTACTGCCATTACAGTCTAGCAGCGATACTCTTTCTTCGAAATTGCATGAAAACTCATCAGGTGGCAACACACGACAGACATGTGATTTTTGCTTATTACAGCTCACACTAGATGGACAAACACTACGATCAAAATACACATGGTGAAGAAAGTTTTGCTGTCGCATATCAACGGAAATGTCAATTAAATAAAATCCAATTTCCGTAACATAGAAACAATTGATATCAAGAAGAAACTATACGTAACGGAGAAAAACTAATATCAAATCTGAATTCAGAATAAAAATGTTAGTCATAATCACCTATTTGCATGTAGAGGGCAAAAAGCGTGTGCCGCAGTGTCACTTGTTCATTTACGACGCGTTGACTGTGCATTTTGGAGGATTATGCCTCCATCACCCGGTCTGATTTTGTATACTTACTATTATACCCGAGAATTTAATTGTTTGATTACTACCCCATAAGGACAATTTTCTCTCTTATTGGTTGTAATACTTGAAATGCCACTATTTCAAGTTTTGATTTCGGAAATTGTCGTACCACATGTAGTAACAACCTAGATGATTTTATTTACTGCTGCCTGCATCTCATTCTTGGCATTTCCTGTTATGGCTTGGGTGTCGAATAATAGTGATATTGGATGATTCTCACTGTTGATAACAACAGTATTGTCTACTTTTTATGCAAGTTTTATATGACTGCATCCGTACGAACACTAAAAGGGGTGTGTGGACTTTGACATCCTTCTCTGACTCTTTGGTTAATGTTTACTGAGACTGATTCACGTTTCAAATAGAGTGACTCTTCTTGTGTTATTATTCACGTATAGCACAGAACAAATGAGTTTAAATTCTCTAAGATTCCTATATTTTAACAGAATCAAACTTAAAACCTATGAGAACAAGTTCATTGAGCCAGAGATCCATCAACACATTAAGAGAATTCAAATGTTTTACGGAAATGTGTAAAACAGCATTTTATGCCGAATCTAACAATTTAAGTGTTTTTATTTTCTTGTTGTTGGTGGTGGTTCCTCTTCTGCGCCAAACTCTTCAGCTCCATACCTGTATACCACCCACACCTAATGGCCTCGAATATTTTTAGTAGGCCTATATACTGTATTCTAATCTCGGGCCTCCCCGAAGGTTTTGCGCGGTACTACATCCCCTAGTACGGTACTGTAGAAGTTAACCTTGATGTCTTAACAAATTTCCCCTTAACCTGCTCCTTCTCTATCCGGTATTCTCCACATATCTCTTCCCTCGGCGACTCTGTGGCGCACTTCCATTCTTAACTAACTTAACTGATATCAAAACGTAGAAAATGTTTCTATGAGACTTGTCGAGTACGCTGTCTTAATTCTCAGTGTAAGACTTCTCTTGATCAGCCATTTAAAGTACGATCACCGGTTTCGATTGCTCGACCAGTCGTCTTCAGATCATTCACATGATGATGATGATCATAGTGTACAGTATCTCGTCACACCTAGTAAAAACAAGTAATGAGTCATTAAAAACTCAGTACGTGTTTGTACTCGTTGTGACAAATTATTCAGTGTAATAACGATACATTGGTGATCTGTAGACGATTGAGCGCAGGAAGCTGGTTATCATTTTGTAACTGTGCGCTGAAGAAAAATTAATTTTGTAACGTCGACTGTACGTTCCAGCAAGTTTTGGGAGTTGCAACACATACGTAATTATGGTGCAGACTGACATGCTACAAGTCAGTTGCAGTATTGTAACGGTAGAATACAAAGGAATTATGTGGAAAATTCAAATTTTGTAGCCTATATTGACTTCATTAGAGCTGGACGACAATCTCGAAATGTAAAAGCTTGCGGTAGACAATTTACGGTGTCGTTTTGAAATGAAACGTCTCAGTTTTCAGCTTAGGCAACTTAGGGAATCCACGGAAAGTATATTAATATCGTGATGGGGATTTGAATTAGAATCCTCAAGAAGAAAAGACGTGCCGCTTAATTAGTGAGCCACTGTTAAAAGCGTGTGAGAGAATATTTGGAAGATTGTGGAATTCAGCTGTATTACATGGAGAAAACACTTACTATGTGCTACGTCTATGAGCCCTAAGTAACAAAAAAATCATTTTCCCATGGTTAATTGCTGCTTCCTGATTTCATAAATGTTTCCCCGGTGGAAATTAACAGTGCTGTAGTAAACGGAGCGGATGAAAACAAAAAGATTAACACGAACACATTAATCGATTTAAATGTTAATTTTATAGCCTGGTAATGCAGCCAACTCCCGGAAGTAATTTCGCGTTCGAACTGTCGAGATTCCGAAAATTAATGTTTAATTTATGCAGCTATGTTCATCGGTTTCTGCGAAACACTCCGGGAACAAATTGCACGTGACCTCCACCAACAAAAGGCAATGTTTGCCGAATCAGATACCACTTATTTGCTTACAATGTTGATCATGGCCAGGAATTCCAATTGAATGATATGTATTTTGACGATTCGCGTGCCCTCCTTTAAAAAACTCAACGTCAGCGATAAGACGATATTTAGTGAATTAAAAATCTCTCATCCCCATCTAAAAGCAGAAGTTCGTATGGGGTAGATAATATCTCGAACACACAAAACAGTAATGCATCAGTAACGCAGGATGTTTTCCCAGGTATATTGAAGTATTCCACTGTTATACCTCTCTATAAAAGGATAGTTCCACAGTAGTCAGTTACTACCGCCCAGTGTCACATCTAAGAATTTTGGGAAAACAATGTACTCCAGGGTTATGGGAAACTTAACAAATCAGATTTTGGACATCCAAAGGGACATTCACTGATTCAACTATACTTACGGAAGAAAATAGTGTTGTTGCTGTTGAGGTCTTCAGTCCTGAGACTGGTTTGATGCAGCTCTCCATGTTACTCTATCCTGTGCAAGCTTCTTCACCTCCCAGTACCTACTGCAACCTACATCCTTCTGAATCTGCTTAATGTATTCATCTCTCGGTCTCCCTCTACGGTTTTTACCCTCCAACTGCCCTCCAATACTAAACTGGTGATCCCTTGATGACTCATAACATGTCCTACCGACCGGTCCCTTCTTCTAATCAAGTTGTGCCACAAACTCCTCTTCTCCCCAGTTCTATTCAATACCTCCTCATTAATTTTCTAATCTACCCATCTAATCTTCAGCATTCTTCTGTAGCACCACATTTCGAAAGCTTCTATTCTCGTCTTGTTCAAACTATTTATCGTCCATGTTTCACTTCCATAGATGGCTACACTCCATACAAATACTTTCAGAAACGACTTCCTGACACTTAAATCTATACTCGAAGTTTACAAATTTCTCTTCTTCAGAAACGCTTTCCTTGCCGTTGCCAGTCTATATTTTATATCCTCTCTACTTCGACCATCATCAGTTTTTTGCTCCGCAAATAGCAAAACTCCTTTACTACTTTAAGTACCTCATTTTCTAATCCAATTTCCTCAGCATCCCCCGACTTAATTCGACTACATTGCATTATCCTCGTTTTCCTTTTGTCGATGTTCAGCTTATGTGCTCCTTTCAAGACACTGTCCATTCCGTTCAACTACTCTTCCAAATCCTTTGCTGTCTCTGACAGAATTAAAATGTCATCGGCGAACCTCAGAGTTTTTATTTCTTCTACATGGATTTTAATTCCAACTCCGGATTTTTCTTTTGTTTCGTTTACTGCTTGCTCAGCAGATTGAATAACATCTGGTAGAGGTTACAACCCTGTCTCACTACCTTCCCAAGCACTGCTTCCCTTTCATGTCCCGCGACTCTTATAACTGCCATCTGGTTTCTGTACAAATTGTTAATAGCCTTTCGCTCCATCTATTTTACCCCTGCCACCTTCAGAATTTGAAAGAGAGTATTCCAGTCAACATTGTCAAAAGCTTTCTTTAAGTCTACAAACGCTAGAAATGTAAGTTTGCCTTTCCTTAATCTATCTTCTAAGATAAGTCGTAAGGTCAGTATTGCCTCACGTGTTCCAATACTTCGACGGAATCCAAATTGATCTTGCCCGAGGTCGGCTTCTACAGGTTTTTCCATTCGTCTGTAAAGAATTCGTGTTAGTATTTTGCAGCTGTGACTTATGAAACTGATAGTCCGGTAATTTTCACATCTGTCAACACCTTTCTTTGGGATTGGAATTATTATATTCTTCTTGAAGTCTGAGGGTATTTTGCCTGTCTCATACATCTTGCTCACCAAATGGTAGAGTTTTGTCAGGACTGGCTCTCCCAAGGCAGTCAGTGGTTCTAATGGAATGTTGTCTACTCCCAGGGCCTTGTTTCAGCTTAGGTCTTTCAGTGCTCTATCAAACTCTTCACGCAGTATCATACCTCCCATTTCATCTTCATCTACATCCTCTTCCATTCCCATAATATTGCCCTCAAATACATCGACCTTGTATAGACCCTCTATATTACTCCTTCCACCTTTCTGCTTTCCCTTCTTTGCTTAGAATTGGGTTTCCATCAGAGCTCTTGATAATCGTAGAAGTGGTTCTGTTTTCTCCAAAGGTCTCTTTAATTTTCCTGTAGGCAGTATCTATCTTGCCCCTAGTGAGATAAGCCTCTACATCCTTACATTTGTCCTGTAGCCATCCCTGCTTAGCCATTTTGCACTTCCTTTCGATCTCAGAAAATAGTAACACCAAAAAATAATTAATGCATAGTAATGAAATTTCTGGGGCAGATATTTAAATGATTAGCATTGCAAGATCACAGGTAAATTTAAGTGCGAGAGAAGCTATTGCAAATATAAGATGATAGTACTTTAATAACTGCTGTAACCACCAGAACGTTGATTCCAAGCATGCAAACGTCCATGCGTTGGATGATACAGGTGTCGGATGCCACTTTATGCGACGAAGTTCCATGCTTGTTACACTTTAGAGGTTAATACAGGGACGGTTAATGCTGTTTATGGATGACGCTGGAGTTGTCGCCCCATGATGTCCCAAGCTTGCTCCATTACACACAGTTCTAGTGATCGAACAGGCCAAGACAACACGTAAACACTACGCAGAGCATGTTATTTTACAACAGCAGTATGTAGTGGAGCGTTATCCTTTACGAAAACACTCCCTGGAATGCTGCTCACGAATGGTAGTCAGGGCGCGTGGATAGCCACGAGTTTACTCCTTCTGGCAAAAAAATTGCATCCCAGACCATAACTCCTTGTGTAGGTCCATTTCGTCTAGCATGCATACGGGTTTGTTGCAGGCACTCAACTGGCCTTCTTGTGACCAGCACATGGCCATCACTGGCACAGAGGCAGAATCAGTCCTCCACCCTGATCTCCAGTGAGATCTTGCTTGTCACCACGGAAGTTGCAAATGGTGGTGGTTTGTAGTCAGTGGTATGCACTCTACAGGTCGTCTGGCTCGGAGCTGCCCTTGAAGTAACCGATTTGTAACGGTTTGTTGTGGTACTGAGGTGCCACTTGCTGCTCAGATTGCTGCTGCATATGAAGTACGATGCGCCAGAGCCAAGCGCTGAACGCGATTATCTTCTCTCTCGGTAGTGCCACGTAAACGTCCGGAACTCGGCCTTCTCGAGACCGTACATTCGCGTGACCACGGTGGCAGCCATCACATACAGTGGTTACATTCCTGCCAAGTCTTTCTGCGCTATCGCTAAAGAACATTCATCTTCTCGTAGCCTATAATGGACCTCTTTCGAACTTAGCGAGGTGCTGATTATGACGTCTTTGTCGCCTCAAGGACATCCTTGACTTACGTCAGCTCACCACGTCCAAACTCAATGGTAACGAATGCTCACGACCGTTGCAGTGTGTATTTCAAGCAAACCTGATTTGCTTCATATATTGAAGTTACTAGGACCACTATTATGCAGCTGGCGTGAAATTTGAATACAAATCATCTTTCAGAATTAGAAACGCACCTACCCACTTTCGGTTATGCGATTTTTTCCGTCAGTGTATTTCTATATTTACTGGGAACATAATAGAGTCCATAAATGATAAAATATCGCCATTTGAGATCTCATGTGGCTTATCGTAGTAATTTGATTGTGTTTGTCACACCATTCTGTTAGAGAAGTTATGATTTTATGAAATATATACCTCAAAAAATGCCTGGTTTAGTTTTATTTAAAAAAAAAAAAGAATGCAGAATGTTACACCAAAGTGTTAGACGCCGCAACATCTCAGTACTATTGAGCCTTTGCTGTTCACTTTGTAGAGAATTCTGAATTCTCGCTATCCACCTCAATCATAGTTACCTCAACTTTTTAAGGAAGAATGGTGTAAGATTCTCATGAAAACAATACAGGACCTGTATTCAAACATTCCAGTGACTGGAAGCTGTTTCAAATGCCTAAGGGTTTCCTTGACAGGAGAGTGTGTTTTGTCAGTTGCGAGCAAAGATAGGTAGTACGAATTATGCGGCGTGGTGAGTAGGTGGCTGCATCTCTCGAAGCACAATGATTGGCGGGTCCCAAAATATGAAAAATCCTGACTGCAAGTCAGCTAGTCTGACACGTTAAACAGGCGGTGGGGAAATCCGGACTGTTTGAACGAACTGCAGAGGGTAGTTGCATAGCCGAACTAATTCAATAAAGAAAATACGAAATAAGGGGAACTCTAAATGAAAACTAAACTAAACAAGTGACAGAGAAACTAGACTAGTGCCTGAGTGAAGATGTGCCCTCGCTACGAGATTTCATTAACAAGTTATTAAATGCTAAATATTTTGGTTAAAAATGATTTAAAAGGTTAATAATCCACTAACGCCTTAAGCAATTCAGTCAAACATAGCATCAATGGATAGGGCTCAGTGAACACTATCGAAATGTTTTAATAGATTTTCTGTGAATATTTCGTATTTCAAATTACTGGCAGGAATGTATGTTATGCGTAGGAGGAGTGAATTTTCTAGTAAATAAAACATGAAACAATTAAACCAGCGGCAGTACTAGCAAGTAGAGGTAGTTAGAGATGTATGACATAATTAGTTTCATTTCTTAATACTCATTAGTGACACAACAACGCAAAATAGTACCCATACGAGCAAAAACAATCGTTGTCAGAAAATCATCCAACCTACATGACAACTAAGGTGGTGAAATTTGTGATCATATTCCTGTGTAATATACCTGCATAACGGTAAATTTGTGGTATATATTTGTTTTCGAGAATTGGAAGTACTTGAGTTGACTCACATCAGTGTGAGGCTACAAGTATTGGCGGCTATTTTCGTGAGACCAACTTGGAGTTTGGGAGGCAGTTGGAGCGGGACCTGCATACAGACAGATTTGTTCGTGCTGCTGGAAGTCACCTCACGTGTGTAACCGAAACATTTTCTAAGTGTTATACAGTCGGGACATGTGTAAGTATCGCATGTGAGGATCGCGAGGAACTCTGAAATAATTTGAGCTAGTGTAAACTTAGAACAAATTCACGTCACGTGAATGATTGGTTGGCACTTGTACATATCTCGCAAGTGTCGATTTCAAAGAGTTCAAAATATTTTCCCGCGTGTGGACTCTCAATAATTTCGCGTAGGCAGTTTACTCTAAACGTCTATGAACTGTTCTGCAGTTAAAGTTGATGTTGATCTCTAATTGAAAATACGTATCTTTAGCGCCAGATTACAGAAAGCAACTTTGCAGTGTGTTGAAGAACTCTGCATAATTTTTGTGGATTTTCTAGAGGTTAAGCGAAAACTGGATTGCGATCAACTCATCTGGTTTCTCGCATTAACAATCTCTATTTTTAATAACAAACTTTTGTAAATGGGGGAAAGGATTTTTTTTAAAATTCACTCAGTCTGTTAAAAGCGAGAAGCGAACAATATTTCACTTAAGTGCTATGAATGCGTTGGTTGACCCCTGGACAATGAAGCAGCCAATACTTTGAAATCCAACCATGCAATGGGAAGCTCTATGGACACTGGTTTTCTTGCTTTACTTAATACTTTATTCGTGCTTTAGTCATTTACTGTTTCATTAAGCAAGCAGTAAGAAGAACGGAACGTTTTGAAACAAACATTTGTCTGCCTGAAACAGTACCTCTTTAGTTTCACAACCTGTCAGTGTTTTTCAGCACCCACTGTGTGTTCTAGTAGAATGGAGACAACTGATTTTAGTTAATCATTCTATGGAAAAAAGATTTATGCTGTGTCAAAAAAACAATATCCTATCACAAATATTTAATTATTCAGAAGTTAAAAAATCCGAAGTTCTTCAATTAATAATGGATTCATAACTGTGGGTTCAATTGACTATTTGTAATATTAGTTTATACCTCTTTCTTCCATGAGCTGCATTGTCTATACTGATTCTTTATGATTTTTACTGAAAGATAGTTTCCCATGACATCACGAGGAATTCAGTTGGCTCGTGATTCCTATTTTGCCGAACCCATCTTTGTATTTTTCGTCCAACTACCAGCTTCATTCAAAGAGGAAGGCTATAAGACGTTTGCTCACATTGACCACATTACATGTCACGCAATGAAGCTGCTCAACATTGTTAAGTCTATGCGAAAATAAAGAAGACGATGCTACACATCTGTGATCTCATCACACATACTTACCAGAAGGAAATGAACTTGTTCATTGGGACATATTGAAAGTTTTCTTATCAAAAGTTTGTAATTAATATTAGCCTACATCTACATCTACATACATACTCCGCAATCCACCATACGGTGCTTGGCGGAGGGTACCTTGTACCACAACTAGCATCTTCTCTCCCTGTTCCACTCCCAAACAGAACGAGGGAAAGAAGACTGCCTATATGCCTCTGTACGAGCCCTAATCTCTCTTATCTTTGCGGTCTTTCCGCGAAATATAAGTTGGCGGCAGTAAAATTGTACAACAGTCATCGTCAAATGCTGGTTCTCTAAATTTCCTCAGTAGCGATTCACGAAAAGAACGCCTTCTTTCCTCCAGAGACTCCCACCCGAGTTCCTGAAGCACTTCCGTAACACTCGCGTGATGATCAAACCTACCAGTAACAAATCTAGCGGTCCGCCTCTGAATTGCTTCTATGTCCTCCCTCAATCCGACCTGATAGGTATCCCAAACGCTCGAGCAGTACTCAAGAATAGGTCGTATTAGTGTTTTATAAGCGGTCTCCTTTACAGATGAACCACAACTTCCCAAAATTCTACCAATTAACCGAAGACGACCATCCGCCTTCCCCACAACTACCATTACATGCTTGCCCCACTTCATACCGCTCTGCAATGTTACGCCCAAATATTTAATCGACGTGACTGTGTCAAGCGCTACACTACTAATGGAGTATTCAAACATTACGGGATTCTTTTTCCTATTCATCTGCATTGATTTACATTTATCTATATTTAGAGTTAGCTGCCATTCTTTACACCAATCACAAATCCTGTCCAAGTCATCTTGTATCCTTCTACAGTCACTCAACGACGTCACCTTCCTGTACACCAGAGCATCATCAGCAAACAGCCACACATTGCTATCCACCCATCCTAAAGATCATTTATGTTGGTAGAAGACAACAGCGGACCTACCACACTTCCCTGGGGCACTCCAGATGATACCTTCACCGCCAATGAACACTTACCATCGAGGCCAACGTACTGGGATGTATTACTTAAAATGTCTTCGAGCCACTCACATACTTTGGAACCAATCCCATATGCTCGTACCTTAGTTAGGAGTCTGCAGTGGGTCACCGAGCCAAACGCTTTCCGGAAGTCAAGGAATATGGCATCCGTCTGATACCCTTCATCCATGGTAATGCCTGATGAAAGATGTACAGGAAAGTGAAAAGCTCTATATCTGACAATGTTATCGTTACGTATACTTTTTCTCTAAAATTTGGAAAGTAATCTAGTGAAACTTTTTTTTATTATCATAAAGTCTGATATATAGCCGCACAATTTATATTATGAAACTGGTATTCCGACATGTCAGTATTCAAACATTTTCTGGAACCGATATCGAAAACTTTATCGGTTTTCTTGCCGCTACAACTCTGGATAAAAACCTCAAGCTTTCGATGATAGCCTCCATCGTCATCGTCAGGAACAACTGATTTTCTTCGTTACTGCTGTGGTGTACTTAGGAAGCCCGTGGATGGCTTCTGGTTGGTCAGCTTGTGACTGGTCGCCATGTCGACAGTGAACCGGATGTTCGGAGGTATGCTGTTCATGTGTTCCATGAGTTATTTAAGAGCTTCTGCACCATGTGGACAGATCATAAATGTATCGTCTACATAACAACAAAATAAGTATGGATGGAGGGGAGCTAATTTAATGCATGTTCCTCAAAATTCCAATAAAATTGTTAGCCGATGATGGAGACAACGGAGCCCATCGCCATAACATGCGTCATTTCATAAAATTTACTACCATACAAGAAGCAGGTGGTCGTCATCATAAGCTGGAACATTTTAATAGTTTCAGGAGGAAAAAGATCCGCCAGTGTTTTCAAAGTGTCCTCCACAGGATCTTTTGTGAATAGCGTCACCACATCCAGACTGACTAAAATCTCATTTGGACAAACTCTAATCTGTTTGATTTTGTCAATGAACATTTATGAGTTTTTGATGTGATCTTCACAATGGCTGACTATAGGAGACATCAACTTTGTTAGGTATTTGGTCAGCTTGTAAGTAGGAGAACCAATTGCACTGACAGTCGGCCTCAAGGGAACATTGTCCTTGTGGATCTTCAGTAGCCGTACAACTTGGGAGGACTAGGATCTCGGACTCTGAGACTTTTCGTAACATCAGCTGATAGACCGGAATTCTTCAATAGCTCCGTAGTTTTTCTACTGTACGTCAAAGTTGGGTCCCATTGAAGACATTTTTACGTACTGTCCCCCAATAGTGATGCCATTTTGCTATGATATTAGGTAGTATCAAGGACAACGGTGGCATTTCCTTTGTCAGCTGGTAATATGAAAAGACCTTCATCCTTTCGAAATAAACAGACCCCCCCCTCTCTCCTCTCCACTGACATTATATTAGGGAGGCTTAGCAGAGGCCAAAATGCGACTCACAATAAGTTTCACCTCGTCGGCATCGTTGTGTGCAAAATGCTGCACCGCCTGATCCACTTCACTGATAAGATCCACTATGGGTATAATACATGGTGTAGGAGCAAAATTGAAACCTTTATTAAGGGCCTAGATGGCTCCTTTGTCCACGTTCTTGTTCGACAGGCTGATGACAGTGCGTGCTGTTTCATACAATGATGCCAATCTTTGCATAGCTGCAAGACGCTCAAATTTCTTTACTTGTTTAGCCGATGTATTGCTAAGATGAGCACTTTGATGAGCAGCCGTCTTCATATGGACCTGCTCACAGTTAAAAGGCGAGACCGATTTTTTGTCCTCCTAAGAAAATTGAGGAGGTGATGCGCCCTATTAAGGACAGTCTTGGGATCAGGGTTCCTGGAATTTATATTATCCCCTGTGAGTGTGGAAGAAATTATTTAGTTCAAACCATTAATACAGTTTCCGACCGCTGTGCAGAACACAAACGGCATGTTAAAAATAGACAAATAGAGAAATCGGCAATTGCAGAGCACAGCATTACTAACAAACACAAAATACTGTTTGATGAAACAAGAATTTTGTCCGATTCTTCCACATACTGGGATTCAGTTATCAAAGCGGCTGTTCAAATAAGAATGAGTGAGAAGAACTTTAACTGTGATAGCGGATATTATCTGAGTGGTGCATGGAAACGAGCACTCGATGCAGAGATGCAACGGAGACATTCCTTGCAGTGTTAACGTTCCCACGTGAGCTGGGGCGCCACCAGCACAGACACTGACACCGTCTGCGGCAGCAGTACATACCAATCACAATGTGGTCAATCATAAGCCATCCACGGGCTATATGAGGCCACTACAGCAGCAGAGAAAACAGTCATTTGCTCCTGACGATGACGTTGGAGGCTGTCATCGAAAGCTTGAGATTTTATCCCGAGTTGTAGTGGCAAGAAAACCGATAAAGTTTGACGTATCGGTTCCAGAAAATGTTTTAATTCTGACATGTCAGAATGCCAGTTTTCGTAAGATAAATTGTGTGGCTAAATATAATGATAGTAAAGCTTCACTAGATTGTTTTCCAATTTTTAGAAAAAAGGTAGAAGTAACGATAACATTGTGAGACTACAGCAGCAGTGAAGGCTAAACGTACACTATAAACCCACCTTGACCACCACTTCATATAAACTCGTCCAAGCTCCAAGCATCACCATAGGCTGTACCAACCGCTCCTTCCATGATTTCCACCTAACCATTTATGGTCGTCCTATCCATCTCACTCGTACCCTAATATACCTTGGACTCACCCTTGACCGCCACCTCACCTGGACTGCCCATCTCCGTATGATACAACACAAAGCCCAGAACAGACTCTGCCTCCTGAAACTCCTGTCCAGCTGGACATGGGGACTGCATCTTTCCACCATCCTTCACAACTACAAATCCTTGATCCGCCCCATCCTTTGTTATCCCAGTGTCGCTTGGATTTCCGTCCCTCCCAGTGCCTATAAAGCCCTCCAAATCCTGAAAGGCCATGCACTCCGCATCGTCTTCTGTAGCCAGCTCCCGTACACCACACGCATCCTCTATGGCCTCATCCCCTTCCCCCAACTTCTACCTTTCCTTGAACCCCTGTATATCGTCCACCATCTCGATCCTCCCCACCCCTTGGTATACTCCTTCTTCTCCACCCCCAGCCTGTTGTGTCCTGTGTCCTGCCCTTTGTCCATCTCCACACCCTCCAACTCCTTTCCCAATGTAACTTTCCAGCACCTACTCCTGCTGGATGATGAGCTTCACCCTGACATCTACCCCTCCTAACAACTCCAACTCCACCTTCCTTCCCCCCTACTCCTCAGGGCTCCCTCTCCCCTACCCCTCCCTTCCCCTGAGTGGTTTTCCCCTCCTACAACCCCTCCCTCTCCCATGCCCCCTTCTGCTTCTCTGCACTCCCTGCTGTCTTGTCTTCCCTCTTCACCTCCTGCCCCACCAGTCCCCTGCCTCTTGGTGTGCCTCCTACTTCCTTTTCTCCTCTTCCTCCTGCCTCGCAGGCCCCCACCGCATCTTCCTCCCCTCTTTTCCCTCCACTCCGGCCTTCAGTCCCTCGGCAGTTTTTATTCTTCCTGAGTGCTCTGGCACTTCCAGTGGTTCTTTTATGTGTCTCACTTTGTGTTATTTTTATACTGTGGCTGACTTTTAACTTGTGTTTGGCTCGAGTGTATTTTAAGTGCACCACGAGTTGCCAGCAGTGTTCTTCTAACTTTAGGTCGGCTTTTTAACTGTACCCCAGTGCATGTCCCCATGTTAGTGTGTATTTTAACTCCCATTATCTACATTTACCGTATTTTTATGTGTCCCTTTTACACCCCCCTTTTATGTAAGCGTTCCCCTTTTCATGTCTTTTTGTAAAGCCACTTGCCTGAAGAGTGGTGGACTGTGCCACTGTCAGCCCTCCCCTGCCTGTATGGGGTTGTTGTTGTTGTTGTAGTCTTCAGTCCTGAGACTGGTTTGATGCAGCTCTCCATGCTACTCTATCCTGTGCAAGCCTCTTTATCTCCGAGTACCTATTGCAGCCTACATCCTTCTCAATCTGCTTAGTGTGCTCATCTCTTGGTCTCCCTCTACGATTTTTACTCTCCACGCTGCCCTCCAGTACTAAATTGGTGATCCCTTGATGCCTCAGAACATGTCCTACCAACTGATCCCTTCTTCTAGTCAAGTTGTGCCACAAATTTCTCATCTCCCCAATCCTATTCAATACCTCCTCATTAGTTATATGATCTACCCATCTAATCTTCAACATTCTTCTGTAGCACCACATTTCAAAAGCTTCTATTCTCTTCTTGCCCAAACTATTTATCGCCCATGTTTCACTTCCATACATGGCTACACTCCATAGATATGCTTTCAGAAATGACTTCCTGACACTTAAATCTATACTTGATGTTAACAAATTTCTCTTCTTCAGAAACGCTTTCCTTGCCATTGCCAGTCTACATTTTATATCCTCTCTACTTCGACCATCATCAGTTATTTTGCTCCCCAAATAGCAAAACTCCTTTACTACTTTATGTGTCTCATTTCCTAATCTAATTCTGTCAGCATCACCTGACTTAATTCGACTACATTCCATTATCCTCGTTTTGCTTTTGTTGATGTTCGGGCACGAAATTACAATAAAGGAAAAATAGCAGTGAAGACAGTCAGTTACTCCTGACAATGACAGTAGAGGCTATTGTCGAAAGCTCGAGATTTTATCCCCAATTGAAGCGGCAAGAAAACCAAGAATGTTTTACACATCAATGCAATTGCGAAAGACTTCTTGCTACTATCGGAAATATCAGTATTCTGATGGATAATAAGAAGCAGAAATTAAATACTCTTCCTATAAATCATGAAATATCAATTTTCTAGTATCTGATTGCGATTTTAAAAATAATCTATAAAGTCTAACGATTGTACTGCAGAGCTCCAAATGACATATCTTGTGTTACCACTACAACTGGTTACCCTTCTGTGGGTGCATTTTTGTAGCAACTCAACAACGAGAACGATTTGCTATTCTATTACAACTGTGATCAACTTATTATATTTATCTTTGATAATTTCATTTTTGTGATTTAGGAGCTAAAACTATGGCAGTACATATATCACCACAGGACTTCGATGAGGTATTAAAACTATTATGGTAAACGGATTTCCCATTTCCTTTTGTGAGCTGTTAGGTGATATTGTTACATGTAAAAAATAATAAACAGTGTTTCCTGTTTTTATTTTATCTTTTGTTACCAATGTTACAGTTTACTTATCAAAATCTGAAAACAATACTTGAATTTTTATCACGAAAAAACGTTATTAGCTGGTACAGATCACAATAATGTATATTGCAGAAATGAAGCAATGTGTTCCGGCAATAGTAGTGATCCCACTACAAACAGAAACTGATTGTTGTAACCGTTTTCATACACCTGGTGCAGCGTATTACCACAACATGTCAGGCACAGACAAGGGTGGTAAGATGTATTCCCAAAAGCATTCGGATACCTGTTAGCTGGTGATAAGAATGGTTCCCAATGGCCACAAAAGACAGATTAATTTTGTGGTAAGCACACTTCCCAAGCCCCTTGCAGAAAGTACTTCGTTGGTAACCATACTTACAAGTACCCATAAAAACACCGTTGTTTGGTGGGATATATACTTCCCACAATCCTGAAGGCTGTATTTCACAACAAATAGAAATTACAGGTGGTGCAACAGACTGCCACTAGATGCCAGCAGCCTACAGAAGTGGTAACACATATTCTCTTGAACACTGTAAAAAAATACGTTTAGTGGGAAGTACATCCCCCACAGCCTGTGAAAGGGTAAGTATATTCTATCCAGGAAAGTGCTACAATAATTCAAAAGAACCACTGAGATCCATGCAGAGTGGAATGCGTGGTCACAACTACTGACTACTAGTCCTCTGTTATATTTTTATAGAAATTAAATGGTCAGGAGGGGTTTAATCAACAATCTACTCATACCTTTCGTTTCCTTGGACAGCTCGATTAGCAAAACCTTTAATTACTCCACAATGTCTATAATTGATAATCATATACGTGATAACAACAACGATATGAACATCACTTTCAATGTATGCATGCCGGCCGCGGTGGTCTAGCGGTTCTAGGCGCTCAGTCCGGAGCCGCGCGACTGCTACGGTCGCAGGTTCGAATCCTGCCTCGGGCATGGATGTGTGTGATGTCCTTAGGTTAGTTAGGTTTAAGTAGTTCTAAGTTCTAGGGGACTGATGACCACAGATGTTAAGTCCCATAGTGGTCAGAGCCATTTGAACCTTTTTTTTTTTTTAATGTATGCATACACAAATCTGACAAAATCCTTCCCACGCGCAAGTAAGCGACAACTACGTGCAGCAAAAAGGCAATTTACCAGAAATCGTTGATTAATAACAAAATCTCCTCTGGCGCTACTAGCACGGCTAGGGCAGGCTGCGACCTCCCCTGACGCGGCTTTCTCTCCATGTGTCTCTGCGTCCGACTACTATCAACAACTATTCGCTCGCTACTACTCGCGATAATAATATCTCAGACTCAGAGTTTGTTTATGCTCGCAACAGTAAATTAATAGCCAACTTTCCAGAAAAAATATCAACGTCCAACTTTTTTAATACCCGACATAAAAACGTGGAGACTTGGTTTCAGATACAAATAAATGGCTGGAAAGCGAATACCTCTGCATACTCAGGGTACACTCGAATTCGAACTGACAACTTAAAGGGCAATTTTTCACTTGTCATAGGAGCCGAACGGTGTAAATGCAACAGATATCTTTATGAAGATCAGATATATCTTCACTGGCCTCGTTGCCCCCAAAAAGATTAATAACATAGCGGGAACTGCCTCTACTCACAATTGCATCACACAATACAACGCCACAGAGAAATGAGATAGTTCCCATGGGATTTATATGTGTACTGATCAATTACGTATTTCTCAACAGATCAGTCACACTGTTTCAGATTGTTTAAGACACATACTAAAAACACATGCGATTTCGGTTAACAATAGAATGAAAAGCAGCTGAATAACAAAAGAACCTTTAACAGTATCAAATGTGTTGTGCTGATTGCCGATATATTTGAGAGACTGTATTTTTGATAGATCTTGAAAGACAAAGTTGTCTGCTGGTCAATCGAAAATGTGTGTTTACTTGCACATACGACCGTGTGTGATGTAAAACACGTGACAGTGAACATTTCGTTCTCTCATTGTTATCAGAATACCACACTCTATATGAGATTCAGTTCTCTGCATTAAGTTCATAAAAGATCAGCGCAGTCTTATTGGATTTAAAAGTTAATGGTTACCTCGGTCACGCGCAATGTCAAATAGACAAGGTTCGCTACGCTGTAAGCTACACCTCGGAACTAACGTTTTATTATCTCTTAAATGAAAACACGATTAAAGTTTTTCGGCTTTTTACACATCCACGAGCAGCATTTCACTTAGTATCTGTGCAACGTACATTATAATTTTTTTATAAATATGCATTATGTATACTCGTTTTATGACATTGACTACATCTCTGAAGATCTTCCACTATGAATCTATGGAACAGAGTCATATATTTAATCTAATCTAATCTACCTTACTAATGTGATGAGTGTGGCCTACTCCTGGCTGGGACAGTCCTGCGCAATTCCGTTGACAGCTTTCATCAGGAATATGTTGAGGAACTGCAAATTAACAACGGACTCCATACAAAACTTCCATTTATCTAATCTATGGACTAGGATCTTTCTTTCCATTTAAAAAATGTCGAAGAATTACAAATCGCCAAGAACAGACTACTTATAAAAATATGTGTATTTGTGAAGCCTGTGGACTAGGATCAAATACCTAGCATTTGTATTCAACGTGGTATAGTCAATAATCTGTTAAGAAACATAGAGACGCTGAATTTGAATCCGCGCCACATGTCATGGAGTTCGAAACCCCTACATGTCTCTGCACCATCGCGCCGTAAGCTGTGGCGGCGCGCGCCCCCTGGCCCGCTTTTAGTGTGAGGGCGCCACAGTGGATCACGTGGTCCCAGCGGCCAATAGTGGCGCCCCCCGATCGCCGGCCTCTCGCTCATCCAGCGAGTCTAATCTTTGCGTGCGTCTTGGCATATCGCCTTGACAACAGATAGCGTGTTCACCGTTCTCTGTTTTCATTACTAGGGGACATCTTGGATTAGTTTGGTTGTCGCTGTCACTCCATTGCTTCTTGCGTGTTGTCGTGGTAAGGTATCTCTCAATCGTCCGTTGTTGTTTCGTGTCAGTCCTTTCCGTTCGTTTGTTTGTTCGCGGGCCGCTCTCCGTTTGGTTCCGTCGCGCTTTCGCGGCCACCCCGTTAGCTAAACATGTAGGTTGCACTGCTGCAGTTCAACACGGACGGTACACGTGCAATGTCTTCATACGTTGCTAGTCTTAGTTGTCTTCAGAACAGGGTTCTGTGTAGCTATATGTGCTTTACGTCGGAGCTACGTGAATTCGAACATAGGCAGTTTATCGGTACTCGTATGGTGGATCGTTCCATAACTAATATAGCCAAAGTGTTTGGTGTTTCAAGAGGCACCGTATCGAGGATTTACAACACGTACCAGGACTGCGGAAAAGCGTCATCTACTTCGTCACAGCACGGACAAAAGTGTGTGTTGAATGATCGTGTCCGATGGTCATCGAAGAGGATCGTGACAAAAAATAAGAGGAAGTCACTGCAGAACTGATGCCGTACTCGCGAACCCTGTCAGTACCAAAAAACACCAAAGAAGCTCCTGATCGATGGATGAACTGAAGGGCGTGCTGGAATTCCAAAATCACTGATGAAGATGTCCGTAACAGGAAAACGTGGTGCAGAAGGCATAATACCTGGAGTATGGAGCAACGGACGGAAGTCATTTGGTCTGAGGAATCTTGTTTTGTACTGTGTCTAACTTCTGGCTTAGTTTATGTCCCAAGAGTTGAATATGGCGAAGCTTCGGTGATGATTTGAGCCGCTTTATCGTGGTATTACATGGGCCTCACGGTTACCCTGCGAGTTCTCATTGCTGCCAAGGATAAGTGACCATTCTGACTGATAAAGTCCATCCCATAGCACAACGTTTGTTCCCCAGTGGTGATACTGTGTTCCAAGAAGACAGGGACACAGTTCATACAGTTCGCGACACCCAGGATGGGTTTTGTGAGGACGAGGATGAGTTTTCAAACTGCCCTGACGATACAATCAGCAGATCTGAGTATTATTCCAGAAAAGGATGCCTGATCGCTATCCACCACCACCATTGTTATCTGACTTTGCAACTATTTCGGAGCAAAAATGGTATAAGATTCCGTTGAATACCATACAGAACCAGTATGTATCCAAAGCACTTCATATCTGGGCAAACACAACCACGATAAACCATGTTGAGAATTGAAACCGCTTCAGCTGTAAAGTCCTTTTATTATTAGGCACAACCGGTTTCACAGCGTCTACAGCTGCATCTTCAAGAGCAAATTGGAGTCAAGTCATGATATTACGGGAAGAACTGGCCTTCATGGTCCGTTGCATGCAATAGATTATCCGGAAAAAGGGATATGTTCTAGCAATCGGTTTCTCTGGTGGTTTCTACGGTTAATCTACTGAATGCGACAGACGCTGGGTTTTCCCGTAATATATTACGTATATCATGACCTGAATCGAATTTGAATCTGATGATTCAGCTGTAACTGCTATAAAAGCGGTTGTGCCTCAGAATAGAAGGATTTTATGACTGAAGCTGCTTTTATTCTCAGCACTGTATACTAGTTGTTCCGAAATTCCCGTTATAAACTTCTAGGACTAATAAAGGAGAGACAGTAGACAATATTCTGAGCTGAAACCCATGTCCGGGAATGTACTGTATCCGTGCCATAAACATTTGAAGAGATGTTGGCAACGCGACCACCTTTACAAGTTCAAAATGGCTCAAATGGTTCAAAAAATGGCTCTGAGCACTATGGGACTCAACTGCTGAGGTCATTAGTCCCCTAGAACTTGGAACTAGTTAAACCTAACTAATCTAAGGACATCACGCACATCCATGCCCGAGGCAGGATTCGAACCTGCGACCGTAGCGGTCTCGCGGTTCCAGACTGCAGCGCCAGAACCGCGCGGCCACTTCGGCCGGCCGGCTCAAATGGCTCTAAGCATTAACATCTGAGGTCATCAGTCCCCTAGACTTAGAACTAATTAAACGTAACTAACCTAAAGACATACCACACATCCATGCCCGAGGCAGGATTCGAACCTGCGACCGTAGCAGCCGCGTGGTTCTGGACTGAATCGCCTAGAACCGCTCGACCACTACGGCCGGCTCCTTTACAAGTAACTGATTAGGCGTGACCCAGTAAATCACGTGTCTTACAATTCCACTCGTTAATAGCAAAGAAACCTATCGTGTACTCGTTGACGGGTTCTCTTTTACGTGACACAGTACGGCCTCTTCCAATTCGGGTGTGCGGCGTCTCCTTGGAGCGCCACAGTCACGCCTGTTGACGGTGAAGGTGCCCATTGTCGAAGCCGTTGCGTAATTACGGCGAAAACCATATACGATGAAGTCGGGCGTTGTGGAGAAAGATCTTGTAATAGGTGGCGAGTAGCTCTTCCATTAATGTGAGCGTCACCATCCAGGCGGATCATGTCTGTGTATTGTGGAAACGTGTAACTTGTTGATCTAAGACGCACACACAGATGACTGAGGCTCGAACCAGGTACGATTAGTGGGATAGACATCGAACGTTGTCAGCCAATTCGACGTAACACCCCCCACCACCACCTGCACCATGACCACTCTGTTGCATACGTACCTGGCAAACATTTTTCCAAACGGCTGTATCACGGAAACGGTACGTTTATGAACAAGCATTCTGATTCAGAATATTAGGTACTCACTCCCCACTACAAGTCCCAGAAGTTTGTAACGAGAATTTCTGAACGCTGTATACGAGGCCTGTTCATAAAATTCAGGACCTTCGTCCAAAAAATTTTTCTACGTATACCTTTTACTTATTGTGGATGGTCTCCTTCGAAATACTCTCCTCCACAACTGATACGCCGTTTCCACTCCCGGAAGCAGTCTTGGTACGCCTCTTGTTGGATCGCGCGAAGCGCCGTCTGCCAACTTTCTTTTCCGTGGTCTATCTTTGCAAATCTTCGTCCTTTCAACCGGATTTTCGGCTCTGGAAATTACAAAAAGTCCGCAAGGGTGAGTTCTGGAGGGTACAGGGGACGAGACAGCACAGTGATTTCGTTTTTTATGCAATAGTCACACACCGAAAGGGATGAATGTACGGGTCCGTTATCGTGATGCAAGAGCCATGAATTGTCTCGCCACATTTCAGGCCGTTTCCGTCTCACATTTTCTAGCAGGCGTCCCAACACGTCCGGACAGTACCATCGATTAATAGTTTGTCTGTGTGGCAAAAATTCATGATGAACAAATCCTTCAAAGTGAATGGAAACTATCAGCATGACTTTGTCATTTGACCCGACTTTTTTATCTTGGAGAACCTTTCCGACCCACTGTGAAGACTGAAACTTGGTTTCAACGTCAAAACCGTAGACCCATGTCTCATCACCTGTTATGATTCTCTTAAGGAACCTCTCGTTCTCATTTTAGCGATCCAAAAGCTCTTCACAGATAGCGAGGCGAAGGTCTTTCTGATCTTCACTTATGGGCCGTGGGACGAACTTGGCGGCAGTAAGATGCATTCTAAGATGCTGTCTCGGGATTTCATGAAATGATCCAACTGACACGTTACATTCATCTGCAATCTCTCGGACAGTCAGTCTTCAATTGGCTCGCACAATGTTCGTGACATGAGCGTTGTCGATACACGTCGAAGGGCATCCTGGACGAGGGTCACCTTCAACTTCCGTCCGGCCATTTTTAAACTGTCTGAACAATTCGTAACACAGAGTGCGGTTTAAGCATTTATCACTGTAGGCTTCCTGCATCATTTGGTGTGTCTCTGGAAAGTTTCACGCAAAGTTTAACGCAGACACGTTGCTCCGCTAACTCTGCCATCACTAAATTCGCAAACTGTGAGACACAACGTTCTACTGAATACGGCACTGATCAATAACTAACAGACCTACAACAATGAAACTTCCGACAGCTACACATCAAACACATTCGTGTGGAAGGATGCCAAATGCATTTCGATCCAACATACCGCTAGCGCGAAATTACTAATGTTTCGTAATATTTTGAGGAGACCTCTTTTCGATACTGAGACTACTGGAAGCTGTTCGAATGTCAGCGGATTTCCTACACCATAACAGCCACGATAATGTATTGTGATTCTGGTGTTTCCATATTTCTCTCCACGTCCATATTTTTCTTTCTACCGGTGTGGAAGAGTAAAGCTGTCGGTGGGATTCCATGCGTCCAGAAGGGCGACCTGCGAAACTCTGCGCCCTCATTTCTGTGAGTGCGGACCGCGTAAGACACGTCTCATACCCTAAAAGCGGCCGCCGGCCCAGGAGGTGAGCAATACGCTGTCGGACGAGGACCACACGCCTGTTTCCACCACGTTTACTGCTGTCGCGGATCCTTCACACAATACCGCTCCGCAGAGACTTGTCTTACGTGTAGTCCTACGTAAGCTCTGACTTGCTACTAGGCAAACAGGTTGGCCTTCCGATGCATATGCGCACGTCATCTCTCGAAAGTACATATACGTAGCAGACGAAAACTAGCCGATATTTGATTTTCATTTCGCACACTGTGTCATCATTAATTAACCTCAAAATTCTTTGTTATAGTTTTCCTGGCTGATCGAATATTCCATCGTTTTTCGATCGTCCATCCGGGATATTTTTAATTCATGTGTGAGTGGTAACAGGTATACAGCACGAAAAATACGCACTGTAACAGAACTTTGCATTGAACACAGGCGATACACCAACCTACTACAGCCTAATAAATCAGCAGTGGCTGAACATTTTATTTCCATTGGGAATGCTGTGTATTGCGGGAAAGTTAAGATACTGGACACATCTCCATCCTACTGGGGTTCAGTAGCCAAGGAAGCTGTGAAAATACAATAAGCAGACAACTTTCTCAACCGAAACTACGTCTCCAGGTCGACAAATCATGGAATCCCCTCATTTAATGTCTGTGCTCTGGAAAGAAATATTGTGAGTCTTCATGTCGGCCAAAATTATCAACAACACACTTCGTAAGCACAGTGGTTTCGCTGGTTCTGCGATTGCTTTGTGGTATTCTTAGAGGCACCAGGATTAGCCTAGAATTCCCGTTCTTGTTACCAACATTGATCTATCTGATGTATCTGCGTTTACTACACAGTGTGTAAAACGAATTAAAAACTTGCAGGCGACTCACCTTGAGAAGGCCTGACAGACTGTAAGCTGAAATATCAAAACATAAATTGAAAATATCATGGATGAACGCCCGAAAGGTGATGGAATATCAAAACTATGGTTTGTAGAAAAAGCGTTAGAAAATTTAAAATGGTGCAAGATGTTCGAAAGGCTCATATGTAAGAAATGGGGAAGAGGTAATATATGTTCAAATGTGTGTGAAATCTTATGGGACTTAACTGCTAAGGTCATCAGTCCCTAAGCTTACACACTACTTAACCTAAATTATCCTAAGGACCAACACACACGCATGCCCGACGGAGGACTCGAACCTCCGCCGGGATTAGTCGCATAGTCCATGACTGCAGCGCCCGAGACCGCTCGGCTAATCCCGCGCGGCACGTAATATATGAGAATGTTCAAAGAGAAAGGTACGAAACAACGCTGTGGGTGTAATTGAAGTCTTTATTCAAATGTAATAACCAGACGCCTAAGGCATCTGTCCTACTGCTTCAAGAGCCGATGGATTCCCTGTTCCCAGAATCCCCATGTCTGCTAAAGGAGCCAGTCCTCCACTTTGTCCATCTGTCCGTCGTCCGAGTTCAAGTGCTTCTCTTTGAGACGTTCTTTTCTTAGCGGACCAAACACATGGAACTCGCAGTCCAACACGACCGTGCTGTAGGGAGGCTATTCAAGCTGCTCGCACTTGAAATTGGCCATTATATTTCTTGTGATCTTGGCGACGTGTCATCACTAGTTGTTGCGGAGTACAATCACTCGCTTAGTGAGCATCCCAGGCCGTTATCTCTTGATGCACTTGCATAAGCTACAGAGTGTCTCACAGTTGGCCGGCCGAAGTGGCCGTGCGGTTAAAGGCGCTGCAGTCTGGAACCGCAAGACCGCTACGGTCGCAGGTTCGAATCCTGCCTCGGGCACGGATGTTTGTGATGTCCTTAGGTTTAACTAGTTCTAAGTTCTAGGGGACTAATGACCTCAGCAATTGAGTCCCATAGTGCTCAGAGCCATTTGAACCATTTTTTTGTCTCACAGTCCACGCCACTGTTAATGGTTCTTTTCGTGCTCTAGGAATTTGATGACTACAGGATCTCGGACGTCGACGAAGATAGAGAGTATCTCATGCTTTCTGAGAACACAGCTTTGAATTTTACAGTTGGAGGTGATGGCGCATGCTTACACTGCATGCATGCCCCACAACTGTACTTTATTCCAAAGCGGCATATGCAAGTTTCATCCTGTTCGGTTGCTCCGACGCTTCGTACCTTTTCATTCCAACACTCCTTATACGATATGGAGAAAAATTAAGACCGAGAAACAAAACTGTAACATCAATAATGAATTGCTACGATTAAAAAGGATGAAAAACAGGAATATAGTGTTTCGCCCCCATTGTTCAATCTGTACAGCGAAGAAGCAATGACGAAAATAAAAGAAAATTTCAAGAGTGGGATTAAATTTCACGATGAATGGATGTCTATGATCAGATTCGTTGATCACATTTCTGTTCCCAGTGAATAAGAATAGCTGTACGAATGGAAAGAAAAGTCCAATGTGGGCTGCGAGTAAAAACAAGGGACTAAAAAGAAGGGAAACGAAACAAACGAAGAATAGCAAAAATGAGAATAGCAAGATACTTTATGACCAATAGGTCGACGAAGGAACGGAAATCTGGTACCTTCAAAGAAAGATAACATTTGTTGTTGGGGTTTCCGTAGCCATTCTTAACATATAGTCTGTTGGCGGAATTTAAGATTAACTAACGTCGCAATAGGAAAGGTTAACGAACTTCGCAACTTGGAACGTATTAGGTCTGAAATCAATGAGAAAAGAGCTTTTCGGCGAGTTGGAAGAAATAGCTATAGACATGGTGTTGTAATGTAGACAAAAATGTAGTGCGCTGGGAATGGAAAGTTAGTTAGTATATCAGTTTTTACAAAGCAGTTGGTAAAATTAAAAGAGAATAGACAACAGCATCAATCGCAGTAAATCAACAACTGAAAGGTAGCATAAAGAAGTGGCAACAAGCACACGAGTGGATAATGTTCTCAGAACTGAAGAAGAGAGGGCATAAGATAGTTATAGTTAGTGTGTATGCACTGACTGATGACGCTGATTACATAATCAGAGATGTTTCTTATGAAGATTTGACGGACGTTGTATGTGACACTAATCCACAGAAAGCGATACATCTTACCGGAGACTTTAATGTCCGGACAGAAAGACTAAAAACAGCGAGGTCGTTGGAAAATATGGGGAGCAAACAGACAACGAAAGTCGTAAAACAATGGTTCATTTTTGTGGAGCGCACTTATTAAGAATAAAGTAGTACATAAATATTCCTGGATGCAATCTGCAAGGAATTTAAGATCAATAACAGATTACATATTACAAATGCAAAATTCCAAATTAGAGACGCAAGATGTTAGAGCCTACATCAGCCCAGAACGTGGATCAGGCTAGTTCGTAGTAAAAAGCAAAAGTTCTTGTAATCCATAGTAAAATAAACACCTAAAAATGTAGATAACAGTAAAATAATTGAAGCACCTTGATTTAATTTGGAACGCTTACAAAAAGGTTCTGTGAGATTTAAATACGAGACGACATTTGCCAACTAATTAAATAATAATAAGGATATCAATGAATCCACGGCAGCAACACTGGACAGTGACATGAAAGAGTACATTCATAGTGTAGCACAAGAGGTCTTAGGAGTAAGGGAGTATTCTAAGAACATGAGTTCGGAGAGATGGACAACGCGTATTGATTATACGGTGAAAGTGAATAAAAAACTATACCAGAATTAGTTAAGTGCGGAGGTCAGTGAGGATAGCAAGTGCTGCACAAGACAGAACAGAGAGATTAAAAAAGATATTTCGGTGACGCAGAACAAAAGGTCTGTGGTATACCAGGGCCCTAAGTAAGAGATGCCTGGAAAACCTTAGAGCAGACAGAGCAGAAAAAACTAATTTCGCAATAATTAGTATACAGAAGTGAGAGAAACATTACAAAAAGCTTTTGAGCTAGGATGTAATGAGTACAGACAAATAGTATATATGCTGAAAGACACAGAAATATGAATGTGGAATATATGAAGCAGAAGAGACGGTTAAGTGGAGGTAAGGCAATAAATCCGTTCGACCGGGAGGCGTTCCTATTGACTTAGTGAAACAACCAATTATCTTCTAGGAAATTCGTAATGATTCTTTATAAACAGATGAGGAGTAATGAAGATATACCAGAACATTTTAATGACTGTGTAATAATTCCGTTTAAAAAATGAAAAAAATAGGTTTTTGTTAGTTACAGATGCATCACTGTAACTAACTCCACAGGAACGTTGTATGGTCTGAATTTCAGAACCAGAATCGAGGTAGAAATTGTAGACATCCGAGAAGAGAGCGGATTTAGAGCAGGAAAATCTTGAAGTGCTAATATAATCTCCTTGCACCAGTTGATAGAAGAAGATCTGAAAGAAATTTGGAAATGAACTTATTTTTCGCAGATCTCGCAAAAGCAGGACAGTGTTCCACTGACGAATCTGTTCGAAGTTCTGGAACTATATGTACCTTTGATCCGTTATATGTACATAAGAAGTACATATAGCGTACATAAAGATACCTATGGAGAAAGAAGTGTAGGATCTACCATCTCTGATTCATTCAAAATAAATAAATGATGTACACAAGGCTGTGGTTTATCTCCAACATAATTCACAATGTTTTACGCACTGCATTGTAGAACTGGAAAGAATAAGTGTAATAGAATGGGAATTCCGTTATAAGACCGCAGTGTTTATAATCTTTTATTAATATATGAACGGATGGTGGGTGCGATCGATGAAGAAGATACCTCCTAAGCGGAAAGTAACAGGGGGATGTAGCAAATGGAGACGGACGTGGAACATGACAAGACAGAATACTTAAGCACGGGAAGGCGATCAGTAGAATTTAAAAAATCGGACAATGTAAGCATCGGTATTTGTGAAAGCTAGGATAGGGCGTTCAAAAAGTAAAGAAACACTTTTTTCTTTTATTTTGAAAGCAGGTTGGTTTTATCCAGGATTCCAATAAACCATATTATTCCTCACACTTCTGGCTACAAAACATTATCTCCATTTAATGCAAAAGCTTTACGCCACCTTACTGGTAGAGCCTGTAAAACCTCATTGTATCACACTACTGGTCGACGTCGGAACCAACACCTAGCTGCATCAATAAGCTCACTATCATCCGCGTACTGTTTCCCGCGGTGCACCCTCCATTGGGCCAGTCAGATTGAAGTCGGAAGGTGAGAGACGGGCTGTAAGGTGGATGAGGAGAACAGTCCAATGAAGTCTTATGAGCACCTTTCGGGAGCCAATAGAGACGTCCAATTGAGAGTGAGGTGACTGAATGTGATCCATCGACTTCTCGAATGAGAGTGTCCACACGTTCCAACATTGCATGAGTCACAGCTGTGTGCGACCGACCGGTACCAGGGAAATCGGACAGGTTTCAGCCACCTTAAGATGATGACAACGCCTCGCCCAACGGCTCACTGTGCTTTCGTTCGCTACCAGGTATCCGTAGACATTCTGCGAGCTCCTACAAATATTATTCACCGTCCAGAAACAACCACATCTATGACTGAACGGCGTACGTTACTCTAGATAGATTTGCTTTCTTCCAGAGCTCGCCACAAAGTATCCAGAATCGGTTCCTTGAGCTCTTCACTCAAGAAGTCAATCTCCACTGTATTCTAGCAGTGTTCCACCACTGTCGAACTCTTACTGGCTGAAGGCCATCCCCACCAAAAATACATCATGCTCAAACTCCACAGACATGATCTGATTTAACATGTCCACTCTTGAAAAAATTAGCATATCACAACAATATTTAAATAAAGAAATGTCATGAACATTCGATTACATTCCTATCATGATCGGCCCTGCGGAATGCCCATTGTGGTCACCATATTAGTGTTATTAACGGCAAGCTTCTGCGTCATGTTTCTTAAGTAGGATATACCCAGCCACATGTTCAACTATGTTCTGTAACGAAATGCAGGCAGCAAGCCCTCATATCTTTAAATAATCTAAATCCTGTGAAACAAACAGCTTCGTACATCTGATTACTTTAAATGAGTTAATGTGTTGAATATTTGGCGCTAAGCATGTAAACGAGAATAAGTTTGGAAAAGGTTTGAATTTTGTAGGCGGTGGTTAAGTGTTTACATTACAAAACAGTGCAAGAATATACGAGGAGGTGCTGATAAATTCTTGGCTTTTCCTAGTTAAACTTGATGTAGACTCATTCTGATGTTTTGGCAGTACATCTTGTCCTTTACATTGCAAGCAATAGTAACTGCGTAGCAGTATAACACTGAGTTTTATATTTCTCTGCAAGTTTGAAGTGAACATGGCGCAAGAAAATGGCGAATTAAGAGTGAGAGAGACGTGTGCTGTGAGTAAGTATCTTTTCTTAAAAAGAAAGACAGCCATACACATTAATGAAGGTATGTCTGTTACATTAGGTGGTAACCAGTCTTCTTACTCCACCATGAAGTATTAGGCAGCTGTACTTAAAACAGGGAATATCAACACTGAAGATGAAGCCAACGTCAAGTCACTCTTAGGGAAGCCGTGGATATTGTCCGTTCCATGATCCTCGATGATGGGAGGATAACTGCTAAAAAGGTAACAGAGACCTTGAGCATATCCCTAGAAAGTTCGAGGCATATTATACAAGAGATCTTGGACATGAGCAGTCTCAACCAAATGGTTTCCCAAATGTGTGAATGCAGACCAAAAGTGTGAACGAATGGTTGCTTCACGGTCTATTTCGGTCCGGTGTCTCTGGGAACCTGCAGAACTTTCGCTCATCTCATCACCATGGATGAAACATGAACATACCACTTACGATACAGAGACCTAACAACAGACAAAAGAATCGAGACACAGCGGTTCTCCACGTCGAAAGAAGCTCAAAACACAAAGGTCAGCAAATAAGTTGTTCGCGTCCGTCTTTCGGGATAAAAATAGAATCCAACTTACAACAACGTAAAACCATCACGGAAAATTACTACGTTCAACTTTACGTCGAATAAAGCTAAAAACAAGTCTGTAAGACACTGCGCTTCTACACAAAGCATCCATCACGCAACAAAAACTCGCAGATCTTCAGTTTGAAATCAAACATCCAACCTGTTCACCTGACGTGGCTTCCTCAGATTATTATCTTCTCCCAAACCTCAAAAAATATTTCAAGAGAAGACGATTTCTGAACAACGGGGAAGACAGAAAGGCTGCGGATGGGTCGTTTGAAGCACAATAGAATCCTTTTTTTAGATGCTTTAAGGAATCAAAAAAAGATGCCATAAGTGTGTTGAGGTCGAAGGTGAATATGCTTAGTGAATAGATTTTTTCAAGCCCGTAACAACATTTTTTCTTCATAAAGCCAAGGACTTGGCAGCACTCCCTCATACTCTCTGTAACTTGAGCTCCATTTTAAGTAAGAGCTTGTGTTTCATGTCTGTGACATCATGTCTCCTGAATCATTTGTGTTACAAAGATATAATTTTGCAGGTACATTCAGTGGTGTAAATGGATAGTGCCTGCAAACTCTGCTGAAAATAGAGTCAGTAATAACGAAGTAATATATTAAAACGCCATTTTTATACTGTTGTTTACTGCACAAACAGCGAACATGTACTAAACAATAAATCTTTTTCCTTTCATCATTATGATGAGGGGGAGAGGGTGTCAGCGGGAAAATGTTTCGTAAAAGATTAAAATTATGTGCAAAGTTTGTTGGAAGTCACCAAGTGCTCTCATTCTCAAATAATGAGTCAATAAAGACCGGGTATTTACATGCTGTCGGTTACGTTGCCTCAAAACTAAAACACAGTTTATGACTCTAATACTTGTCTTATTGTGTTAAACTTTTAATATAGGAATATATATCTTAATTTGTACAATAATAATAGAAAATCTAATTTCTCCCCTGAAAGGCAATCTGTAGCTGACACTTACTTTCGGGTTCCCGGATATTCGCTTAGTAATACAGATTACTAACACAACCTAATTTCTTAGTTAAATTGCAGACGAACACAACTGGTGATATTTCCTTTGAATGGTGTGACATGGTGGTTCATCAGCATTGCACCATAATCATCACATGTGTTTTTGCGACTCTGTACACTTCCACAAACATTACAGCACACGTTAGAACCAGAGTAAATGACATATCATCTACATCTACATCTACATGATTACTCTGCAATTCACATTTAAGTGCTTGGCAGAGGGTTCATCGAACCACAGTCATACTATCTCTCTACCATTCCACTCCCGAACAGCGCGCGGAAAAAACGAAAACCTAAACATTTCTGTTCCAGCTCTGATTTCTCTTATTTTATTTTCATAGTCATTCCTACCTATTTAGGTTGGGCTCAACAAAATATTTTCGTATTCGGGAGAGAAAGTTAGTGACTGAAATTTCGTAAATAGATCTCGCCGCTACGAAAAACGTCTTTCCTTTAATGACTTCCATCCCAACTCGCGTATCATATCTGCCACACTCTCTTCCCTATTACGTGATAATACAAAACGAGCTGCCCTTTTTTGCACCCTTTCGATGTCCTCCGTCAATCCCACCTGGTAAGGATCCTACACCGCGCAGCAGTATTCTAACAGAGGACGAACGAGTGTAGTGTAAGCTGTCTCTTTAGTGGACTTGTTACATCTTCTAAGTGTCCTGCCATTGAAACGCAACCTTTGGCTCGCCTTCCTCACAATATTATCTACGTGGTCTTTCCAACTGAAGTTGTTCGTAATTTTTACACCCAGGTACTTGGTTGAATTGACAGCCTTGAGAATTGTACTATATATCGAGTAATCTAATTCCAACGGATTTCTTTTGGAACTCATGTGGATCACCTCACACTTTTCGTAATTTAGCGTCAACTGCCACCTGCCACACCATACAGCAATCTTTTCTAAATCGCTTTGCAACTGATACTGGTCTTCGGATGACCTTACTAGACGGTAAATTACAGCCTCATCTACGAACAACCTAAGAGAACTGCTCAGATTGTCACCCAGGTCATTTATATAGATCAGGAACAGCAGAGGTCCCAGGACGCATCCCTGGGGAACACCTGATATCACTTCAGTTTTACTCGATGAATTGCCGTCTATTACTATGAACTGCGAACTTCCTGACAGGAAATCACGAATCCAGTCGCACAACTGAGACGATATCCCATAGGCCCGCAGCTTGATTAGAAGTCGCTTGTGCGGAACGGTGTCAAAAGCTTTCCGGAAATCTAGAAATACGGAATCAACTTGAGATCCCCTGTCGATAGCGGCCATTACTTCGTGCGAATAAAGAGCTAGCTGCGTTGCACAAGAACGATGTTTTCTGAAACCATGCTGATTACGTATCAGTAGATCGTTCCCTTCGAGATGATTCATAATGTTTGAATACAGTGTATGGTCCAAGCGAAGTCCCGATATTTAATGTTTATATTGTTCGAGTTTCCCGTATCACTTTTTCCAGTCGCTCAACCCTGTCCGACTATGTGACACGCACAGGCTCGGTACGAAAGGGAGATTCACAACGTTCCTCTCGCAGACACTGTGTCCGTCAGTTAGGCGACTCTTAACACCTCCTCAGTGCGTGGCGTGCCAAGAGAGGCCACTCCGTCGTGGCCCCTTGCTCCACGCATCGCGTGCATGCCTAAGAGCCAGCCGGTACCCACTTCTAGTGGAGGGCGCCATTACCCAACGTGCTTAAGTCGGTGCCTTGCGATCCTGATCCTTTGAGGCAATCCTTTACTGATCTCCGGACTTCACTAGCACTAACCACAGAGCACACTTCTGGATTCACTTGTGCAGCCTTCATAGTTACCTCAATTTCTCATATGGCTTTGATTTCTTATCTGTGCAGTCATCGGCCGGCCAGTGTGGCCGAGCGGTTCTAGACGCTTCAGTCTGGAACCGCGAGACCGCTGCGGTTGCAGGTTCGAATCCTGCCTCGGGCATGGATGTGTATGATGTCATTAGGTTAGTTAGCTTTAAGTAGTTCTAAGTTATAGGGGACTGATGACCTCAGATGTTAAGTCCCACAGTGCTCAGAGAAACGTGTTAACAGTACTAAAATTGCAATACGATCTATGTACACTGGTATACACGGACTAATAGCTACATAGGTATCGTTATAGGAAACTTAAAATCAATTACAAAGGTAGGAGTTTACCAATCAAAATTATTACGTAACATAGTAAGATGCTGTTACATCAGACAGAATTTTAATTTTCTCCAAGACAGCATCGCAAAGAATATTAAATGTACGCAACCGAAAGCACGAGCTACTTAGGATGTCAATGAAGAATAATAGGATCAAAGAATTTGAAACGAAAATATTGTTTAAGTAAATTGATTCTGACAAAACTCTCTGATCGTACCCTGTATGACGTCATAATTTTGGTCTCTCATTGAATTTTCCATTCATAATTCTACATTCCCCTCTAATGGGATATTTGAGAAGCAAAGTATGTTTCTAACATGTGTAAATGTTCAGAAACTGTTTTTATATGTTTAGACAATATTTTACAAAATAATTTCTATATGTTCAGAAAACATTTAATACATGCTTGGGGAGAATTTGACACATATATTTAGGAAATATTTTATTAACAATGACAATACATTCATAGCATAAATCATAAAGCTGCAATATGATCTCACTACATGAAAACTTCCCCTTTTCTTCTCTTGGAGTTGGCAGCACTTTGACAGTTTGATGTCTGTGTACAGTATCCACATGTGTTATCTCAGGAAAAGTAAACACAGATTTACTGCCTTCATATGGACGCAGAAATCTGACTTCCACTGCTTTTGCTCCCTCTTTTGTTACGATTCCGACCAACTGCCTATTTACCTGTTTCTTTCTAGTAATCTGGTTTTTATTCTCTAATGCTCAAGTGGTATGTTAAATCAGACTGATAAGTTTCTGCACGACATTTTCCATGATATTATAACAGAAACCGTCTTTCCGACATTTTGAGGGTCGTAATTGCACCTCTCGAAAGCACCAAGCCTCCTTTTATAAGTATGTGGCATGGTAAGATATTCCCCCAACGTATGTACGTATCTGTAAATAATTCTTAACATTTAAATAAGTAAACTATATCAAATGATGCTTACCACTTTTTTCTCTTCTAGTACAGTGATGAAAGTATTCGGAAAAAGATAACCAACAACAATTGTCGGAAAAATGCTATACACCACAGTCTAACTACCAAGTATAATAATATTAGTTCGAATCTGCTTGGTAGTATTTAAGGTGTAAACAGCAAAACGTGCGTGCCAAATAATAGCTTTCTTTCACTGATACCAACGTAATAAGCCGGCCGGAGTGGCCGAGCGGTTCTAGGCGCTACAGTCTGGAGCCGCGCAACCGCTACGGTCGCAGGTTCGAATCCTGCCTCGGGCACGCATGTGTGTGATGTCCTTAGGTTAGTTAGGTTTAAGTAGTTCTACGTTCTAGGGGACTGATGGCCTCAGCAGCTAAGTCCCATAGTGCTCAGAGCCATTTGATCCATTTTGAACCAACGGAAGAGGAGAAATACACTGTTCCCGTCCGAATTTACTCCAGTGTCTGATTCTCCCCATCTTACGGTAGCATAAATTACACCATTTGGATACATTACGAGTTTTAATGATCTCCTCGAAAGATTGCAGCTGCTACCATCAGACTTGGTGATGTTGGTAGTTATTCTCTACGTATTCACCGTAAATATTCTCCAACCTTTGGTGGCAGGGTAGACACCTTGTAGAAGTCTGAACTTTGGCTGTTGAAGAAACGTTCCACTTCGAAAACCACTTCGTAGTCGTGCAGGAAATACCTCCCACACAATGGTGTCTCCATTTTCCCTGAGTAAAATTTCAGGAGAATGTGGAGGGGAGGCTGGGGCAAAATCTAAAGTCCTAATAAGCTGCCTGTGGGATTGGTTTTTTTTTGTGCAAAATGACCTGAAACGTTGTCATAGAGTCAAAACAACCCCTTCGATAGCTTTCCAAGACACGTCTTCTCGGTATTCTGCCTAACCTCGTCAGGACTTTTCGATAGCCTTCTCCTGTCCCGGTTTGCTCATTTCGAGAATAATCTGCTAGCATCACACCGTAGCAGTCCCAGGACACAATATAACCACTTTTCCTGACACAAGTTACCGTCGTCACCTTTCGTGGCTGTGGCATATCCACACATATTTCCCCTGCTTGTGTTGCTAGTCCACAGTGATTAGGTGGCTAAGGAAGGCATCTGAACTAGTCTGATACAGCTGCAATATTTCCGCTTCTGACTTCGTATGGTGAACTTTCTGAACAGGCGTAAGATCCTGCGGAAACCAGCAGGCAGTGGTTTCTTCCACGATCCAAAAGTCTTGCAAGGTGTTGAAAATGGTTCCACGACTAATATTCTCTTTTTCCACTTTTATTGTGACACAGCTGTCTTTGAGCACCAGCGAATTCACTTGTTTTCGATTTCAAGTACTTCACATAGAGAGAGTCTGCCACTTCCTTCTTCGTCCCTCAGGGTTATTTGCCCACAGCGGAAGTGTATGCGCCACAGTACCGTTGCAGGCTATCATATGACGATGCATTGTTCCTGAACACTTCCACCAACTCGGCAAGGATTGTTGCAGACCTCCCCTTCGAAAGTAGAAAACGAATTATCTCACGATACTCTATGCGCCAATGAAAAGTGGGAGGAGGACGGCGAAACCACGAGTGTGTGACAAGTGTTGGACGTCCACGCATCACAGGACTTAGACGCTGCTCGCGGCGACCTTAGTAAGACCTACTGACGGTTCTGTGCTGTTGCTCGCACAAACTTTTCGGAGCACACGGCCGGCACACATTGTTGACTGTGGGCTTCTCAGAAGACGAACCCTACAAGTACCTCTGTTGACCCAACGACATGTATATCTACATCTATGCCTTACCCTTCGAGCCACCTAAGGATACTTGGCCGACGGTACTTCTGATATCACTAACTGGTCCTACATTGTGAAAATCACTTTTACTGGAATGCAGCTGGGTAACGTCGTCGACAACCGCCGATATTTCCAAAGGAGGACATGATGACATTTACAAGGCTGGGGGTGATCCTGTCGAAATATCGGCCTTTGTCGACGACTTCAGCCGGCTGCATTCCGGTAAGTTATATGAGCATTTTTTATGCTGGGATACACTATGGTCCCAAATTCCCTGTTCCACTCACGTATGGGCACGGGAAGAATGACTATCGGTACGCCTGCGTATTAGCTCTAATTTCACGAATATTCTCCACATGGTCGTTTTGCGAGATGTATGTGGGAGGAAGGAATATATTTCCGGATCTTCCCGGAAAGTGATCACAAAAATTTCACAAAATTTCTGCAACTAAACGATCTCGTGACGAAACGAGGCACTCTTTGTTGGACCTTCCCTATTAGTCCTAGCTGGTAAGGATTCCAGATAGATCAACAATAATCAAGAATCGGTCAAACAAGCGCCCTGTTGACAATTCCTTCGTGGATGAGTTCCATTTCTTTAAGATTCTTGCTATGAATCTCAATTTATCTGCTATGGATAGTTACTCCTACATATTTTAAGGTGGATACTGCTTCCAGAAATTTGTCATCAATGGCGTAGTTGTACGCTGGTGGGTTTCTTTTCCTATGTATGAACAATATATTACAGTTATTTACGTCCAGGGTGAACTCCCACAGCCTACATCATTCATGAATCCTCTGCGGGTCACTCTGCATATCGCACGTGGCTGTCTTGGCCACCAAATTCGCCTGATCTGAACGTGTGACGTTATCTGGTGCCAGTTCCGCGCCCAAAAATTACTTCGTAATTCCCGGGAATTAGGTGACTCGTACGTGGTTGTCGGATGCTGCATACGCCCCCGGGAACCTATCAAGGAACGTGCAAGCTCATTTTAAATCTGTCTGGAATGTTGTTTAGTACTCGTCGTACAGCTACAAAAATATTGCTACTTCCCGACAGATATATTTATCAGCTTTTTGAACTTTGAACAATTCTAAAACGAGAAAACAAAACAAAAGCCTTTTAGGAATAAGAACTGTTGAAAGAAATCAGCTTAGGGGTGTTGATTCCTGAATTCTTGAACGAGAATATACCCTCTGAGAGCAATTCGTGAGAAATGTTTGCCAGACTGGAGACTGTTTGTTGGAATATCAGAACAAACAGAAACACTAACTGTAATATGCAGAACACGTGTTTCTTCTGCGCGGAAACTGTATCATACTATATGCGCTCCTTGAGGAAAGAACATCTTTGCAACTCCGTGTTTGTATCCAGTATTGCTTGTAATCTTCCTAAAGTTGTAAGAGTGGTATTATCGGAGTATACGTCTATAATACGCAGTTTTTGTCCAACAGAATGCCACATTAAATTAAATTATGCAGAACATAATAGTAGACGATTGTTCCGTACGACATAAGGCTTAAAAAGTCTACGTTCCTGTCTACTCCGTTATCTCTCAACACTCTTTATCCAATACTCGACACTCACTGCTCTGCAATTCGCCACGAACAGAATGTGAAGTTACGTTGCTTTCTGATGCTATCTTTTTTATTTAATTTATCACATACATGTAAAATTCACTTTCTTTGTCTCATTGTATACTGGCATCTTAACTGCAATTCTTGCTGTTTGCTAAGTGCTGCATCGTTTTAATGATTTTACTGAAATGCGTAGAGATTCTACCGTTATGCAAATACACGGGAATTTTATCTTTACTGATGTATCGTGTCCTCTAGATACTTGAAAATTAGAAAGCAATTGAACTTACAGAATTCTGAACATGTTCTCGTGCATAAAGTAAAATACACACCTGGAAATGGAAAAAAGAACACATTGACACCGGTGTGTCAGACCCACCATACTTGCTCCGGACACTGCGAGAGGGCTGTACAAGCAATGATCACACGCGCGGCACAGCGGACACACCAGGAACCGCGGTGTTGGCCGTCGAATGGCGCTAGCTGCGCAGCATTTGTGCACCGCCGCCGTCAGTGTCAGCCAGTTTGCCGTGGCATACGGAGCTCCACCGCAGTCTTTAACACTGGTAGCATGCCGCGACAGCGTGGACGTGAACCGTATGTGCAGTTGACGGACTTTGAGCGAGGGCGTATAGTGGGCATGCGGGAGGCCGGGTGGACGTACCGCCGAATTGCTCAACACGTGGGGCGTGAGGTCTCCACAGTACATCGATGTTGTCGCCAGTGGTTGGCGGAAGGTGCACGTGCCCGTCTACCTGGGACCGGACCGCAGCGACGCACGGATGCACGCCAAGACCGTAGGATCCTACGCAGTGCCGTAGGGGACCGCTCCGCCACTTCCCAGCAAATTAGGGACACTGTTGCTCCTGGGGTATCGGCGAGGACCATTCGCAACCGTCTCCATGAAGCTGGGCTACGGTCCCGCACACCGTTAGGCCGTCTTCCGCTCGCGCCCCAACATCGTGCAGCCCGCCTCCAGTGGTGTCGCGACAGGCGTGAATGCCTTGGTGCCAATGATGGTCGTATGCGTGTTTGGCGCCGTGCAGGTGAGCGCCACAATCAGGACTGCATACGACCGAGGCACACAGGGCCAACACCCGGCATCATGGTGTGGGGGAGCGATCTCCTACACTGGCCGTACACCACTGGTGATCGTCGAGGGGACACTGAATAGTGCACGGTACATCCAAACCGTCATCGAACCCATCGTTCTACCATTCCTAGACCGGCAAGGGAACTTGCTGTTCCAACAGGATAATGCACGTCCGCATGTATCCCGTGCCACCCAACGTGCTCTAGAAGGTGTAAGTCAACTACCCTGGCCAGCAAGATCTCCGGATCTGTCCTCCATTGAGCATGTTTGGGACTGGATGAAGCGTCGCCTCACGCGGTCTGCACGTCCTGCACGAACGCTGGTCCAACTGAGGCGCCAGGTGGAAATGGCATGGCAAGCCGTTCCACAGGACTACATCCAGCATCTCTACGATCGTCTCCATGGGAGAATAGCAGCCTGCATTGCTGCGAAAGTTGGATATACACTGTACTAGTGCCGACATTGTGCATGCTCTGTTGCCTGTGTCTATGTGCCTGTGGTTCTGTCAGTGTGATCATGTGATGTATCTGACCCCAGGAATGTGTCAATAAAGTTTCCCCTTCCTGGGACAATGAATTCACGGTGTTCTTATTTCAATTTCCAGGAGTGTAATTTTATTTCTCATCGAGTATACAATTCACTTCAAAATTCAGTAGGCTACTTAATATTAGGTTCACAATTGTAAGCATTTGTTTCCTAAAATAAACTGATGAAACAGTAACAGTTAACGAAGCAACTGTAACTACAAGATGGAACTTAGACTAGTAACGTAGGATTTCATATTACACTGCCTCATGCAAAACGTGAAGCACCCAAACCATACTGATATCAATCCAACTTCGTAGATAAACTATCGCCGAGTATGTAAATGATTGGAGTTGCAATTCTTCGACAGTTACACCACCAGAGTGGATTAGTGTTGTTCATGTTCAGTGTTGTTGCGAGGCCTTGTAGCGTATATAAGGGTGAACACCGTCATATGATGTGCGATTACTCTGAAGGAAGCGGAGGTGCTCCATACAGGTGCGAGGCAGTGTTATCAGCACTTAACAGGGTTGTGTGTCTCCATTTGGCTGGATGCTCGAACAGTGCAAAATCTAGATTTGTGAGCCATCCGTATGTGACAGTGTCGCAGCGCTGGACTTCATGGGAAGTCTCAAGATTCCAGTAGACCACGACCGACCAGCACAAGGGACGATCGCCGTATTGTACATTAAGGACAATGTAGCCCCTTGACATACCGTGTTCAGTTCAAGAACAAATAACGGACTCCTTCGAACATTCTCTGTCATGCCGCACCGTTGGTCAGAGACTAGCACCAGCCGAACTAGGAACTTACTTACGCTGTCGTTATCACCACAATACAAACCGCTACCTTCGAAGTGGTACCGCGCCTGGGAAACGGAGTTATCATGATTGGCATCACACTGTATTCAGCGTTGAATCACGTCTCTTCTCTGCCGAAGATGACCATCGTCGGCTGACATGGCGCAGACCTGAAGAGAGATCTCGTTCTTCCATTGTTTTGGAAGGCACAGTCATTTTGTTCCTGGAATCATGGTGTGAGGAACCATCGGTTATGACTTCAGGTCACTGCTGATACTAATGGAGTGAGGTAAGATAGCAAAACGGTATGTCACGGACTTGCCGCTTCCTCATGTGTTACCTCTCATCGGACAGTTGCGTGGTGCCATTTTGGAACTGGACAGTGCTCGCCTACACATGTCTCGTGTGTCTACGAACTGTCTGCGTAATATTGAGGTACTTCCGTAACTAGCAAGATCTGCAGATCTATCCCCGATTGAAATTGTCCTGAATCAGATAGCAAGGATACTCTATTCCTGTATAAGCATCCAGGATATAAAGTACATATTGCAATAGTTGTGGGCCAGCTTCCCAGCCGAATCAGTGCATGCATCCAAGCAAGAGGGGAAGCAACGTCTTATGTGGGCACAGAACGCCAAGGTCTTTGTAAACTTGACTCGGTACTGTAATCACTGAAACAATATGACATTTTCCCTTAAGGGGATACGGAATCACCTATCCCCGCAATGTTAATATATGCCTACTATAGGGAACATTTTCTCACAAACTACTGGAGACAGAGAGGTAAAAATTTTACTGTATGTGCATTCATATGTTACAACAATACTGAAACAACAGTTTATTGTCAAAGTATTTTCTTACAGAGATATTGTACATTTATTTTTAAGTAATTTTTTTCCATCGCTTTTTACTAGACTATCACCCCTAAGTCTTTTGTAAATCAAGTAATTAAAAAATCGTTGTTTCAGTATGTAATAGGGACCTATGTCACTACGTCATAAAAATTTCAGACTTCTAGGTTGACCAGTACCTGAGATAATGTTCCTAGATGAAGTAAAAAGTAAACTTACGGGAAACGGAGAAAGAAGATTAAAACATTCCTGATCCGTAGCTAATACCCCCTTCACAGTCTTCATAATCATCTTCAAGTCTTCTTTTGGCACCCCTCTGCACCTGTCTTGCTTTTTTCACTAATGTCTTGATTATATTATCAGCATGCCTTAGTCTGTGCTGATCTAAAAAGAACATAGCACGTACCGTACGGGAACCAACACACATACCCAACTTTTGAAGGACCTGGCATTTAGTTATATTTCCAAGATTGAAGGTTGCCACAGCAGCATACACATAATGTAGTGTATTAATTCCGACAAACACTGTTTTTGGGAGACGATGCCATATCACACTATTCAAGCACTCGTTGGGGTTCTGCGTTTTTCCGTGAAGACATTTCATCAGAAGACTTCTGTCAGCCAGATCTCTGAAAATGGGCTTTATTTCTGCCATGATGGCTGATGGTAGACTGTGGTGGTGAATGTATTTCTCTCCTGTTGTTAGTCCCCTATTGTATTTACACCAGCTGTTTTCACCTTTGGGGCACAAACCATGTTGTGGATGCTCATCCGTGGATGCGGTGTGGAAATATAAAGCCCATATAGCTCTCCTCATTTCTTCAAGATTGCCTGTATTTTGCCTGATTGCAAGGCCATAGCAGTTCTGAATGTGGTCTATTATGGAATCAGTCAATCTTCCTCTGCCATCCAAGGTTTTCCCATCATCTAGTTTTTTCCCTTTCATAACTGATTTTAACCTTCTCAGCCTGGCACCCATTCTCTTCTGCACATGTCCTATACATTCAAGTTTGCTTATATTTACACTGTTCCCATATGGTTTGCTTTCCAAAACTTCTTTGAATGCTTTAGAGTCACCATCTCCCAGATATTTGACATAGCGAACATTATACCACTGTGAAGAGCGATGAAAAATTTTCTTCACCCCAGCAACCTCCATGCCACCACTACTACCATAATAATTAGCAATACAGTCATCACTGTGTTCATTTTTCAGCCTGCCTGTGCACCTACAGTATTTAGACATTATTGCAACATCAATAACCTTGCCAGTATCAACACTAGTTGCTGTTACACCATTGTTGGAGGTGTGGCCCCTTTTCTGCCACGTGCCATCAAACGCCACTGTGAGGTCACGACTGCCGTCATTTTCTTCCACTGCTTCTTCCACAGCAACCTGCATTGACTTCTGTGCTACATCTTCAACTGCAGATCCTAGTACATAATTGTAAGCTTCAAACTTTGAAGGTGCACTTGGAAGATTTAGAACACCACATAGCATATCACCAGCTGCTTTGCCCTTACCAATTGCTCGCAATCCATAAACTAACCTAATATTTACACTATAAAGTTCAGTTTTCTTGTATCCATTATTTACAGTTACTGAAACCGAACTTGGAAACTTACAGCTGTATTTACAAACACTGCATATTAAATTAAACTGGGCAGCCAGGCCAACATGGGATTCTACTTTCAGAGAAACGTTTCCATGACATTTTTTGCAGCACAAACTGTTTTCAAGAGCTTCACACAATATATTCGTATCAATGAGTTCAAAAACTTCATTCCCTCTATCAAGTAAATTATATTTCTCTTCCAAATCTCTTAGTTTTTTATGAGAAGCACTGTTTTCATTTGGTGTAAGTTCGTTCGGCAAATCAGTAATAAGTGGATTCACATTTTCCAACAGTGATGATGATGAACTGCTTTGCTTTGCTAATGAATCATTATTTCTTTTCTTTTGCCAGTTCACACGCTTTTTAAATACTTTTGCTTTAGCTCTAGGCAAAATCACTGCGAAAAATGAAGCACTAAATACGAAATAACTCAACAACAACTACTTTCTTATATCACACTGTTTACAAAACAGTCCCGCCACAAAGTCAAAGAGTAACTTGAGGAAACCAGAGAGAAACATTTTCGGGCAACTAGTGTATAAATAGTCGCTGGAAACCGGGATATTTGAATTCATGTCACTTTAAAGGTACTGCCAAAAAGTTCATGGTCAGCCACGAGAGACGTGTATAACTAAAGCGCAATACCCGATCTCACAAATATATAAAAATAAAATAGTTATAATTGTAGTAGAGCTATGTATGATACGTCATTTTAAAGAGGAAACATGGCAGAATATAATACGCCAATAAAAAAAAATTCGATTTTTTAACCCAAAATCCGATTCCGAGTGTATATTAATTTTATACACGAATAATAAGTTAAAAATGCTAGTTCGGCCAAAATTACATGCTAATTTAGCCATATATATATATATGACATTTTCAGAGACATGAAGTACATATTACAATAGTTGTCGGCAAGAAATATGTTCACTTACTGATTTTTTTGTCTCCAGAGTTAGAAATTATTGTTCTTACGCTATAAGCAGATGCTCCCGAACGCTTTAGCTATATTCCTAGGTCTTTTTCCCTATTAAGTTTTATTGAATTTTAACATCCAAAATTTTAGACAAATCTACCCTATTTATTACTTTTTCTTGGTACACTAAATGAATGGGAAATGAATTTTTCACGGTGCACAGAATTGCAAGATGTTTTTCTGTTTCTTTCTTTTCAGCTTAAAGGTAGTGCATTTGCGCAAAATCGGATTATTACCTTAACGAAATATGCTAATTTACTTTACGGATTTTCTTTGCTCAGTGGCAGTAACTCCGGTTATCTGCAAAAATTACATAGGAAGGACGTTAGGAAGATAGACTTGTCTGTGAAAAAGTCACGTACAGGAGTCTAGCTAGCCCAGGGGACGAGGGCCCTAGTGACGTCGGCACTGTGTGTTGTGTGTGTGTGGGGGGGGGGGAGGTGGGGGGAGGTGCCGGGGGCAGATGTGAGGGCGTAGGGCGCCGCTTGCCTCCGCCGCCACCGCCGCCGCCGCCGCCCGATCAATACACGGGGCCTGGACTGGACTTGAGAGTCCTGGGGCGCCGTCGACGTCCGCGTCGACAGCGCCCGCCACGCGGGACTCCCGCTACCCCCGCTCCTTCCCTGGGGCATCAGGCTGCCTCCTCCTCTTCCTCCCCTCCTCTGCGATGGTGGAGAGCCGCTGGCGGACGTTCCTTGGTGCTTCTGCCGCAAAATATACTGCGCTTAACGATCGCACAAAAAAAAGGTTCTTTAGAAACAAATTATAAATCAACGTCCACTCGCAGCCAAAATTCCTTGTGACTTAACCAAAGTGCCTGCTGAATCAAAATGGTGTCTTTTCTTACTGTCATGTCCTTAAGAAGGATATATATATATATATATATATATATATATATATATATATATATATATATTCCGTGGCAATCTTAAAAAATAGAAGTTATGGCCATAACATGGCTCTGTTGAAGAATACAGCTCCGTGGCAACCACAATAGATACTTAGAAGTTACGGCCACGTATTATTGTAAGGTGAAACCAATACGTTGATCACTCTTAATTCGTAATAGTCTACTGTATTGGTATGGAGATGTTGTGTAAATGATGTAAGACATAACTACACGATTACTGCTGGAATCCATACTTTAAGAGATTTGGACTGGCGAGTGGCGGTACACGTTTGACAACTCTGTCAATATTATGTTGTTTCCAGTTGCTGATGTGGCGACGGAAATTTATAAGATAACATACATGACTAATGAAATATTCCTCACTCAGAATACTTCCACACTATTACAATTACATGTAATTAAACTTTGTTTATGTGAACAATTAAATTTCGAGCATAAAGCAGTCTGCGGTTTGTGATGGATTACAACAAAAGAAAGTAATGGTTTTCCAGGAATTCTTAGTAATGCGAAGGAAAAGTTCGTCACAGACAATTACTCTCAAACGAAACGAAAATAGATTCTTGAGCGCACAGATTACGTTCTCTCGACCAATTAAAAGTCCATCCTGAAAACAAAGTTCTGGCAACAGCACGGCTTGTCCACGGCGCAGAGCGCCAAGTCTCAGAACACTGATTGCGGGAGTGTAGCCGCCTGGCCGGCGAAGGCGATGTCCGTCCCGTGGTGGTATCCAAACGTTGATGGTACGTCACCCGCTGGCTGGCGAAGATGGAACTGGCTGTAGCCGGCTCCGCCTGGGTAGAAATACTCGTGCGGCAGAAGGTTACAGTTCACCTGTTGGATGCAGCAAGACATGCACGTCTGGAACGACCCCTGTTGCTATCTTCTGCGCCCTCTGGTTGGTTACCGGGAGACCCTCTGTCAACTAGGTTATACGCCCCTGGTAGAATTTTTTTTTTTATTTACCTGTATTCATGGAACCCTCCATCTACCGCGGATACCAGCCTGAACGCAGGGGTTGAGCTGACGATAACACGCTAAGTATAGATGTTCTGCAGGTTGGAGGCAAACTTGAGAAACACGCTAACTAGATTTTATGTTCACAGTAGCATGTTTTTTATTTACTTGTTTTAATAGAACCCTCCACGTAAGAGTTTCCATGATTACCGTTGAGGTGGAGAGTCCATTTAAGCAACTTTTCGAGTAATGTGACGTACATGCTCCATTGCGTTTATAGGCGGAATGAACACGATACTTTGTTGGAACATACACAGTCGGCTCAACAGCTATTGGGGTGTCCCATTTTTTTTTTTTACAAATAGCAAATGGCGCTATCACTAGAACAAATATGGCTCTATTTTCGTGGGCAAGCTGTGGGCAAGTTTCGATTACACGAGATTTTCGATAGTAACCACAGTGGCGATCATGAGACTCAGTTTTTTTTTACCAAAACAGTGATAATATTCCTCGACCACACCCTCCTCCGTTGATTTTGCCCCGGTAGTCTCCAAGCTCGTTCCGAAACTCAAATCTACTCACAAGAGGGAGCATTTGAAGGTAGTGAATTGATAAAACGAAGCGCGATGGCGATTCTAAACAGTATTGTATTCCAGTCAAAGCTATTGCCAAGGTTTTCTAGATCTTCTAGGACATAGGTTACAAAGTAAAGAGTAGGACTGAAAGTCGCTCCCAATATCTCCACATGGCAACCTGACGCGAGATCGTTTAGCAATGGGTACGTAAAAGATGTCCTATTCTTCCACTTGTCAAAAAAAAAAAAAAGGAAAAAAATGGAACTGAAGTGCACGGATTATAAAATGGTGTATAACAGAGAATGCCTGCTTCCGCGCCTATTGTTCAATCTATATATTGAAGAAACAATGATGGAAATAGAAGGAAAATGGTCCAAGAAAGAGATTAAAAGTCAGGGTGCAAAGAAACCTATGGCAAGATTCGCGGATGACATTGCTCTCCTCGGTGAATGTGAAGAAGAATTACGGGATCTGCGGAATAGAATAAACAGTTCAATGCATACAGAATAGTGATTGAGAGTAAACTGAAAAAAGACACAGGTAATGAGACGTAGAACAATATAGAAAATCGAGAAATTAAGCATCAGATTTGGTGATCAACAAGTAGACGAAATTAGGGAATTATGCCATCTTGGATGCAAAACGACCCATGGTGGACGGAGGAAGAAGGACATAAAAGGCAGACTATCACTGGCAAATACAGCATTCCTGGCAAAGAGAAGTCTACTTGTATCAAACATTGCATTAATTTTCGAATGAAATTTCTGAGAATATACCTTTGGAGAACAACGTTGTATGGTAGTGACTCATGGACAGTGGAAAAACCTGCAAGAAAGAGAATAGAGGGGTTTTAGATGTGGTGCTACAGAACAATATTTGAAATTAGGTGGAGTGATGAGGTTAAGTATGAGGAGGTTCTCCACAGAATCGGTGAAGAATGGAACATGTGGAAAACACCGACTACAAGGAGGGATTGTGTTACGACATTAAGGAATAACCTCTATGGAAGCAGGTGGAGCTGTAGAGGTTAAAATCTGTAGGCGGAGACAGAGATTTAAAGACATTCAACAAGTAACTCAAGGCGTAGTGTGCGACTGCTATTATGACATGAAGAGGTTAGCGAAGAGAGGAACTTGTGGTTGGCCACCTCAAACCAGTCAGAAGCCTGATGAGTTAAAAAAGATCCAGTTTGAGTCAAACTGGCCCATAATTCTTGTACCTGGTCCTTGATATCCTGGATACCGCCAACGGGGCCGAGTTCATATCCATGCTCGTGTCTCAACGAAGTACCTCGACGTAAGGCATAAAAATGACATTTTCACTCTGCGGTGGAATGTGCGCTGATATGAAACTTCCTGGCAGATTAAAACTGTGTGCCGGACCGAGACTCGAACTGGTGACCTTAGCATTTCGCGGGGAAGTGCTCCACCATCTGAGCTACCGAACCACGACTCACGAGCCCTCCTTACAGCTTCAATTCTGCCAGTACCTCGCCTCCTACCTTCCAAACTTCACAGAAGCTCTTCTGCGAAACCTGGTAGAGCACTTGCCCGTGAAAGGCAAAGGTCCCAAGCTCGAGTCTCGATCCGGCACGAAGTTTTAATCTGCCAGGCAGTTTCATGATGCATAAAGTACTGCATAGAGATAAGTGTCATGTGTCGATATGCATTGTCCTGTTGAAAAATGATTCTACGATATTCTGACATGAGAGGTAACACGTGAGGATATCCCTGAAACATCGTCGTATCATCAGAGTTCTCTCAATCACTACAAGACTATGGTAGCGAATCACGCCACTGTTAAGCGCAGCTCACGTATGGGATTAATAACCTATCGCAGATGCTAATAGTCTCTGGCCAGTAGTGTGGTATGACACGAAATATTTTAGAGGGTTCTTTATTATCCTATGTTAATGGAACACAACTTTGAGACTTTACACGTAATGTGAATCTGCAACCGTTATTCATACTCTATGACCACACAAGGGTACCAGTCCTGTAGCACGTCAGCTCTGTAAGACTGCGGTAGCGTAGTTTGAGCAACAACTACACAGAGAAAAGTTCAAGAACTGTATATTAGAAAAGTCTAAATCTCGTAATAACTGAACACAACGCTGGTCCCTTCTAGCACCTAAATCAGACACTGATGAAATAATGCAAAGTAGCCACATTTTATGTCTGTAGCTACCACACAGACATCTGAGCAGACTCCTGAAGAACCTTGGTGATGATGCTCGCCGTAACTTGGACTGTAGGCTCGCTGAGGACTGCCATATAGGCCCAGCAGAGCTCTTTATAATATCACGCGGAAGGGTACAACGTCCCACTTGAGTGGCTACCACTAGTTGAAAACACAGCTGTTCGCTAATAGGCTCGCTGTGTGAAATGATGTCAGACGGCGTTTGATTGGTGTCTGAGGAGTGTCTAGCAAAATAGCGTGCCCTCTAGAGGCGGCCGATGCCTGTCTTGTTGAGTGGCGCACCTGCGCAGTAGGCCGCTGGTGGCACGCTGTCGTGTGGCGGGATGACGTCTGCAAGGCGCGAAAGAGCGTAACACGCGTAAAAAAACGTTTCAAAATTTCTTCTATTCTGGTCGAGATAGGACCTTTGTGATTCTGAATTTGATTAACCTTCATTCCTTATTTGTAATTATTTCTGTCGATTTTCCCTCTGCTCTCCGAATAAATCCCCAAACAATTGCACTTCGGGTGTACTACAATCTAGTTTCTTGTACCGCTAAATTGCTCAAATACTGTCAGTTTGATAGTTAAATACATACTGGCCTCAAAGGTCATCCATACCAGAACTAAATTCCCATCCCCACTTAAATACTGCCGAAAGTCTGCTAAATTACATGGGAATTGTAACTATACCAACTGAGTACATACATGAATATACTTTCTACATTATGAAGAATGTCAATTACCAACAGCAACATTCACAGTCATAGAGGAGAAGCCATATTGTACACACGTTTTGTAAAATAAAATTAATCTTCCACTCTTTATGACCCATGAACGCAATGCGGATTAGCGCTTCCATCGTTTTGGGAATATCGTAAACACAAACAACAAAAAAAGTTTTGCATCACCTCGGTTCAGAAAGTTCCGGAACCTGTATAGAAAATTAGAATAGAGATCATCATAAACATCATTTCCGCCCTTTTAATGGCTCATGAAAACCACACATTGCACGTTGCACCACCATACAGCAAGACCTTCAGAGGTGGTGGTCCAGATTGCTGTACACATCTGTTCCTCTAATATCCAGTAGCACGTCCTCTTGCATTGACGCATGCCTGTATTCGTCGTGGCATACTATCCACAGATTCATCAAGGCACTGTTGGTCAAGGTTGTCCCAATCCTCAACGGCGATTCGGCGTAGATCCCTCACAGTGGTTGACGGGTCACGTCGTCCGTAATCAGCCCTTTTCAATCTATCCCAGGCATGTTCGATAGGGTTAATGTCTGCAGAAGATGCTGGCCGCTCTAGTCGAGCGATGCTGTTATCCTGTGGGAAGTCATTCACAAGATTCGCATGATGGGGGTGCCAATTATTGTCCATAAAGACGAATGCCTCGGCAATATGCTGCCGATATGGTCGCACTATCAATCGGAGGATGGCATTAACGTATCGTACAGCCGTTACGGCGCCTTCCATGACCACCAGCGGCGTACGTCGGCCCCACATAATGTCACCCCAAAACAGCACCGAACCTCCACCTTGCTGCACTCGCTGGACAGTGTGTCTAAGGCGGTCCGTCTGACCGAGTTGACTCTAAACACAGCTCCGACGATTGTCTGGTCGAAGGCATAAGCAACACTAATCAGTGAAGAGAACGTGATGAGAAATCCTCAGCGGTCTATTCAGCATGTTGTTGGGCCCATCTGTACCGCGCTGCATTGTGTCGTGGTTGCAAAGATGGACATCGCCAGGAAGTCCGGAGTGAAGATGCGCATCATGCAGCCTATTGCGCACAGTTTGAGTTACAGCACGACGTCCTGCGGCTGCACGAAAACCATTATTCAACATGATGGTGTTGCTGGCAGGGTTCCTCCGAGGCAGTAGCGGTCATCCACTGCAGTAGTAGGCCTTGAGCGGCCTGACCGAGGAATGTCATTGACAGTTCCTGTCTCTCTGTATCTCCTCCATGTCCGAACAAAACCGCTTTGGTTCACTCCGAGGCGCCTGGACACTTCCCTTTTTGAGAGCCCTTCCTGGCACAAAGTAACAATGTTGACGCGATCGAACCGCGGTATTGACCGTCTCGGCATGGTTGAACTGCAGACAACACGGGCCGTGTACCTCCTTCCTGGTGAAGTGACTGAAACTGTTCGGTTGTCGGACCCCCTCCGTCCAATAAGAGCTGCTCATGCATGGTTGTTTACATCTTTGGGCGGGCTTAGCGACATCTCTGAACAGTCAAAAGGACTGTGTCTGTGATACAATATCCGCAGTCACGTCTGTCCTTTGGAGTTCTGGGAACCGGGAGAGTGCAAAACTTTTTTTGATGTGTGTAATAGCCATGAGAACTGACTTACTAGAACTATGCTGCAGAAACCAGTGCCAAATTCCACTTTCGCTGGCTGCCAGGAAGCAAAGTCCCGATACGCTCACCCCTGATTTTTGGGGCGGACGTGCTACGTGGTACGCAGCAGTAGCACATCCCATGAACAGAGTGAAAGCTTTAACATGCTTGAGGCTTTTCCCTATTGCTTCCCCACAATGCACTACTGCAATATTCACTGTGCACTTGTGCTATGCAATCGATAACCACCCTGCCCGCGAATGGCAGATATATGGGGTCGAACTCCTGCTATGTAAAATAGTCCAGCCTAACACAAACCAGCAATAGGGCGTCCACTGAGAGATTATCACAATTTCATTTCACGTAAAGACTTGATTGTACAAATTCTTCATCTGTACTGATCAATGCAACTATAGGTTAGCAGCAGTTAATTCGGTGACGTACCTCAATTTTCATGTCTTCCTGGTTTCCTCTTCGGTTCTCAATTGGTCATCTACATCTACATCTACATCTACGTGTTCACTCTGCTATTCACAATAAAGTGCGTGACAAAGGGTTCAATGAATAACCTTCATGCTGTCTCTCTACCGTTCCACTCTCCAACGGCACGAGGGAAAAACAAGCACTTAAATTTTTCCTTGCGAGCCCTGATTTCTATTATTTTATCGTGATGATCATTTCTCCCTATATAGGTGGGTGCCAAAAGAATGTTTTCGCAATCGAAGGAGAAAACTGGTGATTGAAATTTCATGAGAAGATACCGCCGCAACGAAAAACGGCTTTGTATTAATGATTGCCACTCCAATTCACGTCTCATGTCTGTGACACTATCTCCCCTATTTCGCGATAATACAAAATGAGGTGCCCTTCTTTGTAATTTTTCGATGTCATCTGTCAGTCCCATCTGATGCGGATCCCACACCGCACAGCAGTACTGCAGAATAGGGCAGACAAGCGTAGTGTAAGCAGTCTCTTTGGTGGACCTGTTGCACCTTCTAAGTGTTCTGCCAAGAATCGCAGTCTTTGTTTTGCTCTACCCACAACGTTATCTATGTGATCGTTCCAATTTAGGTTATTTGTATTAGTAATCCGTAAATATTTAGTTGAATTTACAGCCCTCCGATTTGTGTGACTTATCGCGTAATCGAAATTTAGCTGATTTCTTTTAGTACTCATGTGAATAACTTCGCACTTTTCTTTAATCAGGGTCAATTGCCACTTTTCGCTCCAAACAGATATATCTAAATCATTTTGCAAGTCGTTTTGATCATCTGATGATTTTACAAGACGGTAAATCACAGCATTATCTGCAAACAATCTAAGACGGCTACTCCGATTGTGTCCTATGTCGTTAATATACACTCCTGGAAATGGAAAAAAGAACACATTGACACCGGTGTGTCAGACCCACCATACTTGCTCCGGACACTGCGAGAGGGCTGTACAAGCAATGATCACACGCACGGCACAGCGGACACACCAGGAACCGCGGTGTTGGCCGTCGAATGGCGCTAGCTGCGCAGCATTTGTGCACCGCCGCCGTCAGTGTCAGCCAGTTTGCCGTGGCATACGGAGCTCCATCGCAGTCTTTAACACTGGTAGCATGCCGCGACAGCGTGGACGTGAACCGTATGTGCAGTTGACGGACTTTGAGCGAGGGCGTATAGTGGGCATGCGGGAGGCCGGGTGGACGTACCGCCGGATTGCTCAACACGTGGGGTGTGAGGTCTCCACAGTACACCGATGTTGTCGCCAGTGGTCGGCGGAAGGTGCACGTGCCCGTCGACCTGGAACCGGACCGCAGCGAAGCACGGATGCACGCCAAGACCGTAGCATCCTACGCAGTGCCGTAGGGGACCGCACCGCCGCTTCCCAGCAAATTAGGGACACTGTTGCTCCTGGGGTATCGGCGAGGACCATTCGCAACCGTCTCCATGAAGCTGGGCTACGGTCCCGCACACCGTTAGGCCGTCTTCCGCTCACGCCCCAACATCGTGCAGCCCGCCTCCAGTGGTGTCGCGACAGGCGTGAATGGAGGGACGAATGGAGACGTGTCGTCTTCAACGATGAGAGTCGCTTCTGCCTTGGTGCCAATGATGGTCGTATGCGTGTTTGGCGCCGTGCAGGTGAGCGCCACAATCAGGACTGCATACGACCGAGGCACACAGGGCCAGCACCCGGCATCATGGTGTGGGGAGCGATCTCCTACACTGGCCGTACACCACTGGTGATCGTCGAGGGGACACTGAATAGTGCACGGTACATCCAAACCGTCATCGAACCCATCGTTCTACCATTCCTAGACCGGCAAGGGAACTTGCTGTTCCAACAGGACAATGCACGTCCGCATGTATCCCGTGCCACCCAACGTGCTCTAGAAGGTGTAAGTCAACTACCCTGGCCAGCATGATCTCCGGATCTGTCCCCCATTGAGCATGTTTGGGACTGGATGAAGCGTCGTCTCACGCGGTCTGCACGTCCAGCACGAACGCTGGTCCAACTGAGGCGCCAGGTGGAAATGGCGTGGCAAGCCGTTCCACAGGACTACATCCAGCATCTCTACGATCGTCTCCATGGGAGAATAGCAGCCTGCATTGCTGCGAAAGGTGGATATACACTGTACTAGTGCCGACATTGTGCATGCTCTGTTGCCTGTGTCTATGTGCCTGTGGTTCTGTCAGTGTGATCATGTGATGTATCTGACCCCAGGAATGTGTCAATAAAGTTTCCCCTTCCTGGGACAATGAATTCACGGTGTTCTTATTTCAATTTCCAGGAGTGTAGATCAGGAACAATAGAGGGCCTATAACACTTCCTTGGGGGACGCGGAATATTATTTCTGTTTTACTCGATGACTTTCCGTCTATTACTACTGACTGTGACCTTTCTGGAAGGAAATCACGAATCCAGTCGCAAAACTGAGGCGATACTCCGTAGGCACGCAGTTTGATTAGAAGACGCTAATGAGGAACGGTGTCGAAAGCCTTCTGGTAATCTAAAAATATGGAATCAATTTGACATCCCCTGTCGAAAGCACTAATTACATCGTGAGTATAAAGAAAGAGTTGTGTTTCACAAGAACGATATTTTCTGAATCCATGCTGACTATATGTCAATACATCGTTTACTTCGAGGTACTTCATAATGTTTGAATACAGTATATGTTCTAAAACCCTATTGCATATCTACGTTAGTAATATAAGCCTGTATTTCAGCGGCTTACCCCTACTTCCCTTTTTGGTTATTGGTGTGATTTGAGCAATTTTCCAGTCTTTAGGTACGTATCTTTCTGTGAGCGAGCATACTCTGAGAGGAACCTGACTGGTATACAATTTGGACCGGACGCCTTGCCTTTATTGAGTGATTTAAGCTGCTTTGTTACACCGAGGATATCTACATCTACATCTACATCTACATTTATACTCCGCAAGCCACCCAACGGTGTGTGGCGGAGGGCACTTTACGTGCCACTGTCATTACCTCCCTTTCCTGTTCCAGTCGCGTATGGTTCGCGGGAAGAACGACTGTCTGAAAGCCTCCGTGCGCGCTCTAATCTCTCTAATTTTACATTCGTGATCTCCTCGGGAGGTATAAGTAGGGGGAAGCAATATATTCGATACCTCATCCAGAAACGCACCGTCTAGAAACCTGGCGAGCAAGCTACACCGCGATGCAGAGAGCCTCTCTTGCAGAGTCTGCCACATGAGCTTGCTAAACATCTCCGTAACGCTATCACGGTTACCAAATAAGCCTGTGACGAAACGCGCCGCTCTTCTTTGGATTTTCTCTATTTCCTCCATCAACCCGATTTGGTACGGATCCCACACTGATGAGCAATACTCAAGTATAGGTCGAACGAGTGTTTTGTAAGCCACCTCCTTTCTTGATGGACTACATTTTTTAAGGACTCTCCCAATGAATCTCAGCCTGGTACCCGCCTTACCAACAATTAATTTTATATGATCATTCCACTTCATATCGTTCCGCACGCATACTCCCAGATATTTTACAGAAGTAACTGCTACCAGTTTTTGTTCCGCTATCATATAATCATACAATAAAGGATCCTTCTTTCTATGTATTCGCAATACATTACATTTATCTATGTTGAGGGTCAGTTGCCACTGCCTGCACCAAGTGCCTATCCGCTACAGATCTTCCTGTATTTCGCTACAATCTTCAAATGCTGCAACTTTTCTGTATACTACAGCATCATCCGCGAAAAGCCGTATGGAACTTCCGACACTATCTACTAGGTCATTTATATATATTGTGAAAAGCAATGGTCCCATAACACTCCCCTGTGGCACAACAGAGGCTACCTTAACGTCTGTAGACGTCTCTCCATTGATAACAACATGCTGTGTTCTGTTTGCTAAAAACTCTTCAATCCAGCCACACGGCTGGTCTGATATTCCGTAGGCTCTTACTTTGTTTATCAGGCGACAGTGCGCAACTGTATCGAACGCCTTCCGGAAGTCAAGGAAAATAGCATCTACCTGGGAGCCTGTATCTAATATTTTCTGGGTCTCATGAACAAATAAAGCGAGTTGGGTCTCACACGATCGCTGTTTCCGGAATCCATGTTGATTCCTACAGAGTAGATTCTGGGTTTCCAAAAACGACATGATAAGCGAGCAAAAAAATGTTCTAAAATTCTACAACAGATGGACGTCAGAGATATAGGTCTATAGTTTTGCGCATCTGCTCGACGACCCTTCTTGAAGACTGGGACTACCTGTGCTCTTTTCCAATCATTTGGAACCTTCCGTTCCTCTAGAGACTTTCGGTACACGACTGTTAGAAGGGGGGCTAGTTCTTTCGCGTACTCTGTGTAGAATCGAACTGGTATCCCGTCAGGTCCAGTAGACTTTCCTCTGTTGAGTGATTCCAGTTGCTTTTCTATTCCTTGGACACTTATTTCGATGTCAGCCATTTTTTCGTTTGTGCGAGGATTTAGAGAAGGAATTGCAGTGCGGTCTTCCTCTGTGAAACAGCTACTTCTTCTTGATTGGAGTTCAGGAATATTTACTTCGTTTTCTCCGGTGAAGGAGTTTCGGAAAACCGTGTTTCATAACTCTGCTTTAGTGGCACTGTTAACAGTGACTTCACCGTTTTTATCACGCAGTGAAGGTATTGATTGTGTCTTGCCACTGGTGTGCTTTATGTATGACCAGAATCTCTTTGGATTTTCTGCCAGATTTCGAGACAGAATTTCGTTGTGGAATATTAAAAGCATCTCGCACTGACGTACGCGCCATATTTCGAACTTCTGTAAAGCTTTGCCAATCTTGGGGATTTTGCGTTCTTTTAAATTTGGCATGATTTTTCGTTGCTTCTACAACAACGATCTGACCCGTTTTGTTTGCCATCTGGAATAAGTACCATCACTCATTACTTTATGTGGTATATATCTCTCAATTGCTGTTGATACTATCTCTTTGAAAAAATTGCACAACTTTTCTACACTTACATGATCAGATCGGAAGGAGTGAAGACTGTCTCTTAAAAAGGCGTTAAGAGCATTTTGCGTTTCTTTTTGATGGTTGTAGTCCGGCCGCGGTGGTCTCGCGGTTCTAGGCGCTCAGTCGCAGGTTCGAATCCTGCTTCGGGCATGGATGTGTGTGATGTCCTTAGGTTAGTTAGGTTTAAGTAGTTCTAAGTTCTAGGGGACTGATGACCACAGATGTTTAGTCCCATAGTGCTCAGAGCCATTTGATGGTTGTAGGTGTTACGGTATTCAGCCTAGCAGCAACTGCCTTGTGGTCGCTAATCCCTGTATTCGTCACAGAACTCACTAATTGTCCTGGACTATTTGTTGCTAAAAGTTCAAGTATGCTTTCACAACCATTTACGCTTCGAGTGGGCACATGAACTAATTATTTAAAATAATTTTCTGAGAAAGCATTCAGTTCAATTTCGGATGATGTTTTATGCCTGGCGCCAGCTTTAAACGTACAATTTTTCCAGCATATCGAGGGTAGATTGAAGTCACCACCGACTATAATTGTATGAGCGGGGTACTTATCTGAAATGAGACTCAAGTTTTCTTTGAACTGTTCAGCAACTATGTCTTGTGAGTCGGGGGGGGGGGGGGGGCAGGGGGGCAGTAAAACGATCCAATTAATAGTTTATTTCGATTGTCAAGTATAACCTCTACCCATACTATTTCACATAAACTGTCTACATCAATTTCGCTACAAGGAAAACTACCTCTGACAGCAATAAATACTCCACCACCAACTGTATTTACTCTGTTCTTTTTGAACACTGTTAGATCATTTGAAAAAATTTCGGCTTAACTTGTTTCCGGCTTTAGCCAGCTCTCTGTACCTACAACTATTTGAGCTTCAGTGCTTTTTATTAGGGCTTGGAGCTCTGGTTCTTTCCCAACACAGCTACGACAATTTACAACTACAATACCAATCGTTTCTACAACTACCTTACTGTGTTTTACCTGCCCATTTTCTGACGGACGCCCCTTCTGTGGTTCCCTGAGACCCTCTAACCTAAAACAAACACCCAGTCCCTTCCACACAGCCCCCGCTACCCGTGTAACCGCCTCATGTGAGTAGTGGACTCCTGACCTATTAAGCGGAACCCGGAAACCCACCACCCGATGGCGCAAGCCAAGGAATCTGCAGCCTACACGGTCATAGCTCTGCCTGGGCCTCTGATTCAGACCCTCCACTCGGCTCTGCACCAAAGGACCACAGTCGGTTGTATCGACGATGCTGCAGTTGGTGACCTCCGCATTAATCTCGGAGGCAAGACTGGCAGTCTTTACCATTTCCGCTAGCCGCCAGAAACCAGACAGAATCTGCTCCGATCCAAAGCGACAAACGTTATTGGTACCGACATGAGTCACCACCTGCAGTTGGCTGCTCCCTGTACTCTTCATGGCATGCGGAAGCACCCTTTCCACATCCGGAATGACTCCCCCCGGAACGCACATAGAGTGCACACTGGCTTCCTTCCCCTCCTTGGTAGCCATGTTCCTAAGGGGCCCCATTACGCGCCTAACGTTGGAGCTCCCAACTACCAGCAAACCCACCCTCTGTGAATGCCCAGACCTTGCGGGCCGAGAAGCTTCCTCTGGAACGGGGTGGACGACTGCATCTTGCTCAGAGACATCGTCAGCCACAGATAACGCCCGAAACCTGTTCGTCAAACGAACCGGGGAGGCCCTACGGTCGGTCCCAAAGAAAGTTTTTCGCTGCATGCCAGACTTTGGAATGATCTCCCACTCGACCACGAGTGAGTGGTCAACCTCAGTGCAGGCAGTACCCGGGGAGGTCACAGCAGTGGACCGATCGGAGGACACGTGGGACGTGCTCGACGTCCCTCGCATCCCCGCGTCCGATCCCCGCAGTGACGCCCCTTGGCAGCAGCCTCAAGCTGTGTGACGGAAGCCAACGCAGCCTGGATCTGTGAGCGAAGGTTCGCCAGCTCAGCTCGCATCTGTACGCAACAATCACAGTTCCTATCCATTACTGTACTCCTCCTGCTTGAAGCTCGCAAAAATATGTAACCAGCGAACGGTGTACTCGTCTTAGTAGTAGCAGGAACTAGCGGTGCGCTCTCTCTTACGGTCTAACTGACACTTGTTCCGTAGCAGGACAAGCGCTGGCACGAAGATGAAGAATGCAAGAGCAGAGAAGGCTGTGAGATGACGTCAGCCAATAGCACGCTGACTAGGACCACACCACGACAGGAGCGGCCTCTATACGAAGAGAATACAAGTGCCTCTCCTGCCAGCTTCGGCCGGACAGTAGAAGACTGACACTAGTGGAGCTGTTATTAGTGAACCATATCCATTGCTTACATGGACATTGCATACAGTGAAGGACGCTGACTTATTTGCATGTCACATATCGCTTGCGACAACTCGTTGTAACCAAAGTAGTTTCAATTTACTTTATTTTAATAAAGACCATTATTGTGATTTGCTTGAATTGTTGTATAGATATTCGAGAAGGCTAGCATCTTTTAGGCACCCTATGAGAGACGAGTGGGCAGGACCCCACAGGTCTTAGATTCACATCTTTCATTGTTTTTTCTTTGAGCCTTACTCGTCGTCTTCTTTTAGGTCTTTTTCCATTTACGTGCCAGTCTTTTGTAACGTCCAGGTGTCCCTCGTGCATCCTTAGATGGCGAATAAGTTGCAGCCTTATTTTGGCCAGTTGACTTCTTCAGGCTTCTCCCTGAGTCGATCTTTAAAGGTCCTCTTACTCTGTAGTCATGCTAGTCCACTTTAATTTGAGATCGCGGCTGTAACAACACACGCCCAAAGAATTTTCTTGCTTTTTTTCCTAGAATCCAGGCTTAGGCTTTTAGTCAAATTTCCTCGTTCCAGTGGTGGTGCTTTTCGAAGCCAAGATCTGCTTGTTGCTGGTAGTTTCTGCTTGAGCATTTGTATTTCTAGATTCTGCTTCTCTGTTTTACTCCGTCGTTACTGATCTTATTTCCAGTAGATGATAAATGAGGCATCATGCCAAGAACAAAACAGCAACAACACCAGTGGGCAAAAGCTATGGGCCTGTATAAAAAATACCTTCCAGAATATAATATTGTACACAAAATTTTCTTATTGTTATCTCGAAAAGTATAAAGCAGTAACTCTCAAACAGTATGCACGGTTTCTGGACAAAATTGATGGCAGAAATGTATGGGTGGGATGACACCACGGTCACAAAGGAAACAATGTCTCCAATATCTTTCAGCAAGACAAGAAGAAGAGACCTGCAAAGGAAAAAAAAGTGATTTCATACACGAATTATTCGAACATCCTCCAACTCTTCATATATGGAACCCTCTGACGTTTACCGAAACCCCCATGAAAAACATCAGTATCTGGATGTAGAGGTTAAAGTTGTCGTAGAGAGGTGTGCATCAGATCTTATAAAATCAATTACGTTTAAAACTAAGGGCAGTGTTCGTTTTGAGAGTATTTCGCTGTTTGGCAAAGAAATTTTCACGTTTCGTTCCTAATCTGATTGATTAAAGACGTTTATAAACGAAAACCATCTGTGGTAAGAAATATTAATTCAACAACCATCGCAAACATTCCGGCCATCGAGCATTGTCCGTACAGATCCTGTAAGTGTCATTCTTAAGTGGCAGTGATTTTCTGCAGACTGTAAGCACTACGAAGTTACACGAACCAACGGAGTGTATTGTTTTTAGAGAGGCAGTATAGTTAATTTATCTCAATATTTTGACTCGTAGATTGTGGCAGTTTTAGCCAGTCACATTTTTAACCAATTGCGCAACAAATTCACTAAAAGTACAGTTAATTAAATACCATACTCTACATAACATTGGAGTTAAATTCTATTCGCGATTGTGAAGCTAGATCTGTAGCTTTTCACCCAACATTTTTGACTTGCTATATTTCACGAAGCACCATACCAGCAGCGAGTCCCTGTCAAATCTAGTAGGAGATAACTTAAAGCAAAAATAAACCCTGGGTTAGTGCTCCAAACCACACTCCCTCGTACACTCAGGAGCAATGTAACTGACATGGCTGTATAGTAAGAGTAGATAAATCTGCTGTCCAGAAGCAGACTTACTGTGTAAGGAATCCCTACTGTCTTTTCCGTCCTTCCCAGTTACATCAGCGAATGGCGCGAGGGGAGAATGATTCTCGGCGAACCTCTGTGAGAGCTGTAATTTCTCCTGTTCTGTCACCATGGTAATTCTTGCGACTACGGGTCAGATTCCTAATAAGTTTAGACTTCCCTCCAGCAATGGAGGGTGAACCGGATAGTCTGCGCGCCCCGGGAATGCTAGACCGTAGCAAGATCAGTATGCATTCGGATGCATGCCGTGCTCTGCGGTTAAACAATTCCAACGAAGTTTTCGGTGGGAGCCTGTTTCAGTTCTGATCTTCGTCGCCGCTACAACTCCAAATGTCGCAGCTCACCTGTCCGAAGAGGCGCCGCTGGTCTTCGACAAAGCACGACACGGCAGAGGCAGTGCCGACGCCGAATGGAAGACTATGTTGTGCACCAACTGGACCCAGAGCAGGGCTCTCCTCGACTAGGAATATTGCACAACGATCTCTTTGATCATTTGTATATCATTGAAAAAATGTGTGTTTTGGAAATACACTCCATGGAAATGAAAAAAAGAACACATTGACACCGGTGTGTCAGACCCACCATACTTGCTCCGGACACTGCGAGAGGGCTGTACAAGCAATGATCACACGCACGGCACAGCGGACACACCAGGAACCGCGGTGTTGGCCGTCGAATGGCGCTAGCTGCGCAGCATTTGTGCACCGCCGCCGTCAGTGTCAGCCAGTTTGCCGTGGCATACGGAGCTCCATCGCAGTCTTTAACACTGGTAGCATGCCGCGACAGCGTGGACGTGAACCGTATGTGCAGTTGACGGACTTTGAGCGAGGGCGTATAGTGGACATGCGGGAGGCCGGGTGGACGTACCGCCGAATTGCTCAACACGTGGGGCGTGAGGTCTCCACAGTACATCGATGTTGTCGCCAGTGGTCGGCGGAAGGTGCACGTGCCCGTCGACCTGGGACCGGACCGCAGCGACGCACGGATGCACGCCAAGACCGTAGGATCCTACGCAGTGCCGTAGGGGACCGCACCGCCACTTCCCAGCAAATTAGGGACACTGTTGCTCCTGGGGTATCGGCGAGGACCATTCGCAACCGTCTCCATGAAGCTGGGCTACGGTCCCGCACACCGTTAGGCCGTCTTCCGCTCACGCCCCAACATCGTGCAGCCCGCCTCCAGTGGTGTCGCGACAGGCGTGAATGGAGGGACGAATGGAGACGTGTCGTCTTCAGCGATGAGAGTCGCTTCTGCCTTGGTGCCAATGATGGTCGTATGCGTGTTTGGCGCCGTGCAGGTGAGCGCCACAATCAGGACTGCATACGACCGAGGCACACAGGGCCAACACCCGGCATCATGGTGTGGGGAGCGATCTCCTACACTGGCCGTACACCACTGGTGATCGTCGAGGGGACACTGAATAGTGCACGGTACATCCAAACCGTCATCGAACCCATCGTTCTACCATTCCTAGACCGGCAAGGGAACTTGCTGTTCCAACAGGACAATGCACGTCCGCATGTATCCCGTGCCACCCAACGTGCTCTAGAAGGTGTAAGTCAACTACCCTGGCCAGCAAGATCTCCGGATCTGTCCCCCATTGAGCATGTTTGGGACTGGATGAAGCGTCGTCTCACGCGGTCTGCACGTCCAGCACGAACGCTGGTCCAACTGAGGCGCCAGGTGGAAATGGCGTGGCAAGCCATTCCACAGGACTACATCCAGCATCTCTACGATCGTCTCCATGGGAGAATAGCAGCCTGCATCGCTGCGAAAGGTGGATATACACTGTACTAGTGCCGACATTGTCCATGCTCTGTTGCCTGTGTCTATGTGCCTGTGGTTCTGTCAGTGTGATCATGTGATGTATCTGACCCCAGGAATGTGTCAATAAAGTTTCCCCTTCCTGGGACAATGAATTCACGGTGTTCTTATTTCAATTTCCAGGAGTGTAGAATCACTGTCGTTTCATAGCCTGTGTTTCTAGATATGCGTACTTTATACTAAAATTAGTGGCACACCTGTGTTTGTTATCAACATCTTATGTGGGCGACGAAGCGATGTTACAACAGACATTTTGCGAGACGTATGCGGGAGGAAGCAATGTTCTGCTCATCTCTTCTTCGAACATACTATTTCGGAATCTCAAACTGTAAACCCCTCCGTAATGGTCAACGCCTTTGTTACGGCGTCTGCCACTGGAGCTTGTTGAGTATCTCTGTAAAACTCTGGCGCCGACTAATTGATCCCACGACAAAACGCGCAGCTCTCCTCTACCTCTTATATTAATTTAGCGTAACAGGGATCACGGCCTGATGAGTAAGAGTCACTTAGTCAACATGTACAGGTGTTGGACAAAAATGGGAAAAAACTAAACACACATTTTCATACTTAATACGGTATAGGAAACACGTTGACATTCAAAACAGCTTCCACTCGTCTCTAAATGAACAAATAAAGGTCCTGTATGATTCTCAAGGAAACCTTACACCATTCCCCTGCAAAATAGTGGTAAGTTCAGACAGGCGATGATAGAGGTAGATAGATATCAACCACCCTTTTTTTTCCAAAAGGCTCAATAGTATGGACATCTTGTGGCTGTGTTGGCCAAGGGGGATGCGGAAATTCATCCTCGTGCCCACAAAACCAGTTCTGGGGCATTCGAGCTGCGTGAGTTGTGGCCTTGTCACCTTGGAACGCAACATCACAAATGAGATATACTGTATCTTGGAATGCAACTGATCAGCCATGATGGTCACACAACCCTTAGCATTAACGCGACTTTGGAGACTAACCTGCTGGTCTATGGAATATCGCGATATGACTGCCCAAATCGTCACCGAAGCACCGCCATGGTAAACTCTTTGGGTCTAAACTTGACCAGAAGTTGAATACTGTGTGACTGAAATGTCTTTCGACGAAACGGCTATCTTCCAGTGTTCCGTAGTCCAGGTTTTTGGGACTTCGAAATCACCTTTTCCGGTTACGGACATTTGCATCACTGATAAGTGGTTTTTTAAATCCTGGTCACCCTGCAATTCCCTGCCTTTGGAGATCCCTCCGTGTTATTTTGATGCTGGAAAGGTTCGCGAGTGCGACATTTACTTCTGCAGTGACTTACACGTCTTTTCTGTTTATTTTTCTTCAATATCTGCTGTCGCGATTACTCAGAACATGCTTTTATCCAAGTTGTGCCTTAGGAATAATGTTTTCCGCTTTCCAAGTATGTGGCATAAATCTTCGATACGGTGCCTCTTGAAACACCAAACACTTCGCTTCCCTTGATTACGGATGCACCCACCATAAGACCATCAACAATTTGCGCATTCAGATTTACTTATTTCGAGAAAATGCATTCAAAAGTTCATTAAACACTGTTCTCACCACAGCTGGTACTTGTAACGTGCTGGGGACATTTCTCAGTTGCCGTTCGTGATGAAATGCAACAGCGCTATCTGTAGGCTTGGCTAGAGTCTCCATTTCTATTCGAGGATGCGTTTATCGCTGTGTTTTCAAAATTTTGTCCAACATTTCTGTTTTTAAGTCATTTCTTTCGTGGATGAATTATATTTTCTTAATATTCTTCCACTAAAACTCAGCTTGGCATCTACAATTCTTACAGTTATTTTTATGTGTCATTCGAACTTTCGTCACTCCAAATGGTTACTCCTAAGTATTTTACGGTACTTGCCGTTTCCATTTACTTACGTAATCAGATATTAATGGGTATTGTTGCCTATATATGCGCAACACTTTCTGTTTTCTTACCTTCAGGGTCGACTGCCAGACCTTTTTGCAGTTGACGAATCTAAACGCATCTGCGAGCATTTCAGTACAGTTTTCTGATGTGATAACCTTCCGTAGGCAAGAGCGTTACTCAGATTCGTTTTCTGTCTACTGAATCATTTACATGCAAACGGTTCTACTCGTCCACGTATTGCTGTGGCTATAACTGGTTAAACGGGAAAAAAGAAAGCATACGCTTCTAATACGTATGGGAATTGCATATACGTCTTAATCTCCTTCTCCCCCTTGTCTCTCCCCGTCCCCTCCTCCACCTTTCGTTCTTCTCCTTCCTCCCCTCCTATCCCACACTTTTTTCATCTGCTCCTCCTCCCCCCTCGTCACCCCCATTTCCTCCGGACCCCTCTCTTTGTCATCTTCTTCTTTCCGCTGTCCATTTCCATTTCCCACTACCCCTCTGTCCATCTCCTTTTCCACCTGCCCCCCCCCTCCCGCATTTCACGCCACAAGCATTGATTCCTGTTATCGCAGATTCAGATTCTTTGTAGCATTCTAATCATAAACCCATAAGCAAGAAAACTTCTCTCCCATTTCTGTGAAAAGCATTAGCGAGGATGAAAACAAAACAGGCATTGATAATGTATATAATGAGAAAGAACATGTATGGAGAAGCAGTCCTTCTAACGCCTTATTTGCTTTGCTACCGTAGTTAAATGGGTGCGGCAGAAGAAACGGTAGCGCACATATTTAAGCAGAACACAGCAGAGCATTTTTTTCCCTTGAAGGTGGTTTAAAAGAAAACCTGTACATTTTTGTTCAAACCGATTTGTAGTCTATGCCGTCTGATTGTTTAATAGAACATCGTTTAAATTTGGAGTAATTCGGTCAAGAGCTTCTCGAGATTTTGCCAGCAACATTTCACTCCTATACATGAAATATATCTATCGATGCATCGTATTACGAAAATGTGTTTATCCTACATTAGTTGGTTGGTTGGTTGTTTGGGGGAAGAGACCAAACAGCGAGGTTATCGGTCTCATAGGGTTAGGGAAGGATGGGGAAGGAAGTCGGCCGTGCCCTTTCAAAGGAACCATCCCGGCATTTGCCTGGAGCGATTTAGGGAAATCACGGAAAACCTAAATCAGGATGGCCGGACGCGGGATTGAACCGACGTCCTTCCGAATGCGAGTCCAGTGTCTAACCACTGCGCCACCTCGCTCGGTCCTACATTAGTTCCAAAGTTTCTTACAGTATCGGGTATTAACAATATTTCCACTTTATACATATACATATATAAAGGTATATAAAACGCATTTATACACATTAAACGTTGCGTCAAAATTTTAAAGGAATCGGTAAGTAACTTTCATAGAAAAAAAATCGCAAAAAATGGCTCGGAGCACTATGGGACTTAACAGCTGAGGTCATCAGTCCCCTAGAACTTAGAACTACTTAAACCTAACTTACATAAGGACATCATACATATCCATGCCCGAGGCAGGATTCAACCCTGCGATCGTAGCCGTCGGGCGGTTGCAGACTAAAGCGCCTAGAACCGCTTGGCCACACCGGCCGGCCAAAAAAATCGCAAAAGCAAAAAATAATTACTGTAGAGTAATGGAAGTTTGGGAATACATTATCCTAGGTAACATATTTAAATGATTAACACCATAAGGTCACAGGTTAATGCAAGCGCGAGAAAAGCTACACTCCTGGAAATTGAAATAAGAACACCGTGAATTCATTGTCCCAGGAAGGGGAAACTTAATTGACACATTCCTGGGGTCAGATACATCACATGATCACACTGACAGAACCACAGGCACATAGACACAGGCAACAGACATGCACAATGTCGGCACTAGTACAGTGTATATCCACCTTTCGCAGCAATGCAGGCTGCTATTCTCCCATGGAGACGATCGTAGAGATGCTGGATGTAGTCCTGTGGAACGGCGTGCCATGCCATTTCCACCTGGCGCCTCAGTTGGACCAGCGTTCGTGCTGGACGTGCAGACCGCGTGAGACGACGCTTCATCCAGTCCCAAACATGCTCAATGGGGGACAGATCCGGAGATCTTGCTGGCCAGGGTAGTTGACTTACACCTTCTAGAGCACGTTGGGTGGCACGGGATACATGCGGACGTGCATTGTCCTGTTGGAACAGCAAGTTCCCTTGCCGGTCTAGGAATGGTAGAACGATGGGTTCGATGACGGTTTGGATGTACCGTGCACTATTCAGTGTCCCCTCGACGATCACCAGTGGTGTACGGCCAGTGTAGGAGATCGCTCCCCACACCATGATGCCGGGTGTTGGCCCTGTGTGCCTCGGTCGTATGCAGTCCTGATTGTGGCGCTCACCTGCACGGCGCCAAACACGCATACGACCATCATTGGCACCAAGGCAGAAGCGACTCTCATCGCTGAAGACGACACGTCTCCATTCGTCCCTCCATTCACGCCTGTCGCGACACCACTGGAGGCGGGCTGCACGATGTTGGGGCGTGAGCGGAAGACGGCCTAACGGTGTGCGGGACCGTAGCCCAGCTTCATGGAGACGGTTGCGAATGGTCCTCGCCGATACCCCAGGAGCAACAGTGTCCCTAATTTGCTGGGAAGTGGCGGTGCGGTCCCCTACGGCACTGCGTAGGATCCTACGGTCTTGGCGTGCATCCGTGCGTCGCTGCGGTCCGGTCCCAGGTCGACGGGCACGTGCACCTTCCGCCGACCACTGGCGACAACATCGATGTACTGTGGAGACCTCACGCCCCACGTGTTGAGCAATTCGGCGGTACGTCCACCCGGCCTCCCGCATGTCCACTATACGCCCTCGCTCAAAGTCCGTCAACTGCACATACGGTTCACGTCCACGCTGTCGCGGCATGCTACCAGTGTTAAAGACTGCGATGGAGCTCCGTATGCCACGGCAAACTGGCTGACACTGACGGCGGCGGTGCACAAATGCTGCGCAGCTAGCGCCATTCGACGGCCAACACCGCGGTTCCTGGTGTGTCCGCTGTGCCGTGCGTGTGATCATTGCTTGTACAGCCCTCTCGCAGTGTCCGGAGCAAGTATGGTGGGTCTGACACACCGGTGTCAATGTGTTCTTTTTTCCATTTCCAGGAGTGTATTTCACATGTGAAATGGTAATACGTTAATAACAGCTGTAACCACTCGAAAGTTGCTTCCAAGTATAAAAATGTGAATGCGTTGCGTTTTACAGTTAGCGGAGTTAGGTTTATGTGATGGAGTTCCATGCGTCTTGCACGTGGTAGGTCAATACAGGGACGGTTAATGCTGTTTGTGAAAGGTGATGAACTTGTCGTCCCATGATGTCCCACATGTGCTCGATTGGAGACAGATATAGTGAGCGAACAGGCCAAGACAACATGTCGACACTCTGTTGAGCATGTTGAGTTCTAACTGCCGAATGCAGGCGAGCGTTATCCTGTTGGAAAACACCCCCTTGAATGCTGTTCATGAATGATAGGACAATAGGTCGCACCACCGGACTGACATACAATTTTGCTGTCAGTGTGTGTGGGATAACCACGATAGTGGTCCCACTGTCATACGGAATCTCACCCCAGTCCATAATTCCAGATTCAGGTGCAATGTGCCTAGCACGCAGACCGGTTGTTTGCTGGCCCTCCACCGGCCTTCTCCTAACAAAAACACGGCCATTACTGGCGTCGATATAGAGCCACCTTTCAACAGAAAACACACCTCCACCCTACCCTCCAATGAGCTCTCGCTTGAGACCACTGAAGTCGCAAGTGACGGTGATTTGGTGTCAGTGGAATACACCCTACAGGTCACCTGGCTGGGCGTTGTGCTTGAAGTAACTGGCTTGTATCAGTGCGTTGTGACACGACGCTACCCACTGGTGCTCAATTTGCTGCTGCCGACGCCGTACAATGCGCCAGAGGCATACGTCGAGTACTATGGCTTCGCCCGCTGAAGTGACACGTTGCCGTCCGGAGCCAGATCGTCTTTCGAGCGTACATTCTAGTGACCACCGCTGCCAGCAATCATCTACAGTGGCTACATTCCCGCGAAGTCCTTTTACAGTATTGTAGGATGAACATCCGGCTTCTCGTAGTGCTATTCCACGACCTCATTCAAAGTCAGTGAGGTGCTGATAGTGATGTCTTTGTCTCCTTAAAGAAGTTCTTGAGTAACATTAAGTCACCACGTTCAACCCTAAAAGTTAACTAATGCTCACGACCGTCACAGCGTGTATTTAAAGTAAACCTATTTTCATCGTCATACTAGCGCCACTCCTACGTGACTGAGTGCAATTTCAGTAGACGCCATCTTCCTGACGTAGAAAACCGCCTACCAAGTTCCGCTTATGTCGTACAATTCCTTCTTAGTGTTAAGATATATGTATACGGTAGGACGCTCCAATATGTAAGTAAAAACCCTGGTGTATTCGAATGCAACGCCGTGTAAAAATTCCAAGTCAATCGACTGACTGTTTTTCGAGTATTGCGAGAACGAATTTATGCAGTCTGAATCATTATATACCGGGTGATAAAAAAACAGTATAAATTTGAAAACTGAATAAATCACGGAATAATGTAGATAGAGAGGTACAAATTGACACACATGCTTGGAATGACATGGGGTTTTATTAGAACCAAAAAAATAGAAAAGTTCAAAAATGTCCGACAGATGGTGCTTCATCTAATCAGAATAACAATAATTAGTGTAACAAAGTAAGACAAAGCAAAGATGATGTTCTTTACAGGAAATGTTCAATATGTCCACCATCATTCCTCAACAATAGCTGTAGTCGAGGAATAATGTTGTGAACAGCACTGGAAAGCATTTCCGGAGCTATGGCGAGGCATTGGCGTCGGATGTTGTCTTTCAGCATCCATAGAGATGTCGGTCGATCACGATACACTCGCGACTTCAGGTAACCCCAAAGCCAATAACCGCACTGACTGAGGTCTGGGGACCTGGGAGGCCAAGCATGACGAAAGTAGCGACTGAGCCCACGATCGACACCAAACGACGAGCGCAAGAGATCTTTCACGCGTCTAGCAATATGGGGTAGTTCTAATAAAACCCCATGTCATTCCAAGCATGTGTGTCAATTTTTACCTCTCTATCTACATTATTCTGTGGTTTATTAAGTTTTCAAATTTATACTGACTTTTTGATCATTCGGCATAAAGGCACTTGGAGTACTCCGTAAATTACCTTTATTCGTTTGCGTTCCATCAAGAAAAATTCATTGAGCTTTACCTACAGCCAAGTTCTGAATCTGGTTACAATCTGGTCCGATCCTCAGTATTTTGTGCGAAACTGTATCGAACAAATTTTATAAATCATGTAGCACGGCATCTCCTGGACGCTGCTGTCTACGCGCGCGTCGGATGTCATTGACAAGAGTGCGAGTTGACTTTCGCAATGTATCTGTTCGCGTAATCAGCTTTTGTAAAGGAGATTTTCTTCCTCTGCTATGTCACAATACATCATACGAGGTGGATTAGCGCTTTTATGCTACGTACGGGATAAGTCTGAATTATTTTGCCATGACAAAATAGAGCAGTGTTTTTAGTTTGCTTACGTAGGATACATCAGTCTCCCTTCCTGTTTGTATTTGCAAATGGCGCGTCGTGAGAGGGCAAGTAACCTGAACCTCAGAGACAAGCCTAACCATGATGGATGGCCTCTTCTGCACTCTCCGGTGTCACAAAATGCCGCACCGGCTTGGGAAATGTTTAAGGGCCCACCGTTTTTCGACGCTAAAGATCGCAGACGAGAACAGGTGTAGAACTACCATTATACATAGTTTGGAACTTTGCTGTATTCTCCTCTAGAATTCCCTTGCAAGGCCTAATCAAGCAGATGAATGCAGGAAACTTTTATTTTAGCTTCAACTTCAACAAGTGGCTCTGAGCAGTATGGGACTTAACTTCTGAGGTCATCAGTCCCCTATAACTTAGAACTACTTAAACCTAACTAACCTAAGGACATCACACACATCCATTCCCAAGGCAGGATTCGAACCTGCGACCGTAGCGGTCGCGCGGCTCCAGACTGTAGCTCCTAGAACCGCTCGGCCAGTACGGCCGGCTTAGTTTCAGCTGCTTAAGCGTTATTACTCATTACTAGGTATGGTTATAAGTTCGCGACTAGTGTGTATGGCATATCTTTCACTGAAATTTTCGTATGGCTACCTACATAGATGTCCTGAACAGACAGGTAAGCTAGAACAACACTTTTTGAGAACCAGCTGCTCAACTTGAATATTAGCTGCTTAACACTTATACAGCTGGTTTTAGAAATTCCGTCTTGTTTGATCGGAGGTCGTCCAAAGCGCTGTTAAACTTTGGCACTAGTACTGGATCCCCTACCTCTTTTTTTTCTTCTCCCATTTCTTCTGTCTGTTCATAACAGTTCCTTTCCTCTTACAGGCCTTCTGTGTACTCATCACAGCCATGCGCTCTCTCATCTCTGTTTAGCATGGTAATTTTTTCTTACATTCTTTATGTCGACGTCTTTGGTTTTAATTTACCGACGGTTGTTTTGACCTTTCTGTGTACTGGGTCAGTCATTCTCACGACCATTTCTTTTCCGATTACTTCGCATTATTCATGTAGCCATTTCACCTAGGCTATCCAGCATTTCTTATTACTAAGTTACTTACACGTCTTTATTCCTGTCTTTCCCTTAACATTTTAGAATTTCCTTCTTTCGTTGAAGTATTTCTTCCACTATATCTCCGCAGTTATGTTCCTTACACCAACGTTTGTCCATCCATATTTTGTGAGTATCTTTTCTAGATAAGTCTTCATCTGTCCACATTTCTTCAAGTGAACCGGCTATTGTGGAATCCACTAACGCAGTACCTACAGCATTAGAGAACATCAAAACCTAGTCATTCCTCACCTCTTAGGTATCCTACTTCTTTCAACATTACCAAATATAAGAATAACTGTTTGACCATTACGTAAATTAGTTGGAATTTTATCCTTCTCCAGGTGCCCTGTTGTGATTTTAACTCATCATATTCGCTTTTACTTGCTGAAATCAATTGCAGAACTCAATATCTCTATTATTTTTACTCGAGCAACTCTGCCTTCTGTTCAGCCCTCAACTGCAGTGTTCCAGTCCCGATGATTATTAGATGTTGGCGTTGGTTTCCTATCTATCCTGAGCTGAACTAGTCTATCACCGAACTGTTCACAGTAACGCATTCTGTATTCTACCTTCCTACTTGGACGAATCCTACACCCATTACACAGTCCTTCGCTGCTATTGATATTACTCTGCATCGATCTGCTAATCTCTTTTTTATTTCAGTTCACGGGCACCGACTATATATACCTTTGATATTCACCTTTCCATTGTGTCTAACTTCCTTACAGGATTCACACTTCTAATATTCCATGCGTCGACTCGTAGACTTTCGTTGATTGTTCACTCTTTGTCTCTGGGCCACCTTCGCAATGTTCTTCCAGAGATCAAACTATTTGACTTGTCCGGAATCTTCTGGTAATGGAAAGTTCATTGTGAAACTTTTTCAATTTCAGACCATGTGTCCTATGGGTGCACGTTTTACATCTTTAATACCGTGGCTTCCATTGCCTTCTGTACTCTCCTGCCGCTGATCATTGATGATTCTTCCCATTTTAGCGACGGTTTTGCATTCCCACAGCAAGAAGGTGCCCTAAATTTGTGCCCGCACATCCGCCTTCTTTCAGAAGGTCGTTGGTAAAACAAATATGACTCCCTATTCTGGAAGTTTTCCACTGCCAGTTCCGGTTTTTTGTAAACTGAAGCAGTGGCTGGGATCGAAGCCAGGGCACAGACCGTTTTGAACAGTAACCGACGGCCCTACCTTCAGCTTCATGAGCCCGAGATCAAAACTGGAAAACTGCTGAGTCGGTGTTTCATTCATCGACACATAACCAACTTACGTTAGTTGGTAGCTTGGGCATTCCAGCCCTCAACTCCCAAACACCGCTATTGTCTTTCACCCCCCCCCCCAACTGCTACATGTAGTTGTAAAAATTGTAATAAAGAAAGTAATAAATTTTCTTTGAAGGAACATCATTTATTAAGTAAATGTTCCTAAAGCTCTTCCCATGCGTCTCTCTAGTGGTCTCCACATCGTCGAGACGTCTATTACTCCTTTCCTTCTTCAGCCCATAACACTTGTATACAGCGTGTTTCCGTAAAAGTGCGCAAAAATTTAACAGGAGACAGAGGACGCTCCATTGAACAATTTGAGGTAGGGAACCTGGGGACGGAGAAGGTACCATTTGTACTGGAAAAATGGGAATAAGCGTTTGGCGCCATTGGCCGGGAGGCACCTTGCGGGGCAAGTCCGGTCGCCTTGGTGCAGGTCTTATTACACTCTACGCCACATTAGGCGACCTGCGCGCCGGAAGTGGATGAAATGATGATTAAGACAACACCCAGTACCTGAGCGAAGACAATCCCGACCCAGCCGGGAATCAAACCCATGCACGTAGGACAGCAATCCGTCACACTGACCATTTAGCTATCGGAGCGGACAACATTTGTACCGTACCTTGCAAAATATGCTGAAACTAACGGCCATCGACCTCAATGCAAGCATGATATAGGCGAACAAGATGCTGACGCACCTTGACAAATATCCGTGGTGTGTTTCGAATCACATAACAGGCAGCTACAATCTGACAACTAATTCCATTTCCTTATAAATGGGGGCCTCATGCACAAGTGACTTTAGATACCCCATAGGAAATAGTCAAGGGGATTCAGGTCAGATGGCCTAGCAGGGCATGGAATAGGACTTCCCCTTCCAATCCAACGACAAGGCAATACTTCTCAGTAATCAGACTGGTCCTTCTCATTTCCTTGCAGGAAATAAGCAATGTGCATGTAAATAAACAGCACAATACGTGCAAATTTGTACGAATGGTAGGTGTAAATAAGCTGTAATAGTAATACTAGACAAAGCTGTAGACAAGCTTACTTGCATGTCTCCTTAAGCTGGCTTCTCTGACCGCAGGTTCCCTACCTCATATTGTTCAGTGGAGCATTCTCTATGTCCTGTTACAGTTTTGCACGCCCTTGCGGAAACAGCCTATACAACTTAAGATTGGTTCAAATAGCTCTGAGCGCTATGGGACTGAACTTCTGAGGTTATCAATCCCCTAGAACTTAGAACTACTTAAACCTAACTAACCTAAGGATATCACACACACATCCATGCCCGAGGCAGGATTCGAATCTGCGACCGTAGCAGTCGCGCGGTTCCGGACTGTAGCGCCTAGAACCGCTCGGCCACCCCGGCCGGCTACAACTTAGGAATCATAGCCTGAAGGAAGTGCAAGAAAGCCAAGAAAAACTGACTGCAGTAAAAATGAGAAGTGATCGATAAAGTGCCGACGGTCTTGTCACAATGTTAACACCGGTTCGCGTCAGATCGCCGAAGTTGAGCGCTGTCGAGCTCGGTTAGCCCTTGGATGGGTGACAGGATCTGGCGAGCGCTGTTGGCAAGAGGGGGGTACTCAGCCCTTGCGAGGTCAACTGAGGAGCTACTTGACCGAGAAGTAGCGGCTCCAGTCACGAAAGCTGACAACGGCCGGAAAAGCGGTGTGCTGACCAAGGCCTACCGGCTGAAGATGGCACGGCAGTCGGTCAGCACCGCTAAGCTTTCCGAGGCCTGTTCGGACGGAGATTTTTTTTAGTTTAGTCGAAAAAGAAGTGGTAGTCGGAAGGACTGATCAGGTATACAGAAAACTCACAAATAACTTCGGGAAAATGGAAAGCCAAGCCATACAAGCGGTACCAGAAGAATTCCACTGTTGAACGCAGAGAAGAGTGCAGATAGGTCAAAACAGTACATTGTGGGCCTCTGCGTGGGGGACGATTTGTCTGATATCATAACAGAAAACTTGCAAGAATTTGAGGATTTTGAAGCAAATAATGCTGAAGACATAGCCTTCCTTATAATTTCAAAAATCGTTGGAGGAAATGGCAACATAACGAGTCTTTACATTGGCGTGCAGAACTTACCAGACTGGTGATATGCCATCAGACTTTCTAAACAACCTCACCCACACAATCCTGAAGATACCAAGAGGTGGCAACTGCGAGACTTATCCCATAATCAGCTTAAATCCAAATTGCTGGCAAGAATAACATACATATGGACTGAAAAGAAAACAGAGGATGTGTTAGATGACGATCAGTTCCGCTTTCGGAGAGGTAAAGGCACAATGGAGGGCGTTGGTAGTTATTCCGTAGTTACATTTCGTTGCTCGGACAGTGTGTCTGTTACACCTTGAGACAAAATATCCTAAATATCATTGGTACACGTTAGGAACCTGACACTAAATTCTTCATGTCGTGCTACAAGAGAAAACCAGTAAATAATGATTGTATTTTATTTGCGTTATTCATTCTTTTAGTTAAATCTTGTCTACGACTATCTTACTTTGTTTTGGATATCAATCACCAGGACGTATAACTGCCATATGGAGGATAAGGTTCAATATCCAATACTGCCAGCGGATTTATCTTTGTGGGTGGGAGGCTTGGATGAAAGGCACTTATCTATGTGATGTAAACTCAATAAGTTCCTCTGCTACTTAGTTACCTCTGCCACAGGGGAGATTTATGGGACCACTGCTTTTCACAATATACATAAATGACCTAGTAGATAGTGTCGGAAGTTCCATGCGGCTTTTCGCGGATGATGCTGTACTATACAGAGATGTTGCTGCATTAGAAAATAGCAACGAAATGCAGGAAGATCTGCAGCGGATAGGAACTTGGTGCAGGGAGTTGGAACTGACCCTTAACATAGACAAATGTAATGTATTGCGAATACATAGAAAAGGATCCTTTATTGTATGATTATATGATAGCGGAACAAACACTGGTAGCAGTTACTTCTTGGATCTGGGACTATTCGTACGGAACGATTTTCAGTGGAATGATCATATAAAATTAATTGTTGGGAAGGCGGGTGCCAGGTTGAGATTCATTGGGAGAGTCCTTAGAAAATCTAGCCCATCAAGAAAGGAGGTGGCTTACAAAACACTCGTTCGACCTATACTTGAGTATTGCTCATCAGTCTGGGATCCCTACCAGGTTGGGCTGACAGAGGAGATAGAGAAGATCCAAAGAAGGGCGGCGCGTTTCGTCACAGGGTTATTTGGTAAGCGTGATAGCGTTACGGAGATGTTTAGCAAACTCAAGCGGCAGACTCTGCAAGAGAGGCGCTCTGCATCGCTGTGTAACTTGCTGTCCAGGTTTCAAGAGGGTGCGTTTCTGGATGAGTTATCAAATGTATTTCTTCCCCTGCTTATACCTTCCGAGGAGATCACGAATGTAAAATTAGAGAGATTCGTGCGCGCACGGAGGTTTTGCGGCAGTCGTTCTTCCGCGAAACATACGCGACTGGAACAAGAAAGGGAGGTAATGACAGTGGCACGTCCCTCCGCTACACACCGTTAGGTGGCTAGCGGAGTACAAATGTAGATGTAGATGTATCTGTTCAAGGTCTGAAAAGCCGACAACGACCGGGAGTGCGGTGCGCTGCCCTCATGTCCTAACATAACGCATCCGAATGACGCCTTATGGCAGAGGACGACAAGAAAGCCAGCCGGTTCTCTGAGCCTGATCGCGGAGATAGTTTTTATGTTGGCCTGCAGAGTGTTACACCTAGGTCACCATTCTTTTGTTTGTTTTTGTTTGTGTTCCACATCAGCGAGTTCAGTCTAACAACTACGATGATGTTTACATCTACATCTACGTAGGTTCAAAATGTTTCAAAAGTCTCAGAGCACTATGGGACTCAACATCTGAGGTCATAAGTCCCCTAGAACTTAGAACTACTTTAACCTAACTAACCTAAGTACATCACACACATCCATGCCCGCGGCTGGATTCGAACCTGCGACCGTAGCGGTCGCGCGGTTCCAGACTGAAGCGCCTAGAACCTCTCGGCCACCTCGGCTGGTTCTACGTAGGTATCCGCAAGCCACCGTACGTGGCGGAGCTCCCACGTACCACTGCTAGTCATTCTCTCATTCAATAGAGCGAGGGGAAAGCGACTATCTATATGCTTCCGTATCAGCCCTGATTTCTCGTATCTTCTCTTCTCTGTCTTAACGCGCATTGGATGTTGCCGGCAATAGAATCGTTCTGCAATCAGCTTCATATACCAATTCTCTAAATTTTCTCAATAGCGTTCACCGAAAAAAAAAATCCTTCCCTCCAGGGAGACCCATTTGAGTTCCGAATCATTCCGTGACACTTACTTGTTATTAAAACCTACTGGCGACAAATCTAGCAGCCCACCTCTTAATTTTTTCAATCCTACCTGGTACGGATCCCAAACAGTCGAGCAGTACCAGCAGTCGTTCTTCCGCGAAACATACGCGACTGGAACAGGAAAGGGAGGTAATGGTCGCACCAGCCTCCTATTTGTGGTCTCCTTTACGTGTGAAACACACTTTCCCAAAATTCTCCCAATAATCTGACATCGACCATTCGCCTTCCCCACATGATCGTTCCATTTCATATCGCTTTGCTACGTTACTCCCAGATATTTAAACGATTTGACTGTGTCTAGATGGACACTACTAATACTGTATCCGAACATAGCCTTCCCGTATACTCTCTGTTTCAGCGAATTATTATTTTACAGCGCTCTCTCTCTCTTGTGCAGAAGTTTCACGTGTATATAACATTGATTGCAAGTATTGTAGCATTTACATAAAAGGTTACACTATACAAAAGAGAATAAACATATTAACAATAACAAATATGTTGTGTAGCGTAAAGAAGACGTTTACATAATACTATCTCTTACCACTAAGCGACACATTAAATAGCAACTGACACTTATCTCGTAATGTAACAGGAGAAAACAAAATAAAAACTAATAATATCCACAAGTAACATTACACAAGTTCCACTCGCCGATTGCCATACGCTTCGAATATGTCAAAATATGAGACACGTACTTTTTTATACGTGCCCGTACGGCCAATGAAGTGGTGAAAACCCTTCCGAAGTAAACGCGGTTGTTCTCTTTCCGAGCGCATACGGTCACGGTCGAAACAGTAGGAGATAACAAAAATGAAAAATGGTGAAACATAATTTCCGGGGCTGCTACTGTACTTTATAACTGTGATATATTTCGAAATCCTCCCCTCACCTCACAATTTTTGAAACGGTAAAAAGTTTATATGTAATAAAGCTAATATTTTATTTAACAGCAAATTCAACCGTATATGATAAAGTTACATTCCGAAGTCGGAATAATCAGATATAAGTCGGAAGTATCCCTATTTACCGCTATACGCGCGCTCCATCCGCCGTATGACGCTTCACTTGCATGACGACAGTGTTGTTGGCAATTTCGCACTGCAAACGTAAAGGAAGGGCTCCTGAGGAAGTTAACTGAAACAATAAGGTCTTGTTCTCTTTCGAGTTTGGAAATAACCAACGTGTAGGTGGCGAGAGGCTCTTACCGTTTTGTTTCTCATGATCCTTGTTTTATTTTTTTGTTCCGTTTCGTTTCTTTCGTTGTCTGGCTTTGGTTATTATGTTTGACATATAATTTGTTATTTTACAGTTTTTAGGTTGTGTTGTATTGTCTTTGATAGTGAGTGCAATAATGAGGGGACGTTGTATTACTCATTGCAAAGAAGTGCTGCATACACATACACATTGTGCACCACGCACATCTAATTATTGCAATTTTATTGCACAGTTTGCAGCATGTATCACAATTTTTAAGGCAAAAGTTAACAGGGGGTTCACACTGGGGCATGGGTGTGTGTGTTGTTCTTAGCACAAGTTAGTTTAAGTAGTGTGCAAGTCTAGGGGCTGATGAGCTCAGGAGTTTCGTCCCTTAGGAATTCACACATAAAATAAAATGATTTCAATCAAATTGGGTACACATTAGTTACGATCTGGAAAGATACTGTGGGGGCAAGAACAACCAGCCTCCAGTTGGGGTGGGACTGATAACGTGCAAAGAGAAGGAGGACGGAGGAGATGGAGATAGAGAGAGAGAGAGAGAGAGAGAAGAAGGAGGAGATGGAAACAGAGAGGAGGTAGGGGCAGATGGACCGGGGCAGGTGGAGGTGGACTAATACAAGACTGGAATAAATACATACCAGGGCATTTTCTATAAATAAGTGAATTATTTAATTAATAACCTATTAGCTAAACGATAGGCTACACTTCACTAAACCAGCTGTGTAGATTCACCATACAATGTATGTTTAAGATCGTTCGACCTATGCCACATCCATATGGTACATTTCACTCCAGACGTGTGGAGTGGTGAGAATCGGACTTACCGTTATCTGCGCTAGTGAGGGTTTCTGACTCCTGTAGTATAGCGTCAGATTAGGCCATTCTGGTTCACAGTAAACTGCATTGTGAGTCGAGCCCTTCACACTTTGTGTGCGCAATCCGACTATGCTATCTTCAGAGTAATGTGAATAAGTAACTTCTTGCTTAGCCATGCTTGGTGTTATTAAGCAGGTGGGTTCATTTGTGAACCGATTAACTTCTGTCAAATTATTGTTTATGGGCTAGTGCCCAAGTAAGCTAACATCTCTTGTTGCAATCGATGTAAACGTATTCAAGTTCATCAGAAGAACTATATATGTTTATTTAGAGTGAATTTTGATATTCCTCACCTCAAATTTTAAGAAAATTTTAATATTCATCTTTAACTAAAATGTTATGTGTCGGTAATTGTTTCTTGTGGTGTTCTGTTAAAAGGTATTGTAGGGGCTTCCATGTTATAGTATATTTTTATTTAAATATTTTGTATCAAATTACCATTCCACTATCTAGCTCCCTAATTTTACACAGGTCAGCACAAAATTTCCACTAACTCATTCTGAGTCACAGGAAAATTGCAGCCGTTGTACAAATACACCCGCCCCTGTGACTAAAATTTGTTTGATGTTTTAACCGAGCTTTTAACGCGAGTGCCACTGCAGTCTGCGGTTTTGGAGATCAAACGGGTACTGAACTCCATTTAATTTTGTTGCGTTCCCTCTACATTTTTACTCTGAACACCGACTCTGAAAATTGCTGCCAAACATTACGGCAGACTGTATGCTGCAGGTTTTTCATGGTGTATGGGATGAACCTTATTAAAGCAATTTGTTCGTTTGTGGAACAATAATTAGTTGCGCTTTACGATACGCTGGAGATACCTTCAGTCAGAAGCCTTTTGGTCGTCTTCAATTAGTCCTCTACTGCTCCCGGTCCTGCAGCACATTCCCATCTTCAAACGATTTCTCCGTCCACTGTTCACAATAACGTTTGATACAACACATTGCGTTGTGATTTACAGGTACCGGATGTGAGTTTGTGGGATGGAGCTTCATGCCGCATGCACTTGCTCGATCAACAGCGACGATTAATGCTGTTTGTGGCTGACGCCAGAATTGTCGTCCGACAATCTGGTGATCGAGCAGCCAAAGGCGACCTACAGACACTCTGTAGAGCATGTTGGGTCACAACAGCGAAATGTGGTCGTGCGTTGTCCTGATGGAGAACACCCAGTGGACTGCCGTTCATCAATGGCAGCGCTATAGGTCGAATCACCAGACTGACGCACAAATTTGGAGTCAGGGGGAGTTATACGAAATCACACCGCAGAGCATTCCTCTAGATGCAGCTCCAGTGTGCCTCGCACGTAGGCAGGATGGTTGCAAGCCCTTGACTGGCCCCCTCCTGACCTACACACGGCCGTCACTGGCACCGAGGCAGAACGTTTTCATCATAAAACATGACCTCCATCCTGGCCAATGAGCTCTTGCTTACCACCATTGAATACGCAAATGGCGATGGTTTATGGTTGGTGGAACGCGCGCTATATGGAGTCTGGCTCGCAACCATCCTTGAAGTAGCCGATTTGTAACATTTTGTTGTGTCGCTGTGGTGCCAACTGCTGCTAAAAGTCCTCCTGCAGTTGGAGTACGATGCACCAGAGCCATAAGTCAAAAACATTGGTCTTACCTGTCGGTAGTGCCACGCACCCGTGATGGGGCCAGGTCTTCTTGCAACCCTACATTTTAGTGATCACCGCCAGCAGTAATCGTGTGCAGTGGCTGCATTTCTTCCAAGTCTTTCTGCAGTATCGCAGAGGGAACATCCAGCTTCTCATAGTACTAATACACGACGTCGTTCAAACTCAGTGAAGTGTTGATAATGGCATCTTTGTCGTCCGAAGGGCATTCTTGGCTACCATCAACTCATGACTTCCAATCGCAAAGGTAACTGTTGTGACTGAAAATTCGCAATTTTTCACTGAACTTTACAGGGAAGCTAAGACAAATTGGATACATGGAGAATGTGAAGAAATCGAAAGCAAAATAACTCTCAGAAAAACTTGCTCAGGATATAGGAAAGTCAAACCAACCTACGGTGAAATTAAAATCAAGGTTGGGTAACATTATAAGTAGAATGGGAATTCCACTGTTAAGTGCAGAGGATAGAGCGGATAGGTGAAAATAGTGCATTGAAGAAGATACAGGAGTCGGTATAGAAGCGATAGGGGATCCAATATTAGACTCTGATTTTACAAGAGCCTTGGAAGACTTCAAATCAAATAAATCGCAAGCGATAGGTAACATTCCATCAAAATTCCTAGAATCACTGAAGGAAGTGGCAACAAAACGATTGTTCACGTTGTTGTATAGAATATGTGTGTCTGGCCATATACCATCAGACTTCTGGAAAAACGTAACCCATAGAATTCCGAACACTGCAAGAGCCGACAAGTGCGGGAACTATCGCTCAATTCATAGCTCATGCCTCCAAGCTGCTAACAAGAATAATATACAGCAGAATGGAGAAGAAAATTAGGGATGTGTTAACTGATGATCAGTCTACTGTAATGCTGACAAAGTAAATCGAAGAAAGACGAAAGTAATGAGAAGTAATAGATATGAGAACAGCGAGTAACTTGACATCAGGATTGACGGTCACCAAGTAGATGAAGTTGAGGAACTCTGCTACTTAGGCAGCAAAATAACGAGCGACGCACGAAGTAGGTAGGACATGAAAAGCACACTAGAAAAGGTAAAAAGAGCATTCATGGCCAAGAGAAGCCTACTAGTATCAAACATACACCTTAATTTGAGGAACAATTTTCTATGAATGTACGTCTGGGTCACAGTATGGTATGGTAGTGAAACACTGACTGTGGGAAAACCGGAAAAGAAAAGAATCGAAGAATCTGAGATGTGGGAAAGCTGGAACAGAAGAGAAAAATGGTTCAACTGTGTGTTCAACTGACTAGTTTAACGACAGAAAGACATCCCGATCAAAGAGATTGAAAGAATGAGGTAGGTTTGACTAAAATAAAACGTCAAAGTGGTTGAGTACGTGACACACAAATGTGCGCACCACCATCTCGAAAGCAGACGTACATTAAACCACTCGAAATAGGACATATGTCCGTATGAAGTTCATCGCTTCAAACGAGCGTTCCTGATTACTGAGCGTTCTTCCTGGGGCACCCTGTGTAGTTATCGGGTATTTGTAGTGATTGAGCTGTATGCTTTTCCATATGGATGACATGGAACCATGTGGTGGTAGGCCTAAATCAAAATTAGTACAGATATTTTGGATTGATAAGCAATGTAAGACGCGAACCGTCGGGTGAAGTTCACCATGTAAAATTGTGAACATCACAAAACGATAAAACGTGGTATCCTCTGACTATAATATTAATGAGCCACTGTTGGAATCAGCCAGATCATACAAATACCTGAGTGTAGCTCTTTGTAGGGGTATGAAATGGGATGACCAACTCAGCCGTGGGTAAAGCAGGTGGTAAACTTCGGTTTATTGGTAGAATACTGGGGAAGTGCAGTCAGCTTGCAAAGGAGATTGCTTACAAAACACTCATGTTACCCATCCTAGAATATTGCTCAAGTGTGTGGAACCAGTACCAAGTAGGGCTAACAGGGAATATTGAACGTATACAGAGAAAGGCAGCACGAATGGTCACAGGTCCGTGGGAAAGTGTCACAGAGACACTGAAGTAACTGAGCAGGATGGCTTTTGAAGATAGACTAAACTATCCCGAGAAAGTATGTTAACAAAGTTTCAAGAACCGGATTTAAACGATGATTCTAGAGGAATGTATTAAAATACATAAGAGGATAAGACTAGAATAATTACTGCACCTACAGAGACATTCAGACAATCATTCTACGCCCTCCCCATACGTAATTGGAAGGGGAAGAAACTCTAATAACCGGTTCATTGGAACGTACCCTCTGCCATGCACTTCACGGTGGTTTGCAGAGTACAGATATAGATGTACATATGATCTGCGATAGGTCTTATAGTAAACCCCGACGTCCGCGCTATAAGGTATGTTAATGTATTGAAAATACGAGCGTGAAATCATCAGACTATCCGGCGCCGAGCTGTAGCTGAATTTCATACGCCCAAAAGTGTTAACCTGCAGATGGTAATCACAATGAAACAAAAGTGTTTTGACACATGGAATGTTGATATGGTGTAGCTAACAATGTGTGACACTGCATCACTGGTTCACATAATAATCTAATGAAGTAGCAACTACAACAATCATTCACATTACCATTCACGCCATTAAAATACTATACAAGGAATATTCAATATAACTACTCATAGAGGTAAATAGTGCAGTTACTACTGGGAATGTTTTACCGCAAAGACTGAAACAGCGCACTCGTAATAACACTTTATACTTGAGTGCCAAAAGAATTTGTCACAAAAGGTTGTGAAAGCAGTAGAAAAAAGAAATTAATTCCAGAATGAGATTTTCACTCTGTAGCGGAGTGTGCGCTGATATGAAACTTCCTGGCAGATTAAAACTGTGTGCCCGACCGAGACCCGAACACGGGACCCTTGCCTTTCGCGGGCAAGTGCTCTACTAACTGAGCTACCGAAACACGACTCACGCCCGGTACTCACAGCTTTACTTCTGCCAGTATCTCGTCTCCTACCTTCCAAACTTTACAGAAGCTTCTGCTAGGTTCGCAGGAGAGCTTCTGTAAAGTTTGGAAGGTAGGAGACGAGATACTGGCAGAAGTGGTGCTGTGAGACCGGGCCAGAGTCGTGCTCCGGTAGCTCAGACGTGCCGGCACGGTAGCTCAGCGTGTTCGGTCAGAGGGGTAGCAGCCCTCTGTAATAAAAAAAAACTGAGTTAATCGATCAACAACGAACCTAAACGGCTGTCTTACGACGTCCGCCCCGAGCAGATGCAACGAACAAAAGCGAACAAAACGAGATTAAAAAAAAAAAAAAAAAAAAAGATGGTAGAGCACTTGCCCGCGAAAGGCAAGGGTCCCGAGTTCGAGTCTCGGTCGGGCGCACAGTTTTTATCTGCCAGGAAGTTTCAAGAAATTAATTGTTTACACTAGTTTTAATTCATTAGTATCAGAATGTGAAAGGAAACTGTTAGGGAGAAACTGCATTGTATGAGTAATTACCGTTTAGCTGTTCTGTGATATCGCTGTCCAGAGGCAGATAAATAATTTCTCTATCCTTCCGCGTTTCGTTTACAGCCATGTGACCGCAATTATTACATTGTGGCACAATGGTTTCTGTAGTATCTACATCTACATACATACTCCGCAATCCACCATACGGTGCGTGGCGGGGGGTACCTCGTACCACAATTAGTATCTTCTCTCCCTGTTCCACTCCCAAACAGAACGAGGGAAAGAAGACTGCCTATATGCCTCTGTACGAGACCTAATCTATCGTATCTTTGCGGTCTTTCCACGAAATGTAAGTTGGCGGCAGTAAAATTGTACTGCAGTCAGCCTCAAATTCTGGTTCTCTAAATTTCCTCAGTAGCGATTCACGAAAAGAACGCCTCCTTTCCTCCAGAGACTCCCACCCGAGTTCCTGAAGCATTTCTGTAACACTCGAGTGATGATCAAACCTACCAGTAACAGACCTAGCAGACCGCCTCTGAATTGCTTCTATGTCCTCCCTCAATCCGACCTGATAGGGATCCCAAACGCTCGAGCAGCACTCAAGAATAGGTCGTGTTAGTGTTTTATAAGTGGTCTCCTTTACAGATGAACCACATCTTCCCAAAATTCTACCAATGAACCGAAGACGACTCTTCCCCACAACTGCCATTACATGCTTGTCCCACTTCATATCGCTCTGCAATGTTACACCTAAATATTTAATCGACGTGACTGTGTCAAGCGCTATAGTACTAATGGAGTATTCAAACATTATAGGAAACTTTTTCCTATTCATCTGCATTAATTTACATTTATCTATATTTAGAGTTAGCTGCCATTCCTTACACCAATCACAAATCCTGTCCAAGTCATCTTGTATCCTTCTCACTTCTCAGTCACTCAACGACGTCACCTTCCTGTACACCAGAGCTTCATCAGCAAACAGCCGCACATTGCTATCCACCCTATCCAAATAATCATTTATGTAGATAGAAAACAACAGCGGACCTACCACACTTCCCTGGAGCACTCCAGACGATACCCTCACCTCTGATGAACACTCACCATTGAAGAAAACGTACTGGGTTCTATTACTCAAGAAGTCTTCGAGCCACTCACATACTTGGGAACCAATCCCATATGCTCGTACCTCAGTTAGGAGTCTGCAGTGCGGCACCAATTCAAACGCTTTCCGGAAGTCAAGGAATATGGCATCCGTCTGATACACTTCATCCATGGTTCGCAAGATATCATGTGAAAAAAGGGCGAGTTGCGCTTCGCAGGAGCGATGCTTTCTAAAGCCGTGCTGATGCATGGACAGCAACTTCTCTGTCTCAAGGAAATTCATTATATTCGAACTGAGAATATGTTCGAGAATCCTGCAACAAACCGATGTTGAGGATATTGGTCTGTAATTTTGAGGATCCGTCCTTCTAGCCTTCTTATATACAGGCGTCACCTGCGCTTTTTTCCAGTCGCTCGGGACTTTACGTTGGGAAAGAGATTCGCGATAAATACAAGCTAAGTAAGGAGCCAATGCAGTAGAGTACTCTCTGTAAAACCGAATTGGAATCCCATCAGGACCTAGCGATTTATTTATTTTCAACCTATTTAGCTGCTTTACAACCCCAGGGATGTCTATCACTATGTCCTCCATACGGGAATCTGTACGAGACTCAAACGGTGGTATGTTTGTACGATCCTCCTGCGTGAAAGATTTCTCAAATGCTAAATTTAAAATTTCAGCTTTCGTTTTGCTGTCTTCCGTTGCTAGGCCAGACTGATCAGTGAGTGACTGGATGGAAGCCTTCGATCCGCTTACCGATTTTACGTAAGACCAGAATTTCCTTGGGTTTTCAGCAAGATCTTTTGCTAAGGTATGACGGTGGTAGTGGTTGAATGCTTCGCGCATCGCTCTTTTTACAGCAGCACGAATCTCTACTAACTTTTGCCTCCTCACTGCAACACGCAAAGCACACGCTGTAACCACAATGAACCGACGGCACAGAAAACCACTCTGAAAGTTGTTAGGATAAGTAAACTCTCTGCCTTGCTAGTGCACCTCTCGTACAAGTACAATAAATGTTTTACATACTATGTTTTGTGTTATCACACATTCTACTTTTCAGTATAGTTTAACTAGAGAAATAATTGATTACACATATAATATTATCCGCAAACCTTAAAGTGCTTAAAATGACAAGACTTGTGCAAATAATTTCTTACGCTACAAACACATGGCGTCACTAGTCACAGTTACAGAGCACTGGCTCATACTTAGAAATAGCTAAGATCGTATTATGAAATAAAATTAATAAACTCACAAAGGAATATTATGCTGAGCCTCAATGTTTCGCAAGTGAGTGACTTTAAGTGTATGCTACTATACTGACATAACTGTGTCCTTATTTCTCTCCATTTTGCAGTGTACTGCACTTCTTCAAGTTATTCTTACAATGTCCCTACGTCAGCTTGCAATTTGTCGAATGATTTACATCTAATACAGGGTGTCATGACAAAAATGCAATTTCTCTTGCAAGTCTGCAGCTTCCGGATGGATGAAAAATCTGTAGCTACACAACGAACTCGCGTATCATTGCACTCCACGCGTTTTAAAGGCCAAGTGGAACAATGCCTGCAAGGGAGAATACATTCAAACGTCGTCCAACGCCAGAAAGTGCAACGCATTGTCAGAAGAGAGTATATGGTCTGGCTCTCATGCGGAGACCAGTTCTGCTGCATTACGTATAACAGATGCACCACAGCGGACGATTAAAATGGTGCTGCAACTTAAAGCGTATTCCAAAGTCGAAGTACGCGGGACTACTATTTTACGTCTACACTGCAAAAAGGTACCGTGGAATTCTGAAGGTGTATTTGGACTAAATGCAATGTCGCGTCCAAAGGCCATCCAGACGTGGGTGGCGATGATCGTGAAGACCGATCTTTCACAATGCGATTTCGATCTGGTAGGGATGCTGAAACAACATCTGGAGGGAAGGAGATTTTTCAGCGGTGAAGTCGTTCACACAGTTGTTTGCGAATGGCTCTTGGCTAAGGAGTGGACTTCTTTCATCGAGGAAATGAACCAATGATAGAACTTTCCGACCGTTGTTTACAGAGTCTTGCAATGTTGAAAAATGTTGTCGTGTATGTGCGTGACTTTGATGTGCAGTGCAGCATTTAATAACAGTTACTTAGCTCGCCATTATAGCCTTTAATTTATTTTTTTAACTACCCTCGTACAGCTTATGCGTCGGTGCTGGTTTCAAACACAGTGCCATTAAGAACGAATATCGAGAGCTTACTTTCCTTACATTACTTAATTTATTTACTCTTTTTATTAACGCACGCGTTGTTTACAAACGCAAAGCTACGTTTATAGATGTGCACAATGATGTGTCAATCGCGGCCAAAAACATTTGTCTAGTAATCAACTAGAAGTAAACATCAGCGTGTAGTACATGCAGAGTGATTCAGCCAAACGTCTTGATATTCTGGCTGTAACTAAACGCTGCCAAAGGGCAGCCACAACACATTTTGACACTACACAGGGTGTGGGGGGCTCAAATGGCTCTGAGCACTATGGGGCTTAACTTCTGAGGTCAACAGTCCCCTAGAACTTAAAACTACTTAAATCTAACTAACCTAAGGACGTCAGACACACCCATGCCCGAGGCAGGATTCGAACCTGCGACCGTAGCGGTCGCGCGGTTCCAGACTGTAGCGTCTAGAACCGCTCGGCCACCCCGGCCGCCATGTGATGGGTGTGAATGCAGATATTTTTATTTTTGAGTGAGGACCGTGTACTAAATAATATTACATCAGCATTTACTTCATTTGTAGACTCATAATTATAGCTGTTAGGAGGAGTACGTTTTAATCTCGCTTAGTACGTCCATATACACGTGGCAAGACCAAGCCATTAATGCTTATTTTCCCCTGGGCAGCGTTTCCGCGTCAGGTGTTGAAGTGTGTATGTGTGGATAAAATATGGCATCTCTATATTGCATGCATAATCCGCTTAGTGGTGTAGTTAGAAAGATGAAGAAAACATTAGGTAGTAAATTATGTAATGTGTTCGCGGGAAAACTGACGAAAAGAGGAAATATACGACACCCACATGTCAACGTACCACATATAAAAATATCTGCACTTGTACCTCTTACATCTCATGTACCGCGTGAGAACACTGTTTGAGTAGCGTTACTGTCCTAAACCTTGACAGGGTCTGAATTATGAGGAAATTCAATATTCTATCGTATATCCGATAGGTTTCAACAGATGTGTCCTTGGAGCTAATTTGCCGTGGAATGCTTGCCATCCTCGTTCGGACATATCATACGATGATGTGGAGTCGATAGCTAAATTTTATATTTCTAAAGCAGTCACGTTCTAGGAAAAAGAGTAAATACGGAAGTTTTTGTAAGCAAAGAAAGTTCTGCATACAGCGTGAGTCGGCCACGCAAAAGGAGCGAAACTTCCAGCAGCGTGGACTTCTATTCACCGACAAAGCAGCAGTTGGCGTAGAAAGGCCTCCAAGCGAAGCGGTGGATGTGCACCCAGGAGTGTTATGACCTAGCAAGAGGTACGCAGGTACTTACGCAGTAAAAACTAGTGGAAAAGCGTTGACGAAATGGGGACGACTGAGAAACATGGAGCATGTACAGAAAGGGTGTCTCTCTCTAAGAGTCGTCACGCCCATTTTCTATGTTGTTTCGGCAACTATTTGCAATTTATTTTTTGCAGCGTGTAGCTGGAATCATCCCAAACAAATGTTGTTCACTGCGTCTTTTATGCGACGTTTAGCGTCGATGGAAACCGTCGGTATGTTTCCCACTACAAACAGAACGATATTTAAAGTGGAATTTTACGTGCCCATTCCACAGAGCGGCCTCAAACTATTGCCATATTCCAGTTATCTCTGTGTATGGACAGGGACAGCAAAATACTAGGAATAACCAGTAATGGTCTGGTCTGCACCACTACCGCCATGCAGAACCGTCGTTTGGTCGCTGCCGCAGTACTGAGTGTTCTTCGTGTTCTACTATTCCTGTTGATATCTATCGATAAAACGAATAACGTACTAGACACATTTCGGACCGCTTTATCGAATGGGGACGTACAATTCCAGTTTAAAAATCATTTTGTTTAAAACGGGAAGCAAACTGACGCATTCCGTCGCACTGGGCGTCGTATAGCGAACTGGGAATGCTCGCAAAATAATAGCGTATAAGAGAAGGCAGACAATCTCGAATAGGTTCTTTGCTCTCATCATGAGAGCGAAACTAGGACATCTGGTAACAGCTTGCTCTATTAGAGCGTCTGATAGGCCGGCACAACCAAAGAGACCACCTCCCGTGTCACGCAACTGCACACCCGCTAGTCCTAGACAGTGCAGCACCGATACATTCGTGTACAGTATGTACATATGTGTACACATTTGGGTAGGACAGGGTATTACCTTACTAAATTTCAATGAAACGAGGCAAAATGCAGACTCGCTTCAGATCGTACAAACACGCCCACCATGTCAGAATACTACGAAAGAGATCGTCCAGGTGTGGACACTTCGATTTGGACACACTTTCATCTGTCGCTAATAAGCATAACAGAGTTCGCTCACTGCGTTAGTTCGGGCATAACGATCATCAGTGGGCCATAGAGGCATAAAATGCTCATCACCTTTCTCCTCCATGTACCGACCGCCAGCAAAGTGCTCTCGTAATACGCTCGTAGCTTGACAATCTCACGTCGCCAGCATCACTTACCTGTCATCTGGCAATCGCATACACTGATCACAGATGCTCTCCTGTTATCCCACTTCCCAATATTCCATTTGTCTCAGAACAATAACTAAAATGAGGGATAAACAACACTGAAATTTTATTTAATATAATGGGTAAGTGATGATTCCCACGTTTCGATCATCGTTACAAAGGCGTATTACTTTTGTAGAAAGTAGCTGAAATTAACTAACTATAGTGGAAAACAGAATATTTTAAGCCAATACAAGGAGTGCAATGTACTCAGTTCACATTTCCTCAGCTGGCGCTCTGATAATCTTAATTTACTAAAATCTCCACACTCTGTTATTTTATTATGATTAATTAATGTAATCAACAATAATTAGTTTCTTAAAACGACGACTCAGCTAACTAAAGCCATCACTTCAATACTGATTTTTTTTTTTTTTTGCAAGTATGGAACCAGCAGTTAGAGACAGCAAAGGACCTGTACAAGCTGTTGAACGGAATGGACAACGTCTTGAAAGGAGGATATGAGATGAGCATCAACAAAAGCAAATCGCAGATCATGGAATGTAGTAGAATTAAATGAGGTGATGCTGAGAGAATTAGATAAAAAATGTGACACTTATAGTAGTAGATGAGTTTTGCTATTTGGGGAGCACAATAACTGATTATGGACGCAGAGAGGATATAAAATGCAGACTGGCAATGGCAGGCAAAGCGTTTGGGAAGAAAAGAAATTTGTTAACATCGAGTATAAATTTAAATGTCAGAAAGTCATTTCTGAAAGTATTTCTATGAGTGTAGCCATGAATGGAAGTGAAATATGGACGATAACTAGTTTAGGCAAGAAGAGAATAGAAGATTTCGAAATGTGGTGTTACCGAAGAATGCTGAAGATTAGATGTGTAGATCACGTAACTAATGAGGAGGTACTGAACAGAATTGGGGGGAAGAGGAATTCGTGGCACAACTTGACTAGAAAATTACTCACAATACTACTCACAATAGGCCTCAGTGGCACATTATCCTTGTGAATTTTGGGCAATCCGTATAGCCTGGGACGTACGGACGCCTGTGTACGTAGTCCCTTAGCAACCACATCAGAGATCGTGCTGTTCTTGAGGAGCTCCAAAGTTTTACGCTGAGTTTTGGCTGTGGGGTCTTTATTTAGTATGCGATATGCAGAGTCGTTCAAAAGCTGGTGCATGTTGTTTAGATACATTGACATGGAGAGGATAACAGACGCATGTCCCTTATCCGCCGGTAAAATCACAATATCACGATCTTCTCGTAGGGATCGAACCACTGACCTCTCTGCAGCTGTTATATTGTTCTTAGGCACTTGAGCCCGTGTCAGAGCACGGCAAGTCTCCCGCCGGATCTCCTCGGCAGATTCCCTGGGAAGTTTTAGGGTGCCTTGTTCGACGGAGCTAATGATGTCCAGAACAGGTGGTGTCCTCGGAGTGGGTGCGAAGTTCAGTCCCTTCTCCAAGACCGATACCGCCGCGTCAGACAAAGGTCTTTCCACTAGATTGTATACAGTTCGTCTACGAACTTCGTTGTTCTCTTATTGTGGTAAACTGTCTCACATATATGCCCCAGTACTGGGGCACCAACGTATAATCTCGCAAAACATCTGGCAGCACAACTGAGCCCTTTAGTAGGAAAGTGTGAGCATCATAACAGTAACTAACAAGACTTTGTTCGTCGGTTCAAAAACTTACAACTCGCACCATCAGATATGCTCCTAAGTTTTGACGCAGTCTCACTTTTTACTCGAGTCCCATTGCAGGAATCGTTGTTGCTCATTAGCGAGAAGCTGGATCGGGAACTTTCAGACTTATTCCAACATGTGCTCACCTCGACGTACTTTTTATTCGATGGACAATACTTTGAATAGACTGACGGCGCCGCAATGGGTAGTCCCTTGTCATCCATTGTGGCTAATCTTTTTATGGAAGACTTCGAGGATAGAGCACTCCAGACGTCGGATTTGAAACCTACGTATCTTTGGCGATATGTGGACGACACCTTTGTTATCTGGCCTCACGGCGCTGCATCACTGAATGTATTTCTTGAGCATCTTAACTCGGTTCATCCCAACATCAAGTTCACTATGGAGATGGAGAAAAACGGCGAACTTCCATTCCTGGACGTGTTGGTACGGAGAAAAGAATATGGCACATTAGGTCACGTAGTGTACTGTAAACCAACACACACGGACTTATACTTACAGGCCACCAGTTGTGACCATCCTTCGCGACGAAGTGGCCTACTTAGGACGTTGGTTCACAGAGCACGAGCCGTATCAGACAGCTTATCCAATGACCTACTCCATCTGCATATCACTTTCCAACAAAATGGATATTCCGAACGGGAGATTCGCCGTGCCTTACACCCGAAGCGGATTACCCAACGTGAGGAACTGGAAGAAGGCGAAGAACAAAGGGGAATGGTCATCTTGCCATACATCGGCGGTGTCTCTTCAAAAACAGGAAGATTATTGAAGAGGCATAAAGTTAAATGTATCTTTCGTCCGCCGGCAAAACTCAGAGTTCTCTTGGGCTCATCTAAGGTTAGCCTTGGCCTAAGAAGACCCGGTGTTTACGAGATTCCTTGTAGCTGTGGCATGTCGTACATCGGACAAACTTGTCGCCCTGTAGAAGAGAGATGTACTGAACACCGACGCTAAAATCGTCTGAAGCAACCAGAGAAGTCTGCAGTGGCCGAGCGTTGTCTCCGTACAGGCCATTCTATGAATTATCAACACACCAAAATTCTCACGTCGACGAGTTCGTACTGGGACAGTGTTATTAAGGAAGCAGTGGAAATACGTAGCTCGACGAATCTTGTAAACAGAGACACGGGCTTTCAGCTCAGTACAGCTTGGGATCCAGCAGTGGCCATATTCAAGGCGCATCGAGCAGAGAGGAGTACTATTGGTCATACGAGGGATGACGATTCGCCAGCAACATAAATACTCTGTTGACAGGGGAGGGTAGTCACGCGCCCACGTGGACGCGCATTTTTGCTTGCGGCTTGAGACAGAGGTCGCTGGGGCGGCCGATGGCAGCGCAGAGCAGCTGAAGTCTTTGGTGTTTCATCTTGTAGGTGGTGTTGCTGACCTCCAGCTATCGGTTGATATCGTTGCTATTGGTCATCGAATTTGGCGCCTTCCACGCATGCGCACTTCCTACCTAAGACTGGCATAAATAGGGGGCTTTAGTCATGCCTTAGCAGTGTGTTCGCCGCACCTGAAGATGGCGGCCAGTTGCGCTGATGAAATATTGTGGAGTTTTCACTATGACATTCGACGTCTCGCCCGGGAACCATATATACAACACATAACAGTGTAAACCAAAAGGCAAAATATCCTTAGGAATACCACTGAAGAGATTGTCTGGATAATTTCAAAGCAGATAATAATTACGAGGTGATGATGATAATAATACAAAAGTGCTGCGTAATGACTTGTATAGTAAAGTAATTCTCTTCGTATGTAAGTATTTTTGAATTATATTCACATAATTCTGGTGGTCTGTAATCTATCGCCGCCGGGGTGGCCGAGCGGTTCTAGGCGCTATAGTCTGGAACCGCTCGACCGCTACGGTCGCAGGTTCGAATCCTGCCTCGGGCATGGATATGTGTGCTGTCCTTAGGTTAGTTAGGTTTAATTAGTTCTAAGTTCTACGGGACTGATGACCTTAGCAGTTACGTCCCATAGTGCTCAGAGCCATTTGAACCATTTTTTTGTAATCTATCATCATAGCCGTGTCCGTTACCTAGTTTCCTAAACAGGGATGACCGCAACGCCTGCCTCAGTAGAGTGGCCCGATTGCCGAATTGGCAATGCTGTACTGGAACACCCTTCTACTTGCCCTGCTTGCGTGTTACACGGCAGTTAGTGCCCAGCCAGTCAGTCACTTTCATAGCAAGCAACGTGATAATTGTTGTTTCTGCTGTGATATTGTTTGAATAAAATTTTGGTTATTCCTGATGTTCTATAATTTACGATGTTGCCTGTTTCGCGTGAGGACCACCAACATAGGAGTTGCAAAAGCGGCTATGTGACCAAAAATCGAAAATTCAGTTAGAGGCATTTTCTTGTACAGGTTTTCACGGTCTGTGTAATCATGTATAGATCGAGCTTCAAAAAGGGTTCTATATTATTTTGTCTAAAACTGACATAGTGAGACCGTTGCTGTGTACAATTAATGTAGTACGATTCTTACAAAGAAGAAGACATCAACCAGCCACTATTAACATTGCTATTTATTTAAGTTCTATGTATTTTAAAATATGGTGCGAAAATCGCATGCGGGTGCAAAGGCGGCTATGTTTTCTACGCGTTACGTTGTGAAAGCGGCCAAATACTATTCGGCTGCAAAAGAGGCAGAGTCTTAACGAGATAATGGCCACCGACAAAGGGTATTGTTGCAGAACCGGACATATCGTCTTGTCACACGTAAAACTTTTTAAAAGTTCCGAGTTTTAGCTACATGTGACTAAAATGTTTGGTTGGCAGTACTGGGTAGATTCTCGTATGTTTGTGCTTCTATTGTTATATTGTACGAAGGAAAGTGCGAGAAGGCATTGTTATACGAAAAAAAGATTTACCAGCACACTCGTTCCACTGTGTATTTTAAAACGTCTTTGTAGGCAGTTTTGTTGTAGCACAGTTCGAAATGGACAAGAATAATGAAGAGTAAATTTCTACTATTGAAGTACATTTCGACGAACCCGACGACAACAGAGCTGAGATTAGCATCAATGATGAGAGGGAAGATGCCACGAGAAACTCTACTACTAGGAAGCGAAGACGGAATTTACAGCAATGGAAACGAAACGTCGAGAAAAGGAAGAGGTAAGGAAGACGACTTCTTGTAGTAATATTCAAATACTCATTACAGGTTTAATGCAGTTGGAATTAATGACCTAGCGACATTACAAGAAATGTTTTCCAGAAAAGGTTTGGTAAATTCAATGTATTTGGAAATAGAAACACTGACTGCATTGACATAAAACTATTATCAGTTGGTTTCCAATTTCATTTTTCATTTATCTGTAGCTACCAACGGAAAGGGTTTCCACAGATGCCAAACTGTAAACATCCTGCTGGAAAGCTGAATTGTAAAGAACTCACTATGCAGGATATAAGACGGATCCATAAAAAAATTTGCGAACAAAATAACCGAGAATGGCAGAGCAACTACATTCGACAGCATTTCACTGTGTCATCTCTTCGAACATCTAAGCTTACAGAAGACAAAGTAACAAGAAAGCAACTAATTATGGAGTTTGTGCTCCCAAAAAAACGTGAAGGAGTTTCTATAAACATCAGGGTATGCAGAGCGGCTTTCATGGGGATTTTGCAGATCAAAAAATGACACCTAACAAAATTTGTCAGAGTATAATGAACGATTCCTCACCTGCACCCGCTGAAAGAAGAGGCAGTAACCGAAGAACGAAGTTGTACGAAGATAGGAAAAATGCAGTTGTCAGACTCATTGAACAATTCAAGCCGATCGAAAGTCACTATTCTAGAAGAAAAATGCTGCATCGCCAATATTTGCCCAATGTATTAAATGTAAAAATAATGTGGGAAATGTTCTGTGACAGACATCCTGATCTAGACGTCAAGTATGACTACTACCAGACAATATACTACAAAAATTTTAATATTGGCTTCGGAGCACCTTATATTGACACATGCTCTATATACTCGTCCCTACAAATCATGACTTGCTTGGAAATTCGACAAATGGAAAATTTGGATCACCAGCTTACAGCTCACAAAGTTCGGAGCGATGGTTTTTTTTATTTTTTTTTATGAAAGACTGAAGCAAGACATAGAAGGTCAACTAATTTTAACTTATGACTGTCAGAAAAATTTTGTCCTTCCAAAAGTCCCTTATGAGGTGGCATATTTTTCCATATAGATGTACTTTATAATTTCACGGTTTGCCGAGGTTCCTCTACGAGCAGTCAGACGAAAAACAATGTGATCTCGTGAATTTGGCTAGAGAACGAATCTGCAAAGGGGTCGAATCAGATTGCTTCACCTCTTCGTCATCAACTGCTTAACACCAATTTGCATATTGTTGTTGTTGCTATTTTGGTCTTCAGTCCTGAGACTGGTTTGATGCAGCTCTCCATGCTACTCTATCCAATGCAAGCTTCTTCATCTCCCATAACGTACTGCAGCTTGCATCCTTCAGAATCTGCTTAGAGTATTCATCTCTTGGTCTCCCCCTACGATTTTTACCCTCGACGCTGCCCTCCAATACTAAATTGGCGATCCCTTGATGCCTCAGAACATATCCTACCAACCGATCCCTTCTTCTAGTCACGTTGTGCCACAAACTCCTCTTCACCCCAATCCTATTCAGTACCTCCTCATTAGTTATGTGACCTACACATCTAATCTTCAGTATTCTTCTGTAGCACCACATTTCGAAAGCTTCTATTCTTTTCTTGCCTAACTATTTACCGTCCACGTTTCACTTCCATACATGGCTACACTCCATACAAATACTTTCAGAAACGACTTCCTGACACTTAAATCTATATTCGATGTTAACAAATCGTCTGTTATTTTGCTCCCCAAATAGCAAAACTCCTTTACTACTTTGTGTCTCATTTCCTAATCTAATTCCCTCAGCATCAAACGATTTAATTCGACTACATTCCTTTATCCTTGTTTTGCTTTTGTTGATGTTCATCATATATCCTCCCTTCAAGACCCTGTCCATTCCGTTCAACTGCTCTTCCAAGTCCTTTGCTGTCTCTCACAGAATTACAATGTCATCGGCGAACCTCAAGGTTTTTACCTCTTCTCCATGTATTTTAATACCTACTCCGAATGCCTGCTCAATATACATATTGAATAACATCGAGGAGAGGCTACAACCCTGTCTCACGCCCTTCCCAACCACTGCTTCCCTTTCATGCCCCTCCACTCTTATAACTGCCATCTGGTTTCTGTACAAATTATGAATAGCCTTTCGCTCCCTGTATTTGACCCCTGCCATATTCAGAATTTGAAAGAGAGTATTCCAGTCAACATTTTCAAAATCTTTCTCCAAGTCTACAAATGCTAGAAACGTAGGTTTGCCTTTTCTTAATCTAGCTTCTAAGATAAGTCGTAGGGTCATTATTGCCGCACGTGTTCCCATATTTCTACGGAATCCAAACTGATCTGCCCAGAGGTCGGCTTCTACCAGTTTTTCCATTCGTCTGTAAAGAATTCGCGTTAGTATTTTTCAGCCGTGATTTATTGAACTGATAGTTCGGTAATTTTCACATCTGTCAACACCTGCCACCGAACTTCGCTAATTCCCACTATATCTAACTTTAACCTATCCATTTCCCTTTTTAAATTTTCTAATCTACCTGTGAAATTATTATTATGAAATTTTTTTTCAAATCTGTATTGGCCACTGCCCAAAACAATTTGTAAATTTTTTTTTTGGGGAGCATGGGGGCTATGTAAGTAGGCTGTTTAGGTTTTTATATTGGTAACGCCACGTAGCGCTCTGTATGAAAATCACTGGCTGTGCTGTGTGCAGTCTGTGGCTGGTTTACATTGTTGTCTGCCATTGTAGTGTTGGGCAGCTGGATGTTAATAGCGCGTAGCGTTGCGCAGTTGGAGGTGAGCCGCCAGCAGTGGTGGATGTGGGGAAGTGAGATGGCGGATTTTTTAGAGCGGATGATCTGGACGTATGTCCATCAGAAACAGTAAATTTGTAAGACTGGATATCATGAACTGATATATATATATATATATATATATATATATATATATATATATATGACTTTTGAACACTATTAAGGTAAATACATTGTTTGTTCTCTATCAAAATCTTTCATTTGCTAAATATGCCTATCAGTAGTTAGTGCCTTCAGTAGTTTGAATCTCTTCTTTAGCTGGCAGTAGTGGCGCTCGCTGTATTGCAGTAGTTCGAGTAACGAAGATTTTTGTGAGGTAAGTGATTTGTGAAAGGTATAGGTTAATGTTAGTCAGGGCCATTCTTTTGTAGGGATTGTTGAAAGTCAGATGGCGTTGCGCTAAAAAATATTGTGTGTCAGTTTAAGCACAGTCATGTATAATTTTTCCAAGGGGACGTTGCACCTGCCCGATTAAGGGATCTGACATTCCACGCTCCGATCCGTAGAATACGTTTTATTTCTGCTGATAACGACGTCCTCTTGAGTAGTTCCCGCCCGGAGATCCTAATGGGGGACTATTTTACCTCCGGAATATTTTACCCAAGAGGGCGCCATCATCATTTATCCATACAGTAAAGCTGCATGCCCTCGGGAAAAATTACGGCCGTAGTTTCCCCTTGCTTTCAGCCGTTCGCAGTACCAGCACAGCAAGGCCGTTTTGGTTAGTGTTACAAGGCCAGATCAGTCAATCATCCAGACTGTTGCCCCTGCAACTACTGAAAAGGCTGCTGCCCCTCTTCAGGAACCATACGTTTGTCTGGCCTCTTAACAGATAGCCCTCCGTTGTGGTTGCATCTACGGTACGGCTATCTGTATCGCTGGGGCACTCAAGCCTCCCCACCAACGGCACGGTCTATGGTTCATGGGGGTGGACCAATTTACATGGTGTCACCAAACTACGCCTCTTTTCGAACAGGAATACAACAATGATTTGGATGTTGATGTACTGGTTCCTGTACGCTGTTCGAGTAAACGTAGAGAGCGTTGAAGTGTGGTTCCCGATCGTCGCTCATTCTTTTATACCCCCTGATAGAGTTTTTAGAAACGTGGAGAGAAAATTTCCAAAACTGAGCGTAATCAAAAACCCTGCAGTATACGTCGGCACAATCGTAAAATTCGCCACAGTGGTGCGTTTGGCGTCGGACGAATGTAAAGAGACAGACTGGAAGAATATCGCCAGTGACGTCATCAAAGCTCCTGGATCCTGGCACCTCCAGTTTCAAAAGTTGAAGAGAATTATCATCAAGAAGACAGTAAACAGAAAATTACATCTTCTGCAAGGAGAAGCATTCTTCAATTTTCAAAGTGGAGAGCCGAAGTCTATTCTTAAAAGAGCCAAACGTATCACGAAAGGAACTCTTCCTGAGGAGATTCCAAAAGGCGTCCCACCGAACAAAGCTAAAGTTATGGGCCTCAAGCGGCTCTTAGAACTACACTGGGGAGAGACACGGCCCGAGGAGGAAAAGTTAAAATTCTACACCGATGTTTTTGAGCAGCAGAAGATCATGCAAAAAGAGGAACGTCAAAACGGTGAAGATGAAAGACTTGATTTTGAGCTCTTAGATGACGATGATTCCCAGAACATAGCTTAAACGCTGTATACTTCATTTTAACTTGTGAACGTTTCTTTGCAATATTTCATTTTCCCAAGATTTGTTCTAAAGATTTGTTACTTTCATAACACGTGTTTCGACTGAAATCAGTGATGAAATCTGAGTAATATTAATATTGTACCTTTTAGTAGTTCATGTTTACTTTTTTATGTAAAGGTTTTAGTGTTTTTAAATATTTAAAATAAAACAGTATTTCAGCACTTTGTTCGTTTAATTTTTTTTCCTTTCGCATTATTTTAGTATACTACTGAAGTATACTATTCTTACCGACATAGCCAGATAAAAACCGGAATTAATTTTTCTGCCGGTTTTGCTATCTACTGCATTCCTTAACGGCCGCCGATGCGGTTGCAGAAGCGGCTATCTGGCCCCTTCGGTTGAAAAACGGGCTAAGTACAAATTTTTACATAAAGATACTGATAAGGGGTTAATATAGGATTATGGAAACAATTATGATTTGGTCGCTATGTTTTTTCTTTTTTCTTTTTTTTTCTTTGACATTAACCACCGTTGTAATGTTGCTGTAAGAGCAAGGCTACGTGTTTCGGGTTTTTCCAAAAATGTTTTAAAACTGACTTAGCCGCTTTTGCAACTGGGCTTAGGAGAAATTTATGCTTGTGCCGTGGTGTATAGATAACAGCTTTTTCCCTTGGTCTGTTTGCGAATGGAACAGGACAAGAAGTGACTAGAATTGGTACAAAGTGCGTTCTGCAACGCAACATCCGGTGGCTTGCCTAGTATTTATGTACACGGAGATGTACATCTTCAGGCACCGTAACTAACGGTTCGTAACTTACCGCACTGTATTCATCGTATTCACCCAGTATTTGAGAAAAACGGCACTTAGTGACTTCCTACAAATTTCTCATAACACTTTCAAAACGTTTCGAAACATTTTCACTCTGATATGCCCCACAAATTAATGAAAATAATAAGTTTTATCACTTACTACATTCTCTTCACGCAGTGGAACTTCAGCATCAGGTTTGAGGTTTTAGTCATTACTACTAACTCCTCCCGTAACACGTTTTCCACAAAACATTCATTATACGTACCTACAATATTATATCGTTGGAAGAGACATAGTTCAGGTGAAAAGTCAGCAGATTTGGTTTTGGCTTTGTCACTAGTCTGTGGGTGAGTAATCCGAAATTAATAGAATCAATATAATTAGTGTTTGTGTTCTCATCCACGAAGGATTTACATGTTTAACCTTAAAAAAGTAACACCTTAACTCATTTAAATGTAATGCAATTACACGTTTGAATTTGTTTTATACGTGGAAGTTCGGTCCTTCAAAGAATCGGGTTGGGGCTTACTGGTTATTCTCTAAGCAATGTGACCCGCTTCTGGTCATCGCCGTAAGATTCCGTCTCTCAGAGGTAAAGCTACTGCAAGACACTGCTTTGTCTGAAGAAGAATGGCATGAGCGCAAGAATAGTTCTGCTGGGAGATTAGGACCAGCCACCTAAATGTAACGTAAAGGTATCTAAATCGGTCTCACAGCTCACTAGTGGAAAGACCCTCTTCTTTTCGTACTATATCACCCATTTTATGTGGATATATTGCCAACCATCACAGTACGCCATTCTGCTATTACTAGTGAGTGTTTACTCATTCCAAGTACAAAGCTCCAGCATCGGCTAGACGGTGTACGCAGCAACGGCCCGCAAGCAAGGTGCCGTGCTGGTGAAAGTCCTGCACTGAGAGCACATGCGATAGCAGCGGGAGCTGCTGTACAACGCACGCGAGGTGCAAATTACGTCCATAATTTACGCGATCCGAAAATTAACCGAAGGGACGCAGTTTGCAGCTACACGTCAAGGATGTTAATGCCTACATCAGGGCTTAACAGCTGGCCGGTTTTGAGCGCGAGTACTCGCGTCTGCTCAGGCACGTGCTCGCGAGCAGGTGCAAGGTCGCGGAGTAGGGAGGGAGGGGAAATGCGCGCGCACGTTTGAATGTGATCTCGCGTTCTTAGCAGATTTAACTAGCCATCTGAATGCTTTGAACATTTTACTACAAGGTAAAGATCTGCTAATTACTCATTTGATAGATCGAATACGAGCTTTTAAAATGAAATTGACACTTTGGGTGAGTCAGCTGGAAACAGGAAACCTAGCTCATTTTCCTAAATTATCATCCATGCAACATGTTCACAAAGACTGTGAACGTTATTCACATAGTTTAGTTGATCAGCGCTTTCAAGATCTGACAGCACTAGACAGTGATTTTGATCTGTTCTCTCCATATTCAGCGAATATTTAAGAGATTCGTCCTGAGCTGCAGCAAGAAATTATTGACCTGCAGTGTGACAGAGAATGCAGAGACAAATTTCAGAACAAGAAAAACATTTTGGAATTCTACAGACACTTCCCTCAGAATAGATTTCCTCGTTTGCACAAACTGGCAGCTACAATAATATCAATGTTCGGTTCCACGTATGTTTGTGAACAACTGTTCTCTGCAATGAAATGTAAGAAGACGCGCCTGAGAAACGCATTGTCTGATCGAAATTTAAACCGCACGCTGCGCCTAAAATGCACAAGAACAATTACTCCGAACATAGACGCAATTGTAAAGGGCAAAAAGTACAAGATAACCGTTAATCCCACACTTCAGTGACACTTTTTATTGTGTAACAGTTCACAAATTAATGCGAATGTAGAGGTATACACTAAGCTAATAAAATTATGTGGCACGTGTACATTATCCTTTATTTGTTTCATTTGTCGCAGTAATAATTCGTGAGTGATATCCTTGCAGGTGGCCGCGGATTTACATTGACTGGCGGCAGCTGTTGTGTGCCCCACGTGACTTTCCCCACTCTCCTCTCTGGTCCGGTAGTGGGGGTACCGTGCTCGCGCTGCTCCATGCTCGCGCCTTGCTGCTCACAGCTTGCTCCGCGAGCACGTATGTTGTGAAGCCCTGGCCTACATGCTAGTAGCCATGTCGTCATGTACTTCCTTCTCTGCATCTCTTCCTAATGCAATAGTACTTTTGTAAATATTATACAAACCTCATACTGACACGTTTCTTTCCTCTATTTTTTCTTTCTTTTGATGGATGGTTTTGCTAAACAGTGGAACCTGGAGATCAATACAGTTGCGCTCTTTTCGTCCGAATTCTTAAGTACACATTCAGAAAATATTAGGTGTTCCATAGGTTGAGGTAACGAAAATCGTAGGCTACCTCCTAATATCGTGTCGGACCTCTTTTTGCCCGGCGTGGTGCAGCAGCTAGTGACATGGAGTCAATGAATCGTTGGAAGTTCCCTGCAGAAATACTGAGTCGTGCTGCCTACATTGCCATTTATAATTGCAAGAGTGTTGTCAGTGAAAGATTTTGTGCGTGAACTAACCTCTCGATTATGTCCCATAAATTTTCGATGGGGTTCATGTCGTGCGATATGGTTGACCAGATCATTCGCTCGAACTGTCGACAACGTTCTTCAAACCAGTCGCGAACAATTCCGGCCCGTTGACATTGTGCGTTGTCATCCACAAAAATTCCATCGTTGTTCGGGTACGTGAAGCCCATGACTGACTGCAAGTGGCCTCCAAGTAGCCGAGCACAAACATTGGTAGTTAATGACCGCTTCAGTTGAACCTGAGCGCATAGTCCATTCCAAGTAAACACAACTCACTCCATTATTTAGCCACTAGCAGCTTGCATAGTGCCTTATTCAGAACTTGGGTCCATAGCTTCGTGGGGTATTCGGCACCAATCTAACCCTACCATCAGCTCTTACCATTCGACGCGCAAGTCGCCGACGTGGCGTCAAATCGAAAGACTTGCACCCGGCTAACGGTCTACCCGGCGCAGGACCTAGTCACGCGACATTTACATTTTAGCTCTTACCATCTAAAATCGAGACTCATCTGACCAGCTTACGGTTTTCCTGTAGTGTAGGGTCCAACCGAGATGGTCACGAACACTGGAGTGGCGCTTGAGGCGACGTTGTGCTGTTAGCAAAGGCACTGGGGTCGGTAATCTGCTTCCAAGGCCCATTAACGCCATATTTCACCGGACTGTCCTGACGTATACATTCGTCGTACATACACATTTATTTGTGTGGTTATTTCACGCAGTGCTGCTTGTCTGTTAGCAGTGGCAACTTTACGCAAATGCCGCTGATCTCGGTTGTTAAGTGAAGGTCGTTGGCCACTGTGTTGTCCGTGGTGAGAGGGAATGCCTGAAATCTGGTATTCTGTGAATCTCGGAATATTGAATTCTCTAACGATTTTCAAAACGGGTTGTCCTAGGCGTCTAGCTCCAACTACTATTCCGCATTCAAAGTCTGTTAACTTTCGTTGAGCGTCCGTAATCTCGTCGGAAACCTCTCCAAATGAATCACTTGAGTACAAATCACAGCTACCGCAATGCAATGCCCTTTTATACCGGAAGTACGCTACACTACGGCCATCTGAACGTGTGTGTATCGCTATCCCATGAATTTTGTGAGATCTGTGTATAAAACTGTGGTGTCAAAATTGACATTTGCCCACCCACTCATTACTCGCGCACGCTTTGGCGATTCGCGTAAGAGTTTGGGCAACCTGTGCGCATTCGCACCGACGAAGGTCAATGGCTGGGAAGCCTTTAACTATATATATGAATACAGTTACTGTTGATGACGGTGCAGCTTTTCCCTGGAATAAATGATGACTGACAACCTCAGCTGCCGACAGGTGTTGTTGTTATACCTCGATGTGGACAGCTGAAAATGTGTGCCCCGACCGGGGCTCGAACCCGGGATCTCCTGATTGCATGGCAGACGCTCTATTCATCTGAGCCACCTAGGACACAGGTGAATAGCGCGACTGCAGGGACTTATCCCTTGCACGCTTCCCGTGAGACTCACATTCCCAACTGTCCACAATTCTACATATGTATTGTACCTTATAAGACATTTGCCCACCCACTCATCATTTATTCCAGGGAAAAGCTGCACGGTCATCAACAGTAACTGTTCTTTCGAGAACAAGTTACTGTCTTCATATATATAGTTAAAGGCTACCCAGCCATTGACCTTCGTCGGTGCGAATGCGCACAGGTTGCCCAAACTCTTACGCGAATCGCCAAAGCGTGCGCGAGTAATGAGTGGGTGGGCAAATGTCTATAAGGTACAATACATATGTATAATTGAGGACAGTTGGGAATGTGAGTCTCACGGGAAGCGTGCTAGGATAAGTCCCTGCAGTCGCGCTATTCACCTGTGTCCTCGGTGGGTCAGATGGATAGAGCGTCTGCAATGTAAGCAGGAGATCCCGGGTTCGAGCCCCGGTCGGGGCACACATTTTCAGCTGTCCACATCGAGGTGTAACCACAACACCTGTCAAAATTGACCTCTTTGAGGTGTTATGTTTGTGATACGTAGATCGTATTCACCTATATCTACATTTACATCTGCACTTACATACATGCTCCGCAAGCCACCGTACACTTGAATGGCGGATGGTACCCTTTACCACTACTAGTCATTTCCTTTCCTGTACCACTCGCACATAGAGCGAGGGAAATACTAATGACCATATGGCTCTGCACGAGCCCTAATTTCTCTTATCTTCGTTCTCATTAAGCGAAATGTTCGTTGGCGGCAGTAGAAGCGTTCTGAAGTCAGCTTAATAATCCGATTCTTTAAATTGTCTCAATAGCATTCCTCGGAAACAATGTCACCTTCCGTTCGGGAGTTCCCATTTGAGATCTATTAGACCGCCTCTGAATTGCTTCGAGGTATTCTTACAATCCTAACTGTGCGGACTCTAAACACTCAAGAAATACTGAAGAATGGGTCGCACTATTTTAATATTTTCAACATTTCGCGGCCCTATCAACAACTGTATAAATATTAATTTTAAATTAACAACATCCTCAACTGCAATGTTTACCTAGATTTACCTGTGTTTCAGTTGGGATAACCCAACCTCCTTCAGAACAAAAGGAACTACGATTTGTCCATAATGGACAACGTCATAAATTAAAAAGTATAGTATAGTAATAAATTATTAATAAAATACATAGAGCGATATCCATTCCCCTATCCGCAGGAGCCTTGGAACACGAACTGGTAAACCTTGAAACAAAATCCCGAAATAACGGTTACGAGCCTGGAATGGTGAGACAGCTCTATAACAAGAAAGTATATAATAATAGAACTACGACAATTTCCACGTTAGGTGCCATGACAGAAGTTAGTCCATCTGCCATAATACCTACTCCATTCATAGGTAAAGTTTCATATAAAATAGGGCGTCTTCTAAAGAACCAGGGGTTCAAGACAGTTTCTTCTACTACTAATAGCCTGCACAAGAACCTGATTCGCACTTTAAAACAACCTAAAGAAAAGTTGTCATTTTCCGAAGTTTACAAGATTACATGTGGCAATTGCCCGAAAATATTACATCGTCCAAACAGGACGAGCCTTACTAACAAGATACAAGGAACATAACCCTACTACATTTGGAGATGGCACGCGTGGTTCGACATTCGCTGAACACTCAGTGCAAACGGTTCACGCACCCAACCCTCCGGGTAATACTCAGCACTTGCATTTTGAAGTGAAGGGTGCGAGGTTGGATATTTTGGAAGAAATGCAAATTTTTAAACACTTACTACATGACGAAAATAACCTTCTTAACGACCAGCTGCATCTGAGAAACAAAAACGTTTTTGATGGTTTTCAACCGTTATTCCCTCCGCCATAATTTTAGGGAGTAATCATTATACCCTTGCCAACATGTTTTCGCACTCCCGTTTACTGAATAGCTGGGATTGGTTAAAAAAAATGGCTCTGAGCACTATGCGACATAACTTCTGAGGTCATCAGTCCCCTAGAACTTAGAACTAATTAAACCTAACCAACCTAAGGACATCACACACATCCATGCCCGAGGCAGGATTCGAACCCGCGACCGTAGCAGTCGCACGGTTCCGGACTGCGCGCCTAGTGTTGTGTCTAGACAAGACAGCCTAGACACAATGAGAGGAAGCCGAAAGGCACGCGCTTAAACTCACGCAGGCTGGCGTGAGGTCTGAAACAGGATACGCAATGAATGCTATAAAGAAAAGTACGTAGCTTCTGGAATACTTAACTTTAATCCACATTTGTAGAACATCGCTCTTGATGATACATTAATAGAATCTCAATATCAATTGAATACGGCGCCTTGCTAGGTCATAGCAAATGTAGCTGAAGGCTATGCTAACTATCGTCTCGGCAAATGAGAGCGTATTTGTCAGTGAACCTTTCCTTGCAAAGTCGGCTGTACAACTGGGGCGAGTGCTAGGAAGTCTCTCTAGACCTGCCGTGTAGTGGCGCTAGGTCTGCTATCAGTGACAGTGGCGACACGCGGGTCCGACGTATACTAGCGGACCGCGGCCGATTTAAAGGCTACCACCTAGCAAGTGTGGTGTCTGGCGGTGACACCACACCTAGAACCGCGAGACCACCGCGGCCGGCTAGCAGCTGGGATTATCTGGTATTTCAAACCCGTAGTTATCCTCATGCGGTCAAGCTTGATGATGAGCCCCAATATAATTGCAAAATAGTAAACGCATTGCTCCCTTCGCTTTCGACATCCAACAAATTATTAAAAATGCTAAAACAGTTAATATATATTTGTTCCCTACAAAAAAAAAATGGTTCAAATGGCTCTGAGCACTATGGGACTGAACATCTATGTTCATCAGTCCCCTAGAACTTAGAACTACTTAAACGTAACTAACCTAAGGACAGCACACAACACCCAGTCATCACGAGGCAGAGAAAATCCCTGACCCCGCCGGGAATCGAACCCGGGAACCCGGGCGCGGGAAGCGAGAACGCTACCGCACGACCACGAGCTGCGGACTGTTCCCTACAGGATAACGTATATGTTAATTTCGTTAGCCGTACCTGGTTATTAAAAAAAAATTAAGTTCAGGATTACATATTGGTACCATTGTTAACAAGTACGCATGACACACTATCGTGCATGCGCACTTGAGGCTATAGCCAGTTCCAGTACAACACCCGTTGCTGCCGTACTGCGGTCACGAAGTGGGGACGAGGCTGTTTCCCATATAATTTATTGCAATATGAGGATGTATTACCATATAATAGGTAAACATTGCAACTGAGGCTGTTGTTAATTTAAAATGGCACTATTTTCCCGCGCCGTCTCCTTCACAAATGAACAACAATTTCCTAAACCAAACCGAAGTCGACCACTCCTCTTCTCTACTATGATCCTTACATTCTCGGTCCTGTTCTTATCCCTCTGCGAAGTTGTGCCAAGATATTTAATCGATGTGAATATATCACCATATTAATACTGTATTCGAAGATTACCTGTTTGGTCGGCCGGAGTGGCCGTGCGGTTCTAGGCTCTACAGTCTGGAACCGAGCGACCGCTCCGGTCGCACGTTCGAATTCTGCGTCGGGCATGGATGTGTGTGATGTCCTTAGGTTATTTAGGTTTAATTAGTTCTAAGGTCTAGCCGACTGATGACCTGAGAAGTTAAGTCGCATAGTGCTCAGAGCCATTTGAACCATTACCGGTTTGTTTTTCTTACTTACTGCATTTAGAGCTATCTGCCATCCACCACACGAACTAGAAATTTTGTGTAATCCGTCTTCTGTTCTCCTAGAGTCACTCACCGACAACACCTTCCCGTAAATCACAGCGTCATCACCAAATAGCCACATATTACTCTGCCCGACAGATTATTAAAACATATAGAAAACAGCATGAGTCTTATCACACATCCCTGGGGCACTCCTGCCGACACCCGTGTCTCTGATGAAAACTCTCCGTCAAGGACAACGTACTGGGTTCTTTTACTTAAGAGGTGATCGAGCCACTCACGTATCTCGGGATCTATTCCGTATACTCGTACCTTCGTTAGCAGTCTGCAGTGAGGCACCGTGTCAAACTCTTTTCGGAAATCTAGGAATATGGAATCCAACTGTTGCAGGACATCATGTGAGAAAAGAGCAAGCTGAATTTCGCATGAGCATTGCTTTCTAAAACTCGTGAACGGAATGTTTTCTGTACCAGTGTCACCTACATCCACCTAGCTAACCTAGTTCAGTGTACCAACTGACAGCTCGGTTCACACTTACAAGAAAATTAGATTACGATCCTTCCGGGACTACAAGGGACGGAATCTCTCTTATTACAGTAACTGGTGCTCATGTTTGGTGTACTGCCACACTAATATTATTTGTAAATGCTGGGTCATCAGCACAGAACAAGCAAATAGTACGTTGTAGGCTAGATTCTAAATAAAGAGGAAATCCAGTATTATTTGCATTGCACCGAAAAATGGGATAGTGTACTTAGAGTAGTCTGTGATGTGTGCCCCATGGAGGTAGTTAAAGTCGCAGAGGCATCGTGGCGACGCAGAAGCCGCAACTGTTAGAGGGTCTGTGCATGTTTACAACTGTAGTACTGGTTGGTTGGGTTGGGTTGTATGGGGGAGGAGACCAAGCAGCAACGTCATCGGTCTCATCGTATTAGGGAAGGACGGGGAAGGAAGTCGGCCGTGCCCTTTCAAAGGAACCATCACGGCATTTCCCTGGAGAGATCTAGGGAAGTCACGGAAAACCTAAGTCAGGATGGCCGGAGGCGGGATTGAACCGTCGTCCTCCCGAATGCGAGTCCAGTGAGCGAGCCACTGCACCACCTCTCTCGGTGTACTGGTTGGGAAAGCCATCTGAAAATTCTCGCAAAATAATAGTGTATTAAAGAAGGCAAACACACTCGAAACGGTTCTTTGCCCATCCTCAGCATTTAACTTGATCGTTAGCGATACAGAAATGAAATCCTGGAACAACAAGTGTGAATACTGCGGATCGTACAAATGATTTTGTAACCTTTGTGCATACTTCTAATGTGTAAATTGTATGTGTAGTGTTCTTGTATGATGTTTTCACCGTAAACATAAGCCTGTAACTCCTGTGGAACGATCTACGCTGCAACTTTCTATAATCAACTGTGACAATGCAACTCTCTGACTGCCACTTGTAACTACCATCAAAATGCAATACTCCAAATGTAATATGGAATGTGACCTAGCGTCTGTGAGCGGGAACTTGATAGTTATTATTTTATGGGCTGAAAACTTATTACTGATTGCTGTCCTACTGTGAGGCATGGTTCAAATGCTTCAAATGGCTCTGAGCTCTATGGACTTAACAGCTGAGGTCATGAGTCCCCTAGAACTTAGAACTACTTAAACCTAACTAACCTAAGGACATCACACACATCCATGCCCGAGGCAGGATTCGAACCTGCGACCGTAGCGGTCGCGCGGTTCCAGACTGAAGCGCCTAGAATCGCTCGCCACTCCGGCCGGCGTGAGGCATGAAACTTGTGTGTTGAAACTAATACTGTTCAACTTAACATCAGTTTGCCTATTCTGCGAAACTATTGCGTTTGAGTTGAAACGGTTATTTGCTGTCTGATCCCTGACTTTAGTAATTAGTGATTTGAGCGTAGCAGCTATCTGTGAAAACATGCTACTCAACAGCTTTATCTTCATAAATCAGGACTTGCGAGTTTAAATATCGTAGGTTAAACCTATGTGGATAACTTGTAATACAGAAAAGGGATCACTGCTTCCGAAATGCATTCCAGAATTGTTAATCATGGCCCTAAAATTTTTCCTTCTCTGGGCAACCGTCCAGCTGTTCTGCTCTGCTGTAGTACCTGAAATCAATCACGTTGCTACAAGTTGGCCTGAAATAAATAGCGCGGCTTTTGCAGCGCTCTGCCACCTACTGTTTATTAAAATAGCTGACGCAAAAGTGCAATGCGTGCACAAAGATTTAAGATACTAACCACGCGACTATGCAATGCATGTTAGAAGGATCATGCTCAGTTAGATTTCAATCATTAAGTGGAAATATAAATGTTTTTCATCAAGGAAGTAAAAATGATTATTAATTTAAAGTTGTACTACAGTTCAGAAAACACACCGTTAAATAAGTTCAGTCCCACCTGAATACAAACTCCGTGACTCCTTTAGGCATTGTTGTTAACGATCACATATACACAAGCATGAAACAGAAAACTATATTGTTGAATTAAACAATTTAACAATTTTGACAAGTAGTTTTCTCTACAACAGACGAATTTAAAATTGTGAAGTGTCATGTAGCTATTTCTTGATACATGCATGATAACAGCGAAGTAACTACACTGACAAAGTTTTGTCAGTCATGGATTTTACCACGTAATAACTTGGGAAATGAATAATATGAGGTGGGCCAGCGTTAGCGATCGCAATAAACACGTATACAGACATGAAAGATAGCATCCAGGAAATAAGTCTGCACACTGTTATCGCCAACAGTACAGTAATGTAGTCAGCGTGGCGGGCCAGAGACCGGAGACGTCTTCCACATATAAAAACATTAACTTAGGCTGCCAAAGAGATTCATCCACCCATGCGTTCAGATACTGAACTCCCTGTGGCAAGGGTTGCAAAAGAAACTGCCAATTCCTATCATAAATACGCCTTTTAGTTGCATAAACCACAATGGACTACTTCAATGAGAGTAGTTAGTGATAACATGTGTCCGATGAAATTGTCACACTTCAGTCCTATCAGACAAGCTCCAGAAAAATTTTAAATTATACATTTGATTTGTTGACCAAAAGTGCATTCGACAACGTGAAGTGGAATAAATTGTTGGGGAAACAGTTATTGACTACATGGTAAACAGGGAAAATTCCACATATAGAGAAAATAAGAAGAAATAATCATAAAAGGAGAGGAAGAGGACGTTCCTCGGATTGAAAAGAGCGTGGGGCTGGGATACAGTTTTCCTCCATTTCTACTGAAATTTATGTCGAAGAAACAATTAAGGAAATTATAGAAAAGTTAGGGGATGAGAGCAAACTTTAGGGTGAAAGCATATCAATTACAAGAATCGCTAGTGGTATTACTGTCCTTAGTGAATGCGAAGAATAATTCCAGGAGATACCAAATGCAGGTGTATATTGAGCACAGAATATGCGTGACAGTAAACAAAGGACAGAGAAAGAAATGTATGGTGGAACAACGGAAATGATAATCGCAGACCGACATGCAGAGAAACTGTAAATTTGTTATCTCTGAAGGAAAATAATGTACGGCCGAAAAAGCGACGAGAAAATAGGAAACGGACTAGTACAGGAAGAAAAAAGCATTCATCACTTAAAGAATTAGAGTAATGTGATGCACACACCGTAAATTGAGAAAGAAATTTACGAAAACTGTATAGAAGTGATTCATGAGCGGAGATAAAACCCGAAAAAAGAATATAGAAGTGTCTGATGTATGGTGTAATATAATGCTGTAAATAAATTTGACTGAAAACGTATTAAACCAGTGGGTTCACTGCTGGATCAGGAGTATGTACAAAAACACTGACTAGAAAAATGAAAATGGTGTTACGTATGTTTTTAGACAAAATGGAGTAAGTTCCATGGCACTGGTGGGAGCCATAGATGTGAAACATGGTAGACGAAAATGGAGGTTCGACAAATAATGGAAGAGGTGTACGTTCTACTTCGAGATGAAGACGTTGGCATTGGATAGCAAACCGTGGCGGGCTTCATCAAACATATATATATACACAACACTTGTTACTTTCAGAACGTCACTCATGACTTATATGTCTAATATGTGCTCACGTGGAGTAATGATTTTACTCTGGTTTTCAAACTACCGCACAGTGATATAGCGCATTATTGGGTGGCCAGTTTTCTCTGAAACTGTCAGTCAAGATATATTAAGATAGGTTACAGTTATTTCCCTTGATCATGACGTCTATAACTGATACTATATAATAATTGCAATCAAAATTCAGAACCTCCAGTGACTGTCCCTTCTATTGCTCTCTTTCAACTTCTCTCTTTTTAGTACGGTTTAGGGACCAGACAGTTGGGTGCCTACAAAAGGTAGGAGTCCATTTAAGATGAGATGGCTACCGCAAAAATGTTCAGAATGTGAGGCGGAGTTGCAGCGTCAGACAGAGAAACCGGCACTCCTCCATCCCATGCTCTCCAGACAGAACATGGGAGAGCTCTTCGGTGTAGAAAAAGTGCAACAGTGTTCGTAGAAGCCTTTTAGCAAGATAAAAAATCTCGTCCGCGGAGCACGCTGTTTCTCATCCGTGCCTAACAGCCAACCATCTCATAGGAATGTCTCAAAATTGTACCACGAATTGGGAGAGATTTTCAGCCTTGCTCCCCACCCAGACAGAACTACTGGTTCAAAATAGCATATATCAGAAAGAGTAGGAGACTGTTTAACGTCTTTACTTGAGCGTTAGTGAGCCGAAGTTAAAATGTCTGCCGCTACTGCTCTGACAAAAACAGAGCAGTTACAGAGCGACCAGAAAGAGAAGACTTCACACTAGGCGACAGAAGTGTTAGAACTTTACTCTAGTGTATTGACAGAGGTTCCTGGATGACTCATGACGCGAGGCTTGCAATCCCATAGAAGGATCAAATAATGTACGGGTTTGCTGCCGGGTGACGTCGTCTACCACCGCCGATATTTCGGTAGGAGCACACCCTGCCATTCTCAAGGCACAACTGCAAGTAGGAAACAATGTGCAAGGGAATTTAATACCTCGGTTCACAGAGGAGATACAAGGAAGATACCACACTCAGAACAAGTAACCGCAAAGTCAACACACAACCAAACATAACCAACATCAGAAATATCGATAGTGACTATTACTCAACAGGTGAGGCAGCCGTAATTCTGTTCCTCTGTTTTTTTATGAGAGTCAGGGCAGGATTCGTAGCAGCATTTGGACAAAATCCCCCATCTCTGTTTATAAGGTTGCTTGATAGTTTGATTTCAACAGCTTCCTTAATGACACTATCCCAATAGCTGGACGTGCGATCCAGAATCTCCGTGTTGGTATATTCCAAAGGATGACGTGTCAAGGCAATGCGCATTTCCTCGGTTGTTGTAAGCGTGTGTGACGCTTATGTTCAATACGCCGGTCTTCCACAGTCCTCATTGTCTGACCAACATGTGTCATGATACCACTGCAAGGAATACGATAGACACCAGCGTTACGCAAACCAAGATCATCTTTTACGAACGCCAACATGGCCTTAATCTTACAAAGTGGTCGAAAAACACATTTCACATTTTTGCAAAATACGGCCAATTCTGTTGGAAATGCTTCCTGCGTAAGGCAAAAAGACCGTAGACTTAGATGCCACTTCGTTGCTGTCGTCACTCACCCGTTTCACAGAAAGCTGATAGCGCAACGCACGTTTGATCTGCCTCTCACTATAACGATACTGACGAAAGGTGACTTCGAGATGTGATAGCTCACCTTCCAAATTTTCGCACCGACGCCTAAGAGTTTGCCAGTAGTTGATTTTATTAGTTCTAGTTTCTTAGGGACGAGATATCAGTTCACTCCCTTCAGAAGTAGGTTTTTCCATTTTCAGACTTCGCAGCCAGCTAATTTTCTTTCATTATGTGCTTTAGCAGCCTCGCTGCTGTTCGATCCCATCTTTCCATGTTGTTCCTGTAATTTACTAACCTGGTCTCATTCGTGTATTATTCGCATAACTTTGCTTTTATGTTTCCGATACACCTGTGCCAAGGTTCGAGTTCATCATAAGGATTACTTTATCCAAGGTTTGAACATTAAGTTGTTTTTCTCAGTGGTTAACTCACGATTTTGTTTTTCAATAATAGACCGATGTGCTATAGTGACAGCTTGTTTCCATTACAGATTATATGATCCCTCCTCTCATTAATATTTCTATGTGAGTGGTGTGTTCATGCTTCAGTGGGCCACCCCTAATAATTATCATTCAGGAAGATGTGTCTTTTGCTCAACATTATTATGTCCTTTAATTAACTTGCATGATCGTATGAGTGCTCCCCTTCTCTGTGAGTCATCAGAGATCGGACTTAAGCATCTAGGACTACGCAAAACAGCACAATCGACAATAAAAGCTTCCATGATTAAAACTTCAGGTAGATCTCTAACAATCCACTCACTTCTCTTGCACTAAAGATAGATTCCACGCAGCAGTGAAAGCGATTACCTGTGGTAGAATTATATTTGCGTACGTTACCTTTATTCCCTGACGGAAACGGGACAGTTGCTAACAAACTTGATGAGAGAATAATTTGGTCTGTGGAGCTGTTTTTGATTTCGCGGAGTATTTGCGCCTTTCACGGGCTAAAATGAAGTTCATTACTGGGAATACGTGAATAAGAGCGTTCAATACCGCTCATTAAAACTTTATGCAGCCGCAGCACTTCAAATGATGTAGTCTGTAGCCGCGAGACCGGGTAATGAACAGTTGCATTCCTTTTACACTCGCTACTCACTTACCCTAGCTTTTATTCTGCAGCTCTCGTGGCACCTTGGTAACAAAGTACAGCCATACACTTAAGCTCGCCAGTTGTGACAGTTATAAGCAGATGTTCTCAAAAGCAAACAATTGTTTTCAGGACTCATTATGTTCAGCGTGTTGTGATAGACACCGAACAAAAATTTTGTTGCTAACAAGGGATATCACGCTGTAGTTGGAGTTACAAACGATGGCAATCGAGTTAAGGCTTGTTCTGTGCACCTGCTTTCTTATTTCTCCGAGAGTGAAGATGGGCTAAGTATTTTTTTATGGAGCCATTCATTTTCAAACAGTTCTTCTTACTGAACTAGTTCGATTAACCATTCGATTAACCACTTTAAATGATCTATATATTTCATTTATAATGCTTAAGTATCAGAAAATAAAAACACTTAGGAAAACCATTAAGCTAATTAACCAAAAGGAACAATTGCATTGCCTACAAATATTAAATGAGCTTTACGAACAAACCCAGTGTACACACACACACACACACACACTGATGAGTCAAAACATAATGATCACCTGCGTAATAGTTTGTTTCCTGTCTGTAGAACTAAGGAAAGACGCTGTAGTGAAACATGCTAACTTTTTTTTGGTGGGAAGTATGTTTAACTGATAAGATGCAAGTGTTGGACAAAGAGGAGTTAAAAAGTCTGTTACCTGTAAGTAAGCAGGTGAAGACTGTATCTATCGCTGTTTGACGTCAGAGTTCGATATAGACGCCTCCTGCTGCTCTGCTTGAAAATCACTCTGCAGCTCAGGTAACTGAAATTGAGGTAAGCCATTACATGCTACCACAACTGATGGAAAAGTGCTTCACTGTTCTAATTAGACATCGAAATAGCCGTGAAAGAAAAACCAGTGGCACTGTGTAATTTATTCTCAGCAGGCTAACACCAGTTGTATGGCATCGTCGATATTGGAACTGTATTGCTATTTAGATGTAATTAGAGCCGATATTCATGATTAATTTTGTAGTTGAGACTGTTCTTTATTTCAGTTTCCAACCAAAATAAATGAAGTACATTAACCTAACCTTACCGTTCCGCATCTGAACAATTTCCAGGTATTAGGGGGTTCACTTGGGCTTTCTGTGAAGAAGAACTGGGGTTTGAGTCTGGGAAACGTCACCACCATTTTTTACCCAGCCAATTACCGGGTGCAGTTGCGGTGGGATGGGTTGTCAGAACACCTCTGGGACAAAGAAATTCCTGCCAGAATTCGAAATTCCCGCCAGCAGGGCAAGTGAGGGAGGGGGAGATATGGAGAGGGGGTGGGGGACCCATGTGCCAGCTGGGGAAAGCATATATCTTCATCTGGGGTTGGGGGCCAGTCATTAGTTGATGGCTTTAATTAATTTTTATATCAATTTGATATCGATATTGCACCTGTGCTGCCATCTCCGTACTACTGACCCTTCGCAATGCTCTACAGTCCCTCTCAGTCAGCACATGAATGTTTTGTCTTGGTTAAACTGTGGTCGTACCTACGTATTTCCACTTTACAATAACATCACAAACATTCGAGTTCAGAAGCTTTAGAATTGTTGATATGTCCCTGATAGCTTTACTACTCTCGGGTGACATCCAGTGAGAAATTTAAACTGGAAGTCACTGATCTCTCCTGGCCCACCGATTCTGCTGTGTCTGCTTCTCTACTGAAAACACAGAACTCCCGCCTCCTTTTATACAGACGGGGCCGCCTCTTGTGACGTGTAATGGTCAATTATGCATTACACGGGTGTGCCCTGATACTTCTGACCAAAAAGTGTACATATGCCTCCCTGAGCAATGGCATATTCCGACGTTTCCAATTTCAAATGTCCATTGCACGCATCTCCCTTCGCAGAGTTTGCGAAAATAGTTGAGACAGACTTGTGCTCACTGATGACAGTAGTTCGTGTTGGGTTTAAAAAATGATACACAAGATGCAACAGTCGTCTACAGTTCATGTCGTTTAGGAAATTTTTGTAACCTCATACAACCGACTAACACATTCACCGCAATTAACTACAATGAGTTGGCGGTTGAGGCTCACGTTACTGTCTGCCACGACTTTCATGGGCGTCTGCAGAAATTTAACAAGAAATATACAAAAATGGTTACATCCCACACGTTTTAGATATATAGTTAAGATTTCGGAAGTAAATTACTTCTATATCTAGAAAATAACAATACTAGTGTTGATAGTAATTTGGGAATACAGATTCCGATTATTTGCTTTAATGATATGAAATATCGTTGCATATCATTACACACATTTTTGTAGCCAACATCGTGTTGAATTTGTTTTTAATTGAGCGGTTTCGACAAGTAACACTGTTATCTTCAGATATGTAATATTATGCACTTACATACACTTTGTCTATCATTATTATTTTTGTTGCTCATTAAAAATCAGGAAATATCAATTATACATTTACATATCTTCAAAAACGGTTTTGGTTGTACACCACGCTCCATTGTGCATTTATTACACATACCATGTCAACATTTTAGAGAAGAGTATACTGCATATTCCACACAGGTTAGTCAAAACAAAAATAAGAAACAGGTTTCTCACAAGTAAAATTATACACAGCTAAAATGTACCATGTGCAACTTGGCATTTCTGCATATGTAGCACTCCTTTGATGTTTTCCAGTCGTTAAAAGCAACGTTATATACTAAAACCGCTCATTTGTGGCAATGTTTATGTAAACATTTCGAATGAGGAACGTCTTGGAACCTTCTCACTCAAAATATATAGTGCAACTGAATGGCACTGATGCAAAGATAAGACATGTAAATAACTGCATCTACTACAAGACACTTTATATCTAAAATTACAAGAAACTTTTTCTTTAGCAGTATAACATTTGAGAAGTATAGATTTATGTGTCAGGAAGTTCTTTCTGAAAGTATTAGTATGAAGTGTAGCCACGTATGGAAGTGAAACGTGGACGATACATAGTTTACACAAGAAGAGAATAGAATCTTTCGAAATGTGGTGCTACAGAATAATGCTGAAGATTATATGGGTAGATCACATAACTAATGAGGAGGCATTCGACAGAATTGGGCAGAAGAGAAATTTGTGGCACAAATTGACTAGAAGAAGGGATCGGTTGGTAAGACATATTCTGAGGCATCAAAGGATCACCAATTTAGTATTGGAGGGCAGCGTGGAGGGTAAAAATTGTAGAGGGAGACCAACAGATAAATACACTAATCAGATTCAGAAGGATGTAGTTTGCTGTGCGTACTGGGAGATGAAGAAGCTTGCACAGGACAGAGTAGCATGGAGAGCTGCATCAAACCAGTCTCTCGACTGAAGACCACAAAAACAACAACAACATTTGAGAAATATGCTGATTTTTATGTGAAAAGTGTATTCACAGTTTCGTAATTTACTCCAAAAATTCTTACTGACAACACCTATTACAAGTCACGTATTAGTATTTTAGCGTAAAGTGTCTATACATAGTGACACATATGAAACCGAACCACATTACATCTGAAGTCCCAGTACATCTGTTCATCGGAAATCTAGATAATCTCAAAATCTAGCCTACATAAACATTATATTCTACTCTAGAAAACCATGAAGCATTTCATGTAACTATATTACTCTTCATCGTAATACATCCAGATATTTATATTTCATTATAAACCAAATAAGTGGGAACATAACACATATATTTAATAACCACTACATTGACTGAAACATTAATCAAGCTTTTCTTGTTACCTGGTTACATAGATGACTTAAAATAAGTAAATCATATTAGCAAGTCCAAACAGAACTCAAAGGTACATGTCATTCTGCAGTGTGGGTAGTAAAATTTAAAGTGAAATTCAGGTGGAGAGCAAATTATTATTACTATGTGGTTACATAGATGACTTAAAATAGGATCACATTGTTTTTTATTTTTTTTAAAAAAAAAAAGAAAAGTAAGAGGTTAAATCATACGAGCAAGTCATCATTTTCACGGACCTGCCCATATGACTTAACCTCCTTTTTTAACATGTCTGCATCTTGTAATAGTATTAAACGATCTACAGCATGTACATTGTAAGGATATTAAAACATTATGGAAGAGTAGGCCGTGTATGTGCCGACTGCACAATGTATATACTTAGTAACATACTATAGCTAAAATTTTATTAGCTGACTTGTGTGTGGGGAATAAGAATTCCTTGAAGTAAATTACAAAAATATAAAAATATTTTTCGCATAAAAATCAGTATATTTCTCAATTGTTATACAATTAGAGAACTGCCTGAATCAAAAAATTTCTTGTAATTTTATATGCAAAGGAAAAGAATATTAGAACAGGTTTTCAGAGTACCTACGTAAGTGTCCTCCAGGAGCTGCAATTGATTAGATGCCTTGTCGTTGCATCAACGCTGTTCAATTGCACTATTTCGAGTGAGAACGACAACTGACAACCATCAGAAGACTGCTACATACATAGAGATGCCAAGTTCCACAAGGTGCATTAATTTAGTTGTGTATTTTTATACTTATGACAAACCAGTGTTTAATTTTATTTTTTATATGCCTGTGTATAATGTGCAATACACTCAACCAAATTTTGATATGATATGTGTAATGAATGTACAATGGAATATGACTTAAAACCATAAAAGTTTTTAAAGGTATGTAAATGTATATTGCCGTTTCCTCACTTATAATGTGTAACAAAAATATTGGTCGTCTTACTTGTCGAAATTGGTGAATGAAAAACAATTTTGTGTATAGAGAAATTACCTTGAAGTACAGGCATATCGCTCTTTTTCATTTCTTATTTCTAGAAATTTCAGTCCTCGTATGATTAAATCCTGCGTATCCCACTTCTTAGTAAATAAAGCTAGAAGATATTCACAAAAAATATTATCATTTATTTACAAATAATAGTAGATTGAGACTGAAATGTGAAAATCTGAAAGGGATAAAAATCCAGTTGATAAAGTTAATCCGTTTCCTAGCAACAGGAATAAAATAGAGAGATTTATCACCTTTCAAAGTTCAGATAAAGGAAATAAACTAATGACGTCTATACATCATTGACGCAAAATATACCAATTTTTCTTCTGCTAGAACTTCACAATCATTCATGATTATAGATGTTTAAAGCCTTTCAGTTTTCAATATTGTTCAGCACAATAAAAGTTAATTCGGTGAAGCGTATAACAGAAGTTCAAGTGTTTTTAAAGCTACATTTGTCTTCGTAAAGTGTAACGGAGGTACAGCACACGACCAGATGAATGTGGGGAACTTTCGAATACATCCGTCAAACTGGTTGGTAGATCGAATTTTATCACCCAAGGACCGATCCAAGATGGTTCTCCTCTATCCAGTTACACACATCATAGTGCAACTGTTGCAAATGGACTTTATTCGTAGCTTTATGACTACGTTGCTGTGTGTTGCGCTGTATATCAACTCTAGGACAAAAATACGGCGCACCACGAAGGAACTACCGTGATGGGACGGACATCGATATACACGCACAGATAAATAAAGATTACAAATTCAGATAAAAATGGATACTTTGTTGAAGAGAGACAACTTCAATATTGAGCAAGTCCATAACGCGTTCGTACACCACTGTACCTTATGCAAGCAGTTATCCGGCTTTGCTTCGATAGAGTTGCTGCATGTCCTCCTGAGGGATCAGGGGCTAAATTCTGCCCAATTGGCGCATTAGATCGTCAAAATCCCGAAATGATCAGTGCTGGCTATACTGCTCGAAAAGTCCTCAATTGTACAGAGGTCAGGCGACCTTGCTGGCGAGGTGGCGTTTGCAAGCATAGCGTTAGGCAAGAACGAAGACGCGCAGTAGAATCTCTTGCCGTGTGGAGCCGAGCATCACCTAGCTGAAATATAAGTCCCTAATGGTCTGCCATGGAGGGTGACAAAACGGGGCGTAGAATATCGTCGACGTATCGTTTTGCTGTAACGATGCCGCGGATGACAACCAAAGGGGTCGCGCTATGTGAAGAAATGACACCCCAGACCAGATTGGTATCTCACCGCTGTCCGAAGCATCTCTACACAAGTTTTCGCTGGTCATAGGGCTAACTTCGAAACGGCACTCATCACCGAAGACAATTCTACTCCAATCAATGAGATACCGGTCTGAAGTTTGACAGGGAATCAAATACAGGAGAAGACATATCTTCGATCTTTTAAGTTTCATTTTCTCCCCCTCCTCTAGCGCAGAACATGGCAGTTCTTCTTTCCGCTGATGCATTTTGGTCTATAGATGTAGTATAGATGAACACACTGCAGCGTGATCGCTGGAGTCTATTTCGATTGTTATGCCGTGTGGAACTGAATGCATTCTCGGCACGCCCTAACAGCTCCTATTCGACTTCAACAAACAGCAGACTACGATGCAGCGACATAGAAAAGCTGAGAAATCTGTTTCGACAATGTTCTTGCAAGGTTCTGATTTGCCATGATTGCAAAACAGCGCCGAAAGAGCCACCGCGACAATAAAACGATGTCATTTCCCGTGAACAGCCTGACAACCAAATTAATCCAAGCCTCATTGTTTCCCTTTGCATTCTGCGATTCAAAATCTGCCATTCAGTAGGATTAAAACGATTCCCAGAAATAGCTAAAAATCCTGTAATGAATGAAAAGTCTGTATAGCACATTCGAAGAGGCGGCAACTACTCCTTTACGCCCTCTGCTCCTCCCCGATATGGACGTCTGAGACCACTTCTACCAGATATACAGCGTTCCAGTGTTTCAAAGGTGCTCTTTAAAAGGAAGGTTAATATACTTCGTATATGCTTATTCCAAACATAGGTACTCATTGTAAGGTGAACTGGAACGTATTAGAGACGTAAACACTTTCTTGGTCACAGGGTTCCCTTCTCACCCCCCCCCCCCCTCCCCCGCGCGCCAATCACTGTCACGCACTCTCTCTCTCTCTCTCTCTCTCTCTCTCTCTCTGAGCTCTAGCGTGATAGGATATTAACTTAAGTCCAGTGTAGAAATAGGTGGATCTGGGGTGTCTTCTAAGCTGTGTCGGAGGGATGACTTGCATATGTGGTCACAGCTGTGCCGCTTGGCAAGAATGCGACTGTATACTCAAGTAATGATGGCGTACTGTTATATCCGTTTTTAACTTTCAGCCATTTTAGACAGTGGACTCGTATTAGTGAGGACAATGTGGTGTCACCGCTAGACACCACACTTGCTAGGTGGTAACTTAAATCGGCCGCGGTCCAGGTAGTACATGTCGGACCCGCGTGTCGTCACTGTGGGATCGCAAACCTAGCGCCACCACAAGGCAGGTCTCGAGAGACTGAGGAGACCTCGTCCCCAGTTGTACGGACAACATAGCTAGCGATTGGACGTGCTAAGCCTTGCTCTCATTTGCCGAGAGATAGACAGTAGAATAGCCCTCTGCTAAGTTAAATGGCGACCACCTAGCAAGGCGCCATTTGTATCAGTGCCAATAGCTTACGAGTATGCAGGAGAGATGTATTCCAACAAGAGAATAAAGTTAAGTATTAAAAAAGATACGTATTTTTCTTTAGTGCATTTATAAGTCTCATGTTCCAGACTTCACGCCCGTCTGCGTTAGCCTTGCGTGCCCTATCGGCTACAGCATTGTGTCTAGGCTGTATGGTCTAGACACAACAGACAACACTTCGGATTCTCTCCCTGCCATCCGGATTTAGATATTCCGCTATTTACCTAAATCGCTGGACACGAATGCTCGAATGGTTCCTTTGTACGAGTATGACCGATTTCCTCCCACCATCCTTCCGCATTACGAGGTTGAACTGCGCCTCTAAAGTTTGCCTTCGACGAGACGTTAAAACTCTAAACTTTCTAGTAGGGAGCACATTGTACTCATGTTGGAGCAATCTAGATGCCTGTGAAACAATAAACTGGTAGCCAAGATCGCAGAAATTCTTTTTATTCCATGATTAGCGGTTTCTGCGAAACTAAAGCCGCCACCATCGGATCTTAGGACACATGCACGTTACAACTTCAAGCCAAACAATGGTGACATTAGTAGTTGCCTATAACACACAGGCCTTACAAAATTGTCGTAAGGCCTGCGTGTTAAAGGAAACTATTTATATCACCATTGTTTGCCTTGATACTGTAACCTGTATGTGTCCTAAGATCCGATAATGACGGCTTTAGTTTCGCCGAAACCGATAATCAGGGAATAAAAAGAATTTCTCCGATCTTGGCTACCAGTTTATTGTTTTAAACTTTCTCTTTTCGGATATTATTCCATAATACTCCGCGTTCTCTCGCATATGCCGATTCCCCATATTTATGAGCGTTGTTCACTGCTCTCTCTTTTAAAGTGTTCAATCTACCCGCTACACTCATTGGTCTTGTCACCCACACGTGCACCAAACTTGCAAACACATTTTCATTGTAGGTTCTTGGACGGCGTGATACGTTTCGAATCAAAATATTGGGGGAGCTACCAGAAGGCTTTAAAGGCGCTTAATTTACGTATTGCTGCACATACATCTAAAAATTCAGTATTGTTGTTTGTCATTTTAATAGGTATAAGGCCACGTAACGGATGCTGTTGCTTCTCTTCGGTGTTCCCCTTAAGTAGGTTACACACGACGCTAAAAAGGAGAGTTCCAAATTTGGAAATGGTGATTTTTTTAATCAGCTTGAGCAGACTGCTATTTCATGAGAGTCCTTCGCTTCTCTCAGTCCCCATTCACGTCCGCCGAATATATTTTAAAACTCGGACTCGTTGTTGTCTTCGTGATGAACGCCTGTCGGGCTCCCCGATAATGAAACGGCGGCGGCCATTGTCTCCTTAGCTAGGCGGCCAGCGTCATCTGCCATTCACCTGCCAACATTATCTCGCCTTTCGAAATGAGGAACCGAGACGAAGTTCCGTTAAGATGTCACAGATCTGCTTGAAAATGATTTTAGTTTATCAGTAGCAAAGGAATACGAAAAGGGACTGATGCAGCCACAAAAGATAAGACTTTGCAATTATATGCTTGTGTAGTGGCACACGAGGAAACTAGCATTCGTTAAACGCCGCTTTCAATTAGAAAATAATTTATAATGTTTCCTGAAGTGCTGGAACAGCAGTTATAAATGCTGGCAAGAAAGCCATTTGTTACTAACGGGTACAGCAACTGACCATAACTTTTTGTATTTTTATTCACGTTAATAAACATTTCGGGCTTTCACCAATTTTCAATTAGCGTAAAAGATATTTGAGTCTTCAGTCACTACTCAAAGTGGATGGGTGCTACATTTATTAAAATAATGTAATCCACAACCACTAAGCTCGATAGTCAGTAGGCCTAAAATAGAAAAAATTATCGTATCGGTAGGAATGCTTGCGTACCAGCATCAACAGTCATCATGTCTGTTTCATAAATGCTGTACAATCCACTCTTAAATAAATATCTGGTGCGACGACTGGCAGATCGCTTCAAAAGTGGGTAATTCACTTTGCTGATTAGAACAACATACAAAAGAAAATGCAAGAAACTTGGGGATCTGTTAGTTGATAAGTTTGGCTTTACAAAACGTAGACACACCAGGGTTGCAGTTCTGACATTGCGCTTGAGAACCCAATCAAGAGAAATCAAGACCGTTTCATAGAATTTTTTGATGTACAAAAGTGTTAGACGACTTAAAATGGTGCAGTATTCTCGGGACAAAAGGTATCAGCTACAGGGAAAGATAGATAATGTATGAAGGTCGTTCAATAAGTAAAGCAACACTTTTTTCCTCGTTGAAAATCCGCTAAACAAAATTCGGAATTTTTTGTGGAAAATCGTTGGGCATTCTCGCTTCAGACTCTGTAGTTTCACGAAGTTTCGATAGGTGGCGGCGGCGTGATACGTAGCCTTTAAAATGGCGTCTGTAACGGTTGTCCGTTCCAAGCGGAGAGCTGAGGACAGCAGGAATCCATTATATCGATATTTTAAAAAAGAATATCACTATCAGCCCTCGAAGGTCAAAAAAATATCGAAATACCTACGGAAAAAACATCGACATACCTGCCTATAAAAATATCGACTGCACATTGTAAATGTACTGCCGGCTTTAGAGCTTTATATTTAAGTATAGATTTATTATTAGATATTCCGTATGTAAACAAGTTATCAACCTGCCTATCCCTCTTAGAGCAAGAACTGAAAGGAAAACGATGCACTTTCACGCTTGGCGATAACCACTCTGCTAACAATAGTAACTGTATCATAGCATGTAAGCTTTCACATCCGGCGTCTTCATTAATTACAACTTCCGGGCTAAATTGCCGTGGTCCATATATAAAACTACTTCTCCTTCCTGACGTTTCGTTGCCGGCTGCGGGTAACATCTTCTGAGGTGTTCAAAATATCCACGGGTGTACTGCCGGCAGTACACCCGTGGATATTTTGATTATCAAATACGCCGGGAGAAACTCAAGAATCACATCTTCTGAGGTGAGTCGGCGACTGGCTGCTAGGCGCTGGTGGTCCCACTTATATAGAGCGCTTAGATGGCGCCACCACTCATAACGTGCTTTCGACTTTAAAACTATCTCTGGTTAGTGCCATCTCTCTCGATTACAGGTAATCGATTGTCACTTCGTTGGTACAAACTCGAACGCTATATCTAGTGTAATTTTAATCCTTCTTCTTTTTCATTAAAATTATTTCCGAGCTTGTAGATCTTTATAGCTTCCCTATACATGCGAGTATAATAATGTGAGGTCCTAGCTATCAAGTTTGTCTCACTAAATTTTACTTTGTGATCACCGTCTTTGAAAACGTGTTCCGCTACAGCTGATTTCTCAATCTGTCCCAATCTACAGTTCCTTTTGTGTTCCGTTAGGCGAGTATTAACACTCCTATTAGTTGTTCCAATAGAAACCATACCAGAGCTACACGGAATTTTATACACACCTGGGGTAGCTAAAGGGTGTCGTGCGTCTTTCACCGATCTTAAACTTTCACTAATTTTCTTGGTAGGTCGAAAGATTGTCTCCACTTGAAACTTGGCCAGTGTGCGGAGTGGCATTCGGATAGGAGGACGTGTTGCATGTCCACGATTTCCGTAATACTCTGTGTTTGGTGTGTGGCGATTTTACGATGGATCCGCGAACAGAACAGCGCTTGTGTATCAAATTCTGTGCGAATCTCGGGGAAAGTGCTACGGACACCCTTGCAATGATTCAACAAGACCGAGCATGAGCCGTACGCGTGTGTTTGAGTAACATGCTCGGTTCAGGGCCGGCGTACAGACGTCGAAGATGATGCTCACACTGACTGACAAAGCCCGTTAGCCACACAACGCCAGACATTGCCGCCAAACTTCAACAATTGGTTCGTGCGGATCGATATCGAACCATTCAAGACCTTGCGAATGTTGACTGATGAATTGGGCATGCATCGTGTCGCTGCAAGATTTGTACCAAGGATCTTGACTGCCGATCAGAAGCACAGCTTGTTGAAGTGTGCACAGACGTTCATCAGAGCGCGTCTGATGATCCAACGTTCTTGTCACGGGTTATAACCGGCGACGAGAGCTGTATTTACGGTTATGGCCCAGAGACTAAGCAACAATCGTACCAGTGGAAGAGCCCGGTCTCTCCAAGACCCAGAAAAGCTAGACAGGTGAAGATCAAAGTGAAGAACATGATCATCGTTCTCTTTGATATCAAGGGAATTGTGCACAAAGAATTCGTCGCACCTATCCAAACAGTGAATTCCGCGTACTACTGTGACGTTTTGCGACGGCTCCGTGAAAACGTGCGGCAATGACGGCCCGAACCTTGGCGTCAAGGGAACTGGCTGCTGCATCACGACAACGCCCCCTGTTACACGTCCTTGCTCACCAGGAGCTTTTTGGCAAAAAACAACATGACGGTTGAACCCCACTCACCGTACTCGCCAGATTTGGCACCTTGCGACTTCGTGCTATTCCCAGTACTGAAACTCAAATTGAAAGGCCGTCGGTTCGACACTCTAGAGAGGATTCATGAAGCATCACTGGCGGTGACAAACACCCTCAAGGAACAAGACTTCCAGAAAACGTTTGACCAGTGGCAGAAGCGCTGGGACTGGTGTGAACGTGCGGATGGGAACTACTTCAAGGATGATGGTGACAATTAGTCCAAAGGTAGGGTTTTGAACAGATGTCAGCACCAGTCCCAAAAATTTTGGATAGCACTTCGTATCGATCTAGATCGTGTGAATCACATTTTGTTAATTAATTACAGTAAGAGGGACAAGGAAATTATCTTATGAAGACAATAATATCTTACTGTATGAAACACAAAGATTTCGTGTAAATAGCTTCTACTCGTGTGTTAGGGCATTTAATACACACTTCGGTACTCTAATGCTACTATCTCAAACAACCTTTTTTTTTGCGTTGTAGTCACACAGCTGTCATTTGCTAAGTTACGGTATTTTCAACCTTTAATGCGTTAATAGCTGATTCTATTTATTTCTTATTTATCATCATCATCATCATCATCATAATTATCATTTATTGCAATAACCGAGCTTCAAGTACTACATAATGGAAGAAAACAAAAGAAATAAACACACAATAAAGGCAAAAAAGTCAGCGCACTATAAAAATTATGAAACAAATTAGACAAAGCACAATAAAAAAAGTAAATCATTCCCTCACAACAGAGGAGATGTGAACTGCAGATGGCAGTGCATCGCTGCCAGTCTCTAGCTTCATTCTCCACTGCAGTCGACTCCACTTGTTTGAGGATTATAGATACTCGATGCTTCCATCGCGTCCTCTTTGGACGTTTTCCAGCGGGTTGTGAATCGAAGACTCGGTATGGGAAGGATCTATCAGCACCAAGGACGTTTCCAAAGCACAGCAGTCTCTTCTGACTCAGTATTAGGCCAATGTGTGGCTTTTCCTTTTTGCCCATCTTTCCTTGTCACCTTCTATGGTGAGTTGGACGGGTTCATAGATCTTTCCAAGTACCTTCCTCTCGAAGACTCAAATAGCTTCTTCATTTGTTGTTGTGTCACCCAGGCTATATAGTCAAATGCAAGTATCGACCGTATTAGTGTCATGAACTGCTGGGTCGTATTTTTCTGTGATATTAATCGTGTCTTGAATAAACTGTTCAGACTAAAGAGCATATTGTTAGCGTTTATTATTCATTGCTTTTCGGTTTTATCTTGCATTTTTCATTTTGTTTCTCATTCAGATATCATAAAGTTTATTATTTCATTTGATGTAACAGTTATTAAATGACTTCATAAATTCAGTGTCGTTATAGTAGCCACTTGCTTAGTGAACCAGCCCTGTGAGCGTCTCTAAACAAAAGAATAAGAAAATACAGAGATGAAAATGTTATGACGATGAAATAATGCTTTCATCACACGAATACTTGTCATGCACAAAATTTTCATTGCATTCCACTGCGACGGTTTCTTTTCCGCTACGATTCTCTCGGGAGCACCTGTGCTCGAGCCACGATCTACTCGCTGCCCAGTAGGTGCCAAGGTCATAAGTTTCGAGAGATGTTGATGCGCGTGCTGACCACCTCTATCAGAAATTTCGTATGAGTACAGTCAAGCAAAGACTCACAGTGCGCGCTGCTAAAAGCCACTATCAGTGTACGAGTACTTTCGAACAACATGCGCGATGCATTCCCCTCGCTAAATGGTCGCTATTGAGTGAGGTGGAGGGATTATTATCGTATGGGAGGTGTTTGCATGAAATGAAATATGGCTGTCTCTGCCATCTTCTGTCACATGTGAGTCATGCAGAGAACTATTGCGATTTAGGAAACTATGTGCTACTGTTCTGCCGCGCAAAATACCTTGAAAACGACTGCTAAACTTCAGTGAGATAGTATATCACCCCATCGGTGTGGAATTGTGCCAGGATGCTTTGAAGATCATTGTACAACCATGGTGGGGCCCTCTCAGCTTACCTGACCTCAGTGCTGTTGATCACATGTGGTTTGCAATGGACCGAGGTGCCTTTGGGCAAAGCTCCGTACCATCTCCAAGGGAGCCGTAGTTGAGTGCCCACTGATCAATATGTATCCCCTTGTTGTGGATGGCTGGTGGAGTTCATACGAAGGCGTGTTCTCGTCGTCTCAGGTTTTGATAAACACTACTTGCTACGTTCCTGTAACTTAATTGCTAATAACTTGTGATTTACCACGTCCACGCCCTACTAGACTTCTTTATGTGCTATAGATGCTAGAATCGTGTTTCAGAACAGTTGTAACTATGTATAGCTTTTTAACACGAACCAGTCGTGATTTACTTTCGGAAAAGATATCATCGTTTGTCTTTTTGAACCTTCTGCTGATCTGCAGTTCACATGTTTACACTTACCTTAGACGCAGACGATCTATTAGAGATCAAAATGCAGGATGTGGACTGCACGTACAACTTGAGTTGCAACTCTGTATCCAAAAGTCAGTGGCCGCTTACCTGAAATGTAAAAAAAGTATGTCTTTAGTCTTGAAATTATGTGAAGTGCGTGATACAAGAAACGCATGCATCTTTGTAGCTTACAAATATTTTTATCTATTGAAATAAGCATTGTAATATACGAATGGCTAGGTACTACTGTCGGGTATAATGATCGACTGATGGAAATATTTATAGTTTACATTACTTCGGCGTCTAGTATGTCAAATCTCTTGAAATGATTGTAGGCGATGAAGAAAGGACTATCAGGTTTTTAACTTTTATAAACGAGACTTGTAGTTCACGAATGATAATTGAAGGTAAGCTTTTGAGACGAAATGGTGGCTGATGAATTGAAAATCGTTAACGGAATAAACATTTAACCTACTGAATGAAAGTTCAGGGCCTATAGACCCGTGTTGACTTTTATTACAATTCAGTCACGTCAGAAAACTTTAAAAAAATTCAGACATAACGTTTCTTCCATACTGAAACGTCCCCTTTGAACAATTATACAAGACTGTGCTTATTCGTCCCCTTTCAACAATTATACATGACTGTGCTTTGACACACAGTATTTTTAGCGCAACGCCGTCTGTCTTTCAAAAATCCCTACAAAAGAATGGCCCTCATTAACATTAACCCATACCTTTCACAAATCACTTACCTCACAAAAATCTTCGTTACTCGAACTACTGCAATACAGCGAGCGCCACTACTGCCAGCTAAATAAAAGATTCAGACTACGGAAGGCACTAACTACTGATAGGCATAGTTAGCAAATGAAAGATTTTAATAGAGAACAAACAATGTATTTACCTTAATAGTGTTGAAAAATCATAATATACATAGCAGTTCATGACATCCAGTCTTACAAATTTCAAAACTCCGCCATTTCTCTCCCCACATCCACCACTGCTGGCGGCTCACCTCCAACTGCGCAATGCTACGCGCTGTTCACATCCAGCTGCCCAACACTACGATGGCAGACAACGATGCAAACTAGCCACAGACTGCACACAGCACAGCCAGTGATTTTCATACAGAGCGCTACGTAACGTTGCCAATAAGAAAACATAAACAGCCTACTTACAATACCAATGCACTCTCAATAAATGAAAAAACTGATTTGTAAATGAAACCATAAGTACAATACAGGATGAAACACTTTAGGTACGTAACTAAGCCATGTCGTACGAAGGTGGTTTAAAATCGAAGGGTAATGAAAAAAGTTATCTTGAAAATGATTAATCAAGAAAGAATCACTCTTAACTGTAATTCTATGCGGTAGTAAGCACTGGAATAACTAAAATCATTGAGGATTTATCCATGCAAAACTAAGGTGTGTATTAAAGAACGAAATAGTGAAGATTGTGTTCAGAAATGACGGATGTGAAAAAGTCTTCGTTAACTCAGAAAATGATGTAGTTTATCCATTCAAAAACGAAATGTAATAACGGATTTGATTATCTGAGAAATCGGCAGTATGGGGTCTCAGAAATTTCCTGAACAGAAAGGAAAAAGCAAAATCACAAACTAAGCAAGAGATTTTCAAAGAAATCGATAAAGCAATGGTACTGGTTGAAATCAACGCTGTGTACCGGATGATTAAGCTTAATTCGAAGTGCTAAGTCCCAGTAACAATAAGTAAGATGAAAAAGGTGCAAAGCAGGGCTACATCTACAGTCTCGACGGCGGAGAAGAGCTGTCTCGCTGCGTGACAGAAAACGTGGACGAGAAGAGCGAGGAGAAGATACAATGCGGATAACAGGAGAATCAGTAGCTTAGCGCGTATCACATCCATCCTAGTTTAAAGTGGGAGAGACTTAGAAGACATTTTGAACTGAACGGGCAGCAAGAGGCTCACTGAAATCTGAAAATGAAATTTGCGGGAAAGCAATCAAAAACAACTGAAATAATTTTGGCAATTAGGATGTCTGGTTAGACATGGTAGCTGAAGCAAGGTCGACGTGAAAAACAGATTAGCACATCCGATGAGTGCTTCGTCAGGAAAAGAAATCAAATACTAACATGAAATTAAGTTAAATATTTGAGACTCTGTACGTCTGGAGCACAAAATATTATGCAATTGTACCCTAGCAGGTGAAACATAAGATTCTGAAAAATGATATTGGTATTTAACTGAATTGACACAAAGCACTAAATGGAGAATATCATGCAGACAAACAAAAGAAGTATCTGTAGCAGTAAAGGGGGCAGGTTGCTTTGACTTCCGCCAAAAAATCCATAAACTGTCACCACTGTAAAGTAAGGTGCGTTGGAGGGAAACAGTTTTAGGGCAGAGAGAGGTTAGACAATGGGAAAGAGAGTGTACAGAATGATTGTTGTACTACGTGAAGATAAAAAGATAATGCAAGATAAGACGGGACAGACGCAAACAAGATGATAAAAAACAGATGATTATCTGGATTACATATACCATCGCCACAAGAAACGGACCAACGACGGACACAAATACTAAGCGATGCGTGTACAGAACCCGATCGAAAGGTCAGGCAACCAGAAGGGAAAGAGGTAGGGAAACTTCACAGGATGCGATTTAATTTTATTTCAGTAATTGAAAAACCGAGTCAAATGTAAAAAATGGCTCTAAGCACTATGGTACTTAACATCTGAGGTCATCAGTCGCCTAGAACCTAGAACTAATTAAACCTAACTAACCTAAGGACATCACACACATCCAATCCCGAGGCAGGATTCGAACCTGGACCGTAGCAGCAACGCGATTCTGGACTGAAGCGCCTAGAACCGCTCGGCCACAGCCGCCCGCGAGTCAAAGGTACAAAGAAAGTGGAAGTATGAATCCATTTAATGTGGCGCTGCACTCCCTCTGGCCTGGATGAAAGCACTGATTCTCTGTTGAAGTAAGCCGACGCAGAAGTGTTGTAGCAGGTCCCTTCCCTGATATCGCGGGTACTGCCACAAGGACGGAGTCAACATCCGAGCTGGTCCCGTAAATATTCTGTCGGGGACAGATCTGGGGACCATGGTGGCCATGGGAACACCCCAACACCACACAGGCAATTCACAGACACACATTCCATGTGTACGTGCACTGTCCTTCGGAAAAGTGGCACCACGATATAGTCACGGTAATGAATGAGCACGCAACATGTCGATTACGTTGTAATGAGCTGCCAGAGTTCCCTCAGTCACTACCGTCCATGAGCTGTAGTGATACCCTATGGTGCCGCACACTATGGCACCATAAGTAAAACCGCTATGCCCCTAAGAAATTGGAACAAAGGAACCTCTCCTCAGGCCATAGTCGTCGACGATGGTCATTCAACGTAGAGCAGAACCGCGGTTCATCACTGAGCTCAATGTGATGCCATTCATGGTGCCATTCATGATGCCATTTTGGCGTTAACGAGAGCGTACGCACAGGACGGTAATTTCGTTGGCGCTGCTGCTCGTCCCTGACCAATGGTGTGAGATTATAGAAAATGTCGCAGGGAGTGCATTCCTTCTTCTGTGATGGCAGGTTCAGATGTGGTACGATTAGCTTGTTGCATTATACTGCGGTCCTCCCTTGGGGTGCACTGAAGTGGTCGAGTGGCACCCCGACGATTAATATGTCTGGCTTCACGTTCCCATGTTGTCTACCTTGTCATATCCGAAAGCGTCATATGTCAGGGTATTGCACGATTCGGTCATCTGGTCAGATGTAGTCAGAAAATGATGCCCCTCTGAACATCTGCCAGGTACTGAAATCGCTGTCTCACATAAGTACACAGTATGTCCATGTCCTTCACAGTGATCACTCAAGTTTTGATTTCATTCATGCCCATTATGTATGCTACCAGGCCTGGTAACAACACTAAACGTGAACAACCCTAATGCAGCCTGGTGATCATTTTACCAATCCCAGAGAATTGCAACTCTAATCATTAACACACAAGCCAATGAAGAGTATACGTACAAAGTTACATTGACATCCAGCCATGTCTTCTGGGTGATTTACTTTTTCTGTCACTCAGTGCATTTTCAATATTTCTCCCCGGTATACTGTGAACTATACAGAGATATTCTAATCCGCATCCCATAAATCTTTTCTGAACTGGATCAGTGAAACAGTATGTAGACCATTGTTTACAATTCACCTCAATACCCATGATATCCCTTTTTCGAAAAGCTTGTGCATATACTTGCTGAAACGGTGTGTGAACATCATAGCTATATCATGTAGTAACTTTACACATCTTTTGAAGTACATATCACTAACTTTTACGTGGCTCATGTATCGCAGTAAGGAATAATAATTACTAAGTAAAATGCCACTATGCGTTGCTAATAGTTTCCCACGATCTCAAAAATGTGAATGCTCGGTAAGACGACGTCCACCACCTGCTACACGTCATTCCTATCCTATCGGCGTGACCACTGGGGACATCAGTGCTGGTTTGCTCTCCTTCAGAGAATGGGGGCTTTTCCGAGCCAGTAGCTGACGGGCTGGTCTTTTTGTAGTAATTCTAAATGTATTTTTATCAGAGGTTATAATTCTGGCTTCAGGTCCACTGAATTTTTTATACGAGAGGAGTTTTACAGCAGGTAAATAAAATTTGAAAATCCCTGGCGGAAAGCAGCATTCGACAGAATAGTATTACTGTCGAAAAAATTCCTGTATTGCGCTTATGAAATCGATTGGCTGTAACTCCGGAAGTGAAATCAATTTTCGTGAAGCTGCTCGATGTTAGCGAAATCGAGGACGTCTGTGGGATGATGGATGAGGATGATGGAAGTGAGTAATGGGTCCCATGGGGCGGAGGTGATGTTTCAAGAGCGCCGAGTGTTTTAAGTGGGGGTGTGCGATCCTCAGTGATCGATCAAATCGTTCTGTCCGCCAGGAAGGCTTTTGAAGAGTCCACAATTGCGTTCAAGTTCAAGGGCGTGAATTACTACTTAAACTCCTAGTTTAAATGGCTACTCTTTCATTTTCTCTTTCGTACTTGTTATTTTGTTAAGTCGTCTCCCTGAAAATTCCGATGGTCAAGTAATAGTTGCACAGTACTATAACTAAAATATATAAGTGAGAGCTTATAAGGTCCTGTCATAATCATCACTTCTAATCTCTTCCTTACAAATTTTAGCTACAGCCGATTATCTTGCACCAGTTGCTACGCGATCGGACTTCGAAGGGACCCGGCTTTACAACAGGCCATCGGCTGGGTAATTGCTCATAGTCAGGATCTGTTATAAAAAATAACACGCTTTTTATAAACCTGGTTTATTGGTCCTCACAACTAAAGTTGCTAACTATTTCGTCCACACCCAAACTTCTGCTCTTCACACAGATAAATAGTCACTCTGCAAAAGTTAATATTTAATTAATCTTACTTCTTACACGAGCCAGTAAGTTCAATTCTAAACGCAGTAGAAGACACACACTTTCCTTCTACCTGACTTTGAAGTGATAAATAATGGTTAACCACACTACTTCTTAATATAAATCTTCCTCTGGAAACTATCTTCAAGGTTTCTTACGACCAGTTCACATCTTTACGGTCCGACCAGCAGTTTAGCTCCCACAGCGGCCCACTCGCTAGTCCGCTCGTTACATAACGGAATAATGCTAATGCGACTCAACATCGCTGCCACTGCCGAAAGCAGACACAGAGCGCACCAAAGATTCCACAATGTGTGTCACCTCTTCTTTTGCAAAGCTGGTCGAAGGTGAGGCTCCAAAAACGAATAGTAATACTGTGCATTGACGATCTGCAGTGCAGGAATGAAATGCGTTAGGATACCACCACCACAGTCGAACACGGGAATCACCACAACGCTCACCATAGTGGGGCTCTGGAGTATCATCTGCGACCAGTTTTGCGAAAGAAGCCGCGACACTTTCTGCGCAACCCACCCATCATTTTGCATCACAATGCGCAGGTGCATACAGCACAAGCTGTGGAAGCTCTGTTCTGTCGATGGGACTGGGACGTACTGTACCATCCACCACACTCCCAGGACTAAAGTCCTTGTGACTTTAGTTTTGATTCCGAAGATGAAGGAACCACTTCGTGGCATCCGCTTCAGAACTGTTCCAGAAATTCGACAGGCAGTAGAACGCTCCATTCGCACGATCAACACAACAGGCTCTGCTAACGGTATACTACGCCTTCCACATCGCTGGCGGCCGGTCGGAGTGGCCGTGCGGTTCTAGGCGCTACAGTCTGGAACCGGGCGACCGCTACGGTCGCATGTTCGAATCCTGCCTCGGGCATGGATATGTGCGATGTCCTTAGGTTAGTTAGGTTTAATTAGTTCTAAGTTCTAGGCGACTGATGACCTCAGAAGTTAAGTCGCATAGTGCTCAGAGCCATTTGAACCATTTTGAACATCGCTGGCAACAGGTTCTACACGAGGCTGGTGACTACTCTGAAGGACAGTAACAGGTGCAAACAAGTAACTCAAAATGTTCAAATGTGTGTGAAATCTTATGAGACTTAACTGCAAAGGTCATCAGTCCATAAGCTTACACACTACTTAACCTAAATTGTCCTAAGGACAAACACACACACCCATGCTAGAGGGAGGACTCGAACCTCCGCCGGGACCAGCCGCACAGTCCATGACTGCAGCGCCATAGACCGCTCGACTAATCTCGCGCGGCAAACATGTAACTCTTTTGTATCGGTGGTGAATAAATAGTTACCACTATTTAAGTTCCAACCCTCGCATGTTACACAAAGATGGTACCAACGTATCGGCAAATTCTTACAAGCTACCTCGGAACCAAATTACATCAACGCGAAACTGTTTCGGAGTGGGATAGAAGACCTATCCCCGTCGTATTTACTGTCTCATTGATGACAGGGTGGAATGTCCCTACTGGTAAAATGTAGTTCACGCAGCAAACTTTAACGAAGCGGCTACAGTGGCCCTCTCCTCTTGCTTTTTGGTAGTAGGGTGAGGGAAACTTCCTGGTTCTTAGATTGGCCATTCTGTAATGGCAAACTCGGATACACTAGTGAAAAAAGTTGTTCCTGCGGACAGCGTGGTTGTGAAGCCAGACTGAAAGAAATGGCCGTTCCTTCAATGTTTTATGCCGTATGCTTGGCCTCAGCATCCAATATTCCTGTACCTAAGAAACCAGAGGCAGGTCCAGACTACCAACCAAAATCAGTATAATCGTAAATAGGTACATTAAGTTTTCTGAATTAATAAACTTTCACGTAATAGAACTGTGACTGTAGTCATCGACTTTCTAACTTCTCCTCTTGTATGAATCTGTGACTGGATTTATTACTAGTCGAATGATTAGGTGCACTTTCTTTGTAAAGCTTAGACGAAACAGTCGTTGAGGTCTCTCGTCGTGTGTAGGAAACATCAAGGAGTAGTGAGCAGCTTGAGCCTGGAATAGATATACATATAAAATGTAAGTGGTACAGAGGAAAGTAAGTCCATTCTTCATGTACAGTCACGATTGCTGTCTCCCCCATCTCCTGCAGTGCCTTATATTCTTTCTCCCAAACTGCTCTGACGCACCCTCGTCATCATACCATCTACCATTACTTTCTTAATTAACTTGGCCAGGCGTTCTTTTGAAATTCACTGGACATGTCCAAAACACATCACCTACTGCTCTTCGATAATTTTCTCCGAAAGATGTGACTATCTTTTTCCAGATGAATGTGTTTCGGATACTGCCCTTCTTAATATTGTTTTCCATTTCGCCGGAGGTATCACGTTTCTAATACTCGCATCCATATTGTTTGTTCCCTTGTTCATAATCGATGACGGTAATCAGATGGTATGTAGATATATCGATGTTGTTGTTGTTGTTGTGGACTTCAGTCCTGACACTGGTTTGATGCAGCTCTCCATGCTACTCTATCCTGTGCAAGCTTCTTCATCTCCCAGTACGTACTGCAGCCTACATCCTTATGAATCTGCTTAGTGTATTCACCTCTTGTTCTCCCTCTACGACTTTTACCCTCCACGCTGCCCTCCAATACTAAATTGGTGATCCCTTGATGCCTCAGAACATGTCCTACCAACCGATCCCTTCTTCTAGTCAAGTTGTTCCACAAACTTCTCTTCCCCCCAATCCGGTTCAATACATCCTTATTAGTTATGTGATGTACCCGTCTAATCTTCAGCATTCTTATGTAGCCCCACATTTCGAAATCTTCTATTCTCTTCTTGTCCAAACTATTTATCGTCCATGTTTCACTTCCATACATGGCTACACTCCATACAAATACTTTCACAAATGAATTCCTGACACTTAAATCTCTACTCGATGTTAACAAATTTCTCTTCTTCAAAAACGCTTTCTTTGCCATTGCCAGCCTACATTTTATAACTTCTCTACTTCGACCATCATCAGTTATTTTGCTCCCCAAATAGCAAAACCCCTTTACTACTTTAAGTGTCTCATTTCCTAATCTAATTCCCTCAGCATCACCCGACTTAATTCGACTACATTCCATTATCCTCGTTTTGCTTTTGTTGATGTTCATCTTATATCTTCCTTTCAATACACTGTCCATTGCGTTCAGCTGCTCTCTCAGGTCCTTTGCTGTTTCTGACAGAATTACAATGTCATCAGCGAATCTTAAAGATCTTACTTCTTCTCCATGGATTTTAATACCTACTCCGATTTTTTCTTTTGTTTCCTTCACTGCTTGCTCAATATACAGATTGAATAACATCGGGGGATGGCTACAACCCTGTTTCACTCCCTTCCCAACCACTGCTTCCCTTTCATGTCCCTCGACTCTTATATCTGCCATCTGCTTGCTGTACAAATTGTAAATAGCCTTTCGCTCCCTATATTTTACCCCTGCCACCTTCAGAATTTGAAAGAGAATATTCCAGTTAACATTGTCAAAAGCTTTCTCTACGTCTACAAATGCTAGAAACGTAGGTTTGCCTTTCCTTAACCTACCTTCTAAGATAAGTCGTAGGGTTAGTATTGCCTCACGTGTTCCAATATTTCTACAGAATCCAAACTGATCTTCCCCGAGGTAGGCTTCTACTAGTTTTTCCATTCGTCTGTAAAGAATTCGCGTTAGTATTTTGCAGCTGTGGCTTATTAAACTGATTGTTCGGTAATTTTCACATCTGTCAACACCTGCTTTCTTTGGGATTGGAATTATTATATTCTTCTTGAAGTCTGTGGGTATTTCGCCTGTCTCATACATCTTGCTCACCTGATGCTAGAGTTTTGTCGCGACTGGCTCTCCCAAGGCTGTCAGTAGTTCTAATGGAATGTTGTCTACTCCCGGGACCTTGTTTCGACTCAGGTCTTTCGGTGCTCTGTCAAACTCTTCACGCAGTATCATATCTCCCAGTTTATCTTCATCTACATCCTCTTCCATTTCCATAATAGTGTCCTCAGGTACATCGCCCTTGTGTAGACCCTCTATATACTCCTTCCATCTTTCTGTTTTCCCATCTTTGCTTAGAACTGGGTTTCCATCTGAGCTCTTGATATTCATGCAAGTGGTTCTTCTTTCTCCAAAGGTCTCTTTAATTTTCCTGTAGGCAGTATCTTTCTTACCCCTAGTGAGATAAGCCTCTACATCCTTACATTTGTCCTCTAGCCATCCCTGCTTAGCCGTTTTACACTTCCTGTCGATCTCATTTTTGAGACGGCTGTATTCCTTTTCGCCTGCTTCATTTACTGCATTTTTATATTTTCTGCTTTCATCAATATTTCTTCTGTTACCCAAGGAGTTCTATTAGCCCTCGTCTTTTTACCTACTTGATCCTCTCCTGCCTTCACTATTTCATCTCTCAAAGCTACCCATTCTTCTTCTACTGTATTTCTTTCCCCCATTTTTGCAATTGTTCTCAAATGCTCTCACTGAAACTGTCAACAACCTCTGGTTCTTTCAGTTTATCCAGGTCCCATCTCCTCAAATTCACACCTTTTCGCACGATATCGATAAGCAACTATTTCTGTCACTTTCGATCTCTCCCTGTTCTTCAGTGTTGCTGCATGATAGAAAGGCCTGCAGCTGCTGTCCGATTACACTTCGATAAATCACAGGAAGTATTGATAAATGTAAAATTCACAAGAATTAAAGTCCGGAGCGACCTAATTCAGAACGAACATGTTAGACTACATAGACGGAAAAAAAATCGCACACCAAGAAAGAGTTGTGCAACATACACGAAAGTTGGTAGGCGTGTTTCTACATTTGAATAGTGACATATCCAGTCGTAAAAGAGTGACGCAAGTGGTCGACGCTGTGAGGATGCATATCATGTTTGCTTTAAACACACGCTGTGAGAGTTAGTTACATTCAGAGTCGACATGATGGGTTTACGTTAGTTAAAAATGCCTTTCAAGCTACAAAAATCCTGTTAACAACACCTTACTGACAAGGGAACCTCCCCATCGCACCCCCCTCAGATTTCGTTATAAGTTGGCACAGTGGATAGTCCTTGAAAAACTGAACACAGATCAATCGAGAAAACAGGAAAAAGTTGTGTGGAACTATGTAAAAAAAGCAAAATATACAAACTGAGTAGTCCATGCTCAGGACAGGCAACATCAAGTTTAATGTGAGCTCAGGAGCGCCGTGGTCTCGTGGTTAGCGTGAGCAACTGCGGAACGAGAGGTCTTTGGTTCAAGTCTTCCCTCTAGTGAAGAGTTTAATTTTTTATTTTCAGACAATTATTATCTGTCCGTTCGATGCGATCACTTTTTTTTGGAGTGATTATCACATCCACAAGAAAACCTAAATCAGGGAAGGTAGAAGAATCTTTTTACCCATTCGCCAAGTGTACAAGTTAGGTGGGTCGACAACATATTCCTGTCATGTGACGCACATGCCATCACCAGTGTCGAATAGAATATATCAGACGTGTTTTCCTGTGGAGGAAAAAAATGGCTCTGAGCATCTGTGGTCATCAGTCCCCTAGGACTTAGAACTACTTAAACCTAACTAACCTAAGGACATCACACACATCCATGCCCGAGGCAGGATTCGAACCTGCGACCGTAGCAGTCTCGCGGTTCCGGACTGAGCGCCTAGAACCTCTAGACCACCGCGGCCGGCCCTGTGGAGGAATCGGTTGACCTATGACCTTGCGATCAAATGTTTTCGGTTCCCATTGGAGAGGCTCGTCCTTTCGTCTACTAATCGCACGGTTTTGGGGTGCGGTCGCTAAACACATACACTAAACATATTACAGTGAACAGAGACGTCAATGAACGAACGGACAGATCATAACTTTGCGAAAATAAAAAAAGTTACATTTTCAGTCGAGGGAAGACTTGAACCAAGGACCTCTCATTCCGCAGCTGCTCACGCTAACCACGGGACCATGGCGCTCCTGAGTTCGCACTTGCCCTGATGTTGCATATCTTGCACATGGGCTACTCAGTTTGTATATTTTGCTTATTTTTTTCATAGTTCCACACAACTTCTTCCTGTTTTCTCGATTGATCTGTGTTCAGTTTTTCAAGATCTATCAACTGTGCCAACATATAACTAAATCTGATGCGATGGGGAGGTTCCCTTGTGAGTTTGAAAGAGGTCGTGTAATAGGGCTACGAGAAGCTGGGTGTTCGTTCTGCGATACTGCAGAAAGAGTTGCCATGACTGCTGGCAGAAGTGGTCACGAGAACATACACTCGCAAGAAGAAAGGGCTCGGGACGGCCAAGTGGCACTATAGCGAGACATGACCATCGTGTTCAGCGTATGGCTCTGGCGCATCGTACTGCATCGGCAGCAGCAACTTGAGTAGCCGTTGGCACCACAGTGACACAAAATACTGTTACAATTTTTTTTTCAAAGAGAGCTCCCAAGTACTCTCCCTGCAGCGTCCATTCCACTGACCCCAATCCACCACAATTTGCGACTTCAGTGGTATCAAGCGAGAGCTCGTTGGAGGACAGCGTCTATTTCTGTAGCGTTTTCTGATGAAAGCTGGCACTGTTTTGGTGCCAGTGATAGTCGTGTGTTGGTTATAAAGTAGCCTGCTGAGGGCCTGCCACTTACCTGTCTGCGTGCCAGACACACTGAACCTACAACTGGAGTTGTAGTCTGGGGTGCGACTTCGTATGACAACAGAAGCACCCTCGTGGTTATCCCACGCACTCTGATTGCAGATTTGTACGTCAGTCAGGTGATTCGACCTGGAGTGCTGCCATTGACGAATAGCATTCCAGGGGTGCTTTCCAACAGGGTTACATTCGCCCACATAACGCTGTTGTAACCCAACCTTCTCTACAGAGTGTCGACATGTTGCCTTGGGCTGCTCGATCGCCAGGTCTGTCTTCACTCGACTACATATGCGATTTTATCGGATAACAACACTAGCGTCATCCACAAATAGCATTAACCGTCCCTGTATTGATCGACCACGTGCAGCACGCATGGAAATCCATCCCACAAATTGATATCCCATACCTGTACAACACAATGCATCCATGTTAGCTTGCTTGCATTGAATAGTCTGGCGGCTGTATTTCACATCTGCAGTGGCTTATTCCGCATTTACATTAACTTGTGGTCATGCAGTGTTAATCGTTTAAATATGTATCCCAGACAAATGTATTCCTGAAATTCCATTTGTAAGTAGGCTGTTTAGGTTTTCATGTTGGTAACGCCATGTAGCGCTCTATATGAAAATCACTGACTGTGCTCTGTTCTGTGACTGGTTTGCATTGTTGGAATTTGCTGTTGTAGTGTTGGGCAGTTGGCTGTTAACAGCGCGTAGCGTTGCGCAGTTGGAGGTGAGCCGCCAGCAGTAGTGGATGTGGGGAGAGACATGGCGGAGTTTTGAAATTTGTAAGACTGGATGTCATGAACTGCTATGTATATTATGATTTTTCAACACTATTAAGGTAAATACATTGTTTGTTCTCTATCAAAATCTTTCATTTGCTAACTATGCCTATCAGTAGTTAGTGACTTCCGTAGTTAGAATCTTTTATTTAGGTGGCAGTATTGGCGCTCGCTGTTTTGCAGTAGTTCGAGTAACGAAGATTTTTGTGAAGTAAGTGATTCATGAAAGGTATAGGTTATTGTTAGTCAGGGCCATTCTTTTGTAGGGATTTTTGAAAGTCAGATTGCGTTGCGCTAAAAATATCGTGTGTCAGTTTAAGCACAATCATTTATAATTTTTCTAAGGGGACGTTTCATATGTCGACCCTTAGCCGAGGATACCTCACTGGAATCTTCAAATTTTTTCTTGTAGTTTGTGTAATTAGTGTACCTATTGTTTATTACTAGCGCGTAATTATAGAGAGAATTTCCTTTGTAGTTGTAGTTTTTCATTGTTCTACAGTAAAACAGTTGTGGCATGCATGTAGATTTGCACTAAGTATTTCGCAGCTACGCTTGCGATTAATGAGATATTGTTTTCCATCCTAATGTGTTTTCGTATTTTGCTCTTCAAATTGTGCTTTTCTGTGTTATCGTGTAAAATATTGTGACAATAATGGCGTGTGAAAAACGTAATACTAGGCTCCAAAGTAAACTCAGAAATGACAGTGAAGACGAAAGCAGTGTGTCAGCGCCACCATGTAATGAATTAACTAATGTTCAAAGTAGTAATTTGGTAACTGTGCATAGGGAAATGGAGTGGGCTGCAAATAATGGTGTAAACAGTGAAACAATTAGTGATCAGGGAAGCATTATCGATCGATTGGTCGGCAACGGCTCACCTCAGGAATCCGAAATGACAGGACAAAATTTTGCTAATATCGTAGATTCAGGTTTTTCGTCCTCACGTTTTTCTCAAATAAGTCAAGACACAATTACTGCTTTTCAGAATGCGAATATTGGCTTTTCAAATGCACTGCCGAATAGCACTGAGGAACATGTTTCAGACACCAGTGCATTGTTATTACAATTAATGCAACAAATGGGACAAAAGCTTCTAAAGTTAGACACAATGGAACAAAATCTTCAAAAGTTAGACACAGTGGAACAAAATCAAAGACAAACACAGCAAAAGTTAGACACGATGGAACAAAATCAGAAACAAACACGGCAACAGCTTCAAAAGTTAGACTCAATGGAACAAACGCTTGAACAAACACGTGAAGGTTTAACTGATAAGTTACTTAAAATCGAATCGAAATGCCAAAAAGTCTGTAATGACGTAAAAACACAAATTTGTGAGCATTTTCAACATTTTTTCGCGTCATGAAAATGCATTACAGAATAACGAAGCAGCCATAAAAGAAGTGCAAACTATTTTTCATGAAAATCACGACACCTTTCAAGCTAAATTTGACTCAGTTGCATCTACCGATTCGGTTACGCAACTTGCAAAAACTCAGGAAATCTTAAAGAACACAGTAGATACGATTTCAACACAAATGGACACTCTGAAACTTGGTTCAGAAAAACACACTGAGGAAATCAGTTCACTATCAGAGAAAGTAGCCGAAATTTCGGATCAGTTCACTAACTTATCTACAAAGGTAGATGATGATCTGAATGATACAAGACCCATAGCCTTCACTGACACAGGAGAGTATGAACAAATTAGAAAATTCAAACAAAATCAAAATCAAATCAATACACTGTACAAAAGAGAAATCCGGGAAGTACAAGATCAGTTGACGCAGGTAATACAAGAATTACGTATTTCAGAGGACGCTCGCGCTCCAATACGGGAAGAGGGACATAGAAGTAAGGAACAGCCACAAAATAATAACACAGGGCACTTCGGAAATTATAAAAGAAATTGGCAAGGTACACCGAATTTTGAGATGTAACCGCTGAAAAGAAGTAACAATGACCGATATGCGACTCGCCGACATGATGATTTTACTACACGTAAATTCAAAACATTTAAGAATTCTGGCAACTACATTCATCTACAAGCATGGCTCCATCAATTCTCTTATTGTTTTCCTCCCAACTGGTCACTGGAGCACAGGTTAGAAGTCATGTGTGGCTACTTAGAGAATGAACCAGCTGTAAGAATGCGATCGGTCATTCACGATTGTCACAGTGAAGGAGAATTTTATCGTGCCTTCCTCTCAGCATATTGGTCTCAAGCTACTCAAGACCGAGTAAAACATAGGATCATAATGATGAAACATTTCGAACAATCTGAATTTTCCAGTCTTGTCAAATATTTCGAAGACATGTTACATAAGAATCAGTATCTTTCAAACCCATACAGCCCCTCAGAACTCATCCGTATTTGGTTAATCAAATTGCCTGAACATTTACGACATATTATTTTGGCACGATGTTGCAAAGACGACATTGAAGCTTTTCAGGGACTGTTACAAGAATTGGAAATTGACACTGACAATCGGGGAACGCGAAAACAGGAGCACAACGATTACAGGCCACATCTGTCACAATTCCGCGATGACAGAAATAATAACTGGATACGACAAGACTATTCTTACAACGCATATCGTGACCAAAACAGACACCAACCGTATGACAACCGTTGGCAAAGTAGCAATAGTTACAGAGAAAGATCGTATTTTCATAGTAATGAATATGACAGAGACAATCAGAGAAACAGACAACACGGGAACCAAAATAATTATTATCGAGGGAGTCAGAATAACTTCAGAAGCAACGGTGCACCGCGCAGTTAGGAGTCATGGAGAAATTCTCCACCACGTGACCCACAAGAAAAAAATTACAGAAACTACCGACATGGCGACAGACGATATAATCGTAACGACAGACCTGAATTTCATCAGAACTGGCGGGATTCAAACAGAGCAGGGCCCTCTCGACAAGGTCTCCTAATCCCAATAACTGACGCGCGCCAACAAAGAGACAGACAATGACTCGCACCGCAGGCAGCCACGTGCGCCGGCTGGGCTCGAGAAAAATAACATAAGCTAACCTTGAGAAAAATTCCTGTATTCTTTACCGACGTTTAGCGCATGATAATTGCGTTCAAGTTGAAACTCTGCGTACTAGGTAGAGTAAAGGGTTGCACCACATTTCACATGTAAAACCGTTTATTGAGAGATAATCTGTTTTTTAACTTAGTCTTTGCTATAAAATTTTTCACTTCACGTTACTAGTACTCTTTGTCACACTAGAAACTGTTAACATGCAACTATGTTCTAAAGTCAACTATCCAGTCAAGAACCTAGGGAACTTATTTAGACAAGTAATTACAAATGCATTGTTATAGTGAACAGAGAACACAGTGTTACTGTGTGTGTACATTCTTGCTTGTAAGATGCACGATTATAAACTTAGAACATATACTGCTAATGAGATTTTAATACAACAATTTCATTTACTTGAAAATACATTCTGGATTTAAAGTACTTTCTGAGAGATACCAGATGACACAGTGGTTAGTTTATTTGACAGCTACACGGTTATATCACGACGATACTAATGTGTGACACAATTTGCATTGTTGCTTTTGCGTTGTATCTGTTTTATATTTGCACAATTTTTCTGAATTCTTCTGGAAAGGAAAACAAATGGCTCTGAGCACTATGGGACTCAACTTCTGAGGTCATTAGTCCCCTAGAACGTAGAACTACTTAAACCTAACTAACCTAAGGACTTCACACACGTCCATGCCCGAGGCAGGATTCGAACCTGCGACCGTAGCGGTCTGGCGGTTCCAGACTGCAGCGCCTAGAACCGCACGGCCACTTCGGCCGGCGAAAGGAAAACATATTTTAGTAGTAACTTTGTGGTATAGCTACAATGAGACAGCCTTTTCCGTAGCACAACAATACGTTACAGTATAGTACTTTCTTGATCACGGCAATAAGTGTAACAACTACGATATCTATATGCATAGCATTTCACTTTGTTTATTACGAGGTAAGTACATTGACTTCTACAGAACTTTGCTTATGGACGACGGTAATTACGACACTTGGCACATTTATTACCCTTAAGTAATGACAGAGATTATCTTACAACAAGACGCACAGTTTAGCGCTCCAGTACACGTATTTGAGTGATTAATTTTGTACTTAAAAGATTTATTTTTAAAGATTTTTGAATCACAAGGATACAAATGTTTTCCGTGATACATTTCATTCCATTGATGTAATCTGTAACACCTGAGGGTATAATTACATTAACCCTCAGGGGCTACACGCCTACTTTGTGTACCATGTGTTTTTGTAGTGTTGGGCAGTTGGCTGTTAACAGCGCGTAGCGCTGCACAGTTGGAGGTGAGGCGCCAGCAGTGGTGGATGTGGGGAGAGAGATGAGAGCGAGAGAGTTTTGAGAGCGGATGATCTGGACGTATGTCCATCAGAGACAGTAAATTTGTAAGACAGGATGTCATGAACTGATATATATATTATGACTTTTGAACACTGTTAAGGTAAATACATTGTTTGTTCTGTATCAAAATCTTTCATTTGCTAACTATGCCTATCAGTAGTTAATGCCTTCAGTAGTTAGGATCTTTTATTTAGCTGGCAGTATTGGCGTTTGCTGTTTTGCAGTAGTTCGAGTAACGAAGATTTTTGTGAGTTAAGTGATTCATGAAAAGTATAGGTTATTGTTAGTCAGGGCCATTCTTTTGTAGGAATTTTTGAAAGTCAGACTGCGTTGGGTTAAAAATATTGTGTGTCAGTTCAAGCACAGTCATTTATAATTTTTCTATGGGGACGTTTCACATTACTCTACATCAATTATTTTTTGGTACTGGATTTTTTTTCTGTTGGTGTAGTTTTAGGAAGCGTAAATGCCAGGCTGTCATTTATTCGAAGAATCTTAAGGAAATATACTTCAACACACTCGTTTAAACGATTGTTGAGTAGTTTAGTTAACCTGGTATCCGTACCAGCTACGATTAATAAAATATTAAGGTCCACAAAGAGAGGCACATTTCGTGACAGTTAAATTTAATAAGTGCGAGAGCGTTAAGAAGATGCTGAAGGACTCCATCAGTAGACGCTACCAGATAGGTGTTGTGCAAAATTATATTGCAGAGCCATTAGTTGCTACAAAAATTTTAATTGTTGGCATTTTTGACTATCGCAAATCGCTTTCCTTAAGCAGGGGAAGCAAAATTTGTATGTATACGTCTCTGACTTTCAAGCACATCGTACATAACTTGATAAACGCAAGCTGAACATCGGAACTGATCAATAAAATGTTAACACTATTCAACGGCAAAAGATCCACTCAACCATGCTAGGATTTCATTAATTGGTTCTGATGTGAACTGTCCGTTGTTGAAGTGGATGAACGTCAAGAATATATCGTCAGAAGTACTGTGACTGAAAAACTTCCTCTTCTTGATGATGCTTTTTCTATACTCGAAACGTGTGACAATAATTATAGTTTAGTCATAGCAGCTTATGGGAGTATAGTATGGCTTTAGATATATTTAATAACACTTAGAAGTTCTTGGGAAATAACGTTTAGTAGATGACGTCCAAGACGTGCCGTTCACTTGGCAGTCTCAGTTCGTGATCGATTTGTAGCAGAGGAATGCCTCACTTCCGTCCTTCCTTAGCCTTAGCCTTCTAAGTTAAGTTCCGAAAGACTAATGGCACATGAAAGTCGCGTAATGGGGTTTTGCCAACGCAGCCGCGCAGAAAAGTCTGTAATCCGAGTGCAGTGATAAATGGCGAGGATCTGATGCAGCATTTTCTTACTGAAGATTTCTTCCCGGTTCCAACACAACGTACCTAAAAATTTTAAGGTAATCGAGGTCAGACGATTTTCTACTTAACTTTCATCATGAAATTACTAACACACCCTATTTCTCATTCCATTCTTCTCGCCACTGTTCTTACTCTTCAATCAGTCGCTCCAGTTCTAGAAAATTACACATCTTTTAGTAGCATTACTAGATTGTCGGCTGACTGTTGTCTCAGAAATGGTACAGACTGTTATTTCATAAGTGTACAAAGTATTTACATCGATCGAAACGTAACAGAACAAGTGAACTGTCATTAATTTGGAATGGAGAGCAATCAAAGTAGATCGATTTTCACAGTAATACTTGAAATGACATAGGACTTTTCTCAACAATGAGAAAGAAACAGAACAATTAGACTTCTCAGAATATGAGGTCGTTGAACGATTCATTAGTTGATGTTCTCAACTGGTAAATTTTAAATCACGTTTCTCTGAAAGTTAATGACTAATTTTAAACAAATGGATTAATTTTAACCGCAGCTCATACAGTCTTGTATTGCGGTATCAAGAATATTATTTTCGTTGTTAATGAAGTCCGCCAACAAAAATAATGAAGAAGGTACAAATTTGTAACTATTTTAGTGTGCATATTCACGAAACTCGAAAAAATAAATTGGCCCACTAAATCTGCTTGAACATTTAGTTTCATTTGCTTTCGCCTCAATAACAACTGCCAACAATTCAGTTATGAAAATCGGTAATCTCACATGTTTTGCATGTTTTGGGTCACTTATGTCCAGTGGGATGATATTCTGAGGTAGCGCGTCACGTGGGTAAGAGTATATGATGGTAGTACGAGTATCTGTTCCTGAAAGAACACATACCATTGATGATCGTGCAGTTTCTCTAGAGTGAAATGATAATTAAATTGACACCATAGCTGCAAACGGGCGTTGATATACATCATTGGGGACATGTCGAAAATGTGTGCCCCGACCGGAATTCGAACGCGGGACCTCCTGCTTACATAGCAGATGCTCTATCACCGAGAACAGAGAGGATAGTGCTCCTGCAGCAACTTATCCCTTTCACGCTCCTCATGAGACCCACATTCCCAACATAAGCAGATCATCACGGGTTCGAGTCCCAGTCAGGGCACACATTTTCAACATCTCCCCGATGATGTATATCAACGCCTGTTTGCAGCTAGGGTGTAGATTTAATTATTTTTTCATCGTAGGTAAAAGTATTCCTTGCACAAAAGATAGTCATTTGAATTACGTCTGGGATTCATATACATACATTTTCCCGACATCTGTTTCAGTAGTTGGGAAAAATTTACTACAGCCTTGAGGCACATTTATTTACTTTTGAAATTTGTTATCAACATTCTGTTGCAATTTGAGAGTAATATCGATATTCTGGAATACAATACTAAAAGCTGTACTGCACTTCCCTTTACTGATTCTAACGAAGTAAGGTCTGAAATACACAGCAATAAAACTCTTCCACAGTCTGTACACGGAAATAAGAAGTCTACCAGATACTGCAATAGAAGTGTTTTCAAATCTTGATTAAATTCACTTCTGTACCGCAGATGAATTGTTGAATAAAAAATGATTGTGTGTCATTGTTGGCTGCGAGGCCACATTCTGGGGAGTTTAGCGCCGGGTGCAAACGTTATTTCAGGTGACGCTATATTGGGCGACTTGTTCGTCGATGATGATGAGATAATGATGAAGACAACACAGCACCAAGTCCCCGAGGGCAGGAAATCTCCAACCAGGCAGGGAATCGAACCGTGACCCGCGGCATAGGAGGCAAGCACGTAACCACTCAGCTAATCAGACGGACATAATTGTTGAATAGAAATAAGTAATCGACTCGAAACCTGGAGATGGCGAGGCTCCGTCTGTTATAATTATGTATGTTTCTTCAATGTCTATACCATCGGTTCCCTATCTGGGTGGACGTACCCCCTGAGGAGTAAAATGAAATTATCTGAGAGGTGAAAACAAAACGGTTCTATTGCGCTTCAGTCACGAAAGTAAATAGTTTAGAAAGATCATTAATATTAGAACGGTTTTATAAGACTTTTATACTGATTACTACACACAGTCTTATTATTATTATTATTATTATTGTTATTAGGGGCAGAGCTCAGACACAAAGCATCGGTGGCCTGAAGCGTTCCAGTTTCTGTCAGTTCAGAAGTATGGAGTTCGGCAACCAAGTGATTTATAAACAGTGAGTATGGGGCATACATCTGAAGCAGGTTGATTTTCTATGGAGGTGAAGGAAATGGGGGAAACAGGTGTTGTATGCAGAGGAAAAATGTATTGTAACAAGCGTCTACCCTCAATGTGGATACTTATCTTCCTTTTCTGAGATGGAGTTGTGAGTAGGACTCACGTTCCTCTCATTCTACAAAAATAGTTTGTAAGTAATAAGCAGTACCAATTGGATAATTGGCCCATTACTTCGTAGTTTAACAAAACGCCTACGAAAACTAAAATGTAAATTTCATCATTTTTAAAAATAGATATCCTCAAAGAAAATTCTTGTCCGCCCTAAAGTTTCGTTAGACGGCAAGGTTGATGATAGTGGGCGTAGTATAAGCTACAATTTTTTATGTGAGCTTATTTAGTATTTTCTCAGTAACTGATAACACTATAAATATTGCATCGACGGTGAGCGTTTGTCACCTGGCGTTCGTCTTTTACCGATGCAAGGCTATTTCACATTCAGTGTTCATTTTTCTGGCCTGAGTATTCGTATGAGCAAGCCTGAAATATCGACTGCTCTCATAATAGCACAACTTCAGTGGCAAATAGCAATGTTTTATGATGAGGTATTTACTTAGCAACAAGTCTCTCACAATCATACACGACTCCTTAGAAGATTAATTAAACAAGGTAAATTATCGATACGTCGAACACTGATGTATAATAGAATATATATGTTCACTCATTGTTATTAATAATTTTTACATGTTCAAGTGTTATTCACAAAACATGGATTTAGAATATGGTGTACGTGCACGAGATTTTCATTATATTTATGTATTCATTTAAACAAGTATCTTTATCCTTATATGATTATTATAGGCAATATTACTCTGTATACTATAAAATATAATACTTTATTTTTTGCGGATAGATAACACGGAAAATGTGTCAGGGCTAACGATCTCAGGAAGGTTGGAAACCACTGATCTACACAGTCTTTTGTTCGGCTGAAACTTTCCACACAATAATGTTTAAAATTAATAATGTCCCCGCCCTGTGAAGTAACTAAATAACTACACTGAGTGTAATGGAAAGGCCGACCGCGGTGGTCTAGCGGTTCTAGGCGATTAGTCCGGAACCGCGCGACTGCTACGGTCGCAGGTTCGAGTCCTGCCTAGGGCATGGATGTTTGTGATGTCCTTAGGTTAGTTAGGTTTAAGTAGTTCTAAGTTCTAGGGGACTGATGACCACAGCTGTTAAGTCCCATAGTGCTCAGAGCCATTTGAACCATTTTTTGTAATGGAAAGTAAACTCTCTGCCTCATCGCTAACAAACCGATACCATAATTCAATATTTCCCCGCCTACAAGGAATTTTGACTGAAATTCTGTCTTTATACCAGCTTATTTTCACCTCAAATAAAAGTGATTCCTGCAGATACAAAAAGAAATTATCGTATGTCATTGTTGGCCGGGATGTCCCAATCGGGTTCGTTCGCGAAGTGCAAGTCTTATTACAGTCGACGCCAGATTGGGCGACTTGAGTGGCGAAGATGAGGATGAAATGATGATGAGGACACAACAACATCAGTCTACGAGCGGAGAAAGCTCCAACCCGGCCTGGGATCGAACCCGGGCCCTCTGCATGGGAGGCAAGCATGTAGCCCCCTTTTTTTTCTATCCACCTTTTTAAGTAGCTTTTATATTCATTTGTATTTTATTATCATGATTTTTTTTTACCAGGAACAGGGAAATGAAAAAAAGATCTTTATTGGTACAAACTGAAATACAACAGAAATGCCATCCTTCCGGCGAAAATAACACAAGAAATTATACTCGTACAAGGCGAGCAATTTTTTGTTTTGTTTTTATGAACAAGGTGTAGGAAAAAAAGAATAATAATACTGATGTAAGCTAAGAGGTGTGAAGCAATATACAGTCGAGTGAGGGAAAAACCAGTGTGTTCTGGTATATTGCATAAAAGAAAGGAGGCGCGTGTCCATGCGTCTACTCCACTGTGGGTTACAATATAGAAAGTAGCGCGGGGAGTCTCAGATGTCAGCAGGGGGGGCGGGAGTGTTGTCGGCGTGTGGCACCATCCAACTGAGCGGGGGTGAAGTAAAGATCGCATGTAGGTAATTGGCGAAGAAGGCGCGGTAGCGCGGTCGGTGTTCGACTTGACTGTGGGCGGCTTGTAAGTACTGCCAGAAATCAAGGCGTGATTTGTCGCCATCATTATACATGTATGTGATCGTCCATCCCTTGACCCATACAATCGCATGATTTTTGGCGGTCAATCGAGTCCGGCGGAACGCGGAGGTAACAGGCAACGAACTGTTGGGCTAGTTTCCAGACGTCACTGGTGGCAGCACAAGTCAGTCGATGGACATCGTCATCCACGAGGTGGCAAATGGAACAAAGTGGTGAGTCCATTAGTCCGATGGCGTGAAGGCGATGATTTGTGGCGAATTTTTCATTTGCGACTTGGTACCATGTTGCCTGGACGTTGGAGGGAAGAAAAGGCTGGTGGATATGACGCCAAACTGTGGGCCACCGCTTGGCCGGATGTCTGAGTTCGATATTGTTTCTGGATATGGATCGAAGCAGTGGGGTGTAAAAATCTTTAGGTCGAGGAGAACGCAGTCGGTAAGTGTGTGTGAGCATAACTGAAGTCGACGATGAAATCAGAAATGTGCGTCAGATGGTGCTTGATGTGTCCGACTGGTACTGGTGGTGTTATGGTCGCGGGCACAAGAATTTCCAGCAAACTGCGCGTAAGAGAGGTGCCCCCGTGCCACTGCTTGTGCATGGTGGACATGTACAAGGACGCCGCTCGGAGTCGCACATTGACAAGGCCGAGGCCTCCCGTTCACATGGGAAGGGTGAGCGTGTCGTAGCGGACCTTAAAGAGCGTACCGGCCGTAAGGAAGTATCCGAAGGCAGCCTGGAGGCTGCGTCCAATATTAATGGCAGCGGGAGGACCTGTGCGATGTGGACCATTCTGGACGCCACATGTTGATTGAGGTATTGGACACGTTGTAAAGAATCGAGTTGTCGGAGAAGATTTTGTCGCACCGTCGTGCGGATAGTTTGGAGTGCACGCCGAAAATTGATGGCAGCGTAGCGGCGCACGGTGGAGGTGAAAATAATACCAAGGTATCGTAGTTTTTGTACACACGGGAGAGGAGCTAAGTCGTCGTGTGAGAGGCCGCGTCCAATGGGCATCGCCGCGGATTTAGCCACATTCATGTTACTGCCCGGTGCAGCGCCGTACGTTGATATCAAATCAAGCACCGTGTGTGTTTCACTCCGTGAGCGGATCAAGAGGAAGAGGTCGTCCGCATACGCACGACATCGAAAACTGTGCTGTCGCAAAGTGAGACCAGAAAGGTGGCTCGTCAGACTCCCGATGAGTGGCTCCAGGCTTATGGCATAGAGTAGGGTCGAAAGTGGGCAGCCTTGCCGTACGGAACGCCGGATTGCCACTGGTCCCACCACACGGCCATTAACCTGAATCAGCGATTCGGCGGTGCCGTACAGGCACCGGATAACATCGACAAAGGCTGGTGGAAAACCCATGCGGTTCATCACCGAGAACAGAAAAGGATGCCGCACTTTGTCGAATGCGCTGTCAAAATCAATGGCAACCACTACGGCGCGGAGTCTGCACGACGCTGCCAGTGCAATTAAATCGCGACATTCTCCTGTGGCCGTTTGTATATTAACTGAGCCGCCCGGAGTTGTCTGTTCCGGGGATAGAATGCTAGGCAGGACCTTGCGGCATCGCGTTGCCAGTAGACGTGTAAAAATTTTATAATCTGCGTTAAGCAGAGTCAGGGGACGGTAATGTGCTGTCGTCACACCTGGTGTCGGTTTGTGGATGGGTATAATAATTCCCGTGACGAAGGACGGCGGTACGGCGTTCCCCATCGTCAGCAGTTCATGAAACATCGTTCTCCACCGTGACGCCATTAGTGTGAGGAAAGCGCGATAAAATTCTATCGGCAATCCGTCGACACCCGGTGACTTATTCAGAGCGCCTTTTTTGATTGCATAATGGACTTCGTCACACGTAACTGGCTCCATCATTTCGTCCGCTTCGTCGTTGGTGAGGGTCCGAGTTACGTGTGGTAACACAGACTCAGCGTGGTTGTCGGTAGTCTCCACCTGGTACATTGTGCGGTAGTGGTCGACAAAGGCACTGACGATTTCAGCTTGGCAAGTGGCGTGCTGGCCGTAACAGGTGTTGATCTCGGTGATGAGTTGTTGTCGTCGATGTTTCCCATCGGAGGCGATGTGATGCATGGTGGGATGTTCTTGTTCCGCCGAATCTTGACATCGGGTTCGCACTATAGCCCCCTGCAGTCTACGGCGTGTCAACGTTATAATTTGCGCCTTAATCCTGCTGCGTTCCCTCTGGGTGTCGGGGGTGGGCGGTTGGGCGTCCAGGTCGCGGAGAACGGCGTAGAAATAGTCGGTAGTTTGCCGGCGCCACGCAGCTACTTCCTTTCCATACTGAATCAAAGTACGCCGAATGGCAGGTTTGGCACATTCCAGCCACCAGGTCAAGGTCGTGCAGTATGTAGGTAAGCGACGTTCACAGGTGGCCCATGTCTCGGTAACACGTTGAAGACATTCGGGATCATGAAGGTGGGTGGTGTTTAGCTTCCACAGTGCACGACTACGCCAGACCACATGCTCGGGGAAGAGAATGTTGCAGATGTAGGCACAGTGGTCCGAAAAGGCCAGGGGCCAAATTTCTGCACCTTGGACTGCAGGTGTGAGTTCCCGAGAGACGTAAATCCTATCAAGGCGGCTCGCGGAGTGACTCGTCTGGTAAGTATATCCAGGCGCGTCGCCGTCCGAACTTCCCAAGTGTCGCGGAGCAACAGATCGCGGACGACAAGACGCAGTTCTTGACAGGTGTTGTAGTGGGGCACTTGATCTTTGGGGTGCAAGACACAATTAAAATCACCCCCAAGCAAGTAATGGTCGCAGCGTCCAAGAAACAAAGGAGCGATTACTTCTGAATAGAAGAGTGCCCTGTCGCGTCTGCGGGTGCAGCCTGACGGAGCGTAAATGTTGACGATACGCGTCCCCATGACGGTGACGGCCATGCCTCTGGCAGATGGAAGGTATGTGATATCGTCCACTGGAATGCCTTCTCTGGCGTAGATGGCTAAGCCGCGTCCCAGATGGTCACCAGGAGAAGGATAAGTGTTGTATCCCGCGACGTCTGGAAGTGTGGCCAAGTGTACTTCCTGTAGTAGTGCGATATCAACGTCCGACGCACATATCATCTCTCGCAGCAGTTGAAGTTTCACAGGTGAGCTAATGGTGTTAGCGTTGATCGTCGCTATTCGGTAGGTTTGGAGCCGTACCCCGCCGTGGAGGGGAACTCCACCGGCGGAGGATGAAGAGGGGCGAGGCAACGGCGTGCCGTACGCCAACTGACGGCGTTATCAGCGGCGTAACGATGCTTCCGTCTGGGGTAACTCTGTCCCCAGCGTGTGGTCCGGGTCCATATCGACGTCCTCACTCTACACCATTGAAGGCGTTGTCGTTGTGATGGTCGTACGTTCCACTTCGGTCGTAGGGGCGGAGGACGTCTCGGCGGCAGTCGCATCGGTGGAGTCCATTGGTTCAGGAGCACCTGGGCGAGCCAGTAGAGTAGGCATCGACACAGCCACAGTCGGCGTCATGTTGTCATTCGTATCGTCGTGTAGGTTCTCCGAGGCCTCGTCGGGTCGGACGGCCTCTGGAGCATCAGGGGGAGGTGATCCGTCTCGTTCCGAGACCGTACTGCGCCTCCTCTTGCGCCTCTTAGGTGAACGTTGTTTGCGGGTTCGTCCCTCCGTGTCGGAAGACGGAAGGGAGTCGCGTCGCTCTGAGAGGACGGCCGTCGCGGGAACGTCAAATGAAGGGGCGTCCATATGTTCAGGCGGGTGGGTGTCGGAAGTCGTCGCTGTTGGTAGCGTCAGGCTTTGAGCGCGACGTGCCGGCCCCGGCGGTATCCGTAGCAGCTGGAAGGGTCACCGGTACGTGGTCCGATGGGCGGCGGTCGGTGGGAGGAGAAGAGAGCGTCGATGCGTAGGTGATCGGTAAAACCGTCGTCGGAGCCGGAGGTGCCACGGTAGCGGCTGGCAATTGGGTGATTCGTCGCTGAAGACACTCAGATCTGAGGTGGCCTTCTTTGCCGCACCCGGAACAGGTCTTGGGTTGGCCGTCGTATATGACAACCGCGCGGCACCCGCTAATTTGCAGGTAAGATGGCACGTGGCGATGGAGGTCGATGGTGATCTGCCGTACACCGTTAAGAACGGGGTACGTTTGGAATTGCGCCCAGCGTTCGGCAGTGTGGCCATGTACAGTGACATAGGGGCGGAAAGCCGCGATAACGTCTTCCGCCGGAAGCTCGAACGGGAGTTCGAAAACTCGTATGGTGCGCATTCCTAAGCCGGCATGGTCGACAGTGACCGCTCCGACATTGCCGTCGGCGTGGCAAAAGCGTAATCCACGGTTGGTGTCACGAAGTATTCTTTCACATACCGCGTCCCTGACGACTTTGACGTACACCGTACTGCTTGATATTGACAAATGGATGCCCAAGATGTCGGAAGCTGAGATCTTAGCAACGTCGCGTAGGAAGCGTTCCACTTCCAAGGCCCTTGGTCGTGCGTAGTCGTTGCAGAAGGTGAATCGTAATGTCGATTTTCTAAAACGGTTGGCCATGGTTCTAATGCACGTAGGCGACACGTAAGTGACGGCCGCGGAAATGTAAACAACAGCGTGCGCGCGCGCTCCGCAGGCGGAAACAACAACACGTCCGCACTGCACGGCGGCGAAAGCCGGACTGAACCACTCAGCTAAGTAGGAGGACATTCCTGCAGATCAAGACTAGCGTCTTCACGTGATGGATATCGGATATGTCTAAAGTTACAGGACATTTTCTCGTGTAGATCGCAACACAGCATGCTCACAGGACGTGCACATACAGTTTATTGCCAGCTTTGAACTATTAGAAAAGTCGAATCTTTCCCATGATGGACATGGGTGCATTATGCCAACAGGTTGCGCAGACATTTGGGTGCAACGCAATGACAACAGAGGAAGTGGGGACAAGATGGAGTCAACGTTGCGACAAAGAAGAGTACAAACTTATCCTCCCAGGAGGATCTCTCTGCGAGACGATCGTATGATTATTCGACTGTTTCTGCAGAATAGACGATGGACAACAGTTAAAAGACCACACACCGTGGAGACTCACATGGAGTGGATTCAAAATCAGATACGACATTCAGTAGCATTCTGTGGTGTTCAACGAAAAGTCTCGCTTCTACTCCTGGCGATAAGGCCAACAACGTGTCTGTAAGACAACTTTATGGAAGGTCACAGGGGGCAGCGTTTCTCGACACCCATACTTCTTCAAACTCATGGAATCATTTTATGGGGAGGTACTAGTTTTAAAAACAGCACTCCTTCAGTAACTGTTGAGCCCAACAGTCACACGTAGATGCGATGGTAAGATGTATACTGGCCCCAGCCAGCAAGAACTCTGAACAAACACAATGACCATTACAGATGTACCTCATGCAGAGGTTGATAATGGAAATCGGCTCCAAATAGAATGAAATGTAAATCAATAATGCTGCACAGTCCGTCACATTAACGTGACCACCGCATATGTTCGACGTCAACGTGCTATAATCACTCACGGACGACAGGTGACACCACTAGCAGTGGACGGTATAAAAATCGTGTCGATGGCAAGTGGAAAAAACTGCAGTCGTTGTCGTAATGCGGAAACCAAAAGATTTATCTGGCATTCAAAAGGACATGATTATTGGCTTTCGCGCCAAAGGTGGAAGCATTTCTGCAACGGCTAAGTTTGTAAACTATTTGCTACCGCCGTGCTTAAAGTATACCGTGCGTGGCAAAATGGAGGAACCCAAAACCGGGCCGAGGGAACGATGGTGTGCCACGGGCCATGGGTGACAGGGCGAATGGCGGTTACGGAAATGTGTACAGGTGAATAGACTTGTTAACTTGAGAATCAGACCGTCATAATTTTCCAAGAGGGAGCCAATGATGTCCCCTCAATGAGCATTCATCGAATGTTGGCACGCATATGGGCCTCCATCGCAGGTGCCTGGTTCATGTACCCATGCTGACCACTGTTTATCGACGGTCAAGATTGAAATTTGCAGGTCAATACCGCAATTGGACTCTCATCGAGTGGTAGCAGATGGATCACTGATTAAGCTCCATTGGACAGATCACCGTTGGCGTGTGCGGCGTCAAACGTCTGAGAGCAAACACCCTACAACTGTCAGAAGGATATAGACTGGAGAGCATTTTCTGGGTAATATGTCATTCGGAACGGCACAAAATATAAACACAAGTATGCTGCTATCCTTTGGGGCCATAACCACTCCTATATGTAGTTCGTTTTCCCTTGACACGACTGCACATACCACCAGGGCATTGCAATATGTCACATAGCTCGCAGTGTACGTGAGTGGTTCGAAGAGCATCCGGCATCCGGATGCGTTTACTGTAGTTACCCGGCCACCAAGCGGTCTGGATTTAATCCCAATCGAGAAACACTGGGACCATCTCGATCGGGCTGTTCACTCCATGGAACCACGTCCGAGAAACCTAGCGCAGATGGCCACGGCAATGGTATCGGAATAGCTCCACATGCGTCAGTATCTTCCGGAACCTCATTTGTTGCCTTCCTACGCGTCTCAAGCCGCAAAAGGTGGTTATTCAGATTTTTGATACGTGGTCACATTAGTCTGATTGGACAAGATAGTTACGAGAAAAATACACTATGTCCCATGAAGCACAGATGTTGCTGATATCAGGTGACACGTGGCTCAATGAGACAGAAAGCAGCACCGTAGGAGCCTATCCTCGATATTATTGAATCTGTCTATTGAACAAGTAGTAAAGGAACTGTGATGGTTGCCAATGACATTGTAAATGTGTCACAGACAGCAAAGAACTTGGAGGTGCAGTTGAACGGAATGGACAGTGTCTTGCAAGGATGATATAAGATGAACATTAACAAAAGTAAAACAGAAGCAATAAAGTGTAGTCAAATCAAATCAGCTGATGCTGAAGGAATTTGCTTAGGAAATGAGATACTAAAAGTAGAAGACGAAATTTGTTATCTCGGCAATAAAAACCTGATGATGGTAGAAGTAGAAATGATGTAAAATGTATACCGTCAATTGCCGAAAAAGAGTTTCTGAAGAAGAGACATTTGGCAAAAGCCGAATATTGATTTAAGTGGAAGGAAATTTTTCCTGAAGGTGTTAGTATGGAGTGTAGCCATGTATGGAAGTGAAAGATGGACGAGAAACAGTTAAGAGAAGAAGAAAATAGAAGCTTTCGAAACTGGTGCTGCAGAAGAAGGCTGAAGTTTAGATGGGTATTTCATCTAACTGACGAGGAGGCGCTGAATATAACGAGGGAGAAAAGAAATTTGTGGCACGACTTCAATAAAAGAAGAATAAGGAACATCCTGAGACATCAAGATATCATCAGTTTGGTATTGGAGGGAAGTGTACGGGGTAAAAATGTCGAGGGAGATGTAAATACAGTAAGCAGATTCAGAAGGATGTAAGTTGCAGTAGTTATCCGTGGATTAAGAGCCTAGCACGGAACAGAGTAGCAGGGAGAGCTGCATCAAACCAGTCTTCGGACTGAAGACGACAAAACAAGAATATGAGAAGAACGCAAAGATTGATAAATGTGGAACTGATATTGTACTGTGTAACAGTAACCATTTATATCGGTGTATTTACGTAGATTTACTGTTTGATGCTAACTGAAAATTTTGTTGACTTGCTATTCTTGTGGACACACAGGATGCGTTTTGAATTCATTGAATGACCTGCGTAACGCAGACACTAACCAAACCTACATACCATTTGTATTAAGAAATAAGGGGAGTTTAGTAGTTGTGAGTATTCAAAATATCCACGGGTGTACTGCCGGTCTACAGTGTCCAACGGGCACAATATTTCGGCGATCATACATGTCGCCATCATCAGGTGAACTGACGGACTGAGCTCCTGTGAACGTGCCGGCACGGAGATCCGTACACTATGGCTGCTCAGGGGGATTTGGGTTCGGTCGCGGCGGCGGCCGATTTAAATACCCTCCGCCCGCGGCGCGCTCACTCCGCCGTCCGCTCCCCGCGCCACGGTCGCGCGGTGGAACAGATTGCGACGGCGTCTGAGATGACGTCGGTGTGATGGCTCTGTCCGCCGTGGTCGTCACAAATATACATTTGCTCGATTTACTCATGATTAACCCAATCGCTGGTTCCCAAGCCTTGCTAAGATTATAGCCACAGTCACGGTTTATGAGGTCGTCATTGGTGCGAATTTCGATGGCCTCTCTAACAACGCTGTCCCAGTATCTCGACGTCTGTACCAGAATCCTCGTGCGTTCATACTCCATAGCGTGATTTTCCGACAAACAATGTTCAGCGACCGCCGACTTGCTCGGATACATCAGTCGAGTGTGCCTCTGGTGTTCACGGCATCGATCCTCGACGGTACGCATCGTCTGACCAATATACGACTTGCCACATTGACACGGAATCTGGTACACGCCGGCCTTCCTCAAACCGAGGTCATCTTTGGCGCTCCCCACCAGTGCACGAGTTTTATTCGGAGGACAAAACACAGTTCCGACCCGGTGTTTCTTCAAAATGCGGGTGATTTTCCCCCGAGAGTGCGCCTGTATATGGGATAAACGCAGTGTCTACCTCCTCCCTCGTGATTTCATCCATCTCCACAGGTTGTGATGTAGTGGCTGGGCGGAGAGCACGTTGAATCTGCCACTCTGAGTACCCATTTTTTCGAAATACAGTTCTCAGATGTTCCAATTCCTGGGGTAGACTCTCTGCGTCAGAGATAGTGCGCGCCCTATGTACTAGAGTTTTAAGTACCCCATTCCTCTGTGAAGGGTGGTGGCAGCTGTCTGCGTGCAAATACAGATCAGTGTGCGTTGTCTTCCGATACACCCCATGACCTATGGTGCCGTCAGGCCTTCTCTTGACCAAGACGTCAAGGAAAGGTTGTTTACCCTCCGTTTCAGTCTCCATAGTGAATTTGATGTTGAGGTGTATGGAGTTTAGATGTGTAAGGAAGTCAAGGAGTTTATCCATACAATGTGGCCAGATGACGAACGTGTCGTCCACGTAACGGAAAAAGCAAGTAGGTTTCCATTCGGATGACGACAAGGCTTCCTCCTCGAAGTTCTCCATGTACAAATTCGCTACCACCGGTGAGAGTAGGCTACCCATGGCGACTCCCTCCGTTTGTTCGTAGTATTCTCCATTGAAAAGAAAATACGTGGAAGTCAAGACGTGCCTAAAACGTTCAGTGGTCTTGTCAAACTTCTGACTAATCAATTCTAGTGACTCTCGCAGGGGTACCCTCGTGAACAAGGAAACGACGTCAAAACTCACCATGATATCTGACTCACCCAACGTGAAACTATCAAGGCGTTTGACAAAATCCACGGAATTACGGATGTGATGAGGGCATTTACCCACATAAGGACTTAATATTCCCGTCAGGTATTTGGCCAACAAATATGTAGGTGCCCTGATGTTGCTGACAATGGGGCGTAATGGTACCCCCTCTTTGTGAACCTTCAGGAGTCCATATAGTCTAGGCGGTACCGGACCTTGGGGTAACAATTTCTTAGCGTCAGCGTCCTTGAGAAGCGACCTCGTCTAGTTGTCCACCTTCTTTGTAGGGTCAACGCTGATCTTCCGGTAGGAATCGTCATTTAGCAGGCTGTGCATCTTATCAGTGTAGTCCTTATGGGAGACAACAACTGTAGCATGGCCTTTGTCAGCCGGTAAGACAACAATTTCAGAGCGCTCCCTCAGATCACAAATGGCGCCCTCTCTTTACTAGTGATATTTGACTTCATCAGCTTGGATTTCGTCAACGCACGACATGTTTCACGACGTATTTCCTCAGCTGATTCAGGCGGAAGTCGAGCTGCAACCTGTTCAACAGCACTAACAATTTCTGCGACAGGAGTGAACTTGGGGGTGGGAGCGAAGTTGAGACCTTTCTGCAAAACCGAGACCGCATCATCACTCAACACCATGCCACTCAAATTGATGACAGTCTTGCCAAGAACCTGCACAGATGGTTTGTCAAGGAGACGTGAGAACTTAGCTGTTTGACGTCCCGTTGCCTTCTTATGGGCGGAATCAGCTGCAACCCAGGTGACACCATCAATCCATTCCCAGGAAAAAGGAGTGAAATTACTAGCCAGTTGCAAATGTAGTTTGAGTAATTCCTGTGAGATAAACTCAAGGCTCCTGCGGGTGAATTGAACCCTCTCACGTACCAATGCGAGGCTGGCTCGTTTCTTGATTCTCTTAGCTGCTGCAGAATCGATGTGATGCATAACCTTAGCAAAATTTCGAACAACATTCTCGGAACGACACCTCTTTAGAAAGGCAAGAGTACTTAGCAAACGACATCTACGGTGGCGCAACTTTTCAAATTTCTTCATGCTGCGGTACATCTCCTCCCCGTAAAGGTGCATGATGTGATTCTTGAGTTTCTCCCGGCGTATTTGATAATCAAAATATCCACGGGCGTACTGCCGGTCTATAGTGTCCAACGGGCACAATATTTCGGCTGTCATACATGTCGCCATCATCAGGTGAACTGACGGACTGAGCTCCGCGGGCGGAGGGTATTTAAATCGGCCGCCGCCGCGACCGAACCCAATTCCCCCTGAGCAGCCATAGTGTACGGATCTCCGTGCCGGCACGTTCACAGGAGCTCAGACCGTCAGTTCACCTGATGATGGTGACATGTATGATCGCCGAAATATTGTGCCCGTTGGACACTGTAGACCGGCAGTACACCCGTGGATATTTTGATTATCAAATACGCCGGGAGAAACTCAAGAATCACAGTTGTGAGTATATTAATAGCCCGATTCACCATAGATCTTCGTTTGTATGTGGTAAAAATGTGTGATAGGTATCTGTACTGTGGTACCAATCTCGGATATTAAGCCTGCTCTCACCTGTCGAAAAGGTAACTTGTATTTCTTCTAGTATCGGTGACTGTTTATTTTGTTTGAAAGTGTTTGTGACAATGTCTGTCATACATTGCTACTTGTGTGGAATAAAGTGCAGCGAAGTGTTGAAATGTTAAATACAACTTAATGTAATATATTATTATACAATATACACGGCCAGAAAAAAATCACAACAACAAAAAAGCGGTTAGTACAGAGTAATGATATTTTAGGATTACATTTGTCTAGGTAACATTTGTAAGTGACTAACATTGCAAGTTCACAGGTATGTGTGCCATACAAGCAATTGAAAATGTGTAATGCTGATACATTAATAGCCAGTGTAACCACAAGAATATTGAATGCCACTATGCATTGTTTAGCACAAGTCCCGGATGTCAGTTTTTCCACCTGTTGCACCTGGTTGATTAATGCCACTTGTGAAGGACGCTAGAGTTGTCGTTCGATGTTGTCCCATATGTGTTCGACTGGAGACAGATTTGTTGCTATAGCAGGCTGAGGCAACATGTTGACACTCTTAAGAACATATTGGGTTACAACAGCGGTATGTGGACGAGCGTTATGCTACCAGAAAAGACCTCCTGGAATCCTGTTCATGAATGGAAGCATAACAAGTCGAATCACCAGATTGGCGTACAAATTAGTAATTAGGGTGCGTGGAATAACCACTGGAATGCTCCTGCTGACATACGAAATCGCACCCCAGATCGTATCTCCAGGTGTAGGTCCACTTGGTTGGTTGTAGGCCCTTCTCTGGCTTCCTTCTCACCAACACGCGACCATCATCGATATCGAAGCAAATCCATTTTTCATCGCCCCTTCCAGTTAGCTCTGGATTGTCACCAATGAAATCTCAAATGGCAGCGGTTTGGGGTCAGTGAAATGCTCTATACAGGGCGCCTGTCGATTTGTAAAGGTTCGTTGTGTTACTGTGGTGCGAATTGCCGTTCATATTGCTTCAGCAGATACAGTTCAATGCCCCAGAACCATACGCCGAACACGATGATCTTTCCTTTTTGTAGGGCCATTTGGCCGTCTGGTGGCCAACCTTTCTGCGACCGTACCTTCTCGTGACTAGCACTGCCATGAACCATGTGCAGTGGCTACATTCCTGCCAAGTCCTTCTGCAGTATCCCAGAAGGAACATTCAGCTCCTCGTACTCCTATTATACGACCTCGTTCAAACCCAGTGAGTTGTTGCTTTTTGAAGGGAAAATATTGATGTACATGACTAAATCAAACTCTTTCTAAAGAAAACCGAAAAATCACATAATTTCCGACGTACCTCGTACATCTGTAACGTTCTCCTAGTAGTAACTTGTTCGTTGTCTGTTGATGGATTGCTTCGTAGTTGCCTGACAGAAAGCTTTCGCATTTATTAATGAAAATGTCGTAAAATACTGTATTATTAGAAAAAAAAACATGTGATTCTGTTTTCAGAGTGCAGTGGAACAGTACACGGTAACAGGGGAGCTTATCGTACTATTGAATTTCCAGTTGTTATTTATGTTCCTGTCGAAATGGTTAACTACACCTACGGCAACGTCCATACTGAAGAAACCACCATGAAAAACAAAGAAGGCTGTAAGATGGGAGGTTTCTATGGTACAGCTATACGGGTTGGACAGAAACAGTCTGAAAACTGACTGAGGCTCAACTGCCGGTGTTTTACGTCCAGCATAATGGGTGGACCAGTTTCGTCATAGAGGTTCTAGGCGCTTCAGTCCGGAACCGTGCGACTGCTACGGTCGTAGGTTCGAATCCTGCCTCGAGCATGGATATGTGTGATGTATTTAGATTAGTTAGGTTTAAGTAGTTCTATGTTCTAGGGGACTGATGACCTCAGTTGTTAGGTCCCATAGTGCTCAGAGCCATTTGAACCATTTGAAATTGACGAAGAATTACAGGATCTACTGTATGGGATGAAGTGTCTAATGAATAGAGAATACTGACAATGTAAATCAAAGAAACACCAAACTAATGAGAAGTAGCATAAATAATAAAAGCGAGAAACTTAACATCAGTTTTGATGTTTGTGAAGTACGTGAAAATAAGGAATTCTGCTACCTAGGCAGCAAAATAACCCATGACGGACGGAGTAATGAGACCATAAAAAGCAGATTAGCACTGGCAATGAGGTCATTCTTGGCCAAGAGAAGTCTACTAGTATCAAACATAGGCCATAGTTTAAGAAATATATGAGAATGTACGATTGGAGCACAGAATTGTATGGCAGTGAAACATGGACTGTGGGAAAAGCGTAACAGAAGAGAATCGAAGCGTTTGAGCTGTGGTCTTCAGTCCAGAGACTGCTTTGATGCAGCTCTCCATGCTACACCATGCTGTGCAAGCTTCTTCATCTCCCAGTACATCTTCAACCCACATCCTGCTTAGTGTATTCATCTCTTGGTCTCCCTTTACGATTTTTACCCTCCACGCTGCCCTCCAATACTAAATTGGTGATCTCTTGATGCTTCAGAACATGTCCTACCAACCGATCCCTTCTCCTAATCACGTTGTGACCCAAACTCCTCTTCTCCCCAGTTCTATTTAGTACCTCTTCATTAGTTACATGATCTACCCAACTAATCTTCAGCATTTTTCTGTAGCACCACATTTCGAAAGCTTCTATTCTCTTCTTGTCGTCATTGTCGTCATTGTTTCACTTCCATACATGGCTACACACCATACAAATACTTTCAGAAACGACTTCCTGACACTTACATCTATACTCGATGCTATAAATTTCTCTTCTTCAGAAACGGTTTCCTTGCCATTACCAGTCTACATTTTATATCCTCTCTACTTCGACCATCATCAGTTATTTTGCTCCCCAAACAGTAGAACTCATTACTACGTTAAGTGTCTCATTTCCTAATCTAATTCCCTCAGCACTACCTGACTTAATTCGACTGCATTCCATTATCCTCGTTTTGCTTTTGTTGATGTTCATCTTATATCCTCCTTTCAAGACACTGTCCATTCCGTTCAACTGCTCTTCCAGGTTCTTTGCTGTCTCTGACAGAATTACAATGTCATCGACGAACCTCAGAGTTTTTATTTATTCTCCAAGGATTTAATTTCCTACTCCGAATTTTTCTTTTGTTTCCTTTACTGCTTGTTCAATATACAGATTGAACAACACTGCGGATAGGCTACAACCCTGTCTCACTCCCTTCCCAACCACTGCTTCCCTTTCATGCCCCTCGACTCTTATAACTGCCATCTGGTTTCTGTACAAATTGTAAATCGCCTTTCGCTCCCTGTATTTTACCCCTGCCACCTTCAGAATTTGAAAGAGAGTATTCCAGTCAGCATTGTCAAACGCTTTCTCTACGTCTACTAATGTTAGAATCGTAGGGTCCGTATTGCCTCACGTGCCCCTACATTTCTACGGAATCCAAACTGATCTTCCCTGAGGTCTGCTTCTGCCAGTTTTTGCATTCGTCTTTATTGAATTCGCGTTAGTATTTTGCAGCCGTGACTTATTAAACTGATAGTTCGGTAATTTTCACATCTGTGAACACCTGCCTTCTTTGGGTTTGGAATTATTATATTCTTCTTGAAGTCTGAGGATATTTCGCATGTCTCATACATCTTGCACACCAGCTGATAGAGTTTTGTCAAGGTTGGCTCTCCCAACGCTGTCAGTAGTTCTAATGGAATGTTGTCTACTCCCGGGCCCTTGTTGCGACTTAGGTCTTTCAGTGCACTGTCAAATTCTTCACGCAGTATCGTATCTCCCTTTTCATCTTCATCTACATCCTCTTCGATTTTCATAATATTGTCCTCTAGCCCATCGCCGTTATATAGACCCTCTGCATACTCCTTCCAACTGTCTGCTTTCCCTTCTTTGCTTAGAACTGGGTTTCCATCTGAGCTCTTGATATTCATACTAGTGGTCTTCTTTTCTCCAAAGACCTCTTTAATTTTCCTGTAGGCAATATTTACCTTACCCCTAGTGAGATATACCTCTACAGCCTTACATTTGTCCTCTAGCCATCCCTGCTTAGCCATTTTGCACTTCCTGTCGATCTCATTTTTGAGATGTTTGTATTCCTTTTTGCCTGCTTCGTTTACTGCATTTTTATATTTTCTCTTTTCATCAATTAAATTCAATATTTCTTCTGTTACCCAAGGATATCTACAAGCCCTCGTGTTTTTACCTGCTTCATCCTCTGCTGCCTTCACTATTTGATCCCTCAAAGCTACCCAATCTTCTTCTACTGTATTTCTCTCCCTCATTCTTGTCACTTCTTCCCTACTGCTCTCCCTGAAACACTCTACAACCTCTGGTTCTGTCAGTTTATCCACATTTTTGCGGTATCTTCAGTGTTAATCTACAGTTCATAACGACTACATTGTGGTCAGGGTCCACATCTGCACCTGGAATTGTCTTACAATTTAAAACCAGGTTCTTAAATCTCTGTCTCACCATTATATAATCTATCTCAAACCTTCTAGTATCTCCAGGCCTCTTCCATGTATACAATCTTCTCTCCTGATTCTTGAACCAAGTGTTAGCTATGATTAAGTTATGCTCTGTGCAGAATTCTACCAGGCGGCTTACTCTTTCATTTCTTACCCCCATTCCATATTCACCTACTACGTTTCCTTCTCTTCCTTTTCCTACTGTTAAATTTTCGTCTCCCTTCACTATCTGAATAATTTCTTTTATCTCATCATAGATTTCATAAATCTCTTCGTTATCTGCGGAGCTAGTTGCCATATAAACTGGTAACACTGTGGTAGGCGTGGGCTTTGTGTCTATCTTGGCCACAATAATGTGTTCACTATGCTGTTTGTAGTAGCTTACCCGCACGCCAATTGTTTTATTCATTATTAAACCTACTCCTGCATTACCTCTATTTGATTTTGTATTTATATCTCTGTATTCTTGTTCCTCCTGCCACCAAACTTCACTAATTCCCACTATATCTAACTTTAACCTATCCACTTCCCTTTTTAAATTTTCTGACCTAACTGCCCGATTAAGGGATCTGACATTCCACGCTCCGATCCATAGAACGCCAGTTTTCTTTTTCTTGATACCAACGTACGTCTGAGTAGTCCCCGCCCGGAGATCCGAATGGGGGACTATTTTAAGTCCGGGATATTTTACGGAGGACACTATTATCATTTAACCGTACAGTAAAGCTGCATGCCCTCGGGAGAATTACGGCTGTAGTTTCCCCTTGCTTTCAGCCGTTCGCAGTACCTGCACAGCAAGGCCGTTTTCGTTAGTGTTACAAGGCCAGATCAGTCAATCATCCAGACTGTTGCCCCTGTAACTACTGATAAGGCTGCTACCCCTCTTCAGTAACGGCAAGGTCCATGGTTCATGGAGAAGAGTCTTGAAAACAATTTGGGCTGATGAAGTAAGGAATGAGGGAGTTCTCCAGAGAATTGGCGAGGAAAGGAATATTTGGGAAATAGTGAGGTGAAGAAGGGACATGATGGCAGAACGTCTGCTAAGAGATCACGGAATAACTTCCACGGCTCCAGAGTTAGCTGTAGAGGGTAAAAACTGAAGAGTAAAACAGAGCTTGGAATACATCCAGCAAATAATCGAGAGCGTAGGTTGGAAGTGCTCAGTGCTACTCTGAGATGAAGAGGTTGGCACAGGAGAGGAATTCGTGGTGGGCCACATATAACCAGTCAGAAGGCTGATGACTGAAGGAAAAGATAGGTCAATGATGCAGCAACAGTTGATGTTGTAGATGCGAAAGTTTTCCCTCCCTGCATAACATTGTAGAGTGATTTGACACAGATATGGAAACATCGCGAGGAAGATTATGCTTGAGCATAAATGCAGATACTAGCCAAGAATGCATCTTCAGTAAATTGTGTCAGTCGTGGTCACAACAGTTTTCGATCGTTGTAACTGCATTACGGTGGGGCTAAGTGAATCCGAGCGTGGACAAACATTGGGTGCTCATATAGTGGTGCTTTCGTAACCAAGTTATTTGAAATGTTAAGTGTTTCAAAGGGTTCGATATCAATGATTTACACTACATACAGGTAATGCGGATAAACACCCGCCAAGTAACAACGCTAACGAAAATGTGTGTTGGACGATCATGACAGGTGGTCACTGAAGAGGACTGTGACGAAAAATAAGAGGACGAAACCTACAAAAGCCACTGAAGGTCTGAGTGTCACACCCGCGAAGCCTGACATCACCAAATCGAAACGAAGAAATCTTTATCAACAGGAAACAGCAGGACGAACTCTAATTCCAAGACCACTCATCAGTGTTGCTACGAAAACGATTGACAGAAGCCATAAAACATGGAGTAAGCAGTGGAAGTATAAAGTTTGTACATGGCTGGACGTTCAGAGACCGTGAATAGTCACAATAGAAAGAAAACAGCCCTCGGTCGCTTGTTTTAACGAAATAACCGGGTTTCGACACTGCTAGGAGTGTCTTCCCCAGAATTTATATAAAAGAATGGTCTATAACATGGTCACAGAATTATGACTAAAAACGTATGATACAGAATATAAGTACAGAAACATCGTGAAAGATTGGCAGTACTTGTATGTCATTTATAAAATAATAAATGTGCCAAAAGGGCATTAGTCACAAAGAAATTTAAGATAAAAAATTATGGTGGCGTGCCACTAAGGGCTGCTCGTTGCTGTCAGTTTGCAACCTGTAGCCACGCAAGCAACTAGCGTCGGGTCATCAACAGTCCAGTGTCGGTGATGACAGGCCCAGGCGAGGCGTAAAGCTTTGTGTCCCGGAGTCATCAAGGGTACTCGAGTGGGCCGTCGGCTCCGAAAACACATATCGATGATGTTTAGTTGAATGGTTCGTACGCTCACACTTGTTGATGGCCCACCATCGAAATCTGCATCAATTTGCGGAAAGGTTGCACTTCTGTCACTTGGAACGCCTTCAGTTATCGTTGGTACCGTTCCTGCAGGATCGTTTTCCGGTCACGGCGATTTCAGAGGTTTGATGTTTTACCGGATTCCTAATATTAAAGGTCCCCTCGTGAAATGGTCGTATGGGAAGAACCCTACTTTCTCGCTACCTCGGAGTTGCTGTGTCTCATTCCTCGTTCGCTGACTACAACAACACGTTCAGACTCACTTAAAATTTGATACCCTGCCATTGTATCAGCAGTAACTGATCTACCAACTACGTCAGACACTTGTTGCCTTATATAGCTGTTGCCGACTGCAGCGCCGTATTCTGCCTTTTTACGTATCTCTGTATTTGAATATGCATGCCTCTACCAGTTTCTTTGGCGCTTCAGTGTAAGATTCGGTTTAAAACTGTGCTAGATCTACATCTACATCTACATCCATACTCCGCGAGCCACCGACGGTGTGTGGCGGAGGGTACTTTTGAGTACCTCTATCGGTTCTCCCTTCTATTTCAGTCTCGTATTCTTCGTGGAAAGAAAGATTGTCGGTATACCTCTGTGTGGGCTCTTATCTCTCTGATTTTATCCTCATGGTCTCTTCGCGAGATATACGTAGGAGGAAAAAATACACTGCTTGACTCCTCGGTGAAGGTATGTTCTCGAAACTTCAACAAAAGCCCGTACTGAGCTACTGAGCATCTCTCCTGCAGAGTCTCCCATTGGAGTTTATCAATCATCTCCGTAACGCTTTCGCGATTACTAAATGATCTTGTAACGAAGCGCGCTGCTCTCCATTGGATCTTTTCTATCTCCTCTATCAACCCTATCTGGTACGGATCCACACTGGTGAGCAATATTCAAGGAGTAGGCGAACAAGTGTACTGTAACCTACTTCCTTTGTTTTCGGATTGCATTTCCTTAGGATTCTTCCAATGAATCTCAGTCTGGCATCTGCTTTACCGACGATCAACTTTATATGATAATTCCATTTTAAATCACTCCTAATGCGTACTCCCAGATAATTTATGGAATTAACTGCTTCCAGTTGCTGACCTGTTATATTGTAGCTAAATAATAAAGGATCTTTCTTTCTATGTATTCGCAGCACATTACACTTATATACATTGAGATTCAATTACCATTCCCTGCACTATGCGTTAATTCGATGCAGATCCTCCTGCATTTCAGTGCAATTTTCCATTGTTACAACCTCTCGATATAGCCGGCCGGAGTGGCCGAGCGGTTCTAGGCGCTACAACCGCGCAACAACTACGGTCGCAGGTTCGAATCCTGCCTCGGGCATGGATGTGTGTGATGTCCTTAGGTTAGTTAGGTTTAAGTAGTTCTAAGTTCTAGGGGACTGATGACCTCAGCAGTTAAGTCCCATAGTGCTCAGAGCCATTTTTGAACCTCTCGATATACTACAGCATCATCTGAAAAAAGCCTCAGTGAACTTCCGATGTTATCCTCAAGGTCATTTATGTATACTGTATTTACCCTTTCCAGATCGACAGGAAACTGTTTCTAATGCAAAAGGTCTTCCTTCAATATAATAGACATGGTTAAAAAATGATTCAAATGGCTCTAAGCACTATGGGACTTAAGATCTGAGGTCATTAGTCCCCTAAACTTAGAACTTCTTAAGCCTAACTAACCTAAGGACATCACACACATCCATGCCCGAGACAGGATTCGCGTGGTAATTGGCATAGTGTTGTGTTACTTTTTGGGCGTGTCCTTATTTTTTTCCACCCCCTGTATGTATGAAAAGAAAATTGAACATCTACATCATTTTCTCTTTGTTTATTGGCATAGACAAGTGCGAGATTCTGTATGGAGTAGCATTTACGAAAATTTATTCTTTTTGATTTACTTGAATAGTGTTGGACTTATTTACCGCGAGAAATGAACCCAAGGGTTAGCTAATTTAATGAGATAAAAGCAGACCCTTAACACTATCGAAAGGATAGTTCATTATCAGGAAACCGCTAAGACGGTGCCCACAAGCGATTCGGCGTTAACACTGATCGGGGCGGAAGGGTCGGTTGTTTGCCTGAGGGAGCGTTTAGCGTGCTCGGCCGGCTTTCAGCGCTTAAACGCCGTCTGGTTAGGCGCGGCTGGAGTGCCCCAGTGGCGCACGAGGGCGGCCAGTTAAATGGACTTCCGCCAACTAGCGCGGCCACGGCCGCACGCCCGCGCAATCTCCCCGAGTACTCTCGCTGGCGCCGGGCCAGACCGCCTTCCCTCTTGTAACCGCGTCTTGAGGTCCGGGGGCGGGCGTGTAGCCGTACTGCTGCCAGTAATGGAATGTCGACTCGCGCAACTCAAGGCGTTACCCACAATTAGCTACCACGAAATAAAGTTTACAATACCTGTGTGAATTTAGTCTAAAATAGTGGTTAAGCGATGACAACGAATGTAGAACACCACCTGGAACACTTTTTCTTTAATTTTAGTAATGGTGATCGATTGGTAAGAATGTAATTTTTTTTAATTAATTTTGCTATGAACACGTCACATTGATTATTGAAAACAAAGTGCGTAACATATAGACCAGTGGTTTTCAATAGCTCTGAGAGCATTACCTCTAAGTCTAATGAGATTTATCTAGTGCACCCACCCCTTCACCCACTATCAACGTTAGCGTCTGACTAAACATTAAAGTGAAAAAGAATTTCCCTCGTACACTTTTATTTTTGAAATGTCGAAAGATAAATGATATATTTTGTAGGTGTATTATTAAACCAATAACAAATGAGAAAATGACATGATTGATACTCCTTATTTCCAACAACGTGTACTTGTAAATGATAACAATTCTTAGTGCATACTACATACGATTTCTTCTCAGGAAAGAAAGCTAACGAGCCACACTGAGGGTAGACACCTGTTACAAAACATGCTTCTTTTGCACTAATCCTCTCCGTAGCGATGCTTGCTTGACTCGTACCGCTGCGCGGGGTAGCCGCGCGATCTAGGGCGCCTTGTCACGGTCCGCGCGGCTTCTACCGTCGGAGGTTCGAGTCCTTCCTCGGGCATGGGTGTGTGTGTCGTCCTTAGTGAAACTTAGTTTAAGTTAGATTAAGTAGTATGTAAGCTTAGGGACAGATGACCTCAGCAGTTTGGTCCCATAAGACCTTACCACAAATTTCCATTGTCACTCGTACCCAGCTCGTCCATTTAAAATCACCCATGTTAAAATATGTGCACTTATTTATTGTTTGCAAATCATCTCTCAACTAACACATTTTGGTTGATTTCTTGCTGCCAATGTTTTGTATATGACCACAGGCAATAATAGTAATAGTAATAATAATAATAAACCTAATAATAATAATAAACCTAAACACGAGGATGTAAAGAGCAACTGATAATAGATGCAGAGGTGACATATCAAGCTAAAACTAAACAAAGGTCGCTACACTACGCATACATTGATTACCGAAAAGCTTTTGATAGTGTACCCCACTCATGGTTACTGCAAATATTGGAAATATACAAAGTAGATCCTAAATTGATACAGTTCCTAAACATAGTAATGAAAAATTGGAAAACCACACTTAATATCCAAACAAATTAAAATAATATCACATCACAGCCAATACAGATTAAGCGTGGAATATACCAAGGAGACTCATTAAGTCATTTATGCTTCTGCCTTGCTCTGAACCCACTATCCATCATCCTAAATAATACAAATTATGGATACAATATTACTGGAACATACCAACACAAAATCACACATTTGCTATACATGGATGACCTAAAACTCTGGCAGCAACAAATCAACAACTCAACCAATTACTAAAGATAACAGAAGTATTCAGCAATGATATAAATATGGCTTTTGGAACAGACAAATGTAAGAAAAATAGCATAGTCAAGGGAAAACACACTAAACAAGAAGATTACATATTGGATAACCATAGCGACTGCATAGAAGCGATGGAAAAAACAGATGCCTATAAATATCTAGGATACAGACAAAAAATAGGAATAGATAATACAAATATTAAAGAAGAACTAAAAGAAAAATATAGACAAAGACTAACAAAAATACTGAAAACAGAATTGACAGCAAGAAACAAGACAAAAGCTGTAAATACCTATGCTATACCAATATTGAGCTACTCATTTGGAGTAGTGAAATGGAGTAACACAGACCTAGAAGCACTCAATACACTTACACGATCACAATGCCACAAATATAGAACACATCACATACATTCAGCAACAGAAAGATTCACATTAAGCAGAAAGGAAGGAGGAAGAGGATTTATCGACATAAAAAACCTACATGAGCAGGTAGACAATTTAAGAAAATTCTTTCTAGAACGAGCAGAAACTAGCAAAATACACAAAGCAATCACTCATATGAATGCATCGGCTACACAACTGCAATTTCATAACCACTTCTACAACCCTTTAGATCACATAACATCAACAGATACGAAGAAAGTAAATTGGAAAAAGAAAACACTACATGGCAAGCACCCGTATCATCTAACACAGCCACACATCGATCAAGACGCATCCAACACATGGCTAAGAAAAGGCAGTATATACAGTGAGACGGAAGGATTCATGATTGCAATACAGGATCAAACAATAAACGCCAGACTTTACAGCAAGCATATTATTAAAGATCCCAATACCACAACAGATAAATACAGACTTTGCAAACAACAAATAGAAACAGTAGATCACATCACAGGCGGATGTACAATAATAGCAAATACAGAATACATCAGAAGACATGACAATGCAGCAAAAATAATACATCAACAACTTGTCATACAACATAAACTAATAAAACAACACGTTCCCACATACAAGTATGCACCACAAAATGTACTGGAGAATGATGAATACAAATTATACTGGAACAGAACCATTATAACAGATAAAACAACACCACATAACAAACCTGACATCATACTCACCAATAAAAAGAAGAAATTAACACAACTAATCGAAATATCCATACCCAATACAACAAATATACAGAAGAAAACAGGAGAAAAAATTCAAAAATACATCCAACTGGCTGAGGAAGTCAAAGACATGTGGCATCAGAATAAAGTTGACATCATACCAATTATACTATAAACTACAGGAGTCATACCACACAATATCCACCAGTACATCAACGCAAAACAGCTATATCCAAACGTATATATACAACTACAGGAATCTGTAATTATTGATACATGTTCAATTACCCGATAGTTCCTAAATGCAATGTAACATATACCGTACAGTTAAAAGGATGTCACGCTTGATCAAGGTCCGCGTCACTTTCCATTTTTAACCAGACATAACGTCTGAGAAAGGAAAGGAATAATAATAATAATACTGTTTAGGCCGTGCAAAAATTTTGTAGCCATTTCTGTTACAGTTGTTCCGTACTGTCAATCACTTCTTTGAAATGTTGCGAAGTGAATAATAAAGCAGTTTTTAGCCCTTTGCAGAAGTGCTTACAATTCAGAGAATGGATTTTCATGATATATTTAAATGTTTCAATTCTACTGTCATAGACGCATGGTACCATGGTAGAAATACTGGTGGGATCATGTAAGCTGGGTTGCCTATCTTAAAATGTATGAAATATGAATTTTCCAGTGCTGTTTTATATTGGCAGTGGGCGGACTATGTCAGGAAGTTGTTCACACATTCGTTTCACAATGGATAACCACATTGCGTTACGTTTTAATGCCTGTCTCTGAGAAAATTGAAATTATTGGTGATTTATGTAGTCAGGATTACAGTCTTACAAAATGGTGATAATACAATGAAGGAAAAAAATCAAAACACACACAGAATGAGTTGTGGCACATAAATGAAAGTTAGTAGGTGCGTTTCTACATCTGAAAGAAGTTATCTATTCAAATTTCACGCCAATCGCGTAGGAGTGGCGCTGTTTGCGTTACTATGAGGATGCAAATAAGGTATGCTTTACATACACATTTTGACGGTCATGAGCATTAGTTGATTTCGAGGTTGGACTTCGTGAGATGATGCTTATCAAGAATGTCTTTAAGGCGACAAACATGCTGTTATCAACACTTCACTGAGTTTGAAAGAGATCGTGTAATAAGACTACGAGAATCTGAATGCTTCTTTTGTGATAGTGCAGAAAGAGTTGGCAGGAATATAGCCAGTGTACATGATTGCCGTCAGCGGTTATCACGAGACAGTACGGTTCCAAGAAGACTGGACTACGGATGGCCGCGTCGGCTACCGAGAGAGAGCAACGTCGTTTCCTGCGTATGCATCTGGCGCATCATACTGAATCTGAGCAACAAACTGAGCTTCAGTGCTACAAGGAACTGTTATCCATCAGCAACGTCAATGTGGGGACCGAGCCAGAAAAAGTATGGCGTGCATTCCACTGAATCCAAACCACCACCATTTCCGAGTTCAGTGGTGTCAAGCGAGAGCTCATTGGAGGTCAGGGTGGAGGTCTGTTGTGTTTTATGATGAAAGCTGTTTGTCCTCGGTGCCAGTGAAAGCCGTGTATTGTTTAGGAGGAGGCCAGTTGATGGCCTGTAACCAACCCGTCTGCTTGCTATACACAGTGGAAGTACAAAAATGGCTCTGAGCACTATGGGACTTATCAGGTCATCAGTCCCCTAGAACTTAGAACTACTTAAACCTAACTAACCTAAGGACAACACACACATCCATGCCCGAGGCAGGATTCGAACCTGCGACCGCAGCGGACGCGCGGTTCCAGACTGTAGCACCTAGAACCGCTCGGCCTCTCCGGCCGGCCAGTGGAGGTACACTTGGAGCTATCTTCTGGTGTCCAGTTTCGTATGACAGCCAGAGCACTCTCATGGCTGCGCCACTAACCCTGACTGCAGATTTGTGCCGCGCGGGATTAGGCGAGCGGACTAAGGCTCTGCAGTCATGGACTGTGCGGTTGGTCCCGGCGGAGGTTCGACTCCTCCCTCGGGCATGGGTGTTTGTCCTTAGGATAATTTAGGTTAAGCAGTGTGTAATCTTAGGGACTGATGACCTTAGCAGTTAAGTCCCGTAAGGTTTCACACACATTTGAACTTTTTTGTTTTTGCAGATTTGTGCAGCAGGAGAATGCTTGCACACATACCATTGTCACAACCCAAAATGCTCGAGAAGGTGACATGTCGTCAGATCACCAGATCTGTCTCGAATCGAGCACGTGTGGGATATCATCGGACGTCATACACACACAGTATTAAACGTCCCTGTAATAACCGACCAGCTGCAAGAGGATGGTACTCCATCACAGAAACTGTTATCCGGGACCTGCACGACAAAATCATGCATGTTTGTACGGTTGCATTTAACATTCTGGCGCCTGCACCGGTTATTAACCAACCAGCATTTTACTTTTGCAATAGCTTATCTCGCACTTACTTTAGCCTGTGATCTAGAAACGTTGATTAAGTTAGTACGTTCCCCTGAAAAATGTATTCCAGAAATTACTTTACGTTATTTATTTTTTAGTGTTGTGACTCTTTTCCGCCAGTGTGGTAATATCATTTCTAAAAAAAGGTTGTATCGTGGCAAGAATTCAATCGACCTCTCTTCGTTTTGCCCCTCAGAAAATTTCATTTTACCCCTCATTGTGTAATTAGCCACACACTGCGATCCACTGATACAGACGAACAGATTATAAAAACACAGTAAAATATTGATAATAATATAAATTTGAAGTTCAAAAATGAATATATCAAAAACAAAGGTTACAGTTTTCAGCGAATCCAGTGTTGCAGGCGTAAGGTCATGGGTTTCTTGCAGCTGCCTGTGATTTGTGCCTTCGAATACATTGTAGAAGATTGATTGTTCTTTGGCTTCACAGATTCCACATGAAGGATTTTTGGCCATTCACCACTGAAACAGTGATTTACCGAAAATCTTCTTGCCCAGTGTGGATTCTGTTGAGGCTGACCAAACCCCTGTTGAAACCGGCGACTTTGATTAGCAGGTATTTCACGATATTGCAGTTTCAGTCGTCTTTGCTACATTGTTACTGCCAATGATCCTCTGTAGTAAAATTACGAAGCTGTCTTTCTGTTCTCACTGGGGAATTTCTGGATGGTTTTTCAAATCTATATGTTCGATGGCAAGTTGGACAGAATCGGCGTGAGTATGAAATGCTAGCTTATCAAGGCTTTTTTGAAGTCTGAAGCTGCAATTTTTGAGCAGCAAAACATCTGCGCTGGTGCGGTGGTACATTGCTCACAATGCTGAGCCACTGAGCCCGAGCTGTCCTGATTATTCCCATAACTAATCTCATTTCTTCGGTGAGTAGGACCACACTAAGATTTTTGTGGTGGCTGTTGATCCAAAAACGGGTGCAATACTCAGCTGCAGAGTAAACCAAGGAGATGCTGCTGGATCTCAACGTGTTGACATCAGCTTCCCAAGATATCTAGGGTACAGTTTGTACCTCAAGAGCGATCCGTTAGGGCATATTCTCAGTTGAACATTGACCTGTCTATTATTTAGATGGAAGGCTGGAACTTGTGTGTTACTAGGTTTCGGTTTTAGTTTGAACAGAGCATAGACACGGATTTATGGAGAGAATTGGTACTGTATAGAAAGACATAAGAAACTTTAACACTTTGTTAACGTTCAGTAGCCCAGCAAACAAAACCAACGTTATATAAACAGTCAGACTGTGCTCTACCAAGCTATTTGATAATCATACTTGAAGTCACAGCGTGCTAGCTGGAAACCTTTCGTCAAAAAAGTAGTGCGAAGCAGCGAAGCATATAATGCTGTCGGAAGCTGAAGTGAAGAAAAAATTTTCAATCAGTAGCTAAAATAAAGCGTTAGAAAGTAACCATAGAGAAAACATAATGTAGGCACAAGTGTTTATTTCTATAATGGTGAAACTACTAGTACCGGAATGCATACAGGTTGCAAATACGATTCGTGAGACAATTGTAGTTAGGATCATTGATACAAATTGTGTAGAAAGTTTCAGAAGACATCGCTGAGCTAGTGTAGAGAGTCAACAGCGTGCTCGGAGGAAATACGGCCTCGCAAACATCGCTCGAGTTGCACCATGGGACCAGGAACAACAGCGAAGGTAAGTAGAAGAACAATTCCTAATCGATAGTTGAATTGAAGTGTCAAAAATAATTGTAGGAGAAAAGAAACATAGGCATAGTTGCATGGGTATCTAATGTCCCGCCCGGTTAGCCGTTCGGTTTAACGCACGGCTTTCCGGGTGGGAAGGAGCTCCTGGTCCCCGGCACGAATCCGCCCGGAAGACTTTTGTCGAGGTCCGGTGAGCCGGCCAGTCTGTGGATGGTTTTTTGGCGGTTTTCCATCTGCCACGGCGAATGCGGGCTGGTTCCCCTTATTCCGCCTCAGCTACACTATGTCGGCGATTGCTGCGCAAACTAGTTCTCCACGTACGCGTACACCACCATACTCTACCACGCAAACATAAGGGTTACACTCGTCTGGTGTGAGACGTTCCCTGCGGGGGTCCACTGGGGGCCGAAGCGCACAATAACACTGGGTTCGGCGTGGGGCGGCGGGGTGAAGTGGACTGCGGTAGTCGACGTGGGATTGTGGACCACTGCGGCTGCGGCAGGGACGGAGACTCTCCGTCGTTTCTAGGCCCCTGGTCATCATACAATACATACATAGAATGGTTATTTAATAGTGAAATAACTTATTCAGAAATGTATACGAAATCATAACTACACTTCGTGAAGTAAATATACCCAGCCACGTACAACCTGTGTGAAATAAGTACAATAGGTTTGAAATCCGATGCTGAATGACTAAAAGAGCTTGTAAATCGTTAATACAACTTGTAACTACAAAGTAAAGCAACTGTAACTATAAGAATAGAATCTCTACAGGTTCCCTGCTAGCTACTGACATCACTACACCTATTTCGGCGATTAGGTCCTGAGCTTCCCATCCATATCGCCACATGTCGTTTATGTTATTTTATTTAAATAAACGGTATTGAGTGATTGCAAGAGTGTTGAAGCGTAGGTTACGCACAGAAATAATTGTTCAGAAATGAATTCCATACATTTAGCCGTTTCCGAGTTAATTAGCGCACAAGATAGCCAATCAGGTCGTTGCCCGTTCAAATTCAAGCGGCCCGACCAGTTGTTCCTACAGTGTAAATGAAAGCGGACGAGAGTACTTAGCCTTAGCCTCGGGTTCTGTTCTTACTACCGTCCCATAACCTATTCTTGTATCGGGCTCTTGTTCTGCTTTATTAAAAGAGCAAGGACACGTTTGGCGACACCGTCTCTGACGGGCCGCTTGAATTTGCAGGCGCAACGGCCTGACTGACTACCCTTAATACCAATTAAGACGGAAACGACGCGACGTATCGAATTTTTTTCTTAACAATTATTTCTTAACACAAACTACTCTGCAATACCCTGCCAAGCTTTTGAGACTGTTTCGGACTGCTATGCGTATTAGTCCATACGCTGGCCATGCGCACTTATATTTTCGTTTGTTTTAGGGCACCTACTGTTGCTTTAGTTTTTGTTTTATTATTTTGTCGTACTTTTACCACCACTCAAGGACCAACCGCAAGATACGCTTGTCAGTGGCTGATTACCTCCAGTTCTGACATGATTCCCGCACCTGTTGTGTGGTTCCTTTATACCCCAATTGTATATGCGCTACCTTTCCATATGCAAGCATTAACGAGCTCTTTTTGCGTTAGTGCATTTCATTACTGGTCTCGTATGTTTATAGGAGCACAGTAATATATTGCACAAGCGGACTTATCTTTGACGCTCGCTAATAATGCGACAATTGTAACACTGTACCGTTTCTGTACTTTTAAATTTTCATACCTTTATTTCTTAAATTGTAATATTCTTATGTATATGGAGATTGTTTGTGGTATACTTTTTTTGTACAGTCTTCTGAAGAAGGGCCCTAGGTGTCTGAAACAGGTACAGAAACAAGATTGCTGCGCGGGATTAGCCGAGCGGTCTGGGCGTGGCTGTCATGGACTGTGCGGCTGGTCCCGGCTGAGGTTCGAGTCCTCCCTCGGGCATTGGTGTGTGTGTTTGTCCTTAGGATAATTTAGGTTAAGTAGTGTGTAAGCTTAGGGACTGATGACCTTAGCAATTAAGTCCCATAAGATTTCACACACATTTGAACATTGTTTTGAAACAAGATTTCTTTTGTTCAACTGGCTGTTGATATTTAAAAAAAAATACATTTACAGCTGCTGAAGACATAGAAACTACTAAAGTATGTCAGAGGTTATAACACCCCCGAGCCTTCGATATAGCACTGAAGCTCTGTAGCTACTACCTGTGCGTGATGGAAGTATCCCAGGGATAGTGCCTGCAGATGCCATACAATATTAAGAGCGAAGTCCTTTACAGTTGCTCCTGTTTTAGTGGCCCAATGCTGGCAGCGAGACGTGCGGCCGTAAATAATAGGGAAGGCATCCCCCTTCTGGGAAATCGCGGAAGCTGGGCCGGGGTTAAGGTGGCTCGCATCGCACTCTTGTGCAGCCGGCGCGGGCGGCGTGCCCCTGTGAGAGCCTTTAAGCCTCTGCCGATTGCGCAGAGAGCCAGGCCGGTGCCTTTGTTACCGTCTGGCAGGGCCGCCGCGATCCCCAGGGAAATGGCACGCCCTAAGTGCCCGCCCGTAGCGTGGCGCAAGGAGCCGACGCCTCCTCAGGAAGAGAAGCCCGGTGGCCCAACATTCCGCCACGTACGCGTGGCAATAGGTAGCTACGGAATTAGTGCTCAGTGTATCTAAACGACAGCATCGTTTGCGTGGGCCTCCGCAGATATTTCTGTAAAAATCTTCAATGCTTGTTTGTCGGCAAATTAAAAAAAAATATCGCAGCACCAAAAAGGAGTTGTGCGACATAAATGAAAGACTGTAGCCATGTTTCTACAAAGGAAATATGACGTCTATTACAGTTTCACGCCAGTCGTATAAGAGTGGCGCTAGTAGCATCACTATGAGGATGCAAATCACGTTTATATTAAGTACACGGTGTACCGGTGATGAGAGTTAGTTACTGGATGTGGTGAGTTAATGGTAGTCAAGGAGATCGGATTATCAACTGGAGATGGGCCAGGGAGAAAATTGCTCAAATAACAAGAACTTCAGCAAACAATGTACCGCCTAATATTTTCTTCAGACCAGAAGAAAATTGTGATTACGTAGGCTTTCCCGGCGTAATAACTCTTGAAAGTCTCTTCGGGTTTGCTGCCGGGTCCTAAAATCAACTTGACTCGATATTTCGGCGATCCAACTGTTCGCCATCTTCAGGAAAATGCTGTCTCTGCTGATGAGTCCAGCTGAGAACTATCGCCAGGCTGCAAATCGATGTCCTATACAGGCCACCTTTCACTACACTGCGCTACGCCACCCATAACGGTTGCTGCCCTCCAAGACAGGGAGGTGGCGCCGCCCTTAGCGGAGCACTGCTGGCAACGATATACGAGGTGCATTCAAGTTCCAAGGCCTCCGATTTTTTTCTAATTAACTACTCACCCGAAATCGATGAAACTGGCGTTACTTCTCGACGTAATCGCCCTGCAGACGTACACATTTTTCACAACGCTGACGCCATGATTCCATGGCTGCGGCGAAGGCTTCTTTAGGAGACTGTTTTGACCACTGGAAAATCGTTGAGGCAATAGCAGCACGGCTGGTGAATGTCGGCCACGGAGAATGTCTTTCACTGTTGGAAAAAGCCAAAAGTCACTAGGAGCCAGGTCAGGTGAGTAGGGAGCATGAGGAATCACTTCAAAGTTGTTATCACGAAGAAACTGTTGCGTATCGTTAGCTCGATGTGCGGGTGCGTTGTCTTGGTGAAACAGCACACGAGCAGCCCTTCCCGGACGTTTTTGTTGCAGTGCAGGAAGGAATTTGTTCTTCAAAACATTTTCGTAGGATGCACCTGTTACCGTAGTGCCCTTTGGAACGCAATGGGTTGGGATTACGCCCTCGCTGTCCCAGAACATGGACATCATCATGTTTTCAGCACTGGCGGCTACCCCAATTTTTTTTTGGTGGCGGTGAATCTGTGTGCTTCCATTGAGCTGACTGGCGCTTTGTTTCTGGATTGAAAAATGGCATCCACGTCTCATCCATTGTCACAACCGACGAAAAGAAAGTCCCATTTGTGCTGTCGTTGCGCGTCAGCATTGCTTGGCAACATGCCACACGGGCAGCCGTGTGGTCGTCCGTCAGCATTCGTGGCACCCACCTGGATGACGCTTTTCGCACTTTCAGGTCGTCATGCAGGATTGTGTGCACAGAACCCACAGAAATGCCAACTCTGGAGGCGATCTGTTCAACAGTCATTCGGCGATCCCCCAAAACAATTCTCTCCACTTTCTCGATCATGTAGTCAGACCGGCTTGTGCGAGCCCGAGGTTGTTTCGGTTTGTTGTCACACGATGTTCTGCCTTCATTAAACTGTCGCACCCACGAACGCACTTTCGACACATCCATAACTCCATCACCACATGTCTTCTTCAACAGTCGATGAATTTCAATTTGTTTCACACCACGCAAATTCAGAAAACGAATGATTGCACGCTGTTCAAGTAAGGAAAACGTCGGCATTTTAAGTATTTAAAACAGTTCTCATTCTCGCCGCAGGCGGTAAAATTCCATCTGCCATACGGTGCTCCATCTCTGGGACGTATTGACAATGAACGCGGCCTCATTTCAAAACAGTGCGCATGTTTCTCTTTCCAGTCCGGAGAAAAAATATCTGAGGCCTTAGAACTTGAATGCACCTCGTATCGCACTCAGGGCCGCACCAAAGAACGTTCAATTTTGATGCGAGATAATACAGGATTCCACGTCTTGCTAAGAGGAAACCCATTGTCTCTGTTGATTAAATTATCCGCCAACCTAATTTCAATCGCCTCTTTATAGACACTGTTCCAGAAACCGGAAATGTTGGCAACTACCACAGTTTCATCAAATTTCATACCGTGTCCCTCATTTAAACAGTGTTCTGCTACTGCCGATTTTTCCGGCTGTTGTAGCCTCGTATGACGGCGATGTTCCACATACCTGTCATGCACTGTGCGAATCGAACGGCCTACATAGGCCAAGCTTTCCCACATTGACACGGAATTTTGTAGACCCCGGGTTTCCTAAGCCCCAAATCATCTTTCACAGAGCCGAGCAGTACCCTAATCTTAGAAGGTGGACGGAACACACTCTTAATGTTGAAATTCCTCAAAATTCGTCCAATCTTAAACGATAACCCTCCAGCATAAGGAAGGAAGGCCACCGATCTATGTTCCTCTTAATACACCTCCGGAGATGGTCCAGACTCCATAGCCCGACGAATCTGCTTCTCGGAGTATCCATTTTCCTTAAAAACAGCCATCAAATGCGCAAGTTCTTGGTTTAAGCTGTCCGTGTCGGAAATGGCATATGCTCTCCGTACCAAAGTCCTAAGGACGCCACTGCGTTGGTGTGGTGGATGACAACTCTTAGGATGCAGATACCAATCTGTGTGTGTCGGCTTTCGGTGAACACTGTGTCCCAACGTACCATCTGGTTTTTTATACACCACAACGTCTAAAAATGGAACCATCCCATCATTTTCAACCTCCATAGTAAATTTGATGCGGGGATGAAGACAGTTGAAGTGGTCTAAAAATCTATTAAGCATCACGTCCGTGCGGCAAGACGAAACATGTATCATCCACGTATCTCCAGAAGCACGTTGGTTGCAAAGCTGAAGTCCTCAGTGCCATATCCTCGAGCCGGCCGCTGGTGGCCGAGCGGTTCTGGCGCTACAGTCTGGAACCACGCGACCGCTACGGTCGCAGGTTCGAATCCTGCCTTGGGCATGGATGTGTGTGTTGTCCTTAGGTTAGTTAGGTTTAAGTAGTTCTAAGTTCTAGGGGACTTATGACCTCAGCAGTTGAGTCCCATAGTGCTCAGAGCCATTTGAACCATTTTTGAACCATATCCTCGAAGTCCTCCATAAGTAAATTTGCGACTATGGGTGATAAAGAACTGCCCATAGCCACTCCGTAATTCTGTTCAAAAATGTTACCATTAAATAAAAAATACGTGGATGTTAGAACATGACGACAAACTTCACTAGCTCTTCATCCAGTTTTTCACTGATCAAACTAAGGGACTCTTCCAGAGGAACTCGTGTAAAAAGAGTTCTCAGCGGGACTCATCAGCAGAGGCAGCATTTTCCTGAAGATGGCGAACAGTTGGATCGCCGAAATATTGAGTCAAGTTGATTTTAGGATCCGGCAGCAAACCCGAAGAGACTTTCAGAAGAACGTTACTACCCTCAGGCAGAAAATAACGCAGTGATTTGGTTAATGGGCAGATATATAAGTTACGTTTTATAACAATATTGGGAGCGATGAACACATTGAATACAAGATGTAAATGGAAAATGAATTCGAGAAAACACTTAAGTATCAGAATCACAATAAGAAATATGGTAACATGCTCCGAATTGTCTTCAACAGAATGGATATTGGGTTGGAACTGGATTCCTCGTAGAGACGGGATAGACTGGGTCACGTTCGCGACCCTAACATCACCTGCAAGTCGCCCATGAAAAATAACTCAGTAGTACAGCGGATACAAGAATACGACGGCAAACATCTGGTGTCTGATAGAAAGGAAGATCTTGAACTCCCTACGGATGCGTTTAGACGACCGCAACTGACAAAAATAACAAGGCAGTGAAGGATTTTGCGATGTCACTGTTCGGGACTGCTCTTCTGTCCGCGTAATTCACCCTGGAAGGAACACACATCAAGGATTTACTGAAAGATTAATTTGGGTCTGGGAAATGATGATGAGGAACCTCAGGCTGCAGAGGAAGAAAATGTGCATGCTGAACTGCCACCAGTTGAAGGTGACAGTGAAGGTGCTAAATTGTGCTAATGCTAAAGACTGAATATGATTCCTCATTCTTTGAATGCTGTAATTTATGATTGCAATTATCTGTCACCTTATTTATGTCATTTCATTCTACCCATTTTTTTACTGTTTTTGTGGAATTAAAAAAAGTGGTCAGCGAAAAAAAGGAATGCTTTTAAGGCAACAAAGACGCCACTATCAAGACCTCACTGAGTTTGGACGAGGTCGTGTAATAGGGCTACGAGAAGCTCAATGTTCCTTCTGTGACATTTCAGGAAGACTTGGCAGGAATGCAGCCACTGTACTTAATTGCTGGCAGCGGTGGTCACCAGAATGATCGGTCGCAAAAAGACCGGGCCCCGGACGTCCGGAAGACACTACCGAGAGGGACGACCATCGTGTTCGGTAAATGGTTCTGGCGCATCGTACTACATCTGCAGCAACAATTCGAGAAGCAGAAAGCACCACAGTGCCAAATGAGCCATCACAATTCGGTTTCTTCAAGGGCAGCTCCGAGCCAGACGTCCTATAGTGTGCAGTCCACAGACCCACAAACCTCCGCCATATGTGTGTCAAGCGAGAGCTCATTGGAGGGGAGCTTGGAAGTCTGTTGCGTTTACTAATGAAAGCTGGTTCTGCCTTGGTGTCAGTGACGGCCGTGTGTTGGTCAGAAGAGGACCACTTGAGAACCTGCAACCATCGTGTATACGTGCTAGACACACTGAAGCTATACACGGAATTATGGTCTCGGGTGCGACTTTACATGGGAGCAGGAGCACTCCCGTGATTATTCCGTGTACAGTGGCTTCAAAGACGTGCGCCAGTCTGGTGATTCTAATTGTTGTGCTGCTGTTCATGAACAGTATTCTAGGCAGTGGGGATCGCTGTCAAAGGGCACAAGAGAACTTGAACAACCGTACTTTTGACAACTTGCAGATTTATTGATTATTTATCTTTGAATGATGTTAAACGTAAGACTGATGAGCTAATCTGAAATATACGGCACTATATTTACAGCGCTATTTTACATTTTTATTCCTCTAGACTCCGTGAAACATTGCATCAGAGCTACGAGAACATCTTCAGCTGTGCACGTTTTAACCAGCTTTTGCCCAACTGGCCTGCCTTATTTACTTTATGGATCAAAAACATACTAATTTAATGAACAATGTGCACGGTTCACGGCATGCGAAGTTAGCCCCTACAAGTTTACGTCAGTGACACCAGGTGTAGCACATTGCAGCAGACTTTTAACCGCGTTCGCTTGGCATAAGTCCCGCTAGGCGGAAGCACATTTCTGAGATATGCCTTTAGTAAAATTAGATAGGACGACCTTATATTTTATACTGATGGCAAAACCTATTTTGTTGGTCTCTAAATCCGATATAATATATTAAGTTTTGGATTTTATCATACAGTAATCTATTTGAAGCGCTGCGAACCGTAAGCGCCTAAAGCATTTTCATCAATTGTGAACGTGCAGCATTTATTCTTGCTTCTCACATCTGTTGATCTTATAGTGAGTCATGTTTATCTGTGCTGTAGGCACACATTGTTTATACGAGTGTGAATATTCACGAAAATCTGTGGCAGTTTCTTTGATATCGACTTAAATGTGAGATCGATGACGGTTTGTTTTAGGCCCCTATGGTCCTCAGCGCATCATTTGTATTGTAATCAGGTGACCGTGTTGGTAAACATTACTATTTGTATTTAATCATTTCCACAAATGCCATTATTTTGTTTGCAGTTGGTTGTTTACCAAGCGGGAACCGGCTTTCGTGTGCAGTGTCAACGTGAACTCTGTTGAACCTACTTTAACTGCAAACAGGAAAATCAGTTACCGAGAAAAGTTAGCCACAGAGGAACTAAGACCTGCCAGACAAGATCCGTTGAATGAGAAAGTAACAAGCGTGACTGAGAGCGAATATTTAAGAAAGTAGTGAGCAAAAAAAGTCAGTTATTGTGTAAATGCAACGTATGTCTGATTTTCAGTCCGTAATTTAATTCGTGGGATAATACAGGCGTTGTAAGTCTTGTACATTTGCCCGAAAAAGTAAAAAGCACAAAAACTCCCACTTACACAAAAATGCGAAGCGGAGCATAGCGAAAGATTACACATTATTTCGTTCTTGTCCTAAACTCTACATAAGGTAACAAAATTCCACAAAAACTTTGTTTTTCTTTGTTAAACTTTATAGTATTATTATTATTATTATTATTATTATTATTATTATTATTATTGTCGGAGGTGGCTTTATTTGTATGATTTATCTGAATCTAAAACACCAAGAACGTTTACTCATGAGCGATCAGTGATTCCAGGGAAGTTTTCCAACAAGATACCACTCGCTCACATACTGCTGTCGTAACCCAAAATGTTATCCTACCTTGCTCGATCACCAGGTCTGTCTCAAATCGAGTACACATGGGTCATAATCGGATGACAACAGCAACGTCATCCACGAACACCATTATTGACCGACCAAGAGCAACACGCATGGAACTCACTCCCACAAAACGACATCCGGCATTTGTACAACACAATGCATCCACATTTGCATGCCTGCATTCAACATTCTGGCAGTTACGCGGGTTATTAAAGTACCAGCATTTCAGATTTGCAGTACTTCATCTCGCGATTACGTTAACATGATATCTTGCAATATTAAACATTTAAATATGTTATCTATAAAGATGTATTCTCCAAATTTCATTACTCTACCTTGATTAATTTTTGGTATTGCATTTTTTTCCTTCAGTGTATTTGTCAAAAGACACCTTGCTGCGCACGAGGAGCTGCAAAAAATGGTTCAAATGGCTCTGAGTACCATGGGACTTCATTTCTGAGGTCATCAGTCCCATAGACATAAAACTACTTAAACCTAATTAACCTATGGACATCACACACATCCATGCCCGAGGCAGGATTCGAACCTGCGACCGTAGCGGTCGCGCAGCTCCAGACTGTAGCGCCTAGAACCACTCGGCCACACAATGTAAACATGTGTAACTGACAGACTGGTATTGAGGTCTGGAGACGATTGTCAGTGTACGTCTGTATCAAATGACGTGTGTGTCAGGTACCAAATTTTTATATTTTTAAAACTGGTTTCCTGTTGGTCACATTCTGTCATCCATACATGCTATAGACATTGTTTTTCTTTTTTTATCATTCTTGACGCGGCCCGCCACGAATTCCTTCCCAGCTCAAACCTCTTCTCCTCCGTGTAGCATTTGCACTATACATCCTTAAATACACTACTGGCCATTAAAATTGCTACACCAAGACGAAATGCAGATAAACGGGTATTCATTGGACAAATATATTGTACTAGAACTGTCATGTAGTTATATTTTCAGGCAATATGGGTGCATAGATACTGAGTAATCAGAACCCAGAACAACCACCTCTGGCCGAATAACGGCCTTGATATTCCTGGGCATTGAGTCAAACAGAGCTTATATGGCGTGTACAGGTACAGCTGCCCATGCAGCTTCATCACGAAACCACAGTTCATCAAGAGTAGTAACTGGCGTATTGTGACGAGCCAGTTGCTCGGCCACCATTGACGAGACGTTTTCAATTGGTGAGAGATCTGGAGAATGTGCGGACCAGGGCAGCAGTCGAACATTTTCTGTATCCATAACGGCTGGTACAGGACCTGCAACCTGCGGTCGTGAATTATCCTGCTGAAATGCAGGGTTTCGCAGGGATCGAATGAAGGTTAGAGCCACGGGTCGTAACACATCTGAAATGTAACGTCCACTGTTCAAAGTGCCGTAAATGCAAACAAGAAGTGGCCGAGACGTGTAACCAATGGCAACCCATACCATCACGCCAGGTGTTATGCCAGTATGGCGATGACGAATACACGCATCCAATGTGCGTTCACCGCGATGTCGCCAAAGACGGATGCGACCATCATGATGCTGTAAACATAACCTCGATTCATCCGAAAAAATGACGTTTTGCCATTCGTGCACACAGGTTCGTCGTTGAGTACACCATCGCAGGCGCTCCTGTCTGTGATGCAGCGTAGGGGTAACCGCAGCCATGGTCTCCGAGCTGATAGTCCATGCTGCTACAAACGTCGTCGAACTGTTCGTGCAGATGATTGTTGTCTTGCAAACGTCCCCATCTGTTGACTCAGGGATCGAGACGTGGCTCTACGATCCGTTACAGCCATGCGGATAAGATGCCTGTCATCTAGACTGCTAGTGATACAAGGCCATTGGAATCCAGCACGGCGTTCCGTATTACCCTCCTGAACCCACCGATTCCATACTGCTAACACTCATTGGATCTCGACCAACAAGAGTAGCAATGTCGTGATACGATAAACCGCCATCGCGATAGGCTACCATCCGACCTTTAATAAAGTCAGATACGTGATGGTACGCATTTCTCCTCCTTACACGAGGCATCACAACAACGATTCACCAGGCAACGCTGGTTAATTGCTGTCTGTGTATGAGAAATCGGTTGGAAACTTTCGTCATGTCAGCACGTTGTAGGTGTCGCCACCGGTGCCAACCTCGTTTGAATGCTCTGAAGAGCTAATCATTTGCATATCATAGCATTTTCTTCCTGTCGGTTAAATGTCGCTTCTGTAGCACGTCATCTTCGTGGTATAGCAATTTTAATGGCCAGTAGTGTATTTAACTGACAGTCTAGTGTTCAGGTGTGAAGACAATTGTCAATGGCATATTGTGTACGTCTGTATCAAGTGACGTGTGTGTCAAGTACGAAATTTTTATAATTCTATAACTGGATTACTGGTTGGTCACATTCTGTCATCCATATATGCTGTTGTATATCATTCTTGACGTGACCCGCCACGAATTCCTCCCCAGCTATAACCTCTTCGCCTCCGTGTAAGACTTGCGCCATACTTCCTTAACTATTTGTTAAATGTCTGGATGTATTCCAGTATCTGTCTTCCGCTACAAGCTTTACCCTCCGCAGCTCTCTCTAGCCCCACAGATGTTATTCCCTGGTCTCTTAACTGCTGCCCTATATCCGTCGCTTGTTTTTCAGTGATTCCCAAATGACCCTTTCTTCGCCGATTCTGGGGAGAGCCTCCCAACTTCTTGTTAGTCAACCTAATTTTCAACACTCTTCTGTAGCACCACAACTTAAACTCTTTAATTCCCTTCTGTCCAGGTTTTCCCACTGTCCGTGATTCTCTATCACACAGTGCTCTGCTTCAAATGTGCGTTCTCAGAAATTTCTTCCTCAAATTAAATGTTCGATACTAACAGACTTCTTTTAGCCAGGAACGACATGTTTGCCTGTGCTAGCCTACTTTTATTTCCTCCTTGCTTGGTCCGTCGTAGATTATTTTGCTTCCAACGTAGAAAATCCCTTACCTTCGTCTACTTACTAAATACCAAGTGTGATAAGTTTCTCGCTTCTCTCATTTCTGCTAATTCTCATTACTTTTATCATTTTCTGGTTTACTCTCTATCCATATTCCGTATTCTTTGCACTGTTCCATTGATCAGATCCTGTAATTCTTCTTCACTTCTACTGAGGATAGTAATTTTATCAGCGATACCTATTACTGATTTCTTTTCATCCTGAATTTTAATCCCGCACCTAAGGTTATAGCTATAAAACTCTACTGTCGCGGGATGAGAAGATGGAACTGTAGAACATTCATTAGGAAGTACAAAACAACAGAAGTACCTTCTCCGAAAGACAAGCCACAAAGAAGCCAGGAAGTGAACCCAAAATTTCTGTCTCTAATATGAGAAAACATAAAAGGAAGACGGACCAATTCCTATGCTCTTGACGTCAAAATTATTCTGCGATGTACGATCACTGAGTACTTAAATTTTTTATGTAGTGAATTAAATTATATCAGTACTTATTAAAATATTACCTACTGGCATTCAGTTGGTTTTTTTCGAGTAGATTACTGTGAGTGAAGACTGAAGGAGCTGCTTAGTAAAGCAGTTTTGCAAAAAACACCATGGATAATGATTATCCCTGTCTTACAATATATGACCAAACTATGTAGCGTGGTAGCCAGAGGAGAACGCTATTTCATCCTGGTCTTTTCGAACCACTCACGTACGCTGGGAACTGTGTGACACGTTGCATTGTCGTGCTGGCAGATGCGATCGTACCGAAGAAAAACTGCCTGTAGAGATGGCCATGGTCATCAAGCTTAGAGGCACACTTGTGTAGGTTCATTGAGCCTTTCAGAATGACGAGGTCACCCTGTTAATGCCCCGTAAACAGTCTTCATCTACATCTACATACATACTCCGCAATCCACCATACGGTGCGTGGCGGAGGGTACCTCGTACCACAACTAGCATCTTCTCTCCCTGTTCCACTCCCAAACAGAACGAGGGAAAAATGACTGCCTATATGCATCTGTACGAGCCCTAACCTCCCTTATCTTATGTGTGTGGTCTTTCCGCGAAATATAAGTTGGCGGCAGTAAAATTGTACTGCAGTCAGCCTCAAATGCTGGTTCTCTAAATTTCCTCAGTAGCGATTCACGAAAAGAACGCCTCCTTTCCTCCAGAGACTCCCACCCGAGTTCCTGAAGCATTTCTGTAACACTCGAGTGATGATCAAACCTACCAGTAACAAATCTAGCAGCCCGCCTCTGAATTGCTTCTATGTCCTCCCTCAATCCGACCTGATAGGGATCCCAAACGCTCGAGCAGCACTCAAGAATAGGTCGTGTTAGTGTTTTATAAGTGGTCTCCTTTACAGATGAACCACATCTTCCCAAAATTCTACCAATGAACCGAAGACGACTCTTCCCCACAACTGCCATTACATGCTTGTCCCACTTCATATCGCTCTGCAATGTTACGCCCCAATATTTAATCGACGAGACTGTGTCAAGCGCTACACTACTAATGGAGTATTCAAACATTACGGGATTCTTTTTCCTATTCATCTGCATTAATTTAAATTTATCTATATTTAGAGTTAGCAGCCATTCTTTACACCAATCACAAATCCTGTCCAAGTGACCTTGTATCCTTCTACAGTCACTCAACGACGACACCTTTCCGTAAACCACAGCATCATCAGCAAACAGCTGCACATTGCTATCCACCCTATCCAAAAGATCATTTATGTAGAGAGAAAACAACAGCTGAAGTGCCACGCTTCCTTGGGGCTCTCCAGATGATAACTTCACCTCCGATGAACACTCACCATCGAGGACAACGTACTTGGTTCTATTACTTAAGAAGTCTTCATACCAGAAGATTCGTCCTTCGGCCTGGACTCATTTGACGATTGTCGCAGGGCTGTACACGCCAACAGCCATCCGTCTGTTGCAGCATAAAAACTTGATTCATCTGAAAAGGGCATCTGTCGCCTCTCAGTTGACGTTCAGTAGCAGTACTGTCGTGCAAATTCCAGCCTTAGTCGCCAGTGAACAGCAATCAGCATGGATGCATGTACCAGGCTCATGCCGTAGGGGTCCATACGCAACGATGATCGCTGATTGGTTATTAAGGAGACGCTGTTAATTGCCCCTTGATTTACCTTGGAGGTCAGTTGCTGAACAGGTGCACGTCGATTTGCCGGCACGCATCTCCGCAGGCGTCGTTCACTCCTAGTAGCCTTGGCGCGAGTTTTCAATAGCGCCATTTTGTCATGCACAGATTATATTAGCGACTGTGGCACGTGCATGTTTACAAGCATAGCATTTTAGGAAATGCTTCCACCCTAGGCCAGAAAGCCAATGATCATGCCCCTTTGTAAGCCAGATAAGTCACTCCGTTTCCGCATGACAACAACTGAAGCACTGTTCTCAGCATCCCGTGTCACACTTTATATACCCTCCACTGCTAGTGTTGCCACCTGCCGCCTGTGAGTGATTATTACACGATCATGTAGAACGTAGACGGTGATCGTATTAATGTGACTGCACCGCGCATAGTAAAACATGTCTCACAATGAACGACAAATCAGTATAACTCCAAGTCTATGCATAGTTTCCGGCACTCATCTGCAGACCGAAATACTGCATTCATCATGTGTTTTCGTTTTTGTTGTTGTTGTTGTGATCTTCAGTCCTGAGACTGGTTTGATGCAGCTCTCCATGCTACTCTATCCTGAGCTATCTGCTTCATCTCCCAGTACGTACTGCAGTCCACATCCTTCTGAATCTGCTTAGTGTATTCATCTCTTGGTCTCCCTCTACGACTTTTACCCTCCACGTTGCCCTCCAATACTAAACTGGTGATCCCTTGATGCCTCAGAACATGTTCTACCATCGATCCCTTCTTCTAGTCAAGTTGTGCCACAAACTTCTCTTTAATTGTATTCAATACCTTCTCATTAGTTATGAGGTCATAACTAGAACTTTGAACTACTTAAACCTAACTAACCTAAGGACATCACACCCACCCATGCCCGAGGCAGGATTCGAACCTGTGACCGTAGCGGTCGCGCGGTTCCAGCCTGTAGCGCCTAGAACCACTCGGCCTCTCCGGCCGGTCATTCCATTATCCTAGTTTTGCTTTTATTGAAGTTCATCTTATATCCTCCTATCAAGACACTGTCCATTCCGTTCAAGAGCTCTGGCCGGCCGGTGTGGCCGCGCGGTTCTAGGCTATACAGTCTGGAACCGCGCGACCGCTACGGTCGCAGGTTCGAATCCTGCCTAGGGCATGGATGTGTGTGTTGTCCTTAGCTTAGTTAGGTTTAAGTAGTCCTAAGTTCTAGGGGGTGATGACCTCAGAAGTTAAGTCCCATAGTGCTCAGAGCCATTCGAACCATTTTTTTTCCAACTGCTCTTCCAAGTCCTTTGCTGTCTCTGCCAGAATTACAATGTAATCGGCGAACCTTAAAGTATTTATTTCTTCTCCATGGATTTCAATACCTACTCCGAATTTTTCTTTTGTTTCCTTTACTGCTTGCTCAATATACAGATTGAATAACATCGGGGAGAGACTACAACCCTGTCTCACTCCCTTCCCAACCACTGCTTCCCTTTCATGCCCTTCGACTCTTATAACTGCCATCTGGTTTCTGCACAAATTGTAAATAGCTTTTCGCTCCCTATATTTGACCCCTGCCACCTTCAGAATTTGAAAGAGAGTATTCCAGTCAACATTGTCAAAAGTTTTCTCTAAGTCTGCAAATGCTACAAACGTAGGTTTGCCTTTTCTTAATCTAGCTTCTAAGATAAGCCGTAAGGTCACTGTCGTCTCACGTGTTCCAATATTTCTACGGAATCCAAACTGATCTTCCACGAGGTCGGCTTCTTCCAGTTATTCCATTCGTCTGTAAAGAATTCGCGTAAGTATTTTGCAGCCGTGACGTATTAAACTGATTGTTCGGTAATTTTCACATCTGTCAACACCTGCTTTCTTTGTGATTGGAATTATTATATTCTTCTTGAGTATTCATCATAATTAGAGACATTTGATTTTTCTTTGACTTTACCCTCGATAAACACCCACGCAAAATAAACTGAAGCGGTCTGGTTAGGAGAACGAGCAGACCGAAGTGTGTGTGAACGACGTCCAACCCATCTGCGTCCGGGTAATTACGAACAACTGAGGCAAAATGCCAACGTGCACCAACCGCGGCTCCAGAGAGATTACCACCGTGTCGAGGTAAGTCTCTCCCTAACTGGTTTCTCTACAAACCATAGACCATTGGTTGTCATGCACAACTACACATTCTCTTTGAGTGTGGAATGTCACTTTACCACTGAACAGCACAGCTGCCATGAGACCATTTTCTGCACCCAGTAACAGATTATATCATATATAGCCTGTCGAGCTGCACAAGCTCATCTAAAGCACATGCAGAATCTAAACATGGTATTTACGTTTCTTCGATATGTATCACTAGGTTTGAGAAAATGTGCATTAAGGAATACCTAGCTCCCTGCTTAATCTCCTGATAGATGCGATCGCATCATCTACAAGTCTTTTGATGCTCCTATGATACTGGTAGTGAAAGTGCTTACAAACTGCCTGATCTCTGATTCCTAGTTAACAGGTTCGTTTTGCCTTACCTGCAAATTTGTTGTTGTTTCGACCGCGGCGAGCATCTGACGACATCTCGTCTATCAGAGGTTTATAACAGTTGAATTAGGACACTCATGCTCGTAAATTAAGAATGTGGTGTCACATAACGTGGCACTACACAAAACTGGCGCTAATTGTATAGGCACATAGGGAACACACGCGACTCAAATCTGTAAGTTCACGTTATTGGTAATAAGATGATAAAACCGTCCCGAAAGACTTGTGCTACAAAAAGCCACTGTTTCCTGCGCATGTTTCCCGACATCAATGTAGGATATGATCACCATGCACACGTACACAGGCTGCACAACGGGTTGGCATACTCTGGAGCAGGTGGTCGAGCAGCTGCTGGGGTATAGCCTCCCATTATAGCACCAGTGCCTGTCGGAGTTCCTGAAGTGTCGTGGGGGTTTGAAGACGTGCAGCGATACGTCGACCAAGAGCATCCCAGACGTGCTCGATGGGGTTTAGGTCTGAAGAATAGGCAGGCCATTGCATTCGCCTCATATATTCTGTTTCAGGGTACTCATCCACGATGGCAGCTCGGTGGGGCCGTGTGTTATCATCCATCAGGAGGAAGGTGGGACCAACTGCACCTCTGAAAAGGCGGACATACTGGTGCAAAATGACGTCCCGGTACATCTGACCTGTTACAGTTCCCTGTCAAAGATATGCAATCATAATCCCACCCCACGCCATCAAACCACGACCTCCATACAAGCCCCTTTCAAGGACATTCCGGGATTGATATCTGGTTCCTGGTTCACGCCAAATGAAAACCCGGAGAGAATCACTGTTCAGTCTATACCTGGTCTCGTCCGTGAACATAACCTGGTACCACTGTTCCGGTGACCTTGTACTGTGTTCTTGACACCAGGCTTTACGGGCTCTCCGGTGACCAGGGGTCAGTGGAATGCACCTTGCAGGTCTCCAGGCAAACAAACCATGACTGTTCAGTCGTCTGTAGACTGTGTGTCTGAAGACAACAGATCCAGTTGCTGCGGTAAGGTCCCGAGCAAGGCTACCTGCAGTACTCGGTGGCTGTCTGCAGGCACTGATGGTGAGATATCGGTCTCCTTGTGGTGTTGTACACTGTGGACGTCCGTACTGTAGCGCCTGCACACGTTTCCTCTCTGCTCGGATCGTTGCCATAATCTTGAGATCACGCTTTGTAGCACACGGAGGGCCCGTGTTACGACCTGCTGTGTTTGACCAGCCTCCAGTCGCCCTAGTATTCTACCCCTCATAATCAATATGTGTTCTTTGAGCTATTTTCAACACACAGTCACCATTAGCACGTCTGAAAACGTCTGTACACTTACTCGCTGCACCGTACTCTGACATGCACCAACACACCTCTGCGTATGAGGACTGCTTCCAGCACCACCGAGTGACGACCGCAATTCAAATGCTCCATATGCTCATACCCCGAGGTGATTTATACCCGCAAACCGCCCACCCGAGCGTTGTTTCACCATGTATCAGCATTATCCTTAATTTATGAGTATGAGTGTAGTTCTAGGGGGCAACAAGCGAATTCAATAGATTAGAAGTCTGACGGTTATGACAAATCTGGTATGTAATGTCCCAAACAAAACATTTTAAATGAGAGGTAGTCTGTTTCATGTTAATTATGATTTCTGCACACCAAAACTATGCTCAAAATTCTTGTTGCAGGGAAAAAAAGTTGCAACATAAACGATCGTTTTGGTAACTCGTTCAGCCTCTGATCAGAGAGAAAGTTCACAGAGAGATTCGCCAAAATGATTAAGAGCCACGAGCATAGAATAGATTGTAGCCCAGGCAGGGGCAAAACAAAGTACGATCAGGAAAGCATGGTTTGCTTCACCGCGACGGCTGACTGAGATGCAAACCGTCGCATTTCTACAAATTCACAACTGAAATGTTCGCGGTTGAGTTACAGTGGATTCGTAACAGCGCTATCCCAAGCTGTGAGGTCCTTCGCTGCTACCAAGAGCACTAAGCTTGCGCAAGGACATAAAAATGCGGCAACGCCTACGACACTACAGATCAAGTACCGACTCCAAATAAAAACTGCCGACGAATGTGGACGAAACGGCATCTCTCGTCAGCTCTGTTACCGAGGTTCACAGCACCTCATTATGCGTCCGGCGGCACAAAGAGGCCAACTTAAACAGCGACAATATTGATATCCGTTCCGGTGAATATGACCTGGTCTCACTGTTTATGAGTTGTGGTCCCTGGAGTGGCGACAATTCTCCAAGCATATGGGATGGTCTAGTGTTCCTGCGCCGCGAGCAATCCGTGGCGCTGCGCGGGATTAGCCGAGCGGTCAGGCCGCTGCAGCCATGGACTGTGCGGCTGGACCCGGCGGAGGTTCGAGTCCTCCCTCGGGCACGGCTGTGTGTGTGTTTGTCCTTAGGATAATTTAGGTTAAGTAGTGTGTAAACTTAGGGACTCGTGACCTTAGCAGTTAAGTCCCATAAGATTCCACACTCACACAATCCGTGTCAAAAAATTCCAAGTAACGGCTTACCATGTTGAGACTAGTTATGAGCAATTAAACCATGGTTTGGAACATCCTCCCCCACCCCCCTACCCCGTCCGCAACCAAGACAACAATCCACTGATTAGGCAAGCCTTTGATAAACTAACTGCCAGGGAAAATTAATTTAGTACCATTTAATTAACGACTAATTTCATTGAACTTCGGAATATTATTCGAAGCGACCGAAGACATACATGAAACGACTGGTAAATTTTCGTTCAGTCTGAATCTACCATCGGAAATGCAAATTACATATTAATGGGATACTCCTTCGTTGTTGGGAAGGCTGGACAGGGTGGCTGTAGTTCTTGCTGCACGCCTTGTAGTAGGCTAAAGAAAAGTCAGGGCTCTACCAGTCTCATTGTTTCTCAAGCCCTGAGCTGCCTACCAGAAAGCTCTTCGTTGCACGAGCGTTTGAATTTGTTAATCAGATTTTTCATTTACGGGTGAAATTACCACGCATTTGTTCATAGATCATGCTTTGCAAACGCACACATTCAAAAACGGTTAATTATGAGTACGCTGTCAGATCACCTGCGACAAAAATATATTTACCTACAATTTCACAGAACCCTACAGATACTATGTTCACCCTGTACTGTATTCATTCATAGACATTCATGTTGTGGACTTCAGTCCAGAGACTGGTTTAAGGCAGCTCTCCAAGCTACTCCACTCTCTGCAGGGTTCTTCGCCTCTGAGTTACTACAGTACTGGCCATTAAAATCGCTACACCAAGAAGAAACGCAGATGATAAACGGGTATTCAATGGACAAATATATTACACTAGAACTGACATGTGATTACATTTTCACGCAATTTGAGTGCATAGATCCTGAGAAATCAGTACCCATAACAACCACCTCTGGCCGTAATAACGGCCTTGATTTGCCTAGGCATTGACTCAAACAGAGCTTGGATGGCGTGTACAGGTACAGCTGCCCATGCAGCTTCAACAAGATACCACAGTTCAAGAGTAGTGACTGGCGTATTGTGACAAGCCAGTTGCTCGGCCACCATTGACCAGACGTTTTCAATTGGTGAGAGATCTGGAGAATGTGATGGCCAGGGCAGCAATCGAACATTTTCTGTATCCCGAAAGGCCCGTAGAGGACCTGCAACAAGTGGTCGTGCATTATCCCGCTGAAATGTAGGGTTTCGCAGTGATCGAATGAAGGGTTGAGCCACGGGTCGTAACACATCTGAAATGTAACGTCCACTGTTCAAAGTTCCGTCAATGCTAACAAGAGGTGACCGAGATGTGTAACCAATGGCACCCCATACCATCACTCCGGGTGATACGCCACGATGGCGATGACGAATTCACACTTCCAATGTGCGTTCACCGCGATGTCGCCAAACACGGATGCGACAATCGTGATGCTGTAAACAGAACCTCGATTCATCCGAAAAAATAACGTTTTGCCATTGGTGCAACCAGGTTCGTCGTTGAATACAACATCGCAGGCGCTCCTGTCTGTGATGCAGCGTCAAGGGTAACCGCAGCCATGGTCTCCGAGCTGATAGTCCATGCTGCTGCAAACGTCGTCGAAATGTTCGTGCAGACGGTTGTTTTCTTGCTAACGTCCCCATCTGTTGACTCATGGATCGAGGCGTAGCTGCACGATCCGTTACAGCCATGCGGATAAGATGCCTGTCATCTCGATTGGTAGTGATACGAGGCCGTTGGAATCCAGCACGGCGTTCCGTATTACCCTCCTGAACCCACCGATTCCATATTCAGCTATCAGCCATTGGATCTCTACCAACGCGAGTAGCAATGTCGCGATACGATAAACCGGAATCGCGATAGGTTACAATCCGACTTTTATCAAAGTCGGAAATGTGGTGGTACGCTTTTCTTCTCCTTACAGGAGGCATCAAAACAACGCTTCACCAGGCAACGTTGGTCAACTGCTGTTTGTGTATGAGAAATCGGTTGGAAACTTTCCTCATGTCAGCACGTTGTAGGTGTTGCCACCGGCGCCAACCTTTTGTGAATGCTCTGAAAAGCTAATCATTTGCACATCACAGCACCGTCTTCCTGTCGATTAAATTTCGCGTCTGTAGCACGTGATCTTCGTGGTGTAGCAATTTTAATGGCCAGTAGTGTACTGCAACCTACATCCTTCTGAATCTGTTTAGTGTATTCATGCGTTGGTCTCCCTCTACGATTTTTACCCTCCGCGCTTTCCTCCAATACTAAATTGATGATCCCTTGATGCCACAGAACGTGTCCTACCAATCAATTCCTTCTTCTAGTCAAGCTGTGCCACGAATTCCTCTTCTCCCCAATTCTGTTCAGTACCTCCTCATTAGTTACGTGGTCTACACATGTAATCTTCAGTATTCTTCTGTAGCACTACATTTCGAAAGCTTCTATTCTCTTCTTGTCTAAACTATTTATCGTACATGTTCCACCTCCGTACAACGCTACACTCCATACAAATACTTTCAGATAATACTTAGATCTCTACTTGATGTTAGCAAATTTGTCTTTTTCACAAACGCTTTCCTTTCCATTGCCGGTCTAGATTTTATATCCTCTATACTTCGGCCATCAACAGTTAGTTTGCTCCCCAAATAGCAAAACTCATCTACTACTTTTAAGTGTCTCAGTTCCTAATATAATTTCGTCAGCATCACCTGATTTAATTTGACTACATTCCATTATCTTCGTTTAGCTTTTGTTGATGTTCATCTTATATTCTCCTTTCAAGACACTGTCCATGCCGTTCAACTGCTCTCCCAGGTCCTTTGCTGTCTCTGACAAATTTACAATGTAGTCGGCAAACCTCAAAGTTTTTATTTCTTCTCCATGCATTTTAGATTCGATTCCAAATTTTTCTTCTAATTCCTTTAATGCTTGTTCGTGCATTTAAGTAATGCGGCTATCAAACTTCTCCGAATATTATTGTCATAGCTATACAGAGTGTCCCTGGAGGAGTGGTCAGTGTTCAGCATATGACAGGAACGAAGCGAAAATATCCAGTAAACATGTGCTCTAAGGTTCGTAGTTTAAGTCTACGTCTTTGTAAATGCAAGATCTCTGCTTTCCATATTTTGAGAGTAGGTAAAATGGACTAAAACAAGAAAAAATGCACTAGTAAACATGGGATTTAAAATGCGAACGTTAAGAGGTATGAGCAATTTTTTCAGCAGGAGTGATGTCTTTCTCAGTAGCGAATGTGAACTAGCACTCACAGATGTTAGCCCTTTTGGTTCCAGTGGTTTCTGTCAGAAAGCAATATTTTATTAATTTTTTAATGTACCAGTCCCTTTAGCACCAAACCAACGATGCTGTTGCAAGACAGACACATATATTGGTACACCGAGGTACTTTTACGAATGTAGTGCATTTTAGGAGTTACAACGTTGAATGCAAAAGTCGGCGTGGAGATTCTGTTACGTGATTGTAGGAGAATATGACATGCGGTTCTTTTTGTAGTGGCCATATTTACTGTATCATTGATAGTGAAAATAAGGATATCTACAGTTATTGTAAAGTAAATCTGAGTTTGTACTACCCGTTTCAGGAACGGTTTTGGAATGAAACCATTGTGGCAGTATACAGTATTGATATAAAATGTTCTTACATTTTAGGCCAAGTTCTGATTGTTATTTACTATTCTAATTTATTTTCTGAATTATGAGTCAATGGAACTTTCGGGAAGTACGACTATGATGTGTTTTCTGCATTATGAGTCAGTGGATGTTTTCAGAAGTGGGACTGTGTCTAAGAAAAATGCGAATTTGCTTCCTGTTGTTAGTTGTTTTAAAGCAAAACAACATCCTTAAAACAACTGATTGTTTACTTCTTGCCAATTATTCTTGTATTCGTTGTTTACTATGATAATGAAGGTTAACTTTGTAAAAAATTTCCAAGTTATATTCCAAAGTGAAACCACCTCTCTAAACCAATTGAGTGTATACTTGTTTGTCAGTTTCCTATGTTTTCGTTGCTTACTACAATCATAAAGATTAATTATGCGAATTTTCTAAAAATTGTATATATTGGTGGGAGTCAAAGCGTTAAGATATGCCCTTTAGGGCCCTTGTTTACTAGATGCTTTTGTCTTGTTTTTGTATATAATAAAACCATCCAAAATATGGAATGCAAAGAGCTTGGAGTAGAATACATCTATTTCACAGTACCTAAGATCAAGAAGTCTTCTTAGCTGTTAAACTAAGATTTTAGAGCCCGTTCGCAAGACTTTTTGCTTCAAATGATCATATCCTTGTATAATGACCATTTCTCCTGGGATACCTTATGCGTTATGTGTATTATTTGACACAAATGTTAGATAATTGTAGATTGTGAAACAAAGACATCCCAGACTGCAGAAGTCAGCCAGTTGTCCCCGCAGCCGATATATTTTGCGTGAAAGTCAGCGGACAACTGGAGTTATACAACACGGTTCGTTGTCCTGCTGTTTTTTGCGCGCACCCTACCCTGAAGGGCAAGAACACAAATGGAATTCGTGTTCTTCGGCGTTTGTACAGCAAAGTGACCGAGGCGATGGATGCCTCTACTACTGCACAACCGTTCTGCGGCCCTCCTTGGAAGTCAGTGTGGCAATTGTTATCGCTAGGGGACCCTCGTAGATCTCGCAGCAAATGGTCTGGGATAAATGGTGGGCGAGAGTACGCGAAGGAGGCCTCCGGGCACCCCCTCCATCACTGCGAGACACACAAAGAAACGGCCCGCAACGAGTGGCCAGCGAGGAGAGTCCAACGGAGCTCGGAATAGAAGCGAAGAGATCCACAAAGCCCTGCTGCCAGATATGTGAAACGATCAACGTATATCGGACGCGAAAATAATGGTAGCTCGGTAGTACGTTCTAGTGCTATAAAGTCAAGCGTCACAACACATGAGCATTTGTTTATTCAGTTTTGTACTGTTCACGATTTAGTTCTCTAACGACAGGTATGTGTACGTCGTAAAACTGGGATACCTCCCATGCGTCACTCAGACAATACGGCTTACGTGCTGCAGCCACAATGCTTTATGCATCGGTCAGTTCCTATTCATTCGGCCGTAAGGCACGCGTCATCAATTTATGAGTCCGCAGTTCGTGGTGCCGGCACAGTAGCTCAGCGTGTTCGGTCAGAGGGTTAGCTGCCCGCTGTAAAAAAAAAAAAAAAGAATATGAGTTAACGGATCAACAACGAACTGAAACGGATGTCTTCGACGCCCGCCCCGAGCAGATGAAACGAACGAAAAACGAACAAATTGAGATTACAAAAAAAAAAAAAAAAAAAAAAGTGGATAGCATCGCTACTTCTAAATTGCACGGTTCTGGGTTCGACTCCCAGCAGGGTCGGAGATTTTTCTGCACTCGTAAATTTTGAGTCTGTGTTGCCCTCATCATTTGACCTTGACTTCACCGACGTGAAATTAACTGAAGTGGCTACAAATGCAAATATTTGCACCAGGTATCCGAATAACCCCAAACAATGTCTTATGCCAAATAAGCTCATATTCATATGATTATTTCAACTGATCGATTTTCGTACATTACAGTTTAGTCGTCAGGTCAATCTCCACCTTTATAATACACTACTCCCCATTAAAATTGCTACACCAAGAAGAAATGCAGATGATAATCGGGTATTCATTGGACAAATATATTATAGTAGAACTGACATGTGGTTACATTTTCACGCCATTTGGGTGCATAGATCCTGAGAAATTAGTACCCATAACAACCACCTCTGGCCGTAATAACGGCCTTGATATGCCTAGGCAATGACTCGAACAGAGCTTGGATTGCGTGTACAGGTACAGCTGCCCATGCAGCTTCAACAAGATACCACAGTTGAAGAGTAGTGACTGGCGTATTGTGACGAGCCAGTTGCTCGGCGACCATTGACCAGACGTTTTCAATTGGTGAGAGATCTGGAGAATGTGCTGGCCAGGTCAGCAGTCGAACATTTTCTGCATACAGAAAGGCCCGTAGAGGACCTGCAATATGCGGTCGTGTATTATCTTGCTGAAGTGTAGGCTTTCGCAGGGATCGAGTGAATGGTAGAGCCTCGGGTCGTAACACATCTGAAATGTAACGTCCGCTGTTCAAGGTGCCGTCAATGCGAACAAGAGAGGACTGAGACGTGTAACCAATGGCACCCCATACAATCACGCCGGGTTATACGCCAGTATGGCGATGACGAATACACGCTTCCAATGTGCGTTCACAGCGATGTCGCCAAACACGAATGCGACCATCATGATGCTGTAAACAGAACCTGGATTCATCCAAAAAAAATGACAATTTTCCATTCGTCCACCCAGGTTCGTCGTGGAGTACATCACCACTGGCGCTCCTGTCTGTGATGCAGCGTAAGGGTAACCGCAGCCATGGTCTCCGAGCTGATAGTCCATGCTGCGGCAAACGTCGTCGAACTGTTCGTGCAGATGGTTGTTGTCATGCAAACGTCCCCAACTGTTGACTCTGGGATCGAGATGAAGCTGCACGATCCGTTACAGCCATGCGGATAAGATGACTGTCATCTCGACTGCTAGTGATACGAGGCCGTTGGAATCCAGCACGGCGTTCCGTATTACACTCCTGAACCCACCGATTCCATATTCTGCTAACAGAAATTGGATCTCGAACAACGAGTGCAGCAATGTCGCGATACGATAAACTTCAATCGCGATAGACTACAATCCGACCTTTGTCAAAGTCGGAAACGTGATGGTACGCATTTCTCCTCCTTACACGAGGCATCACAACAGCGTTTCACCAAGCAATGCCGGTCAACTGCTGTTTGTGTATTAGAAATCGGCTGGAAACTTCCCTCATGTCAGCACGTTGTAGGTGTCGCCGCCGGCGCCAACCTTGTGTGAATGCTCTGAAAAGCTAATCATTTGCATATCACAGTATCTTCTTCCTGTCGGTTAAATTTCGCGTCTGTAGCACGTCATCTTCGTGTTGTAGCAATTTTAATGGCCAGTAGTGTACAACATCTCAAATGTTTCGATTCTTTTCCGGTTTTCCCACAGTCCATGCTTCACTACAATGCTTTGCTGTGATCCAAACATACATTTCAGAAATTGCTTATGTTACGACGTAAAGACAAGCGCTGGCACGCCAGCTCGGAACGAGAGAGCAGAGTGGGCTGTGAAGACGTCAGCCAATCGCACGCTGACCGACCCCTCTCCAGGACATCAACGCGACGGCAGTGGCCTCTATATGAAGAGAACCAAAGCGCCGCGCACGACAAGCCGCGGCCCAGTTCTACGTGAAGCTCCAAGACCACCGGCCTGAATGGAAGCGTCAAAGCTCATTACTTTGCTCGCACATTCTACGTAGCTCAAACTTATAATTGTTATACTGAAGAGATTTCTTATTTTGTCTGTCGGGCCTTTGTTTGCGACACACATGTTTAACACAAAGTACTGTAATTTTTCCTTTTGTAATAAAAAGTCATTAACACCACTTGTTTGAATGTTGTCTAGCGATCCCAGAAAGCAGGTTCCCTTGAGTCCCCACAGTTTACGACTAGGCATTAATCAACATCTTCCTCAAATTAAGGTTGATGTATAATACTAGTAGACTTCACTTGGCCAGGAATGCCGTTTTTCTCAATGCTAGTCTGCTTTTTGTGTCCTCCTTGCTCTATCTGTCATGATTCACTTTCCTGCATAGGTAAGAGAATTCCTTAATTTCATCGACTTCATTATCACCAGCCCTGATGTTAAGTTTCATTGTCTGCCACTTATCACTAGCTTTGCCTTTCTTCGATTTTGTGTTAATCGATATTCTTTACTCATTAGAGTGTTCATTCTGTTCAGCAGATCGTGTACTACTTCTTCACTTTCACTGAGGACATCAATGTCTTCAGCTAATCTTATCATTGATATCCTTTCACTTTCAACTCTACTTCCACTCTAGAACTTTTATTTCCGTCATTGCTTCCTCGATGTATAGATCCCTGTCTTACACCCTTTTTAATTCGAACACTTCGTCCTTAGTGTTCCGCTCTTGTTGTCCGCAGTTGCTTCTTGTACATGTTGTATAGTAACAGTCCTTCCCTGTGGCTTACCCATATATATTTCTCTCAATTTTGAAGATCTTGCATATTTTGACATTGTCGAGTGCTTTTTCCAACTCCATAAATGCTACGAATGTACACTATGTGATCAAAAGTATCCGAACGCCTGGCTGAAAATGACTTAGTTCGTGGCGCCCTCCATAGGTAATGCTGGAAGTCAGTATGGTGTTGGCATACCCTTAGCCTTGATGACAGTTTCCACTCTCGCAGGCATACGTTCAATCAGGTGTTGGAAGGTTTCTTAGGGAATGGCAGCCCACACTTCACATACTGCTGTACCGAGGTGAAAACCCAATGTCGGTCGGTGAGGCCTGGCACGATGTCGGCGTTCCAAAACATCCCAAAGGTGTTCTATAGGATTCAGGTCAGGACTGTGTGCAGGCCAGTCCATTACAGGTATGCTATTGTCGTGTAACCGCCACAGACTGTACATTATGAATAGGTGCTAGATCATGTTGAAAGACGCAATCACCCTCCCCGAATTGCTCTTCAACAGTGAGAAGCAAGAAGGTCCTTGAAACATTAAAGTAGACCTGTGCTGTGGTAGTGCCACACAAAAAACAAGGGGTGCTAGTCCCCTCCATGAAAAATACGACCATACCATAACACCACCGCCCTCGAATTCTACTGTTGGCACTACACACGCTGGTAGATGTCATTCACCGATAATTCGCCATACCTACACCCTGCAATCAGATCGCCACATTGTGGTGTACCGTGATTCGTCACTCCAAACAACGTTTTTCCACTGTTCAGCCCGCATCTCGTGGTCGTGCGGTAGCGTTCTCGCTTCTCACGCCCGGGTTCCCGGGTTCGATTCCCGGCGGAGTCAGGGATTTTCTCTGCCTCGTGATGGCTGGGTGTTGTGTGCTGTCCTTAGGTTAGTTAGGTTTAAGTAGTTCTAAGTTCTAGGGGACTGATGACCATAGATGTTAAGTCCCATAGTGCTCAGAGCCATTTGAACCATTTTTTTCCACTGTTCAATCCTCCAATGTTTACGCTCCTTACACCAAGCGAGGGGTCGTTTGGCATTTACAGGCGTGATGCGTGGCTTATGAGCAGCCGCTCGACCATCAAATCCAAGATTTCTCACCTCCTGCCGGATTGTCATAGTACTTACAGTGGATCATGAAACAGTTGGAATTGCTGTGTTATGGTCTGGATGGATGTCTGCCTATTACACATTATGACCCTCTTCAACTGCCGGCGGTCTCTGTCAGTCAACAGACGAGGTCGGCCTGACCGCCTTTGTGCTGCACGTATCTCTTCACGTTTGCACTTCACGGTCGCATCGGACACAGTGTACCTAGGGATGTTTAGGAGTGTGGAAATATCGCGTACTGACGTATGACACAAGTCACAACCAATCACCTGACCACGTTCGAAGTCCGTGAGTTCTGCGGAGAGCCCCATTCTATTCTTCATTATGTCTAATGAATGCTGAGGTCGCTGGTATGGAGTACCTGGCAGTAAGTGGCAGCACAGTACACCTTATATGGAAAACGTACGTTTTCGGGGGTGTCCGGATACTTTTGATCACAGTGTATAGTGAACCTTAAGTAAGAAAATACCTTATTTTTGGGATCTGTCAGAAGTATTTGCTTCAGAACATCACAATGTTCTGATAGAAACTTCTAATTTTGTGTGATTAATGCTTTTACAAATTACGGGTTACAATCATTCCTAAGATACACAAGCTATGCTAAATAGTTCAAACATGGGTAGTAAGAAGGAAAAGTCTGAAAATTAAGGAGAAATCACTAAAGAGTCCAACTGCGTTCAGTTTTAGATCTTCTTCTGTCCTTGCACATATGAACAAATTTGCAGTTATCATATATCTGGTAAAGCTCACACTGTTTTCAGATGATGGCTACAGAACAACCTCTCTGTTGTCAATAAAGAGCACTAATGCACTTGAAAAGAATCTAATGAAATCGGCTGGTTTTATTTTTAATGTATATTTTTCTTAATTCGTATAGTTAGAAAGAAACGAAATGTTCATGAACATCTCACGGAGATAATTACAGCAAATTTTATTCTTTGCATCATTTTTGTTTCATAACAAAGTGACAAACAGTTGAATACGTTGGAAATGTTTTCAATGACTTATTTTGGATGGCTTAATTTCCAGGAAGTACATCACTCAGAAACTATTAATGCACAAAAGAGGGCTGTAAGAATAAGGCATACATTACAGAAGCGTCTATAAAGAAATTCGTTCTTAAAAATCTACTTCAGTTTGAAAAATGTAGCAGTATGCACATCTACTACTCTAAAAGAAAAATATATATATATGACTCAGAAAATAGCGTCTGATAAGGAATGACAAAAATCTTAGTTCATAAACTCAATTACGTAAAATGTCTGACAGGTATCACTGCGAATTGAAAAAACTAAACTGAAATCGTTTGTTTTGGATAATTCTACAGCCGAAATTTTAATTTTAGTATTGTCCGCAGTTTAAAGGCAAAGCATGTATACTTATTCAATTTGGGTGTCTCACTGGTAGCACATTACGCATAACATCACATAATCGTTTACTAGTATTGGTTCATATATGTACGGGAGCAAATTTGTTCATTGTTGTTATTAAGAATAGCTCGTTGTGGTATTCAGTACTTTGTAAATCGGCAGCATGTTGCGTTACATTCAAACACATCGTGTATGTATGCCCTGAAACTGACTCGAGCCAAAGCACTCGACTAAAATTAATAACACATGAATTTTGGAATCAAGTAAATAAATAACTAATGCTTGAAACTTCCTGGCAGATTAAAACTGTGTGCCAGACCGATACTCGAACTCGGGAACTTTGCCTTTCGCGGGCAAGTGCTCTATCATCTGAAGTACCAAAGTACGACTCACGCCCCGTTCTCACAGCTTCACTTCCGCCAGTATCTCGTCTCCTGCCTTCCAAAGTTCACAGAAGCTCTCCTGCGGAATTTGCAGAACTAGCACTCCTGGAAGAAAGGATATTGCGGAGACATGGCTTAGCCACAGCCTGGGGGAAGTTTCACAGGAGAGCTTCTGTGAAGTTTGTAAGGTAGGAGACGAGATACTGTCAGACGTGCAGCTGTGAGGACGGATTGTGAGTCGTGCTTGGGTAGCTCAGATGGTGGAGCACTTGCTCGCGAAGCCGGCCGGAGTGGCCCTGCGGTTCTAGGCGCTACAGTCTGGAGCCACGCGACCGCTACAGTCGCAGGTTCGAATCCTGCCTCGGGCATGGGTGTGTGTGATGTCCTTAGGTTAGTTAGGTTTAAGTAGTTCTAAGTTCTAGGGGACTGATGACCTCAGATGTTAAGTCCCATAGTGTTCAGAGCCATTTGAACCATTTTTGAACTTTCCCGCGAAATGCGAGGGTCCCGAGTTCGAGTTTCGGTCTGGCACGCAGTGTTAATCTGCCAGGAAGTTTCTTATCAGCGCATACTACACTGCAGAGCGAAAATCTCATTCTGGGAACTAATTGCTTGCTTGACGGCAATAAGCGAAAGCGAACAAATTTTGTTTTTACTTCGAGAAATGTGTTCATACTGATTATTTTCAAGCAGCCGTGGCAATGTGCATCGTGGTGCATTTCGGCTACAGAAATTACAGGGTTAAAAACGTCGGGTTTTACACAGTAGAAATAACGATGTGTTAGTAACTTTGGGAGAAGGGTAACAAATCCAGCGTTACATACTTATTGATTTTACTGGCAGGGGTAAACAGAGATAGTCTTAAAACTATGAATTAGTATGACGAAACAACATACACTACGAAAATTATAGTTATTGCTTAGATATTTTGTTGCTACTTAAATATGAACAACACCAGTATCCAAGTTGCAAGTGATTAGTGTTTTATTCAAAACACACGTAGATAATAATATTTTAGTTCACTGCACTGTTGAGGTAGAATCGAATACTCCACGATTCAAACGAATAAACTGTGATTCACGACACATTTAGGAATGCAAGTCCTGCAGCGTTACACGTTTTCACAAATTAAGTTAAGCGCTGAATCGCGCATAATATGTACACCCTGAATATCAGCTAGCGAGGGAAGCGTTTACTATTTATTGCTCTTGGAACATTAGCACCGATAATGGAACTGCAGGAATTCAGCAGTAAATATTACCTATTGCGAAACAGGACTACAGTTTAACAACGAGAGCATTCAGTTTCATGTAATAGTGACATTATTTTCACCTAAGACAAAATTGCGAATAATGTAATTCCCTTAATAGATGCACGGCATCCGATATGGTTTATAAAGCGATATAGAGCTGTTCTATACATGTATCTTTTGAGGCAGAAAATGTAGGAGATGAATCTTCGGTCTCGTACATTCCTGAACGCTTCATACGACGCAGGACCACAGCTTTTTATACGTGGTATGTAAATACTGAGGATACGTAATTATAATTCTGGCCAACTGCAGATATTTGTACTGAAAACAAATGTGATAAAATAGTATAACGTGAATAATGTCAACTTCGTTTCCTCTAGGTTAAGACAGATATATCACAACAATGCAACTCACTAGATTGTTCTTTAAAAAAAGAAAAGAAATTGGTGTAGCAGCGATGTATGTGACTTCTATGACACAACCTCAAAACGCGAAATATTCGAGCGTGCAACTCTGCATTTGACGCAAATTAAGAGAATAATCACATCTGAAAGAGGCGCCACGATAAAGCTGAAGTGGACGAATTTCAGGGGAGACAGCGACCGTCTTAGTTAATATACAGAAAAACTCCACATATCGCGTATTATTTTAGTTGCAAGGTGTATCCAAAAAATAATGAGAGTTTTTCGTCGTTGGAATGTCTCTGTACAGTGTTACGTGTGTTCTGGTTGTATCGACTATTATTTATTTTTATAGGAATAGATTAGAGTACTTAATTAAATTTTGCTCTAAGAAAGTAATGAAGTGCAGCAAACTTTTAAAAATGTTATATACTGCTTTTGGTGAGTCTGCTACGAGTAAAACAGTGGTTTTTTGAGTGGTATGAGCATTTGGTACAAAGCTTTGTGGACGTTGAAGACGGCGAGCTTCTTGAACTCACCAGCACATCATCAGCCGATGAAATCGTAGAAAAAGTGAAAGAAATTGTTATGAACGATCGTACAATCACAAGACATTATAATTAAATTTCTTCCTGAGATATTTAAGTCTCTTCTTTATCTACGATAATGATCCAAGCAGAAGAAATATATTAAAATTTGTTTGGTGGCTAGGACTCGAACGCGGGTTTTCTTGCGTACTAGGGAGAAGTGCTAACCATTACACCACCACAGCACGATGGTCAACCTTGCTCCACAAACTACCTAAGTTGAGTGCCGTCCCCAACACAAACTCCAATTCATATCTCCAGCTTGTTTTCTCTTACATTGTCACTACTGCCAGGGCTCTCCAGCATTGGAATAGCACCCCAGTGCTGGACGTAATGGAAAAGTCATGTACCATAGGTGATCTAATAGATCTTATAATCAAAGTTTTCCCTGAGACATTCATTTCTTCTGCTTCGATCATTATCGTATACAATCACAATTACGGAAGTCGCTGATGATGTTCACAGACCATCATCACGTCGTCCTCGCCGTGTACGGCTGCAGCGACTCCATCAGTCGTTTAGTCTGTATTGTGGCAAGCTCGCATGTGGCTTGCAAAACCAAGCTTTTCTTTGAGAATCCGGTCGCACGAAGTGCAATGCAGTTGCCCAGTGGAGCTATACGTATGCATGTAATTAGGCTCGGGTTTAGATTTGCGGAACTTTCGTTTATTTTCCAGGTTCTTTAGGCGGATATGCTCGAGTTGTTCCACACCCTTGTGCACAATTGAGCGCCACTCTGATCTGTGCAATGTAAGCTCCTCCCAACGTTTGCTCGGAATGCCACAGGCTGTGAGGTGGCGTTTGATGGTTTCTTTGTAGATCAGGTCTTTGCCACCTTGTCGCCGATCTGAGTAGGACATCGCTTTGGGAAGTCTACTGTCGTCCATGCGTATGATATGGCCACTCCATCTCAGTTGGTGTTTCATTAAGAGAGCTTCAGTGCCAGGCAGTTTCACGCGACGCGAAATCTCCGTGTTTGGAACACGGTCTTCCCATTTCATGCGGAGAATTGATCTCAGACAGCGATGATGAAAGGTGTTCAAATGGTTCAAATGGCAGTGAGCACTATGGGACTTAACATCTGAGGTCATCAGCCCCTAGAAATTACAACTACTTAAACCTAACTAACCTAGGGACATCACACACATCCATGCCCGAGGCAGGATTCGATCCTACGAACGTAGCGGTCGTGCGCTCCAGACAGAAGCGCCTAGAACCGCTCGGCCAGTACGGTTTCATGTGTAGACAGCAATTTTAGTTTGTAGTCTGAGATCATGTGATGTCCATACTCGGTGATTCAGTTTGCCGAAAACTGAGGCTGCATTGGCTATACGATCTGCAATTTCTGTTGTCAGGCTGTTGTCGCTTCTAATTTAGCTACCTAGACATTTAAAGTATGACACGTTTTCCAAATGTTTGTTGTCCAACTTAATACTGCAGTCGTTTTTATTGGAACCCCTAAGTGGTTGTTGAAGGATTTGCGTCTTGGTGATGCTTATGACTAAACCAAATCGTCTGCAGGAGTCATTTAGCAGGTTCATGTATGATGGGAGAGATTCAGGAGAATTAGTCATCATGCATACGTCGTCTGCGCAAAGAAGTTCTAGGATATATACTTTATTTACGCGACATTTTGTTCTGTGACGAGAGATGTTGAAGACACTTTTGTCTGTTCTGGAGTCAAGACCTATTTGACCACTGCAGGCTTTGGTCGCGTCTCTCATAAGAGCTGCGAAATAGAGTGAGAAGAGTGTGGGATCCAGTACACAACCTTGTTTTACACCGCATGTCACGGGAAACTGGTATGAAAGCTCGTTTCCATGGCGGATTTTTGCCATCATATTGTCATGAAACTGTCTAAGCAAGTTAATAATTTTGTCAGGGCAGCCGGTTTTCTTTAGTATAATCTGGAGAGCTTCCCGTGGGACTCGGTCGAATGCTTTTACCAGGTCTACAAAGCACATGAATAGAAGCTGATGTTGCCCTAAGCTTTTCTCTTGCACTTGTTTGACAACAAATATGGCATCCACCGTGCCTCCGTTCGGGCGAAAGCCACACTGTGTCTCTGGTAGCACTTTTACGTCAAGGTGCGTTATCCGATTGTTGAGTATGTGAGCCAGGACTTGTCCTGCTGCTGAGAGAAGAGAGATTACCCTGTGAGAACTGCAGTCTGAAATGACACCTTTGCCTTTGTAAAGCTTGCAAATGCAGGAATCTTTCCAATCTTGTGGAATTATTTCAAACTCCCAAATCTTTGAAATTAGAACAAATAGTAGGTACGTAATAATTGGCCCACCATATTTGTAAAATTTTGATGGTAAGTTGTCTAATCTTGCTGATTTGTTATTTATCAGCTTAGTCAATGCTGAAATGAATTCACTGAACGAAGGGCATCAGAAAGTTGTTCATCGACTGGCAGGCCTTCAAGTGATTCTATGTATGGAATATCAGTCGTCTGATGGTTGGGATTAAGAACGTCATCAGAACAATCAACCCACCGAGCAAGGGTATCACTCTGTTGCGTCTGCCAACAGGTTTTCAGGCACTCGAAGAATCCGCCTGTTTAGTTGGTGTCAGCGTATGCTTGCATTTTATTGGCTTTATTCAGCTACCATTTGTGAGGGTGCGCACCTTCACTTTGAGGTTGTAATGTGCTACTTTGCGCTTGTCAAGATCAGGATTGCGAAGAGATGCTCTAAGTCATTAAAAATCTTTTTGATCTCTGCGTCTGAATCGTCAAACCAATCTTGGTTCTTTTTCTGAGTTTTTCCCAAGACTTCTGTGGCATATCTGCACAGTTTGGTAGGATATACATTCCAGTGCTCATCTACAGAGGCAGACTCGGATATCAAAAGCCCATCAGAACCGAATGCATCGTCCAGTTTTGCTCTCATAGTCTGATCGTGGACCAAGAATTTGCAGGATAATTTTGATGGTATTTTGTGTGACGCTCGGGGTGGTGCTTCCAAAGTTATGTTTGATGTGGACCTCACAAGTCGATGGTCTGTCCAACCATGAGCGTCTCTCATAGCACGTGTGATCAGTTATTCACCAGGATACAAGATCTTTTTTCCGTACGATCACATAATCTAGAAGGTGCCAGTGCTCAGATCTTGGGTGCATCCACGTCGTTTTATATTTATCGGGCATCCGAAAATATGTATGTGTCAAACAGAGTTCAAATTCAGCACATAAAGTTAGATGATTAAGACCATTTGAGTTGCGTTTTCCAATTCCATGGCGACCAATGACTGCTTTCCAGGCACTGAAATCACTGACAACCCGAGCATTGAAATCTCCGAGCAACAGGACTTTATCGGCAGAGGGAGTGCCCTGAAGTATATGTCGGAGATATTGGAATAACTTGTACTTCTCTTCATCGGGAGATGGCAGTGTAGGTACGTAGACACTGATCAGGCGAATGTATTTCTTAGACGTTAGTTGAAGTCTGAGCGTTATGATTCTGTCGCTGGTGCCTTTTAGCGCGCCAGTTTATTGCGAATGGCAAAGCCTACGCCACTTTCCGTCCTTTAGGTCTATAGTTTCCCACTCCAGTAGTAGGTGTAGCCTTCGAGCTGTTCCCACAGCTCTCCGGAGTCACTAAGATGTGTTTCACTTAGGGCGGCGTTGTCGATGTTGTATCCAGCCAACTCTCTTGCACTGTGCTGTCTTTCTCTCTGACATTGATTACATCCATAAAAGTACGGACGTTCCATGTACCAGTCATAAAGTGTTTAATGCAAGTATTTCCTTTATTATTTTTTCGACCGCAGATTTCGGTGAGCAAGTGACCGCGGTTTGCCACTTGCACTGAGTTGAGACGGGCTATGTTAAGGCCACATTTTCTAGTCCCCTCCCTTGATTAGGGAAAGCAGAGCGATCCTAAATAGGGCTGCTTTGTCGTCTGACGAGCTGCCGAACCAGTCCTCCGGTCCCTGTCGAGTTCCAGAACGACCATCACCGTCTGACCGGTCAACGTGCAGAGCACCAACTAAGGTTCGGGCACACCACTCTCATGCCTCACTGTCAGTACTCCATCTCCGCAGGACTTTTTTAAAAAACTCGTAGCCCATGAAACTTTTCCGGAGTAATCTGCGTATGAATATATGTAAGTGGGCAAGCAGTTGCACAGGTGCAGATCCACACTCTCGTCCTCAACCTCGGTTGGCAGTGGATCGCAAGGCTGATACGACTGCCGAGAGGCAGAGAATGCAGTGAATGACCGCATGCTAGTAGGAGTATCCTGACATACGCCGTTAAGGCATATCACAGATGCTTTGCCTCATCGATACAGGAGCCGTGAGTATCTGCCTATTGACGTTACCTACCACCTAAACCGATGACGTATGACAACGGACGGTAGGAAAAAGGACAAGTCTAGAACAGGATGACGATCGGAAAATGAGGATCGATAGGATGTTGTAGGACACACTTGGTCTGGCCTTCGGCCTGCCTGCTTGGGTGACCCTTCTGGTAGCTAAGCTACCGCCGGCATAGACCTCCGGATCCAGAGCACGCAAACATCCTCGCCCGCACGGACAATACTTTGTTAAGACCGTGTGCGCACGGATACACCAATACCAGGACATAAAAAGTTTTTCTTTTTTTTTTTTTTTTTTTAGGGCGCAAAACTGCTATGGTCATTAGCGCCCGGTCCGTGACTTAGGAAACAGTAAAAACCGAAAATGGAAACCAGCAGCAATGGGAACGAAACTCAAAAAATTGGAGAAACTAAAAGCAGAAGGAAGGCTTAAAAATCCACTACAGAAAGGGGTTGGTTGTCCCCAAAAAAAGCTTCAAATGACGGACGTCATTTCACTGGCGCTAATAAACTCGAGAACGCGAACGGCCGAGCGCGTGTCATCTGCTAAAATTGATGATATATCAGGCGACAGCTGTAGACGGGCGCGTAACGGAGTAAAATAGGGGCACTCAATTAAAAGGTGTCTTACCGTCCACAGCTGAGAGCAGTGGGGACAGAGTGGGGGAGGATCGCCGCTTAAAAGATGTCGATGCCTAAAAAGACAGTGCCCTATCCGGAGTCTAGTTAAAATTACCTCCTACCGACGACGCGTTCGGGAGGAAGAGGTCCAAGCACAAGGAAGAGCTTTCACGTCCCGCAATTTATTATGGGGAAGTGTCGACGAATGTGCGTGCGATAAAAGAACAACACGACGATATAAAACGCTCCGTAGATCGGCGAAGGGAATCGATTGAATAGCTGGCCGAAGAAGAGAGACTGCAGCCTTGGCCGCTTTATCGGACGCCTCATTTCCACAGATACCAACGTGTCCCGGGAGCCAGAGGAACGCCACCGAGACGCCCCCCAGGTGGAGCAAGCGCAGACAGTCCTGAATCCGGTGGACCAGAGGGTGGACAGGGTAAAGAGCTTGGATACTGAGGAGAGAGCTGAGAGAATCTGAACAGATAACATACTGTATCCGCTGATGGCGGCGGATGTAGTGGACAGCCTGGAGAACAGCGTAAAGCTCCGCAGTATAAACCGAACACTGGTCGAGAAGCCGAAATTGATTTAGGGTGTCGCCAACAATATAGGCACTCCCTACACCTAACGATGTTTTCGATCCATCAGTGTAAATAAATGTGGCTTCCTTCATTTGTGCATATAGAGCAGCAAATGCCCGACGATAAACAAGTGAAAGGGTACCATCCTTGGGAAATTGACAAAGGTCACGGAGCAGGCAGATCCGGGGACGGAGCCAAGGTGGTGAAAAAAAGTTTTGGTTATGAAACCTATGACTTTTGAACAGAAACAGCAACCAGTGAACGCTGGTCAGGAGTAGCTAGATGAAGTCGACAACGATGCATAATTACTGAAACGACTGATAATGTGGGTTTCGATTATGACGTCATTAGGAAGACTCAATCGTACCAGTGGAAGGAAGTACTGCGGGTTGGCGAGGCCGAAAAAAGCACGACAACGTGAAGATTATGCTCCTCGATTTTAAAGACGCAGTTCAGTCGTAGTACTTACCCTCCAGGATAGTCGGGAGCGCTAACGCGCTGCTTCCTGGTTCAAATGGCTCTGAGCACTATGGGACTTAACAGCCGCCCAGGATTAGCCGAGCGGTCTAAGGCGCTGCTGTCGTGGACTGTGCGGCTGGTTCCGGCTGAGATTCAAAAACGGCTCTGAGCACTATGCGGCTTAACTTCTGAGGTCATCAGTCCTCTATAACTTAGAACTACTTAAACCTAACTAACCTAAGGACATCACACACATCCATGCCGGAGGCAGGATTCGAACCTGCGACCGTAGCGGTCGCGCCGTTACAGACTGAAGTGCCTAAAACCGCTCGGCCACTCCGGCCGGCGCTGCTTCCTGGACTCGGGTAGGTGCGCCGCCCCAGATCGAATCCGCCCGGCAGACGAGGGCCGGTGTGCCGTCCAGCCTGGATGTGATTTTTAGGCGCTTTCCACATCCCGCTAGGTGAAACCGGGCTGGTTTCCACGTTCCGCCTCAGTTACACGACTCGAAGTCATTTGAAAACCTACGCACTGTTCCGTGGCTTGCACTAGACGCCGACAGCTGGGGTACAGTGATTCCGTCCCGGGAGTTACGGGGTAGCGACTGGAAAGGCATCCGGCCACCCTTTAAAATTAACATGCCACGTCCGTTTAACCGTAACAGCAGAACCCGCCAGTCGGGATTAGTGCTTGGAAAGAGAGAGTGCAGTCCCAGTGCTTCGCACAAGGTTTAACGATCAATAAGGAGTACTACTTACGAGTCCAATGCCGTTAACGTCAAACAGTCCGAAAAATACAGACGGATTTGTGGAAAAACAGTCGATGGCCTCTGAAGTACGGTAATGCTACCACTCACCTGTCACTGTTCCCGGATCTTTGGCCTAAAAGCGAAAATGTAATGGTGTCCCAAACACCGTATTCACCAGATATGCCTCCGTGTAACTTTTTTTCTGTTGCAAAAAGATACAGGAAACCTTAAATGACGGTAATTTTACACGAGTACATGTTGTTGTTGTTGTGGTCTTCAGTCCTGAGACTGGTTTGATGCAGCTCTCCATGCTACTCTATCCTGTGCAAGCTTCATCATCTCCTAGTACCTACTGCAACCTACATCCTTCTGAATCTGCTTAGTGTATTCATCTCTTGGTCTCCCCCTAGGATTTTTACCCTCCACGCTGCCCTCCAATATTAAATTGGTGATCCCTTGATGCCTCAGAACATGTCCTACCAACCGGTCCCTTCTTCTGGTCAAGTTGTGCCACAAACTCCCCTTCTCCCCAATCCTATTCAGTACTTCCTCATTAGTTATGTGATCTACCCATCTAATCTTCAGCATTCTTCTGTAGCACCACATTTCGAAAGCTTCTATTCCCTTCTTGTCCAAACTATTTACCGTCCATGTTTCACTTCCATACATGGCTACACTCCATACAAATACTTTCAGCAATGACATCCTGACACTTACATCTATACTCGATGTTAACAAATTTCTCTTCTTCAGAAACGCTTTCCTTGCCATTGCCAGTCTACATTTTATATCCTCTCTACTTCGACCATCATCAGTTATTTTGCTCCCCAAATAGCAAAACTCCTTTACTACTTTAAGTGTCTCATTTCCTAATCTAATACCCTCTACATCACCCGACTTAATTCGACTACATTCCATTATCCTCGTTTTGCTTTTGTTGATGTTGATGTTCATCTTATATCCTCCCTTCAAGACACCATCCATTCCGTTCAACTGCTCTTCCAAGTCCTTTGCTGTCTCTGACAGAAGTACAATGTCATCGGCAAACCTCAAAGTTTTTATTTCTTCTCCATGGATTTTAATACCTACTCCGAATTTTTCTTTTGTTTCCTTTACTGCTTGCTCAATATACAGATTGAATAACATCGGGGAGAGGCTACAACCCTGTCTTACTCCCTTCCCAACCACTGCTTCCCTTTCATGTCCCTCGACTCTTATAACTGCCATCTGGTTTCTGTGCAAATTGTAAATAGCCTTTCGCTCCCTGTATTTTACCCCTGCCACCTTTAGAATTTGAAAGAGAGTATTCCAGTTAACATTGTCAAAAGCTTTCTCTAAGTCTACAAATGCATGAGTACATAATGTTAAAAAAGTCATCGCTGAGAGATGAAAACTGTCTGAAAGATAGTGTTACAAGTGGGATTAAAAATGTGCTTGCATAAGTGTACATAGTCTGAAGGGAAGTATTTTGAATAGGATACCTGTGATGCATTAATTTCTTCCCAAAAAAAACAAAATTCCCTTTATCTTTTGAACTCAACTCGTGTTTCAACAGCTTTGCTCACCAGACGCCCTCAGAGATTCATAGTCATCAGGAAAGTTAAATTAATAACTGAGGCTTCCCTCTGACTCACGAGTGAAGCTTGTCAAATCTGTATTGATAAGCTGGGAAGGCCTTTTTCCCAGCAACACACTGTACAGTAGCATGCTGCCTACCTAACAGTGTCCAGGTGCCGCAAAAATTTGATTTTCAGTATTTCATATAATTGTCGACCAAACCAAAAATTTAAATGTGGTCATAATACAGTCGTTGAGGGGTATTATATTAAGTTAAACGTTTAACACAATAATTCAAGTAATAAAATTTGCCTACGTGCCTTGAAACATCGCAACTGAGGGCCTGTAAATTATTCAGAATATATTCGACTAATATTTGATAATGAGAGCACTTAACTACCTCCAACAACCTCTACACACAATTTCAAACCTTTTCGAAAGTTTCTCTCGCTGACATCCGCCCCCTTACGCCACCCCCCCTCACACACACACACACACACACACACACACACACACACACACACACACACAATAATGAAATTAAGAAAATCTATCGTTTACTACGTTTTCGCTGATGCTGCAGTAAAACTGCAGTATCGAGCATGACGTTTTAATTTTTTAGCTGCTTTTTTACTGACGTTATTCGCAGCGGATTTTGCAGATAGTACCCTCATATAGTACTGAATATGCCCGCAAAATGTTATCACTATAGGAGACATAATTCTGGAGATACATTGCCAAAAATATTCAGATGCTTTCTATACATAGGAGTTCGATTCTTTAAAGGAGAGTATTTAAATTCAAGAGCACAGCCATATCCTTGTATCGTTTCTTCCCGGTTCGTAGGAACTCAGTGTTATTGTAACTGTTTTGTATGTTAACTTCCCTAGGTGTTTGCATTATAATGTGTACGTTCTGTCAAATGAAGTAGTGTCTGTACGTAAATGCTATCTGATGAAGAGAGTCTGAAATTGCGTAAATGCATTCTAGTTAACTTTGAGCAAAGATAACTAGAAAAAGTGAAACTGAGCGTCAAGTCGCAGTATGTGTTTTCCAAATCTGAGACACAAAAGTAACACAGTCAAAAATCCTGCACAAAATTACAAGCCGAACTTTGAAAGAATAACAAATGTTTCTGTTAAAATGTCCAGAAAATTTACGTATCCAAACTGACTAGGTAACATTCCGAACATGGAATGATGCACTCGCTACCATTTAACATTTCACCATCACAGTACGAAAGTCGGACAAAAGAAATGAGGTCTGAATTGAACGTTAATTGAACTGACCCAGATGGTAATTTTTAAATGCAATGCTTAATTATAAACGATGTTATCATGCCCTAACAGTGATGTCAAACTGGCGCTAACAATCTTACATGACAAACAAAGTGGCATTGGAAAATCGGTACTGCTCGAAAGTCGTGTATGTTAAAGTGCAGTGCAGCCGCAAATCAGCGAAACAAAAACTTTGCCCAAGTGCAACGGAAGGAATAGCACCTATGCTAAGAACATCATACAAAAGCTTTGAGCAACAGTTTTCAGCTCAGTGCAGTGCGTTGACACGATTAATGTAAAACGTTAGTTAAGGGAGAGTGAAAGAAACTGAACTTAATCAATGGTATAGCAGAGTTTGGCGTTTAAAAATCGTATTATGAAACTGACATGTATCTGTTACTATAATCTTCACAAATTCACTTCTTGTATATAATATTACTCTGCCATGGCTGGCCAGGGTGGCCGACCAGTTCTAGGCGCTGCAGTCTGGAACCGCACGACCGCTACGGTCGCAGGTTCGAATCCTGCCTCGGGCATGGATGTGTGTGATGTCCTTAGGTTAGTTAGGTTTAAGTAGTTCTAAGTTCTAGGGGACTGATGACCTCCGAAGTTAAGTCCCATAGTGCTCAGAGCCATTTGAACCATTTTTGAACTCTGCCATGAATTTCGTCAATGAAATAGTAAAGGAGTGCTGAACCTATCGCTCCAAGTCCAACTCATGTGAGCAGGTAATTTTGCTTAGTCCCTATCCGACAATCAACCTATCCAGTCCGAACTAATAAGGAAAAATAATACCATAAATTTATCTTTCAAAAACCCACCATGAATTACGCGCTAGCAAGCAATACAGCGACAGCGTTATCTCAATATCTTTGCGCTCGTAAAATCAATATCTACGTACTGAAGCGCCAAAGAAACTGATATAGGCATGCATATTCAAATAGAGATATGTAAACAGGCAGAAGACGGCGCTGCGATCGTCAACGCCTGTACAAGACAAGTGTCTAGCGCAGTTGTTAGATCGGTTATTGCTGCTACAATGACAGGTTTTCGTGATTTAACCCTAGGATGCAAATACAGGGCCTCCGAGGCCCTGGTATGTCTTCATTTTTTTAAAAATTCTGTAATTTTTTTTTTGGATTTCAAACTGCTTTCCAGTACTTTTTCACTAACACAGTGACATTCCTCCTATCACGTCTGGACGAGATACCTTTTTAAGTTTTTTGTATAATTCAATGCGTTTACCCATACACCGTGAATGCATAAGCAGGGCTTCAGAAGCCCTCACACATTTATAAATGTTCTTTAGCCTATATTGTCTTCAACATTTGTTTGGGAGCAGTTAGTAATTCAACAATAACTGTAGCGGCACTTGCAGCCACAGGAGTGCCAACAGCAGCAGTAGCTGTAGTAGTAATAGCATAACTAAAACATAATACACACTACTTTCACATATTGGCGATATCGGTATATTATTGATCTTTTTGCTATCAAATGTTTTATTATTGCATAGTGTTGTTATCCTGTGCTGCTCTTGTCAGCCACATTGTTGCTGTAGTTTGTTTGTTGCTGCAAGGCCCATATTGTTAAGAGTATGACTCGTTTAGTGCTGCACAAGCTGCTGTTCGAGAGACACGCCTTTTGCTATGGCTTCGACACGCAAAGCAAGAGAGTCAGTACGTGCAAATGCAGATAATTTTGAATGTGTTGTGGATCAGTGGTTTGAAGAAGATGGTTCTTGCGAGGAAGGAAATATTTTTGAAGTTGCAAGTAGTGAAGAACCAGCCAATGGACCTGCAGATGTGACTATTGAGGCAGATGACAGTCTTTCCGATATTATTACTTCATCAGAGTCAGAAAATGAAGAAACACCACGAAAAGGTACAGAAGACCACACAGACATTAGTCGGAATGGAACGATTTGGAAATTGGATCCTCCTGCAACTTTTCGTACGCCTGTCCATAATATCGTAAAGAAGGCACCTGGTCCAGCCCGTGGTTTGAAAACCTGTAAACCTAAGGATGCCTGGGACTATTTCATCTCCAAGGAAATACTAGAGGAAATCATCAACTGCACAAATACTGAAGGCAGAAGAGAGGCTGCTTTACGTGTTAAAACGTTTCGCTTGCTGAAATGGAGGGTTTTCTTGGTCTTTTACTGCTTTCTGGTGTTGAGAAGAGTTGGGATGTCCATATTAGAGAATTATTCTTGGATGAAAGGCAAATACTACATATAAGGCCACCAAGTCAGTAAATAGATTCGAGGATATGAGGAGAATGATTAGATTTGATGACAGGCGTATCCGTGAAGCTCGATCTGCAGATGACAAACTCGCAGCTGTTCGCTATGTATGGGAACTATTTCTTGACAAGTGTAGAAATAGAATGATTCCCAATGATTCGCTCACAGTTGATGAACAGCTAGTCCCATTCCGTGGAAGATGCAGCTTCACCCAGTATATGCCTTCTAAACCAGCCAAGTATGGCATAAAAATATTTTGGTTATGTGATGCTACATCTGCATATGCTTTAGACGGAATTGTTACACGGAAAGGAAACCTATTCAGAAAAATCTTGGATTGAATGTGGTGAAAGATCTTGCTAAAAGCATTGAAGGATCATCAAAAAATATTACTGTTGACAACTTCTTTACTAGTGTGCAGCTGACAGAAGAGATGCTTCAGAAGCAAATTACAGTGGTGGGAACAGTCAAACAAAATAAACCAGAAATTCCTAATGAGATGAAACCATCTGCCTCAAGAGCGATTCATTCCTCTTTGTTTGCATTTAGAGGTGACATTACAATGGTAAGTTATGTTCCCAAAAAGAAAAAGTCTGTAGTTCTCATTAGCACAATGCATCATGACAGAAATATTGATGAAACTAATGCAAAAAAGAAACCAGATATAATAAAGTTCTATGACTCTACGAAGGTTGGTGTTGATCGAATGGACCAAAAAATTCGTTATTACACTTGCAAGAGACAAACAAGAAGATGGCCAATTGCATTATGGATTAATATGATGGAGGTCGCAGCAATGAACAGTGAAATCTTATTTTCCGCCCAACATCTGACATACCATAGTGAAAGAAGTGATAAAAAGCGTCTCCGAGTGATGAAGTGGAGATTTTCCCGTACGACCACTCCACGAGTGTACCGTGAATATCAGCAACGCGGTAAAACATCAGATTCCGACATCGCTGCTGCCGAAAAAAGATCCTGCAAGAACGGGATTTAGCAGAGGAAATGGTAAGACCACTCATGGAACTTCGTATTCAGATCCCTAATATTCCAAAGAAAATCGTTGATACCATGCAAAGATGTGAAGTTCAAAAAGATGTCATATTGCCGAACCAACTACTTGTTTCAGGAAGTAGAAGAAGATGCAATTATTGTCCGTATAATAAACATAGGAAAAGTGCTATGACATGCATTAAGTGTAAAACCAGCATCTGTGAGGAACATAGTGGCGTTCTTATAAGTGAATTAATAAAATTATTTGTATATGTTGTATGTAAATGGATGTAACTAATAAAAATTCACTATTAGAGTTTTTTAAAAAATTAATAAAATGTTAATCAGGTCCACCAGATCCTGTTACTGTATCTTAGGAATCTTTCAATATGACAACAAATTTGACAGAAATAAATTTAACTCCAAAGAATGATTATATGAAAAGAGGAAAATTTTAAATTAGGGCAGGGCCTTGGAGGCCCTGCATATGCATTCATGTGTGTTTTCGGCACCATGCATCCTAGGGTTAAATGAGTTTCAACGTTTTCTTATAGTCAGCGCAAGAGCGATTAGGCACAGCATCTCCGAGTGATGAAGTGGAGATTTTCCCGTACGACCATTCCACGAGTGTACCGTGAATATCAGCAACGCGGTAAAACATCAGATTCCGACATCGCTGCTGCCGAAAAAAGATCCTGCAAGAACGGGACCAACGACGACTGAAGAGTATCGTTCAGCCTGACAGAAGTGCAGCCCTTCTACAAACTGCTGCAAATTTCAGTGCTGGGTCATCAGTAAGTGTCAGCGTGCGAACCGTTCAACGTAACGTCATTGATATGGGTTTTCGGAGCCGTAGGCCGACTCGTGTACCCTTGATGGCTGCACGACACAAAGCTTTACGCCACACCCGGGCCCTCAACACAGACATTGGACTGTTGATGACTGGAAACAAGTTGCCTGGTCGTACAACTCTCGTTTCAAATTGTATCGAGCAGATGGACGGCTATGGGTACTGAGACAACCTCACGAATCTATGGATCCTGCATGTCAGCAGGGGACAGTTCAAGGTGGTGGGGCTCTGTGCAGTAGGAGTGATATGGAACCCTGATATGCCTATATGTTTATATACAGAAGCGCCAAAGAAATTGATACAGGCACGCTTATCCAAATACAGAGATACGTAACCAGGCAGAAGATGCCGCTGCGGTCGTCAGCGCCTGTACGAGACACCAAGTGTCTAGTGCAGTTGTTAGATCGGTTACTGCTGCTACAATGGCAGGTATTCAAGATTTTAGTTGCATAGACGGTACATACCTCCACGAATGCTAAATAATGTTCATGTCTGGGGAGTTTGATGCACAGCGGTAGTGTTTAAACTCAGAAGAGTGTTCCTGGAGCCTCCCTGTAGCAATTTGTTGACGGGCCCGGGCGAGGCGTAAATCTTTGTGTCGTGCAGCCATCATGGCTACACGAGTCGGCCTATGGCTCCGAAAGCCCATATCGATGACATTTCGTTGACGGATGACATATACGTCAGCATCCTGTGATCATCTGCGTCCATTAATGCCCCTTGTGCTTTCCGAAGGACTTGGGGAATTCCAGCAGCACCATTCGACAGGCCACATGTCCAGAATTGCTACAGAGAGACTCCAAGAACACTCTTCTGAATTTGAACACTTCCGCTGGGCACCAAACTCCCCAGACATGAACATTATTGAGCATTCGTGAGGTATGTCCGTCTATGCAACTAAATGAAGGGAGTTTGTTTTTTGCTCTATAAATATCATTAGTGCCACTGATGATGCTTCCCATAATAAAATAAGCGAAACGCGTATGGAAACAAACAAACTGCCTTTATTTAGTTGCGTAGACGGTAGATACCTGCACTAATTTCGAGCGACTAAGGTAAAGATGGAAAGCAGATAAAAATGACGATTATTGAACATATCTGGTATGTCTTGCAACGCACTGTTCAGAAGAGCTTTTCGCTCCCTCGTACTCTTGTGGATTTATGTTCAGCCCTGCCGCATTCATGGCGTCAGTTCCTCCAGCGCTGCTTCAGACATTATTCGAGTCCATGCCACGTCCTGGTGCGGCATCTCTGCCTGCTCGCGGGGGCCCTACACGATATTAGGCGGATGTACCAGTTTCTTTGGTTCCTCAGTGTAAAACCATATTTTTAAAAATCAACATGCTCCGCGTCCTTCTAGGTATTCCCAGACCACTCAGCAGTGTGACCAACACAAGACTCTCTCACATGCTACTCAAACCCTACACAGGCAGCGACAGTATGAGGTGCATTCAAGTTCTAAGGCCTCCCATTTTTTTCTAATTAACTACTCACCAGAAATCGATGAAACTGGCGTGACTTCTAGACGTAATCGCCCTGCAGACGTACACATTCTTCACAATGCTGACGCCATGATTCCATAGCAGCGGCGAAGGCTTCTTTAAGAGTCTGTTTTGACCACTGGAAAATCGCTGAGGCAATAGCAGCACGGCTGGTGAATGTGCGGCCATGTAGAGTGTCTTTCACTGTTGGAAAAAGCCAAAAGTCACTAGGAGCCAGGTCAGGTGAGTAGGGAGCATGAGTAATCACTTCAAAGTTGTTATCACGAAGAAACTGTTGTGTAACGTTAGCTCGATGTGCGGGTGCATTGTCTTGGTGAAACAGCACATGCGGAGCCCTTCCCGGACGTTTTTGTTGCAGTGCAGGAAGGAATTTGTTCTTCAAAACATTTTCGTAGGATGCACCTGTTACCGTAGTGCCCTTTGGAACGCATTGGGTAAGTATTACACCCTCGCTGTCCCAGAACATGGACACCATCATTTTTTCAGCACTGGCGGTTACCCGAAATTTTTTGGTGGCGGTGAATCTGTGTGCTTCCATTGAGCTGACTGGCGCTTTGTTTCTGGATTGAAAAATGGCATCCACCTTTCATCCATTGTCACAACCGACGAAAAGAAAGTCCCATTCATGCTGTCGTTGCACGTCAACATTGCTTGGCAACATGCCACACGGGCAGCCATGTGGTCGTCCGTCATCATTCGTAGCACCCACCTGAATGACACTTTTCGCATTTTCAGGTCGTCATGCAGGATTGTGTGCACAGAACCCACAGAAATGCCAACTCTGGAGGCGATCTGTTCAACAGTCATTCGGCGATCCCCCAAAACAATTCTCTCCACTTTCTCGATCATGTCATCAGACCGGCTTGTGCGAGCCCGAGGTTGTTTCGGTTTGTTGTCACACGATGTTCTGCCTTCATTAAACTGTCGCACCCATGAACACACTTTCGACACACCCATAACTCCATCACCACATGTCTCCTTCAACTGTCGATGAATTTCAATTGGTTTCAGACCACGCAAATTCAGGAAACGAATGATTGCACGCTGTTCAAGTAAGGAAAACGTCGCCATTTTAAGTATTTAAAATAGTTCTCATTCTCGCCGCTGGCGGTAAAATTCCATCTGCCTTACGGTGCTGCCATCTCTGGGACGTATTGGCAATGAACGCGGCCACATTTTAAAACAATGCGCATGTTTCTATCTCTTTCCAGTCTGGAGAAAAAAAATCGGAGGCCTTAGAACTTGAATGCACCTCGTACTACTACAGTCTAATACATTCAGTCAGAACAGTCTCTGAGCGAAAGTTGTTACTATTCGACAGCTGAAGCGACATTAGCGAAGCGGTGAGAAAGCAGTCAGTCATATTTGGAGTAAGAACATCGTTTGTTTTTAGTTTTTTCTACTTTATTTAAAGAATAGTTGTATTTTTGGATTCCTTGCATTAGTAAGTTACCAAGAGACATGGAATATCATTAAATAACTGTGAAAGCAGCCGAACCACATTGATTCAACGACACAAGCTACAACAACTTCATGGAGAAATTCTTTCGAATATGTGTATTAGCATCTTACTATGCGGAAATCAAGAGGACGTACAGCCCGCATCTCGTGGTCGTGCGGTAGCGTTCTCGCTTCCCACGCCCGGGTTCCCGGGTTCGATTCCCGGCGGGGTCAGGGATTTTCTCTGCCTCGTGATGGCTGGGTGTTGTGTGCTGTCCTTAGGTTAGTTAGGTTTAAGTAGTTCTGAGTTCTAGGGGACTTATGACCACAGACGTTGAGTCCCATAGTGCTCAGAGCCATTTGAACCAGAGGACGTAAACACGTATTTAACGAATGACAAACATATATTTGTTATTCGTATCACTTTCCTTGACACTTAAAAAAATTTTGGGGTCTAATGATTCGCTGAATCTTACACTTCACTCGACTTTCTAATACATACATATAATTCTCTGCAAAATCTAATAACTTTCTCTTCGAAGGTGGACATATTAAGGAGTCTTGCTGTTCGTAGCTCAGATTTAGCAACAATTGCGGAATTTGTTTCTTCTGTGTTGGGAAACAGTTTTATTGTGACGATTTATTATCATGTCTTTGTGATTTTCCCTTATCTACAGGTGTGGCGGTTTACTTGATACGTTAAATAATGTGGGTATTACATTCCATACGTGTTTCCTAGGTTCCACATTCACTGATATGGCTAAAAGTGAAGCGAACGAAACTCCATTATATTTTGTAGATATGCGACGCCTTTCTGCAGAAGGGCAGGTCTGTACTACATTTCTTGTTACCAAACGGGAACGACATTAGTCAGTAATTATCTGTACATTACAAGATACACTATCTACTGTAAAAACTATATTGCTAATCAGTATAAACTATAGTATTCGCACTCATTCTATATCGTATCCAGAAATGTCGCTTTCTGGCCGCTTGGGGCGCTGCTACCGTTGTGGGTAATAAAAACGAGAAGGGGTATCGCGACTCTTGCGTTAGACTGTGATACTATCGACAACCAAACATCACATTTCTTGTACTCAGAACCTCTATGGCGTGGCATTTACACTATTAAATACTTCTGTTTGTAATAGTATCCAGTGTTCAAGTATGAAGTATCGTCCCTCAAACATAAAGAGACCACATGTCACTCTCACCGAGTATAAATATAAGCTAGAAAGCTTGCATTTCGTCATATCATTTTGCCATACACACACACAGTTCACGAAAAATGTAACCGGCGCTTTGGAATAACAAAACTATTTACCATTCCGCACTTCGGAAATTACGGCAGCTTATTCTGGTTTTCTATTTCTGTCGTAAATCTCGTGTTTGGATATATGGTATACATGTGGTTCAAGAACAAATACAGCGAGTCCATTACAGGGGCCTCTCATTTAGTGATAGAAACATCTCGGATCTATGGGATCGTTTACGGTGCACTTAGAAAAGGAAAGCTCGTTATCTTTCGTTGACATGCTAGTTACAGGGAAATTTATTTGTCGGCTTGAACATTACATGTATAGGGTACGAGATATGCTCCAAAAATAACAGTATTTTTTCTTCTAAGAATTTTCTTTTATTCGTCTGCAGTCGCAGAACACATCGGACTGGTCCCGGCGGAGGTACGAGGCCTCCCTCGGGCATAGGTATGTGTGTTTGTCCTTAGGATAATTTAGGTTAAGTTGCGTGTAAGCTTAGGGACTGATGACCTTAACAGTTAAGTCCCATAAGATTTTAAAAAACAAAAAACAATAAAAACACATCGGGATGCGACGTTTCTCTCGTTCCAAATATCGTGCAAGACGTTGAATGCTGATCCGTGCCAGGCAGATCGGTTTTTCTATCGTCACATGTCATATTTGGATCTTGGAATATCAGGGCCTCAAATTTCTTATGATACGCTGTTCTTCACAGGGATATGGTCTATACTCTGCAACTAACCTCTTTGTCATTGAGACCTGTTTTATTTAATATGAAGTGTCTGTGCCATGTAACTAATGTGTCATATGATGGTGCCATGCGCACCCACCAACACAACATTGATTGTCGCTTCGTTGTTCTACTTCAAATTCAAGAAAAAGTATTACTAAAGTACTCCACTTTATCTGTGTGCTTTCTGATTTTGTTTTGCGCCTGTAGCGGCGTCGTGCGGCACTGTGTCGCGAAGATTTGAGTGTGGGCCACGTCTGTAGACATTTACCACCAAATAAACAAAGAAATATTTACGTAACTTTATTTTTGGAAGTGATAAGTACAACTTTAGGCCTTTGTATAAGCATATATCCATTCCAATGACAACATTTTAAGTTAGTTCTGTGGGAACTATCATGAACTACTGACGTATATAAATCACTCATTATTGAACTTTCACTAGCAGTTTCATGGTAATATACCTCATTATTTTTAAATTAATGCGACACAGACGACTTGTGCATACTAAATTTCTGGGCAACCTGTGGCAACGCCTTAAAGCAGAGGCAAAGAAATTATTTTTAAAGTTCCCGAAACTTACGTGAATGCTTTCATTGAATAGGCAGCCCTTGCTGCCGGACAGCACTACGAGACGCTTAAAAATTGTATACTCAAACTGACTACGTCTTACAGATTTAAATAACGCAATTGCTGGTGTAAGTTTCATCCTCCGAAGCACGAAATAGAAAGATTAACAAAAGTGGCTGTTTACGAATATTATCTGAGTTCATATACATAGTCGCAATTCGAATCATCTACACTCATGCACATAAATTAAGGATAATGCGGGTACATGGAGAAACAACGCTCTGGCGGGTGGTTTGTGGGTTTAAATCACCTTGGGGTATGACCATGCAGTGCATTTGACCTGCGGTCGTCACACGGTGGCGCTGGCAGCAGTCCACATACGCAGAGGTGTGTCAGTGCATGTCACAGTACGGTGCAGCGAGTAAGCGTGCAGGCGTTTTCCGACGTGTTAATGAAGACTGTGTGTTGAAATTGGCTCAAAGAACACATATTGATGACGTTATGGAGGACAGAATACTAGGGCGACTGGAGGCTGGTCAAACACAGCAGGTCGCAACACGGGCCCTCCGAGTGCCACAAAGTGTGATCTTAAGATTATGGCAACGATTTTTGCAGACAGTAAACGTGTCATGGCGCTACAGTATGGGACATCCACGGTGTACATCACCACAAGAAGACCGATATTTCACCATCAGTGCCCGCAGACGGCCACGGAGTACTGCAGGTAGCCATGCTCTGGAGCTTACTTCAGCCACTGGAACAGTTGTCTCCAGACATACAGTCTTCAGACGACTCAACAGACATGGTTTACTCGCCCGGAGACCTGCAAGGTACATTCCACCGACCCCTGGTCACAAGAGACCCCGTAGGGCTTGGTGTCAAGAACACATTACATGGTCGTTGGAACAGTGGTCCCAGGTTATGTTCACAGACAAGTCCAGGTATAGTCTGCACAGTGATTCTCGCCGGGTTTTCATCTTACGTCAACCAGGAACCAGATACCAACCCCTTAATGTCATTGAAAGGGACCTGTATGGAGGTCGTGGTTTGATGGTGTGGGATGGGATTATGATTGGTGCACATACACCCCTGCATGTCTTTGACGAACAGGTCAGGTAAATCGGGACATCATTTTGTACCAGTATGTCCACCTTTTCAGGGGTGCAGTGGGTCCCACCTTACTCCTGATGGATGATAACGCACGGCCCCACCGAGTTGCCATCGTGGAGGACTACCTTGAAACAGAAGGTATCAGGCACATGGAGTGGCCTGCCTTTTCCCCAGACCTAAACCCCATCGAGCATGTCTGGGATCCTATCAGTCGACGTATCGCTGCACGTCTTCAAACCCCTAGGACACTTCAGGAGCTCCGACAGGCACTGGTGCAAGAATGGGAGCATATACCCCAGCAGCTGCTCGACTACCTGATCCAGAGTATGCCAACCCGTTGTGCGGCCTGTGTACGTGTGCATGGTAGTCATGACCAATATTGATGTCGGGGTATATGAGACGGAAACAGTGGCATTTTGTAGCACATGTGTTTCGGGACGGTTTTCTCAACTTATCACCAATACCGTGGACTTACGGATTTGTGTCGTGTGTGCTCCCTATGTGCCTATGCTATTAGCGCCAGTTTTGTGTAGTGCCACATTGTGTGCCACCACATTCTGCAGTTATCCTTAATTTATGGGCATGAGTGTAGTTCCGACTTCTTTTCTTCTTTCAGTTTGTAACACCCGCTGGAAACTGTAAACATCCACTATACTGACAAACTGCCTATTGGCTTCTGTCTTGGGTTCTTCGACCGACGTTCATCTAATGATTTTTCTGACCTTTCGCCAGCACGAGTGGCTGGCATTGTCAAAGTTTCACCCTCCATTGCCGGTGGTGAACTGGAGCCGTGCTCGCGGCCGCAGACTATATGTACCTGGCGCGCCAACGTCCGAGGGCTTCTCCGCGGTCATTTCCGGTGCGGTCCTCCTCTTGCTACCTGCGACGGTCGTTCGCTGCAGTACGGGAAGCCAGGATCCGTTTGCCTTAAGGCTTTCCTCTTTCTTGTTCAAACTGTTCGCGTGTTTTTGTATTTCTACAGCTTCTCTGAACAAGCGCGTGTGATAGTGGTTCTCTACAGCCAGAACTTCCGTGTCGGCGAATTTTATTACGTGGTCGGTCTCATTCAGTGCATGTTCTGCCACGGCCGATTTCTCCAGCTGCCCCAGCCTGCAATGTCGCTTATGCTCCTTGATCCTGGTGTTAATGGATCGTCCAGTCATTCCGACATAAACTTTTCCGCATGTGCATGGTATGCGGTATATTCCCGACATTGCAAGATGGTCTCTTTTCTCCTTCGCCCATCTAAGACACTCTTTGATCTTCCTTGTCGGTTTGAAAATCGTCTTTACGCCATGTTTGCGCAATATACGGCCGATTCTGTCCGTCACTCTGGGAATGTATGGCAGAAAGGCCGTAGCCGACATTTCTTTTTCTGGTTCCTTACTTCGCCGAGTGTTTGGCTCAGTTACACCTCTAATATAATTTGTGGAGTACCCATTGCTCCTCAGGAGAGTTTCCAGGTGTTGCATTTCTCGTTTGAGGTGTTGCGGCTCACATATTCGTCCTGCTCTCGTTACGAGCGTACTAATCATGCCTCTTTTCTGGCTCGGGTGGTGGTTTGACAGTTTGTGAAGGTATCGGTACGTGTGAGTCGGTTTTCGATACACGCTGTGTCCCAGGTTTTCGCCGTCCCTTGTGACCAGCACATCTAGAAATGGCAGTTTCTTGTCCTTTTCTACTTCCATGGTAAATGTTATGTTGGCATGGAGGCTGTTCAAGTGTCTTAGGAAGTCACCGAGCTGTTCTTCACCATGGCTCCACACCACGAAAGTATCATCGACGTACCTGTACCACACCTTAGGTTTGCAAGTCGTCGAGTCCAGTGCCTGTGCTTCGAATTGTTCCATGAAGAAGTTGGCCACCACTGGACTGAGAAGACTACCCATGGCGACGCCTTCCAGCTGTTCGTAGAAGTCGCCATTACACGTGTAATAGCTCGTGGTGAGACATGCATGGAAGAGCTTTCTGTTGTCTAGCGGGAAAATGGAACCGATGTGCTCTAGAGCGTCACTGAGTGGCACTTTCGTAAATAACGAAACAACATCAAAGCTGACCAGGATGTCGTTTGGTGCAAGTTTCAGATTCTTCAGCTTCTCAATAAAATGTCCTGAGTCCTTAATGTATGTGTCGGTCTTCCCCACGTGTGGTTGGAGCAGAGAGGCCAAGTGTTTTGCCAGTTTATATGTCGGTGATCCAGGAGCGCTAACGATCGGTCTCAGTGGAACGTTGTTCTTATGGATCTTGGGTAATCCATACAGCCGAGGTGGTAGGGCTTCTGTGTTGCGCAGGTTTCTCTGTATGTCCGCCGGCAGAGAAGACGTCTTGATCAATCGATTCGTATTCCGTGTGATACGTTGCGTCGGATCTGCGCTTAGTTTTCGGTACGTCGTCGGATCTAATAGGTCTCGGATCTTTTGCTCATAATCTTCGGTCTTCATTACGACGGTCGCATTCCCCTTATCGGCAGGCAGTACCAATATACTCTTGTCGGCGTTGAGATTCTTAATGGCTTGTACCTCTTCTTTCTTCAGGTTGCAAGCTGGCGGTTTTGTTCGGCGCAGTATCCTGGCTGTTTCCGTGCGTATTTCCTCTGCCCTTTCACAAGGAAGGGCACGAATGGCTGCTTCGGTGTTGGCAATGATGTCCTCCATAGGTATGGTTCTCGGGATGATAGAGAAATTCCCTCCTTTTTGAAGAACAGACATTTCCTCTTCGGTCAATTGTCGTTCAGTGAGGTTGACCACTGTGTGTGACATGTCGGGAGTAGCCTTGTCGGTTTGCTTCCGGCATCTTTCAAACTTTTTCTTCTGTCGCTCGGTGCAGCGCTCGAGTTCGTTCTGCATGCTACTGTGAGTGATGCTGTCGATCTTGTCCCAATCGTCTCGATGCATTCTGCTACTTAGTTGATAGAAAATGTCCAGAAGTTCCTGATCCGTTCTTGCCAAGTCTCTCCGTGTTGTATGTATTCGCTCACGAAGAAAAGCTCGTTCCATTCTGTCGTAGAGGAGGACCGCACCGGAAATGACCGCGGAGAAGCCCTCGGACGTTGGCGCGCCAGGTACATATAGTCTGCGGCCGCGAGCTCGGCTCCAGTTCACCTCCGGCAATGGAGGGTGAAGCTTTGACAATGCCAGCCACTCGTGCTGGCGAAACGTCAGAAAAATCATTAGATGAACGTCGGCCGAAGAACCCGAGACAGAAGCCAATAGTCAGAAGCCAGACTGAAGCGCCTAGAACCGCTCGGCCACTCTGGCCGGCACACTATCAGACCATGATACTTCGTGCAGCCGAGCGTCTGAAACTCATAAGAAAATAATTATGTACGAGGCTAGAACTTGTGGAGCGAAGGTTTACCATGGGAAAATTGAAGCCGAAAAGACCAGGAGACGACCTGTGTAGACGACGAACGATCTAAGAACTACATGCTCAAGTACAAGGGATTTCGACTGCGGCCTTCAGACAGATCCTGAGAATGAGAACAAAGGGAAATTACAGTTTACCGTCCCGTCAGTAGAGACGAACACAAACTCGGACTTGAAAGGGACCATCCCGCATTCACCTTAAGTGGTTTAGAGAAATCACGGTAAACCTGAATTTAGATGGCCGGACGCAGACAGAACCATCGTCCCCCAAAGTGCTCCTTAGAATGGACCAGGAGAGAGAGGCGCATCCAAATCGGATAACACAATTTCTTCTGAACAAGAGAAGCGGTGTATGCTGGATCCAAGAGATACAAAGAGACACAGAAAAATGGCAATGCATATAACACAGGTTTAAAACAGGATGTTTTTTTAAAAAAACTAGACTCAGAACGAAAATGTCGTGGATTACCCATCGAAGAACGTTGCTGTGTATGTGCATGGAGGAATATTTGACATGTGATAAGGACTGGAACAAACGAAGCTGGTCCGAATTAATGTGTTTTTCAGATAGTCAAAATTAAAGGACGAACACGAAGAGAAAAGCATATGACTAAACAAGATAGAGTCCGTTTTTTCATTATCTTTTTCTAGCAGAGGAAGGAGAGTGTAGAAGACACAACCCTCAGAAACAATTCACAGATTTTAGTGACAAGAGCTTTGAAAGCGACATCTTTTTCCGGCTTTTTTCTTTTTTTCGACACCGATCCTCGAACTAGGTGGCAGAGAAATCAGAGCCTAGAACGAAAGTTGCCTTAAAAGATCAAAAAGATGAACACGTTTTCTTCTAATGGCGACAACGTTGAAGAGGAGAAACGTTACCCTTTAAAATGAAAAGAAAATTAGGATATAAGGTCGCTACTGGACTACACCTAAAGTAAGAACACATTGATTTCGAATTTCAAAAAGAAACATTTATTTAACATCGACTTAAAACACTAGTGTATGAAGCACTATGTCAGAAAGGAAAGTTACCCCTATACCAGCATTAATTCGCTTCACAGTTTCTGGTGAATGTTGGCAAGACATTCTAGTAAGATCTAACCTATCTTATGTTCATGCCCATATCAAATTTCTGTAATATCCTCGTGTAGATAATTCTGTCCATCGCCGTTCAACCAAAAGAGAAGCGCTGATTATGGCCATAAATAAATCGACCCTTTAGCGAAGCGACTGTTTGTCCTCAAATAGGATCAATCGTAATTTGCCACCCAACCGTACCAGCGTTCAAGTCGAGGGAGAAGGGCTTCTCCTGTTCGGTAGTAGCAGCGGTTTACAGTTTCTAGGTCTGTAGGACTGGACAGAACAGAACCTGAATTACACATTAATGGAATTCAGCACTGACAGGGAATTCCACTTGGCCCTTTGCGGATTTCCGAAGTGCCTCCCAGTCGGTCTGAAACGAGTTCCCAGACCACGGTTCTATCAGAATGCAGTAGCGAGCCATTAACATGCGGACGCGGTCGCCTTCCAGTGGAATTACAATGAATAGTAACGGCAACGCAGCGCGGCCCTGATCTACTTCGCTTTTCGTCTGGATGGAGAATTCTGCAGGAGCGAATCAGCCTATCAACTTCTCCAGCATCGCCCTTGAAGCTTCCGCCCAAGAGATGGGAATTTGATAGATTATTCATGAATAACAGACACGTAAATTTTTAAAAGATCAAAAGACATATGTACACGTTTTCTTCTAATGGCGACGACGTTGAAGAGGAGAAACGTTACCCTTTAAAATGAAAAGAAAATTAGGATATAAGGTCGCTACTGGACTACACCTAGAGTAAGAACAATTTGATTTCGAATTTCAGTAAGAAACATTTATTTAACAGCGACTTAAAACACTAGTGTATGCAACACAAAACTGTGTTGTTGTTGAGCCGGCCGGCGTGGCCGTGCGGTTCTAGGCGCTTCAGTCTGGAACCGCGTGACCGCTACGGTCGCAGGTCCGAATCCTGCCTCGGGCATGGATGTGTGTGATGTCCTTAGGTTGGTTAGGTTTAAGTAGTTTCATGTTCTAGGGGACTTATGACCTCAGCAGTTGAGTCCCATAGTGCTCAGAGCCATTTTTTGTGTTGTTATTGTGGTATTTACACTGCTGGCCACCGTAAATGCAACACCCTGAAGGAAGCATCCGAATCAAGTGAAATTTACACCATGAGTTTGCAGCGATGAGATATGCAACTGATTAGAATTTCAGCGCAGACGCACATCACGCGCGCCTGTGGCGCCACCTCATAGCGCCATTTAAGGCTTGGCGATTTCGACGAGTGTACGTTCGGCACGTGTGTTTACCTTGTGGTTGTTTCACAAGACGATCAGTTATGCCTCGTAGACAACAGCGAACATCTTTTGATCAAGTATCCGAGTTCGACAGAGGAAGGATAGTGGCTTACCGAGATTGTGGATTATCATACAGAGAAATCGCTAGTCATGTTGGACGAAACCAAACAACTGTAATGCGGATATGTGACCGTTGGATGCAGGAGGGTACGACGGACCGACGTGGTCGATCGCATTCACCTCGGTGCACCACTGCACGTGCTGATAGGCAAATTGTGCGCATGGCAGTGACGGATCGCTCAGTGACATCCCGAACCATAGCACAGCACATTGCGTCTGTAACGCATCATCCAGTGTCTGCGCGTACCATTCGACGCCGTTTACAGCAGAGTGGTCTGTCCGCAAGGCGTCCATTGCTTCGTCTACCATTGACGCAGAACCACAAACGTCTCCGTCGCCAATGGTGTGATGACAGACGGATGTGGACGGCAGAATGGAATGACGTTGTCTTTACTAACGAGGCACGCTTCTGTCTGCAGCACCACGATGGTCGGATTCGAGTGTGGAGACACCGTGGAGAGAGGATGCTGGACAGCTGCATTATGCACCGCCACACTGATCTTGCACCGGGTATTATGGTATGGGGCGGTATTGGATATTACTCTCGCACGCCTCTAGTACGCATTGCCGGCACTTTAAATAGCCGGCGCTACATATCCGAGGTGCTGGAGCCAGTTGTCCTTCCTTACCTTCAGGGCTAGGCCACAGCCATATTTCATCAGGATAATGCGCGACCACACGTGGCACGCACTGTCCAAAGTTTCTTCGTCAATAACCAGATAGAATTGCTTCCCTGGCCGGCTCGCTCTCCGGATCTTTCGCCGATAGAAAACATGTGGTCCATGGTTGCTCAACGAGTGACCCAGATTACATCCCCAGCTGCCACACCAGATGATCTTTGGCAACGTGTGGAAACTGCTTGGGCTGCTGTACCCAGGAACACATCCAACGTCTCTTTGACTCAATGCCGAGACGTGTGGCAGCGGTGATCTCCAACAATGGCGGCTACTCCGGCTACTGATTCTGGCAGGAACCACATGTCACAGACGTCTGTAAACGTAATCATTAGATACTTGGTCAACATGTTATCTACAAAATAAATTTTGTTGTGCTACCTCTTGTCTTTCTTGATGTTGCATTTACGGTGGCCAGCAGTGCAGTTTGAAAACTGGTTACATGCAATTTTTTTTTTCTCACTACAACCTATCTTGTACAAGAGTTTTCATTTCTGCGTAAATAGAACTAACTAGCCTACGTACCTTTGAACCTACTTACTATGGGAAAGCCCTTGTCTTCTTCTACAAATATTAACCCCAACACTTCCCTCCACTAACAAAGTGATGTATCCTTTATGCCTCCGTATGCATCACTACACTTAATTTAATTGTGCCATAAATTTGTTTACTCTACAGTTCAATTGTGTATCTGTTCACGCATAATCAGACAGTTTCCCCTCTCATAGAGGCTTTCAGTGTGATCTTATCACCTATACGATCTCTCCCCTGCGCTCTTAACATGTTTTACATTGTCCAACACTTTTCTAGGTCGATAAATCCTATGAAGGTGCCTTCATTTTTCTTAAGTCTTGCTTCCATTGCCCAGTACACTGTCAGAACTGTGTCTCCGGTGCCTTTAAATTTCCTAAAGCCAAAATTATGGTTATTTAACAGATTTTCAATTAGTCATTCTTCTGTCAATATTCTAATCAGCAACTTGGATGCGTTAGCTGTTAAGCTGACTGTGCAATGGTTCTTGCACTTACTTTCCCTCGCTGTGTGTGAGGTAGTATAGACGATATTTTGCCGAAAGACCGATGGTACAGATCCAGTCTGATAGATTCTACAAACCAACGTGACCAGATTTTAATATAAGAGGAAAGTTGTATCAGTTTTGTAGTCATGGTGATGAATATTAATTTTATCGTAATTGTTTCTCATTCAAATAAACTAGGCTTGGTGCGACACACCATTTTACAGGATTGGTGCTACACACCATTTTACACAGATAAAACAATTGTATTTCACACTCCTTATGTTCATGCATTGCAGCCAATCTTCTGCTTGATAAAAAAAATAGCAAATGCTGCAGTCAGACAGGTCCTCTCTAATAAATAATAAATTTGATTAACGATAATTAAGTCACAAATGTGTAGTTAATTGAAACCCTTTACGATAGATGTTGTGTACAACATGAGAGTAGTAGGCTAAACATGTTCTAGCATGGGGCAAATGCACATAGACAACGTGCTCTACAAGCTAATGGGCAAATGTACATCAAAGGCGACCATTCAGTCTTCATTTGCTTTAATGCAGTTTTAAGAACCAGTATACCTACACACTCACACAGTATAGAACAGTGGACAACTCAAATAGTAGTGGGGTTGTACAACTCCAAGAGGAACATGTACTGTGTCAGATTTATCATGCTGTCAATGATGATGTCACTACGTACTGTTGCAATATTTCTTCCTCGTGCCCCCATCCACTTCTCCCCATACCTATGATGCTACAGACCACTTGCCCTATGTATAAAACGACAGGAAATTAAAAAATCGAAGCTGGTTCACATATCCAAATTGCTCTAAATAAAGAACGAGAGATGGCTGCCTTGAGCACAGCCCTATGAAATCACAACGAAAGATGGCAATCCAAATTGCAGATCTTGCCTAATTCTCCTTAGTATAGTATCCAAAATGGCTGAATGGAGCACATCCTTACGATATCACAATCCTAGATGTGTATTGTGTTACCTTTCCTCCATTTTATGTGTTTTGTTATCTCAGTTTTGTTTATGAAACTAAAAATGTTTTTGAAGAAAGGATACATTTCACTGCTGATAAGAAAATAAATTTAGCAAGAAGGTATTGGCTTTATTAGTCTTGTCTTATTTATTAAAATGGTTCTTACTCATTGTAATTTACTTTCATACTCATCCACGGATTAGTTTCAGGCCAAGGAGCTGTATTTTGAAAGCAGTGGACATGATCACATGAAACTATGTTATTCTTAACCATTACTGCATGATAACAACAATTACAACTGGATTTCATTAAAAACATAAGCGGCAGATTCGACTTATAAACTTTGAAATGGGATGATGATAGCATACTTATGACATGTAACCATTGTTTCACCAAGTTAACTATTTTCAACTAATTAAGAGGCCAAGAACTATACAAAACGAACATCAGAGATATGGGAAACCAGGGTTTCGTACTACGCTACCGAAATAAACAGCAAATAATTGAAACAGCATTATTTTTTCACACAAGATACACGTTACATGAATGGTATAACCTAAGATCACCGATGCTCAAACAAGAAGAGGGACAGATCATCAGTTCTATTATTTTAAAAAAATAGAAAATGTCTTTCAAAGACTAATGTGATACAAAGATGAACTTCATTTTCTAGGACGCAGTGGTATCTCCAATATCTGAGTATCAAGGTCAGTCAGGTTCGGAGCATGAAATAAAATATTGTACTAAAGATGGGAGATCTGAGCTCAGTCTGCATGTTTTACAAGTAACTTGGCCTACTTTCTTCTTCTTTTTTTTTTTTCAAACCTTCAGTTATTCATTGTCCTACACTTAGGGAAATTGGGATAGGTCCACTGTAATGTCTGAGGGGATGGGAGAGCTGGTCATTAAAGTTTCAGCATCATGAAACCTGCATGTTGGCCATTGCAGTACAGATCCTCCTTAGCGTGTAGTGCAGCATCTCTGTCCACATTAACCGTACGCCAGAACATAGCCTCACAATCCTAGAGGCCCTGAGTAAAATCTGTCATTAGGACATTCTCTGAAGGAGAAAATACATTAGTTTTAAAGCTCTCTTCTCAATATATTGAGCAACAAACACGTCTGCAATGTTTGTCAGGATGTGTTAACTGAATTTCCAACGAAATCAACGCAGAATTTTCTTGAGTAACAGTTTTCTGAAGCAAAATACTGGGCGTTTCAAAAAAATTCAGCCTATTACGCAGCAGTATAATCCACATGATGAAGTGAATTTTAACTTACGTATCGAAACTAAAGCTTTATTCTGGAGCCAGTTTTAAGTTATTGGTCCGTTTAGTTGCCAGTATTGGCCTCCCTAGCGCTGCTCACTCACTTGTTTGGTTATTAACTGTGTTCGTCGAATAGAAATGGCGATAGCTCAGTAAGAAACCGGGTTTAACACAATTCCTTGCCAACGGGACACGTCAGTTACAACTGTTGGGGTGTTTTGCGTAGAGAGTATGACACCATCATTCGTCTCTAGGGTTGTCTCATCTCAAAGGGTGTGATTTTTTGTAAGGGGTTTGTAAAATAAGCCGTCTCTATGTCGACCATTCTAACAACTGTAAGTAGAGTACAACACCACTTAGTAATAGCAGTGAATACAGCAACTCACGTAAGGATGGGACGAGTTTGTTTATCGTGTGTCTGATGGAGGGAATATTGAACATTTGTGAAATGTGTGATGATCCAGTTAGATACATTTTATCATTGCCCGCAACAATATTAATTTCGAAAATAAGCTAATAAAATATTAATTTCACATTTTTGATGAATGATAAGAGAATGGCGGCAAACGGGGAAAAACAGTTTATTGATAATTTTTGGAGAAATTTGTTACATGTAATCAAGAGAGAACTTATGTGCCACCATCTTTGAGTTCGGTACTAGTGAGAGCACTGATGTGCGTGTTGTGGAGGCACAGAAAAACAGGCCTAAAAGGCGTAAGTCCACATCGTGCTGTTGTCATGCCACAGCAAGAAAATCTTATAATCCTACCAGTCAGCCATTCTTTGTATCCATTCCGGACAGACCAACATATTTGCGCCAGAGTTATTGCCGTTATCTTTTACTGTTTTTGAAAGACCTAGCAAGTTATTATTACAACGTGCAGACTTATATTGTTGTTTGCAGAATACGTTCAGATTTTTACTTGAACGATCTATCGTATATTTTAGTGAGTAAATATGTATGAGAGTGTCTGATGAGTGAGTAGTTGAAGTGGCCAGTAAATACAGTCAGGCATCTACAGAAAGATAACGGGTTATACGATTATTTACAAACTGTATGCGTACTATCTGAGAGATGCATAACTCCGATGGACTGTGCGTTCTCCGGTACTGAGTTACACTGCTGTGACGTAAGTCAGGGTATAGCAATACACACGTATACAGACGACGTCAGTATCGTGTATACAAGGTATAAAAGGGCAGTACATTGGCGGAGCTGTCATTTGTACTCAGGTGATTCACGTGAAACGTTTCCGTCGTGGTTACGGATGCTACGCGGGAATTATCAGGCTTTGAACACGAAATCTCAGTTAGAGCTAGACGCAAGGAACATTCCGTTTCGGAAATCGTTTGGGAAGTCAATATTCTGAGATCCACAGTGTCAAGAATGTGCCGAGAACACCAAATTTCAGGCGTTTTCGTAGAGATGTCAGTGCTAACAGACAAGCAACACTTCGTCAAATAACTGCAGAAATATATGTGGGACGTACGATGAACTTAGCTGTTAGGATCAAGCGGCGAAATTCGACGTTAATGGGCTATGGCAGTAGGCGGTCGACGCGAGAGGCTTTGCTACGACACGACATCTCTTACAGCGCTTCACCTGGCCTCGTGACGCTATCGGTTGGATGCGAGTGGAAAACCTTGGCCTGGTCAGATGAGTTCCATTTCCAGTTGGTCGGAGTTGAGGTTAGGGTTCGAGTGTGCCAGAGACGTCACGAATCCATGGAGATATGTCTTCAACAAGGCAACGCGCAAGCAGGTAGTAGCTCCATAATGGTGTGGGCTGCGATTGCTTGGAATCGACTGGATCCTCTGGTCCAACTCAACGATCATTGATAGTAAAAGTTTATGTCAAGCTGCTTGGAGATCATTTACAGCAAACAATGGATAATAATGTATCATGCCACTGGGCCACAACTGTTGGATACTGGTTTGAAGAACATTGCGGGCAGTTCAAACGAATGATTTTGCCACCCACATCGTCCGACATGAACCCCACTGAAAATTTATGGGACATAATGGATACGTCAGTTCGTGCACAAAGTCCTTCACCGGCAAAACCTTAGAAATTATGGATGGCTCTAGAGGCAGTATGGCTTAGTATTTCTGCAGGGGATTTACAACTATTTGTTGAGTCCATGAAACGTCGAGTTGCTGCACAGACATGGTAAAAGGAGGTCCGACACGATATTAAGAGGTATCCAATGACCTTTTCCACGAGAGTAATTTTCTTGGTAGAAAGGAAAAAATCAGGAGTGCTGATACACTCATAAGAGACCAAGACAGTAAAGTTCAGTAATGTCGTCCTATGTCATCACTACCGTCTTTCGTACTTGGGTTCTCGAGGCGACGTTTTGAATTTCGGCTGCTTCAAAAGACGTGACGGCCATTCAAAGTCGCAGGCAGTGAGGTGATATGGAGTCCTCCGGTGGCGTGTATGCGTGTGGGGCCCTGCCTCGGAGGCAGCGAGTGATGGATCAGCGAACTCACCCAGCTGCGCACTCGCGAGAGATTTAAAGTGCCGCCTCTCGCATAGCTGTGAGTGCCGCGAGGCGCCACGAGTGCAGATTTTGTCTTCTGTACCTGGCACACCAAAGCCCACGATAAAGACAGGCAGTGGCGCGTACGTCACAGCACGTGACACTGCACGTCTTACGAGTGCCAGCAGCCGTCTCTGGCGGCGAACGAATAGCTATTTCAGACGAGGTTAATAATTCTGGATTGAGTTTTTGAAATGTATGCAACTTAACGATAGCGCACGACAAAATTAAGAACTTTAGTGGATACCTTTCCAGTCACATATCGATTTCCAAAGGGCCATGCACGGAGCCGAGCGTTCGCGAAGTGTGGCGGACGAACAGTCTGGTGAGACATGTTCGTTGTAGGGCCCCGAATTTCGCCCCGTTGGCGCGCCGCGCTACGCTCACAGCTGCGCGAGAGGCGGAACTTTAAGTATCTCATGAGCATGCCACAGTGTGGTTACTTATTTTTAATGTTGGGGAGTGTTCAGTTTTTATAATTCTTGCCCGAAACTGTAAATTTACCTCTTGTTTTGTCATTCAGTACACTTTGGTATGGTCGGCACCCAGAGAAGTGGAGTAGTATTAGTGAGACTCAGAGAGGAATTCTAGAGCCCAAGTTGTGATTATTATTATTATATTAAAGTTTCCAGGGGACTTTTACTGTGCGCTACTTACAGCAGTAGTTCATCTGAAACCGACTACAATCACTCATCATTTGGATTTGCTGGTCTTGTATTTGTCATGTTTGCACTTAAAATTATTGAAAATCAGCTCCGTCTGTTATGCAATACGGTTTCCTAATGTGACTCAAACGTGTGTCAGCTCCTCTGTGCCATCATCAGTGGGTTTTCTTTGTTAAAATATGGGAATTATTTTAATTGATAACCCGTGGTCTAAGGGTAGAGTCTTTGATTCATAATTAAAACGTCTTCGGTCCCGGGTTCGATCCCCGCCACTGCCTAAATTTTGATAATTAATCAGCATTGGTGGTCGAAGACTTCCGGCATAAGAAGTTCTGCCAACGGCCTTGTCAAAGAGGGCGGAGGAGCGGATAGAGGTTCAGGGCACTCTCTTGTCCTAGGAGTGGGAAATTGCCCCTAAAGGCGGAAGAATCAGCAATTATCAACGACATGAGGATGCAGAAGGCAATGGAAACCACTGCATTAAAGACACGTAACGTGTATCCACAGGACATGTGGCCTGTAATTGAAGAAGTGTCATGATGATCTCTCCATTGGCAAGAGATTCCGGAGTAGTCCCCCATTCGGATCTCCGGGAGGGGACTGCCAAGGGGGAGGTTACCATGGGAAAAAGATTGAATAATCAACGAAAGGATAACGTTCTACGAGTCGGGGCGTGGAATGTCAGAAGCTTGAACGTGGTAGGGAAACCAGAAAATCTGAAAAGGGAAATGCAAAGGCTCAATCTAGATATAGTAGGGGTCAGTGAAGTGAAGTGGAATGATGACAAGGATTTCTGGTCAGATGAGTATCGGGTAATATCAACAGCAGCAGAAAATGGTATAACAGGTGTAGGATTCGTTATGAATAGGAAGGTAGGGCAGAGGGTGTGTTACTGTGAACAGTTCAGTGACCGGGTTGTTCTATTCAGAATCGACAGCAGACCAACACCGACAACGATAGTTCAGGTATACATGCCGAAGTCGCAAGCTGAAGATGAACAGATAGAGAAAGTGTATGAGGATATTGAAAGGGTAATGCAGTATGTAAAGGGGGAAGAAAATCTAATAGTAATGGGCGACTGGAATGCAGTTGTAGGGGAAGGAGTAGAATAAAAGGTTACAGGAGAATATGGGTTTGGGACAAGGAATGAAAGAGGAGAAAGACTAATTTTCGGTAACAAGTTTCAGCTAGTAATAGCGAATACCCTGTTCAAGAATCACAATAGGAGGAGGTATACTTGGAAAAGGCCGGGAGATACGGGAAGATTTCAATTAGATTACATCATGGTGAGACAGAGATTCCGAAATCAGATACTGGATTGTAAGGCGTACCCAGGAGCAGATATAGACTCAGATCACAATATAGTAGTGATGAAGAGTAGGCTGAAGTTCAAGACATTAGTCAGGAAGAATCAAACGCAAAGAAGTGGAATACGGAAGTACTAAGGAATGACGAGATACGTTTGAAGTTCTCTAACGCTATAGATACAGCAACAAGGAATAGCGCAGTAGGCAATACAGTTGAAGAGGAATGGACATCTCTAAAAAGGGCCATCACAGAAGTTGGGAAGGAAAACATAGGTACAAAGAAGGTAGCTGCGAAGAAACCATGGGTAACAGATGAAATACTTCAGTTGATTGATGAAAGGAGGAAGTACAAACATGTTCTGGGAAAATCAGGAATACAGAAGTACAAGTCGCTGAGGAATGAAATAAATAGGAAGTGCAGGGAAGCTAAGAAGAAATGGCTGCAGGAAAAATGTGAAGACATCGAAAAAGATATGATTGTCGGAAGGACAAACTCAGCATACAGGAAAGTCAAAACAGCCTTTGGTGACATTAAAAGCAACGGTGGTAACATTAAGAGTGCAACGGTAATTCCACTGTTAAATGCAGAGGAGAGAGCAGATAGGTGGAAAGAATACATTGAAAGCCTCTATGAGGGTGAAGATTTGTCTGATGTGATAGAAGAAGAAACAGGAGTCGATTTAGAAGACAGAGGGGATCCAGTATTAGAATCGGAATTTAAAAGAGCTTTGAAGGACGTACGGTCAAATAAGGCAGAAGGGATAGATAACATTCCATCAGAATTTCTAAAATCATTGGGGGAAGTGGTAACAAAACGACTATTCGCGTTGGTGTTTAGAATATATGAGTCTGGCGACATACCATCTGACTTTCGGAAAAGCATCAACCACACAATTCCGAAGACGGCAAGAGCTGACAAGTGCGAGAATTATCGCACAATCAGCTTAACAGCTCATGCATCGAAGCTGCGTACAAGAATAATATACAGAAGAATGGAAAAGAAAATTGAGAATGCGCTAGGTGACGATCAGTTTGGCTTTACGAAAAGTAAAGGGACGAGAGAGGCAATTCTGACCTTACGGCTAATAATGGAAGCAAGGCTAAAGAAAAATAAGACACTTTCATAGGATTTGTCGACCTGGAAAAAGCGTTTGAAAATATAAAATGGTGCCATCTGTTCGAGATTCTGAAAAAAGTAGGGGTACGCTATAGGGAGAGACGGGTCATATACAATATGTACAACAACCAAGAGGGAATAATAAGAGTGGACGATCAAGAACGAAGTGCTCGTATTAAGAAGGGTGTAAGACAAGGCTGTGGCATTTCGCCCCTACTCTTTAATCTGTGCATCGAGGAAGCAATGATGGAAATAAAAGAAAGGTTCAGGAGTGGAATTAAAATACAAGGTGAAATGATATCAATGATACGATTCGCTGATGACATTGCTATCCTGAGTGAAAGTGAAGAAGAATTAAATGATCTGCTGAACGGAATGAACAGTCTAATGAGTACATAGTATGGTTTGAGAGTAAATCGGAGAAAGACGAAGGTAATGAGAAGTAGTAGAAATGAGAACAGCGAGAAACTTAACATCAGGATTGATGGTCACGAAGTCAATGAAGTTAAGGAATTCTGCTACCTAGGCAGTAAAATAACCAATGACGGACGGAGTAAGGAGGACATCAAAAGCAGACTCGCTATGGCAAAAAAGACATTTCTGGCCAACAGAAGTCTACTAATATCAAATACCGGTCTTAATTTGAGGAAGAAAGTTTTGAGGATGTACGTCTGGTGTACAGCATTGTATGGTAGTGAAACATGGACTGTGGGAAAACCGGAACAGAAGAGAATCGAAGCATTTGAGATGTGGTGCTATAGACGAATGTTGAAAGTTAGGTGGACTGATAAGGTAAGGAATGAGGAGGTTCTACGCAGAATCGGAGAGGAAAGGAATATGTGGAAAACACTGATAAGGAGAAGGGACAGGATGATAGGACATCTGCTAAGACATGAGGGAAAGACTTCCATGGTACTAGAGGGAGCTGTAGAGGGCAAAAACTGTAGTGGAAGACAGAGATTGGAATACGTCAAGCAATTAATTGAGGACGTAGGCTGCAAGTGCTACTCTGAGATGAAGAGGTTAGCACAGGAAAGGAATTCGTGGCGTGCCGCATCAAACCAGTCAGTAGACTGATGACCAAAAAAAAAACTGATCTACGAAAATTTGGCCTAAAGAACGGTTTTTGTTTCTATCATTACATTAATTTTACGTTATACACCTCTGAAGCACCATTTGTACATTATCGTGTACTGGTAGCGTGTCATCTGCAAAAAAACGATGCTAACGTGAATTGGGTTGGCGCTTTAACACATCACGTATTTCCTGCATATATTTCCTATTACTTAACTTTTGTTTTGGCACATCTTTTTTCTTTCACGTTCCCATGAAATCTTGAAAACTACATGCAAATAATTTAGACACATTTTGCAGAATTTTGTTTGTAACGAACACTTTTCGCTTCGCCAAAACATAGTGTAAGTCTTGTTATTGTGTGTCATATCACAGTCAGATTCCCTTGTTCTCAAGTGAGGTTGGTGTCAAATTTGAATTTTGTTGACTTTCTCTCTCTCTCTCTCTCTCTCTCTGTGTGTGTGTCTGTCAGTGTTTTATATGGTCTTTAACTGATTGTATTTTGTTTTGTTAAAGTCCAAAATGGTTCAAACGGCTCTAAGCACTATGGGACTTAACATCTGAGATCATCAGTCCCCTAGACTTAGAACTACTTACACCTAACTAACCTAAGGACGTCACACACATCCATGCCAGAGGCAGGATTCGAGCCTGCGACCGCAGCAACTGCGCGGTTCCTGAGTGAAGCGCCTAGAACCGCTCGGCCACAGAAGACGGCTATGAAAGTTTCTTTGAATTGTTGTATAGCGTGCCTTTCAGTAGTGTTGTATATCCATTTATAACCCATTTTCCTTCTGCTATTGACTCCTGTATGAGCTAGTTTTCCTCTATTGTAAATTTATCGTGTAGGCTGTGACTGGGTTTTAGTATTTTGAAGTCTGTTTCTCTTTTAGTTGGGTGATGACTGTGGTCAGCGAATGTGCTGCTACTGGAGCTGTTACCTTTTAGAGCACTGAGATATTCTGAATACCTTGTTTTAAATTTGCTGTATCTTTGTCCTATAAACATACTATCTACAGCTACACAGTGGAATACACAATTTGCGTCCAGAAATTCTCTATACATTAGAAACAGAGACAACACACTAAATTTGATCGATCGCACCTTACAAAAAAATGAGCAACACTCACGACTTCACAACATTCAGAAAACAGATAACCACGAGCACCGCCATTCACAATCTACTGAATTACCATTTCGCACACAAGTAAGCAAGCTTCAAATGGTTCAAATGGCTCTGAGCACTATGGGACTCAACTGCTGTGGTCATAAGTCCCCTAGAACTTAGAACTACTTAAACCTAACTAACCTAAGGACAGCACACAACACCCAGCCATCACGAGGCAGAGAAAATCCCTGACCCCGCCGGGAATCGAACCCGGGAACCCGGGTGTGGGAAGCGAGAACGCTACCGCACGACCACGAGATGCGGGCAGCAAGCTTCAGAATCATGCTCCACAGGTTAAACAAAACAGCTATAAGTAGACGGAACTACACTTAGGAAAGAAACACAAACTAAATTCTGTTAGCCGGCCGTGGTGGTCTCGCGGTTCTAGGCGCGCAGTCCGGAACCGTGCGACTGCTACGGTCGCAGGTTCGAATCCTGCCTCGGGCATGGATGTGTGTGATGTCCTTAGGTTGGTTAGGTTTAAGTAGTTCTAAGTTCTAGGGGACTTATGACCACAGCAGTTGAGTCCCATAGTGCTCAGAGCCATTTGAACCCTTTTTTGAAATTCTGTTAAATATGTGTGGTAGTCGTCTGTGCTTGTCAACTACTCACAGCAACTCAAAAGAAAACTTATTTACGAAATTGAAACGTAAGTAATAGCAAACAGATGCACGAAATTTCCTGGCACAATAAAATTACGTTTAACCATAAAGTGATGTGTTAACTCGCCAACCTAATTCACGTTGACATCATTAGGTTGCAGGTAACATGCAACCAGCACGAGATAAAGTAGATGTGGTTATGCAGAAGCTTACAAAGTAAAATTAAGGCAATGATAAAACCTGTTCTTCCATTTCTGTAGCCTAGTCATAACTCAAAATATGTTCACTTTTCACAGAATTTAGTTAGGAAAAGCCACTGATGGTTGCATAGACGAGGTGAAACATGCATGTGTCACATAAAAAGAAGAAAAACTGTGTTTTTTATAGCACGCGGACTTTACACCCAATACGGTACTTTAATACCTCAGATCACATGAAGTTCAGAGGTTGAGATGCAACCTTTCAATTTCTTTTAGAAGAGAGCCAATAGAAAGTTAACTTAATACTTTGATCCTAAACGTAGCTCTAAAATGTATGCTGTATGTGCATGATTTAAAAGGAAGTACCTTTCCAAAATAGGATGGCTGTTTTGAAATAAGATCATTGTATCCTTTTCCTGAATTAAATCATGTAGAATACATATATAGTCGTGAGAAAACGGGTGAAATGTTTTGAAACACCCTTTACGTGTAGTTGCTGGCCCATATACATCTGACAACTGTTGCCGGAAGTCGCCTCGGTCGTAGATCGTGATGACGAGTCCAGCCTGTGAGATGTATTCTGACCGGCCGCCAACCACGTTGAATCGACGATTTCGTTCACTTGTAGATCCACATACACTTTCACATCTCGTGTGATGACAACTTTAGTGTGTTTGCAAATTATGTGGTACTTACCATGTTTATCCACGGATTTGTAAGTATAACATACTATCCGTCGTCTCCATACAGGTACATCGAAATTTCCGAACACACAATTAATATGCAGCAGTGTACGATGCACGAAATGGTATCTAATTTCAACGGCATGCGTCTGCAGACCTGCAGCAGAGCCGCACTCAGTTAGCAGAACTACAATCAGAGCTCCCTGCTCCGCCACTATTACTGGATATCCATCTGAAATACACTGCCGAATAACTGGCACCACACAGGGAAGCCGTACCGTACACTGCATGCAAACAAGCTCCACACATCCCCCACACAGTGAGATGATCTATGGCCGATCTCCCACTACTGTATAACGATCTTGATTGTTCCAGGAATGTAGCAGCTGCAGCAACTGGGACTCGCCATCGCTTATCACGGTAATGATGCATGATACCTATACTAACAAATCCAACCTTGCATGAGCTATCGCAGCTAGTAAGCCACTACTGCTCTTACTACCCATCCCACTGTCGCAGAGGTTTTTTTCCCACGGCACGAGCCATGGCACTTTTTTCCCTCTGCTCTTCAAATCGCTACCCTCACTCGCGTTTCGTCCACTATCTATCACCTGACGGACCGTGTTAATGCGTAGTCCTACCCAGACGCACGGACAACATCACAGCCCAGCATCCTGTGATCCACTTACTAGATAACTAACATGTTTTACGGAGGTGACAGTAGAACTTTTGGTTTGGTCACCACGTTGGTGCGGGCGTGGAGGGGCCCCATCTCTATTTAAACATACCGGATGGCGTGGCTCTCATCCTAACCTACAGTTGCATATCATGGAACACTACAGACTTTCCGAGTCGTCCCATTCCGTGGGGCAGCAGGTTCTCCACACGCGGGCCACTACAGGTGTGGTACGACCCATGACGCTGCGGTTTCGCCATGTGGTAAATAATATACATGAAGAGGACCATATAACTCTCCTTAAAGATCGTAATTTCGTGATAGAGCACCGCTGGTGTCGTCGAGATACAGTACTTCCTATGAAGCATTTACCGCAATCAGGCAACTAAAGACAACCCAAAAGTACTTTATAGCATATTATTAAGTATACAGGATGCTGTACAACTATTATTACACTTCTGTACGTGTTATCGGTTACTCAGTATATGTGCGAACTGTTTTAATGGGTGATGAGTGGAGGCAATGTCTGGATGGTCGGTACAATTGACACAATGGTGAGATTCGTTAAGCTACACACAAAATGTAGAGATTGCTGTCTAGTGATAAACTTTCAGTTTTCGATGTATTCTGCCAACACACATTTTCCAACGGCAAACAAGATTCACCAAGTCGTCAAGGAGGAACTCCACCCTATATTTTCGTAAATAAATGCACAAATAAGTCTACATTTCTTCGTTCGAGTCATAGTGTTGAATAAGAATTGCTTCTTTCATTTTGCGGAACGGATAAGTATCACAGGACCCCCGAATGATTTTACGGCACGGATAAGAAACGCAGGATCTCAAATCATTTTACGGAACAGATAAGAATATCAGGACCCAAAATCTTCTGTAGGATTTTTGGCGGTTGAAATAGTACTCTAAGTTTCAGCGCCGTAATTTTTTCGCCATGACAAAATGTGAAGTATTTGGAAAAGCTTTCTTATCGTAGTTAAAAATTATTTTTCTCCCCATTAATTCACTTGAGGAGGATTTTTTACGGCTCTGAGAGTCTGTATATGACAGTTGGAGGTACAGTATCATCTAAAAAAATATGTTTTCCAAAACGAAGTTGTTAACATGAGTTTTTGGTATTAACCATACGACAAAGTTACATATTCCATCGCGATGTATCTCTTGACGGAAACTTCGTTTCGATCTCTTGAATTATTATGTGCCACATCTTACGCAACTACCCCTGCAAACCTAACTTTTTAACAGCGTGCCAGAAAATGTCCTATTTTTACCCTCTCTTATCCCAACAATTGTATAAATGTTACTGATGACATTCCAGTCAGGCTCTGATTTGGAACATATTAGGCTTGGAGGTCTAACACGGAATCTCAGCACTATGAAATGTACGAAAGTAGTACGAAAAACTGACCAAATGTGATGAACAAGATCTAACCATTACGTAGTTTATGATACAATAGTAGTCATTATTTAGGGGGTATAGTCACCTCACATGTTTCAGTAAATTAGAATTTGTGCATCCAGAATTTCTAGTCAGACTTGTATCATCCAATAAACCATAGACGAAAGAAATACAGAATCGCTAGCGAACATGTCGATATACGTTGTTATCAGGTAGGAAGGGAATCATTCATGCACAGTATCAAAACTGACACAGAAGAATAAACCAGAATAGTGTACCTGGAACCAAACCAGAGGAGTCCTAACCACGACAGGCAGAGTGCTAGATGGTGTGAGTTCAGACCCACTAGTCTGCAGTCCACTTTTCGCTGATTGAGATGCACAAACTTGCAAAATAATTCACCAGGCTCATCGGCAACAAGCAAATTGCGGTCACCACTGCCATAACCACACCACTGGTATTGTAATGGAATAGTGCCATGCTTCCTGTGTCTCTGTCTATCTACCTACCTATCTATCTATCTATCTCCTCTCCTCTCTCTCTCTCTCTCTCTCTCTCTCTCTCTCTCTCTCTCTCATATAGTAGAATACTATATTACCTTAAGTTAATGACACGATCGAAAAAAATCAAAATTATGAACCTAAAAACCGATGTTATTCTTATTTTTTCATCATTGGAACTGATATATAAGAATAACACAAGATTTATTTACAATTTAATCTGAAGTTGTAACTACAATTTAAACTTATTGTCGTTATTCATCTTTGTATGATTTACTCTGAGAAATTTGACAAGATGTAGTAAACTGTATGAGAGACTTTGTATCTAAAAAAAATTGATGTATTTTATAACCACTGACGTGCAACTTCATGTATCGTTGTTGTTGATTTGTGTGCAACAAAGTAAATGGGTCACCAAGCGCAGATGCTTATTGCTGTAAATTGCGACAGTAAATTAACAGTCTTGTAGCTACAGTATTTACAGTATTTACTGGTCATGGAACATTAGCACAATTTATGTCTCCGGACCTTTGCTTCTGTGAAAATGAAAATCAAGAAGAAAACAAACGAAGCAGAAGAAACTGAGCAAGTTCCGGAAGTCCAGCGTCTCTCACAGGATACGTGGCGATGACAAAACAGTGGTTCAGTTTAGCTGGTGATGGTCTGCTTGGGGTGGCTGCCCGAAATAGAATGGATTCCACCTGCTCTGTGACGGTTGCATCGCCATCTCCATACATTTGCAGGCGGGTGACTCGTCGGACCATCGGTCCCGTGACCTTGCCACCGCCATTTGCAGTGGAGCTGCTAAGCTTGAGGTAGCGATGGTCACTGCCATCGTTACGTCTTATGTCCATCGAAGGGAAAGATACCAGACTTAAAGCTACAACTTTATTGGCACTCTCGGTTTCTGGATTACAGCCATCACCACTCGTCGTTGCCAGTAAAACACCTCGCAGTATGGCGTTCGACGAGCTCATCTGACCAACAGTGGCATTGATTATTACTCCGTGAGTTTATGTATAAAATTACAGAGTTACAATTCATTCATCTCTTACGTACAATCGCATTCACACCATCTAATCTCTCATCATCTGTAGTATAGCTACCAGTTCACACTCCGACACTTTATCCATTAATACTGTCTCAAATGTCAGTTAGATGTCATGAAATATATGGAGAAGTTGAAAGAAACAGACACATTTCTCTGACAACCGCTGAAAAAGTTTAAAAACGATCCTTTGCAGGGTGGACGGCTGCGAGACGTGCGGGAAGGAAGTTACTGCGGTTTTGTAAGTTACAAATATGGTTGTCGAGCCTTGTCTACTTCAGTGTCGTGGCCAGATGCACTGGTTTCTCGATTGAGGGCACAATTATCCCGATAGATGTGGTCCCACAGATTCTCGATTTGGTGGCCAGGAGGGTATGACAAACTTATCTTGCTATTCTTCGAATCACGCACGTAAACAGCGAGCTTTGTGAGAAGTTGCATTGCTCTGCTGGAATATGCCATCAAGCCGAGGAAAAACAAGGTGCATGTACTGGTGGACATGGTCCACAAGGGATGGTGCATACTTGTGCTGATCCGTTGTGCCTTCCAGAATGAGATCATCCACTGCTTGGCCCTTCCAGCCGGCCGCTGTGACCGAGCGGTTCTACGCGCTTCAGTCCGGAACGGCGCTGCTACCACGGTCGCAGGTTCGAATCCTGTCTGTGGCATGGATGTGTGTGATGTCCTTAGGTTAGTTAGGTTTAAGTAGTTCTAAGTATAGCGGACTGGTGACCTCAGATTTTAAGTCCCATAATGCTTGGAGTCGTTTGAAACATCTGGACCTTTCCGACAATTGTTGCCGGATATTTGCTTTCAGACGTTTCACGCCGGTGGAGCATAAAACATGATTCATCTGAAAAGGTCACTTGTCGCCACTCAACAGACGTCCAGATGTAGTACTGACGTGCGAATACCTGCTACGGAGGGCCACACGTAGCAACGTTCGTTGATCGATTGTTGGTAGCCCCTTCATTCATCTGGGGGGTAAGCTGCTTGATAGTTGCACTTCTGGTTAACCCATAAGCATCTCCGCAACCACAGTTCACCCCTGTTTTCTATGGCCCGTGGTTCAACACTGTTGCCTTGGCATCGGTTTTGGATCGCGCCATTTTAACATGCACTACGTATTTTAACCACGGCGCCACGCAAAGAGTTTACAAATTTAACTGTTTCGGGAACGCTTCCACCCTTGGTCTGATAACTGTTGAACACGCCCTGTTGAACGTCGTTCCGTTTCCGCATTACGACAACAGCTGCATTGTTTCCTTGGTCTCCTCGACACGCTTTATATACGATACACTGCTAGTGCTGGCACCTGTTATCTGTGAACGGTTATCGCACGCTGACTTCCAACATAGGCGGTAGTCACATTAACGTGAATGGACCGCGTAGCAACTGTCAGCTACTACCTTTACTGTCACTTTTACTAATATAATTCCCTGAGCCTGTCCTGTCCTTTGATTACTTTTATTAATGTCCATCTTACAACCAACCTAATTTACCGCGTCGGACACAATTACAATACCATCAGTATTCATAAAAGATTTCATTTTTTCCCCAAAACTTATATTCAATGTCAACCAGATACTATACCGTAACTGTAGGGCAATTCGATAAACCCACTTTACAAATTGAAGAGATATACTGCGAGTGAAATATTGGGATTGGAGCGTATAATAATGGTATCTACACATAGACCGACAGAACAACAAATGTCGCAGCATCCACTGTTTCGTCGCCACAACAGCTGCCGTAACCTCCTTCCCTCCCCCCCCTCCCTCCCCATGCCACCATGGGACAATAAAACGGCGACAACATGGTGATGGCCTGTTTTGTTTTGTGCAGAAAGCGTTTAATGCTGTTTGTAGAAACATGTCACATCCATTGCGCCAGATGGCATCATCATTACTTCTGCCTCTCATTTCTTAAATAACAGAACAATGTTAATAGCTCTGTGGCTATATCACCGCAGGGAAACAAGTCAAAATCTGGAGTCAATCGAAATACTAAGCTTTCAGTACCGATTACTTGATACTGATTATTCTTGTTTGTGGAGCGGCTAATTAAAACTGAATGGAACGTAGTTTTTGTGTCATACACGTTCCCTCTTTAGTTTTTGCAAGGCATCTTCAGCGGCAGTTTTCTGTGTGTTGTTCTACATGCTGTGTTTTTATTCCTTTGTTAGCGCTACTCTTCTACTTATAATTTGTTTGAAAATTTTTGTTTCCAGACTTCAAGGAGATAGGAAATGGACAAAAGTTTTGAAATGGCAACTATACGGAGAAGAGTAGCGCTAACAAAGGAATAAAAATACAGAATCCACGAAACCTGTCGCTGACGATGCCTTGCAAAAAAATAAACGCGGAACGCGTACGGCACAAAAATGCGTTTAATTCAATTATAATTAGCCGGTACATACGTAAAAATTACCAGTGTACCATAATATAGGACGACAGAACTACAAAAGTTGAAGATATTTAATTATCGAAATTTGTCTCGGTTACTGAATCTATTTTACACAAATATCGCTTCACAAAGGTAGCGTACTTGATACGTATGATTTACAAGTCAAGTTGACAAAATGTCTGTACTTGCAATGACAGTGTATGCTAATGCGTTCGGGATAAATATTTGATAATATATGTAACATAGTGGAAAGTACAGATCGAAAAGTATACATGGAGTACCTTTACGAAGGGGAGGAACTGTCTAATAATGCTATAGAAGGTGAAGCGAATATCGATTAGGAAGATTTGGGGCTCCAGTACTACAATCAGAGTTTGAGATAATTTCGGAAGAATGGCGGCCAAAGAAGAAAGGCTGGATATGTAACATTAGTCCAGAATTCCTAAAATCATTGGGGAGAAGTGGCGAGCAAATGTTATTCAAAATAATGTGTAGAAGCTATAAGACTGAAGAAATGCAGTCGGGCTTTAGGAAGAATATCGTCCATGAATCTCGAAGTTAGCAAGCACAAACAGATATGAGAACTGTCGAACAACCATTCTCCTCTAATGACCTCGTTGTCGACGGGACGTTAAACACTAACCAACCATTCTCATAGCGCATGCATTCTGGATGCTAACCAGAATAGTATACAAAAGAATGGAAGAGAAAACTGATGATGATCAGATGATCAGTTTGGCTTTAAGAATGTTTAAAGAACAAAGAAGCGTTCTGATTTAAGCTGGATGATGTCAGCAAAAATCACAAAATAGAACATTCGTAGAACGTTTCGCCTAGGACTAGCGTTCTGCAAAAGAAAGTAACGCAAAATATTTGAAAGTGTCGGAAAAAGAGATACACGCAAAACGAAACACATGCAATGAACAACCTCTACAATAATCAAGTAATCAAAGGAAGAAACTAAAGTATGCTCATTTAAATATATATGTGGAAAACTGAGAATAAATCTGAAATCTAAAAGCAGAAAGGAAACTATACAGAAGCGTTAAATTAGTTTTTATATGGAAGTGAGACATGGGTACTCTCGAAAAAGGCAGAAGATTATGTCATTTGAGATGAAATTTCTCAGGGCAGTCAAAGACTGCTCACTGATGTATAAAATACGAAACACAAAACTAAAAAACACGAAGTCTACTGGTGTAACCATTTAGAAATAATGCAGAAAGGTGCTCTGCCTATAATCCCTCACTGGACAGTGAAGTACCGGACGTCTGAGGATAAGATGGTTTCAGGAACAGGCTGTGCAGCCTACTAAATGAAGAGAAGAAGAAGATGATGAATCGAAAGGGAATTATATGAATAAAACGCAGAGAGAGAAGTACTAAAAATAAAAAGTGTGTAATGCAAACTGTAGCCTTCCTTCTCTACTATTCAAACCCGTACATCGAACAAGAAATGAGGGAAATAAAAGGAAGGTGAAGAGACTGGATTTAAATTCAGAGCGAAAGCATAGAAATGGAAAGAATAGCTGAAAACATTTCTATTCTACGTGAAACAAGGAAGAAAAAGTACGGGATCTGTTGAATAGAACGAACAGTCAGTTGAGCACATAATATACATTTAAAGTGAATCAAGCCGTGTAAAAAGTATGGAGGAGTAGTAGAAATTAATATTGAGAGAAATTTAACACCAGAGTTCAGGTAATAAAAGAAGAGAAGGAGAGAATTAACATGGGAGCTAAAAAAAAAATAGACGGAAGAAGCGAGGACATTTCAAGAAGATCAGCACAGGCAAAGATAAGCTCCGTGTCAAAAGTAGCCTACTGTCAAAAATCAAAGTACTTGTTTTGGAAGAGGTATTTCCGATCGTTGGTGTCTGCAACACTGCATTGTATGACTGTGGGAAACCCGGAAAATGAGGGAAACGTTTGAGTTACGGCGCTGCAGAAATGTACGAGTACTAAAAAGCACATATAAGATGTAAAATGAAGTGGTTCCGGGCAAAAGCGTCTAGGAAAGGAACATTTGAAGAACACTAACTAAAAAAGTGAACAAGATGGCAGGACGTGCGTTAATGAAAAGGGCTAATGTATTCGCAACCTGTCGTCACCCTGTACTAGTAACGTTAACTTTTCAATTTACAGTGGTGAACCACACGTTGGCTTCTCTCACAATCGATCTCTGTAGATATGGGATGTCTTTGGTACCTGCGTGGTCTGTTCCCCATAGTCTGTAACACGGGAATGTCACGTCAGCCCCCGCGACTATATAGTTGGTAAACTGTTTGTGTGAACAAGTACTCTACTGGGGAGACAAAGAACAATCCAGCATTCGTAAGACTGAGGGAAGTGGTCGTGTCTTTCACACGGAATCACGGCGGTATTCGTTCTAAGCGATTTGGGGTAACAACAGAAAACCTAAATCTCGACGTCACTACTTGAACTTTGACTACTATTCTCTGCTAGGAGGCACAGACACGTACTAAACATCAACACTCCTAGGCCAAGAATAATTCAAAAGAAGTATTTTACGTGAGTATTCGGCAGCAATAAATTTTGTGGCTGCTGTCATTCCGAAGGGACTCCAGGGTCTTAACAACAACGTCAGATCGCACAGTAGACGGTATCACACCAGTCTGTTCCTTGACACATTTGATTATCCCTTTTCTCTTCTACTATACCCCAACATGCATCATGCCAACACTCGCTCAGCTACCTCAATTTCCACTCGTTTTCACATTAACAGTCAATGTATAACCACCGGAAATCAAAAGTATCAGGACACAGATTACAAACTTCGCAGTCTTGATTTAAAAAACCCTACTTATTTTATCAAAAGTATTCAAGCCACTTTTATTTTCTAGTTGGATTCATTTTCGGTCCATCCATTCATTTTCTGCAGCTCCTGTGGATATATGATTATAGACATACACGGTACTACAAATATCTTTTTTTATCTGTTGTATCTGATTTTGAACCTACTTTGAAAATCACTAAGTTAAATTCATACATGTCACATATTTATGAAATCATTGAATGGCCTATCTAAAAGATATATCAGATGGCTCCCCATTACCGCTTTTCAGTACCTACAGTGACAACAAGAAGAATAAATACGGAAAAGCACAGTATGGACAGTATTGATATATAATTATTGACTTCTCCACTACAGCCCCAAGACAGAAGAAAGTTAGAGCTTCATATCTCTTCGACAATAATATAGAGATTGAGCACAACTACAGGCTGGAGGGGTACTTGTAAAGAACGCAACTATTTCGTCTTTAGAGGATACGTCCGACATTCACCTCAGTCAACTGATAATCCCTCTCTTAGTACGTTGGCTCAAAAATGAGCAAAATAGAGGAAGGTCGAGCTTGAGTAATTTCAAAAACGTCTTCTATTATAAAGAGCTGGAAAATTTAAACTACTTCGATTAGTTTCTCTGAAGGCATTACCACGGCACAGCACTGTAGACTGGCCGAGCGGTTCTAGGCGCTTCAGTCCGGCGCCGCGCGGCTGCTACGGTCGCAAGATCGAATCCTGCCTCGGGCATGGATGTGTGTGATGTCCTTAGGTTAGTTATGTTTAAGTAGTTCTAAGTCTAGGGAACTGATGATCTCAGATGTTAGGTCCCATAGTGATTAGAGCCATTTTTTCGACAATTACATGGTCTCTTTAACGGAGTGAATTCTCCAATGAGTACAGAATTTGAGAGTAAAGCGAAGAAAGACAAAAGTAATAAGAATCAGCAGAAAGGACAATGGCGACAAGCTTAACATGAAAATTGGCGGTCACTGGGAAGGCGAATATAAGCAATTATGCTACACTAGAAGCAAAATAACGTATGACGGACTAAGCGAGAAGAATAAAAGAAGCTGACAATGATACGCAAACAGAATTCCGCTAGTATTAAACTTAGGTCTTAATCTGATGATGAAATTTCTGAGAATGTACATTTGGATGACAGTATTGTACGGTAGAGAATTTTGGACAGTGAGAGAACCGGTTCAGAAGAATATCGGTGCGTTTTAGATGTGGTGCTACAGAAGAATGTTGAAAATTAAGTGGACTGGTAAGACAAGGACTGAAGAGGTGATCTACAGCAAGGGCGAGGAACTTAAGGGAAGCACCTGGAAGCGAAGGGGTAGAATGAAAGGACATGTGTTAAGATACCAGGGAACAACATGCATCGTAATGGAGGGAATTATAGAGATTAAAAATTCAAGGGCAAGAGAGACAGTAGAGTAGATCCAACAAATAATTGAGGACAAAGGTTGCAGTTGCTATTCTGAGATAAGAAGTTCGCACAAGTGAGGAAATCCTAGCGGACTGCATAATACCATTCAGAAGACTTATGACTCGAAAACCAAATCTTAATTAATAGCAGCACTGGTGAAACGATAGGCAACAGAATCAAAAAGGTTGCAGTAAACAGGAGTCCTTAATCGAGCTGTTTGCAAGGTATGTGCTAGTGTGTGGCTACGAGCCGCCAGCGAGTTCAGTACGTGCTTTTGTCCTAGTTAGTATTTTAAAAGTAAAGTTGTCGATTGAGTCCCTATCTGACCTGTTCAACTTGCTCTTCAACTCGCTGTAGCTTCTAAAATTATTTCATAATCAAGAAATCCTAAAACTATGTATTTCAGAGGTGAATTGTGTAAAAAAAAAAAAGCCTTTCTTTCATTGATCTCGGATAGAACCTCCCCTTAAACAGGTGCAAGTGTGCAGTAGATTTGTATAATGTACTGAAGAAATACTTTAAATCTTGTTCACGTTGGCCGTGGATGATATTCGAGTTTATTGACATGGTGACTTCCTGAAAACGTCTTTAAAGTAGATTTGCTGGCAAGGACAATCGAACGTACTTAAACTACATTTACTGGCTAGGACAATCGTTCATACTAAAGTCAGTGACGGTTCCTAACCACACGCTCCCAGTTATCTCAGAAGCATCTCGTTTGCGGAACAATGTGCAGTGGAATGTTTTTGAGCCTATTATCATATATTGTCATCGGTATGGCTTAACGCTGTCAGTTACAATTATTTGCGTTGCAACATATAGCAAGATAATAGTATCTTCTTTTTGTTTTAGCAAAATTGCATTTTTCTAAAGACAAATGCAGTGGACTTATTGTGAATTGAACATTTGGTGATCAACAAAAGGCATTTGTAAAAAAAGAATACATAATGTTTTGAATTTTGAGGAATAAGCAACATAACTACATTATGTTTGTAAAGCGATCTCCTCCTTTTCTCTGACATACTTGTTTTGTCACTTCCTCCTCGCCGTAATTGCTTAAGATATATGTATAAGTGTAGGTTCCTATAGGTATTAATCATTACTCAGTTTCTTTCAAGCATTGTCTCGTGTGCTTTTATTTGATACTACTTAACTCATTAACATTTTATTGACAGTTAACTAAGTGGAAGTGTAGTGAGTCTTATTGTATCAACGGAAATAACTAACTTGGGCGATATTGTTTAGCCGCCATTGCGGCCATCTCGCCGAGATAACTACGAGTTGTAATAATTGCTTAGCATATACATATCATTTAATTAACGAAGTATGACTGCCCAGTATGAATCAAATAGGCGTTCTGGTGATATTCCAAACTTCCACAGTCACAAAAATACATAGCCAGGCTTATCATTGCAAAAAAGAGAGAGAGAGAGAGCGCTAGAAGCAGTTTTGGTGAAATGAGGAGAATAACCGCCGTGGTACAAGTGGATACCGTCTTCTAAATGTATCCCAGAGTTAGTAGTGAAGAAGTAGTAAATTAGAAGGCCCGCCAGGGTAGCCGAGAGCGTTAACGCGCTGCTTCCTGGACTCGGGTAGGCGCGCCGGCCCCGGATCGAATCCGCCCGGTGGGTTCACGACGGGGGCCGATGTGCCGGCCAGCCTGGATGTGGTTTTCAGGCGGTTTTCCACATCCTACTCGGTTAATACCGGGTTGGTCCCCATGTTCCGCCTCAATTACACGCCTCGCAGACATCTGAACACATTCGCACTATTCCATGGCTTTTACTATACACAGACAGTTGGGGAACAGTAATTCTATCCCAGGAGCGTACGGGGTGGCGGCAAGAAGGGCATCCGGCCACCCATTGAACATTAAAATGCCGAATCCGATTAACGATGGCTGACGCTGCGTAACTGCAGGACAAGCCTCAAGCGATAGTTAGATATAAAGTAGTAAATTAGAACGTCATTAGCGATGCAGTAGTGTTACTACATGAACAGTGAAATGCAGTGAGCGAAAATAGTAACTCCCTTAATTTGTGGGGGAGGGGGGATCACGCTAGGAAAAGTTTCGAAAAGTTTTGAAATTATCTACAGCGTTTGTTTAGGTCACTAAGCATTCTCATTCACAGATATTGGAGGAGAATACTCTGGGTAATTTGTCCGTCCTCAGATAGATACATTGGCTAAAGACGTGTATTCCGTTTAGAACTGCAGTACTTATTGTGCCGAACCTGTGATATAAGGGTATATCCGTTACTTATTAGTCCTCGAAAGCATTATAAAGTATTTTAATTCGGTCAGTAATTGCATGGAATACCGAAACTCTAATTTTAATGTGTCCCCGGTTCCCATTAGAAAGGCAACCTGCAACTAGTACCGAGTCACCGGGTGATCCATTAGCCGATTAGTAATTTAGTAATATAGATTCAACCTTCTAGCGTTGGTAAGTATGGGTAATTAAAGTAAAATGGTAGTCAAACAGGACTGGTGCCCGTGCCTCGAGAGAAGGGACCGGTTTGCGGACCACATCGCTTCCGCCGTTTGACTGGGTGCGGCTTCCCCGGCCCCGTGTTTGCAGAGCCTTGTCTCGGGAAGGCGGCGCCGCCCCCACCACGGCAGCCGCAAGAGAAACAGCCGCGGCTGTTTGCTCCCTCCGAGGAGTTGTAAGGAGACGGCCGCGGCTGCAGGCAAGCAGCCGAGGGTGGTCTGGCGGCTCGCCGCAGACGCCGTGCCAGAGTTAGCGAACCCGCAAGCCGCTGATGTATGGAGCCGTCTTGTGGGCGCTCCTGCAGACGGACGTAAGTTCTGGCTCGCGGGCTCTGCATGTTATCACCTGATCAACACATCGTTGTCTTCCTACTGACAATATACTCCTCAGAGAGCGAACACTGTTCTAATATGGTAACACAGCTGGAATTGAATTTCTGTAACCTGTAGGGCCTACGCTGTCAATACCCTTACAACAATCGACATTAGCACCTTACTTCTGGTGGCTGTGATATCGCTGATGTCGTATTTGTTTCGTTATTTCTAAATATATATGGATACTAGACTTTTCGCTATCACTTCGCCTACATATACATTCGACACATTAGTTCAACACGCCTCCTCCTTCCCCTCTCTGTGTCCCCCCTCTCTGACCATATCTTCCTCCCGACTGCCTCTGACCGTGCCCTTCTGCCTCTCTTTCCATCTCTGACATCCCCTCTTCCTTTTCCACCCTCCCACCGCCCCACTACACTTTCCACCTGCCTCACGGATCTCCCCTGCTCACCTCTCTCTGCCTATTTTCTCCTCCCCTCGCCATCCTCTATCCATCTCACTCTTCCCTAACCACTCATCGGCTTGTGTAGCCCCTGCAATATAGCTCAATAAAGCAGGCCAGTACTATTCCCACAAAACGCCTGTCATGCAGCGCAGGCTACAAATTAAACTAAAACCAAACTCCCCCGAACAAGCCATGAAGACCCAACGGTACCGACCGGCTGCCGTGTCATCCTCAACCCATAGGCATCAGCGGATGCGGATGTGGAGGGGCATGTGGTCATCACACCGCTCTCCCGGCCGTATGTCAGTTTCCGAGACCGGAGCCGCTACTTCTCAATCAAGTAGCTCTTCAGTTTGACTCACAAGGGCTGAGTGCTCCCCGCTTGCCAACAGCGCTCGGCAGACCGGATGGTCACCCATCCAAGTGATAGCCCAGCCCGACAGCTTAACTTCGGTGATCTGATGGGAACCGGTGTTACCACTGCGGCAAGGCCGTTGGCCAGGCTACAAATTAGTATTTAGAAAATCATTTATTTGCCCCTGATGCAGTGGCTGACATGCAAAGCAGATCGATAAAGCAGGCTGACACTACCACAACAGAACACGCCTCTCATTTAGGGCAGCATACAAGCCAATACTGTTCTCACACGAATGCTTGTCGTGCAGGGAACCTATAAACCTTGGACTGGAGAAGAACATGTTTTTGTCTTCATATTTGCTCCCCCTTCAGATAGCAGGTTATTAACCCCACAGTGCTCATTCTCATCAGGCCGGATATTGCAGTGTCAAATTTGGTTGAAATCGATCCAGATTCTCTGCTCTATGTATACATAGACGATGTATCATGATGAGCCAAAACATTACTGCCTACAGCGGAAACTAATACTGCCTGGAGGCCCTGCAGGCTCAGAACAGTGAGGAAAGAATAGAAGCACAGCAGAGACCAATGAGGAGTCAGTCTAGTGACGATACATGTCGCAAGTGAGGACATGCACTAACAAACAATTTTGGCAAAGGGCAGAATCTTTTGGTTGGCACATGAAAATCGATATTTCTGAAATTTCAAGGCTTTTCGTTGTTCGTGTACGATTGTTGTAAGCGTCTATTGAAATTGGTTGAAGGGTACTGAAACCGCGAACGGATACTTTATTTGGCGTCCACGCTTCATCACTGAATGTGGAGGTCGGAGGCTTTCCCATTGTTGAACATGGACCTCTGCACGAGACGATATTTGTAATTTCTCTGGGGACTCGACATTTTCAGTAATGATTTCAGCGGATAATGGATCATCTGGATTGATCAGTGGACCAATGGAAACGTCTTGCCTGGTCGGATGATCACCTTTCTTGTTAAACCGGGGCGATGGTCACGTCTGGGTATGTCGCCATCCAGCTGAAAAGCTTCTCGAAACCTGCACTGCACCACTGACGCAGGCCGGTGAAGGCAGTGTTATGCATAGGGCACATTCACCTGAGTTTGCATGGGACATATAGAAAAATCGAAACCACCATGAGAGTTGTGGCCCACGTGACCATATTGTGGACCATCAGCATCCCTTCATCTAGATCTACATCATACTTCCCACGCCGCCTAACAGTATTTTGGCCGAGCGTATTTCTGGCACCACCAACTGATTCCCCCTACCCTTTTTCTCTCGCGAAGAGCGCGTGGGATAAATGATTGTTTGTAGGCCTTTGTATTAGCTCTAATTTCTCAAATTTTCTTTCTTACTAAGGTCTCGTCGTGATCATTTTGCGAGATATGTGTGGAAATACGTAACATGTTGTCCGAAACATCCTGGAAAGTGTTCTGTCGCAATTTCCATAGTAAACCTTTCTGTGATGCACAACACCTCTCTTGTAACATCTGCCACTCGAAGAAACGCAGTGCTCTTCGATCTTCTCCATCTCTTCTCTCAATCCTACTTGGTAGGATCCCAGACAGGTGAACAATAATCAAGAACTGGTCGAACAAGCGCCTTAAAAGCGACTTCCTTCGTTGAAGAGCTACATTTCCTTAAGATTCTACATCTACATCTACATATATGCTCCGCTAGCCACCAGTCGGTGTGTGGCGGAGGGCACAATTCGCCCCAAAGTCATATCCCCCCCACCCCCCCACCCCCCGTTACATTCGCGGATAGCGCGAGGCAAAAGGGACTGTCTGAATACCTCAGTACGAGCTCTAATTTTCTCTATCTTTGAATGGTGATCATTGCGCGATTTGAAAGTTGTTGGTAACAATATAATAATATATGCTCTACATCCTCGGCGAAGATCGGATTTCGGAATTTAGTGAGCAAACCCTTCCGTTTAGCGCGTCATCTATCTGCAAGTGTGTCCCACTTCAAACTTTCTTTGAGATTTGTAGCGCTCGCGATGGCTAAATGTACCAACACGAATCTTGCCGCTGTTCTTTGGACCTTCTTAATCTTGAATCAGACCCAACTGGTAAGTGTCCCATACAGACGAACTATACTCTAAGACCTGACGAACGAACGTATTGTAAGCAATTTCCTTTGTTGAAAGACTGCATCGCTTCATAATAATACCAATAAACTGCAATCTATAGTTCTTTTTGCCCGTTACTTGTGTAATCTCATCATTCCATTTGAGATAATTTACTTGACGGATGTTGCCGCTTCCAAAGACCGGGCATTTATTTTGTACTCGTACATTAATGGGGATTTTCGCCTTGTTATACGCAGTAGGTTACAAAAAAAAATGGTTCAAATGGCTCTGAGCACTATGGGACTTAACATCTATGGTCATCAGTCCCCTAGAACTTAGAAATACTTAAACCTAACTAACCTAAGGACATCACACAACACCCAGTCATCACGAGGCATAGAAAATTCCTGACCCCGCCGGAAATCGAACCCGGGAACCCGGGCGTGGGAAGCGAGAACGCTACCGCGCGACCACGAGATGAGGGCAGTAGGTTACACTTACTAATATTGAGAGATAACTGCCAGTCATTATACCACTCATTTATTTTCTGCAAATCCTCATTGATTTGATACTACTTTCCTGTAGCCTACAGAATCATCGGAAAACAGCCTAATGCTGCTGTCAGTACCATCAACCAGATCGTTTATGTAAATCGTAAAAAGCAGATGACCTATTACGCTGCCGTGGTACACACATGAAGTTTCGCTTGTTTCTGTTGAAGTCACCCCAATCAGGACGACATACTGCTCTGTGTCTCTTAGAAAACTTTCTATCCTACCGCATTGTCATCGGATAGACCGTAAGCGCGCACTTTTTGGAGCAAACGACAGTGCGCAACTGAGTCGAACGCCTTTCGAGAAATATGGCATCAACCTGGGAGTCGGTATCTAGAGCCTGTTGTGTATCATACACAACGAGGGCCAGCCGTGTCTCACATGACCGCTGTTTCCTAAAAACGAGCTAGTTACTGCAGATGAGCTTCTCAGAGTCTAGAAAGATCATTATGTCCAAACACAAAATATGTTCCATGATTCTACAACAACTCGATGGCAGTGAAGTTGGCCAGTAATTATGTGCATCCGATTTTCTCCCATTTTTATAGATTGCTATAACCTGGGCCTTCTTCCAGTCCCGTGGAACTTCCGGCTGTTCCAATGATCTCTGATAGATGATGGATAAGAATGGTGCTATATTTGTAGCATAGTCAACATATAATCTTACGGGGATACCGTCTGGGCGACATGCCTTCCTGCCGTGTAAGGATCTTAACTGTTTTACAATCTCAGATACACGAAACACTATGTCAGCTATCCTTGCGTTTGTTCCATAAATGAAAGGGGAAATGGTACTGCAGTCCTCTACCGTAAACGAGGTTTTGAGAGCTATGTTTAGAATTGCGGCCTTCTGTTTATCATAATCCGTTACATTAGCCGAACTGTCAGCATAAGAAGGTACTGAATTATTTGTAGCAGTCTTTCCATGAATCCTACAGTGGCATCTGTCTCTTTTATGCGATTAACCACTTCATGATTAGACCTAGATATTTTACGGTAGGTATTGTTTCCAGCAGTTTGTCATCAATAGTGTAGGTATGTTGTTGTTGTTGTTGTAGCCTTCAGTCATGAGACTGGTTTGATGCAGCTGTCCATGCTACCCTATCCTGTGCAAGCTTCTTCATCTCCGCCGGCCTGTGTGGCCGTGCGGTTCTAGGCGCTTCAGTCTGGAATCGCGTGAACGCTACGGTCGCAGCTTCGAATCCTGCCTCGGGCATGGATGTGTGTGATGTTCTTAGGTTAGTTAGGTTTAAGTAGTTCTAAGTTCTAGGGGACTGATGACCACACATGTTAAGTCCCATAGTGTTCAGAGCCATTTGAACCATTTCTTCATCTCCCAGTACTTACTGCAACCTACATCCTTCTGAATCTGCTTAGTGTATTCATCTCTTGGCCTCCCTCTACGATTTTTACCCTCCACGCCGCCCTCCAATGCTAAATCTGTGATCCCTTGATGCCTCAGAACATGTCCAACTAACCGGTCCCTCCTTTTTGTCAACTTGTGCCACATACTCCTCCCCAATTCTACTCAATATTTCATCATTAGTTATGTGATCTACCCACCTAATTTTCAACATTCTTCTGTAGCACCACATTTCGAAAGCTTCTATTCTCTTCTTGTCCAAACTATTAATCGTCCATGTTTCGCTTCCATACATGGCTACACTCCATACAAATACTTTCAGAAACGACTTCTGACACTTAAATCTATACTCGATGTTAACAAATTTCTCTTCTTCAGAAACGCTTTCCTTGCCATTGCCAGACTACATTTTATATCCTCTCTACTGCGACCATGATCAGTTATTATGCTCCCCAAATAGCAAAACTCCTTTACTACTTTAAGTGTCTCATTTCCTAATCTAATTCTCTCTGCATCACCCGACTTAATTCGACTACATTACATTAGCCTCGTTTTGCTTTTGTTTATGTTCATCTTATATCCTCCTTTCAAGACACTGTCCATTCCGTTCAACTGTTATTCCAAGTCCTTTGCTGTCTCTGACACAATTACAATGTCATCGGCGAACCTCAAAGTTTTTATTTCTTCTCCATGGATTTTAATACCTACTCCGAATTTTTCTTTTGTTTCCTTTACTGCTTGCTCAATATACAGATTGAATAACGTCGGGGAGAGGCTACAACCCTGACTCACTCCCTTCCCAACCCCTGCTTCTCTTTCATGCCCCTCGACTCTTAACTCCAATCTGGTTTCTGTACAAACTGTAAATAGCCTTTCGCTCCCTGTATTTTACCCCTGCCACCTTTAGAATTTGAAAGAGAGTATTCCAGTCAGCATTGTCGAAAGCTTTCTCTAAGTCTACAAATGCTAGAAACGTAGGTTTGCCTTTCCTTAATCTTTCTTCTAAGATAAGTCGTAAGGTCAGTATTGCCTCTCTATATACTCCTTCCACCTTTCTGCTTTCCCTTTTTAGCTTAGAACTGGGTTTCCATCTGAGATCTTGATATTCATACAACCGGTTATCTTTTCTCCAAAGGTCTATTTAATTTTCCTGTAGGCAGTATCTATCTTACCGCTAGTGAGATAAGCCTCTACATCCTTACATTTGTCCTCTAGCCATCCCTGCTTAGCCATTTTGCACTTCCTGTCGATCACATTTTTGAGAAGTTTGTATCCCTTTTTGCCTGCTTCATTTACTGCATTTTTATATTTTCTCCTTTCATCAATTAAATTCAATATTTCTTCTGTTACCCAAGGATTTCTACTAGCACTTGTCTTTTTACCTATTATCTAGATCCCATCTCCTTAAATTCCCACCTTTTGCAGTCTCTTCAGTTTTAATATACAGTTTTTAACCAATAGATTGTGGTCAGAGTCCACATCTGCCCCTGGAAATGTCTTTCAATTTAAAACCTGGTTCCTAAATCTCTGTCTTACCATTATATAATCTATCTGATACCTTCTAGTATCTCCAGGATTCTTCCATGTTTACAACCTTCTTTCATGATTCTTGAACCAAGTGTTAGCTATGATTAAGTTATGATCTGTGTAAAACTCTACCAGGTGGGTTGCTCGTGATCCGGAGTTGTCGTCATCACTTTGAATTTCGTAGAGGGCGCTGCCGGGTTGTGGAGGAGGCGGAAGAGGGAGTGCAGTGAGAGGAACGCCGGTGTTTGGACGGAGGCAAACTGAGGTCCATGCGGGAAGTGAAGACGTGCCACTTAAGAGTTTTGGAGGGAGTATTCCACCGCTTCCGGTCGCGCATGTTGTTGTGCGTGTGCGCCTGAGGTTAAGATTGTCTCTTGGCGAATGAGTTATTGGTGTTAACTGGACGTTGATTCTGGCTCGGTGACTGACATGTCAGGATGCGAACGTGAGACCTTCGAAGTATCCGATCGATTCAGATTGTTTACTCGTAACCATTGGTTTCGTGGAAGCGACGCTTGGCTTTTCCCAGTAGCGGAAACTACCTTATTCGGTCTGTAAGAGCGTAGCCTTATCACATTTGCACCCTTATTGTATTCCAAACTTCGTGTTTTGGTGATCTTGGATGAAGACGATAGTTAACAACTCAAACCTTTCGGCATTTGCTCATCGGTGTTCACGGAATTTTAATAGCTACCTTACTCAAACGGCCACTGAGCCCATTTAATCTAAAACTTAGAACCGTTGCTCTATTTATAATTGAAGTGTGGCATGTATTGAGGCATTTGGAAGTATTATCTTGTTTCCTTAAGCAGTTGTTAGCAGAGGCTCGCTTCTAAACTGAATGGTCACTGCGCTTATTTAACCTAAAGATTAGAACTGTTGTATTGGTTGTTTGAGTGTGGCATTCCGTGAGCCTTCAGAAGGATTTACTTGTTTCTGATCCGATTTGATTCAATTTTCGTTTAAAACTTGTGCTACCGCTATGTTTAAATAAATGTGCGTTAATTTTGTCAGTGTCTAAAAGAATTAATTGTTTCAATTGGTCTTGCGGTAACTTTCTATATAACTGATCGGCTCCTGAACCGGGCTCAACTTAAAAGCTTAACGTCCCTTTAGAAATATAGTTGGCCACTGTGCCGTATCTTTGGTTTCCTTAACTAAACGTCTACAGTGCCAGTTTAAGCTAAAAATTAGAACTTTGGCTCTATTTACAATTTTAAGTGTGGGCTGTACTGGGGCTTTAGAAGTATTCACTTGTTTCCTTAAACGGCTGTTAGTAGAGCCTGCCTTTTTAACTAAACGGCAACTGCTCTGATTTAACTTGAATATCAGAACTGTTTCTCCATTTGTAATTTAAGTGTGGCATGTCTTGAGCCTTTAGGAGGTTTTACTTGTTTCTGATCTGGTGTGATTTACTTTAAAACATGAGCTACCACTCTGTTTAAAATATGTATACGTTAGTGTTCAGAAAATGTTCAAATGTGTGTCAAATCTTATGGGACTTAACTGCTATGGTCATCAGTCCCTAAGCTTACACACTACTTAAGCAATTATCCTAAGGACAAACATACACACCCATGCCCGAGGGAGGCCTCGAACCTCCGCCGGGACCAACCGCACAGTCCACGACTGCAGCGCCTTTAGACCGCTTGGCTAACCCTGCGCGGCTATACGTTAGTGTCTCAGTGTCTAAAGGCATTACTTCTTTCCACTAGAGCTTCTCTCACTGTTCCTTTGCATAGAAACAAAAACACTTGGTTAAAAATTTCGAACCTTGAAATTACACTGAAACCGCCGTTAGGGTGTGTTTTGTTTTAAAACAAAATCTGGTTTTGGGAAAATGTTTATCGGTCCATGGCGCCGAATTCTTTCTAAAAAAAGTTTGCACATTGCTGTTAGCTTTTGAACGATTTCTGCATATTTCTAATCAATCGGCCACCGATTCAATTTTAAACTTAAAACTCAATCCGTCATTTGCTTGTAATTTATTGTTACAATGTGCCGTACTTTTCGACTCGTTATTACTTACAGCTGGCTTTGGTAATAAATTCTCTGTTTCTGTAACTGTTGCTTTATTTATTCATTTTCTTAACAAAGCGCGCCTGCGGTCAGAAGCTTCGGCATTTAAAACGGTCGAGCTTTGTGCACAGTAGAGGCTGTCTTAAGCTAAAAGAATTTGAGTGATATTGCAGAGGGTCAGCGCCATTTTTTATTTTTTTTAACTCTTCGTTTAGGACCTTAATTAAGAGCCGTCACTTGTTCATTTCCTCTTTGTGAGAATTGCCACATAAAGTTAATTAATTTCCTATGGGACCAAACTGCTGAGGTCATCGGTCCCGAAGCTTACACACTACATAATCTAAAAACTAACTTACGCTAATGACAACACACAGACCCATGCCCGCAGGAGGGATCGAACCTCCGACGGGAGGGGGGGGGGGAGGGAGGGGGAGCCTCGCGAACCGTGGCAAGACGCCAGAGACCTCGCGGCTACCCGGTGCGGTAATTAAGTTTCGTGCAATGGTGAATAATGTCTCGACCCATCCCATCCTCGATTTCCCCGGGCTGTTTTCCACGACAAAGGCACACACCTGGATGTGCCGCTCCACGATGGTTTCTACTAGATCATTTATATATGTTGTACACAAACAATAACGGCCATATCACAGTTTCTTGGGGCACTCCGGAAATTACCTTTAAATCTGTCGCTTTTTTTTCAATTTAGGGCGAGGTAATGAGTTCTGTTTGCAAAGAAGTCAGGAATCTGGTGGAAAATCTGGTCTGATACTCTATAACCTCGTATTTGTTTTACTAACCGGCAGTGCGGGACAGTGTCACATGCATTCCTAAAGTGAATGAACACGGTATCAACCTGAGCGCCGTCGCCGACAGCGCAATGGATCTTATGGAGAAACAGAGCGAGCTGAGTTTCGCAAGAGTTCTGTTTATAGAATCCTTGTTGTTTTCTACGAAGAGATTTTCGCTGTCCACAAACGTCGTAATTCTGGAGTACAAAAGATGTTCCATAATTCCGACGTCAACGATATAGGCGCCTAGCTATGTGCCTCTATCCTACAACAGTTCTTGAAAACGGAAACGACCTTCTATTTTTTCCAGTCGCTAGGTACCGTTCGTTGCTCCAGCGATCTACGACATACTGTTGCTAGAAAGGGAGCAAGTTCTTCGTAGAATGTTGTATATACCTTATCCTGTCATGATGCATTTCCACTACTAAGCGATTGTATTTGCTTTCCTATTCTGCCACCAGTTATCTCAATATCTGCCAATTCGACATTAGTATGAGGACTGAAAGTAGGGAAAGTGTTACCATCTCCCGCAGTGAAAGTTTCGGTAGATCGAATTCAGTATTTCGTCCTAGTCTCTGATACTTTCAGTTTCCGTGCCAGTATGGTCACTGAGTGGATGAATAGAAGATTTTGAGCAGATTACTGATTTTACATGGGATCGAAAACTCTTAGGATCTTCACCCAGATCGACAGACAAAATTTTACTTTCAAAGTCATTGAACGCTTCTCTCATTGGTCTGTCTCCTTAGCTCATTTCCGCTTCGTTCAGCTTTGGTTTGTCAGCTATCTTTTGCCTTCTCTTGAATCTGGATGAAGCTCTTTTTGTTTAAGCAGCAGGTTTTTAACATGGGTATTAAACCACGTGGGTGTTTCCAAATGTTCAAATGTGTGTGAAATCTTATGGGACGTAACTGCTAAGGTCATCAGTCCCTAAGCTTACACACTACTTAACCTAAATTATCCTAAGGACAAACACACTCACACACACACACCCATGCCCGAGGGAGGACTCGAACCTCCGCCGGGACCAACTGCAAAGTCCATGACTGCAACGCCCAAGACCTCCCGGCTAATCCCGCGCGGCAAGGGTGTTTCCCATCCATTAAGAAGTTGCTCGGAACATATTTGTCTAAGGTATATTGAACGATGCATTTCAATTTCTTTCCGTTTGTACAACACTCCTTCGTCCTCATCACTGAATATTTGATTCTGACTACTCATGTGCTCAGCAGTTTGCACTCTGTCACTCCTGCTGATCAAAGATATTTTCCTACCTCTCTTAACATTCCTTGTAAACCAGTAGTCACAAGGTCAGAAACGTGTTACAGTATTTTGAGGAGTATGAGAGTAAACTCATGTTGATTTCTTGGTCATTACATTTGCGATATCTGAACGCGATAGAACACATCTAGGGTGATATCGAGCACCAACTCCGCGCCCAGAAACCGCCGACCAGTAATTTTGGGAATTTGTGTGACCTATGCGTAGACATCTGATGTTACGTACCTTCAGAAATGTATTATGAATATGTAGAATTCAAGCTATGCGGAATCGTTCCGGTATACAGAGTGGTCCATTGATAGTGACCGGACCAAGTATCTCACGAAATATGCATCAAACGAAAAAACTACAAAGAACGAAACTCGTCTAGCTTGAAAAGGGAAACCAGATGACGCTAAGGCTGGCCCGTTAGATATCAAATGCGTTTTTTTAAAAATAGGAACCCCCATTTTTATTACATATTCGTGTAGTACGTAAAGAAATATGAATGTTTTAGTTGGACTACTTTTTTCGCTTTGTGGTAGATGGCGCTGTAATAGTCACAAACATATGACTCACCATTTTAGACGAACAGTTGGTAGCAGGTAGGTTTTTAAAATTAAAATACAGAACGTAGGTACGTTTGAACGTTTTATTTCGGTTGTTCCAATGCGATACATGTACCTTTGTGAACCTGTGATACTATTGTCACGTAAAATTTTTTATCTTTCATCTTCTTCTTTCATCTTCTCTAAACACTCCAAAATTTTATATGCGTAGTTATTTCAACACCATGTGCATGGAAGGTGAGACGTTCCTATGACTTAAGTGTTATTTATTTATCAGTTGTTTCAAGGCATTTTAAAAAGCACTCTGGCCAACGGCCTTACCGCAGTGGTAGCACCGATTCCCGTGTTAAGCGCTGTCGGGCTGGACTAGCAGTTGGATGGGTGACCGTCCGATCTGTCGAGCGCTGTTGCAAATCGGGATGCAGTCAGCTCCTGTGGGGCAAACTGAGGAGCTACTTGACTGAGGAGTAGCGGCTCTCGTCTCGTAAACTGACATACCTGTGGTTCTCACAACGGGCGTCCAGCGGCCGGCTTCATCTCCAGGATAAGGAAGAATTCAACTAAATTACAAATGCCGTGCGACTAGGAACTCCCGTCGGGTAGACGGTTCGCCGGGTGCAAGTCTTTCGATTTGGCGCCACTTCGGCGACTTGCGCGTCGATGGGGATGAAATGATGATGATTAGGACAACACAGCACCCAGACCCAGAGCAAAGAAAATCTCCGACCAAGCCGGGAATCTAATCCGGGCCCTTAGAATTGACATTCTGTCGCGCTGACCACTCACCTACCGGGGGCGGACAGATTTCAACTTATCGCCGCTGTTCCAGTGGCCCATGGCACCACCATAGAATTATGATAAAATTTTATCAGTTTACCTTCCATCGTATATACCTTTACATAGTAATGATGTTATTTTTACATGTATGTTTGCTTAACACTTCGTCCATTGTTTTTAGTCTTTTACTAATCATTTTGTATGGTTTTATAAGGTTCAATGCATAATTGTGCTTCAACCGTCGCAGAATTTATTACACTTTGTATATACACAAATACTCCCATTTTGCCTAATGGCGTCTTCAGTGCATTTGATATCGTTAGTTTGGTGGTTGACTTTTCTCGCACGCACTATGTACTAAGTGAAATTTGACACTTAATTGTTTGCCACTCACCGCACTGTGTTCTTTACTCTGTAGCAAAGGTATGTTGTCGCTAAACTTAACTATTTCACATCTGTTTTAAGGAAACCTATTTTATATCTGTTATTCAATGGGTACATTTGCTTTCAAAAACTTGCTTGCATTATATATTTATTTTTTGCCAATCCTTTGTAGAACACTACCATCCAATACTTATTTTGATGTTGGCTTGCCAATGAGTTGAGCCTGTTCCATTTCTGAAGACAACAGTATAAGCTGTCGAAACCGGTGTAGCGTACTAAATAAAGATCTCGTGCAGCTGACGACGAATTTTGTGGAATTAATTCCTTAACACCACAAATACAAACGTCCCTCGCAAATGCCGATTTTCTAATAAGTGAATACCATGTCATTTTTGAGGCAATCAAGCTGAATTTTTGTAAGTTATTTGAAGATTTATAAGTGGTTTTCTTTTTCCAAACAGCCAGTACACTATGCTGTAGTACTGCCACTCTCTTTCAGACGCTGTAGATCGAAGCCCGGACCTCTGCATTTTTTTGAAGCCCAAATAGCTACCGAGAAGCTTCAAGTAACATAATCTGAGTGAATGAATTAACCCCTCTCCCGTCCCTTCTCCCATAATTCCGAAATACGAGTCAACACGGTGAGAGGCCACCGTATATTCCCCAGTCTTCAGTCACCACGATTAATTATTAAATGTTGTTCGTTGGTCTGCATCACATCTGCACATATCTTTACCTTCTACCTCGTTAAAATTGATTACATATTTCTTTGCAAAGCTCATTGCAACCGTTGAGGTAGGTAACACCTAAGCCTAAGAGTATTTGCTTTGAAAATAAGCATTCCAAAACTACACTGGTTATTATTTAATTTAATGAGCTTTCGCTAATACCATAGAAGTTGCAGCCCCACTCTCAACCAATCACTCCTGAAATTAGTCAAGTGGTAAGGGTGAGATACGGCGACTAAACACTGTTCATAGGTGCAGAACTTGTTTCCAGAAAAAGTGTTTCATCAGACCTATGTACAAAATTCAGCATCAAAAAGCAAAGGAGGTGGCCATGAAAAACACTGTTGAATCCGAAGGCTCTGCTCAGTGGTATGTAACATTACGGAATGTCTTGCAAGCCTAGGTAGAGTTGAATAGAGCGGTCTAGCAAGCACAGTAAAGTCTAAGAGTATGTCAGTTTTGTTTGCCTGATCTTAGCCACAGAACGCCACCTTTCGCAACTTACAAAGTTCCTAATGTACCAACATACCGTTTTTAACACTTATGTATGATTTTCCCGTTTGCCCATTTCAGATAGTGAAAGAACCTATCAGAATTCTGAACAACCACCTTCTGCAACGCGGGCGACTGCGAGACATACATGAAGAATGTCGGTAGTGCTCTGCAAGGAATTTGGAGTCACACCGACTCCACTGCCGCGACCAGCTGCGCTAGCTTTCTCGGTTGGTGATCCACGATGCGAACAGCCCGATCGATATAGTCCCATAGATTTTCTATTCTGTTGGTGTCATTGTGTGGTGGCCAAGGGAATACAGTAAACACTTTCCGGTTTTGTTCGAACCACGCACGTACACAGTGAGCAGCATGACACGATGCATTGTCCTGTTGGTATATACCATCAAGCCGAGGTAAAACGGACTGCGTGTAGGGATGGAGATAGTCCCCAAGGATAGATGCATACTTGAGTTGATTCGTTGTGTCTCCCAGAATAAGGATATCACGCAGGTAATGCCACGAAATCATTGCCCAGACCACACTGTTCCCTCCTCGGGACTGGACCTCTCCGGGGCTTGTTGCAGTGTGTTTGCTGTCAGACGTTTCACGCTTCACACGCCAGCACCCACCTGCCCGATGGAGCATAAAACGTGATTCGTCTGGAAAGGTGGACGTCTAGCTGATTTCGTCGCCGATGGAAGGTTGTCGTCATGGGAGCAAGAACCAGGAGCTCTCTCTAGAGCCCCATATCCAGCAACATTCGCTGGACACTCGTGGAGGAGACACTGTCGGTAGCCCTTGGTTCATCTAAGTGATGAATTGTGCAACGGCTGCACGCGTATTTTCCTGTACACATCCACACTGCAGTCGTTCACCCCATCTACGGCCCTGATCACTGCAGTTGTTTCGACGCCGCTTTTGGATAGCGACATTTTGCTATGGACGGTATGCTTTAACCGCAGCCGCACGCGAACAGATTAAAAACTTAGCCGTTTCACAAATGCTTCCACCTTTCGCCCGAAAGCCAATGATCTTGCCCCTTTGGACGTCAGGTAAATGGCTCCGTTTCCGTATTGTGACAAAGACTACACAGTTTCCTGCATCCCCCTCCCCGGATACGCTCTACATAACCTCCACTGCAAGTGCCACCAGCTGTCGTCTGTAAGTGGTTATTGCACATTGACCTCGAACAATGTCGGTAGTTAAATTAATGTGACTGGACCGTGTACTAAATCAATTACATTTCTGTCTCTGTTGAAGCTACTACGCCGGCCGCGGTGGTCTAGCGGTTCTAGGCGCGCAGTCCGGAACCGCGCGACTGCTACGGTCGCAGGTTCGAATCCTGCCTCGGCATGCATGTATGTGATGTCTTTAGGTTAGTTAGGTTTAGGTAGTTCTAAGTTCTAGGGGACTGATGACCACAGATGTTAAGTCCCATAGTGCTCAGAACCATTTTTTTGAAGCTACTACAGTCTGCAGCTGCAGTTATGAAGACACGCTTCCCGCAATTGAAATATTTTTTCTAGGAATGATTGGGGTTTAGTGACTGGTATTTGATTTAGTGGCAGACAACACATATATACAATCACATTTATAACAGTAGATTGCGTGACACAACTTTCAACAACAGTCTTTTCAGTGACGCAAAGAGTGCAGTGTGTAAGAAGAAGCTAAGGGTATAAATTAGAGACTCCCTCCACCTTGTTTGTGTCTGTATGTGTGGGTGATCTCAGGAACTGATGATGATGATGATGGTGTTTGGTTTGTGGCGCGTCAACTGCGCGATTATCAGCGCCCTTACAAATTCCCAACCTTTGCTCGGTCCAGTCTCGCCACTTTAATGAATGATGATGAAATGATGTGGACAACACAAAGAACCAGTCATCTCGAGGCAGGTGAAAAACCCTGACCCCGCCGGGAATCGAACCCGGGACCCCGTTCTCGGGATGCGAGAACGCGACGGCGAGACGAGTTGCGGACGATCTCAGGAACTAATTTAGGGATTCTCGAGGAAGATACGTGTATAGAATTACTACGACTACGCCAGACAAATCATCATGCCGTAACGATGCATTCAGTGTTAAAATAACGAAATTTTGGTATGCCTTGTGTACAAACCCATATACTTATATTGAGTTCCAGTACACACTGCTATTTCTATCTTGCTGTATCACTTCGCTCTGCAATTCACATAACTGGAATAAAGAAAATTTATATTTAACGGAAGCGTTATTCCGAAAATAATCATTTGCATGTACATGAAGAGGAGGGTAATTAGGTACATCTTTCGTTGAGGCAAGCTGTCAACATCTTTGTTTTGTACTGGCGCACCTGCAGTTACGAAGAGGTGGACAGCCCTTCCGCCCAGTATCAGCCACGAGTGTGTTGTGTGTGTGTGTGTGTGTGTGTGTGTGTGTGTGTGTGTGTGTGTGTGTGTGTGTGTCGTAGTGGACAACAGGGGAGAGATGTGAGGAGAGCATGTGCAGAGTCTCCCCAGAGCTACGTGCGAGGCCGCAAATGAGGCCCATCAGTCTTCTCCCTGCCTCCCAGTTGCCAGCACAAGTTGTCTCCTGCGACCTGCGTGCCGACGGCGTCCCGTGTTCTCCCTCCGCTCACGTCACCTCTGACCTCTGCTGTTGCAGTTCCTCGGGCAGGCTCGCAACTCTGGGCAGATGGCGCAGGTTTTCCACGAACGACCAGATGTTACCATCATCTCGATATGTTCCAAGACAACAAATTCAATTATTAAAAAAGACTTAGTTCTTTATTTGCGACCTTAACCTCCTCCCTCTATCTCTACCAACCCCCCCCCCCACTCGCTCCCTCGCTCCCCCCCCCCCCCCCCCCCCGCGCCACACACACCATAGAATTTGCGTAAGGACCGATGACTACGAAGGTGTCAGGTGTCTAGGATACGGCCACATAACAGCATATCCCAATCATTGTTTTTGTAATTTCCAGATCACTGACTTGAATGTAGACAGGACGTGGCTGATGAAACAAAGATGTCGTTAACACAGCGTCATGCATTTAGTAAATAAAATACAGTTTGCCACAGCTAAGGAACAACTGACACTTGCTAATGAACAACTCTCAGTTCTACGGAACACCTGACCAATGACAGTAGAAGGAAACGTATAGGGCGAGACGTGTTAACTGCAGCGAAGCCTGCGTCCGAACGTTGTGCATGCATTCCACACTTCATGCGGAATGGTGTTTGACGAAAACTGTTGTGGAAGGGATTAGCCCCACATTCCGTGCGGTTCGGCAACATGTCTGCGAGACATAATTTGAGCGTTTACGGTCGTGGACGAGCAGTCAAACGGCTCGAAGCCGATCATATTGTAACTGCTGTGGCCACAGTAATGGGTGTGTTCGAAAGTGTCACCTCGCGATTTAAAAATGCCGCTGAAAGTGAAAATGCTGTGCGAAAGCGTGACGGTGGTCGTAGATAGGCCACCACACCGCAAGAGGATCGATACGCAGATTCTAGTGGCGAAAAGGTACGGACATGTCGCTCTTAGGCAGATCGCTGCCATGGAGGTGAAAATAAGACGAGTTGTCATGACGTCACAAACTTGAAGCCGACGCAAGTGAAGATCCGTCATGTTGGCTACCCCAAAACATTCGCTTCTGGTAGTTTGATTCCGTGTAGTCGTGAAGTGTTTTGATAAAAAAATGCCGCTTGCGTTGCTTACTGGTGTATTAATCGTTCTGATTGTAGTCTAAAGTTTAAACAAATCACATTTCATTCATAAGTGGACTCATTTGAGCGCTACTTTATTATACAGGGTGTCCCAGCTATCTTGTCCACCCAAAATATCTCTGGAACAATAACAGCTATTGGAAAACGGCTTTCACCGGTATCAATGTTGGGCTGGGACCCATGAATGTACATATTTGGAAACATTCTAAAACGAAAGCGTCATATTTTCGTGTCGTATTACTGTATCGAATACGCATTTAAGACCAGAAAAACGTTTGAAGTTGCGTTCCTTACGCTGTGTTGTTCACTAAAACAGTGTAACATTTACTATATAAAATAAATATCGCGTGCACACGACAGAAATAACGAACAATAAGCAATTGTAAACACTCGTCTGCTAATGTTGTGGTGGATCCAAGATGGCGGCAAGCACCGCCCACTGGCTTCAAAACAATGTACAGCCTAAGTCTGTAGCGCCATCTCCCCTTATTCTACCTCCATGATCGCTGCACACCTTGTAACCGCTACCGCTACACGTGTCTCAGCCAGGAGCATTTCTCGGAAATTAAATCAGATTGGTTTATATGCTACGAAGCCTTTTAAATGCATTCCACTTCCCCACGCTATCTATGAGAAGGAGTTGGATGGCGTAGGGAGCATTTTGGTTGTGGTTAACAACAGTGGTCCACAGTGATGTTCTCGGACGAATTCCGCTTCATTGTGGCAAGTGATTCTGGCCACAAGTTACTGCGGAGAGAGGCGGAAACACGTTACACATGACAGAATGTTCATGAGTGTCATCGGTATGGCCGACGAGGCCTATGTTGTGGGCGGGCTTTTAAATTACAATGGCCGAACACCGCTGCATGTCTTGGCGCGAGATACCGTTAAAAAAAGAGCGGTATTGCAGGGAGTTTATTCTGGATCATGTGCACTTATTTTGGGGTGCGGCAGGTCCCGACTTCCTGTTTGTGGACGACAACCTCGCCTACATTGGACCGTTGAGGCGTCACAAACACTGTAAAATGCAGGTAGTGAACGTATAGAATGATCTACGTACGCCCAGGATTTAAACCCTATAGAACATGCTCCTGGCAAATGTGTTTTTTAACGAACAGCCCCTCCACAAAGGAAGAATTAAACACCCCTGGAGAAGTAGAGCGGGAAAATATCCCCAAAGAACTCGACAGTTAGGTAGTCAGCATGAATAACAGGTGCAAAATATGTATTAGTGCCCGAGAAGGAAATATTTCTTACTGAGAGTCCGATATCAACCTTTATGTCGGCAGTTTGACCTGTGTCAAACACGAACTTTTTTGTGTCTGTTATCCTGCGTTCCCATGTGATTAAATAACTACCATTTTTCGTTTTAAATATACCACTCTACTTCTGTCAAATGTGTAGTGTGTTTCATGTCGTCTATCGGTAGCTATAATTGCTCTTGTTCAACAATATCTCTGTTCCTTACCATGTGTTAAGCAGTATATTCACTTCCCGCTTGCTTAACTGCTATGAAGGCAACGACAAATTTACCTGCGAACTCTAATTCACCAAGTCCCAAAATTACGCTGCTCTTCGACTCTGGGAAATTTTTACTAGCCCTAGAAGATTTATGAGTTCGTAGATCTGTAGTACGAAAAATTTCAAACACATTTAGCCGCACCTCTGCACACGTCCTGCTTAGACGAATTCAAAAATAATCTTCTATCAGTTGTTGGAAAATTCACAAAAATACCTTTACCACATATATTATACTTACACTATACATATATACATTTTACGTAACCTGAGCTTACGCGCTTATACCTTTTATATACAGAAATACACGAACTTCATTGCTTTTTATACGTAAAAATTGTGTAAGGTCTCTCTTAAGTTACGCGTGGACTTTTCAACGAGTAAAACCGACATTAAAGTTATCGCTGCTACAGATGTCATACCCAAATACAGTTATACTGTAACCATCATTTATGGGGTAGCCCTGAGTTTTCGCTGGTGTATTTGTACCTCATTATGACGCAGTGCTCAAAATTAGCATTATTCACCGTTTACTTAAGGCGAATTTTAAATCTAAAGGTAGGAGAGCTATTCTGATTTGGTATGTAACACTGCTATAATAAGTAATAGTTTTAAAATTTGTCAAATATGTAAATGTGTTTGTATCATCGGAATCAACATTTTTGATCATTCTCCGAACTGTACTGTTTTAATAAGAATTATCATACTGATATCTGACAGCGCTAACTCTCTCAGTGAAAGTTTCGTATCTTATTATAGCTAAAGGCTTTATGAAGATACTAATTTTTAAAACTAAACTGTACGTCTGCATCTTCCATTGTCTCTACTAAGGTAATGTTCCACTTACAGAGTAGATCTCTAATCGTGCTTTCTCAATTCGTTTCTCTCTCTCATGTAGTGCGATGTCCTGTTATGTAGCTTTATTAATACTAGTTTTCCTCATACGTTGGGCGTGAAATAATTTGCAGCCTTTGAAATAAGCCGCTCACTGATTTGCAATGGTCACTCGTTCGGGGAAAACCACATGCAGTGACTATTCGGATCACCTGCTACCCTCCCGACAGCCCTGAAACTCTTTCTGATCGGTACATCCTGACCCCAGCACAGGCACGGTTGCCGTCTACTCTGATGTGATATCTCCAACACGCTGTCTCCTCGCGAGCAACGCCCATCTGTGTCGGAACATGTCGCCGTGCGCGCTCTGACAAACCCTAGTGAACAATGCCCCCGGCAATGAGTCATATCACTCATGGTATCTGTTGTGTCTAGACAAGACAGCCTAGACACAATGAGAGGAAGCCGAAAGGCACGCGCTTAAACTCACGCAGGCTGGCGTGAGGTCTGAAACAGGATACGTAATGAATGCTATAAAGAAAAGTACGTAGCTTCTGGAATACTTAACTTTAATCCACATTTGTAGAACATCGCTCTTGATGATACATTAATAGAATCTCAATATCAATTGAATACGGCGCCTTTCTAGGTCGTAGCAAATGTAGCTGAAGGCTATGCTAATTATCGTCTCGGCAAATGAGAGCGTATTTGTAAGTGAACCACTGCTATGAACGTCGGCTGTACAACTGGGCGAGTGCCAGTACGTCTCTCTAGACCTGCCGTGTGGTGGCGCTCGGTCTGCAATTACTGACAGTGGCGACACGCGGGTCCGGCGTATACTAATGGACCGCGGCCGATTTAAAGGCTACCACCTAGCAAGTGTGGTGTCTGGCGGTGACACCGCAGTATCCTTAGTTCCTACAAAATTACTTAAGCTGTTCTAAATGCCGCTATAAAACTATAAATATGCATATTTATTTTATTATACGCGTATCCTTTTATCAGTTTAAATCATCGACAGCGGTATATAATAAAACATGTGTACAATATGGGTTTGCGTATCAGCCCAAAAGCGGTGTCCTTCAAAAACTATTAGAGGGTGATTTTTGACTCACTGCATTTCCGCCTGTTTTCTAGCACCATATGGAAATGTTCTATGTGGACATTTGTCAGGCATTACTGAATGTGGAACAGGTGTTATTGGTCTATTTTCACTCTCACTTGCAGCACTGTGTACTTTCTGTCACAATTGTCAGTCTTGTAGTGAAAAAAAGTAAAAAGACCCTCCGCAGAGGCATTAATATCGGACAAACGCGCATCGAGATGACACTTGTAAATGTAAGCAGAAAACAGACGACAACTGAAAATAAAATATCATATTTTAATAGCTTATCAAATACATTGTTTATAATCTGTAACGGAGCAAAATTTATTAACCTAGATCTCCATCCACACCACGCAAATCACTGTGAAGTGTATGTAGGAGGGTACTTGTCACCATACTGTATATTCCCAGGAAAGAATGACCGCTTAAATGTCCCTGTGATTGGCGTAATTTGGGCAATCTTCTCTCCCCAATCCCTACGGAAACAATACGTAGGGCCGTTGAGTACTCTTATTTGTGATTCGTGAAACTAAGCACTCCACAGCTGGGAGAAAAGCTTTCACAGCCGCAACATGGCAAATTGTCAGAAATGTGGATGACCCGAAAGCGGCAATAATAATAACGAACAAATCATTGCATGTAACGACTACCTTGCAGTACACTAACAGTCACTGCAACGTCGTGGAAATGCAATCTCCAGCAGGACTAATAACTCTGGTAAAAATGTACTTTCAGTGTGGCGACAATATCGAGCTAGACTTAGACCATCTTGCAAGAACAATCACGCGTTGCGGGGACGAAAAGTAATTGTAACTGCAGATATACGCTCCTGGAAATTGAAATAAGAACACCGTGAATTCATTGTCCCAGGAAGGGGAAACTTTATTGACACATTCCTGGGGTCAGATACATCACATGATCACACTGACAGAACCACAGGCACATAGACACAGGTAACAGAGCATGCACAATGTCGGCACTAGTACAGTGTATATCCACCTTTCGCAGCAATGCAGGCTGCTATTCTCCCATGGAGACGATCGTAGAGATGCTGGATGTAGTCCTGTGGAACGGCTTGCCATGCCATTTCCACCTGGCACCTCAGTTGGACCAGCGTTCGTGCTGGACGTGCAGACCGCGTGAGACGACGCTTCATCCAGTCCCAAACATGCTCAATGCGGGACAGATCCGGAGATCTTGCTGGCCAGGGTAGTTGACTTACACCTTCTAGAGCACGTTGGGTGGCACGGGATACATGCGGACGTGCATTGTCCTGTTGGAACAGCAAGTTCCCTTGCCGGTCTAGGAATGGTAGAACGATGGGTTCGATGACGGTTTGGATGTACCGTGCACTATTCAGTGTCCCCTCGACGATCACCAGTGGTGTACGGCCAGTGTAGGAGATCGCTCCCCACACCATGATGCCGGGTGTTGGCCCTGTGTGCCTCGGTCGTATGCAGTCCTGATTGTGGCGCTCACCTGCACGGCGCCAAACACGCATACGACCATCATTGGCACCAAGGCAGAAGCGACTCTCATCGCTGAAGACGACACGTCTCCATTCGTCCCTCCATTCACGCCTGTCGCGACACCACTGGAGGCGGGCTGCACGATGTTGGGGCGTGAGCGGAAGACGGCCTAACGGTGTGCGGGACCGTAGCTCAGCTTCATGGAGACGGTTGCGAATGGTCCTCGCCGATACCCCAGGAGCAACAGTGTCCCTAATTTGCTGGGAAGTGGCGGTACGGTCCCCTACGGCACTGCGTAGGATCCTACCGTCTTGGCGTGCATCCGTGCGTCGCTGCGGTCCGGTCCCAGGTCGACGGGCACGTGCACCTTCCGCCGACCACTGGCGACAATATCGATGTACTGTGGAGACCTCACGCCCCACGTGTTGAGCAATTCGGCGGTACGTCCACCCGGCCTACCGCATGCCCACTATACGCCCTCGCTCAAAGTCCGTCAACTGCACATACGGTTCACGTCCACGCTGTCGCGGCATGCTACCAGTGTTAAAGACTGCGATGGAGCTCCGTATGCCACGGCAAACTGGCTGACACTGACGGCGGCGGTGCACAAATCCTGCGCAGCTAGCGCCATTCGACGGCCAACACCGCGGTTCCTGGTGTGTCCGCTGTGCCGTGCGTGTGATCATTGCTTGTACAGCCCTCTCGCAGTGTCCGGAGCAAGTATGGTGGGTCTGACACACCGGTGTCAATGTGTTCTTTTTTCCATTTCCAGGAGTGTAAATGCGAACTCCCTCCTATGGTACAGTGGCTCAAGAAACGCAAACGGAGGAAAAGCGGAAGAATCGATCGTGGCCTTGCAACTTTTGGTGGCCGACAAGCCCGGTAACCCTCCCACCTACACATCGGGAGGGGGACACGGCACAAATACTGACGTAACGTTAAATACTCTAAATGCCGTCAACATCATAAAAAATTGGAAGGTCGAAGATAACGCCACCACAAGTGATCATGATCTTATCACCTTCACTTCAGGCGACAGAGAGTGCCACTGGACTGGTGGGAGGTTCGGTTTAACTATAACAAAGCAGACTGGGAGCGCTTAGCGAGTGAGTGCGACATTCCTGCGTTACCAGAAGGTGACCTACACCGTGACACAGACGTGTACAATTATGCCGAAGAGCTGGTGAGTGTGATAACCAGAGCAGTGATGGCAGCCACACCAACTAGGAGGAGGGCCATGGCAGCCTCTCCGCCACCATGGTCAGCTGATTTAGAGGATGTGTACCAGTCTGTCAGAAGGCTCAGGGGGCACTACCAGCGCAGTGTCGTCTGGTGGGAAAGGCAAAGCTGGCTGCAACTATACCGGGAGGCAAAGGAAAGTTTCCAAAACGAAACTTCTTGCGGTAAGGTTAGGGAGCTGGGAGAGCTATGTTCTAAATCAATTAGCTACAGACCGATGGGGAGTACTCTAAAAGTTAGTTAGAGAAAAGATCCACTCCAATGGTGAAATCAACAGTTAGCCATCGGGACAGGATGACGGAAACCTGACAAGAAACTGCTGAGGTCCTCCTCCAGTCCCGACTGCCTGACGACAGTGCGGATGGGGAAACAGAAAGCCAGCGCCAATTGAGGAATGATGATCTCGACAGATATATTAATCATAAGGCAGTTTACCCTTTTTTTGAAGACGTGGTGGTTGCCAACAATAAATTGCTAAAGAAAGGAAAAGCCCTCAGGCCAGACGGCATTGTGGCGGAGGTGGTGCAAATTTTAGCCCCTCACTTGGTAACACCACTCACCAAATTATTCAATGAATGCCTCAGATAGCATAAATTCCCGAAGATGAAAATTTCAAACGTTGTAATAATCAAGAAAGGACCTGATAAAGATCCGGTTGAAACTAAATCGTACAGACCGATCTATTTGTTGGACTTGTTTGGAAAATAAATACAGAAATTATTGGCTGACAGACTGGCTGCACATCGTGTGCTGTGCGGGATGAGTGACAGGCAGTTCTGCTTTAGGCCTGGGCGGTCAGCATCTAATGCGATCGCCCTGGCGGCGGGGGTCTGTGACTCAGCCCCGTACAAGTACGAGGTAGGCATCATGGTGGACATCAGTGGCGCCTTTGACAACCTGTGGTGGCATTCACTCTTCTCCTGCCTACGGGAGAAAGAGGATCCAGGGCCGCTATACGGTTGCCTGAGGAGCTATTCCGAGGATCGGGAGGTCTGGCTGCCATCCAAGAGTGGGAAAGCTGGAAAAGACTAAAAATTGTGTCAGGAAGTACGTACTGCTACAAGTGAGAGTGAAAATATACTAGAAACACCAGTTTCACATTCAGTAATGCCTGACAAATGTCCACATAGACGACACTTTCATACGGCGCTAGGAAACAGATGGAAATGCAGTGAGCCAAAAATCACCCTCTAATAGTTTTTGAAGAGCACTGCTTTTGGATTGATACGCAAACCCAAATCGTACACATGTTCGATTATAGAACGCTGTCGAAGATTTAAACCGATAAAAAGATGCCGCCAGGGTTCCGTGCTAGGCTCAAATTGATCAAATGGCTCTGAGCACTATGCAACTTAACTTCTGAGGTCATCAGTCGCCTAGAACTTAGAACTACTTAAACCTAACTAACCTAAGGACATCACACACATCCATGCCCGAGGCAGGATTCGAACCTGCGACCGTAGCGGTCGCTCGGCTCCAGACTGTAGCGCCTAGAACCGCACGGCCACTCCGGCCGGTCCATGTTAGGCCCCCTGTTCTGGGTCATCCATATGGAACAACTACTGGATAATCTACAGCAGAGCGAAGAGGTGCTAGAGGTGATAGCCTACGAAGATGACGTCCTGCTGTTGGTTGGCGGCCGTAGCCGCGAAGATACAGAACCAAAAATAGAAAAGGCAATGGAAAAATTACTACTTTGGTGCAGGAATACAAAAATGACAATCTCACTTAATAAGTCAACATATCTTCTGTTGAAAGGACAACTTCTAAGGAACTCCAGAGTGAAAATTGATGGCTCGCCAGTTCTTCGGCGACGCGAGGCATGCTACTTGGGAGTCATCATTGACGAAAGGTGGAACTTTGGAAAGCACATCGAAACCGTAACCCAAAGAGCCCTACAATTATATAACAACCTTATGTCCATTGGTCATAAAAGATTTCATCTTCCCCCTCATCTGATAAAACTAGATGATAACAGCATATTAACGTCAATAGTGGGTTACTTCTCGGGACTCTGGGCGCACAGTCTCTCGAGGGTGGTGCCCGCCATGTCAATGAGAAGAGTGCAGAGGAATATGATATTAAGATCAGTGGAAGCCTACAGAACACCTCCAGGTGGGGTCGTGTTAGTGATAATGGGGCTCTGCCCTCTAGACATCAAGATTAGAGAGCAGGCAGCATGATTCCGGGCCAAATAAGGGAACATGGAGAAAACATTCTGGGTGTTTGGGATAAGGGTGCGATTGGGAGACGAGGGGAGCAGCTGTGGCAGGGATTGTGGGAGACTGCTGAAACTGGCCGTAGAACATTTCAACTTCTAGCGGACGTGAAAGGAAGGTTAGAAATGAAGTACTTTGAGCCAACTCGGGGACTGTTCCATCTTCTCACTGGTCATGGGCCCTATCCGACATATCTATGGCGGTTTGTGAGGAGGGCTACGCCTGTGTGTGTCTGTGGCGCACCGGAGGGTACTCCCGACCATGTGGTTTACGAGTGCCCCCTTTTCAATGATGTAGCACCCGCATTACGACTTCAACTACCAAACAATGACCCCTACTTCCTACTGAGACTTAAGGAGGAATTTCGAACTCTGAACAGCTTAGCCAACGAGGTATCTCGGAAAGTTCTATCAGAATATCTGAAGGACAATCGGGAATAGCAGCAAATAACTAAATGTGTCCCAGTACCCCGATCCAGTACCGCTTGTCAATGGATAGGTCGACTCACAATACAGTTGGAATCTGCCACGTGCAGGACTAGGAGGACAGGGTAAAACAAAACCGAACTGAGGAATGCACCGGACTTGACATAGGATAGGATCTTAGTCAGTAGGACTTAGAAATAGGAAACACAAATAGTAACCTGCAGCGATTCAAGTCATCCTTGGCCTGCCTAGTTTCAGGGGCATGCTCATCGGGGTTACTCGCTGAGCAAGGCCGCGCAGTAGGTTTATACTATTCACTAACACATCTATGACGCTGCAGACAGTAAAGATCTACTCATCAGTAGCCATTAGAACTAAGAAGAGTACTAATAGAATAGAAATTGCCCATTGTAAAACTGTACTGTAGCTCACTTGTAATAACTGTAATTAGCTGCTAACAATAATGATATTGTAACACGTTAGGACCCACTGATCATGTAAGGTAGTGGGTTGCATATGCATAATATAAGGACGGTAAATAAAGAATCTAAAAAAAAGCTGTTCTAAATGCTGCTATGCAACTATAAAAATGTACATTTATTTTATTACATGCGTTTCTTTTTATCGGTTTATATCATCGACAGCGGTCTATAATCAGACATGTGTCCGTCTGTTTTCTAGCGCCATATGGAAGTGTCGTCTATGTGGACAGTTGTCAGGCATTACTAAATGTGGAACTGATGTTTGTGGTCTATTTCCACTCTCACTTGCAGCACTACGCACTTCCTGACACAAGTTTTAGTTTTGTAGTGAAAAAAAAGTGAAAAGACCTTCCGCAGAGGCATTAATATCTGACAAACGCGCATTGAGATGACACTTCTAGATGTAAGCAGAAAACAGACGACAACTGAATGTAAAATATCACAATTTAATAACTTATCAACTACATTGATTATGATCTTTAACGGAACAAACTTAATTAACCTACACCTCCATCCACACTATGCAGATCCCTGTGAAGTATATGGCGGTGGGTACTTATCACTATATTGTATATTCCCATTCCTTTTTCATGTGCTGAAGGAAAGAATGAGCGCTTAACTGTCCCTGTGAGTGCCGTAATTTGCGTAATCTTCTCTCCGCTGTCCCTACAGAAACAATACGAAGGACCGTTGGGTATTCTTATCTGTGATTCTTGAAACCAAGTGGGCTTTCACAGGAATCCACAATACTGGAGGAATACTATGCATCGGCTGTTCCCTCTATGATCTCTTCTGTGACAGTCTTCCCCATAATACTTATAATTTTTTTGTTAGTCAGTAACTCCATGTGAGGTATTTCCTTTCCCTGAGTTTCGATATTGAGCTGTATGACCTGCTAAGAAGGGATTAAATTCAGCTATCAGCTCTAAACATATCATAAAATTAGTATTCCTTAAGAAACTAATTGTTCATGATCCCCACGAAATGGCCATCCGCTGGAAGAAAGATTTCTCACTATAGCCAGTACCACCTGTAGTACATTTCTCCAATACTTTCCTTCTTCTTCTAACTAAATGATAAATTGTTTATCAAGTCAATATAGAGTATTTCGTCTTTCATTTAAACTTAGAACACAATCACGATGTCCATTGGAATTTTTATGTCTAGTTACTCTTTTATGAGCGTGTTTCCAATCCCCTAAAATCGACTGTATGGAACTAGATGATCCAAAAACAGTTTACATGGTGCCCAGTAAAATGATTCCTGACTGCGAAAGTAAATCAAATAATCGCGCTGCACAATGTCTCCATTCAACAATTTCCTTTCAAACAAATCCTTGGAAATAAATGTTCGTTTATCAGCATATGCTCCCTCTGACATACAGAATCACAGTTACTTTTCTGATTAGATCTTTATCGTACAATGTAATCTCGTGTTCTTTCGCTGATTTCCCAAAAGATGGAATCTTCATCAAATGTAAAGTCTGACGAAACTTCTCCTAAGCTGTGGAGCTGTTCGTATGTTGGTTATGAATTTTACATTAACTAACGTCGAAATTTTCACCACAACTGCCACTGCACTGTGTATCATTTTAAGGTTCCAGGTACTGAAGAGAGGGAGAATTTTCATAATCTACTGTCTTTGTTAATGAAAAACATGTGCGACTTTGGCGTTCGATCTAACAATTCCCTTTCCCTTCTCCTCTTTCGCTCAACTAATTTTCTGTAGCCTTAGCCACTGAGACCAGTTCTACGGCTCATATTGACGTTTAATTCATATCAGAAATTAATAAAATTAATGAAGCAGGGGAAATACACACAAATAATATCAAAAGCGTCATACTGATACCACGCTACATCAAAGCCTCTGTTAATACATCTGATGCGTCCGTTCCTAGCAGCACAAAGATATCGAAGAGGCATTGTTGCCAGTTGTGTGATGCGCACTGCGCACATGTCAATCCGCATACCTACAATTTTACTCACATTATAGAGAATTCTCTCTCGCAACTATTCGTAGCGCCTTTTTCTCTTCACGTGAAATTTTTGCTCAAATTTTTGTGGACCCTAAGAAATAAGAATTACTGGGCCAGTTACATGTGGCCCATGCGTAAACACAGGGCTACTTGTACTGTGAAAAAATGTGTCTTGTCAAATTTCATTGCGGGATGTTCAGAATGTTCAAATGTATGTGAAATCCTTTGGGAATTAACTGCTAAAATCATTAGTCCCTAACCTTACACACTAAATTACCCTAAGGACAAACACACACCCCCATGCCCGAGGGAGGACTCAAACCTTCGCCGGGGCCAGCCGCAGAGTCCATGACTGCAGCGCCTTAGACCGCTCGCATTGAGGGATGCACCTTACAAATTTTTTATGAGTGAGATTCCCATTATATATATATATATATATATATATATATATATATATATATATAAATTTCGCGACTGTAGCACGTCATCGTCGTGGTGTAGCAATGTTAATGGCCAGTAGTATATATATATATATATATATATATATATATATATATATATATATATATATATATATATATCTCGGCCAAGGCGGGCAGCAATGTCGCGATACGATAATTTAACCGACAGGAAGAAGATTCTGTGATATATAAATGATTAGCTTTTCAGAGCATTCACACAAGGTTGGTGCCGGTGGCGACAATTACAACGTACTGACATGAGGAAAGTTTCCAACCGATTTCTCATACACAAACAGCAGTTGACCGGCGTTGCCTGGTGAAACGTTATTGTGATGCTTCGTGTAAGGAGGAGAAATGCGTACCATCACGTTTCCGACTTTGATAAAGGTCGGATTGTAGCCTATCGCGATGCGGTTTATCGTATCGCGACATTGCTGCTCGCCTTGGCCGAGATCCAATGGCTGTTAGCAGAATATGGAATCGGCGGGTTCAAGAGGGTAATACGGAACGCCGTGCTGGATCCCAATGGCCTCGTATCACTAGCAGTCCAGATGACAGGCATCTTATCCGCATGGCTGTAACGGATCGTGCAGCCACGTCTCGATCCCTGAGTCAACAAATGGGGACTTTGCAAGACAACAGACATCATCACGAACAGTTCGACGACGTTTGCAGCAGTATGGACTATCCGCTCGGAGATCATGGCTGTGGTTACCCTTGACACTGCACCACAGACAGGAGCGCCTGCGATGGTGTACTGAACGACGAACCTGTGTGCACGAATGGCAAAACGTCATTTTTCGGATGAATCCAGGTTCTATTTACAGCATCATGATAGTCCCATTCGTGTTTGGCGACATCGCGGTGAACGAACATTGGAAGCGTGTATTCGTCATTGTCATACTGGCATATCACCCAGCGTGATGGTATGGGTGGCCATTGGTTACACGTCTAGGTCACCTCTTGTTCGCATTGGCCGCACTTTGAACAGTGGAACTTACATTTCAGTTGTGTCTCGACCCGTGGCTCTACCCTTCATTCGATCCCTGCGAAACCCTACATTTCAGCAGGAGAATGCACGACAGCATGTTGCAGGTCCTGTACGGGCCTTTCTGGATACAGAAAATGTTCGACTGCTGCGCTGGCCAGCACATTCTCCAGATCTCTCACCAATTGAAAACGACTGGTCAATGGTGGCCGAGCAACTGGCTTGTCACAATACGTCAGTCACTACTCTTGATGAACTGTGGTATCGTGTTGAAGCTGCATTGGCAGCTGTACCTGTTCACGCCATCCAACCTTTGTTTGACTCAATGCCCAGGCGTATCAAAGCCGTTATTAAGGCCAGAGGTGGTTGTTCTGGGTACTGATTTCTTAGGATCTATGCACCCAAATTGCGTGAAATGTAATCGCATGTCAGTCCTAGTATAATATATTTGTCCAATGAATACCCGTTTATCATCTGCATTTCTTCTTGGTATAGCAGCTTTAATGACATATATATATGAGAGAGAGAGAGAGAGAGAGAAACATTTAGGCCTCTAACTCCCTTGAGTTCGAGGCCTAAGTGTTTCTCGAAGCCAAGGTATCGTAAGTCTAAACGTGACATAAGTTTCAGCTTGATATGTATACCAGTTCCTGAGAAAAATCGGTCTTAGCAGTCAGAGAGAGGGAGAGCATACAGACGGGCAACAAAATGATGCTACAAGGTTCATTTTTACCGACTGATGTGAGGAAACCCAAAAAGGGCCAATGCAGGAAATTAATTTCTTTCGAGAAATTTTTAAATATGGATGCGCTTCGTACCTGCTGAAGCTGAAACTTACGTGGCGTAGAAGCCAGAAGTGACGTAACACGAACGAGGTGTACGAGGGAAGATTTAAGGGCCTCGCAGCTGGCCAGTTAAACGTGAAGCGTGCCACTCTCAGAGGGGGCCAGACAGCACGCGACGGCTGCCCGGAACGGCAGCACCGGCTCTTGGCGAATCCCATCTGGAGGCGGGTGCGGCCTGGTGGGAAATTACTTCATCGACCGCGGAACGCGCAGAGGCCGATCGGGCCACGCTTTGGTGGGCGTGGCGAAGAAGTGCGGGTGGTGCGCGGGGAGGTGTGGGGGGGGGGGGGGGGGGGGCTGGTTGATGGGCCGCCGGCGCCACCCCTCGACTCAGCCCCGGAGGCGCGACGCCTCGCGTTAGCATGAAGAAGCCATCAGCGGCCCAAATTGGCCGCCTCAACGTGGCTAACAGTCGCAGAAGGAAGACGTATCGATCAGCAGCTCTTGTGGCGCGAGTGACGGCCACGAGTGGCGAGCGTAATAGCTTGTCTCCTTTTCAGAGCGGATGACAGCCGCCACCAACCACTCGGATAGGTGTTATCCCCTCTCCCCCCCTCCCCTTCCCCGGGGGGATGAATTATTCAGGAAACATTAAGGCAGAAGTTTGTGACCATGACAAAGTGTGATAGCACACCGCTCCACTTCTCCGTGGGCATAAACAATCAATCGGACTGTTAGGACAGCAGCCAAAAACTGTTTATGACGCTGTTGTGAAAGTCAAAGTGTCGTCTTGCGTCCCCAGTCGAGAAATATTTTAAAAACTACATTTTCCTCTAGAAAGCGTTTAATATCCACTGGCGCGCTTTACTGTGAGCTAATGACCCGGAAAGGAGCTTTTTTTTCTCCACAACTTCAGTGGTGAACTTGTCATCAAGAGGACTTTGGGGAACACTTTGTGATGGCCTTTCTCGGCGTAGGAAAGTTATTTAATAGAATCTGTAACAGAAAATTCTGGGAAGCACTATATATGAAAAGAATGGAAAAAGAGACAACGAGCAGTGTATGGGAGACATACTGTGGAAGTCTGAGTTGTGTGAAAGTGGAAAATGAAAGGACGGAATGGTTTCAGAAAACAAGTGGTCTGAAACAGGGCAGTGCATTGCCAAGACTCCTCTCCACTGTGGTCTTACAGGAGATAATCATTAATGTGAAAAGAATAGGACGCAGAAGACAAGATGAAAGCAATGCAGCTTGCAGATGACTTAATGGTCCGGTCAATCAGGGAGGAGGCGGTCTAGGAACATTTGAATGTTTGGGAACAAACTCTGAGACAATATAGAATGAAATTTAATGTAAACAAATATGAGACCCCGGCTCACAACTAAAAAGGAAAGATAGACGAACTAGCGGAATAATGATTAAACGTGAACAGTTGAAGAATATGGAAAGTGTCAAGTGCTTTGAAAGTGTGAATAGAGAAAAGTGGAAGAAATGAGGAAGAGGTCAGTTAACGTGACAGATGGGTCGAAGTATTCCTGTGAAGTGTTAGGATCTTCGTTTGGAACGAAGACGTCCCACAAAAAAGCGAAATGATGTGTAGAAGGTACTAGATTCCCATTACTGACCTACGGATCTGAAACATGCGTAATGAGGAAAAGAGAGATGTAGGCAAATTATGGCCATCTGAAATGAAGTTTCTCATAAGCAGGACAGGAATACCAAGGAGAGAGAGGACGAGGAATGAAAGGGTAAGGGAAACAGTGAAAGAAAAACCCTTGCAGAACAGAATAGAAACATCAAGACTAAAATGGTATGGGCACTTAAAGAGAATGCAAAACAAGAAATGCGAAGCAAAACTGAGAGGAGGACCGAGGCAAGAATAGCTGAAAAGTGTGGAGAAGTCTGTTGAAAGGCGAGGAATTTACCAGAGTGAGCACATAAAAATGGTGAGAAAACAGGACTAAATAGCGAGACTTATGTTCTCAATAGACCAAGGTTGAGGCTGGAATCAGTTCAAGATGATGATAATGATGACTCGTAATTAATCTTGGTGAATGATGTAGAGTCCACTAACCAACCTACCGGAACTTTGTTGCACTAAGATATTGTCATCGATCCAGGTCAACTATCACACGAGAGGGACCTAAGTTAAATCCCCTTATACTCGCTGTTTTCAAAATAAGACCTGAAATGTTGTGATATCTGATTGCGTTGGGTGAGGGAAATCGCACACACGAGCAGCTACTAAAATTGCAGGGTAAAACTCGTCTCACAAGACATCCTGGAAACGAGAGATCATTTTGAAGTCACACGCAGTATTGAAGACGGAAATTGCTGTCCACCGACTTTTGTGATCGTACGGTTCACAACACGTGACTCGAACATGTCCTTCAAAGTAATAAACATTCGCCTCAGTAAGGGAGTACTTGAGTTAGGCTTTTCCTTTAGTGCAGGGTACATTAACCTCGAAGTTACGTTATTTAGAATGTGTAAAGTTCTGCATTCATGTGAAGTGGACTGTCGATAAGACACAGATTAAATTTTTTGCAAGAATTAATTCGAGATCTAACTGAAAAATTTGTATGACAGTTTCCTAATACGTCTTCATCAGCACCTAGAGTGAGACTACTTGTTGATCTACGGACAAAAAACAAGCTGATCTTGGCCAGCACAGAATCCGTTTTTACATATACATTCAACATTTTTCGTTACGGTGACTCAACAATACAAGTATTTTTTAAAATCTCTGAAAACTAGTTACGGTAATTGGTCTGTAAGTAAAAGGGTTGATAGCTATTCTAGCAGAAGAATTAAATAGGCAACTCATTTAACTTATGTTGTACGAATAAATGTAGTTTAACTATTTCGGCGCATTCAGGAGCCCTCGAAATACGTCGCTATTGTTACAGTTTCTTGACATAAAATAACGAAAAACGTCAGATTGGTGGTTAAAGATGTACACTCTAAGACAAAGAAAACGACGCACCAAGAAAGAATAATTTGTGTGGGAAGGAAATCGGTAGAAGCAGCGTACTTATATAGAGAAACAAATTATCACAATTTCTGAAAAAATGGATGATTTATTCAACGAAAACAGCTTCACAAATTGAGCAAGACAATAACGCGTTGCTCCACCTCTGATCCTTGTGAAGCAGTTATTCGGCTTGGTATTGATTGATATAGATGTATATTCTCCTGAGGGATATCGTGCCAAAGTCAGTCCAGTTGGTGCGTTGGATCATCAGAGTCCAGAGCTGGTTGGAGGACCTCCACATAAGGCTCCAAATGTTCCCTATCGGGGAAACTCCGGCGACTCTAATGTCCAAGGTAGGGTCTGAAAGCACGAAAACAAGCATTGGAATCTCTCATGGTGTATGGGTCGGAATTACCTTGCTGAAATGTCAGCCCAGGTTGTATTCCCATGAAAGGTGACAATACGGGGCGTAGAATACGTCGACGTACCGATGTGCTATAAGGATGCCGCCGATGACAACGAAATGAGAGCTGATACGAAAAGTAACTGCACCGCAGACCATCAGTTGCGGTTGTCGAGTCCTATGGCGGGCGACAGTCTGGTTGGTATCCCACGGCTGTCCGGGGTGTCCCGAGACACGCCTTCGCCCTGGAATCCCGTTGGCTGGAGTACAGTTCTCTTTGGTGATGAGTCCCGCTTCGAAATGAGTCCCGACGACCAGTGAAAATGTCTTCCAGTAGTGGAAAAATCTTGTAATATGGAATCACCAAAAAGTAAAAAAGTAAACACAGAGTAAGTCAAAGATCTTCAGATGATGCGAAAGTACTATGGTTGCGGCTGCTGTGAGCATGGCGTCGTTGTGTTTATCTGCCACTAGGTGAATACGGGCAAATACATCTTACTAATGTATATATCAAGAAATGCGAGGAAAAACGGGCTTTATGTAAAAGCTTCGAGATAAGTGTTGCCACCTTCTGCTGGGTAAGCGATCTATCCAAATTGGCAGTGTTTCACCCCTAAATATCACATTCGGATCTTTAGGTGCGAGACCAATGTCAACTTTGATAGTTACTCTACCCAGGAGCAGATGGCAACACTCGTCTCTATGCTTTTACATTTGAGGGCTAGCCCTTTTCTCTGCGCATGTCTTCGTAGTTGTTAACGTATAACTAAGACTGGCGGGAAAACAAACCCGTTGCAGAACCAACAACAATGAATGGTAGGTCGAGGGCGAACAGTAAAGTGTGCGTAAGTGTTGTCAGCGCAGAGTACCGTGAATTAATGGAAAGGTTTGTAAATTTCTCCCCTCTAATCGGCTATGCAGATGACCGCGATCACGTGAGGCTAATCCGATCAGAAAATGAAAGCAATCATTTCCATAGTAATAACTGATCAGAGAAGAGAGTGTGCAACAAGTTATTTTTACAAATTAGTTACTCCAGCTTCTCCTTATGTAAAATTTGAATAATCGTTATCAAGTAGTGCAAATCACACACAACAAAAATAACTAAAACAAAACCAGGAAATTCTGAGTAAACCGTAAGATATTAAAGAAATTATTTTTAAATCCACTCTCCACCCAAACTGGTCTAATCCTGTTCGTTAATACTGTAACCCACGACACAGAGGCTCTACAGGGTACAGAGGTGTCATTTGGGTTGCCGACTCTGCAGGCGTTAAGCGGCGAGACAAGGTACAAGGTCCTGCTAAAGCGAAGTTCCAGTCTGGCCAATAGAGGGCAACACTTTCGCCACCGTACTTTCCATCACCGGCCGCGGGAGCGGAAATAAGATGTTTCTTGGCATCTTTCCGCCCGCCGCCAGTCACAGCTCTACACTCTCGTAAAAATTTCGTAAGCTGATTGCATATACATGAACCATACAATTGTATCATTACATAATTATTAGGAAAGTAGTACAGGTAATACACTGCCGGTGCTGCGCGAATGCTCGAAGCTAGTATAATATATTAAACTACCATCAAAAAGCAGCTCCTGTCAAGTAAATAATTGACAAACTGCCTATTGGCTTCTGTCTCGGGTTCTTCGGCCGACGTTCATCTAATGATTTTTTCTGACGTTTCGCCAGTACGAGTGGCTGGCATTGTCAAAGCTTCACCCTCCATTGCCGGTGGTGAACTGGAGGCGAGCTCGCGGCCGCAGACTATATGTACCTGGCGCGCCAACGTCCGAGGGCTTCTCCGCGGTCATTTCCGGTGCGGTTCTCCTCTTGCTACCTGCGACGGTCGTTCGCTGCAGTACGGGAAGCCAGGATCCGTTTACCTTAAGGCTTTCCTCTTTCTTGTTGAAACTGTTCGCGTGTTTTTGGATTTCTACAGCTTCTCTGAACAAGCGCGTGTGATAGTGCTTCTCTACAGCCAGAACTTCCGTGTCGGCGAATTTTATTACGTGGTCGGTCTCATTCAGTGCGTGCTCTTTCGTATCTGCTTTGTACCACTTACAGTCATGTTTTCTATATCGAATTGGGTTGCCAGTCATTTAGTTTGTGGTAGGTGATCTTGCATTTTGAGGTGCTCGCCGTTGTCTTTTCGAGTAACCCCATATCTTTCGATATATCTGCGGTAATATACTGTAGGTTTTTGCTGACAACAGGTAATACAGTATATCATACCATATCACCACTGACCAAATGAACGTAAAATCAGGGATAATGTTTGCCAAACTACCAGCCTCATGTTTGAACATCTTGTCCGTAACTTCGTCTTCGCTTATTTCAACCAGTGCAACCTGTGTTATAACTGAGAGGGCGACTGCGTCATTCTTACTTTCCCATCCTGTTGTATTCAACGGCTACAAAGCTAAGGTAGAAATATTATCCTTCAAGACTGCCCAGCGTAGCGTAGACAAACAAAAGAAACAATAAATGTTTCTGACCAAACGAAAGAATCAAATTACATGCTCTGATGACAACTGGGTAAGGGAATGACTTCTGCAGGGAACATAAAATGCCTTACAATTTCTTTGCAAAATCCGCTTTTGTATTCCATTGTTCTTGCCTTTCGTATTAGTACTGTGATCATGGTCTTGCCCCCTCATGTTCTCCGAAGGTATTTTCATTTCCTCTAAACGTTCTAAGACTACCCGGGTAAACCCTAAACCAGACGTATATCTTACAGGTAAAAAGCCAAGAATATGTGCTCTAATATTTATATAACAAGTCTCAACATAAGTAGCATTCACATTAAAGAAATCCACTATCCTTTTCATTTGCTCAACGTCAGAAATATCTGGTATGCAGTCGAAAATTATACAATAATATTTAACAGGTTTCAGTAAAGACCATATTTTGTTTTTAATTTTTGTGATGGAGAATACTAATTATTTCATTTTTTATGTTTTTCCCCAGGTAACTATAAGACTCATTTTCACCACGACTCTTTCTGCTTATATGTTATCCTATAACTAGATCAAATTTTCAAAATAATTCTGCAAACTTTTAGAATTTCCCATTGTTGTGATTAAACATTTTGTTTGAGGGTCCTCTTAACGGAGGACACAGTCAAGCCAAAAAAACGGACAATTCCTTTAAGGTTTCGATAACATCTTTCCAGTGCCGGGTTCCAGCATTTAATATCTAAAGAGCATCTGCATCAACAGTATTCCCAGATTTTAGTCTTCTAAAGAGCTCCGCGCTCTTTGATGCGACTCCAAATGCCCTTGGGATCTATCGTGGCAAGTTAATGTCTTAGAAACGATCCGCTATTTACTGAAAAAACTTGAAGTGTGTAATATTTTGATGTTAGAAAAGAGTTTGCGGCCGAAAAATAGAACAGCTGCACTTTTGAAACAACAAACCATTTTCTCTGAACAATGCATAAACTGTAACAATGCGTAAACTGTAACTGTAATTTTTAGAAGTAAACCGACGATTAGAATTTTCCCTTGGAAAGATGTCAAATTCGGGTGCACTGGAGGATCTCTTTTGACTAACATTGTACTAACAAATCGTCTATTTTCTCAGGCCACTTTGCGGGGTCTCAATCAACAACATAACTTCTACTTTGAGTGTGAGATATGCAGCCGCTAGACAGAAAAGAAATAGTTTCGGGTTCATTAGAGAGCTCGCACACAACATCCAATTTACCTTGTGTTGATGGAGGTGCATCTTCGCCTACGGAAGGTTTACCCTGATTGTTGTTTACATCTGCATTCATTCATGGATCATCATGATCAAACGCTTCTTTCGGTTGAAAAAAAAATTGCCTAACGAAAATTTCAATTTTTTATTTACATCTTCTCTTTCAACATCTACATCGATATTCCGGAAGCTCATACGGTGCGAGGTGGAGGGCACCCTGTACCACTCCTAGTCACTTCTTTTCCTGTTCAACTCACCAAGAGAGCGAGGGAAAAACTACTATCTATATGCCTCCACATGAGGCCTAATGTCTCATATCTTATCTTCGTGGTCCATCTGTGCAATGTATGTTGGCGGCAGTAGAATCATTAGGCGGTCAGTTTCTTCTCTAAATTTTCCCAATATTGTTTTTTGAAGAGAACGTCGCCTTCCAGCCACTGATTCTCATTTGAGTTCCCGAAGCATCTCCGTACCACTTACGTGTTGTTCTAACCTACCGGTAACAAATCTAGCAGCCCGCCTCTGAATTGCTTCGTTGTCACCCTTCAGTCCCACCTTATACGGATACAAACACTCGAGCAGTATCAAAAAATAGGTTGCACCAGCGTCCTATATGCGGTCTCTTTCACAGCTGAATCACATTCCGCTAAAATTCACCTGTAACGTTCCCTGGCAACACTCACACTATTAATAAACTAAAATTTAATTGTACTATATACGCCGCTACGAAGCAATTTGTATATACTGTAATTATTTAACAAAAAATAATATTTAATTTTGTGTAAAGGACATTCGTTATTATTGTAATATTTTCTGTAGTAATATTCTCGATGTATTTATGATTGTAATATTTCTATACTCATAATGTAATTGCGAAATGTGTCAATATCTGTGACAGCAAAAATGTAAAATTCAGCCACAGAGGAAAATAATGTTGTAAGATTACAAAGAGATGTTAATGGTCAGCAGTAGTATAAAAAGCACCACGTAGTGTGTATTCTTTGTCGTCTTCCTGGAGAGCTGAAAGTGAGAGGAACCTGTGACGTAGCATTTTATGAATGGGTAGACTTCTTTTGTCTCTATCTAGATTTAGCCGCCATTAGAGTAGAAATTACAAACTAATGTAAGTTGAATTATTGCTGTGGTCTAAATACATTATAATTTATCAAAAGTGTGTATTACTGATGTAAATTAGCTTCCCCATGTCATCTATAATATTTCTTTAAAGAATTTTCAGCATTTTTAGCAATGATCGCTGGTGTTGCTGGGCTGTGCCGCGACCGAACGATTTGCAGCGGCGGCACATTTAAAAAATTGTTCCGCTAAGAAAAATTAACCAAACCCGTAAATCGGGAGCAGATAAAAATTAGCAGTGAATTAAGAAAATGTTTTCTTTTACAGCGATCCTGAGACTGACGGAATTTATTACTAGTTTCACATTTGTGCATTCATAGGCGGATAGTTAACGTTGAAATTTAACAATATGTTGGTTCTTTCAAATAACTTAAATGTGTAGTGAAGTGTGTTTTATCAATGATAATTAAACGTCGGCTTGGCAATATTTAACCATTTTCTGCTAATACAGACAGTCTTGTGTTCCATAGCTAACGCCGGGAAAGAATTCAGTAAATAAAAAACAAAAAACAAAAAAACCCACTGCATTTAGAAAATGTGTGCCAAGGCCGAATTATGGAAAGGATTTAATTCTCAACTAAATATTCTTAATCAGTTAATATGAATTTATCAGCATGAGAGGGTTGACTAAGTTCACGTAATTTTAAATGTATTTAATTCTGTCTAAATGAATTTTTATTACCACACGTAAATAAGAGGCTCTACAACAAAGTTCTTACGTACTAAAACAAAAGAGCAAATAACAAAAAACAATTTAAAAAGTAACATTTACAATTCCCCCCCGTACACTTTTGCAAAATCAAGTCACATTTCATTTCATTGATTTTATATTATTTTTTTATAATTTCATTAAATTGGCGCCAAACGTGGGGCTCGAATATGCAGTGGCCACAAAATACCCATGAGATAACTAGGGAATTATTGTAGTCGAACTTTGTTGGAGAACAATTAATATTTTTTTCATGTATTGTATGTATTGCCTAACCAATATTGTATGGTAATACTTGTATATGATTTTTTGCATGAGAACACTATACACCCAGAGGCAAGCTGAAGAAGAGAGCTCATTATATCGAAAAATTAATTACCTACCACAATACCAGGGGGCAGCTGCACCCAAGATAGATCACCAAAAGGTAAAGCTACAGTGTAGTTGTCCTGTGTGTAGTAAAGTAGCCTCAGTGCAATGTTCTCGGATCATTAGTGGTGTGCTTGTTGTTAGTGTTCTTTTTTTAAAAATAACAGGACATTTGAGTAGTTAGTCATTGTAGTATATAATAAGTGTGTTTCATCAATGATAATTAAACGTCGGCTTGGCAATATTTAACCATTTTCTGCTAATACAGACAGTCTTGTGTTCCATAGCTAACGCCGGGAAAGAATTCAGTAAATAAAAAAAAAAAAACCCACTGCATTTAGAAAATGTGTGCCAAGGCCGAATTATGTAAAGGATTTAATTCTCAACTAAATATTCTTAATCTGTTAATATGAATTCACGTAATTTTAAATGTACTTAATTCTGTCTAAATGAATTTTTATCACCACACGTAAATAAGAGGTTCTACAACAAAGTTCGTACGTACCGAAAGAAAGAAAGGTAAATTAACTAAAAACAAATTTAAAAAAGGTAACATTTGAAAACAAAATCATTTCATTAACTATTTATTTTAAAAAGAAGGTAACTATTTAATTTTTTTTTTAATTTTAATTTAATTTCATCAAACACCCAATAAACTGAAGTCGACCATTCGCCTTACCCACCACGGTACTCACATGATCGTTGCATTTGCTATCGCTTTGCAACGTTACGCCCTGATATTTCAACGATGTGACTGTGTCCAGCAGTACACCACTAATGCTGTATCCGAACATTACAGGTGTAATATATAAGAAACTATCAGCCCCGATTGCGGTAATGAAACCAACCTTTACCTAGGTTCCAGCCCAAGTAATTGAGCCTTCTTCAGAAGATATACCTGATTCTGCAATATGTCTACGAGGGTATGGTCTAGAAATAAAACTAAAACGGCCTGAATAGGCGTAGTCAGATTTTAAAAATGTGGTACATAGGTACTAAGTCACCACCAAGACTTAACTTAAGATCCGGCGAGCGCCTCGTCTCCATGGACGCCGTGCGGTGGGCCTCGGGAGCTCACGTGAAACTCAGAATGCGATTCTGTAACGTTATGTTTCATATTTGTCAAGTTTTTCACGGAATTGTTAATTTAGGAGCAGGCTGTAGCGAAATGTCTCAAACTGTCTATGCATTAGGTACAGAGTAAGTTGTGATTTAGATATTTCAGCACTATATTCTCGCTATAAAATGAGAAAGCTGTACCACGTCTCAATGGAATTAATATGCTATCGAAACTTTGATGTGCAGTTTGGAGGACAATGACTGTCCCTAGTTCACCAGAAAAATTATAGAAGACGCATTTGTTGCAAAACAGAACCAAAATTTAAAGAAAATATTCTTAATACATTTATCATCTAAAAACAAATCAGCAAATAGGTATAAACCCAATTCAGGGAATTATAAGAAGTTTAATGTTGCAAGAAGGTGCTATTCAGGCACAGAGGTCGATGGAATGACAGTCGAAAAGCGAGTGTTCCTTTTTCAGTCTGTACTGTAGATACATAAGCGACCCCACGAGAGCATCGAGAAGACAGTTCCTGTGAGTCTGCAGTTGGCACTCGATCAGTTTGCATTCACTTGCAACCGTGAGCCCAAGTATCAGATGGCAACACGCGGAGAAAAGTTATCGTCAGAGAGAGACTAGGATCATACATGATTTGCTCTGTAGAAAATTGAACCTCCACTTGAGAGCAGGCAGTTATTAGTGTCATCAGTTTCGGTTTCACGCGTGTGTGTGTGCCGTCCGCATTCAGAATCCGCTTGGTAAGGGGAGCATTTCAGTTTTTACCTGCAGGTGAGCAAAATTATCCCTGACGAGTCCGGCGAATGTTTACCGTAATATAGACGGAAGCTGTAGTTAATGGAACTTTCAATAGGGATTCGAACTTATCTGTGTCAGATGCTGGGGAAAGAACAGAATTTATGTGAAATTTTAATAATTCCTGCGTGTGAAATAGAAGTAATTTATATAAAGTATGTGCATTTTTCCTTGGAAGAGTGGTTGAATAATTTCTGTACTATCTATTTCCTCAGTTCCTCAAATTATCAAGCAAGTATTTTATTTCAGCTATAGAGGGCTGGAAATTCCAGCAACAGGAATGCAAACTACATGCAACACCTTAAAGACTATTTTCAGGTTACCTATTTCTAGGTTTACAGATTCTCGTTGTATTTATGGACAAAATATTAAGACATAATCTGCAAGCTACATAAATCATCCCGTCACCCCACATATTGCTTTGACGAATTTCTTACTAAGACCAACTGATCTGAATTTGTTATTAATATTACCAAATATAATATTACGTAAAATCTGACATCTTCAGTGCAATAATGTGATCAGTATTAATAAGTGTTACAAACTGATTTTCTCTTTGATGATGCATGAATTATGCCTCAGAATTATCAAATGACGTAAGTGAATTGAGCATTTACATGTTTTGTGACAAGCTGATGAAATTGATCAAAGCATATTTAAGACTTATTGATTTATTGACCCCAAGATATCCATTTCAGTTGGGGTCTTAGGAAGGAACATCAGCATGACTTTTTTTGTAACTGTATATTACCTCGTGTTCTACATCTTTAACGTTTCCTCACTATGGTTCTATACGGTAAAAAGTAGATCTACTCCAGTGTTATCTAACCTGTGGCTTGAACAGTCCAGTTCCTAGGATGTTTCTATACACAGCGATAAATGTCTTCAAATAGGAATGAGACCAGCTGAGGCATTTTTCTCTTTGTATTCATTCGGCTTTCCAGGTACAACATGCTGCTACATCATACATCTACAGTTTTCTATAATGAGTAATGCTACATTTTCGACAAGCAGTGACGAACTGTAAGCTGTGGTAAACGCCACTGTGAAAACTCAGTTGATGGTCTTATGCCGTTTTCTAAGGCTGCTCGTGTGCTTCAGTGGCACAGATTATTATGCAAATTAAGCAGTTTACATAGACGTGTTTTTACGAACTTGTCCTCAAGATTGAAAACATATTAACATCCTGTTAACTCGAAATAAGTAGCCTATGATTCTCTTCCATTTACATTATCTTGGACTTACAGGTGTTGACCACCTTTTAGGTAACAGTAATAAAATGTCTAAGAACTAATACGTGCAAGTAAGCTCATGCTTACTATCTATCAATCATTAATTTATGTCACACTGAACACTGGTACTTAGAGCGTACATGTATTTATGTTATGTATGTCAGGAAGTAATTAATTAAACGTTAGTTACGGATAAATATTGTGCCAGAAAGAAGCATTTCTTTGATTGAGCACTGATTGGACCACGAAATTTTGGATCCAGTCAAAATAAGGAAAGTCCCTTATGGTACTTACCTACTTTTTGAACACATACGAGTATTTTTCATGGCAAAAAATATACAATAGTCGTCTATTGTGTCCACGTTCATATCAACATCATCTGTCCAATTATTTTCTTACCAAAATATACGACATCGCCAATACTGTCTGTGTGCATAACATATTCATCCCAATATTTTTCTCAGCATACTATACGGCAATCGTCCATTATGTTTGTGTCCATAACAACATCATCCATTCTCTTTTGCTTATCAAAACACACAAAAATCGAACATTGTGTCTGCGCCTGTATCAGCATCACTGTCCGGATCAACTATTGGACGTTCTGCTTCAGATCTGTCGCTGCTTGAAAAATATGAAACCTTGCTATATCTTCCTCTAGCTTTCTTTTAGTGTTAGGTAACAGTTTTCTTCTTTTGTGGGGCGTTAATTAGACAACTAGGAGCAGAATAGTTTTGTTTCTTACAGTTCTTTCCTCTATGTGGAGGTATTCAGTAGTGTGCAGCCTCCATCTTCCAGTTCACGCGTTGTTTGTAGAAATTTTTAGTACTGCTGTAGGTCCTTGAATTGTATAAATGGAAGCAATATGATACTGGAAACGAACTTCAGGAAAAGGTATTTGGGTAACCTCACATACTACACCGAAGACCCAGAGACTCTGGTACACCTGCCTAATATGGTATAGGGCCCCGCGAGCACGCAGAAGTGTTTCATCACGACGTGGCATGAACGCGACTAATGTCAGAAGTAATGCTGGCGGGAATTGACACCATGAATCCCGCAGGGCTGTCCATAAATTCGTAAGAGTACGAGGGGGTGCAGATCTCCTCTGAACAGCACGTTGCAAGCGTCCCAGGTCTGCTCTATAATGTTTATGTCTGGGGAGTTTGGTGGGCAGTGGAAGTGTTTAAACTCAGAAGAGAGTTCCTGGAGCCACGTCCATAAGTGTCATACTGTACTACTGTAATTGCGAAAATCCGTCGGAATGCACAATGGGCGTGAATGGATGCAGGTGATCAGAAATACTACTTACGTAGTGTCACCTGTCAGACTCGCAGCTTTATGAATAATGGTACCATATCACTCTACCTACACTCGCCCCACACCATTACAGAACCTCCACCAGGTTGAACAGTCCCCTCCAGCCATGCAGGGTCGATGGATTCATGAGGTTGTCTCCATATCCATATATGTCCATCCGATCGATACAATTTGAAACGAGACTCGTCCGACCAGGCAACATGTTTACAGGTAAAGCTTTGTGTCGTTCAGTCAAGGGTATACGAGCGGGCCTTCGACTCTGAAAGCCCATACCGATGATGTTTCGTTGAATGGTTCGCACGCTGACACTTGTTGATAGTCCAGCACTGAAATCTGCAGCAGTTTGAGGAAGGGTTGCACTTCTGTCACGTCGAACGATTCTCTTCAGTCGTCGTAGGTCCCATTCTTGCAGGATCTTCTTCCGGCCGCAGCGATGTCGGAATCTGATGTTCTACCGGATTTCTGATATTCACGGTACACTCGTGAAATGCTCATACGGGAAAATCCCCACTTCATCGCTACCTCGGAGATGCTGTGACCCATTGCTCGTGCGCCGAGTGCAACACGACTTTAAAACGCACTTAATTCTTGATAGCCTGCCGTTGTAGCAGCAGTTACCGATCTAACCTCGCGATACACTTGTTGTCTTACATAGGCGTTGCCGACAGTGCCATATTCTGCCTGTTTACATATCTCTGTATTTGAATACGCATGCCTATACCGGTTCCCTTCAGTGCATATAGGAGTGCTATTATGACATGAAGAGGTTAGCGTAAGAGAGGGACTTGTGCCGGCAAGTGTGGCCGAGCGGTTCTGGGCGCTTCAGTCTGGAACCACGCGACCGCTACGGTCGCAGGTTCAAAAAAAAAAAAAAGAAAAGAAAAGAAAAAGAAAAAAAAAAGAATGGCTCTGAGCGCTATGGTACTTAACTTCTGAGGTCATCAGTCCCCTAGAACTTAGAACTATTTAAACCTAACTAACCTAAGGACATCACACACATCCATGCCGCCGGCCGAAGTGGCCGCGCGGTTCTGGCGCTGCAGTCTGGAACCGCGAGACCGCTACGGTCGCAGGTTCGAATCCTGCCTCGGGCATGGATGTGTGTGATGTCCTTAGGTTAGTTAGGTTTAACTAGTTCTAAGTTCTAGGGGACTAATGACCTCAGCAGTTGAGTCCCATAGTGCTCAGAGCCATTTGAACCATTTTGAACCACATCCATGCCCGAGGCAGGATTCGAACCTGCGACCGTAGTGGTCGCGCGGTTCCAGACTGAAGCGCCTAGAACCGCTCGGCCACACCGGCCGGCCGCAGATTCAAATCCTGTCTCGGGCATGCATGTGTGTGAAGTCCTTAGGTTAGTTAGGTTTAGGTAGTTCGAAGTTCTAGGAGACTGATGACCTCAGAAGTTAAGTCCCATAGTGCTCAGAGCCATGTGAACCACTTCAGTGTATAAAAAGACATGCTTCACAGTACCTGTTAATTATTGTTAACCTGTCATTTAAAGGACAATGCTGCACTAAAGGTATTATGTTATTTGAGAATATCAAGCCTTCACCGAATATACTGAGAAATTATCCGAATGGGATGGAAATAGATAGATGTGGTGTACATGTACAGGCAAACAAACCACTACAATTTTAGAAAAATTGTATTATTTATTCCAGAGAAACAGATTCACGAATAGAGGAATAACGCGTTGGTCTACCAATGGCCCTTATGCAAGCAGTTATTCAGCTTGGAATTGATTGATTGATGCAGTTGCTGGGCGTCCTCCTCAGGGATTTTTTTTTCTTTTGTCATCAGTCTACTGACTGGTTTGATGCGGCACGCCACGAATTCCTTTCCTCTGCCAACTTCTTCATCTCAGAGTAGCACTTGCAACCTACGTCCTCAATTATTTGCTTGACGTATTCCAATCTCTGTCTTCCTCTACAGTTTTTGCCCTCTACAGCTCCCTCTAGTACCATGGAAGTCATTCCCCCATGTCTTAGCAGATGTCCTTTCATTCTGTCCCTTCTCCTTATCAATGTTTTCCACATATTCCTTTCCTCTCCGATTCTGCGTAGAACCTCCTCATTCCTTACCTTATCAGTCCACCTAATTTTCAACATTCGTCTATAGCACCACATCTCAAATGCTTCGATTCTCTTCTGTTCCGGTTTTCCCACAGTCCATGTTTCACTACCATGCTGTACTCCAGACGTACATCCCCAGAAATTTCTTCCTCAAATTAAGGCCGGTATTTGATATTAGTAGACTTCTCTTGGCCAGAAATGCCTTTTTTGCCATAGCGAGTCTGCTTTTGATGTCCTCCTTGCTCCGTCCGTCATTGGTTATTTTACTGCCTAGGTAGCAGAATTCCTTAACTTCATTGACTTCGTGACCATCAATCCTGATGTTAAGTTTCTCGCTGTTCTCATTTCTACTACTTCTCATTACCTTCGTCTTTCTCCGATTTACTCTCAAACCATACTGTGTACTCATTAGACTGTTCATTCCCTTCAGCAGATCATTTAATTCTTCTTCACTTTCACTCAGGATAGCAATGTCATCAGCGAATCGTATCATTGATATCCTTTCACCTTGTATTTTAATTCCACTCCTGAACCTTTCTTTTATTTCCATCATTGCTTCCTCGAAGTACAGATTGAAGAGTAGGGGCGAAAGGCTACAGCCTTGTCTTACACCCTTCTTAATACGAGCACTTCGTTCCTGATCGTCCACTCTTATTATTCCCTCTTGGTTGTTGTACATATTGTATATGACCCGTCTCTCACTATACCTTACCCCTACTTTTTTCAGAATCTCGAACAGCTTGCACCATTTTATATTGTCGAACGCTTTTTCCAGGTCGACAAATCCTATGAAAGTGTCTTGATTTTTCTTTAGCCTTGCTTCCATTATTAGCCGTAACGTCAGAATTGCCTCTCTCGTCCCTTTACTTTTCCTAAAGCCAAACTGATCGTCACCTAGCGCATTCTCAATATTCTTTTCCATTCTTCTGTATATTATTCTTGTAAGCAGCTTCGATGCATGAGCTGTTAAGCTGATTGTGCGATAATTCTCGTACTTGTCACCTCTTGCCGTCTTCGGAATTGTGTGGATGATGCTTTTCCGAAAGTCAGATGGTATGTCGCCAGACTCATATATTCTACACACCAACGTGAATAGTCGTTTTGTTGCCACTTCCCCCAATGATTTTAGAAATTCTGATGGAATGTTATCTATCCCTTCTGCCTTATTTGACCGTAAGTCCTCCAAAGCTCTTTTAAATTCTGATTCTAATATTGGATCCCCTATCTCTTCTAAATCGACTCATGTTTCCTCTTCTATCACATCAGACAAATCTTCACCCTCATAGAGGCTTTCAATGTATTCTTTCCACCTATCTGCTCTCTCCTCTGAATTTGACAGTGGAATTCCCGTTGCACTCTTAATGTTACCACCGTTGCTTTTACTGACACCAAAGGTTGTTTTGACTTTCCTGTATGCTGAGTCTGTCCTTCCGACAATCATATCTTTTTCGATGTCTTCACATTTTTCCTGCAGCCATTTCGTCTTAGCTTCCCTGCACTTCCTATTTATTTCATTCCTCAGCGACTTGTATTTCTGCATTCCTGATTTTCCCGGAACATGTTTGTACTTCCTCCTTTCATCAGTCAACTGAAGTATTTCTTCTGTTACCCATGGTTTCTTCGCAGCCACCTTCTTTGTACCTATGTTTTCCTTCCCAACTTCTGTGATGGCCCTTTTTGGAGATGTCCATTCCTCTTCAACTGTACTGCCTACTGCGCTATTCCTTACTGTTGTATTCACAGCGTTAGAGAACTTCAAACGTATCTCGTCATTCCTTAGTACTTCCGTATCCCACTTCTTTGCGTATTGATTCTTCCTGACTAATGTCTTGAACTTCAGCCTACTCTTCATCACTACTATATTGTGATCTTAGTCTATATCTGCTCCTGGGTACGCCTTACAATCCAGTATCTGATTTCGGAATCTCTGTCTGACCATGATGTAATCTAATTGAAATTTTCCCGTATCTCCCGGCCTTTTCCAAGTATACCTCCGCCTCTTGTGATTCTTGAACAGGGTATTCGCTATTACTAGCTGAAACTTGTTACAGAACTCAATTAGTCTTTCTCCTCTTTCATTCCTTGTCCCAAGCCCATATTCTCCTGTAACCTTGTCTTCTACTCCTTCCCCTACAACTGTATTCCAGTCGCCCATGACTATTAGATTTTCGTCCCCCTTTACATACTGCATAACCCTTTCAATATCCTCATACACTTTCTCTATCTGTTCATCTTCAGCTTGCGACGTCGGCATGTATACCTGAACCATCGTTGTCGGTGTTGGTCTGCTGTCGACTCTGATTAGAACAACCCGGTCACTGAACTGTTCACAGTAACACACCCTCTGTCCTACCTTCCTATTCATAACGAATCCCACACCTGTTATACCATTTTCTGCTGCTGTTGATATTACCCGATACTCAGGGATATCGTGCCAAATTCTGTCCAAATTATAACAGTCAGAATCCCGAGCTGGTTGGAGCACACTGCCCATAATTCTCGAAACATTCTCAACTGGGGAAAGATCCGGTGACTTTGTTAGCCTAGTTAGGTTCGACAAGCACGAAGAGAAGCAGTAGAAACTCTCACCGTGTGAAATGTAAGCCCAGACATGTCTTTTTGCCTGAAATCTCTTTCGCTGGAGTAGGACTGTCTTCTATAATGAGCCCCAATGTCCAGGGAAGACATGTCTGGAGACGCCCCGGACAGAAGTAAGAATCAAATTGACTGTCGCTCTCCATACGGCCCGATAACTAGGAGTGATTGGCTGGTGTACCATTTCTTTTCATAGCAAGCCCCTTTGGTTGTCATCGGAGCACGCTTGCTGATACTCGTACGTTCTACTGCCCGCTTTGTTGCTGTTCATTGCAAGCTAACCAGTACTTACGCTTCACTCTACCTAAGCCAGCAAGGTCGCCGGATATCTATCCAGTTGCGAACGTTTGGAACATTACTGGCAGGGCCCTCCAGACAGCTAGGGATTTTGACGACCTGGAGCAGCAGTTGGCTAGAATTTGGTACCATATGCCTCAGGAGGTCATCGAACGACTCCACCAAGCCACATAGTGGCCACAGGTGGACCAACGAGCTAATTACAGGGTGGCGCGCGAAATGTGTTACCATTTTGTTTTTGAATATAAACTTTATTGTCAATACAACAATATAATCTGAGAGGAACATATACCACAATGAACAGCCATCCATGGAGATTTGTTCTAACTCAGCACATGCTCAATATGTCCACAATTTCGTTTCCTAACTTCCTTCAAACGAACACTGAAGTTAGTGATTACCCAACGGCACATGTCTTCCGTAATTTCACTGCAAGTATGAAGAATAAGTCTTCTCAGCTCCATTAAATCACGTGGACGTTTCGGGAAATTTTTTTTCATTTAGGTACCCCCAAAGAAAAAAGTCACATGGATTGAGGTCTGGACTATTGGGGGGGGGGGGGGGGGGGGCAATTTTGTCCGTCATTGAAGCGACCTGGAGACGTGAGTGAAATGATCCGCATGTCGAAATGCTCGTCTAAAAACTCCAACACAGTGGTTTGCAGTATGTGGCCTTGCTCCATCTTGCATGAACCACTGCGTGTTGAAGGGCAAGGCAGTAGCAAGAAGCTGTGGAATGAAGCTATTGTGAAGCATGCTGAAGTAACGCTCGCTGTTCACAGTTTCTTCAAAGAAAAAGGGTCCAATAAGTCCGTGACTGGAAATTGCTTCCCACGCTGTAATCCTCGGAGCATAACGTTGTCGTTCATGAAGTACTTGTGGATTTTCAGTGGCCCGAAAGCGTACATTTTGTTTGTTAACCACACCGTGTGAATTAAAGTGCGACTCGTCTGAAAACCAAACGTTCAGAGTTTCTTCCCTATCCTCCGCCCACTGAGCAAACAGTAGTCTCTGCTGCTTGTGTTCTTCAAAAATGGCTCTGAGCACTATGGGACTCAACTTCTGAGGTCATTAGTCCCCTAGAGCTTAGAACTAGTTAAACCTAACTAACCTAAGGACATCATACACATCGCCGGCCGCGGTGGCCGTGCGGTTCTGGCGCTGCAGTCCGGATCCGCGGGACTGCTACGGTCGCAGGTTCGAATCCTGCCTCGGGCATGAGTGTGTGTGATGTCCTTAGGTTAGTTAGGTTAAAGTAGTTCTAAGTTCTAGGGGACTTATGACCTAAGATGTTGAGTCCCATAGTGCTCAGAGCCATTTGAACCATCACACACATCCATGCCCGAGACAGGATTCGAACCTGCAATCGTAGCGGTCTCGCAGTTCCAGACTGCAGCGCCTAGAACCGCACGGCCACTTCGGCCGGCCTTGTGTTCTTCAGTGAGCTTCTGTGCACAGGTCATCTTGTATGGGTACATATGGAGGTCGCTTTTAAGAACGCGTTGAACGGAGCGTCTGGATATTCCCAGTTGCACTGCTGCCTTTCTACACCACTTCCCGGGACTTCTCTGTACAGCAACTCGTACGGCTTCAATATTCTCCGGCGAACAAACAGGCTTAGGCCGAGGTCGCTTCGCTTCCAATACTGTTCCTTCCTGTACAAATTTATCGTACAACCTGTGGATGGTCTTCTTGCAAGGGACCCGTCGTGTGTTAAACTGTTGTCGAAAACGCCTCTGAGTCATAACAAGGCTTTTCGTTTCATGAAAAAGGAACACAATTGCCGATTGTTGCTGTGTCGTCAGTCTTCCATTGTCAGCCAATGCTGCTTACTAGTCTCCTAGCGGCAGTATCGTGAATTACACGTCATTTCGTAACTCATTTGTTTTTCCAAGCTCAGCTGGTACTGCTGCAGAGATCCCAGCGGGATATCTAATGTGCGTCGTAAATTGTGAAAGAAACAATTGGTAACACATTTCGTGTGCCAACCTGTATTTGCTCAATCAGTAAAGCTGTTTCTCTTGAATAAATCATATAATTTTTCTGAAATCGCATTCATTTGTTTGCCTGTACATGTACCGATTTCCTACCCAATGGAATAACTTCTTCGTGGTGGTGCGTCGTCATCTTTTTTCTCAGAGTGTATTACTTCAAGCTACAAAAACACTCGCGGTGACAGTCTGAATTCCTTCTTAAGTTCAGGCAGATTAGCTGCGTATCATTCCACCAGAAACAGACAGGCTATGAGTTGCTGCTACCGATTCTATCTGTGAGAGATAGAATACTGCTTTGCAGATAATTCGTGTATACAGGTACTGCTCTGAAACTTCTGCTAGAGACTTCCTACACTCTAGTCCTCTACGATGACACAAGCGCGATATTGTTTGCATACTAATTGGATTTCCGCTACAAACTCTTATCTGGCGTGTCTGCAATGCTTAATCAACGACTGCACACAGCAGAGTAACTCAGCTGTGTTGCTGCAATGCTCGGAGATCTGAGATTCCGCACGCTATATACATCACACGTTGACACGAATGTAAGCAGTACTTCAGAACACTGTGTGGTGATACAAACGCTGTGTCACAGGTAATTTTCCCACCTACACACGTGTGATGCCACAGATAGTATAGTATTATTGTTGCATGTAAACTACAAACTGCATTTTTTTATTTGTTTCCTTTTTGTTGTTACTACATTTACGTCGAGGAGATTTGGCGGTCCAAGACGGCTATTCTTCGCCCAGCGCGAGTTCATTGCGTCATCGGATACAGCACCCAGCTGGTCGACGGATTCTGACGCAGCAACAAGCCTGAAGCTCTACCACAGGTCCGGAGGCAATTATGAGGCTCTGATGAAATACATGAATGAATAATGAATGTCACGTGTGTCTTTGAAAATGTAATCAGTTTCTTTTTGGCCCTCTCGAATGTACAGTGTGAATATAATTAAAGTTCCAGTTTCAAAACGTTGTAAAGAACAAACCACTGCTCAGAAAGACTTCAAATCCGAATCAAATATTGTCGAAGAAGGAAGAAGCATCATGGAAATAGAAAAATTTAAGCCAAATATGATGGTTCTTGATTGTTCCTCAGTTTGCGGTGCTGGTGAAGTTCTCTTACAAGAAGGGTGTCCGTGCGCCAGTAGCTCTGCGGAAGTTCCTGACATCCAGCGCATGAAAAAGGGCGTTGCTTCAATGTCTTCCAAGGCTCTGGAGAAAATGATTACGAAATTCGAAAACACAGGTACTTTTAAAGTGCAGTGTGGCACAAGGAGGAAAACAACTGATCCGACGTCAGTCAAAGTGTGGCCACAGCATTACAGGAGGAGTTGAGTGGTGACGTGTCAACATGAAGTGTACAAGGAAAAACCTCAAGTCTGAACATGCCTGGGAGCACGATGCTTCAATTCTATAAAACATCCTGCGTTCCTACCAATACAAAATTATCCATGTTCAAGAGGTGCTTCAAGCTGACTCGCCAGTAATACAGACGTTCACTCTACAATTTCTTGCACGCGTGAAAGTGGACAATGAATGACTATGGAGTAGTACGTAAACAGAAGAAGCCCATTTCCGCTCGCACATTAACCGTGCCGCTCCATTCTGGAAAAGGTATCCGTGCCGCGCGGTTTGACTGCGACGTTTATTGTAGGACCATATTTTTTTCTATTTACAATTAAAAACAGTCTTGATCACAATTTATTTATTACGGTGACCGGTTTCGAGCACTACTGTGGTCATCTTCAGACCAATGAGTATGAACCTCCTTTTTCTGGAGAATCACTACTAGTGATCTTCCAGCAGAAGGAGTTTCTTACTCATTTGTCTGAAGATGACCACAGTAGTGGTCGAAACCGGTCGCCGTAATAAATAAATTGTGATCAAGACTGTTTTTAATTGTAAATATTTGTAACACATTGATCACTGTCACTCCCATAATGTATTCAAAAGTAACATTTTTTTCGTCGAGATGGGTGCTGCGGGGTCCCGTTATCTGTACCGTCACTTGTAATCACTATGAAAATCTTTTGTGCAGAAACGCCATTTCAGCCCTTCAACAGCTTGGATGGGTGGGAAGCTTAATTTTATGCAAGATTCACATTTCACAGTCATTGAAGCAGCTCCTGCAGAGGCATTTTGGAAACGCTAGAATTATCAGCCAGCAGTTTCCTGCAGCCTGGCCGTCCAGATCACCTGATCTAAATCCGTGTGACTTCTGGCGTTGGGGTTATCTGAAAGATGCTATGTTCAGTGCTTCGATTACGAACGTAGCAGAACTGAAGGCGCTCATTGCCTAACGCATTCTGAACGTGACTCCCGAGACTCTCCGATCTGTTGTGGAACATTTTGTTTCTCGATTTCATCTTGTGCTAGAAAACGTTGGACAGCGTATTGTAGATACATTGTGCCAGTATCAAGACAGTTAAAAACCGATTTCATTGTTTCTATGTAAACGGTTTTTGGCATCAGGATGGTTAAAAACCAGTTTTTCCCATCCGGTGTGGTACGGCCTTGCTGTGGTGGATGGGCTTACCTAACAGAATCTATTTATGTTATAAGACTTATAGCGCCGTCCATAACGTTTCCCCTTTCTTTGATGATATTCTCGTCATTTTGACGTCATTCAGAGCAGCGGTTCTTTTTTTATTTTTTTACAACATTTGGAAACTGAACTTTAATGAGTATCAACATGTGATTCACTCTTATGGAACGAGCTAAGCATTTTATTACTTATTTAATAAACAAATAAATAAATTACTTGGTCAACCTCTGTATATCGTTGGTGACAGCAAATAAAGTGTACAAATATTCACTCACTGGCAATTTCTCTCCTCTTTACCAAAAAAATTTATAAATTCAGTTCTATTCAACGTGGGTTTTTGATCTTCTTCGCCGGCCGGAGTGGCCGAGCGGTTCTAGGCGCTGCAGTCTGGAACCGCGCGACCGCTACGGTCGCAGGTTCGAATCCTGCCTCGGGCATGGATGTGTGTGATGTCCTTCGGTTAGGTTTACGTAGTTCTAAGTTCTAGGGGACTGATGACCTCAGAAGTTATGTCCCACAGTGCTCAGAGCCATTTGAACCATCCTTCTTCTTTCTTTTTCATTTGAATTTCTCCCTCATCAGCGCTTAACCATCTGGAAGCTACTAAATATTAACGGAAAATATGCAGTACAAGTGTCTGACAAATAATAATATGGATTATTAATGTTGAAAATTATAATCGGAAACTGTAACTTCTATTACAGGTGGCAACGATTCAAAAATTATATCGTTTGTTTAAATAACACCACTGGTTTCTGGACAATGAAATTAATTGATAATAGAATTTCACGATAATTCCAGAAACTGATCGTAGGAAATAATATCCCTTTCTTAATCTTACTGGTCCTCAAATATGGAAAATCTGCAGATATTCAACACATTAACGGCGTACATTAACACTTTCGTAACCGAGCCCATGTTTAAATGACAACAACGGTGAGTTCAAAACTCTGTACCCCAGTATATCCGGGGCGGCAATGTTTTCAGCGCACGAGGCAACTCTGGCTCAGAAACTGAATTCATTTTGTGTAAGAACAGTTTACGGACGTCTTGTTACCTGTCACTTGATAGGTGCTGTCTTCTTCTGTCAGTTTCTAGAATTAATTCGAAAGAAATAATATCAAACGTAAGAGCTGTTGTCTCAACTGACCGAGCCAATGAGTGCTCGTCTTGTCACGATTTCTACGAGTACTCTCGTTAGGTTTTGCAGTTACTGTAATTCAGCTAGAAATACGGCACGTTCGTTGAGTGAGAAAGTAATTTTGGAAGCTCCAGAGGAAGAATTCAGTGATTCTGGATTTGAGGGAGAAATATGCAAGTGAGAACAGTCTGAAGATAAAACATATTCGGGTAAGTTGCTAATATTGTTGCTACAGATAATGATACTGTAATTACAATCTAGTTCTGTTTTACTCGCTTTAATATCGTCCTTTTTTCCGGTGACCCTCAAGACGAAGTAGCATCAAACACGGGTTTACAAGGTCCGTCTAGAGAAGACGAAGCAACTTACTGGCAAAACATGCAGTAAACAAGTAACAAACAAGCTGGTGTTGCTCTGATTGCAATACATCTGTTTGCTTGGCAGAATACTTCAGAATTTTCCATAAGTCTAATTGAGTGTGAAATTGCTCAATAACAAACTTCACGCTTTTAGGATGAATAGTTATACCTTTTAGGATTATTATTTTAAAATTTCTAAGCTATCAAAGAACTAAAATAAATATGAAAATTAAAAAATAAAACCTGGTCTTCTTTAGTACCATTCTTTAAGGTTTATCAAACACAGATGTGGTAGTAACATTTTAAATAATGGCATAAATGAATACTTTTATGACTCCGAAATTCTAAGTAACTGTACTTCAAAGTTTGTAACCTCCCCGCAAAAAATATAATGTCAATGATAATGAAATTGAGCCAAATGTTGTCTTCCCACAAAAGTGAATAATAATCCCCCCAAAATTTTAAATGACAATAATTGAATAAAAATGCAAATACACTCCTGGAAATTGAAATAAGAACAACGTGAATTCATTGTCCCAGGAAGGGGAAACTTTATTTACACATTCCTGGGGTCAGATACATCACATGATCACACTGACAGAATCACAGGCACATAGACACAGGCAACAGAGCATGCACAATGTCGGCACTAGTACAGTGTATATCCACCTTTCGCAGCAATGCAGGCTGCTATTCTCCCATGGAGACGATCGTAGAGATGCTGGATGTAGTCCTGTGGAACGGCTTGCCATGCCATTTCCACCTGGTGCCTCAGTTGGACCAGCGTTCGTGCTGGACGTGCAGACCGCGTGAGACGACGCTTCATCCAGTCCCAAACATGCTCAATGGGGGACAGATCCGGAGATCTTGCTGGCCAGGGTAGTTGACTTACACCTTCTAGAGCACGTTGGGTGGCAAGGGATACAAGCGGACGTGCATTGTCCTGTTGGAACAGCAGGTTCCCTTGCCGGTCTAGGAATGGTAGAACGATGGGTTCGATGACGGTTTGGATGTACCGTGCACTATTCAGTGTCCCCTCGACGATCACCAGTGGTGTACGGCCAGTGTAGGAGATCGCTCCCCACACCATGATGCCGGGTGTTGGCCCTGTGTGCCTCGGTCGTATGCAGTCCTGATTGTGGCGCTCACCTGCACGGCGCCAAACACGCATACGACCATCATTGGCACCAAGGCAGAAGCGACTCTCATCGCTGAAGACGACACGTCTCCATTCGTCCCTCCATTCACGCCTGTCGCGACACCACTGGAGGCGGGCTGCACGATGTTGGGGCGTGAGCGGAAGACGGCCTAACGGTGTGCGGGACCGTAGCCCAGCTTCATGGAGACGGTTGCGAATGGTCCTCGCCGATACCCCAGGAGCAACAGTGTCCCTAATTTGCTGGGAAGTGGCGGTGCGGTCCCCTACGGCACTGCGTAGGATCCTACGGTCTTGGCGTGCATCCGTGCGTCGCTGCGGTCCGGTCCCAGGTCGACGGGCACGTGCACCTTCCGCCGACCACTGGCGACAACATCGATGTACTGTGGAGACCTCACGCCCCACGTGTTGAGCAATTCGGCGGTACGTCCACCCGGCCTCCCGCATGCCCACTATACGCCCTCGCTCAAAGTCCGTCAACTGCACATACGGTTCACGTCCACGCTGTCGCGGCATGCTACCAGTGTTAAAGACTGCGATGGAGCTCCGTATGCCACGGCAAACTGGCTGACACTGACGGCGGCGGTGCACAAATGCTGCGCAGCTAGCGCCATTCGACGGCCAACACCGCGGTTCCTGGTGTGTCCGCTGTGCCGTGCGTGTGATCATTGCTTGTACAGCCCTCTCGCAGTGTCCGGAGCAAGTATGGTGGGTCTGACACACCGGTGTCAATGTGTTCTTTTTTCCATTTCCAGGAGTGTAGAGCCAAATGTTAGCTTCCTACAGTAATAAAACTCAATGATAATAAAAATGTGCAAAAATGTTAAGTCCCCACAAAATTAACGTTAAGATGAACCCGATAAATTTTATAAGGGCAGCTGCGCTGACCTTCGGCCCTGTGCAATAATTAAACCTGAACACAAAAACCAAAATTCTTACCTCAGTAAACTGCGTTTATATCTGCTCTTATTTTCGGCACAGCACAGTGCAATGCTGGCCCACATTTAATTTTGATTCTTGGAGGGAATGCATGGGAAATATTATTTAACTTGAAATGAATCTTTTGTTTAAAACAGTTACTTTAAAAGAAAAATATTATTGGGGTGATTCCTGAACAAATTAATTACAATTAACATATGTCATTAGCTGAGCGCAATGCTGCTTCATTACCTTCGATAACAATATACCTCGTCCAGAACTGTGACCAGAGACCCATGTCGACGCCTGCCGACTCCTCACACACAACTTCCGGCTGAGTCCAACTCGCAACTGTTCCTCGCGACTCCCTACACGCAACTTCCGACTAAGTCCAACACACAACTACCGACTGACTACCACTGCAGACAGAGTGCAACTGAACACTCGCGCGGTCAAGCGCAGACTAGCAACGATAAATAACTCTCTGGTCAGAGATTCTGTCATGCCTCGCCATCGCTGTTAATTAATACACTGAATACATACGTGTTTCAAGTCTTAATGGAACAATTTATTAAAAAATAGACAACTGGCATATTTATGATTACGACGTAAGCTCCCACGTGAAACTCTAACCGATATCAAAGTTAGGCAGAATTTGTTAAACTGAGAGGAACAGTAAATCAATAGCGATATCGTATCATGTGCCAAACGCAGTTGTGATGGTTACGGGACAACACGTGGTTAGGATATCACAAAATACATTCTTCATCAACTTTTCGTGTTTCAGACTGCGATAGCACTGTGTAAATAGCATGCCTGGGTGGACAATTCGAGACTTTCTGACTGAGTCAAAATTTACCTCTGTAGCTGCCTGGTCAGTAGCGGGACTGTCAGGCTTCAGAGAACTGGAATTCGATTCCAGGAGTTACTACGGATTTTTCGTGATACGATGTACGGTGATACTCACCCTAAAGGGAGAATGTGAAGTGTTCCGCTCCTTTTTATTGGTATAATGTTTGTAATGTCACACATTTATGTTGAACAGTCTTCGAAAGCATAGGTCTGTACAGTTCTCAATTATCATCCTGTCAAATGATGATGGTTAAATGAAAAATGTGTAACGCAGTTGGTAGCTTCGTCATTCGGAAGTCTGTTGTTACTGCAAGAAACTAGCCGCACTCCCTTCCTCGCATTGGCCGGCCGAAGTGGCCGTGCGGTTAAAGGCGCTGCAGTCTGGAACCGCAAGACCGCTACGGTCGCAGGTTCGAATCCTGCCTCGGGCATGGATGTGTGTGATGTCCTTAGGTTAGTTAGGTTTAACTAGTTCTAAGTTCTAGGGGACTAATGACCTCGGCAGTTGAGTCCCATAGTGCTCAGAGCCATTTGAACCATTTTGAACCTTCCTCGAATTACTACAACAACACGGACACAACACTAAGCCGCTCAAGCACTCATTACGCACAATGCACTCATACAAATAGACATACTACTGAGCAGCATCGAGATGGAAACAAGTTCGGTACTTCAGCATGGTCAACGCTTAAGTATGTCACCAAAGAAACGATTATATTGTAAATTTCTATAAAATACTTTTAATGAATACTTGAAGCACAACAAGAAATATTAAATCCGAGTTTAGTGACACAGAGCTCGAAGAATCCACGATTGTAAACAAGAATCCTATATTATTAAATAATGAGGCACTATGGAACACCAGCATTTTTCCTCTGTTTGGCGCTTCCGATCCGTTGGAATATAGCACATTGTCTTAGTACTCCCACGATATTTTTTAGTGTCGACCGCTTGCTAACATCGTTTTCACACTGTTAAGGAAAATTTTGTGTTTCAATTCCGTGAAATTTGTGCAGGAAAACTATCACAAATTGGGTCAACTGTAAGACGTGAGTCTTAATTTTTTTTTTCCTTTGTAGTTATTTGATCCCCCTCGCAATATACGGGCGTGTGGACGTCGGGCCGTCAGCAGTGCAATATTCCCCTCATCGGCCTAGACTAGTTTTTTAGACATATAACATAGAAGAAAAAATGTTATTAAAGGAGAAACGTCACATATGGTTTTAAAATCAATTAATAAGGTGAACTGTGTTGGCGTCTATATAGAAACATTAGGGCAGCTTTCACTGAATTTTCGCATGTTGAGAAATTAGAAGGCGCGATCTGTATTACTTGTTAACAACAACTTTCTACAGCTAAGATCGCATAAACTCTTCTTTATTTTCGACTACTGGTTTCGATAGACTTTACAGTCAAATGGTCTTCAGAAATTACTAATTAGTATCACTTTCTTTTTTTAATGAAAAATCAAAGAACGAACAGCTAAAAAACTGAAATACGTATGAACATTTTAAAAACGCATCGCAGAAAGGTAAAATTCTTCAAAGAAAAAGCGCTTAACTTTCACTTATAAACAGAAGGACTAGCACTGGAAGAGAAGGATTTAAGGGCGAGAGAATATGTTTCATTGAACCTTAAGGGGACGGGTAGAAGAGATAGGGGTCTGTTAGACTGGAAACTATGGAGATGGAAATAGCTTTTTTGGGTGGGTTATGGGAAGACAGAGGTGGGAAAGACCTAGACTGACGATGACATCGGTGTATGGGTGGGGTAGTGGTACTTTAAGGAAAAGGATGGCTATGGATGGGGAAGAGAGAGGAGTCCTGATGTGAAGTCGGACAGAAATGGAATAGTTGAGTTTGACGCAGCCAGCCACTTGTTCTTCTCCTACGCTAACTGCTTCATTTCCGAGTGGTATTTGCACCCCACACCGTCCGTTATTTGTTGGACGTATTCAAATCTCTGTCTCCCCCTACAGTTACCTTCTACAGCTCCCGCGAGTGACAAAGTTTATTCCATGATATTTTAATACGTGTCCTATCCTCCAGTCCCTTTCTCTTGTCAGTGTTTTCCATATGTTTCTCTCTTCACCGATTCCACGGAGAACCTCGTCATTCCTTGTCTTCTTCTCGTTGTCGTCGTCGTTGTTGTTGTCGTTGTTGTTGTTGTGGTATTCAGTCCAGAGACTGGTTTGATGTAGCTCTCCAAGCTACTCTATCCTGTGCAAGCCTCTTCATCTCCAAGTACCTACTACCACCTACACTCTTCTGAGGCTGCCTTGTGTATTCATCTCCCTTTACTATTTTTAGCCTCTACGCTGCCTTCCAATACTAAATTGATGATCCCTTGGTGCCTCAGGACATATCCTACCAAACGATCCCGCTTTCTAGTCAAGTTGTACCACAAATTCCTCTTCTCCCCAATTCTGTTCACTAGCTCCTCATTAGTTACGTGATCTACCCATCTAATCTTCTGCATTCTTCTGTAGCAACACATTTCGAAAGCTTCTATTCTCTTCTTTAAATTATTTATTGTCCATGTTTCACTCCCATACATGACTACACTCCGTACAAATACTTTCAGAAAAGTCTTCCTCACCCTTAAATCTATACTCAATGTTAACTAATTTCTCTTCTTCAGAAACGCTTTCCTTGCCATTACCATTCTCCTTTTAATATCCTCTCTACTTCGACCATCATCAGTTATTTTGCTACCCAAATAGCAAATCCCATGTACTGCTTACAGTGTTTCATTTCCTAATCTAATTCCCTCAGCATCACCTGATTTAATTCGACTATATTCCATTATCCTCGTTTTGCTTTTGTTAATGTTCATCTCATATTCTCCTTACAAGACACGGTCCATTCCGTTCAACTGCCCTTCCAGGTCCTTAGCTGTCTCTGACAGGATTACACAGTCATCGGCACACTTTAAAGTGTTTTATTTTCTCTGTGGACTTTAATTCCTACTCCGAATTTTTCATCTGTCTCCTTTAGTGCTTGCTCAATATACAGATTGAATAACATCAGAAGTAGGCTACAATCCTGTCTCATTCCCTCCTCACCCTCTGATTCCTTTTCATGCCCCTCGACTCTTATAACTGCCATCTGGTTTCTGTACAAATTTTCAATAGCCTTTCTCTCCCTGTAATTGACCCCTGACACCTTCTGGAGTTGAAAGAGAGCATTTCAGTCAACATTGTCAAAATCTTTCTCTAAGTCTACAAATGTCAGAAACGTAGGTTTGTCTTCCCGTAATCTTAGGTTCTGTATTACCTCAGGTGTTCCATCATTTCTACATAGTCCAAATTGATCTTCCCAGAGGTCAGCTGGTACCAGTTTTACCATTCGTCTGTAAAGAATTCGTGTTAGTTTTTGCATCCGTGACTTATTAAACTGATAGTTCAGTAATTTTCACAAATGTCAGCACCTGATTTCTTTGAGATTGGAATTATTATATTCTTCTTGAAGTTTGAGGGCATTTCGCCTGTCTCCATACATCTTGCTGACGAGATAGTGGAGTTATTTCAGGGCTGGTTCACCCAAGGCTATCAATAGTTCTAATGGAATGTTGTCTATTAATGGGGCCCTGTTTCGACTTAAGTCTTTCAGTGCTCGGTCAAACTGTTTATGCAGTATCATATCTCCCATTTCATCTTCATCTACGTCTTCTTCCATTTCCATAATATTGCACTCAAGTACATCCCCCTTGTATAGACCCTGTATATACTCCTTCCACCTTTCTACTTTCCCTTTTTTGCTCAGAACTTGTTTTCCATCTGAGCTCTTGATATTCATACAAGTGGTTCTCTTTTCTCCATGCGTCTCTTTAATTTTCCTGCAGGCAGTATTTATCTTATACCTAGTGATATATGCATCTACATCCTTACATTTATCCTCTAGCCATCCCTGCTTAGAAATTTTGCACTTCCTGTTTGCCACATTTTTGAGACGTTTCTATTCCTTTTTGCCAGCTTCTTTTACTGCATTTTTATATTTTCCGCTTTCATCAATTAAATTCAATATCTTTCCTATTACCCAACGATTTCTACTATCCCTCGTCTTTTCACCTACTTGATCCCCTGCTACCTTCACTATTTCATCTCTCGAAGGTACCCATCCATCTTCTACTGCATTTCTTTCCCCTGTTCTTGTCAATCATTCACTAATGCTCTCTCTGAAACTCTCTACAACCTCTGACTCTTTCAGTTTATTCAGGTCCCATCCCTTTAAATTCCCACCTTCTTGCTGTTTCTTCACTTTTAATCAACAGTTCATAACCTATAGATTGTGGCCAGAGTCCACATCTTCCCCTGGAAATGTCTAAAATTTTAAAACCTTGTTCCTAAATCTATGTCTTACCATTATAAAATCTATCCAATTCCTTCTAGTGTCACCAGGTGTTTTCCACGTATACAAAGTCCCTTCATGATTCTTGAACCAAGTTATGGTCTGTGCAAAATTCTACCAGGCTGCTTTCTCTTTCATTCCTTACCCCCATTCCATATTCACCTACTACGTTTCCTTCTCTTCCTTTTGCTACTATCGAATACAAGTCCCCCATTACTATTAAATTTTCGGCTCCCTTCACTATCTGAATAATTTCTTTTATCTCATCATACATTTCTTCAATCTCTTCGTCATCTGCGGAGCTAGTTGGCATTTAAACTTGTACTACTGTGTCTATCTTGGCTACAACAATGCGTTCAGCATGCTGTTTGTAGTAGCTTACCTGCGCTCCAATTTTTTTTATTCATTATTGAACCTACTCCTGCATTACCCCTATTTGATTTTGTGTTTATAACCCTGTAATCACCTGATCAGCAGTCTTGTTCCTCCTGCCACCAAATTTCACTAATTCCCACTCTATTTAACTTTAACCTATCCATTCCTCTTTTTAAATTTTCTAACCTAACTGCCCAACTAAGGCATATGAAATTCCAAGCTCCGGTCCGTAAAATGCCAGTTTTGTCTCTCCTGATAACGACGTCATTCTGAGTAGTCCCCGTCCAGAGATTCAAATGGGGGACTATTTTACCTCTCTCCGTTGGGAGAACGAGAGAGACGTCTTATGCGAGAAGCCTTCGTCCGCTATTGCTGATGATTTTTATTTAAAATTTAAGCAGTTGATTAGTAGTCAAATACGCTACACCAAGACTGAAGTCGGTACGAGACATAAAGATCGGTATGGTTCCCATTGTCTGGAAGAGTGAAATTTCCTTCGGATAGTATTTAGAAGATATGTAAGTGTAGGGTTCGAATGATGCCAGTAGGAATGCGGTAGCGTATGATATTTGGAAAGTAGAGGGGAAACTACGCGATTCTTGGAGACGAGTTCGTGGATGTTGTAGGTTATTAAGTGGTGTAAAGAAATTTTGTGGGGGAACGTAAATACACGGGGAAAGCAAGTACTTGGCGTTCCAGCATCTGGTGCAACTTATAGAACTTCGGTGTAGCGTATATACATGCAACATTTGCGTAGCAAAGGTTGGGTCAGACCAAAGTTTTGTAGGTGTGGAATAGAGTGGAGGGTTGCAATCCCCAAGTTTTTCCAGAAAGTAGTTTTTAACAGTTATCGTCTATTGTGGGAGTTTTGATGGATGGATGGTAGGTGTGATTTCCAGTTGCCATTCAATGATTAGTCCTAGATATTTTATAGTATTAGTTAACTGTCGTAAATGGTGAGGCAGAAGTCATGGAAGCGGGAAGTGTGAGTTGTGCGTCCTGTAATAGTTGTTGGGATTTTGAGGAGCTAATCTTGAGGAGACATTGGTTGTGCCAGCTGGTAAACTGATTGAAGTCGTATACTAGGAGGTAAACTGGCTGAGATGAATTTGGAGGGATTGTTGGGCTTTCTGGAACGTAGGATACAGAGCAAGGTAAACTTTGCCATCAGTAAAGTGATGGAGCTGAAGTTTTGGAGTTTGAGCATATCAGCACTGTGGTCGCGACAAATGTGACGATGATTCCCTGGGGCATGCCTGTATGAAATGGAAGGTATGGGAATTACTGTTGTTAATGGTGACGACTGATGGGTGATTAGAGAGGAAGGTTGCAATAAGGCAGATATAATTAAATGGAAGAGAATTGAAAAGAAACCTACATGCAATACACAGTCATAGGCTTTCCCTGGGTCGAGGGAGGCCAAAATAGTCGATTTGGGCAACGTGCAGGAGCTGGTCATCAGAGGAGAATGTTCGACGGAAGCCACACTGAGTAATGGGAATGAGATGGTATTGGTTCAGTTATTGGTGGATGTTTTGTGAGAGGGTGAATTTGAAGACCTTGCTGATCACTGAGGTGAAGCAGTAGGAGGAGGCTCCAGTAGGATTTTTGAGGTTTTCCACAGCTCAGAACAGTAAGCTGTGAAGAGGATAGTGGTATAAAAAGTTACAGGGGTGACTAGAAAGGTGACACGGCATTGTTTGAGGTGACAGTCGGTAATGTAGTCATGTTGCATTTTCTGTGACATACTTGTTTTATGTCATGTGGTATAATTGGAATATGTAAGTCTGTTTGTAGTATGTAGTCTAGACCCTGGAAGCTGGGAGCCAGGAGTGTGACATTGGTACTTATGAGTTCGTGGGTTGTAGGAAATTCGGAGTAATCAAAGTGAGGATTGTCAGGGACTGAGAAAATATCTGAAAGACAGGATCAAACTTGGTTAGCTTTGCTGAGGTTGTAAGGTGGTTGTTGCGGAGGAGTGGGTAGTGAGGAATGGAATGACTGCCTGTGAGTAAGTGGACACACAGTACTTCGGAAAGTACTGTTAATGGGGAGTGTAGCATTGAGTCTGGGGCATGACTGGGGCCAGTCCCAATGATTTTTAGCATTGAGTAAATTCCTGATGCGTCTCTATATTTGCCGGTGGATTGCAGGAAGGTTGTGGTACAGGGGATATCGTCAGTTTGCTGGAAGTTTTGAGTGTGGCTTCCAGTCTGAGTATCTATGAATTCCCAGTAGGCATTCCAGCTGGCATGGAAGTAGTGGAGAGTAACTTTTGGGTGGGAACTGGGTTGAGACCCATGTGGTTGAGGTAATGTGTAGGAAATGAAGAACAGTTAGGTGGTCACTTCCAGTAGGATCGAATATTTCTGCAGTGAGGCGTCCAAGGACGTTGGGAGGCACTAGAACAACATCTGGAGTGGTGTTACTTTCAGGGTCAGTGTACTGCGGGATGGGGAAAATGTCACCTTGAAGGGCATCTATAAACTGATACCCTGATGTGGTTCTGCAGGGGATCTGCTACAGATACTGAGGGCAGCGGCATAAATATAGGTGGAAAACGAATAGTTGATGTGGATGAGATAAATCGTAGGGTATGGAATTATGAGGTCAGATGTAGATAGTAGCAGAGATAACAGAGTTTTCAAGAAGAGGCTAAGGACAAAGTGTTCGGTGGGATTATTGAGTAAGGCTTGTGGCCGGATTGGGAAGTTCTTGTTATGGACGATTACAGCTCCACCTCTGGCAAGAAAAATTGCATTAGATGTATGGTGGAGGATGCAGGGAGAATTTCAGATAGCGTGATAGGACTGGAGAAATATTTCATGAAGGATTAAGATATCGACGTTGTTTAGGGACAGTGTAGGCACTGAAAGGGGCTTGTTGGATAGTAGGGAGCGGATTTTGTGGTACAGACTGTCGTACCACAATAATGAAGAAAGGTGTGTGAAATCTTATGGAACTTACTTGCTAAGCATTGCAAAAACTGACATATTGTCTGATGGGATAACAGCAATCACTGATTTTATAATGTTACTTATAATCCGTCTTGATTGCATTTTTTTTATTCATATGACCGGTTTCGGTTCATTCAGAAACATCTTCAGATCTGATATTTCAGTTACAGGAGTAACCCGTCCGAATCCAGCAAATTTCGCATGCTGCGTCACATAAAAGTGAAAATGTGAAATTTGCTGGATTTGGACGGGTTACTCCTGTAACTGAGATATCAGATCTGAAGATGGTTCTGAATGAACCGAAACCGGTTATATGAATAAAAAAAAATTGCAATCAATACGGATTATAAGTAACATTAACTGCTAAGGTCATCAGTCGCTAAGCTTACACACTACTTAACCTAAATTATCCTAAGGACAAACACATACACGCATGCCCAAGGTAGGACACGAACCTCCGCCGGGACCAGCCGCATAGTTCATGACTGCAGCGCCTCAGACCGCTCGGCTAATGCCGGGTGGCGTACCACAATAATATCTTAGGTAGTGGGATATGTGGGTGGTGTAGAGAGGTTTAGATGAGGATATTGAGAGGGATGAAAACAAAGTGGACTTGGTTTCAGGAGTACACGGCTTGAGTATTGGGTACTGGGAATCAAGACAAATTAGTTGCAGCGTATGTAGTCGTTGGAACAGGTGAATATTTTGGAGGTCAATGGTCAGGAATCTGATGATATCCTTAACAGTGGGAAGTAGGCAGAGAGAATTACTGGGAAGATTAGAACGATCAATAGGGTGGCCTCTGGTTTAATGGGTGAGGGTTTGCTTTTGAATTTGGCGGAATGGGTTGAGTGGGTATTATTGCAGGTGTTGTGGGTGGAAAGGGCGACGAGGTCTGGACATTGAAGAATGTGAGGCTTTACAGAGAGGCCAGGTGGAAAAGAATCAGGATTATGGTGGCTATTATAAAGGAGGCATTTTCGCCAACGATGGGATTGGGGGAGGGATTTGGGAGTTCGGACTTATCGTATTTTTGTAAATCAGGTCTTCCACCATGAGGAAGTAATCGATGTTGGGGGCGGATTCTGTGAAGACTAGTATAATAAAAATGGGACCAGAGTTGTCGTAGATACGGCATGAAATGTGGATTTGTAAGACATGATTGGAATTTTGTTCGGAGAACATCTCCTCTGCGATAGTACTGTGGCCAGTCTTCGTTATCACTGCAGTGGGCGTTGGGGGACAGCAAGGAGGCTACAGTTGTTTGGGTGGGAAGGGAAGTGACAGAAACATGGAGGCATGAGGTCCAAATTTCAAGAATGAGGTAGGAGTGGAAGTTGCGCTTTGTAGATTTCATGATAACTCAATCTTAGCAGGGTATAATTTGGATATTGAGTAAGTTAGGTACGTACTTACGGATTTCGATAGTGAGGGATTTGGCATATAGGAATCTGGTGTCAGAGAGGAAAGATGAGTTTTAAAGCACGGAATTGGCAAAGGATGTCGTAGAAGTTGGGGAAGATGGCGTGGGAAGGGTAGGACTGGCGAAGGAAGTGGAAATGGATGGGACTAGACTGTAGGAATGGAATGATGGACATAAGGTGGTTGACCTCAGAAGTGTTGTGTGTAGTGACAGCTGGACCATGGAGGAGAGTGGTATAAATCACTAATATGGTTGGTGTGTCCATTGTGCGACAAGTAGACAGGGAAATGAGAGTTGAGCGTCGCCGAGATGGTGGGGGATCACAGCAGCGACGATCGGGGTGATGAAGGTGGCGGCGACGAAGACGGAGTTGGCGATCCGATCGCGCCGCCGGCGTTGGCGGCGGTGGCGGCTATGATGGCGGCGACAGGGCAGAAGCTCCGGCGGTGGCGGCGGAGCCGATGCAACGGCGACGAAAGTGACAATGATCCCCAACGTGGCGTGACGATGAACACACGCGCACAAACAAAAATGAAGTCTTGAAGACCCAAATGAAGCACACACGAACAGGTACTGATGCGAAGCCTAGGGAAGTAGCTCTAACAGAATGCAGTAATGCAGGTAAGCAAAAAAGATTGGGATAGCATTATGGAGTACACCAGCCAGTATATTCCAAAGGGCGCTGAGGGATGATCGTGCATCTTACACACTTGTATATAAAGTTATCAGCCACGTTTTTCTGTTTGTATGTGATGGCTAATCTCAGGAACAATTGTAGAGGATTTGTTACGGATATCGTCAACAGATAGTTTAATTCACGAGGAAGCTTTGTGTACATAACGTTTTACCAGTAGTCCACACAAGTAATCCGGCCTACTTAATGCTACCCGTGTGCCGACAGGGCGGGTCGCCGGTTGAGACTAAGTGTGACGGCACTTCTCATGCTTTTCTTTTGGGATAGAAGGGAAAAATTTCGATGTTTGTGTGCCTGGTTATAAGCTATATATAAGAGTTCCAAAGCGACTCATTTTGTTCTTCTACGTGTCCTCATGTAACCGTTCCTTATTCATCTAAAACTTTGATTACAACCTTGGAGATAACACCATCACCGGAAAAGAAGAAATGTAAAAGGTGCGCAACACCCAGAAGGCAAAATTTAAAAACAGAAAAACCGCAATTGCGGGTGATGAATCTGCTCATGCCGATGCGTCGTATAAAATTGACTTCGTAGCATTTACTGTACAGAAGACAACAATGCTGATTGTCCCGTTTACGACGGGAAATTTTCCGGATATAAACAAGGAGGGATCTGCTTGCAATGTTTGTCTTGCTATCTATGGATCCACCTTGGTAATGCTGGCCTAGAAATGGAAGGGTATGGTTTTGTTTTCCGCAAATGAAAGAGCTAAAATTGCCTTACTAAATGGTGGAACTGCGTTGTGAATTACATTTCACATTTTAGTATTTTATCCATCTTCAGCAATTGGTGTTGCATATATCGAAATAACAGCAACCAGTTTGATTAGCAACCAGTTGCTTACGATAAATTTCATTATATTTTATTTTTATTATATTTTTGTATCCTTTCGATATATATTACTCATTATGTATTGAAACTTCCTGGCAGATTAAAACTGTGTGCCCGACCGAGACTCGAACTCGGGACCTCTGCCTTTCGCGGGCAAGTGCTCTACCATCTGAGCTACCGAAGCACGACTCAGGCCCGGCCTCACAGCTCTACTTCTGCCAGTATCTCGTCTCCTACCTTCCAAACTTTACAGAAGCTCTCCTGCGAACCTTGCAGAACTAGCACTCCTGAAAGAAAGGATACTGCGGAGACATGGCTTAGCCACAGCCTGGGAGCTGGAATCATTATGTATTGTCTAAATCTCATTACTCCTTGCTTTTTGTCAAATATACCAAGTTTTCTGCATTTCAACGCTCTATGCCGTATTACATGGCTGTTGTTTATTACCTTCCATTTAACACTTTTTTTAAAAAAAGTCATTTCTTTCTAATAAGAACAACTTTTGCAAATTAATTTTCACAATAGTTACAGTCTCAGTTCGTTTCGACATTTACCATTTTGATAGAAAACTGTGCCCACAAAAATGTTAATGGTATCCCATAATATCACAGTCTGTTGTAGTGTCCAACCTGTACCCGCGGTTTTACCTGCGTTATCAGAGAAGCCTGCTTCCTCACTCCTTCAAAACCCCGATCAATGTTAGAAGCAATCGGCTTGAAACCTAGAGGATCAACGATACGGTCTTCCTGAATGGAGGAGAGGCTCTCAGAGGCAGAAAGAAGCCAGGGCTGATTGCTTCTGCTCAGCAGCTGGCGGGAACTCTAATCAGGCCGATCTCCGATGTTTACAGTTACGAGCTGTCTTGTAGACCCACGGCAGTAGAAAAGATGACAGTCTTTGTTATTAAAGAATTTATAATGTGCTCTGAACAAATGCTCTCTTATTTTACCATAAGCGTTTCGTCTTATACATTTAAAACATCGGAGTGGTCAGGAATGGCACATATTTACAGTTTTGGTTTTCTTTATTCATCTGAAAGTAGTTCCTTACAGAAGATATTGAATTGTGACTTTAACGTACAGCATTTCCGCTTAAACATGTGATTGTCGCCTGCTTCCACGTTTTCCAAGTTTTCTTACATTTTCCACTGACATTTTTGACCTAATTTCACGGAGGCTTGCCGCACTACACATTTCTTGCGTGAAATACTACAAAATATTGCACTACTAGTTTTTCTTTGCCTTTTCATAGCTGAAGAACAGGTTCTGAAGTATGGACAAATACTGCACGATATGTTGTTTCGCCAAGAGATATTGCAGCTATTTTTAAAAACTGATCCTGTTTTTGTACATATTCTCGTTGTAGATACGAATCTTCGAATTTTCGTAGGCAGTTTCACAACTTTAGTGACGGAATCGATGCTTCCGCTCAATAAATCGTCACTTCCCGCTCAACTGCCGTGACATTTTGACGCTCAGTTAATTTAAATAACTGACAATCGGAAAAGAGGATGTGGTGACGGTACTCACGACTCCAGAGAGTACCTCACCAAAACCGATAAGTTGCGCTCGAAACACTCTTATCGCAGCAGCTGTTGAGTTGGCAGTACGAACTATACTAATGTGAGGTCCGCCAAGGGACGCAGCTACCAACCCATGGTAATCGTGTGGGTGGACAGCGATTGGTCTGTGCCCAGTTAAACACCGGAGTACTGAACTGTGGCGAACCTTTCTTTATTGCGACGATTACAGTCTCCAGTGACCGCGGAGTCTACAAGCTGCTGTGGTACTCAGACATCTCCGAGACCTAGGCTCCATAGGCATAAAAAAAAAATGGTTCTAATGGCTCTGAGCACTATGGGACTTAACATCTTAGGTCATCAGTCCCCAAGAACTTAGAACTACTTAAACCTAACTAACGTAAGGACATCACACACATCCATACAAGAGGCAGGATTCGAACCTGCGACTGTAGCAGTCCCGCGTTTCCGGACTGAAGCGCAGAGAACCGCACGGCCACCGCGGCCGGCCCATAGGCATAGCTGGTCAAATTTGGGCTTACGTACGCATCACTCGGAGGCACAGTAACAGAATTTTAGAGGAATAAGTTGAAAGATGTAAGTGGACTGGACATTTCAGAAGAAACACCATCTGAGTATTTTTTCATATTTAATAAATATAATTTTGTTACTAATTGTTGGGAATCTTCCAGATTGAAGATAACTTACGCCGTCCTCCTGCATTCGCCACAGCAGCCATTAACGTTTGTTGACAGATGGCAGTTTCCTTGTAATTACTTCAAATAAGTGAGACCTGAGAAAAAAAATTCTTCCGTAAAAGAATTGGAGCCATTGCGCTTCTTATATCTGCTGTCTTCCCTCGAAAGTAAAAGACCACTGGCATTGTCTACATCATACAGGAAAAAATGAACAGCTAAATTCTCTCTTCCGCTCTATCTACTTGTGCTGGAGTCAAAAAATGTTCAAATGTGTGTGAAATTATATGGGACTTAACTGCTAAGGTCATCAGTCCCTATGCTTACACACTATTTAATCTAAATTGTCCCAAGGACAAACACACACATCCATGTCCAAGGGAGGACTCGAATCTCCACCGGGACCAACCGCACAGTCCATGACTGCAGTGCCTTAGACCGCTCTGTGCTCGAGTCACTGGCCTCTTATGTTGTAGCCGGCCGGGGTGGCCGAGCGGTTCTAGGCGCTACAGTCTGGAACCGCGCGACCGCTACGGTTGCAGGTTCGAATCCTGCCTCAGGCATGGATGTGTGTGCTGTCCTTAGGTTAGTTATGTTTAAGTAGTTCTAAGTTCTAGGGGACTGATGACCTTAGAAGTTAAGTCCCATAGTGCTCAGAGCCATTTGAATCATTTGTTATGTTGTGTTGTTGTTGTGGTCTTCAGTCCTGAGACTGGTTTGATGCAGCTCTCCATGCTACTCTATCCTGTGCAAGCTTCTTCATCTCCCAGTACCTACTGCAACCTACATCCTTCTGAATCTGCTTAGTGTATTGATCTCTTGGTCTCCCTCTACGATTTTTACCCTCCACGCTGCCCTCCAATGCTAAATTTGTGATCCCTTGATGCCTCAAAACATGTCCTACCAACCGATCCCTTCTTCTAGTCAAGTTGTGCCACAAACTTCTCTTCTCCCCAATCCTATTCAATACCTCCTCATTAGTTACGTGATCTACCCACCTTATCTTCAGCATTCTTCTGTAGCACCACATTTCGAAAGCTTCTATTCTCTTCTTGTCCAAACTAGTTATCGTCCATGTCTCACTTCCATACATGGCTACACTCCATACAAATACTTTCAGAAACGACTTCCTGACACCTAAATCTATACTCGATGTTAACAAATTTCTCTTCTTCAGAAACGCTTTCCTTGCCATTGCCAGTCTACATTTTATGTCCTCTCTACTTCGACCATCATCGGTTATTTTACTCCCTAAATAGCAAAACTCCTTTACTACTTTAAGTATCTCATTTCCTAATCTAATTCCCTCAGCATCACCCGACTTAATTTGACTACATTCCATTATCCTCGTTTTGCTTTTGTTGATGTTCATCTTATATCCTCCTTTCAAGACACTGTCCATTCCGTTCAACTGCTCTTCCAAGTCCTTTGCTGTCTCTGACAGAATTACAATGTCATCGGCGAACCTCAAAGTTTTTACTTCTTCTCCATGAATTTTAATACCTACTCCGAATTTTTCTTTTGTTTCCTTTACTGCTTGCTCAATATACAGATTGAATAACATCGGGGAGAGGCTACAACCCTGTCTCACTCCTCTCCCAACCACTGCTTCCCTTTCATGCCCCTCGACTCTTATAACTGCCATCTGGTTTCTGTACAAATTGTAAATAGCCTTTCGCTCCCTGTATTTTACCCCTGCCACCTTCAGAATTTGAAAGAGAGTATTCCAGTCAACATTGTCAAAAGCTTTCTCTAAGTCTACAAATGCCAGAAACGTAGGTTTGCCTTTTCTTAATCTTTCTTCCAAGATAAGTCGTAAGGTCAGTATTGCCTCACGTGTTCCAACATTTCTACGGAATCCAAACTGATCTTCTCCGAGGTCGGCTTCTACCAGTTTTTCCATTCGTCTGTAAAGAATTCGCGTTAGTATTTTGCAGCTGTGACTTATTAAACTGATAGTTCGGTAATTTTCACATCTGTCAACACCTGCTTTCTTTGGTATTGGAATTATTATATTCTTCTTGAAGTCTGAGGGTATTTCGCCTGTCTCATACATCTTGCTCACCAGATGGTAGAGTTTTGTCATGACTGGCTCTCCCGAGGCCATCAGTAGTTCTAGTGGAATGTTGTCTACTCCCGGGGCCTTGTTTCGACTCAGGTCTTTCAGTGCTCTGTCAAACTCTTCACGCAGTATCTTATCTCCCATTTCGTCTTCATCTACATCCTCTTCCATTTCCATAATATTGTCCTCAAGTACATCTCCCTTGTATAAACCCTCTATATACTCCTTCCACCTTTCTGCCTTCCCTTCTTTGCTTAGAACTGGGTTTCCATCTGAGCTCTTGATATTCATACATGTGGTTCTCTTCTCTCCAAAGGTCTCTTTAATTTTCCTGTAGGCAGTATCTATCTTACCCCTAGTGAGACCAGCCTCTACATCCTTACATTTGTCCTCTAGCCATCCCTGCTTAGCCATTTTGCACTTCCTGTCGATTTCATTTTTGAGACGTTTGTATTCCTTTTTGCCTGCTTCATTTACTGCATTTTTATATTTTCTTCTTTCATCAATTAAATTCAATATTTCTTCTGTTACCCAAGGATTTCTATTAGCCCTCGTCTTTTTACCTACTTGATCATCTGCTGCCTTCACCACTTCATCCCTCAGAGCTACCCATTCTTCTTCTACTGTATTTATTTCCCCCATTCCTGTCAATTGTTCCCTTATGCTCTCCCTGAAACTCTCTACAACCTCTGGTTCTTTCAGTTTATCCAGGTCCTTAAATTCCCACCTTTTTGCAGTTTATTCAGTTTCAATCTGCAGTTCATAACCAATAGATTGTGGTCAGAATCCACATCTGCCCCAGGAAATGTCTTACAATTTAAAACCTGGTTCCTAAATCTCTGTCTTACCATTATATAATCTATCTGAAACCTGTCAGTATCTCCAGGCTTCTTCCATGTATACAGCCTCCTTTCATGATTCTTGAACCAAGTGTTAGCTATGATTAAGTTATGCTCTGTGCAAAATTCTACAAGGCGGCTTCCTCTTTCATTCCTTCCCCCCAATCCATATTCACCTACTATGTTTCCTTCTCTCCCTTTTCCTACTGATGAATTCCAGTCACCCATGACTATTAAATTTTCGTCTCCCTTCACTACCTGAATAATTTCTTTTATCTCATCATACATTTCATCTATTTCTTCATCATCTGCAGAGCTAGTTGGCATATAAACTTGTACTACTGTAGTAGGCATGGGCTTTGTGTCTATCTTGGCCACAATAATGCGTTCACTATGCTGTTTGTAGTAGCTAACCCGCACTCCTATTTTTTTACTCATTATTAAACCTACTCCTGCATTACCCCTATTTGATTTTGTATTTATAACCCTGTAATCACCTGACCAAAAATCTTGTTCCTCCTGCCACCGAACTTCACTAATTCCCACTATATCTAACTTTAACCTATCCATTTCCCTTTTCAAATTTTCTAACCTACCTGCCCGATTAAGGGATCTGACATTCCACGCTCCGATCCGTAGAATGCCAGTTTCCTTTCTCCTGATAACGACGTCCTCTTGAGTAGTCCCCGCCCGGAGATCCGAATGGGGGACTATTTTACCTCCGGAATATTTTACCCAAGAGGACGCCATCATCATTTAATCATACAGTAAAGCTGCATGTCCTCGGGAAAAATTACGGCTGTAGTTTCCCCTTGCTTTCAGCCGTTCGCAGTACCAGCACAGCAAGGCCGTTTTGGTTAATGTTACAAGGCCAGATCAGTCAATCATCCAGACTGTTGCCCCTGCAACTACTGAAAAGGCTGCTGCCCCTCTTCAGGAACCACATGTTTGTCTGGCCTCTCAACAGATACCCCTCCGTTGTGGTTGCACCTACGGTACGGCCATCTGTATCGCTGAGGCACGCAAGCCTCCCCACCAACGGCAAGGTCCATGGTTCATGGGGGGTTGTTATGTTGTAAGGTTTTGAATACATAGCAACAACTGTGTAAGCTGTAAACATTTTTTGGATTAACGTTGCAACCTTATCACAGAAACACACGCATTTACACAGTTTACAATGTGACAATGTGACAACGTTACGACAGTTGTCAAACGAACGCATCTCTTCCTCAGAAATTGAAATACTCCTAAACACAAAAACAGTAAATTTTAAGTATAAGTTTCTTTACAAAATTATTCTTAGGACTACGTCATGATGTTGACCAGTACTACGCTCATTCATTCAATTCCGGTTCAAAGTCCGGTACTATTTAGGATGACAATCAAGTCTACGTACGGTGGTTAGTTTTGTGACAAGTTGAGCAAAAGATTACCCAACCTTGCCGGCCGGAGTAACCGTGCGGTTCTAGGCGCTATAGTCTGGAGCCGAGTGACTGCTACGGTCGCAGGTTCGAATCCTACCTCGGGCATGGATGTGTGTGATGTCCCTAGGTTAGTTAGGTTTAATTAGTTCTAAGTTCTAGGCGACTGATGACCTTAGAAGTTAAGTCGCAAAGTCCTCAGAGCCATTTGAACCATTACCCAAGCTCGCTCGTGTTTACAGTGAATGCAAGCTGGTGAACCCACAAGTTTACACCTCTGCTCGCGGTATTTACCTTATCTGCGATGATTTGTTGTCTGCATGGTTGCTCTAGCCCATTGAAATTCCTATAAAAACTAATTAAGCCTTTTTGCTCATTTTTCCAGTAGGAACGCTCCCTATATTTCTCGTTATGCCAGAAAATATGTACTCATCCCTAGTCTTGGAATATGGCGATATTCACATGCATGACTGAAGCAGTATGCATAATAAATTACTCCCTCAGTCCCCACAAGACCAATTAACTGGGTTGGGTTGGGTTGTTTGGGGGAGGATACCGGACAGCGAGGTCATTGGTCTCATCGGATTAGTCATTACCTCCCTTTCCTGTTCCAGTCGCGTATGGTTCGCGGGAAGAACGACTGTCTGAAAGCCTCCGTGCGCGCTCTAATCTCTCTAATTTTACATTCGTGATCTCCTCGGGAGGTATAAGTAGGGGGAAGCAATATTTTCGATACCTCATCCAGAAACGCACCCTCTCGAAACCTGGCGAGCAAGCTACACCGCGATGCAGAGCGCCTCTCTTGCAGAGTCTGCCACTTGAGTTTATTAAACATCTCCGTAACGCTATCACGGTTACCAAATAACCCTGTGACGAAACGCGCCGCTCTTCTTTGGATCTTCTCTATCTCCTCCGTCAACCCGATCTGGTACGGATCCCACACTGATGAGCAATACTCAAGTATAGGTCGAACGAGTGTTTTGTAAGCCACCTACTTTGTTGATGGACTACATTTTCTAAGCACTCTCCCAATGAATCTCAACCTGGTACCCGCCTTACCAACAATTAATTTTATATGATCATTCCACTTCAAATCGTTCCGCACGCATACTCCCAGATATTTTACAGAAGTAACTGCTACCAGTGTTTGTTCCGCTATCATATAATCATACAATAAAGGATTCTTCTTTCTATGTATTCGCAATACATTACATTTGTCTATGTTAAGGGACAGTTGCCACTCCCTGCACCAAGTGCCTATCCGCTGCAGATCTTCCTGCATTTCGCTACAATTTTCTAATGCTGCAACTTCTCTGTATACTACAGCATCATCCTCGAAAAGCCGCATGGAACTTCCGACACGATTCAAAGGAACCATCCCGGCATTTGCCTGGAGCAATTTAGGGAAACCCTAAATCAGGATGGCCGGACGTGGGACTCAACCATCGTCCTCCCGAATACGAGTCCAGTGTGCTATCCATTGCATCACCTCACTCGGTAACAGGTAACTAACTGGCTGGTTCGTTTCTCCACAGCTGGAGCTCAACGACGCTACAGCTAATATCTAGCTGAATGTCACCCTCACTGAACGCAGTGTTCACACAAATTTCTCCTCTCCATCGTACAGAGCGTTACGATCCCCATTCTGTACTTGACACGGGTTCAGAGAAGAGTCCCCAAAAATTATGCATTGTATTTCTCGTAGCCGAACTGTCTCCCCACCTATGTTCTTTCATTCTCCACGTCACGGCTCTTTTCGACCAATAGGAGCGTTCCTCTTATTTTGTGCAAACTCTCTCTGCCAATCGCAAGGGCCCTACCATGAAACTGCGTCGAAATCTCGGCACTTTACTCCTTCCTAGTTCGTTTCCGCCAATCGGACGTTTTGTGCCCATTGAAGACGCCTAAAAGTTACATGCGTACATTAAATGTGTACTACTCGCTGTTCATGTTATCAACTGCGTCACTGGTTTTGTTCATATCCATTTGGAATTCCAAAACACAGTTTTCTAAAGCTTCTTTATGTCATACTTCTGGTGGCCCATTACTTGCTCTCCAGTATGCATCACCTGTCCGGTCGCTGACTTCCACTGCGGGGCGCTCTCTAAGAGCATTTCGTGGTGCCTCCCGTGGTATGGCCTCTGCTTCTGCCCATGCTCGCTTCCCCACAAAACGTTTCTCTCGCTGCTTGTTTTACCTTCTGCTCATTCAAACGTATTATATAGGAGCAGTGTGTTAATACCGTCATTCCTTTTGCATTACATACTTATAGGTAAATCTGCTCATTAGCGCGCAAGTAAATTAGGTGTCTTATTCACCTTCCCGTTACGATACGTACAACTCTTACGTGAGGTGCGAAATTGACCTTCATTTATTCTGCCACCTTACAATGTCACATTACTTATCTCATCTGTGAAATGAGGAAGTTACTTCAGCACAAAATTCTGTTGGCGGCGGTGTCATTAGAGATGAAGGCCAAGCGTAGATTGTGAAGAGAAGCGCAATCGGTCTTTCGAAGAATTTTGAGAGCTATCTACGTGTAATATTTTTGCACAATAGACGAGACCCTGTCAGTAAATTTTCAAACCCACAACCCCTATGGATACGTAGCATTTCACGTCACATTAAAATAATGAACAAGAAAGAAAGTGACTGATATTTGTTAATTATTAGTTCGCACAAAATTCAATAATTTTGCTTTAATTAAATATGTCATCTTCATTGTCGACAACCTACTGTTTTACGAATCAAATCCTGCGAAACTGTTATTCCTGCCACTGCTAGTAACAGGCGTAGCTCGTTAGAAACTCCCCACAACTGCTTACCACTGCCCACAATTTCCCAGCTTCACCTGAGACGGAGTGGATTCTTTTATTATGATGGGTTGTGATGCCATTCTTGTGGTGTCAACGAAGTGCTCTATCACAGTACAGTTTCCAGGGACATGAACATTATTCACTATGATTCAGTAGATCGAAGCAGAATTCTTGTTCATAATACATTATTTAACCGGGTTGACACTGGAACGTCTAAAATATACATAAAAACACTACAAAAAGAGATCAAAATATAAATCAGATTATGCTCCAGTCAGTAAATTTATTATCCATCGCAATTAACACGATTCAGTTGGATGACGTCAGTCTTGCATATAATGACACTATCTACCATCAATGGCTTGAATATCATTAATATTATACTCATGTTAACCTAAATAAATATTGAAATACACAGTTTTCTCATAATTTCAGTTTGTCTAAAAGCGTAATCTATGAGCAGGCCCGATGCTCCCTCATTGTCGTTGCTTTTATAAGACCTGATGGCGGCTATAAAACTGAATCAAGTTACGTGATAAAACAAATTAAAATGTGATCAATATTATAAATTCTAGAGTTTATTTAGCTCTCAGTTTCATTGGTCTCCTGCGAAGATCAAAGCGACCTCGTTTCACAATACAGTCTAAGACAAAAACAAAAGGAGAAAAACGTGCACTTCAAAGGAATTATCCGTATGGAATGGAAATCAGGAGATGTGATGTACATGTACAGAGAAGCAAATAATAACTACAGAAATGCTGGATGATATATTAAGGAGGAAGAGGTTCAGAAATTGAGCAAGGCAATAACGAATTTACCCCCCTCCGGCTCTTATGTAAGCTAATATTGGGCTTGCCAAATATTGACAGACTTGTTGGGTGTCCACTTGATGGATATCGTGCCACATTCTGTCCAATTGGCGCGTTACGCCGTCAAAATCCCAAGCTGGTTGGTGGTCCCTGCCCATAATGCTCCAAATGTTCTCAACTCAGGACAACTGTCCCTTAACATAGACAAATGTAATGTATTGAGAATACATAGAAAGAAGGATCCTTTATTGTATGATTATATGATAGCGGAACAAACACTGGTAGCAGTTACTTCTGTAAAATATCTGGGAGTATGCGTGCGGAACGATTTGAAGTGGAATGATCATATAAAATTAATTGTTGGTAAGGCGGGTACCAGGTTGAGATTCATTGGGAGAGTGCTTAGAAAATGTAGTCCATCAACAAAGGAGGTGGCTTAAAAAACACCCGTTCGACCTATACTTGAGTATTGCTCATCAGTGTGGGATCCGTACCAGATCGGGTTGTCTGAGGAGATAGAGAAGATCCAAAGAAGAGCGGCGCGTTTCGTCACAGGGTTATTTGGTAACCGTGATAGCGTTACGGAGATGTTTAATAAACTCAAGTGGCAGACTCTGCAAGAGAGGCGCTCTGCATCGTGGTGTAGCTTGCTCGCCAGGTTTCGAGAGGGTGCGTTTCTGGATGAGGTATCGAATATATTGCTTCCCCCTACTTATACCTCCCGAGGAGATCACGAATGTAAAATTAGAGAGATTAGAGCGCGCACGGAGGCTTTCAGACAGTCGTTCTTCCCGCGAAACATACGCGACTGGAACAGGAAAGGGAGGTAATGACAGTGGCACGTAAAGTGCCCTCCGCCACACACCGTTGGGTGGCTTGCGGAGTATAAATGTAGATGAATGTAGATGTAGATGAGATACGGAGACCTCACTGGCCGAGGTAGGGCTTGGCAAGCACGAAGATAAGCTGCAGAAAGTCTCGCCATGTCAGGGGGGTATTATCTTGCTGAAATGCAAGCCCAAGATGGCTTGCCAGGAAGGGTAACAAAACGGACCGCATAATGTCGTCGAGATAACACTGTGGTGTAAGGGTGCCTCGCGTGACAACCAAAGGGATACTACTGTGAAAAGAAATAGCAGCCCACACCATCGCTCCTGGTTGTCTGGCCGCATAGTGGGCGACAGTCAGACTGGTATCTTACCACTGTCCGGGGCGTCTCCAGACATGTTTTCGGCTGGTTTCCGTCCAATTCAGATAATCCTATCGTCGTGCGTTCTTTTTTACTTAGAATGTATTAATCTGCTATAACAGGAAAGTCATTAAACATTATTGTTGGCTGTGTTCGACAGTTTTTAAATTGTTTTTCAAATGATATCCTGAAACACCGTTAGCTGTTTTCCAAAATATTCTTTAATAATCGACTGGTTTCGGTGAAAGACCACTTCCCAGCAAAGCATAGGTCAACAGCTACAGTCAAGTACAATGTCAAAAAAAGATTTAGAATGTAAAAAAAAGAAAGACTGGTTATGGAGTAATCATGAACGCGCGGTGTCGAATATGTAAATGAAAACATAACTGGACTAGTTATACTGTTACGCCGCGGAAACTCTAATGACTACGTTTCATCAAGTGTAAAACTGTTGCCTTCTTAGCCGTGTGTAGTCTTTGTTTCTAATCCAGTGTTGTATGGTTTTACGGCTCGCACTCACAGGCAGTGGATTAATGCAGTTTTAATGACCGACGCGTGCGTGTCGAGTCCTGATGCCGCGTGAAGATAGTGTGTTATATCTGGGTTACGGGAATGGCCGTTGTGTTCCTACGCAACAGTCGACGCTCCGTGATGTTTTCGCGTCGAGTGGACAACTCATTGCAGGTCATTCGGGTCATTCTAGCCTTTCAACAGTTTTCATTTTGCCTTTTCCTCCAGAAAGTGATCAATATGTTACAATAGCTTTAATCTGTGAGAGGACAACCACGTAAATATGTTATATTCTACATAAAATCGCATGGAAATTTCTTATGTTATTGAGAGAGACGTAAATTTAGTTGAGTGAGTAGACAGGCGTATTTTCGTAGTAGATGAAAGGATGCCGCAAATATGATGGCACATTGCACCATAACGAATGAAAGGCGTCTAGCATCCGTAATCAAAAATGCTGTTAGCAAAGTGTTGCTCCCCATAAAGCAATCCAAGTAGGTAATGGGTACTAACAGACGAACGGCGAAAACGTTTCGGTTGGATATTGGGATATATCCCCATAGTTTTACTTAATGGTATCTAAGATTTAATTTAGGGTTCTTGCTTCAGGTATGAAAATTTCATATCAGTAAAACATCAACATCTGTGGAGCAACTCAGAGACGTCAGATAAGTTATACTATTATGGAACATATTTAGAGGTTCTCCATTTTGTTAATGATATATGTAGCTTCGTATTTGTTCAAAGATTGCCTAAACTCGATACCACGGAATACTACGAGTACACAGTGGTAGTAGATGGTGATTTCAACCAACCCAGTGTCGACATGGGAAATCTCCGAATAACGTATCGGCGGTAAACACAAATAGTTTTCCGAAGTGATACTGAAATCTTTGTCTGATCACTGTCTCGAACACATGCTTGGGAAATCCACATGCTACAGAAATATTCTAAACGAGCCGATAAATGTACCAGATCTTTCCGAGAGTGTCACCAATAAGACAGGGACTAACGACCATATTACATAGCCAATGATAACCATAGGTAAAATTGTCATAAGAAATCTAGGAGAGCATTAGTGTTTTGTCAAAGTGATAGTTACTATCAACTCATAAAAAAACTGAGAGCATCAGGAAAATGCGGAATAGCTGTGGTTGAAATCTGGAAATGTACTACCCAAGTACAGTAATAAAAGAGGGCAAAGACCCATCCCAGGTTCAGTGGTACTGTTCATCGACTGTTACAACAACGGAGTGTACTACACTCTCGATGCAAGAGATTCTACAGGGCTACTGATAAAGGGAACTTAATAGCAACTCGTTAATCTATAAGGCAGACCACGCTTGAAGTCTATAATAATTTTCAGTCAGAGCCTGGATATACGTATGTTCAATAAGGGACCCAAGCCATCCTCGTCTGCTGTGTCTACCTCTTTTCCTGAGAGCTATATTAATAATGTTTCACTGTATTCAATGCGCACAATTTTATAAGATTTACCCATTAACTCTTCTTTGCTATATATGCATATTTTCATGGGACCAATTAAAATAAATGCATGGAACAGTACAGAATTTTAAAAAAGCAATATTTAAGAACATATTTTAAAAAATAAGAAAAATTAATAAAACTGTGTACCTATCTAGATTTGACTGAAATATTTACTAGTACATATACAGGGTGTTTCAAAAATGACCAGTATATTTGAAACGGCAATAAAAACTAAACGAGCAGCGATAGAAATACACCGTTTGTTGCAATATGCTTGGGACAACAGTACATTTTCAGGCGGACAAACTTTCGAAATTACAGTAGTTACAATTGTCAACAACAGAAGGCGCTGCAAGTGATGTGAAAGATATAGAAGACAACGCAGTCTGTGGGTGCGCCATTCTGTACGTCGTCTTTCTGCTGTAAGCGTGTGCTGTTCACAACGTGCAAGTGTGCTGTAGACAACATGCTTTATTCCTTAGAACAGAGGATTTTTCTGGTGTTGGAATTCCACCGCCTAGAACACAGTGTTGTTGCAACAAGACAAAGTTTTCAACGGAGGTTTAATGTAACCAAAGGACCGAAAAGCGATACAATAAAGGATCTGTTTGAAAAATTTCAACGGACTGGGAACGTGACGGATGAACGTGCTGGAAAGGTAGGGCGACCGCGTACGGCAACCACAGAGGGCAACGCGCAGCTAGTGCAGCAGGTGATCCAACAGCGGCCTCGGGTTTCCGTTCGCCGTGTTGCAGCTGCGGTCCAAATGACGCCAACGTCCACGTATCGTCTCATGCGCCAGAGTTTACATCTCTATCCATACAAAATTCAAACGCGGCAACCCCTCAGCGCCGCTACCATTGCTGCACGAGAGACATTCGCTAACGATATAGTGCACAGGATTGATGACGGCGATATGCATGTGGGCAGCATTTGGTTTACTGACGAAGCTTATTTTTACCTGGACGGCTTCGTCAATAAACAGAACTGGCGCATATGGGGAACCGAAAAGCCCCATGTTGCAGTCCCATCGTCCCTGCATCCTCAAAAAGTACTGGTCTGGGCCGCCATGTCTTCCAAAGGAATCATTGGCCCATTTTTCAGATCCGAAACGATTACTGCATCACGCTATCTGCACATTCTTCGTGAATTTGTGGCGGTACAAACTGCCTTAGACGACACTGCGAACACCTCGTGGTTTATGCAAGATGGTGCCCGGCCACATCGCACGGCCGACGTCTTTAATTTCCTGAATGAATATTTCGATGATCGTGTGATTGCTTTGGGCTATCCGAAACATACAGGAGGCGGCGTGGATTGGCCCCCCTATTCGCCAGACATGAACCCCTGTGACTTCTTTCTGTGGGGACACTTGAAAGACCAGGTGTACCGCCAGAATCCAGAAACAATTGAACAGCTGAAGCAGTACATCTCATCTGCATGTGAAGCCATTCCGCCAAACACGTTGTCAAAGGTTTCGGGTAATTTCATTCAGAGGCTACGCCATATTATTGCTACGCATGGTGGATATGTGGAAAATATCGTACTATAGAGTTTCCCAGACCGCAGCGCCATCTGTTGTTGAAAATTGTAACTACTGTAATTTCGAAAGTTTGTCTGCCTGAAAATGTACTGTTGTCCCAAGCATATTGCAACAAATGGTGTATTTCTATCGCTGCTCGTTTAGTTTTTATTGCCGTTTCAAATATACCGGTCATTTTTGAAACACCCTGTATCAAATAAAAATTATGGTTCAAATGGCTCTGAGCACTATGGGACTCAACATCTTAGGTCATAAGTCCCCTAGAACTTAGAACTACTTAAACCTAACTAACCTAAGAACATCACACACACCCATGCCCGAGGCAGGATTCGAACCCGCGACCGTAGCAGTCCCGCGGTTCCGGACTGCAGCGCCAGAACCGCTAGACCACCGCGGCCGGCTATAAAAATTATGCTTTGAGGGGCACAAACAGTATAAACTCAAATCACAAGTCGCTTAGAGGCAAGCACATCGCAAACATTACACTTACTTTACAATCCTCAAAAGCGTCTAAACTGCTGTCAGCAACAAGTGCATGAATATTGTAAGCAACGACATCTGTAATAACGAATACATACCGAGATGTGTACGTAAACATTAAGGCTGTGTAACGTCGAGATAAGCAGATATCGTGGTTAACAGACGCAGGTGTGAGCACGGGAGATATGTAATTTGTGTGACCTAGATAGACACTCAGGATCCCAAATCGTTCAATTGGCTCTAAGCACTGTGGGACTTACAATCTGAGGTCATCAGTCCCGTAGCACTGCTGTGTATGGCACTACTTGAACCTAACTATGCTAAGGACAGCACACACATCCATGCTCGAGGCAGGATTTGAACCTGCGACCGTAGCAGCAGCGCGGTTCCAGACTGAAACGCCTAGAACCGATCGGCCACAGCGGCCGGCTGAGAACCCCACAAATTATAACAAAGTAATTAACTTCCTTAGCATGTTCCTTGATTTTCTCTATCTTTGTATCTACAATGTTACATTTAACTCAACTTCGTTAGACGAAAGCAAGATTGTGACCTTCTTTGAGTAGTAGGTATCTGTGTAACATTGGCAATGTCGGAGGAGAACTGACCGTGACATCAGTGCAACACTGAAACCCTCGTGGGTAAAATGCAATCTGCTACTGTCACTGATGCACAAAGATTAATGCCGCCTTGAAAATAAAATACGTCTATCTCACTGATGTCGATAATACCCTCTCTACAAATTATCGAAATTCACCACGTCAAGGACATCCTGAACAAGAAATTGGATTTCACATAATTTCTTTTTCAGTAAGTACTCTCAGTCTTTTACGGTATGGAAATTATCTCGTGTTCAGAATTTCTGCTATACTGGTCAGAGTAACCGAACGACCTGAACTGCGTTCCACTTGATTTTTCATGTAGCCCACAAAACCTAACATTCTTGCAGGTCCTCTAATCTCTTTTCCGTACACTCGTTTGACTCTAAAATAGTTACTACGAGTCAGCACGAGATAGCACTGCTGTGTATGGCAATCAGTCCAAATGTAAATTATCTCCACGTTATGGTAAGCATCAGGTAACACGTTATTCGAGATGACACAGCCCTTATCACGTATAGACTCAAATTATTTATAGTATGAGTGACATTTTAAAGATGTTACACGTCTCATTCATAGACCTATCTAAATTACTAATACCCGTAACTCTATCACATACAAGGAACGATCGATAAGTTTCCGTCTGTGGACGGTGCTACAGCGCGTATGCAATGTTGCACGACTCTGATGCAGGCATATAAACACCGACATCTAGACAAAGAATTAGTGTAGCATTCGTTCCTTCCCGATGCCTTTACAGTAGGTGCGCAAACTTGAACTATGGCAAGGCTATTGCCAAATGCGTCCAAACAAGAGCAACGTGCTGTTGTTCTTTTCTTGGCTGCCGAAGGACAAACGCTGGTAGAAATCCATCGCAGAATGAAGAATGAACAGGGCAGTATTCCTGTTGAAAATCACAGTTGTGGAATGGTGCGCCAAGTTACGAGCAGTTGCTTCACTATAGCGCACGTCCCCACGTCATTAATGCCGTAACGCAGAAGGGAGAGACACTCGAGCATCGGTCTTACAATCCTGATCCCCCCCCCCCCCCATGAGGTCAACAGCCTTCAGTCCCTTAATACAACCTTGAAGAGTCGACGCTTCACGATGGACGAGGTTTTGCAGTTGGCAGTTACGGACTTATTCACAGAACAGGGTATGGTGTTTACCAAATAGGTATCTTCAACGTGGTGCTCAAATGGCTCTGAGCACTATGGGACTTAACATCTCAACGTGGTGCGTCGGAGGGGTGATTGCCTCAATGTTCACGAGAATTTTGAGTGATTGGCATGACGATTCTCGACTGTACGGTCTTCGAACTGGAACTTTTAGATCGCACCTTATATGTGGGCAGTTCTTCCTGAAAAACATATTTTTTTTTGGGGGGGGGGAGGTATAGCAGATTTCGACAAAAAATATTTTTATTCCCAAAGTAAAATAATGTCTGTACTCTCGGAGTTCTACGGTAATTCAAAAGTATTCTTGATCTCTGAAACGCATCACCAACTGCTCGCTTGGTGAGTCGTTTTGCATGAACGCGTTAATGAGCTAATAAGTTAGATAAACCGCGATTAACAGTGTCCAAAAAGGTTCAAATGGCTCTGAGCACTTTGGGACTTCACATCTGAGGTCATCAGTCCCATAGACTTAGAACTACTTAAACCTAACTAACTTAAGGACATCACACACATCCATGCCCGAGGCAGGATTCGAACCTGCGACCGTAGCGGTCGCGTGGTTCCAGACTGAAGCGCCCAGAACCGCTCGGCCACACTGACCGGCGATTAACAGTGTCAAGACCTTTATACAAATCACAATATCATCAGTGTACCACTAACAATTTCACTGTACTCATCGTGGCACGCGGGTCTATGAGCAATTCAGAATTCACCTATCACCCTTGTTATGTAGCGAAAAGTTATTCACCGCTCGGTTGATGTGTCTGTGTTTGAATTTTACATGATGTCATGAACGGTTTTGCTCTGGATACGTACTTAGATCCAGCACGTACTGCCAATGCTTCTGAAGTAAAGCTGTCGTGCTTGGTCGAAACTGGAACACAGTACGGCCGTTATTCCGACTAGGCAAGTTACACGTGTCATTAGTAAGGCTATATGGAAATACCACATAACCATTCAGAAGTCTGCGTACAGACTCTGCAAGCCACCGCGCCTTGCGTAGCAGAGGGTACATTGTACCACTACTGTTCATTTCTCTTCCTGCTCCACTGACAAATAGAGCGAGGGAGAAACAACTGCCTGTATGCCTCCGTAAGTGACATTATTTCTCTTGTCCTTTGTTCGTGGTCCTTACATAAAATGAACCTTTTTTGTGAACAAATAATCTTGGAAAAGAATGTCTGTAGAGTTCCCACTCCTAAAGTGAAAGAATATTTGTACTCACAAAATACGAAGCTTTTTGATAGTGTCAGTTAGCATGCCTGAATTGAAATTCCATGACAAAAATTCTTGTACTCGAACGGGCCTTCTATCTAGCAACTAACGAAGAATGACGTTAAATAAGATTTCAGTCACAAATAACGAAGTATGCGCATGTTTGAACTTTATATGGCCTGACTGCGTTGAATCGGATTCGATCGCAGTACCTATTCCGGTTGTTAACTAAGCCCAATAAACGTTATATGTCGACTTTATCACTAGTAACGATAAGTTTGTACCCGAAATTACGAGGCTACTATTTTTATCGTAACGGGATACAAACCCAGAAGCTATGGCAGTTGTTTCCAGTCAAGAATTAGGTGTTAAATGTCAGTTTCTTTCATTAGTATCCAGATGTGGGTATGTCTCAACGAGAAATAACGTGACGAAATATCTATGCTGACAGAGTCGAATCCCATGCTGACTGTACAAAAAGAACTCATTACAATGTTTTTTCATCAGTGGCTAGGAGTGGCTTGTTTAAACCTGAAATAATGTGATGGAAATTTCTGCATCCGACTGAGAGTCGAAAGCCGCAACTACCGTTATTGTTGAAATCACATGAAGAGTCATTAAAAATCTATGTCCTGTTCCATTTCAGGCAGCACTTGGGTCGTGCTGGACTAGCAGTTCCCTTCACTTACCTGTATTTATTTGCACCAGGAATGGATTGCCAAGATAAAAAGGCAGCAATATAAACTGTTATGTCACCCTAAATACCAGGGTGCGTTTATGAATTAGGTAAATAAAAATGAAAATTTCTTGTTTTAGAACACTTTTTCTGCCATTAACTGTATTAATCTCACAGAAGTTCTTCCCGAGAAATGTCAGTTCCTTTATTTCCCCAAAAGAGTTATTCGCTGACAAGCCTCCGAAATAATCATGTGCGGCAGTTTTGGTCACCCCTCGGGATGGTTTGGTGTTGCTCCCTGTTCTGTAGCTGGCCAGTTATCCACACCACTCCCCTCTTTAACAAATGTATCTGGAGTGACAAAGTTTTGAGCAAGTCTTCATCTAACTAGGTTCTAGTTTCACCATTGGCTTAGAAGAGCAAGAAATACAATACTACTTTAGCTCGTTATACATTACAGTAGACATAACACCTGTAAACAAAAGCTGTACCTACATGTCGTCTTCGCATTCGAATGTTAGAAAGCATCACTTGTACGATACTCAACTCCCATTTTTCTCACATGGTACCCTACCAACTAAAGATGAAGGGCAACAGGTACATTACATATTCCCATATTTCGGAAAAGCATTTGACAGGGTGCCACAGCAGACTGGTGACGAAGGTACGAACATACTGAATTGGTTCCAGATTTATGAGTGCCTAGAGGACTTCTTAACAAACAGAACCCATTGCAGTATCCTCGATGGCGAGTGCTCATCAGAGACAAGTATATCGTCAGGATGCTCCAGGTAAGTGTGACAGTGCGGCTCTTATTCTCTGTATACATGAACTCTGGACAGGGCGAGCAGCAGTCTTCGGTTGTTTGCTAAACATGCTGCGGTCTACGGGAAGGTGTCGCCGTTGTACGACACCCGTGGTTAGCACACAGGACACACACTCAGGAGGACGACGGTTCAAACCTCCGTCCAGCCATCCTGATTTACGTTTTCCGTCGTTTCCGGACATCACTTCAGGCGAATACCGGGATGATTTCTTTCACAAGACACGGCAGGTTTCCTTCCCGTCCTTCCCTAGTCCGAGCTTGTGCTAAGTCTCTAATTACCTCGTTGTCGGCGGGACGTTAAACAGTCTCTCTTCCTCCTCCTTCTCGCTGTGTGGCAGTACAAAAAAACAAGATAACATCGACAACATTTCTAGTTGATGTAATGAATGGCAGCTAGTTTCTCATGTAGGAAATGTGAGTTGATGCTGATCAGTAGGAAACAAACATTTTTAAAGGTAGCTTCGAACAACACGAAAGCATTACGAAGACGCTTCGTGGACTCAAATAGTAATCCCTGGAACGAAGGAGACGTTTTTTTCGAGGAACAGTGTAGACAAAATTTAGAGATCGGGCATTGAAGCCGACTGGAGAACGATTATACTGTCGCCGACGAACATTTCACGTAGGGACTACGAACATTCCATCAAACAGAAGTCAGGAGGACAGCGAAAAGAATCAACAAAAAATACATACAACGGAAATGTACAAATGTGTGTGAATTCCTAAGGGACTGCTGAGGTCATCGGTCCCTAGACTTACACACTACTTAAACTAACTTATGCTAAGAACACCACACACACCCATGCCCGAGGGAGGACTCGAACCTCCGACGGGAGGGGCCGCGCAACCCGTGACATGGCGCTTATAACAGCGCGACCACTCCGCGCGGCGGAAATAATCTTAATGTCATATATTGTGTGTGAAAAGAGAAACAAAGCGACAAGGCTTAGTCAACAGTAAAATGATCCATGAAAATGCTATGTCAAGCCTTAAGGCTTAGTCAACAACAAAATGATCAATGTAAAATCTAAGCCAGTCGTATATAATACACACAAACACAATTCGCAGGACAGAAGGGACAAGCCAACAGAAAAGTTACGCCCAGGTAGTTCCACCACAAAAGACACCTGATATGTAAATAAAATCACATTAAAAAACATTACAGAAACAGTAACATAATAAGATTGTAAAAAAGAGCATTAAGCTATGCAAATGGTGAACAAACAGCAGCCGCGAGGTCTGAGGCGTCTTGTCACGGTCAGCGCGGCTCACCCCGTCGGAGATTCGAGTCCTCCCTCGGGCATGGGCCTCTGTGTTATCCTTAGCGTAAGTTAGTTTAAGTTAGATTAAGTAGTGAGTAAGCTTAGGGACCGATGGCCTCAGCAGTTTGGTCCCATAAGACCTTACCACAAATTTACAAAATTTCCAACAAACTACGACGAACATTAAAGTAGGATGGTAAAAAATTGCGTCTTTGAGAAAAATAATATATCGAAACAGCGCTGAAAACCGATACACCTGCTACGTCAATTTAACAACAGGCCGAAAGCCACCGGAAAGGTTTCTCCTTTTAAGCTATAATTGATAAAACTTTACATTTCTAATACATCTGTACTAGCTATTACAATATTTTATACAAAAGTTATTGTTCGCCTCGTAGCGACACATTCCCAGTTACCTCGCAAACCGCTGGGTTGCATACCCATGTTTACTATAATATCTTTTGCTTCTATCATAGTATACTTTGAACTGCCATAGTATACTTTCGACGGTGGCCATTATCGCTAATAATTATAACACGTTTTGTATATTTAAGTTCTACAATTCTGATAGGTGGCGCACCGCTCGTGATGAAGTAATGAGCTACATTCTTTCCGTTTATTCGAGCGCATTCTCTGAACCCACATTTTCAATAAAAATCAGTAAAAAAATACTTGGTTTGCAAAGTAGCAAAATTACAAGAACACGAATTTCACTGTACCATGATTTGGTGCATCAGAATTCCCATAAATTACTGTTAACAATCAGTAATGCGTAAACGGTACTTTCCGATAGACTGGTGCGATTGAAAAGCGATTGGCAATATCCTATCGAGAGCATTGTGAAATCCGACGTTTGATGTGTTGTGAGCAGAGGAATTGTGTTTCTCATATCCCGTCTCTCTGCCAAGCGAAACGCGGAAAACACACACACACACACACACACACACACACACACACACATACGCACCCACGCACACGCACACGCACATGCACACGTACACGTACGCTCTCGTTTCAGTGTAGAGGTTGTTTGCTCCCGGCCCGCCGTCGTGATGATCTCTAAAGGGAAGCGCTGGCGCCAGCGTCCTGTTTTTGACGCCGTGACGTAGCTCAACGGTGGCAGGAGGGTGGGGGGAGACTCGTAGGGGAGGGGGGAATGGTACGGTTGTAGGGGAAGGCTAGGGAATGGAAAAGGCAAGGACGCCGCCGACGCCAGAGACGGCGTCGCCCGTTCCCGCCCCCACAACGTCTGACGAGGCGCCGCCATGAATGATGCAGCAGCGGCAGATCTGCACACAAATCGACAGCCCCGCCAGAGGTAGCAGTGCAGGCAGACCGAGAAGGCCCGGTGAAAACATGTTAGGGGTGTGAGGGACGAAGGGAGGGAGGAGGAAGCGAAAGGGAGGGACGGAGGGAGGGTGCAGTGACGTCGTGAGCCGTCTGTCTTCGTCTGCTGTCTGCCGCAAACAAGATGAGACTGACAGAAGGTGCACGACGAGACTTTCCACAAGCCGCCATGCAGTCATAGAAGCTTCCACCGTAATTCGAGGTCGCATCTGGAAGTGGGACACAGTACTGATAAGTTACAAAGGGAAGAAACTCAAATAATGGAGATGGAAATGGTAAAGAGGAGACATGAGATGGGGGGATGCGATTGAGAAGAATCCGAAGGAGCACTGAAACAACAGAGTCGAAATAAGGGCCCAGAGGACGCGACATTCCGTCTGAAATATTTAGATTGCTTTTGGATGACACGCCGTGGCAAAGCCGTTGCACCTGGTGGGCAAGATACACGTGCGGAAAAGAAACCGCTGCACCAAAAGGTAATTTAGAGAAATGAAATTTCAGGAACACATTTTTCTACTAACCTACTGAAGTGATTAATATTGCAGGATCGCAGATTAATGTAAGTACATGAAAAACCATTGGAAATGCGCAATACTGCTACATTAATAACCGCTGCAGCCACCAGAATGTTGAATGCAAGCAGCCAAGCGTGGAAGCATTCTGATGTGCTGTCCGCCCCAATAGCTGAACGGTCAGCGCATTGGAATGCCACAAAGGGGGGCCCGGTTTCGATTCCAGGCTGTGGAAGGATATTTTCTCCCCTCAGGGACTGGGTGTTGTGTTGTCCTCATCATCATTTCAGGTCGCCCAATGTGGCGTTGCACTCAGTAAGACTTGCACTTGGCGGCCGAACTTCCCTCCTGGGGACTCCCGGCCACTGATGCCATACGATCATTTCCATTTCTGCTGTACAGGTGCCGGATGTTAGTTTGTGGGATTGAGCTCTATCCCAGCTCGTGCTGGTTGAGGATGACGCTGGATTTGTCGTCCAAAGATGTCTCGCACGTGCTCGATTGGAGATAGGTCTGGTAATCGAACAGACCAAGGTAACATGTCGACACGCAGTAGAGTATGCTGAGTTACAACAGCAGCGAGCGTTATCCTGTTGGAAAATACCCCCAGGAATGCTGTTCACAAAGGGAAGCACAACTGGTCGTATCACCAGACTGACATAGAAATTTGCATTCAGGGTGCGTTGGACATCCAACAGAGTACTCCTGCTGTCATATGATATCGCACCATAGGCCGCATCTCCCCGTGATTGATAATACACGATTTACTCTACTTAATTTATTTGTTTCTATATCTCCGTTATCAGAGATCTTTTTAGAGTTATAATTCTCAGGATTTATAATTATAAAATATTTCAGGCAAGGTGCAACTTACAATTAAGATGTATATAATCTCAAAGGTAACCAACGCTGACGACCGTATTTAAATCAAAATTGATTTGCTTCCTCATGGTGGCGCTACTAGCGCTACTCTTACGCGACTAGCGCGAAATCTGAATAGACATCGTGTTGCAAATGTAGAAACGTGCCCACCAACTTTCGTTTATGTCGCACAACTCCTTCTTGATGCAGCGATTTCTTTCCGTCAGTGCATATGAGACGCGAGAATTGCCATCAGACCAAGAAGAATGTGTTACTTCCAATTCAGAGAAGGGCATTGCTGACGATATGAATTATTAATGGAATTGCTTTGTAACAGAGAGAGGGTACGAAGATCTGCACCTCACTTGTAATCAGCAGAATCACAATAATAAATGCACTTTGTGGAAAGGGTCCGAAAGGAAAATTAACATCTTAGACTTTACAGTAAAAAGGGCAGAAGAAATTTGAATTTTTCTATTTATCGTAAAGCAATACACTCAGATGCAGTAAAAAGGGATCAGTGTAACCACCCAGCACATCGCAAAGAGACATAGTCCTTTGCTATGGCAATTCGCCTATATAAACTTTCATTAGACGAAACGGAAATACAACGGGAGTTCGCATCATTAAGCAAGTAGCAGTAGTCAACGGTCTTTTAAAACTTTAAGCTGCACAAATTCTCAAATAAAAAAAAAAAGAAATAAAATAAGAAATAAAGATAAAAATAAAAATGAAAAAGCGAAAAAAACCGAGTCGAAAACTTAAGCCTGTATTATGGAAAAGTTGGCATTCGCTCTCTCTGAACAGTACAAAATAGCATTTCGAATTGGAGATCAATTAAGTTTTAAAACTAAGTGATAAAATTTAAAGAAATAGATGTATTATGCATCTGATGTGTACAGATTACATTGTGGAATACGTGATAATTTTTGTGTGCTGTAGGCCGAACAGGTCGCATTTTTATAACTAGATACAAGGAACATACCTGCCCAAAACAAGACTGCTATTGGCCATGATTTGCGAAGCGAAAAACGTACTACAGGTGGTATGGAGAGTACTTTGAAAATCATGTGGAATGAAGTTAGGGAGTACAAGTATTGAAAATATACAAACGGAAGTTAAAGGAGGCGGACAAACTGATGAACAAACAATCTGAATTTAAATTCAATAATTTTTTGCTCTTTTTAAAATGATTCATGATTCATTAAATCAGTTAACTTAAGATACGTCATAAATTTATAAAATAGTGCAGTAATGTCAGATATTTATCCATACAGCTTCTGTGTATTTAGTGGTAACAATTTAATCTCTGAGAAACAGAGACTATGGACACGTAATAAATAATTGAAGGCCTGTCATATTTTTATGTATAAACAGCTAAATACGCCTTTCAAATTCTGAATGTATCAAGACAACCATAAAACAGTTAAGTAACATTTTTATAGTGATATCATATGAAAACAAATGTATTATATACAGTGAACCACTACAAACGAAGGTATGTCATAAAAAATTTGAAGAAATGCTGCAATATGTGCACACAAAATTTTTGAAAATGTAGTATTTAATGTTTTGTTAATAACATTATTCGCTCTAATATAGGTAAAGGTTTGTGATGAAAAAGTCAGTAAGTTACTAGTACGAATATTACAGAACTCTCATTTCAGTAAGTCATAGTTGCAAAATACTGTACGAATTACTTACAATTGTACGAATTACTTACAATTATTTACTGAAAACTTCAAAGACTGGTACAAGCTGAGATCGGGGAATAATAATTTTGGTTCCGGAGAAATGTAGGAACACGAGGAGGGTCAGCGAAAGATTTTGAGTATTGCCTGAAATAGGGTCTTTGTATTTTATCCCTGACATCTTCAGAATTTGAGAGTGCGAAAGTTTATTTTAAAATAAAGACCGTCATTATAACAGTCAAAGGAAGCAATACTTGGGAGAGGAATGAGAATGGGTTGAATATAATCGTCAGTCTGTATATTGAGCATTGAGCAAGCGTCAAAGAATACCATGGTGATATAGCGACATTCTAAATTTATCAGAGATAGCAAAAGACTTACAATACCAGACGAATGTCTTGAAAAGAAACAAGTTGGAAATCAGAAAGAGTGAAAGCAGGTTGACGGAATGTAGTTACATTAAACGAGAGACACTGACAGAGTTACAAATGACACATTTGAAAAATCAAATCCGTTTGCTATTTGGTCAGCAAAATAACTGACTATATTTATCACCTAATACTCGCCAACGTTATCAATTGGATTCCTGTACCAGGGAGAATGAGACTACGTGGGGTCGAAATCAGTGTCATCGTCATCGTATGCCCGTCTAGGCTTTTGGTACTGCTCAAATGAATGCCCGAATACAACAGATATTGTTGACTATTCGCTGCTGTTTGGGTCGCTGTGAAGAGTATCCACAGATATTCGAAGTTGTTAGAGTGCCCGCTACCGATAATCGACAAATCCATATTCGAGTCTCGGCCCGGTGCAAATTACCGTATGTCACTATTAGGTAGTACATCTATGCCTAATTCTATCCCTAATACAGCCGATGTCGAAGAATTCCCACTCAGCGAATAAATTTCCAATTCTTTCGTACAGATGTGGATCTGTTCTTTCAGAGATGCAAATAGTATTACACTGCTAGATGGGTATACGACGATAACTTATATACACTCCTGGAAATGGAAAAAAGAACACATTGACACCGGTGTGTCAGACCCACCATACTTGCTACGGACACTGCGAGAGGGCTGTACAAGCAATGATCACACGCACGGCACTGCGGACACACCAGGAACCGCGGTGTTGGCCGTCGAATGGCGCTACCTGCGCAGCATTTGTGCACCGCCGCCGTCAGTGTCAGCCAGTTTGCCGTGGCATACGGAGCTCCATCGCAGTCTTCAACACTGGTAGCATGCCGCGACAGCGTGGACGTGAACCGTATGTGCAGTTGACGGACTTTGAGCGAGGGCGTATAGTGGGCATGCGGGAGGCCGGGTGGACGTACCGCCGAATTGCTCAACACGTGGGGCGTGAGGTCTCCACAGTACATCGATGTTGTCGCCAGTGGTCGGCGGAAGGCGCACGTGCCCGTCGACCTGGGACCGGACCGCAGCGACGCACGGATGCACGCCAAGACCGTAGTATCCTACGCAGTGCCGTAGGGGACCGCACCGCCACTTCCCAGCAAATTAGGGACACTGTTGCTCCTGGGGTATCGGCGAGGACCATTCGCAACCGTCTCCATGAAGCTGGGCTACGGTCCCGCACACCGTTAGGCCGTCTTCCGCTCACGCCCCAACATCGTGCAGCCCGCCTCCAGTGGTGTCGCGACAGGCGTGAATGGAGGGACGAATGGAGACGTGTCGTCTTCAGCGATGAGAGTCGCTTCTGCCTTGGTGCCAATGATGGTCGTATGCGTGTTTGGCGCCGTGCAGGTGAGCGCCACAATCAGGACTGCATACGACCGAGGCACACAGGGCCAACACCCGGCATCATGGTGTGGGGAGCGATCTCCTACACTGGCCGTACACCACTGGTGATCGTCGAGGGGACACTGAATAGTGCACGGTACATCCAAACCGTCATCGAACCCATCGTTCTACCATTCCTAGACCGGCAAGGGAACTTGCTGTTCCAACAGGACAATGCACGTCCGCATGTATCCCGTGCCACCCAACGTGCTCTAGAAGGTGTAAGTCAACTACCCTGGCCAGCAAGATCTCCGGATCTGTCCCCCATTGAGCATGTTTGGGACTGGATGAAGCGTCGTCTCACGCGGTCTGCACGTCCAGCACGAACGCTGGTCCAACTGAGGCACCAGGTGGAAATGGCATGGCAAGCCGTTCCACAGGACTACATCCAGCATCTCTACGATCGTCTCCATGGGAGAATAGCAGCCTGCATTGCTGCGAAAGGTGAATATACACTGTACTAGTGCCGACATTGTGCATGCTCTGTTGCCTGTGTCTATGTGCCTGTGGTTCTGTCAGTGTGATCATGTGATGTATCTGACCCCAGGAATGTGTCAATAAAGTTTCCCCTTCCTGGGACAATGAATTCACGGTGTTCTTATTTCAATTTCCAGGAGTGTAGATTCCACGTAGTCCCATTCTCCTGGTGCAGGAATCCAATTGTATAATGTTTACGAGCATTAGGTGAGACTATAGTGGACTACAACTCTCGGATGCAGACAAAACACCTAATATAGAGACTTGGGTTGGTGCGGGGAGGGCGCATGGATAGCCGAAATGATTAAAGCGACCACTGGCGATAAGCAGGAAATGCGGGCTGGGGTCCTGGGCGGGCACAGATTTTCATATCTCAACAAGAAGTAGTAAATCTATGTCTAATACTGCTGACGTCAGAGAAATCACAGTCAGCAAATAAATTTCGAAGAAAATAGCTCTTGGAATGTGAAGCTACAGAAGAATGCTTAAGATCAGATGAGCAGACGGAATAATTGAGGAGGTAGTGCATCCAGTTAGGCGGAAAATAATTTGTGATACAACTTGACTATAGGAAGGGTTCGGTTGATTTGGCACATTCTGAGACATCGAGGAATTGTGAGTTTTGTAATGGAGGGAAGTCTGTGGCATAAAAATTCTAGAGGTAAACTAACAAGGGGAGGCCGCCAATTGTGAAATTCAGATTCGATTCATAATGCGCATAATAGAAGCTCATGGCCAGAGGTGTAATGTGGCAAAGCACCAAGATGCACTTCTCAGCCGTTGTCGAGAAAATCGACAGTTAAAAGAAACCGCTGCGGTGAAATACTCTCTACGATTAACAACTTTCTACAGCGTCGTGGCGCAGCGGTAAGCGCTCTGGTTCGTAATCCGAAGGTCGCCGGATCGAATCGCGCGCCATGCAATTTTTTTATTAGTTTTTTAATTCATATATATATATATATATATATATATATATATATATATATATATAAACTATTAATGAATTGCTTATGCATGTTGGTGAAGGCGGATCGCTCTCCAATTGTACCGCCTCCATTTTTCCGTTTGTTTAACAGGGTGTACCAAAGCTCTCCCGTCCGCACTGATTTTCGACGATGTTATAAGTTGCGCTAGGGACCGCATCTACCTTCTTTCGAAGTTAGCAGGCGACTACGCTGTTATGCGGCTGCTCGTTTCGGCCCATTCAACATCTGTCCTTCATGTGTAACGCGCGAGTAACGGAGTTTATATTTCATACCTGCCACAGAAAATTTGTGTTCGTGGGGTCTCTGTTCTAATTCGAACGTTTGACTTACACTATACGTATTCGTTCCGGAATATCGTTTCTACGTCTTCCGTTAACTATACGTGGTTAACATTATGAAGACAACTAATAACATTTGTGAAATACAACTTTGTTTGCGGAAAACATAATGATGTTCGAAGTCGCCAGTTTTTCCACGAGAAACGACTTTCAACAACTTATTATATGCATATATATATTTGAATTACAAAAAACAAATACTAAAAAAAAAATGTTGCATGGCGCGAGATTCGATCCGGCGACCTTCGGATTACGAACCAGAGCGCTTACCGCTGCACCACGACGCTGTAGAAAATTATTAATCGTAGAGAGTATTTCACCACAACGGTTTCTTTTAACTGTCGATTTTCTCGACAACGGCTGAGAAGTGCATCTTGGTGCTTTGCCACATTACACCTCTGGCCATGAGCTTTTATTATGCGCAGTATGAATCGAATCTGAATTTCACAATTGGCGGCCTCCCCTTGTAAGCCTTTACTAGAGAGTAGGTTCGGATGGAAGTATGTTGCGATAATTACGTAGATATGAAGAGGCTTCTGCAGGATAGACTAGCGTGGACGGATATGACCAGTCCTCGGATAAAAACCGCAGTAACCAACAACGCACAGCAGTCATCGAAGGAAACAAAAAAAACTATCATGTGAGTTTGCAGACTTAACAATATTGTTGCGGAGTGGGTACAGTAGAGTTGGAACTTGAAACACTGATTGCTTGGCGTACCACAACTGTTCGTAACTTGAGAGGACATGGGAGACTCAAGACGTCAGTAACAGCAGGATGTGGAGAAGATGGCAGTAGCATTCGTAAGGCTTGCCTTAGTGGCAGTGACCGGTGGGGGGAGCGAGGGTTGCGCCTACTTTCCTTCGAAATGACAGAAAAGAATTATTTGCCAGAAAGTTCTTCTGCGTTTTGCAATACGCTATAAGAATAATTCGCTCCTGTGACAGAAATGAATGTATCTGGTGGCACACGTAGAATTGAAGTGTTTTATTACGCGATCTTTCTCTTTGCTTGTGTTTTGATTCCAGTCACGGTTTGTATTTACTGTCGAGTTTTATTCACCGCATCCGCTGCGGCCTTTGGTGAATGTGTGTGTGTGTTTTAGAGAAAACTGAATTTATGGAAGGGAAAGTGGGACTGTGTGTGTCTTCATGGGCGCTTATACCGAACGGAATGCAACGAACAGATGTATAAAATGGAGGAATGTCACTACACTCCGCTGCTGCCAATGGATACACGATTCAACCGCTAGCTACGTTACAGTCTATACAACTCTTGCTGTACACGCATAGCGTTCACTGTCTGCTGCAAACTAGCCTTCGTTCTACTAGCAGCATCTAGTGTTTTGACTGACAGATTTCCACCACAGCGATGGCAATAACACAACGGGCAGGGCATCGTCCAAAATGCACAGCGTGATACGGCACAGCAATAGCAGCCGCAGTGGTGGTGCATTCTGGTTATATCTACGAGTTTCTGAATTTAAGCCCACTGTAATAAAAAAAATTGAACACTAGTCCTTTACCCGTGCTTTCACTCTGTGACACAGATACAGCTTGTCTATTGGTCGTCTCTCTCTCTCTCTCTCTCTCTCTCTCTCTCTCCCTCTCTCTCTCTCCGCTCCCTCCCCACCTCCTACTTCCGCCCCTAATGTTCGCAGTTCTTCGTCTTGCCCTATTAAAAAGTTTCTCGTAGTGAAATCGATTTCGAGGAACCATTCTGGTATTTGTGTCAAATTATTTGAGTGAAACACCGAAAAATCGCATCAGGATGCCTTTATTTGTGTCCCCTCAGTATTCGTCGATTATCTTAATCACTGTGATTCTCTAGTAGTAGTACTATTGTTATGTACCAGAAATACGATTGTATAGCAGTTCGCCTCAGAAACGTCTTGAGCAATGTTCGGATCAATAACTGGCTCGCCGAGTCACCTTGTTTTTCACTCATATAGCGTGTGTGGGTTACGATGAGAAGATGCATACTTTCATACCAGCCTCAGGCCAGTAATATTCCAGAAACTACACTCCTGGAAATTGAAATAAGAACACCGTGAATTCATTGTCCCAGGAAGGGGAAACTTTATTGACACATTCCTGGGGTCAGATACATCACATGATCACACTGACAGAACCACAGGCACATAGACACAGGCAACAGAGCATGCACAATGTCGCCACTAGTACAGTGTATATCCACCTTTCGCAGCAATGCAGGCTGCTATTCTCCCATGGAGACGATCGTAGAGATGCTGGATGTAGTCCTGTGGAACGGCTTGCCATGCCATTTCCACCTGGCGCCTCAGTTGGACCAGCGTTCGTGCTGGACGTCAGACCGCGTGAGACGACGCTTCATCCAGTCCCAAACATGCTCAATGGGGGACAGATCCGGAGATCTTGCTGGCCAGGGTAGTTGACTTACACCTTCTAGAGCACGTTGGGTGGCACGGGATACATGCGGACGTGCATTGTCCTGTTGGAACCAAGTTCCCTTGCCGGTCTAGGAATGGTAGAACGATGGGTTCGATGACGGTTTGGATGTACCGTGCACTATTCAGTGTCCCCTCGACGATCACCAGTGGTGTACGGCCAGTGTAGGAGATCGCTCCCCACACCATGATGCCGGGTGTTGGCCCTGTGTGCCTCGGTCGTATGCAGTCCTGATTGTGGCGCTCACCTGCACGGCGCCAAACACGCATACGACCATCATTGGCACCAAGGCAGAAGCGACTCTCATCGCTGAAGACGACACGTCTCCATTCGTCCCGCCATTCACGCCTGTCGCGACATCACTGGAGGCGGGCTGCACGATGTTGGGGCGTGAGCGGAAGACGGCCTAACGGTGTGCGGGACCGTAGCCCAGCTTCATGGAGACGGTTGCGAATGGTCCTCGCCGATACCCCAGGAGCAACAGTGTCCCTAATTTGCTGGGAAGTGGCGGTGCGGTCCCCTACGGCACTGCGTAGGATCCTACGGTCTTGGCGTGCATCCGTGCGTCGCTGCGGTCCGGTCCCAGGTCGACGGGCACGTGCGCCTTCCGCCGACCACTGGCGACAACATCGATGTACTGTGGAGACCTCACGCCCCACGTGTTGAGCAATTCGGCGGTACGTCCACCCGGCCTCCCGCATGCCCACTATACGCCCTCGCTCAAAGTCCGTCAACTGCACATACGGTTCACGTCCACGCTATCGCGGCATGCTACCAGTGTTAAAGACTGCGATGGAGCTCCGTATGCCACGGCAAACTGGCTGACACTGACGGCGGCGGTGCACAAATGCTGCGCAGCTAACGCCATTCGACGGCCAACACCGCGGTTCCTGGTGTGTCCGCTGTGCCGTGCGTGTGATCATTGCTTGTACAGCCCTCTCGCAGTGTCCGGAGCAAGTATGGTGGGTCTGACACACCGGTGTCAATGTGTTCTTTTTTCCATTTCCAGGAGTGTAGACAGAATGGGTTCCAGGCGTGGTAGAAAATTCCTGGAGATGACATTCAGAGGTTCTTGCTTCCATGCCACAATAATACAAAAGTGTATTCTAGCCGTGTTTGGTCACATCTTCTACTGATTGATGCTGACGATGGAGATCATTACCGAATGGAAAACGGATTTAATCAATTAATTCACTTAATGTTATGAACATCTCTTCACATTAAAAAAAGAACTGTGGAATATCCGTTAGCACAGACGTAAATATTAGGGAATTCGTAAACTTCGGAACAGCCTACCGTACTGTCAATGACTAAAGTTTTTTAAATCGAAAAACAGGTACTCATTCTTGTACGACGTAATGTGGTTTAAATTCTACTACTGATACAGTGCCTCTATTTTTCTCTTCTTCGTCATCTCCAAAAGCCAGAGTGAGAGAGAGAGGGAGAGGGAGAGACAGAGAGAGAAAGAGCGATAAAAAGTGAATGCGGGCAGCAAGACAAAGAAAACCTTTTAATTATGCAGTTGGATACACAGAGGCACTCCGGTTCGTGCTGGAGTGGCGATTCCACTGTAGCAGCTGCCTCCGGTAGCCAGTTCTGCTTTCGGACGGACAGCTATTCTTATGGAAAGAACCTAGCCCACCAGAGTAGAGCAGGTGTTAACGAAGTTTTTATCTCTAAATTGAATTGAAATCTCAGAGCACTGTCTAGATAGGGAGCACATTTCACCTTATTGCAGAGATCGTCAAATGCGACTCGAGATTAAAAGGTCGGAAACAGGAATGCTCTTGAGGGCTAGACGTATGTGTTAGTCAGAAATTCTGCGATACGTTAAATAAAAAGATCTAGTAACGCGTCTAGAATTGAAACAGACGGGTGTATAACATGATAATTTTCCTATTTTTGGGAGTCAGACTCGTGCATATAGTCTGAATGATAACATTTCAGCATTTGAGAGTTCCTTTGTTTCCTTTTGTACGCTATTGCAATTTTACCTTCATAGCGATTTTCAGGTCGTTCATTATTATCTTATCATAATATGTGTGTGTGTGTGTGTGTGTGTGTGTGTGTGTGTGTGTGTGTGTTTAATTTCCTGTGGACGACGGGACTATTAAAGGCAGAGCTCGGAAGGATTACATATGAGAAAGGAAATTGTCTGTGACCTTTTCAAGGGAATCGCTCCGGCATTCGCATTAATTTCTTTAGTGAAACCATTGCAAACCTAGGTCTGGGTGCATGAAATGTATTCGCAGTTTCGAATACAAACAACCATTAGCTGTATAAGGGACTCGAACCCAGATTTCCCGTTTTACAGGAGCTTTCGCCTTAACCGCTTTGGCTATTCGTGGATGACTTACAGCGAGGCGCAGACTTCGGTATGTCGTCGTTCCTGCGTCACAATCTGTACGGAAATACACGAAATGTATTCGTAGTAACAAATACGAAAAACCATCAGCTGTGTTAGGGAACGGCGGCAGTGAAAATCTGTGCCGGACCAAATTAGACCACAAAGGCTCAGTGATATTGAGATCTGGAGACTGTACTGTCCAGGGGAGATGTCACAATTCATCCTTGTGATCAAAAAACCAATCCTGGACGATAGGGGTGAATACAGGCCCTGCGATCAGCGAAAATGGTCATATGACCCTTGGCAGTAATGCGTCCTTGCAGAATAACCACGGAGCCCATGGAATACCAAGATATGTCTGTCCAGATAGTCACCGAATGCACACCATGAGTGACGCTTAAGACGTAATCTGGGCCAGAAGTTGGCAACAATGTGAAACAAGACCCATCCAACCAAACTACATCTTCCATTGCAACACAGTCCAGTTTTTATGGTTTCGGCCCACCGTTTTCCTGCTACGAGAATTTACATCACTGAAGAGTGGTTTTGGAATTGCAGCATTGGTGTTGTCTTGGTGCTGACAGGGTTCACGAGTACGACATCCTGTTCTTCAGTGACTTTTGCAGCTGTTATTCTCTCATTTTTCGTCAAAATTCTCTTCAATGAACGTCCGTCACGACCACTCAACACTTAGTTTGTAACACCTCGGTTCAGTTTACAGCGGTAAAAGGTATAGGAAGAATAATTTAAAATTAAGAATAGAATTTTTGGAGGGGAAAATAGTGTAGAATCAGAGTTCGGTAATTGCAGATCAAAATTATAGTATATCAGCAAGTAGTTAAACATCTGAGTGCAGCAAAGCCACGGAAGCTCCGTCATGGAGAAGGCAGTGACGTTAACCTCTTGTGATGAAAAACCTATAAAAAGGCCTGATCGGCATTATTGCCCCCTCTTTTCCTTGATAGTTTCGTTAAAGGGCGGGGAACCCGTGTCAGTCAGCGAGACAATAATTAGATGGCTCTTTATCGTGTTAAGATTCACGATAAACTGTTAGAATATTACGGAGATTAAAAGTGATGTAGTGTACGACCTCTGACCGTTGCTAGCAACGGAGTATTAAGGGGATTTTAGGACTTCAGTGCTAGATTGGAACTTTACGGACATATAGACGACAGAAACTCAAATTATCTGCTGATACGAGTGAATTCAGAGGTACCGGTATTCAGATATTAACGTGTGGACTTTTGAAAGTGCCGTGTGCCGTTAGTTGCGAATCTGGACGTAGAGCGTGTGCATATCGGCATTTGTGGACTATTTAGATTCCTCCAGGCTAGGAACCTTTTAAATAGACCACCATCCATCACCATCATAATCCTTGAATATAGAGTGAAATACAAGAATGTTGTACTTACTTCATTTACCTAGTACTAACAGTGAAAGTTTTACGGAACCAAAGCTATTCAGCAGCAAGTCAGCACCATCCAGCGGAAAGCGTAGGCATTAACTAACACCCTAACTGAAGAGAACGGTTACGTGTTTTACGGACTGCTTAATAAGAACTTTTGTGACTCTTTGACGTCCCTACTCCCTCCGAAAGGTGGTGTAGGCTGTCTTAATCATAAAACGGGAGAGTTTTTGCCGGGAAAATTACTAAATGAAAGCGATATTTACAAGACTCGCAGTAATAGCAAAACACAAGGCCCGCACCTCATCGGAGAGTCGTCGCTGTCACGTCGGGAAGTAAAGTCGGAAACCTACCGACGATAGGTATCTACGAGCAGTCGTCACGTGGAGTACCTAAAAAGAGAACCACAAGAGAGTTGGGGATGCTTCAATTTCCACCCTTTGTGACTTAGCGGGGAACTTTATCCGCTTTCTCTGAATGCGGTGCCTCTTGAATCACCGCACGTTTCAGTTGCCTTGGTTACAGAGGCATACGCCATAAGATCACCGACAATTTTCCCATGTTCGAGTTCGCCACGCTTTAACAATGCAATCAAAATACCATAAGACGTTGTTCTTAGCACTGAATCATGCAACGCACTGAAGATACTGCACAGGGACGGTTCAAGCCCAATACCTTTGATAGCATTTCCATTTATATTCAACTATGCGTTCCTCGCAGTGTTTCGATATTTTTGTACAACCCTGAATATGCACACAATATCATTCATCAACTTCATACAGGCGGCTGGAGACCTGAATACAAACCATTTTCTCTCTTTCATTTACTCACTGTTTACGGATATCAATTTCCATCATCTACTCTTGCAAGAGTAGCGTGATACAGAGCTGTCAGTATAACCACGCATGCTCTTCGCTTGGTTCAAAATGGTTCAAATGGCTCTGACCACCTAGAACTTAGAACTACTTAAACCTAACCAATCTAAAGACATCACACACATCCATGCCCGAGGCAGGATTCGAACCTACGACCGCAGCGGTCGCGCGGTTACAGACTGTAGCGCCTAGAACCGAACGGCCACTCCGGCCGTCTCTTCGCTTGGTCTAATAATAGAGTGTTGAAGGTGTATGGAAACTTTCACTTTCCGTGACTTTCCCTCTTCACTCCTCTGCAAACGCTCGATATCCTGTGTTGGCATAAGCTGATTCGGTTCCCAAGCACGCGACCTGAACTCCAGAATATCCGCCAGCCTTTTGTAAACTGGCTCCATAGTAGAACAGTTGCATTTCAGCACAGTTTCAATAATGAAGCCGCAGTTTGTTTGTTTCTTACCCACGACTGATTATGTGACCGCAGCGTTTCGTACTTCAACGTATTTTTGCTCCCACGAACAGGGAAATTAAAATGTGACTGAACATTTCGGAAAAATACTAATTTTTTCTTCTTGGAATGCTTTTTATCTAATTCAGGAAGAAATGGTTTATGTATTAGAGGAGGGAGTATTCCTTCTCACCCAGCACGTCGAATGTGCCAGTTATGACGAGATTCAAAGTGTCTTCACAGACAGGAATGGTAATGATGCACCAAAAAGTATAATGGGATGAGATTAGTTTGTGCATGGACAATATTGTAGAAAGCGATTCACCTTGGGGTCGGAGACGCGCTTCCAGTCTTTTCCTTCAGGTTTCACACGGCAGGAAATGTGACAGACGGAAAAAAGTGAACGACCGAAAGTGTGTGCCCTGTAAGGTTATAACTACTATCGATAGTTGTACGAAATACTAAATCGCGCGCCTAACAAACCTCTGGTTCTGTGGAAATTTCGGTCCCGATATCACCTTTTTCGTGTGGAGCATTGTCAAGCTGTAACCTCCAGCAATATCCAAGAGCTACCAGTCACTCTCCCACACGTGAGGAGCGACACGTTCTTCAACTTTCATGCGGAACGGCCGCATGCAAATGTGTCGCATCAGTGTAATTCGAATAGTTTGTAAAAATGAAATTGTGAGTGCGGAAGTACTACGTCGACTTTTAGGCTAATAATTACTTTCGGAATACGTCTGTAATTACCTACAAAATCAGTAGACGGCACAATGTCGTCGTTGTTAGTAGTTTCCTTAGGGAGACTATTGTTGCTAGCACAGCTACTGCGGAAAGTTAAAACGTGAAACATTACTTCAGAAAAGAAATGCAGCAATGTCAAACTTCAGTGTAGAAGTGCAATACATTTAGCTGTTAACCCACGCAATACCAAGGGGTGGGCTTGGGGGGGGGGGGGGGGGGGAGGGGGCGATACTTCGTGCCCACCTTCTTAAAATATTGAAATCTACACAAACAATTTTTTTCCTAATTTTGTAAAAATGTTTCAGGTTCTATGATTGTTTTATATTTTTGTTTAAGCTTAAGCTGAAAATTTAAGGGGGGTGGTCATAAAGTCTCTTCCCCCCCCCCCTTCCTCCTCGGTCGTAGTTGCAACTTCACACAACGGTCGTCTCACTCCACAAATAATAGCATTACGTGACCTTAGAACACATGAACATTATATTTCTCTGGGTTGACAGCAACAATGGTCTCAACAATGATTCATTTCCTGTTCAGTGGCACTTAGTCCAGTGTTGGATACAACTGTGATTCAAAATGTATCGACATCACTTACTGACACAGAAATATCACAGATTTTGGAAGAATCTACAGACTCTCAAATTGAATTTGATGAAACTGGCGATGTAGTGAGTGAACCGGAAGAGGTATGTGTTGTACACGAGGATGAGGACAGAGACAGAGTACCTACAGACGCTGAAGATCAACTCTGGGCACTTGAAACTGACGACGACGCAACTTGTGACGTTAATTACAGGTATATTAAAAGCAGTGTAAAAATTTATAGCTCCAAACCTCCTTGCATTAGAAGGCACGTAGCACAAAACATAGTGACAGAAAGAGAAGGCATAATAGACGAAGACAAATTAGAAACAATAAGAAGATCATCTGAAAAGTTTTTGTCTCCAAAAATTGTCTACATCCTAACAAAGCATACCAATGAAGAGGCATTGAGGCAGAAAATACCCAAAACAGACAGACTTGAATTCATGGCATATATAGGGCTACTTATTATTGTGTGGAAGGAAAACGACAGTAAGTCATCTGTTACAGATTTATAGTCTTACGCTTCAGGAAGATTTGTTTATACGCTACCATGATCCGAACCAGAGTCCAGCAGCTTACTAAAATACTATGATTTGATGACAGAGTCGCGAAGCGATCCCAGGGATCGTGATAAGTTTGTTGCAATATTAGAAGTTTTTGGTAAAATGAATGAATTACTGCCAAAATATTATTCTGTCGGGATGCACACTGTCATTCATGAAATGTTTTCATTGATTCGTGGTAGGTGTCCCTTCAAGGTCTTAATGAAGGAAAAGCCTGGTAAATACAGTTTACTGATGCGCATGCTCACAGACGCTAAAACCAGATATGTTATCTGCATGGAGCCTTATGTCAGGAAAAGAAATGATGGTACGCAACAATCAAATTCCGCTGCATATGTGGTCAAACGCCTGGTGGTTCCTACACATAATTCAGGGCGAAATGTCACCACAGACAGATATTACACTTCAACTAATTTGACAGAAGATCTGTGGGAACATTACGAGCAAATAGGAAACATGTGCCTCAAGAACTGAAAGATATCTCAAAAAGTAATTATATTCTAGTAAATTTGATTTCAGTGATACGAGTACTGGAAATATTCCAATCACAATTGTTTCTTTTATCCCCCGTGTAAAAGCCAAGTGAAATCCGCTGTTTCTATCATCTCAACATTATTACGCCGCAATTGGTTCATCTACTCACACTAAGAAGAAAATAGTTATAAATTTATATTATAATGAGACTAAAGGTGGTGTTGACACGATACATCAAATGGTGAGGAGGCTACTAGATGGTGGCCGCTGACTGTTTTCTATACTCTTGTGGACATAGCAGCGGTAAATAGTTATACACTATTTTTGTTGAACTCCCCGGACAGGAATAAGAAAAAACCTAATAAGCGACGACTTTTTCTTCAAGAACTGGGACTACAGCTCACAAAACCATACACTCAAGAAAGGCCTGTAAATACTGCTGGTCTGCCAAAGCCTGTAGTTTCAAGTATGGAGGGTATTCTCATACGGAAAATCAAGCAGAACTTCGGTGCAAAGGTGGAGGTAAAGGTAGTGGTCATTTGTGTGTTAATGAAAGCCGTTCAAAAGCAGAAAAGTACGGCAAAGTGAACAAAACAACAATAATCTGCAACAATTGTAAGAGATACACATGTGGTAAACACAGCAAAACAACTATTTTATGTTCGAAGTGTGAAGTAGATTCCGAAGAAAGTGGTGAATAATTCTTATCACAAAAATGTTATGTATCTAAGCTATTTTTATACTACCTCAAGCTTTTATAATACTTTTTTAATTATAGTAAAATGTACTTGGATATTACTAGAACGACTTTTACTAATAAGGTTTCCCAATATAATTAGACTTAGTAAACTTAAATGACAAAGTACGTGAATGATATAAAATGCATTTTTGAAAACACTTTTAAGAGAAATATTCAGGTTCTGGATCCTGATTATGCATCAATAAAATGCATTTTTGAAAACACTTTTAAGAGAAATATTCAGGTTCTGGATCCTGATTATGCATCAATAGATCTTAAAAAAGTATGTTAATAGTGTGATTGAAGAACAATTAATGAAGTTCATATATCTTTAAAAAATTTTTATGATGGCACAAAGTCCCACCTCCCTCCCCCTTGGTAATACACATTACCGAAAATTACTTGGTATTGCGAGGGTTAATGCTGCCGGACCGATGAAGCAAAGTTCGTACTGTGCCGTGACAGTTTGGACCTAGTGTTGCACGGAGCTGCCATGAACCGAGTGGATACAAAACTGCCGTGCTCGAATAAACGCTACGAAATCCCATTTCACAAAAAATGTGTAATTAATGAGACGGCCGCTGCAACTACAGTAAGTTAGGGTTGTGGGTTGGCCAGTACAGTTAAAGTGGCCACACTATCTACTAAACGTGAATCAATAGTCCAGAAATAATGGCTTATTTAAAAAACGCAAGAAAAACAGGATCGCCACAAGTAACAAACGTTAGGAAATAATAAATTATATTGAACTCTCTAACACAAGAAATGAAACAGCATTAATAGTGGATAATATGTAAAGCACGTTTATCTTCAATATGTGGAGCAAAGGTCATAGTGGCTCTGGTAAAGGAAACAAATTCAGTTATAGGTTTCAGGAACTACTGTAACCAATCGCCGCTTTTTCCCTCAATTTTTATTTATTCATGACCGTTTGCGATTCGCCTGGCGATTCATCATCAGATGATACAATTTAATTTGGAGTATTGTCGGGGTCGTGCATCTGTGGCAAATACACACACACCATCTCTCTCTCTCTCTCTCTCTCTCTCTCTCTCTCTCTCTCTCTCTCTCTCTCTCTCCTCTCTCTCTCTCCCCCTCTCCCTTCCCCCCCTCGAGCAATGAGAAACATGCTAAACATAATTTCACTACCATTGTCCTAAGCATTTTGTTGTAGATTTTGTAAATAGCACAAGAAAATTTTGCAGTGTAAAAAAAATAATAATTTTTATAAAGAAAGTAATCTCTGCCTCCACTAAACTCTTTGGAGACAACAACAGCCGCACTCTTTGGTATGTTTATATTTTGTAAAGTATGTTGGAGTCGCCATCGGTGGAAAAGAAGTGCCTGTTTCACTTGATATTTAACGATACTGGAAAGCACACGTTATGTTTTCCAGAGCAGTGCCTGCCACAACAATAAAAACAGTGAGTAATAACATCAAATTAATCTTACGATCGTAATATTTTTTCCACTTACAGTGATCACTTTTTCGTCTCTGTATATGCCACAGATGCACGACCCCCACAATACTCCAAAGTAGTTGTATCATCTGACGATGAATAGCCAGGCGATTCGATACCGGTCATGAACAAATAACAATTGAAGAAAAAACGGCGATTGGTTGCAGTAATTCCTGAAACCTTTAACAAGACAGTCGCAGTGTTCCAAATCCAGAATGGACAAAAGTTTTAAATGCAGTTATCTTTCCCTGACTCGAAGACAGGTATTCCCTCGACTTTAAATGTTAGAACGAACGATTACTCGAAGCGAACTGCGGTGCCGCCGACTATCGAGAGCGGTGCCAGAAGTATCGACCACTGCACAGATACTGCACAGCAAAGCGGTATCGGAGGCACCAATGAGAAGCTAGAAAGAAGCTGTGCCTCCCATAGTTCCGAAGCGCCACCGCCGCGCTTCTGCCTTGAAATAACGCCGCCTGAGGACAGGAGGTAAGTTCTGGTCGAAATCGGATGCTGCCCACTTCCAGGAAACTCCTGTCGGAGTAGCGTCGTTCTGCTGCCTACTCGCCTTGACACAGACCGTGTCAAATGCTGAGGAGTGAAGAGACCTCTGTCTCCTGTGAATTGTGTCTACGAGCCAACGCTATTAGAACTGTGTCAACAAATATCTACGAATTTGTGTTTTCAAACGATACGGCCATTTTGGACTTGTATCAATCCGCTACTCAGTAATAGTGGTTCATTTAGTGTGTTATGAACCGCAAATCCACGTGTGTAGTTTCATAGCTACATTCGAGCCTGGCTATCAAAGATAAGTTTTGTTGTAATTAATGAAGTGTAACTTATCTAGTGTGTTCAAACTAACTGTGTTATTACCAGCCACCTCAGTGTCCAAGAAGTCGAAATAGCGTAATCATTACAGGGAGGAGAGGTCGGAATATCATTAACATCACGACTAATCTCTGTCAATCTATTACTGTTAATCTAATACAATCGTTGCTGAAACGCCCGGTAAATCACACAGGGCTAACAGGTAATTAGGATTGTGGAAAGGGCCAAGGAAGTTGCGGTCGGATTCATTTCACAATTTTAATTTATTATCATTTATTTCACAAATACACTTTTGAAAGAATTAAATTTGCTTCGCGGCTTAAGGCCTCCAAACAGATGCTTTAGAATATGTTCAATTTTGAAAAGATATGTGACCCAGTTAAATTTACAAATAAGATAAATCGTATTAATATATGAGATCAGCATGCGGAGCGGCTGAAGGCCGCCAGATAAAGTCTTCAGAATTCCAAATATACTATGATGATTACTGAAGGCAGAAGGCCACAATGTTTTAAGACACTAACAGGGCTGACGGCCCACAAGGTGCACGGAAAGAGATAAACAAACGCAATAAGATGGCTGAAGGCCGCTAGGTTAAATTCTGCAAATTAAGTAAATATATATACTGCAACAATCGGTAAAACAATACATTCAGTTTGAAAATTTCCTTTTAGACACCAACGGCGGAAGACCCACAATGACTCGTAAAATCTTTCAGAGGAAATTACAATAACCTTTCAAGAGCAGAAGGCAATAACGTTTGGACTTGAAGCAAACTCTGAGAACATGTTTCCAGGACTGAAGGCCCACAACTAACCTTGCCAAATTAAAAATATAAAATACAGTTAAATTACAACAACATTAACACTGCCGAAAGGATAACTAAGACAAAAGCATTCAGGAGTTTCCGGTGGATTGGTCTGCCCTCCTTCACTCAGGCGAGACGGGTGGTGAGACCCCACTACACTTAATTCGTCGGAACTCAACCACGAGACAATCACGGACCGGCCGACCAACAGCTTGCTTGCCACGACGGAGTACACGAGAATTCAACTCCCCCCCCCCCCCACCCCCCTCAAAAAAAAAAAGTACAAGTATCACTATCCCCAAACAAACGCGTATGTGAACAGAGCTGCCAAAACTACACACCATGTTGGGCAGCAACAACACGTGACGAAAGGACACTGCCTAAAAACTACATTAGCGGCCAGGGCAGGTAACCAGAACTCTAACAACCAATACAGTTAATTCCACCGGATGGCGGCTAAATTTCAGCAATAGAAACACTCGGTGTTGCCGCATTGCAACTCCCCTACTGGCAGGCTCGGACTGCGCTCCAGACGCGTTCCAATTGACTGCCAGACCCGGACTCGCGACTCGAACTCACTCGCCTACGACAGACAACGACCGGGAAGTAATAGCAGTCAAGCAAAGATACCAAGAGAGGGGAAATATCGATACGAGCTGCTAACGCCGCTCACAGCCAGGCAAAGCAGCAACTCAGTGACAGTTGTAATTCAAATTAATGTAGTGAGGTGGAAGTACGTTAGAAACATGGTGTAGAAACATGATGTCGAGAACAGGAGCCACGCAAGGCTCAATCGCCTTACCTAAAATCTAGCTGTCCTGCGCCTCGTCGTTTAGTCTAAATTTCGTATCGCATCCAGTTCAAATGGTTCAAATGGCTCTGAGCACTATGGGACAACTTCTGAGGTCATCAGTCCCCTAGAACTTAGAACTACTTAAACCTAACTAATCTAAGGACATCACACACATCCATGTCCGAGGCAGGATTCGAACCTGCGACCGTAGCGGTCACGCGGTTCCAGACTGTAGCGCCTAGAACCGATCGGCCACCCCGGCCGGCGCATGCAGTTCTCACCACAGCTGACTAGATTACTACGTCTGCAGGTGACGCAGCGCTAATGCAAGTACCGACCTCGCTTCGCTTGCTTGTAGCGTATGCAGATAGGTTGATACCCCAGCGTACGTCCACAAGCCAGAATGAAGTTTGTTGCACTGTCCAGTACAGCAGTGAAGACTTCTATCTCCAATTACATCAAGCTACACCTCACCGAAATCTTCCTACCTCTGAATACGAGGAACTGCTCTCTGCAAACCAGTCTGTGCTCTACGACTACCAACAGCGGAGTTCCCCGTGAGCTTAGAGCAGTGCACCCTTCACCACCTCCATGACCCGTCACGACGCAGACGTTAGACGCCGCTCCCAGTCAAAAGAATCGACAGCAATATTTAACTCACATGACTGTAGTCATCACGGAAGATACCAAGTAGGCGCTCCCACATAAAGCATGCCCAAACTCATCCAGCCAGTCTCTCACATAAGCATCAAGTTCCTCCCCCACAAGAATCCAAGTCAAGAAACGAACATGTAACTTTAAGCACTCTATGCTTTCACGAGGCTCTGGGAAAAATGTTGTATGTCCTAAAACATTCTGCAGCTGCGTTCTTAAGGATCAAATATTTTAGCGAATAGAGCGTTCAATAGTTCCTTCGATTGGCTGCACACAGATGAGGTATCAGTTTTTTTACCCAGGGGATCTGGCTGCATTGTTCACTTCCCTTTTATAAGCATTCTCTTGCGTGTCTGCAGACCATAAGAGTAGTGAGACCCACCTCTGAGCCTTTGTGTCGGTCTGCAGAACACCAGCTACGGTGCCAAGCCTGTGACGTGCTTCTGCTGTTTGCCAAGATGACTTCTGCCTCTGAGACTGCTACCTGTTTGCACTACCAGACTCTGTCACTGTGAACTGCTGTCCTCACAACCACTGATGGGAAGACTCTGACTTCTGTGACCTGCTAAGCCGAGGGCAACGTCCTCCGAAGTTTGCTGAGACAACATTACAACTTCGGATGCAACATCAATGCTTCGCCACCGACTGTAAACTTTAACGAATAAACTCTTGTTCCGCTAATGTGGTATTTCTAGTACCCAGCGCATCGAATAGCCTCAATCCATAGCCCTAACAGTAGAGGCATAAAACTTGTCCACTACATAATTGGCGTAACAAGTACACATCAGCCGCCGCCGTCGTAGCAGAACCACATCTGCAGCGTCATCGTCCTCAAGGTCTGCGCTTCCATCCCGGGACGCTATGCAGTGCAGTGTGTGAGCAGTTTCTGTTGGGCTTCCTGGTTGAGTTCTTGTTTGTGAACATGTGAAAGAACAGGGCTATTACTTCCACTTCTAAAGTGTCGTTTATGAAATCGCAGGAACCTGCAGACTTACGACTGCTTAGAGGTAATTCCAAGAAACTGTATTTAACCCCAGTGTGGTGCGAATTTTGTAATTTACTGGCGCATGCGTTACCACGCACTAAGTCAGTACCATTTAAGTGTTACATTTATAGAAGTTTCGGACATTTGGCACAGGTCTGTTCAGAGTCAAATGGTTCAAATGGCTCTAAGTCCCCTAGACGTAGAACTACTTAAACCTACCTAACCTAAGGACGTCACATACATCCATACCTGAGGGAGGATTCGAACCTGCGACCGTAGCAGCAGCGCAGTTCCGGACTGAAACGACTAGAACAGCTCGGTCACAGCGGCCGGCTGTTCAGAGTCACACTGGATTATGATTCGGAGCAGAAATTAATTTCTTTATTGTTATGTGTAGTACGAGTACAGTTTTTCTTTCTCTTTCTTTCGTAACGATATAGACAGTAGCCGAATCCGCAGAATTGTAGAAAAGCGTGGTGCTACTGTGAGAGAAACTGTTTTAACCGATTGAGTAAAAACGTACAAGCAGGAAAATGAAGACCTGTGTAAGCAAACTGAAGCATTAAAAATTGCGGGACGGTACTTGAGCCAGGGTCAGAAGAAGCTAAGGTCATATTAAATGCACCCTCCCCTTCTCTCGATCAACCAACAGTAAATTTCATAACACCTTTTTCCGGAAAAACAACGGAGGATATTACTGTGTTCATTAGAGACGTATTAGCTATCACTGAATTGTGCAGTTAGACGAATGAAACATGTTTGCATATTGCCAACATACAGTTAATGGACGAAGCTAAAGCATATGTAATATTCACAAATCAAAAAAAAGTTTTGCATCGCCTAGGTTCCCAGAGTTCCGGAACCTGTACGGAAAATTGGAACAGACATCAACATAAACATCATTTCCGCACTTTTTATTGCTCATGAAAATCACACATTGCATATTCTACCACCATACAGCCTGACCTTCAGAGGTGGTGGTCCAGATTTCTGTACACACCGGAACCTCTAATGACCAGTAGCACGTCCTCTTGCAATGATGCATGCCTGTATTCGTCGTGGCATATTATCCACAAGTTCATGAAGGCGCTGTTGGTCCAGATTGTTCCCCTTCTCAATGGTGATTCGTGGTTGGTGGGTTACGTCGTCTATAAACAGCCCTTTCTAATCTATCCCAGGCATGTTCGATAGGGTTTATGTCTGGAGAACATGATGGTCATTTTAGTCGAACGATGTCGTTATCCTGAAGGAAGTCATTCACAAGATGTGCACGATGGGGTCGCGAATTGCCGTACATGAAGACGAATGCCTCGCCAATACGCTGCCTATATGGTTGCACTATCGGTCGGAGAATGGCAATCACCTATCGTACAGTCATTACGGCGCCTTCCAAGACCAACAGCGGCGTACGTCGGCCCCACATAATGCCACCCCAAAACAGCATGGAACCTCAACTTTGCTGCACTCGCTGGACAGTGTGTCAAAGGCGTTTAGCCTGACCGGGTTGCCTCCAAACACGTCTCCGACGATTGTCTGGTTGAAGGCATATGCGACATTCATCGGTGAAGAGAACGTGATGCCATTCCTGAGCGGTCCATTCGGCTTGTTGTTGGCCCCATCAATATCGCGCTGCATGATGTCGTGATTGCAAAGATGAACGTCGCCATGGACGTCTGGAGTGAAGTTTCGCATCATACAGCAATTTGGCACAGTCTGAGTCGTAACACGGCGTCCTGTGGCTCCACGAAAAGCATTATTCAACATGGTGGCGTTGCTGTCAGGGTTCCTCCGAGCCATAATCCGTAGGTTGCTGTCATCCGCTGCAGTAGTAGCCCTTGGGCGGCCTGAGTGAGGCATGTCATCGACAGTTACTGTCTCTCTGTATCTCCTCCAAGTCCGAACAACATCGCTTTGGTTCACTCCGAGGTGCCTGGACGCTTCCCTTGTTGAGAGGCATGGTTGAACTGCAGACAACACGAGTCGTGTACCTCCTTCCTGGTGGAATGACTGGAACTGCTCGGCTGTCGTACCCCATCCGTCTACTAGGCGCTGCTCATGCATGGTTGTTTACAACTTTAGGCGGGTTTAGTGACATTTCTGAACAGCCAAAGTGACTGTGTCTGTGTAAGAATATCCACAGTCAACTTCTCCCTTCTGGAGTTATGGGAAGCGAGCTGATGCATTTTGGACAATCTGAGTCAGTGTAGGTAATGCGGAGCAATGGAACTAAGAAGTGGGCATCACCAACTAGCAGCAGTTACAGTATCACGGCACCTGCAGGACATTAAAACAGTATTGAAGTATGTCGTTTTGACTTAAAAATGTAGCAGTTATACTGCAGAGATAGTTGGGTGGTGTACTTCAAATATTGAAACCTAAAAAGATGTATTGTTCACCTGGACGACTTCATTGTGTTTTCCAGAGACATGGAAAAATAAGTCATTTTAAAAAAGTGTTTACCAGACTATGAACAGCACATCTAACACTCAGTGTCTATAAACGCCATTTTACATAAACAAAAGTGGAAAACATTGGCCATGTAATTTGTAGTGGACTGTTAAGGCAGCCAGTCCACAGTGAAGTAGCCGAAGGGGCACGCGTCAACTCACGCCGTCTGGCGTTAAGTCTGGAACAGGATTCGTAATGAATGTGATAAAGAAAAGAACGTAGCTACTAGAACACTTAACTTTTATATTGTCCTTTGGTATACAGCATTCTGGATGAGACAAGTGAGACTATCTTGAGATACATGTAATGGTACAAATGGCGCCTTGCTAGGTCGTAGCCATTAACTTAGCTGAAGGCTATTCTAACTGTCTCTCGGCAAATGAGAGAAAGGCTTCGTCAGTGTAGTCGCTAGCAACGTCGTCGTACAACTGGGGCGAGTGCTAGTCAGTCTCTCGAGACCTGCCGTGTGGTGGCGCTCGGTCTGCGATCCTGACAGTGGCGACACGCGGGTCCGACATGTACTAATGGACCGCGGCCGATTTAAGCTACCACCTAGCAAGTGTGGTGTCTGGCGGTGACACCACATAATTAGTGAAGAAGATGTAAAAACTTATCCCCAACTAATTTCAGCAGGGCTTGACTTTGCAACAGCATAAAAAGCAAAAACTTCATTCATTTCTATCCCTATGCAAGTAGTAGAGGCAGTTTATTAAATATTTCGCAAAATTGGTGAACCATTGCACCAGTTCTTTGGAAAAGGTGTAAAATTTGAAAGGGCAACCATAAAAACCCTAGGACTGACCAGACGTCAAAATCCAGATCGTTAGATCGACAGTCTGATGCCAAACACTTCGCCATCAAGCAAAAACACTTCTTGCCTGGGTACCTTTGTCATCAATAACGGCACTGCCTGTATTAGGAAACGTTCAGCGTTCCAGTCCCTTTCCAGAGCACAGTTTTAACCTGCCTGGAAGTTTAAAAACAGCGTTTGCTGTTCTTTAGAACGAAACATTAATCCTGGAGATGTTAATAATGTTTCCATTGCTAAGAATGCTATTACGTAAATTAGTTTTAGTTCGTATGGCTCCCTACATGCGGAAAATATAAGCTGTATAATTATTCTTTGAATGAAGGTTTGTTGATGTGTCAATATTTTTCGGCGATATTTTAGTGTTGATTTACTGCATATCGTCCTTTGATTGTCGTGATGGTCGGAGCACCTGTCCTTGTTTTCTGCACATTTTTACGCTGTTTCAGACATAGTTCAGTCTTATTACGTTCCTGTGTGAGGATTAAACATTGAATATTGTACCTGTATAACATTATGCACATTGTCTGCCAAAATAGTGAAGCACACGGAGGAAGAGGAAACGGAGGGAAACTTCACGGGTTGAGAGAGTGTGTAGCGTTATTCCTATGATTACAAAGTCGAGGCATATTTACCAAGAACTTGTCAGTATGTCTCCTCCTATCAGTATGACGTTGCAGCCCCTCCTGCCTGGACATATGCACTACTTAGGTTTGGAAGAGTGTAATAAAACTTTGTATCATCTCCTGGCCTAAAACTGTTACAACTGGTCCTTGATATCCCGGACACTGGCAGTGGCATGGTGCTGACGTCTCGGCTGGTTTCACATGTTCTACTGCAGACAGATCTGTGGATCATACTGCCCACGCGAGCACCTCAGAATCACTTAGACAGCCAATAGCGATACGTGCCTATGCCTACAAGCATTGTCCTGTCGAAAAGTGACACTAGTGTAGTGTTGCAGGACAGGTAACACACATGCACAAAGAATGTTCGTGCGGTACCGTTTTCCCATCAGTGTTTCGTCAATCACTTCCAGCCACGACCAGAATAAATACGCACTGGCTCTCCACACCACAGCGACAGAATTGGAAAGGCATAATCTGACTCCTTTCAAACTCGATCAGCTGTCTGTAGGAAGCAGAAGATCGTCTCCCTGGCATGATTGTCTGCTTGTCCGCCCCGATAGCTGAGTAGTCAGCATGACGGATTGCCGTCCTACGGGCCCCATTTCGATTCCCGGCTGGGTCGGGGATTTTCTCCTCTCAGGGACTGGGTGCTGTGCTGTCTTCATCACCATTTCATCCCCATCCGGCGCGCAGGTCGCCAATGTGGCGTCGAGTGTTATAAGACCTGCACCTAGGCAGCCGGACCTGCCCCGCAAGGGGCCTCCCGGCCAAAGACGCCAAACGCTCGTTTCCATTTCCATTGTCTGCTTGTTTCACACGTCTGCTCCACACTGATCCATCGCACTGTGAGCAATCCCTATTGAATGGTATGCACAGATGGCAGACACGTTATCTTATAGCGGGCGACGTTGGTACCACTATCAGTACATTTACTATCACCCATGTGCCATATTCCATTATAGGATCTAAATAACGTGTTCCAGGTGCTCTAATTTTCTTCCGGCAGTGTATATAACAGATGATTACATATGAAGAAGGGCACGTGTTCCGTAAATGTGTTCGTGGAGACAAATTTATTGCAAGTAATGAGTTTCATGTTGTAAAAAGTTAAGGGTTGCAGTAAGTGGAGTACATATCTAGTGAATTGACTTAAATATTAGCATAATAAAAATGTTTATTGGAGGCAGTGGATAAATATTAGGATATGTGATCAGCGGTGTGAAACTACTGAAAAATGCATTCCTCTTAAATTCTCTCAATCAATTCATATTCCGCTCCGAACAGCAGCGAAGCGCCAAACACGGAGAGAGTCGTTTCGGATCACCTGACGGAGTATCTCGCGGCTTCTTGGAAAGCTGGGCGCTGATGGGGAAGCCGATGCTGCGACACAATTTCCGATTAACGTGTCTGCATGTTTTATCGCGAGTTCCTGGCCTGTGTGCCAAGTTCTGGAACTCGCCTCATTATCAAGTTCACCTCCAGCGAAGCGAGAATCCCGCAACTGCTGCGGCGTGCGTTCAAAGTTCCGACTACCATCTCAGCCCGTGTCACTGAAGAAAGGTATGTAAATTAGTCCCAAGAGCGTAAACTGACACGTGGATTCTGTGGGGACATGAGGTCTATTTGGTAATTAACTAGAAGCGATCGGACGCCGCATCCGAGCAGCGAGATCAACGTTTAGCATTTTATGATAACCTTTCATTTTGATTAAATGATCGTGTTCAGGCTGTCAGCCGGACGGAGTGGCCGAGCGGTTCTAGGCGCTTCAGTCTGGAACCGCGCGACCGCTACGGTCGCAGGTTCGAATCCTGCCTCGGGCATGGATGTGTGTGATGTCCTTAGGTTAGTTAGGTTTCAGTAGTTCTAAGTTCTAGGGGACTGATGAACTTAGAAGTTAAGTCCCATAGTGCTCAGAGCCATTTGAACCATTTGTTCAGGATGTCAAACACCCCAAGAGCTGTTGCGGGCAATAGTTCCGGAATTGTGGCTGTTTTATCAAAATTTTATCGAAAGTGAGATAGCTTGCAGATTAGATCTACGAACACCAAATTTCGTATAAGGATCTAGATACGCATTGTATTCACAGGGTTAGTGCCGTATTGAAATCAGAGTGCTCGCACGAGCTATTCATGTTTGTTTACGTTTCTCATCGCATCAGTGTGGATATTCAGTGTTGCAGAGTGATCAAAATTGTTAGTGGTATTGTACAAGGCAGTTCAAATGAGAAACCTATGGAAAGTGTTAAACTGTATACAGGGTGGTCCAATGATAGTGACCGGGCTAAATATCTCACGAAATAAGCATCAAACAAAAAACTACAAAGAACGAAACTCGTTTAGCTTGAAGGGCGAAACCATATGGCGCTATGGTTGCCCCGATAGATGGTGCTGCCATAGGTCAAACGGATATCAACTGCCTTTCTTTAAATAGGAACCCTATTTTTATTACATATTCGTGTATTACGTAAAGAAATATGAATGTTTTAGATGGACCACTTTTTTCGCTTTGTGATAGATGGCGCTGTAATAGTCACAAACGTTTACGTACCTATCACGTAACATTCAACCAGTGCGGACGGTATTTGCTTCGTGATACAATATCCGTGTTAAAATGGACCATTTACCAATTGCGTAAAAGGTCGATATCGTGTTGATGTTTGGCTATTGTGATCAAAATGCCCAACGGCCGTGTGCTATGTATGCTGCTCGGTATCCTGGACAACGTCATCCAAGTGTCCAGACCTTTCACCAGATAGTTACGTTATTTAGGGAAACAGGAAGTGTTCAGCCACGTGTGAAACGTCAACCACGACCTGCAACAAATGACGATGCCCAAGTAGTTGTTTTAGCTGCAGTCGCGGCTAATCCGCACATCAGTAGCAGACAAATCGCGCGAGAATCGGGTTTCTCAAAAACGTCGTTGTTGAGAATGCATCAACATCGATTACGCCCGTACCATATTTCTATGCACCAGGAATTGCATGTCGACGACTCTGAACGTCGTGTACAGTTCTGCCACTGGGCACAAGAGAAATTAAGGGACATTGACAGATTTTTTGCACGCACTCTATTTAGCGACGAAGCGTCATTCATCAACAGCGGTAACATAAACCGGCGTAATATGTACTGTTGGGCAACGGAAAATCCACGATGGCTTCTACAAGTGGAACATCAGCGACATTGGCGGGTTATGTATGGCGCGGCATTATGGGAGGAAGGATAATTGGACCCCATTTTATCGACGGCAATCTAAATGGTTCAATGTATGCTGATTTCCTACGTAATGTTCTGCCGATGTTACTACAAGATGTTTCACTGCATGACAGAATGGCGATGTACTTCCAGCATGATGGATGTCTGGCACATAGCTCGCGTGCGGTTGAAGCGGTACTGAATAGCATATTTCATGACAGGTGGATTGCTCGTCAAAGCACCATACCATGGCCCTCACGTTCACCGGATCTGACGTCCCCGGATTTCTTTCTGTGGGGAAAGTTGAAGGATATTTGCCATCGTAATCCACCCCCAACGCCTGATAACATGCGTCAGCGCATTGTCAATGCATGTGCGAACATTACGGAAGGCGAACTCAAAAATGGTTCAAATGGCTCTGAGCACTATGGGACTCAACATCTTAGGTCATAAGTCCCCTAGAACTTAGAACTACTTAAACCTAACTAACCTAAGGACATCACACACACCCATGCCCGAGGCAGGATTCGAACCTGCGACCGTAGCAGTCCCGCGAAGGCGAACTACTCGCTGTTCAGAGGAATGTCGTTACACGTATTGCCAAATGCATTGAGGTTGACGGACATCATTTTGAGCATTTATTGCATTAATGTGGTATTTACAGGTAATCACGCTGTACGAGTTGCATTCTCAGAAATGATAAGTTCACAAAGGTCCAGGTATCACATTGGAACAACCGAAATAAAATGTTCAAACGTATCTGCTTTCTGTATTTTAATTTAAAAAACCTACCTGTTACCAACTGTTGGTCTAAATTTCTGAGCCATATGTTTGTGATTGTCACAGAGCCATCTATCACAAAGCGAAAAAAGTGATCCAAATAAAATATTCATATTTCTTTACGTACTGCACGAATATGTAATAAAAATGGGGGTTCCTATTTTTAAAAAACGCAGTTGATATCCGTTTGACCTATGGCAGCGGGATCTAGAGGGCTAACCATAGAGCCATCTGGTTTCCCCCTTAAAGCTAGACGAGTTTCGTTCTTTGCAGTTTTTTTCTTTTGACGCTTATTTCGTGAGATATTTAGCCCGGTCACGATCAATGGACCTTCCTGTAGACTCACTCGTGGTCTAGGGACAGTCGGCTTTCAGTCGTCATACCGTGCGGACGGGCTCAGCACGCCGAGCAGCGCTATGCAAGCGGTGTACCGAGCGAGGTGGCGCAGTGGTTAGACACTGGACTCGTATTCGGGAGGACGACGGTTCAATCCCGCGTCCGGCCATCCTGATTTAGGTTTTCCGTGATTTCCCTAAATCACTCCAGGCAAATGCCGGGATGGTTCCTCTGAAAGGGCACGGCCGACTTCCTTCCCCATCCTTCCCTAATCCGATGAGACCGATGACCACGCTGTCTGGTCTCCTTCCCCAAAACCAACCAACCAACCAAGCGGTGTTGTTTACCTGCTAACGCGCGGTCGTGCGTCGTTGTATTGTCATATCGACAAGCCATTCAACGCATCGTACACGAGACCGAAGGCCCATGAAACAGAACTCTTTCTTCGAGACGTCTTGCACATAGACCCGCAAGAACTGATAGGCATCCATTTGTCTATTGTATCCAGCACAGTGTACCTCAAACTGACTGACGAAGCGGTCTGTGACAGACTCCTCCATCGCTCTACAAACGGATTCCTCTTCTGCCACGCTGACGGTAATGTGAGTGTTGTAGCAGTTGACCATGCTGGTATGGAGGTGCGTACCGTGCGCATCCTTCAATTCTCGCTGAAGTTCCCGCCAGCCTTGTCGTTCACGCGCTGCGACTATAAGGCACAATTTTGAGCCATACAGAGGAGAAATGGAATACATTTGAAACGTACTTAACGGGGTACGCCAAATGCTCATAGAACTTAAGAAGCACGTTCCACCATATTGGAGGCTTCCGCGCAATTGTTGTATATGGTGGTCAGCCGAGGACCTGCTCGGGCTGCGGCCAGAAGAGCCATGTCCGAATTGGGTGTCTGCAGCGCCGCCTCGTTCAGGTGCCACACAATGAACTTCTCCAGCGATCCACGATGATCTCTCTCCCGCTAACGTATGTGGAGGCGGCACGACATGATGTGACGGATGATCAAAACCAGATACCACCTTACATCCGCTGCAAGTCCCATTGTAGAGTCGGCACCGACGGCGACGACGACGCCATCGCGGCCAAACGGTGCAGAGGTTGCTGCAACCTCTGCCCATCACGGCATCGGGGACACCGAGCTGCCGTCACTGTCGTGATCGGACACATGGTTTCCCGATGACCGCGTCGTGAGCCCGCCCTCCAGTCTCGTACCCGCAAAAAAAATCTCCCAAACCTTTCAAGAAGAGACAATTGTCAGCTGAAGAACGGGACAGGGATGTGAGACTTTGGAAGACAACGACTCTGTTGCAGCTTCTACAGTTTCAATGGATTCCAGCGGCCCCATTCACCAGAAGGCGCCCAACGGTATGGAACACTCGCCCCCAACTGGTGGCCCTGAAAACGGCCCAGCTACCATTGACCTCCCGATCCTCTCTTGGTGATTGGGCAGACGACATGGAGGCAGATGATGCGCAGCATAGATCGATAACTTCTCCGGTGCCCATGGCTCACACTGAGCCTGATCAGGAGATCACAAGGCACAGTAATGCACGTCATGTGGCCGGACGGCTGTGTGGTGTACGACCTCACCATGGACTTGCACCCGTGCATTGCTTCCACCACTTGGTATGTCTCAATCCTAGCGTGTGGAAAGAGTCAATGTCAATGTTGTCCACTCCACTGTCACATGTTACACTACATGATCAGAGCGGCAGACTTGGACATTGCCCTTCTCCAGGAGGTCCGTCCAGAGCTGTGTTTAGACCTTTATGGCTGCACGACCTACAGCCAACCACGTGGTGATGGCGCAGGAAGGACGGCCATCCTTCTTGGGGATGGCATGGAAGCGAAAGACTTGACATACCTGCCAAACGCGCGAGACATCGCACTCACAGTCCGCCTCGTTAACGTCTACGCACCCTGCAGTACCTCACACCGTTGTGATAGGTACGTCTTCTTTTTGGAGGATGTCGCCCGACTTTTGCAAGGAAATATGAACCATTACACAGTGGGCGGCGCTTTAACAGTGTTCTGCCACTCGTGGACCATATACCACATTATGTCCCATGCCCGGCTCTACATGCACTGGTACGTGACCTCGTGCTCCACGACACATGACTGTTACATCGTGGGAACCAGCGCGGATATACGCACGTTACCAGCCAGGCAGCTAGTCGTCTGGACCGGATATATGTCTCGCGTTGGCTCCGCACAGCGACCTGTGAAGAAGAAATCTGGCCGACGGTCTTCACGGATCATCTCGCACTATCACATTACCCCGACAATTCACTAGACGCAGCAGAGGCCTACGAACGCTAAACGTCACCCTCCTTCGCGAGGAAGCAAGTCGACATGTAGTTACTAACACGTGGGGCCTTGGTCTAAGGCGCCTGTGGCTGGGATGTGTCAAACCTGCACTCCGGATCCCCAGTGGCTTACGGACGTGACAGATCGACCTGGCAAAGGACGACATCGGAATTTTACTATACAGCGTTACGTAAGCTGGCGATGCAACGGCCGTCTCCCGAACGTCAGATGTCGTACAACACATCAAAGTTCGTCTACCACGCATCAGGGCAGAGCAGCTGGAAGGTATCCCGCATCCGTGCGAGAGTTCAAAGACTGGATCCTCGACGAAGCGGCACCAGTATATCACATTGTGGACGAGAAGCGCCACCGCAAACTTCAGCTTATTACGGCGATAAACATGAAGGCGTGCGGCCAGGCAGTGACGCAAACAGACAGAGCGCACACGTTCGCCCGGCACAATGGGGCCTTGGATATGGAAGATCCGCGAAACTTACGCGATTATGACGAGTTGCTGCACGGTTTTCCCGCCCCTAGGGATGTGGAACCCGATGATATCCTACTGTTGCCCACCACATCCGATGAGCTGCAATTGGCCTTGGCACGTAGAGCACTGAACGGTCCGGACGTTTTACCCCTGGAATTCTGGAATTATTTTTATGTCCTTATGGGCGACAAGTGGCTCCAAATGTGTCAAGAACTGGTCCGCCTTGATTTCACTGTTCCCAAAGAATTCACCGACGTTATCTTAATCTCAGTACTCAAACCCAATGGTGGTTGTAGGTGGCAGGACTTTCGCCTATCACACTCCTCAACAACGATTACAAGATCTTCGCACGCATCATCTGCACGTGGCTCCATAGCGCTATCGGGAAAGCCATCCTCACCAATCAGCAACGTACATATTTGCACATCGTTAGGAGCATACCGCGACGTGATAGCTTTGACGGCGGCCTGAAAAATGCGGGGCGCCCTTGGCACCGTCGATTGTGACAACGCATTAGACCGCGTCCAACACGGCTTCCTACGCACAGGTTTGGAAAGCATGGGCTTCTCTCCAGTGTCTGCACAGGTGGTCCGTCGACTGATCCATGGAACGCGTTCCCGCATGATGGTGAACGGTTACCAGTCCGGTCACATTGTGTTGGACTGTCAGTGAGACAAGGATGCTCCTTGTCGGGCATATTGTTTGCGGCGCGCTTGAACCAGCTTTGCATGGTCTACGACGGTGATTAGCAGGCATTGGCATGCAAGACGTGACCTTTCGTTGTGCTGCATTCGCCAATGATGTGCTGTTCCTGGCCAGATGAGAGGATGAAATAGACATGGTGCTTCAGGAGCTACGCCAGTACGGGGTAGTAGCTGAGAGCGTCATCTACATGAAGACAAAATACATGGATGTCGGAGTTGTGTCCTTTGACAAGGTGCCCGTACACAAATGTTAGGAGTGCAGTTCTATAGCAATGTTCGCCGCACGGCGGCAGCTACATACCATCGACTAATACACCAGACACAGGACAACAAAGTGCGTCGAATGGCCATGATCCTGCGAAAACGATATGTCAGAACCAATCTTGTCTCCAAACTGAACTATTTTGCGCATGTTCTTCCCTTGACGGCTACGATGGCCAACAGATTTCAAGCAGCATATGGACATTTCGTAAGCGCCGGTCTTGTTTTTAAAGTCCGATACGCCACCCTGAAACTGCCGCAGTGGGCGGTTTAGTTCATGTTTATAACAGTGGTGATCGGTCTATCTCAGGGTTATGCATCGCACGTGGGCCTTTGCCCACGTCAGTCTGACAGGCACCCTAATAGCTCAAGTGGCACCACACTCTCTATATCCACTGGTTTCTTTAGGACACATTTCACCGACACTCGCCCACATCAGACAGTTTTGATTGACCTCAGCTACTTACAATCAGACCTTCCGGCAACACGGATGCCCAGCACGAAAGACTATTATCGCCTTTACCAACAGCAGCACTCTGTCAATACTGTCGCACACAGACACCCCGAAGTTGGTTGAAACACGGTGTGGCAAGCAGTACGCATGCCTTTTCTACCTACGATGGTGCTTACATTGTGGAACGTGGTTGTGCACGGGAAGTTCGTTACTCGCCAGAGGCTACATTCAATTCATGTGACGGACGACCCCTTGTGTCCGACACACTCAGTCGTCGATTCGCTTTACTTGTGCCGCGACCAGCGGGTGATGGCTACTCACGCAGCGCATGCTGGCATTACTCTTGCGAAGATTGCAGGAGTCCATGTCCCCTGTTGATATATTGCGCTGCGATGACGTATACTTTCCACTAACCAGGACGAAGGCCATTAACTGGCTAAAGGCATGGTCCTTTATTAGATATTTCTTGATGCTCACAAAGGGACACTCGACTTTGGGTCCCTACTGATGACGACACATGTAGCTTTCAGCCGCCACCCGAAGTGCAGGATCCACTTTGGTAATTATTTAGGTTCTTTATCTGCGGACCCTCGTGCTCACTGAGGCGTTCCGGATATGAGACGCTGAACCTGAAAAAGAGTCTTGGAGTATATTGATCCTCTATGGACGGAATAGGGGAGAACCCCTACAAACAGCCGAGAAGACCAGTAGGCCCCTCAGCTACGGCGGATGTAGGATCTTTTTAATAAAAAATCAACAAATACGAAAAAAGTAAAAAATAAATAAACATAGAGAAACCCGCTAAATCCTTTCCCTGATCCTTTGATCCTAGAACTAGTTTCGTGGGCATGGCGAGGGGATGGCCAGGTCTCGGTTGTCGACCCCTGCCCTACCCGTCGTCCTGCTCCTGCAGCGGTTCCTTAGATTTAAAAAAGAAAAGAAAAAAAGGGATAGCGCCTTTGACTTAGAATCGAAACATCGTGGCTCCCGTGTTCGAAACTCGCCGTTATATAAATTTTGAATAGAAATCATCAGCAATGGTGGCTGAAGCCTTCCGTCAAAACAAATCACCCTTATTCTGCTAACGTCCTTGTGAAAGAGGGCGGGGGAGCGGACAGAGTTCCAGGTCACTCTCCTCTTGTGGTGCGAAACTGACCCTGAAATGCGGAAGAATCAGCAACGTCCAACGACATGAGGATGCAGAAGGCAACAAAAACCGATGCAATAAAGAAACATAATGTGTATACATAGTATGTGTGGTGTGTAACTGAAAAAAACGTTATGATGATCTCTCCATTGTATATACCCTATCGTTGATTATTCAATCTTTTTCTCACGACGTGCCCCTTGGCAGCCTCTCCCGGATGTCGAAACAAATATATATATATTCATGAACATGAAGAGAGGTTGTCTCTGCGGGCCGCAGTGCCTGAGCGGTTCTAGGCGCTGCAGTCTGGAACCGCGCGACCGCTACGGTCATAGGTTCGAATCATGCCTCGGGCATGGATGTTGGTGATGTCCTTAGGTTAGTTAGGTTTAAGTAGTTCTAAGATCTAGGGGACTGATGACCTCAGCTGTTAAGTCCCATAGTGCTCAGAGCCATTTGAACCATTTTTAGAGGTCGTCACTATTTTGCTTCTGAAGTAGTAGTATAAGCTTGAAACCGTGGTCAAGTGGATTAAATAAAGCACCAATTTTGTAACTGATTGGCTGTTTATTATTTCTTCACGAAGATTGTCCAGAATCCAGAATGAGATTTTCACTCTGCAGCGGAGTGTGCGCTGATATGAAACTTCCAGGCAGATTAAAACTGTGTGCCCGACCGAGACTCGAACTCGGGACCTTTGCCTTTCGCGGGCAAGTGCTCTACCAACTGAGCTACCCAAGCACGACTCACAGCTTGCCTCACAGCTTCACTTCTGCCAGTATCTCGTCTCCTACCTTCCAAACTTTACAGAAGCTCTCCTGCGAACCTTGCAGAACTATCACTCCTGAAAGAAAGGATACTGCGGAGACATGGCTTAGCCACAGCCTTGGGGATATTTCCAGAATGAGATTTTCACTCTGCAGCGGAGTGTGCGCTGATATGAAACTTCCTGGCAGATTAAAACTGTGTGCCCGACCGAGACTCGAACTCGGGACCTTCTGTAAAGTTTGGAAGGTAGGAGACGAGATACTGGCAGCAGTGAAGCTGTGAGACCGGGCGTGAGTCGTGCTTCGGTAGCTCGGTTGGTTGAGCACTTGCCCGCGAAAGGCAAAGGTCCCGAGTTCGAGTCTCGGTCGGGCACACAGTTTTAATCTGCCAGGAAGTTTCATTGTCCAGAATGTTTCGAAGAAGTTTGGGTGCAACGTTTAGACGACAAACCATGACTACCAAACAAAATCAGTGACGTGTGAATGCCTCCCGCAACTTGATTTACCATTAGGTAAGACTAGGCGGCCACCTAAGCCGGAAAAATGTTAGGAGCAGCGAAGGGCGGTGAGCCGCGCTCCGGCTCGCGTTTGCGCCGTTGCCAGGTTGGCGTCGTGTTCGGATTGTGACCTCTCGTTTTCTTCGTGCGTTCATTGGCGCCACTAGGTTTGTTCGCTTTGTCTGTCCGTGAGTGGCAGCAGCGGCGTTTATCGATAGCGAGTACTGTGGTGTAATTGGGTCGTCGTGTGTCGGAGTTCAGGTGGGACGGAGCAGCAGTGAGGCCCGACAGCGCCAGTACTCGGCGAGGGAGCTGGCGGTAGGTACATGCACTGCCCGATGGAAGGATGTGGTTGCGAGAGTGCACGACCACTTCGAGGTCCGGATTCAGCGAGTTTAAGTTGAATGGATCCTTATAGTCGAGTAGTGCAACTTTCACTTGTGTGTGTGTGTCCTTCCATCGAAGTGACCTGATGCCATCAAGCTGTCAGTTGGCGGTTTTATACTCCGACGTTTCCCTTGCCTGACTTGATTGGCAACGACCTTTGGTTGGTCGTTCGGTCGGTCGTGTCAGTGGACAACGTGTATCTGGTCTTTCGACCGTTTCTGTTGGTTGGGTTGTTTGGGAAAGGAGACCAGACAGCAAGGTCATCGGTCTCATTGGATTAGGCAAAGAAGGGGAAGGAAGTCGGTCGTGCCCTTTCAAAGGAACCATGCCGGAATTTGCATGGAGTGATTTAGGGAAATCACGGAAAATCTAAATCAGGATGGCCGGACGCGGGTTTGAACCGTCGTCCTACCGAATGCGAGTCCAGTGTACCGTTTCTATGTTCTTAGTATTCATGTCTACGTGCAATTCGTCTTGTTGCTGTATAGTGACTTTTAGCATTGTTTGGGTTGTTTGTGGAATTGTCTTTTGCGGTTCCATGTGCATCTAGTCAGATTTCGAATAGGCAGTTTGGTCTTAACCCTGTGTGCGTACTAGGATTTGGTGGAGCTAACTTGTGTAATTAAATGCTTGTCATTTGACAATGTTAACTGTTATTCTATCGTGGTATTGGTTATCACATCTTAGCTGGATTTTGCGAGTATGCTGGTCGGCATTTAAGCTGTCCATAGTTTGAGTTACCATCCTGTTAAGTGAGCATAACTTTTGGCTGCCTGTCTCACCGCTTACGCAGCTGTAGGGGCTTTTCTTAGGTCGATCCTTGGAGCACTGTCTGTGGATAACTCCCTTCTTTATTTGGTCTGAGTGTGTCAATTGTTTAATAAGATTTTGTTTAAATTGTTCATGTTGCTTGTGGCCTTCAGACGAAAAATAATTTGAATTCTTCCTAATAAGGCCTTCTGCCGTCAGTGTAGCTTGTGTTACAGTCAATTTTTTTAAATGATTGTTTTCAAAAAATTATTTCTTTAAATAAAGTGTACATGTTTACTGTGCAACCAACGGTAACTGATTAGGCCCCGTCCACACCTTTTCCTACCTTCCCTCAGTCCCATGTTTCAGGCGGAAAAAATTAATTTCAAATAAATCAGCCAAGGAATTAATTAATAGAAAAGACGAAAAAGTATAGTAACCTAGTAAAATATGGATTTATTCATAAACCTCTGAATTATAACAGAAATGAGCACCTCGTGACTCCACAGGTACCAAAACAAAAGAGTTGTAAAGAAAGTGCAACATAAGCGATTCGCAGAACAATTGATTTGGATGGTACAAACGAAAAGTATATAGTCAGAAAGAAGTCAGCGGTGGTTCGCAGTTACATAGGCGCGTGTCTCCGGCAGACTGTGCGGCAGAGACGGTGCCGTGTGCACGGTTCCTACAGGCGGCTTCTAGTGGGCCACCTACGCTGACAGAGTTCGCGGTTGATTTAAGTACACACGTGTGCTGACACTACGCCCGGCGCACTCACACGCACACAGTCCAGTAGCAGGATAGAGCACACCTCTACCTCTACCGAAGAGGGCGCCCAGGCGAAGGAGGAGACGCCTACCCCCCGACTAGAGGCACATCCATCCGATCCAGAGCGGCAGCAGCTGGTGCTGTCGGTGGGGGCGGGACGATGTGGCTGGTTGGCACTGGAGCGTAGGGTCGTAACACGTGGAGACACTGGTACGCTAATAGGTGGTGAGCCCAACGATAGCACCCGGTACGAGGGTGCCGTCGCCATATCTGCACCGTCATCATCAGGCAGATCCCAGTGCAGCGAAGATGGGGCTGGATCCACCGGCGAAGGTGGTTGAGGCTATGATAGGGACGTGATCAATGCAGCCCAACTAGAACATCAGGTTGCAGCTACGGAGCTGACGCCAGCTACAGACCAGTGCCTGCGGCCTGGAGCCGGGAAGCTGAAAACCCAGGATGCCGCACGTGGAGTTGGCAGCCAATGGGAAGGGGGCGCTTCCGCAGCAGGTGATGATGGGTTCGAGGCAGAGAACGTTGGGGCGGACTGCGGCGATGGGGGCCACACCACCAAACTAGTGGCTTCCGGGAGCGAGTGGGAATGCAAACGATTAAAGTGGCACGCCACCAGCCCGTCAGCCGTACAGACGTCACAACGACGGCGGCGTCAGTTGAGGTCAAGAGTGACCGGTATCCATTTTGGCCAGCGACCAAACTCTCACGACCTCTCCGCCAATCGCTGCACAGGCTGCAGGAACTGGAGGAGTACGCAAGGCTGCCGGCCGTGAAGCAACTAATCTTGGCTCCGTTAACCCACAAGCGTGAAGCGATGGGTGCTCGGGAAATGGAGAAGGGCGTTGTCCGGCGAAGTATTCACAACAAACTTTTTCATTTGGGACTTGAACATACACACTAGTTAATCCTCGTAGCCATTAGATTGAGGGTGGAATGGCAGAGCCGTAACATGACCAATGTCATGATGGGAACAAATTAATACAAAGGTGTGAGACACGAACTAGGGTCCATTATAAGAAACTGAGGTCAAGGCAACTCCTTGATATAAAAAGTATGTGAACTGTGATCTCAGCCGATGTCGATGCGCATCAGCGAATGCAAGGAAACCGAGATAATACATCAACAACCAAGAACAAACAGAAATTCAAGAAGGGACAAGCAAAATCTACACGAATGCATTCCCATGTCTGGCGCGGAGTGGGCCATGGGGACAGAAACTCTGGGAGCTGACTGTTGTCAAGCACAAAATGACGACAAAATGGACAATTTCGCCATCAGTCCCTGGCCACATCAGTCCCTGGCTAAAAAACATGCCTCCTAGATAACAGTTAGTGCGCGAAACTCACCACTGGCTCTGCTGGAGAAGGCGTAGAAGCTCGCGCAGTATAACAGTGGGAATGATTACTCTGTGAGAGAGGTCTTCCATGGACAACGGAAAGAAACCGAAAAAAATAGAGATTCGATATCGTAGGGAAAAATAGCTGTGCTGGAGGTTTATCTGGCCAGGCACATTCAACAAACTGAACAACCTGGTGGAGAACAGGACCGGTGTCAATGGCCACTGCTGTGCGCAATCTCGTTATTGGGAAACCCACGACCGCGGCTTGCGTTTCAGTATCCAAATGGAAGCGAAGCACTTCTTCACGATTAAAGTTAGGATGAGGATCCACAGGAAGGCGGAACAAGGCACCCCCATTGCCAGTTTCAGACGTAGGTAGAAATGGATTTCGCAGTTGTAGCGAGACAAGAACAGAGCCCAGAGATATGTGCTGCGTTGTGCCCTGTCAGGCAAGGACGTGTGAGGATTAAACGAGGAAGCTAAGGGTTTATGGTCAGTAATGAGGCGAAACTTGGAGCCATACAAAACAACATGAAATTTCTGGAGAGCATAGACAATGGCAACAGCCTGTTTCTCCAGCTAAAAGTAACGCTGTAAGGCCGGTATGAGAGACTTAGTGGCAAAAGCTACTGGTTGTTTAGGCACTAGGACAGCGCCGAAGCCGTACTGTGTCAGTCGCCAGAACTACACTCCTGGAAATGGAAAAAAGAACACATTGACACCGGTGTGTCAGACCCACCATACTTGCTCTGGACACTGCGAGAGGGCTGTACAAGCAATGATCACACGCACGGCACAGCGGACACACCAGGAACCGCGGTGTTGGCCGTCGAATGGCGCTAGCTGCGCAGCATTTGTGCACCGCCGCCGTCAGTGTCAGCCAGTTTGCCGTGGCATACGGAGCTCCATCGCAGTCTTTAACACTGGTAGCATGCCGCGACAGCGTGGACGTGAACCGTATGTGCAGTTGACGGACTTTGAGCGAGGGCGTATAGTGGGCATGCGGGAGGCCGGGTGGACGTACCGCCGAATTGCTCAACACGTGGGGCGTGAGGTCTCCACAGTACATCGATGTTGTCGCCAGTGGTCGGCGGAAGGTGCACGTGCCCGTCGACCTGGGACCGGACCGCAGCGACGCACGGATGCACGCCAAGACCGTAGGATCCTACGCAGTGCCGTAGGGGACCGCACCGCCACTTCCCAGCAAATTAGGGACACTGTTGCTCCTGGGGTATCGGCGAAGACCATTCGCAACCGTCTCCATGAAGCTGGGCTACGGTCCCGCACACCGTTAGGCCGTCTTCCGCTCACGCCCCAACATCGTGCAGCCCGCCTCCAGTGGTGTCGCGACAGGCGTGAATGGAGGGACGAATGGAGACGTGTCGTCTTCAGCGATGAGAGTCGCTTCTGCCTTGGTGCCAATGATGGTCGTATGCGTGTTTGGCGCCGTGCAGGTGAGCGCCACAATCAGGACTGCATACGACCGAGGCACACAGGGCCAACACCCGGCATCATGGTGTGGGGAGCGATCTCCTACACTGGCCGTACACCACTGGTGATCGTCGAGGGGACACTGAATAGTGCACGGTACATCCAAACCGTCATCGAACCCATCGTTCTACCATTCCTAGACCGGAAAGGGAACTTGCTCTTCCAACAGGGCAATGCACGTCCGCATGTATCCCGTGCCACCCAACGTGCTCTAGAAGGTGTAAGTCAACTACCCTGGCCAGCAAGATCTCCGGATCTGTCCCCCATTGAGCATGTTTGGGACTGGATGAAGCGTCGTCTCACGCGGTCTGCACGTCCAGCACGAACGCTGGTCCAACTGAGGCGCCAGGTGGAAATGGCATGGCAAGCCGTTCCACAGGACTACATCCAGCATCTCTACGATCGTCTCCATGGGAGAATAGCAGCCTGCATTGCTGCGAAAGGTGGATATACACTGTACTAGTGCCGACATTGTGCATGCTCTGTTGCCTGTGTCTATGTGCCTGTGGTTCTGTCAGTGTGATCATGTGATGTATCTGACCCCAGGAACGTGTCAATAAAGTTTCCCCTTCCTGGGACAATGAATTCACGGTGTTCTTATTTCAATTTCCAGGAGTGTATATGCTTGTCTGGAGCGAACGTAATTATCCATAGCTAGTAGTAGTTTGTATTTCAAGATTTGGAAAGCATATTCGCAATCCACGCTCCAATAAAAAGGTACATCCATGCATAACAGGGCAAGCAACGGGTGGGCCAAAGCCGCCCCCAGGAGGAATTTATGGCATTAAGCTATCTTCCCTTTGAAGGCCTGAAGCTCCTTCTTGGACGAGGGGCGATACGTAACAGCAGAGACGTGGTCTGGCAGAGGCAGAGCTCGAACTCCATCGCACGAGACCCCAAACCCCAGTGAAACAATAGAAGCTTGAAGAACTGAGATTTCGCGAGGTTATACAGTACGCCTGCGGACTGCAAGACAGAAAAGAAAGTGTCCAAATTTTTCAAGTAATCGGGCGTGGAGGAGCCTGTGACAACAATGTCATCCAGATAATTAATGAAACTTGCGACAGTCATAGTCAATTGCATAAAATTTCGTTGGAAAATAGCAGGGTCGATAGCCACACCAAAAGAAAGGCGAAAATATTGATAAAGTTCAAAAGGAGTATTCAGAACCATATCCCGCAGAGACTCTTCATCCACAGGAACCTGCAGACGCGCTTCACACATATCAATTTTAGAAAAGCACTGGCCACCCATATTTTCGCCAAGAGTTCCTCCTGGAGTGGGAGAGGATACGTATGCACGATCGAGTGCGCGTTGACAGTAACGTGTGTGAACTCCTAAGGGACTAAGCTGCTGTCATCAGTCCCTAGACTTACACACTACTTGAACTAACTTCTAATAGGAACAACACACACACACACACACACACACACACACACACACACACACACACACACATGCCCGAGGGAGGACTCGAACCTCCGGCGGGAGAGGCCACGCAATCCGTGACATGTTGCCTCTAATCGTGCGGCCACTGCGCGCGGCGCGTTGACGGTAGTACTGAAGTCGCCATAGAGGCAAAGTATCTCCAACGGCTTCCTAACTACAACTAGTGGAGACGACCACTGAATTAATGTCGTGTGACTAGGGCCTTCCGTCGGGTAGACCGTTCGCCGGGTGCAAGTCTTTCGATTTGACGCCACTTGGGCGACTTGCGTGTCGATGGGGATGAAATAATTATGATTAGGACAACACAACACCCAGTCCCTGAGCGGAGAAAATCTCCGACGCAGTCGGGAATAGAACCCGGACTCTTAGGATTGACAATCCGCGCTGACCACTCAGCTACAGGGGGCGGACGAGACGACCATTCGCTAGGTGTAACAAGTTGCACCACCCCTAGAGATTGAAATCTGTCCAATAGTGCTTTCACTTGATCTTTCAGGGCGACATGAGGAAGACGCGTGTGACATAAATGAGATCAAGCCATGGATTTCGAAGAAATATGAGCAGAGAAATTCGTAGCACACCATATACCTTCCGAAAATAAGTCCGAAAACTCCTCACACGGTGTTACCAATCGATAATACGGTTTCCGATGGGACACAAGGTTAGCTCCGTCGATAATAGAAAATCCAAATGCCTGAAATGTGTCCATCCCGATGAAGTTCTCAACACCGGCATTAGCAACCACCAAAAATGAAATGGAACGAACCACTGACTCGTAAGAGCCAGATGTCGTAAACTCTCACAACATTGCACAGTTTCGATTGTTCTAACTGACCAGCTTCCGAGTGACCGGTGTCGACGGAGGCGAGCCTAAACTCAAATGGGTTTGAGCTTTCAGTCACGTCACTTCACCCCTTGTGCTGACCTGCAACCGGAGCACTTGGCGGTAAACATTTTATTCGAGAAACAACTTGAGAGGAGTCGCAAGTATTGAAGTCACATAGGTTATGTCCTTGTCCATATTCTGTGCAACCTTCACCGAACGACACATGGAGGCGATGTGAACCTTATTCTGCAAGCTTTGAAAGTAGCCCACCACTTAGCGTACGCCGAATTTTCGTTCCGGACAAAAGAGAAAGGCCGGGATGGAAACAGAGACGGCTGACGTTGGCGGTGTGGCGATCGCAGCCGGCCTTGGTCGACTGGGCACTGGGCCACATGTTTATCGCCACCACTATCGCTTTCTCGTGCAAACTATCGTCCTAGTGGGCACATCTTGTGACTCTACTGCCATCTCTCCCCACGTTACAGTTTACTCAACTGCTGCCTGAGAAACTTGAAAAGATTATGCCATTTGCAAAACTTCTGCCAACGTTGGGTTTCCGCAGAATAAAGTCTTCTGGCGCACTCCTTGTCCGGAGGTAAACAGATAATTACGTAGTGAGCCACAGACTCCGAACAAGAGTCGTTAGGGTATTAGTAACGAATTGATACTTACGGCTAAGGCCGTGAAGTTCGGCTGCTCAGGTCCTGTGTGACTGCGTTGATTTCTTGCGGCATTGGTAGAATTCAAGACACCCCGCTATGACATGCGTTCGTTTGCGATGGTAGTTTGACAATAAACTGCAAATATGATCAAAGGTAAGAGTTTCCACTTCTGGTTTGTAATGTGGCAAGATGACAGAGTAACTGATACAACTTAGGTGGAATCCGCGATAGGAAAAGACTTTCCACAAATTTGAGTGTACCACACCGAAAGGCAAAAAGTGCTCAGTCTTTTTTCGTAAGCTTCCCAGTTCTAGGCTGAATAATTATGAGAAGGAAAAATATGTTGATAGACCGGTGGGACGCTACCCTGTCCGTTAATGGAAGCCAAAAAAGTGGTTACTATAGAATCAAGCTGTTCAGTTATGTCGGTATTACGGTGTCCATAATGACTGAACTGATGAAACCGCACCTAAAATCTGTACACGCGGAAACCGTTCCAAACTCGTCCCCTCCTTGTAGTAATCAAGTTCAAAATGGTTCAAATGGCTCTAAGCACAATGGGACTAAACATCTGAGGTCATCAGTCCCCTATACTTAGAACAACTTAAACCTAAGTAACCTAAGGACATCACACACATCCATGTCCGAGGCAGGAGTCTGTGACAGTAGCAGCAGCGCGGTTCCAGACTGAAGCTCCTAGAACCGCTCGGCGACAGCGGCCGGCCAAAGTAATCAAGTAATTCACGAAACCGGTCCAAGTAAGATAAGTACGACTTTATTCATAAGCCTATGCAATGAACAGTAACGAAAATAAGCCTGTCGTGACTCCAAACATAACAAGACAAAAGAATCTTACAGAAGATGCAACATAGCCGATATACAGAACAAATGATGTGAGCAGTACAAACAAAAAGATGTGTAAACTGAAGGTGGAAGGGAAGAGGGAGGAAAGGAGAAGGAAAGCATTAAGGATTTCATCTGCCTTAGGACCTTACGCGGAATTAGCGCCGACAAGTGAAAAATTGTACCGGACCTGGCTTCGAACCCGGGATCTCCTAATTAGACAGGTGCGTTAACCGCTGCGCCCCTGGACGCATTGTTGTCTCAGCTGCGCGGTCTATCTCGCACGCCTCACGGCTGATCCACACTCCCACCGAGAGAAAGAACAGGTACCACGCATTTTTATAAAAGAACATAGAGGGAGTGAGTCAGCGCTGTTCTAGCGCGAGTCACCGGTAGGTGGCGCGGCGGAGACCGTGCAGTGAGCAGTTCCTACAGGCGGCCCCTAGTGGCCGTCCCGCGCTCATACGAGGCGGCGGTTGATTTAATTACACACGTGTGGCGACACTGTGCTCGGCGCACTCACACTCGCACACACTGGTAGCAGGGTAAAGCAAAGAGGAGAAGCTGAAACACCGAATAGTTTTCAGAAGCATAAGGAACTGTCACTTAATAGGTCCTTCCTTACTTTACCGAAAGTAATCACATTACCTATAACACCTCAAATGTAAAGCAGTCGCTGCTGAGTACCAAACGTAAACAAACATCAGCTTGATTCATCACTGTCAAGCCCTGGAGCGGGGCACGTGCGCTGGCTGGCGATCATGTTGTGACTTTATACCATACCTCCCACAATCCCTCTTTTTGTTTCTGTTTGGTTACTGCATATCATTTGTTAGTGTCAGTTGTACTGAGTGGTCTTATTGATATTTCCAGTTCTACTATTATTTCTTGCTGATAACCGACAACGTATTCACAAGCTAGGTTTCAACGTATCTAAAAGGAATAAAAGGTAAGTGTAATTCATTATACCCATACATAAAAATTAGTCGGAGTCTGTCTCTGAGTGTTTGAGACTCGCAACAAGAGAAAAGAACTTCATAGTCTACGTTCCTGAACACACAACCTAATTCAGCTTCTAAACTAAACGCGGACGAGATGTAACGCCACCGGTGTCACGGAGCGACAAGCATCCTTAATGCGTCGATTAATGTCATTTGGAGTTCTGACATAAATACGATTCTTTACATATCCAAACAAAATATAAATTTTTTGTGTTAAGTCTGCTCCATTCCTGAGAACGACGGAGCCCTAGGCATCTTCCACGGAATCTTTTGTTGAGTTCTTTTACAACAGCATGCGCAGAATGGGCTGAGTGACCGTCGTGCTGCATCTTCATACGGCCTCTAATGTCTAGACGGACATTTCAATGAGAGCTCCTAAACTGTCGACGATAAAAGCTCGATCCATCTTACCTGTCAGTGTCGCTGTAAAGTTGTAGTATGGATCTGTTATTGAATCATCAAGGATTCCACAGCACACATTAATGGACCACCTCCATTTACGATGGAGAGGATGAACTCACTTTGGCTTTTTTGTGTTCCAGTAACCCATATTATGACAGTTCAGTGATTTGTGAACGTCGTTTCATCGGAGAATGTAGTACTTTGTATGGTGTTCAGAACGAAATTACGCACTGCCCATCTGCAGAAACTAGCTCTACGATTAAAATCGTTCCCATGCAGCCCCTGTGTCATTGAGAGATGTTACGAGCGAATTCTGGTACTCTGTACTATACGTCACACAGATGTAAGGCTGATAACAGTGAATGCAGCAGCCCCTCGTAAGCGGACAAGAGGATTGTGGTGTATTGCAGCTAAAACAAATACCTCTATCTCCTCACTTCCTGCTGGTCTCTGTCTGTTACTGCCAAGTCTTTTAAAACTACTTGTTTTCTCAAGTAGTTTGGAAATTGGAAATTTGTAGTAAAGACTGTGGGACCAAACTGCTGAGGTCATCGTTCCCTAGGCTTACACACTAATTAATCTAACTTAACCTGACGCTAAGGACAACACGCACACCCATGCCCGAGGGAGGACTCGAACCTCGGACAGTAGGGGGGGGGGGGGGGGAAGCCGCGCAGACCGTGACAAGACACCCTTGACCGCGCGGGGGCCCCAAGTAGTAGTTCAGCACATTAGAACGTAATGTCTGCCGGAACTCTTCCACCAGGATATCTCACTGCATACGTCATGGCTGCTTCACAGGAATAAAAAAAAATGGCTCTGAGTACTATGGGACTTAACATCTGAGGTCATCAGTCCCCTAGAACTTAGAATTACTTAAACCTAACTAACCTAAGGACATCATACATATCCATGCCCGAGGCAGGATTCGAACCCGCGCCTAAAACCGCACGGCCACACCGGCCGGCTCATAGGAATCGTGTCGGCATTTGCTGAACATCAGAAACATGTCAACGTACTCATTGGATGTGTACGCCATGTTCACTTGGCGTCAGTACCTGCAGACCATTAATCTGCAGCCGGCCGCGGTGGTCTCGCGGTTCTAGGCGCGCAGTCCGGAACCGTGCGACCGTTACGGTCGCAGGTTCGAATCCTGCCTCGGGCATGGATGTGTGTGATGTCCTTAGGTTAGTTAGGTTTAAGTAGTTCTAAGTTCTAGGGGAGGGGACTTATGACCACAACAGTTGAGTCCCATAGTGCTCAGAGCCATTTGAACCATTAATCTGCACACAACCAAGTACTACGTAGAGCGCATTGCATCCACCCCTAACTTTCAAGGTTTCTAGCTTCTAAACTGAACGTGACAGAAGTGTGATTTAAACTGATTTGTACAAGCTGGTTTAAATACATCAGGTACAGAATAGAAAGAAACTGATGTTCTTTTTAAAAATACGCATCTCATTGTTGTAGCTATCAGTACAATAACTCAATAATGTATTTTCATAAGCCCGCAGAACGTGAACCCTTTTTTATGTGGACCTAACTCAATAAATATTCCTGTCCTCTATTATTTTGTAGTACGCAGCTTGTGGTCTTGTGGTAGCGCTCTCACTTCTTGGGCACGGGGTCAGGGATTTTTCCTGCCTCGAGGTAACTGGGTGTTGTCGTGCCTTCTTCATCATCATCATCATCATCATCATCATCATCATCATCATTCATCCCCACTACGGTCGGAGGAAGGCAATGGCAAACCAGTACAGCAGTGAGGGTCTCCCGCATCGTCCCCAACGCTCCTCGGAGTATGGGGCCCCATCATTATTTTATAAGATACAAAGGCAAGCACTTTATTCGAAACACCATGTGTATCTGCTTTACTTCATTTTCTTGTTTTGTCCGCAGCTCGTGGTCTCGCGGTCGCGTTCTCGCTTCCCGAGCACGGGGTTCCAGGTTCGATTCCCAGCGGTGTCAGGGCTTTTAACCAGCCTCGAGATGACTGGGTGTTTGTGTTTTCATCATCATTCATGAAAGTGGCGAGTTTGGACTGAGCAAAGGTTGGAAATTTGTACGGGCGCTGATAACCACGCAGTTGAGACCCCTACAAACCAAAAATCATCATTTTCTTGTTTTGTTTCTGTGTTCCTTATTCTCAAACCATATTTATTTCTTATCTTCCTCTTCCTTTCTAAAACGTCGTTTACTGTTTTATAAATCGCATATGTTACATTTTCCAATTAGATTTGTTACCTTAGTTTTCGAAGAAACCTCGTAATTGACTCATATGATAGCAGAGTTCTTCTTAACGACAGTGTGTTTTGTGTTAGACTTCTGGAACACGGCTCACTTCTGGAACGCCGCCACGTGGCGAGTACACAGGAAAAGTACGATAGGCTTGATTAGGCTGGGATTCGCGCCGGCCGCTGAAGCCAGGGCGGCTGGCTATTGTGGGTTTCTCTAGCCCGCAGCCGCAGACAAAGGGCAGGACTGCGGCAGAGGGAAACCGCGTTCGCGTTCGTGTGTGTGTGTGTGTGTGTGTGTGTGTGTGTGTGGCGCGATTGCCTGCCCTAATCCCTGCCACCTAAGCCTCCATCTCAGCAGGGGCGGGCTTGGCTGCGACCGTGGCTTGTTACATTCCCTCGCGGTAATCCGGGTATCGGCACCACCTAGCCCAGCCTCCAGCAGACTAAATCAGTGCGATAACTGAAGGTGCCGCGGTGTTATACGAGTGGCACCTATGAGGACAAGGTGCTGCGTCTTGGTGATAATCCTTCTTGCAAAACTTTTCATGAGCTTCCATACAACAACATACAACAAAAATTCCTCAACATAAGTAGGCAGTTCTGTATCAAACAGTGGCTGCTCCTCGTCAAAATTCATTCCCTTGTAAGAAAATTGTATGTAGGACAACTTACTTTTGTAAAAAGCGCCTTGTACGGCCATTACTCTAGGATAAAGCGGTAGCATAGGTGGTGGTTAAAGAACTCGTGTAGCAAGAGTACGCATCAAGCTTTCAGGTCTGTAAATCAGAAGTTCATCTTTCTCCCATCAGACAGCGCATACTTCGTTATTTCCTCAGTTGTTTTCTGGAACCAAGTGGCAGTCGGACTCTTACACTTGTACAAAATGCGGTAAGTCACGTTTGTACATTTTCGATGTAAAATTTGAATAGTTTCGATTAAGCAGTGAGCGTAAACCTATTTAAATGTAAGATAAACTCGATAGTGGAACTGGCTGCTACAAGCTTCCAATATCCTCCTTCATCCCGTGAGTTAGTTGTGTCTGTTACCTTTAGATTAGTGGATAAGAAAATTGCGGAGAGGGTAGAAGTTCGCAGTGCGTACTTTTACCATGCAAGAAAGTATTTGGAGCGTTTACCCCGTGACCCGTACTTTTAATTTTACACTCCAATCTAGCGTACTCATTTTTTGTTGGTGTTTATTTACTTTAGATACCCCATTATTCACCTTAGAGAACTTACATTAATTTTTCTTTTCTGTAGTTGTTTTTTTTTTTTTTGTTAGTGTTGTTTTAAAACTTATCCACCTTTCAAACACGCTTCGAATATAATAATATTAACCTTATTGAGAATTGGTGTTCAATGAGGAAAGCATCCAGAACTACCGTGTTTTCAGACACTGTCTTAAGAAAACTTTTTAAAACGGCCAAAGGTAGTAAGCACCTCGGCCGAACCACAAAAACCTTTTCATTGGAGGAAGAACAAGAAATACTACAGCACCGCATTTCTCTAGACCTTAGTCATTTATTTTTTGAATTCGTGGAAAAATAAAGAGCACTTAATTTCTTTCTCCGTGTATTTATTTGTAACACTTTTGTTTCATCAGTTGGGGAAAAGTAAGCAACGGTTATTCTTTCCCAGACCCCCAATGTATTCTTACCCTACGGCATTGGGTAATAGTGCGCAACATTATTTTTTAGTAATAAATTTACTGCTCCTGTAATATAAATTGGTTGACGATCAAACTTTAAACAATGATACCAAGATGAGAAACTAGGTGTTGTGTACGTAACTGCTATAAAAGTGCAGCATATTTTTTTAGTATTTTGTAATACTAATGAAACAAATTTTTGCGGCTGATTCATTTATATTCGTAGAGCTTTAGGAGCGTTCGCTGTATTTAATTATTATACTAGTATTGCATAATACATCTAGCTGTTTCATGGACATTTAATTGATATTATCGATATCGGAGGTATACAATTTCGTCTTCAGACGTGCAGTTCAGCTCAACTGAAAAATCAAATTACATTTAGCGATCCATAGGTAACCACAGAGAAAATCAGTAGCGTTACCAACAGTACGCATGCGTACCATCGTATGTTCGTTAGCAAGAGGCTATTCTGCCTTACAAGGTACATTCGTATAATATGAAAACCTTAAGGCTGCTACTGTAGTTTAGAAAGTAATTCTAACATGGTGATGGTGCACGTTTACTCATTATTTTGTATTGTGTAAACAAGCCCCTGAATATGTTTGATCATTGTAGCAAATTGTCTCTCACACATTTCACAGATATAGATTACCATAGTGCTAATGTAAATATTTTGTAACCTTAATTTAATAATGTGAATACGCTTAAGTCTGATAAAGACGATGAAAATTGCTAGCTACAGCATCCGTTCAATGATAACACTGTAACCTCTCCCAATAATCGCACACCTCTTTGGGCACCTGAAGCGTGCTTTAGCCAGATCACAAACATAAGAATATGGTATCTGTTCTTTTGGACATGTCTGCTTACAGACGTTGATAAATGTCCCGATCGGAGTTCGAACCCGGGATCTCCAGCTTACCTGGCAGACGCTCTATCCGTCTGAGCCACCGAGGACACAGTGGGCAGTGCGACTGCAGGGATTTCCCTCTGGTACGCTCCCCGTGAGAGCGGGGACATTTATATAGGACGAGAATTACAATGAAATGAAACTCCAAACACAGAAGATTAATTTCAATAAGACATGAACTCTATTTTCAGATATCGGTTAGGAACATAGCACAGTTTTTACAGACCTCTGTGTTACGAGACATCAATCACATCCTATGACTACAACTGTTCGAACAAGGCGGAGGATTTTTTTTCTTACAAAATCATAAATAACAAATTACATGGGTATTGTGAACGCATAGTGAACGCATTATTGTGGCCAAGATAGACACAAAGCCCATGCCTGCTACAGTAGTACAAGTTTATAAGCCAACTAGCTCTGCAGATGATGAAGAAATTGATGAAATGTATGACGAGATAAAAGAAATTATTCAGGTAGTGAAGGGAGACGAAAATTTAATAGTCATGGGTGACTGGAATTCGTCAGTAGGAAAAGGGAGAGAAGGAAACATAGTAGGTGAATATGGATTGGGGGGAAGAAATGAAAGAGGAAGCCGCCTTGTAGAATTTTGCACAGAGCATAACTTAATCATAGCTAACACTTGGTTCAAGAATCATAAAAGAAGGTTGTATACCTGGAAGAATCCTGGAGATACTAAAAGGTACCAGATAGATTATATAATGGTAAGACAGAGATTTAGGAAGCAGGTTTTAAATTGTAAGACATTTCCAGGGGCAGATGTGGATTCTCACGACAATCTATTGGTTATGAACTGCAGATTGAAACTGAAGAAACTGCAAAAAGGTGGGAATTTAAGGAGATGGGACCTGGATAAACTGAAAGAACCATAGGTTGTAGAGAGTTTCAGGGAGAGCATAAGGGAACAATTGACAGGAATGGGGGAAAGAAATACAGTAGAAGAAGAATGGGTAGCTCTGAGGGATGAAGTAGTGAAGGCAGCAGAGGATCAAGTAGGTAAAAAGACGAGGGCTAATAGAAATCCTTGGGTAACAGAAGAAATATTGAATTTAATTGATGAAAGGAGAAAGTATAAAAATGCAGTAAATGAAGCAGGCAAAAAGGAATACAAACGTCTCAAAAATGAGATCGACACGAAGTGCAAAATGGCTAAGCAGGGATGGCTAGAGGACAAATGTAAGGATGTAGAGGCTTGTCTCACTAGGGGGTAAGATAGATACTGCCTACAGGAAAATTAAAGAGACCTTTGGAGAGAAGAGAACCACTTGTATGAATATCAAGAGCTCAGATGGCAACCCAGTTCTAAGCAAAGAAGGGAAGGCAGAAAGGTGGAAGGAGTATATAGAGGGTTTATACAAGGGCGATGTACTTGAGGACAATATAATGGAAATGGAAGAGGATGTAGATGAAGATGAAATGGGAGATAAGATACTGCGTGAAGAGTTTGACAGAGCACTGAAAGACCTGAGTCGAAACAAGGCCCCGGGAGTAGACAACATTCCATTAGAACTACTGATGGCCTTGGGAGAGCCAGTCATGACAAAACTCTACCATCTGGTGAGCAAGATGTATGAGACAGGCGAAATACCCTATGACTTCAAGAAGAATATAATAATTCCAATCCCAAAGAAAGCAGGTATTGACAGATGTGAAAATTACCGAACTATCAGTTTAATAAGTCACAGCTGCAAAATACTAACGCGAATTCTTTACAGACGAATGGAAAAACTGGTAGAAGCGGACCTCGGGGAAGATCAGTTTGGATTCCGTAGAAATGTTGGAACACGTGAGGCAATATTAACCTTACGACTTATCTTAGAAGAAAGATTAAGAAAAGGCAAACGTACGTTTCTAGCATTTGTAGACTTAGAGAAATCTTTTGACAACGTTAACTGGAATACTCTCTTTCAAATTCTGAAGGTGGCAGGGGTAAAATACAGGGAGCGAAAGGCTATTTACAATTTGTACAGAAACCAGATGGCAGTTATAACAGTCGAGGGGCATGAAAGGGAAGCAGTGGTTGGGAAAGGAGTGAGACAGGGTTGTAGCCTCTCCCCGATGTTATTCAATCTGTATATTGAGCAAGCAGTAAAGGAAAGAAAAGAAAAATTCGGAGTAGGTATTAAAATTCATGGAGAAGAAGTAAAAACTTTGAGGTTCGCCGATGACATTGTAATTCCGTCAGATTCAGCAAAGGACTTGGAAGAGCAGTTGAACGGAATGGACAGTGTCTTGAAAGGAGGATATAAGATGAATATCAACAAAAGCAAAACGAGGATAATGGAATGTAGTCAAATTAAATCGGGTGATGCTGAGGGGATTAGATTAGGAAATGAGACACTTAAAGTAGTAGAGGAGTTTTGCTATTTAGGGAGCAAAATAACTGATGATGGTCGAAGTAGAGAGGATATCAAATGTAGACTGGCAATGGCAAGGAAATCGTTTCTGAAGAAGAGAAATTTGTTAACATCGAGTATAGATTTAAGTGTCAGGAAGTCGTTTCTGAAAGTATTTGTATGGAGTGTAGCCATGTATGGAAGTGAAACATGGACGATAACCAGTTTGGACAAGAAGAGAATAGAAGCTTTCGAAATGTGGTGCTACAGAAGAATGCTGAAGATAAGGTGGGTAGATCACGTAACTAATGAGGAGGTATTGAATAGGATTGGGGAGAAGAGAAGTTTGTGGCACAACTTGACTAGAAGAAGGGATCGGTTGGTAGGACATGTTTTGAGGCATCAAGGGATCACAAATTTAGCACTGGAGGGCAGCGTGGAGGGTAAAAATCGTAGAGGGAGACCAAGAGATCAATACACTAAGCATATTCAGAAGGATGTAGGTTGCAGTAGGTACTGGGAGATGAAGCAGCTTGCACGGGATAGAGTGGCGTGGAGAGCTGCATCAAACCAGTCTCAGGACTGAAGACCACCACAACTACATGGGTATTGTCTGAGATACAGTATTTTACAAAATACTAAATTATGTCGTTAACTATAATTATTTATTATCGTATTAACGATGAAGTCCTTTTTATTAGTATTACGAGAATAGGATGAAAGTTCAGTCGCATTCCACATTCAATGTTGCCGTGAATATTATTTTGAATAAAATATAGGTGTGGATATTACGATAGTACAATGTGCAAATGTGGCAGTTAATATAGTCTGTCAATGTATATATTCCGGACTCCCGCGTTTATGGTTATTTCTACCATTACACCACTGAAGCTGTAGCTAAACTCAAAGCTAAACTCATAGAACTATGAGTCGCAAAGCGTTTTTTATCATTGGAAGAACACCACTGCTAAAATAAAATGCAACACCCTCAAGGACGTGTTCGCTGGCACCAGGGTATATCTACATCTACAAGTAACTCCACAAGTCACCTAACGGTGTGTGGCGGAGGGTACTTCTGGTACTACTAACTGATGCCCCTTACTTGTTCGACTAGCGAATGGCGCGTCGGAAGAATGATCGACGGTAATTCTCTGTATTAGCTCTAATTTCTCGAATTTTCTCGTGGTGATCATTTCGTGAAATGTACGTGGGAGGAAGTAATATGTGTTGTGGGACTGTTAAAGGAAAGTACTCACTAGACATTTCAGTAGTAAACCTCCATGATGCACAAAGTCTCTCTCGTAACGTCTGTCACTTGAGTTTCTTGACCATATCTGTAACGCTCTTGCACCGACTACACGAACCCACGACGAAACGCGCCGCTGGTCTTCCCTATCTCTTCCATCAGTCTGACCTGGTGACGATTCCATTTTGATGAACAATGTTCAAGTATTTGTCGAACAAGTGCCTTGTAAGCTACTTCCTTCGTGAATGAATTACATTTCCTCAACGTACTTCCAACGAATCTGTCTGGCATCTGCTTTTCCTACTGTTTGTTTTAAGTGGTCATTCCACTTAAGGTCCATCTCTAGAGTTATTCCTAGATATTTTGCAGGAGATACTGTTTCCAGCAATTTTTCATAAATAGTACAGTATTGGAGTTCTTTACCTATGTATACGCATCATGTTCCACTTACTTAAGTTCAGGTTCAACTGCCAGAGCTTCCACCATTGTTCAATCCTCTGCAGGTCATTTTGCAAATCTGTAGTGTCTTCTGCCGCTGCTACTTTCTCGTAGACAGCCACATCATCTGCGAGCAGTCTTAAAGATGTCCTGAAGCTTTCTACTAGATTACTTATATACATTGCAAATAGCAATGGCCTATCACACTTCCTTGGGGTATTCGAAAATTACCTTTGCACTTGTCGACTTTGTTCCGTTAAGACGGACTTGTTGAGCCGTATCTGCAAGAAAATTTTGAGTCTTAGAGCATATCTGGTTCGGCATATCTCGTAAGGTCGTATGTTTTCCACAGAACGGCAGTGCGGGATGGTGTTAAATGCCTTCCTGACGTTGAGGAACACCGCATCAACACGAACGCCCTTATCTACAGCGCTATGCATCTCATGGAGTAACACAGCGACGAGTGTTTCACAAGATCTCTCCTTGCGAAATTCATCCTGGATTTTCGTTCTCCAAACACGTCATAATTCTTGAGCATTGAATATGTTCCATAAGTCTACAGCAGACTGACGCAAACGATGTAGGTCTATGATTATGCTCATCTGTCCCACGACCCTTCTTGAAAACGTGAATGACCTGCGCCTTTTTCCAGTCGCTAGGTACCGTTCGCTGTCCAGCGATATGTAATATTATCTCACTGAGGGTTCTAGTGTTTGTAGTTCATTTGTCACGGTCATCACCGAACAGATAGCGCAATGGAAACATGCCTATGTGCTCTTTAATTTGACTATGCAGGCAGTAAGAGTGCTCAGTTCAGAGGCGAATAGTTTTCGCAACATTCATCCTAAGGTACAACCATGCCTTGCCCACGAGTACATAATCCTGTCGAACAACTTCAGCCACTTGAACAGGGTTGCATTATCATCCTGCAAGTAGCTGGAAAGACGTATCGGTGGGTTACTGTACATGCTGAGCACAACGTATTGGTTGTGTGATGGTCTATGGAACATTCCCACAACCGTGCACAAGCGTGCGTTAAGATCGCCGTATTTGGAGAGCAGCACTGGCCAGCCGAACATTATCGTGGGAAGAAATCTGGGCACGTATTGCACGTGAAGTATCACCAAGGACCACTAGCAATGGGAACCGCCTGCACCGATACCACGACACAGCCAAGCACGACCACTCGGATGCGAAAGAGCCGACTGCAGAGAGGAATGGTATACTGTTGTACCCAGCGATAAGTGTGTGGTGACGGCACTCATGACTCTGGAGAGTACCGCACCACAGTCGATAGGCCGCGCTCGAAACACTCGTAGCTCGGCGGCCGTATTAGCCAGGGGCCGCAGCTTCCAACCCATGCGCAACACTTGTGTGGATGGCGATTGGTCGATGCCTCGTTAAATTCCTGAGCACTGAGCTACGGTGGACAGTTCTCTCCAGTGCGCTGAATCGTTTACCGTCTCCAGTTACCGCCGAGTCTACTAGCTGCAGTGTTCGTCCTTCGTCAAGCTCCGTAGGCATCGTAGGCCAGCTGTGGACTGTACGAAGTCATCACTCGCAGATGTAATAATTTCAAACGGCTAACTGAGATGGACATTTCAGAAGAAGAAGCATCATTTAAGTTGACTGTTTCTTCATATTTAATAAATATCATGTTATTACTAACTGTTGGGAATCTTTCTGAAGGTAACCTACGCCATCCTCCTGCGAGTCGTTCCGTCTGTGTGCAAGTGATGGACGCATATGTGTGTTGCGGCGACTGACGAGCGACCTATTTCTAATACACTGCTGGCCACCGTAAATGCAACACCAAGAAAGACAAGAGGTAGCACAACAAAATTTATTTTGTAGATAACATGTTGACCAAGTATCAAATGATTACGTTTACAGACGTCTGTGACATGTGGTTCCTGCCAGAATCAGTAGCCAGAGTAGCCGCCATTGTTGGAGATCACCGCTGCCACACGTCTCGGCATTGAGTCAAAGAGAAGTTGGATGTGTTCCTGGGGTACAGCAGCCCAAGCAGCTTCCACGCGTTGCCAAAGATCATCTGGTGTGGCAGCTGCGGATGTAATCTGGGTCACTCGTTGAGCAACCATGGACCACATGTTTTCTATCGGCGAAAGATCCGGAGAGCGAGCCGGCCAGGGAAGCAGTTCAATCTGGTTATTGACGAAGAACCTTTGGACAATGCGTGCCACGTGTGGTCGCGCAATATCCTGTTGAAATATGGCTGTGGCCGAGCCCTGAAGGTACGGAAGGACAACTGGCTCCAGCACCTCGGATATGTAGCGCCGGCTATTTAAAGTACCGGCAATGCGTACTAGAGGCGTGCGAGAGTAATATCCAATACCGCCCCATACCATAATACCCGGTGCAAGACCAGTGTGGCGGTGCATAATGCAGCTGTCCAGCATCCTCTCTCCACGGTGTCTCCACACTCGAATCCGACCATCGTGGTGCTGCAGACAGAAGCGTGCCTCGTCAGTAAAGACAACGTCATTCCATTCTGCCGTCTACCGCCGTCTGTCATCACACCATTGGCGACGGAGACGTCTGTGGTTCTGCGTCAATGGTAGACGAAGCAATGGACGTCTTGCGGACAGACCACTCTGCTGTAAACGGCGTCGAATGGTACGCGCAGACACTGGATGATGCGTTACAGACGCATTGTGCTGTGCTATGGTTCGGGATGTCACTGAGCGATCCGTCACTGCCATGCGCACAATTTGCCTATCAGCACGTGCAGTGGTGCACCGAGGTGAATGCGATCGACCACGTTGGTCCGTCGTACCCTCCTGCATCCAACGGCCACATATCCGCATTACAGTTGTTTGGTTTCGTCCAACACGACTAGCGATTTCTCTGTATGATAATCCACAATCTCGGTAAGCCACTATCCTTCCTCTGTCGAACTCGGATACTTGATCAAACGATGTTCGCTGTTGTCTACGAGGCATAACTGATCGTCTTGTGAAACAACTACAAGGTAAACACACGTGCCGAACGTACACTCGTCGAAATGGCCAAGCCTTAAATGGCGCTATGAGGTGGCGCCACAGGCGCGCGTGATGTGCGTCTGCGCTGAAATTCTAATCGGTTGCATATCTCATCGCTGCAAACTCATGGTGTAAATTTCACTTGATTCGGATGCTTCCTTCAGGTTGTGGCATTTACGGTGGCCAGCAGTGTATATTCAGCCATGAGAAACAACACCAGGCCTAATGGTATGGGGACTATCAGTTACAACTCGCGGTCACATATGGTGTTCATGCAGGAGAAATCAACCATACAACTCGCGGTTATATATGGTGTTCATGCAGGAGAAATCAACCATACAACTCGCAGTCACATATGATGTTCATGCAGGGCAAATTAAACAGAGCCCGCTATATTGGATAGTATGTTACCCCTATACTAGTGGAGTTTCTTCGACAGGAAAGTGTTGCACTTTATCAGCAGGACAATGCACGTCCACATACGGGTGCTGCAATGCATCGTACTCCTCGTAGCATACAACTACTCTGGTCGGTTATATCAGCATATCACTCATCAGGTTAACACGTACGGGACATGACGAAGCTCGAACTTACTCGTTCTCCAGTGTCTGCAAGAACGATCGCGGGACTACAACAAAAGTTACAAGGTCCTTGGGACACTCCACCACAAGGATGCCATTTGGTGCCTTTACGATCGTTTGCATGTGAAAACATACTGTTGCGTTGCCACCGGAGACAGGTACATTGAGTATTGATGCGACTGGCTGGGCGTCCTTATTGGAACACGTATGTTTCAAACGGTCTGAATTTACATTGCAAAACCACCCGTCAGATAATTGGTTAATAAAATGGCCTTGCACTTGGTGGTGTTGCATTTATTTTTCCGGAAGTGTATTATGTGTTTAATTCTATAAACGCTGGTTTATTTTGCAGAGTTATCTGATATGAACGTGCCCTAATTTATTTTAAGTCAATCTGCGCAACTTTTATATCGCTGCGTGGAACTACGGCAAACCTTTACCCCTGGTAACTGCTCTTTCTGGGTCAACTCTTTCAACTGCGACGTCGGAGCAACGGAACACATGTGATGTAGTCAGATGTAACCTAGGGACCAAGTTATAATTTTTTATGCTGGATAATGTAGTTCCACAGGGGATTATTAATTAGGATGGCTAATGGTATGGTTCACCCAAGTGAAATTATAAAAAAAAACTTAGTTGATGCTGAATTGTAGTACTGCTTGTGATACCCCTTTTTCTAAATTAATTGGACAACTGACCGCTACAAAGGTAAAACAATGCAAAGTAGTAAAATATTCATGTAAAAGTAATCTGTGACTCTTCAAAAGTGAACGAATCTCTGTTGAATTAAATGATTCCAGCTCCTGTAGTAAGAGATCTTGTCTTCCTCACTCACTCTTTTATATGTCAGCTTCGGATGTAGAGGCACGCATTGATAGGAGGTACGTATTTTGTGACAATTTATCAGTTAAGCTATCTGATGTTCTTATTTATTATCATCATTATTATTGTTACACATTGATGCCTCCACGACAGTGCTTACCTTGAATGTTACACGATTATTCCATTTTTCTTGTTTCCTTCTTCTTTTTGTCTTCGCAAAACCTCTTCATTCTTTGGCTGCGTTCCTGTTTCCTTTGATGTCTGCATATTTTCCTATTTTTTCCTTTCTTTTATTTTAAATTTCGTGTTCATAACTTAGTTTCAGAATGTGTCTCTTTCCCTTATCATTTCAATATTGATCCCTGCTTGTTTCAGGTTTTGTTCTATTTCTTGAAACCAATTTTTTTTGTATGAACTATTTACTACATAAAAAATCCTGTTTGTGAGTCTGCTATTGTTCATTCTATATGTGTGTCCGTAGAATGTTAGTCGGCATTTTCTTATCATGTCTGTGAGCCTGTTTGTGTGCACATATAATTCTTTAGTAGGTCTCTTCATCCATATACCAATTCTCTGTACCGCTCTAAAAATTGTTTTGAGGATTTTAAGTTCTATTTTTTCTGTCTCTGTGATGGCTGATGCTCCGATTGTGGTCGTTTCTCATTCGTATAGTGCTTCTTGTAGTACAATTGTACTGAGTTTAGTCTGTATTGAAATATTTCTTTTATTGTAGTACATCCATAGCAGTTTGTACGCTTTCTGAAGTTTTTGCGTTCTTTGCCTGTTGGATGCCTTGTTTGATCGTCCTATTTCTATATATTCCAGAAGATATTTGAATTTTTCCACTTTGATAACCTTTCTGTATTTTGTGTACATGGCTTAGCGGTTGTTGTTCTTCCCGTGCATTGGGTCTTCTTATACGATATCTATAGACCTGTTTTAGAGAGACTTCATGAAAATATCCCAGTGCTTCTTGCGCTTCTTGTCTATTGTTTCTGATTATTGGAAGGTCATCTGCAAATACCAGGCATGTTATGATCATCTTGTTTGCACACGTTCTTCCTAACAGGAAACTTTTGTTTTATAATTTTTTCCAAAACAATGTTGAATGAAGGCGGTGAGAGACCATTTTCTTGCCTGACCCCTCTATGTATCTCGAATGGGCCTGAGATTTCTCCCAATAATTTTATTTTGGATGTAGTGTCTGTAAGTGTTTGTTGTATAAGTGTCCTAGTATTTCTGTCTATTCCATATTCTTCTAATGTCACTCAGAAACTCTGCCTGTCTATGGAGTCGTAGGCCTTGTTAAAGTCCACGAATGTGACTGCAGTGTTGTTAGTCTGTGTAATCCTTACGACGGTTCGCGGATTCCAAACTTGTTCAATAAAGGGCCTTCATTGTCTGAAGTCTGTCTGGTATTCAACTATCGTTGTATTAGCTTGTGTTTCTAGTCTGTTGAGTTATGATTTTGAGAGAATTTTGTAGGTGACTAGTAATAATGAAATAACTGTGCAGTTATTACAGGATCTCTTGTCGCCCTTTTGTGGAGTGGGTGAATCAACGCACATTTCCATTCCTGTGGAATTTTCTCTGTATTCCATATTTCTGTAAGAATTTTATGGATTTTCCTTGTGATGGTTTGGTCTTTGAGTATCTAGAACTTGGAAGTAAGGCCCACATTGGGCTCTGTGTTGTTTTTTAGTTGCTTTGTTATCTCTTCTACCTCTGTTACTGGAGGCGGCTTTGAATCTGGCTTTGGTACTGTTTTCGTGAGCAGTGTTTTTTATTGAGGCTTCTCGCAATTCAGAAGTTTATAAAAGTAACGTTTAAGAATTTTGCAGTTTTCTTTAGTATTTGTTTCCAGAGAACCGTCTGTTCTTTTGAAGCAATTATTTGGAGGCTGCTCATTCTTTATAAATATTTTTATTTAAAATTAGTCATTTAACTACTTTCTCCTAACCAGTATTCATCTGTTTCAGTGCCACTTTGAGACGAGGCAACGAGGAAGTCTTGGGAAACTGATCGGCTACCATCGTTCAGCCCATATACTAATTTGCATGATCAATCATAGAACCTCCTTTCATTATCTTATGATTTGTTGTACGCATTTTTATGCATGCCAGCATTGCCGATACAAACCTTCATTACCGATATACGGTCTGTTGTCGTTGTAGCAGTAGTAGTAGTAGTTGTAGTAGTGGTAGTAGTAGTAGTAATTGTTGTTGTTGTTGTTGTTGTTGTTGTTGTGGTCTGCAGTCCAGAGACTTCAAAAATGGTTCAAATGGCTCTGAGCACTATGGGACTTAACATCTTTGGTCATCAGTCCCCTAGAACGTAGAACTACTTAAACCTAACTAACCTAAGGACATCACACACATCCATGCCCGAGGCAGGATTCGAACCTGCGACCGTAGCAGTCGCGCGGTTCCGGACTGCGCGCCTAGAACCGCGAGACCACCGCGGCCGGCAGTCCAGAGACTGGTTTGATGCAGCTCTCCATGGTACTCTATCCTGTGCAAGCTTCTTAATCTCTGAGTAACTAATGCAACCTACATGCTTCTGAATCTGCTTAGTGTATTCATCTCTTGGTCTCCCTCCATCACTAAATTCGTCATCGCTTGATGCCGCAGAACGTGTCCTACTAACCGATCCCTTCTTCCAGTGAAGTTGTGCCAAAGCTGCATGCCCTCGGGAAAAATTACGGCTGTAGTTTCCCCTTACTTTCAGCCGTTCGCAGTACCAGCACGACAAGGCCGTTTTGGTTAGTTTTGCAAGGGCAGGTCAGTCATTCATCCAGACTGTTGCCGCTGCAACTACTGAAAAGGCTGCTGCCCCTCTTCAGGAAACACACGTTTGTCTAGCCTCTCAACAGATACCCCTCCGTTGTGGTTGCACCTACGGCTATCTGCATCACGAGGCATGCAAGCCTCCCCACCAACGGCAAGGTACATGGTTCAAGGGTGGGAGGGGGGCGGGGAGATACGGTCTAGCATTACACTATTAATGACTGACCATGAAAAACCAGCTACACCGATCTTTAGACACAGTTTTTTTATTAATTTCATTTTATTTGCCAGTACGCCTCGTCCTCATTATAGTGTAGCTGCACTGATCAGATTGGTTCAAATGGCTCTGGGCACTATGGGACTTAACATCTGTGGTCATCAGTCCCCTAGAACTTAGAGCTACTTAAACCTAACTAAACCTAACTGTATTCCTGACATACTGTGGAGCAACCAGCAGTAAATTAGGACGTCTGCTGCAGAAACATGGGCTAAGACCAGTGTCCCGGCCCGCCCCCAAGATGCGAGATATGCTGCGCCCTGTCACTGACGACATTGCTCTTCGAGTGCCCGGTGTGTATGGTGTACCCTGTGAATGTGGCAGCATGTACATAGGACAGACAGTTAGCACGGTTGCGGAGCGTTGTACTAAGCACAAACGCCATATAAAACAAAGGGAGCTTGACAAGTCGGCCATAGCTGAGCATCGCCTAGAAAACGGACATAAGATACAGTTCGAAAATACAAAAGTGTTGGCTCATGCTTCTACATATTGGGACTCCGTTATATAAGAAGCGGCCGAGATTCGCTTAAACAACAACAGTTTCAAAAGCGACCAGGGATACACACTCAGCAGGGCATGGGGACGGACGTTGGACATCGAAAGAAAGCAGAGACAGACGCGCGACGCGGGAGCGGTATTTTCAAACGTGGCGCCTGCTTCTGGCGCCACCTGACGTTACCGGTGCTGCCGCGAACTGCCCGGGTCGACTTAGGCGCGCGCGCCACATTGGATCGATCTGACTGGCTGCTGATGATGTCATCATGCCTATACAGGGTGTTACAAAAAGGTACGGCCAAACTTTCAGGAAACATTCCTCACACACAAATAAAGAAAAGATGTTATGTGGACATGTGTCCGGAAACGCTTAATTTCCATGTCAGAGCTCATTTTAGTTTCGTCAGTATGTACTGTACTTCCTCGATTCACGGCCAGTTGGCTCAATTGAAGGAAGGTAATGTTGACTTCGGTGCTTGTGTTTACATGCGACTCATTGCTCTACAGTAGTAGCATCAAGCACATCAGTACGTAGCATCAACAGATTAGTGTTCATCACGAACGTGATTCTGCAGTCAGTGCAATGTTTACAAATACGGAGTTGGCAGATGCCCATTTGATGTATGGATTAACACGGGGCAATAGCCGTGGCGCGGTACGTTTGTATCGAGACAGGTTTCCAGAACGAAGGTGTCCCGACAGGAAGACGTTCGAAGCAATAGATCGGCGTCTTAGGGAGCACGGAACATTCCAGCCTATGACTCGCGACTGGGGAAGACCTAGAACAACGAGGACACCTGCAATGGACGAAGCAGTTCTTCGTGCAGTTGACAATAACTCTAATGTCAGCGTCAGAGAAGTTGCTGCTGTACAAGGTAACGTTGACCACGTCACCGTTTGGAGAGTGCTACGGAAGAACCAGTTGTTTCTGTACCATGTACAGCGTGTACAGGCACTATCAGCAGCTGATTGCCCTCCACGGGTACACTTCTGCGAATGGTTCATCCAACAATGTGTCAATCCTCATTTCAGTGCAAATGTTCTCTTTACGGACGAGGCTTCATTCCAACGTGATCAAATTGTAAATTTTCACGATCAACATGTGTGGGCTGACGAGAATCCGCACGCAATTGTGCAATCACGTCATCAACACAGATTTTCTGTGAATGTTTGGGCAGGCATTGCTGGTGATGTCTTGATTGGGCCCCATGTTCTTCCACCTACGCTCAATAGAGCACGTTATCATGATTTCATACGGGATACTCTACCTGTGCTGCTAGAACATGTGCCTTTACAAGTACGACACAACGTGTGGTTCACGCACGATGGAGCTCCTGCACATTTCAGTCGAAGTGTTCGTACGCTTCTGAACAACAGATTCGGTGACCGATGGATTGGTAGAGGCGGACCAATTCCATGGCCTCCACGCGCTCCTGACCTCAACCCTCTTGAATTTCATTTATGGGGGGCATTTGAAAGATGTTGTCTACGCAACCCCCGTACCAAACGTAGAGACTCTTCGTGCTCGTATTTTGGACGGCTGTGATACAATACGCCATTCTCCAGGGCTGCATCAGCGCATCAGGGATTCCATGCGACGGATGGTGGATGCATGTATCCTCGCTAACGGAGGACAGTTTGAACATTTCCTGTAACAAAGTGTTTGAAGTCACGCTGGTACGTTCTGTTGCTGTGTGTTTACATTCCATGATTAATGTGATTTGAAGAGAAGTAATAAAATGAGCTCTAACATGGAAAGTAACCGTTTCCGGACACATGTCCACATAACATCTTTTCTTTATTTGTGTGTGAGGAATGTTTCCTGAAAGTTTGGCCGTACCTTTTTGTAACATCCTGTATAAGCGAGAGACCGTAGCAGCCCCGGCAGTCAGTGAACTCCTGACGACGATGGCGGGGATGGCCATCGAAAGCTCGAGCATTTTATTCGAATTGACGCGGCTGGAAAACCGAGAACGTCTTATTCATGTATGCCGTCGCGAAATACTCCGAGGACACTTAAACCTAACTAACCTAAGGACATCACAGACATCCATGCCAGACGCAGGATTCGAACCTGCGACCGTAGCTGTCACGCGGTTCCAGACTGAAGCGACTAGAACCGCACGGCCACACCGGCCGGTTATACTAATCAAATCCATTAGCAAACATTCTTTAATGATTAACTGTGACACGAAACAGAAATGTTATATCGGGATCCTCGTTTTCCTAATGACTTTTAAGTAGAATTTCTTTGCAGGGTAAATCACTCAACAGAGCAAAGTCCACTGGACCTGACGGGATACCAATTCGATTCTACACAGAGTACGCGAAAGAACTTGCCCCCCTTCTAACAGCCGTGTACCGGAAGTCTCTAGAGGAACGGAAGGTTCCAAATGATTGGAAAAGAGCACAGGTAGTCCCAGTCTTCAAGAAGGGTCGTCGAGCAGATGCGCAAAACTATAGACCTATATCTCTGACGTCGATCTGTTGTGGAATTTTAGAACATGTTTTTTGCTCGAGTATCATGTCGTTTTTGGAAACCCAGAATCTACTCTGTAGGAATCAACATGGATTCCGGAAACAGCGATCGTGTGAGACCCAACTCGCTTTATTTGTTCATGAGACCCAGAAAATATTAGATGCAGGCTCCCAGGTAGATGCTATTTTCCTTGAATTCCGGAAGGCGTTCGATACAGTTCTGCGCTGTCGCCTGATAAACAAACTAAAACCCTACAGAACATCAGACCAGCTGTGTGGCTGGATTGAAGAGTTTTTAACAATCAGAACACAGCATGTTGTTCCCAACGGAGAGACGTCTACAGACGTTAAAGTAACCTCTGGCGTGCCACAGGGGAGTGTTATGGGACCATTGCTTTTCACAATGTATATAAATGATCTAGTAGATAGTGTCGGAAGTTCCATGCGGCTTTTCGCGGATGATGCTGTAGTATACAGAGAAGTTGCAGCATTAGAAAATTGTAGCGAAATGCAGGACGATCTGCAGCGGATAGGCACTTGGTGCAGGGAGTGGCAACTGACCCTTTACATAGACAAATGTAATGTATTGCGAATACATAGAAAGAAGGATCCTTTATTGTATGATTATATGATAGCGGAACAAACACTGGTTGCAGTTACTTCTGTAAAATATCTGGGAGTATGCGTACGGAACTATTTGAAGTGGAATTATCATATAAAATTAATTGTTGGTAAGGCGGGTATCAGGTTGAGATTCATTGGGAGAGTCCTTAGAAAATGTAGTCAATCAGCAAATGAGGTGGCTTACTGAACACTCGTTCGACCTATACTTGAGTATTGCTCATCAGTGTGGAATCCGTAGCAGGTCGGGTTGACAGAGGAGATAGAGAAGATCCAAAGAAGAGCAGCGCGTTTCGTCACAGGGTTATTTGGTAAGCGTGATAGCGTTACGGAGATGTTTAGCAACCTCAAGTGGCAGACTCTGCAAGAGAGGCGCTCTGCATCGCGGTGTAGCTTGCTGTCCAGGTTTCGAGAGGGTGCGTTTCTGGATGAGGTATCGAATATATTGCTTCCCCCTACTTATACTTCCCGAGGAGATCACGATGTAAAATTAGAGAGATTCGAGCGCGCACGGAGGCTTTCCGGCAGTCTTTCTTCCCGCGAACCATACGCGACTGGAACAGAAAAGGGAGGTAATGACAGTGGCACGTAAAGTGCCCTCCGCCACGCACCGTTGCGGAGTATAAATGTAGATGTAGATGTAGAAAGCCACATTTTCTTTCGACTTTCGATCGAACTGAGCTTCAGATCCTCATTTCTTCATCGTATTAGATGGTAAGTTAGAGAAAATGCCATGCAATGTGATGTTAAAGATTCGGTGCAGGACAACTGCACTGCAAGAAAGATTTCAGAGACGGCAGTGAAGGCACGTGCTGAGGCGCGCGGAAGGCAATCTGTATGCCGGTGACGGGGCAACGCGGTCTCCACTCCTCACGTCAGGCCGGGCGTCACGAATTCCTTCACCAGCGCAGCGGCTCTGCGCTCCTCTGGGGGGCACCTCCCTACACTCCGCTCCGCCTCTCCGTCTTCATTTCTCCTCCGCTGGGCGACCGCTGCCGCGCCACGCCACGTCCCCTGTGTCCGCTTTACGCCTTCTGCTGAGTTGTGCCACGTGGGCACACACGTAATCAGGTCACGCACCCTGCAACACTCACTCACTCTCTCTTCTCTCTCTCTCTCTCTCTATCCCTATCTCCCCTGAGAGGGAGCTTCTCACTAGCTCTGACAAAGGAAAGTTGCCAGGGTCGACGCTGGTATATTACCACCAAGCCACACTTCAGGTTCTCTCTGCCACACTATTCCGTCATTCTGTCTACAAGACGAAAGAGAGATAGATTTAGATTTTTAACGACTCGGTGACGTGGTTAGAAACTTAGCGCTAGCTACGATAAAACTGAACACTTGTTATATCATAATCTTGGTCTGCAGCCCTCTCTTTCTCCCTAATCCACGTAATGTGAAAATCGAGTATCACAACGGATATACCGGGTGATCAAAAAGTCGGTATAAATTTGAAAACTGAATAAATCACGGAATAATGTAGATAGAGAAATACAAATTGACACACATTCATGGAATGACGTGGGGTTTTATTAGAACCAAAAAAATACAAAAGTTCAAAAAATGTCCGACAGATGGCGCTTCATCTGATCAGAATAGCAATAATTAGCATAACAAAGAAAGACAAAGCAAAGATGATGTTATTTACAGGAAATGCTCAATATGTCCACCATCATTCCTCAACAATAGCTGTAGTCGAGGAATAATGTTGTGGACAGCACTGTAAAGCACTTCTGGAGTTATGATGACGCATTGGCGTCGGATGTTGTCCTTCAGCATCCCTAGAGATGTCGGTCGATCACGATACACTTGCGATTTCAGGTAACCCCAAAGCCAATAATCGCACGGACGGAGGTCTGGGGACCTGGGAGGCCAATCATGACGAAAGTGGCGACTGAGCACACGATCATCACCAAACAACACGCGCAAGAGATCTTTCCCGCGTCTAGCTATATGGGGTGGTTATAATAAAACCCCATGTAATTCCAAGCATGTGTGTCAATTTTTACCTCTCTATCTACATTATTCCATGGTTTATTAAGTTTTCAAATTTATACTGACTTTCTGATCACCCGGCAGATTAGCAAAAGGAACGTGTGAAGATTGAGCCGTACCGGCTCGGATCTATCGTACGACCGTGGTAGTCACACGAAATCTTCGACGTTTCGCCGCGCCAGGCGCTTTGACCAGCACCTGATAGGCAGTTGGAGGCTTTTAGCAAAGGCGGAAAGGGCATCTTGGTGACGCGAGGACGGTATACGGCCGTTCAGAATTGACATACTAAACTCTGACTCGGCGAGTGGATACCTGATCTGTAGGAGGACAGTGTTTTGATCAGTTGTGGCGCGATGGCATACTTTGGAAATTTGCCTCAGCAGAGTTAGTGGAGATCTTGAGTGCCCCTTCGCTACTGGATCATCAAATGTTACGGTAAGCTTGTTGCTGCAAACTGTGTGCTTGCCGCGTGGTGCTTCGACCAACTTCCCTTCAACCGTATTGCAGTATTTGTTGTCTGTCGGGGTTCATTCCGAAAGAAGTTAAGCTTATTTCAATAAGAGTTGTCCCTTTCGTTGCAGTTATTATGGGGGACTATTTGTAAAACAATTCCAGGGATTTAAATTTAGTCTTGTCTTTCTATTTAAGAACAGTGAACCTTATTTCAACAAGCGCTGCCGTTTCCTCTGCAATTATTCCAGGCATGCATTTGTAAAGCAATTTTGGAAATTTAAATCTTGTCCGCTATTTAAAAACGTTGAAGTGTATTTTAATAAAAGCTACCCTTTTTCCCTGCAGTTATTCCTGACAAGCATTTGTAAAGCAGTTCTGGAAACTGAAATTTTGTCATTTCTGCTGTTTTAAATACCGAAGTTTATTTTAATAAGTGCTCCCCCTTTTCACTGACGTTATTCCGGGCAAGGATCTGTAAAACATGTTTGGGCACTGAGGGTTTTAAGAGCTGCCCTTTTCACTGCGATTATTATGGGCAGCCATTTGTAAAGCAGTTCTGGGACTTGAAATTATCACTCGTTTGCATTTTAAAAGTAAAATTTATTAAATAAGTGCTGCCTTTTTCACTGCAATTATCAGGTCAAGCATTTGCAAAACATTTTTGCGCTTTTTGCCTGGTCTGCTAATAAAAACAGTGGAGTTTATAAGAGGTATTCTTTTCAGTGCAATCGGGTAATCGTTTGATAAAACAATTTTGGAGTACTGAAATTTAGTCTCGTTGTCTACTACTGCAGTTCTGGTGTTACCCAGTTACCCAATTGTTAACAACTGTATAGCTAATTGTAATTCTGAGTCACATGTACTGATAATTTGCTTATCAGCGTATGTAGGCATTAGGCAGATGTTTATAGAAATTTATGTTGGGGTTGAGAGCTCTTATATACCAGTATGCATCATTCCTTTTGTTGTAAAAACAGCGCAATGTTAGAAACGAAATTAGTTTTTAGGCTGTTTTGGTTGACGTTGTATGGGACCCACCCTTCTACTACTACGGCCGTGGGTGGAAAGTCTGCACCGCCCATCCCATCCCATCCGTTGGACTTTCACCGCCTATAGCGGGGTTTGAATTGTATTCATATAACTTCACTTTATTCTAAATTTACGTCACCAACTGGCGTAATGCATTATTGCTGTTAATTTACTAACACTTTTTGGAGAATTGTAATAGCATTCTTTAAATTTTATAATTTCATCGAGCACAAACAACTTAAATGGTATGGACACATCAGACGAATGGAACAGGAAAGGCTACCAAAATGCATAATCGACTGGGTACCAATTGGAAGAAGAAAAAGGGGACGAGCACCTGATACATGGATACATGGAGTTCAGTCAGCAATGAGGAAGAACAACATTCCTGAAGATTTATGGACAAATAGAGAAGAGTGGAGAACAATAATTAGTGACTTACTGTAATCTAGAATAGGTGCTGGAAAAATGTACTCACATTGTAAATCCATAATAATAATAATATAAATTTTATATCCAAAGTCAGTTCAAGTGTGTGTGTGTGTGTGTGTGTGTGTGTGTGTGTGTGTCTGTGAGGAAAAATAATTTCTCTTAATGTTCTTTTGAATAAAGTAACATTGGTATTATCAACCGTGAATGCTGTTCCTTGTTGTCTGGGCCGGTCCTACAACTCAGCAGTATGTTAAAGCTTGTGGAAGACCATCGGAAAGAGGCCAGCGTGTGACTCACTACTTGCACTTTCACCGAGCCATCCGCCTGCTGTAATAAAAATAGGCTTAAGTTTGTTTTCCCCAGTAACTCAAGTGTGAACTGAGCAGAAACAATTGCAGTCATTTCGTAATTAGTCCCATCTAATATAATTTTGCTACTCCTATTAACAGGTCAGGTAACGAACTATTAGATCTTATAAAAATAATGGGTTTTCCTTCGTTTGGGGCAATGTTCAGATGGCTGAGTTTCACATGCAAGTCGTGTGCCCCTTTATGTCTCTCAGAAGACATAGCACTTTCACGTAACGCATTCATAAGAGACGCTGCCCAGGACGGTCGCTTTACAGGCCTGGCGGGGTTCGTAATGGTTCGTTCTCGCCAATCTGGTGCACGGAGAACATTTCGCTGATTAACGGCACCTCTTGCAGACTCGTTGGCTCCAGGCCAGAAACGACAGCTCAGCAACTGAAGCCAATTTAGGCCCGCAAGGATGATATCCCAATAATTAAGTGGGAAGTTACGCCCCTGTTAGTCATACAGACACCAAAGATTTTTATCGACACCGTGGAAAGAGTCGAGAATCTTTCGAAAAATAAGCGGGGTGGGGTGGTAAAGAATGAAACGAGCATTTGCTGATGGCTCATTGGCCAATACCAAGACGAGCTCCCACTGGCAGCTAATACGGTGTGGATCTTTCTAAGATTTCTAAGACGACAGAAGGAGAATCGTGCGGAAGATCTTTCCTCTTCTGATATGTGAAACAAGTAATCACGGGCCCTTGTTGGCTGATATGGACTTTTGGCAGAATTATTTTGTTGAGAACCCATGGTTAGAGAAACGAAAGAGAACCGAGAACGTTCGGTTCTGGAGTATAGAACAGAGAACATTTTGTTCCAAGGCTAGTCAAGAGAACACACTATTCCGAAGAGCCGTGGAGAGAAGATTCATTGAGTGAGATCAGTGCACAAAAGTTGGTTTTCGTTCGTACAAGGTGGCAGCCAGAATAATACTCCCCGACAGTGATAGCATGTAATTGCGAACGGTATCGTGTGTAGTTTAGGTACCTTGCGATCTAGTTACTATCTTTTCACAGCCGTTGTCATGTTTCTTAATTTTTTGATTCCAATTCTTTCGCTGTTCTGGACTCAACTTTTGTTACAGTAAATCTTGACTTATCGTGAGTTGCTCGTTAATTTGCCTCATGTGCATACTAATTCTGATGAATGTCTAATCTCTCCTTAACTGCATGGGTAACGCACTTATTTCTACCATATCAACTGAAGTCGAGTCAGTCATGATCTCTGGAAGTAACGCCTCTTTCATATTGTGATTCTCAGTTCCTACCATACATGCATTACTTGTAACTAAGATAGTTTAAGATTTCCTGCATTTCTTATTAAATTTGTGCGAAGATGTTCGCCATGTCTAGTGTTTTTCAGCGTGTATGGATCCTCGTCAATGTACATTAATCGTATTCCTGTGGATATCACTTCAGTAGTTTGTTAACCTTATGTCACATGAATATATCAGTTATACTTGTATATGAGAGACGTTGTTCTTCGTCATGACAGTTCCACTGTGCAAATATTCTTTTAAATTAGGCAACTTCCGATCAGCCTACGGGCCATTGGACACATTCCTTTATTTTTTTGTGAATCGTTGATGCTTAGGCGACCCTTGTACTAAGTCATTAGCAGAATCAATTGAACAGCTTACTTTTATTTATATCCTTCCCACATAACAGAGGTAGGGGTGTAAATGTGGAAGCGTGTGGGTAATGTGGAACCGTCTAGTATCTGGCCTACAGAGTGCTGCACTCTAGCGGGGCAGCCAGATATTGTTGCAATAGTTTCTATTTGTCACGGTAGAGGATTAGCAGTCAGTTGTAGAGACGGGTCGAACTCGTTCATTTCCGTGAACTACTTCATTCATTTCACTCTTTGCCGTGAAGCGTTCAAATGAAGTAGTTCATTCATGAAGTACGGAAGCCTGGCGAAGTTGGCCAGTTCGCCGCTCAGCCGCGGCTACGCTCGCTTCGCCTCGATCTTACAATAAAGCTTCGTAATACTTCATAATTTTACCAACATGTGGCCGAACTATGCAGTAACGTGCACGCAACGTTTCACGCTCTTCAGCGTCTGACAGTGAGTTAAATAGAGCTTGGTCGAAGGGGTCAAAGGAAAGATAAACAGAGAAGCCTGTCACATATAAAGAAGGTATTACATTTAATCTTGCTCGAAATTTTCTCATGAAGCGCCCAAAAAAGTCTTTATCTGCCAAATGAAACATTATTTGTTGTATTAATGGACTGAAAACTAGGGCTACCAACGAAATGCAGTCCAATTTTATGTACCTTTTAAAATTTAATCCAAAATAGAATGAGTTTGTTTACCACTGCCACAAAGTCTATATACCTACGTTAAGTAATTATTCAGAAGTTTTCCTGTAGATTTTATTTTTGTTGAGAATAATAACCGTCCAGCTTCAAAACGTAAACTGTCACCTGTAGTCATTGGTACGATTTCAGGTAAAATCCCTCTTTCAGTGTTATTAACAAACCTTTTATTTTCATGTTGGCTGTGCGTGCTCACACAGCCAGCCTCTTAGTTTGTATCTTTAATATTCATTTGTCTGCAAGCGCTGCCAACGGTAGGCTACCCGTAGATGCGAAGTTTAACTCCACAATTAGTCACGGGTAATGATGTCAGCACTGCAGGAAGCAACTGACGCTGCTTTCGCCTCGCCCCTAACTTCCCCAACCCCTCGTAAACCCATCGTTCGCCACAAACACCGCGCGATTCCTCGACAGGCATTAGAGGTATTTTTTTTACGGACCTTGAGTAGAGGGAGGACTGAAGGGAGGACTGAAGAGAGGATGAGTGACGTAACGCCGATGTAGTAGGAGAGGGAGAGGGGAAGAGAGTGAGTGAACTAGAAAAAAGTGTGGATTGTGCTATCTGTGAAGAGTTTGAAGTACCAGTTCATTGAAATTGAGTGGTTAGTTCACACTTCACTGGAGTGAAGCGTTCATTTGAACGACTCATTCACAAGCTCCCCATCACTAGTCAGTTGAGCAACAGACGCCTTGACTGTGATGCAATTTACGTTCGCGCATTTTCTAAACCTTTTTCGAGGTAAGTTGTGGTACTAGATTTAACTACATACTTTGTAGTTATCTTTCTTTACGTCTGATAGCTTATGAAGGGAGGTGCATAGACGGTTTTAGCAGTCCTTTGTCAACCTTAAATGGATAGTTGCTTAATGTAATCTAACGAAATTTAAAATGGCCATCGTGTAGGTAATGTGGAAGAATACATACGATGGCATTGTGGAAACGTTTCCATAATACCAACATCAAATACATTACTTCTAATCCGTTTTGCGTCTGTTTCTAGATGCCATTTTGGGTGGCTTGCGGAGTATGAATGTAGATGTAGATGTAGATGTAGATGAAGCTCCTAGAAAACCGTCCAAAAATGGCTTAAGTTATCTGAGGATTCAGATCAAGAGCCCAATGTACCAACTATCTCTTCAGGGGAGTCAGATTTGGATCTCCGAGTTGGAGAAGAAAAACCTACTGAAGAAGATGCCATTTGTACTTTTTGTGGAGGCGCATTTTTCAAAGACATTCGGGGAGAATTGTGGATTAAGTGTGTAGTGTGTGAGGAGTGGAGTCACTCTTTGTGTGCCGGAAATGAAGGAGATATTTACATATGCAATTTTTTCAAGTGAACTTCGCTTATGAAGCATTTTTCTATTACAGTTGCGTTTAAAAATAATTTTGTGTAATTTAAATTTAATATAAAATAAAATAGTTTCTAACATTATTAATAGTTTACGTTTGAAGTAGTTAGTTTCCCACAATTTTAAGGCGTTTCCACATTACCTGCACTTCTTGAAAAATTAATGGGTTGTCGTGCAAGCAGAAAATGTTTTTTAATTTTTAACATATTTAGTCTTTGTGTTTCATAATATTACATTGCTAAAACATTATGAATTAGTTTTGGCTAATTTTTGAAGCTGAAAGAGAATAAACATTTCTTTTATAAAGCAAAAACCAACTGGGTTTCCACATTTGCACCCCTGCCTCTAATAGGTATCTTTCAACCATACAGATGCGTAAATGTCTTAACTATTCGACATTAATCATGTAAAACCTTTATCGCCGAAGACGCAAATGGTTAAGTACGTTGCTTTTATTAGTAAGCAATAAACTGTTTCCATTAATTATTTTGGGGGCTATAAGTCAGAAAAACTTTAGAATATGTTTCAAATTTTATTTAAAGTTGGTCGTAAGTTGTTAAGTACTCTGATTATAAAGCAGTGGGTCAGTGTAGTCTGAGTAATTTGTGCTAGGTTTTAAGAAATCCAGTTTTTCACGCGTCTCCATGACTACGACATCATATCTGCTGAACTATGTATCGTATAGAGATATATTTTTCCAGGTACAATAAGTGGTTTATATGGACACCGTCTCCAAATGTGTTGCGAAGAGAGTTAAAAGTAAGAAGTAATAAATTAAAACTTGATACCTAATGGTGAAGTTCTATCGCATGAACATTGAAAATGTAGTAAGCGACATACTTTTCTTCCTTTATTTTGTGGAGTGTCATCGAGAAAAAGTTTGGAAAGGTTTGAAATTATGTATAAAGTTTGTTGGCAGGCGAAAAGTACTCTCATTCTCAAATACCTGATGAGTAGATTCTGGGTAATCTGCGGCTGTGTGTTACACTGCCGAACAAATATACGCAGTTTCTAACTAGAATACTTACCTTAATGCGTTAAATCCATAACTATTAATATCAACAAACTTATTTTGTAAACTACTTTTCATAAAATGATATAAAAATACTTCTACATTTCTTTTATACTTTTATTCGTTCAATAGGTTCAGTTTCAATTTTCTGAGGCGGTCACTGAAATGTGACAGGTCTTTAAACATCCCCCACACCTATGGTTAGCACATACACATCCGGAGCGTTTTTCTCACTACTTTTCAATATTGACAATTGATACCGAACATCTCTATTCCTAAAAATGAGCAACTGATGCTGACTGCTCAAATAATACACAACATATTCCCTGTTCGTAAGAAAGTATAGTAAAGGCAAGATATGTTTTTACGAGTACATATAGACTTGTAGTACTGTTTCAGGGATGAATCTCATGTATTCCTACTGTGGGACTGTGGATAGCTGTTCTATTTACACGACAAATGGCTGAGCCTAATCATGAATAACTGCTCGCTATCTCAGTCACTGAGCGGAAACATTCCACTTGTTCAGGGGAACCGTTGTTTCAGCTTTGGAAGAGTAATGTGTATACCGTTTACCGCATGCCCAGTAATCCTGGCGGCTGTATGGCAACCATAATCTGGCGGATTTAGTTCCAACATCTGCTGCCCCTCATCACGTGTATCATCGGTATTTCTTTTCCTTTTTTGTGATTCTGAATACAGCAGTCTTTTAACTTTGATATGCAATAGAAATCTGGAATATATCACAAATTCTTTCTAATTTCCTCTCTTAGTCGTTCCGTCATTTGTCTAACGATATTGCAAGTTTGCAGCTGGAACTGCCACATTCCAGATTCAAAGGCACGCGCATAAGCGGCTGACGTGTCTGGTATCCATAGCAACAGATTCTTGTGATGTCAGATTTCGACGTTAAAACTAAGAGATTGCTTCAGTACTTCATCGGCTATATCTATCTACATACAGGGTGTCTTAGCGAGGAAAAATATTCCGAAAACTTCATGGCATTCGGCGTTAAACGTCAGGAACTGTTGTTTTCATTTTCCTCGTAAAGTTAGAGCTCATAAAATAAAGAAAAAAAAATACATTTAAGGAAGCACTGAAGAACCTCAGGATCTGACACATTTTAAGCCAGAGATGCATTGCATGAGACACTAGCGTCCTGCTTTATACTCCAGAGACCTGAACCAAAATTTACGTTCTAAACTGCAACAAACGACATTTTACACATTGAATGGCCTCACAAATCGAAGTTCAACATTTTTCGAATGCTTATCCATTGCTGCAGAAAACCTGATGTGTTCTATGTTGTACATCAGTTTGCCACTGGCACAAAACGATACACGGTGAAACCTAAATGCTCCTTTTCGTTCACTAACGAAATAAAAACTTCTCTACATGCTGTAAAGTACACAACGAAGCCGAATGTTTCTGTTCTTTATTTATTGCGACAAGAAAGTTAATAGATATTCTGATAAGTATATATTACAAAAAAATCACATTATAAATTTAAAAATATACAGGGTGATTCCATGATTAACTTAAAATCTTTCAGGGATGATGGAGGAGGGTGAAAGTACGAATTTGAGATAAGAGACTCTAGTCCGGAAACTCTCGAGTCGATATATGTGAGTCAAAATCTGCTGAAGTTGCACTTTCATCTCGCGCAGCCTTAAAACTAAGTGACATAACTTCCGAATCCTAATCACAAGATACAGAATTCTCCCTGAATACCCTCTCTTACACTTGATAAATGGTGTCAAAGAAGCCGAAAATCAGAAGTCCATGGTACAGTAATAATGCGTTCCATTTACCAGCACATGTTTCACAAGCTACTACATTTCCAACAGCTGTTCAAAATGGCGTCCCACAGTGTCAACGCAGTTGTGGCATCGTTGAACAAAGTTCCGTGGTAACCATTATAATATTCCGAAGGTCGTTTGTATAGTGCCTTAGGCCGCGAGAATTCTTGCTAGGCGTCTCGTACACAAGACTTTTCACATAGCAACATAAGAAGAAATTATTTAGGGATGTATCAGATGAAAGTGCTGGCCACGAAACAGGACTTCCTCTGCCTAGCCACATCCCAGGAACGTTTGATCAGGAGTTCACGAATACTCAGTCCAAAGTGAGATGGGACGCCATCATGTTGGAAACACATCCATTGACGAATAGTAAATGGGTTGTGTTCTGGGAACATGGGTAATACGCCTCTGATAAATACTTTGTACATTATCGCATTTAAGCGGGGAAGAGGGAGAAACAGGCCCAATACGGAATCACTGACTATGTCTCGCGCACGTCAATTGATAACATGTGCCTATGGCTCTCATTATTTAGCTTTCCGTCTCTGGTGAAGTGAGGAGCGACTGTGAAGTGTTGCAAGAACCGTTGATTACCACACGGAGTCCGAGTCGGCAGGAATCAAAGCACTTCCTGTGAATGGTAGTGGTTTAGCTGTGGTGTAGCTGCATTTCCCGCAACACAGTACTCTGCGAAACATTCATTTCATGTGCAACTGATCGAGAGCTGATTGCAGGAGCCTCAAAAAAAAAAAAAAAAAAAAAAAAAAGGGCTCTGAGCACTATGGGACTTAACATCTGAGGTCATCAGTTTCCTAGAGCTTTGAACTACTTAAAGCTGCGACCTGCGACCTGCGACCGTAGCGCTCGCACGCTTCCAGACTGAAGCGCCTAAAACCGCTCGGCCACTCCGGCCGGCCAGGCGCCTCATCCACTCAACCACGCACTTAATCTCGTAAGTCGGGGGTCCGTGTTACTCGTCGTCCTCCACGGTCGTTGTACTGCGGTGACAATTGCCCTACTTCACTTAATTGTTGAAACAGTCTTGGAAACATGGTAAGAGAAGGCCGTCTTCTACGCGTATATTTTCTCCTGTACAACCTTTGTGCTTCACTGCCGTCACCCATTATCTTGCCCATATACGAAAATCATGTCTTCATGTTCCGCCACTGGGTACAGCACTGTCTGATCAGGGTTGAACGAGGCTAGTACTTTAATTTATAAATGCAGTCTGCTATAGTTCAGACATTGCACACCAGGACTACTGACGTGAGTGCACAGCGTACCATCTGCATTCAATTAGTTGAACTATTACCCTCACCTCTCCACTTAAGTGTTCGTCGGGGTTGCCTACCGTACAATCTTAGAAACAACAGCGTCGGTACATGTATTCCACAGTCAGATGTGTCACAACAATTTTCGCTTATAATTTTCCACTCGGTTGTTTCCGAATCAGTGCCCCTTACCTTATAAAAGTCCATTAGCCGCTCTCCTACCGTTCGCCATCATCCACGAAAGTTTGTAACGTCATCATGGTATCACCCTGTACAAAGCAGTAATGTTTGATGAGGTATGAAACGTTTTAAAAAAGATTAATTATGAAGTAAGGGAAAAAAACAGTTTACGTTTCTCTACTTAAATGAGACGGTTGTAAGATCCAGATCTGCTCTCTTTCTCAATAGCCATTTCTGAAAGGGGGGCAGTAGTGGTAATGATGAATTTATATTCTCTCTTTTTTGTTTATGTATTTACAACGTGCTCCAATATATTATTTGTAATATTACATGCCTCTGTTGACTGCATATGTGTATATGGGGGGGTAAAAGCCGGTGCCGGCACATACCTACTCCTAGCGAATACCACCATGGTTGTCGCCAAGCTTAACGTCCCCAACTTACGGACGGATCACCATCAACAGTGTCAGATGCCCTAAGTTCATGAGACACTATGGAGAGGTTATATATTTATACCAGGACATTGGCGCAAATTCTGATGATAAAGAACTTCACTTCAGCGTCTCTCTTCCCCTGGCCCGCCAAATATTGACAGTGTAAATTTTTCCGCCACCAGGATTCGAAACAGATTACCCCTGGGATCGAGCAACACCGCACAGCGTGTGGTTAGCGATCTCGGCCATGGAGGCGGGTTTAATATTCCTCATTGTGTTCTGGTCTTCTCCTTTTCCACATTTCTGTTTTCGATTTCCTGTATCTGTGTTTCCTCTTTCACAACAAAACAAACGTTATTGGAATCTCGAATGAGCAGAGCAAAATACACACATCAAAAAAAGTTTTGCATCACCCCGCTTCCTAGAACTCCTGAAGACAGACGTTGACTGTGGATATTGTATCACAGATACAGTCTCTTTGACTGATCGGAGACGTCACTAAACACGCCCAAAGATGTAAACAACCATGCATGAGCAGCGCCTATATGATGGAGGGGGTCCGACAGCCAATCAGTTGTAGTCATTCCACCAAGAAGGAGGTACACGGCTCGTGTTTGTGTTGTTCGACCACGCTTAGACGGTCAATACCGCGGTTCGATCGGGTCGGCATTGCAACTTTGTGACAGGAAGGGCTCTCAAAAAGGGAAATGTCCAGGGGTCTCGGAGTTAACCTAAGCGATGTTGTTCGGACATGGAGGAGATATAGAGAGACTGTCGATTACAAATCTCGCTAAAGCCGCCCAAGGGCTACTACTGCATTGGACGACCGCTATCTACGGATTATGGCTCTGAGGAACCCTGAGAGCAACGCAACCATGTTGAATAATACTTTTCGTGCAGCCACAGGACGTCGTGTTACGACTCAAACTGTGCGCGATAGGCTACATGATGCACAACTTCACTCACGACGTCCATGGCGAGGTCCATCTTCGCAACCACGACACCATGCAGCGTAGAGATGGGCCCAACGACATTTCGAACGGATCGCTCAGGATTGGCATTACGTTCTCTTCGCCGATGAGTGTCGCATATGCCTTCAACCACACAATCGTCGGAGACGTGTATGGAGGCAACCCGGTCAGGCTGAACGCCTCAGACACACTGTCCAGCGAGTGCAGCAAGATGGAGATTCCCTGATGTTTTGGGGTGGCATTGTGTGGGGTCGACATGCGCCGCTGGTGGTTATGAAAGGCGCGGTAACGGCTATACGATACGTGAATGCCATCCTCCGACCGATAGTGCAACCATATCGGCGGCATATTGGCGAGGCATTCGTCTTCATGGATGACAATTCGCGCCCACATCGCGCACGTCTTGTGAATGACTTCCTTCAGGATAACGACATCGCTCGACTAGAGTGGCCAGAATGTTCTCCAGACATGAATCCTATCGAACATGCCTGGAACAGACTGGAAAGGGTTGTTAATGGACGACGTGAGCCACTAACCGCTCTGATGGATCTATGCCAAATCGCCGTTCAGGAGTGGGACAATCTGGACCAACAGTGCCTTGATGGACTTGTGGGCAGTATGCCACGAGGAATACAAGCATGCAACAATGCAAGAGAACGTGCTACTGAGTATTATAAGTGCCGGTGTGTACAGCAGTCTGGACCACCACCTCTGATGGTCTCGCTGTATGGTGGTACAACATGCAATGTGTGGTTTTCATGAGCAATAAAAATGGGGGACATGATGTTTATATTGATTTCTATTCCAATTCTCTGTAGAGGTTCCAGAACTCTCGGAATCGAGGTGATGCAAAACTTTTTTTGATGTGTGTAGAATTGTTAGCCACTTGTTAATCATAGGTGTGCCAAACGTAGTCGGAAAGATATGCACGCATGTTTGTATGTCTGAAAGACATGTGAGTTGAAGTACACAGATATTGCCAAATACAGACACTGCACTAAATATATTACTTTTCAAAGCAAGGGAAACCGATGAAGGAAAGACTGTCTCTACCGGTGAAGGAATCACACGAACGGTGTATGAGCACTACTGCACGCAGACATTATGAGAAATGGACGTCTGGATCAGTCCGGGAGGCGTTTATGGATAGCCGAAGTGGTTAAGGTGGCCACTCAAGGTAAGAGAGAAATTCAGGGTCGGGTCCCAGTCCTTCAAAATGTTCATGTCTTTGTAGTAAGCCATAGAGCTGATGTAATTCCGTATTACTAACATTCAGTTTCTCCCTTCAGGTGTGCATGCATATCTGGAGAACACCTCAATCAGGAACACAGACACGTGAATTAAAAACACTGCACTAACTATATTTGTAGACAGTCTAATGCACAAACTAACTATTGATTCGATATACATATATTGCAAAAAAAGGCTCTGAGCACTATGGGACGTAGCATCTGAGGCCATCAGTCGCCTAGAACTTAGAACTACTTAAACCTAACTAACCTAAGGACATCTCACACATCCATTCCTGAGGCAGGATTCGACCCTGCGACCGTAGCGGTCGCGCGGTTCCGGGCTGGAGCGCCTAGAACCGCTTGGCTATTACATACGTATACACATACATTCAATATACATATTACTGTAATAACTCCCATAAATATCTGCCTATGTGACACGTGTCCTCTTAATCTATTGCTTCCACCCTTCAATACAAATAACTCAACAAATATACTATAACGAAACAGGATGTTGTAGCACTGTCAGCATTGCTATTCTGATTTTGTCAATGTTAGTGACAGTTGGTGGCTGTATGACACGTAAAGTCGTCACATAAAGTCAGTCCCAATATTTTTTGCAATGTACGCCTGCTAGTACTTGGTATGCGTTGGCTCGTTACGGTTGTGACAGTTCACTTTTACGTAATTACACTTTATTGATTACTTAGAAACTTGGTTTGATCTCCGTTTGATGTGCTACATCAACATAAATGATTAGAGAAGCAAAAACAATCCGATATGTTTCCATTACGCACAATCACAGTGTAATTAAAATATTTTCACAGTAATAAAATTATCGTTGTCTTGCTAATTTAGTCGTAGCCGGTAATATTATTTAGTAATGTGACATACATGACTTACTGCCTACGAAAATACACTGTTGCACTAAGACAAACATACGTATTTTCGTATTCTATAATGATATGTGTAAATAATGAACAATGAATTATACTGGTGACGAAGTGTGACATCGTGAAGACAAAAACAGGGATATCCAGACGCTCATAGTTACACAAGTTTTTCAACGCGGGCATTTTAATTTTATTTGACAATCTGTTTCAGTCAGTAATGATCACCGTCAGACCAGTCTAGAAGACACAAAAATAAAATGTATGTATGACAGAATGCAGTCCACCAGCTGAGTGGAAATTAACTGCAGTAAAATCTGCAACCAACTAAAAAATTACCGTTACGCCAGAAACAGAGTAACATAATATGTACTTATGGAAATGAATGCGCCAAATCAGATGCAATAAAATAATCTGTTTTCAGTATTATACATGACAGGCCTGTTTCGGCTTATTGCCATTATCAAGTACCATCTAGTTGAAGTGACCACTATACTGCTTCTATAGTAAAGTCTTTCTGTCACATCTCGTTAAGTATAATAATTTTTCTAATTACGAAATATAAAACTACAGGTTTTTCAGATAGTTTGACTGTTTAGTCTTCACAGTTCTTTACTATGTCAAAACAGAACTGTCAAAATATCTGACAAAAACGTATTTTTACGTTTCGTAAGTACAAGAACTGTTGTACTTACCGAGACATGACAGAAAGACTTTACTAGAGATGCAAAATGGTTGTCATTCCCAACTACACGTGTCTTGATAATGGCAATGATCCGAAACAGACTGGTCGCGTAAAATATTTAAGAAAATATTGCCTTACTGCAGCTCGTTTGAAGCATTCATTTCCATACTGTCTTATACTTACGTATGCGATGCTGCGGGCCCAATACAACTGTAACGTGTCAGGCAAATCCAACACCTTCCATGAAAACCCTGACATGATAAGCAAATCCAGTAATATGTCACATAGCTCCGAATAAATCGTGGCATTAAATTAACCAAAGTAATACAAGTAACGAGTGAGCAAATGGGATACCACAGACTAACACAAGAATGCCTAAATGCATGTCATACCTTTCCACCGTGAGACAGACGCAGTTCCGAGGGGAGAAACGAGAACAGAAGCCGAGAGCAGAACCGTGTTAAGCTGGAAGACCCTACGATAAGGGACGGACACCCACGTCGCCAGCTAACCGCTAGGACCACACCCCAGTCGCAAGTTTTAGTGTGAGACTTTTTCGCGTCTCTGTTACGTCAGGACCACCCCCCAGCCCATGTTAAAAGCTAGAGCCCTCCAGAAGAACAGTATAGATCTTACGATAACACAAAAAGGGCCACTCCAACCGCAAGTTTTAGCGTGAGACTTTTTCGCGTCTCTGTTTCGTCAGGACCACCCCCAGCCCATGTTAAAAGCTAGAGCCCTCCAGAAGAACAGTATAGATCTTACGATAGCACTAAAAGGACCAAACCAGCTGCAAGTTTTAGCGTGAGACTTTTTCGCGTCTCTGTTACGTTGCAAACTTTAAAAAACATTGCCCCACCATGAAGAGTATAACGTTTCTCATTGGATGGACAGAATTTTTGTAGGTGGAGCTTAAGGTTAACATTGAGACCATGATTGATCAGTTGAAAACACAGCCAGATAGTTTTTTTAAACCAACTTCGGTAAATTGTAGTAAGGAGAAGTCAGGAGAGAGTTGCCTCCGAGACGGCGAGGTGAGCGGAGCTGTGCTGCCCGCCGCCCCCTGGCGAACACCGACAAGGTAATGAACGCACACGATGCCGCATTTTTGAGCGCATAAGGCTTCACTCAGAACTGCAGAAGTCTCATCTGTTACATCCCCTTTTTGCGTAATACTAGTGTCGATCGTCAATTAAAGCTCATGGTGTTCACATTTGCCACTTGAAGTAAAAATCTGAAACGCGATGATTTTTCTGTTATATAGTTATTGAGAAGCCACATCAGCCACTGTAATTTACGACAAGTTAGATAAGTAATTAAAGATAATTGAGGGTCACTGTAGACCATTTTGATAGTTTTCTCTTTTGTGAAACTTAATTTAAACCTAGATTATAGATGTGATATGGCATAGGTCATCCTTCGATCCATTGTAGAACTTGAAAACCTATTCAGGAATATTCGTTCACATTTTTGTTGAACGCAGTTGGTTTTTACCATCCTGTATTAAAACATTTCCTTTTATCAATAGCGCAATTTATAAACAATGTTTTGTGAGTAGAATAAAATTTCCAATGGTAAACTTAACTGCTTTTTCGACGTTATTTTTACCAGCTAACTAAAAATAGGAAAGCCTTAACCCCTTCCACTAAATTTAGTTAGTATTAAGATTCTTTTACAGGGAGTGCAGTGGAGCTGATGCTGAAATCATTAAGTATTTGGTTATATCATCGCTAGTCTCACTGAACTCTTCTGAATTCTACATGTCATGTGTGGTCTGGCGTCTCCTTACCAGCAACAGGTCCCAGGTTCAAACTAGTCAATTCCCTAAAAAAACACGCTCAAAGCGTCGTTGCGCTAAAGTGGTAGGGAGACACGATATAGAACAAACAGACACCACGCAGAATGTTAGACAACGTAAAAACTCCATGTACTTGTGATAACAGAACTGCAAAAAAAAATCATCAAATTTCTGTCAATAATTCTAGCATCATAATATAAGATAGATAACAAACCTAAATATATTTTGCTGCCACTTGATAGTGCTAGCGTCGTCATACCGTTCCTTCACCGACAACAGAAGGCATCGAAGAAGCTTCGCCGCTACGTGTCACTCGCTGCGTACACAGTTTGTAAATGGGTGTATGACAACGGAATAGCGACAATAACGTAAGTCTGAATTTACGGATTATTATAATGTGAAACAGTGGAACAAAAGTATTCAGTGGTGAAATAATAATTTATATACACGTAAGTACTAAAATGCACTAAAGAACAAAAGAAACTGGTACACCTGCCTAATATCGTGTAGGGCCCCAGCGAGAACGCAAAAGTTCCGCAACACGACGTGACATGGACTCGACTAATATCTGAAGTAGCGCTGGAGGGGATTCACACTATGCATCCTGCAGGGCTGTCCATAAATCCGTAAGAGTACGAGGGGCGGACATCTCTTCTGAACAGCACGTTACAAGGCATCTCAGATATGACAATAATGTTCATGTCTGGGGAGTTTGGTGGCCAGCAGGAGTGATTAAACTCAGAAGAGTGTTCATGGAATTGCCCAGTGGACAATGGATGCAGGCGATCAGACAGTATGTTTACGTACGTGTCACCTGTCAGAGTGGTATCTAGACGTATCAGAGGTCCCATATCACCCCAACTGCACACGCCCCACACCATTACATAGCCTCCATCAGCTTGAACAGTCCCTTGCTAACACGCAAGCTCCATGGTTTCATGAGGTTGTCTCCATATCCATGCAAGTCCGTCCTCTCGATACAGTTTGAAACGAGACTCGTCCGACCAGGCAACATGTTCCCAGCCATCAACAGTCCAGTTTCGGTGTTGACGGGCCCAGGCGAGGCGTAAAGCTTCATGTCGTGCAGTTATCAAAGGTACACGAGTGGGTCTTCGGCTCCGAGATCTCATATCGATGATGTTTTGTTGAATGATTTGCACGCTGACACCTGTTGACGGCCCAGCATTGAAACCTGCAGAAATTTGCGCAGGTGTTGCGCTTTTGTCAGGTTGAACGATTCTCTTAAGTCGTTGTTAGTCCCGATCTTACAGGATCTTTTACCGGCCGCAGCGATGTCAAGAGATCTGATGTTTTACCGGATTGCTGATATTCACGGTACTCTCGTGAAATGGTTGTACGGGAAAATCCCCACTTCATCGTTATCTCGGGGATGCTGTGTCCCATCGATCGTGCGCCGACTGTAACGCCACGTTACAACTCACAAATCTTGATAACCTGCCATTGTAACAGTAGTAACCGATCCAACAATTGGCGCCACTCACTTGTTGTCTTATACAGGGTGTTACAAAAACGTACGGCCAAACTTTCAGGAAACATTCCTCACACACAAAGAAAGAATATATGTTATGTGGACATGTGTCCGGAAACGCTTGCTTTCCATGTTAGAGCTCATTTTATTACTTCTCTTCAAATAACGCTCATTTTATTACTTCTCTTCAAATCACATTAATCATGGAATGGAAACATACAGCAACAGAACGTACCAGCGTGACTTCAAACACTTTATTACAGGAAATGTTCAAAATGTCCTCCGTTAGCGAGGATACATGCATCCACCCTCCGTAGCATGGAATCCCTGATGCGCTGATGCAGCCCTGGAGAATGGCGTATTGTATCACAGCCGTCCACAATACGAGCACGAAGATTCTATACATTTGGTACCGGGGTTTCGTAGACAAGAGCTTTCAAATAAATGAAAGTCAAGAGGGTTGAGGTCAGGAGAGCGTGGAGGCCATGGAATTGGTCCGCCTCTACCAATCCATCGGTCACCGAATCTGTTGTTCAGAAGCGTACGAACACTTCGACTGAAATGTGCAGGCGCTCCATCGTGCATGGACCACATGTTGTGTCGTACTTGTAAAGGCACAGGTTCTAGCAGCACAGGTAGAGTATCCCGTACGAAATCATGATAGCGTGCTCCATTGAGCGTAGGTGGAAGAACATGGGGCCCAATCAAGACATCACCAACAATGCCTTCCCAAACGTTCACAGAAAATCTGTGTTGATGACGTGATTGCACAATTGCGTGCGGATTCTCGTCAGCCCACACATGTTGAATGTGAAAATTTACAGTTTGATCACGTTGGAATGAAGCCTCGTCCGTAAAGAGAACATTTGCACTGAAATGAGGATTGACACATTGTTGGATGAACCATTCGCAGAAGTGTACCCGTGGAGGCCAATCAGCTGCTGATAGTACCTGCACACGCTGTATATGGTACGGAAACAACTGGTTCTCCCGTAGCACTCTACATACAGTGACGTGGTCAACGTTACCTTGTACAGCAGCAACTTCTCTGACGCTGACATTAGGGTTATCGTCAACTGCACGAAGAATTGCCTCGTCCATTGCAGGTGTTCTCGTCGTTCTAGGTCTTCCCCAGTCGCGAGTCATAGGCTGGAATTTTCCGTGCTCCGTAAGACGCCGATCAATTGCTTCGAACGTCTTCCTGTCGGGACACCTTCGTTCTGGAAACCTGTCTCGATACAAACGTACCGCGCCACGGCTATTGCCCCGTGCTAATCCATACATCAAATGGGCATCTGCCAACTCCGAATTTTTAAACATTGCACTGACTGCAGAATCATGTTCGTGATGAACACTAACCTGTTGATGCTACGTACTGATGTGCTTGATGCTAGTACTGTAGAGCAATGAGTCGCATGTCAACACAAGCACTGAAGTCAACATTGCCTTCCTTCAATTGGGCCAACTGGCGGTGAATCGAGGAAGTACAGTACATACTGACGAAACTAAAATGAGCTCTAACATGGTAAGTAAGCGTTTCCGGACACATGTCCACATAACATATTTTCTTTATTTGTGTGTGAGGAATGTTTCCTGAAAGTTTGGCCGTACCTTTTTGTAACACCATGTATAGACGTTGTCGACCTTAGAGCCGTATTCTGCCTGTTTACATATATTTGTATTGGAATGCGCATGCCTATACCAGTTTCCTTGGTGCTTCAGTGTATATACGAGTACTTATGTTCTTAATAAAATGAAAAATGCATTGAGAATAACATTCTAAGACATCGGTAGGAGCAATGATGTTCAGCAAGTGCAGAAGTCACATAACAACTAAGCAAACAAAGGCGAGGTATGGCTGTCGGTCGCTCCCTGTTAGGGCGCTAGCGAAATTCCAGCGATCCTCGTACCAGGCTGCGCTGCCATGGCGGCATATAGCAGGGAATAGAATCGAAAACAGCAAAAACTACGCATGGGAAATAAAGTAAAATACGTCAAGACCAAAATAGTCTATAATATAGCGCGAAATTGTCATTTTCGATTAACTCTAACCGTTCACTGAGAATTTTATAAGGATGGTTTTTGTTGTCCTCCCAGAGATTCAGTAAAGCGACCATCGTCGGAACAGTGCAAAACGTGCATTCTGTTTCCCGTTATCCGTAACAGCGTGCTTCCGTTCCATTAAGTGTTATCCACAGGGTGAGTCCAAGTGAGGTCTGACTTTTACTAATGAGTTTTATTAGTGAGTTGTTATCAGAAGTATGAGTCCGTAACCCAACACAGTACTACATATTGCGAAGCTTATTTTCTGGTAGTAAGCATATTTTTTCATGCTGTAAGAAACCACTAGTTCCAAAATTCAGGAAGTTTGTGTTATACTAATTTGATAGAGTTTTTAAATGACGGTATGTTTGCTTTTTGCTGTAACCGTTTCAATGCGCTATTGCAATTTTGCCTTTTGTGTCAGTTCAAGCATCTACAAGGACATAATAAAAATTATTAAGAAAAATATGTAAGTAATGGCACATACAACGTATCTGCAGTTTGTTAACATTTGAATAGAAATTGGTTAAAAATTGCGTTCCTATAGGGCTGTGCCATTCTTGATAGTGAAAGAGTCAGTGGTTGTTGTCAATGGCATGAATAGATCTGTTATTTATATGAAGTTGAAGCACTCAGCATGGGGCACAGGTAACAACATCAGGCGTATGTGTACTCAGCTGTACATAAGCGACCATAATATTCCATTCTGTGTTGTATAAACTTCAGTGAAGCTATAATATCACGACAAGGTTTTACGTAGGTAAAAGAGCATACTTACAGTACTTTAGACCGATGTTATCAGCAGTTTAGTCCCATAGGAACTTACCACCACAGTACTTTAGACTATGCCTAATAAAGTCTACCAATTTCTAGTGTCTGAGATCCGTTTGTCACTTGAAGGTGTTTTACTGGTTGCACTTTGAAACCGCTACCAAATTCAGAATATTTTCAGAATTTAAATTGGTCCATCCTTCCTCAGTCTACGTAGTACCGTCAAAGGTTCCCCACTTCTGCTGGTGCTGTAACCGTAACTACACTACGCAGGTAGCCACGAAGAGAGGATTTACGTTTGTTGCTTATGTGTGCATGCTGTCTGAATCCGTTGGAGAATCCCCTACCTGTTGGCCCCAGACAGAAACCCCAGACAGAAACTTTCATGTTCAGCACATTCGATTCTGTACACTTCAGATTGCTTCGACTGTTTCGTTTGTTGGTGGCGTGCCTGACTGACTAGTTTGCTGCGGCCCACGAATTCCTCTCCTGCGCTAACCTCTCACAGTAGCATATGCGTCTTACGTCCTCAATTATCTACATTTGCGTCTAGGACCATGACTGTTGGAACCTTAATACCTTACCTTATCAGTCCTCGAGATTTTCAATATATCAGATGCTTCGATTCTCTTCTGTTTTCTTCAATTTCATGATTCACTGCCATACAGTTGTGCTCCAAACGTACACACAAATTTCTTTCTTAAATTTAGGCCTAGGTTTGATACTAGTAGATTTTTCTAGGACAGGGATGTCCTCTTCGCGTGTGCTAGTCTGCTTTTATGTTCTCGCAGCTCCATCTATCACGGGTTATTTTGCTTCTAGAGTACCAGAACTCTTTAATCACCAATTTTGGTGTTAAGTTTCTCACTGTTTTCATTTCCGCTGCTTCTCATTACTTTAGTCTTCCTCTGGTTTACTCTCAATTTATATTCTGTACTCATTACACTGTTCATATCATTCAACAGATCCTGTAATTATTCTTCACTATCACTGAGGATTACAATGTCATCAGTGAATCGTATATGATACCGTTTCGCTCTGAATTTTGATCCCACTGCTAAACCTTTCTTCTGTTTCCACTAGTAATTGTTCAATGAACAGATTGAACAGTAGTGGCAAACCATTGCATAACTGTCTTACATCCTTTCCAATCCGAGCACTTCTTTCTTGGTCTTCCACTCTTATTGTTCCCTCTTGGTTATTGTACATATTATACATTACGCGCCATTCGCTGTAGTTTACTTCTGTTTTCCGCAGAATTTAGAACATCTTGCACCATTTCATACTGCCAAACGCTTTTTTTAGATCCAAAAATACCATGCGTGTCATGAGTTTTCTTCAGTTTTGCTTCTAAATCAAGCGTTAAGTCAGAATTACCTCTCTCGTGCCTTTGCCTTGCCTAAAAGCAAATAGATCGTCATCTAACAGATCCTCAGTTTTCTTTCCCATTCTTCTGTATATTATTCTTGTTAGCAGCTTGAATGGATGAAATGTTAAGCTGATCGTACTTAATTATCGCACCTATCACCCCTTGCTCTCTTCGAAACTGTGGGGATGATTTTTTTTCAGAATGTCTGACGACGTTTCGCCAGACTCTAACACCAACTTGGATAGTCTCTTGGTTGCCACCAACGATTTTAGAAATTCCAACGGAATTCCTACTACATTATTTCATCTCAAGGTTTTTAATCACGGCCAATCTGCAGAAGATAACGTACAATATAAAACATAATTTGTCACTGCACACTAAAATGACACGCTGGTGACCCCTGCACCACGAACATGTTCCTGTGTCTCTTTCACTCCCTTTAGTCTGTTCAGAAAACTGATAGCAGGCCCGTAAATATGTTCGAGACATACACATCTCCAAGTCTTCCCCTCACTTGGTCTGGAAAACTGAGTCAGGTTCTGAGCACTATGGGACTTAACATCTGTGGTCATCAGTCACCTAGAACTTAGAACTACTTAAACCTAACTAACCTAAGGACATCACACACATCCATGCCCGAGGCAGGATTCGAACCTGCGACCGTAGCAGTCGCGCGGTTCCGGACTGCGCGCCTAGAACCGCTAGAACACCGCGGCCGGCAAAACTGAGTCAGTGTCCTCTCACAATGAGTAACTTCTTCAACTCAGAAAAATGAAAAGCCGCTATTATGATGCACTGTAGATCCTGGTATGTGATCTTCTTGAAAATCATTACACTATAATCATGTACTGTAACGTGACGGGGTGTTGTTGTTGTCTCCTTTCATTAATAACCTGCACTTCAAGTCTTCTATGTAATTTTTTAATGTGTAGTACACATTACTTAGCCGGCTACCTCAGCCAGACGGGCCGCGAGTGGTCGCGGTATGTACTCTTACCGGGCAAGGACGCGACAGCCTAAACAAACAGCAATAGAGGACTTCTAAATGCATTTCCCTGCACACCAAGAAGAAAACATGTCCGCCAGGAGTCAAGCGCTGCTTTATGGACAATTGTCACTAATCGACAAGCCGGACAGTCCACGAATAGTTTCCTTCCAGCGCTCTTCCTTTTGTCGTGACTTGCCTATTATTGTCTAGGGTCAATAAAGTTTCAGCAATTGAAAGATTTACACTAAATAAATAAACAAATGGCGGAGCTGATCCTCCTTGGTACAGAAAATGGGTCAGAACAATGTTGCAGAAACATCTTAAAAACATGCCAAAATTAAACTGACGCGAAGTCTCCAAGATTGGCGATCTTTTACAGAAGCTCGAAATTTAGCGCGGACTTCATTGCGAGATGCTTATAATGGTTTCCAAAAGGAAACTTTGTCTCGAAACCTGGCAGAAAATACAAACAAATTCTGGTCGTCTGTGAAGTTTGCTAGCGGCAAGACATAATCAATGCCTCCTCTGCGCGGCAGCAATGGAAATACTACCGACGAAAGTGCTGCGAAAGCAGATTTATAAACATAGCCTTCCGAAATTTATTCACCAAGGAAGATGAAGTAAATATTCCACATTTAGAATAAAAAAAACTGCCAACATGAGTAGAAGTAAATATCCTCGGAATAGTGAAGCAGTTTAAATCAATTAACAGAAGTAAGTCTTCCAGACCAGACTGTATACCATTTAGTTTCCTTTCAGAGTAAGCTGATGCAATAGCTCCATACTTAACAATCATATACAACCTTTCCCTCGATGAAAGATGAGTACCCAAAGGCTGGTAAGTTGCACAGGTCACACTAATACTCAAGAAAGGTAGTAGGAGTAACCCACTGAATTACAGGCCCATATCAATAACGTCGATATGCAGCAGGCTTTTGGAACATATATTGTGTTCGAAAATTATGAATTACGTCGAAGAAAACAGTCTATTGACACAATGACTTGGAAAACATCGTTCTTGTGAAACACAACTAGCTCTTTACTCACACGAAGTGTTGAGTGCTATTGGCAAGAGATTTCAAATTGATTTCGTAGTTCTAGATTTCCAGAAGGCTTTTGCCACTGCATCACACAAGCGGCTTGTATTAAAATTACGTGCTTATGGGGTCTCAGTTATATGACTAGATTCATGATTTCCTGACATTTGTTACTTCTGTAAAAAATAGTTTATACCAACAAGTTGTCGACCAAGGGTTCACGAGCAAATGAATTGCATTTATCAGATTTTTTATATCTTTTTTTCAGTTTTGTGTGTCCTATTGTTGGAAATAGCTTCGCATTTTCAAGCGGTGTGGCATCTGAGAACTTCGATATAACTGTAACAGGTACAGAAGCAAACCTAGGAATATAGAAAATGTATTATTTCGGCAGTGACAATATTCTCTTCCCCATAAGGGATATGCCTTTGTAGCACGGTCTATCATACGACGAAATGAATGTTCGGTAACAAAAGGTAAATCTGTGCTTCTTTCCTCTAGGTTTTGCTTTTTTAATGCTTTGTGACTAAAGCGATTATTTCCATACTTCCTGTATCTCATAATGCGGTCTAAATAAAACTGCAATTAATTAGATACAACAAGGTTAAACCGAATAGTGCTTAAAAAATAACTAATCTGAAATTTCAAAAGGTTCTTATAGGATTGAATAGGACAAGTTGACTAGAATTGGAAGCAGTTTAATAGAAGACGAGAGACAATTGGTAAATTAACGTATAAGAGGCTGGGCATTCTGCTCTACAGAAAACACAGTGACAAACTTATTTAAATACATATTTCAACATCAGCTCAGACGAATGATACCATTAACCGTTTCGACCTACTAGCAAGTCATCTTCAGAAGAAGTGTTTGAAAAAGGAGAAAAACGGGCTTGTTGAAATTCTAGGATACCAGTTCAAAAATCAGACTAATGTCTACATAACTGACTGACACACACACACACACACACACACACACACACACACACACACACACGCCTATATATATAATGAATGTGTTGCATACCAAATCATTAACTGGAGTGGACTGCAAAGTAGCTCAAAATTTAAACATACCTGCTCTCTGATTACTGTAACTGCAGGCTACAGTCTACAGTTAACTACTTAATGGTAGAAAGTTGATAAATCGCAAACAAAAAATTAAAAATTATCGCAAAGTGAAACCGAGTGTGAGAGGAGACCATTTTAAATCGAAATGCAGTAAAAACTTTTTAACTACTGGTGTAGGAAGCTATACATGTGCTAGGAGGTGTATATAACGCCTACCTGCAGATACGTTCTACAAGTAGCAAACTGATAGCTGCTGTCGCAAGACTGCACGAAGTAGCCATTACGAAAGAACCCAAAAATTAAGCTATTATCAAAAAAGTTTCAGCTGGAAGAAAAAGGAATTCCAAGAAAAGCAAAGGCAATTAAAAACTCAGGGTAACGATGGAGCCTACAGCATCAATAAGACTATGACCTGAGTTTGAACTACATAACTAAAAAAAAAGGTTTCTGTACAGATCCACAGGAAATGGGAGTATACCTATCTTTGTTGCAAGTCCCTTACCACAGGTGCGAGGTTGATAGGCTGCACTGAAAGAACAACGTTACAGAAAGCAATCCATTATTTCGCACGATGGACGCTTTGCCAGACATAATGCGTACAACACCACAATCAGGCTTCGTGCATAACAAACCTGATCAACAAACGAGGTACAGTGGTGCCTAATGTACATAATGCCAGATCTCGTTAACACTGCATACCGGTAACGATCAACAAATAAAACCTTCAAGCATAGTGAGCACAGTGCCAAAAATATTTCGATTTATTACTGCATAGCTATGTATTGTATGGGCCCGCCCGGTTAGCCGAGAAGTCTAACGCATGGCTTTCCGGAGCGGGAAGGAGCGCCTGGACCCCGGCACGAATCCGCCCGGCGGACTTGTGTCGAGGTCCGGTGAGCCGGCCAGTCTGTGGATGGTTTTTAGGCGGTTTTCCGTCTGCCTCGGCGAATGCGGGCTTGTTCCACTTATTCCGCCTTAGTTACTTTATGTCGGCAATTGCCGCGCAAACTAGTTCTCCACGTACACGTACACCATCATTACTCTACCACGCAATCATAGGGGTTACACTCGTCTGGTGTGAGACATTCCTTGGGGTGTCCACCGAGGGCCGAACCGCACAATAAACCTGGGTTCGGTGTGGGGCTCCGGAGGGGTGAAGTAGAGTGCGGTAGTCGTCTTGGGGTTGCGGACCACTGCGGCTGCGGCGGGGACGGAACCTCTCCGTCGTTTCTAGGTCCCCGGTTAACATACAACATACATACATACAGCATGTATTGTGTGACTTCGGTCCATCGTTCTAGGGACCAGCGATTTTTGATTGATTGCAGAAGTTAAAGCAAAGCTGGCCGGTGTGGCCGTGCGGTTCTAAGCGCTTCAGTTTGGAACCGCGTGACCGCTACGGTCGCAGGTTCGAATCCTGCCTCGGGCATGGATGTGTGTGATGTCCTTAGGTTAGTTAGGTTTAAGCAGTTCTAAGTTCTAGGGGACTGATGACCTCAGAAGTTAAGTCCCATAGTGCTCAGAGCCATTTGAACCATTTGTTAAAGCAAAATTGTGGTAGTGGTATGTGCAACAACACCTTACTCTAAAATAAGACTGTGTTTAGATGTGGTACAAGGATAAAAATGAAACAAGAATAGTATTCTTCAGCTAAATCTTCCGGACTGAGAAGCCGTGGTTGATGTTTGAAACTGCTTCTTAACGTTTCATCACCACCTGCGGGAGATACCTTCCGAAGTAGAGTGTGTATTTATGGTTGTCTAATATTGTCTCCGCAATGGAATTCTAATGCATGTACCAACTAAAATTAAATTTCCATGAAACCAAGTATTGTGTTGTCGTTTTACTTCCATTCAGTTTAGCAACTCAAACCAATCATTCCTATCTGGATTCTGCCGGACTAAATCACAACTTGATACCGTAAGTTATTTATTCTTAAAAGACATGCAGAGTGAAAAAAATTATGTAAACATGAATTACACAGTGCCAGATTGTACCCTATATGTGATGTCGAGATTCGCGGAACATATGTTCACTTTCTTTTGACTGCTCGCCCATTACTAGATGGACACAAAGTTGACTGTTACTTCCGTGAGAAATTGAAGTTCTACATCCTGCCCGGCAGTTACAAAAGAAACTCAATGGGCAAGCAAATGGAGCTCGACAGATTTACTGTGAGTGTTTCCCTTTCCGCCCAACCAGACTTGCATATCACCTACTGAAGTACAGACACCAGTTGTACTGCACGGATGATCTGCTCGGTTGGGAATTGACCACTGTTAGAAGGAGTACTTGATTTACCACTAATTCTCTGCCTACACAGAGGACGCAGCGTGCTATCTACAATCTCTAGGGGCTGAAATCACGTCAGTAAAAGACAGAACATGATTCAAGTTCTCTGTGAGCTCACTAGACAGGAACAGAAATTTCACCCTCGTATTCTCCCATAAAGAAGCGCTTCAGTGTGTGTGTGTGTGTGTGTGTGTGTGTGTGTGTGTGTGTGTGTGTGTGTGTGTCTGTGTGTCTGTTTGTGTCATAGTCCTCAGAGAGATAAGAATCGTCACACGAGTGAACGGAGTTGTTACTTCACGCGTTCTCTGTGTTGCAAGAAACACTTCCCAACATCTAAACATTAGATTATCCACTGTGGCTCACGCCAGCGAAGTCTCTACGTGATCCCCAGACGGATGTGTCATCAATCGATCCCCACAGGGAAGTGGCTCTCCACGCCGTACAATACTCCCCCTGGACATGCAGCATCTAGGTTTGTACTCAGGAGACGAATTCCCGTGTCTGTTACAATTGCATTACCTCCCTCCACATGGCTCATGAATCTGCCAGCTGATCATCAGAAGCTCATGCTCCTTTCAGTAGATTTGCTGAAAGTTTCCATTTTCCTTCCTGCATTCTTAGCACTCGGCCAATCAAATACACACCTCTGCTTTTTGGCGGGAAGCGTGCCCCAGCGCTTCCCGCGAGAAGATTCCTCAAAGGTGAGCTCACGACCATCGTTTGTAAATCTAGGCATTCCTAAAAGGATGTCTTTTCGCTTTTTTGTCCCTATGCACTTTCTCCAATGATGCTATTCTGATTTTTTTTCTTGACCATCAGAGTGCAACCTCCCATCCACATTTGCTGTGCTACGGGTGTTGTATTGACTCCAGCATTGTAAGCCGCCGCCTCCTCGCTCTGCTCTCTCTCCGAGCACTAAATGTCCACCCCTGCAGAACGTGATAAGTCTCTTCCCGGTCCCTCTTTAGCTGATAGCAGCTTCAGAGGAACTCCTGGCCCACGTCACCCTTTCTGCCAGTGTACAACTCTCATTAACTCCTTAACATATAGTAGTAAAGAAACTGTTAGGACATGATGATAGCTAATATCAGACATTGAAATGATTAATAATCCGAGTGTGCATCGTAAGCAGTGACCAAATGTAGACATAAATCAAAAAGAATATACAGAACATGAAATGTGTGATGGGAAAACTTTGCTGCCTTGCAAATGTATTTCAGGGTGCCGCAAAATAATTGTTAGAAAGTCTTTGTCCAAGGTGGTTTAACTGTATGCCATAAATGAATGTCCTTGTTATACTGTTGTACTTTAGAAGTGAAAATTCTACGCCTCTTTTAACAATATCTCATTTCATTTCTCAAAATAGAAGCATGAACAATGGAATAGGGTACATTTATCATAAAGACATGTTACACAAATTCTGGATATGTTGTTAAGGAGAGACGGGCAGTCAACAGCACATCCGATCCAAGAAGTGCACCATTCGTAGCAGCCACTTCTCCATGAGATTACAGCACTGAAATGGAGTCCAATTATGATTATAAGATTTAGGCATTCTCTGGTAGGGATTTTTAATGTTTTCCCTGCTTTCTATAGGTTGATGTAAAGTTCTGGAAAGACTACATCCCTACATGACTCATGGAAGCGCACCAGGAGAAACAGCCTCAGCTGAAACCCTGGAGCATGTGGAATGCGGGCGACCCCTATTCTATAAGGAGCCCGCTACATTAAAAAGACATCTAGCATAGCAACTCAGGATATTACGTCACTTTAAGGATAATGAAACAGAAACTTGAGCTTTCCCTTAGAAAATTCAACTCTGCCACCCTTTTAAGGACAGGGATGTGGAATAGCGCTATTCTTTTGTAAAAAATGTGACTGAGGTCTTAGAAAATGGATCAGTCGTTAAGGCTGGTGTTAAGTGATGAGATACATTTGCATCTCAATGAGGACGTCAACAAATAGAACTGGCTCTACTGCGGTAAGCTGAATTCCCAGGTACAATTTGCTGGACATGGTGAGGGATGGCCCCTTATAGTCCCGATATCAATCAGTATGATCATTTCTTTTGGGGTTATCTGAAGGACAGACTCCTAGAGGAAGCATTTACAAGGCTCCAGGACCTTGATACTGCAATTTACAGACGGATCCGTGCAGTCGAAAAAAAAAAATGATTTTCAGTAATTCACACAAGACTCCGCACACTTATTGTTGCAGAAGGAAAGCAATTAGTGAACGTTTTCTATTAAATTTCAGGTTGTCTGCAACAGCATAAATATTATAACAAGAATCTATCAGCCCATATTATGCTGTAGTAGACAAAAACTTCGTAACGTCTATTTTGCGCCATCCTGTAAAAGGCTAAAATGGTCATCCGTCAATCAGTTCCGGTTGCAGATTATCCGTGTAACAGCTTCCAGTGCCAACAAAAATTTGATTCACAGAATACTGCATAATTATGACACAATTCAAAATTTTTAAATGTTGTCATAATCTCTTTATTAAGGGGTATAATCTTACGTTAAAGATATAACAGAACGACTCAAGCATTAAATTTTTAAGCTGTGTATATGTTTGAGGCATCAATCTCACGGCGCGCAAATACCCTGACTAGATTCATACAGACTTTGAGATTGAGAGCATTTAGTGACTTCCAAATAAGCTTAACATATGAATTCAAACACTTCTACAACTTTTTCTCGCCAACATTGTCTACAAACTAATGAAATGAGAAAAGTTTCTCGCTTACTCCATTTTCGATATTCGTACAGTAAAGTCTTAGTGACGTTCTGATTTATCAGTTTTTTACTACTAACTCCATGCAGAATACATTTTGGAGACAGTATCCGTACATACCACTGAAGACACATAGAAAATTATACTACTGTGTGACTTCTTTGTTATTCTACGTGTGAATAATCCGAAACTAATAAGGCAAACGGAATTAGGTTTTTGCATCTTAAACCTTAAGGCCCTGGCCTGAGTGCAACGGGTTGGCCAGCGTTGGACGCTGTTTGCCCTACAGCGTTCAATACAAACGTATTTGACGACACGGAAGAGCCCTACCGGCAAGCGTTTCGTGAGGCGCGTGCAGTTGACAGTAACAACGGCCAGCGGAACGTGCGCGTGCAGCAAAAAGCAGTTTGTGTTCCTCGAGTGTGCAGCGAATGGCGACCTATGTCCTTTGAGAAACTATCACAGCTGTACAAGAAAGGACAGAAGTTTGGCATCCTAGTCATTCTCTATATGAAAACAGGTCGACTGGAAGGAAGATATGAAGTGAAATTACAAACAAAATGAATATTGATGGTAAGTCAATATTTTTATTGTGTCATTCTCTTCTGACAAAAGTAATTCAGAAACAAGTCTCACCCATTTCTTGCCACTAGTCATGTTAAATCCAACAGCTTAAATTGTGCAATACTATTTTCATTTAAAATAAAATTTAAAACAAAAACTAGAACTATTGATTTCAAATTTACTTACGACATTGTAATTATAAGTTTGTCCTCTGGTGACATAACTGAATGGAAATTGGTGCAAGGCACTCTCAAACGTGCATCGATCTTTCAAAATATAATCAAGTATAGATACAGACATTCTCGTACATTCACGGAATTTATCAGGGTCTCATCGTGAGCTCTCATACATTATAATAAATACTCCAAACAATTATCTGTGCTTCACTAGAATACTCGGATACATTGAATAAATCGACTTTCAGAAACGCATTTCCTTTCAGTATCAAATCTTATAGCAATGTTTTCGACTGTATAATTTGTCTGATTCCTGGAGTTCGCTGCTACATACCACTGAACAAAGAATAGCTACTCAGGACACTACAGCGTCGGCTCGCGTTATGACGTCATCGAGCGACCTGCAAGCTCCTCGCTATGCTGCATACAAGCCGTAGACACGAAATATTTAACACGTAATCAGACGTCTGAACCTATTTTATACGTGCGAGAATTGGGTGTGGGGTTACTGGTTCCGTTTATATCGAGAACCAAATCCTAGCTTCGCAATGATAACAATGTTGTGATGTGGCCTCATAGCGATTCAGGCGGCCTGTGAGAGAATTAGGACATTTGCTACCTTCAGATAGCGAGCCAATAGGCTTTGCCAATTCCGGCGAACAACTGCTCCTGGCAAAAGGCGGGGAGAGACGGAGCAGTTCGCGTGGCCCAAACTTAAACACCAGACCGCCGACACCAAGTGACTGATTCATCGGTTAATTCTTCATGCTGAGGTCGTTTACGCCGCCAGGCTGTTTCTTATGAGATCCAGAGTTTGAAGTCATTCTTGGCACTCTGTAGGATGGAGCAGTGGTTGTTACACTGGACTTGCATTTGGGAGCATGACAGTTCAAATGTCCATCCGGCCATGCAGATTTAGATTTCCGTGGTTTTCCCAAACCCATTACGAGAATTTCCGGGATGATTCTTTCGAAAGAGCGTGGCCGATTCCCTTCCCCGTCCTCCTAGTAATCCGACGTCGTGTTCCGTCCCTAACGACCTCACGTCGACGGGACGTAAAAAAAGGTATCAGACATAAAATCAGACTATACCATTGAATACCATATGAGCAATTTCTGTGTTTTTGATTCTAGTTGAATAGAACAGAAACAAAATTGATAATGTATTCAGAAACAGCTCTCAGGAGAGATAAGCTAACTGGACAAAAAAAATTAATCACCCTTAGATAAATCATTACATGCAACATTTAATACCGTGTTCTTCCACTCCTGGCCTTGATAACAGCCTGGATTCGTTTAGGAAGCGAGTGCCCAAGTTTTTTCAGATTCTTCGTATCCAAGTTAAGACTAACTGGGGATTTTATTGCGGAGTTCTACCAAATTGTGGGGATGCTGATGTAGAAGTTTAATCCATTGTTCCAACATGTCCCACAGATTTGCTATGGGGCTCAAGTCAGGTGATTTCGCAGACCAATTGTGAATTAATATGGTATGGAAGTGTTCAGAAATCCAGTCACCTATTCTTCCAACGCGAGATGGCCTACTCCACATGTTCATCACACGCAGTTCCCGTCGCATTATTCTCTAGGTAACATGTTGGGATGGAAGTTCGTTCATTACGGCAGCAATTCCTGTAGGGAATGGAAGCGATTTTCATTCAAAAGCCATGAAACGCCTCTCCTGTCTCTCTCAGTCAGGATCTTCTTCCGACCACAATTCTGACACTGCGTTTCTGGCCACTCGTGCTGCACCACTCCTTGTAGTCACGCTGAAACACAAACAAATCCAGCAACTTTACACGCATTATGTCCATGGCCACGGCCAAACACGATTACCCCTTTATGCCCCGCTGTCACGTCTTTCCTTTTACTCCTGTTTACGTTTTATGTCCGGTTGAAACATAAATGTCTCATTGATCATAAGTAACGTATGCTCACGTACAGACCTTGCGCATGCGGTGGAGCATGTGACTAGATCGCTGCATCATCGGTAATCGCGTAACGATTAATCTGTGCATGCGCACTGGAGTGACTACTTTCATATCCGTAGAGCTTACGTGGTAACTGTCGAATGATGAACGGCTTACCGCCTATTATTAGCGAACTCTGCTTCAGGCAGTACAAATCATATTTTTGTTGTTGATGTTATTGTTGTTGTGGTCTTCAGTCGCAAGACTAGTTTCATGTAATTCTGCATAATTTCTGCAACTTACATCCATTTGAAACTGCTTACTGTCTCCCTCTATTATTTTTTCCTACCTACATTACAAAACTGACGATTCGTTCATGCCTCAAGACGTGTCCTATCAATCCGGCACTACTTTTAGCCAAGCTACGCAATAAATTTATTTATTCACCTACTTAGATTCAGTACCTCCTCATTAGTCACTAGATCTACCAATCTAATCTTCAGCATTGTTCGTTAGCATCACGTTCCAGAACCTTCTGCTCTACCCGTCACCCTCGTTTCACTACTTTACGAGGCTAAAATCGAAGCGTCTACAGGTGAGACATCCACATTTTCATACAAAACTTCCTAACACTTAAATTAATATTTGATATATTTCCAATCCATATCTGGTAACTTCTGATACATCTCGGTAGAGCGCCTACGCATCCAGCAACCTGCACAACAAATAAATCAGGCAGGTCCCGTACCGAGTAGGAGCCAATCTGACGGCCGTCGAGCAGAAACCAGGTCAAGCCGGCAGTCACTAGTAGGTACCAGTTACGCAGCTAGAGGTCACAACGTACAGAAACCAGTTTCTTAAGCACAGACACGTGTTTAACACTGTTACGCGGAGTATTCTGCCGGGGGCAGCCCATTTAACGCCGCGCACAGACCACAGATTGCGGTCTTCACCGAGTACGAGTAAGCCGCTAGGACAGGCGCCGAGATCAACTGCTCTTCCGCAGTCAGGAACTTACTAGGCCACTTCTCGGAAAACACGTCCCAGTCAACCGCCAGCTACGCCACCGAATCGTACTCCCGGGGGAACCGCATGGCACCGGACGATTACCGTATAAACAATTTGGGCTTTTAAGTAATACTAGTTGTTATCTTTGGCTACACACTGTAAGTCCTCTGACTCAATGTGGACGTTAACTTGCAGTCATTAATGTTTAACTCCAAGAGCTGTAACTGACGTACTCGCCATTATCTAACATTAAACTAACAGCAGTCAGCATAATTTTCTTTAGTTTCAGTTCTTTCTAATACCGGCATTCCGCAAGAACAAATTAGTTGTTGTAACAAGTATTGTCTTTATTACAATTGGCCTCCTGTCAGGAGTTACTTTGTTTTCTGGGGTTTTAGCCATAAATTATTTGTTCTTGTTGTAATTAGGCCTTCAGCCCACAGCTCACCATCACTGGAAACAGACATGTGTTCATTTCAAGGAAATACGTTCTGCTTCTTTAACGTCTTGAAAAACTTCCTTGTCCGCTGAGTGTTGATATATCAACATCGACCATCATCTGCTCTTTGAATCATCTAGAGGTTGCTTGATAGTCTGATTTCAACAGCACCGGTCATCCTATGGAATACAACAACACGGAGATTCTGGCTTGCACGTCAAACTATTGAGATAGTGTTATTAAGGAAGCTGTTGAAATCAGACTATCAAGCAACCTAATTAACAGAGATAGTGGATTTTGTTTAAATGCTGCTTGGAATCCGGCTCTGTCTCTCCTCAAAAAACAGAGAGACAAAATTAGTGCTACCTCACCTGTTGGTTAATAGTAACCATCCATATTTCTGATGTTGGTTATCTTTGGTTGTGTTGACACTTGTTCTGTGTGTGGTATCTTCCTTGTTTCTCCTCTATGAACCGAGGTATTAAATTTGCTTGCACATTTTTTCTTCCTTGCATTTGTGCCTTGAGAATGGCAAGGTGTGCTCCTGTCGAAATATCGGCGGTGTCCGACGACGTCACCCGGCAGCAAACCCGTAGGTTATTTAAGTAGACCCATTTGACATAAACTCCTTGCAATAAATCAGCAATCACTGGTGTTCAAAGAGATTTATCATCCGTCTTGATAGCAATGATATTTTAAATCATTGCTTTTGATTCATCGTGAACCGTCCTCAGATGTGAATGTATCGGTTACAAGAATAAACCCGTCCAGCTACCAGTACATGCTACGTAACATAACTTTAAAAAAATGAAAATTTTCTGGTTGTTGGAATGGTTACTCGTGTAACCGATATGGCCACGAATTCCTCTCATGTGCCCACACTTTAGTCTCATCCTAGCAATTACAACCTACGTCGTCGATTATTTGCTGGATGTATTCATTATTTGCTGGATGTATTCCAGTCTTTGTCTTCCTCTACAGTTTTCATTTTTTACAGATTCCTTCAATATCATGGAAGTCATTCCCTGATGTCTTAACAGATGTCCTATCATTGTGTCCCTTCTCCTTATCAGTGTTTTCCACATACGCCTTTCCTCGCAGATTCTGCGGAGAACCTCCTCATTCCTTACCGTATCAGTTCATCTAATTTGACACATCGATACCAAAACACGAATTCTAATAGAAATCACACTACACACCTAAAGCAAACTCACGGAAAAGAGCGAACTGTGATATCGACAGTCTAAGTTGACCGATATAGGTTAACTTGACACACTCATACTAAAACATAAATTCTAGAAAGGAAAGCGTACTGTATACCAAACACAAATTCATGGCAACTAATGAAAGGGGATATCGACAATCTAAGTTGACTTATATAGCTGAAGTTGACACATCGATCCTACAAGATAAGTTCTAAAAGAAATCCCTCTACAAACCAAACGAAAAATCACGAAAACAAATAAAACGCGGTATCTACAAAATGAGTTCAGTTCTACAATAGCGTAAAAGGGCGACACCGAAACAGAAAAGCAACTTACAAATAAAAAAAACTTCATTCACTCAGAAAAAGAAATGTATCAGATACGAAATTCCAAAGTAAGGAGAGATCGAGCCTCATATACACATACCTCTTGCCATCATTCCTCTTCCCAAAACACGACAACCTCTGCTTTTGACCACCTGCGCGTCTAATGGTCCCCTATGCTTGAACTCCCTACAAACGTACATACAAAGCGAAAACCACTCAGTCACAGTAGTTTTATAAACTGTCTTGACAAATGTTATACCTCGCAGACGATTAGTAACAAAACATTAATACGTCAACATAACAATTGTATACAAACCAAATATTGACTTCACAAACCACCCCGCCTCATGTACCTGCCACAAGGTCATGAAGAGGGCATCTTGATCAATTTCACGTTTTAACCACATCTGTGGCATTTACAAACCACGTACTAATACCCAAATTTTGTAAAAACTTTACAGTACATTACAGATCCCGCGTCTCGTCCCTCAACATACTACTATTGAAAAGAACTGTTGAATCCATTATAGACACATACACGAAGCTCATTTAAAACCATAAAAACCAACTAATGAAACTGGTGAATAAACCACAGAACCAAAAGAAAAATACGGTGATCAGCCAGAATATTATGACCACCTACCAAATAGTCGGTAGCCGGCCGGTGTGGCCGTGCGGTTCTAAGCGCTTCAGTTTGGAACCGCGTGACCGCTACGGTCGCAGGTTCGAATCCTGCTTCGGGCATGGATGTGTGTGATGTTCTTAGTTAGGTTTAAGTAGTTCTAAGTTCTAGGGGACTGATGACCTTAGTAGTCAAGTCCCATAGTGCTCAGAGCCATTCCATTCAAATAGCCGGTATGTCCACCTTTGGCACAGATAACAGCGGCGCAGAATCGTAGTATGGAAGTAATGATGCCTTGTTAAGACGCTTGAGGGAGTTGGCACCACATCTGCATAAACAAGTACCATAATTCCTGTAAATTACAAGGAGGGGGGCAATGAGCTCTGACGCCAGATATGTTCGATCTGGTTCCGATCGGGTGCGCTGGGGGGGCAGCACATCATCTGGAACCCACCACTGTGATTCTCAAACCACTCCATCCCACTCCTGGCCTTGGGGCATGGCGTATTATCTTACTGAAAAACGCCACTGCCGTCGGGAAATACGATCGTCGTGAAAGGGTATCGTTGTCTGCAACCAGTTGATGATACTCCCTGGTCGTCACGGAGCTTCACTGTACCCGTGGATGCCCACATGAATGTTCCCTATATCATAATGGAGCCGCAGCCAGCTTGTCTCTGTCCCGTAGTTCAGATGTCAAGTAGCTGTTCCCGTGGAAGACGAAGGGTCGCGCCCTCCCATCGGCTTGATGAAGAATGTGTCGGGATTGTTCAGACATGCAACGCTCTGCCATTACGCCATCGTCGAGTGTCCATACTCACCTTTCCACTTCAGTTGTAGTTGTCGATGACGTGGTGTTAACATTGGCACACGCATGGATCGTCGGCTGCGAGTCCAATCCTTAGTTTTCGGTGCATTGTGTGGTCAAAAAATGCTACAGATGGCTCTAATCACTATGGGCTTAACATCTGAGGTCATCAGCCGCTGTGGCAGAGAGGTTCTAGGCTCTTCAATCTGGAACCGCGCTGCCGCTACGGTTGCACGTTCGAATCCTGCTTCGGGCATGGAAGTGTGTGATGTCCTTAGGTCAGTTAGGTTTAAATAGTTCTAAGTCTAGGGGACTCATGACTTCAGATGTTAATTTTCATAGTGCTTAGAGCCATTTGTCCGCCCCTCGTGGTCTCGCGGTAGCGTTCTCGCTTCCCGAGCACGGGGTCCCGGGTTCGATTCCCGGCGGGGTCACGGATTTTTCCTGCCTCGAGATGACTGGGTGTTGTTGTGTCGTCTTCATCATCATCATTCATCCCCATTACGGTCGGAGGAAGGCAACGGCAAACCACCTCCATTAGGACCTTGCCTAGTAAGGCGGTGCGGGTCTCCCGCATCGTTCCCCTACGCTCTGTAAAGAAGCATGGGACTTCATTTCCATTTTCTTTTTTTTTAGAGCCATTTGAACCATTATCAGTCCCCTAGACTTAGAACTACTTGAACCTAACTAACCTAAGGACATCACACACATCGCTGCCCGAGGCAGGATTCGAACCTGCGACCGTAGCAGCAGCGCGGTTCCGGACTGAAGCGCCTAGAACCGCTTGGCCACAGCGGACGGCTACTGTGTGGTCAGACCCAGTACTGAAGTCTGATGCTAGTTCCGCCACAGTTCGCTGCCTGTCCTGTTCTACAAGCCTATGAGGTCCGACACCTGTAATGGGGGGTGCTACCCAACCCCACGACGTCTGGAGGTGGTTTCACCACTTCTCGATCACGGAGTGGTGCATTTTCTGGAATGCTCGAGACGAGCCGCCGGGCCATCACTGTCTGTTCTCTGTCTGACACAGATCGGGTGCCTTCTCCATTCTATACAGATACAGCACGCTCACTGATACCACATGCACGGTGCGTGTGTCTGACTAGCAGTCATTCCTCGTCAGGTGACGCTGTCATCACCTGTACGTGTTTATATCGATATTTGTCGATGATTATAATTTTCTGCCTGATAAGTGTACGTACGTTACGTGAAGCAAAATCGCTGTTTACGCAAGTTAGACGTCTACAGATAACATTTAATAGCCGGTTGCTCACATACATGGCATCTACATATGACGTTGGAAGCCGTAGTTGATCCATATACTAATGCAGAGTACAGACGTGTTTTGCAGCTGTACACTCCAGGAACCTGACTCTACTTAATTTACGCGTTAATAAAAATGTTTACTAAGCAGCGATATTTTGAAGATCGAAAGAAGTTCACAGTGGTGAACTGCAGCAGCAAAATAGCAAAGCTTTAAACCTATTCGTACCCCGTGTCTAGAGAAGTAACCCGGAAGCCCTATAGAGCGGAAAATGTCGTAAATACGAGGGAAAAGTGGAACAGACCTGCTCGCGCTGGCCGTGACACCGTTTAGACCGGGATGAGAAGTTACGTGCGAGATGCTGGTCGGGAATGCCAATATCCACAGCAGGGCGGGTATCACGGTATCCCGGCGCTATCCTCCACCGCGACGCCTCAAAGCTGGGCACGGAGCGACAGCCGTAAATTTCCGCGGCACTTGCCGGGCTGCCCTACTCGTCTGCTGTGCGGCCGATCTGAGCGCTTCTTTCCGCCCGATTTGCCACCGGCTCTTCTCCCAGTAACGCTCCTCCCAGGGACGTCTGCGACACACAAAGGGCTCCCGTGGGATAAGCCAAATCACACCAGTTCGCTCACTGATGGAAATGTTCAGCTGTGAAAGTCTGTGAACACTTCATGCGCATGGCTGCTGAGAGTCAATAACGTAATCCGAGGAAAATGTTGAATGAAAACACCGTCAGGCGTCTAAATTTCCAGCTGCTATTTTATCTGAGCAACCAGTTTCACTGCTATATTACGCCATCTTCAGGCCCCATGACCATCGTTAAGAAAAATCCCGCCTCTGATCCAGTCAAAATAGGGGCCAGCATTCAGTGATTGGTATCCGCAGATGTTTACACGGTGATCTGCAGGTGGCGTAATGTAGCGCTGAAACTGCTTGCTCAAATAAAATAACTTCTAAGAATTTAGGTGGCTGAAAGTGATTTGATTCGACATTTTATAATAAAGAGCCGAGGTCCCGCAAAGATGGACTTACAGAGAATAGTCTGAGGAAAGTTTAGTTTCTTCCGTTGGTATTCATTCAGCAACATGCAATTACCTAAAGTATGAGAAAATGAACGTAGAGTGTCTGCAAGATTACAGGCGTTGCCAGCCAGTGGTTTGTTTACAAAACTCGTTCAGTTTCATATTCTTTTAAACTTTTCCTTTCACCACAACCGGTCCCAAACCAAGTAGTGGTTGTTAGGAATGTAACACATTAAATTATATAGCTCATTTAAACAATGTAATGAAGAAGTATGTAGGTGTATATCATTAGATTGAGTATGCTAAATTCATATTTTCGATCTTTTGTAAAGAAACAGGGGAGTCTCACTTAAAGTCCTTCTTGCTCTTTAATTGATCTCTTTTATCCGTTACGTTACACGTAAAAAATCCATGATTGTAGTTTTAGTTTAGTTCTGAATAATATTGTTGGTTCACACTTAAATAATTACTGTTCGCTTCAGTGCAATTCAGTTATCCGTATTAGCAAATTTTATGTTTCGTCTTAAAATTCCCGCTGCGAAGCGAAAGTTTGGCGAAGCAACGATTACTCGCCATTTGCGTGTTGTGAAATGCATAGTTGCGTCCTCACTTTGAGAATCTGCAGTATAATATTGTTTGCAAAACGGATTACGAATTATTTTGTTAAGCACTGCAACGTATTTCATCACATTGCGCTACAGTTTAACACAGTCAGCCATCATCTTACTAATCGCTGTCCCACAGCAATTACTGCGCCTAGCTTCATCAGAACAGGATAATCTAAGGTAACAGAGAGCGTACTGCGGATAAGTGGGACGTTTTGTTTGAATCTATCATCAATTTGAAATTACAACTGAGCATTTTTACTCCCACTGCACCGCTTGTTATATTCCCCCGGAAAGTATCGCAGGAGGAAGGTGTTTTTTTTTTTCTTTCTTTCTTTAAGAAATCGGACAAGTCTGAATAGGTCTCGCGCTCTCAAGGTTCCTCAGAAACTTAATTATCTATTTATGTAGAAAGATCTAGATTTTGATAATTGAATTTGCCAGTATCAAAATATGCGACATAAATGGCAATATCTTTTGATTGCACTGACGTAAAAGCTTAAATTTCTGATAGTGCCAAGGGGGCCACAAAGCGTCGTATTTGACATAAAAACTTTATGCCTCTACCGGTTCCTGAAAAAAAGGGCCATTAACAAATGGATAGACATACGAACAACAAAAGAAAACTATAACGGGTTCGTATTTCGCGGCTGACGTAAGGAACCCGAAAAATCTTCGTTCCCCTTGCTGCCCGGGTGGTAATATCTCGTAACGGCCCCTTGTCAGAGTTACAACGAAAACCTCAACGGCAGCTACATTGGAGGAGAGGAACTGTGATACGGCGGAAAAGGCTACCCCACCTCTTCTAGGAACAGAATTAAATCCAGGATAGTTGAGAATCTGAAGGCGTGGAGAAAGAAGAAACCTCCAGCAACAGCAAAGCCGGGCAGACCATGAGGCCTCAAGGTGGTAGCCTCGTTACATGACTCGCTCTGCTAAAGGTTGATAACCAGTGCAGACGACATCAACAGTTACTCGTAAAACTTCACATACTGTCCTTTTCTTGTTATTCTTCTTCTGTTTCTTCTTCCTAACAGACACTTTGCCTAGACCTTGGAGAGAAGAAGAAGCAAAAGTTTTAATTTTTAAAATTGGTGAATGGTAGTAGTTTCGCATGTTTCCATTTACTACTAGATATCACTGATATTTGAAAATGGTTAATAGTAGTTCATCCTGCGACAGATACTCTATTTAATAAATTTAATTCTGTGTTTCGCCGCAGCGCTGCGTCATTGATTTTAACGTGGCGACAGCTGTAGCATAAGGTGTAAAACTAACCCATAAAATGTACCACTGACAGTCTTTTATTGGAAAGTAGCGAGTAGATTTGACGCTTGCAAAAATGAAATGACTGTACTGTGATCATATGCTGTGAAACGTCCCATTAGAAAAATTATACATGACTGTGTTTAAACTGACACACAATATTTTTAGCGCAACGCAATCTGACTTTCAAAAATCCCTACAAAAGAATGGCCCTGACTAACATTAACCTATACCTTTCACAAATCACTTACCCCACAAAAATCTTCGTTACTCGAACTACTGCAATACAGCCAGCGCCACTACTGCCAGTTAAAAAAAATATTCAAACTACGGAAGGCACTAACTACTGATAGACACAGTTAGCAAATGAAAGATTTTAGTAGAGAACAAACAATGTATTTACCTTAATAGTGTTGAAAACTCATAATATACATAGCAGTTCATGACATCCAGATTTACAAATTTCAAAACTCCGCCATTTCTCTCCCCACATCCACCACTGCTGGCGGCTCACCTCCAACTGCGCGACGCTACACGCTGTTAACATCCAGCTGCCCAACACTACAATAGCAGACAACATTGCAAACTAGCCACAGTCTGCACACAGCACAGCCAGTGATTTTCATACAGAGCGCTATGTGGCGTTACCAATAAAAAAGCCTAAACAGCCTACTTACATGGCCCCCATGCTTCCCACAAAAAATTTTACAAATTGTTTTGGGCAGTGGCCAATACAGATTTGAAAAAAAAAATTCGTAATTACAATAACAAAGAAATCAAATGCACACACTTATTGATAAAATGTTGGTCAAAGTCCATAAAGACAGTCCTGATCGTTCATCACAGTAAAATTGCAGTGTTTTTCTCAAAGTCTCAGCAGTAACAGAAAATGCACATGGAAGTAGTGGATTTCCATGCAGTCTTGAAGAAGCAGCGGTGTCCTTCCAGCGGAAAGACAGTGCTGACTCTCGACATGCAGACAGGTAATGGGCCACAACAGAGCAAACCCACAGCAGAGTCAGTCGAAGTTTTGAAGAATATTGGTAGGTAGGTCATCACAGAACAGACCACTGTAGTCTTGTTAGAGATTACGATATTGGTGGGCCACCAGAGGTGCAGACCCACTGCAGTCCTTGTAGAAATAATGGTACTGGTGAGTCAGCAAAGGTGTAGACCCACTGTAGTCCTTGTAGAGATGGCCAGCAGCCGTCTGTTGTGACTGTGCAGGTGCACGATCACCATTGAAGAGTCTTGCGGATAATATAGCAAGTCCATAAACCACCACTTGTGCACTCACAAAGTTTTTGGATTTGTCCTTAGAACCAGCAATACTGTTATCCAGTCCCTTGCTGAATTATCAACACATGTGCAAAAATTAACAGTCCCAGCTTCTCACATATTGTGCTTTACTATGACCAACAGAAATGTGTGCAGTGAAATGAATGCTTACAAGTTACTTAATTTGATGAACTGGTGTCAATTACAATATTATAACATGAGAATACAATAACAAAGGTACAAAATACATCATTAAAGAACATAACAGTACAGATAACATTTGTAGTAATACAGGCTTTACAAAAGAATAGAAATATACATCAGTGTTACAAGAATTATGACATAAGTACATACCTAAAGATCAGAATATCTTTTGAAACATCACCTTCACATATGAGCAACAAAACAGAATAAATAATGTCTAAACATCTTCACAAAGTAAATAACATAGTATTAGAAAAATTCTACAACATAGCTCTCATCAGCTAAACACATAAAGACAGGAAAAACACAAATACACAAGGGTACACAAACACATAGAAGGATGACACAAAAGGAAAAGGACAGGGTTTGTTTTACTGCAGTATTTTGCATGGAGATCTCCCTTCGTTCATCATTATTCCCAAAAGTCCTATCTAAGCCTGCTTTCTGTATTCTGTTCACATCCTCTTTCAAAAATAGTTTTTCTCCACTGTACACTACTTTCTTTGGCCAAACCATTTTCTTATAGCTTCTCAATGCATTTCTTCCAATTCATCATAGTTAGTTTCTTATATAGTCTACCCCCTCTTAAGCTAACTTAAATCTACAAAGCTCAGATATATATACCAAGGGACGAGGCAATGCAGCAGCACATAACAAATTAACACAAACAGCAATGACAAAAATTCAAATTGGCAAAGCAAGCAGCATAAATTAGCAAAGCAAATGCAATATTACAACTAATATAAGGCAATGTGCAGCAAACAAGAAAAATAAATCAGTAGTAAAACTGGCTTAACAGAGTAATGTAAAGTGAAATTTCGTAGCACTATGCCTGGCAAACAGCAGCAGCAAATGCAATAACTTATATCTAAACATGACATAGCTCAAGCAGAAAAAATATTACAGTAAAAATGGCCATTTTAATACCTATGTCACATCTTAACACTAGAGTGATGCATCACCTTGACTAACTGTAAAAAAATTATTTTTGCAATTCCTGTGAAGGGAAATGTCTATTTGCGCTCTCTTTTCTACGAAAGTACATCATAAAATTATTCGTTACTGGGTCTGTAGACAGAAAATAGTGATATTAGTACATGTATTAAATTTTATAATAACCAATACTGCAGCTAGAAACAAGATATTAAAGAAAATGAGCAAATATGTACAAAGGAAGGCGTGAAACATCATTCATTAGCCGTATGGCATTTTATAAGATAGTAAAAAATCTCTCAACTAGAAAGACAGTAGTCATAATCAGGTTTATAGACATAAAAACATTTCTCGTCATTTCATTAGGCATTTCAGTAAATATCATAAATTAAGAGCTCCACAGTGTTATCATATGTTTTCAAGATTGAGCTTGTCGTATTTGCGACGCTTTCTACAAAGAAATCTCAATAGTGAGGATAATGGCCTCTTTTTTTTTCTACCTGTGCCTCTGAAAGGCACACACTAATGGCTTTTTTTTTTTCAGGCGACTGTCGCGCAGCTGGGTGCCCACGACGTATTACGTGCAGGTGGTCACTTAACTTTCTTACCGAAGTATTTACGACAGCAGTTTCCGCTACAGTGGCAGTCTCATATAAAAAAATTTCACAGGCTGAGAATTGGCGTTACAAATGTGTAAAAACAAAATCCTATAAATATAAGAGTGTTCAAAAAGTTTTCGTCGGCATTGTGATACATTCACACATTTTCACACATTTCATAACTCTTAAAGTACGATTCTTGGTTTCCAACATCCTTTTCCACAAATCAGAGTGCCTAACCACTACTCATTGTTCATATACGTATTAGTCGACACTTCTTCAATATTTCATCATAATAAATACGTAGCATAATCAAATTCCTCATATATGGTAGCATCATCTTATTGATCATAAACATACCTCAACAGCATAATACACATCGTCGTCATAAAAATAACATCGTAACACCTCAGTCAAATCCCAAAAACGTCGTAGCTTTCTGCAATAATTTAAAAACCTAAAAAAAAATCTCTGCACATTTCAATAGTGTCATGTACCTCAAACATACTTTAAAATCATGCTCCCTTACCAAATACATCATTCAAAGCTCTCATAGTATCACAATGGTTCCAAAAAATATGAACAGTTCACAAAGTACAGACAAAATACAATTTCATAAGTGTGAAGTTACCCAACTGTGTAACTGCGTAAACATGTGTCACTGATGTAGTAAAATAAATGTTTATCTCCCAGTTAAATGATCAGATAGCTGTGTAATTTGTGTGTTAGGGAAATATGGTACCGATGTGTAAAGTTGTATAAGCAAATACCATATTAGCTAGGGCTCCTTGTGCTTTCCAAACACATGGTACACAAAGTAAGCGTGTACCCCCCTGAGGATTAATGAATAATACCCTCAGGTGTTACAGATTACAGCAATGGAATGAAATGTATCATGGAAAACCTTTGTATCATTGTACTTCAAATATCTTTAAAAATAAATGTTTTAAGTACAAAATTAATCACTCAAATACGTGTACTGTAGCGCTAAACTGTGCGTCTTGTTGTAAGATAATCTCTGTGGAAGTGTCGTAGTTATCGTCCTCCGAAAGCTAAGTTCCGCAAAAGTCAATGTACTTACCTCATGATAAACAAAAGTTAAATGCTTTGCGTATAGATATCTTAGTTATTACGCTTATTGCCGTGATGAAGAAAGTACTGTGCTGTAACGTATTGTTGTGCTACGGAAAAGGCTGTCTCATTGTAGCTATACCACAAAAGTTACTACTAAAACATGTTTTACTTTCCAGAATAATTCAGAAAAACTGTGCAGATATGAAACAGAAACACCGCAAAAGCAACATTCTAAATTGTCACTCATTAGTAGCGTCGTGATAAAATCGTGTAGCTGTCACATAAACTAACCACTGTGTCATCTGGTATCTCACAGAAAGTACTTTAAAACCAGAATGTATTTTCAAGTAAACCAAAATGTTGCATTAAAATCTCATTAGCAGTACCAGTATATGTTCTAAGTATGTAAGTCTTATAGTCGTTACGCACTCGTGCAACTAACAAGCAAGAATGTACACACACAATAACACTGTGATGTCTGTTCACTATAACAATGCATTTGTAATTTCTGTTTAAATAAGTTCTCTTGGTTCTTGATTGGATATTTAACTTCAAACATTGTTGCATGGTAACAGTTTCTAACTCTGACAAAGCATACTAGTAATGTAAAGTGAAAAGTTATATGGCAAAGACAAAGTTAAAAAGCAGCTTATCTTTCAATAAACGGTTTTACATGTGAAATGTGGTGTAAACCTTTACTCTTCCTGGTACGCAGAGTTTCAACTTCAACGCAATTATCATGTGGTATACGTCGGATTCTGTAAGGTCCATTGTAAACTAGAAAGAATTTGTGACTCAAGTGTTTCTTCTTATATGACAATGAATGAGCTTTAATGAGAACTTTATGACCAATATATAATTTCTTTGCATTTGCTTTCCGTGTAGTTTTCTCCTTTTGTCTGCTGCAGATTTTATATTTTTAAGAGCCAAATCAATTATGTCTTTGTGTCGAAGTTTACGTGTATTCGGGAAAGGTACAAGCTCTCTGATTCTGTTCGGTGGTTCTTCATTCTTCAGTACAAGAGTAGGTGGTAAAGCAGTGGAATCATGAGGCATTTCATTCAGCACATTTTGAAATAAGTGAAATATCTGTCCCAATGCTGATGCTTTCTGTGACAATAAAATCTGCTAAGCTTATTGATTTCTTTCATAATCCGTTCAGACGGGTTACAATGTGGTGAGTACAATAAAATAAAAACAGGTTTGATTTTATGATTCCGAAGCATGCGTGACCTAACAGCAGATCTGAATTGCGGTCCGTTATCTGAAATGACTTTACTAACGTGTCCAACTTCACGTAAGAAATTTTTAACAAAGGCGTTGGATACAGACCGTCCAGTGAAAGAAACAAATTTTGAAGTAAGTTCAACAGCGACTAGAACGTACGAAAATCCATTAGATGTTCTGACAAGCGGTCCCAAGAGATCAACAGCAGCAAATTCTTTTAATTTGGAAGGAATGATAGGAAACAGTGGAGCACGATGGGAGATAGTAGATGGTTTCGCCTTTTGACAAAGCTTACAAATAGACAAGACTCTTCGAATTCTCTTTTCCATATTGTTAAAATAACAAGTCGTTCGAAGAATATGATAACATTTTTGTGGACCAAAATGTGCGTAGCTGAAATGAATGTACCAAATGAGCTTAACAAAATCGTCTGGAATGCAAAGTACCCATAGCTTGTCATCAACAGTGCAGCGTTTGAAGAGTATGTTGTTTCTAACCAGATAATAATGCCGAATCTGTGTGTGTGTCTTTTCATGCCATTTGCTCTTGATGTCTCTCCAAATCGGATCTTTATCTTGTTCATGAGCAATGTCCTTTAAAGATGTGGTGATGAAGTTTTCAAAGGCGACTTTCTGAATGTAAAGAATACTGAAATTTTTTTCGAGGTTTCCTTCTGTGTTACTTTTCTCAAGCCCAGCTGGTGCGCGTGACAGTGCGTCCGCAACAATGTTCTCCTTGCCGGGAATGTAGACTATTGTGAAGTGGAATTCTTGCAGAAACAATGCCCAACGTTTTAACCTGTCATGATTTAATTTTGAAGACATAAGAAATTGTAATGCACAATGATCACTGTATACTTTTACGTACTTACCAGAAAGAAAGAAACGGAATTTGTTATATGCCCAAACGATAGCTAAAGCTTCTAATTCAGTAACGGAATAATTTTTTTCAGATTTTGTTAGCACTCGGCTAGCAAAAGCAATGGTTTTCTGAACAGTAGTGTCATTTTCTGTGGCTTCTTGAAATAAATGGGCACCAAGACCGACTTTAGAAGAATCCGTGCTAAGACAGAAATCTTGTGACAGCTCTGGATGAGCTAGTATTGGCGCGAGGATCTAAGCCGTAAACCGATCCCACTTAATTCTGAGCCAGTTTTTAAAACTGTGCACTCTCTAAAGGCAAGGAATTTTGAAATCCAGCTGTTCAAAATGCCAATCCTAGCAGTAGGGCGCTGTTATGGTTGCGAAACTTGGAGTCTCCGAGAAAATACTAAAATAATCTTCTAGTTTTCGAGCGGAAAGTCTTAAGGAAGATCTGTGGTCTGATAGACAATGAGATCACTGGACAATGGAGGTGGTGGTGGTTAGTGTTTAACGTCCCGTCGACAACGTGGTCATTAGAGACGGAACGCAAGCTCGGGTTAGGGAAGGATTGGGAAGGAAATCGGCCGTGCCGTTTCAAAGGAACCATCCCGGCATTTGCCTGAAACGATTTAGGGAAATCACGGAAAACCTAAATCAGGATGGCCGGAGACGGGATTGAACCGTCGTCCTCCCGAATGCGAGTCCAGTGTGCTAACCACTGCGCCACCTCGCTCGGTACTGGACAATGGAGGATGCGGCATAGTTGTGAGTCCGAGGAGATCTAAGTCTGATGAGAATCAAACGACTTGTATGGGCGGGGCACGACCCTCCGGGGGATAACATCGATGGCCTTTGAAATCAATGGATTTTACGCCCCGTGGAAGAAGACTACTGGGCAGAAGAAAGAAAAAGTGGGGAGACGGAATCCACCAGGAATTGCTGCAGACTGGCATAGAGGATGACTGATGGCAGAAAGCAGGGAACAGAATCCCGTAGAAGAGGAGCCTTGCAACTGTGAGCGATTATTTGGGCCTGATCGTGCAAGAAAAGCAAAGTAAAGTTAGTAACCAAATCTAGGTCTGTTGTAGTTAATATTAACCTAGTCCTTTTTAAAGACTGTTACCATCAATTATTTAGAGGCACAGTGCCTGTGATTTCTTTTTGATTGTTCTGTATAGTTGGTCGTTTTCTTTTACAGGCTAAACTATAATGAAGTGAAAGTGAAATTATTGTCTGTTCAGTTGAACAGAGTGAGCAGTTTCTATTAGTAATTGGTGTGTGGACGTATGACATTTACTTATTTCATGTTTTGAAGTTAGCATTCTTTGGAGTGTAGTCACGCTTGTAGCAGTTGATTATTATTAACACAAAAACATAAGGTTTTGTAATATAATTTATATTAAGTGGAAGCTGGCAACTATGACGAAGTCTGTTAATTGTAATGTGTGAAAGCAATTCGAAAACATGAATAATGTCTTCCGAAGTGCTACACATAACAAATATATGTCTGCAGAATCTGCTAACTATACACAACAAGCTTCACAAATCTACAACAAAACACCACTGAATGTTAATATGCACCATCTGACGATGAGCTGCTAGGCATCTCGAAACGGTCATGGTTTACTGAAATATATCTATTTAAAAAGGCGACTGGTTGTGGTATTTTCTGAAAAACCTTTTCGTATTAGAGTCGCAGAGGTCCACATCCACAATAGGTAAAACTATTATTAACGTGATCAGATGCGTATTATAAGGCCCCAGTCAAGTATTTTATATGAAATACGGAAGTTAAAATTTGACCTGCCAAGATTTCTCATTATAATTTTGTTTGTGATGACCGGTTTCGCCAAATCCAAGCTGCCATTATCGTATCTGTAAAGCATACAGATCGAAAACTTACAAGCATAATCAGGTGTGATATAATAACACGGGTGCGTATTCTTACAAAATGGGTATATACAACATACCTTACGTTACGGCGTAAAGTCAAGCGCCGCGACGCCAGTTTGAAACGAGAGAGCAGAGAGAGCTGTGGAGAAGACGTCAGCCAATTGTACGCTGACCGGCCGCTCTCCAGGACGACAACGTGACGGCACCGACCTCTATTGTAAGAGGACATAAGCGCCACGCGGACTCGTCGCTGCACAGTTCTAGAGCAGCGTCAAGATTAGGTACTTCAACACCAGCTGTAATGCATACGTGCATTCCTTCACGTGTTTAGGCCAAGTATTACGCACATTTATGCGATCGGGAATGCTCAGTAGCAGCCAGGATACATGTACATCTGACAATTATGCGTCAGCAAGGAGCATTAATGATAATATCATAGGAGGCAATATTGTGCAACCTTAGTAGGGACAAGATCCAACTATTCGGGAGTAGGATCTTACGATCTCAGACAGTGTTCCGAGACAAACTTCCATCACAGTGTCCGAAAATGTTACGTCAAATCCGAGTAGCAACAGCGATCTAAACGCCCATTGGCTGAAAGTTTGGATATATGTAGGAAACCAGCGAAGTGGCCTTATTGGCTGAGGAAGAAAGGTGGGTCTTTCTTGTCCGTCGGGAAGACAGAGCGAGTTAGTAGGGGGGCGACACACAAAACCCACGCTACAGTAGCCTAACTGGGGGCGGCTCTGAAAGAACGTTCGCAAGGAAATATTCCAGCTATTAAACAAGATATAAAGTGAAGATAATAGTTAGCAGAACGCCACGTGTCCTGGGCAGTGTCTATCAAGAGTATGGAAAGTGAGGACTGTGTTAATGTGTTGTAAAGGGCTGAATATAATGGCGTAGCCCAGAGCCGCCATATTGTAAATTCTGTGACGTGTGTGTCAAAGTATTTTCGTTATTAAAACGAGTATAGTACAAAACATTGTTGATATTTAACAACTGGCATCCCGAAACACTCGACTTCAGCAGGATCACAACCTACATTGAACCTGGCGCCAGAGCGCTACTACTGTGCATCGAGGGACTACGGGACTGCCGAAGCATCAAGACACCAGGTTAGTGATACAGAAACCAGAGAAGTAAGGCAGAGTCGCTTCCTTCTCGCTACAATGCCACAGAGGGCATTGTACAGTGACTTAGGAATTGTATATATTGAAGAACATTGTTTATTCTGCATGTCGCCCTTTGCTTGCGACACATCTGTATTTTTCAAATTTAAGTATTGTAATTTATTTTCTGTAGTAAACTCATTAATACAATTTGCTTGAATTTTTGTCTAGGGATCTTAGTAAGCAGGTTTCCTAGACACCCCACATTTGACGAGTAGGTAGGATTCAACACCTTATACAGATACAAATGGTTCAAATGGCTCTGAGCACAATGGGACTTAACATCTGAGGTCATCAGTCTCGTAGAACTTAGAACTACTTAATCCTAACTAACCTAAGGACATCACACACATCCATGCCCGAGGCAGGATTCGAACATGCGACCGTGGCGGTCGCGCGGTTCCTGACTGAAGCGCCTAGAACCGATCGGCCACACCGGCCGGCTATACAGATACAACTCAATTCGAGTATACTCTCGTTCAGATTATATAATTACATACTAAAATGTAAATTTTGCATTGTTTTGTGCACTCCTTGGATGTAACTTCTTCATTAAGCTTCATATGTTACGACTGTATTTCTGTATGTTTACTATCACAATGCCACCTGCTGGTAGTTCGTAATATCTTTGCATTTAACTTGTGATCGTCATTCTTCTTTTATCTGTTGTGAGAATATAAACCTGTGCAACATGCATGATATTTTTTATACCCAAACAATCAGCACCCAGTTCTATAAAAGAAATTAGCAACCAGGTGCTTAAAAGAAATTTAATTTCTTAATTTGTTCAGGCACTTAGTGTACTTCTTCAGAAGATTATGGCTATCGCATTACTTGCGAAATCGCTTAAGAAATTAAATTTCTTTTATGTAACTGATTGCTCATTATTTCGGTACAAACAGCTACTATTGTTGAAGATGAATAAGACACTAATTATATGTTATGTAAATCTTGCTTTGTTGTTGACATGCCGAAGTATCAGTTTCTTCATTTTCCTAGAATGACGTGTTATGACATGACACTATATATTGCACATATGATGAAGATTTACTGAGGTGTATTTACTTAAGACATGTATTTTGTGAAAATATGCACCCCACCATATTATAATTATTCTGATTATGTACGTAATTTTCGATCTATATGCATTGCATATCCGATCATGGAAACTTATGTTTGCCAAAAGTGGTCATCATAATTTAAATTGCAATTAGCAAACTTTGCTAGTGAAGTTTTTGCATCCGTGTTTCATACTACTCTAGATCACCCTCGCACTTGAGCGAAGATATGTTTATGGTGAGAAATTAATAGTCTCAGAAATTTTTTACTGTCGCCTGCTGAAAGTGGTGGCTCAGCTGAGTCAAACTAAGTAAAAACTTCAGTTTTCAAATTTTAGCTCGGGGTATTAACCTTACTAGAAAGTAATTGAAAAAGGGAGCCACTATAAGTCTGACGACAGTATGCAATCATTCACTAGAATTAATTTTTTTTTTTCTGAGAGTCTTTTTGTTCTTTCTGAGAGCCTTTCTAGTCTGTTTGAGGAATATTACCACGCAATGCTGGCACGGGTACAGTAACCCCAACATAACGTTGATACACAAGGTGGTCGTGTTGGGAACAGGCAGTATGAACAAACTGGACCTCCAGAAAGGGAAGCGTGGCGCAGGACAGTTAGAGCGGTGCGTGCTCCAGAGCAGAGATTGCTGGCAGGCGCGGGAGTGCCGGCGCGTGGCCTGGACGTCGAGCCGCGGACCTCATTACACGAAGCCCGCGTCTGGCCCCTCTCTACACAGCCACGGCCGACATGCGCGCGGCCAGCGGACAAGTTTTAATTAACTGCAACCCCCTTCCGCGGGACAAAGCCGGTCGCCGCATCGCAACCCTGGCCCCAGCCTCGAGACCAGCTAGAAGTGGGGCGAGCGATAAATTCCCCGGCAGCAAATCGGCTCCGGAACAATTCTTTATTGAGGCGCGCCGCCGGCAGATGAGTCCTTTCCTCCCCAGCCCCCCCACCCACTTCTCCCCTTTCTAGCCACCCCCGCCCTCCCTCATCACCACCATTCTTTATCTCCCCTCCTTCATTCCCAGTTACCGCCCCTTACGACTTCATCCACATTCGCATTCCAGCGCCCGAGCACTTTAGCAATTACTCAGTGACGAATTAATTGTTCCCCGAAAAGAGCAGGAAACGCTGACACGAAGTGGAATCTGGTCACGAGGAATAGTCGTGACGAATCGTGACACTTTTTGCTCCATTTATCAACGTAGCTTGCCGAAGAATGTTGACAAGCAGGAAAACTGTTCGACCTCTTTTCCTCCGTGCTATGTGAAGTGAACGCGGCTGTTGAAGATTTTCGTCTGAAAGGAAGACAACAAATGCCAGTGCTAAGGTGATCCCCGATGTTTATTATGGCAGTGTCCTCATTCCATGTAAGACAAAGAATCTTATACGAAAATAGCCGGGGAGCTGGGAGAGTGTCACTTGTCACGAAGAAGTTAATATAGAGATAGAATATATTTCGAATGAGTATCATGGTAAGCGATCTTTTTATCATGTACTAGTAACACCAGAGTTACCTGGAAATGGTTTGCCACGCAACGTGGAAGGAACAAAAATGACTTTATGTCACGGTCCGAGAGGAAATGCTGTGTTTCTGTCTAAATCTTGAAGGAAACAGTATCAGCCAGCAACAGCATACGTGTAGAACACAGCTCTCAAGGTTGCTGATTGGCGGGAACACGAAACGTGTGGCTGTAAACACCAACGAGCATCAAAGAAAGATAATTATTAATAGCTATAAGGAAGTGTTATCATTATTGTTCAAAACTCATGTAACTTTTATAGCTGTGAATCAATGACAGGGTTGCATGTTTGTGTTTATCATTGGAGATTGGACGGTATTGCATGAACCAAAACTTGACCGACAAAACTTTGGAGATTGTTCAGAGAAATTTTCTGAATATTTTAGTGTAAAGGACCCGTGGCCGGCGGCGGCTCATTACAGAGTAATTCATTTCGTTTGACTGCTTACCCCTTGTACCGGCATAGTACTGATCTACAAAACAGCTCAAACGGCAACGACATGCGCTGTATGAATTGCTTGGAAACAAACTTATGCCATTCACTCACAGTCCTTGCTCTTTCCACCACTAAGACTTTCGTACTGAAGCTCATATTCAGTATTGCTCGGTCCTGCTTTTCCGGTAGTGTTAGCTGTACGTTAACAGTGGCACATAGCGGCATAGGTATGTTTACCAATGAAGAATCCAAGGACATGTATCTCCTCTATGGATTCACAGAATTCAGTGTGAAACTGACACGAGGACTCTATACTCAGCTGGTCCCACAGCGATGGCAACAACATCACAGTAGCTTTGCATATATGGATAGACGCCCATGGATACCGGATTATTTCGTGTTTGTGTGTTTTAACTATTCAATTACATGTTATTGGTTTTTTCAGTGTTGTGAAAGTATTTTCACAGAATCAAAAACAGTTTTGGAAACATAATCATCATCAGTGTTCTGCTAAAAGGCCGGTTTTCACATGGTAGTTCTCCAGGCTGCCCGGTCTTCTCCCATCCTCTTCAGGTCTGCATATTTCCTCTTCCCTTTATGTCGTCTATCATCTTGTATCTCCTTCTTCCTCTCAATCTTGTCCCACAAACCAATCCTTCCACAGCATCTGCTAGCAAGCACTACCTTCTCAATGAATGTCCCATCAGTTCTTTTTCCTTTCTCTTACAACCTTCAGCAGACATCTTCTCTCACCAACCCTTTCCAATACCCTTTCATTACTCACTATTTCCCTTCAGCTTATTCTCTCCATTCTCCTCCACATGCACATCTCAAATGCTTCTATCCTTTTTTCATCCTCTCGTCTCAGGGTCCATGTTTCAGCCCCATATAGTGCCACACTCCAAACTAAACATTTGCCAAGTCTTTTCCTTAGTCCGTTATCTAATTTGCCACATAAGAGTCTCCTCTTTCTGTTGAATGCCTCCTTCACTATGGCAATTCGAGTTTTCACCTCCTGGTGACATCTCAAGTCTTCATTTATTGTGCTTCCAAGTTATTTAAATGCACTTACTTGGCTAACGGTAGATTGTCCTATTTTAATGCTGGACAGTCTGCGTCTTGTACTGATGACCATACTCTTTGTTTTTGCTATGTTTATTTGCATCCCATATTCCACACAAGCTTCATTCAGATCTTTCAGTATGTTATTCACAGTCCGCTCACTTTCTGCCACACGTTTTGGAAACGAAACTAAATAAATCATAACTACGTTATTACTATGTAACAAGCCACAGGAGACCCCAGGTTGTTCATTTCAAAATACTCAAAAAATATCTGTGAACAAGCTCTCAAAGTTTGTTGTTGGCGTTCTCGTCTATCTTGTATATATACGGTGTTCGTCTTAGCTTGGAGCTACTAAATATCTGGAAAACAACACATTGTACGAAAAAAAATGTTGAAGGTTAAATATGAATATTAGCAAACTGGCACCTCATAACCAACCCTCCTGCGTGCTCGGGGAAAACTATGTATTTTCAAATGGAACACACTATTTTTCTCCCACATCCGGACTCTACGCCAAAAAATATGTGCGGTTAACTTACACCAACGTTTCCCATCGACAAATATCAAGTGTTCCAGTTTTTGCAATTAAGAACAGACGCATTTCATTCTACATATTTTATGATGTAAATGTAAACCATCGTCTTATAACGGTTGGTACTGATGTTCAAAAGTTACTTAAGTGTTACAAATGCAATAATACAATACAAATATGTGGCTGCACAATGACATTTCGGGCAAATAAGCCACTTGCATGGTAAAGCATCTTTCTGTTTCCTGCAGAATTGATTTTGGTGAGCCCCCAATCCGTTGGAATGTTTGATTTCGATGGCCGCACTCGAACACTGCCATCACAGTGACTGATTTAGGTTTGTGTTTCCATCCAACAGCCCTAGCTCCGCGCTGGCCGCTATGTAGCTGTTGGCGGAACACAAACCACAACCAGTAATTAAGTAAAATGACCATTAAGCGACAGTCAAAAGTGTACCTGCCAGGCACCGCAGTGGTAAGTGGCAAGCAGACTCACAGATATCAAACACTTATTGCGAACAGAAAACTACTGCAACCATGTCCTTGTTCCTGGATCACATTAAACGTAGTTTCGAACCAGACTATGAAACGGATAATCATATTGTACTGTACAATAAAATTTGCAACAGCAAAGCAAATTTCGAACTTGAGTATCAACCGTTATAGCATAGGTTTACATTTACACCGTAAATGAAACGTAGAATGAAATGGCCGGCAGCGGTGGCGGAGTGGTTCTGGGCACTTCAGTCTGGAACCATGCGGATGCTGCGGTCGCAGGTTCGAATCCTGCCTCGGGCATGGATGTGTGTGAATTCCTTAGGTTAGTTAGGTTTAAGTAGTTTCTAAGTCTAGGGAACTGATGACCTCAGATGTTAAGTCCCATAGCGCTTAGAGCCATTTGAACCGTTTTTAGAATGAAATGAGTCTGTTCTTAATTGCAAAGAAGGCACAGTTAATATGTGTCGTTATAGCTCTATCTACAACGAATGGAAAACAATGGTTTAAGCTAATTGTACATTTCTTGACGTAGAATTCGAAAATGCATTAAAATTTGGGGAGTTCCCAATTGTAAACACCAAGTTGATCCCGCCCACGCATGAGTGGTTAGGAGATGACCAGTTGCAGCACAGACAGATGATCTCTTTACCAATATTAACTTTTAACCTACAACTTTTTCCCGTAGATTGCTTCGTTCTCCAGATACTTAGCTGTCTTGTGTTAAGGCAAACACATTATATACAATGTGGTTATAATTAAACTTTCCCTATTTTACATGTTATAACATGGAAACTAACTACAGTACGAGTACCAAACTTGGTGGCATTAGTGTCAAGGTCAGGGGAAGAGAAATAATGCAGAACCATTTCAATTCAAACACTTTTAATGTGCTGCTACATCACAAACCGGTACCATTACTAGTACAAAAGAGGCTGAATATGGCGCCCATGTGCCCAGAAGAGTTTGCAAGAACAGGATTGCATTCTGCACAGCAGAACGAAGCATGTGCGTCGATATGCTAGCTGCCTCTCTTGATTTGCTGCGCTTCAGATCAGAACATGTGTGAATGCTCTTCTAGTAAACCCTGTCCTTCACGTAGCCCGAGAACCAGAGATCACAGAAAGTGACGTTCGTGCCGGTGAAGCAATTGGAAACGATCGGCTGATAATTCTGTCGTTTGCGCGACCGTCTGTACGTGATCACTGGGCTATACTGGGCGGTTGTAATTAAACTTTCCCTATTTAACACGTTATAACACGGAAACGAAGCAGGTGAACTTCACGAGCGATGTGCGGTGTGGCTCCATCTTGCATGAAAACTGTTGAATTCAAGTCGGCCGCTGTGGTCGAGCGGTTCTAGGCGCTTCGATCCGGAACCACGCGGCTGCTACGGTCGCAGGTTCGAATCCTGCCTTGGGCATGAATGTGGCTGATGTCCTTAGGTTAGGTAGGTTTAAGTAGTTCTAAGTCTAGGGGACTGATGCTTATGGCAATTTTGTTGAGTTCAGTGCGTCTCTCTCCTGCAGGAGGGGTATGACATACTGTCAAAGCATATCGCAGTACCGTCTTTAGTCCTTGAGTGCCAACCTGTTCAAAAAAGAATGGGTCAATGATGAACATGGCCGTGAAGCATCATACGGTAACACATTCACCGTACAGGCGAACTTCATGCAAAGAGACTGGAGGTGAAGATTCCCACACTTGTCAATTCTGTGCGTTCATCTCACTCTTCAGAGGAATATGAGCTTCATCTATCCACAGGATGGTCCAGGGCCAGACCTCGTCAACTTCAGTCCTTGCGAGAAAGCGTAGAGCGAAGTCAACACGTGGTTGTGCGTCCTGTGATGCAAGCTGTTGAAGGATATGGATCTTGTACGGATACCATTTGAAAATGGTTCGAAGCACCTTCCGTATAGTGGACCATGGGATGTTCAACTGTCGTGACGCAGCACGCGCACTGCCTGACGATCGGGAGCTGTACGTTGTCAGCCATAGCAACAACGATTTCATTAACCGCCTGTGGAGCAACCGGTCGTCGGCCTCTTCCCGGAGCGACACTCAGTTCTCCAGTTGATCTGAAATTCTTCATCATGCCCCCGCACAGCAGGTGGATAAAGAGGACCCTTCCGTAATCTTTTCAGCCGGCGATATTCTCAAAGTGCAGTTGCAGCATTACTGTTGTTTTGATAATAGAGCTTTACCAATAGTGCCCTGCTCCTTTTGTCCAAGCTCACTTTGACACGTCAACAAATGAACTGAATCACGATGACTGATCACGGCACCTGGTGGCCATAGTTGGAACTAGACGGCGGCGCCGTGACGCATGGAAATCATGTGCCACATACTCTCGACATTAATGCTACCAAGTATGGTACTCGTACGGTAATTAGTTACCGTGTTATGTCGTGTTAAATAGGGAAAGCTTAATTACAACCACCCGGTATACTACGGTGATCACGTACAGACGATCGCGCAACCGACCTCCGTGTGATCCTCTGCCTTGTGGAACCGTTCTGATTGTGGTATGCCTGGGCTTAGGGTTAACACACCTCCCTCCCCGCTGTTTTTTAGGCGTTGGAGCAGCTACTTCCCATTCAAGTAGGTCCTTAGTTGGCATCGCGAGCCTCACTGGATTCCGTTCAAGTCCTCCCAACAAAATAAAATTCCTGAGATTTCTAGGAACTGAACCTGGATCTTCGACATGGCATTTAGACGCAGCTGATCACGGAGTTACAGAGGCAAACCATAACTGACGTATTCACCGGGAATCGAATACAGAACCACCTCATCAGCATCCAGCCATCGAGTGAAAATGGCTACTGAAGGTGTTGACGTAATCTCTGCCCTCTCCCCTCCCCATTATCTGACCAAGCAGGATAAAAAGCACGCCAAGTGCACGGTGGAACATTGTACTACTCAGCATCACTGAGCCCTCGTCATTACTCATTGAATCAGTCAATATGACACGCTTCCATTTCCGCTGCCGTTATTCTCACGAAAACTTGACCATCGTTCGGGAATAGTGTGGACTACGTTACCGTTCTTATTGTCTCCGATTTCTATGTTGACGCCAATGATTTTATTGTTTCAATACAGTTGTAGGTGTAATCAATGATATTCAGCATCCGCTAGGCATGTTTGCCAACCGCAGTTCACTTTGGATCGGCCTAGTTTTTGTTGTACAGTTCCTGGTATATGTGCGAAAAAATGGCTCTGACCACTATGGGACTCAACATCTGAGGTCATCAGTCCCGTAGAACTTAAAGCTAACTAACCTAAGGGCATCACACACATACATGCACGAGGCAGGATACGAACCTGCGACCGTAGGGTATATGTGCGGTGATTTGATATATCTCGATTTGTTTTTATCTTGTGGATAGTACCCACAATACATTTCAAACCCTCTCCGTCTGTAATCTTCGAATTTTACTTGATCTTGCACTTGGGAGACGGTGACTGTCTTAGTTTGATGTTTGCAGACATTAACGTCGACAACATACTTTCCGTGAGGTAAAAAGGGAGGTCTTTTTCATTACGGAGGCTATGACAAGAAGTGCCCAAACACTCATGACTGTTTTCAGATCTGAGAGGTCGATCTAAACGAATCTTTAACAGCGCCGCTGACCGCTAGTAATAAATTCAGATTGTCCATTCCCGTCCGCTTGGTTGCGCGTTTCAACGTTTCTGTTGACTCTTGTTATCCCAGAGATGGTGACATTGTTTTCCCCAAACCATATATAGACAAATGTAACAAGGCCTCAGAGAGATAAAATTGCTACTGACACTTTCCATGAGTAGTACCGACAGTGTCATCAGACCAGATGCGATTTCACCTGGTGGATGCCTCGGCTGGGTACGAAGCTGTGTTAGTCAGGAAAATAGTGCAAGAACTTGAACGAAGTACACATATTAGAAAAGTAGTAAGACAGGGATGTAGTCTTCCGCCACATCAGTTAATATACAGTGTGGTCAACAAGTCTGAAAACCTTGTCAGTTTGTGCAGAGAAATTGGTGCTGCGAAATAATTGCTAAGAAAAAATTCAATATGTTGCACCGTTTTCGACTTAATTAGCACTGAAGTTAGCCAGTCATGTAGTTGTACGTGTAAATTCAATAATCCTGCCAGAAGCAGTGTCGCTAAACGTGTTCTGGTTTGGTTTCCTAGTATTGGACATGCGACAGTAATAATGAACGGACCCAAGCTAAAATCTGAGCTCTCATGCTCTAGCATTTACCCTACAAGAACAACTGATACTAATTATACCTGAAGGGCCGCTTGAGTGTGCGCGCAATAGCCTGACTGGCTGACTTCATTTCTTATTAACTGCCGGCCGGAGTGGCCGTGCGGTTCTAGGCGCTACAGTCTGGAGCCGAGCGACCGCTACGGTCGCAGGTTCGAATCCTGCCTCGGGCATGGATGTGTGTGATGTCCTTAGGTTAGTTAGGTTTAAGTAGTTCTAAGTTCTAGGGGACTGATGACCTCAGAAGTTAAGTCGCATAGTGCTCAGAGCCATTTGAACCATCTTATTAACTCGGAAACGACGCAACGTACCGATTATTTTTAACAATAATTTCTTAGCACAGCCTACCCTGCAACCTAATTAAAGCTTTTCTGGCGGTTTCCGACCACCATGTATACATCTAAGAAGCAATGACAGAAATAGAAAAAAGATTCAAAAGTGGGTTTAAAATTAACGGTCAAAGACAATAATAAGACGTTGATATCCTCAATGAAGGTTAGACAGCACAGCAAAACCGTCTGAATGGAGTGAAAAGCCCAATGAGCACACTACACGGACTGAGGGCAAACCGAGGAAGGATGAAAGTATTGCAGTGTAGCAGGAATGTGACTATTGTTAAATGTAACATAAAATTTTTGACGAAGTTAAGCATGTAAAGAAATACTCCTACCTTGGAGGTTAAGTGATCCATGATGGACAAGGCAAGGAGGACATAAAAACCGACTAGCAAAGGCAAAGAGGGCACTACTGGGCACAATACGTCTACTAATCTCTATCATAACCCTAATTTAAGAAAGAAATTCTGAGGATGTGTGTTTGGATTACAGCATTGTATGGTAGTGAAACTTGAACAGTCAGAAAACTTGATCAGAAGAGAAGAGGAGAGGAGAGAGGATAGAGAGGTGAGAGAGGAGAGAGAGAAGAGGGCAGACAAAGGAAGGAGGAGGGAGATGGGATGGGGAGGGATATGATTGAATAGAGGTGAAGAGGGGGTAGAAGAGGGGGAGAGAGTAGGTGGCGAGGGAGTAGGTGGCGAGAGAGTAGGTAGTGAGAGAGTAGGTGGCGAGAGAGGAGGTGGCGAGAGAGTAGGTGGCGAGAGAGGAGGTGGGGAGAGAGGAGGTTGGGAGAGGCGGTGGGGAGAGGGGGTACAGAGAGCGGGGTGAGGAGTGGGGGTGGGGAGATGGTGTTGTGGGGATATGGTGTTGAGGGGAGAGGGGGTTGGTTGAGGGGGTGGGGAGAGTGTATGTGCGGAGTGGGGGTATGAGGAGAGGGGCATGCGGAGAGTGGCATGAGGGGTGAGGGGGCATGAGGGGTGAGGAGGCATGAGGGGTAAGGAGGCATGAGGGGTAAGGAGGCATGAGGGGTAAGGAGGCAGGAGGGGTGAGGGGGCATGAGGGGTGAGGGGGCATGAGGGGTGAGGGGGCATGAGGGGTGAGGGGGCATGAGGGGTGAGGGGGCATCAAGGGTGAGGGGGTGTGAGAGGTGTGGGAGTGGCGTGGTGAGGGGGTGGCGGGGTGAGGGGGCGGCGGGGTGAGGGGGCAGCGGGGTGAGGGGGCGGCGGGGTGAGGGGGCGGCGGGGTGAGGGGGCGGCGGGGTGAGGGGGCGGCAGGGTGAGGGGGCGGCAGGGTGAGGGGGCGGCAGGGTGAGGGGGCGGCAGGGTGAGGGGGCGGCAGGGTGAGGGGGCGGCAGGGTGAGGGGGCGGCAGGGTGAGGGGGCGGCAGGGTGAGGGGGCGGCAGGGTGAGGGGGCGGCAGGGTGAGGGGGCGGCAGGGTGAGGGGGCGGCGGGGTGAGGGGGCGGCGGGGTGAGGGGGCGGCGGAGTGAGGGGGCGGCGGGGTGAGGGGGCGGCGGGGTGAGGGGGCGGCGGGGTGAGGGGGTGGCGGGGTGAGGGGGCGGCGGGGTGAGGGGCCGGCAGGGTGAGGGGGTGGCGGGGTGAGGGGGTGGTGGGGTGAGGGGGTGGCGGGGTGAGGGGGCGGCGGGGTGAGGGGGCGGCGGGGTGAGGGGGTGGCGGGGTGAGGGGGCGGCAGGGTGAGGGGGTGGTGTGGTGAGGGGGTGGTGGGGTGAGGGGGTGCAGGGTGAGGGGGTGGCAGGGTGAGGGGGTGGTGTGGTGAGGGGGCGGCGGGGTGAGGGGGCGGCGGGGTGAGGGGGCGGCGGGGTGAAGGGGTGGCGTGGTGAGGGGGCGGCGGGGTGAGGGGGCGGTGGGGTGAGGGGGCGGCGTGGTGAGGGGGCGGTGGGGTGAGGGGGCGGCGGGGTGAGGGGGCGGTGGGGTGAGGGGGCGGCGGGGTGAGGGGCAGCGGGGTGAGGGGCAGCGGGGTGAGGGCGGCGGTGTGAGGAGGCGGGGTGAGGAGGCGGGGTGAGGAGGCGGGGTGAGGAGGCGGGGTGAGGAGGCGGGGTGAGGAGAGGGGGTGGAGAGCAGGGATTGGAGAGCAGGGATTGGAGAGGGGGAGAAAGGAGAGGGGGAGAGAGGATAGGAGGTGGTGATGAGAGGGGAAAGAGGAGGGGCAGAGTGGAGAGGGGGAGGTTAGAGTGGGAGAGGAGGGATAGGAGAGGATAGGTGGGAGAGGAGAGGAGGGGAGAGCAGAGGAGTGGGAGAGCAGAGGAGGGGGATAGGAGGGGGAGAGAAGGAGAGACAGCTTGCAGAATTGCAACAAACTTTCCGAAATCAGTCTCATTAAATGGAATCTTTCCTCTACAAGAAGTTTCATCGAAATATAAGTACCAGTGAAGTTCACTAGTCGCTGTAGTTTTCGAATTATTCAAGAAAAAATTACAGACAGAATCTTCAAAATGCGTTTTTCTTGAATACTTCGAAATCCTTGGGTACATCGAAAATTTATCACAGTAGAAACTTTAACTAGATTAAACTTCCTACAGGAAGACCTGTTCATTTTCTTCAGTTGGACTAATAACAAGCGCTTAGCGAGCGAGAGAATATTAAAACCTTGCGTACCGTTTTTGAAGGCACTGTGGGTTGCATAGGTAGGGACAGATGATCACGCCATATACACTACTGGCCACAAAAATTGCTTCACCTGGAAGATGACGTGCTACAGACGAGAAATTTAACCGACAGGAGGAAGATGCTGTGATATGCAAATGATTAGCTTTTCAGAGCATTCACACAAGGTGGGCGTCGGTGGCGACACATACATCGTGCTGACATGAGGAAAGTTTCCAACCGATTTCTTATACACCAACAGCAGTTTACCGGCGTTGCCTGGTGAAACGTTGTTGTGATGCTTCGTGTAAGGAGGAGAAATGCGTACCATCACGTTTCCGACTTTGATAAAGGTCGGATTGTAGCCTATCGCGATTGCGGTTTATAATATCGCGACATTGCTGCTCGCGTTGGTTGAGATCCAATGACTGTAACGGATCGTGAACAACGTCTCGATCCCTGAGTCAACAGATAGGGACGTTTGCAAGACAACAACCATCTGCAGGAACAGATCGACGACGTTTGCAGTAGCATGGACTATCAGCGCGGAGACCATGGCTGCGGTTACCGTTGAGGCTGCATCACAGACAGGAGCGCCTGCGATGGTGTACACATCGACGAACCTGGGTGCACGAATGGCAAAACGTAATTTTTTCGGATGAATCCAGGTTCTGTTTACAGCATCACGATGGTCGGATCTGTGTTTGGCGACATCTCGGTGGAGGCACATTGGAAGCGTGTATTCGTCATCGCCATAGTGGCGTATCACCCGGTGTGATGGTATGGGGTGTCATTGGTTACACGTCTCGGTCACGTCTTGTTCGCATTGACGGCACTTTGAACAGTGGACGTTACATTTCAGATGTGTTACGACCCGTGGCTCTACTCTTCATTCGATCCCTGCGAAACCCTACATTTCAGCAGGATAATGCACGACCGCATGTTGCAGGTCCTGTACGCGCCTTTCTGGATACAGAAAATGTTCGACTGCTGCCCTGGCGAGCACATTCTCCAGATCTCTCACCAATTGAAAACGTCTGGTCAATGGTGGCCGAGGAACTGACTCGTCACAATACGCCAGTCACTACTCTTGAAGAACTGTGGTATCGTGTTGAAGCTGCATTGGCAGCTGCACCTGTACACTCCATCCAAGCTCTGTTTGACTCAATGCCCAGGCGTATCAAGGCCGTTATTACGGCCAGAGGTGGTTGTTCTGGGTACTGATCTCTCAGGATCTATGCACTCAAATTGCGTGAAAATGTAATCGAATGTCAGTTCTAGTATATTTGTCCAATGAAAACCCGTTTATCATCTGCATTTCTTCTTGGTGTAGCAATTTTCATGGCCAGTAGTGTATTTTATACAGCGTTCCCAAGCTGTAACGATTATGAAGCACGTTTCTCATTCTGAAATCGCATTTGAATGTTGTTTCTTAGTCAGAGGATCGAGGTAGCATGTAAGAAAGGGAAACGTCTTCCTGCAGATATCGGAATCGGACAGCGTCAGCACAATGCCCTTTCGATACCGGATTTATCGTTCCCAGGTATTGTTCCTAGTGTTCGTCGGTATCGGAAGATTGTCACGTCAATATGGAATATGGATTCATGACGAACACACTCAACGCCAAGCAATATCTCAGTGGCTAAGAACGAATAGCCCCAGAGAGGGCAGGATTATTGTTGGATGTCACGGACCTTGAGTCAAGGAATGGGCTTGCTTGCAGGAGGACAGGTATCTCCACGTGTAGTGCGCCGAAGTCATGAGTACCACTGACAGTCAGCAAGGTGACCACTTGACGCGGCAGCAGATAGAGGCGCGCAGCAGTGGAGCTGGCGCCGACTACTGGAGACAGGAGTGGCCTCACGTATTGTCTTTAGACAAAACAAAGTTCTCTGTACAGAATCGCGGTGGAGTAGAACAGTGCGGAAGCTCAGAGGAGAATGATCGTGGTCATATCACATTCGTCACCGTCGTATTGGAGCAGCGCTTCACGTGATGGTATGTGGGGTGTTTGGATAAACAGTACGATCACCTGCTGCTACTCATAACATTAATTTTTATCAAAATTATTCGTTAATTAGTGGATACAGAGAAGACCCAAAGTAATGAAAGCGTTTTCTGCTAAAATATAGACTTCCTGTCTTTACTTCACGCCGCTCGTAACAAAGATCAGAACATGTAATAAATCCAGAAATAGTTACTTCAACTTCTTGAAATTTTTCGAAATTTACGTAATTCGAACATCAGGAACAGCAAGTCAAAGTATTTTAAATTTATTAATTAAGGTTTCCTTCAAATCTGCAAATAATATTTTTGTTAGTGAATAGTTTCGAGCATTTTTGTTCATTCTCAAACCATCGGAAGCTACAATGTTATTAACAAAACACGACATACAACATTTCCAAACATTCTGCGTGCAGAGATTACAACATTGCAATGAATCTCGTGTGACATATTTACATTTGTAATACTTCGTTGTAAATAGTAGCTACGTTTGTTTCTACATCATATATATATATGATAAATGTTATTTGAGTGCATCAGGCGATTGTCTGAATACATTCAAAATTCGATAGGTGTCTTTATTTGTTTATATAAATTACAAATTTACAGGCTCCTGGATTTGCTTTTGTGTGTCCATAAGGTCTGACTCTCAGATATCATAATGTTACAGTTAAATACATAACTGCTTTTCTGAATCATGAACGACTATTAAAAGAGCAAAAATAACTGTATGTAAATTACGAGTGTCCGTTCGTCAACTTGTTCGGTTCCTCTGTCTTCCGTTTATATATTTCCCGTCTGAATAACAATGTTACTTGCGTGTATCAGGTGATTTTTTGATACATTTAATATTCTACAGGTGTCTTCAGTTGTTGATACACAAAAAAAAATTAACAAGCGCCTTTAGTTGTTTATTGTATGTCCATAAGGTCTGTTTCTCGGAGATGTGATAATATCTATGTATTTAGCTGTAACATCACGATCTGTGAGAGACAGACTTTATGGACACATGATAAACAACTAAAGGCGCATGCCATTATTTATATGAACAAGTAAACAGGCCTGTCGAATTTTGAATGTATCAAGATAATCGCCTGATGCACTCAAGTAACATATGTTATATTGATATGATGTAAAAACAAATATATTATGTGCAGTGAAACATTAACAATGCAGGTGTGTTATAGAATGTGAGACTGTTATAAGATATGCACAGGAAATGCTTAAAAATGTTGTATTTCTTGTGTTGTTAATAACATTGTACCTCCTAAGGCAAGACATGGTTAGAGAATAAACGAAAATGCTTGAAACTAGTCGCTGACAAAAATATTATTTCAAACTCTGACAGAAACCTTAGTTAATAATTTACAAATTTTGACAAGTTTTATTTCTACTCAAGACCATAGTATAGTGACAATACAATCATCATAAACATGATTATTATTACTATCGAATGATTGCGGAATGAACATTATCTACAATAGTCGCGTACGACATGAAGGAGGACTTGCTCTCGTAAACAAAACTATTGGGCCCCGGTAACCAAATAGAATTTTTTACTAATGTAAGGGCGTGAGGTATGGAAGGTTCAAAATGGCTCTGAGCACTATGGGACTTAGCTTCTGAGGTCATCAGTCTCCTAGACTTGGGACTACTTGAACCTAACTAACCTAAGGACATCACAAACATCCATGCCCGAGGCAGGATTCGAACCTGCGACCGTAGCGGTCGCGCGGTTCCAGACTGTAACGCCTAGAACCGCTCAGCCACGCGGCCGGCGAGGTATGGAAGGCCTCATTTGCTTACGACAGGGGTGGCTGCCGTTACTACTTTTGGAAAACTATAAATAAATATTCATATTACCCAGCTTCAATAGATATTATTACATCAAATATGAGCTTCATTCGATATAAGCTTCTCAGCACAAAATTTTCGGACAGATGGTACAACACAGTTCACTGGCGTCGTGCTGTTTCTTCGTAGGCATAAATGATAGCAGCAGCAGCAGCAACAGCCCGGAAACCTCCAGGCGAGGCTGTGCAGCTAGGTGGTAAGCTGGCGGGGAGTGATAACACCTGAGCTCACAGTCCGGCGTCGTCAGCTGGAAGAGACGCTGCCGCCAATTTCGCCTTGCCAGCATCAAAAGGCTAACTCCAGTGCGCCAACTCCGGCTGCGTTATGTGGCTCTTTGTCTCGTGGCATCTCCTCTGCCGGAGAGGGCCCCAGTTGGCGGGAGCGCGTCAGTCGCAGAGGTTCCTATTTGCTCGCTTTGAACGGCGAACATGAGAGCGCTGCTGCAGCACACGCCAGGTACGTGAACTGGCGATACCGATCTGGCACCGCAGCTAAACAGCTTACAGCTTACGCGTGCGCAGCGTGATGTGAGCTGTAGGTCAGGAGTGGATCGACGAGGGCCTGGGGCACACCAGCGAAGGGAACAGAGAGAGGAAGTGTGTGTGTGTGTGTGTGTGTGTGTGTGTGTGTGTGGGTGGGTGGGTGTGTGTGTGGGTGGGTGGGTGGGTGTAACAGAGAGATAGGTATGGAAGATGGGGAGCTCAAAAAGGGCGACAGAGACATGAAAGTGGTGTTCCGAGAACGGAACAGAACTGAATAGATGGGAAATAAATCTGTCTACAGAATCTTCTATTTAACGATGATGTACATTATACTGAAAACCGAATTTTTTTTTGTAGTGTGCAATGCTACCCAACGTGAAATTAAGGTGTAGTTGATACATGAGGTAGAAGTTAATTTATATAAAAGATAAATAAATCAGTCACTGATAGGTAACATCAATCTATGTCTTTGTTCTCTAAATGTAGAAATGGAAATTACTTAAAATGCAAGAAAACGTTCTTGAGTGAGTAATTTGCTAACTGAAACTGTAAAGTCTTTAAAAATAAATGCTACAATAGTAATAATAATTGGTTTAGCTTTATGGGTATTGCAATAAGCGGGTTGTTGTTGTTGTAGTTGTTGTTGTTGTTGTCGTCTTCAGTCCTAAGACTGGTTTGATGCAGCTCTCCATGCTACTCTATCCTGTGCAACCTTCTTCATCTCCTAGGACTTACTACAACCTACATCCTTCTGAATCTGCTTAGTGTATTCATTTCTTGGTCTCCCTCTACGATTTTTACCCTCCACGCTGCCCTCCAATGCTAAATTGGTGATCCCTTGATGCCTCAGAACATGTCCTACCGACCAATCCCTTCTTCTTGTCAAGTTGTACCACAAACTCCTCTTCTCCCCAATTCTATTCAATACCTCCTCATTAGTTATGTGATCTACCCATCTAATCTTCAGCATTCTTCTGTAGCACCCCATTTCGAAAGCTTCTATTCGCTTCTTGTCTAAACTATTTATCGTCCACGTTTCACTTCCATACATGGCTACACTCCATACAAATACTTTCAGAAACGACTTCCTAACACTTAAATCAATATTCGATGTTAACAAATTTCTCTTCTTCAAAAACGCTTTCCTTGCCATTGCCAGTCTACATTTTATATCCTCTCTACTTTGACCATCATCAGTTATTTTGCTCCCCAAAAAGCAAAACTCCTTTACTACTTTAAGTGTCTCATTTCCTAATCTAATTCCCTCGGCATCACCTACTTAATTTGACAACATTCCATTATCCTCGTTTTGCTTTTGTTGATGTTCATCTTGTATCCTCCTTTCAAGACACTGTCCATTCCGTTCAACTGCTCTTCCAAGTCCTTTGCTGTCTCTGACAGAATTACAATGTCATCGGCGAACCTCAAAGTTTTTATTTCTTCTCCATGGATTTTAATACCTACTCCGAACTTTTCTTTTGTTTCCTTTACTGCTCGCTGAATATACAGATTCAATATCATTGGGGAGAGGCTACAACCCTGTCTCACTCCCTTCCCAACGGATACTTGCCTTTCATGTCCCTCGACTCTTATAACTGCCATCTGGTTTCTGTACAAATTGTAAATGGCCTTTCGCTCCCTATATTTTACCCCTGCCACCTTCAGAATTTGAAAGAGAGTATTCCAGTCAACATTGTCAAAAGCTTTCTCTAAGTCTACAAATGCTAGAAACGTAGGTTTGCCTTTCCTTAATCTTTCTTCTAAGGTAAGTTGTAGAGTCAGTATTGCCTCACCTGTTCCAACATTTCCACGGAATCCAAACTGATCTTCCCCGAGGTCGGCTTCTACCAGTTTTCACTTTTTCTATTCGTCTGTAAAGAATTCGTGTTAGTATTTTGCAGCTGTCACTTATTAAACTGATAGTTCTGTAATTTTCGCGTCTGTCAACACCTGCTTTCTTTGGGATTGGAATTATTATATTCTTCTTGAAGTCTGAGGGTATTTCGCCTGTCTCATACATCTTGCTCACCAGATGGTACATTTTTGTCAGGACTGTCTCTCCCAAGGGCGTCAGTAGTTCCAATGGAACTAGAGAGCATTATTTAAGGCATCAAAGATCATTCGCAGTTCAACTGTTAAACAAATTTCTAAAATAGTTCATGAAGCTAACGTTATAATCTGAACAATCGCCTATACACACGAATATCTTAGCACATGAAATAGATACGGATTTAGTGCAAAGATTCTTCCACACTGCAGTCTGATATTTAGAACACTAAATTGCACATAATACATAGTCCGCAGAGAAAATAACTGTGTGGTAGTCTGTGAAGTGACTGATTGTAATGAGAAGAACGATAGACTTTAAACTCGTTACTTACGTATGAATAGGTTCGGTAATGTTGCAATTGGCTTGGACAACTACTTATTACGTCTTAATGACAGAAACACTTCTGATCTTAAAACTCCTCACGTTTGTCACAGCCATTCAGTCTCACACAGTTCTCAATCTATCCAAAAATAAGTGACGCAGTACCTGAACTTGAAGTGGATGCATTCCACATTCTCCCATTTTCCCCTTAATCCTTTCACGAAAACTTTTACCATTTTTCATTTAATTATGTTTAAGTCAAAACACTATCATGTATGCAAATGAACTGGAAACTGTTTCATTTATGATATGGCAGCTTATTAAGCTTCAAATCATCAAATCTCTGACACAGGGTGTAGCTTACTTTGTACGTCAGTTCACAGTTTTAAATTGACTCAATAACATTAATAACATATGCAGATAATAGAGCACAGTAAGTAATTGGAGCATAATACATTAAAATATTAGTACAATCTAATTTATATAGCACAATAGCTAACAAGAGCAATTTTAGATACGTAATAGAAAGAAGGAAGTAATTTACATTTATGTCACAAGTTCTTCACTTACTATGTAATAACACCAATCTTGCAATTGTGGTTTTACAGCCACTTTGAATTATTTTATTTCTATTACTGTCTTCATTTGGTGGGGAAGTTTATTGTAAAGTTTTTGCCAGTTTTCGTGGTCCATTTTGTCTGAGAGTTGCGTTTGTATACTCACAGTGCAGGTCCAATTTTAGCCTGGTGTCATATGTGTGGACTGCTTCATTTGTACACGCTACACTGTTTTAGCTCTGTGATTTTCCTTAGGTTACTATCTCAAGAAAATACAGACACGACATTGGTAGTGCCTGAATCGCTTTGAAAATGGGTCTGCAAGAGTTTCTGGACGTAGTATACGCAATTGCCCTTATGATCCTCTTCTTTCTGTGAAACCTCTTTTGCTTATTGGCAAATTGCTCCCAAAAACAATAGTTATTACTGGATCAAGGCCATTTGCATAAAGGTACTTTCAAACTATTTTTCACAGTTTTACATTTATGTAGCAACAAAACTTGTCATACCAAAAGAATCACAGCGATGTTACGCATCATTATTTTCACACTTCAGTCCGGTACTGTCTCACTACAGACCCAGACTCCAGCTGAATAACTGGTGATCGTTCACGCCAGCAACGAAGGCTATCTCTGGCGACAGAGTCACAGTAAAAACTTGCAAGAGCGGCACTCTCTATTAAGTGCACATATACTGAACTAAATTTTACGGCAGTATCCTTAGAAAATCAGCAAAGTTTACTTAACTAGATTTGACGGCAGTATGGTTAGAAGGTGAGCGAAGTTTACGTTCACAACCTACAAGGAGGATGCAGGGAGGAAGACAGAAGAGAAATTAAAGCCACAGATTTATTTGGCGTGTGCGTGTGACATCCTCGGCAGTCAGTTACCGATAGCATCTGTCCTTTGTATGTCTCTGTCATGTTGCTGGGAAACTGGAAGACGCCGGCCCGCAAGAGGGCGTATGAGCAGTGTCGGGTGGGGAGATAGGGAGGGGTGCGACAATCAAAATGGAGGCCAACGGCTGGCAGTAGTGTGGATAAGTGGAAATCCGGTTTTACCTAGGACGTGTGAACGCTCCACTGCACCCAACATAACTGGGAGGCAGCGTCCCAGCCTGTGGAGTATTACTGGCGCCAGTTATCAAGTTGGAATTTAACTGTCAGCAACTCTATCACTAAAGGAAGTGAGTCTGGATGGGGAACCAATGTGGGGCTTTATTGTGGTCTTCATAGTGAGCCCATTTCTGTAATGGGCAGCAAATTCCTACTTAAGTGACGTGTGGCGCACTGAAGGCATACGTTTTTATTTGTCTGTCGGCTACATGTTTACCCAATTTTCTATACATGTATTCTCGATTTATGGTAACGCTGGATCGTTATTTGGATTTTTATTCCCACTTAATCGCGTTACTTGGTAGCGTGGCCTGGTTGACTGTGTACGCAAGACCGCGCTTACTGTTAAAAACTTTCCATAAACTATTTGTCTGACATATTATCCTTTCAGTGCTTGCCAGCCTTCTTTGGTGTATTGTTGTTTTGTATTTTATTAGAATAGTCTTTCTCTTGACCTAGAAAAGAAACTTGTACGATCATTTATACTTCCAGTTATTGGTTATAGCGTGTTCTCCTCCAAAGTCTTTTCCAGAAAGGTTCACAGCGCCTCGAACTGTTTATGAACGCCTGTGCTCGATGTACCTGTGACGTTCCACCCTTTGATCATTTTTCACCATCACATGCACAGCTATCCTGGCTGTCTCTTTTATTGTTTTGTCAACCTAAACTGCCCCTCAAATCACTCCTCGACCCTAATGCTCAGAGAAAAATCGTCTCTGTCCCAACTAACTGTTCATCCACTTATCTCTGACTCCTTCTCAGTAGCAAGTACCTGACTGAAATAACCTCACTCTGTATATAAGAAAACTGAATAACATTTCCATCTTCAGAAGACAGTTAACGCAACAACAATGGCTACCATTGTTCCTGTGCATGCTCGTTATCCCTTTACATCCTTCTTTAGAACCAGATCTTCCTCATCTGCCAGTATTCTTAGCTGGGGGTGCAGTATCCTTAAATTTCCTTTCCTCAGAACTGGCTATATTAGAAAACATTATTTTTTACACCTATGATTTCATTTTATATCTACTACTGTCATCTTATTATTATTATTATTATTATTATTATTATTATTATATTATTACTATTAGTGTCAGCAACAGCAGAAGTGGGAGTATTGCCAATATTAATTTTATTACTTCCTAGTATTATTTACTCACATTGTGTCTACAGACTCAAATAATTTTAATACTTTCAGTCATATCAAAATTGTTATTTTGTGGGTATCTATGATGTAAAAATAGGCACTGTATGCGTAAAACACTGGCCCTATGTAAGAGAGGGTCTGATACCTGTAATGAGATCATGTTAAACAAATAATTGAAATAAATAATTCTTCTTATTAGTGTGGGATACATGACAGATTAGCCATTATTTAATACTTTGTTTATTGAATTCAAGATCTGAAACGGAAAACGACTTAACTCTATGATTTAGCCGGTCGCTGTGGCCGAGCGGTTCTGGGCGCTTCAGTCTGGAACCACGCGACCACTATTGTCACAGGTTCGAATCCTGCCTCGGGCATGGATGTGTGTGCTGTCCTTAGGTTAGTTAGGTTTAAGTATTTCTAAGTTCTAGGGGCCTGATGACCTCAGATGTTGAGTCCCATAGTGCTCAGAGCCATTTTTTTGTATGATTTAGTTTCTCCTCTAGCATAAATCACATCATTGGTAAGACAAATTCCTCGTATATCTGTGGCAAAGGCACCTACTTTTGGAAGATCACTGGCCAGATGATTGCAGTAAATCGGTATTACGTACTATTAGCTATTTGCGGAAGTAGCCACGGCATAATAATTATGTTGTGATTTGTTTGTTTTCCGTTACTGTCAGCAGAGCTTAGCTAATTCTTTCTGTTGAGTTGATTGGCTCCTGCAATTATTCACCTGCCTTCAGACCCCTGAGATTAAGTCTTTGCCTTATTTTGGCGTTCTATTTTTCAATCTTGTATGGTGTCAGCCAGGAGGCCTTTATCTTCATAATTAGTTTTCCTAATGATTTAAAGATTCTGGGCAATTTGCCGTAAAAAGGTCTCACAAATTTCATGTCTTGTACCTCGTGTTTTGATCGGTCGTTACGCGATCAAGCTCACTGTGTTTATAAGCTCAAAAGCCTACCTGTCCGCGGAGGCGTGCTTGGACTTAAGCTTAAAGCCCCTTAAAATAATTGCTGATTGGTGTCTTATATTCTTAATGGAATTTGGTGTAAATCTTAAAGCTGCTCCGCCAATTTTAATACTTGTGCGCATGGCCGAAGGCCGTTATTTCCGTTTCCTGTCTCTGTCCAACATGATATCAAAAATTTATGAGTACTGACATTTTTTTAACTTAAGATTGGTCAGCGTTGCCGTAAGTTACTTCTTGGGGGCGAGGCATCTTGTTCCTTAATGAAATTTGTAAGTAAAATTTTATTGCTTAAAAGGGCCAAGCCACTATAGCCATTTGTCATTGGGACCGAAGCCATTTGCGCAGTTGCTAAGTGTAGCTATTTGTTGTCTTTGGGGTTCCGCCAACATACAACGATCTTTATTATCTGTTTCCTTTTTTAAAATTATTATTCTGTTCCCATGCATTTTAAGGAATTTATTTATTGATGCGCATTATTTATTAGTTCCCGTGTGGTGTTGTCGGTCTCCCATCGCGCACCTCCCAAAGTGCCGGATAGGAGAGTGTTGTCCAGATATGGAAGGTACCAGGGAAATAAAAGACCTTGGGTGGACCAAACTAGTAGGTATGATGGCCAGTGGCTGTAAGATAAGCAGAGGAGCTCCCAACAATCAACTGCTGTCTTGCAGGCAGTAGAGGGATCTACAAAGGCTAAGAATGTTCCCCTAAAAATGGAGCCAGCTACCCGGCGAAAGGTAGGGGACAACCCCTCAAATGGTTGGGCGAAAGATTAACAACCTTCCCCAGTAAAAATCAGTTGTTGCGAATGCTAACAAAACAATAAGCTGGAAAGATATTTTGATGACGACCCCAGCAAACAAATAAAGGGTAAGAGATATGTACACAGGAACATGGAATGTGCGGAGCCTATACCAAGCTGGAGCACTACGCAAGTAAACAACCACGGTATAAAATTATTGGCTCTCCAGGAAATTAGGTAGAAGGGAAGCGACATAATAAACACGGAAAACTTCATTATCTTCCATAGTATCAGGAGGAAGAATACATTTTGAATAGGTTTTGTGGTCGTTAAAGAACTGGAACATGCTGTGATGCGTTTCCAACCAATTAATGACCGGATATCCATGTTAAGATTAAGGGGCAAATTTTTTCAACATAACAATTACAAATGTACATGCACCCACAGAGGAGGCATGTGAACAACAGAAGGACGAGTTTTATAGTGAGGTAAAACAATTGTAAATCAGGCTCCAACAAATGATGTTACGATCTTAATAGGAAACTCGAATGCAAAAATAGGAAAATAAGGGGCCTATCAGCCAACTACAGGGAGACATAGCCTCCATGAAATATCAAATGCTAATGGAATTAAGGTTGTAGATTGTATAAAATTATCACTGTCACCGGTACATCTTTTTGCCACACAAAGAGATACACAAATAAAAATGGATGTTACCCGATGGACAAAGTAGAAATTAGGTAGACCACATATTAATTGATCGGAGGCACGGATTGGTCATAATGGATGTTAGGAGCCAATGTGGAACTGACTGATATTCAGACCATCATCCAGTGAATAAAAAAAAAAAAAAAAAAAAAAAAAAAAGGCCACGAACAAACGAGTTTTCATATTAAGAAACTGAAGTTAGAAGAAATACGGAGAGCATATCAGACGAAAATATAAGAGGAGATTAAGAACGATACCAACACGTTAAACGAACATATAGAAATAATGTGGAAACGATGTAAGACTGGAATCCTCGATGCACCTAGAGAGGTTTTGAGACACGTACGGGCTCAGAGAAGAGTTGAGGAGCGTAACAGAGCACGAATGAAATTATTTGAGAGAAGAACTAGAGAAAATCTGAATTAATATAATGAGAAGCGCTGCGTTTTAAGCGGGTTTGCAGACAGGAGAAAGGAGCATCAGAAAACAAAACACTGGAAGAAATTGAACAGCTAGCTGAAGAGAAGCAAGTATGTGAAATCTGCCAACAGATTAAAGAACGGAAGACCGGGTTTCAAGCCAGAGCAAATATATGTAGGAGTAAAGAAGGTGATTTGATACGGTAGAGTAATAAAATACTTGACAGATGGGCAGAATGCTTCCAAGAATTGCTGAATCCAGAAGTAGAAGGATTAGAAGAAAAAGAACTGGTGCAAGTAACTTATTAGGTACCAGAGGTCTTAAAACCAGAAGCCACACTGGAGGAAGTGATATAAACCATTAAGAACTTAAAAAACAATAAGACACCTCTAGAAGATCAGATTCTGGCGGAACTTCTCAAATATGGTGGGGAAACACTGTGGAAATAACACATAAAGCAAAGCCGAGCATCTAGTAGGAGGAGAGCATCCCAGTTGAATGGAAAACGTTTATTTGTGCGCCATACATAAAAAAGGAGATAAATTAAAATGCAAGAACTACCCAGGAATCTCCCTGCTAAGTAGTACATATAAAGTGTTCTTCTAGGTTCTAACTAGGAGACTTACTCCCGATCTGGAAGAGAGAATTGGAAAGTATCAGAGAGATTTTAGAAGAAATATGTCAACAACTGACCAAATATTCACATCACGTATACTACTTAAAATGTTACGAACATCAAATAAACATACACAGGTTTATATCAATTTTAAAGAAGCATATAGCAGCATCTCAAGAATGGCATTGTGGAATGTAAAGAAAGAGCTGGAATACCTAAGAAGCTAGTTAAACCTACTATGATTACCCTTAGTGAAGCCAACCGTAAAGTAAAAATACAGGGCGAAACCTCCAGAGAAGTGAAGGGAAGAAGAGACTGAGAGAGGGTGACAATATTTCCCCACTGCCATTCAACCTCTGCCTGCAAAAAAACCGTAAGTCAGATAGAGTGAAATAGAGGAGGAACCGTTTTTAATCGTTCACGTGGTATTTAGCCTATGCTGACGATGTGGCATTGCTCGCACGAAACACTGCTGTGCTGGCCGATACCCAGCAACAACTGGAGAGAAGTACAAGGGAACTTTGCCTGGTAGTCAATGTCAAAAAGGCCAAATACATGCCAATGACCAACCAGCGAACCTACCAAATCTGCGGACAAAGAGTTTGAAAGGGAGAGAGACTTCAAGTACCTCGGATCGATTATCACCTCAACAGCGAGATGAATGCTATAATAGCAGCGGGCAACAGATACTACTTTGGCGCACTACCCATGCTTAGGAGCTCGCTTGTATCACGAAAATCTAAAATCCTCGTTTACAAAACAATTATAAGACCAGTTGTAAGGTGCCGAGAAATGGACCACCTTTGCAAATGAGGAAAGTATCCTTAGCACTTGCGAGAGAAAGGTTCTGCGTAAAATATACGGCCCAACATATGATCAAGAAGGTCGGCGCATCCGTACGAATGCAGAATTAGAACAACTTTTTGAAGAGCCTGACATTGTCACTACCATTAAAATAAGAAGACTGCGATGGACAGGGCATGTGGTCAGAATGGAGGAAGACAGATCACGTAAGAGGATTTTTGATGGCAAGGCTGGATGCTGACGACAAAGGGAAGTCCCAGAAAGAGATGTGTGGACAGAATTGAAGAAAACGTGAAATAGCTGGGTGTCAGAGGATGGAGACGGAAAGCCATGGACTGGATAGCATAGGAGGATGCTGTTATCCAGACCAAGGCCCTTTAAGTAATAAATAAGTAAGTAAGTAATTACAATTTACTGGCTATCAGTGCTCCCAGTATTACACTGTGTATATATCTAATTTTTAAGTGTTCTGGGGTTAGCTTTTTTGACTAGAAATCAAACCGCCTTCATTTCCGGATTAGAACTTCGCCAGTGCTCAAATTAAGAGTAAGAATCTTCCGCAATGGTAACCGAAGACTTCCACCGTAAGAAATGACCATCGTTCTGCCTACGGCCTTGTCAAAGAGGACAGAGGCTGAGGGTACTCTATTGCCTTTCTGGACGAAAACTGTCTCTAAAATGCGGAAGAATCAGCATTGAATAACAGCTTGACGATGTACGACGCAATGGATACCAATACATTAAAGACACATAATGCGTATCCACAGGACATATCGTCTGTAATTGGAGAAGTATCATGATGATCTCTCCATTGGAAAAAAAAACCTAGGTTAGTCTCTCATTTGGAGCTCCGTGTGCAGGCTGCCAGAGGGGACATGACCACAAGAAAAAGGTCAAATAATCAACGAAAGGATAACGTCCTGCAAGTTGAGGCGAGAAACGTCAAAAATTTTAAGGCAGTAGGGAAGCTACAAAATCTAAAAAGGGAAATGCTAAGGCTCAGTGTACATGTAGTAGGGATCAGTGAAGTGAACTGGAAAGGAGACACGAAGTTCTCGTTAGAAGAGCGTAGGGTAATACCAACAACAACAGAAAGTGGTGTAACGGAGTAGGGTTCGTTATGAAAAGGACGATATGGTAGAGAGTGTGGTACAGTGAACAGTTCAGTGATAAGCTTGTCCTCATCAAAATCTACAGAAAACCAACTCGGACAACAATAGTTCAGGTATGCATCCCAACGACGCAAGCAGGGGATGAAGAGGGGAGAAGGCATATGAGGATATTGATAGGATAATTCAGTACACGAAGAGAGATGAAAATCTAATAGTCATGGGGATTGGAATACGGTTGTAGACAAGGGGATAGAAGAAAGCATGATGGTCGGAATATGGGCTTGGTGGTACGAACGAGAAAGGAGAAAGACTAACTCAGTTCTGCAATAGATATCGGTTAGTATTAGCAAATACTCTCTTGAAAAATCACAAGATGAAGAAGTATACTTCGAAAAGGTCAGGTGGTACAGGTAGACTGCAGTTAGATTACATCATGGTCAGGCAGAGATTCCGCAATCAGATATTGATTTGTAAGGCGTACCTAGGAGCAGATATAGGCTCTATCACAATTTAATAATGACTGACAGTAACCTTAAGTTTAAGAGATTAGTCAGGAAGAATCAATACGCAAAGAAGAGGGGTGCAGAAGTATTAAACGATGAAGGGTACGCTCGAAGTTCTCTTAGGATATAGATAATGTGATAATCAGTAACTCAGTAGGCAGTTCAGTTGAAGACGTAGAATAGGGCACTCACACATGTTGAAAAGAAAAACATAGATACAAGGAAGGTAACTGCGAAGAAACCCTCGGTATCAGAAGAAACACTTCAGCTTGTCTAAGATAGAAAGAAGTACAAAAATGTGTAGGGAAGTTTAGGAATCAGGGAATAAAAACCAAGACTGAAATAAATAAGAAGTGCAGGGAAGCCAAGGAGAAATGACCGCATGAAAAATGTGAAGAAATCGAATGAGAAAAGACTGTCAGAAGGAATCATTAAGCATACAGAAAAGTCAAAACAACCTTCGGTGACATTAGAAGCAAGGGGTATAATGAGAGTTCCATTGTTAAAAGCAGAGAGAGAGGATAATTGGGACGAGTACATCGAAGGTCTCTGTGAGGGGAGGATGTGTCTGATGATGTGACAGGAGAAGAAACAGGAGTCGACTGGGAAGAGATGGGGTATCCAGTATTAGAATTAGAATTTAAAAGAGCTTTGGAAGACTTACGATCAAATGAGGCAGAGCGGGTAGAACATCCCATATGAATTTCTAAAGTCACTGGGGGAATGGCAAACAAACGATTGTTCACGTAGGTGTGTAGAATGTATGAGACTGGCGAAATATCATCAGATTTTTTTAAAAAATCATCCACACAATGCCGAAGGTTGTAAGAGCCGACATGTACGAGAATCATGAGACAATCAGCTTAAGATTTGCTGACAACAGTACTAGTAATATACAAATGAATGGAAAAAAAACTAAGGATGTGTTGAATGACGATCAATTTGGCGTTGGGAAATGTAAAGGAACCACAGAGGCAGTTCTGATGTTGCAGTTGATAATGAAGCACAGCTGAAGGGAAATAAAGACACGTACACAGGATTTGTCGTCCTAGAAATAACGTTTGGCAATGTAAAGTGATGCAAGACGTTCGAAATTCTGAGTAAAATAAGGGTATGGTATAGAGAAATATGGGTAATACACAATATGTGAAGAACCAAGAGGGAACAATAAGAGTCGAAGGCCAAGAACGAAGTGCTAGGACTGGAAGATTGTAAAAAAGGCATGTGGTTCAATCTAGGCGTCGAAGAAGTGGTGATGGATATAAAAGAAGGGTTCAAAATTGGGATTAAATTTCTAGGTCAAAGGATATCAATGATCCTATTCGCTGATGACATTGGTATAATCAGTGAAAATGAAGACGATTTACAGGATCTGATGAAAGAAACGAACAGTCGAATAATTACAGAATACGGACTGAGAGTAGATCGAAGAAAGCTGAAAGTAATTAGAAGTAGCATAAATGAGAACAGAGAGAAACTTAACACTGGAATTAGGGATCACTGAAGTACAAGAGATTAAAGAACTATGCTACACAGGCAGCAAAATAGTTCATGATGGAAAAAGCATGGAGAACATAAAAGGTCGACCAGCAGTTACAAAGAGCGCATTCCTGACCAACCGAAGTCTACTGGTATCAAACACAAACATAAATTTGAGGAAGAAATTTCTGATAATGTACGTTTGGAACACAGCATTGTATGGTAGTGAAACATGGACTGTGGGAAAACTAGAACAGAAGGGAATCCAAGCAACTGTGATGCGGAGCTACAGACGAATTGTGAAAATTACGTGCACTTTAAAATTAAGGAATGAAGGGGTTCTCCGCAAGGAGAACATAAAAGGTAGACCAGCACTTACAAAGAGCGCATTCCTGACCAACCGAAGTCTACTGGCATCAAACACAAACATAAATTTGAGGAAGAAATTTCTGATAATGTATGTTTGGAACACAGCATTGTATGGTAGTGAAACATGGACTGTGGGAAAACTAGAACAGAAGGGAATCCAAGCAACTGTGATGCGGAGCTACAGATGAATTGTGAAAATTACGTGCACTTTAAAATTAAGGAATGAAGGGGTTCTCCGCCGAATCGCCGAGGAAATTAGTGTATGGAAAACACTGATAAGAAGAAGGGACGGATGATCGGACATTTGTTAAGACATCAGGGAGTTACTTCCATCGTACTAGAGAGAACCGCAGAGGAAGACACGCACTGAAATAGATCCAGCAACTAATTGATGATGTATGTTGCATAAAACTGCCACTGCTTACGTGTATACAGTTCTGTTAACAAGCACCTTACCACTCTCCATCAGCCAGAGGTGTGAAGCGCATAATTTACTCCACTGCCATCGTATGAATTTATTTTTAATGCACATTTTATATTAACGACAATTGTCATTCTTTTTACTACACGCAGTATTTTGCTTCACATTCTGAACTCTGGCAGAGCTGAACTGCCCGCTGAGGAGCTACCAGCGTCTTCTCTTCGCTACGATACACACCTGTTGCTGACGTCATATCTCCGGCCGCAAATGCAGACGTAGGCCAAAATGCGTACTGACATTTAAACATTGATATCTCCGACAACACTACAGCTAAAATATTAAAAATTCAGATAGATATAGCCTAGTGCAGAATATTCTGTGCAGCTTTTGTTTGATAGTTCCATGGATATCCATTTTGTAAGGATTTGAATTTTTAATTACCAGTGTACAATTGATGTGCCTTTTGTCATAATGTAGTAAAGAATTAAAGCTGAAATTTTACAGCTTACATCTGCATAGAAGTCAGGTAAAACGTGTACAACAGATTTTTGTTCAATCTTATAGTTACTTTTAAATTAATTTTTCAGCTTTTTGTTAACGGAAAGTGCTCTATTTTTTCTCATACAGAAATGTGAACTTCTCTCAGACACAAGATAAAGAAAAACTGTTGTACAGGATTATTCAGCTAGTGTATATTAAGAACTATTTCAGTTTTGGGATTTTCGCTTTTAAAGTTCCTGAGGGAATTTACATTATATCTCAAAAAATCACACTATGGGAAATCTCATTTAAAGATTTCTTTTAGTTTTTAACGACGTTGCCATTCTCTAATCACTAACGCTCTCCATATTCATAATCTTCACTCTCTTCTTTATCTTCCTGGCTTATTCTCTTCCCGTGCCTCCTTTGCCTAGCCAGCTTTTGCTTATTTTCTTCTGCTGAGTGGTCCTTCTCAAGTCGTGCTTCATCTGTGCCTCTGATTATCCTCAGTGTGAATGCAGGTGGATAGAAGCCTAATCTTTGCAATCAGTCCTACCTTCATTTCCACTATTAAACACTCGACATGCATCACATGCGGCTATCTTCACAACATTTGAGGAGATAGATGTTGCTTTTGGGAAACGCACCCATGTAAGGTGATTGTACCTCTTATTTGTATTTTACGTTTTCCCATGTACACATTTTTTCAGCATTTCAGGATTGGGTAGATGTCTGAAAGTTGGTTTTATAGCATTTAAAACAGAAAGTGACAAACCATGCTTATGAATGTATGGCTTTCTACTGGCTTTTGACTGAAGATACTTGCACCACAATATGTCACAAAAGTCAGTGGTGCGGATTCTAATCTGTAGAATGTTTGTGGATGAATATTGCCCACACCACTTTCTGAATTATTCTCGCACTGTGTACATTTTTCCTGACAGCTTATCCATAATATATTTGTAGTGTGTGAATTTATTTGTCTGTCAATCTGTTAACACCTCCCAGTTACTTTCCATCTTCGAATTTCTTGCCCTTCATTTCTTTCTTCAGTCTGTCTGTCTCGCATTTGCTTTTGAACATGTCTCAAATATTCTAGTTTTTTTTTTTAATTTTAATTTCTGAACCGAAAGGAATTCTCCATAAAGCAGCTTCAGCACCAGAATCTCCATCCCCTAGAGACCTCACGTAGCTTACACCACATCGTTCAATTGGTATTTGGAATAGTTTCATCCCAGCTACTTCCATCTCACCACTTGATTCCTGGTAATTCTTACTGCACACTTCCTTTTGTTTCTGCTCCACTTTCGTTCTTCACTGCTGTCAGTGACAATGAAAGCAAAGTTTGCTCATTACTTGTAAGTTCAAAATTTTCCCTACTGACGAAGATGCTACTCTATGAAGTGATGCATGGCCCCTCTTCATCCAGGTTCCACCACAGGAGACGAACAGATCTGTCTTAACAGCACAATGACCTTCTTCCTCTTACCTTCTGGCATCTACAGCTTCCTCAACAGCTGCTTTCATGTTTTCCTTGCACTCAACCTTAACAGCACCGAGGAGTGTTCTGTTGCAATCAGTGAGCATAGGCACTGGTGAGGGCATGTTCACGAAGCCACAAAACAAATTGGGGTATATTACTTGGAATGCCAATTGTGGCATTGTCATCATACAGTGTAAGGCCCTTGGTACCACAGTTACCACAGGAAATGAAGCATTAGTCATATGGGCAAGTATTTCTACGTCAGTTAACCTAAATCCACCGTAAAATTCGTCTTTGGGACTGTACACATCATCATCAATTGTTTCACTGATTTTCGTCGATGAACTCGGTGATTTCATCAAAAGTTGTCCTTCATACTCAGGAGAAACGCTTATAGTACTCTTATTTAAACTTTGTGTGCCCTTACACGTGAAATTACATTTTCCCACTTTTTTTTTAATACAAGACTACAGTTACGATCCGTTTTGAGCAAAACTAAACACGAACTCAGTTTGTAACACGTGAACTACTTCAGGCACTTCCTTTCTTTAATGTGACAGATAAAATAACACAAAAAAGTCTAAGAGCATGGAAAAAAGGGCGTGGCAGGTGCAGACAACCAAATAATTTTTTAAACATATTTCTAGGCAGATTTATATTATGAAACCTTGAGAGACCATTCTTAATACATCAACCGAATAAATTAAGCAATAAAATGTTCCGAGTTTTTTCATGTTTTGCCCTACATCTGCCCTCAAGCAGCGTATCTTCCATGTTTGTTGATCACCGTAGATCTCGCACCTGGTAACTTTAGCCCAATAAACAGTATTTTATGTTCTGGAATTAGTTTGTCCTGTGAACAGAAATGATATTGTATAAACTTCATTGTGTGAACAACAATGAACCAATTACACAAATTTTTAGCATACAGAAAGTTGTGGGCAAACCCCTGTTACAAATGAAATTGCAACAATGTTGAATTGTCCCTGTTTTAACAGAGCAACATGAATTACTATCGCAGGTGATATGAACTCTTTTCCACCGTCCCTTCATGACATGTATCTCTATTTGATGGCACGATATGACCAATCACGTAAGTCACGTGCTGATCAACTCTAATGATGCAGAGCTGAGATTCACAATTCAAAATTAATCTCACTGAACGGCATTCCACACCTCACAGCACTTTCAACTATATCAGTTGCCAGGTACACACAGACAAAAAATAGAATAACATTAATTAAAGAACGCAAACGAAGGCTTTCTAAAACACTTTGCATAGAAAAGCTTCAACGCTGAGGACTATGATTTTAATTTATTCAGTTTCGGCCAATACTTCAAATGTCCTTCATCATGGTACGTAATTCTTTTGTAATTACAATAAAAACCAAAACATTTGCGAGAAACCCTTCATAGAACTGTATCAGAAAGCACCTAACAAAAACATTGTATAAACTGAAAACAGGAAATAACATCAAGCAAAAGCTATTTGGTAGAACTTGGGGAGCAGCGGCTTCCACCCAGTGTTCTTCTGCCTTGAGTCTTCTCAATCGCTGATTATTATCCCCAGTTTGGCTAAAGAGCCCACATGCACAAAAAACTGACGTCCGGCTAAATAACTCTACAAGAAACCACATTGCATACCTTGAGAGTCATATTCCATTCTCTCAACTACGATGCATAAATCCTCTTAGGAACAAGCCCAAAAATATTGTAATCAACGGAAATTTTCTAGTCCATCACGATATTGATGACGCCAGACCTAACCGACTCCGATCTACACGACCACCGACAAATACAGCAAGCATTGCTCTGGAAGACGAGTCCAACCCTACTAAAGCATGAGCTCGAGAACGGACTGTAAAACAAAATAATAGCACATGTATCATTCATTCTCGGGCTTCTAGCCGCGTCTGTTCTGAGTAAAACGTCTGTCAGTTGGTCCTGACGAAGAGAATAGTGGCAGTCACCAGTCACCGAAAACTTGAGGTTTTACCCCGAAATGATGCGGTAAGACGTCTGAGGATGTTGTATACAAAGTGTCGTCGAGAAAAACCTTGTTCTCAAAATAACAAAATGCCATGTATCACTCGAAAACCGCAGGGTTTTTGACATGGCGTGCAAAATACGAGGCCGTTCAATAAGTAATGCAACACATATTTGCCAAAGGAGTGAGGAATAACATGGTTTACTGGAATGCCGAATGAAACCAACCTGCTCCAGAGAAAAGAATGTGTTGCATTACTACAGGACGCATCTCGTATGTTTCAAGATAGACAATTAGAAACCTACATGACAGCGTGCAATTTTTTATGGAAATGGTGTACGCAATCACCCCCATTTTCTGACAGCAGAGAATCACAAAGCATAAGGCATATCACAGAAAAGTACGTCTCAGGTCTATATCAATAAAAGACTACCTGTAGCCGACCCCAGAACCGAGATTTTCCTTTATCCGTTTTATATTTATTATACCCTACATCCTGTTATTAGTTCTTTGTATGTAAATTTTGTAATGTGTCAAGATGCCATGCGACGAATAAAACAAACCCACTGATGACGCTTAGATGCGAAAACTCATCTGGTGTAACACTTTCATAAATTGCAATATGTTTAAGATAGAAAAAATTATAATTGATATATAACAGCTACTACGCTACAATGGAAAACGTCATCCAAAAAATTTAAAGAAACTGTCCAATTATTTGTGAAATGATTTTGCTTAGTGTCAGAAGTAAATGAAAAATTGGATACGCCTCTGAATTGTGCTCGAAATCATGTACAGCATATGAAGTACATCTAATGTTCGTGTAACCTAATTTACTTCAAACTTTTACAAATATCATTTCACAGAACATTCAACAGTCTTTTAAATTTTTCTTACTTTCAAGTTTTGTTTGAAAGGCATGAAATGTAATAAACTATCCAGCCACCTTAACGCGACTACCTGTCAAAACTCTGAGTAACAGAATGCAGCGCGGACCGCACCGAGACGACCAGAAGATGAGTCAATGAAACCCTGGAAGGTACCGACAGATATGTGGAGCAATGCCGACTACAGTACGACGGCCAGTTGCGCTAGGTTTCTCGGCTGAGAGTCCGCAGCGCGAACAGCCCAATCGAAGTGTTCCCAAAGATTCTCGATTGGGTCATATCTGGGGAGTTAGGTGGCCAGGGAAGTACGAGAAAATATTCCTGGTTCTCTTAGAACCATGCGCGTGTAGTGCGAGCTGTGTGACACATGGTTTTGTTCTGCTGGTAGATGCCGCTGTGCCTAAGGAAAAAAACTGCTTGTAGGGATGGACATGGTCCCATGGGAAATATCCACACTTGTGCTGATCCATTGTGCCTTTCGGAACTACAAGATCACTCAGGAAATGGAACGCAGACATTCTCCAAACCATAATACTATCTCCGGCCTGAAACCTTTCGACGATTTCTGCATGGTGTTGGCTTTCAGAAATTTCACGCCAACGTCCATCTGTCCGATGCAACATCAGACGTGATACATATGAAAAGGCAACCGGTCGCCAGATAGCGCACGTCTAGTTGTGGGACTGGGTTACAAATTCCCCATCGTTGATCGCCTATGAATATCAGTCATCTATGCAGACACATACGCAGCAGCGTTCGCCGAACGGGTGCGTTAGCAGTTACTGTTGATAAGCCCTTAGTTCATATCGGTGGTCAGTTGCTCAATAGGTGGACGTCTGCCTACAGGTACACATCTCTGTAGCCATCATTCTCAGATGTCAGCAATGGCCCATGCTGCACTACAGATGCCTCGCGGCCAGCTTTGGGTATCACCAAATTGGCAGGCACGTTGTAAGCCATGGTGGCACGTAATCTGTTAACAAAGGTAGCTGTTTGATACATGGTTCCAATCTTGCCGCAAAAGCCAATAATCATACACTTTTGGATGTGAGAAAAATCACTCTGTCTTCACGTTACGACAACGTCTGCACTGTTTCCTGTGTCCCTCCTGCATGATTCATATATCATCCACTGCTAATGCTGCCACTTGCCGTCTGTGAGTGGTTATTGCACTTTGATGTCGAACGTAGGCAGTGGTCACATTAATGTGACTGGACCGTGTATTACAATGTTATTGCTTTATTGCTGTATCCCACGGGACAAATCGATTCCACGCGGTGCAGCTCAGTCATTTGGGTTGCCTGTGGAGCAGGCGTTAAGTGGCGAGATGAAATATAGCAAATGCTGTAGTTCTGTTTAAGCCTACAGTGAGGGACATCACTGCCGACCTACTTTGCATAGTCCATCATGTGGATGATAAATAGAACTCGGTATAATTATGCTCGCTGCATACGTGGGCTGCACAGCTTGAAAACGAGGTTGACTGGAGAGTCAATTGGTGCCTTTGGCCTTGTAGTTAAAACGAGCGTCAGTGCATACAATCTGAAAGCAGTCTTCGAGAGGTACCAATCGTCAATCCATTGAGCGTTTCGAGATTGAACATACAACGACGTAACACGTCAATCAGGTTTTTGTAATTTATTGTATCCATAGTACGCAAAGTTAGGCCTCAAATATAAATCGCCGAACGTAGCACGACTCATCTCACAAAAATTCCCGAAAAAATCAACTTTGAATTTTTGAGGTATTATTTAATACCTCAAATTCAGATAAATATCTCATGCTTCATACGGATTTCCGGTAGAATGCTCGTCTGCCTTGTGGGCAGCTCAGGTTCGATTCCTGGCCAATACATGTTTTTAAAGAAAAGTACTTGTTCTACGAGCATTTCCGTGAGGAATAAAATACATAAAGATAAAATAATGTAATTTGTAATATTTTTAAACTAAACGATTATCACTACTAATGTTTTATAAGAGATTGACAGTTAAGTATTTATAATACAATGAAAACCTGGTTTTTGTTTGTGTTATGTAACTATAAACGGAAGACAAATGAAAAGAAGACACATGGAAAACGTCTGATTCCTGGCTGAAAAACGTTTGTAGACAACGAACGTCTTCCTGAAGCGTAAAACACTTACAAATTTGAAAATAAAACATCGGTAGCGCGCGAGACTGGTAATTTCTGGATCGATGGTTCTAGTCTCATTTTGAACATTATTTTTTTGTCTTTTCCCGTTCAGTTCCAATACCTTCGTCATTTAAATATAAAATTCATGAACTATATGCTATTGTTATTTCTGTAAGAGCAGTAAAATGGAAATGAGACACATGGGAAAAAGTAAACTGTTCATTATTTCAAAAGTAATCGCCATAGCTGTTAACAGATTGATCCCACTGTGAAACAAGACGGTCAGTGTCTTCGTGGAAAAGTGTTTGTGGCTGCTTACAGAATCCTGATTGTAGCCAGGCATGCGATCTTCATCGAAATCAAATGTCTTTTTTCAGGGCTCCTGTGGCGTAGTCGAAACGGCCTCCCAACAAAATGCACGTCCACATGTTCCCAAGTTTGTCTGGAGTACGCTGCTTAATTTTCGCTCGGAAGCCCTTACACGTTCTCCATACAGTTCCGATCTCTTCCTATGCGGTTTCCGTATTTTTGGAGCCCTAAATAAAGGAATTTGTAACCTTAGATTTGCTTCGGTTCAGCCGGCCTCTGTGGCCGAGCGGTTCTAGGCGCTTCAGTCCAGAACCGCGCTGCTGTTACGGTCGCAGATTCGAATCCTGTCTCAGGCATGGATGTGTGTGATGTCCTTAGGTTAGTTCGGTTTAAGTAGTTCTAAGTTCTTGGGGACTGATGACCTCAGATGTTAAGTCCCATAGTGCTTAGAGGCATTTGAACCATTATTAGCTTCGGTATAAGAGGTGCACTTCAGGCTCTGTAGGCAATCGCAAACATTTTTCCATGAAGCTGGTGATCTCTTGACTCACAGGGTAATGCATTTATTGAAGAATACGGTCATTATTTTTGAAATAAAAAACAGTTCATTTACTTTTTACCTATGTCTCGTTTTCATGTAACTGTCTCTTAGACAAATAAGAACACATGCATTATTGTTTTAAAAACTACAGTTAGCATATATTTAATGAATATTATATACAAATGAAGAAGGTATTCGAACTGAACGGAAAAAAGACGACAAACACAATTATCTGAATAAGACTAGAACCAGCGAACCAGTGATTACCAGTCTCGAGGGAGGACGTGTTTTTTTTCCACCTTTATGTATTTTGCGCTTCACTGAAATGCCTGTAGAACATGCACGCTTGTGTAAAAACATTTTTCACCCAGGAATCAAATGCAAGCCACCTAAGCGATAAGCGAGGATTCTGTCGTAGAGATTGATTTAAGATGCAGAGGTACTCGGAAAACTTCACTCGATATCCTCGAAAATGCTTGAGAGTTGCATCGAACTTCTTTCCGTGACATATTTGAGGCTTAAACTCCACGTACCAGAAATATAAAAAAAACTAGCCTTTTCCTGACAGCTTCACCCATGTATACATTCGACAATTATATTGAGCACACTTCCTCCCGCTGCGTCCACTTCTTCCTCCCTCTTTCTGTCCACCTCACCGTCCCATCTATCTCCTCCTCCCAACACTCTCTGTCCCATTGTCTCCTCCTCTCTTGCTCACAGTCCATTTCATCCACCCCTCTCCGACCATATCTTCTTCCCCTCCCCCTGACGATATCTTGATGTCACCCTCTCTTTCCATCTCTGCCTCCCCCATTTTCCACCTTCCCACTAACCCTCTACACCTTCCACCTACATCATGCATCTACCCCTCCTCCCCTCTCTCGGTCCATTTACTCCGTCCCTTGTTCTGTCCACCCCATCCTCTGTTCATTTCAACCTGTCCGAGTCATTTTCACCATCACATGAAGCCACTGCCGTAAAGTTCAATAAAGAAGGCCAATACAAGACACCAGTAATACAGGACAGGCTACACATCATGGGCTTGAAAATAATTTTTTGTCCCTGATATGCAGGCCACCATGCAAAACATATTGCTAAAGCAAGCTGATATTACTCCACCTAAACACACCTGTGATGCAAAGCAGCTTACGTGTTGGGACCTGGAAAAAACTTTCTTGCCTCTGACAACTATGCTGACCTGCAGAGCAAGTTGATTTGCCAGGCCAATACTGTTGTCACATAACATGCCTGTTCTGCAGGGTAGCCTGTATGGCAGAGTCTGCAAAAGACATGTTTTCGCCCATACATCCACTCCTCTTGTGCTGCTATAAACTCCGTAGTGTTATACTTATTATGCCTGCTGTTTCTGTAAACTAATATATTTCCTTTTGTGTGCGTTAAGAGTTGCAGTATGCTGGGACCTAGCAAACCTCGTTGCTAAAAGACACCCTTCAACAAATCACAGTACAGCACCTAAAATTTTTCGATCTGTTGCGTACCTCAACTGGATAACCTCTAAAAGTCTTACAAAAACCCACAACAGATTCGGCAGAAGCTAACTCAGCTCTTGTCACCCTGATGACGCGGTAGATGCTGTTTGAGGCACTCGGCAGTATTTTTACATCCGCGACCACAGCGCTCGAGAGTCGGCAGTGAATCTCCATTTGGCGCCACTTAGCCGGGACCCCGGCCGCTCCACGCGCCGGCCGCCACGCCTGAGTTATGCACGGACCTCCCCGGGGACTGAGTTATTAAGCGGCTGCGGCGGGCCCGAATTTAGTGGTCTGCGGGGAGCGTCCCTCTGATGCCGCCAGTACTAAACGCCGGTCGGGTGACGACTATTCGGCCATACTGCAAGCGCGGCGCTGCACTGCCGCGGGAAGGTCGTGCGAGGGCGCAGGAGCTGCGTCACCCCGTAAGCTAACGACGCGCTGTTAAGTGCTTCGCGGCAGTTAACTGCTGCCTTAAATCGCTTGTGAAATTGGTATTAGACGTGTCTGGCGTTATATTGCCTATTACGGACCGTTCGTGAACGAGCTCGGATATTTGGGTCGCTGGGCGGTTTTATCACTACGTAGTCGCCTAAGTGAAACTTTGTCCTTTCAGAATGATCTTTCTATCCGCATTCTGCTTGTCGTCCTCTTTGTTATTATACATCTACTGAGATGTTGATAACTCTGTGACGACAGGGTATACCACTGATAAACCTCACAAATGTTCCGTCATCCTACGGGTGGAACACCAGATAACTGTACGTTGCTAGATCAAGGGAGCGTGTCACGTGATGTGGTAAGTGCGACTAGGACCCGAACGTCTAGGGTCCCGTAAAAAATTATCTGGACAGAGAGTTCATCCATCCCAGGAATCTAGAATATTTCGATTTTTGCCTGTTATGGATGTCCATACAGGCAAGATACGCGTCTCCCTACTCTTGGAAACAAAACGGTTTTTAACAGGACAGTCGGATGACAAACCACAAAAAATTCTTTTCGTGTAATGTCATTACATATTAACAGTTTTGTGGTTTTTTCCTTCTCTTCTTCTGTGAAACCATGCTTCTTGCAAGATACACGTCTACTGTGCGGCTCGTCTCAGCGGAGGTTCGAGTCCTCCCTCGGGCATGGGTGTATGTGTTCGTCCTTAGGATAATTTAGGTGAAGTAGTGCGTAAGCTTAGGGACTGATGACCTTAGCATTTAAGTCCCATAAGATTTCACACACATTTGAACATTTTTTTGATACCCGTCTACCAATTCATCGAAACAAAAGGTTCTTAACAGGACAGTCGGATGACAAACCACAGAAAATTCTTTTCATATAATGTCATTACATATTAACAGTTTTGGGTTTTTTTTTCCTTCTCTTCTTCTGTGAAACCATGCTTCTTGCCAAACATCATGATTCTAGGTCAACGGCAGGCACCCTATTGGTTTTGATGAGTGAGTTTGCGAGTAACTGGCCGTATATTTTGATCCCACTGACTGAGAAGCTTTTTTTCGACTGTCAAGGTTCAGAGGGCTCTAAGCACTATGGGACTTAACATCTGAGGTCATCAGTACCCTGTGTTTAGAACTACTGAAGCCTAACCAACCTATGGACATCACACACTGCCATGTTCGAGGCAGGATTCGGACCTGCGACCGTAGCAGCAGCGCGATTCAGGACTGAAGCGCCTAGAACCGCCTTGACCCTACAGCTTAATATGTGACATAAGTTTCAACTTGATACATCTAACCATTTCTGAGAAAAGGGCTCTTTAAGACGGACGGGTAACGAAGTGATCTTCTATGGGTTCCGATTTTATCAACTGTGGTATGGTACTGAAAAAGGAGCAGTCTTAAGGAAAGCACAGGAGACCTGCATGATGAACGATAGGCCTCCATCACTGATGTTGTGTTCGCCAAATATTTTTGGTGTGAAACACATAAATGTGACAGCAAAGTAACCCCTCCTACCAAATATAGTGGCTGTTGTGAGTTGACTTGCTTGCTGCAGCAGCTATGCTGGCTCGTCACAGCGTCAAACAGGGTTATGCAAACATTACAGCAAAATGTCGGCAACACAGATTAGCGACAGTTTACAATAATTTATTAACAGAGACGTAGGTCTAGTCGATTAGTATCACTACTGCCTATGTTCGACATCAACGTGCAGTAATCACTCAAAGATTGCAGGTGGCAGTGCTGATAGGGGAGGATATATAAAGCGTGTCAGGGGGATGCGGTAAACAGTTCAGTCGTTCTCGTAATGCGGAAACATAGCGATTTATCAGATGTCGAAAAGGGCTGAACATTTGCTTTCGGGCCAAGGCTGCAACGGATATGTTTGTAAACTGCTCGCGTGCCCGCGTGGTTAAAGTATACCGTGCATGGTAAAATGTTCCTATCCAAGTCCGGCGCCGAAACAACTGTAGTGCACAGGAGTGAACGAAGGCTGCGGAGATGTGTACGGGGAACAGACGCGAAACTGTTGAGCAGCTGAGCTACCAACAGTGTCTCCACAGCGACCGTTCAGGGAACGTAGTTGCATGTGAGTCCCTGCGGCAGGTGCCTGTTCCACACACCAATGGCGACTGCATCTCACCAGCGATGAAAACTGGAAGTTTCCAGGGAGCCTTTTCGGATGAAGCACGTTTGATGCTCCATCGTACAAATGTCCTTTAGCGTGTGCGGCCCTGCATCAGTCATCGAAAGGATCGATGTCCGAGGAGGGAGCGTTATGGGTTGGGGATTGTTTTCGTGACATTTTCTCAGTGAACTTGTCATCTCTGTATCAACACAAGTATGTTTCTATCCTTGATTACAGTGTCCACTACTACGTACATTTTGTTTCTCCTCGGTGCGATAGCATTTATCAGCAGGACAGTGCACCGTGCCACTCACCTAGCAGTCTACAAGTGTGACTCGAAAAGCACCAGGATGATTTTACCGTGCTCGCCTGGCCACTAAACTGTCCAGATTCAAACTCTGTGGAGCCGGCTCTATAGGGTTCTTCGAGTCGTAGAGCCTCAACCGAGAAACCTAGAACAGTTTGCCACGGCACGGAAGTCGACATTGCTCCACACCGCTGTCGGTACCTTCTCACCGACTCTCTTCTTGCAAGTCCGTGGTGCAAACGGTGTTTCTTCAGGATTTTTACAGTTGGTCACAATCTGACTGTCCTTTATAATATTTAACAGTAGTTTGAAGATGGTGCGTAGAATGAGGTGAATGTTCACTTGCACTGACCTACCTTTAACTTTGTTCCAGTCCTAAATTCAGTAAACCATAACTACGACCACTTGTAGAAAGTCAAGTACGCTCTTCTTCGCCACGCCTATAGACACGGTCTTCATGATAGCTTGAGGTACTGCTAATACTGTGCGATAGTGAGTTGATACTTTCTGAGTTGAGCCGTTAAGTTCTGCTCATATCCGCTTTTTGAAAGTATCTCTATACTGCAAGGCAGAAGCATCAAACTGCCCTCGACATGGGGGCTGTCTGTTAGTGACAAGCTTGAAGTCAGCTAGAGCCGAGTACTAGGCAGTTAGGCCCTCCTCCATTTATGACCGTCTTCCGCATGTTTTGGAGGACACAGCAGCTGACGAAAGTTTCTTGTCGACTTACGAAACGCGTTGAGTTCCCACATGTTAAACAACTGTTTTGTAGGAACAAACAGTGTTTCGGGAAGCACCCATCGTGAAAACCCAGCTTCCTTTGTTCGTTTAGCAAAGAAAGAAAGCACCAGAATACGGAGCTTGGGTTAATCCCGTGTTTATTGATCAGTGATTACTTTCAACATTTTCACCATCAATATCACGACACACATTCCATTTTTCGGCAGTGGGGCGAAACACAGTATGAAGCTCTACTGGTGTTATGGCAGCAGCAGCTTGTTTAAGACGGTTGCTGAGCGCCTGCAGTGTCTTAAGGCGTCGGCTTAACGCACTTCCTCTGATAAATGCCCATACAAAGAAAAAGAAGTCCATCGGCGTGAGGTCAGGGGAAAGGGCCCGCGCCCCCAACCCATCTCCCAGGGAATTGTGAATTCAGGAACGTGCGAAAATCTACGGGTTAACGACATGGTGTCCGATCTTGCTGAAAGTAAATGTATCCTGAAGCTTATCCTGGATAAGCTGTGGCAACAGAAAATTTGGAAACATGTCTTGATACACTGTCCCATGTATTGCTTTTTCAGAAAAGAAAAACGGTCCGTAAACATTGTCACATGTGATGCCCATCCAAACATTAATCTTCGGAAAGTCTCGCATGACCTCAATATGTTCCACCACTAGCAGTGTGTTAGCCCAGATAATGCAGTTGTGCCTGTTAACCTTTCCACAAATGTGGAAGGACGCTTCATCGCGGAATATGATTCAGGGCGTTACACACTTCGTGTGCAACGACCAGCTCGGTGCACATAGACGTTCTGCAATATCTTCTTCGTGTAGATGCTGGAGAACCTGCAGATGATACTTCTTCTTTAGGGTATACTGTAAAACCTTTTGTACCGTCGAACACGGAATGTTCAACTCCACTGAAAGACGCGGCACTGATTTTGGGCTCCTTTCAATAGTGTCCTGATGGCTTCATTGCAGGTTGACGGAGGTCCTTCTCCGGGCTCCCTTGCAAACGATCAAAATGGTTCAAATGGCTCTGAACACTATGGGACTTAACATCTGTGGTCATCAGTCCCCTAGGACTTACAACTATTTAAACCTAACTAACCTAAGGATATCACACACATCCATGCCCGAGGCAGGATTCGAACCTGCGACCGTAGCGGTCGCGTGGTTCCGGACTGAAGCGTCTAGAACCGCTCGGTCACCCCGGCCAGGAACATTCATCCGGTAAACAATGAAACACATGTTTAATAGTTAGCATGTGATTAATGCATGATATCAGGCAACAAAGTATGCAAAAAATATGTTAGATGTACCAGCAATGATCTACCATATACAACCTACTCATAAAGTATGTCTTATATTGAGCGTATTCCGATTTCTTTGCAGTGGAAGTTGAGTACAAATTGAAAATAAGAAAACGCTTCTGGATAGCGGCTCGAATCCAAGGCCTTCTGATTACCACTCTGCACTTCCCGCTGCGCTAATACTTGCTTGGAGTCTAAGACAACGTAAATGGCTCATGCCCCACTCAACCTGCGCCAAAAATGCATACACCGTAAATTTGGACGAAACCCGTGATGACGAGAAGTGGGAGTCCTCTTATCAGATTAGCGTCGAAGTGGCGCTCTTCCACTGCATTCAGTGAACCCACACACAAGGTGCAGCTCTTCATCGATAATGCTATCCTTACTGGTGCGTATCACTGTCGACGTACAACACTGCTGCAAAGGCAAACGCGAGGCAGAACCAAGCAGTACTAAAAATCGGCCTTGCCTTCATCAAGAGTATATACTGCAGTGTGTTTTCAAACAAACCAGCGCATACAATAGGCATTTGCGCTGTAGTGCAACACAGACTCAAAGATAAATGACGGCAATAAATCAATTACTGTGTGACGCGTCACCGGAGACCACGGGTCAACTGTACCAAAATACTCATAAAGATCCCTGAAAGTCCGCAGCTCGTGGTCGTGCGGTAGCGTTCTCGCTTCCCACGCCCGGGTTCCCGGGTTCGATTCCCGGCGGGGTCAGGGATTTTCTCTGCCTCGTGATGACTGGGTGTTGTGTGCTGTCCTTAAGTTAGTTAGGTTTAAGTAGTTCTAAGTTCTAGGGGACTGATGACCATAGAAGTTAAGTCCCATAGTGCTCAGAGCCATTTGAACCATTTGATCCCTGAAAATCCTCCGAAATGTTGTCGATGGTTCCTGGTTTCACCTTGTATAAGGTGATGCCAACGGCTTTGCTGCGGTGGATTCGCTGGTCCCCATAAAATCACCCAGGTTAAGCAACCTCGATCGGGGCTTATACTTGAATGGGTGATCGATCGGGTTTACGTGCGCCTTCATTCTGCATTCGATGACTCCGTTGGGCTTAGGATGACACGGCGATCGGTTGGTACTGTTGGACCTTCAGAGCCCAGTTCAGATTGAGTTTACTTTTTATGTTTAAGATGAGCCACCAGCATACCCCGAAGCATTTTAATGACAAGTTTTCTTGCATCGCTTTCACCCGCGGAAAGTTGAAACGGTACAGTAGTTTCCGCTCTATAAGCAGCAGGTTTCGCTGCTCGCTCGCACCGGGAAATAGAAACAGAGGCGGCTCCGCAGCCAATTTTATTACACGACGCGGCCGGCCGCGGGTGCAACAGAACCCATGTGGACGGGTAGAAAGAAATGGTTCAAAAATGGTTCAAATGGCTCTGAGCACTATGGGACTCAACTTCTGAGGTCATCAGTCCCCTAGAACTTAGAACTACTTAAACCTAACTGACCTAAGGACATCACACACATCCATGCCCGAGGCAGGATTCGAAACGGCGACCGTAGCGGTCTCGCGGTTCCAGACTGTAGCGCCTAGAACCGCACGGCCACTCCGGCCGGCGGGTGGAAAGAAATGTGTCAGGCTTCATAATACGTATTTACATGTGTCGTGTATTATGCATTTCTTGTACGTGAATGTGAATCTGCACATGAACTTTCCTAATCCTCCTCACACCTTTCCGTAAAGCGTGGCCAAATCTTTGTTGGGAAGTAGTTCTGTAGTATAGTAGTGCCAACCTTACTCCTGGCTAGGGGATCAGAGAGACAGCACAGGCAGGTAAAAGTTAAAGACGTTCCAGAGTCACAAGATTTGGTGTGGAGAGGTTGGTCACGGGCAAGTGGTTCGACCATCCCCTCCACCGGGGCCCAGGAAGACCTCCGGGTGCCCGCCATATTCAGGGAGGGTTACAGAAGACGGGTAAGTGAGCAGACGTGCCCTCAGTACGTTTGTCTCAATGTTCACGCATGGAAGAGAGGTATTTGAATATTTGTACTAATTCTTTTATTTCCAGCTTCGGATTGTGTAAGGAAATGAATGATCTCGTTAATTTAGGAAATTTGACCCCCTGTGTTAATGTATCTGGTCCCCAGTTTGCCTGTTATCCTCCTCACGTAGTGGATGTCCTATGTAACATATTGGGAGGCTTTGGTGGTATACATTTGGCCAACGCAATTCCGTCTTACCCGTTGAAATGTGCGTGCAGATTAGTATATAATATACCCGAGCTATAAGTTGTAAAACTGTAATATCTGTAAACTGAAACAATTGCTGCAATCGCTGTAAAGTCGAGTGATAATGTTTAAAATAAATAGGTAATCAACTGTCATCAATGTTTAACATACCTTAAAAATCACAAAGAAGTCAAGTTAAAGGAATTTATTTAAAATAAAAGCTATAGAATGCAGGGACCCACACATCAGCGTGTGAGCCCTCCAGCCCCTTGCCTACTATCGTACAGAAAGGGCACGCTCTCTAGGTAGCGCTCTAAAGCTCCCCTCCCCAGTTATCCGTTGCGCAATTTTGATTCAGGGCTTGACGACATCAACTTTCATCTGGCCTCCCTAGGCAAGGAGGAGGTTAAACGGTAAACTTTCAAAGTGTCAACATATTTTTTTAAGGAAAACGTCTTTCTTGATGCAATCTATTTTATTTTTCCAGATGCGTTTCGGGTTTCACACTGAGGCATTTTCAGTGGACTTAATATCATGCTCGAGGTAGTCGAAAGCTATAATACGGAATTCATTTACGATACTTTAATGTAAAATGCGAAATGCTTCCGAACAAAGAAAATAGATTGCAGCTATAAGACGGCGTTTGAATTCTTTTTAAAAAAAGAAGTTTTTTTATGAGTTTGACAGCGGCCGAGGAAATCTACGTATTCAGCTCTGTGTTACACAGAAGTTCGTCCACCTTCGTAATTGAATGGTATTTCAGCTTACAAGCTGTGTGTTTGTGTGTGTGTGTGTGTGTGTGTGTGTGTGTGTGTGTGTGTGTAGTGTGGTTAATTGGAAGAAAGAATTGGAAATCATTTATTAACAATGAAGATAATGAAAGCAGGTGAAATCATAATCTCCAAAGTGAACGTTTCGCAGTAAAGAAGACAGCTGTCTAAAAATTTTAATAATGGCTCTACCGACAAACATTTGGACATCCTCTCGTGGCAGGCATTGAAAAGGAAAATACCCAAGACGATGGAGAAAGTAAAGATACACGAAAGACCTAAATTCAAGAAATTTTTTAGGTTGTGAACTACAGTCACCTTGTATCTACGCGAAACTTACTAGACTCGAATCTTAAGGCGTGTGTCAAAAAATTTAAGGATCCCGTGAAGTGAAAGTGGGAGAGATATGAGACTAAAGTCAAGTTTGAAGAAAGGTACAAAGCAGGCTAAAACAGGTCGATCTTCTGAAAACTGCGATTCTAATTGTATTTTATTTGCTTGTGAAAACTGTTAAAAATTTCTGAAATCTCAAATATATAGGTTCGATTTCCAGTATTGCTAGGAACCTTTCTCCCCCTCTCCCTGTTTTGAGTGTGGAACTATTTTTGCGGATGGAAGTAAATGAGTCGGCTGCATCTTATGTAGTATCCCTCAGCAATGGGATGCGTTCTCTGTCACCAACAGAAATGCACCTCAGCTGTGTCTCCCCATTCCCTTTCCTCCTCCTCCCCCCCCCCTTCCTCGCCACTACTTCTCCTAGCAGTATGTATCATTCCGCCCCTGTATCTAACGGCGTTGTGCTTCTCTTTTCGTGCGACAGCTTCCCCAACTCCGCAAACTGCGCAGAAGTTTATGGCCTTTCGCGCTAATTTTATTTTCTTTCCTCCATTTCGCACTTTCTCGCATCCTAGTGGTAATTACTCCGAAAGAACTCCGCGAGGTACTTGACATTCCCGGCTGCATTTTATTGCTGCTGGGTTTCCGCACTTGGGGCTATTCTAGGCATTACTGGATAATACCTCTCCGCTTACAGCGAGCACAGCATCAGTGTTGACGGGGTGGCATCCTTAAATGTCTGCACAACTTCAACAGCAATCAGTATCACATTACACTGTGTTTAAAATTAAATGAACTATTGTCGCACAACCTCAGCAAGCATGCGCAGCACTTCCTACAAAGATGAAAAAACATTTTGATATGGCAATAATTTCTTACTGCTCTTAAAAATGTTTATTTTCGTACAATATATAAAAAAAGAATTGTACTTCGTTCAATAATGTTCAAATGTGTGTGAATTTCTAAGGGACAAAACTGCTGAGGTCATCGGTCCCTAGACTTACACACTAGTTAAACTAACTTATGCTAAGAACAACACACACACACACACACAGACCTATGCTCGAGGGAGGACTCGAACCTCCGGCGGGAGGGGCCGCGCAATCTTTGACATTGCGCCTCAAACCGCGTGGCAGCTGTACTTGCAACACAGTATCTACAGAAATAAATGATAATTAATTGAACCCTCAGCTCCGACAGGTGTTGTTGATATACCTCGATGGGGACAGCTGAGAATGTGTGCCCCAACCGGGACTCGAACCCGGAATCTCCTGCTTACATGGCAGACCTCTATTCATCTGAGCCACCGACGACCCAGATGAATAGCGCGACTGCAGGGACTTATCCCTTGCAGGCTCCCCGTGAGACCCATATTCCCAATTGTCCACATTCTACATACGTAATGTACCTAATAGGTATTTGCCCATCCACTCATTACTCGCTCACACTAAGGTGACGATTCCCGTAAGAGTTCGGCCAACCTGTGCGCATTCGCACAGACGCAGGTCAATAGCTGGGTAGCCTTTAACTACATATACGAAGATAGTAACTGTTCTCAACAGAAAAGATACCATTGATGATCGTGCAGCTTCTCTAGAATAAATGGTAATTAATTATCATTTATTCTAGAGAAGCTGCACGGTCATCAATGGTATCTGTTCTTTCGAGAACAATTACTATCTTCATATATCTACAGAAATATTATTTAGTTACTGTTATAATTATTACAGTGTTCTGTTTCTCATATCTGAGCTACACATAGCATTTCTTATATACTTTCTATTTCTTTGGTTAATAATGGAGCATACAGTTGCTGAAGTTAATGTAGTTTTGTCGTTCTCACAATGATAATTTACATTCTATGACATAATCTAAACTGTAATATGACTGAGAATACCCTGTGTAATTATACAGGGTACAACGAGTATAAGGACCGACGGATCTACTGTTGACTGCAGACAGTGTACTGAACAATATTACATCAGTATTTACGTCATTTGCAGACTAACAATTATAGCTATTACAAGTCGTATGTCTTTAGGTAGGTTAGTCCCTGCAAGTACCGTTATGCTTATTTTGCCCTAGACAACAGGTTAGGTGCTGAAGTGTGAACGCATGGATGCAAACCGTTTAGTGTATGGCGTAGTCCACTTGATGGCGCAGTATGACTGCAGGAAACATCAAGTCGTAAGGTTTGTGATTTGCTTGTGTGAACAATGTTGGGGGCAGATAAAAACAACCAACCACATACAAAAATATCTGCACTCACACACATTACATCCTGTATAATGCATGTAAACGTGATCAGGAACTGTCAGTCAGACAAAGTGGTTGTATATGCTTATTTGCAGATAATATTCTGTCTTGCTTGGACAGAATGCTGTGAAGTGCATATCAAACCGCTCGCTGACTCAGCCCGGTGGAGATGGGGATGCAAATGAACGGGTGCACACTCACTGTTGCGTGGCTGGGTGATTGGTCTGCAAATTCATCGCTGTTGCAAACAGGCTGGCCTTCTTTTTCTTCGAATAAAAACACTGATACACTGTTACGAGAAATCCAGCCAGAGGGAAACATCAATCGTACTCTGTGTTCACAAATGAGAGCCAGAGCGTATCTCGTAAGCTGTATTTTTTTTATCCACTTGTTAATGGAGACAGTGCGTCGTTTCAGAAAGTATTTCTGTGCTAGTAACTGTCGTCGAATATAGAGAGCATTTTTTTTTTTTTTTTTTTGCAAGAAATTTGTTGGTCAGTGACGTCGACGTAACAGCCAGACATGTTCTGAGTGCTCTGTATTGTACTCATAGTTTCTCCAGTTTCTTTAATACATATTTTAGCGCGTACTCGTAGAACATTCACCCATGATTTGGCATAGAGGTTATTTACAAATTGTAGAGAATATCAGATCATGCGGCACAAGAATAGAAATAAAACTCCTGATATATCAAGCTATCTTCAGCTCTGAGCATTCTTACCGTTAGTCCTTCAAGACAGTGGAATATCTGAAAGCAGTTATCATTACGAAACACTTTCATTGGGTGACTAAGTGAGAAATAAATATGTAGACACGGAGAATAAAGATGTAGAATCCTAATAATGTTTATTTTATTTAAAAAATCCTTAAGAGTTTTCATACAAAAACTTCGTAGGCATTTCTCTTCAGCAGGCTCTCGTAATACAATTAGACTATCACCTTCCATCGCACTGCCATAGTAACAACACTTACATTCCGCCACCCCCCCCCCCTCCCTTCCCTTAGATATCGCTAGTAGCACACGTTGGCCCTTTATTCAGGAGCTAATAAACAAAAATACATTTTTTATGAAACCACCGAGGCGCCCTAAGGCCGCGAACTCCTGAAGCCGCGACACACAGTTTGAAAACCGCTGTTCCAATTTCTTATCAATGATATGGGAAGTCATAAGGTGCTGTAGTGAGTCCTTTTCTTGTGCTCAGATGACAATGGCAGATGGTGAGAGGATAATATGTGGTCTGCTCATCGGCACGCCGCTCTTCTCGTGGCGTGGTCAGAGTTGGTCGATCAGTACCTATCGGTAAGTATGGTTTCTCCCGCGTTAGCATTCGGTCCAACATCGTACATGTGTCTCATCCAAATGGCTCCTGTGCCTCAATATACTTCAATTCGCCCATTCGGACACATGCAGACCCACAATGAAGCCCCTTTGAAACTCTGCCTTGTTCTGGTACCACTGTTTCACAGGAGAACACCTGATTCTGCGTGGTCCTTCACAGTACTCGCTACTATTTTGACGCTTTTTTTTATCATCAGTCTTATCACTGATTTGATGCAGCCCGCCACGAATTCCTCTCCTGTGCTAACCTCTTCACCTCAGACTAGGACTTGCAATCTACGTCCTCAATTATTTGCAGGATGTATTCCTGTCTTCCTCTACAGTTTTTGCCTCCACAGTTCCATCTAGTACCATGGAAGTCATTCCCTCACGTCTTAACAGAGGTCCTATCATCCCGTCCCTTTGCCTTATCAGTGTTTTCCACATGTTCCTTTCCTCTCCGATTCTGTGCAGAACCTCATTCGTCTTTAGCACGACATCTCAAATGCTTCTATTCTCTTATGTTCCCGTTTTCCCACAGTCCATGTTTTACTACCATACAATGCTGGGCTCTAGACGTACATCCTCAGAAATTTCTTCCTCAAATTAAGGCCGATATTTGATATTATTAGACTTCTCTTGGACAGGAATGCTCTTTTTGTCATTGCTAGTCTGCTTTTGATGTCCTCCTTGCTCCGTCCGTCATTGGTTATTTTACTGCCTAGGTAGCAGAATTCCTTAACTTCATTGACTTCGTGACCATCAATCCTGATATTCAGTTTCTCGCTGTTCTCATTTCTACTACTTCTCATTACCTTCGTCTTTCTCCGATTTACTCTCAAACCATACTGTGTACTCAGACTGTTCATTCCGTTCAACAGATCATTTAATTCTTCTTCACTTTCACTCAAAAAAGCAATGTCATCAGCGAATCGTATCACAGATATATTTTCACCTTGAATTTAAACTCAATTCCTGAGCCTTTCTTTTATTTCCATCATTCCTTCCTCAATGTACAGATTGAACAGTCTGAACGAAAGGCTACATTCTTCTCTTACACCATTTCTAATACGAGCATTTAGTTCTTGGTCGTCCACTCTTATTATTCCCTCTTGGCTTTTGTACATATTGTATATGACTGGTCTCTCCCTATAACATACCCCTACTTTTTCAGAATTTCGAACATCTTGCACCATTTTACACTGTCGAACGCTTTTCCAGGTCGACAAATCCTATGAACGTCACTTGATTTTTTTTTTAGTCTTGCTTCCATTATCAACCGCAATGTCAGAATTGCGTCTCTCATGCCTTTACCTTTCCTAAAACCAAACTGATCGTCATCTAGCGCATCCTCAATTTTCTTTTCCATTCTTCTGTATATTATTCTAGTAAGCAACGTGGATGCATGAGCTGTTAAGCTAATTGTGAGATAATTCTCGCATTTGTCAATTCTTTCCGTGTTCGGAATTGTGTGAATGATGCTTTTCCGAAAGCCAGATAGTATGTCGCTGACTTTGACGCTTAGTACACCCATTACACGAGCAGTCAGGCCCTATAATATGGGAATGTGGTGACGACATTAATTTACTGTTAAAGAAAATAAATACCCACACCCGCTAATTATTTTATTGCACTACCAGTTCAGGTCCCTCACTGGTACGGTCTTCAGGTTCCTATACACAAGGCTAGATAAGTTGTCTAAACGTCCACGCTATTATAGGGGTAACTAATCTCAGCTGGTTTACGTAGATTTCTAGAAATTCTGTCAGTATATACTCTCCACATCTCGAATGATAAATATTGAAGTTTCATAAATCAACAAAAGGCAATTGAAACTAATGACCCCTGCAATAGAGTTTAGATGATTTAACTAGCTACGCGTATAGGGGTCTGCAGATGGTGCCACCGAGGGGCTGAAACTGGAAATCCAATAAAAAATGGTTCAAATGGATTTGAGCACTATGGGACTTAACTGCTGAGGTCATCAGTCCCCTAGAACTTAGAACTACTTAAACTAACCTAAGGACATCACACACATCCATGCCCCTAGGCAGGATTCGAACCTGCGACCGTAGCGGTCGCGCTGTTACATACTGTAGCACCTAGAACCGCTTGGCCATTCCGGCCGGCCAATCTAATGAAATAATTAATAAAATTACATGATATGAATAAGTGGTTTCTGTTCCTTCAGACATGTCCGAAAGAGCAGACACCACGCTTTCCACAGCTGAGATACAGATTATGTGAATTGAAGGTGGAGGGGGAAAAGTGAAAAGAAACGGAATGAACTTCTAGTATCAGCCGCATCGGGACTCACGGCTGAAATAACAGACACCACGGATTCATGTAACTGATTCGCCTCGATGAACAATGACTGGAGAGCCTTCAGTGCGGATGCACAATATATCGTTCAGCCTCAGTGGGACTCAAAAACTGGAAAGCATGAAGTACAAGGACGGGACTGCGGACCGTTGACTCTAGGAGGGAAGGTGGGTCGGCCTGGGAGCGTGCCGAGATCATCCGTGTATTAGCGATAAACTCTGTGTCCGAGTGGTGTTGTGGCCAACTCAGCTACCTAGTAAGCAGCAGATCCCAGGTTCGACTCCCGTCTAGCTCACGTTTTCGCCGATGACTCTGCATAAAGTCCCGATTCGACTGATGTCATCACTTCCTTCCCTTTCCTCTCCTTTCTCCCATTTCACCTTCAATTTGCACAATAATAAAATTACGGCGTCGGTATTTATTTTCTTCAAGTCTTTGTCCAGCCGCAGTACCATTCAATTTATAAAAAAAACCGTACTATAGAAACTTGAAGTACTCTGGTGGCCATTCTGCCTATAACACAGCAGTGCAGCGCTAATAATTTCTAGACGCATTGTATGTAAGTGCATCAACAACTGAGTATTCCTTCTAAGTGTTTAACTTGACTTCAATTGTCGATCGAGGTATATGACGTTTCCCAAGAAGAGAAAATTATACATTCTGCAGTCGATCTTGGTTTTCTGTAAGAGAGTATTTTTAAAATCATTCATTATCCATTTAGCTGACGATAATACAGAGATCTAAAAATCTTATGTAAAATATTGCAAAAAACTTCACTTGTATCTTTGCTTCTTGCAGCGCGGACCCCTGAAACGTTTACTTCCGTTGACTACTTCTTAAAAGATGACATCAGTGCACAAATTGCTCTCGATATCGTAGCATTGCTTATTCAATAGTCTGGTGTGATTACCATTCACTTATATTCTGTGTACGTTCTGACATTTACATTGCACTGTAGGCTATATCAGACAACTTATAGGGACTGTCCAGTGACACCAACATCTAATTCATACGTCTGTAATTTTTTCTGCTGGCAGTATCGTTACATGCCCAGCAGTATAGTGTTAAATGGTTGAAGGATGCGAAACTTCTGGTAGTTTATGTGTCCGAAAGACTGCGAAATTTCATGTCTAAATGTACTCGTAATGATATATTCCACCGTTAGTATCCGGATAAACTACAACCAATAACCTAAATAAAAAAGTTGAATCCGTCTCTCGCTAAGAGAAAAAAAACGATGGCACGAAGATGAGGTACCGACTTAATAACTTTTATTTAAATGTATATGCTCTTTTGGCTCTAGAATTTTTTTGTCACTTGCCACTTATTTGCGCCCCCGGAAATTATTTGTATATCTGAAACATACCAAGTTACATGATCTTTCGAAGTCCAGTTTAAACCGTGAAACCCCCTGTATATTGATTTTTTTAAAAATAAAAACAGTCTAACATGGAATGAAATTTGTTTAAAATTAAAATTACGAATCAAGTGACCTGTTTCACCTTCAGACTATTAAGACACTGCAAAACTAGTAATATAAATTTCAGAGGATGCATATGCACCGAAAACAACGTGTCCGGCTGAAATCCCGCAGGAGTTTCATTGACACTAATGAATAGCTCGCCACCAAGCCCGTCGCAAGGCTATCTCTTTGGGAAGAAATGGTGCCACACTCCACAATGGAACTACTGGAGGAGGGATCTGCAGGATTTCAACTGCCTTTTGCAACTTGAGGTCATTAAACGGGCTGCGCACTGGAGTAACTGGCTGCAAATCAAACCTATTTAAATGGGGCTACAGTGACAGCGATAGGTGAGAATGCGGAGCAATACAGGACTTGGACCACCTATTGATTTCCCCAGATATGTCTATAACATGCACTATAGATGATATTTTGCAAGTCAATGACAACTACGTTGCTAATTACTGGGAAGGGAAGATATAATTGGTGCACCCGGATACGGAAGAAGAAGAAGAAGAAATTTCAGAGGACAAAACTTAAGCATGAAATAATAAAGTAACGTAACTAATTTAAAGTGCGCTTCCACATCTGCTCGTGATGACGGCTGGAGGGAGTGGCGACGAGCAGCTTGCCATGGAGCGTCGGAGGACAGTGCTGGCTGACGCACGGTCTCTTGCCGTTAAGCAGCGAAGGCTACGCCCACCGTCACACGCATTTACTGCCATGAGCTAAGATACAATTTCGTAATAAGATTGCATATAACAGGTAATTATTTTAGGTGCAATAGCAAAAACATAAATATGAGACGATATAAGCATTACGCAACGAAAAGAAATTCTGTTTACGATATAGAATCGAAAGGGAGAAATATACCTTAACATACGGTATTTCAACGTGGCCTAGCCACTGTAGGAGGTTGCAATTGTCACACGTAGTCCGTAAATGGCTAACACTAAACCAAGTGGTTACCTAGGGGATGAAACCTGAATCGATACAAACTGACATCGACCAGCGATATTATGGAATCAATGAAAGCCTAAAGCAAGTCCAGATAAATAGGAAATGCGTCGCCAAAATATATGATCATTTGCCTTTACTTACAACAACTTTATGCTTAAAATATGCTTCAAAATATGTGATACATAAAAAATGGGTGTAGCCACGCAGGATAAAACGTAATCTGTAATATTATAAGCAGAAGTGCCGGTTACATCTTCCTCTGTCAATTTAATAAATATTATATGATGAAGCACACATGAGAATTTCACATTTTAAGAGGTGGCAATAACAGCTTAAAATGAGTGACGAAAAACCTGATACATCATAAAATGAAAGTGAAGTTGCGTAAGCTAAAGTTTATCTGAAACGGTGTAAGCAGAGTGCAAGTTACACATTCATCTGTCACATTAATAAAATAACGAGGTATATGTCTAAACAACTAATTGGTGTTTCCATGATGCTATGCTTTACCGTATACAGTCGTACAAAAGTCTATGTATATTTCGTTGTAGATGCTGTGCCAATCGACTAGAAGTAATACATCGAATGAGTTCCTTCTTCCTAACTGTTGATGTCTTGGTGATTTCTGTTATTGCCACTTCTTGTAACTGTAAAAGGAAAACACTCACATTGACTCCATGATACATATTTTACTAAACTGACAGGTGATTGTGTAACTTGAAGTTCTGCTAATAATTTTAAACATTTCTTTTTACCTTTACGCCATTTAACTTTAATTTTACGATAGATTACGGGTTTTGTTACACGTTTTAAGCTGTTATTGCCACTTCTTATAATTGTAAAATAACAAATATTTCGGCGAAATTGAAGAATTTCTTACTATTCAGACATGGGCCTCCACACTTACGTAAACTACTCTATAATTTACGAGGCATCTCATTCGCAATGTAAATTCGCCAACGACCTCCTAAAGCAATTAGTCCTACTATGTTTAGTACCTACATGCAGAAAGACCAATATTCTGAAGTTGGCGCTCTTGAAAAAATGAAACGCAGGCATTGAAAGCAGCATTTGAAAGACGACGATGTTTTGTGGCGGGAAGTGATCGTCTATTCCACAAAACAGAACAAGTATGTGTATTTTACATCGCTTTCCACCTCCAGTGCAGCACTACTCTTTGATCTGATGCGTCGTGGTTTGCGATTGATGTTAGAGAGAGAGAGGGAAGAGAGAGAGAGAACTAACGACATCGGTCTGTCACCTGGAGCAATGGTTTGTGATACGTTATAACTCGGCCGACAGGTACAGCGCCATAAAGCAATAGAGAAATGGATGCTATTACAAGCTGAGGGTAAAACGCAGCGCTCGTCTGTCATCTCACATCCGAGGTCGAATAGCAGCGTCGCTTTCATGCAATCACACTCCTTTGTAATCCAAACTGATCGCTGCGGCAAAATCGGTTAAAATGTTGTGCCTTCACTGTAGATCATACAGTAAAGAGGGAAAAACAGTTTTTATCGCAGAAGAATACCATTATCACCTGCATTAGTCAACTGAATGTTAAACGCCATAGTAGTGCTGTAATAAAATATTTGTCTTATCGCACTAACAAATAACAATGTAAACGACAGCTCTACTTCGTCGCTATTTTGTTTCACATGAAGCAATAGACACATAAATACGTTTGAGTTAGTCATTACGTAGTTCCTCGGCGCTATGAATCATTTGTCCGCTTAAGTCTTCCTACCATAACAAAATTCTGATTTCGTTATTTTTAACCTATGTGTTCAACGTCCTCGTTACTTAGATTTTTCTGGTGTAATCTTGCAGCTATTTTCAATACCGTCTATGACACAGATTCTTCCCCCCTAGTTTGGATCTGCGTATTAATATCTTTTAATCCCTTACACTTGACTTCCTCTTTGCCTTGTATACTTCAGAACTTGAAAACAATATTATGGATGTCTTAGGGTACTATTCATGCTCTTGAAAGAGTGTGCTGTTCTAATACTGGCCCAGTTTATAGTCAATCACTTTTCAGGTAAATAACAGACGATCTGGCATTGGGGTTAATGGAAAATGGTTCAAAGCGCTCTGAGCACTATGGGACTTAACTTCTCAGGTCATCAGTCCCCTAGAACGTGGAACTACTTACACCTAACTAACCTAAGGACATCACACACATCCATGCCCGAGGCAGGATTCGAACCTGCGATCGGAGCGGTCGCGCCTTTCCAGACTGTAGCGCCTAGAACCGCTCGTCCACAACGGCCTACGGGGTTAATGGAGTCCCATACAGGGCTGTCTGGGAAGAGACTTCCAATCCCGGCCTTTACCTTACAAATGGAGGAAACCCTCCAAAATTCTTGGTCGGACTGGTGAATGTGAAATTTAAGTCATGATTGGTATACACACCCCTGGAAATTGAAATAAGAACACCGTGAATTCATTGTCCCAGGAAGGGGAAACTTTATTGACACATTCCTGGGGTCAGATACATCACATGACCAGGCTGCTATTCTCCCATGGAGACGATCGTAGAGATGCTGGATGTAGTCCTGTGGAACGGCTTGCCATGCCATTTCCACCTGGCGCCTCAGTTGGACCAGCGTTCGTGCTGGACGTGCAGACCGCGTGAGACGACGCTTCATCCAGTCCCAAACATGCTCAATGGGGGACAGATCCGGAGATCTTGCTGGCCAGGGTAGTTGACTTACACCTTCTAGAGCACGTTGGGTGGCACGGGATACATGCGGACGTGCATTGTCCTGTTGGAACAGCAAGTTCCCTTGCCGGTCTAGGAATGGTAGAACGATGGGTTCGATGACGGTTTGGATGTACCGTGCACTATTCAGTGTCCCCTCGACGATCACCAGTGGTGTACGGCCAGTGTAGGAGATCGCTCCCCACACCATGATGCCGGGTGTTGGCCCTGTGTGCCTCGGTCGTATGCAGTCCTGATTGTGGCGCTCACCTGCACGGCGCCAAACACGCATACGACCATCATTGGCACCAAGGCAGAAGCGACTCTCATCGCTGAAGACGACACGTCTCCATTCGTCCCTCCATTCACGCCTGTCGCGACACCACTGGAGGCGGGCTGCACGATGTTGGGGCGTGAGCGGAAGACGGCCTAACGGTGTGCGGGACCGTAGCCCAGCTTCATGGAGACGGTTGCGAATGGTCCTCGCCGATACCCCAGGAGCAACAGTGTCCCTAATTTGCTGGGAAGTGGCGGTGCGGTCCCCTACGGCACTGCGTAGGATCCTACGGTCTTGGCGTGCATCCGTGCGTCGCTGCGGTCCGGTCCCAGGTCGACGGGCACGTGCACCTTCCGCCGACCACTGGCGACAACATCGATGTACTGTGGAGACCTCATGCCCCACGTGTTGAGCAATTCGGCGGTACGTCCACCCGGCCTCCCGCATGCCCACTATACGCCCTCGCTCAAAGTCCGTCAACTGCACATACGGTTCACGTCCACGCTGTCGCGGCATGCTACCAGTGTTAAAGACTGCGATGGAGCTCCGTATGCCACGGCAAACTGGCTGACACTGACGGCGGCGGTGCACAAATGCTGCGCAGCTAGCGCCATTCGACGGCCAACACCGCGGTTCCTGGTGTGTCCGCTGTGCCGTGCGTGTGATCATTGCTTGTACAGCCCTCTCGCAGTGTCCGGAGCAAGTATGGTGGGTCTGACACACCGGTGTCAATGTGTTCTTTTTTCCATTTCCAGGAGTGTACATAGGAGTACAAATATAGGTTGGAGAGACTCTTGGGAAGATCAGTAATTGTTTCCGAGAAATGTACGAACACACGAGACAATACTAAAGCTTTGGCTAAATATAGACTCAGGAAAGATATGTAAGTAGGCTGTTTAGGTTTTCTTATTGGCAACGTTACATAGCGCTCTGTATGAAAATCACTGGCTGTGCTGTGTGCAGTCTCTGGCTAGTTTTCATTGTTGTCTGCCATTGTAGTGTTGGGCAGCGGCAGCTGGATGTGAACAGCGCGTAGCGTTGCGCAGTTGGAGGTGAGCCGCCAGCAGTGGAGGATATGGGGAGAGAAATGGCGGAGTTTTGATATTTGTAAGAATGGATGTTATGAACTCCTATATATATTATGACTATTAAGGTAAATACATTGTTTGTTCTCTATCAAAATCTTTCATTTGCTAACTATGCCTATCAGTAGTTAGTGCCTTCCGTAGTTTGGATCTTTTATTTAGCTGGCAGTAGTGGCGCTGGCTGTATTGCAGTAGTTCGAGTAACCAAGATTTTTGTGAGGTAAGCGATTTGTGATACGCATAGGTTAATGTTTGTCAGGACCATTTTTTTTGTAGGGATTTTTGAAAGTCAGATTGCGTTGCGCTAAAAATATTATGTCAGTTTAAGCACAGTCGAGTATAATTATTCAAAGGGGACGTTTCATACGTCGACCCTTAGCCTAGGATACCTCACTGGAATCTTCTGATTTTTTTTCCTTGTAGTTTGTGTAATTAGTGTAGCTATTGTTTATTGCTAGCGCGTAGTTATAGAGAGAATTTCCTTTGTAGTTGCAGTCTTTCATTGTTGTACACAGTTGTGGCATGCATGTAGATTTGCACCAAGTATTTCACAGCTGCGCTTGCAATTAACTAGATATTATTTTCAATGCTATGTTAATGTGTTTTGTTATTTTGCTCTTCAAATTGTGCTGTTCTGTGTTATCGTGTGAAATATTGTGACAATAATGGCGTGTGAAAAACGTAACACTAGGTTTCAAAGTAAACTGAGAAATAATAGTGACGACGAGCGTAGCTTATCAGCACCACTGTGTAATGAATTAACAGACATTCGAAGTAGTAATTTGGTAATTGTGTATAGGGAAATGGAGCGGGCGGCAAATAATGGTGTAGACAGTGAAACAGGTAGTGAACAAGGAAGCATTATCGATCGATCGGTCGGCAACAGCTCGCCTCAGGAATCCGAAATGACAGAACACGATATTGCAAATACTGTAGACTTAGGTTTTGGGTCCTCACCGTTTTCTCAAATGAGTCAAGACACATTTTCTGCTTGTCAAAATGTGAATGTTGCCGGTGAAAACGCACTGCCAAAAAGCATAGAGAAACAGATTCCAGACACTAATACATTATTATTGCAATTAATGCAACAAATGGAACAAAATCAGAGACAAATGGGACAAAGTCTTCAAAAGTTAGACACAATGGAACAAAATCTTCAAAAGTTAGACACAATGGAACAAAATCAGAGACAAACACAGCAAAAGCTTCAAAAGTTAGACACCACACTTGAACAAACACGTGAAGATTTAACTACTGAGTTACATAACATTGAATCGAAATGTCAAAAAGTCTGTAATGACGTAAAAACACAGATTTGTGAGCATTTCCAACCTATTTTATCGCGTCATGGAAATGCATTACAGAATCACGAAGCAGCCATAAAAGAACTGCAGACTATTGTTCATGAAAATCACGACACCTTGCAAGCTAAAATTGACTCAGTTGCATCTACCGATTCGGTTACGCAACTTGCAAAAACTCAGGAAAACTTAAAAGACACAGTAGATACGATTTCAACACAAATGGACACTCTGAAACTTGGTTCAGAAAAACACACAGAGGAAATAATTTCACTATCGGATAAAGTAGCCGAACTTTCAGATCAGTTCACTAACTTATCTACAAAGGTAGATGATGATCTGAATGACACAAGACCTGTAGCCTTCACGGGCACTGAAGAGTATGAACAAATTAGAAAATTCAAACAAAATCAAAATCAAATCAATACACAGTACAAAAGTGAAATCCGGGAAGTGCAAGATCAGTTGGCACAAGTAGTACAAGAATTACGTATTTCAGAGGACACTCGCGCCCCGATACGGGAAGAGGGACATAGAAATACGGAACAGCCACAAAATAATAACACAGCGCATTTCGGAAATTATGAAAGAAATTGACAAGGTGCACCGAATTTTGAAATGGAACCGCCGAAACGACGTAACAATGACCGATATGCGACTCGCCGACATGATGACTTTGACTATAAGCTGTTCATTACTACACGTAAATTCAAAACATTTAAGAATTCTGGCAACGACATTCATCCACAAGCATGGCTCCATCAATTCTCTCATTGTTTTCCCCCCAACTGGTCGTTAGAACATAGATTAGAATTTATGTGTGGCTACTTGGAGAATGAACCAGCTGTAAGAATGCGATCGGTCATTCACGATTGCCACAGTGAAGGAGAATTTTACCATGCCTTCCTCTCAGCATATTGGTCTCAAGCCACACAAGACCGAATAAAACAGCATCATAATGATGAAACATTTCGAACAATCTCAATTTTCCAGTCTTGTCAAATATTTTGAAGACATGTTGCATAAGAATCAGTATCTTTCAAACCCATACAGCCCCTCAGAACTGATCCGCATTTGCTTAATCAAATTACCTGAGCATTTACGACACATTATTTTGGCAGGACGTTGCAAAGACGACATTGAAGCTTTTCAGGGACTGTTACAAGAATTGGAAACTGACACTGACAATCGCGGGACGCGAAAACAGGAAAACAATCACTAAAGTTCACATCCGTCACAATTCCGTGACGACAGAAATAATAACTGGACACGACAAGGCTATTCTCACAACACAAATCGTGACCAAAACAGACACCACCCGTATGACAACCGTTGGCAGAGTAGTAATAATTACAGGGGTTCAAATGGTTCAAATGGCTCTGAGCACTATGGGACTCAACTGCTGAGGTCATTAGTCCCCTAGAACTTAGAACTAGTTAAACCTAACTAACCTAAGGACATCACAAACATCCATGCCCGAGGCAGGATTCGAACCTGCGGCCGTAGCGGTCTTGCGGTTCCAGACTGTAGCGCCTTTAACCGCACGGCCACTTCGGCCGGCTAATTACAGGGAAAGGTCACCTCTCCGCGGTAATGACTATCACAGAGACAATCAGAGAAACAGACAATATGGCAACCAGAACTATTATTATCACGGGAGACAGAATAACTTTAGATGCAATGCTCCAGCGCGCAGTTACGGGAGAAATTCTCCACCACATGACCGACAAGAAAGAAACTAACAGGAACTACCGACATGACGACAGACGATATAATCATAACGACAGACGTGAATTTCATCAGAACTGGCGGGATTCTAACAGAGCTGGGCCCTCTCGGAAAGGCGAATTTGTAGAAGTTAGGTCTCCTAATCCCATTAACGACGCGCGCCAACAAAGAGACAGACAATGACTCGCACAGCAGGCAGCCGCGTGCGCCCGCTGGCTCCGAGAAAAATAACATAAGACGCTAGCCTTGAGAAAAATTTTGGCATTCTTTACCGATGTTTAAACATGACAATTGCTTTTCAGTTGAAAGTCTGAGTACTATGAAGAGTAAAGAATTTTTTGCTAGTAGGCTTTGTCAGACTTAGAAACTGTTACCATGCAACAATGTTTGAAGTTAAACATCCAGTCAAGAACCAAGAGAACTTATTTCAACAGAAATTACGAATGCACTGTTATTGTGAACAGACGACACAGTGTTATTGTGTGTGTACATTCTTGCTTGTTAGTTGCACGATTACGTAACGACTATCAGGCTTACATACTTAGAACATATACCAGTACTGCTAATGAGATTTTAATGCAACATTTTGGTTTACTTGAAAATACACTCCTGGAAATTGAAATAAGAACACCGTGAATTCATTGTCCCAGGAAGGGGAAACCTTATTGACACATTCCTGGGGTCAGATATATCACATGATCACACTGACAGAACCACAGGCACATAGACACAGGCAACAGAGCATGCACAATGTCGGCACTAGTACAGTGTATATCCACCTTTCGCAGCAATGCAGGCTGCTATTCTCCCATGGAGACGATCGTAGAGATGCTGGATGTAGTCCTGTGGAACGGCTTGCCATGCCATTTCCACCTGGCGCCTCAGTTTGACCAGCGTTCGTGCTGGACGTGCAGACCGCGTGAGACGACGCTTCATCCAGTCCCAAACATGCTCAATGGGGGACAGATCCGGAGATCTTGCTGGCCAGGGTAGTTGACTTACACCTTCTATAGCACGTCGGGTGGCACAGGATACATGCGGACGTGCATTGTCCTGTTGGAACAGCAAGTTCCCTTGCCGGTCTAGGAATGGTAGAACGATGGGTTCGATGACGGTTTGGATGTACCATGCACTATTCAGTGTCTATTCGACGATCACCAGTGGTGTACGGCCAGTGTAGGAGATCGCTCCCCACACCATGATGCCGGGTGTTGGCCCTGTGTGCCTCGGTTGTATGCAGTCCTGATTGTGGCGCTCACCTGCACGGCGCCAAACACGCATACGACCATCATTGGCACCAAGGCAGAAGCGACTCTCATCGCTGAAGACGACACGTCTCCATTCGTCCCTCCATTCACGCCTGTCGTGACACCACTGGAGGCGGGCTGCACGATGTTGGGGCGTGAGCGGAAGACGGCCTAACGGTGTGCGGGACCGTAGCCCAGCTTCTTGGAGACGGTTGCGAATGGTCCTCGCCGATACCCCAGGAGCAACAGTGTCCCTAATTTACTGGGAAGTGGCGGTGCGGTCCCCTACGGCACTGCGTAGGATCCTACGGTCTTGGCGTGCATCCGTGCGTCTCTACGGTCCGGTCCGAGGTCGACGGGCACGTGCACCTTCCGCCAACCACTGGCGACAACATCGATGTACTGTGGAGACCTCACGCCCCACGTGTTGAGCAATTCGGCGGTACGTCCACCCGGCCTCCCGCATGCCCACTATACGCCCTCGCTCAAAGTCCGTCAACTGCACATACGGTTCACGTCCACGCTGTCGCGGCATGCTACCAGTGTTAAAGACTGCGATGGAGCTCCGTATGCCACGGCAAACTGGCTGACACTGACGGCGGCGGTGCACAAATGCTGCGCAGCTAGCGCCATTCGACGGCCAACACCGCGGTTCCTGGTGTGTCCGCTGTGCCGTGCGTGTGATCATTGCTTGTACAGCCCTCTCGCAGTGTCCGGAGCAAGTATGGTGGGTCTGACACACCGGTGTCAATTTCTTTTTTCCATTTCCAGGAGTGTACATTCTGGATTTAAAGTACTTTCTGTGAGATACCAGATGACACAGTGGTTAGTTTATGTGACAGCTACACGATTTTATCATGACACTACTAATGAATGACAATATACAATGTTGCTTTTGCAGTGTTTCTGTTTTATATCTGCACAGTTTTTCTGAATTCTTCTGGAAAGTAAAACATGTTTTAGTAGTAACTTTTGTGGTATAGCTACAATGAGACAGCCTTTTTCGTGGCACAACAATACGTTACAGTACAGTACCTTCTTCATCACAACAATAAGCGTAATAACTAAGATATCTATACGCAAAGCATTTCACTTTTGTTTATCATGAGGTAAGTATATTGACTTCTGCAGAACTTAGCTTTCGGAGGACGATAACTACGAGACTTCCACAGAGATTATCTTACAACATGACGCACAGTTTAGCGCTACAGTACACGTATTTTCGCACTTAAAACATTTATTTTTTTAAGTTATTTGAAGTACAATGATACAAATGTTTTCCGTGATACATTTCATTCCACTGCTGTAATCTGTAACACCTGAGGGTATAATTACATTAATCCTCAGGGGGGTACACGCTTACTTTGTGTACCATGTGTTTGGCAAGCACAAGGAGCCCTAGCTAATACGGTATTTGCTTATACAAATTTACACATCGGTACCATATTTCTCTAACACACAAATTACACAGCTATCTGATCATTTAACTGAGAGATAAACATTTTTTTTACTACATCAGTGACACATGTTTACGCAATTTCACAGTTGGGTAACTTCACACTTATGAAATTGTATTTTGTCTGTACTTTGTGAACTGGTCATATTTTTTCGGAACCATTGTGATACTATGAGAGCTTTGAATGATGTATTTCGTAAGGGAGCATGATTTTAAAGTACGTTTGAGGTAGATGACACTATTGAAATGAGCAGAGAATTTTTTTTAGGTTTTGAAACTATTGGAGGAAGCACGACGATTTTGAGATTTGGCTGAGGTTTTATGATGTTATTATTACGATAATGATGTGTATTATGCTGTTGCAGTATGTTTATGATCAATAAGCTGATGCTATATATTTGATTATGCTATGTATGTTATGATGAAATATTGAAGAAGTGTCGACGAATAAGGTAAGGAATAATGAGTAGTGGTTAGGGACTCTGGTTTGTGAAAAAGATGGTTGGAAACCAAGAATCGTACTTTAAGAGTTATGAAATGTGTGTAAATGTGTGAATGTATCACAATGCCGGCGAAAATTTTTTGGACACTGTTATATTCGTAAGATTTTGTTTCTACACATTTGTAACGCAAATTCTTGACCTGTGAAATTTTTTATATGAGACTGCCACTGTAGCGGAAACTGCTGTCGTAAATATTTCATTAAGGAAGGTAAGTGACCTTGACGTAATGCGTTTTTGGCGCCCAGCTGAGAGGTAGTCGTCTGAGAAAAGAAAGCCATTAGGTGGAGAAAAAAAGAGGCTATTATCCTCGCCATTGACATTCCTTTAGAGAAAGCATCGCAAATACAACACGCTCGAACTTGAAAACATATGATTACCCAGTGGAGCTCTTAATTTATGATATTTACTAAAATGCCTAATGAAATGATGAGAAACATTTTACATCCATTGTCTTTCGAGTTGAGAGATTGCTCATTTTGTTTAATATCTAGTTTCTAGCTGCACTGCAGCATTGGTTAAAATAAAATTTAATATATGTACTAATATAGTTATTTTATGCCTACAGATCCAGTCAATAAGAAATTTATGATCTACTTCCAAGAAAACGAGGGCACATAAATAGACATTTCCCTTCACAGGAATTGCATAAATAATTTCTTTACGATTTGGTAACTTATCTGCTAGTGTAAGTTCTCGTGATGCATCACTCTAGTGTTAAGATGTGACATAGGTATTAGACATGGCCATTTTTAGTGCAATATTTTTTCTGCGTGAGCTATGTCATGTTTAGATATAAGTTTTTTTATTTGCTGCTGCTGTTTGCCAGGCATAATGTTACTGGATTTGACTTTGTATTACTCTGTTAAGCCATTTTACTACTGATTTATTTTTCTTGTTTGCTGCTCATTGCCTTATTTTAGTTGTAATACTGTAGCTTGCTTTGCAAATTTCCATTTTTTGTCATTGCTGCTTGTGTTAATTGTTTTGTGCTGCTGCATTGCCTCGTCCCTTAGTTTATGCATCTGAGCTCAGTAGATTTAAGTTAGCTTACGAGGGGGTAGACTATATAAGAAACTGACTATGGACAATAGGGAAAGAATGCATTGAGAAGTTATATGAAAAAGATTTGGGCCTAAATGAGTATTGTACACTGAGAAATAATTATTTTTGAAAGAAATATGAATAGAATACAGAAAGAAGGTATAGATAGGACTTTTAGGGAATAATGATGAATGAAGGGAGATCTCCAAGAAGTAAAGAAAGTTTTGTTTGCAAAATACTGCAGTACAACAAACCCTGTCCATTCCTTTTGTATTATTCCGCTATATGTTTGTGTACCCTTGTGTATTTGTGTACTTTCTGTCTTTATGTGTTTAGCTGATGAGAGTTATGTTGTAGAATTTTTATAATACTATGTTATTTACTTTGTAAAGATGTTTAGACATTATTTATCTGTTCTGTTTTGTTGCACATATGTGAAGGTGATGTTTCAAAACTTGTTCTGATCTTTATGTATGTATTTATGTCATTATTTTTGTAACACTGATGTATATGTTTGTTTCTATTCTTTTGTAAAGCCTGTGTTACTACAAATGTTATCTGTACTATTATGTTCTTTAATGATGTATTTTGTGCCTATGTTATTGTATTCTTATGTTATAAAATTGTAATTGACACCAGTTCATCAAATGAAGTAACTTGTAAGTTACATTTCACTGTACACGTTTCTGTTGGTCATAGTATACGGACAATATGTGAGAAGTAGGGACTGTTAGTGTTTGCACGTGTGTTAATAATTCAGCAAGGGACTGGATAACAGTATTGCTGGTTCTAAGGACAATTCCAAAAACTTTGTGAGTGCACAAGTGGTGGTTTATGGACTTGCTATATTGTCCGCAAGACTCTTCGATGGTGATTGTGCACCTGCACAGTTGCAACAGATGGCTGCTGGCCGTCTCTACAAGGACTACAGTGGGTCTACACCTTTGCTGACTCACCAGTACCATTATTTCTACCAGGACTGCAGTGGGACTGCACCTCTGGTGGCCCACCAATACCACAATCTCTACCAGGACTACAGTGGGTCTGCACCTCTGGTGGCCCACCAATACCGTAATCTCTACCAGGACTACACTGGGTCTGCTCTGTGATGACATACCTACCAATATTCTTCAAAACGTCGAATGACTCTGCTGTGGGTTTGCTCTGTTGTGGCCCATTACCTGTCAGCATGTCAAGAGTCAGCACTGTCTTTTCGTTGGAAGGACAACACTACTTCTTCAAGACTGCATGGAAATCCACTACTTCTGTGTGCATTGTCTTTTACTGCTCAGACTTTGAGAAAAGAAACGGCAGTTTTACTGTGATAAATGATCAGGACTGTCTTTATGGACTGTGAGAAAATTTTAGCTTTTGACCAACATTGTATCAATAAGTGTGTGCATTTGATTTCTTTGTTATTGTAATTATGAAAAATTTTATCAAATCATTATTGGCCACTGCCCAAAACAATTTGTAAAATTTTTTGTGGGGAGCATGGGGGCTATGTAAGTAGGCTGTTTAGGTTTTCTTATTGGCAACGTTACATAGCGCTCTGTATGAAAATCACTGGCTGTGCTGTGTGCAGTCTCTGGCTAGTTTGCATTGTTGTCTGCCATTGTAGTGTTGGGCAGCGGCAGCTGGATGTGAACAGCGCGTAGCGTTGCGCAGTTGGAGGTGAGCCGCCAGCAATGGTGGATGTGGGGTGAGAAATGGCGGAGTTTTGATATTTGTAAGAATGGATGTTATGAACTCCTATATATATTATGACTATTAAGGTAAATACATTGTTTGTTCTCTATCAAAATCTTTCATTTGCTAACTATGCCTATCAGTAGTTAGTGCCTTCCGTAGTTTGAATCTTTTATTTAGGTGGCAGTAGTGGCGCTTGCTGTATTGCAGTAGTTCGAGTAACCAAGATTTTTGTGAGGTAAGCGATTTGTGATACGCATAGGTTAACGTTTGTCAGGGCCATTTTTTTTTGTAGGGATTTTTGAAAGTCAGATTGCGTTGCGCTAAAAATATTGTGTCAGTTTAAGCACAGTCGAGTATAATTATTCAAAGGGGACGTTTCAGATAAACCTATATTTATAGTATTTGTGGATATACAAATTGCGTTTAACAATGTTGAATGGAGTACTGATAATGAAATTATGAACGCAGCATGGAAAAGACATTAGTAGGCAGCTGTCGGCAAATTTGTACACAAGCCAGACTAGTGGAAGGTTATGAAAGGGAAGCTGCACTTGAGACAGGTATGAGACATGGTTGTAACGTATTGCTGATATTATTCACTCCGTACAGTGAGCGAGCTGTGTAGCAAACCAAATAGAAATTTGGGAAGGGTATTAACATTGAGTGAGAAAAAATATAAAGATTGTTGTTTGCCTGTGACATTGTAATTCCGTCAGAGATAGTAAAGTACTTGAAAGGTCAATTGACAGGAACTGACAGTACGCTGAAAACAGGTTATACGATAAACATAAATAAAAGTGGAAGTAGGATAATGGAATGTAGTTGAACTAAGTCATTCGGTACCCTGGGAATTATATTAGGAAACGAGACACTAAAACTAGTAAATGAGTTTTGGTAATTGGGATGTGAAACAACTGACCATGGCAGAATATAAAATTAAGTGTGGCAATAACAAGAAAAAACTTTTCAAATAGTCGAATATAAACTGAAATGTTAGAAAGTCTTTTTCCAGGTATGTCAAGTTCAACTTTTAAAGCGCTGCACAATGTTCAAAATTAGATGGGTGTATCGGATAACTAATGAGCTGGTACTCAATGAGACCGAGGAAAGAAGAAATTTGTTGGACAACGTGACTAAAGCAAGGACTCGGTTGATATGAAACATCCTGTAATGTCAAGAAATCGTTAGTTTAGTAATGGAGAAAGTGTTGAGGGAGAGAGAGAGAGGGGGGGGGGGGGTGCTGGAAACTGTAGAGGAAGACCAAGGCCTGTATACAGTAAGCAGCTTCAACTGAGTACTTCAGTTCAGCTTTATCACAGCTGTTGTCCACTGCGGCGGGAATACTCTGATTGGTACGCAAGCATTTTGTATTGTGGTGAGATTAAACTCTTTTTTATACGGATAAGTTCATTGTATGATGTAGTACATTGGTAAAATGGAGGCTTGCTGAGGATAGATTAATGTGGAGACCTGCATCAAACCAGTGCTACATGTGAAGACCACAACAACAACAAATATCCATTAACATTGTTATGTTGTAATTATTGTGCTTAGTTATTTTACTATCATACAAAATTCTATCATAGCTACAGTCACAGAAACTTCTTTCTGTGAAATATACGACTTCTTATGTGGAAGAAACATATCGACTCCTCTTCGAGGTTACTCCTTCATTCAACTGTCTAACATGTTATTGTCTGATAAATAGGAGAAATTTTCGCTACTTATACTGCAGTTTCACAGTTTTGATGTTCTCATGAGTGCTATCATCTTTCGTGTTACTTTTCCATACCTATATTTCCATTTTGTTATAGACGATCTCCATTTTCAAAAAGAATCAGCAGACAGTTTTAGATTTTAGTACGAAATTACTTGTATTTTCAGTCTTCGGTTTTCTCACGACTCCACAAATTACATTTCTGAGTTCCAGAAGGAGGAGGTTATCAGTTAGTGTATATTTTGTTGTGTTTGTTTGTGCATAATTATTCAAAGGGATAATCTTTTTCAATGATTTTCAATGCATTTCGTAGATAGGAAAATGGCCCGGTATCATCAAGAAACGGCAGAGGGCTAGTATAGATCTAATACACTGTTCTGCAGTCCGCCCGTTTAGGTGGGTGGTAACGTGTTTGCCTCCCATGCACTGGGCCTGGGTTCGATTCCCGGTCGGGGACTGGGTGTTGTGTTGTCCGCGTCATCCTTTCATCCTCATCATCGGCCGCAAGTCGCCCAATGAGGCGCTGACTGAAATAAAACTTGCATTTGGCGGCTGATTCCAGCAAACAGTGCCATGCGATCATTTCATTTTCAATGCCCTGCAACCGGTGTGCTGCAGCAAACTGGTGTGCCGCCACAAAATGAAGGGTGTGACACGGGCATTTACGTCATATTATAGGAGATTTCGGTTTTAGACGTACAGTGGATTTTTATGTTTTTAAAGAAATTTTGATGTAATTTAGTTCCTTAGATTTTAAATGTGAAGGTCCTTGTTTACTCTTTAATTATTTAATACATTCTGGTAACTGTCACATTCTCATAGAAATTAAATATAACTTATGCGGTGTCACCGCCAGACACCACACTTGCTAGGTGGTAGCTTAAATCGGCCGCGGTCCATTAGTACATGTCGGACCCGCGTGTCGCCACTCTGTGATCGCAGACCGAGCGCCACCACACGGCAGGTCTCGAGAGACTGACTAGCACTCGCCCCAGTTGTACGACGACTTTGCTAGCGAGTACACTGACGAAGCCTTTCTCTCATTTGTCGAGAGACAGTTAGAATAACCTTCAGCTAAGTCCATGGCTACGACCTAGCAAGGCGCCATTAGTTACTTCATGAATCTAAAGAGTCTCACTTGTTTCATCAAGAATGCTGCATACAAGTATTATAACAGCTACGTACTTTTCTTTCTAGCATTCATTATGTATCCTGTTTCAGACCTATCTCTAGCCTGCGTCAGTACCGCGTGCCTTTCGGCTACTTCAGAGTGGCGTGGTTGTCTTACTACGCCACAACAACTTATTTACTCAATATTTCTGTTATACTTTGTTTTCTCTCGTGCACCACTGCACTGGCTATGCCGCTAGGGTGAGAGTACTTTCTAACACTACGTCACCAGTGTAAGGCTGGCTGTACGTGCTACTCCATAGAATAACGGGGATTAACAAAAATGGTCGTCCAATTCCAATTTTATTGCCTTGTTTTGATACATGTTCCACGGTTGTGTTCAGATTTCAAACTTTATTCGCTGCTGTCAGACAACAATACAGTTTTTACTTCAACAGTATTGCTGCTATTCTATCCTGGACGTTTCGTTGTTTGAGTACTTCAGTTCCGTTTTATCACAGCTCTATTCCGCAGTAGTGCTAACTTTTTCAGTGGTACATTAGTACTTTCTATTACAATGTTATTAAACAATTGTTTTTTTTTTCGGATGAGTTCAATTTACAGAGTGGTCTATCCTCAGGTCCAAGTAGTGAACACATCGAGATCACGAAAAAGAAACAGAAAGTACCTAATCCCCGAGTGTGTTGTGTGAGGTGATAAACCCAGTAATGCTGCTACAGTTCCCAGTAACCTGAAACAAAATTTGTCATCAAAATATTATTCTCGGGTAAGGTAAGGTGTACGTTATTTTCGTCGGTTGTTGGACCAAAACATAGAACAAATGAAGCTCATGACTACGTCGGTTCGTGTTTCGAGAAAAGTACAGTAAGTCAACTATAAGGCTGCTCAAATTATCGTCAAGGCCAAAAAAGCCACACAAAGTAGCAGAAAGGTTGTTAACGACACTATATACAAAAGTGGTAAAAATAATGCTTGTTTCAGAGGCTGCAACGGAAATTTCAGAATTCCTCATTCTTCTGACACAATCAGCAGCAGAGTTAGTGACATATCAAGTAATATCGAATACGTATCTTTTATTTATTGATAGAACAGCCCGAATGAACAACTAGTGAATAAATTTCGTGCGACTAATAAGTATTTACTCCGTAATGAGTTAATGTACACATGTAAAGAATAGAATATGAAAGTGATAAATCACAACCACATATTTGTAAGTAGATAATTTAAATATGTTGTACAATATATTCTGTAGCAAAATACCAGTATGTACATTTAAATAATTTTCCTTATATTATTGACCACTGACGATGCCTAACATGAATATACAAAACATGTTTGGTTAAAAGCAAAGCAAACATTCATTACCAAAAGGCGATATACATATATATATACTACACATAAGAGTCAGAAACTTGCATAACATAAACGTATTCTTGTAAAGATATGAATTGTGGCATTATATTACAGTTGAAGTCCTCTATGTTTCGGAAACACTACTTTTATCTGCAAGGAAAATGGCATTAAAGTTGAGAATTGAGAGAAACAGGAACCTTAAAAAAATTATTTGGTCCAACCAAGAACAAAGATGCCAATTAGCTTTGGAAAAAGTAATGGAATGCCGTTATTCTGCCTTAAAACAACAGATGAGATCAGGAAAATACGAGTTACACTTCATGCACATTTAGAGAGAATGAAGGAATCGGAAAACAAAATCCACACATTATTCCAAATCAGGAAAAAACAAAGAAAGTGGGTGGGGAGGCAAACAATAAAGAGAAAAAATTCAGTTGCACAATAAATCTTACTCTACAGAGACAAATACAATCTAAAAGCGAAGAAACACAAACGCCATCAGGAAGATAAAACAAACCCAAAAAGTCAGATGGTCAGAGGAGAGAAAAAGAGCTCATTCAGAGAAAATAAGTCTTGAACAAGGGTGATGGGAAAGAGAAATAAACAGTCATCTTGAAGTGATCATAAGTTGACCTAAAAACACACACAAACACACACACATATATATATAGGGTAAAAAGGTACGGCCAAACTTTCAGGAAACATTCCTCACACACAAATAAAGAAAAGATGTTATGTGGACATGTGTCCGGAAACGCTTAATTTCCATTTTAGAGCTCATTTCAGTATGTACTGTACTTCCTCGATTCACCGTAAATCAACAAATCAACATGTGTGGGCTGACGAGAATCCGCACGCAATTGTGCAATCACGTCATCAACACAGATTTTCCGTGAACTTTTGGGCAGGCATTGTTGGTGATGTCTTTATTGGGCCCCATTTTCTTCCACCTACGCTCAATGGAGCACGTTATCATGATTTCATACGGGATACTCTACCTGTGCTGCTAGAACATGTGCCTTTACAAGTACGACACAACATGTGGTTGATGCACGATGGAGCTCCAGCACATTTCAGTCGAAGTGTTCGAACGCTTCTCAACAACAGATTCGGTGACCGATGGATTGGTAGAGGCTGACCAATTCCATGGCCTCCACGCTCTCCTGACCTCAACCCTCTTGACTTTCATTTATGGGGGCATTTGAAAGATCTTGTCTACGCAACCCCGGTACCAAATGTATGGACTCTTCGTGCTCGTATTGTGGACAGATGTGATACAATACGCCATTCTCCAGGGCTGCATCAGCGCATCAGGGATTCCATGCGACGGAGGGTGGATGCATGTATCCTCGCTAACGGAGGACATTTTGAACATTTCCTGTAACAAAATGTTTGAAGTCACGCTGGTACGTTCTGTTGCTGTGTGTTTCCATTCCATGATTAATGTGATTTGCAGAGAAGTAATAAAATGAGATCTAACATGGAAAGTAAGCGTTTCCGGACACATTTCCACATAACATATTTTCTTTTTTTGTGTGTGAGGAATGTTTCCTGAAAGTTTGGCCGTACCTTTTTGTAACACCATATATATATATATATATATATATATATATATATATATATATATATATATATATATATATATATCTGTGTGTGTGTGTGTGTGTGTGTGTGTGTGTGTGAGAGAGAGAGAGAGAGAGAGAGAGAGAGAGAGAGAGAGAGAGAGAGAGCATAACATCAATAAATCAGGGCTTAGTCCAACAACTTATCTTAGTACGTCCATCTTAACACCGTAAGTCACTTATAAACTCTCTCGTTACACGCTGTGGCTAGAGTTCGCTATTACGGTTCATCGAACATTCAAACAACTACATTAAATATATTTTTAGACAACTTTATTTTGACCATCCTTCAGTACCTGAAGTCCACGAAGCATAGCAACTCGAATATTTCACCTGTGGCTAATACTGCCCGTTTTAATCTTCCCAGACCTTGATGATGCTGTTCCACCAGTTGGTAAAAGTTACCTGCACAGTAATCAGCCTAGCTCGTCTACCCCGACCATATGCTCAGACTGCAAAACAGGACAACCTTCCACATTCTCTGATACGCACAAACGCATTACATCGCTGATACTTTATATTTTCCTTCTTATCCTGGATTAAACACAAGAAGTGGAAAGTTGTCCACAACTTACATAGAGACCAGACCTCATTTATAAAATACCGAAGGAGATGAAAGTGAAGCAGTAATGTGTTACATGGAGTAGTAGCCCAACCCCCACGTTGTCCAATCTTAAACTGTGCAAGCAGTAAAGGAAACCATGGAGAAGTTTTCGAAAAGGGTTAGAAATTCAGGGAAAACAAATAAAAACTTCGAGTTTGGCCAGTGGCATTTAAATTCATTCTATCATCGAACCAAAAGATTTCAAAGATCAGTTGCACAGTGTCAACCATAATATGGAAGAGTTGCGGTGTAGCCGTACAAGTTAATGCTGCCTCACAAATATCTGATACACTTGTCGGTATCTAACACACACTATACACCTGGTGATGAAGCCTTTCGCTGCTTGGAAAACTATCACAGATACTAAACAGTGAATAAACACAGAAGGTTGGAGATAAAAACCACGAAAAAACAAAAGAGAATAAGTAGTCTATCTGTGTTAGGTTTTAAAAATTAAATTCGGGCAGTTATCGCCACATAATTAAATGTTCGACATTCTATTTGTAGTACCCTGCAGGTACTAGAAGACGTCCAAAACAAAACTATGCCAGAAGATATTTGGTGCAGATTAGTTGTTTGTTGTTCCAGGGACAATACCTACAGCCATGAGAAACGAGGCAGTTTATACTTAGTGTTAAAAGTAATTAGTTACAAGTGTTTTACGTCTTCAAAACGCGGAAGATGCGTATAAATGAAAGTAAAGTAAGGGTAATGGTGTCTATTCGAATTAAGTCACGTGATTGTGGGGGAATAGATTCGAAAATCAGACGCTTAAAGTTACTTCGCTATTTGAACAGCAGAATTACTGACGATTCAGAAATAAAGCGGGTAATAACGCAGACAAGGAATAGCAAGACATTTTTTGGAAAAGACAGGCGGGCCGATGTGGCCGAGCGGTACTAGGCGCTTCAGTCCGGAATAGCGCTGTTGCTACGGTCGCAGGTTCGAATCCTGCCCCGAGCATGGATGTGTGTGATTCCTTAGGTTAGTTAGGTTTAAGTAGTTCTAAGTCTACGGAACTGATGACCTCAGATGTTAAGTCCCATAGTGCTTAGAGCCATTTGAAACATTTTTTTGGAAGAGACATGTTAACAAAGAACGTAACTTTAAAAATTAGGAAGTTTTTCTGAACGTATTTGGTTCGAGTGTAACATCATATATAAGTGAAACGTTGTCAATGAGCAGTACACAGAAGAACACAATATAAACTTTTGATATGTGATTCTGCAAAAAATGTGCTGAATATTAAATGGCCTAATCGGGTAACCAGTGAGGGTGTACTGAATCGATTTAGAGCGAAACATGGCTGTCACAATCAAGACTTAAATTCAGTAAGCTGATTCTGATGGGTGTAGGCTTCAATAGGTACGCAGAACTTGCTGCAAATGCGGTAGCGTCGCGGGCTGGATCATACCAGTTCAAATGGCTCTGAGCACTATGGGACTTAACATCTATGGTCATCAGTCCCCTAGAACTTAGAACTACTTAAATCTAACGAACCTAAGGACATCACACAACACCCAGTCATCGCGAGGCAGAGAAAATCCCTGACCCCGCCGGGAATCGAACCCAGGAACCCGGGGGTGGGAAGCGAGAACGCTACCGCACGACCACGAGCTGCGGACGATCATACCAGTGTAGTCACTGATAACTACATCATCAAAGCAACAAATTTTCCACAATACTACTGTTTCAACAACGTTCTCTGTTCCTGGTTCCTTGCTCTCTGTATTCTAACTTTTTTTTATTTCTCGTGTTTCAAGAGAAATGATGTCTTTTTTGGCATATTTGGATCACGTACGGCACATTCGCGGGATGCACGAGCCTCGTAATGACAAGTGACGAGCTACTTGACAGGGTAGCAGCGGCTCCACGGTCAGCTAAGATAGCGAAACTGCCGAGAGAGCGGTGCGCTGACCTCATGTGCCCCTGCATACCGAACCCGCATGAAGCTGTATGGAAAAGGACGACACGGCGGCATTCCTTGGGGCTTCACTGCCTGAACAAAGAGTTCGTACGGCACATTAGTGAAAAGTATATTACGTCATGTGATGCTCAAAACAGAGGATCAGCATGGATTTAGAAAACGTCGTTCTTGTGAAACCCAACTAGCTCTTTACTAACACGAAGTGTTGAGTGCTGTTGACAAGGGATTTCAGCTTGACTCAGTATTTCTAGATTTCCAGAATGATTTGACACTGTACGACACAAGCGGTTTATAGTAAAACTGTGTACTTATGGCATACAGTCTCAGTAATGTGTCTGTAATCGTGATTTCTTGTCACGGAGGTCATAATTTGTAGTAAGTGACGGAAAGTCATTGAGTAAAACAGAAGTGATTTCTGGCTTTCCACAAGGTCTTGTTATAGGCCCTGCGCTGTTTCTTCTTAATGTAAATGGTTTAGGAAACTATCTGACCAGCCGTCTTAGGTTGGTTGCACATGATGCTATCGTTAATCGTCTAGTAATGTCATCAGAAGATCAAAACAAATTGCAAAAAGGTTTGTAAAAGTTATCTGTATGGCGCATAAATTGACAATTCAACTTAAATAATGAGAAGTGTGATGTCAACCACACGGCTACCAAAAGGAATCTGTTAAACTTCGGTTACACGGTAAATCATCAAATGTAAAGGCCGAAAATTCAACTAAACACCTAAGAATTACAAATACGAACAGATAAAATTGGAAAAATGACATAATAAATGTTGTGGAACAAGCAAACAAATGACTGCTTTTTATTGGCACAACAGTTTGAAAATTCAACAAATCTACCAGAGAGACTGCCTTGTCCGTCCTGTTTTGGAATACTGCTTCGCGGTCTGGGATCCTTGCCAGATAGGATTAACGGAGTATATCGAGAAAGTTCAAAGAAGGTCATCACGTTTTGCTTTATGGCGAAATAGGGGAGAGAGGGTAACTGAAATGATACAGGATATAGGGCGGACATCGTATATACAAAAGCGTTTCCCGTTGAGGCGAGATCTTCTCACGAAATTTCAGTCACCAGCGCTCTCTTCCGAATACGAAAATATTTTATTGGCGTCGACCTACATAGGAAGAAACGATCATCATAATAAAATAAGGGGAATCTAAGCACGGACGGAAAGACATCGTTGTTTGTTTTTTTCTGTTGGCTGTTCAAGATTTGACACCCCCAAATGCACAGTTTCGTCGCTTCTAAAGTTTCGACTATAGTTACTACTACAAGGATACAAAATGATTTGTTTTTATTTTCACCCATTTATTCCAAAGTGCCGTGCTGCAAGTGTGTGCAAGTGCGGTAACAGTGCAGACTCATCTACGAACTTCTTTCGGTGCTTTTATCCGAAGACTCTCGGTGGGCTGCCTCTCTCTCTCTCTCTCTCTCTCTCTCTCTCTCTCTATCTCTCTCTCTCTCTCTATCTCTCTCTCTCCTCTGTGTGTGTGTGTGTGTGTGTGTGTGTGTGTGTATGTGTGTGTGTGTGTTTTGGGAACCGGCGTGTGACTAAGGCAGAGACATACAATATGCAGCCACGTTTCTCCCTAAGTTTAACCAGAGGAAACTTCGATTAAGACGCAGACCCGACGTAGAACTGAGTGGATGGTATGAACGTAATGAGAAAACGCTTGCGTACTCCCCTCGGCTATGACGTGCTCGGGGCAAAGTTCTTCTGCGGTTACGAAGTCGACTGTTCTTGCAAAAAGCACCCAAGAGAGGGCTACGAGGGAGTTGCCGCGAATGGCCTCTCTCTTCCAGCACAGCTTCCACCACAGTGAACTTCAATTAATCGATCTTGCTGTTCATACAGTAGCAAAACAAGGATGTTTGAAAGCCAATTTAGTAATAGCTGTGAAATGATTACCGCCTCAAATTAATGTGACTTGAAAAAAAATTTTAATCACTAAAATACAAACTTTTATCCGATATCCCGACTAAATGTTTGCAAAAAAATTGTAGTTGGTAAGACCTATGTTTACAAATAGTTATATAAAGGGCTAACATAGGGTACACAGAAGTTCCAGATTGCCTATCTAACCACTTCTGGGAGAAAACAAAAAAAAATTATTTTCAGTATTTCATATAATTATTGACCGAAACTAAAAATTTAAAACGCTGTAATAATCTACTGATTAAGAACTATAATCCTCCGTTAGCAATTTAACACAAAAAGGTAAACATTATAGTTAGACACAGCGTAACTCAGGGCCCGCATATTATTCAGAACATATTCATGCAGTATTTAAGAATGAGAACACTGAAAGAGTTCCAACACACTTGCAAACGTAATTTCAAATCTTTTCTGATTTTTTTCCCCTAGGTGCTTTACGTCAAATATTTTATACATTAACTCATTTTAAAGCAAGCAGACGTTTGAAGGTCTTTTATCTATGAGAGTTCGATTGTTTAAGGATTCGGGGGGGGGGGGGGGGGGAATGGGATTTTTGTTAGAATGGAATCTTTATTTTAATTTTTCATGAACACTTATACCAACGACACAACGTCATTTAGTTAACACAAAGAAAGAATAAAAATTCACAATCAATGGAGGAGCTACACAGTGTGACTGGATTTCACCAAAATATTTGGTAACTAAGTTGAAAAGAGCTTTCAAATTTTGTAACTGAGATGAAGTGAACATCGCTGTATGGTACTTGAATCACTCTCCCTTTGCAAATGACTTCGCTTTGTTTCCTTCGACTGCTGAAGAACTTCGACAGAGACGTAATGGAAGCAATATACCAAACACAGGAATAAGGATGAAAATTGTGGAATAAAAACCAAAATAATGAATAGTCAGTATGCAGTGTAGAACATAACAAAGATTATAAATAAGTTGACTGAAACGGTCGACGAAATCGTGTACTTAGAATACCAAAATGATGAGAAATGGACTATGAAAACAAAATAAAAAGTAGTAGAGCTTAAGAATCGCTTGAGAAACCAAATGGTACCTTCAGAGGTAACGTCCACGGAATACACATAACTATCTACCAGTGATTCTGGTCAAGCTTGTGAGAAGTGGACGTAAAATGCGCAAATGATTCCTAAAACTTAAAGGCCAGTGGAAGGTAATACGTTCACAATAACGAGGTTTAATGATGATACGGACGTGCGAAAGAGAAACTATCCATAGCATGTAAAGTCTATTAGGAAATCAGATGGGTGGTGTTTACGTACAGACGAAATAACGAAAGGCTGAAGCTAAAGCTATGTCTACTACCCTGCCGGTTCATTCAGCAGCGACCGTCGACCGCCGTGTCATCCTCTAGCAATGGCGTCATTCGGTTGTGGTAAGAAGGTGCGTATGGTCAGCACACAGCTTTCGCGTCCGTTTTCAGTTTCCCACACTTGGAGCAGGTACTTCTCCTCAAGGACCTGCTCCGTTGGCATCACGAGGCTGAGTGCACCCCATCCCAGTCCCTCTACCGAGGAAAAATATCTGACACTGCCGGCCGTCGAATGCGGGTCCGCCGGCCGGGGTGACCGAGCGGTTCTAGGTGCTACAGTCTGGAACCGCGGGACCTCTACGGTAGCAGGTTCGAATCCTGCCTCGGGCATGGATGTGTGTGATGTCCTTAGGTTAGTTAGATTTAAGTAGTTCTAAGTTGTATGGGACTGATGACCTCAGCAGTTAAGTCCCATAGTGCTCAGAGCCAGTTTTGAACACGGGTCCTCCACGTAACAGACATGCTGGCCACTGAGCTATGTAGGCGGACAATGAGGAAAGGTGGACCGAGAAAGTTCTTTGTTATAATTGTTATGAAACGAAACAACACAGATGACAAGTTTACAGGAGATGGATGATTAGTTCTACAAACTAGAGATACTTGGATGCGTAGCACTTAAAACTGAATATTTACCCCATGTTCCCTCCGCTTCCTGACGCAAGAAGGCTTACACAGTAATGACTGAGATATGAAACTAACGTGTTATGAAGCCCGTCTGGCTAGCCGCGCGGTCTAACGCGCTGCTTCCCGAGCGGGAAGGCGTGCCGGTCAGCAGCACGAGTCCCCCCGGCGGATTATTGCCGAGGTCCGGTGCGCCGGCTAGCCTGTGGATGGTTTTTTAGGCGGTTTTCCATCTACCTCGGCGAATGCAGGCTCGTTCTCCTTATTCCACTTCAGTTACACTATGTTGGCGATTTCTGCACAAACACTGTTCCACGTACATGTACACCATAATTACTTCACCACACAAACAAACGCACAACAACCCTGGGTTCGGTGTGGGGCGGCGGTGGGGTGGGTGGACTGGTGTGGCCTGTTATGGGGTTGTGAACCCCTGAAGGATACGGCGTGACGAAGCCTCTCCGTGGTTTCTAGGTCCCCGGTTCAATACGCAATCCACAGAACGTGTTATGAGGTTTATTGACTCGTTTCCTGAAAAAAAAAATGTTTCTCTCACTCCCTTTAGGACGCAACGTATTCAGTTGTGAACATCGCAACCTACGTCAGTGATTCACTTAACCGTGTTCATCAAACCAACTTTCTCGTTAAGGACAGCTTTACCTTAAACAACTGAATTCAGTCGTATTTTTACTTTGTATCATACAGACCTTGAAAAGAAACAAGCTATAAACCTACCCTACTATTATTGATTTCATTCAGTCTATTACAAAATTATGACGAGCAGTCAAATGGAAACGAGACAGATGACAAAAAGTAAGCAGACTCATAACTATTTCAGAAGTAATCGCCACAAATATTAATGTATATTCCCCAGTGTGATACAAGACGGTCAGCGCCTTCATGGAAAAAAGTTTGCGGTTGTCTACGGAGCAATGACTATGCTCAGACACGAATCTCTTCGAAGCAAATCTACAGCAATGAAAGTCTTTCTTCAGAGCTCGAAAAACGTGGATTGTACCGAAAACGTGCAAGGTCTACCCAGTGAAACTTCTGCAGACTATTCGAAGCAACCTGGCAATGGAATGTCCAAAGTTGTTTCGAGTACACTGCAGAAGTTTCGATGAGAAGCCCTTACACGTCCCTCTTACAGTCCCATCACTGTCCATGCGATTTTCATGTGTTTCAAGCCCTGAAGAAAGACATCTGTGGCCGTCGATTTGCTTCGAACTGAAAGGTGTATGCCTCGGTACAATCATGGTACCGTAGGCAACAGCAAGCATTTTTCCAGAAGGCATTGACCGTCTTGTATCACAGTGGGATAAATGAATTAACAGTTGTGGCGATTGCTTTTGAAATCCAAAACAGACAGTACCGTCTCGTTTTCGTTTGATTGTCTCCTATGTGTTATTAACTTAGTGTCCGCTGATTCCATAGCGTAGACTGTATGGTTCCCACAGATATCTTTTCGTTTTTCTTTAACCGAATTTTTATGTTGTTAACAAACTGCAACACTTTCCCAAATTTTCACGCTAATGAAGGCCACAGAAGATTGGTCTTTTCCGATTCTGTTAGCTAGAGATCAAGGTTTTTGGTAATCATGCCTTTTGCGTTCTTGTGGTGATACTTCCATAGAAACTTTCAGTGCCTAACAAATATTTCTTTATGTCTAACCGACAAGTGAAATATCATGTTTCATAGATTTACCATAAAAAATTTCAAATACATTGAAACATTTTCTTAAAAATTGTCGTCCCCTATTTCACTCCCTCGGGAACTTAATTTACAAAAACAGTGTAATATGTATTTTTGATTTCAAGCAGTTAAACGAAATACAAATATTTTAAATTTAGCTTTGAAAATGCTTTCATAACGAAAAATTTTATAAAATTTTTTCCCCTATTTCATTCCCTTACGAGGTCGAAACTCTACAACGCTGAAAATATTGTTGTTTCTAATTGTGAAGTCAAATAACAGCTTTCAAAGATGAAGCTTTAAAAATACTTTGGTAGTTATTCGATAACAATTTATTTCCAAAAAAGTTCCACCCACTTTTTTACCTCCTTAATGGTTGACTTTCCAAAGATGCTGGAATATATTTGAGAAACCAAATATAGATTTCGTAGTTCTACCTTCAAAACTGCCTTTATAGCATTTTGTAAAAGCCTTTCATCTGCTGTTTCACGCCCTTGAGATCCGAATTTACAACAATTTCCTCTTAAACGATGCCTACAGTATGAGAGACATACCTTTTCCAAACTTCATGTTTATACCCTTAGCGGATTTTTCCTGTGCGATGAGGAGTTAGTGAATGAGTCTGGCCATATTTCACCCTGTTAGGGGGATTAATTTCCAAAAAGAGTGAAACAAGTATTATTTAATTTCTAACTCAGAAGCTAAATATCAATTTTCATTGATTTAAAAATTCTTTCAGTATTAAATATTTTCAGAAAACATTTCATCCCTTAGGGAAAAATGAAACGGTTTTTTTTATTTGTAACAGAGAATTCAAATGCAAATTATCATAGATTTAGTTTCCAAAACGGTTGCGAAATGAAATAAGCCATAAAATGCCTATTTCTTATTTCTCATCATCAGAGGTTGAATTCACAAAAACGGTCAAACATGTATTTTTTATTTGTAAGAGAGAATACAAATATATGTCTTCATGGATTTGGCTTTCAAAGTGCTTCCATAAAGAGATAATTTCATAAAATTTCTCATCCTCTATTTCACTTCCTTGGAAGGTTGAATTTCCATAAACACTGAAACACGTATTATTTTAATTGTAACTGAGGGATTAGATACCACTTTTCGTAGATGTAGCTTTAAAAATAGTGTAGTAGTTCTTTCAAAATTATTTATTTAAAAAAAATTCATTCACCGAATATTTCACCCCTATAGGGATTCAGTTTCCAAAAATGCTGGAACACGTATTTCTTTATTTCTAACTGAGAAAGTAAATACCAGTTTTAGTAGGTATGGCTGCAAAATTGCTTCAGTAGCGAAATTTTTCCAAAAACGTTACATTTTCTCTATCACCCCCTTATTTCTGGAATTTCGAAAAATGCTCTCTTAAACGACGCCTACTGTATAAGACCAGTACCCTCTCCAATTTTCAAGTTTCTATCGTTATCGGTTTAGGTGGACGATGATGACTCAGTTATCGTGACATTGCCTTTTACATATACAGATTACTCTTTAATAATGGAGTGATGTGCGGCACGCAGTCATTGTCATGTTTTATGTAAAAATATTACCAAACTTTGGAATCTCAATAACAGTATCGCTATAAAAAGATTGCTTAATGATTATATACCTGGAAGTCAATATCAGCTGAAATTTTACCAACATTCGTACCAGGTTTCTACCCAATAACATGACAATGATCTGGTTAGATTACTGACAGTAAGTTATTCGTCTTTGTAGAACAAGAACAGAATAATTTAATACTGAACCCAACCCAAAATAAATGTGCCTTCATAGGAACAATCGCACACATATTTTATGCAAGCAAAGCAACGCCATTTAGAACAACACCAGGTCTATCACATGACTGCAGGCATCTCCTAGCCAAGTACAGGAATTATACAAAAAGGACCAATTTAATCAAGAAACAATAGCATGTAATACGGCTTTGATGGAAATCCTAAGTGAAGCTCAGCAAAATAGATGGATGGAGACCCTGGAAAGGATGTATAAGACGCATAACAGCAAAATAGCCTGGAAATTTATTAAAAAACTTGATGGAGACCCAAATTGCCCCAAACAGTCTGCCTCGGTAACACCTTACCAAGTAGCTCATCAACTACTAATACAAAATACAGAAAGTAAAAATTAACAAGACTTTAGAATCAGAAACTAATAGGTTTTTAACACCCTTTACAATGAAGGAGTTTAACAAGGGTCTCAGCAATATGAAAAGCGGCCAAGCAGCTGGGGTGGATGACATGTGCACGGAGGAGATCAAACGCTTTGGACCGCGCATAAAGAACTGGATCCTGTGACTTAATCAGTGTCACGAAACATGTAAGATCCCCAAGATAAAGAGGACGGCAAGGATAGTGGCACTCTTGAATCCCGGGAAGGCACCTGATTTACCAAAGAACTATCGCCCAATATCTCTCCTGTGTCATCTTTACGAGCTGTATGAGAGACTTATTTTAAATCATATGACAGACTATACTGAAATGAAACTGATTCCTCAACACGCTGGTTTTAGGCCTGGAAAATAATGTACTAGCCAAATTCTGTGCTTAACAAAACACATAGAGGAAGGGTACGAAAATAAAAAGGTAATAGGGCTAGCCCTGGTTGATCTTAGCCATGAATCTGATACAATTAACCACAAGCTGCTGCTCCAGAATCTCTATAATGAACTAAGAGACTATTACAAAATAGGCAATTTTATGCTGTCCTCAGTGGGAAAAAGAGCAGATGGAGAAACCAGAAAAATGGTCTGGCCCAAGGAAGCGTTTTGGCGCCCTCCCTATTTAATCCATAAACCAACGACCAACAGATGCCTAAGCATAGAAAACATTTTCTGTATGCGGATGACCTGGCAATTATGACACACTGGTGGATTTTTGAGGATGTACAACAGAAGCTGGAGGAGTATTATAAAAAGCTGTCAGAGTATTATAAAAACCACTTTCTTAAGCAAAATCCGTCCAATACACAAGTCAGCGCCTTCCACCTTTGATCCTGGCAAGCAAACCGTAAACTTAACGTCTCTTGGTATAATACCACACTGGAGCATACCGACAAACCAACTTACCTGGGTGTGGTGCTCCATAGATCTCTAACATACAAGCACCACTGTGAAAAGACGCGACAAAAGGTAACTGCCAGACACAATATTCTGCGGAAATTAGCTAACAGAAAATGAGGTGCTAAACCTTCCATATTGAGAACCACCGCACAAGCCTTGTGCTTCTCTACAGCCGAATATGCCTGCCCAGTATGGTCCAGATAAACCCATCCAAAGAAGGCCAACATAAGTCTCAATGAAACATGTCGATTAACAATGGGATACATGAAACCTACTTCCCTACCAAAACTATATAGAACTGCCGGGTTTGCGAATCCTAAATCTCGGAGATCGTCACATGAATTCACAAAGAGGCTCAGACAAACTACAGACGATCGGCATCCCATTTTTGGCAGTGAGTGTAAACCCGGGGGATTTAAATCCCGTAGAAGTTTCTTAGCCAAGATAATAGAAGCACCAGCTGATGACCCACCTGCACAGGAAGTGCCCAGCGGATTCAGCACAAACTGGAAGACATGGAGGACACTGAACCGAGGAAGGACAGGGGTAGTCCCAGTGAAGACAAATACGTATGATTAGGTGGGGTCTTGGAACCAAGAATGATAAGTGTGAATGTGGCGCTGTGCAGGATATGGAATATCTGCTTGCCTGCCCAAACTGCCCTTACAGATGCAACGCCGACGGTTGACGGTTGGACAAGAAAGAAGCCTTGGACGTGGCACTATATTGGCCTGAAATATTGTGACCCGGTTTCCGGACATGAAAAAGTAAAGTAAAGTAAAAATACCAGAAAACGCCAAGTCCTCGCCTGGACCGTACCATACACGACAGCGTCATTAAAAACACCTTGTGGCCAGTATCGATACTTTTCCTAGTCTCCAATCGTGATGCTCATGTTTGGCTAGCGAGAAAAATGACGTATTACACTACTGGCCATTAAAATTCCTACACCAAGAACAAAGACGGCCGGTGTGGCCGAGCGGTTCCAGGCGCTTCAGTCTGGAACCGCGCGACCATACGGTCGCAGGTTCGAATCCTGCCTAGGGCATGAATGTGTGTGATGTCCTTAGGTTAGTTAGGTTTAAGTAGTTCTACGTTCTAGGGCATTGATGGCCTCGATGTGAAGTGCCATAGTGCACAGAGCCATTTTTGAAGCAAAAAGAAATGCAGATGATAAACGGGTATTCATTGGACAAATATATTATACTAGAACTGACATGTAATTACATTTTCAGGCAAACTGGGTGCATAGATCCTGAGAAATCAGTACCCAGAACAACCACCTCTGGCCGTAATAACGGCCTTGATACGCCTGGGTATTGAGTCAAGCAGAGCCTGGATGGCGTGTACAGCTACAGCTGCCCATGCAGCTTCAACGCGATACCACAGTTCATCAAGAGTAGTGACTGGCGTATTGTGACGAACCAATTGATCGGCCACTATTGACCAGACGTTTTCAATTGGTGAGAGAATGTGCTGACCAGGGCAGCAGTCGAACATTTTCTGTATCCAGAAAGGCCTGTACAGGACCTGCAACTTGCTGTCGTGCATTATTCTGCTGAAATGCAGAGTTTCGCAGGGATCGAATGAAGGGTAGAGCCACGGGTCGTAACACATCTGAAATGTAACGTCCACTGTTCAAAGTGCCGTCAATGCGAACAGGAGGTGACCGAGACGTGTAAGCAATGGCACCCCATACCATCACGCCGGGTGATACGTCAGTATGGCGATGACAAATACACGCTTCCAATGTCCGTTCACCACGTTGTCGCCAAACATGGATGCAACCATCATGATGCTGCAAACAGAACCTGGATTAATCCTAAAAAATGACGTTTTGCCATTCGTGCACCCAGGTTCGTCGTCGAGTACACCATCGCAGGCGCTCCTGTCTGTGATACAGCGTCAAGAGTAGCCGCAGCCATGGTCTCCGAGCTGATAGTCCATGCTGCTGCAAACGTCGTCGAACTGTTCGTGCAGATGCTTGTTGTCTTGCAAACGTCCCCATCTGTTGACTCAGGGATCGAGACGTGGCTGCACGATCCGTTACAGCCATGCGGATAAGATGCCTGTCATCTGGACTGCTAGTGATTCGAGGTCGTTGGGATCCAGCACGGCGTTCTGTATTACCCTCCTGAACCCACCGATTGCGTATTCTGCTAATAGTCACTGGATCTTGACCAACGCGAGTAGAAATGTCGCGATACGATAAACCGCAGTCGCGATAGGCTACAATCCGACCTTTATCAAAGTCGGAAACGTGATGGTACGCATTTCTCCTCCTTAGACGAGGCATCACAACAACGTTTCACCAGGCAACGCCGGTAAACTGCTGTTTGTGTATGAGAAATCAGATTGAAACTTTCCTCATGTCAGCACGTTGTAGGTGTCACCACCGACGCCAACCTCGTGTGAATGCTCTGAAAAGATAATCATCTGCATACCACAGCATCTTCTTCCATTCGGTTAAATTTCGCGTCTGTAGCACGTCATCTTCGTGGTGTAGCAATTTTAATGGCCAGTAGTGTATGTAATTACCGTCAGGATGGCAACTAGCCAAGTGCATCAGAATATTTACATCAACAGTTGTGGAATCACAGGGAGCAATCCGGAGGCAACTAAGAGAACTTGTCATATATTTAAATGTAGCTGTTTGTGAATACACTGCACTAGGACAAAGAGCGGGGTCTTCGATGGACTCCAGCGTTATAATCATTTAACGACACTAGAAAAATTGCTGGTACTAGGACAATAGAGAGCTGATGCCACAACAAAAAGGTATTCTCGAGACTTATCTACGTCTGGTGCCAGCCTAACTAACGAAAGGAGCCAAAAACTGGTTTTTTTATGATTACTTGCATTTCTTTATTTTATCAATGTGAAAACCAAACGAGTTGTTCTGTTAATTTTGTTACATGTGTTACTCGTTCTGTTACTTCCAACAATGTAAAAGAAATTTTATGTCTACATTTTTTATGATCATCATATGAGGAGAAGTGAATGATTAGTGTTTAACTTCCAAGAAGAATCTATTTTGTATTTCTGTTCGACAAAAGGAGCATAGGTTTCTGAAATATTTATCAAGATAACGCATAGCACAAGGGGATTTCTTCAGTTCTAGCCGTAGAGGAGAAAAACTTCTCGAAAAGGATGGACCTTTAGTTTCCACTAACGCCGAAGAACATGATAACTGTGAACTTGAGAATTTTTTTAAAAATAATTATCCAGGGAAAAAGAGGTCCCTGCCGGAGTGGCCTTGCGGTTCTAGGCGCTATCGTCTGGAAGCGAGCGACCGCTACGGTCGCAGGTTCCAATCCTGCCTCGGGCATGGACGTGTGCTATGTCGTTAGGTTAGTTAGGTTTAATTAGTTCTAAGTTCTAGGCGTTAGATGACCTCAGAAGTTAAGTCGCATACTGCTCAGAGCCATTTGAACCATTTTTGAAAAAGAGGTTCATACAATGACAATGGATGCTCCAAGGGTAGTCATCGTCAGCCGGATAGTGTGTTATCTGAAGATGGCCTACTACTCAAGGCCGAAACCGGTCATGTTTTTAATAAATGATTTTGTATTCAAAACTCCATTTTTCCTAATTTTATATTCACTAAATCACCGTTGAGTGTTAGAAAACTTATATGTACAAGTAAGAAGTAATACATCATTTTTCCAAAGACTATCGCTGTTTGTTTGAAATTGTTTGCAAAGGATTTCTCTGATATAGCAGCACGTAAATAAAAATATATGACTCGGGAAAAAAATCGAATCTATCTAAAAAAATCAGTACATGACTTTTCATGAATACATAACTCGATATGAGCACTTTCGCTAAACTTTTATTCTCCTCGAAAATTAGTTGCCAACTCTCAACAACATTCTATCAATAACTCCATTTGAGTCCAGTAATATGAACTTGCCAGTTACAATAAAATTCTCATGAATAAAACAGGGGCGATGTACTATGAAACGCCAAAGAAACTGGCATAGGCATGCGCATTCAAATACAGAGATATTTAAACAGGTAGAATACGGTGCAGCCGGCCTAGTGGCCGAGCGGTTCTAGGCGCTTCACTCTTGAACCGCTCGACCGCTACGGTCGCAGGTTCGAATCCTGCCTCGGGAATGGATGTGTGTGATGTCCTTAGGTTAGTTAGGTTTATGTGGTTCTAAGTTCTAGGGGACTGATGACCTCAGATGTTAAGTCCCATAGGGCTCAGAGCCATTTGAACCAGAATATGGTGCTGCGGTAGGCGACGGCTATATAGGAACACAAGTGTCTAGTGCAGTTGTTATATCGGTTACTGCTGCACCATGGCAGGTTATCAAGATTTAAGTGAGTTTGAACGTGATGTTATAGTCGGCGCACGAGCGATGAAGTGGGGATTTTCCCGTACCTTGAATATCAGGAATCCGGTAAATTACCAAATCTCTGACATCGCTGCGGCCGGAAAAAGATCCTGCAAGAAAGCGACCAACGACTGCTGACGAGAATCGCTCAACGTGACAGGATTGCAACCTTTCCGTAAATTCGTGCAGATTTCAGTGCTTGGCCATCAACAAGCGTCAGCGCGCGAACCATTCAGCGAAACAATATCGATATGGGCTTTCGAAGCCTAGGGCCCACTCATGTAGCCTTGATGACTGCACACGACACAGAGCTATAGCCTCGCCTGGGCCTGTCAACACCGACACTCGACTGTCGATGACTGGAAACATGTTGCCTGGTCGGACGAATCTCGTTTCAATTTGTATCGAGCGGATCAACGTGTACGGGTTTGGAGACAACCTCATGAATCCATGGACCCTGCATGTCAACAGGAGACTGTTCAGTCTGTTGGAGACTTTGTAATGGTGTGTGGCGTGTGCAGTTGGAGTGACATGGGACCGCTGTACGTCTAGATACGACTCTGACAGGTGACACGTACGCTAGCATCCTGCCTGATCACCTGTAACTGACAGGTGACACGTACGCTAGCATCCTGCCTGATCACCTGTAACCATTCATGTTCATTGTGCATTCCGACGGACTTGGACAATTCCAGCAGGACAATGCGACACCCCACACGTCCAGAATTGCTACAGAGTGGCTCCACCAAATTCCCCAGTTATTAACATTATTGAGCAGATATGGGAATAGATATCCATTCCCTCGTACTCTTACGGATTTATGGACAGCCCTGCAGAATTCATGGTATCAGTTCCCTCCGGCGCTACTTGAGACATTAATTGAGTCCATTCCACTTCGTGCTGCGGTATTTCTGCGTATCCGTGTGGGACGTACATGACATTAGGCAAGTGTACCACTTTCTTTGGCTCTTCAGTGTATGATCGTTTCTCTAAGGGATGATGGCCATCGGCGTATTACGACTTACGACGAGATATTCGCAGTGCGACAGTCTTCAAACGCGTCACATGTACTATGAGTTATCAGGCGTTAGACGAAAAAACGAAAATATAATTTCTGGTGTCACATAAGATATAAACATGCAATTCAAAATGGCATAAAAATTTGATTATAATGTGTAGAATATATGTTAGGCCGGTGGTTGCTAAGAAGTAGTGTTAAAGAGTTACAGTGTTCGGACTTTCTGATTGACAGTTACACCAAATAACCGAAAACGGATATATTTCTTTTATTTATTGTTGCCTCAAAGAGACAAAACCAGTGTGTCAGTAAAAACTTGAGCTGACGCATGTGTGATACCGTGCTTTGCAGCTGTCGCGCCTACTCGCATTTCTGTATTTAAATGCTGTTACGTCACCCAAGAAGACAGATCAAGTCACTAATGAAAAATGGCACTAAAAATCAAACAATATCGCAGTGACTGATGTCAGTGTAAGTCTAAAACGCATTCCTGCCCCTGTGTAGAGGTCGACATGCGACCCGCACTCGATCAAACAATTTGCGCCAACCGCTAATGCACAAACACAGTGTTAAAACAACGCCACGCCCACACAGGGTGCTGGGATTTGAGTAAGCTATGTTGGTCGAGGTGAACAGTTGAGTGAAGATGGCTGAAGCAGCTTGGCCAGCTATCGTAAGTCTGTGTTCCCCGCGGAAATAAGAAACGGTAAGGAGCCTTGGAAACTGATTAAATAACTGAATGAGGTGGCGAGATTTCAGCTGCGAAAATCTTTTCAGAGAACTAGAAATATCTACGGCACTCTACTGTAAACACTGTTAATGAAATAATAATAATAATAAAAGAACTGAAAGATAGGGCCGTCAAATTTTTGTGAAACTATTTGTCTGAGAGTAAGAAATAAAATAAACTTGAGAAACATTTACATCTCCTTTGGAGGCGTATGAGGTGCCATTTGAAAAGTTCAGTGTCTAACTTGGAATTTTAAAGAATATTTGTCTGGTGACTTAGGCAGACAGTGTACTTTGCAGTTCTGTTGCCTTGAGATGTGAAGTTGTAAAATATTTTACCTGTTGACATACAATCGGTACAGAAAATTAAGCATGTCAATATTTTACCGACAGAGCTACTATTGCTCTGCAAATCATTAACCGTAAAAGCTGAGATACTCATACGTTTATGATGTAAGAAGACTAGTAACAAAGGGACCGCGCCCATTCGTCACCACCGTTTACGTCTAAACTTACGGTACATTCAGGGATTGGCCAGAAATGTTAGTGGCAGAGGAGAGAACTCCAGATAGTTAAGCGGTTGGATAAATATTTAATGTTTGGCGCGGGTGATTTATGTTAGCTTTGTTTCCAGACCGTTGTTGACGCAGCGGCAAGAGTCAGAATAGTAATTCGCAGGTCATGGTATCGGGTCCCTATACGGGAACATTTGTTTTTTATTTTAAATTTTTATATTACTCACACTGCAAATAAACGGAGATAATGCTAAATATATTCTGTTTGATGTGATGAAACCGTATGAGTAGGAGAACAAATTTCTTCTGTTAAACGTCTCCTGCGGACGACAAAAGAAATTCGCAATTGTACGACATTTTGAAGATAATGAAGGTGTGCTATCGTGCAGTATTGAAGCGATTCCTACCCCAAATGCAGGCTGCTAATGCCACTCTGTGATGTCCAATTATATCGTCTGCCAAATAATTTGTTCAAAAAGATTCAAAACTGCTCTTACCTCGTAGAGAGAAAAAAATAAAATAACATTCCGAGATGACTGCATCAAAATACCTTCCATCGTATATCAACAAGTATCCTCGCCAGTATTTGGCGAACTGATATGGTAGGTGTTCTAAACATTCTGCGTGGTGTCTGTCTGTTCTGTATCGTGTCTCCCTGCCACTTTCGCGCAACGACGCTCTGAGCGTGTTTTTTAGGGAATTGACTAGTTTGAACCTGGGACCTGTTGCTGGTAAGGAGACGCCAGACCACACATGACATGTAGAATTCAGAAGAGGTCAGTGAGACTAGCGATGATAGAACCAAATACTTAATGATTTCAGCGTCAGCTCCGCTGCACTCCCTGTAAAAGAATCTTAATACTAACTAAATTTAGTGGAAGGGGTTCAACGCTTTCCTATTTTTCGTTAGCTGGTAAAATAACGTCGAAAAAGCAGTTAAGTTTACCATTGGAAATTTTATTCTACTCACAAAACATCGTTTATAAAAAATGGCTCTGAGCACTATGGGACTTAACATCTGAGGTCATCAGTCCCCTAGAACTTAGAACTACTTAAACCTAACTAACCTAAGGACATCACACACATCCATGCCCGAGGCAGGATTCGAACCTGCGACCGTACCAGTCTCGCGGTTCCGGACTGAAGCGCCTAGAACCGCACGGCCACCACGGCCGGCCATCGTTTATAAATTGCACTATTGATAAAAGGAAATGTTTTAATACAAGATGGTAAAAACCAACTGCGTTCAACAAAAATGTGAACGAATATTCCCTGAATGGGTTTCCAAGTTCTACAATGGATCGAAGGATGACCTATGCTATATCACATCTATAATCTAGGTTTAAATTAAGTTTCACAAAAGAGAAAACTATCAAAATGGTCTACATTGACCCTCAATTATCTTTTTAATTACTTATCTAACTTGTCGTAAATTACAGTGGCTGATGTGGCTTCTCAGTAACTATATAACAGAAAAATCATCGCGTTTCAGATTTTTACTTCAAGTGGCAAATGTGAACACCATGAGCTTTAATTGACGATCGACACTAGTATTACGCAAAAAGGGGATGTAACAGATGAGACTTCTGCAGTTCTGAGTGAAGCCTTATGCGCTCAAAAATGCGGCATCGCGTGCGTTCATTACCTTGTGGGTGTTCGTCAGGGGGCGGTGAGCAGCACAGCTCCGCTCACCTCGCCGTCTCGAAAGTAACTCTTCCCCTAACTTCTCCTTACTACAATTTACCGAAGTTGGTTTAAAAAAAACTATCTGGCTGTGTTTTCAACTGATCAATCAGGGTCTCAATGTTAACCTTAAGCTCCACCTACAAAAATTCTGTCCATCCAATGAGAAACTTTATACTCTTCATGGTGTGGCAATGTTTTTTAAAGTTTGCAACGTAACAGAGACGCGAAAGAGTCTCACGCTAAAACTTGCAGCTGGTGTGGTCCTTTTAGTGCTATCGTAAGATCTATACTGTTCTTCTGGAGGGCTTTAGCTTTTAACATGGGCTGGGGGTGGTCCTGGCGTAACAGAGTCGCGAAGAAGTCTCACGCTAAAACTTGCGTGTGGTGTAGCCCTTTTTGTGTTATTGTAAGATCTATACTGTTCTTATGGAGGGCTCTAGCTTTTAACATGGGTTGGGGGGTGGTCCTACGTAACAGAGACGCGAAAAAGTCTCACGTTAAAACTTGCGGGTGGTGTGGTCCTGTCGGTTAGCTGGCGACGTGGGTGTCCGTCCGTCCCTTATCGTAGGGCCTTCCAGCTTAACACGGGTCTGCTCTCAGCTTCTGTTCTCGTTTCTCCCCTTGGAACTGCGTCTGTCCCACGGTGGGAAGGTATGACATGCATTTAGGCATTCTTGTGTTTGTCTGTGGTATTCCATTTGCTCACTCGTTACTCGTATTATTTTGGTTAATTTAATGTCACGATTTATTCGGAGCTATGTGACATACTACTGGATTTGCTTTTCATGTCAGGGTTTTCATGGAAGGTGTTGGATTTGCCTGACACCTTACAGTGTTGTTTGCCGCGAAACCGTGCGATGAGAAAGAACCTATTATGAAATTAAACCAGGTCTTTCTTCTATAGCAACTTTAAAACAACAATGTAATTTTAAAAATGCTGTGTTGCTAACGTGTGAAAGATGTCACGAATGCTACTGCTTTCCCTGTTTCTACTATAAATATTAGCTCAGTAGGTGTAAAAAATCGATTTTAAAATAATAAAACAATCTGATTTCGTACGCGAAGTTCACGTTTGAGCCCTACATCCCATTTCTAGAAAAATGTTTCCAAACACAAGTTTTCCTTTGCCTTTCCTTTTATGAAAATACTAGGTGAAAAACAAAGCATTATCCAAGTATTGATTCTGTCGATTCTCTATTAGAAACGGAGGCAAAAGATGAATGTGTTTGTAGCGAAGTACTGAATAATTTCATTTCCATGTATTTTTAAAACACCTTTGAATTTTTGGAACAATCGTACAAATTAATATGCATAATGTACAAATGTGTATATACACTGCCCAAATCAAGAAACATGATCCCAGACAATTTCTTTACGCTGGGTGCAGCTGCTTCACGTGTCTACAGTGCGATTCTGTAAACGCCTCTGTGGAAATGCCACTTTATAGCTCTAGAGAAGCTGTCGTTTCGCCATCAGACATTTGCGCTTCCCAGTTGAAAGTCGTCAAAAGCGCCGCCAGGCGTCAGGGACTCACGTTGAATCGACTGCAGGAGTGCCTTACAGTACAGAATAAATGTACTGCAACTTTATACATGATGGAGCATGTTTTCACTTATCTCAGTGTTTATGATGTCATATCTGTTTAACTATGTGTCGTACAATGATATATTACTCTACATACATTCAGCGGCCTATGTGAATATTCTCAGGGAACTGGTTCAAATGGCTCTGAGCACTATGGGACTTAATATCTGAGGTCATCAGTCCTCTAGACTTAGAACTACTTAAACTAACTAACCTAAGGACATCACACACATCCATCCCCGAAGCAGGATTCGAACCTGCGACCGTTGCAGCACTCTCAGGGAAATATGTTGCGAATGGGGTTAGTAGCAAACATAAACGTCATGTATGATGCAGCAGTTTTTCACTCTTCTCAGTATTTATGACGTCATATCTCCTGGTCCCGTGTGTCATACAATGATATAATTTTGTAGGTACCGGTTCCAACAGCTGTCTGATCGAAGGTTCCAATTTTATTTAACTTTCCGATTATCTATCTCTGCTGATAAACAATAGTGAGGAAGAACAACGTTGACAATAACTATGGGAAGAGATGCACTAGTTCTTTCAACCACACGCATCCCATTTTTGTACAGTTGTATAGAAGAATTTTTGTGTCTCAAAAATTGCCAATGCTTATCCACATCTATTGCGACTACCACACAGTAGCATTGAGTATCGTGAACAAGATGCACTAGGCAAATATCTTCTGGAACAATTAATTTTTGATTTCGAACACTGAAACAAAAATGTGGTTAACATTGCTATTCAAAATCAAGTGTTTAAGTACTTAAAATCAGAATCGAAGTACCTTAGCACCTGATGTAGGAAAAACTCGAAGTAGAAACCGATCACAATTGCTTTCTTAATTACCGTCACAACTTTATTCTGTTTCTTATATTCATATATTTTACGGGAAAAGTAACAACAATAATAGCGACAAAAATTTTTGCGCCACATGCAGTCTCCTCCCTGATATTTGAAGGGTACTGTATTGAAAAAGTTTTTAGAGTAAGCATTTGTTCAAACGTTTTTGCAGTTTTTTCACCATAGACGACAGAAATATGTCAAGGCTACACAACATCAGACCCTACAATCTACAAAGCCACCATGCAAATATCCTCAAAAAATTGTTCAAATGGCTCTGAGCACTATGGGACTGAACTTCTGAGGTCATCAGTCCCCTAGAACTTAAAACTACTTAAACCTAACTAACCTAAGGACTTCACACACATCCATGCCCGAGATAGGATTAGAACCTGCGACCGTAGCGGTCGCGCGGTTCCAGACCGTGGCGCCTAGAACAACTCGGCCACTGCGGCCGACCAAATATCTAGTAGTCTTTTAAATTCTAATATTATGTGTGTATGTATGTACTGAACCAGGGACCTAGAAACGACGGAGAGGCTTCGTCCCCGTCGTAGCCCTCAGTGGTTCACAACCCCACAACAGGCTACAGCAGTCCACTCACCCCACCGCCGCCCCACGCCGAACCCAGGGTTATTGTGAAGTTCGGCGTCCAGTTGAACCACCCCCCCCCCCCCCTGCCTCTCCTGGAACGTGTCATTCCAGACGAATGTAGCGCCAATGTTTATGTGGTAGAGTAATTATGGTGTACGCGTACGTGGATGACTTACGCAATGAACTTTTAATTCTCATTTGGAACCTTATATGGCGCACATGGTTTCGAACATCATTCTAAGGCCCCTACAATGTTTTTCTAATACATTTTGTTTCTTACTTTTGGACAAATCACTTCACAAAATATTTGGTTTTTTTTTTTTCATAACTACATCTAAGCTGGTCATTTTGACACTCAATTTGTCCCATTTGTTCACTTCTCACTCTTCGTTTGGCTATGAAAATTCGGAGGAATGGCATTGCGTAATATCTAGGGAGTCTTTTTTCTGCTTCGGTCAAACATTTGACAAGAAGCTTCATAGTTCAACCGTCAAGAGCTTTTAACAGGTGCTTCTTTATTCACAGCCGGTGTCTGTCTTCAAATAAACATCGGACCTCTTAAAGCCTTTTATAAAAATTAATGACAATTTCAAATTCGTGGTCTCAAACATCACAAAATTCGTAGCAGCGCTCCACATAAAATAGAATCTGTATGTATATGGAGAAGCAAGATATACAGTGCTTCGTACGTGTTGTTATTGGCAACAGTGAGGTGGGGTGGCTATTTGACGCCACAGTTTTTATGTCGCCATGCAGTCTGTTGTAAATGACTTTGATCTGGCGATCTGAAGACTGAAACCGGCTGTGAATAACGAAGTATTTATTGGCTGATCTTACTGTTAACTATGACTGTTTATAAATATCTATGAGCTGTGGGGCACAAATTTGACAGAATTTAAGTAAGTGTTTGGGTAACTTCCTCAAACTCTCAAAGTAGTCGACATGGTTGCCCATTTAATTGACAAGCAAAGGAAATGAAATAGTCTATTTGAAGCAAACAAAGATGGTTTACCGGCTATCATTTCTATCTCTGTCATTTAAACTTACCTTACACTACGTGAAGTTCGGAACTATATTTGCGCTATAGATGCTGAGACATATTGCGATAAAAGCAGTTGTGATAAAAAAAGGTATAGAAAAACACACTCATAAACAAGTTTATAACAGTTTCATACATGTAACATATATACGTTAACAGTAAGTATGCTTTGTATAGTATTGCCCATTGTGAAGCAGATCTGTTGCTGAAGCGTAACTCGTTTTACACAAATCATTGAGATTTGGTGTTATACGTCGTATAAAATTTTGTACACGTAGAGATATCTATGAATTAACGGGTAGATAATAAACCGAGTAGAACTTATGAGCTGTGTACTACTGGGTAACTGAAAGGAGGCATTGGATGGTAAGACCACTGTTTACAGTTACTTCTTGTTCTTAATTTCTGTCGTATTGACTCAATAAATATTAGAGTGCTTTCATCAATAAAACAGTGTCAGAAAGGCCAATTCAGACTTTTTTGGACATAAAGCTATATTTCATTCAGTAATATGTCGCATTTGGCGTCTTTAATCTAAGTATCATTTAGTGACACGCTTCGAATAACCAAGAAGCTAAGTGTGAGACGTGAAAAGGCTACTTTCCTAATACAGACTTTTCCTTAATACGTAATGTATGTCCTCTTCCCGAAAATGCTGATAATATATTTTGCTATGTCTTGACGGATTGTGACACTTCCTTCTCACAGAGCTCAGTCAGAGAGCTCTCTTCGATTTGTACTGACAGTAAATGTAAAGTCGAATTACAGAAATTAAACCACTACAGTAAAAGTAACCAGCGCAACTAAAATTCACGTATGTAAAAGAAAATATCGCGAGAACGAATCCACCTACGAATGAAACGAGATTCCTTTACACTTCAGACTACAGCCACAGTAATATGACCACCTGTCAGAAACCTGAAAAGCCACGTTTTGCTGCTTGGACGGGGCGACAGCGACGCTCCGGCTGCCGGACTCTCCTATGGCGGGGACCCTGACAACGCCCAGAGGCTGCTGGGCACTGACATTCTACCCTGCTCCACCGTGCAGTGTGGACTCAGCCCGGCAGCTGATAGGCAGCTATGGGAAGAAGACACGGAAATACATTCCTGGAAATGGAAAAAAGAACACATTGACACCGGTGTGTCAGACCCACCATACTTGCTCCGGACACTGCGAGAGGGCTGTACAAGCAATGATCACACGCACGGCACAGCGGACACACCAGGAACCGCGGTGTTGGCCGTCGAATGGCGCTAGCTGCGCAGCATTTGTGCACCGCCGCCGTCAGTGTCAGCCAGTTTGCCGTGGCATACGGAGCTCCATCGCAGTCTTTAACACTGGTAGCATGCCGCGACAGCGTGGACGTGAACCGTATGTGCAGTTGACGGACTTTGAGCGAGGGCGTATAGTGGGCATGCGGGAGGCCGGGTGGACGTACCGCCGAATTGCTCAACACGTGGGGCGTGAGGTCTCCACAGTACATCGATGTTGTCGCCAGTGGTCGGCGGAAGGTGCACGTGCCCGTCGACCTGGGACCGGACCGCAGCGACGCACGGATGCACGCCAAGACCGTAGGATCCTACGCAGTGCCGTAGGGGACCGCACCGCCACTTCCCAGCAAATTAGGGACACTGTTGCTCCTGGGGTATCGGCGAGGACCATTCGCAACCGTCTCCATGAAGCTGGGCTACGGTCCCGCACACCGTTAGGCCGTCTTCCGCTCACGCCCCAACATCGTGCAGCCCGCCTCCAGTGGTGTCGCGACAGGCGTGAATGGAGGGACGAATGGAGACGTGTCGTCTTCAGCGATGAGAGTCGCTTCTGCCTTGGTGCCAATGATGGTCGTATGCGTGTTTGGTGCCGTGCAGGTGAGCGCCACAATCAGGACTGCATACGACCGAGGCACACAGGGCCAACACCCGGCATCATGGTGTGGGGAGCGATCTCCTACACTGGCCGTACACCACTGGTGATCGTCGAGGGCACACTGAATAGTGCACGGTACATCCAAACCGTCATCGAACCCATCGTTCTACCATTCCTAGACCGGCAAGGGAACTTGCTGTTCCAACAGGACAATGCACGTCCGCATGTATCCCGTGCCACCCAACGTGCTCTAGAAGGTGTAAGTCAACTACCCTGGCCAGCAAGATCTCCGGATCTGTCGCCCATTGAGCATGTTTGGGACTGGATGAAGCGTCGTCTCACGCGGTCTGCACGTCCAGCACGAACGCTGGTCCAACTGAGGCGCCAGGTGGAAATGGCATGGCAAGCCGTTCCACAGGACTACATCCAGCATCTCTACGATCGTCTCCATGGGAGAATAGCAGCCTGCATTGCTGCGAAAGGTGGATATACACTGTACTAGTGCCGACATTGTGCATGCTCTGTTGCCTGTGTCTATGTGCCTGTGGTTCTGTCAGTGTGATCATGTGATGTATCTGACCCCAGGAATGTGTCAATAAAGTTTCCCCTTCCTGGGACAATGAATTCACGGTGTTCTTATTTCAATTTCCAGGAGTGTAAATGCCTGTTAACTGAATGAGACATTAGCTCCTTGGCGCACGGCAGTACCTCATCTCAGCAGCTGCGACAGTCCTATACACAGTTAGGACACAGGACCTGACAGCCTCCTACATTGTTCGTGCCTTCTTGCGTATCAGATACACTCTGCCTCTTCGTCCCTTTAGGCATCAGAGTATACAAGAAGATGGTCCTGCCAAACAGTCCTCATTGAACATGGGTCCCTAAATAAATGACGATTCGCAGATGAATTTCGTAATAATGAAGATTGCTAAGCCTTAAATGTAATGCGTTCGCCGTATTGCATTCTCTATGGATGGTCGGCCTATATGTCATATGGAAATAATAAAGTGTAATCTGTGCGTACTTAATGTCGCAAACGACTTGATGGTGTGGTAATGTAATCCAACATGTTGTTTTAAAGTATAATATGAGTTCGCCAGATATTCACATCAGCAACGCTTTACAAATGAAACAAAATACTATTGTTCCTACCGCTTTTTGTGCGGGTACGCAAACGAGGCGGGAAACGCTATCCTTAGAGACTGAAGTACATCTGGGAAAGTTTCTATGACGGAGTGATGAAATAGCACCCGTAATCCAAGAACTTCACTTATTAAAATTAATTTTTCCTGGTTATGTTCGCAGTAAACACGTAATTAAAACTGCACAATTTATGTCGACGGATTACTGCTATTCTCTGTACAGTCTGCTAAAGTTCTCAAGTTCGTGTTAATAGTTACGGCAGCTGAACTACTAAAGTTTACTTTTTGTTGCTCGTGCAAAGCATGCTCGCTACAATGTGCAGTTAAATTACAGCATTGACAGTTACAAACTCTAGACCGACAAGACCAATTTCGAGCAAAACATTAAAAAATCAGAATAATAGTCTTTCCTGAAAGTTATCCTGTTTGACCGATACTGGTGACGACAAGAAGGGGCATTCAGGAGCACAAAAGGCCACAGAACTTTATGCAATATTTGGAAACAGTCGTCAAAGGCCGCGCGGAGTGGAAGCGCGGTTTAGGGCGTCATGTCACGGACTGCGCGGCCCCTCCCGCCGGAGGTTGGAGTCCTCCCTCGGGCATGAGTGCGTGTGTTGTTCTTAGCGTAAGTTAGTTTAAGTAGTGTGTAAGTCTAGGGACCGACGACCTAAGCTGTTTGGTCTCTTAGGAATTTACACAGATTTCAACATTGAGAGTCGTCAAAGATATACGTGACAGTGTGAAAAGCATGGAGGTAAAAAAAGAATGAAGTTGTCATTACATTACAACCTCGAAGCCGATGTCAGCCATCTTAAGTAGCGCAAAACATGTTCATTGCATTCATACCTCCATGGTTCACGGCGGCGATACTTCCCCCAGACCTCACTCTGACCGCCCGTGCCCAGTTTCTACCGTGTTGGGTGCTTTGGAAACGTAGTTGTTTCATCAAAAATGTCATCTGCCATTGTTTACGGATGTACTAATCAATCCGATCGTAGTCTAAAGTTTGAAAGAGTCCCATTTCATTCGTAAGTGGAGCCAATCAAGCAATATTTTCTTTTGTATACCGGTACATGAGTTATGGTTGCACTGTTTGCTTTTACCGTAGTGGTTTGATTTTTGTCATTTGACTTTACATTTGCCTTACTTTACTCATTGTCCGTTCTTTCTCGACTACGTAAGCGCGCTGATTGTTGGGGCTGCATCTCGTACCCTAAATTCCTCCCACTGGTAATTATTCATTGTTCACGTTCCCTCCCTCTTAAAAAAAAAGATTATGGCTAGAATCGCGAGACACAGCGGTCATGTGAGCGTGAGTTTCGCGCGTATGTTTCTATGAATGTGCATGTGCGCTTTTCTTCCTTCTTAAAGAAGGCTTTCGCTCAAAACTTTTGTGAACACACTTTTCGTCTTGCCAGCCTGCTGCACGGCATGAAAGCAGCAATCTATCTGCTTCACCGTGTAGTCATTCCCTCATGAAGTTTGTTGTAAATAATACACTGCACTTCAAGGGAACAATGTTGTACATAATTACAAGACCAGAAGAAAAAAAACGATATTCGTTAAGCCACATTAAGGTTGACTGTAGCACAAACAGGAGTTCACAATACTGCAAACAACTGTTTTATCAGTTTTATCCCTTACTCATTGATATAAAATGCCTGATAGACAAAGTAAACTCTGAAACTAAACTGAGAACGTTTCTCTTTGACAACTACTCCTATTCAGCAAAAGAGAGTCCATTATTGTAATGTGTAAATGGCAACGGACGGGAATTTCTGTCTTTCTGTAAACGAAAAAACTAATAAATCATCATCATTATGGCATATTTACAAAAAAAAGTCGATGTCAATATATAATCACTCGCTCCATATAAATACGATTTATCATAAGATAATACATGGAACACGTAACAAACTTAGTAACTAACTACTGGTATATAACAAAGCATGTTATAGGCTTAAACTGCGAGAAACATTGAGGGAAAAGAAGTAAATAAGCTACTGTCGGAAAGGTAGGCCTATATCTTACACAGAATAGGCAATAATTACTAAAAGAAGTACTTAAACACATGTCAAAAGCAAAATATCCATTTATAAGGTCTTAAGCGGTTGAGGCCCTTCCCTTAATCACTTTTATAGCATTCAACAATGCTGGAAGATGCCTGAAAAACTACATCGTTCTTTTGCTATGTAAACTGCTATTACTGATCACATACTGAATTATCCATCATAGGTAAGATTTCGAAGTGAGAAGATGTGTAAACTACAGTGAGACAAATGCACTTCTTTTCTGCGTGGAGGTATACCTCTATGCAGTTCTATTTATGTATTTTTTTTTTTATTTTTGCACTTCAATCTTAGTTCACTTTGCTGACATAATCAAAACACGATAGCATACCTTGCTTCTTTCTTTGCTACACATTTTCATTGGCTAACAATGAACACGTAGGAAAGTTTATTGCAAACGTGAACATTATAATGTTGTGCATACCAGTTCAAAACTGAAAATGTAACTAACAAGAAGCAGTACCAGTAATCAAACAAGAATTAGTTTCGGAGTTTCCCAGCTTCATTTGCGATCGATACAAATATAGTAGAAGTGGAGTAAAATGCATTACGAAAGCATCCTTTTCTCATCACATCCCTCTCTTCTTGGTTATTTGAAATGCATCAACAAGAGAAAGTTACAGTAACGAGGCCAAATGTGTCATTAGTAGAGCAAATACGCATGCAAGAACAGAAAAACGTTCGAAACTGCTTTCATGACACTATATTATTCACGCAAGCAGTGTACTTTTCAGCATTTACAACATTTGTTGCATACACACGACAGAAATAATGTCCAAGAAGCAATCGTAAACAGTAGTCTGCTGAAGTTTTGGGCTACTTCAAATGGCAGCAGACCCCGCCCATTCTGGCTTTGAAACAACGTACTGCGTAAGTCTGTAGTGCCATCTCCCTTCTTTATTATTATTATTATTATTATTATTAGCAGTAGTAGTAGTAGTATCATTGATTTTCTTTCATTATTCTTGCTGTCTTCGTAGTTCTAGAAGTAAAATACTACGTGCAGCATATGGCACTTTCAAGAAGCACAACCATATTTGTAACACCAAGTCACACCAGAGCGTGTTGATATAACGCTTGCGGTAATATAATCTAAACGAACAAAAATTTGTCACCCCGGAAAGCATATAATAATGAATCGTTAAGCCTTTACAGATGACGCAGTGATCGAATGATGTGCTCAACAGCGCGCGCACTATATCTAGGTCAGCATAAAGCAGCAGCGATCAATGAAACATTTATGTTTCAAGCGGACATTGGACGTTAAATGTGTAAATGTAAGGACGAGACAGAGTTGCATAAAGGGACAGTCGTGTTTGTCCGTGCCCATTGCCGTAGGGTGTGCTAAGTTCCTGGATTTACTGCCGTTTCGCGGCAGACTGTTCAACTTGTCTTCAAGCAGTAGTGTAACAGATGTGACCACGACACACTACTGCAGAATTGTGGTCGGAAGAGATACTGACTGAGAGGAACAGCAGACGCGTTTCGCGGCTTGTCAGTCAGAATCACCCCCAAACCTGACAGGAACTCCTGCAGGCAATGAATGCAGGTCCATCCCAAACTAACAGCTAGAAAATATTGCGATTGGAACTGTATACAATAAACATTTGGAGTCGGTCACTTCGTAGGAAGCCATCGCTCACACAGGCACAGAAAGAAGACAACAGCGAAGTTCCTAGGGGTGGAAGAGTATGTTATTGGCTTTCTGAAGATTCCCCCAAGCTATTACACCTCGATGGGCCTACAGAGTCACAAAAATCTAACCCTACAGAAAATCTGTGGCGCATTTTGGTGGAGCTTTGCAATCAAATCCTCAAAGAAAACCTTAATCTGAATGTGACGCACCTACATAATTTTGTGTACTCACTTTTCAACCGAATCCAGGCGGTTATCAAGTCCAGGGGCGGAATTACAGGGTATTAAATTATGCGTGCAATTTCTCTGGGTGGCGCAGTGGTTAGCACACTGGACTCACATTCGGGAGGGGTGGGGGGGGGGGGGGGCGGGGGACGGTTCAAACCCGCGTCCAGCCATCCCGTCCAGCCATCCTGATTTAAGGTTTCCATGATTTTCCTATATCGCTTCAGGAAAATGCCGGGATGGTTTCTCTGAAAGGCCGACTTCCTTCCCCATCCTTCCCTAATCCGATGGGACCGATGACCTCGCTGTTTGGTCCTCTCCCCCAAATTTACTATTACCAACCATCTCTAATTTTTTTGATGGGTGAGCTTAAAGACAAAATGGAAAGCAAGGTTGTCCACAGTATCCTACTAATTAAGATGTGCCTTGATACTCATCGTCAACATCATCAAGAAGAAGGTTCCTAACATTTTCTCACAATATGCATATTTCCAAAGTAACCTTGGAGCAGCTACAGAACACTCATGACTTTGTCCGAAATGCATTTCGACTCATCGTTCTTATTGTTCCTGTCAGAGGCATCATATTACAAATTAAAGGGAAAAAACGAGCAAAAATTATGAGAGTAGACCAGACAAGTACACTTACAGCACAACAAAGTGTCTAATAGAAAAATACAGCTAAGAATTCTCAAAATTAAAATTATTAGTTAGGGTAGTTTATCCCGGAAGTGGGCGATGTTATTTTCAATAAAAGTAGCTGACACGAAGTCCACGAGGTTGCTCTGTATGAGAAAATCAGGGCAGGAATACTTGGGTTGTCAGACTTCACCATAATTGAATTGGTCAGGTGGTACTGTATATTCTATTTGTATAAGATTTGTTTGCATCTTGTTGGGCCTGCCAACTTTCTTTTAAGGGACTTCCAGAATTTACATGTTTCGAGATGGTGAGGAGCTAGCTCTTACATACCATCGTAGTCTTCCCAACTCAATCAAGTTCTCATTTTGGTACGAGTTTGATGTTCATAGTCCTCCATTGTAGTGAATAACTTCGTCTTCATTATCAAGTCGGTTGCCTGCCTTGGAGTTGTTGATGCAGAGATTCCACCCAGGAAACGAAGCATATAAAAACTCTGGACCAAACATTAGCCGCCCCCCCCCCCCCCCCCCCCCCCGGAGACATCACGATAACCTCGAGTAAAACCTCTTCTAGCCTCTTGACAATACCCTCAGTTCAGCGATAAAGAGAATTCTAAAGTTCATATACGTACGCCGCATCCAGCTTAGGTCACTCATTGCTGATTAGATCCCTTTGAGATAGCATACTGCGCGATGCTGATTGCTATTTTTCGCCCGCAGTCCGCAGTCGTCGCAGATTTTTTCTATGGCATTAAGATCTGGTGGTTCATCGGTCTAATCGAGATGCGACAGGATGTCTTGAGTTTTCGACAAACCGGGAACGTATGCGTGCAGCCCCCGAGAACACAGATGTTGCTATCTCACTGAATTGCACAGTTCACAAATTAGTATGTATCTTATGTAAAGCACAATAAATGTCTCGTTTTTGTAAGAGAGTTCACGTATGCGATTCATAACCCTTCGGAGGAACTTTATTATGCGTAGTTGGTTACTGATTTTTTTTTATTATTATAATTATTTTCACACGCTATAATTTGTAGAAATACAACTGCGAGAATCGAATACTCACTTTACATGTTAACAGAACCTTCCGTCGATTCTTGGTAGAACAACATTATAACAAATGCAAAACACCGGTTAACTTTTGTTCTACAATATTACTTTTATTTTGTTAATCAGTTTTCGGCTTACAAGGCCATCCTCAGACTTTACATATTTAACATGATCAGAGCTGCTAACATCTTATTTAGAATTTCGTGGGCAGTAATATCGGATACATACGGTCTTTATAGCTTGTAGGGTGTCTTCTGACAGCAGACTATTTTTATTTACATAGCCTATAATAGATCTACGTTATTTGTAATAATGGCAATAATTGGTAATGAAGAGCTTTGTTAATAATGTTTCTAGTGAATAATACGATGCATTATTTTTGTTTCTTTTACATTGATGCTTTAAACTATTTAACAATGTGGAAATGTGTACTTTGAGGATGTATTAACCACAACAGGCGATGTAAACATCGTTCATTTTGCTCTGTCTTGGAAATATTTTATTTGAGCTTGTGTCGAGAGTAGTTACATTCTGTCTGTCTGTTTAGCTAACACTTGTTTTTCTCCAGATATAGGCCTGTTCACGATAGTCTTATAAGATCGAATTTTTAGGCCTAATTTCTAGAATGTCAAATGTTGAAATGTGCATTGGGGTACATACTTCAGAATTTTGGGCACTAATTTTATGAATATATGTATATATGGAAAGTAACTCATGCCTTCTTTTACACTGCAGGCGTTTTTTTTTTTTTTTTTACAATATTCTGACATCACAGAATTTTTCGTGTATTAACCTCTACTAGCAATCGAAACAATGCACTCTTTCGCATAGCTGATGTCTTTTGTAGATATTTTAGAATATTTGTAATATGTTGGATGCAGAAAATCATAAGTTTACGGTATATTGCGTTTCTCAATTGGTGTTGGAGACACTTACTGGTGTGGTATAGAGATCGAACTATGATCAGGACTTTGCAGTACCGCCATCAGCTGCGATTTGCAACTATTCCTCTTTTTTGATGTTCAAAAAACACAGATTTGTAATTATTCATATACATTTTCTTAGCAAATGTTAGTTTTTAATTATTTGTAAAGAAACATCGATTTCCAGTGCAACTATCTGATGGTGATAGGAGCAAGTAGGATGTGAACGTGGATTTTCTTTCATTTATGTTTTCAGAAATTGTGTGAAAGAGTTTGTAGTAAAAAAACTCGTTTTCAATTAATAAGAATTTCTATTTCATTATTTATGTTCTATACCAAAATGTTTTTTAGTTGTTTATTGGGAAACATGCTACCTACTTATTCGACTATTCCATGGCGATTGACGTACAGCTTCAAATCAAAGTTGCCAATATGGAGGACTGGTGAGCCAGTCCTTGAAAAAATTTTAAGAAGTCAGTAATACAATCGTAGCTGCAGAGCAGAAGTGTGAGGCACCCAAATGCATGAAAATTCATGAAAAAATTGCAGAAGTGTAGGGTCCTCCCTCCTTGACCTCGGCACTTGGCAGGAATTTGTGACTCATGAAATGATCTTAGAGATAATGGAGTGCTAATACTGGTGTCAACGAAATATAACATGCACAGTTGTCTCACCTGTAATATGATATCAGATAAAAACTGTGCTGTCAGAATTGTCTGTCAAAACCGGTAGTGCCCTACTGCTGGCGTGGAGACAGATCTACAGGTAAAAGGGGATATTGATGAAGTACTGCAGCCGAGTACCTGGATAAATGGTCATTGAATATGATTTCGTGTCCTGGGAATGGGTCTTCTGATTAATGTATTGGGTCCAAAGACGGCGCAAAAATATGGAAATAGATTAGTTGGAACAGGATGTGAGTTGGAGAAGGTAACTGGATGCAGAGGTAGGCTGTTGCTTTCCTTTATGAGTCCTCATAGTAGTTTTGTGCTGTCGTGGCGGAATAAAGAAACTATTTCAGACAATGGACTTCATGACTGACACAATTTCACGACATCCTATAGGCCATCATGTTGTAAATCATTTATATGCAATATCTACTGTACAGGAGAAAGTGATGCTATACATCCCAATCTGTCGTGACTAATTGTGTCCTACTTCTGAAGGGCTGCCCACTTATTTATTTATATATTGTACTATCCTGCACTAACTCTGCGAACCTTTAATTTCTGTCTCGTTTTAAAACAAAAGCTGTTACTCTACTATTCAGACAATAATTTGAAGTCCACGGATTTGTACTGATATATATCAAGTGGAATTATATAATTCAGTGTTAGATTTCGTACGTTTCTTGTACGGTGTTTCAGCTATTACATCTTTACAAGCGTCTATAGCGGTAACATAGGCTATAGGTTTAGAAACATATTGATTGTTGTGACGTAGCTTCATACGCAATTTTGTCGAAATCTGTTTTGTTAGAAGGAAGAGATGCCAAATTTCGTAACGAAAAGTTGCATCTCTCTTCGGCATGTAGTATTTCCCTTCACCTCTCTTCATCTGTGACGCGAAAGAAGATTTATTTGGTAATTTTTCTTTTCTCAAAATGTCAGGAAAGATACGTACACAGACTGGCCATTAATAACTTAGATAAGTTTTACGTTTCCCCGCATGGTATGCAGGCGTCATGTAGATGATAAATAGGTCCGGAGGAAGAGTGCAAGAAGAAGTTTTAAAAAGTTCTCCCAACACACGCTGCTCGAGTTCAGGCGGTAATGCGTATCTTATTTAATGACTTCTGTGGAAATATCAGAGAGCCCATTTAGAAGGAAAAAAGATAATATTAACTTACCGAAAACGCTATGCAACCGCAGTTACCTATACCTATTTCACTTTGTAACCTGATGCAAATAAATAATGAACAACACCGAATAGTTTCAACAGCTTATAATTACAATGCTATAACCAGCTTCATTTCGCAAGGATTTAAGATTAATTCTTTAGAAATTAACAGAATATAACTGAAATTTCTTGAGAAACGGTGACATATTTGCGTATACGTGTACTTACCGAAATGCTGCTGTGCGTTGCCACTCTCGTCACATAGGTGTGAAGAATCCATTAGTGAGTTACTGAAGTGAAATTACCTGAAACAACATCAAAAGACGGGTCGCAGTCATCTGTTTACCACACGTTAACAATAATATGAAACACTCGGAAGTAAATTACAATAGTATATGAAGCTTGAATCATTGTTATTTGCAAATATTTAAAAGGAAACGAGGAATATCCAGCATTCAGTTTATTAGGATCTCGCTTGCCAGCTCAAACGTCAGACGCAGGGAACAGCGACGACCTGACTGTATCAAGCATATTTTCACAGTGTGTGTCGAAGAAAATTGTGAGAACTTGAAACCTACAAAAGGAAAGAGACACCACCAATACCTAACTGAGAACAGACAGTTCTGCAGCTGCTTCACTTGCACACTTGCGCATGAAATAATAAATTTAAAAAAATTCCAAATCTGAATACTTCAGCAAATATAAAGCGGCGTGTGCATACACGCCCACTCTACGCTAACACGTTAGATAACGAGTTAGCATATTTTCAATTTCCCAGTTCTAAACCAGATTGTTTCTATGTTTTCTGTCGTTATAAGGCAAAATACTAAAGTGGAAATTCACTCTAGACGTTTCTCCACGCCAGTTATTGAGTAATATACTTTCAACAGATAAATATTATTATTCAGTTGTACTTTGTGACTGTTTTGTGTATCATTATGTGTTACAGATTGAAAAATATATTCTAGATAGGAAAGCCCATTCCTTTAATCCGCCTTTTACTCGTTCATAAAAACGATCACCGTTTCCTTTCTGAAACTTACTGAAGAAGACTTCGCATGGAATGGGCAATACTGATATGGCCCAATAGTTCTTTTTCTATCGTGTGGTTTCTTTTGTTGTGGATCGATCAGTGGTGAACTCAGTTCAGATGGTATCTTATCTGTTCTCCAAAATTCTGCCATTGGTTCCAACTTTTACTTTCGCAGTTTTGCGTTCTCCATTATTTGGAATTATGGAAGATGATTAACCTGAGCAGCCTGCTTACTTATTAATCCTAATTTTATGCCAAATAAGAAAATGCATTACATGAATTCGTTTTCATCCTCAGGCCATCACTCCACCCTTAAGGGACTGGTTCTAAGGCTGTTTCTCAAATTCCTATTTATTGTTTATTTCACTGCCACCGGTATTTGGGGGTTGAAATCATGTAATTGTTTCTTCAACATACATATTATATATCACTGATAATAACTTGCTGTCATGTGTTACTTGTTTTGTTACTCTTAATCCTACTTCTTTTCTTCGGTTACTGTCATTTGATACTTGTACAGGAGGTAAGTGACTTTTCTGCAACCTGAGCCACTTCCAGATTCTGTACCGGTTTCAGCAACAGTTTCTGTTGACGAGTTATATACGTTTTCCATATCTGTCAACACTTCAGTGCACTTTCTTAACTTCAAGAGCTTGTTCAAAAACGTTTGCCGGGCTTAGGCTGGCTTCCGTCATTGCTTTATTCTTTCTGAATCTCAGTTTTCTGCACAGAGTGGTATTTTTCTCACATTTTATATGTATTAGACATCGGACGTAGTGTTCTGTAAACTTGGCATATCTTTCTAACTTACTTTTTACGAGCTGGCTCAGTATAACTAGCTGGAAGTGCTTTGGCGGTTATACAGTTACACAGACGTGCTGTATTAATCTCTGCAGCGATTTTTTTGCCTACCTAAATTACGTAATATTGATCCTGGAATTAAATCTGCGCCTGGTGCTCTCCTCTGGTTCACGTCAGTGAATGTGTTGTCCAGTTCAACCCTTAGTAGTGGTCACCCTGATAGATATACTTGTCATTTGTAAAGTACTTACACACATTTCTTCCCACTCGTAGCTGTATATGACATCGTAATTTGCCTGTAACTGTGTGTTAATCGTTGCCGTTATAAGCACCTGCTCGAACGTACAGTTCGTAAAACGCTTCCTCTCCATCCGATCGAATGAAGCGCTGCTATATGGTGTGATAGACTTCTACCTGCATCATGCGTAGAACGCTAGTCGACGTACTGATCTCTTTCCGTGAAACGGGAACAGAAGAGCAGCGACGTATTTCTTTGTTGCTGCTAACAGGAAATGGCAGTTGGGATCTCGTGTTCCCTCGAGCTGAATATTTCATTCCCCACACCGCTCGGCGGATACGTACTGCAGTTTCCTGCTTGTGCTGTAAACTGCACGGAAGTTCATTATATTCAGCACATCTAGTATTGCTTCTAACGGTGATTTCGCCATAATGTTACAAACTTATGGATGTAGGAGAAGCTTAGGTGTATCAGTTTGGGTAAAAGCAGAAATCTTAGCCTAGCGCAGTGCTCAAACTAAAGGCCCAAGCTTCCGAATCATCATCGTAACGTTCAGATTTCCCGCTAAATAGTTCAATGTTCACAGATAATTACCCCTGTTGATGGACTAGTAACAGCACACGTAACTTGAAGTCACAGAGACCGAAAATCCCAAGTCTATGGTACAGTGATAATAAATCCAACTTACGCGCACTTGTTTCACAGACTGTTACATTTCCAACAGCTGTTCAATATGGCATCCCCCAGCATCAAAGCAACCATGGATTCATCGCACCAAGTTGTGTCGTACCCGTTCTGATATCCCCGCTGTCGTTGAACAGTGTCTAAAGCAGGGAGAATTTTTGCCGGGAGATCCTCTTCATTCTTGACAGGCTTCTCGTACGTAATACTTTTCACACTGACCCACAAAATGAGGTAAAGTTGGATGAGATCAAGTGAACGTTCTAGCCACGAAACAGGTTATCCTCTGCCTTTCCGCTTTTCAGGAATTGCCTAATAGAAGTGTACACTAACAGTCAGTCCAAAGTGAGCTGGGGGACCATCAAGTTGGGGTCACATTCGTTGACGATTGACAAGTTCAAATGGTTCTGAGCACTATGGGACTTAACATCTGTGGTCATCAGTCCCCTAGAACTTAGAACTACCTAAACCTAACTAACCTAAGGATATCATACACATCCATGCCCGAGGCAGGATTCGAACCTGCGACCGTAGCAGTCGCGCGGTTCCGGACTGCGCGCCTAGAACCGCTAAACCACCGCGGCCGGCAATGACAAGTGGAATATGTTCCAGAAACTTGGGTATTATGTCTCCGATAAATACTGTGCACAATGGTGCATTTAAGCAGGGAGGAAGAAGAGACGGGCCTAGTATGTAATCACTGACTATTCTTGCGCACATAATTGCTGATAATCCGTGTTGATGGCTCTTCACAGCTGTAATGTGGGATTCTCATAGGCCCAAGAATGGCTGATACGACTATTGAACGTTCTGTCTCTCGTGAACTATACTTCATCTGTGAAAAGTACAGGGTGTTTCAAAAATGGCCGGTATATTTGAAACGGCAATAAAAACTAAACGAGCAGCGATAGAACTACACCGTTTGTTGCAATATGCTTGGGACAACAGTACATTTTCAGGCGGACAAACTTTCGAAATTACAGTAGTTACAATTTTCAACAACAGATGGCGCTGCAAGTGATGTGAAAGATGTAGACGACAACGCAGTCTGTGGGTGCGCCATTCTGTACGTCGTCTTTCTGCTGTAAGCGTGTGCTGTTCACAACGTGCAAGTGTGCTGTGGACAACATGGTTTATTCCTTAGAACAGAGGATTTTTCTGGTGTTGGAATTCCACCGCCTAGAACACAGTGTTGTTGCAACAAGACGACGTTTTCAACGGAGGTTTAATGTAACCAAAGGACCGAAAAGCGATACAATAAAGGATCTGTTTGAAAAATTTCAACGGACTGGGAACGTGACGGATGAACGTGCTGGAAAGGTAGGGCGACCGCGTACGGCAACCACAGAGGGCAACGCGCAGCTAGTGCAGCAGGCGATCCAACAGCGGCCTCGGGTTTCCATTCGCCGTGTTGCAGCTGCGGTCCAAATGACGCCAACGTCCACGTATCGTCTCATGCGCCAGAGTTTACACCTCTAGCCATACAAAATTCAAACGCGGCAACCCCTCAGCGCCGCTACCATTGCTGCACGAGAGACATTCGCTAACGATATAGTGCACAGGATTGATGACGGCGATATGCATGTGGGCAGCATTTGGTTTACTGACGAAGCTTATTTTTACCTGGACGGCTTCGTCAATAAACAGAACTGGCGCATATGGGGAACCGAAAAGCCCCATGTTGCAGTCCCATCGTCCCTGCATCCTCAAAAAGTACTGGTCTGGGCCGCCATTTCTTCCAAAGGAATCATTGGCCCACTTTTCAGATCCGAAACGATTACTGCATCACGCTATCTGGACATTCTTCGTGAATTTGTGGCGGTACAAACTGCCTTAGAAGACACTGCGAACACCTCGTGGTTTATGCAAGATGGTGCCCGGCCACATCGCACGACCGACGTCTTTAATTTCCTGAATGAATATTTCGATGATCGTGTGATTGCTTTGGGCTATCCGAAACATACAGGAGGCGGCGTGGATTGGCCTCCCTATTCGCCAGACATGAACCCCTATGCCTTCTTTCTGTGGGGACACTTGAAAGACCAGGTGTACCGCCAGAATTCCAGAAACAATTGAACAGCTGAAGCAGTACATCTCATCTGCATGTGAAGCCATTCCGCCAGACACGTTGTCAAAGGTTTCGGGTAATTTCATTCAGAGACTACGCCATATTATTGCTACGCATGGTGGATATGTGGAAAATATCGTACTATAGAGTTTCCCAGACCGCAGCGCCATCTGTTGTTGACAATTGTAACTACTGTAATTTCGAAAGTGTGTCTGCCTGAAAATGTACTGTTGTCCCAAGCATATTGCAACAAACGGTGTATTTCTATCGCTGCTCTTTAGTTTGTATTGCCGTTTCAAATATACCGGTCATTTTTGAAACACCCTGTACATACACAGGAAAGTGAGTGTCAATTGTAAGGCGCTGCAAGATCCATTGGCTAACTACGACATGAAGTCCAGCGTCTGCAGGAATCAAAGCAGGTCTAGCTAAATTTCCGTCGTACTCGCCACACACTACAATAAGAAATCATTTCATGTGCAACTGGTTGTGTGCTGATTGCAGGTGACTCAAGCACTCGAGCAAGCACTGCATCTTCTAAGTCGGAAATCCTCGTAGTTCGTTATCCTTCGCGGTCGTTGTACTGTGGTAACAAGTGCCCCGTTTCATTTACTTGTTAAAGCCGTCTTTGAAACATAGTGTGAACCGGATGTCTTCTACGCGGATATTTGATCCTGTGCAACCTCTCCGGTTCCCTGCTGCTTCCATTCGCCCGCCCATACACGAAAATCATGCCTGCAAGTTCCATCACAGGGTACGCTTCATTTGGTTAGAGCTGATCGACGTTATTACTGCAACTTATAAACGCAGACAGCAATCTGCTACAGTACAGACATTATACACAATACGCTATCCACGTTGCATTAGTTGAGTGCTATTCCAACCTCTACACCCAAATGCTCTTCTGGACTGCCTACGTTACAGCCTTAGCAACATCAGTACTGGTATATGTATTCCTCTATCAGAGGTATCAGAACGATTTTGGCTTATAACTTTCGACTCCGTTCTTTCTGGAACAGGATCTCGTATCTCAAATTGATGCGTTTATCCTTCTCCGACATCCCTGACCCTTTGTAACAGCATCACAGAATAACCCTGTATTTCTGAATGGTCTCTACAAAGTCGGATCCAAATAAAATCATATTCACCGAGATAATCAGCTCCTTGAACAAAACTTTTTTATTTAATACCACTTTTGGTAGCACTGATGCCCTTTTGGACAGCGAAACAGAATGAAAATATTTGGCTTGGTTACTTTAAACGGAATGCAATTTGGAGTGATACTCTACTTACTTACAAAACGTCATATTTGCCGTTAACTGTAGAAATTATTTATTTCACAACCGAAGCCTCGTTCTTTGGGTCATTTTAAAGTGGTACTGTAAAAGCTAAAAGAACATAAAAATGTACGGTGTGTATATACAGAGCGTACAAGTACTGCATGTAGACAATAGTACATTACAGAAATTATGAAAATAATCCATCACTTACATATTGCTTCAGCACATCTCAGACAAACTTGTGTGAAGCTCTGTACATCTTGAAATGATGTAAATTACGTGAACTGTTAAAAATGCTAAGATTCTTCATATAAATCGTGACAAATCAATGTTCTAACACGATGTGTACATGTGAGCTGAGGCAGTTGGCGCGAAAATACATTCACAAGTCAGACTGTGGACTTAACAGAGGTAGTATATTCCGGCGATAAGATTTGTAAGCTTCGTATCACAACATCTTTTCACATCCATAGATAACATACAGCTTTCTATGTGATGATATTCACACTGGCTCACAGAACATGGCATCAGTAATCTTTTATATTACTTTGTCTGTGTATACGTTGCAAATGACGGAAAACAAACACAGAAAACACAAAATTCTCGCCAGTGGTACAGCCAACAGTGCAGCACAACAAACTGAGAAAATACATCATAAAAAGCTACCTCGTAAATAAACGACATATCTTTTTACCAAGCCCTAATATGGTCAATGCAGTTATATAAACACGTACGCACGTGTAGTAATAAGTGATAAAGTGATTAAAATGTTATCGCGAAAAATGTAAAAAATAATTATACAATAATATGATGCACTGCTAAAATGGTTTAGATGAGACAAGAAACGCTCTAAAGATAAAATGAAATGTAGAGGATAAAATTAATTTACAGAAAGAGAATGTATGGGAGAGCACTTGATTCTCCCTCGTTATCATGTACAAAACTTGCAGCACTTATAAGACTTTCTAAACAGCGTTAATGAATAGCTGGTAAAATACATCATATAAGAGATTGTAAAAATAAATAAAATGAAGATGAAAATAGAAAGTGGTAACTCGTATGTTTCTTCCATGTTAGCAACTAAAAACGTTGTAAGCACCAAAGGTATTATGAAATTAAGGTATAAACGTTTCTGCACAAAATGCCAGGGCAGTAAACACACATCAGGTGGAAAGGTAATGCGTCTTATGCCGTGTTACTTCCTACAATTTTCACATAAAGTACACTGGAAATTACCTACAAATCTGTTTCTGAAATTAGTTTGATCATTAAAAAAGACGTCAAGATGATTTTTAATACAGTTGTACATTTCTGTTTCTTCAATAATGTTCGAAATTCTACTTTTAGGCACTGTATGCAGTGCTGAAAGGGCTAACTCTATGTTGCTCACCATTCTCATTCAATTCTCATTTAATTGTTTACTGGTAATAGTAAATGGCTCTGAGCACTGTGGGACTTAACTTCTGAGTTCATCAGTCCTCTAGAAATTAGAACTACTTAAACCTAACTAACCTAAGGACATCACACACATCCATGCCCGAGGCAGGATTCGAACCTGCGACCGTAACGGTCTCGCGGTTCGAGACTGTAGCGCCTAGAACCGCTCGGCCACCCCGGCCGGCTGATAATAGTAGTAATGCTTGTGTGACTAATATATTCTGTAAGCCTGTCACTAAGCGTCCGCCCAATTTTTCTTCAAAAACACTAAATTTCCGAAGGCAGCATGTTTCACATTGGTAATATCATCATGTCATCAATAAGATATGAAATGCAGACCTCTATTACAGTGACTTAGTGACATGCTGCACGGGTAAGACTGTGTGGCATTTTATAGCCTTTCCCACATCACTAATTGATTAGGGTGAGATGTTACACTCGTTGTTTCGGACATGCCTACAGCGCAAGCTCTTCGCGGCGAATTGTTGCTTGTGGAGGGCTATATTGGCCGATTCGGAATGAGAATGTCTAGTTCAGTAGGAGGGGGTTTGCTCATCTAACGCCTAGTAAAGCTGTCTTCATGTCCCCACCGGTTTTCTTCTCCGCCGGTCGCAGATTATAAAGTTCGTACAATTAACTGTGAATGACGGAAAGACAAGTGGGGAAGTCTCAACGCCATTGTAGTGACTCTCTCAATAAAAAGACGTTAACGTATCAAAAAAAGGGAAAAATATTTATTTAAGGCCAGTCTAATAGCAATACTTTAAGTTCGCGGACTAACCTTCACTTATCGAGCAATATTGCAAGTTTACATTAATCTCCATACAACTTTAGCTTCCATGCGAGATCGCGCATACGCGAGATCACATGCAAACGTTATCCGAGGTCGAGTAATACTTTGACTAAAGTTGAATAACTCTTGCAGTAAATGCACGGTTTCGGTGTGAAAGTTACTTCTACACTATTTGAATACTAGACGGATTCGCGCCCGCCTGTGTGACGTGCTTTTCTTACTGGTTGATTTAGTTGCCCAATAATTGACAACATTACCTGTGATTGTATTTATTATTTGGGATTAATTTTGGTGTTGCTGAAATCATAGATAGGAATCTGTCAATGTGGATAATCTCGACATTCTATTGGGAGGAATACATAAACATTTAAATAACAAATATTAATAAACAAATTTATACGTTTGCCCCCAAGCCTTGCAGTGTAAGTAGCCGCACTGTTATACTCTCCAGTACGAGACGCCTCGTGACAATTTGTCGTTTTTTCGGATGGGGAGAGCTATATTACAATTAAACTGGTAGTCGGGACTGCGAGGGTTCCCATCCCCACCTGACCATGTTGACTAAAGTTTACCGCCACTTCGTCAAATTGTTAAGGGGAGTGCTGGGTTGGTTCCTTTGAAAGGGCAGATTCGATTTCCAACCCTGTATTCCTCGAAATCAAGCTTGTGTTCCGTCTCTTATCACTTTGTCTCTCTAATACGCTTAATAATAATTTTCTTTCCTTACATCGTTTACAGCCCTGCTTGCTGATGAAAAACCAGGACCACAAGGGAGCCGTGGAGGCTCCAGTTCGTTTTATTTATGTCTTCCAGGTGCCTAAATTCACTGACACAACCCGACAGCCAGCGCGAATTTAACTTGCAGTTGTTCGTTCACTCACAGAGTTTGAAATAGACCAGCAGTGGGTTGTGAGGGGAGAACGACTGGGGGATGGGGGGGGGGGTGGGGGGGGGTTGCAGCGTAAGGGTATCAAGCGTGGGTTTTCGCGTGCAACGGATCCTCCGATAGTTCTGCTTGTGTCGAGACTGAATTGTCATTCCTTTGGAAAGTGGCCATCGCTCTGCTGTATCGACGTTGTCCTCCAACGACGTTCAATGTATTATCACTGCCCTGCTGATCCATGCTGTGCGGACGTGAGCGCTTGCAGTTCTGCCCTCATCGTTTCCGCGTATGCAAGGACCATTACTGAAAAATTTTACGGCCATTATTGCTCGCGCTCTGACGTCTTTGCCTCTCCTGTTGGTGCCTTATGGGTCACTGGAATATTTAAAGTTACTGTTATTAATCTTGGCCGCAAGCGGGTTGTAGATATGCATTTATTTCATTGGTGGAAATGTTGGGTGTAAATTAGTGACTGTCCCTGCGTAGGCGATAAATTGTACCACTGAGACCTTTAATTACTGTGGATTACCAAGGCCATAAGCAGTGCAGCACTTTCAGATTCAGAGGTTTACTACTGAAACGTATGTTTCGCCTCATGTCTGCTCTTTGAGCTTTAGTGTTTAATGAAGTTCTTTGCTCAGTTTTATGAACTTGGTCATGAGCCGGGTGACGTAATTCCTGTTCACCGAGTTTGATATTTTCCTATATTTTTTAAAGTATGCAATTTTACCTTTTAATTATTTTAAGGAGAATTCTCTGGATTAATATGTGTTTTTTTTTGAAACTAGGTTATAGATGGTTGTCAAGCCTGAGTACGGATTCAAGGAAACACTCTTTGTAATGCCTAGTCGCTAAGTATTCCCTTGGAAAGGTAAGCTTAATCATTTATTTATTCTAACTGTTTGATTGAAGTAAGCGCCTACCCGTTAAATTTTTGTTTGGGAAGACGTTAATTACTATATTTTTATATTCTCTTACCAGTGATTTAAGATCTATTTCCTTTAGGCTTCTTTTTTTTTGGGGGGGGGGGGGGTGTTGTTAATACTTGCTACCTTATTTTGTGATGGATTCTTTTGGGCTGTGATCTCTTAAGAAGGTGGCGATTGTTGTTCACGTAATTTGTATTTCTGTAGCCTACATATCACCCATGTGGTGGTTTGTTAGCAACGGGACCGACATTTCGGCGGCTGCCGGCTGCGACGTCCTGTTGCTGTTGTGCCTTCAGGCTGTTCTTGAGGCGTGTCCGCTTGTGCTACAGTGGAACTGTTCAGCTTGGCAGCTTGCCTTCTTTAGGTTTCACCTTTCCCTTCTTAAGGATCTGATGTACTTGCTTTCAATTCAAAATATTCTGCCTAAAGGCCTATATGTGAGCGATGCTGTAAATAAATGTTGAGGTACTTCCGTTGCCTGCTGAAATGTTTGCGTATATACTTGGTGTTCTGAGGGAAATTTTAATGTAATTTTCGTCGTGATTTGCATCTCGTTACAGTTCTATTTGTAATTAGAGTTCATTATTCTTTGCTTGTGCTTAATTTATCATTGTATGCATTCTATGGATTCGTCATATCTTCCGTGCCTGTGTCTTTATTTGACTGTGACTGTTTAAGAAGATTGTGTAAGAGTTATCTTTTACTTACTTACTGTTTAGTAGAGGTTCTATTATGATCTATTTTTTATTTGTTTCTGGGACTGATCTCTTGAGGTAGCAAGAATTGGAAGCTTAGTCATGTGAATCCGTGGTTAAAATTTAATAGGGCTCATTTTCATTTAACAATTCCTTATGCTCAGAGATATTTGGTGATTATTGCATTTCATTTTGTGCTGCCATGCGCACTATAAATAAATATGATCATTCAAACGACAAATTGTGCAAGAATTGTGGACTCACCCTTCCATGTGATTCTTTCCCTACTCCAACCTGTATCTTGATGTTACAACAAGCTATAACAAAAAGCCATAACTGAGGCGCAGAGAACCGTAAGGGCCTAAAGCACAAAGTCGTTGGATTTGAGATTGTAGCATGTATCCATGCTTCTGACATGTGTATCTCACAGTGAACCAACTTTATCAATGCTGTACTTATACACTGTATACATGAACATTTGCAAAAAGCTGTCTCACTGACTTCCATACGGACTGAAGCACAAATTTTCAATGGTTTGGGAATGCACACTTGCTGCACCGACATTGACAGCTCATGAATGAATGCCTCACCACAACCTTACATTTCATTCATGAAAGTGGTGAGATTGGCCTGAGCAAAGGTTGGGAATCAGTGCGGGTGCTGATAACCGCGCAGTTGAGCACCCCATAAACCAAACATCATCAACAACCTCACGTTCTTTGGTTTCACCATTCCTGTATGTAAAATGAAAGTTGAGGATTTCCGAATTTTAATCAGTGTTCTCGCCCTCACTACCAATACAAATGTTGATGTTCTTGGTAACACGTACATTTCAGAAATTTTATAATGATGTTCTCAACAGTCTGTCATGCACTGTCGGATACGGAACTCCTGGTACGTCTAGATGCGACTGTGACAGGTGACACGTAGTTAAGCATTCTGTCTGATCATTTGCAACCATTCATGTCCATTGTGCATTCCAACGGCCGTGAGCAATTCCAGCTGGACAATGCGATACTACACGTCCTGAATTGCTACAGAGCGGCCCCAGGGACACTCTTCTGAGTTTAAAGACTTCCGCTGGCCACGGTACTCCCCAGACATGAACATTATTGAGCATACCTGGGATGCCTTGCAACGCGCTGTTTAGAAGAGATCTCCACCCCTCGGATTTATGGATAGCTCTGCAGGTTTCATGGTGTCAATTCCCTGCAACGATACTTCAGATTTTAGTCGGGTCTACGCCACGTCGTGTTGCAGTACTTATGCGTGCTCACGGGAGCCGTGCACGATATTAGGCAGGTGTACCAGCTTTTTGGCTCTTCAGTGTATAATTATACATACAATTTTTAATATTTGTGAATGTAAATTGTAATTGACTCGAAATTAATTGCTTTGGTTACATAAAAGCGGATAAGTTACACAATGAGCTATTTTTTTTACGTGTATAACGCACTTATCTTTGTTATGGATGCTAAATACACAATGGACTAAGGCTGAACGTTACCATTTTCTAATTATGTGCGAAACAAACAAGTTACTCTTCGCCCATTCGTTTACCCTATCTTTCTCTACCAAGGATACCAATATACCGGTAATCCATTTACTGCGTCATGTATGTTCTATACCAAAACTTCGTAAGACAAGTTATGGTACAGCACAACTCTACCCCGGACAGTGACGAGCCTCAGAAAGGCAGTAGGTTTTCCCGTCTGGAGGTGTCCACCTGATGAGTAGCCTCATATAAAGTCATTGGATCCTTCACAGCATTTCCACTGCTGGTTTGGAGCATTTCCGCCCAGGTTTTAATTCTGCCATGAAGGTACTTGACTAAACCGTACCTGCAGTGAGACCGTTGTGACAATGATTACCTTCATACATCGGAAGTTAGTGGTGAGCTCTCATCTGCTGTACTACACTTTGCCGCGAGGGATTAGCCGAGCGGTCTAAGACGCTGCAGTCCTGGACTGTGCGGCTGGACCCGGCGGAGATTCGAGTCCTCCCTCGGGCATGGGTGTGTGTGTTCGTCCTTAGGATAATTTAGGTTAGGTAATGTGTAAGCTTAGGGACTGATGACCTTAGCAGTTAAGTCCCATAAGATTTCACACACATTTGAACATACTACACTTTAACGGTGCTTTTTTGCGCCGTAGGAGAGTTGCTTACTACTCGGGTGCATCAAATTTGATAGCGCTCGTGGGAGCTTGGCTACCCCGTCACTTCATTTCGGTTCCTACATTGGTTATTGAGAAATTATGTATCATCCACCGCGGTACGAGGTGACAAATTTATGTGTTAGTTTTATTTGATATTTGAAACGGAGTACCAGTGGTAACTTGTGTTGTTTCTGTGATTTGAATGTATCTGTAAATATGGTACTTCTTGTGCGGTACCTTTCCACAAACGACTTTGTGTTGAAACTCCTGAGCTGGCACTCTGTTTCATTGTGAGCGACTCGGCCGAAGAGGTCATGTTCTCAACTGAGAATTGGAACGTAGCTTAGATAAATTCACTTAATCTGGTAAATAGTGGAAGATGTGCAAAACTGAAAGCTGCTCTTAAATTACATGTGAATGTTTTAAGCCCTTGTAGCATGTGTGGTACACTGTGTCTTTTCTGTCTTAGAGCTCTAAAATCTAGTTATTTTATTGTACATGTATCGAGTGGGTCGGCTTGCTGGGACCTGTGCCGACTGTAAATAAGTTCGCGCCAGCTCCAGAACAATGTGTTCAGCATGAGCTCTTCGCGTTCGTTCGTTATTGGCCTGCCTTTTGGTACTGTAAAGAAACTGCGTGTTATAATCTGCATCTTGTTGTCTGAAAATTGTCAGCTGCTAAGTTCCGTCACTGCTCACCCGCACCCTTAATCATTTTATTGTATTTTTATTGACACTTTTAAGTAAAATTTTGATGTATTTTTTTGAGCGCCTTAAAATATCTTGATGGTCGCTGTCAGTTCATTGGTTCTCTTAAATCATTTTGCTGTAGCTACGTTATTGGTGCCGTTAAACCACTTTCGTACTTATTGTGTTCAAATTAAGTATTGGCACTCCTGGATAATTTAATAACCATTATTCAAATGTTTAACTGAATAATTCAAAGTGTTCAGGTTACCAGGGTGTGTCTTATATAAATTTCTCTGTTAAATAAATTTCTGAAATTATTCTGCTGAAAGTCAGCTAACTTGCTTACCACTGCTCGTTCTCTGCATTCGTAAACCGTTTCAAACAGCAAATTATAAAAAAAAACCTAAATCAGTGTATTATTTTACGTAAGTCGTAACAGGGGCATGCATGATCGTAGACAGAGTAGTGAAAACCACTGATGTATGCTCTATGGTGAGGCAAAAAGTTAAAAGACTAAGCTGCACAGCTCTTCAAATGCTTGTGAGCGTAATGACACATCCTATATGCCTTTACAATGTTGACGAACACATGTTCCGTATGCGCACATAAAAGATCATATAACATCCATTTAAGTCATATGGTATTAGTTCTAAGCCGAGAACTGTAGGACTACTGAAAAATAATCTATTTATAGAAAACAAAGATGAAAGTAAAAATATCACTGAAAAGTTACAAATTAATTAACAAACAATATTTGGCCTGGTAAAACATTTTCAAGATTTTCTATTGTTACAAGTAATAGACAATGGTAATATATGCGATCTAAACTGAAAGTAAATAAAATTTTTATTCAACGAGCAACTTATATAAACTATTCTGAGGTGTTTTTAATATTTACTAACTATTCAGATTTGTTTACGAGAACACAGCCGCATGAGTGCTGGATTGCCATTAGTCAACTAAAACCCTCGACGTAATTTTTACATTGTCAGAGTTTAATAACCAAAGCAAGGATGAGGAAGCAATTAGGCAGAGTTCTTCTCGAAAACTCCCCTTAATCAGGAAGAGTAAACTACGGAAATCATAAATGCCGCGGCAGCAACTGCGTTTGTCTCTAATATCAGAATCAGTGTCTTCATCAATGCACCCCCTCAATCGCCAGAAGACAAGGGACACTGCAAAATGTCATGTAAATCGAGCAAGTAGACAAGAAGATCTCTTAAGAGCAGCCAGTCAATGGAATCACAGGACCAGGTTCTTTCCAGGATGGTTTAAAGTGGAACTGTCACATAAAACTCGTGGTGGAGGAAACAGCCGCCCCACAGATTGACTGGGAAGACCCTAAGTCAGTGCTGTTCACCTACGAAAGGGGTCGGTTACGAGACACTGTTTTGGCCGCTTCTTGAGTGCCGGTAACCACACTCAAACATCCTCCCCCCCAAAACCACGCCCCCCCAAAAAAAATCTTTAAGGGATCGAATTCCCACGTATAAAATAGCTAGGTAACTTGCCCTCCGTTTTAAGAAAAGCTAGTTTTTCACTAATATCTATGTTTGTGGCGTCTGTCCTGAACTAAGTGTAGAATAAAATACACTGTCCAGTCACATCAATGTGACCACCCGCCATAAGCTTGAATAACCTCCTCTTCCACCAAGAGACGAGCAGGAAGAGAGGCAATTAGGTTCTAAGGTACCGACCATGATGTACACCCATGCCGACTCTAGTGCCGCCGACCCGTGTGGCCGAGCGGTTCTAGGCGCTTCAGTCCGGAAACGCGATGCTGCTACGGTCGCAGGTTCGAATCCTGCCTCGGGCATGGATGTGTGTGCTGTCCTTAGCTTAGTTAGGTTTAAGTAGTTCTAAGTCTAGGGGACTGATGACCTCAGATGTTAAGTCCCACAGTGCTTAGAGCCATTTGAACCATTTTAATACACTTTCCAGTCACATCAATGTGACCACCAATCAAAAGCTTGAATAACCACATTTTCCACCACGAGACGCTCAGGAAGAGAGTCAGTGAGGTACGAACAATGATGTAGAGCCATGCCGACTCCAGTGCTGTGGCCAGCTGCGCTAGGTGTCTCGGCGCGAACAGCCCAATAGAGGTGGTCCCACAGATCCTCGACTGTTTTTAATGCAGGCATTTTGGTGGCCAGGGGAGACGGTAAACTCATCCTGGTGCTCTTTGAACCACGCAGGTACGCTGAGATCTGCGTGACACGTTGCGTTCTCCTACTGCCGAGGAAAAGCAAAGTGCATGTAAGGGTTGGCACGGATCCCAGAAGTAGATGCATACTCAATGGACGTCCAGTTGCAGAACTGGCGTGCATATTCCAGCAGTCGGCATGGGTGCATGAACCCAGAAGGATGGTACACACATTTTGTCATTTGACTGACTGGCAGACCCAGCATGGAGAACATAACAATACATCAGGGAGATGTCTGTATTTGACAGTGTCTACATAATTCGATGCAGTGTTCCTTTGGACGCGAATGCATAACGGAAGGAACACTGCATAGAACTATACACACACTGTCAAATACCCAAATTGCCCGTGCATATTTCATCCCTAAGCCAAACCAACCTGGGTACAAAAAGGTAATGAATCTATCCCTTTGTGGGAAACAAATAAATGTGCGACCGCTACGGGGAACGAACACTGGGGCGTGTGGAGATTTGGGGTGGTCGTGAAAGTGGTTTAGACGACTGTTCATGGGCTCGAGTCCCGGTCTGGAACAAATTTTCGTAAGTTTCCAGTAAATTGTGTAGCTGTTGTGGTGCTGTATTGCCAATTTCCAAATATATTTCATGACATAGTAATAGGCATCCCACGCATAGGGTAACAAGTGGAAGGATGAAAACAAATAAGTTACCACATCAGGATGGAGTCCCACTTCGGTTTCACAGACCTATATTTACGGCGTTCGACTTTACTTAGCTTCGATTTGTCCCGAATCTCTCGTCCAGTGCAAAGTCGGAAGCGTCAGGAAGAAACGCAGTGAATCATGTATGTAAGAAAGGTAAAAGAACAGTCTCGCATAATTACAGACCTACATCCTTAACATTTGTTTGCTGGAGAGATTTTTAAAACATTCCGAGATCAATTGTAGTAAGTTATCTCGAGACAGAGAAGCCGGCCGAAGTGGCCGTGCGATTCTAGGCGCTGCAGTCTGTAACCGCGAGACCGCTACGGTCGCAGGTTCGAATCCTGCCTCAGGCATGGATGTGTGTGGTGTCCTTAGGTTAGTTAGGTTTAACTAGTTCTAACTTCTAGGGGACTAATGACCTCAGAAGTTGAGTCCCATAGTGCTGAGAGCCATTTTTGAGACAGAGAATCTTCCGTCCAGAAATCAAAATGGCTCTGAGCACTATGCGACATAACTTCTGAGGTCATCAGTCACCTATAACTTAGAACTAATTAAACCTAATTAACCTAAGGACATCCCACACTTCCATGCCCAAGGCAGGATTCGAACCTGCGACCGTAGCGGACGCTCGGCTCCAGACTGTAGCGCCTAGAACCGCACGGCCACTCCGGCCGGCTCCAGAAATCAGCCGGCCGCTGTGGCCGAGAGGTTCTAGGCGTTTCAATCCGAAACCGAGCGCCTGCTACGGTCACAGGTTCAAATCCTGCATCAGGCATGGAAGTGTGAGATGTCCTTAGGTTAGTTAGGTTTAAGTAGTTCTAAATTCTAGGCACTGATGACCTTGCAGTTGGTACGGTGCTCCACTGCAGACTGTTGACGAACCCCCGAACATAAGGAATAGGTTTCCAGATATGTGTGTGGCTCGAAGACGTTTAAGTAATAGAACCCAGTACGTTGTTCTCGACGGTGAGTGTTCTTTTGAAACATATGTACCGTAAGAAATGCCCACAGGAATGTGTGATACGACCGCTGTTATTCTGTACATACGTAAAAGACGTGACGGACAGGGTGTGCAGCAATTTAAGGCTGTTTGCTTATGAGACTGAGGTGTACGGGAAAGTGTCGTTGTTGAGTGACTATAGGAGGATACAAGATGACTGAGATAAGACTTCTAGTCGGGGTGAGGGATGGCAGCTTGCTCTGAATGTAGAAAAATGTAAGTTAATACGGATAAATGGGGAAAACGATCCCTTAATATTCGGATACAGCTTGACACGAAAAAGCCACATTCATTAAATATCTGGGCGTAACGCTGCAAACCGATATGAAATGGAACGAGAACGTTAGGTTGATAGTAGAGAATATGAATGTTTGATTTCGTTTTTCAGGGAGAATTGTGGGAGATGGCATATAGAACACTGGTGCGACCCATTCTTGAATACTGCTCGAGTGTTTGGGATCCCCACCAGGTCGAATTAGAGGGAGATCTATAAGCAGTTGAGGGGTGTGCTGCTAGATTTGTTGCCGTTCGGTTCGATAAGCGCGCAAGTATTACGGAGATGCTTCGTGCAGTCAAATCGGATTTCCTGGAGCGTTCAAATGGCTCTAAGCACTATCGGACTTAACATCTGAGGGCATCAGTCCCCTAGACTTACAACTACTTAAACCTAACCTAAGGACCTCGAGGTCAGGGATTTTCTCTACCTCGTGATGACTGGGTGTTGTGTGATGTCCTTAGGTTAGTTAGGTTTAAGTAGTTCAAAGTTCTAGGGGATTGATGACTATAGATGTTAAGTCCCATAGTGCTCAGAGCCTAAGGACCTCACACACATCCTTGCCCGAGGCAGGACTGGAACCTGCGACCGTAGCAGCAGCGCGGCTCCGGTCTGAAGCGCCTAGAACCGCTCGGCCACAGCTGCCGGCTTCACTGTAGAGAAATGATGTTCTTTTCGCGAGGCACTATTACGAAAATTTAGTAAACCGTCTTTTGATGCCGACTGCGGAACTATTCTATTGTCGCCAAGGTAAATTTCTCATGGCGACTACATAGACAAGATAAGAGAAATCGGGCCTTGTAAAGAGGCTTAGAGACCGCCGTTTTTCCGTCTTTCTGTTTGCCTAATGTTACATGGTACCCCGAGCTATCCACCGGTTTGTGGCTTTCGGAATGTGTATGTTGATGCAGATGTAGATTAAACTAATGAGAACAGATTTTTTTGTATAGAATTCATGTTTCAGGTGACGGAAGGAAAATATCGGTGAAAGAGATTTCACTCCACACGGCAATTAAATGTGGAACGTCTATTATTCTTGCCTCCGGAGAAATTTCCTGGTGTGCACTACATAAATCGTTTACGTTATATGAAATAGTTCAAATGACTCTGAGCATTATGCGACTTAACTTCTGAGGTCATCAGTCGCCTAGAACTTAGAACTAATTAGTCGTAACTAACCGAAGAACGTCACACACATGCATGCCCGAGGCAGGATTCGAACCTGCGACCGTAGCGGTCGCTCGGTTCCAGACTGTAGCTTCTAGAACCGCACGGCCACTCCGGCCGGTCGTTATATGAAATTTATGGTATTCAGTTACTTAATACTGTTCGCCGAATTTTCATCTTTATGTAGTGGCCTGCGAAGAAAATTTCCACTATGCTAGTCAAGTCGTCCGGCCGTAGGTACTTAGTGCTGCCCGTGCGAACCTGGGCAGGTTACTAGTCTACACCAACAGTGAGTCTGTAAAGCCATCGTGTGTGCCTGTAAATGAACACGCTAATCTCCAAAGCTATCAGACGAGTTTTCCTGGGGTTTTCGCAGGTAATTTAAGCTAAGTTCGTGGCACTTACTATCTGCAAGAATCACTGTGTGGGTAAGAACCACCTACCTATGAAAGGTGTGGGCATGGAGATAAAAAGAAGTATAGACCAGGACGCGGAACGCTCTGATTTTATTCATCCAAGATTTGTGAACGAGAGCACTGAAGGACTTGCAACAAACTTTACACGTAATTTCAGACCTCTTCGACACCCCACACAAAATGATGAAAGGAGAAAGGTTTGTCACTTTCTACAAATTCAATATTCATGCAGTGCAACTGCCTTACGTTTTAATTTATTAATCCTTTACGACTGACTGTATTCGCGACACATTTTGTAGACAGCGTCCACATATACCATTTAATGTACCTGAAAAATTATAACAGTGTGCGACGCATAGTTCAGGATATATAACATCATACACACTGAGCAGCGGCAAAAACTACCGCATCGTACAAGACGTTTAAGTTTATGGTTACTAACCTGCTGAAGCGATTTCGATGAAATTTGATAATGAGATAGCCTAACCTCTGAGGAAGAACATAGTCTGCTTTAGAAAGTGTATACTCAACATGCATGCTGATCGGAGGAACATTACGCGAACTGGAGGAAAAATATTTACTCTTTTACTTTTGAATGTCTTCATATTTGTGAAATGCTATTATTGTTTGATATCTGTTACGAGATATAATTCACAGTAATGAATAGAATCCTTATACAATCTTCAGTATGTTTAATACACACTTTCACACTGTTTGTTTCATAATGTATACGTTTTAGAATGTACTGCTGCTTCAATAGCTCGGTCCTTAGACTCGCCTTCCTCTCTATGCCCCTGTGTACGTAATGCTCAGCAGCGACACTGCACACGCCGACGCATCGGGCGTTGGCACAGCTTGGGAGCGGGAAGAGTGGAGAGCAGATCGGGAGCTATGTTTACGTGAATAGGCAGACACGGGAGGGCAGATGATGTTGCTGCACGTACACTCGTCATAACAAAATTACCAATATCAAGCGTACCTGGGAAACAGCTAGTATGTGACAGAAGTAAGTAAGGTGCGTACCACCACCGCAATCCACCTCCGCAACCCAATGTTAGTTGTATGGCATTGTAGCCCTCTATTTCCTTTCCATGAAAAATGTTTCGGATCAGAAGTACAGTGGTTCGGTTCGAAGATATTAGCATCAAAAGACGACATCGCTTTGATAGATGGTTCAAATTGCTCTAAGCACTATGGGACTTAATATCTGAGGTCGTCAGTCCCCTAGACTTAAAACTACTTAAACCTAACTAACCTAAGGACATCACACACATCCATGTCCGAGGCAGGATTCGAACCTCCGACCGTATCAGCACAGCGGTTTCGAACTGAAGCGCCTAGAACCGCTCGGCCACAGCGGCCGGCCGCATTGATAGACTTCCTAAAGGAAGTTGGCGAAGTACACTGATGCTCATAAATTCAGGACAATGCTGATACATGGTGAAACAATGCACTGTTGGGTGGTTTGCGGCTTTAAATCACCTCGGTGCATTTGAGTGCGGTCGCCGCACGGTGGCGCTGGCAGCAGTCCACATACGCTGAGGTGTCTTGGGGCATGTCAGATTACGGTGCAGCGAGTAAGTGTGCAGACGTTTTCAAAAGTGCTAATGGTGACTGTGGTGTCACCGCCAGACACCACGCTTGCTAGGTGGTAGCTTAAATCGGCCGCGGTCCATTAGTACATGTCGGACCCGCGTGTCGCCACTGTCAGGATCGCAGACCGAGCGCCACCACAAGGCAGGTCTCGAGAGACGTACTAGCACTCGCCCCAGTTGTACGGACGACATTGCTAGCGACTACACGTGTCTCTCAATTGCCGAAAGACAGTTAGAATAGCCTTCAGCTAAGTCCATGGCTACGACCTAGCAAGGCGCAGTTAACCATATCTGGAGAGAGTCTCACTTGTATTATCAAGAGCAATGTACAACAAGAAATTAAAGCTTTTCTTTATAGCTTTCATCACGTATCCTGTTTCAGACTTAACGCCAGTCGGCGTGTGTGTACGCGTGCCTTTCGGCTACTTCAGTGTGGCGTAGCTAGCTTGTTACGCCACAACAGTGACTCTGTGTTAAAATGGCTCAAAGAACACATATTGATGACGCTATAAAGGGTAGAATATTAGGGCGACTGGAGGCTGGTCAAACACATCAGATCGTAGCAGGGCCCTCCGTGTGCCACAAAGTGTGATCTCAAGATTATGGCAACGATTCCAGCTGACAGGAAACGTGTCCAGGCGCTACAGTACGGGACGTCCACGGTGTACAACACCACAAGAAGACCGATATCTCACCATCAGTGCCCGTAGACGGCCATGGAGTACTGCAGGTAGCCTTGCTCGGGAACTTACCGCAGCCACTGGAACAGTTGTCTCCAGACAAACAGTTTGCAGACGACTGAACAGACATGGTTTATTCACCCGGAGACTTGCAAGGTACATTCCATTAACCCCAGGTCATTGGAACAGTGCTCCCAGGTTATGTTCACGGACGAGTCCAGGTATAGTCTGAACAGTTATTCTCGCCTGGTTTTCATCTGGCGTGAACCAGGAACCAGATACTACTTAATGTCCTTGAGAGGGACCTGTGTGGAGGTCGTGGTTTGATGGTGTGGAGTGGGACTATGATTGGTGCAAGTAGACCCCTGCATGTCTTTGACAGAGGAACCGTAACAGGTCAGGTGTACCGGGACGTCATTTTTGCACCAGTATGTCCGCCTTTTCAGGGGTGTTGTGAGTCCCACCTTCCTCATGATGGATGATAACGCACGGACCCACCGAGCTGCCATCGTGAAGGAGTACCTTGAAACAGAAGATATCATGCGGGAGTGGCCTGCCTGTTCTCCGGACCTATACCTCATCGAGCATGTCTTGGATGCTCTCGGCCGACGTGTCGCTGCACGTATTCAAACCCCTAGGACATTTCAGGAGCTGCGACAGGCACTGGTGCAAGAATGGGAGGCTATACACCAGCAGCTGCTCAACCATCTGATCCAGAGTATGCCGACCCGTTGTGCGGCCTGTGTACGTGTGCATGGTGATCATATACCACATTGATGTCGGGGTACATGTGCAGGAAACAGTGGCGTTTTGTAGCACATGTATTTCGGGACGGTTTTATCAACTTATCACCAACACCACCGACTTACAGATCTGTGTCATGTGTGTTCCCTATGTGCCTATGCTATTAGCGCCAGTTTTGTGTAGTGCCAAGTTGTGTGGCACCACATTCTGCAATTATCCTTAATTTATGAGCATGAGTGTAGTTGGAAGTCGAACGGCCCAGACAGGCTAGCATGTTCCTGAAAGCTATGAAATGCTCCAGAATGTTGTGGAACGTTAGAGAAAAGTGGAAAAGTTTGTAGAATGTTCCAGAATGTTCTATAATTTTCCAAGAGTTTCCAGAATTTCCCTGGATTTTATCTAATGTTACGTTGTCCCATTGTGATGGGGATACTTTCTAGCTCAGAAAACGCGTGGGTCAGTATACATTTGCATATTAATTAGAGCGGTCAAGGAAATATGAATGCGATAAAAAGAGAAACAAATTTAAGTACGATAATGCAGTGTCTGTCTTGCTAAGAAGAACGATGCAATGCTTCTGTGAACAAGCTTGACATGGATTCCCGAAGGAACAGGCACTGCGGCGACTATAGCTGTTATAAAATACGCGAAATGTATTCGCAGTTGCGAATACGAACGCTCACTAGCTTTGTAAGGAAACGACGACAGTGAAAATTTCTGCTCGACCAAGACTCGAAACCGGAAAGACTGTAGTAAAGCGGTCGCCTTTACTGAATTTTTCTTTTTTATAACAGTGACTTGCTACTATCATGAAATTTCATACGGCCATAGTCAGATCATCAAGTCATATAAGCTGCAAATGACAGGAAAGTTTATGTTAACGGAATAATAAATAAAAAGAGAATGAAAAACGAACTCGAGAATATACCCAATAGCTACTACGCACTTCCCATTCTATGTATCAACAATTTTCTTTCATTTATTATTTTTTATATATTATCAATTTTTTTAAATTTTTTAGTTATTTTGTATTTTTTATATTTATTTTTTATATACAATCTAAAAGGGAAATAATGTGCGAGTTTCTTGTGTTATCGTCGCACACATGGCACCTTCTGGTGCGTCTTCCTTCGTGTGTCAACCAGCCCCCCCCCCCCCCCCCCCCCCCCCCCCCCCCCCCCCCCCCCCCCCCCCCCCCCCCCACCACAGAGAGCAACGAGGCATCGACACCACCTCATACCGTAATAAAGATATGTTGTTTTCATAAGAAGCTATCAGACGAATGTTGCAGTTTCTACTCCAACATCGACGGAAGCGAAAAAAAAAAAACTGTTCAAATGGCTCTAAGCACTATGGGACCTAACATCTGAGGTCATCAGTCCAATGCGCTTAGAACTACTTAAACCTAACTAACCTAAGGACAACAAACACATCCATTCCCGAGGCAGGATTCGAACATACGACCGCAGCAGCAGCAGCAGCAGCACGGTTCCGGACTGAAGCGCCTAGAACCGCTCGGCCCCAACGGCAAGCAAAATGATTTTCACACCTGTATTACTGGTGTCTTGTATTGTCCTCTTTTATTGAACTGTACAGCAGCGGCTTCATGTGTTGATGAAAATGAATAGAGGATGGGTGCACAGAGCAAGGGAAGGAGAAAATGTATCAAGAAGGTGTAGATCGTTAGGTGGAGGGGAGGGGGTTGGAAAATGGGGGAGGCAGAGACGGAAAGAGAGAGTGGGAGCAAGATATAGTCTGAGAGGGGTGGACGAAATGGACTGTGAGCAGAGGAGGAGGAGACGAAGGGACAGAGGGTATTGGGAGGAGGCGATAGATGGGACGGTGAGGGGGACAGAAAGAGGGAGGAAGAAGTGGCCGCAGTGGGAGGAAGTGTGCTCAATATATGTGTCGAATGAATACATGGGTGAAGCCGTGAGGAAAAGGCTAGTTTTTTTATATATATTTCTGGTACCTGAAGTTTAGTCTTCAAATATGTCACCGAAAGTAGTTCAATGCAACTCTCAAGCATTCTCGAGGATATCGAGTGAAGTTTTCTGAGTACCTCTGTATCTTAAATCAATCTCTACGATAGAATCCTCGCTTAGGCAGCCTAGATTTGATTCCAGCGCGAAAAAGATTTTTAGACAAACATGCATGTTCTACGGGCATTTCAGTGAAGCGCAAAATATCTAAAATCACGGACTCCCTCGAAACTGGTAATCACTGCTTCGCTGATTCTAGTCGTATTTTGTTAATTGTGTTTCTCGTCTTTTTTCCGTTCAGTTCGAATACCTTCTTCATTTGTATCTAATATTAATTAAATGTATGCTAATTGTAGTTTTTTAAAGAATAATGCGTGTGTTCTTATTTGTGTAAGGAACAGTTACATGAAAACGAGACAGAGGTATAATGTAAGTGAACTGTTTTTTATTTCAAAAATAACGACCGTAATCTTCAACAAATTTATCACGCTGTGAGTCAAGAGGTCACCAGCTTCATGGAAAAATGTCTGCGATTGCCTACGGAACCTTGACGTGCACCTCTTAGACCGAAGCAAATCGAAGATTACAAGTGTTTTCTTTCAGGGCTCCAAAAGTACTGAAATCGCATAGGAAGAGGTCACACTGTCTGGAGGATGTGTGAGAGCTTCCGAGTGAAAATTAAGCAGTGTACTCCAGATAACTTTGGCAACATGTGGACGTGAATTTTGTTGGGAGGTCGTTTCGATTACGCTACAGGAGCTTTGAAAAAAGACATTTGATTTCGATGAAAATTGCATGCCTGAGTACAATCAGGATCCTGTAGGCAGCCGCAAACATTTTTCCACGAAGGCACTGACCGTCTTGTCACACAGTGGGATAAATCTGTTAACAGCTATGGCGATTACTTTTGAAATAATGAAGTTTACTTTTTCCCATGTGTCTCGTATCCATTTTACTACTCTTACAGAAATAAGAATATGTGCATTATTCAGAAATATGACATATCTGCTGAATAGCATATAGTTCATGGATTTTACATTTAAATGACGAAGGTATTGGAACTGAACGGGAAGAAGACAAGGAAAACAATGTTCAAAATAAGACTAGAACCAGCGAGCTAGAAATTACCAGTCTCGAGCGCTACGGATGTTTTTCCTTCTTTTTCAATTTTTAACTATTTTCGTTGTCTACAAACGTTTTTCACCCAAGGAATCAGACTTTTCCATGTGTCTTCTTTTCACTTGTCTGCCGTTTGTAGTTATACAACACACACAAAAACCACGTTTTCATTGTATTATAAATACTTAATTGCCAATCTCTTATAAAAAATTATTAGTGATAGTCGTTTGGTTTTAAAAAATATTACAAATTACATTATTTTATCTTTATGTATTTTATACCTCACGGAAATGTGGAATTAACAGTCATTTCTTCGAGAAGTTTTGTGAGATGAATGGAGCTACGTTCGGTGATTTATATTTGAGGCCTAACTTATAGATAGATACAATAAATTAAAAAAAGCTGATTGTCGTGTTAGGTCGTTGTAAGTTCAATCCCGAAACGATCAATGAATGGATGATCGGTGGCTCTCGAAGACTGGTTGCAGATTGTGTGCACGGACGATTGTTTTAACTACAGGGCCAGACGCACCGATTGACTGTCCAGTCAACCTGCTTTGTCAAGCTGTGCAGCCCACGTAAGTATGCAGCGAGCAGAATTCTACCGAGTTCTATTAGCATCCACATGATGGATGATGCAAAGTAGGTCGGCTATGATGTTGCTTTATACAGAACGACAGCATTTGCTGTAGTTCACCTCACAATTTAGCGCCTGCTCCGCAGGCAACCCAAACGACACAGCAGTACCGCGTGGAATCAATGTGTCGGTTGGGATACAGCAATAAGCCAAGAACATTGTATTGCAGCGTCCAGTCACATTAATGTGACCACTACCTACGTTCGACGTCAAAGTGCAATAACCACTCACAGTCGGCTAGTGGCAGCATCAGCAGTGGAGGGTATTTGAAACATGTAGGAGAGACACAGGAAACAGTGCAACCGTTGTCGTAACGTGAAGACGGAGTGAGTTTTCTCACACCCAAAAGGGCATGATTACTGGCTTTCGCGAGTACGGCTGGAACCAGTTACCAAACAGATAACTTTGTTAACAGTTTACGTATTGCTGTGAATTGCTACTATCATGAAATTTCATACTATTATAGTCAGATCATCGTGTCATATAAGCTGCAAATGAGAGGAAAGTTGATGTTAACGGAATAATAAATAAAAAGGGGATGAAAAAAAACTCGAGAACATAACCAACAAACTACTACCCACTTCTCATTCTATGTATCAACAATTTTCTTTCATTTGTTATTTTTTATATATTATCATTTTTTTTAAATTTTTTAGTTATTTTGTATTTTTATATTATTTTTATATACAATCTAAAAGCAGGAAGAGAAGATATAGTCTAAATCGCAAACCAAGCTTTCCGCCTAAAGAAAAATACCTATTTGATTCCAAGGATTATATTCGCTCATGTGTATATGCGCTTATACAGTTAAACTGGAGCGATGCTGAGCCAAAAGACAGAACGAAACGAGCAGGGAAGCTATGAGAGAACAAGCCGGAGCAAACCAGATGGGAACACACATAACAAAGAAAACACCTACCATCAGGAAACACCTTGCCGATGAAAAACAGAATTCGACATGTTGGCGAAGAGGCCTCGATGTACAGGCAGTCGCAAGCATCTCCAGTAAGCCGTCATCATTTACTTCCTGAACGCCATGTGTTCTCCCCCCTCGCCTTCTACGACATAATGAACGAAGTGTCCCAGCAATTACATTACGGTATGGGTTTTCAATCATGGAAAGCAGGAGGAATCTCAGTGCAATATGATGTCCGTAGTATATATAGTCTCAGAAGAGCGAGGAAGGAACGCCAATTGTATCCTAATCCGAGACTAGTTTGCCGTATGGCCTCCAAAAGTAAAACGATGTCGCATCGTATCTGTAGACGCACAGCGAATACATAATCCTTGTCGCTAAGTCCATTGCGGAAAAGTCGCTCTTTCGTTGGACTCAAGTTATTTACTACATTATACCGCAAACGCTTCGGCAATATCAGAAGACGGACATTGGACCAAACTGTCGTCCAGATTGTTTGCGGCAATCCTCTTTCAACGAGATTCGGGTGAGGAACTCCTTCCCAACACGTCTTTACGAATTTCATGGTGAGGACGGGTCTCCACAAAATGTAAGCCCATAAATAGCTCACCGCCAGACAGAAGTCACGAATGTGTTAACTTGTAATTTATGCGACCAACATCAATAGGAGGTTCAAGACTAGCAAGGTGGGCAGAGAGGAATAATATGTGAGTTTCTTGACTTATCGTTGCACGTATGTCACCTCTGGTGCGTCTTCCTTCGTGTTTCACACAGTCTCCCAGAGCAACGAGGCTTCGACACCACCTCATACCGTAAGAAGGATATGTCGTTTCCATAAGAAACTATCAGACTGTTGCAGTTTCTACTGGAGCGGGTAAACTTGGGCTACGTAATAAGCTTTGCGTAAGACAAATGCATCCAGTTTTCGGACTTTATGGAGCAGAGTAAGAGAACGCCTTTCATCTTGTAGTGTCGCTCCCTGAATTTTGTCCTTAATGGAATTCCAGTTAAGCGTCGCCATTTTGAGTGGAAAACGATCAACGATGATACCGAGAGTTGTATGCCGGTCCACTGCAGTAGCCAATGGGCAACCGCGTCATTCAAATCCCGCAAAGTAAGAAGCCTGCATTTATCTTCATTAAGTAGTGCACCAGACCTCCGACAGTAATAATTGTTTACAACTTTCAGTAGAGGTATCTCAGCAGGATTGCGGAGTAGAACCATCACGGCATCTGCGTATGCACGAACAGCTATAGTGTCTCCGGAAAGCGTTCAACTTTGCAGCTGGGATGCTAGCATCCGAAGTTTGGGCTCCGGAGACAACATAGACAAATTCGTTGACAGTGTGCTTCCTTGAGGCACTCCCTGACGGATATTAATCGGGGGCGTCAGTTGGCCATCAACGATCACCCAACACGAAGTAACGGTAAACAGATTTGAGAACACTCCCCGTTTGTCAATAGCAAAATCCACAGTCTGCAGAATTGCAAAGAATAGTCGTTAACACGGCGAAATGCATTATCAAAATCTAGAAAAACAAGGGTACGAGGGAAAGACGCTACAGCTGCAACTGAAACCACGTCACGACACTCGACTATAGGGGTAAGGATGGTACGACCAGGCACACAGCTTCGATGTTTTGGAACAATCGTCTCCATCAGATCCGACATCGTACTACTAACTGCCCTCGCCACAGTCTAATAATCAAATTTTAACGAAGTAATTGGGCGAAAGCTATCAGGGACAGCCGGTTCAGGGCGTTTTGGAATTAAAACAATTTTCTGTACTTTGAACGAGGTCCGCCCTATTCTTCCTGTAACACTTCATTCAAGTTGGACATAAAGGTAGCATCCAACAGAGTCCAAAACCACTCGTCAAATTTCTTGGGTAGTCCATCCAGACTCGGGGGCTTTTGAGGAGATTCCACAGTAAGTCTATAAACTTATTCAGGCTGAGAGGCAGCTAAGAGCATTTCATTATGTTCAGATGTAATTGTCATATACAATATGCTGACTATTTGGTCATAAAAGGTATCGACGTCGTAGATGTCGACATAGTATTGGTATAAGACACGCACTATATCAGCTTGCGTCATTACGATACTTCCATCATTTTTTGTGAGATAATGAATGCAAGCGCGCCGGCGATGGGTTTGATGCCAATACAAATGATCTAAGGAAATCAGTTCTTCTGTTACTAGTGAATGTGGCTTGGATTGCAGTTTCAAATCACCCATTTGTATTCTCTTCAAGATCAACAATTTCGCCTTTACACGCCTAAAACCCGCAATTCGCAGAGAGGCGTGGTCTGCAGCATCATAATCCACGCAGGATGGAACAGTAAAATTCGTCATGTTCTCCTAACTTCCAGCGCTTTAGCAGCAGAATTAAGTACCGAAGCTTCCCCGAGCCTCGGGTTTGCCTGTTGTGTCCACCATTCGAGGATGGAAGAGTACTTCCAGTGGACCGGAGAGCACGCTCCCACACAGCTCGCATCATGTCATGGACAGTGGGGTCAGTTAGGTGAGTGACGTTTAACATACACGGAGTGCGAAACAATTTCATCGCTTGCCGTAAAAGATTGAGAGTTGCAGTCACAACGCAGTAAACCGTAAAGGAAGCAGGGATGACTTCAACATTTATAATACTATCGCGTAGGCAGTCTGAAAAATAAAACCTATCTAATCTGATTCTAGAAGTCGCAGTGAAATGGGTAAATTTGACTTAAGTCGGGCGTTTACATGCACAGATGTCTTTCAGTCGTAAGGAAAGGACCAATTCATATACTTCAGAGCAGAAATTAAATTCTGGAGTTTGATCTTCAGGACGCAACACACCATCCAACAGAATACTCGGAGGACTCTTACGCGACAGATAAACAATTTCCTCTTTATAAGAACTCGAACGATCCACCGTGCGACCAGTGCCAGACGGGACATAATAAATAACCAACGTAAGATACAAAAGTTGACAACCTATGCCCCTACTAGAATACAGCATTTCCACCTTCGCGAAAGAATGAGAAGATCCTCCTAGAATATTCGGATGCTATATCAAAGATCATACGAAAACCAGGTAAGAAGATAGGCCTAAATAACACCTACCGTAAAAATAATATGTCCGCACATGAATCATAACTGTGTCCGCAGCGAAGCCAATCATAATTATGATTCCACACGATTAACGTTTCAGAAAAGCAACGTGTAGGCTTGGGTCAAGGATCACAGTTATGCAGGGATGAACGGAACTTACCGAGTAGAATTTGTGGTGTCACCGCCAGACACCACACTTGCTAGGTGGTAGTTTTAAATCGGCCGCGGTCCATTAGTATACGTCGGACCCGCGTGTCGCCACTGTCAGTAATTGCAGACCGAGCGCCGCCACACGGCAGGTCTAGAGAGACTTACTAGCACTCGCCCCAGTTGTACAGCCGACGTTGCTAGGAAAGGTTCACTGAGAATTACGCTCTCATTAGCCGAGACGATAGTTAGCATAGCCTTCAGCTTAGTCAATTGCTACGACCTAGCAAGGCGCCATTTATCCTTTGCTATGTATCTAATGAAGCATGTACAGTAACAAGACCAATGTTCACCAATTGTGGATTAAAGTTAAGTATTCCAGCAGCTACGTACTTTTCTTTATAGCATTCATTAAGTATCCGGTTTCAGACCTCACGCCATCCTGCCTGAGCTTATAGCGTGCATTTCGGCTTCCTCAAACAACACGGTGTTGGCACTTCTGCCGACACATCAGAATTATGTAAAAATCTGACTGTCAAAGCCCATTGCGGAGTTTAATGATGAATCAGAGATTAGTGGATCGGAACCTCCGTCATCGGAGCAGTAGTGAACACAACCGATACGGAGATGGTTGGAGCAGAAGAGGGCACAGCCAAAACCTCACCTTACAATCGTGAGTGTGACGTCGCTTGTTTTTCATTGTTACAGCTTCTATCCTGGGGGCAATAGGACTCTGATCCTGTCTCGTGGAGATTCATTTACACGATTATCAGAACTGCCTTTTCGGACTTTATGATCCGAAGCAGTAGGTCTTACATCTGGAGTGGAAGGCACAAGATCAGCAACCGTTAATATGCGACTCTGCACTAATGACGGCTTTAATACAAACACTCTCCATGGGCAATTAAACCGAACGTGAGCCGGCCATTGTGGCCGAGAGGTTCTAGGCGCTTCAGTCTGGAACCTCGCGAACGGTACGGTCGCAGGTTCGAATCGTGCCTCGGGCATGGATGTGTGTGATGTCCTTAGGTTCGTTAGGTTTAAGTAGTTCTAAGTGTAGGGGACTGATGACCTCAGATGATAAGTCCCATAGTGTTCACAGCCATTTGAAACTGAACGTGCCCACTATCATTACACAGAATGCGGATTCCCTCTTGACCAGTACACATAACACGAACGCGTGGTAACCACACACTTGTAAATGTAATGGAATACTGCGTTTGAAATGCATTTCCACGGAACGAATTCCACTAAAACACTGTAATCCATGTTGAGTAAGCTAACGTTTACGACGGACTTTTTTCACGTTAACATAAAGAGTCAATATGTCCTTTAGAAAGTTGTCATCTTCCTCCGGCGGGAGGTTGAACACTCGAACATTGGTATAGTCAAATTCAGCATCTGCTAGTGACGCCATACTAAAGGAATTATCGCGATGCTTGAACGGGACTTGAGAACTATGTCGCGCAGTAACCTTCCAACGTGAAGAGGTCCATAAATTTCACGTAAAACACGTACGCGTTTGCGTCAAAATGAGCAGAGTGGACCTGATCAAAGTTCACATGAATTGTATCTACAAGCCAATCTTGGATTTCTAGAGATCCGGGCTGCAAGTGTCGCGTTGTTTCATCGAAAGTAAAGCTCACAGTACCTTTTCGTGGAATACATGTGGAAACCATGGTAGCCATAGCGGAGCGGCCGACGCCACTGCAAGTAGACGAATACAAATAAACAGTAAGGGGGAGCGATGGCGCTACGACTCACTCAACAAACAGGACAACACTAACGAGGATAACTTCACACAGGCGACGCTGCGGCAAGTGAGATAAACAAGAATCTTCCCACTCGGAGCTCGAATCGGAACTGATTGGCTATTCGAGGACGACTCAGGGCCCGACCCCAAACTTCCATACGTTGCTGTTCCTGCGTCACAACCTGTACTATGTAATTCCGCTACGAGGTAGGACATTTTAAGTGAAAGTCGCAGCATGGTATCGGTGGATAAATACGATATTGCAGAGGCTATCTTGTCAAGAAGAACGATGCATTGTTCCTTCGGACATGCATGCAGGCGCTGCTGCTAGGGCGTGGGGGGTGGGGGGTGGGAGGGGATTGGGGGGTCTGGGTCTGACTGACACACGAAGGAAGACGCAGAAGATGCCATATGTGCGACGATAAGCTTTTATTAAATACATTGCATGTATTCTCAGCTGCGAATACAAACAACCATCAGCTGTGTAAGGGAATGACGATAATGTGCCGGATCGGGACTCGAATCTGGATTATCCGCCAATTCCAGGCAGCGACTTTCAGTTAAAATATTCTTCCCTGTGCGAAAATTACACAATGTCTTTACGAGCACAGGTTGTGCCACAGGAACAATGACATATGGATGTTTAGGTCTGGCTGTTAATCATGCGCGGATAACCACAGCGGTTAAGGCGACTAGCAGTGTAAAGCCGGAAATTCGGGATCGAACCCCAGTCATGCACAAATTGTAACTGTCATCGTTCCCTTGTACCGCTGATGGTTGTTGGTATTAGCAAATGCGGACACATTTTATGTAATATATTTAAGTAGAAGTTAATTGATTAAGGTAGTGAATAGTGTATGAAGTGGAACTTTAGTGTTTTAAGAAATATTAATATTTAACAGGATGCATAAACATAAAATAGGAGATCTTTCCAGTGATGAATTGAAATGATGAAAAGAGAAAGAGTAGCGAAGAGATGAAATAGACGATAAGCAATAAGCATATTTTACTTCAAAACGGAAGACGATGAATAGATTGGCATAAAACTTAACAGAAAAGAAATGATGATACAGATCAAGTGAAGTGTGTCTTTTTCAGCTTGTCTTTAATTCGACAGCAAAGGCTAAATGGTGATAGCTAGTTGCAGTAGGGGAAAGTGTCCTAAAATGACATAGTATGGTAAAGTGACAAACCTCGTGTCACTTATTAGTGTCACAAGAAGCAGCACAAGGTTACGTTCTTTTGTTGGTGACACTGTTGCACCGGAAATTGCGAGGCCGTTTGCCTAGACACCTGCGTGATACATTAATTTCAGAAGTTGTGACAATTTTTCTTCTGGAGCATACTACGCCTGAGTCTTTTTATTTGTATTATAAACATTTCATTTAAAAAAATAGCGTATTTTTTGGTGCATGTGTATTTGTGAGCAGTGTCCTTGTACACGGAATGCTGTAAACGCGGGTGCAGTCACGTACTGTGAATGAGGGTAAAATGATATGTCATTTTACCCACGATCACAGTTTATGCTTTCAATCCCTTCCATTCGTTGCTGTTTATAATAATGTAACATGTACCTCATTATTATTACAAGTATTAGGTCTGTGTAATAATGGTTGGTAATTATAAGAGAACCACCAATCAGGAGTCATGGGACACAGAGAGTATGAAAAAGGTTATTGAAGCTTATAATAACAATTAAATGGGCTGGCAGTCTAACTCAAAAATGTTCGGTGTTCCTCGCGCTACTTTAACAAGGGAGTTACAATGCAAGAATAAGCAAGTTGTAGGCGTTGATAAAGGTTTATTTCAGTTCCGGCAAACTCTTCCAGCAGAGCTAGAAACTGAGCTATTGCAGCATGTTTAAGACCTCGAATTCAGATTATTTGGGCTTATGTTGAAAGAGGTAAGAACAAGCCATTTGAGTTAGCCAAGAGAATGAAACCGGCAATTGATTCAGCAAGCAGACAGTGATGTCAAGTAAATACCTATTTAATTTAATCAAAGAAACAATAAGCATTTAATAGCCTACCTAAAATTCCATAAACAACACTTTTATGATGTTTATAAATAACATTTGCAGCTAAAACTGACTGTCTACATAAGAATATATATATATATATATATATATATATATATATATATATATATATATATATGTTGTAGGAAAGTTCTTGTAGATTTAACGTACGTTACGATTAAAGGAGACATACACAAAAGAAGGAAAACTTCCCAACTTTCGCACTTATCCTTTGACGAGCTACAGTACACACACACACACACACATGCCTATGCCGCTGCAGGAATGTATGAGAGAACGCGAGCGTGCACGCGCGCCCATGCGTGTGTGTGTGTGTGTGTGTGTGTGTGTGTGTGTGTGTGTGTGTGTCAAAGGATAAATCCGAAAACAATCGAGTTTTTCTTCTTTTGTATGTGGCTATCGACCACTCAACGCTTCTACTTTTCTGTGAGTGGTCTCCTTTAATCCTAAGACATAAGAGTATGTCATTTTGCCCAACGACTCTCATGACATGACATTGCGTTAGCTTTCTAGTAGTACACTATGACAATCATACCAGGTATAATATAGTTTTATTTCATGAATCACTGATTAGCTAATTACTTTTAATGGTTACTTCCGATAACGTAAGTTCCTAGAAGAATTAACCAATATATTGCTTCCTCCTCGAAGTATCTCGCGTAAATACCATGAAGATAAAATTAGATTCGAGTCACACGGACGCTTACCAGGAATCCCTTTTCCCGTAAACGATATGCGACTGGAAGGGGGGGGGGGGGGGGTTGAGGGGGGAAGAGGGAAGTGAGCCTGATGTACAAAGTACCCTCCACCACACAATGTAAGGTCGCTTGCGGCGTACAAATGTAGATGACAACACTGTATGACAGCAATTGCGTCGTTACGAAAAAACATTTCGACTGGTTATGCTATTTGTTCAACCAAACCATTCTACATTTTTGCTTTTCTAGCAGTAAAGGCCGCTGAATCTTAAACCACTTCTCTCAACAGCCGCTGTAAATGCCTCCAGCATTAGAAGACAAAATGGTAAGCTGAATAATATGCCTTAAACTGCGGGTAGAATCGAAAAAACGAGATCTCTCAAACGAAATTAGAAAATAGTGCTTAGCCACCATAAGCAAGTCTCAACAAGCTACACATAACCTGCTCTTGAACATATTACGCTCTACAAACGGTTGGTGCCACATAACAAACAACGAAAAATTTTTACAACCTAGAGTAAAGGTTATATCGTGATTAATCAATGACACCTGTTCGAAAAGACTGACCCACACTGTCCGCCCACCCCAAGAAGGCTCTTGGCCAAGTACTAATGAGTGTAACTGAATCAACAGACATCGATAAACGATACTGAATACTTTTTGGTCGCTTCCAATTTCAGGTACGTGATGTCACATTGCTAATGCACGTAACATGTCAATAAATAAGGTTATTTCAAAGCCTATTGCAAGCAACATTTCGAAGATTGTTATTTCCACATGTCACTTCCAGTACTTGTACACCAATACGTGGTAATATAGTATCACCCGCTACCTGACGGACGGGACGACCAGAAAGAAATCTATACCGGTCCATGTTACAGGTGACAATTATTGAACTATATGAAGAAAACGTAAATTAGTTATAAACTACGACGTGCACACACTTTATTCAACATGTAAACGTCACTAAAATATTCGGATTCAGGTTATGACGTGTTCGATATGCCTGCCATCATCGGCGATGATGTAGTGCAAACGAATAGCGAAATTCTGCATGAACCGCTGAAGTGCCGGAAAATCGATGCTGTCGATGACCTCTTGAATGGCTGTTTTCAGCTCAGCAATGACTTTTGGGTTGTTGCTTTACACCTTGTCCTTAATATTGCCCCACAAAAAGGAGTTACATGTGATCAGATCCGGAGAATATGGAGGGCAATCGGGTATCATGCCAGTGGCCTCTGGGTACCTCAAAGCCAGGAAGCAGTCCCCAAAGTGCTATTCCAGGACATCAAACACTCTCTTGCTTCGATGGGATGGAGCTCCGTGTTGCATGAACCACATGTTGCCGAAATCAGGTGCACTTTGGATAATGAGATGAAATCATCTTCCAAAACCTTCACGTGCCATTCGGTAGTCACCGTGCCACCAAGTAATATCGTACCGATTATTCCGCAATTAGACATTTCACAACACACAGTTACCCGCTGAGGCTAAAGAGACTTATTGATAGGGAAATGCCGATTCTCAGTCCCTCAAATGCGCCAGTTTTGCTTACTGACGGTTGAAAATGGTTCAAATGGCTCTGAGCACTATGGGACTTATCTTCTGAGGTCATCAGTCCCCTAGAACTTAGAACTACTTACACCCAACTAACATAAGGACATCACACACATCCATGCCCGAGGCAGGGTTTGAACCTGCGACCGCAGCGGTCGCGCGGTTCCAGACTATAGCGCCTAGAACCGCTCGGCCACACCGGCCAGCAAAACTATGTGCCGGACCGAGACGCTTACTGACGAACCCATGTAGCTTCGTCGCTAAACCAAACCATGCACGCGCATACCAAATCTCATCATGCCCTGGCGTCCTAACGCAAACCGTTCATATGGTATGAGGATTTTATTTCATATAGTTCAATAACTGTCACCCTGTATTTTATTTCTAACGATTGAATCACTCTCAACAGCCACCGCGTTCTGTTGAGTGTACAAGTAGTGGAGCTCTTGACTCCTACGGACAAATGTGAACCAGATCTCAGAAAAAATCGGTACGACGCAAATGAGTAAAAATGTAAATGCGTGTGACTAGGGCCTCCCGTCGGGTAGACCGTTCGCCGGGTGTAAGTCTTTCGATTTTACGCCACTTCGGTGACTTGAGTGCCGATGGGGATGAAATGATGACGATTAGGTCAACACAACAACCCAGTCCCTGAGCGGAGAAAATCTCCGACCCAGCCGGTAATCGAACTCGGGCCCTTAGGATTGACATTCTGTCGCGCTGACCACGCAGCTACCGGGGTCGGACACGATAATGAGTAACGCTTGGTAACTGAACTGCACCCACAACTATATAATTTCTTCCCGTCTCAACCAACTGCTGCTGCCTGCTAGCCGCGCGGCCCCATGGAAGAACGCTGATGGACACCCCTCCTCAGGTTCAAATTTTTACCTTTAAGTTACAGGTAGTCTAATTTCAATTCCTAGCTCACATGAAGGTAAAATTCAGTAGTTCATATGATTTCTTTGTCATCAGTCTTCTGAAATGGCTCGACGAGCCCCACCACTGATTCCTCTCTTGTGCCAATCACTTCATCTCAGAGCTGCACTTGCACCCTACATCTGTACTCTACTAAATTTCAATGTTTCATAGGGTGACACGCATCTTTTTCACTACGCTAAAAGTTTCCTCATTTTTGCCTTTAATAGTAGTCGTGAACAGTACATCTACATCTACGTCCATACTCCGCAAGCCACCTGACGGTGTGTGGCGGAGGGTACCCTGAGTACCTCTATCGGTTCTCCCTTCTATTCCAGTCTCGTATTGTTCGTGGAAAGAAGGATTGTCGGTATGCTTCTGTTTGGGCTCTAATCTCTCTGATTTTATCCTCATGGTCTCTTTGCGAGATATACGTGGGAGGGAGCAATATACTGCTCGATTCTTCGGTGAAGGTATGTTCTCGAAACTTTAACAAAAGCCCGTACCGAGCTACTGAGCGTCTCTCCTGCAGAGTCTTCCACTGGAGTTTATCTATCATCTCCGTAACGCTTTCGCCATTACTACATGATCCTGTAACGAAGCGCGCTGCTCTCCGATGGATCTTCTCTATCTCTCCTATCAACCCTATCTGGTACGGATTCCACACTGCTGAGCAGTATTCAAGCAGTGGGCGAACAAGCGTACTGTAACTTACTTCCTCTGTTTTCGGATTGCATTTCCTTAGGATTCTTCCAATGAATCTCAGTCTGGCATCTGCTTTACCGACGATCAACTTTATATGATCATTCCATTTTAAATCACTCCTAATGCGTACTCCCAGATAATTTATGGAATTAACTGCTTCCAGTTGCTGACCTGCTATTTTCTAGCTAAATGATAAGGGATCTATCTTTCTATGTATTCGCAGCACATTACACTTGTCTACATTGAGATTCAATTGCCATTCCCTGCACCATGCGTCAATTCGCTGCAGATCCTCCTGCATTTCAGTACAATTTTCCATTGGTACAACCTCTCGATACACCACAGCATCATCTGCAAAAAGCCTCAGTGAACTTCCGATGTCATCCACCAGGTCATTTATGTATATTGCGAATAGCAACGGTCCTATGACACTCCCCTGCGGCACACCTGAAATCACTCTTACTTCGGAAGACTTCTCTCCATTGAGAATGACATGCTGCGTTCTGTTATCTAGGAACTCCTCAATCCAATCACAAAATTAGTCTGATAGTCCATATGCTCTTACTTCGTTCATTAAACGACTGTGGGGAACTGTATCGAACGCCTTGCGGAAGTTAAGAAACACGGCATCTACCTGCGAACCCGTGTCTACGGCCCTCTGAGTCTCGTGGACGAATAGCGCGAGCTGGGTTTCACACGACCGTCTTTTTCGAAACCTATGCTGATTCCTACAGAGTAGATTTCTAGTCTCCAGAAAAGTCATTATACTCGAACATAATACGTGTTCCAAAATTCTACAACTGATCGACGTTAGAGATATAGGTCTATAGTTCTGCACATCTGTTCGACGTCCCTTCTTGAAAACGGGGATGAGCTGTGCCCTTTTCCAATCCTTTGGAACGCTACGCTCTTCTAGAGACCTACGGTACACCGCTGCAAGAAGGGGGGTAAGTTCCTTCGCGTACTCTGTGTAAAATCGAACTGGTATCCCATCAGGTCCAGCGGCCTTTCCTCTTTTGAGCGATTTTAATTGTTTCTCTATCTCTCTCTCGTCTATTTCGATATCTACCATTTTGTGCGACAATCTAGAGAAGGAACTACAGTGCAGTCTTCCTCTGTGAAACAACTTTGGAAAAAGACATTTAGTATTTCGGCCTTAATCTGTCATCCTCTGTTTCAGTACCATTTTGGTCACAGACTGTCTGTACATTTTGTTTTGATCCACCTACCGCTTTGACATAAGACCAAAATTTCTTAGAATTTTCTGCCAAGTCAGTACATAGAACTTTACTTTCGAATTCATTGAACGCCTCTCGCATAGCCCTCCTCACACTACATTTCGCTTCGCGTGATTTTTGTTTGTCTGCAAGGCTTTGGCTATGTTTATGTTTGCTGTGAAAAAAGTCCCTTTGCTTCCGCAGCAGTTTTCTAACTCGGTTGTTGTACCACGGTGGCTCTTTTCCATCTCTTACGATCTTGCTTGGCACATACTCATCTAACGCATCATGTACGATGGTTTTGAACTTTGTCCACTGATCCTCAACACTATCTGTACTTGAGACAAAACTTTTGTGTTGAGCTGTCAGGTACACTGAAATCTGCTTTTTGTCACTTTTGCTAAACAGAAAGCAAACAGAAAACAAATATGTTCCGGTCGAAGTTTAACAGAAATACGGTACCTTTTTTATCATATACAAATACATCATAAACAAACATTTTTAAAAAGCTCTGCATCCGGTAAATGAGGAAGATGGCTGTTAATTACAGCTGGAACTCCACGGAGAGGGGGCGGGGGTAGGGGGGGGGAGAAGTGCAGCACTGAATAAATAGTAATAACACCGCCTGTGTAAACCAGTGGAACTGTGGCAGTCACAAAAATGCACGTACACTCCGCTTTCTTCTTCATTGTAGCATGACTGCTGGCAGCGATGACCATGAGAATGAACGGTTGCAAGGGTACAGGGCTCCAGACAGCCACGTGGCACTACCGGGAGGGAAGACCCATGGTGTTCAGCGTATGGTTGTGGCACATCATACTGCAGCTGAACAGCAGCTAGAGCAACAGTTGGCACTACAGTACCACAACAAACTGTTACAAACTGGTTATTTCACAGACAGCTCCAATCCAGATGTCCAGAAGCGTGGAAAGGAATTCGTTAAACTTCGGTTACATGATAAATCAGTCTAATCTAAAAGCCCTAAATTCAACAAAATACCTAGGTATTACGATTATGAACTACTTAAATTGGAAGGAACACTTAGAAAATGTTCTGGGGAAGGCTAACCAAATACTGCGTTTTATTGACTGGGCACTTGTAAAATGTAACAGATCTACTAAGGAGACTGCCGACACTACGCTTGTCCGCCCTCTTTTAGAATATTGCTGCATGGTGTGGGATCCTTACCAGATATGACTGACGGAGTACATCGAAAAAGTTCAAAGAAGGGCAGCACGTTTTGTATTATCGCGAAATATGGGAGAGAGTGCCACAGAAATGATCCAGGATTTGGGCTGGGCATCATTAAAAGAAAGTCGTTTTTCACTGCGACGATATCTTCTGACGAAATTCCAATCACCAATTTTCTTCTTCGAATGCGAAAATATATTGACACCGACCTACATAGGGAGAAACGATCACCACGATAAAATTAGGGAAATCAGAACTCGTACGGAAAGCTATAGTTGTTCATTCTTTCCGCGCGCTACGCGAGATTAGAATAATAGAGAATTGTGAAGGTGGTTCGATGAAGCCTCTGCCAGGCACTTAAATGTGATTTGCAGAGTATCCATGTAGATGTAGATATAGACACCGGACTACAAAGCTTATAGTAGTGTGCTTACTGTGAGCTGTGGTCGTAAGTCATTCTACCTTATCTTCTATATGTGTTTATCATGTTCATGCAACTTCATGCAATCTTTTGCTTTCATTCTTAATGTGTGTCAGGTTGTTCGATTCCAACTGTGTGCACCCCAAGTAAATACACTATTATTGTCTACAGTGTAAGGAGGGATAGGAGAGACTAGATTCTCGATTAACTTGTGGCCTAAATTCAGTAGGAGGAACCAAACTCTTGAGTAATCTCGCGCGTTATATTAGAGAACTGAATAGCATCTCGAGCTTCAAAAGACTGTTGATGAAATATCTACCAAAACAACAATAATTACTAAATTGCAGTGCCTGTGTTGTGCTAAGGTACTTAGCAATGTCCTTCAGACATCCATGTGTGTCCGATGGAACAAGGCACTACAGTGATATGAAATACGCGACTCGTATTCGCTAAACTTTGGCCACACCCACACTCTGCACTGGTGACAATGAAAACTTGTACCAGGCCGGGACTCGAACCTGGATTTTCTGCTTGACGTGAGCGCTCGCCTTGATCGTCTCGGACAGCTGAGCACACTCCCCAACCGACACAAATTTCCGTGTGTCACCGGTTTCGTTTACAGCCTATACTCGCACACATAATGTGATTCCCGTACAGGAAGGGACGTATAACTGAAGTCGAAGGCCAGTTACTAGGCATCAAACACTAAACTGCAGCGCCTATGTTGATCTAATGGACTTTGCAATGCTCTTCAGACACGTATGCAGATGTGAATATTATACTCATATTCAGTACGACTGTCAATCGCTGCTGTACCTGTTTCTTTAAACATGCGTGTATGGTTGAAGGACATTGCAAAGTACATTAGATCAACACGGGCACTGCAGTTTTCCATTTCACGCCTAGTAGCTCGGCTTCGACTTTAATCATACGCCTCTTCCAGTACAAGACTCATAGAATCTGTACGAGAATGGGATGTAAACAGAAGTGGTGACTTGAAAGTTTGGGTCAGTCAGGAAAGCGTGCTCGATGTCTACTGGAAAACCTTATGAGAGTCTTTTGCGCGTCATTACAACCCTTCAACGGCCGGGATCTGAGGGTGGGATCATTTTTGTGCAAGATGGCGCTTCTCCGCATATTGCACAGCCAGTGAAACGGCTGTTGCAGAGGCATTTCGGAAACGCTAGAATTATCAGCCGTCCTTTCCTTGCATCCCGGTCGTCCAGATCACCTGATCTTGAACCCTTTGTGGCTGTGGGTTTATATTAAAGATGTTGTTTTCGGTGCTCCAATTACGAACGTAGCTGGAAAAAAAATTCTAAACGTGACGCTCGAGACACTGCCATCTGTTGTGGAACATGCTGTTCCTCCATTTTCTGCTTTTGGCAGTAAAAGTTGGGCAGCATATTGGAAGTGTTTTGCGCCAGTCTCACGACAATTAGAAATCGATGTTATTTGGCTTTTATACGGTTTTTGGCCTCAGGACAACTATACATCTATTTTTTCCATCCGATGTGATGCGACTTTCTTGTGGTGGACGGGCTTACCTAACAGTGACACAGCTGTTGACTGCCGAAATTGTGTAGTCATGCTCAATGAACAGTACATATCATGGAATCTGCCACTCAAACCATCTTGCTTGTATTTTGATTCGTCTGTCATTTGTAGCCGACCTTCCTTATGGTAAGACGCTTACTACATATCAAATGTAACAATTTTCGTTTTTTTCCCACGACATTTCCCCCTGTGTAAGTAATATATTGTTCAGATTTTACATCATTCTGATCAGTTGTTATCTTTCTGCAGCGTTTTGAAACTGGAACTTTAGTTATGGACACCCTGTATATTTAACAATAGTTTATTAAAAACAACTTAAATGGTTGCAATGATAATACAACTATGGAATAACAGCCACCTAGAAATTTTAAAGATTTCAAAACAAATTTCAGTGCAAGTAGTAAACAAGAAATCAGATCAGAAGAATAATAAAATTTAGAGCTTATGCGCAAATAACAGTTGCACAACTAACGGACTCCATATACTTATACTAAGAAAAGTAAATCCCAGTCAAACTGCAGTTAAATAGTTGATTGGCCTGTGACTTTTTTCATAGGCAGATCATAGAACCAAATGACCAACTTAACAAAAGCAAAATTGGTTTATCGAAGAATTAAAGATTTTTTATCAGAAAGCAAAAAATTGTTAGAAGCAGATGTAGTTAACGAGATAACGATGCAAAGTAAAATAAAAATATTCTTAATAATTGCACCAGCAGCTTAAGGCCAAATTACAAAAAAAACATTAAAATAAGATACACACATACAAGGAACAACTGCAAATCTAAAACGTAAAAAAACTTGAAATCAATGAGATACACCAGACAGCTGTATCGAAAGGCATATGTCCGATCAAACCATCTAACCACTATGAAAGCAACGCCATATATTAAGGGGACTGCAAATTTTTACAAACACCAGTATTGAGTACTAGTACCAAGTAGTACAAGCAGTAGTATTCGAATAAGCCAAAGCAGGTACTGGTACAGATTAACTGAATTAATAGCTTGTAGCCAAGAAAACAAATTTACAGTTGGCGTAGTTGCTTCACGATCAGCCTGAAAGTCCACTTAAATGTAAAACTAATCCGTTAACAAAGTGCCCCAGCAAAAAAGATGCCACAAAATTAGAGACTACCTCTTAAACGGCGATTCTTCACTTAAACCCTCACAGTAAGGGTAAAAAGAACAGTTAAAGATGCATTCTTAGAACTAAAGTTATACTGAGAATCAAATTTTATGACTTGCAAACAGTTTTTATAGCACTTTAAAAGAAAGGCATCCACTGAGTTGACGGCCGTCGGCCAGTTCAACAAGCTTTACATTTAACACAGGCGTCTTCAGGATGCTCTGAAAACCTGCGCAAGGAATAAATACGTAATAATGCAAGACCTTGCGGTTCAGAGACCAAGTACAGTAGTAAACTAAGTCTGTGTTACGGACATCACGCAGCGAAACAACCGCTTAACTTCAGAGGATTAAACAGTTAACAGGTGACAAATAATTAATAGACAGAGCTACTTCACAAATAAGCAAGTACAAAGCTGGCCAGCTGGCTTACTGAAACAGATCACTGTAAAAAACATAAAGCCAATTCTGTTGGCAGCTGTCACAGTACCAGCTAAGGCATGCAGTGAGGTCTCTAATGATAAAACTTTAGTAATGGAATACATGTCCTGCAATATACACGTGAAATTTAACAGTATGGTATTCAAAACCATTGCGTAAAGAAAGTTTAATAGGGATTTAAGGTGTCAGCAAAAAAAAAAATCAAACAACATATTTGCACAAGACGCAGGACACTGGATAACATGGTGAGACACCCTATTGTAAGCAACCTTAACAGTAGGTGTCTAGAGCACTTTCTACACTAATAGTAAACGCTTCCGTACACTGGCGACGTGAGGAAATGAACGCAACAAGTAATCTACTGAAGTACTGAACAGTAAAAGCTATTTACACACACCGCAAGACAGCCAAGGTGCTCAATAAGGAATATGTTTATACCTTTAACGCACGACGGCCACAAGTTGTGAATATGTACTCGCTTATGAAACAAAACGGGCAGCTTTGACCCACAGTATCAGACAGTAGTAAAGTCACAACTGTTAAGGAAGTGCACGGGAAACCAGGATGCATGAATTTAGAGCCAATAATCAAGCACCTCATTGCAGTCCACAATACAGCGAGATGACAAAAGTCATAGAATACCTCCTAATATCGTGTCGGGCCTACTTTTACTCGGCATAGAGCAGCAACTAGACGTGGCATGGACTCAACAAGTCCTCCGCAGAAATACTGACAAGGGAACCTCCCCATCGCACCCCCCTCAGATTTAGTTATAAGTTGGCACAGTGGATAGGCCTTGAAAAACTGAACACAGATCAATCGAGAAAACAGGAAGAAGTTGTGTGGAACTATGAAAAAATAAGCAAAATGTACAAACTGAGAAGTCCATACGAAGATATGCAACATCAAGGACAACCTGAACTCGGGAGCGCCGTGGTCCCGTGGTTAGCGTGAGCAGTTGTGGAACGTGAGGTCCTTGGTTCAAGTCTCCACTCAAGTGAAATTTTTTTTTTTATTTTCGCAAAAGTTATGATCTGCCCATTCGTTCATTGAGGTCTCTGTTCACTGTAATAAGTTTAGTGTCTGTTTTGCGACCGCACCGCAAAACCGTGCCATTGGTAGACGAAAGGACGTGCCTCTCCAATGGGAACCGAAAACGTTTGATCGCAAGGTCATAGGTCAACCGATTCCTCCACAGGAAAACACGTCTGATATATTCTATACGACACTGGTGAGGGCATGTGCGTCACATGACAGGAATATGTTGTCGACCCACCTAACTTGTACACTTGGCGAATGGGTAAAAAGATTCTTCTACATTGCCCGATTTAAGTTTTCTTGTGGATGTGAGAATTACTCCCAAAAAAGTGATGAAAACATAAGAGTTTGGCACATAAACTGCAGCAAATGAATCCAACAGTTTCACAGTCGCAGACTTTTCCCTGTGCTCTATCAAAACATATGTTTTTTAAAGTTTTCAATTTTTTCCGTGTGTAGACCGTCAAATGCTGCATATGTCCAAGCAAATCTGAACATGTCCTGAAATTTTGGAAAGCGAAGTTGATTATGTGTGAGTGCCTGAACTTTGATAATTGTCTGAAAATAAAATTTTAGGCTCGAAGGGAGACTTGAACCAAGGACCTCTCGTTCCGCAGCTGCTCATGCTAACCACGGGACCACGGCGCTCGTCAGTTCAAACCATCCCTGATGTTGCCTATCTTTGCATGGACTACTCAGTTTGCAAATTTTGCTTTTTTTTCATAGTTCCACACAACTTCTTCCTGTTTTCGCGATTGATCTGTGTTCAGTTTTTCAAGGCCTATCCACTGTGCCAATTTATAACTAAATCTGAGGGGAGTGCGATGGGGAGGTTCCCTTGTGAGCTATTTCTGCCTCTATCGCCACACATAACTGCGAAAGTGTTAACGGTGCAGGATTTTCTGCACGAACTGAGCTCTCGATTATGTCACATGAATGTTCGATGGGATTCATGACGGGCGATCTGGGTGGTCAAAACATTCGTGTGAACCGTCCAGAGCCGGCCGAAGTGGCCGTGCGGTTAAAGGCGCTGCAGTCTGGAACCGCAAGACCGCTACGGTCGCAGGTTCGAATCCTGCCTCGGGCATGGATGTTTGTGATGTCCTTAGGTTAGTTAGGTTTAACTAGTTCTAAGTTCTAGGGGACTAATGACCTCAGCAGTTGAGTCCCATAGTGCTCAGAGCCATTTGAACCATTTTTTTGAACCGTCCAGAATGTCCTTCAAACCTATCGCAAACAATTGTGGCTCGGTGACGCCCTCTAGTACCATGGAAGTCATTTCCTAATCTCTTAACAAATGTCCTATCATCCTGTCCCTTCTCTTAGTCAGAATTTTCCTCATTTCCTCTCCGATTCTGTGCAGACCCACCTCATTTCTTACCTTATCAGTCCACCTAATATTCGACATTTGCCTGTAGCACGGCATCTCAACTGCTCCGATTCTCGTCTGTTCCGGTTTCCCTAAGGTCCATGTTTCACTGCCATACAACGCTGTGCTCCAAACGTACATTCTCAGAAATTTCTTCCTCAAATTAAGGCCTATGTTTGATACTAGTACACTTCCCTCGGACAGAAATGCCATTATTGCCATTGCTAATCTGCTTCTGATGTCCTCCCTGCTCCGTCCGTCATTGGTTATTTTGCTGCCTTGGTTGTAGAATTCATTAACTTCGTCTACTTCGCGACCATCAATCTTGACGTTAAGTTTCTCGCTGTTCTCATTACTGCTATTTCTCATTACTTACGTCTTTCTTCGATTTACTCTCAATCCAAATTCTGTACCCATTGGCCTATTGATTCCATTCAGTGGATGATGTGATTCTTCTTCACTTTCACTCAGGATAGCAATGCCATCAGCGAATCGTATCACTGATGTCCGTTCGTCTTGAATTTTAATTCCACTGCCGGCCGAAGTGGCCGTGCGGTTAAAGGCGCTGCAGTCTGGAACCGCAGGACCGCTACGGTCGCAGGTTCGAATCCTGCCTCGGGCATGGTTGTTTGTGATGTCCTTAGGTTAGTTAGGTTTAATTAGTTCTAAGTTCTAGGGGACTAATGACCTCAGCAGTTGAGTCCCATAGTGCTCAGAGCCATTTGAACCATTTTTTAATTCCACTCCTGAACCTGTCTTTCATTTCTATCACTGCTACTTCGATGTACATATTGAATGGTAGGGTGAAAGACTATATCTATGTCTTACCCCTTTTTAGACCGTGTACTTCGTTCTTGGTCGTCCACCCTTAGCCGGTCGCTGTGGCCGAGCGGTTCTAGCAGCTTCAGTCCGGAGCCGAGCTGTTGATACTGTCGCAGGTTCGAATCCTGTCTCGGGCATGGATGTGTGTGATGTCCTTAGGTTGGTTAGGTTTAAGTAGTTCTAAGTCTAGGGAACTGATGACCACAGATGTCAAATCCTATAGTACTTAGAGCCATTTGAACGATCCACTCTTATTATTCCCTCTTGGCTCTTGTACATATTTTATATTACCCGTCTCTCCCTGCAGCTTACCCTTATTTTTCTCAGAATTTGGAACATCTTACACCACTTTACATTTTTCCACGTCAGCAAATCCTAAGAACGCGTCTTGATTTTTCTTAAAGCTTGCTTCCATTATCAACCGCTAAGTCAGAATTGCCACTCTGTTGCCTTTACCTTTCACAAAGCCAAACTGATCGTCATCTAACACGTCCTCAATTTTCTTTTCCATTCTTCTGTATATTATTCTTGTCAGTAGCTTGGATGCATGAGCTGTTAAGTTGATTGTGCGATAATTGTAGCAATTGTCGACTCGGGCAGTTTTTGGAACTTTGTGGACGATATTTTTCCGAAAGTCAGATCGGAAGTCATCAGACTCCTACGTTCTACACACCAACGTGAATAGTCGTTTTGTTGCCATTTCCCCACAATGACTTTCGAAATTCTGATGGAATGTTATCTATCCCTCCTGCTTTATTTGATTTTAAGTTCTCTAGAGATCTCTCGAATTCTGGTTCTAATACTCGATCCCTTATATCGTTTAAATTGACTCCTGTTTCTTCTTCTATGATATCGGTCAAATCTTCCCCTGCATAGAGGCCTTCAAAGTACTCTTTGCATCTATCCGCTCTCTCCTCTGCATTTAACAGTCTAATTCCCATTGCGCTCTTAATGTTATCACCCTTGCTTTTAATTTACCTAAGGTTATTTTGACTTTTCTATAAGCTGAGTCATTCCTTCCGACAATCATTTCTTCACATTTTTCATGCAGCCATTTCCTCTTAACTTCCCTGCACTTCCTATTTATTTCATTCCTCAGCGACTTGTACTTCTGAATTTCAGAATTTACCTGAAAAATTTTGTCCTTTCTCCTTTTATCAATAACTGAAATATTTCTTCTGTTGCCCATGGTTTCTTCGCAGTTACCTTTTTTGTACCAATGTTTTTCTTTCAACTCCTGTGATTGCTCTTTTTAGAGATGTCTATTCCACTTCAACTGTGCTATCTACGGTCTCCGAGAACTTCAAGCTTATCTCGCCATTTCTTAGCACATCCACATTCCACTTCTTTGCGTATTGATTCTACCCGACAACTCTTTTAAACTTCAGCCTACTCTTAATCACTACTACATTGTGATCTGAGTCTATATCTGCACCTGGATACGTCTTAAAATCCAGTATTTGATTTCGGAATCTAAGTGAATCTAAGTGAAATCTTCCGGTATCACCCGGCCTTTTCCAAGTATACCTCCTCCTCTTGTGATACTCGAACAGAATATTCGCTATTACTAGTAAAATTTATTGTAGAACTCAATTAGTCTTTCTTCTCTCTCATTCCTTGTTCCAAGACGATATTCTCCCGTAACCCCTCCTCCTACTCCTTACCCTACAACTGCATTGCAGTCCCCCATGACTATTACATTTTCATCTCCCTTTAATCACTGCATTACCCTTTCAATATCCTCATATAATTTCTCTATCACTTCATCATCAGCTTGCGACGCCGGTATGTATACTTTAATTATCGTGGTCGATGTTGGCTTGCTGTCGATTCTGTTAAGAACAACTCTCTCACTAAACTATTCACAGCAACACATTGTCTGCCCTACCTTCCCATTCATAAATAATTCTACTCCTGTTATACCATTTTCTGCTGCTGTTGATATTACCCTATACTCACCTGACCAGAAATGCTTGTATTCCTTCCATTTCACTTTATTGCCCCCTACTGTATCTAGATTGAGCTTTGGCATTTTCCTTTTCAGATTTTCTAGCTTCCCTACTACGTTCAAACTTCTGGCATTCCACGCCTGGACTCGTAGAACTTTATCCTTACATTGGTTATTCAGTCATTTTCTCACTGTCATATCCCCTATGGCAGTTCCCTCACGGAGATCCTAACGGGGGATTATTCTAGAATCTTTTGCCAATGGAAAACAAGACTGCCTAGATAGTACACAATCAGTTCTTCTCTGAATTTTCATTGAGAAACGAAGAGTGATAATGGACAAATGGGGCCTCAAATTGCTCAGCGTGAGATCTAGTTTCCCAAAATAGCTTTAAATAGCTTGAAAGTACACAGCGTAAGTAAAGAAAACTTAATTAGTGATTTGAGGAAACCCTGAAATATTTCACGAATAGCTGCTGGTAGCTATGCTAATGAAGTGTTAAATATATCAAATAACAGCATAAATTGAATCTATTCTGCTTTCTCTTGATTTGCATATTCTTAATAATAATAATAATAGCTACTGACTGATATTTAAATATATTTATTGGTTTTTGAACAAAATATAAAATTTAAAAAAAGAAGGTCGTATATTTTGTGAAACTGCCTGCAAGTAAGAAACGATCTAGATTAGAGAAACAGTTGACGCGCCTTTGAATGGTGTTTGAACTGATGTACAGCAGATGTGCTGTCGATTGAGAATTTAAGGTTCAATGTTCAAGTTAGAATCTTAGACTTTCAAGGAGTACTAGAGGATGCTTGTTTGATGAAATTTTACTCGGTGGTTTTCTTGTGACAATAACGTGTGAGCATCTCAGCTGCTGAACATCACATCGAGCATCATTCAAAGGCGTGTAAAATATTTGTCCAATCTATTTTATTTCTTACTTTTTGACATATTATATCACAAAAACATTTGACCTTTTTCTCAAATTATTTTTAGACGATAGGGTGCCATTCCCTTGCTTTATCTCCACTGTCGTCCACCCTGGTTAAGGAAAGGAAGCTTCCAAGCGAGCAAGAGGAGAATAAAGGAGGAGGTCGGAGCTTCGCCGCCGGCAGGACGCAGTGACTACGGGATCAGAAGGTGCTCGGCTCCTGCCATTGCTGATGCGATCGCCAGGGAGCCCTGGAGGTACTCTCAGACGAATACGGGCGAGCTTAGCGGAGCAACGAGCCCCATTCTTATCTGGTCGGAAAGACGCCGCGCAGGAGTCTCCGTTGGCGCTGACCCCACCTGACCTCGCGCCAGGGCAGCGCTACTCCCACGCGGGCCGGTTCTCTCTCCGTCGCTAATTCCGCCAGTTCAGACACTCGTGCTCTCAGTCTCGAGGACAGGCGCACGAACAATTGTCTTCGATCGTCGAGCTCCCGCACTCTCAAAAGCAAACGAAATGTTAAGAGAAGGAAGCAACTGACAAGAAACTGGACTTTTTTCTGTATCGGTGCTTTGCTGCAGAGAGATTTATAAAATGTGTTTATGTTCTTATTTATATCATTCGCTTACTGGTTTTATTTTCTATTGTAGTCGCGATTGGTGACCATGAAACCCTGCATTTGTGAGTAGTCAACTATTCTCTACAGTTACGCTTCGCCAGGCAACGCATGAGTACAATTCGAAAAGATGTATGAATAGGTAAGTATGCATACATTGAATATTCAGAGGACAAACAATGCAATGTACTCCAAAAACATGTAAGGTTTGCTTGTTGCATTGTCTTTCAGTTGACGTTTACTATCATTTCTTGGATTCCTACCAAAATGAACTGTAATACAATCATTAATAGAAAACAACGTAACAACCTAGTGACCACGAAGTTGCGACGAGTAACTGACAAAAGTGAGAGGAAATTGCGTATTGGACGGAGTTGTGTAGTAGTGTTACAAAAAATGTAGCTACACCTTTAAGTCTAGCCTTACAGCAGATGGCGTGAAAAAAAAAGTGGAAATTCTGAGTTCACGCCATATGCTTCATTTGCTTGGAAAAATGAGTAAGGAAAACATCGTAAGCTTGGTGCTCCGGTTTTTGTAACTAATTGTTAAAAGATATATCGCTATACACCATGATCTGCATTTAAAATATTTTTTAGGTCATATAGCATGTAGCTCACGATCATCGGAATTTTATGCAGAGGACAAACAATAAAAATTTACATCTTGACATCTTGATGTTTATAAAACACATCAAGGTGACAGAAGTCGTGGAATAGCGATATGTCGCTATTATACAAGGTATAAAAGTGCAGTACACTGGTGGAGCTGTCATTTGTTCTCAAGTGATTCATGTGGAAAGGTTTCCGATGTGATTGTGGCCGCACGACGGCAATCGACATACTTTGTACGTGGAATGGTAGTTGGAGCTACACGCATGGGACAATCCATTTCGGAAATCGTTAGTGATTCAATATTTCGAGATCCACAGTGTCAAGAGTGTGCCTAGAATACCACATTTCAGACATTACCTCTCACCACGGACAACGCATTGGCCGACGGCCTTCACGTAACGACCGAGAACAGTTCCGTTTCCGTAGAGTTGTCAGTGGTAACAGTCCAGCAACACTGCTTCAACGTATGGACGTATGACGAACGTTTCCCTTAGGACCGTGCGGCAATATTTGGCGTTAATGGGCTGTAGCAGCAGACGACCGACGCGACCGCTTTTGCTAATAGCTAGACATCGCCTGCAGCGCCTCTCCTGGGCTATTGACCATATTGGTTGGATCGTAGGGGATTGGAAAACGGTGGCCCGGTCAGATGCGCCACGGTTTGAATAGGTAAGAACTTATAGTAGATTCTTTTTACCCTTCGCAGAAGATGTCGAAGCACCAAGAGTGCCGTCCACATTGACAAGTCATTTGTAAACCAGCATTCGCCGGCGACGACGAAAACAACGTTTACGCATCATTGTAAGAAGCAGTGCCTCAGTGGCTATTCACTCAAACCGAGTGAATGCGCTAGACAGAACAGTGTGCTATTTATAGCATCAGTCCTGGCGCACGCAGCGGATGTGGACTCTTATCAGCTCCCGCTATCGCACCGGAATGAGTTTTCCAGCAACACAGGTCCAAGTAATACTAGAGACCGTGTTGCTCCAAAGCAATTTGAATCGCGCGCCAAAAACTAGACAACCAATCACTGGCAATAATAATCTCGGAAACAGGAATAGTACGGTAGGCTAATATTTCCCGAGTTTCAAAGGATGCCAAACCGGCTCTTCCTGCATTGTTGCAAGCAACGAAAGCTACAGTTACCCATCCGTTACCCAAACTGGAGGAAGAAAAAACTTTCATTAAGGAAAAATTTAACCTCGCACCACAAAATAAAGTAGGTCCATTAATAAGAAAAAATTGAGTAGTTTTACCTACTCCTCTTGTTTCGTTCTTTTTACCCTTCGCAGAAGATGTCGAAGCACCAAGAGTGCCGTCCACATTGACAAGTGATTTGTAAACCAGCATCTTGCCAAAAGCCGAGAAGCGATTCTTCTTGGTGTTTTAGCTCTCTGGGGCACTCTGGGATGCTCTCTGGGCTTCTCTGTGATGCTCTCTGGGCTGCTCAATAGATGTCGAGCACAGTCTCTGATTGGTTGTCTAGTTTTTGGCGCGCGATTCAAATTGCTTTGGAGCAACACGGTCTCTAGTATTACTTGGACCTGTGTTGCTGGAAAACTCATTCCGGTGCGATAGCGGGAGCTGATAAGAGTCCACATCCGCTGCGTGCGCCAGGACTGATGCTATAAATAGCACACTGTTCTGTCTAGCGCATTCACTCGGTTTGAGTGAATAGCCACTGAGGCACTGCTTCTTACAATGATGCGTAAACGTTGTTTTCGTCGTCGCCGGCGAATGCTGGTTTACAAATGACTTGTCAATGTGGACGGCACTCTTGGTGCTTCGACATCTTCTGCGAAGGGTAAAAAGAACGAAACAAGAGGAGTAGGTAAAACTACTCAATTTGTTCTTATTAATGGACCTACTTTATTTTGTGGTGCGAGGTTAAATTTTTCCTTAATGAAAGTTTTCACGAATCCATGGACCCAAGTTGTCAACAAGGCACAGTGCAAGCTGGTGGTGACTCCATAGTTATGTGATGTATGCTGTGTTTACATAGAATGGACTGGATCCTCTGGTCCAGCTGAACCGATTATTGACTGGAAATGATTATATTCGGTTGCGTGGAAACCATTTGCACCCAATCATGGACTTCTTGTTCCCAAACAAAGATGTCATGTAAGAGGCCACAACTGTTTGCTATTGATCTGAAGAACATTGTGGACAGTTCGAGTGACTGATTTGGTAACCCAGATCGCCCAACATTAATTCCATCGAACATTTATGGGACATAATTTAGATTTCAGTTCGTGCACAAAATCCTGCGCTGTTACGGTTGGCTATAGAGGCATCATGGCTCAGTAGCTCTGTAGAGACTTCCAGTGACTTTTCAAGTCCGTATCACGTCTGGTTGGTGCACTACGCCGGGCAAAAAGAGTTCCGATACGATAATACTAGGTATGCCATGACTTTTGTGACCTCAGTGGAAGAACATTTTGTACATATTTCAGTAGAAATACTTAGTAGGTTATTTACAAATTTCGTACGTCTGTATCGAATGACATATTTATGGTTTTCAATGACATCTTTTTGGTATTTAAACTGTCGTGCAACAACCTGGATGTCACAGAGAAAAGAGTGATAACGGACCTAATAGCGCTCACATAGATATAGTTATGAGTGGATGTTAAACATCCCAAGGATTATGTTTTCTAGATCCGCATCAGTTTTATCAGAGTCGGAGGACAAGCTTGTATTGTTGAATTAAGGATGTGGAAGGAAAACATCTGTGCCATTTCAAAGGGACCATCCTCGCATTTGCATTGAGCGACTTAGGCAAATCATAGCAAAGGTAAACTGGATGCATGGCAACGGATTTACACTGTCATCCTTCTGAATGTGAGTTGACTGTGCTAACCACTAAGCCATCTCGGTAACTACACACATCGATTTGTATATGTATTGCACATTGTCTTTTATATCATATCACCAAAAACGGTTTAGCAGCTAAATATTTGTATAGCATGTGATGATGTACAGCAACATGTCTTTTAATAAATATGTGGTCACGCAATGAATACGGATATAGTATAGTGTTGTGAAGCAATAGCAAAATAGTTTGGGTCGTCCGCAGTGAGCTATACAAACTGATCAGACGCGAGGAGCAAAACAACTAATCGCAGCATGCCTCGATGGATTTCTCCATCACGTCTTGTGCCTTTCATGATTCGACACTTAGACGTACAATTTATCCTTTGGGTGTTCAGTTCGACAAGTTGTAGCACCTTCCTTGTGATCTGCGGGTCCATAGTGCTTGCGATGCTCCACCAGCCAAATCCGACCGATTTGTAGAATCTCACTGCCATTTGTATGGCGTTCTCTACGATTTTGGATCTGAATAGACTATGTCCTCGAAGGTAATGCAATGCATGCCATGTACCGTGTACCAGGTTCTCTCCTCATCTTTCTGTTCCTCTCACGCCCCTACTGTGCTGATGCCACGCAAACTTACAGCACGCCGACAACTGCTACGAGGGTCGATACCGTACTAATCTCCCAGCGGAAGGTCGAAGCCGTTAACTCCCAACAGCGACTTCCGAACGCAACATCCTGAATGGGCCGGCCTCAGGCTTCATATCTCGCACCCCTTGTCGGCGTCCTCCAGGTTAGCTTTTCCCTGCATATAGTAGCAAACAGCGTTAGGGCCCTTGCTGTTCGTGTTGTGTGTAAAGGATCTCACAAGCAATTTTTATAGTAACCTAAGACTTCTTGCACCTGAAGCCCTCTTCTATAGACAAGTAATGCCTGAAGAAAACTGCTCAAATATCCAGCGGGTCTTGATAAGACTTCAAACTGGTACAAAGTGTGGCCACTTGCTTTCAATGTGCACGAATTTAAAACTGTGCATTTCACAAAAGCAGAAAAGTAGTATCCAGTGACTACCATGTCGATTAGTCACAAATTGGTAAAAATAGCTCTAAGCTCTATTGGACTTGACTACTGAGGTCATGAGTCCTCTAGACTTAGAACTACTTAAACCTAACTAAACTAAGGACATCATACACATCCATGGCCGAGGCCGGATTCGAACCTGCGACCGTAGAAGCAGCGCGGTTCCGGTCTGAAGCGCCTAGAACCGCTAGGCCACAGCGGCCGGCGATTAGTCACACCTGGTATCAGTCAGATCATACAAATGCATGTGTACAACAACATTACGGCAATAGACTGATCATAAAGGCTGGGTCATAGATAAAGACAGTTTGCACACTTCAATTCATTGGCAGGATTCTCGGAAAATGCCGTCAGTCTACAAAATACACGAACATCTTATCTATGAATACTGCATAAGTGTGTTGGACAGTACGAATGCAATGGCGACTTTAGATAAAATATGGCCTTTGACCGTCAGGTTCCCTACATGCGGCACAAGGCCAAGCACATGATGTCAGTCCACACTGTCCCTCTCCTGAGCCACTTGCTGCTCATAAACCGCGCCTATCCGTTACTTCGTCCCAAACCCATCACTCCTAAGCTTCTCACCTGTCTTCCGTTCCTCCTAAGCCATGACACTTTTTTGGGAATACGCCAGTCAGAGAGCTAATGAACCGAAACACATATTTAGTTCTTCCGATAGCAGATCAGTATTTTACAGTCCACATTTCGCAGCTCCTTAAGCCATGCCTCTTTCTTACAAATATGCCAGTGGTACATAACGTCATTCTCGTCTATTTGGGTTGGAAATTGCATAATGTATTCAAGGTGTCAGATATATTTGCATTATCGCCAGTGTTAGTTCGTTATCCATACCCGTGTGCCTAAACGGTTAAACAGTATGTGAGAGATATTATTCACTTATTTTGCTCAATTTTCTATTTTAGGTTCAGATTGTGAGCAGTATATGTCTAAACACACGCATGTTGACCTTGTGGCCATCACAAACAGATGCCAGCATTGTGTTATAGTTAGCTTTTTTCGTATTTTAATGTTTTAGAGAAATTATAATTGTTTCCACAGCTAAATCAATAACCTTCTTTCGTTTTACAATATTTGGAAGCATTTGTGAGAAATATGTAAAACGGCTTCTTTTCTTACCATATACTATAGCTTTGTGCTATTCAGCCACTATAATCCAAGTAAAATGCGCTGAATTTTCACGATGGTGATATTTTTAATGTTTCGTACGGAGGGAGGGAGGAGAATCTGTTATTACAAACATTGTTCAAGGCACGGTGGGTTCAATAAACGAAGCACCTGACATTTTTAAACGTTTTTCAATAACGATTCACTTGAGTAAATAATTTTAGGGCGGAAGATGATACTGCATAATGTTCTGCACTACAGAAACATAATTAACGTTACTGACTAGCTAACATCGTTTTTCATTAATTTCGATTTTGGAACTGCTTGAGGTTATATCCCACTGGGATGGATAACATTTGATCGTATCTATGTGATAAACATAACTGAACTAGCAACCGAGGAAGAACGGATGTGAATACTAACAATATTGTTACTGCCTGTCGAGCATTGCTATTATAAACCTATAATAAAAGTGTAATAACTTACATAATGGTAATTTGCGGTTCAAGAGCAGCACACAGTGCTAAATTAGATGCACAGTGATCGTAATTAAATAACGACAGTAGGCAAGTAGGAACCTGAAGTAAACTAAAGAAAATCTACACCTGCAAATAGCAACTTACATGAACAGTCACACAGTCTTGTGACAGATTTTGGATAAATTGGTACAGATAAAAAAGTAAATATCAACAACATAGCAGAAAACTAAAATAAAAGAAATTTAAATGTGCTTATGAGAAAACAACACATACACGTTCAACAATTCCAACATACTTCTTAGCGAAGAATAACGAACCCTCCAAACAAGTGAGTGAAGGAGAAACATAATTTGTTCTTGTTATTGTTGTATTCAGGATTCTTCTCTAACAATTAACAAATGCAATCATTAGGAAGATCATAATAGAAACAGAACATCTTGTAGAAAAAGGAGGAAAAACAATAACGTAAATACAAGACTAATAACATTACTGAAAGTAAAACAAGTAAATTGCTTCACTGAAAGCAAGAAAGTCATAGACGCAAATAGTAAGGTAGCAAAGATACACTAACAATGAAGTCCATTACTGTAAAACTACAGGAAAGAAAGGGACTGTGGGTACAAAAGCAGAGAATAACAAGTACTGCTCATGGATGCGCAAGTATATATGAATGGAACAGACGACTTTTTTAAAAAAAAAAGTGTTGAAGAATTAAAGAATGATCTAATTTATAGATTTCAAATGGAACCGAAAAATGCATTAGAAGTGTCAAGAACGTACAAAACAGAAAAACAAAAGAAAAATAATCTGGAGCATCCATGGTCAGGAGCCAATCCAAAACGCATAAGGGCCCAAGGGATCAGTTATCAATTTCAAGAAAGCTCTGACATAGCATGTTGTAGAGCTCATGCACTACTAACTAGCTGAATATTACCAACTAGAGAACAATAGATATATACAAAACTCCTCAGCATTAGTCTGAAAATAAATCTTTTGTACTGATTTCTGTTTCTTTGTTTTGTATGTTATTTACATATTTGGAACAACGCGAAGCACCCACTGTTATGCACTTCCCAGAGGTCTGCAAAATACGGAATTAGATGTAGATATAAATGCGGCGACCTGGAAGCATAGTTCATCCTTCAGAATCTCTACTTGCCTGTAGAATCTACCTTGTGAGGAATACGACTCCAAGGAATCATTCACTGCCACAAAAATGCCCTTCCTTGTAAGAGCCTTCTATGCACCACTTATTTCACTGAGGAAACTAAGTGGAATTCCAGTAGCGCCTGCACCAGGTCAAACGTTTTGGTACATTGCACAATAAGTCCCGTTCAGTACCTCATTCAACTATCTCTTGCTGTGATGCATCTTCAGGAATGGAAAAGAAGGAATTTCACACGCTGGGTGTATTTCTTTTTGGCATTCATTCGTTCATTCATCTACATGCCGCGTTCCTTACAGTCCATCATGAGGGAGAAAGAAGAAGGAAGGTAGGTTACAGTTTAACGTCCCACGGGCAGTTCAGTCATTAAACACGGAGCGCAAGCTTGGATTGCGAAAAGATGGAGAAGAATCTGGACCGTGCTCTTTTCAAAAGAGCCGTCTGGGCATTTTCATTAAGCGATTTAGGGAAGTAACGGGAAGCCTAAATATAGATGACCCGATTGGAATTTGAACCGTTGTCCTCCAGAATGCGAGTTCAGTGCGCTGACAACTGTACCCCATTACTCGGTTCCTTGTGAGAGAGAGCCAACAGGAATGTATACATTAAGGGGCACAAGCACCCACTTATGGCTTCCTCTGTGAAATGTACTAACAACAAATTATTGCAGATAATTTTTTCTAATTTCATTTTTTAACCGATAGACACAGTCAACAATCTTTCGTTTTGCGGCATATTCCGACATTTCTTATTAAACCACAATGGGTTCAAATGGCTCTAAGCAGCATGGGACTTAACATCTGAAGCCATCAGTCGCCTAGACTTAGAAATACTTAAACCTAACTAACCTAAGGACATCACACACATCCATGCCCGAGGCAGGGTTCGAACCTGCGACCGTAGCAGCAGCGCGGTTCCAGACTGAAGCACCTAAAACCGCTCCGCCACAGCGGCCGGCGCACAATGGGTTTTTGTGCCCGTAATCAACTTAGTCGGCACACACGTCTCCAGCGAACCATTTACGATCAGCTTATTCTTTGCCTATAGTTCCTTTACAGCCAACATATTTGGTGCTTGTAACAGATCGCCTATACCGACCTTCAAGGCTCATTTTTAATATTTCAGCAAGCGATTAGTTCCCCAATTTTTAACAACACAGCATCAGGCTGCGGAGCTTAGTTGAATTGCTTTGTCGACGAGTAACTCACAACAGTGCTACAATGGTAGTGGTGTTGATACAATGGTAGTGGTGTTGATACAAAACAGAGCAATGGGAACTATAAACAAAGCAAACACTGCATTATATCTACAGCAACGGGTGCCGAAGCTGACACTTCGTCAGAAAAGAAACCAAGGGATTTCACAGAGTAAGGAACAAGTGGTAGAAGATATATTAGCTTTTGTGCAAGATGAGTCAGTGGAATGTGTGGTGTCGTATACGCTCGACTCTGCGGACAATGTACATGAGGAGTACAATGATGACGAAATGTACTTAAAAAGTGAAAGTGGTACTGAAGCAAATGTCGAGCCGTGTAGTTCATCATCCTTTTCGGGTAGGGAGCCACAAATTCCGTCTCCAATGAAACGAAGTAAACGACAATCGTCGTCCAAGGAGCGGGTTCTAAACATAATTACGTACATGGAAATTCATCCGCTGCATAGAGAAAAAACAATTATGAGCAAGTTTAGTATACGTTGACAGCGATATGACAGTGTAGTGCATAAGAAAAACTACAGACATTCAAAGGAGGAAAACGTGCACTTGTTACAAAACAGGTGTTTGCGCATTTCAAAGATGCTCGACACAATTTACGGGTTGCGCATGATAGTAACCTACTACGTTACACACATCAGACTGCGCGCGACATACATTACAGTGATTTCAAGAAAAGCATTGGATGGTCGCATAACTTGAAACAGTGCTCCGAAATTAGGAGACGTAATGAAATTTTAAACCAAGTGTCGACTTGACGATGCACAGCAAACTGCGGAATAGGCCAAAAAATTTGTACACGAGGTAAACGAACTTATCGCATCGTTCAGTAAGGAATTTATTTTCAACCCCGACCAATGAGGATTCGAAGAGAAAATGCATGTCAAAGTAACCCTGGAAATTAGAGGTACCAAGTAAGTTGTATCAATTTTATTTGGAATAAAATTAACTTTTTCACTGCATTAGAATGCATTTTGAAAACATCCATCATGCATAACCCAATGGCATTCTTCACACAGACACACAGACACACACACACACACAAACACACACACACACACACACATCAAGGTTTTAACGCATTCGTATGCAATTATGTTGAGTGTTAATGTGGATGATAAATTGACTGGTAAGTTATTTGCTGTGCTGCGAGAAGTTGGAGGTGCTCTGCTCCTTACGATGCGCGTAATCAGGCCAGCGTAGTAGGGAATATTTACGTCACAGCAAGCAGGAGTGGGTAAAAGGAAGTAGGAGAACTACAACTATGGTACGAGCGCTGCTTTTTGCCAATAGCTGGTCAAAAGAACTGCTTTTTGACTGATCCCTGGTCTGCGTATAAAAATCATATTCCTTTGGAGGAAACTTCCCTCCTGAAAAGTGTGTGACATTGCAGTTCATACCATCTGGAACCTCTGGAGAAATTCAGCCTCTGTACGTTAGATTTTTTCGTGCCTGTCAAACATATAATTACCCTTTCTGCAGTTACACCTTAAAGGATAGCCAGAGACGCTGTTTATTATTAGGTTGCATATCATCGCATTCCATCAGCTTTCATTACCCCGTTACACAAATATGATTCTATATGTATTCTTCAAGAGGGATCCTTAGCTGAACGTTCTGCACAGTTTGTAACTCCCAGGGAGTTCGCCTTCGATCTTGACGGTGGTGACCTTTGTGAACACTGTGGCGCGCCATTTTTCATTCGGTTTTCGTGGTGCAAGTTAACAGTTTGTTTCGAACATTTCTTGAACGTCGACGATGTCAGTTTTGTGAAGTGCAAAACATATCTCATAGAAGGTCGATCTATACACCTCTTGGACAGTTATTTTCTGTCACCCTCTTGCTGCACTTGGTGACTCGTTAGCAGTTAATATTTTTCCTGTCATAGTTAACACCACTCTTTCAAATTAGCTTTACTAAAGACTGAAGTTGCGACCTGGAACTCAAGGGGTTACTTGTGAGCATTTTGGTTAACTTTTTCATATTCTGGTGCCACCTCCGCTTACCATCGTTCTGGATGCGTACGAACTACACACACAAAGCCTCGTACATTGAGACCCATTGATCTCTGCATCATTTATGTGTGCCATGTTTATGGCCTTGGAATTGCATAACAGTCACACTATATTGTCGCTTGCGCACGTTTGCAAATACACCAGTCATTGGCAATCTGTGATGGAAAACGCTTACTACTTTTCATGTTCCCCAGTTCAATGCCTCCTTCATTATGGATTCAGTTATTCAGACAGATGCCAACGCACGAATAACGTACTGGAGTGGCAGGTGAACATGGAGTTACAATGAGCGCAACGTGCGCAATGATTCGCGATGGAAACTGAGTAAATCAGGGGACAGTTTTCGAACTAACTACACCTGTAGGCATAAGACTGCATTTTGTCAGTTTTTAAATGTGTTTTATTTTTTATTAAACTGACTTTTCTATTATTATAGTTACCTTGTGGAATTAATTGTGGATGAATAAACAAGTAAGTATAAAGACATGTAGGCGCTGAACACATTGACATTTGCAGAATACTGATTTATTTGAGTAAAAATAGCAACCAGTCGCTTCCCCATGTTTTGACATAATTTCGTACACAAGTAATCATGTTAGGGCCACTTTAGACTCTTAATTAGATGCTGTAATTTTATTTTGGTGACGTGGAGCTAATTACAAAGCGTTGGTGAAGATAACCGTAATTAAGTCTCCCAGCCAATTAATTAAGTCTCCAATCATAATTAAGTTACCAGCATCATAACCCGAACGAGTAGTGCACGTGGTCTACATAAGAAAGTCCCTGGGATATTCAATCATCTAAGAACGATCATTCAGTAGCTAGAAGGCTGGTTAATGGGGTAATAATTAATTTCATAAGCTGGACAGTAAATGACTTAAGTTTGTACCCAGTTTGTCTGTTAAGTAGTAAGATTTTCTGCACAAATTAAGATATACAGTCACAACCTACTGACAAGGAGGGTCTCAGACGGATTTCTGTCAGTTTCTGCAGCACTGCACACCAACACAAAATTAGTCTGTAGAACTCTCCAGTTGCAGTTCTTATTTTCGATCATAAACTGAACCGAAGTCAGCACACTGATACGTTGGTAAAGGCACCTACTCTCAGTCTTTTTCTTTCTTTTTCGGAGTGAAACTGTGGGTATGGCAGCTATCGCTGATACACCAGTTTTCGTTTGTACCGGTTTTCTACCTCTCCAATGTATCCTGGCTGCTTATACTGCGCAAAATAACCGGATTCTGAAATAAGCGACTTTAGGTTTTTGTTGCTATTATTTCCAGTAAGAAAGGAAGATTGTAAAACTCTTATAAACGTGAAGAAGTAGGAGATCTATAAGGATCTGAGGCTGTGGCAGAACTCATCCTCATTGTTTCCAGCAAAGACGCGGAGGCGATAGCGGGAGCGAAAGCCCACAGATTGCTGGCATTCCTGGAGCGTCACATTTGGAAGGTATGAATTTTTCATGCTGAAGGAATGACAAGATTTAAGATTCAGTTACTATCCCAAGTTAATAGCATTTCAATAAAATTACATACATATCAATCAAATTTGTGTTCTTCCCCAAGGAACACTGTGGACGGCTTCTTCTTATATGATGTAGCAAGTTTGTTGAGCCTCCTCCCGTTTTTAATCATTTAAAGCGAATGGAATCTTTTACTTCATTGCTGTCGTACTTCGTAAAATATTTCCAAAAAGGAAAGATGCCATTCTGCAGCAGATGTCCGAGGACTATAGCCGGCAACTAACGTAAAGGCCAGGTGGCGGCAAGTCTTGCACTGTGCACGTACTACGATACCCTCTAGCAGGCTATGCTCCACAGTACATTGCTGACGCAGCAATGTCATATACACTCCTGGAAATTGAAATAAGAACACCGTGAATTCATTGTCCCAGGAAGGGGAAACTTTATTGACACATTCCTGGGGTCAGATACATCACATGATCACACTGACAGAACCACAGGCACATAGACACAGGCAACAGAGCATGCACAATGTCGGCACTAGTACGGTGTATATCCACCTTTCGCAGCAATGCAGGCTGCTATTCTCCCATGGAGACGATCGTAGAGATGCTGGATGTAGTCCTGTGGAACGGCTTGCCATGCCATTTCCTCCTGGCGCCTCAGTTGGACCAGCGTTCGTGCTGGACGTGCAGACCGCGTGAGACGACGCTTCATCCAGTCCCAAACATGCTCAATGGGGGACAGATCCGGAGATCTTGCTGGCCAGGGTAGTTGACTTACACCTTCTAGAGCACGTTGGGTGGCACGGGATACATGCGGACGTGCATTGTCCTGTTGGAACAGCAAGTTCCCTTGCCGGTCTAGGAATGGTAGAACGATGGGTTCGATGACGGTTTGGATGTACCGTGCACTATTCAGTGTCCCCTCGACGATCACCAGTGGTGTACGGCCAGTGTAGGAGATCGCTCCCCACACCATGATGCCTGGTGTTGGCCCTGTGTGCCTCGGTCGTATGCAGTCCTGATTGTGGCGCTCACCTGCACGGCACCAAACACGCATACGACCATCATTGGCACCAAGGCAGAAGCGACTCTCATCGCTGAAGACGACACGTCTCCATTCGTCCCTCCATTCACGCCTGTCGCGACACTCACTGGAGGCGGGCTGCACGATGTTGGGGCGTGAGCGGAAGACGGCCTAACGGTGTGCGGGACCGTAGCCCAGCTTCATGGAGACGGTTGCGAATGGTCCTCGCCGATACGCCAGGAGCAACAGTGTCCCTAATTTGCTGGGAAGTGGCGGTGCGGTCCCCTACGGCACTGCGTAGAATCCTACGGTCTTGGCGTGCATCCGTGCGTCGCTGCGGTCCGGTCCCAGGTCGACGGGCACGTGCACCTTCCGCCGACCACTGGCGACAACATCGATGTACTGTGGAGACCTCACGCCCCACGTGTTGAGCAATTCGGCGGTACGTCCACCCGGCCTCCCGCATGCCCACTATACGCCCTCGCTCAAAGTCCGTCAACTGCACATACGGTTCACGTCCACGCTGTCGCGGCATGCTACCAGTGTTAAAGACTGCGATGGAGCTCCGTATGCCACGGCAAACTGGCTGACACTGACGGCGGCGGTGCACAAATGCTGCACAGCTAGCGCCATTCGACGGCCAACACCGCGGTTCCTGGTGTGTCCGCTGTGCCGTGCGTGTGATCATTGCTTGTACAGCCCTCTCGCAGTGTCCGGAGCAAGTATGGTGGGTCTGACACACCGGTGTCAATGTGTTCTTTTTTCCATTTCCAGGAGTGTAGAATCATAACATGTGTTCCTTGCTAGTTTCCAATGGTCAGAGTTGCTATTAAAACAGCATTGTTTGCTTTTTCCATTTTCTATAACAACCCATTATTTCAAAGCAATTAAAAATCTGACACGCAAAAATAACATACTCGTGTCTTTTAAAAAAGTTTTATTTAAAAATCAAAAAATTTAGTACTGCGGCTATGGCAAACTGATACGCCAGCCTTTTTACGCGCTTAGAGATAAAAATGAAAAAACCTGTAATCACTGTTACCAAGTAGATATCGAAAAATATCGATTACTCAGAACTAAAATACCGGTTTGGGTTTTAACTGGTCGTGTTTTCCCATCCCTAAGTGGAAGGTCTACATATGTTAGCACATACACTGTATCTGAATTATTACACTGCACTGGTGATGTTTTAGACCCCTCTGGGTAGCCGAGAGCGCTTACGCGCTGCGCCCTGGGCTCGGGTAGGCGCGCCAGACCCGGCTCGAATCCTCACGGCAGACTAACGATGAGGGCCGGTGTGCCGGCCAGCCTGGATGTGGTTTTTAAGCGGTTTTCCACATCCTGCTAGGTGAATGCCCGGCTGGTCCCCATGTTCCGCCTCAGTTATACGACTCGCAGACATTTGAAACCTGTTCGCACTATTCCATGGATTACACTAGATGCAGGCAGTTGGGGTACACACATTCCATCCCAGGGAAGGGGGGGAGGGGTATGGAGTGGCGACAAGAAGGGCATCTGGCCATCCCTTACAGTTAACACGCCCTATCTGGTTAACCATAACAGCAGACCGCGCTAGTCGGGATTAATGCTTGGAAAGAGAGAGAGATTGGTGATGTTTTAGATATTAAAGATGAAACAAGTCTCCATGACAAATACTTTTCCTTAATGGCACATGAATCTAATGTTCCTATAGTGAAAGTACGAATTAAAAAACGCCTTCAGTCACAACTTTTCGTATGTAATTAAGTACACGGTGCATTTCGGACTCTGTGAGTCCTTCATCAGGTGCATTTTCTCTTAATACAAGCTTTACATTTCTCCTCTTGAATTAAGTGAAATATGCATATTCCTGTCATGAAAAGGATTTATGTTAGGCTATGAATTTCGTCAAACGCGGGAAATGTACACGAAGTAGTGGAGGGGAAGAATTTTTACCTCCATCATACGTTCTTTCCTCCATACTGTTTATACAAATCACTTCACTCAAGAGGGACATTTGCATACACATGTTTGTAAACACTTCGCAGATGTTTTTGTAGATGATGTGATCAAAGTTTAATTTATTCGTAGTGCTAAAGATCTTTTTCATTATTTTGCACAAGTCATCCGCGTTTGACTTACAAAATTCATAATCTAACGTCAATTTTTTTCATGACAGAAATATGCATTTCACCTCATTCAAGAGGGGAAAAAAATAAAGCATGTACTAAGATTTCACCTCATTCAAGAGGGGAAAAAAATAAAGGATGTATTAAGACAAAGAAATTGCCAAAAATTTATGTAAGTCAAGTGTGTTCAGAGATTTGGAGATCAGTACGCACATGCAACATTATGACTCCCGCAACATTACAATTGAACCACCAAAACGATCATGTTCGACGATGTCGCTAGGATGCTTTACGTGGTGAGAGGTTGGATCACGTATTGTTTATGATACGCACAGACGAACCACAACAATGCAGCTCCCGGCTTAATTTCGAGTGTTACCATTTGTAACGCAATACAGCAACAATTTGCGAGAATTCGGAAAGTCATTGGTAGGTTTCCGGACGTCTCTTGTACCACACGTCTAGTAACAACCCAAGAAATGCCTGTGAATTACATGACAGTGTCTTGCGCAAGTGGAACTGGCGTCTGTCAACATTTCAGATGTGTGCCATTGGCTACAGATGATTTAAATTTGGTGGACAACACATTAACGAGAATTCGCCATCATGTTACTTGAAGTACTGAAGTACTATTCTGACCTTCTGACGTGGACAGGCAAGCTGTTGGAAGATCCCATAGCAGCAGGGGAAAACATCGAGTGTGAATGAAAACAGTAAAGTTCACGGTGACTTCGCTTAGTACCTTAGGATCCATGGGCCTGATTCCGTGGCGAGGTTCAGATTCCGAGCAGCCGTTTCCTCGTATCCAACGTCCAGTCTCGATAATCCCGCGCCCATTTCAATTGTGATTGAAGTCGTTGGGTCCATAAGAGAACACGTACTGCACGTCTACTGCGGAGCACCATGTTTAACAGTGTGCACTGAACGGTAAGCTCCGGAACACTTGTACCTACACCAGCATTGTATGAAGAGCAGTCAAATGAAAACCGAAGACAGGACCATGGAATGGCACAATTCTAGGATAATCAACATAACCGCTAAGACCTTTGTCTCACTTGAAGACGATCAATTCCTGTTCCGTGGAACGCTGTCGGCAGTAGACGGATCCATAACCGCACCCAGCCCTGCACTTCCTTGTTCAACTGAAACCGACGTCCAAATATCCCTTTCCTCAAGCCGCCGAAGATGTGAAAATTAAACGGTGGAAGGTTCCGGCTTTACGGAAGATGTTTCAAAGTTTCCCAACCGAGTCGCTGCGTCTGACCTACAGAATTCCTGGGTGTTTTGACTCCATGGCGTGTCGCAGTTCTTGCTAAGTGTCTTCACAGCACCGCGCACTGATTGTGGTTCCACGCTCGAGGACCTCTATGAGCAGAAGAAGCATCCTATTTCACGATAACTCCCGCCAGTAGGACGAAAACTACGTTTCGCTGAATTGGACAGTGCAAGACTGGTTAGACTGTCGACCCGTCAGGGGCAGGGCGAGTTCTACGAAACAGGAATTGATCATCTCGTCTCCCAGAGGGATCGGTGTTTCAACCCGTGTAGCGATTACTTTACAATGAAACCATTCCATGGTCCCATTGTGGCGGGTGGTCGGTTTTCATTGGCTGCGTCTAACGATCTGTCGTTAGAAATGCCACAGATCGCAGCCTATCCTGTTTTACAAAGCGGACAGGCCTCCAACCTTCTCCTTTTGTGATACGTAGACGTCCATCACCTTATCGTCTACTCTTAGTTTCATCGTCATTGAACTACTTTCCATGGCTGCTCACGACAGTAGCACGCGAGAAAACGAGCAGATTCGGGCTTTTTCGAGCAACTCGTTTCCATTAGCCGAGTCATAACAAACGGTTCCTTGTCAAAGTCACTTACGTCAGTGGATATCTCCATTTGCGGTCTTTATCGTCCTTAAAATGACTCCCCATTCGTCCCAGCTCCGCTTATATACACTTTTTTTTTTTACCGCGTCACGTACCCGCAGTGCCACCAAGCCACTATTTCGTATCAAGCTCCAGTCGTATATGATGCAGTGGAGGTACGGATCTGAGATGACAGTGTGATATTTTTAATTTTTTCCATTACTGAACGGTTCCGTTACGGTTCAGTTCTCCTTTTCCATTAGGGTGTGCTGAATTTCCTCCCGCGAAAAACGTTTACATTTGTTTCCCATAAATCTTAAAACTGGTTTTTAATATGCCGTTGAACTTCAGCCTGTGAATCAAGCAGAGTACCTCGTACTTCCATTAATCATGTTATGAGACGTTCCTGTCTCATATTGTGTTATTTAATTACATCGTGATCGTGAATGTACGCAGAACGTTGATACTGGGCAGGTGTCTCTTTCGCCTGGATTTTGAATCCGACTGCTTTTCACTCTTTCTTCTCGATGTCATCTGATCGCATCCATGTGCTGCATTAAACTGTCCTTGCTCGCGTTGATTTTCTATAGACTGAGGATATCTTTTTACACAACTATGTGACACTTTTGTGTGAATTTTAATAGATGATTAATTTTAGTTTCGGGCCTCTTGAAGCATCTGGTATCTGGCCGAAGAATAATTTTTACTATAGATCTTTCCAGAGTCTTTCCATGTCAGTCTTTTTCCTTACAGTGCCATTATGTGGACTTTTATGTATTGAAATTTGATACACCACATGACAGGAGGAACACGTGGGCTGCAATTCGCCTTATGGCAATTGGTGAATCTGTGTTAATGTACACAAACTTCACTGAAACGGCTGACCGCTACCTCATGCGTAAAGAAAATGATACAACTGTGGTGATTTTTGTTTCTGATGCATTCTAGAGTGTTCAGCCCCTTGCCGAATTTGAAGTAAGCTGTCTGATCTCTGGGGCTCGGAGCGCAGCTAAAGGCTTCAAACAACATTTTTAGAAAGTTCAGCAAAATAATAGTACGCTACGTTGTCGCGATGAGAATTCCATCCGATCTGCCTCAGTCAGCAGCCAGGTATAAATATTTATTAGGCGAATTCCGTTTAAATTTATTGCAGTTCCCGCGTCGAGCCAAAAAATGCCTGAGCGACGCACCCTGCACCTTGTCACCTTTCGAAAGAGGACAACCATGTTCTGCTGCTGTGAGCAGAAAGCCCATCACATTAGCGAGGCGTGGAGCCACAACTTACTGCACGAACGGGGTGTCTATTTCTGCCACCCCATAAATACTACCTTACTTCCAAGAGCTTAAACGCGGTGGGTATTCAATTTGCATTTATAGTGGCTAATTTAAAGGTTTGCATACTGCCATAAACTATTGCATTTCTCCAGCTTTATCATCCGACGAGTCAGATTTGGTATCATCTGGAATTGCTTGCTGAACGTCTTCTAAAGCTCTAGGTAATTCGACCTGTTGTAGTTTGTTTTCCAACTTGCTAGTTCTTCTGTTGTTGATTCTTGTTATCAACGCTTTCTGTCCTTCTCCTGTTGCTATAAATCCTGGCAGGTCCGCAGCGATCGTTTGGATCGAGTCTGTTGTTACTTTTACACTGTCAATTTTGATATGGTTTGTGAATTATTACTATTATTATTATTATTTGATGCTGCTACCTCTCCCTTGTTTCCGCGCGTCTTGTTTGGGTTTCTTTCTTTGTAGCGCCTGATTATGAAAGAAGTTGATTTTTTCATTTCCTTCCTGTTGTTTAAGCGCTACTACTCCAGCACTCACCATTTCCGTCCATCCATCTCACAATGAGTTCACAGGATTTGTTTGTTTACTAGTGTGCTTAGGAGAATTTTCTGTGTTAGTCTCCTTTCGTTGTGATGGTATCTGAGGAATGGAGAGGCTAACTGAAAAACATACAGAGAAGATGTCTCCCGCAGATGGAGACGAAACGTTAGGTGGAAAATTTATGCATCGACCACGGCCTCTCAGCTCGGAAGTTCCAACTGAAGACAACACCGGTCTTGAAAGCCTACATTTTATGATGCAGTTATTTGTTGTTTATTAGAATGAAAAGTAGTCCATAAAGCATCTTCTCTCACAAATACCACAGGGGTCAATCCTGATCCCACTATTGTTTCCCCTGAACGCCAATGATAGTATCTCGTCGGTTCTTTCCACATTGAAATATCATTTGTGTGTTGATAAACTCCGTCATGGTCTAAGTGTCAGAATTGAAGTTATCAGTACTGCCGTCGTCAAGATGAATGCTGATTCGCTAGGGTGGGAGCAAAACCTCTGACTTAAATTTATTGCGAAAAACACGAAAACATGTCAATATCCCATAAGAAACCAATAATTTCTGAATTCTATGATGAGTTAACTCGTAATCTTGTAAACGGTATTGCATTCCTCTTAAGAAGTTGTTGAAACACGTTCTCTCACCCTCATAACGTTTCAATAGAAGATACTGTATATAACAAGATATCCCTGTGTGAAACGTTAAACCAAATGCTCTCATATTATGTCAGTTTGCATTTCTCAATCAGTCACACCACTTTCTATTTTCCTGTCTTACTTGTATTCTATCGCGCTCCTCTTTCCCTCCGCCACCCTCATCTGATGTTCATTGCTGCTGGAGCTCATATTTTATTTTCCTGTAATTTGTCTTTATCGTTGAAAGAAAGCAAACTGCGTTTTTTCTGAACAGTGATACCTATCGTGAAGACAACTAGCAACCCACGTGGGGTGCAGGCTAAGCTCACTATTTGCAGCATTGTACTCGGGGCCGGTAGTCGTCCTCTGATTTTGAGTAGAGTGGAAGGTCTAAATCAAAGGCTCGCACGATTCTGCGACGGTATCGGATGCGAATTTTTTGACCGCGGATGTCCGTTAGAGAACTGCAGGGTTCGTCTTAATAGATCAGCTGTGCGCTACATGCAGGAAGTAGCTACTAGGTTAACGGAGAACTTGTGGTGTGCACATGGGTCCTTTTCTCTTTAGATCAGAGGGAAGCCCTCTGGGGATCAGAGACCAGTTGCCTGCCAAAATTTAAGATACGTCAACCAAAACGTTCCCACGAATGCTCGTTCTCACAGATCGGATATAAAGAAGGTTAGTATGACTACTAAACTGCAAGAGCATCCAAGGAACTGTCTCAGATCGCTTATTGAAGATTATAAAGCCCAGGTAGTATTAGGAACATAAAGTCAATTGAAACCGAGAGTGAATACCAACGAATTGCTAAGTTCATATCGGAAAATTTATCGTAAGGATAAATTACTCGCCAATGATTGCGGCGTATTTACTGCAGTAAAGAATTCGATAATATCTAGCGAGGTTATCTTGGATTCCGGTGTGAAATATTCTCGTTGAAGTTAAATTTTAGAGCTGTGCCAAAAATGGTAATCAGGTGCTTTTCTAGACCACCTGGCTCAGCATGTGTAGTGGTATAGGGCTTCGGAGAGAACTTGTAGAATATCGTTATTGCTTTCCCGACCACGCCTTTGTAATAGGGGTTGATTTAACAACCGAGGTACAGATTGCGAGAGTAATCTTATCAAAACTGGTGCCATAGACAGAGATTCGTATGGTATTATTCCGAAAGTCTTGTCCGAAAATTACTTCGAGCAAATAATTAGAGAACCAACTTGTGAAGATAACGTCTTAGTCAACTCAACTATAAATAGACCTTAACTTATGGAATCAGTTAACGTAGAGGAAGGTATCAGTTATCATAAGGGTGTGATAGCAACTAAGACTACGGTTATTACAAAGAATGTTAAGAAAAGTAGGGAAAATTTTTGCTTAGTAAGTGTAGCAGGGTGCAAATTTTACGGTATCTAAGTAGTTAGTATAAAATATTCAGTGCTGAGGACGAAGATCTGGAGCACAAATCGGAAAAAATCAAAAGCATCGTTCAATATGCCTTAGACCAATATGTTCCGATCAGTGACTTAAGGGAAGGAAAGCCATCAGTGTAAACGACGGTAAAATCGTGATGCACATCTCAAATGTTAAAAACAGAGATTGGAATGTAAAATATTGTACTGCTCAATCAAATCTGTAACACGAACGTAAATTTCTAAAACAAATATCAATCGTTATAAAGCAAAGATTCGCACTTACAGCGTATATGAAATGTAAAATCAAATTCGGTCCTCCTTAATTACAGGAACAATTACACTTGATTGTTTCTTGATTACAACGTCATCTAGCATGAATTGCAAACCGCACATATTATTTGACGTAGAATCCCAATATGCAATGAAAAGGGGGCTTCCCATTTTAAAATACAAAGCTGACCACGCCCAGACATGAAGGTTTGTCTGGAGGTGGCCAGGCAGATGTTACCCTTACATTTGATCTCGAACGTATTTTTCTAAGATGCGTCGTTTTAGAGAGATTTATATAGGAATCATATAGGAAAACGTCCTTTTAGGTGCTTCTAATTTGGTATTTCTTCTACATGTCTGCGGATTTTTTAAAAGTTCCGACACATGGCAGAACCATAGTCAACTGTCAATCTGACGTCTAAGCAAGACGCTCGCTACAAACAACATGCTGTAATTGAGTCCTTGGTCGTGGAAACAGAAACTATGGTGAACATCCAGAAAAGTTTGTGTACGGTGTATTGTAATGATGTAGTTATTTGAAGTAGTGTTGGAGGTGAGTAAAGAGAGTTACAGTGTCACGGACTGCAGAAATTGTGTTCGGGACGTCCCGTCACATCCTCTGCTCCCAATATGGTGATTCACGCGGACTAAATATTCGTGCATACTGGTGCATCACGACACAGCAGTTCACTATATAACTAATGGTGAGAATTGGAAGCGAGTGTGCAATGATTGCTACTCTTGGATATTAAAAGGTGTGCCTAATATCAGTTCCATGAACGCTCATAATATGCCATCCGATTCACAGGAATGCAATTTCATTTGAATTGTTGGATCAGTTGGAAACCAATGTATAGGCATTTCTGTCACGGAGCGTTACACGTGACGAAACCTGGCTGCAGCACCGTCACCAGGAAACAAAAAAGCAGTTACCTGATTGGTACCATCCGTAATCACAAAAACAGAAGAAATTCAAACAAACTCATGACGACAGTCTTTCGGAATATTGATGGCGTTATTCTTGTGGATGTGTTGCCAAAAGGACCAAGCATTAATTCAGAGACGTATGTGAAGACTCTCAAGAAACTCCACAGCCATTTCTGACGTGTTCGATCTGACAAGGATCCAAAATAAGATTTGTTCCCGGCGGAGTTTCGAGTCCTCCCTCGGGCATGGGTGTGTGTCTTTGTCCTTAGGATAATTTAGGTTACGTAGTGTGTCCCCCCAAGAACCATGGACCTTGCCGTTGGTGGGGAGGCTTGCGTGCCTCAGCGACACAGACAGCCGTACCGTAGGTGCAACCACAACGCAGGGGTATCTGTTGAGAGGCCAGACAAACGTGTGGTTCCTGAAGAGGGGCAGCAGCCTTTTCAGTAGTTGCAGGGGCAACAGTCTGGATGATTGACTGATCTCGCCTTGTAACAATAACCAAAACGGCCTTGCTGTGCTGGTACTGCGAACGGCTGAAAGCAAGGGGAAACTACAGCCAAAATTTTTACCGCGGGCATGCAGCTTTACTGTATGGTTAAATGATGATGGCGTCCTCTTGGGTAAAATATTCCGGAGGTAAAATAGTCCCCCATTCGGATCTCCGTTCGGGGATTACTCAGGAGGACGTCGTTATCAGGAGAAAGAAAACTGGCGTTCTACGGATCGGAGCGTGCAATGTCAGATCCCTTAATAAAACAGGTAGGATAGAAAATTTAAAAAGGGAATTGGATAGGTTACAGTTAGATATAGTAGGAATTAGTGAAGTTCGCTGGCAGGAGGAACAAGACTTCTGGTCAGGCAAATACAGGGTTATAAAAACAAAATCAAATAAGAGTATTGCAGGAATCGGTTTAATAATGAATAAAAAATTAGGAGTGCGGGTAAGCTACTACAAACAGCATAGTGAACGCATTATTGTGGCCAAGATAGACACAAAGCCCATGCCTACTACAGTAGTACAAGTTCATATGCCAACTAGCTCTGAAGATGACGAAGAAATATGAGAAATGTATGATGAAATAAAAGAAATTATTCAGATAGAGAAGGAAGACGAAAATTTAATAGTCAGGGTGACTGGAATTCGGTAGTAGGAAAGTGAAGAGCAGGAAACGTACTAGGTGAATATGGATTGGGGCTAAGAAATGAAAGAGCAAGGCGCCTGATTGAATTTTGCACAGAGCACAACTTAATCATAGCTAAAACCTGGTTCAAGAATCATAAAAGAAGGTTGTATACATGGAAGAATCCTGGAGATACTGACAGGTTTCAGATAGATTATACACTCCTGGAAATTGAAATAAGAACACCGTGAATTCATTGTCCCAGGAAGGGGAAACTTTATTGACACATTCCTGGGGTCAGATACATCACATGATCACACTGACAGAACCACAGGCACATACACACAGGCAACAGAGCATGCACAATGTCGGCACTAGTACAGTGTATATCCACCTTTCGCAGCAATGCAGGCTGCTATTCTCCCATGGAGACGATCGTAGAGATGCTGGGTGTAGTCCTGTGGAACGGCTTGCCATGCCATTTCCACCTGGCGCCTCAGTTGGACCAGCGTTCGTGCTGGACGTGCAGACCGCGTGAGACGACGCTTCATCCAGTCCCAAACATGCTCAATGGAGGACAGATCCGGAGATCTTGCTGGCCAGGGTAGTTGACTTACACCTTCTAGAGCACGTTGGGTGGCACGGGATACATGCGGACGTGCATTGTCCTGTTGGAACAGCAAGTTCCTTTGCCGGTCTAGGAATGGTAGAACGATGGGTTCGATGACGGTTTGGATGTACCGTGCACTATTCAGTGTCCCCTCGACGATCACCAGTGGTGTACGGCCAGTGTAGGAGATCGCTCCCCACACCATGATGCCGGGTGTTGGCCCTGTGTGCCTCGGTCGTATGCAGTCCTGATTGTGGCGCTCACCTGCACGGCGCCAAACACGCATACGACCATCATTGGCACCAAGGCAGAAGCGGCTCTCATCGCTGAAGACGACACGTCTCCATTCGTCCCTCCATTCACGCCTGTCGCGACACCACAGGAGGCGGGCTGCACGATGTTGGGGCGTGAGCGGAAGACGGCCTAACGGTGTGCGGGACCGTAGCCCAGCTTCATGGAGACGGTTGCGAATGGTCCTCGCCGATACGCCAGGAGCAACAGTGCCCCTAATTTGCTGGGAAGTGGCGGTGCGGTCCCCTACGGCACTGCGTAGGATCCTACGGTCTTGGCGTGCATCCGTGCGTCGCTGCTGTCCGGTCCCAGGTCGACGGGCACGTGCACCTTCCGCCGACCACTGGCGACAACATCGATGTACTGTGGAGACCTCACGCCCCACGTGTTGAGCAATTCGGCGGTACGTCCACCCGGCCTCCCGCATGCCCACTATACGCCCTCGCTCAAAGTCCGTCAACTGCACATACGGTTCACGTCCACGCTGTCGCGGCATGCTACCAGTGTTAAAGACTGCGATGGAGCTCCGTATGCCACGGCAAACTGGCTGACACTCACGGCGGCGGTGCACAAATGCTGCGCAGCTAGCGTCATTCGACGGCCAACACCGCGGTTCCTGGTGTGTCCGCTGTGCCGTGCGTGTGATCATTGCTTGTACAGCCCTCTCGCAGTGTCCGGAGCAAGTATGGTGGGTCTGACACACCGGTGTCAATGTGTTCTTTTTTCCATTTCCAGGAGTGTATAATGGTAAGACAGAGATTTAGGAACCAGTTTTAAATTGTAAGACATTTACAGGGCCAGATGTGGACTCTGACCACAATCTATTGGTTATGAACTGCAGATTAAAACTGAAGAAACTGCAAAAAGGAGGGAATTTAAGGAGATGGGACCTGGATAAACTGAAAGAACCAGAGGTTGTACAGAGTTTCAGGGAGAGCATAAGGGAACAATTGATAGGAATGGGGCAAAGAAATACAGTAGAAGAAGAATGGGTAGCTTTGAGGGATGAAGTAGTGAAGGCAGCAGAGGATCTAGTAGGTAAAAAGACGAGGGCTAGTAGAAATCCTTGGGTAACAGAAGAAATATTGAATTTAATTGATGAAAGGAGAAAATATAAAAATGCAGTAAATGAAGCAGGCAAAAAGGAATACAAACGTCTCAAAAATGAGATCGACAGGAAGTGCAAAATGGCTAAGCAGGGATGGCTAGAGGACAAATGTAAAGATGTAGAGGCTTATCTCACTAGGGGTAAAATAGATACTGCCTACAGGAAAATTAAAGAGACCTTTGGAGAAAAGAGAACCACTTGTATGATTATCAAGAGCTCAGATGGAAACCCAGTTCTAAGCAAAGAAGGGAAGGCAGAAAGGTGGAAGGAGTATATAGAGTGTCTTTGCAAGGGCAGTGTACTTGAGGACAATATTATGGAAATGGAAGAGGATGTAGATGAAGATGAAATGGGAGATACGAAACTGCGTGAAGAGTTTGACAGAGCACTGAAAGACCAGAGCCGAAACAAGGCCCCGGGAGTAGACAATATTCCATTAGAACTACTGACAGCCTTGGGAGAGCCAGTCCTGACAAAACTCTACCATCTGGTGAGCAAGATGTATGAGTCAGGCGAAACACCCTCAGACTTCAAGAAGAATATAATAATTCCAATCCCAAAAAAAGCAGGTGCTGACAGATGTGAAAATTACCGAACTATCTGTTTAATAAGTCACGGATGCAAAATACTAACGCGAATTCTTTACAGACGAATGGAAGAACTGGTAGAAGCCGACCACGGGCAATATCAGTTTGGATTCCGTAAAAATATTGGGACACGTGAGGCAATACTGACCCTACGACTTATCTTAGAAGCTAGATTAAGGAAAGGCAAACCTACGATTCTAACATTTGTAGACTTAGAGAAAGCTTTTGACAATGTTGACTAGAATACTCTCTTTCAAATTCTGAAGGTGGCAGGGGCAAAATACAGTGAGCGAAAGGCTATTTACAATTTGTACAGAAACCAGATGGCAGTTATAAGAGTCGAGGGACATGAAAGGATGGCCGTGGTTGGGAAGGGAGTGAGACAGGGTTGTAGCCTCTCCCCGATGTTATTCAATCTGTATATTGAGCAAGCAGTGAAGGAAACAAAACAAAAATTCGGAGTAGGTATTAAAATCCACGGAGAAGAAATAAAAACTTTGAGTTTCGCCGATGACATTGTAATTCTGTCAGAGACAGCAAAGGACTTGGAAGAGCAACTGAACGGAATGGATAGTGTATTGAAAGGAGAATATAAGATGAACATCAACAAAAGCAAAATGAGGATATTGGAATGTAGTCGAATTAAGTCGGGTGATGCTGAGGGAATTAGATTAGGAAATGACGCACTTAAAGTAGTAAAGGAGTTTTGCTATTTGGGGAGCAAAATAACTGATGATGGTCAAAGTAGAGAGGATATAAAATGTAGACTGGCAATGGCAAGGAAAGCATTTCTGAGGTAGAGAAATTTGTTAACATCGAGTATAGATTTAAGTGTCTGGAAGTCGTTTCTGAAAGTATTTGTATGGAGTGCAGCCATGTATGGAAGTGAAACATGGACGATAACTAGTTTGGACAAGAAAAGAATAGAAGCTTTCTAAATGTGGTGCTACAGTAGAATGCTGAAGATTAGAGGTATTGAATATGATTGGGGAGAAGAGAAGTTTGTGGCACAACTTGACTAGAAGAAGGGATCGGTTGGTAGGACATGTTCTGAGGCATCAAGGGATCACCAATTTAGTATTGGAGGGCAGCGTGGAGGGTAAAAATCGTAGAGGGAGACCAAGAGATGAATACACTAAACAGATTCAGAAGGATGTAGGTTGCAGTAGGTACTTGGAGCTGAAGAAGCTTGCACAGGATAGAGTAGCATGGAGAGCTGCATCAAACCAGTCTCAGGACTGAAGACCACAACAACAACAACACGTAGTGTGTAAGCTTAGGGACGGATGACCTTAGCAGTTAAGTCCCATAAGATTTCACACACATCTGAACATTTGATTTGAACTCTTGTTCCAACAGGACAAAGTACGACCACACACAATGCCCAGAACCGGGAAACACATCGACAGATTCGGTTGGACAACAGCCCAGACATCGCGTCCCCAAGCTTCAATCTCCTAGGCTCACTTAAGGATTCTCTGCATGGGACACACCATGAAGATAGTGAGAGCGTAATGCATGCAGTGAAAACATGGGTATGATCACAGGATAAGTGCATTTACCAAAAAGAAATGCGTGCTCATACATAATGCTGCCACAGAACGCTATCGACTGTACGTAGGAAAATAGTTCATGTAAAAGAAACGTTGACTGGAGTAATCACCAAATTCCAACTCGTAACTGTATATAAGTTATGAGAATAAAACTGTGGTGCATTATTTATTAAACGACGCTCGTAGTTAAGCTACAATTATAAAGAAGTACTCTTAATAATGGGTTGATATCGTTTCTACAGTTACGTCTGTATCAAAACAGAAATCTGTTCACGTTTCTTCAGCACAGAACTTCGTTAAGGGTTTAACAGTTTCGGTGTAGGGAGACAGTAATTGTCCCTGTGCCCTGATCTGAATATTCATAGCGCTCATTAAGAATTCCTCGCTACCGTTCCCACCATCTGTACCACGAGTGCGTAGTTAGCTTGTTTGGTTTGCCTATTTTTCTGTACTCGTAGAATTCTAATTATATTCCAGGTATATGATTTGGATAGTTTTGTATGTTCTTCAATTTGCAATAATTTCTTTCAGTGCTATATGGGCTGTATATATTCCACTACATTAAAGATTTTAGAGGTTTCTTTTGCAAGCAGTTATCACAAAGCGCATAGGAAAAATATAGAATTTTTCAAACGTCTTTCAATAATACTACAACATAATACATACATTAAAAAAACTTTTACATCACCTCGGATCCGGGAGTTCCGGAACCTGTACACAAAATTGGAATAGAGAACAACATAAACATCATTTCCGCCCTTTTTATTGCTCACGAAAAACACACGTTGCATATTGTATCACCATACAGCGAGGCCTTCAGAGGTGGTGGAATAGATTGCTATACACATCTCTAATACCCAATAGCACGTCCTCTTGCATTAATGCATGCCTGTATTCGTCGTGGCATACTAACCACAAGTTCATCAAGGGACTGTTGGTCCAGACTGTCCCACTTCTCAATGACGATTCGGCGTAAATCCCTCAGAGTGGCTGGTGGGTCAAGTCGTCCATAAACAGTTCTTTTCAATCTATCACAGGAATGTTTGATAGGGTTCATGTCTGGAGAACATGATGGCCACTCTTGTCGAGCGATGTCGTTATCCTGAAGGAAGTCATTCACAAGATGTGCACGATTGGGGCGCGAATTGTCGTCCTTGAAGACGAATGCCTCGCCAATATACTGCCGATATGGTTGCACTATCATTCGCAGGATGGCATTCGCGTATCGTACACCCGTTGTGGCGCCTTCCATGACCACAAGCGGCGTACGTCGGCCCCACATAATGCTAGCCCAAAACAGCAGGGAACCTAAACCTTGCTGCACTCGCCAGACAGTGTGTCTAGGGCGTTCATCCTGACCGGATTGCCTCTAAACACGTCTCCGACGATTTTCAGGCTGAAGTCCTACGCGACACTCATCGGTGAAGAGAACGTGATGCCACTGCTGAGCAGTCCATTCGGCATGTTGTTGGGCCAATGTGTAGCGCGCTGCATGGTGTCGTGGTTGCAAAGATGGACCTCGCCATGGACGTCGGGAGTGAAGTTGCGCACCGTGCAGCCTACTGCGCAAAGTTGCAACATGACGTCCTATGGCTGCACGAAAAGCACTATTCAACATGGTGGCGTTGCTATCAGCGTTCCTCTGAGCCGTAATCCGTAGGCAGCGGTCATCCACTGCAGTAGTAACTCTTGGGCGACCTGAGCGAGGCATGTCATCGACAGTTCCTGTCTCTCTGTATCTCCTCCATGTCCGAACAACAACGCCTTGGTTCACTCCGAGACGCCTGGACACTTCCCTTGTTGAGAGCCCTTTCAGTCACAAAGTAACAATGCGGACGCGATCGAACCGCGTTATTGAACTACAGACAACACGAACCGTGTACCTCCTTTCTGGTGAAATGACTGGAAGTGATCATCTGTCGGAGCCCCTCCGTCTAATAGATGATTCTCATGCATGGTTGTTTACTGTCTCCGTGATACAATATCCACAGTCAACGTCTATCTTCAGGAGGTCTGGGAACCGGGGTGATGCAAAACATTTTTTGGTTTTTGCATGACAGTATAATACAGCATTATTACTGAAATATTTAATTACGTGTTTTTTCAAGATATTGGCTCAAATGGCTCTGAGCACTATGGGACTTAACATCTGAGGTCATCAGACCCCTAGAACTTAGAACTACTTAAACCTACCTAACCTAAAGACATCACACACAGCCATGCCCGAGGCAGGATTCGAACCTGCGACCGTAGCGGTCGGGCGGTTCCAGACTGAAGCGCCTAGAACCGCTTGGCCACTACGCCCGGCTCACGATATTGTTTGCATCTTTAACATGTATGATCAGTTTCACTGTTATGTGAAGATTAAACTAAAAGTGAGGAATGCATTTGTTATGAATGAAACATCATCTGAAAAAGGTTAAAAACAACTTTGTAAAATCTGTACAGCAGACACACTGGGAATTTCAGGGCTGTAGTATTATATCGAGTCGCTTTAAACGTGAGGTTAAAACGAAATCTTTGGAGAAAAGACGTTATCCGACAACAGTCCATAAGAGGGAAAATGATGTAGCTGCGTTCAAGTAAGGAGGAAAGGAAGTATTGCTCAGGTGCAACGAACATGTTAGCAACAATTTCTTCTGGTTGCAAGAGGCACTGCAAGTTGCAAGGTCCACAGAACACCGGGTACCCATAATGGTGCTTCAACGGCAGCGCTGTTTGGCCACTGCAAGTACAAAAATATATTTCTGTTGTGACTTGGCCATCTGTCCAGTACCACGTCATCTCAATTATAATTCCGCCAGTGTAGTGTAGGAGATAACTACACAATTGAATAACACAAGTACCATGGCGCGCAGTGGTTAGCACACTGGACTCGCATTCGGGAGGACGACGGTTCAATCCTGCGTCCGGCCATCCTGATTTAGGTTTCCCGTGATTTCCCTAAATCGCTCCAGGCAAATGCCGGGATGGTTCCTCTGAAAGGGCACGGTCGACTTCCTTCCCTAATCCGATGAGACCGATGACCTCGCTGTTTGGTCTCTTCCCCCCAAAACCAAATGGCTCTGAGCACTATGGGACTCAACTGCTGTGGTCATAAGTCACCTAGAACTTAGAACTACTTAAACCTAACTAACCTAAGGACATCACACACATCCATGCCCGAGGCAGGATTCGAACCTGCGACCGTAGCGGTCGTGCGGTTCCAGACTGTAGCGCCTTTAACCGCTCGGCCACTCCGGCCGGTCCCCAAAAACCAACCAAGTACCATGGCTGCATTTATTAGAACAGTCAACGGAACATAGGTCTCCGACATAAGTGAACACAGATCTCTCTTCTAGCAACAGGTAAATTAAAATAGCAAAGTCCACAGCTTGATAATACAATCCAAGTCCTATATGTCCTATAGTTCCTACCACATTATCTTCCTAGAATTCTTCGAGGAGGTCCACTGTACTGGCAGTGGTACCGCTCAACGATGACTGCCGCCGGAGGCAACTTTCTGGTTTCTTAGCGTGGACTCTAACCATGGACGTTTTTGAACTCGCTGTGTTCGTCGTCGGCTGACCGGAGACTGCCCTGGCTATGTTATCACACGGATGAGTGCACTTGATCTGTATGACTGGCTGCCGTCACTCATGATGACAGGCAGCTTGCTCCTTGGCTCTTTGTGTAACGTTATGTCCTCCGATGGTTGACTGGCGTCTGTGGAAGTCGTAGCAATGTAGTCCCATAAACTTTAGTGCCCCCGATGTCACTCTTGTCTGACGGCAGCACCTGCCGATTATGCAACCGGTGATACCGCGCCGTACAGATGTAGCTGTGCGGCGAGCGACGGAGGATCCAGCAATTTGTACCTCGAGACGAGGTGTTATAATTTGGAATTATGGAATTGTTATCGTGTGTTGCCGAGCTACTATTCTGCGCCTGCATCATCCAGAACTGTAAAGTCGAACCACCTCACTTCAGACTTTTACCTTAGCAATGGGCATGCGCGTGTTTTAACCGATTTGAACAATGCAATTTTTATGTGAACTTTCGTTTTATAAGGTACGATCAAAAACTTTCCGTTTGAAGGCCGTACAGGCGTCGCGATGACCGAAAGATCCTAGGCGCTTCAGTCCGGAACCGCGCGACTGCTACGGTCGCAGGTTCTAATCCTGCCTCGGGCATGGATTGGATGTGTGTGACGTCTTTACGTTGGTTAGGTTTAAGTAGTTCTCTTCTAGGGGACTGATGACCTCAGATGTTAAGTCCCATAGTGCTCAGAGCCACTTGAAGGCCGTACAGTCTCGAATATTTATGGAAATAATACATAATTGCTGAGAACATTGGGGCAATCATCCCACCACGCACCAGGTTGAAAACATAAGTTCGGTAAGACACCCTGTCCTGCTGCTTGAATAAGTCGGTAACTGCCTGTCTAGCTTTCCCATCCGACCGGAATAATCGATCATTCAAGGCTTGATAAGAGCATGCGAAGACATTAGGACTGTAAGGAAAGTACTTGAGTGGCTCCCAGTTGTCTGTAATGGGTGTGCCTGGCCTCCCAGTTGACTGCCATCTTGTGATTAATCGCGACCATCACGGTGATTTTAAACGACATGCTGCCCCATACACGTATCTTCCGGTGTTTGTCCTTTGGCAGCCAAGAGAAGAATAATAGCATGTTGGTCCTCTTTAGACGCATGTGGTAGCACCGTCGCCATAGTTCACGTTTCCGCATTTACCGCACGCACGTCGGAAACACACGAGCGCCACACTAATCGCTTATCTACATATCGGTGTTTATATACCCGCATCGGAATTGCGCTATGTTGTATATACACTGCAGCAACTCGCTCAAATGGAAAGCTTTTGATCACCCCATATAATACTGTGAAGTGACAAAAATCAGCGGATACTTCCTAATTGCCAGCCGTTGTGGCCGAGTGGTTCCAGGCGCTTCAGTCCGGAACCGCGCTGCTGCTCCAGTCGCAGGTTCGAATCCTGCCTCGGGAATGGATGTGTGTGATGCCCTTAGGTTAGTTACGTTTAAGTAGTTCTAAGTCTAGGGGACTGATGACCTCAGATGTTAAGTCCCATAGTGCTTAGAGCCATTTGAACCTCCTAATAACGTGTCGGACGTCCTTTTGCCCTGCATAGTGCAGCAGCTCGACGTGGCATGGAGTCAAGAAGTCCTTGGAAGTCTCCTGCAGAAATATTGAGCAATGCTGCCTTTACAGCCGTCCATAATTTCCAAAAAATTCGGCGGCGCATGATTTTGTGGAAGAACTGACCTCTCTATTATGTCCCACAAATGTTCGATGAGATTCATGCTGAACGATATGAGTGGTCAGAATGTCCTTCAAAGCAGTCGCGGATAATTGTGGCCCAGTGACAGGGTGCATTGTCATGGGAACAAGATGTCCACAAATGGCTGCAAATGGTCTCCAAGTAGCCGAAGATAATCATTTGCAATCGATGACTGGTTCAACTGGACCAGAGGACCAAGTCCATCCCAAGTAAACACAGCCCACAGTATTATGGGGCCAACGTTAGTTTGCACACTGCATTGTTGTCAACTTGGGTCCATGGCTTCGTGGTCTCTGCTCCACACTCGAACCGTACCATCAGCTCTTACTAACTGAAGTCGGGACTCATCTGAACAAGCCACGGTTTTCCAGCCGTCGAGGGTCCAACCAATAGTCACGAGCCCAGGACAGGGGCTGCAGGCGACGTCGTGCTATTACCAAAGGCATTCGTGTCGCTCGTCTACTGGCTTGCTCATTAAAGGCACATTTCACCGTATGTCCCACACTGACCTCGGCTGTTATTTCACGCAGTGTTGCTTGTGTGTTAGCACTGACAGCTCTACGCAAACGCCGCTGCTCTCGGACGTTAAGTGAAGGCCCTAGGCGACTGCGTTGAATGTGTGAGAGGCAATGCAAAAAAATGTGGTTTTGTTGGGACACTCATCACGGAATATTGAATTCCCCGAATGATTTCCGAAATGTAATGTACCGTTCGCAGCTCGTGGTCGTACGGTAGCGTTCTCGCTTCCCGCGCCCGGGTTCCCGGGTTCGATTCCCGGCGGGGTCAGGGATTTCCTCTGCCTCGTGATGACTGGGTATTGTGTGATGGCCTTAGTTACGTTTAAGTAGTTCTAAGTTCTAGGGGACTGATGACCATAGATGTTAAGTCCCATAGTGCTCAGAGCCATTTGAACCATTTTTTGTTATGTCCCTTGTGTCTAGCTCCAGTAACCATTCCGCGCCCAAAGTCTGTTACGAGGGTTACTCGGAAACTAAGGAACGATCGGTCGCTAAATGGAAACCACAATAAAAATCCGATGACGTTTTGCACAGGTGTGTTGGGCAGTGTCTCTAGTATGCCCGTCGATCGCGTTACGTTGTCCTTTTTAGTTCTGGGCACACAACGAGCACATAAAGATACCTAGAACAATAGTGTCTCCCGCCAAGTACGAGGGCCTGGTGAGAAATTTCGCCTGAAGCTATGCAGCTAACATTACATTTTCTTCTTCAAGACAATTCTCAGCCGCATCCTGCAGGGGCAATTAAGATGCTCCTGCATCGTTTTCAGATGCAAATGTTTGATTACCCTCAATACAGCACGTAATTGTCTGCCTGTGAGTTTCATCTCTGCTCACATAAACGGCTGGCTATGAACATTTTGGCACAAACAACGAGCTGTAGGCCAGCAGAGAATTGGGGGCTGCCTTCTATAACGAGGGTATTGGAAAGTTGATACAACGCTACGACCAACGTATAAGTCGGATCGGGGACTAAGGACATAAGTAGATGGAAGTTGTAGCTAACTGTTGCAAATAAAACAGTTTTGACTTTCTCTGTGGTTTCCATTTCGTGACCTATAGTTCCTCACTTCCCGAATACCCCTCGTAATTATTGTCGTGTGGACCTTTATCACGGTGGAAACCTTTTCACATGAATCATTTGAGTACAAATAACAGCCCCGCCAATGCTGTGCCCTTTTATACATTGTGTACGTGACACTACCACCATCTTTATACAAGCGTATCGCTATCCCATGAGTTTGATACCTCAATGTACACTACTGGCCATTAAAATTGCTACACCATGAGTATGACGTGCTACAGACGCGAAGTTTAACCGACAGGAAGAAGATGCTGTGATATGCAAATGATTAGCTTTTCACAGCATTCACACAATGTTGGCGTCGGTGGCGACACCTACAGCGTGCTAACATGAGGAAAGTTTCCAACAGATTTCTCATACACAGACAGTAGTTGACCGGCGTTGCCTGGTGAAACGTTATTGTGATGCCTCGTGTAAGGAGGAGGAATGCATAAAATCACGTTTCCGACTTTGATAAAGGTCGGAGTGTAGCCTATCGCGATTGCGGTTTATCGTATCGCAACATTGCTGCTCGCGTTGGTCGAGATCCAATGACTGTTAGCAGAATATGGAATCGGTGGGTTCAGGAGGGTAATACGGAACGCCGTGCTGGATCCCATCGGCCTCGTATCACTAGCAGTCGAGATGACAGGCATCTTATCCGCATGGCTATAACGGATCGTGCAGCCACCTCTCGATCCCCGAGTCAACAGATGGGAACGTTTGCAAGACAACCATCTGCACGAACAGTTCGACGACGTTTTGCAGCAGCATGGACTATCAACTCGGAGACCATGGCTGCGGTTACCCTTGACGCTGCAAGGGTCAAGATGGCCGCCGAGTAAGTGACGCCAGAAACCATTTCCAGAAACTTAAGTGATTTAGACAGGAATATAATTTAGTTTAACGCCGACAACAAATTAAATACGTGCATTAGTGTATCGTTTAGTCTTGCCATTAAAGGTTTGACTTTTCTTTGCGTATTTTTTCAGAAAACACGAAAAGATCGTAACTTCGGGAAGTCGCGCTTAGGCTTATATTTTGTAAACGTGTTTGTTTATTGTTTCACGGTAATTTAACTAGTTTCTCGGTAACAAATAAGTAAACTACCGTAAATAGCGTGTAACTTCATTGTTTTAATATAGATTTCAGAAAAACAGCGTAACGTTATATCAGAAACTTGCCTATATACATTTGTTTATAGGCCTAATTCTCGTAACGTTTTTGGAGAATCAGAGTTAAAGTACCTCGTTTAATTGTCATTTTTTTCATTCAATCGAGTGAAATATATAATAAATAGCGTATACCTTCATTGTTTTAATACAGATCTCAGAAAAACAGCGGAATTTTAAATCAGAAACTTGCTTATATACATTTGTGAATAGGCTTAATTCTTGTAACGTCTTTTTTGATTTTCGGTAATTTAATTGATTTATTCTAGCTAAAGTATTATTTTTGCCATGAGTGAGAAGTGCCTGACTTGCCATAGAATTGTTTGGTGTGATGGATGTAGTAGTTTTTTTCACTGGGGGGATTGCAGTGGCGTGGGTGTTGGGAAAGTGGACCAGGCTCATCAGTGGTTATGTAGGATTTGCAGCAGAGATAGGAAGATAGTGGAACAGGAGGGGAAAATTGCTGCCCTTCAGGCTGAGCTAGATCAGGCTAGGGAAGATCTGGACAGGTTAAGGAGGGAGAAGGGCAAAGAGAGGTGGGAAGTGGCAACAGGTAGCAGAAGGAACAGGCCTAGAACTAAGTCTGACAGTTTTGTGGTGAATGTCAAAAATAAGTTTGACCTGTTGCTTCAGTTAGAAACTGATGAGCCTCAAGCAGAGGTAGGTGTAGACAGGACACAACAAACTTTCAATAGGAAATTGAAAAAGAATGTAGGAAAGTCATCCCAAAAGGAAGAAAGTTTTGTTGTTAGGCAGTTCTCATGCCAGAGGTGTAGGCCAACTTCTGCAGGAGGAATTAGGACCAGAATACCAGGTCACAAACTTTTCCAAACCAAGTGCTAGTCTGGATCAGGTGACAGAGGATTTAGGTTCACTCTGTAAAGGATTTACCAGGGAAGACACCGTGGTTATTGTGGGAGCGACAGGGAACAGCATCGACAGAGATCCTGGGTACAGTATAGAGTGTGACCTGGTAAAGATTGCGTCGGCATCGAGACACACCAATGTTGAATTTGTATCTGTCCTGAGACGCCATGACCGGCCTCATTTGAACTCTTCTGTTGGGAGAGTTAATTTGGAGTTGGAACGGCTGCTTGGGTCGGGTGCGGGGGCTCATATTGGTGTGGTTTGTGTTGATTATCTCAGTAGGTGGGACTATACCAGGCACGGCCTACATCTCAACAGGAAAGGGAAGGGGAAACTGGCTGGGGTAATAGCAGGAAATTTAAGGGGGGGAGGCTCTGCCATGAATGGTAAAATATCAGTGGTTACAGGTGTTGGAGCAGCACCTTTTTTAGGATAGGTAAGACAGAAAGATGTCAAGTTCTACGAGAGGTCAGGATTGAAACAAATCTTCAGTTTAGGAAAGAAATTAAACAGCACAATTCTAGCACATTGGATCACCAATCACAGCTATCAATTATAAATTTTCACCAATCACCAGAAATTTTATCTCCACCAAGTTGTATCTCAGTCCTAGGTAATTGCATTGATGAATTAAAGTCACCCAACCCAGTTGACATAATCTGCCTCTCTGAACACCGTGTGACCACTGGTATAGGAACTAGGCCTAAGCACAATGAGAAACTCAGACAGGAGAGTACTGCAAATGTTAGAATAAGGAAAGGTTCTGATAAAAGTATAATTAAAAATAATGTAAGTATATTTCATCAAAATATTGGGAGTTTAAAGAATAAAGTAGATGAGCTTCTGGTTTGTTTAGAAGATTTAGAAGCTGAGAATGAAATAGATATACGATGCCTGTCTGAGCATCACATTGTTACTGATATGGATAAGGTAAATGTAAGTGGATATAAGCTCTCTGCACATGTAATGAGAGAAAATATGGAGAAAGGAGGAGTTGCCATATATGTCAAAAGTTATCATTGTGCAAAAAGTATAGAAACAAAAAAGTTTTGTGTAGAGAAACATATAGAAGCATGTGCCTGTGAGCTTAAATTAAATAAAGGCACATTTATAATTGTAACTGTATATAGGTCCCCATCAGGAAATTTTCATCTATTTCTGAAAAATTTGGACTCCTTGTTGTGCTATCTGTCAGACAGGGGGAAGCAAATTATTATTTGTGGGGACTTCAATGTAGATTCTCTGAAAGAGGGTAATAGGAAAAATGACCTTGAAGTATTACTCGGTTCTTTCAATTTGACACCCGTTATTGAATTTCCTACTCGGGTGGTAAAGGATAGCAGCTCACTGATAGATAACTTCTTTATAGACCAAGATAAGTTTAACCAGATAAATGCTCAGCCTGTTGAGAATGGTCTTTCTGATCATGGTGCACAGCTAGTTACAATATATGACATAGCTCCATTCAGCAATACTAAACAGTCCTCCAAAGTAGTACGTTCAGTCAACGATTTAACAATTGCAAATTTCAGGGAAAGCCTACAGCAGTTAGACTGGGATGAGGTGTACCGTGAACCTGATGCCAATTTAAAATATAATTTATTTCATGACATTTTTGTAAATGCATTTGAAAACTGCTTCCCCGAGAAAATAGTTAAATATACTCATAAGAAACCTTGTAACAAACCATGGCTTACTAAGGGTATAAAAATATCTTGTAACCGGAAAAGGGAAATGTATCTGACAGCAAGAAAGAGTAGTGACCCAGAAACTATCAAAAATTATAAAAACTACTGTGTTATATTAAGAAAAGTTATTAAAAAATCCAGGAGTATGTGTATCATGTCTGAAATCAGCAACTCTGATAACAAAATTAAAACAATTTGGAATATTATTAAAAGAGAAACAGGTCAACCAAGAGCAGAGGAAGACAGTATTACCATCAAATTGAATGAAAACTTTACGAACAAAAAGTCAGAAGTTGAAAATATTTTTAATAATCATTTTCCAAATGTTGTGGATATAGTAGGATCCAGGTGTTCATTAGAAGATGCTAGGCTGTTAATGGAAGAGGCCATACCTATGCAATTTGATACAATTGAAATCTCACCCACTTCTCCCTCTGAAATTAGGAAAATAATAAACTTGCTTAAAAGCAAAAACTCACATGGAATTGATGGCATTTCCAGCAAAATACTAAAAGCTTGTTCTCAACAGATAAGTAAGATTCTCAGCCACCTGTGTAATAGCTCTCTGGAACAGGGCATTTTCCCTGATAGACTGAAATATGCTATTGTTATACCTTTGCATAAAAAGGGGGATAGATCTGATGTCAACAATTACCGTCCAATCTCCCTTCTAACAGCTTTATCCAAAATTTTTGAGAAAGTAATGTATTCAAGAGTAGCTTCACATATCTGTAAAAATGAAGTACTAACAAAATGTCAGTTTGGTTTCCAGAAAGGTTTTTCAACAGAAAATGCCATATATGCTTTCACCAGTCAAATTTTGAATTATCTGAATAACCGAACACCACCCATTGGGATTTTTTTTGATCTCTCAAAGGCTTTTGATTGTGTAAATCATGAAATTCTGCTACACAATCTCAAGTATTGTGGCATGAGTGGGACAGTGCACAAATGGTTTAATTCGTACCTAACTGGAAGAGTGCAGAAAGTTGAAATAAGTAGTTCTCGTAACATGCAAAGATCAGCACATTCCTCAAACTGGGGAACTATCAAGAATGGGGTTCCACAAGGGTCAGTCTTGGGTCCTTTGTTGTTCTTATTATATATTAATGACTTGCCATTCTACACTCCTGGAAATGGAAAAAAGAACACATCGACACCGGTGTGTCAGACCCACCATACTTGCTCCGGACACTGCGAGAGGGCTGTACAAGCAATGATCACACGCACGGCACAGCGGACACACCAGGAACCGCGGTGTTGGCCGTCGAATGGCGCTAGCTGCGCAGCATTTGTGCACCGCCGCCGTCAGTGTCAGCCAGTTTGCCGTGGCATACGGAGCTCCATCGCAGTCTTTAACACTGGTAGCATGCCGCGACAGCGTGGACGTGAACCGTATGTGCAGTTGACGGACTTTGAGCGAGGGCATATAGTGGGCATGCGGGAGGCCGGGTGGACGTACCGACGAATTGCTCAACACGTGGGGCGTGAGGTCTCCACAGTACATCGATGTTGTCGCCAGTGGTCGGCGGAAGGTGCACGTGCCCGTCGACCTGGGACCGGACCGCAGCGACGCACGGATGCACGCCAAGACCGGAGGATCCTACGCAGTGCCGTAGGGGACCGCACCGCCACTTCCCAGCAAATTAGGGACACTGTTGCTCCTGGGGTATCGGCGAGGACCATTCGCAACCGTCTCCATGAAGCTGGGCTACGGTCCCGCACACCGTTAGGCCGTCTTCCGCTCACGCCCCAACATCGTGCAGCCCGCCTCCAGTGGTGTCGCGACAGGCGTGAATGGAGGGGCGAATGGAGACGTGTCGTCTTCAGCGATGAGAGTCGCTTCTGCCTTGGTGCCAATGATGGTCGTATGCGTGTTTGGCGCCGTGCAGGTGAGCGCCACAATCAGGACTGCATACGACCGAGGCACACAGGGCCAACACCCGGCATCGTGGTGTGGGGAGCGATCTCCTACACTGGCCGTACACCACTGGTGATCGTCGAGGGGACACTGAATAGTGCACGGTACATCCAAACCGTCATCGAACCCATCGTTCTACCATTCCTAGACCGGCAAGGGAACTTGCTGTTCCAACAGGACAATGCACGTCCGCATGTATCCCGTGCCACCCAACGTGCTCTAGAAGGTGTAAGTCAACTACCCTGGCCAGCAAGATCTCCGGATCTGTCCCCCATTGAGCATGTTTGGGACTGGATGAAGCGTCGTCTCACGCGGTCTGCACGTCCAGCACGAACGCTGGTCCAACTGAGGCGCCAGGTGGAAATGGCATGGCAAGCCGTTCCACAGGACTACATCCAGCATCTCTACGATCGTCTCCATGGGAGAATAGCAGCCTGCATTGCTGCGAAAGGTGGATATACACTGTACTAGTGCCGACATTGTGCATGCTCTGTTGCCTGTGTCTATGTGCCTGTGGTTCTGTCAGTGTGATCATGTGATGTATCTGACCCCAGGAATGTGTCAATAAAGTTTCCCCTTCCTGGGACAATGAATTCACGGTGTTCTTATTTCAATTTCCAGGAGTGTATATTCATGAAGAGGCAAAGTTAGTTCTCTTTGCTGATGATACAAGTATAGTAATCACACCTGACAAACAAGAATTAACTGATGAAATTGTCAATACTGTCTTTCAGAAAATTACTAAGTGGTTCCTTGTAAACGGACTCTCACTGAATTTTGATAAGACACAGTACATACAGTTCCGTACAGTGAATGGTATGACGCCATTAATAAATATAGACCTTAATCAGAAGCATATAGCTAAGGTAGAATATTGCAAATTTTTAGGTGTGTCCATTGATGAGAGATTAAATTGGAAGAAACACATTGATGATCTGCTGAAACGTTTGAGTTCAGCTACTTATGCAATAAGGGTCATTGCAAATTTTGGTGATAAACATCTTAGTAAATTAGCTTACTACGCCTATTTTCACTCATTGCTTTCATATGGCATCATATTTTGGGGTAATTCATCACTGAGGAATAAAGTATTTATTGCACAAAAGCGTGTAATCAGAATAATAGCTGGAGTCCACCCAAGATCATCCTGCAGACATTTATTTAAGGATCTAGGGATATTCACAGTAGCTTCTCAGTATATATACTCTCTTATGAAATTTGTTATTAACAACCAAACCCAATTCAAAAGTAATAGCAGTGTGCATAACTACAATACTAGGAGAAAGGATGATCTTCACTATTCAAGATTAAATCTAACTTTGGCACAGAAAGGGGTGAATTATACTGGCACTTAAGTCTTTGGTCACTTACCAAATAGTATCAAAAGTCTGACAGATAACCAACAAGTATTTAAGAAGAAATTAAAAGAATTTCTGAATGACAACTCCTTCTACTCCATAGAGGAATTTTTAGATATAAATTAAGAAAAAAACATAAAAAATAAAGAAATAAAAAAAATAAAATAAAAAATAAAGAAAAACAAAAAACACAATAAAATAAAGTTGTTATATTAACTTAAGTATGTTGTTAAATAAACCTAATTATGTCATGTACTGGAAAATTCGACTCGTTCCACATCATTACGAAATATCGTATTCATGATCCATGGAACTAGTATTAATCTAATCTAATCTAATCACTGACAGGAGCGCCTGCGATCGTGTACTCAACGACGAACTTGGGTGCACGAATGGCAAAAGGATATTTTTTCTGTTCCCAGCATCAAGATGGTCGCATCCGTGTTTATCGTCATCGCGGTGAACGCACATTGGAAGTGTGTATTCGTCATCTCCACACTGGCGTATAACCCGGCGTGACGGTATGGGGTGCCATTGGTTACTCGTCTCGGTCACCTCTTGTTCGCATTGACGGCACTTTGAACAGTGGACGTTATATTTCAGGTGTGTTACGACTCGTGGCTCTACCCTTCATTCGATCCCTGCGAAACCATACATTTCAGCAGGAAAATGCACGGCCGTAGTTGCAGGTCCTGTACGGGCCTTTCTGGACACAGAAAATCTTCTACTGCTGCCCTGGCCAGCACATTCTCCAGATCTCTCATCAATTGAAAACGTCTGGTCAATGGTGGCCGAGCAACTGGCTCGTCACAATACGCCAGTCAATACTCTTGATGAACTGTGGTATCGTGTTGAAGCTGCATGGACAGCTGTACCTGTACACGCCATCCAAGCTCTGTTTGACTCAATGTCCAGGCGTATCAAGGCCGTTATTACGGCCAGAGGTGGTTGTTGTGGGTACTGATTTCTCAGGATCTATGCACCCAAATTGCGTGAAAATGTAATCACATGTCAGTTCCAGTATAATATACTTGTCCAATGAATACCCGTTTATCACCTGCATTTCTTCTTGGTGTAGCAATTTTAATGGCCAGTAGTGTAGAGTTTAGCACTCTACAGTGGTGAAGTGTGGGCGTGTTAGCTGTAGGTCAGCTCCCTTAGGCGGGAGCCCTCCTCGGACCAGTAGCGCTGCAGGGCGGGGTAATGCTGCGGAACGCGCTTCAGTCGCGGCCCTCTCCACTGCTGATTGCGGGCAGGCGGCATCTGCCTGTGTCCGGTTGCCGCCGAATCAGCATCGGACACGGCTTGACTGCCGCGAGGACATCAAACGGCGAGCCGTGGCGATCGGGGTCCCAGTGACCGGCGCGAGGTTAACGAGGCGGCAAACACGCCGTCCGTCTGGCGGCGCCACGTGACTCGTGTGGCAGGGCGTGTTGCCGTGTCTCCAGTCGCCGCCGCCACGTGAAGAGCGGCCGGAGGGCGCCGGCCGCTCGTGTTTGAGCAAACCCGGCGCAGAGTGTGATTACAGCCTGCCGCAGAATAACACACTCCCCGGTAATGAAACACCGCTGGTCATCTCCGTCTGTACAGACCAGTGCCCCGGATACTACCGAGCCGGCTAGTGCCTCAGTTGCACCAGTCGAACGCTAGTGATCGCGAAGTCATATCAGGGAACACTCCTTCCAGACACTCTATAGCATTTGTTGAATGTTAACTGTGAGCATGACTTGAGTTTCCTTTAATTTACGTCTATGGTCACAATCTTTTTGTTTAACAGATTACCGGTTTCGGTCTTTAATGACCATCATCATATGTGTTTCATAAAAACAAAGTCCTAATGCACTGCTGCCATAGTGGCATCGTCAAATGTTAAACGCGGAATCAGCACCAGCATCGTCAAATATGTATAAATCACATCACATGCACGAGTGATGTTGTCAGTAGTACTGACTTTGTTTTTATGAAACAGATCTGATGATGGTCATTGAAGACCGAAACGGGTAATCTGTTAAACAAAAAGATTGTGACCATAGACGTAAATTAAAGGAAACTTATTACATATACGGTCACTGTGTTTTTTCGCGACGATGTCGCAGCTTATGTGTGTATGACTTTCTAAAGTGCATACTGCAACGTTTTAAAAATAACGAATTTGTTTAAAATAGAACTAAGGAAAATGTTTTCTTTAAATTTTTATGAAGCGTTTAAGAAGTCGTTCACGCTGGAGAATCGTAGAAATATACCGTCGTTTCCCCATCGAGAGACTTCCGTGTAGGTGACGTGATAATAAATGTCGCTTGCGTAGAGAAACAATTGAGAAAGCTCAATAAAAGTAAGTCGTCAGGTCTCGTATGGAATCCCAATTCGGTTTTAAAAGATCTCGCACTTAGCTTGCATTTATCGCGAATATCGTGCCCAGCGTAAAGTACCAAGCCACAGGAAGAAAGCGCAGGTGACTCCTACGTATAAGAAGGGTAAAAGAACGGACCCTCAAAATTACAGACCAATTTCCTTTTAACGTCGCTTTGCTGCAGAACCCTTGAACATATTCTAAGTCAGAATATAATAAAATTCCTAGTGATGGAAAAGCTTCTATCCACGAGACAACACGGTTTTAGAAAGCATCACTCGTGTTAATCTCAGCTTACCCTTTTCTCACATGATATCATGCGGACTATGGAAGAAGGCCAGTTGGCAGATGCTATATTCCTCGATTTCCGAAAAGCATTTGACACGGTGCCCCAGCACAGACTGTTAATGAATGCACGGGTAGGGCCTTTATGGAGTAGGTTCCCAGATATGTGACAGCCTCGAGGACTTTTTAAGTAACATTACCCAGTATGTTGCCCTTGACGGCGACTGTCCACGGGAACGTGTCGTCAACGAGTGACTGTAGGAGGATACAAGACGACTTAGACGAAATTTATAGTTGGTGCGACGAATGACAGCTAGATCTAAATGTAGGAAAATTAAGTTAATGCAGTTGAGTGGGAATAACAAATGCGTAATATTCGAATACAGCATTAGTACTGTGCTACTTGACACATTCATGTGGAATAAATATCAAGGGGTAACGTTGAAAGCGATAAGAAATCGAAAGAAAATGTAAGGTTTGAAGTAGAGAAGGTGAATGACGTAATTTAGGGAAGTGTTGCTCATCTCTAAAAGAGGACGCATATAGAACACTAGTGCGACACATTCATGAGTATGGTTCAGGTGTTAGGGATCGGCACCATGTCGGGTTAAAGGAAGACATCGAAATAAATTGATGGGCGGGCTGCCTATAGGTTCGAACAACACGCAAGTATTTCGGGAACTCAAACAGGAATCCCTGGAGGGAAGGCGACGTTCTTTTCAAGGAACACTACTAAGAAAATTTAGAGGAAGGGCATTTGAAGCTGACAGGAAAACACTCCTACTGACACTAACGTACATTTCGCTCAACGACCACGAAGATAAGAGAAATTACGGCCCGTACGAAGAAATATAGACAATCTTTTTTCCCTCGCTTTATTTGAGAGTGGAACAGGAAAGTAAATGACTAGTCGTGGTACAGTTACTCTCCGCTACGCGCTTTATGGTAGCTTGCGAAGTATGTATGTACATATAGATATAGATACATGACCTATGATCGTAGAGATACACTAGGACTGAATGGAAACGCTGACTAATAACAATGTAACGAAACGTGTGAGGTGGATAAACTCTTCAACGAGTATTAGTCTGTTATTGTTACTGTAATGACCTCTGTTCTAACTTCAGTGTGAGAAGCTAGTGGCGAAAATGGCGAGTGGAAACATCTAAAATAGTATATCGATGGACAGAAAGGTGAAGAGCATTACTGTATTACAAATACTGACTTTCTGTTTGTTAGATTTTTTATTTTTGTGTCTGCAGTTTCTTTTGTATGATATATAAATATAGGAAGTGTTCGACAGGTGGGAAGTACTGTATTATTCACCACACTGCCCGTACTTGAGTCCTTCGACAGGTGGGAAGTACTGTATTATTCACCACACTGCCCGTACTTGAGTCCTTGTGACTTTGATTTGATTCCGAAGATGAAGGAACCACTTCGTGGCATTCGCTTCAGAACTGTTCCAGAAATGCACCATCCACATAACAGGCTCTGCTAACGGTAAAATACGCCTTCCACGTCGCTGGCAACGGGTTCTACACAACGCTGTTGACTACTTTGAAGGATAGTAACAGGTGCAAGCAAGTAACTCTTTTGTATCGGTTGTGAATAAATAGTTGCCACTATTTAAATTCCAACCTACGTATATCCCTGGAACTGAATCTCCCAGCTCAGTTAAGGCATTTTTCTCCAGGGGGGATGGTCTGGCTCACCGTGTAATACTCTGCCGGAAAAAATTGCAACACGGTCAAGAAGGACCGCGTTTAGAGGCATACTGAAGGGTGATCAGACGGCGCGTATGAGGCCTGCCTGTGCGACTTCTGTATGTACTGTAGCTGTGCTGACTTCAGAGGTGAGCAGTGCTGCCAACATGTATTCCAGGGTACAATCATCCCCCACCGACGAGTAAGTACCCCTATCGGAAAGCTTCAATCACTAGAAAGGAACTGGACTGTGGGCCTGCTGGAAGCTGCATGGACGTATCGAAGGACTGCTGCACATATTCGGCGGTGGCAGTGGCCTCTGCAACATTCCATGGCCTGTAGATCATGTCCTGGAAGTCCACGTTGTACAGTCACATGCCAAATTCGACGCATTGTCTGAGCAGTGATGGCCGACCGAACATTATCCAGGGATGGAATCCGGGCACATGTTGCTTGTGCTGGGCATCAGGGACCATCTACTTCCAGCAAGAATAAGATGACGTTTGCTTACGGCCAGGCTACCACTGACATCACAACATCACCAAATATGGCTGCTCTGGTGGCTTGAAAGAACTGACTAAAGAAAGTGGAATGGCGCTCTTGTATACGGTAATGAGAGCAGGTTCTGTCTGTAAACTAGCAATGCACACACACCTGCATGGCACAGACCTGTTGATCTGTCTAGTACTCTAGTACGCGACACACAATTCTCATCCCAGGCTTCATGGTGTGGGGGGCCATTAATTACCCCCTCGCGGTCACATTTCGTGTTTCTGCAAGGAAAAGTAAGCACGGCCCGCTACATTGGGCAGGCTGTTATCCTCATACTACTACCATTTCTTCGACAAGAAGCTGACGTGGTTTTTCAGAAGGATAATGCACGTCCACGTACGGCTGCTGCTTCGCAATGTGGTCTCCGTGATGTACAGCTATCATGAACAATAAAATCACCACACCTCTCGCAAACTGATCATATATAAGACATAATGAAGAGGAAATTTACTCATCATCCAGGACCTGCAGGAGCCATTGCCTAGTTGCAGCAAAGAGTGCAAGACGCTTGGGATACTGCACACAGGGTGCCATCGCTACTTTACTGACCATTTGCATCCGAGGATGCACACCGTGGATTTGTATCAATGTTAGCGCATCTTAACTGTAAAATGTGTGTTTAGTTTGGTCTGAATTTATTAGTGTATACTCCTACAATGATGAACTACCTATCATCTCATTTGTCAATAAAAAGAGCTTGTCCTTAATGGTGTTGCATTTTTTGCGGCCAGTGTAGTAAGATATGGCACGTAAGCTCTCACCTGACAAAATATTTGTCACGTCAGTGTGCGCACACAGAAGTGAATTGTTAAGCCTTTACGGTTGGCACAGTGGTCGACTCACGTGCTAAACAGTACACGCACTGCCTCTGCGTTATCATAAAGCAGTAGAGATCTGTGAGACATTTATATTTCAATCAATCATTGCACCTAAAAATGGGTAAATGTAAGGACGTGAGAGTAGCAAATAGGGAAAAAGAATTTGGCCGTGCGCATGGCCACACAGTGGGTATAATTACTGGATTTTTTGGTATTCACAGCAGACTGTTAACGTGTCCACAAGTAGTGATGTAACGCACGTGGGCACGAAACACGACGTTATAATTGTGGTCGCAAAAATATCCTGAATGCGAGGGTCCAGAGACGCGCTTCACGGCTTGTGTATCAGTCTCTGTACCAACTCCGACAGGAATTGCTGCAAGCAGTGAATGAAGCGCCATCCCAACCTCTTACGGCGAGAACATCGCGACCTGAGTTGCATGCAGTGAAGATTTAGAGTAGGTGACCGCGCAAGAGGCCGCTGCTCGCTTAGGCACATAAAGATGACAATAGCCAAGTTCATCGGGCTGGAAGAATATGTGACCGTTTTTCCTGAACACTTCCCTACCCTAATACATCTCGACTGGCCTGAAAAATCATCTGACTTGAGTCGCATACTACTACTACTAAAAAAGTAGGAGCTGTGTAGTGCCCGAGTGCTGAACCAAAAGCACCGCACAAGGTAAACAGCGGCCTCAGTTTATGTGATCGCTCTAAGCTTGTTGACTCCAGTGCCTACCAATTTAAATTGTATATTACAGCACTGAGGATGGTCACTAAGTGACCGAAAATCGATTTTGCGGTTAATAAAACAAAAAAATACGACCAATGCTGTCTCTCCTTCTAAGTATACCGCACGAGGTGCAGAGAACACCACGAAGTCAACACTGTGCACGACCGTGACACAGATAACAGCATTGCAGTCATATCTGCAAGCACTGAATTTGAAAATAGATTGTTGCCACCGCCATCGCAATTACAACATGCCTAGAGTAAAAATTCTCGAAATTGTGGAATATTTATGTTGCACGCACTTTTATTCAAGCATCCATTTCGTAGCTATTACAGTACAAGCAATTTGGTTGAAAACATACATTTCTGTAAAGCATTTATGCTAACTATATCAATGAACAAAAAATTTCTTTAATCCTTATTCCAAAATATTGGAATTAAACAGAAAAACGAACCATCCTAAAGTCACCGGTCAAAATATGAGTTCCGCAGAGTAAATAAAACTAATCAAGATCCCAGTATCACATTTCTGTTCACATTGCTCTGAATATAACAAGTTTATGTAGATACATTAAGTGCTTGATGTGTGAGATATATCTCAGTTGCTTGTTTCTCCACTCCATAATTCTCTTACTGGAGACCTGTCTCTTGTGTTGAGTATATCACAGAGCTAAAGGCAGACAAGTTGCCGTCACTTGATACAATAGTAAAAAGAATCAATGAAATGATGCTCTTCACGGCATTAATGTAATAGGCGTGCAGTCAGATTACACGGTCCGCACGCCAGTAGCGCGGGCTCAGTAGCTCGCAGGCGACCGCCACCTCACTTACCGCCTAAGAACTGCCACTCCTGCGCTAAACGCCGTGGATTGGCGATTACTACGACGGTGACCTTCTTTATAACTATTTTCATGCTACACGTTGTGTAAGCTTGCTTTAAGTACACAGTTACAAAATTCGAAGCAGTTTCAGGGTGGAACCGCCGTTTAATCTATGAAGAGTTATCGTCTCTGTAACGCCGCGCTGTGTTATAGTGTGTCTTGTGAATGTTGATAAACCGTTTCCTTCATTTACTGTGAACGTTTTCAATTCCCTTGTGAAATAACTTATTTAAGGTCATACCCTTTCTCTAAATTTTCTCAGTAGTGTCCCTTGAAAAGAACGTCGCCTTCCCTCCAGGGATTCCTGTTTGAGTTCCCGAAGCATCACCGAAATACTTGCGTGTTGTTCGAACTTATAGGCAGCCCGCCCATCAATTTATTTCAATGTCTTCCTTTAACCCGACATGGTGCCGATCCCTAACACCTGAACCATACTCATGAATGTGTCGCACTAGTGTTCTATATGCGTCCTCTTTTAGAGATGAGCAACACTTCCCTAAATTACGTCATTCACCTTCTCTACTTCAAACCTTACATTTTCTTTCGATTTCTTATCGCTTTCAACGTTACCCCTTGATATTTATTCCACATGAATGTGTCAAGTAGCACAGTACTAATGCTGTATTCGAATATTACGCATTTGTTATTCCCACTCAACTGCATTAACTTAATTTTCCTACATTTAGATCTAGCTGTCATTCGTCGCACCAACTATAAATTTCGTCTAAGTCGTCTTGTATCCTCCTACAGTCACTCGTTGACGACACGTTCCCGTGGACAGTCGCCGTCAAGGGCAACATATTGGGTAATGTTACTTAAAAAGTCCACGAGGCTGTCACATATCTGGGAACCTACTCCATAAAGGCCCTACCCGTACATTCATTAACAGTCTGTGCTGGGGCACCGTGTCAAATGCTTTTCGGAAATCGAGGAATATAGCATCTGCCAACTGGCCTTCTTCCATCATTTCAGAAACTGTACGACCTGTCGGGTGTTCGAGGCCTGCCGTGGTAAGTGTTTTCAACACGTGTCGAAAGGAAGATGAAACCACGTTCAGATGTCGTGGGATTTGGCGACCACCCCTCATTACAGCTGTGGGACGTCATAGGCTGGGCAGGCGACGACTTGTTGCGGAACTAAACTCAGACTTTAATGCTGGCCAGAGTACCAGTTTGTCTGAATACGCAGTGCACCGAACACTCCTAAAGGTGGGCCTCCGCAGCCGATGAGCCATGTACGTGGCACTGTTAACACCACGGCATTGGTAACTTGGACTGAAATAGGCACGTGACGTTGACACAATGGCAGAGGAACAGGCAACACACGTAATCTTGCAGGTACTCTACATTCATCTTCTCCTACTTCAGGGAATCGAGGGTAGCTGACTGAATACCAGCGGAAGAAAGGATACCCTCCTCGGATTAGTCTCTAAGTCCATCTTTCTACAGGTGGCTGCGGGACCTCGGCTGTTTATTATAAAATACTGAATCAAAACACCTTCGTCCGTCTAAATTTCCAGTTGTCATTTTGTTTCAGCAACAAGTTTCAGCGTTACATTACGCCATCAGGACAGGCGTATACGTAGAAGTTGCAGCATTTGAAAATTGCAGCGAAATGCAGGAAGATCTGCAGCAGATAGGCACTTGGTGCAGGGAGTGGCAACTGACCCTTAACATAGACAAATGTAATGTATTGCGAATACAAAGAAATAAGGATCCTTTACTGTATGATTATATGATAGCGGAACAAACACTGGTTGCAGTTAATTCTGTAATATATCTGGGAGTATGCGTACGGAACGATTTGAAGTGGAATGATCATATAAAATAAATTATTGGTAACGCGGGTGCCAGGTTGAGATTCATTGGGAAAGTCCTTAGATAATGTAGTCCATCAACAAAGGAGGTGACCTACAAAACATTCGTTCGACCTATACTTGAGTATTGCTCATCAGTGTGGGATCCGTACCAGGTCGGGTTGGCAGAGGAGATAGAGAAGATCCAAAGAAGCGCGGCGCGTTTCGTCATAGGGTTATTAGGTAAGCGTGGTAGCGTTACGGAGATGTTTAGCAAACTCAAGTGGCAGACTCTGCAAGAGAGGCGCTCTGCATCGCGGTGTAGCTTGCTGTCCAGGTTTCGAGAGGGTGCATTTCTGGATGAGGTATCAAATATATGGCTTCCCCCTACTTATACCTGCCGAGGAGATCACGAATGAAAAATTAGAGAGATTCGAGTGCGCACGGAGGCTTTCCGGCACTAGTTCTTCCCGCAAATCATGCGCGACTGTAACAGGAAAGGGAGGTAATGACAGTGGCACGTGTGGTGTCACCGCCAGACACCACACTTGCTAGGTGGTAGCCTTTAAATCGGCCGCGGTCCGTTAGTATACGTCGGACCCGCGTGTCGCCACTATCAGTGATTGCAGGCCGAGCGCCGCCACACGGCAGGTCTAGAGAGACTTCCTAGCACTCGCCCCAGTTGTACAGCCGACTTTGCTAGCGATGGTTCACTGACAAATTACGCTCTCATTTGCCGAGACGATAGTTAGCATAGCCTTCAGCTACGTCATTTGCTACGACCTAGCAAGGCGCCATTATCATTTGCTATTTATCTTGTGATGCATGTACCGTCAGACCGATGTTCACCAATTATCGATTAAAGTTAAGTATTCCAGAAGCTACGTACTTTTTTTACTAGACTCAACTCCTTTAACTGTTCCAGACCTCACGCCAGCCTGCGTGAGCTTAAACGCGTGCCTTTCGGCTATCTCCTAGTGGCTTGGCTGTCTTACCAAGTCACAACAGCACGCAAAGTACCCTCCGCCACACACCGTTGGGTGGCTTTCGGAGTACAAATGTAGATGTAGATGTAGATGTAGACATCTGCAGATCGCTGTGTCAAAAATCTACGAGCACCAATCACTGAATGCTGGCCCCTATATTGACTGGACTAGAGAGGGGATCCTTCTTACATGTCTGTCAGGCGCCTGAAGATGCCTTAAAGTACCACTGAAGCTGGTGGCTCAAATAAAATGACAGTTGGAAATTTAGACGGCTGAAGGTGTTTTGATTCGACATTTTCATTCGATTACGTTATTCTGTCTCAGCATCCATGCGTCTACAGTGTTCACAGACTTTCATAGCTCACAGTGTGTGAACTCGTGTGGTTTGGCTTATCCCACGGGAGCCCTTTGTGTGTCGCAGACGTCCCTGGGAGGAGCGTTACAGGAAGAAGAGCCGGTGGCAGGTCGGGCGGAAAGAAGCGCTCAGATCGGCCGCACCACAGACGAGTAGTACAGCCCGGCAAGTGCCCCGGAAATTTACGGCTGTCGTTCAGTGCCCAGCTTTGAGGCGTCGCGGTGAGGATAGCGCCGGGATAGCGCGATACCCGCCCTGGTGTGGATATTGGCGTTCCCTACCAGCATCTCGCGCGTAACTCCTCATCCCGGTGTAAACGGTGTCACGGCCAGTGCGAGCAGGTCGCTGCCAGTCTTCCCTCGTATTTACGACATTTTCCGCTCTAGAGGCCTTCGGGGGTACTTCTCGATACACAGGGTGCAAATAGCTTTGCAATTTCGTCGCTGTGAATTACTTTCGTTCTTCAGAATATTGCTGCTTAGTAAATATATGCCGGCCGCTGGTGGCCGAGCGGTTCTGGCGCTACAGTCTGGAACCGCGCGACCGCTACGGTCGCAGGTTCGAATCCTGCCTCGGGCATGGATGTGTGTGTTGTCCTTAGGTTAGTTAGGTTTAAGTAGTTCTAAGTTCTAGGGGACTTATGACCTCAGCAGTTGAGTCCCATAGTGCTCAGAGCCATTTGAACCAAGTAAATACATCTAGTAAAGCGTAAATAAAGTTGAGTCAGTTTCCTGGAGCGTTAAGCTACTAAACACGTCTCAACTCTGTATTTGAATACTAGGACAACTCTGGCATGGAACTTCATGTGGGATGCGATGGACGTAAGCGTCAGGTTATTAAATGTTATCTGTAGACGTCCAACTGGCGTAGACTACGAGTTTATTTCACGTGACGTACATACACTGATCAGCCAGAACATTATGACCACCGACCTGCTATCGACATAAACCATTCCAGGCGGTGATAGCGTCTCCTGGCGAGGAATGACTGACAGTCAGGAACACGCACGGTCCATGTAGTATCAGTGAGCGTGACGTCCGTTTGTAGAACGTGGAACGTGCGCGATCTACCTGAGTTTGACTGAGGGCACGAGCGTTTGGGAAACTACACGCCTCGTCTGGTGTTCAAGAAGTGCTGTGGTGAGTGCCTTCAATACGTGGGGAGACCAAGATGGAAAAACGTTGAGACGTCGTGGAGTTGGGTAGCACCCCTCATTACATCTGTCAGACCTCGTAGACTGGGCAGATCGGTAAAACAGGACAGGCAGCGAACTGTGGTGGAACTAACAGTAGACTTTAATACTGGGCAGAGTACAGGTGTTTCTGAAAACACAGTACACCGAACACTCCTAACTATGGACCTCTACAGCCGACGACCCATGCATGTCCCAATGTTAACACCACTTGATCGGCAACTACAACTGAAGTGGCCACATGACTATCGACACTGGACGATGGCGCAGTGACAGAGCGTTGCATGGTCTGATGGATCGTGATATGTTGTTCGTCATGCCGATGGGAGGACGCGAATCATTTGCCTTATTGGAGAACAGCTAACTGACATCTGCATGGCGGGACGGAGACAAGCTGGCGGCGGATCTATTATCGTGGGCATCCGTGGCTCCATCGACCCACGTGCTAGGCACTATGAGGGCCAAGGAGTATCGAACACTGGTTACAGACCACGTAAAACGGGTTAAATCGGATAAACGATAATGTTTCCCAACCGTATTGGCATTTTTCAGCAAGATAATGCGCCCTTGTCACAGGGCCAGCAGTGTGGTGGAACAGAGTGGCGAGTTCCAATTGATGTGCAGCCAGTTCCCCCCCCCCCCCAACTCCGCGGATCTGAAACCGGCCGAACACATCTGGGATGTGACTGAACGTGTCGTCAGAGCTCACGGACCCCTCCTGTAATTCAGGGGAATTAGATGTCTAATGTATGAAAATGTGGTGCCAGATTCCTCCAGCGACCTACCTGCGGCCTCATTTCTTCCATGCCACGACTCGTCGCCATTGTTATCCGTGCGAAAGGTGGACGTAACGGGTATTAGGTAGATGGTCGAATCTTCTGGCTGATCAGTGTAAATCGCTCCGTTTCAGCATTATAACAACGACTGCACAGTCTTCTATGTCCCCCCGACACGCTTTACGTTCTTTCCACAGCTAACAGAGGTTTTTCCTACTGGACCGTAAATTTGAGCGACAAATTAAAACCGGTAAACATCTTGTGTCTTTTTGGCCTTAGTAGTAGCATTTGAGGCTTGCGTGGAAGCGAGGATCGTCTGTAGGCATTTTCAACTGATCGGATCTTCAGTATTTAAAATTGAGACCTTCCTTCCTTTGTTCGTTATTAACATATGAAATCCGACACTTTTACACAGGCTTGGTGGATGAATTTCTTTGCGTATTTCAACGCTGTTTTAATGCAACCGCATAGAGCAGATGCTTAAACCGAACTTAGATAAACAGTAGAGACTAATGTATACAAAATTTAGCTATCAGACTATGCATTTACGAAGATAGCATTATTTTCACTTCAGTGATCTAAAAGGTAAAGGTCTTAGAAAATGACAATTTCGGTATTTATCACTTTTCATAATATAGCTTCCCTCCTATTGTATTAGTAGAAAGCAGTTCGAGACTTGTTTGCATTTCAACAATGTAAGCAACGTATTAAGTAGGAGAAATTTATAACATGCATGGCAAAATGGCACTATCCAAAACCGACTCCGCGGCTATAGTGATGCGCAATAGGCCATAGATGACAGGGGTGAAGGTAGGGTGCGGAGACGTGTACCGTCGAATAAACGTGCAACTGTGGAGCAACTGACCACCCACATGAACCAAGAGGGGTACCAGCATACACTATGTCATCAAAAGTATCCGGACACCTGGCTGAAAATGACTTACAAGTTCGTGGCGCTCTCCATCGGTAATGCTGGAATTCAATATGGTGTTGGTATACCCTTAGCCATGATCACACCTTCCACTCTCCCACGCATACGTTCAATCAGGTGCCGGAAGGTTACTTAGGGAATGGCAGCCCACTCATGACGGAGTGCTGCACTGAGAAGAGGTATCGATGTCGGTCGCTGAGGCCTGACAGGGAGTCGGCGATCCAAAACATCCCAAAGGTGTTCTGCAGAATTCCGGTCAGGACTCTGTGCAGGCCCGTCCACTACAGGGATGTTATTGTCGTGTAACCAATGCGCCACAGACCGTGCATTATGAACAGGTGCTCGATAGTGTTGAAAGATGCAATCGCCATCCCCGAATTGCTCTTCAACAATCGGAAAGAAAAAATTGCTTAAGACATCAACGTAGACCTGCACTGCGATAGTCCCACGCAAAGCAACAAAGGGTTAAAGCCTCCTACATAAAAAAGACTATCACACCATAACACCACCGCCTCCGAATTTTACTGTTGGCACCACACACGCTAACAGACGTCGCTCACCAAGCATTCGCCATACCGACACCCTGACATCGAATAACCACATTGTGTACCGTGATTCGCAACTCCACACAACTTATTTCCACTGTTCAGTCGTCCAATGTTTACGCTCCTTACACCAAACGAGGTGTCGTATGGCATTTACTGGCTTGATGGTCATGAGCCGCCGCTCGACCATGAAATCCAAGTTTTCTCACCTCCCGCCTAGCTGTCATAGTACTTGGGTGGACCCTGATGCAGTTTTTAATTCCTGTGTGATGGTCTGGATAGATGTCTGCCTATTACGCATTACGACCCTCTTCAACTGTCGGCAGTCTCTGTCAGTCAACAGACGACGTCGGCCAGTACGCTTTTGTGCTGTACGCGTCCCTTCGCTTTTCCTATTCACTATCACATCGGAAACAGTGGCCCTAGGAACGTTTAGGAGCGTTTAAATCTGGGGTACAGACGTGTGACACAAGTAAAACCCAATCACCTGAACACGTTCGAAGTCCGTGAGTTCCGCGGAGCACCCCATTCTGCTCTCTCACTATGCCTAATGGCTACTGAGGCCGCTGTTATGGAGTACCTCGAAGAAGGTGGCAGCAAAATTCACCTAATATGAAAAACGTATGTTTTTGGGGGTGTCCAGATACTTTTGATCACATAGTGTATCTCCTCAATGACTGTTCAGCGACGTTGCTGCACAATCGCCTCCGCAGCAGGCCTGTGATGACTTCTGTACATCGGTGACAAAGGATGGAATTTGCACGCCACTTCCGCAACTGGGAGTCCACTGAGGACGATAGGTGGTGTTTTCAGATGAATAAAATTTTACGCACCATCGACCAAATGGCTATTGCCATGTGCGTCATCGGAAGGGTCCACGCCCGAGGAGCATTCCATGGGTGATCTCGTCATTCTGGAAGGCACGACCTATCAATACAATTATGCTTCTACTCCTGGGGAACATGTCAATCCCTACATGCAGCCTCTCTTTCCTCGGCACGATGGCATCTACCAGCAGGACAACGTAACATCTCACACGGCCCGCAGTGTACGTGCATGGTTCGAAGAGCACCAGGATGAGATTGCCGCACTCCTCCAGCCAACAAACTCCCTCGATTCATACCTAATTCAGAAACTGTGGGATCACCTCGACCGAGGACCCCACTGCATCTGACCACGGCTCTCGAGTCGGCATGTATCCACACCCATGTCGCTACCTTTCAGAACCTCACTGGTTCTCTTCTTGCGTCTCTCATGCTGTGACAGGTCGTTATCCAGGCTTTGGACATGTGATCACAGTAATGTAACTGGAGAATGCAAAAATCACAGTGGTACAAGAAGCACTCACCGCCACGCACTGACAGATGAGTGACTTAACGGAGTATACAGCAACAAAATTTCGAAAGTTTTACAGGATTTTTTTCTGAGTATTTTTCTATATGTTACACGTGATCTCTAGTGGCTTCTCTCAGAGTAATTGCTTTCGCCGCCATTTATCTTTGTGTCTCTACTACAACTAAAGTATCTGCAGACTAGTGCAGTTATGAACACGATGCGTTGTGTCTTGTTTGGAAACAAACTTATTCCGTCCACTCACGGTAATTGGCGTTAATGTCAGTAATAGCCACTCTACTCTTCGAACTCAAGCTTGCATTTGGTAGTGCTCTATTCTTGATTTTCTGGAAGTGTTAGTGCGCGTTAACACTAATGCACAGCAATATGTTAAATATATTTACGTTCACTAGTGAAGAGTTGCCCGATACGTACGTCATGGGTGGTTTGACTGAACGAAACGGAAGCACTGCACATCCACGCTACGCTGAGCTGCTCCCGCAGAGGTGGCAATTAAAACACTTCTGCTTCGTCTGAGGATTATTCCATTACTCTGTGCTTTGTGCTGTGCATTTCGGTGAATACATATCACAGACCTTTTCACTGCTCTGAAGGTATTGTGGTAAGAAATCGAGTAAGTCATAATTACATTATTAGCCTGTAAAGAGTTACCAGAACCACAGATCCCTTATACCATGACAGTAAATGTTCGCAGAGAAACTCTGAAATTTTATTGGTGGAGTTCGAGTTCAGCCTCGATATTTAGATGAGAGAAATAATAAACGAAAAACATTATATCGCTTACGGCAACGGCCTTGCCGCAGTGGATACAACGGTTCTCGTCAGAGTGCCGAAGTTAAGCGCTGTCGGGCGTGTCTGGAACTTTGATGGGTGACCATCCGGGCCCCCATGCACTGTTGCCATTTTTTGGGGTGCAATCAGCCTCGAGATGCCACTTGAGGACGTACTCGACCGAATAGTAGCAGCTCCGGTCCAAGAAAACTATCACAACGGCGTGGAGAGCGGTGTGCTGACCACACGCCCCTCCTATACGCATACTCAACTGAGGATGACGCGGCGGTCGGATGGTTCCGAAGGGCCACTTGTGGCCTGAAGATGAAGTGCTTCATTACATCGCTTATGTTCTACAGGATTAATTTATAGAGTAAATCAATTTTTGCCTTACGAAGCCATCCTTAGACTTTAACTGAATTTCTTCACCAAAGAAGTTGCAATGTTTATAAACAACATTGGAAAGGATGTTACTTACCTAGATTCTCGCAAAAACACACAGTAAATGGCATAATTGAGAATGTGGTGGTAATGCAATTTAATAGGTAAAAAGTTGGACATTAAATGAATATAAAGTGAGGAAACAGGAAAGAAACACTAAACACAATAACTAAGCCTACGTAACAGTTGACAGTTATAAACAAACCTACTAAAATAAAGTAAAATTAGTACATGAAAAGAAATTCAAGAGGTATTCAACATGGAAAGTGATGCAGAAGCCAATTAAAAGAAAAAATTGACAATTGTTAGAAAGCAATGTATGGAGTGCATAAGCAATCATAATAAAATAAAGAGAAATGATTACACACAGGAAACAATGAAATCCTGCTACTACAGGATTTCCTACTAAGTGAAAAACACCACAGCCCAGTTTATTCTCAACAGAAAAGATAAGATCCAGTGGCTTACCCAAAATTAGTTGCCCTGTTTTATATTGGTCAATCAGACAGATTCATGACACCAAGACTGGCTGAATATGAACGCAGCTGCAGGCTGCAGAATAATGAGTCCACATTTTCTGAGCATGTACTGAGTGAGGGCCACAGTCACATGTCTCTCAACTAGTAAACAAAGGGTAAAGTACTAATTTTGCTCCATTTAATTGGTTTCTTTAGTTCATGTAAACTGCCATATAAGCAGGGTTTTCGATGTTCTACCTGTTTCCTCTTTTTATGCTACATTTGTCTATTGTAACACTTTTTACCTTTTAAACTCAGTCACCAGCACACTGTCAAACATGAAATTTCTGCACCTTCCTTACATTCCTTCACTTTCTTATATTTATTTGTTTCTACACTATTTATTTTATTGCGATAGCCTATCTACTACATATGTTACAGTTGTTAAGTGGTCCTTTTACATTGTTTTCTGTATTACTTTCTATGTTGAATACCTTTTGAAGATGTCTGTTGAAGTACCTATTTTAATTTATTGGATTTATTTACAACTGTCAATGTTATTTATCCACAGTTTTCGTTTTTAGTGCTTATAATTTTCCTATTTGCTGACTTTTTTTATTGTTCAAACTTTTACATTTTTAATTGCTTTATCATCACACTGTCAAAAACACATGTTTTTACTCTGTGTTTGTGTCTCGTTTATGTGAGTAAAATATTTTCCTATTTTATTTACAAACATTGTCATTCTTTGGCGACGAAATTCAGTTAATGTCTGGTGCCGCAGTCGTGAGCTGAAACTCGGTTAACTCAATAAATTAATACTGTATAATCAATATCGTGCTTTTCGATTATTATAATGTTGTTCTCCCAGAAACCGACGAGAAATCAGTTACTATGATAAGGATAATTACACGTTGGTCTGGTAATATGACAGACTCCGCTTTGAGCAACTGATTGAATGAAGGCCCGCACTTCACGTCTTATGCCTGCCAGTAGCAGCAGAGGCGGCGGATGTAGCGAGGACCATCGCGCGGTCTGGTCTGCTAAACAGTTTGCCACAAACAGCGACCGCAGACTGCTATGCGGTATCGAGCGATACGTCTGCGACACACCGGGAACAGCTGGCGTAACCAGGATCTGGCGGCAGCCGCGTGCTGTACCTGCCAATCACATCTCATCAGCCGCCGGATGCAGATCTGGGCCACGTTTATTGCTACGGGCAGATGAGAAGCACGAGCTCCGAGATTCAGGAACGATTCACACTCAAGTGTGATTGTATAAAACTTCCGCAGCTGCAGCGTCAGATGGAATAAATGCAGACTGAATTAAATATGCAGGAACCTCATTTCGTCTCAGATTCCTGTATCTTATCTGCACGTTTGGGCGGAGACGCACGATACCAAGGTCGTTACAGCCACCAAAAACACGTTACATTACATTGCTCTGTACTGTATATGATAACCGTTGATATTCATAACAGCTTCCAGTCGTCTCGGAATCGACAATTATGAGCCCTGTATGGTTTTCAAGGCCGGTTCCCGTGAGATCACCGAAGTTAAGCGATGTCGGGCGTCGTCGGCACTTGGATTGGTGACCATCCAGGCCGACATGCGCTGTTCCAATTTTTCGGTCAAGAATACCATCATAACTACCGGGAGAGCGGTGTGCTGACCCCACGCCCCTCCTATCCGCATCGTCCACTGAGGACGACACGGCGGTCGGATGGTCCCGGTAGGCTAGTCGTGGCCTGACGACGGAGTATGGTTTCCAAGGAAACTTTATACCATTATTCCTGCAAACTGGTGACAAGACCAGGGGACAGCGATAGAGAGGGACAGAGATAGCAAACCCTTCTCTCCAAAGTGGATCACAAAGGCTCAGTTACATTGAGATCTGGCGACTGGAGTTCAGCGAAGATGCAACAGTTTATCCTCACGCTCGCAAAACGAGTCCTGGATGATGCGAACTGTGTGAACAGGGACTCAGATGTCCTGGAACACAGTGTCGCTATTGGGGAACAAACATTATCAGACGAACTTGGAGGCCAGTGGTGCAATGCTAGATCGCACAGCAGATTCATGAGGGAGCTTTTCGTGAAGAAATGGACTTACATGTAACTCCTAGTGCGGTGGGGTTGCGTTCTCCTAAAAATTGAAATTTCAGCATGTTCTAGCGAGTGTGGAAAAAGCCATATGAAGGAACGAGCAACAGGGAGACTCCCATGCGCAACCCCGCAAACCGACAAGGAGAACTTGTATATGCGACACTAAATTGAAATTGATGCCATTTTTGTGTGAGGGGCGTCCAGTAAATTATCCAATTTTTTTCTGAAAGCAAGTTGGTTTTGAGTCGTGCGTGGCTCGTGTTCGTGCCATGTCCTATTTAACGACCTATTTTTACCTTACTGCCTCCTCGTTATGTTAATTCTTCATTACTGGCGTCACTGAGTTGCTGCCTTGCCTGCCCGTGAGCGGCAGCAGCAGCGCTTATCGATTTAGGCCCTTCAAAAAAAAATGGTTCAAATGGCTCTGAGCACTATGGGACTTAACTGCTGAGGTCATCAGTTCCCTAGAACTTAGAACTACTTAAACCTAACTAACCTAAGGACATCACACACATCCATGCCCGAGGCAGGATTCGAACCTGCGACCGTAGCGGTCTCGCGGTTCCAGACTGGAGCGCCCAGAACCGCACGGCCACTTCCTGGTCGTCGTGTGGCGTCCAACGAGTTGGAAAGCGCCAGCAGTGGAGTTCGGACCTGGTAGTCGGACAGTTTGGACGCAGCAGAAGTTCGGTCGGGTTGGAGCGGCAGTGAGGTTCGGATAGCCATGACTCACCCGGCCGTTGCCGGCACACATGGCTTCAGTGGGGACGGTCTAGATTGATCGTCGGTTGGTCGTCTTACCGGACGACGTGTTTTGCTCGCCGATCGCTTATGTGTCGACGGTGTGTGTCTCAACTCGTGGTTCGTCGTTGTGATTGCACACTCTATGCTTTACCATTGGTCGCGTTCTTCGTCCAAGTGTTCGTGAAATTGTCTGTAGCCTGTGATGTCGACTGCCCAGTTACTTTAGTGCTGTCTCCGTGCTGATGTGCAGCAGTTGGTCGGTTGGCGCAGTCGCGTCGTAGCACCAGTGGGGCATGCAGCGCCAGGGAGGCGCGGATAGTCATCACTCGCCGATGATTGCCGACACACACGATTTGAGTGGGGGACGACTTTGGTTGGTTGTCGGTCGGTCGTCTTGTCGGACGACGTGTATTTGGCCGGCGATCGCTTATGGGTTGTCTGTGTGTCCCGATTCGTGATTCGTCCTTGTTACTGCACAGTCTCTGCCGTTAGCATCGTCTAGTTCTTCGTGCAAGTGTTCGAGTGAAACTGACAGCCCCTTATTTTGGCCACATTTAAACTCCTGTCCTGTCCTGCGGGTTTAGAAGGGCGCCTCAGGTTTTATTCAGGATTCCAATACGCGATATTTTTCCGCAGTCTTTTGAAACAACACCCTATCTTTTTTACATCATCTCCGTTCAATGCGACGACCTGACGCCACTTTACAGGGACGGCCTGTATGCCCGCATGGTACCACTGTACTGGTCGGCGACGCAGCCACTGTCTTGCTCCATTAATAACTTCCCCATTGTCCACTTACTGTTCCCTGTAGAGTGCACCATTCATTGAGCAAAAAAGATTGAACTCGGAAGGTGCGAGATTCGGGCTGCTGGATGGATGAGAAAGAACGGTCCAGTGAAGTTCTGTGAGCTCCTCTCCGGTGAGCAGACTTGTGAGAGACGTTGCGTTGTCATGGACAAGGAGCTCACCTGGAATGAAAATGTCCGCACGTTCCAACGTTGGAGGAGTCAGCAGTGTGCGGCCGGGCGGTATCTATCAGAAATGCGCTTCGTGATCTCCCTTTAAACTCGCCAGCGTATCCACTGGCGGCGTCTCCGTACTCGCCGGCTCCGTGTGCTCAGAGATTCGACTAGCGAGTCTCAGCCGCTGTCCCTGCAACCGATGACACGACACTGCAGTCTGTTGTCGGGTACAACTGTACTAATCCAGCGCGGAAACTAGAGTGAGTACACGAGTTCGCCAGTGAAACAGAGGACTCGCGTCACTGCTGTCACACGCACTTGTTCAGGGATGACGGCTGTCTATACGCAGTGTAACTTAAAGTCCCCCGCCGCGGTTTGCTGTCTGTATGTGAAGAATAATTTTAAAAACTATTGTAGGGCTTTTGATACGGTTTCACTAAGAGAAGGACGATTTGCTTACATAATCTATTACCACTATTCCAGACAAGTCGTCCGGCCGTAGATAATTAGAGCGACCGTGTGAATCCGGGGGTGGGGTGGAGAGGAGGGGTCGCTGGTTATTTACTGATACTGATCTGTCAGCAGTGAATATTGCCCTGAATATTTCAGTAAATATTTTTCAAAGACTGCTTCTAAACTAGTAAATGTATTGTAATATATGCTCTCCATTTAGAGAAAGTATAACAATTGCGTTGACATACAAACAGACACACACTTTCCACCAGTTATCGAGTACGAAACGACAGTACAAGTAAAGAGAATACGAGTATGAGGTTGTTTCTCTGAATGGTGGTTAAGTATTAGAATAAATTTAGAATAGTCCTCAGAGTAGCACAGAAATGAAGTGAACGTTTCTAAGAAACTGCTGGAAAGAAACATTCAATTTAAATAACATAATGTCATAATATTACTTTAATATCTGAACCGGATCGACATCAATTAATCTACGACAGAATTATTCAACAGATCATTGTTGTTGTTAACTAATAAAATGTCATGTACAACATTGGGGTCCAAAAGCCTGTGGCTTTCGATAACAACGAAATCTGCGGCACTGAAGTTACTCTCATTAGGCCACGTGATGCTGGAATACACAGTATGCTTTTAGCCACACGTGCCGGAAACGGTACTGTCATGTTCCTGCCACATCCAAGAATAGCAATTTTTCATCTCTGCATCTTCTTGCTAGCGGCGATTGAGAGGTACAACGATAATTCTTGGTATTTGCCAGTATTTTCCCGACTTCTCGCTTACCTCAGGAACTTCAACGGCTGCGGCAGTTTCGATAATCCTGGTGTACTTTCTTGTGAACTACGAGTACCTACAAAGAACGGATGTCACAGTTTGTATCAACGTTCACTCGTATCACGTTCCACGAGCAAAGAATCTTAGGCGTATACAGTTTTCAATCAACTGAAATTTTTGCACACAGTGCACCAACCTCTTTGGAAACGTTATCTATGTCTTCAGTTTCTTTCTTTCTTTCTTTCTTTCACTGGTGCCATGTCCCGCGCTGACGCAGGGTCGGCATTGTTAGGAACGGATTTGGCAAGGTTAGTGGAAAGGGGTGGCCGGATGCCCTTCCTGCCGCCACCCCCTACTCCCTCCGGGACGGAATCAGTGTACCCCAACTGTCTGCGCCGAGTGTAGTTCATGGAATAGTGTGAACGTGTTCAGATGTCTGAGAGTCGTGTAGCGGAGGTGGAACGTGGGGACCAGCCCGGTATTCACCTAGTGGGATGTGGAAAACTGCCTAAAAACCACATCCAGGCTGGCCGACAGACGACAGTAATCCGCCAGCCGGATTCGATCCGGGGCCGGTGCGACTACCCGAGTCCAGGAAGCAGCGCATTAGCGCTCTCGGCTAACCCGGCGGGTGTTATCTATGTCTTCAGTGCTCAGTATCAAAATATCAAGGTGTGGGAGACACAAGAAATGTTGCGTTCTTGTGGCACAACCGCATTTTAATGTCATCATTACTTTCGCCCATGTATCTTCTGCATATTAATTTTTGCCATGGCATAACTACCTAATTCATTAGGGCTCAAGTGCTCCTCCAGATGTTTAAAACTTCAAAGAAGTAATAAATGGAAAGTTGGATAGTTGTCACTTTCTAGATCATTTCTAGCTTCTTTGAATAGCTTGAGGAGCATTACAAGCTCATTTAGGGTATCCTTATCTCTATCCTGAAGTCTAATTAACTCTTTTTGTGGCAGTAATTCCTTAATCTCGACCGAAGTATCTCGTACAGTGATTGCGGAAAACCAACTCTCTTACAACATGCCACTAATGCTTTACACGAGTTTATTGTCTCTCCTACACGACTTAGTTCCGGCTCCGATGTTTAAAGTCCGTCTTAAGAGAATGTTTGAGAAAACTGCTAAGACCGCGAGAAGCGCGAGAAAATCTTGTGGTGTCTTTCAGAGCTGCTACTATATTAAAACATTAATCCATTACGAAAAATCCGCACTTCATTAAGTCCTCAGAAAAGTTAACTACTGTTTCTTCCTCATCAGGAAATTGGGCGATTCAAGTGGTTCAAATGGCTCTGAGCACTATGGGACTTAACATCTGAGGTCATCAGTCCCCTAGAACTTAGAACTACTTAAACCTAACTAACCTAAGGACATCACACACATCCATGCCCGAGGCAGGATTCGAACCTGCGACCGCAGCAGTCGCGCGGTTCCGGACTGAAGCGCCTAGAACCGCTCGGCCACCACGACCGGCGAAATTGGGCGGTAAACAGCATTCTACATCCGCCACGTTTCAATAATAGTGGATACAGTCACTATAGTGTACGCTATTTTCTTATGTCCTCTGTCCATATATCAGTTTGCGAAGAGGCTCTTTTATTGGTAATAGCAGCAGTAACCAGTGTTACGAGCACCTTTTCAACAGCGTCTACGATTGCTGTTACTCTATTGCTAACCGCCGTCTGATGGGCTACAGTATAGTCTTCACATCAACTTCACAATGCACTTCAGTTCCTAAAGATATGAGCGTTTGGGCTACCTTTCTGAAACCGGAGCCATGAACAAGTCTGAATGGTCTCTCTCTTCACAGCATATGAGTGCCACACAACCACTGAATTATAGATATCGGTCTTTTTGGTTGCAGGAACGTAAGAGCGACATAGCTTTCTGTCCTGTTTCCTTCTGATGGTACACGTGCGTTTCCTCGTCGCGGAAGTAGAATAAATAAAAATGCAACCATTTTGTTTGCACTCTGCGAAGTTAGTATCTTTTCCGTCTGCAGGGTACAAATAGAGTCACTCTTTCTCTACTATTTGAAATTATTTAATCTCTATCTCATAATTTTCGTCCTACATCCTCTACTGTCAGTGCTACACAAAACAGCAAGAGCGTGCAGTCAACCTCCATATTCCGTAATTGCTAGACGCACACTCCAGCAAGCTTCAGGAGGACAGACTAGAGTCGATTAGTATAAAGCGACCGCATTGCCACCATCTCATACTCGTCATTTTCGCGAAATTACAGCAGGAGATAGTCGGTGTAACACTGAAAAAACAGCAGCTCCTTGATTACTGGTGTATGCAACCCGCAACGTTTGATTCGTTCCCGCTCCGTTTCTGATCTGCACCGACCGGCATGCGGGAGATCGAACAGGTTCGTGTGACCTTCTTGCGATGAAGACAGATATCTCGTCCTACGACTCACCATGCTTTTGTTCACAGCCAGATCTCCGCAGACATCCAGCAAGCGTTTATGAGTATCTGCAATGTTCTGGTTTTCCGCCAAAAGAAACTCAACGACAGCTATCTGCTAGGAACCTACCTGCGTTATAGACGCCGTTTTGAAGGGTACATACAGCGCCGCAACGTATGTGAGCTTCATGAAACTGGTTCTGAAGCGAGACTATTCCACAACGCCACACAAAAAATTCTGCATTTTTTCAACTGAAATTCGAAAAGAAACAAATGTGTTGCATTACGTATTGAACGCTCCTCGTATATTCATCCGTGTAAAAGAAAATCTTGTGAAATCAAATAAATTTGTCTGAAACGCGGAAGTACCGTCGAAAGAGGAATATTTCTATTGACACGAGAAACATGGTTCACGACATCTTACAGATTTATTAAGTATGTTGAACGGATTTTCCTCATTGGTATTGCAGCGAGACGTCTTAGCTTAAGAAATCTACCAAGGACTTGTCGAATACACGTTACGGAGAATACTTTCTGCATTTTGTTCATAAGGTGCACTGACAGGTTACTGCGCAGCTGGTCATATTATTTCATTTCATCAGTATACATCGTGTTTGGCACAAATGAAAAGTGCGAGTAGAGAACAATGAAATATACAAATAATCCTAATAAGCATAGGCCCGGGAACCAATGGTTTCCGCGAATCGACGTATGCACAAGTGCAGTCATGTCAATGTTACAACACTATTAATGCCTAAAGCTACTTTTAGGCTATAGATTATGGTGAAATAATGCGTATATGGTAAATGCACGATGTCGTACGCGCAAACTTTTATGAGGCCGTTTGGGAAAATGGAGCACGAATCTTCGCCAACTAGACTATCGGTCGTGGCTCGCCATTACCATAGTCTCATAATTCTATCAGCCCCCCCCCCCCCCCCCCCAAGATTGAACTCATCGAATTTCTTTGTATGGGAGGATATTTAAAATCTTTCCGTTTTCCAGTCCTTTTGATAGTATTGATGAACCCCGTTTAACGTTTACGGGCATTGATGAAGAGATGTGCTGTAGCTTGTCTTCACATGAACGAGGGCCATATACAACACTTATTTAATGTGTTTTTCGTTAAGCGCACACCGTAGTTTCGATCCTCGAGGACTTTGTTACAATATGTTTATGCACTTATAGGTAATACGTCGTATCGGAAAAACCAGTGGTTTGCGGACTTATGTTTATTAGAATTATTTGCTTGTTTCATTGCCTTTCACCGCCATTTTCGTTTGTCAAAAACTCTGTACAAAATAACCAGTAATTCTGCATTGAGGCTGAATGGGTCTTAATGGTAAAATTCAAACATAAGAAAGGAATACTGCAATGTTCATATGAAGAGCTTCGTAATTTATAAGTCGGAGCAACTACTGCACGTAGATATAGCGTTTCCAGCTGTATGTGAATTTTTGTTTCACATATAACTGGAAACGCAATATCTACGTGCAACAATCGCTCCTCGATATGTGAAAATTATGCATTCCGAAACGTGTCATACGAGCAACAAAGTCATTGCTTGCCTGATGTTTGATTTTTACCACTGCGATCCAGTCAGCTTGAATGCAGACCTACTGATTATAACAATAATTATCACTTGCCTCCTGCATGACTTTATGTCACCTTTATATTGCCCTGCACATGTTTCAATAAATCAGTTAAAACCGTGCTGATATTTTATTGTTACAAATCAACTTAAGCGTTCAACGTCTTAGCTACAGCATATTAAAGTAATTAACATTGCAAGATCGAAGGTTAATGTAAGTGCGAGATAAGCCATTGCAAATGCGAAATGCAGGTTCATCAATAACCGAAGCAGCCGTCAGAATGTTGACTGCAAGCGTGCATTGTGCTGTGCATGTGCCGGTTGTCAGTTTGAGGGATGGAGTCCAATTTCTGTTAATACAGGGACGGTTAATGCTGTTTGTGGATGACGCTGGAATTGTCATGCGACGATGTCCCGAATGTGCTCGCTTAGAGAGAAATCTGGCGATCGAGGATGACAGGACAACATATCGACACTCCGTACACCACAACGGCGGTATGTGGGCGAGCGTTATCCTGTGGAAAAACACCCCCTGAAGTGCTGTTCATGAATGGCACTATAACAAGTCGAATTACCAGACTGAAGTACAATTTTGCCGTCGTGGTGCGTGGAATAACCATGAGAGTGCTCCCGCAGTCCTACGAAATCGCAACCCAGACCATATCTCCAGGTCTATGTCCAGTATATCTAGCACAGATTCGGTGCAGGGTTTCAACTGGGCTCGTTCTAACCAACACCAGGCCATCACTGGCACTGAGGCAGAACCATTCTTCATTAGAAAACACAACAGACCTCCACCTTTCCCTCCAATGAGCTCTCCCTTGACACCACTGAAATCGCAAATGGCGATGGTTTCGGGTCAGTCTAATGCACGGTATAGTGAGTCTGACTCGGAGCTGTACTTGATGTAACCGATTTCTAACAGTTGCGTCACTGTGGTGCCATCTGCTGCTCGGTTTGCTGATGCAGATGCAGTACAATGTGACAGAGCCATATGCCGAACGCAATGGTTTTTTATCACGTTGATGTCACGTGGCTGTCCAGAGCCTGGTCTTCTTGTGACCGTACATTGTCTTGACCACCACTGTCAGCAATCGTGTACAGTGGCTACATTCCTGCCAAGTCTTCTTGCAATATCGCAAATGGTTCAAATGGCTCTGAGCACTATGGGACTTAACATCTGAGGTCATCAGTCCCCTAGAACTTAGAACTACTTAAACCTAACTAACCTAAGGACATCACACACATCCATGGCCGAGGCAGGATTCGAACCTGCGACCGTAGCGGTCACGCGGTTCCAAACTGAAGCGCCTAGAACCGCACGGCCACTCTGGCCGGCGCAATATCGCAGAAGGAACATCCAGCTTCTGGTAGCCCTATTACACGACCACGTTTAAACTCAGTGAGGTTTTGGTAATGACATCTTTGCCGCTTTAAAGGCATTCTAGATTGACATCAACTCACCACGTCCAATCTCAAAGATAACTAATACTCACGAACTTAGGGGTGTGTATTTAATGCAAACGTGATTTTCATTCTCATAGTGGCATTACTAGCGCCACTCTTATGGGACTTCCGTGAAGACTGAGCAGACATCTACATCTACATCTACATCCATACTCCGCAAGACACCTGACGGTATGTGGCGGACGGTACTTTGAGTACCTCTATTGGTTCTCCCTTCTATTCCAGTCTCGTATTGTTCGTGGAAAGAAAGATTATCGGTATGCCTCTGTGTGGGCTCTAATCTCTCTGATTTTATCCTCGTGGTCTCTTCGCGAGATATACGTAGGAGGGAGCAATATACTGCTTGACTCCTCGGTGAAGGTATGTTCTCGAAACTTCAACAAAAGCCTGTACCGAGCTACTGAGCGTCTCTCCTGCAGAGTCTTCCACTGGAGTTTATCTATCATCTCCGTAAAGCTTTCGCGATTACTAAATGATCCTGTAACGAAGCGCGCTGCTCTCCGTTGGATCTTCTCTATCTCTTCTATCAACCCTGTCTGGTACGGATCCCACACTGGTGAGCAATATTCAAGCAATGGGCGAACAAGTGTACTGTAACCCACATCCTTTGTTTTCGGATTGCATTTCCTTAGGATTCTTCATCACCTTTCACAAGTACAACTTTCGTTTATGTTGCACAACTCTTTCTTGGTGCTGCGATTTTTCTTTCCTTTAGTGTAAGACTAACATGATCCACGAAACAGTAAAATAGGCCACTAATTCACTTTGTTGACATGCCCAGCAAATACTAAGGTGGCGTTTAGCAATACTGGGATCGATATTTCTCTGTGTCACGGTACTGCGGAAGGGAATGTTTTGAACTTAAGTACTTCTTTGTGCCTTTCCATAGCACATGCGGAAATTATCCCTCGAGTTTTCTGCACGAAAGTAAACTCATTAACGTCAGTAGAATGAAGATGCAGGAAGCAGAAAGGCACTACTCTGAAGTAATTTGATTCACACTAAAGCTGTCCGAGCAGACAGCTAGAGCTGCGTAACGAGGAAAGGGGAAGGGTGGCTGGTACGCAGGGATGCAAAGAAAAGTAAAAAAGCGGAACTACGTACATAAAAACCTACCATCAACTCCCTTGCAAAGTATTAACTTCGTTTAGCCAAGTCCTTGACGAGCTACATTGTACGCCTGAAATTGAATCGCGAGCAGTTCCGCCGGGCAACGTAACGTTATCCAGTCGTGTGTGCTCCACTGTGGAGTTGCGTCTGGTGAGCAAAAAATGCCCTGAAAAGGGCGATCGCCGTAAGCTTATTGACACCAGTGCTTACTAATTTAAGTTATATATTACAGCACTGAAGATGGTCACTAAGTGACCGAAAATCGATTTTGCGATAATAAACAAGAATATACGACCAATGCTGTCTCTCCTTTCAAGTATACAATACCAAGTGTTTTCTGGATAGGCACGTCGGACATCGCCAAATTCGAGCGAGATGAAACGAATGGGACACACCGGGTCCCTGTCTGGTGCCAACTCCGCACTGGGAAATCTCAGGCACGTAATTTACGGAAATTTCGTTACCTGTGCTTCGGCATCTGGTTCCACATATCTTCATAAACTTTCTCAGCACATGTCGAATCCACACCACACGGAATCGCTTCTGCATTCCGTTCCAAATGTGGACCAACAGGCTACTGAACAAGTGGTCATACTTGTTTTCACTGTACATTATAAAGCGGGTGTACTAAAATTATACTGAGCTCCAACACCATTTTTCATGTCACTAACTCCAACTCACTTGATATCTGTAGACTCTTTCAGAATGTCAGTTCGGTGCTTCTCCATTCAAGCTGTGTTCTTTTCGCACCAAGATATATCTAATTCTTACGACAGTAGTCTACTATTTAATCTAGTGACCTTTATATTCCATTGTTACCGTAGCTACAATTTTAGCCGAACCAAGACAGTGAAATACACTGTCGGACAAAAAAAAACACCCAGAAGACAGGGTCCGATGTCAATGTAACTTCGTACTTGTACACTCCGTCGGCGGGTATGTGAACATGGCGCAAATACTTATGTGTGTCGTGTGTGCTCTTTCGGACGTAAAATAAGAAACCTGCTACTTGCCCTGTTTTGCTTCCTTTTGCGTACGCCTACAGCAGTAAGCGAAGATGTAATCAGATGCATAAAACAGTCATACGAAAATCTCTAGGACAGACGAAGATGGAATACTTATCAGACTCGTTCGAAACCCCGAGTCCTTTATTTATTTCATACTAAGATCTAGAGAGGTGGAATACTCCATACGAGGTGGGATCCAAAAGTTCCCGTCATTTGAATTGCGTGCAGATGGTTAAACAGTACGGTGTAATACGGCTAGTTGTCTCACTATAGATGCATCTTGGTGACGCAAGTAGCTACGATGAGTGTTAGTGACTATTTCCTTCGTTGAATTTGTGCTTTCGCAATGGCTGACCTGAAAGAGTAACGTACTTTCATAGAATTTCGTTTTAAATTTGGGAAAAGCTCTACAGAAATGCACCAAATGCTGGAATGAGCCTTTGCAGTCAACTCCTTAGATCAGAGATAGACATAAAGGGCTAGACCTATAATCGTTTCCAAAACAAACTAACACTGATGACAACGACCGTTCTTGTCGGTTGTCAACCAGCTCCATACCAGAGAATATTCAGGAAGCCAGGGCTCTGATGTTGCAAGATCATAGACACCCAATCCAAGACAAACACAACGTCATGTCAGTATATGAAGATGGTATCTGTTCTTTCGGACATGTCCGAAGGCTTACTGGTCAATGATCTTCTTCAGTGCGGATGCACTCACATTGCTCCAACTCTTACGGGAATTGGTAGACTGACTCCCGCGAGTAAAGAGTACAGTGGGCAGGGGCACTACAGATGTAGTGTGGACAGTAAGTTGGAAATGTGGTTCTCACGGGGAGCGTGACAGAGATGAATCCCTGCAGTCGCACTATCCTCTGTGTTCTCGGTGGCTCAATCGGATAAAGCGCCTGTCATGTAAGCAGGAGATCCCAGGTTCGAGTCCCGGTCGGGATACACATTTTCAACTGCCCCCGTTGATTTTTGTCAACGCCTGTAACCAGCTAATGGTCTGGATTTCATTGTAATTTTACTATGTGAATAAGTTACACTAGTAAGAGTGAACCGTTCTATTAGAAGACAATTCAAGACCAGCAGATGAAACATCATAAGAAAGTCTGCAGGGAACTTAAAACAATTGACTCTTGACGATCCACACTGTCTTTCGATACTGATGACTAAAATAGGCTTTATGGCTGTGACCTTGAAACTAGACACAAATCGTGAAATAGTCCTCCTTTATCTCATTCAAAAAAAGATCGACAAGAGTAACATTAAGTCTTTACTGATATTTTTTCGTACAGACGATTGGATACACCGTCAAGACAAAGCCCGACCGCATACGGCCTACATTATTTAGGATTTTTTTCTGTTACTGGTAACAGTATGATAGTTGTTCCCTATCCACCGCAAGAAAAGAAAGGGGTACTGGGTTTAACTTCTCGTCAACGTCGAGATCCATAGGGAGGGAGCACAAGCTTGGATTGTGTCAAGGAGGAGGAAGAAAACCGGCCGTGGCCCTTGAAAGGAACCATCCCGGCATTTTCCTCGAGCTATTTATGGGAATCACGTAAAGCATAAATATTGAAGGCGGGGCGCGGGTCTGAACTGTCTTCCTCCCGAATCAAAGTCCAGTGTGCTAACCACTGCGCCACCTCGCTCGGTCTAGACTGTAATCACCAGACTTAACTCGGTATGAAGTCCACAGTCCAAGAGCAAAGTGAAAGAAATTTAAACGGAATCGCAAACGATACCAAACATCCTAACAAAGAATTACAGGGAGTATTTCAAATGTGGCATGTCCACAGGATCTGTGTATTCACTTCCAGACAGACAACTTCTAAGGTGATGGTGCAGGATAAGATAGAGGTAAGACATAATAATTTCAGTTAATTTATTTCGGGAGCCTTTGGACACCATAACGTATGTTTCACAAGGTGAAGGAACTGAGTGTGGTGAAGAAACAGTTGTGAAATTCATCTTGAGGTATTAAGAAAACAGGCTAAAGGCAACACCAGGACGTGATAATGAACTCGATAGGTTTTGCTGAATTATTTTTTCGCTTTGTTGAGGCCTTTGTCATACGAGGTACTGAAGGAACAGAAGGACATTCATATAATGATATGTTCAAGACAAGCAAAATTCATTTAAAAAGAACTTCGAAGAATTTGCCGACATGTAGCTAATTAAAGTCACTCTACTCCAACCCCATACTCGGTGATACGGGTACAGCAACAGTGGTAATGTTATAGGGAGAATTCAGTCGTGGTCGCAATAAAGATGGTTTTATTAGTTCTTCACTTGCGACGCTTTCCACTTGTACTGAAAGGCATATTCAGACAATGTAGGAAAACTACAAATTCAGTTCACATCTAATGGCCATATACAAAAATTCTAAAACAAAGAAAAACACATATCAATTATTGAACCTTCAACACAAGAGTTAAAGGTCCTAAACTGCTTGTAGGGCAAAAAAAAATGATTGTATGGCGTCAGTGGCCGGAAGTTCCCAGGCGGGAAGTTCGGCCGCCAAGTGCAAGTCTTATTGAGTGCGACGCCACATTGAGCGACTTGCGCGTCGACAATGGGGATGAAATGATGAGTGCAGCACAACACCAAGTTCCTGAGGGGAGAAAATCTACCGCCTCAGCCGGGAATCAAACCCGGGCCCCCGTACTTCTAGGGGGAAGGGGGTGGGCGGATTGGTGGTATCTAAAGAGTGTACTAAAATTTAACTCTTGCAGAAAGATCGGTAAATAATCATTCCATGAAATGAGTCAAATGCATAAAAATATGTCCATGAAAGAATGGGCCAAGTGCTTGTATAACGCTAAAATATGAACAATGCCGATGGTCGCAATTTGTACCTACAACAAGAACGATATTAGATCGTATACAATATTATTAACAATAGCCACTACAGGTACACAATAAAAACCTACTTTTTGAAGGCTTACATTAATGTGGTAACACACCACTAACCAATAATGGTAATAAAAGAGAACTCTGATATGGTGAAATCAAATCTGCCTTTTTAAAAGTACAGGTTCTGCTGACAATATAAAAATTCTTCTGGGCAAGGAAAACAACACTATCAAAATATGTAAACCAGTACTTTATACAACACGATGAAGCAAATTGTCTGCATGTAGAAAGAAACAGACAGTATTTCACTTACCACATGGAGAAGACGCGCCTTAAACACATAATAGGGCCTGTTTACATCTGTCATGTATGTACAACCCTGCGTGCTATCACTAGCCTAACTAGACGAGAGCTAAGGCCTACGGTGTCGTAGTACCGGTAAACTCGACAGGTGGCGAGGCTACGGTTTCGAACTATGGAAGGCTTTTTGTAAATATTCAGGAAGAACGCCCATTCTCTGAACGAATATAAATTCATAAATTCAAATGAAGATGCAGATCATAGCATCGAAAGACACCTGATTTTTAGAGAATGACTGTTCGTTTAAAAGCCTCGGAGATTTGAAGCGAACATGTCCCGAAATTTCGAATTCCTCAAGCAAATTTAATTTTCGCCCTTTATTTTCTACGTGCGGGATTATAAGATATTCCAAACTAGGGTACTGATGGCCTGAAGCTTTCAGATGTTCAAGGAAGGGGCAATATTTTTTACTTTGCCCTTTTTTCGTTAACAAGTGTTCGTTGAATCAAACAGTAAATGACTTCCCCATCTGACCGATATATTCGGCCGAACATTCAGGGCACCGATTGAGGGTTAAAGCCAGTGAAATTATTCAGAATGTAGCCAACAAGCTTTGCTTTCACCACGAACATAGCCGGCCGCGGTGGTCTCGCGGTTCTAGGCGCGCAGTCCGGAACCGTGCGACTGCTACGGTCGCAGGTTCGAATCCTGCCTCGGGCATGGATGTGTGTGATGTCCTTAGGTTAGTTAGGTTTAAGTAGTTCTAAGTTCTAGGGGACTGATGACCACAGCAGTTGAGTCCCATAGTGCATAGGACACTGAAGACTATAAAACAAAACTTAGATCAAGAAGAGGCGATGTAGTAAGGGGAGACAAGTGGAATACAGGCGTTGTGATTTGCAAACGTGACTGTGTAAAGTTGAAAACTTTTTTGCTGAAAATGTGTTTCATCGAATAGGCTCAGATCCCACTGTTGCGTTCGACAAGCTTTCAAGAAATTATCTTAATAGTTGTGTGCATATTATTCCTCCACAGCAATTCTATGGTTTGAGAGTAATGAACAGATGCACAGATAAAAATTCAAAAATGTAAACCAGCAGGATTAATTGAAGGGCTTATTTCAATAGTGGTACAAGTCCATTTTTGTTCATTCTGAGATATAGAGTCCTAAAGTTAAAAGAGCGCTGAAAAATTTGCAGTTGAGATACCAGAAATATTCAAGTAAATATACTTTAGGACTCTGTATCTCAGAATGAACAAAAATGGACTTGTACCACTATTGAAATTGTCAAATTGTCAATGATGTCGATAGCCCCACTTATTATGCCTCTAGATATCTTCTTCAAATTTTGAAGAAGAACGTAACTTTGAAGTAGATTACACTACACGTATTCGTAAGGAGTTGGTTCCGTGTTTGCATGATCCGGTTTTTTCAGAAGATTGCCGTATCATTTCTCTCGTTATCAAAAACCTGTATATGAATGTCCCCCTTAGGGAAACTATACATATTATTCGACGATTCTGGACTGAGAAAGGATAGCTCCTAATGGAAGAAATAAACGAGATTATTACTCTTTCCCACAAGTACTTTTCATTCAACAACTTTATTTACAAACAAGAGAACGGTTTGGCTATAGAGAGCTGCCTTTCTGGCTTTCTGGTCGACGTCTTTGTGAATCATGTAGAATGTGTATTATTTGAACGGGGGTCCCCTATTACCGAGCAGATCACCCTATATAAAAGATACGTTGATGACATTTTCATTACCTTCAAGGGTAATGAAGGCGATATAAACCTCTTCATATAAGAGTTTACTTGCCAACATCCAAAACTAACTTTCACGTATTCCGAGGGGACCTTTGAACTATTTACATCTTTCTTTGCAACTCGTGGAAAGTACGATTTCCCTCGATATCTTTAGGAAACCTTCCACCAGTGTGTCTGATATACATTCCAACTCCAGTCATCCGAGGCGCTACAAGCTTAATTATTTTGCAGCTGCTGTTGCAAGAATTTACGTGCTCTCCCTTTCTGACGGTGCTATGAGGAAAGAATTGAATAATCTGTGTTATGCAGCACAGAAAAATGGGTACATCCCATCGCTGGTGCTCCCGTTACATTCCGAACGCAAAAATGCCTTCAACACCCGGGCCACTCCTCCTCCCACCACTTCTAACGTATGTGAGGTTACGCGATTTTCGAGTCCATGTTTAGGTCTTTTTTTTATAATTGAGCAAAATTGTTTAAACAGACTAATGTTCATATTGTTTTTTCTCGGGTTGGTCGATTCAGTCATCTCTCCCCCATAATGAGCCACACAATAACCATTTATTTTTGAAATAGGGGTTTTATAAAATTAGGTGCCCAGAATGTTCCGACGAATATATTGGAAAGAACGGGAGGTCATTTACAGTTAGCGTTAGGGAAAACTTGTTAATACAATATCTTGGATTCATAGCCAGGCTGTTTCCTGCTCGCCCAACTATAATTACCTGATTTTCCTTCTCAAAGTTCCTGCATAGCTAACCCAAGTTTTCTGTCACCTGGCTAAGGCTACCACTTGGTTTCACAAAAGTCGTGACCTGGTACCCTTCACCTAATTTCTTCTGAAGCAGCTGGCCTACAACCCATCGATGACTGCTACCGAGAAGCAGAAGTCTTCTTTTCCTATTCTGTTTGTATCCCAACCTGTCTTTTTTCTATAAGCTAATATTCTAATTCGACCTACATTCAACTACATCCGGATGAGGCCCTTCCTCTACTACTTCAGACAGCAAGCCAAAGTTATTTACTAACGGAATTTCTAAAGTTTTCTCAACAGTTTCTCTTTTTCGCCCTATGTTTGCTACCTTTTCCCATCAACCTGTCTTTTTTTGCTCCCTTAGCCTACATAATTCCAAATTCGCGTTTTCTGATTCACCCATAAGGGCACAAATTTTTGCCTTCCGTTCAGAGATTTTTCTGTCCTTTCTACATAATCTACATTGCCATGTAAGAGACTCATTATCTACCATCGTTTCCTCACCGCTACATTTGTCCCAATGAAACAGTAACCTACAGTCTTCACAGAAAACACCCGCCTTCATATTTCTACGGTAATCACCACATTTGTCACACACCGTTCGATAGAAAAATATACATAAAAATTTACACAAAAGCAGAGAATAACTTGGCACAAGAGCACTGAAGTTTCGTAGCCTATACTAATACGTAACAAAACACTAATGTAAACAAACTTTTAAACTTACTTTCGAGAGGTTTAACTAACTAAATAAAGTCTGGATGATAGACACGAATTAATTTAACTTTGAACCGCTGGGTCCAGTCAAACAAATAAAGATCTAAATACGCTCAGAAAAGTGAAACCTTCAATAGATAAGCTTGCGAAGAAGTAAATGTATTAGTCTAAAATGTAATATTAATTAAATTAGCTCTTACTTCAATATTAGTCACTTAACTTACTGAGAGCTTCGAGGACGTGCGCCTGCCAGAGAATGCGAGAACTGTACACTGAACTACAAGTAAGATAGACTAGACGCAATTGAAGGATCAGTCATTAGAAAAATAATTCGTGTAAAACAAACAACCTACCAACTTGATCAAGACCTAGTTTAAAGCTAGTAATGAATCAACAGGTCCGCAGCTCGTGGTCGTGCGGTAGCGTTCTGGCTTCCCACGCCCGGGTTCCCGGGTTTGATTCCCGGCGGGGTCAGGGATTTTCTCTGCCTCGTGATGACTGGGTGTTGTGTGATGTCCTTAGGTTAGTTAGGTTTAGGAAGTTCTAGGGGACTGATGACCATAGATGTTAAGTCCCATAGTGCTCAGAGTCATTTGAACCATTTTTTGAATCAACAGGAAACATCGCCACGATAAGGAGTGAATGTAAGATCTGAACCATCTGTTACTTGCTAGTATGAAGTTGAAAGTAAAACATTTATGCAGCTCTTGTGTTCACCAAATGTCCATTTCCCAAAGAACATTGCTCCATGTTTCTTTGAGAACAATATACTTCTTACAGCAGTCACTGAACTCATTTCGAAAAGCAGTTTACTGTTTCAGTTTGAGAGTAGTTTAACTGATAGCAACAACACCTTGCGATATGATACTCTGTGCTATTTTTATGTGTGTTTCATATGATCTGTGTTTTAACATGTATTAACGCTTGTTGCACATTCTAGTCGGTTCGATGAATAATGTTTGTTCTGAAGACTTGATTATCAAAGTTCAATGACATTCGCTTTAAATACGAGAAAGACAAATTGCGATGCGCACGTGTCCATAACCAAATAGGGTGCTTGAAGGTCTTAATGACCAACTGCTAATAAAATAAATAAACAATAATAACAAACAACTCACGCTGCTATTACGCTGAAGACATTCCAGTAGAATGGGAAAGTGGAGCAAATAACCTGTATAAGCCTTCTAATAAGCTGACTAAACGGGAGTTGTGTGGAGACTGCGTCTGCCGTTACAGCATAAATCTAACACGACAATTTTCTGAACCTGTCTCAATCGGACGCAGCCGACAGCAGATGCAGGCAAGTGCAGGGCAACAGAGTGCTGCCTGGATCTGTTATCGGTAATCCATAGAGCGCACCACTTCATCTGTCTCTTCCCTCCCCCTCCCTCCAACCACTCAACTCGAGTGTCATAGCTGCATCCTCTACTCTGGGCTTCCATTTACTACGGTTCCGGTAACATGGAGTCTACATATATTTTCTTTCGATGTGTCCGAAGATCGCAGGAGAGCACCTGAGTAAATATTATCAAAAATGGATGAATGTTTACTGTTTTGCTAGTGAGTACCACAAAGCACAAACGCCACTAAATGATGTTCTGCATCGTCTGAGTAGCCTGGTCCCTAAAGTATAATCATTAACAATTATTATCTGTTATTGATGTTTCTTCCATGAACAGTCTCCCTTAACCCTCAGGGGAGGAGACTCTGCATGTGACAGCCCATCGAGATGTGCCCTCGATAGGAGGACCGTCATTTGACAGATCAAAGATAACGTGCCGTTAGTACGAGTTGCAACAAAATATTCAAGCAACGTAGAATTATAAAATGTAGCCCAGACAATCAAACTATTAATTTTATGAGGTGTGTTTAGAGTTAAGTAATATATGAACACTTCTCTACTGGGTAAATAATTCCGCACTCATTTTCTGTTACTTCTTTAGTTTCTGACTGCCGATAAATTCCGAAATGAAACAATAAAATTACAGCTACAATAGATCATATAATATAGTGAATATGCACGGGGTTTTTCAAAGTATCAAACGTCTAGGAGTGACAGGCCATGTTATGGGAATCAACTTTCGTTACACACAAAATGTTCGCTATGCTTCTTTTATGATTCGTTATGTTCCTGAGAAGTAGCGGGGCATAGGCACTCTGCAGCGCGCGCATGCACAATGCGTACCTCATAATCCAGTCATCTGCTCCGTAGGAAAAGAGGTAGGCTGAGCTCTTGATTTGCTTCTAAATTATCTTTCTCCGCTTAGAGACATCATGCAGATGAATCACACATGGTTAGTAGACCCAGCTAGTTCGATGAAATGTCGTTGACTCAGGAATGGTGAAATCAATAAAAAAGATACCTAGAGCCCCCGGGATACCTTAGTGAACATTTGTTCCCTGACGAACTTCGTTACCCATGTCGTGATGTATCACCCCTAGATGTTTGATACAAGTACATTGAAATACCCCGCACACACGATGAACCAGAACTCCACGACAAACTTCCAGAAGTAGCAGTATCGATCAAAACAAGAAAACCAAGTCTAGTAAATAGTCTCTAAAGTGCATATCATAAGAACTATGACCACTTTCCCCATAGAAGGATTGTGATTCACAAAAGCGAAGATGGACAAGTGCTCGTAGTTCTTATGGAATGCAGTTCTGATCCCACGTTTGCCAGCGTATTTTTTTTTCTTGTTTTTGTCCATGCTACAACCTCTGAAATATCGTCGGTAGAGTTCTGGTTCCCACTGTATACTGACTGTAAACGATAACTGTTTACAACAATCCATAGTGGTGTAGGGGAAGTCGAGAAAACTAGTTTAACATAGAACACTAGTGGTCAGTCAAACCAGGAAGCGATATCAAATTGGGCTTCAAAAGCCACCAAAGCTATAGCCCACGCGGCGCGTGGAATATCCTCTCGTTATCTAACAACACAGGCTCAGTGGTGCACTTATGTAAAACTGACGTTTCTGTAAATATCATCCCACAATTTTGTGGACTTTAACGGCGTAAAATTAACAATAAAATCTTTTTTTCTGCCTTCTTTGTACGAGACTACTGTGCTTGTAAGGATTAAGTTTAAACCGAATTGTAAACTTTATTGACTTCGGATAACGTGTTCAGAAGTCCTTTTTCTGACACTATCCACACAGATAAGGTTACCGTACAAATGTTAACTTAAGATAGTGGCATAAAAGGGCGAGAGGATAATCTAAACATCGCGCGGTGTGCATGCGCCGTAGCTTAGGTGGCATTTCTAGACTAATAAGAGGTGTTCTGCCCTGATAGACTACAAGTGCGCTACAGCTTATCGTTCATCTCGTCTTTTTCTATATCACTGTGACACGTTGTATAAAGGGTGTTTAAGCTGCGCCTAAGTATGGGTTTTACGCAAACCGCTACATCTTCAAAAACTATACGCACGATTTTCCTACTCGCTATGTGCAAACAATTAGTAGTACAGAAAAAATAATTAAGGAAAAACGAATTTGAAGGCCACTTTTGTACGTTTTTCGTAAGAGCTTTTTGTACGTTTTAATTCGAAAACGGTGGCCTGTAGCAAAAGCATACACCAGTAAAAAATTTTATCACATTAAATTTCCTGTAGAAAGGTCTTGCTTATTTTGTCTGTAGGACTGACAGTTTTAGTATTGTAATCACAAACCGATAAGCCAAAAATGCAACTTTCACTCGAAACCTAAAACTTGGACCGCAAATATTGCTGAAATGGGAAGCGCTATTGACGTGGAATTTTCACAGGCTGGATTGGTAGTCAGGGGCTCGTATTGTTAACCAACAGTAAACAGATTGTAACAATACTTATAAAATGTATTTTTTGCACGAACGTACAATTTTTTAATTACGATGCCTGTGCACGTTAACAAACTAAAAGTATGGTAAATTACAGTGTGGTGATGTTCGGTTGTAGGTGCATAGTACGAGTTGTTTATGAAGCAATGTAGTTTGGAAGATTCCGCACCGACACTTCAACAATACCTGTGGTAGCACACTAAAGAACAAGTGCATACACTAGTTATGTGCCAACTGACCAACACAGATTGTGTTCAAAATAGCCATCGGGAGCGGCAATACACGCGTCCAGTCTGTTGAGGAATGACTACTGCATATGTGCTAGCATTTCAGCGGAGATGTCCGAGCAGGCCGCAGCAATATGCCGGTGCATATCATCGGGTTTAGTTGGAATTATGTACTTGCATACAGCGCCTTTCAGCTTTCTCCACGGAATAAAAGTCTACAGGAGTCAAATCTGCGGAATGGGCCGACCAACGTACGTCCAATCCAACAATTTGGAAACATTTCGTGAAGACGCGTTGCAGTAGTTCGTCCATTATGGAGTGCACAGCCATCATGTTCATGCCAAAGGTTCCTCTCAATCTACAGAGGAACGTCTTCAAGCATTCGTGGCTGCGATAGTTGTGAGCGTTCAATTTTCTGTCTATGAGGGGTTGGGCTGGGTTGTTTGGGGGAGGAGACCAGACAGCGAGGTCATCTGTCTCATTGGATTAAGGAAGGACGGGGAAGGAAGTCGGCCGTGCCCTTTCAAAGGAACCATCCCGGCATTTGCCTGGAACGATGTAGGGAAATCACGGAAAACCTAAATCAGGATGGTCGGACGCGGGATTGAACCGTCGTCCTCCCGAATACGAGTCCAGTGTCTAACCACTGCACCACCTCGCTCTGTTTCTGTCTATGAAAAACGAACCTATAAGCTGATGGTTCGCTATCCCACACCACACGTTTAAACCTCATGGACGCTGACGTTCCAGGTGACGAAGTTAATGGAGATTGTCAACAGACCAATAGCGTATGTTTCGGCGATTTACCTGGCCATGATTGGTAAATGTGGCTTCATTAATAAACAAGATACATGATAAATCTGGAGTACCCTGTCTTAATGCCCATGTACAGAAGTTAACACGATTCTCATAATTGTTTCCATGTAGCTCTTGATGGTAAAAAATGTGATGGGCATGGAAGCTATGTCGGTGGGGAATGCGTAAGACACTTGCCCGACTCACGCCACTTCCTCTGTGACTACGCGGGAGATAACGTGCGGATAAACTGCAACAGCAGCAAGAACATCAATTTCCTCCTCTCCTCTCGTCACTTGTTTCCTTCTGTTAAGTTGTCTCGGTATTACACTACCACTGTCACGTAACTGGCTGAATAGGTTCATGAATAATTGCCGAGATGGTTGACGTATATTAGGATATCTTGACGCATAAACTGTACAAGAACGAACTACATTCTTCGTACACTCTTCATATACCATGAGCACGTCGGCTTTCTCTCCACTGGCAAATCTCATCGTCCACTAACGACCTACTGCTTGAACAGTAATACGCTAACCAACTAGCAAGTCGAATTGCACTCAAGGAACACACAAGCACACTGTAAGCATACATAATAACATCGTACCTAGCAACTGCGTGGGTTAAATAGCACAGACAAGTGTCGATGTGGGAAATTTTCAAAATACGATACCTCGTAAACGACTCGCACTAGACTCCTGCAACAAACACTTGTGGAATTCTAATTTACCTTACATTTAGCCTGTTAATGTCAATAGGCAATGTTCCATATTCAAGAAGTGTATATTCGCATAAAAATACGCTTTCAACATATTATTAAAAACTGTTCATTGGCTAATGATAGAACCCGCAGACTAGAATTCACTCTCTGAAAATCATACATCAACAGCACTTTCTATTTCCACAATATCTGCGGTGAAGTTTTAGTTGGTTCACCCAGCGTGTGTGTGTGTGTGTGTGTGTGTGTGTGTGTGTGTGTGTGTGTGTGTGTGTGTGTGTCCAAATGTTTGTTCCAGTAACGTGTAAAACTTTGGAACAAATCGATGAAGTACTTTTTGAGACTTTTGGTAATAATGTTTTCCCTTTATGTATTATATATTTACCTTTATACTACATATATTAATTATAGACATATATTGTATATTACTTATATTAAATATAGATATATAAAATACACACGTATTCGAATGTAACGTTGTGTTAAAATTTCAAAGCAATCGGTGAAGAATTCTCGGATAGAGCTAAGACATTATGACCGCCCGCTTACTAGCGTGTTGGTCGAATATAGTCAATATAGTAGCGATTCTGCATGTCATGGATTCAGCAAGTCCTTGATAGGTTTCTGGAGGTATCTGCAACCAGATTTCTACGTCTAGGTCATGCAATTCCAGCAAATTACAGATCGGTAGCATATACATGCATTTACTATAACCCTTCAAACCACTTTAACACGATTCTGACACAGTAATGTGGACAGTTATCCTTTTGGAGCCGGTTGTTGTGACCGAATGGTTCTACGCGCTCCAATCCGGAACCGCGATGCTGCTACGGTCGCAGGTTCGAATCCTGTCTCGGGCGTGGATGTGTGTGATGTCTTTAGGTTAGTTAGCTTTAAGTAGTTCTAAGTCTAGGGTACTGATGGCCTCACATGTTAAGTCCCATAGTGCTTAGAGCCGTTTGAACCATTTTTTGAATCGATAACGGTATTTTCCTTTCTATCGCCTTTATTATAATGAACACCCGCGATCGATTTAAACAGATTACGAAAATCAACTTTGAATTATCATTAGCAGAGCCCGGATTTAAAAGTTTTATCCTTATTTAACTTTTTATGATCTGAGCCATTGTCGTGTTCTTATCATGAGGTCGACCGGAGAGCGAGGATGAGTGATCCTGTAGAACGCCAAGGCGCTAATGAAACGTCATTAAATTAAAATCATTTTTTGGTGGGAATTTTATAGTCACTCAGTCTTCTTCCCGGTGATGTGTAGCAGCGAACGTGCAGAGTCCGCGCGGCTTGAAAGCGCGAGAGATGGCGCGTCAGTGCCAGGCAAGGAACTTGCCGAGCACAGTCCCGCGTTTCCTGTGGTCAGCGCTGCGGTCCCGTCGCAGGTGACTGCGGCGGCCTTGCGTCCCAGCAGCCTGGCGTGGCTGTGGTCGTCCGTCAGAGCCTTATAGTTCTCGACGAGTGAAGCTGCCCCTACGCTCGCCCCAGAAATCTCCCTGTCCATGTTGTCGAGATGGCTTGTAGGCAGGAAACAAAGTAGCAACACTGACAGCCGGACTGGCGGCCCCAGCACATAGCCGGTAGGGCTGTACTTGTGCTGCCCCAGTGCCGGCCGAAGTGGCCGTGCGGTTAAAGGCGCTGCAGTCTGGAACCGCAAGACCGCTACGGTCGCAGGTTCGAATCCTGCCTCGGGCATGGATGTTTGTGATGTCCTTAGGTTAGTTAGGTTTAACTAGTTCTAAGTTCTAGGGGACTAATGACCTCAGCAGTTGAGTCCCATAGTGCTCAGAGCCATTTTTTTTGCTGCCCCAGTAGCGGCGACAAAGGCGCCCAGCCTAAGCTGGACAGCCTGAAGACAAGCAGATCGGTTCTTCATCAACGAAAGACAGGCCAGCCCCTACCACCCCTAGTCAGTCAGTTGTGGTTGGCAGGAATGCGGATCGCAGATCAGAAGTCCCCTCTGAGGTGGACGGCTGTAGATTTGCAGCAGTGGACTCTAAGTTGTCGGAAGCGAAGCTTGTAGACGGTAGTTGAGTTCACCAGAGCATCCAGTACTGTAAATTGGCGATGAACTGGCACTATTACCCCCCCGCACACTGGTGACTGAGGTGACTGAATGTCCTCTCTTTCCTAAGCCTGTAAGCGCTCTCGGCTTCAGGTTTTCAGAGTGTTCCTTTGCAATCGCACCAAAAAGTATTGGCACACGAGCCGGCTGGTGTGGCCGTGCGGTTCTAGGCGCTTCAGTCTGGAACCGCATGACCGCTACGGTCGCAGGTTCGAATCCTGCCTCGGGCATGGATGTGTGTGATGTCCTTATGTTAATTAGGTTTAGGTAGTTCTATGTTCTAGGCGACTGATGACCTCAGATGTTAAGTCCCATAGTGCTCAGAGCCATTTGATTTTGAACATACCATACATAACAATTCTGCCCACTGTGCCTACCATTAACAAAGAAAAGCAGCGTTAAGGGCAAACATGTATCTCCTCTGCACACGCAAGTATTAGCACAGAGCGTGGCTTCTCGGTATATTGCTGGGTTTTCAGGTATCGGAACGCCATCTGCTGACGCAGTAGATACTGCGTGTTGTTGACGGCCCAGTCGCTAGTATGTTGCTGTATTGCGCGATAGTAGTCAGCATTGGGCCGAAGAAGATGGAACATTCACTGGCGTTGCGTGAGACAGTGGTACTGTTCCATTCACGAAGGAGAAGGTATCGACAAATCGGAGCAGAGGTGTCTCTTAGCTAAACCACGGTACGAGCCATCATTCATAAATATAAAGTGACTGGAACAACAGTGAATAAGAGTCGTCCTGGACGTCCAAAAGTGCTTACTACCCGAGAGCGTCGCCGTATCATCACACTTGCTCGAAAGGAACCTACTACAAGTGCAGCAACTATTGCTGAAGTTGTTCAGACAACGTCCGACAAGACGGTTAGTGTTCAAACTATACGAAATGTGTTGAATGAGGCTGACATGCACGGACGTTCTCGCAGGAAAAAGTCAAACATATCGGAAATTGCCAGGCAGAAACGTTTGCAGTTTGCCAAGGACTACATCAGAAAGATGATGGAGTTTTGGAACACTCTGATATTTAGCGAAGAATAGAAATTCAATGTGTTCGGATTTGATGCAAGAAAGAAAGTTTGGCGCAAGCCGAATACGCACCTCGACGTCAAACACATGCATCCCACAGTCAAACACGGTGTGGGCGGTATCATGGTCTGGGGCTGTATGGCGGCGTCCGGCGTTGGAAACCTAGCTGTAATCCACGGTACAATGGATCATATGAGATACATCGACGTGATCCAAGGTAATTTACACGCTAGTGCACAGACATTGGGCGTTACTGGGGGTGTTTCATTTCCAGCAAGACAACGACCCAAAACATACCGCCATGAAAACTCGGGAGTGGTCACTGTACAGTGCCCCCGGAAGGGTTCTAACACCACCTCAGAGCCCTGATTGGAACCCCATTGAGAACCTGTGGGCTCATCTTGTCACACACGTCAGAAAAAGGCGTCCGTCCTGGAGGAATGGTCGAAAATTATCCCTGATATCACCCTGAATTTAATACTAAGCATTCCTAGGCGTTTACGTGCTGTTATAGATGCTAAAGGGATGCACACTAGCTATTAGAAGGTGAACATCAACGAAGAAAACAAACACACTGTTCGATTCATACTCGTATGCCAATACATTTTTGGATGCAGAAGAGCAATGTTTATTTTCATAACACTGTATGTTACTTTACGGACAGGCGTTTTGGACGTTAACCTATCCAATGTAAGGTGGGACGTGTCTGGATTTTGTTCTGAAAAATATGTTTCGTTTAACCTACAACCACTAAAATGTAACTTTGCCAATACTTTTTGGTGCGATTGTATGTGAACTTTGCATCCCTAGAGGCATTCTTACGACACCTCTAAGTGAAGTTACTACATGTAGCCTAGTTACAGTAGCACGTTCTGTCTGTTTCCCACTGTCGTCGAAATGCTGAATCGGTTGTTCTCGGATTCTCAGTCGCATAGTCTGATGAAATGTGCTCGTAGCTTGTTTGTACTTTTGGCCTCCAACGTTGACATGCAGTTACAACACCGTTACGAAGACGGTAGCAGATGTGGACCACTTAGCCATCTCTGTCGGTTCTTAACAAAATATTATCCCTGTACTACTTACTATTCCACTGTGCAACATACCTCAAAACGGTTAAATCCTTCTTAAAGGCCTAAAAGGGAGCTAAACTGGACTTACACAGAAAAAGTAGAGACTAAAAAGACTTGTTGCTACAAAACATGATTTTTAAATACAATTTCTGATCCAATACTACGGAAAAATTGCGTGATTTTACACGTTTTAAGAAAAGACTTGATTGTACGAGTAGTTTATATACTGTCTTGAAATCATGAAAATCGTGTGGCACAATATCGCTTGTCTTCATAATTCGATAAAGTGTCAGAGTGCTGATGAATCGGTGATACCTGCGTCTACTTATTTATACAGTTGGGAAAGTCTGAGAAGTACAGCCCACACTGAGATCGACATTGTGTACGACGCATTGTCGCCGCGTGAATGCAACCACACGCTCGTTTCGTCGGGACAGACCCGTTTAGCTTTAACTTAAATGCCATTCGACAATAGGGAGGTATATCTAAGAAACAAGCGGGCGACACATGGGTCTATTTATCTTTATATGTACGAACTTAAGACGCGTGTTGTGTTGACTTGCATTGATTAGATCGTTTAAGTGTAATTTTGTTACCATCAAACATTGGTCTTGCCCACCTTTGTATTGGGGAAGTCTCAAATGTCATAACTGATGGCCGAATACTAATTATTCGAACCCTGCCAAAAACAAATAACTAAACACAGTTTATTTTTAACATTCACTTTTCTTACGGTTTTCTTGCTGGTCTTCTTCCCTGAGATTTGTAAATCGAATTTGTAATGGGCGACCGGAAGGTGTATATGAAACCGGGAGGTTTAGCGCGACTCCGATGCGGGTATATAAGTACCAGCATCTACGTGTGCTGTTAGTGTGGGATTGGTATATATACTATGTGCGTACGGTAAAAACGGAAACGTGAACTACGACATTATTACCAAATGCCCCCAAACAGGACCAACGTACTGTTACTGTTTTCTTGGCTGCCGAAGACCAAACGCCAATAGACATCCATCGGAGAGTGAAGAATGTATAGGGGCTAGCATATCAGTCTGAAACCACGGCTGTGTAATGGTGCGCCAAGTTTCGTGGTGGTCTCGATTCGACACAAGAAGTCGGTCGATCTGGGAGACCAGCAGCATCCATGACGGAAAACCACAAGCGGGCGGTTCATAATGCGACTGGGACGGACCGGAACATAATAATTCGTGTGCTAGCAAAGGATGTCGACATCAGCTTCGCCAGCGGGCAACATACTATTCAGCAGCGGTTGGGCCACCATAAGGTTTACAGCCAGTGTAAAGCAAGCGTAGAAATCCCAACAAAAAGCAAACCGGATGGCTGTTTGTCTGAAGCAGCTGACGAGACTGAATGTTGAAGGCAAATATTCTTTGGGCGCATTGTTTCAGGAGTCAAAATCTGGTGCCGCCACTGAGAATTGGGATCGAAATCATTGACGATACATTGTTGTCATTCATCGTCCCTTCGCCCCAAGAAGTTCAATAGTCAGCAATCTGTTGAACTTGTTATTTGATTACCAGAGGCTATTGCTTATTGATTTTAAGGAGCGTGGTATCTCTTTCAGTAGATAACGGTGCTGCGCAACGTTGGAGAAATTATGCCGTATAAGTAAGGCGAAACGTTGGTGAAAACTGCTACAGATTGGAGCTGCTGCTTCATGAGAACGCACGTCCCCACATCGAAAATGTCGTAATGTAGAAGTTACGCCATCTCATGTGGAAGACACTTCAATACCCGACCTATAGTCCTGATCTCATCCCATCGGATTATCACGCCATCGCTCTCTTAAGATAAGACCTTGACAAATCAGCGATACCTGTCGGAGGATATGTATCAGGTAATTACGGACTTCATCAACCAGCAGGACTTGTTGTTTTAGCTAACAGTTGTCTTCAGCCTGATGCGTCCGTGGGATGATATCCTCAACGCTCACGGAGATTTTTCCTGATCGGCATACCGATTCTGGACTGTACGGCCATTGAGCAGAAACTTTGATTGTCCTTTATAAAATTAGACAGCTGACAGACATACGTGATTGAGCTTAAGTTGACATTTTATACGATTGTGATCTTACTTTTTTTTAGTTACTGTCACCTTCTTAGAAAGCACTTGTTTAGTTAATCCGTTCTAAAAAGACACATTTTCTTCAGCACCAAGTTTCCACACCTCACATTACGCGCTCCACTAGTAAGTAGAGCAAACACAGACTGAACCATTAAAGTCTCCTATGGCAAATAATAAAGTGGACAGCTTTCATCTATACTTGTCTGAGGATTTAGGGTCATCTTATTTGCCATGGGCCGTCAGTGTTGGCCGAGCGGTTCTAGGCGCTACAGTCTGGAACCACGCGACTGCTACGGTCTCAGGTTCGAATCCTGCCTCAGACATGGATGTCTGTGATGTCCTTAGTTAGGTTTAAGTGGTTCTACACTACTGGCCATTAAAATTGCTACACCAAGAGGAAATACAGATGATAAACGGGTATTCATTGGACAAATATATTATACTAGAACTGACATGTAATTATATTTTCACGCAGTTTGGGTGCATAGATCCTGAGAAATCAGTACCCAAAACAACCACCTCTGGCCGTAATAACGGCCTTGATACGCCTGGGCATTGAGTCAAACAGAGCTTGGATGGCGTGTACAGGTACAGCTGCCCATGCAGCTTCAACACGATACCACAGTTCATCAAGACTAGTGTATTGTGACGAGCCAGTTGCTCGTACACCATTGACCAGACATTTTCAGTTGGTGAGAGATCTGGAGATGGTTCAAATGGCTCTGAGCACTATGGGACTCAACTGCTGTGGTCATCAGTCCCCTAGAACTTAGAACTACTTAAACCTAACTAACCTAAGGACATTACACACATCCATGCCCGAGGCAGGATTCGAACCTGCGACCGTAGCAGTCGCACGGTTCCGGACTGCGCGCCTAGAACCGCGAGACCACCGCGGCCGGCAGATCTGGAGAATGTGCTGGCCAGGGCAGCAGTCGTACATTTTCTGTATCCAGAAAGGCCCGTACAGTACCTGCAACATGTGGTCGTGAATTATCCTGCTGAAATGTAGGGTTTCGCAGGGATCGAATGAAGGCTAGAGCCACGGATCGTAAAACATCTGAAATGTAATGTCCACTGTTCAAAGTGCCGTCAATGCGAACAAGAGGTGAACGAGACGCGTAACCAATGGCACACCATACCATCACGCCGGGTGATACGCCAGTATGGCGATGACGAATACACGCTTCCAATGTGCGTTCAACGCGATGTCGCCAAACACGGATGCGACCATCATGATGCTGTAAACAGAACCTGGATTCATCCGAAAAAATTACGTTTTGCCATTCGTGCACCCAGGTTCGTCGTTCAGTACACCATCGCAGGCGCTCCTGTCTGTGATGCAGCGTCAAGGGTAACCGTAGTCATGGTCTCCATTCTGCTGCAAACGTCGTCGAACTGTTCGTGCAGATGGTTGTTGTCTAGCAAACGCCCCCAACTGTTGACTAAGGGATCGGATCGAGACGTGGCTGCACGATCCGTTACAGCCGTGCGGATAAGAGGCCGTTGGAATCAAGCACGGCGTTCCGTATTACCCTCCTGAACCCACCGATTCCATATTCTGCTAATAGTCATTAGATCTCGAGCAACGCGAGCAGCAATGTCGCGATACGATAAACCGCAATCGCGATAGGCTACAATCCGACCTTCATCAAAGTCGGAAACGTGATGGTACGCATTTCTCCTCCTTACACGAGGCATCACAACAACGTTTCACCATGCAACGCTGGGTCAACTGCTGTTTGTGTATGGGAAATCGGTTGGAAACTTTCCTGATGTCAGCACGTTGTAGGTGTCGCCGCCGGCACCAACCTTATGTGAATGCTCTGAAAAGCTAATCATTTGCACATCACAGCATCCTCTTCCTGTCGGTTAAATTTCTCGTCTGTAGCACGTCATCTTCGTGGTGTAGCAATTTTAATGGCGAATAGTGTAAGTTATGGGGACTGATGACCTCAGAAGTCAAGTCCCATAGTGTTCAGAGCCGTTTTGAACCAATCTGCCATGGGACGTTATAAGCAACACAACATTTTAAGACCTTCCTGCTGTATACCAGGAAAGTCGACTCTGCAAAAATTATTTGTAACAGATGTGTGAAAAGGCTATTGCGGGTATTAAAACAGACATTTGTGACCACTTCATTTGGCTTTCAGTCGACGAGACTACTGACGTCTGTGCCAGAGCTTTCTCAGCCTGCAAAAATGTACTGAGAGGCAGTAGAAAAAGTTTCATATTACACAGCTTAGAAGTGTGGTTCATTGTGTACTGCAATTCCAAAATATAATATGATTGTAGCGTTAGGCCACGGCCTGTGGTCATACATAGTCAGGTACCCATTACAAGTTCGTGTTTTTGGGTGAGTGACATGTGATAGGATTTTTTCCGTAAAACGAGCCCCATTACTATTTTATCAAAAGAGAAGATAGTTGTAGCACCGGTAAATGTCTCAACTGCTTGTGAATTTTTCCGAGTTTCGACATAGGGAATAATTAGTCGCTCATTTGCCACAAAGAACTAGAATGGTTCTGTCAAAAATATACTGACGTTTTGCGTGTTAATATTGGAGTCCATTACACTTTCCATTGAAGGATTCCAAAGACGCTAAAATCCGTTTCACAAAAACCCAATAAAGCGGGTGCTAGTCATCACCAATATTCGCTGCTTAGCATCGGTCCCAGGGCACGCTCACAACAATGAAAAAATCACGCGACGTGACTCTGCCGTTGCTTAGCAATAGTCTGCATTGAGAGCTCAAGCTATTCGGGCGTGTGTCGGAGTTCTTTGAGAGGAATACAGTGATTAAAAAGTTTGCTGCCGATCTCTGCCAATAGAAGTTAAATAAGACTTTGAAAGAAGGTTAACTGTTGAAGAAAAGCAGACTTGTGACGAAGAACAATGGAGGTAAGTGACCAATCCATATTCAGGCATCGTAACACGTCCACGTTGAAATCTGATACTATAGGCAACAACTTCAAAAGCTGAATGCTGCGTGTTCTAATCAAAATAAGATACAGAGTGAATCTGAGCAACACCAAAACCACTTCCAAAGTTTTTATAGATATTTCCTTAGTATTTCGGCGTGGGAGTCTCCTGTGAAACGTGCATCACACTGCTTCGACAGATATGCTCCGAAAACCGCTTTACGGTGTGTAGCAGAGAGTGCTTCAGCACTCCTGCCCTCCCTCTTATATTCGCACGTGGTACAGGGGAGGTCTCCTGTAAATGAACCATCGTAACGACTCCAATTGCTCTGATTTCCCAATCGTCAGCTTTCCGTGAGAATATGTTGCCCAACTCTCTTCGGCATGTATGCTCTTGGAATTTCTACAGTACCATCTTCGTGATTTACAACGACATCTTTTGGCGTCTGCGACTGGAGTACGTATTTTGAGCACACCCGTAACGTTCTCGCGCCTACTCAACAATCCTTCGACGAAATGTACCGACCTTAGTTGAATCTTCTCAGTCACTTATATTAATCGAACCAGACAAAGGCTCCAGAGCGATCAGCAATTCTTAAAAAACGGTCGAACAAAATTTTTGTAAGTCACTTGCCTTGTGAATGAATTACATTTCACTAAGTCTCTTCCAGTAAAATCCCAACCTGGTATCTGCTTTTACTACAATTAGTTTTATGTGCGTATTTCACTTTAGCCCACTTCGTACAATTAGTTCAAATGGCTCTGAGCACTATGGGACTCAACTGCTGAGGTCATTAGTCCCCTAGAACTTAGAACTAGTTAAACCTAACTAACCTAAGGACATCACACACATCCATGCCCGAAGCAGGATTCGAACCTGCGACCGTAGCGGTCTCGCGGTTCCAGACTGCAGCGCCAGAACCGCGCGGCCACTTCGGCCGGCGTACAATTAGTCCTAGGTATTTTACCGAAATTGTTGTTTCCAGGGATTTTTTCCCCAATAGCATTATCGAACAGTAATGGATTCCTCCGCCTATTTATACGCACTGTGTTACAATTCATTTAGTTTTTAAGGTCCTGACAGTGTACTACTAATCGACTCTCCCCAGATATTTGCTGCATTCCGCTCACAGTCTTCTGACGCTGCAGCCATCCTACAGCTAACAGACTCGTCTGCATGTAGCCTCAGTGAGTTTCCGACGTCATCCACCTCTGTTTGTAGAAGACTCTTTTTGCAGATTTTCTTTTCCCCCGAAACGCCGTAACACATAAAATATATCCCACAATTGTACAACAGACTGACGTCAGTAATACTGACCTACAATTATGTGCATGTACCCGACAACCCCTCTTGAACACGGGAATGACTTGCGCTTCTTTTCCAATCGCTTGATGCGAGTAATCTGTGTAGAATGTCGCACTGTCTCACGCATCAACAATGTGTTTCCTCTGATGAACGATTCCAGTTCATTTCCTATTTCGTGGTCACTTGTTTCAAAACTAGCTCTTCGGCATTTTTGCGATGATTCAAAGGAGCAATATTTGTGAAACTTCGTGACGAAACATTTTTGGACAGTGAAATACAGCAGTACGGCCTTCTCTCTATCGCCTTCTATTTCTGGGCCAACACGGCTAACTCAGCGACTGATTAGAAGATTTAGATTATTTAAGGGAACTTGCGATAAACTCACACATCTTCAGTGGAGTAAAACTTCCGGTTGTCTCAGTATGAGCCTGTTGAGTTTCACCAAACTGACAAGGCGACCAACGGATACTTTTTCGCTAACTCAAGTGAAACTAGATTCACCAGTTCACAGTGTTCATGCAGTAATCGAGAATGCACGCCGCTAAATTTTAACTCCATCTCAGATGTGTGCATGTTCCTCTAAACAGCAGTAAACATACGTCCGAAGGAAAAAGGTCTGTTAAATGGTTCATTTGTAACCCTCCGACCCGTCGCCATCTTACATAAATTCTTCGCCATATATGCTAAGCAAACAGATCGCCTTATATCCATTGTCAATCAAATTAAACTTTTTTGAGAGTCAGGAGAGATTGATTTCGATTTGTTTTGGGTTTGTAGCGTGAATGTAAAACTGCAGTAGTGACACAAGCATCCCAATTAAATAACGTGTTTTGCCAGTACGTACGAACCTATTTGTCTGATTACCAGTGAGTCTTTTTTGTTCAGTACACAAGAAGGTGGAAGTGAATTAAAATATATGGTCAGATGTATCTGAGAAGAATTCTAGGAATAAATAACTAAAAAATAATCTCTGATACTGAATTATTTTCACTATTGCCTCTCATTATCAGAGTTTGCTGTTCCACTACTTAGAACCATACATTATGGGACACGGAACTGAAGTGTTTCGTAGGACAGCGGTCATAGTGAATGTCATTGTCAGCTTAGCATTAACATTACCATTGAAGTTTATCGAATCATTTTACAGAAGTTTACATGTTCAGTAAAGTATGTATTACATAAGTTTTCTTAGGCATTAGAAGGTAAAGACACTGCACCATACATGTCGCCACCGGATGTACGTATTAATCTTCCTCCCTTCCGCAGCATTTCGCATCTAAGTACGAGATATAAGATGACAATTTAGATTTTAAAAACTTGTTTGCATGTTCCTGAAACTACGATCTTCAGTATTCTTATTCGGACACAACGATATATCAGTCACAAGAAAGGTGTATCATGAATATAATTAGTTAAATGTTCTTAAGTCTGATGCGCATCTTCATCACAAGATGTACGCTGCAAAGTCGCCGAATTTTCTAATTCTGCTGCGGCTGCACATTGAGCTGTGTTGTAACACTGATAACTATTTACAATAGAAGCAACTAGTAGTTATTTTGCTAATCTCAAGTGTCTGATCATAATATACTTACTATCGGATTATTTACTGACATTTATGATTAATGCAATAAAAGAAGCTGTTTAGCTTTGTTGGTCGTAGGAATCGTTCATTACTTGAGGGAGACAACCCAGAAAGATGGATGGATATCGACGTTAACCGTGGCCGATTTACTTTACGATGCACTGCTAATACTCTTCACTCTTTTCTATTCATCTCTGAACAAAATAAGGAAATATTTTAATAAACTCCGGGTAGTAAGTGAGATGATGCAAAGTTGATTACTAGGACTACCGACTATGGATCCTAAAATTTACCACTTGATTTCTAGAGCTGTGTTGGAGCTTCAGCCTATGCTGTGAAACTCTACACATCAGACGCGGGAACTTGGCTTTGACGTCTCGTCGACTTTCGGATTGGACAAAGATCTACCATTAAATGGATCATAAACTTTTCAGGTGAACCATTCCGGCATTTGCTTGAAGTGGCTAGAGGAAATTAATTCAGTTTCAAGAGAGATCGCTGAATGACGATGTGAGTAGCTTTAGACGTATGAAACTCCAGTACGTTAACCGCTCCGCCAACACTGCAACATGGCTATAACTTTACAAGAGAAATCGTTTTGTGTGTTGGAATTTGCGTGAGGTCAGTCCATTGTTCACGTCCACCATGCATTTCGCCGCTGATACAGCAAGAAGCCACCTCTGCACGTGTAGATTTAATACTACTATACAAAATCCTTGAAAGTTGGTTGCATACGCACAGGGAAGGGCATTGGTCGGATACGCCCGTGTGATGAGAAGGTCGATCATATCCGAGATGCATTCAAACAGATCCCCCGCAACGGCACAAGAAGGGCAGGACAGTAATGTAAAGTTCCTCAAACAATGGAGTGGGGTGTTCTAAAACGACGTCTGCATATGCATCCTTACAACTTGCAGTTGCTGCAGCAATCGTGTCCTGTCGACCATTAGAGAAGATACGAATTTAACATTTCATTTCTCCAGAATATGACAGTGGACACTTTTTCCCGAACGACTCAACTCCTCAGACAATTGGATGTTTTATCTACCTGGTAAAGTAAACATCCGTAATGTAACTTGGGGATCGCAAAATCCTATCGTCGTCTTCGAACACCGAAAATGAACGTGTTTTGATCCGTTTCTGCGGAGGAAACTGTGACAGGAATGTCGTACCTGAACATGGCGCAAAATTGGTTGTTTCCTCAACTTTATGAAGATTCGAATGACCGTATTTTTATGCATTGCGGTGCCAGCTTCACTTTCACCTTAATGTGCAGAATCTTTTTTAAGAACACGATCCCATAACGCTTGACTGGAAGGGGTGAACAACAAGATCTTGTTCATTCCTTTTGGCCTCACGGGTCACCAGAATTCACACCTTGAGATCTATTTCTCTGGGAGTGTACGATAGGAAGAGTCTTTGCCGCACCTACGGGAGCTACTCTTCAACAGCTGATTAATTGTTGAAGCTGCCGCCTTGATAAACAGGGACCTCTTGATTCGTGTGTGGAATGAAATGGACTACCGTTTCGATGTTTCTCCAGCAAAGTGGATGGTGGAGTGTCATAACGAAGATAAAACTTTCAACCTCTCTCTATCCAGTGACATGCGTAAAGTGTTTTGTCTTTCATAGTTTGCCTTTAATAAACAACTGACATCTGTTCTTTTTTTTATGAATCAAATTGTATGTTCAGCTGTCAAATCGGCTTTAACCAGTGCAGAGTAGGCAAAGTGTAATGTGAAGAAGGCTTTAGCAAGACAGGCAACAAGCACGTTGGTCTTTATTTTGTTGCACTTTTAGTATTATTATTATTATTATTATTATTATTATTTCTTTCCTTTCTCAGACGTTATGTCTGGTTAAAAATGGAAAGTGACGCGGACCTTGATCAAGCGTGATTTCCTTTTAACTGTACGGTATATGTTACATTGCATTTAGGAACTTTCGGGTAATTGAACATGTATCAATAATTACAGATTTCTGTAGTTGTATATCTAAGTTTGGATGTAGCTGTATTGCGGTGATGTACTGGTGAAAATTGTGTGGTATTACTCCTGTAGTTGATAGTATAATTGGTGTAATGTCAACTTTATCCTGATGCCACATGTCCTTGACTTTCTCAGCCAGTTGGATGTATTTTTCAATTTTTTCTCCTGTTTTCTTCTGTATATTTGTTGTATTTGGTATAGATATTTCGATTAGTTGTGTTAATTTCTTCTTTTTATTGGTGAGTATGATGTCAGGTTTGTTATGTGGTGTTGTTTTATCTGTTATAATGGTTCTGTTCCAGTATAATTTGTATTCATCATTCTCCAGTACATTTTGTGGTGCCTACTTGTATGTGGGAACGTGTTGTTTTATTAGTTTATGTTGTATGGCAAGTTGTTGATGTATTATTTTTGCTACATTGTCATGTCTTCTGGTGTATTCTGTATTTGCTAGTATTGTACATCTGCTTGTGATGTGATCTACTGTTTCTATTTGTTGTTTGCAAAGTCTGCATTTATTATTATTATTATTATTATTATTTGGCTTGGGTGTATTTGTCCATGCTGCAAACAGCTTGGTACAGATACAAACTAATATATGCAGAGAAAACAGGGTATAAATAGTGCGCACAATGACATTAAATTATTTAACTATTTCACATAGGTTCAAAACATATAGATAAGGAATCTTTACACATGAATTATAGACAGAATATAAAACAGCTTTGTTGATCCCTCTCGATCCAGAGCTTAGATTTCGTGAATAAAAATAATGGTGGTCAGTTATTTGTTCTGGGACCAAACGAGACCGAAACACTAAATTATAGAAAGTTCTTGTGAGTCAACTTGGTGTCGTTTATTGGAGCATGTAGCAGAAGTCTACATCATAAATCACGTCGTTTTTCATTCTAGTAATAACGTTTTTCCAAGGATTACTTTGACGGATTTTATTAATAAACTGACAACTGAAATACATAAATGTATTTATGTAAGTACCAAAAAATGTTAGTCAGTTATTACATCTGAAAATATCGTCAGAAAACTGTTCATTCCAAGGCCTTCAAAAAGTAAGTTACACATTATTATGGCAAGTCAGCTGCAGCTAACACAAGTACATGATACTATTTTGCAGTATAATCATCAAAACACTAGCCGGCCGAAGTGGCCGTGCGGTTAAAGGCGCTGCAGTCTGGAACCGCGAGACCGCTACGGTCGCAGGTTCGAATCCTGCCTCGGGAATGGATGTTTGTGATGTCCTTAGGTTAGTTAGGTTTAACTAGTTCTAAGTTCTAGGGGACTAATGACCTCAGCAGTTGAGTTCCATAGTGCTCAAAGCCATTTGAACCATTTGAGCCATCAAAACACTGTAAACAACCCTCTGGACGTTTTACCAGTCGCTCAGTTCCTCGACTATCGAAATCAGCTCTTCGGTCACGGAGCCACTCCAGAACGGCTGTGTAAATCCCTTCGTCGTCGCAAAATCTGTGATCGCTGCGAATCATTTCCTCGACTGCCTTCACTTTGTCGACTATGGTCGACTTGGAAGTCGATGGCCCTCCTTCCCGATCAAAATCTGCCACCTCTGTGCAGCGATGCTCAAACTGTCGGCACCACCTCAATGTGATTGGACGCAGAATTGCATTTTTCCCACATCCCACCAGAATTCACGGTTAATCCGTGTGCAAATTAGATGTTTTGCCCACTAGAATCGTACTGTCCCGCGTAATTCAAATTTGGGGTTGGTCGCCAGTTGCTGCGCCATTTCACTCTCACACTGTGAGGCACCTGTTATCTGTACCCCTACATCTAGATCTACATGGATACTCTGCAAATCACATTTAAGTGCCTGGCAGAGGTTTCATCAAACCACCTTCACAATTCTCCATTACTCCGATCTCGTATAGCGCGCGGAAAGAATGAACACCTATATCTTTCCGTACGAGCTCTGATTTTCCTTATTTTATCTTGGTGATCATTCCTCCCTGTGTAGGTCGGTGTCAACAAAACATTTTCGCATTCAGAGGAGAAAGTTGGTGATTGGAATGTCGTGAGAAGATTCCGTCGCAACGAAAAACGCCTTTCTTTCAATGATGTCCAGCCCAAATCCTGTATTATTTCTGTGACACTCTCTCCCATATTTCGCGATAATACAAAACGTGCTGCCTTTATTTGAGCTTTTTCCATGTCCTCCGTCGGTCGTATCTGGTAAGGATCCCACACCGCGCAGCAGTATTCTAAAAGAGGACGGACAAGCTTAGTGTAGGCAGTCTCTTTAGTAGGTCTGCTACATTTTCTAAGTGTCTTGCCAATAAAACGCAGTCTTTCGTTAGCCTTCCCCACAACATTTTCTGTGTGTTCCTTCCAATTTAAGCTGTTCTTTATTGTAATACCTAGGTATTTAGTTGAATTACGACTTTTAGATTAGACTGATTTACCGTGTAACCGAAGTTTAACGAGTTCCTTTTGGCACTCATGTGGGTGACCTCACACTTTTCGTTATTTAGGGTCAACTGCCACTTTTCGCACCATTCAGATACCTTTTCAAAATCGTTTTGCAGTTTGTTTTGGTCTTCTGATGACTTTATTAGTCGATAAACGACAGCGTCATTTGCAAACAACCGAAGACGGCTGTTCAGATTGCCTCCCAAATCGTTTATATAGATAAGGAACAGCAAAGGGCCTGTAACACTACCTTGGGGAACGCCAGAAATTACTTCTGTTTTACTCGATGACTTTCCGTTAGTTACTACGAACTCTGACCTCTCTGACAGGAAATCACACATCCAGTCACATAACTGAGAGATATTCCATAAGCACACAGTTTCACTACGAGCCGCTTGTGTGGTACAGTGTCAAAAGCCATCCGGAAATCCAGACATACGGAATCGATCTGAAATCCCTTGCTAATAGCACTCAACACTTCACGTGAATAAAGAGGCAGTTGTGTTTCGAAGTAACGATGTTTTCTAAACCCATGTTGAATGTGTGTCAATAGGCCGTTTTCTTCGAGGTAAATTATAATGTTCGATCACAATATATGTTCTAAAATCCTGTTGCATATCGACGTTAACGATATGGGCCTGCAATTTAGTGGATTACTCCTACTACCTTTATGGAATATTGGTGTAACCTGTGCAACTTTTCAGTCTTTGGTTACGTTTCTTTCGTCGAGCGAACGGTTGTATACGATTGTTAAATATGGAGCTAATATATCAGCATACTCCAAAAGGAACCTAATTGATATACAGTCTGGACCAAAATACTTGCTTTCATTAAGTGATTTTAGTTGCTTCACTACTCCGAAGATATTTACTTCTACGTCACTCATGTTGGCAGCTGTTCTCGATTCGAATTCTGGAATATTTACTTCGTCTTCTTTTGTGAAGGCTTTCCGGAAGGCACAGTGAACTGTGTCTGCAGGACACACAGAGCGTGTACTGCCCTCTAGAAATGCGTCACTCTTCTTGCAGAGATGTCTTAGCGTGGGACAATATGTATCTTTCGCACTTCGTTCCACTATTATTTCGGAATTGCAAAAAAAGTTTATTTTATCTCTGCAACGAAAACATATTTTGCACTTGGTGCACTGCACAAATGTGAAATCCATACACCCGAGCGCTGTATATCAGAGTAGACTTTCATGCGTTTTATTCAACATTTAATATTTACCTGACACACTTCTCGCATTTTCGTTTGTGTTGGAAGGTAGTGAATTTTGTGACATTTACCATTACCTAACCAGGAGCGAATTTATTTAGTATCACCTGCGTGCTTCACTAGTTTAGTATTTTACTAGACAAAATTATTCCGTTTACGTCAGTGTCTATAGTAGAGTTCCGTAGCGCGTGCCGATAGTCGTTATTTTTTCTCTGCAGTGTAGCTATCTTTAGTACGGATAGGGACTGTAATTTATGTGCGTGGGTGCGAGCTGAGTTTCTGACACGTCGGATTCAGCTCCAGGCTATATTGACTTTGATTACACAGCTTTGGACTGCAGTCTATGGGCATCGCTGTCGTGGACCGGCCGTGTGAATCCAACGGACGTCCAGAACGTCTAACGAGACCTGCGATCAATCCTCACCGGTGGTCAGCCCAGTTACTGCTCACACTGCGTTTGAGGCCTCGCCCGCGGTCGAGTGGAAAGTTGGGTCGTGGCATGGCAGGTTGCGAAAGACATTCTGGGGGGCCGAGTGTACGGCCACCCCAGTTAGCCTGACAAACAGATTTCAGGTATTACCCGCAGCTGATAATATCCCTCCGCCAGATCCAGTCACTTGTCGTTTGTCAAAGGAAACTTCTCAGCCTGCAACATCTCTGCAAGAGAGGCGCTCTGCATCGCGGTGTAGCTTGCTCGCCAGGTTTCGAGAGGGTGCGTTTCTGGATGAGGTATCGAATATATTGCTTCCCCCTACTTATATCTCCCGAGGAGATCACGAATGTAAAATTAGAGAGATTCGAGCGCGCACGGAGGCTTTCAGATAGTCGTTCTTCCCGCGAACCATACGCGACTGGAACAGAAAAGGGAGGTAATGACAGTGGCACGTAAAGTGCCCTCCGCCACACATCGTTGGGTGGCCTGCGGAGTATAAATGTAGATGTAGATGTAGATGTAGAACATCCGAGCACTCACAGAGGGTGGGATTATTGGCAGCTGGGAGGTTCAATGATAGGTGCGTTATGGAGCCCCTGAGGGACATGCCTGCCAAGGAAGGGAACAAAGCCGTTGTCAATTCTGTATGTATACCAGGTGGAGACAATCCATACGTGAAATGGGTCCTTCCGGATGCAATGAAGAGCACAGGATGCAGTCAACTGCGAGTGGCTAGTAAAAAGCACTGATGCTGTAATAGTTATAGGCACTTAAAGATAGTTAAAGTTCAGCCTAAATTTTTGCGAAGTACCCAACGGTGTTCAGACAGTATAGGCTAAATACAGCTGGCGGTGGCGTATTTGTTGCTGTTAGAAGCAGTTTATCTTGTAGCGAAATTAAAGTACATAGTTCCTGCGAGATAATGTGAGTAGATGTCTTTCGTTGCAACCGGAATAAAATAATAACTGCATATCATTACCGACGTCCCAACTGAAATCATACAGTTGCTGAAAGGTTCGAAGAAAATTTCGCCCTAACTTCAAACACGTACCTGACTCGTACAATTATAGCTGCTGACGATTTCAATTTGCCTTCGATATGTTGATGAAAATCATGTTTAAATCCGAAGGTACACATAAAACATCATCTGAAATTGTGCTAAACGCATTTTCTGAAAGTTATTTCGAGCAATTAGTTTATGATCCCATTTGAATAGTAAATGGTTGTGGAAACACGCTTAACCACTTAGCAGCAAATAATCCTGACCTAATAACTAGCATCAAAATGGATGCAGGGATTAGTGAACAGAGATCTGTTGTAGCGAGCCTAAGTACCGTAACTCCAAAATCCACCAAAAATTAATGAAAACTACATCTATTCCAAAAAACAGGTAATTCGCTTCACGCTTTCCTGAGAGACAATTTACACTCCTTAATTATCAGTGTAAGTGTAGACCAGATATGGCTTGAATTCAAACTTATAGTATCGACAGCTACTGAAAGATTTATACCAAACAAATTAGAAAACGACGCACCTGATCCCCATTGCTACCCAAAACAGGTAATAACACTGCTACAGAAATAACGAAAAAGAGCATGCCAAATTTAGACGAACGCAAAACATCCAAGATTGGTGAACTTTTACAAAAGCTCTAAATAAAGTGCGCTTTTCAATGCGAGACGCATTTATTAGTTACCACAACGAAACCTTGTCTCGAAACCTGGCAGAAAATCCAGAGAGATTCTGGTCGTATGTGAAATATTTTAGCGGCAAGATACAGTCAATGCCTTCTCTCCGCGAAAGCAAAGGAAATAGTATCGATGACAGTGCTCCCAAAGCAGAGTTACTAAACACTGACCTCTGAAATTCCTTCATCAAAGAAGTAAATATTCCACAGTTCGAAACAAGAACAGCTGCCAACACGAATAACTTAGCAGTAGATATACTCGGAGTAGTGAAGAAACTCAAATCGCTTAATAAAAGGAAGTTTTCCGGTATCGATTAAATACCAATTAAATTCCTTTCAGAGTATGTTGATGCAATAGCTCCACACCTAACAATCATAAACAACCGTTCGCTCGACGAAAAATCCGTACATAAAGGCTAGAGAATTGCACAGGTCACACGAAAATTCAAGAAAGGCAGTAGGAATTGTCCAGTAAATTACATGCCTCTACCATTAACGTCGATATGCAGTATTTTGGAACATGTATTTTTAACGAATATTACGAATTACTTCGAAGAGAACTGTCTACTGACACATAGTCAACAGAGATTTAAAAAACATCGTTCTTATGAAACAAATTGCTGTGTTCTCACACAAATTGTTGAAAGCTATCAACAAATGTTTTCAAATTGATTCCGATGTTCTAGATTTCCAGAAGGTTTTAGACACTGCACTTCACAAGAGTCTTGTAATCAGATAGCATGCTTATTTAATATCGTCTCACTTATGTGCTTGGATTCCTGATTTACTGTCAGAGAAGTCACAGTTCGTAGTAGTTGACGCAAGTTTATCAACTAAAAGAGAATTGATTTCTGGCGTTCCCCAAGGTATGTTAGAGCGCTTTAGTTTTTCCTTACCCATGTAAACGATTGAGGAGACAATTGGAGCAGCCACCTTAGGTTGCTTGCAGATGATGCTACAGTTTATCGTGTGGTTTAGTCATCAGAAGATCAAAACAAATTGCAAAACAATTTAGATAAGATATCCGTATTGACCCTAAATACAGAATTCGCGTTAGTATTTTGCAACAACGAGTCATTAAACTGATAGTTCGGTAATGTTCACGCCTGTCAGCACTTGCTTCAGTGCTGATGCACAAATGCGTTCGACCTCCTGGGGAAATCTCAAGGCCGCCAGCATGAAAGACATGGGCGGGGACTGCAGTAAGGTGGCGCCAGATAGGAATGTGGTTCAAATGGTTCAAATGGCTCTCAGCACTATGGGACTTATCATCTGAGGTCATCAGTACCCTAGAAGTTAGAACTACTTAAACCTAACTAACCTAAGGACATCACACACATCCATGCCCGAGGCAGGATTCGAACCTGCGACTGTAGTAGTCGCGCGGTTCCAGACTGAAGCGCCTAGAACCGCTCGGCCACACCGGACGGCAGGAATGTGGTATTGCTGGGAGAAGCGCCAAGATACTTAGCGCATTTGCGATAACTACCGGTTCCGTGTAGAACAGTTGTAGCTGCCTGTTAAGCAGGAGATCCCGGGTTCGAATAGCAGTCGGCCACACATTTTCATTCGTCCTCGCTGATTCTGCATAAAATCCCGGATGCAGCTGACGTTTCCTTCCCTTTCAATTACTTTCTCCGCTCCCCACCATCAATCTATATACTGGTTATTCCGATGATGAAAAAACTTTTGAAGCTGTAAACAAAGAACTACAAGACCTCACTCATGACTTCGAGAACACGAAAAGCAGCCAGGACAACACTCAGCAATGTTTTACTTGGAAGCTTATTGCACCACTTGCGGCTAGGTGGGAGGTTGGTGGGAGCGTGTGGTGGGAACAGTGGAACACTTGCTGATAAAAATTTTGAAAAATCACTGGTAGATGACGCAACACTTAGAACTTTATTGGTGCAGGCAGAGGCCGCCAACAATTCGCGACCAATCGCACAGGGAGGCTCGGAAGTACGTACACAAACTGTTTCTTGACTGGAGAATGGTTGACTACAATATCCACCGGCCCTGAACAAAGTATACAGAAAGATCTTGAAAGAGACGAAAAGCAACGAGGAGAAGGGTAAAATGACTTGATGAAGAGATGGTAGGGAGCATATCTGCTCGACCTCTGAAACTTCCATGATTTCCAGCGACCTAAAAGGAAAACTGGGAAATGTCGGGTGGAAGATATTGTACCCTTGAAGGAAGATAGACGGGCGAGGCACTTGCTAGGAGAGAACCCTCGTTATTGAGAGAATTCTAGGGAGAGATTGAATAACAAGGACCTTAATGCTTCATACCCCAAGGGGAAGAAATATTAGTCGGCCGGTGCAACGGGTCATCCCACTTGATATTGACCAGGTGGAGAGATAGATGAGGATTAAATAAATGCTCTGTTCGTGATTCATCTCTCTAACACGCAAATCTTTGAAACAAGACGAAAATAAAGCAGTAGATACGACATGTGCTCTCCTGTCAGTTAATATATGAGATGTAAATGAATAAATGTCGTGTGAATAGGGCCCCCTGTCGGGTAGACCGTTCGCCGGGTGCAAGTCTTTCGATTTGACGCCACTTCGGCGACTTAGGCCTCGATGGGGATGAAATGATGATGATTATTAGGACAACACAACACCCAGTCCCTGAGCGGAGAAAATCTCCGACTCATCCGGGAATCGAACCCGGGCCATTAGGATTGACATTCTGCCACGCTCACCACTCAGCTACCGGGGACGGACTGCACGATATGTAATACAGGGTGTCAGTTTGTTGCCTTGGTGCATTGTCGAACGGTTAGCACGTCGCCACTTGCGAGACAGTACAGTCGGTGGACTGTGGCAGTGAATTAAGGCAACATGGAATAACGCACTTTAGCACGATGGCCTACCGAATTAAAATTAATATCGCTGAGTGAGGTGGCAGCTCTGTGTATTTCACACTCTGTACACCTCCAAACCACATGCAAATTTAGACGTGCATTCTTTCTGCTCTTGCATGTACTCACAATAACTAAAGCTTCGCTACTTGCTAATCTTCCTGGTGTTGCGATTTTAATGGCCAGAAGTGGGTTGTTGATTCACCATTAAAGGGATACACAAATGCAGGAACTAGAAAGGTATTTCTAAACTCAGTAACGACTACAGAAAAAGTCCTGCTTTTATCGTTCGCATTATGCCTTCTTCAGACTATGCATTCTAATGTCGGAGGAATGCTTATCACGGGGCATTTACTTTCCATTTTCTCGTAATATACTTATACCAGTATTTCTGCAACATTTCGTGGTAGCAAAATTGAAGACCGAGTTTCAACTTCGAGTAGATGATAATATCTTCGAAGAAATATAACAAGCACGGATTGGATAAGGTTGGTAAACGAAGTGAGCTGTGAGCCTCTTCAGTGGATCCCGCCAGGCACTGATCTCAGTCGAAAAAAGGTATCAAACAGAACAGCAAAATGTGGATTGTCGGACGAGTGTGTGAATCCTTGTCATCCCGAATATATGAGGGTCACTCCAAAAGAATTGCACACTATTTTTTTTTACATCCATATTTCATTCTACATGTTTGAAAGTTTTACAGAGTGTAGATACACCCTTTAGGAACAATATTATCATTTCTCCACATAATTTCCATCCCTCTAAACTGCCTTACGCAATCTTGGAACCACCGCCTGTATACCCGCACGGTAAAATTCGGAACCAACCTGTTGGATCCACTGTTTGGCAGCGTGCACAAGGGACTCATCATCTTAAAACCTTGTTCCACGAAGAGAGTCTTTCAGTTTTCCAAAGAGATGATAGTCATATCGAGCCAGGTCACGACTGTAAGGCGGGTGTTTCAGTGTTGTCCATCCGAGTTTTGCGATCGCTTCCTTTTGACATGTGGCCGGGCATTGTCGTGCAACAGCAAAACATCCTGCTTTTGCCGATGTGATCGAACACGACTCAGTCGAGCTTGAAGTTTCTTCAGTGTCGTCACATATGCATCAGAATTTATGGTGGTTCCACTTGGAATGATGTCCACAAGCAAGAGCCCTTCGGAATCGAAAAACACCGTAGCCATAACTTTTCCAACAGAAGGTGTGGTTTTGAATTTTTTTTCTTGGGTGAATTTGCATGATGCCACTCCATTGATTGCCTCTTTGTCCCTGGTGAAAAGTGATGGAGCCGTGTTTCATCACCTGTCACAATTCTTCCAAGAAATTCATCTCTACCGTTCTCCTACTGTTCCAAAAGTTTTCTGCATACCGTTTTTTTGTTTCTTTGTGAGTCACTGTCAACATCCTGGGAACGCACCTGGCACAAACCTTTTTTAACGCCAACACTTTCAGTATTCTGCAAACACTTCCTTCCCCTATCCCAACATAGCGTGACAATTCTTTCACTGTGATGCGTGTGACAGCAGTCACCAATTCGTTAACTCTCTGCACATTTTCTGGAGTGTGTGGAGTACGAGGCCTGCCGCTGTGAGGACAATCCTCAATATTGTTGTGCCCGCTTTCATCAAATAACCTGCTTACCCACCGACTAACTGTACTGCGATCGACAGCAGCATCTCCATACACCTTTTTCAACGTCTTGTGGATGTTTCCCACTGTCTCATTTTCACAGTGCAGGAATTTTATGACAGCACGTTTCTTCTGACGAACGTAAAGTGTAGCAGCCATCTTGAAGACTGCTGTGAAGGCGCCACTCACGGGAACAGGTTGAACTAAGTTTGAAATTAAGCGGCAAGAGTGTATCTACACACTGTAAAACTTTCAAACATGTAGAATAAAAAATGGATTTTTAAAAAAATGGTGTGCATTTCTTTTGTAGTGACCCTCGTAAGTACAGTCTCCTTTCTTGAATAATGTTGAATTACAATTTCAACAGAAACACTCCAATTAATTAATTAATCATGTATTCTCTCTGCGATTGCGTATACACACAATTAATAAGGCATCGATATTTGTCAATCATCTTGCCGTTGCAATTCTAAATGGCCTACGAGGTTACTTTGTTAGCCACGATTCCATCAGATAAGCTCAGTACAATGCATTCGTGTCTCAAATTACGTAGAATGCGTTACTGGCGGTTTTTCTTCATTTTAGAAGCCATTAATGGATCGCCTGTACAAAGCATTTCATTCCCTGTTTCAAAGAATGCCTGTGAAAGTACGACACTGAGACATTACACGTGTCTACATAGTTTTGTAAATTAGTGAGCTCTGTGGCGAGTCAAACGATCAGCAGAAGAGATATGTTCCTAGCGTGCGGCCTCAACTAGCAACAGGAGGCTCCCAAAAGCCATTGTGCAGTTTCACGGGTCTGCAGTGGTTATTTCCTCAGGTTGTTGCACTCAGTGCTAACCGAGGCTTCCGCTTTACAGTTGATCACAGGTAACGAGTGATTTCGAGTAATCACGCTATGTCCTGTGGCAATCCGACGAATGGGTTTGGTTTGCCAAATGGCTAGAGAATGTGAGCTGGCCTCGACCGCGGTCGTGTGCTAACGGAAACTTATCCGACAAAATTTCGCCTCCAGGAAGAGTACTTATTGACAGGGAGAGCACTTATTTTTAATCGAACCAATGTAATTTTGGTTGTAAAATAAATCGGTAGTTATGTACCCTACAAATCAAAAATGGTCGCCAGCAGAATTAGATAAAGTGATTCCAAGAAAAGTAGCTGCCGGATATGACTTCACTTGGGACTGAAGTATGTTATGTACAGTGAATAGGAAATCGTAGTGTAACCTATGAAGTACTGGTTAGTAGTTTGCCATGCTGAGCGCAGAAAAAACCTTAAAACTTCTTGGCAACAACTACCTCTCTCTAACGTACACTTACTGTTTCTTATCACAAGAAAGATATTTATCATTACACAGTTGTTGTTGTTGTTGTTGTGCTCTTCAGTCCTGAGACCGGTTTGATGCAGCTCTCCATGCTACTCTATCCTGTGCAAGCTTCTTCATCTCCCAGTACCTACTGCAACCTACATCCTTCTGAATCTGCTTAGTGTATTCATCTCTTGGTCTCCCTCTACGATTTTTACCCTCCACGCTGCCCTCCAATGCTAAATTTGTGATCCCTTGATGCCTCAAAACATGTCCTACCAACCGATCCCTTCTTCTAGTCAAGTTGTGCCACAAACTTCTCTTCTCCCCAATCCTATTCAATACCTCCTCATTAGTTACGTGATCTACCCACCTTATCTTCAGCATTCTTCTGTAGCACCACATTTCGAAAGCTTCTATTCTCTTCTTGTCCACACTAGTTATCGTCCATGTTTCACTTCCATACATGGCTACACTCCATACAAATACTTTCAGAAACGACTTCCTGACACTTAAATCTATACTCGATGTTAACAAATTTCTCTTCTTCAGAAACGATTTCCTTGCCATTGCCAGTCTACATTTCATATCCTCTCTACTTCGACCATCTTCAGTTATTTTACTCCCTAAATAGCAAAACTCCTTTACTACTTTAAGTGTCTCATTTCCTAATCTAATTCCCTCAGCATCACCCGATTTAATTTGACTACATTCCATTATCCTCGTTTTGCTTTTGTTGATGTTCATCTTATATCCTCCTTTCAAGACACTGTCCATTCCGTTCAACTGCTCTTCCAAGTCTTTTGCTGTCTCTGACAGAATTACAATGTCATCGGCGAACCTCAAAGTTTTTACTCCTTCTCCATGAATTTTAATGCCTACTCCAAATTTTTCTTTCGTTTCCTTTACATTACATTAAACAGTAACACTTAATAAAGGAGTAAATTAGCTGAATTGGACTTGATGTGGCTTCAAAACTTTATTATTGAATGAAAATAATATAGTAATGATTATTAGGCTATTATGCTAACTAATATTACTATTTCTTTACAAATGGTTCATATACGTCTTTGCACAATGTAGAGCATAACTGAAGCTTTATGGCTTCGGTAACTTGTTGCCAGACATATTTACAAGAACACAAACATTTCTAGAATGATTATTTTAGTTCAGAAACACTTCCGGTAATAGGATTACTGTCCTAATGACTTAGCGTTTGGTGGGGACCCAGAAACTCTTCTACCTACAGGCTGCGATGACAACTTCCATTTCAAACAAGACACTATAAGGATACCCGCATAGATACCAACATATGAACAAAATCAATATTAAAAACATGTAAAATGTAGACCTTTAAATTATAATGGTCTCCAAATGCTTCTTGCAATCACAAATCTATTTTGTTATTCTTAGGACTGAACAAAGCTTTTGATAAGAATGAAAAATATTGTAGTTAAGGTTCTTTCTGTGCACTCATTCTTTTGAAATTTTTAACTATTCACTTTCACTGATTACGTGGTGCAATTCCTGCCAAAGACTTGGAAAAATTATTACTTCACGAAACTTAACAAACACTTTTAAAACAATAATGATTCTAAGGTACTTATTGGAATTCAGTGAGAATTATAGCATCACTGGAAAAAGGAATCTATCCAGGTAAATGACTGCGATATAAGTCAATGTCCTTAACACAAAGTTGAAATTCAATTACTTATTATTTGCTTATTCAGTGAGTTACTGGCCCATGCAAATAAACGCAGCACAAAACTTTACTTGTAGTGAAATTGTTACTTGTGGCGATCTTTTGTCGCACAATTATGAAGTCGTCATATACGTTTAGGGCTCTTGATGTAAAACTGCACAGTAAACCGTCTTCTTAGTGTCGGAATTTTGTGATTCAATGCAGAATAGTAAACGCCATGCTCTAATAATGAATGTACATCTACATCCGACGCACAATTATTCCAGTCATGCTGCCATCCTTGCCATATTTAGTTGTCAAGATGTTAAGATATCAAGGCTTGCCGCCGACTATCTTGCAACAAAAACCTCTCGCGGCACTTCATGCCAAATCAACTGTTTACATTCCCGCCTGCAGTGTTTAGTTGTGGAGGGGTTTTCCTTCGGATTTTACAATTGTAAAAATCTCAGTGACCTGTACATATCCCAGTTTTACACACACACAATTTTAACATACTTCCATTGTATAAACATAGATTCTAAAGATACTTTCGCAGATCAATTCTTGTTAAACAACTTTACATATTTGTCGAGCTAAAGAACATAGCAACACATTTATCAAAATTGGTTCAAATGGCTCTGAGCACTATGGACTTAACTTCTGAGGTCATCAGTCCTCTAGAACCTAGAACTACTTAAACCTAACTAACCTAAGGACATCACACACATCCATGCCCGAGGCACGATTAGAACCTGCGACCATAGCGGTAACGCGGTTCGAGACTGTAGCGCCTAGAACCGCTCGGCCACTCCGGCCGGCAACACAGATATCACATTATGCATAAGAAAACTTGTAAGTTACATAAAGGAGATACAATCGATACCATACGTTACAAAATAGTTGGGTTTAGAGTATGGGGGGGGGGTGCTTTTCTTGGTTGTCGTGTCCTTAGCTAAACGCTAATGCGGGGTATATTAACGCATTTTATTGTACTGTATGTTGGTACAGCACAGGAACTGCTCGCAGACGATGACTGCTTGATTCCACATTAAAGTTCACCCTATCATAAGGCAGTATCTCTGAGGGAGTGGTTCACGGAGAGTAAAGTTCCTCGAAAGAACTGACCCGCCCAGCGTCCCGACCAGCAGACATTGGTACTCCACTGCGATGAGTTAGAAAGGCGACCACAGCCTCCAAAGTGACTAACTTCTCTTGTTTCGGTTCTTGAGGAAGGATAGACTACCATTCCTCGAGAAAATTCTTCGCTGGTCTCTGAAATTGCCCCAGCCATCTTAGAGGTGAAGTATGGACGAAATCGGTACTAATATTCCATAATAGGTGTCCGAATTCTGTAAATCAGGTAATGTATACCTCGCTTACGGATCATGAGAAGTAAATAAGAAAAATTAGGGTGTGTTCAGCGGCATATAAACAGTGATTTTACCCCCAGTCAGTACATACAGTATAATTTTTAAACAAACCACAACACTGTATACAACTGTCTCATCTGCAAACATCTCACACAGTTATTATCCGTTTGTTACCTTACATAATACGGTGAACGGTAGCAGCACTATCTCTTTAAACACAGTTACATCTAACTCTACCTTCGCTTATAGTGATGCCTCGCCATCAACAATGACTAACGGTCGGGTGTCCATTTGCTGACGTCATGCTTTTCATCTCATCCTGGTAACCTGTCTGTAGTGACTGTACACGACTGTCATCAGGGTGTCACGATCTGTGACCACCTGCATATAGAATCCCCTTACAAAAACCACACTAGTGTACACAGCTTTTGGTTTCTATACATGGCACACCTACTTTTAATAGCGGGTACAGTTTCGGTGTCACGGCTCCTGTTCATATTAGGACAGGTAGTTGATTAGAGTTTACTCATGGTTGAGGCGTAGCTTCTTGAACTTCGGATCGAAACATTCTGAGTCCCGGGTTCAAATCAAGCCGCTAATTAAATATTGAATGAAAATCATCAGCAATGGCGGATAGAGATTTCCAGCGTAATCACTCACTCTCCTTCTGCCAGCAGCCTTCAGAGATCGTGGAGGAGCGGGAAAAGGTTCAGGGCACACTCTTGGCCTTGGAGCATATAGGCAGAAGAATCAACATTGAATAACGGCATGGGGCTGCAGGAGGCAATGGAAACCACTGCACTGAAGGCACGTAATGTACATCCACAGGACATGTGGCCCGTTAATAAATAAATGCATGATGATCTTTCCATTGGCAAAAGATTCCGGGAGGGTACAACCAAGGGGTAGGTGGGTAGGTGGCCATGAGGGAAAGATGGAATAACCAATGACGAGATAGCATTATATCAGTCGCAGCGTGGAATGTCTGAAGTTTGACCGTACTTGGATGCCTAGAAAATCTGAAAAGGAAAAGCAAAAGATCAGTCTAGATGTAGTGGAACGCAGTGAAGTGGAATGAAAAGAAAACGAATGAAGTGTAGTGTTGACAGCAGCCGAGAATTGTATAACGAGGAGATTCGTTGTGAACAACAGATAGAGCAGAAAGTGTGTTTCTGTGAACAGTTCGAGGATAGAGTTGTTCTTATCGGAATCGACAGCAAAACAACACCGACAACGATAGTTCAGGTATACACGTCAATGTCTCCAGAAGCAGCTGAAGAAACAGAGAAAGCGCATGAGGATTTGAACGGGTAATTCAGTGTGCAATGGGAGGTGAAAATCTGATATCGTGAAGGACTGGAACGCGGCTGTAAGGAAATGAATAGAAGAAAAATTTTGGAGAGGATAAGGACTTGGAAGCAGGAAGAATGAAGACTAACTGAGGTCTGCAATAAATTTCAGATCGTGCGCATGTAGAGCAGAGAGCACTTTAAAAGGATCTTCCGAAATAATCAGTGTGAAATGAAAGAGGATATTGAAGTACTGAGGAATGACGAGATGCCACAGTAGGTAGCTCAGTTAAAGACAAGTTGACATCCAAAAAATAAAAAAGCCAGCCACGGATGCTGGGCAGACAAGCATGGGTACAACGAAGTTAACTACGAAGAAACGTTGGGGAATGGAAGAGATTTATTGGCGAAAGAAGGCAGTGCAAAACTGTTCAGGTGAATTTCCTAAGAAATGAAGTGAATAACAAACGCAGGGCAGCCAAGACAAAATAGTAGCAGGATAAATACGAAGACGTCAAAAAAGAAATGACTGTCGGGATGAGTGATTCACTGTTTTGGGAAATTAAAACAACCTTGGCTCAAATTAAAATCAAAGGTGTGACATATCGGAGATTTACGCAAAAGTGAGCGGCAATCCCTCGGGCGTGTAGGGCTCGCGTGCGGTCTACATGGCCCCTACCCCAGCCTCGCTCCGTCTCCTTCAGTTTCGCGATAGCACGTTTGCCAGACTGACTGTGGTGTCGGGTGTGATTTCGTCACTGGCGGCGACGTTTTTTGGAATCGGCCTCCAGAACACTGCTCGGCATTTACAGCAGAGCGCTTAGCCCTGTATCAGGCCACGCAGTACATCCGGTGACACAGGCTTTTCAATTGTGTCATCTGCTCCGACTCCCTCAGCGCCGTGCACAGCCTCTGTGTGCTGTACACCGCCTATCCCCCTAGATGTGTTTGCGTCCTAAACCAAAACAAAACAATAATGGCCCCTGCACGACTCAGCATCGGGAGCTCTCATGTCACAGTCACTAGCGGACATAAGACGGTGGTACCAGCACTGGCTGACGCCACCACTGCCGAGGGACCTGTTTGAGTCCGCACTCCACGTGACAAGACAATAGTAGCACGAGTATTCAGCCGCCGTCCGCAGCTCGTGGTCTGGCGGTCGCGTTCCCGTTTCCCGAGCACGGGATCGAGCGAGGTGGCGCAGTGGTTAGACACTGGACTCGCATTCGGGAGGACGACGGTTCAATCCCGCGTCCGGCCATCCTGATTTAGGTTTTCCGTGATTTCCCTAAATCACTCCACGCAAATGCCGGGATGGTTCCTCTGAAAGGGCACGGCCGAATTCCTTCCCCATCCTTCCCTAATCCGATGAGACCGATGACCTCGCTGTCTCGTCTCCTTCCCCGAAACCAACCAACCCGAGAACGGGGTCCCGGGTTCGATTCCAGGCGGGGTCAGGGATTTTCACCTGCCTCGAGATGACTGGGTGTTTGTGTTGTCCTCATCATTTCATCATCATTCATAAATGTGACGAGTTTGGACTGAGCAAAGTTTGGGAATTTGTACGGGCGCTGATAACAGCGCAGTTGAGCGCCCCACAAATCAAACATCATCATCATCATCATCATATTCAGCCGCCGACAGCCATAGGCCAGCGCACAGACTACCCGTTCAGTTCTCCCGGCTTCGAGAGCCTCTCCTGGCCTCCGGGCGAGTGCTACTCACCTCGTTATCTCAGGACACACTCTAAGCCCATCTTAGTGAGCAACGCCGCTTTTCTGAGCTTACATCGTTGCATCCTGTATTTAGGTTAGACTTTCTGTGCCTGTTTTGACTCAATCAGGAGCGCATTCTCGGGAATAGAATCATTTCCCAGCAAGTGTATCTTCCTACAGAGACCCTATTTGTGTCACTACATCCTACAAACAGTCACACGACTTCAGAAAGCAGCTCTGTCAAGGTTCTGCAGCAGAACCTAGTGAGATGCTGTATTTTGTGGCTTTTGTTGCAGACGTTTCCGTTATCAATAAACTTGTTTAATCTTGATCACTGTTTTCCTTGTGTCCTCGTGAGAGACACTTCAGAGTGGTAGCTGCACTGTTAAATGCAGAAGAGAGCTGTTACGTGGACAGAGTAGACTGAAGGCCTTCATGATGGAGAAAAGCTGTCCCATGACGTGTTAGAAGAAGAAATTGGAATCGATAGGGATGACATATGGCAGCCAGTATTAAAATTAGAATTTAAAAGAGCTCTGGAAGACTTGAAATGAAATAAGGAAGAAGTGATCGATATAGTCGAAAATCATTTGGAAGACAGGCGTCCAAACGACTGTTCAGATTTGTGTGTAGAATCTATGTGACTGATAACGTGCCATCACACTTTCGGAAAAATGTAACCCACACAATTTTGAAGACAAGCAGAGAATATAAGTGCGATAACTGTCCGCCCCCGGTAGCTGAGTGGACAGCGCAACAGAATGTTAATCTTAAGGGCCCGGGTTCGATTCCCGGCTGGGTCGGAGATTTTCTCCGCTCAGGGACTGGATGTTGTGTTGTCCTAATCATCACCATTTCATCCCCATCGACGAGCAAGTCGCCGAAGTGGCGTCAAATCGAAAGTCTTGCACCCGGTGAACGGTCTACCCGACGGCAAGCCCTGGTCACACGACATCCTGATCCCCCCACTCCCCAGTGCGAAAACTGTCGCACAATATCCTTACTGCGCATGCATCCAAGCTGCTGACAAGAATAATATACACAGGAATGGAAAAGGTAACCGAGGATCTATTAGATGAAGATCCGCTTGGCTTTAGGATAGGTAAAAACATCAGTGACGGTTTTCTGACATCGTAGTTGATAATGGAAACAAGACTAAAGAGAAATCAAGATAGGATTTGTTGACCTGGAAAAAGCGTTCGACAATGTTAATTGGTGCAAGACCTTCGAAATACTGAGAAAAATAGCGGTAAACTACAGGGAAAGACGGCTAATACGCAACATATACAATAACCATGTGGAAACAATAAAACTGGGAGAATAAGAACCTAGCGCTCTCTTTAAAATAGTTGTAAGACCAGGATCCAGACTTTCGTCCCTAGTAGCCCATCTATACATCGAAGAAGCAAATGTTGTTGTTGTAGTTTTCAGTCCAGAGACTGGTTTGATGCAGCTGTCCATGCTACTCTATCCTGTGTAATCATCTTCATCTCCAAGTAACTACTGCAATCTACATCCTTCTGAATCTGCTTAGTGTATTCATCTCTTGGTCTCCCTCTACGATTTTTACCCTCCACGCTGCCCTCCAATGCTAAATTTGTGATCCCTTGATGCCTCAAAACATGTCCTACCAACCGATCCCTTCTTCTAGTCAAGTTGTGCCACAAACTTCTCTTCTCCCCAATCCTATTCAATACCTCCTCATTAGTTACGTGATCTACCCACCTTATCTTCAGCATTCTTCTGTAGCACCACATTTCGAAAGCTTCTATTCTCTTCTTGTCCACACTAGTTATCGTCCATGTTTCACTTCCATACATGGCTACACTCCATACAAATACTTTCAGAAACGACTTCCTGACACTTAAATCTATACTCGATGTTAACAAATTTCTCTTCTTCAGAAACGATTTCCTTGCCATTGCCAGTCTACATTTCATATCCTCTCTACTTCGACCATCTTCAGTTATTTTACTCCCTAAATAGCAAAACTCATCTACTACTTTAAGTGTGTCATTTCCTACTCTGATTCCCTCATCATCACCTGATTAATTGGACTACATTCCATTATCCTTGTTTTGCTTCTGTTGATGTTCATCTTATATCCTCCTTTCAAGACACTTCTCATTCCGTTTAACTGCTCTTCCCGATCATTTACTGTCTCTGACAGAATTACAATGTCATCAGCAAACGTCAAACCATTTGCTTCTTCTCCATGGATTTTAATTCCTACTCCAAAGTTTTCTTTTGTTTCCTTTACTGCTTGCTCAATATACAGATTGAATAACATCGGGCTTAGGCTACAACCCTCTCTCACTCACTCCCCAAACATTGCTTCCCTTTTATGCCCCTCGACTCTTATAACTGGCATCTGGATTCTGTACAAATACGGAATTAAAAGAAGCGTTCAAGAGTGGGATTAAAATTCAGGGGGCAGAGTAGTATGAGGTAACGGGCGAATTGTGGCGCCCTGAAAATATTCTAAGTTGGCATCGCCGCAAGGGCCACTCGGCCAGCATAGGCCCGGCAGTAAACACGTGGTGGCCAACGTTAGCCGGACGAGAGGGGTAGCCCCATGCATGGTCCAGCCGCGTGACTGGGAATTCCTCTGTGACGATGATGGTACTTTGTGTCGATGAATGAGATGTCTATGCCGGGAGGGCCAAAGATGGCGGACTTTGTGAAACCTTAATGGCAGACATTTCCCAGTTCGTATAGAAATTAATAGTAGCCAGATGAATCATGATAACTCCGAAATAAACATGCACATTACTATTATTTCAACGACGATTCTGATGGTGTAATCAGATTTTCAATATCTTTATTAGTTTAAAGTTTATTATCTGACGGTAAACTGTACAAGTAACACCCAGCAACAAATTTCCAATATATAAACGCTTCATCCGATTTTGTCGATCGCCGTGTCTTTAGAAAGCTATTCGTGTAAACCTAAATTCTTATGAATTGCAGGCATGTAACTTAAATAGTACATGAGTTATTGGAGGTCAAAGTGGCCGATTACTATCGAGCGCGTCAGGCCATAAGTACTCCACAGTTACACCAAGAAATGGTAGAAGCATGCTTATAAATATATTTATTCATCTATGTCTTTGTTTATATCCGATATATACTACTCATGAAGAAATTGGTTAAATATTTACTGTGTTTTAGGAAGCACAGAGACATTAGGGTAATGGCCTACGTTTTGTTTCTTTTCTTTTGATATATGTTTATTTAAATATTCGTGTATTTAATAGTGTGTGTTAGAGCGCGTTTATGGTCCATCCGTAGGAATATTTATTAAATTTCAAGTACTGAAATGTAGAACCAGTATTTCGAATATGTTTCATTATGTTTGTGAGTGTGCGTTGGTTTGAAGACAGGGCGGAAGCGCTCTAGCCAATTACAGCGATCGTTGCAAAGAGGACACGTTGAGAGGCTGTATGGAAGTGGGAAGGAGAATCGTTTCCGGAGTTCTGGTCAGTTTTGGGAGAGTCGCACAGGACACAGGAATTGCTGGACGCGATGGCACGGCGGACGCACGGTCGCGAGAGAGAGTTGGAGTGTGGAGCGGTTTTCGGGTGGTCGCGACAGATAGAAATACTTCGGAGTTCCGAGTTGTGCACTTGTGAGATTTCCGTGGCTTCTACATTGAAGACGTAGTGTGCGTTTAGAAGTGAGTATCTCGCGAGCTATGTTGTCGTTCATATCTAATTACGTGCAGTAAGAATCTGTTGTTTCCCGCCCCCGGAGTGAACGATCGATTCTAGGCGCTACAGTCTGGAACCGCGAAACCGCTCCGGTCGCAGTTTCTAATCCTGCCTCGGGCATGGATGTGTATGATGTCCTTAGGTTAGTTAGGTTTAAGTAGGTCTAAGTTCTAGGGGACTGATGACCTCAGCAGTTAAGTCCCATAGTGCTCAGAGCCATCCATTTTTTTTCCCTGTTACTCAACTTATATTTTATTTGTAGTCGTTGAGATAGTACCTGCATATTTTATTTGATTGCAATGTTTCATTTATATATTTATATGTTACTTTCATAATTCGCTGTTACCTAGTGATAGAAACCTTGGATCATTCGATTCATGTGTGTATTCTTATCGTATACTGTAGACTCAGCAGTACTCAGCAGTATGTGGCCTATAATGCAGCAACTACGTATCCCATCCCCTAGACAACGAAACCAGCCAAAACTTTTAATATTGCAACTCTGAGTCGGAGGGTGCATAGTTAATTGAAAGCCCCTAATAACAATAATAACATTCGCTAACAATTTTGCTATATTCAGTGAAAGTGAAGACGAACTACAGGATATTTAATATGGAATCATCAGTGTAATGATTACAAAATATGGACTAAAAATATCACCCCCCCCCCCGCCCCTCCACGGAAAAAAAGGAACGGTAATGAGATGTAGCAGATTTGAGAGTAGGAAGAAACTTAACATCAAAATTTGGGGATCACATAATTACCGATAACGAGCGAAGTAAGGAGAAAGCAAAATCAGACTTGCAGATTCTAAGAGTGCATTCCTGAAAAAGAGAAATCTAGAAGTATCATATATTGGCTTTAATTTCAGGGAGTAGTTTCCGAGAACGTACGTTTCGAGCACGGCATTGTGTGGTAGCGAACATTGGATAGTTGGAGAGACCGGGACAGAAGACTATCGAAGTGTTTGAGGAACTGTGCTGGAGAAGTACGTTGAAAATGAAGTGGACTGATCAGAAAGCACTGAGAAGATTCTCCGCAGAATCGGCGAAGGAAGGCACATACGAAAAACACTGACAAGAAGAAGGTACAGGATGATAGAACATGTATTAAGGCAGCTAGGAATAACCACCATGATACAAGAGCAACTGTAGAGGGTAGAAACTGTAAGGGAAGAGAGAACTGGGAAACATTCAGCAAATAATTGAGGATGCAGGGTTTATATGATCCTCTGAAATTAAGAGGTTAGCACAGGGAAGGAATTCGTGGCGGGCGGCATCAAACCAGTCAGAAGAACGGTAACTCACAGAAGAGGCATATATGCGGTTTTACGTTTCTCTCGTGTGAAAACAACCGCAGGCACATAAGCGACTTGTGATTATGGGTCAGCCATTCTTTCTTTACTTCCCAAGTTAAAAATAAAGACTGGTTTCGTTGCTCTTACGGCATTCCGGATTTCGTTATACAAAGCTGTGGCAATCTGCTTCAGAAATCCTTCTGTGTAATAAGCTAATGTAGATAAGTTAGTCGTGAGGTAACAGAAATATAAATTGAAAATATGAACAGTCACTGTGACTGGCTGTCAAGATTTTCTCATAGGCCACTACAAGTCAACAGCGTTACAAAGGAGAACTCAATTCTCTAAAAAACATGTCACTTGAGTACAACGAGAATCAGCGCACCTGTGTGTGTTACAAACACATTAATGAGAATTTTTTGCGAAAGGAAGTAAAAACAAACTGGAAAAAAATTTTAGGACCCAAGAAGAACAATGTGGATTCACGGCTGGGAGATCATGTGTAGACCATATTTTCACATTACGACAGATTTTGGAGAAACATAGGGAAAAATCAAAAAATGTAGAAAAAGCGTATGATACAGTTCCAAGAAAATTACTTTGGAGAGCACTACATATGCCAAACATAAACCCTTCCTTGATTAAAATAATACGACAGATATATAAAGACAACATTTGCCACGTCCCACGTCACCATCATTATTTGAAACCTATATACGTATTAGCCTTACAACATGGTCTCGTAAATGTAATAGTATGGGATTAGAAATAAGAGATGGAGTTTACCTACATCATTTATTGTTTGCTGATAATGAAGTAGCCGTAGTACAAGATGGGGAGGATGCTAACTATATGTGCAATAAACTAGCAGTAGCATACAAAACTTGGGATTTGAAGATTAATTACCAAAACACAGAATACTTGACTAATGATTCATATGAGCTATACATTGAAAGAAAGAAAATCAAAAAGATAAACACTTTCTGTTATTTGGGATCCATTTTAAAAATCGAGGGAAAATCAGAGTCAGAAATCAATAAAGGAATTAGTAGCGGACGCAAGGTCATTGGGATACTTAACTCAGTCCTATGGAGCAGGAATGTAATGATCAGAACTAAAAAATTAATATACTAATCCATATTAGAGAGTGTGGTTCTGTATGGAACGGAGGCCTGGACAATTAACCTGAAACACATTAAAAAATTACAGGCTCTAGAGATGGACTTCTGGAGACGATCAGCAAGAATCTCCAGGAAGGAAAAGATAAGGAACACCGAAATAATAAGGAGAATGGAAATAAAAGAAAGAATATACGACGTAATGGATAGGAAGAAATTACAGTGGTACGGGCATGTACGACGAATGGAGAAAACCAGAATACCAAAATTGATAATGGAGTGGGAACCGGAGGGGAGAAGAAGAAGAGGACGACCTATGACCACCTGGTTCCTAAATGTACTGCACACAATGAGGAGAATGGGCGCAGAGGAAGAGGACACACAAGATCGAAACACCTGGAGGAATATTTTGAAAATATAGTTTAAGAACGTTTATTCTTTGTATTGTAATTTCGGAGTAAATTATTATCTTGGACATAAGCCTCTGTAATGAAGAAAAGCTCAAAAAAATAATAATAAAAAAACTCTCCTCTCCACTGAAGAATCCTCGGAAGCTTCACTGTGAGTGAGAAAGTGACGTAAGCGAAGTAGATGGTACATCAGGTATCCTCTGAAAGCATGACCGTTCCTAGACACAAGAGTTCTGACAAGTTCTATCTATACCAATGACTCCACAACAGAAGAAACGTCAAGGCTTAAACCAGAAAATATGTGAACTGCGTCCATTGAGACAGCTGGCTGGAAAGCTTATATCTGACTCAGTGGTTCAGGTCGTCGTCAGCTGCGTGCCACTGACATCACTGTACTCAATGTGTATCCCGTTGATGGCAGGTCAGAAACGGGTTCTGATGAGAACTGGTCACACAGATAAAAAGGAAATGAGTTCTTGACAGATGAAACTAGCTTCAGTTCGCAGAGATGTAACCGTTGCACGTGGGGACATGGTAAACGCTGCATTGTCCGTACAGAAATTTACTACAACTAAGACCACAGATTTTACTATGAGCGGCTACTCATACTTTAGGTACAGCCACACTTGCTATTCACAGATAACAACATTAGTTCATATCAAGCTGCGATGGAGATAAGTTTTACTTGATGGAATATATTCAGCGCCTCAACTGACAACAAAGTCAATAATCTGAAAAGTATTGACCATGAACATGACACGTCACTAAAAATCCGCTGAGAACATTTACACGTCATGCGAATTATTGCCTTGTTACGGAAGAACTTTCCTATAAGCATCTTTTTTTACTTAGATGGGAATTTTGAAATTCTGAATTCTTAACATTGGTAATTACGTGCCTTGGATATTTTTGTGAGATAAATATCATTTGAAAAGTTCTTCTTCTTCTGTACCTCTTTATACAAGCTGTCGAATGCGTCCTGTCATTTCTTGACTGGCGTCTACTTTTGTGTACGGGTGCAGTTTCTGATATGAGACCCAATCTGCATCCTTCACCGTGGTATTTACAGCTTCCCCTTAATTTGAAACGACCTTGTTAGTTCAATCATTCCGCTCTCACTCTTTTTCTCTGTATCTTTTACGCACTGCATTGTTCTAGGAAGTCACCAACAGAAGTAATGTATGTAGCACTTCCGTAGTACGCGTTACAACTAAAATCTTTCAATCGGATGTGCACATGGTATCTCCTAAAGAGATTATTTTAAAGCGAAACCTGCTATTTACTGCCTCATACGCTTTACACATATCTAGAACTGGTTAGAAACAGACTTCTTCCTCCTGTATGATTTCCTTCTTAGTTAAATCGCCGACAAGTTCGAGGCGTCGTAGTGGGCTCTTCGGAGCATGAGATTTATACTTGAGTCGTTCATAACAGTCACCCAGTAAGGTGTGCCGCCCTAGACCAGAAATAGACACATGCACACTCCAACTAACTATAGATCCACTCATTGATTCGGTTCATAAAACTCACATATTTCACGTGAATGTTTCCTGTAGTCGTGTTTCGTGTACCTGCAAACTCACTGTTGCCCAAATATGTCAATTCACACGCGTTACGATCACAATAAAATAAACCGAGAAAAGGCAATCGCCAAAGCAACGGGTTATACTCAGCTAAAAATGTGGATAACGCTTTAGGTCTCTAGCACCATGTTATTTCACTAACGCTATTCAGATGCTTTACACTATAGTATCGTAAGGAAAATATTTTTACTTATTACACAGATCTTCACGCATCTGCTTGTTCCTGCTCTCAGTTCCTAGACTGTGTTAACCTATTTGTCTGCAGCATCCCATCTTCCAGCAGTAATAGTTCCGCAAGGTTTGCTGGAGAACTACTGTGAAATTTGGAATGTACGCTACTGGCCATTAAAATTTCTACAACAAGAAGAAATGCAGATGATAAACGGATATTCATTGGACAAATATATTATACTAGAATTGACATGTGATTACATTTTCAAACAATTTGGGTACATAGATCCTGAGAAATCAGTACCCAGAACAACCACCTCTGGCCGTAATAACGGCCTTCATACGCCTGGGCATTGAGTCAAACAGAGCTTGGATGGCCTGTACATGTACAGTTGCCCATGCAGCTTCAACACGATACCACAGTTCATCAAGAGTAGTGACTAGCGTATTGTCACGAGCCAGTTGCTCGGCCACCATTGACCAGACGTTTTAGTTGGTGAGAGAATGTGTTGGCCAGGGCAGCAGTCGAACATTTTCTGTATCGAGAAAGGCCTGTACAGGATTTGCAACATGCGGTCGTGCATTATCCTGCTAAAATGTAGGGTTTCGCGAGGATCGAATGTAAGGTAGAGCCACGGGTCGTAATACATCTGAAATGTAACGTCGACTGTTCAAAGTGCCGTCAATGCGAACAAGAGGTGACCAACACGTGTAACCAATGGCACCCCATACCATCACGCCAGGTGATACGCCAGTATGGCGATGACGAATACACGCTTCCAATGTGCGTTCACCGCGATGTCGCCAAACACGGTTGCGACCATCATGATGCTGTAAACAGAACCTGGATTCATCAGAAAAAAATGACGTTTTGCCATTCGTGCATCCAGGTTCGTCGTTGAGTACATCGCAGGCGCTCCTGTCTGTGATGCAGTGTCAAGGGTAACCGCAGCCATGGTCTCCGGGCTGATAGTCCATGCTGCTGCAAACGTCGTCGAACTGTTCGTGCAGATGGCTGTTGTCTTGCAAACGTCCCCATCTGTTGACTCAGGGATCGAGACGTGGCTGCACGATCCTTTACAGCCATGCGCGTAAGATGCCTGTCATCTCGACCGATAGTGATACGAAGCCGTTGGGATCCAGCACGGCGTTCCGTATTACCCTCCTGAACCCACCGATTCCATATTCTGCTAACAGTCATTGGATCTCGATCAACACGAGCAGCAATGCCACGATATGATAAACCAGTGGTTTCTCTGTCTCAGCCCCTCCAAAACCCAGGCAATCATCAGAGGCCACACCACTCGCTCCTTCTGACTCCCTGATTTCTACCTCACCCTTTATGGTCGTCCCATCCAGCTCACATCCACCCTGAGATACCTTGGCCTCACCCTCGACCGTCACCTCACCTGGACCCCTCACCTCCTTACCATCCATCAGAGAGCTCATTCCCACCTCCGCCTGCGGAAACTCCTGTCTGACCAGACTTGGGGATTGCATCCTTCCACCATCCTCCACACCTCCAAATCCCTCATCTGTCCTATCCTCTGTTATGCCAGTGTTGCCTGGATCTCCACACCCACCCGCTTTTACAAGGCTCTCCAAATCCTCAAACGCCATGCGCTCCACCTTGCCTTCCGTATCTGCCTTCCTTCCCCCACACAGTTACTGTATGAACTCATACCCTTTCCCCACCTCCTCCTTTTCCTCCAACATCTCCGCATCCTTTACACTGTCCGCATGCTTGATGCCCCCTCACCCTGTTTTCCTCCTTCCTCTCCACCCCCTGCCCGTTGCCAGACCTCTATTGCTGTATCCCTCCCTCTCTCCACCTCCTCACCCTCCCTCTCCTTCATCAGGGCAATTTCCAGCGCCTCCCCCTCCAAGATGATAAACTTCGCCTTGACATATATCCTTCCTTCCAACTATAACGTGACCTTGTTCCCGCCCTCTCCAGGGCCCCCTTTTCCCTCTCTCCTCCTTCTCCCAGAGCGGATTTTCCTCCTTCCCCCCCCCCTCCTGAGACCGTGCACCCCATCCTCGCCTCTTTCCTTTTCATGTCCCTCCCTCTCTCGCCCTCTTCGGCGCGCCTCCCGCCCATCTTCCCCCCCCCCTCTCTCTTATCCTCCCTTCCTTCTTCCCTTCTCCCTCATCTCCTTGCGCCTGGCAGATCCTCCATTTTGATCATCGTCATCGGTGTGCCACGACAGTGTTGTGTTTGGTGCTGTTCTCCTGTGTGTGGAGAGGTGTGATTTTAATTGTGTGCTGGCCTTGTACTTAGTGTTACTGTCAGTGATTGTTATGCACTACGCCATCTGTCAATACTTTTATGCTCTGGTCATACTTCGCCTTGTGTCCTTTTAATTGTCCCAGTGTATGGTTTTTTGCGTGCACTACTTTTTTATAGTTTTTATCTCCATTTTACAGTCGCCCTTTTTTGTCTGTTGTCTTCTGTAATGTTACCCCCTTTTTTATATCTATGTACACCATGTTTTCTCCTTTATGTTATTTTTAAATGTCGTCTATTGTATGTTCTATGTCTTTCGGCTGAAGAGTAGCGCATATGCTGCTGCCATGCCGCCCCGATGGAGAATTGAAATACAATAAAGATAAAAGAAAAAAAAAACCTCGATTGTTAGTTATGCTCCGGACTCCAACTGGCCGTCTCCCACCACGAGTCACTACTTCGTACAAAATTCTTGTCGCTCTTCTGGATATCGAAAAGTCTCTCCTCATCCTCGCCATGAGATGCGTAAGACGTTGGACTTCCGTTAGCTGCCGAGGGCACCGTTATGCAGGATCTACATATGACTGCCAGCAGGGACACCATCTCATACACCGTGTCGTTTATCATCCATGCTCCCTGCTTCTTCGACATTCATTGACATTCGTCCTCAGAAGCTACACCCAGTTTAGTTCATCCTAAGGATACCTCGTAATTTTCTGCCCATTGAAGATTGAAATGGGTTCGTCTGTCTATAGAATGTACCGTAACCATTCATTTCCGACTTCACTGTGAGCAAGAAATTATGGAGCAAATTTTTTCTTACTAGCGTATCAGGTTAGGTTAGGTTAGTGTTGTTTAACGTCCCGTCGACAACGAGGTCATTAGAGAAGGAGCGCAAGCTCGGGTTAGGGAAGGATGGGGAAGGAAATCGGCCGTGTCTTTCAAAGGCATTTGCCTGAAACGGCCGTGTCTTTCAAAGGCATTTGCCTGAAACGATTTAGGGAAATCACGGAAAACCTAAATCAGGATGGCTGGAGACAGAATTGAACCGTCGTCCTCCCGAATGCGAGTCCAGTGTGCTAACCACTGCGCCACCTCGCTCAACTAGCGTATCACCTTGAAGCAATTTCTAAAGTGCGTAGTTTTGACGGTTATTAATGCATAATCTTTCACAGAATATTACGACAGTACTAACTGGCATGTCCTACGTTTGGGTAATTGCTCATACACTGCATATTTGCACACCACAGCTCGACCTCTACAAAGCTGTGGTCATATCTTCTACTGTCGTAGGATCAATAAAATATGGTGACTATAGAGGACTTTATCTCAAAAACAGAATTTATTAATAAACTTTATAATTAATGCTAAGACAAAGAACGTGATTTTCCACGTTTTAAGAGGATACTGAAACCAAGAATGTATAAGGTCCACTGGCGCTTCTCTTTGCGGCTCGATAATGTGTTAGTAAGCTGCTACCACTATGACACTTGAGTGTGATTATTTTTGTATTTGTAAAAAAATACGCACCAACGGTTTTGCCGCAATGAAAAAACCGGTTCGCTTCAGATCACCAAAATTAAGCGCTGTCGGGCTTGGCTAGCACTTCGATGGGTCACACCGTCCGGGTCTGGCGAGTGCTGTTGCCGAGTGTAATGCACTCAACTCTTGTGAAGCACACTTAGGAGCTAACTGATTGAGAAGTAGCAGCGCCGGTCACGAAAGCTGACAAAGGCTGGGATAGCGGTGTGCTGACCACATGCCCCTCGGTGACGCATATGGGCTGCGGATGATGGGCCGGCCGGTACTGTTGGGCCTTGAAGGCCTGTTGGGACAGTGCTTGCTTTTTTTTAAAAAAGGTTTTTAGAGATACAGGCCACAATGAAATTAACACTGTGTATGACGCATGTTCTCTGCGTGAATACGAACACACGCCACTTGGTCGTGATATACACAGTCAGCCTTTACTTAGAATGTTGTTTGCTGGGTATTAGGGCACGCGGGAATTCTGGGGAATGAAAGGGCTGACCGAGCAGCCAAGGAGGCGTGTCGTGACCGTCAGGTCTTTCAGTGTGCTGTCCCACTGCATGCCCTCACTTCGCTGTTGAGGTATAAAGTCCTGTATCGTTGGGAACATGAGTGGCTAGAAGTGACCGACAACAAGCTCCGTGTGATCAAGCCCGCAGCTCGAACGTAGCGTACTTCCTTCCAGCCACGTCGACGCGACGAGTTCATCCTTACTCGTCTTCGCATCGGTCACAGCCCTATGACGAAAACTCCAGCGAGAGGACCCTCCGATGCGTGGTGCTTGTGGCGTGCAGATCACGGTGCACCACATTTTATTGGACTGCATTTTATTTGGTGACCAGCGGACTGCAGCGGATTTGCTGACGGATCTGCAGTCTATTTTATGCATTACTCAAAGAAATGTGGTTCGGGTTTTAAAGTTCTGTGAATTGTCCCACATTTTAACAAGATTCTTGGGAGATATTTTTAATGTGTCAACGGGGTGGCTGGCTCACCCAAATTTTTTCGTAAGTGTTCAGCCACTCTCATTTCCTTGTGCTGTTCTTTTAGCTCTTTTGTGTTTTGTTTTCCCTCTGTTTTAATTTATCGATTAGCTATCTTGCCTCCACATTGGTTTTAATGCATGGAAGAGTGCCTGCGCGACAGTCATTGTGTGGTTGTTTCGTGTGCATGCGTGTACGACAGTTTTCGTACTTATCCACATTCGTTTTTTTTCATCGATGTCATGGCGCTGATAACCTGGGCGCCCGTAAGATCCCAAATCACACACACACACACACACAATAGGTAAGTGTATTTAAGAAACAAATCAATGACACTTGGGTCTATTCATTTTTGTAGGTACGAGGTAAGCTCAGGAGTAGTGAGTTGACACGCATTCAGTAGGGCGCTTGAAGCGTAACGCTATCATCGTCTTGCTAGAGTGTATCGGGAATAGATTATTGTGGCATTCATGGCTGTATGCCGTGCGCGCAGCAAACTGGAAAAACGTCAACTATGGTAACTTTATCACTAAATGCGGTGAAATAGATTCGACGTGCTTCTGTTCTGTTCTTGGCTGCGGAAGGATAATCGTCGATAGACATCAATCAGAGAGCGATGAATATCTATGGGACAGCTTGTGTGTCGAAAATCATATTTCAGGAATGGTGTGCGAAGTTCCGTGGTATTCGCGATTCGGCAAAAAGTCGCCGGTAGATCTCGGAGACCAGTGTCTTTCATTGCGGGAAAAAACAAGAGGGTGAATGATGATGCGGTTAGGGCGAACCGGCGTATAATCAATCGTGTGTTAGCAAAGGCTCTCAACATTAGTTTCGGTAGCAAGCACCATATAACGAGCATAGAGATAGACTACCGGAAAGTCTGCAGCCTGTGGATACCCGCCGCAATGAATCAAACCGGATACCTGTTTGACTGAAGTACCCTAGGTGTTTCAGTACTCAAGATAAAACGTTACTTGAGCATACTGTTGCAGGCGGCAAAAGTTGGTGTCAACACTGGGAACCGCACTCGAAAGCGTCAACGATACAATGGTGTCATCCATCCTCATTTCGTCTCAAAAGGTTCAAGACCCTGCCATTCGCTACAAAGACGATGCCCATCTCGTTCTTTTATTACTGGGGTCCATTGCTTACTGACTGAAAGGAACCTGGTATCTCCATCACTGGGGAATGGAACTGCACAATGCTGGAGAAATTACGGCTCTTAATTGAGGTGTAACATTCGGGAGAACTGTGACAAGGATGCTGCAGCTTCATGACATCGCTTGTTCCCACATCGCAAATGTAGTGACGCGGAGGCTAGGCCAACTCAAGTGGGACACACTAGAGAACCCGCCATATAGTCCTAATCTCTCGCCGGACATGGTGGCCGAGCGGTTCTAGGCGCTCAGTCCGGAACCGCGCGACTGCTGTGGTCGCAGGTTTGAATCCTGCCTCGGGCATGGATGTGTGTGATGTCCTTAGGTTAGTTAGGTTTAAGTAGTTCTAAGTTCTATGGGACTGATGACCTCAGAGGTTAAGTCCCATAGTGCTCAGACCTATTTGAACCATTTGAACCTAATCTCTCCCCATGCCATTATCATGCCTTCGATCCTCTAAAAATGCCTTGTAGCGTCAACGACTGCTGTCGGACAGGGGTGTGCAGTAGGCATTTACGGACTTGAGGCAGCAGGACACGGTGTTTTAGCAAACGTTTATCTTCAATGTGGTGCGTCGGTGTGATCATTGTCTCACGGCCTATGGCAATTTTGTCTGATTGGCATACCGATTCTGTACTGTACGGCCTTCAAATGGAACCTTCTTGATCGGTCCTTACAAAATTAGTTTACTGACAAGCATAAGTTAACATTTTACATATCACGTTCTTATTCTCAGTTATTGTCATCTATTTAGAGTTTATTTTAATGTTGGATAAGCAATGACAAAAAGCTACCCAGTTTCCTTAGCTAACATTACGAACGTGTTTTCGATGAAGAAAAAACAATAGATTAAACCATTAATTGTCTCTATGACATGCACTGTAGTGATAATCTTTTATCTAGACTTTTGTGATGCTGTTGTGTCGCCTAATGTGTGATGGACAGTACTAAGGAACAGTAATTTTAAGGGTTTACTAGAGAGTCTAAGAGGCAGCAGCATTCCAGATGAATCTTCTTCTCCCAAAAATTATTTGAAAAACATGTATAGGACGGCTATTGATGGCAAAAACAAACATTGGTGACCACTATATTTGGCTTTCAGTCGACGAGACGTTTGACAGTTGTGGCAGATTTATAGCTAATGTCGTGGTGGGGAAATTAGATTCCATGGCACCAACAATACTCCATCTATTTCTGTGTAAAAATTTGAAGGAGACGAATCGCAGTACTGTAGCACTGTGAGGGTACATACCCCCGTTACTAGACGAATAGGTCTAGTATGCAAGGATTTCTTTGTGGAAAGCGAGCGTGCGACATGGTGCGCCATTCACGGAAGCGCCTGGTGCGCTAGCGTGAGATCTGCAACAGTCGGTGGCATGGTCTCTGCCGCCGGGCGGCCGCGTGGCCCGCAGCTTAGGGCATTGTTTGGTTTTTCGAGCATTACACGAAAACTATGTAACTTACGGTGAAGAGCGATGCGGCAGTGGATTGTGGTCAGCAATATGCACCTTCTGAAAGATCTATCTTTATTTTAAGTCAAGAGACGCAAAAGCTATATTAACTTGAAAATCGGTCAATATCACGAATATTGAAAGATTAATAAAAGGCCGGCCGAAGTGGCCGTGCGGTTAAAGGCGCTGCAGTCTGGAACCGCAAGACCGCTACGGTCGCAGGTTCGAATCCTGCCTCGGGCATGGATGTTTGTGATGTCCTTAGGTTAGTTAGGTTTAACTAGTTCTAAGTTCTAGGGGACTAATAACCTCAGCAGTTGAGTCCCATAGTGCTCAGAGCCAGCCATTAATAAAAATAGTAAATAACAACTTACAAGGATGAGCGAACGCTCATTAAAAGCGTCTCGTCATAGCGGATCGAATGCCGTAGTCATATGGTAAGATTCATAAATAATTAAGCTCGTAAAGAGCAATAAACAAAGTTTTATGGGAAATTGTTTATAAAATTCAATAGAAAATTCATGACGTAAAGAACGGCACTATATAACATTTTGGGTGGCATGACACGTATTTCAAACTAGTTAAGTTATACTATACACTTAACTTGCGATAGTTTTCATTGCTTGCAAATTATTATTAACATTTATCGCCCGTAATTAATAAATTATTATAGATATGAAGATTTTGAGCAATGCAATATGTAGATCACTATACATTACGTCTAAAAACAGTGATATATGCACTTCTATGTTAAAATTTTTCAGCACAGATGCAAACAAACAAATTTGCGCTAAGTCGCGAAATTTTGCATAAAACTAAAACTTGATTTACGAGTGATAGAATAATCCTAGAAATTAATATAAGATATTAGATAAGATGTACTTTTTAGCGCGGTTCCGATGGTGTACTTATTTCTGTTGAGGGATGTACATGCCAAAATTCGTAACCTTAACTGGTGAGATTGATACTTGCATAACCAGGGAGGGAGCTGACATCCGAGCCTATATAAGCGAGAAGCCATCTTGGCCAGGGGTCAGGAGTTGGTCAGTCGCTGGGGAGTTGGCCGGTGGGTGCCGAGCGAGCCCCACTTGTCGGCGGACCACGTGGTCGTTTGAGTAAGAATTATTCGCTCCGATTTATTTCGACAAAGAGTATTGTTTAATAGTGTAAGTGTGCAAGCATATATTTGGTGAACTGGAAGTGCTACGATTATTTGTGTGAGTACGGATTACGAGGTATGGCTCTGAGCACTATGGGACTCAACATCTTAGGTCATAAGTCCCCTAGAACTTAGAACTACTTAAACCTAACTAACCTAAGGACATCACACACACCCATGCCCGAGGCAGGATTCGAACCTGCGACCGTAGCAGTCCCGCGGTTCCGGACTGCAGCGCCAGAACCGCTAGACCACCGCGGCCGGCATTACGAGGTATACATCGGCGTAAGTGAACATGTGACGATCTGTGATTTCGCGCCAAAACAAAGAGGAGAGTGGGACTTGTGGTTCTGTTCGAATTGATTGAGTAATTTTCGATTATAGCAGCCTACATTACTGCTATTGGAGGCTCGGAGTCAAATTATTATTAAAGTAAAACTGTAAACCGCCTCACCAGTGCTAATTTCATTGTGTGAAAGAAAAGGATGACGCCAATTAATAGTGACTGAACTGTGCCGTGAAAAATGATTTTTCTATAATAATCGCCTAATTTTTGTTCCCTAGCATAAACTGTACTCATGTCGAAGTGAGTATTAATTCAAAAACTATAACTAATGCGCGGGTGTGGAACAGTGTACTAATGCACCAAATGTGGAAATCATTTCCTGAGACTTACGTGAGAGCCAAAATTTCCACTAACATTTTTAAACGAACATTTGTACATGCACATTCGTGTGAACTCTTCAACCGCAGTTATTTTCCTCCCCGTCGCAGCACGCACCGTCAGGAATGCCTTTTGCATCCTACAGCCAGGAGAGGATAGGGATGAAAATTTTTGCTGATGCTGACAGACTGTGCTGAGCAACACTGAAAGAACTTTATCCCGACGTGATCCACTGCATTTTCATTGCCTGAGGCCTACATTGTCTATCAGGCGAAGTCAGAAATAATTTTCCTGAGATTAACACTATGATTTCCTCTGTTAAGAAAGTATTTCTCAAAGCTCCTAGTTCCCTTAAGGAAACAGTTCCAATATTCCACTCCTACCTGAACTCATACTTACATTATAGTGCACGTGGCTGTTGGTAGCTTTGTATTATGCTGAACACTACCAAAAATTGAGAGGTGTAATAGGCTCATTGTACTGTAGTGAATTAGATTTAATTGAAAACTCTGACACCGCTCTTACGGAAGATAAGTATGTTGGCATTCCCGAGAGATCACTTCCAGCATCTATCTGTTGCAGTCCAAGGCTTGGTGCCCATATCTCTGCCAGTGAAAGGTGCTGTAGACATGGTCTCTGAGGTGCAGATGTGTCTGGAGGTAATACCTGTTACAGTGGTTACAACCCGCTTCACTAAATTAACTAACATTCTTCTAAGGAATTCCATATATGAAGATGAAAGGAACATTTCGGCAAATATTCTGGGGGAGCAATTCGAAGGTGGGCTGTATTGGAGGCCACGAGAAACTGCGTCGAAAAAATATGCACCATTGACATCTTGTGCTTAAGGGAGAACATTCTCAGCCTGCAAATACACATAATGGAAGGGAGCAGAAAAAGTTTCACATTACAAATGATTCAAATGGCGCTGAGCGCTATGGGACTTAACATCTGAGGTCATCAGTCCCCTAGACTTAGAAATACTTAAACCTAACTAACCTAAGGACATCACACGCATCCATGCCCGAGGCAGGATTCGAACTTGCGACCGTAGTAGTCGCGCGGTTCCAGACTGAAGCGCCTAGAACCGCTCGGCCACACTGGCCCGCTTCTCATTACACAAATTAGCACTTTGTTTCATTGTGTGTTGGGATACCAAAATGTGATATAATATTTCCTGTTAGTTGTAACGTTAAGCCATGTATTGTGGCCACACACGGGTGCACATCTCAAGTGTATGATTGTATGTGGTGTGTCTAAAAGGTTCGGCGAATGGCGTCATATCTGAACGGCAACTTGGCTCTCTTATGCGTGCAAGCGCATGGGTCTTCAGAGACTTGAGAAGAACGATACACGGCATGTGACTGGCTGTGTAAACAGACAGCGACCAGTAGAACTTAGTTAGTATGAGGAGAGTGTCACTGCGCAATGGAGCAATATGGAAACATCACGTTCTGCTACAAATGAGGAAAGACTGGAACGGAGACACATGGAACGTTGATGCACGTGTTCGGGAAGGTAGCTGTGAGCAGAAATGTGTTTACGAATGGTTTAAACGCTTCCGTGAAAGGAAGGAAACAAGTGAGGATGAGACACGTTCAGGTCGGCCATCGAGAAGCAGAACGCCAGAAAAGATCGAGAAAGTGCGAAAAGTGCTGGCTCAAGATCGGCGATGGGCTCTAAGATTGATTGCGTAGGAATTGGGCATTAGCAAGGACAAGTTGCACACCATCGTCCGCGGCAACTTGGGTAATCGGAACATTTGCTCCCTATTTGTGCCGCACAAGCTCACAGACAAGCAGAAAGCAAAACGGATGGAAATTTCTGGTGATTTCATTTCCATGCTTGAGCAGTATAGGTTGCTTCTGAACACCATCGTCACGGGCGATGACACCTGGTACAACCAGTTCGATCCGGAATCAAAACGGCAGTCGATATCATGGTATTGGCCGTATTCCCCGCGACAAAAAAAAAAGAGCTGTCTGTTTGCAAGAATCCAAGGTGAAAACACTGTTGATCGCCTTCTTCGACAACAACGGCATTATCCACAAGGAATTTGTTCCTGCAGGCCATAACCATTAATGCTGCATATTACCAGTCCGTTTTGAACCGATTTCTACAGCATATCCGGCGGGCTCGTTCAGAGTTGCAAAGGGTTGGAAAATGGATGCTGTTCCGTAACAACGCCCTAGCAGACTAGACGATCCTTGTGCGCCAATTCCTGGCGCAGAAGATGGTAACTGTTCTTGAACACCCTCTGTACTCTCCATAAATGGCTCCTGTGGACTTCTTCCTGTTTCCCCACTTGCAGGTGGCCATGAAACTTGAACGTTATGGGAAAGCGAATGCCATCAAAGATTGTGTGAGAGCCCTTCTGTGATCGATTCCACAGGAGGCCTTCACTGATAGTTTCCAGAAGCTGTACGAACGTTGTCAAAAGTGTGTTGTAGCAGGTGGCGACAATTTTGAAGAGAAATAAAGAACATTGGTTTGTATCTTTTGTTTTGTTTTGTCTGGTAGCATTCAGCAAAATTTTTAGACACACCTCGTATGTCAGTGGCACATCATCTTCCTTTGACTTTGTCCAGCATTTCCGCCGGGTCGACATGGTTATGGTCGGATTTGGCATGGTTAATTTTAGGGGTGGCCGGATATCCGCCCTGTCCCCACCCCGTTGGGTAAGATGATGATGGAGACAAGAAAAACACCCACGCCCTGAACGGAGAAAATCTACGACCCAGCCGGAAATCGAACGCGGGCTCCTTTGTATGGCGTTCTATCGCGCTGACCACTCAGCCATCGGGCGGACTATGTCAATAACACATGAAAGGATTTTTTCCACAAAATACATCTACATCTACATTTATACTCCGCAAGCCACCCAATGGTGTGTGGCGGAGGGCACGTTACGTGCCACTGTCATTACCTCCGTTTCCTGTTCCAGCCGCGTATCGCTCGCGGGAAGAACGACTGCCGGAAAGCTTCCGTGCGCGCTCGAATCTCTCTAATTTTACATTCGTGATCTCCTCGGGAAGTATAAGTAGGGGGAAACATATTCGATACCTCATCAAGAAACGCACCCTCTCGAAACCTGGACAGCAAGCTACACCCAGATGCAGAGCGCCTTTCTTGCAGACTCTGCCACTTGAGTTTGCTAAACATCTCCGTAACCCTATCACGCTTACCAAATAACCCTGTGACGAAACGCGCCGCTCTTCTTTGGATCTTCTCTATCTCCTCTGTCAACCCGACCTGGTACGGATCCCACAGTAATGAGCAATACTCAACTATGGATCGAACGAGTGTTTTGTAAGCCACCTCATTTGTTGATGGACTGCATTTTCTAAGGACTCTCCCAATGAATCTCAACCTGGTACCCGCCTTACCAACAATTAATTTTATATGATCATTCCACTTCAAATCGTTCCCCACGCATACTCCCAGATATTATACAGAAGTAACTGCTATCAGTGTTTGTTCCGCTATCATATAATCATACAATAAAGGATCCTTCTTTCTATGTATTCGCAACACATTACATTTCACTATGGTAAGGGTCAGTTGCCACTCCCTGCACCAAGTGCCTATCCGCTGCAGATCTTCCTGCATTTCGCTGCAATTTTCTAATGCTGCAACTTCTCTGTATACTACAGCATCATCCGCGAAAAGGCGCATGTAACTTCCGACACTATCTACTAGATCATTTATATACATTGTGAAAAGCAATGGTCCCATAACACTCCCCTGTGGCACGCCAGAGGTTACTTTAACGTCTGTTGGGAACAACATGCTGTGTTCTGATTGCTAAAAACTCTTCAATCCAGCCACACAACTGGTCTGATATTCTGTAGGCTCTTACTTTGGTTATCAGGCGACAGTGCGGAACTGTATCGAACGCCTTCCGGAAGTCAAGGAAAATGGCATCTACCTGGGAGCCTGTGTCTAATATTTTCTGGGTCTCATGAACAAATAAAGCGAGTTGGGTCTCACATGATCGCTGTTTCCGGAATCCATGTTGAGTCCTACAGAGTAGATTCTGGGTTTCCAGAAACGACATGATACGTGAGCAAAAAACATGTTCTAAAATTCTACAACAGATCGACGTCAGAGATATAGGTTTATAGTTTTGCGCATCTGCTCGACGACCCTTCTTGAAGACTGGAACTACCTGTGCTCTTTTCCAATCATTTGGAACCCTCCGATCCTCTAGCGACTTTCGGTACACGGCTGTTAGAAGAGGGGCAAGCTCTTTCGCGTACTCTGTGTAGAATCTAATTGGTATCCCGTCACGTCCAGTGGACTTTTCTCTGTTGAGTGATTCCAGTTGCTTTTCTTTTCCTTGGACACTTATTTCTATGTCAGCCATTTTTTCGTTTGTGCGAGGATTTAGAGAAAGAACTGCAGTGCGGTCTTCCTCTGTGAAACAGCTTTGGAAAAAGGTGATTAGTATTTCAGCTTTACGAGTGACATCCTCTGTTTCAATGCCATCATCATGCCGGAGTGTCTGGATATGCTGTTTCGAGCCACTTACTGATTTAAGACCAGAACTTCCTAGGATTTTCTGTCAAGTCGGTACATAGAATTTTACTTTCGAATTCAGTGAACGCTTCACGCATAGCCCTCCTTACGCTAACTTTGACATCGTTTAGCTTCTGTTTGTCTGAGAGGTTTTGGCTCGTTTAAACTTGCAGTGAAGCTCTCTTTGCTTTCGCAGTAGTTTCCTAACTTTGTTGTTGAACAACGGTGGGTTTTTCCCGTCCCTCACAGTTTTACTTGGCACGTATCTGTCTAAAACGAATTTTACGATTGCCTTGAACTTTTTCCATAAACGCTCAACATTGTCAGTGTCGGAACAGAAATTTTCGTTTTGATCTGTTAGGTAGTCTGAAATCTGCCTTTTTTTACTCTTGCTAAACAGATAAATCTTCCTCCCTTTTTTTTATATTCCTATTTAATTCCATATTCAGGGATGATGCAACGACCTTATGATCACTGATTCCCTGTTCTGCGCTTACAGAGTCGAAAAGTTCGGATCTGTTTGTTATCAGTAGGTCCAAGATGTTATCTCCACGATTCGGTTATCTTTTTAATTGCTCGAGGTAATTTTCGGATAGTGCACTCAGTATAATGTCACTTGATGCTCTGTCCCTACCACACGTCCTAAACATCTGAGTGTCTCAGTCTATATCTGGTAAATTGAAATCTCCACCTAAGACTGTAACATGCTGATAAAATTTATGTGAAATGTATTCCAGATTTTCTCTCAGTTGTTTTGCCACTAATGCTGCCGAGTCGGGAGGTCGGTAAAAGCAGACAACTATGAACCTAGCTCTGTTGTTGAGTGTAACCTGCACCCACGATAATTCACAGGAACTATCCACTTCTATTTCACTACAGGATAAACTAATACTAACAGCGACAAACACGCCATCACCGGTTGCATTCAATCTATCCTTTCTAAACACCGTCTGTGCCTTTGTAAAAATTTCGGCCGAATTTATCTCTGGCTTCAGCCAGCTTTCCGTACCTATAACGATTTCAGCTTCGGTGCTTTCTATCAGCGCTTGAAGTTCCGGTACTTTACCAATGCAGCTTCGACAGTTTACAATTATAATACCGATTGCTGCTTGGTCTCCGCATGTCCTGACTTTGCCCCGCACCCTTTGAGGCTGTTACCCTTTCTGTACTTGCCCGAGGCCATCTAACCTACAAAAAAAACGCCCAGTCCACGCCACACAAACCCTGCTACCCGTGTAGCCGCCTGCTGTGTGTAGTGGACTCCTGACCTAACCAGCGGAACCCGAAAACCCACCACCTTATGGCGCAAGTCGAGGAATCTGCAGCCCACACGATCGCAGAACCGTCTGAGCCTCTGATTCAGACCCTCCACTCGGCTCTGTACCAAAGGTCTGCAGTCAGTCCTGTCGACAAAACTGCAGATGGTGAGTTCTGCTTTCATCCCGCTAGCGAGACTGGCAGTCTTCACCAAATCAGATAGCCACCGGAAGCCAGAGAGGATTTCCTCCAATCCAAAGCGACACACATCATTGGTGCCGACATGAGCGACCACCTGCAGGTGGGTGCACCCTGTACCGTTCATGGCATCCGGAAGGACCCTTTCCACATCTGGAATGACTCCCTCCGCTATGCACACGGAATGCACATTGGTTTTCTTCCTCTCTCTTGCTGCCATATCCGTAAGGGGTCCCATTACGCGCCTGACGTTGGAGCGCCCAACTACCAGTAAGCCCACCCTCTGCGACCGCCCGGATCGTGCAGACTGAGGGGCAACCTCTGGAACAGGACAAGCAGCCATGTCCGGCCGAAGATCAGTATCAGCCTGAGACAGAGCCTGAAACAAGTTCGTCAGACAAACTGGAGAGGCCCTCCGTTCAGCCCCTCCGGAATGTCTTTCGCCCCCTGCCACACCTCGAGACGACCTCCCACTCTACCACAGGTGAGGGGTCAGCCGCAATGTGGGCAGTATCCCGGGCAGCCACAGTCGTAGTCCGATCGGGGGATACGGGGGACGAGCTGGCTGTCCCCGACAAACCCCCATCCGGACCCCCACAGTGATGCCCATTGGCAACAGGTTCAAGCTGCATGACCGAAGCCAACACTGCCTGAAGTTGGGAGCGAAGGGATGCCAACTCAGCCCGCATCCGAACACAGCATTGTATTATAGTATTATAAACAGAGAAAATAAGAAAATATCTCAGTTTTTCATGCATATTTGCGAGTTCTGATACAGTATACAACTAGTTGTTCCTTTTCCACAAATAACTAGAATAACTGTGCGAAAAATATTAAATTTCCTACGTTAATGTTAGAGCTAGTTATTGTTTCCTTAAAATACTCAAAAAGGCCGAAATAATTTGTTTAAAATGGGCTATTCCAAGAAGATTAACAGTTAAATCGATTTTATAAAACTCTAAAAATCCGGGGTCTTGCCATTAGCAATGCTCGCTGCTTAGCATATGTCTCAGGCCAGGGCCGCAGCAACGAAAATAACGCGCCACGTGACGCTGCCGCTGCTTAGTAATTGTCTGCTTCGTTAATTGTGATTATTCGGACCTGTATCGGTACTCTTCGAAAGGAATATAGTGATAACAGCGTTTTCTAAACGGCTTTGCTGATAGACTTTATATATTCGTACGACATAACACAGTGTTAACTATTGAATAAAGTCAAATTCTGGGATAGAAGACATTATTAAGAATGGGGGTAAGTGACCAAGTGACCTCCATACTCAACAATAATCACACGTCCACGTAAAAATCCTGTACTGTCGGCAACAACTTCAAAAGCTGAATGCTGAATGTTTTAATCACATTAAGATACAGTGTGAATCCGATCTGCACCACAAACATTTCGGATGTCGTTTACGGATATTGTTTGAGTATTTTGGTATGAGTGGCTCGTGTGAATCGAGCATCATTTTTGACGACATCTATGCACTACAAACCACTTCACGATGCATGACGGAGAGTGCTTCTGAACTGCCGCCTTTCCTCTTGCATTCGCAAATGGTGCGTGGGAAGCTCGGCTGTAAACAAACCACCGTAGCGGATCTACACTGCTGGCCATTAAAATTGCTACATCAACAAGAAATGCAAATGATAAACGGGTATTCATTGGACAAATATATTATACTAGAACTGACATTTGATTACATTTTCACGCAATTTCGGTGCATAGAACCTGAGAAATCAGTACCCAGAACAACCACCTCTGGCCGTAATAACGGCCTTGAAACGCCTGAGCATTGTGTCGAACAGAGCTTGGATGGTTTGTACAGTTACAGCTGCCCATGCAGCTTCAACACGATACCACAGTTCATAAAGAGTAGTGACTGGCATATTGTGACGAGGCAGTTGCTCGGCCACCATTGACCAGACGTTTTCAGTTGGTGAGAGATCTGGAGAATGTGCTGGCCAGGGCAGCAGTCGAACATTTTCTGTATTCAGAAAGGCCCGTATAGGACCTGCAATATGCGGTCGTGCATTATCCTGCTGAAATGTAGGGTTTCGCAGGGATCGAATGTAGGGTAGAGCCACGGGTCGTAGCACATCTGAAATGTAACGTCCACTGTTCAAAGTGCCGTCAGTGCGAACAAGAGGTGACCGACACGTGTAACCAATGGCACCCCATACCATCACGCCGGGTGATATGCCAGTATGGCGATGACGAATACACGCTTCCAATGTGCGTTCACCGCGATGTCGCCAAACACGGATGCGACCATCATGATGCTGTAAACAGAACCTGGATTCATCCGACAAAAGACGTTTTGCCATTCGTGCACCCAGGTTCGTCGTTGAGTACACCATCGCAGGCGCTCCTGTCTGTGATGCAGCATCAAGGGTAACCGCAGCCATGGTCTCCGGGCTGGTAGTGCATGCTGCTGCAAATGTCGTCGAACTGTTCGTGCAGATGGCTGTTGTCTTGCAAACGTCCCCATCTGTTGACTCAGGGATCGAGACGTGGCCGCAAGATCCGTTACAGCCATACGGATATGATGCCTGTCATCGCGACTGATAATCATACGAGGCCGTTGCGATCCAGCACGGCGTTCCGTATTACCCTCCTCAACCCACCGATTCCATATTCTGCTAACAGTCATTGGATCTCGAGCAACGCGAGCAGCAATGTCGCGATACGATAAACCGCAGTCGCGATAGGCTGCAATATGACCTTTACCAAAGTCGGAAACGTGATGGTACGCATTTCTCCTCCCTACACGAGGCATCAGAACAACGTTTTACCAAGCAACGCCGGTCAACTGCTGTTTGTGTATGTGAAATCGGTTGGAAACTTTCCTCATGTCAGCACGTCGTAGGTGTCGCCACCGGCGCCTACCTTGTGTGAATGCTCTGAAAAGCTGTTCATTTGCATATCACAGCATCTTCTTCCTGTCGGTTAAATTCCGCGTCTGTAGCACGTCATCATCGTGGTGTAGCAATTTTAATGGCGACTAGTGTAATTGCTCTAATTTCTGCGGAGTTACCATGTCAGACTCTTTTCGGAACGTACGCTCTCGAAATTTCAACAGCAATCTCTTCGTGATGTACAACGGCTGTTGTGGTGCCTGTGATAGGATTGTGTGTGTTGAGCATCCTCGTAACGTGCTCGCGGCTACTCACGACCCTTGACGACATGTACCGATCTTTGTTGAATCTTCCAAGTCTCTTGTACCATAACTCGAACCAGACAAAAGCCTCAGACTAAAAAGCAATCCTTAAGTATCGTTCGAAAATTTTTTTGTAAGCCACTACTTTCGTGGTTGAATTATATTCTTCCAGTGAAATACAGCCTGGCACATATTTTTCCTACAATTATCAGACTTATAACGACATTCTCCTTATATCGCTTCGAACAATTAAGCCTAAGCCCTATATCACGGTTACTTTTTCCATTGGTTTATCGCCAGCAGCGTAAATGAACTGGAATAGATTTCTTGGCGTATTTACACTCAGAATGTTATCATAATCCACTTCGCACTCAGGATCCTGCCAGTCCATTTACTACTCATCGGCTCTCCCAGATATTTCTGCATTTCGTTCACTGTCTTCTGGCGGTACAGGGTCCCTACAGACAATAAAATCGTAGCGTGTGGCCCTAGTTAGCTTACCAACTATCTGCTAAGTCGGTCAAGATCTCTGACTGCAGAAGACTCTTTTACAGATTTTCGTTCCGCTGAAACGTCCAAATGAGTGCACATAAAACTTGTTCCACAGATCTACAACAGACCGACGTCGTCAGTACCGCCGTATTATCATGTGAATCTGCGCGACGATCTCCCCTGGAAACGGGATTGACCTACGCTTCTTTTCCAATCATTTGGTACTGTCAGTTGCTCGAGCTACCTAGTTGCTCCAGCGACCTATAATAAACTGGTAATTGAAGGGGTGCAAGTTCTTTGAGTGTCCTCTGTAGAATGTTCCAGCTTCCCATCTGGCCTTCATGCGTTTCCCCTGGCTAGGGATTTCAGTTGATTTCCTATTTCCTGAATACTTGTCTCAAAACTAACACTTCCACGTTTGTGCAATGACTGAAAGTAGCATCGGAATTACGACCTGTTGTGATTTTTTTTAAATCGAATTCAGCAATATGGTCTTCTCTCATCGTCTTGCATTTTTTGCTAGTATGGCCAGCGGAGTGACTGATAGATACTTCCGATTATTTAAGCGAATTTGCAGTGAACTTACGCATCTTCAGTGGAGTACAACTTGCAGTAATCTCGGCATGAGCTCGTTGAGTTCCACCAAACTGCCAATGGAAGCAACGTATACTGTTCGTTCCACAAGTCCTCAGTGCAGATACAGTAATATAGAACGCACGTTGCTTAATTTTAACTCCATCTCATGTGTGTGCACGTTTCTCCAAACAGCATTAAACATACATTCGAAGGAAATAGGTCAGTTAAATGTTTCATCCGAAACTCTCCCACCTACCGCAATCGTAGATAAGTTTTTCTCCGTATGTGCTATCCAAATATATCGCCTTATGTCCAATGTCAACTTTTTTTTTTTTTTTTTTTTTTTTTGAGAATCAGAACTGATCGAACTATGTCCAGTGACCAATGATTATGGAATCATTTGTAACATAAATGTAAAACTGCAATAGCAAAACCAGCATCCAAATTAAATTTACAGTTTTCTCTGGATGTACGAAACAACTTGCCTTATTACTGTAAGTGAGTGGGTTTAGTCCACAATAAGGTGGAAGGGAATGCAAATACGTTTTCAGATACATGTGAGAAAAATGCTAAGAATAAGTAGATAAAAAACACATTTATTGTATCACTATCACTATTCCATGATGGTATCAGTATCCTTTTTCCATTACTTACAACCATACGTAGTGGGAGATAGAAGTGAAATATTCCGTAGTAACAACGTTCATATTGACTGTGATTTTCAGCTTGGCATTATGATTAACGTGAAGTATTTCGGAATGTGCTATAATGGTTTACAGGTTCAGTAAAATATCTCACATGTGTGTTTTTTTAGGCGTTGGAAGTCAAGACCTTGCAATATGTGCGGCCGAACTACGTCGTCGTCGGCTCTATGTGATGATCCTGCTCAGTTCCATGGCACTTTGTAACTAACATCCTAACCTCTAGGTGTCAAGCACTCAGATCAGTACCAAACTCTGGAACCGAGCGCCGCGGGTTTCGAATCCGGGCCAGACGGCATGGAACTCGATGACCACAAGACGTCTCTGCGCGCGCTCCTGGCCCCGAGTCCAACGTGAGGGCGCCACTGTGGAGCGCGTGCTCCCAGCGGCCAATAGCGACATACCCTGTCGTGTATTTAGGTGGCTGCCTCTCATTCAGCGAGATGCCTACGACTGTGTATAGCATTCCGGTCTCCTCATCAAGCTCCAAACCTTCGCCCTTCCTATTAACTACGTCCGTCTGATCGCCTCCTTCCTAACTTAGCGTCCTTCATACGTCACCATCCATAACATGGATTCCTACACCTTCCACCCCTCCGCCAGTGTGCCCCAAGGTTCCGTCCTCTCCCGTCTTCTCTACCTTCTTTACACAGCAGACATGCCACTGCCTTCACTCCCCTTACACCTTCTCCACTACGTCGATGACACCGCCTTCCTTGCCCTCACCCCCACCCTGCAACGCTCCCACCACCTTCTCTAAGCCTATTGACCGGTTCACCACTTGGTGTAAACAGTGGCTGCTCAAGGTCAATCCTGCCAAAACCCAGGCGATCACTGTAGGCAAAACCACCGCTTCCTTCCATCTCCTAGATTTTTATCTGTCTTCAGCCGTACTATCAACCTCATCCAAACCCTCAAGTATATTGCGGTCACACTTGACCGTCGCCTCTCCTGGACTCCCCATCTCCGGACGATCCAAGCCAAGGCATGCTCCCGACTCAACCTCTTCAAGCTCCTTTCTGGCTGCACATGGGGTCTGGACCCCTCGACAATCCTCCAAACCTATAAATCCCTCATCCGCCCCATCCTCTGTTATGCCCATCCTGTCTGGATCTCTGCCCCTCCTACATTCTACAAGTCCCTTCAAATCCTAGAATGCCATGCACTTCACCTCGCCTATTGCATTCGCCTCCCATCCCCCACTCGGATCCTCTATGACTTAATTCCTTTCCCACACCTCCTCCTCTTCCTTGAATGGATCCATATCCTTTACACCTCCCGTAAACTTGATCCCTTCACCCACTTGTCTCTCCCATCCTTTCCCACCACCAACCGCTATCACACCTGTACACCTGCATCCCACCCGCTCTCCATCTTACCACACTCCATAACCTTGCCCAGGTTTCCTAATTTCTTCTTCTCTCTCACTGGCATCATCTCCCCCCTCCCTCCTCCCCCCCCCTCTTCCCTACGGCAGGCCCCCGAATTTTTCGTGAAAACAGTTTGTTTTAATGCTCCGAAGTTCGTCGCCACTGTGCTAGTGTTTGTCTTCCCAACAGTTCATCAGCGTCTCTCCTTCAGTGCTCTTACGTTCACATGTGCAACTCTGTGTCTCTGGTTGTGTCTAGTGCTGAACCTTTTTATACAACCAGTGCCTCCGTGAATGCCTTCCTTTATTTTAATATGTATGTCTCCAGTTTTTATCCTCCATGTATGTTTATTTTTATGTCTTCGTGTTTACTGTATGTTTTTCTATGGACGAAGGGCGGCATGGATAGGCCGCTGCCAGCCTACCTTTATGTAAAGGTTTGAAAATCACAGTAAAGAGAAAAAAATAGCAAGGCAGTCTGGTATTCACGTTGAGTTAGTTGATATCTCGCTTACAGACATCGTGTTTACGTTGCGTGCGCTTACTTCCCGTTTACGAGCGGACGTCGTTTTGATTTCGTGACGTTATCTTTTGTGACCCCATTGCTTAATACTTTGACGTTGTTCCTGGTGCCTTGCTCGGTTGTCCGTCATCGTGCTTGTCCTTCAATTCCCGTTCGTCCGTCTTGTTTGTTCTCGGGCCGCTCCTATTCAGTCCCGACGCGTTTTCGTTAGCGGCAACCGCGACCGCTCCTAGCGCTGTTACAACACAAACGTTGTGTGTCGACAGAGTATCAGCCTGCTATTCTCGGTGGTATTAATTTTAAAATAACCAAACAAATTCATAAAAATAAAAAATAAAGAAAAGGAAAATAAATAAACTATGTTCATTGCACCCCTACACCACCTGTCCTACGCTTTCCTGGAGTGTGGGAACTGGATATGGCGGCCAGGCCTGGGGTTGCGACCACTGCTCAATTCGCCCCCCCCCCCCCCGGGGAAGATGCTTTAAAAGTAAACAAAGGAAGTTGGCAGTACCTGAGATCGTCGAAACTGAAGTACCGGGTTGGAACACCACTGATAACAATTTTCTTATACGTGAAACAGTCACATGGTTAATTGGGAGAACATTTTCCTGACATGTAAAATGTGTTTTTGAGTTTGTAGGAATGTTGTTTTGGCAGTCTGCTTTCGTTTTGTTACTTAATAGTAGCAAACCTACAAAGTACATTTGCATAAATAAGTGTTTTGTTATCTATACAAAAGTACGTTACAGGTTTCCTAATTTCAACCAACGAAGCGAAAACAAACAGCAAAAACAACATTCCTACAAACTCCGAAGCGTCCTATTACATGTCATGAATATATTCTCCCTTATAATAATTTCACGCGTAAACTCTTTTACACTACTCGCCCTTAAAATTGCTACACCACGAAGATGACGTGCTACAGACGCGAAATTTAACCGACAGAAAGAAGATGCTGTGATATGCAAATGATTAGCTTTTCAGAGCATTCACACAAGTTTGGCGCCGGTGGCGACACCTACAACGTGCTGATATGAGGAAAGTTTCCAACCGATTTCTCATACACAAACAGCAGTTGACCGGCGTTGCCTGGTGAAACGTTGTTGTGATGCCTGGTGTAAGGAGGAGAAATGCGTACCATCGCGTTTCCGACTTTGATAAAGGTCAGATTGTAGCCTATCGCGATTGCGGTTTATCGTATCGCGACATTGCTGCTCGCGTTGGTCGAGATCCAATGACTGTTAGCAGAATATGGAATCGGTGGGTTCAGGAGGGTAATACGGAACGCCGTGCTGGATCCCAACGGCCTCGTATGACTCGTAGTCGAGATGACAGGCATCTTATCCGCATGGCTGTAACGGATCGTGCAGCCACGTCTCGATCCCTGAGTCAACGGATGGGGACATTTCCAAGACAACAACCATCTGCACGAACAGTTCGACGACGTTTCCAGCAGCATGGACTATCATCTCGGACACCATGGCTGCGGTTACCCTTGACGTTGCATCACAGACAGGAGCGCCTGCGATGGTGTACTCAACGACGAACCTTGATGCACCAATAGTAAAACGTAATTTTTTCGGGTGAATCCATGTTCTGTTTACAGCATCGTGATGGTCGCATCAGTGTTTGGCGACATCGCGGTGAACGCTCATTTTCTGTATTCGTCATCGCCATACTGGCGTATTACCCACCGTGATGGTATGGGGTGCCATTGATTACACGTCTCGGTCACCTCTTGTTCGCACTGACGGCACATTGAACAGTGGACGTAACATTTCAGATGTGTTACGACCCGTGGCTCTAGCCTTCATTCGATACCTGCGAAACCCTATATTTCAGCAGGATAATGCACTACCACATCTTTCAGGTCCTGTACGGGCCTTCCTGGATACAGAAAATGTTCGGCTGCTGCCCTGGCCAGCACATTCTCCAGATCTCTCACCAACTGAAAACGTCTGGTCAATGGTGGCCGACCAACTGGCTCGTCACGTTACGCCAGTCACTACTCTTGATGAACTGTGGTATCGTGTTGAAGCTGCATGGGCAGCTGTACCTGTACACGCCATCCAAGCTCTGTTTGACTCAATGCCAATGCGTATCAAGGCCATTATAACGGCCAGAGGTGGTTGTTCTGGGTACTGATTTCTCAGGATCTATGCACCCAAATTGCGTGAAAATGTGATCAAATGTCAGTTCTAGTATAATATATTCGTCCAATGAATACCTGTTTATCATCTGCATTTCTTGTTGATGTAGCAATTTTAATGGCCAGTAGTGTAGAAAGAATCGCCGTCAGTGGGCCTCGAACTCGGGACGTTTAGGACGACGAGCTAACGCCTTACCTACTCACCTACCAGAGCTCTCTGTGATATTTCATCACAGATACGCTTCTCCTATACTCCATTGTGATGGTGTTACTTTTAATTATCGTTTATGCATGTTCTACTGGACCACAGCACCAAGCACGAAGTAAATCGGTGTTTCGGTTGATACTCTATTGACACACAACGTTTGGTACCGATTTGTTTGTCCGATATATGGAGGTTCGAGTGTAAGTATAAGAAATAACGACCCAATTTAGACTTTCTAACTTTTGTTTGCATTTTGCCGAGTCCACGTTGTTCAGTGTTCTTATTTGGATGCATTGATATATCAATAACAAGAAAGGCGTCACTGAAATATAATTATGTAAACGTGCTAAAGTGTGATGAGCATATAAATTAAAATAACTACGACTATATAAAAAGAGCTGATAGTCCACAGAATTTCCTCATTCTGCGACGGGAGCAAATTGGGCTCTGGTGTTACACGTACAAGGACATAAAGGCAACTAGATGTTTTTTTTCGAATCTCAAATGTTTGAACACGATGTATTCATCATTGAATTATTCATTGAAAGAAATTGATTAGGGTTATTGCTACTTGGGTAGCCTAATACCTGAGGGAGACAATATGAACTCAGGAAAGTTTGATGGATATGAATGCTAAAAAAAAAATGGCTCTGAGCACTATGGAACTTAACTTCTGTGGTCACCAGTCCCCTAGAACATAGAACTACGTAAACCTAACCAACGTAAGAACATCACACACATCCATGCCCGAGGCAGGATTCGAACCTGCGACCGTAGCGGTCGTGCGGTTCCAGACTGTAGCGCCTGGAACCGCTTGGCCACTCCGGCCGGCTATGAATGCTAACCTTGGTCGTTTTACCCTATGAGGCATTAACTGTATTCTTCACTTTTCAACTGTAAATAAAATAGTAAATGATTTTAGTAGGCTGAAGGAAGGAATTAAGATGATGCAAACTTGATTACTCTACATCCAAGCTATCGACTAAGGATCCAAAAAGTTGCCACATGATTAAAGGAATTTCTAGAGCAGCGCTCAAACTTCATCCTACTGTGTGATGCACTAGATAAGGAGAAACGAAAATTTGCTTTTGATGTCTCGTCGACGTTCGGATCGGACAAAGGTGTACCATTAAAAGGAACATAACCTTTTCAGGTGAACCATTCCGGCACCTGTTTGAAGTGGACTGAAGAAATTCAGGTGAGAGTGTTGATTGAAGACCTTAGCAGCTCGATATGTGTGAAACCCCAGCGCGTTAACCACTTCGACAACACGGCCTTCTCTTCTTTCTCTTCCATAACTCAAAGAATACATTGTATCTCATTAAGACATCAGCTGTGCGCTGCTAGGCATTAGATACAGGTAGATTTGAGGCACCGGTTTCCTTTCCCTCTTGGGGTCGTTAATCTAATGACATTCCTGTTAGTCCTCCCATATTCATCTCTCAAATCGGCTGGGAGGCAGAATAAGTAAAGTAGGGAGTTATATGAAGAGTATGACAGCCTACACACACACACACACACACACACACACACACATATATATATATATATATATATATATATATATATATATATATATATATATATATCCTTTATTTTGTTGCAGTTTTATTATTGTTAATATTACTATATTATTTGGCTTGGCATTAGATACATACTGCAGGTTGCTTGGTACAAATGTCAACTCATATATGCAGAGAAAACATAGTATAAATAATGCGTACAATGCTTTTAAATTAATTTTCTCTTTCATATATGTTGAAAGGTGGCTACACTGAGCCACAGCGCCAGAGATCGCTAGAGAGCATTGTTCCGCCGCCTCCACGGGCTGTCATTATTGAGATGTGCTAGAGGTCACTGCTTGGGGAGAGCTCGTAGTAGTCAGTTGGTGTTCAGATGTGCTAGTAGGGAGTGCTTGCTGAGATGTGATACTGAAAGGTTCTTGTTCAGATGTGGTAATAGCCAGGCGGTGTGGAGATATATTGTAATTATGAGAGTGATTTTGGTCAATATATGAAGGTAACGAAACTTGATTTATTTTTCATTATTTCCATGTTTTAAATAATGTGTCATTACAGGTTCAGTCAACAAAGCATCTGGCTTGGGTTCTTGGATTAGAGTGTAATTGTGGTTCTCTTGAGTAATTATGGTATTTGTATTTTCTTTAATTAATTCAGTATAATGTTATTTAAAAATTGTTGTGTTGTTGAAGAAGAACCATGCCAGATGCGTACGTTGAGTCACACTCCCACACACAGAACAGTTACTCTTGTGCTTGTTGTTGCGTTGGTTTTATAGTTGCTGGGGGCTTAATTAATTAACTGTGTTAATGAAAATTTCCATTTCATTCTTTGCCAACGCAACAACAAGCACAAGAGTAACTGTTCTGTGTGTGGGAGTGTGACTCAACGTACGCATCTGGCACGGTTCTTCTTCAACAACACAACAATTTTTAAATAACATTATACTGAATTAATTAAAGAAAATACAAATACCATAATTACTCAAGAGAACCACAATTACACTCTAATCCAAGAACCCAAAAATACCATAATTTCTCAAGAAAACCAGAATTACACTCTAATCCAAGAACACAAGCCAGATGCTTTGTTGACTGAACCTGTAATGACGCATTATTTAAAACATGGAAATAATGCAAAATAAATCAAGTTTCGTTACCTTCATATATTGACCAAAATCACTCTCATAATTACAATATATCTCCACACCGACTCGCTATTACCACATCTCAACAAGAACTTTTCAGTATCAGATCTCAGCAAGCACTCCTTACTAGCACATCTGAACACGAACTGACTACTACGAGTCCTGGACAAGCACTGACCTCTAGCACATCTCAATAAAAGGTGGCTACACTGAGCCACAGCGCCAGAGATCGCTAGAGAGCATTGTTCCGCCGCCTCCACGGGCAGTGATTATTGAGATGTCGTAGTAGTCAGTGCTTGTCCAGGACTCGTAGTAGTCAGTTGGTGTTCAGATGTGCTAGTAGGGAGTGCTTGCTGAGATGTGATACTGAAAGGTTCTTGTTCAGATGTGGTAATAGCGAGGCGGTGTGGAGATATATTGTAATTATGAGAGTGATTTTGGTCAATATATGAAGGTAACGAAACTTGATTTATTTTTCATTATTTCCATGTTTTAAATAATGTGTCATTACAGGTTCAGTCAACAAAGCATCTGGCTTGGGTTCTTGGATTAGAGTGTAATTGTGGTTCTCTTGAGTAATTATGGTATTTGTATTTTCTTTAATTAATTCAGTATAATGTTATTTAAAAATTGTTGTGTTGTTGAAGAAGAACCGTGCCAGATGCGTACGTTGAGTCACACTCCCACACACAGAACAGTTACTCTTGTGCTTGTTGTTGCGTTGGTTTTATAGTTGCTGGGGGCTTAATTAATTAACTGTGTTAATGAAAATTTGGAGCTATATTGTAATTATGAGAGTGATTTTGGTCAATATATGAAGGTAACGAAACTTGATTTATTTTTCATTATTTCCATGTTTTAAATAATGTGTCATTACAGGTTCAGTCAACAAAGCATCTGGCTTGTGTTCTTGGATTAGAGTGTAATTGTGGATCTCTTGAGTAATTATGGTATTTGTATTTTCTTTAATTAATTCAGTATAAATGTTATTTAAAAATTCTTGTGTTGTTGAAGAAGAACCGTGCCAGATGCGTACGTTGAGTCACACTCCCACACACAGAACAGTTACTCTTGTGCTTGTTGTTGCGTTGGTTTTATAGTTGCTGGGGACTTAATTAATTAACTGTGTTAATGAAAATTTCCATTTCATTCTTTGTTATTGTTCTAAGCAGTCAGATTGCGTAACAATAACAGTCAGGGCCAACCGTTACGAGACTTCGTAATCGGACAGACAGCTACTAAAAAAAAAAAAAATTAAAATTATTTGCATTAATATTTCAGAAAATTCACAGAATACGAGATTAACGATAGAAAATTCTGGAATAGCATCAAACACAGATAGCTTTACAGCTATGACGAATGAAACTGGTTTTGCGGGAAATGTTAGGGGCGAAAGGAATTGCGAACAAGCTAATATGGAGCAGTTGATGGGTGCAATATTAAATTTGGGATCACAAATAGGAACAATTAAAACACAGATGGGAACAATGGAAACACGGTTAGACTCACTGGGATCACAGTTACGATCTGAATTAAAAACAGATAGGGGAACAATGGAAACACGGTTAGACTCACTGGGATCACAGTTGGGATCACAAATAGGCACAATTAAAACAGAGATGGAAACAATGGAAACACGGTTAGATTCACGAATAGGGACATGTTTCAAAAATATGAAAGATGAATTAAAGAAAGAAATCAGAGAAGAAGTACAACCGATTTTGAATGCTCACAATAATAGATTAATTGCAGTAGAGATTAGACAAAGGGAACAGGATAGAGAACAGGAGGAGAGAGATCGCGTGATAGTACAGAAATTTTCAGAGTTAAATTTACAACGTGCACACGATAAGGAAGAAATATTTGAGAGAATCGAGGAATCCGTACCAAATGACAGAATAAATAAACTAACACAACAATATGAACAGTTAACTACCAAATGTGTTAATACTGAAACCCGAGTCGCGACACTTACGGAAGACGTAAATAGACAGAAAGAACAAATAGGTGATTTATCGGAAAGAGTTGAGGAGATTTCAGATAAATTGACAAGTCTTAGTTTAAATGGGGATAGAGATTCAGATGATACAGCTCCATTACCATTTGCAGAAACCGAAGAGTACCAGAACATAAATAAGCATGTTGAAAATCAGGGAAAATTTAATGAACGCGTAAAAGGGAAGTTGAGGCATTACGAAAGCAAGTCAAACAAATTGAAGGCGAAATCGTAGGAAAAGACAGCAGAAGAAATTTAGAATCACAGATAGCAGAGGGGTTTGAAGAAAGTAATTTATTTCATTTACGGGACACAACAAGAGAGCGCCAGGCGCGCGAACTTGACAATAATCGACATTCAAACTGGGACAGACGCGGTAGGTCTTTGTCACCACGAGGCGAAAACTTTGACTATAAACACTTTTTGACTGTTCGGAAATTTAAGATCTTCCGCAATTCTAAAAATGACATACATCCATGTGCATGGTTAGATCAATTTATGTATGCACTCCCACCAAATTGGCCACTAAGTCACAAACTGGAATTTATGTGTGGATATTTAGAAAACGAACCGGCGACGCGGATGCGTGCACTCATTAGAGATTGTAATAATCTGAATGATTTTTATCATGCATTTCTATCGGCATATTGGTCCGAAAACACGCAAAACAGAGTCAAACACAGTCTTATTATGCAGCGTAATTTCAAACAGTCTGAATTCCGCACGCCAGCAGAATATTTTGAAGACATGATTCGAAAGAATCAGTTCCTTTCCAACCCTTACAGTCCGACTGAATTAATTCGCATTTGTTTAACTAAGCTGCCACAATCCATAAGACAAATTGCTTTAGCCGGAAGATGTAAAGACGACATTGAGACTTTTAAGACTTTGCTACAAGAACTTGAGTATGACAACGACGACGGGACTTCTTGTAATTTTTTCAGTAGCAGTAATTACAATACATTTTCAGAGAAAAGGGATAGTGATCGGAACGGACGTTATTTGGGTAACTTTGAGAATGACAGACGTAACAGACAGGACAATAGATACCAGCCTTATGACAATAACAGACGTTCTAACAGAAATTACACAGACAATTATAATAACGGTAATTCCTACCGGAATGATCAACCATACGGAAACAGTAATCGGTATCATCAAGATAGAAATTATTCATACAGTAACAGAAATTCTTACTACAGAAATAACCAGGGTAGTAGATACAACAATAATTTCAGAAGTGACAGTCGAAATTACACAAGAAGTAGTTATGCAGACAGACAGGAAAACAGAAATTTTAATAACAGACACAACCAAGAATTTGCATCTAACAGACAGGAAGGACCTAATTGGCATCCTCCACGTGACAGAACTTCAGAGAGACAAGTGCAATTAGTAGAAATTGATCCGCGAAATGACGCGAATAATCAAAGACGTGACGCAAACAATCGACAATGACTAGCAGCTTCGGCTTCTGGCAGCAATATAGACGGTTCAGAAAGTAATGACACTTCGACTTTACACTACGTACGACTGGAAGACATGAGAGACATTTTGTTAGACGAAAAGGAAACTAATGTAGACGCATTTTTACATCCTGTTATTGAAGTATGTGTGGGTAAGAATAAGTTCACTGCAGTTTTAGATTCTGGGAGCCCATTGAACGTCATTAGTGAATCAGTTTTTCGTATATGTGAAAGAACTATTGCCTGTCCCGTGTTACCTATTTCTAAAACTACAATTCGAGGAGCGATTTCTGGAAAAGGTGTGGAAGTTAAACAACAGACCAACCTAAATTTCATTTGTCAAGGATACGAATTTTCTGCTAATTTTATTATTGTTCCATTACTCAGTACACAGATTATTTTAGGTATGGAGTTTCTTAACGCACATAAGGCAATTTTGAACTTTAAAGAAGGAAGTGTGAATTTGACTGTTGCCGGAATGCTGAAATGTTTGAAATTTTTCGAGTGTTTAGCAAGATCTGAATCAGATACAAAATGTTTAAGGTTTCTTACTTCTGATGCTTTTGTTGAGCATTATGACGACAGTGTGTTTATTCATGACAATGACAATAGATATAGGGACGCGATGGATGATGTAATTAATAGCGAAGAATTAATTAATGAAAAGGTTAAGAAAGCTGAAGTGCCAGATGACGTTGCAAGAGAAGAGCTGCACCATATTTTGACTTCACATGCTACAGTGTTTAGTCATCACACAGGAACTATACAAGGCTTACAATATTTATTTAAAGTAAAAGAACACACACCATTTCGCGGAAAAACGTACGCTATTCCTTTGGCTTACAGAGACAAGGTTAAGAATGAACTTCAATACATGTTAGATCAGGGCATTGTTGAGCCAGCAGTCAGTCCTTATACCAGCCCATTACACGTTGTTCTTAAAAAGGATGGGTCAATTCGTTTGGTTCTGGATTCCAGACAGATAAATAATATTATTATTCCTGAAACTGACCGTCCACAAAATTTAGATGAACTTCTTCAACATTTCCATGGAATTAAAGTTTTATCCACGATTGATATGCGCGCAAGTTTTTGGCAAATAGAACTCCACCCTGATTGTAGAAAATATACTGCTTTTTTAGCCTTTGGTAACTGTTACCAGTTTCGGAAATTACCGTTTGGACTTACTGTATCTTCAGCAGCATTCATTCGTAGCTTAAATGAAATTTTACCTGTTTATCTTCGTGACAATATTACTTCTTATGTTGACGACATTCTTATTGCTAAACGTTCTTGGAGTGAGCATAACAAAATTTTGGATTCATTATTACGTATTTTTGCACGAGTTGGCATGACAGTGAACTTGGAAAAATCTGAATTTGGTCGTTCTCAGGTGAAATTTCTCGGTCACATTATTTCTACAGAAGGTATTCTCCCTGATCCAGAGAAAGTAGACGCTATTCATAATTATGCTGTTCCTACCACAAAACGTGATGTTCGTAGTTTCCTTGGTGTCTGTAATTTTCTTAGACGCTTTGTTAGATTGGACAATTTGGCCACACCTCGTTTATGTGAATTATCTGGAAAAAATTCTAATTGGTGTTGGGATGAGGAAGCTCAGTCAGAATTTGAACAACTTCGTGATGCTTTAGTTGCTGCCCCACTTCTTTCACATCCGGATTTATCTAAAGATTTTTGTTTGGCGACGGACTCATCATACAAAGGCCTAGGTGCACATTTATTTCAAGAGACAGAAGAAAACGGCGTTGTAGTACAGAAAACTGTTGCCTTTGGAAGCCGTGTTCTCTCTAAATCAGAGAAGAATTATTCGATTACGGAACTTGAAGCTTTGGCTGTTGTATGGGCCTTCACAAAATTTCGCACATTTTTGTTTGGCAGACATACTAAGGTTTACACCGATCATCGAGCTCTGGAATTTCTTATGTCGACAAAATTAACTCATGGCAGATTGTCACGATGGGCGTTGTACCTACAGGAATTTGATTTTAGTATTGTTTACATACAGGGATCTTCAAATATTGTTGCTGATGCTTTATCACGTGCACCTATGGGTTTGAAACAAAGTGCCGAAGAGGACGGCAAAGAAAACCATTATTGTTTGATGTACATTCAAGGTGTTGCGTTTGAGAACTTTATTTCGTCTTCGCTCCAGGACATCGCTAAGGAGCAAAATAAGGATCCAATCTGGAAGGACATTAAGGAGAAGTGGAGGAGAAAGGAAAGCGTAGCGATTAGACAGCATTATTTAGTTCGCAATGACATTCTTTTTAAACGGAAATCGGTCGACAACTCTGTTTGGTTAGTTTGTATTCCTGATGAGTGGGTCAATAAATTGATCTGGTACACACATTTCAGTTATGCGCACTTTGGTCCCAGAAAATGCTTTCATAAATTACGAGAAAATTGCTACTTCAGTAATATGGAAAAACGTATTCGATCTGTTCTTGCCAAATGCAAATTATGTCAAAAGGCTAAGCCGCCAACAGTTTCTCACAGAGCACCGTTGTTTCCTATCATTCCAGCGAAATTAAAGGAGATGGCTGCAGTCGATTTGTTCGGTCCAGTGGTTCGTTCTACTAATGGTTTTGCGTATATTTTCGTAGCAGTGGAATTAACATCAAAATATGTGTGTTTTACACCTTTACGCAAAGCAACAGCTCGTTCAGTATCTAATGCTTTCATCAAACATTTTCTTAAGGAAGTTGGTCATGTTGATAAGGTTATATCAGATAATGGATCACAGTTTCGCTCTAAAATTTGGCTTCGTACTCTACGGCGTCGTAAAATTAAACCAATTTTCATTTCACTTTTTCACCCTCAATCTAATCCTTCAGAGAGATGGATGAAGGAAATCAATAAATTGTGTCGTCTTTATTGTCATCAGAATCACAGAACGTGGGATCAGTATCTTCATCTTTTTCAAAACATTCTGAATGAACTTCCTAATGATTCAACTTCTTTACCGCCTACACTGATATTAAAGAATAAAGCACCGACAAATCGCATTTCTGAAATCGTTCCTTTTCCGCCTTCACGGAAACTGCGGCATTCTGAAGTTGTCAACCTGGCTCTACAAAATATTGCATCGGCGGCTGCTAGAAGAGAGAAATCAGCGAAACGTCCTGGTCGTTTAAAAATCTTGTCAGTTGGCCAGAAGGTGTTAATTAAGTCCCACCGTTTGTCTCATAAAGGAAAAGGCTTGTGTCGCAAATTTTTTCTGCTTTATAACGGTCCGTATAGAGTTCGCAAAATTATTCATGATAACACTGTTGAAGTAGAAACTCTTAAATCTCGGCGCTCTAAGGGAATACATCATATATCGAACGTAAAAATTTTTGTAGAATGACATACTTTAGAGAAACTAACAGTTTACGTAAACATGGAGAGAGTACAAGGATACCGCGCTGTGTTTGGCGGCGGCACATACTCAAAGCAACAGTCAGTCTGCGCGCCGCACAAGGCAGTCGTTGACCGCAAACAATTACCTTCCTACGTCACGCGCCTACAGCTGATCGAGCGCTCAGTGCGAATGCACTGACAGACGTAAACAAATACACAGTCTAATTTCTCCGACTAAATTCTGTATAAAGCTATAAGGACTTCATAAATTATGTTATTAACGTTCAGTATTTTTCAGGATACGGTTGTATAAAGTATTTAAGACCTTCAGGTAAATTCTGTGCGTGTCCGACGTTAAGACGACTTGCTTTGGAGAAAATTTTCAGGAAGAAGGTCATTTCGAAGATGAAACTAATAAACTAAAAAGGGTAACTATTAATTGAGTTTATTTTTCAGGTAACATAATTTCACTTAGGTACGTACTTTAGACGTAATTTGCTGCTCGCGATTACGTGACTCATACTTTGTGCTAAATTTTATGTTCTATGAAATTACTTGTGAAGCGACGTGCTTGTGTACATTTACTGATTTTGACAATTATTGATTAATGAACAGTGTTATTACTTGCGTATATTATGCATCGCTTGGCTGCTATGCTTTTTCACTGACGTCATATTTTTTTTATTATGTGCCTGCTGTGCTTAGTTATTTAAATTATAATTGTCACCTGATTAATTGTGCTGATGTGGTTAGATATGTAAGTTATACTTTGTGATTTATCTGCTTGCGCCTTCATGTTTACTTATTAAGATTACATATGAAGATTTATTTGCTTATGGCGATGTGATTCTAATGACCTGTTTATTGTGTAAGGCATGTTTGCTGCTGTGCGTATGGATTGCATATTTACACATTTCTGTTTTGTTGTCATAACTACTCTTCAATCTAGTATATAGAAATGCTGATATACTGTGTACAAATATAGAGTTTAGGTTACACTGTGGTATTAATTATAGATTGTTCACTTGGCAGAGCCTCGTTGTAGGGATTGTGCTGCATCCACTTGTTGACATTCTGTTCTCTACTGGTATATTTACTCGCTATTGCATGTTTTGCTTACGCTCAGTGCCTTATATTTTTAAGATAAGAAAATGAACTGCTATAATTCGACGAACGACATCAGTAAAAGAAAGTCATAGAAGTCACATGAGCTGAGGTTTTATGGAAGCTGTATAAATTTATGCTAATAGGAAGGAAGCTAACGACATGACAGACCAAAACTAGGTTTAGACCATTGACAGTATTACACTGCATTTTCGTGAGCAATTGAAATAGGAAGTGACAATTGACACAAAAAATACTCCACATGTTTGCTTCTGCTATGATTCTTGAAGTGGTGTACACACTGTGAAATGTTATGATCATTCACACTCCGTAATCGTACTTAATTACTGAGAGTTATTCGAACTAAGGTCTGTTAGAGGTCATGTATGCATTTCTTTTATTTAATGATGGACAAGGAACCAAAATGTATCTTATAATTTATAATGAGTAGAAAATTTGGGTCAGATGGAATACACAGAGGTTGTGTGTGGACAATGTGTCTTCGGATTGTATGGGATGCTGAATTGAAGTTGCACCAGGATTTTATCTGTACTTGTTCGAGGAGACTGACTAGAGGAAAGAGTTGTTATGGAAGTGAAATGATATTGGTGCTGAGGTTTATATGTATCGACGTATTATTGAAGTATTAAGATTAAGTGATGATTATTGGAGTTTGGTGGATAAGAGGTAAAGTAAGTGAGGAGCATATTTTTTTTTTGTTGGTCCATATGGAACAAGGAGGATGAAGATGGCAGACTAGAACACTCAAGTAGAAAGAAGATTGCCTACACACACACTTTGTTAAATCAATAAGCAGTATACATTTTTTTTTGAAGAGAGGAAGTATTTGCATATCTTGGCTCACTGACAGTTGTTCAGCAACAGTACAATTTGATCTGGCTTGGCAAACATTGGTCTTGACATGATGACTATGACGTTGACTAACTATTATTGACTGTTATACATTGCTGCCACTACTACTTGGTACACATGATGAACATCAAATCTTGGACAGAGTTACATTTACACAGTTAACACTATTCAATTACACAGTAGCACTTAATGAGGATGAAAGATGAGTGGATGTGTTTTGTGTGTTTTCCTTTCCTAATCCTACCCACCTATCTCCTAAATATTATTTTATTTGTTGGTAGTGGCTTGCACTGACACCCATAAATATTATAGGTTAACTGTTATTGTGTACTGTAATAGTTAATGTGACAATTAACTGATATCATTTGTGTGTTTATTATGATTTGTATGTTTAGTGTAAGAGCATTGATTATATTTTGTTAAAGAAATTGTATGTGCATTCAAACTATTGTTCATGACTGAACTGTCTCAGTAGTTATGGTGAATAGTATGGACTGTTACTTGCACTTTTTCTACATGATTGGTGCCACAAGGACATGTTTAATTTCTGCTGATGAACTGTGTGATCAGTGATTGTAAAAAAAAAATTATGGACTGTTACTTGTACCTTTTCTACAATATTGGTGCCACTAGGACATGTTTAATTTCTGCTTATAAACTCTGATGAACAGTGTGATCAGTGACAGTGTATTTTATTGAACTGCTTCTGCTGAGAAATGTGACTTGTTGCTGTGTGTACCTGCTCAACATTGCTGGGTACCAGTGATGGACTGTTTCTACTGAAAAGATGTCACCTGTTGCTGTGTGTACCTGCTCAACATTGCTGGGTACCACTGATGGACTGCTTCTACTGAAATGGTGTTACTTGTTGATGTCTGCACCTGCTCAACATTGCTGGGTGCCACTGATGGACTGCTTCTACTGAAATGAAGTCACCTGTCGCTGTGTGCACCTGATCAACATTGCTGGTGCCACTAATGGACTGCTTCTACTGAAATGGTGTTACTTGTTGGTGTCTGCACCTATTCAACAGTACTGGGTGCCACTGATGGACTGTTTCTATTGAAAAAATGTTACTTGTGGTATTTACACCTGTTGACCATTGCTGGGTGCTACTGCTGGAACTGTCAACTGCTTATTCTTGGGCTATGGAAAGCGTTTATGTGAATATTTGTATAAACTGATTTATTGTGTATTACTGTTTGTGGAAAGTTATGAGACTCTTACCTGCACATATTCGTCATTGCTGACGCTATTGATTGAACTGTTTAACCACATAATACTTGTATAAACTGTTATGTAAAGTCACATGTATGAAAGAATTTGTATTGCTTACTGTATTCTATATAATACGTTATTGAAAGGTCAGTGCAAAGCCAAAATTTTATCTAGTTATATGATATTTACGTATTAATATTATCTTTTATTTTTGTCTGTATTTTTTTGACGAATTTGGTGGTATTTTCACCACCAATGCTGGCAAAAATACCATCAAATTCTAGCCGTGGAGGAAGGGCATATGAAAGGTGGCTACACTGAGCCACAGCGCCAGAGATCGCTAGAGAGCATTGTTCCGCCGCCTCCACGGGCTGTCATTATTGAGATGTGCTAGAGGTCACTGCTTGGGGAGAGCTCGTAGTAGTCAGTTGGTGTTCAGATGTGCTAGTAGGGAGTGCTTGCTGAGATGTGATACTGAAAGGTTCTTGTTCAGATGTGGTAATAGCCAGGCGGTGTGGAGATATATTGTAATTATGAGAGTGATTTTGGTCAATATATGAAGGTAACGAAACTTGATTTATTTTTCATTATTTCCATGTTTTAAATAATGTGTCATTACAGGTTCAGTCAACAAAGCATCTGGCTTGGGTTCTTGGATTAGAGTGTAATTGTGGTTCTCTTGAGTAATTATGGTATTTGTATTTTCTTTAATTAATTCAGTATAATGTTATTTAAAAATTGTTGTGTTGTTGAAGAAGAACCGTGCCAGATGCGTACGTTGAGTCACACTCCCACACACAGAACAGTTACTCTTGTGCTTGTTGTTGCGTTGGTTTTATAGTTGCTGGGGGCTTAATTAATTAACTGTGTTAATGAAAATTTCCATTTCATTCTTTGTTATTGTTCTAAGCAGTCAGATTGCGTAACAATAACAGTCAGGGCCAACCGTTACGAGACTTCGTAATCGGACAGACAGCTACTAAAGCAAAAAAAAAAAAAAAATTAAAATTATTTGCATTAATATTTTTATTAAGCCCCCATGCAATGTTCAATACATAGAGCTAAGGAATCTTCACATATAAAATGTAGTCAGAAAACAAGAAGAAGTATTAAAGAGAGAATGAAATGCATACACACAGAGATTAACAAAGAGTATTCACTTACAAATAACAAACGATATTTCATAGAAACACGCTATTATTTCGTGTAAACCAAATAAGGCCTTCCTTGATTGACACCTCAGGTTGGCTGCCGCATTATAAAATCAACTTCATTCAATATTTCGGCGATCCGGCTGTTCCCCTTCTTTATCAGAACGCTGCTACTGACTCTTGTTGAAAATTGATGCCAACGTTGCAGGTCTTCGTAATATACAGTCCTCCGAGGGGACTTTCGATATTCATTACTCTGGGAAAGCCTAAAATTTCAAACAGGAGCTTTATACATCTTCCTCGGTTCTGAGCTTGGGTTTTGCGAATGAAAATTTTGTATTGGTTGTCATGAAATGTTCTGGGACCGAATAAGACTGAAATACCAAGTTTGAAAAAATTATTGTCAATCATGAACTTATTAGGGCATGCAGACTCAAATATGCTACGTAATTCATCAAACTCGTTTTTCATCCTATAATGACATATTTTCACAGATTACCTTTAGAGATTTTATTTGTAAACTTACAACTGAAGTACATAAATATATATATATGTAAGTACCACAAAATGTTAGTTAATTTTTATATCATAAAATACTATAAAAAATTGTTCACTCCAGCGCCTTCAGAAAGTAAGTTGCACGTTGTTATGTCACGAAATGTAAATTTTATCGAATGCTGCATTAAACTTCAAACGGACACAGATACATGACAATGTTTTGCACCATAGTCATCAAAGCTCTGTAAACAAGACTCTAAACGTTTTAAAAGTCGCTCACTTCGTCGATTATAGAAATCCGCTTCTTGGCAACGGAGCCATTGTGGAAAAGCTGTGAAAATGATTTCATCGTCGGAAAATCTGTGATTAGTCTGAATCAGTTCCTCGATACCTTCACATTGTCATCCCTGGTAGATGTACAAGTTAATGGCCTCCCTTGGCGATCAGCATGACACTCATCTGTCCAGCTTTGGTCAAATTATTGGCAAAATTTCACTGTTGCTGAACGCCGTATTGAATGTGGTCCATACAGCGTCAGAATTCACGGTTAATCTGTGTGTCAGACGTTATGCCCACAATGATCGTACCGTCTCACGTAATTCAAACTTGGAGTACTTGTCCAGTTGTCCCGCGATTTCACTCTCGCTTGTTATCCGTATCACTGAAGAACTGTGTCTGCAGGACACCCACAGCATGTACTGTCTTCTGAAACGCGTCACATTTGTTGCACAAGCATGGGCCGCCATGTGTCACTTACTTTTCCAAGTCCCTATGTATGTGCTCCTTTATACTGTTACTTCTGCTTTCTCTCTCTCTCTCTCTCTCTCTCTCTCTCTCTCTCTCTGTCAGTCCGAACAGGCCATGAAGGCCCAGAGGCACCGACTGGCCGCCGTGTCATCCTCAGCCCACAGGCGTCAATGGATGCGGATATGGAGGGGCATGTGGTCAGCACACCGCTCTCCCGGCCGTATGTCAGTTTACAAGACCGGAGCCGCTTCTTCTCAAAGAAGTCTGCCTCACAAGGGCTGAGTGCACTCCGCTTGTCAACAGCACTCGGCGGACCGCATGGTCGCCCACTCAAGTGCTAGCCCAGCCCAACAGCGCTTGACTTCGGTGATCTGACGGGAACCGGTGTTATCCCTGCGAAAAGGTCGTCGAATCTATCTGTTATAGAACTGAAAAAAAGTTCCTTCTTTCTCTTTCTCTGAAACGAAAACGTATTTTGCATTTAGTGTACTACACAAATGTGATATGAAAAACATCATTACACCAGAGGTTAAAACTCTCCAGTATGCAGATGATTTATGCCTTTTTCTACACTTAAAGGCCAAATCTCTATGCCTGAATTCAGACAGATATCCTTAAAACTAGGCAACGTAATCAGAATCAACTTTTACAAGTTTTATTCAACATCTCAGGTAGATGCACTGTACGAAACATCCTTAGTGTTCCGTTGGCATAGGCTTTGGTGTTCTGGTGCGTTTCCTCATTGGAAATGCGTAATATTTTTCATCATATTCCGCCTTCTCTTCTTCGCTCTCTTCTACGACTGGTATTCTCTGCTGTGAATGTGCCGAATGGAGACTTAGCACTACACCTATAAAAATATCGCTGTGTTGTTTTGAGCAAATAAGTGATCTCTTTCTCTATAACGCAGGATATATTAACATTCCAAAGTATATTCTATTGTCAATCTAGTTCAAAAATACTAAATTCAGACAGAAATTAACTCTGTTTCTCAAAACCATGCTAACACTGCGATAAACATGATTCTTCATTCAAATGCTGAAATCAACTGGGAGCTTGCGGGAACTAAAGCATGTGATGAACAGAAAGCAGTGGTGTGAAGTACAAGCTACAATCGAGGACAGCGAATTTAGTTACTTTTCTGAGCTAGAGTAAAATAAAATTTATATGTAGCGTATACGCATCTTAAGGAGTGAGGAGGATATTTGAGACCCGTACGATACACACACAAAAAAAAAAAAACCAACATGAGCACTTATTGAAAAGGGAGCCACCAGTTTCACAAGGTTTTGCAGTACAGAGTTTTGATGTGTTTCCAAGTAATTGTAGGAAAACAGATAATAACTTACGTCTCCTTCCTTCTTGTGTGTTCTGATAGTCGCAGAAAGGTTATCCCTGACATCTACCAAATGTAAGTGATTACGATGAACTACGGTTCATATGAATAAGTGCCAAGATAGTTTTCAGCTTCCTGCTAGTCTGAAATTCTCGAAGACAGGAGAACCTTCTAATTACTGGCTGGATCGCAGTGTCCCATTGGCTTTACGGCCAGTTTCCCCACCCACAGCTGCAAATCGTGGGATGATATAACGAAGTTCATCAGAAATCCAGAACCATTGCAATTCTTCGCCAGCTTTCCGACTAAGTCTTCTGAACTAGTCATACACGATCTGGGGCCCATTCGAATGAAATTCTCATACCTTTTTGTTTATTTCTCAATGCTTATCGTAAAATTTCAAATGCCTGAATATTCATCTTACTGTTACACTTTAGTTTGAATAGATTGGAACATGCTTTTTGAGTACTAGACTACAGCAGGTTCTGGAGCCTTCCATAAATACCTAATGTCAGAGCCTCTCGAATCGCTGCCGCTTCTGCAGTAAAGATTGAACAACATGGTGGCAGACGAAGTTCTTTGGAATACTACAGCTGCGGGAGAAGTAATACGCATCTTACTGCTGGAGTCTCTTGAAATTGAAAGCATCAATATAAAGGTGAACAAAGTGCGTGAGTTAAGTTGAAAGCAGGCAATGAAACTTGAACTCATTGTGCCAAAGCAATTTTTCATCGTACTGTAAATAGTGAATACCGACATTTTACATCTGATACCTGGAATGGATTTCTAAGTTGGTCTATGGATGTATCTGTTTGAACCCAACTGAGCCTAATTCCTTCACTAGCAGAGGGCAAACACTCCTCATTTCCGAGCGGAAGACATCCTCATTTGTCGCAGGAGCATGATTAATCTCTATTGGGCTGCTGCACTACTTGGCTTTTAAAATATCTCTCCAAGTACTGACGGCGAACATGCAGCGGACTTTCAACAATTTCTCCTAGTAAGACATTCTTGTAAGTTGATCGCATTGCTCCAAGGCCCACAAGCCTGCATCCGAATTGTACTAAGTCAAACTAATGAAGTGCACCTTTCGCAACGGTATGGTACAAGGATCATTTTACTCGATGATGCAGCGGACGAAGACAATGTTACAGTCTGCAGACCGTCAAGTCCCAGCTGGAGGTCTCATTGCGTTAATGCTGTTTCTTTTCGTGGTTACACAGTGGGCTGATGAGAACTATAGAAAATTTCTTAGTCAAACTGTTAGGTCGTTGGCAGTCATCCAGTCATTAAACGAGATATCCTCGGAGTAACGAAGCAGCTTAAATCACTTAATAAAGGCAAGGCCTCCGTTCCAGATTGTATACCAGTCAGGTTCCTCTCACAGTATGCTGATAAAATACCTCCATACTTAGCAATTATATACAACCACTCGCTCACAGAAAGATCCGTACCTAAAAACTGGAAAATTGCTCAAGTCACACCAATACCCAAAAATGGAAGTAGGAGTAATCCGCTAAATTGCAGGCCTATATCGATTTGCAGTAGGGTTTTAGAACGTATTTGAACATCATGAAGTACCTCGAAGAAAACTATTTATTGACATATAGTCAGCACGGATACAGAAAATATCGTTCTTGTGAAACACAACTAGCTCTTAATACTCATGAAGTAATAAGTGCTATCGACAGGAGATGCCAAATTGATTCCATATTTTTAGATTTCCAGAAGGCTTTCGACACCGTTCCTCACAAGTGTCTTCTAATCAAACTGCGAGCCTACGGAGTATAGCCTCAGTTGTGCGACTGGATTCGTGATTTCCTGTCAGAAAGGTCACAGTTCGTAGTAATAGACGGCAAGTCATCGAGTACAACAGAAGTAATATCCGGCGTTCCCCAAGGAAGTATTATAGCCCCTCTATTGTTCCTGATCAATACTAACGACAGAGGAGACAATCTGAGTAGCCGTCTTAGATTGTTTGCAGATGATGCTGTCATTTACCGTCTTGTTAAGTCATCATATGATCAAAACGACTTGCAAAATGATTTACTTAAGATATCTGTATGGTGCGATAAGTGGCAATTGACCCTGAATAAGGAGAAGTGTGAAGTTTTTCACATGGGTACTAAAACAAATCAGCTAAATTTCGATTACGCGATAAGTCACACAAATCTGAAGGCTGTAAATTCAAATACTTAGGGATTACAATTACAAATAACCTAAATTGGAACGATCACATAGATAATATTGTGGGTAAAGAAAACTAAAGACTGCGACTCAGTGGCAGAACACTTAGAAGGTGTAACAGGTCTAATACAGAGACTGCTTACACCACGCTCGTCCGCCCTTCTCTGGAGTATTACTGTGCGGTGTTGGATCCGCATCAGATGCGACTGGCGGATGACATCATGGCAATCATTAAAACAAAGGCGTTTTTCGTTGCGACGAGATCTCATGAAATTTCAATCACCAATTTTCTCCTCCGATTGCGAAAACATTCTGTTGGCACCAACCTGAATAGGGAGAAATTACCATCACGCTAAAATAAGAGAAATCAGTGCTCGCACAGAAAAATTTAAGTGCACATTTTTCCCGCGTGCCGTTCGAAAGTGGAACGGTATAGAGACAGCTTGAAGGAGATGCATTGAGCCCTCTGCCAGGCACTTTACTGTGAATAGCAGAGTAATCACGTAGATGTAGATGTGTAAATGGCTCTGCCTGATATTAGGCATAGATATTTGATCTTTAAGTATAGAAAAAAGCCATAAATCATCTGCATACTGGAGAGATTTAACCTCTGGTGTAATGATGTTCTTCATATCTCGTGTGTATATTAAAAACAGAATAGTGCTCTGATCTGAGCATTTAGGGAGTCCTCTTGAGTCTGTATGAGTAAATTTTTATTCTTACACACGTGTTACTGCACTTTGGAAAGATTTGAACACGAAACAAAATGAGTAAACGCTGACTAGCCTACAACGGGATTGGTATGCAGGAAGTTGGACTTCCAGGCACCGCTTTAGATTGGGGAACTGGAACCATTATTTGAACTGTTCAGGAAGGAAGCAGACTCTAACTCGGATGTCCATAAGGTTCGTAAAAAAGTCGTGGATGGACGATTTGTCACGAGAGAGAGCACAGGACTGAATTCGTACAGAAATTCCGTATTTAATTTATTTCATCTGAAACGGGGATATTATGAAATGATCATATGCGATGATTGCTGGGGTGAATTTATCCAGTTAAGAGGTTTTTCACAATTTTCAAAACATGTTAGTTCGAGCATTTAGCTCCCAGTTTCACGGGTAATTTGCCACATATGAGAAGATGTTACCCTTCTTACGTTCTAGTCGACGTTCGGCAGTCTCTGGTGAGTATTCCGTATTCCACCGTACCATGGAGTTCGTAACATGTAACTAAGTGATATGTCTCTTTTGATACTAGAAGTCTGTCGCATTTAATACTCTGAAGAATGTGTAGTAAGATACTTACACTGAGCCGGCCTCTGGTAAACTTACTTCAGCAACTGTATTCTCACTTTTTGAAACAGTGCCAGTTTGCGTTATTGATGCTACAATGACTTTTAGGAAAGAATTCGACGTCTCTTGCTGTCGCTTCCATCGTCAAAATAACAGGAAAAGTCAGCTGATCCTGATTTTTGATGCAATATCGACCGAGCACAAATATTCACTTTTGGTGGCAAGAATTACGTGAGCCACTATTGTGGCTAAGAGACACCATGACGGGAGAGGTCGTCGTTAAGGACTACGTGGTGACTGTCTTCCATTACATTAGTTGAGCTCTGTCCTGTGTCTTTGTGGACGAGCTTCCCTAGAGGTGTGATCGTTGAAATTCCCGCACAGCACCAGCGGCTGCTCAAGTAGGAGCAACTGTTCTTTCCACTCTTACTTCACCTACCTCAGTTCTCGGGGATCAATAACCGGCTAACGGGGTGGATAATACAGAACGTAATTTAATTCGTTCTACCGATATCTGCAGTCCTGCGGTAGGGGATCTAATGTGTATATCCGAAAGAGTAAGTTCCTTCCGCAGCAGGACAGCGGCACCCCCTTTAGAGTCGAGTCTGCCTGACCTAATAACAAAGAAGCTACTACAGGTGATATGCCTATCTAGTTTGGATCACGTTTCGGAAATACAAGCAGCACACACATTTTTTAGATGGAGTTATTGTAGCAGGCTCTCTCTGTTGTCTACGGATGACCGAAAATGCCACTGAAGGACCATGAAAATAATGATTGGAAATAATGCTTGGAGTTAAAATTCTTATGTCTCTCGTGTCTAGCTCTGCACTGGTAACGAAATGTACCTCAGTTGTTAATATGATACTCCAGATATTATCTCTGAGTTAACTGCAGCTGCCATTTGTCGTGGACGTCCTGAACAGTGACTCTTTGTTACGGCTTGGTAATATGGAATTCCAGTTGGCCTGGGATAAATGAAGCAGGAGGATACGAGGACACTGTGTAAGCCTCCATTGTGTCTCATACCTCCTCACTTGATGTGACATAAAACTAAATCTAAAACATCTGCATACCCGCACTGTTCGATATTGCACTTCACCACAGTCCCATTGAACGTGAAGCATTGTTCGAAGTTTATAATTCATTTTTTCTCATCGTTTGAAAAAACTACTTCTATTAACGCAGATTTTACAGTTTCAAGAGATTATTTCAACAAACTCAGGCAAGGGTCAAGCCCTTGTCAGAGCCAGTCCACAAGAGTATCTCAACTTTCTCATTGCTATGTAGTCCACGTTTGAGGCGGCGTCATCGTTGTCTTAATGTATAGCCACTTTTTTATGTGTATAGTGACTGTTTTGGCTTCTCAGGTGCAACGCAGCATCTTGTGCTGTTCGTGTCTTCCCTGCAGGAAGAAAACGAATAAAGCGACACCTTATGTGGAGCGCTACACAAGTAGAAAACAGTGGAGGAAAGACCTCGATGCCGGAATAATGGACCTGAACATGGTGAGAAACTCCAAGACGTATCAAACACGCCACAGCGTTGTTAAAGCCTTACTGAAATTAGTAACATTGCTTACTCTAGTAGCAAAATCTGTTCTTTTAACTTCCAAGTTTTTTTTCAATACTCCAACTATTTGTTTTAGTTTTCTGGTTTATATTAAACCTTAAATTAGACCTTACAAACATACATTCATTTTCGGTGTCTACGTCTAATTCTGCAGAACTGTTGTTAGACTTTATTTGATGTCTTTACGCTTTCAACGTTAATATAAAATCGATGAGATGGCTGTTATTATCACATTGAATTTCCAGGTGCAGTTCTTTATTTTATGCACTTCAGAGTCTATGATTGTTGTATCATGTCATGTTCATCTGAACACTCAAGGAGACCCTCTCGTTTATTGTTGGTGGTTCACTGTCCAAATCTCTCTGCCATCAGCCATCCACGATCACTTGCCGTTAAGAGGTTCGAATCTCACCTTAAGATAATATTACGTGTTTATGAAGTAACTACATTTTCATAGCTCAAATGAGAAGCGTAGTATTATATATTCGAAATATTTGTCTTATAACAGGACAAATACTAACAATTAAATAAATCCGTATAAATAAAATAATGGGTGTATTATTAATAACTGCAAATCATATAATGTCTGTTCGCTTTCCTTATTAATTTCTGCAGCAGTATTATCATAAACATACGTTTTAAATGGATTTCGTGTTGAATATATTTGGCTTCAGTTGCCCACGAACTGTGCTACATACAGGCTTTACACATACACTGATCAGACAGAACATATGACGACCTACCTAATAGCCTTTGGCACGGATAACACGACTGTCGCGTCGTGCCAAGGAAGCAGTGGATAGGTCACTGGAGGGAGCTGGCACCACATCTGCACACACAAGTCACCCAATTGCCGTAATTCCGGGAAGGGAAGCGATAAGCTCTGAAGCCACGTTCGACCACATCCAACGTGTGTTCGATAGGGTGCAGATCTGGTGGGCTGGTGTGTTCGACAAACCACTCCATCACATCCCTGGCCTTGTAACATGATGCATTATCTTGCTGAAAATCCCACATCTGTCAGGAAACGTAATCGTCAAGATGGGATGTACTTGGTCCGCAAACAGTGTACTCCTGGCTGTCACGGTTCCTTGCACGAGCTCCAATCGACCCATAGATGCTCACGTGAATGTTCCCAACAGCATAATAGGGCCTCCACCATCTGATCTCCATCCCGCAGTACAGGTGTCAAGGCGCTGTTAACCTGGAAGGCGATGGATTGGCGCCCTCCCATCGGCATTATGAAGAAGGTATTGGGATTCATAGTACCATGAAACGCTCTGCCACTGTGCCAACTCCGGTGTCGATGGTCACGTGCCCATTTCAGTCGTAGTTGCCGAGGTCAGGTGCTAACATTGGCACATGAATTTGTCGACGGTTGTGGAGGCCAATAGTTAGGAGTGTTCGGTGCCCTATGTACTCAGATACACTTCTACTCTGCGCAACATTAAAGTCTGATCTTAGTTTCGTCACAGTTCGCAGCCTGTCCTGGTTTTGCAGTCTGACTTCTGTAATGACGTGTTGCCTCCCAACCTCACGACGTAATGACATGGTTTTACCTTGGTTTCGCTGCATATTGAAATCATTCACCACAGCACTTCTCGAAAAACTCGGTAAGTCGTGCAGTTCCCGGCACGGTCACGCTGAGCCTCTGGGCCATCACAGTCTACCCTCAGCCAAACGTAGGTAGATCGCGCGCCTTCCCTATTCTACATACGAATAACATTGTCACTGACAGTACATGAACATGCGTGTGTCAGACTAGCAGTCATTCCTTGCCGTGTGATGCCGCTATTGCCTGGACGTGTTTGTATCTATAGGGTGAAAAGTATTTAAACCGACAAACTCTGGGAGGTTGTAGGGGACATAAAAACAAATATTTTCCCTAATGTCATTTTTTCCTATGAGGAGTATTTAAACCGGTAGAGGAAGATTTCTCTGGCGACAAATGAATTAAACCAACAAAAAAGTCCAGAGGGGACATATCTGGGGATCGAGCAGGCCATGGTACAGGACCACCTCTGCCAATCCACGTTTCTGGGAACCGTTGCTCCAGGAATCGACGCACACGACGACTGAAATGTGCCGGAGCCCCGTCATGTTGGAACCACATGCGTTGTCTTGTAGGGAGCGGGACGTTTTCCAGCAATTCTGGCAATGCTCTGGTGAGAAAATTGTAATAGTGCCTGCTATTTAATGGCCTAGGTAGCAGATAGGCCCAGTTAAACAGTCCCCAACAACACCGACCCAAACATTAACGAAGAACCGCACTTGATGAGCGCTAGAAACTGTGACATGTGGGTTATCCTCACTCCAAACATGCGAATTGTGCATGTTGAAGACTTCATGACGCCCGAACGTTGCTTCATCGGTAAACAACACAGAGGATTGAAATGTAGGATGCATTTCACAGTGTCCGAGGTACCACTGCGAAAACTGTGCTCTGGGTGGATAATCAACTGTTTCCAGGTTGTGGACACGCTGTAAGTGAAATGGACGTAACAATTGCTCTCGAAGGACTGTTCTTACATTCGTCTGATTCGTCCCCATGTTACGTGCAATTGCAAGAGTGCTGTTTGAAGGATCCCGCTCCACATGCTGCAAGACAGCTTCCTCAAATTGCAACGTTCTTACGGTACGACGGCGTCCCTATCCAGGAAATCTGCAAAATGACCCGGTCTCACGCTGACGTTGGTACACAGCAGCAAAGGTCGTACGACGCGGGATACGGCGATTAGGATATTGTTGTTGATAAACCCGCTGTGTAACTCGTCCGTTGTGGTGCGCTACGTAGTACGCACCAACCATATCAGTGTACTCACTCCAGGTGTAACGCTCCCTTAGTAAACAGAGACAAGGCACTACTACACTGGTGGACAGTAGTTGCCTACAACTGAAGATCATAATACGGCCTATAACAACTGAAGAGCGTAATACGGCCTCCACCGGTTTAAATTATCCTCATAGGAAGAAACGACATTAGGGAAAAATATTTGTTTTGATGTCCCCTACAACCTCCCAGAGTTTGTCGGTTTAAATACTTTTCACCCTGTATAGTAGTCGGTGGTCATAATGTTCTGTCTGATCAGTGTACGTGACTTCTGCAATGGCAAGAACTAAACATAAAAGCGTCACCTACGTAATACCATAGCTCCATGACGCTTTTAGGTCATCAGAATCTCTGCTTTTTCATATTGCTTCCTTCGGCTAATATTCTCATGACTGTGAAACTATTATACCCATCACACGTTATTGTCCGCTTGTTTTATTGTATTCTTTACATACACCCACACTTGTCCCCTCCATATGCCTTTTAAAAATTGAACTACACCATTTTCTTTTGGCAAGAATGGAGTCATACTAAATCATCGAAATTTCTGGTCGCCCTGCGTCACGTAAAACTATTATAACCTTTTCGTTCTATGTCCAACCGTTTATTTACTTTCATTGCTCTCTTAAAATTAACTTTTAAAGAACAATACATTAGGCCAGTGAGAATTATGATTTACTTATTTTAGTGCGATATTAGTTTAGTTTTGAGAGCCGGTTGCCTTTTCTTATGTATTTATTTGCTGAGTACACAGGGTATTTATTTCTCCCAATATACTATTAGGAAGGAAGAAATACACACGTTTACTGTCTCCTCTCTTCCATCTGCTTCCTCACACACTCTCCCTCATGCACCTCCCAAACGCCCCTTCCCTCTGTCTGTCTACATCCACCACTTATCTCTGCCCATCTCCTCTTTCCACCTCTCTCTGGCCATCTACTAGCCCGGGCTTGCTCCGTTCACTTCCTCCTCCCACACTATGTTCATGTACTCCTCCCCCTTTCTCTCCGTTCATCTTCTTCTCACAATGTCTCCTGTACAATGCGCCTGTCTTTCTTCTCTCACTTCCATCTCCTCTCCCCTCGCTCTGTCCATCTCTTCTGCCGTGTCCCAATGTCCATCTCTTCCTTTCCCTCTCCGACTGTCCCTGTCCTCGCCGCTCCTCTCTCTGTCTCACCTGCGTGTATACCCCCTGGGACGCATTCTGACACACAGAAAATGCCCCTGCAGGGCAACCTAGATGCCTGTGGTTAACAGCCGTTTTCAAACACACAACCACCCCTGTGGGTGAAAGGATGTACTTACCCCACCAGTACTTCTTCCTGGGCAATACGTAAGTGGTACGTTTACCAAGACTGGTTGAAATTGCTCCAGTTGTTTAGGAGGAGATGTGGAATATACACACACAAACATACATCCACTTGTATATATGTATGTGATATGAATTCTGCTCATAGTACGACAGTCATTCTGAGTTAATGATTGTGTAACCATACCACCTGCAGTATGAAAAACTCTCGTCGATTCAGAAAGTTAGTTATAAGATTAGGGACAATAGACAAAGAGAAAAAATGACAATCGTAACGTGTTGGGGGGGACAGCAAACCAAAGACGGAGATTTTTTGCCAGTACACTCAACAAATCAAACAAGTATACTAAAGAGATTGCTTGTACTATGCTTATCCGTCCTCATCTGAAATATTGCTGTCCAGTGTGGGATTCGCGTAAGAAAGGATTGAAGAGAGACATCAAAAAGTTCAAAGAAGGGGAACTCGTTTTATATCGTCGCAAAGTAAAGGAATGAGTGTCACGGATATCATACGAGAATTGGGGTGGCAATCATTCAGACAAAGGCGTTCTTCATTGCAACATTATCTTCTGATAAAATTTCAGTCACCAATTTTCTCCTTAGAGTGTGAAAATATTTTGTTGGCTCTCACCAAATAGAGAGGAATGATCATCATATTAAAATGGGAGAAATGTGAACTCTTACGGAAAGATATAAGTGTTCGTTTATCCCGCACGCTGTTCGACAGTGGAAGGCTAGAGATATAGCTTGACGGTGGTTCTGTGAATCCTCTGCCAGGCCTTTAATTGTGAGCTGCAGAGTAGGCACCTAGATGTAAATGTATATGAACACTCGAGAGCAGAAGCAAGGAACGTGTGCGAACAGAGAGTCATAGCAAATAGAATACACTTCAGTCGTTCTCCTGTATTTGTTGATGGTTTCCTTCTGTATCCATGTGCAGGTAACAGTAAATGATATTTATGAGAACACAGTGCACACTCACACCAATGTACACCACTGTAGTACAGCCTCTTCCATTCACTCACAAATACTGAACAGAGATTTCATTGAGGACGCATTTCAACTCTATGGTGGAAGAATATGTCGAATATCAGCAGTATATCTATTCCGTATACACTTAAAAAATGTGTCTGTATGTTGCATATCTCCTCCTAAACCACTGGATCGATTTCAATCAAGCTTGTATACATATCACTTTCTGCCTGGAAAGAATGGCTGTGGGTGTAAGAACCCACCTATCAAAAGATGGGTCGGGTACGGGGTGGGGGGAGGGGGGGGGTTAAAAAGCAGTGTAACCCATAACACGAGAATAACCATACTCCACGCTTTCCGTATTTGATTTGAGAATGAGAGCGCTCAATTACTTGCAGATTTTTCTCGTTAACAACCCTAGGAAATCAGTTCGCCGTTTCTACATTATCGCTGTTCGCACAGCATCACGTTTTAATTTATTAGTAAGTCGAATCTCTGGAGTATTCCTATGTGTTAGTTATATGCTATACTACATGAGTCAGTAACGACAAAAACAAAACACCCACAGTTTATGGAGTACGGACGCTTCAGAGAGACAAGGGAGCCAGAATATCCGTCTATCTTCGAGATCTTTCCCTGTCAACCGACTCCAGGACCTGCCCCTCGCATCAAGAAAGAAGAGGAGAAAATGGACGATACTCGGAAGGACGGCCGTGCAGAGGTGAGCCAACATCAGTACTATCGTGTATGCATCTCAGAATCAGTCACCCTCCCAGATAGCTCTCTCATTTTTATACGTAGGACCAAGTAAGGAACGCACTTTGTTGTAATCCATTAATACAAAATAGCAGTGGTTACAATATCCTAAAATAAATGACATACAACGGAATGATATTGCTGTGGAAAGCAAACTTCGGTTGTGGAATTACAAGGATACGGAATATACCACTCGTTTGAAACACAAGCTAAAAACGCATGTTAACAGTTGATTCAGTCTTTCATGATTTCCATTGTGCATTCGACATGCTACCTCAAGTGTCCAGTACACGATGTACGATCAAACGGAGTGTTAAGTTTCAATACTTCTGCATGAAAGTAAGTGCTGCTATGAACTGCAATGAGCATATGCTGTCGGTAATAAGAGGCACAAAGTTGACTTAACTTCGATTCAGTAGTTGCAGGAAAAATACACACGATACCAATGCGACGAGATATGGTTTACAGTTCCAGTGCTTGTGGCCCCCATCAATGCGATATGCAGAATAAGGTTTTGAAACATTAAGAACATTTAACAAGAAAATAAGTAACCAGACCAAACCATTCGAAGGTATAACAGAGGGTTGTACAGTGTGTGTGTGTGTGTGTGTGTGGGGAGGGGGGAGGGGGGGGGCTCTTAAACAAAAGGTAACGATGAAGACGTAATGTCTTTGTCTAGTCTTCCAGAATGTGAATTCGTGGTAGACTGGGCGGCGTCACAGAGCTTTACACGTATATTCACGTGACGATCAGAGGATCAAGTGAGAGAAATTAGTGTGGTAACAGAGAGTATTACAAATATAAATGCAGGTTCTCACTAGCAAATTTTCTTGTTTACAATTGCCTGCGTATTTTACTATGTTCTTGCTGTACGTATATTTCTGCTCTACTGTCGCAATTAGAGAATAAAGATGCATCACAAGCGTTATAAACAAAAGGGATTACAGACAATATATGTTTTTCGAGTCATATATCTATTGACTTGTTTCAGCTTTCTTTGTGTTGTGTACCACACAGTGCGCGGACAACAATCTGGTGTTTATATCAACTAACTTTGCACACCTTAACATTCTTCCCCTTCCAAGTGCGGGGTTCATTATTCCTGGATGCCTTATCCTTATGCGTGTCAACCAACCCTCATTCTGTTAAGTGTGCTCCATTAAAACATTGTGTACCCTTTTCATTCGTGTGCCTCTCAGTTCCGAATATCTATTTGATATATTAATTTTTAACAAACGCCTATAGTATCGCGTTTCACATTCGTTATTAGCCACAATTATGGTCTGCTTAATTAATATACCATCTATTTAACAAAGCTAAGTCAGTTGTCTAAAGTTTCCTTCTATTAAATATATGGCATCCTAGCTAAACAAGCGATGATAAAATCAAACCTTCTACAGGGCCATGCTGTTGGGCGCGTCAAGAAGAGAAAGGCAGCCGAAGAAATACCACCGTCTGATGTCCGCGAGAACAAACACACTGAACAGCGTCGCAGCCGCCGCAAGAGACGTGAGAATAAACTGGTCGCTGTGTCGCAGGAGGGCCCTGCTGGGGTAAGTCAGCGTCATTACCGCCATAAAGAGCAAGCAGGAAGAGATGGACCGACAGGATGAGAGCTAAGAAACAACAGCTACTTTTTAAACTGCAAGCATTGCAAAATGTGCCACTCTGCCAGAGTTCCTTTCGGAGTATGCTGATGCATTAGCTCCATACTTAACAATCATATACAACCGTTCGCTCGACGAAAGATCCGTACCCAAAGACTGGAAAGTTGCAAAAAAAATGGTTCAAATGGCTCTGAGCACTATGGGACTCAACTGCTGTGGTCATAAGTCCCCTAGAACTTAGAACTACTTAAACCTAACTATCCTAAGGACAGCACACAACACCCAGCCATCACGAGGCAGAGAAAATCCCTGACCGCGCCGGGAATCGAACCCGGGAACCCGGGCGTGGGAAGCGAGAACGCTACCGCACGACCACGAGAAGGGGGCAAGTTGCAAAAGTCACACCATTACTCAAGTAAGGTAGTAGGAGTAATCCACCAAATTACAAGCCGATATCGTTAACGTCGATATGCAGCAGGATTTTAGAACATATATTGTGTTCGAACATTATGAATTACCTCGAAGAAAACTGTTTATTGACACACAGTCAATATGGGTTTAGAAAACATCGTTCCTGTGAAACACAACCAGCTCTGTATTCACATGAAGTGCTGAGTGATACTGACAAGGGATTTCAGATCGATTTCGTATTTCTGAATATCCGGAAGGCTTTTGACACTGTAACACACAAGCTGCTCGTGGTGAAATGGCATGCTTATGGAATATCGTCTCAGTTATGTGACTGGATTTGTGATTTCCTGTCAGAGAGGTCACAGTCCGTAGTAATTGACGGAAAGTTATTGAGTAAAACAGAAGTGATTTCTGGCGTTCCCCAAGGTGGTGTTATAGGCCCTTTGCTGTTCCTTGTCGCTATAAACGATTTGGGAGACAATCTGAGCAGCCGTCTTCGGTTGTTTGCAGATGACGTTGTCGTTTGTCGACTAATAAAGCCATCAGAAGATCAAAACAAACTGCAAACCGATTTAGAAAATGTATCTGAATGGTGCGAAAAGTGGCAGTTGGCTCTAAATAACGAAAAGTGTGCGGTCATCCAAATGAGTGCTAAAAGGAATCCGTTAAATTTCGATTACACGATTAATCAGTCTAATCTAAAAGCCGTAAATTCAACTAAATACCTAGGTATTACAATTACGAACGACTTAAATTGGAAAGAACACATAGAAAATGTTGTGGGGAAGGTTACCAAAGACTGTATTTTATTGGTAGGACACTTAGAAAATGTAACAGACCTACTAAGGAAACTGCCTACACTACGCTTGTCCGTCCTCTTTTAGAATACTGGTGCGCGGTGTGGGATCCTTACCAGATAGGGCTGAAGGAGTACATCGAAAAAGTTCAAAGAAAGGCAGCACGTTTTGTATTATCGCGATATATGGGAGAGAGTGTAACAGAAATGATACAGGATTTGGGCTGGACATCATTAAAAGAAAGGCGTTTCTCGTTGCTTCAGAATCTTCTACGAAATTCCAATCACCAACTTTCTCCTCCGAATGCGAAAATATTTTGTTGACACCGACCTACATAGGGAGGAACGATCACCACGAAAAATAAGGGAAATCAGAGCTCGTACGGAAAGATATAGGTGTTCATTCTTTCCGCGCGCTATACGAGATTCGAATAATAGAGAATTGTGAAGGTGGCTCGATGAACCCTCTGGCAGGCACTTAAATGTGATTTGCAGAGTATCCATGTAGATGTAGACGTCTATCGAGAATTCCTGATGCTGGAGACATGCCTCCTCGGCTATAAACTCAGGAAGAACAGTTTAAGGGATTCATTTTATTGCAATCAAATGATAGATTGGTTACAAGACAATGATGTAAATCTTGGATCGTACGGATAGTTGTTATTGTGGGATAGTAAGGCCCGATGTAAATTATCCACGGGTTCGGATTATAACACTTGTGTGAAACACAACAGCTTCAAACAGCTTCATGTGCACAAATTATAGATCTACAGCTGAGTGAGTCACAACTGACCAATGACTACTGCCAGTCGGAGACACATCCATCCATCAGTATCGCAGCTTTGAGGTAATGGTGTAAGGCTAGTGAACGGCATTCATTGTCGATGAATTCATTATGGATGTAGTTCGAAGTGTGGAATGACGGGGAATGAAACCGTTTGACTCATTTTAAACGCAAGTATGCCGATAACCGTTTTGTGTGCTTTATATAAACACGGAGAACCGCAATCCGATTGGCCGACGTGAATTTAACTGAGCACATACTGATTTCGAGAAGTGCGCGTTAAGCAACTCGTCCCATCACCTGGTTAAAGTTTCTTGTGGAAATACCACTTTTGTTCAGTTTGTCTCTTACAGCGACATGAAATGTCGCCTATGTATCAGACTGGAGAGCTGCAGTGCTCGATTCCTTGGCTCAGCAAAGGGTGAGCTTTAGTACCTCTAGCACCAATTTGATTGCGTCTTTAGCTATTTGCTAGCAAGGAAAGAGAAAGTTAGCTACACGGTAACTACAAATCGTAGTGTCATACGGTCGCCCAGCCCCCCAAACTGAGCACAAATACTAGCGCCAGGACCTATCACATCAAAGAGGAAACTGCCATGTACGGAAAGATACAGGTATAATTGATATTAGCTCAAACTGTTTGCGGAACTGAACACTTGAGTAGGATACACTCGTACGAAACCACAAGCTCAAAATCAGTGACGCCCCAAATACCATCAGTGGCACTTATGGGGCAGTAAGGAACCAATAAAGCACTCGGAATCAGTTACAGGCGATTTAAGCTTGCAAGAAAGTGATGACTCATCTAACGTACATGCTAGAAGTAAAATGACTACCTTAAAATAGCAGAATACTTGGTAAGAATTAGTCGAATTTAATCAGATTTCGAATACATTCCAACTGTATTAATGAATCCCCTGTGACTGACACATATTGCATAGTGAGAACAACTTAAGTTTCTTAAAAGAGACCTGACACATGAAGAGCATCAGTGCAGTCTTTTATGATTTATTACGACCCCATCAACAATTCTTCACGTGATGAGATAAGCGTGAGTTTGCAACGACATAACTTATCCAGACCATTTGTGTGAAATAGTAGTAATAACAGTCGGTAGAGAACACACGACGTCAATGGCACAACTCCTAAAAATGTGTTACTGCCTCTCACTGGAGCGAATCATAGATGGCCCAGGAGTCTGGGTGAAGGTTCTGATAGGGTTACTCCGAAGAGCAAACCAGATGTCATCCCATCTCTATGTTCACTTCATCCGCGATCAGCATAATAACTGAAGTTTTAGCAGGTAGAGATACTAATTGAGAGCAAAGATAATGTACACAGATATAAACGGCTCTAATATAACAGGTGTGAACTGATAAAATTGTGCTGCGTTAATAACCTTACAGCAGATATATGGGCTCTGATACTATACAGGAGCAGAGTGAAAATCTACTACGAGTCACTAAATACTTCCAGTATAATATGTAATGTATTATCAGAGCAACTGACATATAGATAGTTAATAACTCCACATGATTCACTTTTAATTGAAAGTAATACTTTTCTTGGGCACAAGATTCTGCATGCTGTTGTTGTTGTGGTCTTCAGCCCAGAGACTGGCTTGATGCAGCTCTCCATGCTACTCTATCCTGTGCAAGCTTCTTCATCTCCCAGTACTTACTGCAACCTACATCCTTCTGAATCTGCTTAGTGTATTCATCTCTTGGTCTCCCTCTACGATTTTTACCCTCCACGCTGCCCTCCAATACTAAATTTGTGATCCCTTGATGCCTCAGAACATGTCCTACCAACCGGTCCCTTCTTCTTGTCAAGTTGTGCCACAAATTTCTCTTCTCCCCAATTCTATTCAATACCTCCTCATTAGGTATGTGATCTACCCATCTAACCTTCAGCATTCTTTTGTAGCACCACATTTCGGATGCTTCTATTCTCTTCTTGTTCAAACTATTTATCGTCCATGTTTCACTTCCATACATGGCTACACTCCATACAAATACTTTCAAAACGGACTCTCTGACACTTAAATCTATACTCGATGTTAACAAATTTCTCTTCTTCAGAAACTCTTTCCTTGCCATTCCCAGTCTACATTTTATATCCTCTCTACTTCAACCATCATCAGTTATTTTGCTCCACAAATATCAAAACTCATTTACTACTTTCTGCATAATAATGTAAAAATAAATTACGTTTTGAAGTTACGACGAAGCCATCGACGAACTTCTGTGGAAGCCAGAAGTATCTGTACCGGGTGACCTTACCGATAAACAAATCGCTTCCTATAGGATCACAAGAGTTTAATTAAAGGTATTGGGCAACGCAAAAATTAATAAATTGAATTTATTTAACAAATTTTGGTCCTATGGGTGGTATAAGACAATAAATATGGAGTTTATGATACTACTGAATCAAACAGTGCTGTATATATATCACACTTCGCTACAGACGTCATGTTAAACATAAGCGCACACGAACAGAAAACTTATGTTCATTAAGTATTAACTTATGTTACAGTGTAATTAAAATACCGATGCCTTGGCAAAGTTTGGTTAATTAGTTAGGGGAAACAACCAAGATCGCAAAAGTCCCACAGTGCTTCCCGAATACTAATCATATATGAAAGAAGGACGTACAGAAATACTCGTGCTTGCACCCATTGTCTTGACTGAGTACGTGTTGTGTTCAAGATTGCCAGTAAACCCAGTTGAGCTGAAAAAGTGGAAGTCATAATGCCAATCGGAAATCTTTACATACGTCCTGAAACTCGGTTAGTGGACGCCGCTGTTGCTCACTATCCTGTGGCCGCGGGCGGCTGCCGTAGTCGCTGCAGCACTCGCAGGCATCTGACCTGTACTGAAAGCTGCTCTCCCTGAGAGCCGAGACTCTATGTGCCTCTCTCAACTGATGTCTCCACTGGCAAGTCTCTGATGGAAGTTTGCACTAGAGAGCGCTCCCAATAAGGATCAGAAATTTTATGTACTTTTGGGAGTGTGCGTGGTTTCGGATAATCAATTACTGTTACTCTCCTGAGTACCCACCAATCAGATCCCTTCTAACAGTGCAAAAATCTCCCTTCCCTATTTAGTTGAACATAATAAACCAGTCATAGGTTTATTGTGCTATATCACAGAAACAGGCAACTTCTGACTCCCACCATCTCTCCTATATCACGTTCAGCCACATGCGGGTTCTGTTCTTCCATTCCAGAATTTATCTGCATTATCCTATGTCAGCGCTCGTACATTTCTTAACAGAGTCAACAAAATTTCAGTTAGCTTCGCAGCAGCCTGTCATCTCAGGGAGCCGTGCTGTTAAACACATAAGATCCAGATGGTCTAGGCGCTACAGTCTGGAACCGCGCGACCGCTACGGTCATAGGTTCGAATCCCGCCTCGGGCATGGATGCGTGTGCTGTCCTTAGGTTAGTTAGGTTTAAGTAGTTCTAAGTTCTAGGGGGCTGATGACCTCAGAAGTTAAGTCCCATAGTGCTCAGAGCCATTTGATTTTTGAACCAGATGGTCTTTCGTCCCACTCCAGCCTTACCTTTGCACCGTTGTGGTCCTAGCAGTTCCCAGTACATGGGAACACAACCTGTGGCTGATAACTCGCGATGTGCCTCCTCTGCGCCAGTGGACACGCCAAGTTAAATCGTACACATCAGCTTTATATCGTTTAGGATGCAGACACGGACAGTGCCTGAGCCGTGGAGCTCAGCCCACATGTAGTATACTGTGGCCTGACGTCGACCCACGCTCCCTTATTCTCGTGGCCAGTGTTCTACATGCAGTCAGTAGGATTCCCCGCTACTCATTTAAACAAACGCCCAGATTCAGGAAATAATGTGGAAATCTAGTGTTAGATACGAAAATCACTCACATCAGTTTCAACAAAAACTCTTATTTCTTGCTGGGAATTGATATAGATTCGTTGGGTTAATGAAGTTATCGGAATTCGACTATGGCAGCAGGCAGGGCTTCAGAAAAAGTTTGCACATCACCCTGGTTTGAGATACATGCTTACTTTACTATGTACTTGTAGTACATAAGTTTGTGCTGTATTGTGGTACGTAGTAAAGAAAAAACCTTCGAAAACGTTACCTGCAAAATAGACCACGAAAAAATGTCTCATGTGGTTAGATCTATCAGTTAATCGGCTGGTTTCATTCTTCTGTGTGAGCTAAGCTCTTAATGTCTTCTTGCACATCATGCACTGCTTCGGTAGTAAATTGTTTCTTATATTCCAATATCTAGGCACATCGTCTCAGATTTTCCTATCAAGTGCTTGCGTAACTATTCATGGATGCGTTAAAAATAGTCGTATCAACCTACTACTAATCATCGACCTTCCATTCTTGTATCCCCCAGTTCTCTACCTTATTTAATACCTTAGTTTTTAACTGACTTCTTCTTCTAGCCTACATTTAAGGGCTGCTAATTTAATATATAATCTGTTTAAGAATGCTAAGTGAAGTACCTAAAGTTATATGTATGATTGATACACTACTGGTCATTACAATTGTTAGACCACGAAGATGACGTGTTACAGACGCGAAATTTAACCGACAGGAAGAAGATGCTGTTGTGATATGCAAACGATTAGCTTTTCAGAGCATTCACACACGTTTGGCGCCGGTGGCGACACCTACAACGTGCTGACATGAGGAAAGTTTCCAACCGATTTCTCATACACAAACAGCAGTTAACCGGCCTTGCCTGGTGAAACGTTGTTGTGATGCCTCGTGGAAGGAGGAGAAATGCGTACCATCACGTTTCCGACTTTGATAAAGGTCGGAATGTAGCCTATCACGATTGCGGTTTATCGTATTGCGACATTGCTGATCGCGTTGATCGAGATCCAATCACTGTTTGCAGAATATGGAATCGGTGGGTTCAGGAGGGTTATGGGGAACGCCGTGCTGGATCCCAACGGCTTCGTATCACTAGCAGTCGAGATGACAGGCATCTTATCCGCATGGCTGTAACGGATCGTGCAGCCACGTCTCGACCCCTGAGTCAACAGATAGAGACTTTTGCAAGATAACAACCATCTGCACGAACAGTTCGACGACGTTTACAGCAGCATGGACTACCAGCTTGGAGACCATGGCTGCGGTTACCCTTGACGCTGCATCACAGACAGGAGCAATGGTGAACTCAACGACGAACCTGGGAGCACAAATGGCAAAACGTCATTTTTTCGGATGAATCCAGATTCTGTTTACAGCATCATGATGGTCGCATCCGTGTTTGGCGACATCGCGGTGAACGCACATTGGAAGCGTGTATTCGTCATCTCCACACTGGCGTATAACCCGGCGTGAGGGTATGGGGTGCCATTGGTTACTCGTCTCGGTCACCTCTTGTTCGCATTGACGGCACTTTGAACAGTGGACGTTATATTTCAGATGTGTTACGACTCGTGGCTATACCCTTCATTCGATCCCTGCGAAACCCTACATTTCAGCAGGAAAATGCACGGCCGTAGTTGCAGGTCCTGTACGGGCCTTTCTGGACGCAGAAAATGTTCTACTGCTGCCCTGGCCAGCACATTCTCCAGATCTCTCACGAACTGAAAACGTCTGGTCAATGGTGCCGAGCAAATGGCTCGTCACAATACGCCAGTCGCTACTCTATATGAACTGTGGTATCGTGTTGAAGCTGCATGGGCAGCTGTACCTGTAGCTGTACCTGTACACGCCATCCAAGCTCTGTTTGACTCAATGCCCAGGCGTATCAAGGCCGTTATTACGGTCTGAGGTACCGATTTCTCAGGATCTATGCACCCAAATTACGTGAAAATGTAATCACATGTCAGTTCTAGTATAATATATTTGTCCAATGAATACCCGTTTATAATCTGCATTTCTTCTTGGTGTATCACTTTTATTGGCCAGTAGTGTTAATGTCATCCTAGCTGAGTAAGTAACTATAAGATCAAACGATCCATAGGTCCACGTTATTGGGTGCTTCAAGGTGAAAAAGGTCGTAGAAGATAATCCACCGTCTAAGGATCAAGACAGCGACCTGACTACACAAAGAGAGATTTGCTCCAAGGAACAAGAGGTAATACTGATCGATGCGCCGCAGGAGGGCCCCAGTGAGGTATGTCGAAATCGTTACTAACATTAAGAGTGTGAGTCTGAGAGCGATGAGGGAACAGTTACATCTCTGTACACACTGCGGAATCAGCCACTTAAGCAGGTGATATCAATCGAGAAAATCTCATGATTTGCACGTATCTTCATGACTGTAAAATGCAGTTGTCCCTCATCTTTACGTGAAGTATTATCAGACTGATTCACGATATTAGAATCCATTAGTATAGAAACCGATGTGTTCGAAGACCCAAATGTAAATATGAAGTGCTGCTCAGGGAATGTAAGATTCCGTTGTAAAACTTTCACGGGTTTGGAAGATATTACTCGTGTTACAGACGCTTGCCTATAACGATTGTGAGTCCGCCAACTGCAGAACCCCGTCAGGACGGGTCTCAGCGGTCCGAAGGCTGCTACCAGTCGGAGACACATCCTTTTATCAGTATTGCACGTACCACTCAATGGTGTAAGATCAGCAGTTGAATTTCAGATTGCGACAAAGTCGTAATTGACCCAGTGCAACTTGTGGTATTTACCTTGGAATACCATTTATGATTGGCATGTCTCTTACAGAGATGTAAGACTTCGCCAAAATTAAACATAGGAGACAATCTGACTAGCCGTCTTAGATTGTTTCCAGATGATGCTGTCATTTACCGTCTTGTAAAGTCATCATATGATCAAAACGACTTGCAAAATGATTTACATAAGATATCTGTATGGTGCGAAAAGTGGCAATTGACCCTGAATAAAGAAAAGTGTGAAGTTATTCACATGAGTATGAAAATAAATCAGCTAAATTTCGATTACGCGATAAGTCACACAATCTGAAGGCTGTAAATTATCTAAATACTTAGAGATTACAATTACAAATAAGCTAAATTGGAACGATCACATAGATAATATTGTGGGTAGACCAAACAAAAGACTGCGATTCATTGGCAGGACATTTAGAAGCTGCAACAGGTCTACTAAAGAGACTGCTTACACCACACTTTTCCGCTCTATTCTGGAGTATTGCTGTGCGGTGTGGGATCCGCATCATGTGGGACTGACGGATGACATCGAAAAAGTACAAAGAACGGCAGCTCGTTTTGTATTATCACGAAATAGGGGAGATAGTGTCACAGACATCATACGTGAATTGGAGTGGCAATCATTAAAACAAAGCCGTTTTTCGTTGCAACGGGATCTTCTCATGAAATTTCAATCACCAGTTTTCTCCTCCGATTACGAAAACATTCTGTTGGCACCTACCTACTTAGGGAAAAATGATTATCACGATAAAATAAGAGAAATCACGGCTCGCACAGAAAAATTTAAGTGCTCGTTTTTCCCGCGTGCCGTTCGAGAGTGGAACGGAAGAGAGACAGCTTGAAGGTGGTTCATTGAACCCACTGCCAGGCACTTTATTGTGAATAGCAGAGTAATCACGTAGACGTAGATGTAGATCCTACTGAATCATAGCTGAAAAATTATACTGGTCGCTAGTGAGGATAAAAACGTCTGGCTTCAGTGCGATTGCTGCCGTTGTCATTTGCTATCAAGAAAAGCGGAAGTTCTTTAGATGCTGCTCTGTAATGCAAATCTGGACCACAGTAGCATACACTCGTCTGGTCAGTCACACCTTAAACAGTAACATTAGCGCAAAGAAATATCACAATCAATGGAAAAACTTCTTGTGTACTTATATACAAATAAGTACAATTAGGCAAACCTCTTAGTGGAGCAGAGCACATCTGCGTCCTACGCAGGAGTCAGTGGGTATGAAACCAGGAGCTGGAAACAATTGACGCCATGAATACCACCAATGACCATGTGAAGCGGTAGAGGACGGATAAGGCAGTCACAATAGCTACAACACTTCAACGATTGTTGCCTACAAGAAGGTTACTATATCCCATCTAACACGCATGGTTGAAATAGTATAATTAGTACATCTAGAACGTTCGCTTGACAACGGTACTTTGGTATGATCTCTCGAAACAGCTTAGTAGGATATATTCGGCCTCATAAATTTCCCAACTGTGTAAATAAATGATCGTCTGACCTAAACAGAGATGTCCCGCAAGAACATTGTCATCTCTCTTCCAACGGTGCTCACACAATGACAGCACAATTCGATCCAGTTTCGTGGGGTCTCCTTTGCTCTGTTACGACACTTCTTCTAACATTGAAACAAACGTAATCTTGTAAAAGGATTCAGTCCATACTATCAATTTAACTTGATAAGAAGTGCAGTGGCCCACGTTATGAGGAAGCATTACTGTTTCTCATTGAGGCGAATGATAGGTTTCCCACGTGTCTCCATACAGGCTCTGCTAGAGATACTATGAGGACGAAACTGGAAGTCATTCCACCTGTATGCCCACATTAGTTTTCAACGCCATAATACTTAAGTTTTGGAACCCAAAGGTAATTAACAGGGTATTACCACATCCTTAATGGATGTTAGTCTATAAAGTTGAATTACTTTGTTTTCTACAGATTAGGCTGCTTTAGAATTAAGCTGTTTAAGTCACAGCTAGAACGATAGTGAGGATTATACTCTGTTCCAGACTGAGCAACAAGTTTGAGGTAAAGCCTACAAATTATGATCTGATGTATTAAAAACATTTAGTTTGACACAGCTGTCGCGGACTGACAAAAAATTTTCTCAGAGATAGAGGTTACCAGAGCAGCGTGTGCGAGATACACAATTTGATCAAAAGTGTCCCGACATCTGGTTGAAAGTCACTTACAAGTTCATGGCGCCTTCATCGGTAAAGCTGAAATTCAATGTGGTGTTGGCCAACCCTTAGCCTTGATGACAGCTTCCACTCTCGCAGGCAACGTTCGATCAGGTGCTGGAAGGTTTCTTGGCGAATGGCAGCCCATTCTTAACGAAGTGAGGGCTGGCACAAAGTCGGCGTTCCAAAACATCCCAAAGGTGTTCTATAGGATTCAGGTCAGGACTCTGTGCAGGCCAGTCCATTACAGGGATATTATTCGGTGTAACAACTCCGCCACAGGCCGTGCACTATGAACAGGTGCTCTTCTGATCTGATACGTTATGCCATTACCTCTCTCAGCGTCTCTAAAATCTGTCGCCAGTGTACCCAGTCAAATATTTTCTCTTGATCGATGTAGGCAATATACAGAGGGTCTAGGAGGAATGGTCTATATTCAGAGATACGACAGGAACCAACATTAGAAGCAAAAGAGGCTAGTAATCATGGACTCTAAGATTCGTACCTTAAGTGCTACAAGCACTTGTTTTGTGGAACAGATGTGTTTCACAACAGTGAAGTTGCACAAGTGCCCGAAGTTCTGAAAGTGAGCACTTTACAGCCCATATTTACAGGATTTTTTTCGTAATTTGGGCCATACTTACGCCCCTCAAAATACAGAAGACCAAGACGTTGCAGTAGAAGAGGTCTTGTTACAGTATCGAAGATGAAGTGCTCATAGCTGCATTTTTAGAGACCATATTTAGTAGACTTTTAAGCTACGAATGATCATTCCTGCCATACACCTAAATACTGACCATTCTTCCTACGACACTCTGCTGCATTCTTGGCTCTTGCTAAGTCTTGTCTCAGGTATTAGCCGTAACCTCAGTATTGCTTCTCGTGTGTCCACAGCTCTCTAAAGCCAAACTGATCTTCCGCATCTTGTACACCTATCCTTTCTTCAGTCCGCGTTACAAAGATAGAGGTCAAGATCTGGGTGACGTGTGTTCTCAAATTGAGGGTGCTACATTGTTCACATTTGTTTCCAGATTCTTTCTTTTGTGTTGGCGCTGTAACTATTCTTCGAAGTCTGTTCGGTGTTCCCTGGTTGCGTATGTAATTTGTATGAAATGGAACAGTTCTTCAAGTAGCTGTTTTCTAGCAGCCTTGACGAGTTCTGCTGGTTTATCACCATATTTAATGGCTTTCCTATGTTTTAGTTGCTTGACTACGAGATAAAATTGATCACGCGGGGAACAGACTCCCTCCTCTTCCGGATTGCTTGCCTCAGCGTTCTCCAGTTCCTTATCTTCACTATTTCTTGCACACGGCTTTTCAAGGCATTGTTTCCACCATTCTAGTACATCTTTTATGATTATAGAACAAGAACCACATGAGGGTGTAGCAGGTAGCTTGAAATGCAGTAAATGGTTACGAAAATATATTCCACTTATTGAAACAGATATAACAGGTACACATAACGACAGAGTGAAAATATCCCGGATGTTACACCGTACATCGTGCGCAACAAAAAAGAAAAATTACAAATGACGTGTTATCAAATGCCATGACAATAACAGTCTAGAATAACCAATTACAGAAGATTAGGAAAATGAAAGTGTGCTGAATGTTAGAAGGGTAATGAAGTTGTTGAATGTGGAGTTATGGGAACTGCGGTTTTATTAGTTACGACGAGTTAGCCACTGCTACCAGAATGCACCACGATAGAATTTTTTTCGCGTGAGGGTATATCCGTGGAGTCTAGGCCTCTCTTCTTCAATGAATAAAATCAGTACGGCCTTTTCCTCTTGGTAAGTATGGGCCAGGCAACTGTTGGAAAGTCTTCCCGTGGTGGTGGTGTTGACGATGCGGTCTCCCGTTTGAAGTATGATGAGAGGCAGGTTCCCACAGTAATCTATCCTGTGACAGGCTCTTTGCCTCTCCATAAGTGCAGCAGCCGACATTCCTTTCAATCTGCATACTGTGTTCAACTCTTCCTCTACCTGTCCAATTTTTCCAACCCTTCCATGTCCTCTCCCCACTCTCACTCTCGCACTGCCTTTTAACAACATATGATCCTTTGATACCGCACGATGCATACTAGAAACTGATCCCAGCTTTCAGTAGAATTGTGCGATAAAAGACTTTTTCCTCCATTTCTATTCATTTCCTTCTCGCGAGTTACATGCTGTACCTAGTTTATCTTCAATGCTCTCCTGGAGCAATGTATCAAAGCTATATATTCCATTCTTTCTGAACTATCTTCAGCGTTCCACTCATGTACATGGCTACACTATAGACAAATACCTCGAGAGAAGGTTACCTGGAATTGAGATTTATATTATAGGTTAACTAATTTCTGCTTTTCAGAAACGACTTTCTTTCTATTGACATCCTGATGTTTACATGGCCTCTACTTTGCTAATAATCTGTTACTTTTGCGCAAACAACTAATCTCAGTTTACTTCTCTCAGAGTCATTTGTTAATATTTTTCCACCTTCAATTCCTAATTCAATTCTACTGCATTTTACTATCCTACTTTTACTTTTGCTAGTATTCATTGATAATTTCTTTTCAAGACCTTACACATTTCCTTCAACTGATAATCAAAGCAAATTGGTGTATCTTACAGAACTGTAATGTCATGAACTCTACTTAAAGTCTTGTTTTTTCCTCCTGAGCCTTAATCCCCTCACATAATTTTTGTCTACTTTCCGTACTGCTTGCTGAATTACTAGGTTACAAACGTATTTTACTCCCGTATTAGCTGCTGTATGCCTGCGAGATCCTGAGACCTTTATAATTGCACTTTGGTTTACGCACGAGTTTTGGACATCACTCCCTGTATTTCGTCCCTCTGACCCTCAGAAATTGAATTCCTACCGATTTACTTTTGCCTTGCTGCAGTCTGTCTTGAGAGTCCTAAGGTCGAAAATGACTTTGAAACTTGTGAGCATTTGGTCTGACTGGGAATGAGATTATTACATGTTTTTGAAAGTCTGAATGTATTTCGCCTGCTTGGGGTGTTTTACATAACACGTGGAACACCTTTTTCAGGTTCCCTACCAGTGATCTTAACAATGTTGAAACACTGTAGTGTACGCCAAGAGTCTTTCTTAGAATTGGGTCTTTTACTGCTGTGTGAAACTCTTTTTAGTGTACCACATTTCACGTCGAATCTTCATCTACTTCCTTTTTTAAGTTGGTTTACTTTGTAGGACCCATTCATACGTTCAATCCAGCTTTCATACTTTAGTCCTTTCGTTCGTATTGGCTTGCCAGGTAAGCGTTTGATATTTATGCATCTGAATCTCTCTCCTCTAACGATTTCCATAATTTTCTCATATTTGGTATCTAACTTTCCGATTGTTACACGCGCTTTTATTGTTTCGCATTTCTTCTGCATCCAGCCTTGTTTTCACATTTTCAGTTTACTGCAAAACCTATTTTTACGCTTCTATATTCACGTTTGAGGCTTCATTTCCAGTTTTTCTTTTTTAATTTTCTTCTTTAAACAGTTAAAATCAGTATCTGGTGAATTAGGCAAGAATTCTATTAGAAATAATCTTTTTGCCCATTTAATTCTCTACTGCCCTCTCTATTTCATGTGTTCAAGTTTTCCATTCGTCTTTTAATGCAATGTTTCCCCTTTCTCAGTGGGTTTTGGACTTACCTCGGACCATTTTCACAGATTTCAATCTTTCTGCAGCTCCTACAATTTCAATTAGCCGTTTATATCCAACAAAGTATGGATATAATCCATAACTGCTCCCGGAAAGAAAAACGAGTTTAAAATCTGGTTTTCAAATCCCTGTCTTGTTAATACACAATCTGAGCCCCATTGAAAACATAGGGAATAATAGCAAATGGGGAATTCTGCGTCATTGGCGAATCCCCAAACCACATAACGCTTGTCACCGACGCAGTTCTTTGTCGGGTGGTAGTATCATTTTCCGAGTCTATACTAGCACTACTGAAGGTTAAAAGACTGACATACTTAAAATTTGTATCCCGTACTTCATTTGACGTATACAGGTCAACAGAAGTACGGGATACTGGACGAAAAAAGCGACATATGTAACATTTATGTGCTTTACCTATATAGGTCAATTTAAGTACAGAATACACATGTTATAGTTGAAGTTATTTCCCACTCGCTAATACCAATTAGTATCATATTCTTCAGTTGACCTATATAGCTCAACTGAAGAATGGGCTACTATTGGTTTTCTTGTCGTTGCTAGCAAGACTGTGATAAATTTCAATCGATATTATTAGTATCGAAGCCAAAAATAAATTGTATCCCATACTTCAGTTGACCTACATAGGTCAACAGGTTGCCAATGTTAGGTACGTAGATTTCCTCGTTTTCGTTAGCACTAGTATCTTATTCTTCAGTTGACCCATACAGGTCAACTGAAGTATGGGATGCAAGTATCATGTATGTCCATCTCTCCGCCTTCGCTAGTAATACTATCTATAGAAGAACAAAATGTTAGTAGAAGTGGAGGCGAAAGAAACAACACCTTTAAAATTTGTATCCCGTACTTCATTTGATCTATACAGTTCAACTGAAGAATAGGATATGGTCGAAATATTACTGTACGTTATATATGTCTACACCTGTTTATCTCTCCTGCATTCCTTAGTTTATGAACACTTGTCTCAGCTGTTAAATCTGTGTAGTAAATCATCTCTGGCAAATTCTGACGTCATTGGTCAGAGCCGACGCATTGTATCCCGTTATTCAGTAGGTCTGAAACTATTTACCTACAGACATGCTGCTAGTGTGAGAATCTCAGCGATGCATTATTGCGCAATCGGTGATAACGGAAGTCCCTCTTTTTCATACCATACACTAAGTCATCAGCTTCTAATGCCTGTGCGGTAATAATATTCCAATATCTTACTTACTACTTCTTAAACATTACCACTAGTATTCAAATTATGGATTTCTTTTGACTCTGACATAAAACAGTGATGCTCCATATAAACCTCTTGTTCACCGCAATGTCTGAAAACGCTTACCCATTATTATTTCATAATGTAAGTTCTAGTTTATAATGTTCTTTCTAGTGCAACCAAGCACCTAACACTATCTTGGTTCCCAAGGTGGATGCTGCCAAGATGGATCAAGAGGAAGAGAGAGTAGTTGAGTGCCTCGTGGATGCTGTCAAGATAGAACAAGCCTGTCAAGATTTAGAGGAGGAGGCAGCTGAGAGTCTCATGGGAGCTGTCAAGATGGGTGAAGTGTGTGCAGAGATTGAGGAAGGGGCAGATGAGGGTCTTGTGGATGCTGCTGAGATTGGCCCAGCATGTGGAGATGAGGAGGGAGCGGCAGCTAAGGGTCTCGTGAATGTTGTCAGTATGGAACAAACCCATCAAGATTTAGAGGAGGAGGCAGCTGAGAGTCTCATGGGTGCTGCCAAGATGGGTGAAGCATGTGGAGAGAGTGAGGAAGGGGCAGATGAGGGTCTTACGGCTGCTGCTGTCATTGACCCAGTATGTGGAGATGAGGAGGAAGAGGCAGCTAAGAGTCTCGTGAATGCTGCCAAGATGGAAGAAGCCTGTCAAGCTTTAGAGGAGGAGGCAGCTGAGAGTCTCATGGGTGCTGCCAAGATGGGTGAAGCGTGTGGAGAAATTGAGGAAGGGCAGATGAGGGTGTTGTGGATGCTGCTAACATTGACCCAGTATGTGGAGATGAGGAGGAAGAGGCAGCTAAGAGTCTCGTGAATGCTGCCAAGATGGAACAAGCCTGTTAAGCTTTAGAGGAGGAGGCAGCTAGGAGTCTCATGTGTGCTGCCAAGATGGTTGAAGCGTGTGGAGAAATTGAGGAAGGGCAGATGAGGGTGTTGTGGATGCTGCTGACATTGACCCAGTATGTGGAGATGAGAAGGAAGAGGCAGCTAAGAGTCTCGTGAATGCTGCCAAGATGGAACAAGCCCATCAAGATCTAGAGGAGGATGCAGCTCAGAGTCTCATGGGTGCTGTCAAGATGTTTGAAGCATGTGTTGAGTTTGAGGAAGGGGCAAATGAGGGTGTCGTGGACACAGCTAAGATTGACCCAGCATGTGGAGATGAGGAGGAAGGGGCAGCTGAGATTCTCGTAAATGCTGACAAAATGGAAAAAGCCCATCAAGATTTAGAGGAGGAGGCAGCTGAGAGTCTCATGGGTGCTGCCAAGATGGAGGAAGTCCGTGTAGATGTGGAGGAGGGGGCAGCTGAGAGTCTTTGGAGCCAACCCTCTGGTGCTGCATGCACCCACTGAAAAAATGTTAGTTTGTTCCAAAAGTTCTTGTTTGTGTTCAGTTTGTGTTCTGTTTGTTTTTTCTTTTCTTTTTCGTTCAGTGTTTCGTTTTTTGCTGCGTTCATTTAATATTGTTTCTGTTCATTCATTTCTCAATTTTCATCAAATATCCTTGGTTTATTTAAAGCAAATAATAAATTTTATGTATTTCATCAACTGTTGTCTTATATTTTAGTGTACATCTGATTTCATTTTCAGTTTATTCTATAGCTGACTCTCTCCCTGTCATTACAAAGAAATTAACAATAGGCAAAACCCGAGGCTCAGTCTAAGGCATCTTTTGAAGCTCATTTCAGTGGCATTGAAAGGTCTATGATATATACACCATAATAGTCATCAGCAAGTGCTACATTCAGTTCTGTATTGCAAACCTCAAATAATGCCGATTTACGCAGTCTGATTTTATAGTTCTTAGAGAGGTTTAAGCAACCAGCCGCAATATCGTTGTCCCTATGTCTCTAATGACTCTGGGTAGGATCATAGCCTGGACAATTGCCCGTCTTTGTGACCAATATGTGTGAGTGTATTTCATGGCCGCAACACATGTGGAAGTGGGTTGGATGAAAAATGCGGAAAGAAGAGTGCAGATATTGCTGTAATCTCTTCTCCCCTACGTAGCTAACGTATTTGTAGTAGAAGCGTACATCCTTAAATCTGAGAGTTGACAGATGTGGGTCATATTGTTTGTGATCCTCCCTGCTGCTCCACTGAGTTTCTTTCTGGCTTGTTTAAAAATATTGTCTTGACTTGCCGGAATATGCAATCTGAAGTCAAGCTGCCACAGAAAGGAATTGTCTCCCATTATTTTCTGGTATGAGTACCTATATGATTCTGCGCGAATGATACATGTGCAATAAATTCGATTGTTTCAGTTTTCCCTAGAGAGGAGAAATAGATTACGAGTGCTGCTGGGATTCAGTGGGGAAGTTCAAATTCGAGCACGTATCCTTCTCTGACCAGCTTCTCATCTGAATAGCATAGTAATATAACCTGCTCTAACGAGAAAGAAATTTATCGTCTGCCACTCCTATTCTCAATGAGTATTCTTGCACTATGTGCTCATCAGAAGTATGTAATAGGACCCAGTTATTTACGGTTAGTGGGCTACGAAAGTACGTGCGTGAGCAACAGAGATTTTTTCCGTATGCTGTACCACTATTTGAAATCAAGTGTGCGGTGGGAAAACAAAGCATACAACTTTGTAAGTACATACAGTAGGTGCCTGGCATGATGTACCATCTCAATATGCTAAATGGTCTCATTATTATTTAATTTAGTGCAATGGATATGGAAGGGTAGTGTCCTCAGTAACTAACTGGTCGTGTTTATAGCTCGGCTGTAATACAGTCACTTCTTAAGAAATCAACTGGGGCACCATACGCCTACCAGAAATTGTGGGCAATCAGAACGGAGACTGAATATTTACAAAAGATACATAGAGAGATCACATATATCCATTGATTGTAGAAGTTAAGCAAGTAACCGTAAGAACAAAAAGAAGGTGAGCTCATCGGTATACCAACGTAACAGAATGTACAACATCGCACAGGCCAAGAAAGAAGAAACTCATCGTCTATGTAGTTATGACCACTTGCGAGCATAGTACAGAAATTTCATATACCTTACTCATACCGACATCGTCCATGTATCGACTACAACGCACACAAAAATATCAAATTCACAAGAACACACGCACACTGCCTGATCTGAAAGCAACGCACAAGGAGCGGATGCCCCTTGTCTGTACAGTCATGCCCACATGGCTTTTTTAAGACGATGATATGCACTTACTCACCATTTAATAGATCTTGATTCCGATAAAATTCGCACACTAATATTCTTTCTCAATGTATGTTTGCACACGCATGCTGCCTTAAATGAGAGCCATTGATGAACGATGAGAGCTCATTGTCTGTGTAGCCATGGCCACGTGGGACATGAAGAACCGTGGCATACAGTTTACTGCCCGTGAGATCATTCTTTACTGTAAGAACGTTCACACGATAATATTTTTATAGAGTACACACGAAAACACGCAACTTATTCGGTATGAAATGTCCGAGTTAAAGCTAATTGCCTGTGCGGCCATCAACGATAGCCCATGGAAGGCAATCGCTGATTCGTTTCTCATAAGGAAATCATCTGTTGATCCTATACAAATTGCTGGGAAAATAATAACGGAGCACCTGTAATTAAATAATGGTAACATCAGCAATCCTAAAGCTAAAGGCTTGGACAAATATTCACGCACACTGATGATTCAATGACTGCACAAGGGAAATTCCATGAGACTATGCTGTCCCTACTGAAGTTACCAGAAGTATAAAAATTTATTTGCGTTACAACAGTTCCCTACTATTAACAGACCTGAAGAAAGTGATTAATCAGTTACATTTGTAAATAACTCATTCTTGTACCGTAGACAGCCATCGGAAAAGGACGCTCCGATGGAGCGACCGTTCACTTAAAAGATACGATGCCCATCGTGGTGGACAGATAAGGCAGCATCGACTTTCTGTTCCACGGTAGAATAAATTGAATCACTTCCGTGACCAACCATGGCACAACAAATTTCAGACTATTGTATATCTCTATTATACGTATTTTGTTTGCATTCTTTCCCAGAAACATAGGTAGGTAACAACTTGACATTACACATGCATTTATGGATGCATCAGCAAACATTCATGCTCGTAACTCACTCCACACTATCTACATGGTAATAAAATGCGAACACATGGTGGGAAAAAGGGAGGTATGTACACTAATTAATAACTAAACCTGTTATCCACAATCTTCCTCAAAAGGCTACTGGTACACTGGATAGTTAAACTTATTGAAAATATAGTAATACTGATACAATTAAAAATAAAGTAGCACTTGTGTAATGCAAGTAATACCAAAAGCCGTAGTAATTTAACGGTACATATGGTAGCCAGTCAGCATTAATGTAATATTGTAACTATCATCTTATACAGGCCTCAAATGATTGGTTAATTAATGTTTTGATTAAATGAACCTCCTCCTTCCATGATCAGGGCCAAATGGTGATTTTTTTCCACTGTATACAAACTCGCTGTTACCGAGATACAGAACTGAGTCGGAGTTCGATGCAGACTGATGTATCGAGATATCATGGTTCTGCTAGATCTTATTTATTCGTTGAGTATACCAACTGTGTTGATCCCACCTTGCTAATCGTTTAAAATTAGAGTGAAGTTGCCTGCGTACGCCTAACCTGCACTCTTCATCAGTACGAATGTAAGGGGTTTACGGGTCAAGTGTGCACACCATTCCTTCCTCTGAAGACAGTAGGTAGAGATTCCGACTGTAATAGGTTGAGGTCATGTCCCTGCCTAAGCCATGCCTATTTCTGTCACTTCATAATGTCCCAGACCTCCTGTCTCACGCAAGTAATTTACCAGCCATGAAAATTGAAACAGCCACTCAAGAGTATAATATTAAACTTGCCTTTAAAACGAAACTGCCAATCGCTATCCTTGTTCTCTGCACCTTCCACTAGCCAACAGTTCTCCGAATTAAGCATTACCTTACCTAAATTGACCATATTTTTTAATAGACTGTGTTAAGATATTGATAATATTGGTGTATCTTACAGTACTTCAGTGTCTAAAATATATTTATTATATATCGAAATGCACATGACACTATAGCTGATTAAATAGCAAAATTGGTTATTGTACACATTTCCTAATTGTCTGTGGTAATTAACAAATTAAGAAAGGATATTGGTATTCCTATTTTAGACCTACTTGAGGCAATGAACTCTCTGTACAAAGATCGAATGTTCATCACCTGACATATTGTAAAACACTTCTATAGAGGGGGAGGGGATGGAAGTTTAACGCTTATTGCTACTCACTAGCAAAATGTAATCGATGTCACTGAACACCAATACTGTTTGTATTACGTTAGAACTTTAACATACATGTGGTAACGTGCATAACCATCAATGTCGTATTTTTATGGTACTTAAGCACACACGCTACAATAGAAATGATATTTTGTGACGAGATATCTAATGCCTTGTATCACTTGCACTACATATTATCTTAATATACAATGCAAGTTTTATCATGTTCCCAATACAAGATGCAAACACCCAACATGTCCAAAGGATAAGACCGTGTAACTCCCACCTGAAGCCTAAAACTCTAAATGCGTATTCTCAAATTAATTGAAACAGTAATATATCTACATCTATAACTGTGATATAACACGTGATGTACTAAAATAACTTGCTAAACTCGCAGTTCATAGCTCTTGATAGCTGTACAAAAGGTGGGCAAAAATCAAGTTGATCAAGCATCATTTTTGGGGAGAAGATAACCATCTGTTGACAAGACTTTTAATGCACTTAATCGCTTTAACTACGTATCTGCGTAGTACCAAAGGGTAACTTTGCACTGCACTATTATGACGTGTAAAGAAACAAAATGATGAAAGAATATGATGATGTACGTTACGGATAAATAAAATTTTTAACGTCAACATTTTGATCAATTAAGCACTTTTGCAAGGCACAATGGATCCCAAAATTCGATATTTCCAAATGTATTTGTCTGTATTATTCTTCACAGTACTTTTGTCTCATATGTTGGTATCAGTGATATAACTTGCATGTTTATCAACGATTTCATGCCGAGTTTTGCACCAGAGATTAAAGAAAGCAAGATTTGTATGTATTATTTGTCAAAATACGTAGAACCGTTTCCTACAAGAATACAAAGCACACATGTCACATGATCTGACTCAGAGCTTAAAGTGCACTTGTCAGTGAGAATATGTCGTTGTTTCTATGCAAGTAATCATTTTATTCCCACAGCTAAATCGTGTGCATTACTTGCCAAAACTTATCAACTAAAACTAAGTCAACTAAATGTGTTAGTAAGCCCCAAACAAAGGAATTAACTGTATCTCCCATTGGACAGTTATAACTCCCATTGGACAGTTATAACAAATTGAATAGTGTATTACTACGTGTCAGCAAATCTGTAATCGATTATCGCATGTTACAGCAAAATTATAAGAAGTTGCCCCTTACATCGCCTTATTTACGGCAAATTTGTTACAAAGTGCTCCAAAAATTACGTCATTACACCAAAATTGTAAGATGTTACCACAAACTCCGCTTTGTCACAGCAAAATTGTAACAAAATTATGCTATATTACAACAAAGTTGTAACAAATTGCCCAATATATAAGAAAATACCTTATACTTCACCGTGTTATAACAAATCGTAGCAAGTTACCCCAAATTGTAACTAATGGCTCAACAAATAAACATGCTCCACCTAAATTATAATAACTTGTGGCATACTTCGATGTGCTACTCGAAAAGTATCGTAAAATACCCTACACACCCCCATGTCACATCAAATTGTCAGAAGCTTTTACCATTTATTGTACCATGAAGTCGCCACCATTTGCTATAGGTTTCTGTAAAATGACGAAATATGGTGTGAGAAATGTCATGTAGTCTCCACAGAGCGATGACATATGTCAGCATTATCAGCAAAGGATGGCAAATGTTTTGTACTGCAATAATGTTGACTTCGCATCTTGGGGTCACTATAACGTTTGGATGACTTTCATACTGAGACAAAGACCAGTTTTGACAAATACAGAGTTTTGAAGTGGGAATAACTTTCTTTAGTTTAGTGCAAAAATCAAAATAGTCTTTTACACTAGTGCTTTCTGACAGTAACTTAGATCAGCAGTTGTGGCATGTGTGTTTATGATCCTGTAGAACAATTTTCTACATACTTCGACAAATAATACAAGCACTCCTTGACTTCTTCAATACATGGTACAAAGATGGAACTAAGATTATTCGTTAACATGTAACTTACATTAGCAGTTCCAAATGCAAGTCATGTAAATGCCGCAGCTGCTAGAAGCTACCCGACTTGGTTACCCCCTTCTCAGTATGGCTTCAGAAACTGCTGTCCCACCTACATACGTGCAAGACCCTGCCAGCCCAGCAGTCAGTAGGTTTACTTCTGGTGTCTATGACGGAGAGTGGTATGGTTACTCGCGAGACCAGCCTGCCGCATCTGATGCGCCGCATTCTGCCTCTATCGTGTACTTGTTCACGTTTATTATTTCTAAGGGCTGTGAAGTGGCAGATTCATTAGTTTCAATCACATCTGAAATTATACCATTTATGAAACCTCCAATACGGATAGTGATGACTGAAGCTTGGGAGTTCGTTTTGTAGTGCAGAGAGGAGTCAAACAGGGAAACTGCATCGGTCTAATGCCTAGGTATTTAATTGACGTGACTCTGTCAAGCGCCACTCTACCACTGCTGTACTCTAATTTAAAAGACTGTTTTTTTCTACTCCGTATTAACTTATATTTTTCTACGTTTACAACAAGATATCATTCATCAAAAAAATTAGAAATATTGTCTAAGTCACCTTGTTTCCTCCTAAAGTCACTCAACTTTGACGTCCTCCTGTACACCACACATCATCAGAAAAGAGCCATACACAGATTCTATCCCGGACTGCCAGACAATTTACAAGTAAATGTATAGGGGATATGAGCGTTTCTATCACACTTGCCTGGAGCAGTAGTGACGATACCCTTGTCGCTAATGAACACTGGCCGTCGTCGAGAACGTGCTGGGTTCTATTACTTAAGAAGTCTTCGAGCCACTGTTGCGCATGCTCATACCTTCATTAACAGTCTGCAGCTGACACCATTTCAAACATATTCCGGAATACCCTGAATATGGAAACTGCATGTTGCCCTTCACCCACGGAATGTAGGACTTCATGCGAGAAAAGGCCAGGTTTCGCATTAGCGACGCATCCGAAATGTGCTTATTTGTGGGCAGAAGCTTTTCGGTTTCAAGGAAATTTACGTTCGAACTCAAAATTTGTTGAAGCATTCTGCAGAAAACCGACGTTGGAGATGCTGGTGTGTAATTTTGTGGATAGGTCCTTCTTCCTCTCTTGCATACAGTGGTCACCTGCCTTTTCTTTTAGGCGTTCGGGGCCCTGCACTAAGCGAGCGATTTGCTATAAAACAGAGCAAAGTAAGAGATTATTACCACAGAGTACTGTCCGTAAAACCAAATCGGACTTCCGTCTGGAACTGCTGACTTACTTTTTTTATTTTATTTTCTTTGAGTTTGTTCAGTGCGGCAAGGATGCCTGTTTCTTGCCAGACGGAAGTCAGTACCACGGTCGAACCACAGTATGTTTGTATGATTCTCATTATTCAATGATTTCTTAAATGCTTATTTGATTTAGTATTCAAAAGTTATTAATAAGAGCGTCGTCGATTGCTAGAGGTGTAAATGTAGATGGATGAGATTGGTTGTAGCGGAGGAGGAAGGGAAATTGTAAGAAGAAGAGGAAGAGGAAGAAGAAGAAGAAGAGTGGAAAACATAAATGAACACGCTGTTTAATGAACCAAATGTGATACCCGTAATAAACGGCAGAAGAATGTAACGGCTGGAACATTAATCGAGGAAAAGAAAAAATTGGTGAAGGCAGAGCAAGAAGGGAACTTCGGAAGTAGACCAAAATTGAGGTGGATCGATGATCAGAGATGACCTGGAGACCATGGCAGCCCAGATGTACATGGCCAGCGAAAGACAGCAGTCCAAGACGCTGAGGATTGAGGCAATGAACCGACTTTGCTCTGTGCTGCCAAACGAGTAAAATATAGAAAAATATGAAACCTAGTAATTCTGTCTTACATGTGCACATTTTATTGCCGCAAAACTTTTAATATATCAGCATATATTGATTGTAAGACACATAGGTATCAGCTAATCGATGAAGTTCGCTGAATATTTATTTGCACTTAATAATAAAGAGTAGCGGGAGAAGTATTCGGAATCATTTTAACATAAGAAACAATCTAAAATTAGCACTGTGAGTATTTTAACCTAGCACTAATGTTCTGTCACTTTGTTCTGACTTTGACACTTGATATGTTAGGGACGAGTGAATCTTCATGTGAGAGTAAGTGGCGACACATCTTTGCTACATGAAGCTTTCGAAAACTTCGTATGTGGGAGGCAAACCGCAGTTGTTACCCACGTCTTCGTCATCTGTGTCAATGTCGCCCTCGCCACAGGGTGTTCTTACCAAGGGAGCAGTGAAAGAAGAGTTAGTTACAAATAATTCGTTTTGTACTTTCAAAGAAGAATGAGTTATCAGCAGCATGGAAACAGATTTTAGATGCAAACTGTGCACTGAAAGAAACTTTGGGAACGAATGGAGGAAAGAATATATTCAAAAACGACCTTCCGATACGAACCACAAGGAAAGAAGGACATGGGGTGGACAGCTAAGAGTTGGCGCTAAAGAAGGAGAAGAATGACGATGGTTTCGAGAAGCTGTAATATTAGTAATTTTCGCCTCACAAACATTAATATACGCTCAACAGTAAACGCCTGATGGCCTAAGTTATCGAACAATTGTAAAGTAAAAGATATGAACCATCGCATAGCAGCGACAGAGTCTATTATTCTTTATCTTTGCCGTTCTTGCGCGGTGCCTGTAAATCTCTATGTACATGTATCGATTAATGGTATAAAAAAGAATTCTGTTGTTTCAAGACAAATGAGGCTCTTGGCGCCTCACCTTTTACTGTTTGTATTCTATGAAAGGCGGACGCGGACTTGCTGCGTTCCGCAACTGTGTTATATACACTCCTGGAAATGGAAAAAAGAACACATTGACACCGGTGTGTCAGACCCACCATACTTGCTCCGGACACTGCGAGAGGGCTGTACAAGCAATGATCACACGCACGGCACAGCGGACACACCAGGAACCGCGGTGTTGGCCGTCGAATGGCGATAGCTGCGCAGCATTTGTGCACCGCCGCCGTCAGTGTCAGCCAGTTTGCCGTGGCATACGGAGCTCCATCGCAGTCTTTAACACTGGTAGCATGCCGCGACAGCGTGGACGTGAACCGTATGTGCAGTTGACGGACTTTGAGCGAGGGCGTACAGTGGGCATGCGGGAGGCCGGGTGGACGTACCGCCGAATTGCTCAACACGTGGGGCGTGAGGTCTCCACAGTACATCGATGTTGTCGCCAGTGGTCGGCGGAAGGTGCACGTGCCCGTCGACCTGGGACCGGACTGCAGCGACGCACGGATGCACGCCAAGACCGTAGGATCCTACGCAGTGCCGTAGGGGACCGCACCGCCACTTCCCAGCAAATTAGGGACACTGTTGCTCCTGGGGTATCGGCGAGGACCATTCGCAACCGTCTCCATGAAGCTGGGCTACGGTCCCGCACATCGTTAGGCCGTCTTCCGCTCACGCCCCAACATCGTGCAGCCCGCCTCCAGTGGTGTCGCGACAGGCGTGAATGGAGGGACGAATGGAGACGTGTCGTCTTCAGCGATGAGAGTCGCTTCTGCCTTGGTGCCAATGATGGTCGTATGCGTGTTTGGCGCCGTGCAGGTGAGCGCCACAATCAGGACTGCATACGACCGAGGCACACAGGGCCAACACCCGGCATCATGGTGTGGGGAGCGATCTCCTACACTGGCCGTACACCACTGGTGATCGTCGAGGGGACACCCATCGTTCTACCATTCCTAGACCGGCAAGGGAACTTCCTGTTCCAACGGGACAATGCACGTCCGCATGTATCCCGTGCCACCCAACGTGCTCTAGAAGGTGTAAGTCAACTACCCTGGCCAGCAAGATCTCCGGATCTGTCCCCCATTGAGCATGTTTGGGACTGGATGAAGCGTCGTCTCACGCGGTCTGCACGTCCAGCACGAACGCTGGTCCAACTGAGGCGCCAGGTGGAAATGGCATGGCAAGCCGTTCCACAGGACTACATCCAGCATCTCTACGATCGTCTCCATGGGAGAATAGCAGCCTGCATTGCTGCGAAAGGTGGATATACACTGTACTAGTGCCGACATTGTGCATGCTCTGTTGCCTGTGTCTATGTGCCTGTGGTTCTGTCAGTGTGATCATGTGATGTATCTGACCCCAGGAATGTGTCAATAAAGTTTCCCCTTCCTGGGACAATGAATTCACGGTGTTCTTATTTCAATTTCCAGGAGTGTATTTTCTGTGAAAATATTGAGTGAATATGCTAATTGTTATTTTTTTTCAATCAGAAAACACGTAGTTTCCTGTAACTGATTACGAACAGACAGCATCAAGACGACATTTTGACTGTTATGTATGAAATATTTAACCACAATTGTCATCTATTGTAATTTAATATGAAAAGGTACGTAGCATTAAAAAAAGTGTGTTACAGATAAGTGTGCTTAGTTTAGTAAATTAACCTAGATGAATTCCATCTCCTCATTCACTCAATTGATAATTATTTTGTGTTAGTTCATTACCAGAAATTACGATCACGCTGATGGGCCGAAGGCAGCATGAGGCAGAAGGAACATTATCGTTTTCCTATTATTTCTGAGCGAATTTGTTTTTAATTGTAGTGTTGCATTTATGTTAAAGTCCATAAATCTTCTGGTTTCTTAGTGTTGTTCCGGGTATGACTACATCGAGAATATAAAAATGCACAGAAATGATAATGTTTCTCTTATTCAGGTATTTAATGCTCAACGTATGTTATTATAATAGTGTAATCAATCCCTGATTCTGTTGCCTAGTGGCCCACCAAAATATCCACTTTTTTCCACATTTTTTTCAAAAAAAAATAAGATAATTCTTTTTCTTTTTGCCCCCCCCCAAGAGCAACGATACAAAGCGTAACTCATATTGTTTTGTGTATTCCTTTAAGAGACATCCCACTAATTTCGTCAAGAACAAAAGTTAGTAGTGGCGTTCGGCCTTTCGCCAAGTGCGCACGTTCCCACAGTAACTATAAAGGTGAAAAAGTTACAGGAACCTCTGTTAGGAGCTTTTAGACATAGCTGCAAAACATGTGAAATCTGGCTGCTTCCATACAGCCTCCTTAATCTGTCAACAATTTCACGTAATATTTCTAAGGGCATTGTAAAATCAGAGTAGATAGCCAACAGGAAAACGTTGGTTGCCTAGTGACCAACGCAGCTGACTTGGAAGTATAGATACCCTACTGTTGCGTATGTTAGCATAAGGCAGACATGCTGACATGTTTGGCGAGGATGCTAAATCTGATCTCACAATTAGGACGGAAATTTTGTCAGTTAGGAAATCATGAAACTTGTGAGTGAGATTTATAAGGTACCTTTGTAATAGACCTAGTTGTCAACAGAAAGACCGTGCTTTCGTCGTTACAGCAGGTTCCCTGTACAGCAGATTGCATTTCAACTGTGTTGCGACAAGCATTAACGGATGGTAGCTCTCTTAAAGAATATACGCCGTATATCGGTACATCAGCGCACCTGATGATGGCAACGTGGTCGATTGCCGAAATATTGTGTCCTATGCACACTCATACGAGGTTGTTCAGCCGAGGTTTATTTCGTCATAAAATACGCCTGGAGAAATTGAAGAATCACAATATACGCCGTAGATACTTACATTAATAACAACTTCAACTGGTATCATTAGTTACATTAAAATATCTGGTTGGAGTTAGTCCCTCATGACAGATTTCCGCAGAGTACTGGTGGTGACATCATAAAGTCGGAGACAAAAGCAGTTGGTGACATCAGTACGACATTTTAGAAACTGACCAAAATGCGTCTGTTCGAACGTTGAAACACATAGAATCCTTCCGCCTCAACTTACCTGTCGAAGTTTCAGGATGTTGCCTACGTGATTCAAGATGCGACACATCACTTTGATTTAGTGAGATACTACGATATGCATGATTATTGGTCTGTTCCAGAAATCTAGAAAACAGAACCGCAGGAACTATGAGTATAATTCTCGGTAGGTTCCTGATTCCTTATTAATACGATTTATTGCTCCCAGAAAGTTTGTTAGTAAAACCATATTTTATATTCTAGGCAGAGAAATCAGCTGTTAAACAAAGAACAATTCCGCCCTAAAACGGAAAATAGAGATTTTGGCGACCATCTTGTTGTGGAATTCTTGTGTCTAAACACTCGAAAACTCAAGAATATAGCGCAGTAAGAAACTGATAAAGTGCATAGTACTGAAAGCATCGTTTGATGCATTAGAAGATGTGTCATGTGCCCTGTGGCATGCTAGAGACAGTGCGAGGAAGTATTTTCTTCATTGTGTCCCGCTGTTGGTGATAGTAAGTTGTATGAAACTAGACATCTAAAGTCATCAATGTATCATTCACACCTAGGAAGGAATCTGTGTATACCAGCTGTTTGATGGCGTACGGAGTTAGGATTAAGTGTAAGTCGGAATACGGGTTCTAAACGTCAGTGTAACGGGTACATGGGGCGGGACGTGCGTACCAGCCGGTTCTCATTCTAGTGGTATGTGGGAAAACGCCTAAATTCCACAAACAGAATGACTGGCGCAACTGCGGTAGTCGTCAACCCGCGAGGCAGATTCGACCAGCGTCAGGTTCGACTCCCAGAGTCCCGGAAGGGGCCCGTTTCTTCTTTGCTTCCTTTCCCCTTACTTTTAATGTGCATTCTCTTCTTTAATGCGGTATCTCTCTTCTTGGCTATTTTTTTTCCTTCCATTCCTCTACCCTCTCACTCGCTTTGTCTTTTTATTCACTCCTTGCCTCTTAGTTTCTTTTGTTAACTGTTTGTGCAAAGAACCACAGATACAAAAAGGTTACGTTTTGTACTTCATATAAATAATGTTTAATGTCAATGAAAGAAATTGATTTCTCCCCCATAGTAACCAAGGAATGGAGAGTTTTAAATTGGGCAAATGACTTAGATGACTTTTGGAATGGGAACAGCATTTCGGATGATGTTGTTTCACTTTACTTAGGAACAGTTTATTGTAGTGGTGAGTCCGTTAAGATACAGTTTCCAAGGCACTTCCTATTGTCCCTGTCGGAGCTAGTAATCTCTGGATCAACCGTATGAAAAAAAAGAAATTTCAGTCGTCCAGGCTGATCGTCAAAGAGAATACATCACTAATCAGTTCAAGGACGTTAATCGCCTGCTGACTGAACATAACTACCATTTGGTAAGATTTATAATGTAGAAAATGTGGGGCAACTTCCTTGCTGCAGTGGATACACCGGTTCCCGTCAGATCACCGAAGTTGAGCGCTGTCGGGCGTGGCCGGCACTTGGATAGGTTACCATCCGCGCCGCCATGCGCTGTTGCCACTTTTCGGGGAGCCTTCAGCCTCCTTATGCGAAATGAGGAGCTACTCGACTGAATAGTAGCGGCTCCGGTCAAAGAAAACCATCATAACGACCGGGAGAGTGGTGTGCTGACCACACGCCCCTCCTATCCGCCTCGTCATCTGAGGTTGACACGGCGGTCGGATGCTCCCGATGGGCCACTTGTGACCTGAAGACGGAGTGACTGACTGACTATAATGTAGAAAATGTGCTTGTCAGGCATAGTTTATATAAACGCTCCTCCGAAACCCAGAACCAATAATAATAATAATAATAATAATAATAAAGGTACGTAATCCTTTACTATTTTCTTTGTGCCAGCAACAGGAAAGTGATTTAGCAACAAAATTTTTTCCTTAAAAGAACACTAATATTCCTTTAATAATGCAACAAACGTAATAATGCTTGAACATCAAGAAATTTTCATTAGGAAACGTAATTATTACATTTCTCCAAAATTCTATCCGTAAGTTTCAGGGGAAGTTCCGACCACCTGAACATTATAATAAACACCTGAACATTATAATAAAACTAATCTTTACCAATACAATTTTTTACACTCAGGATTTTTTCCAACTCTTCTTTATTTTAGTCTGGTATGGACTTTAGGCGTTAAAGGGTTATTACGCTACCCTTTTTTAAAAAATAAAGTGCAGTATGAGGTCATATGACAACTGTAGTTTTTGAAACTACTTTGGCATTTATTTATGGCTGTTTATAACTTTTTCTATATGGTGCTTCTTAAAACATTCTCCCGGCTGATGTCCAGGTTTCCCCTTGCATGTTTCGCTGTAGGAAATAGCTTCTCTTCTTCCACCTTTCTTCTTGTATTAGCAGCAGACAATGCAATGCTTCGTGGACTTTTGTATTATAAAAGGCATCTTCCCATTTAGTCTCTCCCTAGTGTCAGACGGTGATGGTCTCCCTCCTTTCTTGGAGTTTTTATTTCTCGCGTGGCCGTCTAGCTGTCTGATTAGGCTGTTTCTGTAGTAAAGGTGAGTGTGCAGTTGTTCTCCACATTTCTTTTTGTCTGTTGAGTAAGTAACGTAAATGTTGATTCCTTCAGCTTCAGTCTGCCAGAAGAATACCTGTTGCCACTACTTCGATGACAGCTTTGTAGTACCGTAGCAGTCACAGTACTGATCACCCCTGTCCACTCCTCCCACAAGCTTCGTTTACGCCAAAGTAACAGAGGGTTTCAGGGACGGAATAGGCTCTTTCTTTCTTAACGAGTCTTGGTATGAAAGACAGTCATCTCAGCCTGATCGCGCACAAAACTCGTATTGAATAAGTTTCGTGTTCTTAAAATCGCATGCGAAATCCTGCCGAAAAGGCATATCTGTATCTGTTACATGAAATTTTATTTGGAACAATTCTCGAGTAAGTTGAGGGCCTGTGTATAACCTGTCAGTAAAGACGTGATAGCCTGAACCACCTGAACGAGCTAGCACCTGCTGTGTCGAATGAGCCACTATTCGTATTGCAAAAGGTAAATAAGGAAGAATTAGAATTTCTGTAGTTGTTTTCCCATTATATTGAATGTGAGAAGAAACAGAACCATTTTCTGAATCATACAAACAGAAAACTCGTAAGTCCTACTTCATAGGCTTCCTTGGAATGTAGTACGTGAGTTGAATTCTTCCCCTGAATGCTTCTGCACTTTAATCTACAGTCACATATTTTTGGTACAAAAATTTCTTTTCGTTTTCTGTGAATATTTTCACTAAAGCTCTTCACCTTCCTCTCTCTCGTACCTTGACACTTCTGAGCTGTGACAGGTGGGACTAAATGCAGCATCCAAAATATTTGAAAGAAAAAACGACGACAAGAGAAAACATCCTTGAAAAGTGGGAAGAGTGGAATTCATTCCAGCCAGTCTTTCAAAATAGTCAACTAACTGTCATCAAATACAGGACAATGTTCAGTATTACACCAACAAACGCCTTCAATTCTCCCAATAAAGAGTTGTTTCACTATGTGACATTGAGTGTTTTGTAAGTGGAGAGACTTTCCGTATATTTTATTTTTCGTACATATTTTATCATTCACAGTTTCACTAATAAGACTTTCAGTGAAGAAGAATTGGATATAGTCAAGTTCGGGCTTGGTTCGATCTCCATGAGGTATGGTGAAACTTTGTTGCGTAACAGAAAAAGGGAACTTCAAGAGATCAGTCTCGCCATCACTACAGAATTTCCAGATATTTGCTACATGTTCTATCTTTCTTCACTTCCCACTCCATCAGTAGATTCTGATTCACTAGATCATATGTCACTGCACATGGTGGAAGTCTCTTCCTATTCACTTTCATCACTAAATTGTTCTTCGTCCCTAAATGCCTTCGAGAAGCCACCTGGCAATATCATCGTCACTTACACATTTTCTACAGGCCATTATCGTAGTAGAACGTGCGAATGCAATACGCTCTGAATTGTCATAAATAGGTCCGGATCTCTTATAACATTATATTTCAAAGTAATTGTACTCTTTCATAAAGGCAATATACTACATGAAGTGTGTGATAAGGTTCTTCTTAGTGCATACACTACCGTAAAAAGGATGTTTCATCAGCCGAGTTTAGTACGAAAAAGTAGTTAACTTAACTGTGTTAACGTCTAAATCCCTTCTCTCATTCCGTATGGTATGATATGGTGGTATTTTTAGCACGCTCAAGAGCGACATTTTCAGCGCCCACGCTCAACTGGTGGCAGACTGATGTGGGTTTCTCTCTTGAAAAGTATATACAACAGACGGTAAATTTTTTGATATAATTTTCAATAATCCTGGAACACCCATGCTCACTCAAACTCACAATTTTACTGGGAATTGCATAAACTGTGTACGCCAAGAAAGTCTGTGATTAAAACAGACAGACTGTAGCTAAATAATACACTCAGGAAACGGCATTACAATACCAGAAGGCTACTAAAATTAACAAGTACATGATTCAGCTCCAACACTATCAATAGAAACATGACTCTTCTACCTCACTTTCATTAAGGGAAAGTGAAATCATCGTAATAAAATAAGAGAAAATAAGAGAAATCAGAGCTCCAACGGAAATATTTAGGTGTTACTTTTTCCCACGCGCCATTCGAAAGTGGAATGGTAGAGAAGTAGTACGAAAATGGTTCGATGAACCCTCTGTCAGGCACGTAAGTGTGAATTGCAGAGTAACCATTAGTTGTAGATGTACACTATTTGGTACTGAGAGGGGATAATATTCTTAAATGTACGTATAGTATGACAACATGAAAAAGTAATATATTATCATGCGCAAAAGTATCCGAACGACCTGAATTGTGATCTGCCTGATTTGCATGCAACCAACATAACGTAGCTGTTTAGCGGGTCCTGTGATCGCTTTTCGGTACAATCGTTCGCTATACAAAATGGATACCACGAAAGATCACTAGACAACATTGTTCTTTAAGGCAATCAGTGCGATGTAACATCACACCATGATACGGAAAAAACTAGAAAAACACGTAATTAGAGATGAGTTATTCCCTAACGCTTGTACAGGTTAAAATGATTTTCAAAAGCGTTACCATCTCATTACAATCTGAAACAACTACCTATGGCACATAAACTATGTAGCAATCCTTAAACAAAGCAAATGTCTGCATGAACAAGATATTCTGAGACAATGTCTGGACTAATAAAGGTCCATGACAGTTCGAACTATTTTTCCTCTGTATAAGGTTTTCCCGCACCTGCTAAATGTCCCAGTGACGATTGGTTTTTGCAGTAATTGGTCATTAAAGGAACTAGTTAAAGAAAACGCGATAAACAGCGGCAAACGCTCTATAGAAACCGCGATATTAATGGAGTATAATTAGTAACATCACTGTACTAATTATTCATGAAGAATTGTTTGCCCACATGTTTGAACTATAAATGACATAACGAAATTTTTTGTTCCGGATCTGGACAGAAACCCAGCAGACGTAGCCACTTCTAACTAAAATACACTTTCGCACCTGCCCGGGACTTGATCAAGGCAACGATCATCAATGCAACTAGCCGTAAAGAGACGTGAAATATAAACGTTTTCACCAGTATTAGTTAACACATCTGAACTTGAAACGAAATGACGAAAATTATTTCTACTACATCAAAACCATTATCGCCCTGTTAACTAAACACGAAAGACGTTTAATATACTCTCCTTCACAAGTAACCAAATATGCATTTGCTGAAAATTGGAATGCTATGATTTCAAATGATGTGACGGGATTTTCTACCCAGCATGTTATCGGATTGTTATTTAAGTAAAATCAGATGTTAGAAATAGAATTTATTTACCAGCAGTGAGCTGTATCAATATGAGATGAGGGAATTGAACCCGGCGCGTACTGTCGCTGTTTCCCATCCATAAATAGACGTTCAGTATCAACTGCTTGCTCACCAGTAGTGAGATGCTCGCATGTGTCACTAGAAATAGCGGTACCTATCGTTATTGTTGACTGTTCATGAACAGACATTAAATATGCAAATTATCTTTCGGTGGTAGGTCAGTGTGCACAGGCTAGGACTGCAATCCAGATACGTCCCATTCCTAGAGATCCGAATTCGAATTTCAGTCAAGGACCAAAACTTGCAACGTCTCAAGTTCAAATTAAATATGAACACTGTGAACGAAATAACCATTCCTAAATTAAATGAAATAAACTTTTTAGTGCTAGTTTACTGGCGACAGAGTTTGTGCCTTCGGCGGCTGCCGCGTTTATTATGGCGCCATTTAAACAGGCTCTAACGCTGTTGGTAGTGAAGGGATATTGTGTTTAATGCGGATTCTGAACCACTGTGCGACCTAAAATTCTAGACTTGGCGTTACCATAGGTGAATTGGATCTTTTCATGAATGTTAAAAATGGACGCCATGAGTGAGAATCCAACCCATAGCCCGAAATTATCAAACTACAATCGACCCAGCAGATCACTACAACTCACAGTTGGCAACGTCCTGATTGTGTTGTTGTGTCACTTTTCTGTATTTTCAAATAATGTTTCTTCTTCATTTCATTATCAGTTCAAAGAGAACATATAGTGTAGTTTCCTCTGCTTAATATTCTGTACTGTGAGAAAATACAGTATAAGACAACTATTCAATATCAAGATACGAGAAGCAATTATATGCTTAACTATCTTTGATGAGTGTACATCTAAGCACATCTTAAAATACACACATCAAAAGAAGTTTTTCAACACCTTGGTTCTGTTGTGCCACCATACAGCGAAACCTTCAAAGGTGGTGATCCAGATTTCTGTACACACCAGTACCTCTAATAACCAGTAACACGTCCTCTTGCATTGATGCATGCCTGTATTCGTCGTGGCATACTATTCACAAGTTCATCAAGGCACTATTGGTCCAGATTGTCCCACTCCTCAACACCGATTCGGCGTAAATCCCTTAGAGTCGTTGATAAATCACGTCGTCCATAAACAACCCTTTTCAATCCATCCCAGGCATGTTCGATAGTGTTCATGTCTGGAGAGCATGCTGGCCACACTAGTCGAGCGATGTCGTTAGCCTGAAGGACGTCATTCACAAGATGTGCACCATGGGGGTGCGAATTGTCGTCCTGAAGACGAATGCCTCGCCAATATGCTGTCTATATGATTGCATTATTGTTCGGAGGATGGCAGTCACGTATCGTACAGACGTTACGGCGCCTTCCATGACCACCCGCGGCGTACGTCGGCCCCACATAATGCCACCCCAAAACAGCAGGGAACCTCCACCTTGCTGCGCTCGCTGGAAAGTGTGACTAAGGCGTTCAGCCTGACCGGGTTGCCTCCAAACACGTCTCCGACGATTGTCTGATTGAAGGCATATGCGACACTCATCGTGATGCCAATCCTGAGAGGTCCATTCGGCATGTTGTTGGGCCCATCTGTACAGCGCTGCATGGTGTCGTAGTTACTAAGATGAACTTCGCAATGTACGTCGGGAGTAACGTTGCGCATCATGCAGCCTGTTGCGCATAGTTTGAGTCGTAACACGACGTCCTGTGGCTGCACGAAAAGCGTCATTCAAGATGGTAGCGTTGCTGTCAGGGTTCCTCCGAGCCATAATCCATAGGGAGCGGTCACCCACTGCAGTAGTACCCTTTGGGCGCGGCCTGGGTGTGGCATGTCATCGACAGTTCCTGTCTCTCTGTATCTCCTCCATGTCTGAACAACACCGCTTGATTCACCCCGAGACGCCTGGACACTTCCCTTGTTGGGAGCCCTTCCTGGCACAAAGTAACAATGCAGACGCGATCGAACCGCGGTATTGACCGTCTAGGCATGGTTGAGCTACAGACAGCACGAGCCGTGTACCTCCTTCCTGGTGGAATGACTGGAACTGATCGACTATCTGACCTCCTCCGTCTAATAGGCGCTGCTCATGCATGCTTGTTTACATCTTTGGCCGGGTTTAGTAACATCTCTGAACAGTCAAACGGACTGTGACTGTGATACCATATCCACAGTCAACGTCTATCTCCAGGAGTTCTAGGAACCGGTGTCATGCAAAACTTTCTTTGATGTGTGTATTTTTCGTCACATACTCTTCACAGCCATCAATCACGCTCACTCAGTTCACGCTTTCGTCCACGTTATGAGTTCCAGCTTCCCCGTATGCGTTATAAATCTTCGATACGGTGCCTCTTGAAGCACCAAACACTTCGGTTACGTTGCTTACGGAAGCACCCACCGTAGGAGCACCATAGGCGCACCAACAATTCGTCTACGTTCGAATTTACTTAGCTGACACGTAATACACACAACTACACAGAAGACTGTCCTGACCTCGACCGAACCTTTCAACGTACTGAGGACATGACGAAGATGACGTTCGTGGCCAAATACAACAGCGCAACCTGTAGACTTGGCTGGCACTACAGTTACGAACTTCACCGTTGCATTTCTCGCTGTGTTTCCATGTCTTTATTCAACGCTTGTAGTTCTACAGATACCAACAGCAAACTATTGTGAGCAATGAAGGTAACGCTAGATAAATAACCTACAGAGAACATCTTTTTTATTTTTGTTCGTTCTACACTCGTGTGAATATGTGGGGAGTACATTGTTGCTACGCTCAATCCCAGTGTCTTGGCCATAAATGCAAAGGTGCCTCCTCCCTGGATAGGTCTTCATTTTGCTTTCCCGGGTAATAATGTTACTAACCTCTACATGTGTATAGTATAAGCCAATACGAATTATTGCAGGACACGAAAATTTTGAAATATACTACGTGTCAGTTGATATGAACGGGATCACAGCACGAAGAGAAACAAACTTTCCAACAAAATCCAAGTAAATGTTCCTACGTTGTATCTATGGCAAACTTTTTCACAAAAAAGAAAGGGTTTATTAAAGCTGTTCGCTACGAACAGCTTCGCAAGAATGGCCAGACTCTGGTGACTGGCACCATACGCAGCTCATACATTGTTTCCACTGCTTTTGGCAACTGCTCAAGGCAACGCAATATTCAGCCCGCACTCTGCACAGAGGGCGATATGTGATCTCCCGACGTGATACTGTACTGCCAGGATGTATCCAAATGTGTCCCTAGCGAGCTTGCCACGGCGAATATGGCCTGAGGGTACTTCTCGGTGCTGGCCGACCTCCAAGCCCACCGTCATAGGCGCCAGCTGCTTCTGCACCACTCCAGCGCACACTGGAGCTGAGCCTTCGCCGTGAATCTCAGGCAGAGTTGTAAAACTACCGTAGGCTACCGCAGACTCTTGTTAAGTAAGAGTAGATTACATTAGTTTTCTTAGCAGCTTTGGTCATTTAAGGTCGTACCAGCACTACGTGTACGTTAGGTGTGTTGCATACCTACTGGGCATTACCTTATAACCAATGCTTTCTTGGCGTAAGCGATCAGTCTCTTACCAGATTCCCGAAAAAACCAGAAGTGATGAGTTGTCAAGAAACTGAGTCAGGATATATGAAGGGCTGGGTTAACTACGGAACAGATTACTTTTCTGCACAGCCATCCTCCTGTCTGTTAATTAAAATTAAACACTATTTATAGCAAAACTGAAATTTTCGATGTTTATATCAGGTTTTATTCGAAAATTGTTGATTTGTAATGTGAAACAGAGGGATATCGTAGTAAATGCAAAACAAACAGTACATATTTATCATACAGCTCTAGTAAACGCAATTTCATCAACAAAAGGTAAAAAAAGCGAAACCAAAATATATCAAACATCGTTTCAAAACTTCGTCGAACTTTTTATATATATATATATATATATATATATATATATATATATATATATATATATTATTGTGGTGTGTGCACGCGCATGTAAACTGCACTTCCATCAAAAGTAGTGCTTTGGTTACATAAAAGCGCAAAAGTTACGCGATCAACTAATTTTTATTACTTATAAAATACAACTTATATTCTGTACTGCTATAAAATACACAGTGCACTACCACTGAATGATGCGTGGTTTTAATTAAGAGTCTGTGTAAAACAAACAACCAAACAAACAAACGAAACAAAGAAGTCGCTGGCCCCCAGTTACTCTCCTCTGAATTCATTCATATTTCTTTCCCTATCAATGTTACCAGTACTACCCGAAATACTATCATTTATTAAGTCATTTATGTAGTGTACCGAATCTACCGAATCGTATTTTAGCCAGAGTGGAACCCTAATCTGAAGTACTGACTTCACCGTCACGTCATAAGTAGGCATAATGGGCCGTTAGAATTCAGGAAAGTGAAACCGCAAGTTCATTCTCAAATGGGAGGAGGAGACTTTCAATTTAGCATGCTGTTAAGGCAATCACAGATGCTGCACTAGCTCAGTGGGAGAAGGAAAGGAAAACTGAACACTGACATTACTGCGGAAGCCATTTTTACCTCTTCATTGTTGTTTCATTCTCCTCGTTTCATTTTGTCATCGTAAAATCTCTCCAATCTTCATCCTAATGTTTTTAATATACTAAAACTGTCACAATATTATAAAGAACAATTAAATGGGTTCAAATGGCTCTGAGCACTATGGGACTCAACTGCTGTGGTCATAAGTCCCCTAGAACTTAGAACTACTTAAACCTAACTAACCTAAGGACAGCACACAACACCCAGCCATCACGAGGCAGAGAAAATCCCTGACCCCGCCGGGAATCGAACCCGGGAACCCGGGCGTGGGAAGCGAGAACGCTACCGCACGACCATGAGATGCGGGCAATTAAATGGGCTTTTTGACTTTTGCACTTTGTTACTGTACATTGAAAATTACTTCATTGTTTTTTTTTTTTTTTTTTTTTTTTTTTTTTTTAACCTAAGGCTAAAATAAAAAGATTTGACGCCGAAAGACTGAATATCCTGAGTAGTACTGTACATCCACTGAAGTAAACAACGTTGAGTATAACGATTGATTCCAATAATGATAATATATTCAAGAATAATCTTTTCCCAGTGCTTACTAATTGTTTCGGGCTATGAATCATATGATATGTCAGGTTACTGTCGAGAAAAAATAACAAGGGTAAAAAAAAAAAAAATTTATATGCCTGTTTACTAACATATTACAAACGTCCTTACATGTCGCAAAATGCATAAAATAGTTTAATATTGTCCCGTAAATGCGGTCTATTCAAATAAAAAAAATGGTAACAACTTGTACTAAATACTCAATTACGAAAAAACCATTACAAATTGAAATAACACAAATTATTAATATTTTATGAAGTATGAAGCTTCATGAAGTAATACGAAATAACACCTTACTTCCTAAACATCTGTCGTTAATATCCCTCTGAGGTCCCACATCCTGCAACACGATTTGCTGTATTTCGGCAACCGCTTCTCCAACGTATGAGGGCACTTATATACACTGCGCAATAAAATTAGAGGATCTCCTTTCTGAAAACCCGTAATCTTCTCCTGTTGCGACGCAGAAGTTTCAAATTTGGCTCAAAGGTGCCTACAACCTTTCTTTACAATGGGGCAAAAGCATGACGTCTCGCCATGTCACCCTCCGACTCAACGAGCCTTCACACAGCAAGGTGTCGACTCACGCCAAAACAAAGATTGCCATAGTCTAGAAGCTCATGTGAGCTGCAATGTGGGTTAATGATGACACATTGGCACCAAATTTTACCACAATTCTACCCAACGCCACCGTGGCCGTGTAACACGATGGGAAAGTCGTCACGCTGCCCTTACCCATATTTCACCCCTCCTGTTGACACCTTTGCGATAGAGGTGAGAACCGCGACATTCAGCGTTGGAACCACTCGGTTTCCTTATGGGTGGCCGAGAAAAATATTTCAGACACACCGCCGTTCAGAATCGAGACGAAAAGGCTTCAAGGGATAGCATAAATGGCGTCAATGAAACCAACCCTTCCCTTTGGGCGTTGAACCCCACACATTTTGCATTCGAAAACGACAGTTCGCAGTGCAGACAAGACGACGTTCTTGACAACGTTCGACATTTATACCAACCCCTGGGCACTTCAATGCTGCTCGAAGGACATCATGGGGCTGTGCCCCATTAAACCTGATGTGACTTGCTGGGAGTAAACTGCGGCCGCAATTTTTGCTCCGGTATGCAAGGTGGAAAAACTAGGGACCGTTAAAACCCATTCGATAAAATGTGAACGTGATCAGAGGCTTAAAAGTCTTTTATGCTTCTTCATTCCTCCTTTTCCGCGTCCTCATGGGGCATCATCACGAACAACATTAACATCTGCATAAATAAAACGGCGAAGGGCACCTGTATGACCCCCCCCCCTCCAATTCGACATCATCCTCGGTGCCACCCGCGTATCCTTGTTGAGCAGGTTACAAATAAACCTGTCAGAAACTTCGATATATATTAAATCTTGCTTGAATGAGATTTTCACTCTGCAGCGGAGTGTGCACTCATATGAAACTTCCTGGCAGATTAAAACTGTGTGCCGGACCGAGACTCGAACTCGGGATCTTTGCCTTTCGCGGGCAAGTGCTCCACCAACTGAGCTACCCAAGCACGACTCACGCGCCGTCCTCACAGCTTTACTTCTGCCAGTACCTCGTCTCCTACCTTCTCATTCTGGAAACATCCCATAGGCTGTGGCTAAGCCATGTCTACGTAATACCCTTTCTTTCAGCAGTGCTAGTTCTGCAAGGTTCGCAGGAGTGCTTCTGTAAAGTTTGGAAGGTAGGAGACGAGGTACTGGCAGAAGTAAATCTGTGAGGACTGCGTGTGAGTCGTGCTTGGGTAGCTCAGTTGGTAGAGCACTTGCCCGCGAAAGGCAAAGGTCCCGACTTCGAGTCTCGGTCCGGCACACAGTTTTAATCTGCCAGGAAGTTTTAAATCTTGCTTGTTTCAACTATGCAGAGTTTATTCATTTAATCGTACAGTGATTTTATACAATATACAGCTGATATAAGACAAGTGACTTTATACAATATACCTACGATATAAGACAAGATTAAACCTTAAAGTCCGTCATTTTTAACCAGTCAAGTAAGCTGGGTGTGGGAGTGAACAAGTCGTCGGGAATTCCAAGGTATGAATGAAGTGGTCAACGTTTGATTAGATGTTCAATTGCCTGCGCTTCTTGATTACATTCACACATTGGTGAACTGATCCAGCCCCATTTGTACCTGAAGTAGCTACAACAACCATGTCCAGTCCTTAACCTGTTGAGGCGGCACCAGAGGTTCCTCAGTACATCAAAACCTAGAACTTACAACGTAAATGTAGCGGAAATGGGTAGTACCATTTGTAACACGTCCTTTTATTTATCCGCTCGTTCGGGATCAAAATAGCAGCCCAAATTTACATAATTGATTAATGTGACCGTGTACCTAATGGGCTGGCAATCGGACTGGACTGCTCAGGGGATGTTACATTCCGTATTGTCCTTCGCAAATATTGTAATAAGTACTGTTTGGTGGTAAGAAGGACACAACACAGTTTCACAAACAAGATCTATATTCTTAGCAAAAGCACAAAATAAGGAGACAGCCACTGCCTTCGTCAATACACTGTTAATGACGGCTAATCTCAGCACAGGTTTCTCTAGTTATTCTTAATCGTCACACGCAACGTCCAATCACTGTAATCCAAATAATGCCGGCGCGGTAGACGCGGAAGTTCAATAGTGGCACTTAATATCACTGAAATCACTCTGTAATTAAACTTTCTCACTTTCCCGTATAATACTAACACAAAGGGGTTAAACCGCGGCGATGGCCACTCCCTTTGTCGATATTTTGCATTAATTCAACTGCTGGCTTCTGCACAGCTCTGCCCGCCTCGCGGGAACCTACCACACCCTGACTCCGCACTCTCCACTCTAACTGCTCTCCGCCCAGTTCTTCCCGCCTCGCGGGAATCTACCCAAGCAGCACTCGGCACTCCGGTGAACCCCCTCTAGCTCTCGCGACCTGCACACACACTACTCGATAGTTGCCCTGTCGACCTGTGTGAGCGCAAATTTAGTAGTAAGGGCCTGCGGACCCCTTACATCCCTGCCCTCAAAAACTTCTTTTGAACCGCAGGTGAAAAAGAATTGGCAAGGGATTTAAAACATAGCTACATTTGAACAGTACATACAATACAAATAATTAATGAATTTACAATTTTTCAAAATAATCCTGGACTCCGGTAGTGGGCTGCCTCCACAACGATTTCTACGAAAGATTATTACATCACATAAATGGCATTGTCCAAATTTACAATTTTTCATCTTAACTAGCAATAGTCCTCTCTAGTCCAATATCGAATGAAAACACACAACATATACACTCAAAAATTATTATCTAAACACAGGACATATGAATTCTACACTACCATTTAGCTATTACAGGTTTTATATCCATCCTTAGATAATTTTTGACATGAAATATGCAACTCTAATTGTAATACATCACAAAACACAATGTAAATAAACCTTCCCTCTTTCAAATGTCCATTTTACAGCTAAATGTTCTAACCATGTCTTAGCAGGTTTATTCGGGTCCTTATAGCCCTCACTCTTGGCCGGACCTCACCTGGAGTGTCATTTTGTTTCTCGGTTCCTCCGCCTCTTCCTCGGTAATCAGATGAATGATTAATATGAATCCTTGGGTCATTACTCCCTTCTCTGTTTCTATCATTAGCTTGCTTGTATTTCTGTGATCTAATAGACTCCAATTGGTCCAGTATCTTCATTAAGGCCTCTCTACCTTTAATTAGGCTCCTGGATACGGTTCCTTGCCTTTTCTGATTCAATCTTCTTTTTATCACAGATACCATGACGTTATCATTCAGGGGTTGTTCCAAAACCTCGTTCCATTTCCACAAATGTTTGACAAATTCTTCCGACGTTCCTTTCCAATTACTAAGTGGTCTGCATCGTAGTGGGCCCTCAAGTGCTGCACACTGACGACTTTTGGGCCAGCATTTCTTCAATAATCCTCCTCCAAACTGATCATAATTAGTAGTCTCTTTCTTCCTCTTGATTCCATAAGTGAAGGCCTCACCTTCGATTGCAACCCCCTGGTCATCTTCTTCTCGCTGCACGGCTATAGCATTTCTCGGATTGACTGCCAATTGGTTTTGCTTCTCTCCTATCCCCTCAACCACATCGTTGCATTGTTTCTGCATCTGCGTCACCTCGGTGATCTTTTCTCCCAATTCGGTTCTAGTTTCTTCAACCTCGTCTTCTATCTTCTCTGTTAACTTTCCTTCCATCTTCTCCACGTCTCCCTGGACCTGGTCTATATTTGCCTGTAGCTTATTTTCTCTCTCGTCGATGTTCATCTTCAATCGTTCTGGTAACTCCTGCATTTCCTTCTTCAGACTGCATTCCATCTTTGTGTATGATGTTTTGATCTCTTGTACTATAGTTTCTTGTAAATCTTCCTTTAATCATTTTCTTGTTTCTCGTGAACTCTTCTCTAACGATGCGTTAATTTCTTGTAAACCCTTTTCTAATGATTTGTAACTTTCTTTAGTTTTTCGGAATTCTTCCTTTAATGATTCTCTGAATTCTCGTACCATTTCTTCCCTTTCTTGTAAATATTCCTTTACCAAGTCTACCAACATCGACCACTTATCTTCATCCTCTGAAACTGGACTAGTTCTCGTCGTTTGTCCCGGTGTCTCGGGATAATTAGTTGAATGGGCTAGTGGGCTATCTAATGACACTTCATAATCACTGAATCTTGAATCATCTCTATTCCTGTCCTATCCCTTTCCTTTCAACTACTGCCTCACAGACCTGCTTATCTTCAGAAGACATGTTTGGTTTATATTTAATGCCCAAGCAAGTAATACAAAATAACCTCCAATAACCCAAAACACTCCCAATTACCACGAAACTAATCAAACAGTACCTGCAATCCTTTCAGTTAATTCCCAAAATGATACAACATGCATGAGTACTGAACCTAACAGCTCTCAAAAATCTAAATTTCCAATAACAATTTCCACATACACAATTTATGTAAAAATGTTTTAAACAAGATAATCATAACACTCACAAAATCTATAAATGCGAATTCATCAAAACAATTATCATTTATCCAGTGCAGTGTGCATACGTAAGCATGCTATACTTCAGAGTATGTTTCACAAACTTTTCGGAAATTACTGCAATTTAGCATTTTTCCTAACGTAAATATTAGTTAAAAACTGTTTATTTATCGCGAATACTGCACACTGAAATTTACTGTTATGTTAACCCGTCGTCTTCACTCACCAACCGACGTTACCGCGAGTCGCGATGTTTTGACGTTTGAGATGGGCGTGGCTGTGCCGCCGCTGGAGCTCGCGTGAAGTTGAAGATCAGCTGCAAGGCGACGTAGTTCCCCGTCGGTCCCTCCGTGGCGCTGCAGGCGGGCGTAGTTCGTAGTTCGGCCGCTAGATGCCGGAACTGCGCTCGTTGTCTCGAAGTTGCGTCGCTTGCTGTGGTGTCGTGTGAAATCATCTCGCGGATCGAAGTTCTTTGGTGCAACTGCTACGCGGCTGCGTGATGTCATTCACTAATTGCGTCGCCACAATACGTTATCGTCAGCATACCAGTTTATGGGTCCACACGAAACCGTCCGATTTTCACCGTTCAAAAGGCAATTTCGGTCAACCTATTACCACAAAACACCTTTCTGACGACTTGTATGGCGAAATCTTGGCTCGTCTCACTATTTTACTGTTCACACGTGTCTTTCTTTAGCGTCCACTTTTCACAGTTTTTCATGCGAATTTTTGCATTTGCACTTTACAATACAGTGGATTGACGCTATTGTTCTATTTAATATGGCAAGAAAAACAGTTTAGTCACGATCGCGAGATATTATTACTTCGTATTGTTCAAAAAATGCACTGTTCCTTATCGCGATTTTAACGTTCATGCACTGTCCCGATTCCACATTGCAAAATTAGTTTTCTGGCGTTAAACAAGGTAAATTACCTATTGTTCATTACGACTCGTCCGAAAATTGCACTTGTCCTTTCACGGTAAGCCAAGGGTGTAACATACCCTTTTATTTATTATTTTGTATCCGCTCGTTCGCGGATCTGAATAGCAGCCCAAAATTAGATAATTAATTAATGTGACCATGTACCTAATGGGCTGGCAATCGGATTGGACTGCTCAGGGGATGTTACATTCCGTATTGTCCTTCGCAAATATTGTAATAAGTACTGTTTGGTGGTAAGAAGGACACAACACAGTTTCACAAACAAGATCTATATTCTTAGCAAAAGCACAAAATAAGGAGACAGCCACTGCCTTCGTCAATACACTGTTAATGACGGCTAATCTCAGCACAGGTTTCTCTAGTTATTCTTAATCGTCACACGCAACGTCCAATCACTGTAATCCAAATAATGCCGGCGCGGTAGACGCGGAAGTTCAATAGCGGCACTTAATATCACTGAAATCACTCTGTAATTAAACTTTCTCACTTTCCCGTATAATACTAACACAAAGGGGTTAAACCGCGGCGATGGCCACTCCCTTTGTCGATATTTTGCATTAATTCAACTGCTGGCTTCTGCACAGCTCTGCCCGCCTCGCGGGAACCTACCACACCCTGACTCCGCACTCTCCACTCTAACTGCTCTCCGCCCAGTTCTTCCCGCCTCGCGGGAATCTACCCAAGCAGCACTCGGCACTCCGGTGAACCCCCTCTAGCTCTCGCGACCTGCACACACACTACTCGATAGTTGCCCTGTCGACCTGTGTGAGCGCAAATTTAGTAGTAAGGGCCTGCGGACCCCTTACACATTGATGTGCCGTTTTCACAGAATTAATTTAGTCAGGGGGCTCATATTGTTAGCAGATACACAGACTGTAATAATACACTACTGGCCATTAAAATTGCTACACCACGAAGGTGACATGCTACAGATGCGAAATTTAACCGACAGGAAGAAGATGCTGTGATATGCAAATGATAAGCTTTTCAGAGCATTCATACAAGGTTGGCGCCGGTGGCGACACATACAACGTCCTGACATGAGGAAAGTTTTCATTAGATTACTCGTACACAAACAGAAGTTGATCGGCGTTGCCTGGTCAAACGCTGTTGTGATGCCTCGTGGAAGGAGGAGAAATCTGTACCATCACATTTCCGACTTTGATAAAGGTTGGATTGTAGCCTATCGCGATTGCGGTTTATCATATCGCGACATTGCTGCTCGCGTTGGTCGAGATCCAATGACTGTTAGCAGAATATGGAATCGGTGGGATCAGGAGGGTAATACGGAACGCCGTGCTGGATCCCAACGGCCTCGGATCACTAGCAGTCGAGATGACAGGCATCTTATCCGCATGGCTGTAACGGATCGTGCAGCCACGTCTCGATCCATGGGTCAACAGATGGGGACATTTGCAAGATGACAACCATCTGCACGAACAGTTCGACGACGTTTGCAGCAGAATGGACTATCAGCTCGGAGACCATGGCTGCGGTTACCCTTGACGCTGCATCACAGACAGGAGCGCCTGCGATGGTGTACTCAACGACGAACCTGGGTGCACGAATGGCAAAACGTCATTTTTTCGGATGAATCCAGGTTCTGTTTACAGCATCATGATGGTCACATCCGTGTTTGGCGACATCGCGGTGAGCGCACATTGGAAGCATGTATTCGCCATCGCCATACTGGCGTATCACCTGGCGTGATGGTATGGGGTGCCATTTGTTACACGTCTCGGTCACCTCTTGTTCGCATTGACGGCACTTTGAACAGTAGATGTTACACTTCAGATGTGTTACGACCCGTGGCTCTACCCTTTATTCGATGCCTGCAAAACCATACACCTCAACAGCATAATGCACGACTGCATCTTGCTGGTCCTGTACGGGCCTTTCTGGATACAGAAAATGTTCGACCAATTGAAAACGTCTGATCAATGGTGGCCGAGCAACGGGCTCGTCACAATACGCCAGTGACTACTCTTGATGAACTCCGGTATCGTGTTGAATCTTCATTAGCAGCTGTACCTCTACACGCCATCCAAGCTCTGTTTGACTCAACGCCCAGGCGTATCAAGGCCGTTATTACGGCCAGACGTGGTTGTTCTGGGTATTGATTTCTCAGGATCTATGGATCCAAATTGTGTGAAAATGTAATCATATGTCAGTTCTAGTGTAATATTTTTGTCCACTGAATACCGTTTATCATCTGCGTTTCTTCTTGGTGTAGCAATTTTAATGGCCAGTAGTGTATTATCGTTCACCCTGTATGCATGTAATTACGGACATGATAGGTAATACGAACATACAGTATTGTAGCTACACCAGAGAGTGAGACAGAATTGCGTCCCTCGCACGTTAAATTATTGTACTTGTTTTGGCTCTTAGTTTATTCAGCGCGCAGGGGGCGTAGAAAATTTATTGCCCTCTGTTGTTGCTGCGAGTCGTGTGCTCACCGCAGCCGAGCTTTACGGTTCGCCGGTCGGCAGTACTTGTTGCTTCAGGCAGCCCACAGGCGTTCACAGGTCGAATACACTGCGCTGCACGGCGTGTCCCACACGAAACTGCTCCCTTATAGGACTGGCATGTCCATGGAAGTTCCAGAGACGTGAGGGAAACACAGATTTAGTGAATTACACTACCGTGAGTAATCGTTTCGCATTATTTTTAGTGAAATAGCTAGCTTCACACTGCTTCACGAACATTGCCTGTTTCCCTGAACTTGTTTATCACAGTCCGAGTTGTAGGTCTCAATGGAGCTGTCTTTCTGAGCTTCCGGTAAAATATGTCAGCACTTGTCCGTTCGTCAAACAATGAAAACTGGCGTTAGCAAAAGTTTTCCTCGTATCTATGAAGTGGATCGACTTTCATCATCTTCAAAATAAGTGAGACTTTTAGAAAAACTGTCCAGTAATTTTTTTCGTCTTCTCATGCCGTTCCATCAACTGGCAGACTGCAACCAACTCGATACAAATCTGCACCTTCCGCGAACGTGTGTCTCCTACTGATTCAGTCGTCAATGATAATCATGACTCTGCCCTAATGTGCATAATATTAATTTATCCTCCATATCATCTTGCATCAAAGCAAATATTCTGAAGTAAGTATACATACATATCTACTACATATTTCCAAAATGAAGTACTGCCTTCCTACACTCATCGAATCGAACAGCGAAGGTATTACTCGCTACTTAATTTCAGATCCGAAAGCGAAACCTTCTTAGTACTGTTGTGATCAATTTAAACTGTTTGTAAAGTTCAAACTACTTTCTTCTCAGATTTTCGGAGGGCAGCAATCCACTGCTCGTGATAATAATGTCGTAGACTGAATACGTGAGCAAGTTATAGTCTCGTTACTTAAATAATAGTTTTTAGGTACCGAATGAGTGACAAGGAGCTTTGTTTCCTTCATATAACGTGGAGAGAAACAAAACACAACAATTTAAAGAGTGGCAACGTTGTCACCATTCTGTTAGTATAAACGAGTAATTCATTAAGCATGACTAAGTGATATCTACGGTGCGCTTGTTCTCATGTGCACCTTCGGGCATAAAACCCCAATCAGGTGGAAGACAAAATATAGAAGTCAATACGACCGCACTGGATGTAGCGTTCTGCCAAAAACGTAGTGTGATTACTTACAATGGATGTGGAAACTTCATCCTCGTAAGTAACATAAAGCAGAAATCACATGCCATGTAGTTACGAATGGCCAACAACGTTGTTCATACTTCTGGAATTAGCTAAATCTTAAAATATTGTTTAACGCTCTTTCTTTGAATTTCTGAATGGGTACTTGAAACATCACTGAATCACTGTAATCCGGGTTCGATTCCTGGTCCGACTAATTTTTACTTGCCATCATTGAATTTATTTAAATTCCGGATTCAGCTGATGTTGGAATTTCTCTTTCGTCAAATATATACAGCTGCAGAATCATTAATGTTGTCTGTCCTTTCGGATATGTCAAAAGAATAGATACCACGCATATAAATAGATGGACCTTGGCGGCAAATAGTGATACCCTCAGCGTGGATGCATTCTTCGTTTCACCTCTTGAGATAATCAGATGAGTCTGCTACCATTGAGGATAATTAACAGAAGACACACATGTAGTGTGCGACACACGGGAATTAGAGTTGGACAGGAAGCAGCTTTAGTGGTCCGAAAGGTCGTACATAGCTTCAGTATCTACCGTGGCGCCGTGACTCCTAATTTTGTTTTCATTCAGTGCTGTCTGTGCTTCTGTGCGCATCACATCGTCATTCGTCTAGCAACGTTTGTTGTGAGTGTGTCTTCTGGTTGTAGCATTAGACCAAGCCATGATATCCACCATGCTTCCCAAGAACATTCCACGTAAAGTTACTGCAACTTCCTGTTTCGACAAGTCCACGTGTCTTATTCAACTTGGGTCCTTGGAGATTTACTATCGGCTTGTTAACAAGATTCGAGTCACTACAGAACAGGTTCATACAGCTTACCTTGTTTCGGATTCCTATATATTTATGTCAAGTTTCTAGAGCCCCTTCAAGTAGACAGATTACTTTCGCTTTATGGTTCCCAGGCTTTCTTCACCCGCTGCGATGGAACTACTAGTATGGTTCTTCTTGCTAACGCGGAAATCGAATATACAAATGTCAGGGTTTTTAATTTTCTGGCTGAAGTTGATGACAATTTCCTTAAAGCAGTATTGCTCCCGTATGACAAAATAAGAAAATGGTTCAAATGGCTCTGAGCACTATGGGACCCAACTGCTGTGGTCATCAGTCCCCTAGAACTTAGAACTACTTAAACCTAACTAACCTAAGGACATCACATACATCCATGCCCGAGGCAGGATTCGAACCTGCGACCGTAGCAGTCGCACGGTTCAGGACTGCGCGCCCAGAACCGCGAGACCACCGCGGCCGGCGACAAAATAAGAAGTATACGATGAGAACACTCGTCCACCTCCATCCCTCCCCCACCACCAACATCGATTGCCTTGCTATGTGTAAAACGGAATATGGAATATTCCCTCTCACTTAGATGTGTGTGGATATCGTGTTCATATTACTAACACACGACAAGTAGAGGCATGTTTACTCTGTAACGAAAGTGGTCACCTTCGATCAAATTGCCCACGTCGTGCGGTTGTCTTAAAATGACCCTGTGAACAATTGCATAAGTTGATTTCAGCGGACACTGTTCCACAACAGACGGGTGCCATACCTTCCCAAGTTACTGAAGAACAACGGGAATGACAACTCTCTTTTTCACCGTTATATTTACATCATGACCTTGAAACTGTAGTCGCCACACCGCTGGCACTTATAGTTCAACATAAGCGTCGACAGACGCGCAGGATGGTGACGATTCACAAAAATCCTCATCCCTTCCCCACTTCCGTGAAACGATCCATTCAGAGGACGCTTCTCCCCATACTAAGTCTCCGTCTTATGGTAGAACAGGATTAGACTGATTTCCCCCTCCCCCCCACCCCCCCCGCCCCCCGCCCCCGCGATAACGTTCCTTGAGGACCACCTGAGGATGGTGATCTTGTAGCGTCCCATAGCGTCTCGATGGACGCGCCGACTATACCTGCGCCCACTAGTTGTTTACACAGTCGAGTGGGGCGCGGAGATTCCCTCCTTCGGGCCAGACCTGGATGTGATACATGTGTTATACATGATCCTCTCCCACCGCCCTCCCCCCCCCCACCCCCCTCCCCCATATTACCGCGTGCAGAGCCTGTGTTGCCCCGAAGCAGCAGTAAGCAACGTTTTCAGCCGCAGCGCGTGGTGACATGCAAAAAGAAGGAGCATAAAGAATCTGAAGATTGCGGAGGTGGGAGCACAAGCGCTTTACCCTCCGATTCATCCGTGGACTCCGTCATGGATTGCGATGAGCGACACTGATGCCATCTTTTGTTCGTGAGTTCTAAATCTTCTTGTACACGATGGTTGCAAACCTGCAGTCTTTTAAGTAAGATCGTGATCGGGTTAATCAGTAGAAAATTTTATTCGAAAACAAACTAAAACACATACATGCATTATATGTCCTGACACCCGCAGAGTCGATAATTGCTTGACACCTCCGAGGTGTGCTTGAAATCAAGTTTTCATCGTATTCACCTGGAATAGACCTCCAAATGCGTCGAATTTCCGTTGACAGCTTCTTCAAAGTGATGATCATTTTTGCTTGCAACTTTTTTTGGTGTAAGAACTTACATTTTCAATAGGATTAACTGCAGGTGAGTGTAAGGGCGAATCCAGTACCTGCACATCTTTCTCCTTTTTCCAATCGCTGCAAAGCCTGCTGCGCTGCTTCTGATAATTGCCCTCCTGCAGTATACAGTCTTCGTTTTTGTCGATAAACCAACGTTTGCCAGTCGGCATCAGACGTTGAATAAATTTCTAACACCTTCTGTGCATTTAAGTAGTAGGTAAATTCGTGCAAATCTCAATCAATAATTGAAAATGAACTGATGCTTCGGAACTTTGAATGAAGGACAAGGGATCAACTCAGTGGGCTGTGAAAGAACTAAGACGATTTACTTTGCCATCTGTGTGCAACACCGACGACGCTCTTACTTAAGAGACTGTGTGTCTTCCTTACTCTGAATGTGAACAGAATCGGTTCTGAACTCTGCTTTGCAGCGTTGCGCCAATTTATATATGATTCAACTGCCGATGTGGTGTTTTTGCCTAAAGTATTGATAAGTTTTCTTTTACTGGGTTTTGTATGATCTTTAATGTGGTGCTACACATTCTACTAGAACTGCGTTATTGTATAGGGAGGGTTTATCGATAACTAATATCGAGATATCTGAAGTAGTCTGGGCGTAGACTGTACCTTTCACTATCTTAATTCTTCTTTATGTACCATCCGGATAGGGCTCTTTTTTGGACCGTTTGCGTTTTCACGAAGAAAAAATTGTATTTTTATTTTGTTAAAAACCGCAGAGAGTACTGCAAGGCAGTCATTTTAACTATGTGTTGCGTTCTGTGGACGAGACACCCAATTTCAGTTTCAGCCGGGAACTTAATGATTTAGTGAGCTCTTTGCAATTACGCAATGCAAGTACCCTACCCTCGTCAAGTATAAATACTTTACAGCTATGTCCAACAGCGAGCTTGACTGATTTTATTTCTCTGATTCACTATGTGGGTAACTGCCTACAGCCTTGCAGCAGTAGTAACGCCGGTTCCCGTCAGATCACCGAAGTTAAGCGCTGTCGGGCTGGGCTAGCACTTGAATGTGTGACCAGCCGGTCTGCCGAGCGCTGTTGGCACGTGGGGTGCACTCAAGCCCTTGTGAGGCAAAACTGAGGAGCTACTTGGTTGAGAAGTAGACGCTCCGGTCTCCAAAACTGAAGTACTGCCGGGAGAGCGGTGTGCTAACCACATGCGCCTCCACATCCGCATCCAGTGATGCATGTGCGCTGAGGATGACACGGCGGTCGGTCGGTACCCTTGGACCTTTCGTAGCCCTTTCGGACGGAATAGTAGTAGCATGTGGATAACTACTGGCGACAGAGGCTACATATGCAAGCTTCACTGCCCACTGTGCCGTAGCTGCGACCTTCAGTCACGTGCGACAACCGGTGCATCCCTGTCGTTCCTCTTGGATGCTAAATATACCTCATTTAGAGAATTGTTCTCTCGGTGATGTTATTAGCGAAGTATGGTATCGCAATCTTCGTCCCAAAGGGCAATACCCATCTCTCATTGGACTGGTGGATAAGGAATGCAAAACTGTGGCTCCGAATGGCGTTAGCAGCGCTGCAAGTGTGAGAGAGATCGTGAAGACCCTCGATTTTTACTGCGCCATTTTACGAAATCTTTATTATAGCGCCCGGTGACCTTCCCTGCGGATTACAGATATTCGGCGCGTCAAAGCGAAACTACTTCAGCTTAAACGACAGCAAATGGAAGGGCTTAGGATAAGGTCATAACCAGGCTCCTTTCTTTAAGATGAGTTACACCATCTAATTTATACTTCGAGCGCGTTGTAGATGCGTGTGTATCACGACTGTTGCAAAGAAATATGGAAGGTGATGACGTCGGAACAAGACATATGACGTACGATACACGAATACTTTTCTCATTTTTATGCATCGCTTGCTTCAGATACTGCGCTCCTTGATGGTTTTACCTCTTCTCTGGATTGTGTATTTAATCCAGAATTAAATGCTGCATTTTTATGTGGCTTTCAACGAGATGAAATCTATGATTTTATTGTTCATTCACCCTCGCGTAAATCACAGGAATTAGATTGTCTCCCTGAAGAACTTTATGGGCGCTTTTGGCCATACGGTGACACAATGACGTCACTGGAAATGACGTTTTGCAGGGGTGTTTGATTCCCTCCCCTTTCAAGGGTGGCAAGATCGTCTTAATGCCGGAAAGATCTGGGTGTTCAGACAATAACAAATTCTGCCTGATAACGCTGCTTAATTTTCATCACAAAATTGTTTCGAGGGCAATAAATAGCCGCATTCAAGTCATGCTTGTGAAAATACCTGCTGTTCACCAAAGTTGTGTTCCTGGTCACGGAATCCTGAGCCCTATCGCAGAGTGCTGTGGTGACCAGCAGGTCGCTGCCACCACTTTTGTTCCTAGGGTTTTATTTTTTGTTGATTTTAATAAGACGTTTGATAGAGAGTCACTGTCTCTTGTTGCGGGTATTGGAAGCAGTCGGTTTTAAAGAGGAAGCGTCAAGTTTTGCTCAGTCTTTTTACCGGTATCCGATCTTCTTTGGCAGTGAATGGCCAACTCATATCCTAATTCATAATCTGTTCGGGTGCCCTACAAGAAAGGCCTCTCTCCATGTCACTGTATTATTTCTGGAGGCCTCAATGGCTGTATCGCTGCTCAGCTACGTGGCTAGACGATATTAGGGGATAAACTTTCGGTGCGAGTATTTGCGGACGACATCATGGTCTTAATTCGAAATCCAGATGAAATTCCCTTGCTCACCGTAACCTTCGATGCCTTTTTCATCTTTCTGAGCCTGCGTTAATGAATGGAAATGCAGTTTGTTGAATTTACTGGGCGATCTATTGGAGATCTGTTTCTGATAAAATACCAGGGATGATTATCGAGCAAGAGCGCCGCTTCCCTACAACACTTCATGAAGTCTGGATCACGGCTATGTGTGTTTTGTGTTAAGCGTACCATGTAGCACAAATTTTTCCGCTTCCCGTGGTGATAGCCAATAAACTTAAGGAATTATCTGGGCGCTTCCTATGGAAACATCACATTTTTTGATATGAAGTGCTGGCAAGGCCCCGTCCCCTTGGAGGATTAGGGCTGTCTGAAATACTACGTTATTTATCCGACGCAGTGTCTTAACATGTACTGAAGTAGGACCTTCAAGCACGTCTCAACTGTTTACCTATTTCGGACCTGTTAGTTTAACTCCCCCTGTCGGTGTTGGCCGGATTAAATTCGAAGAGAAACATATACTGGAATTTTATATCGGTGTAAGTTATTTGGGAGCTGATACCCTCCCAAAAACACATCTCACTGCCAGATTACGTTCTGTCGCTGGGGAATCCTGGCTTGCCTGTCCTTTGTTGAGCGTGTGTGCCGACGACATCTTGGAAGATGGTGTGGTTGCATATTACCTTCATCTTCAACCAGTGGACGTGGCACGATCATGGTACAAAGTCGTTTATAATCTGGAACCAACCAAAGAACGTCTTTTTCGTATTGGTCTAAGTGCGACGGACCAGTGCACCAATTGTCTCCAAACTGATATATTAAGACATAGGATTGTCTCTTGCAGTCGAGGGCACTGAATCTGTATTAGCCGCCAACTGGCTTTCCTCACCCGATCGACCGAAACTGCCTTTCCAGCTGACTTCCTTATACGTCCAGGCTCTTCCTCTTCCCCGCGGCCGAAAACCAGTACGACCGAGTATATAGCTCTTAGGTCGTTACGTTCACTTTATAGTGGGAGGATAGGACGATCTCGGCCCTCGTACCTTTCAGCAATATAAGGCCCACTGGAAATGGCAGTGGATGGCATCAGTCGGCAGGGGACTGGGGGTAGTCAGGTTTACGGCACTGCAATGCTTCGACCGAGTAGCCCAGTGGCTGGCACACTTCACTCGCATTCTGGAGGACGACGGTTCAAACCCGCGTCTGGCCTTCCCGGTTTAGGCTTTCCGTGATTTCCCTAAATCGCTCCAGGCATATGCCGGAATGGTTCCTCTGAAAGGGCACGGCCGATTTCCTTCCCCATCCTTGACAAGGTCTGAGCTTGTGCTTCGTCTCTAAAGACCTCTATATCAACGGGACGTTAAATCCAATCTTCCTTCCCTCCTTCCATCCTTGTAATGTTTCAGGAACCCTTCCCACCCTCACGTTGTGCTTATCCTGATAATAATTGTTCCGGTTCACGGTTGTGGAGATTTTGCTTTTATATGTACGTTACATTTCATTAAAAAAATATTAAAAGAAACACTGAGAAGGTTTCCTTTGTGAGGCACTAGAGTCTCAGGTCACTGAAAGAAGTTTGAGAAAAACGAAGAAAGACGGACGTGGTAGTGGCGTTAGACTACCAAACCGCTGATCTGTGTTTGATTCTTGGTCATAGCTTTTTATTCTCTTTTCTGTGTAGGCCTGTATCTGACAATATTCTGATACTCGAAATACTTTTCTATGCGTATTTCTTGCAGTAGAAGATTGGGAGGTGTAATTAATTATCAAATAAGTATGTTTGTAATATATTTACAGTTGTTTGAAAAAATTGGCTACGGAAAAAGGAAAAACAACAGTAAAAAAAGTGGTAATGCGTAAAAAAGGGATAGCGGCTTACAAAGGAAAAAGTACTTAAAGCGACAGCTGTCGATAAGTTGGAAATCCGGGTTCGAGTCCCCGCCATCATTAGATTTATTTCAATGTCCGATTGCAGCTGATATCGATCTTTCTCTTTCGTCATGTATAGACGGCTGCAGAATCATGAATATTATCTGTTCTTTCGGATATATCCGGAACAACAGAAACCAAACGTATAAATATTGTCATTTAGTTTTGTTGGCCGTCTACCTAGAACAGTTAATAATAATTTATGACGCAGACCGTGTTGCCAAGCCACATCTTATACTGCACGTAGATCGTAGTGTATTCGGATATGAAGGTCACGCCACCAATCTTCAGTGTACAATTGACTGGGCCTGCGTTGCACCACTGCGCACTCCCCCCCCCCCCCCCCCTGCCACCTTTTTTTCCAATCACATTCGCGTGAGCTGGCGTGTTATCCACCCAGCAGGTATTGCAAGCTAGGAGAGTAAACTTGGTGGCGTGCGTACGGTCCTCTATGGTTGAGAAGTGTGGACGGGGCGTATACTTAAACACCTCGTAAACTGGAGGAAAGACGTTATCAGATCAAGGGCAGGGCCTTTTGGATGTCTTCACAGGAAGATGGACGCTAATGAAAAATGGACGGTGTGTAATTCGCCAAGGGAAAGAATACTAGCTATGAATACCTTTTTCTTTTACGTTGTACGTTGTCCTCTGCTTTCAGAATTGTGGGACCAATCACCAACCCAGAACCACACTGTCAACGTGGAGAGAAATGGAGACGTTATCAGATGCAGAGGTGAAGGTGATAACTGGGCGTGTCCACAGAACGAGTGGCGTCAATGTTAAATGGACAACATGCTGTTTGACAGGCGAAGGAAAACTGTGATCCAAGAACTTGCCTGTGGTGTTCCTGTGTGGGAATCTCGGGCGCTATAAAACATTTAGCAACAATAATTTGATTGGTCAGAAAAAGGGGATAAGCTAGCAAGTCTGGTGTAAGGTCGCGGCCTGGGTGATAGTTCTGAAAAAGGAAAGGCAAAGAGATTATTGCGGAAGGACACTTTTCGTCGAAGCGGGAATCGAGAGCTGACACTTGGCTCCTGAGCACCTTCAAGCCTCGCCTCCAGCTCAGGATACGCAGGTCCAGCTGCCGCCAGACACTCCCCGCCGCCGACTCCGTGCCACTATCTGGTCACCATCTGCAACGCGACTTCCAACACCCGGACAACAGCCTGACCGTCGCCAGATGAAGATGTACGACTGCTCTCTCATCAAAGTCCGCCTGCCAACCCGTTTTGCCGCATAGCAACCATGACTTGAAACCCTGATAACGACCCTGAGAATCTTGTAATTGATAGTGAGAAAATTATTATATCCTTCACATGGTTATAAGTAATTTGTAAATTTTATTTGTGGTGACATGGTCCAAATGCACTCTTGTTTATAAAAATTAATGTTTGTGTTTGTTTATTTACTGAGGCTATCGCTCCTAATCCTTTTATATTACTTGCAAATGCCACTTCCAGTTTAAAATGTCGTAACACCTTTTATTTAATATACTCAAGCGCAGTTTAAAGTACTGCCTAAAAAATTCGACCACTACATCATCAAATGACTGCGACATGAAATGACGTTTTCTGCTTTGTTTCGTATCCTATAATAGTATTAGTTCTCAATATTATCAGAAAAAGTGGATATTAAATTCTTTATCAAAGAACTGACATACAAATAATATGATGTGTCAGTCATTGAGCGTATAACGATCGCCATCGACGCTTTCTTAAACTAAGTTAGTAATATTTGTGAGTACCACCAAATCACATATTGATAAGATCCATTTAGATCTACAAAGACATGATAAATGGTTCAAATGGCTCTGAGCACTATGGGACTTAACATCTGAGGTCATCATTCCCCTAGAATTAAAACTACTTAAATCTAACTAACCTAAGGACATCACACACATCCATGCCCGAGGCATGATTCGAACCTGCGACCGCAGCAGCAGCGCGGTTCCGGACTGAAGCGTCTAGAACCGCTCGGCCACAACGACCGGCAAAGACATGATAAGATCAACGGAGTGGACACTTGAAAGAAAAATTAAAAATCGAAACGAAGGAAATTATGCAAAGAAACAGTGTAGAAATATTATTACAAAGACAACAGTAAAGAGGTAGACTCTAATGACCATGCCATCGATGGGTCGTTAAACTGTAAACTCACTTGGCAGCTACTGCAGGTTATATCATTGCAGGTCCACTTTGTTTTTTTCCATCTTTAGTTATGAGCTTTTTCCATCTTTGACAAGTGATGTTCTAGTGGGAGGTCATCCTCACATAAATACACACCACAAGTCATATATTATACAGGGTGAATCACTAACTATTGCCACCTAGAATAAATCCGAAATTATAATAGGAGCTGAAAAGTTTGTGGGACAAATGTTGCATGGGAAGACGGGGGCTATAGTATGACGTTGGTTTTTTGTTGCTAGGTGGGGTTGCGTCAGAGATAAGGTCAACTTTGTTTTTTTAAATGAAATGCTATAGCTTGGTCAACGAAGATCACAAAGGTGGCATGAACGTCCATTTACAGAAGGTGTTCGAAGTAATGACCATTAGTATCAATGCAGTGTTGCATTCTTCTTATCATGGACTGAGTGGTATTCATTCTCACTTCGGCACTAATCGAAGCACATGATCTGACCATTGTTTCTCGTGCAAATAGTAAATATTCGCCGAATACGGCGTATCCGTCTAACGCGCCACTGACATGTCGAACTGCCGTCTGCTTCACATCTCCTGTGCAGCAAGCTACGTAAATTTAAGTAATAACTGTGTTTTTCTTCCTTGTCACTTCTTTTTCCATGTGTTTTGTTTTTAGGAAGCTTTAATTTTCGAGTACTAGTAATAGTGTTCCATAGATTTCGTGTTTGTTTTGAATACAGTCCAGAGACCGTTAGTGCTTATTTTCATTGTTTCCAAGAAGAAGTGTCTAGTAACCACAGTTTAGTCAGCTATCAGCCGCCTTTAGTGAATTAGCAGTCTAGTTAAAAGTTGATTACTTAACTCTCTACAGTAAATTGTTGATTTCTTAGGATGGATAGGATGTGTGACTGCTGTGTACGGACGCAGGAGGAGCTGGCCACTTTTCGCGAACAGTTGAACGTGCTGATGGCCACGGTCAGCAGTCTTCAGGCCGCTGCCTCGGAGTGTAGCGGCAGTGGGGAGTCTGGTGCGTCGCATGGTACACCCCAGGTGTTACATGCTTCACCCACTGTCCCTGCTGTCGAGACATCTTCGCGGGTACCGGGTGCAGTTGGGCCACTCTCTACCCTAGGGGAGTGGCGGGTTCAACGGCGTTCGCGGCGCACGAGGCCGAGGGTCAATGTGGAGGCTGGCCCTGTGGCATTGCCCGCTCTGCCTGTGAGTGGACATGCGGCTGCTCCTTCAGCAAGGTCTGAGCAGGCACACGGGGGGAGGGGTTTATTAGCTATTGGGAGCTCCAGTATTAGGCGGGTGATGGAGCCCCTTAGGGAAATAGCGGAAAGGTCGGGGAAGAAGGCCAGTTTTCACTCTGTCTGCTTGCTGGGGGGTCTCATCCGAGATGTGGAGGAGGCCCTGCCGGCGGCGATAGAGAGCACTGGGTGCACCCGACTGCAAATTGTTGCTCATGTCGGCACCAATGACTCCTGCCGTCTGGGTTCAGAGGTCATCCTCAGTTCGTACAGGCGGTTGGCGGAATTGGTGAAGGCGGAAAGCCTCGCTCGCGGGGTGGAATCTGAGCTAACTATTTGTAGTGTCGTTCCCAGAACCGATCGCGGTCCTCTGGTGTGGAGCCGAGTGGAAGGATTAAACCAGAGGTTCAGACGATTCTACGAAGATCTGGGGTGCAAATTTCTCGACCTCCGCTATCGGGTGGAGAAATGTAGGGTCCCCCTGAATAGGTCAGGCGTGCACTGCACGCAGGAAGCGGCTACAAGGGTAGCGGAATACGTATGGAGTGCAAATGTGGATATTTTAGGTTAGAGAATTCCCTCCCAAGTCCAGACAAGACGCCTCATCAGACGCGACAAGGTAGCAGTAGGCAAAACGTAACAGGGAATGACAATATTGATGTGCTAATAGTAAACTGCAGGAGCGTCTATAGAAAGGTCTCAGAACTGCTCTCATTAATAAACGGTCACAATGCCCACATAGTACTAGGGACGGAAATATGACTGAAACCAGATGTAGACAGAAACTAAATTCTAAACTCAAATTTGAATGTATACCGCAGAGACAGAGTGAAGGGGGAGGCGTGTTTATAGCGATAAAAAGTGCAATAGTATCGAAGGAAATTGACGGAGATCCGAAAAGTGAAATAATTTGGGTGAAGGTCACGGTTAAAGCGGGTTCAAACATGGTAATTGGATGTCTATAGGCCCCCTGGCTCACCAACTGTTGTGACAGAATACCTGAAGGAAAATGTGGAAAATATTTCGAGTAGATTTCCCGACCGTGTTATAGTTTGGAGTGCAGATTTTAATTTACCAGATATAGACTGGGAGACTCAAACGTTTACAACGGGTGGCAGGCACAAAGAATCCAGTGAAATGTTTTTAAGGGCATTATCTGAAAACTACCTTGAATAGTTAAACAGAGAACCGACTCGTGGCGATAACATATTAGACCTTCTGGTGACAAACAGGCCCGAACTATTTGAAATAGTTAACGCAGAACAGGGCATCAGCGATCATAAAGCGGTTACAGCATCGGTGATTTGAGCCGTAAATAGAAATATTAATAAAGGTAAGAAGATTTTTCTGTTTAGCAATAGTGACAAAAAGCAGATTTCAGAGTACCTGACGGCTCAACACAAAAGTTTTATCTCAAGCACAGATAGTGTTGAGGATCAATGGACAAAGTTCAAAACCATCGAACAATATGCATTAGATGAGTATGTGCCAAGCAAGATCGTAAGAGATGGAAAAGAGACACTGTGGTACAACAACCGAGTTAGAAAACTGCTCCGGAAGCAAAGGGAACTTCACAGCAAACGTAAACATAGCCAAATCCTTGCAAACAAACATTACACGAAGCGAAGTGTAGTGTGAGGAGGGCTATGCGAGAGGCGTTCAACGAATTCGAAAGTAAAGTTCTATGTACTGACTTGGCAGAAAATCCTAAGAAATTTTGGTCTTATGTTAAAGCGGTACGTTGATCAAAACAAAATATCCGGACACTACGTGACCAAAATGGTACTGAAACAGAGGATGACAGACTAAAGGCCGAAATACTAAATGTCTTTTCCCAAAGCTGTTTTACGGAGGAAGACTGCAATGTAGTTCCTTCTCTAGATTGCCGCACAGATGACAAAATGGTAGATATCGAAACAGATGTCAGAGGGATAGAAATACAATTAAAATCGCTCAAAAGAGGAAAGGCCGCTGGACCTGATGGGATACCAGTTCGATTTTACACAGAGTACGCGAAGGAGCTTGCCCCCCGTTCTTGCAGCGGTGTCCCGTAGGCCTCTAGAAGAGCGTAGCGTTCCAAAGGATTGGAAAAGGGCACAGGTCATCCCCGTTTTCAAGAAGGGACGTCGAACATATGTGCAGAACTATAGCCCTATATCTCTAACGTCGATCAGTTGTAGAATTTTGGAACACGTATTATGTTAGAGTATAATGACTTTTCTGGAGATTAGAAATCTACTCTGTAGGAATCAGCATGGGTTTCTAAAAACACGATCGTGTGAAACCCAGCTCGCGCTATTCGTCCACAGACACGAGTTCCCAGGTAGATGCCTTGTTTCTTGACTTCCGCAAGGCGTTTGATACAGTTCCCCACAGTCGTTTAATGATCAAAGTAAGAGCATATGGACTATCAGACCAATTGTGGGATTGGAGTGAAGAGTTCCTAGATAACAGAACGCAGCATGTCATTACAATGGAGAGAAGTCTTCCGAAGTAGGAGCGGTTTCAGGTGTGCCACAGGGGAGTGTCGTAGGACCATTGCTATTCATAATATATATAAATGACCTTGTGGATAACATTGGAAGTTCACTGAAAATTTTTGCGGATGATGCTGTAGTGTATCGAGAGGTTGTAACAATGGAAAATTGTACTGAAATGCAGGAGGATCTGCAACGAATTGACGCATGGTGCAGGTAATGGGAATTGAATCAGAATGTAGACAAGTGTAATGTGCCGCGAATACATAGAAAGATCCTTTATCATTTAGCTATAATATGGCCGGTCAGCAACTGGAAGCAGTTAATTCCATAAATTATGTGGGAGTAGGCATTAGGAGTGATTTAAAATGTAATGACCAAATAAAATTAATCTTCGGTAAAGCACATGCCAGACTGAGATTCATTGGAAGAATCCTAAGGAAATGCAGTCCGAAAACAAAGGAAGTAGGTTACAGTACACGTGTTCGCCCACTGCTTGAATACTGCTTACCGGTGTGGGATCCGTATCAGATAGGGTTAATAGAAGATATGGAGAAGATTCAACGGAGAGCAGTGCGCTTCTTTACAGCATCATTTAGTAATCGCGAAAGCGTTACGGAGATGATAGATAAACTCCAGTGGAAGACTCTGCAAGAGAGACGCTCGTAGCTCGGTACGGGCTCTTGTTGAAGTTTCGAGAACATACCTTCACTGAGGAGTCAAGCAGTATATTGCTCCCTCCTACGTATATCTCGCGAAGAGACCACGAGGATAAAATCAGAGAGATTAGAGCCCACACAGAGGCATACCGATAATCTTTCTTTCCACGAACAATACGAGACTGGAATAGAAGGGAGAACCGTAGAGGTACTCAAGGTACCCTCCGCCACACACCGTCAGGTGGCTTGCGGAGTATGGATGTAGATGTAGATGTAGAAACACCATTCGAAGGTTTCGCCAAACAACATTAACAGGAAGGTAAGACTAGCATCGTCGAATCAAGTGAATGTGAATGACGTATTCCTTCGAAGAACAAGTCGAAGTTCTTCTCATTTATGGAGAATGCCAAAGACATTCGTTGAAAGCTGGAGACTTACACGCTGAAAGATATCCTCAGCGTAATCACCCTGCATGTCGTACATTTAAATATGTGTATGACAAACTGAGAACAACTGGATCTTTAACTCATGGAAAGTTACTAAAGAGGAAACGGAAATTGGTACTCTTGCCACTGGGGTTCGAGATCCCTGTGTTAGTTCGCGTCAAATCGCAAGGGAATCTGACATGAGCCAGAGTAGTGTTATTCGTGTTCTGCATCGCCATAAATATCATCCTTACCATATCAGTTTCCACCAAGAATTAACTGGTACGGATTGTATGCGTCGCATTGAATTCTGCCGATGGGCTCAATTTCAGATTCAGAGGGATAACACGTTTATTAATTTGATTTTATTTACTGACGAGACTACATTCGCGAACCATGGAAATGTTAATTTGCATGACATGGATTATTGGGCAACTGAAAATCCATGTTGGCTGCGGCAAGTTGCACACCAAAAACCGTGGTTGATGAATATATGGAGTGGGATTCTGGAGGACAGATTTATAGGCCCCTATTTCATCGAAGGAAATCTTAATGGCAGGAAGTACATCACATTCCAGAAAGAAACATTAGGTCTGTTATTGGAAGAAATACCTTTAGAAACAAGGAACAGAATGTGGTATCAACACGATGGGTGTCCAGCACATTTTTCGCTCACGGCTAGAAATGAGTTGTAGAGACAATTTCCAAATCTTTGGACTGGACGCGGAGGAGATTGGTCGTGGCTGGCTCGTACGTCAAACTTGACGCCTCTGGATTTTTTCTTGTGGGGATTCGTAAAAGACATTGTTTATAAAGACGTTCCAACTACACCTGAAGATATGCGAGAGAGAATTGTCAGAGCATTGCTTCGATAAGTGCCGATGTGATAAGGAATCCCACTCAGTCCATGATAAGAAAATTGCAGCACTGCATTGATACCAATGGTCATCATTTCGAAGTGGACGTTCATGCCACCTTTGTGACTTTCGGTAACCTTCAAAGACCTTATCGTTACACTTCATTTGATACGTCTCGAAAGCCGCTATCAGAAAATAAGTACCAAACTACAGCATCCCATTTAAAAAAACAAAGTTGACCACATCTCTCAAGCGACACCACCTAACAACAAAAACCCAACAATATATTGTGACACCCGTTGTCCCATACAACTCTTGTCCCACAAACTTCTCAGGTTCTATCATACTTTCGGAGTTATTCTAGGTGGCAATAGTTAGTGACTCAGCCTGTATATGATTTCAACGGGCTTTAGTTTTCAACCTTAGTTCACGTCGCGAAATGCCACGTAGTGTAAGTACAAGAGACGCATTTTGGAGACTCCTGTCGCAGACTGGTAGGGCTGAAGGGAACAACGAATTTAACACTATTAACTATCCAAGAAATATTCAAATACCTTATTACTTAACGTTATGCTCAACACACGTGACACCTTCTCGAATATTCTAGGAAAATTAGGTGATCCTCCAGCTTCTAGATGACGTAATAATAGAAGCTACTCCAAATAGAACCTCCAAATATTACGTCCTAAAAAAAGCAAATTTTGCAATTTACAATAATTTTGAAATATAACCGACAACGCAAATTTAAAACAGGAATTCAGTAAGCCAAACACAAATAACTGCAACGTTTCGTTATCACCAATTAAATTATAGTTTGCGAGAAAACCGTAAATAGCGGTGTTCTTCCGTTGCTGCTTTACAGTTCAGAGCAGCCCTACCGGTTTACCAGAGGACTCTCCGTAATGTGTAGTTTGTGCAGCAGCTAGCATTCTTCTATGAGGATCGTGATGGGAGAGTGGGGTCTAAACTACATCCGCGCCCTACCCAACTACATACACACACACACACACACACACACACACACACACACACATACACAAAATGGTTCTGAGCACTATGGGACTTAACATCTGAGGTCATTAGTCCCCTAGAACTTAGAACTACTTTAACCGAACTAACCTAAGGACATCACACACATCCATGCGCGAGGCAGGATTCGAACCTGCGACCGTAGGGGTCGCGTGATTCCAGACTGAAGCGCCTAGAACCGCTCGGCCACATCGGCCCACACACACACACACACACACACACACACACACACACACACACACACACACACGTGGGGGGAGGAGGGAGGGAGGGAGGGAGGGAGGGAGGGAGAGCGCTTTTAAAAGACTGCTAATTAAAACAACATGCCAGCCTTTGAGGCCAATTTCTCAACTAGTTGCTCTGTGATTCATTTGATTGGTAATGCGAGGCAGTACGTCATTTCCACATGCACACTAACATTATTACGTGGCAGTTCAATGAAAATAGCGGCAGTGAGTGCTTTTCGTTGTATCGTGTATTAAGCGCTCTTACTACTCCATTTTACGGATGGAAAGCGGGGGAGATCGACTGCATTGCATTGTGTACACATAGGTAAGCTGTAATACGCTTCACGACCCAGTGGAGCACTGTATGGGGAGATGCGTCATTCCGCACCAAAATGCGTCTCTCTTCACCATGTAAGTAAATTTTATGCAGTAACCGGGTCCCTCTCCGTGTACTTGCAACAATTCTCTGACACAGCTGAGAGGTCATTCTAGCCTTATTTCCGTGTGATCGACGTAATATGTCATTTTGAGCTTATGTAGAGTCACCTGGAAAAGGCAGCCCAATTAATGTCATTTGCTCCGGATTACAGATTATGTGAGCTGGGCTGCTCATCTTAAGGTGCATGAAATAATTTCTACGTTAGATTTATTTTGCCCACCCTGTTTTGTTCCTTTGCACAGATATAATATTGTTGGTCAGAATGTACAATCGCCTAGAAATCAGTCTCTTTTGGTGTCATGTCAAAGAGTAAGAGACATCCACTAGCTTTATCAGTGAAGTAATTTTTACGTACGCCCTTTCGCTATATAGACATCTACGTCTATACTGCTAAAGTAAACTTAAGATCTGAGACGGAAGGTGCTTCTGATACCATTACCATCTGGTCACTCTATTACTCCATTCGCGAATGGTCTGTGGGAAGAATGATCGTTGTTAAGCCTCTGTGTAAGCCACAATTTCTGTGCTATGATCAATTTTCGATGTACATATGGTAGTAATTATAATTTGATGGTTATTATTGTAATTATTGTTATTATTATTATTAAGTGCAGCTCATGCACTATGTATAATGTAATGTTAACTCAATAAGGATCTCAGGTTAGATGTAAGAAAGTCTCTCATCTTGCCAGTTGGCATAAGTGTATTAATAAATACATCATTTAACTGCAGCAGGATTTTCTCATCCCTAACAACTTTGCTCATGGCATACAGAACTACAAACATTCGTTCAAGGTTTTTTTTTTTTTTTAATTTTAGCCGTTTGTCCCCACATCCAAGTCTACAGATAAATATTTGAGTCGACCAACTTTTGGAATCGATCCATCGGAATTTTATATCACTCATTTTTGAAAGCATCAAAAAAAGCGTCTTTGTTCCAATAATTTTTTATTCTTATTCTGCGATCCAACTCCTCCCACAGATGTTCTATAAGATTCAAATCCAGTCTTTGACTTGGTCTCTCCAAAACCTTGACTGTTTTACGTTTTGCAAACCCAAGTCGTGCTTTCCTGTTTTTCGTAGATAACAAAGGCTTTTTCGTCGGTCTTCGTCCATGTACTCCAAAGAGTTTCATAGTGGAAACGTGAATACCGACGTTATATTTTTCTTTCGATTCTCTTTGTATCATTACAGTCGACTCGCGAACGTCAATTGTTGATTACTTTGTTTATGATATGATTGACTTTAGGATACTTTTTTTTTGTACGTCCACTCCGAGGCTTATTTTCGACAGTCCTTCGTTTATTATACAATTTTTCCATGCACTAACGAGCTGACGAGACACTTTAAAAATACGAGCAACTTCGGTTTGTTTCAGTCCTTGCTGTAGTGCACTTATCACGGCGTTTTTTATAGTCACTGGAATATTCCTTATGTTTCGGCCTATTGAAATAATCGCTGTACGAAAATATCAGTAGTAATCAGAACTAAGAAGCAAGTAACGTCCACGAATTCACGAAGCAAACTGCGTGTCGAAACACACACATCAAAAAAAGTTTTGCATCACCCCGTTTCTGAGAGTTCCGGAACCTGTACAGAATATTGGAGTAGAGATCAACATAAACATAATGTCCTCCCTTTTTATGGTTCATGATAACCACACATTGCATGTTGTACCACCATACAGTGAGACCTTCAGAGGTAGTGGTCCAGACTGCTGTACACACCGGTACCTTTAATACCCAATAGCACGTCCTCTTACATTGATGCATGCCTGGATTAGTCGTGGCATACTATCCACAAGCTCATCAAGGCACTGTTGGTCTACTCAATGGCGATTCGGCGTAGGTACCTCAGAGTGGATGGTGGGTCACGTCGTCCATAACCAGCCGTTTTCAATCTATCCCAGGCATGTTCGATAGGGTTCATATCTGGAGAGCATGCTGGCCACACTAGTCGAGCGATGTCGTTATCCTGAAGGAAGCCATTCACAAGATGTGCACGATGGGGGCGCCAATTGTCGTCCATGAGACGAATGCCTCGCCAATATGCTGTCGATATGGTTGCACTATCGGTCGGAGGACAGAAATTCGCTATCGGTCAGCCGTTACGGCGCCTTCAGTGACCACCAGCGGCGTACATCGGTCCCACATAATGCCACCCCAAAACAGCAGGGAACACCACCTTGCTGCGCTCGCTGGACAGTGTGTCTAAGGCGTTCAGCCTGACCGGGTTACCTACAAACAGGTCTCCGATGATTGTCTGGTTGAAGGCATATTCGACACTCATCGCTGAAGTGAACGTGATGCCAATCCTGAGCGATCCATTCGGCATGTTGTTGGGCCTATCTGTACCGCGCTGCATCGTGTCGTATTTGCAAACATGGACTTCGCGATGTACGTCGGGAGTAAAGATGCGCATCATGCAGCCTGTTTCGCATAGTTTGAGTCGTAACGCGACGTCCTGTGGTTGCACGGAAAGCATTATTCAACAAGGTGGCGATGTTGTCAGGGTTCCTCCGAGCCATAATCCGTAGACAGTGGTTATCCACTGCAGTAGTAGCCCTTGCGCGGTCCAAGGGAGGCATGTCATCGACAGTTCCTGTCTCTCTGTATCTCGTCCATATCCGAACAACACCGTTTTGGTTCACTCCCAGACGTCTGGAGACTTCCGTTGTTGAGAGCCCTTCCTGGTACAAAGTAACAATGCGGACGTTATCAAACCGCGGTACTCACCGTCTAGGCGCGGGTAAACTACAGCCAACACGATCCGTGTACCTCCTTCCTGGTGGAATGACTGGAACTGATCGGCTGTCGGACCCCCTCCGTCTAATAGGCGCTGCTCAAGCACGGTTGTTTACATCTTTGGGCGGTTTAGTGACATCTCTGAACAGTCAAAGGGACTGTGTCTGTGATACAATATCTACAGTCAATGTCCATCTTCAGGAGTTTTGGGAAATAGGATGATGCAAAACTTGTTTTGATGTGTGTACTTTTTAGCTCGCTGAAAGTCGCACTCGTCCGGCAGCGCAAAGTGTAAACAAACCAGTCGCAAGCTGACACCTTTAAATAGTCTCAGTTATACCGCTCTCCACTATACTCAAGACATTGTCCGATAGTGTTTTATGTTAAGAGAAATAATAACAAATTTTATCTTGTCAAAATACTTTTGAGCGCTACTGTATTTGAGTAATTAATGTTGCAAATTCATAGGTTAACGCAAGTGCAAGATATGCCATTTGCAAACGTGAAAGTCTGGCACATTAATGACCGGTGTAACCATAATAAACAAGCATGCAGACGTCAGTACAGAGGCGGTTAATGCTATTTGTGGAGACGCTGGAGTTGTCGTCCGATGATATCCCACACATGCTCGACTGGAGACCCATATGGTGATCGAGAAGGCCAAGGTAACACGTTGCCGTCATATAGAGCATGTTGAGTTAGAACAACGGCATGTGTGCGAACGTTATGTTTGTGGGATACACCCCTTGGAATACTGTTCATGAAAGACAGTGCAACAGGTCGAATCACCCGAATTATGTATAATTTGCAGTCATGACTGTGGGATAACCATGTGAGTGCTCCTGAGGTACTATGAAGATGCACCTCACACCACAGTTGCACGTGTAGGTCCAGTGTGTGTAGCACATAGACAGGTTGCTTGCAGAACCTCAACTGACCACGTTCTATCCAACACACGGCCATCAACGGCACGGAAGCAGAAGCAGATTTCGCTAGAGAACGCATCAGACCTCCACCCCGCCATCCAATGAGCTTTGGCTTGACACCACTGAAGTCGCAAATTGAATGCACGCTACATGTGACTAGTTGGAGCTGTTCTGGAAATAACCGATTTGTAACAGTTCGTTTTTGTCACAATGATGCCGACTGCCCTTCAGGTTATTGCTGCAGATGCTAAACGGTGCGCCAGAGCAATACTCCATAAATGATGGTCTTCCCTCTCGGAAGTGCCAGGCGGCCCTCCAGTGGCTGGTCATCTTGGGACTGTACATTCTCGTGACCACCCCTGACAGCAGTCATGGACATTGGCTACATTCCACCCTGCCTTTCTTCAATATCCCATAAGTAGCATTCAACTTCTCATATGCCTATTACACGACCTCATTCAAGCTCAGTGACATGCTGATAATAGCGTCTTTGTCGCTTTAAAGTCATTCTTGAATCAACTGACCATGTCTAATCTCAAAAGTAACGAACGCTGACAACCGCTACAACGTGTATTTCAAGCAATCCTGATCTGTGGCGCGAAATTTCGGATGTAGAAGCACCCTACAGACTTTCATTTATGTCACACAACTCCTCCTTAATGCTGTGATTTTTTTCGACAGTGTATATTGAACACATCTCCTTTTCCCCACTCTTCCTATCTCTTCGTCTCTTCCTTCCCCTTTCTTTGCCCATTTCTTCCACCCCCTCTGTTTGGCGATTTCGCCCTCCATCTAATCATACCCTCTTCACCTCTTTCATTCCATCTTGATCTCCCCTTCTTTTCCTACCTTCCCAAACCCCTCCACACTTTCCACATGCCTCATACCTCATGCCTCCCTTCTTTCTGTCCATTTCCTCCTCCCCTCGATCTACCCATCCCTTCCTCTGTCCATCTCAATCTGTCCCCAGCTCATCAGCATATATAGTCCCTACAGTACAGTTCAATAAGTCAGGCTGGAGCTACTCTCACAAAACACTTGTCATGCAGGTCAGGCTACACATCAGGGGCTCGAAAATCATTTATTTGTCCCAGACGTACAGGCTGCCATGAGAAACTCAACAACAAAGCACACCAGTATTACTACAATACAACATGCCTATCATGAAGGACAGCCTATATGTTGGGTTTCTTGCTCCTGACATGTAGGCTGTCGTGCAAAGTAGGTTGATTTGGCAAGCTGATACTGTTCTCACACAACTTGCCTGTCATGCTGAGCAACCCACATGCCAGTGGCTGGAAGAAACACGTTTTGCCTCCTATCTCCACTCGTATTGGAGCTGGGACCGATGGCCTTTGTAGTCTCGACCCTTCAACTCCCAACGTCACAGTGCTGATATTCATGATGCCTGCTGTTTCTGTGCCACATTTAGCTGATATAGATCTATGAGTTCCCAAACATACACACATACACTCTGCTTTATATATTTATATACATAAAATGCTGTTCTGTAAATTTTGAGATTTTCAAAAAAGATACAGGAATCCCATATGAATCCCTGTCCCTGACAACATTTGTAGCATGTTATATTTTGATTCTGTGCTGACAAATGGAAGCCTAACCCCGTTACAGTAACATTAACAGGAAATTTACCAACGAAATACTCCACGATTTCTCTAAAGTGTTCTTTCACTGCAGCATCATATGCAGCTGATATGTGGGATCATCTGACTACTAAGTTCTACCAGCTTTTGATGCTTGCCTTTGCTCAATTGTTTCACATTTAGGATCTGTAATAACATTGCTAATGGCAAATTCTTTGCGACAATGAATACTCCATCTGCAATGCTATCAACTCCAGCCGGTCGCTGTGGCCGAGCGGTTCTAGGCACTTCAATCTGGAGCCGCGCTGCTGCTACGGTTGCAGGTTCGAATCCTGCCTCGGGTATGTTAGGTTTAAGTAGTTCTAAGTCTAGGTGACTTAGTGCTTAGAGCCATGTGAATTTTGAATTTGTCCACCCCATCCCTACGATATACATGATTTCAGTCTGTCATTCATCTCTGATCCCACACACTTTTCTGATCCTGATACAATGTGAGCATAATTACCTTAATTTTGGAACGATACTTTTGATCCTCCTGCAGCTAACTAAAATCACATAAGCCTTTAAGCTTACGATCAGCAAAGACGAAAGTTCAGCTTTGTGATTTACCTGCCTGGCTTACTCTTTCTCAGATTACGGCTCGTAATTGGCCATCATGCCAATGGAGTGATTTCCTTATGCGTTATCGGCGGTATCTTTGTCCAACGCACACGGCACGCACGCACCGCTCACATCTCACCGGAAGAAGACGTGTTAACCGGGGAGCAGGAATTTTGAGCCACACCAACACGATAGGGCCTTCTGCGGCGGCACAGCCGTAGAACTTAAATAAGTTGCACATTTGTGTTTTCTATTCAGTCTACCCGGGTTGTTTGGGAAGGGATGCTCAAACAAAATGTTGTTAATTTAACCGAAGTGCTAAAATATTTTACAGTATTCATGGAGCGCGTGGGAGAGAATAGAAGGAAACTGTTGGGTTTACTGATAGCGAAATATATAATGGACGATGGGAAAGAGGATTATTTACTCCAGACTTACGCGAAGTGCAGAAAACCAGTTAGCAATATGTTTTTCACACTGTTAAAATTAGAATTTACCTTCCGCGGGATTGAAACGCACTTTAGCTTTTAGCACTCTTTGCAACCATTTTGCAGACAAACTGTACCTTACGTGCAGAAATTGTTTCATTAAAACTTACTGTACAACGCATTAGACTCTTCCAAAACCAATTTGTCCGTCACGCGCAACGTACAGCGCTGCCACCCTACACATTGCAGTATGTCGAAAAACATCTTCAGTGTGTTGTCACCGTTGACAGGACGACGCATTACGTCGGGCGCTTTAGCACTGCGTGGAACAAAATTCATGCTCCTAGAAAAATACAGTTTAAAGAGGCCTCCAGCGCGAGCCACGGTCTGTCCAGTTTTCCAATCGGTGCTGCTACAAATGCCATCACTGGTCGCGGTCTTCGCTTCTACACACAGCACGGAAATGCATTCTTTCGAGCGTATTTTTAAGACGTCACACATCAAGCTCCAACCGAATACTCGCAGTAAGGCAACTATGTACTAGCTTGATGCTATTGATAGTGACTGAAGTTGTGATCAGCAGTACTATACTGACAATTCACTGATATATGGGAACCACTGTGGGGAAGATAACCAAGAAATCCAAGTTATGTGCAACATATTTTGTTTTAAATGTAGTGTAAATAAATATATTGATGTTTAATACTTGTATTAAATGTCTGTAGTGTTCTACAGTTGGACACAACATAACCTAGAGATATATGTACCTCCTACATGTACTCAGCTACTAGAGTAACTGCTGCACAAGTGACTTATTCAGGAGCAACCCCTCTATTATTATCCTCTCGATAGCAGAAGTGAGAAAATCCTCCTCCAAGAATGTCGCAGAATTGTCAAAGTATCTCCCTGAAGCTTTCAACTTGTGTCCAAACCAGTGGACCGCGATCGGTTCTGCATGCAGTGCTGCAGATAGCGAGTTGATGTTTCATCGTGTGTGTGAGGCTAGCTGCCTTCACCAATTCAGCCAACCGTGTAAACCCACCCGTGTAAACTAGGCTTGGCTGTAGTATAATGCCCACTCGTCCAATATAGGGTGCCTAGGAAACTGTTTTCGCTGACCGATAGACAACAATTCAAGCAAATCATGTTAATGAAGTTCACAAGGCTGATGACTGAACATACAAACGAAATGTAACAATAAAGAAAAAAGTCTCCTAATTGAAGCAAACAAAGGTTCGTGGTAACACACTCACACACTAGTCACTGTCCAATTCCGAGACGAAGACGTAATCTTCGACGGTTCCAGTACTCGAGGTCGGCATCCAGCGTGAACTGAACTTTGGGCCTGGTTCTAGCCCCTAAACAGCTGTCTCCAACCAATCAGATTTCGGCGTAGTGATACTTCCTGTTGGCCATGGCTCGAGCTCCCCGTGCAGGAAGTAGTGCTCGGAATGTCGGTTTCCATTATCTTGTGTGTAAATAGCCGGTGTTTACCCTTGTGCTTTTGGGTACGCCTTCGGGCATAGACAACCTCGTCCTCTGTGGTGTTACATGGGTTGCCGGCCCTCAGGGGCTACCTTGGCTCCGGTATAACAGGCTAGTCTTCTACTCTTGCCGCAGCTAGGCGGCGCGGCGCTTATATTCTCTTCATGTAGATGTCACTCCTGTCTTGCTGTCGTCCAAGTCAGAGTACTATTGACTGACGTCGTCTCACAGCCTTCTCTGATCTTCCGTTCTTCATCGTCGTGCCAGCGCTTGTCATTACGCCAGAACATTAGCCAAGACACACATTCTACGATTGCAACCGAGTCTGCTAAGCGCCCTGGCTTCCCTCACCTCTCCACTATTCCGAGCAGCTGTGAGTAAGGCGGCTAAATCCTGAAGCCTACACGAGTGAGGAACTCAGGAAAAAGAGAAGAGGCATTGATACTGGCAGGAGGAGGCGGGTAGGCTCCACATCCCCGTACCCCGAGCCATGAAGGTGTTTAAAAAAAAAAGTAGGTTTAAAGTCGCCCATGTTGAAATATGGCAAATATTAGTTCTAATGGACATGAGATTAAATTTTCCTGTTGAACATTTCCTGTAACTGTTAGATTACAAAGTCTGGCAGCAGCAAGAAGTGGAACGAGGACTATAAGACGTCGACGCTATATTGGGCATTGGCGGCCAACTTGTTACTGGTTCACGTCGATATACTTTCAAGGAAGAAGGAAGGAAACTGGGTTCAACGTCCCGTCGAAATCGAGGTCACTAGAGACGGTGCACAAGCTCGTTTAGTGTGAAGGATTTGGAAGGGAATCGGCCTTGCCCTTTCAAAGGAACCATCCTGGCATTTGCCTCGAGCGATTTAGGGAAATCACGGAAAATCTAAATCTGGATGGCCGGACGCGGGTTGGAAACCATCGTCCTCCAGAATTCAAGCCCAGTGTGCTAACCACTGCGGCACAGCACTCGGTTGATACACTTCGTGTGGACAGTCTTCTTTTACGACTGCTACCAACCTCACTGATCTAACAGATGTGGCACTGAAGAGTGGAAAAGCAGCTTCGGAAACCAACTCCGTGTTTGAGAGAAGCCATAGAAATAACTAGAGACGCTATAGAAGAACTGTAAATGGAGGTGAGATGCTACAAAAAATTTCAGGAGTGTTTTTGAAGCAAATAAAATTTGGCAACAGCTGGACATGCCAGTCTTGGCTCCGCAGGGGATTAAAATCCAAAAGAACAGACCAAACAATTCGATGCATGGTCCTGAAGAGAAGTACTGAGGGATGGTCTTTATCTCATTTTTAGATTTTACTATAACAAATTTTGCAGATCATAAGATTTCGATTTCAACCATTGAAGTACTCTTAATAGTGAAGAATGAGAAGAGTTCAAGGCCTTTAATTGCATAGTACACTGAAGTTTAGAATGTGGAGTTGAATTACATTTATGGGTAAGGAACTCTGTGAGGTTAATATGATATTAGTAAACTGCAGGGGCATCCATGGTAAGGTCTCAAAATTAGTATCGCTTATTGAAGCTTATAATGCCCAGATAGTATTAGGAACAGAAAGTGGTCTGAAACAGAAAATGAATAGCAATTGAATCCTAAATTCAGAATATTTATCGTGAGGACAAGTTAATCACCAATGTTAGCGGTGTAATTATTGTAGCAAGTAATTCGATGATACACAGCGAGGTTATCATTGATTCTCAATGTGAATTAATATGGATGAAGTTAAGCACCAAAGATGTTTCAAAAATGGTAACTGGATGCTTTTATAGACCACTTCCGCCAGGAGGTATAATGTAGAGCGCTTCAGAGAGAACTTGTAGAATTTAGTGAACATATTTTCTGATCATTCCGTTGTATGCAAGTTGATTCAGCTTACCAGATATAGATTGGGAGAGTCATGCTATCAAAACTGATGTCAGGGAAAGGGATTCGTGTGACGTTATTCTGAATGTCTTGTCCGCAAATTGCAGATAGTTAGGGAACCAATTCGTGAAGGTAACGTCTTAGACCCCCTAGCAAGAAACATACTCGAACTTCTCGAATGAGTTAACGTAGAGGAGTGCATCAGCAACAGTCATAATGCTGTGATAACATCTATGAGTACGGGTACCAGGTAAGACTGATAAATGGAAAAAGAGAGAGAGAAGATCCAATGAAATGTGGCGCGTTTCGTTACAGGATCTTTTAGGGACAGTGCTCAAAGGACTTCAGTGTCAGACGTTACAAGAGAGGTGTTGTTCATCAAAGAGGGGTTTACTATTTAAATTTTGAGAGAGCACTTCCCGGAAAGAGTTTCACACAACTCTCTCAGAATTTCATAAGGAGTGCATTCGACAAAGTAGTGCTAATAGAGAGGCTTACCGATAGAAATTTTTCCCACGCACCATTCGTAGATGGAACAGGAAATGGGGGAACAGTTCCTGGTACCAGAAGTAACCTCCACCACACAGCATCAGGTGGCTTGCGGAGTGTTGATGCAGAGTAGAGACGTAGACGCAGATGTAGATCTGCCGTTGAAGTATTGCAGTTATGCAGCGAAAACGTGTATCCAAATATGAACAACCTTCTGAACATACGGGTCGCACTTCCTGTAGCTACAGCCACAGCAGAGAGGTCATTATGCACTTTAAAGATAATCGAAACAGTCTGAGGAATTCAACAGGACAGGCAAGTTTGCAGGTTTATTGTCTCACATTAATTCTTATAACAATTATTAGTTTATCATTTATTAATATTTACAAGTTCAAAAAGTAAAAGTTGTATGCCGCTCTGTCAGCTGCATTACGTTGATAACTTTGTTTTAGCCTTTCAAAGATGGTTAAATGTATTAGCCTTCTTCTCCATTCGTCGTTCAGTATGTAGGACATCATTGCAGGTGACAGACAACCTCGACAAGAGAAAGAAGAAACTTGATATGTCATTATAGGAAATACGCTTATTACTTACCGGTACCTTCGTTTTACTTTTAATTACTTTGAGCCGCGATTTATTTATGCATATGTAGAACAATACATTTTGTATGGATATCGTCAATACTTCGCACAGTGCTTTTTATATTTAATCCTAAGACTTTCAGAATCAACAATGCTGAGGCTGACTTTTAAAGAGTTGCATACCATGTTTTGTAAAGTACTTTCTTTTCAGATTAACTATGCTGGGAAAGACAGCATCTGGCGTGGACTGTCACATAACATGCAGTTTATAGACGCTAATAGCTCGCGATTTACGTCAACATCAATATGAGTACGTGCTTCGACCAGCCGGCGAATTGCTCTTACTAACCAGATCTGCCACCTGCATACTGTCTTGACTCGGTGTCGGCTCAATTTGGCTTGCGTGAAATGGAGATCAAGATTATTATACTCCCGGCTTGGTAGGAACTTGTTAAGAGTAGGGGCACTCAGTTATGGACGTCCTGTAAACTTCACTATTGATAACTTCAAACGTCATCGTGTCCTATATTTGGCGCTTCAGCCCGGAGCCGAACTACTGCTACGGTCGCAGGTTCGAATCCTGCTTCGGGCATGGATGTGTGTGATGTCCTTAGGTTCGTTAGGTTTAATTAGTTCTAAGTTCTAGGGGACTGATGATCTCAGCTGTTAAGTCCCGTAGTGCTCAGAGCCATTTGAACCATTTCGTCCTTTATTTGTTCAAATGTTTCCTATTCATTACTACCTAGTTGTCATAAGTTCCACGTTAACTTAAGAAGCCACTTGAATAGCACTGACTGTGTTTATTTCGAAGCCCATCTGTGATAATTGGTACCCATTATTACTGCTATTTTTTTTGTGTGGCCCTATTTTGACTATACTGTGTCTCTTAAAACCTCTGCCGGTTACTGTTTGAGGTTGACTTTCTTTGGAACGATTTATCTGTGTAATATGTGTTACGGAATTGTTTAAAACAACTAAACGAAAATGAAGCCATAGATTTGAAGTTTTTGGATATTTTAAGCGTGTCTTTGGCAGCTGGCTAATGTGAGGATTAAATTTCGTAGTTTATTTGTAACAAATTCTGTTGTGTATATTATTTTAATGACTGTGTTTTGACATCACTAGAAGCTAAGTATTGCATTGGTATGTTAACGTGGGGTTGGAGGGGTGGAGAGTGCTGGTGGGAGGAGCCTCTTGATAATGATTTGTCACTTATGATTTTATGTGATTAATGCAAATATTTCCTGAATGTTTTTGCATACCTCACAACCTGGCACCACCACTCCTAACACCAAAGCATTAGAATTTCCAATAGAAGCAACCAGTGGTCCCACTCTAAACATTGAAACGGCTTATATTAGTTGAGCTGCTGATATTTAGCGATACTGATCTGAAAGAACATCTCGTACCTCAGGGCCAGCAATAGTGTGGCAAACCGCAAACGAGTCCAGTGTGCGGGCTACGTGCGGATCACATACGTGACACGCTGTTCCTTACGTCAGGCATGGAGAACGTGAAGAAACTAGTGGTACGAATATTGAACTTTCTGAAGTCGCACATATTATTCTGACGACAGTAGCAACAGTTTTCGCTGAAACTGAATGAAGAGTACGGAGACTTCATATATTAATGCAAAGTATGTTGGTTAAGTCAACCGGCGGAACGATTTTCGGTTTAAAACTCACTATTGTTGAATCTATGAAGGAAAAACAGCAGCAGGAACGAAAATTAGAACGTGCGGAATGAATTGTTGACCTTGCATTTTAAATGGACTTGACTGCACACGCCGTAAGCTACTGCAAGGTGAGATAACTTATTTCTCATTTGGTAGGGATTTATTTAAACAGAAAATCGTATCGTAGAAGGGACAAATTCTGAGAAACACAGTTCTGTTCCCTAAATACACTATCGTCAAAGAAAACATGCGGTGTGAACAATTCATTAAGAACTTGAAAGAATTACATGACAAATATTTTCAGTGTACAGGCAACGGTTTTACTGTTTTATTATTAGTTCGATGTCTTACATGTCACGATTAAACCAAATTTGTGCTTCAGCATAGGAGCATACGGTACAGAAACTTTCTGCAGAAAAAAATAATGCAGTTAGCTGTGGAGGCTAAAATCCCTTAAAGCGATCATAATGACATTGCAAGAGAATGTAAAAGATGGACGCTAGAGGGAAATCGACTTTTTACTATGCTTAATTCACTTGTACATAGTTATTTGCTGATTGCAGTACCACTTGTTCGGTAAGAAAGTTTGTTTTAAATCCCCCTCTTACATTGAATCGGAGGAATAGATTCGTGAATTCCTTATGCCAGTTTAATAACGTTTCACTTCTTATTGGTACACGGCAACAGCTCCTCAACGTTGAGAGCCTAGTGAGGAATTCGCCGAATTACTTTCATTCCAACGGACGTCACTAACACCGCAGACATCGATACGATCTCTTACAACATGATAGTCAGATATCCCTGAGGATTACAGTGGTGGTAACCGTCGAGAGATCTAATTTCTATTCAGATTTTATCCGGAAAGAATACTGAGAGAAAGTGTACCAGAATTCTGGAGCAAAAATACGCCACATGGCCGAGGCATGCAGCCGTTTCTCTCCACACGAGGAACAGGGAGAACGAGAGTTGGTTGGGTTCCAGTTGCCACTCCACAAGTGAGGCACGTGCGTGCGCCTCCCGCCTGCTCTTAATTCAGCTTAACGTCAGAGTTCTCAGGTAATCAGGGCTCGCTAAATTGTCTCCGTGTTGCCGGGGCAGTAACACGGTGGGAACAAAACCTAAGTTCTCTCAAGTTTCGCGTTTCCGTTTCTCAACCGAGAGGCCGAGCGCGTGAAAGGTCGGCTTCTTGATACTTCTGTTAAAGCTGTCGGACAAGGCAAGTTCTCGGAACGAAGGCCGCGTCTTGCCGAAGTAACCAGGAGAGTTGGAAGTTCAACACACTGTGGGCAGAGCTCGCCTAATCCCCGGGCCGCGAAATTCAGGAGTATGGCGGTGACATTTTGGTTCAGGCTGTGTATACATACTCATAACTTTCGTTGCACTTAGTGCCTCTGTTTGGAACGATGTAGACTTTAGAACGCAAAATCTCAGAATAGTGCCCCCTCCTAGTTTATTGATTCTGAAAGGAGAATCCATAAGACATATGAAGGGCTTATTTCAATAGTGGTACAAGTCCATTACCTCCACTTTTCTGCTATAATGCTTCTGAAATTAATGATCCAAACAAACAGAAAGAAAGGTTCATCTCTAGCAAGAAGCCATATACTTAAATTTTTCTGGTATCTCAACTGCAGATTTTTCAGCGCTCATTTAACTTTAGGACTCTGTACCTCAGAATGAACAAAAATGGACTTGTACCACTATTGAAATAAGCCCTTCATATATTAAAGAGGAAATCGCGGCTGGGACGTTAACTGTACTAATAAAATTACTTTTTGGATAAGTACGTTTGGCACTTTCCTCTCCAGATTCCAAAGAACGAGTCATAGTCGTGAGCTGAAACAGTAATCACTAAAAAAACTGCGTTTGCATCTCTGACGTCAGGCATGCGTATTCTAGGAGGAGGAGATTAGTGTTTAACGACCCGTCGGCATCTATGTCATTAGAGACGGGGCACAAGCTAGGATTAGGAAAGGACTGGGAAGGAAATCAGCCGTGTCCTTTGAAAGGGACAATCCCGGCATTTCTCCGTTGTGATTTAGGGATTTAATAAAAACTAAACTCCTCCCGAACAGGCCATGAACGCCCAACGTACCGACCGGCCGCCGTGTCATCCTCAGATTATAGGCGTAACTGGATGCGCATACGGAGGGGCACGTGGTCAGCACACCGCTCTCCCGGCCGTATGTCAGTTTCTGAGACCGGAGCCGCTACTTCTCAGTCAACGAGCTCCTCAGTTTGTCTAACAACGGCTGAGTGCGCCCAGCTTGCCGACAGCACTCGGCAGACCGGGTGGTCACCAATCCAAGTGCTAGCCCAGCCCGACAGCGCTTAACTTCGGTGATCTCACGGCAACCGATGTTACCACTGCGACAAGGCCGTTGGCTTTTGTATATAATGAAAACGTAAATCGGGATGGCCGGACGTGGGGTTGAAACGTCGTCCTCCCGAATGCGAGTCCAGTTTGCTAATCACTGCGGCCTGTATCCAAAGGGTGAAGAGAGATGTCATGCCGGTCTCCAAACATCCTCACTCCTTCTCCCTTGTGACAGCAAGATCGGCCACAGAGCCTACTGGTGACAGATCGTCTGAAATCGGCGAGGTTGCTGTGGTGGAGACACGCACGTCCATCATATCTCGATGCAGGTACCTGCATTTTTTCCAGACAATGATGTCCCCTCTGCACAATAGAAGCGCTGGTCGTCGACTTCCCCGACTCAGGATCGGGATGAATGATTGTAACGGTGTAGAATAACGTGAAGTCGAGTAATACCGAGCAGAGTCTTTAGAGGGAAGCTATTTTTAATTCTAGTGATTTCCTTTGTTCCTTCCTTCGTAGTAGAGGACCAGTCGTATAGAATTTTTTCAAAGAAATTTCCGCCATTTGACTGTCAATTTTATTTCATTTTTTGTTTTTTACACAATCATGATATCGGTTTTGTAGTCATTCTCAAGGTATGTTGAAGTAAAATATGTCTATGTCTGTGACGATGACATATTTTCAGTTACCAGCCATTGTACTGTACGCAGATTACAACAGTTTTACACTCTCATACCGCGCCAAAACAGTGACACCTACATTTGACAAAGTCTAAACAGTGCCACAATTTAACAGATCAAGTATATTCTATAATGATCAGCGGGCTGCACGTTCGAGACGCAACCGCTCAACTCTGCTGTCCCTTCGCGACCGCCTCTTTGTTACCTATTCGCATGATAGGAAAGTGCTTCCTTGTGTTTAGACCTTTGGGATAATCAGACCCCTCCGTTTTGTTGACTACTGATCCGCGTTTCTACTGGGAGGTTAGAACCAAGGATTGTTAGTTCCTGCAACATTCATTTGCAGCCGCACACTCTGGGTGAACAGACGCTGACCAGGAAGCCGCCCACTTTGGATGCCGTTATTCAACCTAGTGCTCGACAACGTAATGAGGGAGTGGGAAAAAAACTGAACACTCAAGGACACTGGAAACCAACACGACTAGGAAGATGCCGTGACAAAATAGAAATAACAAACCTAGCTTTCGCAGATAACCCGGCCTTACTATCAGACAACGAAGCAACAGCATCCAAACAAATAGAGGTACTAAAAGAATGCGCGGAAAAAGTCTGACTGCAAATCTCTTTCGAGAAGTCTGAATTTTCCTGCTCAAAATGAAACATAACAAAATTAAACACAAAATACGGCAAAATAAACAGAGTAGCATATTCCAAGTATCTAGGTGAAATCCTTGAACCTACAGGAGGAGAAAAGATAGCACAGAAGCTTGACTACAAAAAATGAAGAGAGCGTTCGGGAAGACAGCGCTTATATAATAGAAAATGTATGTCCATTAACCCAAAAGTCAGACACTACAACACAGTAATCAAGCCTGAAATACCGTATGCAAGTGAGACGCTAACACACCATACGAAAAGTGACACGGAAAGCATACTGTAGGAAGAAAGGAAAATCATGAAAAAAATTCTCGGTCCAAAGCTGACAGAAGAGGGATACAGATTACACTCTAGGAAAACTACAGAGAAGATGTCAAACATAGCAGCAGATGTCAGAAAAAAAAGGTTGGAGTTCTATATGCACATCATCAGGCTATCACCAAAACGATTCACCAAGACATTTCTAACATGCGTCAAATCAACAATACCACGGATCACACAAGTCAGACTGGACCTAGAAGCAGCACAAATGGATCCAATAGAAACTGAAGACAGAAATGTATACAGGGACAAGATAAACAAGTGGAATGTGAGGTCGAGTATGAAGTTCCAAAGAAAGATGGGACAGAGTGGACTGAAGATAGAAAGAGACTCCATGGAAAAAAAAGTAAGAGAATCGTGGAAGATCAGAGAGAACGCTCAAATGAGGCATAATGATTTGCGTGATCCTACAGGGTCACGACGCATAATAATAATAATAATAATAAAAAACTGCCTTGTCAGGTCGACCAGTGGCCGTCTCCATAGATGGTTGAGACAATGCCACGTCACCACACACCCTACCCAGGACGCTCTCTGTCCTCCAGTTTATTTACCTCCCCCCCCCCCCCCTCTCTATCCTCTGTCTCACACAATCCAGTGGCAACATATTGCCCAACATTGCGTAATCTTAGGTGTCACTCACTGACTACCCCCTATTTAACACAGTTACTAACCCTTCTCCCCAAAAACATTTTACTAAAGGTACAGACTTTTCTTTCTTTCTTTCTTTGGGTCTTGTCCCACCTCACGCGGGGTCGGCCGTGTTATTACGGACTTGGCAGTGTTAGTGGCAGAGGATGGCCGGATGTCCTTCCTGCCGCCACCCCGAAGCCCCCAGGACGTAAGTAGTGTAGCCCAGTAGTGTGCATCTAGTGTAAGCCACGAAATAGTGCGAACGTTCTCAAATGTCCGTGAGTCGTGTAACTGAGGCGGAGCTTGGGATGTGGAAAACCGCCTAAAAACGACATCCAGGCTGGCCGGCATACCTGCCCTCGTCGTCAATACGCTGGGCGGATTCTATCTGGGGCCGACGCGCCTACCCGAGTCCAGGAAGCAGTGCATTAGCGCTCTCGGCTACCCTGGCACGTCTACTAAAGGTATAGACTGATAAAACATTATAATCACTGCCCACCATGCCGTTGGATGCCCCCTGGTGGCGTTGTGGGCGCGTGACGCGGCGACAAAAGTATGTAAGCGGAGCAGACAGGGGCGGGGGATCACCATAGCAAAGATATGGGCTGCAAATGTGGCAATACATTTAGACAAGCGGCTTTAATAAATGGCAGCTTATTTTTACACAGATCCTGTGAACGAGTAACTGAAAACTGCGAAGCTGGTCGAATGTCATGTGCTACTCTCGTGGGCATCTATAAAAAGAGGCTGAAGGATAGTGATACTACAACTAGGCGCTAAATGGTTGGAGGTCCACGAATCTTCACAGAATGTTGGTTTCATAGGCTTGTCTGCTCTATAAAGTAGGATAGATGATGGTCTGTGGCATCTCTGTCGAAAGAGCACAATGCTGGTGCTCGCACAAGTGTTCCTGAGCACAACGTTCACCATACATTGCAGAATATGGAGCCCTGCAGCAGACCACCACTTCGTTTTCACATGTTTCCCCAACGATATCGTCAATTACGATTGCAGTGGGCACGGGATTCGACCGTCTGTCAATGGAAACGTGTCGGCACTTAGCGTGACTCAGATTTGTGCTTCACTAGGTTGATGGTCGTCTCCACAAACGCCGTTATCGAGGTGAACAGCGGTCCAAACGTGCAGCGTGTCATGGTCGCAGCCTGGTGGGAGCAGCATTATGCTGTGGGAGACCCTCTCCTACTCTACCACGGGAAACTGAGTTAGTAATCCATGACATGCTGATACCTGCGAACCACCCGCATCCCTTCATGTTTTGTGTCCACCCCGAGGGCGACGTCATCTTTCAGCAGTATAATTGTCCGTGTCTCGGAGTCATAACTGTGCTACAGTGGTTTGAGAACGTTATAGTGAACTCACGTTGATGTCTCGGCGACTAGAATCGCCTGATGTAAATCCTATGACACCCGTCTTGGTCACTATCGGATGCTGTCACCGCGTACGCAAATCAGCAGCCCGTTTTTCATGCAAACTACATGGCCTCTATGTAGACATCTAATGCCACATACCTCCACAAACTTATCAACAAACTGTCGGATTCCTGATTTCGTTCCGAAGACAGACAAACAAGCTAGTAAACAGGTGGTCAAAATGTTTTGGCTCACCAGTGTACATTTTTTGCATACATGAATTTACAAAATTCTTAGATAATATTCAGAAAGCAAAGTAGCATGAACATCTTATGAAAATGGCAAGAAGTTGTAAAAAATTAAAAGCTTTGCTTAACACAGAACTATCTCTAATGGCACACTTGAGGGCTAGCATACATCGATGTGTTTATGGGCTGACTGCCTTGACAGACCATTCCAGTTGTTCAAAGACGCCCATTAATTGGCTATACATACCTGCAGATCCAGGATCCAGTATGATTCCTGAGTCAACTGTGATCCACCCCTGCCCGTAGGACTCAGTCCCATATCCGTGTCTGCCCTATTGGTGTGTGGGCATCCACAGCCCATATTCAATTTTTTTTTTTCGCACCTCCTATAGTAAGTAACGAAAAGTGATGCTATGAACAGCAGTAATGTTTCGAGTTCCTTTCACGTTATTTGCGTTTCATTATGTTAAATGTTTGGTAACGCAATCGCATCAAATACAGAGCTGTAGTCGCATTAAGTTGTTATGGTATTCAAATCGTATGACGATCTCTGCCCGCAAATGCACACCTCAGTATATCAATGCACGGAGCCCGATCTCTAGCAAACAGACAGCTCGTAAATTTATTCTAGAACGAAGTATAGGCTATTTGTTACACCTGGCAGCTGATATTATTAAACAACCAATGGTAATGATGAGGAGGGTTTGCGGAAGCCGATTGATAGTGTTTCCAACAGAGATAATGAGACTCCAGACAGAAACATGTACTCATTTTCCGAATCACATACCACCACTGACAAGAAACAATGTCACAAAAAATGCATGTTGTACTGCTCGAGAGGAAAAAGAAGTGAACATGCATGGCGTAGCAATAAGTGTGCGTTTGAGACCTACCACACAAGAAAAATGAGACTAGCTGCTATGTAAAACGATCGTAGTAACTAGTTTATGTTATATCTGATCTCACAGCAACCAGTAGAGAATTTAAATACGTACTCATTGGATTAATGATCAGTTGTTCAAAGTAAAAGTACACGTCACAATTTGCTAAGTTCCCTGCTGCAGCAATAAAAGCTCAGCCTGAGACATCTGGTGGCAAACGCAGTAATCAACTGATCCAGAGGTTCGCAAAGGTACTCTAAGCTACAAAGAAAAATATAATGCATACCAACCACTGCATATACTGATAAAAAGCCGGGAACCGTGCGGGTGCCGGCCGCTGTGGCCGGGCGGTTCTAGGCGCTTCAGTCCGGAACCGCGCTGCTGCTACGGTCGCAGGTTCGAATCCTGCCTCGTGCATGGATGTGTGTGATGTCCTTAGGTTAGTTAGGTTCAAATAATTTTAAATCTAGGGAACTGATGATCTCAGATGTTAAGTCCCATAGTGCTCAGAGTCATTTGAACCATTCGAACAGTGCTGGTGACTGTTGCAAAGGGGGACAAGCACTAATAACATACCAAATTAAACGAATTAAGAGACAGTGATTGTCTGCCGTCGTGATGGGACATGTTTGTTGGTAATAGCCGCCTATTGTAGAATTTTGGAGAAGTAAACGGCTCAGTCACATTAATGTGACCAGTACCTACGTTCGACGTCAACGTGAAATAACCACGTACAGACAGCAGGTGGAAGCACTAGCAGCGGAAAATATGTGAAACGTGTAGGGGGACACGGAAAAATGTGCAGTCGTTACAATTCGAAAAGGGGGCGATTTAACTGTCGTCCAAAAGAGCATATCATTGGCTTATGGGACAAGGGTGGAAGCATTTCTGAAACGGTTACATTTGTAAACTGTTGACGTGCCGCCGTGCTTAAAGGATGCCATTGACGGCAAAATAGCGCTATCCAAAATCGGCGCCGAGGTATCTATGGCGCACCACGGGCCGTAGTTGACAAGGGTGAACGACAGCTGCGGAGACGTGTATGAGTACATAAACGAGCAACTGTCCGCCCAAATGAACCAAGCAACCACCAACAGTGTCTCCTCTACGACTGTTCTGCGAACATTGTTGCGTATGGGCCTCCACAACAAGAGCTTCGTTAATGTTCCCATACAGACTGCTGTTCATCGGCGACAAAGAATGGAACTTGCACGCCATTACCGCAACTGGACGTCCCCTGAGTAGCGACAGATGGGCTGTTCAAATGGTTCAAATGGTTCGAATGGCTCTGAGCACTATGGGACTTAACATCTGAGGTCATCAGTCTCCTAGGTAGTTATTCGGGCTTTTGACAGGTGGTCACATTAATGCCATTGGGCAGTGTCTAAACGAATAGCTGCGACTGTTCTGCCCTAAGTTTGGTGTGGGTAGCTTCCGAATTCATTAACACGCAATTTATGTCGATAGAAATAAAGGGAATAGTTAGTTATCTCAGATACATCGCGCTTGTTGTGCAGCAGAACCATTATTTCTGCTTCGTAGGTTAAACTTAGTGACTTCGAATACTGACTAAATTTATTATTCTGTCTTAGGGAAACGACCAGATGGCAAAGGCAGTAGGAATTGTGAGTGAAATACAAAATTCCATACGCCCAGCACGACACACCATGAGCATACTAATTCTGAGAAAATATTTTATAAGTGGTTTTTTATGATACTCGAGAGCTGTATATAAGTAGAGTACTACCTTAAGATCATTCTAATTAAAATATGTGGGCAGTAGAAAGCAATGGAAGCTAGATATAGCATTGGATGTTCTTAAAACTAATGAATATTCCCATTAAGGTCACTTGCGTAAATTACGAGAAAAAATATTTAAACTGAAAGAAAAAGTCATTCGAATGTTCTTTATGAAAAATGCGAGATTAGATTCTTTGTTTTAGACCCGGGATACATAGAAAGAAGCATCTCCTATCATTTAGCTACAATATAGCAGGTCAGCAACTGGAAGCAGTTAATTCCATAAATTATCTGGGAGTAGGCAATAGGAGTGATTTAAAATGGAATGATCATATAAAGTTGATCGTCGGTAAAGCAGATGCTAGACTGAGATTCATTGGAAGAATCCTAAGGAAATGCAATCCGAAAAGAAAGGAAGTAGGTTACAGTACACTTGTTCACCCACTGCTTGAATATTGCTCACCGTGTGGGATCCGTACCAGATAGGGTTCATAGAAGATATGGAGAAGATTCAACGGAAAGCAGCGCGCTTCGTTACAGGATCACTTAGTAATCGCGAAAGCGTTACGGAGATGATAGATAAACTCCAGTGGAAGACTCTGCAGGAGAGACGCTCAGTAGCTCGGTACGGGCTTTTGTTGAAGTTTCGAGAACATACCTTCACCGAGGAGTCAAGCAGTATATTGCTCCCTCCTACGTATATCTCATGAAGAGACTATGAGGATAAAATCAGAGAGATTAGAGCCCAAAAACAGGCATACCGACAATCTTTCTTTCCACGAACAATACGAGACTGGAATAGAAGGGAGAACCGATAGGTGTACGCAAAGTACATTCCGCCACACACCGTCAGGTGGCTTGCGGAGTATGGATGTAGATGTAGATGTAGATGTAGGGCTAACGTCTTTGATTCACAATCGAATCCCACCGCTGCTTAAATTTTGATAAATAATCAGCATTGGTGGCCGAAGACTTCAGGCTTAAGAAGTCACCCTCATTCTGGCAACGGCCTTGTCAAAGAGGGCGGAGGGGCTTGCAGAGGTTCAGGACACTTGTCCTTGGGGTGCGAAACTGCCCATAAAGGCAGAATAATCAGAAATGATCAACAGCATGAGGATGCAGAAGGCAACGGAAAACACTGCAGTAAAGACACGTAACGTGTATCCACAGGAAATGTGTTCTGTAATTGAAGAAGTGTCATGATGATCTCTCCATTGGCAAAAGATTCCGGAATAGTCCCTCATTCGCATCTCCGGGAGGGGATTGCCAAGGGGGAGGTTACTATGAGAAAAATATTCGATAATCAACGGAAGAATAACGTTTTACTAGTCGTGGCGTGGAATGTCAGAAGCTTGAACGTGGTAGGGGAAATAGAAAATCTGAAAAGGGAAATGCAAAGGCTCAATCTAGATATAGTAGGGGCCAGTGAAGTGAAGTGGAAAGAAGGCAAGTATCTATGGTTAGATGAGTAAAGGGTAATATCAACAGCAGCAGAAAATGGTATAACAAGAGTACGATTCGTTATAAATAGGAAGGTAGGGTAGAGAGTGTGTTACTGTGAACAGTTCAGTGACCGGGTTGTTCTTATCAGAATCGACAGCAAGCCAACACCGACAACGATAGTCCATGTATACATGCCGACGTCGCAAGCTCAAGATGAAGAGAGAGAGAGAAAGTGTGTGAGTATATTGAAAGGGTAATACATTGAAAGGGTAATACAGTATGTAAAGGGGGATGAAAATCTAATAGTCATGGGGGACTGTAATGCAGTTGTAGGGGAAGGAGTAGAAGAAAAGGTAACAGGAGAATATGGGATTGGACAAGGAATCAAAGAGGAGGAAGACTAATTGAGTTCTGTAACAAGTTTCAGCTAATAATAGCTGAAGTACATGAAGTTATGGAATTCTGCTACCTAGGCAGTAAAATAACCAATGACGGACGGAGCAAGGAGGACATCAAAAGCAGACTAGCTATGGCAAAAAAGGCATTCCTGGCCAAGAGAAATCTACTAATATCAAATATCGGTATTAATTTGAGGAAGAAATTTCTGAGACTGTGCGTCTGGAGTACAGCATTGTATGGTAGTGAAACATGGACTGTGGGAAATCCGGAACAGAAGAGAATTGAAGCATTTGAGATGTGGTGCTACAGACGAATGTTTAGGTGGACTGATGAGATAAGGAAAGAGGAGATTCTACGCAGAATCGGAAAGGAATATGTGGAAAACACTGATAAGGGCAAACACTGATACGGAGAAGGGAAAGGATGATAGGACATCTGTTAAGACGTGAGGGAATCACTTCCATGGTACTAGATGGAGCTGTAGAGGACAGAAATTGTAGAGGAAGACAGAGATTCCCGGCCGCATCAAACAAGTCAGAAGACTGATGACCAAAAAAAAAAAAAATTCATGTTTGTTCGTCATAAACACTGCGATAGTATCAGTGTGCAATTGATTCTATTGCAAAGTAACAATGGTGTCGACAATAATAAGTTTTATATCAACACCCTAAATTATTCTCAGATTCAGTATTTCTCAGTAACCATCTTTTTATGAGATAGATGCGTTAAATTTAACATCATTCGACTTAAATTCACAAATACTTTCCACAAGACGAATAGCCGGCAGCAGCATCGCTGTTTTGTTAACACTGAAAAACTAAAAAGAAACAAGTGGCGATATTGGTACTCTCAACAACAATTTGCGCTCTTTCTAATGCCAAGAAATTATCGAAGTATTAATAATGTAATTTTCTTAATTCCGCTACACCAAGAAATATCAGTGATAAACAAGCTTCTATTCTCATGTTGCTGGCCCCAGTACCTGGGGTTGGTAACGCACGCCTGTGCGGTGACGAGCGACTCAGAGGTAAGATGGCGACAGAGAGAGAACTGGTAGTGGCGTAAAGTTCCTGATAATAATTCTTTGCCGGTATGCCTTGACTTAAATTCCAAACTTCTTCGGTTGTCTCGTGAAGTGAGGGCATGTGACATTGTCGATAGCGATCCATCCGTATGATGAGACGTTAAGCTCGACGGCTCTCTTGGTACTATTTGGAAGGGTAAGTTATGTGCCGGTACCGAGTTTTACCCTCTCCCTTCCCTTAATGCGTAACAACACAAACCCAGCACATACCACAGATAAGTACTTGTTGACACGTCATAAAAAGCCGTGGGAAGGCAACGGCACACCATCCCCAACACGAAACTGCCAAGAACGACATGCAGGACTCCTCATCTGCTCCCCTACACCCACAACCTGAATATGTAACTGCTTTGAATCTCATCTTACGAGGAGAACACGGCAAGTGCCATAACTCGATATCCCAGAAACTTCGATCAGTGGAAGAGGGGTCAAAATAAGTGAACACGTGTCACGACTTATCCTTAGATACTCGACCATTTCTGAAAAAACGACTGTCAAAGTTTTCGAGGTATTTTCCAGGTACTTATGCATTTCGCCGCGAGATATCCTTAGATGAAATGGTGGCCCAGTGGTTAGCGTCGCGGCTTCTTCTTTTTGCGCCCCATGTTCGAAACCCGATTGTCATTTTTATTTTTGTTCTTCAATTGTATACCCATGTCTGTAGGCGATTATTAGATGAAAGTTTTCCAGTATATATTGATTTAACGTTGTCTCATTGTAAGTACACTCCTGGAAATTGAAATAAGAACACCGTGAATTCATTGTCCCAGGAAGGGGAAACTTTATTGACACATTCCTGGGGTCAGATACATCACATGATCACACTGACAGAACCACAGGCACATAGACACAGGCAACAGAGCATGCACAATGTCGGCACTAGTACAGTGTATATCCACCTTTCGCAGCAATGCAGGCTGCTATTCTCCCATGGAGACGATCGTAGAGATGCTGGATGTAGTCCTGTGGAACGGCTTGCCATGCCATTTCCACCTGGCGCCTCAGTTGGACCAGCGTACGTGCTGGACGTGCAGACCGCGTGAGACGACGCTTCATCCAGTCCCAAACATGCTCAATGGGGGACAGATCCGGAGATCTTGCTGGCCAGAGTAGTTGACTTACACCTTCTAGAGCACGTTGGGTGGCACGGGATACATGCGGACGTGCATTGTCCTGTTGGAACAGCAAGTTCCCTTGCCGGTCTAGGAATGGTAGAACGATGGGTTCGATGATGGTTTGGATGTACCGTGCACTATTCAGTGTCCCCTCGACGATCACCAGTGGTGTACGGCCAGTGTAGGAGATCGCTCCCCACACCATGATGCCGGGTGTTGGCCCTGTGTGCCTCGGTCGTATGCAGTCCTGATTGTGGCGCTCACCTGCACGGCGCCAAACACGCATACGACCATCATTGGCACCAAGGCAGAAGCGACTCTCATCGCTGAAGACGACACGTCTCCATTTGTCCCTCCATTCACGCCTGTCGCGACACCACTGGAGGCGGGCTGCACGATGTTGGGGCGTGAGCGGAAGACGGCCTAACGGTGTGCGGGACCGTAGCCCAGCTTCATGGAGCTCCGTATGCCACGGCAAACTGGCTGACACTGACGGCGGCGGTGCACAAATGCTGCGCAGCTATCGCCATTCGACGGCCAACACCGCGGTTCCTGGTGTGTCCGCTGTGCCGTGCGTGTGATCATTGCTTGTACAGCCCTCTCGCAGTGTCCGGAGCAAGTATGGTGGGTCTGACACACCGGTGTCAATGTGTTCTTTTTTCCATTTCCAGGAGTGTAGAATGAATGATTTTCTTTAAAAAATTAGAAAGTTATTTAAAATTGTTTTCGGTGAAATTCCTGTAGCTTGTCTTGACTCACAATCAAATTAGAAGCACCAGACTTCGGAAAAGTGGTCCCTTACGTATGGTTTGCCACGAAATTATTGCCAACGCTTTAAATCTTGACCAACCATAATGACCTATCTTCCCCCAGTGAAATTCATACCAACAAATGTCACTTTGCAAACCCGCCGTTGTGCGATGCTATTAGTGTTCAGAATATTTATGTTTCGAATATTTCTACAATCTTCCTAAAGAACAAATATATGAATAAAATACAAGAATTAATATAACAACTGATATGAGAATGAAATATCAGAATATGAGAATTTCAAAAGATTGTAGCCCCGCAACATATTGTACACACATATATTATATAATAAATATAAGACACACATTGTGAAATCAAGATGTAATTTTAGAATTAATATAACGCCTTTGTATCCGCTAATCCGATAAGCAAGATTCGCATAGTAACCTCCTACGGACAAAGGTAAATAAATGGAAACAATAAAAATAAAACAAACTAAAAACAATAATCGGATTTCGAACACGGGGCGCAAAATTAAGAAGCCGCCACCCTAACTGCTTTTATTTTCCCTTAAGAGTATTTTTTTTTTTGACAAAGCAATCTTCCTGGCACACAGGGGCGGGGTGGGGGCAATGTGGGAAAGAGATTGCGGGCAAGTGCCAAAAATCAAGGATGTTTTCCTGGCAACCATTGAGCCACCACTGCATCTGACGATAACATGTGGAAAAAGACAAAGTACCTCGAAAACATCTCGAAAATTTTGACTTCGTTTTTCTCAATGAGGCTTATTTTGTATACCACATTTACGAAGTTGTAACTCTACACCCAATGTAAATGGACGCACATTTATGTACGTTTTTTCAGCATGAATCTTTGCACTAACATTGCATGAAGTATTTAAAATATATTCTGAAACACAATGCGTTCCATGACCAAGCATCTTCAAAGCACATGATAACACCAATTCTGAGACAACATCCACATAAATAACTTCAAGTATTATGCACCCTTTACTGATTTGTAAATTACAAATCTGGCGTCGAAGGATGCCTCAGATGCCCGTGTTATCTGTAATGTTCCATCCACAACGCTGCCTCCTGCAAAAAGGGAAGGTTCTGCATTCCATTTTGATGAGCTACACTTGAGACCTCAGTTAATCCGGCGCGGAGTGAACGGTACACGCCCGCGCAGTGCGTTTGCAGGTAATAAGCACTTGTTCACCAGCCCGGAGTGAGTTATACAGCTTACCGTATATTCACAAGGGCTACGAGCCAGCGAACTCTTCTCATTTATTACGAAAGAGGATTTTTTGCCTCGTAACACATCGCTGGGTACGCTGCAAGCTGGCTTTCAATGGCATCGACTGCATCGTTCTTGTACGAAACAGAGCTTTATGAACAGACATTCTACGTCAGTATTTATAACCTGCTGCAACATGAATTCTATAGCAAAAGAGCTTCTGCAGCGGTAACTATAGCCACTTCAGTTGGGGATAAGTAGAGAATCTGTGAAACTTTAGTGTCTACCGGCATATAAATTATTCACTTAGGGGAATACAGTCGTGGGAAGTCTACGATCACCGAGATTTCGACAAGTAGACCCTCTTCCCTCCCCCCTCCCCCCCCCCCATGCCTTATTAGTTCCAAGTCCAAAATGCAAAGAAAAAGCGCAATACAAGGAAATTTAAACACTAGATAGGTGGATGTAGACTGACCAACAACCATGATACTGCATAGGCAGGAAGACAACACATACAGACACACACACACACACACACACACACACACACACACACACACACACACACACACACACACACACACGCACACGCACACACGCACGCACATCACACCATAAACTAGCGCCGCAACACAATCGAAGGTTACTAGCATCAGAAGTTACATGCTTACGAGTTAGTAATTAGTATTCACTAATACTATTTATCAACAGGTGAGCATGTAGCATTAACATTCTTCCTCTGTCACCACACAACAGTTTCTCTGTTTTTCCTCGGCGTGCATGCATCTAGGAGCAGTATAATGCAATGTGTCACGCAGCTCGAAGTGTACGTGCGGGGCTCGAAGGGCCACCAAACTCCCTGCATTAAAAGCCAATCGGGAATCTGTGCGACCACCTCTATTTGGTTGTTCATGCCATCGATCCTCAACCGCGAAACCTAGTGCAGCTGGCCACAGCACCACAGTTGGCGTAACTCCAGCAAACCTGTCGATACATCCCACAACTTCATTCACTCTCTTCCCGCTTGCCTCTCAGCAGTCCGCAATGTGCTACTCAGGCTTCTGATAGGTGGTCGCATTAATGTGACTGGTCAGTTTGTTATTCAGTATTGTAGTCAGAGACTACTGACCTTCCGAATTATTGCTCGTACTGGCATAACCTGTTTATATAAGCGTTAGAAGACCTGCTAGCAGTAGCTTAGCTCTTCTTGTGAGTAGGCTTTAGCTTTTGAACTTCACCCCTCCTGCAGTTGCTGCACACCACAGAGCTCCCACCACCGCCGTCGTCCCAAACCCCTACAATGGGGTCTGTGCAGGCAGGTATGGATCATTTTTTTTTTTTTGCACAATCTCAGTTTATTGTAACGACCAGACTGATACCAGTTCAGAATTCTGTCCGACTAAGTGCTTTGTACACACACCAGCTGCCTGTGTAACGTGTTCATTAGAGTATGTCTACAATGGCATTTGCACAGCGTGCACGTCAAGTGGCAGGCGGATTTATTGCAAACTGAAGAGGTAGTTTACATTGGCTAAATTAAATACAGGGTCGCTAAATAAAGAAAGCTTTCTTAACATAAACACAATGGTTTCTACGTTTATGCAACTGTATCACTGTCTTGTTGGCTGCACATGTTTGCAGTTTATACTGGGTGATCAAAAAGTCAGCATAAATTTGAAGACTGAATAAATCACGGAATAATGTAGATAGATAGGTACAAATTGACACACATGCTTGGAATGACATGGGGTTTTATTAGAACCAAAAAAATACAAACGTTCAAAAAATGTCCGACAGATGGCTCTTCATCTGATCAGAATAGCAATAATTAGCATAACAAAGTAAGACAAAGCGAAGATGATGTTATTTACAGGAAATGCTCAATATGTCCACCATCATTCGAGAAATAATGTTGTGAACAGCACTGTAAAGCATGTCCGGAGTCATGGTGAGGCATTGGCGTCGGATGTTGTCTTTCAGCATCGCTAGAGATGTCGGTCTATCACGATACACTTGCGACTTCAGGTAACCCCAAAGCCAATAATCGCACGGACTGAGGTCTGGGGACCTGTGATGCCAAGCATGACGGAAGTGGCGGCTGAGCACACGATCATCACCAAACGACGCGCGCAAGAGATCTTTCAAGCGTCTAGAAATATGGGGTGGAGCGCCATCCTGCATAAACATCGTAGGTTCCAGCAGGTGTTTATCAGCCAGGCTGGGGACGATGCGATTCTGTAACATATCGGCGTACCTCTCACCCGTCAAGGTAGCAGTTTTGCCGTCCAGCACCATCTGTCGGAAATTTTGTGGACTTTGTTTTTTTTTTCTAATAAAACCCCATGTCATTCCAAGCATGTGTGTCAATTTTTACCTCTCTATCTACATTATTTCGTGGTTTATTAAGTTTTCAAATTTATACTGACTTTTTGATCGCCCTGTATTGTAAAAGTATTGAATTGAGAGCAAAGACAGTTTGTGTTGATCTTAATCGCTCCCTGTCCCTTTTTAACCAAATGTTTTAACACTGAGGAATAATCCTCTCCATGTAAGTCAGAGGTGAAATATCTAGGTCTTATTAACAGTGATAGGCTAGCGTGGCTGCCAAACCTCAAAGAACTAAAATTGAAACGCCTCAAGCCTCTGACCATCCTTAAATGCGTCAGTTAAGTGTCTTTAGGAGCCGATAAGTCATGTCTTCTGCAACTTTATAAATCGTTTATGTGACGCCAGCTTGAATGCTGATGTCAGATTTGTGGATCAGCAAGCCGTTGCACCTCAAAATGCTGGAGGCGGTTCAGCCGTGTGTGCAGAGGCTGGTTAGCCTCCACTGTCTATCCAACGTCTTTTCCCTTTGGTTCGCAAAGCATACAGGGCTCTGTACGTTCCAAAATTGCCAGCATCCATCTCCACTGACCAGCCGCCACTGTTCCATAACCGTCCGGGTACAACGAGGTCCTCTGGGATTCGTGGGAGGGACAACCTTATTGCACGTTGGAGACATTAAGGCCAAAGTCAGAGATGGTGTAGAGGATACTTCTCATTACGTTACTTTTTGAATTGAATGAACACAGGAAGAATTCTACTGCAGGCAATATCTTTAAAATTAAAGTTAACGAGATATTAAACCATCATCCAGATTTTATTAGTATTTCGCGGATGGGTCTGAGGAGGAGGATTCTATCGGCTGCTCCGTCGTGTTCTCGGACATTATCCTTAGGACAGGGCTTCTAGAGCAGTTTTCTGTTTGTCATGCTGAACTGTTTGCTATCCTGAGAGCACTGGAGCAGATGAGACAGCGTCGTGACAAGAAATTCCTTAACTGCTCCGATTCCCAAAGTTCCCTTTTTGCTGTTGGTCAGATGCACCCAGCATATCGGATGGTGCAAGAAGTGAATGTCACTTTCCTTCTCTTGCAAAGACAGGAAAAGAATATCATTTCCTGCTTTGTGTCAGGGCACACAGGATTCCGGGCAAACGAACTAGCTGATGCAGCCGCCAAGGAGACTTGCTTGCTCCTTTCCACCTCCTGCTCTCTGTTCAGTCACCCTGCGGGCTTCTAGCACATACGTGTCTCAGGGGTCCATGTGTTCGTGGGAGGCTCAGTGACTGGAAGTGAAGAGCAAACGCTCCATTCAGTGAAACCTTTAGAGCGACTGTGGTTTACGTCCTTCCGACTATTACGAGCTGAAGAAGTAGGCCTTGCAAGCCTAGAAGTGGGACACATGGCTTTCTCTTATGTCGCGAGGAGCCACCAACCACCAAGTATGTCACACATGGGGAACACAGGTGTCGATGCGGCATCTTTTAACTGAGTGTGTTTTATATGTCAACCTGAGGGCAGATATAAGCTTCCCACGGGACTTGACCCCTATTTTAAATGATAATTAGGTGACTACGGTTCGTCTTTTTAAGATTTTGTGTGATGTCAGAACTTCTTCCTAAATACTGGGTGTGATATTTTACAGTGTCGCAGACCACTTTTTAATCAATTTTTACCATCTTCCTCTGTTTTATTTCAGGAAAGGGCCCTGATAATCTCACCGTTTAGTGCTTAAACCACTAATTATCATCATTAAGAACAAATTAAAATAAATTATTGATTTCTTGTTACGTAAAGAGTCAGAAAGAATGTTTGTTCGTTTTGTAGTGTGACAATCTTCGATCGCACTACATTCTTTGCCTTCTGAGCGAAATAAGGTAAATACTTTTATGCAACAAATTTAATGAGTTTTTACTCATTATGATATGCGAAATAATTACATGGTGTTACCTTTTTACGTTTCATGTTGAACGAGAGAAGACCAGAGCAGTACTGCTCCACACACTTCGTTGGGAGAAGACCGTCGCAGCGGCTCTAAGAGCGACAAATCTACTCGACGGCCAGCGACCGTTAGAGGATATTGCCGTTATGTTCACGTTTCCTGCTACCTTTATAACTGTCTACATTTGCATCTACTCTGCAATTCACGTCCAAGTGCTTGGCAGAGGGATCACAGAACCACTTAGACTATTTTTCCATCGTTTCGCTCCCGGATAGAAAGTGGGAAAAATGAGCACCTAAATATTTCCATACGATTTCTGATTTCTCTTATTTTACTACAATGGTCACTCCTTCCTATGTAGGTAGGCGTCTAGAAAATACGAGTATTTTCGCTTTCGGAGACGAATGTTAGTGATTGATATTTTCTGAAAATATCTCGCAATGATGAAAATCGCCTTTGTTTTAATTATTGCTACCCCAGTTCAGTTATTACATCCGTGACACTCCTACCCCTATTTCGTAATAATACAAAACGACCTACCCTTCTTTGTACTTGTTCGACGAAGCATAAAATCTAAAACCACACTAACGCTGTCCTGAAGTTGTAGATTGGTTGGAATATCGCAGCGCTGCACCAGGCGTAGTCGTGGTGAAAATGCTGTGTGCCTGCCTGTCCGTTTAAATGACTTACCCATGCAGTAATGGCAGGACCACCCCTTTAACATGGATTCCGTACGACGTTACAACTTCGCTTTTCCTACATTTACAAATCAGTGCCAGAAGAGAAAGCACCGATAAGTAATATAAAAAATCCACTGACCGACTGGAGAATGAACCACAGACCTTTGCCACTTCAAACTTGTCGCCAACAAGCACTAAGCCTCGCCCACTAAAATGGCCACCACAAAGGCCACCAGCAGAATGAAAATATGGGCGATCTATGTTCATGTCTTAACACGAATTTCTGTGGTTCAGCTTGATACTTAAAGAAAAACGTTGTGATTGGTGCATAAGTCAGATTTCTACAAAACTATTACGAGTCTTTTCTCAAGTGTTGTGTAAAATATGCTTTAGGAAGCTCTTCCTTTCGTTCGCTAAAAGAACTTATTTAAGAGGGAATAGTGTCAAATTTAAATTTTCTTTTTTTCGTATATTTGCTGTCGTGTCACATATCTGAATATTAGCGTCCCAGCACAGCTTGTTCTTGAAAAAAACTTCGTGTTATCTCAAGTCGCAATAATCACGACACAACCCGAAATTTTGAGTGACAAACACAAAAGAATTCTTTTCAAGTTTTCTTGGTAGTGCAAAATTCGCTTTAAAATTACAGCTACTAGTTTCATCAGTGTCTATCGTCGCCATAAAAGTGTAATTAAATGTTTCTAAATCGTATTTAACTAACACATTTCGTATCGTTTAGTAGTTACATAGACGCGATATAGGCCTAAATTTTCCGAGTTATAAATGTTTAAAAAGCTGATCAAACACGCTTGATAACGTAAATTCTCTAAAAGCAAAGTAATTACTAATTCATTCTTCTGTTACTGTATCTCTAAATCAGTACAAAAACAACAACAACCGCATATAAGACCTTTGTGTCGGTTTTTGTTTACACACAGCCAATCTCGCGTCCTTGACAAGTTTAAACTTAATTATTCCTTAGAAACTGACCATGGGTGAGAAATGTGGGATTTGTTTGCCAATCCTATAGGAAATATTTTCACTGGAGGTGGGGGGGGGGGAGGGGATGTAGTGGGGAGAATGTTAGGTGAACAGAAGAGGCTCTCTCCTGGAACTGCAGCGTTTGCAGTAGGAACATTTTGATTGAGGAACAGGAAAGGAAAATCTGGGCCCTTCAGGCACAGTTGGAGGAAGCAAGGAAGGAACTGATAAGGATCAGGGGAGATATGGGGGAGGAGGGTAGTTGGGAACTGGCAGCTGGTAAGAGGATAGGGAGAAAGAGAACGCGATCTGACAATTTTATCATCAACACCAAAAACAGGTATCTACCACTGCCAGAGTTAAGTGCAGAAGAGCCTCAGGTAGAACGTGGAGCAGGAAATGTGCAGCACACTTCAACCGAGGCCAAGAAGCCTAGGAATGTACAAAGTGTTACGACGAAGACTGTGCTGCTGCTAGGTAGTAGCCATGGGTGAGGTATAGGCCCTCAGTTACAGGAGAGTTTAGGAGCAGCGTACCAGGCCACCAGTATCTTCAAGCCAAATGCAGGGCAACGTCATGTGATAGAGGACTTAGGGTCTCTATGTAAGGACTTTACAAAAGAGGAACATGTCATGATAGTGGGTGGGGCGGGAAACAGTTTGGATAGGCATGGGGCATATGACATAGGTGGTGACCTGGACAAATAGTTTCCCTGACACGTGACACCAACGTACACTTTGTTGAGCTATTCCGGCGTCATGGTCGACCACACGTTGTTGGAGCTGTGAGGCAAATCATTGTGGGCTTAGAGATGGCTCTGACGACAGCCAACTTTGCTTATGTTTCTCTGGTGCCCGAAGGCACTATCAACAGATGGGTTTTCACTAGGCATGGCCTATACTTAAACAGAACTGGGAAGCGAATATTGGAACAGCTGATTCATGAAAGTATAGGGGGTGCATCATGAGCCACACATGGTCAAATACCTGTTGTCATGGACAGGAAAAGTATGTATTTTTTAGGATAAATCCAGACAAAAAGTGCCCCTGCCTAAAGAGTATCTCCAGCAGTTTAAAAAATACTGAAACAGTAACTCACAAGACAGATTTTAACTCTTCAAGTATCACACATACCAAATGTCACAAATAAAAACAAACCATTGGAAAGAGTAACATGGGGAATTTCACAGATTTAACAATCCTCCAACAAAACATGCAATCAATAAAAAAACAAATACAACTATTCGAAGATGAGCTCCAGTATTTGAGCTGAACAGTAGCTTGTGTTACTGGGTACTGGTGTAGAAACACAGAAATCCAACATGGGAGTATTATCACTGTATGAAAGGGCAAACTCTTACTGCAGAACTGCTTCAAGAGGAGGAGGATCATGCATTTATATCAGAAAAGGAACACAGCTCAAATCAAAACATGATCTCAGTATAGCAAGTGAAGACAAATACTTTGAAATATCAGCCACTGAATTAACAGGGCTTGATATAACCAAGCAGTTAATCATTTTGTGTGTGCATAGATCTCCCAGTGATACTGTGGACACTTTTTTCGATAAATTAACATAAGTTCTAGTTGAAGTCAAGTACAAAGGTCAACATAATTCTGTGTGCGGACATTAAAATCAAAACTAATATCATAAATACATCCAGCAGCACTCTCATAAATATCCTACAAAGTTTTGGCATGTCCCTATTAATCAATAGTGCAACAAAAGTTACTAGAATGACTGCATCAGTGCCGGCGGCGGTGGCCGAGCGGTTCTAGGCGCTACAGTCTGGAACCGCGCGACCGCTACGGTCGCAGGTTCGAATCCTGCCTCGGGCATGAGTGTGCGTGAAGTCCTTGGGTTAGTTAGGTTTAAGAAGTTCTAAGTTCTAGGGGACTGATGACCTCAGATGTGAAGTCCCATAGTGCTCAGAGCCATTTGAACCATTTTGACTGCATCAGTAATTTGACCATGTGGCCACAAATACGGACAGGGAAAAATGTGGTGTAGCTGTAAAAGATCTCGGACTATCAGACCATCTCTGTTAAATAACAACAGTAAAATCAGGCATCAAATCATTCCCTAAAATGCGTTCCCTAAACTACGTTCCCTAAACGACATCCAGCAGAAATAAAAATAAAAGATTTTTCAAAAGAACTAGCAAAAAAAACTGGGAAACCAATGTGAATATGAAATTCTCTTAATTCTCCACATTTTTTAAATTGAACTTTGAAAAGGCATGCATGTCTGCATGAACATCTCACAAAAACAGATGGATAACACTTAAATACCTCAGTTCCATGAAAAAGAGTCGCAATAATCCAGAATTCTTAAATTTCCCTCACAGATACAAAAATATCTGTAGAAAGGTGCTGATTGCTCCAAAATAGTCATTTAATGGCAAAATAATATATAATGCAGAGAATAAAAGCAAATCAATCTGGGATGTTATAAAAAAGAAACGTCGAGAGGCAAACAAATGCAGAATAACATACTGCTCAGGGAGGGGGATAAGGTAATACATTATCCACAACATTGAGCAAACTATGTAAATAGCATTTTTCAAGTATTGCAGGGAAGTTACAGCAAAAATTCCCCAAAACAAATATAACACCTGTACATAATGTTGCACTAAATACAATGATGTTACTCCCAACCACAGAGAATGAAGTCAATAAAACTGTTCAAAAACTAAAACATAAACAGTCAGCAGGCTTAGATGAAGTACCAATGTGTCTACTGAAACAATGCACAGGGATTATACAGAGTCCCTTAACAAATATAGTAAATGAATCCTTCACATCAGGGACATTTCCAGAGCATTTAAAACAAGCGAGAGCTGTACCTTTGCTTAAGAAAGGTAATGTAGAAGGCATAGAAAATTACTGGCCCCTTTCCCTGCTGTCACAGTTCTCAAAAATAATACAAGCAATTGTGAAAGATTAATGAATTACCTGAATAAATACAATCTTTTAAGTGAATCACAGTTTGGTTTCCGAAAAGGCAAAAATATGGAATCAGCCTTACAATTTTTTTAAAAAACATTAATCTCTGTTAGTAGCGGGAATCGAACCCGGATCCCGGGCGTGATTGTCTGTCGCGTTGACCACTTTTTTATCATCGATTGCCTTGGTACTATCATGACACTTCAGTAGACCATAGTCAAATCACCATGTTATATAAGCTGCAAATGGGAGAAAAAAATTAATTATAATAATAAACCGAGAACGTAGCCGACAAACCACCACCAAGCTCACATGATATGTATCAACAATTATTTTTATATGGTTTTTAGTAATTTTTAATGTTTTTATTTTCTGTTTTTTATTTATTTTATAGTTTGTAATAGAATCTAAAAGTGGAAGGAAATCGAAACCAGATTACGTTCGAAATGGCAAACCAAGAAAAATTCCAATTTGATTGCAAGGATTGTAGACGCTCATGTGTATCTATATTTCATCTATACACTTTTTACAATAGAAATGGAGCGATGCTGAGTCAATACAGAAAACAAAACAAACAGGGAAACAAGGAGAGGACAAGCCGCCGTTAGATAAGCAGCTGCAGCAGCAAGTCGTATACTCCTAGCTCACTCATTTGTTACATAGTTTAATTCTTAATTTCTTTGCGTGTTTTTGGTACTTGCATTGTTTAATTCATAAATTTCTGGCGTATTATAGTATTTGAGAGTTGTAGCATCGCGTTTTAGTACCTGAATAGTGTAAAATCGCGTAGTCTCCTTCCGCCGCCGAGCAGTGTGTCAGCAGTGCGCAAGTAGCAGCATTACTGCATTTACTAGGCAATCTTGTATTTTAATAACCGTTTAAATTTTGTCGATTTCTTTGCGCTCTCTGTAGATTAGTTCAGACGTTCTTTGCACAACAGTTTTTAGCATGGATAGGGACTGCAACTGCTGTGTTCGGATGCAGGCTGAGTTGGCATCCCTTCGCTCCCAGCTTCAGGCAGTGTTGGCTTCGGTCACACAGCTTGAGGCTGTTGCCAATGGGCATCACTGTGGGGGTCCGGATGGGGGTTTGTCGGCGACGACCAGCTCGTCCCACGCATCCCCTGATCGGACTAAGACTGTGGTTGCCCGGGATACTGTCCGCATTGAGGCTGATCCCTCACCTGTGGTAGAGTGGGAGGTCGTCTCAAGGTGTGGCAGGGGCCGAAAGACATTCCGGAGGGCTGAACGGAAGGCCTCTCCAGTTTGTCTGACGAACCGGTTTCAGGCTCTGTCTCAGGCTGATACTGATCTTCGGCCTGACATGGCTGCTTGTCCTGTTCCAGAGGTTGCCCCTCAGTCTGCAAGATCCGGGCAGTCGCAGAGGGTGGGCTTACTGGTAGTTGGGAGCTCCAACGTCAGGCACGTAATGGGGCCCCTTAGGGAAATGGCAGCAACAGAGGGGAAGAAAACCAATGTGCACTCCGTGTGCATACCGGGGGGAATCATTCCGGATGTGGAAAGGGTCCTTCCGGATGCCATGAAGGGTACAGGGTGCACCCATCTGCAGGTGGTCGCTCATGTCGGCACCAATGTATGTCGCTATGGATCGGAGGAAATCCTCTCTGGCTTCCGGCGGCTATCTGATTTGGTGAAGACTGCCAGTCTCGCTAGTGGGATGAAAGCAGAGCTCACCATCTGCAGCATCGTCGACAGGACTGACTGCGGACCTTTGGTACAGAGGCGAGTGGAGGGTCTGAATCAGAGGCTGAGACGGTTCTGCGACCATGTGGGCTGCAGATTCCTCGACTTGCGCCATAGGGTGGTGGGGTTTCGGGTTCCGCTGGATAGGTCAGGAGTCCACTACACGCAACAAGCGGCTACACGAGTAGCAGGGGTTGTGTGGCGTGGGCTGGGCGGTTTTTTAGGTAAGATGGCCTTGGGCAAGTACAGAAAGGGCAACAGCCTCAACGGGTGTGGGGCAAAGTCAGAACATGCGGGGACCAAGCAGCAATCGGTATTGTAATTGTCAACTGTCGAAGCTGCGTTGGTAAAGTACCGGAACTTCAAGCACTGATAGAAAGCACCGAAGCTGAAATCGTTATAGGTACAGAAAGCTGGCTGAAGCCAGAGATAAATTCTGCCGAAATTTTTACAAAGGTACAGACGGTGTTTAGAAAGGATAGATGGCATGCAACCGGTGGTGGAGTGTTCGTCGCTGTTATTAGTAGTTTATCCCGTAGTGAAGTAGAAGTGGATAGTTCCTGTGAATTATTATGGGTGGAGGTTACACTCAACAACCGAGATAGGTTAATAGTTGGCTCCTTTTACCGACCTCCCGACTCAGCAGCATTAGTGGCAGAAGAACTGAGAGAAAATTTGGAATACATTTCACATAAATTTTCTCAGCATGTTATAGACTTAGGTGGAGATTTAAATTTACCAGATATAGACTGGGACACCCAGATGTTTAGGACGGGTGGTAGGGACAGAGCATCGAGTGACATTATACTGAGTGCACTATCCGAAAATTACCTCGAGCAATTAAACAGAGAACCGACTCGTGGAGGTAACATCTTTGACCTACTGATAACAAACAGACCCGAACTTTTCGACTCTGTATGTGCTGAACAGGGAATCAGTGATCACAAGGCCGTTGCAGCATCCCTGAATATGGAAGTTAATAGGAATATAAAAAAAAGGGAGGAAGGTTTATCTGACTACCTAACAGATCAAAACGAAAATTTGTTCCGACACTGACAATGTTGAGTGTTTATGGAAAAAGTTCAAGGCAATCGTAAAATGCGTTTTAGACAGGTACGTGCCGAGTAAAACTGTGAGGGACGGGAAAAACCCACCGTGGTACAACAACAAAGTTAGGAAACTACTGCGAAAGCAAAGAGAGCTTCACTGCAAGTTTAAACGAGCCAAAACCTTTCAGACAAACAGAAGCTAAACGATGTCAAAGTTAGCGTAAGGAGGGCTATGCGTGAAACGTTCAGTGAATTCGAAAGTAAAATTCTATGTACCGACTTGACAGAAAATCCTAGCAAGTTCTGGTCTTACGTTAAATCAGTAAGTGGCTCGAAACAGCATATCCAGACACTCCGGGATGATGATGGCATTGAAACAGAGGATGACACGCGTAAAGCTGAAATACTAAACACCTTTTTCCAAAGCTGTTTCACAGAGGAAGACCGCACTGCAGTTCTTTCTCTAAATCCTCGCACAAACGAAAAAATGGCTGACATCGAAATAAGTGTCCAAGGAATAGAAAAGCAACTGGAATCACTCAACAGAGAAAAGTCCACTGGACGTGACGGGATACCAATTAGATTCTACACAGAGTACGCGAAAGAGCTTGCCCCTCTTCTAACAGCCGTGTACCGAAAGTCGCTAGAGGAACGGAGGGTTCCAAATGATTGGAAAAGAGCACAGGTAGTCCCAGTCTTCAAGAAGGGTCGTCGAGCAGATGCGCAAAACTATAGACCTATATCTCTGACGTCAATCTGTTGTAGAATTTAGAACATGTTTTTTGCTCGAGTATCATGTCGTTTTTGGAAACCCTGAATCTATTATGTAGTAATCAACATGGATTCCGGAAACAGCGATCGTGTGAGACCCAACTCGTTTAATTTGTTCATGAGACCCAGAAAATATTAGATACAGGCTCCCAGGTAGATGCTATTTTCCTTGACTTCCGGAAGGCGTTCGATACAGTTCCGCACTGTCGCCTGATAAACAAAGTAAGAGCCTACGGAATATCAGACCAGCTGTGTGGCTGGATTGAAGAGTTTTTAGCAAACAGAACACAGCATGTTGTTATCAATGGAGAGACGTCTACAGACGTTAAAGTAACCTCTGGCGTGCCACAGGGGAGTGTTATGGGACCATTGCTTTTCACAATATATATAAATGACCTAGTAGATAGTGTCGGAAGTTCCATGCGGCTTTTCGCGGATGATGCTGTAGTATACAGAGAAGTTGCAGCATTAGAAAATTGTAGCGAAATGCAGGAAGATCTGCAGCGGATAGGCACTTGGTGCAGGGAGTGGCAACTGTCCCTTAACATAGACAAATGTAATGTATTGCGAATACATAGAAAGAAGGATCCTTTATTGTATGATTATATGATAGCGGAACAAACACTGGTAGCAGTTACTTCTGTAAAATATCTGGGAGTATGCGTGCGGAACGATTTGAAGTGGAATGATCATATAAAATTAATTGTTGGTAAGGCGGGTACCAGGTTGAGATTCATTGTGAGAGTCCTTAGAAAATGTAGTCCATCAACAAAGGAGGTGGCTTACAAAACACTCGTTCGACCTATACTTGAGTATTGCTCATCAGTGTGGGATCCGTACCAGATCGGGTTGACGGAGGAGATAGAGAAGATCCAAAGAAGAGCGGCGCGTTTCGTTTCAGGGTTATTTGGTAACCGTGATAGCGTTACGGAGATGTTTAACAAACTCAAGTGGCAGACTCTGCAAGAGAGGCGCTCTGCATCGCGGTGTAGCTTGCTCGCCAGGTTTCGAGAGCGTGCGTTTCTTGATGAGGTATCGAATATATTGCTTCCCCCTACTTATACCTCCCGAGGAGATCCCGAATGTAAAATTAAAGAGATTAGAGCGCGCACGGAGGATTTCAGACAGTCGTTCTTCCCGTGAACCATACGCGACTGGAACAGGAAAGAGAGGTAATGACAGTGGCACGTAAAGAGCCCTCCGCCACACACCGTTGGTTGGCTTGCGGAGTATAAATGTAGATGTAGATGAAATCAGATGGGAACTTACATAACAAAAAAAAATCACAATTATCAGAAAAATTAAATTAAACAACACCTTGCCTACGGAAAACATGATTCAACAAGTTGACGAAGAGGACTCGATATCGAGACATTCGCAAGCATGTCCAATAGATAGTGATCATGTACTGCACGAAGTTCATGTGATCCACGCCCTCGCATTTTACAACATAATGAACGAAGTGTCCCAGCAATCACGTAACGGTATGGGTTTTCGACCGTGGAATGAAAGAAGAATCTGGGCGCAATGTGATGTCCCTAGTGTGTGCAGCCTCAGAAGATCGAATAAGGAAGACCAATTGTGTCCTGATCCAAAAACAGTTTGCCATATGATCTCCGCAAGTAAAGCGATGTCGTATCGTATGTGGAGACGTACAACGACTACATAAATCCGTGTCGCTAAGCCCAATACTGAAAAGTCGCTCGTTCGTTGTAATCAAGTTATTTACTACCTTATACCACGAGGACGGCTACGGTCGCAGGTAGCCAGGGGCATGGACGTGTGTGATGTCCTTAGGTTAGTTAGGTTACATAGTTCTAAGTTCTAGGGGACTGATGACTTCAGATGTTAAGTCCCATAGTGCTCAGAGCCATTTGAATCATTTTGAACCACGAGGACGCTACGCGCATCGGCAAAATCTGAAGACTGATATTGAGACCAACTGTCGTCCAGGTTGTATGCGGCGATTCTCTTTCAACGAGTTTCGGCCAAGGGACTGCTTCCCATCGAATCTTCAGGAATTTAATGGTGTGGACAGGTCTCCTTAAGATGTCAGCTCATAAATAAAAAAAAAATAGTTCAAATGGCTCTGAGCACTATGGGACTCAACTTCCGAGGTCATTAGTCCCCTAGAACTTAGAACTAGTTAAACCTAACTAACCTAAGGACATCGTACACATCCATGCCCGAGGCAGGATTCGAACCTGCGACCGTAGCGGTCTCGCGGTTCCAGACTGCAGCGCCTAGAACCGCACGGCCACTTCGGCCGGCCAGCTCATAAATAGCTTACCGCAAGATAGAAGTCACCAATGTGTTTTAACTTATAATTTATTCGACTAACATCAATAAGGGGCTCAAGACAAGCAGGCCGGACACAGAGAAATAAATGAGACGTGAATGTGTGAGTCTCTTGAGTCAGCGTCAAAACAGTACGTCGCACATTCTGCGTCTTCCTTCGTATATCAGTAATCCACCCCCCCCCCCCTCCCCCAAAGGAACGAGGCATCGAGATCAGTCCATACCGAAGCGAAATATATCTCTTCCATAAGAAACGACCAGACAATTGTTGTAGTTTCTTCGCCATCATCGAGGGAAGCGGATAATCTTGGGCCACGTATTAAGCTTTGCATAAGACATATGTATCCAGTATTCGTACTTTCTGGAGCAGAGTATGACAATGCCTTTCATGTTCTAGTATCGCTCCCTGAATTTTTTCTGTAACAAACTTCCAGTTGACTGTTCCCATTTTGAGTTGTCAATGATCAACGATGACACCGAGAGACGTATACCGATGCACCTCAGTAGCCCATGGAACAACCGCGTCACCAAAACCTCGCAAGGGAAGAAGCTTGTATTTACCTTCATTAATTTTTGCACCTGAACTCCGACAAAAATCATCAATTCAGCCGAGGTATCTCAGCAGGATTGCGAAGTAGAACCATCACGTCATCCGCGTATCCGCAAGCAGCTGTAGTCCCGCCGGAAAGCGTCCAACTTGTCAGCTGTGATTCTAGCATCCGAAGTAGGGGCTCGAGAGACAACACAAACAAAGTCATTGACAGCGGGCTTCCTTGACGCACTCCCCTACGGGTATTTATTGGGGGCGTCAGTTGGCCATTAACAACCACCGAAGCCGAAATACCTGTAAAAATATTTGAGAGAACTCGCCGTGTGTCAAAAGTGAAACCAACTGCCTCCAGAAACCGCAAGTGAAAGTCGTAATTAACACGTTCAAATGCCTTATCGAAGTCCAGAAAGGCTAGGGCACAAGGAACGGACGTTACAAATGGTTCAAATGGCTCTGAGCACTATGGGACTTAACATCTGAGGTCATCAGTCCCCTAGAACTTAGAACTACTTAAACCTAACTAACCTAAGGACATCACATACATCTATGCCCGAGGCAGGATTCGAGCCTGCGACCGTAGCAGTCACGCGGTTCCAGACTGTAGCGCCTAGAACCACTCGGCCATACCGGCCGGCTACGGACGTTACAGCAGCAACTGAAACCACGTCACGACACTCGACTATAGGGGTGAGAATGGTACGCAGTTTTGATGATTTGCAACAATTGTCTCCATCAGACACTCGACTATAGGGGTGAGAATGGTACGCAGTTTTGATGATTTGCAACAATTGTCTCCATCAGAGCCGACATCCTACTGTTAACTGCCCTCGCCAAAGTCTTATAGTCAAAGCGTAAAAAAGTAACTGGGCGAAAGCTATCAGGGCGGCCGGTCCATTACGTTTCGGGATTAAAACAATTTTTCCCACTTTGAACGATGTCGGCACTACGCTACCCTCTAACACTTCTTTCAAAAGGGAGGTAAAGGTAGCACCCAACAACGGCCAAAAGCGCGCGTAAAATTCCTTGGGATATCCATCTAGACCCGGGGACTTTTGAGAAGGCGATCCCACAATGAGTTTGTAAACTTCCTCAGGCTGAAAGGCAGGTAAGAGCGTTGCATTATGTTCAGATGTAATTGTCATATCCAAGATGCTGACAACTGGGTCGTAAAATGTTTCATTGGACTGATCGATGTTTTAGATTTCTACATAGTACTGGTGTAAGGCACTATATCAACTTGCGCCGTTACGATACGTACATCATTTGTCGTGACAGAATGAATACAAGCACGTCGGCGACGGGCCTGCTGCCGAAACAAATGATATAAGGAAGTCAGTTCTTCCGTCACCAATGAACGCAGCTTCGATAGGATTTTCAAGCCTTCCAATTGTAATCTCTTCAATGTCAACAATTCTGATTTTACACGCCTAACACCCGCAATTCGCAGAGGGGCGTGATCCGAAGCAGCATAAAGTTCATGCACGTTCTCCGAAAGTCTCGCGCTCTGGCAGCACAGAAAAGTATCAAAGTTTGCCTGAGCCTCGGTTTTGCTAGCTGTGTCCACCAGTCAAGGGTGGAAGAATATTTCCCAGTGGACCATAAAGTACGTTCCCACACGACTCGCATCACGTCATCGAGAGAGGAGTCAGCTAGGTGAGCGACGTTTAACATCCACGGAGGGCGAAACAATTTGACTGGTTGCCGTTCTTGATTGAGAGCTGTGGCTACAGCACAGTGATCTGTAAAGGGAGTTGGGATGACTTAAACATTGAGAATACTATCGCTCAGGCAGTCTAATAAGTAAAACCTATGTAATCTGCAACTTTAAGTCGCAGTAAATCAGGTAAATTTAACTAACGTCGGTTATTTACATATCCAGACGTCTTTTAGGCGTAAGGAGCGGACCAATTCGTGTAATTCACGAGAAAAATTAAAATTAGGAGATTGATCTGTTGGACGCAATACGTAGTTAAAATCAACAACCAACAGAATACCCGGAGGACTCTTACGCAACACATAAACAATGCCCTCTTTATAAAAACGCGAACGATCCACTGCGCGACCAGTGCCAGAAGGGGCATATAAAAAAAACCAAGGTAAGATTCAAAAGTTGACAACCTCTGTCCCTGCCAGAATCCAACATTTTCACCTCAGCAATAGAATAAGGTGGTCCCTGTAGAATATCCGGTTGCTACATTAAAGATCAGACGAAAACCAGGTAAGGAGAAATTATTGAGTAACACCTCCTGTAAGAAAACTACTGACGCAGCGAAGCCAATAGCAATTCTGATTCCATAGGATTAACGTTTAAGGAAAGGAATGTGCAGTCTTGCATCATTGATCAGAGGGATGTACGGAACCTCCGAGTAGAAACAGGTAGACAGCTGAGAGTCAATGTCTATTGCGAAATTCACAGAGGAATCCGACATCGGGGGGCCAGAACACCCGTCATCGCAACGGTTTTTCTTAGATTTCTTACGCGCCACCGCACGGTCAGGTTGTACACTCTGTTTCTGTCTTATTACGGTATACTGATAATTTTTACTTATGGACCGTCTGACAGCAACTGAATAAAACACAATTTTAGTGCCATACGCGTTTCGCCTTTATTTTCTGCAAGGCATCATCAGTGGCAGATTGCGTGGACAATTTCTTACATATTACGCTCCTGTTGCATTCTTGGTGTTGTTCTTCTTCTTATTAAAGCCAATTTGCGGTTTTTTCCCCACATTCCACAGCACTATGAACTGAACGCTTGTTTCAATGCCATGTTTTGGTTTCTGTTGACTGTCAAAAAAAAAAAAAACGACGGAGGTGTGCGAGGGGTCATAGGCACAGCTTCCTCCTCCCCAAGACTAGGGTCGTGTAATGCAGTTCCAGTCACTAAAGCGGAAGCATTCTGTGGAACTACCAATACAACAGGTGATACTTGGTTGCTAATTTTATTCTCCTCGGGAGTTGCTGTAGTCGGCAAATGCAGGAAACAGTCGGCGGCTTAAGACGAAGGAACAGGAGGACATTGCATCGTGTCAGACTGTAACGGAGGACACAAAGATGAAGGGGGGGGGGGGAGACTCCGCTCCCTCTCCACGCACCGGCGGCTCAGAAGGAGCCACTTGGCGATCAGGAGGAATGCTGGAGGTAACTTCTTCGCCACTCACCGTACCACGGTAGCATCGAGAGAAGCAGGGGCACAATCGATGCGGGGGAGGTTGGCGTACAAGGCACAGCCAAATCCTCACCATAACCATCACCACCTTGAGTGCGACGTCGCTCATTTGTTACCGCTATAGGTTCTATCATGGGGCCAATAGGATTCTGAACCTGTCGTGGAGGTAAAGACGGAAATTCACTGACACGATTATCAGAACAGATGTTTGTTCATTATAATCCGAAGCAGAAGTATGGTCGACAGTGGGAGTGGAAGGAACAAGATCAGCATCCGTCAATTTGCGACGCTGCACTAATGACGACTCGCTAGAAATAGTCACGCGAACGCTCGCGCGGGCGGTCGGCCGACAGTCCGAGAGTTTTCTTCATTCTCTTGAGGGTTTCCGTTTTTAAAGGTCATATTTCCATAAAATATCGACATAGGATATCTCACACAATATTGCAAACACATTTGTAATCAAAATTATGTATTTAACAATAAAATATACAATGGAATACAAAAAGGAAGCCAAATACCCAAATGAAATATAAGAACATTTTTTTAATTGCAATGTTTTGGGACTATATAATGTAATACTTAAGACTAGAATTATTCACTGTCTTAACTCGTCACAAGAAAAGCTAATTTTGCTTCGAAAAAAGAGTTTTTGATTGAAAACGTCACAAACATTTCTGTCAGATGAAAAATGCTGATCAGTCATTTTATTTTCGTTTTGAGGCTGACAACAATTATTGCACGTAACTGTCGTGGTTGAATGTCGTAGACAGACGTTTCTTCCACATTCACCGCATTCTCGCTTTGTTTTTATATTCTTTTTTGAGCCACACAATTAACATATTCCTCTCCTTGTAGGGGTTGATACAGCTGGACAAACTACGTCACTCTCTCTGTAATTTTCCAAAAATACCAACGAATCTTTTGGTAAATGCTTCAATTTAGCTCTTTCTTTCAGGTTTTCCCTCATCAGTTCCAAAGATAACGCATGTAAGAATTGTCTTCTCGTTTTTTCTTTCATATTACCTGTGGTGAATTGAAAAATGCGTAATGAATTTATTCCTGCAAAGTCAAGTAAACGGAAAAATATACATGAAGGCCACCTTTGTGTTCTTCTTGATGTTGAAATTCTGGAGGACATGCACATTCACTAGAGAATTGGAAGAGTCTATAAAATTGAGGTATTATAGGGGAATTACAAAAGAAATACTTACATTCCGAAGTAGACGAGTAGAACAAAGCCTCGTAAGCGCTCGCAAGGCGGTAACTGACCGTTTTTGTAAGTGCCGTAAGCGCTTGCAAGGCGGTAAACTGACCGCCGAACGTGTTCGGACTTATTTGAACTTGTCCTCAGAGGCAGAGACGTGCGACTTGGACGAACTTTGAGCAGCATCTGTCGGAAAAAGGTGCAACTAGAGAATACATGTCCCTCCTGCCGCCTCGTTACCTATGTGGAGTAAGTATAGCGCGAAATTGCAAAAAGGCGGTCACTTCACCGCCCGCGCGAGCGCGTGAAGGTTAATACAAAAACCATCCGCGGATAATTAGACCGAACGTGTCCACTTTCATTACATAGGAAGCAGGTTCCCTCTTGACCAGTATGTACATGACACGGACGCGGTAACCACACACTTGTAAATGTAATGGAATATTGCATTTGAGATGCATTTCCACGGAACAAAACTATAACACTGTACCCTGTGTTGAGTAGACCAGCATTCACGACGGATGTTTTTCAATATATCCGTTAGAAAGTTGTCATCAACTTCCGGCGGGAAGTTGAACACCTGAACAATGGTATATTCGATTCCACCATCTGCAAGCGACACCATACTAACGGAATTATCCCGATGCTTGAACGGCACTTGAGAACCATATCGCGACAGTAATCTTTCAACGTGAAGGGGATCCATAAATTTCACGTAAAACATGTATATGTCTGCGTCAAAATAAGCAGAGTGGGCCTGAACAGAGTTCACATGAATTGTATCGACAAGCCAATCGTGGATTTCTAGACACCCGGGCTGCACGTGTCGCGTTGTTTTATCGAAGTACAGCTCACAGTACCTTTCGTGGAATGCAAGTGGAAACCATGGTAGCCATAGCGGAGCGGCCGACGCCGCTGCAAGTAGAAGAACAGACAATAAAGGCGGAGCGGAAACGATAGACTCACTCGGCAGACGGAACAACACTAACGAGGAAAACGCCCCACAAGTGACGCTGGGGCAACTGAAATAAACAAGAACGTTCCCGCTCGGCGCTCGAAGTGGAACTACCATTTAGACTATCTGAACACGATCCACAGGCCGATCCAGTCTTCCATATGCCACACACCTCTCTATTCCTGCTTTTAAATTATTAAGTCCATTACCCACAAATTCATATCTATTGATACCCGTGCAGATTTTAGAATCAAGACAACGAGAAATCATAGACTATCGCTGTCATTTTCGTGACAGTACCGTTTTCGCCTCACATGTGGCTCTGAGCAATATGGGACTTAACATCTGTGGTCATCAGTCCCCTAGAACTTGGAACTACTTAAACCTAACTAACCTAAGTACATCACACACATCCATGCCCGAGGCAGGATTCGAACCTCCTACCGTAGCAGTCGCGCAGTTCCGGAATGAGCGCCTAGAACCGCGAGACCACCGCGGCCGGCCGCCTAACATATATTTATGTTTTGTGACGAACTATAGTTTCAAATATTGAAATTTACTCCTGAATTTCAACGTAACTGTAATAGGTATGGATGTACTACCTAAAATGACATATAAAAATCTTTGCCGGACAGGCAAAAATTTTCATATATCGCTTTAGGTAATATATCTATACCTATTACAGTTAAGCTGAATTTCAGGAACGAATTTCGGTGGTTTTTATAATGCTAATCCAATGTACAGAATGTTAGTATATGTAAACAATTTAAAAAATTACATTAGCATTTAATTATCGACAATTAGATTACTACAAGTACTCTGCACCAAACCTGAACCTGAAATTAAATCGTATCTAGTAGTATTAGTAGTAGTAGCTTTATTCATCTGTAGATCTCTTTTTACAAGGATATAGGACATGTCAAAGTCTTTACATAAATAAGCAAATTCGTATACACGTTCATTTACAGACTTATAGTTAGAGACAATCATTAGATATACTCCTGGTATACAATACTTATTTTACAGATAACTTATGAAATAATGTTATGACACACTGTTCACTCGTATCTCACTATCAGTCACTGCATACACTATACACACATTGTTTTATAACACTTCACTCACTATACACACAAGTACACACACACTGGTGATCTCTGGACCGTTTTCTGTACGGCAACTTCCCATTTGCTATTCTGAAAAAGTGAGTGAGATGTTGAGCTCAGAAGGAGGAAGAGGTGTTAGTATTGTGCTAGCCATAGCTTGGTAAGTATTTCTACAAAAGGAAAAAGGAAAGAAAAAACATGGTGTGAAGGTGTTATGTGGAATGTTGGACGTTTTATAATCATTGTTATTTATTATGTAACAATTTTTTTACCAAATCCCTGCTCTGTTTTTTCGAAGTAATCCTTCAATGTATAACAGGTAATTTTTAGGTCCCTTTTTAAATAAGTGTATTTTTGCAATTTCTTTAATCTATTTTGGTAATTTATTGTTCAGTTTTTTTCCTTGGCAGAAAATGCTCTATTGAGTTTTATGTTTACTTTTCCTTGGTAAATGTAAGTTTATTCTAGCTCTTGTTTCATGGTCATTGACAGAAGTATTTGTGCAGTAGTTACCAATGTTACTTTTGATGTGTACAACTGACTGATAAGTGTATTCACATGGAGCAGTTAAATACCCAGTGTTTTGAACAGGTCTTTACATTGGGCTCGACTTCTGTTTTTGGTTATTATTCTTATGGCTCTTCCCTGGAATTTGAAAACCGTGTTCATATAATCAGGAAATCAAGGTTCGAGTCCCTGTCCTGCACAAGTTTTCATATGTCGCTTTAGGTAGTGCATCTGTACCTATTACCAGGAAGATTAATTTCAAGAATGAATTTCGGTATTTCAAACAGTAGTTCGTCATCAAATAAAGAAGAAAATTATACAAAACAATTTCACGCTCATCTGAACAGTTCTCTCCACTGCTGCCCCATCCGCAATATTTTCGTGCTTATTAAAAGTTATACAAACTATCGCATCTCAGAGTTTAGTACTTATTCTGGTACTTATATTTCTCTAATCGTTCTTTCGATTTTGTGTAACTGCATGTGCGCAAGATCAGCAACAGCTCTTCTCCTGCGAACATGTACGCTCGAAAATTTTGCATGCATGCTTTTGTTATAAAAATCATAAACGTGGAAAATAATTATTACTTACATTGCAGCATCTGTTTCTAACATTAAGGACAATTGTTCGGATTTTGGTAATAAAATTATTTAAGGAACACGTGTTAATACCTGCTATTAAACACACAATTGCTTGCAGACGCAATACTTAGCTACAACTTTGTAAATTGGAAACACTGCAAACCCGTAACATTCTGTGTTGTGGTGTAATAGGTAGAAATATCAGTTGCAAAATCTTAAGAAATGAGTTGTGCTACTAACATCAAGTAAAGCAATTTCTGTCAAATGTCAACATCACCAATTTAGTATTCGATGGAACTGTGAAGGGAAAATTCTTAGAGGGAGACCAAGAGATAAATATACTAAGCAGATTCAGAAGGATGTTGGTTGCAGTAGTTATTCGGAGATGAAGAGACCTGCACAGGATAGAGTAGCATGGAGAGCTGCATCAAACCAATCTCTGGACTGAAGACTACAACAACAACATGATGTTGAGATGAAAATCGCTGACAGCTCGTAAAATTCCTGTTTTATTGATACATAACCTGTTTCGCTGCCTAAAGCCGCATGGTTAGTCCGTTATAGTCGTTTCTGCGGGCCGCCACTACACTTCCCAACACCTGCTTGCCCTACCATCTCACCGATGAAGGCAAATTTTAAAACAAGAGACCCTTCATTCGCCAGTATAAAGTGAAAATATTCACTGAATAACATATATTGACTAGGAGCGATAGGTACAACAATAACCTTTTAACAGTGTTGCATCTGATGATGCAGCTTCAGACTCCGAATCCGGTTGTGTATCAATAGAATAGGAGTGTTACCAGCCGTCAGCGGAATTCGTCTTAACATCTTGCTTTCAACGGCTAGACATGCCAAGAATATAAAATGCTTTTGACAAATATCAATAATTCCGGAGTCCATACATTTATAGAAGTGTATGTACACTATGTGATCAAAAGTATCCCGACACCTGGCAGAAAATGACTTACAAGTTCCTTACGCCTTCCATCGGTAATGCTGGAGTTCAATATGGTGTAGGCCCATCCTTAGTCATGTTAACAGCTTACACTCTCGCAGGCATACGTTCAATCAGTTGTTGGAAGATTTCTTGAGGAATGGCAGCCTATTCTTCACGGAGTGCTGCATTGAGAAGAGGTATCGATGTCGGTCGGTGAGGCCTGGCACGAAGTCGGCGTTCCAAAACATCCCATAGGTGTTCTACAGGATTCAGGTCAGGACTCTGTGCAGACCAGTCCATTACAGGGATGTTATTGTCGTGTAACCACCCCGCCACAGACCGTGCATTATGACCAGGTGCTTGATATCGTGTAGAAAGGTCCAATCGCCATTTCCGAATTGCTCTTCAATAATTGGAGGCAAGAAGGTGCTTAAAACATCCATGTAGGCCTTTGCTGTGATAGTGCCACGCAAAACAACAAGGGGTGCAAGCCCCTCCCATGAAAAACACGACCACACCTTAACACTACCGCCTCCGAATTTTACTGTTGGCACTACACATGCTGGCAGATGACGTTCACCGGGCATTCGCTATACCCAGACTCTGCCATCGAATCGCCACATTGTGTTCCGTGATTCGTCACTCCACACAACGTTTATTCACCATTCTATCGTCCAATGATTACGCTCTTTACACCAAGGGAAACGTCGTTTGGCATTTAACGGCGTGATATGTGGGCTTATGAGCAGCCGCTCGACCATGAAATTCAAATTTTCTCACCTCCCGCCTAACTGTCATAGTACTTGCAGTGGATCCTGATGCAGTTTGGAATTCCTGTGTGATGGTCTGGATAGATGTCTGCCTGTTACACATTACAACCCTCTTCAGCTGTTGGTGGTCTGTCAGTCAACAGACGAGGTCGGCCTGTACACTTTTGTGCTGAACGTGTCCCTTCACGTTTCCACTTCACTATCACATCGGAAGCAGTGGACATAGGGTTTCTTAGGAGTATGGAAATCTCGCGTACAGACGTATGGCACAAGTGACACCCAATCACCTGACCACGTTCGAAGTCCGTGAGTTCCGCGGAGCACCGTATTCTGCTCTCTCACGATTAATGACTACTGAGGTCGCTGATATGGAGTATCTGGCAGTAGGTGGCAGCGCAATGCACCTAATATGAAAAACATATGTTTTTGGAGGTGTCAGGATACTTTTGATGACATAGTGTAGCAATACTGTTGTCAGATTTTAGCTGTGAATCGCAATCGGTTGCAGATGAAAACAATAGTCATCTGCAGAGCTGTGACAACACTGAGGCATTGCCATGAAGATGCATACAAGTCAGGTTACGCGACTGTTTGAGGTACTCACGTCGAGCAGCCACGCCATGCAGTTGTCAGGGATTGTTTTCGGGGGATATCAGGAGTCTTTTGATCACATAGTGTATGTATCTACGTACGTACGTGTGTGTGTGTGTGTGTGTGTGTGTGTGTGTGTGTGTGTGTGTGTGTGTGTGTGTGTGTCCCGGTAAAGGGATGGAGATGAAAAAGAAACGTAATGAAAAACATTTATCGCTTACTACATCTCCACTGTTCATGCAGTAGCAGTACCGCATGTGGAATGACTTTAAAATTTCTTACTTCTTTACTACCAATTTTATTGATGACATTTTATAATAGTATTCACATATACCACTGAATGTTAGAGCAAAATTATATCATTGCACGACACACAGCTCAGCAGGTGTGATTTCATAAACAGCGAAAAGCGTGAAAAACTGCCGCATCGTATATGACGTTTAAATTTCTTACTTCGTCGCTAGTTGCTTTATTCGCAACACATTTTGAAGACAGTATCCACTCATGCCGCTGAATGTACAAAAACAGTTATAACATTGTACGATACATCGTTCAGGAGATATGACGTCATAAACATTAAGCGCAAGGCCAGACGCTATGTATTACAGGTGTGTGACCACAGCTGTAAATAAATACCTTGGCTACTCCGGGTTTCTCCGTTAGTTATTAATAAAACTCACCGTGAGATACTCATCAGCGGAAATGAAAAGTTAACGCAAAAGACTATACTACAGTAAAGCGGAGTAAACGTCCAAAATAATTTGAGTAATATTTTGCTACTGAATAGTAACGTATCAGTCAAAGCTCTCCAAGTACTACTGTATCAGAAAATCGTAGCAGTGGCACGGAGCAACAGTCATCGAGTATTACTTGTCTTATCAAGGAATTGTAGCCGGCCGCTGTGGCAGAGTGGTTCTAGGCGCTTCAGTCGGGTAGGAGAAGAGTCAGTGAGGTTCTGAAAGGTATCGACATGGATGTGGAACCGTGCCAACTGCAGTTCCGTGGCCAGCTGTGCTCTCGATCGAGTTTAAATCTGGGGAGTTCGGTGGGCAGGGGAATACGTGCACTTATCCTAGTTCTCTTCGAACCACACACCTACACTTCGAGCTGTGTAACACGGTGCGTTGTCCTGCTGATATATGCCATCGCGCCGAGGAAAAACAAAACTGCATGTAGAGGTGGACGTGGTCGCCAAGGATAGATGCTTACTTGTGTTGAATCACTGTGTCTTCCGGAATGATGAGATCTCCAGGGAATGCCACGATAATATTCCCTAGTCCATAACGCATGCAGGGTGTCTGCTTTCAGACGTCCCACGCCGCACACAGGAACAAGGATGAAGAGTAAAATACACTGAAAAGGCCTCCTGTCGCCATCCAGCGGACGTGCAGTTGCGGTATTGGCGTGAAAATTCCAGCCATCGTCGCTGATGAACAGCAGTCAGCATTGGTGCATGAACCAGGCGCCAGCTGCAGAGATACATATGCATCAACGTTCGCTGTACGATCGGTGATGGGTCACTGTTGGTAGCCCCTTGCTACATCCGGACGGTCTGTTGCTCAACAGTTGCACGTCTGTTCGCAAGTAGACATCTCCACAGCCGTCGTTCACCCTCTTATTCATTGTCCGTGGTGCTCCGTAGTACTCTCGGCGCCGGTTTTGGATAGCGTCATTTTCCTATCCTCGTTATACTTTCAACCACGGCGGCACGAGAACGTTTCACAAACTCAGCCATTTCGGAAATTCTTTCACCCTTAGCTCGAAAACAATAATCATGACCTTCTGGACGTCAGATAAATAGCTCCGCTTCCGTATTACTACAATACCTGCACTGTTTTCCTCGTCCCCCGGCCACACATTATATACCTTGTACTGCTACAGCCGCCAACTGCCGTCTGTGAGCGATTGTTGCACGTTGACGTCGAAACGTCGAACATAGACGGTCACCACGTCGATGTGATTGGTCCGTGAAGTACAGGGCTAGTTTTCTTTTTTTTTTTTATGTTCCTTACCGAAAACTTTCCCAATCGTTGTTGCATTTGGCCAACTGGTTAATCTGGAATTAATGCCAAACAACTCATGTTTACGTCCTTTTATCCTCTTGTACTAGATGAGACGTCATGCTTATACCAATTTTTACCAAGATATTTGTATGCTTCTTCAATCACAATGGCTCTAATGGAATCGTAGCAGTGTACACACGACGTGTTTCGAGAAATCCTGTCCTCATTATCAGGCAAATGCCTTACAAGACTACAGATATATGCTAGATGAATAAAATCGTTTATGTAACACCCCACAAAACATCAGAATAGTTGTCTCCATATCAACTGTCATCAGGGGTCAACCTGTTATGTCGTACAGAAGTTTTGCTCCTTCCGACACAAGCATATCCCATCGTATTGTTCCCCGCTACCTGCGCGCCCCAGCAACTTCTACAACCACGGTATGTACTCACTAGGTCCTTCCTTGCCCAGTCGCTAACTGGGAACTAGGCCACGCTCTGATTGCGTTGTGAAACTAAAGTTGTGCCAAGACATACACCGAAGAGGCCCAACGAGTTGTATCAAAATGCATGTGCTATCGATACGTACGAGGGCTATTCGGAAAGAAAGGAACGATAGGTCGCCAAATCGAAACCACAGTAAAGTCAAAACTGTTTTATTGGCAACGGTTAGATACACCTTCCAGCTACTTCTCTACACAACATCTGTCATAGCGTTGTACCAACTTGACAATTCCCTCGTTATAGAAGACAGCCGCCAGTACTTTTCGACAATTTTCTACTCTGGACTTCCCTGCTCATTGTCTGTGCGAAAGTATTGTCTTCATAGCCAGCGGTTCGTTTGAGCAGACATGAACCTCAGGGGTAGCCAATTACGGGCTGTATTGTGGGTGATCAAACACTTCCCGTCGGAAACGCTGCAGGAGCATCTTCATTGCCCCTGCAGAGTTCGGCCGAGATTTGTCGTGTAGAACGAACCGCATGACAGTTATGTTATGTTAATTGCATAGCTTCAGGCAAAAATCTTTCGCCAGGCCCTCATACCTGGCGGGGGGCGCTAGTTTCTAGCCGTCTTTACGTTCTTACTGTGAGGTGAGAACTGAAAAGAGCGACATGATGCGATCGATGGGCGTACTAGACACAGTGCCCAACGCATCTGTGCAAAGCTTCATCAGATTTTCACTGTATTTTCAATTTCGTGACCGAACGCTCCTTACTTTGCAAATAACCCTCGTACATTACCTGTCATTGACTTGTGTATGCAACCTATCAGCAATACATCATTATTGAAATGTCAGAGAACTATACTATACTATGTTCGGAATCAACATGCAATAACCTCTTGCAGGTGGCAGCACTAGCAGTGGATGCTATATAACGCATCTCGGGGGACGAGGAAAACAATGCAATAGTTGTCGTAATTCGGAAACAGAGCCATTTATCTGACTTCCAAGAGGGAATAATGATTGGCTTTCGGGCCCTGGGTGGAAGCATTGCCGGAAGAACTCAGTTTGTAAACTTTTCGCGTGCTGCCGTAGTTAAAGTATGCCATCCATTGCAAAGTGGCGGTATCCAAACTTGGCGCCGAGGCATCTGTGTTGCTACATGGGACGTAGATGACACGGGTGAACACCGGCTGCGGAAATTTCTAAACGTGTAATTTTTGAGCAACTGACCGCCCAGACGAACCAAAGCGCTAACAACAGTGTCTCCGCAGTAAGCATTCAGTGAACGTTGTTGCAGGCGCCTGGTTCGTGCACCCATGCTGACTTGCTTTTCATCGCCGACGAAGGCTGGAATTTGGAAGCCAGTACTGCAACCGGAAGTACATTGAGTGGCGATTGGTGACCTTTTCAAATGAATCACGGGTTAGGCTTCATCAGACAAGTGGCCGCTGGCGCCTACGCTGTGAAACGTCTGAAAGAAAACATCCTGTAACAATTGTCCGAAGGGTCAAGACCGCAGGAGGGAGTGTTATGGTATGGGAAATGTTTTCAAAATGGTTCAAATGGCTCTGAGCACTATGGGACTGAGGTCATCAGCCCCCTAGAACTTAGAACTACTTAAACCTAAGAACTTCACACACATTCATGCCCAAGGCAGGATTCGAACCTGCGACCGTAGCGGCCGCGCGGTTCCAGACTGACGCGCCTAGAACCGTTCGTCCACACCGGCCGGCAGGGAATGTTTTCGTGGCATTCTGTGAGTGATCGCTTCATTCTGGAAGGCACAGTCGAGTAACACAAGTATGCCTCTATCCTTTGTAACCATGTCCACCCTTACCAGGAGTTCGTTTTTCATCGGCATGGTGGCTTCTACCAGTAGGACAATGCAAAGTGTCACACATCATGAGTTTGCCCTACTCCCTTGACACCCAAACTCCCTGAATTAAAATCCCAATCGAGAAGCTATGAGCCACTTAGATCGGAACGTTCGAGCCATGGATCATCAACTGAGAAACAGGGAGTCGGCACGGCTCCACATCCCTGTTGGCACCTTCCAGAAACTCTGAGTCTCTTCCTGCACGTCTCGTAGCGGTTCCTGCCGCAGTATGTGGTTATTCAGGCTTTTGACAGGTGTCAACATTAATGTGACTAGTCAGTGTAATATACGTTGTTACTACATACAACAGGCGATTAAGCTGTGCATCTCCTGTTTTCAAGGCATAATGATTGTTCCATAACATTTCGGGTGTGCCAGCGCATAGATTTCACATCTCCTCCTCATATTTTGGCTGTATACCGTCCAGCCTAAATGTTAGAAGAAGATGTGAAATTTATGCAGTTGCACGCTCGAAATTTTATGAAACATGCGAGTACACTGTTCTACAATTTTTGGGCAGCACCAAGTTTCACATTTGGCTGTCATCATTAAAATAGCCATCAAGCTGCTGAAGAATTTCCTTACATCACTCGTAGTTTGTTCACAAAGAACATGAGTAATTTCAAAATCTCCTAGTGGTTCCAGCTTCTTCCCTTTCTCTTCGGTGTGCAACACTTTTTCCTTTTCTTTTGGATGGAGGGGGGCGGGGGCCTTAAGAGTAAAACAACAGAGGACATAAGCATTCAAAATGTGTCGTATACTAGCGAAAGCATTCCGTGGTTCTTGAAGTTAGTTGACAGATAGAAGCCTAAAGGGCACTAGTAAATGGATAAACCCATGATGAATAATGACAGTGAACCTGAAACTCTAGTTAAAAGACAACGAAAAGTTAAAAATCACAATGACCATTTTCATCCCACTGTTCGATCCACGGTCGATGCAGCGAGTAGAGAGCATAACACGCTCTGCAGCCTTTGGTGTATCATCTGAAACATTGTGTAGCTTAGATGGCAAAGAAATATTAAAGAGTTAAATTTGACACTGGGTTTGGACTTGGAAGACCACCAGGAAGCTGATATTCGACACGTCTGAGACGGTGACATGCAAGAAAATGTGATACTACAACTGATACCTCACATTTGTGAAGCCAGAAAGCATGTTTGTATTCATTATACCCTTTTATAAAATCGCTTCCTCTTATCCTACTCTATACACGAGGAGACTTCAGAAAGAAAGTTCCACATCATTCTGCCAGGGCAAGTAACTTTTATGGAATGCAGCGCTAAACGTCACAGTGACACAGATACATGACGCTTTTTATCAATGTAGTCACCAGGTCTCTGTAAAGATGGTCAGAACGCTCTATCGGTCGTAAAGTTATTCAACGACAGAAATCCCCTCCTTGGTCACGGAGACATCCAATAACCGCCGCTTAAATGTCCTCATCGTTGGGAAATGTCTCCCTCCTCCTCACTCCCCCGTTTCGCTCCCCAGCCCCGCCCCCTCCCAGATGTTTCTTCGGCAAATAAGGAAATGTAATTGTGCAACATTTGAATTTTCCTATCAGCATCCACCACGTCTTTGTGGCCTTTGTCAATTGACACCAAATCAATAAGTCTGGACAGGACATTGCTGTTGCTTCATATACACTGAAGCGCCAAAGAAACTAGTACAGCCATGAGAATTCAAATACGGAGATTTGTAAACAAGCACAATAAGGTGCTGTGATCGGCAAGGCCTATATAAGACAACAAGTGTCTGGCGCAGTTGTTAGATTGGTTACTGTTGCTACATTGGCAGTTATCAAGATTTAAGTGAATTTGAAACTGTTGTTATAGTAGGCGCACGAGAGATGGGACACAGCGTCTCCGAGGTAGCGATGACGTGGTGATTTTCCAGTACGACCATTTCACGCGTGTACCGTGAAACACCAAATCTCCGACATCGCTACGGCCGAAAAAGATCCTGCAAGAACGGGACCAAAGATGACTGTACTGAATCGTTCAGTGTGACAGAAATGCCACTCTTCCGCAAATTGGTACAGTTTTCAGTGCTGGGCCATCAACAGTGTCGGCCTGCGAACCATTCAACGAAACATAATCGATGTGGACTTCCGGAGCCTAGGGTACACTCGTGCACCCCTGATGACTGCACTGCACAAAGCTTTACGCCTCGCCTGGGCCCGTCAACACCGACATTGGTGATGACTGGAAACATGTTGCCTGGTAGGACGAGTCTCGTTTCAAATTGAATCGAGCAGATGGACGTGTACGGGTCTGGAGGCAACCTCATGAAATCATGGACCCTGTATGTCAGCAGGGGACTGTTCAAGCTGATGGAGGCTCCGTAATGTTGTGGGGCGTATGATATGGCTAGATATTGCTCTGAAGGTGACACGTGCGTCAGTACCCTGTCTGATCACCTGCATCCATTCATGTCCATTGTACTCTTCAACGGACTTGGGCAATTCCAGCAGGATAATGCAACACCCTACACGTCCAGAATTGCTAGAGTGGCTCCAGGAACACTATTCTGAGTTTAAACACTTCCGCTGGTCACCAAATCCCCCAGACATGAACATTATTGAGCATATCTGGGATGCCTCGCAACGTGCTGTTCAGAAGAGATCTCCTCCCCCTCCTACCCTTACGGATTTATGCACAGCACTGTAGGATTCATGGTGTCAGTGCCCTCCAGTACTATTTCAGATCTTAGTCGATTCCATGCCACGTCGTGTTTCGGCATTTCTGCCTGCTCACAGTAGTCCTACACGTTATTAGGCAGGTGTACCAGTTTCTTTGGGTCCTCAGTGTGTAGTCAGAATGTGACGGTGGATCTGTGTGCAATTCAGACCTTTTTCCCACAAGAATCGTACTGTCCTGAGAAATTCATCTCTGGCGTGCGTTTCCAGTTGTCGCGCGGTTTCAGCCTCACACTGTAATGCAAGTGAAGCAGAACTGTGTCTGCAGGACACTTGGAACACGTACTGTCTTCCGACAATGGCCACTCATGTTGCCCAATGGTGTTAGCGTGGTATGTCATGTGAAACTTACATTCTGAAATTCCTTTGCTTATTTGTCAACTCGTGAAGAATACTAAATTTTGTACGCCTTGGATTTTTCTCAGAACATTCCTAATTTGAAAAACTACTTCGACATGCACACATTAAAAAAATTGTCAGCTTTTACGATGTTCTATTTTGACGCAAAACAATGACTGTCTTGGAGTTATTAGTTATTCATTCTGAATTCTTTTTCTTCCTTGTTCCCTTCATGGAAAACGCTGATTTGGAGAAAGCAAGCTGTTATGACGAAGTTGCTTCTGAAGGCAGCGGTCTGTAGACATTAGGTAAGACGTAGAATTTAACATGTTATTTGATGGTGTTGTAAGTGGGCTGTTTAGGTTTTTATGTTGGCAACGCCACGTAGCACACTGTATGAAAATCACTAACTGTGCTGTGTGCAATCTGTGGCTGGTTGACATTGTTGGAATATTCGCCATTGTAGTGTTGGCCAGTTGGATGTGAACAGCGCGTAGCGTTGCACAGTTGGAGGTGAGCCGCCAGCAGTGGTGGATGTGGGGAGAGAGAAGCCAGAGTTTTGAGATGTTAATATGATCGGTCGAGCTGGACGTGTGTCCGTCAGAAAACGGAAATTTGTCAAACTGGATGTCACAAATTATACACATATATTATGAGTTTTGAACATTACTAAGGTAAATACATTGTTTGCTCTCTATCAAAATCTTTCATTTGCCAACTATATGCCTATCAGTAGTTAGTGCCTTCAGTAGTTAGAATCTTTTATTTAGCTGGCAGTTTTGGGGCTCGCTGTATTGCAGTAGTTCGAGTAACGAAGATTTTTGTGAGGTAAGTGATTCGTGAAAGGTATAGTTATTGTTAGTCAGGGCCATTTTTTTGTAGGGATTATTGAAAGTCAGATTGCATTGCGCTAAACATATTGTGCGGAGTGTCAGTTTAGTGTTGATCAGAATAAGTAAAGAGAGAAACGTTTGAGTACGTTGAGTTTTGCTCATCTGTTTGAAAATCGAATAACGTAGAGGTTTTCCAGCACTGTCATTTTTAAACTTTTCTAAGGGGATGTTTCAGTGTGTCTGAACTTAAGTTACACGATTTACTCATCAACTTTAAACTTTTAAGATTTATAGGTTTCGCTTGATGATGGAAGAGCCTTGTTGTCAGTAATGTAAAATGCTGAACACCGAAGCTGTCAAATGACTTCCAAAACCGGCTGGTTACCAATAGCAATCATATGGTCACGACGACGTAGAGTGCACGCTCTACAATTGTCTGATTTATATGGTAAACTATATAACTTCCACACGCTGCCCGAATCATCGTACGATAGTTAGTAGGATAAGCCGAGCAAAAATGTAAGATTTCGGTTACGACAGCCGGTGTCGCTCTTGACAGTAAGCTTACTAAGTAGATTAAGTTCGACGTAAGCGCTTAATGGCTTCGCACCTCCGTGTCACACCTTCAGCTGCCGTTAGCGCACCGCGGACAATGCGCCGTGAACGGGTAAATGCACTCAGCAACCAAGACCCAACACATGCCTGTTGACGTCTGGAAAATGCCTGTCATTTTCATAAAGCTTACACGGTTGTAACTCATAAAAATGAACTCTTGGTAGAATAAAAATTGTGGGAGAGTAGGAGTGTCTCCTTCGGATCATTTTGATATATATAATAATCGCACTTTCTTTCATACTAACTTTTTTGCATTTTTGTGAAGCCCACTTTTTTTCCGGCTCCATGCGTGGGTTCTATGCGCTGACTGCGTTACTTAGATGATTGAAACGTTAAGTACTCTTTCCCAGATATACAGGGTGATTCAAAAAGAATACCACAACTTTAAAAAATGTGTATTTAATGAAAGAAACATAATATAACCTTCTGTTATACATCATTACAAAGAGTATTTAAAAAGTTTTTTTTCACTCGAAAACAAGTTCAGAGATGTTCAATATGGCCCTCTCCAGACACACGAGCAATATCAACCCGATACTCCAACTCGTTCCACACTCTCTGTAGCATATCAGGCGTAACAGTTTGGATAGCTGCTGTTATTTCTCGTTTCAAATCATCAATGGTGGCTGGGAGAGGTGGCCGAAACACCATATCCTTAACATACCCCCATAAGAAAAAATCGCAGGGGGTAAGATCAGGGCTTCTTGGAGGCCAGTGATGAAGTGCTCTGTCACGGGCTGCCTGGCGGCCGATCCATCGCCTCGGGTAGTTGACGTTCAGGTTTCATAACTAACCTTTTTCGTAGGACTCTCCATACAGTTGATTGTGGAATTTGCAGCTCTCTGCTAGCTCTGCGAGTCGATTTTCCTGGGCTGCGAACAAATGCTTGCTGGATGCGTGCTACATCTTCATCACTCGTTCTCGGCCGTCCAGAACTTTTCCCTTTGCACAAACACCCATTCTCTGTAAACTGTTTATACCAACGTTTAATACACCACCTATCAGGAGGTTTAACACCATACTTCGTTCGAAATGCACGCTGAACAACTGTCGTCGATTCACTTCTGCCGTACTCAATAACACAAAAAGCTTTCTGTTGAGCGGTCGCCATCTTAGCATCAACTGACGCTGACGCCTAGTCAACAGCGCCTCAAGCGAACAAATGTACAACTAAATGAAACTTTATAGCTCCCTTAATTCGCCGACAGATAGTGATTAGCTCTGCCTTTTGTCGTTGCAGAGTTTAAAATTCCTAAAGTTGTGGTATTCTTTTTGAATCACCCTGTATATCCATGTAATAAGTAGATTAAGTCTTTTGAGTAGCAAGCTATGTCTTAGAATTACTTACATCTGATGAACGAAATAAAAGTTCCTTCTTTTGTAATTTGTCCGTATATCTTTTTTCTTCTGTTGATAATAGATTTCTGTCTGTAGTCTAAATTTCTCCAAATAGTGTCCGAAATCTTCCCAAAGTATTTCAGGTGCCCAGCTCAATTTTTAGTGCATACAACAAACATGTCATAAAATATGGTTGTCAGGAAACTCAATTCAAAATTTATATTTGATCTATGAGTCAGCCCTTTTCCTCCTAACGAATTTCCGGCGCGTATTCTTCGTGGTTTAGATGCTCCTCATTTTCCCTCTTTAGGTTCTTGTTCCTCCTTGTATTTCTGTTCTTTTTAGTTGCTTCAAGGACTCACTTTCCAGTTTCGGTCACTGTAAAGAAGTGATTGTTCCTTATTAAACCCATGAGATATTCCTAGCACATCTGAAACTTCACGCCTGTCTACTGTTCTTCGTTAAAATAGTGCCCAAACAGCGCCCAGCACTCCTAATATGCTTGTGCTCAAACCAACAGACACTGCTTACGTCAGGTGTTCTCTTACGAATGATTGAAACATTCGTTCACATTTCATATCCTCTCGTAAGGGTATAAGAACCATGACCATAGTTTGTTTTCACTTAGAACTCGGAAATATGAGCTTAACTGATTCCATTACTTCATATCGCTGGGAGTAATGGTGTATGGAAACATCATTTGCGAGCGCTTTTGAGAACCCACACCAGAAGTCTGCACCACTGTCGCAAAGCCCATGCTATGAGTTGTCATCTGCAGAAGCTTCATGGAAGAAGGTAGTATAAAGTACTTTCCTCATGGCGTCTATATCACCTTTATTCCTTCTTATGGCTAAACCATAATAGAGCTGCGGCTCGTCTACCTCTTAATTAGTGAAACGACCACCATCACGTATAGATTTGCCATCGCTCACTTTTTTCCCTCCCTCTCCCCTTATGAGGTTACGTAAAAGTGCGGCAAGTCTCTTTCATATTTCCAACACACTCCAGCTTCTCAGTCGTTGCACTTACTTTGGTTCTCTAAGATATTTTACAGCAGCGTAGTCGCACGCTGGGAGATCTGTAAATTGCTTTTCAAGCAAATTCGCGATATGAAATTCAGGTCTTTTAACTGCCATTAAATTCAGTAATCTCTAAAACTAGATTCAACATGTAAAACAAAATAAATGGTTTTTTAAGCGATTCCGCGAGTAAGTGAACTGAAAGCACGTAGGCAAATGTAAACCACTCGTCTCTTCGTTTCATACGTGAACACTCGGAGATAGTGGGTATACATTAGAACATAGAGAAGAGGTCTAGTTGGATTTTTTTATATAGAGCAGTTTGCTAATTTTTTGCCTATTAGAATGGTTTCAAGAAGTCGATTTCAACTACATGTCCGTCTTCGTATATATGAGTGTAATTCCTATCGAAAAAGTCTGTTTTCATCAAGTTATTTGCAGCTTAAGGGCATTACCCTTGCCCTCTCGAGAAGAAGAATGTCTTGTTTCCGTCATTAAAACAAACCCTTCCAAGTCACTCGAAAGAAACAAAGCCGTTTCCACAAAAGTATGCCCTCAAATACGCTTAATATGTAAACACATTTAACGTATTGCCCATAAAGACAAAAAAGGCCCATTACGCTCCTATTATGCTATTGGCAATAAATCACCCAGAGCAGCCATAACGTAGGCTTTGGTAGCTGCGCGGCCAGCGCGCAGATCATGAAGCGAGTACGCCCGGGTTCGATTCCCGAACGGGTTGAAGATTTTCTGCACTCGGGAACTGGTTGTTATCTTGTTGCGTTCGTATTGCCATAATTGACCTTCGACTGCTGAGATGGCTGTATGGGCACGTCGCGAAAGCCAGTTTTTTTGTTTTAAGTAGTAATCATAAAATATCGTGGAGTAGACACCGGAAGCAGTATAAAGTAAAACTGGTGTCAGGAAAAGCAGATGCAGATCACACGAAGCTCGGGATCCCGTTTTTTTCATTTTTTTTTAATGTACGTGAAGTTCGGAACTCAAATATAAAACTGCCAAAGCTATTCATTGCAACTCTCACACATTATCGAGAAATCCGTCTTTGAAGTTTTATGAACTGCCTTAATATCGTATAGCAATATCATCTTTCCAAGGGACCGCGTCTTTCTGTGGCAGAACGCTCATTTACCATGGGTATGGCTCCGAGTTCGATTCTCATCCATATTAAAATTTTGAATAAAATACATGTTCCACAAACATTTCCATGAAACGTAAAATGTATGACGATGAAAAAATAATTATAATTTTCTATTAATTTAAACAATATTACATAAAAGATAGGTAATTAAGAATTTATTTACAATGAAAACAGGATTTTTTTTGTACGATATGTGACTAGAAATGAAAAGATGTGCAAAAAAATTGGTTGAAATGGCTCTGAGCACTATGGGACTTAACATCTGAGGTAATCAGTCACCTAGAACTTAGAACTAATGAAATCTAACTAACCTAAGTACATCACATACATCGATGCCCGAGGCAGGATTCGAACCTGCGATCGTAGCGGTAGCGCAAAGATGTGCATTTTTCATAAAAATGGCAATTAGATATCTGTTAATTTTTATATATATTTGATTAATTTTTTATGTAAGTGATGTAGGTATTCGAACTGAATGAAAAAAAAAACGAAAAAAATAATGAACAAAGCAAGACTCGAACCAGCGATTACCAGTCTCGAGCGCTACAGTAATGCTAGTTGAACATGCAAATCTCTTTAAAAATTTGCATCTGATGGGAATGGAACCTAAGACCCTTCTGTGGCATGCAAACATGGCAGGAGATATTAAACGAATTCAGAGACTTTATGACTGCAACAGATCGGTACAGTACTTACGGTCGTCTAATAGCAATGTCCAGGAAAGTAAGTGGGAAGAACAGCGACAAAGTTCTCATGAAACTATTAGCCACGTTTCTACTCACTCCTACTGTATTTTAAAAGTATCATTAAAAGGCATACTTAGACATTGCGAGTATCACTTTACCTTCACTTCTCACTGCATGAGAATCGGGACAGGACAAAGATGGCATAGATTCCTCTAACACGCACAGTAGAGTAGCCTGGTAAAGATATTTACTACTCGATAAAAAGTGGTCAGACACTCCTACCTAATGCGATGTTGACACCAGATGTCACGAAAGGCTGGTCCGCCAGTTTGAGATGTGGCATGGTGCACTGAGACGTCCAGTAGAGAAGCAGAAACAGGAGAGTGGGCCGGTCAGGAGAGCTAGTGACTTCGAGCGTGGACTGGTCACTGAATGTCATCTGAGCATCATACCTATCAGGGATATTTCATCCCTTCTAAAGCTGCCGAAGTCGACCGTTGGTGATGTGATTATGAAATGGGAACGCGAAGCAAGAATCAGAGATAAACCAAGACCACAGATTCAGGAAAAACTGCCGCACCATGCATGACGTTTTAATATATTACGTCTTAACTGCTAACTCTATTCGCAGCACATTTCGCAGACAGTATAAAAATTTACCATTGATGCACCTGCAAAATTATATCATTGTACGACGCATAATTCAGAAGACACGGCGTCATACAAATTTAACTGCGTGAAATCGAAATTGCATGACGAAGTTCGCTACAGTTTGTTCTGGCGTAACCACAAGCGCCTGAACGAAGACGACGTACGCAAGACCAGAGAAGGCGGTGAGGAAACGTCAGGCAAAAGCCTGCTGACAAGGACCGCGCCGCGCTAGGAGTGACATCTGCAAGAAGTGAATGAAAGTGCGGCTCCTGTCAGCCTCGAACGCTCAGATCGTCTCAGTGCACGAATATTAGTGGACAGCATTGTGCGGAAACATCAGATTGTAGTGATCTGTATCAAGAGCATACTTGGACTTTTAGTTAGGACTGTTACTGTTTGCATGCCACTTTCGACCCCAGTGTAACTCCAAAGTATTGCTAATTTGGTTTGTAGAAATAAAACTAACAATGTTATTTGCTTGAATTGTTGTATAGTCTTCCGAGAATGCAGCATCCCTCAGGCACCCTAAAAGTGACGAGTGGGTAAGATCAAACACAGTTAAGGGTCAAGTTTGATACAAATATGTGTGGAATATGTAAAATGTATGTGAAATACGTGTGACACGTGCGTTATTTAGCATAGCCAGCAGCTCCTGCTAAATCTCTGGATCTATTTCTGCCAAATGTGGTACATATTATCATCAGCAAAGAAATACAGGGTGCGGCAGGGTTCGTAGTAGGATATAAAAACACACCATCAGGCAATAACTGTAATTTATTTATTACCTCTTATGTCAATTAATAGTTAAAGGTATGCCATTTACTAACGTGTAAATCATTGTCCATTGAGTGGATTATTTCTTGAATATGCCTCGAGTCAAATTATGACCCCTCTGCACAACACATTCATCTAGATGGCGTTGGAAGCTTTCCATAGCTCCGTGTAACGTATTCCCTGGGACGTTGCTGACGGCAGTTGTGATGCATTCCTTCAAGTCAGGAATGGTGGCACAACGTGTTCGGAACACTTCTTGCTTCAAGTAGCCCCAAAGGAAAAAGTCTGCACATGAATGGTCAGGTGAACGGGGCAGCCAGGAAATGTCACCAAAACGGGAAATTACTCTACTGGGAAATGTCTGTCGCAAGAAATCCTTGCAAATTCTGGCTGTATGCGAGGTCGTTCCGTATTGTTGAAACTATTATTGTTCCATATCCACATCGACCATACCTAATTGGGGAAGAACGAAGTCTTGCAGCATCTTTAGGTAGCGTTCACTGGTGACAGTTACAGTCACACCGCTGTCATTCTCAAAGAAGTAAGGGCCAATAATCCCAAAGGAACCAACTCCATACCACATTGTGTCACGAGAACTATGCAAGGGTTTGATGTGCAGTTCATGGGGGCTTACATCACTCCAATAACGCATATTCTTTTTATTCACTGAACCAGATAACTCGAAATGACCTTCATCTGACATCAGGATGGTGTGCAACATTTGTGGATTTGGCGAAGGAGATCACGCATGGTTAAGCAGAATGTTTCGTGTGAAACCCCAATCGCGAGGCCTAATTTCCTGAACAATCTGCACCTTATATGGGTGAAAATGGAGATCTTCGTGCGATATTCTCCCGAATGAGCGATCAGACATATGCACAGTTTGCGCATGATGACGAGCGAGACATTTTGGTCCACGCAATAGTGCAGCACGAACATTTTCCACGGCTTCTGGCGTCCGCACAGTTCTTTCATCTCTTCCCAGTTTGCCACTGCAAACAGAACCTGTTGTTCGAAATGCACGTACCCACCTCACAATGGTCCGTCCATCTGGAACTTTCCCATTAAGTCCCAAGTTGAAATGTTGCCGAAATAGACGCTGGGTAGCAATAAATTATTCTTGAAATAACTTTAAACAGCAAAGACACGATGCTGTGCACTCCACCGCTCCATATCTCTGTCAACTAAACTTCCTACAAATATCACTAACTGTCTGGAAAGAATCGTTGTGAGGCTAGGAACCACGTATTTATCAAAGAGATGAGGGTGGAGGAGAAAGAGAGGTGTAGCCAACGAGGCCCAAATACTGAGAATTTATTCATTCAGTGTTTGCACTTAGTGACTTGCAACAAGCTTTACACATAATTTCAAACCTTTGCTAAACATTTTCTTGTCCAAACTCCGCAAAATGATGAAAGGAAAAACGTTTACCATTTACTACATTTTCGCAGTTCATGCAGTAAAATACTGTATCAGTGTTAACTCTATCTGCAACACATTCCCAGACAGTACGTGCATATACCACAGGATGTACATGCCAAATTATATCATTGTACGACATATAGTTCTAGAGATATGATATCGTTGACATTGAGCTGCATGCAAACGAAACAGCAGGGTGAAAGTCACTAGAGATAGAAGTGAAATATGTGAAATATATGTAAAATATATGTGACTAGTGCGCACGTGGGCATTGCCGTGGGTAAAAGCCTCCTCCTAAACCCCTGGATCGATTTAACCCAGAATTGGTACACGTATTACTTACTATCGGGAAAGAAAAACTGTGGGGTAGAAACCAACGAACTCCTAATCGAGTGGCAGTGATTACCTGGAGACAGAAGGAGGAGGTGGACAGAGAGAGAGGAAGAAATGGACTGGGGATGAGACATACAGGTAGAGGGGTGAAGAGGAGATGGACAGGGAGAGGAAAGAGGAGGAGGTGGACATAGAAGGAGGGGAAAAATGGACAGAAAGGTAAGAGGACAAGATGGAGAAAGAGAGGGAGGAGGAAGATATATTACAGAGAGAGGGGAGGAGGATTTGGAAAGAGACAGGGGCAGGAGAAAATGGACAGAGAATGCAGGAAATGGAGAGAGGTAACAGGAGGAGATGGATGGACATACAAAGAAAAAAGGAGGACAGAGAATGACGTGAACAAGGAGAGGGGGAGCAAAGGATGGGCAGAGAGTGGGGAAGTGGGAGATAACAGAAAGCAGGAGAAGGGGAGAAGATGGTCAGAGTGAGATGAAGGAGAAGATGGGCAGAGAGAGGGAGAGGAGGAGATCGAGAAAGAGATGGATAAGGAGGAGATAGAGGGGAAGGAGAAGAAAGACTTAAAGGGAGAGGATGAGACAGACAGAGGAGGAAGTAGCACATGGGCAGAGGAGGAAAGGGGAAGGGGGAGGAACAGATGGTCAGAGAGAGAATGGGATAAGATGTACAGAGAGTAGAGGATGGAGATAGAAGACATAGACAGGGAATAAGACAAGATAGAAAGAGAATTGGGAAAAGAGGTGATGTGCTAATACCAAACTGGAAACTATATATATATATATATATATATATATATATATATATATATATATATATATATATATATATGTGTGTGTGTGTGTGTGTGTGTGTGTGTGTGTGTGTGTGTGTGTCTAAAATAATTTTAAATTCTAAAGTTTTAAAATGTAAAACGCGTCGTTTTATAAACTTACAAATTTTAACTACCCTTGGTCTAGACGAAGCATCTTGGGCTAGTAATCAAAACGTCCTCGGTTCTAGGGCGTCACCGCTTACATTTTGAGAAAAGTTATCAACAATGGCGGTCGACGTCTTCAAGCATAAAAAGTCACTCTCATTCTGCCAACGGTCTTCTCAAAGAGCACGGATGAGCGGACAAAGTTTCAGGACATTCCCTTGTCCTTGGGGTGCGAAATTGCCCATAAAATGCGAAGAATCAGCAATAATCTGTGGCATGAGGATGCAGAAGACAATAAAATCTACTGCATTAAAGACGCATAATGTGAATTCACAGGATATGTACCCTGTATTGGTCAAGTGTCATGATGTTCTCACCATTAGCAAAAGATTCAGGATTACTCCCCATTCGGGTCTACGGGACAGACTGCCAAGGGAAGAAGACCACGAGAAAATGGCTGAATAACCAACGAAAGGGTAATGTTCTTCTCGTAGAGGGGTGGAGTGTAAGAAGTTTCAACATCGTAGGGAAGCTAAAAATTCTGAAAAGGGAAATGCTAAGGCTCAATCTACACTCGTGCTCCTAAATTAAGGATAATGCTGATACACGCTGAACAACGCTCTGGTGGGCGGTTTGCGGGTTTAAATCACCTCGGGGTATGTCCATGCGGTGCATTTGACCTGCGGTAGTCGCACGGTGGCGCTGGCAGCAGTCCACATACGCAGAGATGTGTAGGTGCATGTCAGAGTACGGTCCAGCGATTAAGTGTGCAGACGTTTTCAAACGTGCTAATGGTGACTGTGTGTTGAAAATGGCTCAAAGAACGCACATTGGTGACGTTATGAGGAGTAGAATACTAGGGCGACTGGAGGATGGTCAAACAACAGGTCGTGGCACAGGCCATCCGGGTGCCACTAAGCGTGATCTCAAGATTATGGCAACGATTCCAGCAGACAGGAAACGTGTCCAGGCGCTACAGTACGGGACGTACAGTGTGCAACACCACAAGAAGACCGATATCTCACCATCAGTGCCCGCAGACGGCCAATGAGTACTGCAGGTAGCCTTGCTCGGGGTCTTACCGCAGCCACTGGAACACTTGTCTCCAGACACACAGTCTACAGGCAACTGAATAGACATGGTTTATTCGCCCGGAGACCTACAAGGTGTATTCCACTGACCTCTGGTCACAGGAGAGCCCGTAAAGCCCGGTGTCAAGAACACAGTATATGTTCATTGGAACAGTGGTCCCAGGTTATGTTCACGGACGAGTCCAGGTATAGTCTAAAAAGTGATTCTCGCTGAACTTTCATCTGGCGCGAACCAGGAACCAGATACAAACCCCTTAATGTCCTTGAAAGGGACCTGTATGGAGGTCGTGGTTTGATGGTGTGGGGTGGGATTATGATTGGTGCATGTACACCCCTGGATGTCTTTGACCGAGCAACTGTAACAGGTCAAGTGTATCGGGACGTCATTTTGCACCAGTATGTCCGCCTTTTCAAGGGTGCAGTGGGCCCCACCGTCCTTCTGATAGATGATAACGCACGGCCCCACCGAGCTGCCATCGTGCAGGAGTACCATGAAACAGAAGATATCAGGCAAATGGAGTGGCCTGCCTGTTCTCCAGACCTAAACGCCATCTAGCACGTCTGGGATGCTCTCGGTCGACGTATCGCTGCCCGTCTTCCAAGCCCTAGGACACTTCAGGAGCTCCGACACGCACTGGTGCAAGAATGGGAGGCTACACCCCTGCAGCTGCTCGACCACCTGATCCAGAGTATGCCAACCCGTTGTGCGGCCTGTGTACGTGTTCATGGTGATCATATCCCACATTGATGTCGGGGTTCATGCGTAGGAAACAGTGGCGTTTTGTAGAACATATGTTTCGGGACGGTTTTCTCAACTTATCACCAATACTGTGGACTTACAGATCTTTGTGTGTTCCTATGTGCCTCAGCTATTAGCGCCAGTTTTGTGTAGTGCCACGTTGTGTGGCACCACATTCAGCAGTTATCCTTAATTTATGGGCATGAGTGTAGATACAGTGGGGTCAGTCAAGTGAAATGGAAAGAAGACAAAGATTTATGGTCAGACGAGTAACATCAACAGCAAACAGAAAATGGTATGGCGAGGTTAGGACTCGTTATGAATAGGAAAGTAGAGCAGAGAGTTAGTTCCTGTGAACAGTTCAGTGATAGGGTTGTTCTCGTCAGAATCGATAGCAAACCAATACCGACAACAATACCTCAAAAATACACGCAAATTGTGAAGGCAGAATATGAAAAGACTGAGAATTTATGCGAGGATATTGAACTGGTAATTCAATATGTAAAAGGAGATGAAAATCTGATAGTGATGGGAGATTGGAACCCTGTTGCAGTGGAAGGCCTGAAAGAAAGGTTGCGAGACAAATTGGGCTTCGTAGTATGAATGAGAGAGGAGATAGACTAATTACGTTCTACAACAAATTTTGTACAGAAACCAGATGGCAGTTATAAGAGTTGAGGGGCATGAAAGTGAAGCAGTGGTTGGGAAGGGAGTGAGACAGGGTTGTAGCCTCTCCCCGATGTTATTCAATCTGTATATTGAGCAACCAGTGAAGGAAACAAAAGAAAAATTCGGAGTAGGTATTAAAATTCATGGAGAAGAAGTAAAAAAGTTGAGGTTCGCCAATGACATTGTAATTCTGTCAGAGACAGCAAAGGACTTGGAAGAGCAGTTGAACGGAATGGACAGTGTCTAGAAAGGAGGATATAAGATGAACATCAACAAAAGCAAAACGAGGATAATGGAATGTAGTCGAATTAAATCGGGTGATGCTGAGGGAATTAGATTAGGAAATGAGACACTTAAAGTAGTAAAGGAGTTTTGCTATTTAGGGAGTAAAATAACTGATGATGGTCGAAGTAGAGAGGATATAAAATGTAGACTGGCAATGGCAAGGAAATCGTTTCTGAAGAAGAGAAATTTGTTAACATCGAGTATAGATTTAATTGTCAGGAAGTCGTTTCTGAAAGTATTTGTATGGAGTGTAGCCATGTATGGAAGTGAAACATGGACGATAACTAGTATGGACAAGAAGAGAATAGAAGCTTTCGAAATGTGGTGCTACAGAAGAATGCTGAAGATAAGGTGGGTAGATCACGTAACTAATGAGGAGGTATTGAATAGGATTGGGGGGAAGAGAAGCTTGTGGCACAAATTGACTAGAAGAAGGGATCGGTTGGTAGGACATGTTTTGAGGCATCAAGGGATCACAAATTTAGCATTGGAGGGCAGCGTGGAGGGTAAAAATCGTAGAGGGAGACCAAGAGATGAATACACTAAGCAGATTCAGAAGGATGTAGGTTGCAGTAGGTACTTTGAGATGAAGAAGCTTGCACAGGACAGACTAGCATGGAGAGCTGCTTCAAACCAGTCTCAGGACTGAAGACCACAACAACAACAACAACAACAACAAATTTCAGCTAGAAATAACGAATACTCTATTCAAGTCTCACAAGAGGAGGAAGAATGCTTGGAAAATGCCGGGAGATACGAGAAGATTCGTTATGATCAGGAAGAGTGCTTTAAATCAGATAATAGATTATAAGGCGTACGCAGGAGCAGATACAGACGCAGATCACTGTTCAGTAATGATGAAAAATCGGCTGAAGCTTAAGAGATTAGTCAGGAAGAATTAAAGTGCAAAGAAGTAGGACACGGAAGTGCTAAGGAATGAAGACAAACGCTTGAAGTTCTCTGATGCTATAGATACTGCAGTACTGAATAGCTCAGTAGGCAGTTCATTTGAAGAGGGATGGACATCTCTAGAAAGTACACCGTTAAGAAAAATACAGAAATACAATTCACTTAGGAATGAAATAAATAGGAAGTGTAGGGAAGCTAAGCAGAAATTGCCGCATGAAAATATGAAATGAGTGTCTGAAGGGCTGTCTCAACACATGAAAAACTCAAAATAACCTTCAGTCTAATTAATGACAGCCGGCCGCTGTGACCGAGTGTTTCTAGGCTCTTCAATCCGGAACCGCGCTGCTGCTACGGTTGCAGGTTCGAATCCTGCCTCGGGCATGGATGTATGTGATGTCCTTAGGTTAGTTAGGTTTAAGTAGTTGTAAGTCTAGGGGACTGATGACCTCAGATGTTAAGTACCATAGTGCTTAGAGCCATTTGAACTATTTTTTTAATTAATAACAAGGGTCGTAACATTAAGAGTGCATTGGTAATTTCATTATTAAATGCAAAGGGATAGAGTGGATAGGTGGGAAGAGTACATTGAAGTTCTCTATGAGGGTGAGGACCTGTCTGATGACGTGATGGAAGGAAAATAGGAGTTAACAGGGAAGAGATAGGGGATCCAGTATCATGGCCAGAATTTAAAAGAGCTTTGGATGATTTAAGATCAAATAAGGCAGAAGGCAATGGTATCATTCTATCAGAATTTCTGATATCATAGGAATCAGTGGCAACAACATGACTACACAGTAGTGTGTAGAACGTATGAGACAAGCAACATACCGTCAAACATTGGGTAATACATCATCCGCACAAGTACGAAGACGACAAGAGCCACCAAGTGCGAGAACCATCGCACAGTCAGCTTAACAGCTCATGCATCCAAGATGCTGACAAAAACACTATACAGAAGAATGGAAAATAAAACGAGGATGTGTTAAATGACGATCAGTTTGGCTTTATGAAAGGTAAGGACACCAGAGAGGCAGTTCTAATGTTGCAGTTGACAATGGAAGCAAGGCTGAAGAAAATTCAAGACACGTTCGTAGGATTTGCCGACATGAAAATGTGTTTGACAGTGTCAATTGGTGCAAGCTGTTCCAAACTCCGAGAAAAATAGGTGAAAGCTACAGGGAAATACGGAGAATGTCTAATAGGCATAAGAGCCAAGAGGGAGACTGGAAGACAAGAACGAAGTACTCGGATTAAAAATATTTGACACAGCTGTAGTCTTTCGACCCTAATATTCAATCGAAGAGGCACTGACGGAAATAAAAGAAATGATCAAGTGTGGAACAAAATGCAAGATGAAAGAATATCAATGATAAAGATTCGCTGATGACTTTGCTATCCTAAGTGAAACTGGAAAAGATTTACCGCAATTATTGACTGGAATGAAGAGTCTAATGAGTACAGAATATTGACTGATAGTAAATAGAAGAAAGGAAAGTAATGAGAAGTAGCAGAAATGACAGCAGAGTGAAGTTTAACATCATAATTTAGAATCACAAAGTAGACGAAGTTAAAGAATTCTCCTACCTAGGCAGCAAAATACCCCTTGATGAACGGAGCAAGCAGGACACAAAAAACAGGCTAGCACGGCAAAAAGGGCATTCCTGGCCAGGAGAAGTCTACTAGTATCAAACAAAGGCCTTAATTTGAGGAAGATATTTCTGAGAATGAACATTTGGAACACAGTATTGTACGGTAGTGGAATATGGCCTGTGGGAAAACCGGAGCAGCGAAGCGTTTGAGATGTAGTGCGTAGAGGAATGTTGAAAATTATGAGGACTGATAAGATAAGGAATAAGGAGGTTCCCCAAAGAATCGGAGAGGAGAGGAATGTACGGTAAACACTGACAAGAAGAAGGGACAAAATGATAGGGTATCTCTTACGACATCAGAGAATAACTTCCACGGTACCAAATGGGCTGTAGAGGGTAAAAACTGCAGAGATAGACATAGACTGGAATACACCAAGCAAATAATTGAGGATGTAGGTTGCAAGATGTAAATGTTGGCACAGGAGAGGAATTTGTGGCGGTCCTCATGAAACCTGTTCTGGCGTAACCACAAGCGCCGGAACGAAGATGAAGAACGCAAGTAAAAACAAGGCAGTGAAAAGGCGTCAGCCAATAGGGCGCTGATTAGGACCGTACCACGACAGGAGAAGCCTCTATAAGAGGAGACTATAAGCGCTGCTCGTGCCTCCCTTGGCCTCTCACTTTACGGACAACAGAGAACGCTACAATAGTAGTTATTAGTGATCCACAAACTGTTTGCCAATCTTGCGTGAACATTGTATATAGCAAATGACTCGGATTTATGTTGTATGTCACACATCGCTTGCGACACCATTGTAAATTCCAAGTTTGTCAGTCTTCTTATTTGTAATAAAAATTATTAATGTTTTTTGCTTGAATTGTTGTATAGCACACCGAGAACGCGGCGTCCATTAGGTACCCTATATGCGAAGAGTGGGCAGGACCCCACAAAACCAATCAGAAGACTGGTGTCTGAAAATAAAAATTGACCTTTTGATAGATAAAATTTTCTGAGACTCTTGAAGACTGGACACCGTAGGAAGACATCATGACACACCGACTGGGAGCCTGATCTACTTTGCTCTCAGTGATGAAAACAGGAAATCTACCCGTTTGGTCTTCGGCGAGAGAGAATAAGGACCCTGGCGCTACCTAAATGTAGCCCATTGAAATATCACCGAGTATTGGTGCTGATAACCATGGTGCACGATTACTTGAATTTTACGAAGATTTTTCTAGAAGCCATGATGTACAGTCAGATCTGTAGCCTTTTTATAATGTTCTTCACCTGCTTGGGAGCCGTAGCAGCTTAACAGGCGATATTGGCTTTGGTTGTCACTCCTCAACTTTGAAACGAAAGTAGTTCCCCATGGGGCGGGGTGGAAAAGGCAGTTTTGTCTGCTTTGGTCATGACTGTATGGGCTGTGGAGCAGAATCAAAAACAAGATTTCTGGCGGCGCCTGGTCTGTCTGTGCAATAGGGGAAATGGATCTCAACATCGCGGCCTGAAGGAACCTTGCATTCATCGTTTGCCATCTTCGAGGATGGTTACGAAGGAGGTACCGAGCTGTCAGAGACGTGCTGACCATGACGGACGGGTGCTTTTCTATTATATTCGGTTTGTGGCTATTCTCGTCTCCACCGTGGTAGATTGCAGTGGCTTCATATGATTAAGAGAGCGAGCTGACGTTGTTAAATTTTGTTTCTGTGAGGCGTTGAAGTTGTGTACTGGAACTTTTGCTGTGACATATTCCGGGGTTTGTGGAGACGACCATCGACCTAGTGTGGCAAAAATGTGACTTACTCAAAGGGCTGACACGTTTCCATTGATCGACGGTCGATCTAATGGCACTGCAATCGTAACTGACGACGTCATTGCGTCAACAAGTGAACACATGGAGTTGGTTCCTGCAGAGCTCCGTGTTTAGCAATGTACGAGGAACAGTGTGCTCCGGAACACTTGTGAAAGCACCAGCATTGTGCCCTTTCGACAGAGATGTCACAGATCTCCATCTGTCCTACCTGACAGAGCAGACAAGCCTCAGAAACCCACGTTCTGTGAAGAGTATTGGACATCCAACCATTTAGCCCCTAGTGGTAGGTTCACAGTCCTATCTCATTCTGTAGATGCTTACGACAGGAGCAAATGAACATTCGATCAGCTTCGGCGTTTTCGAGATACTTTGAACAAGGCTCTGCGTAATAATAATTTCCCCTTTGTCAAAGTCGCTTATTTCAATGGATTTCCGTATTTGCAGCCCTCACCTTCGCTAGGGTGGCCCCCTACATGTCTTCTCCGCTCACATACTTTCGTAACTGCGTCAGTTATCATAAGTTCTGCCTGATCAGTGTATACGAGGGTTGTCCAGAAAGTAAGTTCCGATCGGTCGCGAAATAGACACTACAATGAAAACCCGATGAAGCTTTGCACAGATGTGCTGGGTATTGTCTCTAGTATGACCGTCGATCGCATCAAGACGCTCTTTTCAATTGTGAGAGCACTGTGAGCGAGTAAAGTTGCCTAGAACAACGATGTCTGCCACCAAGTAGGAGGGCCCGCTGAGAGGCTTCGCCTTAATGAATGCAGCCCACCTAACACAACTGCCACGCACTTCCTTTTTCGTGGCAATCCTCAGCCGCACTCTGCAGGGGCAGTGAAGACGCTCCTGCAGCGTTTTTGTGGTAAGTGTTCGATCACCCACAACACAGCCCTAATTGGCTCATCCTGAGTATCATCTCCGTTCACATGAAATGCTGGCTGCGAAAACGGCACTTGGGGGCAGGCTACGCACTATAGACCAGCGTAGAGGATTATCGGAAAGCAAAGGCGGCTGCCTTCTATGACGATGTTGTTGGAAATTTGGTATAACGCTCCGACAAATGTCTACGTCGGAGCGGCGACTATGTAGAGAAGTATCTGGAAAGTGTACCTAACTCTTGCAAATAAAATGTTTCTGATTTTCACTGTGGTTCCCATTTAGCGCAACCCTCGTATTTGTCACTTAGTAGCGTCTTTCCATATCGTAAGGTAAGTATTTTGTTCTGCAGGAACGTGTCATTAAGATTTCTCTAAGGCGATCGTCGATGACGGGCTACATATGGAAGCGGTCCACTCATCCTGAGGCTGTCGGCAAAGCTGGTCCCACTAGTGTGTTGTCCTGGGTGCTTATGCGCGGTCGCGGTGTCTGCTGTCTCGATGCCACACATCCGTGGTCTTCTACGCTGGCTGAGGCGGGGCACCAGCCACAGTTTTGCTCATCTATATTGTGGACAAGTGTAGTTACTGTGATTTGTACATATCGGTTTTCTATGCACTCCAGGAATGTCAGTTTTCAGGGCACCCTGAGGTGTCTGACGATTGACATCTTTAAGTTAGCCCACAGTCAGTCTTACTGCCGTTCTATCACAGGCTAAGTTTATGTTAAGTAAATTAATATTTCTTTGGTAGTACACCTAGGCATTTCCCTAAGGTAGTGAATTTAACTTAATTCCTTGTTGATTTAAAACTGTAATGTAAGTTATTATTTACTTAAATCAGATCGAAAGTTTCTATTTTAAAGGCCCTGTTAAAGGATGGCTCATGCCCATTGTTATCTGAAAGTAAGTTTTGAAATTTGTACTGCGCATTGCTGGGCACTGTGTGTGCATGATATCCAGGGGCATTTGCATATTGGTTCCATCAAATCTAAGTTATTACTCCTGTTGAAGTTGTTAATCATTTTTATTATAAATGATTCAAATTTTTGTTCAAGTAAGTACCATGTTGCTTGGGGTAACGGCGCTGTTTATTATAGTGTATTTCTTACCTTACGTTAAATTTTATGAGAAAGTTTACGTAATTTATAATAAAGATTGGTTCATAAATTGTGTGCATGCATAACACCAGCGACTGAAGCATCTGAAATCCTTTAGGCCCGGTCCTTCCCGTAAAATGTCCACGTAAGAGACCGTAATTTGCCATTACAGCCTGTATAAACAAATGCCGTAAGGCTCCATTAACAGAGCACATTTTGGAGGAATTACTTTTATTCTCCACATTGACAGACCATGATCATGTTGAGAAGTTTACATGGGAATTAATAACAAGAACAGTCCCGACATTGGGATTCGATCCCTAGACCTAGCACTTATCAGACCAAGAACTTAATCGTTCCTTGACTATTACCGAGTATATAAAATATATAAGTACACCCAAAACTTCCAAACTCGATTTTCTCGGAAAAGATTGAGAGTTGCATTTTCCCGTTACGTATATCGGAGTCCTAGTCATGCTCTCTACACGCAGTTAAAGTGAATCGGATCGGCGGGGGGATGTTCTTACGTTACCGTGTCAGGTCGATTCGATGCCTAGCTGTATTAGAGCCAATCTTTCTGCCAGAGTTGGCAACTCTGTGTTCTGCATTTTGTGCCCTGTACAACCGCAGACCACCTATAAAATTAATCATGTGTTTTTCCTGCTATATTGTATTTATTATAATAAGTTAACTATGGTACTTTCTAACCATCTTGGTGCTGCAATTTGAATGGCCGATTGTATAAGTCGGTCTACTTAACATGTTCACGCCGGCGTGTACCACTAGTGGCTCACACTAGATACTCCCGTCGGGCGGCATGAACCACAGGATTTTACCAGTTATCCTACTGCACTGACGTATTGTGTATTGCCTGTCAGCCAGTTACAACGAACAGCTGCGATTAAAATTTTGTGTGACCGTTCAGCGAGAGAACGTTTTCAGCAAACGAGATATCACATAATTTGTGAATGATCTAGTGTAAAACTATTTCATGTGATATCTCTTTGCCCGAATCTCGTGGTCGTGCGGTAGCGTTCTCGCTTCCCACGCCCGGGTTCGATTCCCGGCGGGGTCAGGGATTTTCTCTGCCTCGTGATGGCTGGGTGTTGTGTTCTGTCCTTAGGTTAGTTAGGTTTAAGTAGTTCTAAGTTCTAGGGGACAGATGACCACAGCAGTTGAGTCCCATAGTGCTCAGAGCCATTTGAACCATGTTTTTTATATCTCTTTTTTTCTTTTTTATTAAAAAACTGACTTCCGCCATTTTCAAACAAAATATCACGATATTAAAATAGATGGCCGAATCACATTACTGTAACCACCACCTATGTTCGACGTCTGCGTGCAAAAAGCACTCACAAACGGCAGATGGCAACATTAGCGGTGCATGGTATACAAAGCGTGTAAGGGGGATGCGGAAAACAGTGCAGTCATTGTCGTAATGTGGAAACGGAGCGATTTATCTAGCGACCGAAAGGACATGATCGGACCAAGAGTGGAAATATTTCCAAAACGGCTAAGTTTGTAAACTGTTCACGTGCTGAAACTTTCTGGCAGATTAAAACCGTGTACCGGACCGAGACTCGAACACGGGAACTTTGTCTTTCGCGAGCAAGTGCTCTACCAACTGAGCTACCCAGCTATGGAGACGGATCGTGAGTCGTGCTTGAGTAGCTCAGTTGGTAGAGCACTTGCCCGCGAAAGGCAAGGTCCCCGAGTTCGAGTCTCCGTCCGGCACACAGTTTTAATCTGCCAGAAGTTTCATATTAGCACACACTCCGCAGCAGAGTGAAAATCTCATTCGGTTAGCGTGCTGCATGGTTAAAATATACCGTGCGCGGCAAAACTGTGGTGCGGCATGAGCCATAGATGTGAACTATGGCTGCGGACACGGTACAGGTGAATAGACGTGAAACTATTGAGCAACTGACTGCCCAGATGAACCAAGTGGCTACCAACAGCACCTCCTCATTGACCGTTCAGCGAAAGTTGCTGCATATAGTCCTCCGTAGCAGGTGCCTGGGTCAAGCGTCCATGTTGACTGCTGTTCATCGGCGACCAACGCTTGCATTTAAACGTCCACTGAGCGGCGACGGACGGCATTTTCAGGAGAATCACGTTTTATGGTCCGTTAGCCGTTGGCGTGTAAGGCGTGAAACGAAAGCAACTATCATCGGAAGGGTACAGGATGGGGGAGGGTGCTTCATGGTCTGGAAAATGTTTTCGAGGCATCCCCCGTGCAATATCGTCATTCTGGAAGACAGAATGCATCTACCCAAGTACGCATTTATCCTTAGGGACCATGTCCACTCATAGATGTAGTGTGTTTTCCTCGACAGCATCTACCAGCAGGACAATGTAACGTGTCATACAGCTCGTAGTGCACGTGCGTGTTTCGAAGAACACCACGATGAATTTTCCGTACTCCACGGATTATTAAAAAAATCGAGAATTTTTGGGATCACGTCTATTGGAAAGTACGTGCCATGGATCTTCCGCCGAGAAACCTAGGTCAGCTAGCCACGACACTAGAGTTTGCATGGCTCCACATCGCTGTTGGTACCTTCCAGAGGCTCACAAACTCCCTACCTGCACGTCCGGCAGCGGTCTGCATTGCAAAAGGTGGTTATTCAAGCGTGTGACAGGTAGTCATATTAATGTGACCCGACAGTGTAGTAACCTATGGCGTTTGAATATCACCGTCATCCAACGGCGAGAGACAGGAAAATCAGTGCCGCCAGATGAAGGGAAGCATTAATACGCACCTCACAGTCAAATTGAGATCACAGTTTACAGTCTACAGTAAAGAACTTGTTCGTTTTTTTCGACAACACATACTGTTTTGGATAAAACAGATTTTAGTAGCTTACATGCCTACGCAATTTCGCGAAATTTATGGTATTCTGATTTATAACACAATCACCTCTGGGAAACGGATGTCTTATTTATAAAAGTATCGTGGCTTCTGCCCGAAATCTATCGTAGCGCACCAACTTTAGCTTAGCGAAAAAAATAAATTGTATTTCCAATTTTCGAGAAATATCGTAAGACAGATGCACATATCGTTGCCTATACCGTTGACGTCAATCTGTTGTGGAATTATGAAACATGAAACTTCCTGGCAGATTAAAACTGTGTGCCCGACCGAGACTCGAACTCGGGACCTTTGCCTTTCGCGGGCAAGTGCTCTACCAACTGAGCTACCGAAGCACGACTCACGCCCGGTCCTCACAGATTTACTTCTGCCAGTACCTCGTCTCCTATCTTCCAAACTTTACAGAAGCTCTCCTGCGAACCATGCAGAACTGGCAAAGGTCCCGAGTTCGAGTCTCGGTCGGGCACACAGTTTTAATCTGCCAGGAAGTTTCATAACAGCGCACACTCCGCTGCAGAGTGAAGTTCGAGTCTCGGTCGGGCACACAGTTTTAATCTGCCAGGAAGTTTCATATCAGCGCACACTCCGCTGCAGAGTGAAAATCTCATTCTGGACTATGAAACATGTTCTATGCTCAAGAGCCGGTTGGAGTGGCCGAGCGGTTCTAGGCGCTTCAATCTGGAACCGCGCGACTGCTACGGTTGCAGGTTCGAATCCTGCCTCGGGCATGGATGTGTGTGATGTCCTTAGGTTAGTTAGGTTTAAGTAGTTCTACGTTCTAGGGGACTGATGACCTCAGATGTTAAGTCCCATAGTGCTCAGAGCCATTTGAACCTATGCTCAACAATTATGGCGTTTTTGGAGAACGAAAATCTCCTCTATGGAAACCAACATCGATTCGGCAAACACAGATCTTAGGAAACTCAACTCGCTTTGTTCCTCCATGAGATCCACAGCGCTGTAGACAACGGCGCGCAGGTTAATGCAGTATTTTTTGACTTCAGGAAGGCACTTGAACACCGTCCCACACTGCTATGTAGCAGAAAAGGAGTTTATCGAGTATCGGACCTGATTTGCGACTGGATTCTAGACTTCCTTGAAAATAGAACTCAACACGTCCCTCTTAAAGGAACAAAATTGACAGATATAAAATTAATTTCCGGAGTATTCCATGCACGTGTTGGTAGGACCATTACTGTTTATCTTTTACATAAATTATGTAGTAGAAAGCATCGGAAGTCCTTTAAAACTGTCCGTAGATTATGGAATTGCCGACAAGAAAGTATTAATGGCAGATGACAGTATCGATTTACACAACGACCAGCAGAGCACAAATGAATGGTGCAAGCCGTGGCAGCTGACCCTATACGTAAATAAAAGTAAAATACCTAAAAATACCTATCCAGATTGAGCTTAAGTGGAATGACCACATACAACGAATAGTAGGAAAAGCAGATGCCAGAATGAGAATCGTACGAAGAATTTTAAGTAAGTGGTTTACAAGGACCTTGCTCGACCGATTCTTGAGTACTGTTCACCAATCAGGGACCTAACTAGACAGGACTGATGGAACAGATAGAAGAGATCCAAAGAAGGATGACACGTTTCGTCTCGGGATCGTGTTTTACGTTTACTCGTATTTACTGCACAGTACATTTAATACAATACGACAGGTGGGTTAGAACAATGGTGGGCGAATTTTCTATATCAAAATCCATTGATAGTGATACTGTACATTGCTTTACAACAATATTTGTTATATGGTGTGTAGTGCTGAATTCTCTAGCACACACTTTGAATAAAGTTTGTGATTGAACTTCTGCGCAGTACAAAGCAGAAATGAAGGCTACAAACCAATTCGGAATCGGCTGACATCTATATCTTGAATTATGAGAGGCAATAATTGATCGCAGCGTGTGAGATCTATATTACTAAACAGCAAAAACGCTGCAGAGCCTTTCTAAAGGCTCCCAGGAGCAAGCAATTTTATAAAATGATCGACCAAATTTAAAATTTTAATACCCAATTACTAGACTACATTAATAAATTATTCGAGAATAAGAGAACAGAGCGGCTTCCAGCGAGTTTTACACATAATTATTATTTCTTTACTGCCAGTTCTATGCCCAAAGCATTTTTCAGAGGGTGTCCACATATGGCACCGAATGTACTTGCAAATTTATGTCAGTATGCGACACATATTTCAGGAGACAGTAGGTCATAAACATTGAGATGCGTTAAAATGTAGTTTCTCTTAAAATGGAGCTCGATTCTTTTAATAATCAGGGGTGAGATTACTGGTCAGATACTAAATACAATCAAGAACGAGCTTCTGTTGCTCACTTCGATCTGCACTCAAGTTTGGTCTGATTGTGTGGCTTTAAGCTTTCCGTACCTCGCTTTCGTTGCGCCAACAACTTTTGTGCAATATTTGTCGGCCTGTTTTATTTTCCGGACCAAGACTGGCCCATAATAATGATACTGGTCACGCCAAATGAGCGCCTGCCAAATTTGATGAAACCACTCATATTTAAAACGGGAACGCATCCTGTCTTCACAACTCATCTCGCTCCAGGAGCGAGCGTGTGAGGATTGCAGTAGTGAAGCGAATGTTCGACTTCGGTTTATTGGGAGGACTTTGGGGAACTATCGTACATCCCTAAAGGAGACTGTATATAGAACACTCATGCAAGCCATTCTTCAGTACATCTACATCTACATGGATATTCTGCAAATCACATTTGACTGCCTGGCAGAGGGTTCATCGAACCACCTTCACAATTCTCTATTATTCCAATCTCGTAGACCGCGCGGAAAGAATGGACACCTATATCTTTCCGTACGAGCTCTGATTTCCCTTATTTTATCATGGTGATCGTTCCCCCCTTTGCAGGTCGGTGTCAACAAAAAATTTTCGCATTCGGAGGAGAAAGTTGGTGTTTGGAATTTCGTGAGAAGATTCCGTCGCAACGAGAAACGCCTTTCTTTAAATGATGTCCAGCCCAAATTCTGTATCATTTCTGTGACACTCTCTCCCATATTTCGCGATAATACAAAACGTGCTACCTTTCTTTGAACATTTTCGATGTACTCCGTCAGTTATATCTGGTAAGGATCCCAAACCACGCAGCAGTATTCTAAAAGAGGATGGAAAAGCGTAGTGTAGGCAGTCTCCTTAGTAGGTCTGTTACATTTTCCAAGTGTCCTACCAATAAAACGCAGTCTTTGGTTAGCCTTCCCCACAACATTTTCTATGTGGTCCATCTAATTTAAGTTGTTCGTAATTGTAATACCTAGGTATTTAGTTAAATTTACGCCTTTTAGATTAGATTGATTTATCGTGTAACCGAAGTTTAACGGATTCCTTTTAGCACTCATGTGGATGACCGCACACTTTTAGTTATTTAGGGTCAACTGCCACTTTTCGCACCATTCACATATCTTTTCTAAATCGGTTTGCAGTTTGTTTTTATCTTCTGATGACTTTATTAGTCGATAAACGACAGCGTCATCTGCAAACAACCGAAGACGGCTGCTCAGATTGTCTCCCAAATCGTTTATATAGATAAGGAATAGTAAAGGGCCTATAACACTACCTTGGGGAACGCCAGAAATCACTCCTGATTTACTCGATGACTTTCCGTCAATTACTACGAACTGTGACCTCTCTGACAGGAAATCACAAACCGAGTCACATAACTGAGACGATATTCCATAAGCACGCAATTTCACTACGAGCCGCTTCTGTGGTACAGTGTCAAAAGCCTTCCGGAAATCCAGAAATACGAAATAGATCTGAAATCCATTGTCAATGGCACTGAACACTTCATGTGAATAAAGACTTAGTTGTGTTTAACAGGAACGATTTTTTCTAAACCCATGTCGACTGTGTGTCAACATACCGTTTTCTTCGAGGTTATTCATTATGTTCGAACACAATATATGTTGCAACATTCTGCTGCATATCGACGTTAACGATATGGGCCTGTAATTTCGTGGATTACTCCTACTACCTTTCTTGAATACTGGTGTGACCTGTGCAACTTTCCAGTCTTTAGGTACGGATATTTCGTCGTGCGAACCGTTGCGTATGGTTGTTAAGTATGGAGCTAATGCATCAGCATACTCCGAAAGGAACCTAATTGGTATACAGTCTGGACCAGAATACTTGCTTTTATTAAGTGATTTAAGTTGCTTCACTACTCCGAGGATATTTACTTCGATATTACTTATGTTGGTAGCTGTTCTCGATTAGAATTCTGGAATATTTACTTCCTCTTCTTTTGTGAAGGCATTTCGGAAGGCTGTGTTCTTTACATCCACCAGGTCTGAGCGAAGGACACCGCAGCAATTCGGAGGCGGCCTGATAGATTTGCTACCGGTTGTTGTTGTTGTTGTGGTCTTCAGTCCTGAGACTGGTTTGATGCAGCTCTCCATGCTACCCTATCCTGTACAAGTTTCTTTATCTCCCAGTACCTACTACAACCTACATCCTTCTGAATCTGCTTAGTGTATTGATCTCTTTGTGATCCCTTGATGCCTCAGAACATGTCCTACCAACGAGTCCCTTCTGCTCGTCAAGTTGTGCCACAAATTACTCTTCTCCCCAATTCTATTCAATACCTCCTCATTAGTTATATGATCTACCCATCTAATCTTCAGCGTTCTTCTGTAGCACCACATTTCGAAAGCTTCTATTCTCTTCCTGCCCAAACTATTTATCGTCCATGTTTCGTCGCCTGAATGTGATGATATATGTCATTCTAAAGGTGCGCTAAGGTACAGTTCGAAGCTCTTGAGCAGACGGTTTTTCAGTCGCTAAGCATTTAGTAATGGTTCGCTTTCCTGTAGCGTCCCAAATGTTGTGAACAAAACCTTGACACGCATCGGTTTTATTTTTCACAATTTGTTACTTGAAATCCCACAATGTGAGTTTCGTTACATTATTTCCTTTGTAAGAGTAAGTTAATCTGACTAATATTAGTAACAGAATGGATAAATGTAGAATTCTGCTGTTCCGAAGAGAGCTAGCATAAAGAAGAGCGAATAGAATTTTTCCTTTAACATCGCATATCATTATTGTAGTAATATATTACAGGTTTCTTCGTATTCATATATTTTTACGAAACTGGGGTAGAACGAGAAGTTCAGCGTTTCAAAATGACCAACTTTACTATTGAAATGTTTATTCGTGGCACGTAAGTGTTTATGATACTAAATCATGTGACCATAGAGCATTACTGACCACACGGTAATGAAAAGCATAGTAATACTCGTGATTACTTCCATAAAATCACATAACAACGGCTACAGAGTATGAAGTGCAACATACAACTCTCAGACATTTTCATGACCTGTACTCTGTTCATAAAGAAGGAACAATCTATTACGCGAAAGCCACCGCAATCGAGGAAACACAAAAATACCGCATGTCTCGCACACGAAGGAATATTCCCCAAATATGCTGAAGGGCCTACAAAAACCATACTGGAACAAAACTATGTCGCGTATAATTATAGAAGTTATTAATGAAGTAGCTACAAACAGACAAAACCGAACAGTAATTTTTTGGGATTCCATACAGTAGCTGAGTGTCATCTTTCGTAATAAGGCAGAAGACACCGTAACGAAACAAGCAATGCTGGTACACTTTCTTAACAAGCAAAGCTGAGGTTACTTAATAAAAATGGTTCAAATGCCTCTGAGCACTATGGGACTTAACATCTACGGTCATCAGTCCCCTAGAACTTAGAACTACTTTAACCTAACTAACCTAAGGACATCACGCAACACCCAGTCATCACGAGGCAGAGGAAATCCCTGACCCCGCCGAGAATCGAACCCGGGAACCCGGGCGCGGGAAGCGAGAACGCTACCACACGACCACGAGCTGCGGACGCTTACTTAATAATAAAAAATAAATGAAAAAAGAACTAGGAACGACGGACATACGCAACGCGAGTGCACCAGTACCTCAAAAGAAGTGCAACTGGAAATAGCAGTGTCTCTATGATTTACTACATGGAATAGAAGCAGTTGACTCATCAGAACGATTACACGCATGCCCTTAAATCGCGGCAGTTTTTTTTTTCCGAATAGGATTGTAGGAATCATCAGTATGTGATTTATGCAGTGAATAATGTGAGGTGAACCACGCATGCACCAAACATAAGGCACAACAAAAATGTTTTACCCGAACATTGTTTAAAGCAGAGGTTCCCCACCCAGCATCGGCTCCAGTCTTGCTGTCAACTAAAAAGCAAAAGTGTAAGGTTACTCAACCCAGTATCTTTAGAGCACTTCCGAGAAAGTTTAAGAAATGTTAATTGGAGAGGTGTATATAATGAACCAAAGAATTTATATCCCTTTTTGAAAACTGTTGCTCAAAAAAAATTACTAAATGTAAGACCAAAAAGTTTTCAAAGAATTTTTGGATAATTACAGGTATTAAACTGTCTTCAGAAAAAATAGAAAACTGTATGAGACAGCAAAAATGAGTAAAGACCCAGAAGTGTTTTTACACTGTAAAAATTATTGTAACATACTGAAAAAAGTTGTCAGAAAATCAAGACGAAATTAACAATTCTGGCAGTAAAATCTAATCAGTATGGAATGTTGTTAGATGGGACACAGGAATTGTAACTATGAGACCATCTTAACCAACAGCAGACAAGTAACTAAATTATTTAGCAACAATTTCTGATGTGTAGGTGAAAAAATTGATGAGAACAGTGTCAAGCTGTGCATGGAAGAGTCAGTTTTGAGAAATTTTAGATTAATTTTCACTTAACAACCTCTTGTGAAATAAGGAAAATCATTAAATCTTTGAAAAACAAATGTCCTGTTGGAGTAAATTACATTTCAAACATGATATTAAAACAATCTGGAGCAGTGACAGCTGATGTTCTGAGACGCATATGTAATGCATTACTAACTAAAGATATTTTCCCGTACGGGTTAAAATATGCCATTGTCATATCTCTGAACAAAAAAGGAAACAACACAGATGTTAAAAATTACCGGCCACTATCCTTGCTTACAGAATTTAAAAAATTGTCGAGCAAGTAATGTACTCAGTATTCGTTGGCCATCTCAACAGTAACGGGATACTTAGCAAATCACAGTTCAGATTTCAAAAATGCTGTTCCATTGGGAAAAAAAATTAAAAAGGCAATATACAGTTTCACTACCCACATAATAGAGTCTTTAAACAGTAAAATGTCACTAATAAGAATTTCCTGTGGCTTATCCAAAGCATTTGATTGTGTAAACCATGTCATTATGTTACAGAAATTACAATTCTATGGTATAAATGAACAGCATAGGAGTGGCTTACGTCATATCTACAGAACAGGAATCGAAATGATTCTTTACATGGTTTAAGTGATTTACAGAAGTTTGCCACTTCATCTAACTGGGGTGAAACTACATTAGGTGTTCCACAGTGTTCGATCGTGGGCCACATTCCTTTCTTGATATATGTGAATGACCTCCCTTCTTGTTTGAAACAAGAAGCTAAACTGACACTGTTTGCTGATGCTACAAGCATCATTGTTAATCTAGTAAAAGAAATTCCAATAGAAAATTATACAAATAATGTCTTTACAAAAGTATTTAATTGGTTTTCTGCGAATCAGCTTGCTCTGAACATTGATAAAACACAGTACATCCAATTTTCTGCTGCAAGGAGTACAGTTCCTTCAATAAATATAACACGTCAGCAGATGTCAGTAGCTGGGGTAGAGCTTATTAAGTTTTTGAGTGTACATATAGATGAGAATCTTAACTAGAAAATTCATATTCTGGATCTTCTAAAGTGACTAGGTTCAGCAACTTTTGCAGTCAGAATAATTTCCAGTTTTGAGCATATAGAAATCAGTAAGCTAACACACTTTGCATACTTTCAGTCTCTGATGTCATACGGAATAATATTTTGGGGTAATTCAAGACTTAGGCAAAGAGTATTCACTGCTAAATATAAAGTGGTTAGGATAATGCATGGGGCTCATAGTCGCACATCTTGTAGACATCTCTCTATTAAGTTAGGCATTCTTACAACAGCCTCACAGTAAATCTACGTAATGAAATTTGTTCTCAACAACATGGAGCAGATTAAAAAGAACAGTGCCATTCATGATCATAATACCAGAAGAAAGAAAGACTTACACTATCCTCTACTTAATCTATCTTTGGTACAGAAAGAGGTGAAATTGCTGTTAAACTTTTCGATAAATTACCAGATGAAATAAACTGTCTGATAGACAGCAGTAGTAGTTTAAAAAGTAAATTGAAATCATATCTCCTTGACAACTCCTGTATACCACAGACGAATTCCTTAATAGGAATAAATAATTCTATAGGTATGATATATGGATTTTGTGCCATTTAAGGGAATGGAGTAGGTAATAAAAATTTTAAGGTTTAAAAAAAATCTTGATTCGTGTGTGCATTTCTTATGCACTTGACATGTCTCACATCATAATGGTTACCGTGAGATTGATCAATGGAACACGTAAGTAACTAGCTAACTAACCAACTAAGAAGAAGAACAAGAGGATTTTTGGGTAGCTTTCTGGTGACGTTATACTTCGATCATTTTTTGTAGCGTATTTTTTTGTTTAAGACAATTAACGAAATGCATTGTAGAACAGACATTATGAATAGTACTATGCGATGTAAAGAGTGGTTACGAGGTTGTGGTCAAGTACCAATAAAGAAAAACATAGCTTTCAAGTATGAATAAAATTAAGTACTACGTCTACGCTCAACACAAAACTTAAATATACGTGACTGTTAATGTGTTCTACAATTTCAGGTTATATCAACAGTTCGGAGATTGCACACACTACCTGCTGAACAGGCAACATCAAGAAACTTGTAGCCGCGCTGCTGTCTCTTCATTATTCGTGTCCCTTTTCACGAAAATACGCACGTCAGATGGCAGCTTTATAAGTACCGTAGGTGGCTAATCAGCCATCACGATTAACTTATCCTCTTCTACTACTCCGCATATTTCACATATATATGACGAAACTACAATGTGGGTAATAAGGCATTAAACACTGGTTGTATTGCAATGTAGAAGGCACATATCTATCTGTTGTACGCTGTATTTCTATGTCTCATCCGCTTAATGATGGCATATAACTATAATAGTTCATTAAAACCATATCACGTTGAATAGTTGGAATTTCCTAAGTATTTTTAAGCGCAAGTTCACTCACAGTCAACATCATTCGATTATCGTTAGCGAAGATTTGTTTATATAACCTCGTCGTAACAGTAAAGTTCATTTCCTTCAAAAACTCGAATAAAATATTTCATTTTCTCAGCAGTTTTTTACTTCTGACTCATTTTCATTAGCTCCTTAAATTATTATTACCTTGAGGGTGCATCAAATTCTAAAAGTCAGAATATGTACGTGTCCCCTTTACGAATGTGCTTCTACTAATCTGCTGTTAGGGGCCACTCATAAATGATAGACCCTCAATTTTACGTAGCTCTAGGCAAATATTTTTATTTATGGACTATTCAAACTGACTAATAAGTCGAAATCGGTTTAGCCACTGTTACATTTTAGGAATATTTACTTGAACCGAAATAAAGTTTATAGTGACAAGAAATGTTCTCGCTGCCGCTTTTGGCAAGTAACACGATAAACACGAAAACTTTTTTCATACTACAGAAGGATTCTCAAATATGTATGAACATTTTGGTTTCGTAACAGATATTCTTCAGTGCGAATTCAGTGTAGACACTTGTAGCGTTTACGATATTTAAATCTGGTGTTTGCAGCCCTGTGTTAAAAGAAATCCGAATCGCACGTGTTGGTACAATAACACCTAATCATAATGCTATTACAAACAGAGTAACTGAATAAGATAGTCATCTGTTCACTTGTGCTTCCAAATTGCATATTCAATATATGAGTCTTGTTTGGTTTATTTCTACGTTATTGCTATTTTTGCTCCTTCGTAGCTATTTGTGTAATGCATTACGAGCGCTATAATGAGATCATCAGCATAATTTCCAGTAAGTCCTTGACAAGATTATATGGTCTTGAAATCAATTATACGTGGATTAAACCTCAAAATAAATTTTATGACACAGCTGAGCGAAGGAAATGACATTGTGATTGTGATAAAATGTACACTATTTAGTGACACTTTTTTCCTGTATTTGTATATCGGAATCGTTGCAGTTTTCTGAAAGAACACTAACTGCGTCCGACGTTCCTTAGTAATGGCTGCCTTTATTATCATGGCCCTTTTTTCAAACAGGTTTATAAGTATTTATTTCATTATAACGATATATAATTTTCTTGTAACAGATTAAAACTAGACTGCAGCAACGTAACGAACGTGTATCAAAAGGGCAACAACCGTGACTGTGAGGAGAAGCGTTTTGTGAGTCGAAGACGAAATGACTTGCAAGAACAGGTAGTGTGAACGTATCTCTGTATATAAAAGGTAATGTCCTGCCTGACTGAGCAATCAACGCCCAGCCCAAACTGCTGAGGACAGAAAGCTGAAATTTGAAAACATGGTTGATCTTAAAGTGTAGGCATGGTTTAAGAAGGATTCTTTTGAAATTAGAAATGCAGTTTTGAAGCTAGAATTAAGAAAATTGATACTTGGTTTCTCTGTCAGAGATAAAGAAATATTTTTGAAAATTTAACCACTAAGGAACTAAAATAGTGGGTGAAAGTTATTTTTTAAAATAAATAATTACTGAAATACTACTGAAGCCTTTTTAAAGTTACATCTGTGAAAAATGGTATTTGGTTTCTTGGCTAAAACTGTATGTTTCATTGTTTTTGGAAATTCATCCCTTAATGGAGGTGAAACACGGGATGAAAATTTGTATAAGAATATTTCATAACGAAAACATTTTTAAAGGTAAATCTAAGAAAATTCATATTTGGCTTCTCGGTTGGAAATTAAAAAAGTATTTGTTTCAGTGCTTTTGAAAATTCAACCCCTAAGAAGGTAAAATTGTCGACGAAAATATTTATGAAATTTTTTAGTTACATATCTATGAAATCTGATATTCTAAATAAATGTGTTGAGGCATAAATGTCACCATGGAAATATCACCATAGGTACTCAAAACGCGGGGTTAACAAAATCCCCCGACAACAGTTGATTTTTGTTCATGGCCTTAATTAGCGTGAAAAGTTTAGAAGATGTAGGAATTTATAAACAACATAAAAAATCCAATAAAAGTAAACAGACAGTACAGTCTACGTGAACGAAGCAGTGGGTGCTAAGCTAGCTTGTAATAATAAGGGATCCTGGTGAAATAAATTTGTTTTTACTGAAAACAAAGAGGGTCCCATGAGCTGCAACTGACTAGATCAATCCTGAAAGCAGAAAGGTAAACTAAGTAACAAATTGATTTAATAACATTTAATAACTACGTAAAAGTGAATCAAAATAAATACACCTCTCGATCTCTTAAAACTTTGTTGGTAATTTGTAATTCGCATCATAAGTGTAGAGTCGTCAGTCACATGTGAGGATCCGTTATCCTGTTACACATATTGTTGCTGGAAACTGCTTATACATTCTGAGGCAGCTACGATTGTCTAACCTAGATACATCCAGAGCGATTAGATATAGAGTACAAAAGTGTAGATTTCTCTTAGGTATAGAGGATAATGCGAATTTTTCCAACTTCTTGACTTGCGTATACATTGTGAAAGTGTATAAATTGACGAGAAAATTGTTTGACTACTACAAGGGCGGAGAACAGACTGATAGGCTTCAAGCATACAGGTAAACACACAGACGGTAAGTTAGTTAGGTGTATGCTTACACGCTTAGATCTATGGTACCTCTGTCACTCTGTTACTATCTGCTCAAGTTCCGCATATATTACGTCGCTGTAGTCACTTCGAAGGCTCTTAAGGGTAACACAGAAAAAGCTTATAGTTCCATTTAAAAAACGATGTCGACGTCATAACTCAGCAAGTATAAATATTACAAAAGATTAGTGTACGTTACAAAGTTCTCCACATTGTCCGGTGAAACTTAAAAATCGCCCCTAGTTGTATTATCTCGTTCTTGGTATATTTATATAGGGAGCATCGTAATTAATACCGGAAACTGTGACGGCTGAAAAATATGATAGTGAAAGCAAACCCGTTCTGCTAAACGTGAATTCTCTAATGAGTCACTTAGCAGATAATTGCGAATGTGTGGTTCGCAGCCAACACTGACTTCATTATCAAATATTGTTCTAGCAAGTATAAATGTGTTTCAAATGTAAAGTTTTCGATTGAATCCTAATTCAGTTTCACTCAAATTTCACCTATGGCCTGTCCTAGCAAGAAATACAGCTAGTACATCACCTTACTGGCAACAAATCGCTTTACAGATGTACTTGTTAATGGTCGTCTCCCACGTGCCGTCTGCTCATCCAGATGCAATATTCTATTCATTCTTTCAATGGGTTACGAATTCTTTCAGACATCCCGGATCATCTCGTAATCCTTGTAAGCGGAAAGGTGATTTGCAGTTCATCTAATAGCAACGTCAGTAATGCACACTTCACTTTTAATGTGATCCCAGACAGAAAAATCTAGAGGACTTACGTCGGTTGATTTTGGATGCAAAAGTAATTCTGTTCGACCTATTCATCTTCAACCATATTGGCGCATAAGATGTTGTCCTAAATCTCCATCAATATCTGCTAGTGTTCTGTCGCACGTGTTCCACATTTCCTAATGACGGTTTATGAGTGAAATTTGAACCCAGTTACATAGGGGTTTAATCAGAAAGTTGGCATTTCAAATGCATTTCTACTGGCCGCATCACAATGTGGAGGAGGGGGGGAGGAGGGGGAGGGAGGGAGAAGGGAACGGGGGAGCCGCGTACCGCGGTAGCGGGGGTGTCGGCTTGATACTATACGAATTTCTGCAATTGCACTATCCTACTCTACGGCAGAGAAGTGTATCCTGTTCGGTGTAATTCAGCACATGCCAAACAGGTGGGAATAGCTCTCAATAACACCTTCAAAATCATAAGAGGTTGACTGAAACCCAGTCCAGTCTAACGGCTTCACCACATCGCAGGAATAGCAGCACCCCTTGTTGGGAGAGAAATGGCTGCGAATGAGGAAAGAAAGGGGAGCAGGAGAGAACTCATCGTCTGCACGGGCACTAACAGCAAACGCAGCGACTGAAGTCAAGGAGGAGTTTCTTTACAACCAGGAATTGAAAAAGGTATGTTACAATTTCGGAGGGCTAAAACCTCTCATTCCCCTTGCTGGAAAAAGCGTTTCTGAAACTTTACCTCCTGGCTATGATGACGAATGAACGACGTGGAAGTCACTGAACATGAGAACTGGAGTTCTCAGGTCAAAGGTTAATTTGGCAAGATGGGGCTAATCAAGAATATATTCAGTGTGACTGTGGAGAACACGAGACTGTTCATCATATGCTGCAATGCAGAGTGAACTTCATCGAGGAAGAGAAAATATGTTGGAAATGGTCAAGGATTTGGCAAAAGTTTTATAGTCATTGCTGTGTAAATAAGCTGACGGAACCAAAAGTCAGTCACCCAGTGCACACGCACAGATGAATCATTAAGTCTTTACAGATGGTACGGCAATCGAGTCACGTGCGCAATCACGCACGCACTCACTTTAGGAGAAAACAAGGCAGTAGCCTATGTTTCAAGCGGAGCCTGAACGGAATCATGGGAAAATGTAAAGACGTGACATAGTGGCGAAAACAGACAATAGCGTTTGGCCGTGTTTATGACCACACGGTGCGTGAAGTTTGATTTGTTGGCGTTTCGCGGCTGACTCTTCAATGTGTCTATAAGCAGCGGTGTGACACTCGTGGCCACGAAACACGTCAGAATCATGATCGGAAAAAGATCTTGGCTGAGAGAGAGCGGAGAAGCTTTTTGCGGCTTGTGAATCAAATTCGCTTCTAAAATCGACAGGAATTGCTCCAAGCAGTAAATCAAGGTTTATCTGCATCCGTTAGCGAGAGAACATTCCTTACGGGAACTGCATGCAATGAACATTTGGGGTGGGTCACCTCGCCAGAGGACATTGCTCACATAAAACGAGAGACATAAAGATGACAGCAGCAAAATTCATCACTATGGAAGAATGTGTGACTGGTTTTATGAACATTCCCCTACCCTATTACAGTTCGACTGCTCTGCAAAATCATATGACGTGAACTGCATAGAAAATCTGTGGGACATGTTGGAAGAGCTGGTAAAACACCGGAATTGACATCCGCCCAGTTTGATACAACTGCGCGATCAAATCCTCAGAGAGTGGCTTAACCTGTATGTGACTAACCTGCACAATCTGGTGGACTCGTTTCCTAACCGAATCCAGGTCCAGGGGCAGTATTAAATGATGTGCGTAATGATTTCTCTAGGTCTGGTTGGATTATGTTTCTGATACGAGAAATAAATAAAGAACTAGGACAATGTTTTATATTCAAATCAATAGTGGCTCATAACCTCAACTTTCGCTTTTATCACGTAAACCGTTCGTTAGCGGACCAAGTTTACTGGAACTACTACGGTTATTCGAAATTTGAGGTCCGATCTGTTACGAAATGGAAACCGCTGTAACAACCAAAAATGTTTTATTTGCTAATAATTTTTTTCATAATGCGTGGCCACAGTCATAATATATTTCTTAAAAGTCAGTACCGCCATTAGATTGTTGTTTATCTGCAGTGTTACATTTACATTTACATTTACATTTACATTTACACTTACACGATCATAATTTCTGCTTCAAAGTGCCATTATCAAGTGTTTTAAGTGTTATATTTGCTACTTCTCAGTACAGTCGCCGCTCCGATTTAAACATTTGTCGTAGCATTGCACCAATACCTTTGTCATAGAAGGCAGCCACCTGTGCTTTCTGCTAATTCTCTACGCTGGTCAACATCTCGTTGTATGTGACAAAACGATGCTTCATTGCCAGCGGTTCATATGAGTACAGATAAAACTCAATGGGAGGCAGTTACGGGCTGTAAGATGGGTAACCAAGCAATTCACACTGAAACGTTGCAGCAGCATCTTCATTGTCCCTGCAGAGTACGGCCGATAATTATCGTGAAGAAAGAAACGAAGCCGGCCGCGGTGGTCTAGCGGTTCTAGGCGCTCAGTCCGGAACCGGGCGACTGCTACGGTCGCAGGTTCGAATCCTGCCTCGGGCATGGATGTGTGTGATGTCCTTAGGTTAGTTAGCTTTAAGTACTTATAAGTTCTAGGGGACTGATGACCATAGATGTTAAGTCCCATAGTGCTCAGAGGCAAAGAAACGAATGACAGTTATGTGGGTTGCATGACAGCAGGTGATAGTTGCCACGAGGCCCTCATACTTGCCGGGAGACACTGTTTCCTAGGCATATATACGTGCTCACAGTGCGCTCATAAATGAAAAGAGCGGAGTGACACATCGACGCGCATACTAGAGACACTGCCCAATGCGTCTGTGCGAAGCTTTGTGGGACTTTCCCTGTGATTTCTAGCGTTCTCGCTTCCCACGCCCGGGTTCCCGGGTTCGATTCCCGGCGGGGTCAGGGATTTTCTCTGCCTCGTGATGGCTGGGTGTTGTGTGCTGTCCTTAGGTTAGTTAGGTTTAAGTAGTTCTAAGTTCTAGGGGACTTATGACCACAACAGTTGAGTCCCATAGTGCTCAGAGCCATTTGAACCAGCCCTGTGATTTCCATTTCGCGTCCGATCGGACCTTTCTTTCCGAATAGCCCTCGTGTTTTGCTCCTCTTATCGCATGTCCCCTGTGATAGTTTTGGCTGTTAATTACGATACACCCAGTGTATTACCCGCCTCATCCTGTATGTGAAGGAGGGGGTAATTAGGGATTGACGTCAGTTACGCTCCTGTTTTCTCGGTAGGTCAGCGGTAACGACCAGAGAATTAAGTTTACCGCACAGCGTGAGGATTGCGTGTATTGGGTGCGACGGCACTGATCGCACTCGACGCCGGGAGCTTCCTCGGCGACGCAGGTCGGCGGCCTACCTTGAGGGAGCGCGGGTAGAAGTCGGAGCCGTGGCCGACGCTGTGCCGGCGTCCCGACCCGCCGCCGCGCGTCGAGGGCTCGGGCGAGCGGCGCAGCGCCTTGCTGTCGATGTGCACGTTGGTCTGCATGGCCGCGCACTGACGCCCGGGCGCCCACGGCCGCCGCCCCTGCCCCTGCCGCTGGCGCCGGCGCGTTGCCATGGCGACGCCACCACGTGACGCCGAGACGTCTGCGCGCCGCCCCCGACTCCGAGGCCGTCGCCACAGACGCGCTGCAAGACGGCGTCCCCGCAAGCAACTACACAATGACCGACAAGCGTAAATACAGTATCTGACCACAAATATCCAAAAATTCCCTACGCTCAGGAGACAAAAGTTGTAGGATAGTGATATACACATATACAGGTGGAGGTAGTATCACGTACACAAAGTACACTACTGGCCATTAAAATTGCTACACCACGAAGATGACGTGCTACAGACGCGAAATTTAACCGACAGGAAGAAGATGCTGCGACATGCAAATGATTAGCTTTTCAGAACATTCACACAAGATTGGTGCCGGTGGCGACACCTACAACGTGAAGACACGAGGAAAGTTTCCAACCGATTTCTCATACACAAACAGCAGTTGACCGGCGTTGCCTGGTGAAACGTTGTTGTGATGCCTCGTGTAAGGAGGAGAAATGCGTACCATCACGTTTCCGACTTTCATAAAGGTCGGATTGTAGCCTATCGCGATTGCGGTTTATCGTATTGCTACATTGCTGCTCGCGTTGGTAGAGATCCAATGGCTGTTAGCAGAATATGGAATCGGTGGGTTCAGGAGATTAATACGGAACGCCGTGCTGGATCCCAACGGCCTCGTATCACTAGCAGTCGAGATGACAGGCATCTTATCCGCATGACTGTAACAGATCGTGCAGCCACGTGTCGATCCCTGAGTCAACAGATGGGGACGTTTGCAAGACAACTACCATCTGCACGAACAGTTCGACGACGTTTACAGCAGCATGGACTATCAGCTCGGAGACCATGGCTGCGGTTACCCTTGACGCTGCATCACAGACAGGAGCGCCTGCGATGGTGTACTCGACGACGAACCTGGGTGCACGAATGGCAAAACGTCATTTTTTCGGATGTATCCAGGTTCTGTTTACAGCATCGTGATGGTCGCATCCGTGTTTGGCGACATCGCGGTGAACGCAAATAGGAAGCGTGTATTCGTCATCGCCATACTGGCCTATCACCCGGCGTCATGGTATGGGGTGCCATTGGTTACACGTCTCGGTCACCTCTTGTTCGCATTGACGGTACTTGGAACAGTGGACGTTACATTTCAGACGTGTTGTGACCCGTGGCTCTACCCTTCATTCGATCCCTGCGAAACCCTACATTTCAGCAGGATAATGCACGACCGCATGTTGCAGGTCCTGTACGGGCCTTTCTGGATACAGAAAATGTTTGACTGCTGCCCTGGCCAGCACATTCTCCAGATCTCTCACCAACTGAAAACGTCTGGTCAATGGTGGCCGAGCAACTGGCTCGTCACAATACGCTAGTCACTACTCTTGATGAACTGTGGTATCGCGTTGAAGCTGGATGGGCAGCTGTACCTGTACACGCCATCCAAGCTCTGTTTGATTCAATGCCCATGCGTATCAAGACCGTTATTGCGGCCAGAGGTGGTTGTTCTAGGTACTGATTTCTCAGGATCTATGCACCCAAATTGCGTGAAAATGTAATCACATGTCAGTTCTAGTATAATATATTTGTCCAATGAATACCCATTTATCATGTGCATTTCTTCTTGGTGTAGCAATTTTAATGGCCAGTAGTGTATAAAAGGGCAATGCGTTGGCGGAGCTGTTGTTTGTACTGACGTGATTCTTGTGAACAGCCGTCCGACGTTATTATGGCCGCAAGACGGGAACTAACAGACCTTTAACGTTGTCATATTCCATTTCGGATATCGTTAAGAAATTTAATATTCCGGGATGCAAAGTGTCAATAGTGTGCCGAGAACACCATATCTGAGGAGCTACCTCTCACCACGAACAACGCAGCGGCCGACGACCTTCACTTAACGAGCGAGACCAGCGGCGTCTGCGTAGAGCTGTCAGTGCTTACAGACATGCAACAGCGAGTGGAATAACGCATAAATCAATGAGGGGTGTGCGATGAACGTATATGTTAGAACAGTGAGGCGAAATACGGCTTCAATGGGGTATGGCAGCAGACGACCGTGGCCGATGCCTTTGCTAGCAGCACGACATCGCCTGCAGCGCCTCTCCTGGGCTCGTGACCATATGGGTTGGACCCTAGACGAGTGGGAAACCGTAACCTGGTCAGAGGAGTTGCGATTTCAGTTGGCAAAAGCTGATGGTAGGGTTAGAGTGTGGCGCATACCCCAAGAAGCCATGGATCCAAGTTGTCAACAAGCACTGTGCAAACTGTTGTTGGCTCCATACTGGTGTGGGCTGTGTTTACACGAAATGGACTTGGTCCTCTTGTCCAACTGAACCGACCGTTGCCTGGAAATAGTTGTGTTCGGCTACTTGGAGACCATTTACAGCCATTCATGGACTTCAGTTTTTATGGATGACAATGCACTATGTCGCCAGGCCACAATTGTTCGCGATTCGTTTGAACAAATTCTGGACAATTTCAGTGAACAATTTGATCATCCACATCGCCCTTCATGAATCTCATCGGACATTTTTGGGACATAATAGAGATGTCAACTCGTGCACCAAATCCTGCACCAGCCACACTTTAGCAGTTACAGACAGCTGTAGAGGCAGCATGGGTCAATATTTCTGACAGGAAGTTCCAACGATTTGTTGAGTCCATGTCATGTCCATCATCCCGTGCAAAATGAGGCCTTACACGATGTTGGGAGGTATCGTATGATTTTTGTCACCTCAGTGTAATGTTGCATGCTGGGCTCTGGAGCGGAGTCGACACGTTAACTCATCCTTAGGGTTTTCCATTGGGTTCAGGTCGGGATTCTTTGTATATAGATCATAGCCTCATAGATACTGCTTTATGACAGTATGTATTGTCATGCTGATGCAGCCGTCTCTGTGCTTCACTGTCGGCACTACAGATGATGACAGGTAACGTTCTCCAGTCATTTGCCAACCTCAAAACTTTCGATCGGATTGGCACAGGGCATAGTGTGATTCATCACTCCAAATCAGTCTTTTCTAGTCTTCTACTGTCCAATAGTGCCACTCTGGACACAACCTCAAGCGTAGTTTAACATCGACTACAGATTTGTCTGGCTTATGAGTAACTGTTCCACAATTGCACCCCATTCTTTTTAACTCCTTATCCAGTGTGCTAACTAGACTGCTGGCAGCATTTTGGAACTCATATGAGATTTCCCGTGCTGATTTCATGCCTCCGCAATGCCCACTGATCGCTGTCTGCTAGTTCACAAGGTATGCTGGGCCCTGATTTAGCTGTGGGTACTCCTTCGCGTTTCCACTTCAAAGTCACGTCAGCAACAGTCGGCTTGAGCAGCTTACAGCGGTTGAAAAGTCCCCGTTGGACCTGTTACTCAGGTGGCATCCAGCGACCAGTGCATGTTCCAAGTCAGTGCACTCTCATGACCGACCCATCCTGCTGTTCCCGCTTCTCTGCTGACCTCCTTTTATACCGGTGGATCTGTCTCTCCGTACATACAGTGGTCAATCCCGCATTATACAGGGTGATACCGTGATGGTGCGACAAATTTCCGTGGATGATGGAGACGGGTAAATCTACCAATTTGAGTTCATGGACCCTAGTCCAGAAGCGACTGAGCCGAAAGTTATAAGCGAAAACCGTTCTGATACCTCTGACAGTAGACTTCTATTGCAAGCGCTCTGCTTACAATAGTTTGTTGGGAGCTAGTATGGAAACAAATCAAGAAAAAAAAAGTCCATTACACTTGGGCTGTAAAATGCATACCTTAAGAGCTTTGGGCACTTGTTCAATAGAAGAGATCTTTTTCGCAGTAGCAGAGATGAACAAGTGCTCATAGCTCTTAAGTTATGCAGTTTACAGCCCATGTTTACTGCACCTCTTTTTGTTTTGGCCCATATTATCACCTCCCAAAGTTGTGGCCGAGCGGTTCTAGGCACTTCAGTCCGGAACCGTGCTGCTGCTGCGGTCGCAGGTTCGAATCCTGCCTCCGGCATGGATGTGTGTTATGTCCTTAGGTTAATTAGGTTTAAGTAGTTCTGTCTAGGGGACTGATGACCTCCGATGTTAAGTCCCATAGTGCTCAGAGCCATTTGAACCATTTGTACCTCCTCCCAAAATATGGAAAGCAAAGAGCATCAAGTGGACGACGTTCACTGTCAGATGTATCATAAAGGTTTCCTCTTATGACTTTCGACTCTGTCATTTCCAGACCAGGGTCCCTTTCCTCAGACTGCTACATTTAGTCTTCTCCATCATCCCTGAAAGTTTGTAACCTCGTCACCGAAGCACTCTGTAGAGGAGCGTCCAGACGTCATGCCTGATCACGAAATATCTGAACAGATATGCGAATCGCTAGAAGTCTGAACTCCGTAAGCCGTTCTTAAGGGGATGTCATTGTAAGAAGTGGAGGTATGATCCGGCGCCGTGCGTAGACAGCTCACGCGAGCGTTGCAACGTCTTGCACAAGATATGCCAGCCTTTCAAGTTCTGTGCAAACGACCTCTGGGAGTGGTGTTATCGCCTCGAGAAAATATTGTTCCGTAACAATTTTTTTGAGATCTGAGTATCTCCTGCCGTATAAAATGTTCCAATAACTTACGAAAATGAAGCCTGGTGGCACCGTCGACTACCGCCAATATTTCGAAAGGAGCACACCCTGTCATTTTGAAGGCAAAATTGCAGCAACTAGGTATTGTGCAAGGAAATTTAAAATCTCGGTTTGCAGAGCAATTCCGGAAAGATAACACAAACACACATACGCACACACACACACACACACACACACACACACACACACACACACACACAACTGTAAACATTATCGACGACACACAAGATGATTGACATCAGAAGTTATCGACACGGAAAATTAATAACCAGCGGGTGAGGAAGCATTAATTTCGTTCTTCTGTTTTTCAACAAGAAATACAGCAAGATTCCAAGCATAATTTTTAAAAAAATCTCCATTTCCAACCGGTTGGAAGGTAGGAGACGACGTACTGGCGGAATTAAAGTTGTGAGGGCGGGTCGTAGCTCAGTTGGTAGAGCACTTGCCCGCGAATGGCAAAGGTCCCGAGTTCGAGTCTCGGTCTGGCACACAGTTTTAATCTGCCAGGAAATTTCTATTTATAAGGTTGGTATGGTATGGAACTGGGGACCTAGAAACGACGGAGAGGCTTCGTCCCCGCCGTACCCCTCAGTGGTACACAACCACCCAACAGGCTACAGCAGTTTACTCACCCCACCGCCAGTCCGCCCCGATAGCTGAGTGGTCAGCGTGACGGATTGCTGTTCTACGGGCCCGGGTTCGATTCCCGGCTGGGTCGGAGATTTTCTCCGCTCAGTCCGCTCAGGGATTGGGTGTTGTGTTGTCTTCATCACTATTTCTTCCCCATCCGGCGCGCAGATCGCCCAATGTGGTGTCAAATGTAATAAGACCTGCACCGAGGCGGCCGGACCTGCCCCGCAAGGTGCTGCCCCACACCGAATCCAGGGTGTGGTTCGGGCCCCAGTGGACACCCCCCCCCCCCCCCAATCCCTGGAAACGTCGCACACAAGACGAATGTAACCCCAATGTTTGCGTGGTAGAGTAATTATGGTGCACGCGTATGTGGAGCAATCGCAGACAGCGTAACTGAGGCGGAATAAGGGCACCAGCCCGCATTTGCCGAGGCAAATGGAAAACCACCTTAAAAACCATCCACAGATTGGCCGGCACCTCGATACTAATCCGCCCAGAAAGCAGTGCGTTAGACTGCACAGCTAACCGGGTGGGCTATTTGTAAGGTTACTTGTTAATATAATTAATTTGAACTGGCTATTTTTTTCCTTAATAACACGATCCCAATAGCTGGACATGCATCCCAGAATCTCTGTGTTATATTCCATAGCATCACACTTGCTAAGACAATGTTCCGCAACAGCGCAGTTTCCCGCGTGCCGTAAGCTTGTGTGACGCTTATGCTCAGTATACTGGCCTTCCACAGTCGTGATAGTTTGACCTACATAAGACACGCCACAAATACGGTAGACACCCGCATTATGAAAACCAGGATAATCCTTTACGGAACCTAAAAGGACTCTAATCTTAGATGATCGAAAAACCTATTTCACATTATATTTCTACAAAATACGAGCAATCTTACTGGAAATGTTCCAAGCGTAACTTGATATTATCATTACTCACCAGGTGCACGGTTGGTCGATAGTGCAATGCAAGTCTGACCTGTCTTTCACTACATTCATTCTGAGGGCAGATAACCTCCGGATGAATTAACTCAGCTGATAAACTCTCAGGGTCTGAAATGACGTGGGCCCTGTGAACCAGCGTATGAAATATCTCTTCACGCTTAGCCGAATGGTGACAACTACCAGACTGCAGATACAAGTGAGTGTGAGCAAGCTTCCTATGAATGGCGTTTCCCAACGTACCATCAACCTTCCTGCTAACCAACATATCAAGGAAGGGAAGACAGCCATCCTCTTCGCCCTCCATTATGAAACAAATATTACGGTGGATTGAATTCAGTAGTTCTAAAAAAAAAGTTACAATTCTCACTGCCATGATGTGCCGTAAGCCCAAACGACAAAGGTACCGTCTACCTACTGGGAAAAAAAAACAAGTTTCAAAGCCGCCACCGTTCCTAGCAGTATTCCACAAACAAAGTGGCAATAATAGGTGACAACGTGATTCCCATCGCAACTCTGTCTGCTCCTAGTGCTGGTAACTGAATAAAAAGTAAGTGGAAGTCGACATGTCGAAATAGGTTCGTCAGTTGTACACCAAACCTAACCTCAGTCAACATTAACGAGTCAGACAGAGAAATCACATCGAAACTTACTAGACCATCACTTATTCAAATGCATTCTCTCTAAACCACGTAAGAAATCCGCCGAGTTCTTAATGTGATGTTCACACCGATCTTCTAGTGGGCACAACAGAGTAACAAAGTGTTTTGATACACATATGATGCAGAACCAATGTTACAATCGGTCTAAGAAGAACCCCTTCCTTGTGGACCTTCGGAAAGCCGTATAACCTAGGGCGAACAGCGCAATAAGAATTAAGTCTTGATAGTCAACTGGGATGTGCGTTATTCATAGAATTGGTTGATGGTCAGGGGCTCGTATTGTTAGCCAACAAATAGATTGCAATAACGCTTAGAAAGTGTATTTTTTGTACAAATATACACTTTTTAATGGAACAATAACCATTGACTTTAGCAAATTAATTGACAAATTAAAAGTAGTTAAATAGGAATATCATAGGAGTTTGTTGTAGGATTCTACTGTGAGTCGTTTACGAAGCATCGTATTTTGAAAAGCTTCCACACTGACACTTGTTTGTACCGTCAAACTTGCGTAGTTGCTAGGTACAATGTCGTTATGTTTGCTTACAGTGAGCTTGTGTGGTCCTAGAGTGCAATGCGACTTGCTAGTCAGTTAGTGTGTAACAGTCCAGGCAGTAGCTCCTGAGTGGACGATGAGATTCACCAACGCAGAAAAAGCCGAACTCCTCATAGTTTATGTAGAGTGTAGGAAGAATCCAGTTCGTTCTTGTAGGGTGTATGCGACAAGATATCCCAATAGACGTCAACCATCTCGGAAATTATTTATCGACATCTTCAACCAGTTACGTGAAAGTGGTAGTGTAATACCTAGACAACTTAAAATCAAGCACTCCGTCATCAGGCCACAAGTGGCCCATCGGGACCATCCGACCGCCGTGTCATCCTCAGCTGAGGATGCGGACAGGAGAGGCGTGTGGTCAGCACACCGCTCTCCCCGTCGTTACGATGGTTTTCTTTGACCGGAGCCGCTACTATTCGGTCGAGTAGCTCCTCAATTGGCATCACGAGGCTGAGTGCAGCCCGGAAAATGACAATAGCGCATGGTGGCCCAGATGGTCACCCATCGAAGTGCCGACCACACCCGACAGTGCTTAACTTCGGTGATTTAACGGGAACTGCTGCAAGGCCGTTGCCCACCTTTACAACTTAACAGAAGGAAACTAGTGACGACAAAAGAGGCGAAATTAATGTTCTTGATACTGTTTCAGTTGATCCGCACGATAGCTTTGGCACAATAGCGTGAGGAGGTGACATGATCCTGACATGTGTCTTACATATTCTTCATCGACATAGGTTCCATCCCTGTCACATCTGTCTCCAACAAGAGCTCTATGGAAAAGATTAAGGGAATCGTATTAACTTCTGTAAATGGGCATTAGGACAGGATACTCCAGATGCATCATGTATCTTGTTTAGTGATGAAGCCACATTTACCAATCATGGCTAGGTAAACCGCCCAAAATTTGCACTGTCACTCTGTTGACAATTCCCGTTGGCTTTATCAGGTGGAACATCAGTGTGTGAACCACCAACTCATAGAACCGTTTTTCGTAGACGGAACAATGAACACGCACTAGTATCGCAGGCTCTTAACAGACCATCTTCCACGGATTCTAGAAGGCGTTCCTCTGCAGACTAGGAGGAAACTGTGGTACCATCATGATCGCTGTCCAGTCCATACTGTACGAAGCACTACGGCATATTTTCACAAATTATTTCCAAATCGTTCAATTAGAGATCTGTACCTTGACCAGCCCGTTCCTCGGATTTGATGTCTGTAGACATTTTTCTGTGGGAAAAGCTGTAGAGCCGACGTATTACTGCAGCCTGGTCGGACACCGTCTCTGAAATGCTAGCATGTGTACAGCAGTCCTTCCATACCAGACTGGAAGCATGTATTGCCACTCCCGGAATTTTGAACACTACCTCTCTCTCTTTACAAGCATTAATCCCGACTTGCCGGGTCTGCTGTTATGGTTAACTGAATTTGCCTAGTTAATTTATGGGGTGGCCAGATGCCCTTCCTGTCGCCACCCCGTACCCCCCACCCCCCATCCCCCAGGACAGAATGTGTTTACCCCAACTGTCTGTGTCTAGAGTAATCCATGGAACAATGCGAACGTGTTTCAAATGTCGGCGAGTCGTGTAACTGAGACGAAACGTGGGGGCCAGCCCGGTATTCACCTAGTGGGATGTGGAAAGCCGCCTAAAAACCACATCCAGGCTGACCGGCACACCGGCCCTCGTCGTTAATCCTCCGCGCGGATTCGATTTGGGGCCGGCGCGCCTACCCGAGTCCAGGAAGCAGCCCGTTAGCGCTCTCAGCTACCCTGGCGGGTATTTTGAACACAACCTGTGAAGGTAAATTGTCTCGTTACTGGTCAGAATCTAATAACAATATATTCGCTTGTGTTGTTCTTTGGTGTGTACTACCACAGGTATTGTACAAGTGTCGGAGTGGGAACTTTTCAAAAGACGATACCGCGTGAATGGCTCGCACCAGAATCCTGCAACAAACACAACTGACATTGTAATCTACCCCACGTTTAGTATGTTAATGTCAACAGGCGTAGTTTCATTTAAAGAAGGTTATATTATCACAAAAAATACACTTTCCAGTTATTATTACCATCTGTTTATTGGCTAACAATACGAGCCGCTGACTAGCAATCCAATTTTTAAAAACTGCACATTAATAGCCTTTTCCATCTCCTCAATACATGCGGTGCAAGTTATAGGCGACTCATCCTGTATATTCGGTATTGTCGAAACACATATCCGTCACGAAGTATTCGTTACTCGTTGCTGAACGTTTTTACTGATGTAGCCATTACACATAAATACGTTTCTGTTTTCCTAGTAAATTGTGTGTATAACCGCACACCTGAAAGCGCCACTTGAGTGGGATCTCTTTCCCTATCAAATTTTCCTTTTCTGCATACAAGTCTGCGCAAGCGTTAATAGTTGCAGACAAAGTTGAAAGAGTTGAGTTGGTTATCATACTAAAATAGTTCCAAACTGAATAGCCACGGCGCTGCTTCACGGCGTCGGGCCTCTGCAGTGACAAAGCATGGCGACGTACGGCGTGTGCGAGCCACATGCGGTAATTCTGTTAAAATCCCTGTTTGCCGCTGTGGGGAGTCGAAAAGCCGGTGATTTGCTATATGGCGGAAGCTAGTAGCATATGAAACTAACTGGGGATTGTGAATACATCCGACTCCGGCCTAGTGAGACACGAATTGAAAGCGGGAAGAAAACGTGAGAAAATGGTTCAAATGGCTCTGAGCACTATGGGACTTAACATCTATGGTCATCAGTCCCCTAGAACTTAGAACTACTTAAACCTAACTAACCTAAGGACAGCACACAACACCCAGCCATCACGAGGCAGAGAAAATCCCTGACCCCGCCGGGAATCGAACCCGGGAACCCGGGCGTGGGAAGCGAGAACGCTACCGCACGACTACGAGATGCGGGCGAAAACGTGAGAGTAGCGAAACGTTTCAGACTGTAACGAAACGGTACCGCGAATCCCCTGGAAAATTCGTTACTGAATAACGAACACACACAATATGCGGTAGGCCTAATTGTGAACGGCCATCTTGCGGCAGGTGAGGTGGAGTTCTGGAGGTGAAGCATACGAGTACACCCAAACGCATGTCCCGCATGACTTGTAAGCTACAGCTAGGACATCTACAAACGATCATCATTATTTATTGTGGCCTTCAGTCCGAAGACTGGCTTGATGCCGGCCGCGGTGGCCGTGCGGTTCTAGGCACTTCAGTCCGGAACCACGCGACTGCTACGGTCGCAGGTTCGAATCCTGCCTCGGGCATGGATGTGTGTGATGTCCTTACGTTAGTTAGGTTTAAGTAGTTCGAGTTCTAGGGGACTAATGACCTCAGATGTTAAGTCCCATAGTGCTCAGAGCCATTTGAACCATTTGAACAGGCTTGATGCAGTTCGCCGTGCTACTCTGTTCTGTGCAAGCCTCTTTATCCCCGAATACCTACTGCAACCAATATCTTTTCTAACCTATTTGCTGTATTCATTTATTGCTCTCCTACAACGATTTTTAGCTCTCCCTCACCCACATTTCCCTCCAACACTAAATTCGTGATCCCTTGATGTCTCAGACTGTGCCCTATAAACTAATACCTTCTACTAGTCAGTTACTTTTCTGATAAATTCTTTTCAGTACCTCCTCATTAGTTAGGTAATCTAATCACCATTCCTTTGTAGCACAACATTTCTAAATCCTCTATCCTCTTCTTATCTAAACTGCTTATCGACCATGTTTCACTTCCATACACGTCTGTGCTACAGACAAATATTTTCAGAAAAGTATTCCCTTACTCTTGATTTTGTATCTGATGTCAACAAATTTCTCTTCTTCAGAAATGCTTTTCTTGCCATTTACAGTCTGTATTTTATATCATCTCTGCTTTGGTCACCATCAGCTGCTTCTCTGCCAAAATAGCAAAACTGATCTACTACTTTAAGTATCTCGTTTCCTTATTCAATTCCTTCAGCATCACCTGATTTAATTCAACTAATTTACATTAGCCTTGTCTTGCTTTAGTTGATGTTGATCTTATATCCTCTTTTCACGACACTGTCCGTTCCGTTTAACTGCTCTTCCAAGTCTTTAGCTGTCTCAGAAAAGCTCAAAATGGTTATTTCTCCTCCCCGAACTTTAATCCCTACTCCATAGTTTTCTCTGGTTTCCTTTACTGCTTGCTCAGTGTGCAGATTGAATAACGCTGGGGATAGGCTGCGACCCAGGCTCACCGCTTCTTAACCATTGCTTCAAATCTTCAAATGTGTGTGAAATCTTATGAGACTTAACTGCTAAGGTCATCAGTCCCTAAATTATCCTAAGGACAAACACACATACCCATGCCCGAGGGAGGACTCTAACCTCCGCTGGGTTCAGCCGCACAGTCCATGACTGCTCTTAACCACTGCTTCCCTTTAATGCCCCTCGACTCTTATGACTGCCGTCTGGTTTCTGCACAAGTTGTAAATAGACGTTCGGTCTCTTTGTTTACCTCTGATACCTTCAAACTTTGAGCGAGATAATTCCGGTCAGCATTATCAAAAGCTTTCTCTAATTCCACAGATGCTACAAACGTAAGCTTGCCTTTTCTTAACCTGTCTTCTGAGTTTCTTACTATAGCACTGAAAAATAAATAGTCACGTAGGATCAAGCAAAGCAGAAAAAGTCGGACAACGTGCTTCCACAAGAAAATCTCACAAAAGAAAAAAGTGTAAAAAATGAAACGTAGCGGCCCTGTCGATTACTGCCATACTCACAACGTAAAACAAAGAACATGTGAGTCGTGGCAATTTTGTGTCAGTCCCCTGACAACTGTTGGTTAGTATCTTCTGCATATATAGTTCTCGTTATGTTGTATCTTTTGTGAAACAGTGAATCCTTGGAAAGAAATTGTAGCTACGTTTCTCCTCCTTTTTTATTCTAATTATTGCGCGTCTGGAATTACTAGCGGTTCCTGAAACCGTCTCAAGCACATTTTTGCCTCTCTGCTTGCCTTTTCTGGCATAAATTTAATGACATTGTACCGCACGTTTCAAAATTAATATCGGAGTTCTAAGGCTTTGTAGCATTTGTTACATTCAATTTACAATCATAAACAATACGTCAAATGAAATAGAAACTCAAACAGTTTTTCTTAAAAATGGTCAGTATGTCACACGGCACATATCGAGTCGATAGATGAGTAGTTCCCAAACCTTGATCAGTGAGTCTGCAGTAATTGCAACAACTGCTTCAGTCCTCTTTCTTAAACCGGGAAGTCATATCGTAGAGGAGATACGTATACGTCATCCTTTATGAAACCCCAAAGGTACCAAACGAATTGCGCCAGATCAAGCGAACGTGAAGGCCATGCGAAAGGAGCTGTGTCATCCGACTCCTTGCGGCCAGTTCAGCACCGTCTTGCTGCCAGATTGAGTTCTCTGGTACAGTTCCTTCCAATTGAGGAACGAGGTGTAGCTCTAGCGCAGCAATATAAGAAACACCAGTCACAACTGCCTCTCCGAAAAAAGGAAGTCCTATAAACTTTCCCCTGAGACATGGCACAAGGAAAAATCAAACACTGCAGTATTTACCGAAACCGGGCAAGCGACTTTAAGTTAAAATGTCTACCATGTGCAGGAATATACAGGGGAATCACCTAGAACTTGCACCACAGATATTTCGGAAACGGATACTGTTATTAATCTGCGTTTTTCACAAAATAGGTTGGTAGCCAGGGGCTTGTTTTGTTAACCAGTAAACAGTTTGTAATGGTACTTGGGAAGAGTGTTTTTTTTTCGCAAACATACACTTTTTAAATGGAACAATGCCTACTGACATTAACAAACAAAACGTAAAGTAAATTAGAATGTCAGTGGTGTTTGTGGAAAGTTTCTAAAACAAGTCGTTTACGAGTATTTTGAAAACTACCCACACCGACACTTGTTTGCGGCCTTCAGTCTGGGTAGCTCCAAGTTACGAGGTTGTGTTTGCTTACAGTGAGCTTGTGTTTTCCTTGAGTACAATGCGACTTGCTAGTCAGTTTGCGCGTTACAGTCCAAGCAGTAGGTAGTGAGTGGACGATAGGATTTACCAGTGCAGAAAAAGCCGACATGCTCGTGGTGTATGGACAGTGTAGGGAAAATGCAGTTCGCTCTTGTAGGTTATATGCGCCAAGATATGCCACTAGGCGTCAACCATCTCGGCAGTTATTTATCAACGTCTTCAAACAGTTACGTGAGAGTGGCAGTGTAATACCTAGACGACGTAACAGAAGAAAACTAATGACGACAGAAGAGGCGAAACTGACGTTCGTCCTATTGTTGCAGTTGATCCGCACGAAAGCTTCGGCGCAATTTCATGGTGACACGATTCTGGCAAGTGTTCTGCGCATTCTCCATCGACATAGGTTCCATCCCTGTCACATCTGTCTCCAACAAGAGCTGCATGGAAAACATTACGAGAATCGTGTTAACTTCTCTATACTGACATTAAAACTGGATTCTCCAGATGAACACACACCAACAAAAGTTTTGCATCACCCCGGTTCCCAGAACTCCAGGAGATAGACGTTTACTGTGGATACCTTATCACAGACACCGTCCCTTTGGCTGTTCAGAGATGTTACTAAACCCGCCAAAAGATGTAAACAATAATGCATGTACAACGCCTATTAGACGGAGGGGGTCCAACTGCTCATCAGTTCCAGTCAGTCCACCAGAAAGGAGGTACACGGCTCGTGTTGTCCGTAGTTCAACAATGCCTAGACGGTCAGTACCGCGGTTCGATCGAGTCCGCATTATTACTCTGTGCCAGGAAGGGCTCTCAAAGAGGGAAGTCTCCAGGCGTCTCGGAGTGAACCAAAGCGATGTTGTTCGGTCATGGAGGAGATACAGAGAGACAGATACTGTCGATGACATGCCTCGCTCAGGCCGCCCAAGGACTACTACTGCAGTAGATGACCGCTACCTATGGATTATGGCTCGGAGGAATCCTGACGGAAACGCAATGTTGAATAATGCTTTTCATGCAGCCACAGGACGTCGTGTTACAACTGTGCGCAGCTTCACTCCCGACGATGATGGTGAGATCCATCTTTGCAACGACGACACCATGCAGTGCGGTTGAGCCCAACAATATGCCGAATGGACCGTTCAGGATTGGCATCACATTCTCTTCACCGTTGAGTGTCGCATATGCCTTCAACCAGGCAATCGTCGGAGACGTGTTTGGTGGCAATCCGGTCAGGCTGAACGCCTTAGACACACTGCCCATCGAGTGCAGCAAGTTGAAGGTTCCCTGCTGTTTTGGAGTTTCATTATGTGGGGCCGACGTACGCTGCTGGTGGTGGTCATGGAAGGCGCCGTAACGGCTGTACAATACGGAATTGTTGTCCTCCGACCGATAGTGCAACCATATCGACAGCATATGGGCGAGGCATTCGTCTTCATGGACGACAGTTCGCGCCCCCATCGTGCACATCTTGTGAATGACTTCCTTCAGGACAACGACATCGCTCGACTAGACTGGCCAGCATGTTCTCCAGACATGAAGTCGACCGAACATGCCTGGGATAGATTGAAAACGGCTGTTTATGGACTATGTTGCCCACCAACCACTCTGAGGGATATACGCCGAATCGCAGTTGAGGAGTGGGACAATCTGGACCAAGAGTGCCTTGATGACTTGTGAACAGCATGCCACGATGAATACAGGCATACATCAATGCAAGAGGACGTGCTACTGGGTATTAGAGGTACCGGTGTGTATAGCAGTCTGGACCACCACTTCTGAAGGTCTCGCTGTATTGTGGTACAACATGCAATGTGTGTGTTTTCATGAGCAATAAAAAGGGCGGAAATTATGTTTATGTTGGTCTCTATTCCACTTTTCTGTACAGGTTCCGGAACTCTCGGAACCGAGATGTTACAGAACTTTTTTTGATGTATGTATCATGTATCCTGTTTAGTGATGAAGCCACGTTCACCAATCATGGCCAGGTAAAGCACCGAAACATGCACTGCTGCTCAGTTGACAATCGTCGTTGGCTTCGTCAGAGGGAAAAACAGCATCCAGTGAGTGTACACTTATGGTGTGTGATAGTGAACCACCAGCTCATATTTCTGTTTTTCAAAGACGAAACACTGAACGCACGCCAGTATCGCAGCCTCCCAACATACCTCCTTTCACGGATACTATAAGACATTACTCTACAGACTAGGAGGAATCTGTGGTACCAACATGATTACTGTCCAGCCCATGGTGCACCAAGTACTACAGCATGTCTTCACAAATTGACTCCAAATCGTTTGATTGGGTATAGGGGACATGTACCTCAGCCGGTCCGCTCCCTGGATTTGACGTCTGTAGACTTCTTTCTGTGGGAAAAGCTGATAGACGCTGTCTTCAACTACATACCAACTACAACCGATGATATGCAACGACATATTACTGTAGGCAGCTCGGACATCTCCACTGAAATGTTTTCACGTGAGCGGGAGTCGTTCCAAATCAGACTGGAAGCGAGTATTGCCATGGTAAATTGTCTCGTTACTGGTCAGAATCCTCATAACTAGTATATGTATTTATGTTGTTCTTTAGTGTGCACTGCCACAGGTATTGTATGAGTGTCGGAGTGGGTACCTTTCAAAATACGATTTCTCGTAAACGACTTGCACTAGAATCCTGCAATAAATATCACTGACACTCTAACTTACCCTACTTTTAGTTTTTTAGTGTCAACGGGCATTGTTTCATTTAAAGAAGTGTATGTTTACACAAAAAATGCATTCTGTAATTAGTACACTCTGTTTACTGGCTAATAATACGAGCCCCTGACTACCAATCAACTCTATGGAAACCACATATAATAATTCTTTCCATTTCCACAATATTTGCTGTGCTAGTTATAGGTGATTCACACCGTATATAATGGATGTACGAGTGCTAGTTATAGACACATGGCTGACGACAGATGAAAGTTTGCGTCTGGCTGTGAGGCGTGCTCGGATAGCCTAATGGTAAGGCGATAAGCAGGAAATCCGGGCTCGAGTCCCGGCCAGACACAAATTTTCACTGTGCTCATTCCACTACACAGATGATGGTTGTCTATATTCGCAACTGCGAATACATTCCACATTTACAAACTTGTTTCGGAAATGCTTCCACCCTTGGCCCGATAGCCAATGGTCATGCCCTTTCGGACATCAGATAAGTCGCTCTGTTTACGCATTAAGACAATGTCAGCACTTTTTCCCGCGTTCCCTGACACTTTAAATACTCTCCACCGCTATTGGTGCCGTCCGCAAGTGGTTATTACTCGCTGATGTTGAACATAGGTGGTGACTGTACGGTGTATAATAGCTTGTGTCTGACTACGAAAAACTTTCCATTGTCCTGCGGTGAGCAAAGACTGCGGTAGTGAAGAGGTAGCAACTACTAAACGACGTCGAGAGATCGGAAGACAACAAGCAACTTAGGCGGCTGCTCCTTCGGAACAATAGGATCGGCTCGCCAAACTGTCTGGACAAAAATGCACTTCTTCACGTGGACCTACTTACTTTGTGCAGGCTCCACATGTCTGCAATCCTGGTACCTCTGAAATCCCGATGCCAAAGCGGGACAAAAACAAAATGGCGCAGACAGCAACCTCATTAACTGGCCTCTGTGAATCAGACGCTAAAAGTGGTCAGCTCACTAGAGGAAAAGTGCAGAATTGATGTAACATAGCAGGAACATTCTATAACCTATGGTGGCTTGCCTTGTCCTCTAGACTGAGGCAAATAGGACGTCCAAGAAATCTCTACTTGAGTCTCCAGACTACTGCACAGGAAGGAAAGCAAATTTGGTTTGTCCAAGGAAGCTCACAGAATAGCATCTTAACAAAAATGTGCCCACGAGGCTCTTTATATAGAACAGAGTTCAGGTATGTTGGTCTGGAGACTCTGTTGTAGAAATTCTGTGAACCAAGCAAATAGATGTATGCCAACAATTTGTTGAAAGAGGCAAAAGAGAACATTAGGTAAAAGTTAAGAAAAATAAGCGGAATGTTATACTATTGCTTCACACTTCGTGCTCAGAAAATAAACTAAAAAATCTGCAAATAAAATAGTCTACATTGCACTCAGAGGGAATCTCACGGATAAGAAACACGATAATAAGAATAAGTGAGTGGATCAGGAGATGAGAAGTAACAAGGCATTTGACTTTCCACGTTGACAAGAAACAAAATTTTAATAAACATACAGAAACCAGCGGAAAAGTGCTTGTATTGGATCTCAAATAAAGGCTAATATCGTTCTGTTTTAAAAGACGTTATTTTACCTTACTCAGCTCCTTTAAAAATTTCTAAAAAATTTTTGCATGGGAACATATCTGCCCTTTTTTATGCTGAGAGAAAACGAGACTGTGGCAGTGGGAAGAGGTGAAAAATATTAAATTCGTGAAGATAGTAGACAGTGATTGTGTTACCGGAATTGTGAGGAGGACAACGGTCCTGTGAGAGGAAGAAAGTGACACAGTGGCAGTGGAACATAGTTGACAGTGATAGAAGAGCACTAGGAAAAAGAGGAAGGAGACTGTGCCAGCAGGAGAGGAATTAAGAGACGGAGAAAGTGGAAGTAGCTCAGAGTCAATGATAATGTGAGACAGAATCTATGACAATGACAACAGGGAGGAGTGTGATAGTGACAACGAAGAGAGACAGCAGCACTGCAAGGGAATGAATGAGATTGTAGCAGTAAGAGAGATCAGGAGGGAGACAGTGACAGTGAAAAGAGACAGTAGTAGCAGGACAGAATGATTAGACTGTGGCTATGAGACAGGAGATAGTGACAATGAGACACAAAGAGATAATGGCAGTGAGCTGGGGTGAACGACTGTGTGAGAATGGTAAAGTGGGATTGGATAGATATGAGTGACTTACTAATGGGTGTGAGCGAGTTACAGTTAGGGGAGCTTGTGAGAGTGAGATGCGAGTTGCAAATTGCATCTTGGAAACAGCGCGAATATCTTGGAAAGCCAAAATTCTTGGGAACATTTTTAAAGTAGCTGATGAAGTTAGAATGAGGCCGCTGGTAGTCCACTTTTCAGACAGAGACTTTTAAAACAAGAACATATTAACCTATTTTGTACTCTGATAGGAGCATTTTTCCGTTGGTTCCCTTCTTTTCCTTGCTACAGCAGGGCATGCCGCTCACCTGAAAAGAACTGTGTGGATCAGTAAAATTTTAGTACTTTGTTTGTGTGAAATCCAAATTTAAACTAATCTTACACTTCACACCAGGTATTACTTGCGTACTTTACAAATACGTGAAGGGTAAATCGGAAGCTCTGTATCTCTAAAATTTCCAGAGTTGTTTGAGGTCGGGATCTTAGGAACGAATCGTAAAAATTACAACTCTTTGCTCTACGTAACCGTTTCTGAATCCGAGGGGTTGGTAACTAAAACCCATGTTTTGTCAGGAATAGGCCACGAACTAACTGGTACCTCCAAAGCCCTCTTAGACGTGCACCATAGACAACATATAATGCAAAAAGAATCAAATGATTTGTTCCATTTCCCGAAGCTCGAGGAATTGTGTAATATTCAATCTCTGACCCTGTACTGTAGGGTAGTTACAGCAAGACGATCCTTCTGTTGGGTATACTAATGTTCCCTGACCCAAAGACTGTCGAAAACCCTTAACCCTATTCTTCTATCGCCAACAGAAGCCGAGATATCAGCACCTTAAAAGTCCCGTTCTTATTCGTGGCATTTTGCAACGTAAACTGACGGAAAAATTCGGAATAGCAAAAAATAATTAACGTAGGTAACATATTTAAGTGATTAAATAGCAAGATCACAGGTAAGAGATGAGCCATTGCAAATGTGACATGCTGATACATTAATAACCGATGTAACCGCCAGAATGCTGATTGCAAGCATGCAAACGTGCTTGCATTGTGTGGTACAGGTGCCAGATGCCAGGTTGTGGGAGGGGGTTCCGTACCTGTTGCACTTGGTCAGTATAGGTACGGTTAATACTGATTGTGGATGTCACTGGAGTTGTCGTTGGATGATGTACCAAATGTGCTCGTTTGGAGACAGATCTTATGATCGAGCAGACCAAGGCAGCATGTCGACTTTCTGTAGAGCATGTTGAGTCACAACAGCGGTATGTGGGCGAACGTTGTCATGTTGGAAAACACCCTCAGGAATGCAGTTTATAAATGGCAGCACAACAGGTCGAATCACCAGACTGGCGTACAAATTTGCAGTCAGACTGCGTGGAATAACCGCGAAAGTGCTCTGCTATCAGGCGAAATCGCACCCCAGGTGTAGGCCCACTGCTTCTAGCACACACACAGATTGGTGGCAGGCTCAGCTGGCCTCCTCCTAACCATGGCACGGCCATCATTGGCACCGAGGCAGAACGAGCTTTCATCAGAAAACACAAGAGACTCACACCCTGCCCTCCAATGAGCTCTCTCTTTACACCACTGACGTCGCAAATGGTGGTGGTCTGAGATCAGTGGAATACACGCCACAGGGCGTCTGGCTCGGAGCTGTCTTTGAAGTAACCGACTTGAAACAGTTCGCTGTTTCACCGTGGTGCAAACTGCTGTTCAGATTGCTGTAGCGATGCACATACGCTGCACACGATGGTCTTCCCTCTTGGCAGTGCCACATGGCTGCCTGGAGCCCGGACTTCTTGCGACTGTAGACTCTCGTGAGCACCTCTGCGAGCAATCCTGTACAGTGGCTTCATCCTGTCAGGTCTTTCTGCAATACCGTAGAAGGAACATCTAGCTTCTCGTAACATTATTACACCACCCCATCCAAATTCGGTGAGGCATTCTTGATTAACATCAACTCAACACGTCCAATCTCAAACTAACGCTCACGACCGTTATAGCGGTTATTTAAATCAAACTTGTTTTACATCCTCATAGTGGTGATACTAGCACCACTCTTACGCGGTTGATGCGAAATTCGAATAGATATCCCATCTAAAGACATAATCATATTGTATCACAAAGCCGTAGTTGCCTCTTTAGTAGGTTATGTTGCAAGTCTGTCGGCGTTGCCGCTGTGGACACACCGGTTCTCCTCCGATCACAGAAGTTAAGCGCTGTCGGGCGTGGCCGGCATTTGGATGGGTGTCCATCCGAGCCGCCATGCGCTGTTGCCAGTTTTCGGGGTGCAGTCAGCCTCGTGATGCTAATAGAGGAGCTACTCGACCGAATAGTAGCGGCTCCGGTCAAAGAAAACAATCATAACGACTGGGAGAGCGGTGTGCTGACCACACGCCTCTCCTATCCGCATCCTCAGCTCAGGATGATACGGCGGTCGGATGGCCCCGATGGGCCACTTGTGACCCGAAGACGGAGTGCTTTTATTTCTTTTTTTTCCAAGTCTGTGGGGGTATAAGGGCAAGACTAGTAAAACCTAAAGAGGTAATCAAAAGTGACAGATATAAGGAAGAAATTACATAATGCTTAATGACAAAATGGCAGAGATACTGGTATGCAGGTAAAACAGGACGTCGGGTCTAAGAGCTCTTCCCCAGTATGGGGGGTACCATCCGTTTTCTTACGGGACACATACCTTACCCAACTTGTCTGAAAAAAAATGGCGACGATTCAACTGTAATCGGGACTACGAAGAAATTGGAACGTCGATCACGTTGCTCCGGTTCAAAGACATTCCTCAGTACTAAGGAGTTTAAATTGGGGACAAAACAATTTATAGAAAATTAGAGAATGAATCGTTGTGGCGTAAGTTAAACGTAATAGCCAGGAAACTATCCAAGAGTGAGTTGAAGATTTATCTTCAAGCAGAATGTCTGATTCATCGTAAAGAATTACATTGATGACTTTAAAGAAAATGACCACTGCCTACCACAAGACTGGATACTGCCTGTTGGTGATATGGGCACGTGACGGGCTAAGACAAGAATGCAAACTGCGCGTAGAGTAACGGAGAATCAATCTAGCGCCGATATGGGCCACAAATGAAGAAAGCGCTTTGAAATGAATGAGCAGACTGTTGTAGCACGCCACTGCGGACATTCCATGGACGGCGCTAATGATACTTTTGTAGGTGACAAAGGTGGCGCTTACGACCAGCCAGTTTTACACCGTAGTATTATCGACCAGAGGCTCCTCTGCTGTTAATGTTTTCTTCGACGTGGCAACAGATAGGTGTACCGTCATTGTTGCGTGTTTCACTGGCAGAAATTTAAGCTACGCTCCTAGCAAGTAACAGCCACAATACAAATCCCACTGGAGCTCGTTTCACTCACAGCAGTGTAGTATTTCTATTTTTAATCAGGCCAAAAGTGAAAAATAAAAATAAAACACTTACACATACTTATGTATTAAGTGCATAGCCAGTCTTTAGCATGGACAAAAGGAGAAGTTATATTCGTATTACAAAATGGTCAGAAGAGCCACGACTACACCAACCATTATGCGTTGTATTTTCAACCAGCGTCTCCCCCACTGTTGTAGGCTTTTGATGCTTGGAAAAACATGGGTAAAATTTTTGTGGTCGGAAACACCACGCTGAAGTCACAGTTCATGAAGTCCACAGTTGGAAGGTCCATGACTCAATCGGGAACGAGTAACTCGGGAAAGGCAGCTCTGTGGACTTTCCGATTGTTGCGTTTCCGATACTTTTCTAGTTGTAATCATACACTATGTGATCAAAAGTATCCGGATACTCCCAAAAACATATGTTTTTCATGTTAGGTGCATTGTGCTGCCACATACTGCCAGGTACTCCACATCAGCAACCTCAGTAGTCATTAGACATCGTGAGAGAGCAGAATGGGGCGTTCCGCGGAACTCACGGGTTTCTAACGTGGTCAGGTGATTGGGTGTCACTCTTGTCATACGTCTATACACGAGATTTCCACACTCCTAAACATCCATAGGCCCACTGTTTGTGATGTGACAGTGAAGTGGAAACGTGAAGAGACAGATACAGTATAAAAGCGTACAGGCTGCCCTCATATGTTAACTGACAAAGACCGCCGACAGTTGAAGAGAGTCATAATGTGCAATAGGCAGACATCTATCCAGACTGTCACACAGGAATTCCAAACTGCATCAGGATCCACCGCAAGTACTATGACAGTTGGGCTGGAGGTGAGACAACTTGGATTTCATGGTCGAGCGGCTGCTCATAAGCCACACATCACGCCGGTAAATGCCAAACGACGCCTCGCTTGGTGTAAGGAGCGTAAACATTGGACGATTGAACAGTGGAGTGCAGTGACGAATCACGGTACACAATGTGGCGATCCGATGGCAGGGTGTGGGTATGGTGAATGCCCGGTGAACGTCATCTACCAGCGAGTGTAGCGCCAACGGTAAAATTCGGAGGCGGTGGTGTTATGGTGTGGTCGTGTTTTTCATGGAAAAGGGCTTGCAACCCTTCTGGTTTTGCGTAGCACTATCACAGCACAAGCCTACATTGCTTCCCACTGTTGAAGAGCAATTCGGGGATGGAGATTGCATCTTTCAACACGATTTAGCACCTGTTCATAATGTACGGCCTGTAGCGAAGTGGTTACACGACAGTAACATCCCTATAATGGACTGGCCTGCATAGAGTTCTGACCTGAATCGTATAGAACACCTTTGGATGTTTTGGAGCGCCGACTTCGTGCCAGGCCTCACCGACCGACATCGATACCTCTCCTCAGTGCAGCACTCCGTGAAGAATGGGTTGCCATTCCCGAAGCACCTGATTGAACGTTTGCTTGCGAGAGTGGATGCTGTCATCAAGGCTAACGGTGGGCCAAAACCATACTGAATTCCAGCATTACCGATGGAGGGCGCCACGAACGTGTAAGTCATTTTCAGCCAGGTGTCCGGATACTTTTGATCACATAGTGTAGGTTTCGTGGCTAACCACATTCTTTGAAATCCCGACATATTCGGAAAAATGTCTTTGCTTCTCATTTCCCTTGCAGCAATTCAACATTTCGCATTTTAATTGGATAAAACGTGAAGAGATGGTAAAAAAAACGATCGCAAAGGCCACTGCTGACACCAACCTGTTCTGCTCGTGGTGTTTCCAACCAGAGCCTCCCCTACAATTGCTGCTAAAATATTTGTAGTCGGAAACACCACGTTGACGTCACACGGCGCGAAGCCAACGGTTGGAAGGGCAGCGGCACTGAAACGGCAGAATAGGTTGGCTGCTTGTGTGTTACTGTCTTGAGCATTTATGGAAAGTGGTTGAAGACCAGTGAGCTTGTGGTGTCACCGCCAGACACCACACTTGTTAGGTGGTAGCTTAAATCGGCCGCGGTCCATTAGTACCTGTCGGACCCGCGTGTCGCCACTGTCAGGATCGCAGACCGAGCGCCACCACAAGGCAGGTCTCGAGAGACGTACTAGCACTCGCCCCAGTTGTACGGACGACAGTGCTAGCGACTACACGTACGAAGCCTTTCTCTCATTTGCCGAGAGACAGATAGAATAGCCTTCAGCTAAGTTAATGGCTACGACCTAGCAAGGCGCCATTTGTACCATTGCATGTATCTCAAGATAGTCTCACTTGTATCATCAAGAATGCTGTATACCAAAGGACGATATAAAAGTTAAGTGTTCTAGTAGCTACGTTCTTTTCTTTATCACATTCATTACGAATCCTGTTCCAGACTTCGCGCCAGTCGGCGTGTGTGTACGTGTGCCTATCGGCTACCCGTCACTGTGGACTGGCTACCTTGTCAGTCCACTACAGAGCTCACGAGTAAGCGATAAGTAATGAACGTCCGTATCTCAGCACACAAAGTGGCGTTCGAAGGCTTCCCCACTATGTAAAGCAGAATGAGCGACGATCTTTGGTAGATGCGACGATAGAGTGTAATGCTGGTGCAGCCTTAAGTGTTTTCCAGCATATTCAGTGATTCAGTCTACAGTGCTCCACAGAAGATGCCCTATACGTGTTCCCATGTTCACCCACCGACGTAGTCCATTACGATTGCAGTGGGCATGGTATCATCGAGATTGGACCGTGGATCAGTGAAAATGTATATCCTGGTCGGATGACATATGTTTCTTGTTACAGCCTGTCAGCTGTCGTGCCCAGACACAACGTCATCTATGCGAATGGCTGCTCAAAATTGGCCCTCACCACGGAAGCGGGCTGGTGAGGGCAATATTATGCTGCAGGGGTCATTCACCTGAAATTCCATTGGACACGTGGTGGTAATCTGTGGGAGCATGACGGCTGTGGGTTACGTCATCACTGGGCGCATCACCTACATCCCTTCATTCTTGATGTTCCTCCCAGCAAGATAACTGTTCCCGTCACTAGAATAGTGCTACAGCAGCTTTAGGAGCATGATAGTCGAGAATTGCAAGCTCCTACCGCTCTTGTTTACTAAAGGGAGTTGTAACCTTTGACTGAGAACTACGCTGGAAGAGCTAGAGGTAATGCCAAGAGCTAGAGGGAAGGGCAAGTGGTGTAAGTGCGTGGTGTTCAGACCGCCGGGGACAGTGGTGAAGTGGCGGCTCAGCCAGGTACTAGCAAGTGAGAAACAATACCAAGTGCAAGCGCGGCGAGCCGGGGCCCAATGTGGCGTGGCAGAGAGAGTGGATTTTACGCGGTTGGCCGCTCAGCATCGTATACTCAGTCATCTGTATGGTTATTGGGTTTACCGTGTTCCTCCCGGTCAGTGGAGCGCTTTTTTTTTTTTTTTAGGGCGCACAACTTCAACGGTCATTAGCGCCCAGACTACGTTAGGAATTCACCGCGAGTCACAAGTTTAAAACAGCAACGAAACGGAAAACACGATAAAAGACAGACTGACAGGCATAGGATTAGAAAAGAAAACAGCATAATCAAATGTCCTTGGAGAGGGTTGTCAAATTGATAAAATGAAGAACGCGAGCAGCTGCTCGTGGGTCATCCGCTAAAATGGCTTCTACAGTACAGGGCAGGCCAAGATCAAGACGCAGGGTATTAAAATCCGGACAGGACGTTAAAATGTGACGGACCGTCAGCAATTGCCCACATGGGCAGAACGGCGCCGGCGCAGCCGTCAGCAGATGGCGATGGCTGAACCGGCAGTGTCCAATGCGTAACCGGGCCAAAACTACCTCCTCCCGCCGAGAAGGGCGTGAGGAGGACGTCCAAGCCACGGGAAGAGGTTTCAAGGCCCGAAGCTTGTTGTCTGTAAGTGCAGCCCAATCGGCATGCCACAGCGATAAAATGCGCCGACAAATTACCCTGCTACAATCTGACGAAGGGACACAACAAGAAGCTGTCCGAGGCTGGAGGACCGCAGCCTTGGCCGCGGCATCTGCAGCTTCGTTCCCAGGGATACCGACATGGCCAGGAACCCACATAAAGCTAACCGGAGAACCGACGTCCACCAGCTGCTGAAGAGAGCGTTGGATCCGGTGCACGAAAGGGTGAACCGGGTACGGATCACTGAGGCTCTGGATAGCGCTCAGGGAATCGGAGCAGATGATATATCCAGAATGTCGGTGGCGGCAGATGTAAAGAACAGCCTGGTAGAGGGCAAAGAGCTTAGCTGTGAAGACCGAACAATGGCCATGGAGCCGGTAGTTGAAACCTTGTGCCCCGACAATAAAAGAACACCCGACCCCGTCATTGGTCTTAGAGCCATCTGTATAAATGAAGGTCATATTAATGAACTTCGAACGAAGTTCGACAAAACGGGAGTGGTAGACCGAACCGGGGGTAACCTCCTTCGGGAGCGAGCAGAGGTCAAGGTGGACGTGAACCTGAGCCTGGAGCCAAGGTGGCGTGTGGCTCTCGCCCGCTCGAAAGGTTGCAGGGAGTGAAAAATTAAGGTGTTGAAGGAGGCGACGAAAGCGAACTCCAGGGGGTAGCAGGGCAGAGACATACAACCCGTATTGACTGTCGAGAGAGTCATCAAAAAAGGAACGAGAAGACGGGTGGTCGGGCATTGCCAGTAGCCGACAGGCATACCGACAAAGCAGTATATCGCGCCGGTAGGTGAGTGGCAACTCACCAGCGTCAGCATGAAGACTCTCGACGGGACTAGTATAAAACGCTCCGATCGCAAGTCGTAAACCCCGATATTGTATGGAGTTGAGGCGGCGTAAGATGGATGGCCGTGCAGAGGAGTAAACGAAGCTCCCATAATCCAGCTTGGAGCGGACGATCGACCGATATAGGCGAAGTAGGACGGTTCGATCCGCTCCCCACGACATACCACTGAGAACACGGAGGACATTTAGAGAACGGGTACAACGGGCAGCCAAATATGACATGTGGAGACCAACTAAGTTTCCTCTCAAATGTAAGACCTAAAAATTTTGTTGTCTCCACGAATGGGAGAGCAACGGGACCGAGTCGTAAGGACGGTGGGAGAAACTCTTTGTAGCGCCAGAAGTTAATACAGACCGTCTTCTCGGCAGAAAAACGGAAGCCATTGGCGACACTCCAGGAGTAAAGACGTCAAGAGAACGCTGAAGACAGCGCTCCAGGAGACACGTACGCTGCGCGCTGCAATAGATGGTAAAATCGTCCGCGAAAAGGGAGCCTGATACATCAGCTGGGAGGCAATCCATTATTGGATTGATCGCTATGGCGAAGAGAGCGACGCTCAAAACTGAGCCCTGTGGCACCCCATTCTCCTGGCGAAAGGTGTCTGACAGGACAGAACCCACACGTACCCTGAACTGTCGATCCATTAAAAAGGAACGAATAAAAAGAGGGAGGCGACCGCGAAGGCCCCATGTATGCATGGTGCGGAGAATGCCCGCCCTCCAACAGGTGTCGTAAGCCTTCTCCAAATCAAAGAACACAGCCGCGGTCGGGCGCTTCCGCAAGAAGTTATTCATAATGAAGGTCGACAAGGTAACCAGCAGAGCGGCGCCTACGAAATCCACATTGTACATTGGTAAGTAGGCGTCGAGACTCGAGCAGCCAAACCAATCGAGAGTTAACCATTCGCTCCATCAGTTTACAGACACAGCTGGTAAGCGAGATGGGTCGATAACTGGAAGGCAAGTGCTTGTCCTTCCCCGGCTTAGGAATCGGGACAACAATAGACTCGCGCCAGCATGCGGGAACATGTCCCTCAATCCAGATGCGATTGTAAGTACGAAGAAGTAAACCTTTACCCGCAGGAGAAAGGTTCTTCAGCATCTGAATATGAATAGAATCAGGCCCTGGAGCGGAGGACCGTGATCGGCCAAGTGCGTTTTCGAGTTCCCGCATGGTGAATGGGGCATTATAACTTTCACGATTCGAGGAGCGGAAGTTAGGTGGCCTAGCCTCCTCTGCCTGTTTGCGGGGGAGGAAGGCAGGGTGGTAATGAGCGGAGCTCGAAACCTCTGCGAAAAAGCGGCCGAAGGCATTGGAGACAGCCTCAGGGGCCACAAGGACGTCATTCGCGACCGTCAAGCCAGAAACTGGTGAGTGGACCTTAGTGCCAGATAGCCGGCGCAGGCTACCCCAGACAACAGATGAAGGAGTAAAACTGTTGAAGGTGCTTGTGAAAGCAGCCCAGCTGGCTTTCTTGCTTTCTTTAATAATACGACGACACTGTGCACGTAATCGCTTATAATTGATACAATTCGCCACTGTAGGGTGGCGTTTAAAGGTGCGTAAAGCACGTCGACGAGCACGTAAAGCGTTTCTACATGCTGCGCTCCACCAGGGGACCGGTACGCGACGTGGAGAAGAAGTAGGGTGAGGGATGGAATATTCAGCAGCAGTGAGAATGACTTCCGTGAGGTGTGCGACCTGACTATCGCAGCTTGTGAATGTTTGATCCTGAAAGGTCGCCCTGGAAGAGAAGAGCCCCCAGTCTGCTTTGGAGATGTTCCAACTAGATGAGCACGGATAGGGGGCATGCTGCAGGAGATGGATAACACACGGGAAGTGGTCGCTCGAATATGTATCAGAAAGTGCATACCACTCGAACCGGCGTGCAAGTTGGGGAGTACATATAGAGAGGTCTAAATGGGAATAGGTGTGAGATGTGTCCGAAAGAAAAGTAGGGGCGCCAGTATTGAGGCAGACAAGATTGAGCTGGTTGAAAAGGTCTGCTAACAGGGAGCCCCTCGGGCAGGATGCTGGAGAGCCCCAAAGGGGATGGTGGGCATTGAAGTCTCCAGTTAACAAAAATGGTGCAGGTAGCTGAGCAATAAGTTGCATCATGTCTGCCCTGGTAACGGCAGACGACGATGGAGTGTAAACGGTACAAATGGAAAATGGAAAAGTGGGGAGAGTAATGCGGATGGCAACTGCCTGCAGGCCGGTGTGCAACGTGATGGGATCGTAGTAAATATCATCCCGGACCAGCAACATAACCCCTCCATGAGCTGGGATACCTACCACAGGGGGTAGGTCAAAACGCACAGAGGTGTAGTGTGCCAAGGCAATTTGATCGCAAGGGCGTAGCTTCGTTTCCTGGAGGGCGACGACGAGCGGACGGTGGAAGCGGAGCAGCAACTTCAAGTCCTCTCGGTTGGAGCGAATGCTGCGAATATTCCAGTGAATAAGGGACATCGTAAGAAAAGAAAAAGGAATATGAAAGAAGGGGTCACCTCGAAGGCCGCTGAGGGCCTGGCTTCGAGCGAGCACTGCCGCCGCTATCAGTAGGCGGACAGTCATCGTCCATTGGGTCTATAGGTTCATCGGCCATCTTGGAAAGATGGCCGGGAGGGGGAGCTTCCTCGCCGGTGAACGGCCAGATGTGCGGCTACGAGCGGTGCGGCCAGGCGAAACTGATGACGGCCTGGGGCGGCAACCGCTGGGTGGCGCAGGAGGAGAAATGCGCCGTGGCGGAGAAGGAGAACTGTGCTTCCTATTTGCCTTCTTGGAAGGTCGTTTGGTGGAAGTACCGGTCGAAGGCTGGGAGGTCGAGGTACGTACGAAGTCTGCACGGGACGGTTCCTTCTTGAAGGCCCGTGCATCTGACTTCTGGGTCTTCGTCTTAGCAGAAGCTGATGAAGGGGCTGGTGTCTGTGGGGTGATGGGAGGAAGAGGAGACGTCGACCGCGCGATCTTAGCACTGGCCGAACGGACGACCGTGGTGCTGAAGGTCAGATCGCATGTCTGGGTTGCCACCTCCCTGGTAGTCCGAGGAGAGGCGAGGACAGTACTGTATTTCCCCGCTGGGAGCAGCGTGGGCTTCCTACTAGCCAATAGCTTGCGAGCAGCCGAGGTGGACACTTTCTCTTTGACCCGAATTTCTTGGATACAGCGTTCTTCCTTTTAGACAGGACAGTCGCGGGAGGATGCGGCATGGTCACCCTGAAAGTTCACACAATGAGGAGACGGAGGTGGACAGTCACCCTCATGGGCATCCCTGCCACAAGTGACACATTTAGACGCATTGGAACAAGACTGTCGAGTGTGATTGAAACGCTGACACTGGTAGCAGCGCGTAGGTGTCGGGACATAGGGGCGAACAGAAATAACCTCGTAGCCCGCCTTAATGCGCGATGGCAGCTTAACACTGTCAAAGGTTAAGAAAAGTGTCCGGGTCGGTACAAGGTCATTGTTGACCTTTTTCATGACCCTATGGACAGCCGTCACGCCCTGCTCAGCGAGGAAAGACTGAATCTCCTCGTCAGTCAAGCCGTCGAGGGATCTAGTATAGACCACACCACGAGACGAATTCAAAGTTCGGTGAGGCTCCACCCGGACAGGGAACGTGTACAGGAGTGTGGCTCAAAGCAGTTTTTGTGCCTGAAAGGCGCTCTCAGTTTCGAGTAATAAGGTACCGTTACGCAACCTGGTACAAGATTTGACAGATCCGGCTATGGCATCTACGCCCTTCTGGATAACGAAAGGGTTGACAGAGGAAAAATCCTTTCCGTCCTCAGATCAGGAAACGACGAGGAACTGTGGGGCAGGCGGTAGTACTTTTGCCACTGGTAGCTGGTCAAGTTTCCGTTTTTGGGCAGAAGTCGAGAGAGATGGAGTGAAATCCATTGCGGAGGAATCCCCCATGATTGCCAGCGTCTCCGATGGCGCGCTCCTTCCTTGTGGGGACCCTCTCAGAGGGCACTCCCGCCTTAGGTGAATGTTTACACCTCAGGTCACACCTCCCGAGAAACAGACGGAGGGACCAATCGGCATGGTCAGAAGGTATCAGCTCAGGCAATCACCCCTCCCCGGGCCTGGCCTTTACCAGGGGGTACGCGCGTGCCTTACATGTCTACCCAGGGCGGGGAATTACGCGTTACCCCGTCACCGGCTACGCGTGCGAACGCGTGGGTCGGCCTTCAGGAGCGCACAGGGAGGAAGGAAGAAGAGGAAAAAGGAGAGAGAGAGGGAGAGATAGAGAGGACAGACTGTCTCAAACGCCGAGGCGGAGACCAGAGAAGGCAAGGAGAAGAAGGCAATGAGAAGGCAAGGAGAAGAAGGCAATGAGAAGGCAAGGAGAAGAAGGCAATGAGAGGGCAAGGAGATTTTGCAGGGGAAAGTGTAAGGAAGACAGCGAGGTGGAGAAGAGCAAAGAAAGGAACCAACCAAAGGAAGGAAGAAACGAGAAGTGAAAAAGCAAAATGACCGCAAATAGAGGTCGTGGAACCGTCCGTCTCCGGACGCAGGCGCCAACTACCCCCTTGAGGGGGAGGGACTCCTTTTAGTCGCCTCTTACGACAGGCAGGAATACCTCGGGCCTATTCTAATCCCCGGACCCGCAGGGAGGAGTGGAGCGCTTTGCTCTGGATTTCATGCACTTTGGTGTCGACTGCTTGTACCGGGAGTGCGCGTGTATTAATTCATCCGGCTGTTTGTCAAGACTGCATATGATTTGGTATGAAATTTTATTGTTTGTGTAACGTAGCACAGCGTGTGACTCAAGTTTAGAAGCACTGTGAAACCTGCAGTAGCAGCTTGTTCTATTGCAGTACAGGAAACTCTACAAATTTAAATGGGGGTTGATTCTGCACTTGTATGTGTCTGGTTGAAGCTGTTACTCTGCGTGAATGGAACGCGAGGCATATGCATGGTAGCATTTGCATGTTTCGATTTCGTAATTAGCCTTGGAAATGGACGGGGACTATATTAGAAAGACATAAATTAAACGTCAATGTTGTGCCTCTCAGTCTATGCAGTCGCATCTGAAATTCTTGACAGATAAAAAATGGGAGGCTTACTGTTTGATTGACCATCGTATATTGTAGTCTGATTAAAGTTACTTGTCACTTAACCCGCCCGGTTAGCCGTGCTGTCTAACGCAATGCTTTCCGGGAGGGAAGGCGTGCCGGTCCCCGGCACGAATCCGCCCGGCGGATTAGTGTCGAGGTCCGGTGTGCCGGCCATTCTGTGGATGGTTTTTAAGGTGGTTTTCAAACTGCCTCGTCGAATGCGGACTGGTTCCCCTTGTTCCGCCTCAGTTACACTATGTCGGCGATTGCTGCTCAAACACTGTCTCCACGCACGCGTACACCATAAGTACTCTACCACGCAAACATTTGGGGTTACACTCGTCTGCTGTGAGACGTTCTCTGGGGGCGTCCACTGGGGACCGAACCGCACAATAACTCTGGGTTCGGTGTGGGGCGCCACTGGGGTGAGTGGACTGCTGTAGCCTGTTGTGGGGTTGTGAACCACTGAAGGCTAAGGCGGGGACGTTGCTTTTCCATCGTTTCAAGGTCCGCAGTTCAATACAATACCATACTTGTCACCTGCCGCTTTGATGTTCCCACATCGCCTGCTGGCTGCATCTCGGCAACAGACGACACACAAACATGCGAGCCACTTTTATTTTTTAATTTAGTGGCATTCAGGCATGCCCATTCAGCTCCGTCAACAGCACTGTCTATTAGGACGATATGGAAGTAAGGACAACATAATACCAAGCCTCCGAGCGGCGAAAACATCTGACGCGGCAGGGAATCAAAATGGTTCAAATGGCTCTGAGCACTATGGGACGTAACTGCTGAGGTCATCAGTCCCCTAGAACTTTCTCTTGTCCCGACACCATTTTTACTACGAACAGTGTGTTGCTCTCTCAAAAATGGCTATGAGCACTATGGGACTAACTTGTAATCAGTCCCCTAAAACTGAGAACTACTTAAACCTAACTAACCTAAAGACATCACACCATCCATGCCCGAGGCAGGATTCGAACCTGCGACCGTAGCGGTCGCGCGGTTCCAGACTGTAGCGCCTACAACCGCTCGGCCACTGCGGTCGGCGGCAGGGAATCGATCCCATGCTCCTTCGCTTAGAAATCCGTGCGTCTACCGCACAACTACCGAGGAGGACACTGTGGGTAGCTACATAAGTGCCATTACTATCCAGTCACGATATTACTGCACTTTGTCTCCCGCGGCTTTATGAGAAACACACGGTGCCCTTACAATAAAAAAGTACAGTGGTGACTAAGCTCAGTCAATGTGGATGATTTCAAGACAGTTGTGCATTTGCTAATAAATGGTTCAGCGTGTCCTCGTGAAATACCACGATAACAACTCACAGTAAACCGACCTAATTACCCTCACTCCCAAGTGCAATAATATTCTGGTCGACAAATACTTACCTGTACCTATATCGCGGAGCAGTGTTGCTAGCGGTCGCCGTGAGGTATGATGGGAAGGCAAAACGCTCTGACCACAGCTGATTTTACGTGACCAGTGAGTGAAATTCGGCAGACGACGCGTTTGTACCCCTGAATTCAAAATCAAGTCCTAACCTAACTACAAACACGTGATGTGCAGTGTATCCGTGAAAAAGGCAACAGCACTACTAACAGCGCTGGATTTGTTCACGGTGATTAAAGCTAATATCGGCGAGCGAACTTCAGAGAGAAAAATTTCAGTTTCAGCACTAAATACAACAGTAATTTGGCGCTTTGACTGGTTACCTGAAAGAATCCTAATACTTGTTACACGACCAGTCGCGCTACTGACCAGTGCCAATTTAAAAAAGTTTTGGTTCATTTCTTCACGATACTCTCACGTTTTTCTTTTATTTATGAAGTATTTGACTGCCTTGAAAAAAGTCATGGTAGAATCCACAATGCAAAAGAATAATTCTGCCAGTCTGCTAGAGGCATGACAATAATTATATACATGCACTCCAGGTACACTTGATCTTGCGGTAGCGTAATTGACTGGCACTCCAAACATACTCCGGCCTGTGCTCGAATGTCACAGTCGTTTAAATTTTGAATGAAAATCATTAGAAGTGGCGGACGAAGACTTCCGGTATAAGAGGTCACGTAGTTTCCCACCCCAAGGCCAAGAGAGTGCCCCGAACCTCTGCCTGATCTTCCGCCCTCTTTGACAACAAGACACGGTCATAGGATTTGACGACCTGTAAAAATCGTCCGACAATATAAAATGGTGCATGATATTCAAAATTCTGAGAAAGAGTAAACTGTAGGAAAAGCCTAATAATATATAATATGTTCAAGAAAAGAGAGGGAACAATACGACTGGAAGACAAAAAACGAAGTGCTGGGATTAAGAAGGATGTATGACAGGAACATTGTCTTTTCTCACAACTTTTCATTATACATCAAAGAAGCAACGAAGAAAATTAAAAAATGTTTCTAGTTTGGGATTAAAATCCAGGGTGAAATGATACCATTGATAAGATTTGCTGATGACATTGCTATCCTGAGTGAAAGTGGACATAAATTATAGGATCTGTTGCATGGAGTGGAAAGTCTAACGAGTACAGAATATGGAGTGAAAGTTAATCGAAGAAAGATAAATGTAATGAGAAATAACAGAAATGAGAAGTAACAGAAATGAGAATAGTGAGAAACATAACATCAGGATTGAGGAGTACGAAGTAGGCGAAGTTAAGGAATTCGTCTACTTGAGCGTAAAGTGACCCATGATTGACCGAACAACATAAAAGGCGTATTAGAGCTGGCAAAAAGTGTATTCCCGACCAAGTTAAATCTACTAGTGCCAAACATAGGCTGTAATTTGAGAAAGGCATTTCTGAGAAAGTATTTTTGGAGCACATCATTGGTAGTGAAACATGGAGCGTGGGAAAACCGGAACTGAAGAGAATCGAAGCATTTGAGATGTGGTGCTATAGACGAATGTTGAAAGTTAGATAGACTGATTAGATAAGGAATGAGAAGGTTCTGCGCAGAACCGGAGAATAAAGAAATACATGGAAAACACTGACAAGAAGAAGGGACAGTATGATAGGACGTGTGTTAATACATCAGGGGATAGCTTCCACGGTACTGGAGGTAACTATAGAGAGTAAAAACTGTAGAGCAAGACAGAATTCGGAATATATCCAGCAAATAATTGAGGACGTAGGTTAAAATTGCTATTCTGATATTAAATTGTTGGCGCAGGAGAGGAATTCGTGGTGGGCAGTGACAAACCAGTCAGAAGACTGACGACTCCGAAAATAAATAAATAAATAAATGATTAAAGTAAAAAGTGACACCGAATCTTCTCTTGTTACTCGTTTCAGAATATTTTCCTTTTGCCCACCGTATGAGGACAAGTAGGCTCTGCTTCACTTCCCTCATCCTCTATCTTTGTTTATCAGTACAAAGTACGTTCATTTCAGTAATCTTAACCATGGTTGCAGTTTGCAGGACTACTTTGGAAAACAGCAAGGGAGGTCCCCCATTTTCTGCCTCCCTTTCAAAGTATTCCTGCAGATTACATACGAGTTGTAGTGATTGTTCTTTAAATGCAATTCCTTGTCCATCTTTCTTTCTAGATACCTAAATTTGTATCCTGAATCACAGCACCTTCCCAAAGGACACTGCTTGCAGTACACTAATGCAACCTATCTTAAAATAGTGCTGGAGGGTGTGAGTCCCAGGTTTATTTCACTTGAATGCAGTTTATGAATGTGCCACAGGCTGACTGCCACTATATCTTTGAAATATTACTTATGAAATAATAATTACGTTTCACAAGCTACATAAGTTATTTAGATTTGAAGTTATTTACAGTAAATAACTAGATAAGTGCAAATCTTTGTGCTTACCATGGTTTTCGCTACGTTAAATTTACATAAAATTATGTGGGTCTGTCCATATAATGCTTCAAACTCAAGGGAAAGTTTGTGGTAAACGCTGAAAGATCTACATTGTCTATGGTGCCATAGATTTCTCGCGTCGTGAAGCACAAGCTTGCCACCACGAGAGGCCCCACTAGTGAGTGGCTATAATTAAACTGCAGCTATTCTCACAAGTCCACTGTGGGCTGTAATTATCGTATGGCAGCGTAACTTGGTGGATATGCTAACGCATTAATAAGAAATCGATTTACGCTGGAAAAAATTATTTCCACTTTTGCCACCAGGTGAAAATCTGGCGCTGTACAACATCCCATCGACGACGCTGGTAATCATATTAAACGAACTGTGTATGTGGCGGACAATAACAAAATCAACAATATGCGTTTGTCACTTGTTTGACCCCTTCTGCCCACGTCCCGTTCCTAGCCCATAACGTATGGAAACATTTCTACACGTCTTCCTTGTATTAACAGCGCGGGGCCTCCACCTACTGGCTAAAATTAGAACTCTTTTTTTAGCGTAAATCGGTTACTCGTTAACGAATTAGACTATCTACCAAGTTCCGCTGTCATGCGATAACTACAGCCCACACTGGACCTCTGAGAGTAGCTGCACTTTAATTATAAATTGGTTCAAATGGCTCTGAGCACTATGGGACTCAACTTCTGAGGTCATCAGTCCCATAGAACTTAGAAATACTTAAAACTAACTAACCTAAGGACATCACACACATCCCTGCCCGAGGCAGGATTCGAACCTGCGAGCATAGCGGTCGCGCGGTTCCAGACTGAAGCGCCTAGAACCACTCAGTCACATCGGCCGGCAATGATTTCTGGAATAGTGACACATCTTGGCCGACCACTGCGCGGATCATCATCTAAGCTCTCTTGACCAAATTTAAATCATTTGTCCATTTGGCAACAGTTGAATATAAAGGAGAAAGTCTCCCGGTGTATTCTGGAAATCGGAATGAACGTCCTTAGCTTTCGTACCTTTCTTTACGAAGTACTTAATCACTGCATGAATCTCGATTTTTTTCCTTCTTCGCAAAACGCTACGCGGGAACAACACACCCACGTCACCGCCACAGCTCTCTTCCAAGAGCACTGACGTGGCACTTGTTTACAGGCAACAGTCCAATGAATATCACGTGAACAACTCGTTGCGCTAGTGCTGACCTCTCTTGGTGATACCGAGAACTTTTCAAACCAACCTCGTACTATACTGCACTGTCAGAGAATAGCGCACTGTGTTATCTGTTGCTGTATCATCCCAAGCTGTGGCGCAATTACCAGGGGGCTAAGTAGGCTGGTCCATGGGGCGGCATTTTTACGGGCGGCAAATTTGGAGCCAATTTTTTTATGTGTTACAGAAATTAAAATGATTCATATTTTTATACGTAAATGTTATTAGGTGCACAAAAACAATTCAACATATATTTCAAAGCCTAGATAAGTTTTTCTATAATTTGCGTAGTCACGTGTGGTTGCGGCGCAGGAACAATTGACATGAACGGTTTCTAAGTGCGATACGAAACGATATTTCAGTGGCTGTATTTTCGGAATTACGATTCAATATTCCTTCGGACATGCAGCACTGCATCGTAATTCGGAATAACATAGTGACTGCAATACCATATTTATCCGTTAACACCGGGCAAGCAACGTTCAAATAAAATGTCTCCCCCGTACGGGAATATACATAATGGTTGTACGAGTACAGATTGTAGACACATAGTTGACGACATATCTAAGTTTGGACCTTGTCATGAGTCGTGCTAGGATAACCAAATAGTAAGCCGACCGCTCGCAATAAGCTTCGGGTTCGAGTCCATCTCCGCCATAAATTCACATTTTCGTCATTCCATTATACAGCTGATGGTTGTCCATATTCGCAAGTATGAAGGCATTTAATGTAGTTCGGTAATTGTGTCTGGCCGAAGTGACTGCACGTGCGCGGCGCGGCCGCTGAGGTAGCCGAAGGAGGGTCGTCCGCTGTTGTAGGAATAAGCCGCGTGGTGGCATTTTGTTTGAAAGACAAGGATATAAAACGGCGATACAAATTGGGAATTACCGCCCCGTATTCACTTCAAAATCAAAAGGAAAACCGTCTTGGTTGATTTCATCCTGCAATTTCTGATGAGTATTAGTATTTCTGTGGCACATTTTTCTGGTTGTGTGACGCAATTTTTCTAAGTATTTCTTGGATCGTGTGAATAATTTTTAACATAATATTACTAGTGAATACAAACGTTTAGTAAGTAAGTGATCATAATATATTACAACAAACCATCCGTAATGAATCAGTAAGACGTAATTTAACTCGATAAATAGCTGTATCGCAAGATTTCGATTTTTTTTTTTTTGTTATATCATATTTAATAAATAAATTGTGCTTATGTTAGGTAATTATTAAATGTCTGAAGACTGAACACAGAATACTGCTAATTATGTACGAGAAATAAAATTCAAAATGTAATATTTTTATTTCAGTTCTTGGGTAAAAAATTGTTAGAATGAGTGATGGGAGAAAGCAACTTAGTGGAGCTGAGTATAAAATGAAGGCTAAAATGATAAAGGAAGAACAGGAAGAGATTATCTGTAAAACGATAAAAATTGACAGTTTTTTAAAAAGTGGAATTGGAAGTAGTGTTGAAAGACCAGGAACATCAACAACAAGCACTGTCACAATACAATCTGGAAAAGATGAAACGGATTTGAACACTGTGGCCCAACAGCAACGTCAACTATTGAACAATCTACTTTCGAAAACACGGATATTTATGTTTTTGACGAAAAGGCGGTAGAGGAATCACCAATAAGTATAACAACTGAAGATGCTTCTCAGAATCAGAAGTTAAGTAATGACCAAGTGCAAACAACAGTAAATCTGAACAAAGATCCAACTTATGAGAAAATGAAAATTAATGAAGGAATGAATGAAACTGGCTGGTTTATTGTGAAAGCAAAAGATCTGTATACTGCGGGCCCTGTTTGGCACGCGGCCCATTGGAGAATAGGACGCAGTTTGAGAACGAAGGATTTAATGACTAGAAAAATGCAGAACATCAAGTAGCTCAATACGAAAACTCGGCGCGTCATAGCCAGCCGTAGTGGCCACGCGGTTCTAGGCGCTACAGTCTGGAACCGCGCGACCGCTACGGTCGCAGGTTCGAATCTTGCCTCGGGCATGGATGTGTGTGATGTCCTTAGGTTAGTTAGGTTTAAGTAGTTCTAAGTTATAGGGGACTGATGACCTCCCATAGTGCTCAGAGCCATTTGAACCATTTTTTTCTGCACGTCATAAAAATAATATGTTTAGTTTGAAAGTCAGAAGTGAGATTGATGGCCAACTCGACAATTTACTGCAAGTCCATATTGAGGAAGAAATTACTTGTTGGAGAAACGTTCTGAAGAGGGTTGTTGCCGTAGTGAAGCGACTGTGTTCAACAGGCCTCGCTTTAAGAGGAAAAAATGAAAAGCTCGGTTATGCACTTAACGTAAATTGTTGTATGATTTTGGAACTGTTAGCTGAAATCGATCCTTTTTTAGCCAGTCATACTGAGTGGAATCAAGGACTTGGAAGTACCAGTTACTTATCAAAGACCGTTCGGATGGATTTATTTTCTTGGTGGGTCATGAAGTCTTAAAAAGCATTGGAGAAGAGGTGAGAAGGGCAAAATATTTTTCCTTAATTATCGATTCAACAAAAGATATAGCACATATGGACCAATTTACCATCGTCATTAGATACACTTTAAAAACAGGCAAACCATGTGAAATTTTTCTCAAGTTTTTGCGTTAAGTGGGACATAAAGCTGAAGAAATGTTTTCTGCCATTATTTCAGAACCCGAAACACTGGGCATAAATATTTAAGACTATCGTGGACAATCAAATGATAATGACGCGAACAAGTCTGGTGTGTACAATGACTTACGGGCTAAAATTCAAAGACAATCACCTTTTGCTCTTTTCGTTCCTTGCTCTGCCCACTCTTTAACTTTAGCTGCTGAATTTTGCACAGAAGCTTGTCACTTAGTGTTCCTTCAAGAAATATACTTTTTTTTATAAGTTCGCCACAACACTGGCAAAAAATAATCACTGAAGTCGAGAAAGAGAAAACGCTTACAGAGTAAATCCGACACGCACGTGAGCTAGAAAGGGCACATGTAGAAGTTTGAGAGATTCTTGGCACGAAGTCCTTACTACTTTGGAATCAATCAAGGACGAATGTACCCAAAATCCTATGACACGAAACGAAGCGTGGGGAATACTTTTGAATTTAGAAAAACTGGAAACGGTGGTAATGGTTGTTGTATGAAATGTTTTTTTGGAAACAGTAAACAAAGTGAATATTCAAATTCAGGCTTCTACCGTAGATTTGATCTCTGTTGCCGATCTTTACGAAAATCTCTGCAAGATTTTCGTAGCGGAACGAGAAAATTTTAAGTACTCCTAAGAAAAGTCCAAAGAATTAATCGTGTCTTAGCAGTATACAAAAGACACGGAAAAGATAAGCGAAAAGGAAAGAAATTTATGATGAAACACGCAATGAAGAAATGAGAAAGACTACGAGTGACACTTTCAGGGTTAACACATTTCTTGTCCTCATTGATAGACTCGTATCCGAATTAAAGAAAATAAGGCAGGAGGACTATAACAGGTTCAACGGAAAAATTTCATTTCTGACGAAAATGCGTGAATTGTCATCGTAAACTCTTACGGAAACAACCCTTTCCTTTTAAGAAATATATGCTAATGATTTAGCTACTGACTTAGTTCAAGAGTGCGTGCATTTGCAGTGCCACCTTTCTTCTGAAAGAATTTTGATAAAACCAGCTTGTGGATCATTGAAAAGTCTACTTTCGTTCCTGTGAAAACAGAATTTGGAAAACGTTTATGCAAACTTCGATATAGCAATTCGCATGGCTCTATGTACACCAGGGACAAATTGTTTGGGCGAGAGAAGCTTTTCTTACTTAAAACGGGCGAAAAAATTATCTATGATCTACCTTAATCCAAAAAAAGCTACACGCCTTAGCTCTTGTGTGCGCAGAGTCAGAACTAATAAGCAAGGTTTACTGCGACGATATAATTGATGATTTTGAAATAGAAAATAGCGCAAAAGGTATTACAAAACTTTCATAACTTAATTAATTGAATTTCATCGTCATCGTCAGCCGGATTGTTACCAGATAATAGTAAATTATTTTTAAACTGTAAGCGTAATAAAAACTATTTAATTACATTTACCGAATGTACATTATTGTGTAAGTAGTATTAAGACATACCTTAACCCGCCTTATTAGCAGTAACGATTGATCTTTTATTAGCTCAGAAATATACCCAAAAACTATTTCTTGTGCAATCTTAACTAAATTGTTGGGTTGCAAAAATAATCGGAGAACTGACACATCGATCCCCTGGTTCACAATCATACTAATTACGGTGAAAAGATGGTGTAATTAGGACGATAGAGCACAAATCATAAAGTTGCAATTTCATTGACAAAAATTGTAATTAATACGATTGTGAAGTAGGGTATCGAATTGTAGAGGTAAGTAGAGGCTGAAAAAATTGAATAGGCTACTGGCAACAAATGTGTAAATCCGCAACTGATCCGAAGTACAGCCAATATCTACTGAACAAGTTAGAGTTTGTCTTCATCAAGGTACATTTTATTTAGAATTATGTCACCGTTCTTTATTTATTCTGGGCTGAACGTTCCTACCCTCTAGACGTGATACAACATTGGCTTACTCTTGAATAAAAACGCCAAAAATTCAGTGAAAGTCTACTTACAAAGTTTCAAGAACTACTGTTAAGGATACAGAAATACACTACAGCCGCCTACAACCTCCTAGGGACTGCGCTGACAAGGTTAAACTGTTTACAGTGCCCACATTAAACATTCAATCTACCTGCGCTATAAATGGAACACAAAAATACCCAATATTCGCTATATAAAGAATGTCCTCTGACTTGTTCGTCACAGTGCCTTTAAGTATGGCTGTAGATATAGAAACAATCAATTAGTAGTAACAGGTGATGAGATGAAATTACTTTCTTTTTACAATTACAGCAACCATCGTCGTCTCCTGGCGATAAAAATGTCGTGCTTTACAGTTGTTGTGTTTTTGACTTTAGGGTGGTTAAGAATAATGACTAAACGGCCTGAAATGCATTTGGTAAACTAAATGCGCATCTCAAAGCTAAGCTTACAACGTTCATGAAAGGAAACCTTACATTCAGTATGTGTTACTAGTTTTGATTCGTAGCGCTGGGACATGTAAATTATTAATTACGAAAATTATTATAAAACTTTAAACAAACTATCATAAAACATATTTCTCTACTTTTTGGAACCTTATCGTTCATCAGTACGCTACTCTGCTACCATGAATACGGAGCCGATGAGCGTTTATCAAGTGTTGGCTCGCCTTCCAACTGAAGTTGTCCGTAATTTTAACACCCAGGTACTTAGTTGAATTGACAGCCTTGAGAATTGTACTATTTATCGAGCAATCGAATTCCAACGGATTTCTTTTGGAACTCTTGTGGATCACCTCACACTTTTCGTTATTTAGCGTCAACTGCCACCTGCCACACCACACAGCAATCTTTTCTAAATCGCTTTGCAACTGATGCTGGTCTTCGGATGACCTTACTAGACGGTAAATTACAGCATCATCTGCGAACAACCTAAGAGAACTGCTCAGATTGTCACCCACGTCATTTATATAGATCAGGAACAGCAGAGGTCCCAGGACGCTTCCCTGGGGAACACCTGATATCACTTCAGTTTTACTTGATGATTTGCCGTCTATTACTACGAACTGCGACCTTCCTGACAGGAAATCACGAATCCAGTCGCACAACTGAGACGATACCCCATATGCCCGCAACTTGATTAGAAGTCGCTTGTTAGGAACGGTGTCAAAAGCTTTCCGGAAATCTAGAAATACGGAATCAACTTGAGATCCCCTGTCGATAGCGGCCATTACTTCGTGCGAATAAAGAGCTAGCTGCGTTGCACAAGAACGATGTTTTCTGAAACCATGCTGATTACGTATCAATAGATCGTTCCCTTCGAGGTGATTCATAATGTTTGAATACAGTATATGCTCCAAAACCCTACTGCAAACCGACGTCAATGATATAGGTCTGTAGTTCGATGGATTACTCCTACTACCCTTCTTAAACACTGGTGCGACCTGCGCAATTTTCCAATCTGTAGGTACAGATCTATCGGTGAGCGAGTGGTTGTATATGATTGCTAAGTAGGGAGCTATTATATCAGCGTAATCTGAAAGGAACCTAATCGGTATACAATCTGGACCTGAAGATTTGCCCGTATCAAGCGATTTGAGTTGCTTCGCAACCCCTAAGGTATCTACTTCTAAGAAACTCATGCTAGCAGCTGTTCGTGTTTCAAATTCTGGAATATTCCAATCATCTTCCCTGGTGAAGGAATTTCGGAAAACTGCGTTCAATAACTCCGCTTTAGCGGCACAGTGGCCGGTAACAGTACCATCGGCAGTGCGCAGCGAAGATATTGACTGCGTCTTGCCGCTTGTGTACTTTACATACTACCAGAATTTCTTCGGATTTTCTACCAAATTTTGAGACAGTGTTTCGTTGTGGAACCTATTAAAGGCATCTCGCATTGAAGTCCGTGCCAAATTTCTAGCGTCTGTAAATTTTGGCCAATCTTCGGGATTTCGCGTTCTTCTGAACTTCGCATGCTTTTTCCGTTGCCTCTGCAACAGCGTTCGGACTTGTTTTGTGTACCATTGGGGATCAGTTCCATCTCTTACCAATGTATGAGGTATGTATCTCTCAATTGCTGTTGCTACTATATCTTTGAATTTGAACCACATCTCGTCTACATTTGCATAGTCAGTTCGGAAGGAATGGAGATTGTCTCTTAGGAAGGCTTCTAGTGACACTTTATCCGCTTTTTTAAATAAAATTATTTTGCGTTTGTTTCTGGTGGATTTGGAAGAAACGGTATTGAGCCTAGCTACAACGACCTTGTGATCACTAATACCGTCCCACGTGTTCCATCGGGTTCAGAACAGGCGAATTTAGTGGCTAAGAGTGAATTATCATCTTCCTCAAACCACTGTAACACGATTCTGACCTTGTGACACGAGTAGCTGTCCTGCTGGAAGAAGCCATCGCCATCAGAGCAGACATCAGGTATGAACGGGATGCACCTTGTCCACAATAATGTCCACGTAGCGCACAGATGCCACGGTAGCTTCCAGTACTATTGCAGGTCCCATGGTAGCCCAGGTGAACATCCCACTAGCAAAATAACTGCCTTCGCCTGCTTGCGTCCTATGCGCGGTGCATGTTTAGAACGGCCACGCCTGAATGACTGCTTACCCCGACATGACTCTCTCCCTGTTTTAACGAGAAACACGAGTTGCCCGACCAGACGACACGCTACCGTTGATCCCCGGTTCATTCTCGATGGCCGCGTGCCCAGGGCAGTCGTAATTAACTATGTCGCTGGGTCAAGGTAGGAACACGCGGGGGTCGTCCGCTGTGGAGTTCCAAGCTTAACGTGTCTCTAATGACAGCGCTATCGATAGGAGGCTAAACAAACCTTCCTTCCTTCCCTCCTTCGAAGCCCAACTCTATCCCATCAACAGTATCCACCGAAACACAGCACTGCATCAGCATTGTACTCTGTCGTCAGATCGCCTTCTATCCTGCTGTGCTTCTGGCAACATATTCTGTGATGAGAGGCGGACGTGCAACACCGTATCACCTGCTCGCGGCTTTACCGACATTCAAACACTTGCCACAGATAGCCACGAGAGAAGCGTCCGAACAGTCGACCAGCATCGTCGTCACCGGGATGTTAATTCCCAAGCGCCAGACAATAAGAAACTGCCTTTTGTCAAAGTCGCTTACGTCACGGTTTTTCCCATTTGCGTCCCGTGTCGTTGCTAGAATGATATCCATTTTGTCTCCGTTCTGATTACAAAAGGTAAGAAAGCTAAGACAGGCCATCCCAGGCATACCAAGAATGAACAAATTATAGAGCTGCGGTTTGCGCCAAGTTACAACTGACAATAGGCCAATTTCCTGACTTCGCGAGTAATTTTTATCGCTTATCGTTGCAGAATTACGACATCAGCTTTGTTTTTCTTTCTACTGGAACTATAAAGGGTGTATCAAAAAGAACCATCCTATTTGGCACGTCTGTTGTTGTTGTTGTAGTCATTAGCCCAGAGAGTGGCTGGATGCAGCTCTCCATGCTACTCTAACCAGTGCTAGCTTCTTCGTCTCCGAGTAACTATAGCAACCTACATCCTTCTGAATCTGCTTATTGTACTCATCTCTTGGCCTCCATCCACGATTTTTACGCTCCACACTTCCCTCCAGTACTAAATTGGTGATCTCTTGATGCCTCAGAATGTGTCTTACAACCGATATCTTCTTCTAGTCAAGTTGTGCCACAAATTCCTCATCTCCCCAGTTCTATGCAGTACCTCCTCATTAGTCACGTGATCTACCCATCTAATAGTAGCATTCTTCTGTGGCACTACATTTGGAAACCTCCTATTCTCTTTTAGTCCAAACCATTTACCGTACATGTTTCACTTCTATACATGGCTACACTCCATACGAATACTTTCAGAAAGGACTTCCTTACAGTTAGATCTATACTCGATGTGAACAAATTTCTCTTTTTCAGAAACGCTTTCCTTGCCATAGCCATTCTACATTTTATATCCTCTCTATTCCGACCATCATCAGTTACTTTACTCCCCAAATAGCAAAACTGATCTACTACTTTAAGTGTATCATTTCCTAATCTAATTCCCTCAGCAGCATCTCCTTCAATTCGACTACGTTCCATTATCCTCGATTTACTCTTGTTGATGTTCATCTTATATACTCCTCTCAAGACAGTCAATTCCGTTCAACTTGTAACCACTCTGTTAAATTGTTAGAAGTTTAGTCAGCTGGTGTCGTAATTTTGAAATGAGAGTTATTATTAATGTCGCGTAAATATTTCGCGTGAAGCGCCGTTGCCACACAGGCAAAGGTCAATTGTGGAGATTAAACCACTGAATATTAAAAGTAATGTTATCAAGGGATATACCCGACTGACTACACAAAATAAGAGAGCACGTACATTCGTTGAGTGAGTGGTTCAAAATTAGAATTAATACTGTGACGGCAATGGGTCATAAGTATAATTACGTCGATACACACTTCCTAATTAAATGGAAAGAATGACTACAGGTTCTGAATGTCACAGCAAATAGGCCTATGACGTAAATATTGAAACTGATATTGTCGGCCACGAAGGGAATGAGATGAACACATTCACGTACCTCTATTGTTGAGCAGCGCCGTCGTGAAGATCGTCCCCTCCATCTAAATTCTCCATACAGAATTAAAATAATAATAATCTTCCAGAGTTACAAAAGAGTCGAATAACTATCTATACATTTCTCAAAAAGAAAAAAATTATTTTGCTCCCTTACATCGCCCCCTTCGGTGAATTGTCCGAAGAAATGTCAAATTTCTGGCACTTTACACACTGGTAGTTCTTTCACTCCTTTACACATGTACTTGGATTCTACTGTTCGTTTTTTTAAGGGATTTCTAATCACCAGTTTGCTTAGATAGTTCTGGTGCCGGCCCTGGCACTTGGACACATACACTAGGGTACACAAAATATACATTAACTTACACACTACACACAAAAATTACTGCATCGTCCTTTACATCAAATACATGAATATTACATTACATTTCATACAAAACCGTTGTGCAGTTCTTTATGATGGTTTGCATTGTAATTGCCCCTGCATACAAATAACGTTTCCAATAGCACGTTGACAAGAAAATTAAATTTCCCAAGTCTTTTCTATGATTCTACAATTACATTATTCCTGAAAATAAAATAAAAAATTCGCAAGAACGTCGTATATTTTGGTGTTTCGATCCAGGCTGCAGGGTTAGCAAGGGTATCTGGAGTGGTAAGTGTGATAAATTCTTCCCTATGGTTACTTATGCTCTCCCCTGCCTCCCTCTTTTATACCAGGATCTATTTTAATAATGTCCTTTCTCGGTTTTATAGTTGTCTCAACATGGGCAAGATAAACATGTAACTAATAAAATTCACAGAGGTTAGTACTTAGTCTAACTTAACACTAACATATATATAAACATAGGTGCTGTTCAATGAACATGGGTGTCGTTTTTATTTGGTAACGTGGGACGTAGATCATGAGCTGTAGTGGTAAGTCTTTGTTTAGTGGATCAGGAAATCGTGTCTCTACATCTCTTTGCACTATAGTAAGTGTCTATTTGAAGGCAGATTTTGCTTTCCATTCAAACTGTCCTCACGCATCACGTCGACAGTCAATAATGCGTCAGTTACAAGTAACCGCACACGCAACAATTAGTCTGGCAGGAGGCTACGCACCCACCTTTCGGAGTCCAGTAGCCGTGCACCCACCACCGGGTAGCAATGCAACGCGTGCCGTTCAATGCATCTTTATGAAGTATTTTGTGCAGCGTTCGCAGCATTTACGAAACTACTGCACCTGCTTCATCTCGTCGTTCACCTTGGCTGTGAGAAGGGACCATAGGGCACCTCCCACGTTCACTGCACGAAAGTAAGTACTGTACTTTCTTATTAAGCTTGCCGACGGCACACTGCCCTATAATTTGCACAAACACACTTACCGTGGCGGGCTTCTACGATTCACCAAGTCTCCTTTATTTCGAAGTAGATGGCTCGTGGTATGAAACGTATTCTCACTTGCATCTGTGCATATAAATCGATGTCACTGAATAAATCACTGTCACTGAATAACTCACTGTCATTGGGTTACTACACTTCCCATTCATTTTTACCGTTCAAAACAATCTGTAGCTCATGAGACCACTGGATAATTTTTAGCAATTTATGCCCACGTTCATTATTTGCACCTGTATTCTCTTTCAAAACTTCATTGGCGTACATATTGCTCAAAATATTTCATTAAACAAGTTGGTAGGTGAATAAGGTATTCTCAGAAAATACGTGCCTCTAGTACTACAGTTCACGATCGCGATACTATCTTACATCTCACAGGTCATAACAGAACACGTTTTCGAGAACAACAGCACTTCCCTAACTTCGGATCTTGCTACAAATGCTAAGTCCAAAAAAATGAATGTACGAAAAGTGCTTATAGAAATTGTCTCTAAATGAGGCAAAATCTGAGCATTTACTACCTGCGAGTTACTGTGGTGGGAGAGGTGGGGGAAGGGGGGGGGGAATTCATCTTTACGTCACGCAACATTGTAACAACGCATGGTACACACATCAAAAACAAGTAGAATGAAATAAAAACACATAAATAAATAATTGTACTTAAATTCACACATAAATAGATAATTAAAATGCTAGGTGATACGAACAACAGATTGGTAATGCATCTTGGCTGCTGTGCGATATACTGCTTCCTAAGTCCCTGTCTGTGTTTGTGCATTTTTCAAGTTCGTGTGTTTATCATTGTATCACTGATATATGCACAATTTTTTGTCATTAATCGAACGTGATCTCTGCCGGTCACTTTCCTGTAACTTACCTCGTACATAATTCTTTTTTTTTATTATAAGAGACTGTGTTAAGTTTGCCTCAGATAACTTTTACAAATCGTGCTTCAACACTGTACTTGCACTTGAGTGTATAAAGTTGAAAAATTATTTGTATTTCAGTAAGGTCACACTAGTTTCTTTTCATAGGTTATTCCTTTAGATGCACTTTACTTAGATTAGGTTGTCTTGCGTATGTTATATATCACACTAAACTTCCATTATCAGCCAAAAATCGTTTCATCGCCGCAGCATACAAAAAAAAATTAATACCGTTTTGCTCGATGTATTCATAGATAATTCCTATTGGTGTGGATACGTCAAAAGAAAAAAAATATTCTCTCTGCTACATGACATGTACTTGCGTGACCATATACTTATGTACCTTAGGGAGTCCAATATTTTCTGTAACTTACCCTGTACGTTACAATATTGATGCATAAATGGCATAAAAAACTTACAGCTACTTTGTTGGAAGGTCTGTGCTAATTGTTCGCTCCAGAATCCTTCGTACATAAACTTAAAAATAAACTTAAAAATAAAATGCCACTGTGATCATGAACTATTCAGTCAAACTTTCCAAGTACACCCTGTGCTAACATTGCTAGTCATCAATTGATGTTTATGTCCTAGCTTGCTTGAGGATTGTGTCCACAGTCACTGACAAATGTAAACAAAGCTAGTAAAATGCTGTGATCCACGTAGCTGCATTATGTATACTTACTTTACCCTAATCGTATTCCTTCTTTTTTTACCACAGGTTACTTATTTCACTCGTGTGCATAGATAGATGTAAAGTGTGATACTTAAACATGGCAGAATCTCCTCAAGTCTCTGTGTGCATTGTGAGGATACACAAGTAAATAACATCCGTCATGCGGAATATGTACAATGTACAGACCAGTATACCTCATTTGCCACTTGGCGTTTTTCTTGGCTAAGAGAGGAGATTTCGCATTGGTCTCAAATAATACTTTTTCTTTAACCACAAATCTGGTCACGCCATGTAGCTGTTTGTCAACATGTTTCTTGCGGCTCAAAAATGGTTCAAATGGCTCTGAGAACTATGCGACTTAACTTCTGAGGTCATCAGTCGCCTAGAACTTAGAACTAATTAAACCTAACTAACCGAAGGACATCACACACATCCATGCCCGAGACAGGATTCGAACCTGCGACCGTAGCGGTTGCTCGGTTCCAGACTGTAGCGCCTAGAAAAGCACGGCCACTCAGGCCGGCTGTTTCTTGGGGGGTTGAGGTTGTTCTGTAATAGAGATCAATACCCGTATTACTTTTTCATTTAAATTCACTGGTTGTCTTGGAACAGATGGGATGCTTCATCTTGATACCTTAGCAAATTACTGCCATCGTAGCGTGGATCGCCCCCGCGGATATCCCTGGCCAACATTAGCGAGCGTAATGAGGCCACGTTTAGTTTAACATCCCAATATTACTGTTTATAGGTGTTTCGTTTGTCACTTCATTCACTCCCGACGTGTTGTTCCCCTGTTGCGCATTCCGATCATGATTCTGCCCTGAGTTTATAGGCGTAATGTTGCCTTGCGCTTTGCACTGATAGAGTTGATTACTAATCGGGTACTACCATTGCCCATTTCGTAGGTCAGCGGTGTTGTTGCAAAATTGAGGCTGAATATTACTGTAAGCGTTACCCCACTGATTACCGTTTCTGCTCCAATTTCGTTTCCGGTTACCGGAGTAGCCGGAGTAGTTTCTGTCAGCATTTTTTCTTTTCCTTTTATTCCCAGGATTAAAATTTTTGTTATAGTTATTACTAAAATTGCCTCGCGAACTCTGGCCTGGCAAATGCGCTGCTGTGACGGGATCAACAAAAGCCGGTCGTGAATCAGCAGCGCACGTTAAATTGTTGACGCCGTAATGTAGCTGGCGCTGCGGAGGCTGGTTGCCACTGCTGCTACGGAAATTATTTTGATTGGTGTGGCTCTGTCTTGCTTCTTCATTAATTAAGTCAGTGGAGTTCAAGAAAGATAGAGAAAATACTCCAAATTGCTTTCCGGTATTTGTACTAGCTTTTCCCGAATATTAAGTGGTAGATTAGATTTCGGAATGCGTAGGACGTCAGTGTGTGTGTCACTGGCTCATTCCAGAACCTCGTCTTATTTAAATATTTCTCAAAATACTTTCGCAATGATGCAATTTTTGGATTATATTGTTCAGGGTTGAATAGGGCTTTTCTTAATTTCTATTGAACGCCATGTGACCAGTACTTTGAAAGAAACGCGCTTTCAAACTGTTCAAATGTCTGTCAAGTTTCTGACATTTCCATCGTCCATAACGCTCCATCGCCTTGGATATATTCCGTAACATATTGTATCTTTTGCTGTTCCGACCACGTTTTAGGCAGTACATTTTTGAATGACTTTATAAAAATTACCGGATGCACAGACTTCTTTTCAGGGATAAACACGTGAAATTGTCGGTGTTTTATTAAGACTCTCTTCAAACAAAACTGATGACAAAGTGGTTTCAGCTATCTGCTGTTTCTTTCTTTCGTCACGGTGTCGTTGGTTACCGTACATCTGATAATTTGGTGAATACACGTGTACATTCGGGGAAGGATAATCACTAATTGCACTATCGCTCTTATTTGTGGGTATTTTGTCATGCTCTTCTTCTGCCTCTTGGTGTCGTTCTTTCATTGTACTAAGCTTCCTGTTACGTTGTTCGACTATTTGATTCTGCCAGCCTGGTAAGACCCGTGTCAAAGTTTTCTATATCGGGTCCATGTCAGTTTGCAGTTTAACTACAGATATTTTTGTGAAGTGTATACTTGTTACATTGTGTTACTTACTGCTTTTTGTAGCTCTGTTTCTAGAGTACGGTTTATGTGTACGTCTTTTTCTTCTAAAAAGTCCTCAAACTGCTGTTTTTGCTGTTTTATCATGTCCTCAACTTGATTTACAGCTTCCTGCATTTTTGTATTGAGCTCGGTTTGCTGTACACTCATAGCATTGAAATTTTCACTTATCTGATCTGGCACATCCTTAACTGTGGTTTTCAAATTATCCTTATTCTGATTCATGGAATTTAAATCGTCACACACCACTTCTATTATCTGATACGCAACCTCTCTTTTTAGTTCAATCTTTCTGTTCAGTTGTGTCAGTTGTGTTTTCAGGTTATTGTGCATATCAGTAAGGCTTTTTACATCACTATCTAGCTTGTTCATTTGAGTTATTACCTTCCCTATCTGTGTTGTGACATTGTCTCCCTGTGTAGTGACATTGCTTATCTTTGCTGTGACTTTTCCTATCTGTGTATTGGTTCAAATGGCTCTAAGCGCTATGAGACTTAACATCTGAGGTCATCAGTCTCCTAGATTTAGAACTACTTAAACCTAACCAACCTAAGGACTTTACACACATCCATGCCCGAGGCAGGATTCGAACCTGCGACCGTAGCAGCTGCGCGGCTCCGGACTGTAGCGCCTAGAACCGCTCGTCCACCACGGCCGGCTATCTGTGTATTCATTCGGGCTGTTACATTTCCTATCTGTGTTGTGATATTTCCTATCTGTGTATTCATTTGTGCTGTTATCTGAGTTACAAAGTGTGACATCAGATCTGTCTGCATTACTCTAAACATCTGCGTAATGTCTGCCTCTACTGGACCTTGTACGTTGGCGGAATCCGGATCAGTTTCCAAAGTTGACATATTATCGTCTGTCACTTGCGACTGAGTACCACTAGTGGCTGGACTGCGCTATCAGGATCTGCAATTTTTTCTACCTCTTGTGTTAGGCATCGGTTGAACAACTGATTCCTCATCGGATGAATTATCCATCGTTTTGGTTTGTGATCTTAATTTAACTATAGCTTGCGGCCAAACTTCACTACTATGCGGCTCGTACTACACGTAAACAAATCACAGATGACGCCGCCGGCCGGTGTGGCCGGGCGGTTCTAGGCGCTTGAGTCTGCAACCGCGTGACAGCTACGGTCGCAGGTTCGAATCCTGCCTCGGGCATGGATGTGTGTGATGTCCTTAGGTTAGTTAGGTTTAAGTAGTTCTAAGTACCAGGGGACTGATGACCTTAGATGTTAAGTCCCATTGTGCTCAGAGTAAAATATGTCTCTGGTGAAACAGTGAACTGATACGTAATTTCTATGGGCGCAATCAATGAAAATGATCCGCCATCTTGTGATACATTCACGTAGAACGTATTTACAACAACCTACAAAAAGACGAGGGCTAGTAGAAATCCTTGGGTAACAGAAGAAATATTGAATTTAATTGATGAAAGGAGAAAATATAAAAATGCAGTAAATGAAGCAGGCAAAAAGGAATACAAACGTCTCAAAAATGAGATCGACAGGAAGTGCAAAATGGCTAAGCAGGGATGGCTAGAGGACAAATCTAAGGATGTAGAGGCCTATCTCACTAGGGGTAAGATAGATACTGCCTACAGGAAAATTAAAGAGACCTTTGGAGATAAGAGAACGACTTGTATGAATATCAAGAGCTCAGATGGAAACCCAGTTCTAAGCAAAGAAGGGAAAGCAGAAAGGTGGAAGGAGTATATAGAGGGTCTATACAAGGGCGATGTACTTGAGGACAATTTTATGGAACTGGAAGAGGATGTAGATGAAGATGAAATGGAAGATATGATACTGCGTGAAGAGTTTGACAGAGCACTGAAAGACCTGAGTCGAAACAAGGCCCCCGGAGTAGACAACATTCCATTGGAACTACTGACGGCCTTGGGAGAGCCAGTCCTGACAAAACTCTACACACTTAGCTGTATGCGAACGTACGATTGGGATAGAGGCACATACATTCTAAGTACTATCATTCCCCACGGCCTAGATAAAAAGAATTGTGATTAAAATGCGTTTATTCATCAAAGAAAGAAAATTATCGGACTTCCTAATTGAATGAAAAGAAAGACTGCAGGTTCTGAATGTCGCGGCAAGTAGGCCTATGACCTAAATATTGAAACTGACATCGGCGGCCACAAAGGGAAAGAGATGAACACATTCACGTACCTCTATTGTTGAGCAGCGCCGTCATCAAGATCGTCGCCTCCATCCAAATTCTCCATACAAAATTTAAATAATAATAATCTACCAGAATTGGAGGAGCTGGGGTCCATGGTATCGTAAATCAGAAAATCATATTGTCCATGATTTTCTTTCATTGTATAACTCAATTTCACTTTAAAATTACGCAGCACGTGGCATCACCAGGACATGAGAACAATGAAAGATAACTAATACTAAAACTAATAAACGAAGAGCGTAAATCTTCTTTTGTCCATCAGTGTTAAATACTTTTCACATTAATCTTAGGTATGAGAGTAGAATAACTATCTATACATTTATCAATAAGAAAAAAACATTAAGTTCCTTTATAAACTGATCTTCCAAGTCCTCTGCTATCTCTGACAGAATTACAATGTCATCGACAAACCTCAAAGTTTTTATTTCTTCTCCCTGCACTTTAATTCCTACTACACATTTTTCTTTTGTTATCCTTTACTGCTTGCTAAATATACAGATTGAATAACATCAGGGATAGGCTACAACTCTGTCTCACTCCCTTTTCAATCAGTGCTTCCCTTGCGTGCCCCTCAACTCTTATAACTGCCATCTGGTTTCTGTAAAAATTGTAAATAGCCTTTCACTCCCTATATTTTATCCCCGCCACCTCGAGAATTTGAAAAAGAGTATTCCAGTCAACATTGTCAAAAGCTTTCTCTAAGTCTACAAACGCTATAAAAGTAGGTTTGCCTTTCCTTAATCTATCTTCTAAGATAAGTCGTAGGGTCAGTATTGTCTCGCATGTCCCAACATTTTTACGGAATCCAAACCGATCTTCCCCGAGGTCGGCTTCTACCAGTTTTTTCCAATCGTCTGTACAGAAACTACACAAAACACATTAAATTTTGGAGAGTCTCTCTCAGTTTGAACAACTTCATGTGGTTGCTCTGTACCTCATATTCTCACATTTTGCAACCGTGACTTATTAAACTCATAGTTCGATAATTTTCACACATTTCAACACCTACTTTCTTTGGGATCGGAATTATTATATTCTTCTTGAAGTCGGAGGGTATTTCATCTGTCTCACACATCTTGCTCACCAAATGGCAGAGTTTTGTTAGGGCTGGCTCTCCCGAGGTTATCAATAGTTCTAACGGAATGTTGTCTACTCCCAGGGCCTTGTTTCAACTGAGGTCTTTCAGTGCTCTATGAAATTCTTCACGTAGTATCATATCTCTCATTTCACCTTCATCTACGTCCTCTTGAATTTCCATAATATTGCCCTCAAGTACATAAGCCTTCTATAGACTCTCTATATACTCCTTCCAACTTTCTGCTTTCCCTTCTTTGCTTAGGTCTGGTTTTCCATCTGAGCTCTTGATATTCATACAGGTGGTTCTCTTGTCTCCAAAGGTCTCCTTAATTTTCCTGTAGGCAGAATCTATCTTACCCTGTCTATATTTCTGAGACTAATAAACATATACAATGATTATTTTTTGTGAACTGGAAACTCTAAAAGTTTCTTTTAGCATTTTCATAGGTATTCATTACGCCACCCTTGAGATGCATGGCATACGTTAATGCGGTATCTAGATTGTTCCCACACTGCAGCGAGAATTTCTTGAGTTGCAGCTTCCACGCCTGCTGTTATGCGATGTGTCTGTTTATTCATTGTTGTTGGTAATGGAGGCGCATTAACAGTCTTCTATATAACCCCCCGCCCTCTCCCGACCCCCCCCCCCCCACCACCACACACACAAGAAATAATCACATACAGTCAGAGCCACTAATGTCAGACTGAATCATTTAGTCCAGTGCGACCGATCCATCGTTCAGTAATGGTTCAAATGGCTCTGAGCACTATGGGACTTAACTGCTGAGGTCATCTGTCTCCTAGAACTTAGAACTACTTAAACCTAACTAACCTAAGGACATCACACACATCCATGCCCGAGGCAGGATTCGAACCTGCGACCGTAGCGGTCGCGCGGTTCCAGACTGGAGCGCCTAGAACCGCTCGGCCACTCTGGCCGGCCATCGTTCAGTAATCCTTTGATTTAAAAATCCCGTACTTCCAGATGTCAATGTGGCGGTGCCCCATCCTACTGCTAAACGATGTCGTTAGAATCGGTCTCCAACTATGGGAAAAGGAAGTTCTCAAGCATATCGAGACATGCTTCCTGTAAGTGTTCTCAGCAAAGAAAATTGGACCATACACTTTTCTCGTGAAACTGCACAAAACACGCTAAATTTTGGAGAGTCCCTCTGATGTTGTACAACTTTATGTGATTGTTTTGTACCCCCTATTCTCGTATTGTGACGGTTCACCTTTCCATTTAAATGCAATGTTGCCTCGTCACTAAACATTAAGCGCGGAAGAAAACTGTCATCCTCCATCTTGACAAGAACGAAATCACAGAACTCCATACGTTGTTGTTTGTCACCTTCACGAAGAGCTTGCAGTAGCTGAATTTTATATGGTTTCATGGTGTAAACGTCGACGCAACACTCGCCAGACGGACATCATGGGCATGTCGAGCTGTCGAGCTCCATGGCAAACGGATTTCAGCGGACTCTTTGTGAAACTATGGCGGATGCGTTCGACGTCTGTGTCAGACACTCGGGAACGGCCCTGCGATTTGCCTTTACACAAACAATCTGTTTCTCGGAATTGTTCATGCCATCGTCTAATGCTCTGTGCTATAGGAGGATCCACACCATACCCAGTACGAAAGTCATGCTGAACTGTCATTACTGACCCACACCGCGCAAAACGTAGAGCAGATAAGGTTTTCTGTTGACCCGACACCATTTTTACTACGAGCAGTATCCAGAATGTAGGAGACGAGATACTGGCGCAAGTAAAGCTGTGAGGACGGTGCCTGAGTCGTGCTTGGGTAGCTCTGGTGGTAGAGCACTTGCCCGCGAAAGACGAAGGTCCCGAGTTCGAGTCTCGGTCTGGCATACAGTTTTAATCTGCCAAATAGTTTCATACGAGCAGTATGTTGTTCACTCACATTTCTCATATAACATAATAGTTATGATTTTTGTAAATCGGATGATTCTTCTTGATACACCATGTACTTATCTGTGGTATTTGAAAGAGGCTTCTAAGAGAACTTGAACGCCATAACATGTATGGCAGTAGACCAAATGTTATCAAGATAACAGCGCCAAAAAACAACTGTTCCTCCGTCACAAGAAGAGTTTCCACAAACGTCTGTCCCATTATAATAAATGTAAGCAAGCACGTCACTCAGGTATGGTTCTTGTTTTTATCTGTGGCGCTTGAAGTCCGTCATTCTGCTCTCTGCTACTGTAGCAATCAGATGACTTGCTCATAAAGCAACTGAGACATTCACAAAGTATACGATAATCGAAGTAGCGAATATCGTGTATGCGAATGTTTCGAACTAAAGTATTAGAGCAGCGGTGCGGTTGTATGCTGAAGAATATCTGGATCGTGCCAAACACTCAAGTATAAAAAATGTTATACAAATTGGAAATTTGGAGACTAAAATACGCCGTGGAAAAAGAAGAGAAAGTGATGAAAGAAATTAAACTAACATTCTAGCAACAGTAACACATAATGCAAATGTCACTAAGCGCTATCTCTGAAATACGAGAGAGATCAACCAAACAAGTGGTTTGCGAACACTATACTCCATCGCATTTCATCATTTTCATTTTTCGCTGCATCTGACAGCCTCATAGCAATGACTTCCAAAATTTGTTGCAGTTCTGCGTATGTTATCTACGAAAAGTGCAAAGTGAATCGGTATATAAATGCCAAATTTTGATTAAGTAAGAAGCATCTTTTACAAACTGTGGGCACGTCAATCTTCTTAATATGAACTAATAGTCAATTGACTCAACTGGCTCAAAGAGGTGTCTAACAACAACGCTTTTGGTCTGCCAACGTTTAGTGCGTATTTTTCAAGATCCGCATCATTGGTCCCTCTTCTGTTGATGGGACTCTAAATACACTAAAGTATCCCGATTTCCTATCCCCATGAACCATGGACCTTGCCGTTGGTGGGGAGACTTGCGTGCCTCAGCGATACAGATGGCCGTACCGTAGGTGCAACCACAACGGAGGGTTATCTGTTGAGAGGCCAGACAAACGTGTGGTTCCTGAAGAGGGGCAGCAGCCTTTGCAGTAGTTACATGGGCAACAGTCTAGATGATTGACTGATCTGGCCTTACAACACTAACCAAAACGGCCTTGCTGTGCTGGTACTGCGAACGGCTGAAAGCAAGGGGAAACTACAGCCGTAATTTTTCCCGAGGGCATGCAGCTTTACTGTATGGTTAAATGATGATGGCGTCCTCTTGGGTAAAATATTCCGGAGGTAAAATAGTCCCCCATTCGGATCTCCGGGCGGGGACTACTCAAGAGGACGTTGTTATCAGGAGAAAGAAAACTGGCGTTCTACGGATCGGAACGTGGAATGTCAGATCCCTTAATCGGGCTGGTAGGTTAGAAAATTTAAAAAGGGAAATGGATAGGTTGGAGTTAGATGTAGTGGGAATTAGTGAAGTTCGGTGGTAGGAGGAACAAGACTTTTGGTCAGGTGAATACAGGGTTATAAATACAAAATCAAATAGGGGTAATGCAGGAGTAGGTTTAATAATGAATAAAAAAAATAGGAGTGCGGGTAAGCTACTACCAACAGCATAGTGAACGCATTATTGTGGCCAAGATAGACACGAAGCCCATGCCTACTACAGTAGTACAAGTTTATATGCCAACTAGCTCTGCAGATGATGAAGAAATTGATGAAATGTATTCAGGTAGTGAAGGGAGACGAAAATTTAATAGTCATGGGTGACTGGAATTCGAGAGTAGGAAAAGGGAGAGAAGGAAACATAGTGGGTGAATATGGATTGGGGGAGAGAAATGAAAGAGGAAGCCGTCTGGTAGAATTTTGCACAGAGCATAAGTTAATCATAGCTAACACTTGGTTCAAGAATCATAAAAGAAGGTTGTATACATGGAAGAATCCTGGAGATACTAGAAGATGTCAGATAGATTATAAAATGGTAAGACAGAGATTTAGGAACCAGGTTTTAAATTGTAAGACATTTCCAGGGGCAGATGTGGACTCTGACCACAATCTATTGGTTATGAACTATAGATTAAAACTGAAGAAACTGCAAAAAGGTGGGAATTTAAGGAGATGGGACCTGGATAAACTGACTAAACCAGAGGTTGTACAGAGTTTCAGGGAGAGCATAAGGGAACAATTGACAGGAATGGGGGAAAGAAATACAGTAGAAGAAGAATGGGTAGCTCTGAGGGATGAAGTAGTGAAGGCAGCAGAGGATCAAGTAGGTAAAAAGACGAGGGCTAATAGAAATCCTTGGATAACAGAAGAAATATTGAATTTAATTGATGAAAAAAGAAAATATAAAAATGCAGTACATGAAGCAGGTAAAAGGGAATACAAACGTTTCAAAAATGAGCTCGACAGGAAGTGCAAATTGGCTAAGCAGGAATGGCTACAGGACAAATGTAAGGATGTAGAGGCTTATCTCACTAGGGATAAGATAGATACTGCCTACAGGAAAATTAAAGAGACCTTTGGAGAAAAGAGAGCCACTTGTATGAATATCAAGAGCTCAGATGGAAACCCAGTTCTAAGCAAAGAAGGGAAAGCAGAAAGGTAGAAAGAATATATAGAGGGTCTATACAAGGGCGATGTACTTGAGGGCAATATTATGGAAATGGAAGAGGATTTAGATGAAGATGAAATGGGAGATACGATACTGCGTGAAGAGTTTGACAGAGCACTGAAAGACCTGAGTCGAAACAAGGCCCCGGGAGTAGACAACATTCCATTGGAACTACTGACGGCCTTGGGAGAGCCAGTCCTGTCAAAACTCTACCATCTGGTGAGCACGATGTATGAGACAGGCGAAATACCCTCCAGACTTCAAGAAGAATATAATAATTCCAATCCCAAAGAAAGCAGGTGTTGACAGATGTGAAAATTACCGAACTATAAGTTTAATAAGACACAGCTGCAAAATACTAACGCGAATTCTTTACAGACGAATCGAAAAACTGGTAGAGGCCGACCTCGGCGAAAATCAGTTTGGATTCCGCAGAAATGTTTGAATACGTGAGGCAATACTGACCCTACGACTTATCTTAGAAAATAGATTAAGGAAAGGCAAACCTACATTTCTAGCATTTGTGGACTTAGATAAAGCTTTTGACAGTGTTGACTGGAATACTCTCTTTGACATTCTGAAGGCGGCAGAGGTAAAATACAGGGAGCGAAAGGCTATTTACAATTTGTACAGAAACCAGATGGCAGTTGTAAGAGTCGAGGGGCATGAAAGGGAATCAGCGGTTGGAAAGGGAGTGAGACAGGGTTGTAGCCTCTCCCCGATGTTATTCAATCTGTATATTGAGCAAGCAGTAAAGGAAACAAAAGAAAAATTCGGTGTAGGTATTAAAGTCCATGGAGAAGAAATAAAAACTTTGAGGTCCACCGATGACATTGTAATTCTCTCAGAGACAGCAAGGGACTTCGAAGAGCAGTTGAACGGAATGGACAGTGTCTTGAAAGGAGGATATAAGATGAACATCAACAAAAGCAAAACTAGGATAATGGAATGTAGTCGAATTAAGTCGGGTGATGCTGAGGGAATTACATTAGGAAATGAGAAACTTAAAGTAGTAAAGGAGTTTTGCTATTTGCGGAGCAAAATAACTGATGATGGTCGAAGTAGAGAGGGTAAAAATGTAGACTGGTAATGGCAAGGAAAGCGTTTCTGAAGAAGAGAAATTTGTTAACATCGAGTATAGATTTAAGTGTCAGGAAGTCGTTTCTGAAAGTATTTGTATGGAGTGTAGCCATGTATGGAAGTGAAACATGGACGATAAATAGTTTAGACAAGAAGAGAATAGAAGCTTTCGAAATGTGGTGCTACAGAAGAATGCTGAAGATTAGTTGGGTAGATCACATATCTAATGAGGAGGTATTGAATAGAATTGGGGAGAAGAGGTGTTTGTGGCACAACTTGACTAGAAGAAGGGATCGGTTGGTAGGACATGTTCTGAGGCATCAAGGGATCACCAATTTGGTACTGGAGGGCAGCGTTGAGGGTAAAAATCGTAGAGGGAGACCAAGAGACGAATACACTAAGCAGATTCAGAAGGATGTAGGCTGCAGTAGGTACTGGGAGATGAAGAAGCTTGCACAGGATAGAGTAGTATGGGGAGCTGCATCAAGCCAGTCTCGGGACTCAGGACCACAACAACAACAACGTCTCGATTTCCTAAGAGATGCTGCCGCCGCAGTTATGGGAGACATCCCACTGGACATAAGGCAATTAGTGTTGTACCAACATTACAGATGCCCCTCCCGTTCCGCACTGAGAATGACTGACTCTCTGAAGAGAATTTACGGAGAGCATTCGAACTGTCGTTCAGGAAAAGCAAAATGGTTTGCACACTCACTTAACTGTAACGTTTCTACGCTTTTACCTGTAGCGAAAATTAAAACAAAAGATCAATTAGGAAAGACCGGCGACTCCCGTAGGCGTGAAATACCTTATAAGAGCCGGCCTGAGTGACCGAGCTGTTCTAAGCGCTACAGTCTGGAACCGCGCGACCGCTGCGGTCGCAGGTTCGAATCCTACCTCGGGCATGAATGTGTGTGATGTCCTTAGGTTAGTTAGGTTTAGGTAGTTCTATGTTCTAGGGGACTGATGACCTCAGAAGGTAAGTCCCATAGCGCTCAGAGCCATTTGAACCATTTTGAACCTTATAAGACGGGCCTGTGCTGCTATTAACGCCAGATGAAATTCGACGTTCCGTTGTGTCTGTCCGGAATCACTTTATTAGCGTGTACCAGTGCTCAGGTTCAACATTTTGAGCACTTGGTTTGACAGCCGTGGCAATAAACGCACCTACCGAAATTGAGGTACATGTATGCTTATATTTGGATGACAGGGGACATGTTTACGGAACCTTCTTCTCACGGCGGGGCAGTGGTTTGCGGCGCTGTTATCTTGATACCATTTAATCAGGTCCGATGCAGACTATGTCGTTGAAGTTCTGTAAGAAGCTTGCATCAAAAGCCACAGGAAAAGTACATAGCTGCATTATAAGAAAAACAAGGTCGGTGTCGTAATTTGGCAACTACAGATGATAAAAATTACTAGTGACTGTCTGGAAATTCGCCGTATTGTCTTCTGTAGCTTAGCGAAAACCGCACCTCGATATGTTTATTCATTCTAGATATATTTGGGGTCATTCATTCTAGATATATGTGGGGTGACCTATCACAGCTGCCTCACCCAGTATACTTTCCTTGCCGCGTCACATGCACGCAGCGCCATTGAACCTCGCGGTGGCCAGTAATCAGAACGTTCGAAATTATCAGTGTGCCTCGACTGGCACAAGTGCACTAAGTACAGTCAAAGTATTCAAATTACGAAAAGGGCGTCAGAACTATAACGATAATGGGATAATTGAAAAAAATCTGTTGACAAAATCGACCAGTCCATTATGGCCGTTACGAAAAACAGCACTAATTATTAATCTAACAGCTGTTTTTGTGGTCATGGTACAAGAGCCTTCACTTAATTTGCATGTACCAATAAAAATAACAAAATATTTAAAAGAATATTATCTACTGGAGTATGAAAATGTATCATAATGTGTATAAAACTTTCTTGTAATTCTTGCTACGTCAGTTTAGGGTAAAACCGTGAGATTTAGACGATCAGCCTTCGTTAGGAGCAACAGACTGTCTAAACTGCCTGTTGCGGCGGCCTTATACAGACCATAGCGGCTCCTGATTGGTCGCTAATTACGTAATGCTGTCGCAGATGTTGTTAACGTCTGCGCTAGTGACGCCATTGTTCGCGTAGTAGCGTAAACATTGTGACGAATGTCTGTGCTTCTCTGCATCCAGAGCTCGCTTCCATGAACCGCTAAGATCTTATCCGGTGTCACGGTTGAAGTTCTTCTCGCATATTCTTATTTCTACAGCCTGTTTAATTACAAAATCCCAGCATGTAGAAGAATGCGACGAAATTTTTGTACCGTCAAACAGAATTTTGTGTCTGTTAATACGGCTGTGCTCAGAAACTGCAGTGTTGGCACCATCGCAGACGTTGACAACATCTGCGACAGCACTGCGTAATTACAGAACAATGAGAAGAGGTCTTTGGGCTGTGTAAGGCCATCACAGCATCAGTTTAGACAGTCTGTTGGTTCAAATGGTTCTGAGCACTATGGGACTCAACAGCTGTGGTCATAAGTCCCCTAGAACTTTGAACTACTTAAACCTAACTAACCTAAGGACATCACACACATCCATGCCCGAGGCAGGATTCGAACCTGCGACCGTAGCAGTCGCGCGGTTCCGGACTGTGCGCCTAGAACCGCGAGACCACCGCGGCCGGCACAGTCCGTTGCTCCTGACGAAGACGATGGAGGTAATCGTCGAAAACTAGAGGTTTTACGCGACAAGTCCGAGAATAATCTGTGCCGCCACGAAAAACTTCGTTCTCATATTCTTTTCAATTGTGGAAATAAAGATAGCTTTTACAAGATGTTTAAAAATACAGTTAATACAGAACTCTTAATACATATTATAAAATAAATGATCACTTAAATAACACAAAGTAGGAGTTGCTAAATAATGTGAGGGTTGGTAAAAAGTTAAAAATAAAATAACTGTGCCATTCGCTGTCAGTGTAAAATTCATGTTACTTGAAAACTGTATGGCCACTATCTGTGATGAAATATGCTAACCTCCTTCCCTTCTAAGCTCAACATCTCCTTCATATGGAGGATGCTGATGCAGTCTTTCATTCGGACCTCTGGGAACGCACAAAAAATGGATTGTAGAAGCAGATGTGTCATCATGGTTCTGATGTCCGCTGAAAGAGTGTACGTGAGTTGTGAAATAGGCCTAAGTGTAATGTGTGCAAGTCTGTGATGTGAATAAATTGTGTGATATTGGTTTAAGAATTAAGTACAAGGGTGGTTTGATAAGTCTGGCAAAGAAGCAAGAAAACATATTTCTCTCGTAAACAACTCACCTTACTTCTCGACATAGTCTCCTTTGAGGGATACACAATTCGTCCAGAAATCCACCAGATTTTCCATACCATCGGAAAAATGCATTCTATCAAACTCTGCAAAATACTTGTTGATTATAACTACCACTTCTTCATTCGCTGAAAATTTCTTCCCAACAAGCCAACGTTTCAAGTTAGGGAACTGAAAGAAGTGATTTCGGGGATGTCTGGTGAGTAGGGTGAATGAGGCACCATTTCAAAGGCCAAGTAATGCACTTACGCCATTGTTGTCGTAGATGTGTGGAATGGTACATTACCCTGGTGAAAGAGCACGTTTTTCGTGCCAACCTTAATCATTTTTCACCCAGCACAAGATTCAAACGATCCACCAACGAAGCATAATAGGGTACACCTGCCTTTTTCCAAGTAATCTATGAGGATTATTACATGAAAGCCCAAAAAACAGTGCCTATCACATTACCAGCTGACAAAATGGATTCTGTCTTCTTCGATGCCCTTTCATCGGCTTTTGTCTATTGTTTTGACTGCCTTTTTGACTCTGGTGTGTAATGATGGATCCAGCTATCATCTACAGTCAGAAACCGCGCCAAAAGTCTTGTGGATTTCTGTTAAACTTCGTCAGCCATTGTGCTTAAATGTTGTGCCGGATTCGCTTTTAATGACTGTGGGCAATCGCGGCACCAACCTCGCACATACCATCTTCATAGCCAATGCTCCGTGCAGGATATTATGTACTCCCTTAGATGAGATGCCTACAGTCTCAGCAAGCTCACGAATTTTTATTCGGAAGTCTTGCATTACGGTATCAACGATTTTGTCAATGGACGTCCGGAGCGCTCTTCGTCCTCGTTGCTTGTCCGACCGTGTTTAGATTCATTAATTCAAAAGCAAATGGACTTCAGTTATGGTGCAGGGTTCGTGTGAACTTCTTTCTGTTCTGTTTTTATCTGTGTGGCAGATCAACCCTACAAATGAAAATGTTAAATAATAGCACGAAACTCAGTTTTCTCCATTTTCAGTCACACTCGACACTGACAATTTCAGATGGCTGTCAAGAACGCACTGCATGCGACACATCGTTGAAATTCTTTATACGATCCTTGGAACAATCAAGCTTACCGACCATGAAGGAATAACAAAAGCGTTCCATTCTTTCATGAAAATATACCAGACTTGCCAAACAACTCTCGTAGATCCGTGCTGCTGCGTGTTTATCGTTGTATTAAGCTGACATGTCTAACGCCATCGAAAAATATAAGGATAAATAAACAACTAACTAATTAAACATGTTTGTACCGTGTTCTGTATAACATACTTCGCTTAAGTTTAATGGCAAGGCACACACAGTTTTTTCCTCTTCTTCTGCAACCACAAGCAGGTAAGTTCTAACATCACGATCTACCAGAAACAGACGCTACTGAACTCGAAATCCAGGGACTGCTACGGCTCAATGCCAGCCCACTCAAATTAGTGGCATTCCCGTGGTTGCCCGGAACGGATGCACAGACACACCTCGCTCTGTTGTGAAGCTCAAGGCTAACTAACTTCGGCTTGAGCGGCGCAAAGCATCGCAGCTGAAACAACACTCCTACGTCCAACTTCTAGGACACCTAATTAATACGGAAACTGCTAATTTCGCGAAGTGCTTGCGTTTACTGTCCCCGGAACCGAATGTTGGCAAACCTATCAGAACAGTAACTAAACTAGTCTCCGAAATTTGACGGAAGTAAAGAAACGAGACTTTATTTCCTGAATACCTTGTCGAAAAATTGCAGATTAAGAAAAAAAGCTTAAGCAGAAGACATTGGTATACAACATTGTCAATAACACCTAATCGCGGCAATAATAGGGCTTTTTGGCATCTGAACAGGACTCATACAGTCATCATCTCTCATCTTCTATATACAGGGTGTTTCAAAATTGAACGGCAATAAAAACTAAACGAGCAGCGATAGAAATACACCGTTTGTTGCAATATGCTTGGGACAACAGTACATTTTCAGGCGGACAAACTTTCGAAATTACAGTAGTTACAATTTTCAACAACAGATGGCGCTGCAAGTGATGTGAAAGATATAGAAGACAACCCAGTCTGTGGGTGCGTCATTCTGTACGTCGTCTTTCTGCTGTAAGCGTGTGCTGTTCACAACGTGCAAGTGTGCTGTAGACAACATGGTTTATTCCTTAGAACAGAGGATTTTTCTGGTGTTGGAATTCCACCGCCTAGAACACAGTGTTGTTGCAACAAGACGAAGTTTTCAACGGAGGTTTAATGTAACCAAAGGACCGAAAAGCGATACAATAAAGGATCTGTTTGAAAAATTTCAACGGACTGGGTACGTGACGGATGAACGTGCTGGAAAGGTAGGGCGACCGCATACGGCAACCACAGAGGGCAACGCGCAGCTAGTGCAGCAGGTGATCCAACAGCGGCCTCGGGTTTCCGTTCGCCGTGTTGCAGCTGCGGTCCAAATGACGCCAACGTCCACGTATCGTCTCATGCGCCAGAGTTTACACCTCTGTCCATACAAAATTCAAACGCGGCAACCTCTCAGTGCCGCTACCATTGCTGCACGAGAGACATTCGCTAACGATATAGTGCACAGGAATGATGACGGCGATATGCATGTGGGCAGCATTTGGTTTACTGACGAAGCTTATTTTTACCTGGACGGCTTCGTCAATAAACAGAACTGGCGCATATGGGGAACCGAAAAGCCCCATGTTGCAGTCCCATCGTCCCTGCATCCAAAAAAGGTACTGGTCTGGGCCGCCATTTCTTCCAAAGGAATCATTGGCCCATTTTTCAGATCCGAAACGATTACTGCATCACGCTATCTGGACATTCTTCGTGAATTTGTGGCGGTACAAACTGCCTTAGACAACACTGCGAACACCTCGTGGTTTATGCAAGATGGTGCCCGGCCACATCGCACGGCCGACGTCTTTAATTTCCTGAATGAATATTTCGATGATCGTGTGATTGCTTTGGGCTATCCGAAACATACAGGAGGCGGCGTGGATTGGCCTCCCTATTCGCCAGACATGAACCCCTGTGACTTCTTTCTGTGGGGACACTTGAAAGACCAGGTGTACCGCCAGAATCCAGAAACAATTGAACAGCTGAAGCAGTACATCTCATCTGCATGTGAAGCCATTCCCCCAGACACGTTGTCAACGGTTTTGGGTAATTTCATTCAGAGACTACGCCATATTATTGCTACGCATGGTGGATATGTGGAAAATATTGTTATACAGTTTCCCAGACCGCAGCGCCATCTGTTGTTGAAAATTGTAACTACTGTAATTTCGAAAGTTTGTCTGCCTGAAAATGTACTGTTGTCCCAAGCATATTGCAACAAACGGTGTATTTCTATCGCTGCTCGTTTAGTTTTTATTGCCGTTTCAAATATACCGGTCATTTTTGAAACACCCTGTATAAAAGGCAATATACTGACCGACTAACCGACTCATCATTGCCCAGCCTAAACCGCTGAGGCTAGAAAGTTGAGATTTGGAGACGGTGTGGATCTTCTACTATAGGCACCGTTTAAGAAGAGATGTCTCGAAATCCAACCCTAAGGAGATGAAAGATTTTTTGAAAAATGTCGCTTCTAAGGCAATTTAAAAGCTAGACCTACGAAAATTGCCATTAGATTTCTCGGTCAGAAATAAAGAAATATGTGTTTTAGCATATTTGGAAATTTAAGCCTATAGGGGTGAAACAGTCGGTGAAAGCTTTTTTTGATCACTGGTATTTGACATATATGAACACTGATATTTAACTTCTCGGTTGCAAATAAAAAATATATGTTTTAGTGTTTTTTGAAACTGAACCACAAAAGTGGTGAAATGGAGGTCGAGATGTTATTAGGGAAGCATTTTAAGGCTAAATCTATCAAATTTGTAATATGACTTCTCAGTCAGAAATTAAAAAATGCATGTTTAACTATTTTTGGAAATTCAATCTTTATGGGGGTTGTAATGGTACTTAAGTTACGTAACCATTACGGCACCTCAACTCAACCTCTCGATACCAGCAATATTCTACTGTGTTTCTGTAAAGTAGTTGACATATTTCTGAGACAACATTCAGATTTGACTTCATTAATGTAGAGGTACTTTGATACGTCGATATGTTTATGTTGCAATGATATTATTCTTATGTGTATACTTTCTTTTGTCACTATGATCTTTGACGTACTTGTAACTGATTTTTGGGCGTGTAAGCGATTATTAGTTGTTTGAGAGTCGGACCTTGAGAAGATCAAGTCTTGGACGTCATGTTGGAAAGACGCATATTGTAGTCAGCTTATAAAATGTGAACTTTAACAGTGAGGAAGATGTTTTCAAGTATGTTTTGTATTGTGAAGTGATGTTTTGTGTGTTGCGTGATATTGCAGCAAAAGCAATAAAAAGGAAGTGTAACTTAAATTCGGAGTGCCGATTACTTATTTTTATATTAACACTGTCCTGCAAAAGTGTAATCTTCAAGAATGGTTTGTGAAACACATCTATAAAATTTTTTAATATAGCAGAATAAAACCTAGGCCTGTTTGCATCCGAGCTTGGAATCATCACCACCTACATTTTCGACGATTGAGCCTTGATTTTACAACGAGACCAGCGTGGGAAACACGAAAAGATGAGTGCCTAGTTTATTTATTATTACATAAAATGACTGTATTAACTGTGCTCTAATGACACCTGCCACATAATAACTTTGTTGTTGCCCGAAAATGCAGTACTTAGCAGCATGAGCAACACCACAGTCATTATTAAATTTTGACCTTTGTTGTGGTAGGGTTGTTAGAGGGTGAAACAGGAGATTTAAGTTTTTATGAAAATATTTCATTTCTCAAGCATTTTAGGAACTAAATCTGTGAGAATTTGTATTTGGTCTCGCTGTTAGAAATAAAACATACGCATGACGTTATATCACTGTTTCTGGAAATTCAGGCCCTAATGGGGTGAAATAGAGGGTGAAAAATTTTATGAAAATATTTAATTGCGAAAGCATTTTAAATGTAAATCTTTGAAAATTGATGTTTGGCTTTTCGGGCAGAGATGAAAAAATACGTGTTTGGAAATTCAACTCTAAGCGGGTAAAATAGGGTTAGACTGATTAACTGACTCATCATCACCGAGCCCAAACTGCTAATAAGAGAAACTTGAAGTTTGGAGAGGGCGCGGAGCTTACACTGCAGGCATTGTTTAAGAATGGATTGTCTGAAATTCCACACCTAAGGGGGTGAAATAAGGGCTGAAAGGCTTTTTAAAGTATGTCGCTAATAAGGGAATTTTGAAACTAGAACTACGAAAACTTGTATTCAGTTTTTCAGTCAGAAAATAAAAAATACATGTTTCAGCATTTCTGGAAATTCAATTGCTAAGGAGGTAAAATAGTGGATGAAAGTTTTTTGCAAATAAATAATTACTGTAGAACTACTAAAGGATTTTTAAGGCTACATCTATGACAATTAGTATCTGATTTCTCGGCTAGAAGTAAAAGAAACTACGTTTTTAGTGTTTCTGGAAATTCGACCCCTAAAGGAGTGCAATGTGGGGATGAAAATTTTCAAGAAAATATTTCCTTACATTATAAAACTTTTAAAGTATAATTTATGAAAACTGGTATTTCACTTCTCGGATAGATATAAAGAATATTTGTTAGGGGGTGAAAGTTGCTATGGAAATACCTTCACAGCAACGCAAAAGGCACGGTTAACAAAAACTCGCTATTTGGTCAGAAGTACATTCAGAAAAGGCCATGTTTATATGGCCTCAATTAGCGTTCAAAGCTTAGAAGGTGATGCAATTTGTGAACAGCATAAACATTCGATTAAATAAAAACAAAAAATATCTCTGCAGGCCGTACAGTCTACGCGATTGAAGTAGCTGGCACTAAGCTAGTCATACATGTACGGTTTGACACACAGAACAGCAATGCACACAATGGATTGATACGTTACTAATCATATATCTATACTAATAATAAATCTGTGAAACTGTCGTATATGTCTGTTAGCCTTTGAACAGCATAATCTCCAAAATTCGAGACGAATTTTGATGGGGTTTTCGCAGGTAACTTGACAATAGTTTTGGGCAAAGTATAGACTTTCGTTAATCAAAATCGGATCACGAAAAATATGATATCGTGATCTGAAGTTTTACTCGAACTTTCTTGTCTGTCTGTTTGAAGAAGCTAATATCCGAAACTACTAGATGAATTTTCAAGGGGCTTTCGCAGATTACGTGAGTATAGTTTTGGGCACTGTATATGCCTTATTTCTTCAAAAACGAATTACGGAAGAAAGATACCCACCCATATTACAAAAATGTATATGCGTATGTTTCACATCTCCTCTCAAACCGCTGGACCGATTGCAACCAAACTTGGTACACATACCACGTACTGTCTGGAAACAATCGCTGTGAGTGTAAGAACCTATCAAAGAGGTGGGAGTGCAAAAGAAGTGTAGGCCACAGCGCGCAAATACCCACATTTTATTCAACCAGTATTTGAGAACGGGAGCATTTAGTGGCTTGCAAGGAACTTTTCAAACCTTTACGAAGCCTTCTCTCGTTGATGCCCCACACATGATGATGAAAGGAAAAAACGTTTATCGCTTAGTATATTTCCGTTGTTAATTTTCGCATCAGTCATGACGTTTTATTACTTCTTCACTACTAACTATTCGCAACACATTTCGTAGACAATGTTCACATACGCCACTGAATGTACCTGCAAAACTATATTATTTCACAACACATAGATCAGGATATACGGCGTCATGAACACTGAAATGCGTGAAAAACTGCCGCATCATGCATGACGTTTAAAATAGTTGTTACTAACCTGCTTAATTAATTTCGATGAAATTTCGTAAGGCGATAGCTTGAACCCGGAAGAATGAACATAGCCTATTTTCTGATTTGAATAGTATTACGCGAATAAGGGGTAATACTTACTCTTTGAAAAAGCTATTTATTTACTCTTTGACTTTTGAGCTTTAACATATTTCTCAAAATTCCTTTATTGGTTGATGTGTGCTACGTAATACGATTCAAAGTAATGAGTGCAATGCTTAGACAATCTTCAATGGGTTTAATCCATAGTTCCACACTATTTGTTGCACAATGTATGTGTTGTATAATGTATAGCTGTTACGTGCGCTATCCAGTATTTGAGAAGGAGAGCATTTAATGGCTTGTCAACAAACATTACACAGAATTTCAAGCCTTTACGAAACTGTTTCTCGCTTAGAACCCTCACAGAATGATGAAAGGAAAAAGTTAATTGCTTACTATCTTTTCACTGTCGATGTAATAAGACTGTCGCACGAGGCATGATATTTTAATTTATTACTTCTTTACTGATAACTGTATTCGTGACGTATTTGCAGACAGCCCTCACATACATAATTGAATGCACCTGCATAGTTTACCATTGTGCAACACGTAGTTCAGGATATATGGCGTCATAAACACTGAGATGCATGAAGAACTGACACATCAAGCATGACGTTTAAATTTGCATTTCGTAACCCGGGAAACCGATTTCGATGAAACTCGCCAAGGAGACAGGTCGAACCCTGAGGAAGAACATAGGTTATTTTAGAAAATTTGTAGTACACTATATTTACTGATTTGCAGGATTTTACGTGAATCAGGCGGAAATATTTACTCTTTGACTTTTGAACCTCATCGTTCTTTTTAATGCTTTTATTGGTTGGTATGCGCCACGTGATACGAGTCAAAGTAATGAACGGCAGACACGCGAGAGCAACTGATGTTACCGCACGTAAAGTAGATTACTTGATCAGCATCAATCATCGTAACACCACTACTAATGTGCGAACTCAACAGCGAGTAACAGCTAGTCATTAACATAACATTACAGTGGAAGCTAGTACAAGTTTGCCTGCGCCTCCAAGAAAAAGGCATATAAATTGCAATATGTTCTCAAATCTTGCAAATAGAGAAATATTATTGGACATGCCGGCAAACACTAAGCGATGTTGACCACACATTGTAGGAGGTGACTTGTAGTGATCGGACAGCCACGAAAGATGTGGGTGATGTCCTCTGTTTCACCACAGTCGAACAATGAAGTTGTGAACACACAAATGCTGGTACGATGCAAATGCTTCCTGTAAAAGCCGTGGTTGAATGTGAGTCGCCTTGTAATGTTCGTGAGTATTCTGGAGCTTCGATTTTTCTCGTAACAGAAATTAGAAATCAGCATCGAGTTCACATTGACATATTCTTTGCCTTTGTATTTGGAGCTCTCTTGGCATTCAGGGTTCCAATTCTCTCTGATTATTGATTTTGACTGGAGGTATATGACTATGTGAAAAACATCCCGCACTTGAACTTCTGTACAATCAAAGACGAGATGGAACTTCAAATAGATTTATTAACTCTCCATATTCGCAGTTGTGTATAAGCGATACTATAACAACCAGAGTCACAGAATCTCTACAAAAAACAAAGAGTAAAAATCGGTAGTTGCTCTACTATTCTAAGAGCAAATGTGACACGTCGCTACAGGCGAGTACCACGCCTCTAGCGGCAAAACACTCGGAGTTAAGGACGGCATTCTTCTGTCTTCATTTCGCACTCGATCGCGAACTTGGACGCGATTGGCTCCCGCACGCGTCGGCTGCGGTGTCCGTGTATCAGTCGCTACAGGAGCCCCCTTGGCGAGAGCGGAGCATAAGTCTTCTCAGTACCTGGCAGGAAAATGAACGTGTCTTCCTGCGAGTCGTGCGTTTTGCTTCGCCTTGATGTGGTTGAGGTGGTGGTGGAATGGGAGGCTGGACTGTAGTCCCTTCCTTCTCCTCTCTCGAAATTTTTGGCAGTGTAGTCGGCGCCTCTTTGAACATGTAGGCCGGTTTAACTCTAGTAATTGAAGCTGTAGCTTGTTTGCCATTAATTAGAATGTCCATGGAATGTAAACTCCTGTGCAGCATACGGTGTGGTCCAGTCTAGGTTGGTTGCAGTGGCGGTTTGACTGTCTGTGCGAAGCATAACGTTCGTGCACGTGTCCAGATCCTTATGCAGGAACGTCGGGTGCTGTCCGTGCCTAGTGGCTTTCATTGGTTTCATGCGGTCCACAGTGCCACGAAAGTACGTAGGAATTGCGGTTGATAGTTAACGTCGCATATCTTTGTGGCATCGACGAACTCACCGGGTAGACATAGCGACTCTCCGCTTACAAGCTCTACTGGTTAAGCCTCGACGTCTGGTTTGAATGCAGTCCTCAGACCAAGTAAGACAATGGGCAGAGCTGAAGTCCATGTGGTCCCGTGGAACATCAGTGCTGCCTTCAAAGTACGGCGCCATCTTTCCAGCATTCCATTACTAGCTGGCTGTTAGGCAGTGGTCTTATGGTACGATTATCCGCAGAACTTGGCTAGTTACGTGAACAATTCAGACTCGAACTGCCTCCAACTGTCGGTTGTTGTACGGACAGGACAACCGAATCTGGCGAGCCATGTTGACGTGAAAGCTGCTGTTAGCGTTTCTGCCGAAATGTCGTCAGTAGGTACTGCTTCCGGCCAACGTGTGTACCTGTCGGTCATTGTCATTAAATAGCGATGGCCGTCTGAGGGAGGCAGTGGTCCTACCAAGTGTAGATGAATGTGAGCAAAACACGCGCTGACATCCGTGAATTCCCCTATGGATCGTGCACCTGGTGGGCAACTTCGCATAACTGGCAGCGCGGGCAAGCTCTAGTCCACTGACTACAATCCCTGTCCATGCCCGTCCACACAAACCTCTTTAACATCAGCTTAACCGTCGCGCACTCTCCAAGGTGACACAGGTTATGGAGGTTACCGAAAACTGTCCGGCGGAATGCGGTCGGTACTTATGGTTGTGATCTGCCATATAGTACGTTGCGATAGATCTTGCCAGTTTCGCTAGGGAATGTCGACAAGTTGCAATTTTAGCGAAGTTTTTTCGTCGCGTAATATTGCGTTTAGTTCAGGGCCTTCTTGCTGCTAGCTCTATCTTGTTCAATGGTTGTGAAATACCAGACATTCTGGATAAGCAATCGGCCACCACGTTGGTCAATCTGGAAATGTGCCGCAAGTCCATAGTGAATTGACTTATAAACTCGAGTTGAGAGTACTGACCTGGTGAGCACTTGTCACTGTTCTTACTGAATTCGTATACCAACGGTTTGTGATCGATATAAGTTGCAAAATCCCGTGCCTCGACCTGTGTTCTGAAGGTTGACGGCCAACAGCTCCCTATGATACGCGCTCCAAAGCTGCTGTGAAAGCGTCAATTTATGTGAAAAATATGGCCGGCCGCGGTGGCCGTGCGGTTCTAGGCGCTTCAGTCCGGAACCGCGAGACTGCTACGGTCGCAGGTTCTAATCCTGCCTCGGGCATGGATGTGTGTGATATCCTTAGGTTAGTTAGGTTTAAGTAGTTCTAAGTTCTAGGGGACTGATGACCTCAGATGTTAAGTCCCATAGTGCTCAGAGCCATTTTGAAAAATATGCCAGCGGCTGCCATGCATCATCTACCCATTGTTGTAAAGCCGAGCCAATTGCAAACTGGCTAGCGTCAACCACTAAGGTGAGCGGAGCGTCTCTAGTGGATGAGCGAATAGGGTGGCTGAGCAAGGCTGTCTTTCGTCGCTTTGAAGGACGTGTCCATACTCTCATTCCACTGCATGGGAGCGTTACCTCGTACCTTTGCGCCTGATAGTACTGCATTTAACGGCGCTTGTTGCTCGGCGGTTCGTGCTAACTGACGCCGGTAAAAATTCAGCATCCCGAGGTATCTGCATAGCTCTTTTACGGTGGTAGGTTTTGGCAGTTGTAAGATGGCCTGTGCTTTTCCTGGTAGTGGTGCAGAGCCAGAGTACGATATGTGGTGGCCCAGAAATTCAACTTCAGGCTGGCCAAAAACGCATTTCGTAGTGGTTGAAACTACGCCGTACTTCTCCAGTCGTTTAAAAACCTCACGTAAGTGACTGGTGCTGCTCTCTGGTTTCCGAATAGACAAACACGTCGTCCAGGTATGCGAAGCAGAAAGGTAGCCCATGCAAGATGGAATCTATAAACCGCTGCCAGGTTTGAGCAGCGTTCTGCAACCTGAATGTCATAAACTTCGACTCGAACAATCTGAAGGGTGTAATTTTAGCTGTCTTGGGGACGTCCTCTGGCGCGACCGAGGTCTTCTTGTAGTTCTTCGTACTATCAAACACGCTAAATGTTGTTGAACCATGAACAGCGTGATTGTAGTCACGTGATAGTGGTACAGGGTAGCGGTCGGGGATAGTCCTGGCATTCAGCACTCCACCTTTTTTTTAGGTACTAGGTGTAATGCTGATGCCCAAGAACTGGATGATTGGCGCATAATTCCCTCCTTCAACATAAGATCAAACTCTGCGTTTGCTATTGCAAGGCGTCCGGGCACTAACCTCTGTGGGCGACATGACACAGGTGGTCCATCAGTAGTTTTGATGTGGTGGACACTGTCGTGCAACACCTGCTGTGGCGCTCCCGGTTGTCTAGTTAAAATTGGAAAATCTTGCAAAATTGCGCAGTACTCTTCATTTGCTGCTTGCGCAAGCTTGATGCTACTGGTTCTAGTATCGCGGTGGTATCCGGTGGTTGTCAGACCAGTAAGGTTGCCCACAAGGCAGGCATTAGATACATCAAGCAAAAGTTTGAAATATGCTAAGAAGTCAGCGCCTATTATCGCCTCAGCCACATCCGCTACTGCGAAATTCCATGTAAATTGTCTAAGCAGGCCTAGATTCACATCCTCACGCCGTGGACCATAAGTTGGGATCTCTGTATTGCTAGCAGCTGGTAAGTTGACTGCCGTGCGTGGCCTGTAGCAGAGGAGTGACTTCAGCGGTAAAATACTCAGGGGTCAATCCATACCAAGTGGTCCAAGAAAAAAATAATTGGTTGCTTGACCATCTCAGAAAAATTTTACACTCCTGGAAATTGAAATAAGAACACCGTGAATTCATTGTCCCAGGAAGGGGAAACTTTATTGACACATTCCTGGGGTCAGATACATCACATGATCACACTGACAGAACCACAGGCACATAGACACAGGCAACAGAGCATGCACAATGTCGGCACTAGTACAGTGTATATCCACCTTTCGCAGCAGTGTGTAAGCCTTCCGCTGCTATTCTCCCATGGAGACGATCGTAGAGATGCTGGATGTAGTCCTGTGGAACGGCTTGCCATGCCATTTCCACCTGGCGCCTCAGTTGGACCAGCGTTCGTGCTGGACGTGCAGACCGCGTGAGACGACGCTTCATCCAGTCCCAAACATGCTCAATGGGGGACAGATCCGGAGATCTTGCTGGCCAGGGTAGTTGACTTACACCTTCTAGAGCACGTTGGGTGGCACGGGATACATGCGGACGTGCATTGTCCTGTTGGAACAGCAAGTTCCCTTGCCGGTCTAGGAATGGTAGAACGGTGGGTTCGATGACGGTTTAGATGTACCGTGCACTATTCAGTGTCCCCTCGACGATCACCAGTGGTGTACGGCCAGTGTAGGAGATCGCTCCCCACACCATGATGCCGGGTGTTGGCCCTGTGTGCCTCGGTCGTATGCAGTCCTGATTGTGGCGCTCACCTGCACGGCGCCAAACACGCATACGACCATCATTGGCACCAAGGCAGAAGCGACTCTCATCGCTGAAGACGACACGTCTCCATTCGTCCCTCGATTCACGCCTGTCGCGACACCACTGGAGGCGGGCTGCACGATGTTGGGGCGTGAACGGAAGACGGCCTAACGGTGTGCGGGACCGTAGCCCAGCTTCATGGAGACGGTTGCGAATGGTCCTCGCCGATACCCCAGGAGCAACAGTGTCCCTAATTTGCTGGGAAGTGGCGGTGCGGTCCCCTACGGCACTGCGTAGGATCCTACGGTCTTGGCGTGCATCCGTGCGTCGCTGCGGTCCGGTCCCAGGTCGACGGGCACGTGCACCTTCCGCCGACCACTGGCGACAACATCGATGTACTGTGGAGACCTCACGCCCCACGTGTTGAGCAATTCGGCGGTACGTCCACCCGGCCTCCCGCATGCCCACTATACGCCCTCGCTCAAAGTCCGTCAACTGCACATACGGTTCACGTCCACGCTGTCGCGGCATGCTACCAGTGTTAAAGACTGCGATGGAGCTTCGTATGCCACGGCAAACTGGCTGACACTGACGGCGGCGGTGCACAAATGCTGCGCAGCTAGCGCCATTCGACGGCCAACACCGCGGTTCCTGGTGTGTCCGCTGTGCCGTGCGTGTGATCATTGCTTGTACAGCCCTCTCGCAGTGTCCGGAGCAAGTATGGTGGGTCTGACACACCGGTGTCAATGTGTTCTTTTTTCCATTTCCAGGAGTGCATATTTGCTGGGTGAATTCCCCAATGTTTAGTAGTCACAAAAATATTTTTTAAAAAAAATTATTGTTTATTAGTTTCAAATGGCGGCCATATTTGTTCCAGACCGCATGCGTTTTCTCGTATTTGCAAGCATCTCCATTTTTTACAATTATGCAGTAATGGATCGTCCCAAGCCTTTCAGATAAAATGCATTTAGTTCAACACACTCTGGGCTACAAATTAACATCATTATCACTTAGCTGAATGTATTCTTTAATATATTTTTGATAATTTAAAGTTATCAGCCACAAATTAAAAAAACTTAATTTTTGAACAGTAGGTTTGCAAAGAAAGATTAATTTCTCAGCTTTAATATTTTTTCTGCTATTACACTCTGTAGTATAGCTACTTTTTATAGAGTATCAATGGTGAGCAGCTTACACTTATGAAAATACACTATTTTAAAACATCTTTTTTTTTTATTTTACCATATTGTGGCATGCAATATCTTTGTTGGGGGACCAGATAAAAATCTGAAAATTTGAATGTTATTAGACCTTTGTCATATAAAACTTCAGTATAAATTTCAACTTTGAAATTCATTTGGAACTTATGGAAAAAAATTACAAACACGAGTCAAAAATACGTTTTTTAACATCTGTGGCATCTAGGCTTGTGGAATAAAATATATCAGTTACAGTATATAATTTAATCATATCTATGATTACTCACTTTTTTATTAAAAATAAACCTACTAATTACATTATATTGTTCACTTGTTATTTGTTTTTAGTACATCGCTCATTGAATATTTGAGAAATTTGTTCACTCCTTTTGGGTGTTAGATTATAAGTTCGCCCAGTCACAGTTGTAAATTCCATGGGAGACAGCTTCCTTAGTACATTTTCAAGTGGCATCCAAACTTGATCCTTCTCAATTTTTTTAAAGATATCCTTGGTCCTGGAAGGTGATGAAATACAACATGTACATCTTGGTTTTGATAGTCAATATTATCAACTTCGCCAATCCACCACTGTTCATCGGTAAACACAAGCCACTATGTCTTTCTTTTGAAGAACCAGTTGTACAAGTTTTCACTCTGATGAAGTTCACTATCAGGCGAAGTTGATGTGATCTTTTACTTCAGTAAGTTGTGTGATTAGGGTACAAAACAATGAAAAGATCGAGTGCCTTTAATCTTCTGACAAGTGTTGTACTTTTCCTTCAAGACACTGTCATAAACCTCTCGTATTTCCTCACATTGTACAAAAACATAGGTAATTCCTTTGATATGTTTTTTACAGAATTCATACATTTCTTGGGGTGTTATGATATGATTGTCATCAGTCCGCTGCAGACTTTCTTTTGCGACAGCTCGCTTTGTTGTACTCCCGACACCATCACAAGCATTTTTCCAATGGCACGTAGCGAAAAAGTGCCATTCTGCATCAAACCCAAAATCTTCTCTATGAAAGGAGATGTTAATTTTTTTTTTGTTTTTATATTGACTTGCTGCCCCATCCGAAAAGTAAAGCAGCTTTTTGTGGAAGGGTGGTGCTGTTTAATGTAGTTGTTAATTATAGTTGAAAATGTGCACTGCTGTAGTGTTGTGTTCAAGGTAGTCACTTACGACACAAAAGCTGTGGCTCATTAGTTTATCTTCATAATAGAATACAAATGGATGATCTGTGACCTGTTTGTTTACCCAGTGGTGCCCTTGCACTTCATCTTGAACAACAAAGCAATAATTTTCCAAAAACTCAGCAAGAACTAAGCATTCATCAGCTGCCAAGGTTTGCTTTTTGTCTTTCAAAAATTTACTTTGAACTTTAGCAACAAAATGATTCATTTTCAGATTTTCAAGGTTAGCCATCAACACTTCAAAAAACTCTTCTCGTTGTTTTTTGACTGTCACCATTTCAGTTCTGTCTTTTGTGTCGCCCGTTGTTTGTATTTTATATTATCAGGCATCAAATCGTCGTCTTCGGTTTCTTCAAACATGTCAAGTAAGGTTTGTTTGCCTGCACAATCTTCACATTTTCCCTTGATCATACAATTGTAACTGTCAATATTACAAACCGGTACCATAACTTCCAGAACGTCTTACAGTCAGCTCTAAGATTGGCCCCACCTGTCATCAACTTTGCGTTCTGATTATACAAACAAACACAAACATTATGGGTGCCAGATGCCCCTGCAACAATACACCATCTTGGTCTCAACTCGCAAAACTTTGATCTTCCAATTTTAATGTCAGGATTTTCTTTTTTTAAATTCAGTGAATAGTTCATTTAAATTACACAATATTAACCCTTTTTTGTCTTTGAATCTTAGAACCATTTTCTTTCACAGAAACCCAGTCTTTCTGCCAGACATCAAACGGCTGTTTTTGTCATCGTCATCATACTTAATAACTTTATTGACTGTATTTTCATCTACCAAATTAGATGCACTTTTCTTTTGTGAGGCTGGTGAAATACCCTTTTCTTTTACTAATTGCTTTGTTAACTTAACAAGACGTTCTGACACATTAAATTCATCACGAACTTTTGCTCGACTCCAAGAATTCGGCAGTAAACTGATAATTTTATCCTCTTTGTTTGAAGTACTGCATTTAGTTTTTAGTTCTTCTATCAAATCATCATATTCGGTTGGCGAAGTTTTAGAACTTTCATCTGTTTTAGTACAAATTTTATTTTGAAATGAAACTTCCAAATTCTTTTTGACTGCAGCTGCCACTCTCTCAGTTTTTGTTTTCATGGCACTTGGTATTTTATCTTGACTTAGTTTTCTTATTTTACTAACAGGCGATATACCCAGGATTTCACAAGCTGTATCTGCTTAATAATAAATGAAAAGCACCAGTTTGCTTTTGTTCTACAATATGTAGAACAAAAGCAAACTGGTGCCGTTTATTGACAACTGCTTTCAATGATTATATAGAGTACAATCACCAACAATGCGACAATCTTCCAAAGAAGAAGGACCACTAGCCTTCACCCATAAGTGAACGCTACAATCAGAATTTATCTTACAACGTCTACGACAAGACAAAGACAAACTCCCGTGCGGAAATAGGTAGGAACCCCCACTAGCAATAATAATCTCAGAGACAGGTATAGTACGGTAAGCTAAGATTTCCCGACTTTCAAAGGATTCCAAACCAGCTCTACCTGCATTGTTACAAGCAACGAAAGCTACAGTTACCCATCCGTTACCCAAACTGGAGGAAGAAGAAACTTTCATTAAAGAAAAATTTAACCTCGCACCACAAAACGAAGTAGGTCCATGAATAAGAACAAATTGAGTAGTTTTACCAACTCCTCTTCTTTCGTTCTTTTTACCCTTCGCAGAAGATGTCGAAGCACCAATAGTGCCGTCCACATTGACAAGTGATTTATAAATCAGCATTCGCCGGCGACGACGAAAGCAACGTTTACAGACAAAGTAGGTCCATGAATAAGAACAAATTGAGTAGTTTTACCAACTCCTCTTATTTCGTTCTTTTTACCCTTCGCAGAAGATGTCGAAGCACCAAGAGTGCCGTCCACATTGACAAGTGATTTGTAAATCAACATTCGCCGGCGACGACGAAAGTAAAAAAAAGGGAAGGCGAGACGAATTCGTCGTAAGAATCGCCGCTTAATGAAGTTGTGGAAGATGCCTGTGCTGCCGATGGCTGTTGGCAAACTTACTATGTATCATACTGTTAATATTAAGTTTACTTATGGTGGAGGTCAACATGATAATACTTTTTTGAAGAGTAGTACCTTGAAGCCAGTAACACACACTGAGTGGTTTAAGATGTATGCTTGTCATTATTCTCGTGTTTTGTGTAGTAGGGCAGTGATTACTACGAGTGGATTTAATGTTCATACTTTGTTGTATCCACATTTTGAGACACGTGAATCAGAGCCACGTATTAGTAGCTGTACGTCCCGTTTGAATAATTGTTTGGATATGTTGGGACGTAGTCGGTCAAATGTTGCTACTGCTCCTTCAGAGATGTTGATTGTTTCTAAACCTGCTTATAATCAATATTGTTGTATTCGTCATTCATTATGTAGAACAAAAGCAAACTGATGCTTTTCATTTATTATTATAATGTTGTTCTACCAAGAACCGACGGAAGATTCTGTTAATACTGTATCTACTTTTTTAATGGTTGCTGGTAAGTCACAAAATTCTGTATCTGAGGTTTCACTATCCGCTTTTTTAATGGTTTCTGGTAAGTCACAAAATTCTGTATCTGAGGTTTCACTATCCTTTCTCTTGTAAATTACAAATGTCTTAGAATAACATGCGGACACAATGATTTTCCTGGCATGCGATTGACAAAAGGGCTTTTATTTTTAGAATAATGATCAAATGTTATTTCTTGCAGACCTTTTGCTATAGGTTTCTTATGTTTCTCAAAAGGGTCCATGCAAGACTGACCAAAAAGGTGATGAATTTTTTTTAAGTATTTCATTTTATGGTACTGGTATGTTGATTAGACCTCTAAGTAAAACAACACTTTTTCTTCATCACTGTAATCTTCGATTAAATTAATTTCTTTAGGATACACACCATAAACACTTTTATGACATGTTTCATTAATAATAACACCAATAGAACACTGAGACACCATTTTTCAACTGCATAGTTCAAGAGCGTCTAGCCAAATAAGTGTGAGTAGACAATTGTTGGTGTAAGGGGAAAGACAATAATCAGACTTGTATACGCTTACAGATGCAATTGTTAGTCTGCCGAAACAATTACCACAGCATTGTTTCGACAAATTAGCTAATGTAATGTGGTGTGTTACATTATGCAATTGGTATACTTTATTTGATTAGCCTACCAGATATCGCAAATGTTAAAAAACGTATTTTTGACTCGTGTTTGTAATTTTTTTTCCATAACTTCCAACTGAATCTCAAAGTTGAAATTTATACTGAAGTTTGATATCATAAAGGTCTATTAACTGTGAAATCTTCAGATTTTTTTCTGGTCCCCCAACAAAGATATTGCACGCCACAAAGGGGAAAATTAAAAACAAAATCCATTTTTAAAATAGTGTATTTTTTAAAGTGTAAGCTGCTTACCATTGTTACTCTATAAAAAGTAACTATACTACATAGTGTAATGACAGAAAAAATATTAAAGCTGAGAAATTAATCTTTCTTTGCAAAACTACTGTCCAAAAATTGAGATTTTTTAATTTGTGGCTGATAACATTGAACTATCAAAAATATATTAAAGAATACATTCAGATGAGTGATAATGATGTTAATTTGTAGCCCAGAGTGAGTTGAACTAAATGCATTTTATCTGAAAGGCTTACGACAATCCACGACTGAATAATTGTAAAAAATGTAGATGCTTGCAAATACGAGAAAACGCATGGGGCCTGGAACAAATATGGCCGCCATTTCAAACTAATAAACAATAAATTTCTTTAAAAAATATTTTTGTGAGTACTAAACATTGGGGAATTCACCCAGCAAATATTAAATTTTTCTGAGATGGTCAAGCAACCACTGCTCGACCACTTGGTATGGACTGACCCTCAGATCAGATCCAATACCAATTAGATATATCCTTCCTGAGGTCCGATCCGTTATAAACAGGCGCCGAGAGGTGTTGTGGCAGTCGGTTTCGCCTACTGACGACCGCCGTTCCCATTTGGGAATGTGCATGGGCTTGTATACTTTTCCGCCTGCTCCCTGTATCTGCAGTGGTACCAGCAAACTGTGGGACCAGACTCTGACGCGGTATGTGAAGTGGAGCGGCTCCTTGAACGTTGTCGGCTACGGCGGCTCGAGTTACCGCGTGAAAGCTGCCATCTGTGCACTTAAGAGATCCACCTTGGCGGCCAGTGCATCGTAATCGGCACGCGACACCGTGCGGGTTATGGACGTAATACTGGAAGGATCAGTTACTGTACTGACCTGCGAGCACGGCGTGATGGCATCTTGAATGCGGTCAGCAAGTTCTGCGACCGCGTCCAGTGACATGTCCGACTGCGTAGCAATGATGGTTTTTACCTGGGCCGGCAGACGGTTGCTCCAAATCGTACGAAGGAGGTTGTCAGGAACGGTGCCGATGTTCACTTTGTTGTGAATATGGGGAAGGTATTGTGAGGGTTTCCTGTCACCCTTTTCTCCTTGAGTCAATACCTGGTGAATGCGATCTTCCTGTGAAGCCGCTGTACGACGTATGAGCTCTGCTTTTGATCTGTCATAGGCGTTTTACGTCGGAGGAGGTGTTATTATGTCTTGGACTTCCATAGTAATTCGCTGGTCGAGCTGGTTTACCACCAAAGAAAATTTTGTGTTATCGGCGGTGATTCCATCGAAGCTTGCTGATTCCGTACGGAAAACTCACGTCGAGGTCACCACCGACGGGAGGTATAACTATGTGAAAAAATCCCGTACTTGAACTTACATACAATCAAAGACGAGATGGAACTTCAAACAGATTTATTAACTCTCCACATTCGCAGTTGTTTATAAGCGGTGCTAGAGAAGAATGCTGAAGATTAGATGGGTAGATCACATAAGTAATGAGGAGGTATTGAATAGGATTGGGGAGAAGAGAAGTTTGTGGCACAACTTGACAAGAAGAAGGGATCGGTTGGTAGGACATGCTCTGAGGCATCAAGGGATCACCAATTTAGTATAGGAGGGTAGCGTGGAGGGTAAAAATCGTAGAGGGAGACCAAGAGATGAATACACTAAGCAGATTCAGAAGGATGTAGGTTGCAGTAGGTACTGGGAGATGAAGAAGCTTGCACAGGATTGAGTAGCATGAAGAGCTGCATCAAACCAGTCTCAGGACTGAAGAGCACAACAACAACAACTATAACAAGAGTCACAGAATCTCTACAAAAGCAAAGATAAAAATCGGTAGTTGCTCTGTTATTCTAAGAGCAAATATGGCGCGTCGCTGCAGCCGAATCACCGCGACCCTAGCGGCGAAAACGCTCGGTGTAAGGAGGCATTCTTGTGTCTTCATTTCGCACTCGCGCGCGTACTTCGACGCAAGTAGCAATCGCTCGCGCTGACTGCGGTGTCAGTGTGTAGCAGTCGCTGCAATTTAATAATATTTAAAAGATCTGTAACTGGTAATTTCATGTGTTGCCTCGCTTCATTATAGACCGCTGCTTTGGCTAGCTTTGAAAGGTGACGGTTAGTTATCTCAACATTGATTAACGTAATCATCATCTGTACGTCATGCCAGTGGTGCTGTATCCAGTGTGCCATGCATATTTTACATTGAAGAAACGGCACTAAAAGCCTCCTGGAAGGAAGATGGAGCATATAAGTGTTTTATTTTAAATAATAATTTCAAATAATCTGTACTGCATGCAGTTGGCTGACCCTGTGGGTAGGTAGAATGTAACGCATCATGGTGGCAGAGGAAGGAAAAATATAGTGAGGACGGGAACGACGGCTTGATTTTCAAATTATAACGAAAATTTCTCCCACCTCGACACTTTACGTTACTTTGAGCGTGACAATGAGGCGATCTGCTTGAGGAAGATGGTAAACTTTAAGGAAAATCTCTCCCCACCACCTGAGTTACTTTGGGAGGGAGAGAGAGGCCTTTGTATGAGAGAGATGACAAATTCGGGACCGTCAAAGACAGAATTGCGACTTTATCTCCGTAGTGATATACTTAAGTAATTGGGGTATGCTCGGTTCCGTTTAAAAAGGATGGCTCGATAATGTGATTGGGTCGAGCCACACACGTTTGCTTCCATACCCTGCAACTAAACTCGCTGCAAATGATAAAATGTACCTGTGATCCTGCAGTCAAATAGTCTGTACATTGGCAAGAATTGCGAACCAATAAACTAATCAAAAATATTTAATGAAAGATCATTGAATAATTAACAAATGTGTTTTATTCTAGAGTGTGAAACTGATACAGACAACACCAGACAATTACACTCCTGGAAATGGAAAAAAGAACACATTGACACTGGTGTGTCAGACCCACCATACTTGCTCCGGACACTGCGAGAGGGCTGTACAAGCAATGATCACACGCACGGCACAGCGGACACACCAGGAACCGCGGTGTTGGCCGTCGAATGGCGCTAGCTGCGCAGCATTTGTGCACCGCCGCCGTCAGTGTCAGCCAGTTTGCCGTGGCATACGAAGCTCCATCGCAGTCTTTAACACTGGTAGCATGCCGCGACAGCGTGGACGTGAACCGTATGTGCAGTTGACGGACTTTGAGCGAGGGCGTATAGTGGGCATGCGGGAGGCCGGGTGGACGTACCGCCGAATTGCTCAACACGTGGGGCGTGAGGTCTCCACAGTACATCGATGTTGTCGCCAGTGGTCGGCGGAAGGTGCACGTGCCCGTCGACCTGGGACCGGACCGCAGCGACGCACGGATGCACGCCAAGACCGTAGGATCCTACGCAGTGCCGTAGGGGACCGCACCGCCACTTCCCAGCAAATTAGGGAAACTGTTGCTCCTGGGGTATCGGCGAGGACCATTCGCAACCGTCTCCATGAAGCTGGGCTACGGTCCCGCACACCGTTAGGCCGTCTTCCGCTCACGCCCCAACATCGTGCAGCCCGCCTCCAGTGGTGTCGCGACAGGCGTGAATGGAGGGACGAATGGAGACGTGTCGTCTTCAGCGATGAGAGTCGCTTCTGCCTTGGTGCCAGTGATGGTCGTATGCGTGTTTGGCGCCGTGCAGGTGAGCGCCACAATCAGGACTGCATACGACCGAGGCACACAGGGCCAACACCCGGCATCATGGTGTGGGGAGCGATCTCCTACACTGGCCGTACACCACTGGTGATCGTCGAGGGGACACTGAATAGTGCACGGTACATCCAAACCGTCATCGAACCCATCGTTCTACCATTCCTAGACCGGCAAGGGAACTTGCTGTTCCAACAGGACAATGCACGTCCGCATGTATCCGTGCCACCCAACGTGCTCTAGAAGGTGTAAGTCAACTACCCTGGCCAGCAAGATCTCCGGATCTGTCCCCCATTGAGCATGTTTGGGACTGGATGAAGCGTCGTCTCACGCGGTCTGCATGTCCAGCACGAACGCTGGTCCAACTGAGGCGCCAGGTGGAAATGGCATGGCAAGCCGTTCCACAGGACTACATCCAGCATCTCTACGATCGTCTCCATGGGAGAATAGCAGCCTGCATTGCTGCGAAAGGTGGGTATACACTGTACTAGTGCCGACATTGTGCATGCTCTGTTGCCTGTGTCTATGTACCTGTGGTTCTGTCAGTGTGATCATGTGATGTATCTGACCCCAGGAATGTGTCAATAAAGTTTCCCCTTCCTGGGACAATGAATTCACGGTGTTCTTATTTCAATTTCCAGGAGTGTATATTTAATAATGTTTACTCAAGTATGTAATCTCAAATAATCGGTATGTGGTCCTACAATTACTAGTTATATACAGCCTGAAATATAATTTTATTAAAATGCAATAAGGTTGCGTTAAATGCTCTACAAGAATGGTAGCGGAATCCGCAAGTTAAATAGTCACCCAAGACGGGCGAAAAACTAACTCCATTCCATGATCACAATAAACGGAAGTTAAAGTATTCTAGAGGCCTTTCACCACCCAGAATCTATCACGTTCTTTAGAGAGCACTTGCTGTATTCGGGGAGGTACCTCTCTAGCAGTTTTTGTGTCCGGTCATCTTTATTATAGTCTGTGTGTGAGGGAGCCTCAGACGATTCTGTGGCAGTATTAGATGCAAATTTCTCGACCTCCGCTATACTGTGGAAAATTGTAAGCTATCATCTGCTTGACCGAATATTACACGTTATCTTAGACAGGGCTACCTTCTTCCAGATCTCCAAGTAAGTGTGGTCCATCGCTCCCTTGAGAGCACCACTCAAAAAGTGCATGTCCGCACATGACTCCACTGGCTACCCCTAATTGGCTGAAGGCCGTCCCGATGAAAAATACGTTGTTCACAGTTCTATAGACGGCATAATCCGTATCACTTCAGGCAGGGGGTTACCTTCATAGTCTCGGATGTTATTAAATTTATCATATGTTAAAATTCAGGAGTAAGTATGAAACACATAATTTTTTGTTTTCTCCAAAACAATTCCTGCCCCGAGATACAGGCCTCCAAAGATAACACTGCGAACACCATTTTGAAGTTGCGAATTTCGAAAATGTTTTATAATGCTGTATCTCTGTAACAGTTCTATATATTTTGTTGGAGACTTTTTTATTTGAAAGATAATTGCTTTATGATTACAGTGGTATCCTCCGTTTGTACATACCTGTCGCCTTTTGAATTTTTTTTATAATTTGCAGAATTTTTTTTAAATGTCAATCCAGAAAAGTTAGATTTTTTCTGTTGATTAGTACCATGTAGTTCTATATTATCTATAAAGGAGATCTTCGACTTTTAAGTTGGAGAGGTTTTATTTTTAAAAAATCTTTTTTTTTTACCTTTCAGGGGTAATGTATCTCTTCATTGAAGTTGTTTCTTACTAATTTCTTTGTTACAATGTTTATTTCTATTATCTTTGTTGCCGATATCTCTTATCACTTTTTTCATTGCGGTTATTTCTTTTCATTTTTCATTGTTGCAGACATTTCTTACACTTTGTTGTAGTTTCTTGTCAGTTTCTTTGTCGTGGTTGTTCATTGCAGGTTTCTGTATTGTAGTTGTTCAGTGGTAATTTGTTTACTGAAGATGCTTCTAAGAAATCTGAGACCATCCATTGAGTTCCATGCTTTTGTGAGGAATTTGCCAGGTGACACAGTTGCAGTGTGTTTTGTGAAAATGACTGTCTGAAATGTCTTCTTATTGGGGCCACAGGAGAGTGAAGTGTGCTGACTATTTGCATATCCATAAAAGAGTGATATATACGACAAACAAACAAAAACAGACTTTGTTCAGGTTGGAAATAAGTGTTCTCACTTGAAGACTCTGCTTCAACGTGAAGATGTTTCCAGTGGTGACTTTTGTGTTCTAAATGTTTTGACAGTATAACAACACTGATAGTATCTGAACGAGGTGAAGCCTCCTGTGGTGCAGATGATGCAGATTTTGCATCAATAGAGGAAGAATTAAATACCCTGAATCAGTCAACTACAGAGGTAGGTGTTAGTCCTGTTAAGAAACCATGGTCAGTGAAGTCGAGTCATAATCTCTATGCATCAAAAAAGCACAGAGAAATAACTAAAGCTATGGATGAATACAATCTTCAAAGTAGAAATTCTGTCTTCAGAAGAAATTGAACCACACCACTCTTGCACCTCTTGCCAGGAATTTTTCACAAATATCAATTCAGCTGTTGGATATTGTGCATCCTACAGTAAAAATGCTCAAGTTTTAACTATTATTCCAGAGACATTAAAAAAAAATTGAACCATGTTCCATCAGTAACAAAGTACATGGTACACAAATGAAGGAATATGAGGAGACTTTGAAAGACCAGATCCCTATTATGGTCATCCTGTAGAAGCAGCTCAACTTCAAATAGCACAGTCATTTGATCTGGAAGATAAATAGTACTGTTCTCGCCAGAGTGCCAACAAAAAAGACATAACTGTAACAGCTGAAGGTCAAAAAGCTGTGAATGTGAAGAGGTACATGACTTGCAGTATTAAAGAAACTTTTGCAATTTATAAGAGCAACTATACAACTTCACATATTGGAAGTTCAGAATTTTATGCACAACGACCTAAGTGTAGAAAAGTAAAGCATAAACCTTCATCATTTAGGAGATCATTAATAGAATTGTGAGGGATTTACACATTTAGGAGATTACTTCATTCAAGGATGTTTTGTTCCACACAATTCAGAAGTAAAGCGAGTTCTTTTGGGGGGTATAAGTAGATACATTCTGAATACGGCTATTTTCACAAGACTTTGTATAAAAACATGGTCTGTAATCTCACAAAGTACAACACGTGGGAACTGTTTTCTTCACACAATCTAACATCAACTTTTAGTCACTAAACCTGTGTTGGTTTGGGATGCACTGAACAGGTATTTTAAAAGTATTTTGACTGTTATGACTTAATCATTTATTTGATTAAATTGCCACATATTAAATGACATACACCAATTGGACTCAAATGTTATTTCAGGCTGAGGAAACACAAGTCTTAGTTACTCAACCCGGTTAAGATTGACAATTATCAGCAAGTAGCTGAATTGTAATCACAAAAACTGGTTATGTTTTAACATGATTGGGGTAGCTAGGATAATAGATACAATTTAACCTTCACCACAAAACAGAATTGGTGACAGAGTAAGTAATTGCCTGAACGAAAAAGAAAGAACATTGATAGTGAATTTGAACAGATATCCAACAAATATTGTCCTCATACAAGTGTGTATGTGAGCCACAGCTGCAGATGGAAGTGAAATTGAAGAAATGTGTAGTGACATTAATAACTCATAAAATTTGTAAATGGCAATGAGAAATTTAATCATAGCAGGAGACTAGAAAGCAGCTAAAAGTGCTGCTAGGAAAGAGAAAATAGATTTTGGCAAATGAGCAGGGAGGAAGCTTAATAGAATTCAGTGCTTCTGGGAGTTACTGGTGCAAAACTCTGATGGAGTGTCCTCAAAAACAGTACACAAATGCAGAAGAGAAAATAATAGGATTGCTGAAAAGTTGCAGCAATGGATAATAGAAGAGATACTGGAGTCAATAAGAAAAATGAGAAAAAATGTAAAAAATGTTGAAAGTGAACAGCAACAAAACAGCAACCCAGAGATGAAATGAACCAGAAATATAGAAAAAACTAAAGAATAATGGATGGACAGATAGAGATATAAAAAATTTGAACAGGCTGATGATGAAACCACACACAAACTAATAAAAACTGATTCAGAGAGCACTGAACAAGAAATATATTTCAGAGATGGAAATAAAAACTGTGTAATGGAAGCAGATGATAAGGAGTGAAGGTGAAAGGCTACATCAATAAACTTTATAGTTCCACAGAAAAAAAAAAGAAACTGAAAATGAGGACAGAATGCAAGAAGAAAATAGGGAAAGTTTAACCTATATCTCTGAATTTCAAAAAACTTTGAATGAACACAAATGTAAGAAATATCTAAGTATTGATGACATGACAATGGAACTCTTACCATCAGGCAAAACAGCAGAGCATGATCTATACATTGTTTTTAGTTAAATTTTTAAAAACTAGGGAAGCTCCACCACATTTGAAAAGAGTGCAGTTATAATACTTCCAAAGATCACAAGAGTGGATAGGTGTAAAAGTTACCACACAATTAGTCCAGTAGGAAGGAAAAATTAAAAGTAGATTTTAAGAGAAATAGGGGCATTTGAGAAGCAATTGGAACTCTATGGCTAATAATAGAGTGCAGATTAAGAGGAAGCAATGAAACGTATCTTTGTAATGGGACATCCTCCTCTAGCATTACTTTTCCTCAACAGTAATAGTCAATACCACCAATATTATTTGGATTTTGGGCAGGTCAGTATTATCTCAGATGTCTTTCTGAAAAATTTCATATAATTTTATATACAATATGTTATATTTCAGGTTAAAATTTATGAAAAGGAATTACTCTGAAACTTCCTGGCAGGTTAAAACTGTGTTCTGGGCTGAGACTCGAACTCGGGACCTTTGCCTTTCGTGGGTAAATGCTCTGCCAACTGAGCTACCTAAGCACGATTCATGCCCTGTCCTCACAGCCTTACTTCCATCAGTACCTCGTCTCCTACTTTCCAAACTTCGCAGAAGCTCTCCTGCTTACCTTGCAGAACTAGCACTCCTAGAAGAAAGGATATTGCAAAGACATGGCTTAGCCACAGCCTAGGGATATTTCCAGAATGATATTTTCACTCTGCAGTGCAGTGGAGTGTACGCTGATATGAAACTTCCTGGCAGATTAAAACTGTGTGCCGGGCCGAGACACAAACTCGGGACCTGTGCCTTTCGTGGGCAAACAATGGTATTGGTGTGCAAACAATGGTATTGCATGGTCCAACACTCCTATACAACGTTTTCTGTCAAATTTACATCCAGTGGATTTTCTGCATTATTGCTGAGATAATTTTGTGTCAGGCATGAATGAAAATAAAAAAATTATTTTTTTTTTTTTTAAAGATTTCTTGAAGGTGAAGTTCTTTCATGGGTAAATTTATTTTTAAGTCAGTGGGAAACATATCAGAGTTTCAAGAAAGAAATTTTAAATAAATTTTGGTTGGAAGCTGAAGAGGGAAGAATCAAAAGTGAATTTTTGAGTGGTCCTAATTATAGGGATAGGGACGGCACTTTGAAAGAGTTTTGTAAGAACCAACTTAATAAATTAGCACATCTTGACAAACTATTTGACAAAATGACCTTGATTTATGCACTTAAAAGATTACCAGAAAGGTTACAGTAGGATTTAGTACATGACCTGACAATTGTCTTGAACAATTTTTATAACATGTTGACGGGCTGGATTGGGCAGTAGAAAGAAGTATGTACCATAATAATTGGAATGATAGAAATCACAATGGGAGTAATCACAGAAACAGAGATAATGTTATCCTCTGTTAGGATCAAAGTGTCAATAGAGATAGCAATTCTGAACATCACCAGGATAGGAATAATGGGGATAACCATGGGCATTTTAATAGAAGAAAAAACCATAGAAGTAATTACTCGGGAAACTGCAGTTTGCCTCAATGAAGGTCCACAGTTTTGGGGTGAGGAAATATATCAAGCACAGGACCCCCAAGATAATAATAACAGTGTTATTGATACCTGAAACTGAATGAAGGAATGTGAGATTTCTCATTTATTTACCCTATTCCCTTAAATGGCACAAAATGCATATACTGTATTTATAGATTTATTTATTCCTATTCAATAATTTGTCTATGGTATAGAAGGAGTTGTCAAGGAGACATAATTTCAATTTATTTTTGAAGCTGTTACTTATGTCCGTCAGACATTTTATTTCATCTGGTAATCTGTCGAAAATTTTTATAGCAGCATTTTTTACCCCTTTCTGTGCCAAAGATAGGTTTCATAAAGGATAGTGTAAGTCTTTCTTTTTTCTGGTATTATAATCATGAATGTCACTGTTGTTTTTAAACTGGCCCATATTGTTAAGAACTAGTTTCATTAGTGAGTAAATGTACTGTGAGGCTGTTGTAAGTGTTCCCAATCTTTGAAAAAGAGGCCTACAAGATGTGTGACTATGAACCCCACACATTATTCTAAACACTTTCTTGTGAGCAGTGAATACTTTTTGTCTAAATGTTGAGTTACCCCAAAATATTATTCTGTATGACATCAGTGAATGGAAGTATGCAAAGTATGTTAGCTTACTAATTTCTATTTCCTCAAATTTGGCAATTATTCTGATTGCAAAAGTTGCTGAACCTAGTTGCCTTAGAAGATCCAAAATATGAATTTTCCAATTAAGATTCTCATCTATAGGTACCCCCAAAAATTTAGTATGCTCTACCCAGTCTACTGACTTCTGTTGATGTGTTATATTTATTGAAGGAACTGTACTTTTTGCTGCAGAAAATTGGATGTACTGTCTTTTTTTCAAAGTTTAGAGCAAGCCCATTTGCAGAAAACCAATTAATGACGTCTCCAAAGACCTTATTTGTATAATTTTCAATTGGAGTTTCTTTTACTGGATTAATAATAATGCTTGTATCATCAGGAAAGACTGTCAGTTCAGCTTCCTGTTTCAGATAGGAAGGGAGGTCGTTCACATATATCAAGAACAGAAGGGGACCCATGATTGAACCCTGTATAACACCTAATGTAATTTCACCCCAGTTAGATGAAGTGGAAAACTTATTTAAATCACTTGACCCATATAAGGAAAGTTTTTGCTTCCTGTACTGTAGGTATGACTTAAACCACTCATATGCTATTCACCATAGAACTGTAATTTCTGTAACACAATGTCATGGTTCACACAATAAAATGTGTAGGACAAGTCACAGAAAGTTCCTGTTGGTGTCATTTTACTATTTAAAGACTCTGCTATGTGGACAGTGAAACTGTATATTGCTGTCTTGGTGTAACAGGATTTTTGAAATCCGAACTCTGATTTACTAAGCATCCCATTGCTGTTGAGATGGCTAACCACTCTTGAGTACATTACTTTCTCGGAGATTTTTGAAAATGCTGTAAGCAAGGATACTGGCCTATAATTATTGACATCTGTGAATGTCCCCCTTTTTGCAGGGAGGCCTGACAATGGCATATTTTAACCTGTCTGGGAAAATACCTTGAGTTAGTGATGCATTACATATGTGACTCACAACATGAGCTGTAATTGTTCCACATTGTTTTAATATCTTATTAGAGATGTCATTTACTCCAACAGAACACTTATTTTTCAAAGATTTAACGATTTTACTTATTTCACAAGAGGTTGTTAGGTGAAACTTAATCTGACTATATTTTTTCAAAACAGACTCTTCCATGTACTGCCTGGCTTTTTCTTTTGAACTCTTCTCACCAATTTTTTCTCCTACACTTATGAAATGGTTGTTAAATACATTAGCTACTTGTGTACTGTTTGTTAGGATGGTCTCATTCTCTTTAATAGTAATACTACCTACCCGAGTGGTTACTTTTCCTGTCTTCCTTCTAGCAACATTCCATATTGATTTGATTTTATTGCCAGAGTTGTTAATTTCTTCTCTAACATACATTTTTCTTGATTTCCTTACAACTTTTCTCAGTATGTTACAATAATTTTTACAGTTTAAAACTACTTCTGGATCTTTACTAGTTCTTGCTGTCTCATACAGTTTTATTTTTCTTTTTGAAGACACTTTAATACCTGTAGTAATCCAAGGCTTCTTTGAAAAGTGTGTGATGTTACATTCAGCAATTTTCTTTGAGAAACAATGTTCAAAAAGGGATATAAATTTATCAAGAAATATTTTGCATTTATCATTAGCATATGGCTCATTATATACATCTCCCTAATTAACATTTCTTAAGCTTTCTCTGAAGTGCTCTATAGATATGGGGTTGAACGACCTCAGACTTTTACTTAATGGTTTCCAAACTGTACACCCTGTTAGGTTTTGTAAGTCAACCAGTTGTGCATCATGGTCTGACAATCCATTTACCACAGGGAAAGCATGTGTTTGTTTTAAATCCTCTTTCTGTACCAATACATTATCTATTAGCATGCCACTGTCTTGAGCTATACGTGTAGGAAAATTGAGCACTGATTCTAAGTTATATGTTGTTAATAACACTTCTAGTTCACTTTTCCTGTCAGAATTACTTAGAAAGTTCACATTGAAATCACCATAGATTAATAACTTCTTCTTCTTGTCTGACAGACAGCATAATAGGGAGTCAAATTTTTTTATGAATAGCTCCCAGTTTCCTAATGGGGACCTGTACACTGTTGGTAGCTGAAGTTCACATGCACAAACCTCAAAGTGCTGATCAACACAAAATTTGCTTACTTCTACAATTTTGCATTTATATCCTTGTTTTATGAATATGGCAACTTCTCCTTTATCCATCCTAGATCACTTTTAGATGCTAAATTATACCCACTTATACTGACACTATCCATGCCCACAGTTACATGGTGTTCAGACAGACAGAGTATATCAATCTCATTCTTATATTTAATTTTGGTGATGTGGGTGCTAATCACAAACCACAATGAGAGAGTAGTGAGAATTTTGATGTAGTATGTACTAATGATTTCTTCTCTTGGGCAGAAAACAGTGTTGTTAGTGTATGTAAATCAGGTGGTGACTGTATTGGATCTTATCTAGGTGCTATTTTTCAGATAGATGTGAATGAGAACTGTGAAATAACTGAGGCTGGTAAGCCTGAGACTGTTGGCTTATTGCAAATGCATGTAGGTGAGGTAAGTGACTGATGGAGATGAGACTTGTATTGTTAGTGATGTTGATGAAGTAATTTTGGAAGAATATGATGATGATGAGTATCAGGTATTTGTGGAGTTTAAGAATAATTAAGTCATTTGTAAATTACGTTGACAATACAGGTAAGGCAAGTGATGTATGTGATGTAAGTGAGGGTCATGGAATACCAGTCCAGTCAAAACAGTTTTTCATTAAAGTCATGTAGAGTAATTATCCAAACAGTGAAGGTAATGTATCTGTGAACCTGAAGAATAAAGGTGAAAACTTTCTGAAGTTTGTCTGGGACCAGATTGATGATAACATAGTTAAAGGTGCATTCGGAAATAAGTTACCTGTGGTTAGTCAGAATTTGTATCCCAAATGTTGGAATAAAGTGAAAGAGGATTTACTTAGGAAGTGTAATTTTGACAGTAACGTATTTTGTGTTGCTTCTGTAACACGTGATGTCAGTTCTACCATGGAATCTATTCATTGTCTTCAATCTTTACCTGTTTACATGAATAACCAAAGTAATGCTGTGATGCATGTAAAGTTGATAAAACCTTGTGAAGACAGTGTGGATGTAGCATTTGATGAAATCGAAAGTGATTTTTTGCATGAAGTGTCTGACAACAGAGAGGATGATTCAGATTTTGGGTGTCCTTACATTAAAATTAAGACTGATCAGTGGGAAGGTAACTGATTGATACAGGTAGCCCAATTTGTGGTATGTCTGAACAATTTAGAGAGAAGATCAAGTATATTAAGAATTTTGTGGAAATGATCATTGTAAGTGTAAAGATAAGAGGAGCTACTGGTAAGCAAAGCAAATTGGTAAAATCTTAGTTACCCTCAGTGTATAGTATTGAAGACAAGAACTTTGAACATGGATACATAGTGATCCCTAGTCTGGAAGAAAATATACGCTATATTTACAGGTTCATACAACTATATGATTCTGTTTTGTAATATCGTGCTTTAGAATTTGTTACATATATGCCATGTGACTAAATGCGTAGATCCTTTTACAATTTTGAAATGGAACAATGCCATTAAATATCTAGTAATAAATTTCTTATCTTAAAATGCTATTATTGTTATTTGCAACTAATGTTAATTTAAGTGATAGGCAGACTATACTGGAAGTATCTCTATGGATTTTGGTCTTGTATGGAAGCGAAGCATTTCAGACAAGAAGAGAATAGAATAATTTGAAATTTATTGCTATAAAAGAAAACTGTAGATTAAGTGAGTAGATAAAATGAAACAGAGGTGCTGAATGGAGGAGATACAAAAGACACATACTGAACAGAGGTACTGATCAGAGAAGTTACTGAACTTAATTGGGAAAAAAAGAAATTTATGGCTCATCTTGACTAAAAGAAGATATCAAATGATAGGACACATCCTGAGGATTCAAGGAATTGTCAGTTTGATAATGGAAGAAAATGTGGGGAAAAAGACTTGATTACAGTAAACAGGCTCAGCTGAATGTAGGGGCTCAGCTGAATGTAGGATGCAGCATTTTTACAAAGATGAAGAGTTTTGCACGGGATATCCTAGTGTGGAGAGTTTCATCAAATCGTTCTTCAAAATGAACACTACAAACACAACACATAACTGGAACAACTGCTAATATTTAAAGATATAAACCCTGAGACCAAAAGAATGTGGTAGGCTCTACCTAGGACAAGACAGGTGCTCTGCACACTGCAGACATGTACAATGTGGACTGTGAGTGTAGAGATGTGTACAGTGGGAAAATTGGCAGGCCAGGTGAAATATGCAAATGGGAGCAAGAGCAGTAATTTCTACTTGAGTAACAGAACAGATCTGCAGTGGATGAACACCAGAAACATTGGAGCAAGAAAACTAAATTCAAGGAAACCTGTGCACTCATCAGGCAGTGCCGAATAGTGAAATGCAACATCAGAGAGGCCATTAAGAAATACAACCTAATGATGTGAACAGACAGAATGGACTTAGGCTTGCACAGTCCTGCCTGCCAGCCATCAGAGCCCAACAAGCCACACTGACAATATGAGGAGCAAGTGTTACTGGTGAGTAACTGCCACCATGCAGCCTACATCTAGCATGAGGAAAACAAGAGTGGCACAAAACACTAAGAGAATTTCCGCTAAAAAATAACTTTTTCAAAAAGAAATGGAAGAAGAAAATTCCACTGATGTGGACAGTGGCGCAGACTGCTTCTGCCACAAGGAAGCATTTTCTAGATCTAAAGTAAATGAAGGATGGGTAAAACATTTGGGCTGTGAATGTTGGCCTCATGAAGTGAATGCTGGATGTGATGAGGATGATGACAACTTCACATGTGAATTTTGTACATGACTTAATATTTTTTTCTGGGCAGATAAATTGTGACTGCATTAGACTGAAATAGTAACCCATAGTTGTTCATTGAGTTCTCTATTTACAACATTAGGAATAATTACTACTTCTCATTTTTTGACCTTTTGTGCCAACAATCTATTGCAAAAGGTTTTTCGTCCTTTGTATTATTGTTCTGCTATTAATAACCAAAGGTTAAATAAAAACGATAAACCTACCCATTTTTGTAAACTAAACAGTTTATTTGGGAATGGTGGCTAAGGCCTGAGCACCTAACACAATTAGTTTGGGAAAAGTGACCACTATGTAAGCATTCAGAAAAACGTTTGTATATCCCATAAAATATACTTTAGCTTAGCTATAAATATTTTGTGTGATACTTTACAGTTTGGAGATTCAAGATGTATATGGCACAAACTTCTGTTGATAGCCATGGTTCCACAAAAATTCAATTTTACTTCAATTGGCTACTTTACCCACCGACCCCTATTAGTAATTTCCTTTTTTGTTCCACTTCCAAGTAGAGTGAGGGGAAAACAACTATCTGTATGCCTTCCCTAAATGGCCTAGTTTCCTTTATATACTCTTCATGGTCCTTGTGTGAAATGCACATTGGCAGCAGCAGAACTGTTCTGCAGTCAGATTCAAATAATGGTTATCTAAATTTTCTCAATAGTTTTCCTTAAAAAGGACACTGACTTCTCTTGAGGGATTCCCATTTGAGTTCCTGAAGCAGCTCTCTAATACCTGAATGTTGGTCAAACCTAATAGTAACAAATCTAGCAGCTTGCCTCTGAACAGCTTCAATGTCTTACATTACAGCTTCCCATTCCTTCCACCACTAACAACCAATAATATTAATCATTTGAAAAATTGTGAGATAATGCCATGATCAGCAGAGAAGTCATGACAAAATATAACTGACTCTGGACAACAACAAAAAATACACCAATATATGCAGGAGAAGGCCAAAATGCTTTCAACAGTGATAGTTATGTACAATACGCAGAACCACACAAAGAAACTTTTCATGTAAGCACCCTCTTAAAATTAATGCATTGTACTCAAGTTTAATAGAAGGTTCATCTTAGACTAATTTCCACATACCAGAGACTGCTCTCTGTGGTATCCAAAGAACATAACTGATGTAATGTAGTGAGAAAGTTCTGTGAAGCAAATAATAAAACAATGTTCAATAGTTTTAGGTTACAAGCAGTTTATGAATGTCGTAATTCTTCATAAAAAGTAATACAAATACCATATAATGGGGTACTGGACATAGAAACAGCAGTGCTGTAGATCATAAAGAAGTATTAGGACACCTAAGAAACTCACGAATCATACTGCATAATTTAACATTTACCCAGCTAGCACTCAAGCACATTTCAAGGTGGATATTGAGTTTAGGTTCAGTTGAAAATTCAAGATTGAAAAATCAACCTGTTACACAGTTTACATCAAGCTGTAAAAATTTAGCTTGAATTAAAATAATTTTCCGAAGCTTGAAATAAACTGTAATTTCCCTGGAAGGCTGTACAGCAGATGCGCGCGCAGCATAGCTTCCATAGACCTCCACGGGAAGCGCCACAAGCGTTTATAAGCCTTGCAGTTGCACTGACTCTGCTAGGTTTACGGCTATTTTATTTTTGTGACGTGTGTTAATGATTGTTGACTGTTGTGAAGTTTGTTTTATACTGGAAAATATTTCGGAAAGTGTGTGGCGTCCCCTGCCTTACTGCTACACCGGGTCTGAAGAAGATATATAGTGTATTACAGGTACGCTGGTGCATTTTTTCTCTAGTGGTACGTTAATATTACAAATGTTAAATATTATTATGTAACATAAAGAAATATCATATTCTTTTACGTAGAAAAATTGAACCTGGATGAAAGTGAAATGGATTACCAGCTAAGAAAACATATTACAAGTTGTTCAGCAAAAAGAGGTCGTTTTAAACTAACACTCTAGTACGTGGCACCAATAAATTAAAACTTAATGTTATTTTACCTTTTTAAAATCTCGCCTTTTTATATATATCGCCCTATTACATTTGTTTACTTGTAAATACTTGCGTGTGTCACACCATGAATGAATAATCATGAAGTGTGAAAAGTTTCTTTGCTAATACAAATAGTAATGACATGGTGAATGGGAAAAGTGCATCAAGAACCAGTCACTACATAGGTGTCAGTCTTTTTTATTTACGTAGCTTTGACTGGTCTTCAATTGCTCTTAATTTTGTTGTTCCCTAGGTGAAATAATACTGCAAGGCCTACTGGTATTTCTTACTTTTATTGTTAGGCTATTTGTAATGTGGCTGAAATCTAATAAAAGGCAATATTAAAATATGACAAGAAGAACATTTTTTGTTCTTTTACATTTCAGTTCCACTGAACTGGTAATTTCTTAGATTCATTTCGATTTCATCTTTTATTTCATTTTGATTCAGTTTTACTCACCAAAATATAATTGTGGATAGAATAAAAGTCTACATTTTTCTAAACGGTAGTTTCCTTATAAGCCTACAGTATGAGGTGTATATGATTTCAAGTAATTGCTTCTTTATAATTCAGATTAAATGATCCTGAAACTGTTAGAAATAGTGATGTGTGGCTTCTTCATGAAGTCGTTGCAAAATTACCCAAATGTCATCTTTACTTTCAAAATTTCAAACAAAAAGTTATTTCAAATTACTTTAAAAACTGTTTGGAATGAAGTCACCAAAAGCAGCTGCTTACTCAGTGACGTTTATACTAGTTAATGATTCTTACTACATCAGTGAGTTTGAAGTTATTTTGCTAATCTGGGGCATAAATTATGTTTAGGTTGATCAGTTTCAACGTTTTACATTTTTTATGTTTAGGTATGGCTAACATTTTCTTATAACTGTTACAGGAGCATTGTATCAGCAGAAGTCAGCAATATTTGATCCTGCTCTGGTCTGTGTGCTGGGGCCGGAGGGGCTTCAGAATAATTAAATTTTAAATTAAAACAATTGTAAACACTTTGAAAATAAAATTTTTTAAACATACATGTCTTGATAATTTTTTTCACACCATTTCCATTCTGATATTTATTTAATTAATTAGGTTCAATAAATTCAGATTAATAATTATGTAGCTTAAAACAAGCTGTAAATACCTGGCTATATTCCACGTGTGTAGATACAGCTGGAGCCAAACTTGATAAGTCAAGCTTGAAATATAGCTTGAACTCTACCAACTTTGATGTTTGTTTCAAGCTTGAATCCAACTAACAGGCCAGAATATTCCAGCTTTGATCAAGCTTATAAACTTGAACTTTACATCTGGAAACAAGTTTGAAACCGGCTTACTGTGCTATTTGGGTATAGACTGATGGTGACATTCACAGTTTAAATTATAAACATCTAATGACAACACTTTTGAACGTTTAACTAAACTGAGTCCTCTTGCATTTACTATTGAGACTCCACTGCACATGCCAAATTCTTCTAGTCCTGATAAATGTTTTTCCTCTTTTTCCCTCTTCTAGCTTCACACTCAAAAAATAATTCATCACCAACATCCCTCTGTATTCCAAATTGGACATTAAACATGTTAAATGGTAGAGGTTGTGGTTTCTTTTACATTTTCTTGGCCATTGCACTCTGGTAAAAATTATTTACTCTTGTCTTGAGTCATATAAGACAGGACCTCCCCAAAATATGTAAAAAAGACCATTCCCCTGAATTATAACAAATCTGATAGTATATTCTCCTGTGTCTATCACACTGGATTAATAACTTTTCTCTATATGACTTATCATGCACCTTCTGACCAAACTCCAAATACTCACAGAATATGTAGTGTAAACCTTTGTCCATTTCATTCATGGAATATTTCTTCATGATTCATAGCAGCTGTCACTTCAATCACTTATGGAGATAAATCTAATAGTGTTAAGCCAGATGACTGTGGACATCAAGCAATCAGTCCATCTGCATCCCTTCCATGTCAAGAAGACTGTGCATTAACTGTATAGGAATGGGGAAACTAAAACATACGACTGCACTGTAACACATAAAAAACAAACATACTGGTGTACTATTAGGGTGACAAATAAGAGCATATATAATATTTTACTCGGTATATATCTATATGTTCATCTATTTGGTATGTTTAAAAGAACTTTTAATGTGACAAGTAACAATCAGTACAAGTAGATCAGAGTTTGACAGAAAAATATCTGTTCATGAGAAGTTTATATCTTTGAAAAAAAATCTCTGTCTAGTCATAATTTACTAACATTCTGCATTTCATCTGTTGTGAATCGAGAATCATGTGGAAATAGTGCAAAAGCTGCAGAATTGGTACTACTCTCACACCATCATAGGAATTAATGACAAAATGTTATATGGGCAAGAAGATGCTGTAGGGACAAAGTATGTACATTTTGCGATATATCTATACAGCTATCATAACCACTACAATCAAACTGATTCTCCATAACTGCTGGTTGGCATCACTGCTTTCATTTGGTAAGGCTCAGGGTGGCTCGTGATATTCATTGTCAACATTATTTGTTACTCTGATTTAAATGCTGGCAAATACTGCACACTGCATGGTGCAATGCACCAAAAATATTTAAGTAAATAGTCTAAATTAAATAAATGAGATGTATTTTCTGTCATTCATGACAATAAGATGGTTCATGTGAGGAAAATGACAATGGAGGACATAAGAATTGCAGATTGTTGAGTGAGACCTATCTGCACTCACCATATGTAATGACAAACTATCATTACTACTGTAAAATAATTACCCTTTTTGTAAAGAAATGTTTGTCAATGGACTAATTATCAAAATTCCCTCAGCCTATAATATAAGTATTCTGCAAAACTAACATTGCTAAAACAACATGTCACTGGAAAAAAATATACAGGCTTTAAATAGTGCCTTTTTATTTCTTCGAAACTCCTTGCTAAGTTATAATTGTCTAACGTTCTGCCACCAGTTTCAGTATAACTTATGCTGTATGGAACAAGTTTTATTGGTGGTTCATTTGTACTACAGTGATAGAACAGAGTGACTTTGATTTGCCCAGCACTGTCTCAATATATTTCAAGCAGAAAAAAGAAACAAAAGATACTTGTGAACTATTGCTAAAAGCATTGTAGAACAAATGCATGTAACGACTAGTATTGCGGCTCTTATGTCAGAGAAATGTAGGGGTCTCAAACCTTTTGGGTCAAATTGGATCAGGTGATAGTGGGTTCATGTCAGATAACATTTAGACAAGCAACCGATGGTCATAAATGAATATTTATTGTGTTGTGGACATACATACATAATATATACTACACAAAGACAATGTGGCTCACAGTAATTGTTCAAAGTGATGGCCACCAGTCTCAGTGCATGCATGACAACAGTGCATGAAGTTCTCTTGCACTCTCTCAAAGATCCTTGGTGTCTGATTCACCAGGAGACAGGCAACTTAGACACTTCATCCATTTCGGTGGGGTTCATACACCAACAACCTGATGTAATCCAAGAGGAAAAAGTCCAGAGGTGCAAGCTCTGGGAATTCCACTGGCCACGGGATGAGACTGCCCCTTCCAACTCAACAATGAGGGTATGTGTTGTTCAGGTACTCATGGACACTAATATCAAAGTGGGCTGGTGCACCATCATGTTGCAATCACATCCTTTTGCAAACAACAAAGGGCAAAGTATACAAGAACTGTGACAGCACATCTGACAGGAAAACCAGGTAACCTGGAGCAGTCAAATAAGAGGCAGCAATGAAGATCCTATTAGGTGTTCATGGACAATTCTTTTCATATGTTAATAGAGAATCATAGCTGGGGCCCGAAGATTTGGCTGGTGTGTGGATTGTCCTCACTGCAGACATGCGTGTTACAGCTTCTGAAAACATCATCATGGGTGAATGAGGCCTCATGGAACAATAAAAACTGTACAAAGTTTGGCACTACAGCTATGCAGTGCATAATGCATTGACAGAAGTAAATGTGGGGCTCAAAATCTGTTGGACTTGTGCTGGAACACATATTTTATACCAGGGGTGTGATACCTATTCCACAAGTACTTTCCAAACTATATCTATCAAGGTGTGTATTTCACAGGCAAGTTGACGGTTGCTTATTGCTGAGTGGTCAGCCACAGGATCCAGCACCATCTCCTCAAAGTCTGGTTTTCAAACATGGCTTTGGCCGGAACCTTGGCTGGCTCTTTGTGGTGTGAGTGACCCTGTGTCTCATAAGATGGTATCCACAGAGAAAAACTTCTCCCAGTTAGGATGATGTTTGTTAGGAAAGCATTCTCTGTATATTCATACTGCTTTATGGGCACTTTATCCTATCACACCATACATTATATGCATGTCTGCCAACACTCGTGATGAGTTTTGTTCCATTTTTGACTACAAGCCATGCACTGTACACAGTAACACACCTCACCATGCACATTTCACTAGATGTCTGATGTAATGGATATCTGACACCAAAGGTATTGGTGTACATGTGGCACCGGTTATGTAGCAATGCGATGCATGGAGTTGTCAAATGACACACATTCTATGAGCTAACTTGTGTACAGTACATCTGTTTGGTGGTCAGGGGTTTACACTGTTAATCAATTTCTGCTTGTTCTGGTGTACAATAGACATCCGGGATCTCTGTGAGAGTGCAGCAGAACTGCATGCCCCATTGCATTACACGCATTGAGACTGCTTTGAGCAATTACTGTGGGCTATGTTGATGTCAAATGGTATGTGCTGTGTATGTCCATAAAACAATAAATATGCAACTATGACCATTGGTTCCCTATCTCAGTATAACCAGTTGTGGACCCATCATCATCTGACCATGTTTCAATTTGGCCGTAAAGGTTAGAGACTTCCTGTGTCTTAAATGTACCTGATCTTATCAGTGTTGTTATCAGAAAGACTATTAACAGTGGGCATATTTCTGTTGTAGTGATGGCGGGCATCAAAATATTTTTCAAGAGGACTATGAGAATATTTTTGTTCACCAGACTTAATAAATAATCACAAATACCACACTTATAAGGCAAATTACATGTATTTAGTTCAAATGTACAAGACTTCTTAACTTTGGTTGAAACACTTTTTAGTTATTTGATATAAAAATGCATAACAAGTAATGCCTTATGTCCACCCCCCAGGGGAGAGAAGACAACAGACAGAAAGCTGAAATATCAAACTTTGCAGTTAAAATGCATTCACACATGATGCTTCAACAGACACACTTTCATCAATCACATAAATTAGCAAATTGATGTACTTTAATAAGCACTGTCAGTACTAATAAGAACCCAAAACCACACATTTCAAAGAGATGTAATGCTCCTGATGGATTTCCTATTAGGTTTTACATTAATCTCTTTCTTATATTTACTGAAAATTTTTAGCACAAAACAGTTTCCACTGACTGGAGAAAGAGCAAGTTTAGAATGTTTATGTAGTAACACTGTTCACGTTTACGTCGCACTTCACTTAGCGTAGACCGGGACTGTGTCCTAGGCATGCTCGATGTTGACTGACTGGGCACGGCCCGTGCTGCTGGAGTAGTTGTTGTTACACCGGCAGAGGTCGCGTCCGAATTCTCGCGTGCCCTCTGGTGGACGGGACTCTACTTGCGGCAACTACCGCCCGTGACGTGCCGTGCCAATGTGCGCCTCCCGCGATCTTTCTGGTGGCTACTACACTCCTCCTCCTTCGGGGGGTGAAGCCACTGTGATCCACTGCGTCGGAAGGTGGAGCGTCGGGCAGGAGCGATGACCTCCACATCCATTGGATGGCCGGAGTCGAGGGGATCTGCCAACCCTCGAGCTGGAACCTTCGAATATGGCTGGAAGTGACCCACACGAAGAGGCCCCCATCGTCCCACAACCGGAGCTCAGGACAGAACGGGTGACAAGCTGTCGAATTCCGGATCCCGTTCCACCCCGGGAGGGGCAAGACCCAGTGGTGGGGATGAAGGGGAAGGGACAACCACAGGTGAACTAGCCCCCTGAGAAACCGAACCTGCTGGGGGGGGGGGGGGGGGGGGCCGGCTCTCGCTGGGGCATCTCGAATGATGGCGATGCCGGTGCTGGAGCTACTGGAGGCTGCCAAGGCTGAGAACCATCGCAGTGCGGCAGAGTCACAGCGGGGAGAGGAGGTAACGTCCCCTGTGAAACCAATACAGGTGCCGGCAATGGGGAAGACGGTGTCCGAGAGGTCGGAGGGTGGGTGCCCGAACGTGGACGTAGCTGATTTTGGTGACGACGTACCACCCGATCCCCCGCCTGCAAGGTATAGAGCCGGCGGCCATTTCGGCGCAGGACCACCGCCGGTATCCAACGTGGATTGCGACCAAACCCACGGGTCCAGACTGACATACCCAGTGGAAAGCCAGGTACTTCGTTTTGTGAAGACTGGCGAGGACCAGGCCGTAGGAGGTGCAGCAGAGTCCTGGGTTGACGCCCATGGAGGAGCTCTGCGGGGCTGCGGTCGCCCATTGGTGTGGTCCGGTATGCCGTCAAGAAAAACGTCAAGGCTTCCTCTGCAGGAAATTCGTGCACATACTTTTTCATCTGCGTCTTAAATGTGCGCACCATGCGCTCGGCTTCCCCATTCGATTGTGGATGGAAGGGGGGAGAGCAAATGTGCCGAATACCGAAGCGCCTACAAAAATCCTGGAAGGTCTGCGAAATAAACTGCGGTCCATTGTCTGAGACCAGGGTGATTGGCAGACCTTCCACAGAAAAGATTTTTGCTAGTGCCTGGATTGCAACTTCTGAAGTGGTTGAGGAGCAGCGAACCACATATGGGAATCGGGAATAAGCATCAATGACAATGAGCCAAAAGCCATTGAGAAACGGGCCCGCAAAATCGATGTGAACACGTTCCCATGCTTGTGTTGCCGGCGGCCATGAAGAGAATGCTGCCCTGGGAGATGCTTGTTGGCTCGCACACTGGGAACAGGCGGCCACCAAGTGCTCAATTTCTCTGTCAATGCCGGGCCAGTACACATGTCTGCGAGCCAAGGTTTTAGTACGGGAAACACCCTAGTGCCCCGCATGTAATAACGTGAGGACCTCCCTTCGTAAACCTGCAGGAACAACCACGCGAGGAGCTGTATCATCGGTAGCCAGAAGGAGAACTCCTTCCAAGACCGAGAGGCGGTCTCGTAGAAGAAAATAATTACGAAGAGGGTCCGAGGCCCGGCCTGGAGGGCGGGAGGACCACCCCTGCTGAATGAGGCGAACTACTTGCCGGAGAACCGGGTCAGCCGCCGTTTCCCTGGCGACTCGAGAACTAGTGATCGGAAAGCCATCAACTGCTTGGCGGGATGCCACATCCAAATGAAAACACATAATCTCCTCTCGATCGAACGTATGATCCGGGCCCACCGGAAGACGGGAAAGAGCGTCGGCTTTGGCATGCTGTCCTGTAGGGCGAAAATGAATGTCATAATGGTACTTAGAGAGGAACAAGGCCCAGCGCTGTAGTCTGTGGGCCGCCCTATCCGGAATCTGAGAGGTGGGGCCAAATAACGATATTAACGGCTTATGGTCAGTGATTAACTGAAACTTCGTGCCGTACAAGAAAGGGTGAAACTTGGTAACAGCGTAGACAATGGCCAAAGCCTCTTTTTCCACCTGGGAGTAATGGGCCTGCGCGGGACTAAGCGTTTTAGACGCAAACGCCAGTGGTTGCCTGGAACCGTCTGCGTTGCGATGGACCAGGACCGTCCCCACCCCATACTGCGAAGCATCTGTAGCCAGGACCAACGGCTTACGGGGATCAAAAGTAGCCAAACAAGGGGCTGAAGTGAGGAGGCCCTTCAACGAGGTGAACGCTCGCTCGCATGCAGGCGACCAATCAAAAGGAACACCCTTGTGCAGAAGGCAGTACAGGGGGTGGGCTATAGTGGAAGCCCTGGGAATGAACCGGTGGTAATAGGCTATCTTGCCTAAAAAAGCTTGTAACTCTTTCAGCGAAGTGGGCCGAGGAAGGTTGACGATACCTTGGACCAAACTTCCTAGTGGCTGTATGCCATGCTGAGATATGGTGTAGCCCATATACTCAATGGACGGTTGGAAGAAGGTTGACTTATGCAGGTTGCAACGCAAGCCCACAGACCTGAATTTGAGAAAGAGGGTGCGAAGGTTGTGCAAGTGTTCCTTCGTGCTGCGGCCTGTGACAATTATGTCATCCAGGTAATTAATACAATGAGGGATTGTCGACGTGACATGCTCAAGATAACGCTGGAATATCGCCGGGGCACTGGATATTCCAAAAGCCAACCGCTGGTATTGGTAAAGGCCAAACGGGGTGTTGACGACCACCAGCCATTTGGAGTCCTCATCAAGAGGTATCTGATGATAAGCCTCCGACAGATCGATTTTCGAAAACTATTGGCCACCCGCCACGGCGGAGAACAATTCATCAGCACGAGGCAAAGGATAGGTGTCCACCACCAATTGGGAATTAATGGTGGCCTTGAAATCGCCACAAAGACGTAAGTTTCCTGAGGGCTTCTTGACAATAACGAGGGGCGAAGCCCACTCACTGGAAGAAACGGGAAGAACGACCCCTAGGGCTGTCAGCCGGTCTAGCTCTTCCTTTACCTGAGGGCGGAGAGCCAAGGGGATCTGTCTCGCGCGTAGAAAACGCGGGCGAGCCGACGCCTTCAACGTTAAGTGAGCTTCAAAATCGGAAACACGCCCCACGCCCTCCTCAAAAATATCTGGAAAGTCTGAGATCAAAGATTCCAATGAGTGATAGGGAACGTCTTCGGAGACCAACTGTATGGTGTCAGCAATAGAAAAACCGAAAGCCTGAAAGGCATCCAGGCCAAAAAGGTTAGCGGAGCTCGCATCACTGACAACAATAAAAGTAATAGGCCGAGTGACTGATTTGTAAGTCACGTCGGTAGTGAATTGACCCAGTAGGGGAATGAACTGTTTACCATAACCGCGTAGACGCTGGTAAACTGGCGCCAACGGGGGCGATCCAAGGTCGGAATAAGTTTGTGCATTCAACAACGAAACTGCCGCCCCCGTATCTACTTGCAGTTGTAACCGGCGCGACCGAACCGACACCTCGATAAAGAGTGTGTGGGCCTATGCGTCGGGAGCCTGGCCCGATGAAACTTCCTGAATGTCAACGTCCATGTCCTCTGTACTTGCTTCCTTCGATGCCTTTGAGGCTGAGCGGCAAACTTTAGCAATGTGACCTTTTTTATTACATTTGCGACAAACGGCCCAACGCTGGGGGCACTCTGACCGATCGTGATGTATATAGCACGACGCACAGGACGGCAACAGGGGCCGGCGGCCGGAATTCTGTTTACGCGCCGTGCGGGAGCGGCCGTAACGGCCGGATTGTACCGCTCGCACGTCGTCCACCCCGGACACAGTGGACGCGGCCGCGCCACCCTGAACTTCCGCGACGTCGCACCACGCTTCCAGCTGTTGACCTGCCGCGTGAGAGACTTCATACGATTGAGCAATGGACAGAACTTCCTCGAGGGAAGGGTCTTCTAACTGCAGGGCCCGTTGCCGGACCTCCCTATCAGGGGCCGAACGAACAATGACGTCGCGTACCATAACGTGGGCATACGACTCTCGCGACTGCTCCGTGACAAAATGACACTTGCGACTAAGACTGTGCAGGGTAGCGGCCCACGCCCGGTAAGACTGATGAGGCTGTTTCTTGCATTAATAGAACTCGACCCTAGCCGCCACAACATGCGTGCGGCGGCGATAATATGAAGACAGCAACGAACACAATGCGTCAAAAGACAAGGACGAGGGTTCCTGCAACGGCGCTAGCTGCCGCAAAACTTGATACAGCGAGGCAGATATCCAAGACAAGAAGAGAGCACGACATACCTCCGCATCGGCAACATGAAACGCCTGGAAATGCTGCCGAAGGCGATGTTCATATGCGTCCCAATCCTCCGCCGTCTCGTCATACGGGGAAAGGGAGGAGGGAACTGCGCCGGAGCAGACGGCGTGGAGAGCAACGCCGGAAGCACTTGTTTCATGGTGGCCATGAGTTCCGTTTGCTGCGCAACCAAAACTCGCACCAAATCCTCCATGCCGTGGAGAAACTGCGAAACCGGAACAACGACGCAACACGCGAAAGAACGACCCTACTCGTCGCCAATTGTGTAGTAACACTGTTCACGTTTACGTTGCACTTCACTTAGCGTAGACCGGGACTGTGTCCTAGGCATGCCCGATGTTGACTGACTGGGCACGGCCCGTGCTACTGGAGTTGTTGTTGTTACGCCGGCAGAGGTCGCGTCCGAATTCTCGCGTGCCCTCTGGTGGACGGGACTCTACTTGCGGCAACTACCGCCCGTGACGCGCCGTGCCAATGTGCGCCTCCCGCGATCTTTCTGGTGGCTACTACAGTTTATAAGTACAGTAGAAAGCAGAATGTACTAATTTACAAACATTTACCTATATTGTAGGATCCTACACCATACCTGAAACAATCAGATAATGATATTCCCTGTGGAAAATAAACTTCTCTCAAAGCACCAGCACATCTTCAGGACATCTCCCACATCATAATCACTTTTCTTCTTTAAGAATAATATGTTGTAAATAGTAGATGTTGCTCACCACATAAATTTCATTGTTTGGTTTTCCAGAAAGCACATATCAATAACCAAGATACAATCATATGGACTAAATTCTCATATATGTGGTTGTTAACAAGAATTTTTGACTGCAGACAGCAAGTGTTCAAGATGAAGTAGCTTTGGATGTTACCCAATGGTGTCATCATCATAATTTAAGACTGATTATGCCTTTCAGCGTTCAGTCTGGAGCATTGGAGCATTGGAGCATTGCTAACATTGGTGCCTCTTCCGATGTTAAGCCTATTACATCAAAATCATTCGTAACCAAATCCAGGTACCTTCTCCTTGGTCTGCCCCGACTCCTCCTACCCTCTACTGCTGAACCCATGAGTCTCTTGGGTAACCTTGCTTCTCCCTTGCGTGTAACATGACCCCACCATCTAAGCCTGTCCACCCTGACTACTACATCTATAGAGTTCATTCCCAGTTTTTCTTTGATTTCCTCATTGTGGACACCCTCCTGCCATTGTTCCCATCTAGTAGTACCTGCAATCATCCTAGCTACTTTCATATCCGTAACCTCAACCTTGTTGATAAGGTAACCTGAATCCACCCAGCTTTCGCTCCCATACATCAAAGTTGGTCGAAAGATTGAACGGTGCACAGATAACTTAGTCTTGGTACTGACTTCCTTCTTGCAGAAGAGAGTAGATCGCAGCTGAGCGCTCACTGCATTAGCTTTGGTACACCTCGCTTCCAGTTCTTTCACTATGTTGCCATCCTGTGAGAATATGCATCCTAAGTACTTGAAACCTTCCACCTGTTCTTTGTTCCTCCTATTTGGCACTCAGTCCGTTTATATCTCTTTCCCACTGACATTACTTTCGTTTTGGAGATGCTAATATTCATACCATAGTCCTTACATTTCTGATCTAGCTCTGAAATATTACTTTGCAAACTTTCAATCGAATCTGCCATCACAACTAAGTCATCCGCATTTGCAAGACTGCTTATTTTGTGTTCACATATCTTAATCTCACCCAGCCAGTCTATTGCTTTCAACATATGATCCATAAATAATATGAACAATAGGGGAGACAGGTTGCAGCCTTGTCTTACCCCTGAAACTACTCTGAACCATGAACTCAATTTACCGTCAACTCTAACTGCTGCCTGACTATCCATGTAAAGACCTTTAATTGCTTGCAAAAGTTTGCCTCCTATTCCATAATCTCGTAGAACAGACAATAACTTTCTCCTAGGAACCCGGTCATATGCCTTTTCTAGATCTATAAAGCATAGATACAATTCCCTGTTCCACTCATGACACTTCTCCATTATTTTCCGTAAGCTAAAGATCTGGTCCTGACAGCCTCTAAGAGGCCTAAACCCACACTGATTTTCATCCAATTGGTCCTCAACTAATACTCGCATTTTCCTTTCAAACAATACCTGAGATTTTACCCACAACGCTGATTAAAGAGATACCTCTGTAGTTGTTACAATCTTTTCTGTTTCCATGTTTAAAGATTGGTGTGATTACTGCTTTTGTCCAGTCTGATGGAACCTGTCCCGACTCCCAGGCCATTTCGATTATCCTGTGTAGCCATTTAAGACCTGACGTTCCACTGTATTTGATGAGTTCCGACTTAATTTCATCCACCCCAGTTGCTTTATTGCACTGCAGTGTATTGACCATTTTCTCCACTTCCTCAAATGTGATCCTATTTCCTTCATCATTCCTATCCCATTGTACCTTGAAATCTGAAACATCACTGATCGTATTTTCACCTACATTGAGCAACTCTTCAAAATATTCCCTCCATCTGCCCAAGGCATCCACAGGATTCACCAGCAGTTTTCCTGATCTGTCCAAAATACTTGTCATTTTCTTCTTACCTCCCTTTCGAAGACTGCTAATTACACTCCAGAATGGTTTTCCAGCAGCTTGACCCAAAGTCTCCAACCTGTTTCCAAAGTCTTCCCAAGAATTCTTCTTGGATGCTGTAATTATCTGTTTGGCTTTGTTTCTTTCTTCAACATAACTTTCTCTGTCTACCTGAGTTCTAGTATGTAGCCATTTTTGATATGCCTTCTTTTTCCTTTTACAGGCTGCCTTGACTGTGTCATTCCACCAAGCTGTTTGCTTCATCCTACCTTTACACACTACTGTTCCAAGACATTCTTTAGCCACTTCTAGTACTGTGTCCCTGTACCTTGTCCATTCCTTTTCCAATGACTGTAATTGACTACATTCAACTAACTGGTACCTTTCTGAGATCGCTGTTATGTATTTGTGCCTGATTTCCTTATCCTGAAGTTTCTCCACTCTTATCCCCCTACATACAGACCTAATCTCCTGCACTTTCAGCCTCACAATCCCAATTTCACTGCAGATTAAATAATGATCAGTGTCATCAAAGAATCCCCTGAATACACGTGTGTCCCTCACAGCCTTCCTGAATTCCTGATCTGTTATTATATAGTCAATGACAGATCTGGCTCCCCTGCCTTCCCAAGTATACCGGTGAATGTTCTTATGTTTAAAAAAGGAGTTTGTGATTACTAAGCCCATACTGGCACAGAAATCCAAGAGTTGTTTCCCGTTCCTGTTGGCCTCCATATCCTCTCCAAATTTACCCATAACCTTTTCATACCCTCCCGTTCGATTTCCAATCCTGGCATTAAAATCACCCATGAGCAGAACACTGTCCTTGTCCTTTACTCTAACAACTAAATCACTGAGTGCCTCATAAAAACTATCCATCTTATCTTGATCTGTCCCTTCACAATGCGAATATACTGACACAATCCTAATTTTCTTGCTAGACACTGTCAAATCTATCCACATCAGTCGTTCGTTTACATACCTTATTGCAACTACGCTGGGTTCCATTTCTTTCCTGATGTAAAGCCCTACACCCCATTGTGCTATTCCTGCTTTGACTCCTGACAGGTAGACCTTGTATTCTCCCACTTCCTCTTCTTTCTCACCCCTTACCCAATTGTCACTAACAGCTAAAACGTCCAGCCCCATCTTACTTGCAGCCTCTGCCAGCTCTACATTCTTCCCAGAGTAGCCCCCATTGATATTAATAGCTCCCCATCTCATTACCATTTGTTTGCCAAGTCGTTTCTTAGGAGTCCCTGGTTTGTCAGTTAGAGGTGGGACTCCGTCACCTCCAAAGGTCGGAGGCATTTTGCTCTGATTGTTGCCAGCATCATATTTAAAGTACCAGGGAAGCAGGTTGCTAGCCTTACTTGCCCCAAGTCCCATTGAGTTTTACCCCTAACGGTTGAGGGACTAACCGGTGGATTTGGTAGTCTTTGCCGTATGAGCACAAAGGTGACCACGACTCAGAATATGTCCGAGATGCCCAGCCTTATTCCAAAGTAACTGGTATCCCGACTGTCGGAACCACTTACATGGCCACTCATACGTTGCCCATGGTTCATGAACTAGGACATGACTACAGGAACCCACACCATGAACCACCCAATGGTCTCAATACAAATAATTTATTTATCACATAGGGTCAGCAGCATGAACTCATTGTTTGCCAATGCTGATGCTGTTGGTCTCAAAAAATATTATTGCTGATTGATAACAAGGAAATTCAAAGTGATAGACAGTATTTACACTTGTTATACTGAGTAGTAACTCTCTTTGAATGTGAATAAACATAACATAACACCATAACTGGAAGAAAAAATTCCTTACTATAAGACCAGTAATAAACTTCTGGAGTATGCATACAAAAATCCAGTGGCATTATTACAATATGTAATAGGATGAATACATGAACACATTAGCAGGGAAAGCAAATCGATGACTTGGGTTCATTGGGATGATTTTGGCTAAGATACAAAGCAAACCAGACATTAAGAAAACCACTGAAGTTAATGTATCTTCTTCTAGAATACTATTCCTTATCAAGCCATCCTGAAGGCAGGTGGTAAAATAATTCAGAGAAGTCATGCTTTGATCATAACACATTGCTATAGCCTGCATGAAATTGAAACAACAATGCTTGCAGAACTTACACTAGCATCACAGATTACAGGCAGAGTTCTCATGAAACCTGATAGAGTAGAGTAACTTTAAAGAGCCAATATCCAAGATTAACCATGCAGTGCTGGCACTGGACTCATGTTATATCATGAGTAGGGATCATGAAACGAAAATGGCAGACATTGAAATATTTACATGGCATGATGCTCCAATAAATAATTGAAAAAGACAGAATATGTAGAACAATGCCTGCTTTGCTCCTTTGGATACTGACATGGATTTCTGAAAGAAATGACAATATGGTGTTCTTCAAAATTACACACAATTTAAAATGGATATCGCATTACTTCTTCCAGTTGTCAGCTGGGCAGATCTCATTTTGTTTTGCCTATAGCACTCCATCTTCAGGCCACACGTGGCCCACCAGGACCATCCGACCACCGTATCATCCTCAGGTGCGGATGCGGATAGGAGGGGCGTATGGTCAGCGCACTGCTCTCCTGGTCTTTGTGATGGTTTGCTTTGACCAGAACCACTACTATTCGGTTGAGTAGCTCCTCAATTGGCATCACAAGGCTGAGTGCACCCTGAAAAATGGCAACAGCACATGGCGGCTGGATGGTCACCCACCCAAGTGCCAGCCACGCCCGACAGCACTTAACTTTGGTGATCTAACATGAGTTTTGCCTACAGGTAGCACATAACTGAAGGTGCAATCTTGTTAGTAGCTACTGGATCCATGTCATAAAATTTCTTCATGATCATTCTGTATGACACCATTGTCCTATGATTTACACTCAGCTGAATGTTTTTCAATTTTTGATTGGATTTTATGACTGCTTTAAGAGTCTGGACCTCATACCACTGACACCACTGTATTATATGGAAGTCTCCTTATAACTAGATTCTTTGTATCAGTAAGGTACTTATAGTACCTTTCCTTCCAAATGATCAGACACTTTGTACTTTTCCTTCCAAATGATCAGACACTTTGCTTGCAATAGCAGCATCACAGCAATGCAATATTTAATTAAATCAACACAAAATAAATTCAGATATGAAATGAGTCACTATACCATGAACATAAATGATATTAGGACGAAAACACTTAGAATTCTATTAAAATTCAACAAAGTATGTATGAAACATTTAGTATAACACAGACTTCTCTAACAGATTCTTAAAACAACTTTTATATCTGGGCTCTTTTTTTATTGCCGTCAGCCCTTTCACTAGAATGTGTCATTTCTAAAATTAATATAAATGCTTTAGTCAGGAATTTATCCTGATAATTTATCTACCTTCTTAGCATTTCTCTTGCTCCTTTCAGCTTCTTCTTTGTCACAAATTGTGTTCTATTCCTCTTCCAGATTGCATCCTTCTATGAGATTTCACTGGAATTCGACAATCCCTTCCCACTTGTAGTTCCCAAAGAATTAGCTACTTGGAATTTCAAAAAATTCAAATTCCATGTTGGAATAACAACAATATAAGGAATAGGACACACTGCCACTCACTATAAAGATGAGCCATTTAGTTGCAAACAGGCACAATGAGAAGATTGATACATATGCAGCTATCGGCCAAAGCCAAGAGATAAAAACAAAGGAAAATAACACTGGATTGTGGGATGGAAGTAAACCCATTAGGCAAAATCAAACAGTGAAATTTCCAGGCTGAAATAATAGCAATATAAGGAATATGGTAGGTTGCTACATACTGTAAAGATGACCTGTTGAGTTGCAGACAGTCACAATGAAAAGACTGATTCACATGCAGCTACCAGCTAAAGATTTGGCCAATAGCTGTATGTGTATCAGACTTTTCATTGTGCCTGTCTGCAAATCATTGGGTAATTTTTATGGTGAGTAGCAATCTATCTCATACTACTTGTAATTACCCTTTATTTTCTTGTGTAACTCATGAATATCTGTATTTGTCAGTTACATTTTTCTCAGTCTTATCTGCATGTTCAAAACCAAAACTTAGGCACCACAAGAATATTGATCACCTCTCAGCTTATAGTTTCTGGGATTATTTCCCACTTGTGACTTTCATCACAATCACTTTCACATCATGGAACATAGTCCTCTTTAGCTGATGCTGACGAGCAGCCAACTTAGACAAAAGGAAGACAGACAATGTCAGTGAGATTTCCTGATATCTTGCTTATTGTTGTCCATGGAGGATTTGTATCTGTCATGGCCTCATCTCCATAGGTAACTGCCTTGCTTATTTTTCCTGAAGTTGGTGGCTAGTCAAGTGGCTGCTATTCTGTATGGTAATGGGAATTTCTATGGAGTGTTGGGGAGCAACTAATCCATGGTACGCCTGTGGGATTCATCCTGTAGGTTGACTTTAATCATTTGCAGTTGTCTAGTGCAAACAGTATTGCTGTGGTGGTTAATGTCTGGTGACACAGCAGTCACAAAAATTACCTTTTTCTCTGCAATAGTGTACAAAGTGTCAAGGGCATCCAGAATGTAAACAGACTTCCATGTTGTTCTCTGTCCACCAAATGTCTGTTCTTCTACAGGGCATTATACTTGGCATCTGTGGGATTGTTGTACCTACTTTGGTCAGGTGCTATGTCGTCATTTGATAGTTGCGGCATAAGTCTGAGTTGGCCAAGTCCATTCTTCCCGGTGAGTTCAGCCATTGGTGGAGACTCATGCTAAATATCGATACACTTCTTTTTCAACATTCTCTATTACCTCCTCAGGTTTCAAGTCAACATCCATGGCTGCTACTACTTCTTACTTAGTCTGACAGTTCTGGTTTGGTTGCCTTAAAATGCTGTACCCCCTCTCTCACTATTTGGTATACAAGAGAGGTGAGGGCATGGGGGTCATCCACAACTGCCATAAGGACCACATTTGGAAGTTAGTCATACTTCTTTTGAGAAGTCTTTCTGTTGCATTTTCTCAGTTCACTCACACCACTTGATGAATTCCTCAGTTGTAATGACATCGTTTACGAGAAGAGCTTGGTACATGTCTTCTGCAACTCCAGTCATCAAATGTGAGATTTTGTCAGCTACTGTCATACTTAGATTCACAATCTGGCATATGGCCAAAACATTCTGAATGTAGCACTGTATTGTCTCCAAATGATGTTGGGTCCTATTCTTTACCCTTCTTCTGCTAATTGGATTAGCTGCTGACTGGCATGACCTGGAATTTGTCCCAGGTACTGAGCTACTCTTCATTGTTCTTGGACAACTGCAGTGCTGTGCTGTCCCAGTAAAAGTTCACATTTGCCAAACACATCATGTCATCTCACCTGTTGTATTTTCGGACTCAGTTCAATCCTTTTAGCCATTAAACTGGGTCCTAATAAAACATTACCATGTTATAAAGGTACAAATCTGTAAGGAATTCCGGGCACTCCATATGTCACGAGATGCATGTCAAGTTACTCAAATCAAAATTATGTGCCCAAAACAGTAAAATACTTGTAAAAATTTATTCATTTCCCCACAAACTGACACAGGTTTAGTGTCTCAAAGATGACATAATATAGACCTCTCCAAGACCTGAGTCAATATTAACTTTGTACAGCTACTGCCTCTGGTCTTTATATAAGGTGTCCAGAAATTCCCATTACAAACTTATAGGACTTGCAGAAGGGAGTGACTACATAATATTTTGAACAGGAACCCAAGTCTGAAAATGTACTATTTCCATTGTATGGCAGTTTCAGTTTAGCACAGCCACATCTGCTTCAGAAACTGAATTAGGTGTGATGTAGTACAATTATTAAGTAACAAATTGGAAGTACTGATGCAGTAAAATAGTGGCTTGTTGTGGCAACCACCAATGTCATTACAGGCACTGTACCTACAAAGCATGTTCTGGTACACACTCTCCATCTCACCTGGTGTCTTTTCAATTTCTAGTGCAGAAGATGTGGACACATTACATATCTGAATTGAACAGTATGTTTCTGGTCATGGGTTCCTATTCAAAATATTATGTACTCACGCAGCACAACAAGCCCTGGAAGTTTGGAAAGGGAATTTCTGAAAACCCTATGTACATTTTAATGGGACTGATGACCTCAGCAGTTAAGTCCCATAGTGCTCAGAGCCATTTTACATTTTAATGCACAATATCTTTAACCATACACTGCTTCATTCAAATTTTTTAAAGTTTACACTTACAATTTGAGTGATTTTACAAGAAGGTTACAAAATTTCAGTCTATTTTTTGCTAAAAAATTTATAAAGCATGCTAAAATATTATTACCATTGTGGCCAAATCATCTGAAATGCTGTTCTACGATAATATTTGAAATACTTTACTTAATAACTTTGCAGATACAGATTTTATTTTGATACTTACATGAATCCTGTGTTTTGTGAATAGCTGAATAACAATTATTATCCCTATTATACATATAAATTTTCTAGGTCATAATTTGGACTTTTATTTACAGTGTTTTTTATATATTTTCAGTTATTCCTTAGATATAATGACATGTTAATTATATTTCATCTTAATTATGCCACAGGTACCTCAATTTCATCAACACAGTGAATTAACACTAATACAGTACATGTTTATAGCTTCACATAAGTTCGTGTAAATTTTGTAATGTACTGTTGGATATTTTGAAACAGTCAGAATTGCAGTTTTTGCTAAATGCCTTCCCATTCTGCTACTTTGCATTGACCAGAACGTCTGTACAACACTGATGGATGCCTGATATGCATCTGATTTGCTGCTGGCTTGAAATCCATTGCTCTCCTGAAAGTACGGACTGTGGGATTTATGTACTGCTTTTATTGTGTAGATGACAGCTTTCAAATTGACTAATTGTATCCATGCTGATGTGGATGTTTTGAAGTACTCAGTGTCTCTACCAAACAATGCCACATTGTAAACACTCTAGTCCAAATCTGAAAGCAGGGTCATCAACAAAATACCCCACTTAACACAACAAGCACATTTATTATGAACATAAGTGTGTAGCCTGAGTAGGACTGACCTCCTGGCTGAAGAGTGCAGCTATTTATAAAAACACTGAAAATTTCAGAATACACAAACATTGTGAACATAAGATATTTCAAGAATCTTCCAAAAGTAATAAATACTAAATATCAGTACCACTACCTGAGTCAACTACTGCAAGTAACAACTGTTGACTATAAAAGTCACATTTGACTGCCACCTATCGTAAAATGAATAGACATCCTACAGTGCAGCAAATTCAGTACTGAACAACCATTAGTGAACAACTGTACCATTCAGAACCACTATGTCACTGTGGGGTACAGAAACCAAGGCGCCACACATGTATCCCTGTTCACTACACGTCACAGATTACAGTAGGTGTAGGGACACTGCCATCAGCCATTCAAAGCTTAGAGAAAGGTCATGTATCAAAAAACATTTGAACAAATCACATACATGAGAATACTTGTGTTGCTATCCTAATCACCTGATCGCAGTCATATAAAATGTCATCTGGTGTAAACGTGGGTGAGGTGTGCTTTTCCTGATATTGTCTTCAATAGTTGCATACAATGGGTCCTCGACACTCTAGATGTCTCATTGAGTCCATGCCACATGAACCTTCCCTACCCTCTACAGCGATAAGAGCAAAATGGTACATACACACAACGCATTAGGTGTGCTTAATTTAGTGATTCACTATTTATACCTCAAATATAGCATATTATGTATTCCTATATACCAAGTTCTTTCTAGCTGTTTTCTTCTACTTTGCACTAAAATCAGCAATATGTACAGTTTTTGTAAAGAATAAAGAGATTTAATTCATTCCCTACCTCTCACAATCATACTCCACCCTGAATTATAGTTTCTCTCCAATAATGTCTTCAGTTGGACCTACCAAACTGCAATTTCTATTAAATTTTTTTCTGTATGATTTTTATCTACTTATTTTGCAGATTTTATTACTGGGAGTCACAAAAATGTAGTGCAGATTTTCATGCTTTGAACAGTGTTACTCTGTGAAAATAAAGTTACATCTGCCAGTTACACTTAAAAAATTTCCATTATGACACAACAGAGAGATTGCCCTAGCTGAGGGTGCAAGGGTGACCTGCATCTGGTTGTCAAGTAGAAGGGAGAGGGGGGAGGAGCTGCATTGAACTGCATCACCCATCACTAAGCTATTTTCAAACAAGTTAATTTCAATATTTATTGACAGTGCCGAGAATTTACCTAAAATTATCAGTCACTGTAGTGTACAGTGAAAAATCTATATTACAAAATGGTTACTCCGGGGTAGGGTCCCAATTGCAAGATGTCTATCATATGATTTCCAGGGCAACAAAAATTTGGTTTTTAATGTTTCATATAGTTATTGAATGAATTTAAAAAGTTTAAATGCTGTGATAATCTACTTATTAGGTGGTTAAATATTATGTTAAAAGTTTGACACACTAAACCAAATATTCCAGTTAAAAGCTGTCTTCTATCTTGAGACACCATAGCTCATGGCACACATATTACCCCGACTATATTCGACCATTATTTGAGGATGAGTGCATTTAGTGACTTTCAACTAATTTTACATATAACTTCAAACTCTTATAAAGCCAATGAGATCCACCAGTGTGGTTTGGTGTGAAATGAACTTAATAAGCAACTGGGGTGTAAATAAGTATCTGAAGCAGATGAAAGATTTTACTGAACAGGAATTGTTGGAAGATAAAACATAACACCTAGGACCTATCTGCTTCTTCAAAGTTTTCTCTCTCACATAAATTAGTAGAAAACTAATAACACATCAACAGCAATCCTAAGCACAGCCAAATGTGGGCAGTATAAGTAATACTATATTTTAGGAAATAAATGATGCTGAAACTCCAAATCCCATGTGGCATGAAATAATGTGCATATTACTACCCACTTGGTCAGTCTTTGTTATACCAGGACTTCAATTTATTTCTTTTCTACAGCAATAGCAACAAGCCAACTCTATAAAGCAGATAACTCAAGTTAAGTATTTGATCCCAGCCAAAGAAGGAAACATTTCAAAGTGCATGAACAGATCTCAGACATGAGAGTCCAATTAAGTGGTTTAGAACAGAGGACAGATTCTGATGTAACAGCAGTTTCAGTCTCTACAGTTGCAACTTTAGAGGAGCGGGCTAGTAAGGTAACTGAACAGGAAAGCCAGTAATTAGCTGAATCACATGTCGATACTTGTTCTTCAGGGGATACAGATATAATGAAAGTAAGTTCCAAAATATCTGACATGAACTAGCCAAAACTAAGAAAGAGGTTAATGAAAAGAGAGGGTTTGGGAATTCATTTGAGTTAGTAGAGGGACTATGTTAGAAGGAGCAACAAACTTATCAAAATTTTTTTCCAAATTTAGGCCTAAAGGGGCTGTGCATCCTATATATATTTTTAAGAACATTTTTGCGGCCATTACTGAAGTGATGGGATGGCTCCAAGAGAATTCATTTAACACTAAGTTATACAGAATGGGACATATCTGAATGGGGAACTGCTCAGTCAGAAGAATTATCTTCACTGAAAGATTTCCAGTATAAGTTTAAGAAGAATTACTGATCTTCCAGTACTCAAGAAAAATTAACCCTAAAATACTCAACCTAAAGTACTATAATAGTTGCTGGAATAACTGTTTGATAACAGTATCTGGGCTAGTTATAAGAAGTATATTGAAGCAAACCTGATAAGATACAAAGGTTGAATGAAAAGTAATGCCTTCACCTTTGTTAACTGGGTTTGAATGGGAATATTATAATAAATCAAATGCAGAAATAATCTTTAGAAAGTGGTCTTTAATTATCAGTATTCACTTTTCCACATAATCACCAGACGATTGGACACATTTCTGCCAATGATGAACAAGTTTTCTGAAGCCGTCGTGGAAGAAATCAACACTCTGTTTCTGCAACCAGAGTCTCAAAGTTCTCTCAACATCTTCACCAGAAGCATAATGATGTCCCCACAGATCGTCTTTCATTATCGTGAACAGATGGAAGTCAGATAATGCTAAATCTGGACTGTATGGAGGATGCCATATGGTTGTGAGATTCAGTCTCTGAAGTTCTGCTGCGGTGGCACGTGAAGTGTGTGGTTTGGCATTGTCAAGCTGCAGGAAGACATTTCCTTTTTCCTTTCATACCCTTGTTAGCCATCATTTCAGAGTTCGCAGCATTGTGATGTAATGCTCTGAATTTATTGTTGTTACATGATCAGAAAAATCTATGTAGATAACACCATCTGCATCCCAGAACACTAGTGGAGATTGAGGCCTAGTGGGTAACGGGAAGAGAGGATATATTGAAGAGCAAGTTCCCATCTCCGGAGTTCGGATAGGTTGGTGTTTGTGGGAAGTATCCAGATAACCCGGACGGTGTAACACTGTGCCAAGATGTGCTGGCCGTGCACCAAGGCATGTTTAGCCACAGGGTGATCCTCATTACCAATAAACACTGTCTGCCTGTGTCCATTCATGCGAATGGACAGTTTGTTGCTGGTCATTCCCACATAGAATGCATCACAGTGTAGGCAGGTGTGTTGAAAAATCATGTGGGTGCTTTCACACGTGGCTCTGCCTTTGATCGTGTACACCTTCCGGATTACAGGACTGGAGTAGGTGGTGGTGGGAGGGTGCATGGGACAGGTTTTACACCGGGGGCGGTTACAAGGATCGGAGCCAGAGGGTAGGGAAGGTGGTTTGGGGATTTCATAGGGATGAACTAACAGGTTACGAAGGTTAGGTGGATGGCAGAAAGACACTCTTGGTGGAGTGGGGAGGATTTCATGAAGGATGGATCTCATTTCAGGGCAGGATTTGAGGAAGTCGTATCCCTACTGGAGAGCCACATTCAGAGTCTGGTCCAGTCCCGGAAAGTATCTCGTCACAAGTGGGGCACTTTTGTGGTTCTTCTGTGGGAGGTTCTGGGTTTGAGGGGGTGAGGAAGTGGCTCTGGTTATTTGCTTCTGTACCAGGTCGGGAGGGTAGTTACGGGATGCGAAAGCTGTTGTCAGGTTGTTGGTGTAATGGTTCAGGGATTCCGGACTGGAGCAGATTCGTTTGCCACGAAGACCTAGGCTGTAGGGAAGGGACCGTTTGATGTGGAATGGGTGGCAGCTGTCATAATGCAGGTACTGTTGCTTGTTGGTGGGTTTTATGTGGACGGACGTGTGAAGCTGGCCACTGGACAGATTGAGATCAACGTCAAGGAAAGTGGCATGGGATTTGGAGTAGGACCAGGTGAATCTGATGGAACCAAAGGAGTTGAGGTTGGAGAGGAAATTCTGGAGTTCTTCTTCACTGTGAGTCCAGATCATGAAGATGTCATCAATAAATCTGTACCAAACTGTGGGTTGGCAGGCCTGGGTAACCAAGAAGGCTTCCTCTAGGCGACCCATGAATAGGTTGGCGTACGAGGGGGCCATCCTGGTACCCATGGCTGTTCCCTTTAATTGTTGGTATGTCTGGCCTTCAAAAGTGAAGAAGTTGTGGGTCAGGATGAAGCTGGCTAAGGTAATGAGGAAAGAGGTTTTAGGTAGGGTGGCAGGTGATCGGCGTGAAAGGAAATGCTCCATCGCAGCGAGGCCGTGGACGTGCTGAATATTTGTGTATAAGGAAGTGGCATCAATGGTTACAAGGATGGTTTCCGGGGGTAACAGATTGGGTAAGGATTCCAGGTGTTCGAGAAAGTGGTTGGTGTCTTTGATGAAGGATGGGAGACTGCATGTGATGGGTTGAAGGTGTTGATCTACGTAGGCAGAGATACGTTCTGTGGGGGCTTGGTAACCAGCTACAATGGGGCGGCCGGGATGATTGGGTTTGTCAATTTTAGGAAGAAGGTAGGGGTGCGGGGTGTCGGTGGGGTCAGGAGGTTGATGCAGTCAGGTGAAAGGCCAGCACATCTTGGCACAGTGTTACACCGTCCAGGTTATCTGGATACTTCCCACCAACACCAACCTATCCGAAGTCTGGAGATGGGAACTTGCTCTTCAATATATCCTCTCTTCCCGTTACCCATCAGGCCTCAATCTCCGCTAATTTCAAGTTGCCGCCACTCATACCTCACCTGTCATTCAACAACATCTTTGCCTCTGCACTTCCGCCTCGACTGACATCTCTGCCCAAACTCTTTGTCCTTAAATATGTCTGCTTGTGTCTGTATATGTGTGGATGGATATGTGTGTATGTGCGAGTGATACCCGTCCTTTTTTCCCCCTAAGGTAAGTCTTTCCGCTCCCGGGATTGGAATGACTCCTTACCCTCTCCCTTAAAACCCACATCCTTTCATCTTTCCCTCTCCTTCCCTCTTTCCTGATGAGGCAACAGTTTGTTGCGAAAGCTTGAATTTTGTGTGTATGTTTGTGTTTGTTTGTGTGTCTATCGACCTGCCAGCGCTTTCATTTGGTAAGTCACATCATCTTTGTTTTTATATATATATATATATATATATATATATATATATATATATATATATATATATATATATATAAGAGGTTGCTGTAACTTACCAAACGAGAAAGAGCTGGTATGTTAATACACACAATAAAACACACACACAACCACACACATAAATATTCAAGCAATCGCAACCCAAGGTTGCTTCATCAGGAAAGAGGGAAGGAGAGGGAAAGACGAAAGGATGTGGGTTTTAAGGGAGAGGGTAAGGAGTCATTCCAATCCCAGGAGCAGAAAGACTTACCTTATGGGGAAAAAAGGACAGGTACACACTCGCACACACACACACACACATATCCGTCTGCACATATACAGACACAGGCAGACATATGTAAATGCAAAGAGGTTGGGCAGAGATGTCAGTCGAGGCAGAAATACACAGGTAAAGATGTTGTTGAATGACTGGTGAGGTACGAGGGGTGGCAACGTGAAATTAGTGGACGTTGAGGCCTGGTGGGTAACAGGAAGAGAGAATATATTGAAGGGCAAGTTCTCATCTCTGGAGTTGTGATAGGTTGGTGTCAGTGGGAAGTATCCAGATAACCCAGACAGTGTAACACTGTGCCAAGCTGTGCTGGCTGTGCACCAAGGCATGTTTAGCCACAGGGTGATCCTTGTTACCAACAAAGACTATCTGCCTGTGTCCGTTCATGTGAAAGGACAGTTTGTTGCTGGTCATTCCCACATAGAAGGCTTCACAGTGTAGGCATGTCATTAGGTAAATCACTGGGTGCTTTCACATGTGGCTCTGCCTTTGATTGTGTATACCTTCTGGGTTACAGGACTGGAGTACGTGGTGGTGGGAGGGTGCATGGGACAGGTTTTACACCGGGGGTGGTTACAAGGGTAGGAGCCAGAGGGTAGGGAAGGTGGTTTGGGGATTTCATAGGGATGAACCAAGAGGTTATGAAGGTTAGGTGGATGGCGGAAAGACACTCTTGGTGGAGTGGGGAGGATTTCATGAAGGATGGATCTCCTTTCAGGGCAGGATTTTAGGAAGTTGTATCCCTGCTGGAGAGCCACATTCAGAGTCTGATCCAGTCCCAGAAAGTATCCTGTCACAAGTGGGGCACTTTTGGGGTTCTTCTGTGGGAGGTTCTGGGTTTGAGGGGATGAGGAAGTGGCTCTAGCTATTTGCTTCTGTAAGAGGTTGGGAGGGTAGTTGCAGGATGCGAAAGCCGTTTTCAGGTCCTACTCCAAATCCCACACCACTTTCCTTGATGTTGACCTCCATCTGTCCAGTGGCCAGCTTCACACATCCGTCCACATGAAACCCACCAACAAGCAACAGTACCTCCATTATGACAGCTGCCACCCATTCCACATCAAACGGTCCCTTCCCTACAGCTTAGGTCTTCACGGCAAATGAATCTGCTCCAGTCCTGAATCCCTGAACCATTACACCAATAACCTGAAAACAGCTTTCGCATCCCGTAACTACCCTCCCAACCTGGTACAGAAGCAAATAGCTAGAGCCACTTCCTCATCCCCTCAAACCCAGAACCTCCCACAGAAGAACCCCAAAAGTGCCCACTTGTGACGAGATACTTTCCGGGACTGGATCAGACTCTGAATATGGTTCTCCAGCAGGGATATGACTTCCTCAAATCCTGCCCTGAAAGGAGATCCATCCTTCATGAAATCCTCCCCACTCCACCAAGAGTGTCTTTCCGCCATCCACCTAACCTTCATAACCTCTTGGTTCATCCCTATGAAATTCCCAAACCACCTTCCCTACTCTCTGGCTCCTACCCTTATAACTGCCCCCCGGTGTAAATTCTGTCCCATGCACCCTCCCCCCACCACCTATTCCAGTCCTGTAACCCGGAAGGTGTACACGATCAAAGGTTGAGCCGCAGGTGAAAGCACCCACGTGATTTACCAACTGGCATGCCTACACTGTGAAGCCTTCTATGTGGGAATGAACAGCAACAAACTGTCCATACACATGAATGGACACAGGCAGATAGTGTTTGTTGGTAAAAAGGATCACCCTGTGGTTAAACATGCCTTGGTGCACGGCCAGCACATCTTGGCACAGTGTTACACTGTCTGGGTTATCTGGATACTTCCAACTGACACCAACCTATCAGAACTCCAGAGATAAGAACTTGCCCTTCAATATATTCTCTCTTCCTGACCCACCAGGCCTCAACCTCTGCTAATTTCAAGTTGCCACCCCTCGTCCCTCCCCTGTCATTCAACAACATCTTTATCCCTGTACTTCCGCCACGACTGTCTGCCCAACCTCTTTGCATTTACATATGTCTGCCTGCGTCTGTATATGTGCGGATGGGTATGTGTGTGTGTGTGTGTGTGTGTGTGCGCGCGAGTGTATACCTCTCCTTTTTTCCCCTTCAGGTAAGTCTTTCCGCTCCCAGGATTGGAATGACTCCTTAACCTCTCCCTTAAAACCCACATCCTTTTGTCTTTCCCTGTCATTCCCTCTTTCCTGATGAAGCAACCTTGGGTGGTGTAAGCTAGAATATATATATATATATATATATATATATATATATATATATATATATATATATATATAGAGAGAGAGAGAGAGAGAGAGAGAGAGAGAGAGAGAGAGAGAGAGAGAGAGAGAGAGAGAGAGGAACATTCCACTTGGGAAAAATATATCTAAAAACACAGATGATGTGACTTACCGAACGAAAGTGCTGGCAGGTCGATAGACACACAATCAAACACAAAGATACACACAAAATTCAAGCTTTCGCAACAAACTGTTGCCTCATCAGGAAAGAGGGAAAGAGAGGGAAAGACGAAAGGATGTGGGTTTTAAGGGAGAGGGTAAGGAGTCATTCCAATCCCAGGAATTGAAAGACTTACCTTAGGGGGAAAAAAGGAAAAAAGGACAGGTATACACTCGCACACACACACATATCCATCCGCACATACACAGACACAAGCAGACATTTGTAAAGGCCAAGAGTTTGGGTAGAGATGTCAGTCGGGTGGAAGTAAAGAGGCGAAGATGTTGTTGAAAGACAGGTGAGGTATGAGCGGCGGCAAATTGAAATTAGCAGAGATTGAGGCCTGGCGGATAACGAGAAGAGAGGATATAATGAAGGGCAAGTTCCCATCTCCGGAGTTCTGAAAGGTTGGTGTTAGTGGGAAGTATCCAGATAACCCGGACGGTGTAACACTGTGCCAAGATGTGCTGGCCGTGCACCAAGGCATGTATAGCCACAGGGTGATCCTCATTACCAACAAACACTGTCTGCCTGTGTCCATTCATGCGAATGGACAGTTTCTTGCTGGTCATTCCCACATAGAAAGCTTCACAGTGTAGGCAGGTCAGTTGGTAAATCACGTGGGTGCTTTCACCTGTGGCTCTGCCTTTGATCGTGTACACCTTCCTGGTTACAGGACTGGAGTAGGTGGTGGTGGGAGGGTGCATGGGACAGGTTTTACATCGGGGGCGGTTACAGGGGTATGAGCCACAGGGTAGGGAAGGTGGTTCGGGGATTTCATAGGGATGAACTAAAAGCTTACGCAGGTTAGGTGGACGGCGGAAAGACACTCTTGGTGGAGTGGGGAGGATTTCATGAAGGATGGATCTCATTTCAGGGCAGGATTTGAGGAAGTCGTATCCCTACTGGAGAGCCACATTCAGAGTCTGGTCCAGTCCCGGAAAGTATCTCGTCACAAGTGGGGCACTTTTGTGGTTCTTCTGTGGGAGGTTCTGGGTTTGAAGGGGTGAGGAAGTGGCTCTGGTTATTTGCTTCTGTACCAGGTCGGGAGGGTAGTTACGGGATGCGAAAGCTGTTGTCAGGTTGTTGGTGTAATGGTTCAGGGATTCCGGACTGGAGCAGATTCGTTTGCCACGAAGACCTAGGCTCTAGGGAAGGGACCGTTTGATGTGGAATGGGTGGCAGCTGTCATAATGCAGGTACTGTTGCTTGTTGGTGGGTTTGATGTGGATGGACGTGTGAAGCTGGCCATTGGACAGGTGGAGGTCAACGTCAAGGAAAGTGGCATGGGATTTTGAGTAGGACCAGGTGAATCTGATGGAGCCAAAGGAGTTGAGGTTGAAGAGGAAATTCTGGAGTTCTTCTTCACTGTGAGTCCAGATCATGAAGATGTCATCAATAAATCTGTACCAAACTTTGGGTTGGCAGGCCTGGGTAACCAAGAAGGCTTCCTCTAGGCGACCCATGAATAGGTTGGCGTACGAGGGGGCCATCCTGGTACCCATGGCTGTTCCCTTTAATTGTTGGTATGTCTGGCCTCCAAAAGTGAAGAAGTTGTGGGTCAGGATGAAGCTGGCTAAGGTAATGAGGAAAGAGGTTTTAGGTAGGGTGGCAGGTGATCGGCGTGAAAGGAAATGCTCTATCACAGTGAGGGCCTGGACGTGCTGAATATTTGTGTATAAGGAAGTGGCATCAATGGTTACAAGGATGGTTTCCGGGGTTAACAGACTGGGTAGGGATTCCAGGCGTTTGAGAAAGAGGTTGGTGTCTTTGATGAAGGATGGCAGACTGCATGTGATGGGTTGAAGGTGTTGATCTACGTAGGCAGAGATACGTTCTGTGGGGGCTTGGTAGCCAGCTACAATGGGACGGCCGGGATGATTGGGTTTGTGAATTTTAGGAAGAAGGTAGAAGGCAGGGGTGTGGGGTGTAGGTGGGGTCAGGAGGTTGATGGAGTCAGGTGAAAGGTTTTGTAGGGGGCCTAAGGTTCTGAGGATTCCTTGAAGCTCCGCCTGGACATCAGGAATGGGATTACCTTGGCAAACTTTGTATGTAGTTTTATCTGAAAGCTGACGCAGTCCCTCAGCCACATACTCCCGATGATCAAGTCCGCTAATTTCAATTTGCCGCCGCTCATACCTCACCTGTCTTTCAACAACATCTTTGCCTCTTTACTTCCACCCGACTGACATCTCTGCCCAAACTCTTGGCCTTTGCAAATGTCTGCTTGTGTCGGTGTATGTGCGGATGGATATGTGTGTGTGTGTGCGAGTGTATACCTGTCCTTTTTTTCCTTTTTTCCCCCTAAGGTAAGTCTTTCTGCTCCTGGGATTGTAATGACTTCTTACCCTCTCCCTTAAAACCCACATCCTTTCGTCTTTCCCTCTCCTTCCCTCTTTCCTGATGAGGCAACAGTTTGTTGCGAAAGCTTGGATTTTTTTGTGTTTGTGTGTGTTTGTTTGTGTGTCTATCGACCTGCCAGCACTTTCGTTCGGTAAGTCACATCATCTGTGTTTTTTAAAAATATATCTAAAAACAAAGATGATGTGACTTACCAAATGAAAGCGCTGGCACGTCGATAGAGACACAATCAAACACAAATATACACACAAAATTCTAGCTTTCGCAACCAATGGTTGCTTCGTCAGGAAAGAGGGAAGGAGAGGGAAAGACGAAAGGATGTGGGTTTTACAGGAGAGGGTAAGGAGTCATTCCAATCCCGGGGGTGGAAAGACTTACCTTAGGGGGAAAAAAGGACGGGTATACACTTGCACACACACACATATCCATCCACACATATACAGACACAAGCAGACATATTAAAAGGCAAAGAGATTGGGCAGAGATGTCAGTCGAGGCGGAAGTGCAGAGGCAAAGATGTTGTTGAATGACATCTGATGTATGAGTGGCGGCAACTTGAAATTAGCGGAGATTGAGGCCTGGTGGATAACGGGAAGAGAGGATATATTGAAGAGCAAGTTCCCATCTCCGGAGTTCGGATAGGTTGGTGTTAGTGGGAAGTGAATGGACACAGGCAGACAGTGTTTGTTGGTAATGAGGATCACCCTGTGGCTAAACATGCCTTGGTGCACGGCCAGCACATCTTGGCACAGTGTTACACCGTCTGGGTTATCTGGATACTTCCCACTAACACCAACCTATCCGAACTCCGGAGATGGGAACTTGCTCTTCAGTATATCCTCTCTTCCCGTTATCCACCAGGCCTCAATCTCCGCTAATTTCAAGTTGCCGCCACTCATACCTCACCTGTCATTCAACAACATCTTTGCCTTTGCACTTCCGCCTCGACTGACAGCTCTGCCCAAACTCTTTGCCTTTTAATATGTCTGCTTGTGTCTGTATATGTGTGGATGGATATGTGTGTGTGTGCGAGTGTATATCCGTCCTTTTTTCCCCCTAAGGTAAGTCTTTCTGCTCCCGGGATTGGAATGACTCCTTACCCTCTCCTTTAAAACCCACATCCTTTCGTCTTTCCCTCTCCTTCTCTCTTTCCTGATGAAGCAACCGTTGGTTGCGAAAGCTAGAATTTTGTGTGTATATTTGTGTTTGTTTGTGTGTTTATCGACGTGCCAGTGCTTTCGTTTGGTAAGTCACATCATCTTTGTTTTAAAGTTTTAGTTCACAGCAGCTTTATCATGTAAGGAGAGAGACATGTGGTATCATAGCTGGACAATAGTAAATGCAGGGTTTGGATGCATTAAGCAAAGAACATGGGGAGGAAGTAGTCAAGATAATATTACTGACAAAAACTATTATTGACCCCAGTTTCAGAAAAATATTAAAATAAATATTTTAATGTGATAAATAATAATAGCAATATTGATAATAATAATAACCATAGCAGAAGTAGTCAAAGGCATAATCATACATAGAAATTTGTTTGTAACAATGTTAGTATTAGTATGTTGACAGATCAATTGTTCATAAGAAAACAACACACATTTTGGGGTAGGGAACAGGCTCCAGAATATAACAACGAAGTAGAAGGCTATCATTTAGAGAAGCTAGTTAACTGTGTCTATACATGAGTGTTGCTTGATGAAGAAAGCAGCGATAAGGAAGAACAAATAAAACCATAGTCTCAGGCAAAGGTTTTGAAATGGATGTAGATATTCACTTAGGCTCAGGTAGTGAGTGTGCCCAACACTACCTATAACTACAGTCTGTATTTTAGGCGTAACGGGAAGTAAAGCAAAATCTATAAGGGAGGAAATATGATTACCATTGACAGTTAACACCTTTACTTTCCACCAAACATTGTTAATTGTGCCAAATCTAAACTTAGATGTAACTGTAGGTCTGTACTGGCCACTCTCCAATAAAATCTCTTCATTTTGATGCAAACAGGGTATGATGGAATTGTCAAAAAACTACTTATAGAATACCATATCAAAATAATTTTGTCTCTTTTAAGCAATGTGTTATATTTTAGTATTGGTAGATCAGAGTACAGCAGGAGAGAATTTGTAGAAGTTATTAAGGAAGTTTCTAGAATCTGAAATACTAACCCTGGAGCAGAAGGAGGAGTTACAAAATCTGGTACTCATATAGAAAGAAGGCATTTGAATCAACTACGGTAATCAGTGTCTGTGAAAGTAACCTAGAAAATCAAAAGTGTTTTTTCCCCAAACAGTGTACTATTCTCTTGAGTCTTTGTGCCGCCACCCAGGAACACACAGAAAAAATGATTGAGAATTGCACTATTTAATTCACCATAAATGCATATAATAAAGTATATACAAAACCTGCAGGAAGCATTCAGCTGGTGTTAGATGGTCAAAATTTTAATTAAATACTTCTGAAACAGAGAGAGATAGGCCTGTAAGTGTAGAAGAATTATTATCAAACTTTAAGCAGGCTACATTCTTTAGCTCCATGGATTTAACAACCTGCTACTGGTAGGTGCCCTTGCATAAAGACTGCTCAGAACCATGGAATATAAAACAATTCTGTTCATTTTTTGGTTAGCCAACTTCTATGGACATTTTATAAAAGGATAATCAATTAAGAATCCACATCTTCTACACCTACTAAAATGATGATCAAAGTAGAGATGGGCTGGTTGTGTCACTGAAGCATTTAGTAGATTAAGCAAGCTATTCCGGAAGCCGAGATTTTTGCTCTTTAGAGACTTGCCAGTTAGAAGAATATTGGAAACTGAACATTTATGCCATTATTTAAAACAGTACTGGACATATGTAACTGATGAATCTTCATGAGTAATACATACAAGAAAATGAACAAATTTCAAGACTTATTTTTCATATTTCCTGTGGTTTTTAGATAGATTACAGATTTTAAAATATTGATGACAGAAAGTATAATTATTGTACCAAGAAAAAATTGCAAGGTGAGTTATTGAGAATAAAAAATTTCTTGCTCACTCAACATATGTGACATATTTGTAGCAGAATTACAGCAAACTGTGAAATCTAATGAGTACACACCTGAAAGTATGTCATAGTGATCATATTGGGTCAGCCATCCATGAAAGCAGCTGTTACTTTCACTAACATTTCTTTCAAAATAATACTAGAACTTGACAACAGAAGATAGCACCAGGCAAGGGACAGGTAGCAAGACATGCATACATTGTTCTCATACAATATGAGTCCAGTTTTTGAGCAATAGGTGGCTCCTGTGTCAAGAAAATCGAGACCTAGTTTATACACTGGTGTGGTCTTTCCAACACAAAGTTACGGCCTGAGATATGTTCATGCTTGGCCTCCAAAGTCTTAAGTCATCCAAATGTTATTAATTAAACAGAGATGCCTCAGAATGTTGGCTTGGTTGCAAATTGTTTCAAGGGGAAAGAAAAAGAACATAATACAATAGTGTTTGCTGGTAAAAGTGTTCTTAAGTATTAATTGAATTACACTGCTACAGAAAGGGAATTATTGACTGTCATTTGGTGTTTATAGGAATTCTGATATTGGAATCAAAACTAATAATACACACAGACCATCAAACCTTAGTATTTTGAATGGAAAGTAGGCTCTTGCATAGTTAAGTAATGACGTGGGTCCTATTTTTACAAAAGTTCAGATAACAAGTATTTTAAAGAAAAAGGCCACTAATTACCATAAGCGATGCAGTTTCCTGAGTTTCCCTTGGTATGATTAGAGCACGTAGCATGGAAAGTCATGGAATAACATTTACAGACAACTTTATGGGTATTAGTTATGCCAGTAATGAGGTATGACTTCTTGCTAGAAAAACCAAAGAAGGACTGGAGTCTGATGGGTATATTAGTAATATTGTTAGGTCAGAGGCCCAACGAATGTTGTCGGAGGAGGAGGAGAGTGTGTAGTTGTTGCATGGAGATACTTTGTTCCGGAGGATCAACAAGGACTTACAACACTGGAACATGTGTATTTTTCAAATAGTAGTAGAAGATCTTATTTGGTTTTAGATAGAGGCTATTTTCATTTGGGATAAGGAAATGTATTAACTATATGACAAAATTGTGTTATCTTAAGAGCTTAAGTAGAGAAGAAAGGAGAATTTTAAGACTTGTACACTGTGTCAAAAGGTTAAAAAAGAATACTCAAGTGACTCATAAAATTTATCGAGTAATACCAATGGCTCTACATGATTTAACAGGAAGAGGTGGAGTTTCATACACATTTGTGGCAATATAATATGGGTCAAAGTACATAAAACTGTAATGAAGGTCATGAACGGCAGTTTCATTGCAAAATCATTATTAAGTCTTTACGGCATACAAAATATTGTGTAAAAAGAGAATTACAAAAGCGGGCACAGTGCTGGTTGCAGGACGGAATCATAGTGAAATCATACCTGATTTTTCACTTAGATGATATGACGCCAGTAAGAGCTTACCAGTCAAGTTCAAACATAAAGAGAGAGATTAGCAGCTTCTTTTTCATGTATGAGGTGTCTCCAGATATGTCTTTGGCCTGGAATCTCATTGACTGGAGCAGAACTGTCTTCAGTGATGAGTCCCATTTTAAAAATGGTTCAAATGGCTCCGAGCATTATGGGACTCAACATCTGTGGTCATAAGTCCCCTCGAACTTAGAACCACTTAAACCTAACTAACCTAAGGACATCACACACATCCATGTCCGAGGCAGGATTCGAACCTGCGACCGTAGCAGTCGCGCGGTTCCTGACTGAGTGCCTAGAACCACTAGACCACCGCGGCCGGCCCCATTTTAAAGTGAGCCCTGATGACTAGCATTAGTTATGAGTACTATACAGAACAAAAATAAAAATTAGGTAAAGTTTTTGCATAGGTAGAGTCTACATACTTTATTTTGAACCTAGGTTATTGTGTAGTAAAATCTGCAGGATTACTAATTTTTGTAGCTCAACATTATCATACAGAAAGATGCGCAAACTTTATTACAGTATGGACAAATTTATAAATGTGTAAAATTTTGTAGATGCACCAATAAATTGCTTAATTATATGAGAAACACAATTCTCATACTTTATAGCTGAAAACTGGAATAAACATTACAGAATTGAAGGTGGAATCCCAACCTTTGAATAACCCAGGAAGTTGCTGTATATCTTGATTTGATATAAAGTGTTGAGATTGTAGACATTTTGTGGTTATCTGTTCATTTATAAAATCAGTTTGAGATTCTTCAGATTGCCCATTCAGCAATATTCCAAATTATTTATCTGTAAACATGTGGTAGATTGAGCATAATTATTTCTGAAGCTCTTGAGAAGGTTGAACATTTTTATCATGTTCAAAATCATAAAAAACCATTTGTCTCATGTGCTTTATTGACTGTTTGGACAGCCATGTTAGTTTTTTGCCTTAGGGTCACTGAACAGGAAGTGCGTAGTAATATCCTAAAAACTATGCACTCTCAAAACTGCTCCTGAATAATAACAAGCTGGACACTTTTGTCAAATTAGGTAACATGGTACTGGGTGTAGAAAACATCTTGTTTAGTGACAAAAAGTGTGGCATTTGTGAATGAAAGTTTTAGCTCTTTTCTTTTGTCACCAAACAGACATGCCAGCTGATAATAAGGGAAAACAGTTTGAATCTGACAGTAGAGCTGGTTTCTACTGCAATCAATCAGGTCATCTAGTGTGTGAGTGTCCAGTACAACAAGACAAGGTAAAGAAGAGTTGATACCATTGGTTAACAGTTCATGGTAGGTGTTGCAGAGGGCCACTGAAGGGCTGCAATAAGGCAAGTGCTGTTTATAGTGTGGGTTTACTCTTTGTTTGTGTAACTTTAAACTGTGAACCAACATGTGCCCTGCTTGACTTAGGCAGTAATATTTCTCTGCTTGTTTATCATTGGTATTGTAAATATGCTCGCATTTGTAGTTTTCTTTGCTTACAATTATTACTCTGCCTGGAGTAGGGGAAATCAGTGTCGGTTTAGGTGTTGATAGGTTGTCATGGCTAAACTGTACTGTTGTTAAGAGGTTGTCCACTGACACCTCACTCAACTGCAACTTCATAAAGAAAACAGAGTGCATTTTACATTATCCGAGTAACAGTCATCTTTTAATTTTTAAATTCCAGCCTGAAAAAGGATATTTTTATGTACTCATAATTATATTCAACATGTTTGTAAAGTTCAACAAAAGGTCATTCCTCTAAAGGTGGCTCATCTGAAAAAATTACCAACCCGGCAATGGCTTAAATTACTTGATCAATTTCCCACTGTCCTGACAAATAAATTAGGGGTCACCAATAGAATGAAGTATAAAGTTCAACTTGCAGATGAAATTCCTGTTCATGGAGCTCTCTTTCTTCTGTCACCTCCTAAAACAAAGGAAATACATATGATTATAGATCTGTTTTTCTAGTGCCAAAGCCCAGTGACGAATTACAGGGCCTTGAACCAAAAGTTGACATTGGAATCTATCAGTTCTCTCCATCTATGGATAAGAAAGGTGTGGCTAGGTCTGTTGGCATGGTATTTTTTTTAGACATTTTATCACCAATTTTACCAAATTGACTGTACTTTTAAATCAGTTACACCACGAGAGAGAAAATTTTCAGTTGACTGACACCAGTATTTACTAAGTGGTTCCTTGTAAATACTAAGTGGTTCCTTGTAAATGGACTCTCACTGAATTTTGATAAGACACAGTGCATACAGTTCCGTACAGTGAATGGTATGATGCCATTAATAAATATAGACCTTAATCAGAAGCATATAGCTAAGGTAGAATATTGCAAATTTTTAGGTGTGTCCATTGATGATAGATTAAATTGGAAGAAACACATTGATGATCTGCTGAAACGTTTGAGTTCAGCTACTTATGCAATAAGGGTCATTGCAAATTTTGGTGATAAACATCTTAGTAAATTAGCTTACTACGCCTATTTTCACTCATTGCTTTCATATGGCATCATATTTTGGGGTAATTCATCACTGAGGAATAAAGTATTTATTGCACAAAAGCGTGTAATCAGAATAATAGCTGGAGTCCACCCAAGATCATCCTGCAGACATTTATTTAAGGATCTAGGGATATTCACAGTAGCTTCTCAGTATATATACTCTCTTATGAAATTTGTTATTAACAACCAAACCCAATTCAAAAGTAATAGCAGTGTGCATAACTACAATACTAGGAGAAAGGATGATCTTCACTATTCAAGATTAAATCTAACTTTGGCACAGAAAGGGGTGAATTATACTGGCACTAAAGTCTTTGGTCACTTACCAAATAGTATCAAAAGTCTGACAGATAACCAACAAGTATTTAAGAAGAAATTAAAAGAATTTCTGAATGACAACTCTTTCTACTCCATAGAGGAATTTTTAGATATAAATTAAGGGGAAAAAATGAAAAATAAAAATAAAAAATAAAGAAAAACAAAAAAACACAATAAAATAAAGTTGTTATATTAACTTAAGTATGTTGTTAAATTAACCTAATTATGTCATGTATTGGAAAATTCGACTCGTTCCACATCATTACGAAATATCGTATTCATGATCCATGGAACTAGTATTAATCTAATCTAATCTAACCAAGTAGCCCACCTTTGATAATTTGAAAAAGGCCATTATTAATTCTCCTGTCCTTGTCATTCCTGTCTTTGAGCAAAAATTTACTCTCCAGATTGTCACCTCTAATTCTGTATTACCTCAGGAGTATAATGGCAACCTATGCTTCAAGAGCCTTATCATTGACTGAAATTGAATATTCAATTTATTAACTGGAGGCTTTGGCACTCTTATTCAGCTTTGAGAAATTTAAATTCACTCCAGAGCACAAATGATTGAAGCTAGATGCAGATAACAAAACTTTGACCTGAGTATTAGCCTGGCCCCAAAAAATGGGTATGATGCTGAGCTGTTATGATTTCTGACTTCCATTTTCAAATTAGACATATTAACGGTTTTGAAAACCAAATTTCCGATCCCCTTAGTCATATATTCCAGTGTGAGCCAGAAATAATTGAACCATCACAAGTCATCCAAGAAATTGCATGTATTTTAACAGTCCTGAGTGAGTTTTGCAGTCCTGAGTGAGATATTGTTGTTATTGAGTGACTTGGAGGAAAAACAGGACCAAGATGCTCAATTAAGTAACATCAAACCATGACTCAAGGATACAGGGAAAATTCAGGTGGTTTACAAAGGAGATTGCTTAAAAATCACTTGTGTGACCCATCCGAGACTACCGCTCAAATGTGTTAAATCTGTGCCAAATAGGACTAACACAGAATATTTAACTTATATTAAGAAGGACAGCATCAATGGTTGCAAGTTTCTTTGACCCATAAGAGAGCATCATGGAGATGCTGAAAACTCTGTACTGTCAGACACTTGAAGATAAACACAAACTATCCTGTGAAAGCCTACTTACAAAGTCTCAAAGTCCACTTTAAGTGATGAATCTGGGAATACATTGCAACCACCTATGTGTCACTGGCACAGGATAATGAAGACAAGATTAGAATAATTTCAGCACATATAGAAGCACTTAAGCAATCTTTCTTACTGTGTTCAATATGTGAATTGAATGGGAAGAAGCCATAATAATTGGTATAATGGGAAATACTCTCTCTCTCATGCTCTTCACAGTAATTTTCAGAGAACAGTTATAGATGTAGGTAAGCCAGGATATATTTGGATAGAGAAATGGGTTTGATGAAGAAAAGTATGTCAAGAACAGAAGCAAGGGAGGAAAAAAAGCACTCATGCTAGAGTCTGTCAAGAAGAAAATCTAATAATTTTTTAGGTTTACTGCTTAAAGCAAAGTTTAAATTTGACAGAAAAAGCATGAATCACATAACAAATATATATTATAATTTCATAGGAAATTACTGTATTTTCTTGTTTTATTTTTACTTAGTTTTCACAAATATGACCAACCACGCCAAACCTAGGAAAGAACACTTTTATGTAATATAATATTTTTGGAATCCAAACTTTTTCATCCTTTCTCTTCTTTAGTATTCTTCTTTTCTGTGATTAGTTTTATTTGCCTTTTGTCCGTAACTGTCTACCTTTGGCACACCTAAACATTGTTTATAACTTCCTTTCTTCTTCTTTTATCCTATTCTTTTTTCCTCAGATTTCCATACCTCATCTGTTGCTGCTGTATCATTCCTTATTACTTTTCATTCTTTCTTCAAATGTGGCCCTCCACTCAACATTTGTGAAGACTTTCATATTGATTCCCATTCTTCTCAACTATTTTCTTCTCTCTTCTGGATGAAGAAACATGTAGTTCTATACAGATATGTTTTCTCAGTTCTTTAATTTGTTTATTGTTGTTTGCTAAACAAAACCTTTTGCTACTTTTACGTAACTGTGGCTTAATTTTAGAGATTTTTCCTTTATACATAATGAGTTCAGTATTTTATCTTATCACCTCACTCAATTACAAGATTCAATATAGAATGAAAAACACAGTGGGGTGAGTTGTGGGACATATTGCATCAGCCCCTCACCCCTTTCAATCCAGTGTCATGTAATCTGCAGTTTCTTTAAATAAAAGGAAGTGCAGATGAAGACTAGGGAAATGTATTTTTTTGTTGGGATCTGGGAGCCATACACCATAACAGGTCATTTAGCAAGTCATGTTTGAAGCTACTGTTGTATACACAGCTTGAGTACAATTGAATCTGAAGTACTTACAGTTTCTTATGTTTCATTTTATTGTTATAACCTTGAATGTGGCAATGATTTTGTGATGGTTGGATTACATATCCAGTTAATGTTGCATCCATTATCCATGATGGATGTGTTATATATTCAGCTACTTACAATCTGATGATGGCCCAGAAGGGTGAAACATGTCATTGATATTAAATAATTTTGCAACCAAGATGTTTTTATTCCAAAATGATTGCCTAGGAGGAAAAACAGCATTTGTACAAGAAAAATTTGCAAACATGAATATTGCAGAGGAAATGACTATCTGGATGATCACCTAAGAGATGGGACATCAGATGGTCCATTATATCCACATAATGAGGCAGATAGACAGGGGACACTTGTCCCCAGAAGAAGAAGAAGAAGAAGAGTGGGAAACAATTACCTCCTCCAGTTCAATTAACCAGGATATGTACATGGGGCTTTCAATAAGTGATGCAACACTTTTTTTCTGAATGCAGGTTAATTTTATTCAGGATTCCAATAAACCATTGTATTCGCCACTCTTTTGACTTCTGAATGTATTTTTCAACATAATCACCATTCAATGTGATGGCATTACACCTCTGTAATGGGAAAGCCTGTAAGCCTGCATGGTACCATTGTACTGGTCGACATTGGAGCCAACATCTTGCTGCATAAATAACCTGCTTGTCAACCATGTTCTGCTTCCCATACAGTGCATCCTTCATTGGGATGAACAGACAGAAGTCAGAAGTTGCAAGATTAGGGCTATGGGGTGGATGAGGAAGAACAGACCAATGAAGTTTCATGAACTCCTCTCAAGTGTGCAGACTTGTGTGAGGCCCTGAATTGTGATGGAGAAGGAGAGGTTCATTTACATTTTTGTGGTGATGAACTAAATGACACTTGAGGTGGTGTGAAGAATGACATTACTGGAAAGTGGATGACTACAAATGAATGGATGACTGGTTTGGATTAATTAGTTACACTGTCCTGTGGAAAGCTAATAGAAGAGTTTGAATTTTTGAAATGCCATCATATGTAGTGCCAACACTAAACTACACAGAAGATGGTGTTATGGTATGGGGGTGTTTTTTGTGGTTATGACATGGTGGCCTTATCGCCCATAAGATAATGCTAAATGTGGAATGGTAAACCATTGTGTATTGCATACAGCACAGGAACAGTTCACAGACAATGTTTCGTATGTTTATTTATTAGCCGTTCGGCATGTTTACCACACAATTGGCTTCGTCAAAATGCATTTTACATATTTCATAAAAGTATAGTTGTTACTAATTTTTGCATTATACATAATGCATACATCTTTTTAGTAGTTAGTAATTTGTACATTTTACTCACATCATCATTTTACATATACATAAATACATGTAAAGATTATAATAGAGGGAAACATTCCACGTAGGAAAAATATATCTAAAAACAGAGATGATGTGACTTACCAAATGAAAGTGCTGGCAGGTCGACAGACACACAAACTTACACACAAAATTCAAGCTTTCACAACAAACTGTTGTCTCATCAGGAAAGAGGGAAGGAGAGGGAAAGACGAAAGGATGTGGGTTTAAGGGAGAGGGAAATACATAAACTTCTTACTAATCAGACAATTTCAGCAATAATCATTATCATTTTATTTTAAAGACTTAATTATAGGGTTTTACACATTTAGTTAATGATAGTTACATTATTTCATTGTTTTTACATTCGTTTTAAATTACTTCCAAGATATTCTTCAATTGAGTAGTATGCTTTCTTTTTGAGCCATGTATTTGATACCTCCTTAAATTTAAAGAGGGTGAGGGTTTTGACTGATTGTGGGAGTATATTATATAACTTTAGACTTAGGTGTTTGTGACTGTTGTGTGTGAGTGACAGTCTAGAATATGGTGTATCAAGCATGCAGTTGTTTTGAGTGCTGTGCAAATGTAAATTCATTCTCTGTGTAAACTGCTGTATATTTTCTTTTACATATATTAAGCAGTTATACATATAGAGACTTGGGAGTGTCATTATGTTTAATTTACTGAAGTGCTCCTTACAGCTTTCTCTTGGACCCAATCCTTGTAAACATCTAATTGCTTTTTTGCCATTTGAATACACAGTTTGTGCCTGGTGAATTAACTCATAACAGAATCCCATATTGTAGCTGTGACTGGAAGAATGCATAGTAGCAAAGCATCAATAAACTTTTACTGACAGAATATCTTAGTTTATACAGCACGAATATTAAGTGTGCAAGTTTGCCTGTCAGATAGCTTATATGGTCTTCCCATGAGAGCCTTTGGACTATCTGTAGTCCCAGTAGTTTGACACTGTGATTCTCTGCTTTCTGTACCTTCAGATTAAAATAAATTTCCTCTTTATTTTTTTAAACGTAACTCATTAGCAATACACCACACCCTGCATTTTTCAAAAAGTTCATTATTTTTGTTTACCACCTCTTGCATACTCTCACCTGTGGAGATCATGGTCTTATTATCAGTATATAAAACATTTTTGCAGGATATATAGTCTGAGAAGTCATTAACACAGATAATAAAGAGGAAGGGTCCAAGGATGGAGTACTGTGGAATTTCTCTCTTAATTTTCATTAGATCTGACCTTTCATTGTTCACATACACTGACTGTTGCCTGTTATTTAGGTATGACTTAATCAAATTAAGTGGTTTGTTTGCAGTACCATAATATTCTAATTTTTTAACAATTATCTCATGTGATACTGAATCAAATGCTTTGCTTAAGTCTATGAGTGTTGCACAGGTGGTCAGTTTCCTTTCAAAAGCGTTGTGGATTTCAGTTATCAGGCTTTTAATAGCTTTTATGGTTGACTGATTAGTTCTAAATCCAAACTGACTGTCATTAAGTAATTTATTGCTCTCAAAATACATGTAAATCTGTGTGTGTGTGAGCAGCTCTCTATGATGTTGGTGAGTATAGGGACAATTGATATTGGTCTATATTTATCTGGCATTCCTCTGCCACCCTTTTTGTATATGGGGAGTGTAATTGTAATTTTAAGGCAATCAGGGAAAGTGCCATCATCAAGGATTTTATTTGCAAGGTAGAGTAGAGGAGTTCCAATTTGCTTAATTATAGCCTTTATTACAAAGTTGCTCAATCCATAGTAGTCTTCTGTTCTAGAGTTGTTCAACTTGTTTACAGAGTTATTTATATCTTTAGCAGTTATTTTACTCCAGTTAAATCTGTTATCTGCTTTATTATGTGATTGTGAAAGATAAGCTTCCGCATCAGTTAAATCATTAGTTCTGGGTATCTGGGCATTTACTGAATTTATGAAGTGTTTGTTGAGAGTGTTGCAATTAATTGGGTTTATCTCATTTTTAACTATGTTCCAGGCAGATTTACATTTGTTTTTAGAATTTAAAATACACTCCTCATTTGCTTTCATTTTTGCTGCTTTAATTTCAGATTTGTATATTTTTCTTAAGTTTATATATCTATTCTTGTTTTCTTCATTGCCTTCAATTTTGTCCTTCAGCATGAGTAGAAGGATCCTAATTTTATTGAGGTGCTGGGTGTACCACGTTTTTGTGTGTTGTGGTTTATGCCTATTGCTACGGTTACATCTCTTAGTAATAAGAGGGCAGTTACTAATGTATTTTTTATATTGGATATGAATGTGGGAAGCTTTCATTTATATCTTTGTCAATGGTTAGTATTCTAGCCCATTCTATTTTACTCAGTTCATTTCTCATTACTTCAGTGTTCTCTTCCTTAACAGTTCTATATGTAGTTAGCATCCTGGTATCATCAAGGGTAAGATTTCCAATTTTGAGCCATATGCTATCATGGTCAGATAGTCCTAAACACATTGCTAATTATATTGTCAAGGCATGCCTCCATTCTGGTCAGTTTTTCATTTAAGCAGTAGTAATTCATTTATCTTAAGATATTTAGGATGTATACCACAGTTTTTCTCTTTACTCTTACATCTATATTAATGTCTCCTGTGAAAATGTTTTATACTCCTTGTATTTGATAGTCAGTAAGATTAATTCAGAGAGTTTTTCTGATAATTTCTCCTCATCAGAAGCTGTTGGTTGGTAAACTGTTGCAATTATGAGTTTCTGAGCATGTACAACCAAGGCAGATGCTTCGAATAGTCCTTCAACAAACAGGCTTGTGAGGTCTATGATTGAATATTTTAGATTCAAGTTTTTGTTGATATAAATGGACACTCCACCATGTGCATCGTTTGGTCTACGGTAGCTTGTTGCCAGTGAGTAGCCAAATGGTACAAACAGGCTTATTTCTGCACTTTTAATCCAATGTTTATTCACACAGAGAATGCCACACTGAATTTCCTCCAGCCAGTACTGCAGTTCACTGACTTTGTTTCTTAGGGACTCTCCATTTACATGTAACAAAAGTAATTCATTTTTGCTGCAAGGTGGTACATTGCTTACATTAGGCTTAGTTTGATTATTTACTTTAAGTGTGTTTTTTGTATTATGATCTAAAGCTCTTTGTTTTGACCAAGTTTGACACATTTCAGGCTTGGTCAGCCTTATACATTTCCCTGATGTGGTTCTGAGTTTTGAGACATATGTTCCAAATTGTTGATGCAAGATAATTTTTTATTTGCCATACTAAGTATTTCTTTGGCCAGCAGAGTCTTTCCTAAACCACTCAGGCCTTGACCATGTCTTGTATGACAAGTTCTTGAGCAGTTACAATTGTCAGAGGGTTGATGGTTACAACTTATACATTCCTTAATATCTAAAAGCATTAAATTTTTAAACTGTTTGCAAATTATTTCAAAATACTTGTTAGCTTTGGTTATTTCTCTGTTTACACATGATGTTTCAATTAAATCATAATGACAAGGTATTTTAAATAAAATAACTGTTGTGTTTGTTAACTTGCCCAGCGTTGTCTTCAGAGCTGTTGTTGCTGCAGCTGTTTCATTATGGTATACATAATTGGAACCACTTATAAGAACTACAAATTCACTCCTTGTCAAATTACTGCAATCTTCAGTGTTGGTGAGAATTTGGTTGAATGTCGCTCCAGGTTTCACTGTGTCTTCAATTTTAATGTTTTTTTGAGTTGTCAGTGTCTTCATTTTTGTATCCATCCCTCTTCCAAAACCATCAGAGTAGATTCTGATGTATGTTGTCTTTTCTCTTGGTATTTCTTGACTCAGTGTTCCATCTTGTTCTTTTTCAGTTGCATCTGATACATTGTTTCTTTTATTCAATTTCATAAGAGGCACTATCAAATCTGGGTTGCTGCAAGATATTTTGCTATGGTTTTTATTCGGTGATTTAAATATATCTGCACTATTTTTGCCACAATCCATGTTGTTCTGCTTTGTGTGTTTGCTCCAGATGTGATTGTGTGAATTTCATTATCTTCAGGTCCATTATAATCGGGTATGTTACATATTTTAGGCCTAATAGTTTTCGACCTACATTCATCACCATGACAATGCACCCTGTCATAAAGCAGCAGTATCTGTGAGGCAATGGTTTCTAGATAATAACATTTCTGAAATGAACTGGCTTACCCAGAGTCCAGACGTGAACCCAATGGATGATTATGATGTCAACTTAACTGCTGAACCGAGCATCCAGCATCACTACCTTCTCTGGCTTCAGCTGTTGATGAAGAATGGTGTATCAATCATCCACATATATTCTGACACCTCACTGATAGTGTCACCAGCAGAGTTCAAGATGTCATAAAGATGATGTGTGGACCTATCCCATATTAATGTCCACTGATTGGTGTATGGATACTTTTGATCAGATAGTGGGTGTGCTCCATTTAGAACAACATCAAATAAAAGGGAATTGCTGAGGTGTTGATCAAAGAGACCACACCACATGTTTACACAAAATTTTGTTCAAAAATATATTTGACATACATTATGAGATTTATCCACGTTTCAATGTTGCATGTTGTGGTGATTAATGGTTCTGTGTTGTGGAGCTATGATTTGTTCAAAACTATGCGGTAAAAAGGCAAAATCATTATACACACTGTGTAAGACCCATTGAAAGAAGAATATCTGTATGTCAACATAAAAAATGTATAGCTCCTGGTGCAACTAAAGGTGGTAAAGTGAAAGTGATGGATAATTACTATCTGTGTAGCAAATGCCTTGCTAAAACCTTGTGCTAACATCTAGCATGAAACATCTACACATTTAAATTACATATCTCAGACTATGATATGGGTCGGTTGTTTGAAATAATTGTACTTGGGGAGCAAGGGGGTAGGCTATAGGAGGGGGAAGGCCTGTTCGCATTAAATAAGACTGAAAGGTAATGGACCATAATGTGTATCTGGATACTCACAGGGTTTAAGTGACAAAAAACTTGAAACTTCAGCAGCCATCTAGTGTGACTGAAAATGGTAGATTCCCTAAAAGCTACAACAGAAGGAATGGGAACAGTAAACACAGGTAATAGAATATGTGTATGCAATGAGCTATGCAGATATTGTGGGAATTAAGTACAATAATTTTAAATACAGGGAACCATTAGTTGAGAAACACATGATTTTTTTTTTTTTCACAGTGCCAAATCTAATCTGTCTCCTTGCTCTGCTGATTGCAGTAATCACAGAATTTCATAAATCTACAAACTTGGCAAACTGCTATATTTCCCTATGTTCATGTAATAAATGCTTACTTGTATGAGCAAGAGCTTGGTAGACTAAACAAAATTAATATTTTTTACTTAACTCTGAGATCACTAAATTATTGTGTGGCTGTTAGTCTAGTAAGCAGAAGCTGCTTCTTACAAGACATAGTCAGGTTGTAATTTGGAAATATTCACTTTGAAATAATATGGATGATACAAATAATTTTCTTAAGATTAATTTTTAGTATGCACTAGACTTGTTTCAATAAGTAAAATCAGACAAGATCATACACCATTTCTCAGTAACTCTGCAACTCAGTTTAAACATGACTTGTTCTTAACAAATGCCATAACCAGCTTAACACCATTAAGTTACTTACTCACACTAACCAGTTACATAGCTCAGTAGGTGCAAAGATACAAATTGTGGCTTTACAAAGTATCAATCTGTTACATGTAAAGACTTTAAGACACAAAAATTAGCTGTATTACAGATATCATCAAATTATTTCTCAGAATAGATTATAGAACAACATTAACAATTTCAGCTGTTCATGAAATATTATTGGAAAATGTTACCATTGTACTACTGCCAACAACAGTAATACCACCACCACCAGGTTACAGTCACAACAATCCATCTTTTTATCGGTTACAAATGTGTTGAAAACCAAACATTCATATTTATAAATGAATAATAAGTTTCATATACAAGGTGTTCAGAAATTTCCATTAAAACTTCTAGGACTTGTAGAGGGGAGTAAGCAGATAATTTTTAGAGTGGGAACCCATCTCTGGAAATGCACTGTTTCCATGCTACAATGATTTAAAAACATGTTGGCAACACAACCACTTTTACAAGTAATTAATTTGGCACAACCGAATATGTCACTTGTTTTACATTCCACTCATTAATAGCCAAAGAAGCTTTTCATGTGCTCGTTGACAGGTTCTCTTCAGTGTGATTTGGTACGGCCTTTTCCAGTTCAGATGTACAGCATCTCCTTGGAGCACCTCAGTCACACATACTGATGGTGAAGATATCCTTTTCCAAAGAGCTGCATAATTGTAGTGAAATGAGCATGTGATCATTCCAGATTATTCTGCAAACATGTACTCAACCTGTTGGCCTTACAGGTAAAGGCATGTGAATGAGGCTCAAACCAGATCAGAGAGGTAGGACAGACATCGGATCTGATGTAACAACCCCACCAGAACTACACTGTTGCATACCTCCGTAGCACACATGTTTTCAAACAGCTGTAGCACAGAAGCAGGACATTTCCAGACATAGGTTCCAAATCAGAATATTATGTACTCACTCCCCTCTACAAGTCCTGGAAGTTTGTAACTGGAATTTCTGAACTGCCTTAAGGTGTGAATGAACATTTTTTTGTAATAAGACTCATTTTGCAATGAAAGAAATAAACAGACTGATCAGCAGATGAAGGAGAAATTCAAATCCTTGTCACACTGGTTACCTTAGTGCTACATTACTGTATACACTTACACATAAAATTGTGAGAATTTGTGACCAGCACTTATCCTCAAAATGTGAAGTATTTAGTAATACTGGGCAGCAAGTTTGTCTCATAATTTTATAGTTTTGAGGAGTAAATTTTTGTTTTGTCACAGTTTAGATATTTACAAAGAGAACTGCTTCCTTGATTAAAATGTTCAGTGATTCGTTTATGGTGTTCCAAGAAAAGCATATACTATAGTGCCATGATTAGTGCATAGATTGTACTGTCAGGCAACAGAATAGGAGAAAATGAAGCGGTCTTCCAATATATTCAGTTAGCTTATGGTCATAACTATAATTTTATTCTTTTTAGTAGTAGCCAAACTGCTGCAAGTCACCTGAACACTATTGGTAGATAGCCTTCCCCCCCCCCCTTCCCCCCCCCCCAACAGAAAAGGGAAGCGTTGTTAAACATGCTTATTAGATTAAAGATCTTTGACTCTGAGTGGTTCAGCTGAGAAGATCCTTTATAATGTGTTGTAGAATATTATTACAGTTAAAGAGATCACAAGGAAACCAAAGAGAGAATTATATTCATAATAAGCCAGTAACCCCTTAACAATTTCTGAGCAACATAAACATGCAGCGGAGCTCTGGTAGAGCACTTGCCCGTGAAAGGCAAAGGTCCCGAGTTCGAGTTTCGGTCGGATGTGGGCATCTTATCTTCTTTAATAAACGAAGTGGCGAAATGTAAGCAGTGTGATAGTGTAGGCTGTCTGGAAATAATTGCACAACAAAGTAGCAGGAAGGTTCAAAAAAACGGCCTTGAGCACTATGGGACTTAACATCTGAGGTCATCAGTCCCCTAGAACTTAGAACTACTTAAACTTAACTAACCTAAGGACATCACACGCATCCACGCCCAAGGCAGGATTCAAACCTGCGACCATAGCGGTCGCATGGTTCCAGGCTGAAACGCCTAGAATCACTCAGCAGCAGGAAGGGTTTAGCATCCAAATTAGTTGTGCTGTGTAGATCCTGCAATAAATCTACCTCAAAAATGACTTCAAAAATTGTGCATAATTCATGTGATATGAATCTGAAGTTAGTGTATGCAATGCATGCAATGGGAAAAGGAAAAATGGCTGCTCAAACGTTTTTTGGTTTGATAGACCTTCCTCCTCCTCCCAGTAGAAGTACAAAAAATACTTTTAGGTGCCTTGACAGTTGTGCCTGAAGCATCTGTGAAACATGCAGTAGAATAACCTTTATATCTTAGTGGAACCAGGGACATTGCTGTTGCACTTGATGGGACATGGCAATGTCGAGGACATCGTTCCTTGAATGGTGTTGTATGTGCTTCTTCTCTGGAGAATGGAAAAGTTGTTGATGTTGAGTGCTTTTCTAAGTACTGCCACACCTGCCATGGTAACACTGAAGGACATATTATACATCAGTTTTCTAAGAATTATGATGATTACAGTGGAGGTATGGACTGTGATGGAGCTCTAAAAATATTTCAGATATCAGTACCCATTATAATAATAATGTCGTGTGAAGAGGGCCTCCCATTGGGTAGACTGCTCGCCTGGTGCAAGTCGTTCGATTTGACGCCACTTTGGGGACTTGTGCATTGATGGGGATGAAATGATGATGATTAGGACAACACAACACCCAGTCCCTGAGCGGAGAAAATATCCGACCCAGCTGGGAATCGAACCCGGGCCCTTAGGATTGACAGTCTGTCGCACTGAACACTCCCCCCCCCCCCCTTAAGTCATTTTATGCTGGGGACTTATGACCTAAGATGTTGAGTCCCATAGTGCTCAGAGCCATTTTATGCTGTGGTTATTGATCAGCAATGCTCAAAATGCATTGTGTCCACTCAGCCGGACAGGACTCATTTATAACATTAGATACGCAAAGTCCCTCGGTGATGGGGACTCTAAAGCTTTCAATAAAACTAATGAGTTCAATGTCTATGGTGATATCTTGATAACAAAACTGGAGTGTTGTGGACATGTGCCAAAGAGGATGGGTGCTAGACTGAGGAAGCTATGAAGATTATATCTCAGTCCAAGTTTAGTTGAATAGAACAACAGAACTTTGTATAAACTTGTGGGTACTCCAACACTGTGCCATAGTTGGAAGTACTGGAGACACACTATTAAGTAATAAACACTTTATTAACAGAGTCTTTTTGAATGTAGATCACATCAGATACAAAAACAACACACAACATGACTGAACAAGACCACACTGAGAGTAAGTAAAAGAAGTTAGTCATCACAGAGGTGGCGGTCAACTTGTACTGAGTTGACTGCAGCCACAATCTTCTAAGAGATTTACAAATGATTAGTACCCTGTAGAATCTCCTAAACTGTAGATTGGATCCTTGATCAGCACAGCCTGTGTATAAATGAGATGATTAACTACACCTCAGAAACAAATACTGTAACAGAAATGGAAAAGGTGAAACAGTTTTTATACCCCGGATACTACTCATTTTAATGCATCTCCCATTTCATTACAAGTTTGAGAATGCAAGTCTCATAGGTAATCACAATTAATGATGGCAGTTGGCTGTACAAATGTGCCATTGGGAGCCTAGCCTCCATCAAATCCAGCTGTAAGTTAGTGGCAAAAATAGCCTATTGTCAATGATGTAGTCTACTACAAATTTGCAGTTCAAACACTTTACTTACACTGGAAAGTGAATCAAGCACTGTTTATGGCCATTTCATGTCTCATCTGTTTAAATTATGCACAGAGTAACAGCTAGCCACATACTGCAGTGATATCCTGCAATATTGTTCAAGTACAGCAGCCTAACACTGAAGTAACTATTCACAAAATGTCACATATGGCAAACATACACAGTAAACACAGTCATCGAATAAAGTTATTAAATCATTGTCCTTGAAGTCTAACAATCACATCAATATGAAAACAATGTGTAGAGTAAGTAACTATTGTTTTTGTCTTATGGGACGTAACTGCTAAGGTCATCAGTCCCTAAGCTTACACACTACTTAACCTAAATTATTCTAAGGACAAACACAGACACCCATGCCCGAGGGAGGACTCGAACCTCTGCCGGGACCAGCCGCACAGTCCGTGACTGCAGTGCCTTAGACCACACAGCTAATCCCACGCGGCAACTATTGTTCTATTGTTCCAGGCAGTGAGTGTAGATGTTGCAGAATGGTGAGTTGCTATAGAGCTGTATGAAGCTCACTAGATGTCGGCGAAACGTGAGCAGAGCAGGTAAAATGTATCTGACTTGAAATGACAGAGTTCAGAATGCATGGAAGATGTTATGCAGAGCTCATCCAGAAGCATTTGACTTTTCAAGATAAGACTGAGAGGCATCTCTGACTGTGAGTTAGGAGACAGCAGCATATCATTGGCAGGAAAGCAGTCATGGTTCTTGCCACTGATGGACCATTGGCCATCATGGTGCAGGGGCAGAGCATGGATCAGGTCTGGCAGTAAACAGTAGTGCCTGAGGAAACTGGCTCCAAATACAGGTTCCACAAGTTCAGCCACCAAGAATGTCCAGAGATCAAAAGTGATGCAGGCAGTGCCAACCACCAGTATCACCGAGTCATTAGCTGTGCACAATTGCATGAGTGAAGGTGAAAGTGTAGCAGGAGCGGGAGATGGCGAAATCGTGCTAACATTAACTTTTTTTAAAAAATAGAGATAACCAATACCATGTATACTATAGATTCTTCCATAGGTTAAATTTAACTCAGCTATTTAACTAAAAGAATTTATATAATTTTCTATATGATGTATTATATTTCAGAGTAAAATGTATAAAAAAGAAATTAATGTGTTACAATCAATATGTAATTACAAAATTTGTGGCATACTTAAAATTCATATTATTAATTACACAATCTAACACTAATTATTACACTACTGGCCATTAAAATTACTACACCATGAAGATGACATTCTACAGACACGAAATTTAACTGACAGGAAGAAGATGCTGTGATATGCAAATGATTAGCTTTTCAGAGCATTCACACAAGGTTGGCACCGGTAGTGACACCTACAACGTGCTGACATGAGGAAAGTTTCCAACCGATTTCTCACACACAAACAGCAGTTGACCGGCGTTGCCTGGTGAAATGTTGTTGTGATGTCTCGTGTAAGAAGGAGAAATGCATAACACCACATTTCCGACTTTGATAAAGGTCGAATTGTAGCCTATCAAGATTGCGGTTCATCGTATCGTGACATTGCTGCTCGCATTGGTCGAGATCCAGTGACTGTTAGCAAAATATGGAATTGGTGAGTTCAGGAGGGTAATACGGAATGCCGTGCTGGATCCCAATGGCCTCGTATCACTAGCAGTGGAGATGACAGGCATCTCATCCGCATGGCTGTAACGGATCATGCAGCCACATCTCAATCCCTGAGTCAACAGATGGGGACATTTGCAAAACAACAACCAACTACACGAACAGTTCGGCGAGGTTTGCAGTGGCATGGACTACCAGCTCGGAGACCATGGCTGTGGTTACCCTTGATGCTGCATCAGAGACAGGAGCGCCTGCGATGGTGTACTCAACGATGAACCTGGGTACACGAATGGCAAAACGCCATTTTTTTGGATCAATCCAGGTTCTCTTTACAGCATCATGATGGTTGCATCCGTGTTTGGTGACATCGCGGTGAAAGCACATTGAAAGCGTGTATTCGTCATCACCATACTGGCATATCACCTGGCGTGATGGTATGGTGTGCCATTGGTTACATGTCTTGATCTCATCTTGTTCACATTGACGGCATTTTGAACAGTGGATGTTACAGTTCAGATGTGTTATGACCCGTGGCTCTACCCTTCATTCGATCACTGCGAAACCCTACATTTCAGCAGGATAATGCATGACCGCATGTTGCAGATCCTGTACAGGCCTTTCTGGATACAGAAAATGTTCAACTGCTGCTCTGGCCAGCACATTTTCCAGATCTCTCATCAATTGAAAATGTCTGGTCAATGGTGGCCGAGCAACTGGCTTGTCACAATACGCCAGTCACTACTCTTGATGAACTGTGGTGTCATGTTGAAGCTGCATGGGCAGCTGTACCTGTACATGCCATCCAAGCTCTGTTTGACTCAATGCCCTGCGTATCAAGGCCGTTATTACAGCCAGAGGTGGTTGTTCTGGGTACTGGTTTCTCAGGATCTATGCACCTAAATTGTGTGAAAATGTAATCACATGTCAGTTCTAGTATAATATATTTGTCCAATGAATACCCGTTTATCATCTGCATTTCTTCTTGATGTAGCAATTTTAATGGCCAGTAGTGTAAATTCATTTCTGGATTTATTTATGAAATAATGATATAATTTGGTAAAGATTATTCTTCTGTTGAGGAAGTTTGTAAACTCTTGCTTTGTAAACTCTTTGGAAATTGTGAGTACCGCAGAATGTAAGTAGTGGTGGACATGCCTCTGATGGAAGTAGACATTTTCTAAGTTTTTCATTAACAATGTAATTATTGGCTTTTTTGAATGTGGAATATGTATAAAAATGATGTGATGTTGAAAGATGTGAAACAAATAAAATTCAAGAATAATAAAGGCAAATCTTCATCAGTTATTTAGTCATCAAGAACCTACAATATCGAAATTTCAGCTGCAAGAATGTACCCCTAGACAAGACTTTGAGCCATTGACAACAACAATGATATAATGAAGATAATTAAGAAGTTATTATTTTGTATATCTTACACCTCTTGGAGCTTTTGAAAATAGTGAGGATACTAAGATAATGAATTTAATAAGGATGTGTGGGAGGGTAAGATTACAAGAAGCTAGCACAAAGTTGTGATTTGTGGCAACTTGAAGAAGATGAGTGACCTGGTTCACCAGTATCAGGCCACAAGATCAGTTTGGATATGAGCAAGGCTGTCCGTAACGTAGCACGCCGGAGCCAAAGTGAGTGTGGAACCAGCAGAGATTGACCCCAGAGGCAGTCATAGTGCTTGGCTGGCTCACAGTGTTTTGAGCAAATGAGTGGTAGAGAGATACTTCTTTTAACTAGTACTTTTCGTATGCAACAATAAACTGTACCGAATTATGCTGGCTAGTTTGGCTATTCTATTTTATTTCAGTAACAATGTTTTTACTAAGGTAGGTAATTTCTCTTAAACTAAATAAACACCAGAGTTGGTAACATATTTTTGTTGTTGACTGTAGGCATACTTCACTATCATACCTTTTTTATCTACTTTACCAGAAAGTTAGTAATCTGTGTATGTTCACATATAAACAATGATGGTGAAATCTGAGATTACTGGTGTTATTCTAAATAACCAAAAGGCTGTATGACGTACTAAAGGCAAAGAAGAAAAACATAACAGCTGCAAAGGATACACTTGCTTTGTTACACAGTCTTTTAAATCAAACTCCCAGGTTTGAGCCCCAATTAGGCATGGGCCCTACTATTTTAGTATACTATCTTAATCTGCCAAAAATTTCAAATCAGTACATAATCTGCTGCAGAGTGAATGAATAATTCTGGAAATAAGTGCCTACTCTGCAACTAGGCCATTTTTCCATGACATCCTTTGTTTTGTGAGTGCTAGTCAACCAAGTTTTACATGAGAGCTTCTGTGAAGTCTGGAAAGTAGGAATTGTGAGGGAAGATCATGATCCATACCTGGATAGCTACAATGGCAAGAGATTGCTCTCAAAATGTAAGGTTCAAGACTGAGGCCAATACACAGTTGTCATCTCCCAGGAAGATTCAAAATAGCACACACTCCATTGCAAAATGAGAAATTCATTCTGCGATCTTTGTGTTGTCTCATTGGAGTTTTAGCAACTCTTTTTATCATTCTGGAAATGATGGTCACTGAACAAATTACTCCAGTGTATACACCTTTTAAACAAACACGTGCAAGATATAACAAGATTTGTTTCCAATCATCTTTCTGCCTTCTCACAGCCAACTTTTCCACTGCTCAAATAATTGTGACTGTGAGAAACCAACCAGCTTTGAATCAAAAGTTACAGTCTCAGGACAATTTTACTATGCTTAAAACTATGCGTATTGTCACTCACTGCTCACTGTTCTGTCCTATTTCCTCCATCGAAACCAGCACACTTTGTTAGACAACTCCAAATCATGGTGTTTGTGGCTACCACAATGATATGAATGCCCACAGATGAAAATTGTTGCTGACAGTTTCTCCAAGTCATAGACTGAGCCCACAGTTTGATCTTCTCACCTTTCATTTCTGGCAATCCCATCTTTCCAGTGACAGTTATGAAGTGCTTATTGAAAAGTTCAGCAACACTACACACATCTGTTATCCTTAATCATTTGCCCTTAATGCTACGTGCTCCTCTTCAACTCTGGTTCTGCTAGTCTCTTCCTTTGCTATATCCCATACTGTCTTTATTTTGTTATCTGTTGTGACTATCCTTTTATGATATGAATGGAGTAACAAGGACATAAAAAGCAGATTAGGACTAGCAAAAAGGGCATTTCTGGCCAACAGAAATCTACTAGAATCAGACAATGGTCTGAGAATGTACATTTGGAGCACAGCATTGTATGTTAGTGAGACATGGACTGAGGGAAAACCCAAACAGAAGAGGATTGAAACTTTTGACATGCAATGCTACAGAAGAATGTTGAAAATTAAGTGAACTGATAAGGAAAGGATGAAGGTGTTTTCTGCAGAATCAGTGAGGAAAGGAGTACATGGAAAACACTTACAAGAAGAAGGGACAGCATGATATGAAATTTGTTAAGACATCAGGGAATAACTTCTATGGTACTAGGGGGAACTGTAAAGGGTAAGTACTGTAGAGAGAAAGAGAGAGAGTGAGTGAGTGGTTAAGTACAGCACTGGGTTTTACTCTTTCCCTACACTCATCATCTCCAATGTGAAAGTGAAACCTCACTACATTGCACTACACTACACTACTCACCCATGCATGCACACACATATGTGTACATGTGCATACCTGCACATGCGCACATGCACATACACACAAACACACACACATGCTTCAGTCTCTCAGTCACAGTTTTACAGATATACTCACATACACTGCTCTCATACTTAGTGAAGGCAATTTGTGTGGAAGTGTGAAGGGTACAGAAAAACCTTTCCAGTTAGGTGGCTGACCCTGCCCTTCAGGATCTCCCAACCATCCATACTATACAACTTCATTTTATACAGAAATCACTGTTCTGCAGAGGTTACTTTGAAATGACTGAATACCATGGAGGATTGCTCTTATTATGAACTATTCTATCCAGTGCATGGCCAACCGTTCTTTTGAAATTGAGCCTCAGTTCTTCCACATGGTCCTATCCAGAGGCAAATTTTCATCCTTTTGAGGTGTAAAATTGCTGCATCTTCATATGACTTACTAACCATGTAAACCTAACTACTTGTTAAAGCTGCCCTTATTAGTTTAGCAATCATTGTTGCCACAGCCATCTTATGGTCCCTGATACCAGTTCCAATATGGACATTCTTGAAGAGGTCAGTATTTGTTGCAATTAAATTTAATGTATTTCCATCATGAGTGGGCTTCTAAACTATCAGTTCTAGGTAGTTTCCAAAGAAAACATTTAATAATATTTCACAGAATGTTATGCCATGCCCACTACTTACAAAAACTGTAAATAACACAATCAATATTTGAACGAGTTAAGTCTTTTTCAACAATATATAACAGAATAGATGAGTGGGGCTTTCTCTAAAGTTTGTGTTCACGTCTCAAAGGTGGGTCTGATGTCTGATATGAAGATTCAGTTACAGTTTTATGTCCAGCCTTGATAATTGGTCTTTCCCAAAAAATTTCACATGTAGCTTCAGAAATCCAGAATGAAATAATGACAATATTATAAAAGAGATAGACTGCTACTCACCATATAGTGAAGACGTTGAATCATAGACAGGCACAACAAAAAGACTATTAAACATGCAAGCTTCTGCCCAGAAGGCCTTCTTCTGATATAGACAACATACACTCATTCACAATAATGGAGCTGTCACACACATGACAACTGTCTTTTGCTGCTGAGGTCAGACTACGAGCAACTGTTAATGACGGGAGAGGCCATCTGGGTGGTGCAGTAAGAAGGAGGCTGGGGTGTTGGGGAGAGCAGGGTATGGGTCGGGGACAGTAAAGCAGTAGAATCACATTCTCTGTCATGGTTTCGGCCACTTCTCATCATGCCCTGCAATGAGGAATGTTCTACCCAATATCTTCCCCACCCCTCCCTTAGTGTATTCTGCCATCCACCAAAACTACACAATATCCTCATCCATCCCTACACAGCCTCTGCTCCCAAGACCTGGCTTCATGGCTCATATCCCTGTAAAAAACCTAGATGCAAGGCCTGTCACATACAACCTCAACAACCACCTCCCCCCAGTCTGGTCAGAAGCATCCACCCAGTTGCTGGGCATGATACCCAACACAATGTGCTCCATTTTAATGACTGCTTCACATCCTGTTCCACCTGGATCCTTCCTACCAACACCAGCTTGTTTGAATTGCACAGGTGGGAACTCTCTGCAAAACAACCTACATTCCCATAACCCTCCTGGTCTCAATCTTTGTCAGTCATTGTCCTTCACCCACCTATCACCTTCGCTGTTCTTGCTCCACAGCCTTCAATTCCACAATCACAACCAGAGTCTGTTTACTTCTCCATTTCCATTCCCTCCACCCCCCCCCCCCCACTTCCTTACCTTCTGTCTAACTTCCTGACTACATCTAGCTGCCATACCCTCTGTCCACCTCATCTGTTTGTGCTCCCACAAACAGTACTTTACCATCCCCCACCTGTACACTGCTCTACCTCCAACTCCCTGCCCTAGCCCACCCCCTTCCTCCATCACCCAGACTGCTTCACACATAATCGACAGCTACTTGCACTCTGGCCTGAGGCAGCTGCCTTTGTGTGAATGTGTCTGTATATGTTGTCTATTTCAGAAGAAGGCTTTCTGGCTGAAATCTTATGTCTTTAATAGTCTTTTCGCTGTGCCTGTCTGTGGCTCAACATGTCTGCTGTATGGTGAGTAGCAATCTATTCTTTTCATAATATTATCATTATTCCATCCTAGACTTTCAATTGTTTGATTTTGCCTAATAGATTTTCTTCCATCAAGTAACCCAATGCTGTTTTCCTTTGTCACTGTTTTCTAACACTACCCTACTCAGTGTGCATCCTTTATTTTTTCTTCTTTCCTGCATTTTGCATGCTGCCTTCCTAACTACACTGACTCTTACTTATGAGCCACACTGCATCAACCATCTTGTCTATGCACAACACACGGCTACAATGCTGCACTAATTGTAGGTGCAGGATCTCATATCCCACATTACTCCTGCCTATATCATTAATGCTAGACCTTCAGATTGATCACTCTTTCCACTTCACTCTCTCGTATTTTCGTGTATTATTTCCCATACCTTCCTGGGCCACCTGAACTTGTACTTCGTCCTACCAACCTCTCCCTGGTCCCCATTCTTTCTCCTCTCTTATTCCAGTTCGCACATACTAATTGCACTTGGTGTAGACACATATACTGTCCATCTTCTTCATACCTCTCTGCTCACAGATGTGCAACCAACATTACAATATTTTAATTTATTTGTTTCTCTGATCTCCTTCTACTTTCATGTCAATTTCACTTTATTTTCAGTTTTTCCTTTCAGCCTACTCCCTCAGGCTTCTCCTTGTTTCCTGATACTCCATCCGTTCCATCTTTTTTCTAATGTTTTCCATGTATTTTAGTGTGTTTCTGCAAAATTTTTCACACCTATTTCCACGTTACTTACGAATTTTTACACGATTTTATCCTACATCATGGATCTTGCCTTTTCCATCTGTATCATACAGAAAAGTTTCCCCATCCCTAGTCAGAACCCAGCTCCACATATTGTTACTGCATTGTTGCTTGGCTCATGGAATCCCTGAAAATGGCCATACCATCAAATTATCCATCTCCAGCTGCAACCCGTCCTTCCATAATGACCTCTGTCTGTTCAGATTCCGCCAGTCATTAGCCCTCACCAGCATAGTCCTACAAAACCATGTCAATCAATCCCAAACCTCCTTGCAGTACCTCCTCTCCATCCACAAAATTCTCCTGCTGTGCAATCCTAAGTTCGTGATCCCATCCCTCACAGAGAAACTCTTGCCCTCCAGAAGCTACAGCAGTATTCCCAATGCCACCTCAAAAAACCATTCACATTTTCACTTCCTACTCTCACCTTGGACTACCACAAAACATCTCTACGACAAACTCCAAATGTGCACCATACCCCCCTCACAGTTGACAAATGCTGCCTCGAAAACCTACTACATTTATCCCACTCTCAAAAACTTCCTCCTATCAACATACAGAAGCCATAACCTAAACAGACCTAAAACACAATCATGAATCTTTCATCCAAAAGCCTTAGCCTCACAGGAGTATCAGTGTTTTCCAGTGGCCTTACCTATTGCCCTACTCACAAATTCAACCATCATGATGGACTTTTTAAAGATCTCTTCTTCTTTCCTGGACCATACAGTGGAAACACTTTTTTGCCATCAACCCTACCAGTCAGACTCAACCTAAGAAAATGTTCAACCCTTCCTGACTCAGTTCACTCTCCCTTTCAACCATGATCTGTCCGACCCTGGTCACTGAGTGGTCCGTGCAACAGAATGTCAATCCCAAGAGCCTGGGTTCAATTCCCGGGTGGGTCAAAGCTTTTCTCCTGCATGACACAATCCTATGCCAATCTATAAGTGCACCTTCTAGAGGAATCATTTTTAACCACCCAGAATCCCAGATCCTTCACCTGGTGCAGCTTAATTGATGACAACTTTGTGACCAGGATTGAGAGTAAGGACATCCTATCCACATTCCTCCAGGACCCTACTTCTCCCCAATTTGTATCACTAGGCCATCCTCAACCCAACAAGCCACTCTCCTCAATGTCGATATCCACCTCAGAGATGGCTATGTCAGTACTCCATCCCTATCAAACCTACCAACCACTAGCAATACCTCACTTTCCCATACCATACCCAGAAGTCCCTACCATACAGCCTAGCAACCCATGGCCTTCACATCTGTAGTGGTGAGCAGTTCCTCTCTGAGGCCTTCACAGACTATAATTACTTCCTCACACATGTACAGAAACCTCCCAAAATCCCACCATCTGGCCACAGATTAGCATTCCCCTCATAGTACTACCCAGGAGTGTAGTAACTGAATCACATGCTCTGCCAGAGTTTTGACTACCTTTCATCGTGCAGTAAAATGAGGAATATCCTATTTACTGTCCTCACCATTCCCACAGTGGTATTCTGCCACCCAGCAAACCTATACAATATCCTCATTCATCCCTACATAGCCCCAGCTCCCAACAACTGGTCTCATGGCTCATATGCCTGTTATAGAACTGGATGCAAGACCTGTCTATTACATCCTCTCAATACTACCCACTCAAATCTGGCCACAAGCATCCCATCAAAGGCAGGGATACATGTGAAACCAGCATGTGATCTATATGATAATTTGCAACCACTGTGTTGCATTCTACATGGGCTTGAGAACCAACAAGCTGTCTGTCAGCACGAATGGCCACCAAGAGGCCAACAAACAGCTAGACCACCCAGTTGCTGAGCACGCTGGCCAACACAACATTCTTCATGTTAATGACTGCTTCACAGCCTGTGCCATTTGAATCCTTTCTACCAATACCACCTTTCCGGAACTGCACAGGTAGGAATTCTCCCTGCAATTTGTACTATGTTTCTGTAATCCTCCTGGCCTCAACCTTCGTTAGTCATTGTCGTTCACCCACCTATTACCTACACTGTTCCCACTCAACAGCCTTCAGTTCCACAATTGCACCCACAGTCTGTTTACTTCACTCCTTTTCTGCCCCCCCCCCCCAAAAAAAAAAAAAAAAAAAAAAAAAAAAAAAAAAAAAAAAAAAAGAAAGAAAGAAATCCCCTCCTCCTCAAACCTTCTATCTAACCTGCAGTGCCCACTCTCCACCTTGTCCCTTTATGTTCCCACAAACAATACTTTACTGTCCCCCATCTGTACACTGCTCTCCCTTCAACCCCCCCATCCTAGCCTCCCTCCTCCTTACCCCCACTATACACACTGCTTCTCCTATCATGTACAGTTGCTCACAATCTGGCCTCGGCAGCCAGAGACAGTGGTTATATGTGCGCGAGTTGACTTTGCATGAATGAGTGTGTGTATGTTTCCTATTTCAGAAGAAGTCCCTCTGGTTGGAAGCTTATGTTTTAGTAGTCTTTTTGTTGTCCCTGTCTGTGACTCAGCATCTCTGCTATATGGTGAGTAGCATAATATTTTCATTATTCCATCCTGGATTTTCAGTTGTTTGATTTTGCCTCACAGCATTCCTTCACTCAGTAACCCAGTGCTGTTTGCCTTTGTTACTGTTTTCTAACACTACTATACCCAGTGTCCATTCTTTCCTTTCTCTTCTTTCATGTGTTCTACATGTCGCCTTCCAAACAACACTGCATGCACTTATTTATGAGCCACACTGTACCACCCATCTTCCCGATGCACAACAGGTGGCTACAAGACCACACTAATGGTTAGTGCAGCATCCCATGTCCCACATTACTCCTGCAAGTATCCTAGACCTTAAAATTGATCTCCCTTTGTGTGCTATTTTCTGCACCTTCCTGTGCCACACAAATATGTACCTCATTCCAGCACCCCCCCCCCCCCCCACTGAAACACACACACACTTTCTACACTCTTATTCCAGTTCTCCAGTTCGCACATACTAATTTCACCTGATATAGACAACTGCTGTCCCTCTACTTCATACCTATCTGCCCACAAACCTGCAGCTCCCATTACAATCTTTTAATTTATTTTTATCTTTGATCTCTGATAAGGCAGGAGCTAGGACACAAGGCTGCTTGATTGGAATGCTGATCCACAATTTGAGGATGCAGTAAAAAAAGGGGGGGGGGGGTTATTTGACAAACCCGAGATGCAGATATTGGTAACAATGCAGTTACAGTATAATACTATCGTAAGCATCTAGTAATGTACTCATGGCTACAGAATTAATTAAAACAAAATTTTAAAAAAAGAATATACCACCCATGTAAGCAAACAATTCTTGAAGGAGTGAAAGATAAACAGCCTTATGGCCTAAAATTGTAATAAAAGCAGTGTTTCTGATACATAACATTAACTTCACAATTAAAATTAAAAAAATAACTACTGATGTAAGTTGAATGAACAAATTTTGACCCAAGCAAATGATAGCCCCTATGAATGTCAATATGGTAACACTGTTTGTAGCAAGCAAGGTTACAAACTACTCAAACATAAATTGTCTTAACAGCAAAGTTCTCTATTACATTGGGGAGCAACCAGCTTAATAACCAAATAATCTGCTGCTTACAGAGAAAAGCATAACAACAATTATCAGATCATTACAAAATGCAGTAACATGAAAAGAGTAACCACAAATTAGCATATTATTTATGGATGGTGTTCAACACCAGCATAAGATTCTCAAGATACAACTGTCCACAGGCAGAAAGTGTCACAGCAAAATCCCACTTAAGTTGGAAGTTTACCTTTAGCATGCAGGCAAGAAATTCACTGACAAATCCTGGAAGTAGCAGTTCACTCACATAAGATACAAATATGCCAACTATATGCCACAACTGACAGCAATCAACAGCTAACAGCAAAATCAACCAGGGCACCTGTCAGTTAATTCCACTCATGATTAACATCACTGCAAAATCAACACTCAAGCAATTCATAATAACATCCCATAAACAAACAGAGTGGCCACATGGAGCAATCATGGTTTGAAAATGATTCACCAGACACATAGCTAACCATTTGAAAATTGATCCATGGAGCTCCCATAAATGTACAAGTCGGCCAAACTCAGGAGGTCTTCGCAGCACAAAGGCAGAATGACTCTTAAAGAGAGCCTATGTTTACTGGTCATGGCAACCGCACTCCAGTGCTGCTCACCTTCAACCACTGGAGCCACAATGACAATACTAGTGTGGCACACTAGTACACCATGTACCAACTGATTTCCTGTGACGCCTGTGTGTATACTCACTCCATACTCCTCCCTCCAGCAGAGCACCAGGCCCCACATATCAAGGTGGTGCTCACCAACCAACATGCCGCAAAGCTTATCTTTTAGACAGAGAAAACTCCATGAAAGCATTATAGAAGGTCACAGGGCAACCTCCCCCCCCCTCCCCCCTTAATGCGGAACTGGTGGGGAATGATTTTCATTCGCATCATCTGCATGAGCTACTTTAATTTGGCTGAGATGTGCCCTTGTTTGTTTCCCTGATTTCAGATTCTTGATTAGGATGTTCCCCAGTGATAGCCTTTTTACAATCACACATAGTCCCACCGACATTGGCAATAATTTCTTGGTGATGCCTTGGTTATCTTGAGCTTGTCTGCAGAAGTTCTTCAAAAACACCCTGTCTCTCACCTCCAGTCCTACTGCCTGCCTGCCTCTATTATATCTCTCCAGGACTAAATTTCTCTAGTAACAGATCATTGAGCATCCACAGGTTAGCCTATGTCCATTATACAACTTGGCAGCTTTACACAGCTCACACTCGGCAACCATCTTATGAATATCACCGTCTGCACCCCTCCATGTCAATTGCTTTCTGACTTCAAGGCAAGTCTTATTAAATCCCAGATGCCTTGCACTCAAGGACTGATGAAAATAGCTGAACACCCCAGATATTAAGCTCTCAGGCACACACAGTCTTTTATCTCCACATGACTGACAGCACAAGAAACCTTTCTGCAAGTTTGGTTTGAACAGACTCTAATTCCAGGTTCTGCCATTGTTCCCCTTTGAGATTAGTAAATATGGAAGGAATTTCAGTTAAGACCCCCATAATATGACCCACTTCTACCTGGTGCTCCATCCCCTGTTCCTTCTTGGCTCATGGAACATCTGACTCACGGCATCAGCAGCTTGACTCTGCCACCTTCTTATATAACTGTCCTCAAGCTGAAAGGCTGATATTCTAATCACCCATTGTGCTATCCACCCAATATTGTGGGGATGAGTCAATACCCAACTAAAGGCTTGGTTATCTGTCTTAAGATAGAATTTGTGGTGCTCAAGATAAAATTTGAACCTTTCCAATGCGCACGAGATAGCTAATACCTTGAGCTCACATGCCAGAATCAAATGTTTAGATTTGGTCACTGACAATGTGTGTGAGGCATGTACTAGATGATTTCTTTCCCTGTTCTGCTCTTGTAACAGAATGGCTGCCACCCCCACATTGGACACATCAATGTGTACGATAAAGGGCAAATTGAAGTCAGGTACATAGATCTCCGGAGCAGTGCTTAAGACCTGCTTTAACCCCTCAAAGACAGCTTTCTGGAATTTCCTGAAGATAAATGTTATGCTATTTTTATGTAATTGATTGAGATGTGCCACAAAGTGTGCAAAATTAGAAATAAATTTTCGAAAAAATTTACCATGCCAATGAAACGGGTGATGCTCTTTTTAATCTGCAGCACCAGAAACTGACTTATGACTTTAGTGCAGCTTTGGTCCATCTTGACTCCTCTTTGAGACTCAATGTGCCCCAAGAAAGTAATATGCTCATGAGTTAGAGTCACCTTAGTAGGTTTTACTGTGAGCCCTGCATCCCAGAGGCACCGGAAAATTTCCCTAAGATGTTCAAGGTGTTCCTCAAAACTGGCACTGTACATTATCACATTGTCTAAATAATTTTACACAAACTTAAATTTCAGATCACCCAACACAGAATCCAATAGATGCAACAAAATAGCTGCACCAATAGACAACCCAAATGGTACTCCATTGAAATCCAAAAGGTTGTAATCAGTACAAAAGGCGGTAATAGGTGTTAACTTTTCTGCAAGGGGAATCTGATAATAGGCATGGTTTAACTCAAGGAAAGTGAAAACCTTAGCACTCACAAACCATTCAAGACAATTATGTATTTCGAGAAGTGAAACAGATTCCAATACAATCTTCTGATTCAAGGCCCAACAGTTAACCATGAGCTGAAAACCTTCGCCATAGCTCTTTGCAACCAGGAAAATCTGGGCAGCATACGGCGAGATGGACGGTCTAATTACACCACCAGTAAGAAGCTGATCAATGATTTTGCACAGCTTTTGCATCTTAGGAAAAGACAACTAGTACGGTGTTTGGCGTACAGGGTTCCAATCAGTGAACTGAATATTATGTTGGATTTTGTTAGAAAGACACAACTGAACCATAAACAATTCTGGGCATTTGCCCAATGACTCAACAATCTTAGAAGCCTGTGTTTCAGAAAGATGGCTGACATCTGCCCTGTTCAATTGAACACCCTCTCTGTAATCCCTCATCTCACCATTATGAGAACATAAGCTAAAACTCTCACTTGGCTTAAAGTTGAAACAAAACTACCCACCCACACAATCCACTAAACACTGCATTAAGCGCAAAAAATTACACCCCAAAATAATTTTAATTGATAACCCTTTAACAAACACGCATTCAAGCGGTCATGTAAAGCCTTGAACACTCAATTTGAAATGAGCCTGGCCTGCTATTTCAAGAGGCCATCAATCCACAGAACAATAAGATTGATTGACTAGACCCAACTCAGGTAACCAAGCTACATATTGGTATCTGGTTTACCAATAATAATGAACCAGGGAAACACTACTGCCCAAATCAATTAGATCATAAACAGGTTCCATACCCAGCATCGCACACACATAAGGGAGCGCTCATGGTTTACAGCACATATTCTAATGGAGGACACTGGAAGCTTAAAGGAGAGTTGATAGAGCTCCTTTCTTTGATGCCAGTACTTATCCACCTACTCTTCAGAATTGGGCAGTGCTTAATAAAATTCTCTGGTTTGTTACAATGCTGGCACACTCCTTTAACTAACAAACTTGGCTGATGATATTGAACATTAAAATTGTTTACTGTATCCTCTCCATAGTCTGTTTCTAATTCTCCATGCTTGCTATCACCGTAACAAATATTTTCAATTTTAGTCAGCAGCTCATTTAAATAAGCAAAACATGATGGTTTGTCACAATCAGAAACTTGCATCTATTGACAGACCACATACCTTCAGAGATATTTGTGATCACCTCAGCCTCTGAGATCTCAACATATAAAGCTAAGATTATAAGACAGACCTAATTAACACAATGGGGCAGTGTTTTATTTCTCCTTTGTACCTGATAAACATGTTTATCAATTATGTCTTTCTTCTCAGGAGTACCAACACACTTATATAAAAGAGCATTTTCTGAAAATCCAGAGTGTTTCCTGATTCTCTAATGCTTCTGTAACTATCCTCACTAAACATCCCATGGCCAATGGGTAAATAAGTTGCAATACTACACTATGATTGATACACAACATGTTTGCTTGCTCATGCAACCTAATTAACAACCACAAGAGTTCAAGTAACCTGTCAGTATTTTCCAAGGACAAATTTGAAACCCCATAAAGAATAGCCATTATTGTGTCAGTTAATCTCCCAGAAGTACTTTCTTGACTAACATTACTATCAACATTTTGCTCATCCTCACACCAGTTTAAATATAACATTTGCTATTCTACAGCTAAAACTTTGTCCTATAATTTTTGAATCTTGGGTACCACTGGAGAATCTTTACTCACAGCATGCATATTATGCGTTGTATTAATTAAAAGATCAAGTAGGGCCTGTATCCAGGTAATTTTCCTTCATAATGGGGAGGTAACCTCAAGAGTTATCACATCATCCTAACAAATTTCACAAAAGAATATGGCTGCTCTCACCTTCCTCCTTGATGCCCTCAAAATATTCACTTAGGCAGCTGGTAAGGATTGTGCAAGTTCCATTTCACTTCCTTCCTCATCTTGCTTGCAAATCTTGAGCTCATATGGTAAGTGAGGTTTTCTGAGACTGGCTACACCAATGACCTTCCTCACTTGTGTGGAATCCATACTGCAACAAAACAAAAACAGAACAAGACCCAAACAACAAGCAATAACAGGCTCAATAAAAATAAATAAAAAGTTTTACACTAGCCACTATGTTGCAACCAGTGAATTTCAATTAGCATTCCCCCGTGAAAATCACAATCACACTCTGCTACCATTGATAAGGTGGGAAGCAGGGCACAAGGCTGCTGGAGTGAAATGCTGAGTCACTATTTGAGTATATAGTAAAAAAGGAGTGCAAACACTGGTAACAACACAGTTACAGGATAATACTGTCATAAGCAGCTGGTGGTATATTTATGGTTGCAGAATTAAGTAAAACAAAATTTAAAAAAAAATACTACCCATTTAAGCAAACAGTTCTTTAAGGTATTCAAGGTGAACAGCCATATGGCCCAAAACTTTAATAAAAACAGTGTTACTGTTACATAGAATTAACTTCACAATTAAAATAAAAAACCTAACTACTGATGAAAGTTGAATGAATGAATTTTGACCCAGGCAAATGATAGTCCCTTATGAGTGTCAATACGTTAACACAGTTTATAGCAAGCAAGGTGTCAAACTACTCAGATGTAAATTGTCTTAACAGCAAAAGTCTCTATCACAGTTGAGTGACCTGATTAATAACTAAAGAATGTGGATCTTACAGAGAAAACCATAACAACAAACATTGGTAACATAGTTTGTAGCAAACAAGGTTTCAAACTATTCAAATGTAAAGTATCTTAACAGCAAAAGTCTCTATCACAAATGAGCAACCTGATTAATAACCAAAGAATCTGTAGCTTACAGAGAAAAGCATAATAACAAATATTTGGTGATCATTACATATTGCAGTAGCTTGAAAAGAGTAAATACAAAATGGCACACTATTGACAGATGGCATTCAACATCAGCCATGAGTCTGAATTTCATGAGTGAGACCTGACCAGAAACAACAACTAGCATGGGCTGTACACTGACAACAGCTTCTAAAACACAAACAATACCAACATTAACATACAATTCTCTTTAAAAAATCACCACAATGGTAAAATATAGAAAACAAATAGAGATAATATTAAACTAAAAGTTCCTTAAATTCAGTATTGTGTGATAAACTGCAGCTATTTTAATGTTAATTCTGCTGTTAAGACAGCTTGCATCACATTAACATTCATAGAAGGTAATACACAGAGCCACTCAGGACTTTGACCTTGTAAAGAATGAATACCTGCACACAGTTTTACCTACTAAGAATACCGGTACTGCCCTTTGAAGACACAAGGTTTTCAACAAGCTACAGCTGCCCATAGGTAGAAAGTGGTGCAGCAAAATCCAACTTAAGTTGAAAGATAACCTTTAGCACACAGGTGAAGAATTCATTGACAAATTGTGAAAGTAACAATTCAGGTAAGATACAAGTTTGCCAAATATCTGCCACAACTTGCAGCAATCAAGAACTGATAGCAAAATCATCCAGGGCACAAGTCGGCTAACTTCACACATGATTAACAATGATGCAAACTCAACACTCACATGATTTAGAAGAACAACCTTCAAACAAACAGGGTGGCTGTTCAGAGCAATCCTGGTTTGCAAATGATCCACCAGAAAAATATATCACCGCCTGAAGACTGGCCCAGAGATCTGCCAAAGATGTACAGGCCAGGTCAAACTCCAGGATTCTCATCACAGCACAAAGCCAGAATGACTCTTGAACTGAGCCTATGTTATTCATGACAGTACCCACACTCCAGTCCCTCTTGCCAATAGCCACTGGCACCACAATGACAACACCAGTGTGACACATCATTACAGCCAGCACCAACTAATCCCCTGTGATGCCTCATGCAGACTTGCTCCATACTCCTTCCTGCTTCAGAGCACTGGGCCTTACATATCAAGGCGGCGCTCACCAACCAGTATGCCACAAACTATATCGTTTAGACAGAGAAAACTCTTTGAAAGTAAGGGTATCACAGGAGGTCATGGCATAACCTCATTGTGTTTTGACATCAATTTCACTTCTTTTTCACCTTTTCCTGTTGGCTTACTCGCTCAGGATTCATCTTCTTTCCCCATACTTTACCCATTCTGTCCTTCATGTGATTTTTAATTGGTGTATTTTTGCTAATTTCTAACTTATTTATATACTTTTACTCATTTTTATCCTCCACCATGAATCTTCTTCCTTCCAACTGTGGCAATACAAAAAGTTTCCTTATCTCTAGCCAGTACTTAGCCCCACATAGAAATTCTTGCCCTCAAGGAACTAGAGCAGCATGCATAACACCACCTTAAAAAAACTCTCCAACCTGTTCACTTCCTACTCTTGCCTTGGACTACCACAAAACACCTCTACAACAGAGTCCAAATCTCCCTGACATCCCCTCATAGCTGACAAATGCTGCCTTGCAGATCTACTACATTTATCCCACTCTCAAAAACTTCCTTCAATCACCATACACAATCGTGAAACCAAACGGACCCAATACACATTCATGAACCTGACCTCCAAAAGCCTTAGCCTCACAGTAGTGTCAGTCCTTTCCAGTGGACTTACCTTTAGCATCACTTCAAGTACAATCGTGATGGACAGTTTAAAGATCTGTTCTCCTTTTCCTGGACCGTAAGTGAAAACACTTTATGCTGCCTACCCTACCAGTCAGACTCCAGGTAGGACAAATGTTGAACCCTTCCTGACTTAGGTGACTCCTCCTTCCAACCGTGATCCACTCCCACTGCCCTCCAAATCAACACCTGTTAACTTAAAGAATTCCCTCACCTTGAACCTTGCCTCACTGTCATTCTCAAAATACTTCAACATGCAAGACAACCTTACATCTGCAGAAAGAACCACAATCCACCACATAAATCTGATCCTGACCTTTGTAATATTACCTTCTCTGATTTCATTTGTTGATTGTCACTCATTTCAAAATAAAATCTTTTAATAAGCTTTGAGAGGAGTAAGATCTACAAATAACTTTTCTACTTATCTTCTTTTAATGTAGTTGGCTCCTGTTCTTCACGTCTAGGGGTTTATGCTTGCGGTTGAATTTTTTGACTTTATAGATTTTTGTGGTTCCAAATGACATGATAACTACTGAAGAGTTGCCTGTTTTTATATTGATTTTTATTTTTTCACATTTTTCTGTCTTTCATTGTCTTTATAATTTCCACTTAATTAACAAAAATTACATTGTTTTTGCCAAACATAAAAACATGTCTGAACACATTAAAGGCATGTCCGCTACTACTTCATTCTGCAATATTAACAATATTTCAGAGTTTACAAATTTTCTTGCCAAGTGAATATCCACCAATTTATGTCATTATTTTGTAAATGAATCCAGAAATAAATTTAATAATTAGCATCAAATTGTGCAATTAATAATAGGTTTTTTAAGTGTGCCAGATATTTCATAATTTCAAATATTTCTAAGAGAAAAGTAATTCCAACTGTACATACAGAGCTAGCACATATCGACTGTTACAATGAAAATAAATTTATACAACTTTTTATATATTTTAGCCTGAAATGTAATTCATGGTGTACAAAAGCATATGAATTTCTTTTAGTTAAACAGCTGAGATAATGTTAACCTTTTTAAAAGGTAGAAAGTATTATGGTATGAATAACTTCTGTTGAATGAACGTAATGTTAGAGGAAATTGTCCATTTACACATTATTCTACCTGCTGACAAAGGCTCTACCACTGTTGTTTTGAACCACAAGGATTACCTGGCTGAAGAACTCCACCAGCTGTCAGATTTGTCCACCTACAAGCCCTGCCACAGTGACCCCATTCCAGTAATCCAGAAGGATCTTCATTGTCTCCTCAAACCCTTAGGTCCATCCCAAAACCTCTCCCCAGAGCATCTCTCTCATCATCCCTACCACTCCCCGCACTCTTACCATCTACATGCCACCCATGATGTCCCATTGTGGCCGGTTACTGTGTTCCCGCTGAGAGAACCTATGCTCACGGGATAGATAAGGATGGTTCTCGGGTAGGACAACTTTATTGTCTGTAATATAACATACAGTCACCATTGACCTTTATTTTACAATTTCCATTACCAATCTTAGCCCATATAAACAGATACTCATTGTCATTTAATTTTTTCTTCTTTCTAGTACTCAATACAAATGGCATACTTGGAACAAGTGTACCATAAGGCTGTTTAGCCAAAAGTTCTGTTGTCTCTGCTATACTCCATGTCTTCCATGTCAAAATATTTGCATCTGGGAAAGCTTCAAGGCCACCATAATCTGCATGATTGCCCCATACAACAGCAAGCATAAGCCATGTACTACCTCCAAAAACTGCTTCTACATGACATGTAAAGTTCAAATGGAGTCCACGAAAAACATTTGGACCTCCAATTAATTTTTGTTTATTAAACTGTTGTGCCACAGCAATGCCTCGTCCGCAATATTGGTCGCGCCCGACCGCTCGTGAATTTTTTTTTTTTTTAATTGATTTAAAAGAGGTAAACATGTAGCTCATGTTTAGGTTAAAAGAGTATAACCTCAATAGAAAAAAAACCTCAAAGTCCTTCTCAGACACACAGCCAAAGGCCTTCCTAGAGAATGGCCTCACGGTAAGTGAGGTCTCCTTGTCAGGGTGATTAAATTAGGTTCTTAAATTAGTGTATTAAACATTACTTATAGTGTTTGGGTGGTGTACTGTGTGTAGGTGCGGGGATGGTGGGTGGGAGTCGCATTATGTACGCGTTGTGCTGTGCGTGTCTCCGTGTGCGGCACTGTGAGTTGTGACTGCGTGTGACCTTGATTCGGACTTAGAAATTTTCAGCGTGCCGTATATTTACTTAACCCATGTTGCAGAAGAATTCACTTCCGGTACGTGTTATTCTTATGGAATTTTGCGCTGTTATCAATTTCTTTAATCATTCCATATCAAGAAGTCACTTCCATACAGCCTAGCTACCCATGGCCGTCACATCTGTAGTGATCAGCAGTCACTTTTGAAATATACCAAGGGTCTCACTGAAGCCTTCAAAGACCACAATTACCCTTCCAACAGTCTACAGAAGCAGATTACCCGTGCCTGATCTCTCCAGTCACCCACCACCTCCCAAATTTCCACCTTCTGGCCACAGAGGACCATTACCATCATAATACGTTACAACCTAGGACTTTAGCAACTTAAGGGGCTCCGGAACGCCCTATACTTGCAATGTTAAAATAACGCTTATAAATTACGTCTTTCCTCACAAAGTATTTGAGGTAGGAAGTTGAACTTTTTACAGATTATTTATTGGAATATGGGCTACAACTTAACACAGGGAGTTTACAAAATTTTAGTTCAGTTATTAAAGATGATTTTTTTTCAATTGTAATGAAAATTCACAACATTTTTTTGCAATTTTTTATTTATATATTCAAAAATATACAGTTTTTTGGAAAAAGGCTATGTTAAATTATGCAGAAGGTACTGTGTAACATTTACTGAAAGTTTGAAACAAATATGTTTGGAAGATCCTTAGAAAAGATGTAATTAGTATGAGAAAATAAAAGTTTTGGGAATCGAGTGACAAAGATTGGCTTAACTTTTTAGTGCATTCCTGGTCCATAGGATGGATTATCTTCATCCTCTGCAAACTCCTCCTCCAGCTTCCTCTTGTTCCTCCTCCTGTTTACTCTTGCTTGTATTTCTAGACTCTTTACAGCCCTGTCTGCAGCCCGAAGGCGTTCCTTGTCTAAAGCAAGCATCGCTCGTACCATGTTAGAACCTATCTTCATTCCCATATTTCTAAATACCTTGCACCTTACAATGTTGCCATCATTGAAAGTAGCAACAGCATCATACACACCAAAGTGAAGTGTTTCTATTCCAACAAATACAGTCTTGGGGATTCTCGACCATATAACACTATTTACACTTTCATTGGGGTTTTGAGTTTTTCCGTGAATACACTTTTTCAACAGTTCAGGTGCTGCTAAGTCTCTGAAAATAGGTTTTATCACCTCCATTATTGCATGAGGCAGACTATGCTTATGAGTGTAAACTTCACCAGTTAGCAATCCATTGTTATATTTACACCAACTGTCTTCTTCTTTGGGACACAAGCTATGTTGGGGATTTTCATCGGTTGAAGAAGTATGAAAAAAAAGAGCCCAAACAGCCTTCTTCATTTCGTTGACACTTTGTGTATTTTGCCTAATAGCCATTCCATAATACACTCCCGGAAATGGAAAAAAGAACACATTGACACCGGTGTGTCAGACCCGCTATACTTGCTCCGGACACTGCGAGAGGACTGTACAAGCAATGATCACACGCACGGCACAGCGGACACACCAGGACCCGCGGTGTTGGCCGTCGAATGGCGCTAGCTGCGCAGCATTTGTGCACCACCGCCGTCAGTGTCAGCCAGTTTGCCGTGGCATACGGAGCTCCATCGCAGTCTTTAACACTGGTAGCATGCCGCGACAGCGTGGACGTGACCCGTATGTGCAGTTGACGGACTTTGAGCGAGGGCGTATAGTCGGCATGCGGGAGGCCGGGTGGACGTACCGCCGAATTGCTCAACACGTGGGGCGTGAGGTCTCCACAGTACATCGATGTTGTCGCCAGTGGTCGGCGGAAGGTGCACGTGCCCGTCGACCTGGGACCGGACCGCAGCGACGCACGGATGCACGCCAAGACCGTAGGATCCTACGCAGTGCCGTAGGGGACCGCACCGCCACTTCCCAGCAAAGCAGGGACACTGTTGCTCCTGGGGTATCAGTGAGGACCATTCGCAACCGTCTCCATGAAGCTGGGCTACGGTCCCGCACACCGTTAGGTCGTCTTCTGCTCACGCCCCAACATCGTGCAGCCCGCCTCCAGTGGTGTCGCGACAGGCGTGAATGGAGGGACGAATGGAGACGTGTCGTCTTCAGCGATGAGAGTCGCTTCTGCCTTGGTGCCAATGATGGTCGTATGCGTGTTTGGCGCCGTGCAGGTGAGCGCCACAATCAGGACTGCATACGACCGAGGCACACAGGGCCAACACCCGGCATCATGGTGTGGGGAGCGATCTCCTACACTGGCCGTACACCACTGGTGATTGTCGAGGGGACACTGAATAGTGCACGGTACATCCAAACCGTCATCGAACCCATCGTTCTACCATTCCTAGACCGGCAAGGGAACTTGCTGTTCCAACAGGACAATGCACGTCCGCATGTATCCCGTGCCACCCAACGTGCTCTAGAAGGTGTAAGTCAACTACCCTGGCCAGCAAGATCTCCGGATCTGTCCCCCATTGAGCATGTTTGGAACTGGATGAAGCGTCGTCTCACGCTGTCTGCACGTCCAGCACGAACGCTGGTCCAACTGAGGCGCCAGGTGGAAATGGCATGGCAAGCCATTCCACAGGACTACAGCCAGCATCTCTACGATCGTCTCCATGGGAGAATAGCAGCCTGCATTGCTGCGAAAGGTGGATATACACTGTACTAGTGCCGACATTGTGCATGCTCTGTTGCCTGTGTCTATGTGCCTGTGGTTCTGTCAGTGTGATCATGTGATGTATCTGACCCCAGGAATGTGTCAATAAAGTTTCCCCTTCCTGGGACAATGAATTCACGGTGTTCTTATTTCAATTTCCAGGAGTGTAGTTCTGTATTTTGTCAATTACACTGTCAGTTAACCTTCCCTTCCCATCCAACCCTTTCCATCACTGAATTTTTGTTTTTTGTACGAAGCTTTCAGTCGCCGAAGTCTTGTTCCCATTCGCTTCTGTACGTGTCCAATACACTCAAATTTCTGCACTACAACATCATCACCATAGGGCTTCAGTCCTTGAACATGTTTGAAACTTTTAGAATCACCGTCACCAAAGTAATTAACATATCGCACTTTATCACATGCCTCAGAATGCTGGAATATACTGGCAACACCAGCCACTTCCATTCCTCCACTACTGCCACTATAGTTAGCTTTGCAATTATTTTCATGTGTACCTTTATATTTTTGTGGACATCTACAATACTTTGATATTACTGCTACATCTAAAACTTTCCCTGTATACATACTGGTGGCAGATACTACACCATGAAGAGATGTGTGTCCCCGTTTATGCCAGGTACCATCGAACGCTGCAGTCAAATCTCTGTTACCATTATTTTCCATTACTGCCTCTTCCACAGCGTTCTTCATAGATTCTATACAGACATCTTCTACTTTAGACCCTATTAATTTATTATAGGTCGTAAACTTGGTTGGGGGATTTGGTAGATTCATGATGCCACAGAAAATTGCACCTGCAGTAGCACCCTTACCAACTGAACGCAAGGAATAAACAAATCTAATGTTGTGTTCGTAGATTTTGCTACCATTTTCTTCAGTTGCAGTTACTGCAACACTGTTCCAAAAGGTGGTCATGTATGAACACTTATCATATTTCAGTTGTATTTCACTAGCAAGTCCTACGTGCTTTATTATGGAGAGTTCCAGACCAACTTCACTACAATGAATACATCTTACACAGTTTGAAAAAATTCCTTTGAGAACCGACATATCAAATATTTCATTCACATCCGATTCGCCCATAAAACATTCATAGTTTTCACTCATTGAACCAAGCTTCTTCTGTGAAGTATTTTCTTTCCCACTTTGACTGCTATGGGCAGGTGTACTTGAGAGGTTAGGTTCACTCACTTGGTTATCGTCTTTATTGTTTACAGTAATAACACATACCTTTGGCTTTCCAACATTTCTCCTTTTCTTAAAAGCCTTCAGAGGATTTCTAATAACTTTACTTTTACTCATTGTTAAACTTCAACAAAACAGAGACTCAAGAAACAGAATTAATTGCGAATATTTTCGAGATAAGGACAGAGTAAATAAACATGAAACAATCGACAATCACACCAGCGATATATATTGAACCATCACAGGTTAGCCACAACACATACTTTATCTCACATCACTAAAATGTACCTGATGAACACGGACGTTAATAATAACACCATTTGACAGCAGTTTAACAGCGCCACAGTGGGTCACGCCCATGTAGAACACATTTCAAAAAAAATTTAAAAATGGTTGTAGTCTTCGGAATTGAGTAAATTATACATCTATTAAAAGGTAATAGTCTGCAGATTCAGAAAACGCAAAAAAGTAAAAATTGAACTTTTCATGATTTTGAGCCTTTCCGGAGCCCCTTAAGCGGCGACTGTGAGTGCTAATAAGCCAGCAAGTCGGGCGTGGCTCCATGGCCAATGCTGCAGCGGTGACAACGGCACTCGCACATTCTAGCAGTGGCGTCTAGTGGCTATCACTGAGGTCCATGTCTTCCAACGGGCTTTCAAATTGGCTGGGGCTGGATTCCAGATTCCTCACACAGCTGAAATGACCATGAAGCACCACAGACAACGTTTCAGAAGGCAAACTGGGACATGGCTAAATGAACCATGTTTCTCTGGAAGACTGCCACAACAGAAGAGATCCCAAAAGCAAATACTGGGATCTGTCTAAGCGGAAGGGAGCGTTGATAACCATAATGCTTTGTCATTCTTCGTCGAGTGCGATCTGCAAATATATGTGAGCCAAGTCTATCTCAGAAAAGTATTTGCTCACGACCAACTTTGTGAAGAGATCCTCTGGACATGGTATGGCCACTAAGGGTGGATGTAAAGTGTCCACTTGGCCAGAGAGAGCCATTGAGTTCCTTGATCACTTCCAGGAGTGTGGCCCAAGGGCTGGTTTTAATGCGTTGTGAAGGCGATCAAGTTCCTGCTTAAAGGTGAAAGTGCGAAAAAATATCATCTTTTAAATTTATTTTCTTTCGTTAGCTCAACTCATTGGCAATAATCTCCTGAAATTTCATGATCCAAATCGCAACCTAAGTATCTTAAAAATATTAAATGCCTAACTTGTTCGTCCTGCCATGCCCACTTGGTTGAAGAGATTGTTCAGTATTAGTTTTCGTATTACTTACGGAAAGATCAAGATGGCTGTGAAATGTATGTAGTACATTCTCTTTGTGTTGTCTATCATCTGTGACTGTTGGATATTGTCGCTAGAAGCAAAAGATAACGATAATCTTTGTTTACAAAGTCGCAAATACTTGTATTTATTTTCGTTGTTTTGTTAACTTCGTCGTGGTACTTTGTTGTGTTTTTTAATAATGCCACAACAAAGAAAAGTTTTCAAAAAGATGTGCAAGAAGTGTATACGTGCTTTATTAAATTGCAGATACGTTAACGATTTCGGTAATGGTACCGAGTTGTCTGACAAGACTATGTGTTATAAACATGTGAACTCTTCTCCCAGCAGCTCAAGACAGAAGATTTCAAATGTCAGTATTACTGACAGTGGTGATGACTGTCAAAATAGTACTGGATATCAGATGATTGACATTGAGCTGTTGTCTAGTGCAGTGTAATTAGCATGTGTATGTTAAGACATGTGGTTCAGATAATCTGGAATTATTCGATGATGGTAACAGAGTGGGCATGGTGTGTAGTGTACATATTTTATGCAAGGACTGTGATGCTGAAACCTCATTTAAAACATCAAAATCAAATAACTGGTATCATGAAGCGAATATGAGATTTTTATATAGTTTTAAGATGCATTGGTGTAGGAAGAGAAGGACGAAATATGCTGTGAATATGCCAGCACCATATGCTAGATTTTCAATGGCAAATACTGAATTGGAGAAGGCACTTTATGAAGTTTGTGAAGAGAATTTATCTGCAGCAACAGCAGAGACAGTAAGAGAGAATGATCCTTTGGATAATGAAGATGGTAATCACGGGAAGACTGAGCTGGTTATTTCATGTGATGGCAGTTTTATGAAGAGAGGCCATACATCTCTATACGGCATTTCAAGTGTGACAAGTGTTGATGTAGGTAAAGTACTTGATGTTCAAGTAATGAGCAAGTACTGTCAAAATTGTCCTATTACCAGAAATATGAAAACAGAAGATTTGATGAAGAATCACAGCAGCAGAATTAACCATTGTGGATCAAGTGGCTCGATGGAAAGTGCTGGAATGAAGATAATTTTTAACAGATCTGTTTCTAAACATGGAGTCAGATACGTAAAGTATCTTGGTGATGGTGACTCCAGCACATTCAAGGTAGTAAGTGACAGCAAACCATTGGTGAAGAATGTATTATTGAAAAGCTTGAATTTGTAGGTCATGTACAGAAGCGCATGGGCTCGAGATTGCGAAAAGTTGTGGATGACATGAATGGCAAGAAGTTGGAAGATGGAAAGGGTCTAAGTGAAAAGAACAGTTTAATGAAGAAGATGATTGATACCCTTCAAGTGTATTATGGTATTAGGAATAACCTATCAAGTGTTGAAGACATGCACCAGTCTGCTTGGGCAACATATTTTCACATGTTATCCACAGATGAACACCCCATACACAATCTTTGCCCAATTAGTTGGTGTCCCTACAAACAGGCTCAGAAGGATGGAATTCCTTATACTCACAAGGAAAGTCTTCCTAAATCTATTCTCAACGTTGTTAAGCCAATATTCAGGGTTCTATTCAACCCTATCTTCTCAAGAAATGTGTTCAAGGCAAAATGCAGAATCCTAATGAGTCCCTGAATGCCCCCATATGGAAACGTTGCCCCAAAACTACATTTTGCTCATCCAAGATAGTTAAAATTGCAGTTTATGACGCAGTTATTGTTTTTAATGGTGGGAACTCAGTGAGGATGAAGATCTTGCACAGAATGGGGTTCAAGTCCGGAGTTTTCACTCGCGACATCTTGAAGGGGCTAGACACTCATCATATACTTGCAGCTGATAAATCCACTGAAGACGTTGCAAAGCTGAAAAGACAGAAAAGAAGAAGCCAGAAGAGAATTGTAGAAGGAAATGAGAACAATGAGTATAAAAATGGTTCAAATGGCTCTGAGCACTATGGGACTTAACATCTGAGGTCATCAGTCCCCTAGAACTTAGAACTACTTAAACCTAACTAACCTAAGGACACCACACACATCCATGCCCGAGGCAGGATTCGAACCTGCGACCGTAGCAGTCGCGCGGTTCTGGGCTGAAGCGCCTAGAACCACTCGGCCACCGTGGCCGGCACAATGAGTATAGATCTGGTGGCTTTTGAAGGAGGGAACAACAATGAAAGAGCATGTTAAACTTTAAAAGGCATTTTCTCAGAACTACTATTTACGCTATTCAAGTACATTTTTCTCCAAAAGTAGAAAAGATGTGACTGATTTTTGGCATGACTTTTGTATTACATATAAGAAACATCTACACAGAGTGAATATTTAATATCATGCATGAATGCCAAGATATGTAATTAAGAAGGTAGAATTTTGATATGTATTTTTTCAATTAAAAATAATTAAACATAAAACTTCGTTAAATGTCAATAAATTAAAATGCTCCTGTGGGTTTCGTTATATGGATATAGAAATTATACTGTAAAATTTACAAGATAATTTCTTAGAAGCTTTCTTAGTAAATGGTACCTATGTGAATGGTGAGCTCAAAAATTTAAAAATTTCAAAACAATTTCAAAATTTCAATTAAAATCACAAAAACTTTCAGTAGATTCCCTGAACTACCATCAACCATTGTACATAATTTCAGTTATGTAACTCAAAAATTGTAGATTTGGTGACAGGTTATACGTCCCCCCTTAACAGCCATCTAGAGGAATATGGAAATGGAGCTCTGTGTCTGGTGGCAAGAAGGTATGACTCCGGTAATTTTTGAATATAGGGACGAAAGTGGCACAAAGGTCACGGAGTTCCTGGAAGCAAACCTTGTCAGAGACGACCTGACCCTAATCAGTGATGAAGAACTCACACAACGAGAAGGCACCCAGACAGCAATGTATCTGGCTAAGTGATTATAGAGAACAAACAGCATCATCTACCATGCTCATTTTTTTGCATCCGGTGGCAGTGTTCAGATGGTCGGGGCGGGCTGAGGGTAAGCAACGCAATAATATGTGTGAAAGTCTCAATAAGGAAATGGCAGTTACCATATCCACCTGGAAATCAATGTCTTGATTCGATGTAGAGATCGATAAGCACCTTGGTAGTGCAATGATCAGCCTGGGGAACAATTATCTGAAGTTCCTATACTGCCCCTTGACACAAGTCGGGAAAGGTATCCAACTGTCCCAGTGGGTTATGGTAGGCAGTTCAGAGATGCCCATCGTTCCCACAACGGGTGCAGTGCGCCCAGCAATCTAGGCAGTCCACTTGTGGGTGCACTCTGAAGCAATCATGAGCGTTCAGAAACCATCAACACATCAGAACTCGATGACTCGTGACGTCGCCTCCAGACAAAGACTTGAAGTATTCCAACCGTTTCTCTCGAGGGGTGAGGAGGCGCTTGGGCCACTGCTACTGTGGTCGAGCCATGCTTTCATTTGCTCCCTGTGCAATCTCGAAGTAGTGTGTGAGTTTCAAAGTACTACCCATGGAAGGACTGTCCAGTTTGAGGGCTGCAGTGTATACTTCCAGATCAGGAGCCAATTGGACCACTACATCTCGACTCAAAGAATCAGAATATGAGCTTTTGCAAGCTGGGTTCACAATGGCAGTTCAACCCTTGAAAATCCATCATGCACGAGCAATACGACTGACCAAATGGCTTGTGGTATTGATGGATCTTGAGGCGCCATGCGACCACATGGAATTGCTGCAAATAAAAATTCAAAAGTGAAAAAGCATCTTCTAGATCACAAGCGTGACAGGATTTGAGAGTGGAACCAACTTCTTTTGTAAGAAATCTGTCTCCAGGTGAGCCCATGAAAGAAAAAGCAATCGTTCCAGAGCGTCATCATAAATCTTAAAAGCGGTGAGATACTGTTTTAGCTGCTGCATGTACACTATGTGATCAAAAGTATCCGGACACCTAGCTGAAAGTGACTTACAAGTTCGTGGCACCCTCCATCGGTGATGCTGGAATTCAATAGGTGTTGGCCCACCCTTATACTTGATAAGAGCTTCCACTCTCGCAGGCATACGTTCAATTAGGTGCTGAAAGGTTTCTTAGGGATTGGCAGCCCATTCTTCACGGAGTGCTGCACTGAGGAAAACTATCTGATGTCGGTCGATGAGGCCTGGTACGAAGTCGGCGTTGCAAACACCCCCCCCCCCCCCAAAGTATTCTACAGGGTTCAGGTCAGGACTCTGTGCAGGTCAGTCCATTACAGGGATGTTACTGTCGTGTAACAACTCTGCGCAGACCGTGCATTATAAACAGGTGCTCGATCGCGTTGGAAGATGCAGTCATTATCCTCGAATTGCTCTTCAACAGTGGGAAGCAAGAAAGTGCTTAAAACATTAATGTAAGCCTGTGCTGTAATAGTGCCACGCAAAACAACAAGGGTTGCAAGCCCTCTCCACGAAAAACACGACCACACCACAACATCACCACCTCCGAATTACTCTGTTGGCACTAAACACGCTGGCAGATAACGTTCACCGGGCATTCGCCATACCCACACCCTGCCATCCGATCGCTACATTGTGTACCATGATTCATCACTCCACACAACGTTTCTCCACTGTTCAATCGTCCAATGTTTACGTTCCTTACACCAAGCGAGGCGTCGTTTGGCATTTACCAGCATGATGTTTGGTTTATGAGCAGCCACTCGACCATGAAATCCAAGTTTTCTCACCTCCCGCCTAACTGTCATAGTACTTGCAGTGGATCCTGATGCAGTTTGGAATTCCTGTGTGATGTTCTGGATAGATGTGTGCCTATTACACATTACGACCCTCTTCAACTGTCGGCGGTCTTTGTCAGTTAACATATGAGGGCAGCCTGTACGCTTTTATACTGTATCTGTCCCTTCACGTTTCCACTTCACTATCACATCAGAAACAGTGGGCCTATGGATGTTTATGAGTGTGGAAATCTCGTGTATAGACGTATGACACGAGTGACACCCAATCACCCACCACGTTCGAATTCCGTGAGTTCTGCAGAGCGCCCCATTCTGCTCTCTCACGATGTCTAATGACTACTGAGGTCGCTAATATGGAGCACCTGGCAGTAGGTGGCAGCACAATGCACCTAATATGAAAAACGAATGTTTTTGGTGTGTCCGGATACTTTTGATCACTTAGTGTACGTTTCTCAGTCTTCTTTGGTGTTGTTGAACGGTGGGAATGAGGATACAGGGCTCTCTGCCTGGATGGAGAGGGGACATGAACCTGTATTTGATCCTTCAAAAGCTGAATTTCCTGACAGAGATAGGCAGTTTGCCACTGCTGTTGTTGAAACTGCTGTTGGGACAGCTCTTGCAATTCCTGGTGCAACAGCATTTGTTGCTGTTTCACGAGTTGTGCAGGTATGAGGTCTACTAACCTTTTTCCTCGTCGCCAGTTATAGTGACTGGAATCTGACAAGACTGGGAACGACTCGAGAACATGCAGAAACTGGCCGACCTGGTCGAGGCCGTGTACAAGTCGCCGAAAGTAAACAGAAGGATAACAACAAGAGAAGGACAGACAGTGGCGTCAGCACGGGGAAATAACAACTCCAGTTTGTAAACCAAGATCGAAACACATAACAAGGGGAGCTCCCCCTCTCACCTCCTCAGATTTGGTTCAAAAATAGCTCTGAGCACTATGGGACTCGACTGCTGAGGTCATAAGTCCCCTAGAACTTAGAACTACTTAAACCTAACTAACCTAAGGACATCACACACATCCATGCCCGAGGCAGGATTCGAACCTGCGACCGTAGCGGTCGCGCGGTTCCGGACTGAAGCGCCTAGAACCGCTTGTCCACTCAGGTCGGTTCAGATTTAGTAGTAGTGGATAGCCCGTCGAAAACTGAACACAGATCAAGCATGAAAACGGGAACACAGATCAAGCATGAAAACGGGAAGGATGTGTACTCAGCTGTGAAAAAGAGCAAAATAGAAATAGTGAACGGTCAAAGGACAGGGAGTGCAATAAAGAGCAGTCGTGGGTAAGTGATCTTCCGGCCATTGAAACGTTTGTTGGCAGAAGTTGTCACACCATACGTTGGTTGTAGAACATGAGTCATGTGGTAAGAATACATTACTGTCGCAAGTAAATGTTATGAATAGTGAGAGTAGGGAGATACCACAGAGGGGGTCACAGAAATGAAAACAACAAACGTTAAAAACATATGTTTTGACAGAGCACAGAGAAACTGTGTGATTGTGAAAGTGTTACGTTCGTTTGTTGCAGCTTATGAGACAAACTGTTATGTTTTCATCATTTCTTTGCAAGTGATCACATGCACATTCATACAAACACTTATATCGGGCGAGGTGGCATATCTCACTCACCAGTCGTGCAAATTAGGTGTGTCGATAAGAGATTTCTACCATATGACACACGTACTGTCACTAATGCCGTGTATGGCACACCAGACGTGTTTTCTTGTGGGGCATTCGTTGACTTGACCCCTTGTCATCAAACGTTTGCGGTTGCTATTCGAAAGCCGTTTCCTTTCGGTTGCTAATAAAGTAGTTGTGCAGAATCAACTATCATTATAGGTCCCTACCGTGCACATCGCTGTTGCAAGCGGACGTTATACCACGTCACAAATTTGAAGCGATTAGTAAGGGGAAAAAAAAGAAAAAGAAATTGGCACGTGGGAGGTCTGAACTAGGCTGCCCCGCTTAGCAGTACAACACCGTAACCATTTAACCACGACGCCATTTGTCTCTATTGCTGCTCTGTATTGCACTTTTTGTTCGTGGACCGTTCACTGTTCCCATTTTGCTTCTTTTTTTTCACAGTCCAGTACACCTTCTTCCTGTTTTCATGCTTGATCTGTGTTCAGTTTTTGACGGGCTGTGCACTTGGCCCTCTTACCACTAAATCTGAGGGGGATGCGATGGGGACTATCCCTTGCAAGACGCAGCGAATCCAGAACCAAAACAATGCTGTGTCATGAGATTAATAAAAGAGCACAGTGAAAACTTTATGGGCAGCCGTGATCAGTGGCGGAGGTACAAAAAGGCCCACTAGGCACAGGCCTACGGACGGCACCTTAAGGGGGGCGGCACTTTTTGCCTTTTACGTTTTAAAATAACTGAGCTTAAAACGACAAAATTTTTTAATGTTGTTAAACAACTTTCTAGTTTAAATAAACCTGCAGAACGAAATTCTACAATACAAGCTTGGAAATATACATAGTTTACTTGGCGACTGATTGGAAATTTAACATTGGGTTTCTATCGGCTATATCTTCATGATTGTTCAAAAAATTATGAAGTAAGCTGTCAGGACGGCAATCTACAATACATGTTTGAAACGTTATTATTCCGAGAATGTTGTCGGCTTCTACTTAACCCTACCATAGTTTCCCCGTGAAAATACCGGGACCCCTGAAGAGCTATGATAAACTAATCAGCAGTTTCTTAAATACTGTAACACGTGTGGGCCTCAGTACGTAAAACCCGACTCGACTTAAATTTCCTGTAGAAATTACGGGGATGTATCAAGTGAACCCTCCATTACTGTAATTAATGTGAAAGCTCTGTGGTCTTCAATATCTGAGCTTTTATTTAATGACACCCGTTTAACAAAACATGTCGATACTGGGAAATTTTTATATTTTTAAACACTTCTTTATACGAAAAGAACATAAGCAGAATATCTAATCATGCGTGAAATACACTTCATAACAGTTTAGAAATTATGTTTATTTATTTACTTAGTTACTGTTTTCGCGGAAAAATAAGAAGAAACCAACTTTCGTTTGTCTCAGTTATTGTGCTGCAGCCTGCGCGATATTAAAGTTCTCACTCCGTGCAATCGAATAGTACGTGGCATTGCAAATTTTATATTAAACTTCTTAACTAAGCTTTTTTTCTTTGAGGAAAGGTTATTTTTGTTTTCTGTTGGAACAAAAGGTATATTTACGTGTAGACATAACAACTGTGCTCACACAAATGACAACACACCACATCAACTGCCAACAAGACCACTTGTTTTGTTTGTCTGGTAGATGAGCTAAGTGAAAAAATAGATGAACTCCATTCGGAAATAAACAAAGCTCATCAGAACTATTTAATAACATTACTACTTAATAGGAAATACCAACCACCAGAACTGTTTATAACCTATAGGTACAGTGACAAAAATGTAAATTAAATAGCAAACATATGTACATATTCCAGGCCACTGATGATGCCTTGCAGAAAATAAAGGCGAAACGCGTATAGCACTAAAATTGTGTTTTATTTAGTTGCTGTCAGACGGTCGATAAGTAAAAATTATCAATATACCGTAATATTACACGCAACTGCGGAAGACAGGACTACAAAAGTTGAAGACCACTTAAACTTTGTAGTCTGTCTTCTCTACCCACAGAAACGGCTAACATGTTATAAGAATAAGTGGGATAAGAGTCAGCCCATCTTACTGAAAGAAAATGCAAAAATTATTATTATTATTATTATTTTTTTTATAGAAAGACAGTGTCAAGAATATTCAGAACATATTTGCATCCCAGCTAAAATTCCGGTGACGCGGGAAACAAAGCCACTAAAGTGACTGCCCATTTTCTTTAACAGACGAAATTCCAACAGGCAGGTGTGCTTCTACTGTTCACTGACAACAGAGAAACAGGCAACAATGAAATTGAATTATTCTGCATCGTCGTCCTTTCATAGCATAGTTACGTCGAGTAATCCGAGTTGGCCAGTTCATCGTTCCGTGTTTAAAGGAAAAATCTTTGTGCTCGTGTTCCGTGTTTAAATTAAAAAGCTTTGTGCTCTTGTGCAGTGTAGTACGACTGGAACTGGACACAGTCTCTTTCTTTCCTATCACAATTTTTTTTCTTTTATTTTGACTGTTGGTTGATAATTTTGTAAGTGCCTTAACATGAGCAACAGCGAAAAAAGCGAACCTGCAAAATTAAGTGGGGCGGTATTTCGGAAATTATCGAAGGAAAGGCGAGAACGAGCAGCCAATGTTCTAAAAACGCTTGGCAGAGTACATCTACATCTACATCTACATCCATACTCCGCAAGCCACCCGACGGTGTGTGGCGGAGGGTACTCTGAGTACCTCTATCGGTTCTCCCTCCTAAAATTTTTCGCAAAAAATGTTGCTGGTTTGACTTCAAGTAGTACAGATGATATTTCTGGCACTGCAGCTGTTGTAAAGGAAGTAAATACAGACGAAACAAAAGTTAAAAATGCAGAAAAGCAATTTGTTCCTGATTTCGAGTTTCACGAAAAACTAAGTGCCGAGTCAGACATTACAAAAAGAAATAATCTCGTTATTGTTGATCCTGCAGAATGGTCTGTCAATGAATCAACAATCGGCATTCTCTTACAACGTGGCATTAATCAAAATTGTAACGGTGGTTTTTCTAATTCAAGAAGATCTATAGGCGATAAAACCAGATATTTCAACAAAAATGTATTTTACCGTGAACTTTTAAATGGTGAATCAACTTTTCGTGATTTTCTAGTACACTCCTGCAGCACCTGTGCTGTCTTTGATGCACCATGTAAATTGTTCGGAGGTAAGGCCGCGATTGCTACTAATGGTATTGCAGATTGGAAAAATATTTCACATATTTTATCTCATCATGAGAAATCACTTGAACAAAAAAATTCTGAGTTATCACTCTTAACAAGAAAAAAGTCACTTGGAACGATGGATAACCAATTCGAGTCATATGTTGAGAAGGAGAAAATGTACTGGCGCAGTGTGTTGAAAAGGGTATTTGCAGTAGTGAAGAAGCTAACAAGCTGTGGACTTTCCCTACGCCGGCCGCGGTGGTCTAGCGGTTCTAGGCGCTCAGTCCGGAACCGCGCGACTGCTACGGTCGCAGGTTCGAATCCTGCCTCGGGCATGGATGTGTGTGATGTCCTTAGGTTGGTTAGGTTTAAGTGGTTCTAAGTTCTAGGGGACTGATGACCACAGATGTTAAGTCCCATAGTGCTCAGAGCCATTTGAACCATTTGAACTTTCCCTACGTGGACACGTTGAAAGATTCCATTCATTACATAATGGTCAATTTATGATGTCTCTTGAACTTATAGCCGAGTTTGATCCTTTTGTCAGAGAGCACATGAATGATATGGAAATCCAGGGCAGGGACATACAAGTTATCTTTCTTCAACAATCTGTGATGAAATAATAGAGCTTCTTTCTGAATGAATAAGTGAAATAAAACGGGCAAATGTTTTTCTAGAATAGAAGATTCTACTGTAGACATTTCACATATTGATCAATTAAATTTCATATTAAAATATGTGAACGAGAATGGTGAACCTGTTGAACGTTTCCTTCTGTTTTTACCAAACCCTGGACACAAGTCCGAAAACTTAGCTGAGGCCGTTATAAAAGCTCTGTTTACAAATTCCATTGATATTGCTGACTGTAGAGGCTAGTCATATGACAATGCAAGCAACATTTTAGGCACCTACACTGGTTTGAAGGCACGCATTGAAGAGCGAAATCCGAAAGCGCATTATGTGCCGTGTGCAGCACATTCTTTGAATTTAGTCGGCACTAGTGCTGCAAGCTGTTGTCGGGGAGCATGTTCATTTTTCAATGTTATGCAAAACCTTTTTAATTTTTTCTCTGCTTCTACGCAGCCCTGGGATAAACTTCTTTCTTTCATGAAACCAGGAAGCAAAACGGTAAAAAGTTTATCAAAAAATGGTTCAAATGGCTCTGAGCACTACGGGACTCAACTGCTGAGGTCATTAGTCCCCTAGAACTTAGAACTAGTTAAACCTAACTAACCTAAGGACATCACAAACATCCATGCCCGAAAAAGTTTATCAAAAACACGTTGGTCGAGAGGAAGCTTGTGTAAGTCTATATGAAAACTGTGAGGGCGTTATCAATGTCTTCACACATATTGCCAATAATACGTTTGTAAAACCACTTTTGGGAAATGAGGCTTCAGCTTTATTGCAATTAACTCAGCAGACTAGAAACAGTATTCATGGTGACAGTTTGGAAGGGCATACTCCAGAGATTTAATAGAGTAAATCTGAAATTGCAAAGTGTAAATATTGATACTAAAATATGCATGAATTATATGAATCACTTGTAGGGTTTATTGCATCTATTCGTGGCATGTTCGACTATTATGAAAATAAATCCATGGAGATTGTGACTGATATAGACTATGAATGCCCCTATAAAAGATCACGAAAACGCAAACTTCATGATGACGAAGAAGCGGACACTGATGAAGTTTTTCTGACTGGAAGGGAAAAATTTAGAATCGAAATATTTCTCCCAGTACTCGACAACTTGTACGCCGAATTAGTGAGGAGGAAGGAAATCTCTAGAACACTGATGGACTCCTTCACAGTTTTCAGTAATCTTAAGAACAGTTCACCTGACGATATTGCTGAACGTGCAGCAAAACTCGAAGTGTCATATGACAGATTTAGAGCCTTCCTCCCCTAGTGAATGTGTACATTTCTAGGAACTTTTGAAATCTTCTGAGATTAGTACTATACCAGTCGAAATGAGTACATTTTTACGAAAAGAGATGTTACAGTCCGTGTTTCCGAATGTTGACATTGGTCTTAGAATTTTTCTATGTATGGCACTTACAAATTGTTCAGCAGAACGCTCGTTTTCGGCTCTTAATGGATTGAAAACGTACCTACGTTCTGCGTGGTCTGAGGAAAGATTGAACGCCTTGTCCATTCCTAACATCGAAGCCGACCTCCTAACTGATAACTGAACTATGAAGATATGATCAACGAGTTTTCTGCCATCAAAGCCAGACGCAAACTTTGCTGACTGGTGAGTTTGTTTATTTATTCATATTAGTTTTAAAAATTTAAGACTATAATGTGATTTTTATTATAACTTAGAGCACATTCATTGGATTTACAAACTATGTATTATCTGTTTATTTTACAATTGGCGATGGCAGAACGCAGAACTAAATCTCGTTTACGTGCAGACGTGACCGAAGGCGCCCGACAATACTAAACAATATCCGAATGACACAGATCGCTCGGCGCTGTAGCCAGGTCATACTGATACTGTAGTCTTATTACAACTGATGTGTATTCTGGGCGTCTGCTGAAATGTATAGTTACCGCGGAAATATACGTTATCGGAGAGTACGCTCAGATGAAAAAGTGTTCATAAATAACGAAGTTCAGTTCTGTCGACAAGTACGTAAAAGCTTTGCTAATACCATTAGAAAGAGCTATGGTGAGAGCAGTAGCTGCAGTACAAAACTGTTCAGCCCTTACATCGATCAAGGGTATTGTGTATACTTATTATGCAGCATCTAGCTACACAGACCCTAATGCTTTACACGTTAACTACTGGATTATAAAACAAATTTGATTTTTCCACACTAGTCTTTAAAATTATGTAATAGCAAATCCAGTTCTGTGTTTGTTCGTCTTTATTTAGTTATTAGTTTGTGCACCGAAATCTTTATTTCATTTTCATTTCTTCGCTTTCCTTTAGATTCACGTATTAATGTCGAACGTGTTTTTTTTTGTTGTTTTGTTTTTTTTCTGCTACACATTCAAATTATTATATCGTAAAACGACAGTTTAATTTTGAACGCATCTCTGTAAAAGTACGTGTTAATTTCTAATGTATGACACGTTCGCTTCATTTTGTAGATAGTAACACAACTTTTTTATTTTCATTTTCTACGGTTTCGTGTAAAGGGACATATTAAAAGCGAATGTATAACAAAAATCAGTTGTCTCCTACACGCTATGCTGCATTTTTAAGCCACAAAAGAAAAGTTATTTTCCTTGTTTTCGTTTCCGTTGTCTTTCGACAGAAGATTGTGTTAACACAATGCAGTTTTAAGTTTGTTTTATCCGCTGCCATACACCACGTACAGTTCAGGAACCATATTACATTCTGATTGAGCGCGACTACACCACTGACGTGTCCTTCAGAACAACGAATAGCAGAGTACGGAAACAGCTCACAGTGCTCCCACCCAAAACGGCAATTATGAAGTGATTGGGTAATAGTTATTACTTAAAACATGCTTTTTGGGGGGGGGGGGGGCGCAAAAAGCTCTTTTTTAATGTTTCTATCCCTCTCTTATATTATTGGCTTAATATTCACTTTCTTAAAATGAGAATGGGTTTAGAGAAGCAATTTTTTTATTTCATGCTATCACAATTTCGGCTTTATATCCATAATCAAGTGTAAATGACAGAAACATTTGAACGATATGTCGTCGTCGGTATAGTGGCTAAAAACTGAAATTTCTCATAATGAGAGATAAGAACGAGCTATCTGTAATTGCTTTGCAGAAAATTTAATAAACAAGATCGCATTTAGTACTATTTAAACCTGACTGTCGGTTTCAATAGTTAAAATTTTCACCTTCTGATCTTCAAAAGACTTGTTGTAATATGTCCTGTTCCATTATGACTGTTTCACATACCATCTCGATATTCTAGTCAATATTATGTAGCACATTTCATGAACCATGGACCTTGCCGTTGGTGGGGAGGCTTGCGTGCCTCAGCGATACAGATGGCCGTACCGTAGGTGCAACCACAACGGAGGGGTATCTGTTGAGAGGCCAGACAAACATGTGGTTCCTGAAGAGGGGCAGCAGCCTTTTCAGTAGTTGCAGGGGCAACAGTCTGGATGATTGACTGATCTGGCCTTGTAACATTAACCAAAACGGCCTTGCTGTGCTGGTACTGCGAACGGCTGAAAGCAAGGGGAAACTACAGCCGTAATTTTTCCCGAGGACATGCAGCTTTACATGCAGCTTTACTGTATGATTAAATGATGATGGCGTCCTCTTGGGTAAAATATTCCGGAGGTAAAATAGTCCCCCATTCGGATCTCCGGGCGGGGACTACTCAAGAGGACGTCGTTATCAGGAGAAAGAAAACTGGCAATCTACGGATCGGAGCGTGGAATGTCAGATCCCTTAATCGGGCAGGTAGGTTAGAAAATTTAAAAAGGGAAATGGATAGGTTAAAGTTAGATATAGTGGGAATTAGTGAAGTTCGGTGGCAGGAGGAACAAGACTTTTGGTCAGGTGATTACAGGGTTATAAATACAAAATCAAATAGAGGTAATGCAGGAGTAGGTTTAATAATGAATAAAAAAATAGGAGTGCGGGTTAGCTACTACAAACAGCATAGTGAACGCATTATTGTGGCCAAGATAGACACAAAGCCCATGCCTACTACAGTAGTACAAGTTTATATGCCAACTAGCTCTGCATATGATGAAGAAATTGATGAAATGTATGACGAGATAAAAGAAATTATTCAGGTAGTGAAGGGAGACGAAAATTTAATAGTCATGGGTGACTGGAATTCGTCAGTAGGAAAAGGGAGAGAAGGAAACGTAGTAGGTGAATATGGATTGGGGGGAAGAAATGAAAGAGGAAGCCGCCTTGTAGAATTTTGCACAGAGCATAACTTAATCATAGCTAACACTTAGTTCAAGAATCATAAAAGAAGGTTGTATACCTGGAAGAATCCTGGAGATACTAATAGGTATCAGATAGATTATATAATGGTAAGACAGAGATTTAGGAACCAGGTTTTAAATTGTAAGACATTTCCAGGGGCAGATGTGGATTCTGACCACAATCTATTGGTTATGAACTGCAGATTGAAACTGAAGAAACTGCAAAAAGGTGGGAATTTAAGGAGATGGGACCTGGATAAACTGAAAGAACCAGAGGTTGTAGAGAGTTTCAGGGAGAGCATAAGGGAACAATTGACAGGAATGGGGGAAAGAAATACAGTAGAAGAAGAATGGGTAGCTCTGAGGGATGAAGTAGTGAAGGCAGCAGAGGATCAAGTAGGTAAAAAGACGAGGGCTAATAGAAATCCTTGGGTAACAGAAGAAATATTGAATTTAATTGATGAAAGGAGAAAATACAAAAATGCAGTAAATGAAGCAGGCAAAAGGGAATACAAACGTCTCAAAAATGAGATCGACAGGAAGTGCAAAATGGCTAAGCAGGGATGGCTAGAGGACAAATGTAAGGATGTAGAGGCTTGTCTCACTAGGGGTAAGATAGATACTGCCTACAGGAAAATTAAAGAGACCTTTGGAGAGAAGAGAACCACTTGTATGAATATCAAGAGCTCAGATGGCAACCCAGTTCTAAGCAAAGAAGGGAAGGCAGAAAGGTGGAAGGAGTATATAGAGGGTTTATACAAGGGTGATGTACTTGAGGACAATATTATGGAAATGGAAGAGGATGTAGATGAAGATGAAATGGGAGATAAGATACTGCGTGAAGAGTTTGACAGAGCACTGAAAGACCTGAGTCGAAACAAGGCCCCGGGAGTAGACAACATTCCATTAGAACTACTGATGGCCTTGGGAGAGCCAGTCATGACAAAACTCTACCATCTGGTGAGCAAGATGTATGAGACAGGCGAAATACCCACAGACTTCAAGAAGAATATAATAATTCCAATCCCAAAGAAGGCAGGTGTTGACAGATGTGAAAATTACCGAACTATCAGTTTAATAAGTCACAGCTGCAAAATACTAACGCGAATTCTTTACAGACGAATGGAAAAACTGGTAGAAGCGGACCTCGGGGAAGATCAGTTTGGATTCCGTAGAAATGTTGGAACACGAGAGGCAATACTAACCTTACGACTTATCTTAGAAGAAAGATTAAGAAAAGGCAAACCTACATTTCTAGTATTTGTAGACTTAGAGAAAGCTTTTGACAACGTTAACTGGAATACTCTCTTTCAAATTCTGAAGGTGGCAGGGGTAAAATACAGGGAGCGAAAGGCTATTTACAATTTGTACAGAAACCAGATGGCAGTTATAAGAGTCGAGGGGCATGAAAGGGAAGCAGTGGTTGGGAAAGGAGTGAGAGAGGGTTGTTGCCTCTCCCCGATGTTATTCAATCTGTATATTGAGCAAGCAGTAAAGGAAACAAAAGAAAAATTCGGAGTAGGTATTAAAATTCATGGAGAAGAAGTAAAAACTTTGAGGTTCGCCGATGACATTGTAATTCTGTCAGAGACAGCAAAGGACTTGGAAGAGCAGTTGAACGGAATGGACAGTGTCTTGAAAGGAGGATATAAGATGAATATCAACAAAAGCAAAACGAGGATAATGGAATGCAGTCAAATTAAATCGGGTGATGCTGAGGGGATTAGATTAGGAAATGAGACACTTAAAGTAGTAAAGGAGTTTTGCTATTTAGGGAGTAAAATAACTGATGATGGTCGAAGTAGAGAGGATATAAAATGTAGACTGGCAATGGCAAGGAAATCGTTTCTGAAGAAGAGAAATTTGTTAACATCGAGTATTGATTTAAGTGTCAGGAAGTCGTTTCTAAAAATATTTGTATGGAGTGTAGCCATGTATGGAAGTGAAACATGGACGATAACCAGTTTGGACAAGAAGAGAATAGAAGCTTTCGAAATGTGGTGCTACAGAAGAATGCTGAAGATAAGGTGGGTAGATCACGTAACTAATGAGGAGGTATTGAATAGGATTGGGGAGAAGAGAAGTTTGTGGCACAGCTTGACTAGAAGAAGGGATCGGTTGGTAGGACATGTTTTGAGGCATCAAGGGATCACAAATTTAGCATTGGAGGGCAGCGTGGAGGGTAAAAATCGTAGAGGGAGACCAAGAGATCAATACACTAAGCAGATTCAGAAGGATGTAGGTTGCAGTAGGTACTGGGAGATGAAGAAGCTTGCACAGGATAGAGTAACATGGAGAGCTGCATCAAACCAGTCTCAGGACTGAAGACCACAACAACAACAACAACATTTCACGTAGGTTTGTTAAAAAATAAATAAAAACTGGTTTGTTACAAATAAAATCAATACAGTTCAATAACACATTTTTGTAACTAGGAATGTACTTGTGACAAATCGGTTTTTATTTTAACGAACCTGTGTGGAATGTGCTACATAATACCCACTAGAATATCAGTATGGCATGTCTGATACATTCGTAATGGAATAGGACGTATAACAACCAGACTTTTTATAATGATTGGAAGATGACAGTGTTAACTGTTGATACCAGTAATCGGATATAAATAGTACTGAATGCGATCTTGACTATTAAGTTTTACAATGGCTATAATACCGAAATCGTGGTAGTGTGAAATACATTAATGTTAAAAAAATCTTACAGTCGAATGGCAGCTTTTTCACTCAATAAGTACATTATGACTGTGGTCCCCAACGACGTAAAAATCAATGTATACGTATTTTTATGAGAGGTCTGAGGATGAGGGGGCATGAAACGTCTTCTGGCAATTCAGAGGAACGTAGGCCTATAGCCCTCGTTACAGAAGCTGTTGCGATTATTCGCGCAACTCCTGCTCCTTTTGAGCGTGTTTGAAAGTAAATAATACACAAATGCCGCTTGCGTATTTGTCTCTATCACAACCCAAAACTCAACTCCAAGCAGTTATAAGACAATCTCAAAGCACCAATTATCGAAATTGAAAGTTTGTGGTAAGCTCTTTTGGGACCAAACTGCTCAGGTCATTGGTCCCTAAGCTTACGCACTACTTAATCCAACTTAAACTAACTTACGCTAAGGACAACACACACACCCATGCCCGAGGGAGGACTCGAACCTCCGACGGGGGAAGTCGTGCGGACCGTGACAAGGCGCCTTCGATGCGTAACTCTCTAACTACTTGTCTTCGAGATTTTAGCTACAAAAATAAAATGTACTTTTTTATCTTATCGATCTAGAGTCGCTGTAAATGAGATTTCATACCAAGCGTTTGCCTGTCTGTTATTGAACGAAACATTTCAGTTCTTCTAGCTACACACAGCTATCAGTGATCATAAGGATGTGATGACAACTATGACTCCAGGTATTACAAGGAATATTAAGAAAGGTAGGATAATATTTTTGTTTAGCAAGAGTGACAGGAAACAAGTTGCAGAGTATCTGCGTAATCAGTATCAAATATTCACTGCTGACGAGTCGCCGGCCGCGGTGGTCTCGCGGTTCTAGGCGCGCAGTCCGGAACCGCGCGACTGCTACGGTCGCAGGTTCGAATCCTGCCTCGGGCATGGGTGTGTGTGATGTCCTTAGGTTAGTTAGGTTTAAGTAGTTCTAAGTTCTAGGGGACTTATGACCTAAGATGTTGAGTCCCATAGTGTTCAGAGCCATTTGAACCACTGCTGACGACGAAAATGTGGACCAAAACTGGAAAAAATTCAAAAGCTTCGTTCAATATGCTTTAGACAAGTCGTCTTTAGGGATGGAAAAGACCTACCGCGGTTTAATAGTTGTGTTATAAAACTGTTAGGTAAACAAACAGAACTTCATGACACATGCAAAAAAAGTGAAAATCTTGGAGACAAATAAAACATCAACGAAGCGAAGATGAGTGTAAGGAGAGGAATGAGAGAAGCTTTCAATGATTTTGAAGGTAAAATTTTATCAACCGGTCTTGTGGAGTCCTCGTCGCCAAATGTGAGGTCTTCCGCACTCGTCTCGTATAGGGTGCCTAAGGGATGCTGCGTTTTCGGAATGCTATACAACAATTCAAGCAAGTAACATTAATAGTTTTTATTACAGGTAAGAAAATTGTCAATACTTAACTATGGAATGACAGTGGTGTCGCCAGCTATGGGCGACATGCAAACAAGTAATGATCTTTGCTACAGACAATGACCAAACAAGCAATGTATAATGATCACTAATAACTGTTCTCGTAGCACTCTCTGATAGGCCGTGCTAATACTGTCGACTGATGTCCGTCGGAGTCTGGCCGAAGCGGCGCTTATATTCACTTCGGCTAGATGCCGCTCCTATCGTGGTGACATCCTGGCAGCGCGCTATTGGCTGGCGTCTCACCGCCTTCTCTGGTCTTGCGTTCTTCTTCGTTCCGGCGCCTGTGGTTACGCCACATGTCTGACTAGCACCCCGAGAGGTTTTGGTCTTACGTAAAATCAGTAGGTGGTTCGAAATCAGCTATTCAGTCCCTCAGAGCCCGTACTGGCACCGAAGCAGAAGATAAGAGAGAGAAGACCTATATACTGAACTCGGTCTTCCGAAATATTTCACAGAGGAAAATCGTAATATGGCCCCTCCTCTGAATCATCGCACGAACCTCGAAATCGCAGAAATTGAGATAGCCAATCGAGGAATACAAAAGCAATTGTAATCAATTTGTAGTGGAAAGGCATCTGGAGGAGATAAGATTCTACAACGATTATGTGAAAGAATTCGCTCCCCTTCTAGCAACAGTTATGTCATAGATCTCTGGAGCAACGAAGAGTACCTAGCGACTGGAGAAAAGCGTAGGTCATTCCCGTTTTCAACAAGGACCACAGTACAGATGCAAATATTTACAGTCCTATACCGATGGCGCCAGCCTGCTGTAGAATTATGGAACGTGTTTTATGCTCAAGAACTGTAACTTTTTGGTGAACGAAAATCTCCTCTATTTGGATTCGGCAAACAGAAATCCTGTGAAACTCAGATCGCTCTGTTCCTCCGTGGCATCCATAGCGCTGTAGATAATGGCGTTCATGTTGGTGCTATTTTCCTTGACTTCACAAAACTGTTTGGCATCGTCTTGCACTGCCATCTAGTGAAAAAAATAGGAGCTTACCGAGTATCGGACCGGATTTGCGACTGGATTCAGGACTTCCTTGCAGACGGAGCTCAAAGCGTCCCTCTTAACGGAACAAAATCGACAGATCTACATTTACATGGATACTCTGCAAATCACATTTAAGTGCCTGGCAGAGGGTTCATCGAACCACCTTCACAATTCTATATTAGTCCAATCTCGTATAGAGCCAGAAAGAATGAACACCTATATCTTTCCGTACGAGCTCTGATTTCCCTTATTTTATCTTGGTGATCGTTCCTCCCTATGTAGGTCGGTGTCAACAACATATTTTCGCGTTCGGAGGAGAAAGTTGGTGATTGCAATTTCGTGAGAAGATTCCGTCGCAACGAGAAACGCATTTCTTTTAATGATGTCCAGCATAAATCCTGTATTAATTCTGTGACACTCTCTCCCATATTTCGCGACAATACAAAACGTGCTGCCTTTCTTTGAACTTTTTCGATGTACTCCGTCAGTCCTATCTGGTAAGGATTCCACACCGCGCAGCAGTATTCTAAAAGAGGACGGACAAGCGTAGTGCTGGCAGTCTCTTTATTGGTCTGCTACATTTTCTAAGTGGCTTGCCAATAAAACGCAGTCTTTGGTTAGTCTTCCCCATAACATTTTCTATGTGTTCCTTCCAATTAAAGTTGTTCGTTATTGTAATACCTAGGTATTTAGTTGAGTTTACGGCTTTTAGATTAGACTGATTTATCGTGTAACTGAAGTTTAACAAGTTCCTTTTAGCACTCACGTGGATGACCTCACACTTTTCGTTATTTAGGGTCAACTGCCACTTTTTGCACCATTCAGATATCTTTTCTAAATCGTTTTGCAGTTTGTTTTGGTCTAATGACGATTTTATTGCTCGATAAACGACAGCGTCATCTGCAAACACCCAAAGACGACTACTCAGATTGTCTCCAAAATCGTTTATATAGATAAGGAACAGCAAAGAGCCTATAAACTACCTTGGGGAACCCTAGAAATCACTTCTGTTTTACTCGATGACTTTCCTTCAATTACTACGAACTGTGACCTCTCTGACAGGAAATCACGAATCCAGTCACATAACTGAGACGATATTCCGTAAGCACCCAATTTCACTACGAGCCGCTTGTGTGGTACAGTGTCAAAAACCTTCCAGAAAGGTAATTTCTGAAGTACACCAAGCAAGTGTGATAGGAGGACCGTTACTGTTTACTATGTGTACAAAAGATCTGGAAGAAAGCGTCGAAAGCTCTTTAAGCCTGTTCGCAGATAACGCGGTTATCCATCACAAATTAGCAACGCCAGAAGACAGTATTGATTTGTAAAATGAAATGTAGAAGATTGATGAACGGTGCAGTCTCTAGCACTTGTCCCTGGACGTAAATAAATGTTACTGCGAATACATACGAAAAGAAGTCCACTGCTGTACAGCTACACTATTGGTGACAAATTGCTGGAAACAATATCTACCGTAAAATATCTAGGAGTAATTGTCCACAGCGACCTTAAGTGGAATGATCACATAAAACAAATAGTAGGAAAAGCAGACACCAGACTGAGATTCACTGAAAGAATACTGAGTAAATGTATGTCATCCTCAAAAGAAGTGGCTTGGAAGGAGCTGTTTCAACCGATTCTTAAGTATTGTTCATCAGCCTGGGACCCTTACTGGCAGGGCTGATAGATGGGATGCAGAAGACCCAACGAATAGCGGCGCGTTGCGTCATGGGATCGTTTAGTCGGCGTGAGATCGTTACAGAGATGCTCGACAAACAACTGTGGCAGACGTTGCAAGAGAGGTGTTGTGCATCACCCAGAGGTTTACTACTGAAATTTAGCGAGAGTACTTTCCGGGTAAAGTCGGGAAACATATAACTTACTCCCACATACGAGGGGTGTTTGGAAAGTCCGTGCAATAATAAAAACTACTTATGTGTTTGGGGTAAACCTTTTTTATTTTTCAACATAGTCTCCTTTTAGACCTATACACTTCGTCCAAAGCTGTTCTAATTTGTTGATCCCTTCCGAATAGTAGAAATTGTCCAAGTCTTCAAAACAGCTATTTGTTGCAGCAATCACCTCCTCTTTTGAATAAAATCTTTGTCCTGACAGCCATTTCTTCAAATTAGGGTAATTATAGTAGTCCGAGGGAGCCAAATCTGAAGACTAGGGGGAAGTGAAACGAGTTGGAATCCTATTTCCATTAAGTTTGCGACCACAACTGCTGAGGTGTGTGCTGGTGCATTGTCGTGATGGAAAAGGACTTTTTTGCGCTCCAACCGCCGGCGTTTTTCTTGCAGCTCGGTTTTCAAACGGTCCAATAACAATGAATAATATGCACCTATAATAGTTTTACCCTTTTCCAGATAGTCGATGAGAATTATCCCTTGTGAAAGACAGTCGTCATAATCTTTCCGGATGAAGGAATGGTCTTCGCCTTTTTTGGTGCAGAAACTCACTTGGTAATCCATTGTTTAGGTTGTTGTTTTGTCTCAGGATTATAGTAATGTATCCATGTTTCATACACAGTGACGAAACGAAGCTTAAAGTCCTGCGAATTCTTCCTGAACATCTGCAAACAGTCCTTGCAACACTTCGCACGATTCCGTTTTTGGTCAAGTGTGAGCAATCGCGGAACCCATCTAGTGGGTAGCTTTCTCATGTCGAAATTTTTATGTAAAATATTATGTACCCGTTCATTCGAGAGTCCACAGCACTAGCAATCTCAGGTACCTTAACTCTCCTGTCATCCATCACTATATCATGGATTTTATCAATGATTTCTGGAGTCGTAATCTCCACAGGGCGTCCAGAACGTTTAGCGTCACTTGTGCCCATATGGCCACTCCGAAAATTTTGAAACCACTTATAAACTGTTCTAATCGAAGGTGTAGAGTCGTCGTAATGTTTATCAAGCTTGTCTTTAGTCTCCTGAGGCGTTTTGCCTTTCATAAAGTAATGTTTAATCACCACACGACATTTTTTCGTCCATTTTTTGACAAACACTCGACTTCCTTGATTCACACGAATGCCAAACACGAAGAAATAGACCAATATGGCTGAAACGTGGTGTGCGTTCTTTCCAAAGATGCTACTAACTAAACATGATCTCGATACGCGCCGGTGGTGCCATTTCTCGTACTTTGCACGGACTTTTCAAACGTCCCTCGTACATCTCTCTGAATGATCACGATGAACAAATTCGAGAAATTAGAGCTAATACAGAGGCTTATCGACAATCATCTTTCCCACGCTCCATTCGCGAGTGGTACAGGGCACGGGGGACCAGTCACTCGTACCACACGTACCCTCCGCCATACACCGTCAAATGGCTTGTGAAGTATTGATGTAGATGGTTTATTCATTATAGAGAACACCTTCGTCTTGTTTCTAATGGCACTCCTGTAGCGGCCGAGGAGATGTCACATAAATACTTCCAGCAGTTTTCTATATTTTTTCTTTATTTAATTCTATTTGACAATCCTTTGCTTTTTTTAAATTCAGAATGCACATTTCCAGACTCACAATTCTGTCGGACACCAAAGCAGACGTCTTGTCTCGCTGAACCTATTTGTACATTAACGCTGTGTTGATACACCTGTTCCGCTTATGGACACACCGGTGAATGTACCCGCATGCTCTGCTGACCGCAGTAATGACGGACATGTAACGTCAGTCTGGGCCAGCACGCGTGGCTCAGGGCGTATAAACGGCAGACTGAGGAGTGGCCTGCTACAAAAATGCAATGTCTTATACACCATTCACTCTTCAAACCCACACTGGTTTTATAGACTTTGAGAAAGCTTTTGATCGAACCGATGGACATAAACTGTGGACAATAATCAGTAACAGCGGCTACCCAGCACACTTTGTAAGGGGAACCAAGAGCTTATATTGTGAAACAAAAATAGTAGGCCTAATAAGCTTAGAGAAGAAAAGAAGAACTGAAATATGAAATCAATCAAGGTCTTAGGCAAGACAGTTCTCTTGCAGTCACCATTTTTCTTACTTTTATAGTGACATTTTGATTAAAAAACTTAGATAAATGCATTAACCTACAGCGTGACAATTATTGAACTGCATGAAATAAAATCGTCATAATTTCTGGACGGTTTGCGTTAGGACATTCAAATTGCACGGTTGGCCTCGGGGCATGACGGGAATTAGTATGCGAATACATGGTTTAGTTTAGCGACGAAGCACTCTTTCATTTGGATTGGTTCGTTAATAACCAAAACTGGCGCATTTGGAGAGCTGGGAATCCGCATTTCGCGATCGAGATGTCTCTTCACCCTCAACGGATGACTGTATGGTATGCTGTGTCCAGTCACGGAATAATCGGTGCGATATTCCTTAATGGCACGGTGACTACCGAACGATAATTGAAGAAGATGATTCCTTCCCCGTTTTGCAAAATGATCCTGATTTCGACAAGATGTGGTTCATCCAAGGCGGAGATCGATCCAATCGAAGAAAGGAGAATGTTTGATGTCTGGAGGAGCAGTTTGGGGACCGTGTTCTGTCTCTGGGGTACCCATAGGCCACTGGCGCGGGCCTCGATTGGCCGCCATATTCTCCATATCTGAACAAATGCGGCTCGTTTTTGTGGGGCTATATTGAAGACAAGGCGTACAGCAATAGCCCCAAAACCAGTGCTGAGCTGAAAACTGTCATTCGGGAGGTCATCGACAATATCGATATTCCAACACTTCAGCGGGTCACGCAGAATTTCGCTATTCGTCTGCGCCACAACATCGCCAATGATGGCAGGCATATCGAATATGTCATAAACTGAATCCGAATATCTGTATCGACGTTTACATGTTGAATAAAGTGTAGGCACGCCCTAGTTTGCAACTAATTTAAGGATTTCTTTGATGTAGTTCAATAATTGTCACCCTATAAGTACACTAATATTTGCGGATGATAAAGTAGTAAGAAGAGGAAGAGGAAACGACGTCCAGCCGGTAGTACATTGGATAAATCAAATTTGTACAGAATAAAATCTCAAAATTTCATTAGATAAGACGAACGTTACTTCCTTTTTAAGGTAAATACTCACTGTAGTCGAATATAAGCAAGCAAGTGTCACATTTAAGATATTTTGAGTGTGACACGATTTTTGATTATGGTCTCTTATAGATGAGAAGCTGCACAAAGTTCATGCAATATGTGGAACAACAGACAGATCACATAACTAAAAATCATAAACATTTTACAAAATTATAGTGATGCCATCACTGTCGTGCGGAAGCCAGAACTGGTTAAATTCGAGCAGTAAAGATAAAATTTTTGAGAAGTGTGAAGAGCAGCAATAGAAGAGATCTGATTAAAAATGAAAACGTGGGTTGAATATACAGGCCACTGAACTGACACTGATAGAGATGGTAACAATAATCAGGTGATGAGTGACTATCCAATAAAACCCTGAAGTACACTTGGAAACGAAGGAGAGACATAGCTCGACTAAGGAAACTGTAATCAATAACTTTGTAAAGACGGGACAGACAGATGTCTAATCCCAGATGGTACCGTATCCTGTAACAGACATTTAGCTGACAGCCTTTTATTAGACAACTTGGGTCACAAACTAAGCAACAAAAAGAAATAAAAATCCGAAGAGGTGAAAAAAGAAACGGAATGGTGATGTCAGGGTGGACAAAAATGTGGAAATACCGCCAGAAATGCGTGCCTGAACGTAACGCTGCACGTTGCACAAACGAACATATGTCTGCAGGTCGCACGAAGAAACATAAGCCTGCGGGTTGTGCTACTTCATTTGATCACTAAAGGCACCTGTGCAATGTCCTCAATACGTTGAACTGTCAGTCGAGGTCAGGAAAGCGTTCTGTGTAGGTGGGGGAGCATTATGTCGGAGCTAAGTGAACTCGAACGTGGGCAAATTGTTGGGTGAGTGCTTCCGTGACAAGGTGGCCGAAGTGTCCGATGTTTCAAGGGGCACCACTTGGAAGATTTATTCCGCATAGTGGGAAAGCGGAAAGTAAACATCATCCGCTAAGTCACAACGAGAATGGAAGTGTGTGCTGAGTGACTGAGATGGACGATCATTGAAGAGGATTGTTACGAAAAATAAGACGACGACAGCTGCAAAAATCATTGCAAAACTGAATGTAGCACTCGCGCACCCTTTAAGCACCATAACAACACGACGGGAGATTCATAAGCTGGGTATTTCAGGCTAGCTGGAATTCCAAAAGCGCTCATTAGTGACGCAAAATGCAAATGCCCGTAACAGGGAAACGTCACGCCGAAGTCATAAAACCTGAACTGTGGAGAAACGGGAGAGCGTCATTTGATCGGATGAGCTTCTGGCTGAGTTTATCTCGAAAGTTTGAAACGTGGTGGGGGTTGGGTGATGGTTTGGGTAGCCATATTGTGGTATTCCATGGACCTCATGGTTACTGTGCAAGGTTGCATTACTGCCAAGGGTTATGTGGTTGGTTTTGCTGAACAGATCCATCCAATGGTGCAATATTTGTTCTCCGATGGTGATGCTGCGTTCCAAGATGACAGGGCCCATGTTCACACAATTCACATCGTCCACGACTGGTACTGCTAGCAGCGGGATGAATTATCGGATCTCCGCTGACCACCAGTCACCAGATATCAATATTATTGAGCCTCTGTGCTCTACTTTTGTAGAAGAGTACGCGATCGCTGTCGAACTGCGTCATCGTTACCTGAGTTCACCACTATTTTGCCGGAAGAATGGCATAAGAGTCCCTTGAAAACTATACAACACCTGTATTCATTCATTCCGAGACGACTGGGAGCTGTTCTAAATGCTGTTTTCCTACACCGCATTAGGCATGGTAATACACTTTTGGTGTTTGCATGTTTTGTCCAACACCGTGTATATACATCGTAAGCTACAATAAAGTGGTGGACAGTGTCCCATAATCTTAGCCTTCTTTTCCTTTCCGAATCCACTCGCGAATGAAACAAGTAATTAACAATGGGCGCTTCTGACCCACCCTAATCTCTCATCTATTGTAGTTATCGTCGTCCCGCTGTATGTATGATAGCGCAAGAAGAATCGTTCTACCCGGATGGAAATGGAAAGCAGTACACCATGAGCACTTTATCCTAACAGTACGAGAGCTGGTACTCCGCAATTTACATGCCTGTGGGGTGCATCATTTAAAATTTCATCCCTGTGCGAGCTTATTTTCACACATAAGAAATCTGTTCCCACAGGTAAAGTTTGGCATGAGTCCATGAACGCTTTGGGCGTTTCTAATGTTAGTGGAGCTTTTCAGCCGGATATCACAACACACCATGCCCAGGGGGCGTGTACATGCATCTTACTGCCATGTTGCAGACCCTGTGAAAGGTCGAATCATTAGTAAAAGGGATGTGGGAGTATCATACCGACAGACTGCACAGACAATTCGCTGTAGTGCAGTGACGGTAGGAGAAGAGATGAGAAGACAGAATAATAGCGTGGCAAGGAAAGTAGCACTCGTCCTTCCAGAAGGATTACAACAAGAGAACATTGTCCGGCTGGTTCTGACGAACAGACGAGTGACAACAGTTGGACTCCAAGCAGATGTTAGAGGCAGAGTGAAACCACTAACATTCGGCAACATATGATTGGAGCTGGGTTGAGATCTCCAGCTAGCATACGTCATTTACCGCTGACAACATACCAAAGAAAAAAGAGACTTGCATGATGTAACGCCGGAGTCAGCTGGAGCACTGAGTAGGAGTCTCTGGTGGTCAGCGATGAGTCTCGGTTTTGTTTTTGGTGGTCAGATTGACGCAGTTTGCCTGTAGACTTGGTGAACGGTCACAGAAAGTGGGCATTCTGGAGGCATATACCTCTTCAGCAGTGGGGATCTATTGAATATAATGGGAGGAGTGATTTGGTAATCATGCTGATCGCTAGTATGTTGCAAGAGCAGTATACCTTCTTATAATACCCTTCATGACCAGAATATCAAATGACGTAGTCCAGCAGGATAGCGCATTACCTTGAGGAACATCAGGGTCCTTAGCTGTGCTGCCCGTTACCTTGATGTGGCGCACATTGAGCATGGCTGAGATGCAATGCTAGGGGTATGCTTTCATATTAGCCTCCAATCAGCAACCTTCGTGAATTTGCACAGCATGTGTTTCAGGCATGGCATGAAATTCCTCAATGTGCCATTCAGAGGCTGTTTGCTTCTATGATAAATATAATGCGTAGGAGAAGTTCAGACCTCAGCGGCAATCGGGCATTGACATAAATTCAATGGCGACAAGTGAAAATTTGTGCCAGACCAAGACTCGAAATTGTATATCCCACTTAACGTGAGCATTCTCCTTAATCGCTTCGGCTATCTGAGCATGTTTTCTACCCAACACAAATTCTCAGCCTGTCGCATACTACGCTTGTAGTGTCCCTTGTACATTGTCATCACTGCTCGCAGCTTCACTTGATTCTCTCAGAAGTTTCGACGTAGCGTGCATCTGCATGGAAGGTGTCATAGACACCACTTATATACTGAAGAGCTAAAGAAACTGGTTCGCCTGCTTGAAATCTTGTAGGGCCCCCGCGAGCACACAGAAGTGCCGCAACAGTACGTGGCATGGCCTCGACTAATGTCTGAAGTAGTGCTGGAGGGAACTGACAACATGAATCCGGAAGGGCTGTCCATAAATCCGTAAGAGTACGAGGGGGTGGAGATCTCTTCTGAACACCAAGTTGCCAGCCATCACAGATATGCTCATGTCTGGGGAGTTTGGTGTCTAGCGGTAGTGTTTAAACTCAGAAGAGTGTTCCTGGAGTCTCTGTAGCAATTCTGGAGTGTGAGGCGTCGCATTGCCCTGCTGGAATTGCCAAAGTACAATGAACCTGAACAGATGCAAGTGATCAGACTTATGTGTCACCTGTCAGAGTCGTATCTAGACGTATCAAGGGTCCCATATCATTCCAAATGCACACCCCCCACACCATTACAGTCTCCACCAGCTTGAACAGTCCTCTGCTGAGATGCAGGGTCCTTGGATTCATGAGGTTGTCTCCATACACGTACACGTCCATCTGCTAGATAAATTTGAAACGAGACTCGTCCGACCAGCCAACATGTCTCCAGTCATCAACAGTCCAATGTCGGTGGCGACAGATCCAGGCGAGGCGTAAAGCTTTGTGTCGTGCAGTCATCAGGGTTACACGAGTGGGCCTTCGGCTCCAAAAGTCCATATCAATGATGCTTCGTTGAATGGTCGCAGGCTGACACTTGTTGACGGCCAAGCATTGAAACCTACAGCAATTTGTGGAAGGGTTGTACTTCTGTCATGCCGAACGATTTCCTTCAGTCGTCGTTGGTCCCGCTCTTGCAGGATTTGACGTTTTACCGGGTTCTTGATGCTCACGGTACATTAGTGAAATGGTCTTACGGCAAAATCCCCACTTCGTCACTACCTTGGAGATGCTGTATCCCATCGCTGGTGCGTCGGCTATAACTCTACGTTCAAACTCACTTACATCTTGATAACCTGCAATTTTAGCAGCAATAACCGATCTAAGAACTGTGTCAGACACTTCTTGTCTTATATAGGCGTTGCCGACCGCAGCGCCATATTCTGCCTGTTTACATGTCTCTTTATTTGAACACGCTTGCCTATACCAGTTTCTTTGGCGCTTCAGTGTATAAACAGCCAAAGGCTGTCAGTTCAAGTAAATACCTAGGCATTACAGTTATGAACAGCTTAAATAGCAACGATCCCACAGAAAATGTTGTGGGGAAGTCGAACTAAAGAATACTGAGAAGATGGAACCGTTGCATCAAAGAGACTGCCCACATTAGGCTTCCACGTCCTCTCCAGGAATATTGCTGAGCTGTTTGGGATCCTTGCTATAACTGATTGACGGAAGGCATCGTAAAAGTTCAGATAAGTACAGTTTGTTTTCTACTATCGCAAAATCTGGATACAGTGTCATGGACATGATACACGAGTCAGGGTGGAAATCTTATTAAAACAAAGGCGTTTTTGTTTGCGGCGACATCTTTTCACGAAATTTTACTCTCCTGCTTGCTCCTTCTAATGTGAAAATATTTTATTGACATCCACGTACATAGGGGGAAATGATCATCGTAGTAAAATAAGAGAAATCAGAGCTCACACGAGAAGATTTAAATATTCGTTGTTCCCGCTTGGTGTTCGGATGTGGAACGGTAGAGAAATAATCAGAAGGCAGTTCGATTAACTCCGTGCCAAGCCTGTAAGTGTGATTTGCAGACCAGTCACGTCAGCTACGCTGACGCAAACGGAAATCTTTAAACCAAGAAACCCCAATCCGAGATTTATCGAAATGTTGATCACATGACGAGTATTAAATGATTAATTTTCTTTCCATTCGGAATAAATGACAAAAATGAACATTAGTTCGAGATAAGAACCCCGCGGGCATGAATATACTACTGTCTTTATCATTATAAACTGAAGCGCCAAAGAAACTGGTACAGGCATGCGTGTTCATATAAAGAGACATGTAAACAGGTAGAATATGGCGCTGCGGTCGGCAACGCCTATATAAGACAAGAAGTGTCTGGTACAGTCGTTAGATCGGTTATTGCTGCTAAAATTGCAGGTTATCAAGATGTAAGTGAGTTTGAACGTAGAGTTATAGTCGATGCACCAGCGATGGGATATAGCATCTCCGACGTAGCGACGAAGTGGGTATTTTCCCGTAAGACCAACAGAAGTTTGACAAATTACTTTTAGTACCCATGTGGCTGCTAATTTAAGGTCACCTGCCACTTTCCGCATCATATAGACGTCTTGTCTGAATAATTTTTCAATTATTTTTCATCTTCTGACAAGTTTACTAGACGGTAAGCGACAGAATCTTTTAAGAGCGCTAAGTCATTTATATGGATTAAGAACAGCAGGTGGCCCGTAACACTTCCTTGTGGAAGAAGGGTTTAGGTCAGATGCACATAATTATAAGCCTAGGCCCTATATCGTTCATGTCAGTCTGTTACAGAACTATGACGTTTTGTGCTAACGTATTATGACGTTTCTGTAGAACGAAAATCTCCTCTGTATAAATCACCATGGATTCCACAAACAGAGATCTCGCTAAACTCAGCTCGCTCTGTTCTTCCATGAGATCATAGCGCAGCCAACGAGGCTCATGTTATGCCGTGTTCTTTGACTTTACGAAGATATTTGACGCCGTCCCTCACTGTCGTTTAGTGGAAAAAAGTTCGAGCTTACCGAGTATCGGACCAGATTTGTGACAGGAAAGATGACTTCCTCACACGTCGTTCTTAACGGAACAAAATTGACAGATGTATAAGTAATTTCTGGTGTACCCCAAGGAAGTGTGATAGGACCGTTACTGTTTCCAGTGTTTATAAATGGTGTAGCAGAAAGAGTCGGCTGCTCTTTAGGACTTTTCACGGATTTAAGAGCGCTGGTTGTCTGTAATTTGGTGGTAAGTTCGTGGGGCCAAACTGTTAAGGTCATCGGCCCCAGGCTTACACACTACTTTTTAACTTACGCTAAGGACAACTCGCACACCCATGCCCAAGGGAGGACTCGAATCTCCGACGGGGGGATCCGCGCGAACCGTGACAAAACGCCCCGGATCGCGCGGCTACCCCGAGCGGCTTTGTCTGTAAGAAAGTAGACAAAATACAGTGTCGATTTGCAAAGTGACCTACAGAGGATTAATGAATGGTACAGGCTCTGGCAGATGACCCTGAACATAAGTAAATGTAATATATAGCACATACATAGGAAAAGAAATCCGCTACTGTATAACTACACTAGTGCGACAAACTGTTGGAAACAGTATCTTCCGAAAAATGTCTAGGAGTAAATATTCAGCACGACCTTAATTTGAATGACCACATAAAACAAATCTTACGGAAGGCAGATGCCAGACTGAAATTCATAAGAAGAATCTGGTGGAAATGTAATTCACCAGCGAAGGAAATGGCTTACAAGGAGCATTTACAATCGATTCTTGAGTATCGGTCATCCATCTGACATCCTTATCAGGTAGGACAGATAGGAGAGACAGAGAAGATTCAGCGAAGAGCAGAGCATTTCGTCACGGGATCGTTTAGCCCGCAGGAGAGCGTTACAGAGATGCTCAACAAACTCCACTGGCAGACTCTGCAAGAGAAGCGTTCTGCATCACGGTGGAGGTTTACTTTTGAAATTTCGAGAGAGTACTTTCCGGGAAGAGTCGGACAACATGTTACTTCCTCCCCTCTACTTCTCGCAAAATGAGCATGACGAGAAAATTCTAAATATTAGAGCTAATACAGAGGTTTACAATCGTTCTTCCCATGCACCATCCACGAGTGGAACGCTTGCAATGTGGAGTACCGACTGCTACGTCACTTACTCTGTTCTTCCATAAATTGAGCAAGTATGATGTTCACTTCCTTGTTGAACATTTGTGTGATTTCGTCTTGAAAGGTGATAATGTGTGTCACCCTCGACACTGTAGAAAAGTACATTTCTTTTTCGAAGCGAATCACACTAAAAATTACGCACCGCTTCCTGAATTCGCTACGTTTCATGGATGCATCTCTTCAGAAACTTGATGAGTCAGTTTCTAAGAAAGTGTATGCCTAGGCATATATTTTCTGAATTTTGCTTTCCATTTCAATGCTACAGAGATTTCGTGGGACTCAATCTTAAGACGAACACATGTCAGCATCCACCTACTGACCAATGTTGACATGGATTCGTGGGCATTTTGGCAGTGCGTGCACAGGTACGCCAAGGTGAATACCCGTGAATAAGTGAGGAGAAATAGAGGCCATATGACGATTTAAGCTACATCCTTTAAGTGGATATACATCTACAATCACGCCATTCAACAATATCTATTGTTTAGAGGGTTCTGGTGCATGTCCAAGGAGTAAATTGTCAGATTGTAAGATGAGATCCAAAATCTGGCTGCTGATTCTGGTGAGGGACATGTCTTGGAGGCAGAATTGACATATCCCACCCATTTACCTGCGGTGCTCAGTGACTTCCATTGCGAGGGCCTAGTCCCATGCAATTATTCCACACCGAGCGAGGTGGCGCTGAGACACTGTACTCGCAACCGGGAGGACGACGGTTCAATCCCGCGTCCGGCCATCCTGATCTAGGTTTTCCGTGATTTCCCTAAATCGCTCCAGGTAAATGCCGAGATGGTTCCTTTCAAAGGGCACGGCCGACTTTCTTCCCCGTCCTTCCCTAATCCGTTGAGACCGATGACCTCGCTGTCTGGTCTCCTTCCCCAAACAACCCAACCCCAATTATTCCACCCCGAAGCTCGTGACAACGCTGGGAATTAAGAAGAGACACATTTTTCGCTATATAGCAATTCAGCATTGTCTTAGTTTGGTGACAGTGGTTGTTAGAATCGCCTGGGGCATCTCTTACAAGTAGCGTCACTGATTGAGGGAGTACATTGATGTAAATACCAAACAGAGGGCACTCGCGACCTGTGACTTTTAACAAGATTGTTATAAATTAATGAAAAACTCAGTTTTAGGGAAATAATGGAAAATTTTAGAGTTCACTTGTTTTACCGATGGGATGAGCGTTAAGCCACAACAGATTACATCACTAGGCCAAATTATAAGTGGGCCATCATCGACGAGTCGCTGTGAAGATCGTCAAGGCTTGCTTGTAGTTCTCAAAGCCTGTCTAAGTAGGTATGTGTGTTTTGGACCGCTCGAGACTCCACATGCACTGATTTCACAATAAGTTTTCGAAGCCAAACTTTGCTGATCCAAAATTACTTTATATAAGTACAGACAGCTTCATCTACTGGGTGAAAGGTTGCTATATTTACGATGTAATTAGTTACAAGCCTGATGCTGTCGAAACATCTCTGTGTGTGACTGATAACCCTTGTGGAATACTACCTCCAAACAAAAACGTTATAGACTCGACGAAGAGACGAGTGGTTCGACTATTGTGGAGTTTGTTGGGCTATGTCGAAAATGTACGCATACTGCATAGATTCAGCCAGAGATGAGCTAATTGTGTGCGCCGTGCGGCTTGAAAGGGTCTCACAATAGAAGATTAGAAGAGGTGCATCCTCGAGGGGGTTAGCGCCCTTGTGCATATGGTGCGACAAGTAATCTTTGTGGCTGGTTTAATTTTTTTTTGTAAATAATGGTTGTGTTGGATGAATAGTTGTGTGAATGACCACTTGTCATAGTTGCGTGTGTATGAGTATGCTGAACGAATGTACAGTATGCATGCATGCAAATTATGCACACTATGTGTACGGGTAAATATTGCATATATAAAATTAACATACCGGTTTTAAGGCCTTGCAACATTTATTACTTTCAACATACAACTGTAAATAATACACCAAATGAAAGAGAAACTCAAGCAGTTTTCTTTTGTATACCTGTGCGCAATGGGAAGAGTATGGAATGACAAAGAGTGACTGAAAAACGTGTTGAACGAGTGCGAATCTTTCACGCTTAGCCCCAGGAAATATCCCCGCGGAAAGTTTATGGGCCTTTCTTTTTCGGTGAATCAACTGTAACGGTTGTTTCTTGTCTTAATGTGCTACATTTATGGCCCGTGCCTCAATGGGAAGAAGCTGAACAACACATCTTTATTTGGGAAGAAGATGGTGCGCCGCCTCACTGGTATAACTCAGTACGCGACTGGTTAAAAGCCGTTGTGTCCGACCGGTGGATTGGGCGCAGGAGGCCAGCATTTTATGCATGACCTCCACGTTCACACACGATCTGACGCGATCATATGCATGTGCCTCCGATATCAGCTGAACTATCCGACTTTAGAAACAGTGTTATTGCAACAGTTACTCCTGACACATTGATCAAAGTTTCGGAACAACTCGCCTATCGACTCGATGTGTGATCGGTGTTCACACTGAATAATTGTAAGAGAAACTGTTTGTGTTTCTCTTTCATTTGGGCCGGTCGCGGTGGCCGTGCGGTTCTGGCGCTGCAGTCCGGAACCGCGGGACTGCTACGGTCGCAGGTTCGAATCCTGCCTCGGGCATGGGTGTGTGTGATGTCCTTAGGTTAGTTAGGTTTAAGTAGTTCTAAGTTCTAGGGGACTTATGACCTAAGATGTTGAGTCCCATAGTGCTCAGAGCCATTTGAACCATCTTTCATTTGGTGTATTATTATAATTGTAAGGTGAGTGTAATATGTGCTACAAAGCCTTAAAACCTGTATATTCATTTTGAAACACCCTGTATATTTGTGTGTATTTGTGTGCGTGTGTGTGTGTGTGTGTGTGTGTGTGTGTGTGTGTGTGTGGATTTCTTCACCTGTTGCTGCTAGTCCCCGTTTCCCATATACTGTATATAGAAATGGTAATAAATAAATGATTAAAAATGTATAAACTAAACACAGAACATAAAAAACAACTGCAAAGTACGAATTCAATGGGGAACGTAGTACTTCAGATATTCTGTTTACTAGCTTTTAGTGTATAAATGTTCTTGATAGTGTTCCTAATGTGTAGAAATGATGAAGAAAAATTGTTTATTGAATGAGTACACGTAATCAGAAAAATAAACTGTGCATTACATTTGTAAATAAATCCATAAAAGAAAAAATGTTAATAAACAACCAAAATTAATGTAAAACGTTGTACTGCAGAAAATTATTGTTTTTAAATCGTATGTTTATTTGCTGTGTCATTGTTATTATTTCCTGACCATTCCACTGTGGAACTATAAAGAAAACATTGTTATTGATAATTTGTTTATTACAAATCTGATTCTCTGTCTATGGTGCACAGTCCTCGAATGAAGAGACCCACGCAAATGAGAAACTTAATAAAGAATAGGAGGAAATACCCACCATTTTAATGTGCTCCCATGGGCTGAGAGAGATAGCGGGATCGGAGGGGTTTCTCGCCAATTTTTACTGACGGAAGAGCCCGACGACCGTGACCAGTATTGGTGACATCCTAACCATGAATATACCTCATACAATTGTCTCAGGTGCATGGGCTGGAAGTGTTTCCCCAGGGTGATGTGATAAGTATAGCTCACCCAACTGCCTGAGATGGATGGGCTGGATGGTAGTTCCCCAGGGAGGAGGAGGGGGAAGGAAGGGGGGGGGGTGATGTCGTCCAATTGGTGCAACCTGGCACCAGAAGCCTTTATCAGTGAGCTTGAGATAAGATAGCTGTCTTGGATTGAATTCTGGATAGATACTACTACTTATCAGTTACAGTGTTATTTTATCACCAGAAAGTGATGCTCAAAATGGTTCAAATGGCTCTGAGCACTATGGGACTCAACTGCTGAGGTCATTAGTCCCCTAGAACTTAGAACTAGTTAAACCTAACTTACCTAAGGACATCACAAACGTCCATGCCCGAGGCAGGATTCGAACCTGCGACCGTAGCGGTCTCGCGGTTCCAGACTGCAGCGCCTTTAACCGCACGGCCACTTCGGCCGGCTAAAAGTGATGCACCACCCGACGTTTACCTGAGCCAGTATGCTCATTGCTATCCTATTGCAATGTAACAGGCTCATGTCGGGGCGGAGTATGGATTTTTTTTTTCTACTGGCACTTCGTGGCCGCCTTATTGTAGTTGGAAAAGATAGGAAGTAATTTTGACCGGCACGCTTTGACAGTTCGAGTCTGACGACCAATTTAGAGAGTGACCACTTGGTGGTGCATGTGAGACCACTCTTAGCTCCTTGTCGCCAGTCTCTTGGCTCACTGCGAAGACGAATGGAAAACTCGCGGCCGACATATCTGAGAAGGAGTTGGGAATTGCACTAAGAACGTCCAAAATTAAATGAGTTATTCATTACACCATGAAAGGTGAAAATGTACAATAACAACGGTCCTCGCCTTTTCACGCATACCAGCAAGCAATCCTTTAGCTGCTCTCCGGGAGCGAAAAGTCTCCCACTTTCACCCTTTTACCCCTCTCTTACTTTTACTTGCTCCTTGGATTCAGTCGAGTTCATCGGGATTTGTCTTTTGTGACCTTTCTCTCTGGAGATTCTACATCTACATACTCCGCTAGGCCACCAAGCGGTGTGTGGCGGAGGGCACAATTCGCGCCAAAGTCATATTCCCCCGCCCTCTTTTCCGCTTGCGGATCGCGCGAGGGAAAAACGACTCTCTGAACGCCTCAGTACGAGCTTTTATTTCCCTTATCTTTGAATGATGATCATTACGCGATTTGAAAGTTGGTGGTAATAATATATGCTCTACATCCTCGGTGAAGATTGTATTTCGGAATTTTGTGAGCAGCCCCTTCTGTTTAGCGCGTCGTCTATCTGCAAGTGTGTCCCACTTCAAACTTTATATGAGATTTGTAACGCTCACGCGATGGCTAAATGTACCAGTCACGAATCTTGCCACTCTTATTTGGACCTTCTCAATCTCTTGAATCAGACCCAACTGGTAAGGTTCCCATACAGACGAACAATACTCCAAGACTGGACGAACTAACGTATTGTAAGCTATTTCCTTACCCGTTACTTGTGTAATCTGATCATTCCATTTGAGATCATTTCGAGTGGTCACATCCAGTTACTTGACTGATATTACCGCTTCCAAACTCTGATAATTTATTTTGTACTCATACGTTAATGGGGATTTTCGCCTTATTACACGCAGTAGGTTACACTTATTAATATTGAGATATAACTGCCAGTCATTACACCACGCATTTATTTTCTGCAAATCCTCGTTGATTTGTTCACAACTTTCGTGTGATACTACTCTCCTGTAGACTACAGCACCATCGGTAAACAGCATATGCCGCTGTCAATACCATCAACTAGATCGTTTATGTAAATCGTAAAAAGCAGAGGACCTATTACGCTGCCCTCAGGCACACCTGAAGTTACTCTTGTTTCTGTTGAAGTTACCCCGTTCAGGACGACGTACTGTTCCCTGTCTGTTAGAAAACTTTCTGTCCAACCGCATATGTCATTGGATAGACCGTAAGAGCGCACTTCTTTTAGCAAGCGACAGTGCGGAAATGAGTCGAACGCCTTCCGAAAGTCGAGAAATATGGCATCGGCCTGGGAGCTGGTATCTAGAGCCTGTTGTGCCTTATAACATGCACAAAGAGGGCCAGCTGTGTCTCGCATGACCGCTGTTTCCTAAAACCGTGCTGGTTTCTGCAGATGAGCTTCTCAGCGTCTAGAAAGGTCATTATTCCTGGCCACACACGCACACACACACACACACACACACACACACACACACAGGACTGAGGGACAGATAACCTCGTAGTTTTGTCCCTTCACCCCTTCAATCCATCCATCCTCTTCCTCGTTTATGAGTCACCCCGTGTCGTTAGAAGAACCGCTAGGAATGGGTCGTCGGTCTGTCGTGTGGAGGCCGCCTGGGCTATTCGTGGCGGAAGCCAGTGGGGAGCGGAGACTGCCGGGGAGCGGCCTCTCAGCAGCCCCAGCGTCCAGTGCTGGTTGTGAAAAGTACCGCGCGCTTCCAACGTGGAGATAATATCGTTGCACAATAATGCACGCCACTATTAATCATGATTTCGTTATCACCTAGGCAACGAACTTCTCAAAAAATGATTCAAATGGGTGTAAGGACTATGGGACTTAACATCTGAGGTCATCAGTTCCCTAGACTTAGAGCTACTTAAACCTAACTAACCTAAGGACATCACACACATCCATGCCCGAGGCAGGAGTTGAACCTGCGACTGTAGCAGCAGCGCGGTTCCAGACTAAAGCGCCTAGAACCACTCGGCCACAACGGCCGGCAACGAACTTCTCATACTTCGCAATAAAAAAGAGCCGTGTTCTAGAAGGTTGAATATTCGGTTCACTATTATTTTTCACTTTGTTATACGTATAAGGGAAGAAAGTACGGTTTAATACAAATAAAAGCATTTTTTGGAATTACTTAAGTGCGTTCACTTACACCAGTCATACGCCAACAGAAGAAACTCTTGTTGTTGTTGTGGTCTTCAGACTAGAGACTGGTTTGATGCAGCTCTCCATGCTACTCTATACTGTGCAAGGTTCTTCATCTCCCAGTACCTACTGCAACCTACGTCCTTCTGAATCTGTTTAGTGTATTCATCTCTTGGTCTCCCTCTGCGATTTTTACCCTCCACGCTGCCCTCCAATACTAAATTGGTGATCCCTTGATGCTTCAGAATATGCCCAACCAACCGATGCCCTCTTCTAGTCAAGTTGTGCCACACATTTCTCTTCCCTCCAATTCTATTCAATACCTCCTCATTAGTTACGTGATCTACCCATATAATCTTTTGCATTCCTCTGTAGCACCACATTTCGAAAGCTTCTATTCTCTTCTTGTACAAACTGTTTATCGTCCATGTTTCACTTCCATACATGGCTACACTCCATACAAATACTTTCAGAAACGACTTCCTGACACTTAAATCTACACTTGATGTTAACAAATTTCTCTTCTTCAGAAACGCTTTCCTTGCCGTTGCCAGTCTACATTTTATATCCTCTCTACCTCGACCATCGTCAGTTATTTTGCTCCCCAAATAGCAAAACTCATTTACTACTTTGAGCATCTCATTTCCTAATGTAATTCCCGCAGCATCACCCGATTTAATTCGACTGCATTCCATTATTCTCGTTTTGCTTTTTTTGATGTTAATCTTATATCCTCCTTTCAAGACCGTGTCCATTCCATTTCAGCTGCTCTTCCAGGTCCTTTGCTGTCTCTGACAGAATTGCAGTGTCAGAGGCGAACCTCAAAGTTTTTATTTCTTCTCCGTGGATTTTAATTCCTACTCCAAATTTTTCTTTTGTTTGCTTTACTGCTTGCTCAATATACAGGTTGAATAACATCGGGAATAGGCTACAACCCTGTCTCACTCCCTTCCAACCACTGCTTCCCTTTCACACCCCTCGACTCATATAACTGCCATCTGGTTTCTGTACAAATTGTAAATGCCTTTCGCTCCCTGTATTTTACCTCTGCCACCTTCAGAATTTTTTAACGAGAGTATTCCAGTCAACATTGTCAAAAGATTTCTCTAAGTCTACAAATGCTAGAAACGTAGGTTTGCCTTTCCTTAATCTATCTTCTAAGATAAGTCGTAGGGTCAGTATTGCCTCACGTGTTCCAACATTTCCGTAGCAAAGAGAAGAAACTATAAACAATATATTTTAAGTAATTATTGATCAGTAAGTACTAAATATAAGTACACCAAAATACATAAAATCAAGGTAGTCAACAGAAGTCAGAGCTTGCTGGAATCTTTTAAGTTGCTGAGTCGACTGAAGAAAATAACAGTCTGGAGTTTCTTAATAAATAAATTTCAGCCAGTTTTGCACCTTTTTTCATTGCAAGACTCGAATGAAACGAGCTAGTAACATAAGCTCACTGGACAAAATTTTAGTCACCCCCTTAAGTGAATAGTCCTCTTTGAAAATCTCAATAAATCGGTATTGGTGAAAAACAGTCTTGGTTGCAATTTTAATTTTTTAGAGAATATGACCTGAAGATGCCTAAATAAGGCAAAACGCGTCGTTGAAAAATAAAAAACTAAAATTGCAACCAAGACTGTTTTTAACCAATACTGTTAAGCACAGGTTTGCTGTATGCCACATATGGATTGGAAAAATTTCATTAAATCGGCTTTTTTTATTCTTAAAATGTTCTCTGTTATGTGTACTTCGTTGTATTGTTCATTCCAAGTTCGCTAGAAACTCCATTATCGGGTTATAAGGCGTTTTTTGAAAACTTCCCCCTGTGACTGGTTTTCGGAGACACTTGTCTCAGTCTGTTACAACTTCTGCACAAAAGCAGACGGAAAGCGTATCGAGCGAGCACAGCAGCGGATGACAGAAGCTGCCAAAGAGGGCAGCAGGACCATCATAGCCACGAAGGAAATGGGGAGGATCTCCTTTTGAACCTGGAAGTACCTCTGTATCGTCCATGTATCGATGACTAGAGGTATGTTTCACTAAAAAAGAATGTAACCCAAAAGTTTCAAACACGTTTTCCTCGAAACAGTAATTTTCAAACTAGCGAGAACGATAGCTAGGGAACAGTACACACGAATTTGATCAGCATCTGATGCCGGCATTCTACATTGGATTCTCTATCGGCGTAGGTAGCCGTTTTTCGATATTTTTAAAGTCTATTTTCTGTGCACGTTTTGCTGGCACAGGCAATGACGTTTGTTTCAACACTTTATCATTTATGTATAACTTAACATTTTTCAGTTATCTTATCTTTGCTGGTAGAAAATACATTACTGGCCATTAAAATTGCTACACCAAGAAGAAATGTAGATGATAAACGGGTATTCATTGGACAAATATATTATACTAGAACTGACATGTGACTACATTTTCACGCAAATTGGGTGCATAGGTCCTGAGAAATCAGTACCCAGAACAACCACCTCTGGCCGTAATAACAGCCTTGATACGGCTGGGCATTGAGTCAAACAGAGCTTGGATGGCGTGTACAGGTACAGTTGCCCATGCAGCTTCAACACGATACCACAGTTCACCAAGAATAGTGACTGGCATATTGTGACGATCCAGTTGCTCGGCCACCATTGACCAGACGTTTTCAATTGGTGAGAGATCTGGAGAATGTGCTGGCCAGGGAAACAGTCGAACATTTTCTGTATCCAGAAAGGCCCGTACAGGTCCTGCAAGATGTGGTCGTGCATTATCCTGCTGAAATGTAGGGTTTCGCAGGGATCGAATGAAAGGTAGAGCCACGGATCGTAACACATCTGAAATGTAACGTCCACTGTTCAAAGTGCCGTCAACGCGGACAAGAGGTGACCGAGACGTGTAACCAATGGCACCCCGGGTGACACGCCAGTATGGCGATGACGAATACACGCTTCCAATGTGCGTTCACCGCGATGTCAAAAAAATGGTTCAAATGGCTCTGAGCACTATGGGACTCAACTGCTGAGGTTATTAGTCCCCTAGAACTTAGAACTAGTTAAACCTAACTAACCTAAGGACATCACAAACATCCATGCCCGAGGCAGGATTCGAACCTGCGACCGTAGCGACCGCGATGTCGCCAAACACGGATGCGAGCATCATGATGCTGTAAACAGAACCTGGATTCATCCGAAAAAACTGACGTTTTGCCATTCGTGCACCCAGCTTCGTCGTTGAGTACACCATCGCACGTGCTCCTGTCTGTGACGCAGCGTAAAGGGTAACCGCAGCCATGGTCTCCGAGCTGATAGTCCATGCTGCTCAAACGTCATCGAACTGTTCGTGCATATAGTTGTTGTATTGCCAACGTCAGGGATCGAGACGTGTCTGCACGATGCGTTACAGCCATGCGGATAAGATGCCTGTCATCTCGACTGCTAGGGATACGAGGCCGTTGCGATCCAGCACAGCGTTCCGTATTACTCTCCTGAACCCAACGATTCCATATTCTGTGATCAGTCATTTGATCTCGACCAACGCGAGCAGCAATGTCGCGATACGATAAACCGCAATCGTGACAGTCTACAATCCGACCTTCATCAAAGTCGGAAACGTGATGGTAAGCATTTCTCCTCCTTACACTAGGCATCACAACAACGTTTCACCAGGCAACGCCGGTCAACTGCTGCTTGTGTATGAGAAATCGGTTGGAAACTTTCCTCATGTCAGCACTCTGTAGGTGTCGCCACCAGCGCCAACCTTGTGTGAATGCTCTGAAAAGCTAATAATTTGCATATCACAGCATCTTCTTCCTGTCGGTTAAATTTCGCGTTTGTAGAACGTCATTTTCGTGGTGTAGCAATTTTAATGGCCAGTAGTGTATATTGAAAATGTCTCATACAAAATTAATTTGTTACAAGTCCAACAGGTAATCTCCGGGAATTCCCGCCGACGACTGGTGTCCCGACAGCAAGGAGTCCGTCCACATGGTGCAGCGGCTACAGGGAGTGTCCGATGTGGACAGAAAAATGGTTTCTTAAAGACAAAAGTGCAAGGAATAAAACTAAACATCAGATTTAGTATTACTTCTTAGTTTACTTATTAAAAAGTAACAACCATTGGCAATTTTTCTACGTTCAAAGGAGGATAATACGCTAAAAGAACACATTGGTCGCTTTTGAGCGCTGTAGATGCCGTATGGCTGATACCATGCGCTCAAGCAACCCTCCACCTCTGTCGTAAGTCATGGTAGTGACGGGGCCCACGAGAAATACGCTTCCTACCACGAACTTGTGACGTCACACTAGTTGGCTTCTGTGCCACACTTCGCGAATGTCCATTTAAAAGATACTCTTTGAAGGTCTCAACTTCGTCGTGTGCTACCGAAAGCCTGCATACTTTTAAATGCGCTGTCAAGAATTATTAAACTCGTGTGAAACAGTTAACGCGCTCCCCGCCGGAGGCGGCTGCTGGCACTCGTATGACGTGCAGCGTCACGCGCTGTGTCGTACGCGCCACGGCCTGTGTTTCTTGTGGGTTCATGACACTGAAGTAGTGTGTTGTACTAGTCAGTTGTATGGAAGCAGTGCAGTCAGATAGCTTGACATGGAGGCGTGACGTAATGGTTGAAAATAATTTTGTTCGGACGAGCCCGTGACCACACCATGGATGAATGTGCCAGATTTGTCGGTGCATCGACGTGGAACTTCCAACTTGTATACAAGGAATGGTATATTTCCCCAGCCATGTAACACGGCGTAAGGTGCTTGTAAAAAGATGCTTCGTCAGGCATCGGAGACGAGCATCACACCCTTTCACTAACACTCTTTTTGAAACTCGACAGGAATTGCTGCTGTTGGGGAATACCGCTCCATTTCAACCAGGTTCCGAGCGGACTTGGTGGAGAGGGATACTTTGCAGAAGACCACTGCACATAGTGTTACACAATTTTGCAGGTCCTCAATGGGCCAAACAACACAGAAACAAAACAGCAACTGAGTGGAGCCGCGTGCGTGGTACGGCGAGCCTCTTTTAAACAACGCGAAGCTTCGTGCGCACCGACGTCCCAATGAGGCGCCCAACTAGCATTATGCGGAGGATGTAGTTTCAGCTGGAGCTACTTATGTGATAATGTATAGTGTTTTCCGTACCACGACTTTGGCTTATTCATTCTGGTCACTATGGAAGCGGACCAGGATGTTTATTTCAACACTAGCTAAGTACACGCTGTTGCCCTCTTGTATCGTCCATCTTCTCCTACCTCTCTCTCTTCCATATCCTCCTACCCTTCTCTCTGTCCATCTACTCCTTCTGCCCCCTTTGTCCATCTGCTTCTTCAGCCTCTGTCCATCTCCCCCTCCCCCCCTCTATCTATCCACCTCCTCCTGCCCCCTCTCTCTGCCCATTTCCTGCCCGCCATCTCTCAGTTCATCTCCTCCACCCCTCTTTCTACCTATCTCATCCTCCCCCTGACTCTGTCCATTTCCTCCTCTTCCCTATCCATATCCATCTCCCTATCCATCTCTCTGTCTATCTCTTCCTCCCCCTATCTGCACTCATCTCTATATTCCCCCCTCTCTGTCCATCTTCTGCTGCGCCCTTCTCTCCATGAAGTCACCCTCGTCCCAATAGTAGGCTGGTAGTTCTTACCGCCACAGTATTTCTTTACAGTTCGTAACTAATATATGTACCAATTTTGCGTAAAATCGTTCCAGGGGCTTAGAATGAGCTTTTTACCCGTGGCTTTGCTCGTGTACGTACATTTCAAATACATTTCACATATATGTAACATATTTACACGTGTCTGTACACATACTTCATCTGTATCTCTAGCGAATTTCGCCATGCATCTTCACTTATACGCAACTCAATGTTTTTGACGTTGTATCTCCTGAACTACGAGTCGAACAATGATATAATTTTTCCGGCACAATCAGTGTTATATGTGGATACTGCCTGCGAAATGTGTTGCGAATACAGTTAGTAGTAAAGAAGTAATAAACTAAAACGTCATGCCCCATGTGGCAGTTTTACTACACGAACAGCGAAACTCTACTAAGCGGTAAACGTCTTCCCTTTCATCCTTTTGTGGGGATTGTCACCGAGATAAAGTTTCGTAAAGATCTGAAAATACGAGGTGCATTCAAGTTCTAAGGCCTCCGATTTTTTTTCTCCAGACTGGAAAGAGATAGAAACATGCGCATTGTTTTAAAATGAGGCCGCGTTCATTGTCAATACGTCCCAGAGATGGCAGCACCGTATGGCAGATGGAATTTTACCGCCAGCGGCGAGAATGAGAACTGTTTTAAATACTTAAAATGGCGACGTTTTCCTTACTTGAACAGCGTGCAATCATTCGTTTTCTGAATTTGCGTGGTGCGAAACCAATTGAAATTCATCGACAGTTGAAGGAGACATGTGGTGATGGAGTTATGGATGTGTCGAAAGTGTGTTCATGGGTGTAACAGTTTAATGAAGGCAGAACATCATGTGACAACAAACCGAAACAACCTAGGGCTCGCACAAGCCGGTCTGACGACATGATAGAGAAAGTGGAGAGAATTGTTTTGGGGGATTGCCGAATGACTGCTGAACAGATCGCCTCCAGAGTTGGCATTTCTGTGGGTTCTGTGCACACAGTACTGCATGACGACCTGAAAATGCGAAAAGTGTCATCCAGGTGGGTGCCACGAATGCTGACGGACGACCACATGGCTGCCCGTGTGGCATGTTGCCAAGCAATGTTGACACACGACGACAGCATGAATGGGACTTTCTTTTCGTTGGTAGTGACAATGGATGAGACGTGGATGCCATTTTTCAATCCAGAAACAAAGCGCCAGTCAGCTCAATGGAAGCACACAGATTCACCGCCACCAAAAAAATTTCGGGTAACCGCCAGTGCTGAAAAAACGATGGTGTCCATGTTCTGGGACAGCGAGGGCGTAATCCTCACCCATTGCGTTCCAAAGGGCACTACGGTAACAGGTGCATCCTACGAAAATGTTTTGAAGAACAAATTCCTTCCTGCACTGCAACAAAAACGTCCGGGAAGGGCTGTGCGTGTGCTGTTTCACCAAGACAACGCACCCGCACATCGAGCTAACGTTACGCAACAGTTTCTTCGTGATAACAACTTTGAAGTGATTCCTCATGCTCCCTACTCACCTGACCTGGCTCCTAGTGACTTTTGAAAGACACTCTCCGTGGCCACACATTCACCAGCCGTGCTGCTATTGCCTCAGCGATTTTCCAGTGGTCAAAACAGACTCCTAAAGAAGCCTTCGCCGCTGCCATGGAATCATGGCGTCAGCGTTGTGAAAAATGTGTACGTCTGTAGGGCGATTACGTCGAGAAGTAACGCCAGTTTCATCGATTTCGGGTGAGTAATTAATTAGAAAAAAAATCGGAGGCCTTAGAACTTGAATGCACCTCGTATGTACAAAGTTTGGTGCAAGTCACTAAGTGCTCCACTCTCAGATACTGTATGACTAAATTAAGGGTATTCGCTCGTCGTGAGGTATGCTGCTTCTTCAGTCGCACCCCCACCCCTTTGATAAGTAGGTGGTTCTTACCCCATCAGCGATTCTTTCCTGGCAGTAAATGACTTGGTTACCTAAGCTTTCCAGTAGTTTAGATGGAAATGTGGAACACACATGCATACAGAGATACGTGCATCCATTTTTATTATACTTATGGATTCTCTGTGACCAAATGTTGCCATTTTATCTATATTTTCTTGGTGAATATTCTAGGACACTCCCCTCTTAGAAGATGGAAACAGCCTCGCTCACAGGGCTGCAGGCATACGTCCCGGCGTGATGAACAGTCAGACACCCTACTGCATGTCGCTTGGCCCGCTTTATCACGCGATCTCAGTCACATCAGCTAAATATGGCACACCTGAAGAAATTTCTGATCTCTCTGCACCGCCGATTGAGACAATAGACAAGGTTAAAGTCGTTGTTATCGTGATAAGATTATTTCTACGGGGGGTGGTTAATTAACGCCAGGACTGCCTAAAGGCTATGCTGAATATTTACGCGTTCTGCTCTTCTTTGGTTACAGGGGAGATCAAGGAGAGGGTCCGTTGGTGCGGGTAGCTGAAGCAGAAATTATTAAATATGCATCTAACATCTGCCATCACATATCTTACCTAAAGTGTTTTTGTCGAGTCACTGTGTAATACACTATCGCTTAATTAACTGTCATCCTTCTTCAGATTCAGAAAAAAGGGGAAAGCGAATGAAGTTGCTACGTGAACACGATTATTGTAGAATGGAGGCGATACTCCTGCCAACATCACAAATAGCGAAGAAAATGCGCGCGTAGTAAGATACTGTAGTAAAACCAGTGAAGGAGTTTAAATTCATCAACAACAGTATTTCCTACATTACAATCGAGAACAGTGATGTATCCTTGATTAAAGCACAAGTACCCTGTGAGGACAAGGAAAACTTCGTGAAGGAGGAATTTTACACTGATTGGGACTATGTGTGTAACTCGTCTCGTTGACAAACCATTTTGCCAAAGTAGCACTTGGTGATGTTAACGCCAAGCTGGATCAAGAAGACGTGAGCAGTAATGAAAGCCTGCCTCAAGAGAGCATGACAATGGCACCCGTTTGATCAATTTCACAGTTAGCAATGATATCTGCATCAGGAGTACATAAAACACACATAAAGGGACGTGGATAACACACGACGGGCAAACCATAAATCAGACAGACCACGTAAGTATCCAGAAGTGGTATGTAAACAGCATCAGAAATTAGCAAAGCTGTAGAGGAGTAGGTTGTGACACTGATCATTTGCTGGTGATAAGTAAGATGAACATTAAATTTAAGAAGGTGTGTAGAATAGCTAAGCGGACTAAATCTTACGATATAAACACATTAAAAGGGACAGAGATTAAAAGAATATCAGCAACTACTGGTCTGAAATTATGGAAAGAGTGAACAGGGTAGCATCTGAAACCGTAGGCAAACGAGAGGTCAGGTAAGTTGTGGTCAAGTCAATTGCGCCGGCAATATATTTAAGAGAGAAGGTTGGCTGGAGAGAGGTGCTTAGAAAATATGAATGATCAGAAGTTAAAAGAAGGATAAGGAAGGAAATGGCCACTACATTAATGCAGGAGAATGGGAAATATTACAAGGAGCTAATAGAAGAAACCGAAGACGACTGTATTTATCATAGAACAAGATAAATATACCAACAAAGAAACGTAGGAAAAATGAAGCATTTATTAAAGACACACGGTGACGATCCTCACGAATGAAACTGATGTAGAACCATGATGGCCAGAGTACTTATCAGAATTTTAAACTTTGGTCAGATCATTGAGTCAAAAAAATGGCTCTGAGCACTATGGGACTCAACTGCTGTGGTTATCAGTCCCCTAGAACTTAGAACTACTTAAACCTAACTAACCTAAGGACATCACACACATCCATGCCCGAGGCAGGATTCGAACCTGCGACCGTAGCAGTCGCACGGGATCATTGAGTCACTTCCAAGTGAGGTACCAGATGCGACAGACAGTAAACCAGAGACCTCCAATGAATAAGAATTACGGCAAATAATCAGAAACCTAAAAAACAAAAAGGCTTTCAGCTAAGATCAAAATGCAGGAGAGATAATAAAGAATGAGGACCCGTACCAGTTAAAATAATTATGAAGCTCCTAAAGAATGTTTGAGAGTATTAGCGATTGCCTGACGAGTGGAAAATGGCCGTAATCTGCCCTATACTAATAAAGAACGAACCCCTAGTATGTGATAATTACAAGGGGACTGCACTCCTTCATGTAAGCTACAAAATTCTGTGTCGATGTCTACTGAAAAGAATGATCCCAATTGCAGAAGGAATTATAGGGGTATAATCAATGTGATTTCAGAAAGAGTATATCAACTTTAGACCATCTTATTACGCTCAGACAGGTAGCAGAGAAAGGTTGGAGCATAACGCTGATATTCACATGGTTTTCGTGACTTCAAAAAAACTTATGACAAATTCGGTAGAGCACTTGCCCAAGAAAGGAAAAGATCCCGAGTTCGAGTCTCGATCCGGCACACGGTTTTACTCCGCCAGGAAGCTTCACATCAGCACGCACACCGTTGCAGAGTGAAAAATGCACTCCCTAAACATGTTTCCTGCCATCCAGTGCACATGAATTCCTCCACATTTCTAAATGCTCGTCTCATCCGTTTTGGCAATCGCAGGTTAATTGTCTGTCGGTCAGACAGAGAAAAGTGTCATCTGCTGTGTTTACTCTCATTTGCGGAGGACATTAACGTTTAGTGTCACGCCGACAACGAGGTCATTAGAGATGTAGCACAATCTCGGATTAGGGAAGGATGGGGAAGGTAAACGGCTGAGCCCTTTGAGAGGAACTATCCTGGCATTTGCCTGAAACGATTTAGGGAAATCATGGAAAACTTAAATCAGGATGGCCGTACGTGGGTTTGAACCGTCGTCCTTCCGAATGGGAGGTCAGTGTCTAAGCACTGCGTCACCTCGCTCGGTATATTCATTTGAGGAAAGCTCTCCTTGTTAAGAGTACGTCCCACAGAGAAACTCAGATCATAAGAGACAGGCCAAACTCAATGCTGAAGAAGCGCAACCAAGGTGTTTCTTTGTTTGATGGGTACAACCGATCCCATCCGTTGTGAAGTTCCGTACCTTGTCTGACAGCAGCAATTAAATATCACTGTTGAGTTACTTTAGTACTTTCTTCGATAAGAATAGAAACTGAAGTTGAGACTCAATGTATCTCCAGGAAAATGTAATAACACCAGATCAATAGATTTAGTACTTCTGCTTATTTCGATTTTGATGTCAGATAAAGACGTCCACAGGAAGATAATTTGTGCAAAACGATGACTTATCCATATAAATTGCCAACCGGCCTGCATCTCAACCACTGAAATTACCTGCTAAGCCTGACTTAGACTTTCAGCAGCAATTGTAGCAATAGCCATAAATGCTCGACTCCTCAGATTACATGACGTTATACCCTACCAACTATCACCCCTTTAGGGACCCTAAGGTTGTAGGTCGCTGAAAAGCAGCAAGCCGTCTGCCATATCCCTTTTCATTTAAAGTGAAAATAACACTCTACGTAGCGGGTAATGAGAGGGCAGAATACAATAAGGTCTGTAAAAGCGAAGTGGACTGCAGTGGCTGACTTCTAACTTCAAATCTTAATTACTTTTAACATGGTGTGGGTTTTATTTTCGTTTTACATTTGAGAGTGAGTAGAAACGGGGCAGAACGCTGGATATGGGACAGGCACAGCAGTGTCCAACGTAACGAGAAAACTGGCATCTGGCATCCGCACAGGTAGGCAGCGTAAGGTATTGTCTTCCTGAAAGTTGCCTCACCGAGTGAGTACCAGGGAACCGGAGCTATTGTGCGTTTATGAGCCACCCTCAGCCCAGCAGCCAAGCAGAGGTGAGGGAAGGAACTTCTTCAGTGAGGCGCCGATGCTTTCCTGTGTTCTGAAGAGTTCCTTCAGCATATACGAATCTTACACTTTTCAAAAGAAACAGGACTTGCGAAACAATAAAAGTCTAGCCTCATGAGCAGTTTCTTCTATTTTTTTTCAGTGTACATCAAATGTGAGACTAGTTGCTGGGCACGATTGGTAAAAATATTTGTGGCGTCACAAAAACAGAGCAGAAGGACTAGCTTTTGTGTTCTTTTAACGCAGCGCACTTCGTTGGTAGGATTTTTGTGCAAGAAGGAATCACGCCACTGGCCAGCTCAGTGTTCTTATTCAGTGATTGCCAGGCATGCCCTGTTTGGCGGAAAGAAAAGAGCAGGCTGTACGATTCAGCTAGAATATAGAGAGTCGGCTGTGGGACAGAACCACAGACAGATCAAAGAGTTCATCCAGAGATGAGGAGGTGTGAATCTGGTGCACTCTTAGCAGCTGACTGGGGTCCAGACTTCGTGTTGGTTGAAGCAGGGCCCTCACCCGGTGCCACGCAGATGCTACAAGAGAGGCGTTGTGTATCCCAGAGAGGTTTACTACTGAAATTTCAAGAAAACACTTTCTTTGAAGAGCCGAGCCACATGTTATTTCATACCACAAAGATCTCGCAAAATTACTGCGGCAAGAAAATTCGATAAATTATAGGTAATGCAGAGGCTCACCGACAATCATTCTTCCGACGCGCCATACGCGACTAGAACCAACACCGACTCAAAGGAAGGCCTCGGCGCTTGTTGGTGACGTCACGTCAGCTAGGCACGGCGAACGCCAGGTCTTTTGCAGACAGAAACGCCTGGGCCTGCTTATCACTATAAATCTCTTATTTTTGGACAAAATGTTTGGTATTGTTTTGGATTCTGCAGTTTTATTTAGATGAAAGATTTTCTTACTATCGTAAAGCTACAAATGAAGATCATATTTCTGTATTACTGAATCCTGTCGAAACAAACGTAGATCAATATGAGAAGATGCTTTCCCCCATTGCAATCTTCGGAAATTTTACATTCAAGTAACTACATTTACTTGATCCATTTTGTTATCGAAACTTACCCCAACCCCCATACAATGAACTCGTTTCTTTTATTTATTTTCGTTTGACATAGTCACTGTAAATGTGAACTAATTTACCTGTGTAAATGTCCAACTGTTGCCAGTCATTAGATTACAGTCGTTTTCAACGAAAGGAATTCTAAACAGGAAACAAAATAGCTTCATACATCGAAAATACTGCTGAGCTTAAATTTTTTTTTAAACATGCACATTAGAAAAGATAAATATTCCCCTCTTGCAACTGAAAGGAGGAACTTTGTAAGATAAAAAAATTTTATTTGATAAAACAAGTATCTCTCTTTTGCCTCTTCTTCTGTCCCCACCCCCTCCACCAACGTGTACAATCGCAAGATATTTCATTAACATTCAGTGCTCCTCACCCCATAGTCAACCAAGATACCTAAAGAAGAGCACCAATATGTTCACAATTTCTTGTAAAAGCAACCCAGTACAAACGTAACTTCCTCAGATTTACAAATAAGGTAAAGAAGCACGAATTCTGTTGCTGCTGGACCATGAAGTTGTTTTTGTATGTCAATCCTTAAAACAAGTGGAAATTTAAGTTCAGGAGTACACTATTTGTTAAGAAGTGTAATGAATTGCACAATTAATTGATTGCAGAAATCTCTCAGAACAATGTTTGGTGGTCAACTACCGCCAATATTTTCACATTTTCCTGTGTTAGGGCGGGAGACACCACCATTATGAGTATGCCTGCAACAGACCTGGCGTTCGCCGTGCCTAGCTGACGTGACGTCACGAACAAGCGCCGAGGTCTTCCTTTGAGTCGGTGTTGGTAGAACACCGTAATGGTATCAGAAATGCTCTCCGCCACACACCGTTAGGTGGCTTACGAAGTATGATGTAAACGTAGTCAGTGCCCAAAGAACACCAACGATAAAAATGTCTACACAGGCTTATCCTATAGTCGAGTCGCTGTCATAAGATCCCTAGCAATTGCAGTGTGCTGGGTGCAGCAGCTCCGCGTGTCTGCTGCAACAATCACGATACGCGATTTTGTAAACGTCCCTATGGTAAGACCTCAGTGTAGCCGGAGCTCTACAGACGGCTATTGTTTTCGCCTGCAACCGTTCAGAGCTGGCAACACCGTCAGCAGCTGTCAGAGATCAACTTACACCGACTCAACTCGAGTGGGTCTCGCTGTCCTGATCTGCTGTTGCAAACGATAAGTGATCAATAAAGTTAAGATTTTAACCGCATACGGAACCACTTTCTTTTGGGAACAGTCTGTATTTGTATCTGACAGTGACTGCCCCCCCCCCCCCCTCCCCAACTCAAGCACGCGTCGCCAGTTCCGGAGGCTGCGGCCCTCCTAAGTGAGTCGCTATTTCCGACCCCCCGGCGGGAGGGCCGGTGACAAAGTGATGTGGGGAATCCCCGGCTGCTAATTCAGTCGAGGGCGCAGGGGAAGCTGCCTGGAGCGGCGACAGCGCCCGCGTCTATTTGTGGCCGACGCGGCGTCTAGACTCCAGACAACGGCTGGAGCCGAGCTCTGCGGGCCGCGTTTTTCCGACCTCCGCCCCTGAGAGCTACACCTCATGTCCCCGACGTTCCCGCCCAGAGTGTCGCGGTGGATAGGAAGACCCAGCCAACTGCATCACATGTCGGACAGCCTGTTGTTTTCCCACAGCCACATGCAATGGACATGTATAACAAATTAAACCTGCCGGTATAATTATGCAGCATACTGAGAAATTATTGGTTAAAAACAGTCTTGGTTGCAATTTTAGTTTTTTTATTTTTCAACGACGCGTTTCGCCTTATTTAGGCATCTTCAGGTTATCTCTTATAGATGGACGCGAGAGGCACCAAGATCTGCATAACGCGTTCCCGTTCACAGGAGTGAGTAACAGTAAGATGGGGGCTCAGGTAGTAAGCATAATGCGCCACAGCGTCGTGTGCCAGTATTCACTCCTGTGATCTTGCAGATCGTGGTGCCTCTCGCGTCCATCTAGAGAAGATAACCTGAATATGCTTAAATAAGGCGAAACGCGTCGTTGTAAAATAAAAAAAATAAAAAATCTAAAATTGCAACCAAGACTGTTTTTAACCGATACTGTTAAGCACTGGTTTGCTGTTATACCACATATGGACTGGAAGAATTTCTATACTGAAAAATGTTTATATTCTTGGACTTGATGAGTTATTAGGTAGGCCGGCACGTGTGACCGAGGGGTTCTAGGCGCTTCAGTCTGGAACAGCGCGACCGCTACGGTCGCAGGTTCGAATCCTGCCTTGGGCATGGATGTGTGTGATGTCCTTAGGTTAGTTATGTTTAAGTAGTTCTAAGTTCTAGGGGACTGATGACCTCAGATGTTAAGTCCCATAGTGCTCAGAGAGATTTGAACCATTTTTTATTAAGTTATTTTTTGTATAAAACAAAGCAGGCTCTATCAGAGCCATTCTTGCGACCCACTTCTTCTGCCTCAGTAATACAGAACGTCACCATTCTTGGTACCTCTAAGTTAAATTTGAATAATAACGTTAATATTGGGTTATATGAATTCATACCTTATTGAAGTTGTACCTTAATCATCATTAATTATCTATACAGATTTCAGCAGCTTAATTCCGCTGAGAAACGAATGTTTGTTGTTGCGATAATTACGCGCCCACAGCGTGCTATCTCATGTATATTAGGACCTGTAGTTATTCTTGCTGTACACTACGTCACAGCATTGTACTGCATATTAACACGGTCCGCCGTCAGCCAACTTATCGCTTGCCTACAGCGGTATCTGCGCCTGCTTGTATCACAACAGGAAACTTAACAGGTAACACAGCGCAGATTCAGGTTCGATAAGGAACATGATTAAAAAAATAGGAGCGCGGGTACGCTACTACGAGCAGCATAGTGAATGCATTATTGTAGTCAAGATAGACACCAAGCCTACGCCTACCACAGCAGTACAAGTTTATATGCGGACTAGCTCCGTAGATGACGAAGAGATTCAAGAAATGTATGAAGAGATAAAATAAATTATTCAGGTAGTGAAGGGGAACGAAAATTTAATAGTCATGGGGGACTGGAATTCGATAGTAGAAAAAGAAAGACAAGGAAAAGAAGTAGGTGAATATGGAATGGAGATAATGAATGAAAGAGGAAGCCGCGAGGTAAAATTTTACCCAGAGCATAAGTTAATCATAGCTAACACTTGGTTTAAGAATCATGAAAGAAGGTTCTATACGTGGAAGAGACATGGAGACACTGGAAGTATTCAGATAGGTTATATAATGGTAAGAAAGAGATTTAGGAGCCAGGTTTAACTCTGACCACAATCTATTGGTTATGAACTGCAGATTAAAACTGAAGAAACTGCAAAACGTTGTTAATTTAAGGAAATGAGATCTGGATGAACTGAAAGAACCAGAGGTTGTAGAGAGTTTCAGAGAGAGCATTAGGAAACGATTGACAAGAACGGGCAAAAGAAATACTGTAGAAGAAGAATGAGTAGCTTTGAGAGATGAAATAGTGAAGGCAGCAGAGGATCAAGTAGGGAAAAAGACGAGGGTTAGTAAAAATCTTTGGGTGACAGAAGAGATACTGAATTTAATTGATGATAAGAGAAAACATAAAAGTGCAGTAACTGAAGCAGGCAAAAAGGAATACAAACGTAGCTAAGCAGGAATGGCTGGAGGACAAATGTAAGGATGTAGAGGCATATATCACTATGGGTAAGATAGACACTGCCTACAGGAAAATTAAAGAGACCTTTGGAGGAAAGAGAACCACTTGCATGAACATCAAGAGCTCATGTGGAAAAGTAGTTGTAAGCAAAGAAGGGAAGGCAGAAAGGGTGAAGGACTGTATAGAGGGTCTATACAAGAGTGATGTGCTTGAGGACAATATTATGGAAATGGAAGAACACGTAGATGAAGATGAAATGGGGGATATCATAAGGCATGAAGACTTCGACAGAGCACTGAAAGACCTAAGTCCAAGCAAGGCCCCAGGAGTAGACAACGTTACATTAAAACTACTGATAGCCTTGGGGAAACAAAATGGAAACCACTGTTAAAATCAAAAGTGTTTTGTTTGGTACAGTAGCTACATCTTCTAGCCACTGCATAGTCACCGCTCCGACTAAGACATCTGTCGTAGCGTTGTACTAACTAATACCCTCGTCATAGCAGGAAGCCGGCTGTGCTTTCCGCCAATTGCCTGCGCGGGCATGCTAGAGATACTGTCCAACACATATTTGCAAAGCTTCATCGGATTTCCGCAGTGGTTTCCATTTCGTGACCGATCGGAGCTTACTTTCAAATAGCCCTCGTATGTAACCCACAAGTAGGAGATCAAAAATATCTGGCAGTCGGGTAAGGACAATGTTTCGAGCGTCTGTTTGCTTTAAGATGGATGGTTGGCGTAGCTTCCCAGTTTTGTGCGAGCGCCGTTCGCGTATGGATGTGGCACAGGAGTTGTGCGAAGTCAGCAACCTACCACTTTAATCCACGATAGCAGTTAGTAAGTATATTTGAAACATACTCTTTTTCTTATAGTTTCTTTCCACTCTTATTCTTTTAGAAGATATCAACATACGAAATTTCGTTACATTTTCAGAAACGATATGGATCAGAGGCAAGAAGCTCCAATTCAAGTTCGGGGAGACTGAGAATGTGGAAGGTATTCCTGACTCGAACCCTAGCTATGAAGACGATGTTCTGGAAGGGCATGACTCATCCTGAGCCAGAGCAGTATGAGTCTGGGCAAGAGGACGAAGTTCTAGGTGAGCCAACTGAAAACAGTCCTGAATTTGCCTGTGATAAACTTCCCTGGAGCTGAAGGCAGAATTTTCGTTTCTTTTACATTCATGTGACCATAAAAAAAGTCTTCAAGAAGTCCGTCTTTCAAAATAAAAGAAGTTCTTGACATTCGTCTGCTGGAAAGTGAGCCATCAACCTCGGGAATGGCATTGAGGAATTCCGTGGCTCGCCGCTGTGACTGCGGAAGAACACGAAATACACTCCTGGAAATTGAAATAAGAACACCGTGAATTCATTGTCCCAGGAAGGGGAAACTTTATTGACACATTCCTGGGGTCAGATACATCACATGATCACACTGACAGAACCACAGGCACATAGACACAGGCAACAGAGCATGCACAATGTTGGCACTAGTACAGTGTATATCCACCTTTCGCAGCAATGCAGGCTGCTATTCTCCCATGGAGACGATCGTAGAGATGCTGGATGTAGTCCTGTGGAACGGCTTTCCATGCCATTTCCACCTGGCGCCTCAGTTGGACCAGCGTTCGTGCTGGACGTGCAGACCGCGTGAGACGACGCTTCGTCCAGTCCCAAACATGCTCAATGGGGGACAGATCCGGAGATCTTGCTGGCCAGGGTAGTTGACTTACACCTTCTAGAGCACGTTGGGTGGCACGGAATACATGCGGACGTGCATTGTCCTGTTGGAACAGCAAGTTTCCTTGCCGGTCTAGGAATGGTAGAACGATGGATTCGATGACGGTTTGGATGTACCGTGCACTATTCAGCGTCCCCTCGACGATCACCAGTGGTGTACGGCCAGTGCAGGAGATCGCTCCCCACACCATGATGCCGGGTGTTGGCCCTGTGTGCCTCGGTCGTATGCAGTCCTGATTGTGGCGCTCACCTGCACGGCGCCAAACACGCATACGACCATTATTGGCACCAAGGCAGAAGCGACTCTCATCGCTGAAGACGACACGTCTCCATTCGTCCCTCCATTCACGCCTGTCGCGACACCACTGGAGGCGGGCTGCACGATGTTGGGGCGTGAGCGGAAGACGGCCTAACGGTGTGCGGGACCGTAGCCCAGCTTCATGGAGACGGTTGCGAATCGTCCTCGCCGATACCCCAGGAGCAACAGTGTCCCTAATTTGCTGGGAAGTGGCGGTGCGGTCCCCTACGGCACTGCGTAGGATCCTACGGTCTTGGCGTGCATCCGTGCGTCGCTGCGGTCCGGTCCCAGGTCGACGGGCACGTGCACCTTCCGCCGACCACTGGCGACAACATCGATGTACTGTGGAGACCTCACGCCCCACGTGTTGAGCAATTCGGCGGTACGTCCACCCGGCCTCCCGCATGCCCACTATACGCCCTCGCTCAAAGTCCGTCAATTGCACATACGGTTCACGTCCACGCTGTCGCGGCATGCTACCAGTGTTAAAGACTGCGATGGAGCTCCGTATGCCACGGCAAACTGGCTGACACTGACGGCGGCGGTGCACAAATGCTGCGCAGCTAGCGCCATTCGACGGCCAACACCGCGGTTCCTGGTGTGTCCGCTGTGCCGTGCGTGTGATCATTGCTTGTACAGCCCTCTCGCAGTGTCCGGAGCAAGTATGGTGGGTCTGACACACCGGTGTCAATGTGTTCTTTTTTCCATTTCCAGGAGTGTATTTAGTACTCGATGAGTGTGTAATCAGTTTATTTGACCTGATCAGTCTAAGATCGTACATATACGTTGTTCCAAAAAGTATTGTTACATTAGTAGTTTTTAGAATATGTATCATTTAACCTCAACCAAAGCCAATACCGTCATTTTAGTTAAATTGTGATATACCACCAATATTTTGTTGTTTTCCGAAATACGTTTACTTTTTTGATAACTTTTGATAAACATTATTATATGATAAAAAATCCAAGAAAAAATTTTCGAACTTCAATTTCTTCTTTTCTTTATCTGACAGAACAGTATAAGCAGGTAATCCATGCGACCACTTAATTTTTTTTTTATTGCGCGCCTGTAGGATTAATTCTTAAACTACGTTTGTTTGTTGTTTTCGTTTATATGTCAGTTTTTGCGTCTCTTTCTTCGCCTGCGCCTTTGTCGGCGTCCTGTCTCGCCATGCCCTGGAACTGCCTATCCTCAACAAAACAACGAGATCGACAAATTCATTCTGAGCACCGAAAAATGTTTTGGAATCGAAATGGCGTCCCACACATTAACTGCACGCCTAGACGAGACACCATAAACTGGTAGAGTGGCCTTCACCGATTCGGCTTACACGAATTCGGCATCTATCTGCTGGAGGAAAACCAAAAACTCGAATTCGTTATATCTTTTAAATCACAGACCCCGAACGCAACACATGTATTTGGCAACTTCTAGCTGCTACCATTATTTGAAATGATTTCAAAACAGCATTGAAAACAGCCGTACAATGAAATACATATCAATGGAAACATTTTATTTAACATTACACATACTAAAATATTTCATGAAAACAAATTAATTTATTTTGTACGCCCATTCTCAATCTGTGGCTGCTTTGTATGATACGCGCTTTACAAAATCTGCTTTGCTAAATTCACCACTTTTTATATAGTAACTCTAATTTTTGTTGTATGAAAGCTTGCCTCTTTTTGGTATTTACATTCGTTATGCTGATGTGGGCATTTTAGGCAGGATTAATTCTTATGTACGTATCGGACTGTGCATGTTTCAGACTTTTCAAAATTTGAAGATTCTTCCTGCAAATTTAAAAGACAAAAGCTTTTGTTTGTGATAAGGTCTGTGACGTAAGCAATGGTCGCTATTCCTGGTAGCTCTAAGCAGAAAGGGCGTCAAAGTCGCGTTGTATAAGATAATTTTAGGAATAAAAAGAGAAATTTTAAAAAAATGCACGCGAAGTACGTGAAGTATACTGAAAACATCAACTTGAAGTGCGAGTCTGTGTGGTGGAGGAAGATTTGCGATGAGAGAATTCATAACCGAATATACAAAACATCCGTTGTAATCGAGAATCATTTGTCCATTTTACATATATCGTGTTTTTACTTCACGGGTATTTTCCCAGTTTCGCAAAATTAGGAATATGCATGACGATAACAGCGAATCACGTTGGGAAGTTTGTCGCCAGTGCTCTCTTTTGCAGTTGTTTCCTAAATTGTAAGCTCTCATAGGTGGATTCTTCGAAGTCTGTGACCAACGTTTTTGGTTTAAAAGGCAGTAGTCTTGTCCCGCATTCATAATGAATACATTTCAGAATACTGAGAAACGTTCTCACCTTCGTATCTTTCATAAGGATGAATACTATTGGCATGTAACAACATCCAGAATAACAATGTGTTGTAAATAGCTGAAGAAAATATTTTCGTGCATATTGAAAAGTACCACCCATCAATATAATTTCCTACTGATGTAGAAATTCTAGATTTGAGTCGATAGAAAAAATATCATGCCATTTTCTATATCGTTACAGAGGTTAAAAATTTCACTTGTTGTTGTTATCTCCATCTATGAAAGACAATCTGAATTCCACGTAGATTTTGGCAGTTTCGGTATACTCTTCAAACGAGCATGAGTAATGTTAATGTGTATATACTCTGCATACTTTATGACAGTTTTTAATTCAAAGCTTCGCGTTCTCTTTTAATAGAATTTCATAACATTCTTCTGTTTATTGAGTATTGTGGGACAGGTAAGTGGTCATGCCGGCCTTCCAAACGCGAAAATAGGTTTTCAACCTCTTTCGAACAATTTCACAAAGCACAGAGACCAGTTACCAGAGCATAGTCATCCACGTTCTCCAGATACTAAAAGCCAACGCAAATTAAATTTACATTACCGTGATTACTATAAACAGGTAGAAAAATATATCTATTTGCCATATTGCTCTCTTCGATAACCTTAATTTGAAGACCACAGTGAAACACTATATAAGCCTGTACAGACGCTAGCCACTTAATGGCAACCACGGAACCGATGAGGTATGTTTACAGCCAGAAATTCCATCTCTGGTGAGTCATTCAGGGAGTCAGGCCCTTCTGCTACCTGAGTGCGGAGCTGCCGGATTCGAGTGAGGAATTACCTGAAACTTTTCCAATACCCTTCCTGTGCTCATTAAAAGTTGCCGAATTCAAGTGTACCCCACCGATTACACCATGCAGCTCGAAACAAAGGACATGAATTGTTGTCTAGTAAATTATGTTTCTCCGCGATAAGACTCGCCCGTATTCTGTTGGGTTGGCGAACGATTTGTTTCCGCTGTTTAGGTGGGAAGCTTTTTAACTTCCGCCTTATAGACCGGACAAGGCCCCGAGTGATTATCATCTTTTTCGCAAACTGAAGGACTTATTGGGAGGAAAGAGCTATGGAAATGAAAATGAACGGAAGGAGGACGTTCGTGACTGCCTCAACAACTTCATGGCGACTTAAGAGGGGGTACTAAAAAAAACCGGGATGACATTGCCACGGGTGAGCTTGTGTAGTACGCATTTCTGTCGCTAGGTGTGTATAGCTCACCTCATTGCCAATTGAGTGCCGCCTGTGTTGTCGACTTGGCTTGCTCTGTTCAACTACAGTTACTGTTGTTGCTAGAACTGTTTTGTTCTTGTTTCGTTTTTTATGACGGCAAGTTTAAGTGAACAACGTAAAGCTGTGAAGTTTTGTTTTCTCCTCTGTAAAAATGCTGCTGAAACTGTTTTAATGTTGAAAACAGCTTACCAAGATGACGCTAAGGGAAAAACTAAAGTTTATGAGTGGTTTGCTCGAATTAAAAATGGCGACATGTCAATTAATGACAAACCGCGTTCAGGACGTCCATCAACTGCCCGAAACGATGACAATATTGAAAAAGTTCGAGAGCTTGTGTTCACAGACCATCGATGGACAGTTGATTAACTGTCATAAAGTACTGGGTTATCGTTGAGCACGATTCAGCAAATTTTAGCGGGATATTTGGGAATGAAAAGGGTTGCTGCCAAGTTTGTTCCTCAGGTTCAGACTGACTGTCAAAAGGAACATCGAGATGAAATATGTCATGCTTTGAAACAAAAACTTGAAACTTTTGCAGATTTCCCTTTCGAAGATCATTCCTGGTGGTGATTCATGGTGCTGTGGTTACGACCTAGAAACAAAGCAACAGTCAAGCCTATGGAAGACGTCATCGTCACACCGTCCAAATAAATGTCATCAACTCAAACATCAAAACAATGCTGTCTTTTTTTATGCAAAGGGCGTACTTCATTCAGAGTTTGTTCACCCAGGTCAGACCGTCAATCAAATTCTTTATTTAGAAGTTTTAAGAAGATTGCGCAACAGTGTTCGTCAAAAAAGTCCCGATTTGTGGCAGACGGGAGACTGGTTCCTCCATCACGCCAACGCATCTACCTACACACACGATTATCTCTGTTAGACAATGGCATGGTCCGGCTCCCCTATGCACCTTACTCGCCTGATCTGACTCCGTGCGACTTTTTTTATTTCGTAAGTTATGTTGCATTCTAGATATTTAAAATATTTAATTTTTTCCAAGATTTTGTTACTAAAGACTAACTCGTTGTCACTGGCTGTCTGCCCTGAAATACCATCAATTGATTTATCTGCCGACAACGTTGAGTTGTAACCTGAGGCTATCTTCTGCTACTTCTGGACTCCCATCTGAAGTACATCATTCCATCCAATCAGAGTTACGTATAAAATCTCCGTATAAAATTATGTTTAGTCAAGTGTCACGATCTGAAGATACTGCTTTAAGTACAACATTTTCCATTGGCTAGTAACTTCTAATAAAGTTGAAAAAAAAGCACCCTTGTCGAACCCCTTTGTTTGTGTTCATTGGTTTTGTTGTTATATTTCCCGTATCTATAACAATTTCGGTGTTTGTGTATAGATTGTTAATAGCATATTTGAGCTGAGATGGATAACCTCGTTCAGCCATGATATTCCACAGCATCTCTCTATTTACACAGTTGAATACTTTTTCAAAATCCACAAAACAAGACGGGTTTCTCTATTGGCTATCGTCTCTTTTCTATAATTTATTGCAGTGTAAAAGCGCTGTCAATAATTGTTCGTTCATTTCTAAAACCTGACTATTCAGGTTTAATTAAACTGTATATAGGAAAAAGAAACTGAAATTGAATTGTACATAAGAAAGAAACTGAAGTGCTGTTAGCAATAAATTACAAATGTAACAGCAGGTTTATGAGATTTATTAATTTTAACTATTAGGAGGCCAGTCTATTTTGTCATCAACAATTTTTTTGAGCTTGGGAGACCAGGTAGTGGCTGCCATTCTAATACGTTTGTCCAAGTCTTCATCAGACAGTCTATACTTGTATTTATGAAACTCGTACTGAAAAATAAACCTCTTACAGATATGCAGAGATGAACATTGCTTTCTCTTTGAGACCAACATGGACCAAAATTGCTTATTTTTCTTTGGGAACAAGACGAAAATATTTTCAGAGCCTGAAGAAAGCGATTTTGTAGATAAATCATTTTTTAAATCGGTCAGTTCCAACTCCACTGCAGCGCTGTCTTCAAGAACATCTAAATGCTCCATGACACAACTAGAGAACTCTTCAGCACCAATCTCTATAAAATCAGATTTGGCCATCTGTGCAGCAACTGAAATGCTTTTGAAATCGTGGAAGCGTTTGTTCTACTGACTTCTCATATCTGAAAGAATTTCAACGTATTGTTTACTGTTGTAAGGAGGCACTGAAGAATCTTGCTTGTCAAGGGTTTGTTTCAAACAGTGGAAGAGTCTGTTGCAGTTAGGATGAGATTTTCCCCACAGTTCCAGATGCTTTGAGAATGAAGCAGAATCTGAAGTTGTTCTGCCAGTATCTTTACCCTTATCCGGAAGCTGCAACTTCAGGATTTTCAGTTTTTGGTGATGTCTGTTAGAAAACCAAAATCCGGCATTCAAATCGAATCTTGGAGTTCACGGAAAGACTCGTCCCAGTCTTTCAAGAATTCTACTAAGGCAGGAAGGAACTGTAAAACTCTTTCTACTACCCCAGCGAACTTCCGTATAGAGCAGGAGATCGTCACACTGGATCTTATTTGGCTTATCTTTCCTCTCCTTAGAGCAGGATCTAGTGGAAAATGTGGAAAATCCTTTTCAATCCTTTAGTGGACAGTTTTGAAGGGCTCTTTTTTCTCTACTGGTACACTTGCATAGCATAGCTAACACACAGATTTGTTCTTTACCTGGATAAACTTTTTTTCTGAACGCACCTTAATTGAATCCTAGCTTTGTATCAATGCGTAATTCAAGCTATCCAAGTTAGCAAATACCTGATGTAAACACTAAAAACATCATGAGCACAACATCACGCGTATACAATCAGCTATGTGGCTGACAATGCAGAATTCTTGACTGAGAATAACAGTTGACTAGGAATAGAGAAACAAGCGACTGTTTGGAGTGTGATCGGGGCTCAGTTAAACAATCCAAGTTTGCCAACCTGAGCGGTACCGAGATCTACCAAAAACTTCCTCGTGGACTATTAGAAGCTTGCTATCGGCGGATTGGCTGTCAACTACGTGCTAGCTCGTTCCATAGTCTAGTATCTGTGGCTAAGTTTATAAAATAAGTAAACAGTTGACAGCTATGAAAGGATTTACAGTAAATTCCAGATTTTGCATTAGGACAAAACGAGTGGCTCGTTTTTATTAGCTTCTATATTCCCTTGAGACAAGTGAAGAAAATCGACTTTTGCTGCTCGCGTCATAGACGGAGAGCACTGTTTCCACGTTGTCGGTGCCTGAATCTCCCAGAGCCGTAGTGACAGCGTCCTTCCATAGGATTTCCAGATGATCGAGCTGCGCGCTCGAGCGTAACTTTCCGCTCGGAGCTACATCTAACCACAACGACAGGAAACAGGTACTCCTGTTCTGAGACGTGAAAGATAAGCTCCTAATTTACGTTTACACCTCAGAAACCACTGCTACGTATTGTGTTCAGCGTTCCACTTACCGTTTGTAATGCTTCTCTTTCTTGTGACGTTTAAGCTGATTAACATTCGCCGTTTTTGGAAATTATAACGTTGCCAGTACCAATTCAGCTCGTTTACTGTATGCCATATTTAATGTTCCTGGTACACAACAAGATTTACACGCTCAGTGGACACTCGCGCGCCGGAGATCATCGCCATCAGTTTATCGTGTGTGTGCCATCATGTTTGTGCTTTAGTGTGTTTCGCCGTCATGCTCCTTCGTTCACCTGTACCGTCTAATTCATCAGAGTCCGTGTAGTGTTGGCTCAAGAGCCAACACCGTGTCGCTACAGGATGCCGAAATGCACGCGTCTAAATACACGCAGACCGGCGTGAGGTCTGGAACAGGACAATGTCTTGAGAATTGCAATAAAGTACGAAAATCTTGTAATACTTAACTTTAATCCATAATTGGAGTACATCGCTCTTGATAATACAAAAGTATAATAAGTTCCAGATAACTGGTAATGGCGCCTTGCTAGGTCGTAGCAAATGACGTAGCTGAAGGCTATGCTAACTATCGTCTCGGCAAATGAGAGCGTAGTTGTCAGTGATCCATCTCAGGCAAAGTCGGCTGTACAACTGGGGCGAGTGCCAGGACGTCTCTCTAGACCTGCCGTGTGGTGGCGCTCGGTCTGCAATTACTGACAGTGGCGACACGCGGGTCCGACGTATACTAATGGACCGCGGCCGATTTAAAGGCTACCACCTAGCAAGTGTGGTGTCTGGCGTTGACACCACAGTCCGTGTGCAGTGCCAACAGTTTCTTTCGGTGTCTTCGCGTGTGAACGGCTACGTGTTCTTTGTTTATGTGTCTACTGTTTTTTGCCCCACAATTTTGTTCTCTCTATTCTGTGACTCCATTGTTTTTTCAATTGTTAAACTTGTGGCTGAAGAGCAGCGTAATATGCTGCTGCCAGCCCACCTTATGTAAAGGTGCTTAAATGACAAAAAAGAAAAAAAACAACAAGTTTATACGCTGCTTTTATTATTCCTTAAGTCGTTGTCTATCAGTAACGGTAATTGTTCTGCACCCTTTTAAATAACTGATGGAGCCCCTCCACGCCCACACCAACGTGGTGAGCAAACCAAAAGTTGTACTGTCACCTCCGTATAACATGTTAGTTTTTGAATCAGGAGTCACAAGATGCGGGCTGTGATGTTATCCATGCGTCTGGGTAAGATTACTCATTAACATGGTCCATCAGGAAATAGAAAGTGGACGAAAGCGATCGAAGGGCAGAGGAAATAAAGTGCCAGGCAAGCGCCAAGGGAAAAATACCTCTGCGACAGTAGGACGGGCAGTGAGGACAGTAGCGGCTTGCTAACTGCGACAGTGCTTGCAAGGAGTGGTTATGTTAGTGCGGGGTATTGTGCATCGCTACCTTTGTCGTTGCGGAAGCTCGCTGTAGGGCTTGCTGCAGTTGCTGCGTCCCTGTAACAGTTCAAGGTCGTCATCATCAGTGGGCGATCGGTCGCAGATCAGCTCACAATGTAGGGTGTGTGTGTGGCTGGTTTGCGTGCTGTGTGCAGTACGGTTTCCCTGTGATTGCCTGTTTTTCGGCGGGTCGAGCATCTGGGGTTACCAGTAGCAGCTGTACTGCAGAGGCTCGCCAGTACTGCGTGTTAGCGTGCTATGGACCACAGATGTTTAGTTTCTTGCCAATAGTGTCTCCATCCGCCGATATATCGAACAATAGAGCAGTCTCTATTATTACGTTTTGAACGTACATTTCAGCGCTCTCTTCTCAAGCTGCTATTTTGTACTGTTCTTGCCTCTTCCTTTGCGACGTCTGTCTCATACTTTCGAGACCTGCTGTTGTTTTCAAGTAATGTACGTGAATGGCTTTGTTTGGCAATATATGACAATGTTTGTAGACAATACTCTTATTCTGTATCACATTCTATGGTGATGGCGGTTCAGTATCAACTATAAATCACGATACAGACAGAAAAAAAATGTGTGTGAAATCTTATGGGACTTAACTGCTAGGCCATCAGTCCCTAAGCTTACACACTACTTAACCTAAATTATCCTAAGGACAAACACACACACACATTCCCGAGGAAGGACTCGACCCTCCGCCGGGACCAGCCGCACGGTCCGTGACTGCAGCGCCTAAGACCGCTCGGCTAATCCAGCGCGACAATACAGACAGGAATATCACCATTGCATAGATAGAACGACGTATGATGATCATCGCCTGACTTTATTCGCACATATATTGTAGATCAAAATGTCTAATGTCGAATATTCAAATATTTCTTCCAATTGTGAGGTAGGCCACCCTTCCATTCTATAGCGTCCTATGGAGATTCCAACCGGACTGCCTATAACTTCGGACTGCTCTGCCTACGCCTTCCTAAACTATGATGAGTGACGGGGCTAAAATTTTGGTAAATTGTGTGATATCCACCGTCCCGTTGGACGCCAACAGTGCGGTAACTTCTAATTTTTAATGAAGAAGCAGGGAAACATTAACTGATGCTGTGTTTGCTCATCGCCAGGTTTTATAACAACTAAGCCAAAACTCATTTCTTCAGTGGTCGTGAGCAGAACGTCGGAGTGACAGAGGAGAACACAGATGGTACTTATGAAAAGAGTTTCTTAAAAAAAATTATTTGCAATATATTCCATTACAATATTCGTAATAGATATGAATGTGTTGTGTGTCTGTACGTGTGTACGTGCCTGTGTGTGTGTGTGTGTGTGTGTGTGTGTGTGTGTGTGTGTGTGTGTGTGTGTGTGTGTGTGTGCGTGTGCGTGTGTGCGTGTGTGTGCACGTGGAGTGCAGTATAATGTTTGTGTTGGATACGATGACGACGACGATGATGATGATGATGATGAGAGAAAGAAGAGGCGAAACCCCATACCAGCACATAGCCTACTCCACGTAAATAGCACAAAGGGGGCTGCCAGGCTTAACGTCCCAATCCGACGGTCGGTTCACCATCAGCTGGCTTCTGTGGCCGAGCGGTTCTAGGCGCTTCAGTCCGAAACCGCGCTGCTGCTACAGTCGCAGGTTCGAATCCTGCCTCGGGCATGGATGTGTGTGATGTCGTTATGTTTAAGTAAGTTCTAAGTCTAGGGGACTGAGCCGGCCGAAGTGGCCGTGCGGTTAAAGGCGCTGCAGTCTGGAACCGCAGGACCGCTACGGTCGCAGGTTCGAATCCTGCCTCGGGCATGGATGTTTGTGATGTCCTTAGGTTAGTTAGGTTTAACTAGTTCTAAGTTCTAGGGGACTAATGACCTCAGAAATTGAGTCCCACAGTGCTCAGAGCCATTTGAACCATTTTCTAGGGGACTGATGACCTCAGATGTTAAGTTCCACAGTGCTTAGAGACATTTTTTTGGATCACCGTCAACAATGTTACGTGCCCTCACTTCATGAGACACTGAGCAGAGGTCTGATGTTTAAACCAGAACATTGGCGCAAAGGCTGTTGATCAAGAACCCTACGGCACCACCTCTTTCCCCTTACTGGTAAAATACTGGCAGTGAAAATTTTTTCCACCACCAGGTTTCGAACCAGCTTACACCCAGTTCAAAATAGTTTATTAAAACAACAAAAAACAATAAACATCATTAAAGATAGTAGTCAGAGCGCTTTGACTCACAGGCACGGCACAAGTGGGTCCTTTGAAAGCTCTGCCTCGTCAGGTCTCACCAAATCGGCTGTGGCAGCGCAGCATTGGCTGTCAGCGGGCGTCGTTTTGCAGTGGCGAGTATTTGGGCGGTTGTCTTGTCCTTCATCACTGCGAGCAGACGGAGCAATACTGTCGCCTTCAATGTTGTTGACAACGCAACAGGAACAGCTGGTAGCATGTAGCTTTAGTGTGATGATGGCCACTGGCTGGTCGAAACTGGTAACAGATGCTCTTTTGATTGTGTCGAAAAATTATAAAAGAATGGTCTTCTATTCTTCTCGAGACAGAGAGAGAGAGAGAGAGAGAGAGAGAGAGAGAGAGAGAGAGAGAGAGAGAGAGATCACCGGCGCTTATCGAGGTCATGTTTAGTTACTAGCATCTTTGGAAAGAAATCACACAACGTTACAGCCATATTGGTCTATTTGTTTGTGTTTGGCATTCGTGTGAATCAAGGAAGTCGAGAGAATGTCAAAAAATGTACGAAAAAGAATTTCATGTGGTGATTAAACATTACTTTATGACAGGGAAAACACCTCAGGAGACTAAAGAGAAACTTGATAAACATCATGGTGACTCTGCACCTTCGATTAGAACAGATTATAAGTGGTTTCAAGATAAGTGATGCTGAACTTTCTGGAAGCCCTGTGGAGTTTACGACTCCAGAAATCATTGATAAAATCCATGATATGGTGTTGGATGACAGAAGATTTAAGGTGCGTGAGATTGCTAGTGCTGGGGGCATCTCGAATGAACGGGTACATAATAGTTTGCGTAAACATTTGGACATGAGAACGCTATCCGCAAGATGGGTTCCGCGATTGCTCACGATTGACCAAAAACGGAATCTTGTGAAGTGTTGCAATGATGGTTTGTAGCTGTTCAGAAAGAATCCGCAGGACTTTAAGCGTCGTTTCGTCACTGTGGATGAAACATGGATACATTAATATACTCCTAAGACCAAACAACAACCTAAACAATGGGTTACCAAGGGAGAATCTGCATCAAAAAACGCGAAGACCATTCCTTCGGTCGGAAAGGTTATGGCGACTGTCTTTTGGGATTCGCAAGGGATAATCCTCATCGACTGTTTGGAAAAGAGTAAAACTATTACAGGTGCATATTATTCATCATTACAGGACCGTATGAAAACCGAGCTGCAAGAAAAGCGCCGGCGATTGGACCCCAAAAAAGTCCTTTTCCATCATGATAATGCACCAGCACACACCTCAGCAGTTGTGGTAGCAAAATTAATGGAAATAGGATTCCAACTCGTTTCACATCCCCTCTTCCCCCCCCCCCCCCCCCCCCTATTCTCAAGACTTGGTTCCCTTGGACTACTATTTGTTCCCCAATTTGAAGAAATGGCTGGCGGGACAAAGATTTTATTCAAACGAGGAGATGATTGCAGCAACTAATAGCTATTTAGCAGACTTGGACAATTCCTATTATTCGGAAGGGATCAAAAAATTAGAACAAAAACAGGTTCCAATGGCTCTGAGCACTAAGGGACTTAACCGCTGAGGTCATCAGTCGCCTAGAACTTAGAACTACGTAAACCTAACTAACCTAAGGACATCACACACATTCATGCCCGAGGCAGGATTCGAACCTGCGACCGTAGCGGTCGTGCGGTTCCAGACTGTAGCGCCTGGAACCGCTCGACCACTCCGTCCGGCAAATTAGAACAGCGTTGGACGAAGTGTATAAGTCTAAATGGACACTAAGTCGAAATATAAAAAAGGTTTACTCCAAACATTTAAGTAGTTTTTATTTTTGCATGGACTTTTCAGACGCCCCTCATATATGAAGGAGGACGCAATGAGAGTGAAGATAGCTCTGCTGAGAGGTCCATTGTCCAGCCTCATTAATGTGACCACCCGTTAAATGCCTGAATAACCAACTTTTGAAGTGCGAGCCTCTGCGAGATGCGCAGGAAGAGAGTCAATGATGTTCTGGAATGTACCTACAGGGATGTGGAGCCATGCCGATTTCAGTGCCATGACCAGCTGCGCTAGGTTTTGTGGCTGAAGATCCAGGTCGCATACAGCTCATCGAAGGTGGCCACAAGATTTTGGATTTGGTTTAAATCTGGGGAGTTTGATTGCCAGAGGGGTACTGTAACCTCATTCTGGTGCTCTTCAAGCAACGCACGTACACTGTGAAGTATGTAATACGAGGTGCGACAATAAAGTAATGAGACTGATTTTCTTTGCAAGATGTCGCAACCCTGCAGCGTTGTGTAGGCACAATATTTTTGACCTTGGTCTATAAGCTAGTTCTAGTCCAAGTGGCACATCGATGCAACTGCTCAGTCGTGAGTTGTGTTGTAATAAGTTAACACATGTTTGTGTCTCTCGTCACGGGAATAGAACTGCATAATATTGCGCAACGGTATGCCATTTCCTTTTGCGTTAAATTGGGTGAAAACGCGACTACAACTTACGGTAACTTTCAGAAGGCTTTTGGAGAGGAGGTTATGTCAAAAGGTCAAGTGTCTCGTTGGTATAAAATGTTTAGTAAAGGAAGAACGAATATTGAACATGAAGACCGCAGTGAACGACCATCAATCTCACGGACGGATGTCAACTTGTCCAGGGTGCGTGAACTTGTACGATCTGATCAAAGATTATCCATGAAAATGATTGCGGAAGAACTGAACATCAATCGAGAAACGGTTCGTCTATTAATACTTGAAGATCTTGGTATCAGAAAGACCTGTGCAAAAATGGTCCCCAAAAATCCGACACCGCAACAGCGAGAAACACGGAAAAAGTGGCAGCCGATCTGTTAGAGCAAACGGAAATGAATCCAGAATTGTTGAGCCGTGTTATCAATGGTGATGAAAGTTGGTTTTTTCAGTACGATCCAGAGACAAAACGCCAAAGTTCGCAATGGTGCTCAAAGGGATCATCCAGACCAAAAAAAGCTCGCATGTCAAAGTCAAAAGTGAAATGCATGCTTGTGTGCTTCTTTGATTCCAAGCGAATTGTTGATAAAGACTGGGTGCCTCCTGGACAAACAATTAGCCAATATTACTACAAAGAAATTTTAGAAAGACTTCGCAAAAGAGTTCTTCGTGTCCATGCCAACATTGCTGATAATGCGCCACTCATACTGCTCTGTCAGTACAGCAATTTTTAACCTCAAAATAAATTTCAGTACTACCACAGCCACTTTGTTCACCAGATATCGCTCCGTGCGACTTTTTTCTATTTCCAAGTGTCAAAACAGCGGTCAAGGAACACCATTTTCGAACAACACAAGATGTCCAAAATACTGTGACGAGGGTCTTGGAGGATATTACAGAAGATGAGTTCCAGTGTGTGCAATCAGAAGGGTACTACTTTAAAGGAGACAACATTAAACTTGACTAAAACGGTAAGCAACATTTTTTTTCACATCGGTCTCATTACTTTGTTGTCGCACCTCGTATGTTGCATTGTCCTGCTGGTAGATTGTAATATTTCTGGCTTATTCAGCCATCATATTTGGCTCCAGGAGGCTATTCCCAGGGCAGTGGAGATGCAAGAAGCTTAGAGATGACGCAATGTAGGATGAGGTACCGGTGACAGATGTTAGATTCGGTGAGACAGACCGCCTGCATGATGCTGCTGCTCTGTGAGTGGCTGCTGTGTTCGGCGGTAGGGCGCCAAAACGTTAAACTTTAGTTGCTATTATTAATTAAACCTGTCATCCAAATTACTTCATTTTTTTAAATAAAAATCTCTCTACAGCCAGCTATGAATCAGTCATTTCAAAATTATTAAAATCAAAGTATTACTAAAACAAAAGACTGACGATATTACTGCCGATGCACTTCGGTGGCGTTCGGGTCACGCCTTGCTGTCTTGGCGCGCGAAATGTCTCGGGCAGTCCGGCTCTCCAGTTCTGACCGTTCCAGTAGACAGACATGTTGTCTGTTATACCAGTATTTGTTTCATGCAATTTTATCTACTACAGTTCCGACCGTCGCTAGGTACAGACATGTCGTCTGTAATAGTAGTATTTGATTCATGTAATTTTATTCTCCAGTTTGACCGTTCCAGTAGACAGACATGTTGTCTGTGGCAGGATGTTATTTCAGCCAGATATAATGACTGTGGAAAGATATGCCCAATACGTTGTGATCAAGAATAGTTTCTCGTGTCTATATCAATAAAAACGCGAGTGGCATCCCAAATGAGTTATAGTTTATTCGTAGCAGCAGTTCCTTGCGAAGTTAATTTCAGCCTCAAGAAGAAGAATCCACGACCTGCGTGCTGTTTTCTGCGCTGGGGACATCATCATGAAGACAGCAGATTAGAGAAGTGCACAAGAACTTATGTATTCCACACAGGGCAGTGGAAACAACTAGGCACCTCACGTGTACTGCACGCACTGTACAAATGTGCTCAGTGACACGTCACCTGCAGTAATGCAGAGGAGGTAAAGAAGGGTGAAAGTATGAACACTGTCTCACTTTTATTTCTTTTTCTTGACGAGAAATTAACTGCATGTAGGGGCTAACATGTTCCACAAGGACAGAAACATGCTTGTGTTCATCCATTGTGCCTTCTAGAATGACAAGATCACCCACGGAATGCCACGAAAACATTCCCAAGACCATAACGCTCCCACCTCCGAACTGGACCCTTATGTCGACTGTTGCAGAGTGTTTCAAGCCGTACACGCCAACGGCCACCTGTCTGATGAAACCTAAAACGTTATTCGGCCCCCATGACGCCACTCCGTGGGCGTCCGGAACTGGCGTGCAAATTCCGGCGTTCGTCGCCAATGAACAGCAGTGAGCATGGGTGCTTGAACGACACCTCTGCTACAGAGGCCCACACGCATCAACGTGCACTGAACTGTCGTTGAGGAAACACTGTTGGTAGTGTAGTGTCACCGCAAGGCACCACACCTGCTCGGTTGTAGGCTTCAAATCGGCCGCGGTCCGTCACTACACATCGGACCCGCGAGTCGCCACTGTCGACGCTAGCAGACCGAGCGCCGCCACTCGGCTGGTCTTCTAGTTCTAGAGCCGACGTTCGTAGGAATGGTTCACTTGTTATAGCTTCAGATATCTCATTTGCAGAGACGCTAGTTAGCATACCCTTCGGCTAAGTCAGTAGTCGTCTAATGAACAAAGTAAGAGCATATGGACTATCAGACCGATTGTGTGATTGGATTGAAGAGTTCCTAGATAACAGAATGCAGCATGTCATTCTCAATGGAGAGAAGTCTTCCGAAGTAAGAGTGATTTCAGGTGTGCCGCAGGGGAGTGTCATAGGACCATTGCTATTCACAATATACATAAATGACCTTGTGGATGACATCGGAAGTTCACTGAGGCTTTTTGCAGATGATGCTGTGGTGTATCGAGAGGTTGTAGCAATGGAAAATTGTACTGAAATGCAGGAGGATCTGCAGCGAATTGACGCATGATGCAGGGAATGGCAATTGAATCTCAATGTAGACAAGTGTAATGTGCTGCGAATGCATAGAAAGATAGATCCCTTATCATTTAGCTGCAAAATAGCAGGTCAGCAACTGGAAGCAGTTAATTCCATAAATTATCTGGGGGTACGCATTAGGAGTGATTTAAAATGGAATGATCATATAAAGTTGATCGTTGGTAAAGCAGATGCCAGACTGAGATTCACTGGAAGAATCCTAAGGAAATGCAATCCGAAAAAAAGGAAGTAGGTTACAGTACGCTTTCGCCCACTGCTTGAATACTGCTCAGCAGTGTGGGATCCGTACCAGATAGGGTTGATAGAAGAGATAGAGAAGATCCAACGGAGAGCAGCGCGGTTCGGTACAGGATCATTTAGTAATCGCGAAAGCCTTACGGAGATGATAGATAAACTACAGTGGAAGACTCTGCAGGAGAGACGCTCAGTAGCTCGGTACGGGCTTTTGTTAAAGTTTCGAGAACATACCTTCACCGAAGAGTCAAGCAGTATATTGCTCCCTCCTACGTATATCTCGCGAAGAGACCATGAGGATAAAATCAGAGAGATTAGAGCCCACACAAAAACATACCGACAATACTTCTTTCCACGAACAATACGAGACTGGAATAGAAGGGAGAACCGGTAGAGGTACTCAAGGTACCCTCCGCCACACACCGTCGGGTGGCTTGCGGAGTATGGATGTAGATGTAGATATAGCCACGACCTAGCCAGGCGCCACATACAGTTTATGGTTCAAATGGCTCTGAGCACTATGGGACTTAACATCCGTGGTCATCAGTCCCCTAGATCTTAGAACTACTTAAACCTGACTACCCTAAGGAAATCACACACATCCATGCCTGAAGCAGGATTCGAATCTGCGACCGTAGCAGTCGCGCGGTTCCGGACTGAGCGCCTAGAACCGCTCGGCCACAGCGGCCGTCTACAGTTTATGCATTGACAATTGCTCTATAGTGTGAAGCAATCAGAATTGTAAAGAAGTATTCGCAGTTCAGTTTATAACTGCACTTGTAAATATTATTGTATAAAGTCAAGATCGACGTTCACCGCTGATGCTAAATTAAAGCTAAGTATTTAATTGTATTCTTGTCTGCTAACTTTCCAATCAGCTAAGATGTTCCAGATACATCCCGTCAAGTACAGTTCATTGATCCTCACGTCAGCCTGCGTGATCAACGCGTGCACTTAATGGCCACCCCTTGTGATCAGACTAAGAGTCAAATTGAGTGACTCAGCCGGTTCATCCCTTTTTCCATGAAGCCCATAGTTCCGTCTCATACATAACAAAATGGCTACGAGTCTCCTGCTAATTGGTTAACTGTGATACAAAGATAAAAAGTGTGTTTTTCTTGTCTTCTAACGAACTATACTGTTGGACGGATTATCGACGCAGGACAGACGAGTGAATGTGTGTGACTGTGGTTTGCGTAGCTCACATACTGCCCAGTTGAGTTTGCCCTGATTTCATTTGTACAACGGCTACGCCACAATCACCAAACGCACTGTCAGAGTTTTACCGTTTGCAGAATCAGCAAACGCAGGCGTTACTGGATGAACTTGGACAACTCGTCCGATGTCAGCGTGCGGTGCAACGAGATGCGGCCGCCAGCGCGCCACCGCTATTGCAGCCCCAGCACGCAGTAGCACCTCCGTTTCGAGCCTTCGATTCTGCATTGGAAAGGTGGACGGAGTGGTCGCGACAATTTGGCTTTCATCTCGCCACCTACAGGATTCAAGGTAACAAGCGGCAGCCTTTTCTCTTAGTGTGTGTGTCGGAGTGTCCACATATCGTGTGTTAGTCAAGTTGTTTCCCCAACGAGAAATAGCTACTTTGTCATATTGAAAGGGTACAGTACTACCCGACATTGAAAATAGGTACAACATTCTTCGTTATTCTTGTCAGAACAACATATTTTTTGTAATAATAACTCAATTTCACTTAATACACCGAAGCCGGATACCAGTGTAGGAAAGAATGACAATTTATTTATTTAATTGATCACATGTGCACTCCCACAAAATAAATCCCTACACCCAATTTGGTGACATCTGTGAAATGAATGAATGTATGGTCGTCTGCTAACCGCAGATAGTGAATGTGCAGTATATGATCATCTTTGAGACGGTCCTTTGGTCACCTTTGGTGGAACCAAAGAGATGAAATTTACCGGAGCTTTGAGCGCCTGAAATGTGGCTGACCAATACGGTAGCAAGGTGCTCCCCCACTTCGGCAGAGGTGCGAGATGACCTGAAGAACGGCCATGTTTCAGCACTCGGCCGCTGGATCTTGTGTTGGTAAGACCTGTCTTAGGTGTGCTCCGTAAAGACAAAAAGATTGGCGAGAATGGTATGCACGTGGAATACTTAAGAGTAGATTGCAGTAACAATTTCCCTATTTCAGGAACTTTTGTGGGGAGAATTATACGTCAGGCAGGTAATATTAAGGGGATCGTAGTAATCTTCGGAAGTGACCAACGGTCACAATGAAACCACGTGTAGCAATAAGTTAAATTCTTCCGAGTGCATAAGTTAAGCTGAATTACTGGCGTGTGTACTATAAGTTGGAAATATTTAAGAAATGGCGTGTGCAGGACTTGAAATTAGAGACGAGTACTTCCACGTGGTGAGTACTGTGTGAGTCTAAATCTGTGTATGAGACAAAGGTTAAGGAGAAGTACTCGTCCATGGTATCAGTTGAGGACTCGCGTGTGTGATGAATATGTTCTTAGTAGTACTTTGCGTGTTATGTTTCCGTGTGATGCTTGATTCAAAATATAATACTCTGAGAGTGAAGCAAGGTGAGTCAGCCGTCTATCCAGCAACGCCACTTGGCTTGCATTGCACAGGAAGACGTGCATATATCCTCTAGAGTTCATAGTAGGAAAGAAAAGTTACAAAGTGGGGCAGTGTCGTGTGAAACTTGGATAAATACTAATTGATGTGGGAAAGCTGAAAGTGATGTGATTATAACGTTGTGACTATTCTTTGTATTGTATGTTGCCAATGTGATGTATTTCATGAAATTTAAGTATGTGTGGTTGGCATGGGAGAGTAACAAGATTGTTTCAGAGGCAGTGGGTTATGCATGTTCCTTTTTGTACCACTCGGTCTGGAGGAAATTTTCGTTATGATGGGTGTGAGAGTCGAAGTGTGAGATATAGCAAAAGATCCACAATTCAATCCAGAAAGTGCACTGTAGCGTTAAATAATTACGAGACCATAAGATAGAGAATCACCAATGTAAAGCCATGCGCACTGGGCGGAATTTCTCATGTGTTATTGTTGTAAGTTATAGAATTTGTGTGTTTAGGTTATAGAATTTATCGGAATAAATAAGATAGTGAAAAGAAAAAGATTGGTGGCCTTTTCCTTCGAATAGTATGTTATCATGATAACCAGAATTTATAATGTGTGCGCCATTCATATTCAGTGCGATGGCCACGTGTTGATCAAAGCCGTTAAATAAGAAAGAAAATGTGGTATTGCCAGTGCGTAGTGAACAGTCAGAGTTGTGTAAATTACTAATAGTCAGATGTGCGTTTCCGTTTCCGTTGCGTAATATTCAAACAGGAGAATAACTTGCAACTTAATTGTGAGTACTAGAGTTCATGTTACTCGATAAATAAGAATGAGTCCACTCGCTTGGCAGACCGCTCATCTTGCAAGCCTGACTGCTTGATGCCACAGTATGAGCAAGGCATGTGGGTGCCTCTCAATATGAAGAGATTCTGTCAGCATTGGATGCCTATTACAAACATACTATTAATGTTGTGGCAAAGAGGTACCAATTTTTCCGGACAAGACGTGCAATGGGACAGAGTAATCGGGAGTGGGTGGCAAATTTACAAGGCCTCACTCGCGATTGTGCCTTTGAATGTCAATGTGGCCTCACGTACTCCGATACCATGGTATGTGACGCCATTGCGCAGAATGTCTGATACACGTATCAGGGAGCAGATTTTGAAACTTATCAATCCCCCAGCCGCTTACGCTACCCTGGCTCTCAGCTACCCCTCCTGGCACTGAGGGAGCTGTAGGATATTTCCTGTGGATTATTTGGCAAAATGCCATTGCTTGCAATGGTACATCAAGGTTCATGTCTTCTGTGGTCCAAATAACGCAAAACTTGACAGTAGCTGTTTGGAGACTTGAAGCATGGTTTGATGGACCACAGTTTTGTCTCTTTTCCAATGATGAGAAGCTTCGAGTCCACCGACAGTGTAAGAAGGCTGTGTCTAGAGGCTGAAGTTCAGGCTCATGTGACGTTATTGATGTTGTTTTTTGTACCATGACTCGGACCCACTCATTCAGACTATTGTGACCATGAACCAGGGTGTTTAATTACACATTATCAGTGACAGTAGCTAGCCAGTGTGTGTGTTGGACCATCAAGCTACGGACCCCCTTGAAGATGTCTCCCGCAGTCGGAGACGAAACGTTGGGAATCACCTCCGAATTCATCAACCGACCACGGCATAACAGCCCGGATAATTATAATGGACACGAAAAGCATTATTCAACATGGTGGCGATGCTGTCAGCGTTCCTCCGAGCCATAATCCGTAGGCAGCGGTCATCCACTGTAGTAGTAGTCCTTGGGTGGTCTGAGCGATGCATGTCATCGACAGTTCCTGTCTCTCTGTATCTCCTCCATGTCCGAACAATATCGCTTTGGTTCACACCGAGACGCATGGACACTTCCCTTGTTGAGAGCCATTCCTGGCTCAAAGTAACAATGCGGACGCGTTCGAACCGCGGTACTGACCGTCTTCGCATGGTTGAACTACAGACAACTCGAACCGTGTACCTCCTTCCTGGTGGGATGACTGGAACCGATCGGCTGTCGGACCCCTTCCGTGTAATAGGCGGGTTTAGTGACATCTCTGAACAGTCAAACGAACTGTATCTGTTATAAAATATCCACAGTTAACGTCTATCTTCAGACGTTCTGGGAACCAGGGTGACGCAAAACTTTTTTGATGTGTGTAGTATCTTCTCATTTGATCAGGCAGTAGTTCGATAATTTTGATGAAGTCCGCTGCACTTATATCTTTGCGGAAATCTGCTCGAATAACTTCAATCGCTTTGACGACAGGGACTTTGGTACGTAAGTTCTAGATGTCTAATGGGGCCATACATGATAGATCACCGATTGATTTATGGAACATCTCGTTAAGTAGAATCGTGTCATAAATGCTGAGTAGTTACTCCCAAAAAACCGCCTTTAAGAAGTTGATTCAGTAACTTTCTAATATTATGTGCTGGGATGTTTGTTGGGTTAACAAATTGCCTAATCGAGTGCATATACTTGCGTGTTTCATGAGTCGTAGTACCTGAATACTAACTCTCCGTCCGAAAAGGCCTCTGAAGGCCAAACGGTACCGACCGACCGCCTTGTCGTCCTCAGACATAGGTGTCACTGGGTGCGTATGTGACAGGGCATGTGGTTAGCACACGACTCTCCCGGCCATTGTCAGTTTTCAACCAAGTAGCTCCTCAACTGGCCTCACGGGACAGAGTGCACTCTGTTTGCCAGTTGCATGGTCACCTATCCAAGTGTTAGTCAAGCCCGACAGCGCTTAACTTCGGTGATTTGACGGGAACCGGCGTTACCACTATGGAAAGGCCTCTGGCTGGTATAAAACTGGCAGCTTTTTATTTAAACTGATACAAAATAGCTAGATGTTTCAATTTAATTCTGCTTTAGAGTAGTCACCAGTATCATGTATAACCAGTTGCCAGCGATGTGGAAGTCGTAGTATGTATTAGGCAGTGGTATTTCTGTTGATAGTTCAAATGGAGCAATCTATTGGCTGACGAATCTCTGTGACAGTTTTGACGCCAATGCTAGAAAGTTCTTTTTTCATCCTAGGAATCACGTAGAGGTCAGAAGACCTTAAGTGCAAGAGTTTAGTGGACGGTACAGCATACCCCAGCCCTATCCATCGAAAAACTCAGTCAGAGCTTGCTCTGTATATACAGTATCTGAGCACTGTCTAACGATATGACGGGTATCTGTAGAAATATCGATTCTTCTTTCCAAAGATGGTCGCAGGTTTGTTCCGAAAATGAGCAGTAATACATCTCATTGACGTTCTGACTCTGGAGAACAGTATGCTTAGGATAACACCATCACAATCGTACACGATAATCACCGTAGCTTTCACACTGCTGAGGTTCTGACGAACTTAGGGTCGTCGTGGTGTCTCGTAAAAATGCCTTTCTTTTGATTGGTGTTTCAAGTGTGACTCATACGATTGGTTCATCTGTCGTCCAGCGTAAGGATACAGCCCCTCATTCGCATTCATAATGTTCCAACACCCGTGGTCTAGGGATAACGTCTTTGATTATTTGATTAGTAAGCGAAACGTCTTCGTTACCGGGTTCGAACCCCTCCACCGCTTAAATTTAGTAAAAGAATCATCAACAATGGCTGCCGAAGACTTCCGGCATAAAAATTCACCCTCATTCAAATAATGTCGTTTGTATCACACGTTAGTTACGAATGTCTATCGTGCTTCTGAGCAAGTGAACCCTACCACGCACATGCGTCGTTACGAGAAGCTCGTGTAACGGACGGTCGAGCGCAGTACTGTTTCGGTGTCTTAGAAGCATCCGGAACGAGGTTGAAAACATTCAGAGTGCCAGAGGACGTACAGCACGACATTGTTAACAAGGTCTTAAAGAGGCTTGCGGAGAATCTGCGCAAACTCACAGAATAGTGTCGAGAAAGGTAAAAGCTGTGGTGTCACCGCTAGACACCACACTTGCTAGGTGGTAGCTTAAATCGGCCGCGGTCCATTAGTACATGTCGGACCCGCGTGTCGCCACTGTCAGGATCGCAGACCGAGCGCCACCACAAGGCAGGTCTCGAGAGACGTACTAGCACTCGCCCCAGTTGTACGGACGACATTGCTAGCGACTACACGTACGAAGCCTTTCTCTCAATTGCCGAGAGACAGTTAGAATAGCCTTCAGCTAAGTTAATGGCTACGACCTAGCAAGGCGCCATTTGCACCATTGCATGTATCTCAAGATAGTCTCACTTGTCTCATCGCCCCAGTTGTACGGACGACATTGCTAGCGACTACACGTACGAAGCCTTTCTCTCAATTGCCGAGAGACAGATACCAAAGGACGATATAAAAGTTAAGTGTTCTAGTAGCTACGTTCTTTTCTTTATCACATTCATTACGAATCCTGTACCAGACTTAACGCCAGACGGCGTGAGTTGACGCGTGCCCTTTCGGCTACTTCACTGTGGACTGGCTGCCTTAACAGTCCACTACAAAAGCTTTCAAGGAGGTTCGCCAAAATGTGGAAGCCATTCGTCGGCCAGTTCACCCCAACATCCGAAAAGAAGTAATGTCTGTTCTTACTGCGTTATTGGACAGTGACCGACATCAAAAGATTGGTGAGCTGACCAAAGAAACAGGATTAGCATATATGACTGTGTTTCACGACATGGAGGAGCATCTGACCATGAAAAAATGTGCACCATTATGAGTTCCGAAGGATCTGACGACTACGATTCCTTTCCTCGCCTATCCTCCGGAGAAGTTCCCCGTTCCTTACTATACCAGTCCACCTAATTTTCAACATTCTTCTGTAGCACCACGCCTACAATGTTAGATTCTCGTCTTTTCCTATGGTTCCACAGTCCATGTTTCACTACCACACTGTGCTGTCATCTAAACGTGCATTCTTAGAAAATTCTTCCTCAAATTGAGGCCTACTAGTAGACTTCTCCTGGACAGGAATGCGCTTTTTGTCTGCGCTAGTCTGTTTTTTATGTCCTTCTTGCTCCGTCAGTCATAGGTTGTTTTGCTGCCTAGGTAGAAGAATTCTTCAACTTCATCTCCTTCGTTATCACCAATCCTCATGCCTCTCGCTGTTCTCATTTTTGCTACTTCTAACTCCTTTCATCTTTCCTCGATTAACTCTCAGTCAGTATTCTGTACTCATTAGACTCTCCATTATGTTCAGCAGATCCTATAATTCTTCTTCACTATCACTCAGGATAGCAATGTCAACAGCGAATCTTATCACTGATAATCTTGAATTTTGATTCTACTCTGTAACCGTTGTTTTATTTCCGTCATTCCTTCTTCGATGTATTGATTGAACAGTAGGGGCGAAAGACAACTTCCCTGTGTTACAAGCATTCTAATTCGAGATCGTATGATGTGGCATTGCCAAGTAACACATCTCGATGATACTTGGACAACACGTAGAAAGAACTGCTGCTCAAAGAAATACACAATGAGACGAACAGTTTGAGTGTGGGATTGATCTGAGATGTTATTCTGCACAACGGATTAATCTGAGATGTACCCTTTACCCTGTAGCTCCTGCAAGGTGCAATTTCCACCCCCACACTACTACAGAAGTCAGACAGACGCTCCTAACGTTCTAAAGAGAAATGCCTGAAAAACTTTCAGCAATAAATATCTTCTGGAGTCGTCTGCTGTAAGGAAATGACACAAAAATACACAAAATTTCTTACGTAACTAGTGGGAACTTGGGTACTGGAGTAGTGCTAGTTAGTGTAGGAAAAAACATGAAACTAACGAATATTATTATTTATTTTGCAAAAATTCTGAGAAATCACAATGGCACTTTTAGTTATAAATTGAACAAGTTATATCCTGGTTCTTTTCGGAATGTGAAATTATCTCTCAAGGATAGGATTCGCTAATGAAATTTCTATACAAAGTTCAAGATTATTATTGACTTGGCAGAATGGCTGAGAGCCACGCCTACTCAACTTGAATAATTATCCGTTGGAATGTTGCTAGGTACGGTCGAGGCTATCACGTGTGAAATGCAGTGCAGTGTAATGTTGTGGAGGAAATATGGGGCTCGCAAGAGCTGTGCCACTCAAAATTTGGCTCGCAGGCGTTTAACTATAACTCTGTCCATTCACCCCGCACAATAAGTGTGTTGGCTAACAGAGTGAAGAGCACTTAATCGCAAGGACTTAATATAGAGTCGCACTTCGATTCGCTCCCGACAGAGGTGCTCTCCCAGTGAAGTACTGAGGAGAGACTTGTTCCTCGCTCTTTGAGTACATGTACGAGCGCGCACGCTATTGTTACGTGTTCTCGCTCCAAGAGCAACAATGGAACGGCCCCTCTCCACACCAGACATGAAGGGGTATATCTTTCGGTCTCTTCCATTACTCCTTCAGCTCAAGGCGTCAGAAATATCGTCTGCCAATCAGCATTGCTCTTCTAAAACGGGAGAATGATGTTTTGTTTAAGGCGACCAATCCGGAAATCCGTAGCATTGGCGTTTGGCGTTTGCTGTCTTCCTGTGAAAATCTCTGAAACTGCATGCTATGTGTAAAGAATGCATAGGCTGGCTGCTCCCACACAGTGTAGCGGAATTTGCTTTTAAGCCGAACACGGGGTCGTTCCTCCTTTCCCTCGGGCACACGCTGTCTGCTCCATGGTTCAAATGGCTCTGAGCACTATGGGACTCAACTGCTGTGGTCATAAGTCCCCTAGAACTGAGAACTACTTAAACCTAACTAACCTAAGGACAGCACACAACACCCAGCCATCACGAGGCAGAGAAAATCCCTGACCCCGCCGGGAATCGAACCCGGGAACCCGGGCGTGGGAAGCGAGAACGCTACCGCACGACCACGAGATGCTGTCTGCTCCATGGGCGGTCACCGGCCGACATAGATAGGCTGAGTCGTCCTCTGAAGGGACCGGCCCGCTGGCGTGCGGTTTTTCTCTCCTGAACTAAAAACAAGCCCCTGCGACCGTCGTGTCTTGAATGTGTGTGTGTGCACCAGCCCCGAGTATTTCAACCAAGATGCGCACTTGCTTGTTAATAATTAGTTATTTGCATAACGTTTACATGAATTCATACAACATTGACTATATCTTATCGAGTTTTGGTTCGAATGAAGCGTCTTGATGTGCGGAATATGATTGTCAGGGCGGAATATGTAAGCAATGAAGGTCAGGAGACCACGACGTCTTACAACAGAAATGATACTTCTATACAAAGACAATAATTGCTCTGAAGTCACCGCGAATCGTGATGATCCATGTACATTACAAAACTGTGAACACAGCTGTACACTACAACGCCCCTAGATGCCTGTCTGTATTCACATATTGCATACGGACGAGCCACAGGGGCCATTGTAGGATCGGCTTTGTTTACGGTTTGCGCGCCTGAGGTCCTATTCTGCGCTGATATGCCTGTCATCACCTCCATCAGGCTGCCTTTTAGTATGTTAGTATCATGTCTTCTTGACGGATGCATTTTGGCAGAAAATTTCTGATTTTTTTAACATAACCTGATGATGCCCCATCTACCAGAAATGTGTCGTTCTTGAGTTAATAAAGATCACTGCGCAACCTACGACTGTCTTTTAAGTAGTAGCAAGAGAAGGTTACTGTATCACCACACCAAGATGGAAGGGAATAATTTTTAATGAGTGTACCGTGTTCAAAGATTTGGAGATCAATACGCCCATGCAACATTATGCCTCCCCATACTAGAACACCAGGACTATTAATACAATCATTTTACATTGCTGGACGTACTCTCATATGGCGAAAAGTGGGAACACGTCATGCACTCAGGAACTTAGTCAAACATGACTGTTTTGGTATTACAGGTTGGGAAGGCATTATGTTGCACTGGAATACTGACCTCCAAATCTTAGAATATGGTACACTCATTGGTCAACATAGTTTTGACATTGTACTCATTTCTCATGTCCTTTCAGGAGTACTTTCGGCCCAGACTTCATTTTTATGAACGACAGTGTGTGACCACATAGAACTGCCTAGGCGGAGGATGACTTGGAATGAGAGGATATTTGGGGAATGCACTTGGCTGCCAGGTGCTGCAAATTAAATCCTGTTGTGCATGTAACAAATGCGTTGGGGCAACATATTGCAGCACACCCACATGAACCAACGACCATCAAGCATTTGTCAACTGTGGTTGTGTAGAAGTATAATGTCCCACCGCAAGAACTCCTTACCAAACTTGTAGCCAGCATAGGAGCATGCATTTCGACCCATGGTGCTCACATATTCTGTCAAGAAGCATGTCCCGCCATTTGTAATGTCTAGGAGGCCATGCCGGCCGTGGTAGCCGAGCGGTTCTAGGCGCTACAGTCCGGAACCGCGCGACTGCTACGGTCGCAGGTTCGAATCCTGCCTTGGGCATGGATGTGTGTGATGTCCTTAGGTTAGTTAGGTTTAAGTAGTTCTAAGTTCTAGGGGGCTGATGACCTTAGAAGTTAAGTCCCATAGTGCTCAGAGCCATTTGAACCATTTTTTAGGAGGCCATCTTGAATCACAGTGACTTCAGAGTAATTACGAGGGTTATTCGGATGTAAGATCAGGTAGATGGCGAAATGTAAAGCTTTATTATTTGCAGCAGTTTGCAGCAAACTTCTGTACGACATAGGCATCTGTCGTAGCGTTGTGTGATGTCCTTAGGTTAGTTAGGTTTAAGTAGTTCTAAGTTCTAGGGGACTGATGACCATAGATGTTAAGTCCCATAGTGCTCAGAGCCATTTTGTCGTAGCGTTGTACCAGATTTGCAATACCCTCGTCAAAGAAGGCTGTCACCTTTGTTTTCTGCCACTTCTCTACGCTGGTTTGCAGTTCGTTGCAAAATGTTGTCTTCATAGCCAACTGGTCATGTGACCAATGATGAATGTCAGAGGGAGCCAAGTCTCAGCAGTATAGTGTGTGATCACCATGAACGCTGCAGGTGCATCCTCACTGTCCTTGAAGTGTGCAGACGAGAACCGTCACGAAGAAGGAAATGCATGACAAGTACGTTATGTGGGGTTGCATGCAATCAGGCGAAACCTCTCAGCAGGCACCCACACATAATGGGAGACACTGCCGTTCTAGGCATATTTACATGCTCACTGTGTTCTCATAACCGAAAAGAGCGACGTGACGCGATAGACTGGCATACTACAGACACTGCCCATCATATCTATTCATTGCTCCACCGGATTTTCAGTGTCGTTTCCATTTCGCGATCTATCGGACATCACTTTCGAATAGCTCTCGTATTTTTCTGTTCGTCTCGTAGTGTATTTCTAAGAGTTACCTACTGTATTATACTGTGCTGTACTATACTGTAGTAGCTCTTTCGATGTATGATGCAAGTTTAATCGATTGGCAGTGGCACATCGTGCGAAAGTTACTTTCGTCTTCAAGTTTTGACAGAATTGTATTAACAATCGTTACTTAAAAGGCGGTAGAGTGACTAACATTAAGACTGTGCTAGTATGATGCTGAACGAGCAGCGGTCTCCGGTGATACCGTCAGGGTGCGCCGCATGGTTACGCCTGATCGGCGTTGCGGCGTAGCGGCAGCTGCGTGGGAGACAGGTGCCGGGCGGCTCGCGGATTGGTTTTCAGCGGCGCGGCTCGCCTTTCCGCAGCCAGACCACACCGCCCGCACGTGGCGTCCGGTTTTGCCATAACAGATGCGGCCGCGCCGCAACAACGGCTTCCCTTTGTCCAGTCGCGCCACACGACGCATCTCGCGAAGCCGAACCTATGTCGGAGCGCGGAAATTGTAGTGCGGCTGCAGAATTAGGGTTACTATATGTCCGCATTTATGCGAACTTGTCCACATTTTCGACTTTTAATGTAGTGTTTACATACACTACTGGCCATTAAAATTGCTACACCAAGAAGAAATGCAGATGATAAACCGGTATTCATTGACTGTGATTACATTTTCACGCAATTTGGGTGCTTAGATCCTGAGAAATCAGTACCCAGAAGAACCACATCTGGCCGTAATAACGGCCTTGATACGCCTGGGTATTGAGTCAAACAGAGCTTGGATGGCGTGTACAGGTACAACTGCCCATGCAGCTTCAACACGATACCACAGTTCATCAAGAGTAGTGACTGGCGTATTGTGACGAAAAGTTACTCGGCCACCATTGACCAGACGTTTTCAATTGGTGAGAAATCTGGAGAATGTGCTGCCCAGGGCAGCAGTCGAACATATTCTGTATCCAGAAAGGCCCATACAGCACGTGCAACATTCGGTCGTGCATTATCCTGCTGAAATGTAGGGTTTCGCAGGAATCGAATGGAGGGTAGAGCCACTTGTCGTAACACATCTGAAATGTAACGTCCACTGTGCAAAGTGCCGTCAATGTGAACAAGAGGTGACCGAGACGTGTAACCAATGGCACTCCATACCATCACGCCGGGTGATACGCCAGTATGACGATGACGAATACACGCTTCCAATGTGCGTTCACCGCGATGTCGCCAAACACGGATGCGACCATCATGACGCTGTAAACAGAACCTGGATTCATCCGAAAAAATGATGTTTTGCCATTCGTGCACCCAGGTTCGTTGTTGAGTACACCATCGCAGGCGCTCCTGTCCGTGATGCAGCGTCAAGCGTAACCGCAGCCATGGTCTCCTAGCTGCTGCATACGTCGTCGAACTGTTCGTGCAGATGGTCGTTGTCTTGCTAACGTCCGTATCTGTTGACTCAGGGATCGAGACGTGGCTGCTCGATCCGTTACAGCCACGCGGATAAGATGCCTGTCATCTCGACTGCTAGTGATACGAGGCCGTTGGGATCCAGTCCGGCGTTCCGTATTACCCTCCTGAACCCACCGATTCCATATTCGGCTAACAGTCATTGGATCTCGACCAACGCGAGCAGCAATGTCGCCATACGATAAACCGCAATCGCGATACGCTACAATCCGACCTTTATCAAAGTTGGAAACGTGATGGTACGTATTTATCCTCCCTACACGAGGCATCACAACAACGTTTCACCAGGAAACGCCAGTCAACTGCTGTTTGTGTATGAGAAATCGGTTGGAAACTTTCCCCATGTCAGCACGTTGTAGATGTCGCCATCGGCGCCAACCTTGTGTGAATCCTCTGAAAAGTTAATCATTTGCATATCAAAGCATCTTCTTCCTGTCTGTTAAATTTCGCTTCTGTAGCGCGTCATGTTCGTGGTGTAGCAATTTTAATGACCAGTAGTGTAAATTTTTACGATTCTGCTAATGACTTCCTTTTTTAGTTTTGGGAATTAAGATATTTTAATTTTTATTTTCATCTCATATACTCAACAATCTGTATACCTTTTATTTCGGTTCCTGAATTACATCGTTTGTTATTTGCTTACAATTGATCTGTTTTCCTAACGGAACGCTAAATATCGATTTATATTGCTTACAGTCGAAATTTTGATCTTTTTAGCTTAGAGACAGGTGTGATATCTACTCTCCGTGCCTGTGATAGTGGACCTCACCTCTGATTTTCAATTAATTTATTTCTGTGCGATGCACGTATTTTTAGCGAACTAGTGTATTCATCCAGCTGCATTATGTTTGTTTCGTATGTTATATAACCATATCGGAACATAAAATTGAGGTAAACTAGTTTCAGTCGGCAGTCCTATAGGGATTAGTTCAAGTCTCAACAGACAATCATACTTCCATATTCAGAACCAAAAAACATTTAAACATTTCAGTGTAGCGCCGTTTACCTGGGCTACGATGCAGATAAGAGCCACGACAATCATACAATTTTATTTCAAACAAAGATAAAATTCCAGTACCACTATATGGATCCAGACCAGAACCGTCCCAAAATCATTGAGGCCGTCCTCATTATGTGGTTTCAGAATATGGTAACCTTATGCAGAATCGAATCCAGATTAGGGCCTTCTTACTTTGTTGGAACGCACGAGAGAACACTAACCCCCTCACTTACCTTAAAAGATAAATTGAAAACAGGGAAGCTACATTTATAGCATTTGTAGATTTAGAGAAAGAATTTGACAACGTTGACGGAAAAAGTTTGAAATTATGAAGGTAGCGCGATGTAATATAGGAAGCGAAAGGTTATCCAGAACTTGTACTCAAACTGCAGTTGTAAGAGTCGGAAGGCACGAAAAGGAAACAGTATTTGAGAAGGATATGAGACAGAGTTGTATTGTACCCTCGGTGTTATTGCATCTGTGCACTAGACAAGCACTGAAAGAAACGAAGGAGAAATTTGGAAAAAGAGTTGAGGTTCAGCGAGAAGAGATTAAAACTCTGAGGTATGCGGACGGCAGTTAACGCAAAAGACTTGGAAGAGTAGTTAAACAGAGTGCATTTTGTCTAGAAAAGAGGTTATAAGACTAACATAAAAAAAACATCGGTAATGGAATACAATCGAATCAGGCATCGTTGAGGAAATTAGACTAGGAAATGAGATGCTGAAAGTAGCAAGTCAGTTTTGCATCAAAACCACTGATAATAAACAAACAGAAATTTCTTAATATATACGATAAATATATATGTTTGGAAGTCTTTTCTGAAGCTATTTCTCTGGAGTGTAGTCCTTTACGAAAGTATGAGATAAACAAACACCGTCACAACAGGCCTTTAAGGCCCAATGATACCGACCGGCCACTGTGTCATCTTTAGCCCTTGGGCGTCACCGGATGTGGATACGGAGGGATATGTGGTCAACACACCGCTCTCAGTTTTCGTGGTCCGTGCCTCTACTCCTGAATCAAATAGCTCCTCAATTGTACTCAAAAGGGGCGAATGCATCCTGCTTGCCAACAGCGTTCGGCAGACCTGGGCGGTGACCCATCCAAGTTCTAACGAAGCCCGACAGCGGCTAACTTCGGTGATCAGACGGAAACTAGTTTTACCAGTGCGGCAAGGCCGTTGGTTTTACGGAAACACGGACAATATAAAATTCTGACAAGAAGAGGACAGAATCCATCGAAATGTGGTGATACAGAGGAATACCTAAGATTAAATTGGTAGATGGAGTAACCTAAACGGAGCTACTGAACCGATCTGAGCATAAATTAACGTTATGATACAACTTGACTAAAAGAATGAATCCGTTGATAGGGCACAGTCTGAGGCATCAAGGGATCATGCATTTGTAAATAGAGGGTAGTGTGAATGGTAAAGAATGTAGAGGATCCGAAGGCTTGCACGGCAATGACTACCATAGAAAGCTGCTTCAAACCAGTCTTCCGAATGAACTCAGAGTACTAGCGCTGTTGGCTCTTGACAGGGCGACAAACCAATGCTAAGCACGTGATGTTCGTCCAAGACCCGCAGAAAGCAGTAGATAACTGGCGCCAATGTTAATGCCATGTTCCTTGACATCCGGAAGGGGTTCGATACATTTCCGTACTGTCGTACAAAATAAGAGTGTATCGAATATCAGACAAGCTTTGTGATTCGACTGAAGAGGGAGTACTATAGGTCGATTACTGTTCACGGAACTCTTATGTTCTGAGGTGACAGAGGTCATAGCGATATGCACATGTACAGATTGCAAAAAAATGGTTCAAATGGCTCTGAGCATTATGGGACTTAACTTCTGAGGTCATCAGTTCCCTAGAACTTAGAACTACTTAAACCTAACTAACCTAAGGACATCACTCACATCCATGCCCGAGGCAGGACTCGAACCTGCGACCGTAGCTGTCGCGCGGTTCCAGACTGTAGCGCCTAGAACCGCTCGGCCACTCCGGCCGGCTACAGATAGCTGTAATATCGCGTACACAAGGTATAAAATGGCAGTGAATTGGCGGAGCACCATTTGTACTCAGGTGATTCATGTGAAACGGACTCCGACGTGATTATGCCCAAACAATGGGAATTAACAGACTTTGAGCGCTGAATGGTGGCTGGAGCTAGACTCGTCGGAGATTCAATTTCCGAAACCGTTGGCGATTTCAATATTCCGAGATCCACAGTGTCAAGAAATATTGTCCCTTTGAAAGGGAGCTTGTGGTCCGTCTCTAATGACCTAGTTGTCAACGGGACGTTAAACATTAATCTCCTCCTCCTCCTGCCAATAAAGAGCCGAGAGTACCACATTTCAGGCACTACCTCTCACCACCGACAACGCAGCGGCCGACGGCATTCACTTAACGACCGAGAATAGAGGCATTTACGTGAAGTTGCCAGTGCTAACATGCAAGCAATTCTGCCTGAAGTAACCGCAGAAATCAGTGTAGGACGTACGAAAAACATATCCGTTAGAACAGTGCGGAGAAATTTGGCTTTAATGGGCTATGGCACCAGACGACCGACGCATATGCCTTCGCTAACAGCACGACATCGCCTCTAGCGTCTCACCTGGGCTCGTGACCGTATCGGTTGGACCCTAGACGACTGGAAAACCGTGTCCTGGTCAGATGGCTCCCGATTTCAGTTGGTAAGAGATGATGGTAGTGTTCGAGTTCTGCGAAGACCCCACGAAGCCATGGGCTTAAGTTTTCAACAAGGCACTGCCCAAGCTGGTGTTGGATCTGTGTGGGCTCTGTTTGTGTTACGGCGTAAAGTCAAGCGCCGGCACGGCAGTCGGAAATGGAGAGGGCTGTGAAGACGTCAGCCGATTGCACGCTGACCGACCGCTCTCCAGGACGACAACGCGACGGCAGCGGCCTCTATGCGAAGAGTATATAAGCGCCGAGACGACTGGTCGAGGCCCAGTTCTACAGCAGGTTCAAGATTAGGCACGTCAAGACCAGCGACTTAGGAATTTTATATACTGAAGAGCATTGTTTACGTTGTCTGTCGCCCTTTGCTTGCGACACATCTCACAGTTAAGTTTTGTCATGTCATTTTCGTAATAAAACTCATTAATGCCGCTGAAGGTGGCAGGGGTAAAATACAGGGAGCAGAAGGCTATTTACAATTTGTACAGAAACCAGATGGCAGTTATACGGGTCGAGGGACATGAAAGGGAAGCAGCGGTTTGGGAGGGAGTGAGACAGAGTTGCAGCCTCTCCCCGATGTTATTCAATCTGTATATTGAGCAAGCAATAGAGGAAACAATAGAAAAATTCGGAGTAGGTATTAAAATCCATGGAGAAGAAATAGAAACTCTGAGGTTCGCCGATGACATTGTAAATCTGTCAGAGACAGCAAAGGATTTCGAAGAGCAGTTGAACGGAATGGACAGTGACTTGAAAGGAGAATATAAGATGAACATCAACAGAAGCAAAACGAGGATAATGGAATGTCGTCAAATTAAGACGGGTGATGCTGAGGGCATTAAATTATGAAATGAGACACTTAAAGTAGTAGATAAGTTTTGGTTATTTGGGGAGCAAAATAACTGATGATGGTCGAAGTAGAGAGGATATAAAATGTAGACTGGCAATGGCAAGGAAAGCGTTTCTGAAGAAGAGAAACTTGTTAACATCAAGTATAGATTTCAGTGTCAGGAAATCGTTTCTGAAAGTATTTGTATGGAGTGTAGCCATGTATGGAAGTGAAAAGTGGACATTAAATAGTTTGGACAAGAAGAAAATAAAAACTTTCTAAATGTCGTGCTGGTGATTAGATGGGTAGATCACATAACTAATGAGGAGCTATTGAATAGAATTTGGGGAGAAGAGGAATCTGTGGCATAGCTTGACTAGAAGAAGGGATCGGTTGGTAGGACATGTTCTGAGGCATCAAGGGCTCACCAATTTAGTATTGGAGGGCAGCGTGGAGGGTAAAAATCGTAGAGGGAGACCAAAAGATGAATACACTAAGCAGATTCAGAAGGACATAGGTTGCAGTAGGTACTGGGAGATGAAGAAGCTTGCACAGGATAGAGTAGCATGGAGAGCTGCATCAAACCAGTCTCAGGACTGAAGACCACAAGAACAACAACATGATTTGCTTGAATTGTTTCTAGCGATCCGACAAAGCAGGTTTCCTTGACACCCCACATTTGACGAGTAAGCAGGATACAAGTTTGCATGCAGTGGACTGGGTCCTCCGGTCCAACTGAAGTGATAATTGAATATGGTTACACTCGGCTACTTGGAGAGCATTTGCAGCCATTCATGGACTGCAAATTCCGAAAGAGCTATGGAATTTTTATGGATTACTATGCGCCATGTCACCGGGCCATAGTTGTTCACGACTGGTTTGAAGAATGTTCTGAACAATTCGAGCGTATTATTTGGTCATCCATCGAACATTTATGAGACGTAATTGAGTGGTCAGTTCGTGCACAAAATCCTGGACCGTCAACAATTTCGCAGCTATGGACGGCTGTAGAAGCAGCATGGCTCCATATTTCTACAGGGGACTTCCAACGCCTTTCTGAGTCCAGGTCACTTTGAGCTGCCGCACCAATTCGGGCAAAAGGAGGTTCGACACGACATTGGGTGGCATCCCATGACTTTTGTCACTTCAGTGTATAAATGACACCTTATGTTGTTCAATGTTGACGCTGTTGTGCGCAGTGAAATTGCGATGCTTGAAGGTCGTAACGAAATGCAGCAAGGTCTGCAGAGGAATAACTCTTAATGCTGGAATTGGCAGTTGATTCTCACCGTAAACAAATGTAAAGTGTTCAGCACTAACAGGAGGATAGATTCAATACTCTCTGATTACTTTATTACCGAATGGTCCGTGGAAACCATCACTGCAATCAAATGTCTGGTAGGATGGGTGGGGAGCGATATAAAGTGGGGCGACTACGTAAAATTAGTCGTAGGAAAGGCAGACGCCAGACTGAGACTCATTTGAAGAATCCTCAGGAATCGTAATCCACTCACAAAGGAGATAGCGTACGAACCGCTCTTTCGATCAGTACCTGAGTACCGGAACCTTATAAGGATGACTTAGAGGAAATAGAAAAACAGCCCAAGAAGAGCAATGCAGTACGTCACGAGTTCGTTTACTGAGCGCAGAAAGCGTCTCAGAGATGCTAATCCAGTTTCTGTGGCAGACGCTGCAAGAGAGGCTTGTGGGACTCTAACAGTCAAAAGACTGCATTTTGACGACGACATGTACTCAGTAAGGCCAACCACTTCGCTTCCCACCTTTCCGAGGTCTTCTCTATCCCTGATGATCCCCACTTTGATTATTATCTTTTCCCCACCGTCATGGAACGTGCCGATACCTCGGTCGCTCTACTTGCTCCTAGTCTCCAGTACTTGGGGCAGTTGCCCCCCTCTGACATAAAGCCTCCCATCACAGCACAAGACATTAAACTTATCCTCCGGTCCAAACGCAACACGGCCCCTGGTCACGACTGTGTCACCTACCGTCACCTTCAAGAAAGCCCATCTCTTTAATGTCATCCTCTCTACTGGCTTCTGCCCTGACCTCTGGAAGACCTCCCGCGCCCTCTTATTCCTCAAACCCAACGAACCCCCTTCTGCCACCTCTTCCTATCGTCCCATCTTCCTCACCTCCGTCTTCAGTAAGGTCTTTGAATCCATTCTCTCCCACCATATCCATCAGCACCTTGCTCAACACCACCTCCTCCCCCTTCCCCAGTGTGGCTTCCGACCCTCCTTCTCTGCTGAAGACCAACTCCTCAACCTTGTTCACCTTCTGTCCCTCCAGCTCAACTCCCATCACTCCGTCATTTTTGTTTCCCTTGACCTCCAAAATGCCTATGACCGTGTATGGCATCCCGGTCTCCTCTTTAAACTCCAAACCTACGCCCTGCCTATCAATTTTGTCCGTCTGGTCGCTTCCTTCCTCTCGCACCGTCCTTCCTATGTCACCCTCCACAACACCAACTCCCATATCTTTTATCCCATGGCTGGTGTTACCCAGGGTTCTGTCCTCTCCCCTCTCCTTTATCTCTTGTATACAGCTGATATGCCCAAGCCACCCCCACCACCTTCTCCAGTATGCTGATGACACCGCCTTCCTGGCTCTCTATCCTACCCTTCAACGGTCTCAACGTACCCTGCAAACCCACTTTAACCAGTTCACCACTTGGTGTAACCAGTGGTTCCTCCATCTCAACCCCTCCAAAACCCAGGCAATCATCATAGGCCGCACCACTCGCTCCTTTCGCCTCCATGATTTCTACCTCACCCTTAATGGTCGTCCCATCCAGCTCACCCCCACCCTGAAATACCTTGGCCTCACCCTCGACCGACACCTCACCTGGACCCCTCATCTCCAGACCGACCAGCAGAAAGCCCATTCCCGCCTCCGCCTTCTGAAACTCCTGTCTGGCCGGACATGGGGATTGCATTCTTCTACCATCCTCCACACCTACAAATCCCTCATCCATCCTATCCTCTGTTATGCCAGTGTTGCCTGGATCTCCATCCCCACCTGCTTTTACAAGGCCCTCCAAATCCTTGAACGCCATGCGCTCCGCCTTGCCTTCCGTATCCGCCTTCCTTCCCCCACACGGCTCCTGTATGAACTGATCCCCTTCCCCCACCTCCTCCTGTTCCTCCAACATCTCCGCATCCTTTACATTATCTGCAGGCTTGATCCCCCCCACTCTCTGGTTTCCTCCTTCCTCTCCACACCCCGCCCGTTGCCGCGCCTCTATCGCTGTATCCCTCCCTCTCTCCACCTCCACACCCTCCATCTCCTTCATCGGGGCAATTTACAACGTCTCCCCCTCCCGGATGACGAACTTCGCCGTGACATCTACCCTTCCTTCCAACTATAACCTGGCCTTGTTCCCCCCTCCCCAAAGCCCCCTTTTTCCTCTCCCCTCCTTCTCCCAGAGCGGATTTTCCTCCTTCCCTCGCTCCCCTGAGACCCTGCACCCCATACTTGCCTCTCTCCTTCCCACATCCCTCCCTACCTGGCCCTCATCCGCGCGCCCCCCGCTCCCCTCCCCCATCTCTTCCCCTCCCTCCCTTCTTCAGGTCTCCCACATCTCCTAGCGCCTGGCAGATCCTCCGTTTTGATCATCGTCAGTGTGCCACATCAGTGTTGTGTTTAGTGCTGTTTCTCCTGTGCGTCAAGAGGTGTGATTTTAATTGTGTACTGCCTTGAGGTTCGCCGTCAGTGTTTGTTATGTGCTACGCCATCCGTCGATACCTTTTATGCTCCAGTCATACTGTGCCTTGTGTTCTTTTAATTGTCGCAGTGTGTGGCTTTTTGTGTGTGCTACTTTTAAACAGTTTTTTATCTCCATTTTACAGTCACCCCGTTTTTTGTCTATTGCCTTCCACGATGTTCCCCCTTTTTTATATCTATGTTCATCATATTCTCTCCTTTGTTATTTTTAAATGTCTTCTATTGTTTGTTCTATGTCTTTCGGCTGAAGAGCAGCGCATATGCTGCAATAAAGAAGTGCATATGCTGCAATAAAGAAGAAAAAAATGACGACATGTACTCCTGTCAGTTTTATATTCTGACAGAATGTAAGTAACGTACATTTATAATTTCTATAACTGAGCTACGTTCTTAATGAAATGTTTGCTTAATTATGTATATACACCCTGTGCTTCACTTTTGTATTTTTGTGTTTAGGTAACTTTGCAGTGTTACTTGAAAATGGCCATAAGGCCGAAATTGCAATAGTAACAATAAATATTTTATACAGTCAAAGGCGACTATGATGTCTTTTAAATAAATAAGTTGCCTTGTGGAGTGGAGTATAGCTGTATATGCAGATGTAAGATACTAGAGTTGATGTTTCCTCGCCAAACAGGAAGTTAAACAAATGGGAATGTATTACTTCAAGTCGGATGTAAGGAAAACGGAAAAGTGCTGCTGAAATCAAAGAATATACGAGGGTATTAGGAAAGTGAGTTCCGATCGGTCGCGAAATGAAAACCACTGTCAGAATCAAAATGTTTCATTTGCAGTAGTTTGCTATACTTTACAGCTACTTCTTTACATAGTCATCGTTCCGACTTAGACTGCTCTCGTACCGTTGTATAGCTTTCCAATACCTCGTGACAGAAGGACTGTGCTTTCCGTCAATTCTCTACACTCGTCTCCAGCTCGTTGTCTGTGCCGAAACGTTCAAGTGAGCGGAGATCAAACTCAGGACGAGCCTATCACGGGCTGTGTTGTGGGTGACGAAACACATCCCATCGAAGACGCTGCAGGGGCATCTTCATTGCCCCTGCAGAGTGCGGCCGAGAATTGTGATGGAGAATGAAACGCATGACATTTATGCGGGCCGGCCGCGGTGGCCGAGCGGTTCTAGGCGCTTCAGTCCGGAACCGCGTGACTGCTACGGTCGCAGGTTCGAATCCTGCCTCGGGCATGGATGTGTGTGATGTCCTTGGTTAGTTAGGTTTAAGTCGTTCTAAGTTCTAGGGGACTGATGACCACCGATGTTAAGTCCCATAGTGCTCAGAGCCATTGAACCATTTATGTGGACTGCATGACACCAAGCGAAATCTCTCACCAGCCCTCGTACTTGGCGGGAAACACTATTTTTTAGACATCTTTACGTGCTCACTGTGCGCTCAGAATTGAGAAGAGCGACGTGCAGCGATTGACGTGCATACTAGAGACACTACCCAACTTATCTGTTCAAATCTTCATCGGATTTTCACAGTGGTTTGCATTTCGCCCCGATCGGAACTTACTTTCCAAATAGCCCTCGTAGCTTAAGGCCGGCTTCACACGAGGCCCCTCTGCTGTGCTGCTCAGTGCTTCGCCAGCAGCGCTTCCACTAGTGTTCGTGGAGCTGCTAGGTAGTGTGAGTGCCGCTCCAAACGTTCATTAGTGGCACCGAAAGCTCTGCTCGCCTTGTGTAAAATACTGAGAAATAAGTGGAGAATATTTCATTAAATTTTGACCAATATTTAGCGTACATTGCAACAGAAACTTGTTGCCTTTTGCGTAATTTCGTCAGGGGAATAGATAGGTAAAAGTTTGAGAGCAGAGTTTGTGTTGTTACACTAGAGCAGGGGTTCCCAACAACATTTTCTCGAAGATCCCCTCATCTAGCATGATTGGTAGCTTTTCATATCACAGTATCAAGTACCTAAAAAAGCTAAATTAAGAGTCTTTTTATACGTTTTCTATGTGTCAGTTGGCTCCAGGAAGACACTAGACGCAGAAGTTGCCATTCGCTAACGCTCAGCTCATGCAGGAAGCGGCCAAAACAAAAAACCTGTTATCATACGAAATATATTTAATGTATTTTTTATTCTAATAGCATCTTGCGGACCCCTCTGGCATAGCTCGCGGACCCCTGGGGGTCCGCGGACCACCTGTTGGGAACCACTGCACTAGAGGATGTACAGTACACAACTCTCTACCTAGAAAAGCTACTAAATGCATCCTAACATAGTTTAATGAAAATTCATGAATGAAGTGTCATAGGAATGACATCAACTGTACATCAAATCTGAAATCAGGACTAACATGCAGCTAAAATGTTTGCTTGAAAGACCTGCAGAGGATTAATGAATGGTGCGACAGCTGGCAGCTTTCCCTAAACGTAGATAAATGTAATATAATGCGCATACACAGGGACAGAAATCCATTCCAGTACGATTATGCCATAGGTGGTAAATCATTGGAAGCGGTAACGACCGTAAAATACTTAGGAGTTACTATCCGGAGCGATCTGAAGTGGAATGATCACATAAAACAAATAGTGGGAAAAGCAGGCGCCAGGTTGAGATTCATAGGAAGAATTCTAAGAAAATGTGACTCATCGACGAAAGAAGTAGCTTACAAAACGCTTGTTCGTCCGATTCTTGAGTATTGCTCATCAGTATGGGACCCTTACCAGGTTGGATTAATAGAAGAGATAGACATGATCCAGCGAAAAGCAGCGCGATTCGTCATGGGGACATTTAGTCAGCGCGAGAGCGTTACGGAGATGCTGAACAAGCTCCAGTGGCGGACACTTCAAGAAAGGCGTTACGCAATACGGAGAGGTTTATTATCGAAATTACGAGAGGGCACATTCCGGGAAGAGATGGGCAACATATTACTACCGCCCACATATATCTCGCGTAATGATCACAACGAAAAGATCCGAGAAATTAGAGCAAATACGGAGACTTACAAGCAGTCGTTCTTCCCACGCACAATTCGTGAATGGAACAGGGAAGGGGGGATCAGATAGTGGTACAATAAGTACCCTCCGCCACACACCGTAAGGTGGCTCGCGGAGTATAGATGTAGATGTAGATGTAGATTTTGCATGTACTTAATTTGTAAGATATTTCAGGCAATGTAGTATTTCCTGTATTACTCATACTAATGGAAATGAACATTAACTTTTCACCGATTAACTTTTTAATTGTTGTGGACATGGCAGTGCGATGTGTTTCGCATTTCGCTATGATGGACTATCACGCGTTCTTCCTTGCGATCTCGTGTTTCAGATACAACATGGCAGGCCACTTTTCAACCAGAAAGACAAAATGTCCTGTAGTGGTCTTCGGCCTGTGTATTCCCGTATCCTACGCCGTTGACTACAACTGTGCACAACCAAGCCATTCCCCTTTGCAGTAAGTACTGTGCTAGGAACAAACCGGCCCAGGCTCTTGCTGGTGTGGCTGTGGCGCAGTCTGCACGCTACTATTACGTTGCTTGCTCAGTCACGAGTGGGGCCGCTTTTTGTAGTCGCCTCTCGCGTCCAAGCAGAACAGGGAGACGGCCGACAGAGCCACAGTTTATTGGTTGCGGCTGGGTGTGAAACGCCCATAATCGCACGTGTTGTTGTGTTGGGTGCGTGCTTAATACCAATTCAAATGCGTTGCGCTGCATAAACGTCTAGTACGTACTAAAAACATTCAACAGCCTAGTCGCATAAATATTTCTTTACGTAAGACAAACCGTCCGACAGACTTTGCTATCATCTTCACGTCTTAAAAAATCTTTTTCTTTTGAAACGTGTTCATTCTACGTTGGACCTCACGCCGGGTTTTCATGTGGATAAAAATCAGCACATCATAAAGAGTGAGGTCTAACATAAAATGAACACGTTTCAAAACAAAAATATTTTTTAAGACCTGAAGATGACAGCAAAGTCTGTCGAAACCGGTTGCCTTAAATAACGAAATATTTATGCAATGTAGGATTCTGAATCTTTTTAGCAAGTAAACCAAATCGCTCCTTCGGTCTTCTCAAAATAAGGAAATACTTATGTTGCGCCGGCCAGTGTGGCCGAGCGGTTCTAGGGGCTACAGTCTGGAACTGCGCGACCGCTACGGTCGCAGGTTCGAATCCTGCCTCGGGCATGGATGTGTGTGCTGTCCTTAGGTTAGTTAGGTTTAAGTAGTTCTAGGGCACTGATGACCTCAGATGTTAAGTCCCATAGTGCTCAGAGCCATTTGAACCATTTTGAACTTACGTTGCTTTCTCATTTGTCTCGTGCCAAGGAGCTCGGTGTCCAACATATGCTCCTCATACAGACGTAGGCCGTAACTCCGAAGATATGAGGCTTACGATCAATGTTTATAGGAATTGTTTTCCTCTGCAATTATTGGAACTTGTTTTCCGGACACCTTGTATAAATAAAGAAGATGGTCTTACTCCTACCTACATTTTGCGCCGGCCAGAGTGGCCGGGCGGTTCTAAGCGCTACAGTCTGGAACCGCGCGACCACTACGGTCGCAGGTTCGAATCCTGCCTCGGGCATGGACGTGTGTGATGTCCTTAGGTTAGTTAGGTTTAAGTACTTCTTAGTTCTAGGGGACTGATGACCACAGCAGTTAAGTCCCATAGTGCTCAGAGCCATTTGAACCATTATGAACATTTTGCGATTGTGCTGACGTGTTAATCGTTTGCATATCCAGGCATGTACCACATTTAATTCCAATTTGCGGTTCGTTGTATGCCCCTTTCACGGTGTCGCTATTTTAATGTCCAGCAAGTTGAGCTTTGCACACCCTCCAATCTCTATACGCAAACTGTAAATCTCGCAACCAACCATCTCATATACTGGGCGACAAAAATCATGGAGTACCCCATATTATCGTTTCGGACCAACTCGACGTGGCATGGACTCAACAAGTCGCTGGAAGTCCCCTCCAGAAGTACTCAGCGGTGCCACCACCACAGGCGTCCGAAATTGCGAAAGCGTTGTCAGTGCAGAAGTTTGTGCACGCAATGAATTCTCGATTATGTTCCATAAATGTTCGATGCAATTTACGTCGGGTAAATCATTCGCTCTAACTGCCCAGAATGTTCTTCAAACCATTCGGGAACAACTGTGGGCAAATGGCATGGCGCATTGTTATCCATAAAAATTCCATCGTTGTTTGTGAACACGAAATCCATGAATGGTTGCAAACGGTCTCCAAGCAGCCAAACATAATCGTCTGATCGGTTCAGTTGGATCAGAGGACCCAATCCATTCCATGTAATCACAGCCTGCATCATTGTGGAGCCACCACCAGCTTGCACAGTGCCTTGTTGTCAACTTGGGTCCAAATCTTCGTGGGATCTGTGCCACACTAGACACCTGCCATCAGCTCTTACCAACTGAAATCCGGTCTCATCTGACCAGGCGACGGTTTATCAGTCGTCGATGGTCGAACCTATACGGCCACGAGCACAGGAGAAACGCTGCAAGGGATGTGCTATTAATAAAGGCATTCGCATCTGTCGTCCGCTGTCATAGCACATTAATGCTTCATTTCGCCACACTGTCCTAACACATACGTTAGTTGCACGTCTAGCTTTTGATTTCTGTGTTTATTTCACGCAGTGTTGCTTGTCTGTTAGCAGTGGCAACTCTTCGCAAACGCCGCTGCTCTCGGTCATTAAGTGAAGGTCGTCGGCCATTCCATTGTCCGTGGTGAAAGCTAATGCCTGAAATTTGGTATTCTCGGCACACTGAATTTCGGAATACTGAATTTCCTAACGATTTTCGAAACAGAATGTCCCATGCGTCTAGCTCCAACTACCATTCCGCATTCAAAGCCTGTTAATTCCTGTCGTGCGTCCATAATGACGTCGGAAACCTTTTCACATGAATCTGCCCTTTTGTACCCCATGTATGCAATACTACCGTCATCTGTACATGTGCACATCACTATCCTGTGACTTTTGACACCTCAGTGTATTTCTTCATTAGTAAAGGTCGTGAACGGCGCTTATGTGCCGCAGAGGTTAGTGTATCGTTCCACCGTGCCCGTATCTTGTTTCTCCAGCTCCGGAGAGCCGCTGGAGTCTGGAGCGGCGCCGTTTATTTTTAGCAGGTCCGGCGCCACGCCACCACACAAAGGGGCATCCTCCGTCGGCATTCCCTGGGCTGGCTCCAGCTCGCTCCTATAGTCTCGCCTTTATCGTCTCTCACGCCATTCTCTCGAACGTGCCACATCAATAGTAGCTTGGCCTTTGCATGATTAAAAAAAAAGCAAAAAACAAGCAGGCCCGACGGCTTATACAAATAACTATCTTAGTAAGTGACTGTAGTCTGCGGATGCGTTCAGTTATGATGGAACAGTGGTGCCTCAACTATCCCCTCAGTTGTCAGACTAACTACAGGAAATACGTAGATCTTTTGATAACGTTGGGGCACAGTTTGACTGACTTTTGCGTCAGTATTGAGTATTTCCATTGTTCTGTCCCCACTTCTCTTTTTCGTATTCCTTGGTTTCGAACTGTCTCCTGGCAGTCTTTCTCATACTTTCATTTACGACCACAAAATTCAACATCGAGTAAACCCGCCACTCCTTTTAAAATGAGCTTAAGAGTTCATATACAATTATGAACCTGGTTTCTACCAAGAAATGGTGCAACGACATCAATGTAACCACTGCCTATGTTCGACGTCAACGCGAAATAACCACTCACAGACGACAGTAGGCAGCACCAGCAGTGGAGGGTATACAAACCGTATCGGGGGGACGCACTCCACTCAACAGTGCAGTCGTTGTCGTTATGTGGAAACTTAGCGATTTATCTGACGTCCAAACAGGCATTATCATTGGCTTTTGGGCCAAGGGTGGAACCATTTCCCAAATACCTAAGCTTTTACAGTTTCATGTGTCGCCGTTGTTAAAGAATACCGTGTATGCTAAAATGACGCTATACAAAACCGACGCCAAGACTACTGATGCATCATGGGCCATAGATGACAGAGGTGAACGACGGCTGCGGAGATGTCAATGGGAGAACAGACGTGCAACTATTGAGCAAAAGATCGCCCAGGTTAACCAAGGGGCTACCAACGGTGTCTCCTCAACAAATGTTAAGTGAACGATCCTGCGTATGGGGCTCCGTAGCAGGCGCCTGGTTCATGCACCCACCCTGACTGCTGTTCATCGACAACAAAGGCTGGAATTTGCAGGCCAGTATCGTAACTCGACGTCCACTGAGTGGTGACATGTGGCCCTTTCAGACGAATCATGTTTTATGCTCCACCGCACAGAACGCCGTTGGCGTGTGCGGCGTGAAACGTCTGAAAGCAAACATCCTGCATGCGTTATGGTCTGGGGAACGTTTTCGTGGGACTCCCTAGGTGATCTCGTCATTCTGGAAGGCACAAGCGATCGGTAGAATTATGTATCTGTCCTTGGGGACCATGTGCACTTACATGCATTTCGTTTTTTCTCGGGATGATGGCATCTACCAGCAGGACAACGCAACGTCTCACACAGTTCACAGAGTAGGTGCGTGGTTTGAAGAACACTAGGATGAATTTTATCATACACCCCTACCCACCAAATACCCCAGATTTAAACCCAATAGAGGATCTGTGCGACCAACTCGATCGGACTGTTCGCGCCATGAGCTTCCCATCCAAGAAACCTACTGCAGCTGGGCATGGCACTGGAGTCGTCGTGGCTCCACAATCCTGTCGTTTCCTTCCAGAACCTTAATGACTGGCCGGCCGATGTGGCCGAGTGGTTTTAGGCGCTTCAGTCTGGAACCGCGCGACCGCTACGAAATGGTTCAAATGGCTCTGAGCACTATGCGACTTAACTTCTGATGTCATCAGTCCCCTAGAACTTAGAACTACTTAAACCTAAGTAACCTAAGGACATCACACACATCCATGCCCGCGGTGTAGCGGTCGCGCGGTTCCAGACTGCAGCTCCTAGAAGCGACCGCTACGGTCGCAGGTTCGAATCCTGCCTCGGGCATGGATGTGTGTGATGACCTTAGGTTAGTTAGGTTTAAGTAGTTTCTGATGACCTTAGGTTAGTTAGGTTTAAGTAGTTTCTGATGACCTCAGATGTTATGTCCCATAGTGCTCAGAGTCATTTGAACCAAGCCTTAATGACTCTCCTTCGGAACGCCTCGCAACAGCCAGCACTACAGAAGGTGCTTATTCAGACTTTTAACAGATGGCTACCAGTGTATTACAACATACTGATCATGACCCATTAACATCGCAATCGGACAACAAATATGTTACGAAGATTTCAAAACTTGCCAAAAAGTGGACCTAACAACTTGGAGGTTACCCTAAAACAACTCAGCCGAGATTTGAATTAGAACTTTTATTGCAAAAACCGCAATATACTTGGCTCGAATGCGGTAAATTGGGGCTTACAGGCTCAATTTGTACAGGACAAATGGGTTTGACTTATGTGGCCTACACTGCCCAATAACTCGACAACTGAGAGCTTCTGCGGTGGGAACAGTAATTTCCCATAACGATCTCTCCGCCTCCGCGTATCTCGATGTACTCCATTTATATCGCCTTACCTGAAATGCTGAAACGTTTTTAGGGAAGATAATTGCAAGTGTTGCTTGAATATATGTTACAGCCCCTGAACAGATGGTAATATAAGTGAAGGAGAACAACCTGGTACGAAGCGAACCTTACATATTCATACATGGAGTGATGGCAAATGTGAGCCCGCCCGGCTAGCCGAGCGGTCTAACGCACGGCTTTCCGGAGTGGGAAAGAGCGCCTGGTCCCGGTACGAATCCGCCCGGCTAGTCTGTGGATGGTTTTTAGGCGGTTTTCCATCTGCCTCGGCGAATGCGGACTGGTTCCCCTTATTCCGCCTCAGCTACGCTATGGCGGTGATTGCTCCGCAAACAAGTTCTCCACGTAAGCGTACACCACCATTACTCTATCACGCAAACATAGAGGTTACACTCGTCTAGTGTGAAACGTTCCCTCGGGGGGTCCACCGGGGGCCGAACCGCACAATAACCCTGGGTTCGGTGTGGGGCGGCGGAGGGGTGAAGTGGACTGCGGTAGTCGTCGTGGAGTTGTGGATCGCTGCGGCTGCGGCGGGGACGAAGCCTCTCCGTCGTTTCTAGGTCACTGGTTAACATACAATACAATAAAATACATGACAACTGTGCTGAAATTTATGAACAAAGGAAAATGTGCATAATAATCTTCCAGAAACTAAACACGTAAGCCGGCCGCGGTGGCCGTGCGGTTCTGGCGCTGCAGTCCGGAACCGCGGGACTGCTACGGTCGCAGGTTCGAATCCTGCCTCGGGCATGGGTGTGTGTGATGTCCTTAGCTTAGTTAGGTTTAAGTAGTTCTAAGTTCTAGGGGACTTATGACCTAAGATGTTGAGTCCCATAGTGCTCAGAGCCATTTGAACCATTTATTAAACACGTAATAAATGCACTATAGTGTGCTTTTTGGGTAAGCAATGTACACTTCGAACATCACACCACAAAAATGCTTAAAAATAAATTCACATACTTCTAAAAATTGGCCTCGTGAGTGCGGGAACCTGTAAGTTACTTCAATTTACGGATGATTAACTCATAAACGAGGTCAGCTAAGTTCGAAAGCCCGAACAAAGGCATAACATTTTCCACGGTATGTACGATTGCAAAACTCAACGTGAAAAGGTCACGGTTCTACATAACTCGGACACACTAGCAATTTCCAATCACGCCAACATAATCCGAATGCGCGTTCTGTGCTACGAACCTCCCATAGTGCTGAAACTTCCTCGTCGAATGTGCCCATACTAAATGCACAAAAATTTACGTTCCTATGGGACCAAACTGCTGAGGTCATCGGTCCCTACGATTACGCAACACTTAATCTAACTTACACTAACTTCTGCTAAGGACAACACACACTCATGCCCGAGGGAGAACTCGAACCTCCGACGGGAGGAACCGCGCGAACCGTGGCAAGGCGCCATAGACCGCACGGCTACCCAGCACGGCCCAAATGCACAACCCAAGTGTTTAGACCACTTGTGCTCATTGTGCTGTCCGAGAAGACAGTGCTTAAACTGTGAGAGAAATCCAACTGAAAAATAGGCGTTCAGCACTTCGATTGGCTGAAACCGGTCAAAGATTTCGCGCCTTCTCAAGAAATAACCGTCCGTTCCTGTCGCAGAGACGCACCGCTTCAGCAGACAGTTTTGGCTAGTGTCGGATCGTCTTCGAGTTGGGGTTGATTTGGGGGAAGGGACCAAACAGCGAGGTCATCGGTCTCATCAAATTAGGGAAGGATGGGGAAGGAAGTCGGCCGTGCCCTGGCAGAGGAGTCATTCCAGCATTTACCTGCTCCATCCTCACGTATTCCAGTATAATTTGTTCCAGAACATGTAGAGAAGCTGGACTTAGTAGACTCTCTGAAAACACGTGTCCTGCTGTCACCTTTCTCCATTAGCAGCGACTTAACGACCAACTTCAAAGTGCTGACAATTGATTTATTGCTGGAAACTTTAGGTATAAACTCGTCACCTGCAATTAAATTAATGACTAATACTTTCACTATCATCTTATCGCATTTATTGTCTAGTATCATAACCTTAACCAATGTTTCATGTGACGAAATGACTGTGAATCTCTCTGCGTGCTTCTTCTTTATATATACCTGAAATTAAAGATGAGATAGATATAGTAATTTTATTTTTTAAAGTTACTTCAACGAATATTGCATATTAACGGTAGTTTGAAAAAGCGCTATCTCAGCTAAGTAAGAACTCCGGAAGGGTGAAGATGTCGATGTGGGTACCTGAGATGTGTGACAACCACCATCCAGTACAACGCACTCTTTTCTATTAATTAAATATCCCTTGAAGTAACGATGTAAAATATTTCAGATGGGATGGGTTTAGAATGCCTCAAACTCGTTCTCTATGCTGCACAGCAAAGGACACTTGCATTTAGGTATTCCAGACGGTGCCGGAAATGTATGACAACCGCTTATAGTACGAGTGTTGGAACTTAAATAGTGGCAACTATTTATTCACAACCAATACAAAAGAGTTACATGTTTGTACCTGTTACTGTCCTTCAACGTAGTCACCAGCGGTGTGTATAACTAGTTGCTAGCGATGTGGAAGGCGTAGTATACCGTTAGCAGTCATTTTACTGGTTGAGTTATTACTAGCCATTCTTATTTAACACTTATGTTAATCATGAATGTCCTACTTGTTATTTTTCCTGTGTGCCAGTTTTGCGACCTCGGTTGGCCCACTGTGCATTTTTAGTATAAGCATGTTTCGCTGTGGACCTTTATGTGGGCAGTTCAGTTTTATTAAGCTTTAAGATCTTTGTTTTTTAATGAAGTTGTGGTATTATGTGGCTGTGTTGGAAGTGTTTGGTGTTACTAGTCTTTTGAGATATGGTTAAACAAGAACGATTGTTTATGACTGATTATTTCACCGTGCCTAGTATCTGTGATTTTCGTTGCGTACGCAAAATGGCTCTGAGCACTATGGGACTTAACTACTGTGGTCATCAGTCCCCTAGAACTTAGAACTACTTAAACCTAACTAACCTAAGGACATCACACACATCCATGCCCGAGGCAGGATTCGAACCTGCGAGCGTAGCAGTCCGTACGCAAAATATTATTCTTTTTCGTGTTTATGTATTTCAATTAAAGTGAAGATTTGTATATTGCATCAGTAAGAACGCAAATTTCCGAATTGAAGTTTACAATGAAGTCTGTTTTGAGTCAAATTAAAATTGTAAAACAATCACAAGCTTGTCCATCACTAGTGATGCCGGGCTTCCTATTTCCTTTAAATAACTGTGGTGAGATTGTAATTTTTGATTTTCTGAAGAATTGAGTAGTGCCACGGTTCAATAATAATAATAATAATAATAATTTTGAACGTCACGAGTAATGAGAAATTGAACAAAAAATTTACGTAACCGCAAGCAGTCCAAAACCCCAATAATTTAAAACATACTATCACAACTCTATGACGATTACCAAACTGAAGGTATTATCTCTTTACACGAGCGGCAAGCTCCTCAGGTCACCTGGCCAGATACAGGAACAAGGAACAACAACAGGAGGCTGGGCCAAGTCCAATGCAGAAGCAGCAGGACACAAACACGAACAGGAACCGAACCAGTCACAATTATCAAGCTCACAGCGGGGAGCAAGTTCAGTCTTCACGAAAGCCATGTGGTCCTAACACCGAAGCAACGAACCAAACGTAGCTCATCGAGCATCCAAAGCCGCTGTGAAATGACAAACAGTGGATAAACTTGGAGCCGCCAGAAGATACGACCCATCGCTCGCCTCCAAACCTGGTCGGCCAAAGGAATAATGTGTTCACTCCCGTTTCCGGTACACGCCTCTCATGTGTGGAAGATATTCAGCCAGACAAACTTGGAAGTGACACGGGAGATAGAACAAACATCCAGCTCGTTGCCCTGCAGACCCACGCTGTTCGTGGTACTTCACTGACTGTCATGCCCGGAAAAACGGCCTCAACGCCACTCACGGCAAACGTACCAAGCTTCCTTCACCCAAAAGATCGTGTTCCAGGAGACGTGGCGCGCGCTATCGATGGTGTAACGCTTCAAAAGGCCTTACCCGAACTTATGTGAACAGCTTTGGATTTCTTTGACAGTAGAGTTGTGGGATGTTTCCGCTACTGGTTTTGCTGTTTGCCCTCGGGCTGTCGTAGTAAAGGTTTCAAACGGAGTCGTCCTGTTGTACGGTAATGGCCGCCCCCCACGCTGGCAATCGGACAAATACTATGCTTCAACGATTTGGTTGGGAAACACTCCAGCATCCTTCGTACAGCTTTCACCATGTGATTTTCACATCTTTGACTACCTGAAGAACGACGCGCTTGGAAGTAAATTTCAGTCAAACAAAGAATTGCAGAGTGGATGCGGTTATGGTTCAAATGGCTCTGAGCACTATGGGCCTTAATATGTCATCAGTCCTCTAGAACTTAGAACTACTAAAACCTAACTAACCTAAGGACATCACACACATCCTTCGATGCAGGATTCGAACCTGCGACCGTAGCGGTCGCGAAGTTCCAGACTGAAGAGTATAGAATCGCTAGGCCACACCGGCCGGCGATGCGGTTATGGACCCATCAGCAGACGACCACGTTCTACGGTACAAGAATTCATAGTTTCGTCTCCCAGTGGGATAAAATTGTTAATGCCCGTCTGTGGTGGTTACTTTTGAATGGAACTATGCCATGGTCCCATTGTGGTGGGTGTTCGGTCTTCATTTGACATCGTAAGATCTGTCACAGAGTGAAGAAACTTCTGACCTCCACATTCCATGATGACGTGTGGGCACCTGACAGCTTATCGCCAATTCGTTGCTTCACCATCCGTCAGCTGCTTTCCATAGATCCTCACGACAGTCGTACGTGAACGGCCCACTAGCTACCCAGCTTCCAGGATGCTCTTTCCCAGGTGATCGGCCTTAGCAGTCTGCCCTTTGGCAGTTGATTTGCATCAGCTGATCTCCCCATTTGCGACCTGTACCGTCACTAGGTTGATTTCTCATTCGTCTCTGATCCGCGTACATATTTTACATATCATGACACATCCCCCCAACTTCAGTAGGCGGCATTCATTCTCACGATGGATAGTGATCATATTTTGGGTCATTAGTGCAGAAAGGAAACACAAGCAACAACAGGCGACCTCTTCGACCGAGTACACACAACTAATCCCATTTCACTGGGACACATCCGTCAGTTTATTTCTATACCTACACCACTGACCATTAAAATTGCTACACAAAGAAGAAATGCAGATGATTAACGGGTATTCATTGGACAAATATATTACAGTGAAACTGACATGTGATTACATTTTCACGCAATTTGGCTGCATAGATCCTGAGAAATCAGTACCCAGAACAACCACCTCTGGCCGTAATAAAGGCCTTGATACGCCTGGGCATTGAGTCAAACAGAGCTTGGATGGCGTGCACAGGTGCAGCTGCCCATGCAGCTTCAACACGATACCACAGTTCATCAAGAGTAGTGACTGGCGTATTATGACGAACCAGCTGCTCGGCCACCATTGACCAGACGTTTTCAATTGGTCAGAGATCTGGAGAATGTGCTCGCCAGGGCAACAGTCGAACATTTTCTGTATCCAGAAAGACCCGTACATGACCTGCAACATGCGGTCGTGCATTATCCTGCTGAAATGTATGGTTTCGCAGGGATAGAATGAAGGGTAGAGCCACGGGTCGTAACACATCTGAAATGTAACGTCCACTGTTCAAAGTGCCGTCAATGCGAACAAGAGGTAACCAAGACATGTAACCAATGGCACCCCATACCATCACGCCGGGTGGTACGATAGTATGCGATATCGAATACACGCTTCCAATGTGCGATGTCGCCAAACACGGATGCGACCATCATGATGCTGTAAACAGAACCTGGATCCATCTGAAAATATGACGTTTTGCCATTCGTGCACCCAGGTTCGTCGTTGAGTACACCATCTCAGGCGCTCCTGTCTGTGATGCAGCGTCAAAGGTAACCGCAGCCATGGTCTCCAAGCTGATGGTCCATGCTGCTGCAAACGTCGTCGAACTGTTCGTGCAGATGGTTGTTGTCTTGCAAACGTCCCCATCTGTTGACTCAGGGATCGAGACGTGGCTGCACGATCCGTTACAGCCATGCGGGTAAGATGCCTGTCATCTCGACTGCTAATGATACGAGGCCGTTGGGATCCAGCACGGCGTTCCGTATTACCCTCCTGAACCCACCGATTGCATATTTTGTTAACAGTCATTGGATCTCGACCAACGCGAGCAGCAATGTCACGATACGATAAATCCCAATCGCGATAGGCTACAATCCGACCTTTATCAAAGTCGGAAGCTTGATGGTACGCGTTTCTCCTCATTACACGAGGCATCAAAACAACGTTTCACCAGGAAACGCCGGTCAACTGTTGTTTGTGTATGAGAAATCGGTTGGAAAATTTCCTCATGTCAGCACGTTGTAGGTGTCGCCACCAGCGCCAACCTTGTGTGAATGCTCTGAAAAGTTAATCATTTGCATATCACAGCGTCTTCTTCCTGTCGGTTAAATTTCGCGTGTGTAGCACGTCATCTTCGTGGTGTAACAATTTTAATGGCCAGTAGTGTATATCTTTAAATAACAGGCCACCCTACGATATGTAGCATGGGGTATTTCGTGTACCACTGTCCCTTCCCTCCTTTACTGTTTTGGAAGAAATGTATTCGGACCTGCAAATACGGTTGGACTTCAGCTGTAACATTTATATGAGACAGATTAGAATTTTTTGCCAGACCAGCTAGCGAACCTAGATTTCTCTGTTTACACCAGCAGTTCCGATAAACACATTGGCTATCTGAACGTGCCTCCTGGATTGACCCAGACTTCCACATATCTGATTGTCCACGTCCTGCACTCAGACGATTGTTGTGATTTCCGCACAGTGACAGACATCATTATTATTAGTATTATTATTGTTGCAGCCCATTTAGGCATGTAATACAGGGTGTTCCACTCGGAAGAGGCCTCACAAACAATAGTAGTAATTCCGCTGAAATAGCACCTTGAAATTGTTGATGTTTGGCGTGGCAACACTGCCCTCTGAATGTCTGTTTCCACGCGTCGCTGTGGCTGGAGCCTTGTGGCTAGTGTTCAGTTTTTAGTGCAATGTATCGCCATTCTGTCGAAAAGCGCGTGTGGTTCCATTAAGACATGTCAGCGAATGTTTGTTGGTGGCCAACGTGTACGTCTAAATAGTGCATATAAAAGTTAGTGAACAAGATGGAACGGTGTTGGATCTCCGTGGCGTGGGACGACCGCCATTATTGGAAGAAAAAGTTACTGACGTGTTACAGCGATTATTGGCCTGTCCTGAAAAGTCTGTTAACCATTTATCTCAGGAATTTGGAATGTCACAGAGCACATGTCACAGAGCTGCGAAGGAAGCCAGCATGTATCCATACAGGTTTACAGTTGTCCAGGAACTGAATCTCAATTAAAGACAGACGCATTGCATTTTGCCATTGATTTTAGCTATTTATTGCTCTGAGACCAGAAATATTGCAGTACACGTGGTTCAGTGATGAGTCATAGTGCCGCCTCTCTAGCTATGTAACCTCTCAGAATACGCTATTGTTGTGCAATAAAAATCCACATGAATTGGTCCAGCACCTCCTGCATTTGCAAAAGATTGACGTGTTCTGTGCACTATCACAGTGTCGCATCATGGGACCAACATTTTGCAAGTTACTGTATCAAGTGCAGTTTACATCAAAATGCTTAGGGAATTTGTGAACCAGTTGGTCGTTAACGTACTTACCTTCAGCTGATACCAACAGAATGGCGCCACATGGCACACGTCTCGAATGACCATGGCTGTCATCTGATTTTACAGCACCTGACTTTTCCCTCTGAGGTGGCCTAAACGGCAATGTCTACAGGAGCAAACCTCACAACCTGGAAGATGAGAACATCATCCGTGAAATCCGGGCATGAACAGGGTATGACATGTTCATTTAACCCCGTAAGTGTAATTCAAGCAAATGTCTGTTTGTGGGGCCTCTTTCGAGTGGGACATCCTGTACTATTTGCAGTGTCCGTGTTATACAGTCTACTGTTCGATGTCCTCCAGACATCCACGTCTAAGGCGGCCGTTCGCAGTTCAATAGAACGCACAATGTCTTCAATCATGAACGGGACAATGTCGCCTGGGAAACCGATGAGTCAGTTAACATACCTTTAAGGTTCACTTCAAGCTTAGACTGTGAGCCCATTGTCACTTGACGGCAAGAATAGTTGTCAGAAAGGAAAGTTGCCTGTCGAACCGGCGTATAGTACAGTGACATCATTCGAATGTCAGACAGCTATTGTGAAACACAAAACTTTGAAAATTATCTCCTTCATTGAGGTTGCCAACAGTCAACCACACCAGCTGGTAACTGCTGCTTACAGGTGAATTGGGGAAGGGGAACAGGAGGACTGTATGGACAAAGAAAGTATGCAACTCTCTCCATATGGTTAATTTGGTTTCTAACCGTCCATTATTTTGGGATAATACACTCTCGCTCCCCCCATCCTCCATCTCAGAACCGTAATCTGAGAAGATGATTTGTAAGGAAACATCTGAAATAAAACATGGATCAGTAATATCGACTGTCTTCACTGAAGAGTATATTATAAGTGTCGTGGCTGATGATCGTCGTAGAAGGGATTAGAAAAGATCTGGTATCAATGGACGTCTTAGGGATGCAGTCACACTGATGCCTCTGTCACATTCAAGGGTAATTTGAAGGATGTGCATTATCGGGACTGGGTACTGCAAGATATTACCCAACCCCACAATGTCTCTTCGTTGGATCCGTTTTTAAAGGTGACAATGCACGAATACATGCACTTACATAGTACACACTTCTCCCAGAAGGGCAAGAATCGACCTAATGGAATCACCTGCAGCAGCTGCTGACAAACTCGATTGAGCATGCTTGGGGCCAGTTGAAACTTTAATGTGTCGTTACAGGTACCCGCCTCGTACATTGGATGATCCCGGGAGGGCTACCTTCGAAGATTGCGACAGACTTGAGCCATGAAAAAAGGAAATTAGGCATGTCACAATGCACGGGACGGAACAGTGCTATTTGGAATGCTGACCAGCAGCAGATGTTCATTTCATAGATGTGCACTTCCGAACACACTGCTTTTATTTTGTTCGAACAAACTGCTTTTTTTTTTTTATTTCACAGCTCTTTTTTTCGGCTTATTCTTTCATTGCTTGCTCTTTGTAAATCTAAGCGCACACACGATCGCATTTGTCTTGGTGTCACAATTTTGCTTTGTGCAGTAGGAACTGGCCAAGAATATTACGAGAGTTTAGTACTTTCCAGCTACTCTCACGTGAGGTAAACATATCTCTACTGTGCGACGTGCAGCAATGGTATAGACATTGGAATCGTCTTCTAAACGAGTATGTTTTAAATGTACGTCCAGAAAGTATGAGTTAATAAGTAGTTTTCTAGAGAGATATCTCTTTGAAATGCTGACCAGCAGCGTTCACTTCATAGATGTGCACTTCCGAACAAACTGCTTTTTATTTTATTTCACAGCTCTTTTTTTCTTTGGGCTTATTCTTTCATTGCTCGCTCTTTGTAAATCTAAGCGCACACACGACCGCATTTGCCTTGGTGTCGCAATTTCGTTTTGTGCAGTAGGAACTGGCCCAGAATATTACGAGAGTTTAATACTTTGCAGCTACTCTCCCGTGAGGTAAACATACACTCCTGGAAATGGAAAAAAGAACACATTGACACCGGTGTGTCAGACCCACCATACTTGCTCCGGACACTGCGAGAGGGCTGTACAAGTAATGATCACACGCACGGCACAGCGGACACACCAGGAACCGCGGTGTTGGCCGTCGAATGGCGCTAGCTGCGCAGCATTTGTGCACCGCCGCCGTCAGTGTCAGCCAGTTTGCCGTGGCATACGGAGCTCCATCGCAGTCTTTAACACTGGTAGCATGCCGCGACAGCGTTTACGTGAACCGTATGTGCAGTTGACGGACTTTGAGCGAGGGCGTATAGTGGGCATGCGGGAGGCCGGGTGGACGTATCGCCGAATTGCTCAACACGTGGGGCTTGAGGTCTCCACAGTACATCGATGTTGTCGCCAGTGGTCGGCGGAAGGTGCACGTGCCCGTCGACCTGGGACCGGACCGCAGCGACGCACGGATGCACGCCAAGACCGTAGGATCCTACGCAGTGCCGTAGGGGACCGCACCGCCACTTCCCAGCAAATTAGGGACACTGTTGCTCCTGGGGTATCGGCGAGGACCATTCGCAACCGTCTCCATGAAGCTGGGCTACGGTCCCGCACACCGTTAGGCCGTCTTCCGCTCACGCCCCAACATCGTGCAGCCCGCCTCCAGTGGTGTCGCGACAGGCGTGAATGGAGGGACGAATGGAGACGTGTCGTCTTCAGCGATGAGAGTCGCTTCTGCCTTGGTGCCAATGATGGTCGTATGCGTGTTTGGCGCCGTGCAGGTGAGCGCCACAATCAGGACTGCATACGACCGAGGCACACAGGGCCAACACCCGGCATCATGGTGTGGGGAGCGATCTCCTACACTGGCCGTACACCACTGGTGATCGTCGAGGGGACACTGAATAGTGCACGGTACATCCAAACCGTCATAGAACCCATCGTTCTACCATTCCTAGACCGGCAAGGGAACTTGCTGTTCCAACAGGACAATGCACGTCCGCATGTATCCCGTGCCACCCAACGTGCTCTAGAAGGTGTAAGTCAACTACCCTGGCCAGCAAGATCTCCGGATCTGTCCCCCATTGAGCATGTTTGGGACTGGATGAAGCGTCGTCTCACGCGGTCTGCACGTCCAGCACGAACGCTGGTCCAACTGAGGCGCCAGGTGGAAATGACATGGCAAGCCGTTCCACAGGACTACATCCAGCATCTCTACGATCGTCTCCATGGGAGAATAGCAGCCTGCATTGCTGCGAAAGGTGGATATACACTGTACTAGTGCCGACATTGTGCATGCTCTGTTGCCTGTGTCTATGTGCCTGTGGTTCTGTCAGTGTGATCATGTGATGTATCTGACCCCACGAATGTGTCAATAAAGTTTCCCCTTCCTGGGACAATGAATTCACGGTGTTCTTATTTCAATTTCCAGGAGTGTATATCTCCTGTGCGACGTGCAGCAATGATAAAGACCTTGGAATCGTGTTCTAAACGAGTATGTTTGAAATGTACATCCAGAAAGTATGAGTTAATGCGTAGTTTTCTAGAGAGATATCAGGCGAATGAAAAGCTGCTTCCTTGAAAACAACTACACTACATCATATAACGCCAGCCGCCGTCAACAGAACCAGGACTTCGTTCCTAATGGACCTAACGTCAAGGAGACAAAGTCGTTATGTTCGTCTAGCGCATATTAAATATTGAATACTGCCAGTGATATAATTTCGGGGAAGCAGTGGTTATGCGCACGAATTTCGCCACCATAAAGGCGTAGAAGAAGTCAGTAATCATTGTTGCAAACTTGACCCACTCTTCACTGAAGTGTGGTATGTGAAGCGAGGAAACGTGAAACAGCTGATTTGACTGTTACGTGTGAGTTCTGCGGAACACAATGGGGTGTACACCTGCTGTTGCTCGGATGACAGCTTGACAGGGCGATAAGCTTAGACTCATGGCTGTGAGTCAACACGGCAGCGCGACTTGAGGTGAATCAGGACAGCGAGGCAAGTTACGCACCAGAGCAAGACCTGCAAACGCGAAAATAAGAGGCGCGATGGACCCATTGCTACGCGATGTAGCGAAGTGCCTGAACGAGGACGATTGATATTACGTTATGCGACGTTACTGACACAATGTGACGTTACTGTCACATATCTCTATGAGACATTATTTCATTTTTCTGTTGCTTTTTCGCATCTGTGTAACGAGTATAGTCGAACAATGTGCACGAGGCAGCGGCCCTGTGCTCGCTATATTGAATGGTGTGCCTCTGAGAGCGTCTCTGTGACTTCCTTTGTCGGCAGAAAGTCGCTGAATTTCATTAGGTCGACTGGGCCCATGTGGGGGGAATGGGCAATGGGCAGTTCATGAAGCTCGTTCCGGTATGCAACTATCGAAAGCTGGGCTGGCGTCTCCACCCCTGGTATTAGTGTGTGCCACAGCTTGCATTTGTTTGGGCCATCATGCTGATCTGGACATATTTATTTGGCAACTATTCAGTGTTGTGATGGATCAACATTTCCTATGCTGGCTGACTAGCCTAGAGGATCCATCAGGCTGTCTAGCGGGATGAGCCATGGTGCTTTAGGAGCACGACATCACAGAGGTATACAATAATGGACTCGAACACAAGGACGCTGACTGCTTTCTAAGGAGTTGTTTGATGGAAAACAGAAGTGTGGATGGAATCTCAATGAACGCTGCATTAAATGTTGTTGCTGAACCGAGCGATGATCACGTACTGCTGTAGGTGCGGAACCAGCAAAAGAAATTCCTGTTAACAAAGGGAGCACAGTATAAGAGGAACTACGATTTCATGGGATAGAAGTGATTCCCCTTATCCCAGCTCATCTGCGGATCTACATGACTACTCTGCAATTCACATTTAAGTGCTTGGCAGAGGGTTCATCGAACCACAATCATACTATCTCTCTGCCATTCCACTCCCGAACAGCGCGCGGGAAAAACGAACACCTAAACCTTTCTGTTCGAGCTCTGATTTCCCTTATTTTATTTTGATGATCATTCCTACCTATGTAGGTTGGGCTCAACAAAGTATTTTCGCATTCGGAAGAGAAAGTTGGTGACTGAAATTTCGTAAATCTCGCCGCGACGAAAAACGTCTTTGCTTTAATGACTTCCATCCCAACTCGCGTATCATATCTGCCACACTCTCTCCCCTATTACGTGATAATACAAAACGAGCTGCCCTTTTTTTGCACCCTTTCGATGTCCTCCGTCAATCCCAGCTGGTAAGGATCACACACCGCGCAGCAATATTCTAACAGAGGACGAACGAGTGTAGTGTAAGCTGTCTCTTTAGTGGACTTGTTGCATCTTCTAAGTGTCCTGCCAATGAAACGCAACCTTTGGCTCGCCTTCCCCACAATATTATCTATGTGGTCTTTTCAACTGAAGTTGTTCATGATTTTAACACCCAGGTACTTAGTTGAATTGACAGCCATGAGAATTGTACTATTTATCGAGTAATCTAATTCCAACGGATTTCTTTTGGAACTCATGTGGACCACCTCACACTTTTCGTTATTTAGCGTCAACTGCCACCTGCCACACCATACAGCAATCTTTTCTAAATCGCTTTGCAACTGATACTGGTCTTTGGATGACCTTACTAGACGGTAAATTACAGCATCGTCTGCGAACAACCTAAGAGAACTGCTCAGATTGTCACCCAGGTCATTTATATAGATCAGGAACAGCAGAGGTCCTAGGACGCTTCCCTGGGGAACACCTGATACCACTTCAGTTTTACTCGATGATTTGCCGTCTATTACTACGAACTGCGACGTTCCTGACAGGAAATCACGAATCCAGTCGCACAACTGAGACGATACCCCATAGGCCCGCAGCTTGATTACAAGTCGCTTGTGAGGAACGGTGTCAAAAGCTTTCCGGAAATCTAGAAATACGGAATCAACTTGAGATCCCCTGTCGATAGCGGCCATTACTTCGTGCGAATAAAGAGCTAGCTGCGTTGCACAAGAACGATGTTTTCTGAAACCATGCTGATTACGTATCAATAGATCGTTCCCTTCGAGGTGATTCATAATGTTTGAATACAGTATGTGCTCCAAAATTCTACTGCAAACCGACGTCAATGATATAGGTCTGTAGTTCGATGGATTACTCGTACTACCCTTCTTAAACACTGGTGCGACCTGCGCAATTTTCCAATCTGTAGGTACAGATCTATCGGTGAGCGAGCGGTTGTGTATGATTGCTAAGTAGGGAGCTATTGTATCAGTGTAATCTGAAGGAACCTAATCGGTATACATTCTGGACCTGAAGACTTGCCCGTATCAAGCGATTTGAGTTGCTTCGCAACCCCTAAGGTATCTACTTCTAAGAAACTCATGCTAGCAGCTGTTCGTGTTTCAAATTCTGGAATATTCCATTCGTCTTCCCTGGTGAAGGAATTTCGGAAAACTGCGTTCAATAACTCCGTTTTAGCGGATCAGTCGTCGGTAACAGTACCATCGGCACTGCGCAGCGAAGGTATTGACTGCGTCTTGCCGCTTGTGTACTTTACATACGACCAGAATTTCTTCGGATTTTCTACCAAATTTCGAGACAATGTTTCGTTGTGAAACCTATTAAAGGCATGTCGCATTGAAGTCCGTGCCAAATTTCGCGCGTCTGTAAATTTTAGCCAATCTTCGGGATTTCGCGTACTTCTGAACTTCGCATGCTTTTTCCGTTGCCTCTGCAACAGCGTTCGGACCTGTTTTGTGTACCACGGGGGATCAGTTCCATCTCTTACCAATTTATGAGGTATGAATCTCTCAATTGCTGTTGCTACTATGTCTTTGAATTTGAGCCACATCTCGTCTACATTTGCATAGTCAGTTCGGAAGGAATGGAGATTGTCTCTTAGGAAGGCTTCTAGTGACACTTTATCCGCTTTTTTAAATAAAATTATTTTGCGTTTGTTTCTGATGGATTTGGAAGAAACGGTATTGAGCCTAGCTACAACGACCTTGTGATCACTAATCCCTGTATCATTCATGATGCTCTCTATCAGCTCTGGATTGTTTGTGACTAAGAGGTCATGTGTGTTTTCGCAACCATTTACAATTCGCGTGGGTTCGTGGACTAACTGCTCGAAATAATTTTCGGAGAAAGCATTTAGGACAATCTCGGAAGATGTTTTCTGCCTACCACCGGTTTTGAACAAGTATTTTTGCCAACATATCGAGGGAAGGTTGAAGTCCCCACCAACTATAACCGTATGAGTGGGGTATTTATTTGCTACGAGACTCAAATTTTCTCTGAACTGTTCGGCAACTGTATCATCGGAGTCTGGGGGTCGGTAGAAGGAGCCAATTATTAACTTAATTCGGCTGTTAAGTATAACCTCCATCCATACCAATTCGCACGGAGTATCTACTTCGACTTCACTACAAGATAAACCATTACTGACAGACACAAACACTCCACCACCAATTCTACCTAATCTATCTTTCCTGAACACCGTCTGAGACTTCGTAAAAATTTTTGCAGAACTTATTTCAGGCTTTAGCCAGCTTTCTGTACCTGTAACGATTTCAGCTTCTGTGCTTTCCATTAGCGCTTGAAGCTCAGGGACTTTCCCAGCACAACTACAACAATTTACAATTCCGACTGTTCCTTGATCCAAGCACGTCGTGTATTTGCCATGCACCCTTTGAGATTGCAGCCCACCCCGTACTTTCCCGAGGCCTTCTAACCTAAAAACCCGCCCAGTCCACGCCACACAGCCTCCGCTACCCGTGTAGCCGCCAGCTGAGTGTAGTGAACTCCTGACCTATTCAGCGGAACCCGAAACCCCACCACCCTATGGCGCAAGTCAAGGAATCTGCACCCAACACAGTCGCAAAACCGTCCGAACCTCTGATTCAGACCCTCCACCCGGCTCTGCACGAAAGGTCCGCAGTCGGTTCTGTCAACGATGCTGCAGATGGTGAGCTCTGCCTTCATCTCGTAAGCAAGACCGGCAGCCTTCACCAAATCAGATAGCCGCTGGAATCCAGAGAGAATTTCCTCAGATCCAAAGCGACACACGTCATTAGTGCCGACATGTGCCACCACCTGCATCTGGCTGCACCCTGTGCTCTTCATGGCATCCGGAAGGACCCTTTCCACATCAGGAATGACTCCACCCGGAATGCACACGGAGTGCACACTGGATTTCTTCCCCTCCTTAGCCGCCATATCCCTAAGGGGCCCCAGTACGCGCCTAACATTGGAGCTCCCAACTACCAATAAGCCCACCCTCTGTGATTGCCCGGACCTTGAAGGCTGAGAATCATCCTCTGAAACAGGGCAGGCAGCTGCATCTGGCTCAGCCAGAGACAGTGCCAGAAACCTGTTTGTCAGACGCACCGGGGAGGCTTTCTGATCAGCCTCCGGGGACGTCTTTCGCTGCCTGCCACGCCTTGGAACGACCTCCAAATCAACCACAGGCGAGGACTCAGCCCCGCTGCGGGCAGCAACCGGGGCAACCACAGCGGCAGACCGATCTGGGGACAGACGGGACGAGGTTGACATCCCAGTGATACCCAAGTCCGGCTCCCCACAGTGGTGCCCATTGGCAACAGCCTCAAGCTGTGCGACCGAAGTCAGCGCCGCTTGCAGCTGTGAGCGAAGGGATGCCAACTCAGCCCTCATCCGAACACAGCAATCAGAGTCCGTGTCCATTCTAATCGATGTTGAACAACAGTTACTGAAACATGAGTCCGTGCCTAGATAACGCAAGGGAAACACGCAAAGAATGTATTAACTAACCTGTATAAATGCCTAACGACTGCGCTACAATCTGCCTGAATTTACGATTAAAGTAACTAAATCTGTTAAATTACACCTCCTATACGAAAGTCACACGCAATTTAAGTAAGAATCTACGAAGTAAACACTAAAGCGCGATGCTACAACTCTCAAATACTATAATACGCCCGAAATTTATGAATTAAACAATGGAAGTACCCAAAAACACGCAAAGAAATTAAGAATTAAACTATGTAACAAATAAGTAAGCTAGGGGTATATGACTTGTTGCTGCAGCTGCTTATCCAACGGCGGCAGGGAACACACTATCATGACGTAGTACCGTAATGCACCAACCTCTGATCACATGGGATTCGCGAAGACCCTAGACAGAATGAGAAGCAGTTACCATAGGCCAAAATCCCTACCAATCCGCTAGACTCGATACCAAGGAATGCCAGTCATGAAAGCACATGCCACAATTACCTCCAAGACACCTGGTACCAATCCTGACTGCAGCAGCGCCGTTCCATCGAATTAGAATCAATATATCAGAGTGGCACTCAGACTAGACAAACAGGAATCAGTGGATAATTTCTGCACTGACTGCCTCACCCATTACGCAGTCACGAAAGCTATGCCAAATGGCGAAACTCTATAGACTGCACAGTTACTTGTAGAAGACATAATTTTGTGTCAGGGTGACTGCAGTTAGTACTTTAGCCGCTGGACAATTGTCTACCGCCTAAAAGAAAATGTTCTCACAGAACGCTTTAATAGGACTTTGGCAGACATGATCTCGATGTATGGCGATGTCAGAAAGACTGAGATACCACACTGGCCGTCATGAGATTCACATACAAAACATCGAAGCAAGACACTGTTGTCTTCTGCCCCATGGTCGCGAGGTCGAATCGACAGAGGATAAACTATTCCCGTTTCAACTGGACTGTACTCGGGATAACTCATAAAACACTTCGTTACTAGGACCGAAGCCCTCATGTGGATCCTGGACGCCCAGGAGAAAGAGTACTATACCAACACGTACCGACCAGTGAGTTACAGCCCGCATTATTTGGAATGGATGTTTGTACCTGTGCGAAAGGTGAGACTATCGGCAAAGTTATTGAAGAACTACTCTGGGCCATGTCGAAGATCAAACCTACAGCAAAAAGACAAAACCCAAAAGCCTGCATATGAAGCCCTACTACGGTTCAGAGGCCAGATTGATAGTGAGAGATACAAGGAAACCTGTGATTCACTCAACAATCGGGAACCTCTGACATCAAGGTTTACCTTCGATGTCCATCATGCTGCAGAGGGTGTAACATCTCCGCGAGACTGCGGGGATCCACCAGCTCCACCACACAGAGGATCATTGTCGAGATCCAGATCCTAGGTGCTGTAGTAGAGTCCAATCAGAACTTCTGAAACAGCAGATCGCTGTTGCTCTCGGAAAACTGGTAATGCCGCGAGCTGGGGTGCATGTCCGTCCAGGAGGTCAGTCCTGTTTGGGCTTTTTTCAATGTCAAGTGCTGTGTCTCATTAGCGACTTGTTTTTGGACTTTGGACTTGAGTTTGGTTACAACGTAACAATACATCGGAGTTTATTCTTTTTATCACCACTGCGTAATATCTCCCTCTATCCTTAATTTTCATTAGCAGCTTCACTATAGTCACAATGATTAAGCAAGACGCTAAGGTCGGTTATACCTCTAAGTACGTGAGGAAGTGAATCCCTGGTCAAGACAGGTTTTACACTGAAGCGCCAAAGAAACTAGTACAGGCATGCGCACTCAATTACAGAGATATGTAAACCGGCAGAAAACGGCGCTGCGGCCGGCAACGCCTATACATGGTGGCCCATTGATAGTGACCGGGGCAAATGACTCACGGAATAAGCATCAAACGAAGAAACTACAAAGAACGAAACTCGTCTAGCTTGAAGGGGGAAACCACACGGCGCTATGGTTGGCCCGCTAGATGATGCTGCCAAGGGTCATACGGATATCAACTGCGCTTTTTTAAATAGGAACCCCCATTTTTATTACATATTCGTGTAGTACGTAAAGAAATATGAATGTTTTAGTAGAATCAATTGTTTCGCTTTGTGATAGATGGCGCTGTAATAGTCACAAACGTATACGTACGTTGTATCACGTAACATTCCGGCAGTGCGGACGGTATTTGCTTCGTGATACATTACCCGTGTTAAAATGGACCGTTTACCAATTGTGGAAAAGGTCAATATCTTGTTGATGTATGGCTATTGTGATCAAAATGCCCAACGGGCGTGTGCTATGTATGCTGCTCGGTATCCTGGACGACATCATCCAAGTCTCCGGACCGTTCGTCTGATAGTTACGTTATTTAAGGAAACAGGAAGTGTTCAGCCATATGTGAAACGTCAACCACGACCTGCGATAAATGATTATGCCCAAGTAGGTGTTTTAGCTGCTGTCGCGGCTAATCCGCACATCAGTAGCAGACAAATTGCGCGAGAATCTGGAACCTCAAAAACGTCGGTGTTGAGAATGCTACATCAACATCGATTGCACCCGTACCATATTTCTATACACCATGCATTGCATGGCGACGACTTTGAACGTCGTGTACAGTTCTGCCACTGGGCACAAGAGAAATTACGGAACGATGACAGATTTTTTGCACACGTTCTGTTTAGCGACAAAGCGTCATTCACCAACAGCGGTAACGTAAACGGGCATAATATGCACTATTGGACAACGGAAAATCCACGAAGGATGCGACAAGTGGAACATCAACGACCTTGGTGGGTTAATGTATGGTGCGGCATTATCGGCGGAAGGATAATTGGCCCTGAATTTATCGATGGCAATCTAAATGGTGAAATGTATGCTTATTTCCTACGTAATGTTCTACCGATGTTACTATGTTTCACTGCATGACAGAATGGCGATGTACTTCCAACATGGATGTATGTCTGGTACATAGCTCGCGTGCGGTTGAAGCGGTATTGAATAGCATATTTCGTGACATGTGGATAGGTCGTCGAAGCACCATACCATGGCCCGCACGTTCACCGGATGACGTCCCCGGATTTCCTCCTGTGGGGAAAGTTGAAGGATATTTGCTATAGTGATCCACCGACAACTCCTGACAACATGCGTCCGCGCATTGTCAATGCATATGCGAACATTACGGAAGGCGAACTACTCACTGTTGAGAGGAATGTCGTTACACGTATTGCGGAATGCATTGAGGTTGACAGACATCATTTTCAGCATTTATTGCATTAATGTGGTATTTGCAGGTGATCACGCTGTAACAGCATGCGTTCTCAGAAGTGAGAAGTTCACAAATGTACATGTATCACATCGGAACAACCGAAATAAAATGTTCAAACGTACCTACGTTCTGTATTTTATTTTAAAATACCTACCTGTTACCAACTGTTCGTCTAAAATTGTGAGCCATATGTTTGTGACTATGGCCGGCCGCGGTGGTCTCGCGGTTCTAGACGCGCAGTCCGGAACCGTGCGACAGCTGCGGTCGCAGGTTCGAATCCTGCCTCGGGCATGGATGTGTGTGATGTCCTTAGGTTAGTTAGGTTTAAGTAGTTCTAAGTTCTAGGGGACTGATGACCACAGCAGTTGAGTCCCATAGTGCTCAGAGCCATTTTTTTGTTTGTGACTATTACAGCGCCATCTATCACAAAGCGAAAAAGAGTGGTCCATCTAAAACATTCATATTCCTTACGTACTACACGAATATAACAAAACTGGGAGTTCCTATTTAAAAAACAGTTGACATCCAGTTGACCTACGGCAGCGCCATCAGTTAATTATGCAATAACGAAAGTAAACCCGATCTTCAATTTACACAATTTTATACGCGATCCGGCACCCGCGACCCATTTGGTCTGCTGGTTTGGATTAGATCGATCGCAACTATCGGCAGGTGCCCTGCTTGCAGTATTGGGCAGCGCCATGTCACTGATACTCCTCCACTGGAGCAGAGATGAGGAAGGGCAGATTCGATCTGCCAGGTGGAAAATGGAATGATCGTATGGCATTTAATGGTTGGGATATCCTCTTAGGGGTTCAGCAGCCGTATTGCAAGTCTTTAGTTGATGCCACTTTGGAGACTTGTGTCAACGATGATGAAAATGGACCCAACTCCCAGTCCCCTACCAGGAATCGAACCCGGGCCCTCTTGTGTGGTATGTGGCAATACTGCCACTGCACTACGGAGGCAAAACGATCTTCCAGGTAAGGATTGATATTTGTACCTTTACATCATCTTCCTAGGTTACTAGTGCAGGTCTACACATTTTGTGGGGGATAGATGTTTTGTTAAATATGTGTTATGAACGAAACTTAAGTAAATGCTTCCTTCTTTATGTACCTCAGCTCCATCATGTACATTTTTATTTGACAGCTTTGGATGTTATTTACAATATGAATCACTATGTTAACAAAGTAAGCTGCAGATTGCAGGTAATGCATTTATTTTATACATGGAAACGACACATTGCTTCAAAATACAAGCTCAAATAGCCTTAATTTTTCCTTTAATTGTTCCTGCAGATAATTCTTGAGCTAGCACACTACATATATCTGAAAACTTAAATGTTCTGACACAAAATAAGTTTAATGTGTTACGTGGAGTATGAATCACTGGCAAAATATCAACAATCAGATGAAGCAGAAAATCCAAAATGGGAACCAATGGGGAATACTGGCGTACATTGTGGAATAGTAAGAACCATAACAGTTTTCTTGTTTCTTCTCCTGAAGTTCTGTTTAGGATTATCTATCAATCGATTCAGTCTGTTTAGATACGTCTACTCTTGACACTTCACACCAAGTTTCTGGAAATAACTTCTACATATCACTTACATCCTCAGTATCATTCCTTTTAGTGCAGAACACTAAGGTGATGAATAAATTGTCAAAATGTACAAATTAAATAGTGGAATGTCTTTGGCTGTTCTGATGTGTAGTACAGTAACCACAGAGAATTTGTAGCAGTGTTTATATTACTACTGTCCTGGTGGAAGAAAACATTGTTTTCAAGTATATATTCAGCAAGCCACCATTCAGTGCATGACAGAGGCCACTTCATGTTATGTTTTCAAACCAAACATACGTATTATGATATTCATGCAGATTTGCCTTCAGTATATTGATATGGCATGTTATCCATTATTCCTGCAGTTCCATCTCAAATTCTTATCCAGCCCCAAAAGTAAATGATGACACCTCCATACTTCATGGATGAATTATTGTACTTGTCTAAACAGCAGATTTACATGTGCTAAAATTAGAGCTACTGACTTAGATACTACCTTTGATCTTAAAAAATCTACTTTTAAAAGGTAAATAACCTTTATTCTCCAATTATTTCTTAGTGTGCGTACAGTGGAAACTCTTCTGTTCATATTTGTATAGCATTGTCATTTTCGATACAAGTGGAAGAGCAAATACAACTTCGTTCAGTGGGAAACAACCAGTGGATGAACCGTTCTGTGAAAGCAAAAATGCAGCCATTTGAAGATGCATATTGTTATATGAAAGATAGTGTTTACCACCCACAACAACTGCATTTGTTGCTTCAATACCAGCGATTAGTAGATATGGCACTAAATTGTAGCTCTGAATACATGGTTTTTGGGCTTAACTTGGAAGTCATGTTCCTGGAGACTAATGTTTACAATTATCCTTCAGTTTGTGTAACTGATCAACAGGGACCAACATAGTTCAACACACTGAAAGGTCTTGTGACATTATCAAGAACCTCTTGGAAGAATCAAATTCCCAATGCACGAGTTTAGAATTTCTGCTATCAGTGTGTCTGAAATATTAAGATAACACCTGCCACGAAAATGAAATGGAGGATTCAGTTTCATGTATTTCTGAATCCCATTCATTTCCAATACCTTGTTTCCTCTGTCTAAAGTTGTGTTATGCAAGAAACATTCTAGATCCACTTAGCTAATTAGATACATTGGGAATAGATTGATTTAGGCAACATGTTATTGGCCAGTAAGTATTAAGTTTTTCATTTATTTGCATAGCTATGAAAGATGAGGCTGAACAATGGCCTTTATAACTCGAGTTTACAGCATCTTATTCTCTCTTTCATTAGTTTTTTGGTCACTGAAACATCAGAGCAAATAAATTTGTTTATAGAACACAGGTGACCAAATTCACTAGCCTTCCATTCTTATCACTAATAAACTGAACATGATCTGTAATACAAGACACTACAAATTTTCAGTTTAATAAAATTTATTTAAATAAATCTGTACATTGTATAAAAGATTTTTCTAGATGACTTACTATAGCTTAGAAACAACAAATATTTACTTTAAAAATTTTTATTTAAATAAATCTGTACACAGTATAAAAAAATTTGACTGAAAGCTTACAAAAATTGCATTATGTGCTCCATACATTTTCCAGGTGCTTTAAGCTCAGTATCAGAGAAATGTATGAAGCCAACAACTGAGAAGGAAGCAGTGTGTTGTAGAGGAGTAGAGTGACAGTCTACTTTGCAGTCTTATGTAGGCACACCATCATGGCGTGACTAGCCCATCACCCGTGTCTCCTCCATGCCATACGAATCGCCACCTGCACCAGCATCCTCAGCAGCCTCTTCCTCATACTCCTCCTGGTCCTCATAGTCATCATCTGCTGTGGCCTCCTGCATGAAAAATGGTGCACCTCACATATATTGCAACAGTAACATCAGTATGATTACTCACATTTATTTATCCCAAATATCTAAATTTTTGTGTAACAATTTTTTGCTCATATTTGTGAAAGCAATGATTACAGTCAATAAATACCTGTACAGTTTGCTTTTTGGCAAGAAACCGAATGACACATACCAGATACTTCTGTATTATCATTGTAACAGCTGAAGTTACCTTCACAAGACGTTTCACCAGTTACTGACAGCCATGTCTTTTTGGCAAGAGTGAACATAATAGAGCTCAGTCATTGAATAGCACTATAGTTTTGTAATTTGAAATCTTGATTCTGCTTGGTCTTCAGCAAAACTGATGTATACCACCACCACCACCACCACCACCACCACCACCACCACCACCACTTCTGATCATGATTCCCTCTAAAATCAAAATCTATCTAATAAAATAAAATGAAAATGCCAAAACTAGTGAAATATAACACAGACTTGTAAGGAAAGAATCAATTCAAAAGTATCAAGACAAAATTAAAATAGCTGAACACGTCAAATGGACACAAATATCTATAGGAATCAATAATATTGTACAGAAAACGTTTGGCTCAGTCCATTAAAAAAAAGAATGAAATGTGCAGAAGCTGTAACAGAGAACCAAAAAGTGGAAAACTGGAGATGCTCATGGAAAATTGAACACCATCATTAATTTAAACCCCAAGGAAACAGAAAGAATAATTAGAACTAAGAGATTTTGAAAAGAGAAAACTTGCAGAAATTTAGGAAGGCTTTTCAATAAAGAATGGCCATGATTTTTATCATTGAATGGCGTGCTGAAGGAATATGAGAATCAAAGCGTGTGGAACTGGCAAGCTTAAGTAAGACATAAAATTACAGAAAATGTGCAAAATATTTATTAGCTCCTCAACTGTCTAGAACAAATCCAGAAGTTGAATTCTAAAACACACATAAGATTTACCTCCAACTATCAAAGACATTGAAGTTTCAGCTACTAATCATGGCAGAGACTGACAAAAACCCAATGAGTTGTGCAACTCATTTATTCATACCTCAAACACACAACCAAACGTGTGCATATACAGATATAATCCAAAGTAAACTAAAGTCAATGACCATTTCCTTTGTTGAAGTTGTTTGGTTCAGTGTCAGTAGTCACCACAACGTAATTAAAATAAATCTTGTGGAGAAGACTATTACAGCAACATTTAGGAATGGTCTATGCCAAAAACAGAAAATGAGTAAAATTCATCCTTGAGGAAATCTGGAAAACAGGACAAAATCTGTGGCGAGTGGAAGGTACCTGCTGTGAATCTATTTTATATGTAAGGCCCTAAACAAAATGGTAACAACCACAGTGCATATGAAACACATTCAAAGATTTTACTAAACACAGTAGAACCAATATTGGACAGTCATTTAAGTGAATATCAAGTTGGTTTTAGGAAGGGTACGTCTGTTCCAAATACATATTTATCCTGAAATCAATCATTCACCATAGATTACTAAATTTGAAACGCAGTAATGTTTTTGGCCTTTCATTCAGTTGACACAAAGGCTGTTTGTTAGCAGCCACTTCTTCAGGTTCATGAAACAATCTCAACTAACCTGGTACTGCTGGTACTCGCTGACCAAATCATTCATATTAGACTCTGCCTCTGTAAATTCCATTTCGTCCATGCCTTCACCAGTGTACCAATGCAAGAAAGCCTTACGCCGAAACATGGCGGCGAACTGCTCCGAGATTCGCCGGAACAATTCCTGAAACAAATTCATACTTACATCAAACTTCCTACAGAGCTGACAAATAACATAAGAAATAACAGGTCCAGGTGTCAGTTTATGCACAGATGGAATAACTGCCTCAGTACCGTATGATTATATATACACACAGGCACAATCCACAAGGTTTTCCGAGATTACAGCTTTAGATTAATTTCATTTTCTTTTCTTGGCACTATTGTACATGGTAGAATGTTCAAATCTACTCATACCTGAGGTGTGTGGTGTCTGTCGTAGTTAAACAGTAAAATTTGTGGGTTGTAATTAAGTAGTTACTTGCAGAGGATTTATTTGTGTCATTATTAGAACTGGCTATGTAAAACATTTTCGCCAATAACACATTAGGTTTATCTGTTTTGAGTAATTAAGTCAGCGACCATGAAGAATACAGATCATTTCAGTTTCATAACCAATTTGGCAACGTATAGAAATTTTCTAACTATAAAATATTTTATGCAACATAGTACCGAGCAATTTACTCAAACGAAATTAAACAGCAGTTTTGTATTTCCGCAGCTCACTGAACATTTAAAACTCGTGATTAACTTCAAGATATTTAGTGATTTATAGGCGAGCATGAGAGAATGCTGAGTTATCTTGCTGACAGTTGTGTGAGTGAATATATTTCACTTTCCATCAATTCTTTTTAACAGAGCAGTGTTTGGATTCAAGTGATTGTGCAGTGTTGTATGAATAAATGGCGTTGTAATCTGCGTTCCGTAAATTAACAGTGCTATAAGCATTTGTCTATGCAGTGTTTAATTCCATTTTCGAAGTTTATCGTCATTATTTTTAGGACAGGATTAATTTTATTTACTGCATTTCCACCAAGTAATATCAAGTCCTAGCCACGAATAGTCTGATAGCCATTTATTGCATATTTCAGCTTTATCGTGCTAGGACTGAAGGCAAGTAAGTTTGTTTTGAGGAAGACAAAAATTTGTGAGAAAATCTCTCTACAGACCTATTATGCGTAACAGCCTAACGAAAACGTTTAGTGACAATGTAGAGTTGGTACTTATTTAAGAAGAAAAACTCTTCTGACAGGCTGCCTGACTCTAGGTGCATAATACTTTTGTGGAGAAACAGTGACAAACAGGAATCCAAGTTTTGAAAGCCACCTCCAAGTCAGTAGTGGTTAACCTTGAACCAAATTTGCTCCCATTCTAATGTATTTATCGCACACAGCTTTGTTGTGAAATAGGCCTACATCAAAAACAGTTACAGAATTACATTTGGAATTGTATATGTAAGAATGGTGGATTTTAGTTGATGTACAATGTAAAGAAATATGATATTTTAGTAGTCGATTATAATTTTAGTCTATGGCAACAGATGTATTTCTCCTCCAGAGTGGAATATCTCAGAGTCAACAATAAAAATTACTTTCTCTAGTATAGTTCATGGTTACCACAAATCGCCAGCACTGCTTCACACCTGCAAGGCATGGATTCTGTAGAGTTATTGAAGAAATCCTCTTAGACCTGCCCGAGTTCAAGAAGAGCTTTGTAGCTCCAACAGTTATTGTAAGAACTCGACTGTCTGCAGTGTGTGTTTCAAGCGCTCTGTGTTTAGTATTCTAACCCTGGGAATAAACCAAACAAAATGGTCAAGAGAACCCCCGCCCCTACAATCATATTGGCGTGGCGTCCTGTTTGATAGTAGTCTATACTTACAACTTCGGCAGATTGTAATTTGCAAATCGTTTGCTTCAGTATCGCCATAATAGAAGATATTCATACTTCTGAAAAGCTTAAGTATGAGTTATTACTGTTTCCAATATTCCGCGAGTCTTAATTCATTGGAAATAATGTTACATTTAACCGTTAGTAATGACTTGTTAAAAAGTCCAGAACGCGAGCAGTGTTACAGCTGGCTATCAAAAAGTGGCTGTTCCCACACAGAGTCTGGGACAGACGACATCTGTTGCAACAGATTTTACGGCTGTGACGATGGTCCTCGTGGGAAGATCGGTTGAAGCTAGTTACTTCGGAACTCGCTTGCAGTTTGAGCACCCGTGAGGAAGAGTGATAAATACTGAACAGAAGACAACCACCACATATATCGACCAAGAAATGAAGGTAAATTTCTTGTATTAATTGTGTTCTTAATTATCTTTAAAGTAAATGCAGAGTAATTTAATGTAATGTATCTAATGTAAGTCATGGTAGGTGTAGGTGAAGTCTCGAGATACGTATTCAAAAAAAAAAAATGGTTCAAATGGCTCTGAGCACTATGGGACTCAACTTCTGAGGTCATTAGTCCCCTAGAACTTAGAACTAGTTAAACCTAGCTAACCTAAGGACATCACAAACATCCATGCCCGAGGCAGGATTCGAACCTGCGACCGTAGCGGTCTTGCGGTTCCAGACTGCAGCGCCTTTAACCGCACGGCCACTTCGGCCGGCATACGTATTCAGTTCAAAGAATTAATATCCATTAAGGTAGACTTTTTTTCATTCGGAATAACTGTACCACAGTCCACTAATAATTACCCTCCAAGGACATATGAAGTTCTTTTCGTCAGTAAGCGCTCCACCTGCAAAGGACAGCAAGTTATGAACTGAACCTACTTACGTCGCTGACACCCCTTCGACGCCAGTTCGGGGTTTACCACAAGTAAGCACTTTACCTAAACACCAGCTCCCTGTCCCTGACCAAGCATAAAGGAATACCGCGAAGTATTGCTGTAGCGCTCAATAATCTCCACAGTCAACGACATTTCCACTACCTTTTTGGTTTAATTTAAACCTCATTGTGATTTAACAGTTCACAGCATTCTATTGGACTCGTCTTTCCAGCAGTTTATTGCTTACCTGTATGGCTGTTGTGTTGCCGATAAACGTGGAGGACATGCTGAGGCCCTTGGGCGGAATGTCGCACACGGCCGTCTTCACGTTGTTAGGAATCCACTCCACGAAGTAGCTGCTGTTCTTGTTCTGAACGCTCAGCATCTGCTCGTCCACCTGCGAACAGAATTCCATGTGAATTTCCTGTAGCAAAACCATTACTTTACTGAAATTTTTGCGAGTAATGTTTTAATTTATGTTGAAGAATATGAAATCCTTTAATTACTGAGAGATGAAACAAACAGCAATGTAAACTCTACATTCCGTAACGTGGGCTAATACAACTCAAGTTCTCTCTGTCCAATGTCAACTGTCTACTTGGTCCCTTTAAGTAATTTATCGAAGTTCTACCTTCAGATTTAGCAACTATTTCTTGAGTAAGCTACACTTTTGCAGCTGCACTGCTGCGCCACATTATTGCAACCAATACAGGAAACCAAGGGAATAGCCAGGTCGGCCTAAATCGGAACACCGAGAGAGGGGAAAGAGGTGGCAACGGGGAAGTAGCGAGGATAGGGAGGGAGGGAGGGAGGGGGCAGGAGAAGGAAATGCAGGCAGGGAATGAAGAATGCGCTGCAATAGCTCAGGCCCCATGTGCGCCACGCACGAACTCACGAAAGAACCGTGAGCCTCCTGGGAGGGCAACTGAACGGAATGGACAGTGTCTTTAAAGGAGGCTAGAACATGAACAACAACAGCAAAACGAGGATAATGGAATGTAGTCGAATTAAGTCATGTGACGCTGAAGGAATTAGATTAGGAAATGAGGCACAAAGTAATAGATGAGTTTTGCTGTTTGGGAAGTAAAATAACTGATGATGGTCGAAGTAGAGAGGATGTAAAATGTAGACTGCCAATGGCAAGAAAAACGTTTTTGAAGAATAAATATTTGTTTACATCGAATATAGATTTTTAAGTGTCAGGAAGTCTTTTCTGAAAGAAATTTTATGGAGTGTAGCCTTGTCTGAAAGTGAAACATGGACGACAAATAGTTCAGGCAAGAAGAGAATAGAGGCTTTAGTAATGTGATGCTACAGAAGAATACTGACGATTAGATGGGTAGATCACCTAACTAATGAGGTACTGAATGGAATTGGAGAGAAGTGGAATTTGTGGCACAACTTAACTAGAAGAAGAGATCGGTTGGTAGGACACATTCTCAGGCATCAAGGGATCACAAATTTAGTTTTGGAGGGAAGCGTGGAGGGTAAAAATCGTAGAGGGAGACCAGGAGATAAATACACTAAGCAGATTCAAAAGGATGTAGGTTGCATTAGTTACTCTCGAGATGATTAAGCTTGCACAGAATAGAGTAGCATGGAGAGCTGCATCAAACCAGTGTCTGGACTGAAGACAACAACAACGACGACGACGACGACGACGACGAAATCTAAACAGGGACATTGGAAGGGTTACAAGCAGACACTCTTAACTCTTAATGTCTCCTGTGTCCTTGTATATGTGAGATCTGCCCTCCAACTAAAATTTCCAATACCTGCAGTTAAATGTTTCGACACAATGTCCATGAAATATTGGACAGTGGGAATGGAAGCTTAGAAGGCACATTACCTGGGGCCCAGAGCTACGCTAGAACGCAGGCTAGCACTGCATTGTGTTACGCGCAAATTGTAGGCATTTTGTCTGGCGTCTTTTCTTCACTATATTGGCCTGCTACTTCAAAAGGTATCAGATCTGTTAACGTTATCATTCGTTGACATACAGGTGCGGTCTAACGCACGGTTTTCCGGGAAAGGAGCGCCTGGTCCCCTGCACGAATCCGCCAGGCGGATTTGTGTCGAGGTCCGGTGAACCAACCAGTCTGGATGGTTTTTAGGTGGTTTTCCATCTGCCTCTGCGAATGCGGGCTGGTTCCCCTTATTCCGCCTCAGTTACACTATGTCAGCGATTGCTGCGCAAACAAGTTCTCCACGTACGCGTACACCACCATTACTCTACCACGGAAACATTTGGGGTTACACTCGTCTGGTGTGAGACGTTCCCTGGGGGCCGAACCGCACAATAACCCTGGGTTCGGTGTGTGGCGGCGGAGGGGTGAAGTGGACTGCGGTAGTCGTCGTAGGGTTGTGGACCACTGCGGCTGCAGCGGGGACGGAGCCTCTCCGTCGTTTCTAGGTCCCCGGTTAACATACATACAAACATACAGGTGATGGGACGTAACGTACCTCTTTCATGGACATGCGCCCACGGAAGACGGCGGCGACGGTTAGATATCGGCCGTGCCTGGGATCGCAGGCGGCCATCATGTTCTTAGCGTCGAACATCTGCTGCGTGAGTTCTGGCACTGTGAGCGCGCGGTACTGCTGTGAACCGCGCGACGTCAGTGGTGCGAAGCCCGGCATGAAGAAGTGAAGGCGCGGGAACGGCACCATGTTCACCGCCAGCTTACGCAGGTCCGCGTTCAGCTGCCCAGGGAACCTGTACAAGTGGCAACGATGTAATCCAGTAAGAAACGACATTTTGTAAGAAACAACATACGTACGAAGTGTCTAGAAATGTATATTTTTGCAGAAAACGGTTGTGTAGCTGTAAGATGTAGTGGGTGGTTTCCTTAAAGTGAAACCACTCACAGAGCTGTAATTTTAAAGTAGCAAAATTTGGCAGATATGCTAATACGTTAGCGGGGAACCGATTTAAGCTGGGGAAAAAATCAGTTCCAATTTTGGCCACCAGGTGCAAGTGTAGCGCTGTAGAGAAATGGCGGTGAATATTAAATTCGATATTATACCTTTCTCACTTGTTTGACCTTTTTGGGCAACATGCCGTTCCCAATTCATCACATAAGAAACATTTCTGTAAATCTTTCTCGCATTCGTAGCGCCGAATTTGTACCTGGTGGCCAAAATTAAAATTAATTTTTTTCCAATGTAGATCGGTTCCGCATTAGCGCATTATAATGCCTTCAATTTTCGCTCCATACGATAATTACAGCCCACACTGGAGATCTGAAGTAGTTGCACTTTAATTTTGACCACCTGGTACGCGCTAGTGCATTGCAGACGTAAAAGTTGTTGTTGAAAATGATGAATTAGCTTAATGGCAGCGCTAAACATGTGTTCTGCCATTATCTGAATAAGCTGATGTAAACTGTGCAGTGGAGGACAGCCATTGTGACGTGGAGGTTGCACTGGTTTTTGTATGATGAAATTCGAACGAGGTTACATCATTGGTACCTTATATCTGAACCTAGTGATAAGGCAACAATTAGTAAGCACTGCTACCGTTAAGAACGAGCCCAGTGAAGTCCACCCATTATCTCAATTGAAAACATCATAACATTCCATGATCGTTGGGCCACCTGCAGATTTTCCATTAGTTACATGACGGGGATTTGACAGGTCCTATCAACATGTGTGAGGATTAGCTTGAAGTATATGAAAATCTCAACGTCGTCAACCAAATGCCATTCAGTGGCGAGGCAACATTATCGACTTATGAAACAGTTAGTCGATGTAGCTGCATCATCTGGGCTCACGTACCATCACTGGAGCACCTGGATTCGAACGTAAGTCCCCCAAAGTTAATGTTTGGATTGAAATTTTCACCAAGAAATCTCTGGGCCGTTCTTCTTCGGCGGAAAATTCAGCAATGGCCAAATGTATCCGGATACGCTTTAACAGTTTCTTTTATCACAAATTAAGCAGGACGAGTGTGTGTATAATGTTGCAACAGGGCAGAGCACGATGCCGTTATGCCAAAGACGGGCGGTTTTCTTGGAAGATGGACTAGGCGCGACGGATCCAAGATCTGGGCGCCACGTTCTCCCTACCTCATACCCAAATACTTGGAGGACTGGGGATTTATTGAGTGATATTTGTTTCGCAGACACCGTATCAGCTCATTCGCAGCGCTTCGACACCATATTGGACCAGCTGCTGCAAGTATAATACCACAAATGCTCCGGAATGTCTCTCCCGCACACCAAGGAGATGGTAATTGTGTTGGGACGCAAATGGTGCTCCTGTTGAATGTGAGGAACATATGCCACTATAAATAGTAATACAATTAACAGTCCGCAGCTCGTGGTCGTGCGGTAGCGTTCTCGCTTCCCGCGTCTGGGTTCCCGGGTTCGATTCCCGGCGGGGTCAGGGATTTTCTCTGCCTCGTGATGACTGGGTGTCGTGTGATGTCCTTAGGTTGGTTAGGTTTAAGTAGTTCTAAGTTAGGGGACTGATGACTATAGATGTTGAGTCCCATAGTGCTCAGAGCCATTTGAACCAATTATCTCAACAACCCTGTATTCATACATCGACAATACGCTATCAATATCGACAATATCTATACATGAGAGAACAATTAACCATGCACATTTCCCCCTCTCTGTTAAGAGACGTACCTGAGACACGTTGTGACTCCAGACATGGTGAGCGAAACGAGATGGTTGAGATCGCTGTAGCTGGGGTTTGGCAGCTTCAGCGTCCGGAAGCAGATGTCGTAGAGCGCCTCGTTGTCTATGCAGTAAGTTTCGTCTGTGTTCTCCACCAGCTGATGCACCGACAGGGTCGCGTTGTACGGTTCCACCACAGTATCTGACACCTGCAACAGGAACAGCACGTAGCTACATTACCAGCTGAATACGTTATACACATTATGACATACATATTGAAGCCGGTATCAATGAAACTGGAAGCAGCTGCATTTGACTTTACGCTCGTCCGAGCATCCGATATTCAGTGGTCCCACCCTGTAATCACCGATCGTTGCTCAGTTGCCCGCTGCTGGATCAAGGCTTATGAAAATTTTTTAAATTGTCTCTTCGATTTTGCTATCACTGGTGATGACTGTCAATTATCCACACTTTCTCAATCGCTGGATGTTATATTCCAGCATTCGATGTGTCTGAAATCTTAAGTCCCACAGCAATTTGGTATGATCGTTTTCGATAGTTTCCTTTGGCTTGCGACCAGCAGATAGTAATTTTGGCCTAAGTTTCACTGGATCATTCGTACCACGTCATTGTGCCTCTGCCTAATCACTCTCGGCAATCTTTTTGAAACAGCTCTAGATATGATCAGTTGTTTCCTCGGCTTCTTTGCAAAGTCTACCTTTTGGGCCCTCTGCAGATTCCTTTATTCTGGCCTTTTGAGTTCTCATAGCTTATTCCTGCGCAGCAAAAGACTTGTTTTTCAGTTTCCGTCGTCAGGGCTCCATTAGTCATCGAAGATCCGGCCTTTTCTTTATCTATATTTCCTTTAGTCTTCTCAAATGACCTTCCATTCAATCCATTATTATTACACTTCCACTATTCCTATTATTTATCACTATTGTTATTATTTACTATAAATCCATTAGGACTACGCAAAGTACTCGCAGACTGGCATCTGCCTTCCTTTGTGCCACTATTTCGCACATTCTCTTCCTGTGGTCTTTTTTTTCTTCAGACCATGTTGTCCCAGTCTCTTTCGGATTTTCCTCTTTGACAGCTTGCGATTTGTGAATTTTGGATCTGAAAATTTCTCGGTTCTGGATATCTTCTGGAGTAATTCTTGCCGATTTCGGGTCAGTTTCGATCTCGCCAACAAGTTCATCAGTCTTTTCGGCTTTGCTCCGATTGTCAAAAAATCTACTTGTTTTGTAAATCAATGAGTTCATTCTTTTAATGTGTCCATAGAACTGTAACTTGCGTTTTTTTTCATATCACTATCAATGTGTGTATTGTTTGATTTCCTAATTGCTTTTGCGTCTGTATTATTCGTCTATAAGTTTTTGGGCTTGGAGTTTCTTACGATTTGGGTTCCTATTTCTCAATGGTCTCAATATATTTTTTCCAGATCAGAGTAAGTGTTCCTGACCCATAGACGCATTCAGGTTTAATTACTGATTTGCAGTGTCTTAATTTTGTGTTTTTGGAGATATTTCGTTCTAAATATTTTTCGTTTGGTTTTGGTTAGATCAATTTTCCTGAACCGTTGCACCGAGATAGATTGTGAAACTCTTAATTTTGCCGTTTTTTGTCTCTACGAATATTTATGCTTCTTTGTTGCGGGTCATATACTCAGTCCTTTCAAAAGATAGCTAGGGACAGACATTCTGCAATTTTTTACTTCAAGAGTTCGGTTTGTCTTTGGGCTAATTTAATGTCCCGAGTTAATACCGCTAAATCGTTTGCAAATGCTAGACAACATATATATAACTTTCCTCTCCCTAAAGTGATTGGTCAATTTTGAGGATTGATTTCTGTTTGCGGCATTTTTGTATCACTTTCTCAAGAACATAGTTTAAAGGAATGGAGACAGCCCATTTCCTTGTTTTATTCCTATCTTACTGAGATTTCTCCCATAAATTTAATCTTTGACTTTGTATCCGTGCATTATGATCACTAGCTGTTTCAAATCTGTATCTTTTTCTTTTAATACCTGGAAGAGTGATTCTCGGTCAACTGAGTCATAGGCTTTTTCGAAATCAACAGATCTACTAATTTTGTGGTACGAACACACTGTTTGGTTGTAGTTTCTGTGCTCTATTGATAAGAGCATAACTTTGTATGCTACTGATACTGGTGAGATTTCACTAATGATTTGTCTGTTCTGTGTACCTCCCTGTAATTATTTATATCTTTTCTGTGGATCTCCATGTGTACTGTACGAGTTAATGCCTTTTTCCAGTTTTTTTGAAAAGTGTTCCGTTTGCCAAATGTCTTGCATGATTTTTTTTTTTTATAAGATGTTTGAGCGTACTGGTTTGATGATTTATGCTACGATTCAGTCTTCACTCGATGCTTTGTTTTTTGCGTTTTCATCTCTGGCTGTTTGTTCTTCATTTGACAGTAATTAATTGGGATTAATGTCTTCAGGTTCTTTTTTCTTCGTGTTGTTTTTGGGCAGTGAAGCAGTTCCTCGCAGTTTCCTTTATTGTTTGGAGCCAGTTGTCGAATTTCTTTTCTGAAGAAACTTTCTAGTTTATATTCTGAGATTAGTTTTGAAGTTCTCACAGTAATATCTTTGTTTCTTTTGAGATTGAGTGGAATATTCATATTCGTCATTCCACCACGGGTGGTGTTTTCCGTTCTGCGTAAGAATTAGTGGTTGAGCTGTTTAGATGAATTTGCTTTTAAGTTTTTGCAAATTACTTGAGTGCTTGTCTCGTTCTTCCTTAACAGATGGTTGGATCCTGCTAGTATCAAATTTGGTGATTCATGTCTTCTTTCCAATGAACATCTGAGGTCTTAAACTTAATTTCATTTTTGTCATGAAATGATGTGAGTCCATCTTTCTGATTTGGACGTTCATAGGTTCTCTGTGGTTTGAATGAGAGATTACTACATGGAATTAACTGATGTGGGATTTAATCTGTGTTAGTGGTTTCTTTGTAAACTGTGTTCACATCATTTTAAGGCTCAATATCCCGCAGAGCTGAACAAATCTTCGTGCATTTTGGATGGTCGATTTCTGTGCTGGGAATTTTTGCAATATTTCCTGTACTTTCTTCCTTTTCCTAGCTGTTGCATAATTGTGGTGAAAAGGGTATGCGATGGCGTCGGACGTTGTGGAGAAAGATCTTGATAAAGGCGACGAACAGTTCAATTAATGTGAGCGACGCCATTCAGAAGGATCATGCAGGAGTATTGTACAAACGTGTACTAATTCATTTTGTTCTAACATTGACAGACACGTGAACGAGGCTCTAACCAGGTCAGAAAGGTAGGATAGACTTCAGCCGATCCGACGTAACCACCCCGCACCATGTTTTACGGTTTCCAGGCTTTGGGTCCTATTCAGAATGCTATGTACTCATTTCTCAAGTCCTAGAAGTTTGTACGGGAATTTTCGAATACCTTGTATAAATGTAATTTGACTTTTGTTTTGTGTAGCTGTCAGTAAGTTCCCGCCGACCTGCGAGGACGGCTCATCTGTTAAATTGGATGTGCCAGCACGCCAACGTGCGATCCGTGACGCTGCGGCAAAATAACCACAGATTTTGCGCACACTACCGTACACGACAGGATGCGGTTTAACTTCCGTGGGAAGGAGAATCCGATGGTGCAACGACAAATGCGGAAGTAGACCTACGCATACCGCAATGCGGATCTCCGTTATCATTACAGGTTATCAGTTCCTGTTGTGGTTTCTCCGATTTGCGTAACCAATTTTTACTTGTGTTGAACTAGCAACGAACAAGTGAAAATGATATGAAGTGAAGGTACGTTAGAATATTTCGAGAGCAGCAAGGTTCCACGATAAATGAAAGGAATATCTACTAGTAACGCGAGGTGTCACCTATGGACTGTGTGCAATTTCCACTGATCAGCTTTTGTGGAGGTGATGAAGTAAGAGCTGGACATATTTTACATAAGCTGAAGCTCCTGGCATGTGTATCTCTCGCACCAATGTCTTTCTGCGTCTCCATCTATATTTCGCAAGCATGACTGGTTATCACTTCCTCCCTTCTCTGTATCTGTCGCTAATAGCGCGATGCAAGAACGACTTGGTACGCCGTAATGGGAGCTCTGATCTCTCTAATTATACTTCCATCGACTTTTGCTACTTTAGGAGGTCCCGTGAAAATGGAGTGCTGTTTAAGACAATGAAACTTCATAGCAACATTTATATGGATACGCGGAAGAAAAATAACGAAGGAACATTTTAATTTCCACATAACAGGGTAATATTTAGCACCCTGGCAAGGAAAGTGATACACGTCAAAAAAAGACTTTAATTTTTGGCACGAAAAAATACGTGTGAAGTGCTCCAGCGTGAACGAAAAAGGTCACATCTCTATCTTGCAATTTGTCCACTTCAGGGCAGTTGCCAGATTTGTTGTAGGCTAGTTCATGATGCACCACGGCAGGAGCAGTGTCACTTAAGCGTTGCTACTGCCAGGAGTGCTTGGGTCATTCAAGCAGAGTGGCACATTCTGAGTGGTCGAACTTTTCATATATAAATTGAATTGAATTATTAACATATTCCATTATTACAATGTCTGTGTTTATACAGTGACTATCTTACATTACAATGTCCTAAACCCATCCACACATGACTGAAGGAACAGGTATTGCTGACTACAACTGTTGTAAATATTACAAAATTTCGCGCTTTGCATCGTCCAAGAAGAAGAAAAATCTGCTACAAAGAAAGTTTATACTAAATCCCTTTTCTCGGCGAAAAGTATCACTACATTATAGAAGCCCATTTACGGGTCTATGTTATAGTAAATTGTGTTCCTTACATAATGCGTAATTGTTGTTCCTTATTAAGATGTATTAATTTTCCTAAATTACAATTTTTTATTTTGTATGTTTCTAATACAACTTCAACTACTTTTTCATTTTTTAACTTAAGTACTAATTTTGTCGGATGGAATTTTGAATGTCATGTAATATTAAAGTACGTAGGAAGATCTATTGTATAATGTGGGATGGAAAAGTCACAAAAATATACAAGAACTGTGTTAAAAACAAAATAGTCTTTGAAAATCAAGGAAAGTCAGAACTCAAAGAATTAAATAATTATCTCATATCACATCACATTTGATGATAACAAAATACATGTCCACATTACTGTGGTATAGACTAAGGGAGTGTACTTCCAAAATTATTTACTTCAAATTTAAAGGACGCTTATACTATTTCAGTTTTATGGAATTATTGAAGTCGATTTATCTCAGATAGTGTATTTTTAAGTTGAGTCACTGTCCTTGCCGGGGTGCGATTTGTTGATTGCCGTACCATGTTTAAGTTCCAGACGAAAAACGGTAGTCACATTCAGCAACATCTTCACACACGACAGACTGCAACGGCACTAGAGATTGCTCTTCTGCTGCTGGAAACAACGGTGGACCGTGGGGTGTTCAGCTGCCGTGACACAGCCCGTGCACTGCTGAAGATTGCACACTGCGTCCACCATTCTCAGCCATGGCAACAATAACTTAAAGGCGCAATTCCGAAATCGCCAATTCTTCAACCCCTGAGCGAAGAAAGGTCCCCCTCCGCATTCCTTTAATGCGTAGATACTCTAAGAGTAGCAGCACTATTTCTGTTGTTTTGATAGAAACAGCTTTACGAGTAAGCCCTGTTCACACTGCCCGGACCCATGTTGATAGTCAACAACTGTGATGCACATTGATGCATGTGTTTCAGCCTTATGTCGCTGTACCAGCGCCGGCGTTTAACGAGAAGTCTTGACACATACCACTAACAACGCAAACAATAGAGCGTACTGTCTGAACATCATTCTCATAAAGTTTGAGTACCAATACGGTAAATAGCTCTCCACGTACACTGGCTGAAGTAGCGAAAGTGGTAACTACCACACACGTAGCAGGAAGCAATATGTTGGTTGACTCTTCTAGGAACTTATACTCTCTGAAATTTAACGCTAAGCTACACTGCAATGCAGCAAGCATCTCTTGTAACGCCTGTCACGAGAGTTTGCGATGTCCGTACAGCTATCGCGCTTACTAAATGAACCTGTAACTAAATGTGCTGCTCTTCTTTGGATCTTATCAATTTTCTGTATCAAACTTATCCCATACACATACCACACTGACAAGTAGTGTTCAAGACCATTCGAACGAAGATTTTGTAACCTATCTCATTGCATCATCTTGTTGCAAAAATTGGGACATCTACGACAGTAATCGTTTAGAATGTTATTACATAGCAGTGGACTAGCAGTGCTTATTGTAAGATGAACACTGAAGTTAGTCTTTGAAAATTACGTGATTAAAATGTAAACCGATAGCAAAACTGATTATGTAAGCTACCGAACGTTCACAAGATCTTTAATATGGCTACGAAGTCTTTCACGACTTATTTCTTGAATAAAAATCTCTGTGTACATGCCGCGTCAATTCAGGATAAAACTCCAAGCTGTCTACCACTACCTCCATGGTCGTCGTCAGGGCTAAAACTGACTGTCGTAAACTAGCGAGGCTCCCACTTTTATATGCTAAGGACGGCTTCTGATTGGCTGGAATACGTCATAGCAACAGCGATATGGCGCTTAGTGAAGTGGTGCCCTCTACTTCCATAAATGTAGTTTCTATCCCACGTTCATTGCAGCGCCATCCCTTGAATCAGGAGGTGAAGTGCAGGAAGTTTCCCTCTGCGATTTTTCTTTATCCAGTGCACTCTTCCAGGTGTTACTGGGACTCTGTGATCCGGGAAGCAGTCGAAATTAGACTTAGCGATAGTAACTTTAACCGAGACAACGGATATGCACTTAGCAACACCTGGAAGAGTGTACTGGATAAAGAAAAATCGCAGAGGAAAACTTACCGCACTTTACCTCCTGATTCAAGGTATTGCGCTGCAAGCAACGCGGGATAGAAACTACATCTATGAAAGTAGAGGGCACCATTTCACTACGCGCCATATCGCTGTTATGACGTATTCCAGCCAACCAGAAGCCATCCTTTTCATATAAAAGTGGGAGCCTCACTAGTTTACGACATCCCCATGAACGTCTACATGTCAGTATTTTTACCTCCATTTTCTCCCCTTACTCAGTTATGTTCCCCTTTTTTATCTCCTTATGTATGTATCATTTTATTCTTGTTTTAGTTGTCGTGTCACTCGGCTGAAGAGCGGCGGATTGTGCCGCTGACAGCCCTCCCCTGCCCATATGGGGCAGGGGAATGAAATCACAGTAAAGAAAAAAAAATAGTTTATGACAGTCAGTTTTAGCCCTGACGAAGAGCATGGAGGTAGTGGTCGAAAGCTTTGAGTTTTATCCTGAATTGACGCGGCATGTACACCGAGAGATTTTTATTCACAAGATCTTTAAGTTCGGAGGACGAAGAGTAGGCTCATTTCTGACCAGCAAAGTAGAGGGTTTGATTACTCACCTTCGGCGACGGCATCACGGAGTACGTGTTCATGATGCGATCTGGGTACTCTTCCCTGATCTTCGAGATGAGAAGTGTGCCCATGCCGGAACCTGTCCCACCGCCCAGGGAATGAGTCAGCTGGAATCTGCAACACAAACACGACCCATTCGGTCAATGCCGGTACTCAGGATACAACAAGCTTTTTGTGTTCACGTGGAATAGACCGTCCGCATTTGAAGCAGAGCAGGTAGCACAATGACTCATCTGGAGGAATCGGCTTCGGTTCCCGTTACTGCCACTGGCTTTTCCTTTGCGGGAGAATAGAATGGGTTGTACATGTCCTCTTGATGTCGGTTGAGAAGCTGTTTGAATGGGAAGTAGCTGCTCCAACCTCTGGAAAGCTGATAGCGACTTGGAGCGGTGTGCTGACCAAATTCTCTTCGTACCACATCCAAATGACGCACGCCTATGGGGCGGTTGACGTTGCATAATCATCTGGACCTGATCGCATAGTAACCACTTTTTCGCTGAAAGGAAGGCACCACTGCGCAAGGACTGATTATATCTCACTATTTTTCAATCCTAACATTGCGCGGTGCCCGTGATACGTACCTCCGACCACACTTTGCAGGTCAAGCGTGTGACAGAGGGTACTATTACTTTCTGTCCCGTTCAGGAATGGTGCGCGTGAGAAGCGATCGACTGACTATCAGCTTCCATACGGGCTCTCGTATGTCAGCATCTTTCGACTAGCTGTAATTTTACAATAACTTTAACACTTACGCAACAGGTCCAGCGAGACACCTCGCGCAAGAAATGGGCCGAAGAATTGAAGCAGAATTAAATTTATGCAGTATACATGTGTTGAAAGGAAAAACCGAGTATCACGAACAACATTATATAAAACATTCTCCGACTTCTTGCTGCCTCAACTCAGGGTAAAACCTCCACCTTTCGATTATCTCTATAGTCTTCGTCAGGAGCAAATGACTATCAAAACTGCTGCCGTGGTGGCCTTATACAGCGGAAAGACTGCTTCTGATTGGTCGGTAATTACGTCATGCTGTCGCAGATGGTGTCAACGTCTGCGCTGGTGGTGCCATAGAACCCGCCATAGCGTAAATATTGCGACAATATCTCTCGCCCTTCTTGACGTAATTAGCGGCCTATCAGCAGTCATCTTTGAGGTATATGAGGCCGCCATGGTAGCAGTTTTGACAGTCAGTTGCTCCTGACGAAGACAATGGAGGCTAACGTCGAAAGCTCGAGGTTTCAACCTCAACTGACGCGGCAAGAAGTCAGAGATAGTTTTATACAACAGTGAACGACAAAAGGTTCGTTATCTAAGAAATTAAATAGGGAACTTGGAAGGGCTATAAATTAATTTGCCCAATTCAGTCCAATATTCGAAACAATATTAAGTAAGACGAAGCTAAATTGTAGCTCGTGAATTCTGGAAAACATGCTATAGTAATACACGAAGAAAAACGCAGAAACGGCCTAACAAGGTGTGATGGGTGAACGATGGTAATAATGATAGAATTCAAAGAGGAGGAAACAAGATTTGACGGTTTAGTATTAAGAAAACAGTCTTAACCGCGTTTTCTATTTATTTAGTGCCGACCGGTTTCAGTCCATCACAGGGGCCATCTTAAAGGCGAACATACTGTGAAATTACAATATATATCTTAGACAAAACTAATAACTACCTTATTAGAGTGGGTTACGTAAATGTTTTACCCACTGGTCGACTGCCGGTAGCGTCACGTCTACCAAGGTGTGGCAGGAAACTAAAGAATTTACCTTATTCCTGGGTTTATATAGCAAGCTATGATGAGCACGTGAGCTTAAGCAACGTCTCCAGCGGTGACCAATGGTAGACGTCTAGGCTTAAAAATTGAAGTATAATTACAATGTGTTAAGTTTGCAATTTAAAGAAGCCATGTTCATTTTAAAAATCACTGTTATATAAATAAACATAACAAGTATGTGGAAAAACTTTTCGACGTCAAACTTATAAGAGAACGTTAGTATGTTACCTTATCTTCATTCGTAATATACTATAGGGGAAGGAAACAATTTCCTGTCTGTATTCTATTTACTTTGTGCTCCTACATATCCTATTTCTATTATTTAATAATTAACAAGTTTGTGTCTATCTGTAATCGTATATACAGAGCCCTGTAGTCTAGGTACTATGGACGCCATTGCCATGGTAGCGGCCCAACATGGCTGTCCTCTCTGCTACGATGTTATCTGTTGCCTAGTCCAGGCCCTATGGAAGCTGCTGTCATGGCAGCGGCGCAATATGGCTGGCCCCTTTGCCACTCTACTGTCCGTCGCTTTGGCAACGATAGGATCGATGCCACACTTCGGAGGGAATCCATCGTCATAGTGCAGGAGATATTGGCAGCCTACACTGTCTATAGAGGCGTCCGCCCAAAATTACGAACTTTTGACTTTATCGTTTATACTATCATATTAAATATAGAGGGCAGAAACTGTAGAGAAGAAAGATTGGTATATATCTAACAAATAAGTGAGAACTGATGTGGCTGTCAAGGTTCATTAATGTAATCTAAGAAGTGCATTGGAATCTATGAAAATAAAGGAAACTTGAGTAAGTAGTACTGTTGAACACCACACATAGGCATACAGCTGGGAAGACACGATGGCTGGGGCCGAGAAGTGGGGGCAAACTTAACTATTCCCACATGCAGAAGCGAATGGAGTGCCATGGCCACTGCCTTAGAACATCAGATTTGTATGTAAAAGAGGACAGAACGAGGTAGTGCTAACTCTGGTGGGCTGTTTCCACATTATTTGAGGTTTGAATAACTTCTGGAAAGATTTCGGTCATTAAAAGGACCACCAGTAACAGCAAGGGAGGCAACAATGCTAGAGAGACTCCTCCAAGAGTTTGAAAAAGCGTTATATAAGCGTCAGTGTTGGCAGTTGCAATTTAAGTCTCAGTCACAGTCATTACCAAGGAGCAGCCGAGACGTCGGGAGCCGCCACTGTAGAGTGACCGTTCGGTAATGATGCAGTAAGAGAGGAATCTACACATACGAGTGCGGCAGCTGATTTTCAGACACGTATCAAGCCACATTTATTACCTTGAGCTGTCTGGCTGTCTGTAAAGAACAATCTCGATAGAGTCCGATACTACATGGTGTCCAGAAAAAGGCTCTCTGATTTCAAAATTAAATATCTCGAAAACAAAGATCGATAGAGGAATGCAGTAAACGGTATGTTTATTGTGAAAGCTGTAAGAAGTTTATACAGCAGTTTGAAATAATAGTTACACAAGCTGCTAACAGATGGCGCTGTACGCTGTACAGCTCCTGTCAGCATACGTAAGTGAAATAATCGTATGAAAACATAATTGGCAAACAATCACATCACAATGTTTTCAAAATGTTCACCATTGGCACTACAGAGGTGGCGCAAACAAAGAATGAAATTCGCAATCATTTCTAAGTGTCTCAACCGAAATGGATTCACATGCCACAGAGATCGCCGATTCAAGCTCGTCCAGCGTGGCGGGATGCTTCTGGTAGACCATGTCTTTCACTGTGCCCCACAAAAAAAGTCACAGGGAGTCAAATCCGGCGAATATGGAGGCCAATCTATGCCTGCACCAGTAAATTTGGGATATTCCAAAGCAATGACTCGATTCCCGAAGTATTCCTCAAGAAAGCGAAACACTTGTTCGGTTCGATGTAGTCGGGCTCCATCTTGCATAAACCATTCAGTACCTGGTCGATCCTCTAACGCTTGCCGTGTGGCGACAAATTGTTCCAAAATTGCAACGTAACGTGCACCAGTGACCGTTTCTCGAATGAAAAAAGGGCCAATAATGCCTCTGCTGCATACTGCAGCCCAAACAGTAACTTTAGGAGAATACAGGGGTTTCGCTACACACCAATATGGCTTTTCGGAACCCCAAAATCGCCAGTTCTGCTTATTCACGTATCCATTCAGGTGGAAGTGTGCTTCATCTGTAATCCAGATGCAGCCAACACCAAATCCTTCACTATCAATCATTGTGAGCATCTGATTAGCAAAGGCAATCCTTTGTTGCACAGCTTGTACGGGTACGGCCTGGTGCGTTTGAATTTTGAATGGAAACATGTGTAGGCTCTTTCTCAGTATTTTCTGCGTGCTGGAACGCTTCAAACCAGTCTCAGATGCAATTCTACGGACGGATGACATTGGATTTCGCTGAATAATTCCAGAAACTGTGGCGATATTTTCAGGCGTAACTGCGGTTTGCTTGCGGCCAACATGCCCCACTAGATCAGTTACGCTGCCTGTTCGTTGAAATTTTTCGATGAGCGTACGAATGGTTTTCGCATCGGGTCCTTTCGGAACATTAAATCGTGCTCGAAAACTTCGCCTTGTTGCCGTAGGACTCTTCTAACCTGTGGTACTCTAGCAGCAGAAAAACGCGTTGTTCAATGGAGTACATGGTTTTCATCTCTTCCTTCGGTACGCTAAACTCCTTTCACGTTTCAATAGTGGAACTGATCGCTCTGGGCTTCGGATCACTATACTAGGCATTACGTATGGCGATTACAGCGTCATCTGTTAGCAGCTTTTGTAACTATTATTTCAAAGTGCTGTAAAAACGTCTTACAGCTTTCACAATAAACATACCGTTTACTGCATTCCTCTATCGATCTTTGTTTTCGAGATATTTAATTTTTAAATCAGGGAGTCATTTTCTGGACACCCTGTAGTAAACAGTCTGTAGAATTTGTTTCTAGTAGTAGCAACGAATAACATTATTTCTGTTTGTCAGTATATGCAGAGGAACAAGTTCCGTCTTACACTCGTGTCTGAAGGTGAATAAGGTGTCTAGTTGCTTGAGTCGCAACGAGGGACAGTTAACATTTTTTTGTCTGGAAGGGATGAGTGCTGTCTCACATTCGTCTCTCATCGCCATGCTTTTATCTGTGTATCGTTGGAAAAAGCAGAAAGCACAGACACTATGAGTTATTGGAAAGGTGTAACGTATAGAGGGGCAGAGTAATCTTTGATATGCGAAAAGCGCTGTAAGACTTTTCTCCGAGTAGGATTTAATTATTGAAAAATGAAGTGTTCTTAAATTGTATATGGAAGTGTGTTCACTTTCTTTGAGGCCAGCTAACTACTGCTCTCTAGAATGAGATTTTCACTGTGCAGCGGAGTGTGCGCTCATATGAAACTTTTTCAAGATACTCCTGCTAACGGTCCTAGGAGGCCGTATCTTTCTTACTCCGTGAATTAGCAGATCTCAGCCCAGTGTCGTCAACGTACTGATTGCACCACAAAGGCCACACCTTCAAAGCTAGTAGGACATATGCTGGAACACGATAGGACGTTGGCTGCAAGTGCATCTGTGAGATGGAGAGATTGGTGCAAGGGAGGGAGTCGTTGCGGGTCACGTCAAACAAGATAAGAGGACTGATGCAAGGGACTTCAGTAGCTGCGTCGGAGGCGTGTACTCACCCCTGGAGACAATCGCAGTTCTCGGCCTCCTTGCGCACCACGTCCAGCACAGAGTCGACGAGCTCTGCGCCCTCCGTGTAGTGTCCCTTGGCCCAGTTGTTGCCGGCGCCACTCTGGCCGAAAACGAAGTTGTCTGGCCGGAAGAGCTGCCCGTAGGGTCCGCAACGCACCGCGTCCATCGTGCCGGGCTCCAGATCGAGCAGGATGGCCCTCGGCACGTACTTGCCGCCGCCATCGCACGATGGGCTCGCCACTGCGCAGACAAACTCGTTACCGACACACACACACACACACACACACACACACACACACACACACACTTATAAAGACTTAAATGTACTAATTCGGTCTCAAAAACTGACATACGGTGTATCAGCATACAGTGACGCCTGTGGGTTGAGGATGAAACGGCGGACGGTCGGTACCGTTGGGCCTTCATGGCCTGTTCGGGAGATGCTTAGTTTTTTACTTTTTTTAAATGTACTAAAATGTTATTACAAAGGCTCAGAGATAATTGTAACGTGTTCTGATGCCATTCCGGAGCATATTAACTTTTATATATAAATTCACCAATACCGGTACTGATACATAGTATGTTCATATATGTTCGTAAGTACATAGCTTGAAAATTGCTACGGAAGAGACTTTATTCTTGTCCAACAATCACGGACAATGGAGGAATGAAACATACGTAACAGATGAAATTGTTTATTTCTAATGAAAAAGTTAGATTTCACCATATAGGAAAACAAGATAACAGACATAAATAACGTCCATGTTAACACGGGTCACGATCACAGCATGAAGGTCCATATCTGTTCTCAGAGAGGAATATGCCTTCATCGGGCATTAATGCACATTTTACACCTCTTATATGAATGCAACTTAGCAAGCCCGTGGGGAATATTGTCTCACTCTTTTCTCAAGGCGGTTTTCAGTTCTTGCACGATTCGGGGAAGGTGGGTGTTCCGTTGAAAAACAGATGTGCCAAGGAACTCGGGCTTGCTGTATTGGAGTTGAGGTGTTGGGAGTACGTACGTCGTCCAACACGTTCAGTATCCTAACTTGCCACTGCGTCCAACATCTCAGCGGTCCTATATGGGCGGGTATTTTCGGCCATGAACAGAAAGTGTGTGTGAGATCTTATGGGACGTAACTGCTAAGGTCATCAGTACCTATGCTTACACACTACATAACCTAAATTATCCTAAGGACAAATACACACACACACACACACACACACACACACACACACACACACACACACACACACACACATCTATGCCCGAGGGAGGACTAACCTCCGCCGGGTCCAGCCGCACAATCGATGACTGCAGGCAGCGCCTATACCGCTCGCCTAATCCCGCGCGGCCATAAACAGAAAGATGGGCCTACCGCACCCCTAAACAAACGGACAAGAATAATCTCCTTCCGTGCTGTACGGTACATTGCGTAAACATATGCAGCGGTGTTTGCTCATTGTGCATAATGCCTGCCCGCATCGTGACGCCTATCCCATACCGATGACGTGAATCTTCCGTGATATGTGAAATGTTCCTTTCTTTTTCCACACTACTCGTGGCCACAATCACTTGCCACTGTGAAGCGGGATTCGTCTGAGAATATCACTCTGGACCACTGTTGCTGACCCCAACCCACGTGCCCCCTACACCAAGGAACTGTCGACAGCATGATTGAAGTGGGCAGAATTTGACAGGCTTCCGAGTATATGAACCAGCATGGTTCAATCGCCGCTTAGTGGTTCTGGCAGACACGTGTGCCAATAGCGGTCGCAAGGTCCGCAGCGATTTGCCTAAGAGTGAAACGTCCGTTCATTTTCGCCACTAGGGCTACGTATCAATCAATCCTCTTGCTGCGGTACGCATTGCATTTTCATCTTCAGCGGCCTTTTTTAATCGCAAGATGGCGCTTTTGTTCACACAGCCATCCAACTGCTTGTCAACCATCGTTAAGTTCTAAAATGATATCTAAGATATAGTGCCGTAACACGGAATCTTGCACTAATCGGTTCCACAAGAACCTTCGTCAAACACTACTGTATGAACTGTCAAATGTATACAGACCGTAGTTAACACGTCCCGCCCTCTGCATTTCCGTTTGCTGTCCCTGCGGGTGTTCGGTATCAAATGTCGGCTGGTCCGTAGCAACTGTCAAGCAGTGTTATATTTACTGATTGCTGTTATCAATCAGTCATTGTTATATCATTATTTTTCCTGTTTTAAAGCTAAGTTTACTTACAGAATCTATGTATTACAGCGACTCCTGTTTTACTTTTGTTCTGTTCGTCTCATGCATTGGTTATTGGCAGTCTCGTGGCGCCCTGCAAGGCATGACGCGTTATGCTATGGGTACGAGGTTTTGGCGAATTGTAATGTACATAGTAATTTTAATTTCGACGTGCCAACGCATCGCTCATTTCACGTTTTATGTACCTGGAAATTCAATAGAAGATTGTGTGTAGATGGTACAAGATGTTTGTGATAACCTTTTTGAAGGTACGTTGTCAGTTGCTGCTACTATGCGTTGATGGTGCATTATTTGTATAACAGTTTGTAGCACGTCTTCATTTTATTACAGATCTGAAGATGGTAACTTAAGTTTTACCAAAATAGGTTACCTAGAAAATAGTATTTTATAACTATCTTGGCTAAGCTCTCTACCTCCTCCTATTCAGTAAATTCGAAGTAGTGTTTCCGTTTTTGCTTTATGTCCTTTGCAAGTATTACGTTCAGGGTGCCATCTTTGTTTACAACAGAACAGGAAAAGGAGCCTGTTACCACTGGAGGTATTCTGTACTAGTTATTTTGCTTCCACATTTACATTTACTGTCGATCATTAGTCAAAGAACTCTACAGAGACATGTACTGAAAGTGTTGTTTCTCCACTAGACAGTGCGTCAGTTTACCGCAGATTCTTAACTCAACACTTTCGAGTGCCATATTAATACACACACACACACACACACACACACACACACACACACACACACACACACACACACGTATTCACGTAATGGAGGTTTAAACCTTCCAAACGCGTTTTGAAAACCAATAGCCAACCAGAAACTCAATAATGATGCAAACACTCGTTCGACCTATACTTTAGTATTGCTCATCAGTGTGGGATCCGTACCAGGTCGGGTTGCCGGAGGAGATAGAGAAGATCCAAAGAAGAGCAGCGCGTTCGTCACAAGGTTATTTGGTAAGCGTGATAGCGTTACGGAGATGTTTAGCAAACTCAAGTAGCAGACTCTGCAAGAGGCGCTCTGCATCGCGGTGTAGCTTGCTGTCCAGGTTTTGAGAGGGTGCGTTTCTGGATGAGGTATCTAATATATTGCTTCCCCCTATTTATACCTCCCGAGGAGATCACGAATGTAAAATTAGAGAGATTCGATCGCGCACGGAGGCTTTCCGGCAGTCTTTCTTCCCGCGACTGGGACAGGAAAGGGAGGTAATGACAGCGGCGCGTAAAGTGCCCTCCGCCACACACCGTTGGGTGGCTTGCGGAGTATAAATGTAGATGTAGAGTATGAAGCTCACTTCCATCTTTCAAGCAGCAAGCTACGCCCATTTAACAGACAATGTCATTCTGTCCGACCAAATACGCAATCATCTTACTTGAAAACTTTAAGGACACAAACCACACAGTAACTTATTTATTCTGAGTGGTGTGCGTTGGCTAACTAAAAAGTGACACCACATCGCATCTGTTGGATAAACCAGAGAAAAGAACGCGCACAAACTATGAAATAGCAGATGCTCTTGCGAAGATAGGTATTTAAAGAGATGATCTAGTATCGTTGGGACACATTGTTCACAAAGTAAAGCACTTCATCAGAAACAAGTGGAGATTATCTAAGGCGACAAGGGCGAGACACTACGCCATTTCACAACCAAGTATACTGTGGTAGCATCCAGAGATCGCGGTGCCACACCGTAGTCTGCAAAGCAATTCAGTACCATCATCGTTAACGAGAACTGCTGAATCCGCAACAGTGGATGGGAAGTGCTCCTGAAGATCACACCCCTCTCCCAGCACTGCAGCATCCTCGCACTGAGGTCAATAACAGATCGCACAGTTTGTGCCTGATCTTCAGCAGTCCACGGCGTCGTTAAGGAACAGTAATCAAAGTTTGATATGAACATGTACTTTAACTGAAGTTGAATGTTTTAGTTCAAGTGGGTAACTTGTTATGGTATGCATCAAGTGATACTTTCATAGTCAATGAAAGTTGTAAATATTCGACGCTCTCCTGTATTACAGAACTGTCTGTTGGAGTTAAAAATGAAATCTCCATCAGAGTACACAAAGAACTCACAGTAGTGGCCAGTTGTTTCGTCTGGCCATAACATATACGGCCAAGATCTCAGGTGCTGGTGGGAATTATTAATCTTTATAGCCCACATGGTGTTTGATCACTACCAATATGTAAGGACCATTTTCTTATCAAACTATCTCAGCGTGGCTGTGGTGAAGAACACCTAAACCGCTCTGTATTTCAAAGCTCTGTCAACAGCATTACTAACTAACGCCAGTCTTCTGAAACTTCAGTTTCCTACCCCTGTCCCTGCACTATCAGCACGAAGATATTTTAATGCACTGAGTATTAAGAAGCTACGTAAGACGTTTATGAGCATGAAGCAATGATTTTGAAGCCGCGCGTTCTAAGGCGTCCTGCCACGGTTCGCCTAGGAACCGATAACTTCAGCAGTTTGGTCCCATAGGACGTAACACAAAAAATGATCCTGAAATCTTAACACATTTGCTGTATTTGTTTATTATTGAACTATTGTAACTGTCCATTTATTTCAGGTATTTCCTTCATGTCTTGCCACGTAGGTGGCTAATCAACTCAATAAAGCCAATAAAATAAACTTCAGCGGTAAGTGATAACATCGAGTATGTACTAACGTATGTATAGTTAACTTTTTGAAACGTTGTAAGCCAGAATACTGTGAATATTAAAGGACTGAAAAAGACACTTGCCATCTGACGCTATCAATCCTACAAGCATATTGCTGTAAGATAGATTATAAAGCTAGAGATGACAGCCAGCGATTACTGTTCAGTTCTCGTTGAGAAGAATTTTTGCACGTCTTTGGCAGCAGACTTATTGAACGGTGCTGGTGGTGCACCGTCTGCAGAAGCCTACCAACAGTAAGGCCAGAAAGCGAGCAGCGGAAGCTGTGTATCAGATTAAGGGCTTCCTCGCGGCAGCCGCCTCTGAATCCCATTTGCCGTACCGATCCATACAACCAGGCCACAGCGCTGCAGACCGCATAATTTTGCATATCATTCCATTTCCCTTTATAAGTATCAGAAAATGTACTCTACGATTTCAGTTTCTCGTTTCATCTAGCAAACTACTAAAAGCTAACCTCTAACCTTTCTTCGAGGTCGTAACTGCTACTCTGTTTAGACGTCACATCGTATAGGACTTAGTTACGCCTTATCTCCAGGCAACTTTCCTGATGTGCACCGTGTTGACCCCGCCCAGCAAACAGGACGCTCAAAACTGCAGTTACGCAAGACACTGAGGGAACGCTATTCGAATCTGTCACAGCGACAGGACTTTAAGGTCCTTAATAGCCGCGGAAGTAATGTCCGTTTGGCTTTATTCTCGATATATAACAAACTTCCTCAGTGACTGCCTGCCTGCCCAGCGCAAACCGTTAAGGACAGAAACTTGAAATTTGGAGATGTCGATCTTATATTTTAGGCATCGTCTAAGGAGGGATCTTTCGAAATTCCGCCACTAAGGGGGTGAAATAGATAATGAATGGCTCTTTAAAACTGTCGCTTTTAACTAAGTTTTGAAGCTACAACTACGATAATTGGTATTTGCTTTGTCGGCCATAAATAAAAAGATACGTGCTTCAGTATTTTCGGAAACTCAACCCTACGGTAGTTAAATAGTGGGTGAAAATAAAGTATTAAGTATCTACTAAACCATTTTTAAAGCTAAATCTACGAACATTGATATTTGACGTCTCTGTTACATATAATTAGGTATGTATTTGAATGTTTATAGACATTCAGTCCCCAAGGTGAGGTAATTCGGCACCGGATGTAAGACTGGCGCTAACAGCTACATAAACACCATATTTGTCTTCTTTCAGTTCGCTGTATGAAACTAAATTAAACCAGTTGTAGCAAAGATTGGCAGCTTATACAGAGAGTAGGTCATTTGGTTTGCACAAGATTATGTTTGTTGTTTTGTTAGTGGATGGAAGTTTCTACGGAAGTGTCACCTCAAGAAATCAAAAGGCAGGATTAGCAAAACTCTCCCACTCCACCTGCATGAATCTCTTTTTGGTCAGAAATACATTCGAAAAAGACCATGCTTCTACGGCACCAAATAACGTAAAACGTTTGAAATTCCTGCAATTTGTGAACTAAAAGAAAGCTATTTGACAGGCGATACGACAAATTGGCTTTGTCAAAATTGTACACAAAAAGGAACGACTTATTTTATTAATTTTTCAGTAGGCCTAAAGTATGTTTATAGAATTATTTACATTTTAATTACTACGCAAACACGAGCGAAGCAGCGGGCGCTAAGCTTGTATGTTAATATGTATATTTAAAAAAATACTGTTCAAAATTGAAATATTATACCTCTCCACATTATCAGCTCCATTATTTGTCAAATCTTTCCACGAGCCAGTATAATCGTGATGTGAATAAGATTAGCCTAATCAAAAATTTCTACCCATTTACTCACAAGCTACTTAGTATTCCAGCACTGATGTAGCGTACTTAAAACCCAAGTAACTTTGCTTAACATGTTCGTCCTTCTGAAAAATTTGCTCTCTAAAAGAATTGTAGCTTAACATGTTCAGTTTCTGCTGATTAACAGATAACTTCTCTTTAAGTACGCTGATGTTCAGAAAAACATAACTCCTTGAACTAGAGATAGGACGTTCATATTCACAGGACATGTAGATTATAATGTTTTGCAGAAATAATTAGCACTTCAGTCACTTCGGTTCAGCATGTGTCCTGTTGCCTAGTAGGCATGGGGTAGACCATGGGTCCTGAAATTTTTCCATGCGTGGAGACATCGACACGTGTAAGGCGCGATTGGCGTCCTATGGTTTAGCCATCCGTGCTTCATTCACTCGGTTCCAAAGCTCATATGTGTTGGTTGGCATTAGGTTACAGGGCTGCGCCCGTCGTTTCACCATATCCCACACGTTTTGATTGGTGTCAGGTCTGGTGACGTGGTGGGGCAGGGAAAAAGGCTGACATCCTGTGACACCAAGAAGGCACGTCTTCATGCAGCAACGTGTGGTCGTGCATAGGCTTGCTGAAAAATGGCGTCTGGTTTGTGCAGAAGGATATGGCTACGGGTCGCAGGATGTCATTCACGTAGGTCACACTGGATACGCACCAACATTTACGGTTGTACCCAATAGCACCTCACAACATAAGGCCTTCAGGTGACAATGTCTGTTTTGTGCAAATGCAGTCACTCTGATACCGCTCCTCCTGTCTGCGGCAAACCAAAATGCGGCCGTCTTTTTCAATGAAACAGAACCTGTATTCGTTCAAAAACACTAGCTGATACAATTACTGTTCCCAACGTCGTTCCACGTATCATTGCCGTCTAGCATGTTTCTGCACATTCATCGAAGGTAGACGGAAAAGTGAACGATGTGCACGTAATCCATACCGTAATAAACGGCTACGGAGTGTCACCCCTGATACTGTACCATGTGTTACACTATTCCACTGTCGCGTCAGAGCCAAGAAGGACGCAGATTTTCCCTGCAAAGCCATTCGGGTAAGGTATATTTTCTCGGCGGGTGGTATGAGAGGCGAATTGACCCACCTCGTCGTGTTCTATGGCCTTCGATCAACCATTCTGCACACACCCGTTGCACTGCCGATACACTCTCCCGGATGTATGCATTACATTCTCTCATGCCAGTAATTCGCCCTTGCTGATTTGACGGTACGGTTCGCGCATACGTCTGCGAGACATCCTGTACCTCTACTCGATTCACAGTGATGCATTACCTTCTGTTTGCAGCGACGAAAGCCGCAGGCACATTTTACCGGTAGGTGGCGCTGCGTCGCGATAGTTATGTTGACCTCGAACCCGCTGGCCGCCATGGTTCAAATGCTAATTATTTTTGCAGAACATACAGATACACATTTCCTGTGAATATCAACGTCCTCTCCTGTCGTTCAAGGTGGTGTTTTTCTGAACATTAGCGTACTTGCTGCTGCGTTACACCGTCAGGGAATGGTTATTATTTACATGGTGTTAGTTCTGATGTCGGCTCGTAAGATAACAGGCAACTCACCCGAGGCCTCGTTGTAGTAGACGCTGATGCGTTCCAGCTGCAGGTCGGAGTTGCCACGGTAGACGCCGCTGGGGTCGATGCCATGCTCCTCCGAGATTACCTCCCAGAACTGAAACAGCAACACACAAGAAACTGTAGTACTTGGTATAAGCAAAGGTACGATTTGGACGCGTAATTAATACCTTCCTTACGTCTATGAGGGGTACTCAGATTCAATTACCACTTCGAAAGTAAAGAAAAAAGTAAATGTAAATATATTGTTTGCTAGTACATGCAAATCGTGGTGAACACAAATTCCCGCGAGACAGTACCCTAGGATGCCGCTAGAGGTAGAAACAGAATAGGGCCGCCCACCGAGAAACTGGAACATTGCGTGGTAATTCGTATGTTGCATTTATTGGGGATCAACGCTGCAACAACCCATGCTGAGGTGATGGAAGTGTGCGACATCAATGCACCATCAAGCAACGGGTATCACAAGAAGTGGAGACCCCAGTGCTCTAAAACCAGTGTTTCAGAATCTAGGCGATAACGGACGAAAGTGAAAAATCAGTCATGAACCAGTTTTCAGTACCCCGCGGGACATTTTGAACACGACAGAGAACGTCGCCCGCTGGGTTCCGACTCAGAAAGCATGCCGAACCTAGGTGGTTACGGAAACCTGCCAGATTCTAATGGTTTCTTTAGTCACCTGGTTGCGATGGGCGAGTGCTCGCTGTATCAGCATCACCCTCGGACAAAGTAACAAATATTTTTCTGAGTACGGAACCGCGTCATAATGTGGTTGGTTGGTTTGGGGAAGGAGACCAGACAGCGAGGTCATCGGTCTCATCGGATTAGGGAAGGACGGGGAAGGAAGTCGGCCGTGCCCTTTGAAAGGAACCATCGCGGCATTTGCCTGGAGCGATTTAGGGAAATCACGGAAAACCTAAAGATTGAACCGTCGTCGTCCTGAATGCGAGTCCAGTGTAACCACTGCGCCACCTCGCTCATAATGTGGAAAACTGTACTAGAGAAACCAACGGTTCGTCCACGGCTAAATTGTTTTCTTCTTGGTCTACTGGTGCATTATATAGGTTTTTTCTTTGTTATTTTATCCCCCTGGACCCATAAGAGTGAGTGGTACAGGGGTCAACGGTAAATACTCTGACCTTCAGCAAAGAGCATTCTTAAATACATAAAAAAGTTGAGAACACACAGGAGTGTTTATCGCTTTTTAAATTAAAAAGATTAAAGACGGACACCAAAAAGGACGAAAAATACAATTAAAAACTGCAGCGTGGTCAGATTCTTCTATAAAAAAACACTGAAACAGGTTACTTCTGCGTAAAATCTGAAGGATCTACAGTGGATAGAAGTACTGTGGAAGAAAATACGTTTCATAGGGTTAGGGGTGTGGGCAAAAAGATGGGATTGTTAGATACGAAAACTATAGAGGTGACAGGTAGGAGTTGAGATGGACAATGGCAATACAGAGAATGATAAAGACAGGATGGGGAATACTGTGTTGTGGGGTAGGGTACTGGTTGGAAGAGGAAAGGGATGGGGATGGATGGGGAGGGAAAAGGAGAGAGAAGCCCTGATTGATAGTTGGGAACGAGTTAAAGTTGATAGAAGAGGTATGAGGGTAGATCTCATGTCCAGGAGAGGGAGTTGGTTGAAGTTACGTTGGAATTGAATATGGAGAGTATGTAGGTGCAGAGAAGGTGCGGCAGCATACCAGAGTTGGTGATCAGAGGAGATAACATAGGGTTATTGGACTCTAGCTTGCAGATGGTATAGGGGATGCAGATTTGTTAGATATGGGTGAGGAAGTGTGAGAATCTTGATATTTTAACAGATGCTGAAAGCGAGACGGAGTGCATGGTGTTGAAGGGTTTAGATTGACTTCTAGAATTTTGGTGGGCCAGAGATCCATGCAGGATTTGCATAGCAGACGATGGGTCAGACCAGGTGTGTGTGTGTGTGTGTGTGTGTGTGTGTGTGTGTGTGTGTGTGAAAACAATGAAGGGGTGTACTCCTCAAGTTCAACATGTCAGACGTACGAATCAAACGTTTTAGTCTATTGTGAGCTTTCTGTTGGATGGTTAGTAAGTGAGCTTTCCACGTTAATGGCTAGTTTAGGGTTAGTCCAAAATATTTTAGTCTGTTAGTTAACCGGATAGGACGGTTGGAATTTGTTTGTTCGGCTGAGGGAGTGAGCGATCGGGTGTTTTCTTGCTTCTTTGGTAACGTACTGCTGGATGCAGGCCGCACGGCGGCCGTTGCTCGCCGGCAGCGCTCACGTCACGCCTTTTTGGTGTGGCCTGTTGAGCACCGAGGGCTGGTAGCCTGACATTCCACCTTGTACACACATGTAATATCTAAGGAACCGCAAGATCCAGGATGTGCTAGGCTCCACCAAGGACAAGGCAGATGCCCCACACAATGCAGGTGTGTACAAGGTGTAATGTCAGTGTGACGGAAGTATACATCGGTGAGGCCTGCAGGCCAGTAGCAACGCGCATATTCGAGCACCAGCGCTACATCCATCTAGAGAAACACAGTAAACCTGCAGTGGCCGAACACCGCGAAACCAACGTTCTTGCCGAGCAGCCAGGTTTGGTAAAGCCCAAGACCAGAGAAACCATCGAAATACTGAACACCCTAACAACATGAACGCAGGGGATGGACTCAGGATTGCGCCATACAGGCTCCCAACATGCCGCACCAAGAAGACGTGACACGAGCGCTACCGGCGAGCAATGACGCCGGGCAGCCTGCGGCCTGCGTCCAGCAGGAGGGAAACGGGAGGGAAACGGGAGCCAACGCCTCACTCGCCGATCACTACCGATCACAGCAACAGACAACAGCAAATCCCACTCCCTCAGCCGTAGCGACCTATTACAAGTAAGTTCCCAATCCTTCCGCCTTAAGAGAACAACTACAACTAACATTTTTAAAACTGCGACGTAACATCACGCTCAGTGAGCAGTAATGACAAAATACAAGTGTGACTTCGTAGGCTTTCCCTGCGTAATAAATCTTTAAAGTCTCTTCGGGTTTGCTGCCGGATCCTAAACTAACCTTGACTCGATATATCGTTGCCGCCAGGTTGTTCTAAGGGCGGCGCCACCTCACAGTTTTGGAGGCAGCAACTGTGATGGGCGGAGCATGCGCCGTGTAGTGAACGGGGGCCTATATAGAACGTCGATTTGCTACCTGGCGTCAATTCTCAGAGGGTCTCATCAGCAGAATCAGCAATACGAGACTGGAATAGAAGGGAGAACCGATAGAGGTACTCAAGGTACCCTCCGCCACACACCGTCAGGTGGCTTGCGGAGTATGGATGTAGATGTAGATTGTCCTGAAGATGGCGACCAGTTGGATCGCCGAAATATCGAGTCAAGTTGATTTTAGGATCCTGCAGCAAATCCGAAGAGACGTAAGTCAAAATATACGTGACTCTGCGAAGATAAAACACCAGTAGACCCAGAAATGGTGCAGAGACTGGGAATGTAAAATTTTGCACTTCACAAAACGAAAAATGTAGTATCCTATGACTATAGTATCAGTGAGTCTCTGTTGGATTCGGCCAACTCATACAAATACCTGGGTGTGACACTTTGTAGAGATACGAAATGGAATGATCACTTAGATTCAGTCGTGGGTAAAGCAGGTGGTAGGCATCAGTTTGATAAAATACCGAGGAAGCGCAATCGGTCTATAAAGCAGATGGCTTACGAATCACTTGTGCGACCGTTTCTACAATATTTCTGAAGTGTGTGGGACCAGCACCACATAGTACTAACAGGGGTTGTTGAACGTATAGAGAGGATGACAGCACGAATGGTCACTGGTTTGTTTAATCTGTGGGAGAGTCACAGATGTTGAAGAAACTTAACTGGAAGACTTTTTAAGAGATGTAAACTACCCCGAGAAAGCCTACTAACAAAGTTTCAAGAACCGGCTTTAAATGATTTCTCTATGAATTTACTACAAACCCTAGGCATCGCTCACACATGGATCGTGAAGATAAGATTGGAATAATTACTGCACACATTGAGGCATTCAAACAATCATTCTTCCGGTGCACCATACGTGAATGAAACAGGAAGAAGCCCTAATTGGTACAATGGGATGTACTCTCTGCCATGCATCTCACAGTGGTTTGCAGAGTGAAGACGCAGATGTCTAAGAAGGCCACGATAACCGTGGCCAAAATGCTGGCGTCTTCAGCCCGACTTCTACATGATGATGCGGTTCCATAGTCAGGAAACTTATGTCAAATGCCTCTGAAGTCTACGCAATTACAAAACAGCAATGTAAGCCTCAGAGAAGTGCCGACCATCATTGGATAAGGTGGCGCTGAGTTTCTATTTTACGATTTCCATGATGCGCTACTATACTAACAAATTTTGCTGGTAAGGAGGCTGTCCATCACAAATATTCTCACGTGTTTCAGGAGGCAGATGGAACAAAGTGTCACGGGAAACCGTCCAAGGGCGGGGGGTGTGGGTGGGTGGGGTGGGGGGTTCGCTTCGCAGCTCGTTCAGTATGGAAATGGAAATAAAGACTCATGATTCTTGACAGAGCGTAGGCGAACGATGCGGGAGACCCGCACCGCCGTACGAGGCAAGGTCCTAATGGAGGTAGTTTGCCGTTGCCTTCCTAATAGGGATGAATGATGACACCACCCAGTCATTTCGGGGCAGGTGAAAAATCCCTAACCCCACCGGGAATGTAACTCGGGACCCCGTGCTCGGGAATCGAGGACGCTACCGCGAGAGCACGAGCTGCGGACTCCTTTAGTCTAGGCTAGTCGAATATACTGCTTCTTCCAATTTTCAAGTTTTGCCTCAGAACCGTACTCTCCACACATTGCACCGAGTAACTTCTATCCTTTTCCTTGCATGAGGAAACGTGTTCGACGTTTACAGCCTGACGGTGATGTGGCACATTTCCTGAACAGCCTAAATTTAAACTTTTACAACCGAGGTATATGGAGTCATCAATCAAGCGCCGCCGCAAAAACGCGAGTATCCGGGGGACTAGCGTAACTCCGTTTCGTGGTTGAATTTTTTTCGAGTTGATAATTAAAACGTTATGACTAACCTCGACCGAATAATGTACGCTATTCTTTCTTGTCAATGAATACAAGGAGCGCAGTTCAGGCCATAATATCTATGATACCATGGTTAATGTCGCATACGTGCTTGAAATTGCTATCTGATTTTCCATTCGCAAATCCCTTTTAGTACCAGGTAGTCCGCTAGCTTTGCCACACCGAAAACATCCACCAAGGTTTGTGTTTATCACGACGTACTGTTACCAGCATATCTAAATCTACATTTGTACTCCACGAGTCACTATGGTATTTGGCGGATGGTACATCGTATACCAATAACATCTGTCATCCCTGCAGTATGTTTTAATCACTGATGGTACCCGAGACGAAAGATTCGGCACTCTCCTGTATGGACACGAACGGTACAGAAATTGGATATGGGACGGCAATGACGATAGAACCCGAGCCAAAGATCAAGAAAGCTGTCTCGTGCGCTATCGTTAGCCAATGATATGAGAACACGACAGTATATCTGGTGTGCCGCTTGAATTAGCGCGTTCAGCAGATTAATTGGCTAACTTTAACGCTAATCAACTCAGAAAAGGCGCAGAGTATTTTTTTTCTCAACCATTGTTTTTCACCGCAACCCGCCCTACACCTTTACAAGCTTTTCTGACTTTTTCTGACCGCAATGTATAAAATGCCAATGGAATAGGCTCGTCAGACTACAATCTGCTCCATCATTCATAATCAGCAGGCCAGACAGACAAGGGTGTGGAGCCTTCCTTCGATCACATAGCAGATACTGTGCACGTGACGTCACGCCAAGTAGCGGAATGCCTGCTAACGCCGCTTGCTTCCTGTGTGCTTGACTGCCTTAATCGGTTTGCGCGCTGTAATCTTCCACCACCTGCGGATCGTGTTGCCTTCGGTGACAATGGTAGGCTACAGGTTATACATTTTACAACTTTGTAAGGATCGAACTTCACCCAAGTCAGAGCACGCATCTCCTCTCTCACAGGGTAACAATATCCGCTGTTAGTCAATTAAGTGACTATTATTACTATTATTTTATTACAGCTATGAACAATTCAGATGACTAAAATGGATATCGTATTTCAGCACATGCCTAACACTTCTCAAACGTTTAGGACTAAGATGTGTAAGTGATGATGTTTGGTTTGTGGGGGCGCTAAACTGCGCGGTCATCAACGCCCGTACAAAGTCCCAATTTGTTTTACACAGTCCAACCTAGCCATTGTCACGAATGATGATGAAATGATGAGAACACGAACACCCAGTCTCCAGGCAGAGAAATTCCCCAATCCGGCCGGGAATCGAACCCGGGATCACGTGATCCATGTATGGGCGGAAAATTCGTCCAGATCCAAGTAAAGTGGCGTTTTGCAGTTGGCAGAGGCTTTCCAGGTGCTCACTAAAATACACTGACGAGAACCACTGAGATCACTTTCACTAGTTTATGCCGGAGTCGCTGTATATTTTCAAGCCATTTTTTTCCGTTGTTGGCTGGTTCAAATGGCTCTGAGCACTATACGACTTAACTTCTGAGGTCATCAGTCGCCTAGAACTTAGAACTAACCAACCTAAGGACATCACACAAATCCATGCCCGAGGCTGGATTCGAACCTGCGACCGTAGCGGTCGCTCGGTTCCAGACTGTAGCGCCTAGAACCGCACGGCCACTCCGCCCCGGCTTTCCGTTGTTTCTTTGCGACTATTCAGTCACTTGGGAGGGCAGTGTCCGATGCCTTCTTCGCAATTGTGATGTCTGATGTATTACGTTCCACCAAAATGCCTTTTGCTTCTCGAGTTCTTTCATTTTCGAGGCATTCTCAGTGGGCTAAAATGTCTGTTATATGAATGTTTCCAGATATGTTAATGAATTACTATTTCATTCTAATAATTTTCGTATACTAGTAGGTCCACTCCCGTCCTTTATCATGTTTTTCAGCAAAGGTACACTAGCTATCCTCAAGCTTCCAGCTTATGTGTTCTTTGTGTCTAATATTGAAATTTCTGTCCGCCATCCCTAAATACTCTGATTTGCATTCTTGATATTCTGAATGGTATATGCCTGTTCTTTTACATTCGTCAGTTTTTTATTATTATTACTGCGTACATGCGACCACAGTTCGTTTTTGTTCTGTATGCTACACAAAAGCGCCAGAGTAACTGGTATAGACTTGCATATTCAAAAACAGAAATATGTAAAAAGCCATAATACGGCGCTGCCGTCAGCAACGCCTATGCAAGACAAATGTGTGGCGTAGTTGTTTGATCGGTTACCGCTGCTACAGTGACAGGTTATTAAAATTCAAGTGAATTTGAACCTGATGCTATAGTCGGCGCACGAGCGATGGACACACCATCTCCGAGATAGCGACAATTTCACAAGTGTATCGTGAATATCGGGAATCCGGTAAAACACCCCACCTCCGACATTGTTGCGACAGGAGTAAGATCCTGCAAGAACCAACGATTCGTTCAACGTGACAGAAGTACAACTCTTCCTCAAATTGCTGCAGATTTCAATGCTGAGCATCAATACGTGTCAGCGTGCGAACCATTCAACGAAACATCATGGATATAGGCTTTCAGAGCCTAAGCCCAGTCGTGTGCCCTTTATGACTGCACGACAAAGCTTTACGCCTCGCTTGGGCCCGGCAACACTGACACTGGATTGTTGATAACTGGTAACATGTTGCCTGGTCAGACGAGTGTTTTCAAATTGTATCGATCGGATGGAGGCGTACGGGTAGGGAGACAACCTCATGAATCCATGGACCCTGCATGTCAGCAAGGGACTGTTCAAGCTGGTGGAGGCTGTTCAATGGAGTGGGCCGTGTGCAGTTTGAGTGATATGAGATCCTTGATACTTCTAGATACGACGAACAGGTGACACGTATGTAAAGCATCGTGTCTGACCACCTGCATCCATTCATGTCCATTGTGCATTCCGACGTACTTGGGTAATTCCAGCAGGACAATGCGACACCCCACTCGTCCAGAATTGCTACAGAGTGGCTCCAGGAACACTCTTCCTAGTTTAAACACTTCCACTGGTCACCGAGCTCCCCAGACATGATTGAGCATATCTGGGATGTCTTGCAACGTGGTGTTCAGAGGGATCTTCAGCCCCCACGTACTCTTTTGGATTTACGGACAGCCCTGCAGCATTCATGGTGTCAGTTCCCTCCAGCACTACCTCAGACATTAGTCGAGGCCATGCCACGTCATGTTACGGCACTTCTGCGTGCTTGCAGTGGCCCTACACGACATTAGGCAGACGTACCAGTTTCTTTCGTTCTTCCGTTTATGTGCAATACTTGTTTCTTCTGTATATTTGCTACCATTCTCTTGATTTGTGGGTGTACTCATGCAGTCAACTACCGTGTCTGTATCATAGAGGAGGACAATTTGCAGCAGTGCATTTCACAGAGTATAGCAACAGCCATCGAAGGAACTTGCCCCCCTTCTAACAGCCGTGTACCGCAAGTCTCCAGAGGAACGGAAGGTTCCAAATGATTGGAAAAGAGCACAGGTAGTCCCAGTCTTCAAGAAGGGTCGTCGAGCAGATGCGCGAAACTATAGACCTATATCTCTGACGTCGATCTGTTTTAGAATTTTAGAACATGTTTTTTGCTCACGTATCATGTCGTTTCTGGAAACCCAGAATCTAATCTGTAGGAATCAACATGGATTCCGGAAACAGCGATCGTGTGAGACCTAACTCGCTTTATTTGTTCATGAAACCCAGAAAGAGATACAGGCTCCCAGGTAGATACTATTTTCCTTGACTTCCGGAAGGCGTTCGATACAGTTCTGCACTGTCGCCTGATAAACAAAGTAACAACCTACGGAATATCAGACCAGTTGTGTGGCTGGATTGAAGAATTTTTAGCAAACAGAACACAGCATGTTGTTATCAATGGAGAGACGTCTACAGACGTTGAAGTAACCTCTGGCGTGCCACAGGGGAGTGTCATGGGACCATTGCTTTTCACAATATATATAAATGACCTAGTAGATAGCGTCTGAAGTTCCATGCGGCTTTTCGCGGATGATGCTGTAGTATACAGAGCAGTTGCAGCATTCGAAAATTGTAGCGAAATGCAGGAAGATCTGCAGCGGATAGGCACTTGGTGCAAGGAGTGGCAACTGACCCTTAACATAGACAAATGTAATGTATTGCGAATACATAGAAAGGAGGATCCTTTATTGTATGGTTATATGATAGCAGAACAAACACTGGTAGCAGTTACTTCTGTAAAATATCTGGGAATATGCGTGCGGAACGATTTGTAGTGGTATGATCAAATAAAATTGTTGGTAAGACGGGTACCAGGTTGAGATTCATTGGGAGAGTCCTTAGAAAATGTAGTCCATCAACAAAGGAGGTGGCTTACAAAACACTCGTTCGACCTATACTTGAGTATTGCTCATCAGTGTGGGATCCGTACCAGATCGGGTTGACGGAGGAGATAGAGAAGATCCAAAGAAGAGCGGCGCGTTTCGTCACAGGGTTATTTGGTAACCGTGACAGCGTTACGGAGATGTTTAGCGAATTCCAGCGGCAGATTCTGCAAGAGAGGCGCATTGCATCGCGGTGTAGCTTGCTGTCCAGGTTTCGAGAGGGTGCGTTTCTGGGTGAGGTATCGAATATATTGCTTCCCCCTACTTATACCTCCAGAGGAGATCACGAATGTAAAATTAGAGAGATACGAGCGCGCACGGAGGCTTTCCGGCAGTCTTCCTTCCCGCGAACCATACGCGACTGGAACCTGAAAGGGAGGTAATGACAGTGGCACGTAAAGTGCCCTCCGCCACACACCGTTGGATAGCTTGTGGAGTATAAATGTAGATGTAGATAGCAGCGAACTGCAGTTCAAATTAACTCTCACTGGACCCATGAGACCTCTAAGAACATTCGAACGGTGAGATTGGTTTCGAAGCAGAATATTGCACAGTAGCGAAACGGGAACAGTTTAACTATGAGGAAGAGCTTTTGTTTGGGACATCACGATTACACACTAATGGAATTGCAGCAGACGCCATGCCGTGTCGTGTTCATCCTCGTTGTTGTCAACTGTCATTTCTTTGCTAATTTTGGTTTTTAAGTTAGAGGAAATTTGAAGGTACACTTCTTCAGAACTGGGTTTTACTGTTTAGTCTTTAGATTGTAATATTAACGCGCTCTTGGTTGAGAGACGTGTGGTGGTTCAAAAAACGACAGGAGAGGTTGAGATGCAGCCACCAGACCGCCCTTCCAGTTCTCAGAAGCGGCCAAGGCCGTCCACGCCACCAGCAGACACGGGCAGCACGCAGGCCCCATTCTACAGAGCAGCGGTAGGAACTTGTGAGCCGGCAGCAGCGCTTACAGCTTCCATGCGGAAACTAAAATAATTCTACCAACTCCAAGTTGATTTGAATACCACAGTCCATTACTAATCATATTTCTATTGCTGATGGTATACCCTTGCCTGCCTCTGACGACTGAACTGTTCCACCCAACCAGTTATAGCTGGACCTACAGCGTAAAACGGGCATAGATAGACTGTGCTTCTTGGCATTTTTCATTAATGATAATTGCCAGTAGCGAAAGGCGACAAATTTTTTTGGGAAGACTGGTGAGTGAACTCTTGATCTTTGAAGTTCTAGCTTGGCACCCACTGAACCAACGTGAACCATACCCACAGTGTACGCAAGAGGAAGTCGAGCTTAATAAACGGTTATCACTTCACATGCACAGTCCTCGCTTTCCGCATCGGTAATGTTTAATGCCTCTGTTGGTCACACTACTGTTGTTCTATTGGTGCACGAAAGACTGTGCACAATTATATTTTCCGTATACGCTATTTAAGTCACCTTCCATTGTCACTAGAAGAACGTATTTGTAAACAGTTTGGACTTTTGGCTCACATTGAGATTCAGTCGATTGTTTTCTTACCAAGGAATATAAAGAGTAGTGAACTAATAATCTGAAGAGAACTACGGCTGTAGCATTTTTATACTCACGCACCACAAGACTTCGTTTCTTTTTAATCATAAGGACTTGAATAATTTCATCGAAACATCAGTTGCAACCCGCAGCAACCAATGGGAGGCACTCCATTGCCCTTCCGCAAGGTCAGAGAGTCGTGCATGCAAGAGCTCAAGCCAGTTCACGACGTCTTCAGAAGGTGTCATTAAAATGTAGGACCAAAGCGTTGTTAAAGTTTCTAATCCACTTTTACTTCAGTGAAGACTGAACATTGTACCTGTGCATCAACTAATGCTTTTAGTTTTAAATTATGAAACAATTTTGTAGCAAAAAGCCGTGTCAAAGTTACGTAAATCTTTTCTTCATTCATGTAATAAATCGAACCAATATTAGATGTGTTCTAATCTGGTGAGCCTTCTCCCAAAGTAAACATAGAACCCACAGTTATAGATGGACGAAAGTAGTTCCATCTGGTCACAATAATGAAGACTCAAATGGTCAGATACTTTCCAATCGTGTTAAAAATCTTGCAGCTGTAATCACAAAACGCAGGAACCCACGCAATAGCGACATGTGGGAACTCCCGACAGCTGATGTGTGTATTGATAATCTGTTTAACATCGATGCCCACCGCCTTTACGTGCGGCGAAGTCAACAGGTCTCCTGGGTGCCTGCGACGAAATTTAAACTACGGCATATTTTATGATTTCATCGACATGCGACAAAGTAAACGAGCTGCAGCAGCTTTAGCATCGCACCCGATGATACCACTGGCAGAGGATGACACGGTGGTCGCTCAGGGCCTAAGATGCCCCTCTAGGGCCAGGACAAGGAACTTTACCACTTACTTGCTTACAGGAGGTACCTTTTACAACAACATTCAGGTGCCGAGTTTTGATTTACCTTCCACGAATATTTAATGGGCTCTGCACCATGCGCACGTAAAATGTCATGACGATAGTCAAACTAATCCCATTTTTTTTGCAAGCATGTCCAAAGTTATATCCATTTAATACTGCTGATATGCTGCGTCACAATTAATCCGAAGTTGTTAAGGGAGGGGGGGGGGGGGGACAAACACATAGATGTAGTCTTTCCCAGACCTACACAAAAATGGCACATGAAGTGATATCAAGTCAATAATAATAATAATAATAATAATAATAATAATGTGTGACCAGGAACTCCCGTCGGGTAGACCGCTGGCCTAGTGCAAGTATTTCGATGTGACGCCACTTCGGCGACTTCCTCGTCGATGGGGATGAAATGATGATTAGGAGAACTCAACACCCAGTCCCTGAGCGGAGAAAATGTGCGACCCAGCCGGGAATAGAAGCCCGGCTCTTAGGTGTGACATTCTGTCACGCTAATCACCTTTTTTTGTTTTGGGTTGATCTCATTTTGTTCTAATTTGTTCGTTGTATATGTTCGGGGCGGACGTCTCAAGACACCCGTTCAGGTTGTTCGTTGATCCGTTCACTCAGTTTTTTTTTTATTACAGAGGGCTGCTAACCCTCTGACCGAACACGCTGAGCTACCGTGCCGGCACGACTCAGCTACCGGGGGGCGGACATCGAGTCAATGATTTAATGCGAGAGCCACACACCTCTTAGTGCCGATCCAACGCTGATGCTATATTCTCAACAACGATCGCACGCCCCTCACATTTATATCTTAGTTGCACCTGGTGAAACGCAGGGTACAAAACGCCTTTTGACCCCGTGCTGTATACCATCAGGTAATTAACGAATGAGCTAGCCACGACACCCCTATCTGTAACATGAACCAGCAACTTAATTGGTGCTAAAGTTAACTGTTAGTTTCCATTCGTAAGTAAAAATTAGCTAATTTTTGCGTTCACTGATGAACTAGTCTTGTGAAATCAGATTCATTTCTCTTAACACGCTGTGTAATGAATTGTAAAGAAACAGAATAAATAGAATTCCTCCATTCTGAAGCTGCTATATGTTATGTCGTTTGGAAACAGCACTGCAGACGTCAGTATCTTATACGAATAAAATTTTAATTCAAAAAATGGTTCAAATGGCTCTGAGCACTATGGGACTTAGCTTCTGAGGTCATCAGTCCCCTAGAACTTAGAACTACTTAAACCTAACTAACCTAAGGACATCACACATATCCATGCCCGAGGCAGGATTCGAACCTGCGACCGTAGCGGTCACGCGGCTCCAGACTGTAGCGCCTTTAACCGCGTGGCCACCCCGGCCGGCAAAATTTTAATTGAAGGGGAGAATAAACAAGAGCATGGGTACAAAGACGTCCTCTCAAGTCTAATGGATGTCCAGAGGTAAAGAGTTTGAGAACCTAAAATAGCCCAGAGGGCGTGATATTTCGGTGAATCACGACTTTGTGTTGGTTTGAGCTCCTACCAGAAAGCAGCAAAATTCTAGGACAGCTAGCATCTCTCTTCAAGAGATCTACAACAAGCGGTTTCTAGAAGCATGTGCAGCCCCAATATCACCTCGGGATATAAGTCAGAGGCAATTACCTTCACGCAACAGTGATTATAGGTCACATTTAATGTCCGGGACGTGGCTATTGCCTCAGCGCAAGAACGATAGCCTACAAGAAGTAGTAGATGAAGGACGTCTGAAGCCGTCATTAATTCCATGATCACTGACGACTGCGGAAGTGCTGTCTCGTGTAACACAACATATCATTTGCAGCTGCGTACATTTTGCCTTACCTATTTCGCGTGCAAAAGCACTTACGGACAGCAGGAGAAAAGCGATACCATATTGTACAGTAATGTGATTTTTGTTCACGAAGACAAGGTAATGTTACCGATGTGTGCTTAAATATAAATCCAATGAAGCTGAGATGTATCATTTTTTATTACAGTTAATAACTTTTAGTTTCCTTTTCAGTACATGCCACCACATTTTCTTCTGTAATTTATCGTAATTCTGAACAAATGCGTCTCCTACCTGTGTACTGCGCTATTTATGTTTACGTAGCAGTAAATGTGACACTGTCGTCAGTCTGAACCAGATAGTGTCTTCGTTATCCAAATTCCTAAAGTCGTCACAAATTTCGGAAATGCAGTATCAACATTACGTTTCGTTTTGTGTCCACTGATTATTTACTCCAGTATATATATTACGTTATCCTGTGCAAGCCTCCGTCTCCAAAAAACTACTGTACCGTACATATTTCTGAATCTACTTCATGTTTTCATTTCTTGGTCTCCCTTTAAAAACATTAACTCCCACCCCACTTCCCATTTCCCCACTTCCCATTTCCCCACTTCCCATTTCCCCACTTCCCATTTCCCCACTTCCCATTTCCCCACTTCCCATTTCCCCACTTCCCATTTCCCCACTTCCCATTTCCCCACTTCCCATTTCCCCACTTCCCATTTCCCCACTTCCCTCGTATACACTGGTGCTCTATTGTCCCAGAATGTGTCCTGTAAACCGATTCCTTCTAGTGAGATTGTGCTACAAATTTCTTTTCTCCCTAACTTTTCAGTACCTCCTCGTTATTTATGTGACGTACCCATCTAATCTTCAGCATTCTTATGTAGCACCACACTTCATATGCTATTTTCTTGCGTAAACTGTTTATCGTGCATGTTGCACTCCCATACGTCGTTACGCTCCATACAAATACTTTCAGAAAAGATTTCCTGACACTTTAATCTATATTCACTGTTAAATTTCTCTTCAGAAACGATTTTCTTGCAACTGTCAGTCTGCATTTTATATTCTTCCTACTTCGGCCATAATTTATTTTGCTGCCCAAATAGCAAAACTCATCTGCATGCTGATGAAAATTTTCGAATTAAAACTTGAGATTGGAAGTCGTTCTCATGAACATTAATCTGATTCCCTCGGCATCACCTGATTTAATTCCACTACATTCCATTGTCCTTGTTTTGGTATTGCTAATATTCATCTTACATACTTTCAAGATCTTGTCCATTCCGTTCAACTACTCTTTCAAGTCCTCTGTTGACCTGACAGTGTGTGTGTGTGTGTGTGTGTGTGTGTGTGTGTGTGTGTGTGTGTGGCGCGCGCACAACTTCATTGTTCCAGTTCATGAGAACTACTTCCAACCTTAATAGTCTTATTCCGAAAATTTTCAGCAGCACGTCCTTCACTTTAAAAGCTGCCATCTGAAGCTCATCAGCCCGGTAGCCAGGCCCAAGGGCACAGAAAATTACCGTCCGCTAAAAAACTGCCTGACAGCGTTTTCCCCTACACCCCCCCCCCTCTCTCTCTCTCTCTCTCTCTCTCTCTCTCTCCCTCAAGCACATACAAGTCCAGCCAAATATAGATGCTAGGATTGTCAATTTCGAAAAAGGGGCAGTTCCTCTTCAGTTAATGCAATATTTGCCACTAACTGCAATGACTTACGGGAATGTGACCGTGTACAGATGGGAACTATACCTATTTACTAAGGTATTATCGGTGAGAGTACACATTCTTTTATGTGCAATGGCTTAAATCTGAGTACTGGTGTCGCATGTGAAGATAAAGATGCACGCATGTGCTTACGGGAAACCCGCACTATGATTTAACAATTATGGGTTCTGCTGAATCCCTGGTATCTAGTACCCATATCTACAGACCAGAACCTGTATCGTGTCTAGTGATTTTGCGTAGCTTCAGTTTCAGACAAGAATGTCACAGACTACTATGGCTATACTACACTAAGCCGCCATATAGTGTGGCGGAGGATACTTCGTGTACGACTGTCGTTCCGCCTTTCCTGTTCCAGTCGCGAATGGTTCAGGGAAAGAACAATTGCTGGCAAGCCTCCGTTTGAGCTCCAACTTTACAGTCATAGTTTTTTCACGCGTTATATGTAGGAGCAAGCAAAATATTGACCGTCTATTCTACGAACGTACTCTGAGTTTTACCAGTAGTTCATACAGTGACGCATGTCACATCTCTTGCAGCGTCTGCCACTGAAGTTAGCTGACCCTCTCCGTGACTATTTCGCCCTTAATCGAACCTCTAAAGAAACGTGCTGCTGTTCTTTCGGTTTAACCTATTTTCTCTACCAATCCTGTCACATACATATCAGAGACTGAATATAAATATTGAAGTATTGCCAAAACCAGGGTTTAGTAAGCTAGCTACACTTGCTGAAAATTCTACCTGTTAAGCTTAGTCTGGAATTTGCCATACCTGCACATTATACCGCAGTGTATGTGTGTATCTAGATATTTTGTGCGTGACTACTTTCAGTAATTATTCTGAAATGGTGTAATCATAAAAAACGGGTTTTTCTGCTTATTTATGAGCAATTCCTTATACTTTGTGTTGAGGGTCAACTTTCAGTTCCCGAACCAAGCGTCAGTGATAGGCTGGTCTTTCTGCATTTCGACACGTTTCAAGCGTTACGAGTTCTCTGTATTCAATAGTATCACCGACGAAAAGCCTCATGGAACTTCCAACGTTATAGATTATACATACAGGATGACTGAGCCGCTCCTACCGATGTCATTTTATACAACCCACAATGTTATATCTGGCCTTCAAAAAAAACAACGCCTGATATATTGGCATTTTGCCGCTCTCCACGTGCCGACTGTTAGTCCTATGGAAATAGTGAATAGATCCTTTTTGTAGGAAATTTAATGTAGTTAAATTTTGTATTGTGGTAAGTTTTCTCTAGGGTCCGTAGTTTTCTAGTTATTCAGGAAAAATTTGCGAAAGTGGCCTTCAAACGCTCCGTAGCCACTCAGCCCCCACCGGTCAGAATTTTTGGATGTTGTTCATGGCACCCCCTCCTACCACGGTACAAAGATTTGTGACTGCACGAATTATTTCCCACATTTCAACTTTATGGTATTCATTGACTGGCCTTATTACACCACCCACTTAGTCGAGCACTTACAAAATGTAAAAATGACGTTTGTGTAAATTTCACCAAATAGCCTGGTGAATTTTAACAGCATAAAATAGACAATTACTTTGTGGTATTCCTCATGCCTCCTTACTACGAAGTTACTGTTTTTGTACTGGATAAGTTTGGATTGAATTGCCAACGTAACTGGTTTTACCGTAACGTTTAGAAAAGTTTTTATTTCTTTTAAATTATTGATATTAACGAGATACCCAACTATGCAAGTGGCGTAATAGCCCAATGAGTAAGACAGCAAAAAGGACTGAATATCGGAAACCACGTAGTCTGTGTTAACAGTGAGCGCCATGAACAATATTCAAGGAAACCTGAGTGATGAGTGGGGGTTGGAGGTGTGTGTGTGTGTGTGTGTGTGTGTGTGTTTGTGAAGGTCACATTTGTGTGTTTTTCTTGAATAATTCTAAAATCGTGGCCTCCTCCAAAAAGATCGAAGTACAAAATACGGCAGGGGAAAAATGATTTTCAAAACGCTGATGTGTAGCGTGTCCCGCATGACAAGCATGTAATTTGAGTAGCATCGGCCTGCATCACTGAATTGTTGGTTCAAATGGCTGTAAGCACTATGGGACTCAACATCTGAGGTCATCAGTCTCCTAGACTTAGAACTACTTAAACCTAACTAACCTAAGGATATCACACACATCCATGCCAGAGGCAGGATTCGAACCTGCGACCGTAGCAGCACTGCGGTTCCGGACTGAAGCGCCTAGAACCGCTCAGCCACAGAAGCCGTCTAAGCCCTGTGCACAAGGCATTCCCATTCGCTACATACCACTCCTTTCTGCATGAATCTCTATACTTTCAAAGAATGTGTGACGATTCATACTTCACACCATGTTAGTCTTTGAAATGCTCTTTACGTAAAATACATAATAGTGCAAGGAGAACTGTGTCTTCCTTCAGAACCTATTCTCTATATTTAGTGAACAGTTTGGCCATCCTAGATAGAAATCCCCGATTCCGTTTAACTTTTTGCCGTGACAGCTACCTGACAAGACAAACGCCCAAGCATTAATCCAGAAGTGGTCGCACTAGCGGTTTGTATCCTGTTGTGTTGACAGCTGACTTTTCACAGAACTCTTCCAAGAAGCCTTAAGTTCCCACACATCTTCCCCAATACTGACTATACTGGTGTTCTTCCCATCACTTTTCGCTTCTGTATAACATTAGCCATGCATTATAACGGAGTTCCAATAGCAACAAATTCGATCCAATTGCGTATCTGAATGTCCTTTTCTTGTTGGCGATGTGGTACAGTGAGTAACATTCGGAAAATGCTGGAAGACGAATTACTCTTACTTGCCTGTACCATTTGCAAGATATCGTATGTTAATAAAGTCAGCTTTCTTCACGTCGTTCTCGTTTTCTTGAATGTGTTGATTCTTTGAGAAGAAACGTTTCCTAAGAACACGATTATTTAGAAAATCATAACGTGTAAATCGCTGTTGGCGAGATTTACGATGCAGGGTTACGAGTTAAGCTGACAATGGGAGCAGCGTCTCTCAAAAAGTTCTCTTTCCTACAACGACAAATATCTGTAATGTCAAAAGATGTAGCTAAACGTCACGTCACTACTCGTCACGAATGCGAAATTTGTATTGCCGAAGAGATTTCACGGTCACATTACGACATTAAATGCTATGGTGAATTACTTTTCAGCAGTGCCAAAATTCCAGAACAGCTACAACTAAATTACACGAAACGTTGCAACTTAAAAATTAGTTACGGACACAATCACGCAACACATTTACGAACAATACTGCTAATCGGAAGATCAAGTAAGACACAATGTCCCGAGTCGAGATGACTGCATCAGTAAAAAGCAAAACACTCTTTAACGCTGTCAGCTCTACTTCCTCCGTCGTTTGAAGATCGCCTTTGCCGTAATTACACTGGTATCAAGGAAACGCTTCTCGATTTTCAACCATCAGCTCTGTACTTCCCAGCAATTATTATGCCCGCGGTTAGACATTTCCACTTCTCCACTCGAAATGCACACGTCCGTACACAGCGAAGAGCTTCAGATAAGATAGCGGCTTCCGGCTCCGCGCTGCTGGTACCCATACCTACCGCACTTGATCCTGAGTCAACAGGCTGCAGCTGGCGTTCGTTACAGCCGCGAGGCCACGACCGTTTTACGCGGTTCTCAAACAGTGCTATCTACCAACAGACGTTTCGTCAAAGGATCTCGGCGACCGTAACTTCAACGCCAGGATATTTTTACTTCTGTAGTCTCTTCCAGATTTTTTCATTTTAATCTATTATTTTTTTAAGTCCAACACGTTTCAGAGCTACAATGCTAGTTTGTAGGACGTTTATTTTTTGGGGCTTTAGGTCTGCTTCATTTGACTACATAGCTTTTAGCTATTGCATTGGTGAAGAAACATTTGCACACACTGGCTTTTTATCCCATAAATCTCACCAAAATAAAGACTGAGTGCTGGACGGCATGATGCCTCAAAATACTAATTGTTCTGAGATGGGGTGCATGGCAAAGGCAGCAGCGGAAGTGGAAATGATCATATTTAGTTTGCAGTTGAGACGGGATTTGAACGAACTCCTCGCTGCAGCCAATACTGTGCGCTGTTTTCTTACTTTTGTCGTTATGATGACGCTGTTTTCTTATTTTTATGGTTATGATGAAACTAGGCGCAGAGAGCGATAAGTCGGGTGACGGTTGACCGTGTTATAATGGGCAATACAATGCGATAAAATACGTCGCAGTACCCAGGAAGAATAATCCGGCTACGTATTACAAACAATTTAGGCTGCAGTTCTATGAGAAATTATGTAAATATGCCATGATAGCACGTTGATAGCGTGTAATCGTCGCATCACCAAACTTTAGGTTCCCACCGAAATTAAATTTCTGAAACATGTAACAAACATGTATAGGCGATTAGTGGTGTTTAACATACATATTCAATAAATAGCAAGTCATTTTCACTCAATAGCAAGATTCTTAATGTATAACTTCGAGCTACAAAGATGGCAATCTCTCATGCATCTAGCCAGAAGAGTATGAGGCAAGTAGGACTAAGGAACTTGCTTTGTTCCTTGTAAAAGAATAAATTATTCCATCGAATAACACGTCGAGTTCAAGCATAGACATACTTCTTTGCATGCTATTTAATTAAACGATAAAATGTAATGTATTAGGAGTTCCACTTAAAATGATTTAACATGTTAACAACACGTCCGTGAAAGTAGCTGAGCGTTTAGCCTGCGACACATGCGGATTATCTGGATTCTGTTCTCATTACTGCTATGGATTTTCCCTTTGTGGAAGGACGAGCTGGGCTGACTCAATATTGTGATGGAAATTGAAGAGAGACTTGGAAAGCTGGCAAGGTGGGGAAAAGTGATGCAATGGCCTTCCATTTCTTCTTCAGTTCGAGGACTGGTCTGAAAGTGCTAGTCTCCATATTTGCATAATTAACGCAAAATCTGACCAAGCTGTAATGTAACTAAAATCGTCCCTTCTCTCCCGGCCTGTTGTTGAGACTACCCTGTACTCATCTGACCAAAAATCCTTCCTTTCCATTTCACTTCACTTCACTTCACTTCACTTCACTGACCTGTACTACATTTAGACTGAGCCTTAGACATAGCTTTTCAATTCGTTGTGAAGCCCCTTCTATTGAACAAATTGTCCAATTTTCCTGAAATTCAGTCATTTGTTTATCTGTAGATGCACAGCCCATCTATCGATTTCCGTCCCATTCCGATGATTCCTTCGTGGTGCGTCATTTTTTTTTACAAAATAATGAAACACTCCAGAATAAATGTTTCACTCTGCATAGGAGTGCTGTCATTTAAACTTCTAGGCAGGTTAAACCGTTGTGCCGGACCGTGACCAAAACAAAACTTTTTCGCCGACAATCCTCTTACCCCACAGCTAAAAAGGCCCGGCTCTCAACCTGTCCTCACAGTTTACTTCCGCTAGTACCTCTGTCTTATTTTTCTATCACAGGCGCTCTCCTGCATTACCTGAGCGCAAATTACATTAAAAATCAATACTTCTTTTTGAAAGATACAGGAATGAAACAGAAGCAATTAAAAGTACATCGCGGACGTCATGCCCTTCGGGTACGCCTGCGGTGTTACGGGGCAGCTCCTACCAGACAGGTTAATCAAGAATTAACCGGGTAACAACAAGGGCATCGAAATCCGCTCACAAACCTGCTGAGTTGCGTCTGCAGTTCTAGGGGTTCCAGACGAAGGCTGAAAACATTCTTGCGCAACATGGGGGGGGGGGGGGGGAGAGGGGAGGAAGGTGAGTGGGAAAGGGAGAGGGAGGGGGAGAGAGAGAGAGAGAGAGAGAGAGAGAGAGAGAGAGAATACGAACACTACAATCAAGTTGATGTGTTGGCTCTGAAAAGATTGCACAATCTTTAAAATGTAAGAAAACTTAATGCCCAACTTCAGCCCATAATGAAGTTCTCCAATCAGAAATAAAGACACTAGAATTTTCACTTTACTTTGAAGTGACTAAATAGGGGTCAGCTTCAGTGTTCTGCCTTTCGGATGCGTTAATTACGGTTTGTTCGTTATCACGAAATTTTGTTTCGGTCTTCTGATTCTAGAGCATTCTTTACTGGTCAAGATCAGTAATCAGCGTCATGCAATACTGAATTTGGTTGGTTTTCCACTAGAAGTAAATACAATGGTTTACTGAACTATACAATCCTTTAGAACTGGAATTGTATTTATTTAAAACTAGCGGGTAATAGCTTTCACTTAACTACATATCTTAACTTTCTACCATGGTCGTTTTACAGCTATCAACGTTGGAAGTCCTCTGGTATTAGGCTCAGAGAGATTAGGAAAGTATCACTTCACGTGACCAGCATGTTTCGATGAACTGGCGAGACGTGAATTGCCGATTTTATTAGACGAAGTGCTTCTCGAAACACCTCTAAAATTTCCGTTCAGTGTTTATAGAAATACCATACATCGATCATTTTGAAAGAGTTAATAACAACAACAAAAATAGTTACGTATTTGGGGCAAACAACTGTCCCCTCAATTCTACAGTCTTAATTTTGCTTTTACAACGGTCGAGAACATTTGTCTCCGTCACAGTTTGGAACGCTGCCCCGCGTACAGTTCATATAAATTCACTTGCAAAGTATTAATTTCACGTAATTTGGTTCGCCTTTCGTAACGGCCTCATCCTCTATAAGACTGCACCAGAAACTGCCGAGGGCACAGATTAGTGTGATTAAGATTTTAATTTGTCGTTCTGTCGCTATAGGCCACGGAAAGCACTGTTCTTTACTGGGCATGAACGTAGAAGTCCACTCACCCAACCCATTACAGCAAGCACGATTAGTTCAATGGTTTAATTTGTCCCACAAATACATATAGCACACTACAAGCAAATACACCCTAGATGGATCACCATTTTTACCAAATGACTTCATTTCTTGACAACCTCACGCTAAGAAATAGGCCGCTTCCGCCATAAAAATCTAACGGTTCTACCAATAGTAAACAATGTTACAATGACTAATTAGTTTGATGTTCCTCAAACACACACACACACACACACACACACACACACACACACAGTGGTAATAGCACGGTCACGTACATCCTTGCTTCTATACGAAACAGTCCGCAGCTCGTGGTCGTGCGGTAGCGTTCTCGCTTCCCACGCCCCGGTTCCCGGGTTCGACTCCCGGCGGGGTCAGGGATTTTCTCTGCCTCGTGATGACGGTGTTGTGTGCTGTCCTTAGGTTGGTTAGGTTTAAATAGTTCTAAGTTCTAGGGGACTGATGACCATAGATGTTAAGTCCCATAGTGCTCAGAGCCTGTATACGAAACAACCTTGTTGAGAGGTTGAGAGGTGGGAAGTAGTTTACGAAACCAACTCACACAGATTATGTATTCATCTAAATTCAGTTCCTGATCCACTGTAGCTCGAACGGCTGAGCAAATCCTTTAGCTATTAACAGAAGTAATAAGTTCGTTAAATGAGTGCAATTCACTGTCCAGTCACACTAATGTGGCCACTTGTCCAAAGCCTGAATAACCACCTTGTGGTGCGAGGACGGCTGTGAGGCTTGCAGGAAGAGAGAGAGAGAGAGAGAGAGAGAGAGAGAGAGAGAGAGAGAGAAGGGGGGGGGGGTTCTGGAACGTACAGGGATGTGGAGCCATATCGGCCAGCTGCGATATGCTTCTCTGTACTTACACCAGGGGAGTAAAGTAAACTCGTCCTGGTACTCTTCGAACCATGCACACAACTGCGACTGTGTGACACCGTGCATTATCGTATTGGTAAGTGCTACCGTGGAGAGAAGGAACAAGCTGCAAGTACGAATGGGAGTGGACATGTTTCCCAAGAATGAATGCATACTTCTGTTGATCCACTGTGAATTCCAGCATGGCGAGATCACCCAGGGTACGCCACGAAAACGGAACCACAGGTCATAACACTCCTTTGTCCGGCTTGGAGTCTTCCGACGATTGTTACAACGTGTTTCCATTCAGGCGTTTCTCACCTTACACACCAAAGAGCATCTTTCCGATGGAATATAAAGCGTGAGTCATCTGCAAAGGCCACCTGTCCCCACTCAGTGGACATACAGCTGCTGCACTGGCGTGCAAACTCCAGCCTTCGCCGCCGATGAATAGCGGTCAGCATGGGTGCATAAACCAGGCGCTTGTTGCGGAGACACATACAGCAACGTTCGCTGAACTGTTTTTGAGGAAACAGTTCGTAGCCCCTTGATCCATCAGGGCATTCAATTGCTCAACAGTTGCACGTCTATTGGCTCGTACATATTTCTGCAGCCATCGTTCCACCCTCGTCATCTATCGCCCATGGTCCACCACAGTTACCTTGGCGCCTGTTATGGCATGCACAGTATACTCTGACACGGCGGCACGCGAACAGTTTACAGACTTTGCCATTACGGCAATGCTTTCACCATTTGCCCGATAGCCAATGATCATTCCTTCCGGACATCAGATAAATCGTTCCGACAACAACTACACTGTTTTCCGTGTCCCCCGACACAATGCACACACTATTCAGTGTTAGTGCTGCCTATCTGAATTGTTATTGCACGTTGATGTGTAACACAAACGGTCAAATTAATGCGATTGGACTGTGTAATTACCAAATTTCCGGTACAACGTAGTGTACTTCGTAAATAGCCTCGATTAGTAGGTAAAGATGATTGCCAAGGTTTGTAGTGCTGCCGGCCGCGGTGGCCGAGCGGTTCTAGGCGCTTCAGTCCGGAACAGCGCGACTGCTACGGTCGCAGGTTCGAATCCTGTCTCGGGCATGGATGTGTGTGATGTCTTTAGGTTAGTTAGGTTTAAGTAGTTCCAAGTTCTAGGGGGCTGATGACCTCCGATGTTAAGTCCCATAGTACTCAGAGCCATTTGAACCAGTTTTTTTGTTTGTAGTGCTGTTATTTTATACGAATACTCTGCTCACTTGAGGCTTTTCGATTGTTCCATATTTGGAAAGCTTTTAACTGAAAGACCTAGTTCCGATTCTTAAAATAATAACTGAGCTAATTGTATTTAAAAATTTCTGTTCCCTAGCGGTTATCCGGTTCTGAAGTAGTGTCTGACTTAATTTCCCAAACAAGTTGGGGTTGGGTTGTTTTGGGGAAGGAGACCAGACACTGAGGTCATCGGTCTCATCGGGTTAGGGAAGGACGGGGAAGGAAGTCGGCCGTTCCCTTTCAAAGGAACCATCCAGGCATTTGCCTGGAGCGATTTAGGGAAATCACGGAAAACCTAAATCAGGCTGGCCGGACGAGGGATGGAAGCGTCGTCCTCCCGAATGCGAGTGCAGTGTGCTAGCCACTCCCAAACAAGTATCTGTTTTCCGTAGTGTACGTCTGCCTTCGTAGCTGAGCAGTTAGGGTTACTGCCATGCGGAGAATCACTTTTGACAAATTTTAATTCGTGAAAAGAATTAGTCTCCCCAACTATTAAGAGTCAAGAGTCACACTAACAGTAGTTCATATTCTTAAAGATGGCATTTCTGACCTTGTCTCCCTCTGTCAATAATACATTGGGCACAGAATGTAACAGCTGCCGATTTCTTAAACCTACCAGTGGAGAGGCTTTTTTAGCCTATGTGAAGCATCTGCATTGTGTTATCCTTAACTCCGGCGTAGATCAATAGTGTGTGACTTCTTTCAAGCACACCTCCCCTCCGTAAGTTCTGTAAACCCCTGGAACCGTCGACAGGACGTTTGTACAGAGTTCCATGGCCGGAAGTTTTTGAAGCCTTTGGTCTAAATAAAAGCAGTGGACGGCGAGCGGCTGGTGTGTTTCAGAAGCCACCAGGCGGCCATCTCCACGGGAGGGCATGACTTATCTACGACGCTTCCGGGCGTCTGAGTGAGGGCGCTGAACCGCCTTCTCCAGTTCCAGCTATCTGTTTTTGGAGCTCCCGGAACTTCAGCCGCCGCCGTCACTGGTGGCCTATGTTTAGCCTCTCCAGCTCCACGACTTATTTCCGTCTCGCGTGTTTTAGTTCCCGGTTAGGACCAGCTTTTCGCTCGTACAGGCTCAGCGACATCCTACTGCACTTTGCCTCTTTCGATGACAACTCTTTTTGTCGTTACGTGGTTAACATGCTCACAACTTGTGCCATTTCGGTCGAGTCCTCTCGAATTCCACGTGTGAGGGAGGGAGAATAGTGTGACAAAATTGGTCAGCAGCACTATCAGATTATTCGCTTATGATGCTGTTTGTTTACAGGGACGCATCGTCATGGACGTTTATAAGGAAATGTGCATGGCTGTATATACACACTTTATAATAAAAGACAACTCATGATGACGCATTTTCCAAATGGGACGGAAATCGGTACGTGTGACATGTGTAGACAAACAAGTGATTACAATTTCAGAAAACATTGATTTATTCAAGCGAAGGAGCTTCACAAATTGAGCAAGTGAATAACGCGTTAGTCCACCTCTGGCCCTTGGATAAGCAGTTATTCACTGACATTTGTTTTATGTCCTCAAGAGGTATATCGTGCCAAATTGTCCAACTGCCGTGTTACATTGCCCAAATCCCGAGCTGACAGGAGCGCCCTGACCGTAACGCCCCGAACGTTCTCAGTTGACGAGAGATCTAGTGATCTTTATGAGCAAGACAAGAACGAACACGAGCAATATAATCTCTCGCCGTTTGCGGGAGGACATAAAATGTAAGCCCAGGATATTTTTCCAATGAAGGGCAGCGAAACGTGGCGTAGAACGTCATCGACGTGCCGCTGTACTGTGAGGGCGCTGCGGATGACAACCAAACGAGTCCTTTTATGAAATGAAATGGCCGCTCAGGCCATCACTCCTGGTTGTTGGACCGTATGACGAACTACTGTCATGTTTGTGTCCCACCATTGTCCATGGCGTCTCCGGAAAAAAGCCGACATCGTGGCCAGTGTAGCAGCACGTGATTTCAATGACAACCTGGCAATCATTATGGAAATTGTGAAAGTCTTCGAAGTTGAGATCAGATCAGCCTGTTACCACTCTGGCACAAAAGCAGACGATAAGTGTATCGATCGAGCAGAGAGCAGATTACAGTGGCTGCCACGAAGGCCCGTAAGACCGCCATCGCCACAAAGAAGATGCCGACAGGTCTCTTAAAATGTTCAAATGTGTGTGAAATCTCACGGGACTTAACTGCTAAGGTCATCAGTCCCTAAGCTTACACAGAACTTAACCTAAATTATCCTAAGGACAAACACACACACACACACACACACACACACACACACACACACACACACACACACACACTAGAGGGAGGACTAACCTCCTCCGCCGGGACCAGCCGCAGAGTCCATGACTGCAGCGCCTCAGACCGCTCAGCTAATACCGCGCGGCCGGGTCTCTTCCTGGACCTGGAAGGACTGCTGTATGTAACCCAAAGCTTTAAACGCGTTTTTTAGGAAACCGTACTCTTCAAATTGTTGGGATACATAAGAACGGTACATACGATTTTGATTGGAATTTGATGAAGGAATTTTACACTTAATTCCCTACTAGTGTACGTAGCCGTTTCGTGACGTCTTCAGTACTCCCTTTTGTCTCTTATTTTCTGGCCGAAGAAAATGACGTGCCGAATTTTTTCTTAAGAATTCTTTGTCAGCACATCGTACCCTACCACACCCTTACAAGCTTTTCAGGCTGTTTCTGAGCAGCCCTGCATCAACATACCTATTTGAACAAGATGTTCTCCATTCAGTGTTGATACCAACGCAGCTTTTTTTATGCCTTTTAATTGAAAGGCAACCACAGTAAGTGTTGCGGAATTGTATCCAGCACCAGTACACAGCTACGCCACCACTTATTGCCATTCACTAATTTCCGATACGCAGACGACCAGGATTAGATTGTTGCACCGCAGATACAATTTTCAGCTCTGTCGAAACGATAGGAGTGCACGCAGCGCAGTATCACTGAAGTATGTTAACTAGCAACTACCTTGAGCTGAATACCTGAAGTGTTACTCCATTAAAATTTTCCCACAGTAGTTTTACAGGGATCTCATAGCTCTGGATATTGTCTGAAATTTATTGTAATGTTCTACTTTCAGTACATGTTTCAGAAAGGATAGTAACCTCGACACAATTAACTCGAGAACTTGTCAGGTAGCTTTGCTCATCTGTACGAATTTTATACTGCTGACAGTGTGTAACAGCTTATCTGTATGCTATCTCAGGAAATGGCCGTGTATTATTATGTACATATTTGTAGCCCGTCTTCTTTCCAATCGGCCCATTTCGTCTGAACCAAACATAACTAGGACTAACTTGGCTCGCGTGTTATCACAGCAAGTCTTGGGAAGTCTACGCTGGTCCGCACTTCATTAAAAAAATATGAAATGATCGTGTGGCATTGTTGGGAATCTCGATCAGCGACGAGCACAAATTAAATGTATTAGGACTTATTCAGCGGGAGAGCCAGCTAGGCATACACTCCGGAACGGAAGCATTGTGACAGTCGATGATACGAGCCAGCGGCAACGAAGCGGCGCCAGGCGACAAATAACGTTACGTGACTAGCTGGACGCTATAGCCGAATGTGTAACAGGGATCAAAGTAGCTTTCTCACATCACATGATGATGGAAATATACGAAGCATGTGGTCAGCCTCCAGCGAGGAGGTACAGGACATTCTAGAAGCTTACCGTGACGCACGAAGGTAGTATAAATATGGGGTTATGAGGGCCCTATAGGCAGTCGAGATCTGCTCAGTATAACGACGCAAGCTCTGTGTCGTTCTACGGCAGAAGTGGGAACTTAGTACGATTCGCTAGCCTCGGCTCCGCAACAACCACGGAGATAGATTCCAGAGTAAGAGACGCAACTGACAAAGTAGTGCAAGACAGTGCCAATAGGGATTCACAGTTATCAAACTATAAGGGCTTTTATGAATTCTACCCTGCAGCAGTAATCACTCCTCACCGAGTTCCGTATTGTGTAACTTAGCATTAGCTTGCTCCTTCTAGCTGAGTTGCAGAAGCTGCCCGCGCCTACTTCTATTCTTCGAGAAAATAGATTGAGGTAAGTCCCCTGAATCCATTTCGTGTCAATGTCACTCCCTCTCGGGACACTACAGCATTGATGGCCTGGAGGATCCGTCCGGGGAAATTCGGCAGCCGGGTGCAAGTATTATTTCAAGTGACGCCACATTGGGTTACGTGCGCTTCAATTATTAAATGATTAAATGATGCTGAGGACAGCACAGCACCCAGTCCACTAGGGGAGAAAATCAACTCGGCCGGGAATCGAACCCAGGTCCGCTGCATGGTATACGAACACGTAACCACTCAGGTAAGCATCGAAACGCACTTCAGAAATTTATTTAGTATGTTGCGCTCAAGCGCGGACGGTATCCAATCCGGCAGCTGTAACTGTACTTTATCAACTGTTCAGACCGCCATTAATTTGTCTATCGCTCGTTCGTCTTTCCATGTAGTCTGTCAGCTCTCTAGCGGGAACCCCATTATATTCCCATTCGCTGAAAGCCTTGATGCGACGAATAAATCAATGCAGCTGTTGCGGATCATACCTGACTTATAAAGTTACTATGCCTGTACAGTCATGACTACTTCGTCGAGACACGGTGTACCACTCTTCGTCCTGTGTAAAGCCTTTACATTATCCACTATTCTGGCAATGTTTATCAGGCCTTCCTTTTTCTAATAATTTACTGGAATTAGAGCCGGCCGAAGTGCCGTGAGGTTCTATGCGCTACAGTCTGGAACCGCGTGACCGCTACGGTCGCAGGTTCGAATCCTGCCTCGGGCATGGGTATGTGTGATATCCTTAGGCTAGTTAGGTTTAAGTAATTCTAAGTTCTAGGGGACTGATGACCACAGCAGTTAAGTCCCATAGTGCTCAGAGCCATTTGAACCATTTGAACTGAATTAGACCTTTCAAAACGTAGGATGTGTAAACAGTCCATGTTACTCTGCTATTTTTAGTACGCAGATATACCTAGGGGTGGATGCACGGTTCAAGATCTGTGTGGTCGGGGGTGTCAATTGTTTGCTCTCCCTTCCCCTCTCCCGGCAATTACTGCTTGCTGTCATCCAAATGACACAGGTGACTTCGATTTTAAGAATAGCACTGAAAAGTATATAAATGCTTTAATTTCATGATAAATCCTACACTATACATTTTCATATAACCGGATGCCTTCATCAGAGACTCTTTAGCCGTCAACAAAAAGGAACATTTTGACAAACGTTTGAAAACGCCGATTTGTTGGTTCAGGTAAGTGAAAAAGGACTCAGCAGAATTTAGTGTCACGAAAGCAGATATTTTAGATAGGCCAAAGTTTCCAAAAAAGGATTAGGAAGTTGGAGGATTTGCAGGAAAATGTCAACGTGCATCATATGGCCCTCGAAAGAATAACGCAGTGAACGTATAAAGAAATAGTGTGAAGAAGAAAAATCAGGAAAGAAGACGAAACCATGAGGAAGTTACTTCACATGATCCATGGACGGCTGACGGCGAAGAAAGACGAAAACTGTTTATAATAGTGCTTGTTGGTACATCGCTTCAGCACAACAACCAAGAAATATTGTCATTACTTTTAGTAACTATAAAAGTAATAAATTCTCATAGTTTATTCAATATAAAATCTAAGCGTGCACTTATCAATATTTCACTTAACACTACGACTGAATACAGGTCTGTAAAGTGTGGTTGTGCGAACCTCAAATGAGTCGTTTCCACCTATTTTCGGGAAGACAGTGATTTTTCTTGGTAGACAGTCTCTCCCTTTATGTCTACCGTATTCAATTGTATTTTTTTAATTTTATTTTTATGGTATTCCACAGCCTCAACGTGTTTTGAGATTAAAAACATGCTCCATGTAAGATGTACTCTTTATTATACGTGACATTGCCCTATTTCACTTTTAGGTGATTTTCAAAAACATATTTTAAGCTTCACGCTTCATTTCACATGTATTAATGTGGCCAACTGCACGGATAATAAACAGATTACAGCCTACTTGGACCTCTCAAAATTTATGTTGTTTGTAGTTTCTGGCTGCGGATGACGTCAGCTTGCAAGCCTGAACCTGACTAACTTCTTAGCTGTTTAATCGGCGGGCCCACAAAAGTTGGCGGATACTCACACAAACAAGATAAGTATCCTGTGTTATACACTGTCCAGTCATGTTGACGTGACCACCTATCGAAGGCCTGATTAAGAACCATCTGCAGTGCGGACCGCTGCGATACATGCAGAGAATGTCAGTGATTGGTCCATCATATTTCGGGCTTGCAGCCGGATCACGTTGCCAAGATGTCAACGTGATCCGGCTGAAAGCCCGAAATATGATGGACCAATCAATACGCCGGGAAAACTTCAAGATACACAATGTCAGTGATGTTCTGGAAGGTACCGACAGGGATGTGGCGCCATGCCGCCTCCAGTGCTGTGGGCAGATGCGCCAGGTTTCTCGGTTAGCGATCAAAGGCGCGAACAGCCCGATCGAGGTGCAACCACAGATTCTCGATTAGGTTAAAAGGCGGAGAGTTTGTTGGCCAGGGGAGTACGGTTAACTTGTTCTCTTTTTGAGCCACACGCCGTCGTGGCTCACGTGAAGTAACGTCATGGTTCTGTCTCCTTTCCTGTGAGCTTTGCTACACGTTCTATTGTCCTGCTGGTAGATGCCATCATGGTGAGGATATACCGCATGTAGGTGTGGGCATGGTCCACAAGGATAGATGCATACTTGTGTTATCCACCCTCCGTATGTTAATAATTTAGATATACATATAGTGATCGATGAAGTTCTTCATTGAGCGTGTTTTCCTTTGATTGTTGACAATACGCTGGAAACCAGTTATTGTTGTGGTGTGAGCTGGGCTCTGGACCAGGAGGGAGTGATCCGAACATGGATAGCGCATTCGTCGGCAATCATTTTAATGCTCTTATAGCTGTCTGTGCCGGATCAGGCGTTGCTGAAGTTTCAGTGTGGAAGTGATCGGTAATTAATTGCGGCAAGTAGGTTGAAATGGTAAATTTTATCTAAAGTGTTTATGTTTACTGAGTGTTTGAATAAATTATAATCCGTGACCCCCCTAACAATCGATGTTCTCACTTTAAACAGTCATCCTACTATCCCTGGAGGAATTACTTAATGAGATTAGCCGCATGGAAAATTTGTTGGGAGGAATTCTGACACTATCGTTACCGGGAATTCCAGGAAAACATTGCCGTCATTGTAAAGCTCCCATCTCACTGCATGGTGTTTGGTTTCAGACGTTTCACTCCGTTGACGCCAATGGCCTTGTTTCCGATTGAGTATAAAACGTGAATAGGGACAGGTGACCAAGCAGTTTGGTCCCCCCCTCCCCCATTTTAAAGCAACTAACCAACCATAAAACATGAATCTGGAAAGGCTCCTATCGCCACTCAATAGCCAGTATTGTTGCATGAACCAGGCGTCTGCTGAACACTGAACTGAAACACTGTTGGCAGCCCCTTGGTTCGTATGGGCGTTCAGCTGCTGGACAATTGCACGTCTATTCGCCGGTTCACATCTGCGCAGCCGTCGTTCACTCTTGTCATGGATGGCCCCTGGTCCACCACACTTACCTCAGCCCCGGTTTTCGATAGCATTTTTCCATGAACGGTACACTTTAATCATGGCCAAATGCGAATAGTTTACAAATCTACCTGTTTTGGATAGGCTTCCACCTTTGGCCTGAGCGCCAATGATTGATTGATATTGGTTTACGTCACAAGAAACAATTGAGGTCATACGTGCCCAAGTCAAAGCTATAGAACACGAACACAGATAGGAGGGAAACGAGAATATGTCAGTCCCAATGGACAGAATAGACAGCTGAAAACAGGCGCGTGGAAAAAGGGCTGAAAAACACCATACAAAAATGGAGGTCCAAAACTGAAAATTAAATGGCCTTCGCCGTATTGCTTCGGCGGATAAAAAGTAAAACGCTGACTACAGCCCGCGCGTCATTCGCTAAAATGGCAAACTCAAGCTGGAACGTAAATTGTGGTGAACAATTTAAATTTGGGCGCAGTGCATACAAGGTGGCGGGGTAGCGCCACTGAGAAAATGTCAATGGGTAAAAAAGGTGGTGCCCAATACGCAGCCGAGTTAAAATGATCTCCTTCCGGCGGGAGGGCCGACAGGAGGTCGTCCAAGGCGCCGAGAGAGGCTGCATAAGCCTAAACTTCTTCCTGTGAAGGGAGGACCATTGGCGATGCCAAAAGGGACACCACCTCCTGACAGGGCAACGCTGAGACCGTCGGAGGGAACAGCGTAAGCAGCCTCGTTTCCTGGCTGGCCGACATGACAAGGGACCCCACAGAAACGTGACATTGGCTCCACCAAGAGAGAGCAAGTGACAGTTTTTCTGGACCCATTGCACTAAGGGATGAGCTGTGTACAGCGCACAGCTACTTTGGAGGGCGCTAAGTGAGTCTTAGCAGAGGACACAATTGGGAAGGCTGTGTCACCGGATGTACTTCGTGGCCTGATGCAAGGCGAAAAGATCGGCCGTAAATACTGAGGAATGTACCGGAAGCTGATATTGAAAGATATGGGTGCCAATGACGAAGGCACACCCGACCCCACGGTCAGTCCGAGAGCCAACGGTGTATATAAAGGTACTATCGCGAAGTTCCATGCGAAGGTAGTTAAACTGAAGGCGATAGACCGAGGCTGGATTAGTGTCCTTAGGAAGCGAATGAAGGCCAAGGTTAACATGGACCGCTTCACGAAGCCAAGGTGGTGAAGGGTTCACACCCACTGGGAAGGTTGCAGGTAGCGTGAAATCAAGCCGCTGTAGCAAGTGGCGAAAGCGGACTCCAGGAGGTAACAGAAGAGGGACGAGCTCCATACCGACGATCAAAGCAATCATCAAAGGAGGCATAGTACGGGTGGCCACGTATGGCAGACAAACGGCATGCATATCTGCTGAGGAGAAAGTCACGGCGGTAGGACAGTAGTAGTTCAGAAGCTTCAGCATACAGACTCTCAACCGGGCTGGCGTAAAAGGCGCCCGTGGCCGAACAGATGCTATGACGGTGTATAGTGTTGAGATGGCGGAAGAGGGATGGATAAGCAGATGCGTAAACAAAGCACCTATAGTCGCGTTTCGGACAAGGGACCAGTACAAATGGAGGATGGCGGTTCGATCGGCACCCCACGAAGTACCACTGAGGACACGTAGGACATTGAGAGACCGCGTGCAGCGTGCTGCCAAGTAAGATACATGGGAAGACTAAGAGTGTTTCCTATCTAGCAGGAGCCACAGGAAGTTGGCAGTGTCAACGAACGGAAAGGCAACAGGCCCAAGATGTAAAGATGGCGAGAGAAAATATCTGTGCCTCCAGAAACCCATTGTCGATGCTCTATTAGTTAAGACGATCAAGACAGCGCTGAAGACGCCACTCAGTGAGGCAGGTCCGTCGAGAACTGCAATAGATGGCAAAATCATCGACAAAAAGGGAGCCGGAGATACCTGGTGGGGGACAGGCCATTATAGGGTTAATGGAGATAGCGGAGAGGACGACGCTCAGGACGGAATCCTGAGGCACACCATTTTCCTGGATAAAGGTGTCAACATGGCAGAACCCACATGCACCTTGAAAACTGTCTTAAAAAATGCTCGAAGGAAACAGAGCAGGCGCCCACGGAAACCCCACATGTAAGTAGTACGGAGGATGCCAGTTCTCCAGCAGATGTCTTGTGCCTTCTCCAAATCGAAAAAACATGGCCACAGTCTGATTTCCGCAGAAAACCATTCAAGACATGTGCGTACAAAGTAGCGAGATGGTCAATTGCATAACGCCGAGCTCTAAATCCACACTGTGCATTCGTTAGTCAATGGTGAGACTAGCCAACACCCCAGCTGGGCATGAATCATACGTTCCATCACCTTGCAAACTGTTAGAGAGATGGGACAGTAGCTAGAAGGAAGGTTTTTGTCCTTACCGGGCTTAGGAACGGGTATGACGGTGGCTTCATGCCAGCGTCCAGGAAATGTGCCCTCAGCCCAGATGTGGTTGTACGTGTTAAGCAGAAAGTGCTTGCCCGCAAGAGAAAGGTGCCGCAACACCTGAATGTGAATGGCCTTTGGCCCTGGGGCGGAGGATCGGGATGACTTTAGAGCATGATTTAGCTCGTTCATAGTAAAGGCGGCATTGTAGCACTCACGATTCTGAGAAGAGAAAGTTGTCGCCCGAGCCGCCTCCACTCGTTTCCGATGGTTGAAGACAGGGTGATAGTGGGAAAAGCTCGAAATTTCCGCAAAATGGCGGCCCAAGGTGTTGGAGATAGCAATAGAGTCCACGATGACATCGGCAGCTACTATCAGGCCGGAAGTTGGGGAATGGGTCTATGTTCCGAAGAGCCATCGGAAGTTGGCCCACAAGACGGAGGAAGGTGTGGAACTGTTAAAAGAACTAGTGAATGAAATCCAGCTAGCTCTTTTGCTGTCCCGAAGAACTCTACGACTCTTTCCACACATCTGTTTATAACTAATGCAGTTTTCCAGCACAGGGTGGTGGTTAAAATCGCGGAGAGCACGACTCCACGCTCTAATTGCGTCGCAGCATGCCTAAGTCCACCAAGGGACTGGGACACGACGTGGTAAAGAGGAAGTGCGAGGAATGGAACGTTCTGCAGATTAAGGATAACGTTAGTGAGATGGTCCACCTGGGGAAATCTTTTTCTTCGAAAATGGCCTGGAAGGAGTAAAGCTCCCAGTCTGCCTTAGTAAGCTGCCATTTGGGCGTGCATGTGGATGAGGTAGGAGTCGGCAGACGCAGAGCACACTGGAAATGGTCCTCGAGTAGGTGTCAGAAAGAACGGACCACCTAAGACAATAGGCAAGCCTGGCAGTGCTAGAGGATAGGTCAAAATGGAAATAGGTGTGCGAGGAGTCTGAAAGGGAAGTGGGTGCTCCAGTGTTAAGGCAGAAGAGGTTAAGTTGGTTAAGGTGGTCAGCCAAGAGGGCCTCTGACATGCCCTGGGAGAACCCCAAAGGAGATGATGCGCATTAAAGTCACCGACTGAGTGGCAAAAACGGGGAGGGGGGGAGGGGAGGGGGGATGTGGTAGCTGCCCAATAAGCTGTAGGATGTCTGTCCTGGTTACAGCAAATGACGGAGGGAAAAAGTCAGGTAGGGGACGAAAAGGCGAAGTGCTGCAGCTTGAAGACAGGTTGTCAGGGAGATGGGTTGACTATGAAGGTCATCCTGTATGAGCAGCGTGAGGCCCATGGGATGGAATGCCAACGTCAGGAGAACAAATCGAATCAGTCAGTAATGTGAAAGCTCAAAGCGGTCGTGAGGGCACAATTTCGTTTCCTGCAAGCAGAGTACAAGGGGATGCTGCGGTGCTAAAAGCAGCCGTAAATTCTCTTTGTGGGACCGAAGGCCGCGAACGTTCCACTGGAGGACAGTCATGAGGAGGAAGGGATGTAGGGGGTGTCAACTCGGCGGCCACCGAGGGACAGCTGATTTAGAGGCGCTACTACAGGCTACGGAAGCAGGAGGATCCTGCTCCATGGGGTCCACAAAAGCATCAGCGTGCTTGTGCGGTCGGTCTGTGGAGTCAAACACTGTGAAAAGGTTGATGGTGCGCACCAACGAGACATAGGCCGGCAGGGCTAAGAGACCACGTGGCGACACCGTCGAGCAGGATCTTCGAGACAGGATAAGACCGTTTGTCTTTAGTGGACTTCTTCGAGCCCTTGTGGTTAGAGGAAGACTTTTGTTCAGCTGGAGGGACGTAGAAAGTCTTCATGGGAGTACTTCTGTCCTTTCCTGCCTGCTGGTTGTGTATTGGGTGGCTTCGCTACTTGAGGCGAGGGTTTGACGGTTTGTTGCACAGTGAGACGATGGGGGGGGGGGGGGGGGGCAGCGATACTACCTTGACACTGGACGATTTCGCAACCTCAGAGCCGAATTTGAGGTAGCATGTCTGCGTGGTCAAGTCCTTCATGGAGCGAGGGGGCAACAAGAACAGAACTATAGGTGCCAGACGGGGGAACACAGGGTTTGCAACTACTCAGTAACTTGCGAGCTACTGGGTAAGGCACTTTTTCATTTACCCAAGTCTCTTGAACGGCCCGCTCATCTAGACACACGGGACAATCCCGGGAGGCGGCGGCATGGCCGCCATTGCATTTGATACAGTGGGGAGACAGAGGTGGACATTCACCCTCGACTGCATCCCTGCCACAGGTTACACATTTGGCTGAGTGTCGACAACATGTTCGAGTGTGGTTGAATCGATGACACTGGTAGCAGCGCATTGGATTCGGAATGTACGGCCGGACTGTGATAATTTCATAGCCTGGTTTGATCTTGGGCAGCAGCACCACCCTATCAAAGTTGAGGGGAAGAATGCGGGTGGGCACCAAGGACGAATAGACGTTTTTCATTACACGATGGACAGCAGTGACTTCCTGATCATAGAGGTAAGATTGTATTGCAGCCTCTGTTAGACCATCAAGCCGCCAGGAGTAAATTATACGACAGGAAGAATTCAAAGTTCTATGTGCCTCAACACGAACAGGATAGCTGTGGAGTATAGAGGCAGCAAACAGTTGTGTGAGAATCAGAAGCCGTCTCCAAAAGCAAAGTGCCATTCTGTAAACGAGAGTAGGATTTCACAGGGCCAGCAACTGCATCAACACCTTTCTGGATAATAAACGGATTGACCGTGGCGAAGGACCTCTTCAGTATGTGAGACAACCGCGGTGCAGTGAGAATCAGTAGCCTCATTACGTTTACGTTTCATAGACATCGATGGGGAGCATGACTAACTCATCACAAGGAAATCCCCATGATTGCCAGAATCCCCGATGGCGCTCTCCTTCCAACAGGGGCCCCTTCACAAAAGGGCACACACCCACCTTAGGTGATTGTTTACACCTCAGGTCACATCTCCCAAACACCTGATGGAGGGACCAATCGGCAATTTGGTAGGGTTACGGCTCAGGTAGTCACCCCTCCTTGGGCCTGGCCTGTACCAGGGGTATGTGCGAACACTGTTGAACCATGGCTGGGAATTACGTGTTACCCAATAACCTGTTAAGCGATGGATGCGTGGGCCGGCCTTCAGGAGCGCACAGGGAAGAATAAGAAAAAAAAGAGGATCCTCAAAGGACGAAGCGGAGGAACGAGAAGAGACGGGAAACAAAGAAAGGAAAAGGAGGCCAAAAATAAAGTTGACAGAACGCAGAACATTCCAAATAATACATAAGGCATATCCCCATGGGAGGGGAAAAAGAATAGCAAGAGGATAAACATGCAGCACGGAAGGGAAAAAGTGCTGCAATGGCTGTAGTAGCAAGCACGAACCCACCAACGAGTGGCGAGCCCCCCCCCCCCGGAGGGGGGGGGAGGCTAGGAGAGGGGGGGGGGCGGGGGAAGCAATAACCGTGACCTTTAGAATATCAGATAAACGCATTACTACAACGGCTGCACCGTTTCCCGCGACCGTCTGGCACATAGGCGGTAGTCACCATGTGGCTGGACGCTGAATATTCACTATCACTCCCTGTAATTCTTAATCTTTTATTCAGTTTGTTGAATGTTAGCATATTGCTGAACGTTTATGTTTGTTCAGCTCCTACGCAAACGAAATTCTCTGCATTCATCGGCCCAAGAAAGAACGCAGAAAGAAGGAGTGGCGCAATGACTCGCTGTAATGAAGCCATCCGTGCTGACACTGGGGAATGAACTCAACCGCTCAGCTCCAGCCAATTACAGATGCCGCTCCGGCGGGCTTGTTACAGCCTTTCTGAACAGGCAGATGGGGGAAACTGAAGTAGTGCGCCAAGTATCTCTTAACGGAATAGTCACTCCTGCAGGTAATGAATTCCCTGCTGTATTCTGCAGCGTGACCGACGTTAAACGCGGAACGAAGATCTCGTTAATGTTACGACTCCGTCAGTGCTAAATGTCAGTTCGATAGTTACATCAGCGTAACTGCTTCGTCCGTGAGATACGAGATAACGGAACACTTGAACTCACCACTTCTGCTTGACATCCCCCCCTCTGTGCAAAAACCGCAAGGCAGCCGAGTGCTAATTCTCTTGGTTCGCGAGAAACTCGATAGCGAGGGAACTTGCGCAAGTCAGCGACTGCAATTCAATCGTCGCCGCTTCGCAGAATGCGCTTGGGCACTGTTTCCGGGAGGCTACACTACAAAGAGATCTTCCACGATACAGTTTTTCAGAAGCTTCTGCTCCAGATGCACTCAACACGGTATCGCCTACAGCGATAAAATGAGAGGTAACTTTGACCCCGGTTACCATCTTCTTGCTTGTACCTTTTCATCGTTCATCGAATGAGAGAAAGTTTCATCGCACTACGTCTTATGTCTATGCCAATCGACTGTAAATGATCTAAATTTGTATCAGCTCGATTAAACAGATTGATGACTAACCTTAAGTTCATTTCTTCATATACATACGTATTAGATTGGTGCTTCAGTTTATAGGATTTTGTTTTGTATGTTGGTATTTCGGTTACTACTGCTTTATTTATCGATTGTCATTTTTTATTCGTAGTTCAGCGTTACTTTCTGAGTTTACGTATTATCATTTTTCCGTTTGGAGACAGTGAGCGGGCCTGTGAACGCTATAAAATGAAGTGCCAAGTGGAGAATTTGGAACATTTCCGAAATATTCTTCTTGAGCCGTGGTGAAAAATTTGCTGTTTTGAAGAGCGCGCCGCAGCGCGTAGTGTGAAGCAGTCGCCGTTTCTGGCGGTCGCGCCGCTGTGGCAATCGCAGCTTTGGTGTCTCCCTCTGGCGAGAAAGTTGCCTGTTCGGGGTGCACTTAAGGGGCGCTATGAGCTCGGCAGGGGGTCAGTTTGTGAGTGAGTCTAGTCAGTTGGACAACCGGCTCAGTGTCGGGCAGTCAGTGTCTGTCGGTCTGCCATACGTTAATAGCTGCCTCTGTCATGTTTGTCGGATTCGGTGTTAACGAATTTATAGAATTAAGGTAAAGGTCGAATTCCTGAAATATGTTTCTATCTTGCCTATCATTTTACGAGGCAGTACATGTGTAATGTAGAGCATGTTGTACACCTTATGTAAGTTTGAATTTCATGGGTTTTATTTAAATAGTCATTTTTATAAAGTTGCCACCCTTCCACCGTAAGAGCCCTTTTAAAAACAAATTGCACTTTTGGTGGAAAATAATTTCTTAGTGTTATTGTACCATTTCCATCCCTCTTACAGGGTGCATAGTTAATGTGTGTGAGTTGTTAAATATTTTAGTTTAAAGTAATCTGGCGTGTTGCAGATTTGCACCAGTGTAGTTTTTCAGAGGTCGTTGTGAGCGGCCGTGACTACGGCCGTGTTGAAGGGGAGTGGAAGCTTCTCAGAACGAAGGCTGCTACTGAAAAAAAAAAAAAAATAATTATTCTGCCTTTGAATAATTGTAACTTGATATTTCGAGGGTGATTTTCTGCTTAAAATTTTAGAACTGTTTTTGAAAAGGCTTTTGTGAATAAAATTGCCATTGGTTGAAATTTAATTTGTTTCCATCAGTTACTCCTTGGCAACTACTTCCACGCTCACATGGTGTGAATGTTCTAGGTGAATCGCTATTAAATCAAGTAAATTCTTTAAAAAATGATTTTGAAAGTAAATTCACGGTTCACTTCCGTTTTAGTTCAGTAGAGGGAAGACAGGAGCAGAGCCATCCAGAAACGTTAGCGTCGTGTCTGGAGGTAATACCATTGGACAGATAAAGGCAAGAATATGGTTTTCTCGTTTTAAGGACAAACGTTTTGACATTAGTGACTCCCCACGTTCAGGAAGAGTTTCGGAGTTTCATGAAGAAAGTTTACACGTATTAATCCACAATGATCCACGTCGGTGTTCTCGGTAACAGGAAAATGTGATTAACTGTCATGTCACCATCGTGGGACATTTGCATACAACGGGGAAGCTGAAAAATTCATACTGTAAGCAAAATCACATTGTGCGGTTCTGTTTGCTCGTTATCAATTGCCCTGTAACGTGATTGATGACGAGAAATTGTGTTTTTACGCTAACATTAGGGAAAGAAAGGAGTGATTGAGCCAAAACGAAGCAGCAGCTACCTGTACAAGGATCTGCGAGCATCCACTAAAAATGTCATGCATCTGGTGGAACAGTGATGGTGTGGTGCACAATCAACTGCTTCTCCGAGGTGCAGCCATCACTGCTGACATTTGTTGTCAACAACAGAGACTTCGCAGACGCAAACCTAGAACAACGACCAGGAAGACTGCGTGATGTGATGCTACTCCACGGTAACGCAATCTGCCAGTCTGACAAAAGCACTATACGAGAGTTGGGTTGGGAAGTCATTGCGCACCCACCTTGTTCATCTGATCTTGCAGCCTTTTTCACTCTGCATCTAACAATTTTCAAGGAACTTCCTTTCTGGATGAAAACGTGCTCCGAGCATGGCTCGAGTTCTTCGCCTCAAACGTGATTTCTACAGTCACGGGATCGAAAAGTTATCCCGGGTTTGGCAGACTTGTAAATACTGAACGAGAATATATTTTTGATGACTGAACTCTCTGTTACGTGTGTATGTTGTGTTTATTACAGTTATGCAAAAACGCTACGAACTTTTGCACCAACCTAATAGTTTGCAAGCCACTGTACGGTGCATAGCAGAGGGAACACTGTTCAACTTAATTTCCTGTTCTACACGTAAATGGAATGACGGAAAATAATAGCCCATATTCCTCTGTACGAAATATGATGAGTTGGGTTGAGAAGGCGCTCGACATCACGGCCATCAGCGCCCTGACGAAAAATCAACAGGAAATCTCATGGGGGGGGGGGGGGGGGGATAGTTCACGAAATTTCACCACTCAACACTGGTATCGGCATCGGCGAGGACGGTGGGCAGATCTCCAGCGAGACCACGGGCTGCCCTATTATCAGTATACAGGACACACGTAGCCACAATATGCTTAACTGAAAGCGGCACGCCACGAACTTCACAGTGTGGTGGATCCTCCCCCCGGCGGAGGAAGCCATGTGTGAAAGGGCTCTGCCCAATGCGCAGTCTTTTAAGCAAAACCTCCTTCCAGCGGCGAGGCTGACACGAAGTCCGCCAAGCTTTTTTGGTTGGGTTGAGTGACCACAGTTTGTCGTCCGACACCTGCAACCATTCAGTCTCCCACTGACGCATCTGTCCGAAAATGAGATAATGGCATGTAACGGGATGGGACATTGATGGACAGCACCATCCCAACATGCTTCCTTGGCAGCTTTATCAGCCATGTCGTTACCCTGTATCCCAACGTGGCCAGGTACCCAGCAAAAGATTACCTCCTCGCCACGGTGCTGGAGCCGCTTAAGCAGTCATGGATGAGCTGTATCAGCGAGTCTACCGGATACATTTGGTGAAGCACTTTCAGTGCACTAAGAGTCGGAACAAACAAGAAAACTTTGTACGAAATGATCTACTTACCGAAGTGTATCTTCACTCTGCACTTTATCTGGAACTTTCTGGAAGATTAAAACTGTATGCAGGATCGTGATTCGAACCTGGGACATTTGCCTTACGTGACTAATCGCTCTACCGACTATCCCAGCACGGATAGTATACTTTGTAGAGCACATGACCGTGAAGGCAAAGGTATTAGTCCCGTACGTTTTTTTTTTTTTAATTTGCCAGGAAGTTTCCCTCTCCCTTATTGTATCGTTAATGTCATTACGTGATAGTTGGTGGAAGCAGAAGACTCGTTCTAGTCTGTTGCAAATGCTGGTTATCTGAACATTAACAAAATTTGCGATAAAAGTGGACATTTCCTCTAAGGATTTGCATGTAAGCTGACAAACATTCTGTAATTACCTTAATTATCGACTTACCTATCGATCGCCCCTGAACTGCTTCGTTCTCTTTCTTTAATACGACCTGGTGTGCATTACAAACACACTAGTAAAACTCAAGAATGCGATATTGCAGTGCCAGTGTTCCTTCGGAAATGCATGCATTACCGAAGGAACAGGCACTGCGGCGACTACAGCCATTAAGAAATACATTAAATATATTCGCAACTGCGAAAACGAAGAAACATCAGCTGTGTAAAGGAATGAATACAATGAAAATTTGCGCCGGACGGGTACACGAACCTGGATTTCCCGCCATCCGTGCCTGACCCACAGCCAAACATGAAGTCCCCTATATCGAGTTGTTGCGTCACAACCTGTACTCTTGCACACATTTTGTAATTACGGTACAAGGGAGGACATTTTAATTTGAGGTCGCTGCCTGGAATCAGGTGATAAATAAGATTTCAGTGCCGCGAAGTATTTTCGTTGTCATTCTCTTGTACAGCTGATTGTTCGTATTGGCAACTACGAATCATTTCATGTAGATCAAGAGTGAGTCCCACGAGCTTTAAATACGTTGCATAGGATCCATTCGAATGAAGTTATACAAAATGAGTTTTTCCAAAGCACCAGAAGTCAGACTACCACATGAAAATCGCCTTTAGAACCAACAGCAACTTATTTGTTCCCTTTTGAATTTTAGGAACATCTAATAATAAAAATTTTTGCCGTCCCGTGTATTTAAGGCAGCAGAATTTCGTATGCATGATTTATGCTAAATCTTACCAGTTACGGTAGTTGCAGTTACTGACGGCAGATCAACATTCCACAGGCCTTTAAGGAAACTACGACGCATGAAATATTTACGAGAACGTTTTAGTATCTAATGGAAGCGATCACAGAGATCATGTTGTCGGCAAAGCACTCCAAAGACTGCATTTTATTGTTAGAACGCCTTGAAGTTGCAACATAACTGCTGTAGATACTAGCTATGCAACACTTATTCGTCCTCTGCGGGGGACTACGCTGCAGTATGATGGTGACAAATCTGATACGCTAGTTGGAGTGGCAATCATTAAAACAAACGCGGTTTTCGTTGCGGCGAAATTTCGTTCTCCAATGCTCCACTCCAAATGTGAGTTTCTGTTGACACCCACCTGCTAATGGAGAAACGAACATTGTGATAATAGAAACTAGTGATCGCATAGGAAGGTGTAAGTGTTCGATCTTCCCGAGCGCTGTTTGAGGGTGGAGCTGTAGAGAAATAGCGTGAAAGTGTTTCGACAAACCCTCTGCGAGAACTTGAGTTTGAATTGAGAGTAGTCAAGTACACTATGTGATCAAAAGTATCCGGACACCACCAAAAACATACGTTTTCCATATTAAGTGCATTGTGCTGCCATCTACTGCCAGGTACTCCACGTCAGCTACCTCAGTAGTCATTAGACATCGTGAGAGCAGAATGGGGAGCTCCACGGAACACTGACTTTGAACGTGGTCAAGCGATTAGGTGTCACTTAAGTCATACGTCTGTACGCGAGATTTCCACGCTCCTAAACATCCCTAGGTCCACTGTTCCCGACGTCATAGTGAAGTAGAAACGTGAAGGGGCACGTACAGCATAATAGCGCACAGGCCGACCTCGTCTGTTGACTACAGAGACCGCCGACAGTTTAAGAGTTATGTGTAATAGGCAGACATCTATCCAGACCATCACACAGGAATTCCCAACAGCATCAGGATTCACTGCAAGTATTATGACAGTTAGGCGGGAGGTGAGAAAACGGATTTCATGGACGAGCGGGTGCTCATAAGTCACATCACTCCGGTAAAAACCGAACGACGCCTCGCTTGGTGTAAGGAGCGTAAACATTGGTCGATTGAACAGTGGAAAAACGGTTGTGTGGAGTGATGAATCACGGTACACAATGTGGTGTTTTGATGGGAGGGTGTGGGTATGGCGAATGCCCGGTGGAAGTCATCTGCCAGCGTGTGTAGTGCCAACCATAAAATTCAGAGGCGGTGGTGTTATGGTGTGGTCGTGTTTTTTATGGATGGGGCTTGCACCCATTGTTTTGCTTGGCACTATCACTGTACAGGCCTACATTGATGTTTTAAGCACCTTCTTGCTTCAGACTGTTGAAAAGCAATTCGGAGATGGCGATTGCATCTTTTAACGCGATCGAGCACCTGTTTATAATGCACGGTCTTTGGCGGAGTTGTTACACGACAATAACATCCCTGTAAGGGACTGGCCTGCATAGAGTCCTGACCTGAATCCCACAGAACACCTTTGGGATGCTTTGGAACGCCGACTTCGTGCCAGGCCTCACCGACCGACAGGATGCCTCCTCAGTGCAGCACTCTGTCAAGAACGGGCTGCCATTCCCCAAGAAGCCTTCCAGCACCTGATTGAACGTATGCCTGCGAGAGTGCAAGCTATCATCAAGGCTAAGGGTGGGGCAACACAATATTGAATTCCAGCATTACCGTTGGAGGGCGCCACGAACTTTTAATTAAGTTTCAGACAGGTGTCCGGATACTTTTGGTCACGTAGTGTAGATGAGTATTATCACCTCATACTTAAAAAGTTATGATGTAATATTGGATTAAGATAAATATTTTATTACCTCCTAAAAGCTGTAAAAATCGTCTTCTAGTGCAAATTAAAACCACAAAAATAAAAAATTCTCCATTGTTTTAATGGTGTATTTTAACCGGCATAGAGAAAACGGTGTGAGTGAATCCACCGTGCAGTCCTGAAGTCACGTCAAGATAAACCTGACAGACGAAGCTGCTTAGAACGTGGCCTCTTAGACCCGCTGCGAAAGAGCGATATCGCAGCGTTCAGTCTGAATAATTTTGCTGGTTATGGAGCACAGCTCACGGAGAAACTGACATAAAAGGAAAGAAAAAAGTAAGCAGGACGGGCCGGACGAGATTTGGCTGCAGCGTCGTGATATGCAAATCTGGTAGCCGCTGCGATCGCTCTCGGAACAGTCATTACCGCTTTCTCCTGCATCCTACAGCTGTAGCTTAAACCTCTTGTTTCGCCTATTTCGAGGCACTCAGGAAGGGGACGCACTAATCGCGTTGTCGAAACGTTGAAAATATTCACCTTCGTTATTAAATCATGGCTGTATTGCCTGACTTCAGAAGGAAAGTATCCCGATGGTTCGGTTATAACAGACTGCCAATTTTATATTTTTTATTTACTAGCCTTCCCCCCAGCTTCGCCCCCATATGCGTTCGGCATATGTATTGAAATACACCACCTCCTCCCCTCTGAGTCCGCCTCTTTCTCCCTTTGTCTGGCCACCTCACCCTCCCACCTCCCATCCTCCCCACCCTCACAGTCTCTTCATCTCTCCTCTCTTTCTATCCGTTTCCTCCATCCTTCTCGCTGAACGTATCTTCCCCCACTCCCTCTGATCATGTTCTTCTCCCTCTCTTTCCGTCTTCACCTCCCTTCTTTCTCTTCTACCTATCCACCACCCCTGAACACCTTCCACCTGCCTCATGAATCTCCCTCTACTCTGTCCAATTCCTTCTCCCACTCGCTCTGTCAGTCTCTTCCTCCATCCATCTCAACCCATCTTAGCCGTGCTCATCAGCACATGCCGCCCCTGCTATATAGTTATATAACCCAGGCCAATAATACTCTCAAAACACACCTGTTATGCAGGGTAGCTTACATGTAAGGGACCAGGAAACTTTATCCTTGCCTCATATGTTTCGATTTCTTCTACATGTTTCTTGCGTCTGTGTGGTTTTGTTGTCCGATTTTGTCCATTTTAGTATTTGTCGCCCTTCTGTCATTCTTGTGGTTTTTCTCCTTTCTTCCAGCTGTTTTTTGTATGTCTATTATTTTACTCCCACCCTTGTGGAATTATTTTAATCGGAACGAGGGACCGATGACGTAGCAGTTTGGTCCCTCCCCTCTTTTAAACAAACCAACCAACCAACCAACCAGGAAGCCACAAATCCCGTCTCCAAGGAAATGTAACAAAGAACAATCGTTCAAGAAGTGGGTACTAAACATAATTACTTACATCCAGGATCATCAGCAGCATAGTAAAAAAGTTACAGATTTCCAGTAAGTCCGCAGCAATATAACCGTGTACTGCAAAGGAAGATCTACGGATATGAAAGAGATGACAAGGCGCACTTGGTACAAAAACTGGTGTCTGCGCGTTTCAAGGATGCTCGATACAACTCACAGGATGCGCATGATAGTGAGCTACGTTATGCACATCAAACTGCGCGCGACATAGATTACAGTGATTTCAGGGGAAGCAGTTGATGGTTGCATAACTTCAGTGCAACAGAGTTGGAAGACATAAGATAACGAAATTTCTAACGAGGCGTCAAACTTTGTTGGGTCGTTTTAAAATGTAATTGAAATAAGGTTACTAAATACAAAATGAATTTTCTTGCTACGCGGCAATACACCTCGAATTACACGAGAAATAGCCTCGGATTGTTGAAGAGCTTCAGCTACCGAGAAATCTTAGTCCGAACTCGCGTGGATTATTCCACAAAGTTCACCCTCTAGCAGGAGAATAATGAAAGTGCACACGCAACGCTTGGTTTCCAAGGCAGAGCAACGCAGGTGGGGCGTTCTTGTGCAACTACGATTTCCCTTTGGCCTTTTCTAAAACTTTATTAGGTCGCTTTCTTGGCTGATTATTCAGTAAAAATTTTGCTATTGATGTTAAACTAACTCCGATGAGATAGAGACCTGAAACTTCCAACATAGCGGAGAACTTTATGATAATGCAAAATTAGCCCACTTTCGTGTCTGTTGTGTGGCGTAGGGTACTTCGTGTACGACTGCTATGTCCCCTTTTTTCTGTTTCACTTGCGAATGTTTGTGGTAAGAACGGTTGCTGGTGAGTACCCATGTAAGGTCGCATCTCTCGAATTTCTGTCTTCGCTGTCGCTTCGCGGGATTATCGTAGGTGGAAGCAACGTATTGGTTGAATGACATGAAGAGAAACAGAAGTAACCAGAAATTTACAAAATGTCTGTTGTAATCTTATGAAAATCTGTGAAATCGATTGAAAAATCTCACACGCGAGACTAAGAAGCAGAAAATTATTTGAATAAAATTTCTCAGTATAAAGTTTTGAAACTGACCAAAAAATATAAAATTTCTCCTAGCCCATAGAGATTACTAACCCCCTTACAGACAGTCCTCAAAATTTGTGCTTCTAAATTTGAAATAGCTATGGAAATACTTCGAGAACTTAGAACGAAAAACGTGGAACACACGCAGTACATAATTGATGTATAAATGGTTCACCACCTTACTATTGTCTAACTCATGTAACCCACGTAACCCGTTTTAAACCGCTATTAAAAATTCACAAGAGAAAATTTTCAGGATTGTCTGTTCATAAATTATTTTATACTTTTTAGACTGCTTTAAAAGGTTATATTAAAGTTTTTTATTTAAGTAATTTTTATATATAGGTTTACCGGCAGCTATTCTTCCCCTCAAATTCTTGTTGCCATGTGCTGGGAGACTTGAGAATGCCTATTTACCCACCAGAAGTTTGGGAACATAATCGCTTAAGATGTGCAACATAAATTTATGCAGTCTCTCATTCTGTAACTGAAACATCTCTGTGTCATTGTTTCATACGCTCAATTAGGATGGTCAGGTAAGTTGATGATGACGAAGCACTGTGTCTACTTGCTTGGGTCCTCAGTGTGCATGCAGTCCAGTATCTCATACCGCATACTTAGGATCGTAGCTGTGCCTGTCAACAAAACAAAACCGTTAGCAAATTCCTTAGTTGTTACTATCCGTCTCTAGAAAAGTTATCCTGCACTGGACACACAATTTAACGTCCTGCTGCGTTTAAGAAAAACAACCAGTTCTCAGTCTCAAAAAGTTCTCAGATTCTGTATTTAGCTGGTTCTCTCTGTATGACAGTAAAGCAAATGGCTCCATCTTTCAATAGGTGTTTTCTCTTTTCGATTCTGTCACACTACTTTCTCCCCTCATTACTAGTGTTGTATGGTGTTTCCTTTCTCCCTCCCACTACATTATTCACATTTCAGCTAGTTACTTGAATTCGTTTAGCTGCCAGCAATTTATCTTCATTTTACTTTCCACAAACATAAATTAGTTGATTTCTGTCAAAGTTTCCACTGTTCGCTATTTCTAAGTGACAGAATTCGTATTCTATTTAAGCCTTCTTGTAACATGATTGTCACAATGAGTACAAAGTAAAATACATAGAGTTCTTATTTAAAGAGAGGTGCTGATGGGCTTAACATTATTAGTATCTCCTCCCAAACCATTGCAGCAATTGCAACCAAATTTGGCTCAAACAGCAGGCTTCAAGTTTATCAGAACTGTGGAATTTATAGCCTCCTGGCTCCAATATGAGTGGAAATATGAGCAAAAATGTGTTCTTCCAGGTCCTACAAAATAGGCCCATTGTGTGGCAACAGTATTAGCCACATATGAGGCAAGGATTATCATGGCTGGCTGACCATGAGAATGTGGCTTCCTGTCTGACAAACTAGATGGCTCGACACCTGTATCAGTATCACTTGTTAAGCACGTATCATCACTGCTCTCCTCATGTACGTTGTCCGCACAGTCGAGCGTGTAGGACACCACACATTCCATTGGCTCATGTTCCACAGAAACGCTAATATTTGATCTGCCACTTCATGCTCACTGAGAAATTACTTAGATTCCTTTCCTACGAATGGCCATCTTCGCCAGCTGTTTTAGATATAATGCAAGGTTTGGTTTGTTTATCGTTGCCATTGCTCTGCTTTCTATAAACACCACTAGCATTGTAGCACTGTTGAGAGATACTTGTCTACTACGAATTCAACTAGCCTCCTTTGCCTCATTGTGTACTCATCATTGTATATCTCCATCCCGCCCGTTGCTGCCGTTAGCAGTCAATACTGTGGTTGCATCACAGACAACATGTAGGGTGTCTGATGCCGTAAACACCATTGGCGTTCTTAGTAAGAGGTCTGTTCAGATTACCTCCCAAATCTGTTTACGTAGATTAGGAACACCAGGGGTTCTACAACACTCAGTTGGGAAGCGGCATATATAATTAGATTTGCTCGTGACTGTCAATTACTACGAACTGCAGCCTTTCTGACAGGAAATCACGAATACAATCGGGTAACAGAGACTACACTTCTCAGGAACGCAGTTTGATTAGAAGTCGCTTGAGAGGAACATTGTCAAAATACTTCCGGAAATCTAGAAATATTGACTGTTTTGTATCTCCTATCGATAGCACTCACGTCGTGAGAATAAAAAGCTGCCTGTGTTTCACGAGAACGATACTTTCTGAATCCGTGTTGGCTGTTTGTCAATAAATATTTTTCTTAGAGGTAATTCATAATGTGCGAACACGGCATATGTTCCAAAATGCTGCTGCAAATCGACTTTAGTGGTATGGGCCTGTAATTCAGCAGACTACTCCGTGTGCTCCTGTTCCAATGAGCAGTACTGTACGCGCAGCTTCCCCCGCCTGCAACACGAACCCAGACCAGTCGGCTCTACTCCGCCTAGGGTACTGCGGAACGGGTTCTGCGGTGGCGAGACGTGCTGACCTGCTGGCTGACAGACTTTTTTTATCTGCCTGACCTCCGCTGGCGGGTCCACACTGCTGCACCACTGTCTCCCTGCAAACTTGCCAGACACCGTCTGGCCGCCGAATCGATAGTCCGCTCCCCAACTCCCACAGAGTTCATTGCCCCGTTTTTGTCTCAATTCATTTACACTGTGTGGCACTTTAGTTACAAGTGGAGGCCATCAAGCGCTTACGGTGGTGGTGGAAGAGGAGGAGGAGGAGGAGGAGGAGGAGGAGGACAGAACAGAGAACTTCAAGGAACAGAATATGTATCTCTCGCTCTCTCGCTCATTTCAATCCGCGTTATACTCTAATTTCTCGGATTTCTAGCGCGCCTGCGTTCCATGATGTGGGATGTCAGGTCACCTCGAGCTTGTAAGTAAAATAGTTTTATTTAAATGCACCATTCCCGTATGTTATGATCATTCTCCCTAAGTAGGTCGGCGTCAACGAGATATTTTCGCATTCGGAGGAGAAATTCTGCGATTAAAATTTCGTGAGAAGATCCCGCCGCAACGAGCAACGCCTTTGTTTGAATGATGTCCACCCCAAATCCTGCATCATGTCCACGACTCTCTCCCCTATTTCTCGATAATGCAAAATGTGCTGCCCTTCTTTGAACTTTCTCGATGTACTCCGTTAATCTTATCTGGTAAGAATCCCGCACCGTGCAGCAGATCCCCAAAAAGAGGACAGATAAGCGTAGAGAAGGCAGTCTCTTTAGTAGGTGTGTTGCATCTTCTAAGTGTTCTGTCAAAAATCGCACTCTTTGGTTCGTCTTCCCCACAACGTTTCCTATGTGTTCTTTCAAACTTAAACTGCTCGAAATTGTAATTCCTAGGTACTTAACTGAATTTACGGCTCTCAGACTTTATAGAATTATCGAGTAACCGAAGTTTAATTTATATTTTTTTGGCACTCTTGTGGATGACCTCACTTTTAATTATTTAGATTCAATTGCCCATTTTTGTGCTATACAGATATCTTGCCTACATTTTTTTTGCATTTTTTTTATCTTCTAATGACTTTACCAGACGATAAACGACAGCATCATCTGCAAATAACATTGATGGCTCCTCAGATTGTCTCCTAAGCCATTTACGTAGGTACGGAACAGCTTAAGGTCTATAGCGCTACCTTGAGGAACGACAGAAACCCTGTCCATTTTATTCGATGATTTTTCCGTCAGTTACTGCAAACTGTAAACTCAGTCAGGAAATCACGAATCCAGTCGCGTAACTGAGGCGATATTCCATAAGCAGCAAACTTGACTGCAAGCTGCTTGTGAGGTACGGTGTCAAAAGCCTTCTGGAAATCTAAGAATATGGAATCAATTTGAAATCTCCTGTCGATACCAACCAACACTTCGTAAAAGTAAAGAGTTAGTTATGTTTCACATGAACGATGTTTTCTAAACCCGTGTTGGCTGTGTGTCAATAGACCTTTCCCTTCGAGGTAATTCGTGATGTTCCAAAATTCTGATTCATATCGACGTTAATGATGTGGGTCTGTAATTTACTGGATTACTCTTACTCTCTTTAAACCGTAACCTCCTTTCACACACACTTCGGCTTTTTTATGGAAGTTAAGATATCACATCTTGCAGGACTGGAACTGGGATTCGATTAATTTTCTTCCTAATTTGGTCCTTCGGTTCCTGGATAGTATGAGGTGGGTCACACTGGAGGGTATGAGATTTCAAATAACCATAGATGAAATCACACGCTGCAAGGCCAGGGAATCTGGGAAGCCAGGAAATATCCCCGTTCTGAGAGATGTTAATGGAATTCCGCTAGGTATGGCATCGGGCCCCGTCTTCTTTGAGGAATATGTTTGCAGCTACATTTTTACATGTCGTAGCTTAATACGTTCAGACAGTGTGTTTGATATTATTTACCTGCGTCGAACAGTCTTCCCACCGACACGTTACAAACTCTACGGCCTGATTGGTTGATTTGAGGGAGGGGGACCAAACAGCGAAGTCATCGGTCCCAGCCCGGCATTTGTCTGAAGCGTTTTAGTGAAATCACGGAAAATCTAAGTGAGGATGGCCGCACGCGGGTTTGAACCATCGTCCTCCCGAATACAAGTCCAGTGTGCTAACCACAGCGCCACCTCGCTCGGCTTTACGACCCGATGTTTCCACACTTTCGCAATTTAACTATTAAGAGGATAACGACTGTCAGTTTAGACTAATATTCCTGCGTCCACATTTCAACACCTAACCTCCTGCACAGGTAAAAGTAAGCATTAATGGCTAACTCATGCCGCACATACTTGGAGGTACTCACTAAACTAAAAACGTAGACTTTTAGTAGCTGTAATTATTAGTCTGCAAAAGACGAATACTCACGTAATGTTTTTCAGTTCACAGTCTTCAGTCATCAATAGAAATATCTACGCTTACACACATTACACCAAAAATAGTGCGGTGCCTGCAAGTATTGTGCGGCTTTGGGCATTATTGACAATATCCTCGACTGTCTCACCTGGTACACAGACCACGGAAGTAACTTAGGTTTGTTGTTGTCGTGGGGAAAACGAGTTCAGAGCAAGACGAAAGAGCGTTATTAGACTGCATCGAAATAGGTAAGTCACTGCTGGGTGTTGGCATTGTGGGATGTTAGGTGAGATGAGCACAAAAACAGTAAAGAACGATTTATCGTACGATTTGTTGCTCAGAAAATCTAGGAATATGCCATGAAGAAAGATGTTTTTATAGGAAAGTTAATTATGCAATGTTTTAAATAAAATTGTTTAGATATTTATCTATGATTAATATTCCGATTTGCTTTCGTAATAGAACACATGTATATTTTTGGGCTAGTGGCGTGCCTATGTGTGTTTTACTCACCCAGCCTCTGACGTTTTATTCTAGCCCAACCTAAGACGTTGGTTTCACCCTCTTCTCATGTACAAACCTGGTAATATGTGGAGAAAACCAAAATTAACAATGTATATTAAATGTGTTCCAAGCCATTCGGTTCAAATGGCTTTGAGCACTATGGGACTTAACGTCTGAGGTCATCAGTCCCCTAGAACTTAGAACTACTTAAACCTAAGTAACCTAAGGATATCACACACATCCATGCCCGAGGCAGGATTCGAACCTGCGACCGTAGCGGTCGCGCGGTTCCAGACTGCAGCGCCTAGAACCGCTCGGCCACCCACGCCGGCCAAGCCATTCAGAGTTTGGCCTATGTCCATATGAAGTTTTTCCCTTCGAAGGGTGGTTTCTGTTGTATCTCTGAATATTGACCAATCCTCCTGGAAGACCCTGTATAGATGAATCCTATAACCCTCTTTGTCAGACAGCTCTTCACCTGCCATGGTCGAATCCAATAGAGCATACGCAGGTAGTTTATTTATGTTATGGGCACTTGCTGTCACAGGAAATACCATGCACTCTCGATTACCGCGGTATAGTTGCCAACGACCTGCATCCATTCATGACTGATGTCTGCACTTAACGGCACCTTTTCGTATTTAATTTCGTGCTTTCGAGGATACCCCCAGACGGCGATAGAGACTATCGTTGAAACATTTTAGTTTTTTAGTTTTATCCACATTTTATACGGCAAGTTTCCGAAGAACTTTTTACCCAAAGATTCCCAAGAAAGACTTCATAGCCATTGCAATGAAGTCCATTCCACGAGACAAACTCTCAAGTGGTCTGAAGAGACCAATAATAAAAAGCAAGTTACGTATGGTGATCATACTTGTCACGAATCAAACCTATCGTGCATATCTGATGCCCTGTTTCAGAGATACATGGCCAGTTCATCGTCATTACAGTTGTACATCTGGCGCCGTTGGTGGTCTGCAGCATACCAGCTGCTTGCTAAATCTAACTAACAAATAACTGCAGCTGTTTGCGCCATGTGTGTCAACAGACTGTTAATCACAATTCTGGTTATCACGGAATATTTTTCTGGACATTAACCTAGCGCTCTGATGTACTACAGACTTCCTCATACTGGTTCCCTACCTTTATCTATTTTCTTATCTACTTTCGAATTATTAGAAACGGGAAGGTGAAGTAATTCAGCGTATCAAGATCATATCTTTCATGTTTCACATAAGCAGGAAAACGTGGAACTGATACCAAGAATGACGAATGCGATGAGCATGTGAACTAAAGAACTGTGGCAATATTAAGCCGCTGATTCCGCTGCTGTATGTACCTAAACGCAACGGGAAAAACGGTCAGCACAGTAATTAGTGATATTACTGATCCCAAGTTTCGCCTTCGGAAAAAAAACGTTTTCGTTTACATTCAGATATGTATCATTGTAACCTGACTCATACTTTTAACAACGCGCAGAAAATCCAGGTGCTTGCTCACAAACTTCACACAAATTCTAGCGTCTGCGCGCAGAGAGTGAAAGCAACACTGCCCTCCAATCTTTCTGTAAACGGCTTAACGGCCTAGAATTTCCCCCGTAGCAAACAGCAACAGCACCGCTATCAGACGTCTGAAGTGAGCCAGGAAAGCAGTAACAACGATCCGTGGCATTCACACCGCATACTTTGAAATAGCTAATTTGAAACCTTTCGTGGAGACTGTATCGCTGATCTATCCGGAAGTAGCTATTAAACTCTCGAACTGATGTTTCAAATCATAATTGGTAGAAGACTACTGAAAAAAAACGGCAATCTCAAATTGAAGAAATTTGCAAGGGAAATGAAGAATTGTGTTTTGTAGACACCACGCCTTGCAACTAATTTTTCCCGAACGAAATATTATCTTTGCACTGCTGCTCAAGCTTAACAAATCAGCCTGTCAAAAAGATAGAACCAAAATATTAAGGTGTACGTGGATCACTTCAGCTGCAGTTTGCAAATGCTCCAATTTTAGTTAGTAGCTGCGTCACACGAGCATGTGTTTGAATTCCGTCTAACATAAACATCAGTAACGAACGGGAAGAGAAACCGAAGTGAGTCGACTGCTCATCTTAGTTTCGCAAGCGACTCAACTCCATATACAGGGTGATTCAAAAAGAATACCACAACTTTAAAAACGTGTATTTAATGAAAATGTGGTGTCACCGCCAGACACCACACTTGCTAGGTGGTAGCTTTAAATCGGCCGCGGTCCATTAGTACATGTCGGACCCACGTGTCGCCACTGTCAGTGATCGCAGACCGAGCGCCACCACACGGCAGGTCTCGAGAGACGGACTAGCACTCGCCCCAGTTGTACGGACGACTTAGCTAGCGATGTACACTGACGAAGCCTCGCTCATTTGCAGAGCAGATAGAATAGCCTTCAGCTAAGTCAATGGCTACGACCTAGCAAAGCGCCATAGCAATTGATAGTTATCGTATGAATCATGTCTCATCAAGAACGATGTATACAAATGATGGATTAAAGTTAAGTATTCCAGAAGCTACGTACTTTTCTTTATAGCATTCATTACGTATCCTGTTTCAGACATCACGCCATCCTGCGTGAGCTTATAGCGTGCATATCTGTCTCCTCTAACCACACGGTGTCGGCACTTCTGCCGACACATCAGAAAGAAACATAATATAACCTTCTGTTATACATCATTACAAAGAGTATTTAAAAAGGTTTTTTTTTCACTCAAAAACAAGTTCAGAGATGTTCAATATGGCCCCCTCCAGACACTCGAGCAATATCAACCCGATACTCCAACTCGTTCCACACTCTCTGTAGCATATCAGGCGTAACAGTTTGGATAGCTGCTGTTATTTCTCGTTTCAAATCATCAATGGTGGCTGGGAGAGGTGGCCGAAACACCATATCCTTAACATACCCCCATAAGAAAAAATCGCAGGGGGTAAGATCAGGGCTTCTTGGAAGCCAGTGATGAAGTGCTCTGTCACGGGCTGCCTGGCGGCCGCTCCATCGCCTCGGGTAGTTGACGTTCAGGTAGTTACGGACAGAAGTGCCAATGTGGTGGACCCTCCATACAGTTGATTGTGGAATTTGCAGCTATCTGCTAGCTCTGCGAGTCGATTTTCCTGGGCTGCGAACAAATGCTTGCTGGATGCGTGCTACATTTTCATCACTCGTTCTCGGCCGTCCAGAACTTTTCCCTTTGCACAAACACCCATTCTCTGTAAACTGTTTATACCAACGTTTAATACACCACCTATGAGGAGGTTTAACACCATACTTCGTTCGAAATGCACGCTGAACAACTGTCGTCGATTCACTTCTGCCGTACTCAATAACATAAAAAGCTTTCTGTTGAGCGGTCGCCATCTTAGCATCAACTGACGCTGACGCCTAGTCAACAGCGCCTCAAGCGAACAAATGTACAACTAAATGAAACTTTATAGCTTCCTTAATTCGCTGACAGATAGTGCTTAGCTCTGCCTTTTGTCGTTGCAGAGTTTTAAATTCCTAAAGTTGTGGTATTCTTTTTGAATCACCCTGTATTTAAACGCTGTGTCAACAAACAGAAAACATCTTGTTGGCTTTTCTGTATTATATCGTCTTAAGTATTCCATTTAATGTAATTAAAGCTTTTTCAAACCCAGCTAATGCTGTGATTTACATAAGCCTTCACGTAGAAGTAGATGCGACAACAAATTTTGCGGGGGCATCCATACAATATTTCACTGTTAGGACGAAAAACTCGATACCAGCGTTTTACTTGTTTCTCTCTGAATGCAAACTTTGTCAACTTCGTTATATTTCAGAATTACCATTCGAAGCACAGAACCTAATATTAGAAATGTAATCAAATTCTGAACATAGTGCTGTCCAGCAACGGTGATTATAAACAGATGATTTGAGGAAATCAGCCAACCAGTTGCAGATGTGAAGGTTTAACAAACCTTGATCAGGGTTTCCACAGTTGAAAATTGTCTCCTTCCGAGGTATATGGAACTACTGAGGAAATTTTATACATGTTAAATCTTGTAAAAGATCTAGGAGAAACCGTAATTCGGTGTAAGAAGATTAAATAACGGAAATTAAACTCATGTTAACTGGAAATTCAGACACACTCAACAGGGATGGTAACATGTTAAATGATCAGCTGCAACATGCGAATCGACAGTTTCTTTACGGTTTTAAGCCTGTAGTTCTGACCCTTTACGGTAGTTATAGTCCGTTGGTGGCCTCCACTTGTCAATCGTTCTCATCTAATTTCTATTTTTCTTATTAAATATTTTCTCTCTTCTATTTATCCACCTTTCTACAGTGAATTCATTTTTAACCATTCCCCTTGTTCGTATATGCCACCTTCCCCATTTTTCTACCTAAAAACTTTGTCCCTTTCCCATATAACATGGCATTGATAATCTACAATTTATCTGTTTGCTACGCGCGTAAGTATTCGAGCAGGAACGTCATCTACCGATGTTTCCTATTTCGTGCACACAATTTAATGTGAAGACTTTTACGCTTTAATGGGAATGTTTTTAATGGATTTTATTTGGTTTTACAGATATCACATGGGCCATGTTACTTAAAATCAGCTTCTTTGCTCTAATTTGTCGCCGCCAATATGTCATTTTACGTGTAAGTAATTTTTGTTTATTACACTTTTATCCAGTTTGGGTGGTTTTGAGGGAGGAGACCAAACAGCGAGGTCATCGGTCTCATCGGATTAGGAAGGACGGGGAAGGAAGTCGGCCGTGCCCTTTCAAAGGAACCAGTCCGGCATTTGCATGGAGCGATTTAAGGAAATCACGGAAAACCTAAATCAGGATGGCAGGACGCGGGATTGTACTGTCGTCCTCACGAATGCGAGTCCAGTGTGCTAACGACTGCGTCACCTCGCTCGCTTTATCCAGTGGTTTTGTACATCCTTTACACCCTGATAATTCTTTTTAAGATGGCGCATAAAATTCCCTCAGTAGGTTCAAATGTGTGTGAAAGCTTATCGGACTTAACTGCTAAGGTCATCAGTCCCTAAACTTATACACTACTTAACCTAAATTATCCTAATGACAAACACACACACACACACACACACACACACACACACACACACACACACACACACACCCATGCCCGAGGGAGGACTAACCTCCGCCGGCCTCAACAGGTCCATGTTTTCTTGAAGAAGACAATTTTACAATTGTTGAAACCATGGCCAAGAGTTGTTAAAATACGTTTATACCTGCAACTGATTGGCTGATTTTCTCAAATCATTCAAATGTCAGTCTGGAAGCATCCTGAAAAGTGCACTCCAATATTGGGCAAGTCCAAAAAGCCTTTCACATGAGTAAGGTGTGTGTCTCAGGCAAAGACTTACGTCCTTCAGCTGACAGGTGGGTAGAAGTCTACAGAACACGATTTGGTATAGTCTTTCTAGGAAAAGAAATAATGAAATGTAGTATGAGGGTCCAGGCACCCGGCACCAAATGTTGACTCGTGGTTACGTCAGCTGCTCTCTGCTTATCGGACCCGCCTGTACACAAAGCAGCTGAATCTCCTGCCCTTGGCCGTGAGGAATACCGTATCGCCTTCACACACAGCTCAACGCCGCGTTGCACTTCGTTCCGGGAATACTGACGCTTATATACCAGCAATAAACATCTTTTCGTAAACCCCGACACTTATCGCAAGTATCATCAACCTAGTCTGATCACGACTGAATTAATTGAAGCCTCGACTGCTTAACAAAGTCGGTCATAAATACAACAACAACCACTGTTACTTTTGTTCGGTCACACTTGCGATAAACTACTACTATCACGTAATCGCTCCGCTTCGTGTGATTTTGACAATCTGGAGCAGAGAAATAGCGAAAATTAAAGGGAAGAAGTAAGTGGACCATTTTATACACGATGCCGTGCTGAAACGAAGTGCCTCCGAACTTTAAAGTGAAAATTCTTGAAGCTTCTTACATGAAACAAATGTTATGAACATTCTCCATCTTTATTCTTCATGTCTACATACTTATTTCTCAACAGTCATCCTAGCGACGAACAAATTTCTCTAAGAGAAACCGGCTTTTTGATACTGTATCTGCAAAATGTTTCACTTTGTAGACGAAGCAACAACCTCACGTCTGTACACACCACTTTATCTCGAAGTGAAGCCTTTAAGGCGTTCTTTAAGATTTGGAAACAGATGAAACTCGGATGGGGCCAAGTCGGGCTATACGGAGGATGACCGATGACATTGAAGCCAAGGCGTCGCATTGCTGCCGATGTCTAGCGCTCGTGTATGCTCTGGCGGTGACACGCTGAAGGAGAAAAGTGCTTCATCTATGTGGACGAATATCGAGTTATAAACTAGCACGCTGTCCTCACACACCGCCATGTTACACGCCTGCAGATATAAGATAATAAAAGATTGTGAATGTTAATGACGTTTGTCTTATTTAAAAAGTTTCAAGAGTTTTCATGTTACTTTTCAGCATGCCCGCGGTATCTGCACACTTCAGCCACCACAGTCAACGAAGTTATTGCCGATTTTCATGGAATCGGCAAAAACCGAAAGCTTAGAGAAGGGAGAAAGACCTGATTTTTATCCGGAGATATTCCACAAGAAAAATCGAATATATGGACGGAAATAAGAGCTTCATTTGCACGATGAACAGTATCCTTACGAACCTCTTACTGCTTTGACTTTGCCGAGAGAAAATCTGTACCACGTTCTCCGCTACAGCTTCTACCCTCCCATGCTTTCAGTACAGTCAAGTTTAACAATGTCATGGCTGTGTACTAATAAAATCTAACAGTATCACATGACCCATGATGCAGAGCACCTGCCAATTCTTACTTCGCAAACGTCAGTTTATATGAAATATTTAACAAGTGTCTGGCACAATGCATAAAAACGAGTCACATGAAACATGTAACGCGTCATGCTTCTAGCCATCGTCTTCAGACTTACATCATTCTCAGAAGTGTGTACCTCACGTACAGTTCTTTGTGAAACACTACAGCGAAAATAAATTTTAGTATTATTACAGTTACATGCAGTCAACTGTGCTCTTTGCCTCAGAACGAAGACAAGGTGCCCACCCGTAACATCGGCAGCAGAGCCATCTTCCAAGGTCTTGAGAAGCACAACTTACTCCGAACGAGAAACTGCTCTCACGGATAGGGATAATTACCATGCAGACTCAAGGCCTCGGTGTAGTACCATCGACACACCACAGATTTACTTCGAATATCTGAAAATCTTTTAGAGATTCTAGAACGTACTTAATAGAATAACCGAAAGGTTACTTCTGTTTCATTCACAGCAACATTGTCATGCACTGTAGGACGCCCAATATTCGAATTTTCATCGGTTTGAGAAAAAGTTTCTCCAGGTGCCACTTACACTGAATCACTTTTTTCCGTTAAGTTCGACATGCTAGGGAATTTGAAGACCGGTCAAGATACTCTATATATACATGTTAATTTCCGCTTGTGAAGTTAATTTTACTGTATACTGCGCATATTAGAAAGACTTAAAAGTGTGTTCAACAAATATTCTTGGTTCTGCAGTACGTTCACCAACATTCCTTGCACAGATATTACAAGAGTAATGGTTTATTTTTTCACGTTTTTGTTTATTAAATTATCTGAATGTTTGCATTAAAATCGGCAGATTTAAATGGAATAGAATTCATGACAGTTCACCGCCTGATTATTTTGAAGTTATTTTATCGTGTTTTGGTTTGATGAATATCTTCAGATGGTTGGTCACAGACCCATTGCATACTAAGTGGGTTATCCGTTCTGTTAAATACAGCTAATACAAATTTCCTTAGCATCTGGACTCCTTAGTTTTCCACTTTAGGTGAAGCCTATTTGTTCGATATAAAGCTAATATTTGGCATCAAATTACCCAAATTGTAACACAGTACTGTTAACATTCAATGGTCAGATTTACATTTGATTTTACGGTTCATTATGCCGGTCTAAACGCACAGTTGTTCTTTCGCATCATCCTATTAACCCTGCTGTTCTGTTCACTTTTACTTGACATATATACTGTTCGGGTCAATATGACCCGACATATCAAAATGCTTTAGAAACATAAATTTTGGTACAGTTTTAGCTATCGACATTGTTGTTCTATTCCAGTACCTTGTTAGTAATAATAATAATAATAATAATAATAATAATAATGGTAATAATAATAATAATAACAATGCATACAACTTTATTGAGGGATATTTTTCATTTAAATATGCACATAAATTTGAAACAACAGACAGTTTCCATTACAGGCATTCAACTTAGAAAGCACTACAGTTTTTCCATACTTCTATTCTTATTGTTGACAGTTTAGACGTAAGTATTGACATTTTCTAACAACAGACAGTTGTCATTACAGATATTCATCTTAGAGCACACTACAGTACAGAACACACTACAGTTTTTTTATTACATTCCAACATAGAAAGCACTACAACTTTAGAATCCTCTCTTCTTACTGATTGTAGTTTAGGCACAAGTATTCACATAAATTTGAAACAACAGAATTTTCAATACAATCATCTTATAAAATACTACAGTTCTTTTCTTACTGCTTGCACTGTGGACACAAGTAGGTTACATGTTTCTTGCAAATATGTTTACTACATTTTCCACACACCATGTTTGTTTTATTGTCATTACTTGATGGACAGAACTTACAGCGTGCACGTTTTGTAGATTTTCTTGTTGTTACCGATTCTGACACACCACCCACATCATTCGGGTTTTGGATGCTTGTGACCATTCTCAAAGAATCTTCTGTTCTTGGGAAATGCGTTCTTGATGCAATATGTTCTTTTATCAGTGACTTTCCAAGTTCCTCCAAGAATATTCTCCTTCTAGTCAATTTGCTTGCATTCCAATTAGGGTCAACCGAAATCCACAAAACGTATGCATTATAAGCAGAAACATCAAGAATATTGTAGAAAACTATCATTGGCCACCTATTACTTTTTCGTTTGCATGTATATGTACCTAATAACTGATCAAGCGTGTCTACAGCACCTTTGGTTGAATTATAGTCCAAAATCATTTTTGGCTTCTTATCAGCCCTGTCACTGATTTCCGCATCATGGTGGAGAGTGCTCATAAGTACAACATTCTTGTGTCTCTTAGGAATATAATTAACCACAGTAGTGTCATTTGTGAAGTAAAATGAAGAGCTGTGTACCTCCTTGTTGGTCATTTTGTGTGGAAGCTCCGGCTTATTTTTCCGTATAGTTCCCAACATAGTCAATTTCCTTTTCAGAAGCAGCTGCCCCAAATTGTACGACGTAAAAAAGTTGTCACACGTGATATTCTGACCACGTAACTCAGAAGTGAGATCAGATACCACCCTCATTCCCTGATTTCTTTCTGGTGCCGCTCCACTCACCTTTCCTGTATAAATTTGGGCTTTCAGTACGTATGAAGTTTTGCTGTCACACATGGTCCATATTTTGATCCCATATTTTGCCGGTTTACTTGGGATATACTGCTTGAATGGACAGCGACCTCTAAATGCTACTAACTGCTCGTCAACAGTAACATTTTCTCCTGGATTATACAGTTTAGGAAGGACCTCTACCCACTTCTCCCAAATACTACGAATTGCGGCAAGTTTGTCAGTACGTCGTCTTTCCTCTCTAGTAGATTTCTTGTCAAATCGCAGGACACGTGATATCTTACAGAATGTTTCATGAGACATGGTTGCTCGAAATATGTTTCGCCCAGTATCTTTATCCCACAAACTTTTTGTAGACTCCCCATGAGATCGATATACACCCGCTAGGAGTAAGAGTCCTAAGTATGCATGGAAAACAGAACCATCAATATCTGTCCACTGTTCACCATAAACTCGCTGCCCTTCAATATTTGTCATCTCTATTATTTCATTTTGAAGCGCTGTGTGAAATACTGCTTCAAATGAACATTTTACATCAGATATTCTGCTGACTGCATACCTGGTAACTCCTGGGGTACTCTTGATGATGTTCGAAGCTGGTAGGCGACCATGTTGTGCTGGTGGATGCAACTGCCATTCTATATTCCCATTTTTAGAAAGAAAAGTCTCTACACTATTTTGTATGGGCTGTGGACTGTCGTAACTGTCATCGGAACACTCGCTTTCAGATGCATTGCTGATGTGATCTTCAAACTCAGAAAGTGATCCTTCATCTGGTGAGGCATTTACTATTTCTTCCAACTCACGATCATTCAATGGTCTCATCGCCATGGTGTCACAAGTCAAACTGGGCAGAAACAAAGCATTCCAATTATTGAGAACTGCCAATTATTATTTCCTGGGGAAAGCAACAAACAAGCCCATTGTTGTGAACGCATGGAGCTTTAGGTGATTGTTGAGAGTAAGTTGGAATGATGCAGTCACTATTCCCACACAACACAACAAAAATAATTTTCGCCATTTCCAGATTTTAGAAATAAATACGAGTTACACTAAACATATTTGTGTCGGGTCATTATGACCCGAACATTACATATGCAACTATTACAGTTGAAGCCCAAACTTCTTAAACTTTTTTAAAACCTTTTAAAACACATGCTGCTCATCCATTTTCAGACAAAGTCACAAAGTTTCATAAATATATATTGGTATTTACATAATGTAAAATAACGTTCATATTCGTTTCGGGTCATATAGACCCGAACAGAACAGCAGGGTTAAAGCGTAAGCAAGACAAGGCAGGCCAGGAAACCTATGGAAATCTACAAACCGTTCCCAATTATAATCCTATATCGCCTATCCCAATCCCTCCATCCAAATACAAGGAAACACTGCACCAAATCCCACAAAATCGTAAAAATTAGTGAGCACTTTATGACACTGCACGACTGCTGTGTTCACGCAAACTTTTAATTCCGTAAACTTTACCTGAAGTGTAGTATCTAATAGTTCGAATACTGACTCTTCAGCAAGCTAACTGCACACATTCTAATAATTGCCCGATAGTATACTATTCGTGTAGTTTGAAAACGTTTAATGCCTAACATCGAGTTGTCTCACCTCACATAACCCGACATAACACAGCAGTCGGTCAAATCAACACCCATTGGTTGGTTGGTTTGCGGAAGGGGACAAAAAGACGTCATCGGTCCCATCGGATCAGGGAGGGATAGAGAAGGCAGTCGGCCGTGCCCTTTTCAAACGAACCATTCCGGCATTTAACTGAAGCCATTTAGTGAAATTACAGAAAACCTAAATCAGTATGGCAGCACGTGGGTTTCAATCGTTGTCCTCCCAAATGGGAGTCTAGTGTGCTAACCACTGCGCCACCTCGCTCGGTATTATCACCGGGGAATACCCTTAGGTTTGTCTTTACTGTCTTGGAAACTTTTCATTTTTTAAAAACTATTAGCATCCTTACAAGGTATGCGGCAGCGGTTCGCCGTTAGCTTAACCTACGAAATGTTAAGATTGCAGGCATTGTTTATTTCATTAAATTACACAGGTCGATCGCAAATAAGCTGTCTCAGGCCCAAAGAGCAAGTTTTAACATCATGTGTACACTGTAATCATCAAAAATATAAGATGGTACTAATATGGTAGCATCAAAATTTACATCCATCAGGAGATGAATTATCTCGAGCGCAGAATGAATAAATGCAGCAATGTCCATTGCCCGAGCAAAAGAGAGCAGCTCTTCTGCTAAATCATGCCCTGTCGTCTTTATTGCTGCTGTCAGTATTCTACTATGGCAAATAGTATGAACACGAACTGGCAGCTCAGTGACCTGAAGTGCAACACGGGCGGCCACAGGTTTGTTTGACGCACGGAGAGCGTCAGTGAGATGGTGCAAGCGCTGACTGGCTTACGCTTTGACTCTAACTCTCCCGCGAAAGCCTTCCAACCAAGTGTCCAACAACCAATATTTAGTCAGGAATATACTACAATCTCAGTACGTATCGCGAAACGAGCAGTTTGTGAGCCGGCTTACCTTGCTTCCAACCTGGTTACCGCATTGGCCAGCTTGCAAGTGCACGATCTCCCGCATGGTGATTCGGTTGCGCAGACGAGACGCTTTTCAAGATCCAAGTCCTCTGCGGGCGACTGCCGGAGACCAACTGACAGTGGCAGACGCGCCGCTGAAGCAGCTGAGGGCAGGTCGGCAGCGGCGCCTCTAGCGGCGGGTGGCCGCAACCTGCGCGCCACGCCCTCCGGCTCGGCTACTGCTTGGGGTAGGCTGGCGACTGCGATGCGCACGCACTCAAACCATCTCACCGCTCTTCCACCTACTTCCTGCTGCGGCTGCTGTTGAAAAGCCTGCGCGTCATTGTGGATCCTGTTCCGAATACTTTTAGCTCCGCCGACAGCAGCTCGCCACTGTACTCACCCCTGAAAGAACAAATGACTTAATGAGACTTCCCCGTTTCCTAGTTTTGGCACAGGAGAATCCCAATCAGTAGATTCTAAAATTCAACTTTCATAGATATATTCTTCTTATCTTGCTGGTCCATGGCTTCATATACAGGGCAGCCAAATGAAAACGAGACAGATGGAAAAAAGTAAGTAAACTGTTTATTTGTTCAAAAGTAATCGCCATAACTCTTAATACATTTATCTCACTGTGACACAAGACGGTCACTGTCTGAGCCGTAGTAAAATTTGCTGTTTTGAAGAGCGCGCCGCAGCGCGTTGTGTGGTGAAGCAGTCGCCCCTGTTTCCGGCGGTGGCGCCGCTGTGGCAGTCGTAGCTTTGATGTCACACACTGGTGGAAAAGGGGAAAGGTTGCCTGCTCACGTGCATTTAAGGGGTGCTATGAGCTCTGTAGTGCCCCCTCTTATGGGTCCTCATCCTCCATCAGCTCCTTTCCCGGCTCCCCCCTTTTTTATTTTCCCGTCATCTGTCCAGTTTCCCCCCACCTGCTCTCGGCTGTGGTATGTCACATTTGCCAACTTTTTAGTGCAGTGTTCCAGTGACTGTTCAGTGTTGTTCGTCTTTCTCGTGTTGCGAACAGAAACCATGCTGTCGCTGGGTGTGAATTTTATGTCTTTTGCGAACAGAAACCAGACTGTCGCCGTGTTTTTTTTTAATTGTCTGTCTATTGTTTTACCTGTCTGCTTTGTATGTATTTTCTTAGCGTCATCATCCCTCTGTTCTTTGTTTTAAGTTCCACGATTTCTTTTCGCCATGTTAGTCTTTAAGTCTCCGATTTTATCGCCTGTTTTTATTATTTATTCTCTTCATCTTTCTAACGAAGTCTGTAGGCTGAAGAGCGGCATACTAAGCTGTTGCCAGCCCGCCCCCCTTCGGGGGGAAATGAAATTCAATAAAGGAAAAAAAAAACTCTGTAGTGGGGAGTCAGTCAGTCGGAGGCAGTTGGTCAGCCAGGGCAGTTTGTCAGTCGGAGTGAGACTAGGTGAGTGTCGCGTCACCAGTTGCTGGTCTGGCTCTCGTTTGCATTTGTGCGGCAGTTGGTGTCTGTCTGTGTTCGGAGTGCTAGTATGTCGTTTGGATGAAACCTTAAAGCCAGAAAATGAGAGTTTTGCCACTCCGCCAGTAACAGAACTCAGCTAGTGGTCGCCCGGTCGGGGCTGACTTCAGCATCTGAGTCTGCGCGTTAGGCCGCCAGTCTGCTCGAGTTGCTTGGGCAACGGCCATTGGCGGTTGGATTGTTCGTTGGTCGGTCGCACACTGGGACTCAAGATGACTTGTCCGCCTGGAGCGTCGACGCATATGAGGTCGCCACGTAAGTCCAGTGGCCGCGCCGTATAGCGAGGGGTAGTGGCTTCGCGGCCGACACGAGAGCATTAAGAGTCAACCCACGACATCGGTCTGGCCGGGGCGAGCTGCGACGCCGTGAGACGGGAGATCGGCGCGCCTTCCTGCGTCCGTTGAAGCGGATGTCAGCGGACGGTTCGGAGAGCGTTTTGGGGGTGCTGCGCCAGGTCTTCTCCAGAAATCGCAATTATTAGAAGCTGACTGATTAGTGATATGTTGTTTCAGTTACTTGTTCTACTTGTGTTGTTGGTCAGTCTCTCGCCCCCAGCTTGCTCGTTTCTCTCTCGTCCGCATTTGTTAGGCAGTTAGTGTCGGTCTGTCTGTCTGTCTGTCTGCCATACGTTAATAGCAGCCTTTGTCATGTTTGTTGGATTCGGTGTTAACGAATTTATAGAATTAAGGTAAAGGCCGAATTCCTGAAATATGTTTTTATCTTGCCTATAATCTTGCGAGGCGGTATATGTGTAATGTAGAGCATGTTGTACACTTTATGTAAGTCTGAATTTATGGGTTTTATTTAAATAGTCATTTTTATAAAGTTGCCACCCTTCCACCGTAAGAGCCTTTTAAAAACAAATTGCACTTTTGGTGGAAAATAGTTTCTTGGTGTGAGTGTTTGTACCATTTCCATCCCTCTTACGGGGTGCATAGTTAATGTGTTTGTGTGAGTTGTTAACATTTTTAGTTTAAAGTAATCTTGTGTGTTGCAGATTTGCACCAGTGTAGTTTTTCAGAGGTCGCTGTGAGCGGTCGTGACTATGGCCGTGTTGAAAGGGAGCGGAAGCTTGTCAGCCCGAAGGCTCGTACTGTAACAAAAAATTTTTTTTATTCTGCCTCTGAATATTTTAATTTGATATTTCGAGGGTGCTTTTCTGCTTATAATTTTAAAACTGTTTTGAAGAAGCTTTTAGGAATAAAATTTCCATTGGTTGAAATTTGATTTGTTTCCATCAGTTACTCCTTGGCAACTACTTCCACGCTCACGTAGTGTGTTAATGTTCTTGATTAATCACTAGTAAATAAAGTAAATTCATTAAGAAAAGATTTTGAAGTAAATACGACGGTTCACTGTCTTTGTTGAAATCTATTAGCATTTGCCTAAGGAACCGTGATCGTACCCAGGCGTGCAACTATTCGTCAGAAGGACCATGAATGTCTTTCTTCAAGGTTCCAAAAAACTGGAAATCGCATGGGGACGGATCGGGACTGTATGGAAGACGAGTAAGGGCTTCTCCAACGAAACGTCTGCAGTGTAGTCGAAAAAACAGGCACGCTAGCTCCAGGAAAGTTATGGTAACATTTTTCTTTGGCTGCATCGGCCCGCTGCTCATCGACTTTCTGGAACATGGCCCCACAGTGGCACATATTCATTAATTATTACTAAACAAAATATATCGAGGCATTTCGACCTTGTACATAGACTGCGATACTTATTGCTATAGAATGCTGTTCAAAGATAGTATCAAGAATTATTTTGAGCAGTGCTCTCATATAGGCTTTTGCAGGATTAGATCACTTAAGCTGTTAACAACAAAGTCATTGGGATTATGAGGTGATCATGATTTGATGTTAGTGAGGCAGGAGATACACTGTGCATGCACATTAATGTAAACATCTGTTAAAGCCTGAATAATCACAGTTCGCATCACGGACCTCTGCGAGACGTGCAGAAAGAGAGTCAGTGAGGTATTGAATATTACCGACAGGGATGAGGAGCCACGCAGACTCTTGCGCCGTAGCACATTGTGCTAGGTTTCTGGGTTGAGAATCCAGATCGAGTTTACGTTTGGTGACCAGGATAGAACAGTAAACCCATCCTGGCTGAACCGTGTAAATTTACTTTCAAAATCTTTTCTTAAGAATTCACTTTATTTACTAGCGATTCATCAAGAACATTAACACACTATGTGAGCGTGGAAGTAGTTGCCAAGGAGTAACTGATGGAAACAAATTAAATTTCAACCAATGGAAATTTTATTTATAAAAGCCAAAAATAGATTTAAAATTTATAAGCAGAAAAGCACCCTCAAAATATCAAGTTACAATTTAACAAATGTGAATTTTATTCCTAAGAGCTTTTTCAAAACAGATTTAAAATTTATAAGCAGAAAAGCACCCTCGAAATATCAAATTACAATATTCAGAGGCAGAAATTTTTTTTTTTTTTTTGTTACAGTAGGAGCCTTCGGGCTGAGAAGCTTCCGCTCCCCTTCAACACGGCCGTAGTCACGACCGCTCACAATGACCTTTAAAAACCTACACTGGTGCAAATCTGCAACACACCAGATTACTTTAAACTAAAATATTTAACAATTCACACAAACACATTAATTATGCACCCCATAAGAGGGATGGAAATGGTAAAAACACTCACACCAAGAAATTATTTTCCACCAAAAGTGCAATTTGTTTTTAAAAGGCTCTTATGGTGGAATTGTGGCAACTTTTAAAAAATGACTATTTAAATAAAACCCATGAAATTCAGACTTACATAAAGTGTACAACATGCTCTACATTACACATATACCGCCTCGCAAGATGATAGGCAACATAAAAACATATTTCAGGAATTCGGCCCTTACTTTAATTCTATAAATTCGTTAACACCGAATCCGACAAACATGACAGAGGCAGCTATTAACGTATGGCAGATTGACAGGGGGATTACTGAACAACCCGAACCGTAGCTTTCTCTAAACCTCCCCAATTCCACAAGGGAAAAAACGGACCACCCAATTCACAATAACCACCTTCCCGCGGGTGGGCAAACGGAGAAGAATGTTGGGGCGACCCCAAAACAAAGCGGCTGGTGACCACACCAAGAAGAAAAGTAGAATTTAACAAGTAAATGAAACAACATGTCTCGAATCACTTAACTTCTAAAAAACTGCGATTGCTGGCGAAGACCTGGCGCAGCACCCCCAACGCTCTCCCGAACCGTCCGCTGCCAGCTGCTTCAACGGAAGCAGGAAGGCGCGCCGATCTCCCGTCGCACGGCGTCGCATCTCGCCCCGGCCAGCCCGATGTGGTTCCGCTCCTGTTGCTCTCGTGTTAACCGCGAGGCCACTACCCCTTTCTATACGGCGCTGCCCACTGGACTCACGTGGGGACTTCACATGCGACGACGCTCAAGGCGGTCAAGTCATCTCGCTGGCTCAGTGCGCGACCAACCAACCGACCAATCCAACCGCCAATGACCGTTGCCCGAGCAACTCGAGCAGACTGGCGGCCTAACGCGCAGATTCAGATGCAGGAACTCAGCCCAGACCGGGCGACCACTAGCTGAGTTCTGTTACTGGCGGAGTGGTAAGACTCATTTTCTGGCTTTTGTTTTATCCAAACGACAGACATAGTCGCACTCCGACGACAGACGGACACTGACTGCCCCACACTGAGCCGGCTGACCATCTGACTAGACTCGCCTCGACTGACCGACTCACCTCTACAGTGCTCATAGCGCCCCTTAAATGCACGTGAACAGGCAACCTTTCTGTTTCCCCACCAGAGGGGTACACCAAAGCTGCGATTACCACAGCGGCGCCACCGCCAGAAACGGAGGGCGACTGCTTCACACAACGCGCTGCGGCGCGCTCTTCAAAAGCAGCAATTTTTTTACCACGGCTCACTGGCGCTCTTCGAACCAATGCGAGCTGTATGACACGTTGCATTGTCCTACTGGTAGATGCCACGGTGGAGAGGAAAAATAATCTGCATCTGTGGCTGGACATGATCTCCAAGGATAGATGCATAATTGGTTTGATCCACTGTGCCTTCCAGAACGACGAGAACACTCATGGAATGCTACGAAAATATTCCCCAGACCATAACACTCCTTGATCCGGCCTTGACCCCTCCAATGATCCAATGGCCATCTCTCCGATGGAGCGTAAAACGTGAGTAGTCTGGAAAGCCCAGCTGTAGCCATATAGTGTACGTCCAGTCACTTTACTGGCCTCGAAATTCGAGACTTCGTCGGTGATGAACAGCAGACAGCATGGGCGCATGAACCAGCCATCTGCTGTGGAGGGCCATACGCATCAACGATCGCTGAACGCGCGTTGTTGGAGACCCTTGGTTCATTTGGGCGGTCGGTCATTCAAAGTTGCACTTCTACTTGCCCGTACACATCTCCATATCCGCCGTTCACGCCTGTCATCTATGGCCCATGGTACACCACTGTTGCCTCGGCGCCGGTTTTGGATAGAGTTCTTTTGCCATGCATGGTATGCTTTAACCAGAGCTGCACGCGAACAGTTTACAGACTCATCCATTTTGGAAATGCATCCACCCTTGGGTCGAAACCCAATGATCATGCCCCTCTGGACAGATTGCTCCGTTTCCACTTTATGACAACGACTGCACTGTTTTTCTGCGCCTCCCCTCCACTACTAGTGCTGCCATCTGTGAGTGACATCTAAGGGAGTGGACACGCAAACTAATGACTGCTGCTGCTGGCAGCTCCATATGGTTTCCGTGAGTGACGTAGCCCCTGTGTCCAAGTAGAACTGCTGGGCTGCGAAGCAAGCTGCCGCAAAATTTAAAGCTAATTGTACGAGGTAGCAGGTCATCTGTCATGCCAGTATACGGCTTCAAGTCATGTCCTGTGTGACGCCACTAAAACCAGCTGGTGGAGAAACGCCCTTACCTGCACTGCAATATCCGTAATTTAGCGCTGCATTGGCAGGTTTCACAGAGCATGTTGACGTTGAACATAGGGGGTGCTCTCATTGACTGGAACGTGTAGAGTACGATTAACAAAGGGCCTTTCTTCTGAAGCTATGGATTAATTACAGACAAAGTATTCGTAGTCGTTCATTGATCTGTGAAAAGTGCGGAGAATTCAATAGAATTATATCACAACACCATCTGTCGTTTAATGAGGTCGGGAGTCTGTTTTAAGATCGATATAGCCAAAGTATTAGTTTAACATTTCGGAGGTCGACGATAAGTCTGGCGTTTACTGGGATTGCATTTGTTATAGCTTCTCTCTTCACAGCATAGTGCTCTCTAATTAAAGGTGTTGCGAGTGATGAGAGATTCAGATGGGTTTCTCCGCTGACGCTGAAATAAATATATCAAACACGCGGCTGTACTGCAACTCACAGAGCAGCTTAATGTGAAAATAGACTGATGAGACAAAGCATTACGACATTGGATGCCGCCTGGTGACGCTGCGGGCACGTGACGCGGTAACGAAAGTATGTAAGCGGAGCAGGCACGGACGGGGAATCACCCTAGAGAAGATATGGACTGAAAATGGGGAAATCCATTGAGATAAACGACTTCGACGAAGGGAAGATCATTCTTACGCAGAGCCCGTGAACATCTCGAAAACGGCGAAGCTAGTCGAATGTTCACGTGCTGCGGTGATGAGCATCTACGGAAAGAGGTAGGAGGACAGTGAAGCTATCACTAGGCGATAAATGGTTGGACGTCCACGATTCTTCACAGAACGTGCGGTTCAGAGGCTTGTAGGATAGATGGTGCTCTGTAGCATCTCTGCCGGAAGAGTACAATGCACTCGCCTATGTTTCGGAGCACAGCGTTTATCGTACATTGTTGAACATGGAGCGTGTTTGCGTGTTGACCCAACAACGTCGTCAGTTACGGTTGCAGTGGGCACGTGACCATCGGGATTTGCGCGTCGATCAATGGAAATGTGTCGGCCCTTTGGGTGAATCAGGAAGGAATATTAGGGTTTAACGTTCCATCGACATCGAAGTCAGTAGAGACGGGGCACACGCTCGGAATGTTTGGAGGACGAGGGAGGACATCGGCCGTGCTCTTTCAAAGGAACCGGCAATATGTCTTGAGCGATTTAGGGGAAAATCTATATCTTAATGGCCAGACGCGGATTTGAATCGAGTCTCCCAATGCGAGTCCAGCGTGCTAACGACTGCTCCACATCGCTCCGTTCCTACTAAGCATACTGGTCAAAAAATTAGTCACCCCTAGCTAGAGAAATCATCACAAGGATCATTTAAGACCGCGTAATGCAGCTCATGGACTTGATAACCGCCTGGATTTGAATGAGTTCACAAGGAATGAGTTCACAAGGTTGTGCAGGTACGTCGCATCCAAGTTAAGCAATTCGCTGAGGATTTGATCGCGCACCAAACTGCACGGATGCATGTGTAGGTGTTTTCCCGCTATTCCAATACGACCCAAAAATTTTCTGTGAAGGTGATTTTGCAGGCCAGTCGAAATGTAACAGGGTGGGAGAATGTTCAGAAAAGCCCGTCCGGTTAGCCGTGCGGTCTAACGCACTGTGTTCCTGGCGGGAAGACGTGCCGGTCCCCGGCAGGAATCCACTCGGCGGATTAGTGTCGAGGTCTGGTGTGCCGGCCAATCGGTGGATGGTTTTTAAGGCCGTTTTCCACCTTCCTCGGCGAATGCGGGCTGGTTCCTTTTATTCCGCCTCAGTTACACTATGTCAGAGATTGCTGCGCAAATACTTTCTCCACGTAAGCGTACACCATAATTAATCTACCACGCAAAGGGTGGCGGTGCGGTGACTGGTCCGCTGTAGCCTGTTGTGGGGTTGTGAACCACTGAGGGCTATGGCGGGAACGAAGCCCCTCCGTCGCTTCTAGGTCCCCAGTTCCATACAATACAATGTTGAGAAAACCAGCCAAATATTCTTCCAGCCCGATGAACTTCGCTGTTGTCGTGTTCTGTGTGCCTGTGTCGGAAATGGACTCTTCCGAGGCGACTGACTACGAACGTATATTGCATGCAATTTCCGTCGCAATGTTCTCTCGCTAACAATTTGGGATGGATCTCCGTTCTATGCCTGCAGTAATACTGCCGAGTTTCGAAGGGCTTTTGATTTACAAGCTGTGAAATGCGTCTCCGGTCCATTTCAGTCAGGACCTTCTCCGACCACAATTACGACGTCGTGTTTCGTGGGCACATCTGTTACACCACTGCTCGTAGACTCGTTGAACATTCCGCCGCGAACCACCAATAAATCCAGCAACGTCACTCACCACATGGCCATGGGTACAGCCAAAGATGATCGCCCCCTTTCTTCTACTCTGTAACGTCTTTACATTTACACATGTTTATGTGCAGTGTCCAATTGAAAAATAAATGTCTCTGATCGCTACTGCCTTACGCTCTCGTAGAGGAAATGCGCGCACGGTTGAGCACGTGTCTCAATCGTTGCGTAGCCGGTCGGAGTGGCCGAGCGGTTCTGACGCTACAGTCTGTAACCGCGAGACCGCTACGGTCGCAGGTTCGAATCCTGCCTCGGGCATGGATGTGTGTGATGTCCTTAGGTTAGTTAGGTTTAAGTAGTTCTAAGTTCCAGGGAACTGATGACCTCAGATGTTAAGTCCCATAGTGTTTAGAGCCATTTGAACCATTTTTGAATCAATCGTTGCGTCACGTGTAAGGGCTTAACGATTCATCAGTGTGTGCGCATTGGAATGACTTTTTTTCCGGTGAAGTTACGAAGCCACGACAGACTTCCTGTGCCGTCCTTGGCAAAATAAACCTGTAAGTATTTGGATGACTGTACATACGAATTACATTTTTGTTTAGCTATTTTTAAATTTTAATGCCCAGACATGTCCAGTGTCCTTGTAAAAGTGATCCACGAATGACTAAGGTTACTAGAACCCCCTCCCCCCCCCCCTCGTCTCCTCCCATTACTGCTCCTACTAATACCACAGATGGTAAGCTTTCAAGGAAGCAGCTTTTATTCACACGAAATTCTGTAGATGTGCTTTCAAGACCCTGTTATCAGCGTAGGTACCATAAAGGCGTAGAAGACGTCAGCCGTGGCTGTTGTAAAGCTGACCCGCCCTTCAATGAAGTGTAAGGGCATGAGGAACCGTGGAAAGCTTGATTCGACTGCTACGTGTTTCTCTGGAACATGATGCGGTGTATATCCACTGTGGCTCAGACGACACTTGACAGAGAGATAAGCTGTGTGTCAAGGCGGTGAGTCAACACACCATCGCTGCTCGGGATGAATCAGGACAGCGACCCAAGTTGCACGTTTCCTCGGCATCTGAAAACGCACTAATTATAGGCACGATGCATGAGCTGGTGCACCTTGTAGTAATACCAAATAGACCTGTCTTTCCTGCCTGAGGGAGGACAATATTACATTTCAAAAGTAAGTATTTTCAAAAATTGTGCAGATGAACCTTGCTGCGCTTTTTTCCCGTATTGTTTTTTACGGTTCTACTTTATGTGGGCGGGCTGGACACCGGCACCGGCATAAACCATATTTGGAGCATTATTGAACATCTATATAATAATATAGTTTGTAAAACCGCCGTATCTGTCTGTTTATCTCTGAACCCGCTAATCTCCGAAGCTGCTTAGACGAACTTTCACGAGATTTTCGCTCCTAACTTGAACATTTTTTGGAGCGCCGTACAGGCTTTAGCTCATCAGAATCTGATCACGAAAAAATATATATTTTTTTGAATCATCAGTCTTCTGACTAGTTTGATGCGGCTCGCCACTGCCAACCTTTTCATCTCTGAGTAGCAATTGCAAACTACGCCCTCAATTTTTGCTCGATGTATTCTAACCTCTGCCGGCCAGCGTGTCCGAGCGGTTCTAGGCGCTTCAGTCTGGAACCGCGTGACCGCTACGTTCGCAGGTTCGAATCCTGCTCGGGCATGGATGTGTGTGATGTCCTTTGGTTAGTTAGGTTTAAGTAGTTCTAAGTTCCAGGGGAATGATGACCTCAGATGTTAAGTCCCATAGTGCTCAGAGCCATTTGAACCATTTTTCACTTCTGCTTCTTCTTTCTAACATTGTTAAAAGCTTCCGATGGAGACGACAAGCTGCTGTAATAGGACCTTAAAGAAACCTTAAGATGTATCTAATAGTTATTTGCGAACGGGAGCGGAACTGTGGTGGCAAGAAACGAGGAAATGGGCTCGAATGGTGGCAAGAAACGAGGAAATGGGCTGGAATGGTGGCAAGAAACGAGGTAATGCGCTGGAATGGTGGCAAGAGGCGGCATTCTTGAGTATGAGTAGTTTGGAGGGTGTACTTCACGACAGATTTCGTAGTTTTGGGGTGGGAGACGGTTGGCGTGTCGACGGGAGAAAACGGGCAACACGTATAGGTGTGTAGAAGGTATAGTGCTGCTTAATGGCAGAGCAGTATACTTTCATTTGCGGTAATAGGGTAGTATATTGGGTACTGATTTTCCGACTGACGTTTTGGAGTTGGAAGGCGCTTCAGTAAGAGAAAAAGTCACGACTGCTAAATGGTATAGGATGTCAGTTGGGCAAAGCCGTAGGATACGAAATGCGTAATGTTGTACGTGTCCCCCGAAGATTGCAAGGGATTTGTAAAATTTTGGAGAAGAGGAGATCCAGGAAACGTTGAAATGGGTAGGAGTGAGATGGATGAGAGATTGTAAGGCAAGTCCTGAACTGGTGGGGATTTGGGTGACCTACAATTTCAAGAAGACTCAGCCGATTTCACGACGTTATACAATAGCTTACGACCACTGCATCGTTGGCATAGCTCATTGTTAAACAGAACCGGCCAGGAGCGAATAGGACTCGTTCTCCGAGTGTTCCGTAAAAACACAGACATATACAGATCGACCAGCCCGGAAATCGATAATTTCGAAGATTTTTGTCTGTTATCGATACTGGCAAGATATCGGTCCGTGGAATTCCAAGACTTTCCAGAATGTTTTAATTTTTAGTTTCGACTCGGATAACAAATGACCAAAAAATATGTTTTTTGTGATATAAAATAAGAAAATCAACAATTTTAAGATTTTTTTCTCTTGATTTGTACCGTGAAATTTTGCTTCTCGTCAAATTTCAAGTCAGCGGAAAGTACGCTATACATTTTGATGAGTAAGTTTGAGAGTATCAGAATACGAAATAAGCGGCTGTATCTTCTGTACCCGTGGTCTAGGGGTAGCGTCTTTGATTCATAATCAAAACGTCTTCGGTCCCGGGTTCGATCCCCGCCACTGCCTAAATTTTGATAAATAATCAGCATTGGCGGCCGAAGACTTCCGGCATAAGAAGTCAGCCTCATTCTGCCAACGGCCTTGTCAAAGAGGGCGGAGGAGCGGATAGAGGTTCAGGGCACTCTCTTGTCCTACGGGTGGGAAATTGCCCCTAATCATTGCTGATTCTTCCAATCAGCAATGATCAACGACATGAGGATGCAGAAGGCAATGGAAACCACTGCATTAAAAACACGTAACGTGTATCCACAGGACATGTAGCCTGTAATTGAAGAAGTGTCATGATGATCTCTCCATTGGCATAAGATTCCGGAATAATCCCCCATTCGGATCTCCGGGAGGGGACTGCCAATTCCGAAGACGGCAAGAGCTGACAAGTGCGAGAATTATTGCACAATGAGCTTAACAGCTCATGCATCGAAGCTGCTTACAAGAATAATATACAGAAGAATGGAAAAGAAAATTGAGAATGCGCTAGGTGACGATCAGTTTGGCTTTAGGAAAAGTAAAGGGACGAGAGAGGCAATTCTGACGTTACGGCTAATAATGGAAGCAAGGCTAAAGAGAAATCAAGACACTTTCATAGGATTTGTCGACCTGGAAAAATCGTTCGACAATATAAAATGGTGCAAGCTGTTCGAGATTCTGAAAAAAAGTAGGGGTAAGCTATAGGGAGAGACGGGTCATATACAATATGTACAACAACCAAGAGGGAATAATAAGAGTGGACGATCAAGAACGAAGTGCTCGTATTAAGAAGGGTGTAAGGGGTTCAGGAGTGGAATTAAAATACAAGGTGAAAGGATATCAATGATACGATTCGCTGATGACATTGCTATCGTGTGTGAAAGTGAAGAAGAATTAAATGATCTGCTGAACGGAATGAACAGTCTAATGAGTACACAGTATGGTTTGAGAGTAAATCGGAGAAAGACGAAGGTAATGAGAAGTAGTAGAAATGAGAACAGCGAGAAACTTAACATCAGGATTGACGGTCACGAAGTCAATGAAGTTAAGGAATTCTGCTACCTAGGCAGTAAAATAATCAATGACGGACGGAGCAAGGAGGACATGAAAAACAGACTCGCTATGGCAAAAAAGGCATTTCTGGCAAAGAGAAGTCTACTAATATCAAATACCGGCCTTAATTTGAGGAAGAAATTTCTGAGGATGTACATCTGGAGTACAGCATTGTATGGTAGTGAAACATGGACTGTGGGAAAACCGGAACAGAAGAGAATCGAAGCATTTCAGATGTGGTGCTATAGACGAATGTTGAAAATTAGGTGGACTGATAAGGAATGAGGGGGTTCTATGCAGAATCGGAGAGGAAAGGAATATGTGGAAAACACTGATAAGGAGAAGGGAAAGGATGATAGGTCATCTGCTAAGACATGAGGGAATGACTTCCATGGTACTAGAGGGAGCTGTAGAGGGCAAAAACTGTAGAGGAAGACAGAGATTGGAATACGTCAAGCAAATAATTGAGGACGTAGGTTGCAAGTGCTACTCTGAGATGAAGAGGTAAGCGCAGGAACGGAATTCGTGGCGGGCCGCATCAAACCAGTCAGTAGACTGACGACAAAAAAAAAAAAAATCTTCTGATTGCATTGACGTAGAAGCTTTCATGTTTTACACCAACAAGGCACCGTGGACCTTTGTACGACGTTTGTTCAAAAAATTCCGGAAGACTTGTAATTTCGCGCCAATGGTGTGTTGGAGCGAAATGCGGTGGCATCCCTGGACACACCTACGTTTCATGTGTAACTGCCGAAAGTTTCATTATTATGTATCTGTTAGTTATTGTCTAGTGCTGTATTGAGCAGAACGGTATGTTGTACAGTTTGGGAATTTCGAGATGGCAGAGTTAGAGGAGCAGTATGTCTGCATTAAGTTTTGCGTGAAACTCAAGAACACCTTTAAACAGACACGCCAAATGATGCAGAAAACCTACGGTGATGAGTGGTTAAGCCGTACTCTGTGTTACGAATAGTTCACACGGTTTAAAAATGTCCGGACACAAGTTAAAGATGACCTTCGTTCAGGACGCCCTTTGACGTCTACCGACGACGCTCAAGTCAGAAACGTCAACGAAATTGTGCGTGCCAATGGAAGACTGACTCTCCGAGAGATTGCAGAAGAATGTATTTCAGTTGGATAATGTTATGAAGTCCTGACACAGCATTTTCGAGTGCATTGTGTTTCCGCCAAATTCGTCCCATGGCTCGTGAGTCAAGACCAGAAGGACCTTGGCCTCGATGTCTGTCAAGAGCTTTCGGATCTCGCAAATGAGAACGACATGTTCCTTAAGAGAACCGTAACTGGAGATGAGAAGTGAGTCTACAGTTATGATGTTGGCACCAAAGTTCAATCTTCACAAGGGGTCGGGAAAGGATCTTAAAAAAAAAAAAAAAAAAAAAAAAAACTGTGGAAGTCATGCTGGTAGCTTTCCTTGACTTCGAACGATTAAGTCTTCATGAATTCGTGCCACAGGGACAAACTGTTAATCGATGGTACTTTTGAGACGTATTTGGAAGCCTGCGAAAAAAACAAAAAAAAATGTGAGAAGGAAAGGGCGTCAAATGTGGCGAGACAATTAAGTCATGGCTCTTGCATTACGATAACGCACCAGCACATTCATCTCTATTGCTACGTGAATATTGTAAAAAAAAAAGAAATCATTGTGCTGACTCATCCTCCGTACTCTCCTCACCTGGGTCCTGCGGTCTTTTTTTTTTTTATTTTCAGAGTTGAAAACCTCGTTGAAAGGACGAACATTTGCAACGATACACGAGATAACAGAAAATTCGCAGTCGGCGCATCGCAAGAGGCGTATCAAGACTGCTTCCGGAATTGGAAACGGCGTTGGAAGCAGTGTATCAATTGTGGAGGAGAGTATTTCGAAGGAGACCATGCGCAATAAGTAAAGGGTAAGCGTATAAGAATTTTGTGGACAAAGTTCTGTATTTTTTGAACAGACCTCGTATGTGATATAAATTTGATGCGTCTTCCCTTTCTAAGGAAAAGAGTTCTGAACTGTCGGACAGGCACATAGGTAGATAGACGGACAAGAAAGCGATGCTGTAGGGGTTCCGTTTCTGCCGACTGAGATGTAGATCCCTAAAAATGCTTTTCCGTGCGTCGGTGTGGTGGTGCTCCGCCGTGTTGAAAAATTGAATGTTCTGCATAATTTTATACAACGCCAGAACATATTCACATACTTGAGTCCTGTAAAGGTCTTTTGTGCAAAAAACGACGGGCCATAAATCGCTTCTCTGACAATGATGTACAACACATGAAACTTTGCAAAGAGTCTCCCGTGCTCTTCTTTGGTCTTTGGCTGCATGTTCCCCGTGTTCTTACGTTGTGGCGGTCCACTTTTCCACTTAAGTGGAGCATGGCCACATTTCTGAAAATCATAGGTGAATGGAAATTGTTATTTACATCTCCACGGCCGAAATGAATTCACACACATTGTCGTATAATGCATTCACGAAGGGCTTGTATGCGATGAATCCTGTATGGTTAAAATAATGAATGTCGCCCCCCCCCCCCCCCCCCAAGACATTAAACAGACACATGACGACTGAATAACTCATGGCCGTATAGTACGTTCCGAATTCTATTGAGTGCGCTATGCGCCTTGAAATAGCGTAAGGAACGATCTATAGTTTATCTCTTACACAAAGAATGTTCTCAAACTGCTGGCAGAACCATCGAATGCTCTGAACTGTAGAAGGTGCAGTGTCGCACACTCGAAGCAAAACACACATCGCAGTTTACCTGAATTGCACCTTTTGGAATGGAGAACGCAAAACTCGTTTTGATGCTGTGTGCTCACAATCTCGATTCCAAGTACATTCGGTAATGAACGAGCGAGTTAACGCGCTATAGTTGCACCAGGGGCAACCACAACCAGCCACTAGATGATCTGGTAACTTACGATTAAAGTATGCAGTAGGGAAACCGCTTTATAACCGTTTCCACCCTGAACAACTTTTTTTTTGAAAATGGTGAATAAAGTTGAATTCTCTGTATACTTGGGCATAGTAGACACTGGGAAAAATAATAAAAAACTCTTCCATAAAAAATGTAGCGGGAAAACAATTAGCACAATCGTGAGGGTCAGGTTTTATTTCACCAAAATTATTCTCTGACTTCCAGATATTTGTTTGATATTATAAGTTACCTGAGGAACAGTTATGAATAAAAAATTATTCTTCATTACTTCTATTTTTAGTTATTATAAAAAATGTAACATAGATTGCAAATCATATTCTGTGGCAAAAAAACATTAATGATAAACTTTTTTTTATCTATTTTGTAACACAAAGTCATGGTTCAGACAGCTTCACTTTTCGTGAAATAATTGAAACAATCCTTGCCTTTTCCAAGACATAAGTACTGATTGCATTTTATGCACTTTGTCTTTGCTCTGGAACTGCAGCGCTCATACTGACATGTTCGATGTGACAAAATATCATCCACTGTCGGCCAGTGATCATACCCATCATATCGCTTGCCCAAACCTGGTTTCGGACGGGGTTTCTAAACTTTTGCCTGTGTGGAGGTACTTAACGTATCATCTAACGGTATTTCAAACTCTTCAGCTCTCCTCTTTCTGTCTGGACATGACAGAAGAGCCTGAGCTAGAGACATTCTAAATTTCAACATATCCATAATGTTCTTTTTAGCAGTCTGGTTTTCACGACAGTGCTCTCTGTAGAGAAACCAGCAGTTCACCACTGAAAGGTCTATGAAATGCAGCAAGCACTTGAGTGTCCATTTTCTGGTTCTGAACCACGTTCGGTAACACTCAACATGCTGGTCATGAATGTCTACACCACCCATATTGGCATTGTACTGCTGAATTACAAAAGGGCAATCTACATCCAGATAGGGACCCTCCTGCTTACACCACCTTTGAACTTTACATTATGGCTCAATGCCAGCACAAGTGGATGCTATCACGACCCTCTGACTGTCCTGCCACTCAGTAATTACTACAGCTTCATCTGCTCTAACATATGAATGGCACTCTCCTCTTTTCATTCTTCCCTCTTTCAAATTAACATTCTTAATTCTGTTTACCATTATTGTGCCAGTAGCCTCAATTCATTTCTCCTTACACTTTGCTACGAGAGGAATTGTGGTAAAGTACCTATCAAAATAAACAAAACTTCCTTGTGGGACAGTCTGTGTTAGTCGTAAAATAACAGAAGGGCCTAATCCTAATGACTTATAACCCAGAGGTGTAGTAGCCCCCTGATAAATTTCAAAATCCAACACTATACCTGATGCTGGGGTCATGATAAAGTTTTTAAGACCTACAGGCCTTGGTTTTCCTTTAACATATTGCTTCAGTTTGCAACGCCCAATAAAATGGATCATTTTCTCATCAATACCGTAGTACAGGGCTATTACAAATGATTGAAGCGATTTCATAAATTCACTGTAGCTCCATTCATTGACATATGGTCACGACACACTACAGATACGTAGAAAAACTCAAAGTTTTGTTTGGCTGAAGCCGCACTTCAGGTTTCTGCCGCCAGAGCGCTCGAGAGCGCAGTGAGACAAAATGGCGACAGGAGCCGAGAAAGCGTATGTCGTGCTTGAAATGCACTCACATCAGTCAGTCATAACAGTGCAACGACACTTCAGGACGAAGTTCAACAAAGATCCACCAACTGCTAACTCCATTCGGCGATGGTATGCGCAGTTTAAAGCTTCTGGATGCCTCTGTAAGAGGAAATCAACGGGTCGGCCTGTAGTGAGCGAAGAAACGGTTGAACGCGTGCGGGCAAGTTTCACGCGTAGCCCGCGGAAGTCGACGAATAAAGCAAGCAGGGAGCTAAACGTACCACAGCCGACGGTTTGGAAAATATTACGCAAAAGGCTAAAGCAGAAGCCTTACCGTTTACAATTGCTACAAGCCCTGACACCCGATGACAAAGTCAAACGCTTTGAGTTTTCGGCGCGGTTCCAACAGCTCATGGAAGAGGATGCGTTCAGTGCGAAACTTGTTTTCAGTGATGAAGCAACATTTTTTCTTAATGGTGAAGTGAACAGACACAATGTGCGAATCTGGGCGGTAAAGAATCCTCACGCATTCGTGCAGCACATTCGCAATTCACCAAAAGTTAACGTGTTTTGTGCAATCTCACGGTTTAAAGTTTACGGCCCCTTTTTCTTCTGCGAAAAAAACGTTACAGGACACGTGTATCTGGACATGCTGGAAAATTGGCTCATGCCACAACTGGAGACCGACAGTGCCGACTTCATCTTTCAACAGGATGGTGCTCCACCGCACTTCCATCATGATGTTTGGCATTTCTTAAACAGGAGATTGGTAAACCGATGGATCGGTCGTGGTGGAGATCTTGATCAGCAATTCATGTCATGGCCTCCACGCTCTCCCGACTTAACCCCATGCGATTTCTTTCTATGTGAAAGATTCAGTGTTTAAACCTCCTCTACCAAGAAACGTGCCAGAACTGCGAGCTCGCATCAACGATGCTTTCGAACTCATTGATGGGGACATGCTGCGCCGAGTGTGGGAAGAACTTGATTATCGGCTTGATGTCTGACGACTCACCAAAGGGGCACATATCGAACATTTTTGAATGCCTAAAAAAACCTTTTGAGTTTTTGTATGTGTGTGCAAAGCATTGTGAAAATATCTCAAATAATAAAGTTATTGTAGAGCTGTGAAATCGCTTCAATCATTTGTAATAACCCTGTAGTTAAAGGTACGAGGCAAACTGTGACATCTTCTTCTTACTGTGTCGATCACTGACTGGACTTTCCACAGCCTATTAGTTTTAGCCTCTTCAGGTGGTTTTATAGTATCAACAAAGTGCACATTATTCCTGAGTGCAAGGAACCTGTCTCTAGACATAGTGTCATTAATAGCTGATAAAGAAATAGATTTCTTCCAGTACATGGGTAGCCTAGGATACCTTATCACCCTATCATTAAATTTATCCCAAAACACACCTTCAGTTCATGAGCTGTAGTCCCCAGGGATTTCCCTGTTTTTGCAACACTATTCATGTTTGTATATTTCGTTGCCGCATCAAAAAACTTTTCACTGAAATATTCACAGAAATATTCAGCAGGAGTTCCAATTAGTGAAGGACTCTAGAATTAAAAAGAAAATATTTTTGTAAGAAAATAGGAATGATGCACGAAATAGGTAACTCAGATTGCACCTCTTTGTCACTGACCCCAACAGCACTGTAATTAATGTTTGGTGGATGAAACTTCTGAACAAAATTTGATCTCCGAAAAAGCAGTGGTGTGACACCTTCTGTGACACTGTGTGAACTGCGCTCTTCAGGAACTTCAGGAACCTCTTAGGCACTCAAATCATTATCAGACGAGTCGTCTGCCTGCTGAATATTTTAAGGAGAAGGAACAAACTCGTCGTCTTCATCTGACGAAATGCCACTCAAATCCCAATCCTCGAATAGAGAACGGACTTGATTGTCTGATAAACCTGCATAAAATAACGGGAATGTGCATAAAAACTTTCCCATTCAAAACTGCATGAAAAGCAGTAATATAGGGAGGACAATAACACAATCAACAACACCCACTCGAGGATGAAGTTACACAGTCAACACCTAACCCACACAATTGTGCTAGTACAAATTTAACGGACAATTACTGTGCAAAGATATGAAGTTACTAATAATTATCAGTATCACAACGTTGTACCCACTATTACAAATAACCAGATCCAGCAAATCGCCAAAACTAATTTAACTTAATTATGAACTACTAACCAGGCGCCAGCATAATGCTCACTTCTCGATCAACTTAAACAACATGTGCTGCAATCTGTTGGCGCCGACTGGCAACACAAACACGAGAAACGCGTAGCGCACAATCTGCACGACAGTTGCAGGTTGGTTGGAAACAAGGCAAGAGATTCAGTTTGTCGTAAAATAACAAAAACCGAACCCGCACGATCGTGTGGGTTCGGGTGAAAACGGATAAAAAGAGGAGAAGGTGCTACTTCAGAATTTCAGGTCTGTTTCTTTACCATTGGTGTTCGTAACTGTTCTACACCTACATGACTTCTCTACAATTCACATATAAGGGCCTGACAGGGGGTTAATCGAACCGTTTCCACTCTATATTTCTACCGTCCGACGCTTGCGAATAACGAGATCTTAAGGGGGTAGTTTAACCGTGAAAATATACTTTCAAAATCTTTTCTTAAAGAATTTACTTTATTTACTAGCGATTCATCAAGAACATTAACACACTATGTGAGCATAGAAGTAGTTGCCAAGGAGTAACTGATGGAAACAAATTAAATTTCAACCAATGGAAATTTTATTTATAAAAGCCAAAAACAGATTTAAAATTTATAAGCAGAAAAGCACCCTCAAAATATCGTTACAATTTAACAAATGTGAATTTTATTCCTAAGAGCTTTTTCAAAACAGTTTTAAAATTATAAGCAGAAAAGCAACCTCGAAATATCAAGTTAAAATTTAGGTAGAATATATATATATATATATATATATATATATATATATATATATATATATTTTTTTTTTTTTTACAGTAGGAGCCTTCGGGCTGAGAAGCTTCCGCTCCCCTTCAACATGGCCGTAGTCACGACCGCTCACAACGACCTCTGCAAAACTACACTGGTGCAAATCTGCAACACACCAGATTACTTTAAACTTAATTTTTTTTTACAACTCGCACAAATACATTAACTATGCACCCCGTAAGAGGGATGGAAATGGTACAAACACTCACACTAAGAACTTATTTTCCACCAAAAGTGCAAGTTGTTTTTAAAAGGTCTCTTGCGGTGGAAGGGTGTCAGCTTTATAAAAATGACTATTTAAATAAAACCCATGAAAGTCAGACTTAGATCAAGTGTACAACAGGCTCTACAGTACACATATACAGCCTCACATGATGATAGGCAAGATAAATTCGTTAACACCGAATCCTACAAACATGACAAATGGTTCAAATGGCTCTGAGCACTATGCGACTTACTTCTGAGGTCATTAGTCGCCTAGAACTTAGAACTAATTAAACCTAACTAACCTAAGGACATCACACACATCCATGCCCGAGGCAGGATTCGAACCTGCGACCGTAGCGGTCACGCAGTTCCAGACTGAAGCGCCTTTAACCGCACGGCCACACCGGCCGGCACAAACATGACAGAGGCAGCTATTAATGTATGGCAGATTGACAAGGGGGGGAGGGGTTTACTAAACAACCCGAAATGCAGATTGCTCTAAACCTCCCCAATTCCACAGGGGGATAAAAGGGCCACCCAATTCACAATTACCACTTTCCCGCGGGTTGGCAAACAGAGAAGGATGCTGGGACGACCTCAAAACAAAGCGGCTAATGACCTCACCAAGAAAACAAGAAGAATTTAACAATTAAAAGAAACAACATATCTCCAGTCACTTAACTTCTAATAATCTGCGATTGCTGGCGAAGACTTGGCGTAGCACCCCCAACGCTCTCCCTAACCGTCTGCTGAAAGCCGCTTCAACGGACGCAGTAAGGCGGGCCGATCTTCCGTCTAACGGCGTCGCAGCTCGCCCCGGCCAGCCCGATGTCGTGGTTCCGCTCCTGTAGCTCTCTTGTGAACCGCGAAGCCACTACCCCTTTCAATACGGCGCTGCCCACTGGACTCACGTGGGGACCTCACATGTGCCAACGCTCAAGGCGGACAAGTCATCTTGTGTCTCAGTGCGCGACCAACCAACCGACCAATCGAACTGCCAATGCCCATTGCCTGAGGAAACTCGAGGAGATTGGCGGCCTAACACATACTAGCACTCCGGACGACAGACAGACACTGACTGCCTCACACTGAGCCGGCTGACCAACTGACTAGACTCACCTCGACTGACTGACTCTCCACTAAAGAGTTTTTTTTTCTTTATTGTATTTAAATTCCCCATCGGGGCAGGCTGGCAGCAGCATATGCGCTGATCTTCAGCCGAAAGACATAGAACAAACAATAGAAGACATTTAAAAATAACAAAGGAGAGAATATGGTGAACATAGATATAAAAAAAGGGGGAACATCATGGAAGGCTATAGACAAAAAACGGGGTGACTGTAAAATGGAGATAAAAACCCGTTTAAAAGTAGCACACACAAAAAGCCATACACTGTGACAATTAAAAGAACACAAGGCACAGTATGACTGGAGCATAAAAGGTATCGATGGATAGCGTAGGACATAACAAACACTGACGGCGAACCTCAAGGCAGTACACAATTAAAATCACACCTTTTGACGCACAGGAGAAACAGCACTAAACACAACACTGATGTGGCAAACTGACGATGATCAAAATGGACTATCTGCCAGGCGCAAGGAGATGAGGGAGACCGGAAGAAGGGAGGGAGGGAGGGGAAGAGAGGGGGGAGATGAGCGGGGGGCGCGCTGAAGAGGGCCAGGTAGGGAGGGATGTGGGGAGGAAAGAGGCAAGTATGGGGTGCAGGGTCTCAGGGGGGGGGGGGGAAGGAGGAAAATCCGCTCCGGGAGAGGAGGGGAGAGGAAAAAGGGGGAGGGGGGAACAAGGCCAGGTTACAGTTAGAAGGAAGGGTAGATGTCGTGGCGAAGTTCGTCATCCGGGAGGGGGAGGCGTTGGAAATTGCCCCGATGAAGGAGATGGAGGGTGTGGAGGTGGAGAGAGGGAGGGATACAGCGATAGAGGCGCAGCAACGGGCGGCGGGTGGAGAGGAAGGAGGAAACCAGAGGGCAGGGGGGATCAAACCTGCGGATAATGTAAAGGATGCGGAACAGGAGGAGGTGGGGGAAGAGGATCAGTTCATACAGGAGCCGTGTGGGGGAAGGAAGGCGGATACGGAAGGCAAGGCGGAGCGCATGGCATTCATGGAGGGCCTTGTAAAAGCGGGTGGGGGCGGAGATCCAGGCAACACTGGCATAACAGAGGATAGGACGGATGAGGGATTTGTAGGTGTGGAGTATGGTAGAAGGATGCAATCCCCATGTCCGGCCAGACAGGAGTTTCAGAAGGCGGAGGCGGGAATGGGCTTTCTGCTGGTCGGTCTGGAGATGAGGGGTCCAGGTGAGGTGTCAGTCGAGGGTGAGGCCAAGGTATTTCAGGGTGGGGGTGAGCTGGATGGGACGACCATAAAGGGTGAGGTAGAAATCATGGAGGCGAAAGGAGCGAGTGGTGCGGCCTATGATGATTTCCTGGGTTTTGGAGGGGTTGAGACGGAGGAACCACTGGTTACACCAAGTGGTGAATTGGTTAAGGTGGGTTTGGGGGGTATGTTGGGACCGTTGAAGGGTAGGATAGAGAGCCAGGAAGGCGGTGTTATCAGCATACTGGAGAAGGTGGACTGGTGGGGGTGGCTTGGGCATATCAGCTGTATACAAGAGATAAAGGAGAGGGGAGAGGACAGAACCCTGGGGGACGCCAGCCAAGGGATAAAACATACGGGAGTTGGTGTTGTGGAGGGTGACATAGGAAGGACGGTGCGAGAGGAAGGAAGCGACCAGACAGACAAAATTGATAGGCAGGGCGTAGGTTTGGAGTTTAAATAGGAGACCGGGATGCCATACACGGTCATAGGCATTTTGGAGGTCAAGGGAAACAAAAATGGTGGAACAACGGGAGTTGAGCTGGAGGGACAGATGGTGAACAGGTTGAGGAGTTGGTCTTCAGCAGAGAAGGAGGGTCGGAAGCCACACTGGGTAAGGGGGAGGAGGTAATGTTGAGCAAGGTGCTGATGGATACGGTGGGAGAGGATGGATTCAAAGACCTTACTGAAGACGGAAGTGAGGCAGATGGGATGATAGGAAGAGGCATCAGAAGGGGGTTTGTTGGGTTTGAGGAATAAGAGGACGCAGGAGGTCTTTCACAGGTCAGGCTAGAAGCCAGTAGAGAGGATGACATTAGAGAGATGGGCGAGGACAGTCAGGAAGAAATAGGGGCTTTCTCGAAGGTGATGGTAGGTGACACAGTCGTGACCAGGGGCCGTGTTGCGTTTGGACTGGAGGATAAGTTTAATGTATTGTGCTGTGATGGGAGTGTTTATGTCGGAGGGGGGCAACTGCCCCAAGTACTGGAGACTAGGAGCAAGTGGAGCGACCGAGGTATCGGCACGTTCCATGACAGTGGGGAAAAGAGAATAATCAAAGTGGGGATCTTTGGGGATGGAGAAGACCTCGGAAAGGTGGGAAGCGAAGTGGTTGGCCTTACTGAGATTGTCAGGAAGGCGATCGTTATGAAGAAGGGGGTAGTGGGGAGCGGAAAGGGAACCAGTAAGGCGATGGAAGGCGGACCAGTACTTTGAGGAGTTGATGGGGAGGGTGGCGTTGAGTCATGTACAGGTCTGGCGCCAGTCTCAGCGTTTCGTTGGTGTAATAAGGTTCCATACGTGTTGTTGTATTTGCCGGTGGCGTTGGAATGTATCCCTGTCACGAGTGTGCAGGAAGTAGCGATAGAGGTGGCGGGAAGGGGGCGATCGTTATGAAGAAGGGGGTAGTGGGGAGCGGAAAGGGAACCAGTAAGGCGATGGAAGGCGGACCAGTACTTTGAGGAGTTGATAGGGAGGGTGGCGTTGAGTCATGTACAGGTCTGGCGCCAGTCTCAGCGTTTCGTTGGTGTAATAAGGTTCCGTACGTGTTGTTGTATTTGCCGGTGGCGTTGGAATGTATCCCTGTCACGAGTGTGCAGGAAGTAGCGATAGAGGTGGCGGGATTCACGGAGGAGGAGGACTGCCTATGGAGGGAGAGTGGGACGGTGTGGGTGGATGGTTTTAGTAGGAACATGTGCCTCCACGGCGTCAGTAATTACCTTCTGAAGGAAGGATGAGGCGTGGATGATGTCGTCAGGATGGCGATAGGTAAGAGGGTGACTTTCGACCTGGGTGGAGATGGAGTCCCGGTAGGCATCCCAGTTGGCACGGCGATAGTCATGGACGACCTTGGGAGGGGGTGCAGGGTGCGGAGCCAGAGGGCGGTGAGCAGACATTATGGTGAGAAGGACAGGGAGGTGATCGCTACCTGTGGGGTCAAGGATGGCGACAGCGATACGCCCAAAAAGTTTGGTGGAGGCAATGACAACATTGGGGGTGGTGTCATTTTCGGGTCGGGTGTGCTGGGGAAGGGGAACAAGGTCACCTTGGATCGTGGAGAGGAACTGATGCCACCGCCGAAGGGCAGCAGGAGTGCGGCTATGGATGTTGAGGTCGGCGGCAATCACATAGGTGGAGAAGGTGCAGTCAATGTGCGAGATGAAGTCATAAGGAAGAGGAGCAGTGGAGCGGACATAGATGGTGGCACAGGTAATGGTGAGGGAGGGGAAGAAGACGCTAAGGATAAGGTGTTCAGTGGGGTCATTGAGGAGAGGTTGTGGCCGGACGGGGATATGCTTAAGGTGGCCAATCGCGACTCCACCCTGCACACGAGGACCAGGATCGTTAGTGCGGTGGAGGATATAGGTAGAGGTGCAGATAGAATGGTGGGGCTGGAGAAAGGTTTCGTTCAAGAGGAAGATGTCGACCTGGTGGTGGGAGAGGGTGTGCATGAGGAGGTATTTGTTGGAGCAGAAGGAGCGAATGTTCTGGAAGAGGATGCGATACCAGTACCGCGCCATGGCGGGAAGGAGGGGGGGAAGAGAGGGAAGGGAAGAGACTTAAACTAGGGTGTCGAGGTGGGTGAAGGTGAAGTGGGCTTGGTTCTGGGAGTAAGTGGCGAAGGTGTTCAGGTGGAATACGGAGCAAGCAGCAAGGGAGATTTGTTTGAATGTGTGGGGGCGCTGAAAAGGGTGAATGTTTTGGAGTACAATGGTAAGGAACCGGATGATGTCCTCAGCCGTGGGGGGTGGACGGAAGGAATTGTTGGGTTGGATGGGGGGATCGACAGGACGAACTGGGACTGTAAGCTCAGGGGTGGCTGGAGGGGGTTTAGCTTTACACTTGTGGGAGTAGGTGGGATGGGGGCCATTGCAGTTATTACAGGAAGGAGGAGCAGCGAGGTTGGAGCAGTTCTTAAGAAAGTGGGAGGCCTTGCAATGGGGACAGGTGGGGGGGGTTTTGCAGTTGGGAGTCAGGTGGTCATTGTACATCAGGCACCGCTGGCAACGGTAGGATTGGGGAGGGGATTTGGAGGATTCAACAGGGTGGCGACGGTGGTATATCAGGGCACCCTGGGTGAGGAGATGGTCAATGGATGGGGCGGACTCGGAGAATACCCGCATGAGGTAGGTGGGACCAGAGGCATTGTGGATACGGCGGGCAGAGCAGAAGTCCGGGTGGGAGTTCAGTTCTGCCAACACTTCATCCTCTGTGATCACTGGGCTGAGCTCGGTGATCACAGCAGTGTAGGTGGGGGGGGGGGGGCGACGGGGAGGCTGCGGCTGACGAGGAGTGGAAGCGGAAAGGAAGGATGTCAGAGAGACGTGGGGGCCAAACATAACTCGTGGGAGCTTTCGCAGGAGGTCTGTGTGAAAGGACGGGGACGGGGACTTGAGAAGGACTGAGTCCCTGCGGGGAATGAGTTGGGAGATGGGAGCACCAGGTAAGTACTTTCGTATCTCCACTGTGAGGGTACGAGTGTCGACGAACTTGGGATTGGGAGTTGACAGGACAAAGGTGTGGAGGGTGGGGGCTGGGGTATGGGTGGCAGGAGGAGGGGTGGTGTCCGTGGAGACGGCAGGAGGAGGGGGAGCTGGTGTTGACTTTTTGTGGGAAGTGGCGGGAGCAGAGTCGGTAATGACGCGCTTTTGGGGTTTTTTGGAGACTGGAGGCTGGGAGGAGGGGAGAGGGACGGGGAGGAGAGGGAGGTGGTGGGTGGCAGATCCCTGTGGCGTAGTGGAGGTGCCGGGAGAAGCAGCCGGTTCAGTGGTGGCGACGGTAGCTCGGCGCAACACGATGCGTGCAGGAGATGCAGGTGACGAAGCGATGGGGTGGGTGAGAGAGGGGAGGCCGACCACCTGAGGGGTGGCAACAGAGGCGGCAACAGAGGCGTACATGAAGGCCGGGGTAGTAGTGGGAGCTGTTGAGGGTTTGGCGGCTGGAGGAAGGGTATAGAGGTGTGGGTATACAGCAGGGGAGGAGATAGGGGGATGGGTAAGTGGGGGAAGGGGAGGGGAGGTGTAAGGAGGGAGGCCAGGGGCGGCACTCCAGGAAGTGATTGTGGGAGAGGGGGAGGGGGAGGTGTAGGTGACAGTGGAGGTGGGAGCACTCATAGCAGACGAATGGCGACGGACAGACGGACGGGCAGCAGGCGGCGGCGGCGGCGGCGGTGGCAGCGGCGATGGTCGGCGACGAACAGACGGACGGACAGCAGGCAGCGGCGGCGGCGGCGGCGGCAGCGGCAGCGGCGACAGCGGCAGCGGCTACGGCGACAGCGATGGACAGTGAGCAGGCAGGCGGACGGACAAACAGCTAGAGCAGCAAGGGCGGCCGGGCAGACAGACAGACCGACCGACTGACAGACAGACACAATCTTCGGAGATTCCACCCTGAGAGTAGCCCAGGCTTTGCAATCTGACACTTTCGAAGGAGGGGATCCAACCCTCCAGATCTCCACTAAAGAGCTCATCGCGCCCCTTAAATGCACGTGAATAGGCAACCTTTCCGCTTTCCCACCAGAGAGAGACACGAAAGCTGCGATTACCACAGCGGAGCCACCGCCAGAAACGGAGGGCGACTGCTTCACACAACGAACTGTGGCGCGCTCTTCAAAACAGCAAATTTTTTTACCTCGGCTCAGTAGTCCTCTTTGATAATTTCCTAAACTCTATATTTTTTTTTAGATGAAATTCTTGTCTGGGATGCCTACTTCATTGTAGTGGTCATCCTAACTTCACCGGGAACACTGTTATTGAGTTAAAAGCCGATTTGTGGATAAGTGTATCTGTAAACCAGTCACAGCAAGGAAAAAATTGACAACATGTAATTTCAACGACGCCCTCGCAGTCATTATGGAAATTAATCACGAGCTCGAACTTGAGATCGGACCAGCCTGTTACAGCTTCTGCACAAGAGCGTGTCGAGGGAGCAGAGCAGCAGATGACAGAAGCTACCACAAACGGCCGCAGGACCACCATGGCCACGAAGGAAATGGAGGAGGACCTCCTTTTGGGTCTGGAAGGACAGCTGAGTGGTCCAGAGTCTTTGACCAGGGGTATGTGTAACGTAACTACAAAAAATGTAATCCAAAACTTTAAAGGTGCTTTTCTTTAAACTTCATTTTTCAAATTGGGGCTAGGGGGTGGAACATAACCCGAGGACGGTACATGCTATTTTGATCGGAATTGGATTGCGACATTCTTAATTTCGTTCTCCATCCGCGTAAGCGGTCGTTTTGCGATGTCCTCAAAAGTGTATTTTTCTGTGCACGCTTTTGTCTCCATTCCGTGGGCGAAGAAACTGACATTTGTTTGGGTACGTCACCATTTTGTTAGAACTTAATATTTTTCTGTTATCCTACGTATGTTGACATAGATGGTTGCGGGTCTCAGCTGTTCGCGACAGGATGTCAAATCAAACACCTTACAGCCGTCTAATTCCCAAACTTACTTTTTCTTGGGTACCAATTTCGGCGATTTACTACGCCATCTTCAGGCCCTGCGAACAGACAACAGTGGTACTAGTATAAAATAGATAACAACAAAAGGGTTGTGGCGCAAGTCTTATATACAGTGAAAGTTGGCAATACTCTCTTAGGATTTAAAGGTTGGCTACAGCGCGCATACACAAGCTCTGGAATCTGATATTGTTGTCGCGGTCCGCAGCGCATGGATTAAGCCAGTGTAGGAGCCCGCCTGCTGTGGTGCACACGTGTGTTGGGCGAGGGGTCGTCGCCGAGCTGCCGTACTGTTGTGTCCGCCAGCAGCGACACAGTATTCGGTATTGAGTTGATATTTTTTTATAATTTGCAGCACGCTTATTAATTTAAAGAAAAGGGTTTGTGTATGTGCGTAGCAGCAAACGGTAATTTTGATAATGATAGGAGTTGAGTTCTTAAGGGAAACCATTGTTAGGCGAATAGATTAAGTATTGATTTTTCTTACTGATTTCTTTTGTAATTGTCAGGGAATTGTTTCACTATGTATTTAATTGAGAAGTATTTCAGTCTGTCTCAAGAGTTTGATTAATTTGTAATGCCACTGGAGGCAGATTTACATACGAAGCGTTTTATTAATTGAATGAGAAAGAATCGCTTTCAGAATGTAGTTTTTGGGTTATCATTTATCGAGTTTAGATTTGACCAAACCCTTCCTCTTGAATTATATGTAATTGTAGTAAGCAGCAGCAGCAGCAACAGCAGGAGACGCCATACAGAACATGCATTGCACTCAGCATGAATAATAGGTTTTTTTAAGTTTTTGTTAAATAATGGAATGCAGCAGATCGAGCAGTGGCAGCAGAAAGACCAAGTAAGTTATTTGTTGCGCACAGGACCAATTTAAAAAAATAAAGTTCAGGCAATCTCTGTAACAGTAAAGTTAACAAGAGTACAATCACGAGATTTTCAGTAGAAAATACGAGATAAGAAGATATAGAGCTCGCGACTTTCAGCAGTGGTAATATGTAATAAAATAACAATACCAAGCAGTACAGGAAGTTACATAAAGTTTATTTACGTACAGGAAGTTAAATAAAATTACTTTATGTAACGTCCTGTACTGCTTGGTATTGTTATGTTTTTACATATTACCACTGTATGTAACTTGCACCACCCCCATTTTTAGTTATCTATTTCATACTGATACCGTTGCTGTCTGTACACAGGGCCTGAAGAAGTCGTCCGTAATTCGAGGAAACTAGTAGCCAAATAAAATAAGTTTGGAAATTAGATGGCTGAAAGGTGATTTCATATCCTATTTCGTTACAGGTTGAACAGAAGGGCTTCGGGAATTCCTGCTGATGACAAGCCATCCGGCAGCAATGGTCCCTTCCACATGACACAACCATTTCAGGGGCCTCCGATGTGGACACAAAATGATGTCTTGAAGATAAAAGTATAAGAAATAAAACTATATCACCAAACTTAACATTAATTTTTTATTTTACTTACGTAAATCACGAAAATCACCTATTTTTCATGCTTCCAAAGAGCGCTACTTCTTAAATCTCTCCGTACGAGCTCCGATTTCTCTTATTTTATAACGATGATCATTTCTCCCTATGTAGATTGGCGCCAAAAAATGTTTTTGCATTCGAAGGAGGAATTTTGAGATTAAAACTGACAAAAGATCTAGCCGCAATGAAATGTGCATTGGTTTTCATGATATCCACCCCAAACCTTCTATCATAACCATGTCACTCTTCCTCTATTTCCCGATAGTAAAAAACTAGCTCTCTTCTTTGAACTTTTTCGACTTCCTCCGCCAGTCCTATCTGGTAAGGATCCCATATCGCACAGCAGTGCTGTAGAGGAGGACGCACAAGCGACAAGCGTAGTGTAGACAGTCTCTTTAGCAGTAGACTTCTTGAATCTTCTAGTTTTCTGCCAGTAACAAGCAGTGTTTCTCCCCCCCCCTCCCCCTCCCTCACAACATTATATAGCTGATCGTTTCTATTTTAGCTGTTCGTAATCATAATTCCATTCCTAAGCATTTACTTCAATTGACAATCCTTATATTGGTGCGATTTATCGTGTAACCGAAATTGACTGGATTCCTTTTAGTACCGGTACTCCGGGCGGGGACTACTCAAGAGGACGTCGTTATCAGGAGAAAGAAAACTGGCATTCTACGGATCGGAGCGTGGAATGTCAGATCCCTTAATCGGGCAGGTAGGTTAGAAAATTTAAAAGGGGAAATGGATAGGTTAAAGTTAGATATAGTGGGAATTAGTGAAGTTCAGTGGCAGGAAGAACAAGACTTTTGGTCAGGTGATTTCAGGGTTATAAGTACAAAATCAAATAGAGGTAATGCTGGAGTAGGTTTAATAATGAATAAAAAATTAGGAGTGCGGGTTAGCTACTACAAACAGCATAGTGAACGCATTATTGTGGCCAAGATAGACACAAAGCCCATGCCTACTACAGTAGTACAAGTTTATATGCCAACTAGCTCTGCAGATGATGAAGAAATTGATGAAATGTATGACGAGATAAAAGAAATTATTCAGGTAGTGAAGGAAGACGAAAATTTAATAGTCGTGGGTGACTGGAATTCGTCAGTAGGAAAAGGGAGAGAAGGAACATAGTAGGTGAATATGGATTGGGGGGAAGAAATGAAAGAGGAAGCCGCCTTGTAGAATTTTGCACAGAGCATAAGTTAATCATAGCTAACACTTGGTTCAAGAATCATAAAAGAAGGTTGTATACCTGGAAGAATCCTGGAGATACTAATAGGTATCAGATAGATTATATAATGGTAAGACAGAGATTTAGGAACCAGGTTTTAAATTGTAAGACATTTCCAGGGGCAGATGTGGATTCTGACCACAATCTATTGGTTATGAACTGCAGATTGAAACTGAAGAAACTGCAAAAAGGTGGGAATTTAAGGAGATGGGACCTGGATAAACTGAAAGAACCAGAGGTTGTAGAGAGTTTCAGGGAGAGCATAAGGGAACAATTGACAGGAGTGGGGGAAAGAAATACAGTAGAAGAAGAATGGTTAGCTCTGAGGGATGAAGTAGTGAAGGCAGCAGAGGATCAAGTAGGTAAAAAGACGAGGGCTAGTAGAAATCCTTGGGTAACAGAAGAAATATTGAATTTAATTGATGAAAGGAGAAAATATAAAAACGCAGTAAATGAAGCAGGCAAAAGGGAATACAAACGTCTCAAAAATGAGATCGACAGAAAGTGCAAAATGGCTAAGCAGGGATGGCTAGAGGACAAATTTAAGGATGTAGAGGCTTATCTCACTAGGGGTAAGATAGATACTGCCTACAGGAAAATTAAAGAGACCTTTGGAGAGAAGAGAACCACTTGTATGAATATCAAGAGCTCAGATGGAAACCCAGTTCTAAGCAAAGAAGGGAGGGCAGAAAGGGGGAAGGAGTATGTAGAGGGTTTATACAAGGGCGATGTACTTGAGGACAATATTATGGAAATGGAAGAGGATGTAGATGAAGATGAAATGGGAGATAAGATACTGCGTGAAGAGTTTGACAGAGCACTGAAAGACCTGAGTCGAAACAAGGCCCTGGGAGTAGACAACATTCCATTAGAACTACTGATGGCCTTGGGAGAGCCACTCATGACAAAACTCTACCATCTGGTGAGCAAGATGTATGAGACAGGCGAAATACCCTCCGACTTCAAGAAGAATATAATAATTCCGATCCCAAAGAAAGCAGGTGTTGACAGATGTGAAAATTACCGAACTATCAGTTTAATAAGTCACGGCTGCAAAATACTAACGGGAATTCTTTACAGACGAATGGAAAAACTGGTAGAAGCGGACCTCGGGGAAGATCAGTTTGGATTCCGTAGAAATGTTGGAACACGTGAGGCAATACTAACCTTACGACTTATCTTAGAAGAAAGATTAAGAAAAGGCAAACCTACGTTTCTAGCATTTGTAAACTTAGAGAAAGCTTTTGACAACGTTAACTGGAATACTCTCTTTCAAATTCTGTAGGTGGCAGGGGTAAAATACAGGGAGCGAAAGGCTATTTACAATTTGTACAGAAACCAGATGGCAGTTATAAGAGTCGAGGGGCATGAAAGGGAAGCAGTGGTTGGGAAAATGGTGAGACAGGGTTGTAGCCTCTCCTCGATGTTATTCAATCTGTATATTGAGCAAGCAGTAAAGGAAACAAAAGAAAAATTCGGAATAGGTATTAAAATTCATGGAGAAGAAGTAAAAACTTTGAGGTTCGCCGATGACATTGTAATTCTGTCAGAGACAGCAAAGGACTTGCAAGAGCAGTTGAACGGAATCGATAGTGTCTTGAAAGGAGGATATAAGATGAACATCAACAAAAGCAAAACGAGGATAATGGAATGTAGTCAAATTAAATCGGGTGATGCTGAGGGATTTAGATTAGGAAATGAGACACTTAAAGTAGTAAAGGAGTTTTGCTATTTAGGGAGTAAAATAACTGATGATGGTCGAAGTAGAGAGGATATAAAATGTAGACTGGCAATGGCAAGGAAATCGTTTCTGAAGAAGAGAAATTTGTTAACATCGAGTATAGATTTAAGTGTCAGGAAGTCGTTTCTGAAAGTATTTGTATGGAGTGTAGCCATGTATGGAAGTGAAAGATGGACGATAACCAGTTTGGACAAGAAGAGAATAGAAGCTTTCGAAACGTGGTGCTACAGAAGAATGCTGAAGATAAGGTGGGTAGATCACGTAACTAATGAGGAGGTATTGAATAGGATTGGGGAGAAGAGAAGTTTGTGGCACAACTTGACTAGAAGAAGGGATCGGTTGGTAGGACATGTTCTGAGGCATCAAGGGATCACAAATTTAGCATTGGAGGGCAGCGTGGAGGATAAAAATCGTAGAGGGAGACCAAGAGATCAATACACTAAGCAGATTCAGAAGGATATAGGTTGAAGTAGGTACTGGGAGATGAAGAAGCTTGCACCGGGTAGAGTAGCATGGAGAGCTGCATCAAACCAGTCTCAGGACTGAAGACCACAACAACAACAACAACCGGTACTCTTATGGATGACCTCACACTTGCCATTATTTAGATTCAACTGCCACTTTTCGCACAATACAACTATTTTCTCTATGCCACTTTGCCAGTAGTTCTAAGTTCTAGGGGACTGATGACCACAGATGTTAACTCCCATAGTGCTCAGAGCCATTTAAACCTTTTTTTGACTTTACTAGACGATAGATGAGAGCATCATCTGTAAACATCTAAGATGGGGCTCAAATTACACCCTAAATCATTTATCTAGGTTAGAAACAGCAGAGGGACTAAAGCAATTACTTCTTATAAGCTACAACAAGAAAGAGAAAATTCGTAGCTATAATCCTCACAGTTGTACCATAAACTAAAGAACAGCCCCATGGTCTACTTCCTCTATTCTCTCAGAGAACTTTTTTTTTTAAGGAAACTAATTCCTGTGTTATATTGTTGATTATGCTGATATAACTTAGAAGCTTGTAATTTACATAGGATGCATGTAAATTTTATGTTTATTAACTTTTCTGACATTAATTTCACATACTGATTGGCAGTGTGCTCATAACGTATAGAAAACTATTCTTTTAATTCAAATAATGCCACAATGAATTCTTCAAGCCTCGCGTTTTCTTTAAAGTCAATGAGGTAAAGGACCCGGACTGTGTTCATCGGAATTTATCCCGTCTGCAATGCGATTTTCTTTTCAAATGCATCGTCATCAAGTTGCTTTCAGCTTGTAGTGTCTGAGTGTGGTCAGTGGGCAGCCATGTCCACTCAAAATGCGACTTCTGCAATCAATTCTGGATGTTCAAATTTTGTTACTGCTCTACTTTTTTCTTCTTAAATTCAACAATAGCGGGCTTTAAACTAAAAAATCATTCCAGGCATGCCCCTTAACTTAACCAACGTATTTTGCAGTCGTATATAAGGTCTCCATACTTTTCGTTCACTTGCATCGAAAACTGTTGCAACACACAGTGGATAATGCGTGCGACTTCAGAAATTTTACCATTTGTACCACCAATTTCTTTACGTGCTCCATGGTTCAAATGGCTCTGAGCACAATGGGACTTAACGTCTGAGGTCATCAGTCCCCTAGAACTTAGAACTACTTAAACCTAACTAACCTAAGGACATCACACACATCCATGCCCGAGTCAGGATTCGAACCTGCGACCGTAGCTGTCGCGCGGTTCCAGACTGTAGCGCCTAGAACCGCTCGGTCACTCCGGCCGGCATGGGGCTAGTGTGCGGTCTGGCACACCATGGCCGGTCCTGATAAAGAGGACGTGCACGATTTTAAAATCGTGTCAGAACTGGCCTAGAACGTCACACTCTTAAAATAATGGAACAAGATTGAATTCAACTGCTTTTTTGCGAGAGAAAGCAGTGCCCAACTTATCACAACTTTCACTGCACTCTGTCGCTTAGGGCCGTCAGTGCAGCATTAGAGCTGACACCAGTTTCACTACGTTTGGTAGGAAAGTTGCGTCGCCAAGCGTAACGCGGGAATATTATTCCAAGTGCGCTGGATAGGAGGTGCGCTTTCACGCCGATCGCTCGCAGCAGCATATAAATAGACATTAGCGCAGTCGGCTACCGGCCGGAACGGCCGATTAGTCGGTGAACAGTTTATAGGCAAAAGTGCCGCCAGCGCCTAGCAGCCGACGCCATTCGCCTTCAGATGCGAATGGAAAGGATGTCTGCACCGGTCACGGCGCTTCCCCTCAAAAACACTACGCTCATTTTTCGCCAGTCACCTTCGAACTAGGCGACATGGCTTAGAACTTACAAATACTTCCCTCAAAAGATATTATTTTTAGAGCTCCGTGCACCAGTCTGTGAAAACGGAACCCTTGCTGGATTACTATGTTGTCTGTCAATGCGACTGTTCAAAACCCTTTTTCTCAAGAACGGGTGGGTGAGTCAAGTTGAAATTAATGTCACATGAGCCGCGCGGTGTAGCACTCCGGCACTTTTCCACGGTTCTCGAGGCTCCTCCCGTCGGAGGTTCAAGTCTTCCCTCGGGCATGGGTGTTGTCTGTTGTCCTTAGCGCGAGTTAGTTTAAGTTAGATTAAGTAGTGTAAGCCTAGGGACCGATGACCTCAGCAGTTTGGTCCCATAGGAACCACCAATGGTTTGTGGGGTGCTCAACTGCTGGGTCATCAGAGCCCATACGAAGTCGCAATTTTTTGCACAGCCCAATTTTTGTACACTAACCACTGTCACGAATGATGTTGGTGATGATGAAATAATGAGGACAATACAAAGACCCAGTCCCCAGGCAGAGAAAATCCCCAACCCAGCCGGGAATCGAACCTGGGACCCCGTGATCCAGAGGCAGCAACGCTAGCCACTAGACCATGAGCTGCAGACCAATGTGACATGCTGAGGACCATGATCCCTTGGCGGTGTAAAACATTGAAGCTTCTATGTCAGTACAATCAACAGATACGGCCATTTATGTCACGTATTTTAAAGCTCGCAAACTCACTCATCAAAACTCATACAACACTTCCCGTTAATCTATAATTATAAAATATGGCAAGAAACAATGTTTCACATTACAAGTAAAGTAAATAATCAGAAAATTGTTAATTTTTAATTGCATCGCACGAAAAAAAAAATTGTTTTTCATTTGTTATCCGACGTCAAACTTGCTTTATCAGTAGTTCTGCATTCAGGCGTACTGGGTCGCAATCCTAAAAGTCAAACACATGCGAGGAATGACTTTATTCCTGATATGACGCGTTTCGGAATATTTGTTTCACATGCAACTTGAAACGCCATATTTACGTGCAGTTATAGCTTCTACAAATACACCAAAGCGACAATGAAAATGGTATAGGCTTGCGTATTCAAATACAGAGAGATATATAAACAGGCAGAATACGTCGCTGCTGTCGGCAACGCCTACATAAGACAACAAGTGTCTGGCACAGTTGTTAGATCGAGAACTGCTGCTAAAATGGCAGGTTATCAAGAATCATCTGAGTTTGAACGTAGTGTTATAGTCGGCGCACGAGCGATGGAACACAGCATCTACGAGGTAGCGATGAAGTGGGGATTTTCCCACAGCCACATTTCGTGAGTATACCGTGAATTTCAGGAATCCGGCAAAACATCAAATCTCCGACATCGCTGGGGCCGGAAAAAGATCCTGCAAGAATGGGACCAAAGGCGACTGAAGAGAATCGTTGGACGCGACAGAAGTGCAACCCTTGCGCAAATTGCTGCAGATTTCAGTGCTCGGCCATCAACAAGTCTCAGTGTGCGAACCATTCAACGAAACATCATCGATATGCGCTTTGGGAGCCGAAGGCCCACTCGTGTATCCTTTACGACTGCCGACATTGGACTATTGATGACTGGAAACATGTTGACTGGTCGGACAAGTCTGCTTTCAAATTATATCGAGCGGATGGACGTGTACGGGTATGGAGACAGGCTCATGAAATTCATCGACCCTGAATGTCAGCAACGGACTGTTACAGCTGGTGGAGTCTCTATAATGATGTGGGTCGTGTGCAGTTGGAGTGATATGGGACCCCTAATACATCTAGATACGGCTCTGACAGGTGACACGTACCTAACCATCCTGCCTGATTACTACATTCCAACCGACTTGTGCAGTTCCAGCAGGACAATGCGACACCCCGCACGTCCAGAATTGCTACAGAATGGTTCCAAGAATACTCGTCTGAGTTTAAACAATTCCGCTGGTCACCAAACTCCCCAAACATGAACATATTTGAGCATATCTGGGATGCCTTGCAACGTACTGTTCAGCTCTGCAGGATTAATGGTGCTATTTCCCTCAGACATTTGTCGAGTCCATGTCACGTCGTGTTGTGGCACTTTTGTGTGCTCACCGGGGACCTATACGATGTTAGGCAGGTGTACCAGATTCTTTGGATCTTCAGTGTATGTCGATGGATAAATTAAGCAACAAAGTCATTTCCTGGCTGACGTTTGACGTTCACCATTGTGACCCTGTCAGCCTGAATGGAGAACTGTAGAATATTATAATAATGGTCGCCTGCCTCCTGCATGAGTTTACGTCAGATTTATATAGTTGAAATTAAATCATTCTCAAAAATCTTCGTTTCCCTAGGACCGATATCTTGCCAGTATCAATGTCGATAAAAGGCAAAAGTGGTGGCAATTCTCGATTCTCGGTATGGATGAACTGTCTATATATGTAATTAAGTTTTTATGGAACACTACTCGCACCTTCTCAGTTTTTTTCTAATGCCTATCTACATCTACAACACTCTGAAGGCGACATGCAAAAAAAGGAGGAGAACCTCTCATTGGCATGAATTGTACCACTGCTTGGATATGCAAATGATTAGCATTTCAATGCAATCACATAAATTAGAGAGCGATGACACCATCTGCATTCTGTATGTAAGAAAAGCTACACAGAGTTTCTCATTCGAATCGATTTCGAATCTTCGTTTTTGTAAGAGACCATGTTATACCTCGAGTAAGAAAGATAAACATCAACCGGCAGTTGTAGGAATTCGGCACCACATGATCGTGGCTATACAAAATCGCAAAACCCCATGCATGCATCTCCAAAGGAACTTTGCCTCGTAACCGGAATAACACAGGCACTGCAATATCGTATTTATCTGCCGATACCGTGCAAGCGACTGTCAAGTACAACGCCTGAACTGTACAGAAATACATGATGAATGTACGAGAACGGGTCGTAGACGCATGGTTGACGACATATGCAAGTTTATGTCCGGCCATGAGTGGTGCACGTATAGCCAAATGGTAGCCGACGCGGTAGCTCAGCGTGTTCGGTCAGAGGCGGCTTGCTATCTGCAGAAAATAAATAAATAAAGGAATCAACCATCAACTTGAACGGATGCCACGTGACGTCCGTCCTGACCAAACGCAACGAACAGTACCGAACAAAATGGAAAAAAGTGTTAAGCGGGAAATCGGGGTGGAGTCCCGGTCCGGCACACATTTTCATTGCCGTCATTCCAATCCACAGCTGTTGTCCTTGTTCGCAATTGCGAATTCATTTGATGAGAAACTAGTTTGGTTACATATGGTGTTTGTTTGTGCCACCTGGTGTACTATTTTTCTTTTAAAAACTGCCGCAACGTACTTTCGGAAAGAACATCGTTTATCAGTCTTCTTTGGTTGGTTTTGCTAAACATAGATTCGTAATTCATACGATACTAAATAGACGCACATTTGAAAGATCGATGACTCGAATCTCTTATCGAACAAATCTAGTCAGATTTTCGGGGTGGTTATTCCGAAAAAGATACGCCAAAATTCCTTCCGCATCTTATCCATTGCGAGATTTCTCTCCAGCTCTATCGACCTGATTGTCGACGGGATGTTAAACATTAACTTCCTTCTTCATAACAAACGCTGAAACGAAATGCATTTTGCAGCTAAGTTTTTGATTTGGAGCTCACTCTACGATAACTGAAACAGATCTAACCACTAACAAAAAAATCCTAAGAAATTTTAGTCTCACGTTAAGTGGGTAAGTGACTGTACCAAAGAACAGGGATGACACAATCCCGAAATACAGAGCGTATAACAAGACCAGGATCAGTAACCAAGTAGTCGAACAACTGCGACACTGTGTCTTTGAAAGGCAATCAAAGTTCGACAGGATATTGTATGTCTTAGCTCCACCTCATTGTTAAGGGTGTCGTGAGGGAACAGCTTTACACTCCGCATACCTGCGACACACCCTTACCAATTAGGTGGAATTAAGACATTACAACATTCTGTCGAACTTTGATTGCCTTTCAATGACACAGTGTCATAATTGTTCGACTACTTGGTCAATGATCCTGGGCTTGCGTCTGGTCCATTTGGTTTTAACCATTTCTATGCTAAAGTATTTTATACTTTATGTAGTTGAGCTGTGTAACGGGGGCCTCAGCCATTCATACGATATTTAGATACGCCCGAAAATGTTTATAGCTTTCTCCGCTATGTCTATGGTGGCGCTAGTGTCCTCCGTGACACACATCAGCACCTTGACTAACAGTGTAGGCCTGCACGTCGAGGCGGGTGGAGGTTTGCTGTCCGTCGCATTCTGGCGTGAAGTAATTGTTCTTAACCATGGGTTATCAGTGTTGGTAGGCGGGGCTTTTCACCTTTTCTTGTTTTCTTATTTTGCTCTTTTCATTGTAGATAAACGTGCTTTTACCATGTCAGTTTTTCAAGTGGTTAGTTTGAACTATGACGCCCTGCTTGTTGCGTTTCAGGACTTAAATGTTTTACTGACATATTTCATATTGGTTGTCATGGGGCACAGATTACTAGGATAGGTATTTTTTTTTATCATAATGTCGATTGCAAAGTTTCCTGTCTTGTAGATGTACTTCTGAAGCTGTGATTTGAGATCACGAAACCGGTCGTATACCTTTAAAAGATCATATGCACCTGAAAACGCTTTACTTCAGAAACAGCGAACAGGTTGTGAAACTTGTAGCTAAAAGGCCTGATGCAAACCGCAATGTTGCGGAATGTGGCCTAAATGCTGCCACAGTGCATCATATAGCGTCGTGGTCACGAGCAAAGGCGTGGCTCATTGGTTGATTGTATGTGGGGAGGCTTGCGTGCCTCAACGATACAGATGGCCGTACCGTAGGTGCAACCACAACGGAGGGGTATCTGTTGAGAGGCCAGACAAACATGTGGTTCCTGAAGAGGGGCAGCAGCCTTTTCAGTAGTTGCAGGGGCAACAGTCTGGATGATTGACTGATCTGGCCTTGTAACACTAACCAAAACGGCCTTGCTGTGCTGGTACTGCGAACGGCTGAAAGCGAGGGGAAAACTACAGCCGTAATTTTTCCCGAGGGCATGCAACTTTACTGTATGGTTAAATGATGATGGCATCCTCTTGGGTAAAATATTCCGGAGGTAAAATAGTCCCCCATTCGGATCTCCGGGCGGGGACTACTCAGGAGGACGTCGTTATCAGGAGCAAAAAAACTGGCGTTCTACGGATCGGAGCGTGGAATGTCAGATCCCTTAATCGGGCAGGTAGGTTAGAAAATTTAAAAAGGGAAATGGATAGGTTAAAGTTAGATATAGTGGGAATTAGTGAAGTCCGGTGGCAGGAGGAACAAGACTTTTGGTCAGGTGAATACAGGGTTATAAATACAAAATCCAATAGGGGTAATGCAGGAGTAGGTTTAATAATGAATAAAAAAATAGGAGTGCGGGTAAGCTACTACCAACAGCACAGTGAACGCATTATTGTGGCCAAGGTAGACACGAAGCCCATGCCTACTACAGTAGTACAAGTTTATATGCCAACTAGCTCTGCAGATGATGAAGAAATTGATGAAATGTATGATGAGATAAAAGAAATTATTCAGGTAGTGAAGGGAGACGAAAATTTAATAGTCATGGGTGACTGGAATTCGAGAGTAGGAAAAGGGAGAGAAGGAAACATAGTGAGTGAATATGGATTGGGGGAGAGAAATGAAAGAGGAAGCCGTCTGGTAGAATTTTGCACAGAGCATAAGTTAATCATAGCTAACACTTTGTTCAAGAATCATAAAAGAGCCGGCCGAAGTGGCCGTGCGGTTAAAGGCGCTGCAGTCTGGAACCGCAAGACCGCTGCGGTCGCAGGTTCGAATCCTGCCTCGGGCATGGATGTTTGTGATGTCCTTAGGTTAGTTAGGTTTAACTAGTTCTAAGTTCTAGGGGACTAATGACCTCAGCAGTTGAGTCCCATAGTGCTCAGAGCCATTTGAACCATTTGAACCAATCATAAAAGAAGGTTGTATACATGGAAGAATCCTGGAGATACTAGAAGGTATCAGATGGATTATATAATGGTAAGACAGAGATTTAGGAACCACGTTTTAAATTGTAAGACATTTCCAGGGACAGGTGTGGATTCTGACCACAAGCTATTGGTTTTGAAATGTAGATTAAAACTGAAGAAACTGCAAAAAGGTGTGAATTTAAGGAGATGGGAACTGGATAAACTGAAAGAACCAGAGGTTGTACAGAGTTTCAGAGAGAGCATAAGGCAACAATTGACAGGAGTGGGAGAAAGAAACACAGTAGAAGAAGAATGGGTAGCTCTGAGGGATGAAGTAGTGAAGGCAGCAGAGGGTCAAATCGGTAAAAGGACGAGGGCTAGTAGAAATCCTTGGGTAACAGAAGAAATATTGAATTTAACTGATGAAAGGAGAAAATATAAAAACGCAGTAAATGAAGCAGGCAAAAAGGAATACAAACGTCTCAAAAATGAGATCGACAGGAAGTGCAAAATGGCTAAGCAGGGATGGCTAGAGGACAAATGTAAGGATGTAGAGGCTTATCTCACTAGGGGTAAGATAGATACTGCCTACAGGAAAATTAAAGAGACCTTTGGAGAAAAGAGAGCCACTTGCATGCATATCAAGAGCTCAGATGGAAACGCGGTTCTAAGCAAAGAAGGGAAGGCAGAAAGATGGAAGGAGTATATAGAGGGTCTATACAAGGGCGATGTACTTGAGGACAATATTATGGAAATGGAAGAGGATGTAGAAGAAGATGAAATGGGAGATAAGATACTGCGTGAAGAGTTTGACAGAGCACTGAAAGACCTGAGTCGAAACAAGGCCCCGGGAGCACACAACATTTCATTGGAACTACTGACGGCCTTGGGAGAGCCAGTCCTGACAAAACTCTACCATCTGGTGATCAAGATGTATGAGACAGGCAAAATACCCTCAGACTTCAAGAAGAATATAATAATTCCAATCCCAAAGAAAGCAGGTGTTGACAGATGTGAAAATTACCGAACTATCAGTTTAATAAGTCACGGCTGCAAAATACTAACGCGAATTCTTTATAGACGAATGGAAAAACTGGTAGAAGCCGACCTCGGCGAAGATCAGTTTGGATTCCGCAGAAATGTTGGAACATGTGAGGCAATACTGACCCTACGACTTATCTTAGAAAATAGATTAAGGTAAGGCAAACCTACATTACTAGCATTTGTAGATTTTGAGAAAACTTTTGACAATGTTGACTGGAATACTCTCTTTCAAATTCTAAAGGTGGCAGGGGTAAAATACAGGGAGCGAAAGGCTATTTACAATTTGTACAGAAACCAGATGGCAGTTATAAGAGTCGAGGGGCATGAAAGGGAAGCAGCGGTTGGGAAGGGAGTGAGACAGGGTTGTAGCCTGTCCCCGATGTTATTTAATCTGTGTATTGAGCAAGCAGCAAAGGAAACAAAAGAAAAATTCGGTGTAGGTGTTAAAGTCCAGGGAAAAGAAATAAAAACTTTGAGATTCGCCGATGAGATTGTAATTCTGTCAGAGACAGCAAAGGTCTTGGAAGAGCAGTTGAACGGAATGGAAAATGTCTTGAAAGGAGGATATAAGATGAACATCAACAAAAGCAAAACGAGGATAGTGGAATGTAGTCGAATTAAGTCGGGTGATGCTGAGGGAATTAGATTAGGAAATGAGACGAAGTAGTAAAGGAGTTTTGCTATTTGGGGAGCAAAATAACTGATGATGGTCGAAGTAGAGAGGATATAAAATGTAGACTGGCAATGGCAAGGAAAGCGTTTCTGAAGAAGAGAAATTTGTTAACATCGAGTATAGATTTAAGTGTCAGGAAGTCGTTTCTGAAAGTATTTGTATGGAGTGTAGCCATGTATGGTAGTGAAACATGGACGATAAATAGTTTGGACAAGAAGAGAATAGAAGCTTTCGAAATGTGGTGCTACAGAAGAATGCTGAAGATTAGATGGGTAGATCACGTAACTAATGAGGAGGTATTAAATAGTATTGGGGAGAAGAGGAGTTTGTGGCACAACTTGACAAGAAGAAGGGACCGGTTGGTAGGACATGTTCTGAGGCATCAAGGGATCACAAATTTAGTATTGGAGGGCAGCGTGGAGAGTAAATATCGTAGGGGAAGACCAAAAGATGAATACACTAACCAGATTCAGAAGGATGTAGGTTGCAGTAAGTACTGGGAGATGAAGAAGCTTGCACAGGATAGAGTAGCATGGAGAGCTGGATCAAACCAGTCTTAGGACTGAAGACAACAAGCCGGCCGGTGTGGCCGTGCGGTTCTAAGCGCGTCAGTTTGGAACCGCGTGACCGCTACGGTCGCAGGTTCGAATCCTGCCTCGGGCATGGATGTGTGTGATGTCCTTAGGTGAGTTAGGTTTAAGTAGTTCTAAGTTCTAGGGGACTGATGACCTCAGTAGTTAAGTCCCATAGTGCTCAGAGCCATTTGAACCATTTGAAGACAACAACAACAACAACAACAACAACATGATGGCTGTTCAATAAAGAATGATCATAATTTTTTATGGTTATAATTTTTCGCACTAAAATTTAATCTTATGATATTTTGTTAGCTTAATGTTCAACAAACACACCGTAATAGTTTCATTGTTGGGAAATTCTGCATTCGTCTCAACAGATATTTAGCTGAGGCCTATGCAGTGTTACAGGAGGCCTGTGGGAAGTCTTTTCTTCCCTACAGCATAGCTCGAAGGTGGTCTAAAATGTTTAAAGAGGGGAGACAATCAATTTCAGAGGGAGGTGGACCCGGTGCTCCAGTTACTGCTCTTACGGAAGAAAAAATCAACACTGCTGCTGTCATTGTGAGAGGGGATAGACTAATTACCTTATGATCACTTTCGGAAGTACTGAACATTTCATTTGGTGCCATACACACGTTGATGACAGAAAAATTACATATGACACGCGTTTGTGCGCTATGGGTTCCAAGGCTGTTGATTCCCGAACAAAAGGACATTCGCGTGCATGTCTGCATGCAGTTAAAGTTGATGTTAGAGGAAGATCCGGAGTTTCTTTCAAACGTAATGAAACTTGGCTACATTCATTTTGATCCCGAGAGCAAACAGCAAAGCTCAGTGTGCAAATCTCCTTCATCACCAACCCCAAAAAAGCAAAGGTGGTTGGTTCTGCTGGGAAAGTTATGGTCATCTCATTCTTTGATATTCATGGAATGGTTTATCAGCAAGTTGTACCTGCATACACATCAGTAACTGGTCTATACCACAGGGATGACCTGAAAACATTGCAAGTCCATATCAGGCGCAAAAGACCATATTCCCGTGAAGCAGGCTGGATGCTGCACCACGATAATGCGCGGCCTCATATTGCCAATGTTGTTGCTGAGCATCTTCCAAAAAACAACGTGAAGTGCATCCCTCACCCTCCCTAAAGTCGGGATTTAGCCCCATGTGACTTTTGTCTATTCCCCAACATGAAGAAACGCCTTCATCGGAGGCATTATCAATCATCAGAAGCACTGGTGAAGGCCGCGGAGGTGATTTTGAAGGACCTCTCAAAAATGGTTTCCAGCATGTATTTGAAGACTGGGACAAGTGTACCGCATTCATGGGAGGCGCTTTTGAGAAGAATCATCAAAATCATGAGGATGAGTAAAGGTATGTTGTCAAAAAAATTATGATCATTCTTTATTGAACAGCCCTCGTAGCATGGACTTATACGGTAGCTTTGCCTTCCCTGACCTCTGTTTGGCCAGAACTCGGGGACAGAGATTTCACTACAGGATGACATCGAGTTAGGTGGCGTACGCTCCCGAGAGCGGTTGTGCACTTCGTGGCCTGAGATGAAGTGCTTCCACTGCTCGGTTGGTTATTACTGATCCAGTATTATTAAAGTTTACTTGAATTACCGTCAACGAATTGTGCGGTGGCCATAACCGAGAGCATTCCTAAGTCAGGTGTCACTGTACACGGCTTTATTGCCCAGGATGTTTCATTTTGATACTTTGTGATTCAACATTAAAATCGGTTCTCTAAGTTCGTGACTTATATTCCGATTAGGTCAAACGAAGCAGTCATTTATGTGCGTATAGCAGGAGGTAATGGTGAGTGTATCAGTTATTGCGGAAAGAGTTGCGCCAGGAATGGTAAAAGTGGAATAAATTCTTGGCATTCCTTAAAAAGTACGTAAATAGTAATATAAAGTTGACCTGCACTTTCCTGTTAGCAGTTTCACGCAGCCAAATCATCACTGGAACAACGATCGCACGTTACATTTAAAGAGAGGCACTCATCTTTAGTGGACGCAACCTCGGCGACGTGTGCGTGATTGTACGTGTCTACCTTCAACTAGCACGTGTCCGCCCCAGTAGCTGAGTGGTCAGCGTGTCGGATTGCCGACCTCTGGGCCCGGGTTCGATTCCCGGCTGGGTCGGAGATTTTCTCCGCTCAGGGACTGGGTGTTGTGTTGTGTTCATCATCATTTCATCCCCATCCGGCGTGCAGGTCGCCCAATGTGGCGCCGAATGTAATAAGACCTGCGATATGGCGGCCGGACCTGCCCCGCGAGGGGCCTCCCGGCCAATGACGCCAAACGCTCATCATCATCACTAGCACGTGAACCGTTAGGTTGTTACAACCAGCCTCACTTACGTGTCCCCATTTAATCAGAAGTGTTGCAAGATCATATAAACAGATACTCTCAGTAAACGTCCTAAGAAACCATGTTGTGTCTTTTTCCTTCGTTCAGAAACTAAAATGAGCTCAGACTTCTGTGAGCATATGAAAGACAATTTGTAACTTAGTGTATTACCCGAAAATGAGCACCATTTGTTAGAAACGTGTACCAATAAATTTAATTCACTAATAACACAAAATTCTGAAATTTAGCGACAAATGCACTAATGTTTCAGAAAATTGCAAACCAAGAAGGATTTATTCGACTCCAATAAAGTATGCAGCACAAACTATCTGCATTGCAACTTAAGGGAACCCTGGACATTTTCCTGTATTACTTAGTGTTCAGTGAAACTGTAGGGACGTAAAGTGAAATGATAAGTACGTAAGACAGTAGCAGAACCTCTTACGCCATCAAGACAAGAGTGTCATATTCGTTCGATCAGGTTATATTCGTTCGATAAGCGTTGCTCACTGAAATGGGTCATCTAACAAGTTGAATCAATGGTCTTAAATGATTCATTCGTTCACTTCCATGAAGGGAAGTTCACAGAAGCAGAGCTGCAACAGTTGGGGCTTTTGTGTGTTCTGGCAGTGCCAGGAACTCAGTGGGAACTCCAGTTTACTTTCAGCTGGCCGTTTCGTACTGAATCCAAACACTCGACTTCTCGGAACTGATCAGCTGCGGGCACGTGCTATTAGAGGGCCAAGAGGAACCCGCTTGTGTGTGTTATGCAGACGTATTAACTGTGAATTAAAATGATGTGGAATCGATTCGTTTAGGTCTTAACCAGCTGGTTTTAGGTGATGCGTTATGTTATTTAGAAACTTCAACACGCTAAATGTGTGACAGTACTACACAGTTTTAATTTATGGTTAACGTTATGTGCTTCGAAGCATCTCCGAACCACGTAATGTCCTTCTACACTACACTGGTCACCATACGATCTCTGGTTATTTATGGTACCACTACGAACTCTTCGCTTTCCTGCTCCTTGCAGGACTTGTCTGTTGGAAAAAGGGTTATCGAAAAACTTCCGTACGAGCTCGAATTGGTCAGATTTCAGAGACCAAAGACCATAAGATCAAAGTCAGTTGTAAAATGACTTAGAAATGCACTGTATGGTACGAAAAGTGGTAATTATCTCTCAGTAAGGAAAAACGTGAGGTCATACACTTGAGTATAAAAAGAAATCCGTAAAATTTCTGTTCCACGATAAATCACACAAATGTAAACATTGCGAATTCGACTAAACATCTAGGAATTACAATTAGGAGCAACTTTAATTGGAACAACCACACAGATAATGTTGTGGGGAAGGCAAACCAAAGACTACGTTTTGTTGGCAGAACTGTCAGAACATGCAACAAGTCTACTAAAGAGATTGCCTGCACAACACTTGTTCGCCCTCTGTAGCGTATTGCTGTGCTGCATAGTATCCTTACCAGATAGGACTGACAGAGTACGTACAACGAACGGTAGCTCAATTTTTACTATCGCCAAATAGGAGAGAGAGTGTGTCACGGATATGATAAGAGGGTTGCGATGCCAATAATTAAAACAAATTGTGTTTTTCGCTGCAGCGAGATCATTTCACGACATTTCAAACAACTTTCTCCTCTGAATCTGAAAATATTTTACTGACGCTCACACACAAAATAAAAATACCATAAATCTGCCTTTTCGGACCTGTGTTTTTACTAATTTTCCCTTGATTTTAAGCATATGCCCAGCTGTAATTGTCACACCACTGCAAAAATGAGTGATATGCTACCTGTAATGTAGATGAACAGCTCAATCGCTGAATCTGAATAAGTCTGTAATGTCTCCAAGATCCCTCGAAGCAAAAATTGTGCCCAGCGATTGGAAGAATCCACAGGACACAGTCACCTGCAAGATGAGTAGCAGAAGTACTCCGCAAAATTGCCGTCCATTATCGTAGACATTAATCTGTAGTGTAATCTTTGAAACCCAAAAATGAAGGGGATCCGTTTCGTCCGACTGTGAGTAACATTGCTGCTCCGACTTGTCGTGCAGCAAAACACCTTTCTACTCTGTTGAGCCTACTAGTTTGTCGGTTTGAGAAACACATTAAGAGGATTTCTTACGTCGATTAGAGGGAATGCATTTGAATGACTCTGATGTTCTAGTAAGTTCTGATGTGGTCTCTCTCTCTTGTGTTCCTCTGTCTGATTCGTTACAGTTAACTGAGCTTAGGTTTGATGTTGAATTAACTAACCTATTTCGACGCGTGTTGACTTCCACTTACTTTTTATTCAGTCATCAGTACTATGACCGAGAGACCTTTTATTGCAAATTTCTTTATAGAAGACTTCAAAGACTGTGCGATGGAGTCGGCGACTTTGAAACTTGCCTGTTTTTTCAGATATTTAGGTGACGCTTTTCTTGTTTGGCCTCATGGCGGCGAGAATTTGGTCGACTTATTAGGACACCTGAATTCGATCCATTCGAATATTCACGATGGAGGGGGAAAAGGAAGGCTACCTTTCCTTCCTTGACATGTTGGTCAAGAGGGAGGTTAATGGTACACTGGGGCACGCTGTTTATAGGAACTGACTCGTATCTGCAGGCTGATAGTTATCAGCGTCTGGCTCAGCGTGAAGGAGTACTTCGTACCTTGCTTCATAGGGCCAACGTCATTTCAAACGCTTAGAGTTTGTTGGGTGATTTATCTCGATCACTTTTCGTCAGAATGGATATAGTGAAAGATCAGACACGCATTGCGCTATCGACCAACCGTGCACCGGCGAGTGATGATAATACCGAGGTTACACGAAGGTCTACGGTCTTTCTTCCTTACACAGGGAGCACTTCCAACACGATTGGTCGTATTTTGTGGAAATGTGGTGTCAAATGAGTTTTCCGACCTCCATCTAAGATTAGGGTCCTTTTAGGTTCCGTTAATGAGGATATGGGTTTCCGTAAGGCAGGTGTCTACATATACCTTGCATATGTCGCATGTCATATATTGGTCAGGCTTACAGGACCAAGGACGATTGGTGTATCGAGCATAAGCGTCGCACACACTTGCAACAGCCGAACATAGTGACAATTCAAAACTTAGTTTTGGCACCGGTCATTGTACGAAATACAACCACACGGAGATTATGGCATGCTCTTCGAGTCTTTGACGAAGTGTTATTAAGTTGTTGTTGTTGTTGTTGCTGTGGTCTTCAGTCCTGAGACTGGTTTGATGCAGCTCTCCATGCTACTCTATCCTGTGCAAGCTTCTTCATCTCCCAGTACTTACTGCAACCTACAACCTTCTGAATCTACTTAGTGTATTCATCTCTTGGTCTCCCTCTACGATTTTTACCCTCCACGCTGCCCTCCAATGCTAAATTTGTGATCCCTTGATGCCTCAGAACATGTCCTACCAACCGATCCTTTATTCTACTCAAGTTGTGCCACAAACTCCTCTTCTCCCCAATTCTATTCAATACCTCCTCATTAGTTATGTGATCTACCCATCTAATCTTCAGCATTCTTCTGTAGCACCACGTTTCGAAAGCTTATATTCTCTTCTTGTCCAAACTATTTATCGTCAATGTTTCACTACCATACATGGCTACACTCCATACAAATACTTTCAGAAACGACTTCCTGACACTTAAATCTATACTCGATGTTAACAAATTTCTCTTCTTCAGAAACGCTTTCCTTGCAATTGCCAGTCTACATTTTATATCCTCTCTACTTCGACCATCATCAGTTATTTTGCTCCCCAAATAGCAAAACTCCTTTACTACTTTGTCTCATTTCCTAATCTAAATCCCTCAGCATCACCCGACTTAATTCGACTACATTCCATTATCCTCGTTTTGCTTTTGTTGATGTTCATCTTATATCCTCCTTTCAAGACACTGTCCATTCCGTTCAACTGCTCTTCCAAGACCTTTGCTGTCTCTGACAGAATTACAATGTCATCGGCGAATCTCAACATTTTTATTTCTTTTCCATGGACTTTAATACCTACACCAAATTTTTCTTTTGTTTCCTTCACTGCTTGCTCAATATACAGATTAGATAACATCGGGGACAGGCTACAACCCTGTCTCACTCCCTTCCCAACCGCTGCTTCCCTTTCATGCCCGTCGACTCTTATAACTGCCATCTGGTTTCTGTACAAATTTTAAATAGCCCTTCGCTCCTTGTATTTTACCCTTGCCACCTTCAGAATTTGAAAGAGAGTATTCCAGTCAACATTGTCAAAAGCTTTCTCAAAGTCTACAAATGCTAGAAATGTAGGTTTGCCTTTCCTTAATCTATTTTCTAATATAAGTCGTGGGGTCAGTATTGCCTCACGTGTTCCAACATTTCTACGGAATCCAAACTGATCTGCGCCGAGGTCGGCTTCTACTAGTTTTTCCATTCGTCTGTAAAGAATCTGCGTTAGTATTTTGCAGCCGTGACTTATTAATCTGATATTTCATAATTTTCACATTTGTCAACACATGCTTTCTTTGGGATTGGAATTATTATATTCTTCTTGAAGTCTGAGGGTATTTCGCCTGTTTCATACATCTTGCTCACCAGATGGTAGAGTTTCGTCAGGACTGGCTCTCCCAAGGCTGTCAGTAGTTCCAATGGAATGTTGTCTACTCCTGGGGCCTTGTTTCGACTTAGGTCTTTCAGTGCTCTGTCAAACTCTTCACGCAGTATTATATCTCCCATTTCATCTTCATCTACATCCTCTTCCATTTCCATAATATTGTCCTCAAGAACATCGACCTTGTACGGACCCTCTATATACTCCTTCCACCTTTCTGCTTTCCATTCTTTGGTTAGAACTGGGTTTCCATCTGAGCTTTTGATATTCATACAAGTTATTAATATATTCATACAATATTAATATATTCATACAAGTTATTAAGTAAGGAGTTGAAAACCATCAAGTAACTTTGTAAAGGTTTCTGCTTAAATTCTGCGTGGAATCCAGTTTTCGGCCTTGTCAGGAAACAGAGGGGTAGAGTTATTGCTACATAACCGTAGTTTAGTAATTTTGACCATTGTTAACTTCTAGTGTCGGTCATCTTTGGTTGTGTGGTGAGCGTGTTTAAAGTGTGTGTGTGTGTTCAAAAAAATGGTTCTGAGCACTATGGGACTTAACATTTGTGGTCATCAGTCCCCTAGAACTTAGAACTACTTAAACCTAACTAACCTAAGGACATCACACACATCCATGCCCGAGGCAGGATTCGAACCCGCGACCGTAGCAGTCGCACTGTTCCGGACTGCGCGCCTAGAACCGCTAGACCAACGCGGCCGGCTGTGTTTGTGTGTGTGTGTGTGTGTGTTTGTGAGTGTTATGTTTACGGAATTGCTCTCCAAACTCACGTATTAAATTCAGTTGCCCACCGCTTACTTTCTCGACTTTTACCTTGAAAATGTCAGGGAGGTCACCTGTCGAATTATCGACTGCTGTCAAAAACGTCCCCCGGCTGTATTCCCGTAACTTTGATGAGCAAATCCCTGACTGGTCCAACTGGTCCCTAATTTGTCACACATAGAGCCTGTCTTGGATGCAGATGAGAAGTTTACTTCCCTACTAGCCCTCAACCAGCCTTCGTGAACTGACACAAAATGTGTTTCAGAATTGACAAGAGATTTCTCAAGATGGTTTCGGAAGCTGTTAGCTTCTGCGGCAAATGTGTATTCGCTCCCGCGGAGCTCAGAACTTATAAGAATGTCGATAATGGACATCAGCTCCGAATGGAATGAAAGTTAAATTTCTTAATAGTCATGTGATGTTCATCTGCGCATACAGGGTGTCCCACAAAGGGGTTTACATTGTTTGAAGTTTAATAACTGAAGAGGCATTAATGATAGCCAGATCCAATTTTAATTACACGTTCCTCTCATGACTCGTGTGTGCAGCCATACATTTTTCTCAGTTGTTTATTTTCGTTGCCAGCAAATTCACGAAAGTAACTAGATGGCTGGGAACCTGAAGCAAAGAAAGTGGATTTTAAAGCGTTATTGGAACTGTAGAAACATTAAAGAAGTACAGAGACGGTCGCGGTAAAATTTGATACTGCGCCACCGTCACGTGCTAACAGTAACGAAATTATGCGATGGATTTGAGAGGGAAGATAGTATATGTGATCAGAAAAAGGGACGATATATCAGGAAGAAATCTGTGGCGGACGAAGGAGTGCAAACTTCCACAAGATAGCAAAAGAAGTCCATACGGCAGGCAAGCTGCGTGTGAATCAGGTGTAAGCAAGTGTCCACAGCATTTTTAAATAACGTAAATGGAAACCGTACTGGCCGGCCGAAGTGGCCGTGCGGTTAAAGGCGCTGCAGTCTGGAACCGCAAGACCGCTACGGTCGCAGGTTCGAATCCTGCCTCGGGCATGGATGTGTGTGATGTCCTTAGGTTAGTTAGATTTAAGTAGTTCTAAGTTCTAGGGGACTAATAACCTCAGCAGTTGAGTCCCATAGTGCTCAGAGCCATTTGAACCATTTTTTTGAAACCGTACTTACCCAGGTTGCTTCAAGACCTGAACAAGGACGAACCGGGAAAGGCGCCACGAATTTTATGAATGGATTTGCGAAAATTTAGATCCCGCCAGGATAGCCGAGAGCGCTAACGCGCTGCTTCCTGGACTCGGGTAGGCGCGCCGGCGCTGGATCGAATCCGCGCGGCGGATTAACGATAAGGGCCGGTGTGCCAGCCAGCCTGGATGTGGTTTTTAGGCGGTTTTCCACATCCCGCTAGGTGAATACCGGGCTGGTCCCCACGTTCCGCCTCAGTTCCACGACTCGCCAAAATCTGAACACATTCGCATTATTCCATGAATTACACTAGACGCCGACAGCTGGGGTACACAAATTCCGTCCCGGGGGGTACAGGGTGGCGGCAGGAAGGGCATCCGGCCACCCCTTCATCCTAACCTTGCCCAATCCTTCCTAAGAATGCCGTCCCCGCGTCAGTGCGGGACATGGCACCAGTGAAAGAAGGAAAGAATTTGCGAAAATGTACAATTGACTGATTTCATTGTTTGGTCTGATGGGGCGACATTTAAACTGAACGGAATCATCAATCGCCATACGTCGGTGTAGAGCGTAACAGATAATCCCCATTTTACGGAAGAACATGCCATTAATCTTCCTGAGTTATCAGTGTGGTATGTCTGTCAGAGGAATTGCAGGACCATTCTTTCTTAAAGGCGCAGTGACAAGTGTGAAGTAGCTTAGCAGGTTGCAGGAATAAAATGTACCAACTGCTCAGTGATAAAGTTAAAAAAAAGAAGAAAAACGAGATGGAACTCGATCACATTACCATCGTGTCGTGAGGCAATTCCTGGATGAAAGGTTTATTGAGAGGGGGGTAGGGTGACGAGAAAGTGTTGAGTTTCCATCCAGATCCCACGATCTAACGCCATGAGACAAGTTTCCTTAGGGGAATTCTAAGGGTCCCGGCTACAGCGCAAAGCCACGTAAGCTGGATGACATGGGAGAATTGCTTGTGATAGCCTGCCATTCCAATGGCAATCGTTAACACATGATTGTCGCTGTGCTCCGCAGAGTTGCAGTCATTGTATTGCTGCCTATGGACTACATTTTGATCATCTTCAACAGTAAAACACCATTAGTAATGTCGCAACCATGTGTGTGACTTAAAAATTCACCCTCTTTGTTATTTTTGTTAGTAATCAAAGTGCAAGCAGACGAAAGCCATTCGTGGGACAACCGGTGTTTTGATATCTGTAAGATCTATGCTTCGTCGTAAAACAATTTCCATTTACGGCGTTATGCCAACGGCCTTGCTGCTGTGGTAACACCGGTTCCCGTCAGATCACCGAAGTTAAGTGGTGACAGACTTGGCTAGCACTTGGGCGAGTGACCGTCCGAGGCTGCCGAGCGCTGTTGGCAAGCGGGATGAACTCAGCTCTCGTGAGAACAATTGAGGAGCTACTTGACTGAGAAGTGGCGGCTCCGGTCACGAAAACTGACAACGGTCGCGAGAGCGGTGTACAATTCAATATCCGCGTCTAGTGACGCCTATTGCCTGAGGATGACATGGCGGTCGGTCGGTGGACGTCTATTCTGAGGATGACATGGCGGTCGGTCGGTACCGATGAGCCGTCACCACCTGTTCGGGCGTAGTATGTTTATTTACGTCGGTGTAGCTCAGCAGCGAGGCAAAATCTCGGCTCGGCTAAGACTTTTAAACGACCTGCTGCACAGAGCTAGAGAGTGGCAGCTGTGGAAGACCGCTTGCGCCGATGTTCCACCAGGGGCGAGCTGAAGGCCAGCAGGGACGGCTGCTCTGCCGTTCCCACGGCGCGCTTGCGCCGTCACGCCTTGTGGCCGGTCCCAGCCACGCCGCAGATGCGGGACAGCTGGAAAAAAGACCGCAGACCTGCGCTTCCGGCTAGCGGCTCCTGCAGACTGCCGGACGGGAAGAAAGGCGCTAAAAACACGGAGGCTCGTGGCTCAGGGCGAGTGCCTTTCAAAGGGCAGCGACCACGCGACACACCGGCTGCTGTAAAATATGAGTTACGAGCGACCGCGGTGCTACAGTAGCACGTCCTGCGATGGTGGCGTCAGTACAGATGGAGCCACTAGCACAGTGCCGGAAACCTGCCTGAAAAGGATGAAGCTGCGACCATACAAAAAGAAGCTTTCACGAGAAACACGTAAATGTAAAAATAAAAGACCGGACATATATAGATGTTCTTGAACTCCTCCTCTCCAGAAAGAGGACCGAGTATATCTACATCTACATCTACATCCATACTCCGCAAGCCACCTGACGGTGTGTGGCGGAGGGTACCTTGAGTACACCTATCGGTTCTCCCTTCTATTCCAGTCTCGTATTGTTCGTGGAAAGAAGGATTGTCGGTATGCTTCTGTGTGGGCTCTAATCTCTCTGGTTTTATCCTCATGGTCTCTCCTCGAGATATACGTAGGAGGGAGCAATATACTGCTGGACTCTTCGGTGGAGGTATGTTCTCGAAACTTCAACAAAAGCCCGTACCGAGCTACTGAGCGTCTCTCTTGCAGAGTCTTCCACTGGAGTTTATCTATCATCTCCGTAACGCTTTCGCGATTACTAAATGATCCTGTAACAAAGCGCGCTGCTCTCCGTTGGATCTTCTCTATCTCTTCTATCAACCCTATCTGGTACGGATCCCACACTGCTGAGCAGTATTCAAGCAGTGGGCGAACAAGCGTACTGTAACCTACTTCCTTTGTTTTCGGAATGCATTTCTTTAATATTCTTCCAATGAATCAGTCTGGCATCTGCTTTATCAACGATCACCTTTATGTGATCATTCCATTTTAAATCACTCCTAATGCGCACTCCCAGATAATTTATGGAATTAACTGCTTCCAGTTGCTGACCTGCTATTTTGTAGCTAAATGATAAGGGATCTATCTTTCTATGTATTCGCAGCACATTACACTTGTCTACATTGAGATTCAATTGCCATTCCCCGCACTATCCGACAATTCGCTGCAGATCCTCCTGCATTTCAGTACAATTTTCCATTTGTATGTCAGCTAATGGGCCAGACAGCTCAGCTGGGCTTCCGAGTGCCTCTTAACTTTTTTTTTTATCGAACATCTTTCATGGCCTCTACAGGATCCTTTGAACAATTACGTACGAAAGTGACGAAATTACGAATGAGATGACTAGAATGGGTGGATTAATCAGTACACGTTTTTGCCTGATGTCTCAACACATATCCTAGCATCCTGTCCTCCTTGTCAGTGTTTTCCGTATATTCCTTTCTTCGCCGATTCTTCGGAGAATCTTCTCATTCCCGACTTCATCAGTCCACCTAATTTTAAATAATCGTCCGTAGCACCACATCTCAAATGCTTCGATTCTCTTCTGTTCCGGTTTTCCCACACAACGCTGTGCTCCAAACGTACATTCTCAGAAATTTCTTCCTCAAATGAAGGCCCATGTTTGATGCTAGTAGACTTCTTTTTGGCAGAAATGTCCTTTTTGCCAATTCTAGTCTGCTTTTCAAGTCGTCCTGGCTCCGTACGTCATTGGTTATTTTACTGCGTAAGCAGCAGAATTCCTTAACTTCATCTACTTCGTGACCATGAACGCTGATGTTAAGTTTCTCGCTGTTCTCATTTCTGCTACTTCTCATTACTTTCGCCTTTCTTCGATTTATTCTCAAACCATACTCTGTACTCACTAGACTGTCCGTTCCACTCAGCTCATCATGTAATTCTTCGGCCGGCCGGAGTGGCCGAGCGGTTCTAGGAGCTACAGCCTGGAACCGAGCGACCGCTACGGTCGCAAGTTCAAATCCTGCCTCTGGCATGGATGTGTGTGATGTCCTTAGGTTAGTTAGGTTTAAGTAGTTCTAAGTTCTAGGGAACTGATGAGCTCAGAAGTTAAGTCCCATAGTGCTCAGAGCCATTTGAACCATTTTGTAATTCTTCTTCACTTTCATTCAGAACATCAATGTAATCGTATCATTGATATCAGTTCACCTTGAATTTTATTTCCACACCTGAAGATTTCTTTTATTCCCATCACTGCTTCTTCGATGTACAGTTTGAACAGTTTTATTTAATCGTATGGCTAGGGCCCCCCGTCGGGGCGGCCGTTCGCCGGGTGTCGGTCTTTCAATTTGACGCCACTTCGGCGACCTGCAGTCGAAGAGGATGATATGATGACGATGAGAACAGCACAACAGCCAGTCCCTTGGCGGAGAAAATTCCCCGGCCCAGCCGGGAATCGAACCCGGGCACAAAGGATTGACAATCCGTCACGCTTACCAATCAGCTATCGAGGGCGGACAGTTTGAACAGTAGGGGCTAAAGACTACATCCCTGCCTTACACCCTCTGTAACCTGAGCACTTCGTTCTTGGTCGCCCACTCTTATTATTCCCTCTTGGCTCTTGTACGTATAGCTTACCCATATTTTTCTCAGAATTTCGAACTTCTTGCACCATTTTACATTATCGAACGCTTTTTTCAGGTCTAAAAATCCTATGAAAGTGTGTTGATTTTTCTTTAGTCTTGCTTCCATTATCAACCGCAACGTCGGAACTCAAGAAATGTTCAAATGTGTGTAAAATCTCGTGGGACTTAAATGCGAAGGTCATCAGTCCATAAGTTTACACACTACTTAACCTAAATTATCCTAAGGACAAACACACACACCCATGCCCGAGGGAGGACTCGAACCTCCGCCGTGACCAGCCGTACAGTCCATGACTGCAGCGCCTAAGACCGCTCGGCTAATCCCGCGCGGCCACCGTCAGAACTGCCCTCATATCCTGTCGTTTGCTCAGCTCAGTTGCAACTTCTCATAGTGTGATAAGACTTTCTCCCATTATCAAAGTTCACTCTTAACCAATGACATTGTCACATTGGTGTATCGGGGGTCTGCTTGAACGCAATTCGCTGTGACTGATGTGCGCCCATCTTCGGAGCGCGTTCCTCATGCAGTCGTTCCCGAAACCATGCTGAATCTTATGAATGGTTTCCACTTGGATGTCGCCAAGTTTTTGGCAAAATTTGATGAAAAACGCTGCCTCAATTTTGTTCCGTCATTTTACGACTCACTGGAATCAGACGAGAACTCACTACACCTCCTCATGGGCCGACTGCCAGCGACTGACGGTTTATGCTGGCGGGAGAAAAAAGAAAAGACGTTTCTACGATTTGTTGAATAGCGTGCCGGTTCTCCTTTGGAACCCAGTACAGCACTGATTCTATGTGGCATGGATTCGGCAAATTCTTGGTACGTTTCCTGATATATGTGGCGAGAGATCTTACGCACTTTCCCACAAACCCCATGAATCACATACTCATAGTTTATGGTCGCGGAACTGGCGCCCCATGGCGTCCCATTTGTTTCCGATGGGGCTGAGCTCAGTCGAATTCGTAGCCAAAATATCACCGTGAGTTCACTATCATGCTTTTCAAAACACCTTAGAAAGATTCTGGCCAGATGAAGCTATCAATTATCCTGCTGGATAACACAATCGCCTTCGGAAGAGACAATAAGCGTGAAAGAATGCCGGTGGTCCGTAGTAATGTTTATGTAGTCCACAGCTGCAATGGTGCCTTCGATTACTACCAGACACGCCATGGAAGCCCAGGTGAACGTCCCAGGACGGCCAGGGGTGGCCGAGCGGTTACAGGCGCTACAGTCTGGAACCACGCGACCGCTACGGTCGCAGGTTCTAATCCTGCCTCGGACATGGATATGTGTGATGTCCTTAGGTTAGTTAGGTTTAAGTAGTTCTAAGTTAAAGGGGACTGATGACCTCAGAAGTTAAGTCCCTTAGTGCTCAGAGCCATTTGAACCATTTGAACGTCCCAGATAGCATAATACGGCGCCCAACACTATGTGTCCGAGGCGCAACGCATGCTTCGAACAGACACTCACCTTGAAGACGGTGTACCGGGACACAACCTGGTGTAACAAGAATAGATACATCCTGCCAGGTGGTGCGTTTCCACTGATCCACTGACTGCTTTTGGTTATCCCGATGTCGTTGGGTTAACAGGGGAACACGTAGGCGTCGTCTGCTACCGAGTCCTACAATCAACAACGTGCGCCGAACGCTTTGCTCTGAAACATTTGTGCCTGCTTCTTCAATGACCTCTGTTGTCAGATCTGCACTGATTGCCGCCTACTCTGCTTCAGAAAGTGGCCAAGCCTCCGAGCTCCACCATCTGTGATTAGGCGAGGACGTTAATATTTTGTTGCCTACGTGTGTTGTTGTCCAATCGCTTTCATAGATCCACGACAGTAGCAGGCAAGCAGCTTCGCAGCAGAAACCGATCCGCATTAATTTTGGCAAGCGTGATAGGAACAGCATGCATTTGCTGATTCTTGAATATCAGTCTTTCCACATCCCTGAAGAGTCTCTTCATGACAGAATTTATAGTTACAATGCATGTATAAGTAAATAAATATATAAATAAATCGCTCCAGGCAAGGAAATACGCAGATTGGGAAAAGGTAACAGAAGCAAGTTATAACACGCAGCCACGTTTAAAACTTTAACAGAAGCGAGTTACAACATTAGGAGGGCAATGCGTGAAACATTCAGTAACTACCGAGACAACTTATCTTCTCGGGAGTTGGTCATACGTTACTGCTGCCTGTGGCACAAAAATCTTCCTCCAGACATTAGAACACGAAACAGAAAAATAGTAAAAACAAAAGCCGAAATGTTAAACATTTTTATGAAATTTATTCGCAATTGCGGAATCTTTCTGACATTAGCTGCAGTAGGTATGAAGATATAACCTATTGGCGCCATACGAAAATTTGCGCTGCAATGGGACTCGAACCTAGATTTCCTGCTTAAGTAAAGAAGACGAAGTAAATATTACAGAGTTCGAATCGAGAACAGCTGCCAACACGAGTAACGTAGAAGTAAATATCCTCGGAGTAGTGAAGCAACTTAAATCACTTAATAAAAGCAAGTCTTCTGGTCCAGACTGTATACTAATTAGGTTACTTTCGGAGTATGCTGATGTATTAGCTCCATACTTAACAATAATATACAACCGTTCGCTCGACGAAAGATCCGTACCCAAAAACTGGAAAGTTGGCCAGGTCACACCAATATTCAGGAAACGTAGTAGAAGTAATCCACTACATTACAGGCCCATATCGTTAACGTCGATATGCAACAGGATTTTGGAACATATATTGTTTTCGAACATTATAAATTACCTGGAAGAAAACGGTCTATCGACACACAGTCAACATGGGTTTAGAAAACATTGTTCCTGCGAAACACAACTAGCTCTTTATTCACATGAAGTGGTGAGTGCTATTGACAAGGGATTTCAGATCGATTCCGTATTTCTGGATTCCCGGAAGTCTTTTGACACTGTACCACACACTGTACCACTGCATCGTCTCAGTTATGTGACTGGATTTATGATTTCCTGTCAGAGAGGTCACAGTTCGTAGTGATTGACGGAAAGTCATCGAGTAAAACAGAAGTTATTCCTGGAGTTCCCCAAGGTATCGTTATAGGCATTTTACTGTTCCTTATCTATATAAACGATTTGGAAGACAATCTGAGCAGCCGTCTTCGGTTGTTTGCAGATGACGCTGTCGTTTATCGACTAATAAAGTCATCAGAAGATAAAAAAAACTTCAAAACGGTTTAGAAAAGATATCTGAATGGTGCGAAAAGTGGCACTTGACCCTAAATAACGAAAAGTGTGGGGTTATCCATATGAGTGCTAAAAGGAACTCGTTAAACTTCGGTTACACGAGAAATCAGTCTAATCTAAAAACCGTAAATTCAACTAAATTCCTAGGTATTACAATTACGAACAACTTAAATTGGAAGGAACTCATAGAAAATGTTGTGGTGAAGGCTAACCAACGACTGAGTTTTATTGGCAGGACATTTAGAAAATGCAACATACCTACTATGGAGACTGCCTACACTACGCTGGCCCGTCCTCTTTTAGAATACTGCTGCAGTGTGGGATCCTTACCAGATAGGACTGACGGAGTACATCGAAAAAGTTCAAAGAAAGGCAGCACGTTTTGTGTTAGCTCGAAATAGGGGAGAGAGTGTCACTGAAGTAATACAGGATTTGGGCTGGACATAATTAAAACAAAGGCGTTTTTCGTTGCCACGGAATCTTCTCACGAAATTCCAATCACCAACTTTCTCTTCCGAAAGCGAAAATATTTTGTTGACACCGACCTACATAGAGTAGAACGATCACCACGATAAAATAAGCGAAATCAGAGCTCGTACGGAAAGATATAGGTGTTCATTCTTTTCGATCGCTATACGAGATTGGAATAGTAGAGAATTGTGAAGATGGTTCGATGAACCCTCTGCTAGACACTTAAATGTGATTTGCAGAGTATCCATGTAGGTGTAGATGTGGATGTAGATGATACTTAATGCAGCTAATGTCAGAAAGATTCGGCTATTGCGAATAAATTTTATAAATTTGGTGCTTCTGCAAGATCGTCACCAATGTTTGTTTCTTAAGACATTGGCAAAAATAAGTATTAAAAGCTTCAGAGGGGCAAAATTACGATCATAATATCAACGTTTGCCTCCTTGAAAGCTTGTGGTAGGAATCCAAGTAAAGTTGTGAGGTTGCGAGCGATGGTGTCGTAGACAGAATGACATATGGAATCTTGGGTCGGCCCTAGAAGAGTGCTCGGATAGCCGAAGTTGTAAGGCGGCTGCTTGAGACAAGCAGGAAATCCTGGTTCGAGTCCCTGTGTGGCACAGATTTTAAATGTCACCAATAGGTAATATCCTCATACCGAATAGAGCTAATTTCGGAAAGGTTCAGCAGTTGCGAGTACATTCAGTAAAAGTACAGCTGCAAGATCGTCACCAACGTATGTTTCTTCAGATATTGTTAGAAATAAGTTTAATTTTTTCTTAAAATATACCTCGAAAAAGGAAAATCAAGTAATGTCGATACCGTCCAATAGTCTTCCCGTTGCTAATATGAGTGACATAGAAATCAATATTCGTGATGTTTAAAAGCAGTTTCAATCGTTAGAACTTAATAACAAGCTGTTATACAAAATTTGCGAAAGTGTTAGCACCACACTTACTCTCACGGGGACAGTAATATTCTTCGTGACTGGTAAAGAGGTCACATACCTATACTAAAAAGGAGTTGAAGCAGTCCACAGAACTACCGTCATATCACTCATATTCATTTGTAGCAGAAATGTAGGACAAATTCTGCGTTCAAGTATTATCACCTACCTTGATTCAAATAATCCTTCATACCGAAATCAGCATGGGTTACAACACATGTCATGTGAAACTGAACTACTCGTCTTCACACAACGTGTCATCTGCGCCATGGATACAAGAAACCAAGCTGATTAGATGTGTCCCGAAGTTGGTGTGATGTTTTGATTAAGCACCATATTGGCGCCTTCTAAAGAAAATGCGTGCACATTGTATGTGTAACCAGGTTTGCAGCTTGTTGCAAAATGTCTTCACGTAACACGCCGTCCATGTTGGAGAGTCATCTACAGAACGTGTAATATTTGGCAAGTCTCGTGGGGTGTAATGGGACTATTGCTAGTTTTGCCACACATTAGCCTTGGTATTAGTATTAGTTGCAGCTTCAGGCCTTTCGCAGGTCAGGTGATGTAGTTTTCGTCCGGTAATATTTCAGTAATAGTAAATTAAATCTTGATGAAATATCAGACTGTTGCGTGGAATGGCATACCGCTCTTAATGGAGAGAGACGTAAAGAAGTTCTGCACTTCATGAAACAGTCAAAATATAAATACTTTAGAGTCACAATCTGTAGAGGTATGATGTGGAACGACCACTTAGGTTCAGCTGTAGACAAAGAAATTGGTTGTAATTCATTGTCAGAACGACGGAAGCTGCAAACAAAACACTTTCACGGCCTACACTGGAAAACTGATAAAGCCTACGGGGCCCGTAACAAGTCGGAGTAACATGGGACAGCATTCCGTTCTGGGAGGTGGTTCACGGTATTTTGTCGTAAATTTTCATTTCAATAAAATAAAAAATTGTTTTGAAATTGTACAAATATTTCGTTTACATTAATGCTTAGTATATTGGTTCATAAAAAAACGTCCAAAAACTGCAATTCATAGAAATATACGATGATAAGTATAACACAGCCAAGCTGTTTACCAGGTTTCACCAGGTTCCGACACCGACTAAGGTGTCTTCAGCAGAAAATTCACAATTCCCTACAAAGATCTGTTAATAAACACAGAGGAAAACACAAAGGAATGAACAGTCTTATCTGAGAAAAAAAGAGGCCTACAAAAGTTCCTGCTGTCAGTATGCTGCACTCTGAGACTTAATATTCTTGAAGAGTCAGAAATTTTCAAACATCTTTCTTTAACTGTCGGTTTCATTCTTAATGGATAGCTACAGTTATATAATATTTTTTATTGGTATAAAACCGTTACTTAGAAATGCCTAAAGTTGACTCCTTCTTTTCCTCAGAGTAGATTCTGAAGTATCGTTTCCCTCTATCTTTTTAATTTATTACATAGTAAGTGTTTCGTAAAAATGTACCTAATTTGCTACTGCATTGTCTTATATAATTTTTCATTTTGCATATTACTGGCGACTGATACTAGAGATAAACATTTATATGCCATTTAAAATAGTTTTCCTAAATTACGCAGCTGGTATCTTCGACTGTAACTAGATGGCGCGGCTTGTTTGTGTCCACGTTGTGTCAACTCCGGCCTGTGAGCCTCTCGGTCTGATGCCACCTCCAGTGATGGGGAATCTTGCAGCCGTTAGCGGCAGTGTACTGTGCTACGCCATGTAGCTGTCATTTCATTGAAAGTTACCAGCTTTATGTTAGTTTTAATGATTTTAATTTTATGTAGTTTTCACATTAACTTCCAACGGAAGTATTTCTAACAAGGGAAACTCCCCATCGCAACCCCCTCAGATTTAATTATAAGTTGGTAGAGTGGATAGGCCTTGAAAAACTGAACACAGATCAATCGAGAAAAAAGGAAGAAGTTGTGTGGAACTATGAAAAAAATCAGCAAAATATACGAAATGAGTAGTTCACGTGCAACATATGCAACCTCAAGGGTGATGTGCAATGAGGAGCGCCGTGGTCCTGTGGTTAGCGTGAGCAGCTGCGGAGCTAGAGGTCCTTGGATCAAGTCCTCCCCCGAGCGAAGAATTTACGTTCTTTATTTTCGCAAAACCGTGCGATTAGTAGACGAAAGGACGTGCCTCTCCAATGGGAACCGAAAACATTTCATCGCAAGGTCATAGGTCAACCGATTCCTCCACAGGAAAACACGTCTGATATATTCTATACGATACTGTTGACGGCATGTGCGTCACATGGCAGTAATATGTTGTCGACCCACCTAACTTGTACACTTGGCGAATGGGTAAAAAGATTCTTCTACCTTGCCCGATTTAGTTTTTCTTGTTGATGTGATTATCACTCCCAAGAAAGTGATCGCATCGGACGGACAGACGGACAGATAATAATTGTCTGAATACAAAAAATTAAAATTTTCAGTTGAGGGAAGACTTGAATCAAGGACCTCTCACTCCACAGCTTCTCACGCTAACCACAGGACCACGGCGCTCCTGACTGCACAGTACCCATGAAGTTCCATATATTGCACGTGGACTACTCAGTTCGTATATTTTGCCAATTTTTTTCATAGTTCCACACAACTTCTTCCTGTTTTCTCGATTGATCTGTGTTCAGTTTTTCAAGGCCTATCCACTCTACCAACTTATAATTAAATCTGAGGGGGGTGCGATGGGGAGGTTCCCTTGTAAGTGACGAGAGCATTATTGCTCTTAAATTTGTTCCTGAGTTGCTGCTACATATGTGTGCAGTCTTTTTATAAATCTGTTCGGAATAAAAAAATGTTTATCCTTTAGTTTTTTCTCTATGTTAATGTTTATTTATAACGTTTTAGGTAGTCGTGGATTTTCTGATAAAGAAATCCATAGTCGGTGTCGAAACCTAGTGAAAGTATAGTTCTGTTGGAGCCATGTAGCTGTTTTATACTTACCATATTCTTATACGGTTGGCGTCTCACAGCCATGTTTAATGTGAGAAATACACCTTTTGTAAAGGATTCAACCGAAAATTTGAGAAGCCCGTATGTCATGCAATTAATTTAAGAGTTCTAATAATACCTGCCTATCACAATTTTGACACGGTCATACGAGGGTTACTCCAAGCCTGTATGTCATGTAATTAATTTAAGAGCTCTAATAATACCTGCCTGTCACAATTTTGACACTGTCATACGAGAGTTACTCCAAATGAAATGCACAATATTTTTGTAAAAATACAGCTTTCATTCTCCATGTGTGAAAGTTTTACAGTGTGTAGATACATCCTTCCTGCTTGTTTTCAAACTTTGTTCAACCCGTTCCCGTGAGTGGCGACGTCACAGCATGTCTTCAAGATGGCTGCTACACTTGACGTTCGTCAGAAGCAACGTCGTATCATAGAATTCCTGTACTGTGAAAACGAGACAGTGTGAAACATCCACAAGAGGTTGAAAAACGTGTATGGAGATGCTGCTGTTGATCGCAGTACAGTTAGTCCGTGGGCAAGCTACGTGATGAAAGCGGGCACGACAATATTGAGGACTGTCCTCGCAGTGGCAGGCCTCGTGCTGCACACATTCCAGACAATGTGCAGAGAGTTAACGAATTGGTGGCTGCTGACAGACGCATCACAGTGAACGAATTGTCACGCTACGTTGGGATAGGGGAAGGAAGTGTTTGCAAAATACTGAAAGTGTTGGCGTTAAAAAGGTTTGTGCCAGGTGGGTCCCCAGGATGTTGACAGTGGCTCGCAAAGAAACAAGAAAAACGGTATGCAGTGAACTTTTGGAACAATACGAGAATGGTGGAGATGAATTTCTTGGAAGAATTGTGACAGGTGATGAAACATGGCTCCATCATTTGTCACCAGAGTTCATGCTAACAAACAGTGGCTCCAACTGGTTGGTCCAGAATTTTACCGTGCGGGTATACAGGCACTGGGTCCACGATGGCGTAAGGCAGTTGAGAGGGATGGAAATTATGTGGAGAAATGAAAATATTGTTCCTAAAGGATGTATCTACACACTGTAAAACTTTCAAACATGTAGAATAAAAGATGGATTTTTAAAAAAATAGTGTGCATTTCTTTTGGAGTGACCCTCGTAATTGTAAAGACATAGGTCTAGGTAGATGGGCTTGATGCCGTGCAGTGGGTCACTTGAGGCAATACACACGTTCAGCATTGAGGCTCGGCATCGCCGTTCGCCTGCTGGGCGGTTCCCCGACGGCTACCGTTACTTCGATACGCGGCGAACGTGACTCAAGCAGCTGCAACGCCACAACAGACCCGCTTTGGCGTGAATAAAGATTGGCCGTCCGGGGGATCGTCGTTCGGATCGGCAAGTCATCACCAATCGCTGCCGTGTCGAATTCTACCGTGAGGCCGGTCCGTCGCGCCACGCTGGGCTACCGCCAGCCAAACGCAGGTGCCTCCGTCGCCTCGCAGCAGACCGACCGCCACCATGCTTCGCCTGCGGCCGATCCCAGCTGAGCCACTGGGCTCCCGCTAGCGCCAGGTGCCACCGGGCTAGTGCGTCCTCTACTCGCCACCCTCGCTAGCAACATGACGTCACCAGTCGGCAGAACCACCATCTGACACAGCGCCGCCGGCCGGGGTGGCCGAGCGGTTCTAGGCGCTTCAGTCTGGAACCGCGCGACCGCTACGGTCGCAGGTTCGAGTCCTGCCTCGGGCATGGATGTATGTGATGTCCTTAGGTTAGTTAGATTTAAGTAGTTCTAAGTTATAGGGGGCTGATGACCTCATAAGTTAAGTCCCATAGTGCTCAGAGCCATTTGAACCATTTGACACAGCGCCGCAGGAGAGTGCTGCACCACGCAAGGCCGCTCTGAGCGAAAAAGTAACTGCCGTCTTCACGGCCAGGCTATTCCATCTCAAATCGGATGTAAAATGGGAAAACTGGCCCTGTATTTTTTAAAGTCATAAGTGTAATGACCGGACGAAACTGCAATCGTCCAGGCGTAGTTGTGGCTGTGAGAGACAGCTCTTTGGATTACAATATGTGAAACAGTAGTTGAATGAATAAAAAGAATTTCTTGCAATTACCAACACACTCTGTTTGCGTGATTCTGAGACACTTTATTCTCCAAAAGTTAGATGTAAAATTTAGAAATTTGTAGGTATGTAAAAATGTAATTGCTTCTCTTTTTTGAGGGAGGGGGCGGGAGGCGGGGTGTGTGGACATCCACGTGTGAGTGACTCCAGCGTACTCAAAGAAGGGTGCAGCAAATGGCTACAGGATTTTATAAAATGCATTGTAACCGTCAGTTGTTTATTGTCCCTTTAGTCACCTACCGGTTTCCGTTATTAACCACCATCTAGGATATGGCGTACAATAGATTATTTAAAAATATCCTATATTCTTTGAATGTTTCTAACTAATCTGTTGTACCCTGTATTTGGATGATTGTTAATAACCGAAACCGGTAGATGACTAAGGGGATAATAAAATATTTTACGGCTGTTGAATTCACCTAATGGAAACATTACAGGCTAAAGGATTGTTTCGGTGACGGGAGAAAAAAGTGAAATATTGTAAAATGTAAACGCGCGGGCACTAACAGTTACGCCATGTCACGGTAACCCTTTTATTGCTAGAAAATTTCAAGAGCAGTCTTCCCGGACATGAAATACTATGCTTTTTTGGCCCCCAAAGTATCTGAGCCGTGGAGAAGATGCAGATAAAGTTAGCCAAATCGCACTTTACACAGAAACATAAAGTGTGTGGACAAAAATATGAAAACACCACAAAAAAATACATAATTACGTCTAAAATTTCATATTTTTTGATTTCCGGAAAGCTTTCGACACGGTGCCCCAATGTGAACTGTTAACTAAGATACGAGCATATGGAATACGTTTCCAGATATGTGAGTGCCTCAGCAGATACCTTAACTAATAGGAACCAGTATGTTGTCCTCGACAGAGAGTGTTCAGAGACAAGGGTATCGTCGGGAGAGCTCTAGGGAAGTGTGATACGAGTCTTCTGTATATACAAATGTTCCGGCGACAAGGTGAGCAGCAATGTGCGGTTCTTTGCTGATGATGTTGTGGTGCACGGGAAGGTGTCGAAAAAAATGGCTCTGAGCACTATGGGACTTAACTTCTGAGGTCATCAGTCCCCTAGAACTTAGAACTACTTAAACCTAACTAACCTAAGGACAACACACACATACATGCCCGAGGCAGGACTCGAACCTGCGACCGTAGCGGTCGCGCGGTTCCAGACTGTAGCGTCTAGAACCGCTCGGCTACTCCGGCCAGCGAGGTGTCGAAGCTGAGTGACTGCAGGAGGATACAAGATGACTTACACAAACTTTGTGGTTAGCGTGATGAATGGCAGCTAGCTCTAAATCTAGAAAATACAATTTAATGCGGATGATTAGGAAAAACAAATCGGCACTGTTCCGATACAGCATTAGTAGTGTCTTGCTTGACACAGTCGCGTCGTATCAATGTCTGAGCCTAACGTTGCAAAGCGATATGAAATGAAGACGAGCGTTTCAGGATTCTAGCAGGGAAGGCGAAAGGTCGACTTAGGTTTATTGATAGAATTTTAGGAAAGTGTGGTTCATCTGTAAAGGACACCTCACATAAGAAGCAAGAGCGATCTATTCGTGAGTACTACTCGAGTGTTTGGGATAGTACCATGTCGGATTAAAGGAATACATCGAAGCATTTCAGAGGGGGCTACCATAATTGTTACCGTTAGATTCGAATAACGGGCAAGTGTTACGGAGATGCTTCGGAAATTCAAATGGGAATTCCTGTAAGGAAATACGATGCTATTTTCTAGGAATTCTATTGAAAAAATTTAGGGACCTGGCATTTGAAGCTGACTGCAGAACGATTCAGCTGCCGGCAACATACATTTAGCGTGAGGACCACGAAGATACGATACGAGAAATTAGAGCGCATACGAAGACATATAAATAGACGTCTTTCCCTTGATCTATTTCTGAGTGGAACAGGAAAGGAAATAACTAGTAATGGTACAGAATACCTTTTGCCATGCATCGTGCAGTGGCTTGCGCAGTATGTATGTAGATACAGATGAAGATGTATACGGTATAGGAATACCGTTGTTGTTCAAAAGACCTTCCAGTCACCTCTGGATAAACACTGCTTCTGCATAATAGCGTCAAGTTCAGGTAAAGATGACGAAGATCGATACCGATCACGCGACCTTCTGTCCAAACTAGACCACAAAGGCTCATTAATTGTGAGATGTGGTCACTGGGGTGGCCAGGAGGGATGCGACAATTTATTCTCGTGCTCACGAAACCAGTCCTGGACGGTGCGAGCTGTGTGAACAGGGCCCCTGTCATCTTGGGACATAACATCACCAATGGGGGAAAAACAGTGTGCCATGGGATGGATCTAATCAGTTAAAATGGCCACATGATCTTTGGCAGTAATGCGACCTTGCAGAGTAACCACGGAGTCCGTGGAATACCACGCTGTGGCTTCCCAGATCATCACGGAACCACATCATTTTTGCCCTTGGTACAAAAACTTGGCCAGAATTTGGAAACACTGTGAAACGAGACTCGCCCGACCAGATGGTTTCCTTCCATTGCTGCTTAGGTCTGGTTTTATGTCTTCGGCACTACGTTTTCTTATTCCGGGCATTTGCAACACTGATTTGTGGTTTAGGAATTCCATGTCACCCTGCAACTCACAGGCTACAGAGCTCCTTCGTGTTGCCTTGGTGGCGAGTGGCTTAGCGAGTGCGACATTCAGTTCCGCAGTGACTTTTGTAGGTAATGTCATCTTATTTTCCACCACAATCGTCGTCAATAAATGTCTGTCACGAAACCTCAACAGATACTTGCCTCCACGTTGCAACTTAGCGCATAATGTTTGTCCGCTTTCCCTGTTATATTCGATACGGCGCATCTTCAAACACTATGGCTATCTTGGTTGCGGAAGCGCCATTCATAGGAGCACCAAGAGTTCGCCTCGTACGAATTCACTCAGTTCCGACATAATGCACTCACAACTACACAGAATATTGTCCTGATCACGACTGAGACTTGCGACGTATCGGGCTGTTTCTTCAAGCCTGTATTTCCCGCGGTGTTTCAATATTTTTGTCCTACGCCTGTGCCAGCAGCCATTCTTCCCATGCTCTGCCCGTGAGTAGAACGGGAAGAAACCTTATGTATGGGGCAACGGAAAACACCCTTTGCTACGTAATTCGCTCTGAGACTAAACGTGGGAGCATGGACGTGCACTCCGTTTCTCCAGAATGTCGTCCCGGTCGACTGGACTTGCGAGAGACAGCAAAATGATTTATCACGATTTGCAACACAGTTGCAGTGAAATTCAGAGTGATAACAGTAAAGGTTTATTTACATTTATTCTTAGGAGCGTGCAACGGCGATATCTCTAGACAATAGCACCGTCAGCCACCAATCTGGTAGCGCTACTGACAAATTCCCCGAAACGCCAGTTCAGCCATCCTTATCAACGGCAGGTAATAGCTCACATTCGCACTGAAATCCACGCCGCCTGCTGTCGGATAATTCCCCTTTACCACTAGCAGCTCGAGAAACTACGAAGCTTTCGTCCTATTCCTCTAGCATAATCTGCACCAACTTTTCTTAAATGTGGAAAGCTTGTTTTATTAGAAATAAATTGTTTTGACATTACTGAATAACCAATAAATGCAGGTTGATTCTTGCACAGAAAATATAGCACCCATCCACTTTTAATAACGCTATTTGTTCAAATAAATAGCGCCGTTACTGTTTTCCCACCGACAGGTTCATCGCCAGTCGGGTGAAAAACGGTATCGGAGCAATTGGTGTGAATAAGTAACATAATTAAAAGGGGAGGGGTGCTGTTTTCTTCTCTTCAAGGATCAGCCTGTATTTTGTATACATGAGAATATACAGCCTACAGTTGCAACTTTATCGTTTACCTAGGTTTCAACGTTAGTCATGTCTTCTTCAGAACATAAAATATTACTTAAAAGTTTGCCTAAAACAAGCCATGTCCTAAGTCAACTTTATAAAACTTGATGCATAACCATAAGGTTTTGTCACTTCTATTAAACAAGCTGTAGCAAATTCACTTTAAGCCCGTTGTATGGGCCTCGTCGTGTGACTGCAGGGCAATTATGCTTCCACCAACGTACACTCGCTTAGGGACCGCGAAGACAAGAGAAATTAGGGCTTGTAAGGAAGCATATAGACAGCTAACTCCTCCCTCGCTCCATTTGCGAGTGGGACACGAAAGGAACTGACTAGTAGTGGTACAAGGTACCCTCCGCCGTGCATTTTAAGGTGGTTTGCAGAGTATGTACGTAGATGTAGATACAGATAGCTGTGCACCTGTGTCACAGAGAGCTTGTGGCTTGGAATCGATGTTTTTCCGCGGAGGCCAGCGTTCACATGTGATTCCTCTATCACTATCCCTATTCTCTAAAGACATAGCCAGTGCACGCCAGTAGATATTTCAAAGGAACAAATAACCTCTGTCGAGGAGACGATTTTGATTAGAATGTTTATAGATATTAGTATGTTTATAGGTTGGTTAGCACCTACAAGTTCATGTGGCAAGAGCAAGCCGTTCAGGCTTATTTTACCCTGGCAGCAGGTCAGGTGTTGAAGTTTGAAAGCATGGACGCAAAACAGCATATACTCACAGACGTAGTCTAGTTAGTGGCGAAGTTACGACCGTGCAGAAAACGTCAGATAGAAAGTCCGCAGGTCGTGTTCTGGTGGCTAGCGTTGCTGCCTCTGGACCATGGGGTCTCAGGTTCGCAATTTCCTCAGCGATTGCCCCGGGTCCTCCGAAATCAGCGCCTGATCCTTTTCTATGACTGCCGCAGTTCGTAACACGCGTTTCCTCGAATGAGGTTTCCTCGCCACGTTAGCGGAACCTATCCCAGACTTCTCTGGAGCATTATACTCGGTCACAATATTGTGAACAGTTGATCTCGGGTACCCGAAGAATCGAACTAATTCAGTGGGCGAACGTCCAGCGCGAAGACTTTGATAATTGCAGCTCTTCGGTTGTACTCTGCACTTGCCCGTAACATATCTGCCATTTTGAGGTTGTGATTGTTTACTAGATGCCGTTGGCATTCAAGATCGCCAATCGTGACCTCCAGCGGAACTACGATATGGCGGGAAATTCAAATAGAAATTTGTTGGGACTTGAGCGCCGCACCGTGTATTGTGGTTTTAAACTTGACTTACCGGTGCTTCGCTCACCTCGTCCCTCACATATCTGGAAATTTTTAGAACGAGTACTTGCACAGCTGGTATAGGAGACACGTAATAACCGTTTAACCTTGCTTACCGAAACTGATAATCTAAAATAAAGGTATTTTATAAGCGATCTTGGCTAAGAAGTTCGCCTTCTCGCAAGCAATTAGTAGGTGTCGCCCTTAGAACTCAATATGAATAAACAAACACATGTAAAGGTAATTTCCGGAGTACCCCAAGGAAGAGTGACAGGACTATTACTGTTTACAATGTACATAAACGATGTAGCGGAAAGCGTCGGAAGATCTTAAGAGTGTTCGCAGATGATGCCGTTGTCTACAAGGAAGTAGCAATGCCAGAAGGCAGTATCGATGAGCCATGCTGCAGCTCGCGTTGGTGCTGTTTGTAGGTTTCCGCCCTCTGCTGGAGGCCAGACGGTATCGCTTAGTTGACATGGTTGTGGTTGTTTGTCTTCTTCTCGTGTACTGGGGCCATTCGGTTTTGCAAGCATTGCCTGTCCGCTAGTGGCAACAGCGGCGGTTATCGATTGGCCGCGTCGTGTGAGTGGAGTTAGGCTGGGGACTCAGGAGGAGCCAGATCCGCGCAGGGCGGGGACACGCCGGGACTGCTGGTGGCACGCGTGGACTGCCGGATGGAAGGGCTGTGGTCACGAGGCTTCACGACCTTGTCGTAAACCGGATCCAGCAAGCTTTAAGATGAGTGCATTTCAATCCAAGTAGAGAAGATTCAGTCACCCGTGTGGGCCCCGTAGTACATATGTGATGTGACAGATTATCATCGCGCCGTCATGTGCAGTTTGGTAGATCTGCGTACCACTTAGTACTTGAAGACCCTACTGTGTTACAAGCACTTGGCTCAGTGATTAGACGGTGTGGTTACTCAACTGTGAATTAATGAAGCAGTGAAGAAATTTGTTTCATTCTGCCAACTGTCGTCAGCCGGCCAGAGTGGCCGAGCGGTTCTAGGCGCTACAGTCTGGAACCGAGCGACCGCAACGGTCGCAGGTTCGAATCCTGCCTCGGGCATGGATTTGTGTGACGTCCTTAGGTTAGTTAGGTTTAAGTACTTCTCAGTTCTAAGGGACTGAACCTCAGAAGTTAAGTCCCACAGTGCTCAGAGCCATTTGAACCAACTGTCGTCAGAGTTGTCACAGTGAGTTCAGTGTGCGTTTGTGCGTCTAATGAATTTGATGTCACTCATTTGGAACTTGGTTTTTGGCTCGCTTTGCGATTGTATCCGCAATGACATGTGGTTGCTGATTCTGGTTGGTTACATTTCGATTTTGCCTCGCACACAAATCGAGTGGGGTTTCAGTTACTGTTAGTTTGCTGGTGTTCTGTACTGTGACTTGTTCGTTCAGCTTTTCGGATTTGTGGAATCGGACGGAAATGTAGTAGTGGTTCCTTTCTCGTTCCGGGCGCTCTAAACGCAGTATTCTGGGGACGTAGTGCAGACCGCCGGTTCTGGCTTTGACGTATTGTTCCATCGTTGCATTTGGTTTATCGGACGTCAGGTAGTTTCAGCAAGATTATCATTAGTCATTCGTTAGACTGCCACTAGTCTGAGTTGCCATCTTGTGCAGTGAATCCAACTCTTGGCTGCCTATGTCATCGCTCGCGAAAGAGTTCATGGCCACACCTTCTCAGAGGTAGATTCCTGGAGCACCGTCTCGATCAGTTGCTTGTTTTTTTAATTAACTTTTGCTACTGTATTTGCTTTTTTACAGCAGGTTTCAATTTTTTTATATTAATGCCGTTCCTGGCGTGTAAGGCCTTCAGCCGTGATTGTGGTCATTTGTTTTAAAATTCAAATTTGTTGTTTGTAATTTAGCAGTAAGCCTTAAAACCTTATTTACTGCTATTCCTGGCGTCTGATGCCTTCTGCTGTGTTTGTGGCGACTTGCCCTTAATATTTCAGTACCTGTAATTTGTGAGTTGCAGCGAGTTTTAAACATTCTTAATTTATTGCCTTCCCTTAGGTCTTCTGCCCACATCACAGTGGCTTGCTTTTAAAACATTATATGTTGTATCTGTATTTAATGGTGATTTGCTGAATTGTAACTCACTGAAAACTTTATTATTTACACTGTTGTTTATTCCTTCATTAATAATGTGTGGTATTTTTTAATTTACTGTTGAGTCTGGGAATCACTGGTTTAAAACAATTTGTGTGTAATTGTAAAAGGCAACCAATAGTAACTGATTACGGCCCCGTCCAAAATCGTAACCGAATCCTGCCTTCCCTTGACCACCACCAGGTTTCAATCGATTTGCAGAACGACCTCTCGAGGATTGACGAATGGTGCCGGCTCTGGCAGTTGACTCTGAACTTAAACAAATGTATCATATTGCGCACACACAGGAAAAGAAATCCACAACTGTACAACTGCATTATTGACGACAAATTGCTGGAAACAGTATCTACCGTAAAATATCTAGGAGTAACAATCCAGACCAGTAAGTGGAATGTCTACATAGAACAAATAGCAGGAAAAGCAGATGCCAGACTGAGATTCATAGGAAAAATCTTAAGGAAGTGGCTTGCAAGGGGCTTCTTCGACCGATTATTGAGTATTTTTTATTAATCTGGGATCATTACTAGATAGGACTGATAGAAGAGATAAAGAAAATCCAACGAAGAGCGGCGTGATCCGACCCGGGATCCGATTAGTCGGCGCGAGACCGTTACGGAGACGCTCAACAAACTGCAGTGGTGGACTAATGAAATTTCGAGAGATCAATTTCCGGGAAGAGTTGGAAAACATATTTCTGTATTATGTGTGTATTGTGTATCGAACCGGGCACCTAGAAACGACGGAGAGGCTTCGTCTCCCTCTAGCCCTCAATGGTTCTCAACCCCACAACAGGCCACAGCAGTCCACCCACCTCACAGTTGCCCCACACCGAACCCAGGGTTATTATGCGTTTCGGCCCCCAGTGGACCCTCCCACCCTTCCTCCCGGGAACGTCTCATACCAGAGAGGTAGAGCAATTGTGGTGTACGCGTACGTGGAGACAGTGTTTACGCAGCAATCGCCGACATGGTGTAACTGTGGCGGAATAAGGGGAACCAGCCCGCATTCCCCAGGGCAGATGGAAAACCGCCTTAAAAACCATCCACAGGCTGCCGGCACAGCGGACCTCGACACTAATCCGGCTGGCGGATTCGTGACGGGGACCGGCAAACGTTCCCGCTCGGGAAGCAAAGCGTTAGACCGCACGGCTAGCATATTACTTACTGACATATTACTTGCTCCCAAATATGTCTCGCGAAATGACCACGACGAGAAAATTTTAGAAGTTAAAGCTAATACAGAGTATTACCCACAATCATTCTTCTCACTAGTAGAACAGGGGAGGGTTGATGGGTTGACAGACACCATTAGCTGGCTTGCGGACTGTGACGCAGTTGAAGATGAAAAGCACAGTTTCCGGGCTCGAGTCACGGTCCGACATACAGTTTTAGTCAGTCCAGAAGTTTCAATGGATAAACAGCCTTCGCATGAAATCTCGCCCTACCCCTATTTGCATCACGATACGCAATCGCCGCTCCGACACCGGGAAACCCCGCCGCCCCGTTGTGCTACTATTCGGGGACGCGACGCGTGCCTACGAAGCTTTCCCCGTGAGCTGTCGGGGTCGAACACGCCCGCGGCCCGCGACGGACACAAATAGCAGTCTGCGTGCGGGCGCGTGAGGCACGTGGCCTCGTGGGCCTGGCACTCGCTCCCCACGTAGCCGCCGGCTAGGCGCACTATAAGCACGCGCAAGTAGCTGCTTGCTGCCTTGTTTGCACTAAAGTGTCGTGCAGACGTCGAGGACACCACTGACAGCTTGAGATTCCTTATCTGTGGCTACTACATCGATTAACAAGAGAAACTGGAGGCTTGCTGGAGACGTGTCTTTTCCTTCTAATTTCACAGCAAGTCACAAAAACTTGCGACCCCAGTAAGGACAGCAAACGAAATTCTACCTACTGTGTGTATTACAGTGTAGTAGGAAGAATATTTATTTAATTTTATTTATTTAACACGGTATCATTAGTCCATCATGTCCCCTCTTACATCCGATCAGACTTTCACGCATAGCCGGCCGGGGTGGCCGAGCGATTCTAGGCGCTACAGTCTGGAACCGCGGGACCGCAACGGTTGCGGGTTCGAATCCTGCCACGGGCATGGATGCGTGTGATGTCCTTAGGTTAGTTAGGTTTAAGTAGTTCTAAGTTCTAGGGGTCTCGTGACCTCAGCTGTTAAGTCCCATACTGCTCAGAGCCATTTGAACCATTTAAAGCAATCAGGTCGAAACCAATAGTCTGCACAGTCGTTGATTTTTTAAAAGAAGAAGCTTACGGTTCTATAGACAGACAATCTGTATGCAATATTTTAGAAGAAAGCGGACTAGACACCAAAACGAAAACTGATCGAACAAACGCTGACAGAAACCAAATCAAATACACTACTGGCCATTAAAATTGCTACACCAAGAAGAAATGCAGATGCTAAACGGGTATTCAGTGGACAAATATAATATTCTAGAACTGACAACTGATTACATTTTCACGCATTTTGGGTGCATAGATCCTGAGAAATCAGTACCCAGAACAACCACCTCTGGCCGTAATAACGGCCTTGATACGCCTGGGCATTGACTCAAACAAAGCTTGGATGGCATGTACAGGTACAGCTGTCCATGCAGCTTCAACATGATACCACAGTTCATCAAGAGTAGTGACTGGCGTATTGTGACGAGCTAGTTGCTCGGCCACCATTGACCAGACATTTTCAATTGGTGAGAGATCTGGAGAATGTGATGGCCAGGGCAGCGGTCGAACATTTTCTGTATCCAGAAAGGCCCGTACAGGACCTGCAACATGCGCTTGTGCATTATCCTGCCGAAATGTAGGGTTCCGAAGGGATCGAATGAAGGGTAGAGCCACAGGTCGTAACACATCTGAAATGTAGCGTCCACTGTTCAAAGTGCCGTCAATGCGAACAAGAGGTAACCTAGACGTGTAACCAATGGCACCACATACCATCAAATGGTTCAAATGGTTCTGAGCACTATGCGACTCAACTGCTGAGGTCATCAGTCGCCTAGGACTTAGAACTAATTAAACCTAAGGACATCACACACATCCATGCCCGAGGCAGGATTCGAACCTGCGACCGTAGTGGTCGCTCGGTTCCAGACTGTAGCGCCTTTAACCGCACGGCCACTCCGGCCGGCCCATACCATCACGCCGGGTGATACGCCAGTATAGCGATGAGGAATACACACTTCCAATGTGCGTTCATCACGATGTCGCCAAACACGGATGCGACCATCATCCGAAAAAGTGACGTTTTGCCATTCGTGCACCCAGGTTCGTCGATGAGTACACCATCGCAGGCGCTCCTGTATGTGATGCAGCATCAAGAGTAACCGCAGCCATGGCCTCCGAGCTGCAAACGTCATCGAACTGTTCGTGCAGATGGTTGTTGTCTTGCAAACGTCCCCATCTGTTGACTCAGGGATCAAGACGTGGCTGCACGATCCGTTACAGCCATGCGGATAAGATGCCTGTCATCTCGACTGCTAGTGATACGAGGCCGTAGGGATCCAGCACGGCGTTCCGTATTACCCTCCTGAACCCACCGATTCCATATTCTACTAACAGTCATTGGATCTCGACCAACTCGAGCAACAATGTCGCGATACGATAAACCGCAATCGCGATAGGCTACAATCCGACCTTTATCAAAGTCGGAAACGTGATGGTACGCATTTCTCCTCCTTACACGAGGCATCACAACAACGTTTCACCAGGTAACGCCGGTCAGCTGCTGTTTGTGTATGAGAAATCGGTTGGAACATTCCTCATATCAGCACGTTGTAGGTGTCGCCACCGGCGCCAACCTTGTGTGAATGCTCTGAAAAGATAATCATTTGCATATCACAGTATCTTCTTCCTGTCTGTTAAATTTCGCGTCTGTAGCACGTCATTTTCGTGGTGTAGCAATTTTAATGGCCAGTAGTGTTTTAAACTTAGGTGAAATTTCGGAACCATTCTTAGTTAAAACAGGAATTAGACAAGGAGATGGGATCTCACCACTATTATCCAACAAAGTTTCAAGCAAAGTAATGACAGAATGGGAAATGGAACTAAGACAACAAAACTTGGAGTCCAATCGAACTAGGAACATTAAGGAAAACTGAACGTTCAGTATTTAGTGTTAGTAGATGATTTAGCGATTCTAACCGACAGTGAAGAGACAGCAGTAAAACAATCGAGACCCTCAAAGAATATGCAGAGAAGGTTGGCCAGTAAATCTCCTTTGAGAAGACTGAATTCATCTACCACAAGTTAGATACTCCGAAACTTAAACAAATTATAGAGAAATCAACAGAGTCAATCACTTTAAATATCTCGTTGAAATTATTGAACCAACGGGACTTGAAAAAATAGCACAAAAAACAGATTGCAGAAAATCAAGAAAGCGTCCTGCCTTGTTCAAAATTTGTATAACAAAAAACGCATGTCATAAGACATCAGAATCATACACTACAACACAGTAATCAAAACGGCAGTCACATATGTAAGTGAAACACTCTCACTGAATCGAAAACTAGGTTTACGAGATATTAAGAAATTAGAGAGAAGGATTATAAGATTCTGGGACCACGACACCCGTAAGATGGATACAGACTGCAAACTATTGGTACAACAGAAAAAGTATCAAACATCGAAACTGACATCAGAAAGAGACGAATGAAGTTCTATGGACACCTAGACAGATTACCTGGAAACAGACTAACCAAATGTCTATTGGACTACGTGACATCACTTAAAGCATTAATTCCCTGAGTAACTGAAGTTAAGAAGGATTTGACAAAAGCAAAACACATCAGGCAGGGATACATTCAGAAGCAAAATTGACAAGTGGAAGCTTACTCCAGAGGCAAAACCAAAAGCATATGGAACACTGTAGACCGAATAAAGAAGGCCTTCGGGGGGAAAACGAAGAAATATTAGGAAAATAAAAAGAACCTTAAGAAAGACTGAAAATCACCTGCTTATCGTTGTCCTTTGGAGACATTCACTGATAATAATAATAATAATAATAATAGTAATGGCAATAATGATAGTGGCAGATACAGTGTGCCCCACATAAAACTAATACTCCTCACGTACCGGTTATTGTCTCTAGTCGAATTGCTTGTGAGGTGACAACGCTGTCTCGAAATTTGGCTATACTGCATTTTATCGGAAAGTTGAGTGCAGCGATGCGCTCGTGCGTCAGTTGCGATAAGTTCGTATTGTTAGTTCACTGGTACTTGAATCTCGGGTGTGAGGCGTACAGGTTTCATGCGGAACACCTTGTATAAAAGGAATTTGTAGCTGCACAAAATAGTCCATGTTTTCTGATACAGTGACTTCTGGGGAAATGAAATTTAAGGAAACTGCACCAGGGAGATCTGGCTGTAAAAAAGGATGTACAAGGGTAACGATTGTGAGAACTTTTAACATTGCAGCACGTCAGCAATCGTGAATAATTTAATGATTATAAAGAATCCGCCTCGATTGCAAATAGAAACAAGTATGTACAGGGACAATGGTGATCATAATGGTTGCTTTAGTAGATACGTCGTTAACCGTCCTCTGAAGCTGGAGATGTTATTCAGTTCTCTTATATAATGGAGAGAGAACTCCAGAGTCGAGTTCGTTTTACTGAGAAGAACTTCGAGAAAGTCGCTGAGCGACGGAATGGGACAGGAAGGATTTTGCTCTGATGAAAATGGACGTTTCTGCCATGTTGTTAAGAGGAGAGATGTGAGGGACAGTGTACATTAATAAGGGATTAGAGAAGAAAGAGGATATGGAAATGTTTCCACTTGTCTACACTCCGTCAGGATAATTGTCCATACGATAGTGAAATGTGATCAAAGAGTCGAACCTCACAGAGATATGGAACATACGCATTCATAACCCATTCCAAGCGCCGTGAGCTTCTCACAGAAAGGCCTTGCAGGATAACATCGCTGTAGTCAACAACTGGAAGTGTCAGTGTCTGTATAAGTCCCTTTCTCGGGTCAATAATGGTATAACTACCCTGCCACTTTTATCAGCTAAGCTTGATAATGGTCACTGATCGAAATCAGTATCGAATTTCTTCAAAATAAGGGACAGCTGAAGGTTTCACCATGAATTTTAACAAGAGGGAAGGGCGGCAACTGTGTAAGAATATCGGACATTCAGTTACCACGGAGCGCAGTAAAGGTGCGGAACGAGCACGATTTCAGTGCAATCACAGTACCAACATCGTGACGATTTGACATCTGCACGACCGGACTTTCGGCTCCACTATCAGATCTCACCCCCACGCTAAAGTTCCTTCGTTAAACGCAGTCGCAACGTGGGTTCGGAATTTTTTAAAGACTATTTCGGCTTTGAAGAGAAAACCATGGCCAGTGCTGGATTATTGAAAGTATCTGAAATTTAGTTTAAACGCACAGGGATTATACTCTTTTAAATCCAAAGATACCAGGTGGCTATAACTGAAATGAAACTATCCACGGAGATCCAGTGTGGGCTGTAACTATCATGCAGCAACGAAACTTGGTAGATGTGCTAATGCGTTGATGTGGAACAGATTTACGTTAAAAAAATAACTCCATTTTTGGGCAACAGGTGCAAATCTGGTGCTATACACTGTATGACGGTATGAAATGCACGCTGTCATTCGACAAGCCATAACGTGCGTGAGTAAGGTGGCTGTACGCAAGAGAGGCCGTGCTCTGTTAGTGAAACTGTTTATGTGAACCGCAGCAATCACAGTGCTGCGTTCAGAGGTTTCGCCGACTGGAAGGTCTGAGGAGAAGTGCGATGTCGTTAATGGTTTAAAGCAGATGCTAATGAAATTAAAAAACGGTGAATTTGGTATGGCATCTGTAAGAGGAAGATGTCCTATACCGCTGAACGTTATTGACTGATGTTGTTGTTGCAACTGACCACGCAGCACTTCCCCCGCGTAATGCTAATGCTCGTGTTGGGGCACGAGGTCTATACCACGGTCAACAGTACGGACAGTTTTGCGGTCTACTTCACACTGGTACCCGTATAAGTTCCAGAAGGTGCAGCAATTGAAACATCATAATCTGCGGCAACGTTCTGAATTTGGTCTTCGGTTTTTAACACGGATCGAAGTTGATGACATGCGACCGAACGGTATTCTATGGAGTCACAAGGTACCATTTATAGTACAGAGTGTACTGAATACGCAGAACTACTGAATTTGGGGTACTGTTGTATGCGTGGTGTGTACGAAAAGCCGTTACTCTCGCCATACGTGACTGTTTGGTGTGTGAATTTCGAAGCATCTTCATTCTCGGTCCGCCTTTTTTTGAAGAGAATACTGCCAGAGGACTTGTCAGGTGTACCATGACGTCTGCGCGATATCGACACCAGCTTATGTACCATGCGTTTCTTGCTCTGGAAGAGCGCAACTGCGTGAAAACTACTGCTTCCACGCAAGATGGGGCAGCACCTCATGTCACTCGCTCAGTGAAATGTATGCTTAATCCAACCTTCCATGAATGCGTTATCGCTAGAGGTTTCCCAGATGCATGGCCTGCGAGATCATCTTATCTGAACCCATGTGATATTTGGCTCTGAGGATATCTAAAAGAACCCGTTTGGTGGGGACCCGTTCGGTCTCTGATCTGAAGGCCAATATGCAGGAACACATTGCTCAGATTCTACCGGAACCGCTGTTCGCAAGATCACGACATTTCAAGGAAGCAGCATGTCGTCGACGTCTCCTGTGCTTATAGTGAGCAAATTGTCTCAGTGGCAGTTTATTATGAAATCAGCATCAGGTCTTTCTCGCTTGTTTAACGTCCCGTTTCTAATGCATTACATGTGGAAACCATTTCTACACGTCTTCCCCGCATTCACAGCGCCAAATTTGCGCCTTCAAACCAGAATTTGAACTAATTTTTCTCCGGTAAATCAGTTTCGCATTAACGCACACTACAATATCTACAATGTTTCGTTGCATTATGATAAGTACACCTCACGCTGGACCTCTGTGAGTAACTGCACTTTAATTCGAACCATCCGGTAGATTCATTTTCGTAGAAAACTTTGTCCTTGAGTGAGTACGTATACAGAAACTAAGAAACATTATACGCGACTGCGGCATGCTTCATCACGCAACTTCTTTATAGGCATTTCATCGGTACTGCATGGTGGTTGTTGCATAATACACTTCAGGAAGATGTCTGCAGCTTCAGCACCAGTAGTATGAGGAATCTTCATGATCCCTATGTTAGCATCATCACCTCCATCATTACTTTACGGCCGGCCGGTGTGGCCGTGCGGTTCTAGGCGCATCAGTCTGGAACCGCGTGACCGCTACGGTCGCAGGTTCGAATCCTGCGTCGGGCATGGTGCATGGGGGCTTAATTAAAATAGAATGCAAATAATTTTAATTTTTTGCTTTAGTAGCTGTCTGTTCGATTACGAAGTCTCGTAAACGGTAGGCCCTGACTAGTTTTTGTACGCAATCTGACTGCATAGAACAACAACAAAGAATGAAATGGAAATTTTCATTAACACAATTAATTAATTAAGTCCCCAGCAACTATAAAACCTACGAAACCAAAGCACTAGTGTAACTGTTCTGTGTGTGGGAGTATGACTCAACGTACGCATCTGGCACGGTTCTTCTTCAACAACACGAGAAATTTTAAATATCATTTATACTGAATTAATTAAAGGAAATAGAAATACCATAATTACTCAAGAAAACCAGAATTACACTCTAATACAAGAACACAAGCGAGATGCTTTGTTGACTGAACCTGTAATGACGCATTATTTAAGACACTGAAATAATGAAAAAAAAACACAGAATATTTTACCTTCAAATATATTGACGAAAAGCACTCTGATCATTACAGTATTTCCATTCGAACCATCTGCTGTCTATCCCATCAAACAACTGCATAAAACATGGAACAAGCACTCCTTACTACAACATCTCGACAAGCACACTCCACCACGACCTCTCGACAGGAACTGCCCACTACGACATCTCAATAATCACTGCCAGTGGAGGCGGCGCAACAATACTCTCTAGCGCGATCTCTGGCGCTGTGGCTCAGTGTAGCCACCTTTCATATGCCCTTCCTCCACGGGCTAGAATTTGATGGTATTTTTGCCAGAATTGGTGGTGAAAATACCACCAAATTCGTCAAAAAAATACGGACAAAAATAAAAGATAATATTAATGCGTAAATATCATATAACTAGATAAAATTTTGGCTTTGCACTGACCTTTCAATAACCTAATATATAAAATACAGTAAGCAATACAAATTCTTTCATACATGTGACTTTACATAACAGTTTACACAAGTATTATGTGGTTAAACAATTCAATCAATAGCGTCAGCAATGACGAATATGTGCAGGTAAGAGTCTCATAACTTTTCACAAATAGTAATACACAAAAAATCAGTTTATACAAATATTCACATAAACGCTTTCCATAGCTCAAGAATAAGCAGTTGACAGTTCCAGCAGTAGCACCCAGCAATGGTCAACAGGTGCAAAAACCAACAAGTGACATTTTTTCAGTAGAAACAGTCCATCAGTGGCACCCAGTAATGTTGAATAGGTGCAGACACCAACAAGTAACACAATTTCAGTATAAGCAGTTCCATTAGTGGCACCAGCAATGTTGAGCAGGTGCACACAGCAACAGGTGACATCTTTTCAGTAGAAGCAGTCCACCAGTGGCACCCAGCAACGTTGAGCAGGTGCCGACACCAACAAGTGACATCATTTCGGTAGAAGCAGTCCATCAGTGGCACCCAGTAATGTTGAATAGGTGCAGACACCAACAGGTGACATCTTTTCAGTAGAAGCAGTCCATCAGTGGCACCCAGCAATGTTGAGCAGGTGCAGACATCAACAAGTAACACCATTTCAGTAGAAGCAGTCCATCAGTGGCACCCAGCAATGTTGAGCAGGTGCAGACATCAACAGGTGACATCTTTTCAGTAGAAGCAGTCCATCAGTGGCACCCAGCAATGTTGAGCAGGTGCAGACACCAACAAGTAACACCATTTCAGTATAAGCAGTTCCATTAGTGGCACCAGCAATGTTGAACAGGTGCAGATATCAACAAGTAACACCATTTCGGTAGAAGCAGTCCATCAGTGGCACCCAGTAATGTTGACCAGGTGCTGACCGCAGTCCATAAAATTCACTATCACTAATCACACTGTTCATCAGCAGAAATTAAACATGTCCTAGTGGCACCAATCATGTAGAAAAAGTGCAAATAACAGTCCATAATATTCCCTATCACTAATCACACAGTTCAGGCATGAACAATAGTTTGAATGCACATACAAATGCTTTACACACTAAACATATAAATTCTAATAAACACACAAATGATATCAGATAATTGTCACATTAACTATAACAATACACAAATAGCAGTAAACCTATAATATTTATGGGTGTCAGTGCAAGCCACAACAAACAAGTAAAATAATATTTAGGAGATGGGTTGGGATCACTTCTCTGGGATTATAAAAGGAAAACACACGAAACACACTCACTCATCTTTCATCCACATTAGTGCTACTGTGTAATTGAATAGTGTTAACTGTGTAAATGTAATTCTGTCAAAATTTGATGTTCATCATGTGTATCAAGTAGTAGTGGCAGCAATGTATAACAGTCAATAATAGTTAAGTCAACGTCATAGTCATCATGTCAAGACCAATGTTTGCCAAGCGAGATCAAATGTACTGTTGCTGAACAACTGTCAGTGAGCCAAGATATGCAAATACTTCCTCTCTTCAAAAAAAAGTATATACTGCTTAGTGATTTAACAAAGTGTGTGTATAGACTATCTTCCTTCTACTTTAGTGTTCTAGTCTGCTATCTTCATCCCCCTTGTTCCATATAGACCAACAAAAAAAAAAAAAAAATATGCTCCTCACTTACTTTACCTCTTATCCACCAAAACTCCAATAATCATCAGCATCACATAATCTCAATACTTCAATAATACATCTTCAATACGTCGATACATATAAACCTTATCATCAATATCATTTACCTTACCTCTTGTCCACGAAAACTCCAATAATCATCAACTTCACATAATCTCAATACCTCTATAATACCTCTTCAATACGTTGATACATATAAACCTCAGCACCAATATCATTTCACTTCCATAACAACTCTTTCCTCTAGTCAGTCTCCTCGAACAAGTACAGATAAAATCCTAATGCAAACCTCAATTCATCATCTCATACAATCCGAAGACACAATGTCAACACACAACCTCTCGTGTAATCCATCTGATCCAAATCTAATACTCATTATAAATTATAAGATACATTTTGTTTACCTTGTTCATCATTAAATAAAAGAAATGCGTACATGACCTCTAACAGACTTAGTTCGAATAATTCTCAGTAATTAATTACGATTACGGAGTGTGAATGATCATAATATTTCACAGTGTGTACACCACTTCAAGAATCATGGCAGAAGCAAACATGTGGAGTATTTCTTGTGTCAAGTGTCACTTCCTATTTCAATTACTCACGAAAAATGCAGTGTAATAACTGTCGATGGTCTAAACCTAGTGTTGGTATGTCATGTCGTTATCTTCCTTCCTATTAGCATAAATTTATACAGCTTCCATAAAACCTCCAGCTCATGTGACTTCTATGAAGTTTCTCGTACTAATGTCGTTCGTCGAATTATAGCAGTTCATTTTCTTATCTTAAAAATATAAAGCACTGAGCGTAAGCAAAACATGCAATAGCGAGTAAATATACCAGTAGAGAACAGAATGTCAACAGGTGGATGCAGCACAATTCCTACAACGAGGCTCTGCCAAGCAAACAATATATAATTAACACCATAGTGTGACCTAAACTCTATGTTCGTACACTGTACATCAGCATTGCTATATTCTAAATTGAAGAGTACTTATGACAACTAAACAGAAATGTGTAAATATGCAATCCATACGCACAGCAGCAAATATGTATCTTACATAATAAACAGGCCATTATCATCATATCAGCATAAGCAAATAAATGTTCATACGTAATTTCAATAAGTAAACATGAAGGCGCAAGCAGATAAATCACAAAGTATAACTTACATACATAACCACAGTCAGCACAATTAATCAGTTGACAATTACAATTTAAATAAATATGCATAGCAGGCACATAATAAAAAAAATATGACATCAGTGAAAAAGCATAGCAGCCAAGCGATGCATAATATACATAAGTAATAACACTGTTCATTAATCAATAATTGTCAAAATCAGCAACTGTACACAAGCACGTCGCTTCACAAGTAAATTCATAGAACATGAAATTAGCACAAAGTATGAATCACGTAATCGCGAGCAGCAAATTACATCTAAAATACGTACCTAAGTGGAATTATGTTACCTGAAAAATAAACTCAATTAATAGTTACCTTTTTTAGTTTATTACTTTTTTCTTCGAAATTACATTCTTCCTGAAATTTTCTCCAAAGCAAGTTGTCTTAACGTCGGACACGCACAGAATTTACCTGAAGTTCTTAAATATTTTATACAGCCGTATCCTGAAAAATACTGAACGTTAATAACATAATTCATCAAGTCACTATAGCTTTATACAGAATTTAGTCGGAGAATTTAGACTGTGTATTTGTTTACGTCTGTCAGTGCATTCGCACTGAGCGCTCAATCAGCTGTAGGCGCGTGACGTAGGAAGTAATTGTTTGCGGTCAACGACTGCCTTGTGCGGCGCGCAGACTTCACTGTTGCTTTGAGTATCTGTCGCCGCCGGAACACGGCGCGGTATCCTTGCATTCTCCGCATGTTTACGTATAACTGTTGGTTTCTCAAATGTATGTCATTCCACAAAAATTTTAACGTTAGATATGTGATGTATTCCCTTAGAGCGCCGAGATTTAAGAGTTTCTACTTCAACAGTGTTATCATGAATAATTTTGCGAATTCTATATGGACCGTTATAAAGCAGAAAAAATTTGCGACATAAGCCTTTTCCTTTATGAGACAAACGATGAGACTTAATTAACACCTTTTGACCAACTGACAAAATTTTTAAACGACCAGGACGTTTAGCTGATTTCTCTCTTCTTGCAGCCGCAGACGCAATATTTCGTAGAGCCAGGTTGACAACTTCGGAATGCCGCAGTTTCCGTGAAGGCGGAAAAGGAACGATTTCAGAAATGCGATTTGTTGGTACTTTATTTTTTAATATCAATATAGGCGGTAAAGAAGTTGAGTCATTAGGAAGTTCATTCAGAATGTTTTGAAAAATATGAAGATACTGATCCCAAGTTCTGTGATTCTGATGACAATAAAGTCGGCACAATTTATTGATTTCCTTCATCCATCTCTCTGAAGCATTAGATTGAGGGTGAAAAAGTGAAATGAAAATTGGTTTAATCTTACGACGCCGTAGAGTACGAAGCCAAATTTTAGAGCGAAACTGTGATCCATTATCTGATATAACCTTATCAACATGACCAACTTCTTTAAGAAAATGTTTGATGAAAGCATTAGATACTGAACGAGCTGTTGCTTTGCGTAAAGGTGTAAAACACACATATTTTGATGTCAATTCCACTGCTACGAAAATGTACGCAAAACCATTAGTAGAACGAACCACTGGACCGAACAAATCGACTGCAGCCATGTCCTTTAATTTCGCTGGAATGATAGGAAACAACGGTGCTCTGTGAGAAACAGTTGGCGGCTTAGCCTTTTGACATAATTTGCATTTGGCAAGAACAGAACGAATAAGTTTTTCCATATTACTGAAGTAGCAATTTTCTCGCAATTTATGAAAGCATTTTCTGGGACCAAAGTGCGCATAACTAAAATGTGTGTACCAAATCAATTTATTGACCCACTCATCAGGAATACAAACTAACCAAACAGAGTTGTCGACCGATTTTCGTTTGAAAAGAATATCATTGCGAACTAAATAATACTGTCTGATCGCTACGCTTTCCTTTCTCCTCCACTTCTCCTTAATGTCCTTCCAGATTGGATCCTTGTTTTGCTCCTTAGCGATGTCCTGGAGCGAAGACGAAATAAAATTCTCGAACGCAACACCTTGAATGTACATCAAACAATAATGGTTTTCTTTGCAGTCCTCTTCAGCACTTTGTTTCAAACCCATAGGTGCACGTGATAAAGCATCAGCAACAATATTTGAAGATCCCTGTATGTAAACAATACTAAAGTCAAATTCCTGTAGATACAACGCCCATCGTGACAATCTGCCATGAGTTAATTTTGTCGACATAAGAAATTCCAAAGCTCGATGATCAGTGTAAACCTTAGTATGTCTACCGAACAAAAATGTGCGAAATTTTGTGAAAGCCCAAACAACAGCCAAGGCTTCAAGTTCCGTAATCGAATAATTCTTTTCGGATTTAGAGAGAACACGACTTCCAAATGCAATAGTCTTCTGCACTACAACGCCGTTTTCTTCTATCTCTTTAAATAAATGTGCACCTAGGCCTTTGTATGATGAGTCCGTCGCCAAACAAAAATCTTTAGATAAATCCGGATGTGAAAGAAGTGGAGCAGCAACTAAAGCATCACGAAGTTGTTCAAATTCTGACTGAGCTTCCTCATCCCAACACCAACTAGAATTTTTTCCAGATAGTTCACATAAACGAGGTGTGGTCAAATTGTCCAATCTAACAAAGCGTCTAAGAAAATTACAGACACCAAGGAAACTACGAACATCACGTTTTGTGGTAGGAACAGCATAATTACGAATAGCGTCTAGTTTCTCTGGATCAGGGAGAATACCTTCTGTAGAAATAATGTGACCGAGAAATTTCACCTGAGAACGACCAAATTCAGATTTTTCCAAGTTCACTGTCATGCCAACTCGTGCAAAAATACGTAATAATGAATCCAAAATTTTGTTATGCTCACTCCAAGAACGTTTAGCAATAAGAATATCGTCAACATATGAAGTAATATTGTCACGAAGATAAACAGGTAAAATTTCATTTAAACTACGAATGAGTGCTGCAGAAGATACAGTAAGTCCAAACGGTAATTTCCGAAACTGGTAACAGTTACCAAAGGCTAAAAAGGCAGTGTATTTTCTACAATCAGGGTGGAGTTCTATCTGCCAAAAACTTGCGCGCATATCAATTGTGGATAAAACTTTAATTCCATGGAAATGTTGAAGAAGTTCATCTAAATTTTGTGGACGGTCAGTTTCAGGAATAATAATATTATTTATCTGTCTGGAGTCCAGAACCAAACGAATTGACCCATCCTTTTTAAGAACGACATGTAATGGGCTGGTATAAGGACTGACTGCTGGCTCAATAATGCCCTGATCTAACATGTATTGAAGTTCATTCTTAACGTTGTCTCTGTAAGCCAAAGGAATAGCGTACGTTTTCCCGCGAAATGGTGTGTGTTCTTTTACTTTAAATAAATATTGTAAACCTTGTATAGTTCCTGTGTGATGACTAAACACTGTAGCATGTGAAGTCAAAATATGGTGCAGCTCTTCTCTTGCAACGTCATCTGGCACTTCAGCTTTCTTAACCTTTTCATTAATTAATTCTTCGCTACTAATTATATCCTCCATCGCGTCTCTGTATCTATTGTCATTATGAATAAACACACTGTCGTCATAATGCTCAACGAAAACATCAGAAGTAAGAAACCTTAAACATTTTGTATCTGATTCAGATCTTGCTAAACACTCGAAAAATTTCAAACATTTCGGCATTCCGGCAACAGTCAAATTCACACTTCCTTCTTTAAAGTTCAAAATTGCCTTATGTGTGTTAAGAAACTCCATACCTAATATAATCTGTGTACTGAGTAATGGAACAATAATAAAATTAGCAGACAATTCGTATCCTTGACAAATGAAATTTAGGTTGGTCTGTTGTTTAACTTCCACACCTTTTCCAGAAATCGCTCCTCGAATTGTAGTTTTAGAAATAGGTAACACAGGACAGGCAATAGTTCTTTCACATATACGAAAAACTGATTCACTAATGACGTTAATGGGCTCCCAGAATCTAAAACTGCAGTGAACTTATTCTTACCCACACATACTTCAATAACAGGATGTAAAAATGCGTCTACATTATTTTCCTTTTCGCCTAGCAAAATGTCTCTCATATCTTCCAGGCGTACGTAGTGTAAAGTTGTAGTGTCATTACTTTCTGAACCGTCTACATTGCTGCCAGAAGCCGAAGCTGCAAGTCATGGTCGATTGTTTGCGTCACGTCTTTGATTATTCCCGTCATTTCGCGGATCAATTTCTACTATTTCCACTTGTCTCTCTGAATTTCTGTCACGCGGAGGATGCCAATTAGGTCCTTCCTGTCTGTTAGATGCAAATTCTTGGTTGTGTCTGTTATTAAAATTTCTGTTTTCCTGTCTGTCTGCATAACTACTTCTTGTATAATTTCGACTGTCACTTCTGAAATTATAGTTAGACCTACTACCCTGGTTATTTCTGTAGTAAGAGTTTCTATTATTGTATGAACAATTTCTGTCTTGATGATACCGATTACTGTTTCCGCATGATTGATCATTCCGGTACGAATTACCGTTATTATAATTGCCTGTGTAATTTCTGTTAGAACGTCTGTTATTGTCATAAGGCTGGTATCTATTGTCTTGTCTGTTACGTCTGTCATTCTCAAAATTACCCATATAACGCCCGTTCCGATCACTATCCCTTTTCTCTGAAAATCTACCGTAATTACTGTTACTGAAAAAGTTACAAGAAGTCCCGTCGTCGTTGTCATACTCAAGTTCTTGTAACAAAGTCTTAAAAGTCTCTAAGTCGTCTTTACATCTTCCAGCTAAAGCAATTTGTCTTATGGATTGTGGCAGCTTAGTTAAACAAATGCGAATTAATTCAGTCGGGCTATAAGGGTTGGACAGGAACTGATTCTTTCGAATCATGTCTTCAAAGTATTCTGCCGGCGTGCGGAACTCAGACTGTTTAAAATTACGCTGCATAATCAGACTATGTTTGACTCTGTCTTGTGTGTTTTCGGACCAATATGCCGATAGAAATGCATGATAAAAATCATTCAGATTATTACAATCTCTAATGAGTGCACGCATCCGCGTCGCCGGTTCGTTTTCTAAATATCCACACATAAATTCCAGTTTGTGACTTAGTGGCCAATTTGGTGGGAGTGCATACATAAATTGATCTAACCATGCACATGGATGTATGTCATTCTTAGAATTGCGGAAGATCTTGAATTTCCGAACAGTCAAAAAGTGTTTATAGTCAAAGTTTTCGCCTCGTGGCGACAAAGACCTACCGCGTCTGTCCCAGTCCCAATGTTGATTATTGTCAAGTTCGCGCGCCTGGCGCTCCCTTGTTGCATCCCGTAAATGAAACAAATTATTTTCTTCAAACCCCTCCGCTAACTGTGATTCCAAATTTCATTTGCTGTCCTTTCCTACGATTTCGCCTTCAATTTGTTTGACTTGCTTTCGTAATGCCTCAACTTCCCTTTTAACGCGTTCATTAAATTTTCCCTGATTTTCAACATGCTTACTTATGTTCTGGTACTCTTCGGTTTCTGCAAATGGTAATGGAGCTGTATCATCTGAATCTCTATCCCCATTTAAACTAAGACTTGTCAATTTATCTGAAATCTCCTCAACTCTTTCCGATAAGTCACCTATTTTTTCTTTCTGTTTACTTACGTCTTCCGTAAGTGTCGCGACTCGGGTTTCAGTGTTGACACATTTGGTAGTTAACTGTTCATATTGTTGTGTTAGATTATTTATTCTGTCATTTGGTACGGATTCCTCGATTCTCTCAAATATTTCTTCCTTATCGTGTGCACGTTGTAAATTTAACTCTGAAAATTTTTGTACTATCACGCGATCTCTTTCTTCCTGTTCTCGATCCTGTTCCCTTTGTCTAATCTCTACTGCAATTAATCTATTATTGTCAGCATTCAAAATCGGTTGTACTTCCTCTCTAATCTCTTTCTTTAATTCATCCTTCATGTTTTTGAAACATATCCCTATTCGCGAATCTAACCGTGTTTCCATTGTTTTTAATTCAGATCCTAACTGTGATCCCAGTGAGTCAAAACGAGTTTCCATTGTTCCCATATCAGTTTTAATTGTTCCTGTATCAGTTTTAATTTCAGATTGCAAAGTTCCCATCTCTGTTTTAAATTCAGATCCTACCCGTGTTTCCATTGTTCCCATCCGTGTTTCCAGATTTAATATTGCACCCATCAACTGCTCCATAATAGCCGGTTCGAAATTCTTTTCGCCCCTAACATTTCCCGCGAAACCAACTTCTTTCGTCATAGCTGTAAAGCTATCTGTGTTCGATACTATTCCAGAATCTTCTGTCGTTAATCTCGAATTCTGAAAATTTTCTGATTGAGAAAAATTTTTAAATGGTTCCGGACTATTTTCCCGACTTATTAAATTGTTTTCCACTTCATTATTCATGATACTGTTTTCCTCTGTTGGCGAGTTCGCCATGTTAACAATTTCGTCATTCTGACTATCCATCATTTTTGCCTTTTTCATTGATCGCGTAAACATTTACAAAATATACAAAACTCGTCACTATATGAAAATTACACACAATGACACTTCATCTCCAACAATACCATTCACACGAAATGTTTCCCTCAAACACGATTAATTGAACAATTGAAATAATTGCACTAAATTGTCAAACGCGTATACAAGACAACAAAATTAAATTTTGAAAAAAATACCATTAGAAGAATGACAAATACCAAATCTACACATGCAATATAGGCTACAATTACTAAACTACAATTACTAAACTACAACAATACTACTGTCTACTATTTTTGCAATCAGAAGAAATCCAAGGGACGATCCGAAGCAGCGGTCGCCACGTGCATGGGGGCTTAATTAAAATAGAATGCAAATAATTTTAATTTTTTGCTTTAGTAGCTGTCTGTTCGATTACGAAGTCTCGTAAACGGTAGGCCCTGACTAGTTTTTGTACGCAATCTGACTGCATAGAACAACAACAAAGAATGAAATGGAAATTTTCATTAACACAATTAATTAATTAAGTCCCCAGCAACTATAAAACCTACGAAACCAAAGCACTAGTGTAACTGTTCTGTGTGTGGGAGTATGACTCAACGTACGCATCTGGCACGGTTCTTCTTCAACAACACGAGAAATTTTAAATATCATTTATACTGAATTAATTAAAGGAAATAGAAATACCATAATTACTCAAGAAAACCAGAATTACACTCTAATACAAGAACACAAGCGAGATGCTTTGTTGACTGAACCTGTAATGACGCATTATTTAAGACACTGAAATAATGAAAAAAAACACAGAATATTTTACCTTCATATATATTGACGAAAAGCACTCTGATCATTACAGTATTTCCATTCGAACCATCTGCTGTCTATCCCATCAAACAACTGCATAAAACATGGAACAAGCACTCCTTATTACAACATCTCGACAAGCACACTCCACCACGACCTCTCGACAGGAACTGCCCACTACGACATCTCAATAATCACTGCCAGTGGAGGCGGCGCAACAATACTCTCTAGCGCGATCTCTGGCGCTGTGGCTCAGTGTAGCCACCTTTCAATGGATGTGTGTGATGTCCATAGGTTAGTTAGGACTAAGTAGTTCTAAGTTCTAGGGGACTGATGACAACAGATGTTAAGTCCCATAGTGCTCAGAGCCATTTGAACCATTACTTTACTTCGCGCATTTGATTACTTCACCTGTTAAAGTTTGGTCTGTCTCGCAGTTTTCCTCATTCAGACACTTAGCAACATGTTCTTCGTCACTCCTGGAAATTTGTGGAATAAGTCATTGTACAAAGTATCAGCAACTGATGATTTCGAATTGACTGACTCATCACTGTCGCTCAGTACTGCCTCCAATTCTCCGTCAATGGTTGGCCACACATTTCTCCAGCTCTTCATTGTGGTAGCGTTCTCCTAGTAATCCAGTGCTTATGCTGTCTGGAAAACATCACCACCTAACTTGATTGCTTTCCACACCTTGGTGGAGTCGTTTTCGCATTCGTTCAGCAAAGAGGCAATAAGTGCATGTCGCTAAGCAAATTTTTCGTCGAACCACCAAGAGATCATTTCTCTGTCCATCCACACTTCCTCCGGAGCACACCATTGCGCTGGTAGTGCAGTACTGTTGCTGCGCTGAAATTAAAACGAGGATGTTGGGATTTCCGAATCATCATGAGCCATAGTTTATGGCAGCCATTTGCGCTACAAAACGCCATTAATATTACGCTCTGTTTGCGTTTTTGGGTACTTACGAACTTCCATCTCTTTCACGGCAGCAAATGTTCTTGAACAAAGCATCTTGTAAAAGATGCCGGTTTCATCAGCACTGTTCAAGACATCAGCAGTTAAATTTCTTCCTGTATTAACTTTCATTACCTTCTTTACAAACTTCTTCGCTTCTTTTCCCTTAGCTGACCGACTTTACTCGGTGATGTCAGCTGCCGCACGTCATGTCGTTTTTTTCCAGTTTGATGGCCAATTCTCGCCTGCTGAAAACAAGTTACTGCCGCCAATTTGTTTGTTAAATACATCTCTTTTTTATTTATTATCGGGGCACTGACTGTAATGTCCTTGCTGCGTTGTATGAACCATCTGAAACAGCTACGTCCGTTTCTGACTTCTCACTCTTTCGCATATCCTTCCGCTATCCTAACGGGATTTCCATTTGGGTAGTGTAACAGCTTCTTTCTTTTTGGTGTCATACATAGTAGTTCGCCCAACACAATACTCAGTAGGAAGCTGCTGCGACGAACTTATCTAAAATTTCAAGTTTCTCCTCTAGATCTAGTTTAATTTGTTTACTCTTAGAAGCCGTAATACTGAACTGTAAAGCAAGCCACGATTTCGATTATACGTATATAGGACTGTTTAACGTTGTAATTAACTAACACTGTTGTGTACGATAATCCATTGTTGTGTGCGACATTCCTGGTCGAGCAACTAGAGGCCGCATATGAGCTGGTTTTAGATTCTGCAACAACTGAATCTTAATGACTGTTCTGTGTGCTTTGTGAACAATTGATGGCTAAATACAAAGAGGTTGGAAACTTTATTCGAAATAATTATGAGAATAAGAAGCACTTCCGTAACTGGGCTCAAAGTAACACTGCTCAGCTTCATCTGCGGCCATTGTGCAGCACCAAAGGTATCGTACAATGTGCAGGATTGTGGTGTGTGGTGATAGGCCGTTACCTTTCAGAGTCTGAGCGTGGCGTTGCTGTCACTGTGACGTTTGACCGTTATGTCTACATCTTAGAGACGTTTATACCTCCAATACTCCATAATTTTCCAGATGTTGACATTAAGTACGCCTAGCTTCAACAGGATGAACCACCTCGAACACTGCCAGACTCTCTGGGGCAGAAGTAAAAGGTTTGTTTGGAGATCGCGAAATTTCAAGGAAGCTAACGTCGCTTGATCGACCCAGTCTTCAGACCTTTCAGACTGCGTCTTATTTTTGTGACCTTATTTGAGAAGCGTCGGTTTCCAAACTAGACGAAGAACCACACACAGCTCACATCAAAACACAGACTGGAGAGGAAATCGCAAGTAAATGATGACTAACTGACAACCTCAGCTGCCGACAGGTGTTGTTGTTATACCTCGATGTGGACAACTGAAAATGTATGCCCCGACCGGGACTCGAACTCGGGACCTCCTGCTTACATGGCAGACGCTCTATCCATCTTTTTTTTTTTAAAGGGTAAATGAAAAAAAGATCTTTATTGGTACAAACTTAAATACAACAGAAATGCCATCCTTCCGGCGAAAATAACACAAGACATTATACTCGTACAAGGGGAGCAATTTTTTTATGTACAAGGTGTAGGAAAAAAAAGAATAATAATTCTGATGTAATCTAAGTACAATGTAGAAAGTAGCGCGGGGAGTCTCAGATGTCAGCAGGGTGGGCGGGAGTGCTGTCGGCGTGTGGCACCATCCAACTGAGCGGGGGTGAAGTAAAGATCGCATGTAGGTAATTGGCGAAGAAGGCGCTGTAGCGCGGTCGGTGTTCGACTTGACTGTGGGCGGTTTGTAAGTACTGCCAGAAATCGAGGCGTGATTTGTCGCCATCATTATACATGTAGGTGATCGTCCATCCCTTGACCCATACAATCGCATGATTTTTGGTGGCGGGGAAATGAGTATTCTCAGGATGGATAAAAGTCCATGGGTCAATCGAGTCCGGCGGAACGCGGAGGTAACAGGCAACGAACTGTCGGGCAAGTTTCCAGACGTCACTGGTGGCAGCACAAGTCAGTTGATGGACATCGTCATCCACGAGGTTGCAAATGGAACAAAGTGGAGAGTCCTTTAGTCCGATGGCGTGAAGACGATGATTTGTGGCGAATTTTTCATTTGCGACTTGGTACCATGTTGCCCGGACGTTGGAGGGAAGAAAAGGTTGGTGGATGTGACGCCAAACCGTTGGCCACCGCGTGGACGGATGTCTCAGTTCGATATTGTTGCTGGATATGGAACGAAGGAGTGGGGTGTAAAAATCTTTAGGTCGAGGAGAACGCGTGGTCGGTAAGTGTGTGTGAGCATAACTGAAGTCGACGATGAAATCAGAAATGTGCGTCAGATGGTGCTTGATGTTTCCGACTGGTACTGGTGGTGTTATGGTCGTGGGCACAAGAATTTCCAGCAAGCTGCGCGTAAGGGAGGTGCCCCCGTGCCACTGCTTGTGCATGGTGGACGTGTACAAGGACGCCGCGCGGAGTCGCACATTGACAAGGCCGAGGCCCCCCGCTCGCGGGGGAAGGATGAGCGTGTCGTAGCGGACCTTAAAGAGGGTACCGGCCGTAAGGAAGTATCCGAAGGCAGCCTGGAGGCTGCGTCCAATAGTTGATGGCAGCGGGAGGACCTGTGCGATGTGGACCATTCTGGACGCCAGATGTTGATTGAGGTATTGGACACGTTGTAAAGAATCGAGTCGTCGGAGAAGATTTTGTCGCACCGTCGTGCGGATAGTTTGGAGTTCACGCCGAAAATTTATGGCAGCGGAGCGGCGCACGGTGGAGGTGAAAATGATACCAAGGTATCGAATTTTTTGTACACACGGGAGAGGTGCTAAGTCGTCGTGTGAGAGGCCGCGTCCAATGGGCATCGCCGCGGATTTAGCCACATTCATGTTACTGCCCGCTGCAGTGCCGTACGTTGATATCAAATCAAGTACCGTGTGTGTTTCATTCCGTGAGCGTATCAAGAGGAGGAGGTCGTCCGCATACGCACGACATCGAAAACTGTGCTGTCGCAAAGTGAGACCAGAAAGGTGGCTCGTCAGACTCCCGATGAGTGGCTCCAGGCTTATGGCATAGAGTGGGGTCGAAAGTGGGCAGCCTTGCCGTACGGAACGCCGGATCGCCACTGGTCCCGCCACACGCCCATTAACCTGAATCAGCGATTCGGCGGTGCCGTACAGGCGCCGGATCACGTCGATAAAGGCTGGTGGAAAACCCATGCGGTTCATCACTGAGAACAGAAAAAGATGCCGCACTTTGTCGAATGCGCTGTCAAAATCAATGGCAACCACTGCGGCGCGGAGTCTGCACGCCGCTGCCAATGCAATTAAATCGCGACATTCTCCTGTGGCCGTTTGTATATTAACTGAGCCGACCGGAGTTGTCTGTTCCGGGGATAGAATGCTAGGCAGGATCTTGCGGCATCGCGTTGCCAGTAGGCGTGTAAAAATTTTACAGTCTGCGTTAAGCAGAGTCAGGGGACGGTAATGTGCTGTCGTCACACCTGGTGTCGGTTTGTGGATGGGTATAATAATTCCCGTGGCGAAGGACGGCGGTACGGCGTTCCCCATCGTCAGCAGTTCATGAAACATCGTTGTCCACCGTGACGCCATTAGTGTGAAGAAAGCGCGATAAAATTCGATCGGCAATCCGTCGACACCAGGTGACTTATTCAGAGCACCTTTTTTGATTGCATCGTGGATCTCGTCACGCGTAATGGGCTCCATCAGCTCGTCCGCTTCGTCGCTGGTGAGGGTGCGAGTTACGTGTGGTAACACAGACTCCTCAGCGTGGTTGTTGGTAGTCTCCGCCTGGTACATTGTGCGGTAGTGGTCGACAAAGGCACTGACGATTTCGGCCTGGCAAGTGACGTGCTGGCCGCGACAGGTGGTGATCTCGGTGATGAGTTGCTGTTGTCGATGTTTCCTATCGGAGGTGATATGATGCATGGTCGGATGTTCTTGTTCCGCCGAATCTTGACATCGGGTTCGCACCATAGCCCCCTGCAGTCTACGGCGTGTCAAAGTTACAAATTGCACCTTAATCCTGCTGCGTTCCCTCTGGGTGTCGGGGGTGGGCGGTTGGGCGTCCAGGTCGCGGAGAACGGCGTAGAAATAGTCGGTAGTGTGCCGGCGCCACATAGCAACTTCCTTTCCATACTGAATCAAAGTACGTCGAATGGCAGGTTTGGCACATTCCAGCCACCAGGTCAAGGTCGTGCAGTATTTAGGTAAGCGACGTTCACAGATGGCCCATGTCTCGGTAACACGTTGAAGACATTCGGGATCATGAAGATGGGAGGTGTTTAGCTTCCACGGTGCACGACTACGCCAGACCACTTGCTTGGGGAAGAGAATGTTGCAGATGTAGGCACAGTGGTCCGAAAAGGCCAGGGGCCAAAGTTCTGCACCTTGGACTGCAGGTGTGAGTTCCCGACAGACGTAAATTCTATCAAGGCGGCTCGCGGAGTGACTCGTCTGGTAAGTATGTCCAGGCGCGTCGCCGTGCCGAACTTCCCAAGTGTCGCGGAGCAACAGATCTCGGACGACAAGACGCAGTTCTTGACAGGTGTTGTAGTGGGGCACTTGATCTTTAGGGTGCAAGACACAATTAAAATCACCTCCAAGCAAGTAATGGTCGCAGCGTCCAAGAAACAAAGAAGCGATTTCTTCTGAATAGAAGAGTGCCCTGTCGCGTCTGCGGGTGGAGCCTGACGGAGCGTAAATGTTGACGATACGCGTCCCCATGACGGTGACGGCCATGCCTCTGGCAGATGGAAGGTATGTGATATCTGTCACTGGAATGCCTTCTCTGGCGTAGATGGCTAGGCCGCGTCCCAGATGGTCACCAGGAGAAGGATAAGTGTTGTATCCCGCGACGTCTGGAAGTGTGGCCAAGTGTACTTCCTGTAGTAGTGCGATATCAACGTCCGACGCACATATCATCTCTCGCAGCAGTTGAAGTTTCACAGGTGAGCTAATGGTGTTAGTGTTGATCGTCGCTATTCGGTAGGTTTGGAACCGTACCCCGCCGTGGAGGGGAACTCCACCGGCGGAGGATGAAGAGGGGCGAGGTACCGGCGAGTCGTGCCGTACGCCACCTGACGGCGTTATCGGCGGCGTAACGATGCTTCCGTCTGGGGTAACTCTGTCCCCAGCGTGTGGTCCGGGTCCATATCGACGTCCTCACTCCACACCATTGAAGGCGTTGTCGTTGTGATGGTCGTACGTTCCACTTCGGTCGTAGGGGCGCAGGACGTCCCGGCGGCAGTCGCATCGGTGGAGTCCATTGGTTCAGGAGCACCTGAGCGAGCCAGTAGAGTAGGCATCGACACAGCCACAGTCGGCGTCATGTTGTCCTCATTCGTATCGTCGTGTAGGTTCTCAGAGGCCTCGTCGGGTCGGACGGCCTCTAGAGCATCAGGCGGAGGTGATCCGTCTCGTTCCGAGACCGTACGGCGCCTCCTCTTGCGCCTCTTAGGTGAAAGGTGTTTGCGGGTTCGTCCCTCCGTGTCGGAAGACGGAAGGGAGTCGCGTCGCTCTGAGAGGACGGCCGTCGCGGGAACGTCAAATGAAGGGGCGTCCATATGTTCAGGTGGGTGGGTGTCGGAAGTCGTCGCTGTTGGTAGTGGTGCCGGAGTAGCGTCAGGCTTTGAGCGCGACGTGCCGGCCCCGGCAGTATCCGTAGCAGCTGGAAGGGTCACCGGTACGTGGTCCGATGGGCGGCGGTCGGTGGGAGGAGAAGAGAGCGCCGATGCGTAGGTGATCGGTAAAACCGTCGTCGGAGCCGGAGGTGCCACGGTAGCGGCTGGCAGTTGGGTGATTCGTCGCTGAAGACACTCAGATCTGAGGTGGCCTTCTTTTGCCGCACCCGGAACAGGTCTTGGGTTGGCCGTCGTATATGACAACCGCGCGGCACCCGCTAATTTGCAGGTAAGATGGCACGTGGCGATGGAGGTCGATGGTGATCTGCCGTACACCGTTAAGAACGGGGTACGTTTGGAATTGCGCCCAGCGTTCGGCAGTGTGGCCATGTACAGTGACATAGGGGCGGAAAGCCGCGATAACGTCTTCCGCCGGAAGCTCGAACGGGAGTTCGAAAACTCGTATGGTGCGCATTCCTAAGCCGGCATGGTCGACAGTGACCGCTCCGACAGTGCCGTCGGCGTGGCAAAAGCGTAATCCATGGTTGGTGTCACGAAGTATTCTTTCACATACCGCGTCATTGACGGCATTGACGAACACAGTACTGCTTAATATGGACAAATGGATACCCAAGATGTCAGAAGCTGGGATCTTAACAACGTCGCGTAGGAAGCTTTCCACTTCCAAGGCCTTTGGTCGTGCGTAGTCGTTGCAGAAGTTGAATCGTAATGTTGATTTTCTAAAACGGTTGGCCATGGTTCTAGTGCACGTAAGCGACACGTAAGTGACGGCCGCTGAAATGTAAACAACAGCGAGCGCGCGCGCTCCGCAGGCGGAAACAACAACACGTTCGCACTGCACGGCGGCGAAAGCCGGACTGAACCACCGAGGACACAGATGAATAGCGCGACTGCAGGGACTTATCCCCTGCACGCTTCCCGTGAGACTCACATTCCTAACTGTCCACAATTCTACATATGTATTGAACCTTATAGACATTTGCCTACCCACTCGTTACTCGCGCACGCTTTGGCGATTCCCGTAAGAGTTTTGGGCAACCTGTGCGCATTCGCACAGACGAAGGTCAATGGCTGGGTAGCCTTTAACTATATATACGAAGATAGTAACTAGTTCTCGAAAGAACAATTACTGTTGAAGACCGTGCAGTTAAAGGCTACCCAGCCATTGACCTTCGTCTGTGCGAATGCGCACAGGTTGCCCAAACTCTTACGGGAATCGCCAAAGCGTGCGCGAGTAACGAGTGGGTGGACAAATGTCTATAAGGTACAATACATATGTAGAATTGAGGACAGTTGGGAATGTGAGTCTCACGGGAAGCGTGCAAGGGATACGTCCCTGCAGTCGCGCTATTCATCTGTGTTTGCCGGCACGGTAGCTCAGCGTGTTCGGTCAGAGGGTTAAACTGCCCTCTGTAATAAAAAAAACTGAGTTAGTATATCAACGACGAACTTCAATAAGTGTCATAGGACGTCCGCCCCGAACAAATAGAACGATCAATATCGAACAAAATGAGATTAAAAAAAAAGTGAAAAGTTTATTAAAAAAAAAGAAAAAAAAATGGATAGAGCGTCTGGCATGTAAGCAGGAGGTCCCGGGTTCGAGTCCCGGTCGGGGCACACATTTTCAGCTGTCCACATCGAGGTATAACAACAACACCTGTCGGCAGCTGAGGTTGTCAGTTAGTCATCATTTATTCCAGGGAAAAGCTGCACGGTCACCAACAGTAACTGTTCTTTCGAGAACTAGTTACTGTCTTCGTATATATAGTATGGCAAGTGATGCATTGCTCCGCATCATGCAAATCCTACAACAACGGTTCACTGAACGCGTATGGCATGATGGATTGATGCATATTGTAAAAATTTATGTCTAATATTATTTCCTGTCGCGTACAGCGCATTTTGAATCTCAAATAATGTTTTGTATCTTTCCTTCCTTTTCCATAACTATTTATAATTTCCTAATTTTTCTGTGCCGTAACTTTAACGCCAAGTATAAAAGAATCACCATTAATCTTTTCGGAAATCTACCTTAGAAGACGTCCGAATCTGTATTACTGCTATATCATAAGGAAACACACTCCAGAAAGATCTTATATAATCTTAGTTTCGCCGCTTCGGAAGCTAAGCCAGTACCAAATGTCGCCTTACAACAGCGTAAGCCGTTTCGAATTTCCGTAGGGGAAGGAGTTTCATAATCGGATTTGACCGTTCTAGAGAAGAGAGATGTTGAGGGGTATAGAATTTCTGTGTAACAGACTGCGCCAACGCCCTGCTTTGCAACTCTAGCCTCTCTGCTGTTTCTAATGGAGCGGGTATCTAGCTTACTGTTGTTGACGATCCATTGGTTGTACTGGTAACTTACCAACGCCCTATAGAAACAATATACAGAGTGAAGCGAAATTCGCGCACTCGGGCTTCGCAGCGCGACTCCTCACGTGCCAGCGATAAAAAATTGTCTCTCAGAAAATTTCGTCTGGCGAGTAAATTCGGCAGAGAAATGACGTTAATGAGTGGCAATCTGGCAACACTGTAACCACATGTATGGTAACTACGTCTGACAGCACATTTTAGTTGTGCACTGCAGTTGGTACAGTGGATAGAGTTTTGGATAGCATGCAGGATGTCGATGGTTCGATCTTGGGTTGATGTATATGTTTTTTATTTGGTATATGTAGTCCAGGTGGTATAGTACCTAGCATCTTAATCGTCAACAGCAATTGCAGCGGGTCCTCTAGAAAACATTTGTACTTAAATACTACAATCGTAGAAATGGAAGATGAGTCAGCTGTGAAAGAAGCCCTTTCCACGTCATAGGTGTGAATTTAGTCGCACCACTTCATCTACTAGATGCGAAAGCTATTTTCTTTGTCCCCTCCTCCAATGGTCCCATAGAATAGCACCAACTATTATTCTTGCCTCGTTCAGGTCCATTACATTTCGTTAGGGCCTTACGTTATCAGGAGGACTAGAAAATTGCTTTGCAAATAATGTCCAAACTCGCTTACTATTTGTATGTGTTATTACGATAGTCCCACTAATTATGCCTTTTAACACTGCGTCTGGTAACCGCATGCTGTTTAGTACGCTTCTCAATGCATTATTATTATTATTATTATTATTCTATCGATGGGATTGTGGAAACATCACGTCTATTACCATTGGGTTAAAAAAAAAAAAGTTTCAAATGGCTCTGAGCACTATGGGACTTAACATCTGAGGTCATCAGTCCCCTAGAACGTAGAACAACTTAAACCTAACTAACCTAAGGAAATCACACACATCCATGCCCGAGGCAGGATTCGAACCTGCGACCGTAGCGGTCTCTCGGTTCCAGACTGTAGCGCCTAGAACCGCTCGGCCACACTGTCCGGCTAACATTGGGGAAACAGTATAACTCGAAACTGAACATTTCACAATTAGCGGTGTCGGGATGAATCATACAGAACAATATCTGTCAAAGGGGTAATGTCGTTAGATGGAACAACGAGCAGGACTGACGGCTTGTTTATACTGTATGCGCTGCCCACCAGACAAGGCCTAGATGCGAACGAAGTAACTCTCCCATGACAGATTGCAACGTATATGCGTACACATATAGAATTTTCTCATTGTAAACCTGTAAACCAGTGTGGCAGACGTATGGCATACACAAATGATGAATATGTGGATATGCTTCTGGTCCTTGGTGCATCTGATAGCCGGGCTGCTGTTGCCACTCCTTGCCAGTCCTTGTGGACTCCATCCAGATAACAATGTATTTTGTCGTCTGGAGCTGCGTTTTCGGGTGTCAGGTTCTCTCCTTTCACCATCGTGTGACAGAGGTCATCCACGGATTTGCCGTACACCAGCTACTGAGAAAGCTATTCTGGAGGTCATACACCAAGAACCTCAGCGATGTGCCTGTGGCCTAGCAAGACAGCTGCGTGTCTCGCAACGCACGGTCGTTAACGTGCGGCACGAGCGTGGACTGCACCCCTATCATTATGTTTTCACGCAACACCTGCATCCTGCAGTTCGCCATCAGAGGATGCAATTCTGTGAATGGTTCCAACAACAACAAGAACCCAACGATGACTGTGAACACCGTAATATGGTCGGATGAAGCAGCATTCACTCATGAGGGTGTCTTCAATATGCACAATGCCCACCATTGGTGTGAGGTTAACCTGCATGTCACCCGCGACCGTGGATATCAAAATTTGGGTCGAAATAGTGGGCGACAGGTGTTTGGGCGCCTACATGTTGCCTGACTAGTCGACTGCACTAAGGTATCATGCAATCGTCTCAAACTATCTGTCTGATGCACTGGAAGATGATACGCTAGATATCCGGCATGTTTTTTGCTCGAGTATCATGTCGTTTTTGGAAACCCAGATCCTACTCTGTAGGAATCAACATGGATTCCGGAAACAGCGATCGTGTGAGACCCGAATCGCTTTATTTGTTCATGAGACCCAGAAAATATTAGATACAGGCTCCCAGGTAGATGCTATTTTCCTTGACTTCCGGAAGGCGTTCGATACAGTTCTGCACTGTCGCCTGATAAACAAAATAAGAACCTACGGAATATCAGACCAGTTGTATGGCTGGATTGAAGAGTTTTTAGCAAACGGAACACAGAAGGTTGTTATCAATGGAGAGACGTCTACAGACGTTAAAGTAACCTCTGGCATGCCATAGGGGAGTATTATGGGACCATTACTTTTCACAATATATATAAATGACCTAGTAGATAGTGTCGGAAGTTCCAAGCGGATTTTCGCGGATGATGCTGCAGTACACAGAGAAGTTGCAGCATTAGAAAATTGTAGTGAAATGCAGGAAGATCTGCAGTGGATAGGCACTTGGTGCAGGGAATGGCAACTGACCCTTAACATATACAAATGTAATGTATTGCGAATACATAGAAAGAAGGATCCTTTATTGCATGATTACATGATAGCGGAACAAACACTGGTAGCAGTTACTTCTGTAAAATATCTGGGAGTATGTGTGCGGAACGATTTGAAGTGGAATGATCATATAAAATTAATTGTTGGTAAGGCGGGTACCAGGTTGAGATTCATTGGGAGAATCCTTAGAAAATGTAGTCCATCAACAGAGGAGGTGGCTTACAAAACACTCGTTCGACCTATACTTGAGTATTGCTCATCAGTGTGGGATCCGTACCAGATCGGGTTGAGGGAGGAGATAGAGAAGATCCAAAGAAGAGCGGCGCGTTTCGTCACAGGGTTATCTGGTAACCGTGATAGCGTTACGGAGATGTTTAGCAAACTCAAGTGGCAGACTCTGCAAGAGAGGCGCTCTGCATCGCGTTGTAGCTTGTTCGCCAGGTTTCGAGAGGGTGCGTTTCTGGATGAGGTATCGAATATATTGCTTCCCCCTACTTATACCTCCCGAGGAGATCACGAATGTAAAATTAGAGAGATTCGAGCGCGCACGGAGGCTTTCAGACAGTCGTTCTTCCCGCGAACCATACGCGACTGGAACAGAAAAGGGAGGTAATGACAGTGGCACGTAAAGTGCCCTCCGCCACACACCGTTGGGTGGCTTACGGAGTATAAATGTAGATGTAGATGTAGATGTAGGATATGGTTCCAACTTGATGGCGCACCTCCACACTCTGGAATTAATGTGCCACAGTATTTGGACAGAACATTTCCAGAGAAATGGGTCAGACGTGGAGGTCCAGTTGTACGACCTCCACGTTCACGTGACTTAAATCCCCTGGGTTTCTTCCTGTTGGGACACCTGAACGAGCACATGTACTCTACTCCGCCTGCGAATGTGGAAGAACTGGCAGCGCATGTTCACGCTGCTCCTGTTACCCTGGACGCATCTTTGCTGCAAAGGGGGCGGAGATGTACGATCCGGCGGGTTGCGCAATATTTGGACGTGCAGGGAGGTCGCTTTGAGCATCTGTTGTTCAGAGGACAACGTATTCTGTTGTGAAGGTCATGCGGTCATTAATATGGACATTATTATTGTCACTGGTTGCTAACGTGCGGCATCTGCGCGCTCATATTACATGTAGTATAACTGACAAGTAGATGTTGTGTTACTGTATTGTGCAATCATCTTTAACATCTCGAAACTGATATTGATTTTGTAGTTATTCTGTCGTATGACAGGTTATTTGTTTCAATTGTCTATTTCTTATTTGTCTAACCACGTATTTGTTATCTTCAGCGGTACAAAATGTCCTAAATTTAGGATACATGTGATCTAAGAAACGGTGTACATTACAGCAGGAAATGTCAGAATGAAATTCACAAATAAAAGAAATGCGCCCCAACGCAGGATCGAATCCTCCCGCATGCTAACACAAAACTCTGCCCACTCCGTCACCTATACAGTACAATTAATATATGCCGACAGAGATAGTTACCATACATGTGTTTACAGTGTTGTCAGATTGCCACTCTTTAACGTCCTTTTTCTGCCGGATGTACTCGCCGGACGAAATTTTGTGAGAGACATTTTTTTATCGTTGGCCTGTGAGAAGTCGCACTGCGAAGAGTGCCTGAATTCCGCTTCACCCTGTAGACTGACGAAAGCGCCGCCATGTTGAAGACGATTGGAAACTTAACCGCCATTTTTGCAGCATCATACTGAGTGATACTAGTTGCCTGCCAACACGAAAAATACGGTTTTGTTGCTGTTATACAGCATTTGCTGCTGCCTTGCCTGCACGATGTAATTCGGCTAATAATTCACAATATTAAGTGGATTTTTTCAAGCGTGATGTTCACGAAATGCAGGATCTGTATTACTTCAGGTGACTTAATTGTAAATACGTGGATTTTTGCAACTGCCGGTGTATCGTTGCCTACAGACACTGGTGAATTTGTTTGTGACATTTACTTACGGTTGTCACGCATTTGCAATGAATGACGTTTCTCGTCTTTGATGTTCGGGAGTTGTGTTCTGACCAGGCGGAACTACACTACTGGCCATTAAAATTGCTACACCACGAAGATGACGTGCTACAGACGTGAAATTTAACTGACAGGAAGAAGATGCTGTGAAAGATACTATGATATGCAAATGATTAGCTTTTCAGAGCATTCACACAAAGTTGGCGCCGGTTGCGACGCCCTACATCGTACTGACATGAGGAAAGTTTCCAACCGATTTCTCATACACAAGCAGCAGTTGACCGGCGTTGCCTGGTGAAACGTTGTTGTGATGCCTCGTGTAAGGAGGAGAAATGCGTACCATCACGTTTCCGGCTTTTATAAAGGTCGGATTGTAGCCTATCGCGATTGCCGTTTATCGTATCGCGACATTGCTGCTCGCGTTGGTCGAGATCCAATGACTGTTAGTAGAATATGAAATCGGTGGGTACAGGAGGGTAATACGGAACGCCGTGCTGGATCCCAACGGCCTCGTATCGCTAACTGTCGAGATGACAGGCATCTTATCCGCATGACTGACGGACAGTGCAGCCACGTCTCGATCCGTGAGTCGAAAGATGGGGACGTTTGCAAGACAACAACCATCTGCACGAACAGTTCGACAACGTGTGCAGCAGCATGGACTATCAGCTCGGAGACGATGGCTGCGGTTACCCTTGACGCTGCATCACAGACAGGAGCGCCTGCGATGGTGTTCTCAACGACGAACCTGGGTGCACCAAAGGCAGAACGTCATTTTTTCGGATGAATCCAGGTTCTGTTTACAGCATCATGTTGGTCCAATCCGTGTTCAGCAACATCGCGGTGAACGCACATTGGAAGCGTGTATTCGTCATCTTCTGGCGTATCACCCGGCGTGATGGTATGGGGTTCCATTGGTTACACGTCTCGGTCACCTCTTGTTCGCATTGACGGCACTTCGAACAGTGGACGTTACACTTCAGATGTGTTACGACCTGTGGCACTACCCTTCATTCGATCCCTGCGAAACCCTACATTTCAGCAGGATAATGCACGACCGCATGTTACGGGTCCTGTACGGGCCTTTCTGGATATAGAAAATGTTCGACTGCTGCCCTGACCAGCACATTCTCCAGATCTCTCACCAATTGAAAACGTCTGGTCAATGGTGGCCGAGCAACTGGCTCGTCACAATACGCCAGTCACTACTCTTGATGAACTGTGGTATCGTGTTGAAGCTGCATGGGCAGCTGTACCTGTACACGCCATTCAAGCTCTGTTTGACTCAATGCCCAGGCGTATCAAGGCCGTTATTACGGCCAGAGGTGGTTGTCCTGGGTACTGATTTCTCAGGATCTATACACCCAAACTGCGTGGAAATATAATCACATATCAGTTCTAGTATGACATATTTGTCCAATGAATGCCCGTTTATCATCTGCATTTCTTCTTGGTGTAGCAATTTTAATGGCCAGTAGTGTAGTTTCGTCCTTCCACAACTGTGGGTTCGTTAACTGCTCTGGGAGGAGTCTCATCATACTAGAACACATGAATATTATTTCACTTTATTATACAGATGAATAAAAGATTTATTTAACTTTGACACAGTTCTTTGCCATAGGAGTAGTAGATAATTTACAACTGTCATGGAGTAGCAAAGAGTCCGTTCATGTAGTGTTCTCTTACAGTACAAAATACAAAATTTACGGTACATTACATCAGAAACTTTACAACTGTCGCTGTCCCATTCGATGGTGTTGACTGCTGTAGCTGTGATCTCGAACTGCGGCTGAGCTCTTGGACGTTCAACACTATACTGACCTCAGTGCGACGGCGCTAGTGTTGCTGACAGGGATGCGTGGTCTTCAGGAGCGCCTCCTGTACGTCGTTGCACATTGCAGCGAGCCCTTGCAAATGTCTGTGGAATCGATCCGCGTTGCCGACTTTGAAGTGACATCGGGATCGCTAGACAATACCACAAGTTCTGTCTTATACAGTCTATTTTTTCAAACAGATATATTTATTATGTCTTTGATATTAATAGAGAAAGGAAACGATAGTAGACATAAATAAAAATTTTTGTGGTGTCGATAGCAACGATGCCACGGCTTAGGTACAAGTTATTAAGTTTCCACTACGACAGACACCGACGACAGCACCATCTAGCCGGTGCTTTGGAGCTCTACGAGCTCCGCTGCAGATTCTGTCCATTCATCGCTTCGACCTCAGCTTGCTATTGAGACTATGTGCTACTTACAACGGGAATACGGTTTTGCACCTATGGGCTCTTCAGTTGTAAAGTTACGTATGTCATTGACTAATAATTAAATGTACTTTCAAGTAAAAAGCTGTACCGAGGGTCTTACCTCACCTGCTGCTGTTCACTTCCTACATTCGGCCTACCCATTCAGTTTACAGGAGCAGATCCATGCACCGCCTTCCAGGCGGGATACGAAAATTTTAATACCTGGTTCGAAGGCTCAATTATCGTTTCTTTTAGAAGAAATCCTGGCCACTTTTTTGCGGCTATTAACGGCTTTAATGGAACACAGGACTGTCATGTTTCATGACATATTGCGTTAGGATATTTGCTGCTTGGAAAAGAGCAATTAGTAGAACCCCTAAGATGAGAAGAGTCGGTTTAACTATGCTGAGTAAGCCGCTACTTCTTCGTGCCTTATACTGGTTACCCATCATTGTGTTAGATCTTCAGTTTGCAAAGAAATTCTCTCAAAAAAGACTACTTCAATTAAACCGTTTACATACATCCATAACCTATGAGCTTATTGTAGTTGTTTGACACACAGTTTCACTCTGGACAAACAGATGTATTGAATACACATTGAAGAACACTAAATGAGAGATGGTTTAAATGGCTCTGAACACTATGGGACTTACCATCTGAGGTCGTCAGTCCCGTAGAACGTAGAACTACTTGAACCTACGTAACCTGAGGACATCACACACATCCATGCCCCAGGCAGGATTCGAACCTGCGACCGTAGCAGTCGCGCGGTGCTAGACTGAAGCGCCTAGAAGCGCTCAGCCTATATGAGAGAGCTATACTTTAATAAAGAGCTATACTCTAATAGTTGTGTATCTGACATTTCAGATTACCGTAAACATCCAGGAAATGCAATATAGAAATTGCCAAAGAAGACATTTAGTGTAAGGATTGTTAAAAGTGAGCCGGCCAGAGTGGCCGATCGGTTCTAGGCGCTTCATTCTGGAAGCGCGCGACCTCTACGGTCGCAGGTTAGAATCCTGCCTCGGGCATGGATGTGTATGATGTCCTTTGGTTAGTTAGGTTTAAGTAGTTCCAAGTTCTAGGGTACTGATGACCTCAGATGTTAAGTCCCATAGTGCTCAGAGCCATTTGAACAATTTTTTTATAAAAGCGAAAACGCGCAGATACTTAGCCAAAGTACAACATTACATCTGTATTTTTTCTACGATTAGTACAATTGAACCCTGAATTCACACTGGGCTTGATTTATGATCAAGAAAAATATTTTTAAACTATATTTCGACCTCAAAAACAAATATTTTTCCAGCATCTGTTGCATCTGGCCTACTTAAACGTTCGGTGTGCCTGACGTTACAAAATGCGGGAGCCAGTGCTAGGTTTGATTATGTTGGCCTAGCTCTTTGGATCTTAACGCTTCACTCACTGTTGACACCTTCCCAACAAGATTTGCCGCCTTCAGCCTTCTGGTCCTTATACAATCAGAAATAATACCAATGCTCACGCCACGGCATCTAGTTGTGCTTAGGAAATAACTTCACTCATTACTCCTAATAAAATACGAGAATCGCGCATCTCACAAATTTCACAGAACTTCCGTCACAGGAAAAATTCGTATCATAACTGCAGGAATGTTTCATGGATTTTGTGTTCGTTGTTAACATCAACATCTACAGCTGTAATAGGGTGATATACTCTTGGATTTTCTGAGAAGCTGAGCCTTCACAAAGGGTTTTAGTTCTTGAACTTGAGAGGATGTGATAAATTTCGTGTGGAAACTATTGCAATTGTTGATAAACTACAAGGAGAACTAAAAAAGCGGGAATCTTCATATTTTGCACTTCCTTTCGTCGTCGTATGCTTTTTATATGCTATTTTGCATATATTTGTTAGTTTTCTCGATTCGAGAGAACACATCACCCCAGAAAACAACCAGCATTGCTGTCTCCTAGTTTGATTTTCTGAAGAGATTCGGCCTCATTTCTTGTGGCTGCTTTTTCTTCTTTGTTGTCCACAATTTCTTCAAGTTACACGTAAACGGCATCGAAATTCTGTCGAATTTGCCTCAGGACAGAATACGTTGACTTTATGACACCCTTCTCAATTGAAGAAGCGCATGCATCCAGGCCAGAGGGGGTGCAACGCCATATTGATAAGTGGGCTCTACCGCCCAGTTCTTTGTAAATTTGACTCGTTTTTGTGACCACTGAAATAACATCATATACCTTCCCAACCTGTAAAAAGTTCCTTTCCTCGTCTCCGTTACGGTAAATCAACCTTTTTCATCAGGCAACGCATATATATCCCTGTCTATGAGATGCCAGTAATCCGTAACTTTCTTCATGTCTGCCATCTATCCTTCAAGATGTCGATATCGTTTGTTTTTCTTATGGGATTCGCTTCCATATCTTCTAGAGCCAAATAACCATGTATTATAACCCATTCGTTCTAAATGACCATGCCATGAAAACCTCTTCGATTCATGTGATGTTCCATTCCACACCCATAATTTTCTGGGTCTAATTTTGGTATTCCAACACTGCGTCTGCAACAATCCAGTTCCTGGAAAGCAGTTTTTCTCGCTTATCGAGTGGTCAGCATTGTAGACTCGCTTTCAGGAGGACTACGGCTCCGGATACAGGTTTTGCCCCATGTCGCTAAATCATTTCAGGCAAATGCTGGCATGCATCCTTAGAAAAGTGCAGGGCCGAATTCCTTCCCCATCCTTTCGTAATCAGAGCTTGTGCTCCGTCTCTAATGACCGCGTTGTCGACGGGACGTTAAATTCTATCTTCCTTTCTTCCTTCTTCTGTATTTCTTATTTTCTAAACTTCTGACTCATATATACATATGCTTCATATAACCTTTCGAATTTAATCTTTTCGGTTTCATTTGTGTTACTATTATTCCAAAAGATTGAGTTTCATTGTGGGGTAACACGTTTCTCTTGTCTAATGTTATTTTTAATATCATATATACTCTTTCCATTTGCAGGTATAGTTACACCTTGATACTTCAAAATTCGCTTATATGCAATAAATGTGTCAGGAATTAAGAAATAACAATAATAAAATATTTTTAAAGGCTAAAATTAGGCAACAAGATAGTCTTTTAAGATACAAGAGAAGTAGCTTGAAGAAGAAATCTGAGCCAAAAGCACCACAACATGCAGTAAGCGAGCCAAAGTAAACAATCATGTCACGCTGAGCACTGTCGGATGGCACGTTCATCCAATTTAGTGTAAGCTTCAACAGACCTGAGGAGTATCCTCGGAATAGGAGTGTTTCACTACGGCTGTCGCATGCTGAGGTCACACGAACCAATGCACAGACGGTGCCCGTGCACTCCAATCACAAGAATTCTCCAGGCACCAGGAACAACACAGACCTGAACAATTCCGCTGTCGCTGTCCAGACCTTCCGCTGCTCCTGGCATGTCTCCACCAGGTACATCCCGTCGCTGCCTCTTGGACTCTGGTGGCGCTTGCTGCCCTCTCATCGGCAGCGATGAAACTGCCTCCTAGTTTAGCGCCATCTGCTGTGGGACGGAACCTCTATTCAGCTGCGATTGCCATGGCACAAAATGAGGAACAATGTTCAATACTAAAATTCTTAGCATCTAAAGGATGCTGTTCGTCTGTACCATCATATAGCTCATATTTTTAATTCCTACTTATCCTCTTCCTCAGGTTCCTTAATGTATAGCTAAGTCGTCACTATTCTTTCAAGGCCGTTTTGTCAGAAATCTAACATGTAATAATTAAATTTCAAAAAATTAATAAATCCAGCTAATCTAAATTGACCCCAAGCTGGAAACGACTTTAAAAGTATGACTTAAGTTAAGGTCAGTAATTTCCACTGCAGTTTCTAAATTTCTCTATTAAATTCTTCTTCTGGAGGTCTTTCTAAATATAGGCGGATATCTTACTGCGTACGCGTTGGGAAGAGGCCTGCCAAGGACGGGAGGCAGCTAGTATCCAGTCATTAAGAGGAAGGAACACCACCAGGGAGAGGAGGAGGCAGGTACAGTTCGGAACAGAATAGCGTGTGAGAGCTTAACTCCACCAAAGAAGCACCGTCCGAAACCAAAGCAGACCATTGTATCGTATCACATAGGCAGTTCACAGAGCCGGCCGCTTTTGCCGAGCGATTCTAGGCGCTTCAGTCTGGAACAGCGCGCCGCTACGGTCGCAGGTTCGAACCCTGCCTCGGGCATGGATGTGTGTGATGTCCTTAGGTTAGTTAGGACTAAGTAGTTCTAAGTTCTAGGGGAGTGATGACAGATGTTAAGTCCCATAGACACTGATGAGATATGCAACAAGCAGACTACAGAAAGCAAGCAGTCTGGGGAACGCTAGACCAGAAACAATACAAAGATGTACTGAAGTGGAGTGAGATTGGGGATCATCCGGCACTTTTGTTTTTAAGAACGTGGGACCTGCAGCCGTCAGGGTGTTGCCAGGTCGTTGATATGTTGTTAATTCTATTAAGAAATAGTAAGAGCATCCATTAAAATCAAGAGTGTTACAAGAGATGCCGCTATGTGTATGTCGAGAAGACCTCGTTGGATAAGATGCAAGGTAGGACATATGGTGGAAGTCAGGTGTTGCTTTTTTCTGAACTCCAGCACCACAAACTCACACTGATGACTAATTAAGTTTGAATTGAGTATGGAAGGGTGACTGTTGCAATATTAGAATGGACCTGACTGATCGGCTCTAGGGACACTCTCTGTCATTGGTGCACAAAATCATGCAAACGTAAATGGTCAATCTAGTGTCCCACCCGGGGGCACGCACAATGTCTGCCGCGTCGACTTAACGCCGCCCCGGATCAGTTCAGACTCAGCTCGAACCTGACCTTTGCAAGGTGCTGTTATTATGATTGTAATCGTATTAATACTCAGTGAATGTAATGATTTCATGTCCATGTGTATTTGTATTTAATCTGAAGTCCACAACATATGTAATAAATAATGTTTCATAGTGACCATTGTTTCATTCACTACTTTGATGAAAATCCCTATTATATCCTCTTGTGAGTTACTGCAACCATGCTTCACAAATGCTAGGGCCACTCCTGTTTAATAAATTAAATTCATTAAGTTACCCATAGCATTACACTTGCAGTTAAATTCATATGTTTCTTTGGGAAACAGATTGGTAATCGGGAAGGACGCCCAGTAAAACTCCTTGTGATATCCACAGGGGTATGTCGATCGCTCATCAGTAACCTCACACGATCTTCAGTAATTATCATTTGGTCGTCGGTAAATAGGAGAGAATATAGCTTACCATTTCCCTCTGACTTTCCAATATGACTACATTTACTTATCCATACCCTTAATACTTCTGTTGCGTACATTTGAAACATCAGAGAAGCATTGAACAATGTTGTAGAAGTCCTTAGCTAATTCATAATTTCTCTGATAGAAAACTACCCACATTCACTGAGCTGGTGTATCCACAACTTAAAGAATCTAACTGTATTAATTTTCGTTATTGTGACATAATTCATCATGCTCAGGAAAAATTGATGAAATACGTTTGGTCAACCGGACTGGAGAAAACTGTCCACAACGTGCGGCGCAAGACTACATTTCGTGCCCGGTATGCTGAACAACTGGAAAATTCTAATGGATGAGGAGTGGCATGGTGCGTAGCTCTGTCTTCCTTCCAATGACAGATGCAAAGTCTCAGACTTGACTTGCGTTTCAGGACCAGAAAGTCGCTCTAAACAACATTGGCGTGCCCCCTGCTAGTCGTGACAAGATGAGTAACTAACGGTGGCTGTGGGTAAATAAAAACCGGGAATGAGGGTTCTGAGGTGAAGGAGGGAGCTGTGCGTTGTGGCGGTGGATGGTAGGTATAGAGAAGTCAGTACGCAAGAGCAACGATTGCATTAGTAAGTGGGTATCGTGTCGTTTTGGGAAAGGATGTTCAGCTAAAAGTTCTGTATTTTTCTGTATTCACATCTGTACACGGCAAGCCAGCTTACGGTGCGAAGAACGGACAGCGGGAAGAACGACTGTTGGCTGTTAGTAGCCGGCCGAAGTGGCCAATCCGTTCTAGGCACAACAGTCTGGAACCGCGCGACCGCTACGGTCGCAGGTTCGAAACCTGTCTCGGGCATGGATGTGCGTGCCGTCCTTAGGTTAGTTAGGTTTAAGTAGTTCTAAGTTCTAGTGGACTGATGACAAAATGGTTCAAATGGTTCTGAGCACTATGGGACTCAACTACTGAGGTCATTAGTCCCCTAGAACTTCGAACTAGTTAAACCTAACTAAGGACATCACAAACATCCATGCCCGAGGCAGGATTCGAACCTGCGACCGTAGCGGTCTTGCGGTTCCAGACTGCAGCGCCTTTAACCGCACGGCCACTTCGGCCGGCGGACTGATGACCTCCGAAGTTAAGTCCCATAGTGCTCAGAGCCATTTGAACCATTTGGCTGTTAGTAAAAAACAGTATGTGCTCAAATATCTCTAATGTTACTTTTATGATCTATTTTTAAGCTACATGTAGCAGGAAGAAAAAGGTTAGTTGTCTCTTATACAACCACATGGTGCCAATATAAAGTCGGATGAACATACCGTGACGCTTCCGCATTAGCGAAACGGAGCCATAACGGAAGAGCTTGCTTCTCTTTGGATTTGGTCTATCAAACATAACTACTAAGAGTCCTTGATTGAGCATCAACACCCAAGTTTCAAGCGAGCGAAGAGTACTCTTCCGTACAACTAGTTTTTTGAGCAGTTTTTGCGTGCATTATGTCACAGCTTCCCGAGAATCGAAATGGATTGAGTCATTCATTTTAAATCGCTCCGAACGCAAATTCTCAGATATTTAATGGATGCAAATGTTTCCGTATAGTGCTCAAACAATAACGGTTGTTTCCACCTATTTATGCGGAGTATACACTGTGATACAAAAATGAAATAAATAAAAAAATAAAAAAATGACGCGCCACAAAGGAATTATCCGAATGGGATGGAAATCGGTAGATGTGATGCACATGTACAGATGATTCATTCAACAGAAAGAGCTTCACAAATTGAGCAAGTCACTAACGCTTTGGTCCATCTCTGGCCCTTATGCAAGCAGCTATTTGGTTTGGTGCTGATTCTTAGAGTTGTTAGATGTCGTCCTGAGGGACGTCGTGACAAATTCTGTCCAATTTGAGCGTCAGATCGCCAAAAATCCCGAGATGGTTGCAGGGCCGTGCTCATAATGCTCCAAACGTTCACAACTGGGGAAATATCCGGCGACCTTTGCTGAAATGTAAGTCCAGGATGTCTTGCCACGAAGGGCAACTAAACAGGGCGTATAATATTGTCGTCGTACCGCTCTGCAGGTGTCCTGATGTGAAATGAAATGACACCCCAAACCATCACTCCTAGTTGTCAAGCCATGTGGGGGCGACGGTTAGATTGGTATCTGACCGCTGTCCAGGGCGTCTCCAGACATGGCTTCGGCCTGGAATCACATGACTGAAGTAGAATTTTCCTCAGTGGCGAGTCCCGCTTCGAACTGATCTCCGATGACCAAAGAAGATATGTCTGGAGACCCCACAGACAGCGGTGGGATACCAATCTATCGCTAGCCATGCGGCCAGACAACCAGGAGTGATACAATTTCTTCTTATAACAGGGCCCCTTTGGTTGTCACCCTTACAGCACAGCGGTACGTCGACGATATTCTACGCCCCGTTTCGTTGCCCTTCCTGGCAAACCATCCTGTGCTTACATTTCGGCAAGATAATGCCTGATCACACTCGACGAGGGTTTCTACTGCTTGTCTTCGTGCTTGCCAAACCCTGCATTGGACAGCAAGGTCGCCGGATCTTTGTCCCCAAATGAAAACGGTTGAAGCATTATTGACAGGACCCTCCAACCAGCTCTGGATTTTGACAATCTAACGCTGCAGTTTGACAGAATTTGACACGATATACCTCAGGAGGACGTCCAATCAAGGACAAACCGAATAATTGTTTGCATAAGAGCCAGAGGGAGACCACTGCGTTGCTCAGTTTGTGAAGCCCTCTGTACTGAATATCACATTCACTACAGTTTTCTAGCGTCCTGACTTCTCTGTATGCAACAGCATCATTCGCAAAGCTCATGAAGCTTCAGAAGATATCCTCTAGGTCATTTATACGGGGTGACAACTGTTGAACTATATGAAGAAAAACGTGAAAACACTTTATTCAAATTGTAAACGTCACTACAGATATTCAGATTTAGGATGCGATATGTTCGATGTGCCTGCCGTCATTGGCGCAGACGAATAGCAAAATTCTTCTTGAGGCTCTGAAGTGTCGGAACATCGATGCTGTCGATGAACTCCTGAATGACTGTTTTCAGCTCAGCAAAGGTTTTTGGGTTCTTACTGTACTCCTTGTCTTTAGTATAGCCCCCAAAAAAGGAGTCGCATGTGTTCAGACCTGGAGAATGCAGCGGTCAATCGAGGCCTATACTAGTGGCCTCTCGGCATCCCAGAACCAGAATGCGATCCCCAAAGTTCTCCTCCAGGGCATCAAATACCCTCCTGCTCGAACTCCGTCTTGTCGAAATCAGGCTCACTGGGCAATGCGGATGAAATCATCTTCCAATACCTTCATGTATCGTTCAGTAGTGACCGTGCCATCAAGGAATATCGCACCGATTATTCTGTGACTGGATGTTGCACACCACACGGTCACTCGTTGATGATGGAGAGACTTCTCGATCGCAAAATGTGAATTCTCAGTCACTCAAATGAGGCAATTTTGCTAATTGACGGATCCATCCAAACGAAAGTGGGCTACACCAAACAATGTGCACACTAATTCCCGTCATACCACCCAGCCCAACCGTGCAGTTTCAACGTCCTAATCCGAGCCGTTCAGAAATTATGACGATTTTATTTCATACTGTTCAATAATTGTCACACTGTATGTCTCATGAATGTAAATGGTCCTATAACATTCCCTTCAGGAAAACCCAAAGGTTTTTCTTTTTTACTCTGTGAGGGCTCTATTCCTGATAGTCAAGGAAATTGGCATAAACCTGGGCATAGGTCTCTACTTTCCTCTGGGTCCCGTGGACGAAAGGTGAGCTGCGATTCCAGAAACTTCATAATACGCAAGCTTGATACATATTCCAAAATACTACGACAGATTTTCGTCAGCGATATAGGTCGAGCTAGAGTTCATTTGTCTGACGTTTGTCGTTGAAAATGGGAGTGACCAGTGTGTGGTTCCAATCACATGGAACGATTCATTCCTCTCTCGACTGACGACATAGTCGCTAAAAGAGGACCAAATTCTTTCACATACTTTATCTAGAATCGTGTAGGTATTCGATCTGGAGTGATTTTACACTACTGGTCACTGAAAAGCAACAAGACGGAAGATAGGAAATAACTTTTACGTTTTATGCATATACATTACGTGAGCCATGCACGCTTTCTATATATAATCAGAAGCGCGATTCGGTCTCCTTGCCTGTAGCTAAGCTGCTTAGTCCCACCAGACAACATGACCGCGGCCTGTCACGTCGACTTCGCACCGCTCCTGTTTAGATCACTCTCAGTTCTTGCCGACATATAACAGGAGGACGGCCATGTGACGTCAGCGGCCCTGCGCACATGGATGCTGCAAGGAACTGCTGGAATTGGATAGCGCTTTGAGCGATAGTCTGTATGGCTAATCTGTCCAATTACATGCCTAAGAACAAGACGCTCGAATATGGTGGAAGACGGTCTTGTTATTAACATCTGCTGCTGGCTACCTAAGGAACTACTATGCAAATATGGCATGGACTTCCGTTTCTTCCTCTGTTCATCACGCCATACAAATAATCGAACGCCATGGGCTCCACCTAGGCTTTCGCATCCGCATACCCTCCCCCACCCGCATTCTCTACCAACTCATTAAATTCCCCTCCTTCGTCTTCCTCCTTGAACACTTTGGAATGTCCTACGTGTTCCGTAAATTCGACGCCATCCACCTCCAAGTTTTCTTCTTGCTCACTGCTCATGGTACTCTGCCGAGCCTCTACCACCACATTCCTCCAACGCTGCACCTCCACTCTCTCCACACCCTCTCTCAAAGAAATCACCATTCTTACCGGACCATGAAATCCATTGTAATATATACCTATCATACCAGATCCAAACAGAACCTGCCTCACCTCCCACAGGCAGGATCCCGTCCTCTCCATTCCTTTCCACCCACATCCTAGGGCTTGAGCCAGAAAGACATCCATTTTCACTCTCCTGAATTCCTCCTGCAAACATCCGCCGGCGGGGGTGGCCGAGCGGTTCTAGGCGCTACAGTCTGGAACCGCGCGACCGCTACGGTCGCAGTTTCGAATCCTGCCTCGGGCATGGATGTGTGTGATGTCGTTAGGTTAGTTAGGTTCGAATAGTTCTAAGTTCTATGGGACTGATGACCTCAGAAGTTAAGTTCCATAGTACTCAGAGCCATTTGAACCATTTGAACCATTTTGCAAACATCCGCCCACAGAAACACCCTCTTACGCACTGCCCCAACTGATATGTTCCCTTCCTGCTCCCTCTTGTCGGCACTCTAGGACCCCTCATCACTTCACTCATCTATGTATCTATTTTGATCACTCAACATGCTGCCTTTTTACTTTTTTAACTTATACAACTGTCCCTTTGTCTTTTATATTTTGTGAAACATTCATTTCCCATTTCTTATCTGTATCAATTTTTAATTAATCAACAATACTGCCTTTTATATTTTAAATTATGCAACTGAATCTATGTCTTTTTATCATGTCAAACATTCATTTTGTCAACTGTCGTGTCCAGTTTTAAAATATGTTTTGACCTTTCTATTCTGATATGGCTGAACAGCGGCGACTTGTACCCGCTGACAACCCACCCTTGCCCATATGGGGCGAGGGAAACAAAATAACACTAAAGAAGAAAGAAAATATACCTCAATCTACGGAAACAGCAGACAAACTGGAATGGCTGACGGATACAGACTTGCTTGGTGAGCATCGTAATGAGCAGACTGTATGAGAAGCCCGTTGAAGTTGAAGTTATCCTCTGTGTCGTGGGGGGCTCTTCTGCTGCGTTTTCTGTGCTTCAGTTAAGCCCAGTGTTGCTAAGAGGCGTTTTCTGGTAGTTACATTTGTAAATTTTATTTTGCTATGTATTTTCGTCTGTTGCCTTTTTCTCTGTGGATAGTTCTTGAATATTATTAATTGTGTCTGTAATGGGTACTCAGTATAAAGACAAGTTCAGTTTTCCTGTCGTAATTGAAGCCGTGTCGGCGTTATGATTCATGTTATATTTACGCACTTCTATATGAATTTTGTAAAGGGAAGAGCTGTGTACATTCCTGAAGGTTTCTGTCTGTTTATGTGACAAATACTATTATTTATTGGGTTTGAGCCCGATCTACATCTACGTGACTACTCTGCTATTCACAATAAAGTGCCTGGCAGAGGGTTCAAAGTAGCACCTTCAAGCTGTCTCTCCACCGTTCCACTACCCTCGAACGGCACGTGGGAAAAACAAGCACGTAAAATTTTCTGTGCGAGCCCTGATTTCTCTTATATTATCGTGATGATCATTTCTTCCTATGTAGGTGGGTGCCAACAGAATGTTCTCGCAATCGGAGGAGAAAACTGGTGATTGAAATTTCATGAGAAGATCCCGTCGAAACGAGAAACGCCTTTGTTTTAATGATTGCCACTCCAATTCACTTATCATGTCTGTGACACTATCTCCCCTATTTCGCGATAATACAAAACGAGCTATACTCCGGAATAGGGTGGACAAACGTGGTGTAAGCAGTCTCTTTAGTAGACTTGTTGCACCTTCTAAGTGCTCTGCCAATGAATTGCTGTCTTTGGTTTGCTCTACCCACAATATTATCTATGTGACCGTTCCAATTTAGGTTATTTGTAATTGTAATTCCTAAGTATTTAGCTGAATTTACCGATATGTAATTTAGGAGTATTATTTGTGTTGCCTTGGGTACACAGATCTGGGCATTACCGTAAATTTATTTGCACATCTTTTATCGTTGCTCATTTATTTTGTCAATTTTCTACTAGAAAAGAAAACAGAAAATGAATTGTGTTTGTAGTGTCTTATTGATAAAAGTTTCATTTCCACGTATTTGTGAAAACGTATTTGAAATTAAGAAACAGTCGTACAGAGAAACATGCGTGATGTACAAATGTTTATGTACAGTATCTTGAACAGTTTCTGTACGCTGTGCGCAGTTGCTTCATGTCTCTACAACGCGATTTTGTGAACGTCTCTGTCCCTACACCTCACGTAGCTCTATAGACTGCAATTATTTTCGCCTACGGGCGTTTGCGCTTCAAAGTTGAAAGCTGTCAAAAGCGTTGCCAGGTGTCAGGGAGTCTCTTAAGATGAGTCGATTCTAGGAATGTCTTAGTAGTAAAGACTATGTATTAAAACTTTGTGCATTATGTGGCATATTTTCACGCATCTCAGTGTTATCATATCACTTGAACTATGAATCGTACAGTGGTATATTCGTGTAATTACCTTCAGCGGCATATGTGGATACAGTCAGCAAAATATGTTACGAATAGATTCAGTAGAAAAGAATTAATAACTATAAACTTCATGCATGATGTGGCAGTTTTTCTAACTCATCTCATTGTTTGTGACGTCATATTTCCTGAACTATGATGAGTAGACGGTTCTTACACTCCCAACGATTGTTGCCTGACGGAGGGGATACGTGTACCAAGTTGGGCAAAATCGCGCTAGTGGTTTAGGACGAAATGTGGAACGTAAGCACACACACACACACACACACACACACACACACACACACACACACACACACACACCATACACACGCATATACATACATAAATTTTATAACACGTATTGATTTAATAGTGGCCTGCTCTGAGTTGATAACTAAATGTCCATTCATATTTGTTTATTAGTATACAACATCTGGTTATGGAAATGTTTTTCTCTCTGTTTTAGTTAATACTGTCCTTGTTTATATTGAAACAGAACCACCAAGTCAGAAGAAGCTTAATAATTAACTGTCTTAAGTTAAATTGTTCGGTTTATAATTCTGAAATTGGGCTGTTCATTTGTCTGCATTTATTATAGTTTCTCGAAATTACTAATGACCTGCTAAAGAAATAGATAAATATTTTAACTGTCATTTTTAAATAAACAAACAAATTCTCTTTTCTGGTCCATTTATTTTTGCATGTTTTTCTTTCTTTTTTATCGTGGCACTTTACCACTCCTCTCTCCTCGGTAGCTACAGCATATCGTTATAGCTGGAACGATATATGACTGTAGGCGAGTTGGAGGATGTAGGGCACGATATCAGCACACAGAGCTGACGCTTCTGACAGCAGCAACGACTCTACCCCATCTGATTGTCGAGTAGAACTGAGCCATAATGACAGATGCCGTGGTAGGTGTGTCGTTCCACGCTACTTCAGTTCTTAAGCCAGAGTTCATTAATCACAGTGGTTGATGGGAGATGGCGTTTCAGTCTCATGGCAACTTATCACAACGATATCAAATGATAAAGGATGCAGAGAACGTGATGGGCAGGGCAACAGCCGAACACCCTCTGTATTGTGGTGGGTCAGGACAGCACAGGCAATATGCGGCCTTGCGTTTTCTTGTTGAAACCTAACTGCACGGATAAATCGAAGATAGGGCCAGTTACCGCCCTAAACACTCCAGGAATGAAATGGTCGTTGTCTAAATTGCTAGTGACTACACGAACCAGAGGTGACTGTGTTGTTTATCCAATGACACTTTACACCACCATACGAAAATAGGAAATCACTGTGCCACCATTCACTCTCCTCAGAGCTTTCGCAGATGAATGTGTCCATCACGACACTGTAGTCAGGGACTCATCAATTTTGTGCCAGTCTTATGCTCAGTGTTGTCGTTTGGTGCAGCACTGTCGACGTGCCTGTCGCTGCTGCTGCATCGACATCGAGGGAGGTCAAATATTTGTAGCCATGCCAACAGCTCATGGTGCTCAAACATTATACTGTCCGCATGGATACTTATCTTGATGCAAACAAGCCCGTTTCCTGACTCAAGATACGTTACTTGACAGTATAATCCTATGCAGCAGAGTGAAGAAGATATTAATATTTCTGTCCCCTTGGATGCCATGTGATTATCTCTACCCACGCAGGTGCTAAGTGAATATGTCTGTCCACTCGAATGCCGGCCGGGGTGGTCGAGCGGTTCTAGGCGCTACAGTCGGGAACCGCGCGAGCGCTACCGTCGCAGGTTCGAAGCCTGCCTCGAGCATGGATGTGTGTGATGTCCTTAGGTTAGTTAGGTTTAAGTACTTCTAAGTTCTAGGGGACTGATGACCATAGATGTTAAGTCCCATACAGCTCAGAGCCATTTTGAACCATTTTTTCACTCAGATGCTTGGTGAATATGTCTGTCCACTCGGGCACTATGTAAATATATCTGCCCACTCGGGCGCTATGTGAATATGTCTGTTCACTAGCACGCTATGTGAATATATCTGTCCACTCAGACGCCACGTGGATACATCTGTCCACTCAGATGCTAGGTGAATACTTCTGTGCACTCGGACACTGTGTCCACATGTCTTTCCACTCGGGTACTAGCCAATATGTCTGTCCGCTCGGGTACTATATCAATATGTTTGTCACTTGGGTGGTATGTCAATATATCTGCCCAGTCGGGTGGTATGCCAATATATCTGTCCACTTGGACACTATGTCAATATGTCTGTCAATTCAGACACCACTCAGGTGGTATGTGGACATGTCTCTCCATTCGGATGTTATGTGAATATGTCTGTTCACTCAGGCGCTATGTAAATATGTATGTGCACTTAGACGCTATGTGAATTTGTCTATTCACTCGTTTGCTATGTGAACATGTCTGTCCACAGTCATAGGATTCTGAGCAATGGGAACTGCAATAATCGGGAACGATAAACCGCAGGCCTCTGTCCTGACGCTTTTGGATTCTAATACGTCCTTATAGATCGTTATCCCTGTTACAAGAGGCATGACACGATTTTCTCACACATACCCAACATTCAAATTTGATTTCTGAAAGAGCAATTATAGTGCTCCCCAGGAGGAATGGGCCGGCCGGAGTGGCCGAGCGGTTAAAGGCGCTACAGTCTGGATCCGCACGACCGCTACGGTCACAGGTTCGAATCCTGCCTCGGGCATGGATGTGTGTGATGTCCTTAGGTTAGTTAGGTTTAAGTAGTTCTAAGTTCTAGGGGACTTATGACCACAGCAGTTGAGTCCCATAGTGCTCAGAGCCATTTCTGAACCAGGAGGAATGGTCAGTGTCCTGGGATATGACAGCAAAGATCATTCGAAGGAAACATGTCTAGTAAATTTGGGGTCTAAGGCACATACCACAACAGCTACGGGCTCTTGTTCAGTAGCAGAGATGTGTTCCACAGTAGCCAAGATGAAAAACTGCGCACAGTTCTTACAGTAATCACTTTAGCGCCAGTGGTTACTGGACATTTTTTTCTTCTTTTGTTCCTCCCTAGCACTTCCCAGAATATGGAAAGCAAGGAGCTTGCTGTAGAAGAGATTTGTTTCACAGTATCGAAGACGATACTCATAGCTCTTAAGGTATGCGCACAGATCTTACAGTAATCACTTTAGCGGCAGTGTTTACTGGACATTTTTTTCTTCTTTTGTTCCTTCCTAGCACTTCCAAAAATATGGAAAGCAAGGAGCTCGCTGTAGAAGAGATTTGTTTCACAGTATCAAAGACGATACTCATAGCTCTTGAGGTAAGCATTTTAGAGCCCATGTTTACCAGACTATTTTCCTTCGAGATCGTTCCTGTCATATCCCTCACTACAGAGCATTCGTTCTGGGACACCCTGTGTGCAGAATGTAAATGACAGTTATTCCTACCTACTTTGTGTAGTCAGGCTGAAATACTAATCAGTTGCATGTCCAAGCATGCCAACTTGGCGTTTGAGGTTTGACACACGCCTCCTTCATGGTGTTGCGGTTTTAATGGGCAACACTGTACTGTAGTTGCTTTTGTGTCAAGTTATTTTTTGAAAACTGACATACAAAGTACTGAGGATACGGAGCGTTAATTCTGCTGAGTTACGAGCGCAAAGGGAGAACGGAAGGGTGAAAGAATTTGTCGTGAAACTACAAACGCGCATCGGCGCGTTATTCGAATATTTGACGAACTAGAATAAAAGAGTGGTCCAGAAGAGTAGACATGAAAGAGTTTCTTCCGTAGACTAATGAGTGAGCTTGTGCGATTGGAGAGGAGAACGTAATTAGTGCAGCGCCCCCGGAGACGGCTGCGGAGCGATTTCCCTCTGCGGTATCGAACCGCGGCCCTGGGCGCTCAGGCCTCGCGCGAGGGAGCCCGCAGTGCGGCATAACGAGCGGCGGAGCCCTTCAGGGCCAGCGGAGCGCGCGCTGCACCTCGTTAATACGGCCGCTCCCCTGTCCCTGGGCCCTACCTAGTCCCAGGTCCCTAGTTCCTAGTCCCTTCCGCCCTGCTGGCTTTCTCCCGCTCTGCTGCAGCCTACACGTCGGGCCGCGCTCCAAACGCGTCTGTGAGGGAAGACGAGGAAATGAAAGGGGGAACTAAAAATATACCGCAGACTGCAGTGAGTGGCGAAAGTGAAAGAGTGAGACAGATTGGGGGGGGGGGGGGCGAGGAGGGGAGGGAGGGTGAGAGGAACGCGAGTAACTTGGGCGTGCGTCTGCGATATCGACTTATGGTCGTGAATAACGACGACGAACAGAGAATTCCTCTGCCTGGCGTCGTAAACAACTGAATTTTGAACTGTGTCGTATTCCGCTTATAGCTACATAAGCCTTTATTCTGCTAGAGAAATTTCAGCGTTACGCTGTTGTAAAGCATCTAGAAGTATACAGCACACCGTATCAGGAAAATACGAGGCGTTTTCGATAAGTAACCGAACACATTTCTTTCTCGGCCAATTTCGGTTGAAGAAAAAGTTCAATTTGATGTGCGACATGGTGGAATATTCTCACTTCAGCCCCTATACTTCCATGAAGTTCTGACAGGTGGTGGCGCTATACGTAGCTTTTAAAATGACGTCTGCGTTCCAAGCAGAGAGCTGTCATTGGGTAACTTTTGGCGAAAAATCAGAACATCGTAGATTTTCATATGCGATTGCAGAATGTCTACGAACTCCTGGCAGTGAATATAAACATGATGAGTCGTTGGCCGAGGCGGCTGTCACCATAGTAACAAGATTCGCAGAAACGTCCGATCTTTTGCGTACTGGCCGACCGTACAAGGCTGAGACTCCTGCAATGATGGAACGTGCAAACACTCTCATTCGCGGTGGTCGACGGATCAACCACCAATTAGGGTTCTCAAAGGTGTTCGCCCGCTGGGTTCGTAACCGCCTTACAAGAGGAGAACCATCTATAAGGAACTGCCTGAGCCTTATGAGGCTGATTGAGACTTTTTTTGTCGGACATCGTCACAAGCGATGAAACATGGGTGCATCACTTAGAACCGCAAACAAAACGGCAATCCATCGAGTGGCGTCACACCATCTGTCCCCAGAAAAAAAAAGATAAGCCACACCCTCAGCCGGTAACGTCACGGCAACGCACTTCTGAGTCTGTGAAGGGGTTTTTCTGTTTCATGTTCTCTCTCATTGTCCCATGATCAACCCTGAACTGTGTTGTGCTACCCTCTGGAAATTAAAAAAAACGGCTTCATCGTGTTCGTCGCCACAAAAAATGCAAACGAATTTCCCACATGACCGAGTAAAGCTTCACACAATCCGTGGGCCCGAGGACTCACAATACTTCATCGTTCATTGGACCGTTGTCCCCATCCATACAGCTCGAATCTCGCAACTCCCGTCTTTCATCTGTTTGGACCAATGAAGGATGCATTCCGCGGCAAACAGCTCGTGGATGATCAGGAGGTTATTGATGCAGCAGGACATTGTCTCCGACGCCGAACATTAGAGTGGTACCACACGGGCATTCAGTCCCTCCCAGTAAGACGGCGGAAAGGCCGTTGTTTTGAACGGCGCTTTTGTTGAAAATCAGGGTTTTGTAACGAAACGAGTGGGCAACAATATAGCGTATTGGAATCCTCTATAAAATCAAAGTGCTTTCAGAGAAACAGAAGTGTTTCATTACTTACTGAACGCCTCTCGTATAGTGGGGGGATAAGAAAAATGTGAACAATAAATTAGGTATCTGCTAACATGCACGTACTTACGTACAGTTCGTGCCATGTTACGGCTCATAAGTTGTAAGGGACGATACTACTGTAGGGTCGTATCGCACTTTAAAGCCTGTTAACAAATCTTAGGTACACTATCTGATCGAGAGCACCGGGATACCTATTACACTACTGGCCATTAAAATTGCTACACCACGAAGATGACGTGCTACAGATTTCTCATACATAAACAACAGTTGGCCGGCGTTGCCTGGTGAAACGTTGTTGTGATGCCTCGTGTAAGGAGGAGAAATGAGTACCATCACGTTTCCGACTTTGATAAAGTTCGGATTGTAGCCTATCGCGATTGCGGTTTATCGTATCGCGACATTGCTGCTCGCGTTCGTCGAGATCCAATGACTGTTAGCAGAATATGGAATCGGTGGGTCCATGAGGGTAATACGGAACGCCATGCTGGATCCCAACGGCCTCGTATCACTAGCAGTCGAGATGACAGGCATCTTATCACCAGGGCTGTAACGGATCGTGCAGCCACGTCTCGATCCCTGAGTCAACAGATGGGGACGTTTGCAAGACAACAAACATCTGCACGAACAGTTCGATGACGTTTGCAGCAGCATGGACTATCAGCTTGGAAACCATGGCTGCGGTTACCCTTGACGCTGCATCACAGACAGGAGCGCCTGCGATGGTGTACTCAACGACGAACCTGGGTGCACCAATGGCAAAACGTCATTTTTTCGGATGAATCCAGGTTCTGTTTACAGCATCATGATGGCCGCATCCGTGTTTGGCGACATCGCAGTGAACACACATTGGAAGCGTGTATTCGTCGTCGCCATACTGGCGTATCACCCGGCATGATGGTATGGGGTTCCATTGGTTACACGACTCGGTCACCTCTTGTTCGCGTTGACGGCACTTCGAGCAGTGGGCGTTACATTTCAGATGTGTTACGACCTGTGGCTCCACTCTTCATTCGATCCCTGCGAAACCCTACATTTCAGCAGGATAATGCACGACCGGATGTTGCAGGTCCTGTACGGGCCTTTCTGGATACAGAAAATGTTCACTGCTGCCCTGGCCAGCACATTCTCCAGATCTGTCACCAATTGAAAACGTCTGGTCAATGGTGGCCGAGCAACTGGCTCGTCACAATACGCCAGTCACTACTCTTGATGAACTGTGGCATCGTATTGAACCTGCGTGGGCAGCTGTCCCTGTATACGCCATCCAAGCTCTGTTTGACTCAACGCCCAGGCGTATCAAGGCAGTTATTACGGCCAGAGGTGGTTGTCCTGGGTACTGATTTCTCAGGATCTATGCACGCAAATTGCGTGAAAATGTAATCACATGTCAGTTCTAGTATAATATGCTTGTCCAATGAATACCCGTTTATCATCTGCATTTCTTCTTGGTGTAGCAATTTTTATGGCCAGTAGTACAGTTGACATTAATATGCAGTGCGGAAATCCTTCGCCTATTTTGACGGCTTGATCTGTGCTGGCGACGCTTTTGATGTGTCTGAGTATCTACGGAGGAGTGGACAGTTCGGAACTCTGGTCAGGCCGCTCCATTTAAGAAATGTTACTGTGGTGTCGTCCGAAGAACGAGGTCACCCGACAAAGTTAGTGTCCCTCCATAGAACCATAAGTAAGGACAGTCGCTGCCTGATGCAGCAATGAATGACAAACGTCCCCAATAGGTTCAATGCGCCGCCGCTGTTGGTAAAGTACTTACGTCAGAGCGCAGTGACACTCAGCCCATTCTCTCATTGCAGCTGCTATCTGTATGAGAATACTATGAGACGAAGTAGCCATTTGGATGAACTGTACTAACATTCAGGTGTCTTAATGACACCTTTTTATTATCTCCAAAATCGCCATAAGTGTCTCAACATTGTCACTTTCAAAGACTAGTAATAAAACGAAAAACTACTACCAAAAGATATGAAAATATATTTCACTGTTGATTAGAGACATAGTATAATGTGTAGAATATGGTTACCTAACTTACCGATGTTACAACAATCGTATAAAATTGTTCAGTAGATACATTGTACCTCGACAATATTCTGAATCACGACACAAGTGCAAACTGGTACCAAGGAACAAACTGGCAACCAAATGGATTAAACCGCTAAATGTAATGGATACGTGGTACACGCTGCATTTATTTTTTCACAGCCACATTTTCACCGTTATAACGTATAAAACAAGTTCAGCAGTTAACGTTATAACGTATAAAACAAGTTCAGCAGTTAACAATTCATGGACCCCACTTTCCAATGTTTTGCTAAAATATATTTACCTTTTAACCTTACAGTGTTTTATGAAAAGATATTTGCCATTTTACCTTTTAGTAAAACACTGTAGACTTATTTCCATGACTTGTTAACTGATGAAATTGTTTTACACCATATAACGAATGAAAGTGTAGTTGTGGAAAAGTAAATGCAACGTGTACCACGTATCCAGCGCCGCCTAACCGTTTAGTCCACTTGGTTTGCAATTCGTTCCTTGGTAGCAGTTGGCAGTTGTCTCGTGATTGAGAATATTGTCGAGATACAATGTATTTATTGAACAATTTTATATGATTGACATAACACTGATGAGCTACAAACAATATTCTACTCATTATACTATGTCTCTAATGAATGGTGAAATGCAACATACACTGTGTGATCAAAAGTGTCCGACACCCCCAAAAACATACGTTTTTCATATTAGCTGCATTGTGCTACTACCTGCTGCCAGGTATTCCATATCAGGGACCTCAGTAATCATTAGACATCGTGAGAGGGCAGAATGGGACGCTCCGCGGAACTGACGGACTTCGAACGTGCTCAGGTGATTGGGTGTCGCCGAACGGGATTAGCCGAGCGGTCTAGGGCACTGCAGTCATGGAGTGTACGGCTGGTCCCGACGGAGGTTCGAGTCCTCCCTCGGGCATGGGTGTGTGTGTTTGTCCTTAGGATAATTTAGGTTAAGTAGTGAGTAAGCTTAGGGACTGATGACCTTAGCATAAGATTTCACACACATTTGAACATTTTTGATTGGGTGTCACTTGTGTCATACGTCTGTACGCGAGATTTTCACACTCCTGATCACCCCTAAGTCCAATGTTTCCGATGTGACAGTGAAGTGGAAACATGAAGGGACGCGTACAACACAAAAGCGTACACTTCTGTTGATTGACAGAGGCCGCCGACAGTTGAATTTGTCGTAATTTGTAATAGACAGACATTTATCCAGGCCATCACACAGGAATTCCAAACTGCATCAGAATCCACTGCAAGTACTATGACAGTTAGGTGGGAGGTGAGAAAACTTGGATTTCATGGTCGAGCGGCTGCTCATAAGGCACACATCACGCTGGTAAATGTCAACGACGCCTCGCTTGGTGAAGGACCGTAAACATTGGACGATTGAACAGTGAAAAAACGTTGTGTGGAGTGACGAATCACGGTACACAATCTGGCGATCCGATGGCTGGGTGTAGGTATGGCGAATGCCCGGAAAACGTCATCTGCCAGCGCGTGTAGTGCCAACAGTAAAATTCAGAGGCGGCGGTGTTATGGTGTGGTCGTGTTTTTCACGGAGGGGGCTTTGTTTGGCGTGACACTATCACAGCACAGGCCTACATTAATGTTTTAAGCACCTTCTTGCTTCCCTCAGTTGAAGAGTAATTCGGGGATGGGGATTGCATCTTGCAACACGATTGAGCACTGTTCATAATGCACGGCCTTTGGCGGAGTTGTTATACGACAATAACATCACTGTAATGGACTGGCGTGCACAGAGTCCTGACCTGAATCATTCAGAACACCTTTGGGATGTTTTGGAACGCCGACTTCATGCCAGGCCTCACCTACTGACATAGATGCCTCTCCTGAGTGCAGCACTGCGTGAAGAATGGGCTGCCATTCCCCAAGAAATCTTCCAGCACCTGGTTGAACGTATGCCTGCTGAGTGGAAGCTGTAATCAAGGGACTGGGTGGACTAACACCATATTGAATTCCAGCATTCCCGATGGAGGGCGCCACGAACTTGTAAGTTATTTTCAGCCAGGTGTCTGAATACTGTTGATCACGTAGTGTATTTTCGTATCTTTTGAAAGCAGTTTTTGTTATATTAGTAGCCTCTGAAAATGCCGAAATGTCGAAATGCGGGTGGCAATTTGGAAATAACAAAAAGTGTGGTTAAGACATCTGAAAGTTTATTAGTGTCTCTTAATCATAACCTGAGATGACAGCATCGTCTTACTTCAGATCCGGCAGCGCGAGTTATATTAGATGTCAGAACTCTGTCGAAGTTTATGGTTAACTGTAGATTGAGGGAAAAAACTTACCATTCTGAACTGCAATAAGCTGTAGTGTTCAGCGACAGTAACAAATGCGTAGACATTCCTTTGGGTCTGGATATTTTTCTGGTTAAGTACTTTTACTAAAGCGATCTAATATATTGTGCGTATTGTACCGCTCGACCTTCTCTAGAAGTAAATTAAGGCCTAAGATGGTCCACCACAGTGCTGAAGCGAAGCACACGTGTCTTAATTCAGGACACTTACTGTTCACTGAACAATGTTGTACGTCATAGGTGTTAAAAATAGCTTGCTCCACATTCAATAAAAGCATGACACCTTCGTAAAATAGCTGGCGCCCTTTATAAAGTACACCAGGCATCGCACGAAGCTCATGAGATGCTGCAAGTATCCCGCAGGGAAGTGCTTTGTCGTCGGGAACTGGTGTCACGTACACGAGCCTTTTCTCTGCAGTTACGTTACATACTGAGGGCGACATATCCCAGATGTTGGTGGTCTCGCGGTTCTAGGCGCGCAGTCCGGAACCGTGCGACTGCTACGGCCGCAGGTTCGAATCCTGCCTCGGGCATGGATGTGTGTGATGTCCTTAGGTTGGTTAGGTTTAAGTAGTTCTAAGTTCTAGGGGACTAATGACCACAGCAGGTGAGTCCCATAGTGCTCAGAGCCATTTTTAGCCAGATGTTGGATAGAAGGGCAGATCCAGTTGCATACCCACCACGATCCCCTGATCTGACGCTTCTTTACTTTATTTTTTATTTTTTTGTGTTGGCTTCTTGTCGTATTGTATTGTATCTGCGGTACTTCATAATTCCAAATAGTGTATTCCAGTCAACAATGTCCAAAGCTTTTTGCTAAATCTATAAACGCAATAAACTTGGATTCGCCTTTCTTCAGCTTGTCTTCTATGACTTGTAGGGTCAGTATTGCTTTGCGTGTTTAGAAATTGTTCTAGCAACCGAACTGATTATCCCCCAGGTCAGATTCTACCAGTCGTTTCATCTTCCTTTAAATAATTCCTATTGGTAAAGAAAGAAAGATTCCTATGGCATAGTTTGCTGGCAGGCCGAGCCGTTTTTCTTCCAGCTACCTAATTGGAAACAGTTTTTTCGCTCCGCAAGCAACGACCTCAGTCCACACGATTTATGGAAGATGGTATATCCTTTGAATATAGATGACTGTAAAATGTGTGTGTGTGTGTGTGTGTGTGTGTGTGTGTATTATGGTGTTATGCTAAGTTTGTTTGGCGATGAAAAAACGGAGATAGTGAAACCCGCTGCCAGCACGTAGCCTGCTTCTCTGGAATAGTTTCTAACCATACCGCGGGATTAACGTCCTCATTCGGCGAATGTATCACTGTCAAGTGTCACATGCATTGGCTTCATGAGACACTGTGCATAGGTTTGGAATTTAATTCAGAACATTGGCGTAAATTCAGGTCATTCTCTTACATACTGGTGATGGAGATTTCTACCACCACCTGGATTCGAACCTGCTAGTTACATTCGAGTGTCACGGCATAGGTGTGCATTAACGACCTCGAGTATAGAAGCGTGTACTGGAGTAAATGTTATACACCATGACAAGGTTCGATAATGCACCTACTGCTGCTGTTGAAAATCCTACACTTTACAGAAATACAGAGGTTCGACAACAAAAGGAAACACTATGTGGAATGCATGCTTGAACATAAACACACTGGTCAAAACACTTAGGGTATCAGTTGAGATATCTATGTTCTGAAGTATGAACTAAAATAGTTTGACGTCTTTCTGTCGGTTCTACGGAGTGGAGGCAACAACATTACGGTCACAGAGATAGTGGTAATAACGGAAACTTGCTGCAGAGGGGTTTGGTGTTGGCTTGTGTTTACTCTACCAAACGAATCACACAAGCAGTTGAGTTCAGATAATGTATTGAGCAGATAGCGCAATGCAACAACAATGTGACTTAGCTGAAGCTATGGCATGGAGAGCCATAGGACGGTTGGAAGCGGGACAGACACAGTGGGATGTGGCTGTAGCTATTGGAGTGTCCCAAAGTGTAATTTCCAGGACCTGAACCCGATTTCAGACAACAGGAACCGTTAAAAGAAGGCAAGGTTAAGGTCGTCCACATGCAACATCAGCAAGAGATGACCGTTATCTCCGGTTAACAGCCCGTCGAGACAGGAGGCTGCATGCAACTCAGCTGCAACGCACCCTCCAGGCAGAAACAGGACTCGCAATATCAACACAAACAGACCGAAATCGCCTTCGGCAATGTGGCCTCTACGCACGGAGGCCTATGGTGTGTGTTCCATTAAAACCATCACACCGTTTAGCCTGCAGAAACTGGGCGGAGGAACATCAGGATTCGAGTCGTAACGAACGGCGCCGGGTACTCTTCACAAATGATTCAGGATTTTGTGTTCAGCTGGACAGTCGTCGGTCCCTTATCTGGACAGAAAGTGGAACTCGGAACAATACTGCTTATGTGCAAGAAATATCACCGTATCATGGTGGTGGACGAATGGTGTGGGCAGGAGTCAGTATTGGCGGACGTACGGACCTCTATGCCGTTCAGAATTGCGCTTTGACTGCTCAGAGGTATAGGCACGAGATCCTTCGACCTTTTGTTGTGCGCTACACTGGTGCCATAGGAGATGGGTTCCTTTTGGTAGACGACAGCGCTCGTCCCCACAGAGCTGCACTGGTGGACAACATGCTTGAAGCTGAGGTATGTGAAGGAATGGAGTGGCCAGCTTGTTCACCGCACTTAAACCCGATTGAGCATGTCTGGGATACACTTGGGAGACGCACTGCAGCCAGACCGACACCTCCCACAACGGTTGCAGGGCTGGATATCGCACTCATGGAAGAATGGCCAAATATCCCTCAAGACCTCATACTGTCCACGCCATGCATGTGTGCAAGTGTACTGGCCGTCCGAGGTGATAACACGCCATATTAGAGGGCAACGAAAATGACTGTTTCACTAATACGGTAGCGCCATGGTACCTCGCTCTACGTAAACACCATGTAAATCTCAAGTAAAGAGTTGAGACAGCAAAATATCTTACTGTATCACAAACAAATTACAATTGTAACCGATATCTGAATAAAATACCTTACCATATGTGTACTATGTATGATATCTCAACTGATCCCCTAATTATTTTGAGCATTCAAACCAACAAGTTGCAGTTATGTATTTGACCGTGGACGGCACCTGAGAAATGTCTTCAAAAAGTTGCAAGTTCTGTGTAGCTGTGAGTGCTTTACGTCGGAGTTAAGTGACGTCGAAACTGGGCGAAATGTTGGTGCTCGTATGATGGATGCCCCCGTAAGTCCTTGGTATCTCAAGAGGCACCATATCGAAGATTTATACGGCATACTGTGAGGAGGGAGTGTATCTACATACGAGGTCTGATGGAAATCTTTTCAACATTGCTCGCCTCAAGGCCAAGACCAAAGTAAATACAGTTGTTATCCGTGAGTTGTTATATGCGGACGATGCAGCTCTAGTAGCGAACACAGAAGATGAGCTGCAGTATATAACCAACAAATTATCAAATGCCTGTGAAAAGTTTGGTCTACTCATCAGACTTCAAAAGACTAAGATCATGGCGCAGAGCACTACCAACCTTCCATCCATTAGTATTGATGGCAATCCCCTCCAGATAGTTGATGACTTTACCTACTTGGGATCCACAATATGTAGCAACTTGTCCATCGACACTGAACTTACTAACAGAATCGCAAAGGCATCACCTGTCATGGCTAGATTGAAAAACAGAGTATGGAACAACGGACTGCTTACCACAAAAACTAAATTAAAAGTCTACAACGCTTGTGTTATAAGCACCCTTCTCTATAGCTGTGAGACATGGACAACTCTTTCTAGGCATGAATCTCGACTCAACAGCTTCCATCTCCGCTGTCTCCGGAAGATCCTTCAGATCTCTTGGAGAGATAGAATACCCAACACCGAAGTCTTTCATCGTGCAAGCACGACCAGCATCTTTGCACTCCTGAGTCATCGACGTCTAAGATGGTTGGGACATGTCAGGCGCATGGATCCTGAACGGATACCGAAACAGCTGCTGTACGGCGAACTTCAGGAAGGTGTGAGGCCAGTGGGACGACCGCATCTTCGTTTCAAGGATGTCTGCAAGAGAGACCTGACCAAGACCAGAATCAATCCAAGTCGCTGGGAAAGCATTGCAGATGACCGTGTCAAGTGGCGAGTAACTGTGCGCAACGGCATCAAGCTTTCAGAGGACGAACGCACACAGGAACAAATCAGGAAGAGGAGAAAGCGAAGAGACAGAGCGGCTTCTGTTCGAAGTCCCTCAAATTTCACATGTCCAAACTGCAGTAGGTTCAAATGGCTCTGAGCACTATGGGACTCAACTGCTGAGGTCATTAGTCCCCTAGAACTTAGAACTAGTTAAACCTAACTAACCTAAGGGCATCACAAACATCCATGCCCGAGGCAGGATTCGAACCTGCGACCGTAGCGGTCTTGCGGTTCCAGACTGCAGCGCCTTTAACCGCACGGCCACTGCGGCCGGCAAACTGCAGTAGGGACTGCCACTCTCGAGTGGGACGTTTTAGCCACAGCAGACGCTGCAGACTCTAAACCAAGCATGCTACACGATCATCCTTCAAGGATGGACGGATGCCATAACATCTACATCTACAGACATATCCCACAAGCCACCGTACGGTATCACTACTAATCATTTCGTTTCCTGTTCCACTCTCAAACAGAGCGAGAGAAAAACAACTGTCTATAGGCCTCCGTATGATCCCTAATTTTTCTCACCTTCTCTTCGTGGTCCTTGCGCGAAATGTACCTTCGCGGCAGTAGAATTTTTCTGATGCCGGTATCAACATAGTTCTCTAAATTTCCATAATAGTGCCTCGCGAAAAGAGCGTCGTCTTCCCTCCAGGGACTTCCATCTGATTTTACGAATCATGCCCATAATCTATCGGTAACAAATCTAACAGCACGTCTCTGAATTGCTTCGATGTCTTCCTTTAATCAGACCTGGTGGAGATCCCAAATACTCGAGCAGTACTCAAGAAGGGGTTGCACTAGCATTCCTTTACAGATGAGCTACATGTTCCCAAAATTCTCCCAGTAAAACAAAGTCGAGCATTCGCCTTCCCTGCTACCAACCTGAAGTTCTCATTCCATTGTATACAGCTTTTCATAGTTACGCCTGGATATTTAACTGATGTGATTGTATCAAGCAGCACATAATTAATGCAGGTTTTGAACGTTGTAGGATAGTTTTTCTAACTCATCTACATTTAGAGCAAGCTGTCATTCATTTCATCTAAGTTCCCTTGTATCCTCCTACAGGCTCTCAGCGAGAGACAAAGCCGAAAAACACCATCCGGTAAAACACAACGCGAACGAAAGTGTCTGTTGAGTAATCGTGACAGACGGTAATTGAGGAAGACTGTGAGAGAAGACTATGACAGCTTCAAACGTCACTGCAGAAGTGAATGTCGCGCTCGCGCAGCAACAAAACACGAATGCTTCCGCAACCATAGAACCTGGACTATTGAGCAGTGGAAGATAGTCATTTCGTCGGACGAGTCTTGTTTCACACCGTTTGCAGATTCTGGCAGAGTTTACATCGCGAGAGTGAAATGCGGCGAGGGTTCGGTGGTGATGTCAGCAGCGACATCGTGGTAATCGATGGGCTAGATACATTGAAGCGCCAAAGAAGCTGGTATAGACATGCGTATTCAAATACAGAGATATACTATGTGATCAAAAGTATCCGGTCAGCCCCAAAAACATACGTTTTTCATATTAGGTGCATTTTGCTGCCACCTTCTACCAGGTACTCCGTATCAGCGAACTCAGTAGTCATTAGACATCGTGAGAGAGCAGAATGGGGCGCTCCGCAGAACTCAAGGACTTCGAACGGGGTCAGGTGATGGGTGTCACTTGTGTCATACGTCTGTACGCGAGATTTCCACACTCCTAAACATCCCTAGATCCACTGTTTCCGATGTGATAGTGAAGTGTAAACGTGAAGGGACACCTCAAAAGCGTACAGGCCGACCTCGTCTGTTGACACACACTGACGGAGACCGCCGACAGTTGAAGAAGGTCGTAATGTGCAATAGGTAGATATCTATCCAAACAGCGTCAGGATCCACTGCAAATACTATGACAGTTAGGCGGGAGGTGAGAAAACTTGGATTTCATGGTCGATCGGCTGTTCATAAGCCACACCACGCCGTTAAATGCCAAACGATGCCTCCATTGGTGTAAAGAGCGTAAACATTGGACAATTGAACAGTTAAAAAACGTCGCCTGGAGTGACGAATCACAGTACACAATGTGGCGATCCGATGGCTGGGTGTGGGTATGGTGAACGCCCGCTGAACGTCATCTGCCAGTGTGTGTAGTGCCAACAGTAAAATTCGGAGGTGGTGGTGTTATGGTGTGATCGTGTTTTTCATGGGTGGGGCTTGCACCCCTTGTTGTTTGGCGTGGCACTATCACAGCACAGGCCTAAATTGATGTTTTAAGCACCTTCTTGCTTCCTCAACACGATCGAGCAGCTGTTCATAATGCACGGCCTGTGGCGGAATGGCTACATGACAATAACATCCCTGTAATGGACTGGCGTGCACAGAGTCCTGACCTGAATCCTGTAGAACACCTCTGTGATGTTTTGGAACGCTGAATTCCTGCCAGACCTCACCGACCGCTATCGATACCTCTCCTGAGTGCAGCACTCCGTGAAGAATGGTCTGCGATTCCCCCAGAAACCTTCCCGCACCTGTTTGAACGCATGACTGCGAGAGTGAAAGCTGTCATCAAGGCTAAGGATGGGACAACACCATATTGAATTCCAGCGTTGTAAGTCATTTTCAGCCAGATGTCCGCATGGTTTTGATAACATAGTGTATGTAAACAGGCAGAATACGGCGGTGCAGTTGGCAACCCCTATATAAGACAAAAAGTGTCTGGCGCAGTTGTTAGATCGCTTACTGGTGCTATAATGGCAGGTTGTCAAGTGAGTTCGAATGTGGTGTTATAGTCGGCGCACGGGCTGAGACACAGCGTGTCCAAGGTAGCTTGATGTGGGGATTTTCCCGTACGACCGTTACACGAGATACCAGGTATGTCATGAATCCGGTGAAACATCAAATCTCCAACATCGCAGCTGCTGGAAAAACATCCAGCAAGAACGAGACCAACGACGACTGAAGAGAATTGTTCAACTTGACAGAAGCGCAACCCTTCCGCAAATTTCTGCGGATTTGAATGCTGGGCCATCATCAAGTGTCAGTCTGCGAACCATTCAACGAAACATCATCGATATGGGTTTTCGGAGCCGAAGGCCCACTCGTGCACCCTTCGACACCAAGCTTTACGCCTCGCCTGGGCCCCCGAGCCTCAACATTGGACTATTGATGACATGTTGCCTGGTCGGACGAGTCTCGTTTCAAATTGTATCCAGCGTATGGACGTGTACGGGTATGGAGACAACCTTATGAATCTATGCATGTCAGCTAGGGACTGCTCAAGCTGGTGAAGGATCTGTAACGGTGTGGAGTGTGTGGAGTGTTATGTAACCCCTGATACGTTTAGATACGATTCTGTCAGGTGACACGTACATAAGCATCCCATCTGATAACCTGTATCCATTCATGTCCACTGTACATTACGACGAACTTGAGCAATTGCAGCAGGATCATGCGACACCCGACACGTCCAGAATTGCTACAGAGTGGATCCACGAACACTCTTCTGAGTTTAAACAATTCCTCTTGCTACCAAACTCTCCAGACATGAACATTATTGAGTACATCTGGGACGTTTGCAACGTGTTGTTCAGAAGTGATCTCCACCCCCTCGTTCTCTTACGGGTTTATGGGCAGCCCTGCCGGATTCATGGTGTCATTTGCCCCCAGCACTACTTGAGACATGAGTCCGTGCCACGTCGTATAGCGGCACTTCTGCTAGCTCGCGGGGGCCGTACACAATATTAGACAGGTGTACCAGTTTCTTTGGCTCTTCAGTGTAGTAGCACTTAATGGTCGCATCACTGCAAAGGGTTATGTGATCAGGTCCATACCAAGGTACAATGTTCGTTCCCAAGTGGTGATGCTGTATCCCAAGAAGACTGGACCCTTGTCCACACAACTCGTTCTGTCAGGGCTGATTTTGTGAGCACGAGGATGAACTGTCACGTCTCGCATGTCCATCACAGTCACCTCATTTCAGTATTATTGAGCGTTGTTGGTGTACCTTGGAGAGAGGGGTTTGCCTGATCACTGTCTACCATCATACTTATCAGAACTTTCCACTATTTTTTTATTTACTATTAAAACCAATCTTGATCACAATTTATTTAGTACGGTGACCGGTTTCGACCACTACTGTGGTCATATTCAGACCTACAAGTCGTATACAAAGCATTAATTAGAGGGCTACATCCATTAAAGAAAATACATAAAGTTATAAAGCAATAAAACGATGAATTACCAATGAATAAGAACCTCCTTCTGCTAGAGAATCACTACTGGAGAAACCAGTGTATGTCTTACTATATATAATGGAGGCTGCGCCCACTTGTCACGGTATGATGGCATTACTAACCAATGAGTTATAAGTCGAATAACAATGTAAAATTTCTTAGTTAAAAGAACATTGTCAAGAAATAAAAATAAACACACACTAAACTTAGCTTATTTAACAGCTATTGTCAATTAAGAAGCGTTAAAAATATTTAAACATGTAGGATAAATGAACTTCGTTTTGACAGAACATGAGTTGCCCTCTCAAGGCCTGTGAGTGAACCATTGGGAACCACTGGTTGCCATGGTGAAGTTGGACGCCGTTCCAAAGATGAGGCAGCAGGCTTTTTTCCACTATTTTGCAGGAAGAATGGCCTAAGATTCCATTGAATACCATGCAGGATCTGTATTCATCCATTCCGAGGCGACGCAAAGCTGTTTTCAATCCCGACAATTTTCCTACACCGTATTAAGCTTGGTAATGTGTTATCTTTCTGATGTTTACACATTTATGTCAAACCCCCGTATGAGAATATAGATCCTGACCCATACATCCAGTACACTGCGGTCCTTTCCATCTTACTTCCTGAGCTCTTGGCCACTCGTGCATTACTTTTTAAAGCACTAGCTTGGAATTAATGGCTACATTGATTACTCTCATTAGTATTGCTCTTATCTGGATAAGATGTCACTGCCAGGAGCGCTGCAGCATTGGGAGTTCGAATGCTGCACGCATCAGCAGCGACCAAGGCCGCAGCAGATGAAGGACGGATTGAGCGCTGCAGCCTGATTCCCCTGCAAGGAAAGTGGGACAGCCAGCCTGGGGGCCGCGGGTCGCACCTAACCGGCACCTGCCCACAGCAGGCAGCCGACACCTCCAGGGAAAGACCCTTTCACGGCAGCCGAGGAAAGCGCCCACCACCCGCTCGTCGGGGTTACACAGCAACAAGAAATACTCTGTGAATCACTTCGTATTAGTAAACAAAGTCGCGAATCAGCGGGTGCGATATCCACTTACTAAACTGTTCAAAACAGTTGCGCACCATCTGCATACCCGTAAACTTGTATTGGCTTAGATTCAAGGGCAACGGGGAATGAAAGACTAAGCCTTAAAAATTAAGAAAAAATCAGACAAGAGAGAGCAGAATTCGCCTCTCAGGGCTCCGAACAAACTTGTTTACCCATATACCAGGTGTACCGGTATGGTTCAAATAGCTCTATGAGACTTAACTTCTAAGGTCATCAGTCCCCTAGAACTTAGAACTACTTAAACCTAACTAGCCTGAGGACGTCACACACATCCATGCCCGAGGCAGGATTCGAACCTGCGACCGTAACGGTCGCGCGGTTCCAGACTGTAGCGCCTAGAACTGCTCTGCCACCCCGGCCGGCTGTACCGGTATGAAATGAGCGTTAAGATACAAATGTGTCGATAGGGAACATTTGTTGTGACGAGCCTTAATTTTTTGTTTGTTTGGTTGGTATGACATCTGTCAAAGATATTTAGTATACATCAAGTCATGGAACAAACATCATCATATGTTTTCATCGTGTTAATAATGTCGAATTTTGTACCAGAAAGTGATGATTTCCAGAAAGCATTAATTTTTTGTTTTCATTTGAAAAAAAAGTGCTGCAGAGTAGCATCGAATGCTTGTCGACGCATATGGTGATCATGCTCTATCAGAAGCAACATGCAAAAGATTGTTTCAACGGTTCAGAAATAATGATTTTGATGTAAGAAATGAAGCACTTGGAAGACCACCAAAAAAGTTCGAAGACGCCTAATTGCAAGAAATATTGGATGAAGATGATATTTTGAGTCAGAAGCAAATGGCAGCAATGCTAAATGTTGCACAACAAACAATTTCTGACAGTTTGAAAGCTATGGGAAAGATCCAAAGGTGTGGAAAATGAGTGCCACGTGAATTGAATGAAAGACAGATGGAAAACCGAAAAATCATTTGTCAAATTTTGTTTCAAAGACATGAAAGAAAATCAGTTTTGCATCGAATTGTTACTGGCGATGAAAAATGGATATATTTTAAGAATCCTAAAAGGGAAAAATCATGGGTCAATCCGGGACAACCATCAACATCGACTGCAAAACGAGATCCATTCGGTAAGAAGACAATGCTCTGTGTTTGGTGGGATCAGAAAGGTGTGGTGTATCATGAGCTTCTAAAACCTGGTGAAACTGTGAATACTAATCGCTACAGACAACAAATGATCAAATTTAACTATGCATTGATCGAAAAAAGACCAGAGTGGGCCAGGAGACATGGCAAAGTAATTCTTTTACACGACAATGCTCCTGCACTCAAAGCAAAACTGGTTCAGGATACAATCAAAACACTTGGCTGGAAGCTGCTACACCACCCGCCGTATTCACCAGATTTGGCCCCTTCTGACTACCATTTGTTTTCATCAATGGGACACGCATTGGCTGAGGAACACTTCGATTCCTACGAAGAAGTCGAAAATTGAGTGTCTGATTGGTTTGCTTCAAAAGACGAACATTTCTATTGGCGTGGTGTCCACAAATTGCCAGAAAGGTGGTCAAAATGTAGAGAAAGCAATGGTCAGTACTTTGAATAAAATGTTTTTACTTTTCAATTCAAAATAAGTGTTTCATTTTCACAAAAAAACGCCCATTTCATACCGGTACACCTGGTAGATCACCCTTACATAGGTTTTGAAGAATGAGATTGCAAGTATAAAAATACGCGACATAAACGAGTCGTATCTTTTGATTGCATTTACTTAGAAGTTTAAATTTGTTACACCGTCAAGGGACTGTAACCTTAGTATCTGACATGTACAAGGCATTCAAACAGAAGAAATGGATGCAAACATTCATTTCCTCCAGATTACAAAAGATAGCACCACAATCACAGCGTTTGTGGAGAGAAAACATGCTAAAGTTTGAACAGTCCGGGTAGACATTCCAAGCACGGCCGTACTGGACCTGTTGCTTTCTTCTTCAAGGAGGAAACTGTGGCAGGACTAACCTATTTAGACATGCTTCAAAACTCAACAAGAAGGTGATTTAGATGACTTCATCCAACATGGCGCCCCGCCTTATTTCTCTAAACACGTCCGACGTTACCTGAACGACACCATTCCAGGACGTTGTATTGGAAGAGGAGCAGAAGATGAACTTCATCGACGGTGGCCTCCCGCGTCTCCAGACCTCACTCCTTGTGACTTTTATCTGTGGTGTCACGTAAAAGAACGCGTTTTTATCCCCTCTATGCCTGTCGCTTCTGAAAGTCTGTGACATCGCATTGTTGAAGCTGTGAATCCGGTAACGACAGACCAGCTGCTTCTTGCGTGGCAGGAAATGAGCCACCGTTTTGCTGTCTGTCGTGTAACACATGGTGCTCACACTGAATGCGTAAAAATGTGAACTTTTCTCTTTCCAGGCAACCTGAAATGGTGTTTCTATCTTTCATAGTTTAGAAGCAATAAATGCCTGAAATCTGTTCTTTCTTTTTGAACAGCCCTGTATATCGTTCTGATAACTCTAACCGTTCCTGAGACGGAAAGGGTCTTAACGGACAGACAGAAAGACGGACGGACAACAAAAGTAAAAATATATTTTTTATCTAATATAATTACAAATTAAAACTTTTACCATTTTTTCCTTTACGTGTGCTGCGAAAGCCAAATTTCGTGATTCTAAGTCAACAGGACGTACCCAACAGGTTCTGATGAGTGAGGTCGCAGACCAAACTATGTGACATAAATGGCCGTATTTTTTGATTGCATTAACTTAGAAGCTCAAATTTTTTACTCCGTCAAGCGATCGAAAGTATTAGTATTTCACATAAATTTCAGCTTGATACCTCCTCCTGTTGGGAAGAAAAAGTGCTCTTAACAGACAAACAACAGTGATCCTATGAGCGCTCCGTTTTTACAGACCAACAACAGTGCTCCTATACGGGCTCCTTTTTTACCTAGTGGGGTATGGAATCTTGCAAATAGTTTTATGAAATAGAAACAAAATAACAACTGGAAGTGGAGTATCTTAATAATCTGTTAAACCAAAGTCTGTTGCTCCGTAAAATTCAATATCGTTGGAAACTTTAGGAAACGTCTAGGGTATAATTTATTTTTAACCGAGTTTAAAGTCATTGGCGAAGTACAAAAACACCCTGTACACCAGTTTCATGAGATAGGGATGTGACAGTCTTTGGCTGAACAGCGAAAACATATCTATAGCCGTACTCTGGAAGTAGCATCTGAATAATCAATCCCGTGTCAGGAATGTTGAGATTTAATGTTCCCATGTCGATGACTAGACACAGCACATTTGTGTCTTCGATCACTGCTGGGATAGCCGAATCGCATGGACGATGCCCTCACTTTTCATGTTTCGATTGGTTCAAATTCGATGACTTTTCTAACGTTTCATTTCGATGGTAACTTCTAATCTGGAGCATAGAGGAATTTATGGAATCTATGGTGAAACGTTGCTTACTAGCGCGCCTTGGGGCAGTATTTCTTTGCATGGGATCCTCCTCGGCGGGCTGTTGCCAAAGAGCTCTAGACGATGCTGGCTAAAGCCGTCCCCATTGTTCGACTGTGGCGCTCCTCAGGTGGTCCAGTGCATGAGTAGCGTTCCTGCGGCGACGCAATGGAAATTTCAGCTCGTATCAACCTTGCACAGTCGGGTTCGAGTCAGACAGATACCGCACAGCCTCAGATTAGAGTCAACAGCGATGAGAAGCGTCAGACACCTGTACGTGACACCGGCCCTAAACATCGCTGACCAACCTGGCTACCTAAGACTGTGCATGCCCGAGACTGACCACATCCACACCATTCTGCGACGGTCATTATGCGTCATACAACCACACACTGCTGATGAGAACCCAATATCTATGCATTACATTACTTTACAGCAATTCCCTCGGCCGCCAGCCTCGAGCATTAACGTGCTGGGGACAGAGGAGGCGTGTGCCGTACTTCTGATCGTAATAGACGGCTAGGGGCCAGTTTTATGGCGTGGAGGTGGTTGCATATTGTCTACGTCGTCACAGCCCATCCAGTTGCCTCTATAACAGATGGGCGCAGTTACCTCGCATTCTACTCAGGGTATATATGAGCCATAACATGCAGGCTGCGGGCAACTGGTGAGGTCGGCGGTGGGCAACTGTCTCGAGTTTCCTTCTCCGCTTAGTTCTTGGCGATTTTCTTCGGAAATTTCTTGATTTTCATAAATGAGGATGGCCTTGTAGGGCTTCAAATAGATTTCATTAAAATTTCTCTGTTTCTGATAACAAAAACGACGTTTTTGAAAGATTGGTTACAGATAATGGTGGAAGGAGAAAATTTCGAAGTACTGACGGTTCTCTAAGTTAAATGTTTATTTGACACTGCAATAGTGAATCCATTGTAACAGCACATACAATTTTTTCTTTAGAAAAAGGGGTTACATTACCGGTTTGAACGCACAACGTCGTCATTTTCAAATGTACAACGTTAGTTGCAGAATAGCAGAATATATAGTGGGAATTATGACCATGCATCTCACAAAAATTACGAGAAATAGTGAGACCAGGCAACCGTGGTAGTGGTGGCACAACCAAGTCACCATTGCCTCGCTTGCCTGGTCTCACTATTTCTCGTAATTTTTGTGAGATGCATGGTCATAATTCCCACTATATATTCTGCCATTCTGCAACTAATGTTTTACATTTGAAAATGACGATGTTGTTCGTTCAAACCGGTAATGTAACCCCTTTTTTTAAAGAAAAAAATTATGTACTGCGACTGTGGCTTCATTATTGTAGTGTCAAATAAACATTTAAGTTATATTTTGGTCACACTCCTTACGACAGTTACGTGGGAATTTCTAGTGTTGTAGCTGTGTTACGTGCTTGATACTGACTTCAACTTACCGTTCGACTTCCCAAATAAGGCAATTGCGAAATGCTTTGAACACTCTGGAACGGTATCTTCGTCAAACAATGAAAAATAGCCTGATGCATCCACTCTTCTCTATCTATTCTCTCTCAGTAGATAAACTGAAGTTCCCTGCTCACCTCTGTTTGTATGTTCTGGCTAAGGAACTACTGTACGGATTTTGAGCCGATTTTTATTAACAGATAGTTTGATCCTTGAGGAAGGTCGTGAGTATAAACTGTATAAAAATTTCATGGAAATTTGGTGAACTATGATGAATTAAAGTCCGCTACCACCGTGAAAACGATGTCATTGGCATCGAGTTGTACAGCTGCCGCAACTCCAGACAACAGCGACGCTTGAGCAGAATCCACATGTCATCAATAGTCCAATGTTGAGGCTCAGGGGCCCAGGCGAGGCGTAAAGCTTGGTGTCGAAGGGTGCACGAGTGGGCCTTCGGCTCCGAAAACCCATATCGATGATGTTTCGTTGAATGGTGATCTACCGTGAAAGCGCATGCCTGAATACTGTCGAACCACGGAATTTTTCACTGTCTTTTAAGCTAGCATTTACCTCTCAGTGATGCAGACATTCTTCAGAACCAGAACGTGGTTTGGAAGCTACAACTGGAGCACGAACTTTTGTGTTCCTTTTTTTAACGGAGCAATCATTTCTCAATGATATGGAGGTTCGCTACAAACGAAATATGTTTCGGATTTCACGTCAAACTGTAGGTCGCTTTTTCCTGGTTGGATGACTGGCTAGGAACACGATATTTGCCGAAGTGACGTCCTACTGAAACACTTACACAGGACATTGAGCCACACGAAAGAATGCATGCATATACGCATAAATGGTTCAAATGGCTCTGAGCACTATGGGACTCAACTGCTGAGGTCATTAGTCCCCTAGAACTTAGAACTAGTTAAACCTAACTAACCTAAGGACATCACAAACATCGATGCCCGAGGCAGGATTCGAACCTGCGACCGTAGCGGTCTTGCGGTTCCAGACTGCAGCGCCTTTAACCGCACGGCCACTTCGGCGCATATACGCATATGTTCTGTTTGTATACGTGTTTCAAATTAAAGTCCCTCGACATGTTGTTCTGCCTATAAAGGAATCCTAATCTCAGGATCTAGTGTAGGGATTTTGAAGAGGATTTGTATTAATAGATACGTTGATTCACTAGGAAACATTTTAAACATTTCATGCAAATTTTCTGAATTGTTATGAATTGCAGTTGCACGCTGTGTTTCTCTGTATGTGTGTGCAGGCTGCTTTCAGTAACTACTGTACGGATTTTGATACTGACAGCGCATTGGGGCGACCCTCCCGTTGACAAACTAGCGGTTATCTAACGTTGGTCTCTGATTCTGAGTCATAGCTGTACGCAGCGTCCCCAAACAAAACTATCGCTACACCAGACAAGCCATCCGGTCCTAGTGCTACACGTTCGAAGCCGAGACAGGTCGCCAGCTGTTATAAAATAGACAACGGTGTCGGAGACGTTCGTACAGCCACAAACGTGTGCGATCTGTAATTCGTCCAACCATATACGTGCAAACTGCACAAAATGAAGTACAACTCCCTTGCGACATAGCAGGCAATAGAGTGACAACATATGCGGCAGTGGCTCCGAGGCCCGTGGCACCCGTCGAGAAATCATATCCACCTCAGATAGGCGGCCATCCGAGACAGCGAGGACTACAAGAAAATCCGGACCTATCCCGCGAAGCGCTCTGATAACGCTGTGCGCAACAGCAGACAAGACAGCCAAACAACTGCACCACTATGAGGAGAGGAGCGCGCATTCACGCACCGTCCAAACCTTCGGATATTGTTAAAGCAAAGCTACGAAGTCTCTGACGTAACAATTGCTGGCGAAACCATAAAACCTATGTCGCACCCTGACACGGTCAACGGGAAGCTGCAAGCGTAAAAAGAAACGAGAGCAAAATAGTAACGACGCAACACCAGCCAGCAGCACAGAATACGAAACGCGAGCTCGCCGGTGCTTGCCCCAGACGAATACAGACGGACGCCTCCGAGCAGTAGGGGGAAGACTTTTACGACCGGGCCCAGTAGACAGGCGTCCCGACAACATAAAGCACGTCAGAGGATGTAAATGGCACACTGACAATGCAGCTTGTAAGAATTATAGCTGAACAGACGGTTAAGAATTTTAATTGAAAATTCAAACCTGATGCCATTCTAAAATTTATAGTTGTAATTGTATTATACACGGTCCAGTCATATTTATGTGACGACCGTAAGTGTTCAACGTAAACATGCAATAACCACACACAGACGGCAGGTGGCAGCACTAGCAGTGGAGATACATACGTAAATCATGTCGAGGGAGAGAAAGAGGAAGGGGGGGGGGGAGGACACATAAACAGTGCAATCTTTGTCGTAATGCGGAAACGGAACGATTTATCTGGCCTTCAAAAGAGCATGCTCATTGTCTTTCGGGCCAAGTGTGGAAGCATTTACGTAACGGCTAAGTTTAAAACTGTCCACTTGCCGCCGTTGTTAAAACGTACCATGTATAGCAGAAAGGGGCAATCGAAAAACGGCACCAAGGCAACTGTGGTGGACACGGTCATAGATCACAGAGGTGAACGACGGCTATAGAGATGTGTACTGGTAAAGAGACGTGCAACTGTTGAGCAACTGATCGCCCACAGGAGCTACCAACAGTGTCACCTCAACAAAGTGTTCTGCAAGCGTTGCTGTGTTTGGGCCTCCACTGCAAGCGCCTGGTTCATGTACCCTTGCTGACTGCTGTTCATCGGCGACGTAGGCTGGAAGTAGCACGCCAGTACTGCAGAGGGCGCCCACTGTGGCGACAAGTGGCCTTTTCAGATGAAACAAGTTTTATACTCTGTGGGACAAATAGCCTTTAGCTTGTGCGGCACGAAAATTCTGAAAGAAAGCACGCCGCAACAATAATCGGAAGGCTGCAGGCCGGAAGCATTCCCTCAGTGACCTGACCTCATCATTCCGGAACCCACGCTCGATCAACACAAGCATGCTGCTCTTCTTGCGAACCATCTTCATCCATATATGCTGTTTCTTTGTCCCGGCACGATGGCATCTACCAGCAGCAGAATGCAACATGTCACATAGCTCACAGTGTAGACCATGGGTGGTTCGATTTGTCTTCCACCGGCCGGAGTAGCCGAGAGGTTCTAAGCGCTACAGTCTGGAAACGCGCGACCGCTACGGTCGCATGTTCGAATCCTGCCTCGGGCATGTATGTGTGTGATGTCCGTAGGTTAGTTAGGTTTAAGTAGTTCTAAGTTCTAGGGGACTGATGACCTCAGAAGTTAAGTCCCATAGTGCTCAGAGCCATTTGAACCATTTGTCTACCGTATGACCTGGTCACCAAATTGCCCGGATTAAAACCAAATGGAGAATCTTTGGCATCACCTCGCTCAGGCTGTTTGCGACGTGGATCTTCAACCGAGAAGCCTAGCGCAGCTGGCCACGGGACTGAAACCGGCAAGGCTCCACATTCCTGTCTGCGCCTTTCTCCGTCTCAATGACATCTGTCTGATGCTGCCCAATACCTAAAATTATTTTATCCAACATGACGCCGGCCCTGGAAGCCTACGAACTAATATCTTCCAGCTTGCTTCACAGCAGTCCGCGCTGTAAAAGGTGATTACGCAGGTTTTTACACGTGGTCACACTGATGTCATTAGACAGTGTATATAAGAACACGCAAGTTGCTATTGGCTTTGAGACTTATCTTAGAGTCTGAAGTTATAAGGGATCAAATTCAGGGAGCAAAAGAAGACTGCAGCTATAGAGGTCAAATTTAAACAGACGTAAAACCCCTAAGATTGAGATCTTTTACAGAAGCTCGAAATTTATCGCGGGCTACAATGAGAGATGCTTATAACAGTTTCCACAACGAAACATTGTCTCGAAACCTGGCAGAAAATCCAAAGAGATTCTGGTTGTATGTGAAGTATGTTAGCGGCAAGAAGAAATCAATGCCTTCTCAGCGCGATAGCAATGGAGATACTATCAAAGACAGTGCTGCCAAAGCAGAGTTATTGAACACAGCCTTCAGAAATGTCTTCACAAAAGAAGACGAAGTAAATATTCCAGAATTCGAATCAAGAACAGCTGCGAACATGAGTAACGTCGAAGCAAATGTCCTCGAAGTAGTGAAGTAACTTAAGTCACTTAATAAAAGCAAGTCTTCTGGTCCAGACTGTACACCAATTAGGTCCCTTTCAGAGTATGCTGATGCATTACTTCCATACTTAACGATCATATACAACCGTTCGCTCGAGGAATGATCCGTACCCAAAGACTGTAAAGTTGCACAGGTCACACCAATATTAAAGAAAAGTAGTAGGAGTAATCCACTAAATTACAGGCCCATAACGTTAACGTTGATATGCAGACGGATGTTGGAACATATATTGTGTTCGAACATTATGAATTACCTCGAAGAAAACAGTCTATTGACACACAGTCAGCATGGGTTTAGAAAACATCGTTCCTGTGAAACACTAGCTCTTTATTCATATTAAGTGTTGAGTGCTATTGACAAGGGATTTCAGATCGATTCCGTATTTCTGGATTTCCGGAAGGCTTTTGACACTGAACCACACAAGCGGCTCGTATTGAAATTACGTGCTTGTGGAATATCGTCTCATTTATGTGACTGGATATGTGATTTCCTGTCAGAGGGGTCACAGTTCGTAGTAACTGACGGAAAGTCATCGAGTAAAACAGAAGTGATTTCTAGCGTTCCCCATGGTAGTGTTATAGACCCTTTTCTGTTCCTTATCAATATAAACGATTTGGGAGACAATCTGAGCAGCCGTCTTCAGTTGTTTGCGGATGACGCTGTCGTTTATCGACTAATAAAGTCATCAGGAGATCAAGACAAACTGCAAAACGATTTAGGAAAGATATCTGAATGGTGCGAAAAGTGTGAGGTCATCCACATGAGTGCTAAAAGGAACTCGTTAAACTTCGGTTACACGATAAATCAGTCTAATCTAAAAGTCGTAAATTCAACTAAATACCTAGGTACTACAATTACGAACAATTTGTATTGGAAGGAACACATAGAAAATGTTGTGGGAAGGCTAACCAAAGACTGCGTTTTATTGGCAGGACACTTAGAAAATTTAACAGACCTACTAAGGAGACTGCCTACACTACGCTTGTTCGTCCTCTTCTAGTGGGATCCTTAACAGATAGGACTGACGGAGTACATCGAGAAAGTTCAAAGAAAGGCAGCACGTTTTGTATTATCGCGAAATATGGGAGAGAGTGTCACAGAAATGATACAGGATTTGGGCTGGACATACTTAAAAGAAAGGCGTTTTTCGTTGCGACGCACCTTCTCACGAAATTCCAATCAGCAACTTTCTCCTCCGAATACGAAAATATTTTGTTGACACCGACCTACATAGGGAGGAACGATTACCACGATTAGAAGGGTACTGAATGCAACGTCGTTTATTGAACAAAATGACTGAATGAGGTTGATAGAACACATCCCGAGGCATCAAGAAATCATTAATTTGGTACTGGAGGGTAGTATTGCGGGTGAAAATAGTAGAAATAGAAAATAGTCTACAGTAAGCAAGTTCAGTTTAATGCAGGCTACAGCAGCGTTGCAGAGATGTAGGGGTTTGTACAGGGCAAAAAATGGTTCTGAGCACTATGGGACTTAACATCTGAAGTCATCAGTCTCCTAGAACTTAGAACTACTTAAACCTAACTAACCTAAGGAAATCACACACATCCATGCCCGAGGCAGGATTCGAACCTGCGACCGTAGCAGTCGCGCGGTTCCGGAGTGAAGCGCCTAGAACCGCTCGGCCACCGCGGCTGGCTGTGCAGGGCAGACTAGTGATAAGAGCTACATCACACCTGTCATCGGACTGAGGACCAAAACTAACTACAACAACAGCGTCGTATGTTGAGACTGCTCCAAACGTGACTCAGAGTCTCACTTTACATGTCACCGTAGTCTGCATCCACAGGGGTAGACGTTAGTAGTTATTCATCTTATTCATCTGTGTATCACTATATATGTGAACATAGGCGGCTCACGCTTATTTCAATGAGGATTCGCACAAAGTCCGAACACTTGCGGGTTTCAGCATAAAAGATGACATGATAAATGACTGAGGTTGACACGGCTGTCGGTAGACTGTTGTGGTCCTTGGGCTTGGGGTTTCCTTTAAATATTACACGCACTTTCAGCTAACATCAGGACCATAGTAGTTTTTTTCATTTCCTAGCCTGAAATACTGAGTCTTCATTCCTTTCTAATGTCCTCTATCGTAGCTCAAAGGTCAAAGGACCTAGTTTCCATTGCCGGCACTGCCAGCAATTTTTCCTTCGTCGGAGTAGCGGTATGGGGTGTACTCAGCCTCCTGAGGCGAATTGAGGAGCTTCTTGAATGATAGGTAGAGGCACGAATGTATAGGTCAAAGAAGGGAAAGCAGTGCGCTGATTCCATGGACGCCATTGGCAGAGGGTGACACGGCAGTCGGTCGGTTCCGATTGTTTTTCCTTTTACTGGGTGTGACGTTGAGCTCAAAAACACTCATCACTCGAATGTTATAAAACGCATTACAAGCAAATTATTTCGCATATCGAGTTGCCATTGACTTACGTTATTGTTCAGCATATACCAACAAACTAAAATGAAAATTTCATTGTTCCAGAACGATATATTCACTCTGCAGCGGAGCGTGCGCAGGTATGAAACTTCCTCTCAGATTAAAACTGTGTGCCGGATCGCGAGTCGAACTCAGGACTCAACGGCACCTCTGTGCGAGATTCAGAAAGTTTCTTCTTGTGTTAACGTCGGAAGTAGTGCGCAAATGTGCGTTATCATGTGATCGGTTGAGAATTGGGGTCAGATGGGAAGCGTGTCCGGAAGGCCGATCCGATTAAGGAGACCGCTCGCGTAAAGCAGAAAATCCAAGTTCGACTCCCAGTCCGGCATACATTTTCACTTTTCATCGTTGAATTTATTTCAGTGCCCTGTTGCGGCCAGTGTCGTCGTTACTCATAACATCTGTGTATCAGATTTGGAAGGATATTATATTACAGTTCGTAGCTCGAATGGATGAGGACAGGGCAGCGCGCAGAGTACTGGTAGGGCACGTAGAGGGAAAACGTCCTGTGGGGAGACCGAGGCGTAGATGGGAGGAAAATGTGAAGGCTGATTTGAGGAGCCTAGGTATTGAAGGTGAATGGGAGTAAATAGACCAAGACAGGGACAGATGGCGAAAATACGTTGCTGCGGTAATGGAATCTCGAGTCCGGTATGACCTGTGAGTGTGTGTGTGTCTGTGTATTATATTACAATTATGTAAGAGCAGTAAAAATCCTCACCTAGAGGCAATTACATATTAACAGTGTAGTTTGAGAAGAATGGCCCTGATTTTATAGTGGAAGCTGTCCCAGAATTTGCCAGAAATAGTTAAGGACACCACAGGAAAACCTAGATCAGGGTGGTCGGATGGATAATGGAACTTCCATCCTTTGCAATACTAGGCCATTCTGTTTAGTAAAACGCAACCTCATTTGGTTCAACCCTAGTGTGTAATGCTGTTCCGCGAGTAAGTTATTTAATACTGCAAAACGCTTGTATTACCAGTTCATGCATTTCACACTACCAGTCTCTTCACGCACTACACAGTTTGTTGTTGTTGTGGTCTTCAGTCCAAAGACTGGTTCGATGCAGCTCTCCATGTTACTCTATCCTGTGCAAGCCTCTTCATCTGCAAGTAACTATTGCAACCTACATGCTTCTGAGTCTGCTTACTGTATTCATCCCTTGGTCTCCCTGTACGATTTTTACCACCCCACGCCTCCCTCCAGTACTAAATTGGGGATCCCTTGATGCCTCAGAATGTGTCCTACCAACCGATCCCTTCTTCTAGTCAGGTTTTAGCACAAACTTCTTTTCTTCTCAATTCTCTTCAGTACCTTCTCATTACTTAGTGATCCACCCATCTAATTTTCAACATTCTTCTGTAGCATCACATTCCGAAAGCTTCTATTCTCTTTTTGTCTAAACCGTTTATCGTCCATGTTTAGCTTCCGTACATGGTTCCCTACTCCGACCATTCTGATGTCTAAATAGCAAAGCTCACCTACTACTTTCTCGTTTCCTAATCTACTCACACTAAATACACATTATTTCATAATGTAACACAACTCACACACTTTCCAATCAGGCATACAGTTTTATTAACCAGGTGGTCAACGTGAAGATCCTCACGTTTAGTTTCCCAGCCACCCTCCGACGATCTGCTGTCTTCAACTTCTCTGGCGTAAGATATTGAAGTTGTTATCTACTGTATATGCCCGACCTTTCTTTATATCTACACATCAGATGGAGAAACCACAAACATCTTCACTATAACGGTGACTAAATTTCGGATTTTCATAGTAATAATTAATGTTGACATTTTGCAGTCGCTCACCCTTCATTTGTTGTTGCGTTACCGAAGACAAGATAGTTAATAACGTCTTTGGATGTTAGTTGTTATTTCAACTTCCTATTTCCGACGTTACTACTTTTCCGCACTGTTTCTGATTTTGTATTATTTCTTTCCGATTGGAAATGAAATGTTAAATAGCTTTTAAGTCACAATTTACACTTCGTAATATTTCATAATCGAACCTCCCGTCATCCAAAGATACGGTTTGACACTTGCCTGTGATTATCGTTGACTAATACACACGCTGTTGTGGAAATCACTTTAGTTTCTTATTAACAACATTTAATAATAATTAAATGATCATGAACGATTGGGTTTTGTATTTAGAGAAAGGGAGGGTTGATCCTACAATTACTCTCAGCTACTTCGGCAACTAGAATGCCCGTAATTTTTATAGTTCGTCACTCAAAGATATTATAGTAAGTACTACGGTCCTTTACTATGCATCGATACAATCATTCAAACTTCGTACGCTGTTATTTTCACAAAGCTAAGTGTCCAGCTCCGTTCTTATATTCAATTCGACGTCCTTTCGTATAGCCCACAGATCCTGTTATTAGTTATTCGGCATGTAATAGAGTTTAACATTGAGGGCTACTTTCTATCGCGCTTATCACACAAGTTATACCGCTCGCCGCAGCTACGTAAACTTATTCGGAGCGCAAAAAACAAGACAAGAGAGCTAACAATCCCCGCGCATGATTTATATAGTAGAATTTAGAAACAAAAGTAGTCGCGTTAAACCCTCTTTGATTTCTCTGAGGCGCTACTTTGCTGCGGGCGTTATTCTGATGAGAGATTATGTATCGATAATTTCAATTCAAACTTTTTGAATGCTAGTAATTACTGCCGATATTATCCATGACCTCTCCCTCATATGAGAATAAGCCTGATAATATTGTTCTCAATTAAAAGGGAGGTTATAACTATCAGGGACTTTTCCTTTGTGGGAAGACTGGACCGGGGTGTATCCAGCCTCCTGATCCCTACTGAGGGGCTGCTTGATTGAGAGGTAGCCGCTCCTAGGTAGGAACATTGAAAACTGCCAGCAGTGCGGTGTGCTGGCCCCAAGGCCCTCCATACCACGTGCGAATATAAATGACTGAGGATGATACGGCGGTCGGTAGACTATTGTGGTCCTCGAGGCTTGATCAAGAGGTTTCGTTTTAACACTACACACAGTGTCAGCTGACATCAGGACCATAGCATTTTTTTTTTCCACTTTGTGTACCACAACTTTTCATTTGCTAGCCTGAAAAAACTGAGTCAGCATTCTATTCTAACGTCCGCCACCATAGCTAGATATCAGAGTGTGTGGCTAATATGCAGAGGGCCCGGTTTCAATTCCTGGTACTGCCAGGGGTTTTTCCTTCGTCGGAGTAGCGGTGCTCGGGGTATTCAGACTCGTGAAGCGTACTGAGGAGCTTCTTGAATGAGAAGTAGCGGTTTCAGTTTCAAGTTCTAAGTCCGGGTGAGCGGTGTGCTGACACCGCGCATTCCATACCTTGTTCAGTGACGCCATTGGCATCTCTCTAATCGACGTGAGAAATATGGCGCTCACACCGACCTAAGGCCGGTATTACACTATCAAATTTCTTTGTCCAATATCTTTGTCCAATATCTCTGTCAAAGATATTTGATAGTGTAATAGGGACTTTGTCAAATGTCGTCCAATATTTGATCAAATCTAGGGCCTCGCTGTAGATTTGATCAAAGAAATCGCTTGTCTTCTGTTCACTGCAATGTGACATGTTACCACATGGAGCGCTAGCATCGCTACAGCATTCTGTCGTTTGTAGTGTTTTTATAAACATTGCCGGTAAATACAATTGGTGTGCGCCGACAACTACAAAATTAATAGAGATGTCTGAAGCTGATGAGGCGCTTTACAACGTGAGGCACCCTGAATACAAAAATAGATTAAGAAGATTGGAGACCTGACGTGACCTAACAAATAACCTAACCTAACCTAACATAACCCTCTCTTGTAGCAAGGAATCGGAGTGTTACAGTGAGCCTGTCTTCTGAAGATGTAGCAGTTCTCGAGTGAATATAGTGCTTTGTGATATGAGGATACTCTTCACTGAGCACATACAGAAATGTATGCTCATCCATTCTTAAGTAATTAATGTACGACTTGACGTCTTCCACTGTAAGCTCACGTAACAAGTTTTGTTGAATGCTTTTATCGTGTCGTCGTAAAACCCACGGCTTCACCCAGATTAGATAAGTTTTTCGTTCCATAGATCCGTGCTGAGGAGATCCTCATGGATGTGGAACACATCAATTTTTTAAGCTGAAATAACAATACTAATAGTATGAATAAATACATCATTTGTTTCTATTAAAAATTTCGTCAATGGAGTAGAAGGAGTTGGCCACTAGTAAGTCTTTCAGGCTTCTTTTAAACTGATCTTCATTTGTAACTAAATTTTTTGTTTGCTGGCAAATTATTGAAGATGAGTGTTCCTGAGTAGTTGACCCCTTTTTGAACTAAAGTAAGTGCTTTTAAGTCCTTGTGCAGATCATTTTTGTTCCTGGTATTGCATGTATGAACTGAGTTGTTTGTTGGAAAAAGAGATATATTATTTAGGACAAATTTCATTAAGGAGTAAATATACTGAGAGGCAGTAGTTAGTATACCCAGTTCTTTGAAGAGGTTTCTGCAGGACGTCCGTGAATTTACTCCACAAATAATACGTATTGCACGCTTTTGGACTCTGAAAACTTTTGTTTGACTTTACGATTTACCCCAAAATATTATACCATACGACATTATGGAATAAAAGTAGGCAAAGTACGCAAGCTTTTTCATTTTTATGTTGCCTATGTCTGCTAACACTCGAATTGCAAATACAGATTTGTTAAGGCGCTTCTGCAGTTCTGTGGTGTGCTCCTCCCAACTGAATTTATTATCAAGTTGTAATCCCAGGAATTAAAGACTGACAACCTTGTATGTATGGTTCCTTTTTTTCCCCCACATCTTTTCCGCATGTGCACACAATGTAATTGCGGTAAGTGCAACTGCTGCGGTTAACACAAGTTGTTGTCAGCCATCTTGAACTTTGACGAAAAATTTGATGACAGTGTAATACCCCTTCTAGCGCTACGTCAAAGATCTTTGTCAAATATATTTGACGGAATATTTGATCACATCTTTGATCAAATCTTTGACCGGCCTAATACAGGGATCAACACCACAGCAACGTAATTTTGCTACACGAAATGTCGGAGCAACAACGTTACTCACAATCGGACGAGGAGGAACCCTCTACATGGTCTCCTGCGATAAGGAACTTTGATTTAAAGTAGAACTTTGATTTAAAGTGGAACCACCACATAGAACTAATCGTAAGAAAGACAAATGCCTTGCAGAATCTTCTGGTTGGGAATGCATATACATCAATATTTCTAGTAAGTGGAAGGGCTAGGTTGAACTGGGTGAGACATATTAATTTGGCACACATTACATTAATTGTAATTCCAACATCCAACAAACATTTGTTTAGAAAATTATACCAATTGCCCACTAACACTTTTATGTATTATAAGGTTTTGAATCGCAGAAATCCCTAGTAGATATTACTTGCAGGTGTGCTAAAGTACAATTATAATAAAACGATACAAATGGCTTCGTACGTAATTATAATAAATCAGAGTGTAAATGACTCCCCACAAAATTATAATAAAACAGAACTAATCTCTTAACTCCAGTTAACAGTCGGGTGTAATTTAATGGCCTGGACATCAGGCTAGAAATAACTTCAGCAGCCTTAGAGAGTACGCCCCTTTCAACCATGAAATATTTTGACTGAACGATGTATTGCAGTATACTCAAACAACAAACAACATAATCTTATGCATGTGCATCAACTAGTGACACAAATCATTACTTGTCTGTATAATATAACTCTACACTGATCTTATTCTTCAGAACCTCAGGCAACAACAAACCGGTCAATTTCGCTTACACAAAGATACCACGGTCCCCTACTCATGTGCAGTAACCTGCCACAGCAGTGACATGAAAACATCAGCCCATCCACGCAGCGATGACCGCCAAAATGGAAGTCCAGCGTGCAAGCTTTCTCCAGTATCGGCCCGAGCTAATACACAAAATAAGAATAATGTTTGATGGTGACAGCCACTGTTACTGATACGGACCAAGTAAGCGCTCTGCAGTTGTACAACGAGCAACGATCTGCATGGAGAGCAAGACGATTTCTTGTTACTTGTAGGACGAGGGCTCAACGTAGAAAGGATGTTAGTTTCGAAACCCTCATTCTACCACTATTTTAATATTTCTAATCTCTGATCCATATCAGATAGAACTGATACAGCAAATAGATAAGATCCAAAGAAGAGCAACACTTTTCGTTACAGCTTCAATTAGTAAGCGGGGCGTGCGGTTCTAGCGCTGCAGTCCGGAACCGCGGGGCTGCTACGGTCGCAGGTTCGAATCCTGCCTCGGGCATGGATGTGTGTGATGTCCTTAGGTTAGTTAGGTTTAAGTAGTTCTACGTTCTAGGGGACTGATGACCTAAGATGTTAAGTCCCATAGTGCTCAGAGCCATTTGAACCAGCCAGTAAGCGGGGAATCGTCACGGAGATTTTCAGCCAGTTCCAGTGGCAGTCGCTGGAAGAGATTGCATCACCTTGTAGTTCACTGTTAAAATTTAGAGAGCTTACGTTCCCAGAAGAGTCAGCCAGTATATTGCTCCCTCTACCTATATCTCGCGAAAAGACTATGAAGATAAACTCAGAGATATTAGAGCCCACGCGGAGGCTTACTGACAATCGTTGTTCCTGCGAACCATTCGCTACTTGAACAGGAAAAGGGAAAGTGTCAATGATACACAAAGTATCCTCCATCATGCACCGCAAGCTGTCTTGTGGAGTATAGATGTGGATGTAGACGTAGAAAGGAGATGCTATTGCGGTCGGTAGTGAGACACTGTGGACTGTGAAGTAACGAGTGCTTTATGCAAATGCCAATGGAGTTTGTCAGAGCCACTCAGTGCCGCAATTTGCAGTCGCCCAGCAAGCTGTTATTTCGTTGATTAGGCAAAGCGCCATGAGTCAACGAGAAAAGGAGGAACAATACGCTGCGGTCGGTGAAACCAGCCACAAGTAAGCGACACAATTGCTTACAGCCTCGTGCCCGCAGGAATGTATTTCTCATCCACCAACGAGAAGAACCATTTTCTTTAACAGATAGAATTGTTTCGCCAAAACGAAAAGGACAAAAACTGGCAAAATGCTTTTTTATGGGCACTGGTCATGAGTACATACATTTACAAATATGTTTCTCATGCCACTATGCATGGCGAAGGGCACTCTGTGATTTTCAGTCATTTTCCATTCGTGTATTTAGTGCAAGAAAAATGTCCGTCTATATGCTTCAGTACGTACCCTAGTATCACTAATCTTATTTCACAGTCCCTAATCAAGATAAATTATGGTGGCAGCAGGATGGTTGCATGTCTTCTTCCAATAAGGGTTCTCTAAATTTACGCAACAGGGTTTCGAACGGATTGTGTCGTATCTCTTCCAAGGATTCCCACTTAAGAGTAGGGGGGCTGTGGCAGTTGTGGGACAAATGCCTCATTGGTCTCCTTAAGTACAGAAACTGGCCACTTGACATAACTCCCTGTATATAAACAATCTGCTCACTTGTGATCTTGTTTAAACTGCTCATTTGTGATCTCGTTTTGTTTACTTAGGACATTAATAATGGGCAATGAGTGATTACAATTGCAAATGGTGATCCATAACTGTCATTATAATCAGCGTAATTTATATCCAGAATGGCGGCCGAGTAGTACACTTGCACTCATATTTACCCAGTGTCAGTTAATAATCAAATGCTTTTAGCCTAAAGTGTTAACTGTCACCCTAGTGAAGGTAATTTACTACCCAAAAACGGTGTGCCCCTGCCCCACTGAGGCGGTATGCTCCTGTAGGTCCAGCTGCCGCCACTGCCACCCGCATTGTCCCAAGCAGCCTGAGAGGAGGCTTGGCATTGGTAGTCTGTACTTCGCTCGAGCAACAGCAAAAGCAGCAGCAGCAAATTTAGGTGATATTCGCAAATTCTCAGAAGAGTATCGCACCCAGTGGTATTGGCTTCATTTTCACAAATTTCTGACAGAGTATCACATCCAATACTGTTTCCTGCAACATATGACGATATTTAAGGTTTTGGGGTTATGTTAACGAAATTTTATATAAAAGCTTAACTTAGGTCGTAACGGCGTCTTGGAGACTACTTACATTTAAAATTTTTGGTAACATTTTCGTGAAGCAGCGATCTTGTAATCTATATAAAATCAGTGAAAAAACGGCCTAGATCGCGATGGTTATTAAAATGACCGGTTTCGGCCTACGCTTAGCCAGGCCTCAGACAGCACCATCAGCTGAAGCTGACGATGCGTACAACAGCCAGTTGACCACAGTTGCTGAACCAGTTTCAACAACTGTCTGAAGACTGGCTAAGTGTAGGCCGAAACCGGTCATTTTAATAAAGTACCATCGCGATCTAGGCCGTTTTTTCACTGATTTTATACTTCCATTTAACTTTTTGAGTTGCGCAATAAGACAGCAGTGTGGCAAATGGAACGAATCATTAACTGCCTTCAGTGTCAGGTGATCAAATAAAGAATTAAAGGCGTATTTGTTGCGCACCTGGGCAGCTGAGGTCATAAATAGAAAATCATTGATAAAAATCGCGATTTTTATGAATTCTTGCAAATAAATATGCTAAAGATACACTGTACTGTAGGTACCACAACAGAATTATATGGGTAAGTCGAAAGGTATTTGCACAATTTATTACAACAGTGTAAAACTTACAATATCATATTTAGGTTTCCGTATCACAGTCGATGAAAACGGAACCCTCAGTCGATGAAAATGGAACCATTATAGGATCGATTTGTTGTTTTCTGTCTGTCCCACTGTTAATAACTCTTTTTCCCAGGAACAGGTTGATGTATCAAGTTGAAAATTATGTCACATACTACGATCTATGGTCCGCTATCGGTGTAAAAACTTAGCTTCTAACTCACTGCAATGAAAAGATACGGCAATTTAACTTACATATTTTGATACCCGTTGACTCACTCAATAAAATTCATAGGGTACTTCCCGCTCACCTAGAATTGAATCACGAAGTTTGGCAGGAAGCAAGGTTTCACAATACAAGTGAAGAAAAAATCCTAAAATTGTTAATTTCTAGTTATGCAACATGGAAAATTTTCTTTGTTCGTTTGTTATCTCTCTGTTAAGACCGCTTTTATCAGGAAGTGGTAGACGTACCAAGTTGAAATTTATGTCACATGTAAAGTCTACGGTCACTTGGCGACGTAAAACATTTAAGCTCTAAGGTCAATGCAGTCAGAGGATACGGTCATTTATGTCGCGTATTCTGATACTCGCAAATTAATTCATCACAACAAATACGGTACTTCCCGTTGACATAGAATGGCTAAATATGGTAAGGAGCATATACAAGTAAGGAAAAAAATCCGGAAACTGTTCATTTTTAATTACATGACACGAAAGAGTCTTGGACTTCCTGGGGCCGATATGTTGCCAGTATCGATATCGACAACAGACAAAAACCATCGAGTCTATTCCATGGTTGGATGGACGGACATAAATTCTTACGGAACCCCCAGGGTGTGAGTTCTGTCGCACTTGGCCTTAATCACCCCGCCTTCCAATGCACCTGGACCATCTTTTCACAAGCTCTCCAATATCCCCAGGAAAAAAAAAATGTTTTTCGGTTAAGCAGCGGGCCATGTAAGCGCAGCCTCCTTCGGTGACGTTGACTGTAGTCCCCTTTCCCAGGGAATGTTCCAATTTGGCCCTTGTGTGTCCCAAAAACTGCGAGCCTGGAAATTATTTCATGAATCTCTGTTTGAGTAGAGATCAGTGGTGTTCCGACTCCATGCTCTGGCGTTTGCTCTCTGGTTCAAAGCGTTGATACCCGTATTTCATCTACAGTGATGATTCGTTTATAAAATTTTCGCCATCATTATAGTGATGGCCCAGTAACTACTAACAGATTGCAACACAAAAGCTCTTGAGCACTTCATTAGGATGTTTTCAGACCCAGATTTCACAGAATTTACGAAAGTTGGGATTGAGATGCATGATATCATATGCAGAACCATGACCAACATGGATTGGCTTGCTATTCGATCAAAATTCAAGTTCCTTCCGGCACATAAAATGTTCAAGGAATTTAAGGGTATGCAGTCGGGCAGTCGGGTGACCCCCCCCCTTACGTAAGTTCATTTCCAGCTGAAAGTTTTGACCACCATCTAAGATTATGGCCCTTTTGGGGTCTGCTAAAGATGATCTTGGCTTGCAGAAGGGCGATTGTCGCATTCTTTCCAGCTGTTACATGTCAGACATTGGTGAGACCATCAGGACTGTGGAGGACTGGTGTATTTAGATAAGCAAAACACGCATACAACAGCGGAGCTATTGCGGACACAGAGTTGGTGCTTGTCATCTGCGGAATATAACAACCTGGCGTGCATTTCCAGACTAAATTAGCAAGTGAGCTTGTAAACAGAGACAGTGGTTTTTGCTTAAATTCTGCTCGGAATCCCGTTTCCCCCTGGACAAACAACAGAGGGACGGAGCTAATGCTACTTACTTCCCGATGGCAGTTAATATTCGTATTGATAACTTCCACGTTGATCGTATTTGCTTACGTTGTGGCGATAGTTGTTTGTGGTGGTGGTGGGAATGGTGGTGGTAGTGGTGTGTGTGTGCGTGTGTGTGTGTGTGTGTGTGTGTGTGTGTGTTGTTAGCGTAGTTCCGCTTACTAAGAGTTCCAATTACATAACACGGCGTTTCTCGTTGCGTTTGTGACTTGAAAACGACAATATATTCTCCTGTCGAAATATCAGCGGTTGTAGAAGACATGACATATCTGCATTCAGGTAATGTGTTTGATAATACGTGGTCCAGTCAAATAAATGTGAGCACAGCCTAGGTTCGACGTCAAGGTACAATAACCACTCACAGACAGCAGGTGGCAGCACTAGCAGTGGAGAGTATGTAAAGGATATGGACGCGGTAAACAGTACAGTCATAGTCATATGTGAAAAGGAGCGACTTATTGGACGTCCAAATGGGCGTGATCATTGGCTTTCAGGTTAAGGGTGGAATCAGTTCCACGCCGCCGTGGGAAAATGGCGCTATCGAAAACTGGCGTTTAGGCAGCTGATGTGCACCACGGGCCTCAAACGAAACAGCTGCCGAGATGTGTATGGGCAAATAGACGTACAAATGTTGAACAACTGACCACCCAGATGAACCAATAGGCTACCAACAGTATCTCCTCAACGACTGTTCAGCGAACGATCTGTGTATGGGCCTCTGCAGCAGGAGAGTGGTTCATCCATCCATGCTCACTGCTGCTAAACCTCAGCAGAGAGGCGACAGTTGACCTTTTCAGATTAATCACGTTTTATGTTCTTTATGTTATACTTTCCGATTTTTTCCACACTCACGAGAATCATCTCATTTTTGGGCCTGTAGAACTGTACTTAATCTACTCTTATGCTCCATCGAACAGGTGGACGTTACCGCGTATGACCCTGCACCAGTCGTCGGAAGAGTACAGGTCGGAGGAGGGAGCGTAATGGTCTGGGAAATGTTTTCGTGGCCTTCCTTGGGGAATCTCGTTATCCTTTAAGGCACAATGGATCAACACAAGTATGGATCTATCCTTGGGGACCTTGTTGACTCCTACATACAGTTTGTTTTTTCCTCGGCACGATGGCGTCTACCAGAAGGACACTGCAACGTATCACGCAGCTTGCAGTGTGCGTGCGTGGTTTGAAGAGCTCCAGGGTGAGTTTACCGTACTCCCCGAGCCACTAAACTTCCCGGATTTAAACCCTTTTGAGATACTGTAGGATCACCTGGACTGGCCTATACGCGCCTTGGATCATCAACCGACAAAACCTAGCGCAGCTGGCCACGGCGCTGAAGTCGCCATGGATCCACATCCCTGCCCATACTTTCCAGACCCTCACTGACTCTCTCCCTGGGCGTCCGCACTGCAAAAGGTTGTTATTCAGGCATTTGACAGGTGGTCACATTAACGTGATTCTTCCATGTAAAAAGTCGCTCGTCGGTTAAATTCAGTTCACGGGCAGCCTCGTTGTTGGCCTGAGTTATGAGTGTAACTAGACGTCTTGGTTTTTCCTTGCCCTTCACGATTGTGCGGTCACTTTTGAATATTTCAGTCCTCTTGTGAACATTTCGCTGTGGTGGATCATTTTCCCATACTCAGCCGGACGTCATCCACGGATTTCAGCTCCTGGTACACCTACAGACAACAGAAAACGGATTACAGAACAGTTCGCAAGAGCGCAAAGCGTACTGATGTAACAACGCTGAAACCTGTCACAACGAAGGAACATTGCCATGTAGCAGTTAGCAAGCTTACTAAGCCGTACCGCCAACCAAAAGACGCCTATAAGGTCAGTGCAGATACGGTTCAACTTGCCCTCGAATTTATTAACTTTTAACTTCTGCATCCAATCCGTTGCATTGAATATACTCCAGTTTAAAAGCTATCGGTTTCGTAGACACGAGGTTCCATCTTCAGACACAAGAATATGGTAATCTAACAAAAGTATATCATCTGAATATGAGGAAAGTGCTAATCCTGTCTAGCAACCAGTACGAAAATACCTTAATCTTCAGGCCCAGTTTTCAGACATTCAAATGATATTCCTGCGGATCTACAGCGTCAGTTAGTGGGTCCCGGTTCCGAAACGACAGAGTCGAAAGTTGTAAATGAAAATCATTCAGATGCCTCTGACAGTGAATCTCTTCTACTACAAGCTCTTCGCTTTCCATATTTCGGGAGGAGGTAGTAGACCGAAAGAAGAAAAAATTGTCTAGTAAACATTTGCTCTAAAACGAATATCGTAAGAGCTATGAGCAGTTCTTCGGTAGAAGAAAAAAATGGTTCAAATGGCTCTGAGCACTATGGGACTTAACTACTGTGGTCATTAGTCCCCTAGAACTTAGAACTACTTAAACCGAACCTAAGGACATCACACACATCCATGCCCGAGGCAGGATTCGAACCTGCGACCGTAGCAGTCGCGCGGTTCCGGACTGCGCGCCTAGAACCGCTAGACCACCGCGGCCGGCCTCGGTAGAAGAAAAGTGTTTCACACTATCAAAGAAGAACAAGTACTCATAGCTATTAAGGTGCTCATTTCAGAGCCTTTGTTTACTGGACATTCTGTTCTTGTTTTGGTCCATACTACTTCCTCCAGAAAGGAGAAAAGAGCTTACAGTAGAAGAGGTCAACTGCCAAAGGTATCTGAAAGATTTGCGCTCATAACTTTCGGCTTGGTTGTTTCCGGACCAGGGTCACTTGCCTCAGATTGATAACACTTACCCTTCTCCCTCATCCCTCAGGGTTTGTAAAATCATCACTGAATCACCCTGTGTATAGATTCCTTCATTCTTATCAGTGAAGATGGACTTTCGAAATCGATATCGGTTAAACTGAAGAACACACACAACTATATATATAAAGGGACTAACTATTTACTTCCATCATCAGAAATTAAACGAACGATATTTTCACGTACTCCTAATCACTGAAACTTAAACGAAACAACAGAGCTCCCGTAAGGAATTTTATATTGTCTTAGAGCAAGAACTCGGCGTGGCTATTTTTAGCAAGAAATTATTTGAAACGTTGTTTCATACACCTGGAACAGCGAAAGAAAAGTCTTAGTGTGATTCAAAATAGAAGTAGGAAGGGGAGAAAGAGCAGTAGTTTAGGGTTTAGCCTGCCGTCGACGTTAAGGTCAAAAGGGGCGGACTGTGTATGTGTGTATTCCTAAGGAACCAAACTGCTAAAGTCATCGGTCCCTAGGCTTACACACTACTTAAACTAACTTATGCTTAGAACAACACACACACCCATGCCCGAGGAAGGACTCGGACATCCGGCGGGAGGGGAGGAGCGGACGGAGCAAATCAAACAAGATGGCGCAGTGTCTGGCGCGTGGTGTAATTGCTTGTGTTGTGTTATTCAGTTTCAGCAATATTACCATAAAAACTTGTTAATTATTATTAATGTAACATGAGGTTTAATTCAATCACTGCTTTTTCCGGCTAATGATCGTTATTTTGTTAAAGAAATCACCTGCGAACGTGTAGCAATGTTGTGTGTCAAGCCATGTAAATGTCACTACGTTCATTCACCAAAGTATTCATTTATAACCAGCAAACAAGCTAAATGTATGATAAGTAATCTGAACTAAACAAGAGCAATGATTTTTAGTAATTTCAGTGCTGTTGTTTAAAATACTCTTTGCAAGTTGTGTAAGTAGGCTGTTTAGGTTTTTATGTTGGTAACGCCACGTAGCGCTCTGTATGAAAATCACTGACTGTGCTATGTGCAATCTGTGGCTGGTTGGCATTGTTGGAATATTTGCTATTGTAGTGTTGGGCAGTTGGATGTGAACAGCGCGTAGCGTTGGGCAGTTGGAGGTGAGCTGCCAGCAGTGGTGGATGTGGGGAGAGAGATGGCAGAGTTTTGAGAGCGGACGATCTGGACGTGTGTCCGTCAGAAAAAGGAAATTTGTAAGACTGGATGTCATGAACTGATACATATATTATAACTTTTGAACACTATTAAGGTAAATACATTGTTTGTTCTCTATCAAAATCTTTCATTTGCTAACTATGCCCATCAGTAGTCAGTGCCTTAAGTAGTTAGAATCTTTTATTTAGCTGGCAGTATTGGCGCTCCCTGCATTGGAGTAGTTCGAGTAACGAAGATTTTTGTGAGGTAAGTGATTCATGAAAGGTATAGGTTATTGTTAGTCAGGGCCATTGAAAGTCAGATTGCGTTGCGCTAAAAATATTGTGTGTCAGTTTAGTGTTGATCAGAATAAGTAAAGAGAGAAATGTCTGAGTACGTTCAGTTTTGCTCAGCTGTTATAAAATCAAATAACGCAAGAGGTTTATCAGCATAGTAATTTATAATTTTTCTAAGGGGACGTTCCAGTTGCAAATCGTTTATTGAATTTTAACGCTACTGTTATTCGAGGTGGAAACACTATTCCTTAAGCAAAATGAACAGTCTTGTCACACAGTACCACACGTAAACAACACTAATGTATTTTCCTGTCATATTTCATAAAAGTTGGTACAAAATAACCAGGCTTCATACATCAGCAGATAAGAATTTATATGTAAGATGCTGTTTGAATTCATAGAAGTTCAATGTATTCACAGTCTAACTGGAACTTAGTACCTCAGAATGTGACCTTGGCCACCAATACACAATTATCATCGCAATTATGACAAACAACATTTATGTCTGTATATAAAATCAATTTAAAACTGCCGCTGCAATATTTCACTAAGATGGCGGCTAACATAAGACAATCAAGACAATCACTTATCGATTCTGGTTCAGGCTTGTTTTACTCCTAATAAATAACATATATATTAAATCTTTTCGCATCTTCACTGCATTCATTAACATTTGAAAATATTTCTAAATCTTATAAGATTTAATATTCACCATTTACTAATAAACTGCGTTGTTGATCAATAGCGCTAATGGCCGCGCTATTTTGTAGCCAAGCAGAAAACAACTTCTATATAGGACGAGAATTACGATGAAATAAAACTCCAAACAAAGAAGATTCATTTTAATAACACACAAACTCTAATTTCAAATATCGGTAATAATACAGCTTTTTACAGACCTTTGTGTTACGAGACATCAATCACATCCCATGAGTACAACAGTTCGAACAAGAAGCAGAATTTTTCTACAAAAATCATAGATAATAAAAGAATGAGATTTTCATTATCTTTTTACATGGGTATTGTCTGAGATATAATTTTTTACAAAATATTAAATTATTTCGTGGCCAATAATTATTTATTATTTTATTAACGATGAAGTCCTTTTTATCAGTATTACGAGAATAGGATCAAATTTCAGTCACATTCCACATACAATGCCGCCGTGAATATTATTTTGAATAAAATATAGGCGTGGATATTACAAGTGGTAAGGCACTGCAGCCATACTCCGGACGTCAGCGGTTTAAAAATACCCGCCCGGCCATCCAGATTTGAATATTCCATGTTTTCCCTTACTCAGTTAAGGCAAATTCTGAAATGGTTCTCTTCAAAAGGACATGGCTGTTTTCCTTAGCCAGCCTTCCCAAATGCGAGCTTGTACAGTGTAATGACCCCACTTCCCTCCTTTCACATCTACAATTATATCCGCCGCATGTGACGGTGGGTACTTTGTGAACTACTGTTATTTAATTCTTTTCCTGTTCCAGTCGCGAATCGTTCGCGGAAAGAACGACAGCTGGCATGCCTCTCTGTGGGCTGGAATGTCTCAGATTTTCTATGCACAGGTTGTTCGTGGGATATACGCAGCAGGAAACAACATATTGGTTGACTCTTCTAGAAACGTGCGCTCTCGGAACTCCAGTAGTAAATCAGTCCATCATGCAGAACGACTCTTGAAACGACTGCCGTTGGAGTTGGCTGAGCATCTCGGTGTCACTTTCTTGCCTACTAGGCGGAACTGTAACTACTCTTCTTTTGATCTTCATTATTTCCTCTGTCAGTCCTACCTCGTATTCTATGCATACATGCATCGTCGAGTGAGTGTTTTGTAAGCTGTTTCGTTTGTGGATGGACTGTATTTCCTGAAGAGTCTTCCAATGAATCTCAGTCTGGCACTAACTTTACCTGTGATTAATTTCATATGGTATTTCCACTTTAAGTCGCCCTGTAAACTTACTCCTAGATATTTAATAGATATGACTCCTTCTAGTGATCGTTCAACAATTGTATAAGTATTCAGTAATGCGTCTGTCTCCTATGTATACGCAAGACATTGCGTTTGTTTATGTAAAGGGTCAGTTTCCTATCACTGCACCAAGCGTCGGTCTTCTGCAGGTCTTCCTGCATTTCATTGCGATTTTATAGCGTTGTGACTTCTCTACATACAACAGCATCAACCAAGAAGAGCCTCACAGCACTTCCGACGTTAGCCACTAAGTCACTTATACATACTGTCAAAAGTAATGGTCCTATAATATTCCCCTGCGGTACTCTCGATATTACTTTTACGTCTGAATATTTCTCTCCGTTCAGAATAACATGCTGTATTGATGTTTGCTAGAAACTCTTCAATCCCGCCACACATCATCATCATCATCATCATCTCAGCCTTTTCCCTCGCCATGTGTGGTCGGCGTTGCTTTGCTGGATCCTTCTCTTCCATAAATGCTTCTTCCCTGAGCCTTCCTTTCTCCTGTAGGTCCCCTACTACCTTGTACTTCCATCTCAGTTTGGGTCTCCTTCTTCTCCTTGGTCCTTCGATTTCTAAGTCTTCAATTCTTCTCCTCGCGTTGTACTCCCCTCTTCTCTGCACATGTCCATACCATCTTAGCCTATTTTCTTGGGTCTTCTTCCCTATGGGCCCCACTTTCACTGTTTCCCTGATGTACTCATTCCTTAGTCTATCCTTTCGTGTCACTCCACTCATCATTTCTGCCACTTCCAAATTTTTCTCTTGGGCTTTTGTAATTGGTCAAGTTTCTGCGCTATACAGCATCGCAGGCCTCACCACAGACTTGTAGAACTGTCCTTTCATTCTGCAGCTAACCTTCTTATCACACAGTACCCCGCTCAGTTTGCTACAGTTCATCCATCCACTATTTATCCTGTACTGTATTTCAGCCTCCAGCCCTCCATCACCATGTAAGAGCCTAGGTATTTAAATTTCTTGACCAGCGTCAGTTGTTCTCCTTGCAGGTTAATATATAGGTCTCTGGCATCCTTTGTACACATATACTCTTTTTTTATCCTGCTATTTCTCATTCCCCTTTCCTCTAGAGCTTTTCTCCACTGTTCAAACTTGTCTTGAAGTGCCCCCTGGGTGGGTTCACAGATTACAACATCATCGGCAAACATCATGCTCCAAGGTGCCTCTTTTTTCACATTTCTAACTAGTACATCCATGACAAGGTCAATGAGACATGGGCTGAGAGCAGATCCCTGAAGTAGTCCTACTCTCAGTGGAAATGCCTTTGTTGCACCTGCAATGCTCCTGACTTGTGTCATTACATCTTCATACATGTCTTGTACCACCCTAATATATTTTTCTGGCAGGCATTCACTTCTCAGACATCTCCATATCTCTTGCCTCGGCGCTCTGTCATATGCATTCTGAAGGCCATATGCAGTTCGGCTTGTGCTCCTCTGTGCCTCGAAATCAGTTGCCTTAGTGCAAATATTGCGTCAGTTGTTCCTCTTCCCGCCATAAACCCAAACTGTTCTTCACATACTTCAGTTTCTATACGCAACATCTTCTCAGTTATCCTTTCCCAGATCTTTATGGTGTGGGACATCAGTTTTATCCCTCCATAATTGACACAGTTTTGGATATTCCCTTTCTCCTTATATATGGGAACCAGTATACTGCTTCTCCACGCGTGCAGCATTCTTTCTCCTTTCCACATCTTCTGCATTAGATCCCAGAGAACATCAGTTCCCCGTTCTCCCAGATTTTTCCATGCTTCTATTGGGATTTGATCTGCTCCTAGGGCCTTTCCATTTTTCATTTTCTTCATTGTGTGTTCGACTTCTTCCATACTTATAGTTTGGATCATTCCTTCATTTATATCTCCATTCTCACACTTCTCTCGTACATTTTCCTCATTCAATAGCCTTTCAAAGTACTCCCACCACATATTCAGGATTATCTCAAGGTCGCGTAAAACTACACCTGATTCATCCTTTATCTGCCTTATTAATGTTATGTCCTTGGTCGTCTTATCTATTGCTTCAGCAATCCGTAGGAGTTGCCTGCCGGTCTGTCTTCTTTCCAGCTCTTCCTACGCCTCGTCCATTGCCTCAGCCTCTGCTTTTGACAGTGCTCTTTTTGCCATCGTTTTTGCAGTCTTGTTGGCTTCCCTAGCCTCCTGTCTTCCTGTTAAATCCCATTGCTTTTTCCCTCTTTCTTCACTTTTATCGCTCGTATTTTGTTCGGTAAGCAGTACTGTGGAACTGTATCGAGTGCTCTCCGGAAATAAAGGAAGCCGGTATCAGTCTAAGCAGGGATATCTACCACTTTCTAGGTCTCGTGGACGAACAGAGCGAGCTATATTTCACACGATCGTTCCTTCGAATTGACAAATATTAATTAAGGAAATACGCACTTTTTTTTTCAAGCACCCCGGAATTTTACTTAAGTGATTTAGGGACATCACGGAGAAACTTAACCTAGATAGTCGGAGAGGAGTTTGAACCGCCGTACTACCGAAAGTGAGTTGTCTTTTAATGCAAAGCGCTACCTCTTTCCGCAACGGAATATACGGTGCCAGGGGAGTAAGTGCAGATATTCATTGGTGCCTTCATACGTAGCCACTATAGTGTCTTAGTTGTCTTTTCTCTGCATCTAACAGTCTTCCCTCAAACATGTCGCGTAATTACTACTTGAAGTTTTCTACACGGTCGTAACTGCATCACTAAGTAACTTCACCTATCAGAATAGACTGTTTTGCGTCCACACGTCCACATTTCAACCCCTGACTGCTGTCAGTAGAAAATAAGCATTAATGACTTGTTCTTGCTCACTGTACTTGGAGGTACTAACCAACCTAAAAACATACGACTTGTAATGGCTATGACCATTAGTCTGCAGATGATGTAAATACCAATGTAGTGTTGTTTAGTACAATGTCCTCAGTCACCAATAGCACCAATAGAAATATCTGCATTTACCCCCAAGAGGCGTGTGTGTGTGTGTGTGTGTGTGTGTGTGCGTGTGTGTGAGCGTGTGTGTGCGCGCGCAAGCGCGCGCGCCTGTGTGTGCGTACGTGCGTATTAAACTTTCCGTTGGTGAAGGCGGCTCTAAAACCATCCACCACCAAACGTTGGTTTTTGTGTCTGGTACCGCCCTTGGCTATCTAGTTTTGCGCTATAGTGGATGGTCGATGACGGCCGTTGTGGTTGTCGAGATACAAGGGAAGCGGTCACTAAGAAATCATCTATCTCTTTCGAATCAATGCATTTTTCAAAGGGATAAATTCGAGATTATTCTATAACGTTGTCGAGAATTTACGAATATATTCGATGTTAACAAACTTTGTCGAATGTTGTAGAATATTCTCAGATGTTCTAGAATATTCTGGAATGTTCCAGAATAAAATAACTTGGAAATGGCACATTCTACACCCTTGCGCTTTCTGGCGCATTCGTCTGAACCATAATAAATACAAAGAAACAACTCGTCGAATAGCTATGTCTGCTTATAGAGACAGACTCAGTAACCGAAGACTGGTTGTGTGAACGAACAGTTGCAGCAACAAAAAATAATGTAGTTCAACAAACAAATCAAAGGCACGGAAAATGATGCCAGAGGAAGCAAATATACTTAAGTCCTTGATACAATACTGAACCAAGACTTCCCAACAAAATTCCTAAATTACCTCAATAACAGCAACACGGAGAAGGGAACATTAACTGCAAAAGGAAACGGGCAAGTCGGTATTCATGTCTGGGATTCTACCCACTTCAACAAGCTTACCCTTCAGATAAAGGACTACAATTTCAGTACAGTTTGACCATCAATAAGGCAAAAGAGCAAACTTAACAGTGTTGTGGAATGAATTTCAAAGATTCCTATTTCTGGCATAGACAAGTGTATGTAACGTGTTCGCTTGTTGGACGATCCACAAAAATCAACCGTCCTGGCATCGAAGCAAAACACGAATTGTATCATATAACATTATACTTTGGGTAAGCCGGCCGCGGTGGTCTCGCGGTTCTAGGCGCGCAGTCCGGAACCGTGCGACTGCTACGGTCGCAGGTTCGAATCCTGCCTCGGGCATGGATGTGTGTGATGTCCTTAGGTTAGTTAGGTTTAAGTTGTTCTTAGTTCTAGGGGACGTATGACCACAGCAGTTGAGTCCCATAGTGTTCAGAGCCATTTGAACCATTTTTGAACTTTGGGTAAGTTACATGCTATACAAACGAGACTATCGATTGCAATTTTTTTTCATTGGAGAAATGAGAAAAAAGACCAAGCGAAACGACACCCTTTCAGGTGGTATATGGTAAGATGCTCTATTTCCGGATAGCTATGGAAATTTAAGAATTTGGTTAGTTAAAAATCAGCTGAAAGCTCCAGAAAATGACTTACGTAGGAAAATAATAGATTTTGGTTGTATATAAGCTTTTATAGCGAAAGTGAACAGGAAACATTTACTAATTTATGTCAAAGAAACTTATGCATTTTCGAGAGTGTACTAAAGGTGTGCACAGTTTCAGATAGTGTGGTTCTTAATTTGGGATAGGGTCGTTTCATATGAAAAATTCGCGATTGCATGCCTATAGGAATATTGTTTTATTACAAAAAGTAATGTTGAGGTATTCCAATTTGATTACAATAATGATACTCTTATAACTGCACTGAGGCTATCATTTGCAGTTTTCTCATTTGTAAGTCTTCCAGCCATGTTTCTCAGTCCCAGCACACAGTTCATGCACCCAACGCAAACATCCTAAACACCTCATCCTATCTACCCAGATTTATCTTGCCAGTAAGGGAAAGAATATTAGATGCATTCTTCATCTGCGCTGTCTTCGTCATCCGTCGAGACAAGAGAAGCAAAACTTCGGTAATCGTCAGCAGATGGTAGCTCAAACGTCGATTTTCTTTGTCCTCTTCTCATTTTACCCACCTTTGTCTCCCTCTGGCAGACTTTAGGGTGCTTTGATGTTTTCCGCTTTTTGAAGATTCTCCTAAAGTTGCCATTTATCTTGTCTTGAGCTGGAGGCCCTTCCTAAAGCACGTTTTCTGCCTATCTTAGTGCCCAGTTTCTCTTCCAAGTTTCCTGCCTTTACGTATTCTAAAACTATAGACATTGGCACTAGAAACACTTTGAACGTCTTTAACAACCCCATTTCTTTATTTGTTATGGCTTCCATTGCCTCCCTCATATTCTCCTCTGCCCAACAATGCGTTTCTTTCCAGCCATCTCCTGAAAAGAAATAAAAAGCGAAATTATAAAGGAGCGCATTTGTCAGATGGTCGAAAGCTTTGCTTCTCTTGCCTCGACGGATGACGAAGACAGCGCAGATGAGGAATGCATCTAATATTCTGTCCTTACTGGCAAGATAAATCTGGGTAGATAGTATAAGGTGTTTAGGATGTTTGCATTGGGTGTATGAACTGTGTGCTGGGACTGAGAAACGTGTTTGGAAGAAGTATAAATGAGAAAACTGCAAATGATAGCCTCAGTGTAGTTATAAGAGTATCATTATTGTAATAAAATTGGAATACCTCAACATTACTTTTTGTACCTTTTGTAATAAATCAATATTCTATAGGTATGCAGTCGCGAATTTTTCATATGAAATAACCCTATCCTAAATTGAGAAGCACACTATCTGAAACTGCGCACACCTTTAGTACACTCTGGAAAATGCATAAGTTCCTTGACATAAATTACTAAATGTTTCCTGTTCACTTTCGCTGTAAAAGCTTATATACAACCAAAATCTATTATTTTCCTACGTAAGTCATTTTCGGGAGCTTTCAGCTGGTTTTTAACCAACCAAATTCTTAGATTTCCGTAACTATCCGGAAATAGAGCACCTTACCATACGCTACCTGAAAGGGTGCCGCTTCACTTGGTCTTTTTTCTATTTCTCAAATGAGAAAAAATTGCAGTCAACACTCTCGTTTGTATAGCATGTAACTTACTCAAAGTATATTGTACCACTTGAGAAACATGGCTGAACTACAAAAACATATAATGAATTATTGCATTTAAAAGCTACTCACAAGTTTCAGTAACTGTGATATATCACTAATAAGAAGGTAGTGTGGCTTCAGCTGCCAGAAACTGTGGTCGTGTGCGTGTGAGTTGCGTTCGCGTGAGTGTGTGTGTGTGTACGTGTGTCGTCTGTTTTTGACAAAGACTTTGTTAGCCGAACGCTTATTTTGTGACAATCTTTCTATTGTGCCTATCTGCGGTTCAGCATCTCCGCTGTGCGGTGGGTAGCAACTACCCTTTTCGTAATATTGTTACATTGCATCTTGGATTTTCCATTCTTTAATAAATAAGACTAAAATATCGAATTATTTACCACGCATCTGTGATGCTTACTTTGTGTCTACGTAATATAACGTTCAAATATAAGATATTAAGAAAATAATTAGGTGCGAGCACGGAATACGACTGATGCGCTTGGCGGTTAGCAGGACTCTAAAATGGCGAGAGCACAAGTACTTCAGCAGGTTTCCGTTTCGAGAACCACTGACCTGGGAGCAAATATCCACCCATCCGAAATCCCATCCGAAATTAAGCTAAAGCTACCATCCTAAAATAGGACACCGTATCCTATAATAAATAAAGAAACTTGTTTCGCTGAGTTACAAACGGTGTCGCCGGCATGTAAGGACCCGCAGCTGTCTGATCTGCCCGCCGGGGATGGACTCGGACACTCGGCTCTGGCCCTGACGATGCAGCGTCGACTGCTCGCACAGCGCCTCTGGAGGGCTACAGACTCTCCGATGTCCGCCAGCAATCTTTTATTGTCTGCCCTCAGAACAATGCGCTCGCTGCAATCGGATTCTCTTGCCGAGCTGGTAACTCTCAAGAGGGCCACCCACCCTCGGGTCACAGTTAAGCATCTCTGCCGCGGAATTTATCAGAAATCGATAGTTGCTTCTTAGCGGCCTTCTTCTCTAGAATTTATTCCTCCCCTGCAAGGACGACCTCTCCCTTGAGGCGCAGACAAATTGGCATCGTAGCTCCTCTGTCTAACTGACAGAGAAACCAATTTTGAATAACAAATTTTAGAGCAAGTAATGAGATATCGGGCTCATAGAAGAATTACGTCACTCGATCCTTTCAGCTGTGTGTGTTCCAATTAAGTTCTGAATGAGTGCAATATTAAAATTTGTAACTTAATAGTCTTATCTCACCAAGAAAGTTAAAATTTTAATTGCATTCAGTTAAAATAATACTGGATAAAATATTCGAGAACAAGCATTAAAACTGAAATTTAATTACGTGTTTTCTTGATGTAATTCAATATTCATTGTCGTAGTCACTTTTGAGCGACTTCAGGACCTGAGGTTTACCTGTACATTCAAACCTTTTCGTTGGATATTTAAGCATTAATTAACAATTCCATCACTATTTAACTTTTCATTAAATGTGAACGTCATTACGTCCATTGCAACACATTTCTTCTAGCTTCTCGTTAAGAACTCTATCATTAAACTCCTTGCTATGAAATCCACCTTTCAATTACTACTGTATAAAAGACATATTATCGCCAGGTGGGACTCAAAACCAAAGATCAAACGCATAATTCGTAGTTTCTGTAGCAAAACTGACGTACAAAATACAGTTTCAATTTTAATATAATTATTGCAAATGTTCGAATTAAACATTTAGTGTTACAAATTGAAATAGTTCTTTCATTATATAAAATTTACAGTATTGCTGAAATACGTATGTTACCTCAATAAAACAGAAGTGAATGTGACAGAATCACACACGTTTATTTAAACATCCAACGTTCAACTTAGTCTTTTCATCATTACTTTGACAGAAGAATTTTCTCTACAGTTTCTGAACCGTAGGCTGTTACCGTCGCCCGCAGTGGTCTCAGCTTGTATATAGGCTATAATGAATTGGATCTTTGGATAGTCCATCCCGTTTTAGGAAAGGCATTACTAGATGACTTTATGAATACTACAGAATGTGGAGATCTTTTTGTCTGGGAACAAACCCTGGAATTGTCAATGCTTTAGTAGTGGTACATTAAAAGTGATACTCCACGTCAGAAAACGCTAAATTTAACCTAACGTAACAAAACCCAGTATTGAACGGAATGGCAACACCGTAAGTTGTAGTGTGTATATTCTTACTTACTTACTTGCCTCCACTTCAGTCTGTCTTCAGCTCCTTTCTGCCATCCTTCCAGCAGTCCCACTCTCTGAAGGTCTTTGGATACGCAGTCACTCCATCGAGTTCTAGGTCTTACTACGGGCCTTCTGCAGGTTAGCTTGGTGATGAGTATAGTTTTCGGCCATCGGTTGTCCTGCATTCGAGCAACACGCCCTGCTCACTGGAGTCGTCGCGTTTCCATTACAGCCACGATGTTCGGCTCTTTGTAAATAACATACAACTCTCTATTGTGACGCATCCTCCATTTTTCACTCTCATGATCGTAAATTGGTCCAAAAATCTTCCGGAGAACTTTCCTTTCAAATATCATCAGTCTGTTCAGATTTTGCTTGGTTGTACTCCAGTTGGCACATCCATACAGTACTACTAGCTGTAGGAGTGTATTGTAGATGTTTATTTTCAAACGTCTTGACAAACTCCTGGTTTGGAGGAGAGCAGTAAGGCCGTGGGGACAGCGATTACCTTGCGTGTAGTCTTGCCTGTATTTCCATTTTACTGGATGGTTCATATTTGAATAGCGCGCCCAGATATTTGAACTTCCTGACTTGACGATACGAACCTTCAGTTGTCTGCAAGGGTGGAAATGGTTCTTGAGTTTCATTATGTCTATGGCGTAGAACCATATATTCCGTCTTGTCACAATTGATTTAAAGTCCAATTTTCCTCGCTGTTGTTTCCAGAATGTCAGCCATTTCCCCTTATTCTTCTTGTGACCCAGTAGTAGCACCATATCATCGGCATATCCGAGATACTCGTTGTTCAAATCCCCGGTCTGGACTCCTCTGAGTTGATTAGATGACATCTCTCACATTAACTTCTCTAATGGCGTAGGGCACAGATTTGGTCGATAGTAGATCTCCTGTGACGATATCCTCCTTGATTTCCTCCAATATGGTGTCTGCCGACGGTTGGATTCGATCCAGAAGACAGTTTGAGAAGGTCTTACAACAAATATTGAGCAGAGCGATACCACGGTAGTTTTCACATGCCATTCGGTCATTCTTCTTGTGGATGGGACAGATTAGTGCATTCCTCCAGTCTTCTGGAATGTTTTCAGTGTTCCAAATGGTCGCTATTAATTTGTGAATTCTTGCGACGAGGTATTCACCCCCTTCCCGAATTATTTCAGCGTAGAAGCCATCTTCTACTGGGCTTCTGTCCTTGTTAAGCCGTTTTATCTGCTTCCTGAACTCTTCTACAGTTAGCGGAGGTATTCAGGCTCTGCTGTCTGTGATAGGGGGAAGTTAAAGAGTGTCGTTGGGTCTTCACAGTTTAACAAATCACTGAAATATTCTTCCCATCTCTTTGCAATTTGATGTTCATCTGTCAGCATCTTTCCTTTTGCATTTCTTATAAATTTCTCAGTAGGTTTATAGGTTTTCCTGAGATAGTTGACCTTTCTGTACATGTTCTTCAGCTTCCTTCCCTGGAAGTGTTCTTCTGCTTCTGTAATTACCCCACTCACGAACTTCCTCTTTCCTCTCCGCAATACCCCTTGTGTTTCTCTTCGAACTCTGTCAAATTCTGCCTTATTGCTCCGATCAGTTGCTGACTATCACCACTTGCCACGGGCTTCTTTTCTCCTGCTGACCACCTCTTCACAGACCTCATTGAACCATTTCTTCTTCCTCGCCACTCGTTTTCCAATGACTGCTCCTGCGGCCTTTGTAACCACATTTTTAATTTCTTCCCATTGCTGATTTACATCTGAGTCCTCTGTTTCAGGCAGTATTGTAAAACGATTCCTGATCTCAACTTAAAGTTCATTTCTGGTTTCTTCCTGTGCTACTTTTTCTGTTTCTAAACGTCCCACTTTCTTTAGTTTACTTCTTTGGTTTGGTTTCAGGGTGATTCTGAGTTAACTTTTAACCAAGACATGGTCTGGCTTCTGGGTTAATTGCTATGTGGTCTATTTGGTTGACTGTTTTCCCGTCAGGGGATACCCTTGTTTCTTTGTGCACCTGTCTGTATGGGAAGTTAGAGCTACTGATAAACATGCTCTTGGACGTAGCAAAGCTAATTAGCCTTATTGCGTTGTCGTTACTAATGTCATGCAGACTGTGAAGGCCTACTGTGGAAGTAAAAAGTGATCTCCTTTCGAATCTTGGCATTAAAATCGCCGATGAGAATTCTACAACTGTCTTTAGGGATGGAATCCATAACATCTTCCAGCTCTGCATAGAGTATATCCTTTACCTGACCTTCACTTTCCTCTGTTGGTGCACGACAGCTCACAAAGGTAAGTTGGTGATTTTTCACTGATAAAGTTAGACCTGGGAGTCTTGGGTTCACTGCCGTAAAAGTCTTTACTATTGGTGCAATGTCTTTGTTAACACAGAAAACAGTTCGAAAACCGTGCTTGACTGCTTCCCCACAGAATATTGTGGAATTTTCTACGTCCGTTATCCCTGTATCTTCCCACCGAACTTCATGCAGGGCAACCACCGATATTTTTTGCTTTTCCAACTCTCTAACTAATGTTATTGCCGCCCCAAGTTTGTACAGATACTGTACGTTCCATGTTCCAAATCGTAGTCCTTTTCTGTGCTTAGTTCGTTGTATTGGATGTCTATTCTGTATGCGAGGCTTCTCTTTACCTTTCGTAAGACGACTGGTCTTACGAGGTGGGGTTGTTAGCCCCACGCCCAACCCCCAACCTGGAGGACCGGGGTATCTCATTTAGTCTGGATTATCACCTTCGACCTGTCCAGCTTGTGAGGGCCTACCGGTAGCTAAGCTACCGCCGGCATAGCTCTCAGGATCATTTGACCACACAAGCCCACCACCACAAGGTAAGTGTGTATATTCACAGTTAACATTCAAATACAGTGGGAAGACACACAATGGCACAGATAGTCAAGATCAAAATGTTAGTATTGAGTGTTAAAAAGTTACATCGAAGTGTTAACAGCTGTTGTTTTGATAGAAAAATGGGGTGAACGCCTTGCAGTATTCAGCGCCTTAGCTCTGCTATATTCTCAGTGTGCATTATTTCTGCTAAAGGAGATTTAAAAACGAATAAACTAGTTTATTCTACATATGTCCAATCACGAACGTGTCATGGGGTCAGTTTTTGAGAAATTCAACTTATAGTATTTTCAGAATACAGGAAGGCATTAAAAGGACTATATCTGGTGTTAGTTCAAGAGCTTCCTGCAATGGCCTCTTAAAAAAAACTTTGTGTTTTGACAGCATTATATATGTTCGTTAATATCCATCGCTGTTACAAAGATTTTTCTTTTCTCAAAACTTGAATGTACCATTAAGACGAAAAACAACGTTTACAGTGACTCCAGTGGGTTAATATTACTACAGAAAGGGGTCAGAGATGTGGGTAAATATGAATTCAGCAACCCGTTGAAGTATATTAAATATCCCGTGGTGGAGTTTAAGAAGCGATCAAAGAAGATCGGATAACAATTGTTTGGGCAGCTCCTTCTACTCCACTGAACAGTAAGTTCAGAAAAATTTTAGGTTTTTGTAATTAATATTACCACTGTAATGCAATATTACTTCATAATGTTAAGTCATTTTATTATATTGCGCTGACACAAACTGTATTTCTTTTACGTCATCCACAACCTAGCCTCCTCTCCCCACTGAATCTATCGAATACACGGCGTCAGTGCAAAATGTTTCGAGACTGGATCAATATAAAATACAGAAGAAGGTTTTAAGGTTCAAAATGGTTCAGATGGCTCTGAGCACTATGGGACTTAACTTCTGAGGTCATCAGTCCCCTGGAACTTAGAACTACTTAAACCTAACTAACCTAAGGACATCACACACATTCGTGTCCGAGGCAGGATTCCAACCTGCGACCGTAGCGGTCGCACGGTTCCAGACTGTAGCGCCTATAGCCGCTCGGCCACACCGGCCGGCAGGTTTTAAGGCTTCAGGTGTTCTACACACTCTTCCCCCACTTGAGTTAAAAGCACGTTATGTGAAACGGTCATAAAAGTTCATCTTTTGGCTAATGTTCAACTCGCGCGTCAAATGTGCAATTCTTCTATCTTGGTGAACCGTCGCATACACATTCTACACGTTGTCGTTTTGTGGTAGGTTCGTATTTTTGCACCAGTTTTCATCATCCGTGATGATTTCTTTCAGGAAAGAACTGTCCGCGTTTTTCATTTTCATCATGTCGCGCAAGCCCTCTATGCGTCGCATCTTTAATTAGAGAATCAAGGTGTGAGAGACAAACTTTGCACACGCTTTTCTCCAAAACGTTTTGGAGACTGTCTTGAATACTTTTTTTTTTTGCCAGTATGATTTCATCTTCTGGCTGTGAGCCTGCTTCCTCACATCCATCCACTTAGATCTGGCGGTGCCTCTACACTTCTTGGTTGTGAGAGACAGTGGGAAGACTCCCTGCAGGATGGCCTGCCGGTATTGATTTCGGTTCTCGGTTGTCTTTAATTGGATCTGAAGGTCCCCTAAGTCTGATTTAACAGAGGGGCTCCACTTGGATGCCTTTCCCCTACTTGCCACTGTGAGGATCCTGTTGGTGAGCCTGGAGTGATTCAGGTAGATCATGTGCCCACGGAAGGTCAGTCGCCTTTTCCTCATACATTTCATTATATCTTCCTGATGTTCGTAGAGATCATTATTGTGCCTGATTCTGTAGGTGGTGTCTTCCTCTCTTATGGGTCCTAGTATTCTCTTTAAGTTCTAGTTTCCCTTTCGATTCATTAAGAGGCGCTCAGAGACATAGAGTGCAGAGTGTGGCAGATATGATACGCGAGTTGGGATGGAAGTCATTAAAGCAAAGACGTTTTTCGTCGCGGTGAGATCTGTTTACGAAATTTCAGTCACCAACTTTCTCTTCCGAATGCGAAAATATTTTGTTGAGCCCAACCTACATAGGTAGGAATGAACATTAAAATAAAATAAGAGAAATGAGAGCTCGAACAGAAAGGTTTAGGTGTTCGTTTTTCCCGCGCGCTGTTCGGGAGTGGAATGGTAGGGAGATAGTATGATTGTGGTTCGATGAACCCTCTGCCAAGCACTTAAATGTGAATTGCAGAGTATCATGTAGATGTAGATGTAGGGCTCTACTATCGAGTTGTTGTGCTTAAGCTTTATGTTCTTGGATAGGTACTTGGAGGTATAGATAGGCCCTCTCTAACTTGGGGCACCTGGCGTCTATGGTCAAGGTTTCGCTCTCGCTTGCCGAGATCCATTCTCCCAAGTACTTGACTACAGGAACTTTACAGATGGTATTGTTTCCTACTGCGATTGTAGAAGAAGCCTGCTTGATATTGGTGATGAACTCAGTCTTCTGTATGTTGACCCTCAAGCCGGTTTTTGCCACAATACCATAGAGGCTCTGTAGTTGGTGAGTAGCCTCCTCCATGCTGTTGGCCAATAGGGTGAGATCATCAGCAAATGCTAGACAGGATACATTTAGGTTGTCTTTCTTGTACGCAAGCTTCAATCCTGCTTCTGGTGACAATGTGGAAGTCCATTCTCTGACGATTTTCTCCAGAACACAGTTGAAGAGGATGCAAGACAGGCCATCTCCTTGCCTGAGTCCTGTCTAGATGGCAAAGCTCGTGGAGAGTTCACCCCTGAACTTGACTTTGAAGGTGGTGTTCTTCAGGGTAGTTTGGACCAGTCTGGTAGTCTTCCCATCTAGGCCTAGTTCCCACAGGGTAGAGAAGAGGGTCTGTCGATCTATTGAGTCATACACCTGTTGGAAGTCTACCATAACAGCTACCCAGGGGTGTCCCCCTCAGCTCCTATATGAGAGGATGGTCTTGAGGTTTTGAATCTGTTCTGTGCAGGACCTATTTGTACGGAAACCAGCCTGGGATTCACCTACTTGGGAGTCTAGCTATTTGGTGACTCTATGTCACAGGGCTTCAGAGAAGATCTTGTAGATTATAAACAACAAGTACATGCCTCTGTAGCTGTTGAGTCCTTTCTTGAGTAGTGGATGGATCATGGCTGACGACAATCCCTCTGACAAGACACCTTTTCTCCAAATCTCCTGAATGATCTGGGTGATTCCCTGCATGGACTGGTCATCTACGTGCTTCCACATTTTTGCAACTATACCATCTTAATCCGGTGCCTTGTTGTTCTTAAGTTCTTTGATGACTTTCTCTATTTCTTCCCTGTTGGGTGGTATAGAGTCTTGGTTCGTGACAGTGGGCACGGCAAAAGTAAGTCTTTCTTTCGGTTGTTCTGCATTGAGGAGTTTCTGGAAGTGTTCTGCAAAGATTTTTGTGCAGTCCCTGTTATTCATTTGGAGTTTGCCATCTGGCCCCCTGAGATGCAAGCTGTATGACACGTTGCATTGTCATACTGGTAGATGAAGTAGTCTGTTTCTTGAGTCACTTGTAGAGATCTTTTGATTTTTTTTAAGTCCTCTTCTGCCTCTAGTATTTGAGACCAATGGTAGTTCTTATTGGTTTTGCGGATGATACTCGCTATTGTTATTCTTTGCGCCATGAAAGCCTGATGTTTGGCATCATCTTTGCGCTGATTTCAGTTGATCCAAGCTCTACGCCTTTCCTCTATAGCTTGATCACATTCTGTGGTCTACCAGGGGTGCTTGCCTTTGTTCGATGAAACAGGTATAGTTTCATGAGGGGCATCCAGTAGAGCATTTTGAAGAGTAGGCCACCCTTGTTTCTGTGTGTTCTTCTCAAGGTGGTCTGGAAGTCGCAATCCTTATCGCTCAGCCGGTGGGTGTTATACTTTGGTATTCTCGAAACCTTTGAGGTATTGTGAACTCTTCTCAAAGGTTGTAGGTTGGTCTTAACTAAGGATAGACAGTGGTCAGAGTCGAGGTTTGTTCCCCTCAATACCCTGGCGTTTTGTATTTCCTTGTGGCATCTCCTGTCAATAGCCACAAGATCTATCTGAAATTCACCCAGCATGGGACTGGGTTCCTCCAGCTCAAGGCCTTCCTTGGTAGTGGCTTAAACGCAGTTGATTTTAGGACCAGGTTGTAGTTGTCACAAAGGTCTATGAGGTGCTCGCCATTTCTGTTGGTCCTATTGTGGGCTGGGCTGGGTAACTGCCTACTATCCTGTGGTACTTCTTTTCCTTGACAACTTGTGCGTTGAAGTCACCCATGAGTATGATGGAGTAGTGGTTAGGGGTCTGGTCTAGGGTCACTTCAAGGGTGTTCCAGTAGCATTCTACGGCTTCCTGATATTTCCTATTAGTGTCATTTGTAGGTGCATGAGTTAACTATTGTGTATACTCTATGCGGGACCTCAAGGATAACGAGGACGTTCTGCCATTGGGGAATGTGAATTCTAAAACATGGTCGACCATTCTATGGTGTACAGCAAAGCCAGTACCCAGGTACTCTTTCACCTGGTTTCCCTTTATAGATCTGGTACCCTTGCGATTCCATGGCTTCCTCATCTGGGAACCGAGTCTCTTGTAATGCCGCTATCTTGATGTTATACGACTCCAATAAATCACGGGTGTGTTTGAGTTTACCAACCTTTACCAGGGAGTTCATGTTCACTGTAACTAGGTAAGTGATGTTTCTCTTTCTGTTCTTGTTTATGTGATGTCAGTAGTGGTGGAGTACATGAAGGTGCAGGCTCCCCAGAATCTGATGACCTGCTTGCCCCATCATGACTGGGGTGGATTGGTTACCATCTGAGGTATTATTTCTGTTGATATTTCTCTTCATGTTGAGTCCAATGAGTGCGTGTATGGGGTCACCCTAGTGGGTAACGAAGTTAACTCTCAAGGTTGTTAGCCCTGAGGTATATTTTATCAGATGCCACTAATATATGGAACAGACGCTGTTGGGATACCGGCACTGACATGTGGAACTGCCGTGCCCTTGGTACTAGTTTTGGTCCAACCCAGGTATTTTATTTCCCCAATACCCACCATATCTGCTGAGCATCCCCCTATCCGCCACCTGGCGAGGCACTCGGTAGGAGACTAGCAACTCCCCCGAGTGTCTTGAATACTTAATTTAGATTTGTTCAATTTGTTGCTCCATTGCCATTTATGACACGGCAACTTAACAAACTATAGTCCCACATCCACTACTTAAAACTACCTGCTCAAGACTGACTGATCGAATCCACATATGTTGTTTACAGTTGTTAGTTCAAGGTGCCACACTACAACTTACACACTACAATCGCACATCCAGTACTTAACACTGCCTGCTCACAACTGACTGGTCGAATGCACAACTGTGTTTTCAGCTGTTAGTTCAAGTTGCCATCGTAGTTACCGAGTTGACGTCGCTTTTACGCCAGGAATAAAATCATTCTCGGAACTATTTTGGGGTCGGTGTAACTAATGTCTTGTAATAGCGAGGGAAAGAAGGACTTTGCAGTCCAGTTAGCCATCTGCCTGCCACATTTCTACAGCTTCGTGGTAACTATGTTCCAGTAGGATGATGTGGATGACAAACATGAGGCCCTCCTCTGACACAGGGATATGAGGAGAAACCTTTACATACACCATGTACACAGGAAATAGACTGTTCAGTCACATTAACCTGACTACCTATCAGAAGCCTGAATAGCCACCTGCTGCAGTGAAAACCTCTGTGTGGAATGCGGTAAGAGAGGCAGTGAGGTTCTGAAGGGTACTGGCAGAGATGTGGAGCCAGTGTCATGGCCAGCTGTGCTAGGTTTCTCGGTTGCCGATCAAGGTGGTCCTACAGATTCTCGATTGGGCTTAAATCCGGGGACTCTGGTGACAGAAAGGGTGCAGTAATCTCATACTGGTGCTCTTCAAACACGCACGTACACTGCAAGCTGTGTGACATGTTGCATTGTCATACTGGTAGATGCCATCGTGCCGAGGAAAAACGAAGTGCATGTACGGATGGACGTGGCCCCCAGGGGTACATGCACACTTATGTTGATCCACTGTGCCCTCCAGAATGACGAGACCGCCCAAGGAGTACCACGAAAATATTCCCTAGAACATCCCTCCTCCAGGCTGGTCCCTTCCGACGATTGTTGCAGGGTGTTTGCCATCTGTCCTGAAAAGGCAGCCTGTAGTCACTCAGTGGACGTCCAATCGTGGTACTGGTGTGCAAATCCCAACATTTGTCGCCGATGAACAGCAGTCAGCATGGGTTCATGAACCAGGTGCCTGCTACAGAGTCCCATACACAGTAACATTCGCTGAACAGTCGTTGAGGAGACGTTGCTGGTAGGCCCTCGGTTCATCTGGGTGGTGAGTTGATCAACAGTTGCACGTCTATTCGCCAGGAAAAATCTCCACTGACGTCATTCAGCCCTTCCATCTATGGCCCATGGTGTACCACAGTCGCCTCTGCGCCGGTTTTGGATAGCGCAATTTTTCTATGCACGGAATACTTTTACCACGCCGACGGGCGAACAGTTTGTAAACTTAGCCGTATCGGTAACGCTTCGACCCTTGGCCCGGAAGTCAATGATCTTTCCTTTTTGGAAGTCAGGTAAGCCGGGCGCAGTGGTCGCTCGGTTTGAGGCACCATGTCACGGATTGCGTGGCCCTTCCCGAAGGGGGTTCGAAATGGCTCTGAGCACTATGGAACTTGACTTCTGATGTCATTAGTCCCCTAGAACTTAGAACTACTTAAACCTAACTAACCTAAGAACATCACACACATCCATGCCCAAGGCAGGATTCGAAACTGCGACCGTAGCGGTCGAGCGGTTCCAGACTGTAGCGCCTAGAACCGCTCGGCCACACGGTCGGCGGAAGGAGGTTCGAGTCCTTCCTCGGACATGGGTGTGTGTGTTGTTCTTAGCATAAGTTAGTTTAAGTAGTGTATAAGTCTAGGGACCGATGGCCTCAGCAGTTTGGTCGCTTAGGAATTCATACACACTTGAACATTTGAAGTCAGATAAATCGCTCCGTTTCCGCATTACAACAACTGTATGGTTTCCACATTCCCCCAAAAAGCTTCATATATCTTCCACTACTAGTGATATCACCTGCCGTCTTTGAGTGACTATTGCACTCTGACGTCAGACGTAGGGAATGGTCACATTAATGTGACTGGGCTGTGTATAAGACCCAGTTCGAAAGTCGAGAAGACTCTCTGGCAGCGGAAGAAAAACTACTTTAGTATGTTGTTCCAAAATATCATTGTTATGTGAATATTTTCACTCAATGGCTTCAGATGGCTCTGAGCACTATGGCACTTAGCTTCTGAGGTCATCAGTCCCCTAGAACTTAGAACTACTTAAACCTAACTAACCTAAGGACATCACACACATCCATGCCCGAGGCAGGATTCGAACCTGCAACCACAGCGGTCGCGCGGTTCCAGACTGTAGCTCCTAGAACCGCTCGGCCACCACGGCCAGCCTTTCACTCAATACGAAACATGTTTACATTGCAGATAATATACGAAGATCAGCCAAGATTGTAGACCAGGAGGAAACATTCTGAAAGAACATATATATAGTTTTATGATGTTGACGTTGCCAACAGCGGCTGATTTTACATAATTTTATTTATCTGTTGTATCGATACAGTGTGCACAGAACGCTAACTTTCGACACAGAGGTGAACAAGATACGGATCGAATTTAAGTCAGTTGCAATGTTTGTCTTGGTGGCTACTGAATATGACGGTCATTCCTTCCATTTTTTTCTTCTCCATTTATTTTTCCCTCCACGCTTTTAAGGATTGAGTTTGTGTCATTCTCGATTTGTTTTTGTATTCTACGCTAGTCTCTTCACTACGCTATAGTAACTACGTCCTGCGTCTAATGGTGGTTCGTCTTGTGCACCTAAGTTGTCTTTTACGTAGTTTTCCAAGCTCGTTCAAGGAAATACTAGGCTTATTCACAATCTTAACGTTAGAAAATATGACGGTTCACAGACAAAAGACGCACATGCCTTCCCTCTCTTAGGTTAACTGACGATTGTGCTGACAGGAAGAGCATCCGGCCATAAAGTTGAAAAATAAAATAAATTTGCCAAATCTAGAAAACGGCCTCCAACTGCATGTAGATACGTTTTGTCAAAGTACGTCAGAAAATGTGAAAACCGTGTTCGAAACAGTAAGACAGGAAAACCCGTTTAACTAGTTTATGTAAAATAAAATAAAATTTTGTGAAGCATGGTAAAATACGTATGCTTTCTTGTGTAATGTATGCACTTTTCCTCAAGAAAACAACTTTTAAGTCAGTTGCAATGTTTGTCTTGGTGGCTACTGAATATGACGGTCATTCCTTCCATTTTTTTCTTCTCCATTTATTTTTCCCTCCACGCTTTTAAGGATTGAGTTTGTGTCATTCTCGATTTGTTTTTGTATTCTACGCTAGTCTCTTCACTACGCTATAGTAACTACGTCCTGCGTCACCAGTAATCTCTCCTGCATATTCAGATACTTCTCCCACAATCTTTACACTGACACACTTACTTTGCAACATGTTTCCACAATCCATTGTCCCTATTTCTTTTTCTGCAAACTTTTGCCCTTGCAGTTTCTAATCTAAGCGTGCACTTTTCATTGATTTGTTAACTGGGGCTACGATCGATAATCGTTCGTTTACATAAAAGTGGCACATCTACAGTAATGACACAGAATTATTATGTGTAATAAGCAGGTGATCGGGTGCGACAATCAGTCGTGCATGCACTCTGCGGTATGCATACAGTGTTGAAATTCGTGCCGACTAGTTAACAGTCATCGATTTTTCCACAGTTTGCCATTCATTCGTGTAAACGTGAATAATAAAGCGCTTCCCTGATGCTTGACTATGAGCAAAACGCCACAACTACAATATAAGTTTACAGGTTGCCATATGGTCGATCCTCTGACCGGTTTTTCTCTTACAGTCGCTGGTCTCTGTGACCGAAATGCAGCTCACGTCGAGGCACTCCGGTAGAAAGAAAAATAAGAAAAACAGCAGCTGAGGTGAATGCAAATCACGCCGTGACTCGGCGAAAATCCGCCTCAGTACTATGACTCGGAGTGGTCCAGGTGTTGACCCCGTCTGACCATCTGGTAGCAGCAACAATGTGGTCAAAATTAGAAACATTAGTGCGTTTATGGGCTACACATACTAAAACACGCCCTTCTTGAGCCTGATGGTTAGTTTGAACACCGGAATCCTAATGGAGATGATATAGCCTTGTTTTCCTCAAACGTTTGAACTGACTTACCCAACAATTACAAATGATTTCTGAACCAAGAAGCAGCTTGGGATTTTTTACGCTAACATGTCATTACCAGAGATGAAATAAGCGGTAAGTGATCGAACACATTCAAGGACCGGCTGGGATCGAAACTCAGGCCTTTGAACCTTTAGTATGACACGTACCCACATTCTGCATTCTGACGGGCCGTTTTATATATAAAACGACTTATCCATCGTTTTAGCATCAGAAATATATCCACACTCACTGTGGGTTACTGAACGCCATAAAGTTTTCTCCGTCATGTTTTTCTTCTCACAACTATTGATATTATTATTATTATATTCCTTTCTCGGACGTTATGTCTGGTTAAAAATGGAAAGTGACGCGGACCTTGATCAAGCGTGACTTCCTTTTAACTGTGTGGTATATGTTACATTGCATTTAGGAACTTTCGGGTAATTGAACATGTATCAATAATTACAGATTTCTGTAGTTGTATATATACGTTTGGATGTAGCTGTATTGCGTTGATGTACTAGTGTATATTGTGTGGTATGACTCCTGTAGTTGATAGTATAATTGGTATAATGTCAACTTTATCCTGATGCCACATGTCCTTGACTTCCTCAGCCAGTTGGATGTATTTTTCAATTTTTTCTCCTGTTTTCTCTGTATATTTGTTGTATTGGGTATGGATATTTCGATTAGTTGTGTTAATTTCTTCTTTTTATTGGTGAGTATGATGTCAGGTTTGTTATGTGGTGTTGTTTTATCTGTTATAATGGTTCTGTTCCAGTATAATTTGTATTCATCATTCTCCAGTACATTTTGTGGTGCATACTTGTATGTGGGAACGTGTTGTTTTACTAGTTTATGTTGTATGGCAAGTTGTTGGTGTATTATTTTTGCTACGTCGTCATGTCTTCTGGGGTATTCTGTATTTGCTAGTATTGTACATCCGCTTGTGATGTGATCTACTGTTTCTATTTGTTGTTTGCAAAGTCTGCATTTATCTTTTGTGGTATTGGGATCTTTAATAATATGCTTGCTGTAATATCTGGTGTTTATTGTTTGATCCTGTATTGCAATCATGAATCCTTCTGTCTCACTGTATATATTGCCTTTTCTCAGCCATGTGTTGGATGCGTCTTGATCGATGCGTGGCTGTGTTAGATGATACGGGTGCTTGCCATGTAGTGTTTTCTTTTTCCAATTTACTTTCTTTGTATCTGTTGATGTTATGTGATCTAAAGGGTTGTAGAAGTGATTATGAAACTGCAGTGGTGTAGCCGATGTATTTATATGAGTGATTGCTTTGTGTATTTTGCTAGTTTCTGCACGTTCTATAAAGTATTTTCTTAAATTGTCTACCTGTCCATAATGTAGGTTTCTTATGTCGATAAATCCTCTTATTCCTTCCTTTCTGCTTAATGTGAATCTTTTCTGTTGCTGAATGTATGTGATGTACTCTGTATTTGTGGCATTGTGATCGTGTATGTATATTGAGTGCTTCTAGGTCTGCGTTACTCCATTCCACTACTCCAAATGAGTAGGTCAATATTGGTATAGCATATGTATTTATAGTTTTTGTCTTGTTTCTTGCTGTCAATTCTGTTTTCAGTATTTTTGTTAGTCTTTGTCTATATTTTTCTTTCAGTTCTTCTTTAATATTTGTATTATCTATTCGTATTTTTTGTCTGTATCCTAGATACGAGGGCTGTTCAGAAAGTAACCTCCGGTTGATTTAAAAAAATACACCAAGTTAAATAAAAATATTTTAATATATACATCTTACAACTACATCTTTGCACTATTTTTCTACATAGTCTCCATAGCGATTGAGGCACTTATCGTATCTCTTCACAAGCTTTGAAATTCCTTCTGCATAAAAATCACCCGCTTGTGCCTGGAGCCAGCCTGTGACCGCATCTTTGAGCTCTTCGTCGTCATCAAACCGCTGTGACCCGAGCCATTTCTTCAAATGCATGAAGAGGTGATAATCACTTGGCGCCAGGTCTGGGCTGTAAGGTGGATGGTTGATAACGTCCCACTTGAAGGACTCAAGAAGGGCCGTTGTTCTGCGAGCAGAGTGAGGACGGGCGTTATCGTGCAAAAAAACGATACCGGAAGTCAGCATACCATGGCGGTTGTTCTGTATAGCCCGTCGTAACTTTTTTATTGTTTCACAGTACACGTCTTGATTAATGGTCGTACCACGTTCCATGAATTCAACCAACAACACCCCTTTGGCATCCCAAAACACCGTTGCCATCAGTTTTCTGGCAGAAAAATCTTGCGAGGCTTTTCTTGGTTTGGTAGGCGAATTTGAATGTGTCCACATCTTTGATTGTTCTTTTGTCTCAGGGTTCACGTACTTAATCCAGGTTTCGTCACCGGTCACGATTCTGTTTAACAATGGTTCTCCTTCGTCCTCATAACGTGACAGAAAGTCTAATGCAGAGGTCATTCTTTGAGTTTTGTGGTGGTCGGTAAGAATTTTGGGCACCCATCGTGCACAGAACTTACGGTAACCCAATCTTGCTGTCACTATCTCGTACAAGAGAGTCTTAGAAATCTGTGGAAAACCAGTAGACAACTCCGACATTGAGAAACGTCGATTTTCACGAACTTTTGCATCAACTGTCTGAACGAGTTCGTCAGTCACCAATGATGGTCTACCACTCCTCTCTTCATCATCAACGTTTTCTCGTCCACTTTTAAATAAACGTACCCATTCACGGACAACTCCTTCACTCATAACTCTTGGTCCGTACACGGCACAAAGCTCACGATGAATAGCTGCTGCAGAATATCCTTTGGCTGTAAAAAACCTTATGACAGCACGCACTTCACATTTGGCGGGGTTTTCTATTGCAGCACACATTTCAAACTGCCACAAAAACTAAACTAGCGCAGGTACGACGTTCACTCGACCACGGCTTGATGCCGACTGACCTGTTGAGTGCGTGAACGCACAGATGGCGTCGCTACTCCCCCCACAACCCGCACGGTGACCAATCGGAGGTTACTTTCTGAACCGCCCTCGTATTTATAAGCATCTGTTTTTTCCATCGCTTCTATGCAGTCGCTGTGGTTATCCAATATGTAATCTTCTTGTTTAGTGTGTTTTCCCTTGACTATGCTATTTTTCTTACATTTGTCTGTTCCAAAAACCATATTTATATCATTGCTGAATACTTCTGTTATGTTTAGTAATTGCTTGAGTTGTTGATTTGTTGCTGCCAGTAGTTTTAGATCATCCATGTATAACAAATGTGTGATTTTGTGTTGGTATGCTCCAATAATATTGTATCCATAATTTGTATTATTTAGGATGTTGGATAGTGGGTTCAGAGCAAGGCAGAACCAGAAAGAACTTAATGAGTCTCCTTGGCATATTCCACGCTTAATCTGTATTGGCTGTGATGTGATATTATTTGAATTTGTTTGGATATTAAGTGTGGTTTTCCAATTTTTCATTACTATATTTAGGAACTGTATCAGTTTAGGATCTACTTTGTATATTTCCAATATTTGTAGTAACAATGAGTGGGGTACACTATCAAAAGCTTTTTGGTAATCAATGTATGCGTAGTGTAGCGACCTTTGTTTGGTTTTAGCTTGGTATGTCACCTCTGCATCTACTATCAGTTGCTTTTTACATCCTCGTGCTCCTTTGCAACAGCCTGTTTGTTCTTCATTTATAATTTTGTTCTGTGTTGTATGTGTCATTAATTTCTGTGTAATGACTGAAGTTAATATTTTGTATATTGTTAGTAGGCATGTTATGGGGCGATATTTAGCTGGGTTTGCTGTGTCTGCTTGATCTTTAGGTTTCAGATAAGTTATTCCATGTGTAAGTGTATCAGGGAATGTGTATGGGTCTGCAATGTAACTGTTAAATAATTTACTTAGATGTGAATGTGTTGAGGTGAATTTCTTTAGCCAGAAATTTGCTATTTTATCTTTTCCAGGGGCTTTCCAATTGTGAGTAGAATTAATTGCTTGGATGACTTCACGTTACAAAATTATCACTTCAGGCATTTGTGGTATCATCTTGTATGTGTCTGTTTCTGCTTGTATCGACTGTGCATGCCCGTTATGTTGTACCGGGTTTGAACATATGTTGCTCCAGAGGTGTTCCATGTCTGTTATGTTTGGTGGCTTGTCTATTTTAATGTGCGTGTTATCTTTTGTCTGGTAAAATTTCTTTTGGTTTGTGTTGAATGTTTGGTTTTGTTTCCTTCTATTTTCACTTTTTTTTGTATCTTCTAAGTCGTTTGGCCATTGCTTGTAATTTCTGCTTCTTTTCATCTAATTGCTCTATCGCGTCTTGTTGTGAGATTTTACCTAACCTTTTTCGTTTTTAGTCTGGTATTTCATTTCTTATAAATTGTGTTAGCTGTCCGATGTCTTTTCTCAATTTTCTATTCTGATTTGTAGCCTGTGTTGCCATGCTGGTTTTATGAGTTTCTTCTTCGTGTTGGTTTGTTCTGATCTCTGCCTAGTGTGTATATTTAGTGTAGTGAGTATTCCTATATAAACTAGCAGTTGTAACTCTTCCAGAGTTGCATTTTCATTTATTTTGTTGTGTATGATTGTGTTGATAGTTGTTATTGTTGTTTCGATTTGCGGGTTATTTGGTGGTCTATGCAAGAATGGTCTAATGTCTGTATTTGTGTCTTTGTATTCTATATATGTCAGCTGAAATTTTTCTTCTATATCTAACATGTGTGTCACGTCGTGTTCTATTTGTGCTTGTTCTGGTGGCTGTCTTAAGATTTCGTTTTCCTCTAATTGTTTAATTGATGTGTGTTGTTGTTTGTTTGTTTGCTCTGTGATGTTTGAGTCCATTACTGTATTTTCTTCTTCTTCTTCTGATTGCACATTATTTTGTTCCAGTATTTGTTGTACTTGTTGTTTGATGTTTTTTAATTCTGACTGGGGTATCCTGTTATTTTTTATTACATGGATCTGATCAGCTAGTCGTTGTTCTGTTAAAAATTTTAATTCTGGGTATCTGGTAATAAATATTATGTATACCTGTGACCTGTATCCAGTTGTGTTAGTCCTTAAGTTTGTTGCTTGGTAATAACAGAACATGAGGTGTCGGTTAACTTCATCTGACCATCTCATCCTCTGTCTTTGTTTTCCTTCTAGAGTGGTTGCAGGAAGCATATCCTGCAAAACACCTCTATTTGGATTTAAATCATTTTCCGTGTGGCTAGCAGTGTTGTTACCATTGTGGACGGGCATAGGGTTCAAGCGTCGTCCCCAACCATGACAGCGCTTGTCCGAGGCTTCATTAGTTCTGTCCTGAACCAAGTAATCACACTAAAAGGGGAGTTAGCCCTATTAGTGGTTTCTTCTTTTCGTCGCCTTTTACGACTGGCAGAACATACCGGAGGCCTATTCTTTTTCCGGGACTCCACGAGGTATTATTATTACTATTATTATTAATACTTTATTATTATTATTATTATTATTATTATTATTATTCGAATTTGGTTAACTCAGGAGCACGTGAAGCAGCTGCTCTTTAACATCATGTTCCTTCCCGTTTTTTTGTTTGACAATCTTCTTCATTCTGCTCAGTTTTGTTCTTTACTCTGTCCGCATCTCTCCTCCCTTCTTTTGTGCACTCAAAAACTGATATTACTCTTGACCACTGTATTTATTAATTTTATTCTGCCTTACGCGTTTCGGCCTTAAGCCATTCTCAAAGTCTCAAAACATCTATAACACATTTTTAGTTAACACGAAACAGAGTACATCAAACATGGATACAAAATATCTGGTCTCCATTACTTGAAGACATTTGAGTGCAATTATAACGACCCTCCCAGCAAGCTTCATGATTCACTGGTGGCGCAGTGCGCAAAGGTATCCGGGGTTTTTTATTTTCCACAAACTACGTTAAGGTATCGTGTAATGCAGGTACGAGTTCCTAAAAAAGTAATAACGAACCCATTAAGAGCGACGTCGCAAGTTCAGTCTTTAGTAAGGCTTATTTGAAAATGTTACCTTAACAATTATGACACGAAAAATATTAGCTACTAATGGCTCCCCATGTGCATCAGGAGCGCGACAGAAGATGAGTGTCTGGGAGGTGCAGAAATCAACCTTCTTTGCCATGTATGTATCACATCTCACAAAATGGACATCATCGACTTTCAAGAAATGTTAAAAAGAAACCATTAACTTTCACCATGAACACCGTTTGAAAAATGGTGCACCACAGTGATCCCAAACGTTTGCACCCCAAGATCGAAGGCGAATTCCTTGAGAGTTACAAACCGTGCAGAACGCTGGGCAAGCTGTCCACTCCTAAAAATGCGTATAGAATCGTATTGGTGGAACGAGGTAATGACCACTGATGGAACGTGATTGCATACAACCGAATGCGGATCAGTTTTGTCCTGCAACTTATCGTGACGTTGGCTATCCCTTAAGCGTAACTGCAGATAGTCTAACATGTTTCATAAGCACTGAAAAAAAAGATCCAGAAGCTGAATTTGTGTAGTGGTTACAGGTGGTACGAATTGTAAGTTGCACACTTTTCAGGAGGGATGGTTTGCTCTAAACGAGTACGATTTTTAGACTCTGACCAGGAAGCAAGCAAGAGAAAGTTACTCTCTTGGTATCTATAATTTCCAAGATTCCTTTGATATTCATTTCCTCTTCAAATCCGGATTGGTCTGAGTTGAACACAAATACCTTACTGAACGATTAGTTTGTTTATCTCATCTACAAATTTTCGGGCCGATTCCGCAGTTTGCTATGCATCGTAAAGCTGATGCTTTGTTTAAAATTTCGTTATCTTACGTCTTCAAATTCTGTAGCACTGTTTTGAGTTATGCAACTATCCACTGTAATCTGTGTCGCCCGCAATTTGAGGCTCATAACGTAGTGGGTCTCTACCATGCACATTCTGTAAAATGAATCAAGCATCCTTGAAATGCGCAAACACCAGTCATTATAACAAGTGCGCCTTGTCCTCCCTGGAATACCCATTGCTTTTTCTATGCACTACACGGTCATATAGCTATGAACTTATTCGAAATTTGTTCATAATTGTTTTCTTACTGTGCTGTGAATGATCTTCTGAGTACATAGTTTAGTACTGCTGCTTGGACAACTAAGTCCCTCATCTGCCTCATCCTGTGTTATGCCCACCCCACTTGGATCTCTGCCCCCCCCCCCCCACCTACTACAAATCCATCCAAATCCTTGTGTGCCATGCACTCCGCCTCGCTTATCACATCCATCTCCCGTCCCCCACGCAGATACTCTGTGATTTGACACCCTTCCCCCATCTCCTCCTATTCCTTGAATGAATAGGAATCCTATACGTCTCCTGTCAACTGGATCCTCCCCATCCTTTGGTTTCTCCCATCCCACCATAGCCCTCTGTCCTGGCTGTACCACAGTGTCCCGCCTGGTCTCCATCTTCATAAACTCCATACCCTTGCCCAAGGTGAAGATTCGTTCTCCTTTCCACCCCCCCCCCCCCACGTGCTTCCGGCTCCTTTCCTTCTCCCCTCCATATCCCCCCTCGTCCCCCCTCCTGGTTTCCCCTTCCTGTCTCTTCCTCCCTACCCTTCCCACGGTTGTAGGTCCCCCTCCCCCTTCGGTGCAGTGATTTTTAACATTTTTGTTGTGATTTAAGTGTTTCTCCAGCGCCGTTTGCAGTGCTACGTTACATCGCCAGCATCAGTATAACCAGTGTCAATCATTTGTGTTCCCACTGTGGTGCTTCTTTGTTTTCGCTTCGGTCTACAGTGCTCATTCTCCGCATGTGTGTGTGGCTCTCATCTATGTTTTTTAATCTACCTTTTATACTCATCTGTTTTTGTCATCGTTTATTCACCCATTTTTAGCATTATCGTTTGTGTATTCTTTCTCATATGCTTATGTTTTTTTGGAGCTCTCTTGGCTGAAGAGCGGCGTATTGTGCCGCTGCCAGTCCACCCCATTATGGGGAGTGAAGTAACAATAAAGGATAAAAGCCGGCCGAAGTGGCCGTGCGGTTAAAGGCGCTGCAGTCTGGAACCGCAAGGCCGCTACGGTCGCAGGTTCGAATCCTGCCTCGGGCATGGATGTTTGTGATGTCCTTAGGTTAGTTAGGTTTAACTAGTTCTAAGTTCTAGGGGACTAATGACCTCAGCAGTTGAGTCCCATAGTGCTCAGAGCCATTTGAACCATTTTTTTGAAAGGATAAAAAAACCCTTGGACAACGATTGTTGAAAGGTGGCTACACTGAGCCACAGCGCCAGAGATCGCGCTAGAGAGTATTGTTCCGCCGCCTCCACTGGCAGTGATTATTGAGATGTCGTAGTGGGCAGTGCTTGTCTTGGACTTGTAGTAGTCAGTGTGTGTTGAGATGTGCTAGTGGGCAGTGTTTGTCGTGATGTTGTTCCATGTTTTATGCAGTTGTTTGATGGGCTAGACAGCAGATGTTGTTCGAATGGAATTATTGTAGTGATCAGAGTGCTTTTCGTCAATATATATGAAGGTAACCAATTCGCTGTTTTTATCTTTTCATTATTTCAGTGTCTTAAATAATGCGTCATTACAGGTTCAGTCAACAAAGCATCTGGCTTGTGTTCTTGGATTAGAGTGTAATTCTGCTTCTCTTGAGTAATTATGGTATTTTTATTTTCTTTAATTAATTCAGTATAAATGATATTTAAAATTTCTTGTGTTATTGAAGAAGAACCGTGCCAGATGCGTACGTTGAGTCATACATCCACACACAGAACAGTTACACTTGTGCTTTGGTTTTGTAGGTTTTATAGTTGCTGGGGACTTAATTAATTAATTGTGTTAATGAAAATTTCCATTTCATTCTTTGTTATTGTTCTATGCAGTCAGATAGCGTAATAATACTAGTCAGGGCCAACCGTTTACGAGACTTCGTAATCGGACAAACAGCTACTAAATCAAAAAATTAAAAGTATTTGCATTATATTTTAATTAAGCCCCCATGCACGTGGCGACCGCTGCTTCGGATCGTCCCTTGGAATTCTTCTGATTGTAGAAATAGTAGACAGTAGGATTGTTGTAGTAATTTGTAGTTCAGTAATTGTAGTCTATATTGCATGTGTAGATTTAGTAATTGTCATTCTTCTAATGGTATTTTTTTTTGCAAAATTTCATTTCTGTTGTCTTGTCTACGGGTTTGACAATTAGTGCAATTATTTCAATTGTTCGATTAATCGTGTTTGAGGGAAACATTTCGTGTGAATGGTATTGTTGGAGATAAAGTGTCATTGTGTGTAATTTTCATATAGTGACGAGTTTTGTATGTTTTGTAAATGATTACGCGATCGATGAAAAAGGCAAAAATGATGGATTGAGAATGACGAAATTGTTAACATGGCGAACTCGCCAACAGAGGAAAACAGTATGATGAATAATGAAGTGGAAAACAATTTAATAAGTCGGGAAAATAGGCCGGAAACAGTTCAAAATTTTTCACAATCGAAAAATTTTCAGAATACGAGATTAACGACAGAAGAGATGCAACAGTTAATGAGTGCAATATTAAATTTGGGATCACAGTTACGATCTGAATTAAAAACATATAGGGAATCAATGGAAACACGGTTAGACTCACTGGGATCACTGTTACAATCTGAATTAAAAACAGAAATAGGAACAATTAAAACCGAGATGAAAGCAGTGGGATCACAGTTACGATCTGAATTAGAAACTGAGATGGAAACAATGGAAACACAGTTAGGCTCAGGAACAGGGACATGTTTCAAAAACATGGAAGATGAATCAAAGAAAGAAATTAGAGAAGAAGTACAACCGATTTTGAAGGCTCACAATAATAGTTTAATTTCAACAGAAATCAGACAAGAGGAACAGGACAGAGAACGGGAAGAAAGAGATCGCGTGATAGTACAAAAATTTTCAGAATTAAATTTACAATGTGCACACGATAAGGAAAAAATAATTGAGAGAATCGAGGAATCCGTACCAAATGACAGAATAAATAACTTAACGCAACAGTGTGAACAGTTAACTACTAAATGTGACAATACCGAAACCCGAGTCGCGACATTTACGGAAGACGTAAATAATCAGAAAGAACAATTAGGTGACTCATCGGAAAGAGTTGAGGAAATTTCAGATAAATTGACAAATCTTAGTTTAAATGGGGACAGAGATTCAGATGATACAGCACCATTGCTATTTGCAGAAACCGAAGAGTACCAGAACATAAATAAGCATGTTGAAAATCCGGCAAAATTTAATGAACGCGTTAAAAAGGAATTTGAGGCATTACGAATGCAAGTCAAACAAACTGAAGGCGAAATCGTAGGAAAAGACAGTAGAAGAAATTTAGAATCACAGATAGCAGAGGGGTTTCAAGAAAGTAATTTGTTTCATTTACGGGATGCAACAAGAGAGCGCCAGGCGTGCGAACTTGACAATAATCGACATTGGGACAGGGACAGACGCGGTAGGTCTTTGTCGCCACGAGGAGAAAACTTTGACTATAAACACTTTTTGACTGTTCGGAAACTTAAGATCTTTCGCAATTCTAAGAATGACATACTTCCATGTTCATGGCTAGATCAATTTACGTACGCACTTCCGCCAAATTTGCCACTAAGTCACAAACTGAAATTTATGTGCAGCTATTAATGTCCTCAGGGGATTCACTATACTAAGTGAATATGTGCCGTAGCGCTCACAGGGCCCCGAGCTGTAGTGGTGCTATTTCCCTTTTAGTTTTCTGCACCGCTGCCTACTCTTTCACTATTCTTTGTATCTATAAAAACAACTCTTCTACTATCCATCTAGACAGTAGGTAAAGAATAACCGAATATGACTGTTTTACCCAAAAGTGACTTTGGAAATTACCGTTTGGACTTACTATATTTTCTGCAGCATTCATTCGTAGTTTAAATGAAATTTTACCTGTTTATCTTCGTGACAACATTACTTCATATGTTGACGATATTCTTATTGCTAAACGTTCTTGGAGTGAGCACAACAAAATTTTGGATTCATTATTACGTATTTTTGCAAGAGTTGGCATTACAGTGAACTTGGAAAAATCTGAATTAGGTCGTTCTCAGGTGAAATTTCTCGGTCACATTATTTCTACAGAAGGTATTCTTCCTGATCCAGAGAAACTAGACGCTATTCGTAATTATGCTGTTCCTACCACAAAACGTGATGTTCGTAGTTTCCTTGGTGTCTGTAATTTTCTTAGACGCTTGTTAGATTGGATGATTTGGCCACACCTCGTTTACACATTTCAGTTATGCACATTTTGGTCCCAGAAAATGCTTTCATAAATTGCGAGAAAATTGCTACTTCAGCAATACGGAAAAACGTATTCGTTCTGTTCTTGCCAAATGCAAATTATGTCAACAGGCTAAGCCGCCAACTGTTTCTCACAGAGCACCGTTGTTTCCTATCATTCCAGCGAAATTAAAGGACATGGCTGCAGTCGATTTGTTCGGTCCAGTGGTTCGTTCTACTAATGGTTTTGCGTACATTTTGGTAGCAGTGGAATTGACATCAAAATATGTGTGTTTTACACCTTTACGCAAAGCAACAGCTCGTTCAGTATCTAATGCTTTCATCAAACATTTTCTTAAAGAAGTTGGTCATGTTGATAAGGTCATATCAGATAATGGATCACAGTTTCGCTCTAAAATTTGGCTTCGTACTCTACGGCGTCGTAAGATTAAACCAATTTTCATTTCACTTTTTCACCCTCAATCTAATGCTTCAGAGAGATGGATGAAGGAAATCAATAAATTGTGTCGTCTTTATTGTCATCAGAATCACAGAACTTGGGATCAGTATCTTCATATTTTTCAAAACATTCTGAATGAACTTCCTAATGACTCAACTTCTTTACCGCCTCTATTGATATTAAAAAATAAAGTACCAACAAATCGCATTTCTGAAATCGTTCCTTTCCCGCCTTCACGGAAACTGCGGCATTCTGAAGTTGTCAAGCTGGCTCTACGAAATATTGCGTCTGCGGCTGCAAGAAGAGAGAAATCAGCTAAACGTCCTGGTCGTTTAAAAATTTTGTCAGTTGGTCAAAAGGTATTAATTAAGTCCCATCGTTTATCTCACAAAGGAAAAGGCTTGTGTCGCAAATTTTTTCTGCTTTATAACGGTCCATATAGAGTTCGCAAAATCATTCATGATAACACTGTTGAAGTAGAAACTCTTAAATCACGACGCTCTAAAGGAATACATCATATATCAAACGTTAAAATTTTTGTGGAATGACATACTTTAGAGAAACTATCAGCTACATGTAAACATGCAGAGAGTACAAGGATACCGCGCTGTGTTTTGGCGGCGGCACATACTCAAAGCAACAGTCAGTCTGCGCGCCGCACAAGGCAGTCGTTGACCGCAAACAATCACTTCCTACGTCACGCGCCTACAGCTGATCGAGCGCTCAGTGCGAATGCACTGACAGCCGTAAACAAATACACAGTCTAATTTCTCCGACTAAATTCTGTATAAAGCTATGGTGACTTTATAAATTATGTTATTAACGTTCAGTATTTTTCAGGATACGGTTGTATAAAATATTTAAGACCTTCAGGTAAATTCTGTGCGTGTCCGACGTTAAGACGACTTGCTGTGGAGAAAATTTCAGGAAGAATGTAATTTCGAAGAAAAAAAAAGTAATAAATTAAAAAGGGTAACTATTAATTGAGTTTATTTTTCAGGTAACATAATTCCACTTAGGTACGTATTTTAGATGTAATTTGCTGCTCGCGATTACGTGATTCATACTTTGTGCTAAATTTTATGTTCTATGAATTTACTTGTGAAGCGACGTGCTTGTGTACATTTGCTGATTTTGACAATTATTGATTAATGAACAGTGTTGTTACGTATGTATATTATGCATCGCTTGGCTGCTATGCCTTTTCACTGATGTCATATTTTTTTTATTATGTGCCTGCTGTGCTTATTTATTTAAATTGTAATTGTCAACTGATTAATTGTGCTGACTGTGGTTATGTATGTAAGTTATACTTTGTGATTTATCTGCTTGCGCCTTCATGTTTACTTATTAAGGTCACATATGAACATTTATTTGCTTATGCTGATATGATGATAATGACCTGTTTATTATGTAACATACATATTTGCTGCTTTGCGTATGGATTGCATATTTACACATTTCTGTTTGTTGTCATAAGTACTCTTTAATTTGGTGTATAGAAATGCTGATATACTGTGTACGAACATAGAGTTTAGGTTACACTGTGGTATTAATTATAGATTGTTCGCTTGGCAGAGCCTCGTTGTAGGAATTGTGCTGCATCCACTTGTTGACATTCTGTTCTCTACTGGTATATTTACTCGCTATTGCGTGTTTTGCTTATGCTCAGTGCCTTACATTTTTAAGATAAGAAAATGAACTGCAGTAATTCGACGAACGACATTAGTACAAGAAACTTCATTGAAGTCACATGAGCTGGAGGTTTTATGGAAGCTGTATAAATTTATGCTAATAGGAAGGACGCTAACGACATGACACACCAACATTAGGTTTAGACCATTGACAGTTATTACACTGCATTCTTCGTGAGCAATTGAAATAGGAAGTGACACTTGACACAAAAAATACTCCACATGTTTGCTTCTGCCATGATTCTTGAAGTGGTGTACACACTGTGAAATATTGTGATCATTCACACTCCGTAATCGTACTTAATTTCTGAAAGTTATTCGAACTAAAGTCTGTTAGAGGTCATGTATGCATTTCTTTTATTTAATGATGAACAAGGAAACCAAAATGTGTTTTATGATTCATAATGAGTAGAATATTTGGATCAGGTGGATTATACAGAGGTTGTGTGTGGACACTGTGTCTTCGGATTGCATGAGATGATGAATTGAGGTTTGCACTAGGATTTTATCTGTACTTGTTCGAGGAGACTGACTAGAAGAAAGAGTTTTTATGGAAGTGAAATGATATTGGTAATAAGGTCTATATGTATCGACGTACTGAAGAGGTATCATTGAGGTATTGAGATTATGTGAAGTTGATGATTATTGGAGTTTTCGTGGACAAGAGGTAAGGTAAATAATACTGATGATAAGGTTTATATGTATCGACGTATTGAAGAGGTATTATTGATGATATTGATATGTATCAACGTAAGAGGTATTATGATTATTGGAGTTTTGGTGGATAAGAGGTAAACTAAGTGAGGAGCATTTTTTTTTTTTGTTGGTCTATATGGAACAAGGAGGATGAAGATGCCAGACTAGAACACTTAAATAGAAGGAAGATTGTCTACACACACACTTTGTTAAATCAATAAGCAGTACATACTTTTTTTTTGAGAGAGGAAGTAATTGCATATCTTGGCTCACTGACAGTTGTTCAGCAACCGTACATTTTGATCTGGCTTGGCAAACATTGGTCTTGACATGATGACTATGACGTTGACTAACTATTATTGACTGTTATACATTGCTGCCACTACTACTTGATACACATGATGAACATAAAATTTTGACAGAATTGCATTTATACAGTTAACACTATTCAATTACACAGTAATACTTAATGTGGATGAAAGATGAGTGAGTGTGTTTTGTGCGTTTTCCTTTTGTAATCCCAGAGAAGTGATCCCAACCTATCTCCTAAATATTATCTTACTTGTTTGTAGTGGCTTGCACTGACACCCATAAATATTATAGGTTTACTGCTATTTGTGTATTGTAATAGTTAATATGACAACTACCTGATATCATTTGTGCGTTTATTATGATTTGTATGTTTAGTGTAAGAGCATTGATAATAATTTTGTTAATTGTGTGTGCACTCAAACTATTGTTCATGACTGAACTGTCTCATTAGTGATAGTGAATATTATGGACTGTTACCTGCACTTGTTCAACATAATGGGTGCCACTTGGAAATGTTTAATTTGTGCTAATGAACTTTGAGTAACTGACTGATTAGTGATAGGGAATATTATGGACTGTGATTTGCACTTTTCTACATGATTGGTGCCACTTGAAAATGTTTAATTTCTGCTAATGAACTCTGATGAACTGTCTAATTAGTGATAGTGAATATTATGGACTGTTACCTGCACTTATTCAACATGGTGGATGCCACCTGGACATGTATAATTTCTGCTGATGAACTGTGTGATTAGTGATAGGGAATATTATGGACTGTTATTCGCACTTTTTCTACATGATTGGTGCCACTAGAACATGTTTAATTTCTGCTGATGAGCAGTGTGATTAGTGAAAGTGAATATTATGGACTGCGGTCAGCACCTGTTCAACATTGCTGGTGCCACTAATGGAACTGCTTATACTGAAATGGTGTTACTTGTTGATGTCTGCACCTGCTCAACATTGCTGGGTGCCACTGATGGACTGTTTCTAGTGAAAAGATGTCACCTGTTGATGTCTGCACCTGTTCAACATTGCTGGTGCCACTGATGGACTGCTTCTACTGAAATGATGTCACTTGTTGATGTCTGCACCTGCTCAACATTGCTGGGTGCCACTGATGGACTGCTTCTACTGAAATGATGTCACTTGTTGATGTCTGCACCTGCTCAACATTGCTGGGTGCCACTGATGGACTGCTTCTACTGAAAAGATGTCACCTGTTGATGTCTGCACCTGCTCAACATTGCTGGGTGCCACTGATGGACTGTTTCTACTGAAAAGATGTCACCTGTTGATGTCTGCACCTGCTCAACATTGCTGGGTGCCACTGATGGACTGTTTCTACCGAAACGATGTCACCTGTTGATGTCTGCACTTGCTCAACATTGCTGGGTGCCACTGATGGATTGCTTCTACTGAAAAGATGTCACCTGTTGATGTCAGCACCTGTTTAACATTACTGGGTGCCACTGATGGACTGCTTCTACTGAGATAATGTCACTTGTTGGTGTCTGCACCTGCTCAACATTGCTGGGTGCCACTGATGGACTGCTTCTACTGAGATAATGTCACTTGTTGGTGTCTGCACCTGTTCAACATTGCTGGGTGTCACTAATGGAACTGCTTCTGCTGAATGATGTCACTTGTTGGTGTCTGCACCTTCTCAATATTGCTGGGTGCCACTAATGGAACTGCTTCTGCTGAATGATGTCACTTGTTGGTGTCTGCACCTGCTCAACATTGCTGGGTGCCACTAATGGAACTGCTTCTGCTGAATGATGTCACTTGTTGGTGTCTGCACCTGTTCAACATTGCTGGGTGCCACTGATGGACTGCTTCTACTAAAATGATGTCACTTGTTGGTATTTGCACCTGTTGACCATTGCTGGGTGCTACTGCTGGAACTGTCAACTACTTGTTTCTTGAGCTATGGAAAGCGTTTATGTGAATATTTGTATAAGCTGATTTTTTTGTGTATTACTGTTTGTGAAAAGTTATGAGACTCTTACCTGCACATATTCGTCATTGCTGACGCTATTGATTGAACTGTTTAACCACATATACTTGTGTAAACTATTATGTTAAGTCACATGTATGAAAGAATTTGTATTGCTTACTGTATTTTATATATTAGGTTATTGAAAGGTCAGTGCAAAGCCAAAATTTTATCTAGTATGTGATATTTACGTATTAATATTATCTTTTATTTTTGTCTGTATTTTTTTGACGAATTTGGTGGTATTTTCACCACCAATGCTGGCAAAAATACCATCAAATTCTAGCCCGTGGAGGAAGGGCATATGAAAGGTGGCTACACTGAGCCACAGCGCCAGAGATCGCGCTAGAGAGTATTGTTCCGCCGCCTTCACTGGCAGTGATTATTGAGATGTCGTAGTGGGCAGTGCTTGTCGAGGACTCGTAGTAGTCAGTGTGTGTTGAGATGTGCTAGTGGGCAGTGTTTGTCGAGATGTTGTTCCATGTTTTATGCAGTTGTTTGATGGGCTAGACAGCAGATGTTGTTCGAATGGAATTATTGTAGTGATCAGAGTGCTTTTCGTCAATATATATGAAGGTAACCAATTCGCTGTTTTTATCTTTTCATTATTTCAGTGTCTTAAATAATGCGTCATTACAGGTTCAGTCAACAAAGCATCTGGCTTGTGTTCTTGGATTAGAGTGTAATTCTGCTTCTCTTGAGTAATTATGGTATTTTTATTTTCTTTAATTAATTCAGTATAAATGATATTTAAAATTTCTTGTGTTATTGAAGAAGAACCGTGCCAGATGCGTACGTTGAGTCATACATCCACACACAGAACAGTTACACTTGTGCTTTGGTTTTGTAGGTTTTATAGTTGCTGGGGACTTAATTAATTAATTGTGTTAATGAAAATTTCCATTTCATTCTTTGTTATTGTTCTATGCAGTCAGATAGCGTAATAATACTAGTCAGGGCCAACCGTTTACGAGACTTCGTAATCGGACAAACAGCTACTAAGTCAAAAAATTAAAAGTATTTGCATTATATTTTAATTAAGCCCCCATGCACTGTCCTTTACTACGTTTCACTGGAAACGGGATTTGTGGCTCCCATCCGTCAAGGATGATGAACTACATGGCTCCACATATATTTAAATATAACTTTCACTTGTTAAGCACGTATGATCATCACTGTACTCCTCTTGTACATTGTATGCACAGTGACGTGTGATAACTGGCTCCACTCAGTGCAATGCTCTACAAGTGCCACTAATTCCTGGACTGAAATTTGTGAAGTTCTTTTGTCTATTCACATAAATGGACAGAAAATGTTGGAGAGGTATAACCTATCTGTAAACTGAAAATCTAGCATCGCTTGTAGTGGGGAACACTACAGCTGCCATACAGGATGACTGAGAATCAGTTTCCCCTTTAGCAACCTAGAACAGTGTGCAGAGATTTACGTACACTCTGTCCATATGAGTTTCTCGTTTCTTGAGTCAATGTTATTAGTAACTCATACCGAATTTTATGGAAAGTTAACACCCCTCTCCTCCCCTCTTGGGCATGTCTGCGCACTGTGTCGCCAGTGATTCATATGGCGCGTTGTGAAGGGTCGTTATAAGCTTGTGGAACACCCAGCAGTTGCATCTTGTGGCGTAGTAGAGTACACAGTGTGGCATATCACCTAATCGATCTTCAGTTTGCAGACCTATGGAGGAAGAAAGTGAGTGAACACAATCCGGCAAGTTACCTTCCTTCACACTTCTATGCTTCAGTCTCCGGTCCTTCCACCCTGTTACGCTCTGAAACACAATTTATCCCTTAATACTGCTCTACTGAACTAAAAGTGGTATGCACACTTAAGATTTGTTTTTAACCTATTTTATTTAAAGAAAATATTAATTTCAAACAATTAAAACAATATTTTAATAATCTGCACTATTTCACCTCCTGCGACACGGAAACCATTAGACTTAGAGCAAGAATGAATTGGGCTGTTTTGTACTGTGAAACATTTTTGCTAGAAGCCGCGGGTTTCGAGTTATTCAAGAAACAACTTCAAGGCTCACTCCTTCTGTTCTGTCGAGGAGCTCCTGGAAGAGCTGAAAAATTAAGCAAATTGCAGTGTTACATTGTTGATTTTCTTTATTTAAACTTACGACTTGTTGCCTGAATATGTTTCATATATTTCATTTTATCTGTTTCTACTATCGCGTTATAATTTCATGTATTGACTCATTCCATGACAATGGAGACTTCCCCTTAATTTGGTCCCACGGAACAATAAATAAATAAATAAAAATAAATAAATAAACATGATGTTTAGCGTGTTGTTCATGACACTCCCTCATACCACTGTACAAAAAATTAGCGACTATACGTATTTTTCCGCTAATTTCCCAGCATTGACCGAACTAAACAGCTAACATTGGTTATGCGGCAACAATGCGTTGGGTTCACACATCTGACGCCTGTATCGCTCGTTCATTTTCAGCGGTGTAGTTCTTTCAGTTACTTCGCTACGACATCACAGGATCTCAAAGGCCTGCGAATGGGTGCTGATGCAAATATTTTGTTTGACCGATTTTTCCGAGCTTTGCTATTAGCGACGACTGAGGACTGGAGTGAGACACAATGGTGGAGGATGCAAGCAGATAACGTGCAGACAGGGCTTAATTTCGGCTGGAACGTGTATTAAATAGCAACGTAGCCATAATCTGCCGCTGCGCCGGCACCTGTGAAAGTGGCAAGCGGTGACCAACGTGATGCGAATGGCAGGAGTGTGGTGCGGTGTCTGTTTGTGTGTGTGAGAGAGAGAGAGAGAGTACTGCACAAAAATGGGATGGTGGTTGTATGCGTTCCGGCACCTAATATTTTACAAGCGAAGCACTGAGTGGTGGGAATTTTAGTTTACCTGCTCCTTCAAAACCTACTTCTGTTGCTGCCAAGTTCTCGTTGATACGGCAAATAAAAAGAATTCTAGAACATTCCTTCTGTGACTGATTAATGGTATTACGGGAGTTGTTAGTCTTTGTGGCTATAGATAGCTATGCTCTGTTCACCTAAATTGAACCCTCGTGTAAAAAGACGTTTGCTTCGCCGCTGCTCATCGAGTTCTGTGCTCAAGAGCCTACTGTCTTAACACCCCTGAAAGTAGTTCTTACGTATGTATTAGATATTTTACAGCTATATCTGACAAATGGTAAAGGATCGAAAGTAGTTCTTACGAATCACGGGGTTAAATGTTTAATAAATTGAAGACATGAAGTCTACAAATGAGTCCACGATAACATCATGGCACTTGATTTGTAACGATCCATCTTGAACACATAAATGTCGGCTTCGGCCATTGCCAACTTTAGACCCGTTACAAATAGAAAAGCAGTGGTATAACAACCTATGTTCAATTAGATGAAGCAAGTTCTACAAAAGGTCTTGTGATACATAAGAAAAATAAAAAATACTAATATGATTAACAGCCGTGCGTAGCAGCCATACACGCCACAAAGTTATGCTAATGTAAGTGTCAACGTATATCAAGTAAATATCTGTATATCAAGTACTGGTAACGGCCTGGGTGCATCTGAGGCCCGTAGAGGGCACTAATGCCAGGGTATAAGAAATAATTTTAATTAATCACTACGCTTACTGTACTTTAACTATTGACTACACGATACTGGTTTCTCCTGTACTCTATCATTAGTGCCCTCTACTGGCCTCAGTAATTTGTATAAATACTGGATGCACCGAGGTTGTTACCAGCGTATATTAAGCATCTAGATATACGGGGTGGTCAGGAACAGCGTGAATAGCTTGTAAGTGTGTTGCAGGGTAGGTTGTGCTGAGAAATAATTGTTGAGAAAAAATGCGATACTTTACACTGTTTCCAAGTTAGTTATAATTGAAGTTAGCGTATCAGGCCGCTGCGTGCTCAAATTAAAGCAGCCCGCCGGATACGATTAGTGTCAGTTGCTCTCATAGCGCACGAGACTGCTCAGGCGTTAGTTCGGGTTCGATACTTACTAGATCCCATGTCCAATTTTTGTACCGTTCGGTTGTTCGGATTTAGGATACCAAGAGAAGGACACGTTTGGCGTAGTCGTCCCTGGCGGGCGTACAACGACGTAGTTGGCTAAATTCAACGCTAATTAACTTGGAAACGGTGCACCATGTCGAATTTCTTTCTTAATAGCTATTTCTCACCACAACGCTAATTAACTTGGAAACGGTGCACCATGTCGAATTTCTTTCTTAACAGCTATTTCTCAGCACAATCTGCCCTGCGACACTCTTACAACCTTTTCAGACTCTTGGTGATCACCCGGTCTATCTATGTACGTAATATATGCAGGTAATGGCCTGGAAGCGTCCTGTATTTATACAAATAACTAATGTCATGCGAGGGCACCAATGGTTGGGTATATGAGTAAACCCTATCGTAAATTCAATAGTTAAAATGTAATATGCGTAGTGATTAATTAAAGTTATTTCATGTACCCTTATGTTAGTGTCCTCTATTGGCTTCGATTATTTATATAAATACAGGATGCACCAGGGTCATTATCAATGCTTATCACATACCTGGATATATGGATACATAGATATTGATGTTGATACATCAGAGTATTTTTGTGGTGTGTATGGCTGCTACCCATGGCTGTTAAACATGTTAGTATTTTTTGTTTTTCTTACGTATCACTAGCTGTGTTGTAAAAACTGATCGCGCAACCTGAACTTCGGTTGTTACACCAAGGTTTTTCTATTTATAACTGATCTGAAGCTGGCAATAACCGAAACCGGTAATTGTGACTTGTATAATTTACACGCTGACAATTATTGAACTATATGAAATAAAATCGTCATAACGTCTGAAGGGTTTTGCGTTAGGACGTTCAAACTGCATGGTTGGCCGCAGGACGTGATGAGAATTAGTATGCGCATGCATGGTTTGATTTAGCGACGACGTCCACTTCCATTTGGATGGTTCGCCAATATGCAAAATCGGCGCATTTGGGGGACAGGGAATCCGCATTTCCCAATCGAGAAGTCTCTTTACCCTCAACGGGTGACTGTGTGGTTTGCAGTCTCCAGCCACGGAACAATCGGTGCGATATTCCTTGATGGCAGGGTGATTACCGATCGGTACGTGAAGGTTTTGGAAGATGATTTCATCCCCCATTATTCAAAGTGACCCTGATTTCGACAAGATGTGGCTCATGCAAGATGGAGCTCGACACCATCGAAGCAGGATAGTGTTTGATGTCATGGAGGAACACTTTGGGGACCGCATTCTGGCTCTAGGGTACCCAGAGGCCATTGGGATGGGCCTCGATTGTCCGTCATATTCTCCGGATGTGAACACATGTGACTGTTTTTTCTTGGGGCTATATTGCAGACAAGGTGTATGGCAATAACCCCAAAACCATTGCTCAGCTGAAAACAGCGATTTAGGAGGTCTTCGACAGCCTCGATGTTCCGACACTTCAGCGGGTCATCCAGAATTTCACTATTCGTCTGCGCCACATCATCGCCAATGATGGTAGGCATATCGAACATGTGATAACTAAATCCGAATATCTGTAGTGGTGTTTACATGTTGGAAAAAGTGTGTGCACGCCGTAGTTTGTAACTAACTTACTTTTTTTCCCATATGGTTCAATATTTGTTACCTTGTACGTAATCAAGACGAATCTTTACAAATAAATTGGTAAACTTTTAACCCATGTAGCTCTAGTAAAAACTGAATCGACAATTTTTTTTCCTAATTAGGGTAAAGGCCGCTTTGGCAATTCTGTCAAGGACCCACCACCTCCTCGGTACGGTTCTGCATATCAGCATTCCATATGACATTGTTTCTTACATGAAATGTTGAAAATGCCCTTTTTTAGTGCTAATATATGCATCTGCACACCATCGCATTCAATCACCGATGCACTGGTGTACCCCTGGATAATTGCGTGTGGTTTCGCAACCTTCCACAATACGCTGACAGATATTCTCTGCATTACGTACCAACGTTCTACACACAAGGATTTTCAAAATTCCGCCACAGATACAAGTCTAGTGTATTTACATCCGGAGAAAATGCGGACCAGATAGTTGCTCCACTTCTTTCCACCTATCTGCTATGGAACCTGTTGTTTATAAAGCAGAAAGCAGTAAAGCGGAAATGAGGAAGAGCCCCATCGGATATGGAACACATGCTTCGTCACACTGATAAAGCCATGTATTATAACAGGTAAGGTATTTTCTAAGAAATCTATGAAATTTCGTTCGTTGGGCATAGTGGAACAATATGAGGTCGTAATAAACAGCCACAAACAATGCCGGAAAACATCGTCAGAAAATCTTTGTTGATCTTACCTTCGTGAGATGCGCTTCTGCATACGCTATAAAACAATATGTACAGAAGAGGATATCATGTAACACTCGCCAGTCTTGTGGTCAACAGTACTCGCTGCAGATAGATTTCGTCCGCTGACACCAGGGTTGTCGTCAACTGCATGAAGAATTGCCTCCTCGAGTTTCACAGTATTCTTCCTTCCACGCCAATCCCAGTCACAAGAAACAGGCTTATACGTCTTGTGCTCGCTATGGCTTCAAATGTTTAGGAGCACGCTCATTATACAGTCGATTCTCATCTACACTCTGTAACACCAACACTTAACGTCATTCGAAATTTTCATTTGACTGTAAATAATTTTTTCCTTGTATTCTGTGGGTACCTTGTCATTATTTATGTTTATTTATGATTTTTATAATGAAAATGAACAATTTCTATCAAGTAATCTATGAGTATTTTGTGTGGTTTACTGTTTCATGTACAGGGCCGATAGGATTGTTAAGACAGGATAGAAAAATTAGGAAGGGAGCCACCATGTGTTAATCAGGCAAAAGCACGCCAATAGAAAAGCTGGAGGTCGTCAAGAGAGAGTGCCGACAAAGAACCCAGCCAGTAGTCGGACACCTTAGTGTCCTTGGATACAAGGCTAAGGTCTATAAGTTACAACGAATTATACTTGTCAACAAATTTTTTTGGACTCTGTAGCATGACACTATTTTACTGACTCTTTATATTTTTGGTCAGCTGATTTCAAATCTGAAATCGGTTTAGCTCCCCATTTCATGCAGTTCGGAAATTTCCATTGCAACCGTTTGATGTTGGATTAATTGCTTACATGTTTATGTTACTGAAAAGGTTGTGATCTTCTGTCTTTTTTATTTCTGATCTGATGTCGTTTCATCACGGCTTCGAAGAGACTTTAATGCAACGATCATCCACACAGTACCTGTTACATTTGTGGATACTACACCCTTAATCATCAAAGGAGCAGTATGATACCCTTTTTGAGGCGAGCTTATAAAGCGTACTTTGGACTTACTCTTCTTGGCGACCACGACAAAACATTGGCCCCACGTACTGAACATCACAACTGTGAGGAAATACTGTGTGGGTGGATGAAAGAACACAAAAGTGTTTCTCTTATTGAATCGCCATGTCCCAGTGTACCAGTGGAACAATCAGCTGACTGTCATTTTTGTGTCGTTAATACAAAGGGATTTGGTACGAAAACCAGACATAAAATATCATCTCTTAATATCCCCTCAGCAGTCAGAGCTACTACGCACACTGATGAGCTACCACATCCGGTTTTTACAGGATATACTCTGTGTGAGCCGTGGACAGCAACCAAAAGCTCGAAGCAGGTGGAGAAAGTGACTTTAACGTGTATTCCTCTATCAAATTCACATCAGTTCAGCCGGTCTGAGATTACTAGCCTTGTGTGAGACTGCATGTATTACAGAGGAAAGTTGTTTATTGCCGTAATATCTCAGATATTTACCAGGAATTAGGGATTACATTGTACAATCCAGGTGACTTGTGATTGTTTGTAGAGTTCTAAACGCAGTCTGAAGCGTGTTCTACTACATAATGGAAATGTCTGAGTGGCTGTTACAGTTTGACAGTCTGAGTATTTACGAGAGGAGTATAATAATAAAAAATCTGCTAATTATGGAATTGTCGAAGCTCACACGTTGTCAGCATTTCATATCCAGGGATGTAATATGAATGTCCAACTCCATTTCCCATTCAGTCATTTTGATAAATTCCCCCCGAGAACTTAGGAGACATCAGTGACGAGCAAGGTGAACAGTTTCATCAGGACCTTGAGAATGTGCTATCAAGAGAGATGAGGCAATCGTATGGTGGCAGACTATTGCTAGAGTATTAAACGAGTTCTCCCTAAAGTACCCCACAAAGAGAACAGTTCGAAACAAAATTTTTTGTGTAATTTAATTCAATTTGTGTTAGTTAACTAAACTCAAGAGACTTAAAACAAATATGTGTCCATCTAACTACGATTTAAGGACATAAAAAAGAAATAATGACATTTGGTGATCGCAAAAAGAACTTGTGTTTTCAGAGAAAAATTGGCCTGAAATTTGAAACCAGCACCCTCACATTAGATAAGAAGAGTTGTTGTTAATAACCCAACAATAATGTTGACCAGTGTTATTGCCTCGGCTGTTCATTGACCCCGCCGGTAAAGATGTGGAACGTTTAAACAGTGTTCTATGGCATTTATTAAATAGAAGAAGAGCCCTGTGTGAACCATGATGAAGCACGAAATATTCGATGACGCAGTGCTTCGCCAGGCACGCAGTACTTCGTTACTATTATAGATCACATGGGTCAGTATTTTTTGCGAGTTCTTTTCTCAGTATAGTTTAATTTACGTGCGGTTACAGACTGCTATTGACCCAAGTCACGTTATCGGCGATGGGATCCTGACCCGAATAGTAAATTTTACCTTAGCGTCGTAATTACCCTGCTTGACAGTTGCTGAGGGATAGAGATACTGTTGGACAGGAATAATCACAAGCAATGACGGACAATATTAAAACACAATACAATTAAAACAATACATGTGTAACAGAGATAGAGTGTTACATTTATAACGAAAAATAGTACACATTTCACCACATGGGAAAGCAGGATAACAGACGTAAATAACTTTCCTGTTTGACTCGGGTCAGAATCACAACAGAAAGATCGATATCGGACTCTCAGTAAGAAATGTGCACTTCTCGAGAGCTAATGCACATTTTGCACCTGTTTTTCAAGCTGGCTACCGAACTGTTGACATCTCCTTGGGGCATATGGTCCCAGTCCTCTCTCATGGTGGTTTTCAGTTGTTGCACAGTTCGATGAAGGGTGTTCTTTGAGAATCACGTCTTCCAAGAGCCTCCCAGACATGCTCTATAGCAGGGGTAGTCTACCTGTTTTACCTTCCGCCCACTTGTATATGTTAGTGGTAAAATTTTCTAACCATCCACTGATTCCATAATAATGGAGGCTTATAGAACAGGAATATAACTTTAGTTTATGAATAAAAATCTCTCGGTGTACATGCCGCGTCAATTCTGGATAAAACTCCAAGCTTTCGACCACTACCTCCATGGTCGTCGTCAGCCATATTAGTTTCCTCTACGGGGAGGATATAGCGCGCAGCGTTCGTCACCTGGAGAAGCTGCGCCTGAAACAGTCTCAGTTGCTGAGCAATCTGGCTTTTTTACAACGCTGTCGTGACAAGGAGGTAGTACCGAAGTTTGCAGTCGTCAAACACCACATCAGAACCGCTGCAGTAAATAGAATTTTACGGAAGACCAGGCATGCTATTGTGAAAGAGAGGATACGTCATACCAGGTATGAACTAGACATGAACGCTCGTCTGTTATTTAGTTGCCATTTACTTCTGGCCGGAGTCCTCTCACCATTGGACTGGGAATGGGTGGATATGACTTTGGCGGCACACCAACGAGCCAATTTAAGCAGGACTACGGTGAAACAGGCCGATAAATTTGAGCGGCTTAACCGTGATCAAGAAACTACTGGGTCCAACGGCATTCACCGCACTGTTATCAACTTCTCTGACAAGGAACTTGATGAAGCTACCATCTCGGCTCTCAGTAAAGGATTGAACTTTGCCCCAGCTCCACGTAAGTTACCGGTGGTTGAGATTATTAGTGGAGTGGAACAAGCAGTTCGTCATCTTCCTCAAGAAGCAGCGGACGACGTAAGGCTTGCTACTAGCCGGATTTTAGCGACATCCAAGCCGCCTAAGTCAAACATCAGCAGAGAGGAGAGACAAGGACTGAAATTGTTGCAGAAAGATGAAGATCTAGTTGTTCTACCTGCTGACAAGGGGAACGCCACGGTAATCCTCAATGCTACAGATTACCACAAGAAAGTTGGATTATTACTGGAGGATAGCACATACCGGATTCTCAGACGGGATCCCACATCGGCGCTCAGCAGGAAGACAAGGGAGCTACTAAAAAACTCTGGCCTCTCCGACGAACTGGTGAAGAACTTACGGCCGAGAGCACCTAGGCCACCAAGACTGTACGGTTTGCCAAAGGTTCATAAGGAGGACGTCCCGTTGAGACCGATTGTTAGCGCTATTGGCTCTCCTACGTACAGGCTTGCAAAACACTTAACTAAATTGTTGGCGCCTATAGTTGGTCACTGCCCACATCATATTAAGAATTCAAAAATGTTTGTTGATATCATAAAAGAGATGAAGATAGGCCCAAGTGATATCATGGTCAGCCTCGACGTGGTTTCTCTGTTTACCAGAGTACCTGTGGATGACACCTTACAACTGTTGGCTGCTCATTTTTCCTCAGAAATTTTGAAGTTGTTCCGACACACCTTGACGACCACTTACTTTTTATACAGTGGAAATTATTATGAAATGACGGATGGAACAGCTATGGGTTCGCCGTTGTCACCAGCTATAGCGAATTTTTTCATGGAGGACTTTGAAGAACGAGCGTTGAACAGTGCTCACCTCCGCCCATCATGCTTCTACAGATACGTCGACGATACTTTTTTAATCTGGCCACACGGCAGCGACACGCTGCAGCAGTTCGTCGAACATTTAAATGGTGTACATCCAAATATAAAATTTACGTTGGAGGTAGAGAAGGAAGGGAAGTTACCTTTTTTAGATGTGTTGGTAGAGCGAAAGCCGGATGGACGACTGGGCCATTCTGTGTACAGGAAGCCAACCCATACAGACTTATATCTGCATAGCCATAGCTTCCATCATCCGTCTCAGAAGAGAGCTATGCTGAATACTTTAATACACAGAGCCAGGACTATTTCGGACAAGGACCACCTTGTTCCCGAGATTAACCATTTGACGACTGTTTTCAAGAGGAATGATTATTCTGCCGGTGAAATTAAATCAGTTTTGTCCAAGAAAGTAAGACACGATGCCAGCCATATACAAGAAGAGGACCAACACATAGCGCGGCTTCCTTTTTGCGGTGCTACAACGAGCAAGATAGCCAGAGTCCTGAAGAGGCAAGGAATAAAACCAGTTTTCCGACCACCTAGGAAAATTAAGGAAATGTTGAGATCAGTCAAGGATAGCCTCGGCTTAAGAGTGCCGGGAATTTATACTTTTCCTTGCGAATGCGGCAAGAATTACGTGGGCCAGTCTGTAAGAACCGTTGCCGACCGCTGCATCGAGCACCAGCGCCACCTAAAATACAGGTATTTGGAAAAATCAGCGGTGGCTGAACATAGCCTGCTTAACAAGCATAAGATTTTATTTGAAGAAACCAGAGTAATAGCCCACGCATCGAATTACTGGGACTCTGTGATCTGGGAAGCAGTCGAAATTAGACTCAGCGATAATAACTTTAACAGAGACAACGGCTATGCACTTAGCAACACTTGGAAGAGTGCACTGCATAAAGAAAAATCGCAGAGAAAAACTTCCCGCACTTTACCTCCTGATTCAAGGGATGGCGCTGCAAGCAACGCAGGATAGAAACTACATCTATGGAAGTAGAGGGCACCACTTCACTACGCGCCATATCGCTATTGCTATGACGTATTCCAGCCAATCAGAAGCAGTCCTTGGCATATAAAAGTGGGAACCTCGCTAGCTCACGACAGTCAGTTTTAGCCCTGACGACGACCATGGAGGTAGTGGTCGAAAGCTTGGAGTTTTATCCAGAATTGACGCGGCGTGTACACCGAGAGATTTTTATTCAAGATATTCGTCGCGAAAGACTTCGTAGCCAACTTTAGTTTATGATATTGATAAAGCAGTGTTACAGCAGTTTAAAGCATACAGTAATAATGACTTACCAAATACTTTATGTAAAATTTTTATGAAAACCTAATGAAAATGTTCCTAAAATTTCTGTTACCTACCACCAACCAGCGAGGGTAGAGACCAGATTGATTATCGCTGCTCTGTAGGGCTTAGGCCCTGGGAGAACGCAGGCCATTCCACACGTTCAGTATCTTAGCTTTCCAGTGCGTCAGACACCTTGGGAGGGCACTGTCGTCCATAAGAGAAAATCGTGACCTACGACACATTAAGCAGACGGACATGATCCAGAATAATCTTCCTGCAATAGCGATACCTCGCGCAAAGATATGCAGCGGGCACTGTGCAAAATTCCTGCCCACACAATAACGCCTGAGCCACACCGATGACGATCATGAACATTCTGTGGTGTGTGGTGTTTCCCTCTCTCTCACACTAACTGGTGGCCAGAATCACTTGTCACAATGAAACAGGATTCGTGGGAGAACATAACTCTGGGCCACTGTTGCTGACCCCAACCGACATGCTCCCTCAACAAAGAACCCTTTCTCGACAATGGCGTGGTAGAGGTGGGACGCATCTAACAGTGTTCCGACCATACAAACCAGCCTGCACCGCGAAACAGTTCTGGCTGAGAGACATGTACCGGTAGTGGTTGCGAGGTCTGCAGCGATCTACCTAGGAGTCAGATGTCTGTTACTTTTCGCCACTAGCGCTATGTATCGAAACTCCTGCGGTGTGTTGGTTCGCTTACGACCACAGGCATGTTTCGCATAGCATTTCCACGTTCAGCGGCTTTTTTAAAAAGCTAGATGAGGCATCTGTTATTACTATGACCACAAAAGTGAACCTCGACCGGTTTCGAGCAGTTCAGCTGCTCGTCCACGATCGTAAGTACTCAAATGAAACCTCTCATAGCAAAGTGCGTAATCAGTTCCACAGGTAAGAGTTGATGCTGTAGCATTCTTATGAAATAGTTAATAAGAGAGTTAGTCATTGAAAATATGGGTTTAATTATTACAGTACTCTTGCTCACAAGAAGGTGTCCGAATTGGTACGTTACGTATACAATAAATATCAAGCGATAAAGCTTTAGCCACAATTTTGAAAGTAGAATGCGTGGAAGGCAAGCCACCACGGGCTGCTCGCGTATGTCGAGCTAAGGGTAGCATCAGATTGAAGCGCCCGCATTAATAACTGCAGGCGGGTGATCATTACACCAAGAGTGCCATCTAGTAGCCGCAAGTACGAACTGGCTACTTAACATTCATATATAGACAGACGAATATTGTGGTGAACATTATTCAGTACATGACGTAAAAGGCAATATTTTGTTTGACAGAGCAGATAAGGTAACATTTTGTCTACATCAGAGCTTAGAAGTACAGATTAAAGAATGAAAACACCATTATAGAAAATACAAAAGGGGCTGAATGACACAGCTAGTAGAAAAACGATATAACATGACATGCAGACAATATAAACCATTTAATAAATGAAAAATTATGAGTTAAGTTAGATGGGAAAATCGTTTCGGTAACTGCAAGAGGAAACCCGAAATCAAATATCAAGTAACGGCTTTATACCACTGAAGAAGTTTTTATTACGTAACTGTAGCTGCTCAATGGGAATGAGGCTATCATTTCGAGAAAGATGTTTAAAAATTTATAATTCTTCGAGAAAATTTAATCTACACCCTTTCTTCTCGGTATCCAAAATGTTGATATCGGGAACAGCTTTAGGCGCGTGACCTATAATCACAAGGTGGTCGGCAAAAGACGAATATCGGGTGCTAGTGCTATTTTTTCTTAAAAGATGTTCTTTATATCGGGTTGTAAGGGCACGTCCTGTTTGTCCTATGTCAAAGTAGTCCATAGTGGCTCGCCTTCCATGTATTCTTTTTTTAAATTTTTGCGACTAAAGCCTTATCGCTTGATATTTATCTTATCCGTGACATGTAAGTACTGTTTCTTTCTTTTACTGTTAGTCAATACTTACACTTTTATATAAAAAATTTTCTCATAATTTTTTACTTACGTTATAGGCCACTGTGAATATTTAACTTCTGATGAAGACACTCATAGAAGTGTCGAAACTTCGTCAAAAGACTAATATTTTGTGACCGAGGGCTGTAATTGCTTTAACTTTAATTTGTAAACGGTCGCTGACTACGCAACCGTGTTTAAAATTAAAAAAAGAAATCACACACATTTACTGCATTTACAGTTACGAAGGAATTATTTTCGAAAATAATTTTAAAAACACCATTCCAGCTGACCCATCCAGTGTGACTGAGGCGTCTAGAATGTGTTAATTTGCGAATGTTGTACTATAAAAACATGTCTGGTGATCTGAAAGAGATGAGCATGCATATTAGGACAGGAACCATGAGAAAAACCATGCCTAGTTATATGATAATGCGAAGGAAGATCCTACAGAAACTAACAGTCTAGAGAATAAGATTTGAATAAAACATGAACCACTGACAGTGGCACAAATATGCCGAAACATGTTTGGGTTGGTTGATTGGTCTGGGAGGAGTGGACCAAAAAGCGAGGTCGTCGGTCCCATCGGATTAGGAGAAACCATCTCTTCATTTGCCTGAAGTGATTTAGGGAAATCAGGGAAAACCTAAATCAGGATGTCAGTGTGTTAACCGCTGCGTCACCTCACTCGGTTAACAAGTTTGGGCAGTAAAAAGGTAGATGTAAACGTAATAGGCGGAACCGTGTTTGCAAAATTTGGCCTGCCAGCACAACGGGTACTGGAACTTTAAGATCAAACAATGGTAAATACCAACACTCCACGCCAAAACGAAAGAACAAATTGTACATTCAGAGAAACTTTTGTAGTCTGAACTTACGAGAGCGGAATGAAATTTTCCCTTGACTGGGTTCTGCTCCTCGTAGTTGTGGGATGTGTCAGCCTGCTGTTAACTCCACACATGGAGGGTCGGGGCCTCGTTGGTGCTGAGACGTTTTTTCAGCGGCCACGTATTACTAACAGCTGGTCACGCGCCTCGCCTTTTTTTGCTGCATCCGTGTAACAGCCAGCTGTGAGCAGATGCCTCTTGACAGTCGTCTCGACGTCTGAAAGTTCCAGCATGGCGCAAGCAATCTATTCTCCTTCTGTGGAGGCGTGCTGTTGCCTCTGCCGTGTATCACTGTCTCTGTAAACAAAGACATTAACTGTCGACGGAATTATTATTTTCACAGAAAACATCTCCCCATTTTTCATTTACGTGTGTGTGTGTGTGTGTGTGTGTGTGTGAGAGAGAGAGAGAGAGAGAGAGATATGTTCCGCCGCGAGTGAAGACTCTTCAGTCCCGTAACCTCTCCCAGTTCCAGTACTACTATTGCTGACTCACCGGTGTAGCAGCATACAATGTTCTATAGTCGTTGTTGTAATCATTAGTCCGAATATATTGCATCTAGGAATGCCAGAGATCCGGCTTTAGGCCAACATATACGGCTTTTTACCATTGTGTCCGGCCAAACATACTGTATACAAGTATGGCTTGTCTTGCTTTTTGTTAGGCTTCTGAGCGATGAAAAATAGAGCCCACAACTAAGGCCCGTTCCCTGTTAATAACGGTAAGTGCGAGGAATAATTATAAACTGATTAAGGAGATAAACTATAAAAATTTGTAGATACGCCAAACAGCGCTATTCTAGGAAATACGTATGAAGTTGGTTGACAGTAAATTCTTTGTCAGTGACAAAGTTTCATGAAATTCATGGAACAAAAAAAAAAAAAAAAAAAGATGACTGACTTTAAAACGTTTTTGCCTCATGAAAAGCTGACATTTCATTTTAGATCATGTCATAGTGAAGAATTTTATTCGCGGTTATTGAACCCGGCTGAATACTACTTTCACTTCCACGCCACAATGCCAACGTTGAAAGAGTGTTCTATTTCGAACACGCTCAGTGCACAAAGAAATGCAGTAAATTACAAATCACATACACGATGTTGTAGTTGTGTAATTTAAAGTTATCCTATCAAGAATTCCACGATATTATTTCCAAGAATTTATAGTTTTTGATAAAGTAACTTCACATGAGATATATTAATATTTAACTGGACATTATTTTTGTTTGTTTATAACTCTAGTTGAAATGAGTTAAGTTATTTAATATCTTTTCGTTTTCCTTCCCATGTTGTTGTTGTTGTTGTCTTCAGTCCTGAGACTGGTTTGATGCAGCTCTCCATGCTACTCTATCCTGTGCAAGCTTCTTCATCTCCCAGTACCTACTGCAGCCTAAGAATAAATCATTGTTTATTTTGGTTAATGAAGAACATTTCGTTTTGTTCGACATAAAATAACCTTAGAAAGAAGGCTCAGCAACTACAAAGACTTGGCACGTAGTTGCTATCACATTTGCAAATTATGAGGCTGTATTTCGTTTATTTTTTAGCTGAAGCACCTTTAAGCTTTATCTCGCAAAAACAGATTGCTGATGATTATTAATGTACGATTTAAAATACGCAACAGTTCCTGTTTAAGTTTAATATAGATAGCAGAGCTGTAAGGGCAAAATCTCCGGCTAAATATAGCGCCAGGTCCGACTCTTCTATTTTTGGACCTGACAACCCTTTGTGATTCTTAAAATTTTCCCGGCGTACTGAATATTCTATGAGGTTTCGGGATTTCAGCCGGATCATGTTGACTTCTTGCCACAATATTTCGGTTGGCAATCATCCAGCCATCTACGGATGAGTGTTCGCCACTGGAGACTGCAGTGGCGAACAGTCACCTGAAGACGGCTGGACGATTGCCAACCGAAATATTGTGGCAAGAAGTCAACATGATCCGGCTGAAATTCCGAAACCTCATAGAATACTGACAACCCTAGGTACATCTCTCCACGGTAGCCTGTCTTGTGCAAATCTCTTCACCTCTGCATAATTACTGCACCCCACATACATTTGAACCTGATTACTGCAGTCGACCCTTGATCTCCTACGATTTTAACCTTCTAGATACCACTGTTAGGCCACAAAAACGACTGGGCCAAACGTCGTATCAGAAGGTAAATAAGACGAGTTTGGTGTTGGTGAGGTAACAATGAAGTTCAATGCTGTGTTTCAACAGAAAACACTGGGACTTTTTAAAAATTTAGTTGTAGCTTCCTAATAAAAGAAGTGTAGTCCACAGATTCCAGAAAAAAAATCTACATTTTTTGAAGAATGTTGTTGGCATCTCCCGCGTCACTCAGAAGGCCAGAATTACCACTGATAAAGCGGCACTGCAGCAATACAAGGCAAACCTTCTTCCAACTCTCGTGAAATACATTTTCATTTTACCTACTTGGTGAATAGACGCCAAGCTACGCTGCTGTCTAAAAATCAGAAAATCAAAAGGGTCGTAATCGGAACCCACGCGGATGCAATGTGGTCCGATTTGGAAAACATACACACACAGCAACAGAAAACTACCGTAATTACTACTCGCTAAAGCTGCAATTGAAATCTTTTAAGTAAATAGCTATCTGCAACCTGAATAACGAAAATGAGTACCAACGCTTCAAATAACTTACACTGTACTGATGTCGAGAATGAAACAATATTCATTTACAAATATCTCTCTCTTTCTAAAAATTCCCGCAATATGTATCGCATTCCATCTCCCGTTTTAACATCTCATTTTCTACGAAATCATTTCAATGTCAAAATCTCGCCGTCATTATTCCAGAGAAGTCTAGAACAGCTTTTCCCGGCATACCACGGAAAATTAATAGTAATCCTCTGTTTCATATAAAAAGCAGAGAATCATTATATCTTTGTAATTATACGTATTCCACTTTACATTTCAACCTCTGTGATCCATTTTAAGTTTCTTCACTCACTCACAGATGTAAGTCTCGTCGACGGACTATGTTCACTCTATCAACCCTCCTTAGTCCCAACGAAGATGGCAGTACTCTAATGTGTCATGGATCGACTCTTTCGTCCGTATGTTATCAATAGTGTTTGCGGCAAGAAATCAACAAAACATAATGTCTGCTCCCTCTCTCCCTACTTTAAAATATTTCATTTGCTTACGGAAATAAAATTATCTGCCTTTCTTCGGAGACGATATCACGCTGCTTTCGAAAGGAAATCGCTTGAAAAATATACGCGAAAATGTGTAGCCTTACACCACCACCAAACAAACTGCTTATTGGGTTCTACTATCAAATTATCGCCTGTTTTAGTCAAATTGTGGCACAAGTATTTCACTCCAAATCGATGGAGTATCCCTCCATCACTTACATCATCTACCCACCTAATCTTTGTTGCGCCACATTTCATAAGTCTGCATTCTCTTCTTGTCCGCAGTGTTTATCTTTCACGTTTCGCTTCCATATAAGATTGTTGCCCAGTCAAACATTTTCAGAAAATCTGTACAGTAATTCACGAGTATCAAGACGGTAGCATGTTAGAAGTCACAGGATTACAGAAACTTTGGCCATCAAGGAAGGACGTGAACAGAAATCGGAACAGATCAAAGTCCCGTTTTTGGAAATGAAAAGCTGATGATACGCCAAAATTTTGTTTGGAATTGTGCAATTTTTTAAGTAACAAGAAAGTCAATTACTTACAAACAAAAAATTTTTACTGTACTTTGTTAAAACAGTTGTAGACTAGTTGCCTCAAATTTTTCTCTAATGCTGCGAAAACGGTACGTATTAAGTTGCAGAATACTCTTTGATATCTCACTGAAATCGGCATTTGAAATTTTTCCTTCAAATCTCCCCAAGGTATCCTTCTTCGAGGGTATTGCATTTGTAAGGTCGACATGTCATTTTGAGTTTTGTCTGTTGTCGGTGTGCATGTCAGAGAAATAACAAGTTATGTTATTGTTAAATAATCTTTGGTCTTGTGGCACAGTCCTTGCCTTTGCGCAGTCTCTTGCATTCTTAGTTGAATTGTGGTATGCGATAGACATATTTACAAGGGGAGGCCGCCAATTGTGAAATTCAGATTCGATTCATACTGCGCATAATAAAAGCTTATGGCCAGAGGTGTAATGTGGCAAAGCACCAAGATGCACTTCTTAGCCGTTGTCGAGAAAATCGACAGTTAAAAGAAGCCGTTGTGGTGAAATACTCTCTACGATTAATTAATTTCTACAGCGTCGTGGCGCAGCGGTAAGCGCTCGGGTTCGTAGTCCGAAGGTAGCCGGATCGAATCTCGCGCCATGCAATTTTTTTTTATTACTATTAGTTTTTTGTAACTCAAAATATATATATATATATATATATATATATATATATATATATATATATATACACACATGTTGGTGAAGGCGGATCGCTCTCCAATTGTACCGCCTCCATTTTTTTCCCTTTTTTTAACAGGGTGTACCAAAGCTCTCCCGCCCGCACTGATTTTCGACGATGTTATAAGTTGCGCTAGGGACCGCATCTACCTTCTTTCGAAGTTAGCACGCAACTACGCTGTTATGCGGCGGCTCGCTTCGGCCCATTCAACATCTGTCCTTCAAGTGTAACGAGCGAGTAACGGAGTTTATATTTCATACCTGCCACAGCAAATTTGTGTTCGTGGGGTCTCTATTCTAATTCGAACGTTTGACTTACGCTATACGTATTCGTTTCGGAATATCGTTTCTACGTCTTCCGTTAACTATACGTGGATAACATTATGAAGACAATTAATAACATTTGTGAAATAAAACTTTGTTTGCGGAAAACATAATGATGTTCGAAGTCGCCAGTTTTTCCACGACAGACGACTTTCAACAACTTATTATTGCATAATTGTTGCAACCGATTGCCGGGAATAGAGTATTTCACGGCAACGGTTTCTTTTAACTGTCGATTTTCTCGACAACGGCTGAGAAGTGCATCTTGGTGCTTTCCCACATTACACCTCTGGCCATGAGCTTTTATTATGCGCAGTATGAATCGAATCTGAATTTCACAATTGGCGGCCTCCCCTTGTTGGTAGTGCTGTGTTGACTTGTGATTGTATCTTTTAGATGAAGAGAAACTGATTGTAAAGGACGGCAACGATGAATAATGTATATACTGGAAAGCAAAGAGAATAATGTTATTGTTTTTTGAAGAGAAGACGTTTGAGGCAAGACTGCAGCACAGAGCCCCTAATTTGTAGAAATGACTGTTGGGAGCTACTTAACTTTCTTCACTTGCTCAGAGCTGGGAGAAACACCACCCCAGTTCCCTGAATCATGCATTAACATTTTAACTGATTAAGCTGCTTGATTTTTATAGAAATTCTCTGTCAACATTGTACGCTTTTTAAATCATTGTTTTGGGGACGCCAAGCGGTTCTAGGCGCTACAGTCTGGAACCGCGCGACCGCTACGGTCGCAGGTTCGAATCCTGCCTCGGGCATGGATGTGTGTGATGTCCTTAAGTTAAGATTTAAGTAGTTCTAAGTTCTAGGGGACTGATGACCTCATAAGTCCCACAGTGCCTAGAGCCATTTTTTAAAATCATTGTTTACTTAGTTAAGCGTAGGATTCTTCGGATCTGTTTTATGTGTGAAGTTCATGCTAAGTTTTACTGTCTCTTTGAATACATACTCCATTCTAAAATCGTTGTCTTGGAGTATTATTTGATTTGGTACAGTGCTGGAGAAGCCAACGAATGTGAAAGCGGGAAGACTGCTGGAAGTGTCTCGGTACTCTGCAGAAATGTCAACAAATTCCGTATCCGCACAAGTCTTACTACGTACGACGGTCACGAATGGAATGGCTGCTGCAGTTGTGTAGATTTACAGGGTGGTGCAATCCCGTTTCAGATATTCCACAAACCCTACTTTCCCACCAAACTTGGTGTGGCGCAGACGCAGTGGAAACAGTAATTTAGCGACTGATCATCACTCAAGCTTCGGTGTGAGTAAGGCAGAGCCTCTTACTGAGGAACGACCACACACTTTTGCGACTCGAAAAGAAATGATTAGTGGTCTGTGTTCGCCAATGATTCACATTCGATCACAGCTAGCACAAATAGAGCAATCCGAACAGCGAACGTGGATAGCGGTCTTTACAGTTCAGTTGTTATTAGACAACTACCAGCCCCCATTTGATCTCTCGTGAAAGGTATTATATGCAGAACTGCGCATGTTCTACACGTATTTTCACGTTGATCTACTCCCATAATTTCAACTTTCAAATTAATAAAACTTTGTTTACAAATTGACTTATTCTGTATTCCTTGCTGAGCAGGATTACAAAGGAGGCTAACAAATATTGCTGGAGACTAGATTACTCGTGCTTAGAATTTGTTGTTTTAAGACTGCAGAAAATATGTGAAGCTTATACAAAGAATTTTAGCATGGATGGCCGTCGTTAGTTCCAGTCCGAGTATGTTTCTCAGAAAATGTTGAAAAATTCTTAAAGTGTAACCTCCGTAATACATTTGTATCTGTTTGAAATGTAGCCCAACTTTACCTCCCACTCTGTAAAAAATCTACGTAATACAAAAACTATGTGTTACAAATTGTTATTCAGCTTACATTCGTATGCTAACCTTTGACTAAACAGAACATAATCTGAACTGAACTGTAAGTGATCTGAATACAATTTGTCTTTATATTAAATGCGAAACTGAAGTAAAATAGTTACCTAGCCCTAATCAAAATTCCCACTTACCTCGCGTATTGACAACAATGTTGCAGATTCTTCGAAGACACAACTGCAAACAGCAAGCAAGCAGCGGCTAAGCTAGAGTCCTATTTCTAAATAAATATTCAAACTGTTGCATACCATATGGTGCAATGTGGTAATGTGTAATTGTCAACCAACTAGAACGAGTCAAACAAACCAAGAAGACCTGCGACGAAAACGACAAGAGGAGGATATTGCCGGATAATGCAATGTAAAGTTAAGAAACGCATGGAGAGAGAGGATTTGCGTGTTGTTTGGAGCTGTAGCTCACACAATATCAAGGATATGTTGGTGACCTGTGCAGTGCACCAAATTCCATAGTAAGTTGTGATCCTGTACGAGTATTTAAGAAGCATACGGACACAGTCACTGACACAAGTAGGCCGGACTCTGCGTTATATTTAGCCGGACGTTTTGCACTAAAAAAAGATGGACTACCTATGTTACATAGAAATACAATCAGGTGGATATTTTCAGTAGTTTATTAATAATCCACTAAGGTCCGCATTTTGCTAGATCGACCACAAGCGTGATTAAACTAATAAAAAAGAAAGCAAGAAAACCTGGACAAGTGGGATTAGGACTCGGGGTCTGAGGTTTCTGCACAATACTAATTATTTATATCTATACTAATAATAAATCTATAAAACAGTCATGTCTGTTTGTCTTTGAACACGCTAATCTCCCAAACTGCTAGACAAATTATCGTGAGGTTATCGCAGGTAATTTAACCATAGTTTGGGGTACCGTATAGGTTTTAGTTCATCAAAGTCGGACCACGGAATAAAGAATATCGTGATCTGAAGGTTTACTAAAACTTTTTTGTCTGGCTGTCTATTTGAACACGCTAATCTCCAAAACTATCTTACGAATTGTCATGGAGTTTCCGCAGGTAACTTGAGTATAGCTTTGGCCACAGTATAGGCTTTTATTTCATCAATCTCGGATCACGAAAACAATGATATCCATACATATTATAAAAATGTATGTATATAAGTTCCACATTTCGTCCGGAATCACTGGACTGATTTCAACCAAGCTTGGTACAAATGTCGTTTACTGTCTAGAAGGCTACGCTGTAGTGTTAAGGATCACCTACCTATCAAAGGGGTAAGAGTGGGGGTGAAAAAGAGGTTTAGTACACGACATGCGAATAACCAGATTTTATTCATCCAATAATTGAAAACGGGAGCACGTAGTGACTTGCAACAATGTTTACACATAATTTCAAACCTTAATGAAACTGTTTCTCACTGACACTCGCCATAGAGTATTGAAAGGAAAAAAGTTTGTTGCTTAATACATTTTGCTGTTCATTTTGCCGTCAGGTACGACGTTTTTATTCATAACTTCTTTGCTGGTAGCAGTATTCTCGACAAGTTTTGCAGACGGTCTTCATATACACCATTGAATGTACCTACAAAATGTCATTATACAACGCATAGTTCATTATATATGACGTTTATTGCCGTAAACGGCACGGAAATTGCAGACAGTGTAATAATAATGTTAATTTAAATGCATGCCTATCCTGGAACCAGGATTCACTGCTGTGCCAGGATTAATTCTTTTTTCTGGGCGGCGCAGGTAGTGAGAAGTGAACTTAACCACGAATAGGAAGTACACGTTGTTCGGGCAGAGCTGTCTGCGGATTCGTTGTGCAATTTCCTGGTGACCTGAAGGACGGGACCAACCGAGCGTTAACTCGAAGGCTGAACTGTGTGAAAGCTCACACCAAGCTGCTGTCTTCTGGTCAAGAAGAGAACGATCAAGAAAACGTAGGGAATGTCGATCAGCTTGTCCTTTCTTTCTATTGAAATTCCACCCTCGCAGTAGTCATTGTGATCATTGGCGAGAACGAGACCTTCAATGTTGCACTTCGTCCAGACGATAAAGGTTCAATTTTCGACAAACCATATGGAGATAAATTGAGAAGCAACTAATCAAAACATATGACGTCCGTTGATGCAAATTTTTCAGGAAAATCAGTTTATGTTTTGGACAATATACATTTTGATTGGTAACGTACAGCATTACATATTTTGATAGGTTTTTGAGTATTAAATTTTATTAATTCACACAAGCTTTAAAACCTGAAAATAATTATAAACTTACAGTAATTAGCGATTGCTTTTACATTAATTATAAAACTTACAACAAAGTAACATTAATATTTACTTACGGGAACGCTACAAAGCCTTAAATTACATAAAAAATTGTTCAACACAATAATTTGTTACAGACACAATTAACTAAATTTTGTCAGTTACTGGTTGTTCCTGTAAACAACCACATTCGATATCTTCTGGAATGATGCTGCTACATGGAACCTCTGAAGTCCGTTAAAAAAATTAAGTTGTTCTTCTTTCCATTGCGTTCAAAATTTCTGGAATTTGGCTCCGTGATCTCTCAACTCGTCCAAAGACCCTGTTTGCAGGTAAAAAGGAATGTCCTCGTACTGGGAAGTACGGATACCCCCCTTATATGTAATGGAGAACTTTTCAGTAGCCAGAATGCAGTAGCATGAATCAGATGTTGATTTTTATTCTGGCCACCACACCCATCAGCAAAGAATCTGAGAGATGTTGTAATCCGGTCAAAGGATGTTTTAGAAAGAAAATCTGTGATGGCTGATGCAATTTCTTTTTTCCCCACTTCCAGTTTGAGCTTCATTCCATACATAGAAAAGAGGGTGTGTGGTTTCTATATTTGCTACACAGAAGCTATAAAATGCAATTTTTCGGACGTAATATGCCTCTCCAATATTCAGTTTTGGCAGAGGCTGGACTTGCTGCGAGTCAAATGCAAAGGTTTTACTTCCATGTGGTGACTGCTTAATGGCGACGTCTTTATTAATTTATGAAAATTCGAGCTTTCAGCCTATGAGTACGAAGTTCCGTCATTAACTTCTTCTTTTGATTTGTATCTACAGCACTTTGAATTTCATGCCACGTTGTAAGCCAATAACTGCATCTATTACTGGCAGGGGAGCCAAAACCCAAATAGAATTTGGAGTTGAAAATTCTGGTGTATTTTACTTTGAGATCAGTTGCTACTATGCTGTTGTATAATTTTGAAAGCTTGCTTATATTTAATTCGCACTGTAAATACAGTCTTTGGCTTTTGTTCCTATTGTAATGACTTCCGGTGGCTTTCAGTTTTGATAAGAATTCTACCACATGCTTTGTTTTAGTTTCATACTTTGCAATCTTATGATCACCCTCTTTTTTATCTGTTTGTCCTCTCCCAGATGCAGTTCCTTTCGCAATGGTATTTAATCTTGTTTGTCCAATACCAAAGAGTTTCCGAAAAAATGCAGCACATACGGTGCAGGAGTTTTCTCGACCCCTGATTTTATGTGAAATTTACAAAAACCACTGTTAGCATGCAATAGTCACTTACTTCACTCTGGGGAATAATAATGTTCGTTGTTTAGATCAGCACGCTGAAATATTAACTGCAAGTGTTCCAGAGTCTTTGAATCATTTCCTGTTTCGTATCGGTACAAAGATACACTTCATTAAGAAGGAAAATTAAAATGAAAACTAGTGCGAATCTATATTAAATCCCCAACTTACGTGATATTTCACTGTGACAGCTGTTGGTTTTAGCTTGGTACTTTCTCCGCGAATGCATCGACTATTTGGATTGCTTACATCCAGAAGATACGATGTTTTTTGATCTTCGTGTTTTTTATTTGGTGTAGAAAATACATTTCTTTTGGTTCTACATAGAAGGTTTACTGGGATAGAGCAGTAATTAAGACGACCCTCTCTATGTTGGCAGGAAGTATCAAAATTCATTAAATGAGGATCTTTATCACAATATCTCACGATATCCAGGAAACTGAAACAAATTCTATTTTTCTAATAGGAAGGTATAAACAGAGGTTTCCACTTCTCTTTTTGATTTCTTCTTCGTTGTTTTTATTGTACCACGATCTTTACGCTCCTCCCCTAGAGTCAAACATTCCTCTTCTAAATACACTATACGCAGTACACACAAAACACAAAAGAATACTGCTTATGTGCTGGACCAACAATAACGATTTTGCTAAAACGATGTCAAACAATACCAGAAGGCAACAATGCCGACTAAAGCTTTGATGAGCCGCAAGCATTGGCAAAAATTAAACTCGACAGTACTGCATAATTAGATGAAACAACAGCAAACTGAAACGTAGATGGTGGGCATTATACATTCCGAATCATATAGTCATGTGGACAACATACGATTTGTTTTAACCGTTACTTTTCATGATACTTTTCTGGTGTTACAATATACAGACAGATGCAATCTGATTGGTGGGTCATGTAGAGCACATAAAATTCCCCGGAATCTATATCAAACTCAATTTTGTCCACAGGTGTACAATATACATTTTGATTGGTTACTCCTCAATTCAACTAAGCGATACAGTGCTGACATTAATTGCAGAATGTATTGTGAATAAAACCGTCCAGATTGCTTGTTAAAATTTCTTAATTTATTTTGACGCTTTGGCTACTGTCATCATCAGATATTAAAAATGTCAGAACTTGTAAGATAAATTGTTTTGACCAAACGAAACTACTTTCGTCCGGTCATAACTGTGGGTTCTTTGATTGCTCTGGAAGAAGGCTCACCAAACTAGGACACACAAAACATTAGTTTACTTTGTTATATAAATTAATAAAAGATTAACTTAACTTCGACACAGTTCTTTGCCACAGGATTGCTTGATAATTTACAACTGTCATTGACTATGTAAGCATCACTTGACACACAGATTAACAAACTGTTCTCTTGCAGTACAAAATGCACCATTTACGGAAATACATTGGATGAGGAACTTTAACTGTCACTGTGCTTCACGATGATGTTGACTGCTGTAGCTTTCTCGAAGTGGTTAGAGCGCTTGGACGCTCGACACTCTAATGACCTCAGCGAGAGGGCGCTGCTACGCTGAGAGGGGGGCGTGGTCTTTTGGAGTGCCCAGGCGCCCCCCCCCCCCCTCACCAATTTGTTGTTGCAGATTGCAGCGAGCTCTCGCGAATGCTGTGGTAACAACTTGCATTGCCGACTCTGGTGTGGTACCGCGTTCCCTGGGCGATGCCACGGAAGCTTCTGCGTCACCACCAAACACAGTGCCTAAGCCCAATCAATTTAGTAGACTGAGAACATTCTTTTAGAAGTTCTAACATTGTCGGTATCTAATGCCGGCAGTAGCAAAAATGGTTCAAATGGCTCTGAGCACTATGGGACTCAACTGCTGTGGTCATAAGTCCCCTAGAACTTAGAACTACTTAAACCTAACTAACCTAAGGACAGCACACAACACCCAGCCATCACGAGGCAGAGAAAATCCCTGACCCCGCCGGGAATCGAACCCGGGAACCCGGGCGTGGAAAGCGAGAACGCTACCGCACGACCACGAGATGCGGGCCGGCAGTAGCCATACACCGCAATAAATAAAGAAATTTTATTAAGCTATTTAGGCAGGATTATTCACATTGATAGCGACCTCATACAGGAAATCCATTTCCTATATTAATAAGTACAAAATAACAGCCGGCGGGGGTGGCCGAGCGGTTCTAGGCGCTACAGTCTGGAACCGAGAGACCGCTACGGTCGCAGGTTCGAATCCTGCCTCGGGCATGGATGTGTGTGATGTCCTTAGGTTAGTTAGGTTTAAGTGGTTGTAGGTTCTAGGGGACTAATGACCTCAGAAGTTAAGTCCCATAGTGCTCAGAGCCATTTGAGCCATTTTGAACAAAATAACATAAAACTGATTTTAGGAGTTTGTGTTAAAATTACATTGGAGCAGGTGTTGCCCAACAGGAAGTTCTGAAATTCAGACTCCAGCTACACCACATTATCTACTAGATATTTAATATGCTCTAGCACATTGTGGAATACATGTGTAACGTATCATTAACAGTATACCAATCTGAGCCACAGGAACTTTTCAGAACGATAAAGTTGCAACAGCAGGACTAATATGTGTTACTGGTGCGTATCTGAATCATCTTCGCTGTTCTGACGACACTATACGTCCGCCTCCGTGGCTCAGTAATCAGCCACAGATATTTCCGTGGTGTAGGGCTGGAATGGGTGCGCTCAGCCTCGTGTTGCCAAATGAGGAGCTACTTTTGAGAGGTAGCGACTCCCAAGGCCTGGAAAGCTAAAGACGGCCGGGAGATCGGCAATGACCCCGTGTCCTTCCATACAGCATCCGAATAACGCCACTGACGCTCAGTCCGTACTGACTAGCCCGAAAGGAACAGTGGACGTACCTTTTGCTTTAGTTAGATGCTACTGTACTGTATGCCTCCAGTGAAGATAAATTATGATAAAGACTGGAGAACTGCTAAAAAAAACAAGAATGAATCTTTCACCCTGGCAGATTAAAACTGTCTGCCGAATCGAGACTCGAACGCGAAATCTTGTCTTCCACGAACAATGGTCTCAACCTACCCAGTGCGCCTAGAAAGTAGGCTCCAAAATCAATTGTAGTAGGACTAAAACAGTGCATAATCTACATATCGAAAAGTAAACAGTACAGATGAGCAACGAAGTAGAACTAGTTTCTGAGTTTCATCTTTAGGGCAGTTGTGCACACGAACTTCACGATGAAAAGGGTAAGGAACGCCACGAGCGCTTTTGGTAAATGAGACAGGATTTTCAAAACTAAGCTTATAGTGTATTCCAAAAAAAGATTTGTGTTTTGGCAGCGACACACAGGCTGGCGATTCAATAACAATTTAAAAATTTTTACACTGTCCAGTCATACACCGACCGTAGTGGCCGAGAGGTTCTAGGCGCTTCAGTCTGGAACCGCGTGACCGCTACGGTCTCAGGTTCGAATCCTGCCTCGGGCATGGATGCGTGTGATGCCCTTAGGTTAGCCAGGTTTAAGTAGTTCTGATGTTAAGTCCCATAGTCCTCAGAGCTATTTGAACCATCCTATCACACATGTGTGACCATCGCCTATGTTCGAGGTCATGTGCATTATACACTCACCGACGGCAGTTGACAGTACTAGCAGTGGAGGGTAGGATGGTATAAGGTATATAAAGCTTGTCAGCGAGGGTGGGGAAGGGGGGGTGAGGGGGGGGGGGGCTGTGGAAGAAAGTCCAGGCGGTGTCGTAATGCTGAAACAGAGCGATTTATCTGACGTCCAAAAATGACTTAAGTTTGTTCCGCGTGCCGCTGCGGTTAAAGTACACCGTGCATGGCAAAATGGCACTATTCAAAACCGGCGGCGAAGCAACCGTGGCGCACGCAGACCATAGATGACAGGGGTTAACGATGGCTGTGGAGATGTGACGGGCGTTGAGCAACTGACCACGCAGATGAACCAAGGGCCTACCAACAGTCTCTCTTCAAGTACCGTCCCCCCGTAACGGCCTCATCAGCAGACGCCTGTTTTTTGCACTGGAATTTGCACACCAGTACTATTGGACGTCAACTGAGCGGCGACTGGTGGCCTTTACAGGTAAATCACATTGTGTGCTCCATCGACAAATGGCCGTTGGTGTGTACGGCACGAAACTTCTCATAGTCTATCATCGGAAGGGTCCAGGCCGGAGGGCATTCCCTGGGTGATCTCATCATTCTGGGAGACACAGTGGATCAACACTTGAAATAGAAAAACAATCAATAAGTAACTTCCTGGCAGATTAAAACTGTGTGCCGGGCCGAGACTCGAGCTGTGAGGACGGGGTGTGAGTCGTGCATGGGTAGCTCAGTTGGTAGAGCTCTTGTCCGCGATAGGCAAAGATCCCGAATTCGAGTCTCGGTCCGGCACACAGTTTTAACCTGCCAGGAAGTTTCATATCAGCGCACACTCCGCTGCAGAGTGAAAATCTTATTCTGGAAACATCTCCCAGGCTGTGGCTAAGCCATGTCTATGTAATATCCTTTCTTCCAGTAATGTTTGTTCTGCAAGGTTCGCAGAAGAGCTTCTATGAAGTTTGGAAAGTAGGAGACGAGGTACTGGCGGAAGTAAAGCTGTGAGGACGAGGCGTGACTCGTGCTTGAGTAGCTCAGTTGGTAGAGCACTTTCCCGCGAAAGGCAGAGTCCCGAGTTCGAGTCTCGGTCCGGCGCATAGTTTTAAGCTGCCAGGAAGTTTCATATCAGCGCACACTCCGCTGCAGAGTGAAAATCCCATTCTCAATCAATAAGTAGCTTAGACTATACAGCCAGAGACTTGTTTGCGCCAAATTGAAATTTCGGTGAGAAACGGAAGCTTACCTCTAGGCGGTGGTACTTAATTGCAAGCATTTACAAGAAGGGCTCTCTTCGACGGCACTTGGATCTCAGAACGATCTAAAACACACTTTGAGTAGCATACACTACTTCTTGAAATTTCCTTAAAATAATTAAAAGGTTAAATAATAAATCCAAGAAAATATCCCAAGGCGTTGAAAACAACCACTTAAAAGTCAGATTATCACAGAGCTTATGAACAAATTAACAGCATTAAATACCCAAATTCATTAGACACTATGGTAACAACAAACGGCCTGACAGCTCAAGGGAAATAACACTGATTTGAAAGGCACGAGATTTAAAGTAAGAGACAGCTTGTGACGTAAACAAGTAACTGTAAGGCAAAACTTCAACTGGCACTTATAATGGCAAGCAACCACCATTGTACGTGCGGAACAAGCACTAACCATTAAATGGATCAAACTGCAAAAGACCAGTTGTTGTTAACAATAATTACAACGGGTGAAAAAATCTTTGACATCCATAAAATGAGACTCACACAGGCGGGCATATCACAGAGCGAGCGATACCAACCACTGCTACATCAAGAAGTTGTTATTACATAATTTCAGCTTAATGCAAAACGCCAGCACCCGAAAGCGCACAGTATGGACATAAGGGAAGACACTTCAGCTGAAACCCATTGAAGGGCTTCATGAAAACTTCGATGCAGCCACTAACGGTGCCCTCGCATCTAATCAGTCTCCGCACAAATAGAGCCAAAGGCCGACGGGCTGATTATGTCCGTGTTGGCCTCTCGCCACGTACTCAGACGCTTCCCAACCCCACACGCTCCGGCGTGTTTGCGAGACTCCGCGCCAACGATAGCACACAGGATGCTACGAGTACTTTATGCCACTTAGTGAGGCGCCAGCAAATGGAGATGGAAGAAAAGGTAAAATGAAGCCACCACGGCTCAGTGATGAACGGAAAAGTTTAGAGGAGGACGTTATCCAGCACTGGAGGTCCGGTGGCTGATGACGATGAACATCGATCTTTTCCTACTTGTACTTCGTTTCGTCACCAACGCGTTGTTAAACCCTAATCTCTCTTTCTGTCTGTTTTTTGTTGGCATACGCTACATTCAGATTCAGCACATTTCTCTTTTTCTTTTCTGAAAAGTTTCAGTACGAACCAAGTCAAGCGTCACACTACGATACTCCCATTTCCACTGGCTTTCGTATACTGTCAATATAACTATATTATCAATTAAAAATATCCAGAATGAGATATTCAATCTGCAGCGGAGTGCGCGCTGATATGAAACTTCCTGGCAGGTTAAAACTGTGTGCCCGACCGAGACTCGAACTCGGGACCTTTGCCTTTCGCGGGGAAGTGCTCTACCATCTGAGCTACCGAAGCACGACTCACGCCCGGTACTCACAGCCCTACTTCTGCCAGTACCTCGTCTCCTACCTTCCAAACTTTACAAAAGCTCTCCTGCGAAGTTCTCCTGGAAGGTAGGAGACGAGGTACTGGCAGAAGTAGAGCTGTGAGTACCGGGCGTGAGTCGTGCTTCGGTAGCTCAGCACTTGCCCGCGAAAGGCAAAGGTCCTGAGTTCGAGTCTCGGTCGGGCACACAGTTTTAACCTGCCAGGAAGTTTCATATCAGCGCCCACTCCGCTGCAGAGTGAAAATCTCATTCTGGAAACATCCCCAAGGCTGTGGCTAAGCCATGTCTCCGCAATATCCTTTCTTTCAGGAGTGCTAGTTCTGCAAGATTCGCAGGAGAGCTTCTGTAAAATTTGGAAGGTAGGAGACGAGGTACTGGCAGAAGTAGAGCTGTGAGTACCGGGCGTGAGTCGTACTTCGGTAGCTCAGATGGTAGAGCACTTGCCCACGAAAGGCAAAGGTCCCGAGTTCGAGTCTCGGTCGGGCACACAGTTTTAATCTGCCAGGAAGTTTCAATTAAAAATATAGTTGGATCAATATTTGAAGAAGACACTCATTCCTAGGTCACAATCATATATCGAAAACAATGATTTGCTGTCTTGTATTGGATCTGAATTTTTCAACTAAGCTAAGTTACGTGGGGCAGTTGAGAAATAACGATTTTATGCAAATGAGGTACGATTTTACGATTTCCTTCCTCTACTGTTCGTCGTATGTTTTCAACTTCATTGACTTAAGATGCCTTACTGTTCTGTCCCAAGACGGTGACACCAGAAGCAAACAGTACATGTAGGCAGACAGTTTGTGATCATTGCAGCCCATGTCTGTGTTAACTACGCGTTTCCTTAGAAAGCAGCAGCACGATATATGCGAATGAACACCACCCGTGGTCAACAGCGGCGGTACTTTCGTAAGGAGGTGCATATTGTGGGTAGTAATGTATTCCACTGAGTGTAGAGGACCACACTTCTGCTGAACAGCTTACAACAATAGAGGCTGAATTTAGTGCCGCTTGAGGTTAGTGTTCAAAATATCGACCCCGAGGTCACTAACAGGATTGCTAAGCCTGCAAGATTTACAACCTGTTGTATTAGTATGGGCAAGTGATCTCAGGCGACCACTAGCTGCAATTTCTGTGCTGAGAGGCAGAGTAGAGTGTAAAGAGATAGAGAGAGAGAGTGAGTGTGTGTTAAGTGTTTTACAGGAATGGTGTCTGTAAACCAGCTGTTCCAGTTTCGTCAGCAGGATGAAGTGAGGTTTCTAGACAACTATTTATTTTGTAATTAAAAGCGTATACAGCGCCATTATAAATATCACTGAATTCGTAAGGAAATGTCCAAGAAGAAAAGTTTAAATTTTTTTTATCTAAGCCCATTAATGCGTGCAAAACGGTTTATTCCACTCGCCTATAAGACGCCAGGTGTAGAAAAAGTGCAAAAGGATTGTTGGAACGACATTACTGTCCATTGCAGCCCTGAAAGGGACATAAAATTCCCGATGACTGAAAACACGTAGAATTAGTGTGTGTCTCGCCACCTGCCATTGGTTGAGTACGAGGGCTTTTGCCGCTAAAGCAGTTAGTGGGTACACTAGTTGACAAATTAGACATCCACGCAGGATATAAGGTTCATGACAAGCAGTTCGATTTTATCGATTCAATAGATATATTAGCAGTTTCGTGTTAATAAATGAAAATATGGTTCAAATGGCTCGAAGTACTATGGGACTTAACATCTGAGGTCATCAGGCCCCTAGACTTAGAACTACTTAACTAACCTAAGGACATCAAACACATCCTGTGACCGTAGCAGCAGCGCGGTTCCGGACTGAAGCGCCTAGAACCGCTGGGTCACAACGGCCGGCAATGAAAATATGCTCCTCTACAATTAAAAAAACGAAACCAATAAGTGTGGCACCCTAACGATCCAGTGTATACAAATCCAAATGTTTACGTGAAGTGAATACCGATGAAATCAAGCAGTCGGATTCGCATTTCCTGAATCGATACTAGATTTTTTATACAAGAAACCAAAAGCGATATTCGGAAATTGGTTTACGGCAAACATAATTCCGCAACCGACGTAAACACAGTATCTCATGAGCTGTGGTTGGCGCTTCAGATGAATGGTATTTAGAAGCCAGGGCCTGAAGTAGATGAGAGATAATTTTCAATCCTTATCTTGTGTTATCTCAGTCGCGCTTTCTTTCTACTACATTTCACAGTATTTCACATTTGATAAATGATTTTTTTTTTTTTTTTTTTTGCTATCGTTTCGGCCTGCTATGGACCACGAAGATGTTTGTCTCTTCCCTGATTGTTTTTTCCTCTTTTGCCAGTAGATTTTCATTTTGGCTGACTGTACTTCTTTTCTTTGTTTTGACCATTGAGGGCAGGACGTGGAACTGGCTAGTAAGCGAAATAAGGTTTTTAGTAATTTTGACTTTTTACTGAAAACTTCTCGATCCTGAATGTCATCAAATGAAATTTCGCCTTCCTGTAAATTCTTTTTAACTTGGCTTGCCCATTTCGAATACGATTTTGTTTTTGAAATTGATGAATGTATGCGATGAGTAAGTCTTTGCGGCTTCATTCTTTCCAGATGACCAAAAAACATCATTCTCTGCTTTCTCATGCTGGTAACCATGTCTTCTGTATGTTCGTATAATTCACAGTTGTGCCTTCGGCGGAATTCTCCGTTTTCTTTGATAGGGCCAAGGATTTTCCACAAAATTTTCCAGTCTTTTATTTCAAGTTTTCGTAGTGGTCCTTTCTTCGTCATGTTTAAACATTCTGATGCATACAAAGCTGACGGTCTAATTACGGTGTTATAATGACAAAGTTTTAGGTTTAAAGACAGGCTTTTGCTTTTGTATAAGTCTTTGCACAGATGAAAAGCTCCTTCTAGTTTAGAACACCTACTTTCTACAGCTGCTTTTTCTGAACCGTCACGTGTAATTATTTCTCCAAGATATTTAAATTTCTTCGACTGCTTAGTTTTCACTTGTTGTATTTCAATATGAGAAGGAGCGTGTTTGATGTTTGTGATGAATTCAGTTTTGTTAAATGCTATTTTTAGGCCAGTCTTAGCAGCAAGTAATTGTAGGCTGGACACTTGAACCTTAGCTTCGTCAATATTATTTGCAATGAGTGCCAGATCATCAGCAAAATCCAAACAGTTTCCACTGAGGCCATTTCTTTTGTGTCCAATTTGAATCCCATAACCTGGCGGTACGGTTGTTTTCCATTCTCTTACTATCTTTCCCAGGGCACAGTTGAAAAGCAATGGAGAGAGCAGGTCGCCTTGTCTCACCCCTATACAGATTTGAAATGGTTCTGATAGTTCGCCTCTGAACCTGACATTTGACACTGTGTTGTTTAAAGTGGCGCTTATCAGATTGATTGTTTTCCTATCTAGATCAAATTCGGCAAGGATGTTCTTTATTGTTTCTCGATCAATTGAGTCATACGGTTTTGGAAAGTCGACAGAGGTCACAACAAACGTTTTTGATCTTGATTTGGCGTATGATATAACAGATTTCAGGTTATGGATCTGCTCTGCACAGGATCCTGATGTCCTGAAACCAGATTGATAGTCACCCAATTGTTGATCTAAGACTGATTCAGCTCTGTTCAACAACAGTCTGGAAAGATCTTGTACGACGTTGGTAGGGGGACTATCTGCAAGAGGAACAGAAGGATATAAATCAAGCTTTTTATTTGGATTTTTAGCATTCAGTAGGGATGAAAAGTAATTTCCAAAAGCTGCAGCATATGATTTGTCATTCAAATTTAGTTTTCCATCGAGTCCTCTTATATGTAACGTAGGAGGTTTAAACGTCGATAGTTGTGATTTAAAGGCTTTATAAAATTCCCGAGTGTGATGTCTTCTAAAATTTGCTTCTATTTCATCGATTTGGTTTTTGTTGAAGAGTCTCTTAGATGTTCTCAATACTTTTGGTGTATCTTTCCTAACCTTCAAGAAATTTTCGTGATTTTCGGAGGTTTCCTTGCTATTCCATTTTATCCAAGCCTGTCTTCGCTTTTCAATTGCTTCATTACAATCTATGTTCCACCACGGGTGTTTATATTTTTTATTGGTCAGTATAGTTTCAGTAGCTGATTGTACCATGGCTGCTTTAATTCTGTTCCAGTCTGTTTTATTTGGTTTGCTGTGTAGAGTTTCTGTAAATTTGTTGTTGACATCTTTCAGTTTACTTATATCTAATTTTGGAGGTCTGTTTTTTCTTGAAATATTTGAAAGGTTCTTTCGGCTATCTGAAATGATATTCATTTTTACCAGAGACAAGTGATGATCAGAATTAATGTAGGCATTCCTCAAAACTTCAACATTGAAAATTTCCCTGGTGGATTTTTTTAAAATAGCTACATGGTCCAGCTGGAATTCTCCAAACGTTGCGTTAGGATGTTTCCAAGTTTTGGCTTTTCGAGGTAGACGTTTGAAGGCTGTGGATTTTAAAAGAAGATCATAGTTCTTACAAATATCAATTAGTCGCTCACCATTTTTATTCGTTCTTTTATGTGCAGGGTGGTCACCAACAATTTGTTTATACTTTTTTTCTCTACCAATTTGTGCATTAAAATCGCCCATCAAAATTATGGAATGGTGTTTTGGAACTTTGTCAATTGTTTCTTCAAGTTTTTCCCAAATGTTGTCGACTGATTCTGATTCTTTTTTGTTTGATTCATTTATGGGAGCATGGAAATTTACTATCGTATAAGCTTTATTCATATATTTGAAAGACAGTGTTGACGTTCATCCAAAACGTGAAGAGAAATCCAAGACTGAATAGATCATTTTCTTGTTGACAATAAAGTAAGTGCCTAGATGTAGTATATTAATTGTGACTCTTTTTCCAGGTTTTCCTTTGAATATTCTAAGGCCTTCTGATTCAAAACAACATTCATCTGTGAATCTGGTCTCCTGTACACCTGATATCATTACATTTTTTCTCTTAGTATGTCTAGCGTTTGTTTAAATTTTTCAACTTGAAGAAGAGAGTTTATATTTATGGTTGCCAAGAAAGTCTTAGGTTCCTTATGATATGATGTTGTTGAGACCCCAGAATCCGCAGGTCTACTTGTCCCATGAACGGGAGTGGATTGGTTACCACCTGGGGTTTGTAATCCAAGAGGTTGTGTGAACCGTGATTCATTTTCAAAGAATATTCTTAAGAATTTATTTTATTTACTAGCGATTCATCAAGAACATTAACACGTTTAATCACACTATGTAAGCATGGAAGTAGTTGCCAGAGAGTAACTGATGAAATCATAACCAAATTCCTTTTAACAAATGGGAATTTTATTCACTTTATTAGTGCCTAAAAGCATTTTTTTTAAAGAAACAGATTTAAAATTATAATCAGAAAGCACCCTCTAAATATCAAAGTTACAGTTTGTTCAGAGGCAGAAAGAAACAAGTTTTGACTGTATGAGCTTTCAGGCAGAGAACCTTGCCACTCCCTTTTGACTCGGCCGTAGTTATGACCGCTTACAACAGCCTCTGAAAGACTACACTGGTGCAAATCTGCAACACACCAGATAACTTTAAACTAAGAGTTTTAACAATTTGCGCAAGCACACAAACTATGCACCCCCCGTTGGAGGGATGGAAATGGTACAAAACACTAACAATTAAAATATTAACCTTGCCACCGAAGGTGCAACTTGATTTTAACTTCTAAGAAAAGTCTTACGGTGAAAGGGTGGCAACTTCATATACTAAAATGATCATGCAATCTTATATAAAATTCTACAAGGTTGGCCAAACAATAGTTAAGATGCTCTACAGTACACAGATACCGCCTCTCAAGATCATAGGCAATCATATCAAAGTTTCCAAAGATCAAAACGTATTTCAGGTATTAGGCCGTTACACTCCAAGCAATAAATTCGTTAACTCACCAAATCCGACAAACATGACAGAGGCAGCTACTAACATACGGTAGATTGATAGGGAGATTACCGAACAACCCGAACCGCAGGTTGCTCTAACCCGCCCCTACTCCACAAGGGAAAAACGGACCACCCAATTTATAAACAACCACCTTCCCGCGGGTGGGCAAATGGAGAATAATGGTGGGACGACCCCAAAGCAATACGGCTGGTGACCTCACCAAGAAAACAAGTAGGATTTAAAAAGAGTAAATCAAACAACATATCACCAATCACTTAACTCCTAATAAACTGCGATTTCTCGAGAAGACCTGGCGCAGCACCCCCAAATCGCTCTCCCGAACCGTCTGCTGCCAGCCGCTTCAACAGACGCAGCAAGGCGCGCCGATCTCCCGTCTCACGGCGTCGCAGCTCGCACCGGCGAGACTGATGTCGTGGGTTGACTCCTGTTGCTCTCGTGTCGACCGCAAAGTCACTACCCCTTGCTATACGCCGCGGTCCACTGGACTCACGTGGCGACCTCACATGCGCCGACGCTCAAGACGGACAAGTCATCTTGTGTCTCAGTGCGCGACCGACCAACCGATCGATCCAATCGCCAATGACCAATGCCTGAGCAAACTCGAGCAGACTGGCGGCCTAACGCGCAGACTCAGATGCAGGAACTAAGCCCCGACCGGGCGACCACTCGCTGAGTTCTCTTACTGGCGGAGTGTAAAGACTCATTTTGCCGCCTTAAAGGTTGATCCGAACAACAGACAGACACTAACTGCCTAACAAATGCGGACGAGAGACAGAATAGGAAGCTGGGGACGAGAGATTAACCCAGACTGACCGACTGGCGAGCTCTTCCCACCAGAGGGAGACACCAAAGGTGCGATTGCCACAGCGAAACCGCCAGAAACAGAGGGCGACTGCGACGTGCTCTTCAAAACAGCAATTTTTACCACGGTTCATTGTGTTTCCATCATGAAAAGAGAATAAAAATAAGGAAATTTAGGGTTATCCCGAAGGATAACGGGGTTTTGACTAATGAGGTAGTGAGCCCCACAGTGTGTGAAATTCAGCCGCCCATTCTGGGTCAGACGCTGTTTGCAGCCGCTCATTCTGAGACAGATGCTACAGTTTACTAGTTTTGGACTACCCTGGCTATTTCATTTCACCATTATCACCCATATCTGAGAGACATTCCCTATCCGCCACCCAGGGAGGCGCTCTATGGGCGACTAGTAAACGCCACACATCATGTGTTAAGTAATGGTGCTTCCTTGGCCCTTTCTGACGTTGAGGTGTCACTAATCACCCTCTTCCGTCTTCCAGGCCATTGACCATCCCAGATGAGAAGTATAGGATGGGAACTGAAAGACCCCTAGCCCTCGAAACCTAATAGCATCAGGATCGGAGAGAAAGAAGAGATGGCCGAGGATAGCCAAATAGGAAAGACAAAAGTGAGGAGCCTGGCGTAAGTAAGTGGACTCAGCTCGGGGCCCCGTGGTCGCCAGCCACGTACTCACTAGGTGTGAGTCTTTGGGGACGATAAATGTAGTAATGCATTACTAATGCACCACTTTGTGACAAAGTCGCTCCTTACAAGAAAGATATATTTTGGTGACGCATTATTAGAAGACGCTATAACAATTGATTATTCTTGTTCCATTGTCCTCTCAGTTACAGCAATCTCACAAATCTGTCCTCAAATACAGCATACCTATTTCAATAGCACTCTCTAAAAATTTTATTTCCATTTTCTACATTCCTTTCAGTCTCTCCTCAAACCACGAATATTTACAGCAACTCCCTGCATATTGCAAGCAATCGACTACGGTATAACTCGCCACCTAACGTTTGTGCATATTCAAAAACGAACTAATAAATTATCTCCGCTGATTAATAACAGGGAAACTGTAGAAAAACAGGAAATTAGGATGATGAGATATAAATAAATTGAAAAAAAGAAAAGAAAAACCGGAGCTCAGTGAGAATTTCAAACATTGCATTAAGCAAAGATCGAGTGAAACAGGAGAATTATATCCAACAGTAGATGAATGGACAACTTTGAGAGACTAAATAGCGAAGGCAGCATAGGATTAAATAGGTAATAATTAAGCGGAAATTAAAGAGATATTAATGAAATCGACGAAAAAAGAAAATATAAAAATGTAGCAAACGAAAAATGAAAGGCAAAAGCGAATAAAGTCGTCTAAGAGACGAGGTTGACAAGAAATGCAAAATCGCAAATCTGGAATGTCTGAACGAAAACTGAAAGACTGGAGTAGCATGTGTAAGTATGGCATTAGTAGATGGCCTCTGTAGAAAAATTAAAGAGACCTTCTGAGAAACTAGAAGCAGCTGTATGAATATAAAGAGCTCAAATGGCAATGAAGACTAAGCAAAGAAGGGAAAGCTGAAAGGTGAAAGGGCTATATTGAAGAGTTATAAAAGGAAAATAATTATTTGATTGATTGATTCCGGGGAGGGGACCAAACAACGAGGTCATCCGTCCGATCGGATTAGGGTCGGATAGGGCAGGAAGTCGGCCGTGCCCTGTCTGAAGCGATTTCAGATAAATCACGGACGAGGGTTTGAACAGTCGTCCTTCCGAATGCGAGTCCAGTGTGTTAACAACTTCGCCAACCCGTTCAGTAAAATAAACTTGAAGATAGTATTAAATAAAAGGACGACGAAGTAAATGAATATGAAATGGAAGATGTGATTATAAGGGGCAAGTCTCACAGAGCACTGAAAGACGTAAACCAAAACAAGGCCCCTCTGGCAAACGATATTTCTTCAGAATTCTCGAGGTACTTGGGAGAGCTAATAGCGACAAAACTAATCCACCAGGAATGCAAGTTACGTGAGACAGGCGAAATACTCTCACACTTCAAGAAGAAGCCAAGAGCTTACAAGTGTGAGTACTGCCAAACTATCCGTTTAATAAGGCATGCTTGTAAAATACTGACAAGAATTATTTGAAGAAGCATGGAAAAACTGGTACAAGGCGACCTAGGAGAAGATAAGTTCGGGTTCCAGAGCACGATGTAGGAATACCATGCCATTCAAAACGACTTCTAGTCATCTCGGGATTGATAAATACAGGTCCTGTATGGTTTTCAAGGGACTTATACCATTGTTCCTGCAAAATAGTGGCAAATTCAGGTAACGACGATGGAGGTCGAGAGGGATCGCGCATCCTCCTGCCACAGTAGGAACCATTGGCTCAATGGAATTGAGACCTGGTGACTATGGTGCCCAGGGGAGATGCAAAAATTCTTCTTCGTGCTCATAAGACCAGTCCTGCCCAATGTGAACTGTGTGAACAGAAAATCTGTCGTCTTGACACACAGCATCATTGTTGTGGAACAAACAGTGTACCATGAGATGGACGTGATCAGCCAAAATGGTCGCAATCCTCTTCAGTGACACTCTTTTCTGTCCTCGTTGTGACTTAGTGATGATGTTCTTCAGCTTTCGCTGTATACGGTATACACTGAAGAGCCAAAGAAACTGGTACACCTGACTAATATCGTGAAGGGACCCCGCAAACACGCAGAAGTGCCGCAACACGACGTGGCATGGACTCAACTAAGATCTGAAGTACCACTGGAGGGAATTCACATCATGAATCCTGCAGGGCTGCCCATAAATCCGCAAGAGTACCAGGGAGTGGAGATCTCTTCTGAACAGCACGTTGCAAGGTATCCCCGATATGCTCAATAATGTTCATGTCTGGAGAGTCTGGTGACCAGCGAAAGTGTTTAAACTCCGAAAAGGGTTTCTGGAGCCGCTCTGTAGCAATTCAGGACGTGTGGGGCGTCGCATTGTTCTGTTGGAATTGCCCAAGTCCGTCGGAATGCACAATGGACATGAATGGATGCAGCTGATCAGACAGGATTGTTACGTACGTGTCACCTGTCAGGGTCGTATCTAGACGTATCACGAGTTCCATATCACTCTAACTGCACACGCCCCACACCATTACAGAGCCTCCAGCAGCTTAAACAGTCCCCTGCTGACATGGAGGGGTACACGAGTGGGTCTTCGGCTACAAAAGCCCATATCGATGATTTCGTTGAATGGTTGGCACGCTGACATTTGTTGATGGGCCAGCATTGAAATCTGCAGCAGTTTGCGGAAGGGTTGCTCTACCCTCAAGTTGAATGAGTCTCTCCAGTCGTCTTCGGTCCCGTTCTTACAGGATCTTTTTCCGGCTTCAGCGATGTCGGAGATTTGATGCTTTACCAGATTCCTCATATTCGCGGTACACTCGTGAAATGGTCGTACGGGATAATCCCCACTTCCTCGCTACCTCGGAGATGCTGTGTCCCATCGCTCGTAGGCCGACTATAACACTACGTTCAAACTCACTTAAATCTTGGTAACCTGCCACTCTACCAGCAGTAACCGATCTAACAACTGCGCCAGACACTTGTCTTATATATGGCGTTGCCGACCGCAACGCCATGTTCTGCCTGTTTACGTGTCTCTGTATTTGAATATGCACGCCTATACCAGTTTCTTTGGCGCTTCAGTGTAAATCTTCTATATAGTGCCTCTTGAAACACCAAACGCTTCGGCTACCTTGTGCCTACATAGGATTACAAATCCACCCCTCTACAACTACACAATTGATGACAAATTACCGGAAACAGTGTCTACTGTAAAAAAATTGAGAACAACTATGCGGAGCGACCTTATGTAGAATGACCACATAGAGCAAACAGTGGGAAAAAATAGGAAGAATATTAAGGAACTGTAATTCTTCCACAAAGGAAGTGGCTTATAAGGCGCTTGTTCGACCGATTCTTGAGTATTGTTCGTTAACATGGGTCCCTTACAGGTGGGCCTGATAAAAGAGATAGAGAAGATCCAAAGAACAGCGGCGCGTTTCGTCACAGGATTGTTTCCGGGAAGTGTTAACATGTTAACTCCTCCAATGTACATCTCACGTAATGACCACGACGAGAATATTCGATAAATTAGAGCCAATACAGAGGTTTACCTACAATGATTCTTCCAACGCGCCAAGTGGAACAGAGTAGCGGGGGGAGAGGGGGGTCAGTTAATGGTACCATACGTAACATCAGGTAGCTAGAGAAGTATGATGTATATGTAAAATAAAGTCGTTGTATAGCCTCTTGAATTAAGTTGACCTACAATTATTGCAGCTCGTTCTTGATATCCTGGGTATGGCACCGGCAAAGAGTTCATGTCCGAGCTGGTCCTACACATTTTTTATCGAGGATAGATGTGGAGACATTGTTGGCTACCTGCATATCTCACATCGCGTGGACATTTCATAGAGACACATACCATGTATGGACAAGTGGTATATAGTTGACAAACGCACACATAAGAACGCAGGACGTTAATGGCGTACTGTTGCGCCATCAGAGTACCCTCCATCACTACCAGTAACAAACACTGAGTCACATCTGACGAGACCTGACACCCGGACGCCATTAGTAACATTCTCCAAAACATTGGAACAATGGTAACTCTCTTCAGATCGCCACCATATTCGCGAACGATAGTCATTCTATGTAGTGCAGACAATTCATTGGTGAGCACAAGGTGATGTGATTCATCAGAAATCCGTGCTTTCCAGTCACGGCACCACTCCAAATGCAGCCGTTGATGTTGTGATGCTAACAACAGCCTACACATGAGAGGGTTAGTCACTAGTCCAGCTGCTATTAATCTATCAGTGCTGAGGATTGACACAGAATGTTGCAGGGAGCCCATTACTCGCCCTCGGATGTGAAATGGTCACGATGTGCTTGCTGCGCAAATCAACGATTCTGTCTTGTGATGGTCTGAAACTTGAAGACAAGTATGCATGCCCCTCACATTCCCATACAGTCCAACATCAGACCATTGTTACATTTGAATGTGCCATGAAACTCAATACTGCAGGATTCCACCAGCGTGCCAAATTGATACCTAAAAGAAAAGGTCACTTTCTAACTCGAGTCAGGTGATGTTAATGCCATGACACGACTACATAGAACATCCATGAGCTTCGCAGTGATCACTCAACATCTGACACTGTGCACGATCCCTACACACTGATCAGCCATAACACTGTGACCACCTACCTAATAGCCGGTGTGTCCACCTTTGGCATGGATAACATGGGCGACACGTCATGGCATGGAGGCAATGAGGCCCTGGTAGGACTCTGGAGAGAGGTGGCACCACATCTGCACACAAAAGTCACGTAATTCCCGTAAATTCTGGGGACGCAGGTGGTGAGCTGAGATGCCAAGTTCAAGCACATCCAAGATGTAAAACTTTTTCCAGCAGTACACCTCCAACATTTTACAGATGCAAAGACCTACTGCAGGCCTGATCCCGTTTGGTTTGCATTGGATTGCGCCACATGCCGCAATAAGGACACCGATCAGTGGTTTTAAAGCTCTGGCAAGGGACAGTTACCTGCTGCGACATTTTTATATGCGGTATCGTATGTACCCGTTGCTACCAAATATGAGACAATCCGAAGATGCCTAAGTAAAGGTTAAACGCGTCATTGGGAAGTAATAAAAAATTGTAAAACCTCAACCCCGACTACCTGTTTCTTCGCATCCCAGATGTGTTCAATCGGATTCAGATTGGGCCAGCACATCATCTGGATCTTGCCTGTGTGTTCCTCGAACCCCTGCATCACACTCTTGGCCTTCTGACATTGTGCATTATCTTGTTGAGAAATGCCACTACCATTGGGAAACGTGATCTTCGTGACTCCTTCATGTACATGGTCTGAAACCAGTGTACGATACTCCGTGTTTGTCACGGTGCCTTGCACGAACTCCACTGGACCCATGGTGCTAACGTGAATGCTCCCCAGAACATAATGTAGCCACCGCCAGCTTGTCTCCGTCCAACAGAACACATGTAAAGGAGCTATTCCCAAGGAAAACGACGGACCCTCCATCGCTCTCCAACTGCGCCAACGTTCAGTGCCGATGGCCGCTTGCCCACTTCACTCATAGTTGCCAATGTCGTGGTGTTAACATTGGCACATGCATGAGACTGACTGCGGAGGCCAATCGTTAGGAGTTTTCATTGCACTGTGTGTTCAGACACACTTGTACTCTGCCCAGCATTAAAACCTGATGTTAGTTCCACCACAATTCGCCATCAGTCCTGTTTTAGTCTGACCAGCCTATGACGTCTGACATTTGTAATAAGGGGTGGCCACTCGACCCGACGACGTCTGGACGTGGTTTCATCCTGGTTTCGTCACCTGTTGAAGACACCACAGCATTCCTCGAAAACCCAACAAGTCCTTCAGTTTCCGAAATGCTCGGACCGAGCCTTCAGGCCATCACAATCTGCCCTCGGTCAAACTTAGATAGATCGCACACCTTCCCCATTCTACACACGGGCAGCACGCTCACTGATACTACATGCACTGAGCGTGTGTCCGACTAGCAGTCGTTCCCCGCCAGGTGACCCTGCTATCGCTTGGACGGGTTTATATCGATAGTAGGTCGGTTGTCATAATGTTCTGACTGATGAGTGTATATCCCACCAGGCTTGATAACAACACTAAACACGTACAAAACTAAAGCACTCGAGAGGTCACTCGACCTGTCACGGAGAATTGCGTCTCCAGTCATTTACTTAAACGCCGATGGTGTGTATGTGTGCGAAGTTACAGTGACATCCGCCCATGTCTTGCGGGCGCTTCGCAATTTTATCAGCCAGTGTGTTTTATGAATGACAGTCTATCTCCTATCTGTATTTCGGTTTATTTATGTATTCAGCGATGATGAGGAGTGTGCAGGATGGAGTAGTACAAAGGGCTCCATCAATCCAGTCTTCACACTGAATTTCACAACAAGAACATCAACAACGTGAGTCTTTTCTGAAGTCAGTACCAACCGCGCGAAGTGGCGTAAAGGGAAGTCACTGAACTCGTTATAGATGGTGGTTCAAATCCCCGCCCACCCGTCATGACTTCCCTTAAATTCCTAGATCGTTTGAGGAGAATGCTGAGATAGTTGCTCTGAAAGGATACTGCCGATTTCGTTCTGCGTCCTTCTCCAATTCGAGTAACAGCGGGCAACATCTCTGCCAAAGACGTTGCGCTGCGAGAAACTGTTAGTAGAACCTCCGTTTGCGAGTAGAGTGCAGTCTTGGAGAGTGAGAGGAGGAGTCGTATCTTGTGATGGAGTAAGATGTGTTTAGGCGATGCTGCGTGCCGACAATAGTTTTCCTATATTCCTTTTCATTTATGGAGAGATATTTTGTAATTTCATTCAGAAAACTTCGATTTGAAATTTGTGGTAAGGTCTTATGGGAGCAAACTGCTGAGGTCATCGGTCCCTAAGCCTACATACCACCTACTTAATCTAACTTAAACTAACTTACGCTATGGACAACACACACACACACACACACACACACACACACACACACACACACACATGCCCGAGAGAGGACTCGAACCTCCGACGGGGAGTGCCGCACCAGAAAACTTCAAAAAGTACTGTAATAGCGCATTTGCAGAGACATCCAAGCATAGTAATTTGTTCAGTAATTTAGAAATGGATATTTTTATGATAACATAACAATGTGTGATGTACTGACGATAGCATACGCGTTTGTAAGAAAGTAAAGAGAATTTGTTCAGGTGTCCCCACTATTAATGTAAAGTGAATTTTTAATATTTAAAGTGTTAAAATATTTTGTCTTAGTGATGTAAAGTTTTGTTAATACAGTTACTTTATTGATTTTCCATAAATCAGAAATCGTGTTTTTGTCATGTTTCACATACACAATTCTGCTTTCCCGAGTTTCTCAGTAACAGAACTTCAATTGACAATGATTATTGCAGTAATGACATTTATCAGCACAAAAGTTTTGTGAATCTCTCCATAGTTTGAAGCACGTATTGTACATCACATTGCCAGTAGTTTGAATTTTTGCTTTTTAACTAGCATAGCAGCAGCAGCTGCAGTAGTTTCGAGATAGCAGCAGCACAGCATTTATTCATTGCGCAAACAGGTAGGCCATTTATAATTTACATGTGATAAAATGAACATTTCAACACTGACATACATTTCAGACAGGACATTTTGGGTAGTTATTTATATTTCATATTTTCCTCGCAGCAGGTTGCTTCTAAACTGCTAACAGGACAGTTTCCTTAAATTTAACATAACAGACTGTACTCTCGCCACGACCGTTGCAGTACACAGTTTACTGTTACATTTGTGATTACTTTTTGCATTGCTGATCACCTTTCAACCTTTAGGAGATTACTTACGAACTTAAATACGAGCTTTCACATTTGAACTTAAATACAAGCTTTCACTTATGAACTTAAATAGTAGCTTTTACTTATGAGCCGGCCGAGATGGCCGAGCGGTTCTGGGCGCTACAGTCTTGCCTCGGGCATGGATGTGTGTGATGTCCTTAGGTTAGTTAGGTTTAAGTAGTTCTAAGTTCTAGGGGACTGATGACCTCAGATGTTAAGTCCCATAGCGCTCAGAGCCATTTGAACCATAACAGCTTAAAATACATTTTGTTACCTAGCCGGTTCAATGTAAACAACGCTTTATTTTATCACAGAAACAAAATACAATTATGATCGAATAGTCTTTCACGTTCGGGAATAAGGTGATTTAGAGTTACTACGGTTGTTACCGACCAGATGTGGATATGTAATACATTTATGCGTCAAATGGCTCTGAGCACTATGGGACTTAACTTCTGAGGTCATCAGTCCCCTAGAACTTAGAACTACTTAAACCTAACTAACCTAAGGACATCACACACATCCATGCCCGAGGCAAGATTCGAACCCGCGACCGTAGCCGTCCTAATACATTTATCTTGGCAGGTACTTTCCCAGTATAGTCTATGAAGTAATGAGTGAAAACATTTCTTTCTCTGTAAGGTAAACTTCCTCCTCGGGTTGATGGGATTTCATTGTCTACCTGTAGATCACACGCCATGCTTTTCAAATCCTGTGGCATTTTTCAGCCACCTTTCTCCGGCGAATTTCAGCATGCAGTCTTAGCGCAAGACATCCCAAACTGCCTTACAAACTTTCCTTACTATTGTACACAGTGTTCTGTGGCTGATCCTGTATTGACGATGCAGTTCAGTTAGACTGTAGCCGCGCGGGATTAGCCGAGCGGTCGTGGGCGCTGCAGTCATGGACTGTGCGGATGTTCCCGGCGGAGGTTCGAGTCCTCCCTCGGGCATGGGTGTGTTAGTGTGTTTGTCCTTATGATAATTTAGATTAAGTAGTGTGTAAGCTTAGGGACTGATGATCTTAGCAGTTAAGTCCCATAAGATTTCACACACATTTGAACATTTTGAGTTAGATTGTATTTACTATCTACATATCTAAGAAAGACGAACGATTGACGTTACGGTTGTTGTTGTACTGCTAATTCATAAAATGACTGTACATTCATTCGAAAATAAAAGAATTTACTTTCATATTCTCCTGAATCTATACATAGTGTCGTGAACGCTTCTTTCATCAGCCGTGAACTAACCACTGGATAAGCCTAAACCATCGAGTTGCGTTTAAGGTGTTGATAAACGGAAGAGGCAAACACTTGCATGCTTCCTTCTTCCTACGTGCTTATTGGTTGGCTTCCATTCTAGCACCGCTGCACCATTATCGCTGCACTAAAACGATTCCTGACGCCTCGATCCGCTGTGAGCTCGGGCGGCTGTTAAGCCATCCTCTCACGGGACCTGGAAACGCACGTGGAACAGCAGCTGGCGACATCACAGCGTGGAATTCCACTTTCCAGCTCATTTCGGGGCGTGAAATATAGAATTTATCATGTCAGATTTTTGCCTCAAGGAGAGGAACGTGGTAACCAGACGCGACATCGTTTTACATCATAGCCGGCCCGGGTGACCGAACGATTCTAGGCGCTACTGTCTGGAACCGCGCGACCGCTAAGAATAACTTAAAGAATAACTTATACCGGTATGTATCTCAGGTTGTTGTACAACATTATGTAGTGTTCCTCTACCAGCAATCCACTATTGAAGCGCCGGCCGGAGTGGCCGAGCGGTTCTAGGCACTACAGTCTGGACAGGACATGTAGGTTACAGCCTCAAGACATCACAGCATTGTGTGGTAGCCTAACAGATTGCAGGTAATAGTCACTAGAACTCCAAACACTTCGGAGTTGCATAATCACTCGCAGGTAATTGGCTTGAAACATCTCAGACATTGCCAGTAGCCTTCTGGACTGTAGGCAATAGGGGCGAAAAATCCCAGAAGCCCTGCATCCTACCAGCAGTTTACAGTAGTGTATGTTCTGCATGTAACAGCCACAAGACCGCCCAGCATTTTACAATATCCTAATGGTCTGTAGGTAAAAACTCCAAGATCTACCAGCAATTTCAGGTAGCCTTTTGACATGCAGAAAAAAGCTCTGAAGCCTCCTAGCAGTTTAAAATAGCAAAACAGTCTGCAGGTAATAGCCCTGAAAAGTTAAAGCAGATTGTGGTAGCCTAATGGCCTGCGGGTAATAGCCTTGACACTACGTCGCAGCCGGCCGCGGTGGTCTCGCGGTTCTAGGCGCTCAGTCCGGAGCCGCGCGACTGCTACGGTCGCAGGTTGGAATCCTGCCTCGGGCATGGATGTGTGTGATGTCCTTAGGTTAGTTAGGTTTAAGTAGTTCTAAGTTCTAGGGGACTGATGACCTCAGCAGTTAAGTCCCATAGTGCTCAGAGCCATTTTTGAACTATTGAAGCAATCGACGAATCCGAATCTGTTTTTTGTTATTTTCTTCGCTGTTCTTCAAACAATCGCTAATAGAGTTAACGCAGTTACTTTACGAGCGACATTTTCGTGAAGCGACGGTGCGGTTTGCGAGTCAAATTAAGCCGCTGGAAAAGACCTAGAGCGCAAATCACGTTGAAAAGCTCGTCCCGTGTGCGAACGGCGGTGTCTCTCGTGATGTCAGATTTCTCGTCCGCTTCCACGTCAATCTTAGCTGCTTCGACCCGTGTGATGGCGGCTTTAGGCGCGTGCGTCGATTCTATATCGAGTGCCAGTAATGAAACTCGTACAGTGACTATATTGGTGGCGGTCGCCACCGGCGCGCCTGGTTTCAGCCCCTGCAGCCAGCGTCTAATTATACTTGCCACTTCCGGCGCGGCGCTGGAGCAGGAAATGCCTGTGGGCCCCAAAGGCAGAGCGCGGCCCGCTTAGCGGTCCCCTTTCTGCAGTCTGCGCACCGCTTCCGGCGCAGCCGCCTCGGCTAACAGTTCAGGGAACCCGCAAGGCATGCCACGCGCGTCCAATGGAACGCCTGCACAGCCCTCTCGATCAGACGTGTCTAGTCTGAGACCGATGGACGGTCACTGGTAGCCGGTTGTACATGCCAACTGATGATTCAAACACGCCCAGACGTCCTTAATACCAGTGCCGTTCAATAAACAATACCACATTATTTTCTTTTCCCTCAAAATATTATTATTCCCGAGAAAAAGAAATAAGTTGTATGAATAAAACGGAGAATATAATTTATTCTCGGTATTGCGGAGAAAATTCTCAGATTAGCACGAATAAAGCGAGTCGAAGAATATACTCCACCGGAAATATTCTCAGTTTGAGTTAAAAGGTGGGCGAAGTTGGTCAACGTGACGAACATTCTTCAATTTCATATTAACAAAATTAGAGAAGTTTGCCACAAGCCTAGAACATTCTCCGTTCTAGAAATCAGGCAAAAAAGGTATACGAAGCTCAAAGAAATACTGAAGAGAGGAATTGTAGAAGTTTGTACAGTTCATCTTTTGGATCTGCGGTTCTTGTCCTTTCTTTCTGCGTTTGCAGTTAAATAATGGGATATGGGTTCTCCATTTTTACAAACACATTTTTTTTACCCAAACATGTTTCAGCACCTCTGTGCCTTCATCAATGGGTTTTTGTTTAATGAAAACTGTAAAAAGTGAACATATTTTAGGTTGTAACTGACCTAACAAAGTGATTTTATGCAAAACCGTCTAATGTAAAATAACGTTAAGAAGCAAAACGAACAAAAACTTTCTTTAGGCCTCTCTTTGATAGATCAGTTACAATCGAAAGTATGTTCACTTTTTACAGTTTTCAATAAACAAAAACACACTGATGATGGCACAGAAATGCTGATATATGTTTGGGTAAAAAGAAAAAAAACAGTGTGTTTGCAAAAGGGTGGATCCCATATCCCATAAGTTTATACAGGTTTAAAAGCAAAAATATTTCTACATTGTAGAGCTTGCAGCACAATATGGATCACAGTACAACATTTTAATGAATAAATAATTCTGTTGGCTTCTTAGAGTTTGATATTCTCTCCTAATGTAAGCTAATTTCGGAGTTATTGCCTTTTCCTTGTACAACGTTTTGCTGTTGATAGCGTATTGGTAAGAATTGGATCAGGTTATAAAGCTGTCTGTATGGAACTAGCTGTCAAATCTTACGAAAAATACGTAATTATTTACAATACAAGACGGTTAGAACATCACGACCCTTTACAAATCCGGCATATAAATACGTTATAACAACTTAATACAAGTAAACCTAGGCCACATTAATAAGTTGTCAAATTCTACAAAAAATACATAATTGCTCATATCATCAGACAGAAAAGATACCCGACACAGATGCAGTTTGTACATACGCCTTGAACAACTTAATGTTGTACTGGAAAATCGGAACAGCGCCAAAATAAGCTTACAGCACGAACGAATAGTAGACACTAATCATCTGGCAGGAATTAACTATTCTTTAAAATGAAAACATTATTTGGCTGCCAAACCACTTTCCTGAAAATCATGAAAGAATAGGGGGTAACATTTCAGACAAAGCAAATATTAAAACATTATTGTACTATTTAGCAGGCTCAGGTTAGAAGATTGGTGCAGGAGAGTACTTAAGTGCACACTAGACAATTGTGTCACTGACATTTTCAGATGTTCATCACCATGTTTTTTTTTTTTCACTGCAGAAATCTTATGTTTTGTTCTTTTAGAAATAAGTAAGTGGAACAGAAAAAGTAATAACTGCTTTATTACAAACCTATGGATCTGTTTCTCACAGCGAAACCGCATGAGCGACCGCTTAAGTACTTGGCTCGCGAGCCGAACATTATGCATCATGTTTAACCAAAATTATCTCGTGTTAGAAAACTCTGCCAGAATTTCGGTCTGTACTAGATAAAAATGCGATATATTCTTAAGATTTCGTTCGCACAAGGTGTTTACCTAGCTTCAGTAACAAAAAAGTTTCCCGCATGTCGAAAATTAGTCGGCCGCTGTGGCCGAGCGGTTCTAGGCGCTTCAGTCGAGAACCATGCTGCTGCTACGGTCGCAGGTTCGAATCCTGCCTCGGGCATGGGTGTGTGTGTGATGTCCTTAGGTTAGTTAGCTGTAAATAGTTCTAAGTTCTAAGGGACTGATGACCACAGATGTTAAGTCCCATAGTGCCCAGAGCCATTTGAACCATTTTGAAACTGAGAACAATCTCTCTGAGAATCTTCTCTAGAGATTGTTCTGTTTTTTTTTTATTCGTACTACCCAATACCAATCAACATTAATTTTTATTTATTTATTTATTTGAGTCATCAGTCATCTGACTTGTTTGATGTGGCTCGTCACTAATTCCTCTCCTGTGCCAACCTCTTCATCTCAGAGTAACACTTGCAATCTATCTCCACAATTATTTGCTGGATGTATCCCAATCTCTGTCTTCCTCTACAATTCCCACCCTCTAAAGCTCCCTCTTGTTCCATGTAATTTATTCCGTGATGTCTTAACAGATATCCTATGAGCCTGTCCCTTCTTCTTGTCAGTCTTTTTCAACATATTCCTTTCTTCGCCTGTTCTGCGGAGAATCTTTTCCTTCCTTACCATCATCAGGCGACCTAATTTACAACATTCTTTCGCAGCACTACCTCTCAAATGCTTCGATTCTCCTGTGTTCCGGTTTTCCCACATCCATGTTTCATTATAATGCAGTGCTGTGCTTCCACCTTACATTCTCAGAAATTTCTTCCTTAATACCTACATTTGATGTTAACAGTCTCTTCTTGGCCTGGTATGTCCTTTTTGCCAGTGCTAGGCTGCTTTTTATGTTCTCCTTGCTCCGCCCGTCACACCTACGCAACAGAATTCCTTAACTTCACTTACTTTGTGATCAATATTTACTCTCAATCCATATTCTGTACCCATAATGCTGTTCATTACAATTAATAGGCCCTGTGATTCTTCTTCACTTTCACTGAGGACAGCAGTGTCATGAGCAAATCTTAACATTGATATCCTTTTACCTTTTAATCTCAGTCTTGAATCTTTGTTTTATTTCCGTCATTGCTTCTTCGACGTATAGTTTGAATAGCAGGGGCGAAAAATTACACCCCTGTCTTACATATTTTGTAATCTATGCACTTCGTTCTTCGTTTCCCACTCTTTTTCTTATCTGTTGGTTCATATCAACTGTCTTTCCTCATAGCCTACCCATATTTTTCTTAGGATTTCGAAGACTTTGCACCATCTGATATTGTTGAACGGGTTTTCCAGACGACAATTCGGATGAACGTGTCTTGATTTTTCTTCAGTCTTGCTTCCATTATCAGCCCCAACGTCGGAACTGCCTCACTAGTGCATTTACCGTTTCTTTTATATGTACAATTTTTCGACATAGTCTCCATCACGTTCCGTATCCTTGCACCAGCTTTGTGTAAGAGCCCATATTCCCCGTCGGTAAAAGCTCATAGCGGTGCACTCAGGTTTCGTCACGGGTAACGACCTACGACTGAAGGGTCCCTTCATTGGCCTGAGACTGCTCTAGTAATTCAGATGAACGGAGGTATGTTGTGAGCATTCGTGGAACTCACCGTTAAATATCCAAGAGTCTCAGTCATTGCACACACACTTTCAATACGCAGCCATAGCTGCAGTGTCAGTTGTCGGTTGTGACGCGTCAGTCTGCTGGAATAATGGCATCCTGTGACTTACCGTGTCGGGAACAGTGACTGTGAAAGGACGTACCGAACGTGACCGATCGTGGAGCTCAGTTCCTGCTCTTTCTGACACATTATCTCTCTTTGCCTATCGTCTAAGTCTAACATTTCTCCTGTCAACTGCATCATTACCATATACTGCACACAAACGTTTATGGTGTAACACCCCACCCGTCACTTATCTGGTTTTGGCGTGTGTTCACCGCAGCTAATTGACTAACAGATCAACAGAGAGTATAAAACTGCCGCAATATCGGATAACGCGGTGGCTGTGTTGACATTAATTGATTCAGAATTAATCACTTTTAATTAAAAAGGGGTGCACATTGATATTATATTCAGCTATTGAACACCAGATGCAAATGTTGAACATAAAATTAATGAAGAAAGTGACTTGGGATTTCAACTACTTGATTGAAAACAGATGCAGTAGATTAGCAGAGATTTATTTTACCTCATGACCTTCAATCATCACATTACATAACTCTCCTAACAGGCAGTGGTAATAAATTGCGTTTGCGTGGAGTAAGGCGCGATAAATCAAAAGTAATTCCTATCAACTGACCCACGCGTAATGCGAATTGCGAGAAGAATTCTACAATACATGGCCCATGAAACCCTCGTGGAAACTTTGCCGACGTGATCCAACAAATTAATCAGTGGCCTAATTCAAGCCAGAGCGGGTGCAATATCACCGAATTCAGCGTGGCGGGGCGGCGTCATTGTTGGGAGGACGTCGGCCGGCCTCGTGGTGCTGCAAGGCTGCGCTCGTCTATTCACTCCTAGCTATCTTGCTCAGTACATAGCTGAACCAAAACTTTCTATCTCCGAGCTCAATCGTTCCATTTGCTAAGTCCTAAACTGCAGAGATGCTCACTCTTTCTCAGGCAAGCTGAGTAAAGAACGCCACGTCCGCACTCTAGGCAAGCTGGGAACGGAAGACCTCTACGGGGACTTCTCCCAGTCCGCTCTTCGCCTCGGTTTCCCCTCCAGCAAAATCACTTACTCCAATTGCAGCGCAAGTCGCGTTAATTATGCGTCGCTTCCTAGCGTCGACCTTATTGTACCAGCTTAATAGGAATGATGTTCAGGCTGTGCCCTGAAGGAGTTTCGATGTCAGGAACTTGCCGTTGGGCGCCGCTGCTGGTAAGGCGACGTAGCGTCCACAATACGAGCACGAAGAGTCTCTACATTTGGTACCGGGGTTGCGTAGACAAGAGCTTTCAAATGGCCCCATAAATGAAACTCGAGAGGGTTGAGGTCAGGAGAGCGTGGAGGCCATGCAATTGGTCCGCCTCTACCAATCCATCGGTCACCGAATCTGTTGTTGAGAAGCGTACCAACACTTCGACTGAAATGTGCAGGAGCTCCATCGTGCATGAACCACATGTTGTGTCATACTTGTAAAGGCACATGTTCTAGCAACACAGGTAGAGTATCTAATATGAAATCATGACAACGTGCTCCATTGAGCATAGTTGGAAGAACATGGGGCCCAATCAAGACATCATCAACAATGCCTGCCCAAATGTTCACAGAAAATCTATGTTGATGGCGTGATTGCACAATTGCGTGCGGATTCTCGTCAGCCCACACATGTTGATTGTGAAAATTTACAATTTGATCACGTTGGAATGAAATCTCATACGTAAATAGAACATTTGCACTGAAATGAGGATTGACACATTGTTGGATGAACCATTCGCAGAAGTGTACCCGTGGCGGCCAATCAGCTGCTGATAGTTTCTGCACACGCTGTACATGGTACGGAAACAACTGGTTCTCCCGTAGCACTCTCCATACAGTGACGTGGTCAACGTTACCTTGTACAGCAGCAACTTCTCTGACGCTGACATTAGGGTTATCGTCAACTGCACGAAGAATTGTCTCGTCCATTGCAGGTGTCCTCGTAGTTCTAGGTCTGTCGCAGTCGCGAGTCATAGGCTGGAATGTTCCGTGCTACCTAAGACGCCGATCAATTGCTTCGAACGTCTTCCTGTCGGGACACCTTCGTTCTGGAAATCTGTCTCGATACAAACGTACCGCGCCACGGCTATTGGCCCGTGCTAATCCATACATCAATTGGGCATCTGCCAACTCCGCATTTGTAAACATTGCACTGACTGCAAAACCACGTTCGTAATGAACACTAACCTGTTGATGCTACGTACTGATGTGCTTGATGCTAGTACTGTAGAGCAATGAGTCGCATGTGAACACAAGAACCGAAGTCAACAGTACCTTCCTTCAATTGGGCCAACTGGCGATGAATCGAGGAAGTACAGTACATACTGACGAAACTAAAATGAGCTCTAACATGGAAATTAAGCGTTTCCGGACACATGTCCACATAACATCTTTTCTTTGTTTGTGTGTGAGAAATGTTTCCTGAAAGTTTGGCCGTACCTTTTTGTAACACCCTGTATAATCACCGATTCGGAAACCGCGAAGCTCGCGTTGCTGAACTACACTGAATCGTAATCTGCGCAGAGACGAAAGAGAGAGCGGCGTTGAATGTTACTTCTTTCGTCTGAACTAGGTTTGAACTCGGTTTACGCAAACGTTCCACTCGGTTAACTTGAGTTAACCCGAGTTGGACTTACCGCTACTCTCTCTCTCTCTCTCTCTCTCTCTCTCTCTCTCTCTCTCTCTCCCTCTCCTGCTGAAACCTCTGGCAGCCAAAGAGTAACATTTCACTCACGTGTTCAGGCATCCAAGACGCTCATAATCCCAAAGATTTCAAACAAAACTGCAGTTTATCATGAAGCAACTCCGGCGTTCCTAAAGAAAATGGATTGTGACCTTTGCTGTGAATCTTACCTATTACTGACCTGGCATGCAGTATTAACCTTATAAATTTTGCAGATAATGAAGTTATCTACTGTTAAGAAAACTGCACAAATATTCAATCTGATCACAATAAGATTTCAAAATGGCGTAGAGATCGGCAACTTGATTTAAATGGGCAGAAATGTAAATTGTGCACTCCTAAAGCGAGAAAAAGAAAAAAAAAAACTTAGTATCCTCCGGCTACGCTATCACACGCGTTCACTCGCAGGTGAGGAGATGACAGAATTCGGATTAATTGTAGGATAGGGGGAAAATTCAGTCAGTCTACAAAGAAGATTTCTTACCAATCACTTCCGCGTCCATCTTAGATGTTGCTAAAGTATGTTGGGTTGATACCACATAAGAGTATAGGGGATACTGAATGTACACAGAAAGGACGGCACGAATAGTGACGTGTCAGTTTGACTCTCTGGAGAGCGCCGCAGAAGTACAGGAAAACCTGAACTGGCAGACCCTTGAAGAGGGACGCCAATTATATCATGAAAGCCTAGCTATAAAGTTTCGAGAGCCAACGTTAAGTGGAAAAACCAGGGATCTTTAGCAACCCACTAATCGCTCCCGTAGCGACCGCGAAAAATTAAACTAATTACAGTTCCGACAGACGCAGTCATTCTTCCCGTGCTGCTTACCCGACTGGAAAGGTGAGAATTCTAATATAAGACGCAATCATGGATGTAAAATAAGGGAAGCTGGCATGACGTCACAAACTTGAAGCCGACGTCTGCCACACTAGTAGGGCCGAACATTAACTTCTGGTGGAGGTATTTTGATAAAAAATGTCAGCTTAGATCATTTACAGGTGTACTAGTCGTTCTGATTATAGTCTGAAATCAAAAGAAAACATATTTCGTTCGTAAGTGGACTCGTTCAAACGATTTCATTTATAGACATGAATATTAGTTGCGAGAGTTACTTTCACTGCAGTGATTTTATTTCTGTAATTTGACTTTACACTTCCTATCAATACAACTCGAAGAGCGCTGTGGTTGAAAGCTGTGAAAAGGAAATATTGCAAACCAACCAGACACAGCAATATATGTTCACAGCATTTTCGGGAAGAGCGCATAGACGGAACATCAGTTTCGTCATCCGTACCAAGGAAAAAACTGTTTACCAAAGAAGGCTTTTCACATCACATACTTTGCTCCTTGGTTATTCGAAGCATGTAACAAAAACGAAGTTACATTAACGGGGCCAAACGCATCGTTTTGTTGCATCAAGTATGTCTTTAAAATGGAAAAATGTCTGATTGCGTCCACACGATTGAAATTAAGAACAAGAAGCAATTGTAAACAGTAGTCTGCTAACGTTTAGGGGATTCTAATATGGCGGCGCCGGCTTCAAAGCAATGTAGGGCAGAGAACGGCAAATGCTGACCCTTGAGGGAGAACTGAAATAAAACAAAATTAGATAAAGTTAGGAATACTATTTATTACATTAACTTTATTTAAACGTATTAATCTTACGCTCACGTAGTCAACGTAGATACATTTTCAATACAAACGTAGATATTAACAAATAAACAAACCCTTGGTGTCGGCCATTACCCTACAGAGCGTAAGGTAATTGCGGATGGTATGTGGGATAATCACGAACACAGTTTAATCATCACGTAAGTCGTAAACAAATCCTTTTAATGTACATTCACCACTCCTGCAATTTTCGTGAGCCCATAAATTAAATTTTTAGCATTTCATCCACTTTTCAGTGGGAGTCAATTTCCTGAAATGTCGAGTCGCCCCCCCCCCCCCCGCCCCCCTCCACCGATTGTACGAAGGCCGTTCGATAAATAATGCCCGAAAATTTTTGCAGTCTTTAATATAGATCGAGATTGTAATTGAACTGTCGCTACTTGAGATGGCCCCCATGACAAACGAGTGATCATAGGGCAACGAAACTTCGTGCAGGAGGAGGAGGAGGAGGTTAGTGTTTCACGTCACGTCGACAACGTGATCATGGAAACATTTGTAAGGTTATGAGGGAGAGAAATAACGAGTAAACCATTGAAATAAATATGTTTTAATTCCAAAAAAATGTTCAAATGTGTGTGAAATCTTATGGGACTTAACTGCTAAGGTCATCAGTTCCTAAGCTTACACACTACTTAACCTAAATTATCCTCAGGACAAAAACACACACCCATGCCCGAGGGAGGACTCGAGCCTCCGCCGGGACCAGCCGCACAGTCCATGACTGCAGCGCCTGAGACCGCGCGGCTAATCCCGCGCGGCATGTTTTAATTTCCACATGAGATTGTGACATTTGTTAATTGCGTACCACGTTTACGTCCTAGGTTACAAATGTTGCTCAATGTGACGATCATCTGCATCCACAAGTCAGAAACAGCACTACAGACATCATTTTACAATTGTTAGCAGACTTTTAGAAAAGTGGGTTCAGCTCTCGTGACACAGGTCGTGCACTACTTGAAGAAGAGACGTTGCGTCCAGCATTCCCAGCCATGGCAACAGTAACTTCTCCACGGATTTGTGGCTTAATTGGCCTCCGGTCTCTCCGAGCAGCAATTCCCAAATCGACAAACTGCCTATTGGCTTCTGTCTCGGGTTCTTCGGCCGACGTTCATCTAATGATTTTTCTGACGTTTCGCCAGCACGAGTGGCTGGCATTGTCAAAGCTTCACCCTCCATTGCCGGTGGTGAACTGGAGGCGAGCTCGCGGCCGCAGACTATATGTACCTGGCGCGCCAACGTCCGAGGGCTTCTCAGCGGTCATTTCCGGTGCGGTTCTCCTCTTGCTACCTGCGACGGTCGTTCGCTGCAGTACGGGAAGCCAGGATCCGTTTACCTTAAGGCTTTCCTCTTTCTTGTTGAAACTGTTCGCGTGTTTTTGGGTTTCTACAGCTTCTCTGAACAAGCGCGTGTGATAGTGCTTCTCTACAGCCAGAACTTCCGTGTCGGCGAATTTTATTACGTGGTCGGTCTCATTCAGTGCGTGTTCTGCCACGGCCGATTTCTCCACCTGCCCCAACCTGCAATGTCGCTTATGCTCTTTGATCCTGGTGTTAATGGATCGTCCAGTCATTCCGACATAAACTTTTCCGCATGTGCAAGGTATACGGTATATTCCCGACATTGCAAGTGGGTCTCTTTTCTCCTTCGCCGATCTAAGACACTCTTTGATCTTCCTTGTCGGTTTGAAAATCGTCTTTACGCCGTGTTTGCGCAATATACGGCCGATTCTGTCCGTCACTCTGGGAATGTATGGCAGAAAGGCCGTACCCGACATTTCTTTTTCTGGTTCCTTACTTCGCTGAGTGTTTGGCTCTGTTACACTTCTAATGTAATTTGTGGAGTACCCATTGCTCCTCAGAACAGTTTCCAGGTGTTGCATTTCTCGTTTGAGGTGTTGAGGCTCACATATTCGTCCTGCTCTCGTTACGAGCGTACTAATCATGCCTCTTTTCTGGCTCGGGTGGTGGTTTGACAGTTTGTGGAGGTATCGGTCCGTGTGTGTCGGTTTTCGATACACGCTGTGTCCCAGGTTTTCGCCGTCCCTTGTGACCAGCACATCTAGAAATGGCAGTTTCCTGTCCTTTTCTACCTCCATGGTAAATGTTATGTTGGCATGGAGGCTGTTCAAGTGTCTCAGGAATTCACCGAGCTGTTCTTCACCATGGCTCCACACCACGAAAGTATCATCGACGTACCTGTACCACACCTTAGGTTTGCAAGTCGCCGAGTCCAGTGCCTGTGCTTCGAATTGTTCCATGAAGAAGTTGGCCACCACTGGACTGAGAGGACTACCCATGGCGACGCCTTCCAGCTGTTCGTAGAAATCGCCATTCCACGTGAAATAGCTCGTGGTGAGACATGCATGGAAGAGCTTTTTGATGTCTTGCGGGAACATGGAACCGATGTGCTCCAGAGCGTCGCTGAGTGGCACTTTCGTAAATAACGAAACAACATCAAAACTGACCAGGATGTCGTTTGGCGCAAGTTTCAGTTTCTTCAGCTTCTCAATGAAATGTCCTGAGTCCTTAATGTATGTGTCGGTCTTTCCCACATGTGGCTGTAGAAGAGAGGCCAAGTGTTTCGCGCCGGCCGAAGTGGCCGTGCGGTTAAAGGCGCTGCAGTCTGGAACCGCAAGACCGCTACGGTCGCAGGTTCGAATCCTGCCTCGGGCATGGATGTTTGTGATGTCCTTAGGTTAGTTCGGTTTAGCTAGTTCTAAGTTCTAGGGGACTAATGACCTCAGCAGTTGAGTCCCATAGTGCTCAGAGCCAAGTGTTTCGCCAGTTTATACGTTGGTGAGCCAGGAGCGCTAACGATCGGTCTCAGTGGAACGTTGTTCTTATGGATCTTGGGTAATCCATACAGCCGAGGTGGTAGGGCTTCTGTGTTGCGCAGGTTTCTCTGTATGTCCGCCGGCAGAGAAGACGCCTTGATTAATCGATTCGTATTCCGAGTGATACGCTGCGTCGGATCTGCGCTTAGTTTGCGGTACGTCGTCGGATCTAATAGGTCTCGGATCTTTTGCTCATAATCTTCGGTCTTCATTACGACGGTCGCATTCCCCTTATCGGCAGGCAGTACCAATATACTCTTGTCGGCGTTGAGATTCTTAATGGCTTGTTCCTCTTCTTTCTTCAGGTTGCAAGCTGGTGGTTTTGCTCGGCGCAGTATCCTGGCTGTTTCAGTGCGTATTTCCTCTGCCCTTTCACAAGGAAGGGTCCGAATGGCTGCTTCGGTGTTGGCAATGATGTCCTCCATAGGTATAGTTCTCGGGATGATAGCGAAATTCCCTCCTTTTTGAAGGACTGACACTTCCTCTTCGGTCAATTGTCGTTCAGTGAGGTTGACCACTGTGTGTGACATGTCGGGAATCGCCTTGTCGGTCTGCTTCCGGCATCTTTCAAACTTTTTCTTTTGCCGCTCGGTGCAGCGCTCGAGTTCGTTCTGCATGCTCCTGTGAGTGATGCTGTCGATCTTGTCCCAGTCGTCTCGATGCATTCTGCTACTTAGTTGATAGAAAATGTCCAGAAGTTCCTGATCCGTTCTTGCCAAGTCTCTCCGTGTTGTATGTATTCGCTCACGAAGAAAAGCTCGTTCCATTCTGTCGTAGATACGATGTGCTTGGGCGGTGGTGAATAGGCGCTTGCATCTCAAGAACTTCGGTGTAGCACATTCATCTCGGCACCGTGACAGAAAGGCGAGAGAGGACATCAGTCGCGCTTTCTTCTTCCGTCGTTGGTCAAGGCGTCGGTACAATCTGCAAATCTCCTCCCCGTAGAGGCGTAATACAAAATTGTTAAGGCTTTCGTGGCCACTTGTTGACAAACTGCCTATTGGCTTCTGTCTCGGGTTCTTCGGCCGACGTTCATCTAATGATTTTTCTGACGTTTCGCCAGCACGAGTGGCTGGCATTGTCAAAGCTTCACCCTCCATTGCCGGTGGTGAACTGGAGGCGAGCTCGCGGCCGCAGACTATATGTACCTGGCGCGCCAACGTCCGAGGGCTTCTCAGCGGTCATTTCCGGTGCGGTTCTCCTCTTGCTACCTGCGACGGTCGCACCGGAAATGACCGCTGAGAAGCCCTCGGACGTTGGCGCGCCAGGTACATATAGTCTGCGGCCGCGAGCTCGCCTCCAGTTCACCACCGGCAATGGAGGGTGAAGCCCTACCACCCTACCACCTCGGCTGTATGGATTACCCAAGATCCATAAGAACAACGTTCCACTGAGACCGATCGTTAGCGCTCCTGGCTCACCAACGTATAAACTGGCGAAACACTTGGCCTCTCTTCTACAGCCACATGTGGGAAAGACCGACACATACATTAAGGACTCAGGACATTTCATTGAGAAGCTGAAGAAACTGAAACTTGCGCCAAACGACATCCTGGTCAGTTTTGATGTTGTTTCGTTATTTACGAAAGTGCCACTCAGCGACGCTCTGGAGCACATCGGTTCCATGTTCCCGCAAGACATCAAAAAGTTCTTCCATGCATGTCTCACCACGAGCTATTTCACGTGGAATGGCGATTTCTACGAACAGCTGGAAGGCGTCGCCATGGGTAGTCCTCTCAGTCCAGTGGTGGCCAACTTCTTCATGGAACAATTCGAAGCACAGGCACTGGACTCGGCGACTTGCAAACCTAAGGTGTGGTACAGGTACGTCGATGATACTTTCGTGGTGTGGAGCCATGGTGAAGAACAGCTCGGTGAATTCCTGAGACACTTGAACAGCCTCCATGCCAACATAACATTTACCATGGAGGTAGAAAAGGACAGGAAACTGCCATTTCTAGATGTGCTGGTCACAAGGGACGGCGAAAACCTGGGACACAGCGTGTATCGAAAACCGACACACACGGACCGATACCTCCACAAACTGTCAAACCACCACCCGAGCCAGAAAAGAGGCATGATTAGTACGCTCGTAACGAGAGCAGGACGAATATGTGAGCCTCAACACCTCAAACGAGAAATGCAACACCTGGAAACTGTTCTGAGGAGCAATGGGTACTCCACAAATTACATTAGAAGTGTAACAGAGCCAAACACTCAGCGAAGTAAGGAACCAGAAAAAGAAATGTCGGGTACGGCCTTTCTGCCATACATTCCCAGAGTGACGGACAGAATCGGCCGTATATTGCGCAAACACGGCGTAAAGACGATTTTCAAACCGACAAGGAAGATCAAAGAGTGTCTTAGATCGGCGAAGGAGAAAAGAGACCCACTTGCAATGTCGGGAATATACCGTATACCTTGCACATGCGGAAAAGTTTATGTCGGAATGACTGGACGATCCATTAACACCAGGATCAAAGAGCATAAGCGACATTGCAGGTTGGGGCAGGTGGAGAAATCGGCCGTGGCAGAACACGCACTGAATGAGACCGACCACGTAATAAAATTCGCCGACACGGAAGTTCTGGCTGTAGAGAAGCACTATCACACGCGCTTGTTCAGAGAAGCTGTAGAAACCCAAAAACACGCGAACAGTTTCAACAAGAAAGAGGAAAGCCTTAAGGTAAACGGATCCTGGCTTCCCGTACTGCAGCGAACGACCGTCGCAGGTAGCAAGAGGAGAACCGCACCGGAAATGACCGCTGAGAAGCCCTCGGACGTTGGCGCGCCAGGTACATATAGTCTGCGGCCGCGAGCTCGCCTCCAGTTCACCACCGGCAATGGAGGGTGAAGCTTTGACAATGCCAGCCACTCGTGCTGGCGAAACGTCAGAAAAATCATTAGATGAACGTCGGCCGAAGAACCCGAGACAGAAGCCAATAGGCAGTTTGTCAACAAGTGGCCACGAAAGCCTTAACAATTTTGAATTCCCAAATCGCCAGTTAATTTAACTTCCGAATCCTGTTCCTCAACGCCAGTGCGGGAAGAGGTCCTCTCCATAATCTTTTAACCCGTCGATACTTTCGAAGAGAAGCAGGACTACTGCTGTTGTTTCGATGAAACACCTTTACGATAAAGCCCTATTCACTTTTTCCAGACCCAATTTGACTGTTTGCAACTCTAATGCACACTGATGCTTCTCTTTCAACGCTACGTCGCCGTACCAGCAGTGGCGCCCAACGGCAAGTTACTGACATCGAAACTCCTTCAGAGCACAGCCTGAACATCATTCCTATTAAGCTGGTACAATATGGAAAATTGCTTTCCATCTACACCAGACGCCATGTCACTTATTGCGCGACCCCTGCCGCCGGAGGTTCGAGTCCTCCCACGGGCATGGGTGTGTGTATTGTTATTAGCATAAGTTGCTTTAAGTAGTGTGTAAGTCTAGGGACCGATGACCTCAGCAGTTTGGTCCCTTAGTAATTCACACACATTTGAACATTTGAATGTCTACACCACTCAAGTAAGGAAAATTTTATTATAACCACCCTATATAGAAGAAAATACATTTCTGTGTGGTTTAAATTTGCTGTTTCTTCAGCGTATCTGCGATGTTTTGATTCTATAGACGCTGGAGCAGTAATGAACCGTCTCCGTAAGACAGCCGCCCCGGAAAACGCGCTGTGAATGAATTCTGTGTCCAAAATGGGAGTCTTGTGAACATCCATTGTAAGATGGCAAGAACTATGCCCCTTACATGAAGTTATTAAAGAGGACCTAACTCACGTTGAGCGAACAGTAGGGCTGAACAAAAATGACCGACAAGCACAATGCATCTTGTAGAGGGTATAGTATGCCAAAAATCACTGACAATTCACAATGCATCATGTAGAGGGTATAGTATGGACGTATTGGAATAATTAATGTCGGGTGATGGTTTTAAAGTAATTCACACGACATGAAAACTTTGTGGAAACGCATCGATTTACTGGTGGTTAATTTATCCCACAGAGAACTTGTACGCCTGTTGATAAATGTCCGTCGTCCCGTTTTCGGTGAAACATGCGAGAAAGGCGCGCAAAGCTGCGGTGGAGCGGTCAACAGAGGCCAAAATATGCGTGTTCGTGACTATAGAAACTTCATGCTGAATTCACGGTGCGCAGAGTCTGAAGTAAATCAGGTGAAGAGCGACAGAATGAAACACGCCGGCCTCCGATGGGAACATAGGACCAAGGAATTTGAAGTACTCTCCCGGGAGTCAGAATTCCGAAAAAATTGGTGTTTTGTGCAGACGCTAACCTTGACGGGTGGCCTAGGAGGAGCTAAATAGCAGAAGTTGAGAGGAAGGGAAATTTTGTGGGAATTTGTTTTCTCTTTCAACGCTACGTCGCCTTACCAGCAGCGGCCATTCTCCAGGGCTGCATCAGCGCATCAGGGATTCCATGCGACGGAGGGTTGATGCATGTATCCTCGCTAACGGAGGACATTTTGAACATTTCCTGTAACAAAGTGTTTGAAGTCACGCTGGTATGTTCTGTTGCTGTGTGTTTCCATTCCATGATTAATGTGATTTGAAGAGAAGTAATAAAATGAGCTCTAACATGGAAAGTAAGCGTTTCCGGACACATGTCCACATAACATATTTTCTTTCTTTGTGCGTGAGGAATGTTTCCTGAAAGTTTGGCCGTACCTTTTTGTAACACCCTGATAGACTCACGAGCGTGATGGATACAACAAAGGTTGCAATTTTCGTCCTTTCAGCTTGAAATTTTGAAGATGTAAAATCCTGAAACATGCTACACAGGTTTTGACGGCTATCGGGCATTATAGGCCGCAATATTGTATCTTTTGGTTTGAAACTTTGAAAATAGACCTGGGAAACATCCAAAATTCGCAGTATTAATTTTCACAAGCATTTGTCGATCATAACGTAGCCAAAGGCCTGTTCACGAGAATAACTGCATACTGCGCTGCAGGCCGCAATTTCGAGTATTTTGATTTGAAACTCGTCATACGCGGGACCGATATTCCCATGGTGGCAAATTTAAACACCTCACAAAACGTTTTGCATCACTCCGGTTCCCAGAACTCCTAAGGACAGACGTTGACTGTGGATATTGTATCACAGACACAGTCCCTTTGACTGTTCAGAGCCGGCCGCGGTGGCCAAGCGGTTAAAGGCGCTACAGTCTGGAACCGCGCGGCTGCTACGGTCGCAGGTTCGAATCCTGCCTTGGGCATGGATGTGTGTGATGTCCTTAGGTTAGTTAGGTTTAAGTAGTTCTAAGTTCTAGGGGACTGATGACCTTAGAAGTTAAGTCCCATAGTGCTCAGAGCCATTTGAACCATTTGACTGTTCAGAGATGTCACTGAGCCCACCCAAAGATGTAAACAACCATGCATGAGCAGCGCCTATTAGACGGAGGGGGTCCGACAGCTGATCAGTTCCAGTCATTCCACAAGGAAAGAGGTACACGGCTCGTGTTGTCTGTACTTCAACCATGCCTAGACGATCAATACCGTGGTTCGATCGCGTCCGCATTGTTACTCTGTGCCAGGAAGGGCTCTCAACAAGGGAAGTGTCCAGGCGTCTCAGAGTGAACTAAAGCGATATTGTTCGGGCATGGAGGAGATACAGAGAGACAGGAACTGTCAATGTCATGCCTCGCTCAGGCCGCCCAAGGGCTACTACTTCTGTGGATGACCGCTACCTACGGGTTATTGCTCGGAATAACGCTAGTCGTGCAGTGACAGGACATTGTGTTACGACTCAGACTGTGCGCAATAGGCTGCTTGATGAGCAACTTCACTCCCGACGTCCATGGCGTGCTGCATCTTTGCAACAACGACACCATGCAGTGCAGTACTGACGGGCCCAACAACATGCCGAATAGACTGCTCAGGATTGGCATCACGTTCTCTTTACCGATGAGTGTCGCATATGCCTTCAGCCACACAATCGTTGGAGACGCGTTTGGAGCCAACACGGTCAGGCTGAACGCTTTAGACACCCTTCCAGCGAGTGCAGCAAGGTGGAGGTTCTCTGTTGTTTTGGGGTGGCATTATGTGGGACCGACATACGCCGCTGTTGTCATGGAAGCCGCCATAATGGCTGTACGATACGTGAATGCCATCCTCCGACCGAGAGCGCAACTATATCGGCATCATATTGGCGAGGCATTCGTCTTCATGGACGATAATTCGCGCCTCCATCGTGCACATCTTGTGAATGACTTCCTTCAGGATAACTACATCAAAAATGGTTCAAGTGGCTCTGAGCACTATGGAACTTAACTTCTGAGGCCAGCATTCCCCTAGAACTACTTAAACCTAGCAGTTGCGCGGTTCCAGACTGTAGCGCCTAGAACCACTCGGCCACTCCGGCCGGCATAACTACATCGGTCGACTAGAGTTTCCAGCATGTTCTCCAGACATGAACCTTATCGAATATCTTTGGGATAGTTCGAAAAGGGCTGATTATGAACGATGTGACCCACCAACCACTCTGAGGGATGTACGTCGAATTGGCGTTGAGGAGTGGTACAATCTGGTCCAACAGTGCCTTGATGAACTTGTGGATAGTATGCCTCGACGAATACAGACATGCATCAATGCAAGAGGACGTGCTACTGGGTATTAGAGGTACCGGTGTGTACAGCAGTTTGGACCATCACATCTGAAGGTCTCGCTGTATGGTGGTACAACATGCAATGTGTGGCTTTCGTGAGCAATAAAAAGGGCGGAAATGATATTTATATTGATCTCTATTCCAGTTTCCTGTACAGGTTCCCGAACTCTCGGAAGCGAGGTGATGCACAACTTTTTTTGATGTATGTATAATACCATGCAACATTATCGAATAACAGAAAACAAAATATGGAATCTTATTAATCTTGTTCGGCACATTGACTTCATCTGCGTAATAAACAGTGATTTATTTATTTTTCAGAGTTTCTTTGATGTATTCTTTCCAAGTACTTTGTTATTAAACTATAATCCTAGTCATTTAATGCGAACAAACTCGTTCGTCTGCAGATCCACGCATGTTATGCTTATGAATAAGTTCAGAGTGATACACAATTTTGTCAGGCCGGGACTCGAAGCTAGATTTCCTGATTTTCGATACCAGTAGCCTGAATTTTTTCTTTTTCTTTCGATCTCGGTATTTGAGCCCGTCTCCTGGTCTGAGTCACACTTACATTGTCACTTATGTTTCTGCCAGTGATATAAGAGCTTTTACTGGCACTAGGGTCTCTCCAGGAATCGACAGAGGACTGCAGCTTATCCTGTAACAACGGATTCGTTGAACTTGAATCGTTGAAAGGAAATAATTGGAATCAACTAGGATGATATCAACACCAATGGAAATAAGTGAAGAGACTGGAGGCGTCCTCAGATAGCAGCACAGTGGTTAAAGTGACTGTCCATGAAAAGCGCTAAATCCTTGCTTGTGAGTAGATGTGGCACTAGTTTTCGTTAGTCCTGACACATTTGTTACAGTGTATGCTCGGTATTTCTGACACGTTTTCGCTGGTGTTATTTCATGTCACTGCAGTTGCACCGATATCATTTGCATCATCCACTTACTTCATTTCAGCGAGTCTAAGTCAAACATGGCATGATACGGCCGGGTAGAATTGCCTACTGTTTCTGCTTGTAGTCCTTTCAAAGTTTGACAGCAGTTGTGTGGCAACATTTCAGTGGTTGTCAAATCCTATCAGTAATGGCACGAACGCTAAAATGACAGATTTACACGGTCCAGTCACGTTAATGTAACCACCTGCTATGTTCGAGGTCAACGGGCAGTTACCACTCACAGACAACAGGTGGCAGTACTAGCAGTGGAGGTATATAATGTGTGCCGGGAGGAGGGTGGGGGTGGTAGACAGTGCAGTCGTTGTCGTAATACGGAAACAGAGTGTTATATCTAACGTCCAAAAAGACATGATAACTGGCTTTCCGGCAGCGGGTGGAAGCATTTCCAAAATGGCTATGTCTGCAAACCATTCGCGTGCTGCAGTTGTTTTACTGTGCATAGCGAAGTGGCGCTGTCCAAAACCGACGCCGAGGTAGAATGTAGCAACAAGGGGCATAGATGACAGGGGTCAATGATGGCTACGGATGTGAATTCGCTCGAACAGACATGCAACTGTTGAGCAACTGACCTCCCAAATGAACCAAGGGCCTACCAACAGCGTCTCAAATGTTGTAACATGTCTGAAATCTTATGGGACTTAACTGCTAAGGTCATCAGTCCCTAAGCTTACACACTACTTAACCTAAAGTATCCTAAGTACAAGCACACACAGCCATGCCCGAGGGAGGACTCTAACCTCCGCCGGGATCAGCCGCATAGTCCATGACTGCAGCGCCTAAGACCGCTCGGCTAATCACGCGCGACAACAGCGTCTCCTCAACGACCGTTTAGCGAACGTTGAGGAGTAGGGGCCTGCGCAGCAGGTGCCTGGTGCAACCATCCATGTTCACTGCCGCTCAGCGGCGACGAAGGCTGGTATTTGGACCCCAGTACCGGAACTGGACGTCCACTGAGGGGATTCAGGCGGCCTTTCCAGATGAATCACGTTTTATGCTTCACCGGACAGATGTCCGTTGGCGCGTACGGCGTGAATCGTCTCAAAGTGAAGGTGTCCAGGCCCGAGAGGGAGTGCTATGGTCCGCGGAATGTTTTCGTGGCAGTCCCGTGCTGTCTCGTCATTCTGGAAGACACAATTAATCAACGACACAAGTATGCATCTGTCTTTGGGGACCATGTCCACCTCTAAATGCAGTTTGTGTTTCCTCAGCACAATGGTATCTACCATCCACTAGCAAGACAGTGCAGCGTATCGCACAGCTCACAGTGTACATGTGAGGTTCAAAGAGCACCAAGATGAGTTTACCGTACTCACCTGGCTACCAAACCCACCTGATTTAAATCCATTTGAGGACCAGTGGAACCTCCTCGATCACGCTGTTCGCGCAATGGATCCTCAACCGGGAAACTTTCGCAGCTGCCACGGCACTGGGGTCATGGCTCCACATCCCTGACGGTACCTTCCAAAACCTCACTGACTGTCCTCCTGCGCGTTACAGTGGCCCACGCAGCAGAAGGTGATTGTTGAGTGTTTTGACAGGTGGTCACATTCATGTGACTGTAGTGTGTATAACTAAACTAAAACATAACTCATGACACGCATTTTACCCAGCCTCTAATCAAACTTGAGAGCACATCCAAAACAAAACAAAAAATACACATTTGAAACTTTTCGAAACTTTTTCTCATTGACACTCCTCCCTCAACGAAATAAATAGAGAAAACAGTTTATCACTTACTAAATGTTTGTCTTCCATGCAGTAAAACTGCAGTATCATAATTAGGGATTTGCACCTTCAACCGTAAAGCTTTTGCATGCTTATTGTCAAACATTTAACAGAGTAATTCATCTGTAAAGTAATCAGACGTTTAAAGTACTTTATACATGAGACCCTGAGTCTTAAAAGAATCGGGTATATTGTCTCTCACGAGGGGAATGGAAGTGGAGAAATGGATGCGAACTTCAATTATCTTTATACTTCATGACTCTAACCTCACTCGTCTTGTTCAGAGTTCTTTGAATTGCAAAGATTCAATTTTGTTCAGGGCCGTAAAAATTCCTGGAAAAAATGATTTATCACTGCTAACTAGCGTAATAACCTTTTCTTCTTGAGAGTAGTGTATTGAACGGAGATAAACTGCTTTCTCTGAGTAATGTAGTTGCTGTACAGCTTGCTGGAGAATCTAGTTAGGCGATCGTCGAAGACGCTGAAAATTCTTGGCGAAAGCTGAAACCTCGTTTAAATTCATTATTCTCTCGCTATATAAGATCCACCGGAATCTGTCGAAGTGCCATGACAGCGTATGTAATGAAAAATGGATGGCAGGTCCGTAAGTAGATATCGTTAATTGCTTCTGAAAAGAACTAAAGCCTTCAACCAAATAAGCTTGGTCGTTTTTGCAGGTTCATGCAACTAATCCAATTTTCACTAATCCGGGCAGTCTATAGGTTGACGTAGTACTTCGTATTAAGAAGTTCACGTTTCGATTAAAGGCACTATCCCTACATAAGTTTGAACATATTCTAGCAATAATTCTTTCATATTAACATCTCAAATTGTCTTGTGATCGAAATTTTCTCAGTGGCAGCTTACAACAATGGCTGCAAGCCTCTCACGCTAACAAATCGTCTTAATTCTTCAATGTCTCCCATGAAACAGTGAACGCAGCATTCCAGCGTGCAATTATCGGTAATTCACAGAAAAATGATGCGAGTCTAAGAGCATACTCTTCGATTGAAGCGTCTTTAAACATATTTATTCCTACTTCTCTCTACACAAGACAGAATTCGGTACTGAGCGAGGTGGCGCAATGGTCAGGACACTGGACTCCCATTCGGGAAGACGACGATTTAAACCCGCGTCCGGCCATCCTGATTTAGGTTATCCGTGATTTTCCTAAATCGCTCCAGACAAATGTCGGAATGGATCCTTTGAAAGGGCACTGCCGATTTCATTCCCCATGTTCCCCTAATCCGAGGGAGCCGATGACCTAGCTATTTGGTCCTCTCCCCAAGAACCAACTAATCAACAGGATTCGGTCAACATCTCAATTAGAGGTCACTGACGATCGGCGAGCCAAAGGAAACTGATCAAGTGTAGTAATATGCTGTACGATGTTGGGGTCATGAGGAACGCGTTCCATATGTGATTGCATCACTAGACGGGCAGGAGCGACGTGGCGAGCAGAGAGCGTTCGCTATCTGTGTTATCTGACACGTCCCCGCTGTCTGCCCTCGCGTGGCACGCTTGCTGACTAATTCTGGCCACACAGCCTCTCTCGCTTCGATTGTCTTCCTCCGAAGTGCTGTCGCAGCGGCTACCTTGAAGCAGCGTAGGCGTGCAGTGATTCATGGCTGCTCTTGTTCCCCGGTAGCGTGAGTGACACACTCGTTTCCGTTTTCCCCGAAAACTCGTCGCCCTCAGATACATGCTCCAGCACGAACCTACGTGAAACACACTACTGCTGTTCTCTTCCATTATCTGTAGCCTCGCTGAGGAGAAATATGTTTGTCACAGATTCTATCATATTACACTCCTGGAAATTTAAATAAGAACACCGTGAAGTCATTGTCCCAGGAAGGGGAAACTTTATTGACACATTCCTGGGGTCAGATATATCACATGATCACACTGACAGAACCACAGGCACATAGACACAGGCAACAGAGCATGCACAATGTCGGCACTAGTACAGTGTATATCCACCTTTCGCAGCAATGCAGGCTGCTATTCTCCCATGGAGACGATCGTAGAGATGCTGGATGTAGTCCTGTGGAACGGCTTGCCATGCCATTTCCACCTGGCGCCTCAGTTGGACCAGCGTTCGTGCTGGACGTGCAGACCGCGTGAGACGACGCTTCATCCAGTCCCAAACATGCTCAATGGGGGACAGATCCGGAGATCTTGCTGGCCAGGGTAGTTGACTTACACCTTCTAGAGCACGTTGGGTGGCACGGGATACATGCGGACGTGCATTGTCCTGTTGGAACAGCAAGTTCCCTTGCCGGTCTAGGAATGGTAGAACGATGGGTTCGATGACGGTTTGGATGTACCGTGCACTATTCAGTGTCCCCTCGACGATCACCAGTGGTGTACGGCCAGTGTAGGAGATCGCTCCCCACACCATGATGCCGGGTGTTGGCCCTGTGTGCCTCGGTCGTATGCAGTCCTGATTGTGGCGCTCACCTGCACGGCGCCAAACACGCATACGACCATCATTGGCACCAAGGCAGAAGCGACTCTCATCGCTGAAGACGACACGTCTCCATTCGTCCCTCCATTCACGCCTGTCGCGACACCACTGGAGGCGGGCTGCACGATGTTGGGGCGTGAGCGGAAGACGGCCTAACGGTGTGCGGGACCGTAGCCCAGCTTCATGGAGACGGTTGCGAATGGTCCTCGCCGATACCCCAGGAGCAACAGTGTCCCTAATTTGCTGGCAAGTGGCGGTGCGGTCCCCTACGGCACTGCGTAGGATCCTACGGTCTTGGCGTGCATCCGTGCGTCGCTGCGGTCCGGTTCCAGGTCGACGGGCACGTGCACCTTCCGCCGACCACTGGCGACAACATCGATGTACTGTGGAGACCTCACGCCCCACATGTTGAGCAATTCGGCGGTACGTCCACCCGGCCTCCCGCATGCCCACTATACGCCCTCGCTCAAAGTCCGTCAACTGGACATACGGTTCACGTCCACGCTGTCGCGGCATGCTACCAGTGTTAAAGACTGCGATGGAGCTCCGTATGCCACGGCAAACTGGCTGACACTGACGGCGGCGGTGCACAAATGCTGCGCAGCTAGCGCCATTCGACGGCCAACACCGCGGTTCCTGGTGTGTCCGCTGTGCCGTGCGTGTGATCATTGCTTGTACAGCCCTCTCGCAGTGTCCGGAGCAAGTATGGTGGGCCTGACACACCGGTGTCAATGTGTTCTTTTTTCCATTTCCAGGAGTGTATTTCCATTCACCTGCACCCGTCCGTAGCCAACGACAATCTTCTTTCAAATTATATTCGAATCCTTACCTGCAGCTATTTTCTTTAATGTGTTTTGTGTTCACCGGAGCCAGTCGCTGCATCGCCTCAGGGGACTGTCGTGGGCCCATATTACGCAGACGGAGCAGACGTAATACAACTCACACGAACACATCGTAGAATGATGAGAGTTGACGAAAGAGACAAAAGCGAAGAATACGAATTGATTTTGACGAGTTTTACGACAAGAACGACATGGATACCGTCAGTCGCCGTTTATCATACTGTCGTTTTTCACTGCGAATGATTTTGCTTGATTGTTTCTGTGTTTTCAGGAAGTTCATCCAATTAGCTTGGCATTTATGGCTACTAAATTTTTTCCATGCACTGATTCGTTGGTCAATCGCTTGGTCACATGTGTGGTTCCACCAACGGTGTTTCCATGTGCTTGGTGCTTGTGCTAGTTTCATGGCTTCCCGGATTCTTCCCGAAAGTTGTGTCCAGTCTGTCGTTTCTCCATTTTAATTTTGTCTAATATTTGTGTCTGGTTTAAAGTAAGGCATTCAGGATCTGGTCTAAAAATTTTGTTCTTCTGGAGCTTTTTCTTGGACAAAGGACGAATCCTGATCTGTAGTAGGTGGTGTTCTGAGTGGAAGTAGCCTTTACGTGTGTCTATGTTCAAAATTTCTTTTTGTGAGTCTTTCTGGACTATTACGTGGTCGATTTGTAGTTCTTGCTTTCCGCTGGGGAATTTCCATGTGGTAAATTTCCGTGTTGGTTTCTTGAACTTTGTTGATCAGCCTTCTTTTGTTGCCAAATTTGTTTCATCTTTTCAGAATGAAGTCTCTTCCTTTCATCAGAGCACGGTGCTTCAGTTCGTTTTCTAATTTCCCTCTGACCAACTTCCCAAGCAAATATCTTCTGCCTCGATGTTTTTCTGTCTGTAACATCTGCCTGAGTTATACCGGTTACTTTAAGAGCCTCCTTAATCTCAGCGATCCGTTTAATTGGCTCAGTTTTGGCCTTACTTCTGTTTTCGTAGAATTATACTTTTTGTTTTGTCAACCTACTGAGTGCCATTCTTTTAACATGCCCATAAAATTCAAATCCTCGTTTTCTCATGTCACCATGTACGTTTATGTATTCTTCTATTTCCTTATTACTTCTCAGCCTATAAGTTTCACCATCAATAATTTTGGGCCTAATATTTTCTTAATAATCTCTATTTCCTTCTTTTGAATTTCTTCAATATCCTTCAATACTGTAATGCTTAAGTTTACTGAATTTAGAAAGTGATGTTTTATTACAAATATTTTGTGTTAATCTGAATGCAGTTGCCATTTTTTGACAGCGATCTTCGTTTGTAGCTTTTTCCAGACCATTTTCTTGTTGATTTGCCCCAAGTATTAAAACGGAGAAACCCTCCTTATTTTTCCATATTTTGTATTCAAAAACTTTGGTGCTTGCTCGTTGCAAGTCATACATTCCGTTTTTTCGAATGCTATTTGTAGTCCTACTTTTTCCGCAACACCTTTAAGAAATTCAATTTGTTTTTGAGCTGTGGTAATATCCCTCTTTAAAATTGCCAGATCATCTGCAAAGGCGAGGCAATCTACCTAAATATTACTTCTGCCCAAATTGATTGATTGATTTATATTTTGATTAGACTTTTTCTCTCGTAATTCTGTAGTCACGTTTTCCGAAACACAGTTAAACAGCATTTGAGAGAGTCCAACTCCCTGTCTAACACCAGTCTTATATCAAATGGTTCAGAAATTTCTTAATGAATTTAACGTTAGAGCTAGTGTCAGTTAACGTTTCCTTAATCATTGTTAGTTTTATTATCTAGCCCTTGCTCCTTTAAAATTTGGAGAAGAGATTCACGATGAACTGAGTCGTAGGCCTTTTTAAAATATATATACAATTTGCGTATATGTTACATTCTGCGTAATGGAAGAGGCACAATACCTGTAAATAGACAAAAATACCGTTTCTAACACTAGCACATAAAAGCACTCCAAGAATCATTTTGTCAGATTTCCCGATAGCAGTATAATTTCAGAAAGACATCTACAATACAAAAGAGGCGGAAAATCATACTTGAAAACACCTCCCAAAATATTCATGTAAACAAATTCCGTTGAAAATGAGGATAAATTCTCGAACGCGTTGTGCTGAGCGTGAAAAAATTAGAAACTGTAGGAACTGGTGCAGTTTCCCATAATTTAAATCACGAATGATACAACGTAGGCTTTCAGACGATTTTGATGAACGAGATTAAAATGTGCATCCTTGTACTCTTACCTTCAAAAACCATCAGACATATTGCCCGACAATCAGCAATATTTTTTCTTACAGCATGGATCTTGTTTTTCGACATAAACATGTTATCCCCAGGATCATCTAGGAATAAAGTCTGATTTCGTTTTTACTGTTTGGTGTGGGTTTTGTTGGTCGTCCAACTCAGTTGCTGTAATTAACATTACCGTCAGCTCCATTAACCCAAAGTCTAATGGTTTTTGGATCAACACCGAATGTTTGAGCGATTTTGGTGTTAAACAGTCCACTGGCATTGGTGCCTTGAGTTTGGGAACGAACTCGTTCACGTATAGGTCCCATTGTTTAATGTCACCCTTAAAAAAGAAGAAAACGCGAATAATCACACAGCAGTATACAGGCAAAGTTAAAAATTAATTTAAATAAACATCGTGTACATCTGTTAAATTTACAAGGCGGGCGGGAGTGTTGTGCACCCACATAGCTGTAAGCCATGTTGCAGCGCGTGAGCCACCTTTCGATTGTGTTACCAATGTATTTCAAGTATCATATTCAATTATCGTGGCATTGATACAGTAACATCGTTTTACATCGGTGAAATGACTTTAGATTTATCTACGATTGGAAAAATGTAATGCATGTTGTAATCTTAGCTCCAAAGGTTGATTTCATGCAGCTCTCTATGCTACTCTAAGAATGTTTTAATTTAATTCAAGTTTTACCCAGTAAACATCACAGGAATTTCGCACCTAACATAAGTAGCTGCCAACAGGATTTTAATGTTTGCCTAGCTTTGATTGATTACTTGAAATCATTACGTTCAGTTAATTCATCTACATCTGTTTGACTACCCTGCGATTTACACTTGAGTGCTTGGCGGAGGGTTCATTGAAGCACCTTCAGAGTATTTCTTTACCGCTCCACTATCGAACGGCGCATGGGAACGCAAACATTTAAATCTTCCCGTGTGAGCTCTGATTTAGTTTAGTAGGGTCATTTCTCCGTATGTAGGTGGACGTCAACAAAATATTTCCGCATTCGAAGTAGAACGTTAGCGATCGAAATTTCACGAAACGAAGAACGCTTTCGTTTTGATGATTGCCACCGCAACTTGTGTTTCATATCTGTGAAACACTGTCGCCAATTTTAGGGTAAATCAAAACGAGCTGCACCTCTTCGTACTTTGTCGATGTCTTCCGTCATGTCGTGAGGTTCCAATACCGCGCCGCTATAGGATGGAAGAGGATGGACAACGTAGCTTAGACAGTCTCTTTAGCGAATCTGTTGAATCTTCTAAGTGTTCTGTCAATAACAGTCTATGTTTCGCCATCCCCGAAAATTTTTCTATGTGAGCTTTTCAATTTGTTAGTAATTGTAATGGCTATGTGTGTAGTCAAACTGACAGCCTTTAGACTTGTGTGTTTTGTCGTTTAAGCGAAATTTAGCGGGTTCCTTTTAATACTCACTCTTTTTTGTGTCAGTTGCTATTTTTCGCACCATACAGATGTCTGTCTGAAACACTTTGCATTTAGTTTTGCTCTTCTGATGACTTCACTAGACGGTAAAAGACAGCATCATCTGCAAATAATGTACAAGGACTGCCCAGATAATCTCCTAAATCGTTTATGTAGATAAGGCACTTCCTTGGGGTCGCAGGATATCACTTGTTTCGCTCGATTCTTTTGCGCCAGTTATTACGAACTGTGATCTTTCTGACAGGCAACTTTCCAGACAGGTAAGGATCTTTCGCCGATTGGTAAGTACGAACTATTACATCAACATACACTAAAAAGAACCTAATTTGTATGCAGCCCGGACGTACACCGGGGGTATCTACTAAGTTACTCTAGTTGGCAGCTGTTCTTGATTCGAATTCTGGAATAATTTAGTTAGTAACAGCGCTCTTTATCATAACAGGTATTTAGTGGAGCAAGTTAGTCGAAATACACACACATTCCCGCACTCGTTGTTGATTGGCCGTCGTTTTATGAGAGTAGTTACACGACTGTGTACTTCTGACCTAATAGTATCAGGCTGTTTTCTCCTCCCCGCATGGAAGAGAAGTCTGCGCTGTTGCGTCTTTTCTTTCAAACTAGATTCCAACGTCGTCATCAGCTAACAATACCTCCGCAAATTTTACTAGCTCAACACCCGAACACTGCAATTTGCCCGAAGCTGCCATTAAGAACCGTACCTGTACTACGTAACCAGAACTAGACATTTGATTTTCTCTTGGTCACTCCCCACAATACGTTCGTAAGTCATATTGTAGGCGTCTAGCAATGCTGAGCTATAGAGGGATATTGTATTTTCATTACAAAACATTGAAAAAGTGAATTATTATCGAAATACCCCAACTCAAGTTTTACGAAAAAAGAACATGTATAATGAAGAGCTTTAGTTACAAGTACTTTTATTCAGAAGCGCACGATTTCCATTACCCACTTGACCATTACACAATTTAGTTCTGGGTGAATATTTGTTTTTCTGTAAATTTCTTGTCGGTTTTGATACTGAACCAAGATCGATACTAAAATAGCTGAATGTAAAAGTCTGTTTGTACACTTCTCAAACTACTCACAAAAATGTTAAAGTTAGTGTGCACCGATTTAAAAAAGGATTTTAAATGAGAACGAAAACTCTCGCATACATTTGTCACTCTCCGAAGCGCAGTGGACTCGTCTGTTCAGAAATGCAGGGTGACAATTATTGAACTATAAGAAAAAAACGTAAATTAGTTACAAACTACGGCGTGCACACACTTTATTCAACCTGTAAAGTCACTACAGATATACAGATTTAGGTTATGACATGCCTGCCATCATTGGCGATGATGTGGTGCAGACGAATAGCGAAATTCTGCATGAACGGCTGTTGTGTCGGAACATCGGCGCTGTCGATTAACTCCTGAATGGCCGGTTTCAGCTCAGTTTTGGGGTTACTCCCGTACACCCCACAAAAAGGGGTCGCATGTGATCAGATCCGGAGAGTATGGCGTCCAATCGAGGACCTTGCCAGCGGCCTCTGGGTACAACGGAACCAGAATGCGATCCCTAAAGTGCTCCTCCAGGACATTAAACACTCTGTTGCTTCGATGGGGTCAAGCTTCGTCTTGCATGAACCACATCTTCTCGAAATCAGGATAATGGGGATAAAATCATCTTGCAAAATCTTCACGTACCAGTCGGTAGTCACCGTTCCATCGAGGAATATCGCACCGATTTTTTTCCGTGACAGGACATTGCATGCCACACAGTCACCCGTTGAGGGTGAAGAGACTTCTCGATCGCGAAATGCGAGTTCTCAATCCCCCAAATGCGCCAATTCTTATCCAAATGAAAGTGGGCTTCGTCGCTAAACTATATAATACTAATTACCATCATGCCCCGCAGCTAACCGTGCAGTTTGATCGTCCTAACGCAAACCGTTCAGAAGTTATGACGATTTTATTTCATATAGTTCTATAATTGTCACCCTGTAAGGCAGCACATAAGCTCTCGTTCGGAACAACACGAGTGTGAGGATGTACTAAAATAAGTTTTTTTCATCTTATTAGTACTTTCCCATTGGAACAAGGCACGGATTTTAGATCAATGTACGTCATTTCTTGTGATAAAACGCTTCCTGTGAAATTACACAATTTTCTTGTGTAAAGGGGAATTTAAAGTAGATAGGGGCAGTAGTGAAAATTTGGGTCGAGGGGGGCGGCATGCCAGGAAAATCCGTGCAGATGTGTGAATCGGTGTGCAAAGATGGTTTAGTGACTAACGCACTTGCCTAGTAAGCAGGAGACCCGAGTTCGCTTCTGGGCTTTGGTGCAAATTTTCATTCGCCGTTTGAGTATATGTACTCGAACCCGAATTTCCCGCTTGTCGCTTCGGCTACTCAAACAAGCCTCCCGAACCGATCCACAATTCGATTTGTCACGCGCTCGCATTTCGCGATTCCCGCACAAGGGGAGAAATATTATATACTCATTGTAGCCCGTCGAGGCATGAATACATCTTCATCGTTACAATGTCTGTATCTTCAAAATACAGTGTGCTTCAGACAGTCCTGGCCCGCCACAAATTAAAGAATACCAACAGCCTTACTTTAGATAAAATATATTAATTCTTTAGATGAAGCACATTAATTGAAAATGGTTCAAATGGCTCCGATCACTATGGGACTTAACATCTGAGATCATCGATACCCTACAACTTAGAACTACTTAAACCTAACTAACCTAAGGACATCACACACATCCATGCCCGAGGATTCGAACCTACGACCGTAGCAGCAGCGCGGTTCCGGGCTGAAGCGCCTGGAACCGCTCGGCCACCGCAGTACATTAATTACGCGACCAGTTTCGACACTACATTAGTATCATCACCAAACCCATATGCAAACTGAATAGAGTTCGAATACGGGCCTGAAGATGACACTAATGTAAAGTCGAAACTGGTCGTGTAATTAATATATTTTATCTAAATTAAGGCTGTTGGTAGTCCTCATTTCTACAAGTTTATGACCAGCCGCAGTCCTACCTTCACTTCGATCGTGGATCATCACAGTTTTTCATGCATCGCATATTCGCAATATGCTGACTTATTTCGTGATGTTTAGAAGAGATTTCAAGCGAGGTCTGTTACGTTATATTGATAATTTTTACGTCTGACAGCAACTGAATAAAACTCAATTTAAGTTCCATACGCGTTTCGCCTTTATTTTCTGCAAGGCATCATCAGTGGCCTGGAATATGTACCTATGTTTACTATTTAATTTACATTGTTGTCACTGTACCTATAGGTTATAAACAGTTCTGGTGGTTGGTATTTCCTATTAACGTTTTGAACTGTACATAGAGGTTGCGTGAACAATTTCTTACATATTACGCTCCTGTTGCATTTTTGGTGTTGTTCTTCTTCTTATGAATGCCAATTTGCGGTTTTTTTCCCACATTCCACAGTACTATGAACTGAACGCTTGTTTCAATGCAATGTTTTGGTTTCTGTTGCCGACTGTCAAATGTTTTTGCCAAAGATCGAAGGTCTGTCGTCCATAACACAGTCGGCATGCGGGAGAAGCATTGACCTTGCACTTCCTCCGCTTTCCGGACGCACAGTATTAGAATTCCTCTCAAACCCCCTTTACGATGGAGACCAACAAAGTCAGCGCGGACAAGCACAACAACTCGCCGGGTATGACAATGGCAGTGAGTCAGTCGCTTCCTGTGAGTCCCGCGTGTACGCGCGCCGCATTCCCAGCGCAAGCTGCGTGACGTCACCGCACAATTGCTGGACGGCTCTCGTCGCATTCGTTTCAATTCTGGACAGGCGCCGCTACTTTCCTCGCTGTCAGAGCGCCAGAAACTGCAGTTAACTGCCGCCAGTCGCGGGCGAGTGCCGGAGGCGTGTGTTTGCGCCGAATGCGGACCACGTGTGGCGACTGGCGGGCCGCGACACGTTCAGCTGTGAGGCTAACGCCATTACACGAACACACAAAGCGGACTTCGACGCACGGGCGCCGTCTATTGTAAAAGAAATAACTGGCAGACCGCGGAGTCCACGAGCTGCGCATTTACTGCTGCTTCCTTAAGGGGACGAGACAAGCGCGGCAACAAATAAAGAACCTCCGTATAGCGGTTGTCCCTTACGATCGCCTGCCTGACACCTGACGAAGCGGAGATGTGTTCCGCAAGCAGCGAAGTAGACGTCAAACGCCAGAATCATTTGTAGCTGTTTGGCTAAGAAGAAGCACACAATCCATTTATTTCCGTATAATTTCCTAACTTATAGCTGCAGACCTTTTAAAAACTTTAAGAGATGATTTTAAATGATATTATAAATATGACTGTTCACTTGATTACGTATTAAGAAACATAAATAGACAGCCCGGGTTCCCGGGTTCGATTCCCGGCGGGGTCAGGGATTTTCTCTGCCTCGTGATGGCTGGGTGTTGTGTGCTGTCCTTAGGTTAGTTAGGTTTAAGTAGTTCTAAGTTGTAGGGGACTGATGACCATAGATGTTAAGTCCCATAGTGCTCAGAGCCATTTGAACCATAAATAGACACGTGCCACAGGAGAGCGAAGATTTTAAAACGAAGGGTAGTATATTTGTTGGAATTATGACGACGTGCAGTTACACACTGCTGGGAAGAATGGGGGTAAGCGTAAGGGTGGGAAACGGGAATGGATTAGGGACGGGTTTGTGGGCTGATAGGGAAAGATGGAGAGGGATGAGGCCAGTACAAGGGCGTTTGAAAATTCCGTGCAAAAATAAAAACAACTTATGATATTTCTTATCATCGAGTTCCATATAGCAACATGTCCTTCTAGCCTTATCTCACATACGAGGGCGTTTGAAAAGTCCGTGCAAAGTCCGAGAGATGGCACCACCGGCGCGTATCGAGGTCATGTTTAGTTAGTAGCATCTTTGAAAAGAACGCACACCAAGTTTCAGCCATATTGGGCTACTCCTTTGTGTTTGGCATTCGCGTGAATCAAGGAAGTCGAGTGATTGTCAAAAAATAGGCGAAGAAGAATTTCGTGTGGTGATTAAACATTACTTTATGAAAGGCAAAACGCCTCAAGAGACTAAATAGAAGCTTGATAAACATTACAGTGACTCTGCACGTTCGATTAGAGCAGTTTATAAGTGGTTTCAAAATTATCGGTGTGGCCATATGGGCACTAGTGATGCTGAACGTTCTGGACGCCCTGTAGAGGTTACGACTCCAGAAATCATTGATAAAATCCATGATATGGTGATGGATGACAGAAGAGTTAAGGTGCATGACTTTGCTAGTGTTGTGAGCATCTCGAATGAGCAGGTACATAATATTTTGCATAAACATTTGGACATGAGAAAGCTATTCGCAAGATGGGTTCCACGATTGCTCACGCTTGACCAAAAACGGAATCGTGTGAAGTGTTGCGAGGATGGTTTGCAGCTGTTCACGAAAATATGCAGGACTTGAAGCATCGTTTCGTCACTGTGGATGAAACATGAATACATTACTATATTCCTGAAACCAAAGAATAATCTAAACAATGGGTTACCAAGGGAGAATATGCACCAAAAAAGGCAAGACCAGTCCTTCGGCCGGAAAGGTTATGGCGACTATCTTTTGGGATTCGCAAGGGATAATCCTCATCGACTATCTGGAAAAGGGTAAAACTATTACAGGTGCATATTATTCATCGTTATTGGACCGTTTGAAAACCTAGCTGCAAGAAAAACGCCGGCGATTGGACCGCAAAAAAGTCCTTTTCCATCACGACAATGCACCAGCACACACCTCAGCAATTGTGGTCACAAAATTAATGTAAATAGGATTCCAACTCGTTTCACATCCCCCATATTCTCCACACTTGGCTCCCTCGGACTACTATTTGTTCCCCAATTTGAAGAACTGGCTGGTGGGACAAACATTTTATTCAAACGAAGAGGTGATTACAGCAACTAATAGCTATTTTGCAAACTTGGACAATTCCTGTTATTCGGAAGGGATCAACAAATTAGAATAGCGTTGGACGAAGTGTATAAGTCTAAAAGGAGACTATGTCGAAAAATAGAAAAGGTTTACCCCTAACACGTAAGTAATTTTTATTTTTGCAGGGAATTTTCAAACGCCCTCGTACTGGCCTCATCCCTCTCCATCTTTCCCTATCAGCCCACAAACCCGTCCCTACTCCATTCCCGTTTCCCACCCTTACCCTCCACCCCCTCCCCCCCGTCCCCCCTCCCCCCGGTCCTTCCCAGTTAGCAGTCAACGGTGTGTAACTGCACGTCGTCATAATTCCAACAAATATACTACGCTTCGTTTTATAATCTTCCCCCTTCTGTGACACGTGTCTATTTATGTTTCTTAAAACGTAATCAATTGAACGGTCATATTTTAATAATATCATTTCAATCATCTCTTAATGTTTTTAAAAACATACGCAGGAGAGTGTGCAAAAATTTAGCAGTACCTGGAGCCGGAGAAGCCAGCCTAAGGAGATAATAGGAATAAAATCACATTACTGTGTATTTATTATTTACGTTAGTTACAGTTAACTGCAAATACCATCACTGACACAATGAACGTCACATTTGTAGTGTATCTTACAAAACGTGATGAAACTGAGAGAAATCAACGTCAGTGCAAGCAAGACATCGGCGATCAAAATTCTGAAGCACCCCCACAAATATTCCTGTTGTGTTTCGAGTCATATCAGAGGCAGCTACAATTCTGGCAACTAATTCCATCTGCATATCCATTGGGGTCTCTTTCACAAGTGACTTTAGATATCCCCATAAGAAATAATCAGTAGCATTATAGGACCTCTCCTTCCAATACAGGGACCAGGAAATACAGCATTGAGATTATTGCGGACATCCACACTGAAGTAAGGTGGTGCACCGTCACGTTGTATTCACATGCTCACACGAACACTCAAGGATGCGTTCTCCAACAACTCAGGTAGAACTCTTTGCACGATCCTCAAGTACAGGTGGCCATTCAGACGGCCAGGTAGACTTCCTAGTAATCCCTGCCGAAAATAAACAATGTACATGCGCAGCGCAGTACATGTTAACCTATACGTGTGTTAGTTGTAAATAAGCTGGAAAACAGTAATGCTATAGAAGGTGGTAGACAAGTTTATTTCCATATCTCCTTATGCTGGCTTGTCGGACCTCATGCTCCCCAATTCATATTGTTCAATGGAGCATTCTCTATGTCCTGTTACAGTTCTGCAAGCTGTTAAGGAAACACCTTGTATGAATTTTGCATATCCGTGAATGCATGAAAACCGTGCCCAGTGAAATTTGCACCCAACCAAAAATACATGAAATCTACGCCCAGTACCTGCTTCCTTTGTGTCACTGCTTATTTGCGCCCGGACCGTCATAATTATTCTAAACTACCTGCTCCCCAGACACGGCCGAACTACGCTCCCACAGACATCTACCACAGCAGCCGACTGTCTGAACAAACAGCCTTAGTACCACTATAGCTGTCGTCGTGTTGATATCATGCGACTTGTGTATTTCTGTCTCAATAGTTCCGATATGGAAGTTTCTACGACCATTCAGGGTAAGCCACGCTGCCACTGCGAGGGTTCAAAAAATGGCTATAAGCACTATGGGACTTAACATCTGAGGTCATCAGTCCCCTAGACTTAGAACTACTTAAACTTAACTAACCTAATGACATCATACACATCCATGCCCGAAGCAGGATTCGAACCTGCGACCGTAGCGCCTAGAACCGCTCGATCACAGCGGCCGGCACTGCGAAGGTTATTCTCACATAATGAAGAGAATGAAAGAAGACAGGACTGTGAAGTGGCGTTGTGCAACAGAAAGCAAACCACTATCGACGAATGCGTAAAACCAAGGATTCGACGGTGCTTTTTTCATTCCAGCATCAATGTGGAGCTTCGGATGACGCTCGGTTGGAAGTAAGGAAGGCTTTGAACCAGGCGAAGAAATGCGCTCTTCATTCCCAAAATATTTTCTGAGGAACTGAGTTGCCTGCATAATTGAGAGTATGATTTTGTTTTGTCACGAAAATGCCAGAGCAGTAAGCAACGAAGAGATCTTTATACTACCCACAGGCAAAGTCACCGGGAAATGAGAGAGATCCGCAGACAAGAGAAGAAGTCGACCTCCAAGCAGAGATACTAGCTGTGGATGATAGGAGCAGTATTCTAGTAAGTGACGACAAATTAGTAGAAAAGCAGAAAAACAGGGAGAGAAATTCTAAGAAGTAAACAAGACTTTTTTATGGTTGGTAGCTGTAGCAAACAGTTTTCGCACATATAGTGTAATATTAGTAATTTTCGCCTCACAAACATTAATATACGCTCAATAGTAAACGCCTGATGGCCTAAAGTTATCGAACAATTGTAAAGTAAAAGAAATGAACCATCGCATAGCAGCGACAGAATCTATTACTCTTTATCTTTGCCGTTCTTGCGCGGTGCCTGTAAATCTCTATGTACATGTATCGATTAATGGTATAAAAAATAATTCTGTTGTTTCAAGACAAATGAGGCTTTTGGCGCCTCACCTTTTACTGTTTGTATTCTATGAAAGGCGGACGCGGACTTGCTGCGTTCCGCATCAGTATTTTATATTCTGTGTGAAAATATTGAGTGAATATGCTAAATGTTATTTTTTTCAATCAGAAAACATGTACGTTCTTGTAACTGATATCGAACAGACAGTGTCAAGACGACATTTTGACTGTTATGTATAAAGTATTTAACCACAATGGTCATCTATTGTAATTTAATATGAAAAGGTACGTAGCATTAAAAAAAACGTGTTAAAGATAAGTGTGCTTATTTTCGTAAATTAACGTTGATGATTCCATCTGCCGGCCGCTGGTGGCCGAGCGGTTCTGGCGCTACAGTCTGGAACCGCGCGACCGCTACGGTCGCAGGTTCGAATCCTGCCTCGGGCATGGATGTGTGTGTTGTCCTTAGGTTAGTTAGGGTTAAGTAGTTCTAAGTTCTAGGGGACTTATGACCTCAGCAGTTGAGTCCCATAGTGCTCAGAGCCATTTGAACCATTTTTGATTCCATCTCCTTATTTACCTGAATGATAATTATTTTTGTGTTACTTCATCATCAGAAATTACGATCACGCTGATGGGCCGAATGCAGCATGAGGCAGAAGGAACATTATCGTTTTCCTATTATTTCTGAACCAACTTTTTTGTGTACTGTTTCATTTCTTTTAAAGCCTATAAATCTTCTGGTCCCTTAGTGTTGATCCGGGTATGACTACATCGCGACTATAAAAATGCACAGAAATGAATGTTTCTTCCGAACGATCTCAAAAATAAATATCAATATGCTGCTCTTATTCAGGTATTTAATGGTCAACGTATGTTATTATAATAGCGTAATCAATCCCTGATTCTGTTGCCAAGTGGCCCACCAAAATATTCACTTTTTCGACATTAAAAAAAAGTAACAATTCTTTTTATTTTCGTCCCCCAAGAGCAACGCTACGATATACACCATTCACGCCGACTTTGGGACACACATAATGAAACAAACATCTATCAAGCGTGGTTTGAATTATTGCCAAACAAAAGAAAAGAGACATACATCCGTCTTTTCCGAAATATGGTGGAAAATATTCCAGAACGGAAACCTGCAAACGTGACCGTAAGTACGTCTATGAAAAGGTAAGCGGAAAATTCAGCGAACGCGTTAATGAGCGCAGAGCCGAGTATGGAAAGTAAACGAAAAAAGTCTGTGTGAAACGGGATGAAAGGGTGAAAAAAAAATAGTAAAACAGTACGAAGAGGATGGTGAGATCAGGGCTTGCTTGAAAGCTGTCTCCTAACTACAAAAACTTGACTAAATTTATCAGAGGATGTATATAGATAGAAATATGTACAAAATGTAAATAGCAAACTTATAAATAAAAAAAATTAAATAAAGTTTTGTTGATGTTGCTTATGAGCCGATTTTAAACCTGCCTAAATGACAATAGTTTATTTTTGCCATTCAGTCAGTCCAAAGCCTGGATAAAGTGTGATGGAAATATGGTCATTTTTAAAAACCTGAGCTCAGTGCCACGGCTGGCCATACCGAGTTTAGTTTTCCGTGGATTCTCACATTATTCCAGGCAAATGCTGGAATGGTTCCTTAAGGAGGCCATGGGTTCTTCCTCCGCTCTCCTATAACCACAAATACGGGCGAAAGCTACATCTCTAACAATAAGAACAGTCGACTCGATGTACAACATCAAATGGAAAATTTGTTTTCGCTAGGTTGTTATGATGGTGAATGAAGCGATACTGAGCTAAAATTAAACATATCAGTCGAATGCAAACTTTGCCTCTGTGAGCCAACTTGTCATTCACTTTATAAAGCTTCTAAGACGCATACACGTACTTCAGTGACGTAAAGATAAGGCTCATGAGCTATTTAAATGTTAGTGAATGTCTTGGCGATATTTTCTGTGATCAGAAATTGTACAGCACTGTACAAAGAATTCCCTGTCAGCTTACCTACACATCTAGTGTTTTACTGTGGTTCAGACTAACGTTTACGCAGTGGCGTAGCTAGGTAGTCTGGTACCCGGTGCAGACTTCATATTTGTCACCCTTACTCCCCCGCCCCCCCTCCCCCATATTTCCAACCTCACAAAAGCATGAAATACAACATTTATGCGTAGAAGTTTTATCATATGAGTAATTAAGTAATCCGAGTATAATGTTAAGAAATTCGCAAACAGTTTTCATGGTTGAACACGAATATGTAGAACGCATTAAAAAACGCACAGCTTAACTGATCATTAAGGAAGCAAAAAAAAAACTAAGATGGCGTTAGTGACAGGTGACTCGCACGTAGCTTAGAATTTCTTCCTTCCTTTACGGATAGAAATTCTGAAATTGCCTCATCAGTATCAATATCTTTAGCGAACCCATTTTTTATTGGCTAACTTCTGAACTGCGTAGTTGTGCTTGACTTAGAGTGGAGCCAAGGTAATTCTTAATTACTTTACTTCTGAAAAAAAAATTTTTCTTACATAACGCTATCGTATCACACAAACTTAAGAAAAGTCTTAGTGCCAAAATAAAACTGGGAACAGTTTCGGAAAAAAAATCTTTTTAGTTGAAATTTGTCCAAGGATACCGTCTTCAGGAATCTCATGAGGTACGATCGTGGGAAGTTTCGTTTCTCAACTTTTAATCAAATGACCAGGTCGTTCCATGATTTAGCGATGTGTGTCGATGTCTGTCGATGCTTTCTTAACATTGACCTCAGTTCGCAGCGTTCAGAATGGGATGAAAATTCGAGCTCGGAGACGTCTAGTAGCGTCCCTCAGCTCTTCTACCTGGCGGGCAAGGGGATTAGTGGGCTCTTCTTCAACCTTTCTGGGCGCAAATTTAAGTGGACGCAGTTTTCAGTATACCATATCCATACCCGAGACTTAACGGTGCGTAAGTCCAGTATCTACAATTTCTGAAACTTCTTGGCAAATTAAAACTGTGTGCCGAACCGGAGCTTAAACCCAAGACCTCTGCCTTTCTCAGGCAAGTGCTCTATCAGCTGAGCAACCCGAGCACAGATCACGACTCGTCCCCACAGCTTCACTTACGCCAGTACCTCTTGTCAGCGCACACTGCGCTGTAGAGTAAAAAATTCATTCTGCATCTAAAATTTCTACAAAAGACATTTTTTTAATGCCCTCACACTGCTTTATTTGTGGAAGAGAGGAGTAGCTATTCTCCAGCCTATTGTCAATTCAGACAATGTGAAAAGGGTGCGTGTCTATTTCTTATTTGGAGGTAACAGGGCGGAAGGCGGAATACTGTCTTTACACAGCTGGATACCGTTCATTCGTCCTCTCCCAGAGAACGTTACGTGCGCCTCCCATCCATTTACTTCAAAACACAATGAGGGAATAATCTGCAAACTTCCCGTGCGTCCTCAGCTTAACAGTGGGCTATAATGGAACTAAATGATTTACGGCATTAGTCATTGTTTACGTACAGTAATCCACTAAGCAGTGAGAGTCTAAGACAGGACTTTCTAAAATACTGGAAATACGTGCAGACCAAGAGCGAAACTATTAGCATAGTGTGGCCAGCCTGAGTGGCCGAGCGGTTCTAGGCGCTACAGTCTGGAGCCGCGCGACCGCTACGGTCGCAGGTTCGAATCCTGCCTCGGGCATGGATGTGTGTGATGTCCTTAGGTTAGTTAGGTTTAAGTAGTTCTAAGTTCTAGGGGACTGATGCCCTTAGAAGTTAAGTCCCATAGTGCTCAGCCATTTGAACCATTTAGCACAGCGTGCTCCACAACAGGCAGAACAGAATGAGGGTAGGCTCATGTTATTCATACAGCTCGTCTGTTATTAATAACTGCGTTTTAAAGTCCATGAAATACCTTGACACTCACTGAAAATGCTGTCGTGCTTTAGCCAGTACGCCCACAGTGCAAATGTATAGCAAATGAACGTCGATTTTAATTCCAGATTATTCGATTAATTTACTAATTCCATCTGGTATCGTACCTTCGTTAACGATTCTTGCTACGAAATCCACTCCAGCAGAATCTTTAGAAGCTGCCGAAGAAACACATTAGATATCTAATGTGTCAAGTGCCAGATCAATAGTACCAAAACAAAAACTGCTGGATGATGCGCAAGACTCACTTGTATCAGATTTTTCGCATCTAGATCTACATATAAATATACATTTAGTGCAATAACTACAGACAAATTGATACTACTTCTTTGTTTGGTTAGCATGTATACAACACTGCATTTTATTTTCAGAAATCTCCATTGCTGCAGAGCCATTTCCATAGCCATAGTTATTCAACAAGCGTTGGATATAGGGTCCGCCAGTTATGCAAAACACTGTTTTCTCCAAGTTCTCAGCATCATGGTGAGGTGTTGTGAAGCGTGCCACACGAAAACGTAAGTAAAAACGAATATAGGCGCGAAATATTGCGACAAACTAAATTACGTTTAGAGTATAAAATGATAGGTTAACTCCCAACAAAATTTCTCATCAACATCGTTTGGTTGCAAATGACAAGCTACCTGTAATAAATAATGCACAAGTCGTCCTGAAAGATCATGCACACCAAGTGTAGAGGTATTTACAAAAGGAAACGAATTGTTGTTGGAACTAAATATCCACATAATTCTGTAATGCCTTAGTAAAAACGTTCACATTACAGATTAAATAAAACAAAAACCCACTTATGATGGCACAGTGGTGATGAAACATGTTTGGGAAGTTGGAAAAACGGTGTTTTGCTCAATAGCAGTAACATGTGCGGTGTTCGCTCCAGGGAAATGCTTTTCAGAGACGATTTGTACAAATCCGAGGGTATGTTGCTAACCAAGACTCACATAAAGATCTTGAATATGTTCCTGACGTAAATGAGGCTCAAAAGTTGTTGTTAATCTCGTGAATGTGAATAATTATTTTAACAGTTAAACTATGTTGCGTTCCTTACCATGATTTACGTGACAGTGTGATGGGAGAAACGTTAAGGGCCACCCATAACAGGGTACTATAGTAAGGTACTATAGTAAGGCGACAATAAAATTAATTTTAGTCGTATTTTAAGCTGAATTGTTAACGCAATTGTTGTAAAAATTGATAATGCAATTCCTATTATCATTAACTGAAACAATTTGGACTTTTGAATTTGTACTGTCCAGAGGTTACACAGCAATGTTTCGTTAACGCGCTCAGCAAGTAAACAGTGGCAAATCACTGGTAAACCAACTTAAATGCACCCAGGTTGCAAGTAAACATTGTTACATACCCATTGGCGGGTTTTTAAAAATAAAATTTTGAATAGAATTTATGATTTTAAAAATATTTCATTGCTCTAAAATTTTTTGAGAATAATGACTTACCTGAATAAAAAATTCGTAGCAGATGTATTAGAAATATCTCATTTATGATTCGAAATTTATTCGTTGACTGTCAATTCTCTGAAATCAGCTGTATTAGGTGTAGATGTACTACCTATTAGTGAGATATGAAAATTTTTGCTGGACAGGAATCCGAATTTCCCGCTTATTGCGAGCCGTCGCCCCGTGTGTGAGATTTTCTGAAACTTCACTAGCAATTTCTCAAAACAATTTACTTCCATTGCCTTTGTTGACAGCCAAAATCTTAATATGTGCACTCAGCACTTAACTTAAAATGAATCCAGTGTAAATGTGAGGACACTGATCACAAATTATGTATAGTACAATTTTCTAAGAATGCTCTTAAATAGTGCATTAGGCGAACGGTGATCTTCTATCGACGATGGAAGTCGGTTGGTGGACTGCGCGAAAATGAAATGGGTTCCTGCGTGTTAAAATGGGCCGAAGGTCACCTCGGACACGAAACAAAGGTTCTCACTCTCTGGTCCGATAATTGCGATGGTCAAAACAGAAACATCTAAACTTAAATCACGTACACCTTCCTTTTTACAAAATTTCTTTACTTAAAAGTAGTTTACCGTAAGAAGTTCTGCAAAGGTCACACACGCAAGGAAGCCGACAGCAATCATTCTGTCATTTAGCAAAACAAGGCTAAGTTCACAAATCTGGAAATTGTTGTTCCACGTGAATGGGTCCAATATACACGAACAGGTCAAATGGGGAAACTTTTGTCGGTGTAGGAGATGCACTTAAAGCATCATAAGGGCTTTACAGTCTCAATGACGTGTTCAGCATCTCCTTTTGCTCGTCCTAAGAAATATGATAGCGGTTCAAATGTGTGTGAATTCCTAAGGGACCAAACTGTTGTGGTCATCGGTCCCTAGATTTACACACTACTTAAACTAACTTATACTAAGAACAACACACACACCCATGCCCGAGGGAGGACTCGAACCTCCGGCGGGAGGGGCCGCGCATTCCGTGACATGACGCCCCTAACCGCGCGTCCACTCCGCGCGTATGTGATAGTGGTGGAATGCTATTTTTTTCCAAGGTGGTATGGCCCAAATGCTATGCAGATCAGTGTTGTGTTATACCTTACACGACAGACTTTTCAAATGACAGTTTCTAAGAAATCGTTATTATTCCAGTTACTGAGGAAACCAGATTGTCAGTGGGTGACCTTTAGTCGGGCTCCTGGGGAAGTGTGAAGCAGATGGAAGACATTTCTCTTTTGGAAGTCGCTTCAAGAAGATCATAGTCAGCTACGCTAAGTCAACGCAGCCGCAGGATTCTCTTCACAACATCGATTCCCTCTGCCAGACTCTGTCGAATCCTCGACCGTGTCACACAGCAGGAATTTTTCAGCCGTTCTCGACAACAGATGATACAACCGAAAATATTTTCTCTGTATATCTCCTCTGTATATGCTCTTTCCTATGTCCCAAACACTAAGGTCTACCCAAAATTCACAGAACTGAGCTTCCTCTGAGACCCATTGTTAGTGCTTGCACTACTTCGACAGGGATGCCACCCGGTCCTGGGAGTTTTTTCTTATCCAACTTTAAGTTATTTGCCTAGTTTCTTCGTGTCCGAAGGAGCACACAGGTATATTGTTTCTATAGCCTTCCCGTAATATTTTTCGTAACCTACGCTGATCACCTGTCTATCTGCTTCTCCAGCGTCGGGAAGCAGTGTTTCCATTAGCAGGGCAGCTGACTGTTCACAACTTTCTGTTACAGTTGCATCGTTCCTTTTGAGAATGGATAAGACTGTTGGTGAAGTATTTTCTCGCAGAATATTTTATATGGTGCACCCCAGGGACTGATTTCTAAGTTTGACTCTATTAATTGCTTCCATCGTTCCATCTTGCTTTCCATAACTCTTCCTTAAAATGTTGTTTAATATGCCTTTATCTACGCAACCTTCGGACTCTTTCTTCTTGGGTCATTCTGCTCAGGTATAGCTTCCTGTCTCTTCTTGCTTCACATCTTGATTTCTTCAGCACCTCGGTCTAGATGCAAGTTACTCCTTTAGAATGACCTCTGGTGACAGGTATCGATACCTCCATTGCTCTGTGTATAGTCAATGTCCTTGCATTTTAACATCTGTATTATCATCCAGCGGTGGACTTCCCGCACAGTCAAACACCCTTCTTAGTTCTTCTCAGTTAGCATCTTTGAGGCTCTATTTGGGCCTTATGCTCACGTTTTCTGTGGCGTATTGGATTTCCCTTCTAGTGATGGTGCAGTGTATGATATTGTGGTCGCCTTATGTCATTTCACTCTCAACTTTGCAGCCTTTCACACGGCGCGCCGCTGCCATATTTGCTAAAGTAACGTAGGCTGGCGGATTGTGAAGTGTATTCAACACCTGTAAACTGAGCTCCATTATAGCTTCTTCTAGTCTTCCATGGTCATCAGTCAGGCGGTTGTGCCACAATATTGACTTCGCACTTCCATCAATAAGTACGTAAGACGCTTAGTTCGTTCTAGATGACTAATATCCTTTAGTCTTAGCTGATAATCGTCGATCTCATCACTAAATTGAAAATACATGGAAACCAGGACGCAACTCTCCCTTCCGCTTAACATTTCCACACAGATTAAGGGGAGATGGAAGGCAAGAGGGCTTCAAAAATTCGATTATTAGATTTTGGCATATTTGAAATGCCTGGTCTTCCCTGCGTGAAACAGTTTTTGTTTTATATAAATACGACATTTTTTTCGTGAGATATGATAGTTTTTCTGACGCTCTGTGCAATCTGGAATTTAAATGCCACGCCTTCCTTTTTGCGCCAAGCAGAGAAAAGCATTCTTTTACTCCTTGTATATTATTTCATGCTTCTATTGTTTTATCGCTTCAATGTTTCCTATCTTCATGGGAAAACCCAAAATTTAATTGAATGTGTGAACTCTGTGATTTGGAACCGGTTACCGAAAACTGCATTTGTTCAGCTTACAACCCTCAAATTTGGTGTTTATCATGCTATTTTATGCTTCAATGATGGTGTAATTAGAAAACTGGATGTTTTGGAATTATTGGACATAAAATCTAGAGGAAATACTGCAAAATCCTTGGTGCAAAAAAATGGTTCAAATGGCTCTGAGCACTATGGGACTCAACATCTTAGGTCATAAGTCCCCTAGAACTTAGAACTACTTAAACCTAAGGACATCACACACACCCATGCCCGAGGCGGGATTCGAACCCGCGACCGTAGCAGTCCCGCGAATCCTTGGTGCAAATAGATAAAGAAAGAACCCGCAAAGCAGATATTGCTAATTTAAAATGCTCATTATGGTGCAGGAAAATATTAGTGGTAAGTAATTCTCATCAATAAATACTAGAATTGCAATATTAAACTTTAAATGGATTTTGCTCAAAACTACATTTTTTTTTACTTTCGGGTACCATTATTTGATAAACTAATGGGGTTAGAAACACGAAATTTGGTCAATTTGTACTGCAGATGGTAATAAGTTATTACAAGTAAATTGAGAAACACCAAACAATCAGAAACTGTTTTACAATAATTAATGTAAAAAAAGTTAAATTTTACTAGTGAAAGAATAATTTTTTTCTTCCAAATCATAAGAGGTATTATGTTAATTTTGCTTGTAAATTGAGGCATATATGTTATATATATGCAGGAAAAATTTCATTGTTTTATCACTTATAGTTCTTTGAAAAGTGTACCTATTCAAATGGTGAAATATCATTGGCAAAATAGGGATAAAAATTGCCTTCCGTCTCCCCTTAAGTGTTCTGAACAGTTCTGTGATATTTTTGTCACTGTTATAGTCTTGTTAAATACTGTTCAATATCTGTGATCCGAAGTGTCAAGAGTTTGCTGAGAATACCAAATTTCAGGCATTATCTCTTCCCATGGACAACGGAGTGGCCGATGGCCTTCACAGAGAGCTGCGGCGTTTGCGTAGAGTTTTCATTGCTGACATACAAGCAAAACTTCGTGAAATAACCGAAGAAATCAATATAGGACGTTTGACGAACGTATCCATTAGGAACATGCGGCGAAATTTGGCGTTAGTGAACTATGGCAGCAAACGATCGACGCGAGTGCCTTTCCTAACTGTCTCTTCTGGGCTCGTGACAGTACCTGTCGGACCCTAGACGACTGGAAAATCGTGGCCTGGTCAGCCGAGTCCCAGTTTCAGTTAATAAGAGCTGATGACAAGGTTAGAGTGGACCCCCAGGGTTGGAGTCTAGTGCTCTACGCGCGAGACCACAACACTCACAGTGAAATATACAAAATGTTGTCGTATGAATGAATGAATTTGCACTCTACAGCACTGTGTTCGCTGATCCGAAGCTTCCTGCAGGCTACAACAGTGCGCTAGACTGGAACTCAGACCTGAAACCTGTGCCTCTCACGGGCAAGTGCCCAACCGACAGAGCTATACAACCACGACTCACGACCCGCCCACAAAGCTTCAATTCCGCTTGTATCTTACCTCCTACCTAAAGAAATTCACAGAATTTCTCCTGAAGCCTGTCGTGTTTGGGTAGCTAAGATGGTAGAGCACTGGCCCACGAAAGGCAAAGGTCCGTGTTTCGAGTCCTGGTCTGAGACACAATTCTCTTTTACCACGAAATTTAATAATATTTCATTTATATCTGTTGAAACGTTCCATTAGAAAAAATTATGAATTGCAGTGCTGGAAAATCTCTTACGTTATTTCATCAGAAACAGCTGAGTAGAACTGAACGTACTCAGACAGTTCTCTAGAAACTTATTCTGATCATCACTAAACTCACACACAATATTTTTTTTAGTGCATCGCAATCTGACTTACATTAATCCCTACAAGAGAATGGCCCTGACTAACAATAATCTATACCTTTCATGAATCACTTACCTCACAAAAATCTTCATTACTCGAACTACTGAAATACAGCGAGCGCCAATTTTGTGACATCCAGTTAAACAAATTTCCTTTTTCTGACGGACACGTCCAGATCGTCCGCTCAAAACTCTAGCGTCTCTCTCTCCACATCCACCACTGGCGGCTCACTTCCAACTGCGCACCGCTACGCGCTGTTCACATCCAACTGCCCAACACTACAATAGCCAATACAATGCCAACCAGCCACAGACTGCACACGGCACAGTCAGTGATTTTCATACAGAGCGCTACGTCATTTTCTGAAAGTCATGATATTTCAAATTTCTATCATTTAAATGCGACATATAGCTCCTAATAAACAACTGTCTGAGTTTCAGTCAGTTATAATTACAAATAACGAATTTATTAACAATTCAAATTTTTAAAGTCTCATAGGCTTTCCAATGTATAAGAACTTTAACTTTTGTCCCTTAATCCCACACCGGCTCAATTAAAATTCCAGCTCACTCGGCAGTTGGTGCCAGCGCTGATAACGTGTTCCCTGCTCGGCAGATCGCTCGTGATGCTGTAATGCAGCCGAGAGCAGTGATGCATCAAGGCAACCAGCAACCGTGAGTGACTGCGAAAGGTTGTCTGGTGTGGGACATTGAAGTGATCATAACTTGGAGCCAGTGACAGGTTTGTAGGAAGCAGCACTAGGAAGACGCTTCGAGAGCGGTGTTTGTCCGAGGAGGTCGTATCGTAGAGTGGCTAGTTTCTAGACTCGGCCGGCACCTTCTGGTCTGGGAGTGGTTACCTGGAGACACGAGAAACAGCAGCAATCTGACAACGCAGGAGAGCGGACCCATATGTAAAAAATATGGGGGCAGCTGGTGTTGTTTGGTGGTCCGGCAGTTTGTTTGACAGCTGCACTGCGATATCTGGGGAAGATGACTGGTAGCTGGTTGTTGGCAGCCAGTGGTAGCAGCCACGTATGCATGGAAAATAGGGCAGTTGCTGCTGTCTGGCAGATATTAGAAATGTAGCGAAGAAGCGTAACAATGGAGCAGGTGTGATCAGTGTAAGCGGAGCTGCAAGATTTTTACCAACTCTGGGTAGCCTGGTGGATTCTGGGACTGAGTGAGTGGCTAGCAGCAATTTTTATCGATGTGCAAACATGAATGTCTGCTTTTGGTGGGCAGATGGTGCCTGGCATCTTAGCTTCAGGGAAGGTTGTGCTGGTGAGACATAACTGGCTGCTAGCTGTGAAGTCGGTTCTTGAATGACGGTGCAGTGTGTCGTGCCAATGGTGATTAGCCAAACCATTGGTTGTACAGAAGCCTGTGTTCTGGCTCTGCTTAATCTTTAAATCTGTTCTAGCAGCTGCATAGCTTATTCCTGTTTACTTTAAGGGGCGATCAAACACTTTCCGTTTGAGGTATGTTTGCAACGTAGTGTGACTCTGATGCAGGTGTATAAGCACTGACATGTAGCCCAGGGATTAGTGTAGTTGTTCTGCCGATGTGCGTGCAGTAAATGCGGAAACATGAACTATGGCGACGTTGTTACCACATGTGTCCAAATGAGACCAACGTGCTGTTGTTGTTTTATTGGCTGCTGAAGACAAACACCAGTAGATATCCATCGGAAAATGAAGAGTGGGGCAGCATGTATTAGGGAAACCGCTATTTTGGAATGGTGCACCAGTTCCGTGCTGATCCGGATTTGACACCAGACACTGGTCGATGTGGGAGGACTGCCCCATCCATCACGGACCAGCTCAAGTGGAGGACACTGGAGAACCGACCCTATAATCCTAATCTCTCTCCACGCGGTTACCACAGTTTTGGTCCCTTAAAAAAGGCCTTGAATGACCAATGATTCGCGTCGGACGAGGATGTGCAGCAGGCAGTTATGGGCTTCGTCAAGCAGCAGGATACTGTTTTTTAACAAATGGTTATCTTCAATCTGGTGCGTCGATGGGATGACTGCCCCAATGTACACATTGATTTTGCCGGCGTGGCATATCGATTGTTGATTGTACGGCCTTCGAATGAAAAGTTTTTGACGAACCCTGTGTTCCGGTAATGATGGAGCTGCTTGTAAGATCTAAGTGTATTTGGCTCAAATACGTTTCAGTTGTGAAAAAGTCTATGTGAATTAGACCCTAAGCGTGTACTGGTTATTACTACTTAGTGACATTAACTGCTTAGTCTGTTTTTTTCTCAACCAGTTGTCCTAGAATTTGGAACTGCTGAACCAGTCTGCCTTGCCAATATTCAAGTATTTTGTAATATTTTATCTGTTATATTTAATTTTTCTGTTTCTTGCTACCTGTTGATGATTGATCGGTGTCCTACGTCAGTTATCATTGCATTTTATTTGGTACTATAGCTTGAGGTGTGGCCAACTAACTTCGTTTATTATTGTTTCTTGCTTACTGTCTATTTAATAAGTTTTAGCGGTGGTGTGTTACACTGTGCTCTCCTATTTTTATTTGAGTGTTAACACTATCATCGATTTGACATTTGATGTAAGATACAGATTTAACGTTTATTTTTTGATTTGGGCACAAGTAAAGTCTTCCTCGGTTTGCTACGCCCAACACTCTCATTAACTGGAATGTCTCAATAACAAAAGACATTGAACGTGACAAGCGTATACGCCCCCACAACCCCATCCCCTTACACTTATCACTCCCAACGTATTGTTGTACCACGGTAGATAGCCTACACATAATTTCCAAATAACTGCAGTTCAGAGAAATAAATCGTCTGAGAAGTATTCGTCAGAAAATGTGACAAATACACTAAAAAAAAAAAAAGAACGGCTTACCACGAAGAACTAACGCAGATTGGCCACAGATTCATACAAGTATCGACTTAAAAGGCAGATCTGTAAATTTTGGAGGCCGATGGATGAACGTGTGAGGCTGCAGCGCCATTTCGTCGCGCAGCTGACAAGGACATTAAACAAGGGACATGTCGATGACAGGGCATAATGTCTTTGCGAATTTCATTCCGTGTACCCAGTTGGGCAGTAACAATGACTTGCAGATAGGAGTGTGAGCAATACACACAACTGTCAGAATTTGAGAGAAGACGCGTAATTGGACTCAAAGAAGCCGGTTGAAGTAATCGGCGAATCAATCGACATTTGATGTTGCAGGAATGGGTGAACCATGGCTGAACACAGCGCAAAGATGGAAGCGATCGTCCTAGACGGACGACAGAATGCGATGACTGATAAATCGTCAAATAGGCTCAGAGCTCCAGATTCATCATTATCGTCGATACATAGTGCTTCTTTGATGAAAAGGACCATTGGAAATGCAAATGAGCGTTTGGTGTCATTGGCCGGGAGGCCCCTTACGGGGCAGGTCCGGCCGCCTTGGTGCAGGTCTTATTACATGGGGATGAAATGATGATGAAGACAACATTCAGTCTCTGAGCGGAGAAAATCCCCGACCCAGCCGGGACTCGAACCAGTGCCCCTTAGCATGGCAGTCCGTCACGCTGACCGTTCAGCTATCAGGGCGGACACAAGGACCACTGATAGGCGGCTCATAGAAAGGGGGCTGACCTCACAGTGCCCCAAGCGCCGACTACCAACGTCCTCTGTGCGCCAACAAATCCGTTCGTAGTGGTGTACACATTCGACCTGGAATCTGACCGACTGAAGTATAACTATCTTCAGTGATGAGTCCAACTTCGAATGAGCTTCGATAACCAGCGAAGTCGTGTCTGGAGACACCCCAGAAAGCGGTAGGACAGCTACCTAACTCTTGTCCGCTATACGGCCTGAGAACCAAGAGTGATCTGGGCTGCCATTCATTTCATAGCAGGATCCCTTTGGGTTTCATCCGCTGCACCCTTATTGCACTTACGTCGACGATATTCCTCGCCCCGTTTAGTTGCCCTTATGACAAGCCGTCCTGAGCTTACATTTCATCAAGACAATGCACGTCCGCACACGGCGAGAGCAGTTGCTGCTTGTCTCCGTCCTTGCCAAATAGCCAGCAAGGTCGTCGGATCTCTCCATAGCCGAGAACGTTTTTAACATTATGGGCAGGGCCCACCAACCAGCTCGGGGTTCTGACGATGTAACGCGCCAATTTTGGCACGATATGCCTCAATAGGATACCCAACAACTCTAGCAATCAAAGCCAAGGAGAACAACAGCTTGCATAAGGACCAGAGATGGACCAACGCCTTACTGACTTGTGAAGTTCTTTCTCTCGAACAAATAATGCAACTTTTCTGAAATTGTATTTTTTTAGAGTGTACATGTGTCATACAATTATTAATTTAAAAACTACAAGGGCAACTAACTGTTACAACTCTCACAGCATGATATTTTACAGTATATGAAGAAGTATTACCTAAGACCTGACAACAACCAGGAGAGTGGTGTACTGATCCCATGCCCCTCCATTTATTTATTTATTTATTTATTTATTTATTTTTGGGGGGGGGGTTGCCATCAGTCTTCAGATTGATTGGATGCGGCACGCCACGAATTCCTCTCCTGTGTCAACCTCTTCATCTTAGAGTAGCACTTGCAACCTACGTCCTCAATTATTTGCTGGATGCATTCCAATCTCTGTCTTCCTCTACAGTTTTTGCCCTCTACAGCTCCCTCTAGTACCATGGAAGTCATTTCCTCATGTCTTCACAGATCTATTATCATCCTGTCCCTCCTCCTTATCAGTGTTTTCCCATATCCCTCCCCCCCCCCCCTCCAACTCTGCGCAGAACCAACTCATTCGTTACCTTATCAGTGCACACTCGTCTGTTGCACCACATCTCAAATGCTTCGATTCTTTTCTGTTCCGGCCCCTCCACACTGCATCCAAATGACGCCATTACCAGTGGATGACAGGGCGGCCAGTCAGCACTGAATGGCCACATAGAGCCAGTAGATGGAACCTTAGCTGTTTAATTATGGTCAGTTTCTGAAAAGGCGCTTTTTCCTGGCTGTAATGTTGCCTGCAGGCGATCAGACTGTAAGCATACAGCAACTGAAAAGTACTCTGTTTAAATATAGTTTGAAATTTCTAGGATTGCTTGCTATTTTCGAGATTTTCAGTTTTCAAGCTACTTTAATCTCTGAAATTTACTGAGAAATTTCGAAACTGGTATATGTAAAATTTAAAGGCCTTCACCATTTTTTGAGAGGAATGGTCTTTACCTCCATGACTAACATCCCCCTCCCTGTCACTCGCCTTATACAGTATCAGAACAAATAGTCAGCATGCCGACACAGGATGATGAGCAGTGTGTTGGGTGTGAGCCACCAATTCCTCAGCAATCGTGCGATCAGAAATGTGACATCATACAACAGCAAGAAATTGTACAGTAGGTACAGCGGCGTCTTATTACACGCCATGTCCCCGGCTGGCAAAGCTCACTTCAGCAAAACACAAGACAGAATGAAACTTCCTGGCAGATTAAAACTGTGTGCCCGACCGAGACTGGTAGAGCACTTGCCCGCGAAAGGCAACGGTCCCGAGTTCGAGTCTCGGTCGGGCACACAGTTTTAATCTGCCAGGAAGTTTCATATCAGCGCACACTCCGCTGCAGAGTGAAAATCTCATTCTGGAAACATCCCCCAGGCTACGGCTAAGCCATGCCTCCGCTATATCCTTTCTTTCAGGAGTGCTAGTTCTGCAAGGTTCGCAGGAGAGCTTCTGTAAAGTTTGGAAGGTAGGAGACGAGATACTGGTAGAAGTAAAGCTGTGAGTACCGGGCGTGAGTCGTGCTTCGGTAGCTCAGATGGTAGAGCACTTGCCCGCGAAAGGCAAAGGTCCCGAGTTCGAGTCTCGGTCGGGCACACAGTTTTAATCTGCCACGAAGTTTCATATCAGCGCACACTCCGCTGCAGAGTGAAAATCTCATTCACAAGACGGCATGTTTGGCGGTTGTTGGCACTAGTAAGCCGAGCAGGAAGGCGACTTCGACAGAGTCGCTGTATCTTTAGTCTTGCAGCCTATTGTTGCTTCGACATTCCCTGGCAGAAAAGCACTTAAACGCTGGGCTGCCAACAGCCATGACTGAAAGCCAGGTAAGACATGTGCCTGAGTTTGGACTGCGAACCTAGAACCTTCTGGAGACGCCCAGGGTTGATGACAGCCAGGGAAAAACCCAAGCCGGATGGTGTCCCTTCAGGCACTGACAGCATCAGGTCTAAGAGTAGCGCATAGACCAGCAGCTAGTGGCTAGCTCGTCTATCACCCTGGGTGACCCACATCAGGTCGACAACTAGTGTGGTGTAGTTCTAGATGGAGGCAGTAGTCGAAGATACCACTAGGTCCAGGCAGATCTGTCAAGATTTTTTATGAGTGGGCCACACCTCTGATCACGTAGGGAGCCAAGGCGGCGCAACGCCCGAGGTAAACTCGTTCAGCTCTGTGATGGGCTTGTGTCTTGCACCATGCCGCCTCTGCATTATTACAGGCCTAGCAACGGAATTTCACAGGTAGCATGCTGGCACATCTCGCCACTGGTTATGGAATCTGCTCAGAAGGGTGTTGGCACAACAGTTCTCCGCCCTTAGGAACATTCAGTCCATCAAATCGCAAGCTGCTACTATATCTGTGGATTACTTAAACATTATGTGGTACACTTTACATATTTCTTTCCGTCCCTATTTACACTTTTCTCAGTAAGAGTCTTTCCAGTACTTCAGTGTAAATAACGAAGTTCGAACTAGTACACTTATATGGTGGATGGGGTGTTCAGGAGGTTGGGCAGTTCTCCGCCATAGACAGGCTCAGGTTGCACAAGCGAGACACGGGATAAAGATGACACTCGATGACGAGTTCCTACCACCATATTTTGTGGTGGTGCCTGCTGCAGTGCTATTGAAGATATTAAAAGCTAGATCTAGAACCTACTCGGTTATGAGTTTCCATCGCCATGAATTTGTAGTGATATTTACTATGATACTGCTAAAATTGTTGGAAAATTTGATCCACCCCAATGCGCACCCCCTACACTGCTATAAACTCGTCCAGAAAACTGAGGGGGATGTGAACTAGGGTTCAGAAGGACCCGATTCTTAGTTAGTAATATTCCCAAATGTTTATCGAGCAAGTGCAGTAGCAGAAACGTTACGTTTAGAACTGTATCCCCTGTTATAGTTGCTGGAAGCCTAGAGGTTGGCCCTAATATGTCACACCTTGTACTATTTCGTATTATTTCACTGTCTCGCAGCTCTTAGCACTCACTAACCCTTAGATCGTCCTTGCTCGTAACGATTCGCGATAATTGGCACTGGTTGTTATACTGAGTGTACCGGCTGTGGACCTACCTTCCGCACGCAACGTTGCAGTGCAAGAATGTCCCATGGGCGTTCTTAGACACCTGTGAGCCCTAGAAACAAATTCATTTCACAGGCCCCTGTGCAATCTGAATCAAAGTGGACGGGCATTCTATCGTCTGCTCCTTCTTGCAACGCCACAGTTCGTCTCCTGACATTACTGTGTGACTTTTCCCAACTGGCATGATCTGTAGAATTTCCCAAGGTCTCCCATCTAACTGGAAATGGGTGAATTATACATCAGGCATTGGTACCTTCTATTATATATGATTTTCACAGTCAGTGCTGACTTCCATGGACGTAAGATAGCAATTAGGTTTTCTCTTCTGGAGGTACAATTAATTCCAGAGTAGCTGGCAGCTCCCCCTGTGCTTGGTGTAAGTTGGCCAGAAATTGGCTTGGTGGTAACAAGATATGGCGTAATTGTCCATGCATCCCCTGTAACTCCACCATCTCAGTGAGTGCATCCTCTACACTATCACAAAAGTGGCCAACTGGGTATCCAGGTGATTCTGTATTATTCTCAGATCTCGGTTCATAGCACTGGTTGCCATTCTCATATAGCTAGTCAGCTCTCCTGTTAACCCTCACAGCATTCTGGTATTATTCAACATTGTATGTTCCAGATTGGTCAGGCGTGGGTCCTGGTACCTTCTGCTTCCCTTTACACCTGACCTAATATGTCATTTATCTGCTGTATGTCGTTGGCATCTGCTGTTCCAAATATAATATTCAGTAACGTACCTCCCTACTCTTTGCACCCCGTGTTCCGTCATTATAATGTGTGTGGCACCAAGTCAACGGGTTTTTGCAACTGTTCCCGAGGGTGCTCATGGGAAACACGTAGTAACTGGTACTCCCCTTGTACATAGCTTAATAACTCCGTCTTCCCGGTTTCTTGGTACAACTCTGAGAGAGCTTCGTTCTGTCTCCACAGCTCATTCCTTACTCTCTATGAATTTTATGTCAGTTTTAACGTCTGCTGGTGATTTCTCATGACAATTACCTCTTGTCAGGTGAAAAGCACCCAGCTACCAGTAGTTGTAACTGCAAGATGGTTACTCTTCTGCAGCTTTAGAGTTACAGCAGGGCCAGTAAAACGATGCACCTTCTGGTCATCCTTGTGGCAGTGTCATCTGAAGCAGAGAAACCTTAATCGCCGTCTTGTCCGCGTCCTTGCTTGGGTGCAGCTCATCCTTTATTCCCCTTAATGTATCCTCCTCCCGCCTTTTGTACAACTAGTGCCGGTAATGGCACTAAAAAATCTAGTGCAAGCTGATCAGAAGGGATATGATTGACATGTACACCACTGTATGTATCAGAAGCTGTAGCGTAATGTTCATCGGTGAAGTCTTTTCGATTACTTGATATCAACCTTGATGCTGGCTGACGCATTTCTTCGTTTTTGTCTTTACACTGTATGGGCTCATTTGCATCAACCACTTTCCTACACATACTCAGATAGCTTTGTATTCATGTTTCATTTATTTTTGACGTTCGGCCATCGTACTGGCTTTCTGTACTTACTTCCACACCTCTCATAATGTTCTTGCTAAATTTCACACTGGTTGCCTGTTCTTCCCTACTCTAGGTTTGCTCATCTCAGATGGTAATGGCATTTTCCAGCTGTATACTATTTCACATGGTGATAGGCGTGTGCTTTCATGGACCTTAGAATTATGCATTGTGATATGTATGGCAACAGAGTAGCCCCGGCCATTGTGATGGCTATTCACTTAGAGGCTTAGCATCGTTCCTATTCCCCTCTGTTCTTTGGTTCACCTGCGGATATTACGACAGAGCATAAAATTAGTGCCTTGATCCATAATTAAGGTTTATGGAACACTAAACTTCAACAAACAATTATTCACCTTTGCCTGTGCCTTTGCTTAATGATTTGGGATAGCTACAATTCCCATACAACGCGAAAAATTATGTATTACGGACATAATCAGAGCGTTCTCACCATTGTTTATCAAAAGGTCCATAATCATTTCAAAAGCCTTACTAGCTTCCGGTAACGTTCGTAATGGAATACGCTGATGGCTCAGCTCAGCCACTGTGCACATGGCAGTTTTCCACATTCTGTTTATGCGTACACCACCTGTAATGTTCAGCTACACACTGCTCCATGGTTTTTCGACCCACATTGTCAGATAATATGTGACCATTGCCTATTTTAATATTTCCGCTCACAACATGACTGGAATTATAGAACACAGTCCTAGCTTTGTTTTCTTCCATAATACACTGTTGTGCACAATAAACTGTAGCTGCATTGAAGATAGCTTACAATCCTTGTCAGCAGCTTGCACATTTTGCCACTCTGCATGGTACAATACATTGTCTATAATAAACCAACCTTCCTACTGAGACCATCTGCATTCCCGTGGTTGTTACCATGTTTATGTGCTTCAAAATCGAATGCACGTAACTTCAGCACTCAACATGTTACAATGCTAGATGGATTCTTTAACCCCAATACGTTATCCGTTATTACCTTGAACTTCTTACCATACACATAACATTGGTAGTATGAGGCTCAGCATTTACTTCTACATGGTAGAATAGTTACCTCTGCTCCATTTAATTAATGCAATGCATAGATGACCAGATGTTCCTTCCACTATACTTCTTGACTTAACACAGATCCCAGTGTATGATTACTTGCATCACAAGGTAATATGAACTCCTTTCCACGATTTCTAAAGACCAATATCAGACTATTTGTCAACAACACTTTCAGTTTTCGAAACTCACCTTCGCATTTTGATGCCCAGTGGAACTTCAAAAATTTTTGAGTAAATGCGTGAGCATTCTCGATTTTGCTGTGAACTTCAGATTCTCCATCTGAGTTGTTAAACAGCCTTGTATGGTCTTTACTAACGTAGAATCAGTCTGTAACTCATCTCAATTAATTACACGTCCTAAATAATTTACCTCCTGTAGTGCACAGTCACATATTTCTACTCTGAGAATCAGTTGTGCTGTGTGTAACCTTTTTAAAATCTCCTTAACCATTTCACATGTTCTCCACACCTTTTGCGAAGATAATGATATCATCCAAATATAGCACACATTGCCTGGCCTTAATTCCCGTAAAACTGCGTTCAGAAAATGTTGAAAAGTGCCTGATGGATTCTATAACCTAAGTATCATACTACAGTACTGATAGTGATCTAAAGCAACTGTAAATGCCACTTTTCACCAGTCCCCCAATGATACAGCTGATGATAGCTGCTGTGCAGATCTATGATGAAAAAATACCTAAACTGTCCCAAATTGTGCAAGATTTCTTTTATGTTTCTTATTGGATGTGTTTCTGTAATTGTTCTACTATTGAGATAACTATTGTCACAGCAAAATCGATATGCCGTCATTCCATCTGCATGTTTCTTTGGCACACTCATCACCAGTGCACTTCATGGATTGATACGTTCCTTAATAATGCCAACCTATAGCTGTTTGTTAACAGACTCCTCCATCACCTGTAGTATGTGATGACACACACAATACAGCATATGGAAAACAGGTGACTCGTTCCCAGTTCTGTGTGTCACCGGGGTTGCTGGAATATAGCTAGGTCCTCAAATTCTCATAACAATTCACCCATCTATAATAGCTCCATTTCTTTTAAAAGACTCACACTTCCTCCCATAATTCACTTACACTGGTGGCTTGCTTATGGCTAGGGTTCGATTTCATCCTTTCTAGGTCAACTTCGTCTAAAATTTCCAAGTTACCGACCAATACCCATTGAGACAAATCCATGTCTTTTCTTCCAAAGTCATCTATACTGTCGGGCACAACACTATTAATGTAGCCTACACAGACATAAAATACTCCTGCACACAAAACTCTATGTTTTCCCAGTGACTCATCCACACATAACATATTCGCTGGTAGATCAATTCCCACACGCTAAAACGGTTTCCCGATACCTTGCAGTACTTTACCATGCTAATTGATTCTTAGTGCTCTTGCACACAGTTGAACTGGATCGTCTCTCGTGAGAGATGAACCTTGCAACAGTGTGTCACTGACAATAACTTTATCCAGATGTAACGATGTTCAACTGAATAGATCCCTAACTTTCCGACAACATCTCTCCAACGTGGCCGCAAAAGTGAAGACCCGTAATAATATCATTCAGAAGCTTGCTGATACCTCATGGAGTTGCAGCGCTCAAGTGCTAAAAACAACTGCTTTGGCACTATCATACTCTGTCGCTGAATACTGGTATCCAACTTGGATGAACAGTGCTCACTGTAGCAAAATAGATGTACAAGTCAACCAGACAATGCGACTTATCACAGGCTGCGTACGTAGCACTCAAACTGCATGGCTACCAGTTTTAAGTAACATTCAACCTCCAGTTCTACGAGGATCAGATGCTCTCCTGAAGATATGGAGAAACATTCAGAAGAACCCCCAGCTACCCGTACAAAGCGATATATTAATAGCAGAACATCAGCGCCTGAAGTCAAGAAAACCACCTTGGCGAACTGCAAAACATCTTGAAGCCTCCGACATTAACATCAACCAGGTATGGAGAAGTCAGTGGGAAGAATCGTCAGTGATCAACGGTCATCTGGTTGAAAAGCCTTCCAAGCGAGTTCCAGGTTTCACTCTCCCCAGACGCCAGTGGAGAACCATCAATCGCATCCGAACAGGACAAGGGAACTGCGGATATCTAAAGCACAAATGGAGCTGGGCAACATCTCCAGAATGTGACTGTGGAGCTGCCCTGCAAACAATAAATCACATTGTTGGTGAATGCCTTCGGGGGATCAATAAATGACATCCACCATGCATCACCTGAAGGGCTCATCTGGATCGACAGATTGGACTTATAAATCTAAGAACTTGTATAATGTGTACATAATTTAGCATAATACTTTGGACATTTGATTCTGTACCTGTATTTTGTTTGTCGTTTCTTACACTGTATACTCTTAAAATTATGTATTTGATCTAAGCTCTGTAGCAGCATACGGTAAATAAATAAATATGTCAATTTGTAGTACTGCTTATGTATAATGTTGTATATGTCATGGAAATTCTTTAACTATGTATACTTGTTTCAGCTATGTGAATTTTTGAACGATGTTGTTTAATTTATGCTTGTGAATTTAAGTAATTACTGAAATGATTGTTATGTAATGTACTATAAATGACTTGGTTCATAACTAGGGAATGTAGGGTTAAATATAAAAGATGTAGGGAAGCCCCGCAGCTACGGAAGTAGCTGTTCGTTTTTGGAGCATCACCTGCAACCAGCTTTGCGAAAGAAGCGGTGACACTTTATGCGCACTCCACCCATGGTTTCGCACGACAATGGGCGGGCGTATACAGCGCAAGCTGAAGCTGCTCTGTTCGGTCGATGGGACTGAGGAGTACTGTACCATCCACCATACTCCGCGGACTTAAGTCCTTGTGACTTCGATTGTATTGCGAAGGTGAAAGAACCACTTAGTGACATTCTCTTCAGAACTGTTCCAGAGATTCGACAGGCAGTAGACCGCTCCATTCGCACCATCAACGGAACAGGCTCTCATAACGGTATACCACGCCTTCCACATTGCTGTCAACGTTTTCTACACATCGCTGGTGACTACTTTGAATGACAGTAACAGGTGCAAACATGTAACTCTTTTGTATCGGTTGTGAATAAATACACTCCTGGAAATTGAAATAAGAACACCGTGAATTCATTGTCCCAGGAAGGGGAAACTTTATTGACACATTCCTGGGGTCAGATACATCACATGATCACACTGACAGAACCACAGGCACATAGACACAGGCAACAGAGCATGCACGATGTCGGCACTAGTACAATGTATATCCACCTTTCGCAGCAACGCAGGCTGCTATTCTCCCATGGAGACGATAGTAGAGATGCTGGATGTAGTCCTGTGGAACGGCTTGCCATGCCATTTCCACCTGGCGCCTCAGTTGGACCAGCGTTCGTGCTGGACGTGCAGACCGCGTGAGACGACGCTTCATCCAGTCCCAAACATGCTCAATGGGGGACAGATCCGGAGATCTTGCTGGCCAGGGTAGTTGACTTACACCTTCTAGAGCACGTTGGGTGGCACGGGATACATGCGGACGTGCATTGTCCTGTTGGAACAGCAAGTTCCCTTGCCGGTCTAGGAATGGTAGAACGATGGGTTCGATGACGGTTTGGATGTACCGTGCACTATTCAGTGTCCCCTCGACGATCACCAGTGGTGTACGGCCAATGTAGGAGATCGCTCCCCACACCATGATGCCGGGTGTTGGCCCTGTGTGCCTCGGTCGTATGCAGTCCTGATTGTGGCGCTCACCTGCACGGCGCCAAACACGCATACGACCATCATTGGCACCAAGGCAGAAGCGACTCTCATCGCTGAAGACGACACGTCTCCATTCGTCCCTCCATTCACGCCTGTCGCGACACCACTGGAGGCGGGCTGCACGATGTTGGGGCGTGAGCGGAAGACGGCCTAACGGTGTGCGGGACCGTAGCCCAGCTTCATGGAGACGGTTACGAATGGTCCTCGCCGATACCCCAGGAGCAACAGTGTCCCTAATTTGCTGGGAAGTGGCGGTGCGGTCCCCTACGGCACTGCGTAGGATCCTACGGTCTTGGCGTGCATCCGTGCGTCGCTGCGGTCCGGTCCCAGGTCGACGGGCACGTGCACCTTCCGCCGACCACTGGCGACAACATCGATGTACTGTGGAGACCTCACGCCCCACGTGTTGAGCAATTCGGCGGTACGTCCACCCGGCCTCCCGCATGCCCACTATACGCCCTCGCTCAAAGTCCGTCAACTGCACATACGGTTCACGTCCACGCTGTCGCGGCATGCTACCAGTGTTAAAGACTGCGATGGAGCTCCGTATGCCACGGCAAACTGGCTGACACTGACGGCGGCGGTGCACAAATGCTGCGCAGCTAGCGCCATTCGACGGCCAACACCGCGGTTCCTGGTGTGTCCGCTATGCCGTGCGTGTGATCATTGCTTGTACAGCCCTCTCGCAGTGTCCGGAGCAAGTATGGTGGGTCTGACACACCGGTGTCAATGTGTTCTTTTTTCCATTTCCAGGAGTGTAGTTGCCACTATTTAAGGTCCAAATCTCGTATAAGAAGATATTTCAGGACAGGGTAATATGCTAAAATTTACAATACTGTGATGCAAAATTATGCATGTGTCATGCAATAACCAAGTTACAAATACATGGTCCACTTCACATTAATGTGACCACCACCTATGCATTTATCTACCAGCAGGACAATGCAACGTGTCACTCTGCTCACAGTGAATATGCGTGGTTCAGAGAGCACTAGGATGAGTTTACCATACTTCCTTGGCCACCAAACTCCCCAGATTTAAACCGAATTTTACTGGGCCACTTCTATTGGGCAGCACGGACTGAGAACCTAGTACAGGTAGCCACAGCACTCGAGTTGGCATGGCTCCACATCCCTGTCTCTCTTCTTGCACGTCTCGCAGTGGTGCACACTGCAAAAGGTGATTATTCAGGCTTTTGACACGTGGTCACATTAATGTGACTGGACAGTGTGTAAGGAGGGAAAATGAATGGGCTGGATAAAAACAGGCAACCTCCAGCCTTATCCGGAAAGAATTCATACAGTAGCTGCAGCGGCATGTAATGACATCAGCAAGCACAGCCCACCTCAGCAAAGCACTAGGTGGTGTGTCTGGCAGCAGTCAGTAGAAGTATGCTGAGCAGGAAGGTGTACTCAGCAGGGTCGCTGTGTCAGTGACCTTGTGGTACCTGGCTTTGCCAGCATTCCTCAGCAGCAAAGCACACATGTAACAGGCAGCCAACAGCCATGGCAGAAGGTCGGTTGTGAGACACACCCAGTGGGAGCCAGCAAACCCAGCACCCCTTGAAGGCATCCCAGGAGCTGTTTGATGACTGTATGTGCCTGTTCAGGCATTGGCAGCTTCAGGTCTAGAAACAGGCCACTGAGCATTAGCTAGCAGAAACAGTGGCTAGCAGTTGTCAGTGTAGGCAGCAGTCGAAGAAAGGTACCGCCAGATCCAGGTGCCAAACATTTATGCCAGATTTGCCCAGCATTTTTATGACTATGCCATCCCTCTGACCACACATACAGAATTGTGGTGGCACAGTGTCTAGACACAGCATGATGTGAACCCGATTGCTTCTGTGATGGCCTGGAGTTTTGCTGCATGCCGATTCAACATTGTTCTGACCATGGCAGAAGAATTTCACAGCCTGCATTGTAACCCACTTGGCCACGGGTTGCGAAGGCACAACAACCACACTCCTTCCACCAGTGATATTGGATATGCACGTGCTTAGACCTACAATGCTTTGACGCCAGAGTGATTGGCTTCAGTTACATCATTTCATCTTATCCACTCAGCAACTAGACCCTCAGAATCATTGCAGGTGTGGGGAGGGAGGGCTGACACCCCATCGTGGTGTGCAGTTCAAGCATTCATGGTGCTTTTGCTCCCGTATTTTGAGTTAAGAAGGCTCTCTTGTTTTCTTCTTGTGCTGGCAGCCAAAGCTGTCTGCTTGTGGTGATCATTGGCCAATCAATCCTTCCCTGTTTCGAGCACAAGGATGATGCTTAAGGTGCAGGACAGCAGGCAGCTTGACTGCTTCAGCAGTCATCCTCATAGCCCAAAAAATCATTCGAAGCAGTTTCGCGATTAGTTCGGTTACTCGATAGCAATGACTACATTTTCTTGGGCTCCACTAAAAACGTGCCTAAAACTTGTAATCTCCCCACGGAAAATTACCCTCTACCAAGCAATAATTAATAATTATCAATCAAATCATCCACATTTATTCACTTTTGGAAAGTATCTGATCGGATTTTCTAGTAATATATGCGCCGACAGCTCGTCGACGCCAAGGTATTTTTCTAGTACGTTTATTCTTTGGAAGAACAGAGATACATATATGTATTCTCCATGGTTGTTAGGGAAGAATAACGAGGACAGCTTCGGAAGTATCGGTTGGAAGATTGTCGGGCTGCTAAAAGAGACATATTTGCTCTTCTTCTCGCTAAAGCGAGCTATTAACGTTTGTGCCACTAGCGGGTTATTTGGAGAGAGAGAAAAACTGTAAACGCAAATTAAGTAAGACTTGGAATCAACAGAAAACGGAACATGTACTGGAGATGGATTGAATATACAATTTTTCCTCAGAAATAAGGTTTGTGACCATTTTATTCTAGAGTGAATGGCGAATGAGTTCTCTGTCTTAATCATTGATGATTGTCTTGGCCCTGTAATTAGTAGGGAAGTTTCAGTTGTGACGAAGAGAGCCTGCAATCACCGCTATTTTATAAAATCGTCCAAAAAGGCTTCGGACACATCTGAAATTCTAAATCTGTCGTAAAATGAACGAATTGTTCAAACGATCGATTTTCCCAACTGAATGCAGCGCTTAACAAAAATAATAGATATAAAGGTCTTTTACAGCAAGCCAGCCGCTGAATATTAAGACGAAGGGCTCCGCCAGAGATTCTATTGGGCTGAGTTCACGTAATTAAATAATATATTTAAACTGTATATAGATAAAGGACAGAGAGAGAGAGAGAGCGAATGAAATTAGAGAAAATACGCAGAATCCTCCATTAGTATAATTGTTTGCCTGTCTTATCACGGATCAGCCTAAAGATAAAAACAGGAGGCCCTTACTTTGCTATACAGGTTCATGTGTGAGAGACATTACACCAAGTTAGCGGCAAGCTGCATTCACATACTTTCATCATTTACAGTATAATCCCATTATAAACTCTCTAGCCATTCATCAAACACTGTATTTGCACAGATCTGTAGCGTCTTGAAATTGAAAATGAAAGTTGCTAGCATCAGATGGAACGATCACCAAATGCCAATGAAAAGGAAGCTGGGTTGCTTGCTCTCCCATGTTCAACTGCAGCAGACAAAAAAATTTTCTGTTTAATAGGTGGGTCTGCACTTCAGGCTGATGTTATAGCCTTGGGACCCATTCCTTCTACAACAATATTGGTTAGAAGGTAACATGACTCACTCCTCATAAACTAACATAATTGTCTGCAGATAACAGCCCCAAGACCTCCCATTAGCTTGTGGTAGTCTGCACTTGATACCCTACAGACCTTCCAGCAGTTTACTGTAGCATAATGGCCTGCAGGTAATAATCTCGAGACCTCCCAGAAGTTTATGGCAGCCTGTTGGCCTGCGCATAATTGACCCAAAACCGTCTAGTAGTTTATAGTTGCACAATGGCCCGCAGGCCCAAAGACCTTGCAGCACTTTGCAGTAACCTAATGGCCTGCAGATTATAGACTGGAGACCTCCCAGAAGTGTAGGCATTCCTGATAGTCTACAGGCAATCGCCCTGAAACCTCTCAGCAGTTGATGTAGTCCAAATGGATTACAGGTAATAGCCTGAGACCATCTGCCAATTTATAGTAGCCTAATGGCATGCAGAAAGTAGCTCCTAAACCACCAACAAGTTTACAGTAGTGTTAAGCATGAAAATAATAGCTCTGAGACCTCCCAGCAGTTTACAATAGGCTCTTGGCCTGCAGATGATAGTCTGAAAGCCTCGCAGCAATTTGTGGTAGCCTAATTGCCTACAGGTAATAGCCCCCAGCAGAATAATGGCCTACAGGTAATAGCCCAAAAACCTACCTGCAGTTTACAGTAGGCTAACTGGCCACAGGTAATAGCTATAAAGAACCAAAGGAGATGACTGTAGCCTAATAGGTTGAAGGTATCAGTCTCGAGACCTTCCCACAGTTTGCAGTGGCCTAAACTCAGCAGGTGTTAGCCTAGAGACACACTGGCAGTGTATGGTAGCCTAATGGCCTGGCCCTAATGGCCATGAAACTTCTGGACCGTTATATTAGCTTAATGACCTGCAGGTAAAAGCCCTGAGTCCTACAGGCAGTTTCCATTACCAGAATGGCCTGGAGGTAATAGCCACAATACAACCCAGCTGTTTATGGTAGCCTAATAGCCTCCAAGTGATAGCCCCAGAACCTCCCAGCAGAATGCAGGTAATAGCCCAGAGATCTCCCAGGAGTTTACAATAGCCTAATGGTCTACAGGTAATAGCAGTGAGGTTTCCCAGAAGTTTTCAGTAGCCAAACTTCCTGCAGGTAATAAGCTTGAGACCGCCTGGCAGGTTATAGAAAACTAATGGCCAGCATTTTTTATAGAGTGGAGCCCTTCTGCGTCCACACCAGCATAATGACCAACACAGTAGGTCGACTGTCATCTCTGCGTAGTTGTTACTTTTCACTAAATGAGGTCTTCATGGGTTGTTGACACTGTGATGTTTGCATACATCTGGTTTTGATTAACCATTACTACACACTCATCTGGAGACAGATTGGGTCGAAAGTTGAATTAAGGGTAGCAGTTAGATGGTGGAAAAAAACCTCTGTGATATTTGTATTGAGTAGTAACAGCAGGAGCAAGGGTCAGGTAAGTTAGTTCAACTGGCTCAACTGGCTCTGAGCACTATGGGACTTAACATCTTAGGTCATCAGTCCCCGAGAACTCAGAACTAGTTAAACCTAACTAACCTAAGGACATCACACACATCCATGCCCGAGGCAGGATTCGAACCTGTGACCGCAGCAGTCGCGCGGTTCCGGACTGCGCGCCTAGAACCGCGAGACCACCGCGGCCGGCCAGGTAAGTTAGTGTTGGGTATCATGCAAGTGGATACATTGACATTGGGAGGCATTGTAACTCAGCTGCTGCAATTGGGTATTGGTGTTGACTTCTCACACAGCATCAGCATATCTGTAACAGTTATGCTCATCATAAATTAGTATCCGATAGGTTCTGTACTGGATTCACAGTGCAGGATAGTGTCGGCGGTTTCTTTTGTGCATTGGTGTGCGAGGTTATTGGCTTCCTTGCTGTTGCCTGTTGGTCGGGTGTGATAGCAGATGGCAAACCCAGTCAGTACTGCTGATGGGTAGTGGCTCGCCAATGCTGTTGCTTGTGTTTGTTAGCTTACCATAGGTCGTTATGCCCTAGCTAGCAGTGTTTTTGGTCGCTTATGCTTCCACCTATGATTGTGATCATAGCTTCTCAGAGTAAGGATAAAAGGACTGTTCGAGTGTTTCGAATTCCTGCATAGTCTTGTGTCGACTTTTTTGAATCTGTGTCATGTATATGGACCTCGATACTCTCCTGTTTAGTGTACTTTCCTTGTTGAGCATCAGATAGAGTTGTCTAAGTCTTGCATGTGCCATGTTGGCAACGTATTGTATGTGGTCCCCCCATGTAAGTTTCCAGTCCAGCCAGGCACTGAGTTATCTGACTTTCCCACAGAATCTATTGGGTATGCATTTAGTGTTACCTACCTACAATGATGATGGTTCTGCAGTAGTTTCATTCTGTGTGTGAACAGTACTGCTTCACAGAACTGCTTCACCTCCGGCTAATAGCCCCAACACATCCCAGCAGTTTGCTGTAGCCTAATGGCCTAGACGTATTAGCCTCGGGACCTCCCAACAAGTTTATGGTAGCCTAATTGCCTGCAGGTTATAGCCCCAAACTCTCAGCAATTTACAGTAATCTAATGACCTACATATAATTGCCCAGGGATCTCCCAGTAGTTTGTGGTAGCCTAATGGCCTGCAGGTGATAACCTTGAGTCCTCTGAGCAGTTTACATTAACCTAATGGTCTGCTGGTAATGGCTCTGAGACATCCAGCATTTTGTGGTAGTGTTGTGGCCTGCACGTAATTGCCTGGAGATGTCTCAGAAATTTACGGTAGCCTACTGATCTGCAGATAATAGGGGAAAAACCTCCCAGCAGTTTATGATAATCTAATGGACTGCATGTAACAGCCCTGAAACCTCTGAGACTTTTAGAGTAGCTTAATGAAATGTAGGTTACAGCCTCAAGACATCACAGCATTGTGTGGTAGCCTAACAGATTGCAGGTAATAGTCACTAGAACTCCCAACACTTTGGAGTTGCATAATCACTTGCAGGTAATTGGCTTGAAACATCTCAGACATTGCCAGTTGCCTTCTGGCCTGTAGGCAATATGGGCGAAAAATCCCAGACGCCCTGGATCCTACCAGCAGTTTACAGTAGCCTATGTCCTGCATATAATAGCCACAAGACCGCCCAGCAATTTACAATATCCTAATGGTCTGCAGGTAACAGCTCCATGATCTACCAGCAATTTAAGGAAGCCTTTTGACATGGAGAAAAAAGCTCTGAAGCCTCCTAGCAGTTTAAAGTAGCATAACAGTCTGCAGGTAATAGCCCTGAAAAGTTAAAGCAGATCGTGGTATCCTAATGGCCTGCAGATAATAGACATGAAAAATCCCAGGATATTACAGTGTCCCAATGACCTGTAGGTAATAGCGCCAAGACCTTCCCACAGTTTGTGGTAGCTTCTTGAGCTTCAGGTAATCCCTGAAACCTCCCAGCACTTTACAGTAGACTAATGGCATACAGGTAATAGCACTAGACCCCCCCCCCAGCAGTTTATGGTAGCATAGTGTCCTCCAGACAATAGCACAGAGACTTCAAAGCAGCAGGTTGCTGTAGCGTAATGAACTGCACATAATTGCCCCAAAACCTGGTATGGCTTTCATGTAGTAGCCACCAGATATCACAGCATCTGTGGTAGCCTAATAGCCTGCAGGCTATAGCACTGATATGGCTGTTGATATACTTTCCGGGATGTGAGGTCGTGGTCCAAGAACTTTTCTGCTCCTTACGTTTCGTCCAGAACTGCGCTGGACTTCCTCAGAGGCGCTGCTCCGCTGAGTCTTGCCGACTGACTGGTCGGGTGTCTGAGAGCGACTTATATATTGTGAGAAAGGGGGGCGTGGTTCAGGTGACACGTGATGAGCAGTGATAATCCATAGCAAAGATAAGGTTGACTATCGATTACCACCTTGTCAAAGATAAAAATTGTTAGCAATTTTGTAGAGCCACTGATAATCCATAGCAAAGATAAGGTTGACTATCGATTACCACCTTGTCCAAGATAAAAATTGTTAGCAATTTTGTAGAGCCACTGTCCATATATCGCTAAGTTTCATAGCCTCCTCTTTCCTATTGAAATTATCGTGCTGTTTATAAATTTCGATAGCTTCTCTATATAGCCGTGGATAGCACTGATATCTCCCAGCAGTATGCAGTAGCCTTTAGATTTCAGGTAATAGCTCCAATGGCTCCCAGAAATTTACAGTAGCTTAAAGGCCTGCAGCTAATAGACCTGAAACTTCTCAGAAATTTATGGTATCCTAATGGCCTGCAGATTATAGCTCTGAACAACCCAGCTGTTTACAGCAGCCTATGGAATGAAGGTAATGCCCTGAGACTTCTCAGCAGTTTACAATAGCCTAACAGCCTGTAGGTAATAGACGCTAGATCACACCTCCCAGATATTTACAGTAGCCTAATGGCCTGCTGGCAATAGTCTCAATATCTCTCAGCAGTTTACTATAGCCATATGGCCTGCAGGTAATCGCCTCAAAAACTCCCAGCCGTTTACAGTATCCTAATGTCATACAGGTAATAGCGCAGAGACGTTCCAGCAGTTTACGATAACCTTGTGGCCTACACGTGTAATATTGGCCTTATGGTGTGTGGATAATAGCCCCAAGCCAGTTTGTGGTCACCTAAAGGCCTGCAGGAAATAGCTACATATTTTCCCAGAAGTTTACAGTAGCCTGGTGGCTTGCAGTTAATAGCCCCAAGACCTCCCAGTAGTTGATGGTGCCCTAATAGTCTGCAGGTAATAGCTCAAAAACCTCTCGGCAGTTTGCAGTAGCCTAAGGGCCTCCAGGTAGTATCCTCAAGACTTCCCGGCAGTTTACAGGGGCTTAAAGGCCTGCAGGTAGTACCAACCCCCGAGACCTCCCTGCATTTTGCAGTAGCCTGATGGCCTGCAGGTATAGCCATTAGACCCTCTAGCAGTATAGGTAGCCAATGGTCTGCAGGCAATAAACCCAAAATCTCTCAGAAGTTTATGGTAGCATAATGATCCGAAGATAATAGCCACAGAACCTCTGAGCAGTTTACAGTGGCATAATGACTTGCAGGTAATAGCACCTAGATTTCCCAACGGCTTATGGCATCATAATGACCTGCAGATAGTAGCACTGAGGCCTCCCATCATTTTACAGTACCCTAGTAGTCTGCACTAATAAATCCAAAGCCCCCAGCAGTTTATCGTATCTTAATGACCTGCAGGTAAGTTCTGAAACATGTCAGGAGTTAACAGTTGCCTTTTGGTCTGCAGGTGATAGCCCTGAGACCTCCCAGTAGCTTACAGTAACCTAATGCCCTGCAGGTAATAGCCTCGAGACCTCCTAGCAGTTTACAGTAGCCTAAGACGTACAGTTAGTAGAATAAAAGCTGCCCTGCAACTTACAAGCCTAATAGCCTGCAGGTAATAGCCCTGAAATCTTCTAGCTGTTTACGATAATCTAATGGCCTGCAGGTAATAGTGCTGAGGCATCCCAGTATTTTGCAGGCTCATGTCTCAATCTACAGCAGGTACGTTTAGAGTAAATATGTCCTCTGCCATGCTCGCTTTTTCAGTAAGTACACTGGTGGGAATGCACAGTCCTAAAGCATGAACTACACACGGACCTGTGCAGCACTGAAAAACGGCATCAAGGAGGCTCTGAACCGTGCGCCAAAAGAAAGAGCAGCCAGTGCCACACCCCCAGGAAGACAAGATTTCAGCACTCCTTGTCAACGCACATTTAATCAGCAACCCATCGCAGGTCGACCCAGTTCGGTCACAGAAATCGAGAGCATTTGTACTGAGTAATAGGAAGTCGTTACATAGTCTGTGTACTGCGAGAAGTAATATAGAGTAAAGAACTTGTTTCTAGGAGGCACTGGAAGCATAGGAATCAAGTTATGTTTATTTCCTTTTTAGAAATAAAATGTTCAATTAATCCTCAAATTTAATGTACAGATCATTTTGGATTCCTGCCAATGGCCATCGAAACTTCTCTCTTTCCTTGTTTGTGTCTGTGCTGACTCCTACAGTAGCCGACACAACCGACACAACTGGGAAAATATTACTTCTGAAATGAAACACCTTCGAGTTTCAAAAATTGTCGAAGAGGTGTGTAGCGCGACAGTCCCACAACGTTAAGGGTCGAAGAAGCTTTATTAAAATTATTTCTATTGATGAGCTGAATGTTGTGGCGATTCAAGAAGATTACAGTCCTGAGGAAATACCTTGTGACACAATTCAGAGGCAAAAAGTTATTTATAATTTGAGGAGAAAAGCCACAGAAGATATTTGTGAGAGACCACCAAAGGTAATGTACGATCATTTAAAAGGAGAGAATACACATGAAATAACAATCAGCAATGTCGACAGTTTTCGTAAATCTATTTACAAAACTAGGCGGAATATTCTCCAGAAATTGCAGGTGAGTGTTGAAGATGTTCATGGTGCCATCAACACGGTAAATGTGGAAACCAGAGACGGAACAAATTTCTTGCTGAAACATAATGCCAAGAAAAAGTTATGTCTTGTCAATTTGAAATACCTAAAAGTTTTTTGTCAGCTATTTACAATACTCAGGCTAGTCATGGACATTATATTCCAATGCCTTTTTCTTTATTGAACGACAAGAAAACTTTGTCATATCAGTATGTCTTTCAGACAATTGTCGATGAATGCAATGATATAAGTCTGAAATTTTTACCATTAACGGTGTTTTCAGGGTGTGAAGAAAACATAATGAAAGCGGGAAGTGCCGTCTGTACTGATATAAGACTCCAAAGATACAAATTTCGTCTAACCGAGAGCTGGTGGCGAAAAATACAAACATTCTGACTTTTAAGTGACTTATGCCTTGGAATGGGGGAGGGGGGGGGGTTCCGTCATATTTGGTTTGCCGGTGTTGGATCGTGATATGGTTGGTGACTTTTGTTGAAGATTTCATGTTAGCGATGCCTCTCCCATCTCTGTGGGCAGAACTAAGTTGTGATAGACAGCAAAGCACCAATGTTTGTGAAAGTTTCCACAGAAAATATAACAGTCATTTCTACTCCTGTAGTCCAGACATTTACATATTGCTTGTGGTGATGAGGAAAATTCAGCTCGAATCTAAAATCGCAATAAATTCTTCAAAAAGGATGAAGAGGGGAACGAAATGTCCAAACTTGAAATTCATGGTACAGCGAGTGGCAAATTTCAAAGGTAGAAAAATTTCCAGATTTGAGTATACAAAATTAAACAAGGAATTACACAAATCAAAAAAATCCACCATTATTGATGTACTATATGTATTAGGATATAAACGAAGAAATTTTGTAAATATATTTAAAAATAGAAAAAATTAAATATGTATATATTTTTGAGGTGTGAATCAGTTCGCCTCATGGTGCACCGTAATAAATGCTACACGGACTGCTAATCTCAACTTGCATTTTCTTTAATGATTGCTTCTGACAACATGAGCTTATTCCCAAGAATTATTAGCTGCCATTCAATCACTACTACACAGGAATTCAATCTGCATTTTGATCACACCTCCCTGACTCTTGTGAAGGTAGGGTTATCATATTCTCCCGCACCCCTTTTCAGTAATCTACCACAAGATGTCAAAATCTTAGCGGTAATCCTCGCACTTTCCAATCTAAATTGAAGACTCACGCCCAACTACTTTTGTTTTGTCTAGTAGTTTCTAGGAGAAATTTCCGCCAATTCCTGTGTTTCATTTCTATTGTGCTAGTTTATATCCTGCCGTTTTATGAACTTTTTCCGGTCTAACGGAACTTCACGAGTGAAAAATGACCATTTTTCTGACCACAGGAGAAATGGATCCCGCTCCAGAAGCTATAAACGTGGTCACTGGATGGACTGCGTTTCTTTACAACTGTAGACCATGCCCGCTGTCCTAACACAACAAATTTCTTTAAAAAATGTAATCTTCAAATCAGAGAAATTATATGTGCCCAGATTCCAATACATACATATGTAGGAAACCAGTTTCGGCAATTTAAATTGCAGCCTTCAGATCTGAAAACGTGGTCGAAAGAAACTTTTAATATTCAAGCAGTTTTATAATAAATATTCGTTGTAACGAAATTTTTTTCCAAATACGCATGTTACAGACCACGTACATACAGCAACCGTTGTGTCACTCAACACAGTTCACTATCATCCAGTCATAAACATTATTGGAAGCAAGTGTAATACAGGTAAAAACAATAATGAAAAATCCAGCTTCAAGATAATAAATACAGCATGCCAGAAATGCACATACCTCACTGAAGAAGACGCACGAGTGTAACGTCACATATCGTATAATCAAACCACATTTTCGGTATATACTCACCAAAGTTTCTGATATAATACATTTGGTTCACATGGTATTGCTTGCTGAGACTGTGCCGGCAGACTGCCACGCGGTGGTTAAACGTGCTGAGTGTGAATACGGGATACCAACAATAGTCTTTTAGACAATAACTCAGGAACATAATAGACACATATATTTCGTCTTTGTGTGATACGTACAAAGGTGACGTTAATCTACAATTAAAATTTAAAACAGTTTCAGTCTACTTTCTTATATTAAAATATAGGCATATTAGTAGCAATCATCTGCGACAGGCATTTAGTTTAGAAGCATTGTTCATATGCTCCACAATAATCAGAAATTTTGTCAGAGCGCCGTAAAACATTTCACACAAGTCTACGACTAAAAGCAGGGATTATGGTGAAGTAAACTGATGACAAAGATTTTGTCAGGAGGCAGTCTGCCTCAATCGTCAACACAACATTTGGTTATAATATATGCGAATAGCTACAGTGTTTGTACATACATTTAGCAAAAAAATGGCTCTGAGCACTATGGGACTTAACTGCTGAGGTCATCAGTCCCCTAGAATTTAGAACCACTTAAACCTAACTAACCTAAGGACATCACACACATCCATGCCCGAGGTAGGATTCGAACCTGTGACCGTAGCAGTCGCGCGGTTCCAGACTGTAGCGCCTAGAACCACTCGGTCACTCCGGCCGGCCTACATTTAGCAGTATAGCGGTAAAACACAAATAGAGTTAATGCTTTTTGTAGGTTCTATACATATATAGATCACACATATGATTCTTACCTGCAAACCAAGGGCTACAGATTTACACAAAATACGCCTGTACTGCTTAAAATAGCCAGTGACTATCTGTTACAATCAGCAAAAACTATATATTTACAAGTAATAGATGTACAATCAATTAATATATTGCAGTGTCTGTGTTGTTAAGAAAAATGATGCAATATTCCTTCGGACATGTCGGAATTACGTAATGTATGTATGAGTACAGGGTGTGACGTAGGAACGACGACTTTTGGAGTTTGGGCCGTGAGTCGAGTACCGATGGGAAAGGCGGTTAAGACCACCGCTTGCCTACAGTGGGAACTCCGGGTTCTAGTCCCAGTATGGCCCAAATTTTCACTGTCGTCATTCCCTTGCACAAGATGATGGTTGCACGTATTCGCAAATGCGAATACATTTCATGTACAATTCATTCACAACCAAAGGGTGCATGTACCTTGCAAGAGGTCAAACTTTGTTTACCATAAGAATACAACGAGTGGAGGAGGAGGGGGGAGGGGGGGGGACATAGATGGACTCAAAGGGAGCAGAGATTAAAGTGTCCAAAACTGTTTTGTATCACTTTCTCAGATCTGAAGATGGCAGTTTAACCTTTTCGGACCCTGCGGGTGCAATTGTGTATGTTAACTTCTACTGTGTCTTAGCTGCAACAGAAGTATTTTTTTTTCATTGGGAACCTGAGTTACACATTTGTGACTGTTCAAGCTTTTCATCACGCGCAAATGCTGGCAGCTGTTGTGCATTACTATGAAAATGTCGGCAAGTCAACGTAGCAGTGCGCAACAGTTCGTGACCACCAGAATACAGGGATGTGTTTGGTTCGTTATATTCCACTGTACAACTGAATACTGTTGTTGTTATTTTCCATGGTAATTATTAAATGATCATTACAATATTTATTAGCCGTCCGGAGTGGCCGAGCGGTTCTAGGCGCTACAGTCTGGAGCCGCGCGACCGCTACGGTCGCATGTTCGAATCCTGCCTCGGGCATGGATGTGTGTGTGACGTCCTTAGGTTAGTTAGGTTTAAGTAGTTTTACGTTCTAGGGGACTGATGACTTTAGAAGTTATGTCCCATAGTGCTCAGAGCCATTTGAACCATTTTGAATAATATTTATTACAATAGAGAACGAAACATGGCACTTAGGGAAAGCCAGGATTCGGTGTGGACGGGGCCTTACTCAGTTACCGTTGCCTGCTCAGTATTTTCTTTTTTAAATCACATACACTTTACTTGGAACCAATTGCAAATAAGGTTGACAATAAGGAACAATTATCAAATTTGACTGTTAAGACACAATGTGTAATAAAATATTTTTAAGCAAGTTGCACTTACAGCTGAAGGCCCTATTGACCAGAAATTCAAATTATTTATCGACTGAAGGCACCAATAGTAATAAATCAAAAACAATTTGACGGCTGAAGGCCTGGGTAGCAAATTCTTAAAAACAGTTAAACTTCTCCAAGAGATACTAAAATATTAAACAAAAACACAATCATCAGATTTCGCTATTAAGAGACAATATCTAATTAAATATTCTTTAGACAACTTGCATTCACGGCTTAAGGACTCACTGACCAGAAATTCAAATTATTTGTTGGCTGAAGGCCCCAATGGTAATAACTCAAAATTTAAAAAAAATTTTTTAAAAAAACAATGATCACAATCTGATCTAACCAAGAGAGAAGTGGGCTCAGACAGTGCTCCAACTTTGAAACCAGTGAGACAGGCAGCCAAGAGTTGTATTCACTTAACCATATGGCAACTCCAACTAGTGACAATTTAAACGCAGACCAACACTCTTGCAGAATCTACCTAACGTCTGATAACCAATACAACGATGGAATAACCAAAGCAAGGCGGAACTGGCAGACAGTACTGCGTCTTGAGGATCCGGTGTTTAGAACATCCAGAAGCAAAAAAGTGTTCAAATGTGTGTGAAATCTTATGGAACTTAACTGCTAAGGTCGTCAGTCCCTAAGCTTACACACTACTTAGCATAAATTATCCTAAGGACAAACACACACACACTCATGCCCGAGGGAGGACTCTAACCTCCGCCGGGACCAGCCGCACAGTTCATGACTACAGCGCCGTAGACCGCTCGGCTAATCCCGCGCGGCCATCCAAAAGCAGAAGGAATGATTACGACCAAGGTAGTCCAAAGGAAACAACATATCCAGACCACAACCAAGGAGGCTGTCGAACTACACGCCTTACCGGACAGCAGCAGCAAGGCGAGGAAAAGTACACTGCCGCGAAAATACGCTAACCTCCAGGGCAGGTAACTGGGGCGTTAGCGGCCACTAGGCAGAAAAATACTGCTGGTTGAACTTCACCAATAACACAAAGAATTCAATGATTAATGATAAGAAGTGGAGGATGGCTAACTAATTTCACCACCTCCAAACACTCCACCGCTTGCTCTTTGTCTCAGCGACCCTGCGAGCGAACAAACGGCGTGATCTTAAAATAGTGGAGATTTCACGACTGGGTTAGTGTTCACTCAACTCAAACGTCCTGGGTCCGGTAGACAACGAGGTTGTGGCCCTCGCAACTACAGCCCCTCGATATGGCAGTGCCTGCATGCCGCCAGCAGTCCCGGCATGTCCTTGAGCTGCCGGACCTCTCTGCTGCTCCGTCCCAACTGGACTCTCCGACACACTCCGACTCGGAAAACACTTGATGCCTTTCCAAAGATAGTACCAAGGTACTACATATCGATAACCGCAGCTGCTGCCAATCACGAACAGACAACGCTACCAAACGCAGTGGCGCCAGTAAACACAAGAAGGAAACGAGACGTCACCGTCCCTATTACATGATGCCAACCTACCAACGGCACCAACGAGAGCCGCAACACGGCTCAAAAAAATTCAGGTCGTAAATGGTTAAACTGCCGAAACTAGCTGTCTATATATGAATTTACTGCGATCTGGGCAAAGAAAACTTCTTTAGTAAGACCACCACATTTTTCAGTTTTCGAGTTCGCTTTCCTGCTAACAATGTCAGGTAACCGTAACACATTTTTTTTCTCAGGACGACCTCTGCATCCTAATTTACATCGTTTTATAACAGAGTCATAGAACAACGGTAACAACATAGCAGAGAATATAAAAATTAATAACAACTAATTTTAAGTTTTTTGACTATTTTGCAGTGTGCTCCTGTTATGTAGTATGGCTGAAATGGCTCTGAGCACTATGGGACTTAACATCTATGGTCATCAGTCCCCTAGAACTTAGAACTACTTAAACCTAACTAACCTAAGGACATCACACAACACCCAGCCATCACGAGGCAGAGAAAAATCCCTGACCCCGCCGGGAATCGAACCCGGGAACCCGGGCGTGGGAAGCGAGAACGCTACCGCACGACCACGAGCTGCGGACATGTAGTATGTGTCCATCAATAAATGTAAATTGTTAATATTACATCATTCTTATTGAAACATCTCGTGCAAGATTTTGCTATTCTCTCATGGTGCTGTATGCTTGCAGTCCAGCTGCGGCATGGCAATGGTAAGATATAAGGCTGCAATTGGGCGAGAGATAGTTTGAGAATACCAATGAGATGCCATAAATTTCTCTGTTGGAAAACATTAATCGACGTCGGTCTGTATCAAGCAGATAGTCCAAGTGCAAAGTGCAGTAGGCATGCAAATCATCCCCCCACAGCGTACGCCACTAGCCCCTAAATAACAGAGCAATTATTCTTCAAATCTTCAGCAGCCCGCGAAGTTACGAGTGGCGTAGGTCTCCGAGCTTTAAAAGCTGCATCTGACTCAGGCGAAACTGGCAGCCGTCGTGGGTTTCCTAAAGGGGAGAAGTGGCTGGCTTCGCCAAATAAAGAAACCAGCCGCCCGCCGCCAGGGCGCACTCTTTTTGCTCGGCTGCAGGACGTTGCCGCGCCGCGCTCCGGCGCGCCATCAGGTGCACCAGGCCCCACGGAGCCCTGTTCGCAGCAGTATCCGATAACCTTCTACAGCTAAAAAATCTGAAATAAAAATAAAAAAAATTGTCAAAGTGCGAGTAGGACTCGCGCTCTAACACTTCAGTACTGACTTAATTATGTACTCGTACAATGTGACAATTATTGAACTACCTGAAAAAAACTAAATTCATTGCAAACTACGGCGTGCACACAGTTTATTCAACTTTTAAACGTCACTACAGATTTTCGGATTTAGATTATGACATGTTCGATATGCCTGCCATCATTGGCGATGATGTGGCGCAGACGAAGCGAAATTCTTCATGACCCGCTGAAATGTCGGAACATCGATGCTGTCGATGACCTTCTGAATGACTGTTTTTAGTTCAGCAATGGTTTTGGAGTTACTGCTGCACATCTTGTCTTTAATGTAGCTCCACAGAAAGGAGTCACATGGGTTCAGATCTGGAGAATACGGCGGCTAATCGAGGCCCATGCCAGTGGCGTCTGCATACCCCAGAGCCAGAATGCCGTCCCAAAAGTTCTCCTCCAGGACATCAAACACTCTCGTGCTTTGGTGGGGTCAAGCTTCGTCTTGCGTCAACCACAACTTGTCGAAATCAGGGTCACTTTGGGTAATGGGGATGAATTCATCTTCCAAAACCTTCACGTACCGTTCGGTAGTCACTGTGCCACCAAGGAATATCGTACCGATTATTCCGTGACTGGACATTGCATTCCACACAGTTACTGTTGAGGTTGAAGAGACTTCTCGATCACGAAATACGGATTCTCAGTCCCCTAAATGCGCTAATTTTGCTTACTTATGAACCCATCCAAATGAAAGTGGTCTCTTCAAACCAAAGCCCTGTTGGTCAATTCTGTGGACAGTTGTGATGGCGAAACACAACCGCTATTCCATGGCCCTGGCTGATGGGTTTCAATTTTGTATGGGAAGAGATGCAGGTCTTCCAGAACAATTTGTTGCAGTGTGTCCTGGTTGATTCCCACTTGTCGTGCAACTCGTCTGATCACTTTCCTGGGGCTGGTTTGAAACACAGAGCGTGTCTTCTCGATGTTTTCAGGCGTTTTCATCCTTTTTGGATGACCCACATTCCCAACACTGTCATCACGAACACTGCACATTCTCACAAACTTGAGAATTCTTGGTCGTTGGCACGCATGGAACGGTTGTCTTCAGCTTGAATTCAGTCGGTCACAAAGTGCCTCTGAGCCACAGAAATTGGGCTGTTATTTCTCGCATAGTAGGCTTTCACAAGCGCAATACGTTCAGGCACGCTGTACCGTGACATTTTCACATGCAAATGGCCGACAACAACAACGCGCGTGCGCATGCGCAAACTAATTCCCATCATGCCCCGCGGCCAACTGTCCAGTTTGAACGTCCTAAAGCAAACCGTTCACAAGTTACGCCAGTTCTATTGCATATAATTCAATAACTGTCATCCTTATATAGACAGTTCATCCACCGAGAATCAAGAATCTCTGCCTGTTATCGACATATATGCTCACAAGATGTGTAGGTCAACAGGAAGTAACCTATACGTTTTGATAACTGTTTTTGCGAGTATCAAAATATATGACGTAAATAGCCTAATGTCTTGATTGTATTGACTTAGAAGTTTCACTTTTTTTTACACGGCCAAAGGAACGTTGACCTTCGTAAGTAACATAAATTTCATTTTCGTTGGCCTGCCCATTCCTGAGACAAATAATTTTTAACAATCGGACATAAAGACAAACAGACGGACGGACAACGGAGCAGTCCTATAAGGGTTCAGTTCATACCGATTTAGGTAAGCAATCCTAAAATAATAAATTAAGATTGCACAGCTCACAACTTTATCCACGTGATTGCCTTAAAATGCCATGTAAACAAGTCCACAAATGTAAGCCCGTGCACGTCAAATAACGCAGAAGCATAGTATCCTACGACTACAATGTCAGTGAATCGTAGTTTGAATCAGTCAACTAATAAAAATACCTGGGTGAAATAGTTTGTGCGGATTTGAAACGGAGTGATGTCACAGGTTCAGTCGCAGGTAAAGCAGGAGACAAAGTTCAGTTCGTTGGTAGGAAAATAGTGAGTCTATAAACGAATTTGCATAAAAAGCACTCGTGCGTCCCATCCTAGAACATCGTTCAAGGCAAGTAGGTGACATTGGACGTACACAAAGATGGGCATCTTGAACAGTTATACGCTTGAAGACTATGAGGGCGGACCGTTAGTCGTGCTTGGGGATCTCACCTAGTAGAGCACTTGCCCGCAAAAGGCAAAAGTCTCAGGTTCGAGTCCCAGACTGGCACACAGTTCTAATCAGCCAGGAAATTTCAGATCAGCGGACACTTCGCTGTAGAGTGAAAACTCGTTCTCCTGGAGCACGATCCATTCAATGTGATCACCTGTCAACAGCCTTAATAACCACCTTTGCAGCGCAGGCGTGCAGGAAGAAAGTCAATGAGATTCTAGAAGGTACCGGCAGGGATGACGTGGAGCCATGTCGATACCAGTTTCTCACAGATTTTCAACTGCATGAAATGTATTAAAGTTACGAATACGGATAATCATCAGCTGAATAATAGAAAAACGACAATGAAAATTTTGCCGGACCCAAATCTCCCGTTTGTTGCGAGCGGTCGCCTTACTATTAGGATGTCAAAGCATGACAAACGGCCAGAGCAAATCTTCCGTATTTCGTCAACCATGTGCCTACAACTTGCAATCGCACATCCATTATGTATATTCCCATACAGTGCAGACATTTTAGTTGAAACTCGCTTGCCCGGTGTCGGCAGATAAATACGATATTGCAGTGGCTGTGTTGTTCAGAATTACTATGCAATGTTTCTTCAGACTTTCATGCGTGGTTGTCGACATATGGAAGGTTGAGTCTGGCCGTGAGTCGTGCTCGGATAGTACAGGGTGATTCAAAAAGAATACCACAACTTTAGGAATTTAAAACTCTGCAACGACAAAAGGCAGAGCTAAGCACTATCTGTCGGCGAATTAAGGGAGCTATAAAGTTTCATTTAGTTGTACATTTGTTCGCTTGAGGCGCTGTTGACTAGGCGTCAGCGTCAGTTGATGCTAAGATGGCGACCGCTCAACAGAAAGCTTTTTGTGTTATTGAGTACGGCAGAAGTGAATCGACGACAGTTGTTCAGCGTGCATTTCGAACGAAATGATAGGTGGTGTATTAAACGTTGGTATTTCAGCCAATAAAATTTTTGGTCCCTTTTTCTTCGAAGGTGCTACTGTAACTGGACTACAGTTTCCGGAGATGTTAGAGAATTGGCTGTTTCCTCAGCTCGAACAAGAAGCACAACAATTCATATTTCAGCAGGATGGAGCGCCACCACATTGGCACTTATCTGTCCGTAACTACCTGAACGTCAACTACCCGAGGCGATGGATCGGCCGCCAGGCAGCCCGTGACAGAGCACTTCATCACTGGCCTCCAAGAAGCCCTGATCTTACCCCCTGCGATTTTTTCTTATGGGGGTATGTTAAGGATATGGTGTTTCGGCCACCTCTCCCAGCCACCATTGATGATTTGAAACGAGAAATAACAGCAGCTATCCAAACTGTTACGCCTGATATGCTACCGAGAGTGTGGAACGAGTTGGAGTATCGGGTTGATATTGCTCGAGTGTCTGGAGGGGGCCATATTGAACATCTCTGAACTTGTTTTTGAGTGAAAAAAAAAACCTTTCTAAATACTCTTTGTAATGATGTATAACAGAAGGTTATATTATGTTTCCTTCATTAAATACACATTTTTAAAATTGTGGTATTCTTTTTGAATCACCCTGTATAATGGCAAGGCAACTGCTCGCGATAAGCTGGAAATCTGGATTCGTTTCGCATTCTGGCACTAATTTTCATTCCATTATACAGCAACTGCGAATACATTTCATGTATTTCATAAGGGCTGTAGCCGCCACAGTGCCTATTCCCTTGGACATGAAGAACACAGGAACGCTATTATGAGATTTTCGATTGGGTTTTAATCTAAGTAGTTTGATGGCCAGGTAAGTACAGCAAACTCATCCTGCTGCTCTTCGAACCACGGATGTACACTGCAAGCTGTGTGACACTGTCATACTGGTAGATGCTATGGTGTCGAGGAAAAAAACTGCATGAAGAGGTGGACATGGTCCCCAAGGATAGAAGCATACTTGTATTGGTCCACTGATCGCTCCATAACAACGTGATCACCCGGGGAATACTACAAAAATATTCCTCAGACATTAACATTTGCTTTCAGACCATTCACGTTGTACACGCTGACGGCCATCTGTCTGATGGACCATAAAACGTGATTCATCTGGAAAGACCACTTGTCGCCACTCGATGTAAGTCTAGTTGCGATACTGATGTGTAAATTGCAGGTTTCGTCGCCGATGAACAGCAGTCAGCATGGGTGCATGAACCAGGAGCTCGCTGCAAAGACCTGTAAGCAGCAACGTTCGTTCAACAGTCGTTGAGGAGATAATGTTGGTAGCACCTCGGTCGATCTGGATGGTCAGTTGCTCAACTGTTTCCCGCACACGTCCGCACAGCCGTCGTTCACCCCTGTCGTCTATAGTCCGTGGTGCATCACTGTTGTCTCGGTGCCTGTTTTCGATATCGTCATTCTACCATCCTCAGTATATTTTAACTACAGCCGCATGCTAAGAGTTTACAAACTTAGCCGTTTCTGAATTGCTTAACCCTTGGCCCGTAAGCTGTTGATCAGACCCCTCTACATGTCAGACAAATCTTTCCGCTTCCACATCACCACAATAACTGAAGTATTTTCCGCGTCTCTACTGCTAGTGCTGCCACCTGCCATCTGTAAGTAGTTATTGCATGTTAACGTCGAACATAGGCTGTAGTCAGATGAATGTGATTGGACGGTGTGAAAGTGTAAGTTTGTTTAACTCACGAGCTGAAGTCATGAAGATGCTAAAAATCATGAATTGGCAGAAGTTTGAAGATGGTACACACTGTCTCGCGAAATCTTCTTTCAAATCTCCCGCTGTGCGCGCTAGAGAACTAGCAGTTCCTCGCCACACAGAGCGCCTTTGAAGCAGGGGCACAATGCCGCTGCGAGTGCCCTGCCGGTTGTTGCCACCAGCAGTGTGGTTTGCGGCATCAAGTTGGACTCGGATCCATTCAGAGATATGTGCTGTATGGAGCCCGGGTTTGGTAATGTTGGCCGTTAGGGTTTGGCATGAGGCCTGTTGACAATGCAGTTTTATGACGTTATTCCTGAGTGTGTATTATTGTGGCGATCTCGGCCCTGTGTGTTGCTTGAACACCATTCGTATGTTTACGTCATTTTCCTCTCATCTGGGGATTCAGTTTGTATGAACTAATGTACGTGGAGTCTGATGTTTCGGAGATTCCGATTCATTAGATGCTATGGCCATTGGATTATGAAATCACTGTACTGTCTGCCGGCCCAGTGAGCTTGGAGCTGTTTAAGCACGTTAGATGGGCTAAGTAAGGAGAAGGTGATATTGTTAATGTCTGAGTTTGTTTCCTGTCCTGGTATCTTGCCTCCCGAATTTGAGCAGAATCCAGAATCAAGTGGCCACAGTGCCTGAGATGGCGTCCTAGTAAGGATATGCCCCGTAATAAATCCGACAGGGTAAAAGCATTTAAAATTGTATAAATGGTTGGTGATTCGGTGTGCGGAGAACCTTGAGCAGCCGCGGGTGAAGTATCAGTGCAGCAGCAGTGCAGTAGCGAGTCGCATATTTAGCTTCCATATTTGTTTTGTAGTTTGATTCTTAATTTCTTTTCGAGTGTTTGTGCGCTTGCATATTTAATTACGTAATATCCTTCCATATTCTCGTATTTGAGAGGAGTAATATTGTTTATTGATAGCCGTAGAGTGTAAATTCGCGGAGTCGTTAGATATTAGCAGTAGGATGGATAGGGTGTGTGCGTGCTGTGTGCGGGCGCAGGAGGAACTGGCCGCGGTTCGCGAGCAGCTGAGCGCGCTGTTGGCCACGGTCAGCCGCCTCCAGGCCGCTGCCTCGAGGTGCAGCGACGTTGGAGGGTCTGGCACGTCGCTTGAGACACCCCAGGTGTCGCTTGCTGCGTCCGCTGACTCAGCCGCCGAGGCACCTTCTAGTGTACCCGGCGCGTTGGGGCCGGCCTCAGGGTGAGTGGCGGACTGCAACGCGTTCGCGTCGCTCGAGGCGGAGGGCCAATGTGGAGGCTGGCCGGCTGGCCTCGCCCGTTCATCCTGTCGGTGGGCAGGTGGCCGCTCCTTCAGCAGGGCCCGAGTAGGCACACGGGGGCAAAGGCTTTCTGGTTATTGGGAGCTCCAACGTTAGGCGGGTGATGGAGCCCCTTAGGGAAATAGCGTACAGGGCTGGAAAGAAATCCAACGTGCACTCGGTTTGTCTGCCGGGGAGTCTCATCCAAGATGTGGAGGCGGCCTTGCCTGGGGCTATCGAGCGTACGGGGTGCAGTCGTCTGCAAGTAGTTGCTCACGTCGGCACCAATGATGCCTGTCGCTTGGGTTCTGAGGCGACCCTCAGTTCGTACAGGCGGCTGACGGATTTGGTGAAGAACGCTGGCCTCGCACGTGGGGTGCAAGCAGAGCTCTCTATTTGCAACATCGTTCCCAGTGTGGATTGGGGTCCTTTGGTTTGGAGTCGAGTGGAGGGTCTCAACCAGAGGCTTCGTCGACTCTGTGACGGTCTTGGCTGCAGATTTCTAGACTTGCACTATTGGGTGGGGAATTGTAGGACGCCCTAGATAGGTTAGGGGTGCACTACACAAAGGAAGCGGCTACTCGTGTAGCAGAGTCCTTGTGGCGTGCACATGGGTTTTTTTTAGGCTAGGCAGTACTAGGCATTAGTGCGAGGTGTCCTGATGAACACTCACCAGTCGACGTGCAGGCAGGGAAATCAGAACGCGCTCAGTGTAAAGACACTTCAGCTATCAAGATATTAGCAGTAAATTTTCAGAGTGTTCGGAGTAAAGTTCCTGAATTTACTGCCCTCCAGGAAGCGTGTGGCGCGCAAATTATTCTCGGGACTGAGACCTGGCTGAACCCTGAGATAGGAAGTTCTGAAATATTTAGTGAGGGTTGGAACGTGTATCGGAAAGACAGATTAGACACCGTAGGAGGTGGTGTCTTCATTGCAGTTGACAAAAATATTGTGTCTACTGAGGTCGAAGTAGAGTGTGATTGTGAAGTTATCTGGACACGTTTAACAGGGCTAGGGGAAATAAAGTTAATTGTGAGGTGTTATTTCCGGCCACCAGGTTCCACCGTGACAGTTCTAGAATCATTCAAAGGAAGTCTACATTCTGTATCGCAGAAGTACCCGGATCATGCTATATTATTAGTCGGATGCGACTTCAACCTACCTAGTATAGACTGGGATGTCTATGGATTCATTACAGGTGGTGCAGACAAGCCGTCGTGTGAATTACTTTTGAATACATTATCCGTGTCTTGAGCAGCTAAATCGACAGCCAACGCGTAATGGAAATATTAGATCTGGTAGCCACGAACAGACCAGACCTCATCGACGGTGTCAGTGTTGAGACAGGGATTAGTGATCATGATGTTGTCATTACGACTATGGTTACGAAAGTTAAAAAGTCGGTCAAGAAGTCTAGGAGAGTATTCCTACTAGAAAGAGCAGATAAGCAGTTGTTAGCATCCCACTTAGTAAATGAATCGACTTCATTTACTTCCGGTACGATGGACGTGGAAGAATTATGGGCAAATTTTAAACACATTGTAAATCACGCATTGGACAAGTATGTGCCGAAAAAGTGGGTTACGGACGGAAAAGACCCACCGTGGTTTAACAGTGCAATTCGGAGAATGCTCAGGAAGCAAAGGTAGTTGCACTCGCGGTACAAGAAAGATCGGGAGAATGAGGACAGGCAAAAGTTAGTAGAGATTCGTGCTGCTGTAAAAAGAGCGATGCGCGAAGCATTCAATCACTACCACCGTCATACCTTAGCAAAAGATCTTGGTGAAAACCCAAGGAAATTCTGGCCTTACGTAAAATCGGTAAGCGGGTTGAAGGCTTCCATCCAGTCACTCACTGATCAGTCTGGCCTAGCAACGGAAGACAGCAAAACGAAAGCTGAAATTTTAAATTTAGCATTTGAGAAATCTTTCACGCAGGAGGATCGTACAAACATACCACCGTTTGAGTCTCGTACAGATTCCCGTATGGAGGACATAGTGATAGACATCCCTGGGGTTGTAAAGCAGCTAAATAGGTTGAAAATAAATAAATCGCCAGGTCCTGATGGGATTCCAATTCGGTTTTACAGAGAGTACTCTACTGCATTGGCTCCTTACTTAGCTTGCATTTATCGCGAATCTCTTGCCCAACGTAAAGTCCCGAGCGACTGGAAAAAGCGCAGGTGACGCCTGTATATAAGAAGGGCAGAAGGACGGATCCTCAAAATTACAGACCAAAATCCTTAACATCGGTTTGTTGCAGGATTGTCGAACATATTCTCAGTTCGAATATAATGAATTTCCTTGAGACAGAAGTTGCTTTAGAAAGCATCGCTCCTGCGAAACGCAACTCGCCCTTTTATCACATGATATCTTGCGAACCATTGATGAAGGGTATCAGACGGATGCCATATTCCTTGACTTCCGGAAAGCGTTTGACTCGGTGCCCCACTGCAGACTCCTAACTAAGGTACGAGCATATGGGATTGGTTCCCAAGTATGTGAGTGGCTCGAAGACTTCTTAAGTAACAGAACGCAGTACGTTGTCCTCGATGGTGAGTGTTCATCGGAGGTGAGGGTATCATCTGGAGTGCCCCAGGGAAGTGTGGTAGGTCCGCCGTTGTTTTCTATCTACATAAATGATCTTTTGGGTGGGGTGGATAGCGATGTGCGGCTGTTTGCTGATGATGCTGTGGTGTACGGGAAGGTGTCGTCGTTGAGTGACTGTAGGAGGATACAAGATGACTTGGACAGGATTTGTGATTGGTGTAAAGAATGGCAGCTATCTCTAAATATAGATAAATGTAAATTAATGCAGATGAATAGGAAAAAGAATCCCGTAATGTTTGAACACTCCATTAGCAATGTAGCGCTTGACACAGCTATGTCGATTAAATATTTGGGCGTAACATTGCAGAGCGATATGAAGTGAGACAATCATGTAATTGCATTTGTGGGGAAGGCGGATAGTTGTCTTCGGTCACTGGTAGAATTTTGGAAAGATGTGGTTCATCTGTAAAGGAGACCGCTTATAAAACACTAATACGACCTACTCTTGAATACTGCTCGAGCGTGTCGGATCCCTATCAGGTCGGATTGAGGGAGGACATAGAAGCAATTCAGAGGCGGGCTGCTAGATTTGTTACTGGTAGGTTTGATCATCACGCGAGTGTTACGGAAATGCTTCAGGAACTCGGGTGGGAGTCTCTAGAGGAAAGGAGGCGTTCTCTTCGTGAATCGCTACTGAGGAAATTTAGAGAACCAGCATTTGAGGCTGGCTGCAGTACAATTTTACTGCCGCCAACTTACATTTCGCGGAAAGACCACAAATATAAGATAAGAGAGATTAGGGATCGTTCAGAGGCATATAGGCAGTCATTTTTCCCTCGTTCGGTTTGGGATTGGAACAGAGAGAGAAGATGCTAGTTGTGGTACGAGGTACCCTCCGCCACGCACCGTATGGTGGATTGCGGAGTATGTATGTAGATGTAGATTTAGAACTATTGACTTCGGTGGAGGTCGCACCTGTAAAGGGAACCCTTTCCTGGCTGACCACCTGATTATGGAGACTGTGATGCCGCATCTTAGACATTCCCTTATTTTGTTTCAGTTTTAAGGCTGTTGTTTCACACGCAGAGGACATCGACCTGTTGGCCCTCTAGTTTTCTTGTGGACCTGTCACGGGGTTCTGACGCAGTAATTGTAATATTTTGTTTTGTTTTCCTTCTTTAAAAGAGACATCATCCTATCTCGTATTTTAATTAAAATGAGTTAAAGAGTTTCACATTACTGGGTTAATGTTTTGGAGGTCTGTGATTAGCCAGTTCCCAGGTTGTTAAATTTCTTTTAACTTTATCTTCTGGTGCTGGCCTGATATAAATATTTTTATGAGGTGTGGTTGGCCCTTTATGCCAATGGCAATGCATTTCATTTCATTTATAAGTAATTGTCTTGATTACCCACCATATCCTTTGCCTTGTATTAGATGTGTTTCTGTTTGTAGATTCGAATTGTGGTATAAGATTCTAGAACGCCAGCTTTATCAGAATAAATACGCTGCATGTTGGCAGCGATAAAGTCTCTTGTTTCGTGTTCACGTTTTACTTATGGGCTCTATGGGCTTGTTTTTAAATACTTTAAAATTGCTTTGGGTTCAGCTTATCTTAAATTTATTGGTTTGTGCTGGAAGTTTGTTTCACGTGAAACTGGAAATTTGCACCTTGTAATCAGTTTGCTTAATGTGAAACTGGAAATTCCAAAATTCGCAGTTTTACAAATGGTAAATGATGTTTACCCGAAACCAGGCCCATTCCTTCCACGTAACTTACTGCGAACGACTGCGCGCCTTTTGACTTACTTACAATGTTTAGCTAAGCAGTGTATGAGTATTCTACAGCATTATTGCGTGATTCCCTCTCCCCCCCCCCCCCCTCCTTCCACAGGGATAGAGAAGACAAGATTAGAATAATTACAGGTGGCTTTAAGCAGGCATTTAGCCACGCCCTGTACACAAACTGGACGGAAAGACATCCTCACATATGGAATAATACCAAGTACGCTCTACCCTGCACATTACAGAGGTTTTCAATACACGTAGATGTAGCTCTCAAAATTTTCCAGCTGTGAAGAGTATTCCATAAAGTTTCGGGATTGTAGCCAGATAACGCCAAATCCATCCCACGATAGTTCGGCTGACAAAGAAGAAGAAGAATAACTGTCACACCTTTTGCAGCATCTGAATTCTTTACACGTGAATTAAAATTTATGAAGTGGAGAAGGGCGGCTGTTTACTGTTTATGGGCGCCTTGGTCAGTCGCAAAGTGAATGGATCATTGGCGCATTGCATTTACCGTAAGCCTAGACATACAGAACTGTATTTGCAGACACCAAGCTGTCGCCGCCAATCACAAACTATGGGCATGTTTCGAACGTTGCTGCAGCAGAAATATATTGTGGTGGCTGATGGAGACAGCCTTGGAAAGGAGCTGGCACACCATCAGTTCTTGTTCAAAGATAATTTATGTTCTCCACATAAGATCAGCAGAATTTCAACGAGGAAGAATACCACCCACAAGATCAAGAAGAGAAACATCGGTTCACGTCCAGGGCGTTCATAACAAATGACGGCAATATTTTGTCGAAATTAGGCAGAATCTTAAGGAAGCTTTATGTCAAACTTATCTTCCCCCCAACTACAAAGACTTGTGCTCTTCTCAGTTCGGCAAAGGACAATATGGGATTGCGGAGGGTTGGAATCTACAGAATACCTTGTAAGTGTGGCAAATCCTACATTGGTCAGACAACACGCACAGCGCGTGAAAGGTGCGTGGAACATTATCGCAACACTCGTCTTTCGCAGCCCAGTAAGTCAGCCGTAGCGGAGCTTGGTATCTTCACAGGACATGACATGGATTATTCTACCACGGGAATCTTGGCCTCGAAGAGATCCTTCTGCGAATCTATTATTAACGTATCGATGGAAATACGCGAATGCTGTAAATACGGCGTGCCACCCTTGGTAGTTAGTTCTCGCTATTGTACTCGGTCCAGTCAAGTTAATGTGACCTCTACCTACGTTCGACGTCAACGTGCAATAACCACTCACAGACTGTAGGTAACTGCACCTGCAGCGGAGACTATATAAAACGTGTCAAGGGGAAAACAATGCAATCGTTGTTGAAATACGGAAACGTAGCGATTTACCTGAAATCCAAATGGGCATGATAATTGGATTCGGGCCAAGAGTGGAAGCATTTCAGAAACGGCTAAGTTTGTAAACTGTTCGCCTGCCATCGTAGTTAAAGTATAGCGTGCATGGCAAAAAGGCACTATTCGAATTCGGCGATGAGCCAACACTCGTGAACAATGGGTCATATGAACGACAGCTGAGGAGATATATGCAGGCGAATATACATACAATTGTTGAGCGACTGACCGCCGAGATGGACCAAGGGGCTACCATCAGTGGCTCCTCAACGACGGATCAGCCAACGTTTCATTGTGTGGGCCCCCGCAAAAGGCACCTGATTCATGCACTCAAACTCCCTGTCGCTCGTCGACAACGAAGGCTAGAATTTGAAGGCCAGTACCTCAACTGGATGTCAACTGAGCGGCGACAGATGACCTTAGTAGGTTGCTGTTGTTGTGGTCTTCAGTCCTGAGACTGATTTGATGCCGCTCTCCATGCTACTCTATCCTGTGCAAGCTTCTTCATCTCTCAGAACCTACTGCAGCCTACATCCTTCTGAATCTGCTTAGTGTATTCATCTCTTGGTCTCCCTCTACGATTTTTACCCTCCACGCTGCCCTCCAGTACTAAATTGGTGATCCCCTGATGCCTCAGAACACGTCCTACCAATCGATCCCTTCTTCTAGTCAAGTTGTGCCACAAACTCCTCCCCAATTCTATTCAGTACCTCCTCATTAGTTATGTGATCTACCCATCTAATCTTTAGAATTCTTCTGTAGCACAACATTTCGAAAGCTCCTATTGTCTTCTTGTCTAAACTATTTATCGTCCATGTTTCACTTCCATACATGGCTACACTCCATACAAATACTTTCAGAAACGACTTCCTGATACTTAAATCAATACTCGATGTTAACAAATTTCTCTTCTTCAGAAACGCTTTCCTTGTCATTGCCAGTCTACATTTTATATCCTCTCTACTTCGACCATCATCAGTTATTTTGCTCCCCAAATAGCAAAACTCCTTTACTACTTTGTAGGTAAATCACGTTTTACTCTCCATCTTACAGATGGCCGTTGGCGTGGACGGTGTGAAACGTCTGAAAAAACAAACACTCTGCAACAACTGGCCGGTACCAGGCCGGAGACTATCCGCCGTGTGACCTCGTGATTCTGGAAAGCACAATAGATCATCACAAGGATGCATTTATCCCTGGGGATCGTGTCCACTCCTACATGCAGTTTGATTTTCTGCGTGGTTCGAAGAGCACAGGTAAGTGCCTACTTTACAACCCTGGTCACCAAACTCCCCAGGTTTATACCTAATCGAGAATCTGTGGGACCACCTCGATCGGATTGTTCGCACCATGGATCCTCGACCGAAGAACGTCGCGCAGCTGGCCACGGCACTGGAGTCTGTATGGCTACACATCCCTGTAGGTACCTACCAGGACTTCGCTGACTCTTTTTCTGCAAGTCTCGCAGCGGTCGCCACTGTAAAAGGTGGTTATTCCCGTTTTCGACAGGTGATCACACTAGTAACTGGACAATGTGTGTAGCCTTCAATACACACTCTAACCAGTGGAGTAATTGACTTTGGTGTTTTGCAGTTTCGAATGGGATTGCTCCCGCAACTGTTCGCGCTGCTGTTTGTTGTTGGTTTGCCATCCACTTCATAAACTCCAACGTCACCGATCTCAGGCCTTGCCTGTCTCTTCCACAGACCTCTGTCTTACCGCCAGTGCGAGTGATATTAACTATGTTCTAATTAAGCGTAGTTGGATAGAAAACTAATGAAATGCATGGTGTCTCAAACATTCACGGTAAAGTTATGCAGAACTCAGGTTGGGTGTTATAAGGAATCAATAGGAAGAAAATAATATTTTGATTTCTGTTCACATAAAAAAATTCAGACTTTGTTGCAATAACGTACTCATGTAGAAAATGTTGAAAATCCATTACACCATAATTCACAGACAAAAATGAACTCGTTTCACAATTAGTTGCCTCCATTGCTTGCACGTAATGCTTATGATAGAGGTTAAAATGCTACTCAATCTGTTCTCTTCATATTGTACTCTAACCGTTTTGATTTAACTGAGAAATTGACTGGTGCTTACGAGGAGAACGCGGCAAGTGCCGTAACCCAACTTCCCAAAAACTTCGCTCAATGGAAGAGGGGTCAAAATAAGCAAACACGTGTCTCGGCTTATCCGTAGATTGTATTGTATTGTATGTTAACCGGGGACCTAGAAACGACGGAGAGGCTTCGTCCCCGCCGGAGCCTCAGTGGTCCACAACCCCACGACGACTACCGCACTCCACTTCACCCCTCCGCCGCCCCACACTGAACCCAGGGTTATCGTGCGGTTCGGCTCCCGGTGGACCCCACAGAGAACGCCTCACACCAGACGAGTGTAACCCCTATGTTTGCGTGGTGTACGCGTACGTGGAGAAATTGTTTGCGCAGCAATCGCCGACATAGTGTAACTGAGGCGGAATAAGGGGAACCAGCCCGCATTCGCCGAGGCAGATAGAAAACCGCCTAAAAACCATCCACAGACTGGTCGGTTCACCGGACATCGACACAAATCTGCAGGGCGGATTCGTGCCGGGGACCAGGCGCTCCTTCCCGCCCGGGCGGGCTTATGCGTAGATACTCGAACAATTTTGGGTTCAAATGGCTCTGAGCACTATGGGACTTAACTGCTAAGGTCATCAGTCCCCTAGAACTTAGAACTACTTAAACCTAACTAACCTAAGGACATCACACACATCCATGCCCGAAGCAGGATTCGAACCTGCGACCGTAGCGGTCGCGCTGTTCCAGACTGTAGCGCCTAGAACCGCTTGGCCACTCCGGCCGACCAATTTTGGGAAACGGTTTTCAAAGTTTTGGAGGTACTTTGTTTGGCGTGTGATGAGTGCATAGTTCAACCAAAGCAGTGACACAGTGGCTAGGGTCGCAGCTTTGCGCCCTGTGTTCAAAACCCTATTATTATTTTTATTTTACTTTTTCGTTTATCTACCCACGCTCGTAGAAGTTTACCACACGAATGTTTACCAATAATTATTGAGATATCGTTGTCCTTATTCGTCCACTAACTGAATGTACGGTGAATAGATTTGAAAAAAAGAAAAGAACAAAACAATAAATGAATGATAAAACAATTTAAAATTGTTTTCGGTGAAATTCCTGTCGTGTATTTTGATTCATAATCAATTGCAACTGCCAGTTTTCGGTAAAATGTTCCGTTACGCGTGGATGGCCGCGAAACTGTTGCCAACGCGTGAAATCTTCAACAATGTCCTTTTCCGAGTGATATTCATGTGAAGAAATGTCACTGTGACAAACCTGTCTTGACGCGATACTCGTAGTATTCAGAACTTCTATATTTAAAATGTTTCTACGATTGGTATATCCAAGGGAATGTACCAACTCTTACTCACGAATAAACATAAGAATAAAATGTAAGAAATAATATGAGATTTGAAGACTGAAGAATAACAATATGAGAATTTAAAAAGTTTTAACCCTTTAAAATACCATACACAGACATATTATATAATAAATATATGACAGTCACTGCGAAACCCAGTTGTAATTTTACAATTAATGTACCGCCCTCGTACACCCTAACTCGGTAAGAAATATTCGTGTAGAGACCTTCTACAGGCACGGGTAGATAAACGAAAAATAAAATAAAATAAGTAATACAATACTCGGGTCCGCGCGGGATTAGCCGAGCTGTCTAGGGCGCAGCAGTCATAGACTGTGCAGCTGGTCCAGGTGGAGGTTCGAGTCCTCCCTCGGGCATGGGTATGTGTCTGTTTGTCCTTAGGATAAATTAGGTTAAGTAGTGTGTAAGCTTAGCGACTGATGACCTTAGCGGTTAAGTCCCATAAGATTTCACACACATTTTTTTACAATACTCGGGTTTCGAGCGTGAGGTGCAAAAATAAGAGGTCTCAGCACCAGCAATTTTCTCAACATTTCAGGTGACATTATCGGGCAATGAGTCATCTAAATTACGTCGAAAACTTTGAATGCCTTTTTCTCAGAAAGGATCAAGTATCTACGGATAAGCCGAGACACTTGTTCGCTTATTTTGATTCCTCTCCTACTGAGCGAAGTTTCTGAGAAATCGGATTATGGCACTTGCCGTGTTCTCTTCGTTAGCATTGAATCTTCTCGCACGTGATGCAACGCCAACACCTCACATTCTAGTGTGCGAACAATTCTTTGCTGAGAGCCTTGGCCAGACGTCTGTGGCCTGAACTATGTAATTTATCTTAGATTTTTTAACAATGGCGATAATTTTATTCCAGTTAAGATGACATCTGTTCCAGGTCTATTTTTCTCCGCACAATCGTTCGGTTACCCGGGCACTATACCCTGCTGCAACCTACATACAGTTCGTAAACTGAGTAATGACATAAGTCAGTTTACAGACTGCTACGATGCAAGCAGTTAAAATACATTTAAGAAGCTAGGCACTTGTATTCTGTGTTTTTTGGTGTTCTTTGCTGGGTATGGTGGGTACTGTGAGTAGCAAGCGATGCCATTTTCGTGTCAAGCACACCGCAGATTCTCGGGAGTGTCCTGTGGTCACTGACCACTGTGAAGGCCAGAAAATTTGTGCAGGTGTGTTTCCGCCAGCAGTGAGGACACGTCAAGTTCTTCCCACGAGGCGACTAGCAAAGCTGTGCGCCAAATACTGTTTCAGGAAATCACAGAACAGTGATAGAGTAATACACTAATAATTAAAAATAGAAAAAATATCTTACGAGACTCACTAAGAAAATCAAAATTAAATTTAAGCAAGCATTAAAAGTCATAGCAAAAGACGACATTTAGGAGGATGGCCGCCCTGTGGTTGGCTGGTTCTTCTTGAGACGTGCTGACATAGCAGAACGTGCCGTCGGGCCAGGAATCTCTCTCGTTTCATAGGGAGACTTGGTAAGGTTCATTTCTAGAAGAGACTTGGTGACATTCCTTTCTCAACAAGGCTTTGTGGCCTAAAGAAGACAAAGCGATTTGCCGTGTTGGTACCTGACAGCGGCGTTGAGATTCGTATCTGCCCCAAAAACTAAACACATTTATGTTTCCGTTACAATTCTGTGATTATTGTCGATAGATTTACTATTAGTCATGCGTTAAAATCGGCACCGTTTTAGACGTCTAATATTTGTAATGCTTTTCTAAAATCATTATTAGTGTGGATGCAAAACCTCGTGTTGGTCGTTGTGTACAGCAGCCAACGCAGATATCAGCAGAAATACTAAGGCTCTTCTCACACAAACCACGTAGGTTTATAAAAAGCATACCTCATTCAAGAACTGGCACTATTTTCAAACATTGGTTCCTTATCTCGGAAGTGGACAGGATCCCCTACCGCGCTAGTACTTCTGATTCTAAACGGTTGAAGAACCCTGAGTAAAAGCTTGTGTAGATAACATGTAACTTTTCACCACACTTACTAAGAAACATTAGTCGTCTGAAACGTCAGTTGCCAACCTCAGTCTCTGTACTGTTACGATTAAAAACATTTTCTGTTGCAGGACATTATACACCATGTTAGTCGCAGTAAAAGTAACTATATACGACAGATTCAAGAAAAACGAATCAACGAGTTTAAAGATGGAATCATATTGTTAACAGATTTGCTACATTCATGTAGAGTCATTCTACAGTAATTGTATACTTGCCTGATATATATCCTCTTAAAACACACTGCTGGGAAAAAATTAGGACACTCTTTTAGACGTTTCCAGTCCACTCAAGATATATTGTTGCATCAGTGTATATGGAATACACAGAATGATTGCATCTACAAATCAATAGCACGAGCGGTTCTGCGGCGCTTGACAGCGACCTATGCTAGTCCAGTGAGCCTGCTGTCAAGACTAGTTGCTGAACGTCTTGCAGAGCACGTTTAGTTTCAGTGTTTGTGGGCAAGTATTATCCTGTTGGAACAACACATCACCTTCCTGCTGTAAGAACGGTAAAAGAATGGGTTGAACAACATTCTGCATGTGCCGAGTGGTTAGCGTCACCTCCAGAAACACCAAAGGTGGACGAGAGTTGTAGCTTATCGCACCCTTGTCCATAACGCACGGCATGGGACCAGTGTGCTTGGAGGAATGCATTCTGCGAGACAGCGCTCACCACGTTTAAGTCGTACACGCAGACACGTAACATTAGAGGTAAAGGTGGAAAAATGGGCCCCTACTTTGTTTTTTTTTATATAACACATTTTATTTTTAGTATAATCACCTGAAATTAACATAAAGCATTTCTCTAGTATGTTCAACTTTTTAATAGTTAAAACAAAATTTTATTTTTCCTGATAACCTGCATTTTGTTGCGTCAAGAATTTGTGGTGGTAATATGGGCCCCGAGGTAGTTTGAAATAAAAAGAAACAAAAATTTGAAAAAATAACTTTATTTAATTTTTGTGTATAATGAAAGAAAGATTCACTCTGAACATTGTTAATTAGTCTACTGGTGGGATGATTTTCACAGCCTACGCCTAGTCTATTCACAAAAATCACACACATAAGCATCAAGTGATTCTGTTTCAGCTGAAGATAATGCACCAACTTGCCTTTTTCCCCTCAGGCCGATGACACGAGAAATTTTTCTTTGAACGACACTAAGACCTGACTCGTCTGCCAGCTGGGGTAGTCGAGCGGTTCTAGGCGCTACAGTCTGGAACCGCGCGACCGCTACGGTCGCAGGTTCGAATCCTGCCTCGGGCATGGATGTGTGTGATGTCCTTAGGTTAGTTAGGTTTAAGTAGTTCTAAGTTCTAGTGGACTGATGACCTCAGCAGTTAAGTCCCATAGTGCTCAGAGCCATTTTTTGATTCGTCTACATTAAAAACTCTGTCTGCAGGATATTTGTAGTTACTGAACGCAGCTTCAAGTAAATTGAAGAAATTGTCGACAGCTTGTTTATTAAACTCATTAGCACGTGAAATCGAAGTTGCGGATGGCTTCAAAATAGACAGAATATTTTTGTGCCGTGACATAAAATGGTCAAAGCAAGTTCGACCAGAAACTTCGCCCTTTACAAATGGATGAGGGATTTTATTTCTTGTGCAAAACTGGTAGGCCATGCGCCTCACGTCATTTCTGGTAAGGCTGTAGAATTTGGATTCCATAATGAGAAGATATTTAACCAGTTCGTCCTCAAGTCCCTGTGGTAAAACCGGTGGACGGCCCAGTTTGATATTAACTATTTCTTCGACCGGTTTATCGATTCGTGAAAGCCTTTGGTGCGTAGAACGAGGGACAGAGTACACTTTAACCGCTTTTTTCAACCCAATTTTTTTCTCTTTAATAGCTACAATAGCATTTGACATATTTGCTTTGTCCCACGATTGCCGTTTCGATTTTTTTGGTGGTACAAGATGTCTTCGAGGCATCTGAAACATAAAAAGTAGCAATATTTGTAAATGGTCCCATAAAATCTGATTGATTTTACGGGGCCCATAATACCAGCAGCAAAAGGGGCCCATATATCCACCCTCGACATCTTGGGAAAAACGATTTTGTCTACGGTTAGTTCGGTTCGCAACCGACGTTAATTAATGTAAAACGGCATCCCAACAACAAGCCAAATACGTACCTTACCTTAGTTTTAGTAATAACATGTTAGAAATTTGAGTTTTATTCAAATAAACACTAACCCTTAAAACTTTTGATCACAGCGAAAAAATTCACAGCACAACTACTCACAAACCATGACAACTACTACGTCTGCACACTGTATAGTGAAGTTTGGCAACTAGTTCTAGTAGTTCATGTGCTCTCCGCTAGAATTCGTGGCCTGTACTTCCAAATATGTAGGGGGCCCATAATACCAGCAGGGGCCCATTTTTCCACCTTTGCCTCTACGCCTTGATATCTGATCGACCAAACACTGTCAAACAGCACACTATTAATACTGTATCCGAACGTTACGGGTTTGTTTTTACACTCACATGCGTTAACTTACATTTTTCTACATTTAGAGCTACCTCCAATTCATCACATCAACTAGAATTTTGTCGTATCCTCCCAAAGTCACTCAACGCCGAGACCTTCCTGTATACCATGTCATCATCAACAAACAGCTGCAGACTGTTGCCACCAAATCATTTATGTATACAGAAAAAAAACAGCGGTTCTGTAACACTGCCCTGAGGCAGTCCTGACGATACCCTTGTCTCTAATGAACGCTCGCCGTCAAGGACAACTTCCCTAAAAAGTCTTCGAACCACTGACATATGTGCGAACCTATTTCGTATGCTCCTACCGTCGTTAATAGTTGACGGTGTAACACAGTGTCAAATGCTTCTCGGAAATCTAGGACTGAGGAATCCGACTGTTGCCCTTCAAACATAGTCGGGAGGATATCGTGTGAGAAAAGGGCAAGCTGAGTGTCTCACGAGCGATGCTTCCTAAGGCCGTGCTGACTCGAGGACAGGGTTGGGGTTGAGTTGCTTGGGGAAGCAGACCAGACAGCGAGGTCATCGGTCTCATTGGAATGGGGAAGGAAGACGGCCGTGCCCTTTCAAAGGAACCATCCCGGCATTTGCCTGGAGCGACTTAGGGAAATCACGGAAAACCTAAATCAGGATGGCCGGACGCGGGATTGAACCGTCATCCTCCCGAATGCGAGTCCAGCGTGCTAGTCATCGTGGACAGGAGCTCAAGTAAATTTCTAATATTCGTACTCAGAATATCTGCAAGGATTCTGCACCAAACTGATGTTAAGGGTATTGGCCTGTAATTTTGCGGGTCCGTTCTTTTACCCTTCTTATATAGAGAAAGTGTCTACTATTTTTTTCACTCGCTTAGGACTTTGCGCTGGGCGAGAGATTCGCGATAAAGGCAAGGCTAAGTAAGGGACCATTATTCACTCATACCATAAGGTTTCACAGCATTGTTGTTACTTCTGTTGCAGCTCTTCATGCTAGCCTATCCTATGTAGTACCCCCCCCCCCCCCTCCTCCATATTTGTTATTGTACACATGCATTGGTCTCCCCCTACAATTTCAAATTGACAGTTCTTTAAGGGTTCAGGATGTGACCTACTACCATCCTATACATTCTTTTGGACAGGTTATACCATAAGTTCATCTTCTTCACAATTCTATTCAGTAATACCCCATTTCTTAACCCATTTACCAATCTAACCTTCATCATTCTTGTATCGCACCACATTTCAAAAGCTTCTATTTTCTCTTGTCTGAACTGCTTATCGTCCAAATTTGACTTCCATATAAGGCTACACTCAAGACAAATACCTTGAGAAAAGACTTAAACTGATATTAGATGTTAACAGATTCCTGTTTTCCAGAACCGATTTTCTCGCTATTAGCAATCTGTATTTTATATCCTCTTTCCTTCGGCCATTATAAGTTATTTTGCTGCCCAAATAGCAAAACTCAACTACTTTTAATGTATTATTTCCTTATCTACTTCCGTCAGCATCAACTGATTTGGTTCGACTGCATTCCATTGCCCTCTGTTTACTTTTCTTGATGTTCCTCTTATTCCCTACATTCAAGACATTTCCGTTCAGCTGCTCTTCCAAGTCCTTTGCTGTCACTGGAAAAATTACAGTGTCATGGGCAAACATCAAAGATTTTATTTATTCTCCCTGAACTTTAAGTTCCTTTCCAAATTTTTCCTTGGTTTCCTTCACAGCTCAATGTAGAGACAGTAAGAATAGGGACAGGCTGTAACCCAGTTTCACTCACTTCTGAACTATGGCTTCCCTTCCCTGTCCTTCAACTCTTATAACTGTTGTTTAGTTCCTGTATTAGTTGGAAATAACATTTTGCTTCTTGTGTTTTACCCTTCTACCTTCAAAATTTCAAAGAGGTGCAGCCCAGTCAATACAGTCAAAAGCTTACTCCAAATCTACAAATGCTATAAAAGTAGGTCTGTCTTTCTTCAACCTGACTTCTAGATAAGTTGTAGAGTCAGTATTGCCTCGCGTGTGCCTCCATTTCTGCATAATCCAAACTGTTCACCAAGGCTTATAGCAGTCTTCTATTCTTTCATGAACAATTGGGGTTATTATTTTGCAATCATGTTTTATTAAACTGATGGTTCCACAATATACACACGTCTCAGCACCTGCCGTTTTTGGAATTAGAACATTATGCTAGATATCTAATAGATCTGACTCAAGCAGTGTATTACAAATGTCTCTCCTATTCGCCCCCATTAGCTGACATTCATCCATATTCAACGAAAGATGCTTTTCATCGCACCAAAAACAAATTATTTCCAAGTAATCCTAAATTTCCGTACAATCACGCAATGATTACAGTTCCCCATACACAACACCATCATCAAAAAACAGTGATAGATTTCAGACCACCCGATCCGTGAGATCGTTTATGTACCTGGAGAACAGGAGCGGTCATATCGCACTTTTCTGAGTCAGTCCTGATGTTAAGAGTCCGCGTAGAGTACCGTGGCTGGTAGATGTACAGACCGCAGGCACGCGTGGCAAGAGCGATAGTGTTGGGAGCTAGAGGCAGGTGCTGCAGGGGAGATGCGGAGCGTTGGAGGGGAAGTACGGTTCTAAACTGAAGCCAACGCACACATATTTTGTAAATGCATTACGTATGGCCCCTCCAAAATCTAACTTGCATGGTGACCATTCCAAAAGATCTGTCACCTCTGCTTTGATTAGTATCTACAAAGAATTCCACTCGAAATGCAACAAAAGCAGCGACTTACTTTCGCTTGGCTTATTAACCATTTATAACTTTCAGAGAAACGCAATGGGTGGGGACTTTTCAGTAAAAGTCACACATTTCTCTGGTTTACATACTAAAATTTGCTTCTCTTGCCAAAACACAGCGGATTTTACAGTCTCACTTCACTAACATGTATGGGCAGACAATTGCGAGAGAGTTCTGAAACAGTGGTTTATTAAGATTATTAAGTGAGGAACAGTAAGGTCAGTTGGTTATGAAAATGCACAAATGATTCAAATGGCTCTAATCGCTATGGGACTTAACATCTGAGGTCATCAGTCCTCTAGACTTAAATCTACTTAAACCTAACTAACCTGAGGACATCACACACATCCATGCCGGAGGCAGGATTAGAACCTGCGACCGTTGCAGCAGCGCGGTCACAGCGGCCGGCGAAAAAGCAAATTCTCGGTACAAAAAACCTGTAATGTCCTCACTTACGTTGTTCCAAACCCCTTAGCATTTCTCGTTTCGCCAACTATTGATGATCCTTAAAAACTGCATTGTTTCATCGAAAAAGTCTATAGTTGGTGGAATAACACGGTAGATAATAAAGTTTCAATAAAGTTTTTCATAATAACGATATGGAAAAATACTCTCCTCCTTGCATGCTATCATTTGCCAAAATCTCATTTCGCTATATGAAACCGTTAATGAAATATGATGAATGTTCCGTACATTTCACCCTGATTTTATTGCTGGCGTGGCGTGATTGCAAATGAGATTTGTCTAAGGAAAAAAAGGCCTAAAGAAAAATTCAATATGTTGACAAAATTTCATATGCAGCACCATATTATCCAATATGCACCAAACGCAAAATCATAGCGCCCTCTATTTTTCATTGCAAACTTTTCCGAATTCCGAGCACTGTCTTACTTCCACGTAAATATCACAATCACTACGACCGTTAACGAAATGAAGGGCGCATCATCATGAACCTGACATGTAAAGCTATAAGTAAAGGGAAAATTAAATTTTGTTGCCTAATAGTTACTCTAAAATCGTTTGAGAAAGATTCCAGGGCGTGCGCCTCTATTCTGTCATCGACGACCGGCCGAAGGCTGACGAACACTTGTCGCCCAGCGCTTTCGACGAAAATTGGTCACTGCACATCGGCCATCGTATCCCGCGCAGACTCTACGTGCATCTCAACGTGGAGGACGCTATACTGTGTTCTAATAGTCAAAAACTCTTCGAGAAACGCACATATCTTAGAAACTATTTCGTACTCGCGGGACTAAAGTAAAGTGCAAAGTAATTTGAACCACCTTACGTCTTACGAGAAACTGAAGTTGGTTATGTAACCAACTTCATCCGCCCAGTTGTTGGCCTTTTGGCGGCATTTTGCTGCCTTGACTATGAAACAACTACTGTATACGTAGTTCCCCACCAGTTCAGCCGTGTGCTAGTATGTGTAGCAGCGGCGGGTGTTATTTAAGGAATCTCGTCAGAAAGACTTTGTGTTTGCGTTAAAATGGACGTTTCACGTACGAAGTAGACAAAAATAGTTGCTTTTCATGAACACACATCTATTGGTATAAGAGACACTGGCCCTTGTTGGTGTGGGAAAATCTAGTGTTTCAGGACTTATTACAGAATATAGCAATACTGCCATTGTCTCCAAAGAGAAAAGTCACATGTGGAGGAAAACGATAAATCACCCTTAGCACTGAACAAAACTCTACTTAGAAACAGTAGAATTCATCCTCACAATACAGGTAAGGGCATTCAGAGAGATTTATTGGATTCTAGATCTGAAACTGACTCTTCAATGGTACGATGTAGGCTTCCTGATTGTGGGTGGAAGGCATGAAAGCTAATAAAGAAGCAGTTATTAACTCCAAAATATATACGTGTTGGACCTCCAATGACTGTAAAGTGCAATTTTTAGTGACGAATCATATTTTGTTGTTCAAGGATACAGAGCAAGGGTTCTCAGGCGAAGCGTCCATGAGGCAGTGAGAGCTGAGCATCTGGAACAGACTATAAAACAGCCTCCCAATTTTTCTTTTTTTTGCGGGGGGGGGGGGGGGGGTGATCGTTTCTCCACTGCAAGTGGCGCTGGGACGCTATGTTCCAGTTGATGGCAAGATGAATTCAACCAAATATATGGAAATCCTTAGGCGCAGGATTATGCTATTCCTACAGATTTTTGCAGATGGTGGAGGAACATTTCAGCATCTGGCCCGGTATCACTACTAAAGCAGTCAAGACGTTCATGGAAGAAAAAAATATTAATGTGCTTCAGTGGCTTAGTAATTCACCAGACTTAAATCTCACCGAGAATTTGTGGAGTATTGTGAAAATTCGTCTTGGTAAAATGGACAGTTCAACACAAGAATGCATGTTAGTAAAGGTGGTAAAAGCGTGGTTTAATGAAGACGTACTTCGAAGCCTGGTCGAATCTATGCCACAACGTGTTTGAAAGCTCATCAAAACAAAAGGAGGACATAGTTATTAATATTCAGTAAGCTACTAAAAGTATTGTACATATTGTAATAGAAGTGCACAGGTAAGTTTAATCGCCTTGTCCCAAATTAATTTGCACACTACTGTATGTTAACAGCCTACAGTGAGGTACAGTCTCGCACTGTTTCCGGTAATCAAGGTACCAGACTTCCTACTGGGCTGCATCACAGTTCACAGGATGCCCTGTGTGAAAAGGGCGAGTACTGAAAGCGGAGAGGCGTCCGGACAAAGGCTTCGGCAAATAAAAGCCGCCTGCGTCGGGCCTGGCGGCAGCTGCACTGAACCCACGCACCCCGGCCTGGGAAGCCCGCAGCAGCGGCTGTATAATCTGCTCTGCATCCGGTGTGCAGCCGCGTACAGCAGCCCGTGTGAAACGCAGTCACGGACTCACACTATATGGAGCTGACGGATCTGCTTCCATCGATAAGGTCAAGAATCCAGACATTGTACCACTAAGCAAAACTATAGATTTCAAGTTGTTTAGTTCACTAAAAAACATTTCAGCGAATAAACTCCCTGCCTAACAGAACTATTAGTGCGACTGCACGAAATAAACCCTTGTAAATAAAAAACTGCTGGTCATTAAAATTTGTAGACCAAATAACGAAATTTTACGTACTGTGTTTAAGCAGCGTAGAAGGAATACTGATTAAACTTGGTGATTTGGGGATACAAAAGGTTCGAAAGTTAGTACACATGCCTGCCAGAGAATGGGTTAGCATCGAGTCGAATTGAGCTTGGATGACATGAATTCCTATATGCATGCTCACGAATCTGTATAAACCGATTCTATTCGAATGAATTCGTTTTATTTCACAGGGTGGCTCTGTCCCTTTGTCTTTTCGTACGCTACCTCTTTTGTTTGGTACTAATTACGCTGAGTATAAAGAATTCTTATATGCATGATAATCGCTCCCTGGTTCAGATTTTATCGAAATAATAGCGTTTTGCTTTGTGTGATTGATTATTCTTAACGAATCGATCCTACTGCTTTTAGTAACAATTCTCACTGATCATGTAATTAATTAGATAAAAACATCTTTGTCAGGGGACCTTAGTGAACTTACATCTTTTCGTGATGTAATGATTGTTTTAGACGTCGAGAGGGAATTCTATGTAGTATATGTTCAACTCCTGGAAACGATTCGCAATTCAGCCTCCTCACGCTCTCCAATACTATTAACATTGTCATGTGTTAAATGATTTCAAATTATATTACCCAACAGACCTCTCTGACACTAACAGTATCCCAGTAATATATTACTTCTTATTATGAGAAATGAATACATAGGGAATATATGGTTGCCACCGTATGGTCGTGCAGAACCTCAAGCATTTTGTCCGTTGCATGACCTGATGTCTTTATTATCGAACTAAATAGAGTTTAATCTTTCATTTAATGATGGTTCGGCATGACCCTTGCACACACGGTGAGCGATGAAATTTTTTATATAACAATAAGAGAAGTAAAGCATTTTATCACGACTGTCTGAGTGACCTCGATAATTAAACAAATCCACTCAATATGGTGAAAGGGGTAGTTCCGTCAGCAGTGAAGTTGACTGTTATGAATAGTAGAATCCAACCTTTGCGACCGCCAGGCTATGTTTAAGAAAGTACAAGCAAATAGGTTGCTTTCCCCCTTCACAGTCGTTAACGACATACACTTCGAAACTTAACGGACCTGTTTTAATGGCTCCAGGCATTTCAGAGTTTTGTTTACATATCACCACTCTCCCAGAATCATCCCCACAAAAAGTAGTGCTAGGCGCATGTAACCTTTTACGCCCATGCTGACTACCTATCATTATGAAATTTAGTGGAACTTCTTCCAGGCTTTGAGAACTACATTGGGAAACACACACATCCATTTATACAGGTGACTGTAATTAAACCGACGGTGTTCTCAGTGCTACTGTGCGGACTGTATATAGCGCAGGTTGCTCAAACACTGTAGGTATCTTCATTCATCGGTGTGCTTGCCGAACATGCTGAAAAAATAACAGTTCCACTTTCTGCCACGGCTTCAAAATGGGAGTTGTAAGCAGTGAGAATTTGGAGTTAGAGCAGGAAAAGGGGATGAATGATAAAACGCATGGATCTGGCACGTTTACTAGAATATGGTCACAAGTTGCAACTTGTGTTCATTATACTCTTCCGAATGAGCAACATGCTGCATCCGTAACATACCATGGTCGACAGTTTTTCGCAGCATATCTGGTGTAATCAGGGCGCTATATTGTCGTATGCTGTCCTTCAGATAGATTCAACTTTCCAAGTATCCTCACGACCTAATGTCACATGGGCTTACGCCAGGGCGTCTGGAAGGTAACACATCTTGAAATTGCCTAGAGATGATGTGGTCGTTACAGAAGGTTTCCCGAAGTAATTCTTTCACCTGGCAAGCGACGTATGGTGTCGCCCCAGTTTTGCATGAAAAAGTTGCGTTCTTGTGAAGCTCGAATTATGTGTTGCACAAGGAGATTCTTATAATGTGCAGATCCCACTGTATAACTAACAAGCCCGTGAAATGCAATCTCCTCGTAGAAAAACTGACCGAGAAGGAAGGAGTTTGTAAAAGCACATCACACAGTGACATAAGGTGAGTGCAGTGGGTGTTACTGGACAACATGCGGCGGCAGTCGAAACCCATATGCAACAGTTCAGTACATTCACCGCACCGTGCAGAGTAAAATGTGCCTCGTCCATACGAAGAATATTTCCCAGACATGTGTCATCCGTTTCCATCCGCGCCAAAAACCGAAAGACAAAGTCACGGCTCTGTAGTCTATCTTGGGGCTTCATTTGGTGCACATTCTAAATATTGTAGGCAACCCAGGGTAAAATGCGTCGCAAAATATTATACGCGGGTTGGAACTTTAATAGTGGCAACTATTTATTTAAAGCTTGTACAAAATAGATCCGCGTTTCAAAGTTTTACTGACCTTCAAAGTAGTCGTCAGCATTGTATGTAACCCGTTGCCAGCGATGTGGAATTCGTAGGATACTCTTAGCAGTGCCAGTTGTGTTGACAGTTCGAGCGGCGCGTTCTCTTGCCCGACGAAATTGTAGCAGTTCTGAAGTGAATGGCGTAAAGTGTTTCCTCCAGTTTAGAAATCGAGTTGAACTCACAAGGGCTTAAGTCAGGGGAGTGCAGTAGGTGGTATAGCACTTAGCAGCCCCATAAGCCAAACAAATGGACAGATGGCTCTTCCTCAATTCAGGTAAGAACGAACTGCCACAGTTGGTGGAGGAGATGAAGACCTTCGTCAGCATGATGAGAAGCCAGATGATCTGAGGGAGATGCCAAGGAGCCAGAGCAAACTAGGTTAATACATACTCGATCTGCTTACGAATAACCAGTGATCTTTCTTTCCTCGCAGCATATGGCGATGTCTGGAACATTGTGCTTAATTTTCGTTTGTTTTCTCTCTCTTCTGCAGTGGCTGCATCAGGGGAATAATTTCCACAATACGCCATGGCACGAGTACTGGGGGCGACGAAACTTGCTTCACCGAAGTGGGGCTTAGTGAGGCATACCTCATCAGCAAGGTCGCCGCTAGTCGCCGCTCGAGAATCTTCTGCCGCCGCCGTCGCTGCCCCCCGCCGGCGCCCCCCACACCAGCTCAACTCTGGCGTCCACGGGCCAACCTCCCTTTGGTAAGCAGGTCAGGGCTACAGCCAGAGCACCAACTGGGCTGCTCGCACTGGACTGATACAGTAGTGTCTATTCCTTCTGTTCCTCCTCCACCATTTCGTCCTTGCTGATCTCATTGCGTGCAGCACATACCACTTAACACACCACCATAAGCAGCTTCGTCATTTAGTTGCAGTTATAGTGTTGGTAATAGCAGCGATCCTGTGGTTAGTGGCAGTTTCCTCTCCCGTCCTTTTAGTGAAGGACATCAGATCAGTGACAGCATACCGCAGTTAGAATACTCGGTGATTGCAGACGCATTTGAGGAGCGAATCTGGTTCAAGAGGATCGAGAATCCGGCGGGAGAGTACTGCGATCCTGCTTGGTATCTAAGAGAGTCCCTCTTGTCGCGGAAACGGAACTCCTAAAGGTATTCAATGACCCACCGTGTTCCGCAAGTAATTGCGGTGCGATTCTATGCATGGAACTGTCGCACCCCCACGAAGTCACTAAAGAGACAAGTCTTCATTATGTTTGTGGTGATAATGGCGTGATAACGCGGAACACATCTGTCATCGAGTGGCTTCGTGAATCCACCTTGAGCCTGTTTTCCAACATGGAAATTAGGGTCAGCTAAAGCATTCAGCCAAATACTACAACTGGACATCGATGCACATGTCTGCAATCCAGTAAATGGAGGTTCCAGCTGTATTAAGCTCCCTAAGAATATAGCTGATAAGAAGAAATATATTAATGTCGACAAATAAACCGATTAGGCTTGTTTTGCATGGTCAAACCTAGCTTGCGAAAGAAATTGCAACTATTGGGATCGTCTGCAGCATACATCATGATACGACATAGACGTTCGTAAGTGTTATAACTTTGATGGTATCGAGCTTCCCGTCAAGATCCACGACATAGCCAAATTTGAGGCACAAAATTCTGGAATATTGGTTATGTTTATGGCCTAAAGCAATGCAAGTCAGATGAACAGAACAAGCATCTAGTCGTCGGCCCCCTCCATTTCTCAAAATTTGCCAATGAGCGTAAGATGCATCTAAACATGCTCTTATTCTCTGATGAGAATAATAAGGAGAAAGGCAATTATCATTATGTTTGGATTAAAGACATGTCCCAACTCGTTTCCTCTCAACTGAGTGAACATGAACATAAACAGAATATTTGCTTAAGGTGCCTCAAAGTCTTTTCGACAAGCGAGTATTTAGCAAAACATCTAGTAGGACCTGATACGTGTTATTATGCCTTCTGAGGAAAAAAAATTCATGAAGTTTAAAAATCCTCACCATCAGGAGCAATGCCGGTTTGTGGTGTATGCCGACTTGGAATGCCTCCACGCTCCTGTGATCCACTGTGAAAGTGGCCCTACAGCCTCGAAGAAAAGCTACCACATGTGGCACAGTACCAAATTGTATTGTCCTATGATTCAAGTCCTAACCGCTACAAATCTTATGTCGGGGATAATCCTGCGGTTTGGATGCTCACTGAGCTCGAAAAACTGTGGTGGGAGATTGATAAGCTTTACAGCGATAATGTTCCCATGACCAAATTGAAAGAGAATGAATATTTGTATAATAACGCGATTGACTGTCGTATTTGTGGACAGCCGCTAGATAGAAAAGTGGAAACTCCTCGTAGGGACCACTGTCATTTTAAGGGGAAGATCCGTCGTGCAGCTCACAATATGAGCAATTTGAAGTACCAGTTACCAAGGCAAATACCCGTTTTCTTCCATAATTTAAGCGGGTATCACACTCTTTATCTTGTTGAGCATATGACAGATTTTGGCTGGGAGAAAAATCAGGTCAGTGTCCTATTTCATTCTCCAAACAAATGACGCAGAGAATTACGCTCCGCTTCCTTGACACACTACGTTTTATGCAGGCACCACTCTGGAAACTCGCTGCACATTTATCTCGGGAGGATGAGCATATCACTCGAGCTGCATTTTCCGACGAGGAAAAGTTTCAGCTTGTAACTAGGAAGGGGTTTTACCATACGAGTATCTGGATAGCATGGAAAAACACAAGTAAACCAAGCTACCCGACATAACTGCCCTCTGCAGCAACGTTAAAGGCGATCCCATAACGAATGCAGAGTATGGGCATGCCATGAATGTCTGGCAGGAATTCAACATCTTCACTTTAGGAGAGTATGAATGGCTTTACAGGGAAATAGATGTACGCTTTGCTGTGGATGTTTTCGAGAAAAAAATGACCACATATTCTCTGGGTCCCACTTTATCGTACACAGAACCTGGTTTGTCTTAGGACGCAATGCTCAAGAAAACTATGTCCTGCATGGAATTATTGACTGATGCTGACTGCTTCTTTCCTTTGAGTGAGGGATTCAGAGGTGACTTTGCCAATGTATCCACAGGCACGCTAAAACAAATAGCCCGTGGATGGATGACGGATTCAACACAACCCTTGATTCGATTTTCATCATGCGCTTGGATGTAAATAACTTATTAGGAATACCATGCAACAATCACTGCCGCTTGGGAAGATTCTATGGATGCACATATGTTGTTTCTTCCACTATTGTGTCACACATTTAATAATTTTGTGTTTTTTTTTTCAGCATATTTCGCTCTATCATATAGATAATGTATTACAGTCTTCAATTATTATTAGGAATCCTCCTTCATGCTGGTTTAACTGCTTTATAATTTAGCCATAATGAGTCACTGTAAACATTTCATATCATAAATTAAAGATACAAATACCATGATTACAATGGTATAGTGACATAGACGTGCAGTAGTGTTTCTACTGATCTCAGTTCGTCTTATTCCTGCAAGTCAATTATACCCATCATCTTTGCTTTCACTATTACAAATAAAAATAAAAACGAAAGAAAACGAGTACGACTAAAAATATAGAACTATCGATTTTGCTATAGAAGATAATCAACTTCCCTTCAGGGGGCACAAATATAATGACTACTTGACGTGGTAAAAATTACTATTAGTAGCATCTTTTTTACTGCAACTTTATTGCAAATACGAAACAGAAGAAACTGCACTTAATTGTAAAATTCCTTTTTCGTCACTTATTTTATGGTCTCAGACAGTGAAGGCCAGTGACATATAGATTGAAAAGATCTTCTCCTGCAACGAAAAAGTACTCTTTCCACTACGCAAGATGGATGGTTAGGAATGCCTCAACAATAGGCAATGGCTGGAGGTGACGGGTGACGTTGCTGGGAGACGGTCTGAGGCGTAATACGAAAGTCAGTTCGGTGCTTACGAATCTCTTCGTGCTTGCCGTAGAAAGACTACGTACCTTACGCGGTAAGTGTCAACTGGTTTTCACTTTATTGCCTTCTAATGCTTTTTTCTCCGTTTGACTCTCGAGATTTGAAAAGAGACGCAGCACGCTCAGACTTCAGTGATACACGATACACTGAGGAATACACTGCTCCATTTCGCTTGTCGGTGGTGCAGTAGTGGCGTGTGAGATTTGTGGAGACCGCACTATCATTGGCTAATGTAGTTTTAATTTTGCGGAAAGGGAGTAAATGCTATCATAGATGAGAAGCGTCGATACAGGAAAGTGTCCAAACTTGCTTGGTTTATCAGTTGTGTTTCGTGTTTTATCATAACTATCAAAAATATTGATTAGACAGAATATTTGCTAGCAGAGAAATTCTATGATGAAGCTTACTGTTTCTTTCTGATCACACGTGGTAATAACATAAATCCTCTCATGGAACATAAGTTACGTTACGAATTGGTAATTTAAATCTGATTGCTACGAGCGGATCTAATTCAGGGTGACATTTGACTCACCTTCTTGATGACATACGTGTTGTTCATCGACTAGTGTCTCTTTCGTTCTGTTTTGTTTTAGGGCGCAAAAAACTACGGGTCATATGCGCCCAAGTCAAAACTAGAGAACACGAACACAGAGCGGAGTTAAACGACTATGCGTCAGTTGCAATAGACAGAATAGAGGACAGCTAAAAACAGGCACGTGGAAAAAGGGCTAAAAATACCATACAGTAATGGAGGTCCAAAACTAAAAATTAAATGGCCTTCGCCATATTGCCGCGGCGGATAAAAGGTAAAGCGTGGTCCACAGCCATCGGGTCATTCGCTAAAACGGCTGATGAATCAGGCGGCAAACCCAAGCTGGAACGTAAATGCTAAAAAAAAAAAGAGCATTCCAGCAGGAAGTGGCGGACAGTTTAAATTTGTGCGCAGTGTGGACAAAGTGGTGGCGTAGCACCACTGAGCAAATGACGATGGTTAAAAAGGCAGTGGCCAATACGCAGCCGAGTTAAAATAATCTCCTCGGCGGGAGGGCCTAGAGGAGGTTGTCCAAGAGCTGGGAGAGGATTAATAAGCCGAAGCTTATTCCCGCGAAGGGAGGACCATTGGCGATGCCAAAGGGACACCACCTCCTGACAGACGACAACGAAGAGATCATCAATGGAAATATAGGTATTCGTGGGCTGAGGTACGAGGACTACAGCCTTGGCAGCAGAGTCAGCAGCCTCGTTTCCTGGCAGACCGACATGACCAGGAACCCACAGAAACATGAAGCTGCCTCCACCAGCAGTGAGCGAGTGACTGGTTTCCTAGACCCGCTGGACCAAGGCATGGGCGGGGTGCACCGCACATTGACTTTGAAGGGCAATGAGTGAGTCTGAACAGAGGAGACAATTGGAAAGGCTGTGTCGCTGGATGTACTCCGTGGCCTGATACAAGGCGAAGAGCTCGGCTGTAAATACTGAGGAGTGTGCCGGAATCCGATATCGAAAGACGCGAGTGCCAATGACGAAAGTACTCCCGACCCCACGGTCGGTCCGAGAGCGATCAGTGTATACAAAGGTACTATCGTGAAGTTCCATGCGCCGCGCGGGATTAGCCGAGTGGTCTGGGCGCTGCAATCATGGACTGTGCGGATGGTCCCAGCGGAGGTTCGAGTCCTACCTCGGGCATGGGTGTGTGTGTTTGTCCTTAGGATAATTTAGGTTAAGTAGTGTGTAAGCTTAGGGACTGATGACCTTAGCAGTTAAGTCCCATAAGATTTCACACACATCTGAACCTTTTTTTTTTTTTTTTTTTTTTTTTTAAGTTTTGTGCGAAGGTCGTGAAACTGGAGGCGATAGACCGAGGCTGGAATCGCTCTATCATATTATTAGGGATCCTCCTTCATTCTGGTTTCAGTCCCTTATATTTCAGTCGTAATGAGTCACTGTAAACTTTAATTTCATATCATTCATTAAATATAAAAATTTCATAGATATAATGGTATAGTGGTTCTAGACCCAAAGTGGTGTTTCTGCTTTTCTAAATACTGCATCAGAGCAGTTTTTGTGAAGAGCTGTAAGCCTTTCGGGCAATCCTTTAAGGAAAACTTTATTTATGATTCCCATAAATTGCGTTCAGAGTACAAGTGGATGATACGAGGATAAAAGTAAAGTAAGAAACCAAACGAATCTTCCAATAGAACTACCGTAGGATATCCCATTAAGTTTGCTGCACTTTTCGCTGGTCTGCATCAATTTTTGTTATCTTAAAAGACTGGTTTGATGCAGCTCTCCATTCTCCTCTATCCTATGCAAGCCTCTCCATCTACAAATAACTACTGCAACCTACATCCCTCTGAATCTGCTTACTTTATTCATCTCTTGGTCTCGCCCTACGATTTTTACCCCATACGCTTACCTCCAGTACTAAATTGGTGATCCCTTGATGTCTCAGAATGTGTCCCATCAACCGAGCCCTACGTTTCGTCACGTTGTACCACAAATTTCTCTTCTCCCCAGTTCTATTCAGTACCTTATTAGTTACGTGATCTACCAACCCAGTGTTCACCATTCTTCAGTAGCACCACATTTCCAAAGTTTCTATTCTCTTCTTGTCTAACAATTCTTCGTCCACGTTTCACTTCGATGTGTGGCTACACTCCATACAAATATTTTCAGACAGGACCTCCTGACATTTAAATTTATACTCGACGTTAACAAATTTTTCTTCTTCAGAAACGCTTTTCTTGCCGTTGCCAGTCTGCATTTTATATCCTCCCTACTTCGACCATCATCAGATATTTTGCTTCACACATAGTAAAACTCATTTACTGATTTAAGTGTCTCATTTCCTAATCTAATTCCCTCAGCATCACCCGATTTAATTCGACTACATTCCATTATGCTCGTTCTGCTTTTGTTGATGTTCATCTTATATCCTCCTTTCAAGATACCGTCCTTTCGATCAAAATTTCCTATTAACCCTTCACACACTAGCGTCAGTGTCCGGGTTGAGAGTCATATGTTAATACTAGACTTATTAAAGTTGCATAGAGTTTACACTTTCTTGAGATGGTGATAAAAGAGATGAACGCTATGGTAGAGCAGGAGAACCTGTAAATAAAGCTTCCGTAAAGAGAGGATATCAGCGGACCCTGACCGAGAAATTACGCAGCGTCACCTAACATGACAGTTCTAGCCCACGGTCTCAGCATAGCAATATACACAAAGTGACGTGGGTGTCGTTAGACAACGATACTAGGAATCAAATTTATCATATATTAATAGATTCTAGGCATGGGTCTGATATACTAGGCTGCCGTAGTTTAAGACTTCCTAGTTCGGGTAGTGATCATTGCCTCCTCATAGCAGAAAGGAGAATGTCAAACGAACATAAAGTCAAAGGTCAAAATAACCGTAATATCTCTGAAGGTAAGGAGTCGAGGAAGGCTGAAAACCCCAATATTATTTATCGAAATAGACTTAGCCATAACACATAGGGACCGTGGAATAAAATTAGAAGTGAATACAGGCTGATGCAGAGAAACTGAATGGAATTCTACAATGGACCAGGAGGAACGAATCGTGTGATGAAGAGTGTGAGGAGGCAAGAGGACCAAAATGAAGCATAAAAAGAGATGCAGTCGAGAAGAACAAGGATGCTAGTGGGTAACTGCAGAGAAAGCAGGAAAGCGGATATGGAAAACAAATAAGAAAAGTTTTTTCGAAAGGCAGTTGCAGGACACTGCATCACTGCAAAAATTAATGAAAGCACGATATTTTTCAGAAGCCTGAGAAAGGAATGTCCACCAAAACCAGTACAATGTAGAGGAAAAATGGTGACCTAATGTCATCAGTGGCAAGAGTGGAGGAAAGAGTGTTGCATAGGTGGGCAGAGTACTTTAAGTAATAGTTACAGTCAGAGAAAGAGAAAGTTTGGGATCTAACTGTAAATCAAGATTGTAAGAAGAGGAAAATGGATTGTCAGAAATGCAGGAGATTCTCTAACAGTAAGGAAATTAGCAGAAAATAATTCTGGTGGCAATGACAAGCTTCCATCTCAGCTTTTGATGTGTGATGGAGAACATCTAACTAATTCTTACACCCCATGATCTCAGAGATATGGACACAGAAATTCATCCCGGATGACTGTCATATGGGAATAATGTGGGACATACATAGGAAAGGGGAAGTGGTAGAATGTACCAACTACAGGGGAATTAAATGTTTGAACACCACATATAAAATATTATCCTCACTGCTTTGTACCCAAATAATACCTGAAACAGTAAAGGCAAATGCTACATATCAGGCAGGCTTTAGACCTCCAAATCAGCTATTAACCAAATATTCACCCTGGGGCAAGTACCGAAAAAAATACAAGGAAATACAAAGGAAGCAACACACTTTTTTCCAGCAGCGTACGACACCATAAAAAGAAATAAGCTTATTGAAGCCATGGATGAACCGGGAATGCCACACCATTCAGTATGCCTCATGAGTCTGACTGTAGGAAAACTAGTATGGAAAATACAGATACAAGAAAATTTAGCACCAAGTTTGGAAACTGGCAGTGGTGTGAGACAAGTGGATAGACTCTCACGTATGCTTTTCAACACAGGTCTAAGGTAGTAATAAGGACAGCTTGTGAACTAATAGCATCGGAGGAGGGAGTGTTACATCGTTGAACAGAATACTTTAAGGAATTGTTATACTCTGAAAATGCGAAAGCGTGGGATCTAACCGAAAATGAACAAGTGTAAGAAGTGGAAAATGGGTTGCCATCGATGCAAGAGATTCGTCTAGCAGTAAGAAAATGAGCCAAGTACAGACTCCTGGAAATGACAAGCTGCCATCTCAGATTTTCATGCGTGGCGGAGAACATCTAACTAGTTGCAGCACCCCATGATGTCAGACATATGGACACAAAACCTCATCCCAGATGACTGAAAAATGGGAGTAATATGTATGATACAAAGCAAGGGGGAAATGACGCAATGCACCAACTGCAGGGCAATTACTTTATTGGACACCGCATGTAAAATATTCTCTTCCTGTCGTTGTACCCACATAAAACCTTTCGCAATAAAGCAAATGGGAGATATCACGCAGGCATTAGACCAGGACTTAATTATTGACTGAATGTACTTCCTTGGGCAGATATTGTAAAATACAAGGAAATGCAAAATAGCAAAGCATTTCACATTTTTTCTCATTTTAATACAGCATTTGACACCGTGAAAAGAAGTAAGCATATTGAATCCATGGATGAACTGGGCATACCACAACATTCAATGTGCCTTTTTAAGTTTGACTGTATAAAAAGTAGAATGGAAAGTACAGATACAAGAAAATTTAGCATCAAGTTTGGAAATTGACAGTGGTCTGAGGCAAGTGGATGCACTCTCACATATGCTTTTCAAGTAATAACTGCTAAAGGTGTATAGGGCATATGTGGCAGTAGCAACACAAACGGCACGGGAAGTAATCAACAAAACCAAACAAATGCGAATACATACAGCCAGATATAAATATAAAAATACAACAAGATCTAAATAAAATGTTACATGCTGACCGGGTGAAAACAGGATTCGTTAGTGAAATTGTCTATCGGGGAACAGCGGAACATCACAAAATGATGTCAGTATGAAAATAAAGCTGTGCATCCAAATATCTAATAAATGCTATTATGGGATGGTCCCAAACGGAGTCGGGAAATGTCTGCAGAAGACAGAAGTGTCAACTGTACGAAACTTTAGCAAGTCCAGTATTACCATATGACTCTCAACCTGGACACTAACGCAAGAGTGTGAAGAGCTAATAGGGTATTTTGATCGAAAGGTCTTACACAAAATCTATGGTCGTCTAATGAATGTGGTACCTGATGTTGACGATATCATAGTGTGCTGTACAAAACTATAAAAAGGTGGGGAAACCACAGAGTTCATTAAAATAATCATTTGATATTGTTCAGCCAAGGTACAGTTCCTAATACAAGGTCTCCAGCTGTCTTCTTCTCAGTAAGGGCCTGGCATGCCCGTTCATGGGACTCTAGTTAGGACTTTTCCCTTTACTCGCATAAAACGTATCCTTGGACTTACTGCTTTGCATTCTATCACTAGTTGTTCAATGCTCTGAGTAACTAGAAATCGCACAACAAATATGTGTTCGCAATTGTGGCCGCTGTAGTACACAGTGAACTCTTGTTTCTGGAAATTACCCTCTCTAGTCTGCCATCTCTTGCAAGTCAGAAAACTCCGTCTTCTATGTTTTCACTGTTACAAATAAAAACAGAAAAAAGAAATCGACTAAGAATCTCAAACTACCGACTTTGCTGTGGATGATGAAAAATTTCACTTCGGAGTTCACAATTATAATGACTACTTTATGTTGTTATAATTGCTGTAAGTAGCACAGAAACTTAATTGCAAATACCAAACAGAAGGAAACTGCCCCTATTTTTAAATTCCTTTTTCGTCACCTGTTTTATGGTCTCAAACAGTGAAGTCCAGTGACATGTGCATTGAAAAGATCTTCTCCTCCAACCAGAAATTATTCTTTACACTACGTAAGATGGGTGGCCAGCAATGCCCCAACAATAGGCAATGGCTGGAGGCAACGGGTGACATTCCTGGGAGGCGGTCTGAGGCGTAATACGAAAGAGTTAATTCGGTGCTTACGAATCTCTTCGTGCTTGCCGGGGAAAGACTACGTACCTTACGCGATAAGCGTCAACAGGGTTTTTATTTTATTGCCTTCTAATGCGACCATTATATTTTTCTCCGTTTGACCTTCGAGATTTGAAAAGAGACGCTGCCCACTCAGAGCTCAATGATACACGATGCAGTGAGGAATACAAATCTCCATTTCGCATGTCGTTAGTGCGATGGTGGCGTGTGAGATTTATGGAGATCACAGTGACATCGGCTGATGTAGGTTTAATTGTGCGGAAAAAAATTCTTCTCATAGATGAGATTACGGAAATCATTTATTCTTTTCTCGCGTCACTGGTACCTCGAAAATGGAAAATGTCTAAATTTGCTTGGTTTGCTATCAAGTGTATTCCGTGTTTTATCATAACTGTGAAAAATATTGATTAGATAGAAAATATCATAGCAGAGAAAGTCTATGATGGAGCTAACCATGTCTTTCTGATCGCACATAGTAATAACATAAATCCTCTCATGGAACGTAAGTCACGTTATGAATTGTTTATATAAATCTGGGTGCTACGACTGGGTGTAATTCAGGATGATATTGGATCCACCTTATTGAAGACTCACATGTTGATTCTTCGACAAGTGTGTTAGAAATTTAATAATTTTATGTTTTATTTTCAGTATACTTCCCTTTATCAAATAGATAATGAATTACAGTCTTCAATTATTAGTGGGAATTCTTCTTAATTGTTGGTTTCAGTACTTAGTATTTCAATCGTAATGAGTCACTGTAAACAATCATTTCATATCCTTCATTAAAGCTATAGATTCCATAGATATAATTGTATAGTAGTTCTAGATCCATGTGGCATTTCTACCTATCTAAATAGTGCATCAGAGTAGTCTTTGTGAAGAGCTATAAGTCTTTCGGACGATCCATTAAGGAAACCTTTATTTACGATTCACATGAAATGATCCCTTGATGTCTCAGAATTTGTCCTACCAACCGAGCCCTTCTTTTGATCAGATTGTACCACAAATTTCTCTTCTTCCGAGTCCTATTCAGTACCGCCTCATTAGTTACGTGATGTAACCATTTAGTCTTCAGCATACGCCTGTAGCATCACATTTTAAAAGCTTCTATTCTCTTATTGTCTAAAATATTTATCGGCCATGTTTCACTGCCATGCATGGCTACACTCCCTACAAATACTTTCAGAAAGGACTTCCTGACATTTAAATATATACTCGACGTTAACAAATTTCTTTTCTTCAGAAACGCTTTCCTTGCCGTTGCCAGTCTACATTTTATATCCTCCCTACTTCGATCATCATCAGCTATTTTGCTTCCCAAATAGCAAAACCCATTTACTACCTTAAGTGTGTCATTACCTAATCTAACTCCCTCACCATCACCTGATTTAATTCGACTACATTCCATTATCCTCGTTCTGCTTTTGTTGATATTCATCTTATATCCTACTTTCAAGATACTGTCCATTCCGTTCATCTGCTCTTCCAAGTCCTTTGCTGTCTCTGCCGAATTTGCCCAGTCATCAGAAAACATAAAAAATCTTATTTCTTCGCCCTATACTTTAATTCTTACTCCAAATTTGTCTTTTGTTTCCTTTAGTGCTTGCTCAGTATACAGATTGAATAACATCGAGTATAGGCCACAACTCTGGCTCCGTTTCTTTCATGCTCCTCGACTCTTTTAAGTTCCATTTGGTTTCTGTGCAACTTGTAAATGGCCTTTCGCTCCCTATATTTTACCCATGCCACCTTTAGAATTTGAAAGATAGTATTCCAGTCAACACTCTCAAAAGCTTTCTCTAAGTCTACAAATGCTATAAAAGTAGACAATGTTAGAAAACTCATATTGAAAAATTTCCTTTATGAGAAATTAGGAGACCGCTGAAATGACCACGGAAGTATAATTTTGCATTTCATATTACGATATCATCGTTCTATATCTTTACCGTAGATTATTTTCTGACAAATTGATCCTCCTGTATTACGTCTTTCCGTCCTTTTAGCCGACTAACAAACTGCAATATTTCAACATGAGCTACTGAGAATGATGAAATACCGAATTATAGGCAGCATCTTATATACGGTGAAATTTAGGAAAACCTGTAAATAACTTGACTTGTTCTTGTTCGTGGCTCTACAACCTTTAACTGTGCTCGGTGTGCACTAATGCATCATTCCGTTCGCCCTGTCCATCCTCTGTCGCCAGTAACGCTTAAATCTTGATGGATGTAATCCATGTATCGAAATTTTGGCCTCCCCTGCTTCTTCGACCCACTGCGTCTTGTAACAGCGCTGTTTTTATAGATTTCTGATGTTCCATGCGAAAAGGGGGGCTCAGCCATAGCAGTTGAACTCTTTTAATAAACTCTATCGTTTCCCCACATTTATATGCTTCTGTACAGCACACTGTGATATCGTCAACGCCAGGTACCACATTCACTAGACGACCAAATATGTTGCGTAAAATCTTTCGATCAAAACATGCTATTAGCTCTTCACACACTTGTGCCAGTGTCCAGGTTGAGAATCATATGGTAACACTAGGCTAATTAAAGTTTCATACAGTTGACACTTCCTTCCTCTGAAGAGATTTCCCCACTCAAATTGGGGAGGCAGTCAATAATAGCATTTATCAGCTATATGGATGCGCAGCTCTTTTTAATACTGATATCATTTTGTGATGTTTCTGTGTTCCCAGACAGACAAAATCACTAACAGATCCAGTTTTCACCTTGTCAGTTTCTAATATTATATTGAGATTTGGTTGTGTTATTCGCATTCGTTTAGTTCTATTAATTACTTCCCGTGCTGTTAGTGTTGCTACTTCTGCCAGTGCCCTACATGTTTCTTTAGCAGTTACTTTTGTACTTGCAATAATATCCATTTTATCCATATGGGCCAGAACGTGTATCATTCTGTTCTATATTGTGTTTGTTGTTTTGCTTTGAACTCTGCTTATTACCATATCTAGTGTTATGCTGAAAAGCATACGTGAGAGTGAATCCACTTTCCTCAGTCCACTGTCAGTTTCCAAATTTGGTGCTAAATTTTCTTGTGTCTGTGCTTTCCATACTACCTCCCCTACAGTCAGACTTAAGAGGCACTTCGAATGTTGTGGTATGCCCAGTTCACCCATAGATTCAATATGCTTACTTCTTTTTATGCTTTAAACTGAAAAAAAATATTATGCTGTGCTGCTTTTATTTCCCTGTATTTTCCAATATCTGCTCCAGGCTTGTGATGTTACAAAATAAAAGTGATGTTGTTATTCAATGGAAAGTTGGAAATTGAGATTTAGCTTACTGTTTTATCAATCACAATTGGCGTAAGAATCGTGGATTGACCATTGTCATAAAATATTGCATTATGAGATTTGAATAGTTTTTTTACTTGCTGTTTCGCGTGGCTTGAGGCAGTCACAACTAGCGTGCTATTGATTAAGAAATTGCGTTATCGTCTTTCTAATTACTTCATGGTCGTAGATACGATTATACCCGGTTGTGAAGTTATTGTTATGACAAAACAATTTCCTAAGGGACCAGAAAGTTCTTAAGGGCGCAAAAACAACTGTAACATCACACAAAAGGGAAATTCAATATTAAAGCTGATGCAAGAAGACGGTAAAACAGTTTTCTCTTTATCAATGTAACACGCACATTGGACTGCTGATCTTGGTGTCTGTAATATTAGCAAAATGCATAATTAAAATGAAAATATTACTGAGGAGATAATAGGAATGAGCACTGCTAAATGATTCAGTATTCCCAGAACAAATATTTATTATAACTAAAACATATATCGTACCTTAAGCTTAGTACTACAATGACGGTAGATTTTTATGTCCGTATCATGTCCATTGATCGCTCTTTTATATAGTCATTGTCTTCTTTGAGTCGCTCGTGCGTTGTCACGGTAAGTTATAACAGTTCTTTACACTTCACTCAAACTTAGACATAACACGTTTTTATACTTTTAGTAAAAATTAGATCAGACTGCCACAAATCTGCGTCCGTCTTACTTGAGAGAAACAGTACAAGTCTTTAGCGCTCAAGGCTTCATTTGTTCTCCAGCGAACAAAATAGTGAAGGATCATATATCTATCCGTATTTTTCTGTTTTTATTGCCGCCCAAAGACGACGAATTACATCATTAGAAAATTCCACCGTCGCTATGCGACGCCTTATTATACATTAATCATTGTTTATAAACAAGTATTTGCCTTCTGGCTGAAAGTATTGACTACTCGTATTTGCTGTTTTAATGAAGTCAAAAATAGCGAATATCACAGGCTGGACATCCGATCAATTCTTGAGTTTCAGTTGTAAAGCTTGCGTGATATCTCCCATTTGCTTTACTGCTAAAGGTTTTACACCGGTACAAAGCAGATGCCTAATAAAGTAATTCCCCTATAGCTGGTACATTCCGTGATTTCCCCTTGCTATGTATAATACATATTACTCCCATATTCCAGTTATCTGAGCTGACGTTCTGTGTCCACATGTCTGAGATCATGGGGTGCAGCAATTAGATTTTCTCCTTCACACAGGAGAAGCTGAAATGGCGGCTTGTCAATTACAGGAGTCAGTTCTAGGCTAATTTTCTTACTGCTAGACGAATCTTCTGTTCGATGGCAACCCATTTTCCACTTGTTACTCTTGTTAATTTTCAGTTAGATCCCGCGCTTTGGCGTTATCTGACTATAACAATTCCTTGACGTACTCTGTCCAGGTACGTAACACTCCTTTCTATGATGCTATTAGTTCACAATATTTTACCCTACATTGTATTGGTTTTGCTGGGAGCTCTTTTCTAAGGCTTCTGAAAAATATCGTTTTTCCTCTTTAGTTATCTACTAGTATCCTTGTTCTTCTCGGCTGCATCTCTTCTTATGCTTCATTCTTTGGTCCTCTTGCCTCCTCACACTCTTCGTCTAAAATTCGTTTCTTCTGGTGTGTTATTGAATTCCAGTCGCTTCCTCTGCGGAAGGCTGTATTCACTTTAATTTTATTCCACGGTTCATATGTGTTATGACTAAGTTCTGTACGATTCCTGTCAGTCTGTTTCCCTAAATAATATCGGGGTGTTCAGTCTTCCTCGACTCCTTACGTTCAGTGGTATTACGAATATTCTGACGTTCGTCTTTGACTTTATGTTCGTATGAAATTCTCCCTCTATTTTCTGCTATGAGGAGGTAATGATCTGTACCCATATTAGCAAGTCTGAAGCTACGGCAAGCTAGTATGTCAGAGTCATGCCTAGAATCTATTAAAATGTGATCAGTTTCGGTCCTAGTATCGCCGTCTAGCGACACGCACGTCACTTTGTGTATATTGATATGCTGAGACCGTGAGCTAGAACTGTCATGTTAGGTGATGCTGCGTAATTTCTCGGACAGTGTCCGTTGACATTACTCTCTTTACAGAGGCTTTATTTACCAGTGGTAGGGGAGCAGATTCTCTCCTGCCCTACCATAGCGTTCATCTTTTTTAACACTATCTCAATGTCATTTCTGGTCACTGTTGATAAGCTTGCTACAGTTCCTATTACAAGGTATCTCGTCTGCTATCTTCTTCTCAGTAGGGGCCTGACATGCATTGAGGAGACTCTAGTTAAGTATTTCCCCTTTGCTGACATATAAAGTATTCTTAAACTTATTGCTTTGGAATCTATCACTAGTTTCTCAGCACTGTGGCTAACTAGAAATCGCACAACAAATATGTGTTCGCTATTGTGGCCGCTGTAGCACACAGTGCACTGCTGTTTCTGGAAATTACCTTCTCAAATGCGTCTTATCTCATTCGAGTCAACGATATCCATCATGTTTGTTTTCACTCTTCCAAATAAAAACACGAGAAATGTCGAACTATGGACTTTGCTATGGAAGATGATTAATTTCACTTCAGGGGTCACAATTAAAATGACTACTTATGTTGTTATTCTTACTGTAAGTAGCACCGAAACTTTATTGCAAATACCAAACAGAAGGAAACTGCCCCTATTTGTAAACTCCTCTTTCGTTACCTGTTTTATTGTCTCAAACAGTGAAGTCCAGTGACACGTGCATTGAAAAGATCTTCTGCAACGAAAAGGTACTCTTTGCACTACGTAAGATGGGTGGTCAGCAATGCCCCAACAATAGGCAATGGCTGGAGGTGACGAGTGACGTTGCTAGGAGACAGTCTGAGGCGTAATACGAAAGAGTTAATTCGGTGCTTACGAATCTCTTCGTGCTTGCTGTGGAAAGACTACGTATCATACGCGGTAACTGGTTTTCATTTTATTGCCTTCTAATGCTACCATTACTTTTTCCTCCGTTTGATCAAGATTGGAAAAGAGATATTGCCCACTCAAGATACACAATGCTGTAGGGAATACACTGCTCGGTTTCACATGTTGTTAGTGCAATAGTGGGCTGTGAGGTTTGTAGAGACTGCATTATCATTGGCTACTGTAGTTTTAATTGTGCATTAATGAAAGCCGTAAGTGTTCTTGGGTCAGCTGAAGAATAGGATATAACCCGTCGGCTTTGACCATCGACGTCATAGGTTACTCATTGATATTATGTGTTTACTTTCATAGATAGTAAATTAGTTGTTGTGGATAAGCGCCATCATTGTAATTTGTGGTTTTAAAAGACAGAGCTAGACATTGCGCAAGTTTCTTTTCGTTCGCATTGGTTCAAATGGTTCAAATGGCTCTGAGCACTATGGGACTCAACTTCTGAGGTCATTAGTCCCCTAGAACTTAGAACTAGTTAAACCTAACTAACCTAAGGACATCACAAACATCCATGCCCGAGGCAGGATTCGAACCTGCGACCGTAGCGGTCTTGCGGTTCCAGACTGCAGCGCCTTTAACCGCACGGCCACTTCGGCCGGCTCGTTCGCATTGATTTAATTAATTGGTTCTTACTAATTCTTTCGGTACTTAATTTCATTCGTAGTGAGTTTGAGATAATTTGGAAGAATAGTTTTTCATTTAGAAGAATTTTTAGTTTTTCATTTTTGTTGTAGGAATAGATTTATCTGTGCCCTGCCGGCCGCGGTGGCCGTGCGGTTCTGGCGCTGCAGTCCGGAACCGCGGGACTGCTGCGGTCGCAGGTTCGAATCCTGCCTCGGGCATGGGTGTGTGTGATGTCCTTAGGTTAGTTAGGTTTAAGTAGTTCTAAGTTCTAGGGGACTTATGACCTAAGATGTTGAGTCCCATAGCGCTCATAGCCATTTGAACCATTTTTTTATCTATGCCCATGAATACGGAAGACTTAAAGGAGGCTGTGGGCGTAGACATGATGACAGTCATTCGATTTTAGCAAATGTCTAGTCTTCTTGCTGATTACGTTCGATGTTGCGAGTGCGGCGAACATATGCGCCTGATAAGTGTGTCTGCTCGTCGTACTCACGATTTATTCGTATGCAGATGTAGCAAGGATCAATTAGACGAAGAACATGGTTTGACAAACCGAAGCTGGTCTTGAGGGATATAATAAAAATTACATACTATTGGTGTTTTAGGTATCCTGTGCAGCTATGTGTGCATGAATGTTGTGTGAGTGAGCGCACCGTTTTTGACTGGTATTAGTTTTGTAGGGAAGTTTGTGGGGAATATATAATGTATAGGGGGCCTTTGGGGGGGGGGGGGAGGGTGTAATAGTCAAAATCAATGAGTCTCATTTTGGCAAACGCAAGTATAGCAAGGGGGAACCTGCGGTAGGATTATGGGTTTGGGACTGTAATTTCAGGTCCAGAATGTGACGATGTAGTTTTTAAAGTCGTTCCTAATCGAACGAAGAATGTTTTGGTGAAAGTAATTGAAGATCATGTTGCAGAGGGTCCTGTAGTTATTTCCAATGGTTTTTTTTCGTATAGGGATTTGAAGAATAGGGGTTTTCAACACCTTGTTGTCAATCATAATATTTAATTCAGATCTTCATCAACTGGGGCTTGTACCAATAATATAGAAGGTTATTGGTCAGCCATAAAATCTTTTGTAGGGAGGGTGAAACGACGGATTTCGACGTTGCAGAGCCATTTATATGAATGTTCATGGAGGCGTAGTGTTACCGGTACATATTGCCCGTTTAAGTGTTTTCTTAAATGTGTTGGGCAAATGTCCAAAATTTGTTAGTTAATTTCAGAATGCGATGGGGGTGGGGGTAATTGATAATTAAGGAGAAGGGTGGGTGTGCTCGGGATGGTTAAAATATTGATTTGGATTTTTTAGGGTTGATATGTCTTCTTCACTTTCTCATGTTGCGTAATTTTCTTCTGTGGATATTTGTTTTTATTCTAGTATATTTCGTTGATGCCAACTTCTGGGTTTATATATTTGTATGTATGTGTATATGTGTGTTTTTTCGTGATGTGTTTCTTGTGTATGTGGTTATGTGATTTTTGTCGATGTCTTTCAAGGCGAGCTTCGGTTTTTTGCGGAGGAGTTTGTGTGTGGAAAGTTTATTTTTTTTATTTTTATTTTGCACTGAACTTGTCTATTTTCATTTTCATTTTTTTCTTTGTCGTATTACACTGTGCTGCGTTAAGTACGGGACCGTCATCTGCAGCACGGAATAAAAATTTTCCAACTGTTGCTCTTTTTCCTTTCCCAGTACTAGTATCTCAGTACTAGTATCACCACGATTTTTTCGAGTTTATACTAGCACTACTGAAGGCAAAAAGACCGACATACGAAAAATTTGTATCCCGTACTTCAGTTCGCGTACACAGGTCAACTGAAGTACGGAATACTGGTGCTAGCTGGACGAAAAAAGCGATATTTGTAACATTGATGTGATTTACCTATATAGGTCAACTGAAGAGCAGGATTCAAATGTTATGTATTGCGCTATTTTCTGCCCTCGCTAGCACTGGTATCCTATATAGGTCAAAAAATGGTTCAAATGGCTCTGAGCACTATGGGACTTAACATCTGTGGTCATCAGTCCCCTAGAACTCAGAACTACTTAAACTTAACCAACCTAAGGACATCACACACATCCATGCCCGAGGCAGGATTCGAACCTGCGACCGTAGCAGTCGCGTGGTTCCGGACTGAGCGCCTAGAACCGCTAGACCACCGCGGCCGGCATATAGGTCAATTGAAGTACAGGATACGCATGTTAGAAATGTCGTTTTTCCCATTCTCTAGTACTAGTATCCTATTCTTCAGTTGACCTACATTGCTCAACTGAAGAATGGCATACAGATTCGATTGCTGTTGGTTTTCTTGTCGTCGCTATTAACACTACGATAACTTTCAGTCGATACTATTAACATCGAAGGCAAAAAAAATGTAAAACAAAATAACCAGTTGTATCCGTTGACTTATTTAGGTCAACTGAAGTATGGGATACAAATTTTATGTATGTCCTCGTCTTCCGCCTTCGTTCAGTTGAAGTGAGGTACAGGTTGCCAACGTTACATACATCGATTTCCTCGTTTTCGTTAGCAGTAGTATCCTATTCTTCGGTTGACCTTTACAGGGCAACTGAAGTATATGATACAAATATTATGTATGTAGATCAATTCGCCTTCGCTAATAATACTATCTACGTAAGAGCAGAATGTTAATAGTAGCGGAGGCGAAAGAAATAACGCCTATAAAACTTGTATCCCGTACTTCAGTTGACCTATATAGTTCAACTGAAGAATAGGATGCTATCACTAACGAAAACGAAGAAATCGACGATCGTTAAATTTGTATCCTATACTGCAGTTAACCTATGCAGATCGACTGAAGTTAGAGATACAGCTCATACATATGTCAACTGAGATATTCAATGCTACCGCTACTTCTATCCCCTTTTTTTCCTCTATTTTTTACAGAAGTACTAGGACTCAAACAAGCGACGTCCTTAACATTATGGTCGAAATATTACTGGACGTGATATATGTCTACCAACTGTTTTTCTCCTGCATTCCTTTGTTTATGAACACTCGGACTCTACTGTTAAATCTGTGTAATAAATCATCTCTGGCAAATTCTGACGTCATTGGCCAAAGCCGACGGGTTGTATCCCGTTCTTCTGTAGACCCCTGTTCTTATAGATGAGTCTATGGAAATCATTTATACTTTTCTCACGTCACTGGTATCGTCAAAACAGGAAAATGTCTAAACTAGCTTGGTTTATTATCAGTTGTTTTTCGTGTTTTATCATAACTGTGAAAAATATTGTTTAGACAGAATATTTGCTAGCAGAGAAATTCTATGATGCAGCTCACCATTTCTTTCAGATCGCACATGGTAATAACATAAATCCTCTCATGAAACATAAGTTACGATACGACTTGGTAATTTAAATCAGATTGCTACTAGCGGATTTAATTCAGGATGATATTTGTTTCACCTTCTTGATGAAACACATGTTGTGTCTTCGACTATTGTGTCAGACATTTAATAATTTTGTGTTCCGTTTTCAGAATATTTCCTTTTATCACATAGATAATGTATTACAGTCTTCAATTATTAGTAGGAATTCTTCATAATTGTTTGTTTTAGAGTTTTAATTTATCATATAGCTAACGTGTTACTGTCTTCAAATATTAGTAGGAATTCTTCTTAATTGTTAGTTTCAGTATTTTATATTTCCGTAATGAATCACTGTAAATTTTCATTCCATATCATTAAAGATACAAGCTCAATAGCTATAACGGTATAGTATTTCTAGACCCACATTGGTGTCTGAACTTATCTAAGTAGTGCATCAGAGCAATCGTTGTGAAGAGCTGTAATTATTTCGGGAAATCCTTTAAGGAAATATTTATGTATGATTTTCATGAATTTCTTGCAGAATACAAACGGATGATACTAGGACAACAGTAAAGTAAGAAAATAATCGCATCTTCCAAGAGAACTGTCTTAGGAGATACCATTAGGTTTGCTGAACTTTTTGCTAGGCTGTCCGAGTTTGATGATATCGTAAAAAGTGGTTCTGGCGCTTTAGAGCTGAGAAGCTCTTCTAGCTATAAACAGAAATTTGTAGGCTTGTTGATATGCTAAGATTACGCGCAATTTATGTTGGATTTTGAGACAATGCTAAAAAAACCATACTGGAAAACTTCTTTAATGGGAATTTGGTTGACAGCTGAAAATATAACTAAAGTGTAGTTCTGCATTTCATATTACAATATAACCGTCTTGTAATTTTAGCGTAGTGTATTTTCTGGTCAACAAACTTATCCTCCTGCATTATGTTTCTATGTTGGTTTTTGCCGACTGTTAAAATAGAATATTTGAATAATGAGCCACTGACACCAGTGCGAAGAACTTGCCTTCTTCTTCTTTGTGGCTGTACAACCATTGACTTGCCTTCACCTGTCTAAGATATCATTACATTCATTCATGTCAAGCCTCTTGTGCCTCTATGCTCGGACACCAACAATTTTTAAATCCTCTTGTATGTCATCCAGCTATCGATTTCTTGGGCTTCTCCTGCTTCTTCCTTTTGATAATTTAACCTATTCGCTGTAATGACCAAGAAAGTATACTTTCGCATTTCAAATTACTATATAACCGTATTATTTTTGCTACAGTAATATAGCCATGTGCATGAGCACTTTTAACAGCAAATATTTAACTAAACGGGACGATAGCTGTATTGCTCAATAGGTTGTAATCATGAGTGGTAAAATTTCTTCTCTTACTGTTACTATGTCTCATCGCATTTCACTGTGTACAGATGACAGGACGAATCGTGCTTTGTGATCGACTAGGTCAGTTATGTCAAATGAATTCGCAACTGCGAATAAGGACTAGCATCAGCTGTAGGATGGAACGACACAATGGAAATTTGTGCCTCACGGGGTCTCGAACCCGTATTTCCCGTTTATCGCTAGCGGTCGCGTTACCATTTTGCTATCCGTGCACGACTCACGGCCACACCCAGACTTGCATATGTCGTCGACCATGCGTCAACGACCTGTACTCATACATCCTTCATGTCATTCCGTACAGGTCAGTCGTTGTTACGTGAAAGTCGCTTGCCCAGTATCGGCAGATACATACGATATTACAGTGACTGTGTTATTCTGGTTACGATGCCAAGTTCCTTTGGACACGCTTGCGAACTTGGAATCGTCATCAGAATAACACAGGCACTGCAATACCGTACAGGTGAGTTATGTTTAGCGTACTTTCAAAATCTTAGTAGACTGCCATTTTGCCGCAGATGTTTCGTCGTGTGGTGAGCCGTCTGTTCCGCAAGGAGCTGGACTGCTGTTTTGGCTGCCTCTACAAGAGGAAGAGGCGTACTTCCGATAAAGATCCGGAGGAAGAGGAATTCTACTTTAAGGGAGTGACGAGAGAGGACTCACAGGTTAGCATGAAAGAGTAAACCCACTGTCGTCGCCATGCGATGTTACTATAGCATACCTAACAGTGTTAAGCGTTGAGAATCTTTAATTTACGGAATATGAGGATATGTCGGCGTATATTTCACTGAATATACTTCTCGTTTTACAATATCAGATAGTAAATTGAACAACCGTGTCAGCAAGGAGAGTTATTTACATACTAGGACAATTAAGATAGCTTAGGTGTAAGAAAATCGGCGTTGTGTTAGGACTATCGTACTCTAAGTTTACATCGATGTGGAACTGCAAGTATGGAAATATTTGACTGTCACAATGTGTGGAAAGGAGAAAAACATGATATACAGATTTGCGTACCTTCATTTTCTGTTACTCTACCGAATTGTTTGCGGATTTTGCAATCAACGTAAAAAATTAATTCAAACTATTTGCTTAGAGAGATAATTAAGAAAGCGAATAAATAAATGAATCAATCAACCAATCCGTCAATGTGTGTAAACGTCGAACAACATATCAATAAAAAAGGGAGATCCGATCTTCTGCTGACGCAGATATACTATGTACAATCTATAGTGCACAATGAACCAAGCAATTGCGTGAAGTAGGTGGATTAATGTGTGTACAAGACATTTGTACGTTTCTGTGCAATGGTAATCGTCCATTAAGAAAAATCATATATTTGCTCCGATATAAATAAAGCTGCTGCAAAAAGAAAAGCGTAAGTGAAGCAAGGCTCCAGGCGTCTATGAGAAGGGGAAGTACACTCAGGTGTAGCCGTCCGAAGCGATGTGGTGGCAGGCCAACCGCTGCACCGAACCTCAAAGAGGGCTCGTAGTCACGGAGTCTGCTGCCAGCCTAACATTGTTGGTGAAAGACAGCCAAGTTTACTCCAGAAGTACAGCAGAACCGAAATGTGAAGAAGAAGCTGCGTAATCTATGACTCGTAAAACCGCAAATATTAAGCACGCAATTTTAAACATGGATGTGAGACGGCAACCATACAATAATATAATTTGTATAAAACAGCGACCCGGTTTCAACAACATTTTACTCTAACCTGCTTTCGATGCCGACTTTGGGTATCTTCATCAGAAAATCCAAACAGGCACCGAAAAAGTTTACAAAACCAGTAACATAGAGAAAACCCAAGGATAGTGATTATTATACCGAACAGATTTATGAGGAGACTGTCTCACGTGTGGTAACAGATGAACTGATTTGCTTTAAATATGTTCCTCTGTTTAACGTGTGAGTATAGTTTCCTCACGAATCTGTTCGGTGTAATAACCATCTATTCTTGGTTTTCTCTATGTTAACGATTTCGTAATCTTTTTAGGTAACTGTTTGGATTTTATGATAAAGAAACACACAGTCGCGCGTCGAAACCAGGTTAAAGTAAAATCTTCTTGGAAACGGCAGGCTGTGTTACACATGGAGAGGGCATCACTCTATGTTCACACGAATTATGGCAGACTGCTATGCTAAAAGTTAGTCTAATACTTAGCTGATTGAGGTGCCATCACGTATGCTCAAGCGTCTGAATAGCACTCGGTAATGCGATATGATAAATTCGACGAATTGTGGAGACTTAACGTTGTATTAGCCGGGAAAACCTTGAAGGTCATGATTGCTCCATTAATTCACCGTTATTAAGTATAACAAATTCAAATGGCTCTGAGCACTATGGGACTTAACATCTTAGGTCATCAGTCCCCTAGAACTTAGGACTACTTAAACCTAACTAACCTAAGGACATTACATACATCCATGCCCGAGGCAGGATTCGAACCTACGATCGTAGCAGTCACGCGGTTCCGGACTGAAGCGCCTAGAACCGCACGGCCACCGCGGCCGGCTATTAAGTATAACAGTTATATATGTATTAGATATTACGTATTAAACTGTGCTCATGCTCGCAAAATTTGTCTCAGTCGGTTTTTTTCTGTGAGACTTTGTACTTCCAAAACTAAATGTTATAGGTTTAATTAAATGTTCACGAATGGTACCGGAGAATCCCACTTAATGGATCCCACATGCTACACTCATAGTACTTGATAAATTTACATTTCTCCTTGAAACATACAAGAACTTGTCTTAATGGTTATCACTGAACTGACTGATGTTGTTGCACATTATTGTAGACAGATTTTAATCAAAACTAGCATGTTAACAACAGCAAAAATGGAATTTAAGTCAAATTATAATGCCTTCTGTGATTTCAAATAAAATGGTGACTCCCTGCTGTATCACATACGAAGTACTGTTTACGCTATAGCTGCCTGCATTCTAATATCTTCAAGGTTAATCGGTTGTGACGATTCTTGAGGACTATACGTAACGAATTTGACATGTGAATGTCACTGACGCTAAGTAAGCTTAGTATAACTTAAGGTAGCCGTTACCTTGATGGAACACGTTTTCTAGGTTAACAAAAATCTTAAAAAGGAGAAAAATCTCTTGTATTCAGCTATTACTTCAGCTTTAAAACATAAATAAGAACACAGAAATCATTATAAAATCTTAAGAAACTAAATAATATCGTCAAAATATTATTAACAGTTTCTCACGGAGCACACGTTGACTTCCCGAACAAAGTTTGAGAAACTCTCATTTAAGGTGTAATCTGTGATTAAAACGGTGAACATTCTAATTCGTGTAGTTGTATGGGCACCAACATTGCCTGTAGTGGAATATTGATAATGTTGCAGAATTTAGATTGAAAAAGAGAGATTTTCATTATGTGTTTATGTCCCCATGCGTCTCACCTTGTGGGCTTCGCCTTAACTTATAAAAGAAGCCAGTAAGTTAAATGGGTTTAGGGCTAGTAGGATTCATTAGATAGATATTTTCCTACATCTCACTTTAAGTAACATGTTGCAGCTTACCAACTTTCATTTTCTGAAGGACGGAAACACATATTTAAAACTCGATACATTGTTTGACATTGAAATAACCACAGAATCATTTTGCATAGCCGATAAAAATGTGGACTATTTGAAGAGTTCAGCTGTTGGGTAGAATGTGTCTATAGAATTAATTATTTAATATTTATTCCATTCCTGTGATACTATTTTTCATGTGTGTCCATATCTTTTTCAGCTGACTGCGAATCCAGTAGAGGAAAGAGCTAATCAGGAAGAACGGCGCGACTGTGACAGAGATTTAACTCTGAGCCATAATCTGCAACTTATCGATGATGACTTTGTCGCGGTTGTTGAAGATTTAGCTGCAGAGCAATTTATGACGTCAAGAATGTTGGCATGTAGAATGGCGCGCTCGTATTATGGACGTGTGTCGCCGAGAGCAAGAGGTAAGTAACAAATTCATTTTTTTAGGCTAATACCAAATATGTTAGAAAATAGTAGGGCTGTATTTGATTAGGAAAATTTCAACGAATATTGAATTTATCCTTCAACAAATTCTCATTCTTAATTTATAAGGAAAATTAAACCATACAACGAACATGCATTAACCAAAATTTGATTTTACTGTTCAATTTTTTTGCAGATGAACTGCGCAAAATTTTGAATCGTCTCATTGTGGATAACAACTTACAAGTGAGAAGAACTGCCGTCACAGTATTAGCTTACATTGAAAATGAAGACGATGTCCAGTCCTACAGTTCGTACTTCACGTCAGCTTTGGAGAAATACGCAGCGGAAGTAAAGGTACTATAATTTTAGCAAACATATCTGACATTGATTGTTGTTAGCATAACTACATTAAATAGTTCTTTCCACACAACGCATTTGACACGTTTGTTTGTTGAATGCGAGGTGCATTGGAGTGAATATGTTCAAATGTGTGTGGAATGTTATGACACTTAACTGCTAAGGTCATCAGTCCGTAAGCTTACACACTGCTTAACCTAAATTATCCTAAGGACAAACACACACACCCATGCCCGAGTGAGGACTCGAACCTCCGCCGGGATCAGCCGCTCAGTCCATGACATAAGCGCCTTAGATCGCTCGGCTAATCCCGCGTGGCCTGGAGTGAATAGTATAGTATGAAGATGTGATATTACCAGTTAAAAAATGACAGTTCTGGAAATACAAATATGTCTACCCCATTTGCTATTTACCAGTAATACAAAAACTGATAAAGTCAGTGCATATACCGTCGTGATACGTTACTGGAGCTTAGATCCGTTCATCAGACTTCTCGTCTATCAAAGTGACGTATGCACTCCTAGCAACATAAATGTACTATAAATGTACTATCACTACCCGGAATGGCAACTGAATGTATCTTAATTCCTCCTAATCAAGTGCATGTTCATTTAGTCATCTTCAAGAGCTTTAGTTGTAACCAAAACACATATGAAACTACTACAGAATCTACTGAAAGTTTCAATTGGTCCATACATTTAAACATAATGTATCACAGTCTTTTCGTGGAAAAACAATGCGACTCAGAGTACCTTCTTCCTCTTCCTCTTCTTCTTCATGTTCGCTACAGGGTTGGCATTGTTATATCGGTTGTGGAAATTATATGTAACAGTGTCTAGGCATGTGCCCTTCCTGATACCATCAGACTAACAGTATAAAATCAAGTTACCTCCTCCTATTAACCAAACACTATCCTGAATAACACTTGCACGAGGAAAAGAACATAATATGGAGAACTGCTAGTGAGAAATAGAATCAGAGATGTTGTGATACCAAAACGATTTCGGCGTAACTTTAAAATATAGCTCTTAGTCATTAATCCCTTTGTTTAAATAAGTTTTTTAGTAATACTATCAAGATTTTCTATGTATGGTCAGTCATCAATCAAATATGAACGCCAACATCTAATTAAGTACTGAAAATTACGTGTATTTCAATAGGATGGGTTACGCGAGAAAGGAGCACAATTGTTAATCGACATGTCTTCATATCCACAACTTCCTGAGGATATGCGTGAAGCAATAATTCCCGTCTTGCAAAAGTATTCAAGACATTCCTCGTGCGAAGTCCGACACATGATTGCTAACAGCATTTTGAAAGTAAGTGTGCCACACAACCACATTTTGGTATTGAATATGTATGTAGAGCCTTAGTAATTTCTACTCTCATTGTCACAATCTATTTTCATTATTTCGCTATTAACTCTCTTATTGTTAGCAGGAAATTTTCTTAGAAATACTATTCGGTTAGTATTAGTGTGTATGTGTATTACAAACGAGTTTCAATAATTACAAACACCAGTTATGTAACTTACTTTCTGTAGAGTTATAGAATCAAAGGAACATTGAAGAACAGATACAAACGTTTTAGTGTGAGTCATGAAACAGCCCAAGTTTAACGGCTCCTTAGGCTAGATTGAGAATTATTACCCCTCAGTAGCTTTAGAAATACCATGGGGCTTGCCGTATGATGGAATATTTTCTCAGTTTCAGGACGAAAGTTAGGTAGAGGTTAGTTAAGGTTACGTATTCTCTGACGCTGCTAAGGCTCACTTTTAGGTGTACCTTTATACTCTACTTGATAATTTAAACTAGTATGATTCTAACAGGAGCTATCTTACGTAGACGATGTACAGCTTAGCGTCATACTATCATGTTGCACCATCTCAGAAACTGGTTCCAGGACGAATTAACTTGAACGAGGAGTGAATCTAAGTTCTCTGCCAGGTCCTTTTTTTGCAGTGACTATATATTATCTTTTAAAACCCTTAATTTTGGAAATAATCTAGCAGAGAAGTAAAATCTAATTTCGCATTTAAATAAATGTTGGGTTCTTGGTGATCTGAACTATACAGTGTTAGATTATTTGGAAAATTATCGCTCCATTTCTTTCTATCGCATTATCTGCTGCGGCCACGCAGACCAAGTAATCACTACCATCTTCATATGTATATTTATTCTATTTGTAACTAGCAATAAATTGTTACATTTGCTTTAAGAAAAAATGAAACACAGATAATGTCTCATTGTCTAGAGAGTGAAGTGAGGTCCTTAAATTGTTGCCAGGTCTGTGTAATAGATTGTTGGTAGACATAATACGAAATTAAGGAAAAGCTGCAAATACTTGATAGGACAAATATTGCTGTAACTAGGCGCTCCTAAAAAAGTAACATTCATCGTTGTTCCTATGATCCTTTACAGACTGTAAGCGAAAATATAATATAGGAAGTACAGTAATAGTTAATTTTTCTAACATCATAGAGTTCTATGTGTAATTGAATTATTGTTTCTTAGGATCAATTCATCTTACTGATGAATTATTAATTTGTTCTTTTTTCCTTTTTTTAGGTTCTGAAAGCTCTGAAAGTGCAAACATTCAAATCACGTCTAGCCGGAGTGCTTCAAAATCTGTTAGCAGATTTAGAACCTATAGTTCGAACGGCAGCAGATAATCAAGTTGAAGAGTACTACAACTATTTAATCGAAACTGCGGAGGAACCATAATCATTTGCTGTATTTTGTCACAAGACTTGGAACACTAAACGACAGAAATTCCTGTTTCACGGATACATTCACATGTAAAAATGAACGTTAAAACGAAGATCCATCATCATAAAACGAAAGTAAATAACGAAGAACCATAGTCTTAAAATGACAGTAAATAATCAACAGTCATAATCATAAAATGGAATTTATGGATTAAATTTCTCTAATTCTGAAATCTTTCAGGAAATAAAAAAGATTTAACTTTTTAACCATGTTTTATTGTACAAATTGCTACTGGCCACATAGACTCATTTTGCTGAATTGACATCTCGTATGTGAATATAAGTGTTTAATGGCACCAATTCAGAAAATATTTCCGATAATGATCGTTATATCAATGCATTTCCGCCATAAATTCCACACGGGAATTAAGCCATGACCCAATGATGTGGTCGGGGAGTGCCTGTTACAAAATACAAAATCATTTGAGAGAATGATCGACCAGAGCGGAGACATCAATAGAGAGCTGGCCTCAGGGACAGTAGGCCGGGGGTGGGGGTGGGAGGGGGGAATAGAGAGATAGAAAGAGAGAGAGAGAGCCAGATGCCGCTTGTGTTTAATTACAAGTAGACAACTGAATTTCGCTGCGCTCCTTCCGGCGCGGCTGATCGCATGAAATTTGATTGTTGATGGTGTGTAATGCACTATTTGCGAATTAAAAATGCAATTGCTCTCTTTCGCTAAATTATAACATCTGTATGCTCTAGCACGTTTAATTAATTACACTGTTACATTATAAAACAATTTAAAGACAATACACGGACTTAATACAAAAATACAGCGTTTCTTAGGTAGGTTTGCATCAATTATTTTAGTTTGGGGCTTAACGTTTCACGATTCTTACTTAATTCAGAAGTGAGCAACCACACAAACGGACAACTGAGCAAAATACTCTAAAGACTTCCGCTTCTTTTAACAATACAGAATAGTAGGCAGCTCTATTCTGCTGCACATAACGACGGAATGGGAACCTGTCTCAACGACATCTTCATACGTGACGTCATGTCTCAGCGAATTAGGGAGGAGAACGTAAGCACATAAATGCTAGAGGCGGCCAATACTGCTGGCAACAACCGCTCTACTGCATGTCACGAGAAGAAACACCACCTCTAAGGGCGTTGCAACGCTCCTGCAGCTAAAACAGCCGTGAGGCAGCGCGACATTGACAGCGGGCGCCGCGATCTGTTGGTGGCGGAATTTTGAAATCTTCGGAAAGCAGCAAAACCCGGTCCAGCCTCCTCGCCATTTTCCATCTTAATCGCCATTCAGTCATAAACACATACCCACTCTCTCTCTCTCTCTCTCTCTCTCTCTCTCTCACACACACACACACACACACACACACAAAGGTACTCACACGCTTCGGTCCGAAGACGTGTTATGCAGCTCTCCAGGCTAGGTTTAAAGAACGGATTAACTACAGTGCAACTCAATAATTCAAGGCCACGCTAACCTTCTTCTGTGTTATTCATCAAGATAGTAGTAAACACAGCTGAATTCAGGGCTTTACAAACAGACGTAGCAACGTAGAGGAGACAGGCTGGCTCGACGAGTAACCACAGCTCGGCGTATTCGGAAAGTGAGAGGCTTGATCAGAAGACACTATATCAACAGGGATTCCTATGCACCCAAATGATACCAGAGGTGTCGCAGCTATCGTCACAAATGTCATTAGATTTACTGCAGCATAAACTACTATTCATCCGTAAACCAAATATTGCCAGGAAACTCTGCGGCCCTTTTCAGCCTACGTAGACACACTTCGTTCACTATAATCTACTATGAAAGTCACTTCCACGAAACAGTTGATGAAGGAAAATGTGGAAACGAGGAATATCTTGTACACTGCTATGTGAATTAACGCATTCCCACAATCTGCCTGGCAGGGGCATTTGGATTTTGTGTTGCTACTGGTTAAATGCATGAGTAAGTTGTACGAGGGGCGTTTGAAAAGTCCATGCAAAGTCCGAGAGATGGCACCACCGGCGAATATCGAGGTCATGTTTAGTTAGTAGCATCTTTGGAAAGAACGTACATCACGTTTCAGCCACATTGGTCTATTTCTTTGTGTTTGTCATTCGTGTGAATCAAGATAGTCGAGTGATTGTCAAAAAATGGACGAAAAAGAATTTCGTGTGATGATCAAACATTACTTTATGACAGGCAAAACGCCTCAGGAGACTAAAGAGAAACTTGATAAACATTACAGTGACTCTGCACGTTCGATTAGAACAGATTATAAGTGGTTTCAAGATTTTCGGAGTGGCCATATGGGCATAAGTGATGCTGAACTTCCTGGAAGCCCTGTGGAGGTTACGACTCCATAAATCATTGATAAAGTCCATGATATGGTTATGGGTGACAGAAGAGTTAAAGTGCGTGAGATTGCTAGTGCTGTGGGCATCTCGAATGAACGGGTACATAATATTTTGCATAAACATGTGGATATGAAAAAGCTATCCGCAAGATGGGTTCCACGATTGCTCACGCTCGACCAAAAGCGGAATCGTGTGAAGTGTTGCAAGGATGGTTTGCAGCTGTTCAGAAAGAAACCACTGAACTTTAAGCGTCGTTTCGTCACTGTGGATAAAACATGGATACATTACTATACTCCAGACCAAACAACAATCTAAACAATGGGTCACCATGGAAAATCTGCACCGAAAAAGGCGAAGACCATTCCTTCAGCCGAAAAGGTTATGGCGACTGTCTTTTGGGATTCTAAACGGATAATCCCCATCGACTATCTGGAAAAGGGTAAAACTATTACAGGTGCATATTATTTATCGTTATTGGACCGTTTCACAACCGAGCTGCAAGAAAAACGCCGGCGATTGGACCACAAAAATGTCCTTCTCCATCACGACAATGCACCAGCGCACACCTCAGTAGTTGTGGTCGCAAAATTAATGGAAATAGAATTCCAACTCGTTTCACATCCTCCCTATTCTCCAGACTTGGCTCCCTCGGACTACTATGTGTTCCCCAATTTGAATAAATGGCTGGCAGGAGAAAGATTTTATTTAAACGAGGAGGTGATTGCAGCAACTAATAGCTATTTTGCAGTCTTGAACAATTCCTATTATTCGGAAGGGATAAACAAATTAGAACAGCGTTGGACGAAGTGCGTAAGTCTAAAAGGAGACTATGTCGAAAAATAAAAAAGGTTTACCCCAAACACGTAAGTCACCAGTTGGTGTTCCTTTCCGCTGCAGTGAAACGCACTTTACGCTGCCCATTTTGTGGTTTTTGTTTTTCATAATAATAGCAAAGACAGAACGTGATGTGTCTGCACGATCACAATACGTTCCACAAAACGATCGCCGTTCTGCTCTACAGACATTCCCCATAAACGGAAACAGTACTCATTTTTGCGACTTTCGTATACATTCTAAACGTCTCAGTAACTTCAGGGGTAAGCTATCTGATCGCATACTAACGTATGTATTTCTTACGGTACAGTAAACAGCCCTTTGTGGGACTTCTTCTCTCGACAGTGGCAAAGTGATTTTAGGTGCCATGATTTTGTGATTGTTTAATCACGTTACCATACATTTTAACTCGTTGAAATCCTTTCTCCAACAGAAAAATGTGCATAATACAGTTAGAAAGTAGATGTTATAATTCGGCAACTATTAATATTACCATTAACTCTCGATGTCAGAAAACTAGCCAAATTATCCGTAATAAACTGCCAATTGGCTTCTGTCTCGGGTTCTTCGGCCGACGTTCATCTAATGATTTTTCTGACGTTTCGCCAGCACGAGTGGCTGGCATTGTCAAAGCTTCACCCTCCATTGCCGGTGGTGAAGCTTTGACAATGCCAGTTTTATTATGAGAGATCCAGCAACACCAGGTTATGAGCTAAGTAGGCCATTAATGAAAGTAACTGATATGTTGGGATGTACGCAGCCTGTGTGGAAACCCATGAACATGTGGTGAGACCGCAAGTTCCAAGAGATGAAACATAGGTTTTCGTCCGCTATAATCACTATTGGCTTACGGAGCAAGACTATAAAATTTCTCTAATAACAACTTCTATTTTAGATGTCACCTCATGGTTTAATAGTAGAAAGTATGTGTCGAAAGTGTAATGCCATAATACTTTTGATGAGTTTCAGAATTTGTAACAGCAGAGAAATAACGATTTGCACTATTCAGTATCTCCTTAGTAAAACTGTACTCGTTCTTCGTTTGTAGATACAATAAATACAGATTAGGAAATATTCCTATGGTACCGGGTTGTGGATTCACAGGAATAATTTAGAGATATATGAATATTACGCAATTCGCGAAGTCAGTGTTGAATTTTTTTTTAATGAACTGGTTTATTTGTAGTTGCTCGTCGTATTAAAACAGCAGACATTTAATCGTAGCAGAAAACCTGCGGTTTGTTTAGGTTAGGTGCATACCAATATGCAACAAAGTACGAAATGTGAACAAAACTTTTTGCGAGGTGATACTCAAGACACGCCTGACAGCGATAATTTTAGCTCTCTCAGATTTTGTTGAAACTTTCCGCGCAGTATATTACCAGAAAGAGAGATACAATTATCTGTATCAAGTTCGAAGACAAAAGAGGAATAGCTACAGAACACTTTCGCCAAATATCTGTCCTTACAAGGTTTTAGAATGAATAATCTGAATCGAATACAAGAGCAAATTAATTCTCCGTCGCCATCTGAACAAGCTGAATTTAGATATCCTAGAAGTTTCTGTGAGCAAATGCTTTCCTTGACTAATCACATAGAAACTTGCTACCAGAAGAAACTAAAGATTGAAATAATTTTCGTTGACACGGTGTGGCACGAAGATGATGCATTATAAAAGTGTAGGTAACCTCTTAAACAACATGCTGACAGATCAGCGGTTAAAAGTACACCAAGCTGAGAAGGAGAGGAGATGTCACCTGCCGGAAATTCCAATAAGATGCTCACCTTGGAATTTCATACCAAAGTGAAGTATTTTCAGAATGGGAAGGAAAAAAAAAAACAGAAGAACAAGCAGCTTCACTAAACTCTACGAGTATTTTGAGGCAGGGCGACTTAGAACTAATATTTCTAAATCACAAGTAAGTCTTTTTCATTCTCCGGATCGTCTAGACTCATCAAAGATCAGCCCCCGATTTAGCACTTTAGGCACAGTCAAATAGCAAGCTAAGCCAAAATAACTTGGTTTTTGTATGTCCTTTGGCAGGAGGTCTCTGGGACGACGGCCGTTTACTATTATGACAAAATGTTCAAATGTGTGTGAATTCCTAAGGGACCAAACTGCTGAGGTCATCGGTCCCATAGACTTACACACTAGTTAAACTAACTTAAACTAACTTATGCTAAGAACAGCAATCACACCCATGCCCGAGGGAGGACTCGAACCTCCGGCGGGAGGGGCCGCGCAATCCGTGACACGGCGCCTCAAACCCCGCTGCCACTCAGCGTGGCTTGTGACAAAATAAAACACCTACAGCCGTCGTTATGATTTTATTTTATTTTGTTGCAACCAGTTTCAACGCTTCAGTGGACGCATCTTCAGGCTGTTGTTGATGCGGTACAGGTTAATATGATCCCTATATGGTTGGCAGTTGATGATTGGAGTGCTGACACATTATCTGCGTATTCAGTAATACTGCCAACTGATGTGATACATATAGGGATCATATCAACCTGTACAGCATCAACAACAGCCTGAAGATGACGCACTGAAGCGCTGAAACTGGTTACAACAAAATAAAATAAAATCATAAGGACGGCTGTAGGTGTTTCATTTTGTCTCAAAAATAACTTGGTGTCACATTAGGCAGAAATTCGGCAAATCATAAATATACTTCCGACACAGTTCATGGTGAGAAGGCTGGTAGGTAGTGCACGGGGAGCAAATACATGCATTCCAGTGAAACATCCCTTCTGTTGGTGCACGCTGCAGCAGGATATTGCGCACGAGCTTGGCTCCGCATTGCTCATGCGAAGAAAGCTGACGTTCATTTTAAAGCAGTTATGAGAACCATATAGTGGCACTGTCAAGTCTACAACTACATACTGGCTATCCATACTGTGACACACTTATCACGCATACCATCGCCTAAAGGCGGCTGTCTGCAACATTTGCTAAAACTTTCTAAAAATGTATCATTCCCTATTGACGTATATATTCTCTCGCTACGTAGCAAACGCCTCAAAAATTGAAGCCTAGCTAGCACAAGCAGGCCAAATACTCCTCTCTGTTCAGCCGGCACAGTGAGTGGAAACGTGAGCGGCAAGTCACGAAAACAAGGAACCACGAGTTTACTGGCAACCAAACTGTTGAAGTTTAAGACTCTCATCATCCTAGAGAGGTCTCGGTATAGGTGATTAGATTCATGGCTGGAGAAGGTTCGAGCAAATACAACAGCAAAGAAGTGGAACTCTCGCACTGACTGCACGTGTGACTGTGCTGATATTCAGACAATGAGCCGTATTGTAGGTGAGTGGCCAAGCCGATAATTGCCCGCTGGTATCAAGGGTCTCCATTTAGCACCCGACGACGCTCTCCATTGTGCTGACTATTTCAGCGTTTCTGTGTAGTCTCGGTCGTTTAAATTTTTTGTGATGTTAATAGATGCAAATGTGTAATTTTTAAACCTATATTGAATTTTTGTTGTAAATGATGCGTATTATACTAACAGTATTACCTGGAACAGCAACGAAACGCTCCCTGTTAGTTTTCTCCCTCTTATGGTAGGAACTTGTAGGTGTATCAACAAAAATGTATGCGTATTGCACACAGGAACGTGCCACCTAGAGGCGGGCTAAGGGTGTGTGTCATATGGCATCGAGAGCCCTCACTATTTGCGGTGCCTGTGAAGCGACGTTCGCGGTGCTGCACCACAGCCATTGCATATGGTACGGCAAAACCAGTATTCGATCAAGAGGAGATGTGTGTGCTGCTGTCTAAAATTGGTCTCTCGCCTCATGACGTTGAAAGCGTCGTTTGTGATGACGGGAGTGAAACTCTCCCATGCCCACACTGTTCACTTGTAGCGAGATAAGGGGTGGGGACTCTGATTGAGTGAGAGGGAGACAATGGGTGAGAGAGACAGTGAGTGTGTGTCTGCAGAGTAGCATGAACCTTTTATTCATAGTCTACGTAACTGTGTGTTTGTGTGTGTTGTAAATATTTTTTTATGTGTAGTGCATACAAATGTATAAGTATGCACACCACGCGAGGAAAAAAGCATTAAAAAGTAAAAAAAAATGTTTAAAAACGTAAAAAGAGCACAAACAAACAAAAAATATATGTACATTTATTTATTCACACACAGCATACTCTGTAAATATACAGCCAGGCGTCAAGTGCGTCATGTAAATAGAGTAGTTTTTATGTTGCCCCTGCAGCTAGCTGTCTAAGACTGATTAGTTTTTAAGAGTATATATTGTTCACGATACATCAGAATTATTGTCCAGCAGATTGAGAATCTGAAATTTAGGTGTAATAAAGAAATTATCTCTGTGTTAGTTTTTAGCATTGATTTAAAAAAATTGTAAAAATATTCTCAACCAGTGCTAATGAAAAATATTGTAAAAGTGTTCTCAATTAACCTTACTGTTGGGAGATTCTTTTGCAGAAGTAGGGTACTTGCAGTCTGGGTTATTTTGCTAGTGCGGGTTGCATATATTCAGAGGCAAACTTGATTGACTTATGACCCCATCCTCTTAACCTATTGTTATGCTAAATGATTTACGAGACCCTGGGGAAAATCTGTCTTCCTGAGAAACCCCCATCCCATCCCCCCCCCTTCTCCATCCTCAGCTCTTAGGGAAATCCCCAACCCTCCCCCTCACCCTCAGAAATTAATCAAACTGATAGATTAAGTAACCTCCCCCTCTGGGAAATCCCCAGCCTTCCTCCCTCCCAGAAACCCTGCACCACTTTTCACATGAAATTAATTGACTAATTAATGAAATTGATCATAAATTGGTGGGAAATAGCTCGTGAAGCGTTTTCCTCGTACAGTTAGGTCAAAATCTGTACTGCTTCCCACTGAGATTTGATTCCACTGCCCCTCAATTTCCCACCCTTTTTCGAAATATTGACACGCTTTTGGCTGATAGAAACGTCTCAGTAAATTGGTTGTAGTGTATGGAATATTGTTTATTTAAACTATTTGTGGGATACAGGGCAGTGTATGGTGCAATTAAATAATTTGCACCATTTTTTCCCATCGCACAAGGAATACTGTCAACAAAAAACACACATGTAATTCCATTGTGGTTACTTTCTTTTGCGGAAAAAACACTTGTGCTGCAGCGTAATACCAGAAGCACCACGTATCCCTTGTAGTAGCTGCATCGCCAGCAGGACCGTGAAATGTGTAGGAGAGGTAAAATCACATTTGGGGCCTCGTCGCTGGATCCATGCACTGGGCTCAAGCCACTGCAGCAGCCGCCAGACTGCACTAATCCCTCTGAACAACAGCATCAGGTGCCAGTGTCAGCTAGATAGCAGGCTCATGCTCCCCCCTCCCCCGCCCTCCCTCTCTCTCTCTCAACAGCTTGCTTCCCGTTTGTGTGAAGCAATGTATGCAAACACACACAGACCAAGACACCTCCATCCCTCCTGCCTTCCATCCGCCTCCCCTATCGCCCTCGCCCTGTATGCAAACCTGGCGTTGATAGTCGATACTTCCCTTTGTCCTCACACCTGCACTGCTATGGAATCCTGGAGCGGATGGAACAAATGATTCCAGAAGAACTAGGTAGCCCTTCCAACAATGCTGGGCTGTGGATGCCTTGGAAATATCTCCACCACTTTGTGAAATTAATTGCCTAATTAATTAAATCCCCTCAGTGTGGGACAGTTTTTCCTTGCATCCTACTGGTGAATACTAGGACTGATGTATGTGGCAGGATTCAATCCTGTAACCTCCAATTTTCAATCCCTACCCCCACTATACCGTTTGACTAGACATACATAATTTTTTACATCATTAGTAGCCTGATCACTTCCCACAAACGTCTGCTGGTAGGTTGGAACATAAGCCACAGTACCTTTACATTCAAGCGGCATAACGTTCCTATCATTTATAGGTGCACAGCGTCCGAAAAAATTATGATATATTCACACTTGCACCAGCTGGGTGTCGTTTCACGCTCTCCACCCACTCACCTCGCCACATCGTCGGCAGCACATATTTGTCAAGAAATGAAGGGTGTATTTACAATTAAAAAAGTCCTCATGTCGTTTTAATTTTCTCGATTTCGACACTTCCACGTAAGCCTTTCACATTTTTAATACTTGAAAATCCAGCCAACACACTGGTATCTTATATATTCGGACCGCCAAGTCGGAGTTTGTGTTACTGTATTTGAACCTTCTGGCATGTTTAAACGCATAATTATCGTAGACCTAACACCCAGATCATACAAATTTCCCAACTAAGACATTATCGGGAATGCAATATACCAGTGCACCTCCATTTAAGGTTAATTTTTCAAGGTCACGCAAACAGGTTGAGAAACATTTCCATGCCATTATGTTATGGCAAAACAGCTGTGAAGTGTCAGGCAGAAATCTGTTGTACCCTTGCAATAAAGCACGCTTCGCATTCAAACCTATAAGAGGTTTTTACATAACATGGTATTCATTTTGAAAATTCATCTTCGAGACACATGTTATCGAATCAAAACAGACACATGTTTAATATGTATCAGTAACTCATGATATTCTCGCACATATAACAAACAAAGACTTTTTATGACGCTGTAACAGGTTCTTTTTGTTTGTAAAATACTCATTTTTACCGGCTGCATCAAATCGTCTCGGGGCGTTGCTCCTTCAAAGTGTTAAATAGGTATGAAGCTTAGCAAGGGGAACTTAAAATGTGCTTAGACTCGATGCAGAACAGTTTTCGATATCGTTACGGCATGGAAACATTTCTCTACCTGTTTGCTTGCCCTTGAAAAATTAAGAGTAAATGGATGTACTCCTGTATATTGCACCCATAGTGATGTCTTAGTCGGGAAACTTGTATGATTTAGGTGTTAGGTCTACGACAGTTACGAGTTTAAACATACCATAAGGCTCAATTGCACTAGCATAAACTCCTGTCCGAATATATAAGACGCCACAGTGTTGGCTGGATTTACAAGTATCAAAAATACGAAATAGGTTTTCGTGGAAGTGTCGAAATCGAGAAAATTAAAACGAGAAGATGGCGTTTTTAATTGTAGTTAGACCCTTTACTCCTCGACAAAGACGTGATACCGACAATGTGGCGGGGGAGGGGGGTTGGTACTGGGAAGTGCGAAACGACACCCATCTGGTGCTAGTGTGGACATGTCATAATGTTTTCACACGCTGTGCACCTATAAATGATAGTGAGAAACGTTATGCTGCTTGAACATAAAGGTACTGTGGCTTATGTTCCAACATACCAGCAGACGTTTGTGGGAAGTGATCAGTGGAATTCAGTTAAGGGCTCTATCTCACAGTTGCATCTGGTGGAGTGTAAAATTCAGGAACGTACGATGCAGTTTCTATAGGATGCAAACCCCAGGCAGAATATGGAAATTCTACTAAACGTAGGCAGAATATGGAAATTCTACTATCCGTCCGGGAGCTATAGGCAAGGTACATATTACATTCTTAAAAATGTTGAAGCATGTTGCAAGCATATCAATGCCGATTGAAGGCAGAAAGCGAGCAGTTAGAGCGAAAGTCAGGGCACTTAGTAACCTGGTTTCTCTGGGTGTGCAAGAATATTATGCAAATTCGGAATAACTGAGAGGGGAGCAATGTAATAGAAAACTGGTCTGCTGCTGCACGCAGAAGTTGCAGATTTGTCTCTAATGGATGAATGCCTTTCAGTACGTCATTGTGTCGCTTATTATTTACGAAATTTCGACAGTAAATGAGGAAACGTTGTTGAAAGTAGCTATGATATACGGAAATCAAAGAAAATATGTTCACTTCGTCTCATCACTGTCTGAAACCGAGCTCTCGTTGGTAATGTTGGTTACGGTATGATGTTGCCAATAGTTGCTATGTCAACTTGAAATGATATGAAATATCGGCATTTATATTATAAGTGAGTAATAGGTCTAAAAATAGCACAGTGTATTCAACCCTTCTTTTCTTCTTTCAGTTCCCCTTTTTGAGAGACACTGTGAAAGGAATATATAGATTTATGTTTAGATAATTTGCAAAAGTATGTTGATTGTGACTTTACACTATGGCTCAATTGTGTTTACCATAGTTTTATTGTGTCTTTAGATCTTTTGACGATACTTACCTTGATATGAAGGCAAAATCTGTTTATGCAGCGGTTAGCCCCATCTTCTCCATCAGCGGTTGTGGGAATGAGTTGCGATCGCTAAATAGCAAAAACAACATTGCGAGACGTTCCATCTACGGCCCATCAGCGTACAAAGTCACGCTTGTTGCCGAAGGGGAGGCCTAACGGCAGACGGCGGTGGCTATAACATCGAGCCGGCCGGGGTGGCCGAGCAATTCTAGGCGCTACAATCTGGAACCACGCGACCGCTACGGCCGCAGGTTCGAATGCTGCCTCAGGCATGGATGTGTGTTAGGTTTAAGTAGTTCTAAGTTCAAGGGGACTGATGACCTCAGAAATTAAGTCCCATAGTGCTCAAAGCCATTTGAACCATTTTTTATAACTTCGAAGTTCTGTAGCATTGTTGAATGGCGTTTCTGGAAAGGTCTTTCTATCCTCAATTTGTTCCTCAAGATACCGTCTACAGCACGTCGAAGTTTGTAGCAACATTTCTGGAAAAACATGTACACTCCTGGAAATTGAAATAAGAACACCGTGAATTCATTGTCCCAGGAAGGGGAAACTTTATTGACACATTCCTGGGGTCAGATACATCACATGATCACACTGACAGAACCACAGGCACATAGACACAGGCAACAGAGCATGCACAATGTCGGCACTAGTACAGTGTATATCCACCTTTCGCAGCAATGCAGGCTGCTATTCTCCCATGGAGACGATCGTAGAGATGCTGGATGTAGTCCTGTGGAACGGCTTGCCATGCCATTTCCACCTGGCGCCTCAGTTGGACCAGCGTTCGTGCTGGACGTGCAGACCGCGTGAGACGACGCTTCATCCAGTCCCAAACATGCTCAATGGGGGACAGATCCGGAGATCTTGCTGGCCAGGGTAGTTGACTTACACCTTCTAGAGCACGTTGGGTGGCATGGGATACATGCGGACGTGCATTGTCCTGTTGGAACAGCAAGTTCCCTTGCCGGTCTAGGAATGGTAGAACGATGGGTTCGATGACGGTTTGGATGTACCGTGCACTATTCAGTGTCCCCTCGACGATCACCAGTGGTGTACGGCCAGTGTAGGAGATCGCTCCCCACACCATGATGCCGGGTGTTGGCCCTGTGTGTCTCGGTCGTATGCAGTCCTGATTGTGGCGCTCACCTGCACGGCGCCAAACACGCATACGACTATCATTGGCACCAAGGCAGAAGCGACTCTCATCGCTGAAGACGACACGTCTCCATTCGTCCCTCCATTCACGCCTGTCGCGACACCACTGGAGGCGGGCTGCACGATGTTGGGGCGTGAGCGGAAGACGGCCCAACGGTGTGCGGGACCGTAGCCCAGCTTCATGGAGACGGTTGCGAATGGTCCTCGCCGATACCCCAGGAGCAACAGTGTCCCTAATTTGCTGGGAAGTGGCGGTGTGGTCCCCTACGGCACTGCGTAGGATCCTACGGTCTTCGCATGCATCCGTGCGTCGCTGCGGTCCGGTCCCAGGTCGACGGGCACGTGCACCTTCCGCCGACCACTGGCGACAACATCGATGTACTGTGGAGACCTCACGCCCCACGTGTTGAGCAATTCGGCGGTACGTCCACCCGGCCTCCCGCATGCCCACTATATGCCCTCGCTCAAAGTCCGTCAACTGCACATACGGTTCACGTCCACGCTGTCGCGGCATGCTACCAGTGTTAAAGACTGCGATGGAGCTCCGTATGCCACGGCAAACTGGCTGACACTGACGGCGGCGGTGCACAAATGCTGCGCAGCTAGCGCCATTCGACGGCCAACACCACGGGTCCTGGTGTGTCCGCTGTGCCGTGCGTGTGATCATTGCTTGTACAGCCCTCTCGCAGTGTCTGGAGCAAGTATGGTGGGTCTGACACACCGGTGTCAATGTGTTCTTTTTTCCATTTCCAGGAGTGTATATCAAAAATGGTCATAATATAAAAAAAAAGACGAGCTACAAGCAGAGACTCTTTTGTATTCTACAAGTTTTATACATCGGCTCACTGTGTCCTTCAATGTTCTTATGTCAGATTTCACCAACAGATGATCATATTGTGTACGCAATAGTGGCATCCTGGGTCTGTATATTGATGATGAATGCAATGTGGCAGCGTTCCTTATCCTCGGAGCCTCCATACATGGATGTGTCGATGTGTTAGTTGAGGATTTCCCGACGGACTAGTTGTAAATACGGTTCTCGGGCGACACGACGAATGTTGTTGTTAAAACTCCACAATGTTTCACTGACGCAACTGACTGACATCTTCAGTTGCGACGAAGACACTGCTCAGTCCTGTACTGAGGCACTGCTCGACCACTGCAGATTTCTCTGGCAGACATGTGTGTCGTCGATGTACGACATATCTGTCCTCTTTAGTGCGACAAGTTTCTCCAGTGTGTGACATCTCGCAGCTACAGAATATCTTATAGACACCAGGCTTGCTTAAACCAAGATTGTCTTTCACTGAGCCTAAAAGAGCCCAGTTTCGTTGGCGGACGAAAGACGCATTTAACTTTATGTTTCTTCAAAAATGTTCCTATTTTGGTACGGTAAAATGATCATTCCACTTTGTTCACCACTTTCTTCCAGCTCCTCACTTTCTCTAGCACGCGCCGGATGTAAGGCACAGCGAATCTCCCGTTCAGAATATCCGTTCTCTTAAAACACGATACGGAGGTGGTGTAGATCATCAGAGGAGCTGTTAGAATCCGATTTGGCGAGTGCTCTGTGTACCAACGTCCTAACCACGCCACTCCGTTGTGCAGGATGGTGACAGCTGGTGGCCTGTAAGTATAAGTTCGTGTCTGTAGATTTACTGCACACGATGTGACCCAAGCTGCCATCCTCTTTTCTCCGCACCAACACGTCCAGGAATGGGAGTTTGCCGGTTTTTCTCCATCTGCAGCATGAACCTGATGTTTGGATGTAGAGAATTTAGGTGTTGCAAAAATGAATCCAACGAGACAGTGCCTTGGGGCCAGATGACAAAGGATATGTCCATTGTAGTGATGCACGTAGAGCAGGGACAAGTCTGAAAAGACGGCGTGGTGTACTCCTGTCTCCAATGTTGACTTGAGATGCAATATTGTAAGCAAACCAATCTCTCTGCTGCTACGTCACAGGAAGCCGGCCGGCCGGGGTGGTCGGGCGGTTCTAGGCGCTACAGTCTGGTGAAAGGTCTCTGTTGGATTCCTTTCATGTTAATTTCTTAAATCTGTTGTCATTTACGGCATAAATTCCTCTTCTAAATTTACTGTGGTGTTTCTGACTATCTGGGAGGAGACTGAGCAGTGAAACGTGTCACTTTTACACATAAACAAGAACGATCTGTCACAATACTACATTTTAAAACACAGTTTATGTGTAATTCATATCACACAGTCTCATACGGAACCTACATCCGCTTTCTTTTATATACTGTATATGATAAGATACTGTCATCCCCCTTCCCTTCTGTGTGAAAGAATGAATGAGCAAATGTATTTCTAGTTGCATGCTTTATGGTAGCAGACAAGCCTGTCTGCTAGAGAACAGTAGGACCAACGTCGGAACAGGTAGCTACGCTTTCTAGAAGCAAAGAGGTTTCTATTCTTAGTATGGTCCTGTCTGTCCCTTGTCATGTTGGTATAGGAAGCTGCCCCTCTGGCCACTTCCGTTTGTATTTGTGAGCCACCCTCAGGAAGGGACCACGGCAGTCTGTCCGTGGCGAGCGTCTGAAGTGGTAAGATCTCCGGCTAAGCGCGTGTCTGCTAAGTCCGTAGGACAATGGATTTCTTAAGTTCAGCCTAACTGAAAATTTAATCACCTTTATTTCAGGTTTAGCTCTAAAATATCTAATGTTATCTTAAATTGCAACGCAGTGTAATTCGCATGTGAAGTTCAGAATATCTTCCGGTAGTTGCTTTGTCACTACTTTGTGAGTAAAGTGGAACCACGTGTTGATCAGTAACTCTAACTAAGATCATCAATCTTAAATTCGAATGCTCGTGTGATTATAACGTCTCGTCTTGACAATATTTTTCAATATAGCAACTTTTCTTTATGTTCAACCCACGTGGGGTGTACTTTGTGAGACCAGTACCACGTGCTTATACAACTGTTTGACCCATCCGGTTAATAGCAAGACGATAGTAACCAGTTCGAGGTTTTTCTTTAGTAAATTGCGTTTCGATGTAATTTACTTTAATTATCAAAATTATTGTGGAGTTACACTCTTTGTGTAAACCAAGTTGACCACGTGAAGCATGTGGTGAAAGCATCAAAGTAGCCCTCAGCTATTTTTTTCGGGAAGATTTCACAGAGAGTTAGTATGAATTTAGTATACCAGTGTGTGGTAATTTCATGATGGACAGGATTGCGCTACGAACGTAACTTCTTTGGGTGAAAATAGAATCGGTTGGTTGTGGTTAATTTCCTCTTGCATATGTTTCAACCTTCTTTGTGTGTTATTTTATGAATGCAGTGTTGTATGCAGTCTCCCAATCTTGGCTCCATATTTGATGTGTTCTGTAAGATTACAAACTCACATTTTCACAATCCTAAATAAGGCACCAGTTTAGTTATGAATCAAGTTTAATATGCTGAAATTTCAATGATCAATGTTAAAATAAATTTCCAAATATAAACTAATTTATTTCTTTTTATTTAAATTGTCTTATATATATATATATATATATATATATATATATATATATATATATATATATATATCACCGGTTGTCGTATGACTATTAAAAGATTATAATTAATGTTACTCTGGTTGGGAATTTGGTAAGCTAGACTGGATACACAGGTGAAACAGTTGCGCAGGTTAACTTCCCCAGACAGCTCACAGCTTTTAACCCGCTTTTGTTGTTTATCAGTACCGCTTTCAGAACAAATTAAAGCAACAACATTACACTGGAAGCGCGCGACCACTACGGTCGCAGGTTCGAATCCTGCCTCGGATATGGATTAAACCTAACTAACCAAGTTCTAGGGGACTGATGACCTCAGAAGTTAAGTCCCAGAGTGCTCAGAGTCATTTGCACCATTTGAACAGGAAGCCGCAACAATGGTTGCCATGCTGGCAATCCGGGGTGTTCCAGACTTCGTCGTGCTGTTCTTACTGCAAACGAACCCATTACCTTACTCAAAGTGACGGGGCTGAACGATGTTGGGACGGAGTGAATAATACGTGTGACCTGCAGGGTGCTAGTCGCGTGGTGCCAGCGAGATCCTATGTAGCGATGAGCATGGTCCTCCTGAATCTGTCAATTCCGTATTAGCATAACACTCGGGGATGCCGACCACAACGAGCAGAAACATCGCGAATGGAAAAACCACAGTGTCGATTGGCCACGGTCCTGCAGCTGTCGGACGCGACATCTGCTAGGAGACGTCAACCTCACCCCCCCCCCCCCACGAGAGGCGTAGCACGATTTCCTCACAAACAATCAACTTTAAACGAGATTTGTGAAAGAGAAATCCGCTGCATAATCTGTATGGATTCTGGAGATATACAAGAACACGCAAAGCAATACTGATCCCATTACTTTTCTTAGGAGGTAGGTTAAGGAAAGGAAAACCTACGTTCAGCTTTTGACAATATTGAGTGTAATACTCACTTTGAAATTCTAAAGGTATAACTGGTAAAATACATGGAGGAGTGAAAGGCTATTTATAGTTGTATAGACACCAGACGGCAGTTACAAGGCTCGAGGGATATGAAAGGGAAGCAGTGGTTGGTAAGTGAGTTAGTGTGGATTGTAGTCTACAGCTGATGTTATTCAGTCTGTGCAACGAGCAAGCTGTAAAGAAAACCAAAGGAAAATTTGGAATACGAAGTATAAGTTCAGGGAGAAGAAATAAAGACCTTGAGGTTTGCCGACGACACTGTAATTCTGTCAGACAGCAAATGACTTGGTCGAGCAGTTGAACGGAATGAACAGTGTTTTGAAAGGAGGATATAGGATGAGCACCAAGAAAAGGAAAACAAGGATAATGGATGAAGTCAAATTAAATTAGGTGATACTGAGGGAAATAATTAGAAAACGAGACATTAAAAGTAGTAGACGAGTTTTGCTACTTGGGCAGCAAAATAACTGATGAGTGCCGAAGCAGAGAAGATGCAAAATGTAGACTGGGAATGGTATGAAAAGCCTTTCAGAGGAGAGAAATTTGTTAATATCGAATGCAGATTTAATTGTTAGGAAGTCTCTTCCGAAGGTTTTCGTTTGGAGTGAAGCTACTTATGGAAGTAAGTGGAGAACGATAAACAGTTTGGACAAAAAGAGAATTGAATCTTTTGAAATGTGGTACTACAGAAAAATGCTGAAGATTAGAGGGGTAGATCACGTAACTAATGAAGAGATACAGAATAGAACTGGGGAGAAAAAAGTTTGTTGCACAACGTAACAAAGAGAAGGAATCGGTTGACAGGACAGATTCTGAGACATAAAGGGATCACCAATTTAGTATTGAAGGAAAGTGTTGGGGGTAAAAATCGTGAAGGAGACCCAGAGATGAAAGCAGCAAGCATATTCAGAAGGATATAAATTGCAGTAGTTACTCGGAGACGAAGATGCTCGCACAAAATAGACTAGCGTGGAGAGCTGCAGTAAACCAGTCTTCGGACTGAAGACCACAACAACAAAACAACAACAACAACAACAGCAGGTGGCCTTACAGTTAACTTGACGGTTGCCCTTTAATGCTGATCGTTCGCACATCCAAGCGCGTAAACACTTCTTGCCGCCTTTATGTTGTTACAACTTTTATGGCCAAATGTGTATTTACGACAGTTTATGCAAACGACTAACGAAAAGATATAAACAGATGAGCAAAAATAACTTGTAGTGTTTTTAGTAAACTGTGTAGAATTTTCAGAAGTCAGCATGCCAACTGTCCGAAAGGAAAGCTTTCAAGCAGCGTGTTTTACCAGTTTCAACACGTGACCAAGTGACGCGAATATTTGTTGGCATCAGCATTCACAAACTGAAGGCTGATTTGTGAGTAATGGAAAATTTCTTAATGGAAGTCATTTTCCTTCATAGGCGTCTCATTTCTTCTCAAATCTTCACTTTATACATATCATTGTGGGAAAAAGCAACATGTGGTGCCGTCCCTAATAAGTGTTTCGTACAACCGTAGTGCTTCAAATGGTTCAAATGGCTCTGAGCACTATGCGACTTAACTTCTGAGGTCATCAGTCGCCTAGAACTTAGAACTAATTAAACCTAACTAACCTAAGGACATCACACACATCCATGCCCGAGGCAGGATTCGAACCTGCGACCGTAGCGGTCACGCGGTTCCAGACTGAAGCGCCTTTAACCGCACGGCCACACCGGCCGGCAACCGTAGTGCGTGTAGTGCGTACCGGCACAAGATATGAAGTTCATGTAGAAAAGTGCAAAACCTGGTACACTTAGGCGGGTTTTAGCACTCTCCAGCACACATAATGCATAAAATATATATGCTGGAACGATGATAAAACCCTCCTAAGGGCGGCGTTTTACCCTTTTAGATATGGATGTCACATCTTGACAGTTGTGCCCGTACCTACATAACCCTGTTCAAAATCATTTCCACATTTTTGGAACTGGGAAAAAAAAGCAATGCAAAGGTTTTTTCTCTGTGTAAAGTTTTCCCGTCCTTTACGTAAATCGGTCTAATCAATATGTACATTATTAGTGTATGAAATGTAGCAACACAAGCAAGTCATAATACAAGTATTAGAAAAGAACCTCTCAGTAATGAACGTGAACTGCCTTATCCACTTACTCTGGTCTTTTATTTTCTGTTCGTATGTTGCCTAATAACGCTTCTTGTAGACCTACGATTTTGAAAGTTACTTATATCACAAATGTGTCGTAGTCGTGTCCTGATGGGGCTAGAGATAAAGCGTTCGCGTACAGGTAGTACCTATGGAATTACGTATTTCGGATTGACACCATTTATAGATGGAGCTTCTTTCTATTGCGGTAAAAAATGTATTGGGCTTTCCAAAACGGAAACTTACAGTAACGAGTCAATGGAAAGTAGTAGATATGTGAACGGCACAAACAGTTTCCTCAAAATTGTACAAACGTTGACGTCCAAACTGGAGAATATTCAACTTGTCTGTCAAATAATACGGTGAGGTTTTGATTAAGGAACAACGGTTGATCACCCTCACCGCTTACAAGACTTTCTCAGGAGGAATCGCTCTGAAAAATCGGAACCAAACGATTAGGTTTTGCTGCGCATCGGTCGTTACCAACTAAAACTTATATCGTCCATGTTACTTCACTGGAACATCCATCCTATTTCGTTGGCCAGTGATGTTGTAATCCTTCCGAGAAGAGAAAGGACTAGGAAAGTCAATTGAACGTAATGGGTAGCGTCTTGCGAAAAGTTTGTAGGATGAACCGCAATGAAAGTGAAACACGGATACTGGTGTGTAGTCGAATTAAGGCAAGTGATGCTGAGAAAATTAATTTACGGAATGAAACTCTGAAAGGAATAGACGAGTTTTGCTACTTACGCTGCAAAATAACTGATAATGGCAGAAGTAAGGACGATACATAGACTGACAATAGCGAGAAAATCTTTCCTAAGAACTTAGATATAACATGGAATATAAATTTAATTTCAGTATATTAGTGGGGAAGTATAACGTAACGTTTAACTGAACATACTGTTTTCATCTGTACTGATCGGAAGATTTCCCTATTCCGTCAAGACTGGCTAGGTTAGTCAAGAAATAGTGTTTGCGGCTGCTGACAGCAAAATTATTAGGAAAGAAAATAAATGGATAATGTAAAAATCATAAGCTGAGGAATCAGGATAAAACTGAAATAGAAATGAGTGTGATAATGACATCCTCAACCGCCGAAGGGCCCTAAGGAAATTATGTGCTGAGCTCCTCGCGAAAATAAACAGCATACAAGACGATCTAATGAAAAAACATCAGTTCGAACCCAGCAGTAAGTGACAAATACTAACGATTCTGCTGCTGATACTGTTGTACTGAAATTAAGGCCTCTAGTCTTCGTTTGGCGAAGAGTCGTCACCCACTGTACGTTTGTGAAGGCTCGTGCCGGCAGCTGTCAAAAATGGTTCAAATGGCTCTGAGCACTATGGGACTCAACTGCTGTGGTCATAAGTCCCCTAGAACTTAGAACTACTTAAACCTAACTAACCTAAGGACATCACACACATCCATGCCCGAGGCAGGATTCGAACCTGCGACCGTAGCAGTCGCACGGTTCCGGACTGCGCGCCTAGAACCGCGAGACCACCGCGGCCGGCCCGGCAGCTGTCCCTACGGCCTCTGACCCCAGGAAAAGCTAGGGTCGCCTGCGTTCTGACACGGTGACTCACGACGCGCCTTTTCTTGTGTGCCTACAGTCTCGCATCCTTGCCATACATCACACAGCCACACAAGAACCCCGCCACTAAACCTCTATGTGTGATGTGTTTGCAGCTCCTCTTATGACTGAGATGGAACTATTCCTGACACAAAATTGTGAGCAAATATTGCGCCCCTTTCTTACTATCCTACTACTTTTAATCAATGCTGGACTGTCACACCTGGAATGCGCGATAGAGCCGCTTCTGTAGATGTCATACTTTAAAGTCATATGAAGTTCCAGTAGTCGTCATTTCAGACCTCTGGCAGGTTTTGGAACTAGGAGTTAGGAACAAATATTGCAAGAAATTGCAGAATTATTCAGTTTCTCAAAATTTCGTAGCCTGTAGCAACCAAATAAAATATTTAGAAGCCACATACGTTTCCCCAACTTCTTTAGACAACTAGCTCGTCACTCAGTTGCGGCTGACGATTTATTTATCCCAATCTTATATTAGATAGGAAAAGAAATGAAATATGTCTTTAGCGTACCAGCAAAATTAGTTTATTCACATATTTTTAAGAATATAAATACAGAACGTCCACGCCCCTACCCCTAGGAGTGATATAAGTACACAAGTCCAACAGAATTTGTTTTCTTTTTTTTAAAAAAAATATAGGGACCAGTTCGATTAAAAATGTTTCAACCGTTCCGGTCACGCTTTACATGTAAACTCTTTCTATTGCAACCCGTCCCTAAAGCGTGCTTCTCGTATCTTATCTGAACAGCAACAGTCCCAGGTTCGAAGTCACCTACACACCAAGTTTCGTTCTGACTGCTGGAAACATTCCAGAGCTGTGCCGGAACACATGTCCGGTCGTACATAATGTCCTTTTATTTCTGAATGAGACAAACTGTGCGTAATCTTTCCTGATACAGGGTTTCCAGGAGGAACTGTCATTCAGGGATATGACAGGAACGATCAGGAGCGATCATTCGAAACAAAACCGTCTCGTAAATATCGGCTCTAGAATGCACCTATGAGCACCTCTCATCTTCGCTACTGTGAAACAAATGTCTTCTACTGCAAGGTCTTTACTTTCCTTATTTTGGGAAGGTGTAGTATGGACCAAATCAATAAAAAATGTGTTTTAAAGATGGGCTCTAAAATGCCAACCTCAAGAGTTTTGAGCACTTTTGGATGCCTCCGTCATGGTGTCGAAACGCGGTGTTCGGCAGATGGAAGTATGCTACCTAATTTTGGGATTTGTTTTATGCTCTAAATTTTTGCATCAACCGATATATTGAAGCAAGTCTAGTTACAGTATTGGTTAAAACAGTCTTGGTTGCAATTTTAGTTCTTTTATTATTCAACTATGCCTTTCGCCTTATTTAGGCATTTTCAGGTTGATCTACATAGAAAACAGAGAACAAATACATCTATTTAAGAATCGTGACCGCGTTGTGCAGACTTGGATAACCTAAAAGTATGTATAAACAGATCAAATGCTGGAAGAGCACATACCTTAATTTGGCATTTCTTTATCGTTCTAAGAAATCAGAGACCGCAAATTAAGTATCTGTTGGAACATAACGACATACTGCATATGAAAATGTTGGTGAGTTTTGTGAAAATGTTTTCTGAATACGAAATATCTAAGGGGGGGGGGGGGACTTTGTAACTGAGTAACAAACACATCAGACTAGATAAGGAACATATTCTGATATTTAGAACGGACTGTAGGTTCGAGACGAGCAGGAGAGAGAACTGTGAGCAACGAGAAACGACGTTGTGGCATATGGTATGTTAGTTAGCCTGTAGGCAGTACAGTACTGGATTATTTCAGCGTCTGGTTGCAGGATTCGGGCGGTTCGCCTCCCGACTACGTAAATTACGACGATAATTTACACTGCGCGTCATGATCTGCATTACAGGCCCCTACTTTTCCTCTGCGTGTGTGAGGTCCCAGCATAACATGGCGCTGGGCAGGAGGTTCTTTGTGGTGGTTTCTGGCTACCAACGTTGACGTCGTTAGCTGCTGCACTGGGCGTGGTGAGACAGGCCACGGCCAAGGGCGCAGACACACAGGGGGCACAAAAACTACGCGGAAAAGGAGAAAAAAAACGAAAAGAAAGACGGTTTAGGGGAGATACGTGAGCTACCCTAATCCCCATGCTGTTACTTTCAGCTTACGAGAAGGAACCTTCGTCCGGCGACACTAAACGCACGCTGTTGCCACAATGTCTTCTCGACCAAGTAACATCAAGAAGGAAGGACTACTACCGATCACACAACTAACGCTAACTCTGGTTTATGTGGCAACAGTGCACATGGTTCACACACCTGCCGCCTACACACCACCCTCATGATCAACAATGGATTTCTTGTTGTTACTTCGCTACGATATTGTAGGTTCTCCAAGGTCGACGGATGCTGGAGCAAATGTGCTTCCGATTTTTGCCGATTTCTGTCGACTGAGGACTGGTGCGCAGCGATTCCAGATTAGGGTCTCCTTTCTTCGCAATTTTGGGAAAAGTGTTTCTTTGGGGCTCTTTATAGGAAACGAAAACCGTGGAGAAAGTTTTAGGGAAGAAAATTTCGATACCAGAGAAACTGGGGAAGTATTTTATCTGCCCAGCCTTATTTCCAACGCCATCGCTGATATTTCAGTTCAAACAACAGATACTTAGTTTTCTAGATATTGACTATATACTTTTTCTTCACATCAACTGATAAACGTTTACTTTTGTGGGAAACATTTCGCTGACCGCGGTGGCATCTCTCGGCGACATCACTATGATGTGTACATGCCCAGTTTCGACCGTCTGGGATATCGACCTTTCGTTGTCATGTCGAGTTCCGAGGAGATGATATATTGAATTTTGTCGTTTTAGCTTTGATGGATTTTGTATTGTATGTCCAATGTTGACTGTCTCTCGAAACTGGTATGACTGGTTATAAACAAATGTAAGGTTGGTGGGTAAGAGCCTTCAGGAATTCCAAGTAAAAGTATAGGCATTGATTTTGTGTGTTCACAGTAGCATTGTGGATGATGGTGCCGAGATGCGAAGTGAGATACAATTGGCACGCTAACAGGAAATCAATACAACGATGAAAAGTGGATGAGAAAGAAAATGTGGCCCCACTATAGTATGTTTTATATGTTTCTGTAAGTCATACCCAAAATGATACTACACTCCTGGAAATGGAAAAAAGAACACACTGACACCGGTGTGTCAGACCCACCATACTTGCTCCGGACACTGCGAGAGGGCTGTACAAGCAATGATCACACGCACGGCACAGCGGACACACCAGGAACCGCGGTGTTGGCCGTCGAATGGCGCTAGCTGCGCAGCATTTGTGCACCGCCGCCGTCAGTGTCAGCCAGTTTGCCGTGGCATACGGAGCTCCATCGCAGTCTTTAACACTGGTAGCATGCCGCGACAGCGTGGACGTGAACCGTATGTGCAGTTGACGGACTTTGAGCGAGGGCGTATAGTGGGCATGCGGGAGGCCGGGTGGACGTACCACCGAATTGCTCAACACGTGGGGCGTGAGGTCTCCACAGTACATCGATGTTGTCGCCAGTGGTCGGCGGAAGGTGCACGTGCCCGTCGACCTGGGACCGGACCGCAGCGACGCACGGATGCACGCCAAGACCGTAGGATCCTACGCAGTGCCGTAGGGGACCGCACCGCCACTTCCCAGCAAATTAGGGACACTGTTGCTCCTGGGGTATCGGCGAGGACCATTCGCAACCGTCTCCATGAAGCTGGGCTACGGTCCCGCACACCGTTAGGCCGTCTTCCGCTCACGCCCCAACATCGTGCAGCCCGCCTCCAGTGGTGTCGCGACAGGCGTGAATGGAGGGACGAATGGAGACGTGTCGTCTTCAGCGATGAGAGTCGCTTCTGCCTTGGTGCCAATGATGGTCGTATGCGTGTTTGGCGCCGTGCAGGTGAGCGCCACAATCAGTACTGCATACGACCGAGGCACACAGGGCCAACACCCGGCATCATGGTGTGGGGAGCGATCTCCTACACTGGCCGTACACCACTGGTGATCGTCGAGGGGACACTGAATAGTGCACGGTACATCCAAACCGTCATCGAACCCATCGTTCTACCATTCCTAGACCGGCAAGGGAACTTGCTGTTCCAACAGGACAATGCACGTCCGCATGTATCCCGTGCCACCCAACGTGCTCTAGAAGGTGTAAGTCAACTACCCTGGCCAGCAAGATCTCCGGATCTGTCCCCCATTGAGCATGTTTGGGACTGGATTAAGCGTCGTCTCACGCGGTCTGCACGTCCAGCACGAACGCTGGACCAACTGAGGCGCCAGGTGGAAATGGCATGGCAAGCCGTTCCACAGGACTACATCCAGCATCTCTACGATCGTCTCCATGGGAGAATAGCAGCCTGCATTGCTGCGAAAGGTGGATATACACTGTACTAGTGCCGACATTGTGCATGCTCTGTTGCCTGTGTCATGTGCCTGTGGTTCTGTCAGTGTGATCATGTGATGTATCTGACCCCAGGAATGTGTCAATAAAGTTTCCCCTTCCTGGGACAATGAATTCACGGTGTTGTTTTTTCAATTTCCAGGAGTGTAGTTCGGCAACGGCGCCCTTGGCCGTGGCCTATCTCACCACGCCCAGTGCAGCAACTTTTCCCCAAATATCTTAAACCTCCCTGTTCCTTTTGCGTGTTCACAGCTTGAAGAGGGGGAATTACTACGTATGTGTTTAGGACCATAAAACAAATATATATATATATATATATATATATATATATATATATATATATATATATGTTTTATGGCCCTAAACACATACGTAGTAATTCCCCTCTTCAAGATGTGAACACGTAAAAGGAACAGGAAGGTTTAAGATATTTGGGGAAAAGTTGCCGAACTAGTATCATTTTGGGGATCTTTTTTTGTCTGCTATAGGGGAATTTCGTAAAATCTGCATGAAACGGAGCTGGAGGGAGACGCGTCAGTGGAAGAAGCAAGTGAAAAAGACGGAGCACATAACCCAATTTACTTGGCCTGCTAGCCAGTACCTTTGCTGCTCCCAAATTTCAGTTGGTATGGTCTGCTGTGTAAATAAAAAACAATTCAAGAATAAGATTTCTGTGACTGATTAATAACATTACGGGAGTTGATAACTGATACCTATACTTTGCTCATCTGAGCCGAACCCTCATGTAAACAAACGTACGCTCTGCCATTGGGCATCAGCTCCAGTGTTCAAACATCTGGCGTCATAATGTCACTGAAAGTAGTTCTTATTGTCCTTACCTATGTATAGCATATTTTGTTGTTATTCTAGCACGAATGAAACATTGCCACACACTACATCACTGAAATTCTTGTTTCACTGCTAATACATGTTTAACCCGCGTAGTTCTTGTATCAAATCTGTCAGTCGTTCCCATAAGATGTGTCGTCCGTACACAGCCCTATTACAGGTTAAAGACAGCATTAACTTTTGGGTTTGTTTCGTCGTCATCGGTAAGCGGTTTGTGTTAGTAAACGTTGTAACCTTCCCGTATATAAAAATTTTCGTTTCAAAATTGACTGAGAATTGAAACTGATAAATTTTGGACGTAAGCAGCGGTACGTCATGGCCCTGTGAAATCAACTTGAATAAACCGAAAAATTATTATCTCATAATGGTGTCGCCGGATAACGCTGTCTATATATCTGCTCCCTAAATGGCACAGATTAGTGCAAGAGGATTGAGGAGAAGAGAAGTTTGTGGCACAACTTGACTAGAAGAAGGGATCGGTTGGTAGGACATGTTCTGAGGCATCAAGGGATCACCAATTTAGTACTGGAGGGCAACGTGGCGGGTAAAAATCGTAGAGGGAGACCAAGAGATAAATACACCAAGCAGATTCAGAAGGATGCAGGTTGCAGTAGGTACTGGGAGATGAAGAAGCTTGCACAGGATAGAGTAGCATGGAGAGCTGCATCAAACCAGTCTCAGGACTGAAGAACACAACAACAACATAGTGCAATGCTGGCCTATCTACTACTACTGAACAACATTTGTCTGAGATTTGGATTATAAGAAAAAAACTGACTTTGCTTGTTGGCAAAGCTGCATAGCTGGTACTCTGGTTATTAAACAGGAGATGACTATGATCTGGGAAAATTTGTAAAATATTTAAATTCAAGTAAATGATTAGTAAAAAATTATATTCTGAGAAACATTATTATTGAAAACATATCTGCAAACCATTACATGAAAAATTGAACATTACAAGTCTGACTTAATTAGTGCTGACAAATCACAAAAAGATTGAAACAAATTCATATTAACATCTCAGACAACAAATTTAAGTACGCGCATGGCGATGAAGAATAATAAAGTTTACCTTACACTACATGGCAATGAATTGCGCTGCACCAGCGGCGGGTACTATTGCTCTTGCACGGCTAGCAACTGTCCTGTAGCGGTGAGCTACTACGACTTCTCCGTAACAGCGAGCTATTGCGATTGCTCTGTAGGAGCGAGCGATTAATACTGCTGCCACACTGCTCTGACCTGTGATTCTATTGCAGCAGATATGTTTTATATCGCAGACAGCGTGTGAGCAATACATCGAAATTATATTTTTCCAGTAGGGTAGTGAACAGTAAACCTCTTACATAATGAACCCCTTACAAATTACTCATAAAATTTGCTAAATATGCGTCGAAATAATTGGATGAATGTAGTATTACAGGGACATGGGAAGGGGGAGGGGGTGGGGTGGAAGAGTTGTGTCAGGGGTGCAGGATCATCTGGGTACTGGTCAGCCGCAACAGAAAACCGACAAAAGTGAAGCTGAGTAATCATACCATAGAATCTCTGTAAGAAGACCCCTGACAGTTGCAGTGGGCGGGGCGCAGCAGCACCGCGCCCCTTCGGCAACCAGTCACGTTGAGCGAGTTTTTAAATGTTTCTACGGCAACGCCTCATTGTTGACGGAGCCCTGCAGATGGCTATCGTTTTCTCTTGTAGCCAGAAAGTTGGCAGCAGTGCTGCCAGCTGTCAGATTCAACTTGCACCGACTCGACTATAGGTTCTTTTTAAATTTTCGGTCAGAGAAATAACCTACAGTCGTACTAGTCACCATTTTCTGCTATCACAAATGGACATTCCTAAGAAAAACTAGGCCAGATTTACAATAGAATTCGGAACTGCACACATCTGTTGGGCTATTGCTGCCTTGTTGCTCCTATCAGCCTACTATCGCCCAGCAGATGGTGACCGTGAAAAATGGAGGATTGGGTTTGATGTCCCGTCGACATCGAGGTCATTAGAAACGCAGCACGAGCTCGGATTGTGTTTAGGACGGGGAAGGAAATTGCCGTTCCTTTCCAGAGGAACCATTCCGGCATGTGGTGATGGTAACTTCCTATGGGACCAAACTGCTGAGATCATCGGTCCCTAGGCTTACACACTACTTAATCTAACTTAAACTAACTTACGCTAAGGGCAACACACCGCTGTGCCCGAGAGAGGACTCGAACCTCCGACAGGGGGAGCCGCGCGAACCGTGGCAAGGAGCCTTTTGACCGCGCGGCTACCCCGCGCGGTCCCGGCATGTGCCTAGAGCGATTTAGGGGAAACGCAGAAGAAGTCTGGATGCGGGACGCGGGTTTGAACCGACGTCCTGCTGAATGCGAGTCCAGTGTGCTAATTACTGCCCCACCTCGCTCGATATGCCATTCTTGAACCCGAAGTATCCTCTTCTACGGTCTACCGATCACACAAAAATACTTCAACTCCGAATAACAACATGATTTTGTTTCCGCCACTCTTTTATCTCGCGAGCACGTGGAAAACTGTTAAGCTGATTTTAGCACTTATTGCTATAGACTAGAGTGGATGGCTGCTTCGGACGCAATAACTTACTCGCTAAACAAAATAACAGAGGTGCCCGTGATTTTCGCTGTATAATTATATTAAAATACTCAATCCTTTCGGAACTAAACTACCACAAAAACAAGGAACTAGTAATGGAATAGGATAAGTCTTTTAGTATAAGGAGCCCGTGGTCTCCGGTGGTTCGAAACAGTGTAACTGCAGTTCGTTTGATTTCTTACCTCCATTTATTCAACTGAAAACATCTGTATAACAGTGGAAATGTTGACGACATCCACAGTGTGTCTCGCTTGGAAATAAACTTTGATACATTCACTCACGGCATTTGCTGTTGACAGAAGTAATACCACTTCATTCCCCGCGCTCAGGCTTGTATTGTTTCTCGGGCAGTATTAGTTGTGAATTACACAGTAGTATGAGAACGTTTACTGATGCTGCGGTGCACGATATGCACCTCATATAACGGCTTTACTGAATGCAACGTAAGAGCACCACAACAACGCTATGTCGAGCTTTTCCTACAACGACAGAGACCACATCACTGTACTACTGCGTCGGTGTTAGTGGTTTTTCGTATTATCATGTGTTATACGTTTTGCTGACTGCACATCACTGGCCTTTTCACTGTTGGGCAAGTATTTTCAATGAGACAAACGCAATTGGGGTAACAAATTGAGCAGATTATATTTACATCATTACTCTGGGGTTACCCCTGAACGCCCTCGTAAATTTTGTCGATAGAGCTCACGTTCATCCTGTATATGAAGGTGTATACATGGAAGAAAAAGCGTTGCTGACGATTTTTCGGATTTTTTGTCATACATCACGTTAGCGATCAAGAATCCATAAAGGCATACAGGGTGTCCCAGAAATGTTGCGACAGACTTCAAATGTTTGTAGAGGGTGTCTTTAGGAACAAATCGAGGGTAGGAACCCGTTTCAACAAACGTCGTCCAAGGACGCTACAGAGCGTCGAAGTTATAGGCTCAGGCGCCTGCCACTAGACCACCCCTTCGGCAGCAAACGTGACGGAACGTAGGCGAAACGGCTGGGTATGTTGCTTGATATTCAGTGATCGTAACTGGTTGTCATGGTAGCCAGTGCTGAATGACGGTTTCAGACACAGGTTTCCACCTGCAGTTTATTTTTCTCCTGTACACCGAAAAACAAAAATCAAATGGCTCCAAGCACTATGGGACTTAACATCTGAGATCATCAGTCCACTAGACTTAGACCTACTTAAACCTAACTAGCCTAAGGACATCACACACATCCATGCCCGAGGCAGGATTCGAACCTGCGACCATAGCAGCAGCGCGGTTCCGGACTGAAGCGCCTAGAACCGCTAGGCCACAGCGTCCTGCCCACCGAAAAACATTAGAGATTTTAGATAATTCCAGAAGAGAACTAAACTGTGGATGGACTTGTGTCCAAAACCATCATCCACCGAGGCTACAGAGCATAGAATTCATAGGAGGCAAGGCGTTTCTATGCCGCATCTAGTTCGATCTTCTCCACTGGCGATCGTGGCAATCGGTCACTATCTTTTAATAACAAACAATATTGCGAGACGGTCCGCCTATGGTTCATCAGCGTACAAAGTAACGTTTGCTGCTGACAGGGTGGCCTAGTCGCAGACGCCGGCACTATAATTTTGACGCTCTATAGTGTCGTTGAATGACTTACCTGGACACGGGTTACTGTCCTCGATTTGTTCCTCAAGACACCGTCCACAGCCCGTCGAAGTTTCTCGTAACATTTCTGGGGCATCCTGTACACTGTAGAGTGTTCTTGGAGGGCAGATCTACTTCGTTACTCACGACTCGAAGTTAACGCAATGAAATTTGCGCCCTTACAACAGTATATGCGCCCAGTATTGCAGGAAACTACCCGCTCACAAATCACGACCTACCAGCACCCAGAGGCCTACCGGACACGCTCAATATGCCTGTAGTGGGGTGCTGCGCCGTCCTTTCCGAGCTGCGTCGACACAGCCGTGCGAATGACCAGGAATACCCAACATTCAGTTGCCGGAAGAAGAGCACCACAAAGGTACAAATATCATGCTATCGTATTCCCTCTTACAAACACACATTGCGCTGGTTGTAGTTGTTTCAACGTTTAATCCCTTCTTTTATAATTCTTACTGTCCTAATACGAAGTATCATGTTATCCATGGTTACATTTAAAAACCTTTTCTTTGTTATTACTTAAGTTTCTTTAATGTTGCATACTCTGTCTTTCTAAAATATATCTTGCTTAATATACAGCTTTATAATGTTCATATATGCCCCATTTGTCAGTACTGATAATAATGTATAGAATTATAATTACACAAGGTGTACAACTTTGCTTCCTCCGTTTGCCGATAGGTGGTGACAATAGTATATAGCGGTCGAAAGAAACAGATCGCAGACGTCAGGCAGTTATCTTGGACGTCGGTCAACATAACTTCATTCAAACATTAGTGGATTTGTGTGTGCATCATAAAGTTGTTCTTGATTGAAAATGTCAGTTTACGATCCTAATTGTCGCCATTTGCGGGAGGTGTTACTGTTATGTTTCAGTATGAAGAAAACAGCGGCTGAGTCTCAGCGAATGCTCTCAAGTACGTGTGGTAAGGACGCTATTCGTGAAAGAACGCGTCATGAGTGGTTTGAACGCTTCAAGAACGGTGATTTTAATGTCGTAGTCCGGCATAGTGGTGGAGGAGAGAATATTTTGGAAGATACAGAACTGGAGACACTGCTGAGTGAAGACTTGCGTCAAACTCAAGAAGAATAGGCACGATTAGTGGCAGTGACACAGTAAGCCATTTCAAAATGTCTCAAGGCTATGGGCGTGATTCAGAAAGAATGAACTTGGGTCCCGTGTGAGCTGAAACCAAGAGATGTTGAACGGCGTTTGTCTGTTTGTGAACAGTTGCTTCAGAGGCAAAAATGGAAGGGATTTCTGCATCGCATTGTGACCGGGGATGAAAAATGGGTTCATTACGATAACCCTAAATGCAAAAAATCATGGGGATATCCCGGCCATGCTTCCATGTCGACGGCTAAACCGAGTATTCACGGCTCAAAGACCATGCTCTGCATTTGGTGGAACCAACTCGGCGTCGTGTACTATGAGGTGTTAAAATCAAGTGAAACAATCACAGGTGCTCGTTATCGAACGAAATTAATGCGTTTGAGCAGAACATTAAAAGACAAATACAGCGAGAGGCACGATAAAGTGATTTTTCAGCACGAGAACGCTCGACCCCACGTTGCAAAAGAGGTCAAAACGTACTTGGAAAGGTTAAAATGGGAAGTCCTACCCCACCCGCCGTATTCTCCAGACATTGCTCCCTCTGACTATCGCCTATTTAGATCAATGGCGCATGGCCTGGCTGACCAACACTTCCGATCTCATGAAGAACTCACAAACTGGATCGATCCGTGGATCGCTTCAAAAGATGAACAATTTTTTCGACGCGGGACTCGTACATTACCAGAAATATGGGAGAAAGTAGTGGCCAGCGATGGAAAATAATGTGTATGATGCACGTGTAACCAATTTCTTTCATTAAAGCCTCAATGCGTTTTAGACAGGTACGTGCCGAGTGAAACTGTGAGGGACAGGAAAAACCCACCGTGGTTCAACAACAAAGTTAGGAAACTACTGCGAAAGCAAAGAGAGCTTCACTCCAAGTTTAAACGCATCCAAAACCTCTCAGACAAACAGAAGCTAAACGATGTCAAAGGTAGCGTAAGGAGGGCTATGCGTGAAGCGTTCAGTGAATTCGAAAGTAAAATTCTATGTACAGACTTGACAGAAAATCCTAGGAAGTTCTGGTCTTACGTTAAATCAGTAAGTGGCTCGAAACAGCATATCCAGACACTCCGGGATGATGATGGCATTGAAACAGAGGATGACACGCGTAAAGCTGAAATACTAAACACCTTTTTCCAAAGCTGTTTCACAGAGGAAGACCGCACTGCAGTTCCTTCTCTAAATCCTCGCACAAACGAAAAAATGGCTGACATCGAAATAAGTGTCCAAGGAATAGAAAAGCATCTGGAATCACTCAACAGAGGAAAGTCCACTGGACCTGACGGGATACCAATTCGATTCTACACAGAGTACGCGAAAGAACTTGCCCCCCTTCTAACAGCCGTGTACCGCAAGTCTCTAGAGGAACGGAGGGTTCCAAATGATTGGAAAAGAGCACAGGTAGTCCCAGTCTTCAAGAAGGGTCGTCGAGCAGATGCGCGAAACTATAGACCTATATCTCTGACGTCGATCTGTTGTAGAATTTTAGAACATGTTTTTTGCTCGAGTATCATGTCGTTTTTGGAAACCCAGAATCTACTATGTAGGAATCAACATGGATTCCGGAAACAGCGATCGTGTGAGACCCAACTCGCGTTATTTGTTCATGAGACCCAGAAAATATTAGATACAGGCTCCCAGGTAGATGCTATTTCTCTTGACTTCCGGAAGACGTTCGATACAGTTCCGCACTTGCGCCTGATAAAGTAAGAGCCTACGGAATACCTGACCAGCTGTGTGGCTGGGTTGAAGAGTTTTTAGCAAACAGAACACAGCATGTTGTTATCAATGGAGAGACGTCTACAGACGTTAAAGTAACCTCTGGCGTGCCACAGGGGAGTGTTATGGGACCATTGCTTTTCACAATATATATAAATGACCTAGTAGATAGTGTCGGAAGTTCCATGCGGCTTTTCGCGAATGATGCTGTAGTATACAGAGAAGTTGCAGCATTAGAAAATTGTAGCGAAATGCAGGAAGATCTGCAGCGGATAGGCACTTGGTGCAGGGAGTGGCAACTGACCCTTAACATAGACAAATGTAATGTATTGCGAATACATAGAAAGAAGGATCATTTATTGTATGATTATATGATAGCGGAACAAACACTGGTAGCAGTTACTTCTGTAAAATATCTGGGAGTATGCGTGCGGAACGATTTGAAGTGGAATGATCATATAAAATTAATTGTTGGTAAGGCGGGTACCAGGTTGAGATTCATTGGGAGAGTCCTTAGAAAATGTAGTCCATCAACAAAGGAGGTGGCTTACAAAACACTCGTTCGACCTATACTTGAGTATTGCTCATCAGTGTGGGATCCGTACCAGATCGGGTTGACGGAGTAGATAGAGAAGATCCAAAGAAGAGCGGCGCGTTTCGTTACAGGGTTATTTGGTAACCGTGATAGCGTTACGGAGATGTTTAGCAAACTCAAGTGGCAGACTCTGCAAGAGAGGCGCTCTGCATCGCGGTGTAGCTTGCTGTCCCGGTTTCGAGAGGGTGCGTTTCTGGATGAGGTATCGAATATATTGCTTCCCCTTACTTATACCTCCCGAGGAGATCACGAATGTAAAATTAGAGAGATTAGAGCGCGCACGGAGGCTTTCAGACAGTCGTTCTTCCCGCAAACCATACGTGACTGGAACAGAAAAGGGAGGTAATGACAGTGGCACGTAAAGTGCCCTCCGCCACACACCTTTGGGTGGCTTGCGGAGTATAAATGTAGATGTAGAAATGTTGGGGAAAAATGGCGGAAGTAATGTTGTACACCTTGTAAATAATATCATCATTTTCTGCAGTTGCATGTACAGAATTAGCACATCTAGAACTAGTAGTGGAATAAGAAGAAATGTACATACAGTACATGTCACCTATATACAGGCGTACTCCAAGCTTTTTAGTTAGTGTGACAATGCATGTTGAGCGCATTACATGTACCATATGCTGATCTATGAGTATGGGCCACATTTTGTTTGTTTTACAGAATACTGTGTCAAGCAGAAGAGGAATGATATTTAAATTACAGGTCTGCAATTTGGTTTTTATGTTTACAATTCTCGGTTTTGAAGGTCTGGTAATAGATAAAAAATTTGTGATTGCGTCAGGCAAAATAAAATAAATTATGACCACCTCCGATGTTAAGATATTGGCATTATAATTTTTGTTCGAGAATTTCTAGTGATCTTCGTCGGTATTTATATATTTATTTATTATCATTAAGCCTGACCGAAATAGTATGAGGCTTCTTTTATATCTAGCCAGGATCAACAAGTATCAAAGACATTACAAAAACGTAAAAGGAATAATATTAAAATAATACTAGTAATAATAATATTAATAATAATAATAAAGATAGTAATAACTGACATCAACAAATATAAAGAAAATGATAACTTCCACTATTAATAACAATGATAATAATAGTAAATGGCATTAAGAATGATATATATTAGCTTAGGATATTTATAAACATGTTTACTGTTATCAGAAGCGGAAGGTTCAAAAATGGTTCAAATGGCTCTGAGCACTATGGGACTCAACTGCTGTGGTCATAAGTCCCCTAGAACTTAGAACTACTTAAACCTAACTAACCTAAGGACATCACACACATCCATGCCCGAGGCAGGATTCGAACCTGCGACCGTAGCAGTCGCACGGTTCCGGACTGCGCGCCTAGAACCGCGAGACCACCGCGACCGGCTGAAGCGGAAGGGATAAAGAAAGAGGAGAGAGTTGGAATGACAGTTACGGTGCTGTTAGGAAAGAACAGAATTTAAATAAGGAATTCTGGTAAGATGTGGGAGGGAAAAGTTGTGTGGGAGTGGCGATTGACGAGAGTGAGCTGCTTACTAGTGTATGGGACAGATGGCTATTATGATAGCAGGTGGGCCATTAACTGTCTTTTGAAGGTTGAAAGGAATTTAATTTCTCCGATTTTATGATTGTTCCAAAGTGGGATTACTGATATGGCAAATGATTTAGAGAACGTGACAGTGTCATGTGAGAATGAATATTTCCGCTGTGCTATTCAGACATTTGTGAAACACTTGAAGATAAACAGGAGGAAGTCAATGATTGTAATAGCGACAGAGCAAACATAGAGTATGATATTCTCTACGTTTATCTACTCTTACCCATGAGGCAGGAGTGATATGATCGAAATAGCGTACGTCACAAATGTAATCGCGTTCTGACCTGCGTGAGCTTTCGTACGAAATTGCTTTGAGTAAAGCATGACCATAGAGATGGGCAGTATTAGTGATTCTACGAGCTTCTTTGAAGCTGGAAAAAAAAGTTTGTTATATTTCTGTATTGAATGAAGTGACGCTGACACCTTCTTACAGACTGCGTTGTGTGTTTAGATCTGTGTCAGTGAAGGCCTGAATTAATCCAAGATTCATTGCAGAATAATAAAAGAACTTGGCTGTAATTGTGGAGCATCACTTAGACTGGACGAAAGTTTCTTGCCGGCCGCGGTGGTCTAGCGGTTCTAGGTGCTCAGTCCGGAACCGCGCGACTGCTACGGTCGCAGGTTCGAATCCTGCCTCGGGCATGGATGTGTGTGATGTCCTTAGGGTAGTTAGGTTTAAGTAGTTCTAAGTTCTAGGGGACTGATGACCATAGATGTTAAGTCCCATAGTGCTCAGAGCCATTTGAACCATTTTTTTGAAAGTTTCTTGGAGAAGAGGAAAAGAACTCGTGGTTAATTCTGGAGCATCACTTAGGCTGTACGGAACACACACCTGCCGTCTGTAGCAGGGTGTCAGCGTAAAGTAAAACACCATGCAGGAGCGCTGGGGTTTCCTATCAGCCGAACAAGTCGTGGAGTTTGAACAGGGGGACTGGGGGACCACTCCTCGACCGTTTCTGGGCGAAGATTTTTTCAGGCCGCACTTTACAGGACACTGTTTAGCAGCGCCGCCATTGGCTTGTGGAGAACGGGCCACGCCCATGCGACACGTAACATACCGTGCGTGACAGAAGCCGATACGCGCGTCGCCTCGCGTGCGTTAATTAGCCAGAAACGCAGGGCGCCTAGCCAGACACGCCCGATACACCAGAGGCGGTGGCTATTACGTAAGTGGCGGCGGTGACGTCACGTCCGGCGTCTCGCGCCCGTCTGGGCCGGGGAAGCCTGGTCACGTGACCGCACTGCTGTCCCGTCTCCCGTGTCACTGACCCGGCGAGCCTGGGCGACCGGCCATCGCGGAATCCCCTGCGTGCGGCACTGCGGAGTTCCAAGCGTACCGACATCGACACTGCCGTAGACTGCTCAAATCTCACTCTCACTGGCGCCTGAAACGTAACGTTCAGGATCCGCGCATATCTTGATTTGGTAAAGTATCGATTTTTGTGGAATGCCACCGCTATACATGTGTTTGCTATGGTCCCCCCACTTTACTAAACATCCTGAAATGTCTGAGAATAATTAGTGAGCCTGTACAAGATGGCGTAAGAGGTATACTGTTTGACCAGCCGTGCTTTTCCATCCGAGATTAAGACAACCCGTCCCTGGATCATCTTAGTGAGTCATCGCGTAGGATTTCATCCTACATGCTTCGCAGCAAAGCTCCCTTAGTTAATATCTCTCGCAGAAGCAGAATCAGCGTCATTGGATTCTCTGGAAAGTGCAATGCTGTATCCTGCCATTCTAATCATGATGGAGAAGCTATATCAGTTGAAATAATGTTTGTGCATGCCGTTATGATGACTTTATTTACAAAGACAAGTTACCTGATAATAATAAAATACTGTGTCACATATTACTTCGAAACTACACTACTGGCCATTAAAATTGCTACACCACGAAGATGACGTGCTACAGACGCGAAATTTAACCGACAGGAACAAGATGCTGTCATATGCAAATGATTAGCTTTTCAGAGCATTCACACAACGTGCTGACATGAGGAAAGTGTCCAACCGATTTCTTATACACAAACAAAAGTAGACCGGCGTTGCCTGGTGAAACGTTGTTGTGATGCCTCGTGTAAGGAGGGGAAATGCGTACCATCAAGTTTCCGACTTTGATAAAGGTCGGATTGTAGCCTATCGCGACTGAGGTTTATCGTATCGCGACATTGCTGCTCGCGTTGGTCGAGATCCAATGACTGTTAGCAGAATATGGAATCGGTGGGTTCAGGAGGCTAATACGGAACGGCGTGCTGGATCCCAACGGCCTCGTATCACTAGCAGTCGAGATGACAGGCATCTTATCCGCATGGCTGTAACGGATCGTGCAGCCACGTCTCGATCCCTGAGTAAAACAACAACCATCTGCACGAACAGTTCGACGACGTTCGCAGCAGCATGAACTATCAGCTCAGAGACCATGGCTGCGGTTACCCCTGACGCTGCATTACAGACAGGAGCGCCGGCGATGGTGTACTCAAGGACGAACCTGGGTGCACGAATGGTAAAACATCATTTTTTCGGATGAATCCAGGTTCTGTTTACAGCATCATGATGGTCGCATCCGTGTTTGGCGACATCGCGGTGAAGCGTGTATTCGTCATCGCCATACTGGCGTATCACCCGGTGTGATGGTATGGGGTGCCATTGGTTACACGTCTCGGTCACCTCTTGTTCGCATTGACGGAACTTTGAACAGTGGACGTTACATTTCAGATGTGTTACGACCCGTGGCTCTACCCTTCATTCGATCCCTGCGAAACCCTACATTTCAGCAGGATAACGCACGACCGCATTTTGCAGGTCCTGTACGGGCCTTTCTGGATACAGAAAATGTTCGACTGCTGCTCTGGCCAGCACATTCTCCAGATCTCTCATTAATTGAAAACGTCTAGTCAATGGTGGGCGAGCAACTGGTTTGTCACAATACGCCAGTCGCTACTCTTGATGAATTGCGGTATCATGTTGAAGCTGCATGGGCAGCTGTACCTGTACACGCCATCCAAAAAAAAAAAAATGGTTCAAATGGCTCTGAGCACTATGGGACTCAACATCTTAGGTCATAAGTCCCATAGAACTTAGAACTACTTAAACCTAACTAACCTAAGGACATCACACACACCCATGCCCGAGGCAGGATTCGAACCTGCGACCGTAGCAGCCTCGCGGTTCCGGACTGCAGCGCCAGAACCGCACGGCCACTGTGGCCGGCACGCCATCCAAGCTCTGTTTGACTCAATGCCCAGGCATATCAAGGCCGTTATTACGGCCAGAGGTGGTTGTTCTGGGTACTGATTTCTCAGGATCTATACACACAAATTGCGTGAAAATGTAATGACATGTCAGTTCTAGTATAATATATTTGTCCAATGAATACCCGTTTATCATCTGCATTTCCTCTTGGTGTAGCAATTTTAATGGCCAGTAGTGTAGAAAGATTTTGAGGGTGCGCGGTCTAGATCTTGTACTACAATCTAAATCTACATCTACATCTACATCTACATGGATACTCTGCAAATCACATTCAAGTGCCCGGCAGAGGGTTCATCGAACCACCTTCACAAATCTCTATTATTCCAATTTCGTATAGCGCGCGTGAAGAGTATCAGCTATATCTTTCCGCACGAGCTCTGATTTCCCTTATTTTATCGTGGTGATCATTCCTCCCTATGTAGGTCGGTGTCAACAAAATATTTTCGCATTCGGAGGAGAAAGTTGGTGATTGGAATTTCGTGAGATGATTCCGTCGCAACGAATAACGCCTTTCTTTTAATGATTTCCAGCCCAAATCCTGTATCATTTCTGTGACACTCTCTCCCATATTTCGCGATAGTACAAAACATTATGCCTTTCTTTGAACTTTTTCGATGTACTTCGTCTGTCCTATCTGGTAAGGATCCCACGTCGCGCAGCAATATTCTAACAGAGACGGACAAGCATAGTGTATGGAGTCTCCTTAGTAGGTCTGTCACATTTTCTAAGTGTCCTGTCAATAAAACGCAGTCTTTGGTTAGCCTTCCCCACAACATTTCCAATTTAATTTGTTCGTAATTTAATTCCTAGGTATTCAGTTGAATTTACGGCTTTTACATTGGGCTGATTTATCACGTGACTGAAGTTTAACGAGTCCCTTTTAGCACTCATGTGGATGACCTCACACTTTTAGTTATTTAGGGTCAACTGCCATTTTTCACACCTTTCAGATATCTTTTCTAAATCGTTTTGCAGTTTGTTTTGATCTTCTGGTCACTTTATTAGTCGATAAACGACAGCGTCATCCGCAAACAACCGAAGACGGCTGCTCAGATTGTCTCCAAAATCGTTTATATAAATAAGGAACAGCAAAGGGCCTATAAGACTACCTTGGGGAACGTCAGAAATCACTTCTGTTTTACTCGATGACTTTTCGTCTATTACTAGGAACTGTGACCTCTCTGACAGGAAATTACAAACCCAGTGATAAAAGCACGCAATTTCACTACGAGCCGCTTGTGTGGTACAGTTTCAAAAGCCTTCCGAAAATCTAGAAATACGGAATCGATCTGAAATACCTTGTCAATAGCACTCAACACTTCATATGAATAAAGAGCTAATTGTGTTTCACATGAACGATGTTTTCTAAACCCATGTTGACTGTGTGTCAATAGACCGTTTTCTTTAATTCATAATGTTCGATCACAATATATGTTCTAAAATCCTGCTGCTTATCGACGATAACGATATGGGCCTGTAATTTAGTAGATTACTCCTACTACCTTTCTTGAATATTGGTGTGACATGTGCAACTTTCCAGTCTTTGGGTACGGATCTTTCGTCGAGCTAACGGTTGTATATGATTGTTGAGTATGGATCTAATGCATCAGCATACTCCGAAATAAACCTAATTCGTATGCAGTCTGGACCAGAAGACTTGCTTTTATTAAGTCATTTAAGTTGCTTCATTACTCCGAGGATATTTACTTCTACGTTACTCATGTTGGCAGCTGTTCTCGATTCGAGTTCTGGAATATTTACTTCGCCTTCTTTTGTGAAATATCGTAGCTGTTCATACAAATTAGTTACCTCAAAAATTGTTCATTTGTTTATTGCTGCGACTGCTTTCTAGCGTCGTAATATTGTTGTAAGTAATTGCTTATGACAACTATATTTGTAGTGGGAAAATGGCTTTTCTTTGTAAATGCTTATTAAAATCACTTGATCCGTGCCAGAATAGCTGTGGCTTCCTACATATGGTGCGCCGATATAACTGTCTTTCTCGCAGCTAGCCACAGTGCCTCACCCCACTGGCTACTGGCAACGCTAGACGATCCAGCGGCTCCTTTATCCAGCACGGGAAATCCTTTTATGCGTTCCGCAATACTGCCTGAGATTACTGAATGCTACAGATATCTGAAGACGGAATATGAAATAATGTAAATCTGGAAAATAAGGAAATAAAATCAGGTTTGAAAGTAATACAAGTATTGCGTAGGTAGGCACATGGAGCCTGGTGCTGACCAGGTGTGAATGGAGATGTTTTCTGGATGGGGGTGTGGGGGCGGCTGCAAAGGCTTGATGGAAGCGTAGTCAAATTTCTTACGAAATAAAACTCAAACTATTGTACAGTTGTGTTTATAAATCACCAAAAATGAAATGAAGTGTGGCGAGGGTCTTCGAGTAGACCGATGCCCTGGTGCAAGTCTTTGTAGTTGAATCCACTGCGGCGACCTGCGCATCGATGAGGATGATATAGTGATGAAGACAGCACAACACCCAGTCGCCGAGCAGGGAAAATCTCCGAGTCCACCGGGAATCGAACCCGGGCTCTTCATACGGCGTTCTACCACACTGACCACTTTTTTTGTGAAATCTCGTTTTGTTCGTTATTGGTCGTTGTATCTGCCAATGGAAGACGTCCCAAGATGCTTCAAGTTCATCGTTAAACCATTCATACAGTTTTTTTTAATTATTATTATTACAGAGGGGTCCACTCATCTGTGGAGACGAACACCACACGTCATCCACTGAGGTGAAGCAGACATGGGTTACCGATATGCACATGTACAGTATCACATACAAAAAGTATAAAAGGGCAGTGCATTGGCGGAGCTGTCATTTGCGTTCAGGTGATTCACGTCAAAATGTTTGCGACATGATTAAGGCCACTAGAGGGGAATTAACAGACTTTGGACGCGGAATGGTAGTTGGAGCTAGGCGGATAGGACATTCCGTTTCGGTAATCTTAGGGAATTCAGTATTCCGAGTTCAACAGTGTCTAGAGCGTGCCGAGAATACCAAATTTCAGGCATTACCTCTCACCACGGACAACGTAGTGGCTGACGGCCTTCGCGTAACGACCGATAGCAGCGGCGTTTGCAGAGAGTTGTCAGTGACAACAGACAAGGAACACTGCGTTAAATAACCTCAGACATCAATTGGGACGCACGACTAATGTAACCGTTAGGATAGTATGGCAAATTTTGGTATTCACGAGCTATGGCGCCAGGCAACCGACGCGAGTGCCTCCGCTCGTGACATATCTGTTGGACCACAGACGATTAAAAAACCGTGGTATGGTCAGAAGAATCCCGATTTCAGTTGCTGAGAGGTGTTAGAAAGAGTCGAGTGTGGCTCAGACTTCCCGAAGCCATGGACCTAAGTTTCCAACAAGGCCCTGTGGAAGCTGGTGGTGGCTTCATAATGGTGTGGGCTGTGTTTGCATTGAATGATTGGGGCCTCTGGTCCAACTAAACCGATCATTGACTGAAAATGGTTATGTTCGGCTACTTGAAGACCATTTTTTCCCCGCATTCGGGAGGACGACGGTTCAATCCCGCGTCCGGCCATCCTGATTTAGGTTTTCCGTGATTTCCCTAAATCGCTCCAGGCAAATGCCGGGATAGTTCCTTTCAAAGGGCACGGCCGACTTCCTTCCCCGTCCTTCCCTAATCCGATGAGACCGATGACCTCGCTGTCTGGTCTCCTTCCCCAAAACCAACCAACCATTTTTTCCCAAATAACGATGGAATTTTTGTGGATGACAATGCGCCATGTCACCGGGCCACAATTGTTCGCGATCACTTGGAGAACATTCTGGACAGTTCGTGCGAATGATTTGGCCACCCAGATCGCCCGACACGAATCCCATCGAACATTTATGGGACATTATCGAGAGGATAGTTGTACACAACATCCTGTACTGGCAACATTTTCGCAGTTAATGACGTCTGTGGAAACTTCATGGTTCAGTATTCCTACAAGGGACTTCCAAAGACTTGTTGAGTCCATGCCACGTCGAGCTGCTGCATTGCGCCGAGCAAAAGGATGTTCGACACTATATTAGGAGGTACCCCATGAATTTCGTCACCTCAGTGTATGCTGCTGCCACTTCATACACTCCTGGAAATTGAAATAAGAACACCGTGAATTCATTGTCCCAGGAAGGGGAAACTTTATTGACACATTCCTGGGGTCAGATACATCACATGATCACACTGACAGAACCACAGGCACATAGACACAGGCAACAGAGCATGCACAATGTCGGCACTAGTACAGTGTATATCCACCTTTCGCAGCAATGCAGGCTGCTATTCTCCCATGGAGACGATCGTAGAGATGCTGGATGTAGTCCTGTGGAACAGCTTGCCATGCCATTTCCAGCTGGCGCCTCAGTTGGACCAGCGTTCGTGCTGGACGTGCAGACCGCGTGAGACGACGCTTCATCCAGTCCCAAACATGCTCAATGGGGGACAGATCCGGAGATCTTGCTGGCCAGGGTAGTTGACTTACACCTTCTAGAGCACGTTAGGTGGCACGGGATACATGCGGACGTGCATTGTCCTGTTGGAACAGCAAGTTCCCTTGCCGGTCTAGGAATGGTAGAACGATGGGTTCGATGACGGTTTGGATGTACCGTGCATTATTCAGTGTCCCCTCGACGATCACCAGTGGTGTACGGCCAGTGTAGGAGATCGCTCCCCACACCATGATGCCGGGTGTTGGCCCTGTGTGCCTCGGTCGTATGCAGTCCTGATTGTGGCGCTTACCTGCACGGCGCCAAACACGCATACGACCATCATTGGCACCAAGGCAGAAGCGACTCTCATCGCTGAAGACGACACGTCTCCATTCGTCCCTCCATTCACGCCTGTCGTGACACCACTGGAGGCGGGCTGCACGATGTTGGGGCGTGAGCGGAAGACGGCCTAACGGTGTGCGGGACCGTAGCCCAGCTTCATGGAGACGGTTGCGAATGGTCCTCGCCGATACCCCAGGAGCAACAGTGTCCCTAATTTGCTGGGAAGTGGCGGTGCGGTCCCCTACGGCACTGCGTAGGATCCTATGGTCTTGGCGTGCATCCGTGCGTCGCTGCGGTCCGGTCCCAGGTCGACGGGCACGTGCACCTTCCGCCGACCACTGGCGACACCATCGATGTACTGTGGAGACCTCACGCCCCACGTGTTGAGCAATTCGGCAGTACGTCCACCCGGCCTCCCGCATGCCCACTATATGTCCTCGCTCAAAGTCCGTCAACTGCACATACGGTTCACGTCCACGCTGTCGCGGCATGCTACCAGTGTTAAAGACTGCGATGGAGCTCCGTATGCCACGGCAAACTGGCTGACACTGACGGCGGCGGTGCACAAATGCTGCGCAGCTAGCGCCATTCGACGGCCAACACCGCGATTCCTGGTGTGTCCGCTGTGCCGTGCGTGTGATCATTGCTTGTACAGCCCTCTCGCAGTGTCCGGAGCAAGTATGGTGGGTCTGACACACCGGTGTCAATGTGTTCTTTTTTCCATTTCCAGGAGTGTATTTCGTACAGTACCTGCTACGTACTAAGTAGTTAATTGAGGGAGTATAGCTTGTGTCAGTGTTGTGCAAATTATTTCTGTCACTCAGATAACGTTCAGAGATACAACTATTTCAGTAATTTCTATATTCACATCCTACGAAGATTTTGGCATTGGTTGGAAACACAACAAAAAATATTGTTATACGAGGGTTAAGCGCTACGGGAAACTTCGAAAGCCGAGAGCCAATTGGAATTGTCATTTTCAAGGACTGACCGAAATGGTAGGTCACGGTAATGTTCATTGCGTTTAACTGTCGAGGGAATTCTGCAGATAAAGTTTTTACAACTTGGTACGCCGATGTCAGTAGCAGCCAGCGTGATGCTATCCACGTATACCTTAGACAGAATTGTTAAGTCAACCATTCGTAGAAAAAAACTTTTAAGTTCTACTCCATCAGTCATGGAGTAGAACACTATGTAATGGCTAATTAGGAAGTAACTCTAGCTTTGAATGTACGAGTATATCAGCTGACAATGAGTGAACTGGAGTCGTGATAGGATATCAATAAAGCCTGCTGCTTCTACAAACCGTTCAATTTTAATTCACTTCTAGTTGTCAGAAGCGTTTGTCTGAAGTCTTTTCCCACTGAGCAGACATTATTGTTACGACAGGGTCCTAACTCGGGATTCTCATACACGTCTCGGGATCGATTTTAGCAGGTCTCGGTTTTCCAGTCGTGTAGGGCCCAACGGATGTGGTCACGAATTCAGAAGACGCGCTGCAGGCGATGTCGTCTGCTGCCATAGACCATTAACGCCAAATTTCGCCACCCTGCTCTGATGGATACGTTCGTTGTACGTCCCCCATTGATTTCTGCAGTATTGCTTGTCTGTTAGCACTGACAACTGTAGGCAAACGCCGCTGCTATCAGTTTGTTAGGTAAGGCCACAGGTAAGGCGCTTCAGTCTGGAACCGCGTTGCTGCTACGGTCGCAGGTTCGAATCCTGCCCCGGGCATGGATGTGTGTGATGTCCTTAGGTTAGTAAGGTTTAAGTAGTTCTAAGTCTAGGGGACTGATGACCTCAGATGTTAAGCCCCATAGTGCTCAGAACCATTTGAATCATTTCTTAGGGAGGAACTGATATCGTATAAATAATTAAAATTTTAATTAGTTTGTTTATATGGGAGCTACTCGCTTTTTATTAGCAGAGTACGAGAAACGCACAGTTATATGTTCAAATGTGTGTGAATTTCTAATGGACCAAACTGCTGAGGTCATCGGTCCCTAGACTTACACACTACTTAAACTAACCTATGATAAGAACAACACACACACGAATGCCCGAGGGAGGACTCAAACCTCCGGCGGGAGGGGCCGCGCAGTCCGTGACATGCCGCTGTAAACCGCACGGCCATTCCGCGCAGCGCACAGTTATATTCCAATTTATGAATCACAAATAATTTCGCTTCTTCACACTTCCACATGAAATAAACAGAATAATGAACTGCTTATTTGCGTGATTATAATTACTGTTAAATTGTTCTCGATGGCTCGTCCACATAACCACGAGATTGATAAGTAAGTCCTTAATCTATACCGACCAAGGCAGACCATATGTCTGTCCTCCGACACTGCTGAACCACCTCTGCTCTTACAACCCAATCACTTCGCCCGCCATCCAAGTTAGGCACGATTCGTTTATCAGTTGTTTACTATTCTGTCGGTTATTAATACTTTCGAAATAACGGAATTATAGCACACTAACGAGAGATGCTTTTCTATGAAAGGCATGTAAATTGATTGTTTAGTTTTTCTAACATTAATAACAAGTCTATCATTTTGGCGCGCTACTTCCGAACACAGGAGCCAATCGCAGAGGAGGACCACAATTTAGGCCGTTTTTCTCACGACACCTGTACCGAACATACCATCTGTCATCGGTACCTCACACCAAATTACGTCATATTCTCACTGCTGCCTCCTCAACTGCTCTAAAAAGAACTTTTGTAGTTGAATATGATGGCTGCAAAGCCGGAAATATTGCACGATGTAATGCCTGAAATTTGGTATTCTCGGCATGCTCTTGACAATGAGGATCGCAGAATATTGATTTTCCCTTATATTTCCGAATTGGAACGTCCCAGCCGGCCGCGGTGGTCTCGCGGTTCTAGGCGCTACAGTCTGGAACCGCGCGACTGCTACGGTCGCAGGTTCGAATCCTGCCCCGGGCATGGATGTGTGTGATGTCCTTAGGTTAGTTAGGTTTAAGTAGTTCTAGGGGTCTGATGACCACAGCTGTTAAGTCCCATAGTGCTCAGAGCCATTTGATCGATTTTGGAACGTCCCATGTGTCTAGCTCCAACTATAATTACACATTTAAAGTCTGTTTATTCCCGTCGTGCTCCGTAATCGTGTCGGACACCCTTTCATATGAATCACCTGAGTATAAATGCAGCTCCACCAATGACTGCCATTTTATATCTTGTGTACACGATACTACCATCATCTGTATACGTGCATATCGTTATCCCATGACTTTTGCCGCCTCAATGTGCATCCATTTCCTCCTACACAATATTGTATACGACTGTTCGTAAACAATTAACAATTGTGTATTGCTGCAGGAACTACACCACAGGCCGCAGATAATTGAGTTATTTTTGAAAGCCAATTTGGGACTTTATAAGCTGCGTGCAGAATTTCCATTTCAGCGTCGAACTAGTTAGAATATCGCGTCAGCGTAAGCGCAAAGGTCATCTCGCAGTCCCGCCCCCCACTCAATAACGATACGGCAGATAATGGGAACGGGTTCTGAGAAATTTAATACCGGCACAGGTTCCGCGAAACCTGTAGCAGTGGAACAGACGTCCGATGGCCATAAAAAGATCTCACGTTTTCTGACAAAAGGTCTCCACTTGAATAGCTCGGCATAAAAAGACTCTCATATTTTCACGACGGCAGGCCCGTGTCGAGGTTCTTTCGGTGCAACGGTACACCTCGGCGACTGAGCGAGCTTTTCCTTCGGGCCCTGCAGGGAAGAATACCCTACGGAAGATCGTCTGATACGGCGATCCAGACGTGAAACGGTATGTAGCTGCCGTGTCATCCGGAATCAGGACGGCGACTGTATACAGCCCCCGTGGATAATTGGAACCAACACATATACGTTTCCAATACCTCTCATGAAGTTGCGTAATTGAGTAAGTGTTAAATGGCGATAAATTTGTTTTTAGAAAAAGTAAAAACAACAGAGAGGCAGTTATAAGTTGCACTTGACAATGAAAGCCTAAGAACAATCAGAATGCTTTCATAGCACATGTCGATCTAACAAAAAAGCGTTAGATAATGAAAATTAGTGCAGTCCTAAGAATAATAATGTAAGCTATAGTCTCATATATTCTACACACTAAGGTGAATAGTCGTTTTGTCGTCACATCCTCCAATGATTTTAGAAATTCTGATGGAATGTTGTCTATCCTATCAAATGAGGCAGAAGGGATAGATAACGCCGGTCGTTGTGGCCGAGCGGTTCTAGGCGCTTCAGTCTGGAACCACGCGACCGCTACGGTCGCAGGTTCGAATCCTGCCTCTGGCATGGATGTGTGTGATGTCCTTAGGTTAGTTAGGTTTAAGTAGTTCTACGTTCTAGGGGACTGATGACCTCAGATGTTAAGTACAATAGTGCTCAGAGCCATTTGAACCATTTGGATAGATAACATTCCATCGGAATTTCTAAAATCGTCGGGGGAAGTGCAACAAAACTACTAATCACGTTGGTGTGTTCAATGTATGAGAGTGGCAATAGACTATCAGACTGTCGGAAAAACATTGTCCACACAATTCCGAAGATTACAAGAGCTGACGAGTGCGAGAATTGTTGCTCGATCAGCTTAATAGCTCATGCATCCAAGTTGCCGACAAGAATAGTATACAGATGAATGGAAAAGAAAACTGAGGATCTGGTTTGGCTTTACAAAAAGTAAAAGCACCAGAGAGGCAGTTTTGACGTTGCGGTTGATAATGGAAGCAAGACCAAAGAAAAATCAAGACACCTCCATAGATTTTGTCGTTCTGGAGAATCCGTTCACAAACTGTGCAAGTTGTTTGAAATTCTGAGCCAAATAGGGGTAAGCTGTAAGGAAAGAAGGGCAATATAAAATATGTACAAGTAGATAGACGGAACTATATACCGAGCGAGGCGGCGCAGTGGTTAGCACCCTGGTCTCGCATTCGGGAGGACGACAGTTCAATCCCGCGTCCGGCCATCCTGATTTAGGTTGTCCGTGATTTCCCTAAATCGCTCCAGTCAAATGCCGGGATGGTTCCTTTGAAAGGGCAAGGCCGACTTCCTTCACCGTCCTTCCCTAATCCGAGGAGACCGATGACCTCTCTGCCTGGTGTCCTCCCCCACAACAATCCAACCCATCCGAACGGAACTATAAGAACTGGAGGTCAAGAACGTAGCGCTCGAACTAGTGAGTTGCGATTCAGGGATGCAGCCCAACTCCCTCACTGTTCAGTTTACATATCGGAACAGCCTTGAAAGAAATAAAAGAAAGGTTCAAGAGAGGGATTAAAATTCAGGGTGTAAGGCTATCAATTATAAAATTTCCTGATGACATTGCTATCCTCAGTCTAATGAGCACAGAATATGGATTTAGAATAAACTAAAGAAAGAGGATAGTAATGATTAACTCGACAGGGAAATTGGGGACAATGTAATGGCCGAAGTGAAGCAGTTCTCCTACATTCGAAGCGAAATAGCTCGTGATGGACGAAGCAGGAAGGCGTAAGAAACAGGCTAGCACAGGTAAAGAAGGAATTTCGCGCTGTAAGAAGTCTGCTGAATCAGATATAGGCTTTAACTTGAGCAAGAAATTTATAAGCTGTACGTTTGGAGCACAGCGTGACTCGTATATGAATGCGAATCGTAGACTGTGGGTAAACCGAATAGAGAACCGAAGGGTCTGTGGTGTTGGGTTACCCCCTCGAAGGGTGTTAAAATTAAGTAGTCCGATAGTAGAAAAAGAGAGGTTCTTCACTTTGCATTTCTACTTCTCTTATGTTTTTGATTTTCAACATATTTTGCTTAATTTTTTTGTTTCCTTTCTGTTACATGTTTTTAATTTTCATTGTCTACCAAACTGGTATATGAATGAAAATATCTATTTTAATACATTCCGGTTTTATATTCCCGTCAGACCACCGAAGTTAAGCGCTGTCGGGCGTGGCCAGCACTTGGATGGGTGACCATCTGGGTCGCCAGGAGCTGTTGCGATTTTTCAGGGTGCACTCAGCCTGGTGATGCCAATTGAGGAGGTACTGGACCGAACAGTAGTGGCTCCGGTCAAAGAAAACCATCATCACGGCCGGAAGAGCGGTGTGCTGACCACACGCCCCCTCCTACCCGCGTCTTCAGCTGAGGATAACACGGCGGTCGGATGGTCCCCATGAGCCACTTGTGGCCTGTAGACGGAGTGCAGTTTTATATCCTCACCCTTTGGAAGAAAAGAATGAAGGATTGGCAAGGCACAGAGCTCCTACAAAAATAGCTCACTCTGGATTGTAAGCTTCCTTTTGCAATAAAATAAGAAGGGGTGAAGATTAGGATTTAAAGTTCCATAAATGACGGTGTCATGAGAGACAGAGGAAAAGCTTAGCCTAGGGAAGAATGGAGAAGGAAATTAACTATGCTGTTTAAAGTATCCTGATAAAGGATCCGGTGCCTTGGCACTAAGTCAACTTGCCCGGAGAGCTCATCGGATACACTAGTTTAATCATAGGACGTATTTCAAATCTGCAAACCAATAATATTACATTCATATGCAAAGTAACAGCCTAATACAGAACAGTATACTTTGCGTACATCTTTTATGTGTCAAAAATAATCTACCTTAAAAAAATATTCACTGTATAACTACCAAACCTGTCACTCCTCTCTCCATCTCCTCCCCCTCTCCCAGTAGGTCACTTGGGCTGTTATTCTGCATTCATTTACTATCCAATTTATGACCCTCTTGTATTATCATATTGGTTGGAGGGCAGATGTTGGCATTTATCAAGTGTTTAATATATTACTCAATTAATAATCCTTATCACTATAATACATTGCCCAAGACAGCCACCTCTATATACGTGTCACCCTTATCTCTATTACTATAATTCATGACCCAATATGGTTGCAGATGTTTTCCCAAGATAGTCTCACCTTAATTAGTATAATTTATGACTCAGTATACAGGGTGGCCATAATTAAAGTTCCGGTTTCTAAAAGCTCCGAACGACATCAAATTTGAAAAGTATATCACTGACGCAGGGGAAACGCCCTGGAACAAAAAAAAAATTAACAGAAATTTTACCATATAAGCGTCTTAACGTAAATGGAAAGGGGGGGGGGGGGGGTACAAATGACGGACGAACCGGTTTGAGTTGGACATTACACCATCTGTCCAATGTGCATGACTGTACAAGTTCGGCAGTCAACAGTTGTGACACTGTTATTTAGGTAAGCCCATCCACCACGGTAAGGTCGTGCCACATCAGACGGGAAAAATCAGGTTTTAATCGTCCTGGGGCCAACAATGGCATAAACAGCAAAATGTCATCGGTTTCTGACTGTCGCATGAGTGACACAAGACATATCCAATATGCTGTCTACTGTTTTCTGCCGCTAACAGTCTAGATGGTCACATATTAAATGTGTTGCGCTGTGCATGCCTTCAATTGTACTACGGTCGTAACTGGAACACTGAACACAACATTTTTCAGATAACCCCGCAGCCAGAAATGACGCGGATTAACATCAGGTGACCTGGACGCCCAGGCTGTAGGGAAATGGCTGATAATCTAGCATTTTCGAAATGCCTCTACAGAAACAGTTTCACTGGCTGTGCAATGTACGGAGGAGCGCCATTTCGTATAAAAATGACCCTAATCACGTATCCACGCTGTTGGAAGGTTGGAATGACGTTGACGCGCAAAAAACTCTCAAAGCGTTTATCAGTGAAGGTACAGGTAACAGAACCAGCAGGAACCATCTCCACGAAAAAAAAAAAAAAAAAACGGCCCTTCGATAAACGATGGCGGCAAACCGCACCACACAGTAGCCGGTGCAGAATGAAGTGATTCCGGTTGACGTAGCTGCGGATTTTGCGTTTCCCGTATTCTGCAGTTCTACGTATTGACATCTGCTTGAAGATGGAAATAGGCTTGGTCTGTCCACGGTCATCCGTTGGTCACTTCCAAGCGAGCAAGAAATTTCAGGGTGAACATTTGTCTTTCTGGCAGGTCAGCAGGAAGCTACTCCTGAACAAGTGTTATTTCGTATGGGTAGCAATGTAGAATATTTCGTAGGATATTACGCTCCGAACTCACAGGAATGTCCAACGTTCGGGAAATTCTCCGTGCACAGTATGTCTGCACACCACCGCTCGTACCCATCCTGAAATGCTGTGGCCACATCTTCGACAGACGTCGAATCAACTACTTTCCTCCCTCTGCCACATTGCACTCCAAAAGAACCTGTCTTTTCGAATTTTGTAATCACTTTCTTCAGACCATTATCGGACCAATACCTTTTTTCATATGCTCGAGTGTCCGGAACTTCTGCAGGGTTACTGGCGCACAGTCGCTGTTCCTGTAAAAGAGCTTTATCAGCAGAGTGCGATCGTTAATGGGGACAGTCATGTTTGGGAGTCTGGGGCGCAGTCCCGGAGGAATAGCCGCGTGCGGCACATCTTTTGGTGAGAAAATTCTGTCTGATTACAACGCCACATATTCGTCAAATTTTCCTTACTATTTTTTTCCATGGCGTTCACCCCTGCGTTAATAATATACTGTTGACATTTAACGTCACTCTGAGCAGTTGTTCCCTTTCTACAAGGTTTTGAAACTGGAACTTGAATTACGGACACCCTGTATTAATTATTCTTATCGCAACCAGAATGGGTGCCTCTATATATTTATCTCATCCTTACCTTTTCTGGTGTAGTTTATGACCCATATGGATACCGAATGTTTTACCTGGGTTCGTTAATTAGTATTAGTATACGACCCCTACAATAAAATTCGGTTGCCCAAGACGTTAAAAAAATGGTTTAAATGGCTCTGAGCACTATGGGACTTAACATCGGAGGTCATCAGTCCCCTAGACTTAGAACTACTTAAACCTAACTAACCTAAGGATATCACACACAGCCATGCCCGAGGCAGGATTCGAACCTGCGACCGTTTTAAGTTCCGGACTGAAGTGCCTAGAACCGCTGGGCCACAGCGGCCGGCAACATGTTAAAAACATACTACAAGCATCGCCAGCACTGTGCTAAGTACAAAATTGAATGAAATAGAAGACAGTTTGGTTGCTAAAAACAATTATTAACGTGTTTTAAGTTTTAGTATTGTTAAACATGAATCATGGCATTTAAAAAATGTACCTATTGTAAGGAGGTTACGCTTACACCGGACGACATTATCAAGGATAGACGTGTGCTTTATCCAACGTTTCGAACAATTCGCACACTTCTAAATACAGTGACGCAACGCGCGGAGGCTGTCAGAGGACTACTTGGGTCAATAGAGCACTGCGTCATGGAAGCCGCGTCTCCACCCGTAGCAGCAGTAGCACATCACACAGCACCCCGTCCCTGTTTACATGGGGCGGGAGGCGGGTGCTCATCTATCAGCACCGTGCCAGGCATATAGACAGCTGCTCCTCTGTACCGCAGCTTGTTACATCTCACTAAGCACGGCTCCTTGCCAGCTGACCACAGAGGCGAATGCGCCAGGCAGCCTGAAGCCACGTTACGCAGCAGAGGCACGGTAAGCACAGTACATCAGACTGCTGCATAACCTCACTCATCAGACAGGCTATTACACAGAGGGGGCCCCTCTTATCTTAAACAGTCTGCCCAAGGCTTTCCTTCGATATGCCTAGAGAGTATAAACTCCTGACACAGCACTGCAGCCTGAATAAAACATGCCAGATTCCACCTGGTCGTGAACTAACACATCTCCAGCTTCCTGCTTAAACACACGAAGAGAATTCTTACAAGTGGGATGCACCCCAATAAACAGACGATAAAATGCCACTTCCTGTCCTCCAAATAGTAGTTTATTCTACACACCAACAGGTCCTCAGATATGTCATGGTAGACATGCTTAATAATAAATTTTTAGTGCGTGTAGGCATATACTGCAAGGCATGTGCAACCTATAGTGCCTCCAGACAGTGGATGCAGTTAATATGTTAAGGGTCCGTCGCACAAATCCCTGACTGATAGACGTTTAATGATTCATACCAGAAGTCGATAAATTTATCATGTCTGTTAAATATCCTGCCTCCAAACAGTAGGTGCATTCAATACACAAATAAACAGACGATAAAATGTGTCCGTCTAACCTCTAGAGCAGGGATTGGCTTGGCTCTGAGCACTATGGGACTTAACATCTATGGTCATCAGTCCCCTAGAACTTAGAACTACTTAAACCTAACTAACCTAAGGACAGCACACAACACCCAGCCATCACGAGGCAGAGAAAAAGCAGGGATTCGGAGACGGTGCAAGGCAAGTACATTTAAGCTGGTAGACGTACAGGTAAAGAAAACACATGCTAATATATAAAATTATTGTCTTACATTACTTTATTTTTAAAGCAAAATGATAAAAGTAGCATTTGTATAGTGTTAAAGAAAATGGATTTATTGCAACCTGTTGTTACTGACTGTACACACGACTTAGGAAGTTCGGATTGCAGCCTCCCCATCTCTCCCTTCACTAATCGTCGCTACCTTGGCCGTACCAATTTATCTTGCTTTTAAGTTGGCAGTATTTTGAACGGGTCTTGTCCGTGATAATTAGAAAGTTTTTGTGTCGCTTTACAACTGCTGTCAACTTATGTGGTGTACCAATGTGTGACGGAGCAGGAATCGTTACGCAGTGGACCGTTTATTGTTGTTAAAGTCGATTTGTTGGGCGTTTCGTTAGATGGCATCGTGATACAAAGAAAGACTGCGTCTGGAACAGTAGTGTGATTATTATAACGACCCGATTCTTGATTACTATTAACTAAGATATGAAGTTTAACTTGATTGTGTGACTTTACGTGATTGTGTTTTAAGTTAACCACGAAGCGATTTTGAAGCCAGCAAACTCCTCCTACTTACAATAATGCAGCTAGAAAGCCTAAAAAACACCTAAAAGCAAGTATAATGAACGCTATATAGTAGAATCCGGTACAGAAACCAGTGATAACCCAATTTCCGAATGTCATGTATGCTTAGAAACGCTTTCGGATCGAATCATGAAGCCTTCTTATTAAAACGTCATCAAGCTCTAAGCACTCTGAGTTAGTTGGTAAACCTATTGATCTAACGACTTCTAAAAAGTGCTGCCACGAAACCTCATTACTTGTGTGTCTCATATTGCTGCACCGTATGTGTGTTGTCAGCACTGAGCAAAACGTCGAAAATTATTCGTCCCTCCCCCACATGCCGTTACTTACCCCTGCGGCAATCGTCGCTCAACCTTCGGAACTCTCCCCCCACCCCCACCCCCACCCCCACCCCAATCACACGGTACGCTAAAAGGAGAACAAGCCGTAGTGATATGCCTAAATTTCTAAAATGAAAAGTGGTACGCACTGACTAAAGTCTGGGAATCCCTGCTCTAGAGTACCACTCTTTACACAGATGTATTGAAAAAAATAATCTTAAAATGGTTGTTGCGCTCTTTTCCCAGTGCTTTTGAACGATGTCGGTTATACGGAAAGTATTATACCAATTATGACCAAGCCCAGCCGTCTAGCTGCAGACGATGGTATGCATAAGTAACGTGACTATGTCTCTCTCTATCTCTCTATCTGTCATATATATACGGTATATATATGTCTGCCTGTATGTTTACGATTGATACTTCCACGCATGCCGTTATATCGAGCTATCTAGGTCCCTAAAGAGTACCTAGCTGTACAATGTCCGACACCACTTTCTGTCCTAAGTTCTCAGGGCGAACTCCAATTGTGTAGGGATGAAAACATACGGTAAGTAGTAATTCATAAGTATACAGTAAATTACACGTGCATATAATGCTTATCAGATGTTTTGTTTCTAGGATGCTTGGATAGCAGTATAATCCAACCAAAAGCTCATAGTGGTGAGGATATAATCTAAGCTCATAGTGGTGAGGATATAATCTCCTTACTGAGAAACATGGCACATTGAGAGATGAGGTTGGAATGAACCAATTTAATGACACTGATGAAATCCTACATAATTACAACAAAAAATTATTTACACTTGCATATGGTATTTATCTATCGAGCATTTTCCCTTGAAATCGTCACACACATAATATTTATTTGTTTCTTTTATTTTCCACAGGAATGTTGGAACTGTCAAGGCGGTGGCTTGCTTCAACAACTCAGCTGACATTATCACGCTGTCCTGAGCATTTTGCAAGAGATACTGATGTAATTTCTCACACCAACATTCCTTTGACGGAACCACATGAAGATGATGCATTAGACGAGAAAGCAGTTGAAACTTCCTGGCAGATTAAAACTGTGTGCCGGACCGAGACTCGAACTCGGGACCTTTGCCTTTCGCGGGCAAGTGCTCTACCAACTGAGCTACCGAAGCACGACTCACGCCCCGTCCTCACAGCCTTAATTCCGCCAGTACCTCTTCTCCTACCTTCCAAACTCTACAGAAGCTCTCCTGCGAAACCTTGCAGAACTAGCACTCCTGAAAGAAAGGAGAGCTTCTGTAGAGTTTGGAAGGTGGGAGACGTGGTACTGACAGAAGTAAAGCTGTGAGGACGGGGCGTGAGTCGTGCTTGGGTAGTTCAGTTGGTAGAGCACTTGCCCGCGTAAGTCAAAGGTCCCGAGTTCGAGTCTCGGTCCGGCACACAGTTTTAATCTGCCAAGAAGTTTCATATCAGCGCACATACCGCTGCAGAGTGAAACTCTCATTCTGGAGAAAGCAGTTAACTGCTGTATTTGTGGACTGCCATTTATTAAAAAAGTTGAAACTCCATGTAGGGTTCATTGTCATCTAATTCGCAAGTTCCGCAGTGCGGCACACAGCACATTCATGCTAGCTGAACCACTAGCACGGTACATACCATAATTGGCGATGTATGATGCTTCATTATTGAGTGTTTGGCTGATTTTGGTTAATGCAATGAACCAGTTAGTGTCCCAAGTGAGAGCACATAAACACAAGGACATGCAGCTCACTCGAGCTGCGGTCCCCAATGATGCTAAGTCTCAGCTTGTGGCGAAGAAAGGGGTCTTCCCATACGAACATATACACTCCTGGAAACTGAAATAAGAACACCGTGAATTCATTGTCCCAGGAAGGGGAAACTTTATTGACACATTCCTGGGGTCAGATACATCACATGATCACACTGACAGAACCACAGGCACATAGACACAGGCAACAGAGCATGCACAATGTCGGCACTAGTACAGTGTATATCCACCTTTCGCAGCAATGCAGGCTGCTATTCTCCCATGGAGACGATCGTAGAGATGCTGGATGTAGTCCTGTGGAACGGCTTGCCATGCCATTTCCACCTGGCGCCTCAGTTGGACCAGCGTTCGTGCTGGACGTGCAGACCGCGTGAGACGACGCTTCATCCAGTCCCAAACATGCTCAATGGGGGACAGATCCGGAGATCTTGCTGGCCAGGGTAGTTGACTTACACCTTCTAGAGCACGTTGGGTGGCACAGGATACATGCGGACGTGCATTGTCCTGTTGGAACAGCAAGTTCCCTTGCCGGTCTAGGAATGGTAGAACGATGGGTTCGATGACGGTTTGGATGTACCGTGCACTATTCAGTGTCCCCTCGACGATCACCAGTGGTGTACGGCCAGTGTAGGAGATCGCTCCCCACACCATGATGCCGGGTGTTGGCCCTGTGTGCCTCGGTCGTATGCAGTCCTGATTGTGGCGCTCACCTGCACGGCGCCAAACACGCATACGACCATCATTGGCACCAAGGCAGAAGCGACTCTCATCGCTGAAGACGACACGTCTCCATTCGTCCCTCCATTCACGCCTGTCGCGACACCACTGGAGGCGGGCTGCACGATGTTGGGGCGTGAGCGGAAGACGGCCTAACGGTGTGCGGGACCGTAGCCCAGCTTCATGGAGACGGTTGCGAATGGTCCTCGCCGATACCCCAGGAGCAACAGTGTCCCTAATTTGCTGGGAAGTGGCGGTGCGGTCCCCTACGGCACTGCGTACGATCCTACGGTCTTGGCGTGCATCCGTGCGTCGCTGCGGTCCGGTCCCAGGTCGACGGGCACGTGCACCTTCCGCCGACCACTGGCGACAACATCGATGTACTGTGGAGACCTCACGCCCCACGTGTTGAGCAATTCGGCGGTACGTCCACCCGGCCTCCCGCATGCCCACTATACGCCCTCGCTCAAAGTCCGTCAACTGCACATACGGTTCACGTCCACGCTGTCGCGGCATGCTACCAGTGTTAAAGACTGCGATGGAGATCCGTATGCCACGGCAAACTGGCTGACACTGACGGCGGCGGTGCACAAATGCTGCGCAGCTAGCGCCATTCGACGGCCAACACCGCGGTTCCTGGTGTGTCTGCTGTGCCGTGCGTGTGATCATTGCTTGTACAGCCCTCTCGCAGTGTCCGGAGCAAGTATGGTGGGTCTGACACACCGGTGTCAATGTGTTCTTTTTTCCATTTCCAGGAGTGTAGATTCAGTGGAGAGAGGCAACAAAACTACACTGCCTCAGATAACTGCATTTTCCAGTAATCTTACGGGGAAGGATGTGGAATATGGGTATTCTGTGAATGTTTGGCAGGACCTCACCATCCCTGATTTAGGAAAGTACGGAAAACTTCAAGTGTACACAGATGCACATAAACTTGCAGATATTTTTGAGAAATTGTGGCGTGTGTTGTTGGAAACACACATGCTGCATCCTTCTTTCCGCTACATCGTGTTAGGGCTTTCATAGGACTCAGTGCTCAAAAGCACGAGTGCAAACATTTAACTCTTAATTGACGTCAAAATGCTGTTGTTTTTCGAGTGCGAGATTCGCTGTTATCTTTGCCTATGTGTCTATTTGCATGCCAAGGCAAATAACTCACGAATGGGTCCAAAAGTTCAACAAAACATCGGGCGAAGTGAATTACATCTTATACTTAGATGTAAGCAACTTACGAGGACATTCCATGAAACAATCTTTAACAACTGGAGGGTTTCGATGGCTGTATCATGATGAAATCGCCAGAGTAAATGATTTCAGAAATATCAGATTCTGACGTTGGATACATCGTTCAAAATGGTTCAAATGGCTCTAAGCACTATGGGACTTAACGTAGATTATCAGTCCCCTAGACTTAGAACCACTTAAACCTAACTAACCTAAGGACATCACACACATCCATGCCCGAGGTAGGATTCGAACCTGCGACCGTAGCAGCAGCGCTGTTTCGGACTGAAGCGCCTAGAACCGCTCCGCCACAGCAGCTGGCGGATACATCATGGAAATGGACACGATATATCTTAATAGCTTGTATGATACATTTTCCAGTATGTCCTGAACACCGCGCTCCATGTATCAGTTTCCTCTGCAGCTGACTACAATATAGAGGGACAACAAGAGGTATGAAATGCAATATAGAAACCTTAGCAATACCATAGTCTCCGAATGGAATCGATTAGAGTCACACAAGTTATTAAAATAAAGCGCTCAAGTTGGTTGAATGATCACATTGATATTAACAACGCTAAGATGGCTTCCAGTGTGATTTTGGAAATTGGAAATTTGGGGTAAGGACTATGGGACCAAACTGCAGAGGTCATCGATCTCTAGGCTTACGCACTGCTTAATCCAACTTAAACTAACGTACGCTAAGGACAACACAAACACCCATGCACCAAGGAAGGACCTTGACGGGGGCACCCGCGCGAACCGTGACAAGACGCCCTAGACCGCACGCCTACCCCGCGCGGCTGTGATTCTGAAAAAGATTTTTATAAACATATTAATAACGCAGTTTTCGGCAAAACAACTCAGAATGCTAGAAAACACCTCTATATTAACTTAATAATGGAAATGGATGGGCGAGGTGGGGAAGAAAATTGTATTTCTACTTCAAATTTTAAATGGGCCACAGTTTTCAACAAGGAATTCGTCGCTCTGGAGATAGTTAAGGTTTCAGTAGAATTTACGAAACCTCTTTATGTCGCCATGTGTATAATGGACCTATAAAAACTCCATATGTACCAATTTCATTATGAGTTTGTAAAAACTCATTTTGCTGACCCAATACTTTATATGGATTACTTTATATGGGTAATGCCAGCTTCACCAATAAGGTGAAGGGTTGCAACCAAGTAATAAGGTGCCACCTCGACTCACTGGACATATCTGAATATGCAGCCGATAATCCTATGGCATAATGCCTGCAAGCAATAAGGGTATCACTCTAATGAAAGACAAGGTAAGTGGGTCACAGACTGAGGAGTTTGTAGAGCTTAGATCTAAAGTAGAAAGAGGAGATTGGTTTTTAACATCATATCGACAACGAGCTCATCAGAGACGATAGATCTAAAATGTACACATATTGTACAGTGACATGTGCCACTCAAAGACGAGTTAAGGGTGCGCATTGTGCGGCCCCAATGGCTCTCACAGTTGACGATTACTTGGATGCACGTGCTGTGGTGTTGGTCGGGCATCAGGTTGATATTAAATCGTGGACTAGCTGTATCGAAGCTGAAAATTTGCCTGTCAGATCTTGTTGGTAAGTGGGTCATTTGTGAGGACGGAACCGAAACCCTGCCGTAATCGCACTAGTCACTCGTGCGAGAGAGAGAGAGAACATATTTCAAATAGTGTTAATGTGTGATTGTACGTCGATTAATATGACCTATCTATCATACTGTAAATGGGTGTGTATACATTTGTGTGAAAGGCGTTCCAAAAAGTTTTGCGCAGTCGTCTCTAATCCTTTTATTTTTTGCAGAAGGAGAATGAAATTTAGCTATACATTGAGCCTACTCGATGTAGCCTCCATCAACTGTGACACATCTGGCCCAACGTTCTTCCCATGATGTAACTGAACTTTAGTAAAAATCTGGGGATTGGCATTTGCGTCCTCGCTTGACACAGGAAATAAGGTCTTTCTTACTATCAAATGTTTTACCGCGCAGGTGGGCCTTCAGACGACCAAAGAGGTAAAAATCAGATGGAGCCAAGTCCCGACTGTAGGGAGGATGAGTAACAATTTTCCAACCCATTTTCCTGAATTTCTTTTGCGTCATAATCGCTGTATGGGGTTTGGCATTGCCACGGTGTAGTCTGATGAGCTGGCCCTGAAGCTGTGGTCTGTGAGTCCTGATGGTACGTCGCAGCTTGTCCATTGACAAACAGTAACGGTCCCGGTTAATTGTGGAGCCAGGTTCCAAAGAGTCAATGAAAATGGCACCACAGTAATCCCAGAAGAAGGAGGCCGTCACCTTTCGGCCTGCTGTTCGTGAAAGTCTTGGTTTCATCTTCCGAGGACTGGGTTTTGCTCTCAGGTTCAGAAAAAAAGAACCATTTTTCATCCTGGGTAATGAAGAGGAACTACATCAACGACCATTGTCGCAACCTGACATCTACTTCACGGTCCATTACAGCTCACCTTCTAACATTCTGCGTGGTGTCTGTTGTTCTATGTCGTGTCTCCCTACCACTTTCGCGCAACGACGCTCTGAGCGTGTTTTTTAGGGAATTGACTAGTTTGAACCTGGGACCTGTTGCTGGTAAGGAGACGCCAGACCACACATGACATGTAGAATTCAGAAGAGTTCAGTGAGACTAGCGATGATATAACCAAATACTTAATGATTTCAGCGTCAGCTCCACTGCACTCCCTGTAAAAGAATCTTAATATTAACTAAATTTAGTGGAAGGGGTTCAAGGCTTTCCTATTTTTAATTAGCTGGTAAAATAACGTCGAAAAAGCAGTTAGGTTTACCATTGGAAATTTTATTCTACTCACAAAACATTGTTTATAAATTGCACTATTGATAAAAGGAAATGTTTTAATACAGGATGATAAAAACCAACTGCGTTCAACAAAAATGTGAACGAATATTCCCTGAGTGGGTTTCCAAGTTCTACAATGGATCGAAGGATGACCTGTGCCATATCACATCTATAATCTAGGTTTAAATTAAGTTTCACAAAAGAGAAAACTATCAAAATGGTCTACAGTGACCCTCAATTATCTTTAATTACTTATCTAACTTGTCGTAAATTACAGTGGCTGATGTGGCTTCTCCATAATTATATAACAGAAAAATCATCGCATTTCCGATTTTAACTTACGTAGCAAATGTGAATACCATGAGCTTCAATTGACGATCGACACTAGTATTACGTAAAAAGGGGATGTAACAGATGAGACTTCTGCAGTTCTGAGTGAAGCCTTATGCGCTCAAGAATGCGGCATCGCTTGCGTTCATTACCTTGTCGGTGTTCGTCAGGGGGCGGCGGCTGGCGCAGCTCCATCCAGCTCGCCGTCTCGGAAGCAACTCTCTCCTAACTTCTCCTTACTACAATTCACCGAAGTTGGTTAAAAAAAAAAACTATCTGGCTGTGTTTTCATCTGACCAATCAGGGTCTCAATGTTAACCTTCAGCTCCGCCTACAAAAATTCTGTCTATCCAATGAGAAACGTTATACTTTTCGTGGTGGGGCAATGTTTTTAAAGTTTGCAACGTAACAGAGACGCGAAAAAGTCTCACGCTAAAACTTGCAGCTGGTGTGGCCCTTTTAGTGTTATCGTAAGATCTATACTGTTCTTCTGGAGGGCTCTATCTTTTAACATGGGCTGGGGGGGGTGGTCCTAGCGGTTACTTTTCGTGGTGGGGCAATGTTTTTAACGTTTGCAACGTAACAGAGTCGCGAAAAAGTCTCACGCTAAAACTTGCGGCTGGTGTGGCCCTTTTAGTGTTATCGTAAGATCTATACTGTTCTTCTGGAGGGCTCTAGCTTTCAACATGGGCTGGGGGGTGGTCCTGGTGGTTAGTTGGCGACGTGGGTGTCCGTCGCTTATCGTAGGGCCTTCTAGCTTAACACGGTTCTGCTCTCGGCTTCTGTTCTCGTTTCTCCCCTCGGAACTGCGTCTGTCTCACGGTGGGAAGGTATGACATGCATTTAGGCATTCTTGTGTTAGTCTGTGGTATTCCATTTGCTCACTCGTTACTCGTATTACTTTGGTTAATGTAATGTCAGGATTTATTCGGAGCTATGTGACATACTGCCGGATTTGCCTATCATGTCAGGGTTTTCATGGAAGGTGTTGGATTTGCCTGACACCTTACAACATATAAATAAAATAAAATGCTTTTTTACACCAACTTATAGCTAAATGTTCCATGTATGTCTACAAAAAATTTCGTTCTCCTCCTGCAAAAATAAAAAGATTAGAGAAGACTGTGCAAAAGTTTTTGAACGCCCTTTGTACACTCCTGGAAATGGGAAAAAAGAACACATTGACACCGGTGTGTCAGACCCACCATACTTGCTCCGGACACTGCGAGAGGGCTGTACAAGCAATGATCACACGCACGGCACAGCGGACACACCAGGAACCGCGGTGTTGGCCGTCGAATGGCGCTAGCTGCGCAGCATTTGTGCACCGCCGCCGTCAGTGTCAGCCAGTTTGCCGTGGCATACGGAGCTCCATCGCAGTCTTTAACACTGGTAGCATGCCGCGACAGCGTGGACGTGAACCGTATGTGCAGTTGACGGACTTTGAGCGAGGGCGTATAGTGGGCATGCGGGAGGCCGGGTGGACGTACCGCCGAATTGCTCAACACGTGGGGCGTGAGGTCTCCACAGTACATCGATGTTGTCGCCAGTGGTCGGCGGAAGGTGCACGTGCCCGTCGACCTGGGACCGGACCGCAGCGACGCACGGATGCACGCCAAGACCGTAGGATCGTACGCAGTGCCGTAGGGGACCGCACCGCCACTTCCCAGCAAATTAGGGACACTGTTGCTCCTGGGGTATCGGCGAGGACCATTCGCAACCGTCTCCATGAAGCTGGGCTACGGTCCCGCACACCGTTAGGCCGTCTTCCGCTCATGCCCCAACATCGTGCAGCCCGCCTCCAGTGGTGTCGCGACAGGCGTGAATGGAGGGACGAATGGAGACGTGTCGTCTTCAGCGATGAGAGTCGCTTCTGCCTTGGTGCCAATGATGGTCGTATGCGTGTTTGGCGCCGTGCAGGTGAGCGCCACAATCAGGACTGCATACGACCGAGGCACACAGGGCCAACACCCGGCATCATGGTGTGGGGAGCGATCTCCTACACTGGCCGTACACCACTGGTGATCGTCGAGGGGACACTGAATAGTGCACGGTACATCCAAACCGTCATCGAACCCATCGTTCTACCATTCCTAGACCGGCAAGGGGACTTGCTGTTCCAACAGGACAATGCACGTCCGCATGTATCCCGTGCCACCCAACGTGCTCTAGAAGGTGTAAGTCAACTACCCTGGCCAGCAAGATCTCCGGATCTGTCCCCCATTGAGCATGTTTGGGACTGGATGAAGCGTCGTCTCACGCGGTCTGCACGTCCAGCACGAACGCTGGTCCAACTGAGGCGCCAGGTGGAAATGGCATGGCAAGCCGTTCCACAGGACTACATCCAGCATCTCTACGATCGTCTCCATGGGAGAATAGCAGCCTGCATTGCTGCGAAAGGTGGATATACACTGTACTAGTGCCGACATAGTGCATGCTCTGTTGCCTGTGTCTATGTGCCTGTGGTTCTGTCAGTGTGATCATGTGATGTATCTGACCCCAGGAATGTGTCAATAAAGTTTCCCCTCCCTGGGACAATGAATTCACGGTGTTCTTATTTCAATTTCCAGGAGTGTATATAACGTACGTGAATATGCGAAATGTACATACTGTACAGTTTTCTTGGCTCTTTCGCTGCTGCTAGTCGTCGAAGTCAGTATCATTAGAATTTTTAGTGTAATTTTTGTTTCCCATCTAAAAATGTTTCTCTAATATTGAAACTTACAACTGTAATATTGCAACATCCGTGTTAAAAAATAATGACACCTGTATCATTACAACAACTGTATAGAGAAAAGAATAACTCCAACATTGTAACCCTTTAAAGATTCTCAAAGGGAGCATCATAGGGAGCATACTGAAATGCATACTGTGTGTGTGTGTGTCTGTGTGTGTGTACAGTGATGTGAAAAAAAGTCATTAGGTAGCAATATGCACATATGCAGATGGCGGTAATATCGCCTACACAAGGTATAAAAGGGCAGTGCATTGGCGAAGCTGTCACTTGCACTGAGGTGATTCATGTGAAAAGGTGTCCTAAGTGATTGTGGCCGCATGACTGGAATTAACAGGCTTGAACGCGGAATGGTAGTTGGAGCTACACGCATAGGACATTCCAATTCGGAAATCGTAAAGGAATTCAATATTCCGAGATCCACAGTGTCAACAGTATGCAGAGAATACCAAATTTCAGGCATTACCTCTCACCATGGACAACACAGTGGTCGATTGCCTTCACTTAACGACCGAGAGCAGCAGCGTTTGCGTAGAGTTATCAGTGCTACCAGACAAGCAACACTACTTGAAATAGCCGCAGAAGTCAGTGTGGAACGGTATCCGTTAAGACAGTGTGGAAAAATGTGGCGTTAATGTGTTATGACAGCAGACGACCGACGCGAGTGACTTTTCTAACTGCAAGACTTCACCTATAGCGTCTCTCGTGGGCTTGTTACCATGCTGGTCGAATCCTAGATGACTGGGAAACCGTGGCCTGGTCAGGTGAGTCCTGGTAACAGTTGGTAAGAGATGATGGTAGGGTTCGAGTGTGGAGCAGACCACACGAAGCCATGGAACCATGTTGTCAACAAGGCACTGTGCAAGCTCGTGGTGGCTCCATAATGCTGTGCGCTAGATTAGATTAGATTCAGTTTTCGTTCCATAGACCCAAAAAATGAGATGATTCTCGTGGGTGTGGAACTTGTCAGAAAGTATAACATAAAAATATAAAACACTTGAATATAATACTTACTACCATGAACATTTGTCAGGAGATAGTCGAAATAGGTTAATACAATGCAGTAAACTGGGACAGCTAATACTTACAGAATTAGCACACTTTAGAATGAAACACTGTTATGCACTATTAATAAATTTATCATACACAAAATACCTAATCTTGACTGTTGTGACCAAGTGTTGTCAAAACTGAAATGTAACAGATATTTTTACTTAAGTTGGCTTAACAGTCTCTGTTAAGATATTCATCTATGGAGTAGGAGGAGTTGCCTATTAAAAAGTCTTACAAACTCTGTTTAAACCGTTCTTTACCTGAAACCAAGTTTTTAATGGTTGCTGGCAAATCATTTAAAATGTTTGTTTCTGAATACTGGACCAATTTTTGGACCAAGTCAAGTGATTTTAGGTCTTTATGTATATTGTTCTTATTCCTAGTATTGATACTATGTATGGAGCTAGATTATTGGCTGGAAATAGAGATGCGTTACTTGCAACAAATTTCATTAAGAAATAAATATACTGAGAAGCAGTGGTTAGAATACAAAGTTCCTTGAACAGGTTTCTACAAGATGTTCTTGAATTTACACCACAAATGATTCTTATCACACGCTTTTTCACCCTATGTTTACATGAAATGGAGTGGGTTCTCTGGTCCAATTAAACCGATTATTTACTGTAAATGGTTTATGTTCGTCTACTTTGAGACTATTTGCAACCATTCATGTACTTCATGGTCCCAAACAAAGAAGGAATTTTTATGGGTGATAATGCGCCATATTACTGGGCCACAGTTGTTCGCAACTGGTGTGAAGAACATTCTGGAGAATTCGAATGAATGATCCTGCAACCCACATCACCCGACATGAATTCCATCGAACGTTTATGAGAAATCAGTTCGTGTATAAAATCCTGCACCGGCAACTCTTTCGCAATTACGGCGGCTATAAAGGCTGCGTGGCTCACTATTTCTGCGGGGGCTCTCCAGTAACTAGTTCAATCCTTAGTTCAATCCTGTCCACTTCGAGTTTCTGCGCTACACCGACCAAAAGGATATCCCATGACTTTATTTTAGTATCGTATACATTAGGTCTTTCTATTTTGTCACGCTGCTAGTCATTAGTTTTTATTTACCATGTAAAAGAATCTCTAACATTATCACCTTTTCTTAAATATTCTTAGGAACTTATTTTACAGATGAAAATAAGTATGATTAAATATGCGTAAATGTTGTACGAAAGTTCTTGTAGAACGCAAATTCTTTGAGATTAACGGCAACCGCTCACCAAAAAGCAGAAGCATTGATCGACAGGCAGCAACGAAAGGAAGAAGACTTGCTAGTTTTCAATCATTTGACGAGCCAGAGCACAACACACACACACACACACACACACACACACACACACACTGCATACATACGCCTATGTTCCTACATGGTGCCCGCTGTAATGACGGTCAGACAACGCCTACAATGGAAACGTTTCTTCGCCACGAATCCTTCCAACTGAAGCCGACGTGATCCCAACATTGAACCTTGCCTCACCCAAAAAAAATGGCTCTGAGCACTATGGGACTTAACTTCTAAGGTCATCAGACCCCTAGAACTTAGAACTACTTAAACCTAACCAACCTAAGGACATCACACACATCCATGCCCGAGGCAGGATTCGAACCTGCGACCGTAGCAGTCGCGCGGTTCCAGACTGTAGCGCCTTTAACCGTGCCTCACCCAGTTCATGTCACCATCCAACGGTGACCCTCCCACCTAACCACCCCATAGTCAGCTTGCAGAGATTCTTTATCTCCAACCTGGCCTCACCACCTTTCCCAGGTCCCTTTCTAAAACCGCTAACCTTCCACAGGAGAAAAGCCGTACACAACAATGCATAAATTAATTATCTTGCGTATTAATAGCCGCTTCAGCTGTTCTTGGGCCTTTATTACTGTATTACTACCGGTTTCGTTGCGCTAGAAGCCCCATCTTCAGGTGGCTTCTAGGCGCCACGAAACCGGTAGTGATATAGTAATAAACGCCCAAATACAGCGTTATTAATAAAAAAAATGGTTCAAATGTCTCTAAGCACCATGCGACTTAACATCTGAGGTCTTCAGTCTCCTAGACTTAGAATTACTTAAACCTAACCAACCTAAGGACATCACACACATCCATACCCGAGGCAGGTTTCGAACCTGCGACCGTAGCAGCACCGGGGTTCCAGACTGAAGCGCCTAGAACCACGGTTATTAATACCCAAGATGAATACTCATAGCTGTGCTTGCTCCATCTACAAGGTTGTCTGCATGAATTAATTAGTTACCATATATCACTGTCCTAATTCACAAAAAACCATACCTTAATTATCAAGTCCAATCAAACATATATTTATATCCTCTAAATTGAAACAACTCAGTATGAAAGGAGTTATCCATAAGGAGTTACAAACACTCAATGTATGATAAGATACAAATGTATGCTGAATAAACCATAAATTCGTTAGTTATCATACATCGCTGTTCTTATTTACAAAATAACTATACCTTGATTTCCAAGTGTAGTCAAACAAATATTTATATCCTCTGGGTTGAAACTAATCACTATGAAAGAAGTAACAGATGCATGAGGAGTCGCAAACAGTCAGTAAAAAAAAGTGACCAAAGTGAGTACAACGGAAGTACAGTCTGCAGATAAGAAATGTAACTCAGTTCATAAAATAAACATATGGGAGATTGCATATCGTGCTGTACGCATTAGACCCTGGGTGCAGGCAGAATGTGATCATTGTTTGTTCCACAGACATATCGAAGACCTGTATTGGACGAACACCATAAACAATATACGTGGATGAATATGTAGACATACAGCGAATAAATTCCTTCTTACCATATATACATTTGTTCAAACCTGACCTGCACATGTAAGGAGCTCTTTCAAACGTGTCAGTCGACGGGGGGTGGACAACCTGGAGCCTGGAGCTTGCTCAAACTGGTCGGTAAAAGAGTAGTAGGAGCAGAAGGATCGGCGAGCAAATTTAAACTGGTTGGTCTAGGAGGTCAGAGGTGGACAAGTTGTAGCTCTCTCAAACTAGCCGGTAAAGCAAGTTAAAACTGGTCTGTCCAAATGGTTGATGAAGAGGAACTGGGAAAGTTAGAATAAAAATACATTTTTAAAAAGAACAGAATTTATTTCCTACCCTGTTCACAAGTAATTTTATTTTATCTGAAGCAGACGTTACACTTTAGTATTTTCTTCATAACCATACTTCTACTGCCGGAAGGAAGGGCACCCTTTCGGTTCTAGGTTCTGAACTGCAGTACGCTTGTAAATATTATGTATCCATGAAGCCTTCTCACTGACTTTCACATACACAATCGTGTTCACGTGGTCAAAAGTTTGAAGCAATGTCATTCCATATAAGTTATCCCAAGATCGTCTCTGTATATTCCATGGAAAATACACATTAACCTCAACACAGTTTTACGTCTCTTGACACACTTCACATCTCTGAATGGTTTCGATGATGCAACATTTGCGGAGACTGTTGTGATAACACATCCATGTGTGAATGCAGTATCCTTAAATACAAACAGCTCACATCTATTCTAGAAGCCGAGATTGTCTATAACGGTGTTTGAATTTTGAGGTCTCATCATGAAAAGCCTTAGGTGTAAGGCACTACCTATTCATTTTTACAACTTGTTGCGCAGATCCCATGAGTGGTGAACATGGCCATGTAGTAATAATATGTATACTGCAGTTACTTTGGGAAAATATTCTGATGATTCAAACTCTATATGGGCATTTACTGACCCTGATTTCACAGTTTCATTCGGCAATCTGTCACGACAACAGCCGCTAATTTCCTAACTTTCTGTGGGCTGAGCACGCATCTGAATTCATCTTCCTTAACACACTCATACTAAGAAGGGTGAAACTTAGCACACATGTCAAACAGTAGGGTGTAACCGATATTACCCCAGCCCAGCTGTAAGTTATCGCATAGGTAAAACTCTGAATTAAGGTTAATTTTAGCACTGGTTCAATTACAATTGGGGAATTCACTTTAAAACGTTCTGTTTTCTGTCTGTATGCAGTGTCAGTAAATTGGATCGAGGTGTTTCTAACTAAACAGGTGTTATAATAGCCCGTATCTGCCTGGATGAAGTCGGTAGTATGGCATATCCCAACATTTGTCATAAATGGAAAGTTAATCGCAGTTGAATATAAATATTCTGTACATGAAAGAATTTTAAACGCAACTTGTCGGTTACAGAAACATGACTCACTTTTCATACAAATTTCTCCAGCGCGGTGTTATTCGCTTTAGCCTCACGTTGCTCTCCTTAAATGTGTGAGCTATCCGTTGAATTTCATCCTAGAACTAGCATCTGCACTGCGCTCACAACACTTTCCATGTTCGCGAAGTATCCCATCAGCATTTTGAGTGATATACACATGCTACAACGCTTGTACTCATTTATCGATCCATCAATGACCCATACTACAATCTGTAAACCATTCAAGTCCGAAGTTGATAAGGAAACATATGTTTTCAGAGTAGATGTGATTTCAATATTTCTTGTATAGTCAATTTCACATCAATCGATTTGTATTTTATTTCTTGAAACAAGAATTACATGTGAGTTGTGACGTCACTGTAGCGTCTCTCTCCTTTGTCACAAATTTTTTTCTAAGTCTAGCAAAACTCTTACTTGGGACTGTTAAGGCTTCGTGGTATTGAATTAGAATCGTAATCTCATCACTATCACTAAATGTCACTGAAGCAAAAGGTTCGTGCGAGAAATATTCCTGGCATATAGCTCGCTCATCGTATTGGACGCGGGCAGTTATATCGAGTGACGTCATTGGATCATTTCAAGCCTATCGATTCAAGGAACTTGTGATTCTCCTGTGTTACATGTGCTTCCGCTGTGAAGTGGTGTGCTCACAGTTGTGTGCATCGGTTTTATACCCAACACCTATGCTGCTGCTCCTACTTCATGCGTAAACATACGATTTCTTCACTTCGAAAGCCGATTAGATGTCCACCTTGTTCGACAGCATTCAACTAGAGATGGTGTAATATCTGGACAGTCACTAAAAGGTAATTGGCGTTGGCAAGCACCTAAATGATTTTATATCATGGGCCAACTGTAGGGAAGAACTCGAACACAGTGTGAAACAGTCTGCCACTGAAATATAAATTGTTGCAATATTGCACTCGACGTTAATTGTGCGAACTTGCAGTTTGTCCATTGGTTAAGCTAACTTGTGAAATATATCAGAATTTTTCTCCAAGACATGACTCAATGAGAAACCTAATTTGGTCCTGCTGGATCTTCATACTGACAATATATTCTCTGCTCTGTTGTTTTTATCTCTGTTTTAAATGGATTTACATTTGCGGGCAACTCAAACCCCTCTTCATATTGTTGTATAAACGCATTTATGTCATCAATATCATATGAGCCAGGGGATGTATCTAAAACTTTACCATTTCCTAGATGTAGTTTATTTTTCGCCTCAGTGATGTTGGGAATGCTGTTATAAATTTCCAGCCCAATCAATACAGTGCTCCATTTCCCCGTGAGTAAATCAATTGATGGAAAGTAATTCTGTGTAGAACCCACGATTGTTCTTTTAAAGTTAGAGTACATTACACCACCACATCTAAACATCAACTGATGCTGTGGTGTGGATGGTACTGGTTATTATAAAGTTGTCCCGAGGAGCATGAGGCATAAATGTCCACCCGCACATGTAACGAAATATTGGAAACGTAGAAATTTGTAGAACACATGATTGTTGCTGAAGTAGCGGTGCAGTTCTTCCAAACGGCCTAAATCGCCATACCAGCCAAAGTAGGAGACATAATTCCGTTTTTTAACTTATTCAACCTACTGTGGTCCAGATCCTCTGAATTGACAACCCGATATCCTTTAGGGCTCCAAATCGTCTTCGGCTCTGCGTTCTGCATAAACACTTCACAAAATCTTGGAATATGAATTTCTCTGATGAATTTAAGGATATTAGTATGTACAAATGAGATGTTAGGTATATAGCTAGAAGCGGTTTTCTATGAACACTCCAGCAACTTTCCTATGTGGTTTTTAACATGTTCCCTTCCGGCTAGTGACAATTTCCATTATCCAACTGCTCCTTTTTTACTTCGTCAATGTGTTCTTGAGTGCTTTGTGCATTTTTTACAGTTTAGGGCGGTGGTTGCTCTCCTCCGGCTAATGATCCAAAAGCTGAAAGTCCCGTCAGCATAAGAATTAGAAAAGAGCAAATTCTGCCCAATGTCTTAGGTATTGGCAGAATCCAAGGTGTTTTAACCAGTCCTCTTGTCTATTCTGCTTCAGCATCCTTTTAGCTGCTGACACAGATAAATGGTTGCAATTTTTGATCATCCTTGGGTTTGCTGCTTCTTCTTCTTCTTCTTCTTCTTCTTCTTCTTAAGTGGGGGCTGAGCAGCGCTGATCACTTGTTGGAAATTTATCCCAGCATCCTGTTTAAGTTTGGTGTGCATTGTTTTATCGATTGTAAATGCTACAATCTACATCTATATCTACAGGATTGCACTGCATTTCGTATTGTCAGAGGGTTCATCGAATCAATTTCAGAATATTTCAGTATTGTCCCATTCTCGAACAATGTGTGGGAAAAACTAAAATTTAAGTATTTCCATGTATGCTCTAATTTCTCTCATTTCATTATGATGATCATTGCTCCCGGCGCAGGAGGCGTCAACAAAATATTTCGCGTTCAGAGGAGAAATTTGGTGATTGAAATTTCGTGAACATATATCGCCACCGCGGAAAACGTCCTTGTTTTAATGATTGCCACAACTTGTGTATCATATCTGTGACACTCTCTATTCCATTGGACAATAATAAAAAACGAGCTGCCCTTCCTGCAACTTTTTCGATGTCCTCCATCAATCCTATGTGGTAGGGATCCCATACTATGTAGCAGTACTCCAGACAAGGATGGACAAGAGTAGTGTAGTCATTGTTTTTAGAAGACCTGTTGCATCTTTAAGTGTTCCCCAATAAACGTAGTCTTGGTTCACATTATCCACAACATTATTTGTATGATCTTTCCCGTTTACGTTGTTTGTAATTGTTTCCCTACACATTTTGTTTAGCTGACAGTTTTTAGACCTGAGTGATTGATTGTGTAATCGAAATTTAATGGATTCCTTTTATTAATCATGTAGACGATCTCACACTTTTCACACAATTTGTATTGTCTAGCCGGCCGCTGTGGCCGAGCGGTTCTAGGCGCTTCTGTCCGGAACCAGGTTGCTGCTATGGTTGCAGGTTCGAATCCTGCCTCGGGCATGGATGTGTGTGATGTCCTTAGGTTAGTTAGATTTAAGTAGTTCTAAGTCTAGGGGACTGATTACCTCAGATGTTAAGTCCGATAGTGCTTAGAGCCATTTAAACCATTTTTATGTTGTCTAAATCAGTTTGCAATTGGCTTCGATATCCAGAGGGCTTTACTAGGCAGTAAATGACAGAATCATCTGGAAACAGTATAACAAGGCTGAACCAGATCGTCTCCTGAACTGTTTATACGCATAAGGAACAGCAGAGGGCCTATAAAACTTCCTCGAGAAATGGTTTATGTCACTTTTGTTTTGCTTGAAGACTTGCATTCGATTGCTACGGATTGTGACCTTTCTGATAAGAAATCACTAATCCAGTCGCATATCAGAGACAACATTCCAAAGGTAAGCAATTTGCTTGTGGGGGAACAGTATCAAAAGCCTTCTGGATATCTAGAAATATGAACTAATTTGAGATCCCCTGTAGATATCACTCGTCATTACGTGTGAATAAGGAGCTAGTTGTGATTCGCACGAACGATACTTTCAAAATTCTATGTGTCAATAGATCATTTTCTTCGAGGTAATTCATAATGTTCAAACAAAGAATATGTACCATAATCATACTGCAGATCGACGTCAATCATATGGCTCTGTAATTTAGTGGACTACTTCTATTTCTCTTCCAGTCTTTAGGTACGGATCTTTCATTGAATGAGCAGCTGTATAAGATTGGGGCTATTGTATCGGCTTTATCTGAAAGGAATCTAATTGGTATATGATCTGGATTGGAAGAGTTTCCTCCATTATGTAATTTAAGCTGCTTCACTACCTTGTGGATTTAACTTTTAAGGTACTCATGGTGGCAGCTGTTCTTCATTCGAATTCTGTAGTACGTATTTTGTGCTCTTTGTTGAAGGAATTGCTCAAAGCCGTGTTTAATAGCTCCGCTTTATCGACAACGTCATTCGTAACATTACCAATGGTATCGTGCAGCGGAGGTTTGACTATGCTTACCGCTGGTGTATTTTACATACGACATAAATCTATTTGGATCTTCTGCTAGATTTCGAAACACAGTTTTGTTGTGCAAACTGTTAAAAGCATCTTCTATTGAAATCTACACTAAAATACGAGCTTCTGTAGAACATAGGCATTCCGAAGGATTTCGTGTTCTTTTATATTTGGCATGTTGTTTTCATTGCTTCTGCAAGAATCTTCTGACCTGTTTTGTGTGCCAGGTGGATCAATTCCATCTGTTATAAATTTATTTGGTATAAATCTGCCAGTCACAATCGACGCTATTTCTCCGAATTTAAGGCTCATGTGGTCTACACTTATTTGTAAATGGTTTGGAAGGAGTGGATATTGTATGTTAGGGATGCATCAAACAAATTCCTATCTCATTTTTAAAATAGATATATTTTGTCTTCAGTTTTGATAGATTATGATGTTTCGGTATTCAGTCTCGCTACAGAGACCTTTGACCACTAATTCCTCTACCTGTCACTATGTGCTAGACCATTGTCCTTTCTTGCACTTATTTGTTTGACTCTATCAGCTAAAGTTCGATCTGCAGCGTGTTTCACCAAACCTTTATTTAGAGCCTATACAGTATTATGTTTTTTAGAAGCTTTATTCAACAGATTAATTCCCTTATCGCTTTGTTCTAACTGCGTTCCCATCTTTGTTCCCAGTCCACAGCAGATATATGAGGGAATGTCTAATTCTGTGGGTAATTTGTTGAGATTACTGCCACTACCATGTATGATGCGCATCCTATAGCTACATTATGCTACTACTTGGAGGTTTGTGCGTCTTCTTATGTACCATGTCTTTCACTCTCCAGTGACAGGTTACATGAACATATGCATTTAGATGTTCTGAATAGTGGATCCTGCTGTTATCGCGTCAGATGTAATTTCAGCACTGTCTGCACATTGGAAGTGGCGATTATCCTGTCGAATGCTTTTCTGTTGCACTAGAACATTTCAGGCTGCTATTTTCTTACCAGATCTTTTCTGTTGCTTTTGGAACATTGTAGGTTACTATTTTCCCATTAGATCTTCTTCTGTTGGTCTTAAGCAATGGTAGTCGCATTTTACACATTCTCCAGTCTCATTCACATATTTACGCATATACTCTCCTTCATCCACAATTCTGTAACCATGTTCCCGAGCTTGTGCATGGTACCCTGCTTCTATACCAGGGAAGGAAAGTTGCTACTCACCATATAGCGGAGATGCTGAGTCGCGATAGGCACAACAAAAAGATTCACACAATTATAGCTTTCGGCCATTAAGGCCTTTGTCAGCAGTAGACGCACATACACACACGAACACACACGCACTCACGCAAACGCAACTTGCACACACGTCTGCTGCCTCAGAGAGCTGAAACTAGTAGTGTAGTTTCAGCTCTCTGAGACTGCTTTTAAGTTGCTACTTAAAATTTACACAAAACTTACTGGTGAATGCCATAATTTTAATGCAGTTGATTGTTATTTGTTTCTTAAATAACGGATGCCCTTTTTCGTAATGTTTCACACAGATATCATAAGTTACCTAAAGTGTTTCAGAGTGATGTGCTTTTTTGAGGTATGTTTATTGTGATAAGCATTTTGATGTCGATGGAGAATGTCAAATTGATGGATATCCTATTACGCTACGCTTTGAAGGCATTAAAGGGGACAAATAAAATAATTTTTTCAATTTACTGTGTGTGTTTTTCTTTTTAAAATGCGTACAAAACAAGTGCAGTCATTATAGCTTAGTCAGCTGAGGGTATGGTAGTAATATGGCTACTCTATATTAAACAATTTTGTCAGAAATAATGTTATTTTATTAGATATTGTGACACAATTTTCACTGGTACTTTGTTAAAACATAGTCGTCTTCCACAGCATTATTTTTTAAATAATTGTTTTTTGCTTGTCTTAAATTCACCCTGTAATGCGTTCAAACCGATAGTAGCAACAATATATTTAAGTATGCTATCTCTAAATTCCAGTTGTATGAATATAATGCCTTGAGGGTAAGTACTGCATGAATACATGTCTTTATCCACTGATCTAAATCTCATCATACATATTATGCTCATGCATGTAGCTCACAAAATGATTGAATAACGCTTTGACTTGGTTGTCACCAATTCAGCCTGCCTGTCACATTTCATGATATATGTATAGAGCTCGCAAATTTAATAATGTAAATAAATGCACTGCAGAGAGGCTTCAGATGTTAACGTAAGTGTCAGATATTCATACATGTGGAAGCTGGATGCCTTCTTGGTAAAGATGTAGGTGTCTGGAGGGGGGTGAGACAGGTAACTCTGTCATCATCTGAGCATCGGGTGCTCCATCATGCTACACATATGGTCCCACATCATGTCAGTAAATTGCACTTTAGCACTGCACTTAACAGTCCAGGTTTCTACTATTATTTGGCAGTCACTATACAGTGCTGTGTCTACTTTACACATTTAGATCCGTTGGCAATCGGTTGATAAGTAGTGGCGAAGAGCAGTAACCTGAACACCCTTGGCTTTAACACAACAAGCGGTTGTGCACTGAGAAGGAAATAATAAATGAAAATGCATAAACGCATAGAATAATAATAATGAGCAGTGAGAGTGAGAGGAATGAGTATTAATACATTCGATGTGAGTCAGTTTTCCGATCTGTCTAGATGCAGCTGATCTCCGCCGTCGCTTAGTGATGATTAATGATCTTTTTATTACAATGTACAGAGCACAAGTGCTGAGTATATCTGACAGTTAGCATGCCCTGATACTGCAGATGAGTGGTGGGGACAGGTAAGTGCTGTCCAATGGAAATTGGAACAACTATTTTGGATTGGGGGTGGTGGTGGCGGGAGATAAAAATCTTCGTTTCGATCGTGGCAGCCATATTGGGTCATAAATTATACTGATTCAGATAAATCTATCTAGGAAGAAATGTGGTAGCCATACTGGGTCATAATTTATTGTGATAAAGATAAGGGTGACAAATATGTAGAGGCAACCATTGTGGTAGCAATAATAATAATTAATTGGGCAATAAATTACAACAATAAGGCCCAAATGAACAAAAGATAACAGTGCAAGTGGTCTACAGGTAGAGAGGAAGGGGGAGGGGGGAAAAGGAGATAACAATGACTGGTGCAGTTTGTTTACATAAGGCTCATAAATCATTGTCCCACCTGTGTCTCTTTGCACCACTACTACAGTGTGTGGAGGAAGGTTCTTCTTTCCTCCCCTTTCCTGTTTCATTCAGGAATAGCGCAAGGAAAAAATAATTGTCTGCAAAGCCCTGTATTAGCTATAATTTATCTAACTTTGTCACTGTATTAGTTTCGCAAGGAGTAAGTGCGATGAAATCATACTTCTATGTTGTCTGACTTTTCTTGGCACGTACACTCTCGAAATTTCAACAGTAAACCTCTCTGTGATGCTCAGCGCCATTCTTGTTAACGACTGATACTGGAGTTTGTAACGCTTTACGAAAGCCTCCGCACCTCGTTGGATCTTCTCTATCTCTTCTATAAGTCCTATCTGTCAAGGTTCGCAGACAGACGAAATTACTAACGAACCTGTCGAACGAATGCTTTGTAATACAACTTTCCTGTTAAATTGTTAGAAATTTAGTCAGTCGGTGTCGTAATTTTGAAATGAGAGTTCGTATGAATGTCGCGTAATAAATATTTCGCGTGAAGCGCTGCGGCAACAGAGGCAAAGGTCAATTCTGAAAACTAAGCCACTGAATATTGAAAGTAACGTTATTAGGGAATACAACCGACTGACTACACAAAATAAGAGGGCATGTACATTCGCGAGTGCGTGGTTCAAAATAAGAATTAATACTGTAAAGGAAATAGGTCATAAGTGTAGTTACGTTGGTACACACACAATTGTATGCGAACGTACAATCGGGATAGAGGCACTTACGTTCTAAGTACTATCATTCTCCGTGGCCTGGGTAAAAATAATTATGGTTAAAATGCATTTATTCATCTAAGAAAGAAGATAATCGGATTCCATAATTAAATGAAAAGAAAGATTGCAGGTTCTGAATGTCGCGGCAAATATTACCTAAATATAGAAGTTGACATTGGCGGCCACGAAGGGAAAGAGATGAACACATTCAGGTACCTCAGTTGAGCATCGTCGTCATCGGAAATCATCGCCACCATTGAATTCTCCATACAAAATTAAAATAATAACTTTCAGATTTACAGGAGCTGGGATCCATGGTATGGTAAATGATACAATCGTATTGTTTCATAAGTTGTTTTCATTAAATAACACAATTTCACTTTAAATTACGGAGCACTTGGTATACATTTTATCACCAGGACTTGAGAACAACGAAATGTAATATTACTAACACCAATAAACGAAGAGCGTAAACCTTCTTTTGTCCGCCAGTGTTAAATACTTTGCAAATTATTTTTTGTTATGAGAATAGAATAATTATATATACATTTATCAACAAAAAAATTAATAAGTTCCTTTATAGTAAGCTACTTCTTTCTGGATGAATTATATTTCCTTAATGTTATCCCGGACATAAAATGCAAACTGGCAATGGCAAGAAAAGCGTTTCTGAAAAGAGAAATTTCTTAACATCAAGTATAGATTTAAGAGTCAGGAAGTCGTTTCTGAAAGTATTTTTGCATAGACAAGAAGAGATAGAACCTTTTGAAGTGTGGTGCTATAGAAGAATGCTGAAGATTAAATGGGTCGATCATGTTACAAATCAAGAGGTGCTGAATAAAATTGGGCAAAAGAGAAATTTATGGTACAATCTGACTAAAAGAAGGGATTGATTGGTAGAACACATTCTGAGGCATCAAGGGATCATCATTTTAGTACTGGAGGGAAGTGTGGGGTGGTAAAAATCGTAGTGGGAGACCAAGAGATGAATAGAGTAAGCAGATTCAGAGGGATGTAGGTTGCAATAGTTACTCGGAGATGAAGAGGCTTGCACAGGATAGAGTACCATGGAGAGCTGCATCAAACCAGTCTTTGGACTGAAGACCACAACAACAGCATAATGCTCTCCCAGTGAACCTCAGTACAGCAGCTGCTTTTAAACTATTTGATTAATGTAATAATTCCACCTTAGGCCGCTCCGGTTGGTTACTCTTAGATATTTAACGGTAGTTACCGTTACCAGTCTTTTGTCACCTATAACGTACTCGAACAGTAATAGATCTCTTCACCTATTTATTCGCAATAACTACGTTTGTATAGTTTCTATGTCGCTGCCAGTCCCTGTACCAATCGTCGGTCCTCTGTAGATGTTACTACAGTTCGCTACAGTTTTCTGGCGTAGTAGCCTTCATACAGACAGCAGCGTTGTCCGCGAAAAGCCTCATGGACACTCCAGCGTTATAGACTAGAACATTAATATAAATTGTAAATAATAGCGGCCCTGGAACATTCGCTTGCGGTACTCCCGAAATTGTCTCTAGATTTGTCCATTTTGTTCCACTCAGAACGGCATGTTGAGTTCTAACTGCAAAGAGGTCCGGTATCCAATCAATCGAAGAATTTTATTTTTTGGAGTATGGGTGGGAGGAGGGCTGGTTGGGGGGTGGAGGGTACGTAATCGTATCTAGTCTACCCAAGTTTTGAAAGGAGTTGATTTGGGTTCATTTCTTCACTTCCAGCTAAAACAATTTCAAAACTGTCTGACAAAGATCGTAAAGCATCTAGAAGACATGGTAAGATGTCAGTGTAACTTTGTACATGTAAACACCATCTGATGGTGTCATTAGTGCCACAAGAGAATTTTGCAAGTATCATGTTTGCATTTTTGTATGTTGGCAGCGCTATAGACTGTATTAATATCGCTGACAGCGCTCTGCGACCTCAGCAAGGGATTCTGTGGTTGGACGGACTAGCAGTTAGCGAGTGGATGGAGAAGTGTTTGGATATGATTACTTAGTGGAGACTCAGTGTTGGTAGAACATGCACTGTAAAATGAGGATGGATGTAGTTGGTAATGTTTGGGCCGTGGAATTAATGACAAGTATATAATTTTTGGCACTAGATGTCACATCAATAAGGTAAATGCTTCTGTGACCTTGTAGTCAAGGGAAGGCAGGATTCGGTTACGATTGTGGACGGGGTTGTAATCAGTATTATCAAAGCAAAAAACACAAAAATTTCGTATACTTGTGTGAGACACCGTTATTATCCCTGACAAGGTTTGAAAGGGGAGTCAGGGGTGTCTCTATTCGGCCATTTGGTCGAATCGTGAAATTTCTAAATTTTTGGGGCAGCTGCATGTGACAGATGCTCAGTGTTATACTGTGTAGAAACGTAAGGGCAAACATTCTATTGTATTGTATTAAACTGGGTACATAAAAGCGACGGAGAGGCTTTGTCCCGCCGTAGCCCTCAGTGGTTCACAACTCCACAACAGGCCACAGTAGCCCATCCACCCCATCGCCGCCCCACACTAACCCCAGTGTTATTGTGTGGTTGGGCCCTCAGAGGTACCCCCTGGCAATGTCTCATACCAGACGAGTGAAGCCCCAAATGTTTGCATGGTAGAGTAATTATGATGTACGCATACGTGGAAACGATGCTTCCGCAGCAATTGCCGTCACAATGTAACTGAGGCGGAATAAGGGGAACCAGCCCGCATTCACCGAGGTAGAGGGCAAACCGCCTTAAAACCCATCCACAGGGGACGTTTCATATGGATCCTGGCAGGGTCGCCATATGAAACGTCCCCTTAGAAAAATTAATGAATTACTGTGCTGGTAAACCTCTTACATTATTTGATTTTCAAACAGCTGAGCAGAACTGAAGGTACTCAAACATTTCGCTCTTTACTTATTCTGATCAACACTAAACTGACACAATATTTTTAGCGCAACGCAATCTGACTTTCAATAATCCCTACAAAAGAATGGCCCTGACTAACATTAACCTATACGTTTCACAAATCACTTACCTCACAAAAATCTTCGTTACTCGAATTACTGCAATACAGCGAGCGCCAATACTGCCAGCTAAATAAAAGATTCTAACTACTGAAGTCACTAACTGATAGGCATAGTTAGCAAAAAGAAAGATTTTTATAGAGAACAAACAATGTATTTACCTTAATAGTGTTCAAAAGTCATAATATATATATATATATATATATATATATATATATATATATATATATATATATATATATATATCAGTTCATGACATCCAGTCTTACAAATTTGCTCTCTGTGATGGATCATCCGCTCTCTAAACTCTGCCATCTCACTCCCCACATCCACCACTGCTGGCGGCTCACCTCCAACTGTGCAACGCTACGCGCTGTTTACATCCAACTGCCCAACACTACAATAGCGAATATTACAACAATGCCAACCAGCCACAGACTGCACACAGCACAGCCAGTGATTTTCATACAGAGCGCTACATGGCGTTACCAACATAAAAACCTAAACAGCCTACTTACAAGTCCTCTCAACCCGCGAAGTTTCGTTTTCCTCTTGCCGTGAATTTCCAAAAGTGTTCCTGGAGAAACCTAGCTCAAGATTTATCATAGGTCTATGCATCATGAAGACGTAATAAATCTCCTGGCGACGATCTGTTACCTTCTGCACTCTGTGGCGTTCATAACAAGAACACATTGATCATGGAAATACTGTTATCACTAAGATGTGTAATGGAACTGAAAATTTGTATCTGTCTTGATCCTTTCCTTTCTCGTGTCTTTGTATCGCCATTGGCCCACCTCAACAATGCAACCCTTAGATCTCCGTTTGACAGGTTCTTGCTCATGAAAGATCTACGGAGTTCCACGCAGATCTTGTTGGAAACGACTTAACGCTGCGGCCGATCGCGACGGGCGATGACGGTAGAGTAGCCAGCGGATGCAGGCCATCACAGGCGGCAGCCTCGCGCGGGCTCGCTTTCTAATCAGACCGCAGTTGAGAATGTCAGGGGGCCCACCGCACCGCAGCCAACTGCCTCATATGGTCAACGGCGGCGGAGCGCCTGCGGCCATTCCAGCTGCGCGCGCAGCGTCCCGCCTCAGGGCGGCACGTCCAAGCGCTCACTCAGTTTTTCTACCCAGTTTTCACTTACGAGCAGTTCGCGACCCTCTCGTAACGAATAAAAGGGAAGTGCCACTCGCGTGAATCCCACGTGGGCGATTTGGGACTTCTAGAGGGCAGTGACGAGGGCGGAGGCTTGAGCCAACTCAAGTACAGTGTTGCTGCAATGTTCTTCGGCACGAAACTGCAGTCGCGTAATCGGCCTAGTGCACTGTAGGACCATTATCTCCCTTGCATCACCCCACCTTCATCGACATTAGCGCCTTGCTAAACCCTAGAATCCAAAACAATTCTTCCAACACTTTTATTTTTTAAACGACGAAAGATAGATGAATATGTAGCTTTAATCACTAACTAATGAGTCATTGATACAACAGGTACTGCAACAAGTACAGTAGAATGCTGAAGCTATTCTCAGTACATCTCGACTGCTGTCTACAACTCCTTATCAGAAAAGAAAGCCAGCTATCTACATTAAAAGTAGGCACTTGTTACAAAATACACTGACGGAAAATAGGATCACAAGACCAAGAAGGAGTTGTGTGACGTAAACGAAACCTGCTGGGTGCGTTTCTACATCTATTCAAATTTCACGTCTGTCGCAAAAGGGTGACACTGGTAGTGCCACTGTGAGATGCAAATCAGGTTTTGCTTTAAATACGAATGGTCGTGAGCGTTGGTTTTGTATGAGATTGGACCTGGTGAGTTCATGTTAGTCAAGAATACCTTTAATGTTACAAAGGCGCCATTATAAGTATCTCACTGAATTTCAACGTGGTCCTGTATTAGACAACGGGAAGCTGGATGTTCGTTCTGCGATACTGCAGAAAGACTTGGCAGGAATGTAGCCATAGCACATTATTGGTGGCAGCGGTGGTCACGAGAATGTAGGGTAGCAAGGAGAGCGGGCTTCGGACGGCCACGTGGCTCTACCGAGAGGGAAGACCGTCGTGTTCGGCATATGGCTCTGGTGCATCGTACTACATCGGCAGCAGAAATTTGAGCAGCAGTTGGCGCCACAGTGACACAACGAACTGTTATAATCGATGACGTCAAGGACATCTCCGAACCCTTAGTGTGCATTCCATTGACCGCAACTACCGTCATTAGCGATATCAGTGCTGTCAAGTGGGAGTTCATTGGAGGGCAGAGTAGAGGTCTGTTGTGTTTTCTGATGAAAGCTGGTTCTGCCTCAGTATGAGTGATGCCCGTGTGTTGTTTGGAAGGAGGCCAGTTGAGGACCTTCAAAAAATGGCTCTGAGCACCATGGGACTTAACTTATGAGGTCATCAGTCCCCTAGAACTTAGAACTACTTAAACCTAAGCTAAGGACATCACACACATCCATGCCCAAGGCAGGATTGGAATCTGCCACCGTAACGGTCGCGCGGTTCCAGACTGTAGGACCTAGAAACGCTCGGCCACACCGGCCGGCTTGAGGGCCTTCAACCAGGCTATCTGCATCTAGACACTCCTGGAGCTATGGTCCGGAGTGCGATTTCGTATGATAGCAGATCCGCTCTCGTGGTTATCCCACGGTCCTCGTCAGTCTGGTGAGTCGACCTGTAACGCTGCCATTCATGAACGGCTTTCCAAGGGTGTTTTCCAATAGGATAACGCTTAGTTAACATACCGGTGTTGTAACACTACATGCTCTACAGAGTGCCGATACGTTACCTTGGCGCCGGCCGGTGTGGCCGTGCGGTTCTAGGCGCTTCAGTCTGGAACCGCGTGACCACTACGGTCGCAGGTTCGAATTCTGCCTCGGGCATGGGTGTGTGTGATGTCCTTAGGTTAGTTAGGTTTAAGTAGTTCTAAGTTCTAGGGGACTGATGACCGCAGAAGTTAAGTCCCATAGTGCTCAGAGCCATCTGAACCATTTTTGTTACCTTGGCTTGCGCAATCACCAGATCTTTCTCGAATGAAGCACATATGGAGCATTATTGGGTGGCTACCCCAGCTTCGACCACAAGCAGTATTAACCGCCCCTGTATTAACCGACCAAGTGCAACATGCGTGGAACTCCACTCAGAAACTGACAACCGCCACTTATCAATACCACGCATGAGTGCGTGCTTGCATTCAACATTCTGGCGCTTACGCCGGTTATTAATGAACCAGTACTTCATATTTGTGATGGCTTATCTCGCACTTATATTAACTAGTGATCTTGCAATGTTAATCACTTATATATGTTGCCAAGACAAATGTATTCTCGAAATTTCATTACTTTGCGATATTTTTTTTCCATCAGTGTATGTTGCATTGCACGACTGCACGACTCCTCTCCCTGGCGGCAATTGCTCCACCCATATCCTCCTCCGCCAGTTAAAAGCATCCAGGCTACAATGTGTGCACTACAATTAATGTTTGTATATCACTTGATTGCTGGTCTTTTTACTTCTGAACTGACAGAGATTGCAAGAGTTCAGGCTGCCGTTGCTTTGTGTCTGATAACTGCCACGAATAATAATAAGAATAACAATAATAATAATAATATTTATAGTGATATAGTGAAGACCTGTAGCAGTGTAGTAGCCGTTACATAGTTCCTGTTGTGTTGCACTGTCAGTTAGATCGGTTAACTCTTTCTAAGTGAATAATTAATCAACTACCTACAAATAAAGACATTTTAATGAGATAGTTGAGCATATGTAATGGACTCTACTGGCCATTAAAACTGCTACACCAAGAATAAATGCAGATGATAAACGGGTATTCATTGGACAAATATATTATACTAGAACTGACATGTGATTACAATTTCACGCAATTTGGGTGCATAGATCCTGAGAAATCAGTACCCACAACAACCACCTCTGGCCGAAATAACGGCCTTCATACGCCTGGGCATTTAGTCAAACAGAGCTTGAGTGGCGAGTACAGGTACAGCTGCCATGCAGCTTCAACACGATACCACAGTTCATCAAGAGTAGTGACTGGCGTATTGTGACGAGCCAGTTGCTCGGCCGCCATTGACCAGACGTTTTCAATTGGTGAGAGATCTGGAGAATGTGCCGGCCAGGGCAGCAGTCGAACATTTTGTGTATCCAGAAATGTCCGTAAAGGACCTGCAATAAGCGGTCGTGCATTATCCTGCTGGAATGTAGGGTTTCGTAGGGATCGAATGAAGGGTAAAGCCACGGGTCGTAACACATCTGAAATGTAACGTCGACTGTTCAAAGTGCCGTCAAAGCGAACAAGAGGTGACCGAGACGTGTAACCAATGGCACCCCATACCATCACGTCGGGTGATACGCCAGTATGGCGATGACGAATACACGCTTCGAATGTGCGTTCACTGCGATGTCGCCAAACACGGATGCGACCATCATGATGCTGTAAACAGAACCTGGATTCATCCGAAAAAGTGACGTTTTGCCATTCGTGCACCCAGGTTCGTCGTTGAGTACACAGTCGCAGGCGCTCCTGTCTGTGATGCAGCGTCAAGGGTAACCGCAGCCATGGTCTCCGAGCTGATTAGTCCATGCTGCTGCAAACGTCGTCGAACTGTTTAGGCAGATGGTTGTTGTCTTGCAAACGTCCCCATCTGTTGACTCAGGGACCGAGACGTGGCTGCACGATCCGTTACAGCCATGCGGATAAGATGCCTGTCATCTTGACTGCTAGTGATACGAGGCCGTTGTGATCCAGCACGGCGTCCGTATTACCCTCCTGAACCCACCGATTCCGTATTCTGCTAACAGTCATTGGATCTCGACCAACGCGGGCAGCAATGTCGCGATACGATACACCGCTATCGCGATAGGCTACAATCCGACCTTTATCAAAGACGGAATCGTGATGGTACGCATTTCTCCTGCTTACACGAGGCATCACAATAACGTTTCACCAAGCAACGTCGGTCAACTGCTGTTTGTGTATGAGAAATCGGTTGGAAACTTTCCTCGTGTTAGCACGTTGTAGGTGTCGCCTCCGACGCCAACCTTGTGTGAATGTTCTGAAAAGCTAATTTGCATATCACAGCATCTTCTTCCTGTCGGTTAAATTTCGCGTCTGTAGCACGTCATCTTCGTGGTGTAGCAATTTTAATGGCCAGTAGTGTATATGATACAAACTAGAAGGTATGTTTATAATGATTGTGCTGTATGAGGAAGATATTCATACACTCATTTCACAAGATGTATTCGAAAAAACAACTTTACTATTGGGACTTTGTGTAATCAATATTACAGTCATACAAAGAACGATAACAGTAATGAATTTTGGAATTTTGTGGTAAGGTTCAATGGGACCAAATTACTGATATCATCGGTCCCTAGGCCTACACACTAATTAAATTAATTTAAACTAACTTACGCTAAGGACAACACACACAAACATGCCCGAGGGAGGACTCGAAGCCGGCCGAAGTGGCCGTGCGGTTAAAGGCGCTGCAGTCTGGAACCGCAAGACCGCTACGGTCGCAGGTTCGAATCCTGCCTCGGGCATGGATGTTTGTGATGTCCTTAGGTTAGTTAGGTTTAACTAGTTCTAAGTTCTAGGTGACTAATGACCTCAGCAGTTGAGTCCCATAGTGCTCAGAGCCATTTGAACCATTTTTGAGGACTCGAACCTCCGACGGGGGCAGCCGGCCGAACCGTGACAAGAGGTCTTACATCACGCGGCTATCCCGCGCTGCAGTAATGATATTTAAACAAAATTTCGTCACCGAAACAACTGAATGCTTTCTGTTTTTACCCCTCAGAAAATTTCATTTTATCTCTCAGGGGTAATCACCGCCCCCCCCCCCCCTCCCTATCCCCGCCCCACGTTGCGAATCACTGCCCTATATTGTCTTCAGTCTTTAGGTCACAGACCTGCAGAAAACCTGCTCATGTAAACAGACAACCGAAAAAATTTCCAGGTGTAATGGTGAGACACTAGACTCCTATTCAGGAAAAGGACGGTTCATGGTTCAAATGGTTCAAATGGCTCTGAGCACTATGGGACTTAACTTCTGAGGCCATCAGTCCCCTAGAACTTAGAACTACTTAAACCTAACTAACCTAAGGACATTACGCACATCCATGCCCGAGGCAGGATTCGAACCTGCAACCGTAGCGGTCGCGCGACTCCAGACTGTAGTGCCTAGAACCGCTCGGACACCCCGGCCGGCCACCCCTTTTCGAACCTGATAATGTTGATGATGTAAGAAACGTTCTGTTTGCAGCAAAAAAAAATTATGTTATAGCAATAAAGATGTGTGTAATGATCATACAGGTTTATTGATAATATATCCAAAATACAATCACATGCAAAATACAGAAAAGCCGACAATGGTGGGTAGGCTTCATATTTATATTGCCCATCCTTCGCTGGCCACTGACAGGTACTGTAATAAAATGCTTTCTGCTTCTCCGGTATGTGTTTTAGAATTTTTTTTACATCGTTTGGCTTCTCCTTTTTTTTGGAACATGGCCACTATATGCTTATTTAAATTGACATTGCGCCTTCATTAATTCAATACCTTCTAACAGGCACTTCTGATGATGCAACATGGCGCCTTGTTATACTAAACAGTGCGTACAGATATAAGGGTCAGTTATTTCCGATAAACTTAATTTGAAAAGAAAGTGGACATGGCCCCTTTTCCGACTCAGCAAGTCAACTGGCATCCTTGTGCAACACCTGTCTGTTGTAATTGGCAAACCATGATGGTAGCAGGCAGACAAGGGCAACGATCAGTCTCCCTCTGGTTTGATATGCCGACAGACCAGACTTTTGACAAGTTACTGATAGTACAGATTATCTATAATTCGCAGTATCTGATCTCTTAGGAACCAATTACATCGAATCATGATACGTTGTTTCACTGTATGTAAAGTTTTAATGCTTTAAAGAAAGTTGCGTTTAGAAATCTTTTGGAGGTTTTTGCTTACCCCAAGCGATAGGCTATTTGTCAGTTCGTTTCATGGATCTGAAGATAGTTGTTAGTCAACAGAAGCCGGTTATAATCTAGTTATTACTGGATTGTATTGCGACCAAGACTAATAAAATTTATAACTCGCTACCTTCCACAAGAGCGAAAACAACACATTTCTATTAGGACATCTCTTGTGCTACAATTTTGAAATAAATAATTTTACGAGGAGCGTTCAATAAGTAAATAAGTAATGCAACACTTTTTTAACGGTCAATTTTGGTTCATAAAACTCGGAATTTGTTGGGGTACATCGTGTAATATTCTCGATTCAAACACTAAAGTTTCGTGAAGTTCCGTGAAGTGCCTCCAAAATGGCATCTGTTACGGAGGTGCGTTCCAAACACAAAGCTGAGTTTCTTTTGGCGGAAAACCAGGGTATCATAAATATTCATAGGCGATTGAAGATTGTCTGCGAAGAGCTGGCAGTGAAGTCTGGTCGCACTCGGCTGTGACTCCTGCAATGTTGGAACGTGAGCCACAAAAATACAAACCAACTTCTCCTTCTCCACGACAACGTAAGGCCTCACACAAGTCTACGCACCCGAGAAAAACTCGCAAAACATCAATGGACTGTCCTTCCTCGTCCATCCTACAGCCCGGATCTCGCACCTTCTGACTTCCACCTGTTTGGCTCAATGAAGGATGCACTCTGCGATAAGTAGTACGTGGATGACGAGATTTCTGACGCATCAAGACTGATTAGTCGAGTGGTACCATGCAGCCATAAAGGCCCTCCCATTAAGGCGACGTAAGGCCACCGCGTTCAATGGAGATTATCTTGAAAAATAGGGTTTTGTAGCCAAAAGAGTGGGTAATAATGTGGCGCATTGGAATCCTGAATAAAACCAACCTGTTTTCACGAAAAAAATGTGTTGCATTACTTATTGAACGCCCCATGTATCTCTTCAAAGAAAAATATCCTTCGAGAGAAAGGGCAACTGTCACTATAGGATTTTATGAGGAGTGAAATTGGAAAATCATCTACGTGGCAAATCTCAAGCTTGTCAGCAGGCTCAAAAACCAATATACCACTTGTATATGACCTATTGGCATCCAAAACATTGAGAAGGTATTGTGAATCATGATGCCCACCCTACCACTGAAAAAAAAAACTGAGACAAACAAGCAGATAAATAATCTTAAGAACGATCTTAGTGCCACATCAGGAAACTGATTGGTTCTAAGTGCAAATAAGAAAGTTTCATGACAGTTTGGAGGAACACTAAAAGTATATGGAAAAAGAATGCTGTAGAGCCTGTCCATTAAAAGTCCACAAAGCGCAGTTAGGGAATATGCTAAACATCCTTTTCCAGAAGACAAGTGAGGGATAAGACAGATGTGGGGCCACAATTTTTGCTGAGAAACAATATAGAGGTGATGGCACCAAATAGGGGACAGCAGCTATGAGCGAAGAACGGTGGAGCCTTCGTGCGTCCTCTAACGTAAGTGTTACATTGACGGCCCAAATCAAGTGTTAAATGAGAAACACCGAAATATTGTGTTTAGAAGTAGCTGGCCTTGTTAATCATTCATTTATGTGCACCATTCTTATTTGCACTGCTGCATTGGATTTCCTGATTAAAGAAGCAAAAAGCTGGTTCTGTATAGTTACTACAATTATTCATTATCTGAGTGAGATAGCCGTAATGGCGGCTAAAGAGGTTACATCCCCGTCGGTTAATTCTAGTCATGAACCAAACTCACCGACACTTCCGAAGTATGAATTCTTAAAATACATCGTTAGTGACAGGGAAGTAAAGAAGCAGTATAGAACGAGTCTGTTTGATCGTACTTATAATTACTATCCAAAATAATATATTACACGTGTCCATACAAATAGAGGCTAGGAGGAAAACAGATAATGCACGAAATGGCAAGAGAATGTAGCAAGACAAAAAAGTAAAATACGAGGGTGAGTCAAATGAAAACCTTAAAGTTGTAATAACAAATCGAAATTTCGCGCCGTTATCCTGTAAGTTGGTAAGTGTGCTACAAACAGCGTGCAGAATGGCCTGTAGGTGGCAGCATAGTGCAGATGCACACATACCGTCGCAGTATCAGTATAAAAATTGCCGCCCCACTTGCGACTTGCACCAGGGAAGAACAGCGTTCTGTTATTCGGGTTTTGCGTAGTGAAGTTGTGAATCCTACTGAAATTCATCGACGAATGAAGGTTCAGAACGGTGGTGTATGTCTGACACAGCAGCAAGTCTACGAATGGAGTAGGAAGTTCGCAAATGGTGTGATTTCAGTGGAAGATGCTCCTCGTCCAGGTCAGGCACGAGTTGTGACTCCACAGAACATTGCAGCAGTTGAAGCCATAGTGAAGGAAAACCGTCGAGTGACACTGAATGACATTGTAGCATGTTTACAGTTAGTCATGGGTCAGCACACCACATTGTGCATGATGTCCTCCAGTTTCAGGAAGTATGTGCAAGATGGGTGCCACGGCAGCTGACTCCTGAAGTGAGAGAACGACGTGTTGATGCTTGTGAAGAACTTCTTCGGCGCTTTGAACGAGAAGATGATGACTTCCTTACAAGAATCGTTACTGCCTCATCACCAAGTGATTTCCATATGTTAGGACCACTCAGGGAAGCAATGGGAGGAAAGAAGTTCCGTTCTGATGAAGAGGTACGCCACGTGATGCATGAGTGGTTGCGCGGACTACCAAAAGAATTTTTTTCTAATGGAATTTATCCAGTTTGTAAGCGCTGGAGGACTTGCACTGAGCGTGGGGAAGATTATGTTGAAAAGTGATATACACTCCTGGAAATGGAAAAAAGAACACATTGACACCGGTGTGTCAGACCCACCATACTTGCTCCGGACACTGCGAGAGGGCTGTACAAGCAATGATCACACGCATGGCACAGCGGACACACCAGGAACCGCGGTGTTGGCCGTCGAATGGCGCTAGCTGCGCAGCATTTGTGCACCGCCGCCGTCAGTGTCAGCCAGTTTGCCGTGGCATACGGAGCTCCATCGCAGTCTTTAACACTGGTAGCATGCCGCGACAGCGTGGACGTGAACCGTATGTGCAGTTGACGGACTTTGAGCGAGGGCGTATAGTGGGCATGCGGGAGGCCGGGTGGACGTACCGCCGAATTGCTCAACACGTGGGGCGTGAGGTCTCCACAGTACATCGATGTTGTCGCCAGTGGTCGGCGGAAGGTGCACGTGCCCGTCGACCTGGGACCGGACCGCAGCGACGCACGGATGCACGCCAAGACCGTAGGATCCTACGCAGTGCCGTAGGGGACCGCACCGCCACTTCCCAGCAAATTAGGGACACTGTTGCTCCTGGGGTATCGGCGAGGACCATTCGCAACCGTCTCCATGAAGCTGGGCTACGGTCCCGCACACCGTTAGGCCGTCTTCCGCTCACGCCCCAACATCGTGCAGCCCGCCTCCAGTGGTGTCGCGACAGGCGTGAATGGAGGGACGAATGGAGACGTGTCGTCTTCAGCGATGAGAGTCGCTTCTGCCCTGGTGCCAATGATGGTCGTATGCGTGTTTGGCGCCGTGCAGGTGAGCGCCACAATCAGGACTGCATACGACCGAGGCACACAGGGCCAACACCCGGCATCATGGTGTGGGGAGCGATCTCCTACACTGGCCGTACACCACTGGTGATCGTCGAGGGGACACTGAATAGTGCACGGTACATCCAAACCGTCATCGAACCCATCGTTCTACCATTCCTAGACCGGCAAGGGAACTTGCTGTTCCAACAGGACAATGCACGTCCGCATGTATCCCGTGCCACCCAACGTGCTCTAGAAGGTGTAAGTCAACTACCCTGGCCTGCAAGATCTCCGGATCTGTCCCCCATTGAGCATGTTTGGGACTGGATGAAGCGTCGTCTCACGCGGTCTGCACGTCCAGCACGAACGCTGGTCCAACTGAGGCGCCAGGTGGAAATGGCATGGCAAGCCGTTCCACAGGACTACATCCAGCATCTCTACGATCGTCTCCATGGGAGAATAGCAGCCTGCATTGCTGCGAAAGGTGGTTATACACTGTACTAGTGCCGACATAGTGCATGCTCTGTTGCCTGTGTCTATGTGCCTGTGGTTCTGTCAGTGTGATCATGTGATGTATCGGACCCCAGGAATGTGTCAATAAAGTTTCCCCTTCCTGGGACAATGAATTCACGGTGTTCTTATTTCAATTTCCAGGAGTGTAGCTTTGTACCACTTCTTCACAATAAATAATATTTTAAAAATATTTAAGGTTTTCATTTGACTCACCCTCGTATTTTCAGTGTTACCCGTATTTCGTCCTTACATATTATGTAGGTCTTTTTACAATAAAAGAAAGTATTAACTGTGTCCTAAAACAAAGTCACAAAAGAAAATTGTGTAACTACAGCCCCGAGGCCGCCACAGCAGCCGTATGCCTGAATGTCATCCCTCACATCAACGATAAATGGATACTCACACTAAGGCATTCAGAAATGCCAACGTGAAAACAGTACCCAGAATAGAATTAAAACCCAACCTAAAGGTTGCAGATTCAGCAATTGATACACACATAAATAAAGACGCAACAACTTCAGTTGCCATTCGCGTCGTTTGATTTCATTTCAGTTTATCATTTTCATGTCAAGACGTGAGATAATTTTTTTCGACAAATTAAAGAAATTAATTTGATTTATTTTTATTTTACCATGCTTATACGACAAGAAACATAGTTCTTTTGAAGTAATTGAAGAAGATGAGCTTTGAAGGAAAGATATTTCAGTGCCTTCTCAAGATTTTTAAGTCTTAGCTTATGAATCTTAGGAAGAAGAGGCACAGTTTGATTCTAATAAAGATTAACAACTTTTATTTCATCTCCAGAAATTACATAGTTTTAAAGGCGATGTAGCTGGGGCGAGAAGGCGCACAATGGCGAGCGCAAGTCGAGGCTCTCGGGCTCTAGTTCGATACCCAGCCCCGTCGGAGGTTTTGTACTCTTGGGGACTGGGTGTTGTGTGGTCCTCATCATTATTTCATCACCATCGACGCGCAACTCGCCGAAATGGCGTCACATAAAAAGACTTGCCCTAGGCGGTTGAACAACTCTACATGGAGTCTTCTGTCCAATAATGCCACACGATAGTTTCAGTTCAGAGGCAATGTGTTTCATTTGTGATAATACAAGTACAGAAATAGAGCAGAAATATTTTAAATAGTACAGCTATAGTCAACAAAAGTCATTTATCATTGCTTTTAAACTTTTTTACAAGAGAATAAAATACTTAAGTTCAATAAAAATATCTCTCAGTTTTGACTTCTGTTTCTTACACAACTGCATTGTTGGGATCAGATATTGCAAAGTTTACTGTAAGACTCCGTATGCTGTTGAAGAATGAATGGCAACACTGACAACGTGTCTTTCTGTTTTGCAAATGATAAACATGGTTGGTCTTTCGGATGAAGTACGGCATGGGGTACATCTGTCATGATGTTTCCTCTTTTGAATACTTTGACATTTTTTCACTCTTCTGTGTCACAGTGAAAATTTTTGTATAGCTATTTCGGATTGACGACAATGAGACGCTGATCATACTGCATTTTGAGATCTTACACGCCTGCAGTGACTATGTAGTGTATCAGTACGATCTTTAAAATCAAAGAAGTCAGTTGTATTCTTTGGAATTACGTGGAATTGGTTCATTGCTTTAGCTGACTCACCAGTCTTGTGTACAGGGTGATTATAATTAAAGCTAAACTTTCAAACCACTGCTCGGAATGACGCCAAATTGCAACAGAATGTAATTGGAAAAGAGAGAAATAGTTACAAAATGTAGCAATATATAGTGATCGACTACAAATGGCAAATGAATCACACAACAATGCCTAAGGTGTACGTCTGACGTTAAACAAACCATATTGCTCAGTGTGCATGGGTGTACAGGTGTGGTACTGTTAGTTACGTAAGTCCATCCAGCATGGCGAGGTCGTATCACATCGGATTGGAAAAATCGGTTTTTAATTGTCCTGAGGCCAAAAACTGCATAAAAAGCATCAACCACATCGGTTTTTAAGTCTACTGAGGCCAAAAACCTCATAAAAAGCATCATTCAAAATCAAACTGGATTATTGATTTCCGTGTAACTGGCGCAAAACATGGTCAATATATTGTCCACCGTTTTCTGCAACAAGTTCAAATAGAGAAACACCATGTGCCACAACTGATCGAAGTGTTTCTGGGGTCACATTGAGAATGTGTTGCGCAATGCGTGCCTTCAATGCAGCTAAGTTTGCAGTCAGAACACTGAATACAACATTTTTCAGGTAACCCCACAGCCTGGAGTCACACGGATTAAGATCAGGTGATCGGGACGGCCAGCCTGTAGGGAAATGGCTGCTGATAATTCTAGCATTTCCGAAATGGCGCTTCAGCAGCTGCTTAACTGGATTTGCAATGTGCGGAGGTGCGCCATCTTGCATAAAAACGATCCCATCCACACATCCACGCTGTTGGAGAGATGGAATGACGTGGTTGCGCAAAAGACACTCATAGCGCTTACCAGTGACGGTACAGGTAACAGGACCGGAAGCACCCGCACCGCACAGTGACCTTCTCAAAATGAAGTAGTACTGGTTGATTTGTGTGTGGATTTTCCGTTGCCCATATTCCACAATTCTGTGTATTAACATATCCTGTCAGATGGAAGTGGACTTCGTCTGTCCACAAAATCTTCCATTGCCGATCACTGTCCACTTAAAAGCGAGCAAGAAATTATAAAGCAAAGATCTCTCTTGTTGGCAGGTCAACAGGAAGCAACTCGTGCACATGGAAAATTTTGAATGGATAACAAAGAAGGATGTTTCGTACCATTTTACGCACCGTGCTCTCGGGTATGTCCAATGTTCGGGCAGTTCTCCGTGCACTTCCTCGTTTGCACACTACCACTCGCCTCCTCCTGCATTGCTGTGGCCATTGTTCCCACTGATGTCGAATCAATTCGTTTCCTCCCTCTACCAGGTAGCACACCAAAAGAACCCGTCTTTTCGACTTGCCGAATCATTTTCTCCAGACCGACGGTAGTCATCGGACCAACGCCTTTTTTCAAACCCTACAGTGTCCGGAACTTCTGCAGAGCGACGTGTACACAATCATCATTCTTGTAATACACCTTTACGAGCACAGCGCGATCCTGTATTGATACAGTCATGGCGAACGTCGCAGACGCGAAAAGAGGAAAAGCCGTGTACCCAGCGTGTTTATACCAACTTTAATGGGTCTTGTGCATGACTGGTGTTTTCATTTACGCATTCTGATACATACTCCGCCATCTACTGTTCAATTTTCACACTATTTTTTTTCTTTTGCCATACGTTTTCCCCATTCTCCGATAATATTCCGTTGCATTTCGACGTCATTCTGACCAGTAGTGTATTTCTGGAGCGTTTTAAAAGGCTAACTTTACTTGTAATCACCTCGTAAATCTTGCTGAAGAAGGCCTTGCTTACCCTTCTCCGTTTTTCTGCAATAGTAAAGTTCTCTGTCGCAGCTCAAAAACTTGTGTGTTGTCTGTTCAAAGTATCTTAGGTTAAATGGAGGTGACCTTGATGCATGGCACTTGGAACTCTAGAGAGAAGAACTGCTTGGCACAAAGACCATGCTCCATCTCCTTGTAGACTAATGCACTTGGTCCAACGATGTTCCAGTGCCTTGGTCCCATCTCGAAAATGAGTTTCCTCCAGGCCTGCAAAATAAAAGCCAACTCCGGCTATCAGTTCTTCGTCTGAAGTGAATCGTCATCCACCAAGAAAAATTTTCAGCTTTGGGAAGAGATGGAAGCCTGATGGAACAATATAAGGTGAATAGAGCGGGTATGGCAACAATTCATACCTTAGTTCGTGTAAATTTGCCATGGCGATGGCACATGCATGGGGGTGCGCATTGTCTTGATGGAAGATGACTTTCTTCCTTGCTAAAGCTTTCTTCATGTATCTTTTGTTGCAATTTGTCCAGGAGGTTAGCATAGTATTCTCCAGTAATTGTTTGCCCAGTGGAGAGATAATCTACAAAAAGAATCCCCTTCGCATCCCAGAGCACTGATGCCATGACCTTTCCCACCGAAGGAATTGTCTTTGATTTCTTTGGCGGCGGAGAATCAGCAAGTTTCCACTGCTCTGACTGTTGTTTTCTGTCTAGGGTGTAGCAGTGCACCCAAGTTTCATCTGTGGTCACAAACCGCGCAAAAAATCTTGTTCGTTTCTCCTAAAACGGGCCAAACATTGTTCCGATATGTCCATTCTCATGCGTTTTTGATCCAACGTCAAGAGTCGCGGCACCCATCATGCAGATAATTTTTCATTTCTAATGCTTCAGTTAAAATGTGATATACCCTTTCAAATGACATCTGGCAAGCGTGACAAATTTCATGCACTTTCAATCGGCGATCCTCCATGACCATTTTGTTCCGTTTTGCAGTGATTTCTGGAGTAGCGACACATCTTGGCCGACCACTGCTCGGGTCATCATCTAAGCTCTCCCGAGCAAATTTAAATTCATTTGTCCACTTGGCAGCAGTTGAATATGAAGGAGCAGAGTCGGCTAGTGTATTTTGGAAATCGGCATGAATGTCCTTTGCTTTCATACCTTTCTTTACGAAGTACTTAATCACCGCTCGAATCTCGAGTTTGTCCTTCTTCGCAAATCACTGCGCAGGGAACAACAACAGAGCCTCGTCGCCGCCACAGCTCTCTTCCAAGAGTACTGACGTGGCACGTGTTTACAGTCAACAGTCCAATGAATATCACGTGAACAACTCGTTGCGCTAGTGCTGACCTCTCGTGGTGATTCCGAGAACTTTTCAATTATTTAATTTAATAATTTGCGTTAATCGTTACAGTACGTTCTCAATAGTTTTTGCATATTTGTGAATGATTACGTGCAAAATTTTATCGAAATACGAAAACAATTTTTCCTTGCTGAACCTCACACCGTCTCTGGAGATGAACTGGAATCGCTACAGAATACCACAAAAACGTGTAGCAGTAGTCCATGCGTATTCGCGTGGGAGCACCGTTCGATGGATGAAAAATGACAGTATACCTCATTGCTCAATTATTCCATAATGCCCGAAGTTAATCTATCAGCCATAAGGATCTTTTCGCCTAAGTGTTCACCCTGTGAGCTAGGGGTCAGTCTGCCTTCGGCAGTAATGAGGCGAGGATGCCTTCCTTATTAGCGTCCTGTTGTGCTACTTGCGATCAAGCACGCATTTGTTTACTTCCGCGTATCGGCTTGTCTCAGAGTCCGAGATCATCGATCATCATGTCGTTTCCTTTCCGGCAAACCACAATTAAATTAACTTTTCCTTTGGATCACGAACGACAGGGGGCGTTTGAAAAAAAATGGTTCAAATGGCTCTGAGCACTATGGGACTCAACATCTTAGGTCATAAGTCCCCTAGAACTTAGAACTACTTAAACCTAACTAACCTAAGGACATCACACACACCCATGCCCGAGGCAGGATTCGAACCTGCGACCGTAGCAGTCCCGCGGGTCCGGACTGCAGCGCCAGAACCGCTAGACCACCGCGGCCGGCAGGGGCGTTTGAAGTAGGACGTTTTATACGGAGTGAAATGTGTCTCCCACCACAAAATGTCTAGAAATTCATTTTCCGATCCCCAGTACTACTGTGTAAATAAAGCTGGTAATGACAGGCTGTGAGCAGACGTTGTGCGACGCCGTGCTAACGATCTCAAGTTCGGATACTCTGACGGACATATAGGGGTTGTTGGCTTTGGCCACCGAATGTTGAGGGTTTTCGAATTACCGTTTGAATTACTGTCGGACGTTGTGGTGACCTCCTTTAAACCTTGGGCAACGTCGTCTGTCACGCTGCTGAAACGTGGAAGACGTTCTAAACCTACCGTGTCCGTAGTGGTGACCTTCAGATAAAAATTGAACTGTGGAAACTTGTGTCTTCCTGCTTGGTTATTACCGGCTGCAGCCGCGCTCTTGTTCAGGTTGTGGCCAGGAAGGCCATGTCCATTCTGAATGTCTCCGACGTAGACTGGTTCAGACGCCCCTGCGGCACCCACTTTGGTACCTGTAACTTACGTGTCTATGGCGGTGCTGCCTGCTGCGCCTCTTCTTAATAAGTCGTAACGGCGTCGACACCTCTCGATGAAGCGATGGACGTTTTGTCTGTCTCTCCTACACTGCTTCCACTGCTCTGACTGTTGTTTTCTGTCTGACCGTCAGCAGGCACAAGCTGTCAGTCCCGACTGCATGGTTGTTAATCATGGAGCTATAACGACCTCCGCTTTTCTGCCGTCCGGCCACATGTCGGAACGGTAGAAGCCCGCCATCCAACACGGAAAAGCATGGTAGGAAGCAACGGTCGCCGAAGAAATGGAAGAGACAACGCCATACCCCTTCTGATGACTGCCTCCATTTGATGACGACCTGCTACTGATGATGCGTAGTCCTCTCGACACGACGTTCCTCCCTGCCTCCGTCTCCAGTCAGGGACCACCTGCGGACATACACCTCCCCCACCTACGTCTGATGCGGTCCCTTTCTGTGTCTGACGCTGTGGGCGCACCTCTGGTAATGTTCCACTGAACCGGCCTGGTGAGTCGTATGCCTCCTGGGTGGACGACCTCGATGCTGAGGATGAACATTCTGGAGGTGCTCGGAGCGATGGACTCCCCTTGATGCGGTCGGCTCTCTCCCCGTCACAATGATGTGCGCTTCTGTCGCGTCCAACAGGGAGTTCCCTTTGCTTCCCCAGTGTTTAAATGGCCCATCCTCCTGGTCATGTCAGCTTTCCAGATTTATCACACAGCCTCGGTATCAACACCATTCACATACCCACTAACTGGCTTCATGGCAGACGTTGACATTGCCCTCCTTCAGGAGCTGCATGTTGCAACTTCCTGTGCTTCCCATGGTTTTACAGGACATTTCTCCCATGCTTCCCCTACTGGTAGTGGGGTGGCGATCCTCCTGCAAGACGGTATCCTCGCTGATGCAGTTGCCTATATCCCTGATGCCAGAGGCATGGCCCTCACGTCTAGTAGCGTCAGGATTGTCAGTGAAACTGAAACTTCCTGGCAGATTAAAACTGTGTGCCCGACCGAGACTCGAACTCGGGACCTTTTGCCTATCGCGGACAAGTGCTCTACCATCTGAGCTATCACGCCCGGTCCTCACAGCTTTACTTCTGCCAGTATCTCGTCTCCGCTGCAGAGTGAAAATTTCATTTAGGATTGTCAGTGTCTATGCAACATCTGGTTTGGGTCTCCACCGTGAATGTTTCACCTTCTTCTCAGAGATAGTCACGTCTCATTTCCGAGTAAGTAGGATGCACTGGTCATGGATGCGAGTTCAACTGCACCCAGCCACCCAAAGACCAACTGCAACGTCACTCTTCGTGTCCGGCGCTAGCGACAATTCTCTAGCACCTCAGCCTTGTGTATTCTTGGGAGCATGTTCATGGCGATCGTCCAGGGTTTACACATTTCACTGGGCATTCTTCCAGCCGCCTCGATTGTGTTTACATCTCCCTCGATATTATCAGTCGGGTGATAGCTGCTGATGTCCGGCCCATTGAATTCTCTGACCGTGTATTGTATTGTATGTTAACTGGGGTCCTAGAAGCGACGGAGAGTCACCGTCCACGCCGCACCCGCAGTGGTCCACAATCCCACGACGACTACCGCAGTCCACTTCAACCCTCCGCCGCCCCACACCGAACCACTCGTATTGTGCGGTTCGGCCTCCAGTGGACACCCCCAGGGAACCTCTCACACCAGACGAGTGTAACCCCTATGTTTGCGTGGTAGAGCAATGGTCATGTACGCGTACGTGGAGAAGTTTGCGCAGTAATCGCCGACATAGTGTAGCAGAAGCGGAATAAGGGGAACCAGCCTGCGTTCGCCGAGGCAGATGGAAAACCGCCTAAAAACCATTCACAGACTGGCCAGCTCACCGGACCTTCTCTGACCATGACTCATATACCTGTGCCATCACTCTCTGCCACCAAAGAGTGTGGCGCAGCCGTGGACCTTGGAAACGGAACACGATCCATCTTACTTCAACCGACTGCCGGCAGCTCATCGAGACCACGTGGACAGCTTGTCGTCGATGCCGTGATGCCTGTCAGTCTGCGCTGTCAGGGAGTGTGCCCTGCCCAGAGCCTGCCCCCCCGCAAGGTCTTGATTGGTTACGGAAATGAGGCTGTGGTGTGACGGCGACAAATTCAGGAATTCTGTTTCACCGTTCTACAGGCATGTTCTATGACGACGTATTCACCAGAGCGTCAGGCGATGGTGAATCGTGCCAATGCACAGCTCACATCCCTATCTCGCTTTCACCTTGAAGGAGCTATGGTCAGGGCGCGCACACATGACGGAGTAGTGCAGGAGCGTTCATCTATGTATCAGGTGATAGTGGAACGGCGCCAGCGTCGGAGGACTTGGATTAATGTTCTTACGAACCATGATGGGCGGCGTTTTTAAACCCAACAGGATATAGGGTCTGCCCTCCACGCACATTAACTTACGCTGTACTCTGAACAACGTCACCACCCTGCCAACATTACAGTCATCTCCAGGCTCTCCTTTGTCTCGGTTCCTAGGGATGCAGTGATGGATCTACTTGCTAACATCACTGAGGACGAAATCATGATGCTATTCACGCGGGTTCTACGAATAACTCGACTGGCTCTAATTGCCTCCCACTGGAGTTTTATCAGATATTTCGTCCCCTGCTGGCACCAGTGTGACGGAATTTGTCAAGACCTTACTCACCTCTCGTGCCGATCCCGAGGAGAGGACAGAGCCAAAAAGGGCATTCCTCGCCAAGAGAAGTTTATTGATATCAAACTAGGCTTTAATTTTAGGAGGAAATATTTCAAGCACAGCATTGTAATGGTAGTGAGGTATTAACTGTCGAAAACCCGTTACAGAAGAGAATCTAAGCATTTGAGCCGTGAATGTTGAAAATTAGGTGGGCTGAGAAGGTAAGGAATTGGGAGATTCTCCAGAGAATGGGCGAGGAAAGGAACATATTGAAGACACTGACAAAAAGAAGGGACTGGATGATAGGGTATCTGTTAAAACATGAAGGAATACCCTCCATGGTGCCAGAGGGAGCTGTAGAGGGTAAAAACTGTGGAGGAAAACAGAGATTGAAATCCATAGCAAATAATCGAGGACGAGGTTGCAAGTACTGCTCTGAGATGGACGGGTTGGCACAGCAGAGGAATTCGTGGCCGGTCTCATCAAACCACTCAGAAGACAGATGACTCAAAAGAAAAACTGTCAATATCGCCCATGATGATGATGTTAAAAGAATGTGTAAGAGATTTTAGTAATCAGCTCCAAAAAAAAAAGTTCAAGTTGCGACTCTTTGCTGCTGCATGTTATATGCAGGAAGAAGATCTACGTCTACATCTACATGGATACTCTACAAAACACATTTAAGTGTCTGGCAGAGGGTTCATCGAACCACCTGCACAATTCTCTATTATTCCAATCTCTACATCTACATCTACATTTATACTCCGCAAGCCACCCAACGGTGTGTGGCGGAGGGCACCCTACGTGCCACTGTCATTACCTCCCTTTCCTGTTCCAGTCGCGTATGGTTCGCGGGAAGAACGACTGTCTGAAAGCCTCCGTGCGCGCTCTAATCTCTCTAATTTTACATTCGTGATCTCCTCGGGAGGTATAAGTAGGGGGAAGCAATATATTCGATACCTCATCCAGAAACGCACCCTCTCGAAACCTGGCGAGCAAGCTACACCGCGATGCAGAGCGCCTCTCTTGCAGTCTGCCACTTGAGTGTATTAAACATCTCCGTAACGCTATCACGGTTACCAAATAACCCTGTGACGAAACGCGCCACTCTTCTTTGGAGCTTCTCTATCTCCTCCGTCAACCCGATCTGGTACGGATCCCACACTGATGAGCAATACTCAAGTATAGGTCGAACGAGTGTTTTGTAAGCCACCTCCTTTGTTGATGGACTACATTTTCTAAGCACTCTCCCAATCAATCTCAACCTGGTACCCGCCTTACCAACAATTAATTTTATATGATCATTCCACTTCAAATCGTTCCGCACGCATACTCCCAGATATTTTACAGAAGTAACTGCTACCAGTGTTTGTTCCGCTATCATATAATCATACAATAAAGGATCCTTCTTTCTATGTATTCGCAATACATTACATTTGTCTATGTTAAGGGACAGTTGCCACTCCCTGCACCAAGTGCCTATCCGCTACAGATCTTCCTGCATTTCGCTACAATTTTCTAACGCTGCAACTTCTCTGTATACTACAGCATCATCCGCGAAAAGCCGCATGGAACTTCCGACACTATCTACTAGGTCATTTATATATATTGTGAAAAGCAATGGTCCCATAACACTCCCTGTGGCACGCCAGAGGTTACTTTAACGTCTGTAGACGTCTCTCCATTGATAACAACATGCTGTGTTCTGTTTGCTAAAAACTCTTCAACCCAGCCACACAGCTGGTCAGATATTCCGTAGGCTCTAACTTTATCAGGCGAAAGTGCGGAACTGTATCGAACGTCTTCCGGAAGTCAAGGAAAATAGCATCTTCCTGGGAGCCTGTATCTAATATTTTCTGGGTCTCATGAACAAATAAAGCGAGTTGGGTCACACACGATCGCTGTTTACGGAATCCATGTTGATTCCTACAGAGTAGATTCTGGGTTTCCAAAAACGACATGATACTCGAGCAAAAAACATGTTCTAAAATTCTACAACAGATCGACGTCAGAGATATAGGTCTATAGTTTTGCGCATCTGCTCGACGACCCTTCTTGAAGACTGGGACTACCTGTGCTCTTTTCCAATCATTTCGAACCCTCCGTTCCTCTAGAGACTTGCGGTACACGGCTGTTAGAAGGGGGGCAAGTTCTTTCGCGTACTCTGTGTAGAGTCGAATTGGTATCCCGTCAGGTCCAGTGGACTTTCCTCTGTTGAGTGATTCCAGTTGCTTTTCTATTCCTTGGACACTTATTTCGATGTCAGCCATTTTTTCGTTTGTGCGAGGATTTAGAGAAGGAACTGCAGTGCGGTCTTCCTCTGTGAAACAGCTTTGGAAAAAGGTGTTTAGTATTTCAGCTTTACGCGTGTCATCCTCTATTTCAATGCCATCATCATCCCGGAGTGTCTGGATATGCTGTTTCGAGCCACTTACTGATTTAACGTAAGACCAGAACTTGCTAGGATTTTCTGTCAAGTTGGTACATAGAATTTTACTTTCGAATTCACTGAACCCTTCACGCATAGCCCTCCTTACGCTAACTTTGACATCGTTTAGCTTCTGTTTGTCTGAGAGGTTTTGGCTGCGTTTAAACTTGGAGTGAAGTTCTCTTTGCTTTCGCAGTAGTTTCCTAACTTTGTTGTTGTACCACGGTGGGTTTTTCCCGTCCCTCACAGTTTTACTCGGCACGTACCTGTCTAAAACGCATTTTACAATTGCCTTGAACTTTTTCCATAAACACTCAACATTGTCAGTGTCGGAACAGAAATTTTCGTTTTGATCTGTTAGGTAGTCTGAAATCTGCCTTCTATTACTCTTGCTAAACAGATAAACCTTCCTCCCTTTTTTTGTATTCCTATTAACTTCCACATTCAGGGATGCTGAAACGGCCTTATGATCACTGATTCCCTGTTCTGCACATACAGAGTCGAAAAGTTCGGGTCTGTTTGTTATCAGTAGGTCCAAGATGTTATCTCCACGAGTCGGTTCTCTGTTTAATTGCTCGAGGTAATTTTCGGATAGTGCACTCTGGTATAATGTCACTCGATGCTCTGTCCCTACCACCCGTCCTAAACATCTGAGTGTCCCAGTCTATATCTGGTAAATTGAAATCTCCACCTAAGACTATAACATGCTGAGAAAATTTATGTGAAATGTATTCCAAATTTTCTCTCAGTTGTTCTGCCACTAATGCTGCTGAGTCGGGAGGTCGGTAAAAGGAGCCAATTATGAACCTAGCTCGGTTGTTGAGTCTAACCTCCACCCATAATAATTCACAGGAAGTATCCACTTCTACTTCACTACAGGATAAACTACTACTAACAGCAACGAACACCCCACCACCGGTTGCATGCAATCTATCCTTTCTAAACACCGTCTGTACCTTTGTAAAAATTTCGGCAGAATTTATCTCTGGCTTCAGCCAGCTTTCTGTACCTATAACGATTTCAGCTTCGGTGCTTTCTATCAGCGCTTGAAGTTCCGGTACTTTACCAACGCAGCTTCGACAGTTGACAATTACAATACCGATTGCTGCTTGGTCCCCGCATGTCCTGACTTTGCCCCGCACCCGTTGAGGCTGTTGCCCTTTCTGTACTTGCCCAAGGCCATCTAACCTAAAAAACCGCCCAGCCCATGCCACACAACCCCTGCTACCCGTGTAGCCGCTTGTTGCGTGTAGTGGACTCCTGACCTATCCAGCGGAACCCGAAACCCCACCACCCTATGGCGCAAGTCGAGGAATCTGCAGCCCACATGGTCGCAGAACCGTCTCAGCCTCTGATTCAGACCCTCCACTCGGCTCTGTACCAAAGGTCCGCAGTCAGTCCTGTCGACGATGCTGCAGATGGTGAGCTCTGCTTTCATCCCGCTAGCGAGACTGGCAGTCTTCACCAAATCAGATAGCCGCCGGAAGCCAGAGAGGATTTCCTCCGATCCATAGCGACACACATCATTGGTGCCGACATGAGCGACCACCCGCAGATGGGTGGACCCTGTACCCTTCATGGCATCCGGAAGGACCCTTTCCACATCTGGAGTGACTCCCCCCGGTATGCACACAGAGTGCACATTGGTTTTCTTCCCCTCTCTTGCTGCCATTTCCAATCTCGTATAGCGCGCGGAAAGAATGAACACCTAGATCTTTCCGTACGAGCTCTGATTTCCCTTATTTTATCGTGGTGATCATTCCTCCCTATGTAGGTCGGTGTCAACAAAATATTTTCGCATTCAGAGGAGAAAGTTGGTGACTGGAATTTCGTGAGAACATTCCGTCGCAACGAGAAACGCCTTTCTTTTAATGATTTCCAGCCCAAATCCTGTATCATTTCTGTGACACTCTCTCCCATATTTCGCGATAGTACCAAACTTGCAGCCTTTCTTTGATCTTTTTCGATGCACTCCGTCAGTCCTGTCTGGGAAGGGTCCCACACCGCGCAGCAGTATTTTAAAAGAGGACGTACAAGCGTAGTGTAGGCAGTCTCCTCAGTAGGTCTGTTACATTTTCTAAGTGCCCTGCCAATAAAATACAGTCTTTGGTTAGCCTTCCAATTTTTAAGGTGGTCGTAATTGTAATACCTTGGTATTTAGCTGAATTTACGGCTTTTAGACTTGACTGATTTATCTTGTAACCGAAGTTTAACGGATTTCTTTTAGCACTCATGTGAATGACCTCACACTTTTCGTTATTTAGGATCAACTGCCACTTTGCCCACCATTCAGATATCTTTTCTAAATCGTTTTGCAGTTTGTTTTGATCTTCTGATGCCTTTACTAGTCGATAAACGACAGCGTCATCTGCAAACAAGCGAAGACGGCTGCTCAGATTGTCTCCAAAATCGTTTATATAGATAAGGAACCGCAAAGGGTCTATAACACTAACTTGGGGAACGCCAGAGATCACTTCTGTTTCACTCGATGACTTTCCGTCAATTACTACGAACTGTGACCTCTCTGACAGGAAATCACAAATTCAGTCACATAACTGATACGATATTCGATAAGCACGAAATTTCACTACGAGCCGCTTGTGTGGTACAATGTCAAAAGCCTTCCGGAAATCCAGAAATACGGAATCGATCTGAAATCCCTTGTCAGTAGCACACAACACTTCATGTGAATAAAGAGCTAGTTGTGTTTCACAGGAACGATTTTTTTAAAACCTATGTTGACTGTGTGGCAATAGACCGTTTTCTTCGAGATAATTCATAATGTTCGAACACAATATATTTTCCAAAATCCTGCTGCATATCGACGTTAACGATATGGGCCTGTAATTTAGTGGATTACTCTTACTACCTTTCTTGAACATTGGTGTGACCTGTGCAACTTTCCAGTCTTTGGATACGGATCTTTCGTCGAGCGAACGGTTGTATATGATTGTTAATTATGGAGCTAATGAATCACCATACTCCGAAAGGAACCTAAATGGTATACAGTCTGGACCAGAAGACTTGCTTTTATTAAGTGATTTTAGTTGCTTCACTACTCCGAGGATATTTACTTCTACGTTACTCATGTTGGCAACTGTTCTCGATTCTAATTCTGGAATATTTACTTCTTCTTCTTTTGTGGAGGCATCTCGGAAAGGCTGTATTTAGTAACTCTGCTTTGGCAGCACTGTCTTCGATAGTATCTCCATTGCTATCGCCCAGAGAAGGCATTGATTGTTTCTTGCCGCTAACATAATTCACGTAAGACCAGAATCTCTTTGGATTTTCCGCCAGGTTTCGAGTCAAAGTTTTGTTGTGGAAACTGTTATAGGCATCTCGCATTGAAGTCCGCGCTAAATTTCAAGCTTCTGTAAAAGATAGCCAATCTTGGGGATTTTGCGTCTGTTTAAATTTGGCATGTTTGTTTTGTTGTCTCTGCAACAGTTGTTCAAATGGTTCAAATGGCTCTGAGCACTATGGGACTCAACTGCTGAGGTCATTAGTCCCCTAGAACTTAGAACTAGTTAAACCTAACTAACCTAAGGACATCACACGCATCCATGCCCGAGGCAGGATTCGAACCTGCGACCGTAGCGGTCTCGCGGTTCCAGATTGCAGCGCCAGAACCGCGCGGCCACTTCGGCCGGCGCAACAGTTGTTCTAACCCGTTTTGTGTACCAAGGAGGATCAGCTCCGTCGTTTGTTAATTTATTTGGTATAAATCTCTCAATTGTTGCCGATACTATTTCTCTGAATTTAAGCCACATCTGGTCTACACTTATATTATTAATTTGGAATGAGTGGAGATTGTCTCTCGGGAAGGCGCCAAGTGAATTTTTCAAATGGTTCAAATGGTTCAAATGGCTCTGAGCACTATGGGACTTAGCCCGCATCTCGTGGTCGTGCGGTAGCGTTCTCGCTTCCCACGCCCGGGTTCCCGGGTTCGATTCCCGGCGGGGTCAGGGATTTTCTCTGCCTCGTGATGGCTGGGTGTTGTGTGCTGTCCTTAGGTTAGTTAGGTTTAAGTAGTTCTAAGTTCTAGGGGACTTATGACCACAGCAGTTGAGTCCCATAGTGCTCAGAGCCACTATGGGACTTAACATCTATGGTCATCAGTCCCCTAGAACTTAGAACTACTTAAACCTAACTAACCTAAGGACAGCACACAACACCCAGCCATCACGAGGCAGAGAAAATCCCTGACCCCGCCGGGAATCTAACCCGGGAACCCGGGCGTGGGAAGCGAGAACGCTACCGCACGACCACGACATGCGGGCAGTGAATTTTTATCTGCTTTTTTGAATAGGTATATTTTTCGCGTATTTTTCGAGGATTTGTGGATTACAATAGTCAACTCTGTGTTCACTAATCCCTGAATCGGTTTTGATGCTCATTATTAACTTAAGATTATTTGCTGCTAAGAAGTCAAGTGCGTTTTCACAACCGTTTACTATTCGCGTGGGCTCATGAACTAACTGCTCGAAATAATGCACAATGCGTTTAGCACAATTTGGGATGATATTTTATGCGTACCTCCGGCATTAAACATGTATTTTCGCCAACATATCGACAGTAAATTAAAGTCACCACCATCTATTAGCGTATGAGTCGGGTACGTGTTTGAAATCAAACTCATGTTTTCTTTGAACCTTTCAGCAACTGTATCATCTGAACTGGGAGGTCGGTAAAAGGATCCAATTATTATTTTATTCCGGTTGCCAACAAGACCTCTGCCCATACTAATTCACAGGAAGTATCTACTTCAATCTCGCGACAAGTTAATCTACTTCTGACAGCAACAAACACGCCACCGCCAACCGTGTTTAGCCTATCTTTACGGAACACCGTTAGGTTCTTCGCAAAAATTTCGGCTGAGATTATATACGGCTTTAGCCAGCTTTCAGTGCCTGTAACGATTTGAGCATCAGTGCTTTCTGTTAGGGTTTGGAGCACTGGTACTTTCCCAACACAGCTACGACAATTTACAACTGTTATACCAATGGTTCCTGTTTCCTGGGGCACCATTGGTGACTGAAGCTCTTCTTGTGTTTTCCCGAGACCCTCTAACCTAAAAAACCACCCAGTCCACGCCACACAGCCCCTCCTACCCGTGTAGCCGCCTCCTGCGTCTACAGATAAATCTACAGATAAGTCTACAGGTAAGTCTACGCTCTTAAGATGTAAGATAGAACTTATTTCCTCTTGGCTCTTTTTTATACGACGTCAGCTACTTTGTAGTAAATGGAATTATATGCTAATTTCTAGCCTGTCAGAAGGGACTTAGGAAAACTACTTCAGATGTGAGTACGTAGTCATGCTCAAGTGGATTACTTTTGTGCAAATAAGAAATCAATAAAAAGGCTTCAGAGAACGACGGAATCTGGCATGAGAGCCCCAAGTGGAGGTTGCACCACGATAGTCGAGTCTGCCGACAGTAACGTTTAGTACGTATTTCTGTTATTCATGCGAAAAGTTTCAACGCCAAACATTAAAAGGGATTATATCACTGCAATCGTGTTTTCAAGTGTTTTCGAATGTCGTTAAAAAAATACCTATTTTATCTTTTAAAAAGTTACTTGCTTCAAAAAACCTGTCTGTAGATGATTTAAGAGTAGGTCTACTATCCGCACAGCAAAAATTACGTCGTCTTATGTCGCCTATTATTTGTCGGAAACCTCGATGTGACGTTATGAAACTTGTTGCCGCTGAATCAGCCTGTTTATTCCACTTTAAATTGAGATAAGACACAAAATATATCAATAAATAAATATCCTGCGATAATTAAAATTCCCCACGTTTCTGAATGTATAAGGCGCTGACCAAGCTACAGTGCCCGATTAAAAGATCCCAACACGTTTACTGCAGTAGCATCTTTCCTCCGAAAGAGTACCTCGTTCCCCAACCAGTTAGTGGCGAAGCCAGCAGCCGACCCGAAGGGCAAGGCGATCCAGCGTCGTGAGGAGTAACTCACACATCTGGCCCTGAATTTGCCTCGCAGAAAGTAGAAGGCTTCGAATGCGGACAACGGGCGTTCCGCCTGGCCGCGCGAGGCGTGCAGGCATGAGGGCTCCGACGAGTTCCCCCAGTAACGGGAGTGCAGCGACGGGTGCACGTCATTCTCGACGTTAGCCGCTCCGTAGGGACACCAGCACCAATTCCGCTTTTCACATCTGTGGTAGTAGAATTTAATTTCTACGATAAAAAGTGAGAGTAAGCAGAAATTCCGCATTTAAAAATGCACTCACGCAAGGGAAAACTGACGTCCCAATTATCGTCGTACAGACTCACAAATGAGAGATATCGATATTATCAACCCCAGTACTGCGAAACAATTAAGACTGCTTAAGGCGAACAATGCACGCTTGCACAGAATTACAGACCAATATTGTTGACATCCTTCTGTTGCAGGATCCTAGAGCATGTTATTAATTCAAACATTATTACGCTCCTGGAGGAGAACGAATTCTTCTCAAAGAATCGACATGGATTTAGGGGGAAAAAATCAAATGTGTGTGAATTCATAAGGGACCAAACTGCAGAGGTCATCGGCCCTAGACTTACACACTAATTAAACTAACTTATGCTAAGAACACACACACCCATGTCCGAGGGAGGACTCGAACCTCCGGTGTGAGGGGCTGCACAATCCGTGTCATTGCGCCTCTAACCGCGCGGCCACTCCGCGCGGCATTTTAGGAAAAAAAACCACAGTGTGAAATACAACTAGCTTTTTTCATACATGACATTGAAACCTTCTCGTCTCCTCTCTCTCTCTCTTTTTTTTACGCAACCTTCCCTTCTACAATAACCTATGAAACCTTTCCTTTGGATTTCTATCTCTTGCTTAATAATAACAAATGAAATCTTCCCTTTTAAATTAATCCTCTTTCTCAATCTTCGCATACAAATTTAAATGCTGCTTATTAAAAGTGATTTGCTGATTATTTCGACGAAACACAGAATGTGTCGTCGTCGTGGCCCTCAGTCGTTATCTGCAATAACCCCAAACTGTTCCTTACCTTTTTTACTGTTACTGGATCGCCATCTGACTGCTACATCGAACTGCGACGTGAATATACTTACTCTGTTTTACTATACTTTATTAGCTGCTGGTGGGCTGTCATAATAAGTGGTTGTATTTATTACCAAAACTGACGTTACTCTTTACTAGCAAAGCTGACGTTATTCTTCAATTAATTTCACTGAAGTTACGTAATTCATAGTTACACTTTTTCTTGACAACAATAAAATTTTTGCAAAGTTTTACGTTGATGGTTTTTGGGATGGATTATAATCAGTAATGCAACATTGCTGGCAAAAATTAATTATATTCTGAAAACGCTTCAAATATTTACTGTTAGTAATGAAATGATCTTACAAACGTTCAAATGGGACTTACTTTTTACAATAATCTTACAACTAGCATTGCGTAAACATACCTTCAGTAGTCTTGAGTTTCACAAAGAAAATAATTCAATAATATTAGTTCTTCTTACGATAATAGTTAGCTGATGTCTCTGTAAATCCGTTTATAATGTCTTGTAAATCATAGCTGGTGGCTGGCAGGCACACTGCTCCTCTCAACCTCTCGCTTCAGACTCGCTACCAACTCGCTTCACATCTCGCTTAATACTGACTTCCTACGAGCGCTAAAGTGCGGTCTCTCCTGCCAACAATGCTTTCTGGTGCAGACAATCCCTGCTACCATTCCAAAATGTATCAATGCGCGGTCTTTCCCGCTCTTTTCTTAAAATGTATCCATACGCGGTCTCTCCCGCCCTTTTTAAAATTATATCAATTTGCGGTCTCTCTTGCCAACAATACTTTGGTGCAGACATTCCCTGCTACCACAATTATTTCCAACATGACAAATATTAATTATTCCTACTTAATCCTATTAATAAAATATAAACATCTTTCATAAATTCTGGTTTGACAATAGACAATAGAAATATACACGTCTTACAACATCTGGCAAGCAATACCCAGTTTTCAAAATAAGTATTGGCGTTTTATGGCTTTCTAGCATTTGTTACAATCAACTTACAATTATAAATAATACGCCAAATGAAGGAGCGACGCACACAGCTCTGTTTGTATACCAGCGTGCATTCGCATGCACTGTTTCCTGTGTCTACCGTTAGAAAACGCTAGTATCAAAAATGGAGACCAGTGAACATAAAACGTTTTGTGTTTTACAGTTTTCAAGGACTGAAACTGTTGTTACAGTGCAACGAACGTTCCGTATTAAGTTTCATTGTAATCCTCCAGGTGATAATAATATCTATAGATGGTATCATCAATTTGAAGACACTCGCTATCTTTGCGTAGGGAAGAGTGTGTGAAGGACGCGTTGAACTAGTGAGAGGGTCTATTACTCGTAGCCCCAAGAAATCAGGTCGGAATGCTACTCTTGGATTAGCAATTCCAGCAACGTCTGTGTGGAGACATTCTTTACACATTCTTTACAACTAAATACTTATCTTTTGCTCAAAAGCCTACAGACTACGGTTTACGTGCCAACTTTGCAAACGAAATGTTACAGCATCACGATTAAGATTTTGTGGATTGTGTTGGCTTCAGCGATCAACCGACATTTCATCTAAGTTGAAAAGTCAACACACATAATGTGCGCATCTGAGAGTCAGCAAATCCTCACAGATGCAACAAGACTCCTCTAAATTGAAGGTTTTTTATGTCTTATCACGGCGGAGTTTTTATGGACCTTTCTTTTCAAAATGTCGTTCAAATGGCTCTGAGCACTATGGGACTTAACATCTGAGGTCATCCGTCCCCTAGAACCTAGAACTACTTAAACCTAACTAACCTAAGGACATTACACACATCCATACCCGAGGCAGGATTCGAACCTGCGACCGTAGCGGTCGCGCGGTTCCAGACTGAAGCGCCTAGAACCGCTCGGACACTCCGGCCGGCGGACCTTTCTTTTGCGCCGAAGATTTGTAACTGTTGTTTCTTATCTTAATGTGGTGGATATATGGTTCTTTCCTCAGAAGAAGTTGAACCCGAAAACTTTATTTGGCAGCAACGTTGTGTGCTGCCTCACAGGCATAGTCACGTAACTGGCCGACAGGGTCCAGATGACACAGCTTGTTTTGCACCGGCATTCGATTTTTACCTTCGGGCGTTCTTAAAGAATCAAGTGTATGTGTCTCCGCTGCCAACTGATCTATTCGAGTTAAGAAACAGGACTGAAACAGTTGTTGCAACATTTACTCCATACACATTGATCAAAGTGTGGGAAGAACTCGCGTATCAACTCGATGTATACGAAGCGAGGAATTGTGCTCACATTGAACCCTCGTAAGAAAAACTGTTTGAGTTTCTCTTTCATTTGGTGTATTATTTATAATTGTAAGCTGCTACAAACACTTAAAATCCCGATATCAATTTGAGACACCCGGTATATCCAGGTCACCAGCTAGGTTCCGTCTTCCTGGATTCCCGAAAGACGTTCGACAGTAGAGCACATCTTCGGCTCCCAACCAAGGTTCGATCATATGGAGTATCTTCGCGACTATGTGAATGGCTTGAGGAACATTTGACTAATAGAACCCAGTACGTTATATTGGAAGGAGACTGTTCTACAGAAACGAAAGTAACATCGCGTGTGTCCCAAGGAAACGTGATACATTCTCTAACGTTTTCGGTATACATAAACGATTTACACGACGGGCTCAGAAGGACTACATTCTTCGATGACAGTATTGTTGGGTAAAGAAAAGTATCGTTGTTGGACGACCGCAAGTAATTCCAGAATGACATGGACAAAATTTGCGCTTGGTGAAATCAGTGGCAGCTCTCTGAAAATGTGGATAAATGTAATAAAACGCCTACATCAAAGTGGAAGAACTCAACCTTGTCCGACACAAGATTAGCGGTGAAGATCTAGAAAATATCGCATCGTTATCTATTTAGAGTTAGTACTAAGAAACTGTAAAAAATGGAATTATCTCGTAAAATCAGTATTAGAGAAGGCGAATGAGGATAAATTTCCTGGAAGGGTTCTTGGAAAACGCAATGCGTCTGGAAACGAAATGGCAAACAAGTGCGGCCAATTCTGGAGTATTGTTCCAGCGTTTGGAGTCCTCATTAAATAGGCCTCGCAGCAAACATGGAACGAACTCAGATACGTGCCACTAGGATAGTAAAAGGTTGGTACAGTGCATGCGAAAGTGTAACAGAAATGCTCGGGGAATTTTAATGGGAAACCTTGGAAGTTCCCGCTAAACGTTTTTGGGTACATTTAGAGAACCTCTATTCTCAGATGACTGTGCGACCATTATGTTACCAGCATGGTATGTCTCGCGTAGGGATCAAGAGAAAAAGATAAGAGACATTAGGGCGCGTACAGATACATATAGAAATTCATTTTTCCGTCGCTCGATACGCGAATGAAATAGGAAAGAAAATATGTAGGATTATTCCGTGATGACGTTACAACTTTCAGGGATGGTATCAGTCTGAGGTAAGGGGTCCTGGTCTGGAGACGACCAAATCGAAAGTTGTAAGCGAGAATCGTTCTGATACATCTGATAGTCGACCACATGTACAGGCACTGATGTTGCTGAGATTGTAGAGTAGGATACTTTGAAAGGTGGAAGTATCGACCAACAGAAGAAAAAAGAAGTCTAGCACACACGACTTCGGCCGGCCGGAGTGGCCGTGCGGTTCTAGGCGCTACAGTCTGGAACCGAACGACCACTACGGTCGCAGGTTCGAATCCTGCCTCGGGCATGGATGTGTGTGATGTCCTTAGGTTAGTTAGGTTTAATTAGTTCTAAGTTCTAGGCGACTGATGACCTCAGAAGTTAAGTCGCATAGTGCTCAGAGCCATTTGAACCATTTGAACCACACGACTTCTAAAATGCATACCTTAAGGACTATGAGCACTTGTTCATCATCGCTACTGTGAAAAATATCTCTTTTAATCGCAAGCAACCAGTGGATGCAATCACTCCTATGTTCCAAAGTGTTACCAGCAGTCTACATAGCACAATGACTGTAGGGAATTAAAAAGAATGGGGCACTTTTCGAGCGCCTCATAATTCACACTTACCTGTAATCAACGGTAAGTGACACCAGAGATCTGCATCTACATCTACATTTATACTCAGCAATCCACCCACCTTTACGTGCCACTGCATTATTTCCCTTTCCTGTTCCAGTCGCGTATGGTTCGCGGAAAGAACGACTGCCGGAAAGCCTCCGTGCGCGCTGGTGTAAACCACGACGCCACGAGACAGTGAATGACTAGAAACGACTGATTTGAAGTAATTAATCGTGCTATACTCTGTTGCAATCCGATGGAAGGAAATGGGTTTGCCGAATGCCTGGAGAACGTTATCTGCCTTAATGTATGGTGGTGAGAGTGATATTTGGAGGAAGTCGTGTTACGGTATGGGACTGTTTTTCGTGGTTATGGTGTCGTCCCCTTACTGTGATTAAGAAAACGGTAAACTGTACGTTACGAGCAGTAGAGGAACTCGATGGAGTCAATTAGTGTCTATATCAGCGTGACAACGCACCCAGTCATAAAACAGCATCCGTGAGGCCTAGGTTCGTGGGCAATAATATTCCTCAAACGGACTGGCCTGCCCGGAGGCCCAATGTCAACCCAACGGAACACCTTTAGGACGAGTTAGAAAGTTGACTTCACTACAGAACCCGGCATCCACAACTGCTACCGTTTCTTGAGGGAGAATGGACTGCCATTCCTCCACAGAAATTCAGACACCTCACTGGAAGTACCGCAGCGGAGATCAAGGCGTCACAAAGGCGAAGGGTGAACACACCTTCTTATTAGTGTCAACTAATGTATGTCCAGATACTTTTGATCAGGTAGTGGACACGCAAACAACCATTTCTACTAAGAATTAGAAAACGGTACACATCTGAAAAGGCTACCGCCACCAATCAGATGGTGTGTAGTTCTATACTGTCGACCATACTTGTGCCTGTTCCGTTAACGCGCCGTCCCTCTGCTTCGACGCCCCACACACAGCAGTTTCCTAAGCCGTTGTGATCTGCACGAGTCGCGTTGCCCCCTCATTTATTTCGTGAGATGTTCCACTGAAATGTTGTGACTGTTTTTCACGTACCTTCACAGTATGTAACCACGTCAGATATGAAGCGATTGCTTTTACGAGACCAAACTTTATGATCATCAGTCCTGCTGACAGCGGAATTCTCAAATGTTTTGAATGGCGCGTAGTTAAAGTAATGTATGCTTCCGTTCCAGAAACTTGTACCATGTTCAAAAACATTTAAGTACAGACATCTACCACAGTGAGGATGACGCGGGAGCCACCGCATGCATTCAGTCAATCCCACGAGACCTGAAGCCGCAGGTACCACCCCCAGTTGCCAAACCTACACCCCCTCCCCCCACTACGACACTGCGCTAGTTTTTTTACGTTTCTAAGGGCTGTGGAAGCTGTTATGTATTTTATTTGTTGTCATTGTTATCTATTGTGTAATTCTGAATAATGTCAGAAGCAAGTTCATCAAAAGTTGTGAGAGGAAAAGTACGACGTTGTCCTCTTGCCGGGGAACTACCACACAGGGTCAGTGGAAATAAATTATTGAAAACAGTCTTGAAAACAAACCCAGCGATAGCCAGATCAGAGACCTACTGGAGGCGTAATTTCACCGCTCAGAGGGCCAGTACTGTGCCTCTGAAAGAACGGACTACAAATTTGACGACCAAGCTTAGGAACAATTCTAAGACGTGGAAAAATTAAAATATTCCGAGAATTGGAACATGGAACGTTCATTTATAGTGAAACTGAGAAGGCAACAAGAACTAAAGCAGAAGCAGGGATACCCATCGACAAGAAATACAAAGGTCTTATTGAGGAATGTCAATACATCTCTGAAAGGAATAGTATTACTGAAGCTGAAACTGGCTCATCACAAACTGAACGCTGTCTCCCTGTACACCCCAGATGATTGTAAACCTAGAATAGAAAGAGAGGTCTTCTATGAGCAGCTGCAAGAAGTTATCTGTCTGTTACCTTCAAACAAAATTACAGTCATAATGGGGGATTTTAATGCTCAAATTGGAAATAATGTTATCACTGGAGTCAAACAACGATTTAATGAAGACTTTCTAAACGCCAATGGTGAGATTATGAGCAACGTATGCTCAAGCAACGAACGAGAATAAATAATACCTTCTATGATGACAAAGCAAAGTATAAATACACAAGAGGTCATAAATCTACAATAGAGTACATTGCTACAAACAGGCCGGCCGAAGTGGCCGTGCGGTTAAAGGCGCTGCAGTCTGGAACCGCAAGACCGCTACGGTTGCGGGTTCGAATCCTGCCTCGGGCATGGATGTTTGTGATGTCCTTAGGTTAGTTAGGTTTAACTAGTTCTAAGTTCTAGGGGACTAATGACCTCAGCAGTTGAGTCCCATAGTGCTCAGAGCCATTTGAACCATTTTTGAGCTACAAACAGGAACGTCCATTCTCAGTCAGTGGTAGATGTTAGTACTTTAAACTCTGCCAAAATAGGGAGTGATCACAGCCTACGTATGGCGAAAATCAGATTGCATGTAGGAAGCAGCAAGATTGCTAAAAAAAAAAACCTTAAAAATAATAAAAACTTAGTATATTGTAGGAATCATTATGGAATGAATCTACAAAAATTTTACATCGGAAACGATGAACCGAGAAAATAATGCAGAGGATAACATAGATTAGACTTGGGAGAAAATCAAGGGAAGTGCTGAAGCAGCAGCTCAGGAACACTAGATACACGCGTTATTAAGGAAGAGAGGAAAACAAACAGAACACGATGGTTTCGCAAAGAGCAATGTGTAAAAAAAGATATGTGCCTATTTCAAATATAAAACACTCAAAACGCAAGAGTCTTATGAAGAGTACAAAAGAACTCGTAATGAGACAAGATCACTAGTCAACGTTTTAACCAGGTAAATTGGAAAATACTTTTTCAAAATTTAGAACATGACTTCTGTGGATTGAAGAAACAAATTTGGAGAACGATAAATCAGCAGAGGAAAGAGTTAAATGAGACTTAGAGAACTAAAGACATACCTGTAAATGAGGAACCAGGGGTTAAATGTTCAACAGAGTTGTATTTAGGTAAAAATCACCAGAAAACAAGGAGAGATCAGAGATCAGTATACAGGTAAATGATGATGTAATTGTTTCACATATAGAGGCAGTAGAAGCTGTAAGCCTGTTAAAAAATAGAAAGTCTCCAGGGAAAAATAGGATTCCCAATGAATTACTGAGGTATGGAAGATATCCACAAACTGAACTATTAAACAAGTTGATCAACAATGTTATAATTGATAATAAAATTCCAAACGAATGGAGAACTAGTAATACCATTCTGATGTACAAAAAAGAAGATAAGAAAGATCCATCTACCTACAGAGGGATAAATTTACTGGGTTCACAACAAAAATAAGAGGAAATAAAACAAAAAGCATTAAACCCTTACAGAGAAGCAGTATGGTTTTAGATCCGGTAGTTCATGCACAGACGCAATATTCATTCTTAGACAGGTTGTAGAGAAATCCATTGGATACAATAGACCAGTTTATCCTTGTTTCATTGATTTACAGAAGGCTTTCCATAGGTTTCAGTTAACAGATGTTTTAAACCTGCTCTGCAAAAGGGATTCCATCCAACTTAATAAAAGCAAAGGAAAACATTTATTCCGGCAACTACATCCATGCGAAAATTGATTCCAGGCCAACTAGCTGCATAGCAGTTAATAGTCGTATTGAGCCCATTACTTTTTAAAATAGTCATGGACGAGGTGAAACAGATGGTATTGGCTGGGATTGGTTATAGAATGGAGGAGGAAGAAGTAAAAATCATTTTTTATGGTGACGAGTTCTGGTGGCCAAAGGTGGAGATAACCTGCAGAAACTTTTACATACTTTTAACGTAGCATCCAAAACCTAAATTAGTCATACCAACTAAAAACAAGAAATGTACGTCGACATCTGCGGAACCAGTTAAAGGCATACTGGAAGTGGATGGAAAAATTTTTCGACCGGTAATGACATTTAAACAACTTAGTATCGAACTGTCCAGCACAGGAAATGTCGAAAAGGAAATTAGAGAACAGGTAGCAAAAGCAAACAAAATATTAGGGTGAGATTTTCACTCTGCAGCGGAGTGTGTGCTGATGTGAAACTTACTGACAGATTAAAACTGTGTGCCCTACCGCGACTCGAACTCAGGACCTTTACCTTTCAGAGACAAGTGCTCTACCAACTGAGGTACCCAAGCACGACTCACGAGCCATCCTCACAGCTTCAATTCTGGCAGTACCTCGTCTCCTACCTTCCAAACTTCACAGAAGTTCTTCTGCGAACCTTGCAGAACTAGAATTCCTGGAAGAAAGGATATTGCGGAGACATGGCTTAGCCAAAGCCTGGGGGATGTTTCCAGAATGAGATTTTTACTCTGCAACGGAGTGTGCGCTGATATGAAGAGCTTCTGTGAAGTTTGGAAGGTAGGAGACGAGGTACTGGCAGAACTGAAGCTGTGAACACGATCCGTGTTTGGGTAGGTCAGTTGGTAGAGCACTTGCCCGCGAAAGGCAAGGGTCCCGAGTTCGAATCTCTGTCTGGCACACAGTTTTAATCTGCCATGAAGTTTCAAAGTATCAGGGTGTGGAAACAATACAATTTGGAAAAACAAGCATGTAGGAACAGATGGAAAGGCATGAAAATACAAAGCAATAGCGAGACCAGTTATGACTACACAGCTAAGACAAGATCGGGAACATAAAAAAGCAAAGAGACTTTTGGAAATTACGGAAATGAAAATACTGCGATGAATTATAGGGAAGACGCTGAGCAATAGAGAGAGAAGTGATAGAATTAGAAAGGATGTAAAGTGGGCTCCATTAATGAGTGGGTACATAAGAGAATTCATGAACGGAACGAACATGTGGACAGGATGAATGAAAGGAAGACTGTGAAAATCGTAAGAAATAAGTCATCATCTGGAACAAAACTATTGGCCGTCGAAAGAAAAGACGGAGCGATAATCTCAGTGTTGACTGATGAGTACTGCAGGAAACAATCTTTAGCCTAGGAGGAAAGTAAGAAGGAGAAGAAGATGATGGTGATAAGTACTATAGTTGTATTTTCGGTCCAGTCTAGTTCTCTCTGTGCTAATCTGTTACCAACGGGGAGTAAAACAGTGGCACTGAGGGAGCAGTACTAAGCAATATTCAACATAACCTATGCGCGACCCGTTTCTAGCGAGGTTATCGAATTGCTGTTCAGAATACCAGTATATGTCAATAAAACCTGTTTCTGACTAAGAATCAGTGTTTTGAAATAACCCAACAAGATCTAAAGAACAATGCTCAGATAATGAAGGTATTTCCATTTTTATTGGTAAGACAACCGATCCTTTCGGGCAACAGGAAATTAACGCTTCGACTGAAATGTGCTCTGGTACCGTCATGCTTGGAATATGCTATTTTCGAGTTTTCCTTAAATGTTGTTGGTGAGGTCACGTTTTCATTTAGTGCTTTAACTCGTTTGCCCTTGTATAATCGTGCACTCTTTCTCTCACACACACACACAAACACACACACTCGTTCGCGGTACGAGTGTCTGTGTGAACGATATCATTTCCATACCAGAACGGCAAATATAGGACGAGTTGCTGAGGTAACCGCCGTGGTAATTGACGGCACGTAATAGCAACCAAAGGGAACAAAGAGGCCACGGAGGCCAACGAGCATGACGTCATTACACTTTTCTTCTCCACGGTAGCCACAAACAGATACTTAGCCGCCGATTAAATGGAGCTTCGCTTACGGCAAGCATCTGTATTTAGATTTAAGCGTGTCGTTCATCACAAAAGCATGACAGGGATCACAGCAAGTCCAAGGCCGATACTTCAAGACAATGGTCTTCAAACTGCGGCCCGAATCAAGCAGCCGTATTTTCTAGTAATGTGCATCTAGCACAGCCGAATTCGAAAATATCAACAAACGTTAAGAGCTTCTTAAGATCGTAGTTTTCCTGGTCAGTAAAAAATAGAAATACAAATATAGTAATATTTTAAGATGTGCTTAATTTTAGTTGGGGCTTCTGAGGAAGATGAATTTATGCACATCAGAAATGGGGAAAGAATAAATACTTACCACTTGCTACTATTGACTGTTCATGACTCCTTCGACGAATCAAAAATATACTAGCGGACTTATAGCAGTCGCGGAAAAAGTTGGACCGGTAACCTCAGAGGCGAAGCCACGTGAAGGGGTATATAGATTTGTTGTTGCGTCGTGAGGGGAGGGGGGGGGGGAAATCTTGTCTAATGCTGACAACTTACGGGCGTGCGTGTCTTTTACCAATCAGCTGAAAGAATATGAATTTCAAACGGGAATAACATGGATTCATGAAAGCACACTATAGAAACGGTCATCTTCAAGTTCTGTACATATTTATAGCAAGTAATATGAAATTAAATTAAAATTGTTGTAATACATCGCAATGATTGGAAGGAAAATGATATTCAAAACATTCAGTAAACTTTTTTGATCGCATCTCGTATTACATCATGCATTTATATAAACACTGAATTACTGTTATTAATTAATCATCCGCTAACACCGACAAAGCAACCATTAACCGACAGGCAATTACTGTTTCACAGCTTCATGCTCTCTGAAGATGGCAGCAATCTGAAACCGAGAACAGCGGAAACGAAGTGTTCCGAATGATGCCGACTTAATGATCAGTACGTAGAGGCCGGAGGCCAACTTTTCGCACCCGTTGGCCTGCAGTAGATAGTCTACTGGGGGCTCTTTAAACGGTAATTTATGTAGGTTACTAATTAATAATAAGATCGGTAGATCTGAGCCCCGAGATATTGCCCACAATGTCAGTATTGGCTCTTGAACAGAAATGTTTGACAACTACTGCTTTAAAGGGCTCAAATACCACGAAATACAGGCTGTGTGTTTGTACGAAAGACTGGACACTGCAAGCCAGAATTGGCACTGGTGCAGTATTCAAGGTATCATTATGTGGTGTACCGTACAGTTGACGACAGTGTTCAGAAGCTACTGAGTGCATTAGTTGCACAGCGCGTTATTATTGAGCACTATACGATAAACAAGTGTTGCCTGGTTACTTACGTGTACCGAGTTTGGCTGTAATTGCTCACCCTAATCCATAACTACACTGTAGAGCCAAAGAAAATGGTACACCTGCGTAATATAGTGTAGGGCCCCCGCGAGCACGCGGAAGTGCCGCAACACGACGTGGCGTGGACTCGACTAATGTCTGGAGTAGTGCTGGAGGGAACTGACACCATGAATCTTGCAGGGCTGCCCATAAAATCCGTTAAGAGTACGAGGGGGTGGAGATCTCTTCTGAACAGCACGTTGCAAGCGTCCCAGATATGCTCAGTAATGTTCATCTCTGGGTAGTTTGGTGGCCAGCGGAAGTGTTTAAACTCAAAACAGTGTTCCTGAGCCACTGTGTAGCAATTATGGACTTGTGGAATGTCGCATTGTACCGCTGGAATTGCCCAATGAACAATGGACATGGATGGAAGTAGGTGATCAGATAGGATGCTTACGTATGTGTCACGCGTCAGAGTCGTATCTAGACGTATCAAGAGTCCCATATCACTCCAACTACACACGCCCCACACCATTACAGGGCTTCCACCAGCTTGAACAGTCATCTGCTGACATGCAGGGTCCATGGATTCATGAGGTTGTCGCCATACCCGTACAATTTGAAAGGAGACTCGTCGGACCATGCAACATCTTTCCAGTCATCAACAGTCCAATGTCGGTGTTGGCGGGCCCAGAATATGCGTCAAGCTTTCTGTCACTCAGTCATCAAGGGTACTCTAGTGAGCCTTCGGTTCCGAAAGCCCATATCGATGATGTTTTGTTGAATGGTTCGCACTCTGACACTTGTTGATGGCCTAGCATTGAAATCTGCGGCCATTTGCGGAAGGGTTGCACTTCTATCACGTTGAACGATTCTCTTTAGTCGTCATTGGCCCCGTTCTTGTAGGATCTTTTTCGGGCCGCAGCGATGTCGGAGATTTGATGTTTACGTGATTCCTGATATTCACGGTACACTCGCGAAATGGTCGTTCTGAAAAATTACCGCTTTATCGCTGCCTTGGAGATGCTGTGTCCCATCGCTCGTGGGTGGACTATAACACCACGTTCAAACTCACTTAAATCTTGATAACCTGTCATTGTAACAGCAGTAACCGATCTAACAACTGCGCCAGACACTTGCTGTGTTATATAGGCGTTGTCGATCGCAGCGCCGTATTCTGCCTGTTTACATATCTCTGTGTTTGAGTACGAATGCCTATACCAGTTTCTTTGGCGCTTCAGTGTATGTTCTTACATGTCACTCTTCAACTTCGCATCTCCATCCCCACATCCACCCCTATGGCTCAGTTGTCAACAAAACCGTCACCAAGCAGACTAGCAACACATGAATGTCGGTCTTTCTCTATTATGTTTAAATGTTACCTCCTTTCCACCTCCCTTTCGACTTCTAGCGGTGCTAGGAGCGTTTTATCCCCACAGTATCTTTTCTTAGATGCAATTGTGGTTGTAGGAGCGGGGAGGAAGTGGTAAGGTACTGGGCCGAGATCGCTTTACACATTTCACCAAAAAATAATTTATTACACGAAGATTCAAGTCTAACATTAGAGCTCTAAACTCAGTTTTCCTTCATAATTAAAAGTCATATATCCTTACTTCATATTTTCGTTTCTAATCACACCATGCTACAAGAATAACAGCTTAACAGATTGTTGGCAACACACATGAAATCAAGCTGAAATTACACGTTTAGCGCACTGACTGAAACTCAGGGAAAGAAGGTTTCAAAACTGACAACAGTTTCACAGAGATTACGTAATAACTATATAAGCTGAAGCCTGAGTTTAAAAAATTAGCTGCTCTGTCGGAAATTATGACGTGATCCCATCGCAGACAAATAAACTTGCAATTACTATATAAATTACGAAAACTTGTAAAAAGTGTTATAGCAAAGTTTACTGTAGTGAACAGATTTTAAAAAGAGCAACAATAATTACATCTAGTCAGCTGGTGAACACTTCAAAATTTAAGCTTGAATACACAAATAGAAAATAACGGAAAATCTCAGGCACACAGCTTTTTCAAACGGTATCTACTCGTAAGAGCTGACGCATCTCATTAGAAACAGTGGTAGTTCTAAGAAAACTGTAGTGACAGGTTAGAATTAAATAGTGATTTTCTGTCACTAACACCAAATAATAATTACCACTGACTAAAGCATGGAAAATTAAAATATTGACTAGCTTACAACACGACACATTAAAACATAGATAATTTAACTTAGGAGCCTCGCTCCAAACAACTAACACTGTCATATGGCTGCTTCCTGGGTTTTTAACAAAACATCAGTCATCAAGGTGGCCTTTACAATGCGTTAACAAATAAAAAAATTGGATGAAAAGACCAGAAACGCAGATTTGTTACCACAAGTAACCATCATAACTAAAACATAAGGGGGACACTTACACACTTGTTACGTTGAACAGCCATTGATATGAATGTTAACAAAATACGACTAACTTGAGGTCACAGCACTGTTCAAACATTGATATGAGAATAAACATAACTCGGTTTTGAGATGTACCCAGGACGCCGGCACAGTATGAGTACTACAAAAATTCTTACCGCTTTCTGGAGGACACCGTAGAAGAAAAATAAATGCATATAGCTTACCTCTCTAGGCCAGCTAGAATAAACGCCGTGGCGACAGGATACCAGAGTAACAATAATCGAAAACACTCCCATAATAGTCTACCACAATGTCACTGATTCACTGCTGGCTCCACAAGAGTCCATAAAGTTTATGTTAATCTTGCACTTCTCATGCTTCATTAGTGATAAATAAATTTCCATTGTCCTCAGCATTTGCATGCGGCATTTGAAACGAATCATAAAAAAGGCCAACTTCGTGATATTATTGAACATTTATGATAATCAGTGATTGCATTTGAACCCCACACAATATTCTTTACATCAGGTTTCCCCGCCCGGTTGGCCGTGCGGTCTAACGCACGGCTTTCCGGGCGGGAAGGAGCGCCTGGTCCCCGGCACGAATCCGCCCGGCGGATTTGTATCGAGGTCCGATGAACCAGCCAGTCTGTGGATGGTTTTTAGGCGGCTTTCCATCTACCTCGGCGAATGCGGACTGGTTCCCCTTATTCCGCCTCAGTTACACTATGACGGCGATTACTGCGCAATCAAGTTCTCCACGTACGCGTACACTACCATTACTCTACCTCGCAAACATAGTGGTTACACTCGTCTGGTGTGCGACGTTCCCTGGGGGGGAGGGGGGGGGGTCCACCGGGGGCCGAACCGCACAACAACACTGAGTTCGGTGTGGGGCGGCGGAGGGGTGAAGTGAACTGCGGTAGTCGTCGTGGGGTTGTGGACCACTGCGGCTGCGGCGGGGACGGAGCCTCTCCGTCATTTCTAGGTCCCCTGTTAAACTACAATACAATACAATACAATACATCAGGTTTTGAAGCAATACTAATAATCTATATAGGATTACTAGTTCCACAAATAATTTCCATTGGTTTATGAGTAACTGCAAAATTTACACTTTAATTACGAATTAACATTGGAAGGTTGACCCCACCATCTAATACCAGTTTGAGAAATTGCTTCTAAGACGACTGGAATTAAAGAAATGCACAAGTTACACTCACGGAAAAAATCGCAACACCAAGAAGGAGCTGTGCGATATAAACGTAAGTTGGTAGGCGTGTTTCTACAACCGAAAGTTGATTATTCCAATTTCGTGCCAGTCGCATAAGACTGCCGCTAGTAGTGCAACCTTGAGGATGCAAATCCTGTTTGCTTTAAATACACGCTGAAACGGTTGTGAGCGTTGAGTTGGACGTAGTGAGCTGATGTGAGCCAAGAACGCCTTTAAGGCGACAAAGGCGCCATTGTCAGTACCTCACTGAATTTCAACGAGATCGTGTAATATACTACGAGAAGCTGGATGTTCCTTCTGCGATACTGCACAAAGACTTGACACAAATCTTACCACTACACGTGACTGCTGGCAGCGGTGGTCACGAGAATGTACGGTCGCAGAAAGACCGGACACCGGATTGCCACGTGGAATACCGAGAGGGATAGACCATCGTGTTTGGTATATGGCTGTCGCGCATCGTACAGTATCTGCAGCAGAAATTGGAGCAGCAACTGGCACCACTGTAACATTTATTTATTTATTCTTCGTAATTACAGGCCATTATCTGAAAATTTAGACTAGGCTATACAAATCACATTTCCTTGGAAAGTTAAAAATTATTTATTAACTACTTCCATCTGGTATTTGACTTTTAAAATACAACTACTTCTACTACTACTACAAATCTACAATAAACCCTTAAACCAGTTAATACTACTATAAGTACCACAGAATCTGTTGTCTGTTCATTTATTTTTGTGCATTTAACATGCAGGTGGTTGTTTCCGGTACTGGATCGGCCTTCATACTACCCCAATCAACAAATATTGTCTGCTGGATTCCTTGGGCGTCGGGCAGCACGTCACCAGCGTTTCCACTCTAGCAAGTTGTTCCACCTTTCACTGTTACATCTTAACATCCACATTTCCACGGTCCCTCGCACCAACGCCATGTAGACTGTTGCGACACTATTTCATTTGGTGGTCGCCGGCCTCAGTTTTCTCCTTTCCATCTGCATAGTATATTTTCTAGCCTGTATCAGCATACTGACTTATGATTGAATCCCTCGTGAAGTCTTCCTTGGCCATCCTGGAAAATACAGCTGCTGGATCGTCCAAGATGCACCAGGACGACTCGCTTCTTAGTGCTTCTTTGGGAACCAACATCCTTAATACCTGATGTCCATTACCCGCCACATCTTCATAGAGCGCGCAGTCCCACAATCTGTGTTCACCACTATGACACAACAGACTGTTACAAAGCGGTTACTTGCAGGACAGCTCCGTGCCAGATGCCCCGTAGCGTGCATTCCACTGCCCCAAACCGCCATTTGAGACTTCAATGTTGTCATACTCGAGCGCACTGGACGGCAGTGTGGAGGTCTGTTGTGTTTTTCGATGAAAACTAGTCCTGCTTGGGTGCCAGTGATAGCCATGTGTTGGTTAGAAGGAGTCCAGTTGAGGACCTGCAACCAATCTGTCGGTGTGCTAGACACAATGGACCTACACCTGGAGTTATGGTCTGCGGTGTGATTTCATATGACAGCTGGAGCACTCTCATGCTTTTCCCACGCACCCTGGCTGCAACGTTGTACACCTATCTGCTGATTCGACCTCTCGTGCTACCATTAATGAACAGCATTCCAGAGGTGTTTCCCAACAGAATAATCCTTGCCCACAAACCGCAGTTGTAACCCAACATGCTCTACAGAGTGTCGGCATGCAGCCTTGGCTTGCTCGTTCATCAGACCTGTCTGCAATCGGCCACATATGGGACATCATCGGACGAGAACTCCAGCGTCATCCCCAAACAGCCTTAACCGTCCCTGTAGTAACCGACCAAGTGCAACAGGCATGGAACTCCATCCCACAATCTGACATCCGGCACCTGTACAATACAATGCATGCGCGCTTGCTTGTTTGCATCCAACATTCTGGCGGTTACATCGGTTATTAATATACCAAAATTTCACATTTGCAATGGCTTGTCTTGCGCTCACATTAACCTGTGATCTTGCAATGTTAATCACTTAAATATGCTACGTAGACAAATGTATTCCCGAAATTTCATCACTCTACATTAGTTATTTTTTGGTGTTGCGATTTTTTTAAGCCATTGTATTTACAAAAGAATTATGTAGCATTGCACCAAATGAGTTTTAATTAAAAACTGACGAAACTGGTTACTCGTAAACTGAGTTCCAGATGTAGCTAATCTTTTAGTTAAAACTTTATTATTACCAGGAGCAACAACACCGAAACTTTAATTATAAGCATAGCCTCAAACAAAAGATTCATCCATGTTAAAATGATTACATTATATTGTTTAATCTGTTCCGTAGACCAAACTGGCTTGAAAGTTCAGAGTTAATATAACTGGATGAAGGCTGTTACTACCTGTTGGTTGTACTACCTACCACAGAGAATTGCAACTTTAATCATTTACACACCAGCCAATAGTGTGTACGTGTACGAAGTTACACTGACATCCGACAATGTCTTCTTGGTGCTTCATTCTTTTGTCAGACAGCATATTTTAATTCATCTGTTGGACTATACAGGGTGTTACAAAAAGGTACGGCCAAACTTTCAGGAAACATTCCTCACAAACAAATAAAGAAAATATGTTATGTGGACATGTGTCCGGAAACGCTTAATTTCCATGTTAGAGCTCATTTTAGTTTCGTCAGTATGTACTGTACTTACTCGATTCACCGCCAGTTGGCCCAATTGAAGGAAGGTAATGTTGACTTCAGTGCTCTACAGTACTAGCATCAAGCACATCAGTACGTAGCATCAACAGGTTAGTGTTCATCACGAACGTGGTTTTGCAGTCAGTGCAATGTTTACAAATGCGGAGTTGGCAGATGCCCATTTGATGTATGGATTAGCACGGGGCAATAGCCGTGGCGCGGTACGTTTGTATCGAGACAGATTTCCAGAACGAAGGTGTCCCGACAGGAAGACGTTAGAAGCAATTGATCGGCGTATTAGGGAGCACGGAACATTCCAGCCTATGACTCGCGACTGGGGAAGACCTAGAACGACGAGGACACCTGCAATGGACGAGGCAACTCTTAGTGCAGTTGATGATAACCCTAATGTCAGCGTCAGAGAAGCTGCTGCTGTACAATGTAACGTTGACCACGTCACTGTATGGAGAGTGCTACGGGAGAACCAGTTGTTTCCGTACCATGTACAGCGTGTGCAGGCACTATCAGCAGCTGATTGGCCTCCACGGATACACTTCTGCGAATGGTTCATCCAACAATGTGTCAATCCTCATTTCAGTGCAAATGTTCTCTTTACGGATGAGGCTTCATTCCAACGTGATCAAATTGTAAATTTTCACAATCAACATGTGTGGGCTGACGAGAATCCGCACGCAATTGTGCAATCACGTCATGAACACAGATTTTCTGTGAACGTTTGGACAGGCATTGTTGGCGATGTCTTGATTGGGCTCCATGTTCTTCCACCTACGCTCAATGGAGCACGTTGTCATCATTTCATACGGGATACTCTACCTGTGCTGCTAGAACATGTGCCTTTACAAGTACGACACAACATGTGGTTCATGCACGATGGAGCTCCTGCACATTTCAGTCGAAGTGTTCGTACGCTTCTCAACAACAGATTCGGTGACCGATGGTTTGGTAGAGGCGGACCAATTCCATGGCCTCCACGCTCTCCTGACCTCAATCCTCTTGACTTTCATTTATGGGGGCATTTGAAAGCACTTGTCTACACAACCCCGGTGCAAAATGTAGAGATTCTTTGTGCTCGTATTGTGGACGGCTGTGATACAATACGCCATTCTCAAGGGCTGCATCAGCGCATCAGGGATTCCATGCGACGGAGGGTGGATGCATGTATCCTCGCTAACGGAGGACATTTTGAACATTTCCTGTAACAAAGTGTTTGAAGTCACGCTGGTACTTCTGTTGCTGTGTGTTTCCATTCCATGATTAATGTGATTTGAAGAGAAGTAATAAAATGAGCTCTAACATGGAAAGTAAGCGGTTCCGGACACATGTCCGCATAACATATTTTCTTTCTTTGTGTGTGAGGAATGTTTCCTGAAAGTTTGGCCGTACCCTTTTGTAACACCCTGTAATTTTTATTTTTTATTTTTATTTTTTTAAGAGCGGAAGGCTGTTCCGCCGCTAGCTCACCCTCGCCCCTCTGGTACCAGTGAATGAAAAACTTAACTTATCAAGCGAGTCACTATGGGTTGGGAAGTGGAATAACCACGTGTCGAGCTCCAGGTGGTAGGTTTCATCTGTACCACAGCTGTTGCTCGCCTCCATTGCAGGAATTCTACTGTATTTTTCCCTGCGATTTTCTCGTATCAAAAGCATCGCATGCCGCACGTTAAATCGCATGGAATGCGTCGTAGTGGTTAGTTTCCATTGCTGGCGTGCTGTGAGGCCCCAGTTCGAACATAACCACCAGGGATTATTTACTATTTAACATTTATCATTTCCAGAAGGTTTTCGAAATTTCTTATGTTTGTAGTGCTTCTATGATCTGTAACATACGATGTCTGTATAAGCAGCAGCACACTCTGTCCTGAAGTCCAGATCAGTTCAGTTCTGCCTCCAAACTCCCGTTGGTAACAAATGTGTTTTCAGAGCTAAATGTTGTACTTCATCAACAATTCTGCTTTCGGGTTTGGACTTATTTGTGGTTCGGTGACGTGACAATATTGCATATAAAAAAGAAAAGGACAAAACGACAAAACACTCACATATGAAGAGTCCGGGGAAAAAAAGGATGGGGGTCCACTTTTTATAAAAAAAAAATGAGCTTGCAGTGGATTTGTATAATTTAACCCCAACATAATATGCTGAACTACTCCCAAAAGGGTAAAAAGATGAATGTCTGTGGATACACAGCCAACAAAAATATGTGGTTTAGGCAAGAAAGATGAGGGTGCCATTGTATGTGAGCTACAAGGATGAGGGCCCACTTAGTTGGCTGTGCTGACTGCAGAGAGCTCTGCTTTCAGTTCAGCCAGCTGGTGGTGGTTTAATGTTGTGTTAACTGCTGAAGAGTGTTACCTCAGTGTTGGTTTATTGGTTGTTGTGCCTTGTTTAGTCTATAAGATATTAATGAAAATGTGTGAAAATGAAGAGGATACAACCTTTGAAAAAAGTTTAAGGAAAAGAAAATCCTTTGGCCACATACAAGATGTAATGAAACAGTTGAGGTTAAGTAGCTATGAAACAGGACCAGACGGTAAGTGGTTAAAAGTAGAGTGTTTTAGATACATAAGTGCAAGTGAAAGAAATGATATTATTTCAAAGTTTAATCAGATTGAATCACATGAAAAACAATCGATGCATTTTTGTGGATTAATACAATGCTCTCCCGTCACTCGTCATCGTCCTAGTAAACCAGACTCTGAGGCTGACTTTCACACACATTCATATTCTTATAAGGTTAGAGTGATACGGAATGAACAGGTTTGTGAAATCCCTGTATGTTACAACTCATTTATATCACTTCATGGCAATACAGCTAAAAGGCTGCAAAATCTACAACAGAGTCTTAAAATAACATGTTTACCACCATTGGATATGCAAGGAAAACACAGCTCCAGGCCTAACAAGCTTCTTGATGATGTTGCAAATTCTGCAGTTGAACACATTAAGTCCTTTAAAAGCAGAAAGTCTCACTATGGTTTAGGTAAGTCTCAAAAACGCCACTTACCAGAGGGACTTAACGTGATTAAAATGTTTTGTCTCTGCAGGAAGGCTTTCCCAGACAATAGAATATCACTGGAAAAGTACAGAGAAATATTTAACACCAAATTTAATTTGACCTTGCGAGGTGCCGGGGCTAGCAGTGTATTTAACACTTAATTCGTCTAAAATCTTCATATGTAAATGATGCTGTAAGCCCCCACTTTTCTAACTCCGACTTTTGTTGTTGCACATGGATTAAGAAGAAACGCAAACTGACTGTAATCGACCCTGCAAGTGGAACAGAAATGAGTTTGGCACCTGCAATAATTTAATTTGATAAAACTTAATTTTGATAAAGTGAAGTTTCGTTAACGTGGTGAGAAATGAAAGGGTTGCTCTACCGATCTACAGAATGAAAGTTCTGTCCTAAATAACAATTTGATTTATTATGACTAAACTCAAAATAATAAACAAAACACATGAAACATTTACAATATGTGAAATTGGACACTCAAATAAATCCTGTGAAGGTGAAGCTGTCCGTAAACTAGCTTGTGACATTTATGACCATGTGGTATGTGGAGCCAATTTCTTGCAACTCAAATCTTAAGAGAAACACCCAGCCAACCCAACATTAATTGCTGCTACAGCAGTGAGAACTCAGACAGTGAACAACCGAGACAGAACCACGTTAGAAAAGACGGGAACAGGCGCGTTCTGCTGAGCTCTGATTATCACATAGCAAAATTCCCTAATCTGCCGGTACAGCGGACATACATTACCAAGCTGTCTTCTTAACTGCACGGACACGATATGGCATACTGGAGGTGATGGCTGGTTGCTTCGACGTCCCGTCGTGGTGATGATAATGTCGCGAGTATAGCCCGAAAGAAATTATCCTGGTCTGGTTGTTCCAGACTAAAGACTTTCTAGCAACACAAATGCGCCTCTGAGGGAGGCGAAGAAGGCTCGCTACACAATCACTGACGGTACAGTGATTGATTTTAACAAGCGAAGTCACACAGTAACTCTGGTACAGTCAACTTTAGCCAAAACTGTTCAAGACGGACAACATAGGCCGCTTGTAAGCAGAACGCTCAATTGCCAACTGTACTCGGAACGTTACGTTGAAGTCGAAACTTAAGCAACTTCGTCAAACAGTTACAATTAAATGAATGTATATTAGACAGCCAACGGAAGGCAGGCTGCCCAGAGCAGCGAGAGGTCAGTCTTGTAACCTACTCTGACCGAAAGGTGAGAGCCGACTCCCTCAAGAGCACCCATACAACCGAACACAGAACATTCCCGCCACCACGACAGTGGCCATGGTTAAACTTTCCAATCAGCAACTCGAAAACCGGCGGAAAATTCCACTCTATTGCCGAAGCACTACTATTCCAACAATGGAGATACTTGGCGCCAATTTCTGCGCCGATTTTGCTACATCACGGAGCTATCCCCTGAGCAAGCCAATCACAGTTATGATTTTGCAGAAAACGTGGGAATTTGCCCGCCAAGACTGCCTGGGAACACAAGTGATTCCCACGCCTCGCTGGTAGCCTGTCAGAAAGTGTTTTCACTAAGTTTCTGCGAAGTAACGGAATCTTTAGCCCCAGCCGCTCCTTCAGCCCCCTGTGAGCGTGTCGCCCCCGCTCTTATGACAATGTCGGCATCTGGACAGCATCTACTCGACTCCCTCATACCCGTCGGCATAAACCTTTCAAGATAAGCAGAACCCGCCTTTCACCGGACAATCCGGGTGACAAGAGCGCTGCATGGGAAGTCCGCGTGTGAAGCAATGGCAACTTTTCACCACATGCAATTAGAGAGGAAAGTATTCATATCTTCTAAGTTCCCAATACTAACCTTGTAATGACAATACTCGGCCATACTTCCCCAAATCGAATTACTCAAAGATATAAATATGAGAGGGGGCAAGTCACTGTGTGCATCTTAAAGTCATGCCACCTCTCAACCTTCGGCTATTCAAGGTGTGACACCTGTAGCACCTGTGACGAATGTACTGTGAAAATAGAATCTGTTCATTCGAAACTAAGCCTGTTTACTACTGCTCAGAATGAAGCTTTAAAACTTAATTATGAACTAAAGAACCCACCACAAAAAAAAGAATTACACTTAAAGCCAGCTGATTCTGTTTGCAAACTAAAGAAAAATGCTAGGCTTGCACCATAAAAAGGCAAGACCAAAGAAGCAATCGTCATGGACTTTCAGAAAAACCTGTCTCTCCCAAATATCAGCACAAATGATGTTTACTATCGATGGCAACTATCATTCTACATGTTTAACATACACCAATTATCAGATTCTGAAGCTATTTTTTACACATATCCTGAAACCTCTGACAAAAAAAGGAGGAGATGAGGTTTTTTTTGTTCCATGCTGTGGGATTTCATTTTTCATCATCTTGACTCTGAAGTAAAGGAACTTTCATTTTTTGTGACTTGTATATTGGTCAGAACAAGAACTGCTCTGTGTTTAGAATACTAGACTATATTGTACATACACCAAACTACTAGATACAATACAAACGATTTTTCCAATAAGAGAACATTCGTATTTAGAATTCGATAAAAACATGGGTTGAGTTAACCAGAAGTCTGTGGTTGAACTTCCACCTGAGTAGAACGAAGTTCTCCAAAACTCGAGAAACAAACCAAGAACATTTAAAATTATTTCTTGTGACAATCAAGAATTATTCCAATCGTGGACCACCTTTCTTTCCCCTCTCTATGTAAAACAATGTCCCTCTAAAACACCTCCACTGAGGAAACTGAAGATCGTCCAACACCATCTTAGAATGATCTTACATTGGCAAACCTACAATGCATGGATGATGAAATTGTTGTCACCAAACTGAAGAGGAAAATCTTATCTCTACCTGACGGCTGCTTTCACCTTCCAGAACTAGCATATGATGAACCTATGCCTGTTCCAAAAGCAAAGTTTGATGACCTTCAGCACCCGAAAAAATTTTGATCTGTCAAAGCCCAAAAATTTATGCATCACTCCCTCATTTGTGAAGTGTACTGTGTATTTAAAAAGCCTAGTATTAGTTTCAGGTAATGATGTAGGCCAATTTATGTCAAGTGACATTTTAAGTGTTTCAAAAGCTGCCACACAAAAAATATTCATAGATTTCACTACAAATGAATGGACAGACATCCTTTTTGCCTGCGTTTTTGTGACATGAATCAATTATAGTGTTATTTTTATGCACTACATTAATGCAAAAAGTCTATCTACATAACAAAAACGTGCCAGATATGTTGTTTATCAGTGTAACATCATAATAATTTTTTTTTTGTTTAGGGTTTAGTTATTTCGTTTTAAAATTAAAACCGCTGTTTTCTCAGAACTTTGTTTGCTGGACCCTCATCTTTTTTTTCCCCCTGGACTCTTCGTGCATATATAGCACCATTCGAATCTGCGCGCACAACAGAAAGATTGTCCAACTTCAGTGCTAATTGACTCGGAAACACACACACACACACATATACCCATTGTGCAGGTGTTTGGACACAGCTCACACTACTATATGTGTGTCTGACCTGCAGGTGACCTCAGTCACAAGGAGTCTGTTCGTCCAGGAGTCCCAACCTCCACATGTTTTCTATGAACTGTCCCCTCCACGGGCGCAATCTGTTGGGACCCTTGCAGGTCGCCCTCCCCTAGGTGTGGCTCGGAGTGAGCTCTTCCGTCGGTGTTCACTAACCACTGAGGTGCGCATGCCTTTCTTTCCAGAGGTGCTCTATTGGGCATTGTGGTGCAGCAGTGAGGCCCTTTGTGTAGCACAGAAAAGTTTCGTAGATTTAAGTCGTCGGTGGAGTGTCGGGTGGCGGGTTTATCGCCACCAGTGCACCGATCGAAGAGCAGAAAATTTGTGTGGAGAACAGATACAGAAAGACCCCATTCCGTTACAAAAACCTTATGAAATCTATTTTATAAGTTACGTTCGGTGGTTGCAGAAACGTCATATCTTAAATCTCCCGTGTATTCCGTGTAGATGTACCTGGCAATGTTACACACTACTCCGCGAGTCAAGAAAATAAAGCTGAGTCTCCGCTCAGAAAACGCGTAGTTGTGGTTGACTAAACAGAGATGACCAACTAAGAACGGTTAAAAATGTTTTAGACAAATAAATCTAATCCTGTGTGCACTGTGAACAAATCTTAGAGCTGTATTGCTTTTGATCTTTTGTATATCTGCCAACCACTGAGTTTTCAGTTCACAAGAATTTATTTGAAACTCAATAAAACAAAATATATCAAAAAGAATCATCACAAATCTTTCATATGAAAATTTTGGAAAATCTAACAAAACGATCCATGAACGTAGCCGCTGCAGAAGACTAGGTAGAAGCACGCGCACACGCTAAAACATTATAAATGAACATTGGTATCGTGATGATATAACACAACGGGAACTTGAAAGGATGTACTGTATGTTGAAATTGAAGGTAAGATCAAAGAAGGTGATCCAGGCATGGACATAGTCCCATTCGGGCTATTGGAAGGAAGTCCTATGTATACGGACACAAAACCAGACCACAACAGTCTAAAGGCTTAAGATTCACAGCACATATTACAACTACATACAGGTCTCAACAAGAAGTATCATCTATAAATAATACAGTTTTATATAACTTACAAGCATGCGACATTACGAAAATATTTCTCTAGTCGGAGTAGTGTTTTTGAATGGAGATACCTGCAGTCCATCCGTCCTTCAGCGATGCCACGACACCGATGTCAATTTACACTAGCTTCTCCACTACCCAACGACAAATCTATTTCACACAAGTTATACTGAAACAGGAGGTTACACTGAATTTCTCACTGTCTTCGCAGAATAGCTACGTAAGCTTCAGCGAAAGCTTGACAGACTTCTCGTATATCAATAAGTTACTATTTCAAGCTGTTTTAGCCTGAAACTGGTTCATTTTCCTTTGTGTTACCTCTCTGAATTACGTTAGTAAGTGCCTCGCCGAGTGTCACAGATAACTTCTCTCTAAATTGTATTTCTAACACGAAAACGGGTAACCAAGCTACGCTTTTAGTGAACTAGGCATCTTCGCAGCACTGCAGGAACCTTTCACAACATGATAAAAAAGTGTCTGGATAACTATTAATGGACATTAACTCCGATAGCGGCACTTCCAGTGAGGGGTCTGAATGCCTGAGAAAATTTCGCAGTCCGTTCTTCCTCGAGAGCTGAAACCAGACAAGGAAGTTATGTTAGATGTTGGGATCTGGAGCGAGGTCGACATTCTAACTCATCCCAAACGTGTTCCATCGGGTTTAAGTCGGTACTCTCGGAAGCCAGTCCCTTTCAAGAATATTATTGTCCACAAACCATTGCCTCAAATGTGCTGCTTTATAACAGGGTACACTGTCATGCTGATACAAAACAATCATCGTCTCCAAACTGTTTCTCTATTCAACGCAGAACACATTGCTATAAAATGTGCTCATATCCTTCCACAGTTAGCGTTTTCTTAACCGCAATAACTTTCATTCATTCATTTCCGTGTCCGGTCAGCATTTCCAGAAGGTAGTAACTTCGATGGCCTTGTTGGCTCCCTCGATGAGATCCTGTGTTGCACAGGGTTGTTCAAGTTGAGGACAAATTGGCAGGTGGGCCGGGTCTTGTTCCGCACTCGCAATATGTACCTCCATCAGTTGGAAGAATGCCCCATTTTCGCATGTTGGTCTTGCATAGAGGAACGTCCACCCTAAGACGATTGAGAGATCTCCAAATAGGGTAGGGCAAGTCGTTTCCTTTACAGGGATATCAGGTGGTAGCTTGCTCTTCCACCTGGTGACGCGGTTAGACTCTAGTATTCCCTCTAGTGGTTGAGTCCTGGCAATAACGGTACCATACCCTAACCATGAGAAACAGTCCAATACTGTAACACTACCTCCTGCGTATTTCACTGTTTGCACTACGCATGATGGTAGGTAACATCCTCCAGGCATTCGCCAAAGTGAAACCCTTCCATCGGACTGCCAAAGGGTCGAAAGTGAATCATCACTTCAGATCACTCGTTTCCAGCCGTCCGTCGCTCTTTACACCATATCAGGCGTCGCTTATCAATGAATACAAAAATGTGTGGCCTATGAGCAGCTGCTCATCCACTGCATGCAATCTTTTTATCTGCCTACACACACTCATCGTACTAGCTGGACTGCTGACAGCACTTTTAGAATTCAAGAGTGAGTCCTGCCGCTGATTTCGTGCGATTTATTACAACCGCCCACCACAAAGTTTGCCGTTCCCTGTCGGCCAGTACACGAAGTCTACCTGGTCTTGGTTTCGCGGTGGTTGTTCAAATGGTTCAAATGGCTCTGAGCACTATGGGACTTAACAGCTATGGTCATGAGTCCCCTAGACCTTACAACTACTTAAACCTAACTAACCTAAGGACATCACACAACACCCAGCCATCACGAGGCAGAGAAAATCCCTGATCCCGCCGGGAATCGAACCCGGGAACCCGGGCGTGGGAAGCGAGAACGCTACCGCACGACCACGAGAAGCGGGCGCGGTGGTTGTTCTCTCGTGTTTCCATTTCACAGCCACTTCACCAACAGCTGAGTTGGGTAGCTTCAGAAAGTTTGAAATGTCCCTGAGAAATTTGTTACTCAGGTGACATCCAGTGACTAGTCCACGTTCGAAGTCAATGAGCTCTCCTTTCCGACCCAATCTGCTGTTACTGCTTCTCTAATGACAATACAACACTCCCCGCCTCGTTTTGTATCGGCTGGTCTAGTGGCCAATTCTGTAATACTTAATGGTGTCCGGATGCTTGGGATCAGCTAGTGTATTTTCTTGGCCAGTCTGCTCGTCACTCATACGATGAACTAGACATACATAGGGTGGCCCATTGATCGTGACCGGGCCAAATATCTCACGAAATAAGCGTCAAACGAAAAAACTACAAACTCGTCTAACTTGAAGGGGGAAACCAGATGGCGCTATGGTTGGCCCGCTAGATGGCCCTGCCATAGGTCAAACAGACATCAACTGCGCTTTTTTAAAATAGGAACTCCCATTTTATTACATATTTGTGTAGTACGTAAACAAATATGAATGTTTTAGTTGTACCACTTTTTTTCGCTTTTTGATAGATGGCGCTGTAGCAGTCACAAACATATAGCTCACAATTTTAGACGAACAGTTTGTAACAGGTAGGTTTTTTAAATTAAAATACAGAACTTAGGTATGTTTGAACATTTTATTTCGGTTGTTCCAATGTGATACATGTGCCTTTGTGAACTTATCATTTCTGAGAATGCATGCTGTTACAGCGTGATTACCTGTAAATACCACATTAATGCAATAAATGCTCAAAATGATGTCCGTCAACCTCACTGCATTTGGCAATACATGTAACGACATTCCTCTCGACAGCGAGTAGTTCGCCTTCCGGAATGTTCGCACATGCATTGACAATGCACTGACGCATGTAGTCAGGCGTTGTCGGTGGATCACGATAGCAAATATCCTTCAACTTTCCCCACAGAAAGAAATCCGGGGATGTCAGATCCGTTGAATGTGAGGGCCATGGTATGGTGCTTCGACGACAAATCCACCTGTCATGAAATATGCTTTTCAACAGCGCTTCAACCGCACGCGAGCTATGTGCCGGACATCCATCATGTTGGAAGTACTTCGCCATTCTGTCATGCAGTGAAACATCTTGTAGTAACGTCGGTAGAACATTACGTAGGAAATCAGCATACATTGCACCATTTAGATTGCCATCGATAAAGTGGGGGCCAATTATCCTTCCTCCCATAATGCCGCACCATACATTAACCCTCCAAGGTCGCTGATGTTCCACTTGTTGCAGCCATCGTGGATTTTCCGTTGCCCAATACTGCATATTATGTCGGTTTACGTTACCGCTGTTGGGGAATGACGCTTCGTCGCTAAATAGAAGGCGTGCAAAAAATCTGTCACCGTCCCGTAATTTCTCTTGTACCCAGTGGCAGAACTGTACACGACGTTCAGAGTCGTCGCCATGCAATTCCTGGTGCATAGAAATATGGTACGGGTGCAATCGATGTTCATGTAGCATTCTCAACACCGACGTTTTTGCGATTCCCGAACTTCGCGCAATTTGTCTGCTACTGATGTGCGGATCAGCCGCAACAGCAGCTAAAACACCTACTTGGGCATCATCATTTGTTGCAGGTTGTGGTTGACGTTTCACATGTGGCTGAACACTTCCTGTTTCCTTAAATAACGTAACTATCCGGCGAACAGTCCGGACACTTGGATGATGTCGTCCAGGATACCGAACAGCATACATAGCACACGCCCGTTGGCCATTTTGATCACAATAGCCATGCATCAACACGATATGGGCTTTTTCCGCAATTGGTAAACGGTCCATTTTAACACGGGTAATGTATCACGAAGCAAATACCGTCCGCACTGGCGGAATGTTACGTGATACCACGTACTTATACGTTTGTAACTATAACAGCGCCATCTGTCACAAAGCGAAAAAAGTGGTCCAACTAAAACATTCATATTTCTTTATGTACTACACGAATATGTAATAAAAAATGGGGGTTCCTTTAAAAAAAACGAAGTTGATATCCGTTTCACCTATGGTAGCGCCATGTAGCGGGCCAAACATAGCGCCATCAGGTTTCCCCTTTCAAGCTAGACGAGTATGTGGTTTTTTCGTTTGATGCTTATTTCGTGAGATATTTGGCCCGATCACTATCAATGGACCACCCTGTATAGTTTATGGTCACTCGGCGATTGAACACTTGATTCATTAGTGTTCTTATGCGCCCACTACCACGTAACGTGTAGTACGTTGAGGGAGGTATGGATTGTTGGGGGGGGGGGGGGGGGGCAGCTGGAGAGAAGACAGAGTGAGCATAGAGTCTTGATGGACAACGTCGGCCCAGTCAGAAATGCTCCCCAGTCATTGTGGGTCCGAAGGAATCGAACGAGCAACAGCAAACATCCTTGCAGCTGGACCCAGTGCAAATTACCATCTGCTGGGGGATTGCTGATGACTTCTTAGAACAATGATTGGCACCTAGATGTGCTGCCTGCCGGCTTCCATGTACAACAATTCCGCAAATAACCAGCCGCTACCTAGTGGTGAGGTGCACTAAAGCACATCAGTAACAGTCTGCCTAGCAATGTTCTGTTTGTTTGGAAGTAACAACTAATGCTTAAAAAAATGATCCTGACGTACAGTCTGTTCCACAAGATTGTGTACGCCATAATTTTAAATGTAACGTCCGCAGCGACATCTCTGGTAGTGGTCTCGAATCTTTAATCAATGCGCTTTTGCACAGTATATGAATAAACAGTGTGAGAGTTCAATGTTTTGTTTTATCGGTTGCATTTTAATATGAGTGCAAAATATCTGAAGCGTCACCAGGCAGTGTTCCTTCTAAATCGCCTTTTTGAGTCTGGTTTCCTCTTTCAAAACTTTGGTGTACGAAGTGTGAAAGGTTCCTTCAACGGACTGTCAAGCAGCCGGTAAAAGTGCATGTTTGGAGATGTTTCTCTAAACACGGTTTTGGCTATTTGCATTTATTTACAGCCAATTTAAGTGCTGAAAAAATGTGCAATATTTATCAAAAATGCCTTTTAAGGTCCGTTAAGAAGCTATTTAGTTCGAACGAAGCAAACTAGATGCTTCAAGAGGATAACGATCCGAAACATCGCAGCCTTCTCTGTACAGCGTGGAAAAAAGGCAATGGGGTGTCCAAGAAGGACTGGCCAGCAATGTCAAATCTGATCGAAATAGTTGGTCATGTATTAAGATGAAGCTTAAAGAAAAGCAGCTGTCATGTAAAATCAGGACGATATGGAGAACGTTACCGAGAGAATATACAGCAAATATCGTGAAATGAATGCCAAAAATCGTGTCAACCTACAATGGATAATGGCGGTGATTGCGTTAACTATTAGGTAATTATGCAATTAGTAATAACATGTATTCTCATGCAAACATATATTTATAATAGTGTCTTTTATTTCATGCAGATAACGGCGTACACTTTCTTGTGGAACTGACTATAATCATTAACTTATTAGTCGATTTATTTTGCTCTTTTTAATATTAATTTGTGATGTAATGATAGTAACTGTTTCATAACTGATTTTTATAATGGAAATTACAGTTCATCTAGCTGTTATCCAAAATAGATATATCTTGCGGAAATGCAACAACTTAGCATCCTAATTTTTTTTACAGCTGTCACACTGAATCGTATTATTTATTATGAAAATGTAACTCTGAAATGCAGTTATTTTGTAATTATCGAACACAATGAACACTTATTAGCTTACCATCATGGGGTCCAATAAACTGCAAGCTGCAGACTGTAGAATCGGGATAAAGCAGTTTTATGGATAGTCACACAATAAACGCCTTCCTAATTCTGTTTCGTGGTACAGAAACCTTACCAGAATTCATGATCTCTGTATGGTCTCAAATTACAGGTAGCAGGTGACTTCAGTTTCTTATACTCTCTGCATTTGCTTTCCAGCGATCCAGTTTCTCAGCCGGCAATGTGTACTTCAGAAGCTGCCGAATGCGAGAAATCTCATTCGTGACTAGCAGGAGCTTGGTCACCACTGAAAAGAATTAGCGTCAGCACACAAAAGCTAAAAATTCGTAACCTAGACTACTTCTATCACGAACAGACATTAAGATTATTGACATATCGCCTGCAAAGAACGTCGAAGAGATTACAGGCGAACGTTCACAGCTGCAGTATCAACACGATTAACGAAATGGTCACGCTAACAGATATGCAGCAGTTGTCATTATTTATCTTTAGATTGTATCTTGAAGAATTTGAAATATATTTAGCAGGGAACAGTGAATCGCAAGAAATCTGTCATATACAGCATTTATATTTACAAGTCCGCGGATAAACTTCCAAGCATTCGTGCACTCACATTATTTGACGTTACTGCGAATCATAGAGCTAAGCTCATAATGCAGCTCGTAATGTTACTCTAAATCAAATTCCCTTACTTTGACTGACGGTGTTTTGAGGCTCGTGTCCAACGCCACAGTAGAACAATGGATCCACTCACCTGAAGGAATAACGGAACAGGATTTCGAGTACAGACAAATTTAAAGAGGTAATTCATATTTTCCCTCCCAAGTAATAGAATGGGCAGTAGAAATGAAGTTTTTAACAATTAGTTTTATAGTTTGCGAAATTTTCTGTATGTTCGAAATGGTTTGGTATCTCATTTTGTCCCCCTTTTTAAGACATAAAGTACCTCGTATCTATGCCTGTTTCATTCAACAAAACACTTCCAAATTCACCTGTGTTTTTTACCTTTTTCTCTGGCCTAACTTTTTTGTAATTTGAAAATAGTCATCGATATCTATGCTATCGTAACCTCTCCCGAAATGTTGGTCGCAGAATCCTTGAATCGAAACTAGGTGCGGCTAGAGTCCTTAAATGGCAGACTGAAGATTTTGTAACAAAAAGAGATCGGTGAAGAATCACGACAATGACTCTTAACAATAAATTGTTTTCCACACTTCCAGCCAACGGCAGACATTTGCTGTTCCTGACACTATGTGGAACGAAGTTTTTATGAAATGCCTGTTCTGTGTGAATGGGATGACCGGCAGAAGTATCATTGGTGAGTTACATGGATGTCAATTTTTTGGCACCATTTCTATGGACAGGCTTCAAACGCTTCTTACGAGAGTGACAACATGTCTCAGTTTGATAATTTATTTCATCGAGTAAAACAGAAGTAATTTATGACGTTCCCCAAGGTAGTGTTATAGGCCATCTGCTGTTCCTTACCTATATAAACGATTGAGGAGACCATCTGAGCAGCTATCTTAGGTTATTTCCAGATGATGCTGTCGTTTATCGTCTGGTAAAGTCATCAAAAGATCAAAACAAATTGCAAAACGATTTTGAAAAGATACCCGTATGGTGCGACGATTGGCAGTTGGCCCCAAATAATGAAAAGTATAAGGTCATCCGCATGAGTGCTGAAAGGAAGCCGTTAAACTTTGGTTTCACAATAAATCAGGCTAATCTAAAGGCCGTAAATTCAACTAAATACCAAGGATTTACAATTAGGAACAATGTAAGTTGTAAAGAACAGATAGAAAAAGTTGTGGGGAAGGCAGACCAAAGACTGCGTTTTACTGGCAGAACACTTTGAAAATGTAAGAGATCTACAAAGGAGACAGCCTAAACTACACTTTTCCGTTCTCTTTTGGGGTATTGCTGCGCGATCTGGGATCCTTACCAGGTAGGATTACCGGAGTACATCGAGAAAGTTCAATGAAGAGCAGCACGTTTTGTACATATTATCGCGAAATAGGGGAGACATGACACAGGATTTGGGATGCAGAATACCCACGTAGATGTAGATGCTCACTGCCATAAATCTCACGCAGTGTACATTATAGATACCAATCCGTCTGCAGGCCACAAGTGGCCAATTGGGACCATCCGACCGCCGTGTCATCCTCAGCTGAGGATGCGGAAAGGAGGGACGTGTGGTCAGCACACCGCTCTCGCGCTCGTTATGACGGTATTCTTTGACCAGAGTCGCTATTATTCGGTCGAGTAGCTCCTCAGTTGGCATCACGAGGCTGAGTGCACCCCGAAAAATGACAACAGCGAGTGGCGGCCCGGGTGGTCACCCTTCCAAGTGCCGGCCATGCCGGACAGCGCTTAACTTCAGTAATCTGACGGGAACCGGTGTATCCACTGCGGCAAGGCCGTTGCCCAGTATACCTTATGCCGTATACAAAAAGATATTGCCAGACTTTCAGGAGACGTAATCGACACATACGTTATCTGCTCAGAAGTATACGGACAGCCCTACATAATACATAATTGACCACTAGGTGTCACGAGTGGCCGACCCGCCGGTACAAAAGGAAGCGGGGAACATTGTGTTGTCAGTGGAGAACCCTTAACAGCAGAATGGATCGGCCAAGAGAGCTCAGTGCCTTCGAACGTGGACTAGTCACTGGATGTCACCTGAATAGCCATCTACGACAGTGAGTCTTCATAAGGAGTTAACAAGAATAGGGTGTAGTGGTTGAGCAGCTCTTCATAGACCAGACGTTTCTGTAGTCAATGCAAAGCGACGATTGAGGTGGTGTAAAGAGCGAGGACATTGGACAGTCAATGATTGGAGTGATGAATTACACTATATACTACAGTAATTTGGTGGGAGGGTTTGGCTTTAGCAAATGCCTGAGAAACGTTGCGTGTCATCGTCCATGAGGAAATGAGGAGGTAGTGCTACGGTATGGGGATGTTTCTCATGGCTAGCGCCCCTTTTTGTGTTTAAGTAAACGCTAAATGTGGAAGGGTATGAACACATTTTTCAGCATTGTGTACTCCGTACAGTAGAGGAACAGTCCGGAGACGATGGTTGTATCAGCATGACAACGCACCCTGTCATAAAGCAGCGTCTGTGAGTCAATGGTTTGTGGACAGTAACATTCCTGAAACGGACTGGCTGCTCATAGTCCCGATTTGATGCCAATGGAATACTTTTAAGCCGGCCGGTGTGGCCGTGCGGTTCTAAGCGCTTCAGTTTGGAACCGCGTGACCGCTACGGTCGCAGGTTCGAATCCTGTCAGGTTTAAGTAGTTCTAAGTTCTAGGGGACTGATGACCACAGATGTTAAGTCCCATAGTGCTCAGAGCCATTTGAACCATTTTTTTTAATACTTTTAAGACCAGTTAGAACGTCGACCCTTCTCCAGATCCTGGCATCCAACATCATTACCTCCTCCGGTTTCGGCTCTACAGTCATTCACACACCTCATTTGAAGTGTATCAAGTGGAGTTCATCCCATCATAAAGATGAAGGATGGACACACCCCATACTGATGTCCACAAAGTGTGTCTGTATACCCTTGATCAGATAGTGAAGACGAGCCAACTTTTACTATATGAACATGTCTCCGAAAACACTTAATTTACATTTAGAGCTTATGTTCTACTACTCTTCATAGTACATTAATCATGGGAACCGGGAAACGTACCAGCGTATCAGTTGAAACTCTTTATTACGTGAAATATTCAAAGTGCCCTCCGTTAGCACTGATGATGCGTTAAAATACCGTTGCACTGAATTTGACGACCGCATCGTCCACGGGATGTTGAACCTGAATCCTTCTTCTTTCTTTTTTTTACGTTGGACTGCTAAGGAAACAGTATAATGCCCCGTGTCATATTCTTTCTATTTTACACACGTTCCTTAAAGTAGTCGTTGTAGAAGTGCGAAATTTTGACCTATTTATAAGGAACCTGGATTCATTACTGAGCTATCTGTCAGACAGCAGCAAGCAGTTAATTGTCTGCGATTACTTCATTGTAGATTTTCTAAGGGATTCTGATAGGAAAAGTTATCTGGAAATCTTATTTGGGTCCTACAATTTGATCTCAGTAATCAACTTTCCAACACAGGTGGTAAGGACAATAGAATGCTAACTGATAATGTCTTCTTTTTTTATTTTGGTAAACCTCAAAGCAAGAAAATAACTGTTAACCCCGCAACAAATGCTCTCTCTGATCATGATGCACAGTTGGTTAGTATAAATAACACATCACTTCGCAGTATGGATACTCCTCATAGGAAATCAATTATAATAATTAATGATTCCAGGACAAATGTTTTTAAGAGTAGTTTACGGGAGATGATATGAGATATAATTTGTATTGAAACATATGCTAACACAAAATATTCCGGCACAAATGTTTTTAAGAATAGTTTACAGGAGATGACATGAGATGTAATTTGTATTGAACCATATGCTAACACGAGATTTAACCTGTTTCTTGATAAATTAATATCATTATTTGAAAATAGCTTTCCACATAAGCTAATCAGGAAAGACACTAAACAGTCATGTAGAAGGCAAAGGGAAATGCATCTTTTGGAAAGAACAAGTAGGGATCCTTCAGTAGTTGCACACTACAAGTACTACTCAGAATTCTTAAGAAAGGTTATTAAAAAAATCAAGGAACATGCACATAATGTCAGGAATCATAATTCTGACAACAGACATAAGGCTACATGGAGTGCAGTGAAACGAGAGATAGGTCAACCAGACACAGAACAAGACAACGTCACGACTGAATTGAATGGCAGGGCTATGAATGATGACTCACAGGTAGAAGATGCATTTAATAATCATTTCTTAAATATAGCAGGGACAAACAGTTCAAAAGCAAAATCACAGCAGTATGTTGAATATTTAACTTACATAAAATTTAACCATGTGAATGTATTACCAACTTCTCCTTCTGAAATTAAGAAAATTATACATCCTCTCAAAAATAATATTTCTGGTTTTGATGATGTTTCCAATAGAATATTAAAAATTTGTTCCAATGTAATAAGTACAGTCTTACCTGAATTATGTAATGTATAACTAATTCAAGGCATTTTTCCAGCGATACTGAAATATACCGTTGTTAAACCCGTCTTCAAGAAAGGTGATACGAGAGATGTCGATAACTACTGACCTTTTTCACTGCTGAAATCATTCTCCAAAATTTTTGAGATGATTATTGTAGAGTAGTATCTAACCTTAGCAACAATAGTATCATCAGGAAATCACACTTTGGTTAACACAAGGGTTGCTCTACTGAGAATGCCATTTACACATTCACTCACCAAATTTTACAGGCATTAAATAACAAAATAGCGCCGGTTGGTATTTTCTGCGAGCTTTCTAAGGCATGTGACAATGTGAATCACAGTATTCTCCTAGATGAATTGACGTTTTGTGGATTTGATGGTATAACCAACCAAAGGATATCTAACCATATTGTTATTAGTAATCCAGGCAATATAGTCCAGGGACGTAATTCTGATTGGACAATAAATCTAAGCATAAGTACAGCAACAGAAGAAATGGTAAACCAAATTCTTTGAAGATCATTGATTGGTCTTCTGCGAATGGTCTCACCCTCACTTTTAAAAAGACACAACATATTCAGTTCTGTACAGCTAGAGTATTACACAAATGATAAGTGTAACATGCGGTGAGGCAATAATAAATAGCGTGGAGCTTCAAAATTCTTATGGGTTGATATTAATGAGAAGTTAAACTGGAAAAAACACGGTTCGGAACTACTAAAACAACTGAGTTCAGCCACATTTGCGCTTTGAATGATTGCAAACCTTGGGGAGAGACAAATCAGTAAGCTGAGATATTATGCATATTTTAATTCAATAATGTCATATGGAATAATATTCTGGGATAACTCATCTTTAAGAAAGTCTTCATTGCGCAAAAGCTTGCTGTTAGTATAATACGTGGTGCTCACCCACGATCACCTTGTAGACATCTGTATGAGGAGTTGGATATTCTGACTACTGCTTCAAAGCGTATTTATTCCCTCATAAAGTTACTTGTAAATAATTCACTAAAGTTCAAAAGGAGCAATGAGGTACACAATTACAGAATCAGGAGGAAAAATTACATTCATTACTTCTCAGTAAGTTTGTATTTAGCACAAAGAAGGGTGCACAATGCTACAACAAAAATTTTTGATCACTTACCCAGTGGTATAAAATGGTTGATAGGCAGAAAAGTAAAATTTGATAATAACCCGAGAAAGTTTCTCCTTGAAACCTCCTTCTATTCCGTAGAAGAATTTCTACTACTGTAGTCTGTAAAAGTTGGTGGGTAGGAATTACTCGCATCTGTATATCTTTTTTTCTTTAAAAAAATCTAAATGTTCAGAATGTAACCATATGTACAAATTAATTTGCGATATGAATATACAATAACACATTACACATCAGTAAGATTTATAGTGCAAAATGATTCATGGAACATGCAGCTAACTAACAAAAGTGCGTGTATATCACGACACAGTTTTAAATTTTACCCCTTTTTTAATTACCTGAAAATGTAATGCACGTGTAGATCTGTCGTAATCCACACCGTAATTTTATGATAACGAGTCGATCATCGGATATTGGTTATTTATAAGATAATTTAGTTTCTAATCTCGCACCTGTAGATAACCACTCGTTCTATGAGTGCGCATCTGTAGCTCACATCCTCTTAGGGGTCTTAGGGTCGAGGGCGCAGTTAAAGAGTTGTTGGTTTTTTTACCAAATCCGAATGAGTTGATATTAGGGTAAAGAGATTCACAATTGGAAATATTGAGAGAAAATCACCAATTCTGGAATTTTCTTAATAACCAAGAGAAGCCTTGGTAGTAAGTGACAGGGAGGGGTAGGGTTGGGGGGGGGGGGGGGCTGAGGAAATCGTTTCTCGTAGAACCTAGTTCTTTTCAGTTAAACAACAGGCTCGCTTGTAAAACAGCGGAGGGGATCCTACTGGAAGCAACGGTCAGGACGTCTGCAAAAAAATGGTTCAAATGGTTCTAAGCACTATGGGACTTAACATCTGAGATCATCAGTCGGCTAGACGTAGAACTACTTAACCTAACTAACCTAAGGACATCATACACATCTATGCCCGAGGCAGGATTCGAACTTGCGACCGTAGCAGCAGCGCGGTTCCGTAATGAAGCGCCTAGAACCGCTCGGCCACAGCGGCCGGCGCGACGTCTGCAGCACAACCGGAGATACAAGCACTCATTCTCTTGCAACTCTTTCGCGAGCTAACCACTTTTGGTATGATGCATAGCATATTTTTAACGATCTATTTTGGACGAACTTGGCGAAATGTAACGTCCATAATGGTGCACAAACATACGAAATTTTTGTGTTGGCCACATTTTTTTGTTATTTTGACTTCTCATTTCGGCTAACTGCCATCATCGGTGCGAGGTACAAACGTGTAGCGTGTAGTATGTGATGACATACATTGTATTGATGTTTTAAAGCATTTTATCTGCTGATGGCAGTTAGCTGAAACGCGTAATCGAAGTAAAAAATAAAAGAAGTGTGGCCAAAACAGGAAACTGTTGTGTGTTTTTGTACGATTTTGCTCCGCAATAAGTGGCCTAAACTAAAAATGCACTGGAAAATGTAGGTTACTAGTATAAGGCTCTTAACTGAGGCCAAGATCTAGTATCCCACTGCATTAAAAAATATTCCGTCACCAAGCACACTGCTAACAAAACAACTTCATTTTATTTATTCTGCTGGAGTTCTCTTGTTTTCTCAGTGACTATGGTATTATTGTCATCAGCAAAAAGAATTTTCCCATGATTAACACTAGTAGGAAAGTCAAAATGTGAAAAGGAAGAATAAATGTCTTAGCTTCATGAAGATATTTAAAAACGGCACTCTGCACTCCGCTACTAAAAATAAGTAACCACTTCAACATCAGTCAATTCTAAAAACAATTGTCTATCACTGATTTAACACACAATGTACCCTTCAACAACTTCACAGACACTGCGCCTCGTAGAAATAAACCCATGACAGTCTTTAAAAATTATTAATAATAACTGTAACAGCCCTGAAGCAATTATAAACAGGTCAATCTAGAATGAAACCAATACACGACTGACTATGAAAAAGTCATATTTGTCTTACTTCTCCTGGAACAAAGGCTTATTGTGGTTACGTGCCTCTTAGCCATTGTTCTACGCCTTCACTGCATTCAAGTGTTTTCCTGGTTCAGTCTTGCTTCTGTGCCAAATCTCGCCAAGGCAAGTAGTAAAAACTCAGAACGGAAAAAAAAACTCACCGCCAAAAGCGCCAATCCGGTAGTTCACTGAATAAAACTCATGTGCTTATTATGTCAAACAGTTGCCATTATGAAGGTTATCGTAGACTGCCAGAGATAGATGCCGTAGGATGCACTTTATGCAGCGTAATTTTGTTCAATGCTTATAGCGCCAGAAGCGCGTTCCGTCCCGACAATGAGATTATGCAACTTGCGGTAGGGGCTCTTCTAAGAAATGTAGTGTAATGACAACGCAACAATACCTTATGGGAAGACAATGGGAGGAAGAACGTCAAGGGACTTGTACGTCAGCAGGAAGCAGGTTTCTCGGTACAATGGCTCGCCCGAAAATGGAATGGCCGGAACCTGTTCACCGTCTGGAACAGCAGAACAACCTCCGGCGCTCGTACTGGAGCCCTCTCAATCCGACTGTCTATCCGTGCCCTTAAGGCTGTCTTTATTTGTGGATGAGGTAAACAGCGCTGAACTCAACAAGTACACAGTAGTAGTACAGTAGCAATAGTCTTATTTATTCGTAGATCTCCTTTACAAAGGCATTGGACATGTCTTTATATTACAAGTTAAGAACAACAAATATAAAGTAATTCACATACACAGACATTTACAGACATACAGGTCGAGAATAACAAGGGTGGATCAGGTTATTGGCTGTGGCCTCATACTAGGAATCATCCTGGCATTTTCCTGAAATAATTCAGGGTAACCATGGATAACCTAAATCAGGATGACTGGATTAAGAATGGAATCTCCACCCTCTCGAATACAAGGCCACTTTGTTTAAAACAGTGCTTCCTCATTCGATTTACCCACGTATACAATATTGTTTTATAAATAAGTTAATTACTAATAATAAAAGGCTAATGCTACCCTTCTCATTCATTTCTCACTCCCAGTCGCAGCACACACTATACACTCTATACATACAATGTGTCATAAGACTACACACGCTATTGTATCATAATAATGAGTTAGCTATTATTTTAAATTAACAACATATACTGATATCAAACAGTAAGCTTAGAAACAGAAAAAACTAAATGTAAAATTTAAATCAACAGTTTAAAGCATAAAAAATGAAAATAATTAGAATAACAACGTTTAGATATTTTAATTAGGTAAGTTGTAAATACACTGACAGGACATGGTGTAAAGCTTATTTTCCGAAAATGGTAATTCAGAATCCAGCTTTATTATACATGGATGTATGTGGCTTGAAAGCATCTTTAATTTATGTTGTAAGAAATTTTTTTCGTTCTTCAAAATTAATTAATGGTGATGGGGTGTTTTGCAAAATTACAAATTATTACAGAAGTTCATTGTGCAAATTAACTATTAGATGAAAAATGTTTTTGTATATCATCGTTCCGAAGATACTCCCTCTAAACCTAATATACCAAATTACGTTCCAGGATGTGCTTTATTCCTTAAAAGTGAAATTGGGGACAAACAAAAAATACTTATTGCACAATTTTGCCCCCTATAAACCCACAAAATCGTTTACAAACACTTGGGAACGTTCCTTTGTTAGTGTACTAAGTTCTCAGAACTGTCCGTCCATTGTGATTTTGACTTTCTTCTTTTTCTTGCAGTATAACGCTTTTGATAGTTTTCGTCTTTATTTGCATTGCAAATTCTTCGTACTTGCCGTTGTCTTCAGCAACACGTCTACACTACAGCCATGTGCAGCCTCAGCATACACATCTCGTTTTTACCATGCACAGTCGTATGATCTCTTCCAGGTAGACGTTAAACAGACTGTATGAAAGGCAACATCCTTGCCTGCTCCTCTTTCATTCATATTCGCTCCATTTAGTTGGTTAATGAGGCAACCACTCTGAAATATTATTTAAATGTTTTATTTCACTGCCAAACGGTTTTGAGTTACCATGGCCATCTTCAGATGGCTAATATTTTCAGTTACATTGATGTCTTGATCAACAGCAAGTCGTCTGCTCCTACGCTGCCCAAGAATATTTGAATATTTAGTGCCAGTTCATAAGCTGTTTCATTAATGAAAGCGCTCTAAAGTGTTTAGATAGAACTTAATATAGTTGTATTCATTCACATAAGTTCCAGTAGATAGCGATTTGTTTTGTTGTGGTCTATGTGAGTTTCCAAGTCTATGTATATGTTGTTGAATTGCAGACAGCAAACTTATTGTAAGTAAATTAGTATGGTACGCTTCATAATATTCTTAAAGTCAGTGTTGAACATTACACATCCGCTATGAACTTCATGTTTTTATTTACAGTGCAAAGATTATCATTAAACAAAGATGCAAATGATATCATTCATTTCCTACTGACCAACGATGGAAACAGATGATGTGTGGAATGTGCAAAATGCAACATGTTAATAACAGAAAAGTTTTACACTCTACGAGTTAACTTATTATTAAAAGACAACAGGACAAATTGTTTTTGGTATGTCCTCTGTTTTATTTTTTTCATGTAACTAGCATCAAAAATTTTGATGAAATATTTTAAAGCCAACTGATGCATACTATAAATTATACATGTACACACATTTATATATATAGGCATTTGATTGGTTGCAGGAAATACAAAATTAAAAGGTTGGATGGTTGGATGAGAGCAACACATTTATTTATCATGGTAGTTCATACTCAAACAATTTTGTCCCTATATCTTAAACAGGTTTTCTTTTTCGTGCAGGGTTGTGACTGTGAAGGATCCAATTTACACTTGATATCTGTGAACAGCCCGAGGAAATAACTTAGAAACTGTTTATTCAGTAGCTCCAGCTGTTCATTTAGAATATACTGGGGTGATATGAGGGTGTAAATATATATTTCTAGCTGTAATATGTCCATTTTCTTGTTTTTATTTTTTAGTGGTATGTAATATCTATAAGTTTTCATTAACGTTAGACACAGAGTGTCCATACTGATTCATGTGAGTGGCTATTGCAGGTTTATTTAAATTTTTTTAATTTAAAGGCATCCATGTGATCTGGATCTCTTGTACTGAAGTCTCTGCCAGTGTGTCCAAGATAAAAGCTGAAGCAACTGTTACAAACGATCTTGCAAATTCCTGGTTTTTCAAGGCCTAGGCTGATGGTTTTGACACTGTGGGTAATGTTACGTTGCACAATGTTATTGGTGCACTTATTTGAGCTCCTGTTCTTCGGAAAAGACTGGCAGCTTGGTGTGAAATTGTGCCTAGGGAGAGAATGCATGCAAATAATTCCTTTACTTATGGTAGTTCTGAATTTACTGCAGCTAATTTTTTAGCTTAAATTTTATTGCATAGAGAGTTAACATTATTTTTAGCTACGGTTTTGAAAATATTTTCTTTCTCCTTGGCAGATGAACTAAAGGGAATTTGACGTATGTTAAGTCCGGAGGAGTTTGACCTCTGTGTGAGACGGACCAGTGACGTATTTGACAAATGCGCCGCAGCAAAGCAGCTTCCACTTAACTTACGATGAAGCTCGTTTGGGAACAAACGTGGTGCAAAAGTGTTGCTGTCGTTTCCGTGTCAGTTCTGGAGAAAAATCGCTTTCTCTGTTTTAGAAAGTCGAGAAGTTTTATCTTGTGGTTACATATGTTTAGTATTAAGGCTTAGTTTGTACAATACTGATGCAGTTTTTTATTGCGAGCTCGACAGAGATGTAGGCATGAAACTAACCTAAATGACTTCCGAGTTAGCCGGCCGCGGTGGTCTCGCGGTTCTAGGCGCGCAGTCCGGAACCGTGCGACTGCTACGGTCGCAGGTTCGAATCCTGCCTCGGGCATGGATGTGTGTGATGTCCTTAGGTTAGTTAGGTTTAAGTAGTTCTAAGTTCTAGGGGACTAATGACCACAGCAGTTGAGTCCCATAGTGCTCAGAGCCATTTGAACCAAGCCATTTGACTTCCGAGTTCACTGCCTGTAGACAGAAGTCGGGGCGGTCCATCACTCCTAGACAAACGTGAGAGATGAACCAGCGTTATTTGGGAGTGATGTTCCACTTGTTGTAATGTGGAAGAGATGGAGCACTAAAAAATTTAGCTTCAAGGCACGTGCAATAATCCGCCTGAAGTGGTTGCAGTCCCAGAAAGGAAACACAAAGAATTTACAGAAAGATCACCAAATGGAAATACCAGTGTAGAGTAAAACAGAGTGAAGAAACGAAAAACGAAAAATACTGCAAATAGCTCACTGTGTTGATGGGATGCAGACATTGTAGAAGATTACAAAAATTACTTTGGTGAATGGGATGAAGGCGAATGTGTTGGTTGTGGTGAAATCTGTTACGAAACTAACAAAAATTACGATTGGATTCAAAACCTTTCTTGTTCACCACGGTCACGTAAGTGTTATTAAGTATTTAGTGACAAGCTAATTGCTGTGGTAAGAGACAGACGGGGTACAGCTTGAAGAATACCACTAACTCATTAGAAAAGCCAGTGTTCAATCAAAATTTATAATAAAGAGATAAAATATTTAATAATATAATGTTGTATTCATTAAAACGTATTACAAATAAAAATATGCAACTTTAATTGACTTTTTTCTCCATTTATAGCCATTTTTATATGGGCCCTCTCTCACTATGTACTGATCCATCTTACCTATACACTTATGGGTGAAATGGATCGTTCATGTAGATTTTCAGTTTATCATATCTGTTGTGGCTGTGCTTCAATAATATATTGTACTTCAGTTTGTATGGTACTCTGTACGAACATCATGCCAGAAGTAAAAAATATCCGCAAAACACAGAAGTTCTATGCTGAGAAAAAACAGTCCAACTCTTCCTGAGTTACGCAATATGGTTTAACATGGATCTGAAATAAACCATTTTGTGCTGTGTAGGATATTATGAAGAATTATTTATAATTACATCTGTGATGGTGGGTTCCTACGAGTTTCAAAGACATGCGTTTGATTCAGCTTTTTTATTCTAAGTTCAAGCAAATTGATACCCTCTTCTCTCTGATGTTCAGTCGTGAACTTGATGTTGGGGTGCATGTTACTTGTTAACGGCCGCGGAGTTCACAAGATCCAACATGGGTTTAATAACATTCCCTTCATTTGTTTTCAAACTGACTCTGGCTTCTTACTTAGTGCATAACTTCTCAATCAGTTCTTTTCCTCTCCGATCGATGACGTGTTTCCTTTGGATAAGCATGAGTCTATGCCATCCAACCCTATCAACAACTTTTTCCAAATAGAAAACCAGAATTCATCCATTATTTTTAATGTATCTCTCTCCTAGAACTCGTAGTAAGCCCGTAACATCTCTCTTGTCTAGCCCTCTTCTGAAACCATATTGTTCTTGTTCCATCATGTTGTTCAGCTTGCAGTACATCCTTCTATTCACCTCTCTCAATAAAATCCCATGTTCCTCCTACTTCTTTGTGCTTCTTTGTCTTTTCCAGGGTACTAAGATCGATTCCGAAAAGTTGTTTGGCCACTCTCCCGTCTTGTATATTTTCCTGCATATTCGAATAGCTCCTTCTTTCCTTTTGCATCAAAGTTTTCTAATGTTATTGTTGCCAGCTCTTCAAATTATATGGCCTTTCCTCATCTCCTTACTTAAGTTCAATATTTTAGAATGTTGTAGCCCTTGTCTTCTTCTTTCGCTATACGGTTTACTTCCAGTTCAAGTTGTGCTGTTGCAGGTCGTTCTCCACCCCCTACCACCCCCTTCCCGCACCCTGTCGTATTATCGCTTTATGTATTTCGTCCACCTCTCTCTCCTTTATTTCTCGGAAGCCGTTCATCGTCCTACCGTCTTCCTTTCGGTCTCTATCCCCATAACATTCTTTCCTTCCTCATCCTCACACATCAAGCCCATCGCTCATTATACATCACGTCACACCTGAAATCTCTTCATATTTGATGTTGAAACGTCCCCTTTTAACAATTTTACAAGACTGATGAAACGTCCCCTTTAAACAAATTTTACACGACTGTGCTTAACCTGACACACAATATTTTTTTTTTTAGCGCAACGCAATCTGACTTTCAAAACCTCTAGAAGAGAATGGCCCTGACTAACATTAAACTATCTTTTTCACAAATCACTTACCTCACAAAAATCTTCGCTGCTCAAGCTACTGCAATACAGCGAGCGCCACTACTGCCAGCTAAATAAAAGATTCAAACTATGGAAGGCACTAATAGGGATAGTTAGCAAATGAAAGATATTAATAAAGAACAAACAATGTATTTACCTTGATATCATCATATATATAGCAGTTCATGACAAATTACAAAACTCCGCCATCTCTCTCCCCACATCCACCACTGCTGGCGGCACACCTCCAACTGCGCAACGCTACGCGCTGTTCACAGCCAGCTGCCTCTGCCCAACACTACAATGGCGAGTATTACAACAATGCAAAGCAGCCACAGACTGCACACAGCACAGCCAGTGATTTTCATACAGAGGTGGCGTTAACAATAAAAAAACCTAAACAGCCTACTTACATAGCCCCCATGCTCCCCACAAAAAATTTTACAAATTGGTTTGGGCACTGGCCAATACATATTTGTTAAAATTTTTCATAATCGTAATTACAATAACAAAGACATCAAATGCACACACTTATTGATACAATGTTGGTCAAAAGCTAAACTTTCTCACAGTCCATAAAGACAGTCCTAATCGTTCATCAAGTTAAAATATCAGTGTTTTTCTCAAATTCTGAGCAGTAAAAGAAAATGCACACGGAAGTAGTGGATTTCCATGCAGTCTTGAAGAAGTAGCGTTGTCCTTCCAACGGAAAGACAGTGCTGACTCTTGACATGCTGACAGGTAATGGGCCACAACAGAGCAAACCCACAGCGGAGTCAATCGAAGTTTTGAAGAATATCGTTTGGTAGGTCATCACAGAGCAGACCCACTGTAGTCCTGGTAGAGATTACGGTATTGGTGGGCCACCAGAGGTGCAGACCCACTGTAGTCCTGGTAGAGATTGTGGTACTGGTGGGCCACCAGAGGTGCAGACCCACTGCAGTCCTGGTAGAAATAATGGTACTGCTGAGTCAGCAAAGGTGTAGACCCACTGTAGTCCTTGTAGAGACGGCCAGCAGCCATCTGTTGCAACTGTGCAGGTGCACAATCACCATCGAAGAGTCTTGCGGACAATATAGCAAGTCCATAAACCACGACTTGTGCACTCACAAAGTTTTTTAATTGTCCTTAGAACCAGCAATGCTGTTATCCAGTCCCTTGCTGAATTATTAACACATGTGCAAACACTAACAGTCCCTACTTCTCACATATTGTCCATATACATGACCAACAGAAACGTGTGCAGTGAAATGTAACTTACAAGTTACTTAATTTGATGAACTGGTGTCAATTACAATTTTATAACATAAGAATACAATTACAAAGGTACAAAATACATCATTAAAGAACATAACAATACAGATAACATTTGTAGTAATAGGGGCTTTACAAAACAATCGAAATAACATATACATCAGTGTTACAGGAATTATGAGATAAGTAAATACATAAAAGATCAGAATAACTTTTGAAACATCAACTTCACATATGAGCATTAAAACAGAACTGATAAATAATGTCTAAACATCTTTACAAAGTAAATAACATATTATTAATGCAAATTATATTTGAGGATAACAGTATTCCTCATCATAGTGAATGTAGCTGAGTATTAGAAAAATTCTACAACATAAATCGTATCAGATAAACACATAAAGACAGGATGAACACAAATACACAAGGGTACACAAACATATAGCGGAATAATACAAAAGGAAAGGACAGGGTTTGTTTTACTGCAGTATTTTGCAAACAAAACTTCCTTTACTTCTTGGAGATCTCCCTTCATTCATCATTATTCCTAAAAAGTCCTATCTATACTTGCTTTCTGTATTCTATTCATATTTCTTTTAATATAATTATTTCTCAGTGTACAATACTCATTTTGGCCCAAATCTTTTTCATATAACTTCGCAACGCATTCTTTACCTATTCTCCATAGCCAGTTTCTTATATAGTCTACCCCCTCTTAAGCTAACTTAAATCTACTGAGCTCAGATGCTAAACTAAGGGACGAGGCAATGCAGCAGCACAAAATAATTAACACAAACAGCAATGACAAAAAATACAAAAGGCAAAGCAAGCAGCATAAATTACAACTAATATAAGGCAATGAGCAGCAAACAATAAAAAGAAATCATAAGTAAAACTGGCTTAACAGAATAATACAAAATCAAATTCAATAACACTATGCCTGGCAAACAGCAGCAACTTATACCTAAATATGACATAGCTCAAGCAGAAAAAATAGTACACTAAAGATAACAATGCAGATAAGGGAAATGTATAATCACATCTTAATGTCTAAGTAATTAAAGTGGTGCACCACAACAACTTATTGTAAAAAAAATATTACCATGTACTTGAAAAGAAAATTATGTGTGCAGTAACTGTTACTAGTCCCTTCTTATTGTTCTTTCCATTCCAAGAGCTCCTTTTTCGAAGAATGTGGGTCATAAAGTAATTACTTAATAGATCTGTTGACAGAAAGTGTTCACATTAGCAAATGAATTTTTTTTATGAAACCAATGCTGCAACACAGCTGGAAACTAGATATCAAATGAAATAAGCAACTATGTACAAAGTAAAGCATAAAATAATCATTCAGTAGTCATGAGGTATTTCATAAGTTAGAAATTCTCTCAACTCTCGTAGAAAGACGCTTGTCGTAATCAGGTGTGCAGATGTAAAAATATTTCTCGTCATTTCATTAGGCATTTCTGTCGCCATATGGCATTTCTCTCAACTAGCACGACAATAGCCGTGAAATGTTGCGATGCTTTCTACAAAGGAACGTCAAGCGAGGATAATGGCTTCCCCTTTTTTTTTTCTACCTGTGCCGCTGGAAGGCTAATGGTTTTTTTTTTGTTTGGGCGGCTGTCGCCCAGGTGTCTGACACAGATGTGTGCCCACGACGTATTACGTGCAGGTGGTCACTTAACTTTCGTACAGAAATATTTACGACAGCAGTTTCCGCTACAATGGCAGTCTTAAATAAAAAATATTTCACAGGTCAAGAATTAGCGTTGCAAACCTGTAAAAACAAAATCCCATGAATATAACAGTGTCCAAAAAATTTTCGTCGGCATTGTGATACATTCACGCATTTACACACATTTCATAATTCTAGAAGTACGATTCTCGGTTTCCAACATACGTCTTCACAAGGCAGAGTTCCTAACCGCTACTCATTACTCCTTACCTTATTACACATATACAAATTCGTCGACGCTTCTTCAATACTTCATCATTAGATACATAGCATAATCAAATTCTTCATATAACATTAGCTTACTAATCATAAACATACCTCAACAACATAATACACATCGTCGTCGTAAAAAAATAACATCATAACACCTCAGTCAAATCTCAAAATCGTCGTAGCTTCCTCCAATAGTTTCAAAACCTAAAAAAAATTCTCTGCTCATTTCAAAAGTGTCATCTGCCTCAAACGTACTTTAAAATCATGATTCCATACCAAACACATCATTCAAAGCTCACATTGTATCACAATGGTTCCGAAAAAATATGAACAGTTTACAAAGTACAGACAAAATACAATTTCATACGTATGAAGTTATTCAACTGTGTAATTACGTAAACATCTGTCACTGACGTAGTAAAAAAAATGTTTGTCTCTCTCAGTTAAATGATCTGATAGCTGTGTAATACTGTGTTGGAGAAATATGGTACCGATGTGTAAAGTTGTATAAGCAAATACCATATTAGCTAGGGTTCCTTGTGGTTGCCACACACATGGTACACAAAGTAAGCGTGTACCCCCCTGAGGATAAATGTAATTATACCCTCAGGTGTTACAAATTACAGCAATGGAATGAAATGTATCACGGAAAACCTTCTTTGTAATTAAAAAATCTTTAAAAGTAAGTATTTTAAGTATAAGATTAATCACTCAAATGCGTGTACTGTAGCGCTAAACTGTGCGTCTTGTCGCAACATAATCTCTGTGGAAGTGTCATAGTTATCGTCCTCCGAAAGCTAAGTTCTGCAGAAGTCAATGTACTTACCTCATGCTAAACAAAAGTGAAATGCTTTGCGTATAGCTATCTTAGTTATTATGCTTATTGTTGTGATGAAGGAAGTACTGTACTGTAACGTATTGTTGTGCTACGGAAAAGGCTGTCTCATTGTAGCTATACCACAAAAGTTACTAATAAAACATGTTTTTCTTTCCAAAAGAATTCAGAAAACTGTGCAAATATAAAACAGATACACCACAAAAGCAACATTGTAAATTGTCACTCATTAGTAGCGTCGTGATAAAATCGTGTAGCTGTCACATAAACTAACCTCTGTGTCATCTGGTATCTCACAGAAAGCACTTTAATTTCAGAATGTATTTTCAAATAAACCAAAATGCTGCATTAAAATCTCAAGTTAAAAAAGCACATTATCTCTCAATAAACGGTTTTACGTGTGAAATGTGGTGTAAACCTTTGCTCTTCCTAGTACGCAGAGTTTCAACTTTAACGCAATTATCAAGTGGTATACGTCGGTAAAGAATACTGGAATTTTTCTCAAGGTTAGCGTCTGTGTTATTTTTCTCGGAGCCAGCGGGCGCACGCGGCTGCCTGCTGTGCGAGTCATTGTCTGTTTCTTTGCTGGCGCGCGTCGTTATTCGGATTAGGAGACCGAACTTCTACAAATTCACCGTGACGAGAGGGCCCTGCCCTGTTTAAATCCCGCCAGTTCTGATGCAATTCAGGTCTGTCGTTACGATCACATCGTCTGTCGTCATGTCGGTAGTTTCTGTGGTTTCTTTCTTGTCGGTTAAGTGGTGGAGAATTTCTCCCTGAATCGTAACTGCGCGCTGGACCGTTGCGTCTAAAGTTATTCTGTCCCTCGTAATAATAATTGTTTTGGTTCCCATATTGTCTGTTTCTCTGATTGTCTCTGTGATAGTCATTACCGCGGAGAGGTGATCTTTCCCTGTAATTATTACTACTCTGCCAACGGTTGTCATACGGGTGGTGTCTGTTTTGGTCGCGATTTACGTTGTAAGAATAGCCTTGTCGTGTATTATTTCTGTTATCGCGGAATTGTGACAGATGTGACCTGTAATTGTTGTGCTCCTGTTCTCGCGTTCCGCGATTGTCAGTGTCGATTTCCAGTTCTTGTAACAGTCCCTGAAAAGCTTCAATGTCGTCTTCGCAACGTCCTGCTAAAATAATATGTCGTAAATGTTCAGGCAATTTGAGTAAGCAAATGCGGATGAGTTCTGAGGGGCTGTATGGGTTTGAAAGATACTGATTCTTATGCAACATGTCTTCAAAATATTTGACAAGACTGAAAAATTCTGATTGTTCAAAGTGTTTCATCATCATGATGCTATGTTTTACTCGGTCTTGTGTGGCTTGAGACCAATATGCTGAGAGGAAGGCATGATAAAAATCTCCTTCACTGTGACAATCGTGAATGACCGATCGCATTCTTACAGCTGGTTCATTCTCCAAGTAGCCACACATAAATTCTAACCTGTGCTGCAATGACCAGTTGGGGGGAAAACAACCAGAGAATTGATGGAGCCACGCTTGTGGATGAATGTCGTTGGCAGAATTCTTAAACGTTTTGAATTTACGTGTAGTAATGAACAGCTTATAGTCAAAGTCATCATGTCGGCGAGTCGCATATCGGTCATTGTTACGTCGTGTCGGCGGTTCCATCTCAAAATTCGGTGCGCATTGCCAGTTTCTTTCATAACTTCCGAAGTGTCCTGTGTTATTATTTTGTGGTTGTTCCGTATTTCTATGTCCCTCTTCCCGTATTGGGGCGCGAGTGTCCTCTGAAATACGTAATTCTTGTATTACCTGTGTCAGCTGATCTTGTACTTCGCGGATTTCTCTTTTGTACTGTGTATTGATTTGATTTTGATTTTGTTTGAATTTTCTAATTTCTTCATACTCTTCTGTGTCATTGAAGGCTACAGGTCTTGTGTCATTCAGATCATCATCTACCTTTGTAGATAAGTTAGTGACCTGATCCGAAAGTTCGCCTACTTTCTCCGATAGTGAACACATTTCCTCAGTGTGTTTTTCTGAACCAAGTTTCAGAGTGTCCATTTGTGTTGAAATCAAATCTACTGTGTCCTTCAAGTTTTCCTGAGTTTTTGCAAGTTGCATAACCGAATCGGTAGATGCAACTGAGTCAAATTTAGCTTGCAAGGTCTCATGATTTTCATGAACAGTAGTTTGCAGTTCTTTTATGGCTGCTTCGTGATTCTGTAGTGCATTTTCATGACGCGAAAAAATAGGTTGGAAATGCTCACAAATTTGTGTTTTTACATCATTACAGACTTTTTGACATTTCGATTCAATATTATGTAACTCATTAGTTAAATCCTCACGTGTTTGTTCAAGTGTGGTGTCTAACTTTTTGAGATTTTGTTCCACTGTGTCTAACTTTCGAAGATTTTGTTCCATTGTGTCTAACTTTTGAAGCTTTTGTTGTGTTTGTCCCATTTGTTGTATTAATTGTAATAACAATGCACTGGTGTCTGGAACATGTTCCTCAGTGCTTTTCGGCAGTGAATTTGCACCGGAAACATTCACATTTTGACAAGCAGAAAATGTGTCTTGACTTATTTGAGAAAACGGTGAGGATCCAAAACCTGAATCTACAGTATTTGCGAGATCGTGTCGCGTCATTTCGGATTCCTGAGCCGAGCTATTGCCGACCGATCGATCGATAATGCTTCCCTCTTCACTAATTGTTTCACTGTCCACGCCATTGTTTGCCGCCCGCTCCATTTCCCTATGCACAGTTACCAAATTAGTACTTTGAATATTAGTTAATTCATTACACGGTGGCGCTAACACACTGCTTTCGTCTTCGCTGTCATTTCTCAATTTCCTTTGGAGCCTAGTGTTACGTTTTTCACACGCCATTATTGTCACAGTATTTCACACGACAACACAGAAAAAACACAATTTGAAGAGCAAAAATAAGAGAACACATTAACATAACACTGAAAATAATATCTAGTTAATTGCAGCTGCCAAATACTTGGTGCAAATCTACATGCATGCCACAACTGTTTTACTGTACAACAATGAAAAACTACAACTACAAAGGAGATTCTCTCTACAATTACGCACTAGCAATAAACAAAATCTACACTAATTACACAAACTACCAGAAAAAATCAGAAGATTCCAGTAAGGTATCCTCGGCTAAGGGTCGACATATGAAACGTCCCCTTTTAACAATTTTTTACAACTGTGCTTAACCTGACACACAATATTTTTTTTTTAGCGCAACGCAATCTGACTTTCAAAACCTCTAGAAGAGAATGGCCCTGACTAACATTAAACTATCTTTTTCACAAATCACTTACCTCACAAAAATCTTCGCTGCTCAAGCTACTGCAATACAGCGAGCGCCACTACTGCCAGCTAAATAAAAGATTCAAACTAGAAGGCACTAACTACTGATAGGGATAGCAAATGAAAGATATTAATAAAGAACAAACAATGTATTTACCTTGATATCATCATATATATAGCAGTTCATGACAAATTACAAAACTCCGCCATCTCTCTCCCCACATCCACCACTGCTGGCGGCACACCTCCAACTGCGCAACGCTACGCGCTGTTCACAGCCAGCTGCCTCTGCCCAACACTACAATGGCGAGTATTACAACAATGCAAAGCAGCCACAGACTGCACACAGCACAGCCAGTGATTTTCATACAGAGGTGGCGTTAACAATAAAAAAACCTAAACAGCCTACTTACAATGTTATTACACCTATCCTCGATCCACTTACATCTGTTTTGACCTATCTCCCTTTTCAATTGCTTATTTTAGTTCTTTTCTCCTCTTCCGTGATTCCATATTTCCACTTCCTGCTTTCATCCATTTTACTGAGCGTTTCATCTGTTATCCATACTTACCTTATTCTCTCTCTAGGTTTCGCCTTAGGACTTGCCCCGGGCTGCCATGAATGTAGTTATACCTCTCTGCTGTTGCTGAGAAATGTGCAGCTATATGCAGGTGCCACTAATGGCGCAAAAATGAACCGGGAAGGTGGCAAGGTGAGTAAGAAAAAGGACCTGAGCTACAATTACATTAATTTTACCAGCCAATCTGTAGCTGAAAGCAGTGACGTTGTAGTTTTGTCCGTAACACCATTCACTTACCTTGGCTGCTTGGCTCGAGCCTTCAAATAGTAGGACGGACAGTGAAACAAGGCAGCATCATCAGCTTTCCATTTGCATGTCATCCTCCGTTTACCTCGATGCGAAGATTACTACACGCTTCATTTTAAGACAGAGAGGCAAATAAAATACGCTACTACTTCCGTGGGAATGATGACCTTAGCAGTTAAGTCCCATAAGATTTCACACACACACACACACACACACACACACACACACACACACTACTTCCGTGACGACGTTAGCTTAGCACATATATATTCTGTCGTCATCCCGAAAGCACAAACGTACAGAATAGCGGGGTAATGCTGTTTGTCCGAACCAACAGCTGACGTAGAAATTATCTAGAAGAGTAGTACTTTAAAACTCCAAACACAGAAAATATTAAACTTACCTGTTTATTCAATTGTATGTTGTGGCGATGAAATAGAGGCTGAAGTTATGAAGTGCAACAGCTGTGCAGATCCTTGCGATCATGTTCAGCTTAGAATTTCTATCGCCGAAGTACGTGTGGCACAAGAATATAAACACGAATCCGTTTTGGTGGAACATAGACAAGTTTTTGTCTCTCAACAAGTGCTTTATCCCAAGGAACTGTGTGCAGTTAAGCAAGTTGTTTCCCAATAAGGAAACGTTCCTGGCCATATGCAAGATTTCGCACACAAAGAAAAATCGGAACAACCCGGAGACAGTATGTAACTATTGTACTCGACTACTTGGATAAATAGACATAAGATGCGGAATATTGTGGAGTGACCGTGAAGCGTTCATCAAACTACGGGAAAAAGGCGCTTACTGATAGAAAGACATAAGTAGAGAGTCGACAGACGGGTCGACAGACGGGTCACAGACAGAGGTGTCGTGGTAATTAGCGCATTTGACTCGCGTCAAATCAGCGTCCGGCCATCCAGATTAGGTTCTCCGTAATTTCCATAAATCGCTCCAGGCAAATTTTGGGGAGGTTCCTTTGAAAGGGCATGGCTGATTTTGATCCCCATCCTTGACAAAGACTATGTTTGAATCCTGTCCCTAACGACCTCGATGTCAACGGAACGTTAAATTTTGATATTCCTTTTTCTCCAGAGATCATTCGTTGACGTGATAGCGGACGGAGGGAATAACAGAGCAGCGGCGTGCATATCCGTCATAATGTAGGAGGTGTATCACAACAGCTAACACCAATTTCCGCTAGAAAATTAGTTCGCCAGGGCATAATGTTCAGTAGCGAAAGAATGTTTTGAAACAAAAATTGAAAAAAAAATCTGGGAAGATATGGATGATAACAACAGTGCTGTCTACAGTGCGGGCAAAGAAAGATAAGAGACACCGTTAGTGTGTGAGGGAGAACGAGCGCGCCGGGCGATACACCGAGTGGAGCAGGTAGTGGCGCAGCGCTGCTTGCGACGGAGAAATTCTTTAGAAAACTGTGTTGGGGAATTTCCAGATGGATACAAACATACCTGCGACACAGCTGATCATGTGAAATGCCTGTGGTACACTCGTGATATACGTGTGTAACTTGTAGGCGTCAGGAGCGGGCACAAAATGTCCGATTGGCTGAAACAAACTTGGAAGGAGTAAAAGGGGGCGTTATTTCGATGCAGTTTAAAGGTAGGCCCTTTACGATTGGCAGAGGTAGTTTCCACAAGATGAAAGGATCGCTCCCATTGGTCTGAAAAAGCCGTGACCTGAAACATAAAAGGACAAGGGTGGGGGACAGTTTGCTACGAAAGACACAAAGCTATGGGGACTCTCCTCTGAACCAGCGTCAAGTGTAGAGCAGGGCGCATCACGCTCTGTACGACGGCAAAAGAGGAATTTTGTGTGAACACTGCGTTCACTTTGGCTGACATTCAGCTAGGAATTAGCTGAAGAGTCTTTGGGCTCCGATAGCGGAGAAACGAAACAGCCACGTAGTTATTTTTGTAAGAACTGAGAGGGCATTGAAGTATACACACTGCTCCATCTATGCACATGTGTATCGCTATATTTTCCAGACTAAGGACGAGTGCGTGTTTTCTCGCCTAACGAGAAACATAGGAGTTTCAGCTGACAAAATCAGTAAAGATTTTGATTAGGTTTTTATAGGATTTTCAGAGGGTAAGAGCAGCCTGGCAGCCGCCAGCACATCGCAGCTGAAGGTAAATGCCACTGGAAGAGGCGTAAACCTGTTGGTTCACGAGCTTGCGTCTAATGTGAACTCGAGCAACCTTGAGTAATCTTTTGCTCATCTTGTCATAAAAACTTACCATCCTCCGTAGACTTGATTGTCATCCTATATAGTACCGAAATTAGAACTGGAATTGGATCATTTGTCGAAATATTGGCCAACTTCCCTGAGTAGATGAAAGAGAAATCTTATGGAGGACCTTCTATTTAAATTTGATATTGTTGTGTTCAGTATTATTTCTGTTAAACGGGACTTTTTTTTTCATCTGTCTACTGTCTGGTTTGATCCGGCCCGCCACGAATCCTTTCCTGTGCTAACCTCTTCATCTCAGAGTAGCACTTGCAACCTACGTCCTCAATTATTTGCTTGACGTATTCCAATCTCTGTCTTCCTCTACAGTTTTTGCCCTCTACAGCTCCCTCTAGTACCACGGAAGTAATTCCCTCATGTCTTAGCAGATGTCCTATCATCCTGTCCCTTCTCCTTATCAGTGTTTTCCACATATTCCTTTCCTCTCCGATTCTGCGTAGAACCTCCTCATTCCTTATCAGTCCACCTAATTTTCAACATTCGTCTATAGCACCACATCTCAAATGCTTCGATTCTCTTCTGTTCCGGTTTTCCCAAGGTCCATGTTTCACTACTATACAATGCTGTACTCCAGACGTACATCCTCAGAAATTTCTTCCTCAAATTAAGGCCGGTATTTGATATTAGTAGACTTCTCTTGGCCAGAAATGCCTTTTTTGTCATAGCGAGTCTGCTTTTGATGTCGTCCTTGCTCCGTCCGTCATTGGTTATTTTACTGCCTAGGTAGCAGAATTCCTTAACTTCATCGACTTCCTGACCATCAATCCTGACGTTAAGTTTCTCGATGTTCTCATTTCTACTACTCATTATCTTCGTCTTTCTCCGATTTACTCTCAAACCATACTGTGTACTCATTAGACTGTTCATTCCGTTCAGCAAATCATTTAATTCTTCTTCACTTTCACTCAGGATAGTTATGTCATCAGCGAATCGTATCATTGATATCCTTTCACCTTGTATTTTAATTCCACTCCTGAACCTTTCTTTTATTTCCATCATTGCTTTCTCGATGTACAGATTGAAGAGTAGGGGCGAAAGGCTACAGCCTTGTCTTACACCCTTCTTAATACGAGCACTTCGTTCTTGATCGTCCACTCTTATTATTCCCTCTTTGTTGTTGTACATATTGTATATGACCCATCTCTCCCTATAGCTTACCCCTACTTCTTTTCAGAATCTCGAACAGCTTGCACCATTTTATATTGTCGAACGCTTTTTCCAGGTCGACAAATCCTATGATTGCTAGCTAGGCAGTAAAATAACCAATGACGGACGGAGCAAGGACGACATCAAAAGCAGACTCGCTATGACAAAAAAGGCATTCCTGGCCAAGAGAAGTCTACTAATATCAAATACCGGCCTTAATTTGAGGAAGAAATTTCTGAGGATGTACGTCTGGAGTACAGCATTGTATGGTAGTGAAACATGGACTGTGGGGAAACCGGAACAGAAGAGAATCGAAGCATTTGAGATGTGGTGCTATAGACGAATGTTGAAAATTAGGTGGACTGATAAGGAATGAGGAGGTTCTACGCAGAATCGGAGAGGAAAGGAATATGTGGAAAACACTGATAAGGAGAAGGGACAGGATGATAGGACATCTGCTAAGACATGAGGGAATTACTTCCGTGGTACTAGAGGGAGCTGTAGAGGGCAAAAACTGTAGAGGAAGACAGAGATTGGAATACGTCAAGCAAATAATTGAGGACGTAGGTTGCAAGTGCTACTCTGAGATGAAGAGGTTAGCACAGGAAAGGAATTCGTGGCGGGCCGCATCAACCCAGTCAGTAGACTGATGACCAAAAAAAAATGGTGAAACAACGCTCTGGTGGGTGGTAGCGGGCTTAAATCACCTCGAGGTGACCATGCGGTGCATTTGACCTGCAGTCGTCGCACGGTGGCGCTGGCAGCAGTCCACATACGCAGAGGTGTGTTGGTGCATGCCAGAGGACAGTGCAGCGAGTAAGTGTGCAGACGTTTTCACACGTGCTAATGGTGACTGTGTGTTGAAAATGTCTCAAAGAATACATACTGGGGTATAATACTAGGAGGCTGGAGGCTGGTCAAACACAGCAGGTCGTAGCACGGGCCCTCCGTGTACCACAAAGTGTGATCTCAAGATTGTAGCAACGATTCCAGCAGACAAGAAACGTGTCCAGGCGCTACAGCACGGTACGTCCACAATGTACACCACCACCAGAAGACCGATATCTCAACATCAGTGCCCGCAGATGGCCACGGAGTACTGTAGGTACCCTTGCTCGGGACCTTATCACAGCCACTGGAACAGTTGTCCCCAGACACACAGTCTACAGGCAACAGACATGGTTTATTCGCCTGGATTCCTGCACGGTGCATTCCACTGATCTCTGGTCATAGTAGAGGCCGTAAAGTCTGGTGTCAGGAACACAGTACATGGTCACTGGAACAGTGGTCCCAGGTTATGTTCACGGACGAGTCCAGGTATAGTCTGAAAAGTGATTCTCGCCGGGTTTTCATCTGGCGTGAACCAGGAACCAGATACCAACCCCTTAATGTCCTTGAAAGGGACTTGTATGGAGGTCATGGTTTGATGGTGTGGGGTGGGATTATGATGGCACACGTACACGTACACAGAGGAACTGTAACAGGTAAGGTGTATCGGAACGTCCTTTTGCACCAGTATGTCCGCCTTTTCAGGGGTGCAGTGGGTCCCACCTTTCTCCTAATGGATGAAAACGCACGGCCTCACCAAACTGCCTTCGTGGAGGAGTACCTTGAAACAGAAGATATCAGGCGAATGGTGTGGCCTGCCTGTTCTCCAGACCTAAACCCCATCGTGCACGTCTGGGATGTTATCGATCGACGTATCTTTGCGCGTCTTCAAACCCCGACGACACTTCAGGAGCTCCGACAGGCACTGGTGCAAGAATGGGAGGCTATACACCAACAGCTGCTCGAACACCTGATCCAGAGTATGCCAACCCGTTGTGCGGCATGTGTACGTGTGCATGATGATCATACCCCATATTGATGTCGGGGTACATGGGCAGGAAACAGTGGCGTTTTGTAGCACATGCGTTTCGGGACGGTTTTCTCAACTTATCACCAATACTGTGGACTTACAGACCTGTGTCGTGTGTGTTCCCGATGTGCCTATGCTATTAGCGCCAGTTTTGTGTAGTGCCGCGTTGTGTGGCACCACATTCTGCAATTATCCTTCATTAAAGAGCATGAGTGTAGATCGATGAATTTTGTCGACGAGGAAATGGAACATTTATAATGTGCTCTTTTCAGTGTGTCAACCGTTTTGAATCCACTGACGCTTTTGGTTCTTCATAGATTCGCTAATGAAGTTAATGCTAGTATTTGAGGCTTATCGATTTTCGGAAGGAAAAACCATGTGGTTGGCGGGAGATGCAGCCGACAACTGACGCTGGGGAATCGTGCAGTAATGAATCGCGATGGCAAGACCGTGCCGAGTGATCTTCTCTGAGATCTCATTAACCAAAAATGGTTCAAATGGCTCTGAGCACTAAGGGACTTAACGTGTGAGGTCATCAGCCCCCTAGAACTTAGAACTACTTAAACCTAACTAACTTAAAACATCACACACATCCATGCCCGAGGCGGGATTCGAACCTGCGTTAACCAAAAAGAACTCACGCCTGCGATCGCATTTCGTTTGACGCGCCGTGATACGCTGCCTATTCGTGGAGAGCCTACTGACGGAAAAGAATCGCTGGAACACTGGTCGGAAGAGAAGTGCAGACGACTGGTTGGCAAGGCGCCACGAGTGCAGAGGAGCCAGAATAGCTGGAGAGGGCCGTCTATCGGACATCAGCCCTGGGGCTGCAGACCACTTGGCGGGCGGAGCGTGTCGGCGCGAGGCAGCCGCTGCGCCTCGGTCTCGGTCAGCGGGCAAGGCGACCAACAAGAAGCCGGGCTGCGAGAAAAGCGCCGCCGCTGCCCGTTACACAGGCGGCGGCCGCTCGCTGCTCAGGTCGTGGACCTACACGTCCCACTGTACAGGTGCTCCAGCGTCGCTCTAGGGCTCTTTCTTATCGTCTATCGCGATATAAGCCACTGCTTTTTTACTATACACTGAGGCGATAAAAGTCAAGCGATACCTCCTAATATCGTGTCGGACTCCTTTTTCCCGGGATAGTGCAGCAGCTCGAAGAGGCATGGTTCCACAAATCAGTGGAAGTCTCGTGCGTAAACACTGAGCCATACTGCCGTTATAGCCGCCCATAATTGCAGAAGTGTTTACAGTGCAGGATTTTGTGCCTCTCAGTTGTTGTTATGTGGTCTTCAGTCCTGAGACTGGTTTGATGCAGCTCTCCATGCTACTTTATCCTGTGCAAGCTTCTTCATCTCCCTGTACCAACTGCAACCTACATCCTTCTGAATCTGCTTAGTGTATTCATCTCTTGGTCTCCCTCTACGATTTTTACCATCCACGCTGCCCTCCAATGTTAAATTTGTGATCCCTTGATGCCTCAGAACATGTCCTACCAACCGATCCCTTCTTCTAGTCAAGTTGTGCCACAAACTCCTCTTCTCCCCAATTCTATTCAATACCTCCTCGTTAGTTATGTCATCTACCCATCTGACCTTCAGCATTCTTCTGTAGCACCACATTTCGAAAGCTTCTATTCTCTTCTTGTCCAAACCATTTATCCTCCATATTTCACTTCCATACATGGCTACACTCCATACAAATACTTCCAGAAACGACTTCCTGACACTTAAATCTATACTCGATGTTAACAAATTTCTCTTCTTCAGAAACGCTTTCCTTGCCATTGCCAGTCTACATTTTATATCCTCTCTACTTCGACCATCATCAGTTATTTTGCTTCCCAAATAGCAAAACTCCTTTACTACTTTAAGTGTCTCATTTCCTAATTTAATTCCCTCAGCATCACCCGACGTAATTCGACTACATTCCATTATCCTCGTTTTGATTTTGTTGATGTTCATCTTATATCCTCCTTTCAAGACACTGACCATTACGTTCAACTGCTCTTCCAAGTCCTTTGCTGTCTCTGACAGAATTACAATGTCATCGGCGAACCTCAAAGTTTTTATTTCTTCTCCATGGATTTTAATATCTACTCCGAATTTTTCTTTTGTTTCCTTTACTGCTTGCTCAGTATACAGATTGAATAACATCGGGGAGAGGCTACAACCCTGTCTCACTCCCTTCCCAACCACAGTTTCCCTTTCATGTCCCTCGACTCTTATAACTGTCATCTGCTTTCTGTACAAACTGTAAATAGCCTTTCGCTCCCTGTACTTTACCCCTGCCACGTTCAGAACTTGAAAGAGGGTATTCCAGTCAACATTGTCAAAATCTGTCTCTATGTCTACAAATGCTAGAAACGTAGTTTTGTCTTTTCTTAATCTTGCTTCTAAAATAAGTCATAGGGTCAGTATTGCCTCAAGTGTTCCCATATTTCTACGGAATCCAAACTGATCTTCCCCGAGGTCGGCTTCTACCAGTTTTTCCATTCGTCTGTAAAGAATTGGCGTTAGTGTTTTGCAGCCGTGACTTATTAAACTGATAGTTCGGTAATTTTCACATCTGTCAAAGCCTTCTTTCTTTGCGATTGGAATTATTATATTCTTATTGAAGTCTGAGAGTATTTCGTCTGTCTCATACATTTTGCTCACCGGATGGTGGAGTTTTGTCAGGACTGGCTCTCCGAAGGCTGTCAGTAGTTCTAATAGAATGTTGTCTACACCCGGGGCCTTGTTTCGACTTAGGTCTTTCAGTGCTCTATCAAACTCTTCACGCAGTATCGTATCTCCCATTTCATCTTCATCTACATCCTCTTCCATTTCTATAACATTGCCCTCAAGTACATCGCCCTTGTATAGACCCTCTATATACTCCCTCCACCTTTCTGCTTGCCCTTCTTTGCTTAGAACTGGGTTTCCATCTAAGCCCGAAACTTTCTTCACACCAATAGCGAACAACTGTGGCCTGGTGACACGGGACATTGTAATCCATAAACATTTCATCGTTGGGAACATGACGTTCGTGAATGGCTGCGAATGATCTCCAAGTAGCTGAACATAACCATTTATATTCTTGATAGCCGGCCGCTGTGGCCGAGCAGTTCTACGCACTTCAGTCCGAGACCGCGCTGCTGCTCATGTCGCAGGTTCGAATCCTGCCTTGGGCGCGGGTGTGTGTGATGTCCTTAGGTTAGTTAGATTTAAGTAGTTTAGGGGACTGATGACCACAGATGTTAAGTCCCATAGTGCTTAGAGCCATTTGAACCATTTTTTGAACATTCAAGATAGTTGACTTGGTCTAGAGAACCCAGTCCATTCCATATAGATACAGTCCACAGCCCGCACCATTATGGAATCACCACTAGCTTCCACAGTGCTTTGTTGACAACTTGGGTCCGTGGCTTCGTGGGGTCTGCGTCACACTTGAATCCTACCATCAGGTCTACCAACTGAAATCGGGGTCATATGACCAGGCCACGGTTTTCCAAACGTCCAGGGCCCATATGGTCACAAGCTCGGGAGAGGCGCTATGCGTGATGTTAGCAAAGGCAATCGCGTCAGTCGTGTGCTGCCAAAATTCGCCGCGCTGTACTAACAGATATGTTAGTCGTACGTCCCACATTGATCTCTACTGTTATTTCACACAATGTTGCTTGTCTTTTAGCACTGACAACTCTACGTTAAGTGAAGGCTGTAGTGAGCAATAATGCTGAAATGTGGTATTTCCGGCACTTCTTGACACTGTGGATCTCGGAATATTGAATACCCTAACGATTTCCGAAACGGAATGTCCCATGCATCTTGCTCCAACTATCATCCGCGTTCAAAGTCTTCCAATATCCGCCGTGTGGCCGTATTCACGTCGGACACTTTTCCACATGAATCACATGAGTACGAATGACAGCTCCGCCACGGATAAATAGAAAATACCTATTTACTTCGTAAATTTTGATTCGCTGAAACTAAAACTCTCCCTGTCTCCCCATAGGGTTGGGTTTGACAGAGAGGAATTAGAGTTTTACAAATGTTAACCCAAATACTGTATCATTTTTTTCCGCAGGTACGGAGAAGTTTTGTTTGTTTCGTGGTCATAAGGCCACACAATTTTTAATTATCAAACAAATCATCTGACTAGTTAACTAACTAACCAAACACCCTACTTACTAACGAGTGAACTCATTTTTTATTTATCCTTAACCATTTTCCACGCAAAAATCAGAACACGGATTTTCTTGAATTACAGCGCCAACTACCAAGAATCAAAACAAATATTTAAGACAAAATGTACGTATTTTTTTATGTAGAACCTGATTCTGCAATAAAAAATTGGGATTCCCATTTGAAATTTTAAAGTTGCCTCCCGTCCCAACCCCAGAGCGCTGGGGTGGCGGACTAATTTTAGCACTAGTACGTGTCCCCCTCGAAAATAATTAACTTTGTATTCTACACATTTTTTCGTGTGAACCTTATTTTTCGAGTTATTCTGGTTTGTCAACTTAAAATGTACACCCTGTAGAGTGAGGTGAGAAAAGTCATGGGATTCTTCCCAATATATTGTCGGATCACACTTTGTCAAGCGTCGTGCAGCAACTCGACGTGGCATGGTCTTAACAAGTCGTTGAAACTTCCCTGCAAATGGCCGTTCATAACGGCGAAAGTGTTGCCGGTACAGGATTCGGTTCAGTCGGACCAGAGGACCCAGTCTGTTTCGTGTAAACACATATGGAGCCACCACCAGCTTGCACTCTGCCTTGTTGACAACACGGGTCCGTGGCTTCGCGGTGTCTGCACCACACTCGAACCCTACCATTAGTTCTTACCAACTGAAATCTGGACACATCTAACCAGGACAGGGTTTAGCAGTCGTCTAGTGTCCAACTGATATGGTCACGAACCCAGGAGAGGCACTGCAGGCGATATCGTGCTGTTAGGTTCACTCGTGTCGTTCATCTGCTGCCATAGACCATTAACGCCACGTTTCGCCACACTGTCCTAACGGATAGTTCGTAGATTGTTGCTTGTCTGTTAGCACTGACAACTCTACACAGGCGCCGTTGCTCTTGGTCGTTAACTGAAGGACGTCAGCCACTGCATTGTCCGCGGTGAGAGGTGATGGTGAGATGTACCGGTAATTCTTCAAACGTGGTATTCTCGGCACACTCTTGACGCTGTGGATCTCGGAATACTGAATTTCCCAACGATCTCCGAAATGAAATGTCCCATTCGTCTAACTCCAACTACCATTCCAGGTTCAAAACCTGTTAATTTCCGTCGTGTGGCCATAATCACGTCGGAAACCTTTTTACAGGAATCACCTGAGTGCAAATGACAGTTCCACCAGTACACTGCCCTTTTATACCTTGAGTAGGCGATACTACTGCCAGTTGTATACTTGCATATCGCTGTTCCATGACTTTCGTCACCTCAGTATACATCACGCTGCTGTTCACCCTATAACTGGCAGCACTTGTGTGTGTCTCTTCTTAGAAAATCACCAAGTCACGGTCCGCCCCCTTAGCCGAGTGGTCAACCTGTCTGACTGCCACGCAATGGACTAGGGGTTCGATTCCCAGCCGAGTCGGAGATATTCTCCGCTCAGGAACTGGGTTTTACTATGATTTCATTTCACCAAGTCACTACAGCTATTCTGAAGGTGTTTCTGTCACCTGATTGTAAGCTCACCGCCACTAGATAATTTTTGACATTCATGTGCCTTCCATTTCGAGTCAAAGATTTTGGAAATTCGTTCCGTCGATTTGAAGTGATTCATTTTCAACCTGCCGGCACGTGTTAATGAATTTATGTTCAGATTCACCAAGAGAGACCTTGGTTAAGAATTAACTTTCTGAGATTCTATGGGATTTCCAAGACGTTTCGACATGTTTCAGTATAATGTCGCTTCTCTGTTAACGGTGGACAAATCGCCTGCGCAAATTCCGGGTTGAATCGTCGAAATCACTCGCTATTTCTGCGGCTAAACACGCTGCTTTTATCGTGTGACTTAATGCACCAGTTGTGTGAGGCACTTGACAACGTTCTATGGCTGCTAGAATATAGCGCGAACTTGGCGACTGTACCTTGTAGGGTACTAGTGAAAACCGACAGCCGTTGTCCTGGTAGTGTAAATTCAATACCGCCTTAGTACCACACGGGAATTGGCATCTGACCTCGTAGCATCCACTGTACGTGTTGTATTGAGGCAAACGGTGTACAGAAGGCTTCGGCAGAGTGACCTTTAGTGTCCGAGACCAGCTGTATATGTACCTCTGACACGTCTTCACTGAAGGCAACGTCTAGAGTGGTCAACATATCACCTGGACAGTCAATGTTCTTTTCACATATGAGTCCCGATTTGGTCTGGAGACTGATTCTCATGGGATTTGCATCTGGAGGGAACGTGAAACACGACTTCGGAAAGGGACCAATACCGCAGAGGATCCCTAATGGTGTTGGCTGGGACTATGTTTATAATATAAGCACTCTTCAGGAAAGTGTACGGATGTGTCGGCAACGTTTAACTGATCTTGGCACCTCATGTGCCTTTCTTGTAAGATGCTGTTGGCCCGTACTTCGTATTGATGGACGATAATGCTCAACCTCATGGAGAACGGTGGTTGGCGTTTTCTGGGAAATGGAAGATATTGCACACGTGGCGTGGCTTTCTTGCTTTCCAAATTTAAGTCCGATAGAGCATATCTGGCATATACTATGGAGACCGAATATAGCACCTCAGCATCATCAACCACTCTCCAAGACTTGTGAGCCGCTCTTCTGGAAGAACTGGCGTTATTGCCTCAACATGTGATTGATTACATCGTTTACAACTTGCCCCGTCGTTGTCAGGCCTGTATTGCTGACAGAGGTGATCACACCTCATACTGAGCACTTTAGTCAGTTGTCGGAACGTGTGTGCGTATCAGTGAAGTTGTAAAAAAAAGGAAGAACATTTTTGTCTACCACTATGCATTTTGCAATTGCTTACGTTCTGTATTCTTTACGTTGTTTCCACTTTACTATCTCCTGTTCATACTGCTTTGTGGCAAAATACACACAGCCTAGCAAAATTTCCCTTTGTTGCTTTAGCTTTGGACGTGATGCAAACGTACATTCTCATATAATTGTTTCTTCAGATTATGGCCTGTGATTAATAGTAATAGACATCCATTGACCAGTAATGTTCTCTTTGTCTGTGCTAGTCTACCTTTTAAGTTCTGTATTTGCCTGACATATGTTACTCGGTGCCAAGGTAACAGAACTTCTTCACTTCGACTACTTCGTGGCCCTCAGTTTTTATATTAAATTTCTCGCTAATCTCATTTCTGCTATTTCTCATTAGTTTCATTTTTTTCGGTTTACTCTTAGTTCATAGTGCGTGCTCATTAGACCATTGCATTCAACAGATCCGGTAATTCTTCTTCACTTTCACTAAAGATAGCAATGGCATCAGTGATACTTGGCGTTGATATCCTTTCACCCTGAATTTTTATTCCATTCTTGAATATTTCTTTCATTTCCGTCATTGATTGCTCCGTATTCAGACAGAACAGCAGGGGCGAAATACTACATCTCTGTCTAACACCATTTCTAGTCCAACCACTTCGTTATTGATCTTCTATTCTTACTTTTCTCTCTTGGTTCTTGTACATATTGTAAACTGCCAGTCTTTCCGTATAGCTTACACCTATTTGCTGAGAATTTAAAACATCGTACACCATTCTACATTGTCGAATGCTTCTTGTAGTTTGATAAATCATGTGACGATGTTTTAATGTCTCTATGGTGCCTATAACTTCCCTAAAACCAAATTTTTCGTCATCTAATAGAGCCTCAGATTTCTTTTACATTCTTCTGTAACGTGTATATTCTAGACGCCATCACTGAAAATTCTCACAAGGTTAAGCCCTTCCACCACCTACCGATCCATTTGACAAATTAACATCAGTAGTATCTTTATCCGTTCAAAAAAAAAACACGTGGCAATTTGCTGATAATTCATTCAGTTGTACACGGCAGAGAAACTGTAGTGCTCCCTGAAAAACATGAAATTTTATAGTACAGAAGTATTCATATTTCCTTTATCTACTGACCCAAAAAGAAAACTCAAATTTCGCGCTACAAGGAAGAAAATCAAAAGTGAAATTTCAAGACAGAAACGAGATCTTCTCGAACTCTACGGAGAACAACACAACGGACCCAGCAGTAATGGAGTGGTGACTTTCTCTGCCCATTTAGTAAGATTGAACAACAGCGTAGCAAACTGAAGGCAAGAGGTTTGTTTCCATCACTTCTCGCTTATTCACAGTCGGTTCTACTGGCCAAATTTTCGTGTTCGGAGGTTTCCAGCATTCATCTAGTCGAATGCTGTGCCTGGGTTGTATTTTACACGAACATTCCAAAAAAACATATTTGTCAATACATTACCTCTCATTTACAAATGCCAGTCTCCACCCAAAAATAGAACATACTAAAATCTATGCATTAACATATTAGACGTGAAGTTTGATAACCAAAATATTAAGGACAGCATCAAATTGAATATCCTATCTTAATTCGTACTTCTTCACTTAGAGGAGTGTTAATCAATGACATTTTATCGTGGATATTTTTGATGACACCTAAAATATTGTCCTCAGTTCAGGTTTAGGCGCAGTGGTTAGCCCACTGGACTCGCATTGGGGAGGTCGACGGTTCAAATCCACATCTAGCGGTCCAGAATTAGGTTTCCCATGACTTCCCTAAATCGCTTCGTACAAATGCCGGGATGCTTCCTTTGAAAAGGCACAACCGATTTCCTTCCCCATCATTCTCTAAACCGATGGGACCGATGACATCACTGTTGAGTCCCTCCCCCCAAACCAACCAACCAATCTGATTTAGGGGAGAGTTACGTATACAGTGCGTCCCAGGAGGAATGGTAGATATTCATGGATAGGACAGGGTCCATCATTCGAAGTAAAAGAGTCTTCCAAACATAGGCTCCAAAGTGCATCCCTTACGAGCTGTGAGGATCATCTTCGCTATTGTGAAACACAGCTCTTCTATTGAACAAGTGGTCATAGCTCTTAAGATATGCGTTTTAGAGCCCATGTTCAGTAGGCTTTTTTGTTTCGAATTATGACTCTTGTCATGACCGTGAATATTGACCCATTCCTTCTAGAACTCCCTGTATTGCATCGGGTCCTAGTTTCTACGATTACTATAAAATTCGTACCTCTTGTACTACTCGACATTTAGTGAGGTCAACGTGAACTAAGTGCCTCTTTGAGCTATGTTTTCAACTTCGAGCTCTGTGTGTTGAGGAACAGATCGTCTGAAGAGAGGTTTGATTTTGTTCTAGCTTTCGTCTAAATTTTTGTGTACGAGAATTGTTGTTATAAGGTAAGTGGCAGTATAATGTTTTATTTATGGGTGAATATACATGAAATAATCCTAGCTTTCGGACACTCATGAATTTTTATTCGTTGTGGATCGTTTGTGGAAATTGACAGAGAAAATGGTGTCATTACCCATAGTGTACCGCTATAAGTTATTGATTTTGTACCAGTACAAATGAGAAACTAGCTCTTATGGTGAGCTTCAAAAATATGTTTTAACATTATTACTACAATATAAGGTGTAGAAATGATGTGGCGAACTTCTGAACGTGTTCTTTGTCCTAAGTTATTAATTAAATGATTGCTGCTACTACATCATAGCAACGAAAGGCGATATGGAAAGTTGAGCACAGATAAATTGCATTTAGCTGTAACAGTATATCTAAATATAGATTATAGATTAAATGAATGCACATTCATATAAAATGTGTCTATGCCAATAATTAAGAGGCATGATCCAAATAAAAACGAAAATGCAAACTGGGACATAAATATTTCGGTTCGCAGTAAAGCGTTCTCCAACGAAGATGAAAACGAAGTGGTAGAATAAATTTTTATGTTTTAAAAGATTATGTTAGGTTTAAACATGTCAGACCTAAGAAAAGTTTCCTTCGACGTTGCAGAGGGAAACGAACTGTCCCATAATTTCAATGCAGAAGGAGCCACAACAGGCGAAAAATAGGCTGAATGTGTCCATCAAAGAAATACCTTAACCGAAGGAAATGATGGAGGCTCCAAAAGAAACTTCCAAGGCCTAGCCAAAGTGCCTCTCAGCTGAGGGAAAAAAAGCTAACTGGAGCAAAGGAGAAGTAAACAAGAACTACAACTCGAACTGTCTGAAGGAAGTGTTTTGGAGACTCTGTGGGGAAGACACCACAGAAATTTATTCGTAAAACTGTGGAATGGTATAGAGAGTTGTGCGAAGAACATCGAATGAAAATAATGATCAGCTGCATGAAATACAAAATGTGATCTCATACAAAGTACGCAGGGACGGAGAAAGGTGAGAAAAATGTACAAAACCGATCCAGAAAGTGAGTAATGTTCGTGTTTATGATCCGTGCACAATAGTTGCACATGCGCAGTTACGTCATTAAAGCGAGAACGAAGTAGCCTTGCCATTTATTTCATTACATTTACGTCTGAAGTCACCGTTTATCGGTGATCGTAGCTATATAAAACAACCGAGTATCCCGCCAGCTGTGTTTTCAAGTTTCTGTATGCGAGAAAAGTTCAACCTTGTGAAATAACTCGTCACATTAGTGAAATTTACCGACAGAACTGTCGTGAGTGAAGATGAAATGTCGTAGTGGGTTAGGATGTTTATCGAAGGAAGGGAATATGCCCAAGTCGAGGAACGGTATAAGCGCCCGTCGTTGACACCGAAGAATTGGTGCGCTGCATCCTCACAAACTGTATTGCACGAAACTGTGACTGAACTTTTGCACTACAAAAAGTTGTGTGCGCGATGGGTACCAGAAACACCAACTCATATTCAGGAACGAAAACGCATGGGAGCAGCCTAGGAAATTATGCAGTGCTATGCGTTCTAAGGAAATGATTTTTTTGAAAGGGTTGTCACAGGCATTGAGACATGGATTTGTTGTGAGACACCTGAAACAATAGTCACTGGAATGGCGGCATACTGGTTCTCCAAAACTCAAGAAAGCAAAGCCACCTTTTTCTCCTGGAAGAACTATGTGCACCATATTTTGTGACTGTCACGCCATTTTGTTAGTGGACTGGGTGGAATGAGGCGCAACAATCAACGCTACAGCTTAATGTGAGTCATTGAAAAAGTTACGACGCGCGATAGAGGACAAAGGGCGTGGACTACAGTCTTGTACTCGGTTCGTGCATGACTACGCGACCGCATACCGCACGCGTAACGTCGATGCTGCTTGATTCAGTTTGCTGCGAACAATTCTGTCACCCTCGTTGCAGTCTGCACCTAATTCCACCCGATATCCACTTGTTCTCTCATCTCATGAAATTTTTTTCCAGCCAGCACGTTGCAGTTGGTGATGAGATCAAGGTAAACGTCCAAAACCGGTTCACGTCGCAGGCGACCGAATTATATGAAGCAGGTCTGTTGCAATCAGTGCCAAGCTGTAACACATGTCTTAATTCGCACGATGAATATGCTGAACAGCAGTTTAAGGTGTGTAGATTTTCTGTAATAAAATACAAATCAAAACAAACTGCTAATCTTTTTTAGTACCCAAACGGCAGTCAATTATTGGATCAACTTTGAAAAAGGCGCAGTCAATTGAAAACAAGACAGATGGAAAAAGTAAGTAAACTGTGTATTATTTTAAAAGTAATCATTCTTAATGTTTTATCTCACTTTGAGGCAAGATAGTCAGTGCACTGGTTTGCACCTCCTCCTCCGAAGGAAATCTAAAACCGCGTACATCTTTCTTCAGTGTCCCAAAAATATGGAAATTGCATGGGGAGAGATGGGAACAGTACGGAGGGCGTGGAAAGGCTTCTCGGCGAGACTTCTGCGCAAGTTCGGAACAACGTTGGCAATATGTAGGCCCGCCTGGGCATAATCACCCACGCCTGGGCACAATCGTGGTTTCGTAGGCAACCACAAACCTTTTTGCATGAAGGCATTGACCGTGTTGTCCCACGGTGGGATAAATTTATGAACACCAATGGTGATTATTTTAGAGATAATGAACAGCTTACTTACCTTCTATCCATCTGTCTCTTTTTCTTTTGACCGTCCCTTATACACTCCTGGAAATTGAAATAAGAACACCGTGAATTCATTGTCCCAGGAAGGGGAAACTTTATTGACACATTCCTGGGGTCAGATACATCACATGATCACACTGACAGAACCACAGGCACATAGACACAGGCAACAGAGCATGCACAATGTCGGCACTAGTACAGTGTATATCCACATTTCGCAGCAATGCAGGCTGCTATTCTCCCATGGAGACGATCGTAGAGATGCTGGATGTAGTCCTGTGGAACGGCTTGCCATGCCATTTCCACCTGGCGCCTCAGTTGGACCAGCGTTCGTGCTGGACGTGCAGACCGCGTGAGACGACGCTTCAACCAGTCCCAAACATGCTCAATGGGGGACAGATCCGGAGATCTTGCTGGCCAGGGTAGTTGACTTACACCTTCTAGAGCACGTTGGGTGGCACGGGATACATGCGGACGTGCATTGTCCTGTTGGAACAGCAAGTTCCCTTGCCGGTCTAGGAATGGTAGAACGATGGGTTCGATGACGGTTTGGATGTACCGTGCACTATTCAGTGTCCCCTCGACGATCACCAGTGGTGTACGGCCAGTGTAGGAGATCGCTCCCCACACCATGATGCCGGGTGTTGGCCCTGTGTGCCTCGGTCGTATGCAGTCCTGATTGTGGCGCTCACCTGCACGGCGCCAAACACGCATACGACCATCATTGGCACCAAGGCAGAAGCGACTCTCATCGCTGAAGACGACACGTCTCCATTCGTCCCTCCATTCACGCCTGTCGCGACACCACTGGAGGCGGGCTGCACGATGTTGGGGCGTGAGCGGAAGACGGCCTAACGGTGTGCGGGACCGTAGCCCAGCTTCATGGAGACGGTTGCGAATGGTCCTCGCCGATACCCCAGAAGCAACAGTGTCCCTAATTTGCTGAGAAGTGGCGGTGCGGTCCCCTACGGCACTGCGTAGGATCCTACGGTCTTGGCGTGCATCCGTGCGTCGCTGCGGTCCGGTCCCAGGTCGACGGGCACGTGCACCTTCCGCCGACCACTGGCGACAACATCGATGTACTGTGGAGACCTCACGCCCCACGTGTTGAGCAATTCGATAAGAATCTGGTGTCATATTATGCTTCAGAACTCTAAACTGTTTATTTTTTTACTTCATACTAAAACAAAAGTTGTGATATGAGACGAGGAAATGACTTATATGCTTCTCAGGAACTTTAGTTTTTCGTGTTTATTTTCTCACTTCATATTAAAGCAAGGGCGTTAATATGAGAAGAGGAAATGAAATATACGCTTCCAAGACATAATATTTCCTTGTGTGCTATTACTGCAAACATGAAAGCCCTGCAGTTAATTTTTGTATGTTGGATAAGTTTTGATATCACCTCACATTCCTTTGTGACAAGGTTCCTATTGTCTTGGGATTCAAATAGAGTGGACGTTTCATCACTGGTTAATATTTTGATGACTAATGACATGATACCCGTTGCAATTGCTCCATGGCACCTGTGAGTAGAGTCTCACGTTGGTTACTATAAGAACACGCAGGCAGTGATATCCGCTCACTGGAGTCAGAGCCAAGGTGATTTCTTTCTGTTTAGGGCGAAGCGTCTGCTGCAGTGTCCACGCTCAGCCAACATAAACAAATCGCGGCGGCATTGGGCACTGCTAATCGCTGCACTTGTCGCGAGCCTCGACAACAAGAGCGCACTGTCTCTGCTAACGATACTATGGAGTTAATAGATCTTACTTAACGGAATACGCAGGACATGGGATGGGTAAAAATTCAGTTTGTAGCTTCCCATCGCATTAAAATACTTTACAGTCATATTTGATGCAATATTTATTGTTGGTTGTCTCTCTAATGTTAATAGTATTGATTCACATCGTACGTTAACACGAAAACACACACACACACACACACGAACACACACACACAAACAGTCATTGATTCCTGTGAGGGTGACAACTACTGTGTGTTGAACAACACATGCACCAGTCAGTTCCTCAGTTGGCGTCGAGTGGATGAGATTTTTCAATTACCTTGCACTGCAAGAATTGTAAGGAGGGGACTGAAAGTAAATGGACTTGATGTATGCTAAAGGGCTGCGGCAAAGCAAAGCTTGACCGATTATCAGATAACTGTCCACATGGGCTTTGTGGACGAGTATACTTTTAGTAACCAACCCACCCACGATCATTACGTAAGATTTCTCGAGGGCGTAGGGAAATTGATTTCATTAAGTCGTCGACAGTGTAGCGTGATGGTTTACTTCCCACCATACGTTTTCTATATTCGTCCAAAGGTCGCTTGCATTTGTAGGGACACATGGCAATGACCTTGTTACCTCTGCCCACATATTCTCTATCTGGTTGATGTTCGGTGATCGTGGAACAAACGGCTACAGCTTCATCCTCTCTTGGCCCTGAAACCAATCTCGCACTGCTCTACTATGATGGATGGGTCTCTGCTCCTGTAAATACATTGTTATGTCGTTAGTTCATATATTTATATTTAAATAACGTATTTGTAATAAGCACAGTGTTTAAGAATTCATTCCCTGTCATAGATAAGTGATCTGGATTCAACAGTCCGATTAAGAATGTGGTTCACCCAGTCTATCATATGATGAGCGTCGTAGTCGGATAGCCACATTAAGACTGACTGGCTGAATCCGATTAGGACGATCTTGTATCGAAATAAAATTACAGAAATCGGATAATTTGAACGTCTGTATTGCAACAATGCTGCGCACATAAATTCCTATGATGGGGTAACAGCTAGCAACTGTCTAAGAAAAAGTGAGAAATATGTCTACTAGCAGCAATGTAACGTAATTATAAACCATGTTTATGTGATGGAAATACTGAATCGAACAACACACATCTATTTCAGTGGAGGGAAGATACACCATATCGGATTTGCTGATGACATAATAATGACAATAATAATAAAAATCCCGTGTGGCCGATAGAGGAAACCCTCCCCCATATGGATGGTACCGTGGAAATCAAATACTTGTGGTGTACCAAATACTAACACAATCCTGAACGGCTACTCAATCCGTTGAACCCAAAATCCAGACACATCTGAGTGAAAATCACCGCTACTCTGGTCACCGTCTGTTAGCTCAATGAGCTTGGCTGAAAATATTTGCTTCCAAAGGCTTCAACACCCTCTGGTCCTGTCCGGTCCTGGTATCACCCAGGCCAAACCAATGAAACACAAGAAAACATGAACTATGCAAGCAAAGGTAACTTTACCCCAGGTGGTACACAACCTGGCCACCGATAGGCGGCAGTTGGATTTTCGCACTCTGGGGAGTCCAGGTTAGCACGGCAGAGAATATCGAAGATCTCTGGTAAATTTCCCTACAAGCAGAAAACATTCATTTGAAAACTAAACATCGATACATTGATCCAAACAAGAAACCTAAATAATCTCACAAAAGAAATCGTCCGCCAAAAAATTCTCATCCTTGCTCTTCAAGAACCACGATTAATTGACAATTAAAACTTGCATTACGGAAACCATGGCATCTTCAAAATACAACAAAAGGTAGCGAAACTCGCACCAATCCTCGGCATTGCATTTCTCGAACACAGATCTATCAACAACTCTGTCGAAGAAATCACACCCATCAACAATCGAGTTATGACTATGCTCATTCAGAGCCCCTATAAAAAATATACACTCATAAATGCACATGCCCCCACCAACATCGAAAATAAGGAAAACACCGAAAATGTCGAAAAATTGTGGAACACACTCGAAAATACTATGAGCAAAATTTACCAAGATGACGTGAAAATACTAATGGGAGGCTTCAACTCTCTATTTGGGACAGAAAAAACCTGTAGAAAAATCATTGGTACAAATTCAACACACCGAAACGCTTAGACCAACAGCACACGTCTGACTGACATTTGCCAACAATTCAACCACAAAAGAATGTCTTCCCACTTAGGAAGTAGCCTGTTCCCAAGAAACATGTTTGGCTACCAGGTGCAAGCTGCTTTCGTTCGCCTTTCGAGACTCGCTGAAAGCCAGATTTTTAATTCTTTTGTAGCAGAGCTACCAGCAGGCAGATACAAACGCAATAAGGGAATCGTAAGACAACGCGCCTTGCTACTTTCAGTAACCCTTAGTGTCAGAGCGAAAACCTTACGGTACTGCCAAATTCATAATGACGACATATTTTTTGTTGTTGTGAATACATAATTATATCTATGAAATGCCACTTTTCATAATAATAGCGGATGATACAGGAAATGAAGTAAATACGGATCTTTTCGAAGTCAAAAGTCGGTTATGTCCTACTAATTCGTGTTAAAATACGCTCAATCGTCTCACAGATACTTAATGCTTTATTAAGATAGTCTGCCGTCGTGATGTTTCTGTAGTAAGCTGAATTTATTTTGTATTAGTACAGTGAATATTTTAATTGGATTTGATCGATCAAGAGCGGGAAAGGTAAAGCTTAACGAATATATGACGAGAGGGACAAGTGCTTGAGAGAGGACTTCTCTATCAATACAAGTGCCTGAGAGACGACTTTAATTTCAATCTCCTGGATAGTTTTGTTTCTCAAATCAAGAAGTGCGTTATCATGCAGTAGAACATGTGATGTAGTTGTGTTGCTCGATTTTCTTACGCTGAGACCGAAAGGTGTCTCAGTTGTTGGCAACAAATTCCAGCTGTGTTTTGGTAGAATTCGTAGCCCAAAACTCACTTTTGGAGCTATCAGATGTAAAATATTATGTTCACACTACTCTTTGCTCGAGTTTATGTCTTTTGGAGGGGCTCAGCCTTTCATTTCTTCTTAGGAAGTTAATGATAAAGGCATCATAGCACGTCACCAGTTACAGTACTGCATACGAATGCTCAATGAGCGACCTGATGACGTTCAATAATAGTCACTCCGTTGATTTTTGTTGTTTCGAATTAGAGCATGTAGTACTCGTACACCAGACTTCTGAACTTTGCCTGTTGAATGCAAATGTCGCATGATGGTAAAATGGTAATCTATCACATATATCAGTAGTCGAGACTTGCTTAATGTGGAAAATCATTGATTCCAGAACGATCTTTGTTGAAACAAGAATATCTTTTTCTGGCGTATTTTTCCCAAAAGCACTCGCTCCACACACAATTCAAATCTTTCTAGCTGCCTCCTCTGCATTCACCCCTCTGTTATACCAAAAGTAAACGTTGCGTTGCAGATGTTACACCTATTTCCACTTGCGACTCAATTTTACAATGCTTAACTGTAGTTCATGATTCTCAAGTATGCAAAATCCAATGCTTAACTGCAAGATGATAACTAGAACTTCAAATTCGAAAATGACAGTTGATACATACACTGACAGCGTCGCGCCGCGTTCACCTGAGCGGTGCCGGATTTCAGGCGGCGGGTGGCGCCTGGCCGGTGGCCGGTAGCCGCTGCAGCGCGAGGAAACGCTCGAGCGTAAGCTGTTATGATCGCGACGCAGCCACGAGCTGTCCTGCGGAATTGTTTCTGGAATACTTGTTATTGCTGGTGGGTAGAATGTTAAGCGAATTATCTTTGATGTTCAGTCAGACTCATAACTTTAGACCGACTGTGGAAAAAAAAAAAAAAACAGTTGGACGCGAACAGGCGACTGTAAGCTTAGAACGCACGACGCTTGCCACTAGACCACGGGCTCACATAGTCCGACAACGTCTCGGAAGTAGATAACACTTCCTCCTAACACTTCCGCATCTTACAGTGTTGCCAGATTGTGCATATGGCCGGACTTAAGAGTTGTCAGGGGCGGTCAGTTTTATTGGCCACCTTAAGTGAATGACTCGGACTTAGTCTCTGTGGCGGCCGGCCGGCGGTCAGTTTTATTGTCTAAGACTGTACATTGTAATGCCTGCAAATAGGAACTGAAGATTGGATTAGACGTATTTTTCGTTCCAACAGATCCATAGTGAATAGATTCTCCAAATGCAGAACATGTCAGGAAAACAAGGACACACAATATGCACTTTCAAAAGAAAACAAATATGCGATTGTACTTTCCACAGATCCCAAGTGAAGTGGTCCTCATTGATGTGTAATAGTTAAAGAAAAATGTATCGAACACTTTTATGAACTTTGATTAGCATATATCCTGAAGCTCAGACACATAGTTTGTAAGGATGGTATAGTTTACACAAGTTAGGGAACCGGATTCCTAATGTGTACCACTTGCAGATGTTTCGAGAATTATGAGTAATATGTTTATTTTTCTCGGAATTTACGGTCTTTACATCTGATAACAAGAAAAATATCCTGCAGCTGAGGATGGCATTGTTTAAATAATTTCGTAACTGCTTAGGCTATAATAAGTGAAATCTCAAACTTGTTTTTTACACAATTCTTAAATTTCAGTATCAACTTGGCATTATTGGTGTATGGATAAAACATCTTTTGTAGAAACTTATAGCTATATTTCTACGCTTATTGCTCTTTTTCTCTGCGTAGCCGGCCGGGGTGGCCGAGCGGTTGTAGGCGCTACAGTCTGAAACCGCGCGACCGCTACGGTCGCAGGTTCGAATCCTGCCTCGAGCATGGATGTGTGTGATGTCCTTAGGTTAGTTAGGTTTAAGTAGTTCTAAGTTCTAGGGGACTGATGACCTCAGAATTTAAGTCCCATGGTGCTTGAGCCATTTGGTCCATTTTTCTCTGGGTAAATATGGAATTTAATATAACAGAATACCATTCCAGATCACCGACTCAAACAATTTCTCTCTCTTTTTTAGCATTTGTCACACCGTTTTCGTGATTTGGCAAATTTATTTTTATTTAACATTGTGTTCAGATGGCCTTCCTGTCACTCGTTTGCGCCATATGTCTCTGCTTCGTTTAAACCTTGTTTTGTGTGTTGTCCTATTTTAACTGTTTGTGCATTTTATTTTCAAAGGCGGACAAAATTATCAAATCTATATATGCAAAGAATAGTGGTGTCTGTGTGTTTTTTTGTAATTCAAACAAATCCATAAGTTTATTTCGAGCTGGGTGAAATTTTGCACACTTTACCTTCAAGAGAAGAGGAAGGTCATTGTTTACATTAGATTTCGTTATCTGACTTGAAACATATTTGTATATAATAGAGAAAAGAGAAAGGTTATTACCAAAAAGTCTGTAAAACTTATTGTTCGGTTTACCTCAAATTTCTACACGATCCTCTGACGAACATTTGGGCGGACACAGACTATATACTCTTTTAATATATATACAGGGTGTTACAAAAAGGGACGGCCAAACTTTCAGGAAACATTCCTCACACACAAAGAAAGAAAATATGTTATGTGGACATGTGTCCGGAAACGCTTACTTTCCATGTTAAAACTCATTTTATTACTTCTCTTCAAATCACATTAATCATGGAATGGAAACACACAGCAACAGAACGTACCAGCGTGACTTCAAACACTTTGTTACAGGAAATGTTCAAAATGTCCTCCGTTAGCGAGGATACATGCATCCACCCTCCGTCGCATGGAATCCCTGATGCGCTGATGCAGCCCTGGAGAATGGCGTATTGTATCACAGCCGTCCACAATACCAGCACGAAGAGTCTCTACATTTGGTACCGGGGTTGCGTAGAAAAGAGCTTTCAAATGCCCCCATAAATGAAAGTCGAGAGGGTTGAGGTCAGGAGAGCGTGGAGGCCTCTACCAATCCATCGGTCACCGAATCTGTTGTTGAGAAGCGTACGAACACTTCGACTGAAATGTGCAGGAGCTCCATCGTGCACATGTAAAGGCACATGTTCTAACAGCACAGGTAGAGTATCCCGTATGAAATTATGAAAACGTGCTCCCTTGAGCGTAGGTGGAAGAACATGGGGCCAAATCAAGACATCACCAACAATGCCTGCCCAAACGTTCACAGAAAATCTGTGTTGATGACGTGATTGCACAATTGCGTGCGGATTCTCGTCAGCCCACACATGTTGATTGTGAAAATTTACAATTTGATCACATTGGAATGAAGCCTCATCCGTAAAGAGAACATTTGCACTGAAATGAGGATTGACACATTGTTGGATGAACCATTCGCAGAAGTGTACCCGTGGAGGCCAATCAGCTGCTGATAGTGCCTGCACACGCTGTACATGGTACGGAAACAACTGGTTCTCCCGTAGCACTCTCCATACAGTGACGTGGTCAACGTTACCGTGTACAGCAGCAACTTCTCTGACGCTGACATTAGGGTTATCGTCAACTGCACGAAGAATTGCCTCGTCCATTGCAGGTGTCCTCGTCGTTCTAGGTCTTCCCCAGTCGCGAGTCATAGGCTGGAATGTTCCGTGCTCCCTAATACGCCGATCAATTGCTTCGAACGTCTTCTTGTCGGGACACCTTCGTTCAGGAAATCTGTCTCGATACAAACGTACCGCGCCACGGCTATTGCCCCGTGCTAATCCATACATCAAATGGGCATCTGCCAACTCCGCATTTGTAAACATTGCACTGACTGCAAAACCACGTTCGTGATGAACACTATCCTGTTAACGCTACGTACTAATGTGCTTGATGCTAGTACTGTAGAGCAATGAGTCGCATGTCAACACAAGCACCTAAGTCAACATTACCTTCCTTCAATTGGGCCAACTGGCGGTGAATCGAGGAAGTACAGTACATACTGACGAAACTAAAATGAGCTCTAACATGGAAATTAAGCGTTTCCGGACACATGTCCACATAACATCTTTTCTTTATTTGTGTGTGAGGAATATTTCCTGAACGTTTGGCCGTACCTTTTTGTAACACCCTGTATATGTGTGTGTGTGTGTAAATATTGTTACCACAGATCCCGAAAAGTACTTGACCCATTTACTTCCAAGTTTAGTTCGAATTTCTGTAATCAGATGAAACAATTTAAAAAGTAATGAAAAAGTCTAACAAACGAAATATATCGTCGGGAACTGGCTGCAATTCCTATCAGGAAAATAAATTACAACGACAATACCCATCTTGGATACAGTACCATCTAACGTCATAGATCGCTTGACGAGTGAAAGCTCGAGAATTTGACAGAAACGTGATTGCAAATTCTTATTTATTGCTTAGTTGCCGTTGTTACATTTACAGATACGCTAGAACATATTTTAGTCGTTGTTTCGCAATTATTTTTACTGTCAAAATGCACAGTGCCATACAAACGCTAAGCCAGGTAGTGGATATAATATCAAAACAAGTCACCAGACCGAATAGAACCCGACATTTCCAGAACAGTGACGTAGACTGTTTGAACAGTTCGAGTCGTGCTCAGACACAGCCCTATCTGAAACAGTGAAAACTGAGCTGAAACAACAGAAGAGGCATTCTCCAAAAACACAATGAGATACTCACTGCAAAATGTAACAAATGCTGGCGCAACTAACCATCTTTTCATGCAGATGAAGACGTATTTATTTGTCGCATTCCGTTGACAATCATTGATTCAAATATGCCCTGCAGTTTCCCATGCGGCTTGCACTCGGTATGACTTTCAACAAGGCACAGGGTCAATCACTTTGTGTGGCAGAAGTTAAACAGCTCGAGCAACGCCGGGTACTGCAGCTAGTCAGTTATATTTAAAATGGCGCTTTAAGAACTTCTCTCTTGGCGCCGCCTTTCGCCCCCGGATAAATTTCTGAGGATGGCAAGGTGTAAGCGCAGGAGATACAGCGGCGAACCTTCGCTGCAGCGCCGGAGATGGGACAGGAGGCGGCGGCCTATTCTGCAGAACCGGTCTCCCGGCGGCGTCCAGGCCGAGGACCTTGAACTGTCGCAGGGCGCTGGTGCAGCAAGGAGACTGCTTCGGCAGCTCCGTCCGAAAACTACTCCGGATGACGCGGCAGGCACATCCAGTTACCGAAACACAATAAGCGCGCCGTACTCGACAAAGTTCACACCTGCAATGTCTTCAAAAAGTGAACCTTCTGTCGGAAATAACGCCCCCCCCCCCTCCCCCCATATGCCTTCGTGTGTACTCTATAGTGCAGTGTTTACGTGAGTGTTCAGTGTTGTGCGTCCCTTTTTTAAGTGTTGCGAACAGACACCATACTGTCGCTAGGTGTTTTTTTTTTAACTTTTGCGAACAGAAAACAGACTGTCGCCGTATTTTTTGATTGTGCCTGTCTAATTACTATGTATTTTAATCATTATCACCGACCCTTTGTTTTTATATTTTCAATTCGCAACTTTTCGCCATGTTCCAGTTTTAAACAGTCACCGTTTTATCGCCTGTTTTCATTGTTTTGATATCTGCCGAAGAATTACGTGTGAGATGCAGAATAATCACGTGCTCGTACATGTAACTTAGTACAAGGAAAAAATAACAGATATCTGTAGTGATAAGTCAAAAATGAAGTTCCGCAAATGAGGTGTTGCTACCATTATCTCCTATGATCCTGTGCTACTTCTGTGTGAAAACGGGGAGCTAGCTTGCTCCGTTCCACTAATAACCCACAATTTTAGGTGAAGCCGTTACTCTCCCGGTACGTGGCGACGGGAACTACTTAACAGAAGAGATTCCGCTCCGCAGTCACAGATGGCTGCTCGGCAGACACCTGTGCCAGGAAGTGCCTGGTTGCCAGCTACTGCTTTCTTTGTCGTTCCGGTCGACAGGCGAGTATCTGCTTCACACCCCGCCGGCATCTGGGCCGTCGCCATCTCCACACTGCCGCCGTTCGCTCTCCTGCGCTAATTTACACTCCGCTATAAAACAAGTAGGCCATTAAATAGCAGGGATGAGACTCGCTGTGTAGATACTAACTACGTACACCACCTGGCTCTCAATCAGGCTTCTAGAGATGAAAGGAAAGCCTGTTATTCGCAGTGGTAACTGTGGTCTCGAAGAAATTTAATTTTATTGCTCAGACTTCCATTGCAATATTTCGACCAAGCCTCCGCTCGTTATTTTCAGGCGCTTGGTTTCAACTACATCCTCTGGTGTACCCTAGAGACTCGGCAATTCATTCACTCATACTTGTTCACAAATCGGTTCCAAGAAACCTAGCCGGCCGGAGTGGCCGAGCGGTTCCAGTCGCTACAGTTTGGAACCGCTCGACGGCTACGGTTGCAGGTTCGAACCCTGCCTCAGGCATGGATGTGTGTGATGTCCTTAGGTTAGTTAGGTTTAAATAGTTCTAAGTTCTAGGGGACTGATGACCTCAGAAGTTTAGTGCTCACAAGGGAACCTTCCCATCGCACCCCCCTCAGATTTAGTTATAAGTTGGCACAGTGGGTAGGCCTTGAAAAACTGAACTGAGATCAATCGAGAAAACAGGAAGAAGATGTGTGGAACTATGAAAAAATAAGCAAAATATACAAACTGAGTAGTCCACGTGCAAGACAGGCAACATCAAGGATATTGTAAGCTCAGGACGGCCGTGGCCCCGTGGTTAGCGTGAGGAGCTGCGGAACAAGAGGTCCTTGATTCAAGCCTTCCCTCAACTGAAAAGTTTAATTTTTTCAGACAATTATTATCTGCCCGTCCGTCCGTCCGATGCGAGGTAACTGCGCCGTAGTATATATCCACAAGAAAACCTAAATCGGGTAGAAGAATTTTTTTACCCATTCGCCAAGTGTACAATTTAGGTGGGTCGGCAAATATTCCTGTCATGTAACGCACATGCCGTCACCAGTGTCTCGTTCTGCAGCTGCTCACGCTAACCACGCGACCACGGCGCTCCTGAGCTCACACTTTCCTTGATGTTGCCTATCTTCCGCATAGACTACCCAGTTTGTATATTTTTCTTATTTTTTCATAGTTCCACACAACTTCTTCCTGTTTTCTCGATTGATCTGTATTCAGTTTTTCAAGGCCTATCCACTGTGCCAACTTATAACTAAATCTGAGGGGGCTGCGATGGAGAGGTTCCCTTGTCAGAGCCATTTGAACCATTTTGAACCAAGATACCTACCATGAAGGAGAGACTTCAGGGATGAAGAACGAATCAAATAACGCGTTTATGGCTTTATTCGTAGGTGTCATTTTCTGAGCAAATGGCTTCGTCTCCTGGGTACTGGGAAGTACAGTGAATTGTCGCTAAACCATAGGCACACTGCGCCACCATCAACTTTTAAGAAACAAAATTCTATTCCAGCCCTTCGTTAGCCTCTTTGAATACAAAATTATATTGACTCTTGAAGGGCGGTTGAGCCCTTTTATCCGGTGTATAACTTTCATTTTAATGCCTAAGTCATACATCTGATATGCTTTCATAAGCTTCCTCGCTGCTAGGGCACCTGCTTGACTCTCCACATAGTGTGGTTAGAAACAGTCTGAAAAGCTCCTTGGGTGTTTCAGGGTAGCCTGTGCTGTGCAATAACTGTTAATAAAAAAATCGATACGCTGTACCGTTTCAGAGTTAATTAGCATTGACGTTAGCCAATGAAGCAGTTGCGCACATAATTCAAGCGGTGTGCCAGACGCAGTCAGTGGCAATTGTTTTCATAGCGTAGATGATAGCGCACGGGACTGCTCAGCGTTTACCTCCGATTCGATCCTTACTACTGTCCCATGTCCAATTTTTTGTATCGCTCTCTTGTTTTAGGAAACAGAAAGCACAACACGTTTGGCGACACCGTCTCTGGCGGGCCACTTGAATTTGCGTGGGCAACGGCCTGATTGGCTAACTTCAATGATAATTAACTCTGAAACGACGCAAAGTATAGACTTTTTTTCTTAATAATTATTTCTCAGCGCTTCCTACCCTGCAACACCCTTGCAAGCTTTTCGGATAGTTTCTAACCACATGGTATAAGCATGAGTATTTCACTCTAAGTTACCAGTCTATCGGTGCAGTTGTCGTATAGACTATATACATTTTGTGATATGTTACGTTATTATGATTCGTTAACGAAGTACCAGTATGTAATTTTTCCAAGTCTTACAAACTGCACGTTAGATAATAAAAAAATTAATATTTTTTACTTAATCTTTTTAATTGTTCAGCACTAATTTGACGTCTTCTTATCCTTATTATAATCCGGCACTGAATAAATTTTTTGTGACTTTTTCTTCTTCTTTACATACATTTATTGCGAAGTTCCAGTGATTTGTATTTTTGTAAATTTTGTAGCGTTCCAAACATGACAGATTAATCTGTCGAAACCAGTTAAGCGCAGTACAATATTTCAATAGTACAGGTGACGACGGACTTTATTTTGGGAAAATAAGACATGTAACGCCAGAAAAAACTACAGTAGGCTATTTCTGTAAAGTATATTATCAATCAATTACGACTAGTACAAATCTACTAACACTTGTAACTACTGGAATTATTTATAGATACTTTTATCCGTGTCTCAAGCTGCGACCGCAACAGCTGCGTGATTCCGGACTGAAGCGCTTAGAACCGCTTGGCCACAGCGGCAGGCTGTCCCATCATTCTGTCTCTTTTGTTGGCGGTGTCTTCCATATGTTCCTTCCTTCGCCGATTCTGCAGAGAACCTCCTTATTCCTTATCTCATCAGTCCTAATTTTCAACATTCTTCTGTAGAATCACATCTAAAATGCTTTGATTCTCTTCCCACAGTCCATTATTGACAGCCATGTAAAACCGTGCTCCAAACGTAATTCTCAGACTTCTACCTAAAATTAAGGCCTGTGTTTCGTATTGGTAGTCCCCTTGGCCAAGAATGCGCTCTTTGTCAGAGCTAGTCAGCTTTTTACGTCCTCCTTGCTTCCTGCGTCGTGTATTATTTTGCTTCCAGGGTAGCAGAATTCTTTACCTTCGTCTACTTCGTAATCACCAATTCTGATGTTAAGTTTCTCACTATTTTCATGTCTGCTACTTCTGATTGCTTTTGTAATTTTCCGGTTACTCTCAGTCCATATTGTGTACTCATTAGACTCTTGAATCCATTTGACACATCTTGTAATTTTTCTTCACTTTCACTCAGGATAGCAATGTCATTAGCTAATCTTATCACTGACATCCCTCGACCCTGAATTTTAATCCCGCTCTTGAACCTTTCTTTCAATTCATTCATTGCTTCTTCGTTTCCATTCTTGGACTTCCGTCTTATTGATCTCTCGTAGTTCTTGTACAGTCGACAAAACAGTTCCACTTCGGTCATTCTCAGCGTATACAGCCACGTTAATGATTGGCAACACTTATGCCCCCTTAATTCCAGTGTTCCGTTATAGCAGAAACATGTTATCATACCAGCGAGGGATACTATACACAACACTGGAAATTAATAAGAATGAAACATTAACCATTATATAAGGAGGTATAAGATATCGACAGTGATCGCGAAATATGTAGTGATTTGACCAGCAACATTAGATGCGGTCCGAAGGAGGTCTTACTTTCGCTGTGCAAGTAGCTCCTGGTCAAAGTGCCTGTTCGTGGTGCGTTGAACCAGAGTTCGGTTCTGCCATCAGGTCAATATTTTTTCATGACCCTATTTATGTCCCCTTCGTGGTGGGTAGCCACGGTCTCTCGTGGCGACGGGCTCTCTGTGGTAGCTTCTGTTGTCTTTATGAGTAAAACACTGGCGCATATTATCTGTAGTCTGCAAGAGAACTATTGTAGTAAGAGCTAAGAAAAACTATGGATATGACAAAACTCACAAAATTATAAACAAAATTCATCCAAGCTATTTTAAGGACATTCATTTTAAAGGAGTGATAAATTCTTAATATGTTGAGGAGTAAGTGATGAGAGCGTAACTAATCGAATAATTATTCAATTCGCTGGCGTGAATGAAATGGTAGTGATATGTTTTTTACCATATGTGCACCCAAATTTGTCAAGCTCAACAGAAATCCTTTTGCACTTTTTGCGGAAACACTACAATGCACTATCGGTCTTAGTTTACTAAACAATCAGGTTAAAATGAAGTTGCCAAAGAGAAAGATTCGTCTGTATGCATAAAACTAGTCACAGAAATAGCAGACACAACGGGAAACCAAACGTTGCAGATAAAATCATTAAGATGACATTGAGAGAATAACTATTTAATGACAGGCTCATAAAAGTTTGGTCTCAAAGTGCATTACAGATATGGTGGGACAAATAAGTTCAATTATTCAGCGTAATGGATCTGAGTAAGAAGTTTAAATTCTGTCAGACAATACTTATTAAAATTCGGTTGGTTGTGTGTAATGATGCAAAAGAGATAAGCATATACGAAACTGCTCGATGTTCGAATTGATAAGTCAAGCGTAGACTATAAGTTTCCAACAGAGAAGTACGGTTTGTTTCCCAGTAATTTTCTAGGAAAGTAGAACTTTGTAATGTGTAAGGTCTGCGAGTATGATACTACAGTGGCCAGATGACCGAATGCGCCACTTATCACCGTATTACAATTACAATTTACACTCCTGGAAATTGAAATAAGAACACCGTGAATTCATTGTCCCAGGAAGGGGAAACTTTATTGACACATTCCTGGGGTCAGATACATCACATGATCACACTGACAGAACCACAGGCACATAGACACAGGCAACAGAGCATGCACAATGTCGGGACTAGTACAGTGTATATCCACCTTTCGCAGCAATGCAGGCTACTATTCTCCCATGGAGACGATCGTAGAGATGCTGGATGTAGTCCTGTGGAACGGCTTGCCATGCCATTTCCACCTGGCGCCTCAGTTGGACCAGCGTTCGTGCTGGACGTGCAGACCGCGTGAGACGACGCTTCATCCAGTCCCAAACATGCTCAATGGGGGACAGATCCGGAGATCTTGCTGGCCAGGGTAGTTGACTTACACCTTCTAGAGCACGTTGGGTGGCACGGGATACATGCGGACGTGCATTGTCCTGTTGGAACAGCAAGTTCCCTTGCCGGTCTAGGAATGGTAGAACGATGGGTTCGATGACGGTTTGGATGTACCGTGCACTATTCAGTGTCCCCTCGACGATCACCAGTGATGTACGGCCAGTGTAGGAGATCGCTCCCCACACCATGATGCCGGGTGTTGGCCCTGTGTGCCTCGGTCGTATGCAGTCCTGATTGTGGCGCTCACCTGCACGGCGCCAAACACGCATACGACCATCATTGGCACCAAGGCAGAAGCGACTCTCATCGCTGAAGACGACACGTCTCCATTCGTCCCTCCATTCACGCCTGTCGCGACACCACTGGAGGCGGGCTGCACGATGTTGGGGCGTGAGCGGAAGACGGCCTAACGGTGTGCGGGACCGTAGCCCAGCTTCATGGAGACGGTTGCGAATGGTCCTCGCCGATACCCCAGGAGCAACAGTGTCCCTAATTTGCTGGGAAGTGGCGGTGCGGTCCCCTACGGCACCGCGTAGGATCCTACGGTCTTGGCGTGCATCCGTGCGTCGCTGCGGTCCGGTCCCAGGTCGACGGGCACGTGCACCTTCCGCCGACCACTGGCGACAACATCGATGTACTGTGGAGACCTCACGCCCCACGTGTTGAGCAATTCGGCGGTACGTCCACCCGGCCTCCCGCATGCCCACTATACGCCCTCACTCAAAGTCCGTCAACTGCACATACGGTTCACGTCCACGCTGTCGCGGCATGCTACCAGTGTTAAAGACTGCGATGGAGCTCCGTATGCCACGGCAAACTGGCTGACACTGACGGCGGCGGTGCACAAATGCTGCGCAGCTAGCGCCATTCGACGGCCAACACCGCGGTTCCTGGTGTGTCCGCTGTGCCGTGCGTGTGATCATTGCTTGTACAGCCCTCTCGCAGTGTCCGGAGCAAGTATGGTGGGTCTGACACACCGGTGTCAATGTGTTCTTTTTTCCATTTCCAGGAGTGTATTTTGAGAAAATAAATATTTGTGCTCTGATTTGAAATTTATAATTTTTCCAAAATATTACTGCCATTACTGAAAATGATTTTTAATACAGAGGAGAGAGTTTGCTAAGGTGAGAAAGCTCGATTCTGACGAAAGTAAGTGCTCAGCTCTGTTGGGAGTTAGAACTTGGTTCTCAAAGCGCCTGAGGCGAAGAGTACTGACGATAAGACCGTTACGGACCTGGATAAAGTGTTGAATTTCAAGTTTGTACAGTGTTTGAGCTTTTAGGGCAAATATCTCTTCTTGAGTAGTACTCATATCATTATACTGTTCCCAAAATACCCTTTCATTCGCTATATGAGTTGTCCTTCAAATCGAGCAGCGTAAATATGAAGCTAGCGTAAGATAACTTATTCATACGATGTGATACTATGTGTATCCTAATAAGCGACAATACCGCATATTAGGACAAAGTAGCTCATATTATGGTAACTTCATCTGCGAGCATTGCGAATGCATCTAGTAATGACGCTATTGTGCCAATAAAATGGTTCAAATTGCTCTAAGCACTATGGGCCTTAACATCGGAGGTCATCGGTCCCCTAGACTTAGAACCACTTAAACCTAACTAGCCTAAGGACATCACATACACCCATGCCCGAGGCAGGATTCGAACCTGCGACCGCAGCAGCAGCGCGGTTCCGGACTGAAGCGCCTACTAGAACCGCTGTGCCACAGCGGCCGGTTGTTGTGCCAGTATGTGATGAGCATCATATCACATTTTTGTGATGGACAAGGCAAGAAAAAACGGTGTCTATATCATCTGTTTATCACCCTCTTCCACGCATAATGTTCAGCGTCTTGCTTGTAATTCATGGGACGGTTTTAAACGCAGTAACCACCAAAAATAGAAACCTAGTGGGCGAATAACCCCGACCAAGCAGCAACCTAATTTTTGACTACAAGTTTATTTGGAGCGTCCTAGTTGAGACGAATAACAATGGAAAATGCTCGAAAGGGCCTCTGAAAAACGGAACTCTTGCCATGTAACAGGCATATATTTAGACAGAGAAAATGAGTGTGGCATTGTTGTCCTGGAGGCGCCATGCGTGGAAGATCGGCTCCCGGGTAGCAAGTCTTATTTCAGGCGACGCCACAACGAGCGACTTGCGTGTCGGTGATGATGATGATGATGATAACACAATATCCAGTCCACGAGCGGAGAAAATCTCCATCGACGCCGGGAATCGAACCTGTCTGGTAGGGAAACACGTTACCACTCAGCTAAGCAGGCGGACACTTAGAGACAATGACTTCGCAATACACCAGGAGTTTGACGTGCAAGGTGAAACAACAGAACAAATCTGAGTCCATCTGGAGCTACCTCAGCACGTTCCGAATCTTTTAAGCAGTTAACATCGTTCCCATACAGAGGTTATTTGATAAAATTCAAAGGGATGAGAGATGTAGTGGAATCAAAGGAGACAGAAGTGAAAGTTTTGTTCTTGAAAAAGAGAAAGAGAAAAACGCAGGAAACAATATTCCAATCTTTCGTAATCTGATACAAATTTAACTGAGGACAATGCTACAGACGTACAATCTGAAGAAAAAGAAGAAACTGAACGCAAATATTGCAGTGGTCGTTTCTCTGAGGACATAGCTAAATGGCACAGTGCATGCAATGCTATCCTTGGGCTCCCGAAGAAAGTTGAAAAAAGAGCTTTTATGCTCCCTACTGCACTTCCTTTGCACAATAAACGCAAAAAATTGTGGAGAAGCAGTAAGAAAGAGAATATTATTTTAGGCTTTACCTGCTCCTAAAGGGTGACAGTTATTGAACTACATGAAATAAAATCGACTTAATTTTTGAACGGTTTGCGTTAGAACGTTGTGGTTTGATTTTCCGATGGAGCCCTCTTTCATTTGGATGAGTTCGTCAGTAAGCGAAATTGGTGCATTTTGGGGGACTGATAATCCGCATTTCGCAATCGAGAAGTCTCTTCACCGTCTACTGGTGGCTGAGTGGTGTGCAATGGCTAGTCACGAAATAATCGGTGCGATATTCCTTTATGGCACTGTGACTACCGAATGTTGCGTGAAGGTTTTGGAACATGATTTCATCCCTGTTATCCAAAGTGACTCTAACTTCGACAAGACACGGTTCATGCAAGACAGAGCTCGACCCCATCGAAGCAGGAGAGTGTTTGATGTCCTGGAGGAGCACTTTTTGGGTATCGCATTCTGGCTCTGGGGTATCCAGAGACCACTGGCATGGGCCTCCATTGGCGACTCTTTTTGCCGAGCTATATTAAAGACAAGGTGTACAACAATAATCCAAAAATCATTTCTGAGCTTAAAACAGCCATTCATGAGGCCATCGACGGCATCGATGTTCCGACACTCCAGCAGGTCATGCAGAACTTCACTGTTCGTCTGCCACACATCATCGCCAATGATGGCAGGCAAATCTAACAGGTCATAACCTAAATCCGAAAATCTGTAGTGACGTTTACATGTTGAATAAAGTGTGTGCATGCCGTACTTTGTAAGTAATTTACCTTTTTTCATATAGGTAAATAATTGTTACTCTTTATATTGGTCGATAGTAAGTGTTTCCTCGGACTGCATCATATTAGGACGCCATTTCTATTTCTATTCAAATTGATTTTTTTTTTCAAATTTATGTATAGTTATGTAGCTCGAATTCAATAAATAAAATGTAAAAGAATGATTTCACGCAGCTTCCCAATTAACATATAGTTTTGTCAAATGTTGTAATATACAGCGCAATAATGCGAGATGAGGAAAGATTCACATCAGCGAGGAGGCTAGTACAGTTGTTCCCAACCTGGAGGTAAGTACCTCGTGAGGGGTAAAATGAAATTTTCTGAGGGGCGAAAACAAAAAGGATTTGTTTGTGTTTATCACGAAATTATATTATTTTTCAATGATAATAGTGGTTCTATGAGCTATCAGTAATTACTTTTCTCTGAATTACTTTCTCTTAATTAGTAGCATAATGGAGATGACAGATTACTGACATAGTCCACTGAGCACATACGTAGTTTGTGTTTCTACCATACATCGATGATGGGAAAAGTTAGACATGGACGTAACAAACACAAAATATTCGATTTAAATATCTTCTTCAGACTATTGATAGTCTTTGCGATAGAACCGAAATTACGTCATTCCTCACTTCCAAACAGATAAATGCACTAATCGACAGCACGAAACAACAGTAGCTACGTAAGGTTACTGTAGCACTCTACACAGTATTACTCATATTGTTATAGTTATTATTATATTGGTCAGACATAAAACATTAATAGTCTAAAGTCTACCAATTTCTGATTATGCAGAAGTAATGACTCCTACCAAGTGATTTACAGACAGTAAGTAAAGGGCACACATTTTAAATTAGTTCATTTAAATATTGGGATGCAGAGTGCAGGTGAAGCGTCTACCATTAGGGAGAGGAGTAGTGCATGTGAAAAATGTTTTGGGCGTCCATGCTCACTGCGGACAGTTAGCTTTCTTATCAGATAAGTCATAGGTGGCAATCACGATACACCTGCAATTGCTTCAACATTTATTCTAAAAAACACACACACTCGCACATGCACACACCGGACAATACCCGATTGCACTCGGGGGTAGTGGTTTAGCAAAGGTTGGGAGCCACTGGATTAATATGAGGTCCATGAACCATTGGTATCAATTACCTGGATCATCTGGCGAGGCATTGAGGCGGTCAGCCTCTGGAAATGTGTCTCATCGCCCGCGAGACTCTCCCATGCATCCCACACCAGGTCTGGGGGTCGGTGTCGACCAGCGTAAGTTGACGACCAGGCCAGCCGATCAGATAGACGTCAGCCTGTTGCGAAAAACATTGCCGAACGATTCGACTTGCGTGAACCGGTGAATGGTCCTGTTGGAAATGGATCCGTTCATTGGGTCAACGCACTCAAATCATCACACTGGGCGAGTGCTCTCATGGCCTGTGTACGCTGACCCATCCTGTCAGAAAATGACTGTTTCGTCTGTGGCGCAGTGTTTTATCATTTTTGGCATACCTCAGCAACATTCGTGCTACTCTTGCAGCACATTAACAAACAATACACTGTAAAAAGATAAGATATCGGAGGGATGTAAACGTTAATTACTTCCGTGGAAATCCGGATCTTCAAATACCATCACGCGGCTACCACGTAACTATTCTTATTTGTGTATTAGAGACAGAAACGTCTCGGTATTTCAAACAGATAACAGTAAGTGTTATATTGTACATGTAAAACAACGTCTTCTTCTTCTCATTGACTGGAATATACTTGTCTTCAGTGATGAGTTCCGCTTCGAACAGAGATCCAATGAGCAGCAAAGATGTGTCTGGAGCCGGAGAGGGCAGGAGTGGGATACCAGTCTGACTGTCGTTCGCCATGTGGCTTACAACCAGGAATGACGGTCTGAGGTGTAATTTCATTTTATAGCAGGGCCCTTTTGGTTGTCATCCGAGGCACCCTTACAGCACAGTGGTATTTCGACGATAATGTACGCCCCGTTTTGTTGCCCTTCATGACAAGTCAGCCTGGGCTTACATTTCAGCAATATGATGCCCTCCCGCACAAGAGAGTTTCTACTGCTTGTCTTCGTCCTTGTCAAACCCTGTCTTAGCCAGAAAGCGCGCTGGATCTCTCCACAACTGAGAACATTTGGAAAATTATGGGCAAGGCCCGCCAACCAAACGGTTCAAAAGGCTCTGACCACTATGGGACTTAGCATCTGAGGTCATCAGTCCCCTAGACTTAGAACTACTTGAACCTAACTGCCCGAGTCATAACTGAACCTGGGACCGTAGCAGGAGCACGGTTCCGGACTGAAGCGCCTAGAACCCCTCGGCCACAGCGGCCGGCGCCCACCAACCAACTCGTGATTCTGACGATCCAACGCGCCAATTGGACAGAACTTGGCCCGATATCCCTCTGGAGGTCATCCAACAGTTCTGTCAACCAATGCCAAGACAAATAACTGCTTGCTTAAGGACCAGGGGTGCACCAACGCGTTATTGACTTCTCTTGAACAAATCATCCTATTTCTTCTGAAATTGTAATGATTTTTTTGTAGATGTATATCACATCTACCGACTTCCGTCCCATTCGGATAATTCCTTCGTGGTGTGTTGTTTTTCTTTATCTATATATAATATCAGGATACCCTCACACAAAGATTAATTTGTACCGACCGAAATTCAATTTGGTTATGGACGAGGACGAAATTGGCTTTAATAACCAGAACTAGCCTACAACCATAGATTTTAATGCCATTTCCCAACCGGAAATGCACACATTCCCAGGACCCAAACACCTTTCATGTTTTGTACGTGGCTAATTTCACTCATTTCTCGATAAGCACATCCAGTCCGCACATATTGGACTTTCACTCTTATCTGCAAAAGAAACAGGGATCATGTGACAAGATACATTGAGCGGTTCCAAAAGTTTTAATCACCTCTCTTGGATTTCGTTGGTGAGAAAGCAAGATGGAATACAAGGAGAATCGACGACGCTCTTGGTGTGTTAATGGATTTTACGATACCAGAAAAAAATATCCTAACCCCAAAAAAACAATGTTTTTCTCTTTTTAAGCACGAAGAGCTTTAATTTCAAGAATTACGGTTACAAAAGGAAAAAGAGAGGAAAATTGCCATACTACAGGTCCAAAAGTCCGGGTTTCGAGCTCCTATCAGTCATATGATTTTTTTAATGTCATGTATCACGTCCTTCACCATGGCAATGTTTGTTACTGTGAAAGATGCCGAACTGCACCGTGGTCCCGTGGTCCTGAGTCCACGTTAAGCTTTAGGTCCGCTTACAATGGCCAGTTCCAAAGTTGGAGAAAGACAAGATCTTCCCACACACAGTAGAGCCATGCCTAATAAAGCACTGTGGTGTTGAAAATAACCGTCTGGTTTGTTGTATCCTGTCTAGTATTCAAAGATGAAGTGTCTAGGAAACGTGCTTTTCGGAAGGCTTAAGCAACAATTCAAGAAAAACGTATTAAAGAGTTTTATTACGAAATGAATCAATGACTAATACTTAACTTTAAGAAATACATAGATGTGTCGGAGGCAGAGGGCGATAGACAATATAATCAATGTCCTTCAGTACAACGATTCCAGCATAATTGAAGTAATACAGTGGATGCTTCTATCCTGACGCTTCTGCAGAATTCGTAGAACTGGGCCACAACCAGTTGGCACGGCGTTTATGTCCTCTTCACGTAGAGAGCGCTGCCATCGCGTTGTCGTCCTGGAAAGAGGATGGTCAGTGTGCAATTGGCTGACGTCTTCTTCGCAGCCCTCTCCTCTCTATCATTTTCGATTGACGTTCCGGTGCTTGACTTTATACCGGAACATGGTTGATGACAGCTCTACCTACACCTTAACTTGAAACGCCCTTTGTACATAAAGTTAGAGGTTTGCAGATAAATTACTTTGACGAGTGGTAGGACAAACACATTCCTCTACTTTAAACAATTTTTATTCTTTTTTAGTCTTTAGAGCTGAGGCACTTCCGTTGTGAGTTTGAGAAGTACTTATGGTTGGGACGAGACGACAGTGAGCGTAGGTCTGCCGAGGTTCAGTACTATCCCCGTGTCTTTACAAGGTCTTCGGACCCCTCAAGACAAGTGTACTATTAGTACAGACATTGGGATTCCAGTATGGGTGAAAGACTGTTGAGAGCAGTGGGTTGCAGTAACTCAGACAACGGTGTCAGGTAATGAGGCATACTCAACAGCTTCCCTGTCCGTAGAAGGTATGCTTAACAGATAATAACACAGACCTTAGAAACTGTTCTGTTTCTGCTACTCTGTGTTTAGAGCTAATATATTCCATTCGAAATTAGGTTTCTGGAGATGTAAGAGGAACTAAGCGAGTTCAAATAGAATGTAGCACTTTTAACTGAAGTGCGGCGATAAAGTGAAGACCAAATAAAATCAGAATCGGTATATACGTTTCACAACGCAGTAGAGAGGAAATCCTCGTTCAGACTTTACTATAAACAAGAAAATCAAAACACAAGTATATATTTTTGAAGAAGTATCAGAAAAATTAGCAAGAATTGTTTAAAAATAAACGAATATTATCTATGGACATGATTTCAGGTCTACACACGAGTGTACTCATATTGTGATGAGAAGGTAGAAGACCTCTGGGAAGAGTTACAGAAGCTGATTAATAACACCAAATACCACTACATAATACTAATGAGAAATATGGCAGAGATCACCTCAACGAAATTTGCAGAAAAGAACAAGACTTTTGTCCTTGATAAAATCTGCAAGAAGAAAACAAATACGAAATGGAGTAGACGAGAAATGAAATGAGTCTAAAAATAGAAATGACGACATTTATCAAACAACAAAGAAATTGTGCAAGATTTGCTAGTTCTAAATCAGTTACATTAGTTAGTTAGTGTCAGTGTCCACGGATAATTTGCGAGATAAATCGTAATGATGTGGAACGAGTCATTTTACGTTCACATCACAAATTAATTTGTAAATATGGCTACGTACTTAACACTTATAAGTTTTTTAAATTATTATTATTATTATTATTATTCCTACGCAAATACACTCCTGGAAATGGAAAAAAGAACACATTGACACCGGTGTGTCAGACCCACCATACTTGCTCCGGACACTGCGAGAGGGCTGTACAAGCAATGATCACACGCATGGCACAGCGGACACACCAGGAACCGCGGTGTTGGCCGTCGAATGGCGCTAGCTGCGCAGCATTTGTGCACCGCCGCCGTCAGTGTCAGCCAGTTTGCCGTGGCATACGGAGCTCCATCGCAGTCTTTAACACTGGTAGCATGCCGCGACAGTGTGGACGTGAACCTTATGTGCAGTTGACGGACTTTGAGCGATGGCGTATAGTGGGCATGCGGGAGGCCGGGTGGACGTACCGCCGAATTGCTCAACACGTGGGGCGTGAGGTCTCCACAGTACATCGATGTTGTCGCCAGTGGTCGGCGGAAGGTGCACGTGCCCGTCGACCTGGGACCGGACCGCAGCGACGCACGGATGCACGCCAAGACCGTAGGATCCTACGCAGTGCCGTAGGGGACCGCACCGCCACTTCCCAGCAAATTAGGGACACTGTTGCTCCTGGGGTATCGGCGAGGACCATTCGCAACCGTCTCCATGAAGCTGGGCTACGGTCCCGCACACCGTTAGGCCGTCTTCCGCTCACGCCCCAACATCGTGCAGCCCGCCTCCAGTGGTGTCGCGACAGGCGTGAATGGAGGGACGAATGGAGACGTGTCGTCTTCAGCGATGAGAGTCGCTTCTGCCTTGGTGCCAATGATGGTCGTATGCGTGTTTGGCGCCGTGCAGGTGAGCGCCACAATCAGGACTGCATACGACCGAGGCACACAGGGCCAACACCCGGCATCATGGTGTGGGGAGCGATCTCCTACACTGGCCGTACATCACTGGTGATCGTCGAGGGGACACTGAATAGTGCACGGTACATCCAAACCGTCATCGAACCCATCGTTCTACCATTCCTAGACCGGCAAGGGAACTTGCTGTTCCAACAGGACAATGCACGTCCGCATGTATCCCGTGCCACCCAACGTGCTCTAGAAGGTGTAAGTCAACTACCCTGGCCAGCAAGATCTCCGGATCTGTCCCCCATTGAGCATGTTTGGGACTGGATGAAGCGTCGTCTCACGCGGTCTGCACGTCCAGCACGAACGCTGGTCCAACTGAGGCGCCAGGTGGAAATGGCATGGCAAGCCGTTCCACAGGACTACATCCAGCATCTCTACGATCGTCTCCATGGGAGAATAGCAGCCTGCATTGCTGCGAAAGGTGGATATACACTGTACTAGTGCCGACATTGTGCATGCTCTGTTGCCTGTGTCTATGTGCCTGTGGTTCTGTCAGTGTGATCATGTGATGTATCTGACCCCAGGAATGTGTCAATAAAGTTTCCCCTTCCTGGGACAATGAATTCACGGTGTTCTTATTTCAATTTCCAGGAGTGTATGAGTTAGTAACTCCTGCTCACCACCATTTATACATTACAATAACATAAATTGCTCTACGGAATACAAGGAGTTGTCAAAGAGAGACTTTTTCAGTTTGTTTACAAATTTCATTTTGCTGTCTGTCAGATATTTTATATCTCTGGGTAATCTATCAAAAATTTTAGTTGCAACATTGCTCACCCGTTTTTGTGCTAAAGACAACCTTAATGTGGAGTAATGAATATTACTTTTTCTCCTGGCTTGTAACTATGTACATCATTGTTCCTTTCGAAATGGACTGGATTATTTATATCGAGGTTTTGAAGTAATCATAGACACATAAGATTCAGAGTAAAAATAGAAACAAAGCTGTAAAGAATAGAACAATTAGATCGGAATTCAGAAATGTAGATTATGACGCTCAGTTTAGCAGTATCGAGACAAGCCAGATTAAATTAAATAATAAGTTCAGCATCTTAAAAATGAAAGCTACACGTATAGAAACGAAGGGTGCACTTATTTAACAATATCAGTTAATGTATCAGCGAAAGATATTGCAGATAAAAAAAGCAAAAGGAAAAGTTGAAAGGTTGAAGTTGGCGATATTAACAAAAAAAGTGTTGGTAATTGCTTCGACAGGATGTGATAAGACACAACTAAACATGGTAAGTGAAACAACTGAAGACACTACGAGTAGGATAGAAACAAAAGAATAGCTTACGTAGGGCAGTGATTCAAAAGTTCAAAAAAATAAAGTAACGGTCAGAAGATGAGCGCTTCAACATGTGTCTGAAGCGGCCAGCTACGTGAGAGACAGGGAACGGATACAGAGCGTTACAACGCTTGTTACAGCAGCGTTTCCGCAGACGCTCAAAGCGAGACCCTGCCAATTAGAACACGTGCAGTTAGTGGCCGCATCTTCCACGGTTTCTGCGGTTCGTAAAAATAAATAATGGGCTACTGCCGAACGGAAAGTGGAGGTAACGAACTCGTGACCCGACACCAAAAGAAAAGGAGGAATCAGAAAATGGTTCAGCTTTTTTGTTTGTTGTTCCAGAATCATACTCTGTCGACAGCCACCTAAACAAAAGTGAAATAGTTAGGGTACTTGTTTGTTGCCTAATAGGCTAGTAATGTTGACAAATTGCTGCACTGCGACAAAATTCGCTGTCTCAGAATGAGCATGATTAGTTCAATGTCGCGCACATGACGTCACTGCAAGAAGGAAGCGAAATTAAGATTTAACGCCCCTCGACGACGACGTCATTAGAAATGAAGTAGAGGCCGGGATTAGGGGACGATGTAGATAGAGACCAGCTGTGTTCTTTTCAAAGGAAAGATCCCGACATTTGCCTTAATCATTTTTGGGAAATCATAGAAAGCCTAAACCTGAATACCCAAACAGAGAATTGAAGCGCTTTCTTCCCAAATGCGAGTTCAATGTTCTAAGACTCTGTTTTCTCGTTCGGTTACGTCACTGATGACAGAGCATTAGCTTTATGGAAAATATTCCAGGGAATGTCTGAGTGATGAGGTATGAGGGAAGGGACCATCCCACGAAATGCGTGAAAGTTTTGTTAAAATGTGTATTATCAACACAATTACATTTTAATAACGAACAAAGATAGCTCATAACCGTCCAAGACATTGGGAAAAAGGCAGAACGGTATGTTGTAATTAACAATTAAAACAACTGCTGTGGTAATACAAGACATATAAGAGACAGTGAAACAAAACGAGATACTAAAAAGTTAATGTTCTTTCATAGCTAGTGTATTCCAATTCAAATCATATAAATATAATTTTACATTAGACTCAGGTTTTTAGAGTAGTGTATGCTTAAAGAACTCAATATAAAATAATTAGTTTTTCTATTGATTCACCGTTTCCAAAATGACAGCGTGTCAAGCTAGGCTACGCAGTGGGGCAAAATGACAGATGTTCTCTCTTAGCAGAGTTATTCGTCTGTTTTTACAATTAAATTGTTAGTGTAAGCATAAATTATAACACACTCATATGTTATAAATTTATTAAGTGTTAGAACTGTAATAATAACAAATTAACAATGTGCATTAATAAAATATACCAAAAAATATATCAAATTATTTCCAGAACCTAAGAATCTTACAACTCAGTTATGTGAGTAGTCATCTAGTGGTGCTGCAGTTCTTCTCGTTATGACCCTGATTCCTACGAAAATAGGACTAGGAATTCCGCATTATGCAAGAAACTTTTTTCTGTTACGTTTCACCCAGACATGTTTCCGCACTTTTTGTGCTACTTTCAGTGGGTTATTTTTTATTTTCTAACTGTAAAATTGTTGTTACATATTAACATTTAGCGATATCTGGTTACATAATACTTATAATCCTGAATGAATAATTGTTGTAAAATGTTATGCGTAATTTTTACACATTTCATAGTTGAGGTATGTATTAACGACCAGCTGCACTGTGTGTTATTTATAACATTATGTCAAAGTTCTATTTGTAGTTTAATTGGCAAAAAGAGTGGATGTATGCATTAGTTTACATACCTTACATGATGGTATTGAACATTTACTTTGGTAGCTGTTCTGCTACATAGTCTACAACTTTTCATCTGCAAACAGCAAAACGTAATTTTTATGTTTCTGTTCATTATGCATTTGCAAACGGAAATTAGAATATATCACGTTTTCTGTGTGTAACTTACGGTTTTGACATTGTGGTGCTTTCTTATAAGTTATTGTGGAAGCGAATAGGCTGATTTCGTGACCTATGGTCGCTTGACACTGCACTTTCCCCGATTTTTCAAAACATAGCCAGAGTTTTCCCCGTCATTACGTGTTGTTGTGGTTGTGTAGTATTCATTTGTTTCGTAGTGTATTTGACTCGGTGAGGCGCTCGAGTTTGAAATGTATTTGGCGTCTGAGGTGTTTGGTCTGTGTGTGTGTGTGTGTGTGTGTGTGTGTGTGTGTGTGTGTGTTCAGGACTGGGGCAGAGAGAGATAGAGAGATAGAAAGTCTGAGAGTGTGAGGGAGAGAGAGGAAGGAAGAAAGAATTTTTTTTCGCGAGAGTAGTTTTGGTGTGGGTGTTATTTGCATAGTTCTTCTATTGTGGCGAATATGGTTTTATTGTACAGTGATGTGTGTTCATTGAGTACTTTCTTTTCTTGGGCTATTGATTTTCGGATGTGATAGTTTTCTTCTATAGTGAATTTTTGGTTCAATCTGTTACTAGTTTTAAGGATGTGTAAATCAGTTTCAATGCTTTTTGGGTGGTTATTGTGTGCAATCACGTGGTCTGCGAATTTTGAGTGTGAGCTATTGTTTTTCAGTGTTGTGAGGTCTTCTGTATACCTGGTTCTGAAATTCCTCCATGTTTGGCCCACATGTACATGTTGACAGCAGTTGCAAGTAAGTTGGTATATACCAGATTGGCTGTATTTGTCAGTGTTGATGGTATTTCTTCTAAGTCTGCTTTGTATTGTGTTGTTGGTTTCTATATGCTATGTTGAGTCCTTGTTTCTTTAGTGTATTACCCACCCTGTGTCTGACTTTGTTGTTGTAAGTCATTATGTGCCATTTGTTGCTTACTGTCTGCTGATTTGTTGTTTGTTGTGTTGTGCTTGTTTGTGTGTGTATGTAATGGTTATATGTTGTTTGTTTTTGTATTTTGTGCTTTATTTAGTCTACAGAAAAATCCCAAGGCCCCCACCCTAAAATCATTGCCTAAAGTTCACAAGCCTGGAGTACCTATAAATCTATTGATAAACTTTACCAGAGCACCAACGTACTTAGCCAAACACACACACACACACACACACACACACACACTGCTAGAGACAGGATACAAATACACTGAAAACAGAAGTCTAAAGAACTCAAGTGACTTAATAGAAAAATGAGGAATGAAAACATACCGAACACAGGAACATTGATTTCATTTGACATAATTTCCATGAACACACACATCCCAACAGAAGAAACCACCAACATCATAGAAAGAAACCTCCAACTACAAGGAAACATACCCACAACAGACTTACAAGAAATATCAGCCATACTCACGCTCACCACAGAGCATAACTACTTCACATATCCACAACAGATTTTAGTATCCATGTGATCCCCAATCAGCGGTCTCCTATCTGACACTTTCCTCAATCAGATAGAAAAACAAATAGTTGACATAATGGTAATACCTAACCCGTACACAATAATATACTGGTATAGATATGATGACATACGAGGGCTATCTACAAAGTACATGACGTTTTCGTTTGTGTCCATTAGGGGCGGGGCTAGCGCGGCCATCTTGGTGTCATGGCATTCCGCCGCTCAGTCGGCATCCTTGGTCGGCATCCTGCCGTGCTAGTGAGAGGTTCGTGCTTTACTCCGTTGAGTTACTGTGACAGTTTGAAATGTCAGCGTTAATTGAAAATGCCGCGAAGTGTGAAGTGCGTGTTGTAATAAGGTTTCTGACTGCAGAAAACTGTACACCGATAGAAATCTATCGGCAGTTTTGTGAAGTGTATGGGGACAACATAATCACTGAAGGTGGAGAGCATCAATGGGTCATAAAATTTAGAAATGGCCGAACTAATGTTCACGACGAAGAGCGAAGTGGAAGACCCAGCATAGTGACTGCCGAACTTGTCGAAAAAGTCGATGCCGCGGTCCGTGAAAATCGGTATTTCGCAATAACGGAACTCTCTATGAGTTTTCCACAAATTTCACGAAGTTTGTTGCACGAAATCATTACCGAAAAGCTTGGTTACCACAAGTTTTGTGCAAGATGGATACCAAAAATCTTGACAGAGATTCACAAAAATCAGCGAATGGCTGCAGCGTTAACGTTTTTGGACGCTTACGAGAAAGATGGCGACTCATTACTCGATCGCATCGTTACTGGTGACGAAACATGGGTTAAGCATGTGAACTGCGAGACAAAATTGCAGTCAATGCAGTGGGGGCACACAAATTCCCCCCAAAAACCCAAGAAATGCATGCAGACAATGTCGGCAAGGAAGGTGATGGCGACTGTCTTTTGGGACAGAAAAGGTGTGATTTTTGTTGATTTCCTGGAAAGAGGCACTACAATAAACTCTCAAAGGTATTGCCAAACTCTGCACAACCTCAGAAGAGCAATAAAAAAAAAAAGCGAAGGGGAAAGTTGGGCTCAAAGATCTTGCTGATTCACGACAACGCCCGGGCCCACACGGCAAATGCCACTCGTGAAGTTCTCGAATCTTTTAAGTGGGAGTTGTTTCCTCATCCGCCGTACAGTCCCGACCTGGCACCGAGCGACTTCCACTTATTTCCAGCAAGGAAGAAGTGGTTGGCTATGCAGCGTTTTGATGACGACGCACAGCTTCAAGAAGAGGTAACCACGTGGTTGAAGGCGCAGGCGGCCGAATTTTACGACGAAGGAATTTCCAAGCTCGTCCATCGCTACGATAAGTGCCTTAATTTAAATGGCAACTATGTAGAAAAGTAGTATTAAAGTGTGGCTTTCATCTGTATATAATAAAAAAAATCCAATACTTTATTTATTTTTAATTCCAAAACGTAATGTACTTTGTGGATAGCCCTCGTACAACACAAAAAGATAAAAAACTTAATTTCTTAGATCACACCATACACAAGAGAAACAACAAACATGAAATCACAATCTACAGAAAATCCATAATCACCAGTACCGTTATTAATAACCAATCCAGTCGCCCCATAACTCACGAAGAAACTACTTCACATATCCACAACAGATTTTACAACCCAGGGGATCGCCAATCTAGTGGTCTCCTATCTGACATTTTCCTCAATCAGATATAAAGACAAATGTTTGAAAAAATAATAATACCAAACCATTACACAATAATATATTGGTACAGATATGAAGATGACATACTTTGCTTAATAGATTAACCACAGCCTCGCATAAAAGAACTTCATGAAAACATAAACTCCATCCACCCACAAATAAAGTTCACCACTGAAACACAAATAGATGAAAAACTTAATTTCTTAGATCTCACCATACGGAAGAGAAACAACAAACATGAATTGACAATCTACAGAAAACTTACAATCACAAGTACTTTTATTCATAACCAATCCAATCAACCCATAACTCACAAAGAATGTATAGGCACATAAGGAAAAGCCTATACACGCTTCGATAAAAGTTATTACCAATGACAATAAACACTAGCGCGGCCACTGTAAGCGTCGGCAAAGAGATATTTTGATACGCCGGAAGGCGAAAGACAAATGATGGAAGCTTTTTTCATTTTTTTTTTTTTTGACAGTTATTAGAGAGTCTCTGTCGTTAGTTCTCGTGGCGAGAAAACGTATTTCTTGTGATACAGTAAGTTGTCTGAATAATAATTTTATGAAAATATGAAGTCTGAAAGTTCGTTTTTGTGCAAAACCACGAAAGTTTTCTTTTCTTCCGCGCATTATCCCAATGTCATGTCACTGTAGTTGCCTGCATCAGAAGGGAAGTCCGATTAAGAATCAGTATTGTACACACAGTCAAGAATGAGAACTAATTGTGATGGAAGAAGAAGAACCATATAACCAATTTGTGCAAATCTCAAGAGCATAGCGAATACGGGAGTCGATGTAAGTTTAAAGTGAAGGACATTGAATTCGCTTAAAAACTATAAGGAATCAAAAGCGCGAAAAATCAATTTGTTTAATTAATTATATTATATAATTTTTTGTAGTATAAATTTGCACAAGAAGCCAGATATTTACTACACAGCCTGAACAAAATACCCATGAAAAAACATGATTACACACAAGGACTGAACACAATAAAACAAACTGCACAGGAGAATGGATATGATGCAAAGAGAGTAGACAAAATGAACCACAAAATACAAGAACATATAACACATAGCCATGAAACACACAACACAACACAGAACAAATCAGCAGACAGTAAGCAACAAATGGCACATAATGATTTACAACAAGAAAGTCACACACAGTGTGGGTGATATACTAAAGAAACAAGGACTTAACATAGCGTACAGAACCAACAACACAGTACAGAGCAGACTTTGAAGAAATACCACCAACACTGAAAAATACAGGCAGTCCAGTATATATCAACTTACTTGCAACTGCTGTCAATCTGTACATGTGAGTCAAACATGGAGGAATTTCAGAACCAGGTATACAGAACACCTAAGAGCACTGAAAAGCAATAGCTCACACTCAACAATCGCAGACCACATGATAGCACACACTCACCACCCAACAAACATTGAAACTGACTAACACATACTTATAACTAGTAGCAGCTTATACCAAAAATAAGCTATAGAAGAAAACTATCACATCCAAAAATCAAAAGCCCAAGAAAAGAAAGTACTCAATGAATACAGATCACTGTGCAATAAAACATTCTTCGCCACAATAGAAGAATTATACAAATAACACCCACACCAAAACTACTCACGCGAAAAAAAATTCTTTCTCCCTCCCTCTCTCTCCCTCCCATTCTCTCTCTCTCTCTCTCTCTCTCTCTCTCTCTCTCTCTCTCTCTGTGCCCAAGTCCTTAACACACAAACATACATACACAAACATACATACACACACATACACACACACACAAACCAAACACCACAGACGCCAAATACACTTAAGACTCGCGCACCTCACACAGCCAACGCGAGCAGCAATGTCGCGATGCGATAAACCGCAATTGCGATAGGCTACAATCCGACCTTTATCAAAGTCGGAAACGTGATGGTATGTATTTCTCCTCCTTACACGAGGCATCACAACAACGTTTCACCAGGCAACGCCGGTCAACTGCTGTTTGTGTATGAGAAATCGGTTGGAAACTTTCGTCATGTCCGCACGTTGTAGGTGTCGCTCTGAAAAGCTACTCATTTGCATATCACAGCATCTTCTTCCTGTCGGTTAAATTTCGCGTCTATAGCACGTCATCTTCGTGATGTAGCAATTTTAATGGCCAGGAGTGTATTTTGTGCTGATTTTAGCACCGTCTATACATAAATTATTCTTATAACGGAGGTACAACAAGTTAGGGATGAAAATAGAGGACGCCGGCGTCAATTACTTCACAAATGAAGTAGTATCCTTTGATAAAATTAACCTTTACGTACCAATCTGAAGGAAGAAAAAAGTAGGACTGCGAAGAAAAAGTTGGGCCTATGGTTTTTGGTGACGATAACAACAGAAAATTTCCATTAAATGAGCTCTGTTTTTAAAATTAGCCACAGGTTATGATCTTGTTATTACTAAATTTCCTCTCCATAAGTGAAAGGTTATACCTCGTTAATGCATCAACATTCAGCAAGCGAATCGACAAATTCCTTGTGTTGCGTCCGGTGCAAGAGAGTGAACTGCCTTATCGATGAAAAAGTACCCTAATTTAACAGAAACAGGTGCAGAAGCAAATTTAAGACTTCTTTCTAGCAAGGAAGCAGTCAGTTTCTCGGCAAATTGAGAACGGACGGTCGTGTAGAAACTTCCTGTGTCTCTGGTGTCCCAGAGTCGATTAAGCCTCGCAGTCTGTTCCGCTGCTGTTTCTTCTAAAATCGGATAGTAAATTTACGTGGAAGGAGAATCCAGTTAGCGCCTGCTAAACGGATTCTTTCTCTTACACTCGTCAAAGTTATATGGATAGTCGGTATAAACAAAACAAACAATTTTAGCAAAGCTTGGAATTACACCATTGCCACTGCAACTGAATAGACACATCAGTGAGTTCAGTAAGTTCGCTCTTCACTATGTCACAAAACACACACACACACACACACAGAGAGAGAGAGAGAGAGAGAGAGAGAGAGACAGAGAGAGAGACTGCTATCCATTAAAATTGCCACACCTTTAAAAATGGTTCAAATGGTTCTGAGCACTATGGGACTCAACTGCTGTGGTCATCAGTCCCCTAGAACTTAGAACTACTTAAACCTAACTAACCTAAGGACATCACACACATCCATGCCCGAGGCAGGATTCGAACCTGCGACCGTAGCAGTCGCACGGTTCCGGACTGCGCGCCTAGAACCGCGAGACCACCGCGGCCGGCTGCAAGACCTTGCCGCGCGGGATAGAAAAGAAGTCTCGGGCGCCTCGCCACGGTTCGCGCGGCTACCTCCGTCAGAGGTTCGAGTCCTCCCTCGGGCATGAGTATGTATGTTGTCCTTAGCCTAAGTTAGTTCAAGTTACATTAATTAATGTGTAAGCCTAGGGACTGATGAGCTTAGCAGTTTGGTCCCATAGGAACTTACCACAAATTTCCAACACCTTGAAGGTGGCATGCAGGAACGTCAAATTGGCATGGTTACACGCATGGATATATAGGGTGTCTCAAAAATATATCGACAAACTTCGTATGGTTGTAGAGGGTGCTTTGACGAACAAATCGAGGATAGGAACCCGTGTCCGAAAACGTCGTCCAATGACTTTACAGAGCGTCGAAATTATAGGCGCCAGCGCCTTCCACAGACCACCCCTTCAGCAGCTGAAGTGACTTTGTATTCTGACGGACGATAGGCGGAACACTTCGCAATTCTGTTTGTTATTCAGCGATCGCAACTGATTGCCGCGATCGTAATTGGAGACGAAGGAGCTATATGCTGCTTAGAAAGGCCTTTTCACCTATGAATGTAATGCTCTGTTGCCTCAACAGACGACAGTTTCGGACACACGTTTCCATCTCCAGTTTATTTTTCTCCTGAAACCCTCTAAGACGTCCAATGTTTTTCAATATACAGGAGAAAAATAAACTGCAGATAGAAACGAGTATCCGAAACTGTCATCCACCGAGTCAACAGTGTATCCTACGCAGCAGCTCGCTCCATCTTCTCCACTAACGATCGTGCCATTCAATCGTGATAACTGAAAGACAAATAATGTTGCGAGATGTTCTGCCCATAGTCCGATAGCGTACCAGGTCACGTTCCCAGAATTAGATTTTCACTCTGCAGCGGAGTGTGCGCTGATATGGAACTTCCTGGCAGATTAAAACTGTGTGCCCGACCGAGACGCGAACTCGGGACCTTTGCCTTTCGCGGGCAAGTGCTCTACCAACTTTATTTATTTTTTTATTTTTTTTTTTTTAATCGTTGTGTTTGGTCGTTGCGGACGTCGCAAGACATCCTGTTCAAGTTCGGTGGTTGATCCTTCCACTCAGTTTTTTATTACAGAGGACAACCGGCTCTCTGACGCTCAGCTACCGTGCCGGCATCCAACTGAGCTACCGAAGCACGACTCACGCCCGCTACTCACAGCTTTACTTCTGCCAGTACCTCGTCTCCTACCTTCCAAACTTTACAGAAGCTCTCCTGCGAACCTCCGCTGTAGAGTGAAAATCTCATTCTGGAAACATCCCCCAGGCTGTGGCTAAGCCATGTCTCCGCAATATCCTTTCTTTCAGGAGTGCTAGTTCTGCAGGTTCGCAGGAGAGCTTCTGTAAAGTTTGGAAGGTAGGAGACGAGGTACTGGCAGAAGTAAAGCTGTGAGTACTGGGCGTGAGTCGTGCTTCGGTAGCTCAGTTGGTAGAGCACTTGCCCGCGAAAAAAAGGCAAAGGTCCCGAGTTCGAGTCTCGGTCGGGCACACAGTTTTAATCTGCCAGGAAGTTTCAAGGTCACGTTTGTTGGCGAAGGAGTGGCCTGGTGGCAGGCTCCGGCGCCTGTAACTTCGACGTTCTGTAGCGTCATTGAACGACGTAGCCAGACACGAGTTTCTGTTCTCGATTTGTTCCTCAAGACACCCTCCACAACCCCTCGAACTTTGACTAAAAATTCTGGAACACCCTGCACAAAAGCGTTTCAGCACCACAGAAAAAAGTAGATAAAAATAACGCCATCTTCATTCTGCATATGAGGAAATCGCATTTGAATTCACTGACGGTAAATAACGCAACACCAAAAAATTCTTAATGGAGAGTAATGAAATTTCACGAATACCCTACATTTGTCCAGGTAACTTATTCAAGTAATAGAAATGCCGTGTGACTAGGGCCTCCCGTCGAGTAGATCGTTCGCCTGGTGCAAATCTTTCGAGCTGACGCTAATTCGGTGACTTGCGTGTCGATGGGGATGAAATGATGATGATCAGGACAACATAACACCCAATGCCTGAGCGGATAAAATCTCCGACACAGCCGGGAATCGAACCCGGGCCGTTAGGTACGACAGTCCGTCGCGCTGACCACTTATTTTTTCTTTTTTGCCGAGACTCCGCGCTTACGAAACTAAGCGCTTACTCGCTTTCTTTTTACACTATAGAACATTTATTTATGGGTGTTCCATTTGGATACAAAATTAGGCAGTTCATAAACACTAAATGAAATGCATCCTCTGAAGGAAAAAAAAAATGTAAAACAAATCAGAAATTTAAAGGAACAGGGATGTTTTTATTTATTTATTTATTTTCAATAAAAATCACTCTGTTAAAAGGAACATGTAGATCATTTGATGGTATAGTATGTACATTACACATTGAGTGATGAGAGAAGCGTGAGGTTCATTATCAGCTGTCAAATGTGCACACCGACTGCACCCGGCACATCCCAACTGCGTGATGGGTCATGGAAGACTGTCTGAAGATAGTTGACAAAGGTTTTCCGACAGTGTGACCATCTATGAAACTCGTTGTGGGTTTGCTGCAAGAAATACCAAAAGTCAATTCGCGACTTGGCAGCATCCCCATAGAGGTACCCGGTCGTCCAACCTTTGACCCAGATGATCGACTGTGATTTAGTCGTCGGAAAGTAGTCACTCTCCGGATGTAAGAAGGAAGCAGGTGTAAGATGTTGCGGCGTCACACGGAGGTAGCAAGCTACCATCTGTCTTCCTAGGAGCCAGACGTCCTCCACCGCGATACAAGTTTAGCGGTGATGGTCGTCATCCACTTGGCGACATTTCTGGCATAGTGGAGTGTCCACTAGTCCAATGGCATGGAGACGTTGGTTGGTGTTGAACTTGCCACAGGCGACAGAGAACCACAGTGCCCGAACGAAGGTAGGAAGGAATTTTTCGTGCACATGTCTCCATATCTTCGGTCAGTGCAACCTGGGGTGTCTGAGTTCAATGACATTACGACTTATCCGTCGTAGCAGCCAAACATAAAAATCCTTCGCGCGTGGCGGTCTCGTGCGCGGAAGCTCGTCTCTGATATAACTAAGTTCCACGATAAATGTTGATACATGCGCAAAATGTGGCGTAATGTTGGCCACCGCCACCGGAGGTGTGAGTGACGCTGGAACCAGGAGGTCCAGTAGGCGGGATGTAAGGGAATCACCCCCGCTACGCCATTGCTTGTACATCGTGGCTAGAAGGAGCGCCGTCGCTCGGCAGTGAACATTCGTAAGTCCGAGTCCCCCCTTGTCCGTAGGGAACGTGAGCGTTGCGTATCGCACCACGAGGGGCCATCCAATCATCACAAAATAGCCTAGTGCTGATTGAAGTCGACGTCCGAGCGTGAGTGGTAGGGGCAGGATCTGCGAAATATGCACCATTCGAGAAAACACATAAGTGTTCAGATACTCGACTCGCTGCAAAGGATCTAGGCGCCGTAGGAGATGTTGTCGGACCATGGTACATGTTGTCTGTAAAATACGTTGGTAGTTAACTGCCGCCGGCCGAAGTGGCCGTGCGGTTAAAGGCGCTGCAGCCTGGAACCGCAAGACCGCTACGGTCGCAGGTTCGAATCCTGCCTCGGGCATGGATGTTTGTGATGTCCTTAGGTTAGTTAGGTTTAACTAGTTCTAAGTTCTAGGGGACTAATGACCTCAGCAGTTGAGTCCCATAGTGCTCAGAGCCAGTTAACTGCCGCAGTATGTTTTACAGATGAGGTAAAGTCTCTGCCGAGTTAGCGGAATCGTTGCACACAAGGAAATGGACTGATTTCTTCCGGCGTAAGGCCCCTTCCAACCGGCATTGCTGCCGATTTGTTCATGTTCACTGCACTACCCGCCGTCACACTGTGGTCCAACAGTTCAAGGACCGTCTTCACCTCTTCCTCAGAACGAACGAGCAGCAGGAGGTCGTCCGCGTAGGCACGGCATTTGAAGGTGTGGCCCCGTAGTTCCATCCCAGACAGAGAATTTGTTAGCCTCCCAATTAATGGTTCCAACGCTATCGCAAACAGCAGCATCGAAAGAGGGCAGCGCTGGCGAATGGATCGTCGAATTTGAATGGGTCCTGCTATACGCCCATTAACCTGTACCAAGGATTGTGCGCCCCCATAAATCCTTCTAATGAGACCAGTAGAACGCTCTGGAAATCCCATTTGCTCCAGTATAGCGTACAGATAGTTGTGGTGCACCTTATCAAAAGCACTATCAAAATCAACGGCCACCATCGCCGTTTTGAGCCGGCACTCCTCCGCTAGCGCTATCACATCACGGCATTCGCCAGTAGCTGTTTGCACATTCACCGATCCACCAGGTGTCGTCTGTTCTGGAGAGAGAACGCTACGAATTAACATACGACATCGGAACGCTAGCAACCGTGCAAAGATCTTATAGTCGGCATTAAGCAGGGTGATGGGGCGATAATGTGTGACCGTAATCCCTGGCTTCAGTTTATGTACTGGCACCAAGAGGCCTTTGATAAAAGCCGGTGGAATAGGCGCATCGGAATTTAACATCTCGTTGTACATTTCCGTCCATCGCGGTGCCATTTCGTTGCGAAATTCTCGATAGAATTCAGCAGGAAGCCCATCAATGCCTGGGGACCGATTCAACGCACCTTGTGCGATCGCATCATGTACTTCCTCACAGCTAATGGCTTCCAGTAAGGTTCCCGCGGATTCCACCGTCAGTGTACGGGAGACGTGCGTGGCTATACGGTCGAGGTCATCGACAGGGGCTGCTTCTTCCCGATAGATGTGTTGGTAATAGTCGACAAATGCTGAGACAATGTCCGCTTGACGCGTCACTCTTCGGTCTTCGCGGGTAATTAATTCCCGTAACAAAACGCGTCGTCGGGTCTTCCGTTCATTCACGAATCTCGTGCCTTATCGTATTGTGACATCTGGCGCGCACCATGTTTCCCTGAAGATGTTTCCGAGCTAAAGCCGCTAGTTTAGCTTTTATCCTTTTGCGTTCGATCCAGATGTCCTGTCCCGGCGGACCAGCATCCAGGTCACGCAGCGCTGCAAAATAAAAGTCGGTCGTAAGGCGGCGCCATTCTGCCATATCCCTGCCATATGAGGTGAACGTACGGCGAAGCGCCGGTTTAGCACAAGTCAGCCACCAATTAAGCATCGTCACATACCTTCCAACCCTTCGCTCGCACATCGCCCATGTCTCAAGGATCCGTTGACAGCATTCAGGATCATGTAGACCACTCAGCTACCAGGAGCGGACACTTATTCAAGTGATTAACACAGCAAGATCACAGGTTAATGTAAGTGCGAGATAAGCTATTGCAAATGTGAAACGCTCGTAGATTAATAACCGGTGTTGCCGTCGGAATGTTGAATTCAAGCTTGCAGAATTGCAAACATGTGTTGCGCAGGTGCCGAATGTCAGTTTGTGGGATGGAGTCCCATTCCTGTTGCACTTGTTGGGTCAATGCAGGGACGGTTAATGCTGTCTGTGAATGACGCTGGAGTTGTCGTCCGATGCTGTCCCGTATGTGCTCGACTGGAGACAGATCTGGTGATCGAACAGGCCAGGGAAACGTCGACACTATACAACATGTTGGGTTACAACAGTGGTATACGGGCTAGCGATATGCTGTTTGAAATACCCCGTGAAATGCTGTTTATGAACGGCAGCTCAGCACGTCGAACCATCAGATTTACATACGAGGTGTGGCTAGAAAAAAACCGGACTAGTACTGGTGAAACAATAAAACGAATGCAATAAGGCTGAAAGTCGCGTGGCCTGTCACGTGACTCTCGCTCCGCCTACTGCTCGAGTTTCATCTGCCTCCTGCACTCAGTCTGCCCGTGGCGTCCGTTTTAAGTAGTTGACGTTTTGTCTGTGCGTCGGAAAATGTTGAGTGTACAGAAAGAACAGCGTGTTAACATCAAATTTTGTTTCAAACTAGGAAAATCTGCAAGTCAAACGTTTGTAATGTTACAACAAGTGTACGGCGATGATTGTTTATCGCGAACACAAGTGTTTGAGTGGTTTAAACGATTTAAAGATGGCCGCGAAGACACCAGTGATGACACTCGCACTGGCAGACCATTATCAGCAAAAACTGATGCAAACATTGAAAAAATCGGTAAACTTGTTCGACAAGATCGCCGTTTAACAATCAGAGCAGTGTCTGAGTTAACAGGAGTTGACTAGGAAAGTGTTAGGCAGATTCTTCATGAAAGTTTCAACATGAACAAAGTGTGTTCAAAAATGGTTCCAAAGTATCTCACAATTGAACAGAAGGAACGCCGAAGAATGATTTGTTCTGACATCCTGGAAAACATTGAAAGTGATCCCACCTTCTTACAAAATGTTATTACTTGCGATGAATCGTGGTTTTTTACTTACGATCCCGAAACTAAACGCCAATCGATGCATTGGAAAACTCCTGGTTCTCCACGACAAAAAAAAGCACGAATGTCAAAATCGAAATTCAAGGCAATGATGATTGTTTTTTTTTTTTTTTGACATCAAAGGGATTGTGCACATTGATTGGGTACCAGAGGGACAAACAGTGAATCAGCATTACTACATTAGCATCCTGGCTACCCTACGTGAGCGAGTACGGAGAAAACGGAACGATTTGTGGAGAAAAAAGTCATGGATCCTTCACCAAGACAATGCCCCAGCTCACAGTGCGTTGTCAGTGAAGACGTTTTTGGAAAAACACAACATTCCCATCTTAGATCATCCACCCTACTCACCTGATTTGGCCCCCTGTGACTTTTTTCTTTTCCCTAAAGTCAAGCCAGCTTTGAAAGGAACTAGATTTGAGACTGTTGAAGCAGTAAAAGAAAAAGCGACGGAAGTAATGTATGGACTTACCGAAAATGATCTGCAGCATTGCTATGAACAGTGGAAAATTCGTATGGGGCGGTGTAGAAACCGAGGAGGAGAGTACATTGAAGGAGATAACATGAAATTGTAAATAATTGTAAATAAATGTTTTTTCCAGCATCAGTCCGGTTTTTTTCTAGCCGCACCTCGTACAAATTTGGAATCAGCGTGCGTGGGATAAGCACGAGAGTGTTCCTGACGTCATGCGAAACCGCATCCCACACCATAACGTCAGATGTAGGTCCAGTGTGTCTAGCACGTAGACAAGTTGGTTGGAAGCTCTCAACTGGCTTCCTTCTAACCACCACTGAAGTTGCACAAGGCAGTGGTTTGAGGTCGGTGTATTCCACGCTATAGGGCTCGTGGCTCGGAGCTGTCGTTGAGGTAACCGATTTATAACAGATCTTTGTGTCACTGTGGTGCCAACTGCTACTCATATTGCTGCTCCAGGTGCAGTACGATGCGCCAGAGCCGTACGACGAACACGATCGGCTTCCCCTCGGCAGTGCCACGTTGTCGTCTAGATCCAAGTTTTCTTGCCACCGTCGTTTTCGTGACCACAACGGCCAGCAATTTTGTACATTGGCTACATTCCTACCAAGTTTTTCTGCAGTATCACAGACAGAACATCCAGCTTCTCTTCTCGTAGCCCTACTACACTACCTCGTTCATATCAGTTGGGTGTTGATATGGCGTCTTCGTCGCCTTATGGCATTCTTCTCTAGCATCAACTCATCACGTCCAATTTCAAACGCAACTAACGCTCACGACCGTTGCAGTGTGTATTTAAAGCACACCTGATTTGCATCCTCACAGTGACGCTGCTACAGCTATTCTTATGCGACTGGTGCGAAATAGGAACAGATATCAACTTTCTGATGTAGAAACACGCCTACCAACTTTCGTTTATGTCGCACAATTTCTTTTCGGTGTTGCGATGTTTTCCCCGTCAGCGTATCAGTCGTTTGTGAGAAGACAGTGTTATGTGTCGTGTAAGGAAGACAAACGTTTGTCAGCCCGCGTCGGATTTCGACAGCGGCGAGATCGTGGCTTATGAAGGCTGCAGTTGATCGTTCTTTTACATTACTGCGCAGGACCTACACAGCCCCACGCAACTAGCACCCATGAGGACAGACATATTGTTCACAGGCCGTGGTAGATCGTACAGCCATGTCACGGATCTTAGTCAGGAAATGGGACCAAATCGACTTGTCAGATTCTTCTGGTTCTGCGTGCAGAATCAGAATATCTGTGTGTAGAGGCTACCAGGAGAACGAACCTGGCCACACTGCTTTCGTCATCGTCGTACAGGCCCACCACTTGTCGTGATGGTATGGGGAGCCACTGGATACACAACACGATCACATCTGGTTCACAAAGTCGGAAATTTGGGCAGCAGGTGTTACATGTCTGGTTTATTGAATCTTGAGCCTGTGCCTTCTTTTCGAGATCTCAATGAGGTTATTGTTCGGTGCAAGAACACATGTTGCCCATACTGTGCTGACCTACTTCAGCATGAAGAGTCTTCGGCTGCTGCTTAGCCCAGCACGCCTTCCACATCTCACAGCCTCTGAAAACATCTTGTCATCTTTTGTCGACAGACTGCCACATCACTACTCACCAGCCACTACAATTGATAAATTCTGGCTTTGAGTTGAATTAGCATGGAATGAATTACCCGTATCTATCACCCATGCTCATTTCGACTCGATGCCCAGCCCGGTTACAGTCGTTGCTAGCAGAGTTGGCACACTGTGTACCAAAGTTCGTAAACTGTTCTTGGGCTGTTGATAAAGTTTCGATCCGTCGATTATTAACAAAATATCGATACAAATTGTCTATATAATTCTCAATGATATATCGATGTGTCGATACAGAAATTGCAATGTCGACTGCCCATATTTTTATTTTATATTACACTTTTTTCCCAATTTCGATAAATATTTGAAGTTCTTTTGAAATTGTAGTAGAACATAATTTTACTTTCACTGTGTGAAGGAGTCTTACTATTTTTTGAGCTTTCATCACGTCCAGTCTTTCTTTTAGATTGTGTGAATGAATTATAGATGGCACAAAGAAGATGTCTGTGGGGGAGAGGGGTGGGGGTGGCGGTGTGAATGCAATAACAAGATATCCCATGTGAAGAAGAACAGTTGCGTTATAAAAAAAAATTTTTAGCACAACTAGTGTGCTGTTTCTTCACACCGGCATTCTTCAAAAACGTTTGCTGAAACTTACGAACAAAAATCTAAATGACATGTTTGGTCTTTGCGGCGGGCGGAGACGTGTGAGGGGAAATGCTGACGCAACCAGCATTCGGCGGTACCAAAAGAAACTACAACGTTCTGTTTAACCACACAGTTTTGACACTACGACAGCTAGGTCGCGGGCGTTCGCAGAAATGAAAAAAAAAATAGAGGGAAGTCGACATGAAGTGTTCCAGACAAATCCGATATGTGACGAAACCGCTTCTTATGTGCCGCTTACGTGCAGTTACCATTGTCGCCAAACGTGAATGTGCGTCGTTTTCCTTCCAATTCTTCCTCTAAGGCTTCTAGCTTGTTCATGTACACTAAGGGCCATTAAAATTGCTACACCACGAAGATGACGTGCTACAGACACGAAATTTTACCGACAGGAAGAAGATGCTGTGATATGCAAATGATTAGCTTTTCAGTGCATTCACACAAGGTTGGCGCCGGTGGCGACACCTACAACGTGCTGACATGAGGAAAGTTTCCAACCGATTTCTCATACACAAACAGCAGTTGACCGGCGTTGCCTGGTGAAACGTTGTTGTGATGCTTCGTGTAAGGAGGAGAAATGCGTACCATCACGTGGCTCGTCCTTTGATAAAGGTCGGATTGTAGCCTACCACGATTGCGGTTTATCGCATCACGACATTGCTGCTCGCGTTGGTCGAGACCCAATTACTGTTAGCAGAATATGGAATCGGTGGGTTCAAGAGGGTAATATGGAACGCCGTGCTGGATCCCAATGACCTCGTATCACTAGCAGTCGAGATGACAGACATCTTATCCGCATAGCCGTAACGAATCGTGCTGCCACGTCTCGATCTCTGAGTCAACAGATGGAGACGTTTGGCAGACAACAACCAACTGCACGAACAGTTCGGCGACGTTTGCAGCAGCATGGACTATCAGCTCGGAGACCATGGCTGCGGTTACCCCTGACGCTGCATCACGGACAGGAGGGCGAACCTGGGTCCACGAATGGCAAAACGTCATTTTTTCGCATGAATCCAGGTTCTGTTTACAGCATAATGACGGTCGCATCCGTGTTTCGCGACATCGCGGTGAACGCACGTTGGAAGCGTGTTTTCGTCATCGCCATACTGGCGTTATCACTCGTCGTGATTGTATGGGGTGCCATTGGTTACACGTCTCGGTCACCTTTTGTTCGCATTGACGGCACTTTGAACAGTGGACGTTACATTTCAGATGTGTTACGACTCGTGGTTCTACCCTTCATTCGATCCCTGCGAAACCCTACGTTTCAGCAGGATAATACACGACCGCATGTTGCAGGTCCTGTGCGGGCCTTTCTGGATACAGAAAATGTTCGACTGTTGCCCTGGCCGGCACATTCTCCAGATCTCTAACCAATTGAAAACGTCTGGTCAATGGTGGCCGAGCAACTGGCTCGTCACAGTACGCCAGTCACTACTCTTGATGAACTGTGGTATCGTGTTGAAGCTGCATGGGCAGCTGTACCTGTACACGCCATCCAAGCTCTGTTTGACTCAATGCCCAGGCGTATCAAGGCCGTTATTACGGCCAGATTTGGTTGTTTTGGGTACTGATTTCTTAGGATCTATGCACCCAAACTGCGTGAAAATGTAATCACGTGTCATTTCTAGTATAATATATTTGTCCAAATAATACCTGTTTATCCTCTGCATTTCTTCTTGGTGTAGCTATTTTAAAGGCCAGTAGTGTATATCAATACTTAAATTACAACTCTAAAACTGACAGCATATTTATGATGTACAGCCGATTTCTTTTTTGTCAGTACGTCGATATTTTCTCGTCAAAATATCGAAAAAATTTTCCGAGGCATCGTGGGGCGATAACGAAACTTTTTTTAAATATCGTTTTTTCGGATTCTCTATATTTTTAAGAATATCATCCCCAAATCACCTTTCTTCCTACTACACTACACACGCGCAATAATTAAAATTTCACAATTTGTCATTTTTTTGTACTGTAATTTTCATTGCCACTTGCTTAGTGTCCAGATGTTAGCTGCAACGCAAATTTGTGACCATTACAGCCAGAAGCCTTGGTCGTGTAGAGCTTTGTTATTGTGGTGGTACCATGACGTCAGGTGAGTCATAGCAGCGGGTGCAGGGAAAGGAGAGTAAGCGGCGCAGCCTTGACGGACAGCCGGTGCTGGTGCAGGAACGGTGGGCTCTGCGTTGCGAAACCTGCGTGAAGTCTACAGCCGGCGCAAAGGAGCAAGGACACGGCCAGGAAGCTCCCACGCCGACAGCGTCGCTCTTTGAAGTTCTGACAAGCTAAGCACCCTGTGTCCCAGCCTTGCTAGACCATGACACATTCGGTGCATGATGTTCTTAAGAAGAACTGCCTCTTGGTCGGCAGCTAGAATGGAGTGCTTAACTTACACTGTAACACACAAAAAAGACTCACTACGAAGGAATCATCCAATGGGGCGGAATGTAGATGTGATGTGATGTACGAGTACAGAAAACAAATGATTACAACACCAGAAAAATTGGATGATGAAAGAGCGTCACAAACTGAGCAAGTCTATTGAGCGTCGGCCCACCTCTAGCCCTTATGCAAACAGTTATTCCGCTTGGCATTGATTGATGGAGCTCTTGGATATAACAATCAGTTGTTGCAAATTACATATGCACGCGGCCATAAATAATAATAATTTTTGCTTTTACCTTATACTACACCGCTCAGCCTTGGTAATTCCATATGGGACATAAGTGCTCTCTGTGAGCTATCCAAAAAGTTAAGAGCGACCTGACCCAACCGCTCGACCGCGAGCTACTTCTACTACAGCCGGCACTGCTCTCTGGTCTGCGATTCTATTGTAGCATACATATAGTAGACAGCGCGTGATCAATCCTTCGAAGTTACATCTGTTCGAGTGCGCTAGCAATAAATTCCTTAGTCATGGATCTCTTACAAATATAGTTGATGTACCGCTGTGCTGTAGTAATGCACCGATGACAACCAAAGGGATCCTCCTATGAAAATAAATGGTACCCATGCCCATAATTTCAGGTTGTTGAGTCGTATGGCGGAGAATAGTCAGAGCGGTATCCCACCACTGTCCATGGTGCCTCCGGACACCGCTTCGCTGTCATCGCGGCCCTGTTAGAAGCGCGACTCATCACTGAAGTCAAATCTACTCCAGTCAATGTGATTCCAGGAAGAAGACATGTCTGGAGACCTCCGGACAATGGCGGGATACCAAACTAACTGGTGCCCGCCATATGGCCAGACAAAAAGGAGTGGTCAACTTGGGTTTCGTTTCTTTTCATAGCAGGTCAACGGTACATCGACGATATTCTCCCTCCCCGTTTTGTTGCCCTTCATGGTAAGCCATCCTAGGCTTACATTTGAGCAAGATAACGCCTGCCTGCACGCGGCGAGGGTTTTCACTGCTTGTTTCGTGTTTTTAAAAGCGCTGTCTCGGGCAGTGACGTCGCCGGGTGACTCCCCAGAACCCTTCAACCATCTCGGGATTTTGACGATATAACGTGCCGGTTGGGCACGGTTTGGCACGATATTCCTCAGGAGGACATCCAACAATTCTGTCAATCAATGCCAAGCCGAATAACTGTTGCTGAATTTGTGAAACCCTTTCTCCTGAATAAATCATCCTATTTTTCTGAAACTGTAATCATTTGCTTGTCTGTACATGCCCATCACTTCTACCGATTTCCGACTCATTCGTATAATTCCTTGGTGGTGAGTCGTTTTCTGTCTTGGAGTGTAATTGTCCTGGCCTAACAATTAAACTTAAAATTTAAATGTGCATTTTATTCAAATGGTGTTGAGTATTCGAACAATTACTAAAAGGTTCTCGAGAACAAGCGTTACATTTGATTTTATCTTACCGTATGTTTTCTTCAACAGTTGCTGTCGTAGTTGATAGTTGTACAGCAACTTCAGATTCGCGGGATTTCCTTGGGCGTAAGTAAATTAAATTTTCAGGATTTTTGTGAATAATTAGAAAATATCATCGCTTGTTTAATTTTCTTCAGGTTTATTTTTCTCAATACATTCTTACCATTCTGCTCGTTAGCCTCTTCACTATCTTCCATTTGCACGCTACGATGTTCACGATATAGCTTCTATAAAAAAAATATTTACGTCTTTTCGCTGTTAACTTTATGTGAGGAGCCACGAGAACTGCTTTGTAGAGACTTTCAGCGTATAATAGTTGGTGCCAAAACGTTAAAAAAAAGGGATACACTTCAGTGTTGGATTACAACGCTGATACATAAAATTTACTTACTCTCAATATAATTCTATTTTTATTTTACAACTAGTAATTTTTAATTATTTAGTTTTCTTACATTTACATTAATTTTTGCGAATTTATTCTTCTAAATTAGTAATTTGACGAACTATATTGGCATCATAGTTCCTTGCATGTGAATAAGTGAATTTCAGTGCAATAATTAGATAACTTATGATTTAATATTTGACTTCGCTAAACGATTGTTATATTTTCTGCTATTAACAAATGAGAGAATAACAATATTTCTGTTCCGTTTCATACTACAGATTCGTATCCTATATGTAAGTAGTATATATTTATTTTGTAATTAGAATGGGTTAGTTACAGTTGCAATGTTACAATACAGGTCTCAAGTTTAGTATATACCGATTTCATCAACTATGGTTTTCTTATACAAATCAGTACATCATCACCACTCTCTAGTAGCCTACCAGATGCACTACTTCACAAGAGAAAACAAAAAGAAAAGACAAACTAGTAGTGAATGCATCAACTCAAATCAAATTCGATATATTATGTATTTCTCCATGTGTCATAATAAAATTAGAAATACGGAGATAACTAAGGAAATAAGATCAGATTGTAGTTTATTCAGTGTTGAGATTCAACAGCCACATAGCCTACTTATTGTAAAATTCTTAGTCATGATATACGTAATTGCTTCGACTCCTTTAATAGCTACAACATACAACATAGGTAACATCGTATTTAATGAATCTTTATGCAAGCAACTCCCTTATCGTTTCCCCGTCTGAGTTGCAAACAACGTTCAGTAGCTGTGAACAACAGTGTCCTCAACATATGCTTTACACCTCCCAGCTCTTCTAGGAGTTTCCTTTAATTTTGAATTTACCAGTCCATCGTATTTGGTGACATAGTTTTAAATCTGTGCTTCATTAATTGTGATACATTTAAACGATAAAGTTTAACGATAAGAGAGTTTGTAGGCTGATAATGGTACAGGTTCCAGTAATTACAAAAAATTTAACTTTCATTTTATTACCTCTTGTATTACAACAGTGAATAAACCATGAATTGAATTTATTTCGTTATCTATTTCCGAATTTACTTTTTTGTGGGCCTCAGTCAATCAAACTATACAGCAACCCTCGTTCATAATTACTAATGTGGTAAACATAAAACGTAAAAACGGTTGAATATTATTCACTTAATAAAATATAAGAATACACAGATATGTTGAAACATAGCTGTACAATAGCAACTGGCAACCGGTGGACTTACTTTTCATTCATTTTAGAAGTTATGTCTGATTAACGTCAGATCATTGTTTGCCTGTCACAAACATGAAGCTGTTGTTGTTGTTGTTGTGGTCTTCAGTCCAGAGACTGGTTTGATGCAGCTCTCCATGCTACTCTATCCTGTGCATCTGCCAGTAGCTACTGCAACCTACGTCCTTCTGAATCTGTTTAGTGTATTCATCTCTTGGTCTCCCTCTACGATTTTTACCCTCCACACTGCCCTCCAATACTAAATTGGGGATCACTTGATTCCTCAGAACATGTCCTACCAACCGATCCCTTCTTCTAGTCAAGTTGTGCCACAGATTTCTCTTCTCCCCAATTCTATTCAATACCTTCTCATTAGTTATGTGATATACCCACCTAATCTTCAGAATTTTTCTGTAGCACCACATTTCGAAAGCTTCAATTCTATTCTTGTCTAAACTAGTTATCATCCACATTTCACTTCCATACTTGGCTACACTTCATACAAATACTTTCGGAAACGACTTCCTGACACTTAAATCTATACTCGATGTTAACAAATTTCTCTTCTTCAGAAACGCTTTCCATGCCATTGCCAGTCTACATTTTATATCCTCTCTACTTCGACCATAATTAGTTATTTTGCTCTCCAAATAGCAAAACTCATTTACTACTTCTGCTACTCACTTTCTAATCTAATTCCCTCAGCATACCCCGATTTAATTCGCCTGCATTCCATTATCCTCGTTTTGCTTTTGTTGATGTTCATCTTATAACCTCCTGTCAAGACACTGTCCATTCCGTTCAGCTGCTCTTCCAGGTCCTTTGCTGTCTGTGACAGAATTAAAATGTCATCGGTCAACCTCAAAGCTATATAAATGGTGTTTCCGGCAATAAAATAGATACTGAAATGATAAACGCATCTCTTTGTTTGCCAGTATCCTTGTATAAGTCTTATTACTCTCTCTGGTACTTTTTACACATTAGGTTGATGTGAATGAGGTTGGTTATTTGGAAAGCTTTACCGGTGCCATATGGACCGTCCTTAATCTCCATGCTATGGAGACTACTTGCATAAAACGTATATCGGTATCTGTAACTTTTTATAACATCTGGTGAAGTATAAAAAAATTACTGTGCACGGTATGAGCGAGCGTGGTGCAGCAGTGGGGGCAGTTACTCCTGAGGAAGAGGTCGACGACACCAAAATCACACAAGATAAATCTTTTCCTCAATTTTTTACTTGTTTACGTTTACCAATACTCTTCCATTGGAACCAAGTAACATATTTACTTAATCCTTTCATACCCTCTGACTACAATTGTGTACATTAACTTCTACTACATCTTAGCTGCAACAGAAGCTTTTTTTTTCCAGTCGAAACCTGAGGTACACATTTGTGAATGTTCAACCTCTCCATCATGCGCAAGTGCTGCCAGCTGTGCGGCACCACTATGAAAATATCTGCAAGTAAGTGGTACAGTGCGCAACAGCTCGTGACCACCGAAATTCACAGATGTGATTGATTTGCTAGAGTCCAGTGTATAAATGAATATTGTTATTGTTACTTGCACGATGATTATTGAATGACCATTTTATAATTTAACACAATAGAGAATATTTCGTAATTAGTAAATTTATTCCATAAAATGAAGCAAAGTATACAAAGTATGGTTTGAAAATGGATACATAGGTTGGTATAAATCTTGCATCTAAAATCATTTAAAAATCACCTAAGGGCATTACCACACAAAGAAAAATTTCTTTCCTCCTGAAAAAATTCGGGTCTGAAAGGGTTAAACTAAGATGTAATAAAAACAACTTCGCAAGAATACAGTACCAATAACATGTCAGACATGAAAATCTAATCGAACAAACTGACCCCTCCGATAATTTCATCCTATGCAGCTTATTATATCTTGTCGCAAAATTTCGCAAGAGTTAATGTTCAAATGGCTCTGAGCACTATGGGACTTAACATCTATGGTCATCAGTCCCCTAGAACTTAGAACTACTTAAACCTAACTAACCTAAGGACAGCACACAACACCCAGTCATCACGAGGCAGAGAAAATCTCTGACCCCGCCGGGAATCGAAAGAGTTAATGTACGATCAGCGAAAAGTTGACGACAGGTTCACACTTGACAAGCTTTGCTGTACCTAATCTGATCAAAATCACTACCATGTAATGCTGTATTGACTTCTAGATGTCATTAGAAGCGCACCCGCCTGTGTAAAAGGAGGCGGGGACTATTGTGTTATCAATACGGAAACAGTAACGGCAGAATGGATCACAGTAACGGCAGAATGGATCCGCCAGGCCATCTCAGTACCCTATAACATGGACTAGTCATTGGCTGTTACCCGTGTAACAAATCCGTAAACATCATTTCAACCTGAAACTTTCTGGGAGATTAAAACTGTGTGCTGGACCGAGACTCGAACTCGGGACCTTTGCCTTTCGCGGAAAAGTGCTGCAGAAACTGAGCTACACAAGTACGACTCACGACCCGTTCCCACAGCTCTAATTCCTCCAGTTGGTAGAGCACTTGCCCGCGAAAGGCCAAGCTTCCGAGTTTGAGTTTCGGTCCAGCACACAGTTTTAATCTTCCAGGAAGTTTGATATCAGCGCACACTCCACTGCAGAGTGAAAATTTCGTTCTGGAAACTTCCCCAAGGCTGTGGCTAAGCCATGTCTCCGCAATATCCTTTCTTCCAGGAGTGCTAGCTCTGCAAGTTTCGCAGAAGAGCTTCTGTGAAGTTTGGACGATAGGAACGAGGTACTGGCGGAATTAGAGCTGTGGGGACGGGTCGTGGGTCGTACTTAGGTAGCTCAGTTGGTAGAGCACTTACCCGCAAAAGGCAAAGGTCCCGTGTTCGAGTCTCGGTCCGGCACATAGTTTTAATCTGCTAGGAAGTTTCATATCGGTGCACACTCCTCTGCACAGCGGGAATTTCATTCTGGATCATTTCAACCTTTCTAAAGCTGACTGTTCGTGATGTGATCGTGAAGTGGCAACGCGAAGGAAGAAACCACAACTAATCCAAGGCCACGCTTACCTCATTTTCTGATGGACAAAGACCGACAACATTGCAAAGGGTAGTTGTAAAAACCGCATGAAATCAGCGGTAGGAATCACTCGTGAGCACCAATTGCTACTTGGACTCCAGCTAGAACAATGTTTGCGATTTTGGAGTTAGAAAGAATGGGGTACAATGGTCTACCAGTTTGTCATAAACCAAGGAGCAGCGCGGGATTAGCCGAGCGGTGTAAGGCGCTGCAGTCACGGACTGTGCGGCTAGTCCCGGCAGAGGTTCGAGTCCTCCCTCGGGCATGGGTGTGTGTGTTTGTCCTTAGGATAATATAGGTTAAGTAGTGTGTAAGCTAAGGGACTGATGACCGTAGCAGTTAAGCCCCATAAGAATTCAGACACGTTTCAACATTTTTCATGAGCCAAGGATTTCTTCAGTCAATACTAACAAGGGAACCTCCCCATCGCACCCCCCTCAGGTTTAATTATAAGTTGGTAGAGTGGATAGGCCTTGAAAAACTGAACACAGATCAATCGAGAAAAAAGGAAGAAGTTGTGTGGAACTATGAAAAAAATCAGCAAAATATACGAAATGAGTAGTTCACGTGCAACATATGCAACTTCAAGGGTGCTGTGCAATCAGGAGCGCCGTGGTCCTGTGGTTAGCGTGAGCAGCTGCGGAGCTAGAGGTCCTTGGATCAAGTCCTCCCCCGAGCAAAAATTTACTTTCTTTATTTTCGCAAAGTTATGATCTGTTCGTTCGTTCATTGACGTCTCTGTTCACTGTAATAAGTTTAGTGTCTGTGTTTTGCGACCGCACCGCAAAACCGTGCGATTAGTAGACGAAAGGACGTGCCTCTCCAATGGGAACCGAAAACATTTCATCGCAAGGTCATAGGTCAACCGATTCCTCCACAGGAAAACACGTCTGATATATTCTATACGATCCTGTTGACGGCATGTGCGTCACATGACAGTAATGTTGTCGACCCACCTAACTTGTTCACTTGGCGAATGGGTAAAAAGATTCTTCTACCTTGCCTGATTTAGGTTTTCTTGTGGATGTGATTATCACTCCCAAAAATGTGATCGCATCGGACGGACAGACGGACCGATAATAATTGTCTGAATACAAAAAATTAAAATTTTCAGTCGAGGGAAGACTTGAACCGAGGACCTCTCACTCCACAGCTTCCCACGCTAACCACAGGACCACGGCGCTCCTGACTGCACAGTCCCCATGAAGTTTCATATATTGCACGTGGACTACTCAGTTCGTATATTTTGCTAATTTTTTTCGTAGTTCCACACAACTTCTTCCTGTTTTCTCGATTGATCTGTGTTCAGTTTTTCAAGGTCTGTCCACTCTACCAACCTATAATTAAATCTGAGGGGGGTGCGATGGGGAGGTTCCCTTGTAAGTGACGCTTGAGGCGCTGTGAAGAGCGACTCTACTGAACAGTGTATGATTGGAAAAGAGTGCTTTCGAGTGATGACTCACCCTGTGCCCTGTGCAGTCCGATGGAAGGGTTTGGGTTTGGCGAATATCTGGAGAACATTGCCTATCACAATGTATAGTGTCAACAGTGAAGTACGGAGGAAGTGGTGTTACAGTATGGAGATGTTTTTCGTGATTAGAACGTGGCCTCCTCACCGCGCTTAAGACAACATTAAAGGCGGAAGGATATGAACACATTTTATAGCATTGTGTACTAAATACGGAAGAGGAACAGTTCGGATGTAATGATCGTTTGTACCAGTATCAGGTCATGAAGCAGAGTCTGTAGGCAATGGTTTGTTAACAATAACATTTGCGAAATAGACACACCGCCTAGAATCCCAACTCGAATCCAGTGGAACGCCTTTGGGATGGGTTAGAATGTCGACTTTGCCCCAGACCCCAGCGGCCAACATCACTACATTGGTTGAGGACAAATGGGTTGCCATTCCTCCATAGACATTCAGACACCTCATTGAAAGTGTCTACAGCGGTGTTCAAGTCGTCTTAAAGGCGAAGAAGGGAACACCTATATTAATGTCTACTAATAGACAATATTATGGAAATGGAAGAGGATGTAGATGAAGATGAAATGGGAGATAAGATACTGCGTGAAGAGTTTGATAGAGCACTGAAAGACCTGAGTCGAAACAAGGCCCCGGGAGTAGACAACATTCCATTAGAACTACTGATGGCCTTGGGAGAGCCATTCATGACAAAACTCTACCATCTGGTGAGCAAGATGTATGAGACAGGCGAAATACCCACAGACTTCAAGAAGAATATAATAATTCCAATCCCAAAGAAAGCAGGTGTTGACAGATGTGAAAATTACCGAACTATCAGTTTAATAAGTCACAGCTGCAAAATACTAACGCGAATTCTTTACAGACGAATGGAAAAACTGGTAGAAGCGGACCTCGGGGGAGATCAGTTTGGATTCCGTAGAAATGTTGGAACACGTGAGGCAATACTAACCTTACGACCTATCTTAGAAGAAAGATTAAGAAAAGGCAAACCTACGTTTCTAGCATTTGTAGACTTAGAGAAAGCTTTTGACAACGTTAACTGGAATACCCTCTTTCAAATTCTAAAGGTGGCAGGGGTAAAATACAGGGAGCGAAAGGCTATTTACAATTTGTACAGAAACCAGATGGCAGTTATAAGAGTCGAGGGACATGAAAGGGAAGCAGTGGTTGGGAAAGGAGTGAGACAGGGTTGTAGCCTCTCCCCGATGTTATTCAATCTGTATATTGAGCAAGCAGTAAAGGAAACAAAAGAAAAATTCGGAGTAGGTATTAAAATTCATGGAGAAGAAGTAAAAACTTTGAGGTTCGCCGATGAAATTGTAATTCTGTCAGAGACAGCAAAGGACTTGGAAGAGCAGTTGAACGGAATGGACAGTGTCTTGAAAGGAGGATATAAGATGAACATCAACAAAAGCAAGATGAGGATAATGGAATGTAGTCAAATTAAATCGGGTGATGCTGAGGGGATTAGATTAGGAAATGAGACACTTAAAGTAGTAAAGGAGTTTTGCTATTTAGGGAGTAAAATAACTGATGATGGTCGAAGTAGAGAGGATATAAAATGTAGACTGGCAATGGCAAGGAAAGCGTTTATGAAGAAGAGAAATATGTTAACATCGAGTATAGATTTAAGTGTCAGGAAGTCGTTTCTGAAAGTATTTGTATGGAGTGTAGCCATGTATGGAAGTGAAACATGGACGATAACCAGTTTGGACAAGAAGAGAATAGAAGCTTTCGAAATGTAGTGCTACAGAAGAATGCTGAAGATAAGGTGGGTAGATCACGTAACTAATGAGGAGGTATTGAATAGGATTGGGGAGAAGAGAAGTTTGTGGCACAACTTGACTAGAAGAAGGGATCGGTTGGTAGGACATGTTTTGAGGCATCAAGGGATCACAAATTTAGCATTGGAGGGCAGCGTGGATGGTAAAAATCGTAGAGGGAGACCAAGAGATGAATACACTAAGCAGATTCAGAAGGATGTAGGTTGCAGTAGGTACTGGGAGATGAAGAAGCTTGCACAGGATAGAGTAGCATGGAGAGCTGCATCAAACCAGTCTCAGGACTGAAGACCACAACAACAACAACAATAGATGTTCGGATACTTTTGATAAGATAGCGTAACATCCATGATTCTTTAAGTAGATTACAATAACACCAAATAAATATTTCAGGCCGCTAATGTCCTGGCATCAATAATTACAGAAACAGACGGTTTTCGAATGCCAGAAGATGTAACTTGTTACGGCGTAAAGTCAAGCGCCGTCACGCTAGTCGGGAACGATGAAGAAGAGATGGCTGTGAGAAGACGTCATTAAGGGGCTCTGGCTCTGAGCACTATGGGACTTAACATCTATGGTCATCAGAACTACTTAAACCTAACTAACCTAAGGACATCACACAACACCCAGTCATCACGAGGCAGAGAAAATCCCTGACCCCGCCGGGAATCGAACCCGGGAACCCGGGCGTGGAAAGCGAGAACGTCATTAAGGGGGGTAGGACGTCAAACGGGCCTACTTGGAGCAGGAGAGGCACCACAGGACATTTTAATTTCCACTGTCTATACTTTTACAAGTAAATTCATAAAACCTTGTCAGCATCAGAAGGAACGATTCAGAATTCATACTCATAGCAGTCGAAGTTCAAAAACATAACGAAATAATTTTTTTTACATGTGAAATTACATCATTTTTTTCACTTACTAATGGCTACATTTGTTGCTATAGGTACACTTTTCTTCATAAGTAAGAAAGGTTCTTCGATGAATTTTGCATAGCATACAAACCATACTTAAAGGTGTATGAAAATCTAGGATTTTCAAAATCTATTAAAAACTGTGGTAAAAATTGAGGTAATTAACTATAAAATTTGTGTTTTTTCTAAACATGAAGTTTAAAATATAACAGCCCATTCGTTTTTTCATAAATTAAATAAATTCTAGAGTTTCACACACCTGTAAGTATGGGATCTATGCTGTGCAAAATTCATCGAAGAATCTCTCTAACTTATGAAGAAAAGTGTACCTATAGCAACAAATGCTGCCATTAGCAAGTGAAAAAGATGATGAAATTTGACACGTAAAAAAATGTATTTCGTTATGTTTCCGAACTTCCACTGCAATGAGTGTGAATCCTGAATCCTTCCTGGTGATGCTGACGAAGTTTTATGAATTTATTTGTAAAAGTATAGACACTGGTTGTTAAAATGTCCTGTGATGCCTCTCCTGCTCCAAGTTGGCCCGTTTGACGTCCTAACCCCCTTAATAGCACGCTGACCGACTCCTCTCCAGGACGACAACGCGATGTAGAGGACATAAGCGCCCAGTTCTACAGCAGCGCCGGCCGCAGTGGCCGAGCGGTTCTGGGCGCTTCAGTCTGGAACCGCGCGACCGCTGCGGTCGCAGGTTCGAATCCTGCCTCGGGCATGGATGTGTGTGATGTCCTTAGGTTAGTTAGGTTTAACTAGTTCTAAGTTCTAGGGGATTGATGACCTCAACTGTTAAGTCCCATAGTGCTCAGAGCCATTTGAGCCATCTATAGCAGCTTCGAGACCAGCAACACGGAAGAAGCGTCGACTCTGATCACCTGCTTGTAATGTATATGTAACACGGATTTATTGTACTGAAGAGATTTCTTATTTTGTCTGTCGCCCTTTGCTTGCGACACATTTGTGTAACACGAAGTTAAGTATTGCATTTTTTTCATCTTATGATAAAACTCATTAATACGATTTGTTTGAATGTTGTCCAGCGATCCGAGAAAGCAGGTTTCCTAGGCACCCAGTATCTGACGACTGGGCTGGATTTAACATAATGAATCACGAGAATTGTTTCCAACAAAACAGACACAGAATGCATAAATCTCTGTTATACCATCGAGCTAGGTGGGATGACGTGACTTCAACAGAAAAATGTTCAAATATGTGTGAATTCCTAAGGGACCAACCTGCTGAGGTCCCTAGACTTACACCGTACTTAAACTAACTTATGCTAAGAAAAACACACACCCATGCCCGAGGGATTACTCGAACCTCCGGCGGGAGAGACCACGCAATCAGTAACATGGTACCTCTAATCTCGCGGCCACTCTGCGCAGCAGACTTCAAAAGAGTACGGTGCAAAATCATCCAGGTTTCCGTAGCCCGTGGTTTCCCTATATCAAAGGGATATCCAGTTTCATTATTATCCAATCCGAGATTCCACTTTGATACTAATGACCTCGCCGTTAATGAAAACTAGACCGCAATATTTCCTCAGTTTTACCTGCGGAAATACAGCGTTAAATGTGATCGAAGCGGCAGTCCCCTGCGTTGTAGGCTACCAGCAGAGAATAAATTGCAGCAGCCCACGCTCATGCTGAGAAGACTGCAGCAGTAGTCACACACATTTCAAAAATTACACTTATTTTTGTTTTTTTTCTTGCACTATTTCAAAAGAGTGAGCACGTTCTCAGGCTAAGTAACTCAAATAAACTATCTGCTTCACCAGTGACCAGCGTTTATGAAAAGTGTAGCTACTGGTTTCTCTCGTGCGAAATTGTTGCTAGAATCTCGTTTTCGTTTGGTACTGACCTTCGCCGATAAAGGATACACTCTGTTGTGCAGTAGTGTCACCAGTCTTAAAGTTACCACAATTCTCCATTATGGGCGTTTGTTTTGTGTGCAATACTTCAGGTAATAACTGCTGTTACACTTTCATTATAAAGTTAGACTCTTGTTTTTTTACCCTCGTAAATCCTGACAACTTTTTTTAGTTACATTACGACGTATTATTGTATTGCGTTCTTTTCGACATAATCTTCGCCCCATTCCATCTTAGTTACTGTGAGATGTGGCTCTTGTAACCTGAAAATCGTGTTCGTCATTTCGTGGCCATTTTGTTGATTCAGAGGTGAAAGGGAAACATTTAAAGATCAATGGAGACTCAGCATGTATAACAGGTGAAAGACAAGCCTTACGTCAACTACTTCAAAATTTCCTACGCAGAATAAAATTTTCCATATACAGACAAAGGACCAGCAGGAGTAGTTGAACGGAATGAATAATGTCTTGCAGGGAGGATATATTGTATCAGCGAAAGTAAAACATTTGTAATGGAATGTAGTCGAATTTAATAAGGGTGATACTGAGGGGATTAGTGATTAGAAAACGGCGCTTTAATGCAGTCGATGTGTTTTGTTATCGGGGCAGCTAACCAACTTACGGTGACCAAAGTAGAAAGGATATAAAATGCAAACTGTGAATAGCAAGAAAAATTTCTGAAATCGGAGAATTTGTTAAGATCGAACATAAATTTAAGTGTTAGGAAGTCTTTTCTGAAGGTATTTTACTGGAGTGTAGCCTCTTGTCCAGAAGTGAAACGTGGACGATTAACATTGCAGACAAGAAGATAATAGCAGCTCCTGAAATGTTGTGTAACAGAATAATGCTGAAGGTTAGATGAGTGGATCTAACAGCTAAAATCTAAGGAAGGTTTTGGGACCCGTCCTGAGGCACTTCCTTAGGGTGATAGAAAAAATCCACCAGGAGCCAGCAATTTAAGTCACGTCAGGAAGACGAATCTACTTCCTAAATTTATTTTTTTGCGCCTCTTTAATTCTGAAGGAGAAGAACTTTTATAACACTCCAAGAAATTTCTTCTACAAGAAATAAATTCCTAATACCTTCTTCATATCAACACATCCTAAGAAACATATTATGTGTCTCCATAAGTCAACTCCATCAGCAATAACTATTTTCTTCATGTTTCATCTTTACTTTTCTTACTCGTCTTTATATGTTTTTATGATTACAGTACTTTATATTTCTGTACGGAAATTGTCATGTCGGCCACTGTTGCTTTGTGGATTAATGCTGTGAGCGAATAGAAGAAAAGGGATGAAGGAGACTGCTCGTGAAATGCAGGAAATCCGTTTTCGACTCCCGGCTCGGCACAGATTCTCATTTGTCAGAACACACTCGTAACACCGCAGGTTCAGCATTTCTGAACGGCTAATTTCATGTTCCTAAGCCTTCAATGATTTAACCTCCACTGATGCATTCATTCCATTTCAGTGCTTCAATTCAACCAGTGATTCTAACTATCCGGATGCCGAACTGCAGCTCTCTGAGCGTGCCAGACAAAAATCCTCTATCTTTCTTTCGGTGCCGGCCAGTGTGGCCGAGAGGTTCTAGGCGCTTCAGTCTGTAACTGCGCGACCGCTACGGACGCTAGTTCGAATCCTGCCTTCGGCATGGATGTGTGTGATGTCCCTAGGTTAGTTAGGTTTAAGTAGTTCTAAGTTCTAGGGGACTGATGACCTCAGATGTTAAGTCCCATAGTGCTCAGAGCCATTTGAACAATTTTTTTCAAACACTGCAGGTATGACCAACACCTTAAGAGAACACCAGACAGACAGCATAGACACACATACCATTCTACGGTGACACATAAACGAAACGTACATCAGATACCAAGTGACGCAGAAAGGCAACTTCAGTATGTAAAAGCCTATCACTAAGATACATTTCCTCGGGTAACTCAATGCTTCACAATATTCAAACGTCAAAGCTGCTTCGTCATGTTTCACGAAAATACAATTATACAAGGCACTGCTACAAAAGTTACGGCTCAACAGCAGCCTTGCCATGTTTCATCAACTCAACCTTGACAATTCACGAGTGTCAGCACGAACTCAACAGATAACACAAAAAAATGCACAAGTCACTACTACACACAGCCTTCCAACCGTAGTAATAGGAAACTTCTCTTCCGCTAACACGTACGAAGGCAAACGCCCAACAGTGCCTGCAGACGGGCAAGGAGTAGCCTTGCTCCGGATCATACCGCAGCCACTGGAACAGTTGCTCCAGCCAAACGATGCCTCACATTAACAGCAAACCACATCCAGTGTTGATCTCCTTCAGCCGCACTGCCTCGGTACACTGACACGCTATCACCTTTGACTCTGGGTGGCATTCCTGAGATTCCACCTGTGGCGTGTTAGCTTTGGCCACCCGTAGCCGTAACTCATAGCTGTTCGTGATAGAGCCATCCGTCCTCCATCTTAGCGAATAGTATAGAACCTGCACCCTCTGGCCGGTGCTATTGATACCACACAAGTTCACCAATCGCGCCAATGCATGGTCCCAGTGAGTAGGTGTTCGGGACCAAGGGAAATAACACTATGTCTGATGTGCCCAGGTAGACAATGACAAGGAAATTCTATATATCCTAGGCAACAAAATACTATAACAGTTTCTTGGAACGTGAAGATGCACTACTCAGCTCATTGTGCTATTTAATCACTGAAACACTGGAATGTCATAGCTAACAGCTGACGTTGCATTGCAATGTCCAAGTAGACTGTCGCAGACATTGCATTGGGTTGTTTATACATTCATGCTCATAAATTAAAGATAATGCTAATACATGGTGAAACAACGCTCTGGTGGGTGATTTGCGGATTTAAATCACCTCGGGGTATGGCCATGCGGTGCATTTGACCTGCGGTCGTCGCACGGTGGCGCTGGCAGCAGTCCACGTACGCAGAGTTGTATTGGTGCATGTCAGAGTACGGTGCTGCGAGTACGTGTGCAGACGTTTTCAGACGTGCTAATGGTGACTGTGTGTTGAAAATGGCTCAAAGAACACATATTGATGAAGTTATGAGGGGTAGAATACTAGGGCGACTGGAAGCTGGTCAAACACAGCAGGTCGTAGCACGGGCCCTCAGTGTGCCGCAAAGTGTGCTCTCAAGATTATAACAACGATTCAAGTAGACAGGAAAAGTGTGCGGGCGCTACATTACGGGACGGCCACAGTGTACAACACCACAAGAAGACCGATATCTCACCATCAGTACCCACAGACGGCCACGGAGAACTGCAGGTAGCCTTCCTCAGGATCTTACCGCAGCCACTGGAGCAGTTGTCTCCTGACACACAGTCTACAGACTGAACAGACTTGGTTTATTCGCCCGGAGATCTGAAAGGTGCATTCCACTGACCCCTGGTCACAGGAGAGGTCTTAAAGCTTGGTGTCAAGAACACAGTACATGGTCACTGGGACAGTGGTCCCCGGTTATGTTCACGGACGAGTCCAGGTATAGTCTGAACAGTTGATTCTCGCCGGGTTTTCACCTGGCGTGAACCAGGAACCAGATACCTTAGTGTCCTTTAAAGGGACCTGTATGGAGGTCATGGTATGATAGTGTGGGGTGGAATTATGATTGGTGCACGTACACCCCTGCATGTCTTTGACAGAGGAACTATAACAGGTCAGGTGTATCGGGACGTCATTTTGCACCAGTATGTCCTCCTTTTAGGGATGCAGTGGGTCCCACCTTCCTCCTGATGGATGATAACGCACGGCCCCACCGAACTGCCATCGTGGAGGAGTATCTTGAAACAGAAGATATCAGGCGAATGGAGTGGCCTGCCTGTTCTCCAGACCTAAACCCCATCGAGCACGTCTGGAATTCTTTCGGTCGACGTGTCGCTGCACGTCTTCAAACCCCGGCGATACTTCAGGAGCTCCGACAGAGCTTCTCGTCCACCTGATCTAGAGTATGTCACCCGTTGTGCGGCCAGTGTACGTTGCATGGTAATCATATCCCACATTGATGTCGGGGTACATGCGCAGGAAACAGTGGCGTTTTGTAGCACATGTGTTTCGGGACGGTTTTCTCCACTTATCACCAATACCGTGTACTTACAGTCGTGTGTGTTCCCTATGTGCCTATCTACACATTCTGCAATTATCCTTAATTTATGAGCGTGAGTGTAGGTGGATCAAGTCCATGGTGATAGTGACCCATGAGTCAGTGAGCTCGGAGGTAAGTCAAAGAGCTGCAGTGGACACCGATCAATGGACCGCTAGGTGTGGCCGGCTTAGAGCCTGGAGCGTAGAGTCCACACGACGGAAGAACTATGATTTACGAATAATCAGGCGCGTTTGGCGTAAAGTCGGAACTAAAATGCAGAACGGATAGGTGGGCACTTAAAATGCGGCTGGCAGAAGGATACTGGCAAAGGCACGTGACTCACAGAAGCGAGGTAGTTCTGTGGCGAGACTTGCGCCACACGGTACTGAGGCACCTGCTGGAGGCTCGGTTGTTAACAACCCGTCGTATTTGTGTGTTGCTGCCGATTGTCTTCATTTGACCTCCAGAAGAAGTGTCTTTGGGGGGCCGAAGCTGTGGCAAAATGAGATACTCTACTGTCGGGTGGGTAACTGTGTCGCCGGGAGAAACAATATGATGAGCCCCACAACTTGTCAGCTGCCTCGCACGATCGCCTAGTACTGTCTATCAGACATCAGAATCTTCGTGCTCCGGACTGTATTGACAGTGGCAACTCCAGGGGCCAGCTACATTGATGCAGAAAAAGACAGATCAGCACGTCATCCAAGATTGTGATGCACCAAGAGTTGTCAGCCGCAGCGCACAGTGGCCTAGCGCTGGCTCCAAATTTCCGCTCCAGTTCCATACTTGAACTTCCAGCTGCCTTACACCCACACACTCTGGCGTGACAGGAGCGCACAGCTCGCTTTGTCGTGAACTGCTGGACGGAATTCAAGCGTGCCGTGGATATCTTATTCACGGCACATTCTCATTAAATATAAATTTATGTTAAGAAGTGGCATGGTACCTACTTCTCAATCTAAAGTAAAAATTTTGTATCCGAGGTGTTGAATTACCTGCGAGTATTTACGTTACCAGTTAGTGTCATAGAGATATGTACTGTAAAATAAAAAATGTATTTCTCCCAGTAGGATATTAAATACCAGTAAATCCCAGATTCTTTAAAAACTGTCCACCTGCTTAGCTGGATGGTAACGTACTTGAGTCCTCCGCAGCGGGCCCGGGTTCGATTCCCGGCCAGGTTGGAGATTTTCTCCGCTCGTAGACTTGATGTCCTCATCGTTATTCCATCCAAATCACTGGCTCGCGAGTCGCCAATGTGGTGTCGACTGAAATAAGACTCGCATTTGGCGGCCTCCCGGCCAGCAATGCCATACGATTATTTCATTTTTTCTTTAAAAACTCGAACTTTCTTGCATAAAACGGCTTCAAACTTCTGGTTATTTTACAAATGGAATAACGTATTAAATATTTTATGTAAAGCATGTAAACCAGAGAAAGTTTAGGAACGATGTGAAGTTTAAAGTTTGTTGGAAGTCGCTAAGTTCTCTCATCATCAAACACTGGATCAGTATGGTCTGCGTAATGTGCGCTGCATTTTAAACAAAGCTGGCGTTCCTTACACCTCGATGCTCATGATGTCATATTTCCTTAACAATGTGTTGCACAATGATATAATTTTGCAGGTTCATTCAATGGTGTATGTGGATACTGTCTGAAAAATCTGTTGCGTATAGAGACAGCAGTAAAGAAGTAATAATTTAAAACGCAATTACTGACGCTGAATTTTCAGTGCATGAACAACGAAAATGTAGTAAGCGATAAACTTTCTTCCTTTCATTATTTTGTGGGAGGTGTTAGCGGGGAAAAGTTCGTTAAAATGACGTGTGAACGTTGTTGAAAGTCGCTAAATGCTCTCGTTCTCAAGTACTAGACGAATAAAATTTGTGTATTTGAGTGTGGCGACTATGCTATCTCAAGATATAAACACAGTTGCTAACTGTAATATATACCTTATCGTTTTAACTATTTAACATAAGATTACAGCTTTTAATGAGTAGATTATGAAGGTATTTTAATTTTTTAATTTCACTCCATCATTATATGAAATACTGATGGCCAACCTTTTGTTGTCCTGGACTCCGTTAGACAGCCAAGCTGCAACTACGACCGGGTGCCGTGGACGAGTTTAGCAGTTTAGTGATATAGACCAGGTATTCAGGAGTATTACTGCACTTCTAGGTACTACGTAGCAGAGATACATGTACAAGGTGACAGAGAATGGATTTTGAGAACAGCGTTGTCAATTTCCGATGGGATGTCCACAAGCGCACAAAATATTTCTAATGCATTTAATTTTCTTACAATTTTCAGGGCCAGAAGCACAAGCGAGATATTTAAGCTTATAGCTTATGTGAAGGGAAAGAACGACTCTAATGAAGTACTGCAATCGTGTGGTGATCTGACACTTCCAGCTCCAGATAGTCTCACTCAATAACTCAAACGATTATAGCCTGGAGTAAGTAAATAACTTAATCATACACTGATCTAAATTTTTTGCAGAACCTCAGCATGGCATACGATGCAGATGACAGATGCGGACAGGCAGAGGTTCCATGTTCCAACTCCAGTGTTCTCCATCCAGTTAGTATGGAAGTCACCGAATTCAACTCAGCAAATTCAGTGCTCAGTTTCCTGAACACCGACATCGTCGGGCATCCGTTGGGGTAGGGTTACCAGATCACCCCGTTTATTCGGATTTCAGCCGGATTTTAATGCTCTATTTCAACCCCGGTTGCAAATTTATATAATGGCAAAGAAAAACGATTTTTGAACTTTGTGGTAGGACATACTATGGGGACCCTACATGAAGTATTCGGTACCACATTCTTATGTACTATAAGATACGTATTTCACAATATAGCAAATATTAAAATACAACTTTGGTGCTCTGTATTGGATCAAGTAGAGTTTTATACGAAATATATAGAATGTAACACACTTATTTAGTCAAATACAGCTCATTTAAATACAATTAACAGGAATTTTTAACTAGCGGAAAATTATCTTACTGTAATCATCAGTTTTACGAAATTTGCAGGAAAACTATTTCATTTGTGTAGCTATAAGGCAATCAGCGTTACAATCAGTTCAGTCATTTCTTTTAAAAGAACACATCGCCATTTGACTGTATTGTTGTTCTTTAATTAATACCAGGGTTTCTGCCTGAGTTTATGTCATTAACATATATTGCAGGACATCAAGCTCAAAATTGTCCATAATTAAAGAAAAATATTGACTCCCCATAAAATGCCATACGTAAATTCATCATATTTTATGGTAGCTTGAAAATGGCATAAAAGGTCGAAACCTTGGTCGTAATTAAATAAACAACAATACAGTCAAACGGCGGTGTGTTCAATTAAAAATTATTGTATGACTGTTGCTCAGCAACATCAGAAACAGTTTAGTCATTAAATGGTAAATTAATTGCAAAATTTGATTATTTCATAAAATGTGAAAATTAATGTTTTGGGTAGATTTCTGGCTAACTGATGCACTGAAACTTATGTTCGCTCTCTCAAATCAGATACGCTGTAATTAATTCTGTAACTACGCATTGTACAACTCTCTATCATAAACAAACTATTATTTCGATCACTTGCTCAAAACGAGATTATTATATAAAATTTGAACCTCAAAATCTATTTTTGCGTTATGTAAAGTACTCCAAAATATGTTAACATCAAAATTCCTGTTGTAATGATCTAGATATTGATTATTTTGTATCAAGTATTGTTAGTCACATTTCTCAAGGAGAATTTCGATACAAAATCTGAAAAGCAATTTTAGAAATCACATTTATTATGTCATTTATTATCTTCAAAACTGTAGCTCCAATTTCTCATGAAACAACTGATTTTAGCTGTAACTCAATGTGACTTTGTTGAAGAAGAATTTCAAAGAAGTTGTAGTGTTAACAAACTGTAAGCAGCGACCCTAAGAGCTCGGGTGGTGTCAGTATGATGACAGTAGAGTGGCAGCGGTGGAACAATATAAACATTAACACAAATACAAACTATATGTTGATGTAATTACGTAAATATCATCGGCTTTTCACATTGACTCCTGGACTTCTGCAGTGAAGCGATTAATTTTATGCGTCCCAATCAACCTCGAATTAATGGAGAAAAGTCGTCGAAACCAACGAGATACATACACACACCAAGCATTTTATTGAACTTAACACAGACTCGTAATCTACGAATATGTTAAGCAAACACTTTTAGCTACAACCTGGTAAAAAGAATGTGTTAGCACTTCCACATCAAGCTGTTGGTGTGTGATGTCAAGTGCGATCTGGCGGACTTTAATTAAAATTGGGCATAAATTGGGGGGGGGGGGGATAAAAGCAGGCTAGCAACGCTTCAGGCGATTGTCGACAGTCGTGTTTTCAGCTTCGCTCCTCTAGAGTAGCGTACAGCGCATCGAGTCGGTTGTGGTCGTGGCGTTTTCATTGATGTTAGCTGTTGTGATAGTAGAAAATGTTTCGAATATGCCTATAGACTGATGAAGTAAATCGCCTGAAATGTGCCAAAGTGAAGAGCTCAGATCGGAAACACGATCAACATTATTGGAGAAAACTATATCTGATCCATAGTTGATTTCATGAACAATAGTTCTGGAGCCGGCCGCTGTGGACGAGCGGTTCTAGGCGCTTCAGTCTGGAACCACGCTACTGCTAAGGTCGCAGGTTTGAATCCTGCCTCGGGCATGGATGTATGTGATGTCCTTAGGTTAGTTAGGTTTAAGTAGTTCTAAGTCTAGAGGACTGATGAGCTCAGATGTTAAGTCCCATAGTGCTTAGAGCCATTTGAACCAATAATTCTGGAGGAGGATATTCAGACCTTTTGAAAACAGTGCAATAATTTTTTGCGATCCTAGCACATAGATCAGCTGTCTGAACGATGTTTTCCTTATCAAATATACATTTGACTGATGAAAGAAATAGACTTCCTGCACAATATGTACAGAATTTGTTGATCGTCAGTTATAACTACATAGATCGTACTTGTTCTTAATACTATGATAACATCAAATCCGAGAAATAGTTAAGAAGGCTCGAGGAAGCAAGAAATATGCGTTTGTAAAAAAATAAACCGTTGCCGTTCATATAAAGATTGTCTGTAATACCATCCGGTTTCTTCATTTGCAAATATGGTAACCCTAGTTGGGTATTTGTATTTCACGTCATTCTGTCGTACGACATTTCAAGGGCGTTGCAGTACGTAGACACTGACCGCACGTAGCGGTGTTGTAAGCCAAAGCGGGCAGTGCGCTCTTAGCCCGGCCGTGTTTGGTTTCGGACTTCCTGGCGGCGCAGCGGTACCCCAGCCTGAAGCCGCAGCTGACAGGAAGGGCAACACACGGAGCGCACCGTGCTTTAGACCGACAACTGAGAGCACCGCTGCATAACTGGTCGCTCTACCCTCCTCCTTAGCAGAGGACGCTAAAGGATGGCACGCACCCAGCTCGACAAGCAAATATGATCAGGCACTTTGTGCAAGAATGCTTGACCGTCTGTATCGTAATTTCACCCAAGCATTCGTACTCTTCAACCTGCTCGAGACTTTTTCCACTTTCGGTTATACAAGCTTGTACAAGTATACCAAGTTCTACGTCCTTGATATTGCGGGCCGACGACGTGCAAGCTTCTACATAGGGAGTTACACATGTCCCACGCTAAGACCATCGCGCAACGAGAGTGGTGGATTGTGAGAAGAGATCGTATGTTCACCTTCCTGCAGACAGGGTTCTGCTGAAGTACGGATAGCAGGCGCATCACAGCAACTGGAAACCTGCTGTATAGTTGTAGTACGCAGGACAGTACAACTCTTGTGGAAAAAAAGTCTAAACTGCGTGTAGTCTGTCGTGAAATCTTGGCGGTATGAAGGACCAATCACAACGTGGCGTCCAGCCGAACTGAAATGGTACCAACAATTTTCCGAAGGCCGCACAGATAAGGCCATACGCCGCAGATCTTGCACCATGCGATTTACTTCCTCACGGCAAGCTGAGAGAACATTTGAAGGGGCAAGAGATTTCTCGACCATGAGGCCTTCGTACAGTTATTCGAACAGCTCCCCAACCAAGTAGCGTGATTCTATCGTCGAGTGACTGAACGAGTGGTAGAATGTTTCGACCGTTGTTTGCAGTGACTTGGTCATTATTTTTAAAAATAGTGTCAAATATCTGTGTCACTTTACAGTGTAGTGCAGCATTTAAACAAAAGTCACTTGGTTCAAATGGTTCAAATGGTTCTGAGCACTATGCGACTTAACTTCTGAGGTCATCAGTCGCCTAGAACTTAGAACTAATTAAACCTAACTAACCTAAGGAAATCACACACATTCATGCCCGAGGCAGGATTCGAACCTGCGACCGGAGCGGTCGCTCGGCTCCATACTGTAGCGCCAAGAACCGCACGGCCACTCCGGCAGGCAAAAGTCGCTTGGCCTGCCATAATAACGTGTAGCATACGTTTTGAAATCCCGTCGTATAAGCACTTGTGAGGCAATTTTCTTAGTAACATCATACCTAGCGACCTAACGCAAATCAATCTCAAATTGGTGAAAACGTTTATTCACATATATGAAAATTAACCTGGTTTCGTGAGCCTCAAATCGAAAGCCTATCAGGGTAAAGCAAAGAGATATTTCTATATGTTATATTGTTAACAAAATGCAAAACAAATGACCTGTCACAGACCAACACGTAGTTATTTTAAAGATCAATGCTCCTCGTACGAAATAAAACAAGGAAAATTAAAAAAGGAAGGTGTTTATTAATCTGGAATGGAAAAAGATGACGAAATACAAATTTATACTCGTGTATCATCAGCGCCTATCAAATCGCAGATCCTTACGGCGTCCATATCTTTTCTCTTGTTCGAATTCTTCGTATTCAAAGGTGTTGTGAGTAGTAGGTGGTTTACATATATTTATTCATTCTAATAATTATATCAGAGAAGTAGATGTATCTTGAACTCACTGAGCAACTTAACGTGAGATTTTTTCCTTTCATCAGTTACTATGCTTACACCACATAACACGTTTCCTCTGTTTTTCACATCATATCTCCATCGACATCTACTTCACTTCTATGCACTTCACACTTAACTGCTTGGCAGAGGGTTCGCAGAACGACTTTCCGACTATTTCTCTACCATTCCACTCTCGGAGAGCACGTGGGAAAAAATAACGCCTACATATTCCCGCGCGATCTCTGACTTCTATTTTAAACGATGGTCATTTCTCCCTATTTTCACGTTAAATGAGAAAGTTGGCGACGGAATTTTCATGAGAACATCATATCTCATAGAACGTTTGAAGTGGGTTACACTTGCAGATAGACGGCGCGCTAAGCGGAAGGGGCTGCTCACTAAATTCCGAAATCCGATCTTCGCCGAGGATGTAGACTGTAGAGCATATATTATTACCACCAACTTTCAAATCTCGCAATGATCGCCATTCAAAGATAAGGGAAATTAGAGCTCGTACTGAGGCGTTTAGACAGTCATTTTTCCCTCGCGCGATCCGCGAGTGGAACAGGGAGGGGGGGGGGGAGAAATGACTTTCCTGAGTATTGTGCCCTACGCCTCAACCCGCTTGGTGGCTAGCGGAGTATATACACTCCTGGAAATGGAAAAAAGAACACATTGACACCGGTGTGTCAGACCCACCATACTTGCTCCGGACACTGCGAGAGGGTTGTACAAGCAATGATCACACGCACGGCACAGCGGACACACCAGGAACCGCGGTGTTGGCCGTCGAATGGCGCTAGCTGCGCAGCATTTGTGCACCGCCGCCGTCAGTGTCAGCCAGTTTGCCGTGGCATACGGAGCTCCATCGCAGTCTTTAACACTGGTAGCATGCCGCGACAGCGTGGACGTGAACCGTATGTGCAGTTGACGGACTTTGAGCGAGGGCGTATAGTGGGCATGCGGGAGGCCGGGTGGACGTACCACCGAATTGCTCAACACGTGGGGCGTGAGGTCTCCACAGTACATCGATGTTGTCGCCAGTGGTCGGCGGAAGGTGCACGTGCCCGTCGACCTGGGACCGGACCGCAGCGACGCACGGATGCACGCCAAGACCGTAGGATCCTACGCAGTGCCGTAGGGGACCGCACCGCCCCTTCCCAGCAAATTAGGGACACTGTTGCTCCTGGGGTATCGGCGAGGACCATTCGCAACCGTCTCCATGAAGCTGGGCTACGGTCCCGCACACCGTTAGGCCGTCTTCCGCTCACGCCCCAACATCGTGCAGCCCGCCTCCAGTGGTGTCGCGACAGGCGTGAATGGAGGGACGAATGGAGACGTGTCGTCTTCAGCGATGAGAGTCGCTTCTGCCTTGGTGCCAATGATGGTCGTATGCGTGTTTGGCGCCGTGCACGTGAGCGCCACAATCAGGACTGCATACGACCGAGGCACACAGGGCCAACACCCGGCATCATGGTGTGGGGAGCGATCTCCTACACTGGCCGTACACCACTGGTGATCGTCGAGGGGACACTGAATAGTGCACGGTACATCCAAACCGTCATCGAACCCATCGTTCTACCATTCCTAGACCGGCAAGGGAACTTGCTGTTCCAACAGGACAATGCACGTCCGCATGTATCCCGTGCCACCCAACGTGCTCTAGAAGGTGTAAGTCAACTACCCTGGCCAGCAAGATCTCCGGATCTGTCCCCCATTGAGCATGTTTGGGACTGGATGAAGCGTCGTCTCACGCGGTCTGCACGTCCAGCACGAACGCTGGTCCAACTGAGGCGCCAGGTGGAAATGGCATGGCAAGCCGTTCCACAGGACTACATCCAGCATCTCTACGATTGTCTCCATGGGAGAATAGCAGCCTGCATTGCTGCGAAAGGTGGATATACACTGTACTAGTGCCGACATTGTGCATGCTCTGTTGCCTGTGTCTATGTGCCTGTGGTTCTGTCAGTGTGATCATGTGACGTATCTGACCCCAGGAATGTGTCAATAAAGTTTCCCCTTCCTGGGACAATGAATTCACGGTGTTCTTATTTCAATTTCCAGGAGTGTATGTAGATTTAAATGTAGAATCCGCTACGAAAAACCCCTTTTTTAAATGAGTGCCACCCCAACTAGCGTATCATTTCCGTGACACTCTCCCCCCTATTTCGCGATAATACAAAATGAACTGCCCTTCTTTGAACGTTTCCAATGTCCTCCCTCAATCCTATCTGGTAAGGATTACACAGCCAGTCATGGACTGTGCGGCTGGTCCCGGCGGAGGTTCGATTCCTCCCTCGGGCATGGGTATGTGTGTTTGTCCTTAGGATAATTTAGGTTAAGTAGTGTGTAAGCTTATGGACTGATGACCTTAGCAGTTAGGTCTCATAAGATTTCACACACACGGATTAGGCAGTCTGTATAGTAGATTTGTTGCGTCTTCTAAACGGCCTGCCAATAAAATGCAGTCTTTGATTTGCCTTCCCACAACACTTTCCATGAGATGGTTCAAATTTAAGATCTAAGCTGTTGCATGGGGGCTTAATTAAAATAGAATGCAAATAATTTTAATTTTTTGTTTCAGTAACTGTCTGTTCGGTTACGAAGTCTCGTAACGGTTGGCCCTGACTAGTATTATTACGCAATCTGACTGCTAGAACAACAAAGAATGAAATGGAAATTTTCATTAACACAATTAATTAATTAAGTCCCCAGCAACTATAAAACCTACGAAATCAAAGCACAAGTATAACTGTTCTGTGTGTGGAAGTATGACTCAACGTACGCATCTGGCACGGTTCTTCTTCAACCACACAAGAAATTTTAAATATCATTTATACTGAATTAATTAAAGAAAATAAAAATACCATAATTACTCAAGAGAAACAGAATTACACTCTAATCCAAGAACACAAGCCAGATGCTTTGTTGACTGAACCTGTAATGACGCATTATTTAAAACATGGAAATAATGAAAAATAAATCAAGTTTCGTTACCTTCATATATTGACCAAAATCACTCTCATAATTACAATATATCTCCACACCGACTCGCTATTACCACATCTCAACAAGAACTTTTCAGTATCACATCTCAGCAAGCACTCTCTACTAGCACATCTGAACACGAACTGACTACCACGAGTCCTGGACAAGCACTGACCACTACGACATCTCAACACTCACTGTGCCAGTGGAGGCGGCAGAACAATATAGCGCGATCTCTGGCGCTGTGGCTCAGTGTAGCCACCTTTCATATGCCCTTCCTCCACAGGCTAGAATTTGATGGTATTTTTGCCAGCATTGGTGGTGAAAATACCACCAAATTCGTCAAAAAAATACAGACAAAAATAAAAGATAATATTAATACGTAAATATCATATAACTAGATAAAATTTTGGCTTTGCACTGACCTTTCAATAACCTAATATATAAAATACAGTAAGCAATACAAATTCTTTCATACATGTGACTTTACATAACAGTTTACACAAGTATTATGTGGTTAAACAATTCAATCAATAGCGTCAGCAATGACGAATATGTGCAGGTAAGAGTCTCATAACTTTCCACAAACAGTAATACACAAAAATCAGTTTATACAAATATTCACATAAACGCTTTCCATAGCTCAAGAATAAGCAGTTGACAGTTCCAGCAGTAGCACCCAGCAATGGTCAACAGGTGCAAAAACCAACAAATGACATTTTTTCAGTAGAAACAGTCCATCAGTGGCACCCAGTAATGTTGAATAGGTGCAGACACCAACAAGTAACACCATTTCAGTATAAGCAGTTCCATTAGTGGCACCAGCAATGTTGAGCAGGTGCACACAGCAACAGGTGACATCTTTTCAGTAGAAGCAATCCATCAGTGGCACCCAGCAATGTTGAGCAGGTGCAGACACCAACAAGTAACACCATTTTAGTAGAAGCAGTCCATCAGTGGTACCCAGCAATGTTGAGCAGGTACACACAGCAACAAGTCATATTTCTCAGCAGAAGCAGTTCCATAAAATTCACTAGCACTGATCACACTGTTCATCAGAGTTTATAAGCAGAAATTAAACATGTCCTAGCGGCACCAATCACGTAGAAAAGGTACAAGTAACAGTCCATAATTTTTTACAATCACTAATCAGACAGTTCAGGCATGAACAATAGTTTGAATACACATACAATGCTTTTACACTAAACATACAAATCATAACAAACACACAAATGATATCAGATAATTGTCCTATTAACTATTACAATACACAAATACCAGAAAATCTATAACATTTATGGGTGTCAGTGCAAGCCACTACCAACAAATAAAATAATATTTAGGAGATAGGTGGGTAGGATTAGAAAAGGAAAACACACAAAACACATCCACTCATCTTTCATCCACATTAAGTACTACTGTGTAATTGAATAGTGTTAACTGTGTAAATGCAATTCTGTCAAAATTTTATGTTCATCATGTGTATCAAGTAGTAGTGGCAGCAATGTATAACAGTCAATAATAGTTAGTCAACGTCATAGTCATCATGTCTAGACCAATGTTTGCCAAGCCAGATCAAATTGTACTGTTGCTGAACAACTGTCAGAGAGCCAAGATATGCAAATACTTCCTCTCTTCAAAAAAAAGTGTATACTGCTTATTGATTTAACAAAGTGTGTGTGTAGGCAATCTTCTTTCTACTTGAGTGTTCTAGTCTGCCATCTTCATCCTCCTTGTTCCATATGGACCAACAAAAAAAAAAATATGCTCCTCACTTACTTTACCTCTTATCCACCAAACTCCAATAATCATCACTTAATCTTAATACTTCAGTAATACGTCGATACATATAAACCTTTGTCCACGAAAACTTCAATAATCATCATCATTACTTTACCTCTTATCCACCAAAACTCCAATAATCATCAGCATCAATACATCGATACATATAAACCTTAGCACCAATATCATTTCACTTCCATAACAACTCTTTCCTCTAGTCAGTCTCCTCGAACAAGTACAGACAAAATCCTAGTGCAACTTCAATTCAGCATCCCATACAATCCGAAGACACAGTGTCCACACACAACCTCTGTGTAATCCATCTGACACAAATTTTCTACTCATTATAAATTATAAGATACATTTTGGTTCCTTGTCCATCATTAAATAAAAGAAATGCATACATGACCTCTAACAGCCTTTAGTTTGAATAACTTTCAGTAATTAATTACGATTACGGAGTGTGAATGATCATAATATTTCACAGTGTGTACACCACTTCAAGAATCATAGCAGAAGCAAACATGTGGAGTATTTTTTGTGTCAAGTGTCACTTCCTATTTCAATTGCTCACGAAAAATGCAGTGTAATACTGTCAATGGTCTAAACCTAGTTTTGGTCTGTCATGTCGTTAGCTTCCTTCCTATTAGCATAAATTTATACACCTTCCATAAAACCTCCAGCTCATGTGGCTTCTGTGAAGTTTCTTGTACTAATGTCGTTCGTCGAATTATAGCAGTTCATTTTCTTATTTTAAAAATATAAGGCACTGAGCGTAAGCAAAACAAGCAATAGCGAGTAAATATACCAGTAGAGAACAGAATGTCAACAAGTGGATGCAGCACAATCCCTATAACGAGGCTCTGCCAAGCGAAAAATCTATAATTAATACCACAGTGTAACCTAAACTCTATGTTCGTACACAGTATATCAGCATTTCTATATACTAAATTGAAGAGTAGTTATGACAACAAAACAGAAATGTGTAAATGTGAAATCCATACGCACAGCAGCAAACACAATAAACAGGTCATTAGCATCGCATCGACATAAGCAAATAAATGTTCATATGTAATCTTAATAAGTAAACATGAAGGCGCAAGCAGATAAATCACAAAGTGTAACTTACATATCTAACCACATCAGCACAATTAATCAGGTGACAATTATAATTTAAATAAATAAGCACAGCTGGCACATAATAAAAAAAATATGACGTCAGTGAAAAAGCATAGCAGCCAAGCGATGCATAATATACGCAAGTAATAACACTGTTCATTAATCAATAATTGTCAAAATCAGTAAATGTACACAAGCACGTCGCTTCACAAGTAAATTCATAGAACATAAAATTTAGCACAAAGTATGAGTCACGTAATCGCGAGCAGCAAATTACGTCTAAAGTACGTACCTAAGTGAAATTATGTTACCTGAAAAATAAACTCAATTAATAGTTACCCTTTTTAGTTTATTAGTTTCATCTTCGAAATGACCTTCTTCCTGAAAATTTTCTCCAAAGCAAGTCGTCTTAACGTCGGACACGCACAGAATTTACCTGAAGGTCTTAAATACTTTATACAACCGTATCCTGAAAAATACTGAACGTTAATAACATAATTTATGAAGTCCTTATAGCTTTATACAGAATTTATTCGGAGAAATTAAACTGTGTATTTATTTACGTCTGTCAGTGCATTCGCACTGAGCGCTCGATCAGCTGTAGGCGCGTGACGTAGGAAGTGATTGTTTGCGGTCAACGACTGCCTTGTGCGGCGCGCAGACTGACTGTTGCTTTGAGTATGTGCCGCCGCCAAAACACAGCGCGGTATCCTTGTACTCTCTCCATGTTTACGTAAACTGTTGGTTTCTCACAAGTAGGTCATTCCACAAAAATTTTTACGTTTGATATATGATGTATTCCTTTAGAGCGTCGTGATTTAAGAGTTTCTACTTCAACAGTGTTATCATGAATAATTTTGCGAACTCTATATGGACCGTTATAAAGCAGAAAAAATTTGCGACACAAGCCTTTTCCTTTATGAGACAAACGGTGGGACTTAGTTAACACCTTCTGGCCAACTGACAAGATTTTTAAACGACCAGGACGTTTCGCTGATTTCTCTCTTCTAGCAGCCGCAGACGCAATATTTCGTAGAGCCAGGTTAACAACTTCAGAATGCCGCAGTTTCCGTGAAGGCGGAAAAGGAACGATTTCAGAAATGTGATTTGTTGGTACTTTATTTTTTAATATCAATAGAGGCGGTAAAGAAGTTGAGTCATTAGGAAGTTCATTCAGAGTGTTTTGAAAAATATGAAGATACTGATCCCAAGTTCTGTGATTCTGATGACAATAAAGACGGCACAATTTATTGATTTCCTTCATCCATCTCTCTGAAGCATTAGATTGAGGGTGAAAAAGTGAAATGAAAATTGGTTTAATCTTCCGACGCCGTAGAGTACGAAGCCAAATTTTAGAGCGAAACTGTGATCCATTATCTGATATAACCTTATCAACATGACCAACTTCTTTAAGAAAATGTTTGATGAAAGCGTTAGATACTGAACGAGCTGTTGCTTTGCGTAACGGTGTAAAACACACATATTTTGATGTCAGTTCCACTGCTACGAAAATGTACGCAAAACCATTAGTAGAACGAACCACTGGACCGAACAAATCGACTGCAGCCATCTCCTTTAATTTCGCTGGAATGATAGGAAACAACGGTGCTCTGTGAGAAACTGTTGGCGGCTTAGCCTTTTGACATAATTTGCATTTGGCAAGAACAGATCGAATACGTTTTTCCATATTACTGAAGTAGCAATTTTCTCGTAATTTATGAAAGCATTTTCTGGGACCAAAGTGCGCATAACTGAAATGTGTGTACCAAATCAATTTATTGACCCACTCATCAGGAATACAAACTAACCAAACAGAGTTGTCGACCGATTTTCGTTTAAAAAGAATATCATTGCGAACTAAATAATGCTGTCTGATCGCTACGCTTTCCTTTCTCCTCCACTTCTCCTTAATGTCCTTCCAGATTGGATCCTTATTTTGCTCCTTAGCGATGTCCTGGAGCGAAGACGAAGTAAAGTTCTCAAACGCAACACCTTGAATGTACATCAAACAATAATGGTTTTCTTTGCAGTCCTCTTCAGCACTTTGTTTCAAACCCATAGGTGCACGTGATAAAGCATCAGCAACAATATTTGAAGATCCCTGTATGTAAACAATACGAAAATCAAATTCCTGTAGGTACAACGCCCATCGTGACAATCTGCCGTGAGTTAATTTTGTTGACATAAGAAATTCCAGAGCTCGATGATCGGTGTAAACCTTAGTATGTCTGCCAAACAAAAATGTGCGAAATTTTGTGAAAGCCCAAACAACAGCCAAAGCTTCAAGTTCCGTAATCGAATAATTCTTTTCGGATTTAGAGAGAACACGACTTCCAAATGCAATAGTCTTCTGTACTACAACGCCGTTTTCTTCTATCTCGTGAAATAAATGTGCACCTAGGCCTTTGTATGATGAGTCCGTCGCCAAACAAAAATCTTTAGATAAATCCGGATGTGAAAGAAGTGGAGCAGCAACTAAAGCATCACGAAGTTGTTCAAATTCTGATTGAGCTTCCTCATCCCAACACCAATTAGAATTTTTTCCAGATAATTCACATAAACGAGGTGTGGCCAAATTGTCCAATCTAACAAAGCGTCTAAGAAAATTACAGACACAAAGGAAACTACGAACATCACGTTTTGTGGTTGGAACAGCATAATTACGAATAGCGTCTAGTTTCTCTGGATCAGGGAGAATACCTTCTGTAGAAATAATGTGACCGAGAAATTTCACCTGAGAACGACCAAATTCTGATTTTTCCAAGTTCACTGTCATGCCAACTCGTGCAAAAATACGTAATAATGAATCCAAAATTTTGTTGTGCTCACTCCAAGAACGTTTAGCAATAAGAATGTCGTCAACATAAGAAGTAATATTGTCACGAAGATAAACAGGTAAAATTTCATTTAAACTACGAATGAATGTTGCTGAAGATACAGTAAGTCCAAACGGTAATTTCCGAAACTGGTAACAGTTACCAAAGGCTAAAAAAGCAGTATATTTTCTACAATCAGGGTGGAGTTCTATTTGCCAAAAACTTGCGCGCATATCAATCGTGGATAAAACTTTAATTCCATGGAAATGTTGAAGAAGTTCATCTAAATTTTGTGGACGGTCAGTTTCAGGAATAATAATATTATTTATCTGTCTGGAATCCAGAACCAAACGAATTGACCCATCCTTTTTAAGAACAACGTGTAATGGGCTGGTATAAGGGCTGACTGCTGGCTCAATAATGCCCTGATCTAACATGTATTGAAGTTCATTCTTAACCTTGTCTCTGTAAGCCAAAGGAATAGCGTACGTTTTCCCGCGAAATGGTGTGTGTTCTTTTACTTTAAATAAATATTGTAAGCCTTGTATAGTTCCTATGTGATGACTAAAGACTGTAGCATGTGAAGTCAAAATATGGTGCAGCTCTTCTTTTGCAACGTCATCCGGCACTTCAGCTTTCTTAACCTTTTCATTAATTAATTCTTCGCTACTAATTATATCCTCCATCGCGTCTCTGTATCTATTGTCATTGTCATGAATAAACACACTGTCGTCATAATGCTCAACGAAAGCATCAGAAGTAAGAAACCTTAAACATTTTGTATCTGATTCAGATCTTGCTAAACACTCGAAAAATTTCAAACATTTCGGCATTCCGGCAACAGTCAAATTCACACTTCCTTCTTTAAAGTTCAAAATTGCCTTATGTGCGTTAAGAAACTCCATACCTAATATAATCTGTGTACTGAGTAATGGAACAATAATAAAATTAGCAGAAAATTCGTATCCTTGACAAATGAAATTTAGGTTGGTCTGTTGTTTAACTTCCACACCTTTTCCAGAAATCGCTCCTCGAATTGTAGTTTTAGAAATAGGTAACACAGGACAGGCAATAGTTCTTTCACATATACGAAAAACTGATTCACTAATGACGTTCAATGGGCTCCCAGAATCTAAAACTGCAGTGAACTTATTCTTACCCACACATACTTCAATGACAGGATGTAAAAATGCGTCTACATTATTTTCCTTTTCATCTAGCAAAATGTCTCTCATGTCTTCCAGGCGTACGTAGTGTAAAGTCGTAGTGTCATTACTTTCTGAACCGTCTATATTGCTGCCAGAAGCCGAAGCTGCAAGTCATGGTCGATTGTTTGCGTCACGTCTTTGATTATTCCCGTCATTTCGCGGATCAATTTCTACTATTTCTACTTGTCTCTCTGAATTTCTGTCACGCGGAGGATGCCAATTAGGTCCTTCCTGTCTGTTGGATGCAAATTCTTGGTTGTGTCTGTTATTAAAATTTCTGTTTTCCTGTCTGTCTGCATAACTACTTCTTGTATAATTTCGACTGTCACTTCTGAAATTATTGTTAGACCTACTACCCTGGTTATTTCTGTAGTAAGAGTTTCTATTATTGTATGAATAATTTCTGTCTTGATGATACCGATTACTGTTTCCGTATGATTGATCATTCCGGTAAGAATTACCGTTATTATAATTGTCTGTGTAATTTCTGTTGGAACGTCTGTTATTGTCATAAGGCTGGTATCTATTGTCCTGTCTGTTACGTCTGTCATTCTCAAAATTACCCATATAACGCCCGTTCCGATCACTATCCCTTTTCTCTGAAAATCTATCGTAATTACTGTTACTGAAAAAGTTACAAAAAGTCCCGTCGTCGTTGTCATACTCAAGTTCTTGTAACAAAGTCTTAAAAGTCTCAATGTCGTCTTTACATCTTCCAGCTAAAGCAATTTGTCTTATGGATTGTGGCAGCTTAGTTAAACAAATGCGAATTAATTCAGTCGGGCTATAAGGGTTGGAAAGGAACTGATTCTTTCGAATCATATCTTCAAAATATTCTGCTGGCGTGCGGAACTCAGACTGTTTGAAATTACGCTGCATAATAAGACTGTGTTTGACTCTGTCTTGTGTGTTTTCGGACCAATATGCCGATAGAAATGCATGATAAAAATCATTCAGATTATTACAATCTCTAATGAGTGCACGCATCCGCGTCGCCGGTTCGTTTTCTAAATATCCACACATAAATTCCAGTTTGTGACTTAGTGGCCAATTTGGTGGGAGTGCATACATAAATTGATCTAACCATGCACATGGATGTATGTCATTCTTAGAATTACGGAAGATCTTAAATTTCCGAACAGTCAAAAAGTGTTTATAGTCAAAGTTTTCGCCTCGTGGCGACAAAGACCTACCGCGTCTGTCCCAGTTTGAATGTCGATTATTGTCAAGTTCGCGCGCCTGGCGCTCTCTTGCTGCATCCCGTAAATGAAACAAATTACTTTCTTCAAACCCTTCTGCTATCTGTGATTCTAAATTTCTTCTACTATCTTTTCCTATAATTTCGCCTTCGATTTGTTTGACTTGCTTTCGTAATGCCTCAACTTCCCTTTTAACGCGTTCATTAAATTTTCCTTGATTTTCAACATGCTTATTTATATTCTGATACTCTTCGGTTTCTGCAAATGGTAATGGAGCTGTACCATCCGAATCTCTGTCCCCATGTAAACTAAGATTTGTCAATTTATCTGAAATCTCCTCAACTCTTTCCGATAAGTCACCTATTTTTTCTTTCTGTTTATTTACGTCTTCCGTAAGTGTCGCGACTCGGGTTTCAGTGTTGACACATTTGGTAGTAAACTGTTCATATTGTTGTGTTAGGTTATTTAATCTGTCATTTGGTACGGATTCCTCGATTCTCTCAAATATTTCTTCCTTATCGTGTGCACGTTGTAAATTTAACTCTGAAAATTTCTGTACTATCACGCGATCTCTTTCTTCCTGTTCTCTATCCTGTTCCCTTTGTCTAATCTCTACTGCAATTAATCTATTATTGTGAGAATTCAAAATCGGTTGTACTTCTTCTCTAATTTCTTTCTTTAATTCATCTTTCATGTTTTTGAAACATGTCCCTATTCGTGAATCTAACCGTGTTTCCATTGTTTCCAACTCTGTTTTTAATTCAGATCCAAACCGTGTTTCCATTGTTCCCATATCAGTTTTTAATTCAGATCGTAAAGTTCCCATTTCTGTTTTTAATTCAGATCCCAGTGAGTCAAACCGTGTTTCCATTGTTCCCATTTGTGAGTCCAACCGAGATCCCAAATTTAATATTGCACCCATCAACTGCTCCATATTAAATTGTTCAAAATTCTTTTCGCCCCTAACATTTCCCGCAAAACTAACTTCCTTCTGCATAGCCATTAAGCTATCTGTGTTCGATACTATTTCCGAATCTTCTATCGTTAATCTCGTATTCTGTGAATTTCCTGATTGAGAAAAATTTTGAAATGGTTCCGGACTATTTTCCCGACTTATTACATTGTTTTCCACTTCATTATCCATCATACTGTTTTCCTCTGTTGGCGAGTTCGCCATGTTAACAATTTCGTTATTCTCACTATTCATCTTTATTGCCTTTTTCATCGATCGCGTAATCATTTACAAAGCATACAAAACTCGTCACAGTACGAAAATTACAGAGAATATAACATGTTATCACCAACAATACCATTCACACGAAACGCTTCCTTCAAACACGATTAACGAACAATTGAAATAATTGCACTAATTTGTCAAACCCATAGACAAGACAACCAATATTAAATTTTGAAAAATACCATCAGAAGAATGCCAATTACCAAATCTACACATGCAATATAGACTACAATTACTAAACTACAAATTACTACAACAATACTACTGTCTACTATTTTTACAATCAGAAGAATTCCAAGGGACGATCCGAAGCAGTGGTCGCCACGTGCATGGGGGCTTAATTAAATGTAATGAAAATGATTTTGATTTCTTGCTTTAGCAGCTGTCTGTCCGGTTACGAAGTCTCGTAACGGTTGGCCCTGACTAGTATTATTACGCAATCTGACTGCTAGAACAACAAAGAATGAAATGGAAATTTTCATTAACACAATTAATTAATTAAGTCCCCAGCAACTATAAAACCTACGAAATCAAAGCACAAGTATAACTGTTCTGTGTGTGGAAGTATGACTCAACGTACGCATCTGGCACGGTTCTTCTTCAACCACACAAGAAATTTTAAATATCATTTATACTGAATTAATTAAAGAAAATAAAAATACCATAATTACTCAAGAGAAACAGAATTACACTCTAATCCAAGAACACAAGCCAGATGCTTTGTTGACTGAACCTGTAATGACGCATTATTTAAAACATGGAAATAATGAAAAATAAATCAAGTTTCGTTACCTTCATATATTGACCAAAATCACTCTCATAATTACAATATATCTCCACACCGACTCGCTGTTACCACATCTCAACAAGAACTTTTCAGTATCACATCTCAGCAAGCACTCTCTACTAGCACATCTGAACACGAACTGACTACCACGAGTCCTGGACAAGCACTGACCACTACGACATCTCAACACTCACTGTGCCAGTGGAGGCGGCAGAACAATATAGCGCGATCTCTGGCGCTGTGGCTCAGTGTAGCCACCTTTCACTGTTCCTAACTGTAATTCTGGTATTTAGTTGAATCGACAACCATTAAATTTGTATTATTTATAGTGTAACCGAAATTTAAAAGACTTTAGGCCCAAGGAGAGGATCTCACACTTTTATTGTTAACGGTCAGTTGCCACTTTTGCACCATGCAGATATCTTATGTAAATCACTTTGTAATTCATACTGATATTCTTATGAGTTTATTACACGATAATTGACAGCACATCTGAACAATCTAAGGTGGCTGCTCAGATCATCTCCTAAATTGTTCATATACAGGGTGATTCCGTGATTTTGTTACAGACTTTCCGGGATGATGGAGGAGGGTAAATGTATCAATTTGAGGTAAGGGACTCTGCTGCGGGAACGACAGAGTAGAAAGTTATAAGCAAAAATCATTCTGATAACTCTGAAAGTGGAGTACATGTACCAGTTGCTAAGACTGTAGTATGGGAAACTATCAGAGGTGGCAGTATCGACCCAGACAAGGAAAGAAAAAAGTCAAGTAAACTCTGAAACGCATATCTTAAAAGCATGAGCACTTGTTCATCTTCGCTACAGTGAAACACATCTCTTCTTTTGAGCAAGTGCACATAACTCAAGGTTTTTTGGAGTCCATGTTTATTAGACTTTTTTTGGTTTGTTCCATGTACGTTGCCTACCCTAGAATATTAGCAACAACAGTACTGGTGCATGTATTCCACTGTCAGAGGCATCAGAACGATTTCTGCTTATAACTTTCGATTCGGTCGTCACCGCCGCGTCGGCTATTACCTCAAATTCATACATTTACTATCCTTCATCGTCCCTGAAAGTTTGTAACATCATCACAGAATCACACCATAGACTAAGAACAACAGAGAAACTACACTTCCTTCGAGAACCCTAGACATCAGTTCTACTTCATTCGACGACCTCCCGTCAGCTACTATGAACAGCGACCTATCTGACACGAAATCACAAATCCAGTCGCACAGCTGAAGCGAACCTCCATAAGCATACAGTCATAAAAGCAAAGCCGGTCAAAACGAGCAAATCGTCTCGTCCGACCTCCACATCTTCGAAGCACAAACTGATACTTGTGCAAGCATGCTTAAACTGTGAGAAGACTAAGGGGATTTGTGCAGGCTTGCACATAGATTCTTCCTAAGCATGTGTGGTGCGACGAAGGTGTGATCAGTAGCGCTTGGCTCAGAGGTAACATATTCGAATCCTGATGGTTGGAAGATAGTTTTCACCATCAATATGTAGCCAGCAAGTGCAGGAGAGGTTGTGATGTAAGGTTCTTTATCATCAGAATAAGCGCCTATGTTTTGGATTGAATTCCAAACCTCTCTGCAGTGTCTCATGGGTTGAGGGCAAATAATATAGCTGGCGGTGTCGTGGGCAATTCTGCATTACTGCCAGATTTCCACCCCTTCTCCTCCCCATTTCAAATCATCGATGATGTCATACATTGTTGTCACATTTCTCCCACTCCCCCACCTCTCTCACAAAGACTAATTGACATATGTATAAAATGGTTGGAAATTCAAAAACTGGGAGAAATTTTTTTTAAAACTCCTGTGACTTTACTATGGAAGTATGCCACCTGTCATAGCTGTAAAATGGTTGTAAATTCAAAAATACAAGATTGGCAATTATCCTATTGGTTGAACATTAAAGATGGAGGAACCTGGGATACTGGGCCAGTCAGTCTGACATCACACTCCAAGACAGCAACTCAAGATGGCGACAGGGGATACTCGGCCAGCCTTCACGGTCGTCAGATCACTTGTGCTATATACAGAATCCAAGATGGTGTACCGCGGGATACTGGTCCAGCCTGCGTGATAGTCACATTATTTTTCCTAACTATGAAAACTGTGCAGAATCCTAAGGTTCAAGTGGTGGGAAATTGTATAAAAATCAGCTAAGTCACTGAAAGCATATTTTTCAATACTGATGAAAAACATCTAGAAAGAAAACAGTGATGGTCGCAAACGTTTGTCTTTCATAGTCACTTGCTTAAAGGTTTAATGTTTACTTTCCACGTTTTGTGAAATCTGAGTCATAATAAACCATTTTTTTGTTAATTTATGATTGACTCTTTTTGTTGCAGTTTTGTATAATTTTACACTTTGAAAGGTGGCTACACTGAGCCACAGCGCCAGAGATCGCGCTAGAGAGTATTGTTCCGCCGCCTCCACTGGCAGTTCTAGTCGAGAAGTCGTAGTGGGCAGTGATTATTGAGAAGTAGCGGAGGGAGTGCTTGCTGAGATGTCGTAGTGGGCAGTGCTTGTCGAGAGCAGATGTTGTTCCAATGGAGATATTGTAATGATTAGAGTGCTTTTCGTCAATATATATGAAGGTAACAAAACTCTTATTCTTTTTTTCTCATTATTTCAATGTCCTGAATAATGCGTCATTACAGGTTCAGTCAACAAAGCATCTGGCTCGTGTTCTTGTATTAGAGCGTGATTCTGCTTTCCTTACGCAATTATAGTATTTCTATTTTTTAATTACTTCAGTATAAATGATATTTAAAATTTCTTGTGTTATTGAAGAAGAACCGTGCCAGATGTGTACGTTGAGTCATACTTCCACACACAGAACAGTTATACTTGTGCTTTGGTTTCGTAGGTTTTATAGTTGCTGGGGACTTAATTAATTAATTGTGTTAACGAAAATTTCCATTTCATTCTTTGTTGTTGTTCTATGCAGTCAGATTGCGTAATAATACTAGTCAGGGCCAACCGTTTACGAGACTTCGTAATCGGACACACAGCTACGAAAAAATTAAAATTATTTGCAGTCTGTTTAATTAAGCCCCCATGCAACTTTTTTTGTAAAAGCGTACTCTTTCTAAATTTCATAACCTTGTGAAAAAAACAAATAAAAATAGTGTCACTGTAGTTACTTTTCTTTATAGCTCTAAAAGAAAGCATTTCAACGTAAGGTGGATTATAAAATATCAAGAAGGACATCAGAAAACGGAGCAGAAAACAAAATGGTTTTTCTCCCACTGAAAGTTTATAGTTCACTTAGATCTTCAACACAATAAAAAGAAAAATGATCCACAAATAATCAAGTGCGTTATTGTTTTATAAATCTGCAATGACTGAAGATGTTCCCGTGTTTGGCCAAAGTGTTTCTGCAGTATACTTTTTATGACTTTTGTAAAAGAGACAGAAACAGTAATGTCTTTGATTACTGTGTGAGCTGTCATTTGAGCCATCTGTTTTCCTCTTTCGCACAGAAAAGAAACAGGAAGTGTGAAATCTGGGTCTGAATCCCAATCTGGCATAAATTTTCGTATGTCGCTAGTATGTAGTATATCTGCAGCTGGTGCCAAGATATTCGCATTCAGCAAATTTATTTCGAATTATAATTTTGATACATCTAGGACAAAAACCAAAGTTATGGCATGGTAAGGAAAATACACTCCTGGAAATTGAAATAAGAACACCGTGAATTCATTGTCCCAAGAAGGGGAAACTTTATTGACACATTCCTGGGGTCAGATACATCACATGATCACACTGACAGAACCACAGGCACATAGACACAGGCAACAGAGCATGCACAATGTCGGCACTAGTACAGTGTATATCCACCTTTCGCAGCAATGCATGCTGCTATTCTCCCATGGAGACGATCGTAGAGATGCTGGATGTAGTCCTGTGGAACGGCTTGCCATGCCATTTCCACCTGGCGCCTCAGTTGGACCAGCGTTATTGCTGGACGTGCAGACCGCGTGAGACGACGCTTCATCCAGTCCCAAACATGCTCAATGGGGGACAGATCCGGAGATCTTGCTGGCCAGGGTAGTTGACTTACACCTTCTAGAGCACGTTGGGTGGCACGGGATACATGCGGACGTGCATTGTCCTGTTGGAACAGCAAGTTCCCTTGCCGGTCTGGGAATGGTAGAACGATGGGTTCGATGACGGTTTGGATGTACCGTACACTATTCAGTGTCCCCTCGACGATCACCAGTGGTGTACGGCCAGTGTAGGAGATCGCTCCCCACACCATGGTGCTGGGTGTTGGCCCTGTGTGCCTCGGTCGTATGCAGTCCTGATTGTGGCGCTCACCTGCACGGCGCCAAACACGCATACGACCATCATTGGCACCAAGGCAGAAGCGACTCTCATCGCTGAAGACGACACGTCTCCATTCGTCCCTCCATTCACGCCTGCCGCGACACCACTGGAGGCGGGCTGCACGATGTTGGGGCGTGAGCGGAAGACGGCCTAACGGTGTGCGGGACCGTAGCCCAGCTTCATGGAGACGGTTGCGAATGGTCTTCGCCGATACCCCAGGAGCAACAGTGTCCCTAATTTGCTGGGAAGTGGCGGTGCGGTCCCCTACGGCACTGCGTAGGATACTACGGTCTTGGCGTGCATCCGTGCGTCGCTGCGGTCCGGTCCCAGGTCGACGGGCACGTGCACCTTCCGCCGACCACTGGCGACAACATCGATGTACTGTGGAGACCTCACGCCCCACGTGTTGAGCAATTCGGTGGTACGTCCACCCGGCCTCCCGCATGCCCACTATACGCCCTCGCTCAAAGTCCGTCAACTGCACATACGGTTCACGTCCACGCTGTCGCGGCATGCTACCAGTGTTAAAGACTGCGATGGAGCTCCGTATGCCACGGCAAACTGGCTGACACTGACGGCGGCGGTGCACAAATGCTGCGCAGCTAGCGCCATTCGACGGCCAACACCGCGGTTCCTGGTGTGTCCGCTGTGCCGTGCGTGTGATCATTGCTTGTACAGCCCTCTCGCAGTGTCCGGAGCAAGTATGGTGGGTCTGACACACCGGTGTCAATGTGTTCTTTTTTCCATTTCCAGGAGTGTAATTAGAGCCAGGATAACTGACGATCAACCAGTAGAACAAGTCTCAAGTTTCACTTGTCTTGGCTGTCATTTATCTTTCAGTGATGATGACAAAGTGAAAAAGGTTCATCAATTTAATTAAATATGTGTGTGGAACAGTTCGGTGGATATTAGAGTAAAGTGAGAGAAAAGACTCTAATTTTATAAGAGTGTGGCTGTGCTAACGTTGATGTATGGCTGCGAGTCACAAATGAATAAAACAAATCATCAAAACAAAATACAGTCGTCTGAAATGCGGTTGCTCATTAATGATAGGGTACTCGCTCAAAGACAAAAACGCAATGGAAAGACAAGGCAGGAATTAAGTATATTTACGTGAAAGCCACAATTTTGGAATAGAGGACAATAAAATTCCGAAGCTTGCAAGATACCATCCAACTAGAATAAAACGTCGGTGGATCCATGAAGAGATGCCAGGAAAATTGAGGTTGGAGCAGGCAAATAACCTAATCCTGCAAGGGTAAGCAAGGTTCGTTTTACTAGTGTTCACGTAATCAGCTCTAAGTCTGTTAATAATTACAACTTCAACTACAACTTCTTTTTTCGTGAGCGCAGATTTATGAAACCAAGGTGTGCCTCAATCTGTCGCTGAATCGCCCATGACCGTGTGCCTTTGATATTACAGTTCATGCAGAAAAGGATTTCATTTCGTTTCAGTGCCAGGAAGCAGATACGTCACGGACGAGTGCTTGCTTTTAACAGCCGCAGCTTATTGTCCGTCACTGCTATACCCACCGATGGATGACCCTTGAACACCGTGGGTATACACGGGGTGAACAAAAATACGGGAACAGCAAATACACAAGACATTACCATGCCTAATTCGGTGTGAGGAAACAATTGACATTCAAAAAATGGTTCCAGTCATATCGGAATGGATAAGTACATGTCATGTATGTTTATCAAGGGAATCTTACACCATTCTTCCTGCAAAATTGTGGCAAGCTCAGATACCAATGGAAATGGGAGTTTGGCGTCATTGGCCGGTAGGCCCCTTACGAGGCAGGTCGGGCCGTCTTGATGCAGGTCTTATTACATTCGACACCACATTGGGCGACCTGCGAACCGGATGAGGATGAAATGATGATGAAGACAACACAACACCCAGTTCCTAAGCGGAGAAAATCCTCGACCCAGCCGAGAATCGAACCTGGCCCCCTTAGGATGGCAGTCCGTCACGATGTCCATTCAGCCATCGGGGCGGACAGGTACCAATGATGTAGATAGATAGCGATCATGCACCCCTCTCTCCAAACCAGACCACAAAGTCTCAATAATACTGAAATCTGGTGACTGGTGGCCAGGGGAGACGTGACAATTCATCCTCGTGCTTACAAAACCAGCCCTGGACGATGCGAGCTGTATGATCAGGGGCTCTGTCGTCTTGGAACTCTGTATCACCATTGGGCAACAAACATTATACCATAGGAAAGACGTGATCAGCCAAAATGGTCACATACTCCTTAGCAGGAAGTGACCTTGCAGAGTAACCATGGAGTCCATGCATGGAATACCGCGACATGGCTGCCAAAATAATCACCGAACTGTCACTATGTCTCACTCTTGAGATACAAACTACTCCGGATGTTTGAAACTGCATAAAACAAGACTCATCCTACCAACTGATATTCTTCCTCTGCTTCACAGTCCAGGTTTTGAAACTTGGGAAACGCATTGTCCTGTTACGGAAATTTGCAACAGTTGTGAGTGGTTTTGGAATTCAAGCTCGGCGTGCAAGTTCCCACTTATGGAGCTCCATTAGCGTTGTTTTGGTGCTGACTAGGTTCACGAATGTGACATTCAGTGCCACAACGAGTTTTACGGCGGTCACCCACTTACTTGTCGTCGCAATCCGTTTCAGTGACAGCCCTTCACGATCACTCAATACACACTTCCGCCCGCGTTGTGAGTTAGAGGATGATGGTTTTCCATTTCCACTGTATGTGATATAAAGCTTCGGTGCCGTTTCTCTTGAAACACCTAACACCTCGGCTACCTTGGTTACAGAAGCACGCACTATATCAACTTGCCCATGTTCGAATTCAGTTGGCTCCGACATAATGCACTCACAACTAAACAGAACACTGTTCTGAGCACGAATGACACTTGCAACGTGCAGAGGACATTGCACAAATCCCGTTCATAATAACTGCAACAGCGCAACCTTCAAGCTTGACTAACATCTGCATTTATGTTCAAGCTTACATTTCTGCCTGAGGTTCAATATTTTTGTCCAACCCCTGTAGCATATAGGGGGACGCCACATTGAGGCATCAGATTTAAGGAGCTCAGCTTCCTCACTTGTTTCTGCTATACCAAATTATGCGAGTAAAAAAAACGTTTTCATTCAGAATGTTCTAGTCTTACTACACTTAAACTGCGCAAAATTTCTCGTTCCTCTGTTTCATTACTCCTATACGTTTGGCAGTTAATAATCAATGTGTTTCGTAATTCAAAATACATTATACCAGCGTTCTATGGGACACTACAAACCCGCCGTCGTAAATCAGTACCTGAAACGAGGATCGAAACCCGTTTCTTATTCCTGTGAAGTTCACCTCCATTCAAGCAAAAGATTTTTAACTAGTTTCCTCCCTCCTCGCGTCGTGCTTCGAAAATTTATCGTCTATCGACAGACTAATGAATATAACATGTGATCTCCATAGCATATTGATGAAGCATTTTGCATAACATTTTGTACGTCGAGTCACTGAGGATCATATATTCAAGTGATATGAAAGAAGAATCCTTTTGTCTTTGATGCAGGATTGTTTAATGGAATGGATCGAACGCTGTGAAGACACTGAATACAAACCGACCGGCGTTTTGTGTCGCTCATCTGTATGCGAATAAACCTACTATAAGGAGTTGTGCATCCGTAATTAAGAAAGTGGACATGCTGCTTCTTCGAATCGATTATAAGTGCTGGAAACGATTCATATATTTTGTTACTTGCGTCAAACTCCTAGATTCTACATGTTATTACGTTCGATATCATCTAACCGCCGTTATTATAGATCGGACAGCTCAACAAATCGTTTGTATATATATTCTCGCCTAATTATACATACAGCTGAAATTACCTTTTTTGAACTCTTCGGTGAATTAGCCACACGGTGATTTAGAGCTCTCATAAGTAGTCTACATGCTGTTCACAGCATTTCAAATTACAGGTTGTATTTTCCGTTCAAACTTGGCAGGTCATGACAATCATACACAGACGAAAAAAATTACAGTACCAAAATTTAATTAATATAGAGTACTGAAATTTCAGTCATACATTTGTCTAGGTAACATATGTAAGTGATTAATATTGCACGATCGCATCTTGATAGAAGCGCAACATAAGCCATTGCAAATCTGAAATGCTGGTACATAAATAAACGGCCAAACCGCCAGAATGTTGAATATAAGCATACAAACGTGCATTAATTGTGTTGTACAGGTGCCGAATATCAGTTCGTGGGATGGAGTTGCTTGTCTGCTGCACTTGATCGGTCAATACAGGGACGGTTAATGCATCTTTGCGTTTTCGGCTGGGGCGCGCGGGACGGCGAGAGGCAGTCGGTTTGGGGCGGCCGGTGAGACTTGCGGAGTTGTGGCTCGGGCGTAATCACATGTGTGATGTCTGTTACGCTGGGGCTGTTTGCTAATCGTGAAACTCCTGCGGCGGTTACTGGTTGCCTGGAAGGCATTTCATATAATCTGTGCCAAGCCTCGCAGTGAGAGGGGAGTCTGGAGTTGGTGCTGGCCTAGATGTTTGTACAAATTGAGATGCCTGTGTGAGAAGCACGGCGTGGGCCTGTTGGTTGCTTCGTCCTTCTGGCAGTCACCGCAAGCGGATGTTCGGCCGGAATTTCCACAGTTTGTGGTGAGCATAGCGTGAAGAAGTTCTTGTACGATGTGCTCCCAGCCTGACTCTTAGCCTGTGTTATCTGTCGGTGCCGACCCCTTGTCTGCAACTGCTTCCGGGTGTCCTGTAAGATTTCAAGCAAACTGTGTTTTTGTGGCATTCTGTGTTTCTGGCTCAGCCTCCGCCTAGAAAGGGGAAAGATCTTTTGCAATTCCTTAATGCTGTAATTTAAACATATAAAAAATTGTTCTTTAGAATAAGCGCCTGTTTCTATGGGACACTGCAGTTCAAACAGGAGTGGCGTAATGTTAATGAGAATTTGTTATTCGTCAAATGAAGTGTATTTAATGTCTTGCAGTTTTCTGGGGCACGCAGCTGTGTCATTGAACTCATTTTGAAGTGTTCTGTCAGGTGAATGACTGCTCCACACTTCAGTGTATTCTTTTTCGTAGTATTGTAAGGCTTTTTGGATATTTGTCAGTGGGGTGTATTGATTCAATTTTGTTTTTCTCTTTCTTTTGAATTACGGTGAATTGCTTAGTTTATCTGGTTATTGGCTGAACTCGCGCTTCACGCACTAAATCAGCTGATATTGAAATTGTTTTTTTATTCCTGTTTAATGTCAGACCGATTCAAATGTAACATCATTTATGTTATTCGAAATAAATGTGTTGGATTGACCTTAATGAATTATGTGCAAACGAAGTAAGGGACCCAGTCCTTCATTAGTGCTTAACAGTGGCATGTGGTTCGGGTTGTTAGCCCCGTGCTCGGATCAGTTTGATTTAGCGACGAAGCCCAGTTTCATATCTATGGCTTCGTCAATAAGCAAAATTTGCGCGTTTGGGGGACTGAGAATCCGCGTTTCGCGATCGGGAAGTCTCCTCCCACTGTATAGTGTGCAATGTCCAGACACGGAATAATCGGTGCTATATTCCTTGATGCCACGGTGACTACCGAACGGTACGTGAAGGTTTTGTGGAAGATGACGGCGTCCGCATTATCCAAAGTGACCCTGGTTTCGACAATATGTGGTTCATGGAAGACGGAGCTCGACCCATCGAAGCAGGAGAGTACTTGATGTCCTGGAGAAGCACTTTGGGAACAGCATTCTGGTATATTGGCATAGGCCTCGATTGTCCACCATATTCTCCTGATCTGAGCACACGCGACTCCTTTTTGTGGGCTATATTAACGACAAGGTGTACAGCAACAGCCCCAAAACCACTGCTGAGATGAAAACAGCCATTCACGAGATCATCGACAGCATTGATGTTCCAACACTTCATCGGGGCATGCAGAATTTCGCTATTCGTCTGCGTCACATCATCGCCAATGATGGCACGCATATCGAACATGTCATAACCTATATCCAAATATCTGTAGTGACGTTTACATGCCGAATAAAGTTTGTGCACGCCGTAGTTTGTAAGTAATTTATGTTTGTTTTTTTTCGTATAGTTCAATAATTAACAACCTGTACATGACATATTTTTCAACATAGTCACTCTCTGCAAAGCCCGCCCGGTTAGCCGTGCGATCTAACGCACTACTTTCCGGACGGGAAGGCGTGCCGGTCCCCGGCACGAATCCGCTCGGCGGATTAGTGTCGAGGTCCGGTGTGCCGGCCAGTCTGTGGATGCTTTTTAAGACGGTTTTCCATCTGCCTCGGCGAATGCGGGCTGTTTCCTCTTATTCCGCCTCAGTTACACTATGTCGGCGATTGCTACGCAAATACTGTCTATACGTACGCGTACACCACCATTACTCTACCACGGAAACATTTGGGTTTACACTCGTCTGGTGTGAGACGTTCCCCCTGGGTTCGGTGTGGGCGGCGGTGGGGTTAATGGACTGCTCTAGCCGGTTGTGGGTTTGTGAACCTGTGAGGGCTACGGCAGGAACGAAGCCTCTCCGTCGTCTACAGGTCCCCAGTTCAATACAATACAATACAATACAATACAATGCAAGTCTCTGCAAACAATGGTCGGAACGTTCTCCAATCGCTCAATTCCTCGAGGATAGAAATCCGCTTCTTGGTGACGGAGCCATTCGAGAATACATGAAGGGTCTCATCATTGGAAAATCTCTTTCCCCTAGATGTTCTTGCAGATTGTCCAAAAGTCGAAAATCGCGTGGTGTGCGATCTGGACTTCAAAACCAACATTACCCACGCCTGTGTGGTCTTGTTCTAATTGTTGGCACCATTGTAGTACAGCTGGACGCAACATTACATTTGGTCCATACCCCGCCACCACTTCGCTGTGAATCTGTGTGCAATTTAGACATGTTCCCTACAAGAGTCGTACTGACCCTTGTACTTCAAGTTTAGAGTACGTTTCCAGTTGTTCCGCTATTTCGCTCGCACACGGTGATGCACCTGTTACACGTACTGTAATTGATTTTTGTCTGGATTTCCTCTGCAGGAAACCCAAAACATACCTCTCCTCCGAAAAAGCGCCACTCTTGTTGCGCAATGATCGTATCGTGGAACGACGTGTATGCCTTACACTACTGGCCATTAAAATTGCTACACCACGAAGATGACGTGCTACAGAAGCGAAATTTAACCGACAGGAAGGAGATGCTGTGATATGCAAATGATTAGCTTTTCAGAGCATTCACACAAGGTTGGCGCCGGTGGCGACACCTACAACGTGCTGACATGAGGAAAAGTTTCCAACCGATTTCTCATACACAAACAGCAGTTGACCGGCGTTGCCTGGTGAAACGTTGTTGTGATGCCTCGTGTAAGGAGGACAAATGCGTACCATCACGTTTCCGACTTCGATAAAGGTCGGATTGTAGCCTATCTCGTTGATCGAGATCCAATGACTGTTAGTAGAATATGGAATCGGTGGGTTCAGGAGGATAATACGGGACGCCGTGCTGGATCCCAACGGCCTCGTATCACTAGCAGTCGAGATGACAGGCATCTTATCCGTATGGCTGTAACGGATCGTGTAGCCACGTCTAGATCCCTGAGTCAACAGATGGGGACGTTTGCCAGACAACAACCATCTGCACGAACAGTTCGACGACGTTTGCTGCACCATGGACTATCAGCTCGGAGACCATGGCCGCGGTTACCCTTGACGCTGCATCACAGACAGGAGCGCCTGCGGTGGTGTACTGAACGACGAACCTGGGTGAACTAATGGCAAAACGTCATTTTTTCGGATGAATCCAGGTTCTGTTTACAGCATCATGATGGTCGCATCCGTGTTTGGCGACATCGCGGTGAAGCGTGTATTCGTCATCGCCATACTGGCGTATCACCCAGCGTGATGGTGTGGGGTGCCATTGGTTACGCGTCTCGGTCACCTCTTGTTCGCATTGACGGCACTTTGAACAGTGGACGTGTTACGACCCGTGGCTCTACCTTTCATTCGATCCCTGCGAAACCCTACATTTCAGAGGGATAATACACGACCTCATGTTGCAGGTCCTGTACGGGCCTTTCTGGATACAGAAAATGTTCGACTGCTGCCCTGGCCAGCACATTCTCCAGATCTCTAACCAATTGAAAACGTCTGGTCAATGGTGGTCGAGCAACTGGCTCGTCACAGTACGCCAGTCACTACTCTTGATGAACTGTGGTATCGTGTTGAAGCTGCATGGGCACCTGTACCTGTACACGCCATCCAAGCTCTGTTTGACTCAATGCCCAGGCGTATCAAGGCCGTTGTTACGGCCAGAGGTGGTTGTTCTGGGTACTGATTTCTCAGGATCTATGCACCCAAACTGCGTGAAAATGTAATCACATGTCAGTTCTAGTATAATATATTTGTCCAATGGATACCCGTTTATCATCTGCATTTCTTCTTTGTGTAGCAATTTTAATGGCCAGTTGTGTACCTTTTGTAGTTCAAATGATTCAAATGGCTCTAAGCACTATGGGAATTAACATCTGAGGTCATCAGTCCCATAGACTTAGAAGTACTTAAACCTAACATCGCACACATCCACGCCCGAGGCAGGATTCGAACCTATGACAGTAGAAGCAGCGCGGTTACGGACTGAAGTGCCTAGAACCGGTCGACCACAGCGGCCGACACTTTTTGAAGTTCCTACATATTTACGATGTAGAATAATACCGATATATGAAGAAATGAAAACAAATATATCATCCTAACGGAAACCTTGAGCAAAAGATGGAAATTTGCAGTGGACCCTTCGATAACCAGCTGAGGAACAGCTTGGTGAAGTGCCTAGTGTGGAGTGGCGCTGAAACAGAGGTACTGTGAAAACGTGAAGAACGGCGGTTGCATCGACTTTCACATTATCGATATCTGAGATGCAAATTATATAGAGTCATACGTAGATCGAATTAATTTGATTTGAAAATAGCTTATTTCTTTATTTGTATTAAAGATTATCCGACAGTGATTGCCAATATATGAAGTACTTGTAGGAGTTTTAATTTTTGATGCTACGGTCGCAGGTTCGAATCCTGCCTCGGGCATGGATGTGTGTGATGTCCTTAGGTTAGTTAGGTTTAAGTAGTTCTAAGTTCTAGGGGACTGATAACCACAGCAGTTGAGTCCCATAGTGCTCAGAGCCATTTGAACCATTTTTTTTTAATTTTTGAGACTTACACGTTTGGCTGGGCTAACAGTTTCATAGACAGACAGCAGATCAAAGCGGGCCGATGGGCACCATTCACTTTACGCAGGTTGTAAAGGTGACTCTGGACGCAGGAATCGTTTGAGCAGGATTTCACCCGGAACTAGTCCCGCCCACTCACCCCCTCTGGACTAAGTCCCGCTGCTAGTGAGAAAATCACTTCGAATTCTGCTCGCAGAATTCGGTGTGAGAAGTAGTCATTTCACTTCGCAGCCCCAATTGGAGCATGATGTAAAGTTTTTGTGAGGTAGCTTTTCGGGATTCACAAGCATCGTCCGACAAAGCGGCCGAAGACAGCAACACTGGTAAACAACACAATGACTCATTTCAAAAAGGTGGTAAGATCTGCAATCGGCTTCAGTGTAAATGTGCGTAAACTTTATAGTGTTAATGAGTAGGAGGAAGAAGCCCTTCTGGCATCCACAATTTAACTCGAATTTGGCAATCACTGTCGTCAGATCGCGGAAACGGAGCAGTGTGCTGATAATGTAGTAACCTATTTATCGGTTCATTGTTCTGAATCTCTGCTAATCTTAGTTATTTGTAACGATTCCACGTTCTTGTGATAATTTGTCGGTGAATAGGGTGTTATTAAGAATGTTAGTATTATACTTCCGTACAACTATTGCACTCGTTTTGTGTGAGATTTTATAATAAACAGTAGAACTTGCGGTAACTTTGACTTTCATTACATACGTATTCTCACCAGCTCACAAAATAGAATTACAGTGTGACTATTCCATCATCCTTTTGAAGTCTACAGGGCCATAATTTAGTTTAATAAAAAATCTTCATTGGACGTCTATACTGAAGCGCCAAAGAAGCTGGTATAGGCATGCGTATTCAAATACAGAGATATGAAACAGGCAGTATTCTGCGCTGCGGTCGGCACAGCAAGTGCCTGGCAAAGTTATTAGATCGGTCACTGTTGCTACAAAGCAGATTATCAAGATTTAAGTGAGTTTGAACGTGGTGCTATAGTCGGCACGCGAGCGATGGGACACACCGACTCTGAGGTAGCGATGAAGTGCGGATTTTCCCCTATGAGCATTTCACGAATGTACTGTGAATGTCCGTAATCCGGTAAAACATCACATCTCCAACATCGCTGTGGCCGGAAAAAGATCCTGCAAAAATGGGACGAACAATGACTGAAGAGAATCGTTCAACCCTTCCGCAAATTGCTGCGGATTTCAATGCTGGGCCATCAACAAGTGTCAGCGTGCGAACCATTCAACGAAACATCGTCGATATGGGCTTTCGGAGCCGAAGTCCCACTCATGTGCACATGATGACTGCACTACACAAAGCTTTACTCCTCGCCTGGGCCCGTCAACACCGACATTGGACTGTTGATGAGCGGGAACGTGTTACCTGGTCGGAAGAGTCTCGTTTCAAATTGTATCGAGGAGATGGAGGTCTACGGGTATGGCGACAACCTCATGAATCCATGGACCCTGAATATCAGCAGGGGACAGTTCAAGCTGGTGGAGGCTCTGTAATGGTGTGTGGTGTGATCACCTGCATCCATTCATGTCCATTGTGCATTCCGACGACTTGGGCAATTCCAAGAGGACAATGCGACACCCCACAAGTCCAGAATTGCCACAGGGTGGCTCCAGGAACACTCTTCTGAGTTTAAACACTTCCACTGGCCACCAGACTCCCCAGACATAAACATTATTGGGCATATCTGGGATGCCTTGCAACGTGCTGTTCAGAAGAGATCTCCACGCCCTCATACTCTTACGGATTTATGGACAGCCCTGCAGGAATCATGGTGCCATTTCCCTCCAGCACTACTTCAGACATTGGTCGAGTCCATTCCAGGTCGTGTTGCTGCAGTTCTGCGTGCTCGCGGCGGCCCTAAACGATATTAGGCAGGTGTACCAGTTTCATTCGTTCTTCAGTGTATATAACATACACAATAATTATCTTAAGGAGTAGGCGGTTGTTTAGTACAATCATCCGTCGAAAATAGAGCATAGAGAATGCTATTTGTCGATTAGAAAGACAAAATAAGGAGAGTCTAGGTACAAAACAGTTTTAACGAGGAAAGACGGTTAATAACGTCAGTCAAGAGTAGGGATTGAATGTGGCTACGGTATTGAATTAGAACAGATTGCTGGTAGCTGTATGATGACAGATATAAGAAATTAAAAAATCCGGAACCTCATCTTCAGCAGATAATGCTCTTGCTGTCTAGGCGCGACACACGACCTGTCCTCACCTCTTCAGAGTGTGAATAGTGGCGGGGGACTAGAAATGTGATATATATATTGGAAATCTTAACAAAAATTTGCTACTTAAATAATTAAAAGGAACATTTTGAAACAATGATTAAGAAAGGATTGGAAAGTACTCATATTCTGGGAGAAATATCTAACATCCGTTTTTGTTACCGCTATAGTGCATGGAGATTGATATGACAATATTGGTTCCGGTTCGCCCCTCCTCTGCTCACGCGAATTCTTCTTGTTAGCTTCGATCCTCTTTATGCAGGATTCTCAGTGCGTCACGGAATAATGAACATGAAATAACTGTGCGAATAAACTTTCCTATCTTGATAACACTTTTACTGTACAATTGGAATACACATGTTTCAACAATATTAAGTCGACGGAACTCGCAATACGTCCGCCTGCTATCACGTAGAGACACAGAGGAATCTAAAGAAATTAAAAAAAAGAAATGAAGGGCATCTTTTTTCCTTGCTTTATTTCTGATCCTATAGTATCGCTGGTATAAAAGAACGAGAAAAAAAGAAAATAATAATAAGGTTCTTCACAAGTGGAAGGAGGGAAGACTAGTTTTACTCCCTGTCGACGGTGTTAGTGAGGATAAGGGCGGAAATCAGCCTTGCCTTTCCAAAGCAACCACCGTGCTTTCACCTTGAGTGATTAAAAGGAATCACGAAAAACCCAAATCTGGATGGCCGGACAGCATACCATTCCAGTGTCTTGCAACAGCGATGACTCGCTCGGTGTTAAAATAGCGCAGTCTGTAGCAGTGTACTACACGTCATCTGTGACTCGGTCTTTCGTTCCAGTGTTTAGGCCGGTACAGGGCGTTTGAAAGAAAAGCATCATATATATCTACATGAGGCAATATTGTTGCAGAAGCAACAAAAAACTCATGCTAAATTTAAATGATCTTAAAATCACCAGGATTGGCGAAGTTTTACGGAAGCTCGAAATTTAGTATGAACCTTAACGCGAACTGCATTTAATAATTTCCACAACGAATCTCTGTCTCGAAATCTGGCAGAAAATTGAAAGTGATTCTGGTCGTGTGTGAAGTACACCAGCGGCAAAACGCAATCAATACCTCCACTGCACGATAGCGAAGGTAATGTTACCCATGACAGTGCACTAAAGCGGAGTTAATACAGTTTTCCAAAATTCCTTCCGTAAAGAAGACGAAGTAAGTGAACTACAATTCGAATAAAGAACTGCCTCAACACGAGTAACTTAGGAGTTTGTAGATATCCTCGGTGTAGCAAAGTAGCTTAAATCAATTAATAAAGACAAGCCTTCCGGTCCAGAATGTATGTCAATTAGGTTCATTTCAGAGTATGCTGATGTCATAGCTCCGTACTTAACAACCATGTACAACCGCTCGCTCGACGAAATATCCGTACCTAAAGAATGGAAAATTGCAAAGGTCACACCAATACTGAAGAAAGAAAGTAGGAGTAATTCGATGAGTTACAAACCCATGTCACTGAAGTCTATTTGCAGTAAGATTTTGGAACTTATACTGTATTGCAACGGTACGTTGACTTACACTCAGCACGGATTCAGAAAATAATGTTTTTGTGAAATACAACTAGCTCTTTACTCTCACGAAGTAATGAGTAAGGGATCACAAGCTGTTTCCATATTTCTAGATGTAGTAATCAACGGAAAGCCATCGAATAAAACATAAGGGGTATCTGACGTTCCCCAAGGTAGTGTTATAGGACCTCTGCTATTCCTGATCTATATAAACGGTTTAGGAGACAATACGAGCAGCCCTCTTAGATGTTTTGCTAATGATAGTGTCATTTGACGTCTCGTAAAGTCATCAGAAGATCAAAATCAGTTGCAAAAGTATTTAGACAAGATACCTGAATAGTGCGAAAAGTAGCAATACTGAAATGTGTGAACTCCTCCACTTGAAGAGTTACTAAAATGAATCCGTTAAATTTCTGTTACACGACAAATCACACAAATCTAAAAGTTGTCATTCAACTAAATACCTAGGAAGTGCAATTACGAACAACTCGAATTGGAACGATCACGTAATTAATGTTGTGGGGAAGGCAAACAAAATCCTGCGTTTTATTGACAAAAGAGTTAGAAGATGCAACGGGTCTATTAAAGAGGCCGGCAACACTACGCTTGTCCGTCCACCGCTAGCACACTGCTATGCAGCATGGGATCCTTACCAGATGCGACTGACGGAGGACATTGAAAAAGTTCTAAGAAGAGCGGCTCGTTTTGTATTGTCGCGAAATAGGGCAGAGTGACACGAATATAATACGCGAGCTGGGATAGCAATTGTTAGAACAAAGGCATTTGTAGTTGTAACGAGAACTTCTCATGAAATTTCGGTATTCAATCTTCTCCTCCACATGCGACAATATTTTTTTGACGCCCACCCACCTAGAGAGAAGTGATAATTGTAATAAAATAAGAGACGTCAGAGCTCGCACGGTAATAAAGTGTTCATTTTTCCCGCGCTCCGTTAGAGAGTGAAACGGTAGAGAAATAGTGTGGAAGTGGTTCAATGAACCAGCTACCAGGCACTTAAGTGTGAAGTGCTCAATAATTATTTAGATGTAGACTGATCAAAACTAGAAGGTATGTTCCTATAATTATATGTCCGAAAATCTGTACTAGGAAAATCTGTCCTCTCATACCCTTCTGTTACGTAGAAGTACACACTGTATGTGGCTACCATGCATCGTAACACATCTTTCAGCTCTTCTCACAGTGAATCACGCACTCTTTTGAATACATCTGACTCCGTTCGGATTGCACCACATGCACTGGTTTGACATCATTACAGAATGCAGGCTTTCACGACTGGTATTTGCGGTATTATTGATTCTTGTTTTATATGCAAAAGGCTGTGGTCCAAGGCAGCGGTCTGACGACGCCACGAAGCGATCGTTACGTGAATACGTATAAAGAGTTCGATATGTTGAGCTTGTTTGAGATTGTAATTGCTTTCTGAGACGATGAAAGCCTCTGATGACGTCTCCAGCATAGGAAGACGAAACGTTAGGCAGAAAATTATACCCTGGACCACAGCATCATGCCCGTAAAGCAAATATCAACAGTTGGTCACATGTTACTGTAATGTCATGTTACCAGACCTCCTCGACCATCCCATCGCCCAAGAAACATCACGGTGTGGTAGTGTCGCACGATCCGTGGCATACGGAGCGGTGACCCGTTGTCCACAAGTCATAGTCGTTTGTCTTTCCAAGGCCCTTGTGCAGTTGTGTATGCAATTGAAGGTACTCTGGATTTTCATGCAGTTCGTCACAATCATTGCTTTAAGTCGATGGACTGCGCAAGTAAATTACACACAATTCTCTAGAAAGAGTCAACCATTGCCAAGCAATTTTCGTGTGCTCGCACCAAATCTGAAGCCATTGTTACATCTGCTTTATCATCACATTCAATAGACGTTACTGTAGGTGCGCAGAATGGTATTCCTTGATTTAATTTTGCAACCATGGCCCTATGGAAGTGTTCCCTATCCTAACACAATACTTTGATACCAAACTATGAAACTGACTGAAATGAAATGCACAACTAATAAAAAAATCGGAAATAATAGGCACATGCATTATGGACACATTAGAAACATTTGGTGTAGAAAAGAAAGTTGTAGCTTGTGCTGGTGATAGTGTTAACACTAATTTCGGCGATAAACGAAACAGTGGAATGTTGGGAGAGTCCACTTGAAGGGAAGTAACCCAGGCAGGCGAACAATCATACGGCACGCGCGAGTAACAATCATACGGCACTGCATAGAGACTTTTTGAGCACCCCGTACTATACAAAAACTCCGTGGTTGTTCAGACATTGATATCAGTTTTCAACAATAATATACTGAACTGTGAGAAAGAATCAAATTCTATACCTGAATCTGTTTGCATTTTAGAATCTGCCTTAGAAACTCTCGGGGGAAGGTATGAACATAATTATATGCCCTTAAAAATAGAGGAAATGGTTCAAATGACTCTGAGCACTATGGGACTTAACATCTGAGGTCATCAGTCCCCTAGAACTTAGAACTACTTAAAACTAACTAACCTAAGGACATCACACACAACCATGCCCGAGGCAGGATTCGAACCTGCGACCGTAGCGGTCACGCGGTTCCAGACTCAAGCGTCTAGAACCGCTCGGCCACAACGGCCGGCACAGAGGAAATAGTTACACATAAAAACAATGAAGGCCATTCACAGCATCTGACACCTCTGGCAAAGAGATGACAGTTGTGTACAGTTCTGCTACTAAATATTTGCAGAAGTGGTTGCCTCAGTATCAACAGTTCAGACTATTCAAGTGGATATAGCTCTCAAAAATTCCCATACGGAAGGATGTTGAAAACTGTATCCCGTACCTCAGCGAACACACAGTTGTAAGCGTGATGATACATTGTGCTTTGATCTGTTTTGTAATTTTACAACATTTCTGAAAGACTAACGCAGCAAACAAAATCAACCAGCAGCTTATGTGTGGTGTACATACTTCAATCAGTTATCGGGTGTTGCTGAGAGAGATTTCTTCAGCCTCCAAATATTCGTGGCATAAAAATGGAAAAGACAATAATGAGATATCAGAGGGTCCTGCTGACGAGTAAACTTTCAAGGTACTGTATATCCAGTTTTAAGAAACCATGGAAAGTCGCTATTTTCATTTAGCATAGTTTTTAAGTTGTAAACCGCGTGATTTTATCGATAAGGTATGTCCTGCTTTTTTATATGCACTGTTCTCTTTTTTATGATGAACGTACGGTAGCGCTTACAGCAGGGGTAACATTCTGCAACACCACTGGTAATTCATTGTGTAGAAGTAGGTGATACACAGAATCTATTAATCCGTCTGGTATACTGTATGGCCCAATGATTCTGTCAATTCTTCTCCATACGCTGATAGTGAGAGATCCTGATGCCTCACCTACATGGTAGCTCGAGGATTTGTATCTGCCCACACATGCGTACTGTGGTAATTGACAATTTCACCTCTTGTGAACCCTACCTACACCACCAAATACTACTCATTACTCGTCACAAGTAAAACGTCCCATGTCTCAACAGGTATTGGTTTCCAAACATATAATTATAGGAAATTTTCTTTTTGCTTGCGCCAATGCAACATCATATGGGAATATGTGGCATTTCTTTTAAAACGGCTTGTATTCGTAGATGTAATTGTGCCTTCTCTTTTGTAATGATACAGTGATGTACGTGTAGTAGTATGTTTTACATTTTTACTCCTGCAGTGGAAACACTTGGAAATAGTATATGCTTTGAAGTAAAAATAAACAAGACGCGCCGGCCGCGGTGGTCTAGCGGTTCTAGGCGCGCAGTCCGGAACCGCGCGACTGCTACGGTCGCAGGTTCGAATCCTGCCTCGGGCATGGATGTGTGTGATGATGTCCTTAGGTTAGTTAGGTTTAAGTAGTTCTAAGTTCTAGGGGACTGATGACCACAGATATTAAGTCCCATAGTGCTCAGAGCCATTTGAACCAAACAAGACGCAGCAAAGACGCAAGGATGAGGTTTCTCAGTCGTGTTCGTTTATTTGTCTGAGGTCTGGTACTTGCTTTTACTCCTGGGAAATCTGTGTGACATAGGATATTAGCACTGTAGATTCCTCCACGTGACAGACGAACATTTTTCAGATGTTTTGGGCAATGCTGGAGTAAACGTAGAAAAGTTCTTCCGAGAGCGTTCGAATACCACGCTCTGCGAAAAGAGCAATGGTGTCCGCAACGTCCCATCCGGCTAATGATCCTTTTTTCCGTTGTCGTGGACGACATTCTTGTGCATTTGACCGCAACGCCGTTCTCGTATTTCTAAGCCAAGAGGCACCCAGTTCACTTTTGTACACGCTCTATTTCCGTCCACGTGTTTCCCCGACATATTTGTGGTCTCGTCGACAAAGTTGTTATTTCTGGTCTAAAAAAAAGTCAAGGAACAGCAGAAGAAAAAGGACGAGGAGGAGAATTCCAGCGAGCAGGAAGCAGTAATTGCTGCCGCTCCTCGGCGTTAAAAGGGGAACCGAGTGCTTGGCAGTGTTCCACATGACAGAGTGAAATGAGGGGTGGGGGGGAGGGAGGTGAGGCGCAGGACTCCTCTAAAGGCGGGTCCACACTGAGCGCGCCGCGCCGTGCCGCGCTGCTGCAGCCCGCGCACAGCTGTAGCAGAGAGGAGAGCGCCGTCCGCGCCCCGCCGCGCCGCTCCGAGACGCGCACTGCGTTCCAGTTGGAGCGCGCGCGTGGTCTGAAGATGGAGCGAGCGAAGCCCCGTCTAAACTGAGCGCGCGCAAACGCGCCACTTCCTTTGATGTACCGACAACGGCCGGAAATCTGCGCGGCGCGGCGCGGCACGACGCTGCGCAGCGCGGTTCGCCGTCCACAAGGAGCGCGCAGAGCCGTTTTGCGCAGCGCGGCGCGGCGCGCTCAGTGTCGACCCGCCTTAACACCTCTCACTGGGGGCCACTCGATTCAGATGCGTTTTATTTCCCTCCTTGAAATTTAACAACTGAGGCGAAAGTTGTCGCGATAGATCTCACTTCAAGATACAAAGCACGCCAAAAACGTGTAGATTTTTATTATTAGCGTACTATTTCATCGTACAGCACTTTTTGCATTATCCCTACTTGTATCCCTCAAGTATCTCGTCATTCTTTGGTTCCCTTTTGCTTCACCCCCAACCAAGAAAACGTTTTTATTCTACTTTGCATATTCCTTCACCACTAGTCACCACAATATTTTGGAAGACTTTCCTTTATTTCCTTCCCTTACACCAGGTTTTTGTTCCACCTTACTTTCAACCTTGCAATTTGTGTTTCTCCTGTGGAGTACTCATGCAGAAGTAGCACTAAAAATGTAAAAAGTAATGCAAAATCTGTAATAAGTAATGCAAAATCTCTCTAGTTTTCATAATTTAGGAAGGGACTGACGGAGTATATCGAAAAAGTTTGTATTATCGCGAAATATGGGGGAGAGTGCCACAGAAATGATACAGGATTTGGGCTGGAAATCATTAAAAGAAATGCGTTTTATGTTGCGACGGAATCTTCTCACGAAACTCCAATCAGCAACTTTCTCCTCCGAATGCGAAAATATTTTGTTGACACCGACATACATATGGCGGAACGATCACCACGATAAAATAAGGGAAATCAGAGCTCGTACGGAAAGATATAGGCGTTCATTCTTTCCGCGCGCTATACGCGCCTCTGCCAGGCACTTGTGATTTGCAGAGTATCCATGTAGATGTAGATGAAGGGAGGAATATTAAGATTTGACAAGTTCAGGTTGCAGGAGAATGGTGAAGGGAATCAGCCATCCCTGTTTCAAGGGAACCATTCCGGCTTTCGCCTTAAATGATAGGTAAACGACATAAAAGCTATACCTGGATGGTTTGTAACATATTAATCCTAGCCTCGCTGTGGACTAGACCTCTTACCTGTTGTGGTCACCAAAGCCGTTGCCTGGCATTCAATGGAGAAGGTTTTGTTCAACCTGGTGGTGATTGGCCTGTCTTTCAGTAATTCATCCAAGGAACCTATTATGCTGGGCTAAGGACTAGCGACTCCCTGAAAAAATAAATATTTTCAAATACCTTTCGGAAGCAATATGTGAGAAATCCTGGCATTGGACAGCAATTTGCAGATTACTTCGAAAACCATAGACTCCGTATCGTACTAATAAGCCACACCTCCAACAGCTCCGTAGGACGAGTGCCCTCGTCCACCACGTTAAAGGACGGCCAGCGGCAGACACACGCCCACTTGTACTTGAAACCACTTCACTACGAGTTGCATCTACGACTCCATCGTTCATGCCTTACTACAGCTAGCTTATCGTAGATGACATTGTAATAGCTGGACTCGGTTTCTTGCTGCATTATTTGTAATGTGTCCTCATACATTTGGAGAAATACAACTTACGCAAATCTCCGGTGTACTGTGTTGTCTGTTGCTATTAGCATGAGCAAGAAGTAGCCAATGGAAATACTTGCAGCCTCCTCCTGAGACTGGATGGACGAAAGGAGCTGCTATTAAAACTATTTCATAGAACTTCATGGAACTCACTAAATCGATGAGTTAACTGGGAGTCATAAAAGAGATAGGGGGCATTTTGCTGCCCTCTGAGGTGGAGATGGTGCTTCAAAATACGTGACATTTCTAAAGCTGGTAGTCAGTGATCCTTAGCGACCAACAAAACTACTTTTCCAATATGAAACTCTCTCTTTGGTCCAATCCTATGCAAGGGTGTTGTGGCACCACGAAGTAGGACCTTTGGCGACTGCCTCTTGAATACCACAGAGGCAGTTTAACTAAAGAATAGACATCTCTAAAAAGGTAGTCACAGACGTTGGACAGACAAACATAGGTACAAGGGAGAGAACGGTGAAGGAATCTTAGTCAACAGAATAAATACTTCAATTAATTGAAAGAAGAAGCAAGTTAAAAACGTTCAGCCAAATACAGCAATACACGTCCATCTGGAATTAAATAAATGAGAAGTTTAGGAAAGCCAATGTGAAAAGGCTGCTGTTTTGGGCACGGTGACTTGCTTGCTGCCAGCACATTCAGGTCAAGCCCTTAATCTCGTCTATCAACTGTAGTGGCGCAAGTCTTCTAGATCTTCTGCTGTCGACTTTTCCCTCTATCATTGTTATTTCCATTGCCCGTTGCCTTCTAGTAATATGACCAAAATATTTTAGCTGATTTTGGTTGACAAAAGTTGACAGTCGTGTTGTGATGCCGAGCTGTCTCAACATCGATTCATCAGTGCGATCCATGGTTTCTGAAGTAATCTTCTATAGCATTACGTTTTCGAAGCATCAACCCTGCGAAGGTCCGCTGTCTTCATCGTGTAAGACTCTGCTGCATAGGTCGCGATAGGGAAGGTTAGGACTTCGGACGAGGGTGAGCGTTGTCTTGGCAGTGATGAAAGTGTCCTTCCAGATGCGAGCAAGTTTTGCGGTAGAATTTCTCGCAATCGAAACGCGCCTACAGATAACACGCTCGCAATCTCCAGCATCAGTGACAACAGATCCTAAATACCGAAGCGACTGGCAACCTCAGAACCATCCCCAGCTCGTGGTCTAATGCGGTCTCTGGATCATGGGGTCCCAGGTTCGATGCCCGGCCGGGTTGGGGACTTTCTCCGCACGGAGACTAGGTGTTTTTGTTGTCCGCATCATTTCATGATCGTTCGTGAAAGTGGCGAATCTGGACTGTGTAAAGATTGGGAAATTGTACGGGAGCTGATAACCGCGCAGCCGGCCGAAGTGGCCGCGCGGTTCTGGCGCTGCAGTCTGGAACCGCGAGACCGCTACGGTCGCAGGTTCGAATCCTGCCTCGGGCATGGATGTGTGTGATGTCCTTGGGTTAGTTAGGTTTAACTAGTTCTAAGTTCTAGGGGACTAATGACCTCAGCAGTTGAGTCCCATAGTGCTCAGAGCCATTTGAACCATAACCGCGCAGTTGAGCGCCCCCCAAACCAAATACACTCCTGGAAATGGAAAAAAGAACACATTGACACCGGTGTGTCAGACCCACCATACTTGCTCCGGACACTGCGAGAGGGCTGTACAAGCAATGATCACACGCACGGCACAGCGGACACACCAGGAACCGCGGTGTTGGCCGTCGAATGGCGCTAGCTGCGCAGCATTTGTGCACCGCCGCCGTCAGTGTCAGCCAGTTTGCCGTGGCATACGGAGCTCCATCGCAGTCTTTAACACTGGTAGCATGCCGCGACAGCGTGGACGTGAACCGTATGTGCAGTTGACGGACTTTGAGCGAGGGCGTATAGTGGGCATGCGGGAGGCCGGGTGGACGTACCGCCGAATTGCTCAACACGTGGGGCGTGAGGTCTCCACAGTACATCGATGTTGTCGCCAGTGGTCGGCGGAAGGTGCACGTGCCCGTCGACCTGGGACCGGACCGCAGCGACGCACGGATGCACGCCAAGACCGTAGGATCCTACGCAGTGCCGTAGGGGACCGCACCGCCACTTCCCAGCAAATTAGGGACACTGTTGCTCCTGGGGTATCGGCGAGGACCATTCGCAACCGTCTCCATGAAGCTGGGCTACGGTCCCGCACACCGTTAGGCCGTCTTCCGCTCACGCCCCAACATCGTGCAGCCCGCCTCCAGTGGTGTCGCGACAGGCGTGAATGGAGGGACGAATGGAGACGTGTCGTCTTCAGCGATGAGAGTCGCTTCTGCCTTGGTGCCAATGATGGTCGTATGCGTGTTTGGCGCCGTGCACGTGAGCGCCACAATCAGGACTGCATACGACCGAGGCACACAGGGCCAACACCCGGCATCATGGTGTGGGGAGCGATCTCCTACACTGGCCGTACACCACTGGTGATCGTCGAGGGGACACTGATAGTGCACGGTACATCCAAACCGTCATCGAACCCATCGTTCTACCATTCCTAGACCGGCAAGGGAACTTGCTGTTCCAACAGGACAATGCACGTCCGCATGTATCCCGTGCCACCCAACGTGCTCTAGAAGGTGTAAGTCAACTACCCTGGCCAGCAAGATCTCCGGATCTGTCCCCCATTGAGCATGTTTGGGACTGGATGAAGCGTCGTCTCACGCGGTCTGCACGTCCAGCACGAACGCTGGTCCAACTGAGGCGCCAGGTGGAAATGGCATGGCAAGCCGTTCCACAGGACTACATCCAGCATCTCTACGATCGTCTCCATGGGAGAATAGCAGCCTGCATTGCTGCGAAAGGTGGATATACACTGTACTAGTGCCGACATTGTGCATGCTCTGTTGCCTGTGTCTATGTGCCTGTGGTTCTGTCAGTGTGATCATGTGATGTATCTGACCCCAGGAATGTGTCAATAAAGTTTCCCCTTCCTGGGACAATGAATTCACGGTGTTCTTATTTCAATTTCCAGGAGTGTATTACAATCGTCACCTCGTAACGAGCAGTATTTGTGATGTTAGCTCTGTTGTCATTATGGCGATTTACAATCATCATTTTGATCTTTGTATTGTTGATTTCAAGGCCATAATCTCTCCATTGTTCAGCCAATCTTCGCATAATGATTTCCAGTTGATGCTCGTCTGTTGCAATTATCAGAGTGTCATCCAACATGGAAGGTGTGGAATCCCATATTAATACCATCCCACAGGCGTCGTTGCGTTGTTTTCCAGTGGCGAGAGGCCACTGAGGACATCTGCAGCGGCTCTGTACCATTAAACAAAAGTGCGAGGTTATCCACATCGGTACTACAAAAATCCGAAAAAATTTTGGGTATACGATAAATCGCACAAATCTAAGGGCTTTCAATTCGACTAAATACCTAGGAATTACAATTACGAGCAACTTAAATTGGAAAGACCACATAGATAATATTGTGGGGAGGGCGAAACAAAGATTGCGCTTTTTAGGCAGAACATTTAGAAGATGCGACAACCCACTGAAGAGACAGCCTACATTACACTTGTCCGTCCTCTGCTGGAATATTGCTGCGCGGTGAGGGATCCTTACCAGGTAGGACTGACGGAGGACATTGAAAAAGTGCAAAGAAGGGCAGCTCGTTTCGTGTTACCGCGCAGTAGGGGTGAGAGTGTCACTGATATGATACGCGAGTTGGGGTGGCAGTCACTGAAACAAAGGCGGTTTTCTTTGCGGCGAGATCTATTCACGAAATTTCAAACTTTCTGTTCCGAATGCGAAAATATTTTGTTGACACCCACCTACGAAGGGAGAAATGATCATCATAATAAAATAAGAGGATCCGAGCTCGTACGGATCCACGCCACGCGCCAGTCGAGAGTGGAATGGTAAAGAAGTAGTATGAAAGTGGTTCGATGAACCCTCTGCCAGGCACTTAAGTGTGAATTGCAGAGGAACCATGTAGATGTAGATGTAGATGTAGCGCCCTCGGCCACCGCGATATAGGACGGCCAGTGGCAGACACAGCCCACTTGCACTAGGAGCCACTTCGCTACGAGTCGCATCTCCAACTCCCATCATTCGTGCCTTACTTCAGTGAGCCTATCCTAGTTTACACTGTGAAAGTTGGACTGTGTTTCTTGCTGCATTATTTGTAATGAGTCTTCTTACACTTCGATAAATGCAAGTTAAGTAAATCTCCCATTTACTGTGTTATTTTGTTCACTAGTCATTTCTGCCCCTGCCCGGCTTTCCTATGACGGTTGCCACACCTCTCCTTACAGTTGTGTACGAAGTCGTACACAACAGAAGGCCTACATAAACTCTAAAGTGAATTTCTGTGTAACACTGTCGGAAGTTTAGAGAATCTGTTCTACATTCAGAAATTATTCCAGTGGTGTAGAGACATGATCTGTGACATCTAGGCCTGTTTCATTGATTATCAAAAGGCTTTTGATAGTGTACAATATTATCAGATGGCCTAGGTACTGAAAATAGTGGGATGGATACTAAAGACCTCCGAATCAGAATTAATCCATATTCGTATCAATATGCTGCTCTAAGAGTAGGAAATAAGAAAACTGATACATTAAAAATATGCTTAAGAGTAAGGCAGGGCAGTATTTTGTCGCCTCTGGTATCTGATCTTTATTCTGAATATCTTTTCAAAGAAGCCCTCGAAAACGTCGAAGAAGGAATTGTCTTGAATGGAGAGTAGCTGGACGATATCCGAATCAGCTAAAGCAGTGAGCCTTATGGCCTACAAATCAATGCATCTAAAAGAAAATTATTGGTCATCAGCAAGAAAGACATATCAGACTGTTATCCAAGTATTAATGGTAAACATATCGGACAAGTAAACAAATACACAGTAATATTAACAACCAGTGGAACAATTCCCAAGAAATTAAAGTACTTAATAAGAAAGCAGAGCCATGTTTTGTAAAATGACTTGTGTGTTCAAGACTCATCACTTCTCAATCAAAATAAAATTAATATTGCTACGTTGGTACATATTTCCTATTCTTTTGTGTGGAGCTGTAATCCGAAATTTGACAGAAAGACGGGCAAACGACTTGAGGAATTTGAGATATGGCTGTAGAGGAGAATGCCGAACATAAGAGTGCGTTCTCCACAAAATGACGAAAGAAAAAGAAGTCCTAAAAACAGTAAAATGCAGAAAACCACAATATCTTGGTCATGTAATGATGCATGGAAACACTGAAACTGCTACAGAACGTTCTTCAAGCAAAGATACCTGGTAAATGAAAACGATAAAGAAGAAGAGCAATTTGGTTCCGAAACTTGACGTGGACTTCACGCATGAGCAGGATAGTTTCTCGAACAACCAAAAGCAATATTGCTGTGATGGTCACTAACATCCGGAACGGATAGGCACTAGAAAAAGAAGAAGAAGGAGTGACAGTACCTGTGCCCAGTAGGTAGAGACCTCATATCATAGCCTATAGCTGAATGTTGCTTTTAATAACATTGATGGATGTGCCGAGAAGTAACTGAAATCAAGAAAATACGTTTTCTTGTCCAGTTCTACTAAATGGAGTTAGGTAGCTGCAGAGTATTACCGATTGTTTGTGAAGTAGTGAAAAGTTTAACGCTGTTTCGCGGATCAAATCAAGGTCGGCGATCTTTATTTAGACTACCCGTAATATCGCAGCAGCCCGTCAGCAAACGCTTCCTGGTAAGTCTTCGGAGAAAAACGTAATTAGTCTCGGGTTCCATTCATCGTTAAAAATCGGTAAATTCGGGCCGCAACCGTGAGTAATATTTCGCGTCATGCCAAGTCCTCCCTAGGAAGAGACAGAATGGATATTTCAACCTGTAGAGAAATTTAAACTGTTACCTGCTCAATACGAGTTTAATGCCTTAACCACCATGCAACCTCTCTCCGTTCAAGGAATTAGGGGAAAAGGTATAAACAGCACTAGCTCAGGGACACAAACAAGCTATTTTTACGAAAGTTGAATGTGTCATTATTACAGAAGTACTGCAGAAAAGTACCACTGCAGACCATTGGCACTGCAGTCTGTTGGCGCAACTTCTCTGAGACCAGACAAGAGGTTGATGCGGAGCACTGGAAGAAGTTAATGTTGTTGTTGACATCAATCCAAAGACAGTTCGTAAATATCTAGGAGTAACTATCGGGAGCGACCTTAAGTGGAGAGGCCACATGAAATAAACAGTACAAAAGGCACACACCAGACTGGGATTCATAGGAAGAGTAATAAGAAAATGTAACTCATCCACGAAAAAAGTGGCTTTCAAGGCGCTTGTTGGACCGATTCTTGAGTATAGTTCATCAGTCTGGGTCTCTTACCAGGTAGTACTGATAGAAGAGACAGAGAAGATCCAACAAAGAGCGGCGCGTTTCGTCACGGCATCGTTTAGTCCGCGCGAGAGCGTACAGAGATGCTCATCAAACTCCATTGGCAGACGTTACAAGAGAGGCATAGTGAATTATGGAGAGGTTTACTATTGAAATTTCAAGACAATTCTTTCCTGGAAGAGCCGGACAGCATATTACTTCCTTTCACACATCTCGCGAAATGACCACGATGAAAAAATTTGAGAAATTAGAGGTAATACAGAGGCTTGCCGACAATGATTCTTCCCGCTCGCCATTTGCGAGTGGAAAAGGGAAAGGGAGAACAGTTAGTAGTATCAGAAGTACCCTCCGCCAAACACCGTGAGGTGTCTCGAAGAGAATTGATGTAGATGCAGATGTAGCTGTGTTCTGATACAGCTTTAGTATCTTGTGGAAGTCTTCTTCTTTCTGCACAATAACTACATCCTACATCCATTTGAACCCGCTTACTGGATTCACGCTTTTGTCTTCCTCTACAATTTTTACCGCTTCCCTCCATTAACAAATTAACTATTTTTTCATGTGTCCTGCCTAGCCATATCTTCTCTTAATCATGTTCTTTTCTCCCAAATTTCACTCAGTACCTCCTCATTAAACACCAGATCTACTCATCTATTCAAACAATTCAAATTTCTTCTTCTCTGTGCTGCTTATCATCCACGTTTAGCCTTCGTAAAAGGGTGCACTCAAAACAAATACTTCCAGAAAATACTTCGTAATGCATTAATATACGAGGGTTATTCGGAAAGTAAGGAACAATCGGTCACGAAATAGAAGCCACAGTGAAAATCTGTTGAAGTTTTGCACAGGTGTGTTGGGCAGTGTCTCTAGTACGCCCATCGATTGCGTTATGTCGTTCTTTTTAGTTCTGAGCACACAGGGAGCACATAAAGATACCTAGAACAATATTGTCTCCCGCCAAGTACGAGGGTCTGATGAGAAATGTCGCCTGAAGCTATGCAGCCAACATTACATAACTGTCGTGCGTTTTCTTCTTCAAGACAATCCTCAACCGCATTCTGCAGGGGCAATGAAGATGCTCCTGCATCGTTTTCAATTGGAAATGTTTGATTACTCATAATACAGCCCGTCATGTTCTCCCTCTGAGTTTTATCTCTGCTCACTTGAAACGCTGGCTATGAAGACAACATTTTGGCACAGACAACGAGCTGTAGGCCAGCGTAGAGAATTGACGGAAAGCACTGATGGGTTCCTTCTATAACGAGGGTATTGGAAAGTAGGTACAACGCTACGACAAACGTCTAAGTCGGATCGGCGACTACGGAGATAAGTAGCAGGAAGTTGTAGCTAACTGTTGCAAATAAAACAGTTTTGATTTTCACTGTGGTTTCCATTTCGCGACCTATCGTTCTTTACTTTCCGAATAGCCTTCGTATATTAAATTACTGGCCCGCCGTGGTTTTGCAGGTTAGCACTAGGTGTCTACGACATATCGGTAATAAAATACGTTCAAAAATTTCCCTCATGGATCAGTCTATCTACTAGTGAAAAACGTATCAAAATTTCTTCAGCAGTTCCTGAGATTGTCCTACACATACAAACAGAAAAACGAGTCTGGGTCTTTGATACGTCATAATTCAGTCAATTTGTTTTAGTGAAAACCCATTTGTTTTAGTGAAAACCGTACCAAACTCCTTATTTCCTGAGACTAGCCTTCACATACAGACACAAAAACGTGGCAAGGGACTTTCATTTTAATATGAGTAGTAGATACACTGAGCAACAGAATTTAAAGGATCACTTTTTCGAAATGTTGCGATTGTCTCCATTTGCGACGCAGTAGTTTTAAATCTGCCTCAAAGATGCCTAAAACTTGCTTTGTAATGGTGCAAAAGCGTTGCATCCTGAGACGTCATCCTCGGGCTCGACGACGCTTCAAACAGCAAGGTACTGACACTTGTGGAAAAAAGGCCAGAGCTCATAAAATTGAGGTCACATGTAAGATGATCTTATATATTTTATAATTAAACGTTTCCCTGAGACATTTAAGTCTCTTCGTTATCTACGATAATGATCGAACTAGAAGAAATGAATTAAAATTTGTGCTGGCGCCGGGACTCGAACCTGGGTCTTCATGCTTGCTTTTTTTTTTCTTTGATATTTTTCGTTGCGTTTGGTCCGAGCGGACGTCACAAGACATTCATTCAAGTTGATCGTTGATTCCTTTACCCATTTTTTATTTTTTTATTTTATTACGCAGAGCGAGCAGCCCTCTGACCGAAGACGCTGAGCTACCATGCTGGCTTGCTAGGCAGAAATGCTAACCATTACACCACCACAACACAATGGTCAACATCGCTGCACGAAGTAGCCAAGTTGAGTGCCTTCCTTACCACCAACTTTCCCATTATGTACAACGCTGTGGTGCTATTCCAGTGCCGGAGAACCCTGGCAGTGGTAACAATGTAAGGAAAAATAAGCTGAATATATGAACTGAAGTTTGTATTGAGGAGGGCACTCAACTTGGGTAGTTCGTGTAGCAATGTGTTGTGGCGGTGTAATGGTTAGCATTTCTGCCTAGCAAGCACGAAGACCTGGGTTTGAGTCCTGATTGCATCTCAAATTTTAATTCATTTCTTCTGTTTCGAACATTATCGTACATGTAAGATGGGTTAATGATGGCAAATTGGTACCAGATTTCACCATACAATTCTGCCCAACGCCACCGTGGATGTGTCACCCGATGGGACGACCGGCACAGCGCCTCCTATCTCCGCGATGGAAGTCAAAAGCTCGACTCCCAGTGTCGAAATCAAGCGAGTTCTCTTATCAGTGGCTGATAAAAACATTTCAGACACACCGCCACTCACAATCGACACGAAAAGGCCTCAGGGGGTGGAATAACGGATGTCAGTGAAACTACCCCTTCGTTTGGGGCATTGATTCCCACACATTCCGCGACCGAAAACGACAGTTCGCAGTACGATGAGCAACAGAACGATGTTCTTGATAACCTTCGATACTTCTGACACTCCGGACGTATCCACCCTTCTCCAAGGACATTGTGTGGGTGCATCACCATCGAACGTGATCGCACCCATTTGGAGAGCAGTTTTTACTCTCACGTGAGAGAGCGTGAGGGCCATGCGATGGGACCATCACGACCATCCACCTCTCAAGAAATGTAATAAATATCAAAAAAGCTGTCAGTTGTAACTTCGCCTCTGTTGTGACTGACAATTCGCAATTTTCCACAAACACAACTTCCATTTGTGTAAGTTTACAAGGTTGATGAGTGAACAACAAAAGAAAGGTAACAATAACAATGCCAGTAAAAGTCTTCTAATTGAGGCAAACAAAAGTTCACTTCTAATTTTCCACAAATGTTCGTGGTAACAAACACACACACGAGTAAAAGTCCAATTTAGAGACGAAGACATAATCTTCGGCGGTCGAAGTCCATCAGGTCGGCATCCGGAGTGAACTGAACTTCAGGGCTGGTTCTAGTCCCTAAATAGCTGTCTCAAGTCAATCAGGCTTTGGTGTAGTGACACTTCCGGCAGGCCGTGACTCGAGGTCCCCCTGCAGGAAGTAGTGCTCGGAATGTCTGTTTCCATTATCTTGTATGTAAATAGCCGGTGTTTACCATGTGCTTTTGGTATGCCTTGGACATAGACAACCTCGTTCTCTGTGGTGCAATATGGGTTGCCAGCCCTCAGGGGCTACCTTGGCTCCGATATAACAGCCTCCAATTTATTTTACAGTCTATCGGTTTCAGCGATACAAAATGCCATCATCAGGACCTCTATTCTAGATAGAGGTTTTTGTCTACAGCTTTGCACACGATTGTAAGGAGAGGTGAGGTACAGAGAGGTGCAGCAACTGTCGTTGGACATGAGCAGAAATAATTAGCGAGCAAGTCAACACAGTAAACAGAAGATTTACTTAACTCGCATTCCTCCATGTGATCAAAGACTCATTAGAAGAATTGGAGTCCAGTTCATACAATAGTAACTAGGATGAGTCTCTCTGTACTAAGAACGAACGATGGTGTCGTAGCGATGAGGCTCCAATTGCAAGTGGGTCGGCGGCTGCCTCCAGCCTTTCTAGACTACTGGCCATTAAAATTGCTACACCACGAAGATGACGTGCTACAGACGCGAAATTTAACTGACTGGAAGAAGGGGTGTGATATGCAAATGATTAGCTTTTCAGAGCATTCACACAAGGTTGGCTCCGGTGGCGACACCTACAATGTGCTGACATGAGGAAAGTTTCCAACCGATTTCTCATACACAAGCAGCAGTTGACCGGCGTTGCCTGGTGAAACGTTGTTGTGATGTCTCGTGTAAGGAGGAGAAATGCGTACCATCATACGTTTCCGACTTTGATAAAGGTCGGAATGTAGCCTATCGCGATTACGGTTTATCGTATCGCGACATTGCTGCTCGCGTTGGTCGAGATCCAATGATTGTTAGCAGAATATGGAATCGGTGGGTTCAGTAGGGTAATACGGAACGCCGTGCTGGATCCCAACGGCCTCGTATCACTAGCAGTCGAGATGACAGGCATGTTATCCGCATGGCTGTAACGGATCGTGCAGCCACGTCTCGATCCCTGAGTCAACAGATGGGGACGTTTGCAAGACAACAACCATCTGCACGAACAGTTCGACGACGTTAGCAGCAGCATGGACTATCAGCTCGGAGACCATGGCTGCGGTTACCCCTGACGCTGCATCAGAGACAGGGGCGCCTGCGATAGTGTACTCAACGACGAACCTGGGCGCACGAATGGCAAAACGGCATTTTTTCGGATGAATCCAGGTTCTGTTTATAGCATCATGATCGTCGCATCCGTGTTTGGTGACATCGCGGTGAACGCACATTGTATGCGTGTATTCATCATCGCCATACTGGCGTATTACACGGCGTGATGGTATGGGGTGCCGTTCGTTACACGTCTCGGACACCTCTTGTTCGCATTGACGGCACTTTGAACAGTGGACGTTACATTTCAGATGTGTTACGACCCGTGGCTCTACCCTTCATTCGATCCCTGCGAAACCCTACATTTCAGCAGGATAATGCACGGCCGCATGTTGCAGGTCCTGTACGGGCCTTTCTGGATACAGAAAATGTTCGACTGCTGCCCTGGCCAGCACATTCTCCAGATCTCTCACCAATTGAAAGCGTCTGGTCAATGGTGGCCGAGCCACTGTCTCCTTACAATACGCCAGTCACTACTTTTGATGAACTGTGGTATCGTGTTGAAGCTGCATGGGCAGCTGTACATGCACACACCATCCAAGCTCTGTTTGACTCAATGCCCAGGCGTATCAAGGCCGTTATTGCGGCCAGAGGTGGTTGTTCTGGGTATTGATTTTTAAGGATCTATGCACCCAAATTGCGTGAAAATGTAATGACATGTCAGTTCTAGTATAATATATTTGTCCAATGAATACCCGTTTATCATCTGCATTTTTTCTTGGTGTCGCAATTTTCATGACCAGTAGTGTATACTGCGGCGGCCGGGGACGCTCGTAGCCCAAAAGCTGCTGGAGGCGTGGATCAGTGGGCGCACACCATTGTGTCCACCAGATCCTGCGCTGTTGTCAGACGGAAACTTGCATTTCCGCTACCAACCGTGGCACGCTAGTGCGGTGGTATCAGCACGTGATACCACACTTTAACCAGCGGCAGTTCCAGACATATTCTGCAAGAAATAGCCGGTGTGGATACAGTGACCTGACGTCCGGTGGGCCTCCCACTCTACTCGTCCTGTGCAAGCGGAAAACCTCAGCACGACTGCAGTTCTCACCCTGCTGGCTATGTGTACTTATCTTTGTTTTTTTTTTTTCATCTGCCGGTCCCCCTGACCTTCCTTGTCACAGTAAGTTTTATTTATTTTTCCTTCTGAGTATATCTTCATCATATCGATTATTGACATTATGTAATGCATTTATTGCATAGTAGGATTCCTAAATAGGCCCTTGACGCTCAGGTGTCTGTCAGACCCACGCGATTACATGTTACTTTTCTCACAACACTTTTGTTTGTGCATGGAGAGGTCAACATATTTTTCTTTTGCCTCTTTAGGTATGGAGGGAGCACGATTTATATTACCGCCAGAGGACGACGATAGTGTACGACGAATTCACACGATGCTCTTCGATGATCTTCGTGAGCTGGGCTTATGCAACACCCCTAACTTCGAGGGTGAGAATGAACTTCAAGATGAGGATTCGGAAAGTGTGGCTAGCGACGACTATTTAGAATCGAGGGAGGAACCATCTGACACGGAACAAGATAATTCCTCGGACGAGGATGACATTGGTGACATTCTTCTTGGTGGTGATGGTGAAAACATATGGACCAAGAAAATTCCGCCTGGAAATAGGAGAATCCTGGAAAGGAACATTATTACACATTTACCTGGTGTGAAAAGACAAGCACAACATGCTACGACCCCTTTAGCCTGTTGGGAACTTTTTTTTTAGGCTGACATAATAAATACTACAGTTCAGTGTACAAACTTCCAAATTAGCACGAAAAAGATAATTTTTCTCGAGAAAGGGATGCGAAGGATACAGACGCTGTAGAATTGAGGACATTTGTGGGCGTAACATATATGCTTGGTTTGAAAAAACTGAATCGTACAAACCTCGAGGAAACATGGCGAACGATACAACCGGTGAGGAATTCACCAGAGTAGTGATGAGCATACAGAGGTTTAGATTTTTATTACAAAATTTACGATTCGACGATAAACGAACTCGTAAAGAGAGAGAAAAAGGTGATAAACTAGATCCCATTAGAGAACTTTTTGAACAAATAGCTGGTAATTTTCAAAAGTGCTATACTATTGGGGAATATGCTACAACTGACGAAAAGCGAAAAGCTTGAGGCTTTCAGTGGAAGATGCCCTTTCAAGCAATATATACCTTCGAAACCCGACAGGTACGGTGTAAAGATGATTGCTCTTACCAATGCACAGACCTTTTATGCCCTCAATTTGGAAATTTATCCTGGGAAACAGCCGCCTGGATCCTTCTCGACTGGAATGTCTCCATACGAAGTGGTGATGCGTCTGGCGAAACCTATACACAATACCGGCAGAAATATTACTGTGGACAACTGGATCAGTAGCTTTTCACTGGCCGAAGAATTGTTGCGTAAAAGATTGACAATGGTTGGGACGGTAAGAAAAAATAAAAAAGAATTGCCACCTGGAATTGCAAATAAACAAAATTTGTATTGCACCCAATTCTTGTTTGATGACACAAAAACTCTTCTTGCATATCAGGCAAAAAAAAAAAGAATAGTAATCCTCTTATCTGGTATGCATCATGACGCTGTGATTTAAAATGAAACAGTAGCCAAAAGGCCGGAAATAATTTCTTTTTACAATGCCACCAAATTTGGGCTTGGCACAGTGGATAGGATATGCAGTTCTGTGAATGTGGCCAGAAATACTCGACGTTGGCCAATGACCGTTTTCTGTTCATTGCCGAATGTTAGTGGAATTAATGCAATGGTAGTGTACAGTTCGCAAGAAGATAATCTTCCAAAAAAAGGCGTACCTTTTTGAAAGAACTTGTTTTTGGTCTTGTTGCTGAGCAGGTGAAACGGAGGAAGTACATACAAAATCTTCCCATGCATCTGAGATCATCGACTGACAACTTATTTGCAATATTGTATCCATAGCCATCGAGAGTAACCAGTGCTAAGACATCGATCCAAGGAAGGAAGAGATTTTACGATTGTTCGAGTAATATTGATAGGAAAACGAACTACCAATGTATGAAATGCCAAAAGTACATTTGCATAAAGGACTATTCCATCTACGTTTGTAAATATTGTTATAAGTACTATTTACACGTAAATAAGAAGTAAAGATTGTTCACACGTAAAGCATACTATTAAAATTTGTTTCTCATTTATAAATATTGTTTATTAGTATATATTTCCTATAGCATTTCTTTATAAATATAATTTGTAAATACATGTATTATACATATTATTATAATGAGGTTCGTTTTATTGTATTCTATAACGATGGTAAACATACGACATGACTTAGGAAAACTAAATATATAGCATTAAACAGCTAAAATTACTCTAAGGTCTGTGAGGCCCGGTGCGACCGCTCCCTTTACCACGAGGAGCGCGACCTCCGGCGGGTTAAATAACAAAATACATGTATTTCATATATGAAAAATAATCAGTGTTTGCAGCAGCGTATGCACGCACAGGTTCAGCTCACGACAATAGCTAGCTGGAGGATGGTGGACAACTACAGCTCTTCGACCTGTGGTAGCAGGAACCGTTTGAGAGTGTCCAGGTAAACTTATCCAGTTATGATTTCCTCTCTGAAGAAAAATTACGCTTGTCTTCGTCGACGATGTACTCCATTACTGTTGTCGATAATTCCGCAGCTCCGTTGTCACAAATTTAGCTTCTGCAGACCGAATGACACATCGTACCTTCTCATGACATGTTGCCATTTGGTATATCCCAAGTCAAGTTCTCAACCAAGGACAAAGGAAAAAAATCTCTGAGAGTTGCTAAACGTTCTAGAACAAACTACGATTCTCTGTCTCTAATAGTTTCTACATTGTGGTTTTATAAATGATAGCGGGACGTCACGGATACACTGAATAAGTCCGGATTGGGAGAGGATAAGATAGATTGAAACTTCTTTATTTAAATGAGTGTGTCTGTACTTAAATTGCAGAATGACTGAGAAGATGAAACTTCTACGTTATTTGATTCAGAAACAGCTGAGTAAAACTGAACGTACTGAGCCTACTTTCACTTTATTTTTTCTTACCATGTCAACACTGACACACAATATTCTAGATCAAAACAATCTGACTGCTCAAAAAAATAACAACCTGACTTTAGATAATTAATTCAAAAGAATGGCCCTGACTAAAACGAAATCTTAACAATAACCTATACATTTCATTAAGCACTTACCTTCATTACGCGAACTACTGCAATACAGCGAGCGTCAGTACTGCCAGATTCTAACTACTGAAGACACTACCTACTAATAGGCATGTGGTTAGCAAAGCAAAGATTTTGTTGCAAACCAAATAATGTATTTTTTTTTTACCTTAATAATGTGACATCCAGTTCAAACACGAATATAAATCGTCATTGACATCTAGTACAAAGGTATATAATCATGAATAAAATTCAATCTCTAAGTCGAAGATGTACAGATCGTTAGCCTACGCTAACACTTCAGACCTCTACCCTCCATCAATGCTAACTTCTCACATCTAACATCCATCTCTGCTGGCTGTTCACCTCCAACTGGCCAACAGTACTTCCATCACTGCTGGCGACTAACTTCCAACTGCCCAACAGAACTGACGATTAAGCCGGCCGGGGTGGCCGAGCGGTTCTAGGCGCTTCGGTCCGGAACCGCGCTGCTGTTACGGTCACAGGTTCGAATCCCGCCTCGGGCATGGATGTGTGTGATGTCCTTAGCTTAGTTAGGTTTAAGTAGTTCTAAGTTCTAGGTGACTGATGACCTCAGAAGTTACGTCCCATAGTGCTCAGAGCCATTTGAACCATTTTTAGAACTGACGATTAACTTCCAACAACGAGTCCAGCCAGCCACAGAGTCTCTTACGAAAAAAGGGGAGTCAGAGATCCAATGCAAAGCGCTGCACAGCGCAACACAGAAGCAGCCCACTTACAAGATAACCAGCTCTGGCTTTTTCAAATGAATCATCCAGAAAATCGCCTTGAATGTTTTAGAGAAACCAAAGAAACGTAAGTCTGGTGGCTGAACAGGGATTAGGAGACCGATTTTAGTGGTTTCGCCACTGCATTACCTATGTGACGGATGCACGAGGAGAAATGAAAGCGTTTCCGTGTTTCTATGTTCTGCAAGAATTTACTCAAAAAGTGAAAGCTGATATTCGGCATTCCTGGGTAAAACTCAATTGTGGAGAATAGCAGAGCAACAGCGATGGGGGGAGGGGGGGGGGGGGGAGGGGAAGTGTGGCTACTGCAACACCCGGCCGCCTCACGTAGAAAAAAATATCAGCTCACATCGAATTCGCATCTTGCCCCACCACACACAGAGCCACCTATCAATTCAGCAACAGTTTCAAAAATGGTGAAACATATAATGAGTACTGATCAATAAAAAGTGCACCCAGAATCAACTGGCGTGAAATCTCAGGATTGTTTGTCCATTTATCACGAAGCTAATATGAGCTATCCCCCCCCTCCCCCCTACCGACCACACCAGCCCCGCCATCCGTCTTCCTCACTCTCCTCTTGTCGGATCCCGGTATGCTCTTGCAGCAGAGTGTAAGCAGTTTTTGAACTTCCTAATGAGACGCTTCAGTTGTTAAGCAACAAGCTGTATGATGCGTGTCTTCTTACGAAAATTTAGCAGAGTTACATCTATATGGATTCATCGATCGTCGGCCGTCGTCCGCTAGCACGCACAAAGCGCATTTGTGTCCAGGCTGCTGCCATGACAACTGTCAACAAACCGGCGTTGCGACCATGCACGCTTCGGATGCGGCACAGTCGTTACAAAGACCACGTGCATGGCAGGTGAGTACTGTTTTGTTTACCTCAGTGCAGTAGCTCCCATATCTAGTCACTGCACCGGAAAGATCGCATTTCAGAAAGAAGTAACGTAGATAGTCAGAATTCAGGATGTCACCGTGGGGCATCAGTGTCATGTCTTTTTCTTTCTTTTCTTTTTCACATTTCCGCCATTTGACTATTAATTGCTCATTTATTTTACACGATCATAATTTTGGCTTTATAGCCATTCTCAGTTGCATGTTGAAATGTTAAAATACGTCTGCCCTGCCAATGACATTTCATCGTCGAAAAAACATATTTCTGTGTTACATGTTTTTTCGGCGATGACGTGACGCAGATAGGTCAGACGTATTGTAACATTTCAACATGCACCTGAGAATGTCTATGAGGCCGAAACATGATCGCGTAAAATAAATGAACAGTTAACAGTAAAAAGGTAAAATTTTCTTTCAAAAACTTATATATGACTGTGATCCCCAACGAGGGAAAGCTCATTAATTGTCACTTTTTGAAAACACGTGTTCCTTCTGCTCCTAGACAACCTCGTAACAACACAAACATAACATGTTACTAAATCGAATAAACCTATTTTACTTTCTACAGTTGAAACACGATCACATTGCCACAGAGTCTGCACCACACACGCGTTAACAGCATGCGTGGCAATTCCTGTGGCTCTTTAAATGAATAACTTTGAGTAGGACGAGCTTTGGGCATCACGAACAATGACGCCACAGCAATTGCCGATTATCGGTGAACTGAGCAATGAACAGCGAAATGCTAGAAATAGTCCGGAAGTTGAGTGATTTCCTCCAGTCTAATACATATAGTCATGACACTACAGTTCACTTTTATTATATGCTGCGACAGCAGCGCTCCCAGCGGACAGTAAGCTACACTTCTGAATACGATATCAGACGAGTGCGAACGGTATCGCTTTTGAAACTTCCTGGCAGATTAAAACTGTGTGCCCGACCGAGACTCGAACTCGGGACCTTTGCCTTTCGCGGGCAAGTGCTCTACCAACTGAGCTACCGAAGCACGACTCACGCCCGGTACTCACAGCTTTACTTCTGCCAGTACCTCGTCTCCTACCTTCCAAACTTTACAGAAGCTCTCCTGCGAACCTTGCAGAACTAGCACTCCTGAAAGAAAGGATATTGCGGAGACATGGCTTAGCCACAGCCTGGGGGATGTTCCCAGAATGAGATTTTCACTCTGCAGCGGAGTGTGCGCTGATATCAGCGCACACTCCGCTGCAGAGTGAAAATCTCATTCTGGAAACATCCCCCAGGCTGTGGCTAAGCCATGTCTCCGCAATATCCTTTCTTTCAGGAGTGCTAGTTCTGCAAGGTTCGCAGGAGAGCTTCTGTAAAGTTTGGAAGGTAGGAGACGAGGTACTGGCAGAAGTAAAGCTGTGAGTACCGGGCGTGAGTCGTGCTTCGGTAGCTCAGTTGGTAGAGCACTTGCCCGCGAAAGGCAAAGGTCCCGAGTTCGAGTCTCGGTCGGGCACACAGTTTTAATCTGCCAGGAAGTTTCGTATCAGCGCACACTCCGCTGCAGAGTGAAAATCTCATTCTGGTATCGCTTTTATTGATACAGAACAAAATTTTTACAATAGTGCCACAAAAAGAATGTCGTTTGGTTTTAAGAACAAAAAATGGCCAGTAAACAGCAGAAAACCTGACTTGCAGAAAAACGTCATATGTCAACCCAACAAGGTGAATTTTTGTTCTCTAGACTTCCAATCAGCGTAGGAAACTTGTATGGAATACAATAGCAACATTATTTAACGTGCCAAATAACTCGGCAGAACTGTAGCGAAAGGAAAATGCATACATAAGTGATAATAAAACGTCAAAATTAATAAAACTATTTCCTAACAGAGAAGAAACCATTTTTTCAATTGTTGCTACGTCTGAGCCATAAACGGCAAGAATCTTCAACATAGTCAGTTTTGAAGCGATAAAAGCCATTTTACAAAAAGTATTCCTGCATTAGAAATCGAATAAAGAGTAATAATTTGCGAATCCTTTGACGCCATACAAAATAGTTAGCGTCGAGGAAATTTCCTATCACAATAAGAATAGACAACAACAGATTATATGCTCTTAAACCTGAAATACGTGTTTATATTCTTTTGCCTTTAGCGGAGTAGTTATACGCATGTACGAAAGTATTTCTCCATAAATAAGTCGTAGCTTATGTAATTCAATCAGTAAAATACGGATGCTTTCACATTCATTTCAGGATCATTCACGTCTCTTGATAATTTACTAATGCTTGTAAGGCAATATGTATCAACTATTTTGTTAATTAATTAGAAAAGTAATTGAAAACAAACAATCTTAGGCTGGATTTCTGGCAGTTAGGGGCGCTAGAGTTGTTCCAACTGTAACAATTTTCACAGCAGTGTGTCGCGATTGTATATTGAGACTGAACTTCCTCGTGACCTAATGCAGTAAACGTATTAAGTAATATACTCGTCTAATGGTTCTCGTTAAAACTGTAGTGTTAATTCTCAGTAAAAATCCAAGGTATCAATAATATTTATGATTTTCTTTGTCAGGAAAGTAGCTGATCATCGAAGAAGCCGGAACCACACAGATGTAGATGACGTAGGAGTGCCAGCGATCTCTATCTAATCTGATGTCAAACTGCATCCAGCTGAGCGTGCTGGTCTATATTCCTTGCACAACATGGAGGCTACGAAGTGTAAGTAGAACGCAAAAAGAAAATATTTCTTGAATTCAGCGCTTGCGTAAATCTATTAAATCGTGTATTGCAGATTTCTAGACAAAAACAAAATGAATTGTTACAAAACTAGCGCAGTAAACTGAGACAGTTCCGCTGTGCTTTTCAAAAATCAAGTGTGATTTGGACATGGACAGACCGATTAGATAACTGATTCAGCATCAGCGCCATGAGATTCAGCAGACATCGCTAAACTGGATATTATTAGGTAAATGTATAAGTGCGTGTCATTCATAAACGCAGACACCAGTTGGACAAAGTTGAGATCCTCTACCCAGGCATTTCATTGCTAATGATAAAAACTGCGAATGAACTACGCAAGTACTACTTCAGTAGAAACTTATATTAACTCGTTCAGGAACACTTATTTGGCAGTCTAAAGCCAAATACATCTGCTGTAGCGTCCGATATAATGAAATTTATAAATAAAATATATGATTAATTATGAATATTATTGTTTAGCTTAAGTTTAATTAAATAGGATCGTGCTACAGATCCGAACTTTAATATAATTCCACTGACATGCGAGGACAATAATGTAAAATACCTCTGAGCATAGTATACAAGTAGTATGGGATGCCATATAAAATTTGGTTATTATTTTAGAAACTTGAAAATAAAAAAAATTAACAATAATGGATGATGGTTCAAATGGTTCAAATGGCTCTGAGCACTATGGGACTCAACTGCTGAGGTTATTAGTCCCCTAGAACTTAGAACTAGTTAAACCTAACTAACCTAAGGACATCACAAACATCCATGCCCGAGGCAGGATTCGAACCTGCGACCGTAGCGGTCGCGCGGTTCCAGACTGCAGCGCCTTTAACCGCACGGCCACTTTGGCCGGCAATAATGGATGATCTACAGTGCACTAAAAATAAGTAACGACGAATTATGAATTACCTTAGACTTATTCAGTATCTTTCATAGTCGTTCAACATATGAAAGACCTGATCTTTGAGTTGGACGACCAACTGAATAATTTTCTATATTAATGGGCGCGATCATAGGAGCGACCAAAATTTGCGTACTGCTCGACAACACATCCAGAAAGGAAGACAACCACAGAAAGGGAAATAAAATTGAATCGTATAAAACAAGCGCTGGGTGACAGATTTGCACTATGATGCGTTTCTCCTTCTCTGTCTAAATACTGAGAAATATGATTAAAGATATTTCTCAGGAAGTCGCGATATAAAAACGATGGGTGCAAAAAAATTCTGCATAACTTACAATCGCAGCGAGAAAGACAACTCTGCAATGACGATGAACATAAAAATTTATGTTTCTAAGTAGTATTCTGGAATTTCAGGATAATTATAAGCCAGCAGCGTTTATATGAAGGTCCATTGTCGTCCTTAAATGGTGGGGCCACGACACCACACCAGCGAGGTGACCGACGACGTCATTGTTCAGTGTTAGATTACCGAGCACTTTAACAAAACTCTTACGTACAAATGTACGCAAAAAACTGGAAATGATCGGTAAATAAATCTTAGGCGGTCCTGCTTTGTAATAATGTGTAAGTAACGAAAGAACATGTATCGTTTTCAGTGCTGTATCACCGAACAATCCGCTCTCAGTCTTTTCCGAACAGCCACTGGAACAATAAAAATACATATGAAATGGTATTTACATGACAGGAATCGTGAAAGGTAACTTGCTTCGGGCCGCGCGGGGTTAGCCGAGTGGTCTGAGACGCTGCAGTCACGGACTGTGCGGCTGGTCCCGGCGGAGGTTCGAGTCCTCCCTCGGGCATGGGTGTGTGTGTTTGTCCTGAGGATAATTTAGGTTCAGTAGTGCGTAAGCTTAGGGACTGATGACCTTAGCAGTTAAGTCCCATAAGATTTCACACATATTTGAACATTTTTTTTAACTTGCTTCGAAATAAGTACAATAAACATTAAGATTAAAATATGATCAATTTCAGTGGTCACCAAACTGTTTTGCTCAACAGCCAAACAGATATTGTGGGGTGGCATCAAAATGTTCAAATTTGTGTGAATTCCTAAGGGACTAAACTGCTGAGGTCATCGGTCCCTAGGCTTACACACTACTTAAACTGACTTACTCTAACTTATGCTAAGAACAACACAGACACCAATGCCCAAGGCAGAACTCGAACCTCCGGCGGAAGAGGCCGCGCAATCCGTGACATGGCGCCTCAAACCGCGCGACCACTCCGCGCGGCGGCGGCATCAACGGCTTCATAACAGTGAATCACTTTAATATTCTGACACTATGATATGAAGGGCTTATTTCAATAGTGGTACAAGTCCATTTTTGTTCATTCTGAGATACAGAGTCCTAAAGTTAAATGAGCACTGAAAAATCTGCAGTTGAGATACCAGAAATATTCAAGCATATGGTTTATTGCTAGAGATGAACCTTTCTTTCTGTTTGTTTGGACCATTTATTTCAGAAGTATTACAGACAGAAAAGTGGAGGTAATGGACTTCTACCACTATTGAAATAAGCCCTTCATATGTTAACCTTGTAGCATCATAGCTTTATTCGTAACAAAACAAACAAAACATATAACCAAGTTTTATATTTCGTGATTTGTCTTGCAGATAATAGCATATACTTCATGAAGATAACGTACATAAATTCTTTTATAATACTATTTAAATATAACTCGATCCTCACGTTACTTTAATATTCGGACAGTTTGCAGAAATAATCATTTCAAGACAAGATTCTGTGGAACATTAAATGTTTCAATATCTTGTCAGGTAGCCATTCTGTTTTATCACTTCTATCAAACGCTGAGGCATACTGCAAATGATCTTTTTTTAAATAGTCCGCATGAAGACTGTCCCATTCTTCTTTCAAGAGTTTCCTTGGACGATACTGGTGTTTTTCTAATACGTCGCTCCAGTTCTCCCCACATATTCTCAATGGGATTGAGATCTGGTGATTGAAGTGGCGGTTGTAAGACTTTGCGGCAATTTAATAACAAATATTCCTGAGCAATACGAGTTTTATGCTTCGGGTCATACTCCTAGTAAAACTTGAACGTGTTTGATATCCCCATTGTTTCAGAACTTTTCCATAAATTGTTCTTTAACATGTTCAAATAAATATATTTGTCCACAATACTGTCGATGAACACCAATTCGCCCGGTCCAAATATCGATGTACAGCCCCAGACAAGAACGCTACCAACTCCATGCTTTACTGTCGGTTTAACATTTGTGACTGTAAATTCTTCGTTCTTCTTCCGCCACAAAATGCTTCGTTCCTCCGACCAAAAAACGTTAAATTTACTTTCATCGGCAAAAATGACGTCGTTCCAGCATATTTCATCCTTCGTAACAAAATCCCTGGCAAAGTACAATCGCTTCTTTCGATTCTGTTCATTCGCACACGGTTTGTTCCAGGACACCCTTCCATTGCAGCCATTTTCATTCAATGCGCTGCTAATCGTTTGAGGATGTACCTTCTTGCCAGTCTCGATTAGCAGCTCACGTACTAATCTGGGTGTACTGAGTGTAGGTTCCTTCTTTATTTTCCTTATTAGCTGCCTCTTGTCACGTGCATCCAGCTTCAGGGGCTGGCTCTTTTCTGGTATAGAGTCGACACGGTTCTCATTTCTGAATCGTCTGACGATATCTGCCACAGTACTCTTACTTATATTGAGCGTGGCAGCAGTTTGTCTATAAGATTTACCTTTCGCGTTGCGAAAAATCACGAGTTGTCGTATCTCAACACTAGTATAAGCTTTTCGTGGCACCGTACCGTCTCGACAGTCGACCGCGCTTGTAAACACACACCTGGCTTCTTACTCGAAGTATTTACCCTGGTCTGAACGGTGGAAACAAGTGCAGCACTGCCATCTGTTCGGATATTAAAGAAACGAGACCATCGATGAGTGCCTTATTTCAATCGTATAACTTAACATGTGGTATACGTTGTGTCAACATCATTCATACTATCATTTACTAGACACTGCCTTCACATTTATTTATTTATCGTGTCAAAAGTACAGAAATATATATACCGGGTGATCAAAAAGTCAGTATAAATTTGAAAACTTAATAAACCACGGAATAATGTAGATAGAGAGGTAAAAATTGACACACATGTTTGGAATGACATGGGGTTTTATTAGAACCAAAAAAAAAAAAAAGTTTTGCTAGATGCGTGAAAGATCTCTTGCGCGCGTCGTTTGGTGATGATCGTGTGCTCAGCCGCCACTTTCGTCATTCTTGGCCTCCCAGGTCCCCAGACCTTAGTCCATGCGATTATTGGCTTTGGGGTTACCTGAAGTCGCAAGTGTATCGTGATCGACCGACATCTCCAGGGATGCTGAAAGACAACATCCGACGCGAGTGCCTCACCGTAACTCCGCGCATACTTTACAATGCTGTTCACAACATTAATCCTCGACTACAGCTATTGTTGAGGAATGATAGTGGACATATTGAGCATTTCCTGTAAAGAACATCACCTTTGCTTTGTCTTACTTTGTTATGCTAATTATTGCTATTCTGATCAGATGAAGCACTATCTGTCAGACATTTTTTGAATTATCTACAATATTCCGTGATTTATTCAGTTTTCAAATTTGTACTCACTTTTTGATCACCCGGTATATATATTTGGGTTGGGTTGTTAGGGGGAAGAGACCAGACAGCGAGGTCATCGGTCTCATCGGATTAGGGAAGGACAATGAAGGAAGTCGGCCGTGCCCTTTCAAAGGAACCATCCCGGCATTTGCCTGGAGTGACTTAGGGAAATCACGGAAAACCTAATACGTGGATATATTATATTTTTCTTTTATTCAGAATACAGTTATGATGCAGTAAAGTAAAAATCTCTTAGTCTCGGAATTTTAAGGTTATTCACTGTAAGTACCGATTTTTTATTAATTTGTAACCTTAATAAATGCCGGCCAGGGTGGCCGAGCGGTTCTAGGCGCTACAGTCTGGAAACACGCGACTGCTACGGTCGCAGGTTCGAATCCTGCCTCGGGCATGGATGTGTGTGATGTCCTTAGGTTAGTTAGGTTTAAGTAGTTCTAAGTTCTAGGGGACTGATGACCTTACAAGTTAAGTCCCATAGTGCTCAGAGCCATATGAACCATTTGACCCTTAATAAATTAGTGTCTTTTGAGTCCTCAATAGAGTACCTACAGTAAGGGCAGGATAAGATGGCCACTGGTCTTGAAGTAGGTCTACTTATCGTTAAAAATCGACACCATTTGGAACACTTCGTCTCGACTGTTGTGTTCCAGATTGCTGCCACCCTCAGCAACCCTGAAGTTGTGAAACTGCAATTGCCTGATAAAATGTTGTTGTGTTGTCTGCGTGAGTGGAAGATTAATTGATTGATGAGAGTAAATTTACTTATATTTAAATGCATTGAGGAATATTGGGCATGATTACGGATGTTTACTAAATATTATGAGTGTCATTTTTTCTACTGCAATGGCGTTAATATAAATTCATATTTCTTGCTACAGGGTGATTCTTATTCACGTTTAAAAACCTCCAAAACCTTGTAGCTGACGCCGAGGCAAGTAATTTAATATAGGATACATGGGATATGGATAACATATCTTGAACGCGTGACGTCACCAGACGACGTACCCTGTAACACGTGCAGCGGTTGAGCCTAGTGGTCTGTTGCACCTGATCATCCCACGGAATCATTCCAACCCAATTCAAGTATTCACGTCGGTGTGGGTCCGCGCATCTATGCGTGGCATTATCACGTGGGGCTCAGGATTCGAGTTATGCGACTAGCAGGCAATATCTTTTTCACTGTGTGAGACAGTTACGTTTCTACATTGAGGTATTAATTTATTTACCGGTCTCGCTGGTTTGTTGCAAAGTACAATACAACAAAAACCTATCGTATTACGTCACAAGTAAATCGTATAAGTTTCATATTGCGTCATTAACAATAAATGCCGGCCTTTGTGACCGTGCGGTTCTAGGCGCTTCAGTCCGGAACCGCGCTGCTGTTACGGTCGCAGGTTCGAATCCCGCCTCGGGCATGGATGTGTGTGATGTCCTTAGGTTAGTTAGGTTTAAGTAGTTCTAAGTCTAGGGGACTGCCGCGCGGGATTAGCCGAGCGATCTAAGGCGCTGCAGTCATGGACTGTGCGGCTGGCCCCGGCGGAGGTTCGAGTCCTCCCTCGGGCGTGGGTGTGTGTGTTTGCCCTTAGGATAATTTAGGTTAAGTAGTGTGTAAGCTTAGGGACTGATGACCTTAGCAGTTAAGTCCCGTAAGATTTCACACACATTTGAACATTTTTCTAGGGGACTGATGACCTCAGATGTTAAGTCCCATAGTGCTTAGAGCCATTTTTTTAACCAATAAATGGCTTACGTTTTCTTTATTACATAATGCTTGTAAAAAAAAAAAATATTGGGGCGGGGGAAGGAAAGAAACATAAAATGAACAACTTTAGCTTGATTACAGCTAGGACAATAATTTTGTAACTTCTAAATTTACAACAGATCACATCTACAAAAGGTATTCGAAATTTGCACCATTTGATTGAATGCAAGTATTGCTTCGCTCGATCGTCCCATCACGCACGCACTCGAAAATACCCTCCCTATTTTGAATGTGTCGTCATATGTTCAACATTTATCTTCACTTGTGTGATATACCCCTACATTTCGGAATATTGAATTCCCTAAACATTTCCGAAATGGAAAGACCCATGCGTCTGGCTCCAGCTTCCATTCCGCATTCAAAGTCTGTTAATTCCCGTCGGGTGGCAAGAATCACGTCGGAAACCTTTTCACATGAATCATCAGAGTACAAATGACAGCTCCGCCGATGCACTGCCCTTATATACATTTGTGAATTCTGTATATGTACATACTGCTGCCCCACGACTTTTGTCACCTCGGTGTATTATTCGAAAACAACTGATTGTTTTTCAGTTTCATCGTAACTACTTGGAAATGCCAATTGGATTAGAAAACAAACATTTAATACATGTTAATGTAACCACCGCCTATGTTCGACGTCAACGTCCAATAATCACTCGCAGACGCCAAATGGCAGCACTAACAGAGGAGGGTATACAGAACAGTGTCGGGGTGATACGGAAAACAGTGCAGTCGTTGTCGTTGCCTGACATCCAAAAGGGCATGATCATTGGTTTTCGAGCCAAGGCTAGAAGCATTTCAGAAAGGACTAAGCTTGTAAACTGTTCGCGTGCCGCCGTGGTTAAAATATACCGTGCAAGCAAAATGACGCAATGTGATACAGGCGCCGAGGCAACCGTGGTGCACCGCGGTCCATCGGTCCATAGATGACAGGGGTTAAACGACGGCTCTGGAGATGTGACGAGTGAATAAACGTGCAACTGTTGAGCAACGTATGGCCTAGGTGAACGAAGCGGCTACCAACAGTGTCTCCTCAACGACCGTTCAGCAAACGTTGCTACGATTGGACCTCTCCAGCAAGCGCCTGGTTCATGCCCCCATGCTGACTGATGTTCACAGCGACGAAGGCTGGAATTTGCACGCCATAACCGCAACTGAACGTCCGCTGAGTGGCGACAGGTGGCCTTTTCAGATGTATCACGTTTTATGCCCCATCTGACAGATGACTTTTGGCGAATACGGCCCTGCAACAATTGTCGGAGCGGTTCAGGCTGGAGCAGCGATCACTGTGGTCTGGGGTATGTTTTCGTGGTATTCATTACGTGACATTATCACTCTACACTGAAGAGCCAAAGAAACCGGTATAGGCATGCCTATTCAAATACAGAGGTATGTAAACAGACAGAATACGGTGCTGCGGTCGGCAACGCCTATGTAAGACAACAAGTGTTTGGCGCAGTTGTTAGATCGCTTACTGCTGTCACAATGGCAGGTTATAAAGATTTAAGTGAGTTTGAACATGGTGTTATAGTCGGCGCACGAGCGATGGGACACAGCATCTTCGAGGTAGCGATGAAGTGGCGATTTTAACCTATGACCATTTCACGACTGTATCGGGAATATCAGGAATCCGGTAAGACATAAAATCTCCGACATCTCTGAAGTCGGAAAAAGATCTACTTTTACATCTACATCCATGCTCCGCTAACCATCTGACGGTGTGTGGTGGAGGGTACTTCGAGTACCTCTATCGGTTCTCCCTTCTATTCCAGTCTCGTATTGTTCGTGGAAAGAAAGACTGTCGATATGCCTCTGTGTGGGCTCTAATCTCTATGATTTTATCCTCATGGTCTCTACGTAGGAGGGAGCAATATACTGCTTGACTCATCGGTGAACGTATGTTCTCGAAACTTCACCAAAAGCCCGTACCGAGCTACTGAGCGTCTCTCCTGCAGAGTCTTCCACTGGAGTTTATCATCTCCGTAACGCTTTCGCGGTTACTAAATGATCCTGTAACGAAGCGCGCTGCTCTCCGTTGGATCTTCTCTATCTCTTCTATCAACCCTATCTGGTACGGATCCCATACTGGTGAGCAGTATTCAAGCAGTGGGTTAACAAGTGTACAGTAACCTACTTCCTTTGTTATCGGATTGCATTTCCTTAGGATTCTTCCAATGAATCTCAGTCTGGCATCTGCTTCACCGACGATCAACTTTATATGATCATTGCATTTTAAATCACTCCTAATGCCTACTCTCAGATAATTTATGGAATTAACTGCTTCCAGTTACTGACCTGATATATTGTAGCTAAATGATAAATGATCTTTCTTTCTGTGTATTCGAAGCACATTACACTTGTTTACATTGAGATTCAATTGCCATTCCCTGCACCATGCGTCAATTCGTTGCAGATCCTCCTGCATTTCAGTACCATTTTCCATGGTTACAACCTCTCGATATACTACAGCATCATCTGCAAAAAGTCTCAGTGAACTTCCGATGTTATCCATAAGGTCATTTATGTATATTGTGAATAGCAACGGTCCTACGACACTCCCCTGCGGCATACCTGAAATCACTCTTACTTCGGAAGACTTCTCTCCATTAAGAATAACATGCTGCGTTCTGTTATCTAGGAACTCTTCAACCACACAATGGTCTGATAGTCCATATGCTCTTACTTTCTTCATTAAGCGACTGTGGGGAACTGTATCAAATTCCTTGCGGAAGTCAAGAAACACGGCATCTACCTGTGAACCCGTGTCTATGGCCCTCTGAGTCTCGTGGACGAATAGCACGAGCTGGGTTTCACACGACCGTCTTTTTCGAAACCCATGCTGATTCCTACAGAGTAGATTTCTAGTCTCCAGAAAAGTCATTATACTCGAACATAATACGTGTTCCAAGATTCTACAACTGATCGACGTTAGAGATATGGGTCTATAGTTCTGCACATCTGTTCGACGTCCCTTCTTGAAAACGGGGATGACCTGTGCCATTTTCCAATCCTTTGAAACGCTACGGTCTTCTAGAGACCTACGGTACACCACTGCAAGAAGGGGGGCAAGTTCCTTCGCGTACTCTGTGTTGTGATTGGCAGGAGAGCCAACACCGTGTTACTAATGGAGGCCGAAATGCACGCGTTATAGCTCACGCAGGCTGGCGTGAGGTCTGGAACATGACAAGGAAATTAGAATTGAGGAAAACGGACGTAGCTGGCAGAATACTTAACTTTAATCCATTAATGATGAACGTCGGTCTTGACGGTACATGATTCACAATATCAATAGTAACTGATAATGGCGCCTTGCTAGGTCGTAGCAAATGACGTAGCTGAAGGATATGCTAAACTACCGTCTCGCAAATGAGAACGTAAGTAGGCAGTGAACCATCGCTAGCAAAGTCGGCTGTACAACTGGGGCGAGTGCTAGGAAGTCTCTCTAGACCTGCCGTGTGGAGGCGCTCGGTCTGCAATCACTGATAGTGGCGCTACCCGGGTCCGACGTATTACTACCGGACCGCGGCCGATTTAAAGGCTACCACCTAGCAAGTGTGGTGTCTGGCGGTGACATCACAATCCTCCCCCGCAAATCGGCGTACAGTTGTGGCATAAGGCTTCCGCCCGCCGTGGGGAGGACCCCATGTTGACGTATGCGACGAGGTGGGGAGCCTAACAACAGGCGAGGCTGTGCCACCCGCACCCTGCCATTCGGACCGCGGGGAACTAGGAAACGCCTGAAAACCTGCTCCAGGGTGCACGCCAACATGCGGTGTATGCGCCCGCAGAGAGACAGGAGGGGCCGAAGGGTCGACCTCCATCGGGCCGGGGCACCCGACGGGCGAAGACGACATATGGTCCGGAGTGGGCAAGAGTTCCATGTCGGAGGACGACTGGTCACGGGAAGCGATCGGCGGCGCGCGACCCAGGGAGGCGCCCGGCGGTTGCAGCGACGCGTCCACTGCGGGCGTCGCCGGCGGGAGAACAGGCGGCGGCGGCGGTGGCGGTGGCGCGTCGCCATGGGGCAAAATGGAAGGCAGCGTCGGTAACACTTGGGGCTGAGGCGAGCCAGTAGATGGGTCCCCAGGGCGCTGACCGGATGGCACCGTCGCTGAAAGCAGACGGCGAGCGGCAGATCCCGTGCGACGACAGAGGCGCAGCTGGTTGAGATGCTGGCGCACCTCACCAGAGGCCCCCAAAACCAGATACATAGCGCGTCCGAGGCAGCGAAGAATGCGCTCTTCGAGCCAACGCCGTGAACCTCGGTAGTGGCGGTAGTAAACAACGTCGCCTGGGGCAAAAGCAAGTATCTGCCGCTGCACAGGAACCTGATGCGGCGGATGTAGCAAAGACATCAAGGTTCGATGAGGGCGACTGTGGAGCAACTTAGCCGGCGAGCGATCAGCTCGGGGCTGAGAGCAATACGAGGACAAAAAGGGCAATAACGCGTCTTCCCGAGAATGCGACTCTTTTAACTTCAACATCTGTGACTTGAAAGTCCTGACCCATCGTTCAGCGGCACCGTTTGACTGTGGCGAAAACGGCGCGGACGGCAGATGTTGAATACCATTGGCCTTGCAGAACGACTGAAATTCTGCGGACATGAATTGTGGGCCATTGTCGGAAACAATAGTCTGTGGAAGACCTTCAATGCAAAGAACAGCAGATAACGCTTGGATGGTGGCAGAAGACGTCGTGGAAGACATCCGGACAACAAAAGGAAAATTACTGAATGAATCTACCACAACCAACCATCGAGCATTCCAGAATGGACCAGCAAAATCGATGTGTAAGCGTTGCCAAGGGGAAGTGGCTTTTGGCCATGCAAAGAATTTCCGCGGTGGTGCTGATTGTTGTTCGGCACACACCATGCAAGAAGAGCACATATTCGTAATCGCGGCATCGATTCCGAACCAAGTACAGTGCTGACGAGCAAGTTGTTTCGTTCTCACTATTCCCCAATGTCCTTGGTGGAGAAGGTGTAAGACAGAGGGCTGTAACGAACGTGGGACCACGACCCTAGACTGATCATTATCAGAACGCAACAGCAAAACACCACGTCGAACAAAAAGTCTCTCCTTGTGTGCAAAAAATCGGCGAACCAACGGATTCCCGATCCGTGACTTTGACAAGGGCCAATGCGTAGCAACAAAACGCATAACGGTAGCAAGGACAGGGTCGGCAGCTGTGGCTGTAGCTACGCGACGAAAATCAATCGGAAACGATTCGACCACGTCATCTGTTTCCGAATCAATGAACATGCAAGCAAGTTCGGCGGAATCGAATGCTCTATCCTCAGCAACAGGCAAACGGGACAACGCATCGGCGTTTCCGTGCTTTGCAGTGGACCGATACAAGATATCGTTGCGGTACTGCGAGAGGAAAATAGACCAGCGAATGAATTTCTGCGCTGTACGTGGAGGTACAGGCTTGTTCGGATGAAAAATCGATGTCAACGGTTTGTGGTCTGTGATTACGGTAAAGGGACGACCATACAAGAAGTCATGAAACTTTGTAACACCAAATACGAGAGCCAATGCTTCTTTCTCGATCTGTGAATAGTTTCTTTGCGTAGACGAGAGCAATTTGGACGAAAAGGCAATAGGGCGATCGTGCGAGCCATTTTTGTGCGCAAGCACAGCGCCGATCCAGAAATCCGAAGCATCCACCATCAACAAAAGGGGCTTCTGGGGATCGAAAGGCGTAAGGCAAGTACTGGAAAGCAATGCCGATTTCAGCTGGCGAAAGGCGCGTTCGCATTCCGTCGTCCAGACGAACGGAACACCTTTATGGCGTAAGCGATGAAGCGGAGCTGAAATGGAAGAGGCATGTGGCACATATCTGTTATAGTAATTAATTTTTCCCAGCACACTCTGTAGCTGCTTCAAATTCTGCGGCGAAGGCAAGTCTTGTATGGCACAAAGGTGCGTGGGACTGGGATGTATGCCTTGGGCATTGAGTACATGTCCCAGGTATGGCAAATCACGAGCAAAAAACACACATTTGTCCTTCTGCAAGTGAAGATCATTTTGTCGCAAGACCTGAAATAATGTTCTGAGATTGGCCAAATGTTCTTCTTCCGTCTTTCCGGAGATCACAATATCGTTCAGATAATTTGCTGCAGTAGGGACCGACGCACAAACAGTTTGTAGATATTGCTGAAACAATGCAGGGGCGGATGCACACCCGAATGGCAGTCGTTTGAACTGATACAACCCAAGATGCGTGTTAACCACCAAAACGTGCTGGGATTCTTCGTCCACCAGTATTTGCAAGTACGCATCTGCAAAGTCCAACTTCGAAAAATATTTACCCGGGCACAGGTTGTCAAAAAGATCTTCCGGGCGGGGTAAAGGAAAAGTTGCAATCACTAGTTGTGGATTCACTGTTGCCTTGAAGTCCACACAAAGTCTCAATTTTCCCGAAGGTTTTGGCAAAATTTCTAAGAGTGATGCCCAGAGAGAAGCCTGCACACGTTCAATTTCACCTTGTGATTCCAAATCGTGTAATGTTTTTGCAACCTCATCACGCAATGCCTGGGGAACATTGCGCGCTCTAAAAAATTTCAGTTGCGCATTTACTTTCAGTTCCAAATGTGCTTTATAGTTCTTAGCGCAACAGAGGCCCGATGCAAAAATATCTGCAAATTCTTCACATAGACGAGAAACACTGTCTGAAGGCACAGTCTGGTTCACTGATAGGACCCGATTTACTATAGACAAGTTAAACAACTGAAATAAATCGAAACCAAACAAGTTCACTGCAGAAGAAGAACGAAGGGCGTAAAATGACACAAGTTTTCTTTGTCCTTTGTATGTTGCAAGAAGGCTGCACTGTCCTAACACAGGGATCTCTTGACCTGAATTGCTAGTTAATTTAACATTTGCAGCACGCAACGGAGGTGTGCCCAGCAGTTTGTAAGTGTCTTGATTGATCAGTGAAACTGCATCCCCGGTATCGAGCTGGAATGGTATCACTTTGCCGTTAATGTCCAAGTCCACAAAAAGTTTATTGTCCTGCTGATGACAAGAGCGACTGTCTCGTGCAACGTGAACTGACACTGGTACAAAATCACTTGCGAATTGACAGAAGTTCCGGCGATGTCGATGCACACTATTTGTGGGACGAACACAGTCACTGTTAGAGAGAGTGGCACTGGGTGGAGTGGAATGAACTACATGATTTTCCATGGGCGAAGTTTCACGACCCTGAGTATCCTTGGTTCGATTCCGATTCCGGCGCGAAGCAAAGGACCTGGAATGGTTTTGAGCTTCCAATCTGAGCTTTTTCTGGCAAACACTCTGAACATGTCCTTTTTTATTACAATAAAAGCAAATAGCTTCGCGTGACGGGCAATTCTCACGCGAATGTCTAGTAGCGCACCGCGAGCAGGATTTTAGCACTGCATTCCCTTGCCTGCGCGGCACACGTGGCTGAGAGCCTGGCGGCAGCGGCGCGGCTGGGCGCGAGGGCTGTTTACTGCTCCGTGCAGCTCGCCCGGCGGGCCGGTTAACCTGACACACGGCTGGTGAAGTTTCAAATGATTCCTGAGCAAAGTCAAGTGTGTCCTGCCGATCCAATATGTCCATCACTTGTTGAAGCGAGGGATTGACTAGTTTCAAAATCTGTTCCCTTATACGAACATCAGAAACGTTCTGTGCAATTGCATCATGTACCATAGTATCTGAATAAGGGAGTCCACATTGACACTCAAAAGCACAATCCCTAGTAAGGCCTTGCAAGGTTGCAACACACTCCCGATTAGTCTGACCTGCCGTACGTTTTGTATGAAAGAAGGTATACCTTTTCGCAACTACGTTGACTGATTCTTTGAAATATGCATCTAATGCAGACAAAATTTCTTCGTAGAACAGAGTTGCTACGTCGCGTCAGGGAAATAATTTGATTATCACACAGTACGTTTGTACGCCGACCGATCATAAGAGATAATGCTGCTGCTCGTTACCTTGAATTCTGTAGGCGGCGAGATGGAATCCAAATTGGCGTGACCACTCCGTCCAGCTTTCCAGTGCAGCATCGAAAGGTCGAAAAGTTGGTGCAACAGCGTGTTGTGGCTGCGTTAGCAGTGGAGCGGCGGCTGCCGCATCGTTTTCCATTGCACGTTGACCCTGGATGAGCTGTCCAAGGGCATCCAGTAAGGCCTGCGTCTGCTGATTCTGTAAGCGATAAAATTCGGACAGTACATCTGGAGATTGTGGCGAAGCCATTACACAAGTAAATCAGGGCAATATCGATAAGAACGTGGTTTTGCCTCGACGCCAATGTTGTGGTTGGCAGGAGAGCCAACACCGTGTTACAAAAGGAGGCCGAAATGCACGCATTTTAGCTCACGCAGGCTGGCGTGCGGTCTGGAACATGACAAGGAAATTAGAATTTAGGAAAACGGACGTAGCTGGTGGAATACTTAACTTTAATCCATTAATGATAAACGTCGGTCTTGGCGGTACATGATTCACAATATCAATAGTAACTGATAATGGCGCCTTGCTAGGTCGTAGAAAAGGACGTAGCGGAAGGCTATGCTAAACTATCGTCTCGGCAAATGAGAACGTAAGTAGGCAGTGAACCATCGCTAGCAAAGTCGGCTGTACAACTGGGGCGAGTGCTAGGAAGTCTCTCTAGACCTGCCGTGTGGCGGCGCTCGGTCTGCAATCACTGATAGTGGCGACACGCGGGTCCGACGTATACTACCGGACCGCGGCCGATTTAAAGGCTACCACCTAGCAAGTATGGTGTCTGGCGGTGACACCACACTCTGCATAAAATCGAACTGGTATCCCATCAGGTCCAGCGGCATTTCCTCTTTTGAGCGATTTTAATTGTTTCTCTAGCCCTCTGTCGTCTATTTCGATATCTACCATTTTGTCATCTGTGCGACAATCTAGAGAAGGAACTACAGTGCAGTCTTCCTCTGTGAAACAGCTTTGGAAAAAGACATTTAGTACTTCGGCCCTTAGCCTGTCATCCTCTGTTTCAGTACCATTTTGGTCACAGAGTGTCTGGACATTTTGTTTTGATCCACCTACCGCTTTGACATAAGATCAAAATTTCTTAGGATTTTCTGCCAAGTCGGTACATAGAACTTGCCTCTCGCATAGCCCTCCTCACACTACATTTTGCTTCGCATAATTTTTGTTTGTTTGCAAGACTTTGGCTATGTTTATGTTTACTATGAAGTTCCCTTTGCTGCCGTAGCAGTTTTCTAACTCGGTTGTTGTACCACGGTGGCTCTTTTCCATCTCTTACGATCTTCCTTGGCACATACTCATCTAATGCATATTGTACGATGGTTTTGAACTTTGTCCACTGACCCTTAACACTATCTGTACTTGAGACAAAACTTTTGTGTTGAGCCGTCAAGTACTCTGAAATCTGCTTTTTGTCACTTTTGCTAAACAGAAAAATCTTCCTACCTTTTTTTAATATTTCTATTTGCGGCTGAAATCAACGCTGCAGTAACAGCTTTATGATCGCTGATTCCCTGTTCTGCATTAACTGTTTCAAATAGTTCGGGTCTGTTTGTCACCAGAAGGCGTAATATGTTATCGCCACGAGTCGGTTCTCTGTTTAAGTGCTCAAGGTAGTTTTCAGATAATGCACTTAAAAAAATTTCACTGGATTCTTTGTCCCTGCCACCCGTTATAAGCGTTTGAGTCTCCCAATCTATATCTGGCAAATTAAAATCTCCACCCAGAACTATAACATGGTCGGGGAATCTACTCGAAATACTTTCCAAATTTTCCTTCAGGTGCTCTGCCACAACAGCTGCTGAGCCATGGGGCCTATAGAGACATCCAATAACCATGTTTGAGCCTGCTTTACGTGACCTTCACCCAAATTATTTCACATTTCGGATCTCCGTCAATTTCCTTCGATACTGTTGCACTTTTTATCGATATAAACACGCCTTCCCCTTCACTGTCCAGCCTGCCTCTGTGGTATACATTCCAATCTGAGTTTAGATTTTCATTACTCTTTACATCTGGTTTCAGCCAACTTTCTGTCCCTAGAACTATATGGGCGTTGTGACCGTTTATTAACGAGAGTAGTTCTGGGACCTTTCTATAGACGCTCCTGCAGTTTACTATTACCATATTAATATTGTTATTCCCTGTTGCGTTTTGCCTACTACTACCCTGTCGCCTCTCTGGAGGCGTCTTGTCGGGCCTAGGGAGGGAATTCTCTAACCTAAAAAACCCACATGTGCACTCCACACGTACTCCGCTACCCTTGTAGCCGCTTCCTGCGTGTAGTGCACGGCTGACCTATTCAGGGTGATGCTACATTTCTCCTGCAAGAATGGGACCAATGACGACTCAAGAGAATTGTTTAACGAGACAGAAGTGCAACCCTTCTGCAAATTGCTGGAGATTTCAATGCTGGGCCATCAACAAGTGCAAACTATTCAACGAAACATCTCCTATAGGGGCTTTTGGAGCAGAAGGCCCACTCGTGTACCCTCGATGACTGCTTTAGCCTCGCCTGGGTCCGTCAACACCGACACTGGAATGTTGATGACTGGAAACATGTTGCCTGGTCGAACGAATCTCGTTTCAAATTGTATCGAGCGGATGGACGTGTACAGGTATGGAGACAACCTCATGAACCCATGGACCCTGTATGTCAGCAGAGGAATGTTCAAGCTAGTGGAGGCTATATAGTGGTGTGGGGCATGTGCTGTTGGAGTGATATGGAACTCTTGATACGTCTCTGACAGGTGACACGTATGTGAACATCCTGTCTGATCACCTGCATCCATTCATGTCCAGTGTGCATTCCGACAGACTTGGGCAATACCAGCAGAACAATGCGTCACCCCAAACGTCCAGAATTGCTACAGAGTGGCTCCAGGAACACTATTCTGAATTTAAACACTTCTACAACCACCAAACTCCCCAGACGTGAACATTATTGAGCATATCTGGGATGTCTTGCAAAGTGCTGTTCAGAAGATATCTCCAACCTTCGTACTCTTACGGATTTATGGACAACCCTGCAGGATTCATGGTGTCAATTACCTCCAGCGCTACTTCAGACGTTAGTTGGGTTCATGCCACGCCGTGCTGCGGCACTTCGGTGTGCTCGCAGGGGCCCTACACGATATTAGGCAGGTGTACCAGTTTCTTTGACTCTTCAGTGTAGAACGCACAATGGGTCAACACAGGTATGCATCTATCGTTCGCGACAATGTCCACCCCTACATGCAACTTGTGTTTCGTCGGCACGACGGCGTCTAGCAGCAGGACAGAGTGGTATGTCACACTGCTCGCAGTGTACATTTGTTGTTTGAAGAGCACCAGGATCAATTTCTCGTACTCCATAGGCCACCACGAGCCCTCCGTTACCGGGGTTTAAGCCCAGTCTAGAACCTGTGAGACCATCTCGTTGGGGCTGTTCGCACCGTGGTTTCTGAGCCATGAAACATAGCGCAGATGGCCACGACGCGGCTCTGGAATCGGCATGGCTCCACATACCTGGGGGTACCTTCCATAACCTCACTGAGTCTCTTCCTGTACGTCCGCACTGCAAAAAGTCATTATTCAGGCTTTTGATAGTTGATCACATTAATGTGACTGGACCAAAAAAAATGGCTCTGAGCACTATGGGACTTAACTTCTGAGGTCATCAGTCCCCTAGAACTTAGAACTACTTAAACCTAACTAACCTAAGGAGATCACACACATCCATGCCCGAGGCAGGATTCGAACCTGCGACCGTAACGGTCGCGCGGTTCCAGACTGTAGCGCCTAGAACCACTCGGCCACTCCGGCCGGCGTGACTGGACCATGTAGTTCGTGTATTCACTGTCAAAAGAAATTAATAATTTGACCGTTGCATAGTATCATACGATCAGCCGTCCACTCATATGCTTACAAACTGCAAAGCTATGAATTGCATCCATGTACTACGTGAATTCTGAACTAGGAAATGCTTCACTTGGACAAGGCTCTGGAAACATTCGTAGGTCGGCATGCAGCCTCACAGTTACTTCATTCTAGGAAAAAGGGGAGTTCATGGAGCAATTTTAAGAATACAAATAACTGAAATAATGCTACAGCACGAAATTCGTGGCAAGTTAAACTGCGAAGTATGATCCATCATCCAGAATGAAATAGGAGAGAACTTACTTAAAATTTTGTGAAAGTTATTTTGGCTGCCACATTATATCTATTACTTCCCTTCAACCAAACACTTTAAAAAATTGAGAACGCAAAAGTAAATAAATGAAGACAATACTTGTGCATTGCGTTGGATTCCTGAAGTAGAGCTTGATGGAAGTGTGCTGATTACTTGAAGATAAATGGTTTGATAGACCATGAGTACGTAAATCGGCAGGTACGCCAGCCTAAACTCAGTTTTATTATACACGACTGTTCCTGCAAGTAGCCATTTATGCAGTCTCGAAGCGCATGAGATTGTCTATGAAAACAATTGCACAGACACTGCTTGCGATCGGACGTGAACAGCAGGTTAAAAAAAAGCAATTCGTGGTTGACACACGTAAAGCAATCTTGGCAGGAGTGGGAGTGTATTTTTCATGTGATACCGGCTGTAGGGTTGGACTCATGTGTTCTTCCTGACTTGCTTCGTAGCTGGCGGATCGTTTACTCCGGCAGTTAAAGCAAATTCACAGAGAAATTCCTCAAATGGCTTTAATTAGAACGGAAGCTAGTGATGAGGCCCCGGCTGGCACTGGCCGAATGTTGTCTATCTGCGATAGAGACTTTTGTATATGTTACCATCCTCGTTTTCTCCACATTCCACATCCTGGAAATACAACTAGACTGCTGGCCATTAAAATAATTGCAACACCGTAAAGGTGGCGTGAAACATACGTCGAATTAGCACCAAGGCTCTGCATGGTTGGATGTACTATAATTTCAGCGCAACGCATAAACTAGGTAAGAGTTCAAAAATGCTTCAAATGGCTCTGAGCACTATGGGACTTAACATCTGAGGTCATCAGTCCCCTAGAACTTAGAACTACTTAAACCTAACTAACCTAAGGACATCACACACATCCATGCCCGAGGCAGGATTCGAACCTGCGACCGTAGCGGTCGCGCGGTTCCAGACTGAAGCGCCTAGAACCGCTCTGCCACCAGCGGACGGCTATGTAAGAGTAATACCATGTACAGTCTTAGACATAAAAACTGACCGCCGGCGGCCGCCACAGAGACTAATTCCGAGTCGTTCACTTAAGGTGGCCAATAAAAGTGACCGCCCCTGACAACTCTTAAGTCCGGCCATCTGCACAATCTGGCAAGATGCGGAAGTGTTAGGAGGAAGTGTTGTCTACTTCCGAGTTGATATGGATGGAGTGAGCCCGTGGTTTTGCGGTAATCTTCGTGCATTCTAAACTTAGAGTCGCATGTTCGCGTCCAACTATTTTCTTTTTCTTTTTTTTTCTTTTTTTAAAGACATTTCGGTCTAAAGTTATGAGTCTGATTGAACATCGAAGACAATTCGCTTAACATTCTACCCACCCGCAATAACAAGTATTCCAGAAACAATTCTGCAGGACAGCTCGTGGCTGCGTCGCGATCATAACAGCTTACGCTCGAGCGTTTCCTCGCGCTGCAGCGGCTACCGGCCACCGGCCAGACGCCACCAGCCGCCTGAAATCCGGCGCCGCCCCGCCCATGTGAAGGCGGCGCCACGCTGTCAGTGTATGTATCAGTGCCATTTTCGAATTTGATGTTCTAGTTATCATCTTGCAGTTAAGCATTGGATTTTGCATACTTGAAAATCATGAACTACAGTTAAGCATTGTAAAATTGAGGCGCAAGTGGAAAAAGGTGTAACATCTGCAACACAACGTTTACTTCTGGTATAACAGATGGGTGAATGTAGAAGAGGCAGCTAGAAAGATTTGAACAGTGCGTGGAGCGAGTGCTTTTGGGAAAAATACGCCAGAAAAAGATATTCTTGTTTCAACAAAGATCGTTCTGGCATGTCTCGACTACTGATATATGTGACATTTTATCATTTTACCATCATGCGACATTTGCATTCAACAGGCAAAGTTCAGAAGTCTGGTGTAGGAGTACTGCATGCTCTAATTCCAAACAACAGAAATCAACGGAGTGACTATTATTGAACGTCATCAGGTCGCTCATTGAGCATTCCTTTGCAGTACTGTTACTGGTGACGTGTTATGATGCCTTTATGGTTAACTTCCTAAGAAGAAATGAAAGGCTGAACGCCACCAAATGACGTAGGCTAGAGCAAAGAGTAGTGTGAACATAATATTTTACATTTGATAGCTCCATAAGTGCGTTTTGGACTACGAATTCTGCCCCAAGGGGTGTGTGCTACACAGCTGGAATTTGTTGTCAAAACCTGAGACACCTTTCGGTCGCAGTGTAAAAAAAATCGAGCAACAAAACTACATCACCTGTGCTACTGCATGATAACTCACTCTGTTGATTTGAGAAACAAAACTATCCAGGAGATTGATAGGAAAGTCGTCTCTCAGGCACTTGTATTGATAGGGAAGTCCTCTCTCAACCACTTGTCCCTCTCGTCATATATTCGTAAAATTTTACCTTTCCTGCTCTTGATCGATCAACCGTCAAGGCAATCCATTTAAACTTACTCTTAAAACTACATTGGTTGAATGACATCGTTAGAACCAGTGGTTTTCTACAAACGTAGAATTTGCAAAGGACTTTAGCATAGTCAGATTGTTGTAGATATCATGAAAGAAAATTCAGCTGCTGATTAATTTCTCTTTGATGATTATTGTAGCGTTTAGTAAACTAATGGAAAATGCAAATAAAATATTCACTTTACTAATACAAATTAAATTCAGCTTACTACAGAAACATCACGACGGCAGTCTATCTTAATAAAGCATTAAGTTCAAAAATGGTTCAAAGGTCTCCGAGCACTATGGGACTTAACTTCTGAGGTCATTAGTCCCCTAGAACTTAGAACTAGTTAAACCTAACTAACCTAAAGACATCACACACATCAAAAATGGTTCAAATGGCTCTGAGCACTATGGGACGTAACTTCTGAGGTCATCAGTCCCCTAGAACTTAGAACTACTTAAACCTAACTAACTTAAGGACATCACACACATCCATGCCCGAGGCAGGATTCGAACCTGCGACCGTAGCGGTCTCGCGGTTCCAGACTATAGCGCCTAGAACCGCTCGGCCACAAAGGCCGGCTCACACACATTCATGCCCGAGGCAGGATTCGAACCTGCAACCGTACTGGTCGCGCGGTTCCAGACTGTAGAAAAGCATTAAGTGTCTGTAAGACGACTGATCATATTTTAACAGGAATTAGTAGGATATTACCGACTTTTGACTTCGAAAAGATCTATATTTACTTCATTTCCTGTATCATTCGCAAGTATTATGAAAATGTGGCATTTCATAGATAAAATTATGTATTCACAACAACAAAAAATATGTCGGCAGAAAACAAAAGTGGCATTATGAAATTGGCAGTACCGTAAGGTTTTCGCTCTGACAGTAAGGGTTACTGAAAGTACCAAGACGAATTTTGCTCGAGCGCTGTCTTACGATTCCCTTATTGAGTTTCTATCTGCCTGCTTGTAGCTCTACTACAAAAGAATAGAAAATCTGGCTTTCAGCGAGTCTAGAAAGGCGATCGACAGCAGTTTGCACCTGGTAGCCAAGCATGCTACCTGAGAAATGGTATTTTCCTATAGTGGGAAGACATCCTTTTGTGGTTGAATTGTTGGCAAATATCAGCCAGACGTGTGCCGTTGGTCTAAGCGTTTCGGTATGTTGACTTTCTACCAATGATTTTTCTACAGGTTTTTTCTGTCCCAAATAGAGAGTTGAAGTCTCCCTTTAGTATTTTCACATCATCTTGGTGAATTTTGCTCATAGTATTTTCGAGTGTGTTCCAGAATTTTTCTACATTTTTGGTGATTTTCTTATTTACGATGATGGTGGGGGCATGTGCATTGATGAGTGTATATTTTTTACTGGGGCTCTGAATGAGCACAGTCATAAGTCGATTGTTGATGGGTGTGATTTCTTTGACAGAGTTGATGATAGATCGGTGTTCGCGAAAAGCAATGCCGAAGATTGGTACGCCTTTCGCTACCTTTTGTTGTATTATGCCCTTGAAGATGCAACGGTTTTTCGTAATGCAAGGTTTCACTGTCAGTTAGTCGTGGTTCTTGAAGAGCACTGATGAGAATTTTTTGTCGGTCGATTTATTATGTGAGATTATTTAGTTTTCGTATTTGGATCAATGTATCGATGTTTTGTTATAAAAAAACGTTCTTATGTGTGTGAAATCTAATGGGACTTAACTGCTAAGGTCATCAGTCCCTAAGTTTACTTACTACTTAACCTAAATTATCCTAAGGACAATCACACACACCCATGCCTGAGGGAGGACTCGAACCTCCGCCGGGACCAGCCGAACAGTCCATGACTGCTGCGTTCCAGACCGCTCGGCTAATCCCCGCGCGGCGTGTGGTTTTCAGATGCATGTTTTCTGCTTGTAGGGAAATTTACAAGAGATCAATATTCTCTGCCGTGCTAACCTAGCCTCCCCAGAATCCGAAATTCCAAATGCCACCTGTCGACAGTTTGCACAGTTTATGTTTGCTTATGTTCCATTGGTTTGGCCTGGGTGATTCCAGGACCGGACAGGACCAGAGGGTGTTGAAGCCTTTGGAAGCAAATATTTTCAGCCGAGCTCATTGAGCTAACAGACGGTGACCAGAGTAGCGGTGATTTTCACTCAGACGTGCGTGGATTTTGGGTTCAACGGATTGAGTAACCGTTAAGGATTGTGTTAGTATTTGGTTCACCCCAAGTAATTGATTTCCTCGGTACCACCCGTATGGGGGAGGGTTTCCCCTATCGGCCCACGGCATTATTATTATTATTGTCATCATGTCATCAGCAGATCCGATATGGTGCATCTTCCCACCACTGAAATAGATGAGTATTGTTCGACTCAGTATTTCCATCACATAAATATGGGTTATAATTACGTTACATTGCTGCTAGTAGACATATTTAACACTTTTTCTTGGGCAGTTGTTACCTGTTACTCCATCATAGGAATTTATGTGCGCAACATTGTTGCAATACAGACGTTCAAATTATCCGATTTCTGTAATTTCATTTCGATACCAGATCGTTCGAATCTGATTCAGCCAGTCAGGCTTTATGTGGATATCCGAATACGACTCTCATCATTTGATAGACTGGGTAAACCACATTCTTAATCGGACGGTTGAATCTAGATCACTTATTTATGACAGGGCCTGAATTCTTAAACACTGTGGAAAATAATAATACAATGTGCTTATTGCTAATATGTTATTTAAATATAAATATATGAACGAACGAGATAACAGCTTATTTACAGGAGCAGAGCCCCATCCATCGCAGCAGAGCAGTGCGAGATTGGTTTCAGGGCCAAGAGAGGATAAAGCTGTTGCCGTTTGTTCCACGATCACCGTACATCAACCAGATAGAGAATATGTGGGCAGAGGTAACAAGGTCATTGCCATGTGGACCTACAAATGCAAGCGACCTTTGGACGAATATAGAAAACGTATAGTGGGAAGTAAACCATCACGCTACACTGCCGACGACTTAATGAAATCAATGCCCCTACGCCTTCGAGAAATCTTACGTAATGATCGTGGTTGGGTTGGTTACTAAAAGTATACTCGTTCACAAAACCCATGTGGACAATTATCTGATAGTCGGTCAAGCTTTGCTTTGTCGCAGCTGTTTGGATACAAGTCCATTTACTTTCAGTCTCCTCCTTACAATTCTTGCAATGCAAGGTAATTGAAAAATCTCATCCACTCGACGCCAACTGAGGAATTGACTGGTGCAAGTGTTGTTCAACACACAGTAGTTGTCACCCTCACTGGAATCAATGACTGTGTGTGTGTGTGTGTGTGTGTGTGTTTGTGTGTGTGTGTGTGTGTGTGTTTTCGTGTTCACACACAATCTGAATCAATACTATTAACATTTGAGAGACAACCAACAATAAATATTGCATCAAATATGACTGTAAAGCATTTTAATACTATGGGAAGTTACAAACTGAATTTTTACCCATTCCACGACCTGCATATTACGTTACGTTAAGTAAGATGTATTAACTCCATAGTATCGTTAGCAGAGACAGTGCGCTCTTGTTGTCGAGGCTCGCGACAAGTGCAGCGATTAGCAGTGCCCAATGCCGCCGCGATTTGTTTATGTTGGCTGAGCGTGTACACTGCAGCAGACGCTTCGCCATAAACAGAAAGAAATCACCTTGGCTCTGACTGCAGTGAGCGGATATCACTGCCTGCGTGTTCTTATAGTAACCAACGTGAGACTCTACTCACAGGTGCCATGGAGCAATTGCAACGGGTATGATGTCATTAGTCATCAGAATATTAACCAGTGGTGAAATGTCCACTCTATTTGAATCCCAAGAAAATAGAAACCTTCTCACAAAGGAATGTGAGGTGATATCAAAATTTATCCAACATACAAAAATTAACTGCAGGGCTTTCATGTATGCAGTAATAGTACACAAGGAAATATTATGTCTTGGAAGCGTATATTTCATTTCCTCTTCTCATATTAACGCCCTTGTTTTAATATGAAGTGAGAAAATAAACACGAAAACCTAAAGTTCCTGAGAAGCATATATGTCATTTCCTCTTCTTATATCACAACTTTTGTTTTAGTATGAAGTAAAAAAATAAACAGTTTAGAGTTCTGAAGCATAATATGACACCAGATTCTTATAGTAGGCGCTATCGGAAACGCAAAAAGCAGGGAGCTGTCCATTCTTTTGTCCAACAGTCTGTCTCCTTTCATGCATTAGTCGCGCTAGGAGATTCTTATTTAAGGACTTGTGGGCATCAAGTTCTTCAGCAGAACAAGCTTTGTGTTATTTTGCTAATTACGGTATGGAAAAAATGCAACAAAGACGATTTCCCCTAAAGCAGTGGGGATATTTGCAAATGTCTGTATTCAGCAATGACTGCCAGCTGCCACAACACTTCACAGAATCCATGTGGCAGGCAATACAACTGTGCGTGCTCTTCAGACTAGAACAGCTCGGCCATCGCGGCCGGCATACTTGTATACTGACCATTCGTTATTTGACTAAATATGAACTACATTGCACAAAGCAATGACTAAGGGTCGATGCCGTTGAAGTCCCGTTACACTGATGGCAAGACAAATGTTCGCAAATCACCTCTATTGCCTCAAAAAACAATTGCATCTTAAATATCGAAGGACTGACGTCCACACTGTCACAGCGCGTTGAAATACAGCTAAGACGGCAGATGAATATTTGTGACCGACTGGGCTTTGAACCTGGACGTCGTGCTTACTAGACAGACATGATGATCACTGCACTATTATTTTTTTTTAAGTTTGAGAAGACTTTCAGCACAAGGTAGGCGGAGGCAAAGAGGGCAGGGGTCGAAGATCCGAGGCCTGGCCTCAATTCCTCCCCCATACCTGTCACTGAGCAGCTGTATTAGTCCCATGTATTCCATGTTTGCACCCATCTATACCTTTAAATTGTGGAAAAAAATTGAAGTAGTAATTAAGGTAAAATAAATTACAGATTGCCGCCTCCAATGGCGTGCGTTCCTTGTAGAACATAACTTATAACAGTGAAAAGATTGACTGAAAAATACATAACAAAAATTCATTCAGAAATATATTCACAATTTAAGTTATTATGCTCTTAGCCACAATCCGAGTTGGAGTTTCTCTTCAGTTACAGCTAACCAGTGCGCACCTATTGCACTATTGTAAGAACCGAGATGCAGTATTATGGATTTAAAATTTTGTAAATTCGTTGTCAGAACTTATGAGACCAAGCTGCTTAGTTCATCGGTCCCTAAGCTTACACACTACTTAATCTAACTTAAACTAACTGACGCTATGGACAACACACACACCCATGCCGGAGGGAGGACTCGAACCTCCGACGGTGGGCACTGTCGGGACGCAGCAGCCAACCTCTTTTCAGCACCTATCTACATACGCTCCACGTCAGACGCGAATTCCCATCTTTGCCGCATACCACATGCGCGGTTCTTTCGGGAATGTCCGAAAGGAAAGACATTACGAATCCGGGTTCGAACCTGGTCAGGCACAAATTTTCATCTGACGCCGTTGTTCTATTTTAATGCGCACGACAGCCTGGACATCTGTCTTTCAATCTTTAATTGATTAACAAGGCTGTCTATTTCGATTCGTAGAGTCTGTTCTTTCGGAAATGTCCGAAGAACAGATACACACACACACACACACACACACACACACACACACACACACACACGCATACACATTTTTATCTTAAGTGCTATTCGGAAAATGTTTGGCATCTCAGTGATAGTGCCGGACTGGAGCTGCATCAACCTACTCATTTCACTAGATATAGTTGTAATTTTCTGAACAATTCCTGTTTAATAAGTGACAGCGACAGTGTCTCTAATAGTTTACTTTGTCGGAAACCTGCTTCTCTCTGCCCTAGCCTATACTATAGCAATGAGTGATTGCTCACATTCTTGATACCTCACTGGACGTGCTACTGCAACTGTAGCCAAAGATTCAAATCCCGCTGGAAAAGTATGTTTCAAGTCAGATGGTTTTGCTCCTCCCGTACTGTCATTGAAAACGATCACAACGAAATTAAGTATAGGTATCCTATGAAACCCTTGAGTTCATACTGTGGTGCTGTGAAGATGAAAAAAGTAGTTCTTCACAATTATCAGATGACAGATGGAATTTGTCAGATTCCACTAATTATGATTGCATTATTAACTGTTGATTCACAGGCGCTCTTCTGCCGCTTATTGTTATTTGAGTGTTAGAGCTGGAAGAATAGAAACATCAAATTTTCGTTATATGGAATGTTCGAATTCACCCTAAGTCTTCACGTTTCGAACAAAGGCAGAATATCCGTCAGGAAAGCTGACAACAATAAGCCAGGCCATGCCTGTCTTCTGGTGGATGTGCCAATGACAGTGATCTCAATAACAATATTGTACAGCACTATGGGACTTAACTTCTGTGGTCATCAGTCCCCTAGAACTTAGAACTACTTAAACCTAACTAACCTAAGGACATGACACACATCCATGCCCGAGGCAGGATTCGAACCTGCGACCGTAGCGGTTACGCGGTTCCAGACTGAAGCGCCTTTAACCGCACGGCCACACCGGCCGGCCTCAATTACTTGGGGTGAACCAAATACTAACACAATCCTTAACGGTTACTCAATCCGTTGAACCCAAAATCCACGCACGTCTGAGTGAAAATCACCGCTACTCTGGTCACCGTCTGTTAGCTCAATGAGCTCGGCTGAAAATATTTGCTTTCAAAGGTTTCAACACCCTCTGGTCCTGTCCGGTCCTGGTATCACCCAAGCCAAACCAACGAAACACAAGCAAACATGAACTGTGCAAGCAAAGTCAACTTTACCACAGGTGGTACACAACCCGGCTGTCGACTGGCGGCAGTTGGATTTTCGGATTCTGGGGAGTCCAGGTTAGCACGGCAGAGAATATCGAAGATCTCTGGTAAATTTTCCTACAAGCAGAAAACATGCATTTGAAAACTAAACATCGGTACATTGATCCAAGCACGAAAACTAAATAATCTCACAAAAGAAATCGACCAACAAAATATTCTCATCCAAAAATGTCGAAATATTCTGGAACACACTCGAAAATACTATGAGCAAAATTCACCAAGATGACGTGAAAATACTAATGGGAGACTTCAACTTTCTACTTGGAACAGAAAAAACGTGTAGAAAAATCATTGGTACAAATTCAACATACCGAAACGCTTAGACCATTGGCCCACGTCTGACTGACATTTGCCAACAATTCAACTACAAAAGGATGTCTTCCCACTTTAGAAAAAAACAGTTCCCAGGTAAAATGCTTGGCTACTAGGTGCAAGCTGCTTTCGTTCGCCTTTCGAGACTCACTGAAAGCCAGATTTTTAATTCTTTTGTAGCTGAGCTACAAGCAGGCAGATAAAAACTCAATAAGGGAATCGTAAGATAACGCTCGAGCAAAATTCGGCTTGCTACTTACAGTAACCCTTACTGTCAGAGCGAAAACCTTACGGTACAGCCAATTTCATAATGCCACTTTTGTTTTCTGCCGTCATATTTTTTGTTGTTGTGAATACACAATTTTATCTATGAAATGCCACATTTTCATAATACTTGCGAATAATACAGGAAATGAAGTAAATATAGATCTTTTCGAAGTCAAAAGTCGGTAATATTCTACTAATTCGAGATAAAATAGGCCCAATCGTATTACAGACACATAATGCTTTATTAAGATAGATTGCCGTCGTGATGTTTCTGTAGTAAGCTGAATTTAATTGGTATTGGCACAGTGAATATTTTAATTGCATTTTCCATTAGTTTACTAATTGCAACATTAATCATCAGGGAGAAATTAAGCAGCAGCTGAATTTTCTTTCACGATATCTACAACAATCTGACTATGCTAAAGTTCTTTGCAAATTCTACGTCTGTAGAAAACCACTGGTTCTAACGATGTCATTCAACCAGTGTAGTTTTAAGAGTATTTTCGTCTAGAAATGAATTGTCTTGACGGATGATCGATCAGAGCGGTAAAGGTAAAACTTTACGAATATATGACGAGAGGGACAAGTGTTTGATAGAGGACTTCCCTATCAATACAAGTGCCTGAGAGACGACTCTCCTATCAATCTCCTGGATAGTTTTGTTTCTCAAATCAACAGAGTGAGTTATCATGCAGTAGCACAGGTGATGTAGTTTTGTTGCTCGACTTTCTTACACTGCGACCGAAAGGTGTCTCAGGTGTTGACAACAAATTCCAGCTGTGTAGCACACACCCCTTGGGGCAGAATTCGTAGTCCAAAACGCACTTATGGAGCTATCAAATGTAAAATATTATGTTCACACTACTCTTTGCTCTAGCCTACGTCTTTTGGTGGGGCTCAGCCTTTCATTTCTTCTTAGGAAGTTAACTATAAAGGCATCATAACACGTCACCAGTAACAGTACTGCAAAGGAATGCTCAATGAGCGACCTGATGACATTCAATAATAGTCACTCCGTTGATTTTTGTTGTTTGGAATTAGAGCATGCAGTACTCCTACACCAGACTTCTGAACTTTGCCTGTTGAATGCAAATGTCACATGATGGTAAAATGATAAAATGTCACATATATCAGTAGTCGAGACATCCTTAATGTGGAAAATCATTCATGCCAGAACGATCTTTGTTGAAACAAGAATATCTTTTTCTGGCGTATTTTTCCCAAAAGCACTCGCTCCACGCACAGTTCAAATCTTTCTAGCTGCCTCCTCTACATTCACCCATCTGTTATACCAGAAGTAAACGTTGTGTTGCAGATGTTACACCTTTTTCCACTTGCGACTCAATTTTACAATGCTTAGCTGTAGTTCATGATTTTCAAGTATGCAAAATCCAATGCTTAACTGCAAGATGATAACTAGAACTTCAAATTCGAAAATGGCACTGATACATACACTGACAGCGTGGCGCCGCCTTCACATGGGCGGGGCGACGCCGGATTTCAGGCGGCGGGTGGCGTCTGGCCGGTGGCCAGTAGCCGCTGCAGCGCGAGAAAACGCTCGAGCGTAAGCTGTTATGATCGCGACGCAGCCACCAGCTGTCCTGCGGAATTGTTTCTGGAATACTTGTTATTGCGGGTGGGTAGAATGTTAAGCGAATTGTCTTCGATGTTCGATCAGACTCATAACTTTAGATCGAAATGCTTAAAAAAAAAAAAAAAAAAAGGAAAAGAGAAAGAGAAAAAGAAAAACAAACATACAAAAACCAGTTGGACGCGAACATGCGACTCTAAGTGTAGAATGCACAACGATTACCGCAAGACCTCGGGCTCACTCCGTTCATATCAACTCGGAAGTAGACAACACTTCCTCCTAACACTTCCGCATCTTACAGTGTTGCCAGATTGTGCAGATGACCGGACTTAAGAGTTGTCAGGGGCGGTCACTTTTATTGGCCACCTTAAGTGAACGAATCGGAATTAGTCTCTGTGGCGGCCGCCGGCGGTCAGTTTTTATGTCTAAGACTGTACATTCTGCACATAATGGAAGCTATTCACCTAGTTTCTCTTTAAAATCGCATTAGAATGTAGTTTGTTTGTGAGATGGTTATGTCAGGCCTCGTGTGAGGAGAAACTAGCAGAGGGACCTTGGGCTAGTGAGACTTAGATTCATTGTTCCACGATGTTACTGCTCGTGTTGGTCGTGATTTTAAAGCTGTCGAAAAATACAAAATCATTGGGTTCAGGGGGGCCATTCCCAACACTATCCAGGAACTCCACGGCCCTACGTGACTACCGTCCGAGAGGACAGAAACATTGTTTTCTTGGTCGCGCAGGATCGAACAACCACGTCACTTACGTTGAGTCAGGAAATGGGCTCATTTGCAGTAACAAAAGTAGTCACACAGATAGTGCGACAGCCGGAACAGCAAGAACTTGATACGGTAGAGAGAGAGTAATGGCAATATGGTGCACTCAGTGACAACATTGGACGCGACGTCGTCTTTTCAGATGAGTCCTGTTTCTGCGTACAGTGTGGAGAACGAATGTTGCCAGATGGCATTCGTCATTGTAGTACTGTTGCACCACCTGGCAAGATGGTACTAGGTACTGTTACGAACATATAAAGATCACCTGTGATTTGCATAGCCGGTAATTTGACAAAAGTAGTTAGATTTCTGATCTGTTAAGGCTGGTAGCTACACCTATCTTCAAGGTACCCATGATGTTATTTTTCAACAAGATAACACAAGGCTGCGCGTCGTTACCTTGATACAGAGGGTGTTCGACGGCTGCCTCTGCAGCACGTTCTGCAGAAGCCTTACCCATTGGAAACACCTACTCATGGGTTGCTGACAGATTAATATGTCATCATTCGTCAGCCACTACGAGTGATGAACTCTGGCATTGTGTTGAAGTTTGGGATGATGTACCCATATCTACTATCCCAGCTTAGTTTTAATTTATGCCCAAATTTATTACAGCCATTTTTGCTGCCATCGGTAGCAGCTCTGTGTGCTAATTTTGCACTATGTTTACCCAAAGTATTTATAAATTTAATCGTGTCTTCTTACTATGATACTGTATACACAATAAGTACAATTTCGTTATTTGCTATCCTTCCTGGTGTTGAAATTTAAATGGGGACCAGTGTCAATTCTTTTTAAATTATCACATTGTACATAGGTTTGAACATGATGCAGTCTCACTTAGCTGTCAACAATTTATTTCTACCCAGAATTAGTGTAACATCATTTACAGTAACACAGCTTGTTGCAATAGCTTTTTAAATATTTGTAAAGAATACTGCATGACTGTCAACTTTTTGAAACTACTGAGATCTGGTACATTTTTGCTCAGGTAATTGAATGTTAACTTACTTTTGCAATATATATGCCTTGAATCACAGATGTTAAGCTATTCTTGACCGGAATGCACATTTCCATACACACTCAGTCCTTCGACAGATATCAAAATTAATAGAACTTTGTTAACAACTATTTAGTTTATTAAGTTTCACGTCACGGGCCAGTTTCGTCCTTCATGTCATTCTCAAGTGCTACCGGTGCCAACATCGTGTCCTAAGACACTGTTCGGTCACATTAACACGACCACCATAAACGTTCCACGTCACTGTGCAATAACCACTCACAGACACCAAGTGGCAGCACTGGCAGTAGAGGGTTTAAATGGCTCTGAGCATTATGGGAGTAGCGGGTATACAAAATGTGTCGGATGTTGCGGAGAACAGGACATTCGTTGACGTAAAGCGGAAACTGGGCGATTTATTTGTCCAAAAGAGCATGATCATCGTCTTTAGGGCCAACGAAAATATTGCTTAAACAGCTAAGTTTGTAAACTCTACAAATGCCGCTATGGTAGACGTACACCACGCATGGCAAAATGACGCTATTTGAAACTGGCGCTGAAGCAACTGTGGTGCACCGCGGGCCATAGATGACAGGAGTGAATAACGGTTGTGGAGATGTGTACGGCAATAGACTGCTGAGCAACCGACTGCCCAAATGAACCAAATGGCTACCAACAGTGCCTCCTCAATGACCATTCAGTGATCATTGCTGCGTATGTGCCTCTGCAGCATGCGCTTGTTTCATGCACTCATCCTGACTGCTGTTCATCTGCGATGAAGGCTGGAATTTGCGCGCCAGTACTGCAAATGGATGTCCATTGAGTGGCGACAGGTGGCCTTATCAGATGAATCACGTTTTATCCTACATCAGACAGGTTGCTGTTGGCGTGTACAGCGCAAAACGTCTGAAAGCAAACAGCCTGCAACAATCGTCGGAAGAGCCCACTTTGGAGGAGAGAGCATCGTGGTTGTGGGAATGTTCTCGTGCCATTCCCTGGGATATTTCTTTTGAATTCTCGTTAGCCGTATTTATGTCGTCTCGTTGTCTCTGTAGAGCTGTACCATGGGAGCTAGGTGAGGATGTTGGTTGGTGGCCGATATCCTCGTTCTGTAACACAAACTGCACACAATTAATAACTTGGTTCTTTATTCATAAAGAAAGAGCTACTTAACTTAAGTTTCCATGGGCTGCGGCACACGTTCACATCTGTATAGTCCACGTAGCCTCAGTGTTGTTGACATAGAAGTCCGCTATTTTCACGATACGATTGGTATGTGCTGCCTGTCTCTGTGCTAGAGGCTAAGTCTGCGGCTCTGTCTTGGTGACATGCTGGAACTCCACGGTATACAGACTCGAACTAACTGGCATAAAAGGCTCGAACTAACTGGTTAAACTGGCACTCCAGTCCACGGCAGCGATCCTAAATACTGGCGGCAGAAAGGACGTTGGCAGCGCATTTCCAGCGAGTCTTGTCGTTGGCCTCTAACGATGCTCTCGTAACCTTTGTGCCGCATGGTGTGCCGGCGCCAGCGTTCACTAGCACAATTTCGCTATTCTGGAAGGCACACTGGATCAGTACAAGTATGCATCTATCCTTAGGGACTATGTCCTACCCCACATGCAGTTTGTTTTCCCCAGCACAACGGCATCTACCAGCAGGACAATGCTATGTATCACACAGCTCACAGTATACTTATATGGTTCAAAGTGCACCAGAATGAGTTTACCATGCTCCCCTGTACACCAAAGTCCCCAGATTTAAACCTAATCGAGAATCTGTAGGGCCACCTCCATCAGACTGTTCGTGCCCTCCATCCTCAACCAAGGAACCTAGCGCAGCTGGCCACAGCACTGGAATCAGTGTGGCTTCCAGTACCTCACTGACACTCTTCCTGCACGTCTCGTTGCAGTCCACAGGGCAAAAGGTGTCCGCTCCCCGTAGCTGAGTGGTCAGCGCGACAGAATGTCAATCCTAAAGGCCCGGGTTCGATTCCCGGCTGGGTCGGAGATTTTCTCCACTCAGGGACTGGGTGTTGTGTTGTCCTAATCATCATCATTTCATCCCCATCGACGAGCAAGTCGCTGAAGTGGCGTCAAATCGAAAGACTTGCACCCGGCGAACGGTCTGCCCGACCGGAGGCCCCAGTCACACGAAGTTTACAGTGCAAAAGGTGGCTACTGGGGCTTTTGTCAGGTGGTCAAATTAATATGATTGGAGAGCGTAAAAACGACTATCAGCAGCGGACATGGCAGTTCCAAAAGCGAAAATATACACTTGCGAGCGTAAAGTTTATATTTAATATTTGCTGAACAAAGTAATGGTCATCGTCGACTCTACTGCCACTCTCCTAGACGTTGTATGTGCTCGCTTTCGTATTTACAAACAAACTGACAGTTCTGTCAAACAGAGTACAAAGTTGTCGATTTCTCATTTCCTCGAGCCTGATCTCGGTCCTCGGTGCTCAGTTCTCGCTTCAGGGTTGTCGCTTCTTAGTTCTCATCTCTTGATTGTCGGGTCTTAGTTCACTCTTTTCAGCCTCAGCTGTGTATTCTTTTCCATTGACTAAAACGAGGCCAAAGTTTTCGATTCTGAGATATGTATTTGTTTTCACTTTGTGCTTGCTCCCTTGTAGTACAGACATTCGGGAATGTCATTGATTTCTTCATTAACAAATTAGAACGTTGAACTGAAATCTGTATTAAGGCATATGATATATTTGCAACTACAAATACATAGAACTGTGGAACGAAACATTCCAATAACTTTCAAGAATGAGTGTGAAAATAAAAGTGGGTAAAATATTTTGCAAACAACTTGTGATAAAAATGATGTAGTTGTTTGGCGTCTAATCATATAAGAATCTCTGTCAGCATCCGACAAATATGGGTAAAAGCCAGTAGGAAACGTCAAGGAGGACATATAAATGTGTATATGAGGTTGCCTCACCGTCTGTCCAGGCTTCTCGAATCGACCAATGGGCAGACATTTATGATCTAGAGATAGCATTAGCAACTAGTGTAGCGGAGGTCGTCACAAGTTCGAGTCCCGCAATGGTATGGATTCTAATTGAGATGTTAATGAGTACATCCTTTATATGGGTCATATGACTGTATCAACCGTCAGATTTCAATCAGATGTTGTGTTAGTAGCCGAAAGCTAAAGCCTGACTTACACTGGAGCGGCCGCAAGCGAACAAGCATGAGCGAAAGAGATTTTTCCTGGTGTAGACGGTAGTCGACCACGATCGGAAACCAGTCGTGTTCTGCTGGTTCTCGGTCTTTCGGTGAATCATCACAGCAAGATCGCATCTTCTGCACTTTGGCGCAGACAGCACAGAAAGCATCCATCTGCTGTTTTGCGAGTGACATGAGAATGTAATGTTTCTTGTAGCGGCATATAAATGTCACAAATTTTTACCAAAAGACAGCCGAGCTTAGACAGTGTCACCTCACTAACATCTTTTGCAGACGCAACTGCGAGAATAATCTGAAACAGTAGTCTACTAAATGAGGAACTGAGAAAAAGTAAGGTCAGTAGCTTATGAAAAAGCGCATCCTTGGTATAAAATAAACGTGTGATGCCTTCTCTTATGTTGTTCCAAAATCCATAGCATTTCTCTTTTTACCAGCTACCAATGGCTCTTAAAATTAAATTCTTTCATCGAAAAAGTCTGCAGTTAATGGAATAACACGGTAGCTAATACAGTTTTGCATAATAATCATATGGCACATACTGTCCTTTTTTCATGTGATCATTTTCCAAAGTCTCATTTCGATATCTCAAACTCTTTATGAAATATGAGGAATGTGTAGATATTTTACTCAGGCTTTATCGCTGGCACAATCGCAAATGAGTGTGATAAATCAAATCAATTTTCTAGAGATTGGCGACAGATAACGACCTCCACCTATGTCTAAAGAAAAATTCGATATGTTACCTAAATTTCATCTGCAGCAACATATTATGTAATGTAGTGTCGGCAGACGTGCCAACACTACGTACACTAATTGAAAGAGGCGGTCAAGATGCACGCGCTAACTCACGAAGGATGGAGTGAGGTCTGAAACAGGATACGTAATGAATGTTATAAAGAAAAGTAAGTAGCTCCTTGAATACTTAACTTTTAATCCCTCATTGTATACATCGTTCTTGATGAGCCATCTGGAGATTGTGGCGATACAAGTGAGACTCTTCAGATACATGCAATGTTACAAATGGCGCCTTGCTAGGTCGTAGCCATTAACTTAGCTGAAGGCTATTCTAACTGTCTCTCGGCAAATGAGAGAAAGGCTTCGTCAGTGTAGTCGCTAGCAAAGTCGTCGTACAACTGGGGCGAGTGCTAGTCAGTCTCTCTAGACCTGCCGTGTGGTGGCGCTCGGTCTGCGATCACACAGTGGCGACACGCGGGTCCGACATGTACTAATGGACCGCGGCCGATTTAAAGCTACCACCTAGCAAGTGTGGTGTCTAGCGGTGACACCACATGTAATATGCACCAAATGCAAAATCATAACGACCTCTATTTTTCATTTCAAACTTTTTCGAATTTCGCGCATTGTGTTACTTCCACCTAAATATCACAATAACTACGACCATTAACGAAATGATGGGCATATCATCATGAATCTAACAAATAAAACTGTAAGTATCATAATTTTTTTACCGAATAGTTTCTGTAAAATCGTTCGAGATAGACCGCAGGGCGTACGCATCGATTCTGTCGTCGCCGACCGGCTGAAGGATGGCAAAACACTGTCGGCTTTCCCTTCCAAACAAACGAATGTGCTCGCCTAGCGCTAAGGACGAAAATTGGTCATTGCGCATCGGCCACCATATCGTGCGCAGTCTCTACTCGTCACCCCGTCTCCTAGGCCCAGCCCGCTTCCACCAACAACCTCGGCCGTTGCCCCAAGGCTTCCTGGCCACTCCACCTCGGCGCCATCGCTGGCCTCCGGGAGATGCCGATAGTCCTTAGCAGAACATCTGACTGCTTTCCTCTGGGTCGCTCGAAGCTATCTTGCATCAGGGCAGCACTGTAGCAGCTCACATGACGAAGGTCGCACGCTTTTACCAAAACTGAAGCGCTAGAGGAGCGCTGTCACAACTGGCTGGGCAGGCAATAACAACAACGTGCCGTGAATTTCAAATTCGTGACACACACTCGAAGGTCTGGGGACTTGAGAAAGACAAAAATTACTTTACATGCTTCCATCAGGCAGGAATGGAGTGAATAATCACAAGCTTTGTATCTACTTATATTAAAAAGTAGCAGCACAAGTGATTTCCTTGAAAGTACACAAGTACGGACATGTATCTATTATTTTAACTGATTCAATTATTTTGACTAAATCGAAAATACATGCAAAATTTCACAACTCTCATTTCTTACGTTCATTCTAGCTGTAATTACACGCCGGCCGGGGTAGGCCAGCGGTTCTAGGCGCAACAGTCTGGAACCGCGTGACCGCTACGGTCCCAGGTTCGAATCCTGCCTCGGGCATGTATGTGTGTGATGTCCTTAGATTAGTTAGGTTTAAGTAGTTCTAAGTCTAGGGGACTGATGACCTCAGAAGTTAAGTCCCATAGCGCTCAGAGCCATTGTTTTGTAATTACACAGCTGATTTGTAAGAGGCAGTAAAATGAAAACGAGACAGATGGAAAACAAGTAAGTGAACTGTTTATTGTTTCAAAAGTAATCGCCATAACTGTTAATGTATTTACCCCACTGTGAGATGAGACAGCCAATGCCTACATGGAAAAAAAATTAAGGTTTCTTACAGAAACATGATTGTTCCCACGTGTGTACCTCTTCACCCAAAGTACATCGACAGAAACGAATGCCTTACTTCAGGGTACCAAAAATATGGAAAATGCATTGGGAGAGATCAGGACCATATGGAGAATGTAGAGGGTAGAACAGAGGAAACGCATGTTTTTCACTATTGAATGACTGGGACACAGTTTGATAAAAATAATAAAAACAAGCTTTAAGTGATAGTTTTTTTAATGCAGTTTTGAAATATACATACTTTAATTAGGTTCGAAAAATAATATCTTGGAGATGTCGTCCTTGCTGGATACAAATTTGGATCCTCTCCCGAAAGCTACGCATGGCTCTCTCCAACATTTCATTTGGCGCGGCTTCAATTCCCTGATGTATGGAATTCTTCAGGTCATCGATTGTGCGACGCTTGTTCATGTAGACTTTTGATTTTAAATATCCCCACAAAAAGAAGTAGCATATTGACAGATCGGGTGAGTGAGGGGGCCAGTAAACATCACCATATCTCGAAATAACGTTCTGGGAACATTTTGTCGAACCTCTTCCATGGATGCTCTTGCCGTGTGAGCTGTGGCACCATCCTGCTGAAACCATATTTCTCTCGTGTTCACTTGACGCCTTTCAAGTTTTGGATGAAGAAAGTTGTTTAACATTTTAATGCAGTGTGCTGGTGTCACAGTAACTGTAATTCCTTCATCTTCAAAAAAAAAAAAATAGGGTCCAACAATCCCCATGTTTGAAATGCAGCACCACACTATTACTTTTAAACTGTGGAGAGGTCTCTGGTGTAATTCATGTGGGTTCTCCGGCGCCCAATACCGACAATTTTGAACATTGATGTGACCATCTAGATGAAAATGTGCTTCATCACTCAGGAAGACTGTAGCATCTGCATCTTCCGTAAAAATTTCGTCCATTACACAACTCTCTGCACTACACAAAATCCCCTTCACTAAGCTGCTGGACGATTATTATCTTGTATGGGTGAAACTTAAGATAATCATGTAAGATGCAGTGAAGCGAACGGTGTTACATACCCATCGCTACAGCCTGTCGTCTAGCCGATCGTTTTGGACTGCTTTTCTCACTCAGTCTACATTTTCCAGAGTACGAACTGAACGGGGAGGACCAGGTGGTTTCTTTTTCATCACAGATCCAGTTCTTCTAAACGCTGAAACTCATCGGAGTACAGTATTTTGATCAGTTACTGCACTTCGACGTCCAACTCTAAAATTTTGACGGAAAAGACGTTGCACTGTGAATACGGAATCATTGTTTCTAAAGTACTGCTCAACAACAAACACAAGATGCTTTATGCTCCAACGCTCCATAGCGACTGAAACTGCATTGCATGGGCAACCTGCCAACATTCATTCAAGGTCAATACCGCCTCTCGTCGCCGTCTACTAGCGGTTCAAAGAACATGCGTTTCGTCTGCTCCATCCTGTGTAAGGGCTTCCCAGGAAACTTCTTCAGCTTACTTGAAACAGCCTTGCCAATATGTGGGCTTGCCCTGATATTATTTCAGTAGAAGTAAACATACTGCCTGTTGCAGGATAATGCTTGCCCACATGTTGCCAATGTTGTTTCTAATGTGCTGCAGAAGTCGCTCTGGGATGATCACTGTTGTTTTCGAATTTGTTATGTAACGATTAAGTAAATAAAAATTATTTTCCCATGATCACGCTCTCAGACCTCTAACAAACGTTACAGCTGATTTTATCATTTAGCTTATGTGGCAGGTTGTATGTTTGTTCACATTTCCTTAATCATAGTTTATTGATATCTACCTTATATGTTCTTTAATAAAATCCCAGAAGTGCTTCACATATATCACTGCAGCCACCAAGAACTGTCTCAGATGTGGTAGGTACTCGAATGTGAAACATAAATGTCTCCAGGAGCTAATAGCCAGAGTGCTTCATGTTATGTTGCTCGTCGGTTATTAGTATTCTGTTTTTAAATAACTCCCCCAGTTGTAATGAGAAACCAGCAGAACGTATCAAATAAAAGATTTGAAAAGTTCTGGCCTGGAATAATGTTAAATAAGGCTGGAGCAGTATTTCAGTGTTAAGTGCTCTCTCTCAAGCGCTTTACATTTCAGACATCTTAGCCTACATTCTTCCTTTACTATACAATTTTGCTTCCTTCGTGAAAATGACACACTCGCCACGAAATGTAATCACATCTGTACACTGCAGTTTTGTATAGTGGCTATAACTGACAAGGGAACCATCAGACCTATCAATCATGGATTTTAATGAGTGTTAAGTTTGTTCTGAGTACCTGAGTACCTGTCTAGCCGCTTTTCATATGGTGGCCCCCAGTTTCCGAGAAATCGATGCTGAAGTTTTATGCGTACCTTCTATATCCGTAACGTTACTCATGTTTCGACCAAGTGAGCGTAAGCCGGCCGGGGTGGCCGAGCGACAACAAGAGCGCACTGTCTCTGCTAACGATACTATGGAGTTAATACATCTTACTTAACGTAATATGCAGGTCGTGGGTTGGGTAAAAATTCAGTTTGTAACTTCCCATTGCATTAAAATACTTTACAGTCATATTTGATCCAATATTTATTGATGGTTGTCTCTCTAATGTTATGGTATTGATTCAGATTGTGCGTGAACACGAGAACACACACAGTCATTGATTCCAGTGAGGGTGACAACTACTGTGTGTTGAACAACACTTGCACCAGCCAACTCCTCAGTTGGCGTCGAGTGGATGAGATTTTTCAATTACCTTGCATTGCAAGAATTGTAAGGAGGAGACTGAAAGTAAATGGACTTGTATGCTAAAGAGCTGCGACAAAGCAAAGCTTGACCGATTATCAGATAATTGTCCAGATGGGTTTTGTGGACGAGTATACTTTTAGTAACCAACCAACCCACCCACGATTATTACGTAAGATTTCTCGAAGGCGTCGGGGCATTGTTTTCATTATGTCGTTGACAGTGTAGCGTGATGGTTTACTTCCCACCATACGTTTTCTATATTCGTCTAAAAGTTGTTTGCATTTGTAGGTCCACATGGCAACGACCTTGTTACCTCTGCGCACATATTCTCGCCGGCACGGTAGCTCAGTGTGTTCGGTCAGGGGGTTAGCTGCCCTCTGAAATAAAAAAAAAACTGAGTTACTAGATGAACAACGAACTTAAGAGGGTGTCTTAGGACGTCCGCCCCGATCAGATGCAACGAACGAAAACGAACAAAATGAATCTAACAAAAAAAAAAAAAAAAAGCGGTTCAAGGCGCTACAGTCTGGAACCGCGCAACCGCTACGGTCCCAGGTTCGAATCCTGCCTCGGGCATGGATGTGTGTCACGTCCTTAGGTTGGTTAGGTTTAAGTAGTTCTAAGTTCTAGGGGACTGATGACCTCAGAAGTTAAGTCCCTTAGTGCTCAGAGCCATTTTTTTGAACCAAGTGAGCGTAGAGCAGCTGCTAAGGTTCGTAACTGAAGCCTAGTTTACACGACGACACTAGGTTGCAGGCAAGTGCGCTACCGACCATTGCGTATGCGCGCCGCGCGTTTGCGCAACTCGTCTGTGAAACTAAACACTTTCGGCGTGTTCCAACCTTGTCAACACTACTTGCGTGAGCTTTGAGGTTATTTGTGTTCGTAGAGTGTAGACAAACTGAAATGTGATGTGGGAAGAGAGAATAATGTTCGCATTTTGGATATCTATGCTATGCATAGGTGTTTCTGGGATTTCAGTGATGCTGATTACAAAAATAAGCAACATATTGCTGCCATTGAGACCGTCATGTGCGATCATGACATAGATGGTTTGACAATATCTGAGCTGCAGGGCAAAATTTATTGAGTTAGGAGCACATATACAACAGAATTAAGAAAAATACAAGCAAGTGTAATTCTAGCTGTGGCAATGCTCTCGTCTACAAGACTAAACATTCCATCGTTCGAGTTGGCCAACTCATTGTTAAGGAATATTGTTGACAGGAGTGAAGGCTATACAAATTCAAGAAGCTGCATTCTTTATTCAATATTCATCTGTTTAAAACGTCCTGCAGCGCTCCACATTCACATATGTTAGAATTTTGATATATTGCCACAGTACAGATCTATCTTCAAGAGAGTAGTTTGCAAACCACTCTCTTCTTAATGCGGTCTGCTTCGAATAATTATTGTTGCTAATTTTCAATAATTATTAACATTAACAGTAATAATTATTGTGTTAATGAAATAGCGTCATCACCAACTAAACCTGTATCTTATAGCATGCCAAGTGTTCTCGATTGTAAAGCACGCAATATGATATGTAATTTCAGTTCTGGTGACAGTGTTTCATCCATCACAATACCTTTATTCCTTATCGCATAATTAACTCTATTTAGAAGAAACGTAAACAGTTCTGGTGACATTCTAAGATAATTAAAACAACTTCTCGAATCTTCAGTAATAAATTATTTCAGCAAGGATGCTGAGCAACCGAGCTGACGTCTTTTCTTCATCCAGTCACGAATCGGAACACGTTTCTTTTTTTTTTTTTTCGTGTGCAGCGATTCCACGCAACAAGCTTTAACTCCCTCATAAACTCGTGCAACGTGCAGCTGCCAGAGCTTTCATTTCAGGGACCCACAAAACGACGAAACTGAAGTGTATGCTGGTGTCGCCGTGTGTACAGTCATATACGAAACCACTTGCGTGCAACTCATTCCACACTACAAGTGGCGCAACCCATTGTCATCGTGTAAACTAGGCTTAACACGTTGCTAGCACTGGTTCAAACGCTGCCCGCATACTTCCATTTTGTTCTATTTCATCGTATACAATATCATTAAATTAGACATTGCTCAACAATAGTTTGGAATACTATCATAAAATGATACTACAGGTCTCTCTGACCTAGGCGCTTCATGCACTATACAGTTAGAGCGCATATAATGGGCGGTGTTTACTGGTGGCATGCTTTGTGGCCGTTACCCAGTCATGTAAACATACCGCTGCCGCACCGGCACACCGCGAGCAGTCCAGTATCAACAACAGCTTCATTCAGTTAGTGTTCAGCACTGCAATATCATGCCACGTAGAGGCATACAATACTTTGATAGAGTCCGGATAGTGGCTTTACTTTCAGCAGGTCACACACAGGAAGATGTTGCCGATCGGTTCTTGTCGCTCAAAGTGGTTGTGTCTAAGGTGCGAAGAAAATATAGAGAGACGGGAAACGTGAACAATAGACCTCGCTGGTCGTCCTCGTACGACAACACCAACACAGGATCGTTTCTCTCAAACTGTCGGCTCGCAGGGGCCCAACGTCAGCTGCTAGAAATATTGGAAATGACTTCCCCGGTCAACAGGGCTACGTATCTCAGACCAAACAGTGCGTAGAAGATTTCATCAGGATGGTCTTCATTCCAGAAGACCAATGAGAAGTTTTGCACTGAACCAATCGAACCGACGCAATTGCAGGACCTGGTCTCTTGCACATAACGACTATTGCAGAATGGAATAATGTCATGTTTGTTGACGAAAAAAATGGTTCAAATGGGACATAACATCTGAGGTCACCAGTCCCCCAGAACTTAGACCTACTTAAACCTAAGGACATCACACACATCCATGCCCGAGGCAGGATTCGAACCAGCGACCGTAGCAGTTGCGCGGTTCCGGACTGAAGCGCCTAGAACCACTCGGCCACCGAGGCCGGCTTTGTTGATGAGACCAGGACTGGTTTGCGATCGGACACTAGACGTGTTAGAGATTGGAGAAGCGCTAGACGACACCGGCAACACCGATACGTTCAGTAAGTTCATACGTTTGCAGTTGGAAGTTCTGGCCAGACGGTGTGGTCGAGCGGTTCTAGGCGCTTCAGTCTGGAACCGCGCGACCGCTACGCTCGCAGGTTCGAATCCTGCCTCGGGCATGGATGTGTATGATGTCCTTAGGTTATTTAACGAAATCGCCGAAATGTTTGGAATTTGATTTTAAATTTCGTTAAAGAATGATGAATAATAAATTTTATCTTTTGCCTTTTAAGTTAATTTTCTTTCGTGCGAACTTTGTTGTAGAACCACTCTCTTAATTTCGTGTGGTAATAAAAAATTTTATTTTCTTAAGAATTACGTACATTTAAAGAAAAATATTACGTGCACTCATATTAACTGGATAATAATATTTAGTTGAGAATTGAGTCCTTTAGATCATTCGGCCTTGGCATACACTTTCCTGATGCAGTGGGTTTTTTGTTAAATATTTTTACTGAATTTTATCCCGGCAATAGCCATAGAACACAAGATTATCTCTATCAGCAGAAAATGTTGTAATTATTGCCAAGCCGACATTTATCACTGATCAAACCTACTTCACTATGCATTTGAGTTATTTTAAAGAACCAAACTGTTTAAATTTCAGTGTTAACTAACATTAACTATCCGCCTACGAATGCACAAACGTATAATTAATTCAAATTTTATCAGCCACAGGATCACTGTAAAAAAAGAACAATTTCTTAATTCACGATTGATTATTATGCATCTGTTCCCGATTTACGGGTTTGATAATTTTTTTTAAATGTGCCGCCTCTTCAGATCTGCGATTGTTGATCGCAGCACAGCCCAGCAACACCGCTAAAAAATGCTGAAAAATTCTTAAAGAAATTTTATAGATGACGTGGGCAAGCTAATTTACATAAATAATTCACACTTTTGATAAATACTGATATATTTAGCTCAAACAACAATTCAACTCACATTAATTCGTAGCGCGTCGTCTAATGGCGGCTACGTCCAGACAGAGACAAAAGAATTCTACACATTCACGAAATACATCTACACAGCTTCCTACCGCTTACAGCTCTAAGCAAGGAAGACCAAAGAATACATAGTGCATTGTCCTTTTATAGTATTGCTGACTATTAACATTTCTTTGTAATTTCACTACATTATTTCCCTCTGGCTGAATTTCACATCTCTGTTATCGCAGATATTGACACATTTTGCAATTACCTAATGAATATAGAAATATTACCATCCTAAATACAGAGAGAATATTACTACAAAAAATATTAAAATAATAACAAATGTCTTTTACACAAAATTCAATAATGTTTTTCGTTAAATAATTACATTATATACAGATTGCTGAGAGCGGCGTATATGGTACAAATAAATTTCAGTTTGTTAGTGTGTGAGTTTGCCAGGGAACGTTACATTGCCCCCTGGCAGCATTTGGCAAAGAGTTTTTACACTTTGACACAATGGTGCCAGTAACGTTCTTTACACTTCTGTATGTTTTACGGAATGGCTCTTTTATTTAGTCCCAGGGTTATATAAGTTCATGGCTCCCCCATTTGGGCGTAGGCAAACAGGAAACCTGGGCAAAACTGTGCCGGAGCCCAGCCATCCCAGTTGGTTCATAGTCAATATTGTCTTTTTAACAGTTATTCATTTGAATTAAATTAGCAGTTTGTCACAAACGGGGTTACACAATTACACAATATCACAGTCACATACAGTTCAATGGAAGGTTTTTTGTGTGTGATACTATTATTCTTGTGATACACTACAAGGTCACTTGTCCTAGGATATATCACTCACGGACGTACATAATAAATGTTCAATGTTTATCGAAATGAAGTCATTAACATGTTATTCAGTTTATGTGAACATTTCAAAAAAGTCAATAATGTTGTATTTGGTGAGCGGTGCGGAGTGATTGTTGGGCGGCGCTCGACGCGGCGCGCTGACTCCGTGTAGGTCACCGCCCCCGGCGTTGACAGCTACGGCGCGGAGGGGCGTGGCTGTCTGGTCTGCTACGGGCTGCTGTGGCCGCTGCATAGCTGATGTAGCCGGATGCGCGTTGGATATCAGCTCGCCCGTGCGACGTCTTCTCGCGGTGCTCCAGGAAACATGCAACAAGTTCACAAACAGTGTACTATCCTTATAGGCATTTTTCCTGCTGTGGGAAAGAACGCACACAGTTAGTGGTAGTTATTACTCAGTAGGCCTTCACTAGTCTGGTTTGCACAATATATCGTTGTCTCAGTAACACTTTTATGGGCACACAATATTCTTCACCATGTCATGACTTGTCATTAGTCACACGCAAGTTTTCACCTTAGGACAAAATCAAAATGTATTTCTGTAGTCAATGCGCTTTCCTAGCGTCCCTTGACACACAAAGAGTTAAAGTTTGACACTAACTTGATCACCTTCCGTTATCGGTTCACTGTTCGTGTCGTGCTAGTTCCTTGTCCACTTGCACACACGGTGATGATACAGTTTTTTATTACTTATACACAACTACTCCGTGACGTATTGCTGCAGGTTTAACAGTCACTGTCTGTCTCTGCCGCACAATACTGCACTTTTGTTAAAGTTCCTTTATTTCTATTTACAATTTCCGCTGCTCAATTTTGTTTGTAACAGCACATTCGTAACTCTTTACCAAGGTGTGAGATTTGCGTACATGGTAACAATTACTCAAAATTCGTATTAGTTTGCCCATAGTCATCTATATTCGTGTTCGATTAGATTTTATTTGTGCATTCCAGCCGGATTCAGGCATATTGTTCAATAACTCCTTTGTACTCATGTCACACTTTACTATTAACGTCCTACGTAACTACAGTGTAGTCTCTGTAGGCAAAAATTTACTTGGACTGTATCTGGCTAGCTCCTTTTAACTGATTGAATATGCACATGCTTCAATTGAAGCTTCTTTGTGCGTAACTTTGCGTTACATTAATTTACAACAAGGTTGCCTCCCGTGGTGCCCTCGGGTCACTACTGGGTGCATTATTTTCTCTGATAACATTGGTGAGATAATAAAGTTCTCAGGGCATCATATTACTGATATTATTCTGGGTTCGAGTCTGTCAATCTGACAGCTACACATATATACATACATACACATAATAGAAAAGATTGTGTCACGAAATATTTCAAATTTGACACAGATATTAGAAATTATGTAGTACACTAACTAATCCTTACTAAAATGTTCTTTTTGACTGAACTTTGTCACAGCTTAACACTACAAATAATTGCACTAATCAGATTATCTGTGCAAACATTTAGAGCATGGTTTAGATAACACAAATTAAAAGAGTACATAACATAAATATCCATACACATGAGAAAGTCAATCATATTCTTATAAGTAAACACTTCTACACTAGTACACACATTATTAATGTTCATTATTTACAAAAGAACGGTGTCCACATAGGACTATTAGTCTTTTATTGTAGGAATGCTTTTACATCCTTACGCGGATACAGTCCCCGTACTCTCCCTGAGTGGGGATCTGCTAAGAGATAGCTACACTCATGTGGCACACTTACTACTCTAAAAGGTCCATTGTACACCAATTGCCACTTGCTATTCTGTTTCAAGGATGCCGAGGACTTAGGATGATTGCGTAAGAGTACCAAGTCCCCAACACTAAATTTTTGGTTATTCGTCACATGTCGGTTATATTTTTCTTTCCTTTTCTGAGCGCACCTGGTAAGGTTGCACCCTGCTTTTCTTATCTTCTCTTCCTTAGGCTCAGGAATGACTGGGACCTTAGGCAAAGGTGCCAGCCACTCGTTCAGAACTCTATTATTATTCATTAATATCTCGTTTGGTGGATACCCCGTAGAAGCATGCGGGGTTGCGTTGTGAATTTCTACAAACTTAGGTATCAGATCTGGCCATCTTGTGTGTTTATATGCAATGTATAACCTGAAAAATTTATTTAACTCTCCAAATGTTCTCTCTACTAAACTTGCTTGTGGGTGAAAGCGGGAAATTAGTATATGCTTTATATTTTGTTCATGTAAATAGTTTTTCCAGGTATGGCCTGTAAAATAGGAAGCATTATCCGATATTATCGCTTCTGGCTTACCCACTTGTGTAAAATATTCTTTCCCTAACCATTTAACTATTCCACGAGCAGTGGCTGATTTAAGGCAGTATATTTTTAAATATTTTGAGAAAAGGTCATACACCGCTAAAATGTACTTCAATCCACCCCTGGCTCGTGGGTAGGGTCCTGCTATGTCTATAGATACTAACTGAAGTGGTCGATGAGGCACTATAGGATGCAGCTCAAACCTTGTGGACTTATTTTGAAACTTAGCTTTTTGGCACAGAGGACAAGTCCTGATAATGGTGCGAGTCTGCTGGCTTATCCCCTTAAAATAACAGAATTTGGACAAAATCCTTATTGTTTTGCCTATCCCAGCGTGACCCCATGCTAAATGCGTGTGCCACACTACAGCTGGGATAGCCTGTTGTGGTATACACACGACTCCATGGTCATTTGACACACCTGTTTTATAATACAGAATATTATCTACTATTTTGAAATTCTGAACACTTTTAAGATTGGTTCCTTCTTTAATTTTGCTAATGATATCTCCCCAGATCGGATCAGTTTCCTGCAATATAGACATATTCTTACACATGTGTAAAAAGTCCCTCCTATGTACCTTATCTTGTACTAAGAGTATTCGATATTCCTCCGATTGTTCCAAAATATTTGATATTGAGGATTGCCCTAATGGGAGCCTCGACAAGGCGTCTGCTACAACGTTATCTTGCCCTTTTAGGTACATGATTTTAATTTTATATTCCTGTAATGCTAACCTCCATCTTAGCAAGCGGGTATGGTATAATTTGCAAGTCATAAGATAGCTCAAAGCCTGGTGGTCACTGAATACTTTGACTTCTTTACCATAGATGTAATAATTAAATTTCTTTACCGCCCAAACCACTGCAAGAGCCTCTAATTCGGTAGCGGAATATGCTCTCTCACAGCTGTTTAGTGTGCGGCTGGCAAATCCGATTACATTGATTGTTATGGGGTCGTTGCTCCTGTCCCACTGAAATAAACACGCGCCCAGACCGTATGAACACGAATCTGTCGCTATACAAAAATCTTTTGTCATGTCTGGGTGTCGCAGTATGTTTGCATTCACCAAGGCATTTTTGATAGCGTCAAATGCGCGCTGACATTCTTCTGTCCACACCCAGTGCGCATTTTTACGCAACAGGCACAACAAAGATTCGTTATTCATTAATTGGTTTGGAACAAACCGTCTAAAAAAAGATGCTAGACCTATAAATGCTTTGAGCTGTTTCTTAGTTCTCGGACTAGGAAACCCACGAATTGCATCAAGTTTTTTGCTGTCAGGTTTGATGCCTTGTGGTGTTATTATGTGACCTAGAAATTTAATCTGATTACGTCCAAATTTGGATTTATCAAGATTTGCTGTTACCCCCGCTTGCTTAAACCTTTCTAAAACTTTATTCAATAGTTCTATGTGCTCCTCCCAGGTGGCAGTGGCAATCAGTAGATCGTCTACATACACTGTTACCCTTTGCAGCAAATCCGGACCCAAAACCGCATCAAGGGCTGTTATGAAAACTCCTGCACTTACATTTAGGCCGAAAGGTAGTACCCTAAATTGGTAGCTCCTTCCTCCAAATATAAATGCAGTATATTTCCTCGACTCGGGTGTGAGCAGGATTTGCCAGAAAGAACTTCTCATATCAATAGATGTCAAATATTGCACTCCATGGAATTTTTGAATTTGCTCATCAAGATTTTCCGGATGCGTCCTGACAGGTACAATAATTTCATTTATGTCTCTTGCATCTAGTACTAACCGTACCTGTCCGTCAGCTTTTGCTACCGCCACCAAAGGACTACTATAAGGGGACAAAGACGGTTCTATTATTCCCCACTCGATCAGTTTTCTTATTTCTTTAGCTACTATTTCCTTCTTGGACCAAGGAATGGAGTATGAGGCTCGACAGTAAGTTTTGTGAGGCTTTACCTCAATCTTGTACTGATATCCCTTAACAATTCCTGGTCGTTCTGAAAATACCTCTGCATAATTAAATAATAACTGTACCAAATCCTGCTGTTGCATAGAATTCAAATTTTCGGACTGTGACACTTTGTTCACTAATGCGTCCATATTCGCTTTTGATTGATCACCTTGTACGTCAGGATAATAGAGATTCTGTCCTAGACAATGATTGTCTAAATGTAGTATCGACTGATTCCTACATTTTATATTAATAGCATTACATTTAGGTACAGGTACAGGTACCTCTCCGGATCTGAGCATGGACAATTCTATTCTCCTACCAGCATTCATCAAACTTAATTTTCCCCGAGAAAGGTCGATTATTGCGTCCCTTTCTCTCAAAAAATCTACCCCCAAAATGCAGGCTACTTTTAAACCCTTTACTACCAGGAATGAGCTCGCTATGGCTTCTTCCCCTATATACATCTCTACCTGCACTTGGAGTTTAATTATTTGTCGCTGTGCACTTATGGCTCCAGTGACTTTACAATTATTCACGGGAAAAGTCAGCATACGCCTTTCCTTCCCCAGTACTTTGAATAAGTCCATACTCATAACACTGACAGTAGCACCTGTATCTATGACTGCTTGCACATCAATATTGTTAATTTTGATCTCTATTATCGCTTGTACTTTGTCTTTGTGTTCCTTTATGCACGTGGATGGTTCAGTTATTAGTTCGTCTCCCATCTGTACCCCGTCATTATATCTAAGGATACAGATTTTGTTCGGTGTTTTGTTCTGTGTCGGGCTGCTCTCACTCCAAACCTCAGCCGACGATGGAGAGCGTATCTCGGCTGCATCTAGTTTGTTGAATTATTGCTAGTGGATGGGCGTGGCTGCTCTGTGTCACTGACCTCCACTATGTGCACGTTGTGTTGCGTCGGCCGCCACGGTTGCGCAATTGGCGCATTTTGTGGTGGCGGTCGGTTATTGTCATATCTATCATTGTTTTGCCGGTCCGGACTGGGCCTTTGGTTCTGTGGCCAAGTTCGGTTTGCATCATTATAAGTATTAGTGTTGTACGGCCCCCTGGCATTTTTCCATCTATGATTGCTTGGTGGGCCTGTTTCATACCGGTCATCGAACCTCCTCTTTCGGTCATTATTCACCGGCGGACTATTGCCATTCCGGTCTCTACCTCTATTTCCGTTTTGTGCATACTCTTGTCTCCTATTATTACCTCCGCCGTTTCCATTACTTGGTGGAGGCGTGTTATTTCTACCATTTCTATAACCGTTTCCGTTATTTCTAGCCTGTTCAGAGGCTGCCTTAACGTCCTCCTGAATCAGGTCAATTGAGTCCAGAACAGACAAGAAATGTTCCATATCATTTTCAGGCACGTGTATAAGCTTTTCCTTTACATGTATCGGCAAGTGTGATTTCAAAAGTCTGATCAAATCCCGGGATGAAATCTGTTCGTCCCAGTAACGGGTCTTGTTAATGTACTTCTCAAAATATTTTCGCAAATTGCCTAGTCGTGGAGAATACGGCTCTGGATTATATACTTCCTTCCGTAATCTCTCCTGAATACATGTTGACCAATATTTGGCCAAGAATGCCTTTTCGAATTGCTCATATGTATCACAACTGTCAGCTGCTTCGGTTGCCCATAATGCAGCATCTCCTTGTATGTATGACATAACAAACTGTATTTTCTGGGTATGACTCCAAACGCTAGGCAAAATGTTTCTAAATCCCTTGATAAACACTACAGGGTGAACAGATTTCTTCTCCGTTGTAAAGATCTGAAACTGTCGGTTCCTAATCAGACTTTCTTCAATCACTACTTTGGAATGACATTTATTTGTTCCGCTTACATTGGTTGCCTGTTCTGTCTCGCAGTCGCAATTTTTTACTGCAGTATTTATATGCCTATCATTGTTGGACCTGGCTGGCGTGACATACGCCTGTGCCTCGTCCTGCCGCAAGCTAAGTTCCATCTCGGCAAGACGCCGGTCCACACTCCGCTGCCACAGCGGAATGTCTTTTTGCACTATCTTTTTAAGATTTTGCACATCCGCAGTTGAGTCCACCTCTCTGGCCTCAATTGCGGCGTGCACCTTCTCATCTATTTCCTTTGTGAATTTACGTTCTACTTTGTGCACTTGTTCGATCACTTTGTCCTCAATTACTTGGGTTGTGTCGAGTTCTAGTTGTTCGACCCTATTAGTCAGAACACTGATTTCCTCTACGATATTGGCGTTAGCCACTTGAATACTGTCTACTCTTTCGCTTAATTCATGTACTGTTTTGGGTATGGTTTCATATTTTTGTTTCAAACTAACTATATCACTTTGCATAACTTCTAAAGTTCGCATCAACTGTAAGTCCCTCTCATGCAGGCGTCGGTCACGCTCTGCTTGTTTAGCATCACGTTCTTTATCGCGTTCTGCTTGTTCACTTGCAAATTTAGCTTGGAAATTGAGCATGCGCTCGAACATAAGTCTTAATGATTGCACTTCTGACATCACACCACTCTCTGGTCCGTGTCCAGTGCTTGCAGATTGCACAGAATTACCGCTATCAACTGAATCACTGGGTGGCAGTGGCAACATTTCTTGCCCTTCTGCCCCCAGATTCTCACATTGTACTTCCTGAACTACGTCACTAACATTACTTTGTGTCCCACTTTCTAACTCGGTATCACTACTTACTAACTGTTGCTCATTATCCATGTTGATATCTTTCTGACTACGCAATCTAACCATAGTAAGCAAAGGAAATAAAATCTGAACTAAATATCCTAACACTCAGGTCTCACTGACACAATCACACAAGAAATGGACATTAACTAATACACACTTACTATATACTACAATGACTAACTACCTAAATGTCCTGTTATTTTAAAACAAAGCACTAACAACAAGCACACCACTAATGATCCGAGAACACTGCACTGAGGCTACTTTACTACCCACAGGACAACTACACTGTAGCTTTACCTTTTGGTGATCTATCTTGGGTGCAGCTGCCCCCTGATATTATGGTAGGTAATTAATTTTTCAAAATAATGAGCTCTCTTCTTCAGCTTGCCTCTGGATACATAGTGTTCTCATGCAAAAAATCATACACAGGTATTACCACACAATATTGGTTATGAAATACATACAATACATAGAAAATTTATTAAATGTTCTGCAACAAAGTTCGACTATATTAATTCCCTAGTTATCTCACGGGTATTTAGTGGCCACTGCATATTCGGGCCCCACGTTGGGCGCCAAATTTAACGAAATCGCCGAAATGTTTGGAATTTGATTTTAAATTTCGTTAAAGAATGATGAATAATAAATTTTATCTTTTGCCTTTTAAGTTAATTTTCTTTCGTGCGAACTTTGTTGTAGAACCACTCTCTTAATTTCGTGTGGTAATAAAAAATTTTATTTTCTTAAGAATTACGTACATTTAAAGAAAAATATTACGTGCACTCATATTAACTGGATAATAATATTTAGTTGAGAATTGAGTCCTTTAGATCATTCGGCCTTGGCATACACTTTCCTGATGCAGTGGGTTTTTTGTTAAATATTTTTACTGAATTTTATCCCGGCAATAGCCATAGAACACAAGATTATCTCTATCAGCAGAAAATGTTGTAATTATTGCCAAGCCGACATTTATCACTGATCAAACCTACTTCACTATGCATTTGAGTTATTTTAAAGAACCAAACTGTTTAAATTTCAGTGTTAACTAACATTAACTATCCGCCTACGAATGCACAAACGTATAATTAATTCAAATTTTATCAGCCACAGGATCACTGTAAAAAAAGAATTTCTTAATTCACGATTGATTATTATGCATCTGTTCCCGATTTACGGGTTTGATAATTTTTTTTAAATGTGCCGCCTCTTCAGATCTGCGATTGTTGATCGCAGCACAGCCCAGCAACACCGCTAAAAAATGCTGAAAAATTCTTAAAGAAATTTTATAGATGACGTGGGCAAGCTAATTTACATAAATAATTCACACTTTTGATAAATACTGATATATTTAGCTCAAACAACAATTCAACTCACATTAATTCGTAGCGCGTCGTCTAATGGCGGCTACGTCCAGACAGAGACAAAAGAATTCTACACATTCACGAAATACATCTACACAGCTTCCTACCGCTTACAGCTCTAAGCAAGGAAGACCAAAGAATACATAGTGCATTGTCCTTTTATAGTATTGCTGACTATTAACATTTCTTTGTAATTTCACTACATTATTTCCCTCTGGCTGAATTTCACATCTCTGTTATCGCAGATATTGACACATTTTGCAATTACCTAATGAATATAGAAATATTACCATCCTAAATACAGAGAGAATATTACTACAAAAAATATTAAAATAATAACAAATGTCTTTTACACAAAATTCAATAATGTTTTTCGTTAAATAATTACATTATATACAGATTGCTGAGAGCGGCGTATATGGTACAAATAAATTTCAGTTTGTTAGTGTGTGAGTTTGCCAGGGAACGTTACAGTTAGTTAGGTTTAAGTAGCTCTAAGTTCTAGGCGACTGATGACCTCAGCTGTTAAGTCCCATAGTGGTGAGAGCCATTTGAACCATTTTTGTAATGTTCTGGGCGCCACTAATGATAGGACGGTAGACCCCTCTGATTCCCATCGACAGCAATTTGATTGGTCCCCGATACATCCAACAGGAACCACAAACGACATGAAGTCGTTGACAACTTCATCCTAATCGATGGTGTGCAAGGTACGCTAGCACTGCCTCAATATCTTCGAAGATGCATCGTCAACCGCATTCATTGGCAAGTACAGTTCCCAGACATGAATATAATAGGGCAATGGTAGGACCTGTTAAAGGTGGTCATTGCACAGGACCTCACTGAAGCTGCCATTGACGAGTGGGACCTCATACCCGAAGATAAACTTGATCATCTCATCCAGACCATGCCTCGCAGAGTGGAAGAACTCTTCAGTGTGCTGGAAGCACATACTCACTGCTAAAGACTGATAATCATCGTCTGGAGAGAAAGATGTTCAATGTTTTTGTTTTCAAGATGTACACTTAGGAGAGAGCCTGCTTTGTTTTGTAGTGATTTCTTGTAACTAACCAAACTCGTTCTTGTTTTAAGAAGGAATTATGTTTATTATGTTAATAAGGTATTGTACAAATCTCAAAGAGTGTACTATAAGAAGTCATTGTAATAAACTGTATAATATTTCAAACTTTTGTTGAGGTGTGTATATGACATGCAAAATTATTCATTGTATTCCGTTTGTGGTGCGTACTTTTAATGCCAAATATTCGGGCAGTTCCAAAGAGGTCGCAACGATGGACGAAGTAATAACAACTGTGAAAGGATTCCGGATACAGACGAAGGTACTCATCCCTAATTTTGACCTCCATTATACAATGAATACTGATCATACCGCCTGCTCATATCAATCGACGTACAACAGATACCTTGCGGAACAAGGAGAGAAAACCGCGCCTGCACAGAAAAAAGATTTGAACAAGATTAGCCATTCCTACGCAGCACAGTGTACTATAACAGCTTCAGAAAAGATATTCCCTTAGGTTTTCTTATGTATGCACAAAGTACCAAGAGAGTTTTATTGGATTGTTCAAAAAAAGAGTTGACGGGTTGACTCGTAAATTAAAATATAAAGTGCTGTATGAAGAATTTTAAAATCTGTCATTCCTTCCGCATGTGGCACATGATAAATTTCTTTGCATTACTGACTTATTAAGAGGGCAGACTGGTCAGACACTTTGCGATCAAATCGTAAAGAAAACCACGAAACTGCATTGTAAAAATTATCCCCCTCCCCCCCCCCCCCCCCATATGTTCTTCACTTGCCCAACACTGTGATGTTTATTTTTACGGACAGGTTAAAATTTTCACGACAAACATTTCAAATGCTCCCGACTTGCTAGAAAGTAAGAGAGAAATCGCTTCGAGAGGAAAGTCCATAAACATACGTTCGTTAATTCTGCGTTAATTTACTTCACCTGCTTTGCAGGAATGATCAGATACCTGTGTTTAGTACTGTAGTTGATCGAAGAGGGATCAATCTCTCTGAATTCAAACTATGTTTTCCGATGTCGTTTCTGAAAAATCCTTGTGCCCGCAAGCCAGTAGTTTCCATTACATGTGCTTGGTGCTCTACGAAATGGTATTTTGGTTGCTTCTACGAGAAATATCATCTGGATATCTTTTATAGCACAGCAAGCGACAAATGGTTCAAATAGGTCTAAGCACTATGAGACTTAACATCTGAGGTCATCAACCCTCTAGACTTTGAACTGCTTAAACTTAACTAACCTAAGGATATCACACACATCCATGCCCGAGGCAGGATTCGAACCTGCGACCGTAGCAGCCGCGAGCGGTTCTGGACTGAAGCGCGTATAACCGCTCGCCCACAGCGGCCGGCAGCAAGCGACAGCGAGTAAGAAGATTCTGTAATTTCTTCTCTAACAAACGGAGCAAACATTTGAAGAAATTTTACTGAATGATTGGTTTATTAAGAAAATTACTACGAGCAAACACTGATGTCTCTTCAGGGGCGACCGAATTCCATTTCTCCTAAACACGTGAAATAATCTAGTCTCTGCTGGGTTTTTTTAAGACTGCATCCTGTAGTCTGGCCCAAAGTCATTCTATAGGATTTAGATCTGAACTGTTTCCAGACCAGACTTCCCAAACAACAGAGAATGATCTCTTCAGAAGCGCTGCTGTTTATTTGGTTGTGTGACCTGCTGCCCTATCTTGCATAAGAACAGCATTTTCTGGATTTGGGGGAAGACCATTGTGAACTGTTTCCCGATAATTATCACTATTGGCCGTCGTTTCTGCATCAACCCCTTGCTGTACAGTTTTTCCATAGCCACAGATACCGCCAGCGACCTGTATCTTCAATCCTAGCTTTTGTCTGTGGATAGGACAGGTTCTTTTGTACGGATTCGTGAATATTGTTTCTGCTCTACTGGAGCCTAATCTGCAAACAAAATGTTCATCCTTTTTCCGTCAGGGTTAGCGTTGCATAAATCATTACTCTTTTACAGGATGCCTGATGATCAACAATGGTTTCTCTGACGGCAAGGGTTTTTTTGGTTGGATATAAGCATACCTTCCCCAGGATTGTCTACGAATAAAAATTGTATAGTTGTCCTACTGATTGTCTTCTGTCTTTGCTGGTAGTCATCTGACAAATTCAGATGTTTGGCGATTGCCTGAGTACAGATGCCAGTTTTAATCTGTACCATATGTCTGATTTTGCTTTTGGTGTTTTGGTGTTGAGTTTTGTTCGTCATCCTACTCTGTTGCTGTCGCTAACATTACCATCAGCTCTGGTAACCCAAAGTCTAGCGGTTTTTGGATCAACACCCAATGTTTGAGCACTTTTGGTGCTACGACATTCCACTTGCATGAAGGCCTTGAATTTGAGAACTACCATTTTCATGTTTTGGTCTCATTTTTAATAACAGCCTTAGAAAAGGCCAAAAACAGTAATAACCACAGAGGACTGTACAGACAAAATTAAAAAGCAGGGTGGAAATACATTGAACTGAAGAATATTAAATTTTTACAAGATCGTCTTTCTTATCCTCCTGATTAGAGTTTAGAGATAAGCTCAATTATTTTTTGTTTTTTCGTTAGGTGAAAACATAAAATATGTAAAAAAATTGTTGAATGACAAATTTTCATTAACTTGCCAAGTAAGGTGTGTTAAATTTATCAAAATATTCTGCCTTGAAGAAGTGCACCAGTACAACATTTGCCAGGATCAGAAAAACAACTGTGGGAATATGTTGACTGTGATTCATTAATACAGATTATGAAGTTCATACAGCCAGCACCATCTGTTCGTATAAAATGGTACTACCTCCACAGAGCATCAAACCTCCGTGGCTCTGTTAGTAAAAAAGAAAGAAACTTGCCGTCCACATTGTATTTAATGATATTCCGAACGACAAAATAGAAAAAAAAATTAGGGGGAGGGAGAGTACATGTGTAGCATTTGAACAATCTTTCTCTCTTTCTCTTTATCTCTCTCTCTCTTTCTTTCTTTTTTTCTTTCTAACCTTAGCTGCTGCGATACGCACACCTGTTCGAAACATGAGTAACGCTACGGATATACACCTACGTACACATAAAACTGCAACATTGATTTTCTCGGAAGCTAGAGGCCGTTGCATGAAAAGCCGCTAGCCAGGTACTGCGAGCAGGTCCTTCTGCAACATACTTATGTGTCATCGAAACAGGTCAGATGGTCCTTTTGTGAGTGAAACCTGGATGGTGGTCACTAGTGCCAAAAATAATAATACAGCATTCATATGGTTGGCAACATATGCTCGTTCTCTCGAGTTCTCTTCCGTTCCCTCCAGTGTAACCGCTTGTTCACAGATACAAGCGAATGGTAGTCAACAGTGAACACTGTCTGCGAATACTCATTTGCTTCTATTCATTCCGGTGTAAAGAAGGCTTAATACAAATAACACATAGCTTATGATGCGTAATTTCACAATGATGAGGAGATTAAAATGAATGTGTGGGTTTTCGAGGAGTGCTTAAAAATTAAAGGGATTTTTTTTCTTGATGAATCTTTATTTATCGTCAACTTTGTCCCCTTGAAAATAATCTCCCTCAGATATAATCCACTTACGCCAGCGCTTTTTTCCATCTGGAACTTGCTCTCCGTCATGGTGTTCAGCTCCTTCAGTGATTATGCTTTTAGCTCATCAATAGAGGCATAACGACGTCTTCATGTTTCTCTTCAGCCTCTGGAACAAAAAGAAGTCGTAGGATGCCATGTCTGTAGAATACGGTGGCTGAGGCAACATAACGGTTTTCCTTTTTTGCCAAAACATCACGAACAAGCATTGGATTGTGAGCAGGAGCATATTTCCACAAGTTGTTTCGTTACAATTCTGGTCGTTTTCTTCGGATTGCGTCACATAAACGGCGCATGACTTCCAGGTAGTATTCCTTATTGATCGTACGACCATAAGGCAGGAACTCATGATGCTATCCTACTGTAATCGAAGAAAGTAGTGAGAAGAATCTTGACATGTGATCGTACTTGTCGAATCTTTTTCGCTCTTGGCTCTTTAGGCAGTTTCCATTCGGACGAATGTGTCTTGATTTCGACATCATAGCCGTCACCTGTTCTCGTGACATGGATTGTTGTCGACTTCATTTAGCAATTCCTGAGCGATGTCTACACGACGTCGATTTTGATCGAAATTCAACCACTTCGCAACAATTGCTGCTACACTTTTAATGCCCAATACATCCGAAAAAATTGCTCAGCGTGAGCCAAAGGATGTGCCTATATCATCAGTATCTCTCTAATAGTGATTAGACGATTTTCCAGAAACATTTTCTTTGCTTCTTCCACAGTAACTGATATGACAGGGTGTCCAGAGCGGTCGTCGTCTTCAACGTCTTCTCGACCTTCTTTGAAACGTTTATGACATTTGTAAATTCCTGGTTGCAATAATATGCGGTATGGCACACTGTTAGAGAGAAGGATTATTGTTTCAAGAAACACATGGTACAATGAAATTACTCATCTTCAGTAGTTTGTAGGACTGCAGCTGCGGCTATGAACCGACAATCTCGTAACATGGAATACCATGAACTAGTACAACATATTCTCAGGGACTAAGCCTGATGGGCCCTCCTCAGAGAATCAACGCAAACATTACAGAACTGGCTGAGGGCCGATTATGAAAGTGAGCCTGCCTAGGTTGAAATCTAGCTAAGAAGTGAACGAGGCACACTCCAGTTCCGTCGAGCTGCACAGCCCGCTAGAGTGCGCTGTCCTCGGCAGACGACGGGCTGCCAACCTTGTGTTGGCGCGGCGTTGTAGTAGTATCTGTGCCAATGATACTACATCCTCAACGATCGTTCGGCAAACGGTTTGGCGTAAGGGTTTCAGCAGGAGGAGCCTGCTTCATGCACCGATGCGGACTGCAGTTCATCAGTGACGAAGGTTGGAGTTTGCACGCCAATACCCCAACTGGACGTTCACTGAGTGGTGAAAGATGGCCTTTTCAGATGAATTGCGTTTTAGAATCCATCGGCGTGAAAAGTCTGAAAGCGAGCAGACTGCAACAATCGTCGGAAGGGTCCAGACCGGAGGAGGGAGCGCTATGGTCTAGCGAATGTTTTCGTGATTCCCGAGGCGATTTCGTCATTCTGGAAGGCACACTAGATCAACACAGTATGCATCTCTCCTTGTTTTTTCTCAGCACGATGGCAGATACCAGCAGAACAATGCAACGTGTCACACCGCTTGCAGTATATGATCGTGGTTCGGAGAGCACCAGGATGAGTTGATGGTACTCCCTTGGCCACCAGACTTCCTGGATTTAAACCCAATCGAGAATCTGTGAGACCACCGCGATAGGGTTCAAAATGGTTCAAATGGCTCTGAGCACTATGGGACTTAACTGCTGTGGTCATCAGTCGCTTAGAACTTAGAACTACTTAAACCTAACTAACCTAAGGACATCATACAAGTGTTCAAGTAAGGAAGGTAGCGTTTGTCAATTTTGATGCTTAAGGTTGCTGTAGTGGGGCTTTTTAGGTTTATGGTAGATAGGGATTAGCTGTCTGCGAATTATTATTACCTGCTTAATGGCGTTTTCAAGACAGCAGAGCGGTGACTATGTTATGTGAGATAGTTTGCAGAAGTGGTTTATGTGTTTAAACTTTTCAGTGCTTTAGGTGTTCACTATATCTGATTCTAAAATTTATGTTTGTCTTTCACACATATGCTGAATAACAGTCATTGAAGGTTAATGTGCGTTTTCCTGAATTTATTTTAAGTGGTGTAGAGTGTTTGTAACCTTGCTTTTCAGTGTCACCACGAATCATCTCTAGTACGTAATTACAAGTTTCTCTCTTCATCGCAAATGTTCGTGAAACTTGTCTGGTTGTTCCAGTAACAGAGGAAAGAGTACACAGTACACACAACGTTCTTTTCCAAACAAATATAGTTCATTCACATGTATTCGGTGTCGTTTTAACCGCAAAAATCTACAATGCAGCACTCGTCTCCAAGCTGTCGACCGATATAATCGCGCGTCGTCTGCCGACCGTTGTCGGTGCCACACTGATCGAAACGAAATCTATCGAAAACGAAAGATATTAGTTTCAAATCCTCAGTTTCCAGGTTTCTATGCCGAGTGATAAGATGCCTTAGTTCTGTCGAATAGAACATCCTCGGATATCATCTTCAGTTTGCGAGGAAAAATCTCAGGTAATACGAGTATATTCAGTTCGACGAGTGAGAGTATTTGCAGATAATTAGATAGAATTTGCTGCATACGACTTTCAATGCACTACACAAATTTGTTGCTGCAACTGCAGTGAGCAGTGCAAACGTTGCATCTCGAAGTTACACATCTTTCATTTAACTGCAAAAGAGGTCGCTGGTATAAGGCTGTGTGGCTTTTTCAAAAAAGCTAGATGTTATACTTGCCGAAGCTCTTGGTTCGGTATTTGATTCATTTCGGTTCTCGAGAACAGACTTCTCGATTCTCCTTAGTTCTTGTTTCTGCATATCTCTAGACAGCTACGTTGTCACATGTTGCATATGATTCATCAGACGGAGAAGCTCGTGTCACTTACATTTTATCTGCAAAGTGAAGATTCCACGGGAGTTCAGAGCGATCAACGATCGATCGCTGCGATTTTCCCGCCTATATCCGATCTGCAGATACACCACTGGCCATTAAAATTGCTACACCACGAAGATGAGTTGCTACAGACGCGAAATTTAACCGATAGGAAGAAGATGCTGTGATATGCAAATGATTAGCTTTTCAGAGCATTCGCGCAAGGTTGGCGCCGGTGGCGACATCGGCAACGTGCTGACATGAGGAAAGTTTCCAAACGATTTCTCATACACAAACAGCAGTTGACCGGCGTTGCCTGGTGAAACGTTGTTGTGATGCCTCGTGTAAGGAGGAGAAATGCGTACCATCACGTTTCCGACTTTGATAAAGGTCGGATTGTAGCCTATCGCGATTGCGGTTTATCGTATCGCGACATTGCTGCTCGCGTTGGTCGAGATCCAATTACTGTTAGCATAATATGGAATCGGTGGGTTCAGAAGGGTAATACGGAACGCCGTGCTGGATTCCAACGGCCTCGTATCACTAGCAGTCGAGATGACAGGAATCTTATCTGTATGGCTGTAACGGATCGTGCAGCCACGACTCGATCCCTGAGTCAACAGATGGGTACGTTTGCAAGACAACAACCATCTGCACGAACAGCAGCAAGGACTATCAGCTCGGAGGCCATGGCTGCGGTTACCCTTGATGCTGCATCATAGACAGGAACGCCTGCGATGGTGTACTCAACGACGAACCTGGGTGCACGAATGGCAAAACGTCATTTTTTCGGATGAATCCAGGTTCTGTTTACAGCATCATGATGGTCGCATTCGAGCCAGCCGTGGTGGCCGTGCGGTTCTAAGCGCTGCAGTCTGGAACCGCGGGACTGCTACGGTCGCAGGTTCGAATCCTGCCTCGGGCATGGATGTGTGATGTCCTTAGGTTAGTTAGGTTTAAGTAGTTCTAAGTTCTAGGGGACTGATGACCTAAGATGTTAAGTCCCATAGTGCTCAGAGCCATTTGAACCATTTGGTCGCATTCGAGTTTGGCGACATTGCAGTGAAGGCACATTGAAAGCGTGTATTCGTCATCGCCATACTGGCGTATCACCCGGCGTGATGGTATGGTGTGCCATTGGTTACACGTCTCGGTCACTTCTTGTTCGCATTGACGGCACTTTGAACAGTGGACGTTACATTTCAGATGTGTTACGACCCGTGGCTCTAACCTTCATTCGATCCCTGCGAAACCCTACATTTCAGCAGGATAATGCACGACCGCATGTTGCAGGTCCTGTACGGGCCTTTCTGGATACAGAAAATGTTCGACTGCTGCCTGGCCAGAACATTCTCCAGATCTCTCACCAATTGAAAACGTCTGGTCAATGGTGGCCGAGCAACTGTCTCGTCGCAATATTTCAGTCACCACTCCTGATGAACTGTGGTATCGTATAAAGCTGCATGGGCAGCTGTACCTGTACACGCCATCCAAGCTCTGTCTGACTCAATGCCCTGGCGTATCAAGGCCGTTATTACGGCCAGAGGTGGTTGTTCTGGGTACTGATTTCTCAGGATCAGTGCACCCAAATTGCGTGTAAATGTAATCACATGTCAGTTCTAGTATAATATATTTGTCCAATGAATACCCGTTTATCATCTGCATTTCTTGGCGATGGACAGTTGCGGTTCGTTGCACGTGTAGTGGGAATGAAATACATTTTTGTCACAAAATGGTTATCAATCCAGGTGATCATAAAGCGTCCTACTCTTGTAAATATCCCGATGTTTGACGACATACGGAGATATTCGGTTGGTGTACACGTTCATAGCGTTTTTCCGTAAGTTTAATAAACAGAACAGATTCACACAACAGAGGCTTTAGTCGTCAATAAGACATTCTCCTTCACTACTTACTATAATTAACCAGCGCTGGGGTAACTTTTCTATTGCGCGACTGTAGAAATCACGTGGTTTTGAGGTGATGAACTCGTCGAGACATGTTCGGATAGCATCTTCATCCGGAAAGGAAGTTGTTCGAAAGAGTGCAAAGAAGGTGAAAATCTGAGGGCGCAAAATCAGGTGAAAAAGATGAGTGCGGAATGACTTCCCAACCCATCTCTTCTATAGTGTTTTTTGTCAACCTATCAGAATGCGAGCGGGCATTATCGTGGAGAAGCATCACTTTACGCAGTCTTCCTGGTCGTTGTTCTTGGACTGCGTCTGCAACACGTCTCAGTAGTTGACAATACATGTCAGCAGTGATGATCAAATCGCGGAAGCAATTCGCAGGACACCACACTGTCGCTGTTCCGCCAGATACATAACATTATCTTTTGTGGACGTGTGCAGTTCTCTGTACGAGGAGTTGCTAATTTGTTTGGGCTCAGGCATTCCTTTCTTTTCCGTATGTTAGCTTAAAGACACCATTTCTCGTCACTCGTAACGATACAGGATAGAAATGGTCGCGTTGTTCACGAACCAACTAATGACCATCAAGCCGAGATGCACAAATATCCACCCGCAGATTTTTGTGATTTTTTACTTTAGAGCATGTGGTACCCACACACTCGATTTTTGAACTCCCTCATTCCATGAAAATGTCGCACAGTTGTGGAATGATCACAGTTCATCACATTTGCCAGATCTCTATTACACTGACGTGGATCAATGTGGATTAATGGGTTTAAACGATCTTAATCAAACCCTGATCGTCTTCCTGAATGTGCAGAGTCACTAGTGTCCAAACGATCCTCCTTAAAACGAAAAAACCATTTTCTTGCCGTGCTCAGTCAAGTGACATTATCCATGTATATGGTGCAAATATTTCTAACTGCCTCCACTGCTGTCACTCCCCCTAATGAACTCAAACAATGTCGGAAATGTTCACATTTCTTCACTTGCCACGCCATTTTCTAGCGTCCATAGCTCTACTCACTATCTCCAAATGACAATATGTAAACTCAAATAGCAACAGTGAACTATAAAAAAAATGACTATCGATAAATGAACCCATAGCAACCGGAATACCAACATGAAAGATAAACACTCTATGAAGTTATAAACCAACCTAATAAAATTAGATTTACAGTATTGTGAACAAAGTGCAGGTAATCTACAGGTCATCATGGAAAAAAAGCCTTTACAATTAAATACGCACACCATACCGTACCTACTAAGAGTATGATACCATAACGTGTTGCTCAGGCAGTACATACCGAACACTTCATTTTTCCGTACCTCTCTTGTTCAACTCTTCTGATCATTTATTCGGCCCACTGTCATTTGAATGTACAACAACAAAAATACTGAAAAACTCTGTGGTGTTGGAAAATACATTCTCATAACCGGCCAACTGCATAGGACACTCCCAATACCCTCGGTTGAAAAATCATCAACTAGAGTCCATTGACATAGAGTAAATACGAAAAATAAATGAATGAGAACGAAAGACAATCGCCATAGTCTAAAACTATAGAACATTTTCGCGTACTGATTGTTGCAACGTCATTCGTGGCACCATTTTTCGAAATAGCAGTCTTAAAACCACCAACGCAGCTCACTGAACTGAGTGAAATGTTATACATTGCAATGATTGACGGAGTCTAGACGAATTTAGCATTACTGGAAATTGCCTGATGATTTAGGCTTCTATTTCCGTTGGAATACCGTACCGGTAGTGGTTGGTTCAATATGACTAGGGATTATTTCTTCCATTATTGTTGTATAACAGTGTCAATATCCATGTGAAAAGCGTTACGTTATTGTGACTGTACCTATTCCCACGCTCCCACATTTACACCATTAGAAGCACCACAGTGTATACAGAAATTCGATAAGAACGAACATTTATACTGAAGTTTCGTGCATACAAGACAAACACTCTTTTAACTGTATTGCTGTATGTCAATAGTGAAATTTTTTTATCGTTATATAACTGATAGAAGTGGTCGTAATAAATAGTTATGACAACATTGTAACATGATGCACCCTTCTCATTGAATTAATGAATTTTATAGGTGCAGTTCTACTGGCCATCTTTATTCTCATCACTAATGCCGAAGCTAACGTACCGAAGTGCCCCATGGTGAGTATGTAGTTTGTAATTACTGAATAAATTATTCAGTTATTTAGGTTTATACTTAATATAGTTAAAATAACGAAAATTAAGTTTGCGAGAGGAATCAAAAGTTATAGCAAATGGGATTACAACCGCGATGAAGAATAAGAGAACTGAAAATTATATCTATTCCAGCAAAATAATACAGGCAAAGATAGAACAACCACCCCCTTTGAACTGATCCTGAGGCATCATGAAAACAATCTGTTGATTATCATCCAACAGTCCAAAGATGTTTGGGAGGCCCAAGAGTTGGATAGTAGAGCAGAACAGTGTCACAGCCCAGCTCATGAAGTACTGGATGGTAACATTGTTGACGAATTGCCAGAATTGGTAGTCCCAAGAATGCTATTATGAATATAAATGCCTGTTTTTATTAATTGCTGTGCCTGATAACTCACTTCCCTCTGTACGACAGCTTGGAAGAATTCTCGTATTTAGAGACTCTTAGCATTTGACAACTGATTTACAAGAAAATATGTTAATGTATGCTAGAACAAATTGTTTTCTTTCTACAATAATTGAACAAAATCTAAGTACTTTTCACTTAACTTTCTCATAGAAGATACACTAGCATGGCAGGAGCTGAGAGCTGAAGAATAAGTAGAATCTCTTACCTTCACTGCTGGGGTTGGTACCAATGTCAAAGACAACAGTGTCTCACCCAACAGTAATCTTATCACCAGACTAATAAATTGAAATCAGGGGAAGTTACCACCAACAATGCCATCTGCAATCATTCTGTGAAACAACAAAGAAAACGTGTTCAGAAACTGAACAGTAAGGTCTACATCTATATCCATACTCTGCAGACCACCAGAAGGTGCATGTCAGAGGTTATATCCCATTGTATCAGTTATTAGGGGTTCTTCTCATGTCATTCGTGTATGGAGTCTGGTGAGAATCATTGTTTGAATGCCTCTGTGTGTGCTGTACTTATTCTAATCTTGGCCACACAGTGACTACGTGGGCGATATGTAGGGGGTTATAGTATGTTCCTGGACTCATCATTTAAAACTGGTTCTTGAAACTTTGTTAGTAGACTTTCTTCGAATAGTTTACATCTATCTTCAAGAGTCTGTCAGTTCAATTTCTTCAACACCATTGTAACACTCTCCCACAGGTCAAACAAACCCATGACAATTTGTGCTGCCCTTCTCTACATATATTCACTATCCCTGGTTACTTTTATTTGGTAAGGTGATACCTTAATTTAGAGAAAATGAGAAAAAGATTCAGTTATGACTTCATTAGTCCTGAAATGTGGTTGCTGTGTATTCAAGAAACTATGGGAGGTTAAAGGAGAACAGTTACAGATAATTTTGAGGATAAGTCCTAATTTCAGTGCCAGTTCATTGTTGCTGCATCATAGCCCTTAATTATTAATTTGCTAGACTGATGTGTATAACCAAGTCATAACCATCTTTTCTATCCCATTTGTGAAATATAAATGATAAAGTTTGTTGTTGCCATGGGGATGCAAAGAAACTAACTACAGTTGATACACTGCCAGTACAGTTTAGTGATGGATTTATACTTTTTTCTGTTCTCTGACAATACTGTATAGTGTGAAGAGAAGAAAGAAAAATTAAATTTAAAATTGGGTATTTTATTTTGGTACAGGTTCTAATTTCAGCCTGATGTGTTTATTTTTAAGGTCCAAAATGAGCAACTGCCATGTGATGGAACATCATCTTCTGGAGCAGTCATTAACTTGTAAGTGAAATTTGTATTCATCTGTGTTCTTGTTACAAATAAAGCGAAGTATCATATTTAGGTAAGAACTCAATAGAGGGGATAATCTTGTATATTTGCCTATCAATGACTAATTGCCTCTACTATTTGATGAATTGTTACCTCTACTCCTAAATTATTTACATTTGACCAGAACTTTTGGCAGAAAATTGTTGGGATTTCTTTCTCTTCTATTTTTTCTGAATGGTTTCTCTTTTAGTAAATGCAGAAAAACCTTCATGAAAGTATAGTTCTGTTTTTGGTTCCAGTACTTACTCAAAATTTCAACATGTGTATTGCCACCTACTTGCATTTAAAAATCTGTGTATAATCACACTCCTTGAAAGTGCTGGGACAGATTATGTAGAGAAGAGAGAAAGATAAACTGAACTGCAAGAGGGTTGGCAGAACAGTGATATTAAGAGAGATTAAAGCAGTAAGAACTTCATGTCTGTTACAAGAATACTTATGGATAGGTACTGAAAACTTGGGACAACTTCACAATTATTCTTAGATGTAGTTTAAAACTGTTGGTATTGTCTCACATAAGATCTGTAAGTTGCTTTGGAATATACTAATGACAATTTTTTTGCTACAGCTCTGTAGCAATATCCAGATAAAAAAAGTGTGTGTTTTATCACCAATTCTGTTGATCATAGTTATGAATCTAATCATGAGATTTAAAATGAAACTGAATGTAAGGCTTATTCCCTTGTATTTGAAAACCTGTGCTGTTATAAGAGTAACATGTGGAGAATCAGAAGAGTCAGTACAGGAGATTCTTGCTATACTGAACAAAATAATGATGATAATAATAATACAGATGTAAATCAGCAAATTTAAACATTAGGAAATACCATCCACAGAGAAGGAAATGATTCGGACAGCTTTCTGGAAAAGGCCAGACTGAAATAATCCGCAAAACTCAAATATTTTGGGAATACTATATTAAAATATAACATTTAAAGACAGGAAATCCTCAATAGAAATTAAAAAGTGTCAAACATTACCAATCAAGTGATAAAATCTTCATGGAACATGAAATTAAGATGCAAAAATGGCAGTAATGATGAATATCTAAATTCTACTAATCCTTACGTAGTTGTGAACCAAAAACATATAGCTTCTTAGCGAGAAAAATAAAACCAAGCAGAAGATATGATGTTCAGCAGGACAATGTGTCCTGCGACTTGCAAGGATAAAAGGAGACATAAAGCAAATTGTTGTGGAAAAGTTAGCATGAAAGAGCATGTTTTAAATGCAATAACCAGATGTAAACCCCAGTCAAAGGGCTACATACTTTCCTACTGTAGACTGTTTCAAGGTTAAGGAGAATGTTTCTTTTCTTAAGAAATTTGACAAGTCATCTGTTAGTAAATACAGTGCAGTTTCCTTGCAGCAGTTTTTTCAGAAATAGTAGGACATTTCATGAATCAACAAGTCTATGAACTTATAACACAACTGTGACTAACTGTTAGTACAGTTTTAAAACAAACTCATCAGTGTGGAACGCTATAGAAAATGTCGTGTCAACTCATTTATTTCCAGAATAATTTTGTCCTGGTGCTCTAGTTAGACATGCCTGTTTCTAGGAAATTAATAGTTATACAGACATAACTTATATTTTAAGGATAACCGTTCACTGGCTTGTTAGCTGTAGCATTTACTGCACGGGGTAACCGCGCCGTCTGCGGCATCTTGCCACGGATTGCATAGCTCCCCTCATCGGAGGTTCGAGTCCTCCCTCAGGCATGGGTGTGTGTGTTCTCCTTAGTGTAAGTTGGTTTAAATTAGATTAAATAGTGTGTAAGCCTAGGGACCAGTGAGCTCAGCAGTTTGGTCCCATAAGTACTTACCACAAATTTACAAACTTTGAAGATCTGTGAGACTAATGTTAGTGAGAAAGTTGCAGCTCTCAAACTGGACCTCCCCTACAACACCTCCCCACCCAACCCCCCCCCCCCCCCCCCAACCCGCCATGCTATTCATGCAGATAGGGGCCAAGTTACTTTATTTCTAAATGGTTCAGGAGGTGTTTCTTACAACTGGCCTAGTTCTAGCAATTCTTTGTGCTGATGATACCACTTCCATAGTAACTTTAAATACACTGAAGAGTTAAAAGAAACTGGTACTCCTGCATAATATCGTGTAGGTCCCCACAAACATGCAGAAATGCTACAACACAATGAGGCATGGACTCCACAAACGTCTGAAGTAGTACTGGAGGGAATTGACACCGTGAATCCTGCAGGGCTGTCCATAAATCCTTAAGAATATGAGGGGCTGGCGATCTCTTCTGAACAGCACATTGCAAGGCATCCCAGATATGATTAATAATGTTCATGTCTGGGGTGTTTGGTGGCCAGCAGAAGTGTTTAAACTCGGAAGAGTGTTCTTGGAGCCACTCTGTAGCAATTCTGGATGTGTGGGGTATCACATTGTCTAAATCTACACCTACATCCATACTCCGCAAGCCACCTGACAGTGTGTGGCGGAGGGTACGCTGAGTACCTCTATCGGTTCTCCCTTCTATTCCAGTCTTGTATTGTTCGTGGAAAGAAGGATTGTCGGTATGCTTCTGTGTGGGCTCTAATCTCTCTGATTTTATCCTCATGGTCTCTTCGCGAGATATACGTAGGAGGGAGCAATATACTGCTTGACTCTTCGGTGAAGGTATGTTCTCGAAACTTTAACAAAAGCCTGTACCTAGCTACTGAGCGTCTCTCCTGCAGAGTCTTCCACTGGAGTTTATCTATCATCTCCGTAACGCTTTCGCGATTACTAAATGATCCTGTAACGAAGCGCGCTGCTCTCCGTTGGATCTTCTCTACCTCTTCTATCAACCCTATCTGGTACGGATCCCACACTGCTGAGCAGTATTCAAGCAGTGGGCGAACAAGCGTACTGTAACCTACTTCCTTTGTTTTCGGATTGCATTTCCTTAGGATTCTTCCAATGAATCTCAGTCTGGCATCTGCTTTACCGACGATCGACTTTATATGATCATTCCTTTTTAAATCACTCCTAATGCGTACTCCCAGATAATTTATGGAATTAACTGCTTCCAGTTGCTGACCTGCTATTTTGTGGCTAAATGATAAGGGATCTATCTTTCTATGTATTTGCAGCACATTACACTTGTCTACATTGAGATTCAATTGCCATTCCCTGCACCATGCGTCAATTCGCTGCAGATCCTCCTGCATTTCAGTACAATTTTCCATTGTTACAACCTCTCGATACACCACAGCATCATCTGCAAAAAGCCTCAGTGAACTTCCGATGTCATCCTCCAGGTCATTTATGTATATTGTGAATAGCAACGGTCCTATGACACTCCCCTGCAGCACACCTGAAATCACTCTTACTTCGGAAGACTTCTCTCCATTGAGAATGACACGCTACATTCTGTTATCTAGGAACTCCTCAATCCAATCACACAATTGGTCTGATAGTCCATATACTCTTACTTTGTTCATTAAACGACTGTGGGGAACTGTATCAAACGCCTTGCGGAAGTCAAGAAACACGGCATCTACCTGTGAACCCGTGTCTATGGCCCTCTGAGTCTCGTGGATGAATAGCAAGAGCTGGGTTTCACACGACCGTCTTTTTCGAAACCCATGCTGATTCCTACAGAGTAGATTTCTAGTCTCCGGAAAAGTCATTATACTCAAACATAATACGTGTTCCAAAATTCTACAACTGATCGACGTTAGAGATATAGATCTATAGTTCTGCACATCTGTTCGACGTCCCTTCTTGAAAACGGGGATTCTTTCCTCTTTTGAGCGATTTTAATTGTTTCTCTATCCCTCTGTCATCTATTTCGATATCTACCATTTTGTCATCTGTGCAACAATCTAGAGAAGGAACTACAGTGCAGTCTTCCTCTGTGAAACAGCTATGGAGAAAGACATTTAGTATTTCGGCCTTTAATCTGTCATCCTCTGTTTCAGTACCATTTTGGTCACAGAGTGTCTGGACATTTTGTTTTGATCCACCTACCGCTTTGACATAAGACCAAAATTTCTTAGGATTTTCTGCCAAGTCAGTACATAGGACTTTACTTTCGAATTCATTGAACGCCTCTCGCATAGCCCTCCTCACACTACATTTCGCTTCGCATAATTTTTGTTTGTCTGCAAGGCTTTGGCTATGTTTATGTTTGCTGTGAAGCTCCCTTTGCTTCCACAGCAGTTTTCTAACTCGGTTGTTGTACCACGGTGGCTCTTTTCCATCTCTGATGATCTTGCTTGTCACATACTCATCTAACGCATATTGTACGATGGTTTTGAACTTTGTCCACTGATCCTCAACACTATCTGTACTTGAGACAAAACTTTTGTGTTTAGCTGTCAAGTACTCTGTAATCTGCTTCCTGCTGGAATTGCTCATGGAATGTACAATGTAGAATGTAGTTTATTCATCTCATAACGTACAGTTACAAATCAAAGATTTTTGTACTAGAGACATGTCAATTTACTTTTAAAAAATAAGGTTGTAATAATTAACATATTTAATCAGACATTTCTGAATTTTTAGACATGAACAATTTAACAAGAATATATATAACACTTATGGGCATTTTGCAGCTTGAAATACAATTTTTAAAATATATTAAGAATTTATTATACAATACATAATCTTTATTTTTTCTTTTCTTTTCAAACTGCCAAACTATCCTGCATGAATTCTTCAATTAAATAATAACATTTTCCTACTAGTGTCTTAAATAACATATTTGTATTATTTAATTTATTGTAAATTTTTGATCCTGTGTACAATGGTGTTTGAGCATAAAATTTTAAATTATGGAAGGGAAGTTTGAAATTTTATCTGTGACAAGTACTGTAATTGTGGTTGAAATGAAAATTGTCATGTGGGTTTTGATTTTTATACCTGAAAATAAAAATTTCATAGATGTACAGAGAAGGAATGGTTAGTATTTTTAATTTTTTACATAATTTGTAACATGATGTTCTTTTTTGGACTAAACACATGTTTCTTACAATTCTCTTTTAAAGTGATAGTTATCTTGAGCTGTTCATAGAGTTTCCCCAGAAAACTATTCCGTATCGAATTATAGTTTCAAAGTAGCTGTGGTAGACTGTCTTCCTGGTGTCCATAATGGTGGAACCAGATAAGACATTGATCGCATAAGCTAGGCTGTTTGGTTTGTTCACTAACAAGTCTACATGTACCTTCCAATTTAAATTTTTGTCAAGCTTCAGACATAACTTGCTTCAGTCATTTCCTGATCACTGTGCACTATTTTTATGGGAGATGGTGATGATGTTTTAGCACTGAACTCCACTAACTGTGTTTTTGTGAAATTGAGTTTTAATCAACTTTGCTGAAACCATATTTTCCACATATCATGAATTTGTTCTAAATTGTCATTTTCAATTAAAACTGAGGTGTATTCTGTGAATAAAATTGAGCCATGCAGGACCCCTGTACAAATCTTTTTCCCGTCCAAGAATGATTTTTTTCCATTTGAATTTAATATAACTTTCTGTTTTCTTTCAGGCAAATAAGGTTTTAAACACTGTAATGCCCTGTCCACTATCCCATATCTCTCTAACTTGCGTAGAAGTAGTGAGTGATCAAGTCAAAAGCTTTGGTCAAATCACAAAAAATACCTGTGACCTTTTTACCCTTGTCTAAAGTAGAGATTATCTTTTCAGTAAATTCCCTGACAGTGTTTTTCCCCTTTTGAAATCCAAATTGATTTTTGACTATGATATCATTTTCTGTGAGAAAGTTTTCAAGATGTTTTGCAATAATCATTTCTATCACCTTAGCAAAAACTGGCAGCAGGGAAATAGGGTGGTAATTTCCCATGTCAGTGAACACGAATGGATGCAGGTGATAAGACAGCATGCTTACATATGTGTCTCCTGTCAGAGACATATCTAGACATATCATGGGTCCCATATCACTCCAACTGCACACACCGCACACCATTGTAGAGCCTCCATCAGCTTGAACAGTCCCCTGCTGACATCCAGTGTCCAGGGATTCATGAGGTTGTCGCTGTACCCACACAGGTCCATCTGCTCGATATAATTTGAAACGAGACTCATCCAACTAGGCAACATGTTTCCAGCCATCAACAGTCCAATTTTGGTTTTGACGGGCCCGGGCAAAGTGTAAAGCTTTTGTTGTGCAGTCATCAAGGGTACATGAGTGGGCCTTTGACTCCAAAAGCCCATATTGGTGATGTTTCATTGAATGTTTTGCATGCTGAAATTGTTGACAGCCCAGCAATGAAATCTGCAGCAATTTACAGAAGGGTTGTACTTCCATCACATTGAATGATTCTCTTTAGTGGTCTTTGGCCCTGTTCTTGGAGGATCCTTTTCCAGCCACTGCGATGTTGGAGACTTGATGTTTTACCAGACTTCTGATGTTCATGGTACACACGTGAAATGGTCATATGGGAAAATCACCACTTCATCATACCTCGGATACGTTGTGTCCCATCGCTTGTGCACTGACTGTAACACCACGCTCAAACTCACTTAAATCATAATAACCTGCCATTGTAGTAGCAGTAACAGATCTAACAACTGTGCCAGACACTTGTTGTCGTATATAGGGGTTGCCAACTGCAGCACTGTATTCTGCCTGTGTATATATCTCTGTATTTGAATATGCATGCCAATACCACTTTCTTTGGTGCTTTAGTGTAACTTAGTCGAGTGGAACACAGAGAAAATAACCTTAGAATAGTCAGTCATTGACTTAAAGGTAACCAGTTAGCCATAAATGATAATAAAAACTGAGAATGTAACTTTAAGCTTAAGTAATTATCCTGTCACAAACTTCATCCATCATTAAATTGATGGGCTTAAACTTGGATTCTAAAATCATGGGGTATCATTCACATGGTATTAAACTATCAAGAGTAGTATACCTGATAAACAAAGTTGGAATAAGTATGGGTGAAAAATTGCATGACATGGAGTATGGACCTCCTCAACACATTGATTCCATATACACTTGACAGTCATAGGATGTCAACCAACTTAAGCAGCAATACATCACAATCATAAACCTCCATCTTGCTTGGACGCAATCATGCCACCATCGAATTCACACTTATGGTGGTGACATTACTCCTTTTTACATGAAGCAAAACATGATCTCCTCACAAACAAACAACACTCAACACAATTTATGAATGAGAAATTTGCTGTGTAATCCTTCCCTACATAAAGAGTGTGGATGTAGTCACATCCACCTATTTTGTGTCATTGTGCTGAAGTGCAAATCATTTGCATATCCAAGCTACAACACTTCATGCCATGTTCACATCTTTTGCATGCCTTCTACATAGCAGTTGAAATAGGAATTGCAAGCAAGGTAGTTACAAAACTCTAAGAATTAAATTTTTCAGTACACAGCCATTTCAGTCACATACTTTCACAGTCCCCCCCCCCCCCTATGAACTATAGACCTTGCCATTGGTGGGGAGGCTTGCGCCCCTCAGCGATACAGATAGCCATACTGTAGGTGCAACCAGAACAGAGGGGTATCTGTTGAGAGGCCAGACAAATGTGTGGTTCCTGAAAAGGGGCAGCAGCCTTTTCAGTAGTTGCAGGGGCAACAGTCTGTATGATTGACTGATCTGGCCTAACCAAAACGGCCTTCATGTGCTGGTACTGCAAATGGCTGAAAGCAAGGGGAAACTACAGCCGTAATTTTTCCCGAGGGCATGCAGCCTTACTGTATGGTTAAATGATGATGGCGTCCTCTTGGTTAAAATATTCCGGAGGTAAAATAGTCCCCCATTTGGATCTCCGGGCAGGGACTACTCAAGAGGATGTCATTATCAGGAGAAAGAAAACTGGCGTTCTATGGATCGGAGTGTGGAATGTCAGATCCCTTAATCATGCAGGTAGGTTAGAAAATTTAAAAAGGGAAATGGATAGGTTACAGTTAGATATAGTGGGAATTAGTGAAGTTCGGTGGCAGGAGGAACAAGACTTTTGGTCAGGTGAATACAGGGTTATAAATACAAAATCAAATAGGGGTAATGCAGGAGTAGGTTTAATAATGAATAAAAAAAATAGGAGTGCGGGTAAGCTACTACCAACAGCATAGTGAACGCATTATTGTGGCTAAGATATACATGAAGCCCATGCCTACTACAGTAGTATAAGTTTATATGCCAACTAGCTCTGCAGATGATGAAGAAATTGATGAAATGTATGATGAGATAATAGAAATTATTCAGGTAGTGAAGGGAGACGAAAATTTAATATTCATGGGTGACTGGAATTCGAGAATAGGAAAAGGGAGAGAAGGAAACATAGTGGATGAATATGGATTGGGGGAGAGAAATGAAAGAGGAAGCCGTCTGGTAGAATTTTGCACAGAGCATAACTTAATCATAGCTAACACCTGGTTCAAGAACCATAAAAGAAGGTTGTATACATGGAAGAATCCTGGAGATACTAGAAGGTATCAGATAGATTATATAATGGTAAGACAGAGATTTAGGAACCAGATTTTCAATTGTAAGACATTTCCAGGGGCAGATGTGGACTCTGACCACAATCTATTGGTTATGAACTGTAGATTAAAACTGAAGAAACTGCAAAAAGGTGGGAATTTAAGGAGATGGGACCTGGATAAACTGACTAAACCAGAGGTTGTACAGAGTTTCAGGGAGAGCATAAGGGAACAATTGACAAGAATGGGGGAAAGAAATACAGTAGAAGAAGAATGGGTAGCTTTGAGGGATGAAGTAGTGACGGCAGCAGAGGATCAAGTAGGTAAAAAGATGAGGGCTAGTAGAAATCCTTGGGTGACAGAAGAAATATTGAATTTAATTGATGAAAGGAGAAAATATAAATATGCAGTAAATGAAGCAGGCAAAAAGGAATACAAACGTCTCAAAAATGAGATCAACAGGAAGTGCAAAATGGCTAAGCAGGCATGGATAGAGGACAAATGTAGGGATGTAGAGGCTTATCTCACTAGGGGTAAAATAGATACTGCCTACAGGAAAATTAAAGAGACCTTTGGAGAAAAGAGAACCACTTGTATGAATATCAAGAGCTCAGATGGAAACCCAGTTCTAAGCAAAGAAGGGAAAGCAGAAAGGTGGAAGGAGTATGTAGAGGGTCTATAGAAGGGTGGGGTTCTTGAGGGCAATATTTTGCAAACGGAAGTGGATGTAGATGAAGATCAAATGGGAGATATGCTACTGTGTGAAGAGTTTGACAGAGCACTGAAAGGCCTAAACCGAAATAAGGCCCCGGAAGTAGACAACATTCCATTAGAACTACTGACAGCCCTGGGAGAGCCAGTCCTGACAAAACTCTACCATCTGGTGAGCAAGATATATGAGACAGGCGAAATACCCTCAGACTTCAAGAAGAATATAATAATTCCAATCCCAAAGAAAGCAGGAGTTGACAGATGTGAAAATTATGGAACTATCAGTTTAATAAGTCAGAGATGCAAAATACTAACGTGAATTCTTAACACACGAATGGAAAACCTGGTGGAAGCCGACCTTGGGGAAGATCATTTTGAATTCTGTAGAAATATTGAACACATGACACAACACTGACCCTACGACTTATCTTATAAGCTAGATTAAGAAAAGGCAAACCTATGTTTCTGGCATTTGTAGACTTAGAGAAAGCTTTTGACAATGTTGACTGGAATACTCTCTTTCAAATTCTGGATATGGCAGGGGTAAAATACAGGGAGTGAAAGGCTATTTACAATTTATACAGAAACCAGATGGCAGTTATAAGAGTCGAGGGGCATGAAAGGGAAGCAGCGGTTGGGAAGGGAGTGAGACAGGGTTGTAGCCTCTCCCCGATGTTATTCAATCTGTATATTGAGCAAGCAATCAAGGAAACAAAAGAAAAATTCAGAGTAGGTATTAAAATCCATGGAGAAGAAAGAAAAACTTTAAGGTTCGCCGATGACGTTGTAATTCTGTCAGAGACAGCAAAGTACTTGGAAGAGCAGTTGAATGGGATGGACGGTGTCTTGAGAGGAGGATATAAGATGAACACCAACAAAAGCAAAATGAGGATAATGGAATGTAGTCGAGTTAGCTCGGGTGATGCTGAGGGAATTAGATTAGGGAATGAGACACTTAAAGTAGTAAAAGAGTGTTGCTATTTGGGGAGCAAAATAACTGATGATGGTCGAAGTAGAGAGGATATAAAATGTAGACTGGCAATGGCAAGGAAAGTGTTTCTGAAGAAGAGAAATTTGTTAACATCGAGTATAGATTTAAGTGTCAGGAAGTCGTTTCTGAGAGTATTTGTATGGAGTGTAGCCATGTATGGAAGTGAAACATGGACGATAAATAGTTCGTACAAGAAGAGAATAGAAGCTTTCCAAATGTGGTGCTACAGAAGAATGCTGAAGATTAGATGGGTAGATCACATAACTAATGAGGAGGTATTGAATAGAATTGGGGAGAAGAGGAGTTTGTGGCACAACTTGACTAGAAGAAGGGATCAGTTGGTAGGACATGTTCTGAGGCATCAAGGGATCATCAATGTAGTATTGGAGGGCAGTGTGGAGGGTAAAAATCGTAGAGGGAGACCAAAAGATGAATACACTAAGCAGATTCAGAAGGATGTAGATTGCAGTATCTACTGGGAGATGAAGCAGCTTGCACAGGATAGAGTAGCATGGAGAGCTGCATCAAACCAGTCTCAGGACTGAAGACCACAACAACAACAACTTTCCCAGTAAGGAATTTTAGTAATTTCATACAGAATTGATGAAAAGAAAGGTATTTCATACAGTAAGGAATTCATTAACTTTACAAAGAAGTACCTTACATTTTCACTCTTACAGTTTATAAATTTTGTATAGTGAAATGTAGTGTCTGTTATGTTTGACATATCCTACAGTGCTAGGTACTTTCAGTGTGGCTGTACCCTATCTTCCAAACCCCTGCAGGACTTAGCCAATACTACAAGCAGTGGGGCTGATGATAGGGGGTGCTATTTGCTCGTGACAAAGCTGAGAATTTGGTTTGGGCAGGAAGCAAGTCTATATGACACAGATGCTTAAGGCAACCATTCTAGTGAAGTGGGGCATCCGGATTTGAGTCCTGGTGCTCTACAAATTTTCAACCTTCGCCACCGATTTATTCCAATGGCTGCAGTCAGTTGAAGTCTTGCTTTCTTGTAAATTGCTGCTGTACCACCAGTGGTGTCTGTTCTGTTGAACATGTCTGACAACATACACCATGGATGCACCATATCTTCTGAACTTGTGTGGGACTTAGTGAATAATATGAGCAGTGGGCTTAATGGAAGGGGGGGCTACTTGCACGTGACAAATATTACTATGTTTTATAGTTATCTAGTTTACAATGTGATTTGTTCTTATTATTTTGTTTACTGTGTTCCATTACTCTTTAATTTTTACAAATTTTAATGTCACTGATAGCGTGTAATATCCTCAAAGATGGGTGCATAATTAAATTGAAATGAATAAATGAAATGCATGAGGTGAGCATAAATATACTTTTAGAAAAACGTGAAAGTTGAAGACCAATAGGAAGGCCAAGCAAATCCCGGAAAGGATGAGTGATTACAGGAGTGGAAAGGAGATGCCTAAGATGGAAAGAAGCCTAGAGACAACAAATGTGTAGAGGTAGTAAGATATAGGGAGCACTTGTACATTACATCCAGGGAAGAAATTTAGAGTGGATTATGAGTGAGATAAATTTGCAGTATCAGTGAGACACAATTGCCATTACATTAAAGCCCATGTAACACTGTATTCAGTTGCTGGTTCATCACAGCAGAATATTGCAAGCATAATGCATGGAACAAGAAGATAATTATCTACAGTGTCTCTGCTGATTACTGATTTTTGTTTTTCAACTTTGGTAATTTTGATGACAATCATTTTATATCAGGGAGATTTTCCCGAATCCATTTCTTTTTTGTGCCAAAATGAAAATTCTGTGCCTTTTTCAACAGTTACTATTGTAGAATATAAAGCAGTCTTTGACTGCATTTTTTTTTTTTTTTTTTTTTTTTTTTTTTTGTTTTGTATGGGTTTCAACGTATATGATCATTGTCATAAAAGAAAAGAAAATTGTTATCACACACTGTTTTGTATTCTACAAGTTTAATACATGGGTCACCATGTCTATCACCGTGATTATGTCACATTTCAATAGTTATTTTTGTTGACTGACCAACATTTTAGTTTGGTCTGTATAGTGGATAGTAGAAATAAAATATGTGCAAAACACCAATTGTTGTGACAAGACTTAATTTACTTTGTTTAATTGTAGGGTTTAATAAAGTGAGTATAATTGTTTTAAAACCAGTATTTCATATAAAGTATGTAATAGCACATAATGAGATTACTAAACTTTAAAGTTCAGAAATTTGTCTTAGTTACTGAACAAAACAGCTATAGTTTAAATGAGATAGATAAAACAACAAAATTTTGGAGTTTTGTAATGTGCCATAGTCTCTGAGAACATGTGTCCTCCATTCATCTGCCATCTCTTGGCTAAACCCAGCATTCTATCTTATACACCAATTAGCAGTCAGTTTTCCTCTTAATTATACTGGTTTTATATCTGTTAGTCAATTCTAATTATTTTTATTTATCTATTATCAGAGCAGCTGCCTAAATGGCTCGTGAGAATTAATGTAAGTTTAAACAAATATCTTTAGAAAAATTGATCCTGGAGAATAATTTACTTTTTATTTTACTCTCACAGGTGTGGCATCTGTGTCTCAGGTTCTACTGGGAGACCTCCAGACACAGATATTGATACATGTGGCATCTGTAAGGGTGGTAATCGCTGTGTGGGTTGTGATGGACATCCAGGCTCCGAGCTAAAACTGGATGGTTGTGGACATTGCCTACCCACTGATGATATAAATTTTAACAGTATGTTTAATATATGTACTTAAAATTCCTTAATTTGCATTTATTAAATGATGTTTATTATTATAGCATATAATTCCCAGCTGCATCAATGGGCTCTTCCTTTAGCCATTGAGACTGTTAGAGCTGATTCCCAACATCCAGGGGAAGGTTGTCTTTTTCAGCCTCGAGATGATGGGTTGGGCTTCCAGTAATTCTAAATGGTTTATGGTTGGGTGCCTACTAGACTAGCTAAGGACAGTGATTTTCCATGATGTATTTTCCACCAGCTCCTGGAAAGAAACTTTTGAAAATCCCTGATAAGAAACAGTATTTTACAGAGAACTTCTATGAATTGGATCAAATCAGGAATTGACCTTTGAAAGTGCGTACATTTTTCTCCTGAGGCTGGATGGGCTGGTTTTGGTAATGTAGACAATTTGGAAAAAGAGTAACAATCCAGTACCCAGAGGTAAATGATCAAATGTAGGTGTAAGCACCAAAAATAGTGAAATAGAGCCGGTGTGAAGCATCAAAACATTAAATCATTAAATTATATAAGAGAAATTGTGGATAATATGTGTAACACCCAAAACATACAAAATTATAAAGGTATAGCATAATAGTTTGTAACACATTAGAAACAAACAATTTGAAATATAAAACTTTACTGTGGTATGAGGTATCAATTACAACACAAAACCCTAAAAGTACATATGAGGTATTCCCAATGTGTGAATCAAAACATGTAACATAGGGTTCCGATCTAATTAATACAAGATATATTTTTGCATTCATCTTGAAATTCCATTTTCCTATGTAAGTTATTTCGAATGGCGCTAACTGCGCAGCATTTGTGCACCGCCGCCGTCAGTGTCAGCCAGTTTGCCGTGGCATACGGAGCTCCATCGCAGTCTTTAACACTGGTAGCATGCCGCGACAGCATGGACGTGAACCGTATGTGCAGTTGACGGACTTTGAGCGAGGGCGTATAGTGGGCATGCGGGAGGCCGGGTGGACGTACCACCGAATTGCTCAACACGTGGGGCGTGAGGTCTCCACAGTACATCGATGTTGTCGCCAGTGGAAGGTGCACGTGCCCGTCGACCTGGGACCGGACCGCAGCGACGCACGGATGCACGCCAAGACCGTAGGATCCTACGCAGTGCCGTAGGGGACCGCACCGCCACTTCCCAGCAAATTAGGGACACTGTTGCTCCTGGGGTATCGGCGAGGACCATTCGCAACCGTCTCCATGAAGCTGGGCTATGGTCCCGCACACCGTTAGGCCGTCTTCCGCTCACGCCCCAACATCGTGCAGCCCGCCTCCAGTGGTGTCGCGACAGGCATGAATGGAGGGACGAATGGAGACGTGTCGTCTTCAGCGATGAGAGTCGCTTCTGCCTTGGTGCCAATGATGGTTGTATGCGTGTTTGGCGCCGTGCAGGTGAGCGCCACAATCAGGACTGCATACGACCGAGGCACACAGGGCCAACACCCGGCATCATGGTGTGGGGAGCGATCTCCTACACTGGCCGTACACCACTGGTGATCGTCGAGGGGACACTGAATAGTGCACGGTACATCCAAACCATCATCGAACCCATCGTTCTACCATTCCTAGACCGGCAAGGGAACTTGCTGTTCCAACAGGACATTGCACGTCCGCATGTATCCCGTGCCACCCAACGTGCTCTAGAAGGTGTAAGTCAACTACCCTGGCCAGCAAGATCTCCGGATCTGTCCCCCATTGAGCATGTTTGGGACTGGATGAAGCGTCGTCTCACGCGGTCTGCACGTCCAGCACGAACGCTGGTCCAACTGAGGCGCCAGGTGGAAATGGCATGGCAAGCCGTTCCACAGGACTACATCCAGCATCTCTACGATCGTCTCCATGGGAGGATAGCAGCCTGCATTGCTGCGAAAGGTGGATATACACTGTACTAGTGCCGACATTGTGCATGCTCTGTTGCCTGTGTCTATGTGCCTGTGGTTCTGTCAGTGTAATCATGTGATGTATCTGACCCCAGGAATGTGTCAATAAAGTTTCCCCTTCCTGGGACAATGAATTCACGGTGTTCTTATTTCAATTTCCAGGAGTGTATATAGAGGGAAACATTGCATGTGGGAAAAATTTATCTAAAAACAAAGATGATGTAACTCTCCCTTAAAACCCACATCCTTTCGTCTTTCCCTCTCCTTCCCTCTTTCCTGATGAAGCAACCGTTTGTTGCAAAAGCTTGAATTTTGTGTGTATGTTTGTGTTTGTTTGTGTGTCTATCGACCTGCCAGCACTTTCGTTTGGTAAGTCACATCATCTTTGTTTTTAGATATATTTTTACCAAATTAAAGTGTTGATAGAGACACTAACAAACACAAACACACACACAAATTTCAAGCTTTTGCAACCCACGGTTACTTCATCAGGAAAGAGGGAAGGAGAGGGAAAGACGAAAGGATGTGGGTTTTAAGGGAGAGGGTAAGGAGGCATTCCAATCCCGGGAGTGGAAAGACTTACCTTAGGGGGAAAAAGGGACAGATATACACTCGCACACACACAAATATCCATCCCCACATATACAGACACAAGCAGACATATGTAAAGGCAAAGAGTTTGAGCAGAGATCTGTTGTCATGCTAGGACAATGCAGAAAGCAGTTATATAAACTTTCCTGTTCTCACACTAGGACAATGCAGAATGCTGCAAAGCATAAAGGCTAAATCAGAAAACATACTACCAAACACTCTATGGAGTGATGGAGTCAATCATAGAAGCAAAACTGTTAATGTCATATCATAATCATAAGACTTCAACAGAATGATAGAATCTCATTAAATACTTCATAGAGTCAGACCACAAAGCACAACTGCATCAAAATCTACAGAATAATAAATGTTGTGCATTATCTCCTTCTCAAGGCATCATCAAATAAGTGTAAAGTGTAAGACATTCTGTATGAAAATGTATCAGGTGTTTAATGTCTGTCAATATAATTATCATAATAGTCATTAAAGGCTTTGAATTCATACGTGTGAAAAGCATAAAGGCATATTAATGAAAAAGCATAATAAGCATGTGTCAATCATCAGCATCATCAAAGCATAAGTACCACAAGTATTTCTCAGGAGTACTATATTCATGTATATGGGTATACTCGCAACAATTAAGTTAAAAATATAAGGTAAACTTAATTATTCAAACCTCCATAGTTCTGCTGACAATCCATAGTATCCAGCATCATAAGGAAAGATTTGTGTAATCTCGTGAAAAGGAATGTGGTACTGATGTGTAAAACTGTAGAAGCAAATACCACACTAGCTAGGGACCTTGCATTTGCAATGCACAAAGAGTGTATGTCCTCCTGGGGGTGCAAGTTATTTCATTATAACAATTTTTTTGGGACATTTCTGCGCCACCCGCGATCTTTTTTGCGGCACGCGCGATCGCTTTTGCGGCACGCGCGATCTCTTTTGCGGCACGCGCGATCTTTTTTCGCCACTCGCTATCGCTGTTTTTGAGCAACGTGTGTTCTTTTCCCCTGATCTGGACATACTTGCTTGGTCTGGTCAACTTTTTCCGCATTTTTCTTATTTAGTGGTCTTCCTTTGGTATTGAACATTACCAACACAATTTCTTCCCTTCTCGTCCTTCCCTCCGTGTTTTATTCCTTCTTATGATTACTATTTCAACTTTAGTTATTTAATTTCCCTACCCACCAGTTACCCACTATGTACCCTAATCCTATACCACATTATTTACATTCATTCCGGAAACATGCATTCACCGTAGCCAAACTGCAATCCCACATACTTTTCCTCCGGTCCTGCTTAACCTTTGGAATTACTCCTAAAGGGCTTACCTTAAAAGTTCCCATCTCCGGGTGCAATTCCTCCTTCCACCAGTCTCTCCTGGACTTCCAGAACCTTCAATCCTTAGCCCTTACCCAACTTGCCCTGAATCTCTACACTACTTCATGTAACCTCCACTCCCAACAGCTCCTATCTCTCTTCAAAGTCCTCCACCTCTCAAACCCTTGCTTGGAGAACACACTCAGGAACATCATCCTAGAAGCCAGCTGCAAACTTGAGTTCCGTGCCACACACCACCTGAGAAAACTATCCACAGTGCTAGTGCAACACCTAAGAAGTGGGGTCCCTCTCCCTATCCCTCACAAACACCAACCACAACAGAACCTTCAACAAACCCCCCTCATAGCCAATAAACCTAGCCTAGCCACCCTACTCAATCTCCCCATCCCAGCACATACCCCACACAGACCAAATCTCAACTATAACCACAGTCAAATGCCACATATCACCAGTCCCAATTCAGTCCTAAACCTCTCATCCAGATCCCTCTCTCCTCCAGAGACATCTGTTCTATCAAAAGGCTTAACCTTTAGCCCCACACCTAAATTCAACCACACTGCCCTGGTTAAAGATCTCCTCTCATTCACCCGGAACCTCAACTGGAAATATCACTTCACTACCCAAACACAGCCCCCAAATACTAGACCCAGTGTTGAACCCTGTCTAGAACAGTTCCGACTGCCTTCTCAAAGGGATCCTCCTCCCCTCCCCCAAAACCATCCCTTGCAGACATTTCAGGAATTCCTCACATCCAGTGTTGCCTCCCAGTCCTTCTTGAAGAACATCCCGACAACCCCCAACATCACCCCAGCTGAATCCCTTGCCATTAAGGAGCTGAAAATAGACCGCTCTATTGTCATCCTCCCGGCGGATAAAGGCTCCACTACTGTCGTACTTGACCGTGTGGAGTATGTGGCAGAAGGACTGCGTCAACTCTCTGACACCTCAACCTACAAAGCTGTTACCCAGGACCCCATTCCCTCCATCCAGACTGAGCTGCAAAAAATCCTAAAAATCCAAGGTCCCTCACAAGGCCTCACAACGGCTTCCATAGACTTACTCACTCCACCTGAGCCACGTACCCCTACCTTCTACCTTTTACCCAAAATCCACAAAGAGAACCATCCTGGCCGTCCCATTGTAGCGGGCTTCAAAGCCCCAACCGAACGTATCTCAGCTCTGGTAGACCAGCACCTACAACCTATCACCCGCAGACTCCCATCCTACGTCAAAGACACAAACCACTTCCTAGAACGCCTCAAATCCATTCCCACTCCTCTCCCACCTGAAACCTTTCTTGTCACCATAGATGCTACATCCCTTTACACAAACATCCCACAGACCCATGGTCTCTCTGCCCTTGAGCACTACCTCTCCCAACGCCCACCCGAAGATCTTCCAAAAACCTCGCTCCTTATCACACTTACCAACTTCATCCTCACCCATAATTACTTCACCTTTGAAGGCCAGACCTACAAACAAATCAGGGGAACGGCCATGGGAACCAGGATGGCTCCGTCCTATGCCAACCTCTTCATGGGCCGCATGGAGGAGGCTTTCCTGAAGACCCAACAGCTGCTTCCCCTGGCCTGGTACAGGTTTATAGATGACATCTTTGTGGTCTGGACTCATGGTGAAGAAACACTCCTTAATTTCCTCCATAACCTCAACTCCTTTTCGAATCTGAATTTCACCTGGTCCTTCTCCAAAACCCAAGCCACCTTCCTGGATGTTGACCTTCATCTTGTTGAAGCTCACATCCACACCTCTGTCCATATCAAACCCACAAACAAACAACAGTACCTTCACTTTGATAGCTGCCATCCTTTCCACATCAAACGCTCCCTTCCCTACAGCCTAGGTATTCGTGGCAAACATATCTGCTCCAGTGACGAATCCCTCAACAATTACACCAATAACCTGACCAGTGCTTTCCTCTCCCGCAACTATCCTGCAGACCTTGTCCACAAACAGATTTCCCGAGCAATACATTCCTCCCCGTTCAACAACAATGTTCCTACCCCCAGACCACACAGAAGCATCCCCCTTGTCACTCAATATTATCCTGGCCTCGAAAACATCAACAAATTACTCCGCCAGGGATATGACTTTCTCAAGTCAACCCCTGAAATGAGATCATCCCTTGACAAAATTCTCCCCACACCACCCAGAGTTGCCTTTCGTCGCCCCCCTAACCTCCGTAACATCCTTGTTAAACCCTACAATATTCCCAGACTACCTTCTCTACCCAGCGGTTCCTACCCCTGTAACCGACCCCGCTGCAAAACCTGCACCATGCATCCCCCCACAACCATCTACTCCAGCCCCGCTACTGGTAAAATATACACAATTCAAGGCAGGGCTACGTGTGAAACTACACATGTCATTTATCAACTGACATGCCTGCACTGCACAGCCTTTTACATCGGCATGACAACAACTAAACTGGCTGAGCGCATGAACGGACACAGACGAACTGTCCGCCTAGGAGATGCCCAATACCCAGTAGCGGAGCATGCCCTCCAGCATAATTCTAGGGACCTAGGAACCTGCTACACCGTTTGTGCCATTTGGCTCCTCCCACCCAACACCAGTCCCTCTGAACTGCGGAGATGGGAACTTGCACTCCAACACATCCTTTCATCCCGCCATCCCCCTGGACTGAACCTACGTTAAACAACCTCACTCCCATTCACTCTTCAGTCTTCTCCTCTTTCCCTTTCCTCTTTAGCCATTCATGCATCTTTTCATCCTACATAGTTGTGTTTATCTTTATACTATATACCTCTTTACTTCTGAATGCATCCTCTTTGGTTTGAAGCTGGCACAGTACTTACAGTAGAATATCTTTGGCTTCCCTCTGACAACCATGCCTCCATCCTTGCTACCCTCCCATTTTCCTTTCCCTGTTGCTTCATAACCTGGGTTGTGAGTAACTGAATCTCCTTTCCCTTCTTCCCTTTCTTTCCCCTCTCTCCTCCCTGATGAAGGAACATTTGTTCCGAAAGCTAGGAATGTAAATTTTCAGTTCTGTTTTATATGTATCTATCGGCTGTACTGAGCTGAGGTAAGTACTGGCCAGCCCCTCTATCTCTTTGTTAGTGACTGTAAAATGTATTCTGTTAGACAGACAATTGCTGATTCTGTGGAATCCATTTTTCTGAATCCATGTTGTGAGGTCATGAGAATGTAGTTGAAACCCTGGCGGAGAATGTAATTCAGTTGCTCCAATCCTGGGTTGTATTGAGCTATGAGGGAAATGCTCCTCTGTGGATGGACAGTGGGACTTTGGGAGGTAGTCAGAGACTGGAAAGATGTGGCTCTCGAGATTTGTTTTTGTACAAGGTTGAGAGGATAATTATGGTCTGTGAAGGCTTCAGTGAGACCTTCAGTATATTCTGAGAGGGACAACTCATCACTGCAGATGCGACAACCACAGGTGGCTAGGCTGTACAGTAGGGACTTCTTGGAATGGAATGGGTGGCAGCTTTTGAGGTATTGCTGGTGGTTAGTAGGTTTGATATGGATGGAGATACCAATATAGTCACCTTTGAGGTGGAGGTCAACATCTAGACAGGTGGCTTCTTGGGCTGAGTGGGACTAGGAGAAGCAAATGGGGTGAAGTTGTTGAGGTTCTGGAGGTATGTGGATAGGGTGTCCTCACCCCCAATCCAGATAGAAAAACATCTGCAATGAATCTGAACCCGGTGAGGGATTTAGGATTCTGGATTTTTAGGAAGGATTCCTCTAGATGGCCCCTGAATAGGTTGGCATAGGATGGTGCCATGCGGGTGCCTATAGTCATACCCTGGATTTGTAGGTAATGCCTTCAAAGGAGAAGTAATTGTGGGTGAGAACATAGTTGTCATGGTGACTAGGAAGGAGGTTGTTGGTTTGGAATCTGTCGGGCATTGGGAAAGGTAGTGTTCAATAGCAGTAAGGCCATGGGCATTAAGAATGTTAGTGTAAAAGGAGGTGACATCAATACTGACAATTAGGGCACCATGTGGTAAAGTGACAGGAACTGTGGAGAGTCGGTGGAGGAAATGGTTGGTATCTTTTATATAGGAGGGTAGGTTCCAGGTAATAGGTTGAAGGTTTTGGTCTACAAGAGCAGAGATTCTCTCATTGGGGCACAGTAACTGGCCACAATGGGGCATCGTGGGTGGTTAAGTTGGACTTTAGGAAGCACATGGAAGGTAGGAGTGCAGTCAGTGGTATGGGTGAGTAGAGAGATGGACTCTGGAGAGAGGTTCTAGGATAGGCCTAAGGATTTGAATAGCGACTGGAGATCCTGCTGGCTTTCTGGATGGGGTCACTATGGCAAGATTTGTAGGTGGGTGAATGTGACATGTCCAAAAGAACAGACACCACATGGAATCTGTAGCTGAGCAGGCTGCAGTGGGGCTGATTCATGTCATCAGGACTCAGGCAGGTGAAGAAGCACAGCATCAGAACTCAGTTCGGGAGGCAGGCAACTATGCTGACCTCTGCAGTAGTCGACCATATTGGCTGGCACAGACGTGCTGCTCGATTCAGGAAACACACAAGCACACAGTGATGAACCAAGAACCCCAGCATAGGCAGCAGCAACAGTGGCCTGCAGTGGTAAAGTGTGCCTGCACAAGGCAAGCCAGCAGAAGCAAAGTGTGCCCACACAAGACAAGTAGAAGCTTGGCAGCTAGTCAGGTCCAAGTAGGAACTGTGGTCCCCCAACAAGGCATATTGCAGTCAAAAGAAGTCAGTCAGCATGTGGCCACCAGGTGGAAGGTACTAGTTGAGCTCCTGGGAACATCTGGACTCATGAGCTCATAGCTCTATATCTAGTGGAAGTGGCATATGGTATAGCAGACTGGTGACATCTCCAGGTTGATGGCTGGCATGGAATACCTCTTGTAGCTGACTGCAGGCAGACAAATACTGCATAAATGTAACACATGGAGTGGACATCATTCTGCATCACGTAGGCCACAGTAGAACAGCAGTGCAAGGCTTGGTCGTGTGGTCATCAGGTCATCAGTACTCCAGTCTGGCTTCCATATTTTTGCTGTGTCAATGGTGTTGCAGCTATGGCTGCAATGTCAGTGGTTGACTGTGTCATAACTTACGCTAATGTTTGACCCAGCAGTGATGCTTGCTGCGCCAGGACACCCTGCATGTAGTTTCATTTGAAAGAATACCATTCCAGCTCCTGTCTGCCTCACTTCTCTAATGCTTCTTGTGTCACCAGTAGTAATGTTTTCTGTCAACTCTGCCATGGGTTTCAGACACCAAGAAAAGGCCTAGTCACCAGTAGGTCACAGGCAACAATAACAAAATGGTGGTATCTTCTTGCTGCTGGTAGCCGCTGGTTAAATGTGATGCCCTGACTGGTGTAATGATGATCCACTGCCAACAAATTCTATGAAGCCATCTTGCACCAGTAACTGCTCATTCAACATGAAACATAGAAACTAAACATTATGTAATTATTTCTCAAATTTTAATGAGTAAAACTCATTTAGTATGTTATATAAAGAAATATTTACCTTCAGTTGCTCAGGAAGCAAAAACTCTGTCACGCTAGAATGTAACATCTATTTTTCAATAAAATCACCATGGTAACTGCAACATTTGTGTTAAGTGGTTTATCAGCATTCCTATCCCTCCTGAAAAATATTTTTGCTGCTTATCTATCAAACAATCATGGTGTTGTGCTATGTGTAAGGTCTTTGAGGAGGAATAGTAAATATTTTAGGCAGTAGTAGTATAGATTAATTCAAATAAAACATTCTATATAAGGTGCCCAGCTTTTGTTTGTTGCAAAGATACAGTTGGTTACAGAGATAAGTTTGTATTTCTCTTTTTGGCACACTAGTTGGTATGGGCATATTTATCAGTTCTTATTTTTGTTTTGAAAGTGAAGTTGTGAAGTTGTTTGAGTTTACATAACTTAGTACAACCTACCCAGCAACACCCTTAAAACTGTTCAGACTGTTTTTGACCACCTTGTGTATTATACTTTATCTTAACATTATCAATCTGACAAACAGTTTTGTTTATTGAAGATATGGTTAGGAGTCTTGAATAGTGTCCTCCATTATTGTTCTAACTGTTCTCCACTTAAACTCGCTCTATTTTGTGGGATATTAAGGATGTTAAGAGTAAACCTTTGCTTATCATTATGTAATAGACATTTTCAATTCTTTCAGTAGTGATATGACATACATGCAGAGTTTCATGCCTAAGTAAGTGTTGCACCAGTTGTTAAACTTGCTACTTAATGCAATTACTATTATAAAAATGTAGAAGTAATACTAGCCAGTAACAATTAAAAAAAGCTAGTGACTGATGTAACTGAGAGCCAGTTTTGTTTACAGCTTCTTCTTTCCTTACTTATTAACTAAAACTAACAGTTTTAACTGTGACCTACATACACAACATGGTTATCCTTGCAGTAAAACTGTATAGGAGATTTTTACTAATTGTTGATGAATCTAATGGTGAAACAACACTTTCACAACAGACCTATGGTGCAAGCTCAAAGTCTGTGTGTGTGTGTGTGTGTGTGTGTGTGTGTGTGGTGTTTTTTCTACAGAAATTCATATACAGTTTTTTTCTGTTTTACAGATTGCACATATATCCTGTCTGTGTGGCCACCTGTTGTTGACCTACTTTTGGACAGGGATGTGAAATTGCAATTGATTGGTGCTGGACTATCACACTCAGTACTGCCAGATATTAGCTGCAGTGTTTCAAGCAATGTAAATGACCAGGTAATCACATTGTTATAAGACCTTGACCTTTTTGTGAAGTAGCATCAAATGATATTTTGCTTTATATGGTTGATTATGTAATTTTTATGTATTGTGAGCTGAAAAATAGTGGGAAATTGCTGTAGAACATGGGAATGAAGATTCTTCCACCATTCTTGTATAAAAAAATTCTTGGTCTACTCACTGAAGCATTTCATTCAGCTTCCCACTATCTGTAACCCAATGCTTTGTTTTACACCTAATGTGCAGTAATCTCTGTTTCTTTAGACGTATCTTTACAGTGACTGTATACCATGGAGGTTCCCTCCCATCATGAACTGTTCTACTGAGTACATATCTATGCAGTGCATGGTTAACTATTCTTTTAAGCTTGAGCCATAGTTCCTCTACATGCTTCTACCCTTTGCTGATAGTTTCAATTTCCTCATTGGAATATGATGCTACTGATTTTTTATCTAATTTACTAAAAAAAATATATGTTCACTATGTGATCAAAACTATCTGGACATCCCCCAAAACATATAATTTTCATATTAGGTGCATTGTGCTGCCACTTGCTGACAGGTACTCCATATCAGTGACCTCAGTCATCATCAGACATAGTGAGAGAGCAGAATTGGGCGCTCTGCGGAACTCACGGACTTAGAAATGTGGTCAGGTGATTGGGTGTCACATGTGTCAAACGTCTGTATGTGAGATTTCCAAACTCCTAAACATCACTAGGTTCACTGTTTCCAATGTGATAGTGAAATGGAAATGTGAAGGGACACGTACAGCAAAATAGAGTACCGGCCGACCTCGTCTGTTGACTGACAGAGACCACCGACAGTTGAAGAGAATTGTAATGTGTAATAGGCAGACATCTATCCAGACCATCACACAGGAATTTCAAACTGCATCAGGGTGCACTGCAAGTACTATGACAGTTAGGCAGGAGGTGAGAAAACTTGGATTTCATGGTGGAGTCGCTGCTCATAAACCACACATCACATCGGTAAATGCCAAACACTGCCTCGCTTCGTGCAAGGAGCATATACATTGGATGATTGAACAGTGGAAAAATGTTGTGTGGAGTGACAAATCATGGTGCACAATGTGGCGATCTGATGGCAGTGTGTGGGTATGACGAATGCGGGGTGAACGTCATCTGCCAGCGTGTGTAGTCCCAACAGTAAAATTCGGAGGTGGTGGTATTATGGTGTGGTCATGTTTTTTCATGGAGGGGGCTTGCACCTATTGTTGTTTTGCATGGCAGTATCACAACACAGACTTACAATGATGTTTTAATCACCTTCTTGCATCCCACTGATGAAGAGCAATTCGGGGATGGTGATTGCATCTTTCAACACGATCCACAGCCTGTGGTGGAGTGTTTACACAATAATAACACCCCTGTAATGGACTGGCCTGCAGAGAGTCCTGACCTGAATTCTATAGAACACCTTTGGGATGTTTTGGAATGCCGACTTTGTGCCAGGCCTCACTGACCATCATCGATATGGGCTGCCATTCCCCAAGAAACTTTCCAGCACCTGATGGCGAGAGTGGAAGCATATATATATTTCAGAGAAGGAATTTAGTAAAGTTTCACAGGATGTCTTTATCATGCCCACCATTAACAAAAAATTAATTTTATTAGTGGGATGTAAAATGTTATAAAAACTGCTGTTGGCTCAAAACATGTACAAAATATACAGATAACACTTCATTGTAGCTGAAGATGGTGAAATGAAACATGTTTTGTTAATAATTTAATGTAAATACGAGAAAATACACTCAGTATCATGTTGTTTAACTAATCTGGGATCATATTCTCCAACATTACGTAACTTTAGAGCTGTTATATGTTTAGATCATGATATGTACACCTTTAATGGATGCTGTTATAAGCATTGTATGTTTCATGGCATTATTATTAACAACTTTTTGTTGATAAATAGACTAGTAAGTCCTACAACTTCAACTTGTTTACACAGTGTGAGGAGTGTTTGCTATGCAGTTAATTGTAATGTTTCGTGTTTCATGTTTTATGTTGTAATTATGTATTATAAACATACTGAAATCTTCAGACAGAGTGTGGATAATGAATTTCGACGTAATTGAAAGAGGTATTTGTGTCACATTAGTATATTTTGTTGAATTTAACAACCAAATAACATTTTTTTAAGCTTTAATGCAATAAGCCTATGAGTACAAATATGTATTCCCTTCCAATTCTTCAAGGCTATTAATGTATATTGTACAGTGCTGTTATACACCTTAACATTAACTGTATTATTACAGGTTAAATTACCAGTAGTGTTACAAGAAGTGGAGGAGGATGTGATTGAGCTGGAGGTGGACGCTCGTGTTGCTGCTCCGGGTCTATACAGTATTAAGTGTGAATCTAATGGAATTCCTGGAAATTTAGTCAATGGTTCTGCTGAACTTCTTGTTGCTGATAGTAGCAGCCTGGGTATTGAGAAAGTTGAACCCACAACTGTTATGATCGGAGAGAGCTTTAAGGCAAGCATAAAAATAAATTAAATATGAAAGCTTCTATGTTAGATAAAACTAATCTATTTGTGCCATTAGTTTTAACAATCCCTCAGTCATGGCAGGATATTTGCTGTCAGCATGTATCATTTTTTTGTATTTAATTGATTGATTGCAGATGGTAATGACACTAGCATCATCCCCACTAAGTTCTGTGTTTTGCTTTGCGTCAGAGCCTGGTCGTCCACAACCACACATTTTCTTTGCTGATATTGATGGACTGGTTGTAACTTGTGGATCCTTTGTTGCTTGGAGAGCAACTATTCTTACAGTTGGACTGGCATATACTGTTGATGCTGCAGAAGAAATACCAGGGTAGGCACATACTGTTCATTTATGTTGTTTATGCACTTCACTATGTGTGCATGACTTTCCTCTGAGTTCTGTGATTCTTTTTGTCTTTATAGAGAGTCATATTCAGGAAGCTCAGCCATTGCTGTTGTTTTCTCTTTCACCTTTTGTTAATAATGCTGATAGCTTTCAGTACTTCTTTCTATGCTTTATTTGTGTGTGTATTGGTTGTTTAGAGAAAGCGTGTGAGTAGCAGCTAATTAATGCTGTTATAACAAAGAATACTTCTTCCTTCCCCTTATCCTCTTCCCACCTCCTCCCCCCCCCCCCTCTCTCTCTCTCTGTGTGTGTGTGTGTGTGTGTGAGAGAGAGAGAGAGAGAGAGAGAGAGAGGTATTTTTTGATGTTAGTGTTATGAAGTCAGTTTGAGGCAGTATTTTTTTTTATTTCCTTTGCATACAACTCCAGTAATTAAAGAGACACCCAGGATACATGTGTGCAAAACTTAAGAATGAAAATACTCTTCACATGATATGTCACCGCCAAGTAACATAGCTCAGTGAAACTTGGGCCGTACATAGAAAGAACAGCTATAGTGTAGTAGACAATAGAAAGACATACACAATGAGATGAACTGAAATGGCACTTTTATTCAAAGACAATAATTACAGTGCAGTCATCGTGATTTATAATGATCTCCTGGACATTACAAAAAGCAGGATGTGGTTCTTAATAAGGTGGATGATCAGCATGGATGGCAATGCATGCTCTGCAATCTGCTGCCACACTGGTCATATGTTTGGTGAGGAGTTCTTGTGGTATGCTATTTCATCCCTCCAGAAGTGCAGTGGATAACTGCTAAATGGTCATTGGTGCATGTGGACATACATATCCCCCCCCCCCCCCAACGCATCCCACATGTGTTCAATGGGATTTAAGTTGTCAAAATGGGCAGGCCAATCCATTCACTGAATATTTTGTAATTCTAAGAGGTACTCAACCTGTGCAGTTTAATGCAGTCGTATTGCCATCTATAAAAATGAAGTCAAGACTGCATGAACTACTGAAAAGACACACATGGGGAAGGAATACAGTGTGTTAATGAGTTACTGCATTCAAGGATTTGGAGGTTGGTGCACTCATGCAATATTATGCCCCCCTCCCACTTCATAGCACCTGAGCCACCAAAACAATCATGTTCGACAATGTTTCTGGCTGCATTGCATACCCTCATATGGCCAGAGTTGGGAACATGTAATGCAACTAGGAAGATTCACATGAGGAAGGAGTACTGCATCACAATAATGTTTATCAGTGACTGTACTGTGTTCAACATTTTGGAGATTTGCTCTCCCCTGCATCATTATGTCGCCCTACACCCTAATCCTGGACCACCAGTATAATTATGCTCGACAGTACCCTGGGGTGCATTACATACCCTCTTATGTTGAGACATGAGGACCTGTAATGCACTCAGGAACATTGCAAAATTGTTTTGGTGGTCCAAATATTATTTTGTGGAAAGGCAAAATGTTGCCTGTGACTACTGCCCTCCAAATATATGAACACAATACACTCATTGGTCAACATTATTGTGACACTGCATTCCTTCCCCCTGTGCTTCTTTTCAGTGTATTTGGCTTGGTCTTCGTTTTTATGGATGACAATTCACAACCACATCAAACTGCACAGGTGGAGGAGCTCCTGGAACAAAAGGGTAATTGGTGAGTGGATAGTCCTGCCCTTTACCCTGACACAGACCCACTGCTCATGTGCAGGATGCTTTGGGGAAACGTATTGCAGCATGTCCACATGCACCAATGACCATCCAGCATCTAATGATTCATTTTGGCAAGTAAACAGTCTGGATTTTGATCAAAGGACCTTGTCAAGTTTAGGACAAACAGTGCTGTGAAAGATATCTCAAATTCCAAAACGTGCTATTAGTGCCTGTTAACACAATATTCCACACTTGTGTCAAACCCGCAAGCTCAATGTAATTCAGTACCACTAACCACATACAGCCAGAAACCACTCTTCCTCACAAGACGGTACTGTACAGGCCTATTAGAACAATAAACTGGAACCAAATCAGAACTTACAAAAAGTGATGTGTTAACATACAGTCATTAGCCAATAATCCCTTAAGCATTAAACCAATTGTTTCAGCTCCTTAATTAATCTCATGCTGATCAAGACCTTGAATTCACTGCACCTCTCCTCTCGGCAGTACTAATGTGTGGGCAAGGTACAACACAAACTTTACAGTGTGACTTATTTACCTAAACATATCGAGCATAAAACAAATTAAAAGAAAAATAATTATAACTGGAAGCAGGAACTATTTTAATATGTAAGAAAATGAAAATACTACTTTTTCCAGAATGCATGTTGGATGCACTAGTTGTATTTTATTGTATTGTATTTTTTATTGGTCCTGTTGTCTACATAGCAGCTTATGCATAAGACATTGGACAAGTCAAGTTATAAATATACAGGCTGAAAGTCATTTCAAGGCATACATATTTAAGGTTGCAATGATACACTTTACACATAAGTATTTATATAACACATTTCATAAATTTAAATATTCTTCAATGGAGTAAAAGCAGTGATGCTGTAAATCTACATCTGCGTGTACATCTACAATGTGTGTTTTATTATTCACTATGACACTAACTTATCACATTAGTTCATAGATATTATATGGTGAATAGCATTGCAGATTGCAACAAGTATTGGATAAAAAATTTGAAAGGTAATGGGTAAAATGCTATTTACGCAGTATACCACCACTATGTGCAACTGGTTTCTGAATTTCTGAGTTTAGCAGTCGCTTATTTCAGAAATCCAAGGTGCTAAACCAGTTACTACAATGTAATACATACATGACAAAAGTGGTACCCATATGCATAAAAAATGAGTATTCTAAATGTATACCTGGCATGGGCTTTATGTTTATCTTGGCTACAATAATGTGTTCACTATGCTGTTCATAGTAGCTTACATATGCTCCTATTTTTTTATTCATTATTAAACCTACTTCTGCATTATCCCTATTTATTTTTGTATTTATAACCCTGTATTCACCTGACCAAAAGTCTTGTTTCTCCTGCCAGCGAACTTCACTAATTCCCACTATATCTAAATTTAACCTATCCATTTCCCTTTTAAAACAATGGAAAACCCAGGATGGAATGTGACAATATTGTGAGAAGGAAAGTTGCTACTCAACATATAGCAGAGATGCTGAGTCGCAGATAGGCACAATCTGCTACTCAGTATTTCCGCTATACTGTAAGTAGCAACTTCCCTTCTCATAATATTCTTACATTTCCCTTTTTAAATTTTCTAACCTAGTACCTGATTAAGGGATCTGACATTCCACGTTCTAATCTGTAGAATGCCGGTTTTGTTTCTCCTGATAATTTTGAAATCACACATGTGTTTATTTAAATATCTGCTTGCCCATTTGTTTGAATTCATATATGGTACACAAGATACTGAATTGAGAATCAGTTTACATGGTGGTATTACAACTCGCAAATATAAATCATTTAGTTTTTTGTAACAAATAGGATCAATATAATGAATAGTTACAAGTATGAGTATATATCATATACTTAAAACTTACATTTACAATTAAAATGTGGATGAGTTAATGAGAGATTGAAAAAAGCAGATTTGCAAAAGGTAGGATGTCACAAATTTTTAACTGTATGTAGTTCAGAAAGAGATTTTATATCAAAATTGTTGAGGCTTTCGTGGCCACTTGTTGACAAACTGCCTATTGGCTTCTGTCTCGGGTTCTTCGGCCGACGTTCATCTAATGATTTTTCTGACGTTTCGCCAGCACGAGTGGCTGGCATTGTCAAAGCTTCACCCTCCATTGCCGGTGGTGAACTGGAGCCGAGCTCGCGGGCGCAGGCTATATGTACCTGGCGCGCCAACGTCCGAGGGCTTCTCCGCGGTCATTTCCGGTGCGGTTCTCCTCTTGCTACCTGCGACGGTCGTTCGCTGCAGTACGGGAAGCCAGGATCCGTTGACCTTAAGGCTTTCCTCTTTCTTGTTCAAACTGTTCGCGTGTTTTTGTATTTCTACAGCTTCTCTGAACAAGCGCGTGTGATAGTGCTTCTCTACAGCCAGAACTTCCGTGTCGGCGAATTTTATTACATGGTCGGTCTCATTCAGTGCGTGCTCTGCCACGGCCGATTTCTCCACCTGCCCCAACCTGCAATGTCGCTTATGCTCTTTGATCCTGGTGTTAATGGATCGTCCAGTCATTCCGACATAAACTTTTCCGCATGTGCATGGAATGCGGTATATTCCCGACATTGCAAGTGGGTCTCATCCCGAGAACTATACCTATGGAGGACATCATTGCCAACACCGAAGCAGCCATTCGTACCCTTCCTTGTGAAAGGGCAGAGGAAATACGCACGGAAACAGCCAGGATACTGCGCCGAGCAAAACCACCAGCTTGCAACCTGAAGAAAGAAGAGGTACAAGCCATTAAGAATCTCAACGCCGACAAGAGTATATTGGTACTGCCTGCTGATAAGGGGAATGCGACCGTCGTAATGAAGACCGTAGATTATGAGCAAAAGATCCGAGACCTATTAGATCCGACGACGTACCGAAAACTAAGCGCAGATCCGACGCAACGTATCACACGGAATACGAATCGATTAATCAAGGCGTCTTCTCTGCCGGCGGACATACAGAGAAACCTGCGCAACACAGAAGCCCTACCACCTCGGCTGTATGGATTACCCAAGATCCATAAGAACAACGTTCCACTGAGACCGATCGTTAGCGCTCCTGGATCACCGACATATAAACTGGCAAAACACTTGGCCTCTCTGCTCCAGCCACACGTGGGGAAGACCGACACATACATTAAGGACTCAGGACATTTCATTGAGAAGCTGAAGAAACTGAAACTTGCACCAAACGACATCCTGGTCAGCTTTGATGTTGTTTCGTTATTTACGAAAGTGCCACTCAGTGACGCTCTGGAGCACATCGGTTCCATTTTTCCGCTAGACATCAGAAAGCTCTTCCATGCATGTCTCACCACGAGCTATTTCACGTGGAATGGCGATTTCTACGAACAGCTGGAAGGCGTCGCCATGGGTAGTCCTCTCAGTCCAGTGGTGGCCAACTTCTTCATGGAACAATTCGAAGCACAGGCACTGGACTCGGCGACTTGCAAACCTAAGGTGTGGTACAGGTACGTCGATGATACTTTCGTGGTGTGGAGTCATGGTGAAGAACAGCTCAGTGACTTCCTAAGACACTTGAACAGCCTCCATGCCAACATAACATTTACCATGGAAGTAGAAAAGGACAAGAAACTGCCATTTCTAGATGTTCTGGTCACAAGGGACGGCGAAGATCTGGGACACAGCGTGTATCGAAAACCGACTCACACGGACCGATACCTGCACAAACTGTCAAACCACCACCCGAGCCAGAAAAGAGGCATGATTAGTACGCTCGTAACGAGAGCAGGACGAATATGTGAGCCGCAACACCTCAAACGAGAAATGCAACACCTGGAAACTGTCCTGAGGAGCAATGGTTACTCCACAAATTATATTAGAAGTGTAACAGAGCCCAACCCTCGGCGAAGTAAGGAACCGGAAAAAGAATTGTCGGGTACGGCCTTTCTGCCATACATTCCCAGAGTGACGGACAGAATCGGCCGTATATTGCGCAAACATGGCATAAAGACGATTTTCAAACCGACAAGGAAGATCAAAGAGTGTCTTAGATCGGCGAAGGAGAAAAGAGACCCACTTGCAATGTCGGGAATATACCGCATTCCATGCACATGCGGAAAAGTTTATGTCGGAATGACTGGACGATCCATTAACACCAGGATCAAAGAGCATAAGCGACATTGCAGGTTGGGGCAGGTGGAGAAATCGGCCGTGGCAGAGCACGCACTGAATGAGACCGACCATGTAATAAAATTCGCCGACACGGAAGTTCTGGCTGTAGAGAAGCACTATCACACGCGCTTGTTCAGAGAAGCTGTAGAAATACAAAAACACGCGAACAGTTTGAACAAGAAAGAGGAAAGCCTTAAGGTCAACGGATCCTGGCTTCCCGTACTGCAGCGAACGACCGTCGCAGGTAGCAAGAGGAGAACCGCACCGGAAATGACCGCGGAGAAGCCCTCGGACGTTGGCGCGCCAGGTACATATAGCCTGCGCCCGCGAGCTCGGCTCCAGTTCACCACCGGCAATGGAGGGTGAAGCTTTGACAATGCCAGCCACTCGTGCTGGCGAAACGTCAGAAAAATCATTAGATGAACGTCGGCCGAAGAACCCGAGACAGAAGCCAATAGGCAGTTTGTCAGATTTTATATCTCTGGGTAAGCAGATGTATAGTTGCTCTTGGATGATATACACCTTTTTGACACAATGTGGTAGTGCAATGACAAAACAAAAATATTAAAAAAATAAAGAAAAACAAAAAACACAAAAAAATAAAGTTGTTATATTAACTTAAGTATGTTGTTAAATTAACCTAATTATGTCATGTATTGGAAAATTCGACTCGTTCCACATCATTACGAAATATCGTATTCATGATCCATGGAACTAGTATTAATCTAATCTAATCTAATCTAATCTAATGTATTTGTCACTGTTTCCTCTGCTACTGTCATCATGGACAATTTAGTTTTGAGTTAAAAAGTTACCAGTACACTAGTGAACATCTCTTTTTTACTTTTGCTGTTTCTACTGCTTTGAGAAAAACACCATTTGATAATGATCGGTGACAGATATCTAACAAAGGAGGAAATATGTGCATTGCTGATATTTTTATCATATAATCTGGGATACCATTGGAACCAGCCAAATATCTACTCTTTAGTGAATTAATTGGATTTAGAAGTTCACTTGAGTCTGCTGGACTGAGAACATATGTAGAATGTTTATTTAAGTACTTGAAAGTTTTTTGAATGTTGTATTGGGTGGATTCCCAAAATTTTTCTTCACTAATTTATCATCAACAATTGTATAATAGGATTGAAATTGATTGCAACTGCTCTAAGATCAGTCATTTTTTTCCATCCTGTGATAACAAAATATTTTTATGAATTATCTTCTTCTCTGAAAGATCTTCCATACCTTTCTACATGGACATAGTTTTATTGGATGATTCCATTCCTTTATTTTTTGTCTCTTTTATGACTTGCCTCAAAGCTAATTTGTGTTTTTTGATTTAACTTCGAAACTCTGTGTCCTTCTACAAGAGATCTTAATAACAGAAGTAATCCAGTTTTTGAAATTGTCTCCACTTAGGAAATCTACATCTACACTCTGCAAACTACTGGGAGGGGGGGGGGGGGGGGGGGTAGTGCATGGCAGAGGGTACATAGGGTGCATACCACAATACAAGTTATTAGGGTTTCGTCCTGTTCCACTCCATTAACATATCGGGTGCGGGAAGAATTACTGTTTGAATGCCTCTGTGCATCCAGTAATTATTCTAACCTTATCCTCATGATCCCTATGTGAGTGATATGTAGTAGATTGCCGCATATCCCTAGATTAATATAATAATAACGAGTGGTTTGTAAGCAATCTCTTTTGTAGATTGATTTCAGTTCCCCAGCATTCTACCAATGAACCAAAGTCTACCACTTGCTTTATCCATGACTGAAGCTTTGTGATCATTCCTTTTCATATTTCTACAAAGTGTTAAACCCTGGTATTTGTATGAGTTGGCCAATTCCAGCAGTGACTCATTATAGTCATAGAATACTATGTTTTTTTGTTTTGTTAAGTGCAAAATTTTACATTTCTGAACAATTAGAGCAAGTTTCCAATCTCTGCACCACCTGAAATCATATCAAGATCTAACTGAATATTTATGCAGATTCTCTCAGATAGTACTTCATTACAGATAGCTACAACATCTTCAAAAAGGCTAATTTTACTATTAATATTGTCTGCAAAGTCATTAATGTTCAACATGAACAGCAAGGGTCCCAACACACTTCCCTGAGGCCCACCCAAAATTATTTCTACATCCATCCAAGATAACATGTTGTGTCCTCTCTACCAAAAAGTCCTCAGTGGAGTCACAAATTTCACTTGGTACCACACATGATTGTATTTTGACAATAGCATAGTGTGGTACTGAGTCAAATGATATTCAGAAATCAAGAAATACTGCATCTGTCTGTTTGCATTGATCCAAAGCTTTGAGTATGTCATGTGAGAAAAGTGTGAGTTGTGTTTCACATGATCGATGTTTCCGAAATCCTTGGTGGTTGGCATTGAGGAGATCATTCTGTTCAAAGTACCTCATTATGTTTGACCTCAGAATATGTTATAAGATTCTATAACAAGTTGATGTCAAAGATATTGGACAGTAGTTTTGTGGATCACTTCTGCTATCCTTCTCGTAGACAGGTATGACCTGTGCCTTTTTCCAAGAACTGAGCACAGTTTTTTGTTCAAGGGATCTATGACAGATAATAGTTAAAAGAGCTGCAAATTCAGTATAGAATCTGACAGGGATTCCATCAGGACCTGGAGTTTTGTTCAATTTTAATGATTTCAGATGTTTCTCAACACTTATTTCATTCACCTATTCTGTGGTACGAGGATTAAATTGGAGTAGTTCTCCTGGGTTTCCTATTGTGAAGTAACATTTTGAAACAGAGTTAAGCATTTCAGCTTTTGCTCTGATACCCTCAATTTCAGTTCCTGTCTCATTTGTTAGGGACTGAACACTAACTTTGGTGCCATTAACAACCTTTACATATGACCAGAATTTCCTTGGTTCTGTGAAAGATCACATCACAATATTCTGCTACGGTAGTCACTAAAGGTATTATGCATTGCTCTTTTGACTTTCACATTTCATTCAGAATCTCTCACTCTATAGCCCTATGCTTTGTTTTACACCTACTATGCAGTAATCTCTGTTTCTTTAGAAGTTCCGTTACAGTAACTCTATACCATGGAGGTTCCCTCTCATTATGAACTGTTCTACTTGGTACATATCTATGCAGTGCATGGTCAACCATTCTTTTAAACTTGAGCCATAGTCCATCAAAATGTTCCTGCCCTATACTGAAAGTTTGAATTTCCTCATTGAGATATGACTCTACTGATTTTTTTTTTTTAAAGAAAAAAAAATAGAAAAAGAAAAAAGAAAGAAAGAAAGAAGGCCCTAAGCACTATGGGACATAACATCTGAGGTCATTAGTCCCCTAGACTTAGAACTTCTTAAACCTAACCAACCTAAGGACAGCACACACATCCATGCCCGAGGCAGGATTCAAACCTGCGACCATAGCAGCCGCGTGGTTTCGGGCTGAAGCACCTAGAACTGCTGTGCCACAGTGACCAGACGAACTTTTACCTACTTTACTGAACATATATATATTTCTGCTTGTTTTAGTTGTACTTTGGTAATCATTGTTGCCACAACCACATCATGGTCACTTATACCAGTTTCAGTGTTGACATCCTCAAAGAAGTCAGGTCTATTTGTTGCCATTAGATTCAGTATATTTCCATCATTAGTGGGGTTCCCAACTATTTGTTTCAGGTACTTGCCAGAGAACTAATTTAGTTAAGTTTCACAGGATGTTTTATCATGCCAACCACTAACAAAACCATAATTTTCCCAATTATTTGTTGGATGGGGAACTTATGTACATGTGAACTGAGGTTTTCTCTAAAGTTTTCAGTTACATCAGGAGATGAGTCTGATAGGTAATGGAAGTACCCAGTTATCATTTTATGCCCACCCCTAATACTGAGTCTTGCCCAAATAATCTCACATGCAGCATCAATTTCTAACTCAGTGGATTTGAGTTTCCTGTCTACTATGACAAATACTCCACTTCCATTTCTCATTTGTCTGTCCTTTTGATGTACACTTAAATTTCTCCCAAACATCTCACTGCTATCAATTACAGGTTCATCCAGCTATATGTTTAGTTACAATATAAAAAGTCATGCCAGAAAATGCACAAAAATTTTCCATTTTTGCATTGGCAATAGGAATATCATAGATACTTTTGCCCACAATTGTTTGCTAATTACATATTGGAGATGTCCAATTTTTTTAAATAAATGTAACCTCTTTTACTGATAAAATTTTACACATTGGCTGTAATGTAAGTTACAGGTATGGTGTAATCTAAGTCGAGGGAGCTTGTGGACATGAAATTCAGGTAATATGATCACACTGTATCATGTCATTTACTAGCTGAGCTGTATAGGAATGAACACTGTCATTGATAAGAAGAGTTATAATGGCACTTGAATATGGGAGATCGGTAGGTTTAATGATCTCATTTCTCTACTTTTGGATAATCAAAGTATCATTAAAAATTATATGTGATGATCCATATAAACTCATTCCTGATTTATCATCGCATTGCCAGTTTGGCACTATTATGTTGGAATATTCCATGCGCAAATGTTCTCTCTCAGAATAATCATATTGGTTGTCAGACTCAACACTAAACCATATCTCATCAGAGAGCAGTACGTTGCATCATTTGCTGCAATAGCATCCATGTTTTTAACTGGATTTGTATGATGGAATTACTGGCTGGATTTGAGATTTTCTCTGCCCGGGAACTAGGTGTTTGTCTTGTCCCCAACATTTCATCATCATCATTCGTGACACTGGCTACATTGGATTGGATAAAAAAAATTGGACTGTGTAAAAATTGGGACTTTGTGCGGGCACTGATGTGCAGTTGAGCACTCCACAAACCAAAGTCATCATCAGTTTCTGTTTCTGCACACGATCTTGAAAGTGATACTAGCAAGAAATCTTTTCATTTGCCCTTAGTCCTAAGAATTTAAAATAGTCAATTTCATTGACTCTTTGACCACCTTGGGACAATAAAAATTCTGTTTTTCAGGAGTTCCATGCCAGAAACAGTACACATTATAATTTTTTTTGCAATTAAGTGTTATTCCGTTGTGTGAAAGCCACATGCTGATCTCACTGAATACTCTGTCAGCTTGATCATTTGGATTACGTTCTACATCTTTTGTGATAATGCTTGTGTTGGCTGCAAAGAGAAAATCCACTGCGTTCTTTCTTATGCAGTCTTCACTGAATACTTTCTAGTAACTTGTCACTGCTGTTTGCTTTGTCTCCTTTTCGGCAGTATAATAATTACTGCTTTTACTATCCTTGTACCCTCTCTCTGGTTTTTCTTTCCTCTCTTTTTCTACTTTCCTCCAAGTTTTAAATGCATTTTTCTTTCCAGTTTTCATTTCTCTTCCTTCTTATTCCATCTTTACTTCTTATCCTGTTCATATCATCATCTCTGAGCTGATGCTGACTCAGCACATATTTTTGATCTACCCTCTGTGATGCTTTTCTCTTTGTGTATGTTCCTTTTGTGTCCTAACAACAGTTGGATGACTCTCTACTTGGATATTGAGTGACCTACCAGTGCTTTCACACCTTCCCCAATGAGTATCTCCGACCTCATTCGGGAAGGATCGTGAAAATCAGAAATAGTTTTTTAACTGCTTCTGTCAACAGCACTTGGGATTTTGCCCCCACCCCCCACCCCCCTCCAACCCCCCACCCCCTCCAACCCCCCCCCCCCCCTCCCCGAATGTAAGTACTCACCATCCAGTTTGGCACCTAGTTATTGCACAGTTTTCTCAATTACAATTTTCTTTCAATATAACATTTACGTTATATTGCATTAACTTTACTTCATAACAGTATATCAAAAACATATAAAATGTTGATGTTGTTGATGTTGCATAATGTATTAGTAAAGGAAACTATACAAGACTTATTCTGTTATCAGTTTATTAAATCCCTAAACAGGAAAACAGCTGTGATAACAGTGGCGTCTCCCGCACCTCAACTTGTGGAAGCTTCTTTGTCATCAGATATTCGACAGCTGAGGGTGACCTTTGACCAGAACATTGAAGGACCAGAAAGCTGCTCAGATATTTTCACTCCACAGAATCTAAATGAAATTGGGAATGGTAAGCAGATAGTACTAAAGATTTATTTACAAACTACAACAACAGCATGTGAAAAGATCACATTCACTAAGTGGAAGGATTTATCTAAACACTGAAGTTCCCTTAAATGAAACTGTGATGAAATAAAAATATTAAAGACCTCCACTTACTACCTTTGATAGATCCAAACAAATAAATTCTGTCAAAATGTTAGCTTTTAGGTACCAGGGGTTCCTTAAAAAGGCAAAAGAGGTAAATGTATCAGAGTGAAATGACTCTTACTCATGAAGTAAACATCATTCAGAACTAGGTTCAAAGGATCAGCATAGTAGGATTAGAGAGACAGCATACAAATTTGGTTGACTCTTAGAAAAGAACCTTCAACATCGCAGCGCGTCAGCAATCATTGGTTAATATATTAAAAAACTAGAAACCCGCCTCGATTGCAAAAAAAGCACCTAGTGTTAACCTAGGTTTCGGCGTAGATAACTACACCTTCTTCAGAACAATAAAACCCACAAGTGCCTAAGAAGACCTTTGTCAATGATTAAAAGAACACCATAGCTATGCATTTACAAACAAAAAAAGGAAAACACAAACAGTACATATGTACAAAGTCAAAGCCACTACTTAACTTAACCTCACACCGGCCTATGTTCGATGGGCCATGACCTGCCATACGTGATGGTGTGAGGTGGAGCGTACACCATTAAGTTAAGTAGTGGCTTTTACTTTGTACATATGTAATGTTTGTGTTTTCCTTTTTTTCATTTATAAATGTATAGCTATGGTGTTCTTTTAATTATTGACAAAGGTCTTCTTAGGTACTTGTGGGTTTTATTGTTCTGAAGAAGGTGTAGTTATCTATGCCAAAACTTAGGTTAACACTAGATGCTTTTTCGCAATCAAGGAGGGTTTCTAGTTTTTTAATATATGGAAACATTTCATTATTTGCACAACCCATTAAAGTCTGTGGCAGATAATTATCTTGAATCTATGGAGGTGGTTGATGTATTCGTTGTAATATTTTAATCATTCCCTTTTTGTCAGAAACAAGACAGATTACCAGGTAGGTACTAGATTTTTTTCCTTGTAATTTCAGACTGGTTGCTTTCATTAAGTACCGGTAACAATCTTCAATGTATTCACTGTTTGGATGCAAGCCAGATTGTGAAGTGTTTGTCAGCTATGCACTGTATTTTGTTTGGTAAGCTCAATTTGAGTGAGTACTACATGTTGCTTCCTACTTGCAGACTTTTCTTCCAGTGACAGTTGAGTGCAATACAGCAGTTTCTTGATCTCTCCTTGTTAGTCATTGTTGTGCGTAGCACTTATTCCATGTCAAGTGATATACATACTGTGTTTTATCCATCTATTTTCTGAGGATTAGTTTATCCTTAAAACCTATGAGACAAATGTTTGATTTTCATTGGATAGTATGTGTTTATACAGAGGGGTGCACGAAATGTGTTACCAATTGTTTCTTTCACAGTTTATGATGCACATTAGATATCCCGCTGGGATCTCTACAGCAGTACCATCAGAGCTTGGAAAAACAAATGAGTTATGAAATGATGTGTAATTCACGATACTGCTGCTAGGAGACTAGTAAGCAGCAATGGCTGACAATGGAAGACTGATGACACAGCAACGATTGGCAATTGTGTTACTTTTTCATGAAACGAAAAGCTTTGTTGTGACTCAGAGGCATTTTTGACAACAGTTCAACACATGATGGGTCCCTTGCAAAAATACCATCCACAGGTTGTACAATAAATCTGTATGGGAAGGAACAGTATTGGAAGCGAAGCAACCTCAGCCTAAGCCTGTTTGTTCGTCGGAGAGTATTGAAGCGATGCGGGTTGCTGTACAGAGAAGTCCCGGGAAATCATGTAGAAAGGCAGCAGTGCAACTGGGAATATCCAGATGCTCTGTTCAATGCATTCTTAAAAGTGACCTCCATATGTACCCATACAAGATGACCTGTGCACAGAAGCTCACCGAAGAACACAAGCAGCAGAGACTACTGTTTGCTCAGTGGGCGGAGGATAGGGAAGAAACTCTCAACAACGTTTGGTTTTCAGACGAAGCACATTTTCATTTAGATGGTGTGGTTAACAAACAAAATGTACGCTTTTGGGCCACTGAAAACCCATGAGCGCTTCATGAACGACAACATTATGCTCCGAGGATTACAGTGTGGGCAGCAATTTCGAGTCACAGACTTACTGGACCATTTTTCTTTGAAGAAATTGTGAACAACGAATGTTATTTGAGCATGCTTCACAATAGGTTCATTCCATGGCTTCTTGTTACTGCCTTGCCCTTCAACACACAGTGGTTCATGCAAGATGGAGCAAGGCCACATATTGCAAACACTGTGTTGGAGTTTTTACATGAGCATTTCGACATGCAGATCATTTCACTCAGGTTTCCAGGTCGATTCAATGATGGACAAAATTGGCCCCCCAATAGTCCAGACCTCAATCCATATGACTTTTTTCTTTGGGGATACCTAAAGGAAAAAATTTTCCTGGAACGTCCACATGATTTAATGGAGCTCAGAAGACTTACTCTTCAAGCTTGCACTGAAATTACGGAAGACATGTGCCATAGGGTAATCACTAACTTCAGTGTTAGTTTGAAGGAAGTTAGGAAACAAAATGGTGGACATATTGAGCATGTGCTGTGTTGGAACAAATCTCCATGGACAGCTCTTTATTGTAGTATATGTTCCTTTCAGACTGTATTGACAATAAAATTTATATTCAAAAACAAAATGGTAACACATTTCGTGTGCCACCCTGTAGGATTCCTTAAACAGTCTTTCTAAAGATTTCACCAGTCCAGGTAAGATGTGAAACTAAACAATTGAAACTACAGGTTGGAATATCACCAACGTTAGGAAAAGGACAGACTGCTACTCGCCGTAAAGATGACCCATTGAGTATCAGACAGACAAAACTAACAGACAGTCACAATGAAGAGACTGCTGCATATTATAGCTTTCAGCCAAAGCCTTCTTCAGCAGAGAAAATACACATGGATTCACGCAAGCAAGTACGCCTCATGCACACATGACTGCTACCATCAGCAGCTCCAATCAGAATGTGTTACGGGAGTAGCAATGTGGAATAGGGCAGGAAAGGGGGAGGGATAGCAGGGTACAGGTGGGGCCAGAGAAGAATGCTGTCTTGCAGCATGTGCATAGGGACCAGATGGTGGCCTGATGATATTTTTGCCAGGTGTAGTGTCATGAGGTGGATGGTGGTGGTGGTGGTGGTGAGGGGGGGGGCTCAAGGGGGGGGGGGAGAAGTGGGGAAACGGAAAGGATAGGTGAGTGCACTGACTGAGGGTGGCTCGCACTGGGAGTGATGGGAAGTGAAAAGGGAGGAGGTGATAGGACAGAGGGGGCAGAAACTATTGAGTAGGGAGTGTGGGGTTGGTAGGTTACCATAGGTTGAGGCTGGGATAATTTCAGGAACAAAAAATGTGTTGTAAGGATAACTCACATCTGCACAGTTCAGAAAAGCTGGTGGTGGAGGGAACGACTTAGAGCCCCTCTATTTCAGAAGGACTTTGCCAAAAGCGTAATATTTTAGCAGTCTTTTTTCATTGTGCCTGTCTGTGACTCAGTGCCTCTCCTGTGTGGTGAGTAGCAACCTATTCTTTCCATATTCTTGTCACTCAGGCCAAGAGATGAGAGGATCCCACCTGTAATGGACTCTGAGCGACATCCTATTTCTTTTTAACTTTCCCCATCCTATCCCTCTCTCCTCCTGAAGGAAGGAACTGTATGTTCAAAAAGTTAGGTAGTATGTCACTTTTACTTTATATGTTTCCATACATTTTGCTTTCTAGAGGACAGTATTGTCCATCGATTCTGTTGCATAATTTAAAAGGTTATTGTTTATCAACTTCTGTCTGCCAGTGTGCATATTGTTGTGATTTGTTTGTCCGTGATTTGTAAATGATGCTTCATTCATAGACAAAGTCTTGCACAGAAACACCACTTTAATTTGCAATTTTCTTGGAAACCCTTCGGATTACTGTAACAGATTTTGAATGTCGTTGCCATGAAACTGTTGATAGAAAGAAATGTGGAGAGGTTGAAATGCACTGGAATGCAGTAATTGCAGAGCACTCTTTGGCCACTCCCACTGGCACATTCAAGTTGCCTTGTAGTGACGTGTATATTGTGTATTACTGCTTGAAATGGAGCATGTTTAACCCAAACAATTAAAGTGCTACTGACAGCTGTCATTGTCATAAACATTGAATCATGATTACACCATAAGTTAACATGAATTTATCAACTTTCTCATTTACTAAAAGATTCCATATTCTTCTTATTGCAGGTGTATTGTATCCAACCATGAAAATTATGGTGTAATTGTTTTCAGTTAAAGTTAATTAATTCAGAAGATACCTTGATTTGAAGATGTCCTTTTATCACTACACAAAAATACATGTGCCAAATTTTAACCCTAAGAACCAATAAACAAGTTACCTTTGTAGACCAACTGTTCCTGAGTCTGAGAAAGTTATTAATTTATCTTAAATTCCCATAGTTACAAAGTTATTAATTAATTAAGATATCATTTCAAGACATTTACCATTTTTACACATTGTAATCTTTCACTTCAAAGCTCTGTTCTGATAATTTTGTAGTACTAAATTTTCTGAACATAGTGATGTTCTTAGATTTCTCATATTTTGGTTTTTGAAGGGAATATTCAAAGTTTAAAATGTTGTTAAATTAATTATAAATGGTGAGTCTCTACAAAGTCAGGGAATTTTTACTGAACATCACAGTACAACATCATGACAATACCAAAAAGTAATGATTTGCCTTTCTGTAAAACGCAAGGATGCAAAATGCTGGGCACACAAAGTAAATGGTTCTAAAAATCCGTGCTGGTTAACTTCTTAATTGGACTAATGACCTCAGCAGTTGAGTCCCATAGTGCTCAGAGCCATTTTAACATCTTAATTTCTCTCTTTTGTGTCACAAATTATTTTAGGAAGCTCTTGTAAATTATAAAAAACCATGAAATGATACAATCATGACAAAAGGCATGAATATAATGAGTTGAACATGAGGCAGAAGAAGGCAGTTGAAGTTCAGTTCCATTCGAGTACAGTTATGGTCAGTCAAGAGCATGGACTATGTTCAAAATCTATGTGAGGTACCATACTGGTATACCATCCAAATGATTGAGAGAATTATGCTAACATAATGAAAATGGCAGGTGAGCAAAATTATATAATGAATTCCAACTGTGAACTTATACATAAACAAGCTGTGATCAGTTGTTCTGGTGTATGTATTTTGAGACTGTGCTAGTGATTAACATCTTACGTCAACAAACACTTTATGAGTTGTGGGAATAAACTGCTTATAGACAGCAATACTGTATGTCTGTGTTTTTAATTAACATGCATAGAACTTCAAATCCATTGCACTTCCACTATTGAGATTTTAGATTTGCAGTTCATGGAGACCAATGAGCAGAGGTGCTTGAGACTGTAAGGCAAGCACACCATAAACAAAAATGTTTCATGCTGCTGAAGGTGCATTTTCCTTTTTATTTTCTGTCCTTCATTGACATATCCTTCTTGCTTCAAAATTATTGAAACTTTTTACTTTAATTTTTTTTTAAAGACAGGTCACCTGGGCTTGGCACTACCAGGATACCCTTCATCATAAAAACTGCACCACTGCTCTAAGTCTTCAGAGAAACATGCCATTAACTAGAGCTATATCCACTTCCACTGTCATATACAGGGTGTTTATAGATGAATATTAGGGTTTTAATGCTTTATAATATTTATTATATTAAACTTACAGTTGTAAATAATATGTCAAATGAAAGAGCAACTCAAACAGTTTTACCAAGAACCTTATAAATGTTCAATGTGAGCACCATTTTTCACACAGCACACATCAAGTCTATAGCTGATTTCTTTCCAAACGTTGGTAAGTGTTTCTTCAGTGACTGTAGCAACAGCTGCTTCAATCTGGTTTCTAATTTAGGGAGGTCTGCTGGTAGCAGAGGCACACACCACACGATTCTTGATGAAGCCTCAAAAGAAAATATTGCATGGTGTTAGGTCGGGTGAACGTGGAGACCATGCAAAGCAAGCCCTGTCATTGGGCCCCTTGCGGACTATCCAGTGCTTGTGTACAGTGAAGTTCAACCAATCAGGTACTTTGCTATGTCAGTGAGGTGGCGCACCATCTTGCTGGAAAATGAAGTTCTCTGGTTCATCTTCTTCCAACTGAGGGAATAGCCATTGCTCTTGTGTATCAAGGCAAGAAGTGCCAGTTACAGTAGGTTCACCAAAAAAGAAAGGCCCATAAACTTTCTGCTGGGATATGACACAAAAAACAGTCACTTTAGGGGAATCTCATTGCATTTGTACCACCTCGTGAGGATTTTCTGCGCCCCAGATGTGCACATTGTGAGTGTTAACATGTCCACTAAGGTGAAAGGTCAATTCGTCACTGAACACAACATGAACCAGAAAGTCTTCATCATCATTAAACAACATTTTTTTTGCGAAGTTGGCACATCATCCATGGTCTGCTGGCTTAAGAGCCTGTAACAACTGTAAACAGTAAGGACATAGTTGTACGTGTTTTCTTAAAACTTTCCAAACAGTCGACATGGGAACTTGTAATTCACGACTAGCTTTCCAGACTGATTTCTTTGGGCTACGAGTGAACGACTCTCTCGCTCGCTCAACAGTCTCTTCACTAACTCTTGGTCATCTTGTGCTCTTCCCTCTACAAAGGCAGCCAGTATCATCAAATTGATGATATCATCTACAAATGTTATTATCACTTGGAGGATCACAACCGAACTTCAGCCGGAATGCACGGTGCACAGTAACTACAGATTCAGTCTTTTCAAACTGCCAGACACAAAACGCTTTCTGTTAACTAGTCATCATCTTCACTACTACCACTGTCTAGTGGATTGTGGTGGAAACATTGCATGCTGCGCATGTGCACTGGTGCCAGACACAACTGTTTGAGTTGCTCTTTCATTTGACACATCATTTATAACTGTAAGTTTAATGTAATAAATATTATAAAGCGTTAAAACCCCAATATTCATTTATAAACACCCTGCACACTGTGAACATCTGAATAACTTTAGATGCAAGGGCCTCAACCCTATAACAACAATGCACAGACTGATGCACGTCAGGTGCACAGGGAAATATATAAACATACCTGCTTACATCTTGTACAGTAGGGCAGAAATTTGTAGGACCTCTTCGCCTGGAGGCACGACAGTGTTTTGCTGCATTCTTATCTTGTTTTTATTTGATAAAATTCTGCGTGCAGTACATAACTGAGTCCACTTTGAAGGATTTTTACAGTACTACAGAAAAAGATATACTTACGAATGCCACAAAAAGATTGGTGGAAAAATAACTAGATGAACACGAGCACTACTCTAGAAGGGATGAAGCAAGTGTTGTGGTTGTGGAAAACACCTTGCAGCCAAGATACCATCAGATTCAGTTCGATAAGACTTCAGTTCTGGCAACCACAAGCAGTACTGTGATAGGCTATACAAAGAGGCTACAGAGATTACTAAACTCAGAAGTAATTTTAATCAGGTTGAGGAGGATGTAAAACTGAACTGTATTTAGATTCCAGTACTGAAGACCATGGCCTAATAGCAATAATGGAAGGCAGCAGCAACCAGTTGTGCTCAAGTTCGGAAAACAAGACATCATGCCTCTGTATGGATGCATGGAAATGAAATTTTATTTTGGGCAGTAGTTAGCCAGGGTATGAATTGAGCCTTCATAAAAGGTACAATGCCCTTCAATTTGTCCTCTTCAGATTATGACAAAGAACTGGGGTTACACAGAAACAAAATACTGATTACTCCATATCTACAGATTTTTCATACTCCTTTGAATTGGGATGAGCCTTAAACAAGATCACATATCCAATGTTATATAAACAGGAACAAGAACTCTGAATGTTTTTTGGACTAGATTAACAAAAATATGAAAAAACTTTCTGCAAACAGAGGATCCTTTAGTAATAAATTACCAACGGGAATGATGCAGCTGAAAATCAAAATAAGCAGAAAGTTAATGTGATCTTGGCTGATAGCTTTCAACACTATTGATCAATAGATAAACAATTAAGTAAGTAACCTTTTAATTTAATTACAAACAAATAAATTCTGTACATATAATTCTTAAGATTGTATTCATATGAACTATGTATAGTATAACTGTAAATTGAGCCTATGTATGACAAATTAACTGGAAAAACATCTCACCCTGTGTTAGTATGTAGTTATACTTGAGTGTAAAAACTGTATTTAAACAAGTATAAAATATTATATCTAGAGAAGTGTGGATATTGCCTTATACACCTTGAAAACTAACTATTGTTGTAATCCTAAGTCTGAAAATTGGTTTCATGTAGCTCTCCACACTGCCCTATCATGTGAAAGTCTCTTATCTCCAAATAACTACTGAAACCTATTTCTAAATCTGTTTTCTATATTCAAGTCTTGGTCTCCCTCTACAGTGTTTATCCCCACACACTTCTCTCTAGCACTGAATTTATGATCCCTTGATGTATCAGAATATGTCCTATCAGTTGATGCCTTCTTTCAGTCGTTATTTCACAAATTTCTTTTCTCCCATATTCTACTCAGTGGTTATGTGATCTACTCATCTAATCTTCAGCACTCTTCTGTAACTCCACAACTCAAAAGCTTTTATTCTCCTCTAGTCTGAACGGCTTATCGTCCACATTTCACATTCATACAAGGATACACTCAGACAAATACTTTCAGAGGAGACCTGCTAACACTTAAATTTCTTCTTCAGGAAGACTTTTCTTGCCATTGCCAGCTTACATTTTATATCCTCTCTACTTTGGCCACATCAGGTATTTTAATACTCAAACAGCAAAACTTATCTACTACTTTTTTGTGTCTTGTTATCTGATATAATTCCCACAGCATTTCCCCATTTTGATTCACCAACATTCCATTACCCTTATTTGCTTTTGGTTGGTGTTCATGTTCTATCCTACTTTTGAAACACTGTCCCTTCTCCTCAACTGCTCTTCCAGGTCCTGTTTGTCTCTGACTGAATTACAATGCCATCAGAAATTCTCAAAGTTTTTATTTCTTCTCCGTGAACTTTTAATTCTCCCTCCAATTTTATCTTTGATTTCCTTTACTGCTTGCTCATTGTATAGATTATATAACATTAAGAATGGGCTACAACCCTGTCTCACTTCTTTCTCAACTGTTGATTGACTTTATGCCCTTGAACTCTTGTAACTGTACAAGTTTTGTATAACCTTTTGCCCTCTACATTTTACACCTGCATGATTCATAAGTTCAAAGAGTGTATCCCAGTCAACATTGTCAAATGCTTTCTCTGAGTCTACAAATGCTTGAAATGTAGTTTTCCATTATTTTAATCTATCTTCTAAGGTAAATTGTAGGGTCAGTATTGCCTTGTGTGTGCCTACATTTGTCCAGAACACAAACTGATCTTCCCTGAGGTTAGTTTCATCAGTTTTTCCATGTAAATACTTCATTTTGTAACCACAACTTATTAAACTGATATTAGAGTAAATTCACATCTGTCAGCACATGCTTTCTTTGAATTGGAATTATCACATTCTTCTTGAAGCCTGGGAGTATATCCCCTAACTCATACATCTTGCACACCAGGTGGAATAATTTTATCATGGCTGGCTCTTCCAAGAATATATGCAGTTCTTAGGGAATGTTGTCTACTACAGGGGACTTGGTAGGATTTAGATCTTTCAGTGCTCTGTCAAATTCTTCTTGCACTATTTTTCTTCCATCTCATCTTCATCTACTTCCTTGGCCCTTTTCTATAATATTGCCTTCAAGTTCATTTCTCTTGTATATCCCCTCTATATTTTCTTTCACCTTTCAGCTTTCTCTTCTTTTATTAGTCATCATTTTTCATCTGAGCTCTTGATATTCATACAGCTGCAGTTGTATAGATTATACATGCTTTCATTCTGCTATTTCTCAATGCTACCCATTTGTTTTCTACTGTATTCCTTTCTCTTGTGTCAGTCAATCATTGCCCGATGCTCCCTTTGAAATGCTCAACAACCTCTACTTCTTTCAGCTTATCCAGGTTCCATCTTCTTAATTTCCTAGCCTTTTGCAATGTCTTCAGTTTTAATCTTCAGTTCATACCCAATATATTATGAGGGTGGTTTGAAAAGTTCTCGGAATGGAAAAGAAAAAAAGTACTTATGTCACTGACACTTTTTTATTTTTCAACGTAGTCTTCTTGTAGATTAATGGACTTGATCCAACAATGTGCCTTGATCCCATGTGCCAGGCCTGCAAAATAGTTGTCAACTCCAGGTATCAATTATGTGTTTGAAGTGAATTTTCATCTCCCAAGAAAAATTTTCATGTTTAGGAAGAGATGGAAGTCTGATGGAGCCATAGGAGGTGAATAAGGTGGGTGTGGCAACACTTCATACCTTAGTTCATGTAATTTTGCCATGGTGATGGCACATGTTTTTGATCCAGCATCAAGAATCGTGGCACCCATCTTGCAGATAAGTTTTTCATTTCCAATTCTTCAGTTAAAATGTGATGTACCCTTTCAGATGACATCTAACAAGCATGAGCAAGTTCACACACTTTCAATCAGTGATCCCCCCTGACTATTATGTGCACTTTTGCAATGATTTCTGGAGTGGTACGCATCTTGGCCGACAATTGTGTGGATCATAAGCTAATCTCAGCCAACCAAATTTAAATTAATTTGTCCACTTGGCAACAGTAGAATATGAAGGAGCAGAGCCCCCAAGTGTATTCTGGAAAATGACATGAATGTCCTTTGCTTTGATACCTTTCTTTACGAAGCACTTAATCACGGGCTAAATCTCGATTTTTCCCATCTTCGTAAATCACTACGGGGAACAACAACAGAGCCTTGTCACTGTCACAGCTCTCTTTCAAGAGTACTGATGTGACATGTGTTTACATGCAACAGTCCAATGAATATCACATGAACAACTCATTGCGCTAGCACTGACCTCTCATGGTGATTCTGAGAACTTTTCTAACCACCCTCACGTGGTCAGAGTCCACATCTGTCCCTGGAAATCTCTTACAGTTTAAAACCTGGTTCCAAAATCTCTGTCTTATTATTATCTAATGAATCTGAAGACTTCTAGTGGCTCTAGGTCCTTCAACATGTACAACATTGTTTCAGGATTCATTAACCAAATGTTAGTTATGATTAAATTATGCTCAGTGCAAAATTCTACTGGGTAGGTTATCTTTCATTCCTTTCTCCCAGTCCACATTTTCCTACTAGTTTTCCTTCTCTTCCTTTTCTTACTATTGAATTCCAAAACCCCATCACAATTAAACTTTCCTCTCCTTTGATTATCTGAATTATGTCTTTTATCTCATTGTACATTTTTTCAATCTCTTCATCATCTGTGGAACTAATTTGTATATAGACTTGTACTGCTGTGGTGGGTGTTGGGTTTGTGTCTATCTTGGCTATGATAATGCATTCACTCTTCTATTCATAGTAGCTTACATGCATTCTCATTGTCTTATTCATTATTAGATCTATTTCTACATTACTCCAATTTGATTCTGTGTTTGTAACCCTGTATTCACCTTACCAGAAGTTCTATTCATCCTACCAGCCAACTTAACTATGTAATTCCTACTATATTGAACTAAAGCCTGTTCATTTCCCTTTATAAATTTTCTAACCTACCAACACAATTAAGGCATCTAGTATCCCACACTCTGACCCAAGGAAGGTCATTTTTGCTTTTCCTGATGGCAACATCCTCCTGAGTAGTCTCTGCTGGGATTTGAATGGGGGACTATTTTACCTCCAGAATATTTTACTTAAGAGGATTCCACCCTCATTTAACAATGCAGTAGAGCTCCATGCCCTTGGAAAAAGTAACAGCCCAATATCAACTTAAATATGTAAAAATTTATTTTGTAAAATTAATAGGTTAAGTGAACTGACGAAGTCTATTGCATGTAATAATGCTGAATGACTAATAAAGAATCTGAATCTGAAGCTGTAGTTTGCTCTTGCTTTCAACTGTTCACAGCACAAGCACACAATACCATGTGATCTGATGTTGCATTGCAATATCATCCAGTTATCTAGACTGTTGCTCTTGCAACTACTGAATAGGATGCTTCCCCTCTTCAGGAACCACATATTTTTCTGGTCTCTCCACAAATACCCCACCATTGTGGTTGCACCTAAGGTGCACCTATCTTTATCATCGAGGCACTCAAGCCACCCCACCTCACTATGGTCCAGGTCATGGGAATGGGGAGGGGGCCAGGGACCAAGCTATCTACAGGCTTGTATATGAAAAAATAAATATTGTCATCAACTATTTGACATCCACTGCTAGGTAAAGACCTCAACTAGTTTCCTTCATCTTAAGATTGTCAGCTGTGCCCTTGTATTGCTGCTGCAAATTCTCTTGTGTTTACTCACCTAGTATAAGGTCATCTCCTCAATCTTTTCTTCTCTTTTGGGAGCTAGATAATAAGTTCCTTGTTTCATCTACTAACCATTTACCTGGCCACATGTCCTGCCCACATCAGTTTTCATTACAGTTATAATAATGTATCCTACTAGTGTTTGTTCCCTGATCCATGTGATTGTTTTACCTTTTTTTCCAGGAATTTTCAAGATACGCTTCTCTTTCTCTCAGTGGTTTAACTCTTCATTATTGATGGTTTTTCATAAAAAGTCCCTGTGTCACTGCATCAGTTATAAAATGGTAATATGTACTGATGATGAAACTTTCCTTTTCACATGTATTAGGAGCTTGGTTTTGAAAACCTGATTTAGTTTGCCAAAAGCTCACTAGACCATTTTTACTTTTCTGTAGTTAGGTTTTTTTTTTTTTCCATCAGCTGGAACCATTTGGGCTGATGTATAAAATCAACAGGTCCTATTAGTCTATGAAATGTTACTGTATCTCATTGCTACCTATCAGAACCCCTCGGAGAGCATTAAAGATAAACACCAGTCCTAATTGTCCAATTGTAAAGTGACCTGTTTCCAAATTACATACAAAAATAACCTCTATTTCAGTATACATATAATTCAAAAATGATGCTTTGCTGATTAACATTGTTCTTATGTGAGAAACACGATATAAATGTGAAATTAATACTGTAACTAATCGAAAGAAATGTAGCACATGGTCAGGATGTACCAGTAAACCTATCACTATAAAATTACTACAGCAAATTAAATAGGAGATATAAATAAAGCACGTTAATTGAATCTACGATATATATTGGCACTAAAATTCAGGCACTAGCTGATTTGTTATAAACAAATTTAAAAATGTAATTGTTACCTGTAACATAATTAGTCAGAAAATGTTATATTAACTCGTAACTAGGTTGAAAATAGGTTCACCTTGTTCAGCACTGTGATTGTAAATTTTTAGCAATGTGTATCTCATACTCGGTTTAACTTTTAATTGTGATTTTACATAAAATTGTAATTTTCATTGTCTGTAATTGTTAACAAAAGTATAAATAGAGGTCACGCAGGCACCTTGGGGCACTCATTTTTTGGCTAGGGTTGTGAGCAAATGTATTGTAGGCTCACTCGTTTGTTGATTGTTGTGAACTCTGTGTTGTTTGATGTCAACTTTGAGTACACCTGATGTAACCGGTATAGTTCACCAGGCTCGGACACCAGAGTCCTGGAAATATTGGTATTAAAACTGCACTGTACTTTGGAATTTATTTGGGAGTCTTCCACAATCCTTTTCATAAGCTGCACAGCGACGAGACATGAATCCAGGAATTTTACAAAACCCCGAGAACTAAACAACTCTCAATGTCGGTAGAACTGACGTGAAAACAACAGCGCATTGACTGGGCATTTCACTCAAAACATTTGCAATGCGGAGGTGGGAAAATATAAATATCTCATCTATTATTAATTTGTAGCTTCCACTAGAAGCAAACAGCACCAGTGCAGTCTTTTTATCTTACTCTTCTTTCAATTCCAAATTTCCTTTGTCATGAGCAGTACTGATATATGTATTCATGAGAACACGAAGATAGTGTGGATCAGTACCTCATTTCTCAAGGGCTGTTAATACAGATTTTGTTGAAACAGTCAAAAGCTTTCACAAAAATTATGAATGCCAGGCAATGAGTTAATTATTGTCCACTGTTGGTTCACAACTCTTTATTTTTTCCTTTTTAGGTAACGTTTCTGCATTTATTTGAATACTGTTACTTTTCATTTTTTTATCTTTATGTTTCCAGATTTCCCTCAATCTACTTTTCAATATCATCTTAGTTCATAATCGCCCTATTCATTTCACTTCTCATTTCCTTCTTCTAATTCCATTTTTTCTCATTCTGTCCTTCTGTCACCTCTGTCTTTGATCTCCTACTGTTTCTGAGAAGTCCCTCTTCATTTTTGTCTCTTCTCACCTTTAAGAAAGGTGGGTTCCTCTTAGCATGTTGCCCTGTGTGATCTGACTGTCTTTCCTAATCTCCCTAAACCTGCTCCCTGTTGAATGAACATTCTAAATCTAGGATATTTGTTTCTACTTTTATACATGTCTATCAGCAGTGTTAAGAATATCATCTTCTGCAGTTTCTACTTGTAATTCTATAGATTATTTATAAAATATAGTGAACTAATATATGGGCATTTATGTAACATAGATGCAAGGTGCAACTTCATAGCAAATAATTTGATAATAAGCTTGGGTGAAGAAGCAAAACTGGAAGAAATACAGGAACTTCAGTTAATGGAGAATGCAGTTCGCTCTGCAAAGGCAGACCCACCCAATCTTGCACAGACTGCTAAGGGAAAAATCACAGTCCAGCCAAAAAAGGTAATAATTAAATTTTCTTGGTAGTTCACTATCACATACAAGATTTCATCTTTCACCCAACAGTTTTTTTTTTCTTTTCTAAGGCATCTCTCATGTTAACTATGACTGACTTGCATGCCTGATGGAACAGTACACTCCTCTTTCCTATTGTAATTTTGATGTACTGTGCTAAAACTTAACAGGAGCCGTAACTTGTGTCACTAACTTTGTGTCAGTAATGTTACCAGAATTGTATTACTTTTCACTATTAGTATTACATTTAGCTTTTTATTCTCAACGTGAATGCACAGTCTTTAAATTACCTTGCAGATCCTAGCAGTTAGTATTGTCAGATGCCAGATGCCAAGTTCTCAGACTCCAAGAGCACAGACTTCTCTTGGTTGTCCATTTATATAATCAGAAAAACAGTGCATATAATTAGTCAACCATTGGCCTTTCTTTTGAATAGGTGTCAAGAAGTTGAAGTATTACCTACAGTACTAAAAATATTGAAAATTATTCCAGTGTACAAGAAAGGGGACAAACATGATCTCAAAAATTACTCACCAGTTTCATTAGTTCTTATTTTCTCCAAAATATTTGAGTCTCTTATTTATAACCAACCAAACAACTATTTTGTGTTGCATAATCTACTTTCTAATAGTCAATTTGTCTTCTGAGAAGAAATACTAACACTGCTGTTCCATCAGTTGTGAATGAAGTAATAACAGCCTTTGAAAATAAAATTAAAGCTTCACTTCTTTTGTGTAACTTAAGTACGGATTTAACTTTACACTGACCAGCCAGAACATTATGACCACCTAGCTAATAGCCAGTATGTCCATCTTTGGCATGGCTAACAGGAGTGATGCATCATGGCATGGAAGCAGTGAGGCCTTGGTACGTCACTGGATGGGTTGGAAGCACATCTGCATACATAACTCAACTAATTCCCAGAAATTCCTGGCAGGGGATGATGAGCTCTGAAACCTCATTCAATCACATCCCAGATGTGCTCAATCAGTTTCAAATCTGGCGAGCTGAGGGTCAGCACATCAATTGGAACTTGGCACTGTGTTCCTCAAACTACTCCATCACACTCCTAGCCTTGTGATATGGCACATTATCTTGTTATGAAATGCCACTGCCATCAGAAAACATGATCATCATGAAGGGATGTACTTAGCTATCATGGTGTCTTGCACAAGCTCCACTGGATCCTCAGATGCCCATGTGAATGTTCCCCTGAGCATAATGGAGCCACTGCCAACTTGTCTCCACTGTGCAGTACAGATGTCAAGGAGCTGTTCCCCTGGAACACAGTGGATTCGCACCCTCCCATTGATATGTTGAAGAAGGTTTCAGGATTCGGCAGACCATGCAATGGCCTGCCACCATGCCAATAGTCACGTGCCCATTTCAGTCATAGTTGCCAATGTCGTCATGTTAACACTGGCCCATGCATGGGTCATCAGCTGTGGAGGCCCATTGTTAGGAGAGTTTGGTGTACTGTGTGTTCAGACACACTTGTACTCTGCCCAGTGTTAAAGTGATGCTAGTTCCACAACTGTTCACTGCCTGTCCTATTTTACCAGTCTGCCCAACCTAGAAAGTTGGACATCTGTAATGAGGGGCAGCTGCCCAGCCCCAGAACATCTGGATGGGGTTTCACACTGGTTTCAACATGCGTTGAAGACACTCACTACAGCACTCCTTGAACACTTGACATGTCACGCAATTTCCAAAATGCACATGCCAAGCCTCCGGGGCATCACAATCTGCCCTCAGTCAGACTCAGATAGATCGCGTAACTTCCCCATTCTTCACACAGACAGCAAGCTCACTAATATTATATGCACTGTGTGTGTGTCTGACTAGTAGTCATTCTTCACCAGGTGATGCTGCTATCACCTGGACTGATTTAATGCTCATAATATTCTGGCTGATCAGTGTACTTCTCATTATATATTACTTGTCAAACACAAATTCTATGGTGTACAAGAGTCTGCATTGCAGCAATTGTATCACACCTAAGCAACAGGAAACAGTTTGTACCTACTAGAAACAGACACTCACGGCTGCAAGATGTTAAAACAGGGGTTCCACAAGGTCCTGTCCTTGGGCTCTTCTTTTTTATAATTGCAGTCAGTGATTTATCCCATTGTGTTCCCACCTCTATTATTTGTTATGCCAATGACACAATTTTGCTAGCTCAGCATGAGAACACATTATTTCTGCAAGGTATAATGCAAGATATCATGGAGTCAGCATTAAATTGGTTCTCATCCTATACATTGCTTTGCAACCCTGATAAAAAAAAAGCAGACTATACTGGGATTGTCAAACGTGGGAGGCATGAAAGCAGTCAAAATTCTAGGAATTCATGTATACTCTAAGTTAACTTGGGAAACACGCATCAACCATACTTGTACAAAATTATCTCTAGTTCCTTATTTAATGTGGAGGTGTAGTAACGAAAGAATATTTAAGAGTTATTTATTTTGGACTCTTTCAGTCACATATAGTGTATGGACTTCCGATATGGGGACATTCTCCTCACATCAGTGAACTTGTAAAACTTCAAAAGAAGGTGGTACGAGCAATGAGCAATGCTGGGAAATTAGAGGACTGCCAGCCACTATTCATACAGCTCAACTTGTTAACAGTAGTTAATTTCCATATACATCACTCATATATCTCAGCACTGTATGTGAGAAACAATATAGCAGATTTCAAAATGAGGGAAAACATACACTACCGTAACACTAGATGCAAAATAAAATCAGACATGCCTAGGCACAGGCTGCCAAGAACAGGGAATTCCCATCTAATCAATAGCTTAAGAATATTTAATAAACTTCCATTTTTTGATTGATCATCTCACATAATTATCTTCAGAAACATGCTATTAAAGTGGTTATTATTCATCCTTTTTATGCTATAACTGAATATACTGATAAAAAATCAGTTGATATTAATTTTTAAGGTTTTCATTATGTGAGGTCATTGACTGTATTTATTTATTATGTAACAATACCAGAGAAGGAAAGTTGCTGCTCGCCATATAGCGGAGATGCTGAGTCGCGATAGGCACTACAAAAAGATTCACACAATTATAGCTTTCGGTCATTAAGGTCTTTGTCAGCAGTAGACACACATCCACACATGAATACACATACTCATGCAAATGCAACTTGCACATGTCTGCAGTCTCAGAGAACTGAAACCACACTGTGAGCAGCGGCACCAGTGATTGATAGGAGTGGCGACTGGGTGGGGGTAAGGAGGAGGCTGGGACGGGGAGGGGGAGGGATAGTATGGTGCGAGTGGAGGACAGTGAAGTGTTGCAGTTTAGATGGAGGGCAGGAGGGAAGGTGTGGAGGGGGGAGGGGGTAAGTAGCGGAAAGGAGAGAAATAAAAAGAGTGGGTGTGGCAGTGAAATGACGGCTGTGTAGTGCTGGAATGGGAACAGGGAGGGGCTGGATGGGTGAGGACAGTGACTAATGAAGGCTGAGGCCAGGAGGGTTACGGGAACGTAGGATGTATTGCAGGGAAAGTTCCCACCTGCGCAATTCAGAAAAACTGATGTTGGAGGGAAGGATCCATATGGCACAGGCTGTGAAGCAGTCACTGAGATGAGGGATATCACATTTGGCAGCATGTTCAGCAACAGGGTGGTCCACTTGTTTTTTGACCACAGTTTGTCGGTGGCCATTCATGCAGACAGGCAGCTTGTTGGTTGTCAGGCCTACATAGACTGCAGCTCAGTGATTGCAGCTTAGCTTGTAAATCACATGACTGGTTTCACAGGTAGCCCTGCCTTTGATGGGATAGGTGATGTTAGTGACCGGACTGGGGTAGGTGGTGGTGGGAGGATGTATGGGACAGGTCTTGCATCTAGGTCTATTACAGGGGTATGAGCCATGAGGTAATGGATTGGGAGCAGGGGTTGTGTAAGGGGGAACGAGTATATTGTGTAGGTTCAGTGGACTGTGGAATACCACGGCAGGAGGGGTGGGAAGGTTAGTGGGCAGGACATTTCTCATTTCAGGGCACGACAAGAGGTAATGAAAACTGTGGCAGAGAATGTAATTCAGTTGTTCTGGGATTTAGAGTACTGTGTCATAACCCTTTTGTTCAACTTAAACATACTCCACTTTATTGCCTGTTTTAGAGTGAAGCAAATAAGTGTTATGGTGCATGCTGTTACACTATCAGACATAATTGTAACCAAAGAATCGAATTTAAAAAACTACATAATTAGATGATGAGGACAGATTTGCTATAACGAGCTGTGTGCCAATAGTTTAAACTCTAAGGAAGGATTTCTCAGAATAAATGGTACATTTAAAAATATTTTGAACATACAAAATTGGAGCTACATATTTTGAAGAAAATAGTAAAATGTATTGAAAACTGTAAGTGATACAGCAAAAGATAAGTTACACATTTTCCAGGGTCACTGCTGAAGGCAAACAAAACAGAAATCACACAGATTAATTTATTACACCAAAAAAAGGTTGTCAGCATAAAAGAGATCTTTGTCTTTGGATGTTAGAATGTTTGCAGTGTCAAGAGATGTTTTATGTATGTGCTAGCTTTTTTCAGAATTGCCTGTTACGTCACCTTTATTGCTATGTAACTATCCCCAAACCTAGAACCAGTTGCAGACTGCATATCTAATGGCTTAGAGGCCCATGTCCAGCATTGCTGCACCCATCAAGGCTGAGGTAAGTGCTACACTGCAGTCACAGGACACATTCTAGCTTGTTGTCTAGACCATTACTGATGCTGTCACTGCAGAAAATACAGAAAACTCTGGAGACAAATCTGAGCAGGGTTCATGCTGTGAACAAATCTTTAAAGGAAACTGAGAATAGGACATGGTTGCTCCAACAGAACCTGATGAAGAACTGTTTGTGTAGTAACACGATTCACGTTTCCGTCGCACGTCGCCTAGTGTAGACCGGAAACTGTCCGTTAGGCATGCCCGATGTGGTCTCGCTGGGCACGGCCCGTGCTGCCTGAGTTGTTGTTGTTCCGCCGTCAGAGGTCACGGCCAAATTCTCGTGTGCCCTCTGGTGGGCGGGACTTTACTTGCGGCAACTACTGTCCGTGACACGCCGTGCCGATGTGCGCCTCCCACGATCTTTCTGGTGGCTACTGTAGTTTGGGATTCCAGAGAGCAACAGAGAAAATACAGACAAGTAAGTGATTAATCGTGCATGAGAGAGGCTAGGTCTGCAGGTGACACTGATAGAAGTCATAGAGTGGGATGCAAGACACCAGGATCTACAAAATGTCGACCCATAATAATGAAGTTTGTGTCATGGAGGAAAAGATCTTCAGTGTGAAACAGAAACTCATGAAGTCAGGATCTCACTCCTGACAGAATAAAAGATTTTGAGCATCATGATCTCAAGGTTTGGGCTACAAAATGTAGAAAAATGACAGTAGTATAGTGGTGAATACTGAAAATGGGAAAAGATCAGTCTGCAATGCAAATTAACTCAAAATCTTGTGCTTTAGGAGCTAAGAATATGTCAACTCTTGTTGATTCTATTTTATGTATTTATATTTGTGTCTTTGTTTTGTAAAGAAACATTTTATTTTGTAGTACTTTCGTTGGAACCATTTCCTGTTAACATTTGCTTGTTTAGGTTTACTTTTAGCAATGGTTATGAATTTTACATTCAGTTTTCGTACTTCCAATACAAATATAGTTGTTATTTCAGTATTACTTCACTATTCCCACAGGGTTTTCATACATATATTAATTTACTGTCAGGTTATTATTTTATTAATTAGTAACATAATTTTAGATATACTGCTTCTCTGCTGCTCTTGCTGTTTCCTTTTACACCATTATTTTATTCCTATTTCAGTACAGTCTGCCATTCTTACTGTTTTCCCTTACATATTTATTTTCAGTATAATCTCCATTTTATTGCCATTTTCTCATATTTTTGTATCCTACTCTCCTTGGCACCACGTTTTATTGATCTCTGGAAAACTCAAGCCCCTTCAACTTCAAAAACACAGATGTTGTGACTTACCGAACGAAAGTGCTGGCAGGTCGATAGACACACAAACAGACACAAACATACACACAAAATTCAAGCTTTCGCAACAAACTGTTGCCTCATCAGGAAAGAGGGAAGGAGAGGGAAAGACGAAAGGATGTGGGTTTTAAGGGAGAGGGTAAGGAGTCATTCCAATCCCAGGAGCGGAAAGACTTACCTTAGGGGGGAAAAAGGAAAAAAGGACAGGTATACACTCGCACACACACACATATCCATCCGCACATACACAGACTCCTTCCCTCTTTCCTGATGAGGCAACAGTTTATTCCGAAAGCTTGAATTTTGTGTGTATGTTTGTGTTTGTTTGTGTGTCTATCAACCTGCCAGCACTTTCGTTCGGTAAGTCACATCATCTGTGTTTTTAGATATATTTTTCCCACGTGGAGTGTTTCCCTCTATTATATCCATTATATTCAATGGACGGGTATACACTGTGGGTTTTAAGGGAGAGGGTAAGGAGTCATTCCAATGTCTGCTTGTGTCTGTGTATGTGCGGATGGATATGTGTGTGTGTGCGAGTGTATACCTGTCCTTTTTTTCTTTTTTCCCCCAAGGATATATATATATATATATATATATATATATATATATATATATATATATATATATATATATATATATATATATATATATATATTCCAATCCCAGGAGCGGAAAGACTTACCTTAGGGGGGAAAAAGGAAAAAAGGACAGGTATACACTCGCACACACACACATATCCATCCGCACATACACAGACTCCATCCATATGTATATGTGTGGATGGATATTGTGTGTGTGTGCGAGTGTATACCCGTCCTTTTTTCCCCCTAAAGTAAGTCTTTCCGCTCCCGGGATTGGAATGACTCCTTACCCTCTCCCTTAAAACCCACATCCTTTCGTCTTTCCCTCTCCTTCCCTCTTTCCTGATGAGGCAACAGTTTGTTGCGAAAGCTTGAATTTTGTGTGTATGTTTGTGTTTGTTTGTGTGTCTGTCGACCTGCCAGGACTTTCATTTGGTAAGTCACATCATCTTTGTTTTTAGATATATTTTTCCTATGTGGAATGTTTCCCTCTGCTATATATATATATATATATATATATATATATATATATATATATATATATATATATATATATATATATATATATATATATATAAAACAAAGATGATGTGACTTACCAAATGAAAGTCCTGGCAGGTCGACAGACACACAAACATACACACAAAATTCAAGCTTTCGCAACAACACATAACCATCCGCACATACACAGACACAAGCAGACATTGTTTTTAGAGATATACAGGGTGGTCCAAAAGTCCGGATACACCCCCATAAAATTCAAATGGAGTAGCAAACAAGGAAATAGAGCCCCTACACACGAGGAACGGGAAGGGGCAAACCTTATAGGCTATGCAACCAACATGGCGGCCATCTTGAAAGCCGCCATCTTGGATTCAACTTCAAAATTTCAAATGGGAATGTGGTCATGTGACATATCAAACAGATAGAGAATTTCACCAGAAAAACAATGCCGTTGTTATTTTAAACATAGCTTTACTCATTCTTGGGTTATAGCCAGTTACATGTGGCAGTGGTGGGACGCTCGGCAGCATGTGTGTAATGTGCCGAAGAAACATTACGCCGATATTACACAGTCCTGAGAGACCACCAACAGTCATAGGGATGGCTCGATATGTTGTCCATTATGTTGTATTGTTAATGCTATCCTCCGAACCCAGTCCTGATGAACTTTGTTTGAGCAACACATCTGGCTGAATTTGACCACACACATCAACAATGCGCTGCTTTAGATGATGCAAATCCCGTATTTGCACATAATAAACCAGTGCTTTGACATGACCCCAAAGATAAAAATCCAAAGGAGTCAAATCCGGTTAATGCGGTGGGCACTCCAGCACTCCACAGCACCCTTATGACCAATCCGCTTCTGAGGGAACTGCACCTCCAGGTATGCTCGCATATTGTGCCCATAATGTGGTGGGGCTACATCATGCTGGAAGATGTCGGAAATGTCCCGTCCTCCGTTAACAACGAGGAGAACACTTCTTCATCCAATAACCGTTTGCTGTTAACGTACCATCAATAAAAAAGGTCCAACGACTTTGGTACCCCGCACACCACACGAGACCATCACTTTTTATGAGTCGACCGTTTTGGAAACATCAATCCAGTGTGGATTTGTGTCGGACCAGTATCTGTGATTCTGCTTGTTCACTTCACCATTGATAAAAAAATTGGCTTCATCACTGGACAGCACCTGATAGGGGAAACGTGGGTTTATCTGCAGCTGCTGTGTCACCCATTCTGCGAACTGTGCCCAACGGTCTGGGTCATCCTCGTTCAGGTGTTGGAGCAGCTGAATTTTGTACGGGTGCCATTTGTGCTGCGATAAAATTCGCAGTATGGAGGTACGGCTAACCCACATTCTTGTGACAGGTGACGAGTACGCCGTTGTGGACTCTTGCTAAATGATGCCAACACGCTCAGTGTTGTTGCTTCATCGGTGGCGGATTTTGGTCTTCCAACCTTAGGTTTATCTGCGACAGAACCTGTTGCTAGGAATTTGGGAAAAAGCTTGGCAACTGCGCTGTGAGTGATGGGCTGTCTGGTTGGGTGACGACTGTTGAAATCCTCAGCAATGACCTGTGTGCTTCTTTCTCCTGATATCAAGATGATTTCAATGCGTTCTTCATGTGTTAAAGACATTTTGTAGCCTGTAAATAAGGAAACAATGATTAAAAGGTCAGCATGAGTAAATGATACCTAACAGTTAAACACATGGGATAGTCACTTTACACCATTTCAGACTCAATTTTATGACTTCTCAGTACGTAATACTCATGCTGACGAACCTCCCACTGCTGCCGCAAGTAATTGGCTATAACCCGAGAATAAACAAAGCTATGTTTGAAATAACAACGGCATTGTTTTTCTGGTGAAATTCTCTATCTGTTTGATATGTCACATGAGCACATTCCCATTTGAAATTTTGAAGTTGAATCCAAGATGGCGGCTTTCAAGATGGCCGCCATGTTGGTGGAATAGCCTATAAAGTTTCCCCCTTCCCGTTCCTCGTGTGTAGGAACTCTGTTTCCGTGTTTGCTACTCCATTTGTATTTTATCATGAATATAATAGAGGGAAACATTCCACGTGGGAAAAATATATCTAAAAACAAAGATGATGTGACTTACCAAACGAAAGCGCTGGCAGGTCGATAGACACGCAAACAAACACAAACACACACACAAAATTCAAGCTTTCGCAACAAACTGTTGCCTCATCAGGAAAGAGGGAAGGAGAGGGAAAGACGAAAGGATGTGGGTTTTAAGGGAGAGGGTAAGGAGTCATTCCAACCCCAGGAGCGGAAAGACTAACCTTAGGGGGAAAAAAGGAAAAAAGGACATTTGACATTTGTAAAGGCAAAGAGTTTGGGCAGAGATGTCAGACGAGGCGGAAGTACAGAGGCAGAGATGTTGTTGAAAGACAGGTGAGATATGAGCAGCGGCAACTTGAAATTAGTGGAGGTTGAGGCCTGGCGGATAATGAGAAGAGAGGATATACTGAAGGGCAAGTTCCCATCTCCGGAGTTCTAACAGGTTGGTGCTAGTGGGAAGTATCCAGATAACCCGGACGGTGTAACACTGTGCCAAGATGTGCTTGCCGTGCACCAAGGCATGTTTAGCCACAGGGTGAACCTCATTACCAACAAATACTGTCTGCCTGTGTCCATTCATGCGAATGGACAGTTTGTTGCTGGTCATTCCCACATAGAAAGCTTCACAGTGTAGGCAGGTCAGTTGGTAAATCACGTGGGTGCCTTCACACATGGCTCTGCCTTTGATCGTGTACACCTTCCGGGTTACAGGACTGGAGTAGTTGGTGGTGGGAGGGTGCATGGGACAGGTTTTACACCGGGGGCAGTTACAAGGGTAGGAGCCAGAGGGTAGGAAAAGTGGTTTGGGGATTTCATAGGGATGAACTAAGAGGTTACGAAGGTTAGGTGGATGGCGGAAAGACACTCTTGGTGGAGTGGGGAGGATTTCATGAAGGTTGGATCTCACTTTAAAGAAGTGAGGCACTAAGTTTTACTCCATTCAGCCTGAAGAGCAGCAGTTTTCCCCTCTTGTTTTACTGGATCCTGCAAAATTACCAACAACTATTTTCCCAATTCCCATTTCACTACAGTCGCCCCAACAGAAGAGAAAAAAAGGAAAAAACCCACAGCATCCATCACACCATACCCTGGATTTACTCTAGATAGCTATTTTATTTATATGTATCTTACAATATTCATTTCTTTGTTATTTCAGGCACTGGTCCCAAAATACAGGATGTCTGCCCCACCAGTGGTCCATGCAAACTCATCAGCTGAGATAAGGTAACTGTTCCACTAGTGTGGGCTTTAATATCTCTTTCTTTTAAATAAAAATATTTATTTTGAAGCCCAGCATATATTGATTCAAAATAGTTATTTTCATCTCATATTCTTATCTCATTCATACAGTGCTAGTGCAAGGTGTATGTGGAAGCAGTGAGTGGTGTGTCACAGTGATTTTCTGTTGTTTCCAAAGTGCACATTATATGAACTGTAGGATGGTTATGCAACATTGATGCCTGGAGTAATGTTTCAGTAAGACAATCCCTGCAAACAACAGACATCACACCAAAGTCTGTATTTCATCTGTATAAAGCATACTTGAAATGAAATTGGGCATACCTACTGAACACATCACTGCCAAACAATATTTAGGAGTGGTGTACTCAAAGGTTGTGATGCCATAGTGTGGTTGTCTTTTTCTGCAATGACAAGTAGTCTGTACTGTCAATTTTATTCATCTTGACAACAAACTGCTTCTTGTTGGAGGTTCTTTATGAGTTTCCTAGTCATTTTCATGTAGACAGAAGTTAGGTTTATCACTGAATTCAACACTTTGGCAATTGCATCGACCCATGACTGCCTTATATGGCACCATAGCAACCTGATAGCTGATGTGCTGATGGGCTGTTGAATATAGTTTCCATAAAGTCAGCATAAAATTACCTGAATATGCTGTTGCAGCTGTATATTCCATAATAATTGCAAATTTGAGTGCTCTCTCGATGCTCAGATGTCAGATCCTTGGCTGGTAACTAAATCTATTCAAAAATATTATGTCTTCTAATTAAATGGTATGAGACTTCCTATACAAAGTGCTTATTGATTTTACTTAGGCCTGTGTTAGCTACACTGTATCCAAAAAATACTCTGAGACAGAGGATCAAGGTGCTTAACGTGATGATTCAAGTGGCCCCACAATGCTTACCAGAGCTTCTTTTGAAAGAATTAGGAGCCAAAATATGTACATGAAAGTGGCAATCATGTTTTTCTGTCCAGTTTTAGTGTTGCACTGATGTTTTCCTGCTGAAACATGTACCTATGTAAGGAAAGTAAATGTAATCTGGAAAGATTTATTCATAATGCAACCAGAAAAATGAATGAACTTGAAGAACACCACAAAAACATTCCATAGCCATATTGCTGACACCCAAACTTTTTGTTTTTATTTGTGCGGTTGTAGATTTTTTGTTATTAATTACATCTTTCCTCATGGATCATAGTTAATTTGTAAGAGATGTAATTCTAAAATTGCAAACCAACTACAGCCTTTTTCTGATGATGAACTTACATTATCAGAGTTAAGATGGTCAACACATATTTCATTGCCTCATACCCATCATAAGATTTGCTGAATTGTGGTTGATGGTGTAGGTCTGGCAACCGACCTGGTTCATTGGGTAACACAAGAGCAGCTGCTAGCCACAACAGTTTCTGTTTGTACATAGTGTTTAGTTTGGTGTTTTCCTCACACATTTCTATGGAGATGTGAATATTATTTGTGTGTTTATTTTGATTGATTAGTGTTTAAGTACATTTTCTTTGTGTTTTTGTATACTTTGTAAAAACATTAGCTTTTGTGTGACCAAATTTCCAGTTAACATTAGCTGTTTATATGTCTGTTAACAGCAGAATTATTTGTCTTTGCTTTAAGAGTTTATGAATTTTGTTATCTTTAGTGCAATGAGAGGGCAAAAGTGGGAACTAGCCAGATGGTTGCCCCCTTACACCTTAGCAACAGATATGAGGTGTATACAGTATTGATAAGTTATCTCAGACAGCATGGGTTGCCTTATGTGTTAGACCAGCGGCAATTTTTGTGCCGAGTCCAGACAAGCACAGAAGTTGAGTATGCTGGTCATTAGGAGCTCCATGATTAGGCAGGTAATAGAGCTTCTCAGTGAAACACAAGGCAGGCCAGGAAAGAAGGCCAGTGTACACTCAGTATGTTAGCTGGGAGGTCTTGTCCAAGAGGCTATGCTGGTGGCTATTGAATGCATTGGATGCAACTGGCTGCAAATCATAGCCCATTATGGCATGAGTGACACTTGCTGCTTGGATTTTGAGGCCATCCTCATTTACTTTAGACAATTGATGAAGGCGGCTAATGTTGCATGCATGATACAACCTTGGCTCACCATCTGCGTAAAATTACTCACAGTTGATTTCTGTCCTCTGGTTTGGGGCTGAGTGAAACATCTAAACCAGAGACTCGCAGGATTTTGCTACAATTTTATTTCTGAGTTTCTAGACTTTCTCTATTGTTTGATGAGTTGTAGGACTCCCATCAATTGATCAGGCATGCACTACACAAAAGAAATGGCTACTTGAACAGCTGAGTACATATGATTTACACATGGGGTTTCTGCATGTTGATGAACACCCTCCTGATAATCAGTGGAATTATCTGATAAAACTGAAGAATAATCAACCGCATTACTGTCAGGGAACTTTCACCCTCATATTTCAGAAACAGAAAAACATAATGTGATATTAGTAAACTGCAGTAGCGTCCATGGAAAGTTCCAGAATTAGTATCATTTATTAAATGCAATTCTGTCCAGATAGCACTAGGAACAGAAAATTGATTGAAACTGGGAGTGGATAGAATGAATGCCTAAGTTCAGACTGAAATACATATTGCAATGATAGAACGGAATTTCCATTATTGATGCTGTAAAAATAGGTTGGACACCAATGGTAGTGGTGTATTTATTGCCCTTATTATGGATTCCAAATGTGAATACTCTAGGTGAATTAAGAAAAGTGGGTAAAGCAAACTAATTGAATGCTTTTATAGACCACCTGTATTAGGAGCAATGGTGGCAGAGTGATTCTGAGATAACTTGTAGGATGCTATAAGTAAGTTTCCCGGTCATGGTATTGTACTCATAACAAGGGGAGACTACAGTTTTCTAGCTATAGAGCTGGTGTCAGAGACAGTGATTCATTTGAGATTGTTGCGAATGTCATGTGTGAAAACTACTTCAAGCAGATATTTAAGAGAACTAACTCATGAGGTTAATGTCGTAGAGTTTCTGGCAATAAACAGCCGTGAACATTTCAAGTCAGTGAATATAGAGGAGGATGTCAATGGATCATACAAGGAAATTAAGAAAGATGGGAAACTATTTTTGTTCAGCAAGAATGAAAGGATACAAATAGCAGAGTATCTTAGTAGTCGGCAATGGATAAAATTCAAAAGCATTGATCAGGACTGATTAGAGAAGTGTTTTCTAAGCAAGGTATGAAGAGATGAGAAAACCCATGGTGGTTTAATATCCATATTAGACAAATAAGTGGTTGAAGACAATAAAAGCAAATACAATTGCTTATTACTGGAAAGGCATCTGGGTCACATGAGATATCTGTGAGATTCTACAGAGATTATGTGAAAGAACTTGCTTCCTTCCTAGCAATAGTTTATCATAGGTTGTTGGGGCAGCAAAGGGCACATAACAACAGGAGAAGAGCACAATTCCTTTTTTCAAGAAGGATCATAGGACAGAGTCACATAATTGTTGGCCAGTATCACTGATGTCAATCTGTTTCATAATTATAGAACTTGTTTTATGCTCATATATTATGATGCTTCTGGAGAATGAAAACCTTCTCTATAAAAGTCCATTTGATATTGTTCCACACTTTCATTTATTGAACAAATTATGAGGTTACTTAGTATCAGACCAGATTTCTGAGTGGATTGAGGACTTCCTCATAGATAGAATTCCACACATTGCTCTTACAGAAGAACATTAACATATGTAAAGGTAATTTCAGAAGTACACAAGGAAGTATGGTAAGATTGTTACTGTTTATAAACAGGGTGAGTCAAAACGTTCTTTACAACTTTGGAATGATATAGAAATTTATTAAGATAACTTACGGTACCAGTAGAGGTGTCATTTTTTAGCAAACAACCTCAAGTTTGACATAAAAGTGTCAAGTGTCATTTTCGTTTGATGTGACCACCATTTGTTATGCAGCAAACATCCCACTGTTAATCAATTTCTCCCCACACTTGTTGCTGCAAACTGGGTGTAACTTATGCAACAGCAGCATATATTCAGTTTCTCAGGTCATCTAAATTGTTTAGTAGGGATGAACATACACTAGGTCTTTAACGAAACCACTGAGAAAGAAATCCAGTCGTGTCAAGTCTGGGAAGTGAGGCAGCCATGTAATTTGCCCTTCATGTCCAGGCCACCAACCTGGGATGTAATTATTGAAGAAACCTCAAAATCTGTGAGCAAATGAGGTGGTGCACCACTTTGCTGATAGTAAACCACCCCATCTCAGTCATCTTAATCAATACGTGGAATTAGAAAGTTTTCAATCATATCCAGACATAATCATGACCACACAGGCAACCTAGTACATTGTATGCCTGCTTGGAGGTTCTGTAGTTTATTTTTCATGAAATTTACACTGAACGTTTGCTGCCAAGTTCCTTTAAATAAAACAAAACACAAAGCGAGAATGCTCCACATCAGTGAAAGTAGCCATATTAACTGTATACTACTCTGCTGCTCCTGATGGAAGAATGGAGCACTGATGCACTATGTGAATCAGAATTGAGATTGTTTGCTACAAAATGACAAATCTAGCGATTATGTAAGTTATCTCAAATAAATTTCTATATCATTTCAAAGTTGTAAAGCCCTTTTTGACTCATCCTGTATACTGTATATAAAAGATATAATAGATAACATTGCAAGCTCCATGAGACTGTTTGTAGATGATGCAGTTGTCTGTAAGTAGGAAGCAACATCAGAAGACAGAAGAAAATTGCAGGACAACCTGCAGAGGATTGGTGCAGGGACTAGCTGTTTGCTCTTAATGTAAATCAATGTAACACATAGAATGAGATTTTCACTCTGCAGCGGAGTGTGCGCTGATATGAAACTTCCTGGCAGATTAAAACTGTGTGCCCGACCGAGACTCGAACTCGGGACCTTTGCCTTTCGCGGGCAAGTGCTCTACCAACTGAGCTACCGAAGCACGACTCACGCCCGGTACTCACAGCTTTACTTCTGCCAGTACCTCGTCTCCTACCTTCCAAACTTTACAGAAGCTCTCCTGCGAACCTTGCAGAACTAGCACTCCTGAAAGAAAGGATATTGCGGAGACATGGCTTAGCCACAGCCTGGGGGATGTTTCCAGAATGAGATTTTCACTCTGCAGCGGAGTGTGCGCTGATATGAAACTTCCTGGCAGATTAAAACTGTGTGCCCGACCGAGACTCGAACTCGGGACCTTTGCCTTTCGCGGGCAAGTGCTCTACCAACTGAGCTACCGAAGCACGACTCACGCCCGGTACTCACAGCTTTACTTCTGCCAGTACCTCGTCTCCTACCTTCCAAACTTTACAGAAGCTCTCCTGCGAACCTTGCAGAACTAGCACTCCTGAAAGAAAGGATATTGCGGAGACATGGCTTAGCCACAGCCTGGGGGATGTTTCCAGAATGAGATTTTCACTCTGCAGCGGAGTGTGCGCTGATATGAAACTTCCTGGCAGATTAAAACTGTGTGCCCGACCGAGACTCGAACTCGGGACCTTTGCCTTTCGCGGGCAAGTGCTCTACCAGCTGAGCTACCGAAGCACGACTCACGCCCGGTACTCACAGCTTTACTTCTGCCAGTACCTCGTCTCCTACCTTCCAAACTTTACAGAAGCTCTCCTGCGAACCTTGCAGAACTAGCACTCCTGAAAGAAAGGATATTGCGGAGACATGGCTTAGCCACAGCCTGGGGGATGTTTCCAGAATGAGATTTTCACTCTGCAGCGGAGTGTGCGCTGATATGAAACTTCCTGGCAGATTAAAACTGTGTGCCCGACCGAGACTCGAACTCGGGACCTTTGCCTTTCGCGGGCAAGTGCTCTACCAACTGAGCTACCGAAGCACGACTCACGCCCGGTACTCACAGCTTTACTTCTGCCAGTACCTCGTCTCCTACCTTCCAAACTTTACAGAAGCTCTCCTGCGAACCTTGCAGAACTAGCACTCCTGAAAGAAAGGATATTGCGGAGACATGGCTTAGCCACAGCCTGGGGGATGTTTCCAGAATGAGATTTTCACTCTGCAGCGGAGTGTGCGCTGATATGAAACTTCCTGGCAGATTAAAACTGTGTGCCCGACCGAGACTCGAACTCGGGACCTTTGCCTTTCGCGGGCAAGTGCTCTACCAACTGAGCTACCGAAGCACGACTCACGCCCGGTACTCACAGCTTTACTTCTGCCAGTACCTCGTCTCCTACCTTCCAAACTTTACAGAAGCTCTCCTGCGAACCTTGCAGAACTAGCACTCCTGAAAGAAAGGATATTGCGGAGACATGGCTTAGCCACAGCCTGGGGGATGTTTCCAGAATGAGATTTTCACTCTGCAGCGGAGTGTGCGCTGATATGAAACTTCCTGGCAGATTAAAACTGTGTGCCCGACCGAGACTCGAACTCGGGACCTTTGCCTTTCGCGGGCAAGTGCTCTACCAACTGAGCTACCGAAGCACGACTCACGCCCGGTACTCACAGCTTTACTTCTGCCAGTACCTCGTCTCCTACCTTCCAAACTTTACAGAAGCTCTCCTGCGAACCTTGCAGAACTAGCACTCCTGAAAGAAAGGATATTGCGGAGACATGGCTTAGCCGCGAAAGGCAAAGGTCCCGAGTTCGAGTCTCGGTCGGGCACACAGTTTTAATCTGCCAGGAAGTTTCATATCAGCGCACACTCCGCTGCAGAGTGAAAATCTCATTCTGGAAACATCCCCCAGGCTGTGGCTAAGCCATGTCTCCGCAATATCCTTTCTTTCAGGAGTGCTAGTTCTGCAAGGTTCGCAGGAGAGCTTCTGTAAAGTTTGGAAGGTAGGAGACGAGGTACTGGCAGAAGTAAAGCTGTGAGTACCGGGCGTGAGTCGTGCTTCGGTAGCTCAGTTGGTAGAGCACTTGCCCGCGAAAGGCAAAGGTCCCGAGTTCGAGTCTCGGTCGGGCACACAGTTTTAATCTGCCAGGAAGTTTCATATCAGCGCACACTCCGCTGCAGAGTGAAAATCTCATTCTGGAAACATCCCCCAGGCTGTGGCTAAGCCATGTCTCCGCAATATCCTTTCTTTCAGGAGTGCTAGTTCTGCAAGGTTCGCAGGAGAGCTTCTGTAAAGTTTGGAAGGTAGGAGACGAGGTACTGGCAGAAGTAAAGCTGTGAGTACCGGGCGTGAGTCGTGCTTCGGTAGCTCAGTTGGTAGAGCACTTGCCCGCGAAAGGCAAAGGTCCCGAGTTCGAGTCTCGGTCGGGCACACAGTTTTAATCTGCCAGGAAGTTTCATATCAGCGCACACTCCGCTGCAGAGTGAAAATCTCATTCTGGAAACATCCCCCAGGCTGTGGCTAAGCCATGTCTCCGCAATATCCTTTCTTTCAGGAGTGCTAGTTCTGCAAGGTTCGCAGGAGAGCTTCTGTAAAGTTTGGAAGGTAGGAGACGAGGTACTGGCAGAAGTAAAGCTGTGAGTACCGGGCGTGAGTCGTGCTTCGGTAGCTCAGTTGGTAGAGCACTTGCCCGCGAAAGGCAAAGGTCCCGAGTTCGAGTCTCGGTCGGGCACACAGTTTTAATCTGCCAGGAAGTTTCATATCAGCGCACACTCCGCTGCAGAGTGAAAATCTCATTCTGGAAACATCCCCCAGGCTGTGGCTAAGCCATGTCTCCGCAATATCCTTTCTTTCAGGAGTGCTAGTTCTGCAAGGTTCGCAGGAGAGCTTCTGTAAAGTTTGGAAGGTAGGAGACGAGGTACTGGCAGAAGTAAAGCTGTGAGTACCGGGCGTGAGTCGTGCTTCGGTAGCTCAGTTGGTAGAGCACTTGCCCGCGAAAGGCAAAGGTCCCGAGTTCGAGTCTCGGTCGGGCACACAGTTTTAATCTGCCAGGAAGTTTCATAATGTAACACATAGCACATAAATAGACAAATAAATCTCATATTCTATGATTACACACTTGGTGACAAATCACCAGAAACCATAAAATATCTAGGCGTAACCATCTAGATTGACTGAAAGTGGAATGATCAAATAAAATAAACTGTAGGAAAAGCAGATGCCAGGTTGAGACTCATTGGCAGACTCATAAGGAAATGTAATTCACCCATAAAGGAGTGTCTTACAAAACACTTGTTTGACTAATCCTTCATCATTCTAGTACCCTGACCAGGTTGGATTAATACAAGAGTTAGAAGATCCAATGAAGAATGGAGCACCCCATCATAAGAACATGTATTTAGTGTCAGAGTGTTACAGAAATGCTCAAAAAACTCCTGTGGCAGATACTATACAAGAGGCATTGTGAATCTTGGAGAGGTTTACTATTGAAGTCCTGAGAGCACATACCTCCTTCCACATAAGAGGTGCAATTGAAAAGTAAGAGAAAATTTTGTTTCTTGTAAATAATCTTTATTTATTCAACATCATCTTTTTCCCCTACAAAGTAATCCCCCTCAGGCATAATACACTTGTACCAGCACTTTTTCCAATCTCGGAAGCAATTTTGGAACTCACTTTTTGGTATTGCATTCCTCTTCTTCCGTGATTCTGTTTTTATCTCATCAATAGTGGCAAAACAATGTAAAAATTTGTCTGGCCCTCAAAAACATGTATAGCCTTTTTGATTGTCAACAATAAACTAAACATCTGAAAGAGCTGAAAATGTAAACATGTAACAGAAACATGTGTACCAACAAGATAAAAAAAAATCCAAATCAGATGTATAAAGTAAGCAAAATTAAAAAATTCCCATTACTTTTGATCACAAGTCTTATATATCGCAAAATGAGAAAATCAGAGAAATTAGAGCTAATACTGCAGTTTACCAATAATCATTTTTCACATGTGCCATTCATGAATGGAACAAGAATGGGGGTAAGATAGTGGAACCAGAAGTGCCTGTTCCATTGTGACCTGTTGATCATCTCTCTTGAATGATTTATCACAGCGGCACATAAATGCTCAGAAATAATTCTGTTTCAAATACCTTATCACACTGTCCAATAACTGTCCTTTTCTGCAGATTTGTTAGATGTCTCTTCAGTGTAACTTACTCTTCTAATGAAGGAGAACTTTCATGGATGTGGATGAAGTGGAGGTATATATATGAAACTAATTTTGTTAATGTGAAATAGAAAATTAACCAGAAAGTCACTACTTTTAAAACAGCTGATGCTTCCTTGATTATATTAGGCAGCTTCTGTTAAACCTTTACATGTATTTAAAAGCTATCCAGCTATTTCACATTTTATGTGCATATATTTGCCTATTAGTTTTCTCTTTCATTTTCTTTTGATGAAGATAGTTTCTTTGTAGCCTTTTTTTCTTTTATTGTTTTCTTTTTATAGGCTGTCATCAGCAGCTGGTCAGAGGCTTTCTTATCAGTGGTCAGTTGACTTTGACAAGGAAGCTGCAAGCAGAAGGTTTAAAACTCAGAGTCAGAGGCTACAGCTTTGGGAGAGTGTACGTGCTGTTCAACGCACATTAAACAAGGCGTCCCGTAGAAGAATGAGCAGGAGTGCAAATAGTGCAAGTTTATCAGTCCCGTTAAATGTTTCAGCTGTAAGTATATTTTTTGATGCAGTAATAATACTCATGTACTGAAAAATCATTATTTTCGTATCTATGCATATTGTACGAATGAGGGTAAGATTGATCCTGCAGAACTTCAAGCTTATGCAGCCAATATAACTTTGCTGTAAGAGTATGGATCTTGTAATGATTCATGTTGAATATTACTTAAGTTTCTTCTGCCTGGTCCATTGATGAATGAATGTGAAAATTTCATGTTTAACAAGATTTATTCACATTAATTGACATCCAAATCACACACTCGTCATGTAAACAAAACATGGTCAGACTGATCTCTTTGGCTTTCAAAAGTAACTTCAAAACTGACCTTGCAGATTGACTTTCAAACAGACTCTCTAGCAGAGTGACTCGCAGCCTTGCTGCTTTCCCTTATATAGTATTTTAACAACTGCTCACAAAATATTCCATAGTTAATTTTGTATAATTTCAATGTTACAATTAAAATTTACAAAACATAAAGAAACTGGTGTTATAACCAAATAAGGTATAAAATACAGTATTTGAATAACAATCTTTTCTAGTAATATCTTTAGTTTTCCATAAGAAAATCGTTCTGAACTTTAATTACAATAATGTCTCTCATATTATTTTAGTTACATAATTAATTACAGTTTGGATTTGGTTCCTAACATGTAATGGTAGTACAGAGCTCATGCTTTATCCACTTAAATACATAGAACATACAAATAAGGCCTCAATTTCTGCAAATGGAAAACTGTGAGATGTAAACAATTGGAGAGTTAATTATAAATGTAATTACATGAATATCAATTACAGAACAGGACAGAAGAATAGATAACAAATGAAAATACATCACTTACTAATAACTTTTCTCAAGATAATGAGGTTTTTTGTGTTAGCCCATTATTTGATTGTAATTGTGGTAATTAGGGGCGCTGGCCACCTACGCCAACAATTCCACAGCATTTTAATATTTTCTGCCAAATATTTATCCCTTCAATTTCTTTATTATACATTCAATCCAGCATTTGTACATAATTTTGTTAATGACAACAATCTCTTGATAATGATGACAATATATGTTCCTCTAGAACATTCCATATGCCTTCACAATGAATATGAAGTTTTTTATCAAATAGTACAGAATGATATATATAAAGACACACATACTAGGCCTTAAGCAATGAATTGTCGGATAACTATCCAGATGAATATATATATAGAGGGAAACATTCCACGTGGGAAAAATATATCTAAAAACAAAGATGATGTGACTTACCAAACGAAAGTGCTGGCAGGTCGATAGACACACAAACAAACACAAACATACACACAAAATTCAAGCTTTTGCAACAAACGGTTGCTTCATCAGGAAAGAGGGAAGGAGAGGGAAAGACGAAAGGATGTGGATTTTAAGGGAGAGGGTAAGGAGCCATTCCAATCCCAGGAGCGGAAAGGCTTACCTTAGGGGGAAAAAAGGACAGTTATACACTCACACACACACATATCCATCCGCACACACACAGACACAAGCAGACATTTGTAAAGGCAAAGAGTTTGGGCAGAGATGTCAGTCAAGGCGGAAGTACAGAGGCAAAGATGTTGAAAGACAGGTAAGGTACGAGCGGCGGCAAATTGAAATTAGCGGAGATTGAGACCTGGCGGATAACGAGATGAGAGGATATACTGAAGGGCAAGTTCCCATCTCCGGAGTTCTGACAGGTTGGTGTTAGTGGGAAGTATCCAGATAACCTGGACGGTGTAACACTTTGCCAAGATGTGCTGGCCGTGCACCAAGGCATGTTTAGCCAGGGGTGATCCTCATTACCAACAAACACTGTCTGCCTGTGTCCATTCATGCGAATGGACAGTTTGTTGCTGGTCATTCCCACATAGAAAGCTTCATAGTGTAGGCAGGTCAATTGGTAAATCACGTGGGTGCTTTCACACGTGGCTCTGCCTTTGATCGTGTACACCTTCCGGGTTACAGGACTGGAGTACGTGGTGGTGGGAGGGTGCATGGGACAGGTTTTACACCGGGGGTGGTTACAAGGGTAGGAGCCAGAGGGTAGGGAAGGTGGTTTGTGGATTTCATAGGGATGAACTAAGAGGTTACAAAGGTTAGGTGGACGGCAGAAAGACACTCTTGGTAGAGTGGGGAGGATTTCATGAAGGATGGATCTCATTTCAGAGCAGGATTTGAGGAAGTCGTATCCCTGCTGGAGAGCCACATTCAGAGTCTGATCCAGTCCCGGAAAGTATCCTGTCACAAGTGGGGCACTTTTGGGGCTCTTCTGTGGGAGGTTCTGGGTTTGAGGAGATGAGGAAGTGGCTCTGGTTATTTGCTTCTGTACCAGGTCGGGAGGGTAGTTGCGGGATGCGAAAGCTGTTTTCAGGTTGTTGGTGTAATGGTTCAGGGATTCCGGACTGGAGCAGATTCGTTTGCCATGAAGACCTAGGCTGTAGGGAAGGGACCGTTTGATGTGGAATGGGTGGCAGCTGTCATAATGGAGGTACTGTTGCTTGTTGGTGGGTTTGATGTGGACGAATGTGTGACACTGGCCATTGTACAGGTGGAGGTCAACGCCAAGGAAAGTGGCATGGGATTTGGTGTAGGACCAGGTGAATCTGATCGAACCAAAGGAGTTGAGGTTGGAGAGGAAATTCTGGAGTTCTTCACTGTGAGTCCAGATCATGAAAATGTCATCAATAAATCTGCACCAAACTTTGGGTTGGCAGGCCTGGGTAACCAAGAAGGCTTCCTCTAAGTGACCCATGAATAGGTTGGCGTACGAGGGGGCCATCCTGGTACCCATGGCTGTTCCCTTTAATTGTTGATATGTCTGGCCTTTGAAAGTGAAGAAGTTGTGTGTCAGGATGAAGCTGGCTAAGGTAATGAGGAAAGAGGTTTTAGGTAGGGTGGCAGGTGATCGGTGTGAAAGGAAGTGCTCCATTACAGCGAGGCCCTGGACGTGCTGAATATTTGTGTATAAGAAAGTGGCATCAATGGTTACAAGGATGGTTTCCGGTGGTAACAGACTGGGTAAGGATTCCAGGCGTTCGAGAAAGTGGTTGGTGTCTTTGATGAAGGATGGGAGACTGCATGTAATGGGTTGAAAGTGTTGATCTACGTAGGCAGAGATATGTTCTGTGGGGGCTTGGTAACCAGCTACAATGGGAAGGCCGGGATGATTGGGTTTGTGAATTTTAGGAAGAAGGTAGAAGGTAGGGGTGCGGGGTGTTGGTGGGGTCAGGAGGTTGATGGAGTCAGGTGAAAGGTTTTGTAGGGGGCCTAAGGTTCTCAGGATTCCTGGAAGCTCCGCCTGGACATCAGGAATGGGAGTACCTTGGCAAACTTTGTATGTAGTGTTGTCTGAAAGCTGACGCAGTCCCTCAGCCACATTCTCCCGACGATCAAGTATCGCGGTCGTGGAACCCTTGTCTACAGGAAGAATGACGATGGATCGGTCAGCCTTCAGATCACGGATAGCCTGGGCTTCAGCAGTGGTGATGTTGGGAATAGGATTAAGGTTTTTCAAGAAGGATTGAGAGGCAAGGCTGGAAGTCAGAAATTCCTGGAAAGTTTGGAGAGGGTGATTTTGAGGAAGAGGAGGTGGGCCCCGCTGTGACGGAGGACGGAACTGTTCCAGGCAGGGTTCAATTTGGATAGTGTCTTGGGGAGTTGGATCATTAGGAGTAGGATTAGGATCATTTTTCTTCATGGCAAAGTGATATTTCCAGCAGAGAGTATGGGTGTAGGACAGTAAATCTTTGACAAGGGCTGTTTGGTTGAATCTGGGAGTGGGGCTGAAGGTGAGGCCTTTGGATAGGACAGAGGTTTCGGATTGGGAGAGAGGTTTGGAGGAAGGGTTAACTACTGAATTAGGGTGTTGTGGTTCCAGATTGTGTTGATTGGAATTTTGAGGTTTTGGGGGGAGTGGAGCTGGAAGTGGGAGATTGAGTAGATGGGAGAGACTGGGTCTGTGTGCAATGAGAGGAGGTTGAGGTTTGCTGGAAAGGTTGTGAAGGGTGAGTGAGTTGGTTCAAAATGGCTCTGAGCACTATGGGACTCAACTGCTGAGGTCATTAGTCCCCTAGAACTTAGAACTAGTTAAACCTAACTAACCTAAGGACATCACAAACATCCATGCCCGAGGCAGGATTCGAACCTGTGACCGTAGCGGTCTTGTGGTTCCAGACTGCAGCGCCTTTAACCGCACGGCCACTTCGGCCGGCTGAGTGAGTTGCCTTTCCGGAGGTGGGAAACCAGGAGATTGGATAGTTTTTTGAGGTGGAGGGTGGCATGCTGTTCTAATTTGCGGTTGGCCTGTAGGAGGATGCTCTGAACAGCCGGTGTGGATGTGGGAGAGGAAAGATTGAGGACTTTTATTAAGGATAGCCATGTCCTCATCTCCTCAAACCCAGAACCTCCTACAGAAGATCCCCAAAAGTGCCCCACTTGTGACAGGATACTTTCCGGGACTGGATCAGACTCTGAATGTGGCTCTCCAGCAGGGTTAAGACTTCCTCAAATCCTGCCCTGAAATGAGATCCATCCTTCATGAAATCCTCCCCACTCCACCAAGAGTGTCTTTCCACATTCCACCTAACCTTCGTAAGCTCTTAGTTCATCCCTATGAAATCCCCAAATCACCTTCCCTACCCTCTGGCTCCTACCCTTGTAACTGCCCCCGATGTAAAACCTGTCCCATGCACCCTCCCACCACCACCTACACCAGTCCTGTAACACAGAAGCCACGTGTGAAAGCACCCACGTGATTTACCAACTGATCTGCCTACACTATGAAGCTTTCTATGTGGGAATGACCAGCAACAAATTGTCCATTCGCATGAATGGACACAGGCAGACAGTGTTTGTTGGTAATGAGGATCACCCCTGGCTAAACATGCCTTGGTGCACGGCCAGCACATCTTGGCAAAGTGTTACACCGTCCGGGTTATCTGGATACTTCCAACTAACACCAACCTGTGAGAACTCCGGAGATGGGAACTTGCCCTTCAGTATATCCTCTCTTCTCGTTATCCGCCAGGCCTCAATCTCCGCTAATTTCAATTTGCCGCCGCTCATACCTCACCTGTCTTTCAACAACATCTTTGCCTCTGTACTTCCGCCTCGACTGACATCTCTGCCCAAACTCTTTGCCTTTGCAAATGTCTGCTTGTGTCTGTGTATGTGCGGATGGATATGTGTGTGTGCGAGTGTATACTTGTCCTTTTTTCCCCTAAGGTAAGTCTCTCCACTCCCGGGTTTGGAATGACTCCTTACCCTCTCCCTTAAAGCCCACATCCTCTCGTCTTTCCCTCTCCTTCCCTCTTTCCTGATGAAGCAACCGTTTGTTGCGAAAGCTTGAATTTTGTGTGTATGTTTGTGTTTGTTTGTGTGTCTATCGACCTGCCAGCACTTTCATTTGGTAAGTCACATCATCTTTGTTTTTTGATAAATATGATGTGACTTACCAAACAAAAGTGCTGGCAGGTTGATAGACACACAAACAAACACACAAAATTCAAACTTTTGCAACAAACTGTTGCTTCATCAGGAAAGAGAAGGAGAGGGGAAGACGAAAGGATGTGGGTTTTAAGGGAGAGGGTAAGGAGTCATTCCAGTCCCGGGAGCAGAAAGACTTACCCTAGGGGGAAAAAAGGACAGGTATACACTCGCACACACACACATATCCATCCACACATACACAGACACAAGCAGACATATTTAAAGGCCAAAAATCGTTCTGAACTTTAATTACAATAATGTCTCTCATATTATTTTAGTTACATAATTAATTAATTAATTAATCTCCTATTGCATTTGTTATTCTGATCATAGTCGCAAAATGTAAGACATTAGAGTATGCAGTAAGCTGTATAGATAACTATTGTTCCCAAACAGTATCTGCAAAGGGATGTGAAAAATGCTAACTACTGGTATATGCTACCCTCTCCCATAAATTGTGTGCCATTATATGGACTTTAAATGTACAAATAGAATTTATGCTTAGCTGGAATCTGAATGTTGCCATAAGACATTAATAAGGCAACATTACCAACCTGACCCCATATATGAAGGAGATAAAAGCACAGTTACAAGATATCAGCACCATCACTTGACCCTACATGAAAATTTCGACTATAATTCTGACAGTACACAGTTATGACATTCTGAATTATTAACTTTTATGCTAGGCAAATGAAAGCACATGGGGTTTTCTTTGTGCTGTTATTTACACCTTTCAGTTTCATTGCAGATATGGTGGACAATTTCATGAAAGATGATGTGCCAGACATAGAGCAAAATAGTTTTAAAAAATGTTAAAATATGTGTGAAATCTTATGGGACTTAACTGCTAAGGCCATCAGTCCCTAAACTTACACACTGCTTAACCTAAATTATCCTAAGAACAAACACACACAGCCATGCCGAAGGGAGGACTCGAACCTCCGCTGGGAGCAGCCACACAGTCCATGACTGCAGCGCCCTAGACCGCTTGGCTAACCCTGCACAGAGCAAAATAGTTTACTGACATGTGATGCTTCTTTGTGAGTGGATGACTATTGTGATAATAAGGATGCAGTTTTGCCACAGTCACATTTTTCAGACAGCAACATTGATACAAAGGGGCAGGGATCTAAAAATGTGGAATTAAGTGATGAGGGATCCTGCTTTGAAAATGTAAAATTATTGGATACCATTTTGCCTCTGAACAGATGATTACATGAAACAAGATGTTGTCATTTGAAAAAGTGGAAGGAAGGGAAATCTGTCTTTCAGAACACTGAAGAGGAACTTTAAATCGTTAAAACAAAAAAGAAATCTATATATTTTGAGTAAATACTTTGTAAACCAGAGTACGACAGCTGCAAAACTTTTTCAAAGCTTGGCCTAGTATGTGTAAATAAATTTAATAGCACATTCAGAAAAAGATGAACAATCCACAAAATTAGTGTACGGCAGAGTGATTTCATGCCACAATGGAGGTGGGACTTCTTCATCATAAAAAATAATGCATGTTACAACAACTAAAAAGAAAGGAAACGAGACAGTCATACTTACTGCATATGAAGAGTTTGTGGCCAACATCATATCTATTACGGAAACAGTTAGAGGGCCCTAGTTGTCACTCTCCTGTACAGTATTTCATATTGGGCGTAGGGTGACTGTAGTGGTGTGGAGCAAGTAATAAATAACCAATGCCCGGGAATGTTCAAAAGATGTACATTTGGATGCTCGTAACTGCATACTACCAGGATTATAGCCTGAATTTTGGCTTGGGGTTGACTGCAAGTGTGTTTTTTTCTTCTTAAAATATAAGGTTATGTTGGTGATGTGCCCTTGAAAGAGTGGCCAAAGCCATTTCACATAAATTACTTGTATTCTACATCTACATACATACTATGCAGGGCACAAAATGGTGAGTGACATTCAGTACTTTGTATCACTGCTAGTCATTCCCTTCCCTGTTCTGCTCACAAATGGAGCAGAGAAAAAGCTCTTATTTCTCTTACCTTGTCTTTGCAGTTCTTATGCGAGATTAACATTGGTGCCAGTAGAATTATTCTACAGCCAGTCCCAAATATCGCTTCTCTAAACTCTATCACATGTGAATAAACTAATTTCTCAACAATGTTTCACAGAAAGAACATCATATTCATCCCAGAGATTCCCATTTGAGTTCACAGACCATTTTTGTAATACTTGCATGTTGATAAAACGTACCAGTAACAAATCTAGCAGCATGCTTTTGAATTGCTCTGATGTCTTCCTTTAATCTGACTTGGTGGGGAACCTAAGCACTCATGCAGTATTCAAGAATGAGTCTTACTAGTATTCTATATGCAATCTCCAGATGCATTACACTTTGCTAGACATCTACCAGTAAACCAAAGTCAACCATTCACCTTCTCTACAAGTAACCTTGTGTGCTCATTTGATTTCATATTACTTTGTGATATTATGTCTTGATTGTGTCAAGCAGTACAGCACTAATACTGTATTTGAACATTACAGGATTGTTTTTCTACATGTTTAGAGCTAGCTGTCATTCATAACACTAGGGAGAAATTATATGTACATCATCCTTTTTATTCCCACAGTCACTCAGTGACAATATTTTCCCATACACTGCAATGTCATCAGCAAACAGTAGCAGATTTCTGTTCATCCTGTCTGTCAGATCATTTACATTCATAGAGAATAAGAGCATTGCTATCAGACTTTTCTGAGGCACTTCAGATAATACCTATGTCTCTGATGAACATTCACTGTCTAGGACAATGTACTGGGTTTTGTTACTTAAAAAGTCTTTGGTTCATACACATATCTGAGAGCCTGTTACATACGCTCAGATCATTAACATTGTCCAGTCGAGCACTGTGTCCAGAGCTTTTTAGAAATTTAGAAATCTGCCTATTCCCTTCATCCACAGTTTGCAGGATATTGTGTGAGAAAAGGGCAAGTTGAGTTTTGTATGACTGACTTAGTAGGAATATCAACAACGTAGGAAAAGACATATTGATAGTTATCATAAAGAAGACATGTTAAGTTGCAGACAGGCATAGTTAAAAGATACTTACATGAAACTTTCGGCTGCAACCTTATCAATAAAAGAAAGACAGACACCATTCATACACACAAGCAGACACACCTCATGCATGTGACCGCCAACACCAGCGTCTTGGGTCAGAGAGCAACTATCACGTGGGGTGCAAGCAGCAATCTGGAGGGGGCAGGGGAGAGGAAGGGATAGTAGTGTATGGGTGGAGAGAGACAAATGCTGTCTGGTGGAGTGTGCAGGGACTAGAGTGCCAACAGGTGCAGCATCAGGATGTTGTGGGGCAGGGTGATGGGAAAAGAAAGAGCAATACAGGAGAGATGTGGGGAAAGACAGGCAGAAGCATTGACACAGGGCAGCAGATAAACAGCGTGGGAGGTAAGAATGGGGAGGAGACGATAGGACAAAGAGGTTGGAAACTGATAGGTAGAGGGTCTAGGGAAAGTAAATTACTGTAGGTTGAGGCTGGGATGATTATTAGAGTGGAGAATATATTTTAAGGATAACTCCCATCTGTGCAGTGCAGAAAAGTGGGTTGTGGAAGAAAGGATCCAGAGGGGTCAGGTAGTGGAGCAGCCATTGAAATCAAGTGTGTTATGTTCAGCTGCATCTTGTGCCACATGGTCATCTACTTTCCTCTTGACATCAGTTTGGCGGTGGACATTCATCCTGGTGGGCAGCTAGTTGGTAGACTTACCAGCATAAAAACCTGTTCAATGATTGCACCAGAGCTGGTAAATGACATGGCTGCTTTAAAAGTTTACCTGGTCTCTGATGGGGTATGTTGAACCTCTGACAGGCCTGGAAAAGGAAGAGCTAGGTGGGTGGATTAGGCAGATTTTGCACCTGGGTCTTCCACAGGGATATGATTCTTGTGGCAAGAGTTTGGGATTGGGAGTGGCATAGGGATGGACTAGGATGTTGTGGAGATTGGGTGGCTGATGAAACATTACTTTAGGAGGGGTGGCAAGTATCTTAGGTAGGATGTCCTTCATGTCAGGGCATGATGGTAGGTAATCGAGGCCTTGGTGAGACCCTTAACATACTGAGAGAGGGAATTTTTGTCACTGCAGATACACCATCCCTGGGTGGCGAGTCTGTATGGGAGGAATTTTTTGGTCTGGTGTGGATGACAGCTGTCAAAATGCAGGTACTGTTGGTGGTTGGTGGGTTTAATGTGGACAGAGGTTCCTTTACAAAGGAAAACCCAAGAGAATTGCCCCAATTTAATCCTCATACCACTGAAAAGATGAATCAAATAAGTATTAGTGTCAGTGGTGTTGAGAAACAGCTGAAATCATAAATTGAACAAAGCTCCAGGGCCTGATGGAATCCCTGTCAAATTCTATACTGAATTTGCTGTTGAGTTAGCCCCTCTTCTGACTGTAATCTGTCATAGATCCCTCAAACAAAAAGCCATACCCAGTTCTTGGAAAAAGGTACTAGTCATACCCGTCTACAAGAAGGGTAGTAGAAGTGATCCATAAATCTACTGCCCAATAACTTTGAAAACTTCTTGTAAAATCTTAGAACATATTCTGAACTCAAATGTAATTAAGTATCTTGAACAGAATGACATCAATCAGTGCCAACCAGCATGGATTTCAAAAACATCAATCATGTGAAACCCAACTCACACTTTTCTCACATGGCAAACGAAAGCTTTGTATCGAGGTAACCAGGTAAATGCAGTACTTCTTGACTTCCAAAAAGCATTTCATTCAGTACCACATTATGCTCACTGTTAAAAGTATGATCATATCGGGCATGAGGTGAAATTTGTGACTGGACTGAGGACTTTTTGGTAGGGAGGACACAGCATGTAATCTGGGTTGGAGAGTCATCGTCAGATGTAGAAGTAACTCCAGATGAGCCCCAAGGAAGTGTGTTGGAACCCTTGCTGTTCATATTGTATATTAATGACCTTGCTGACAATATTAATAGTAAAATCAGCCTTTTTGCAGATGATGCAGTTAGGTGTAATGAAGTAATACCTGAAAGAAACTCCATAAATAAGATTTCAACATGTTGCAGAGATTGGCAGTTTGCTCTAAATATTCAGAAATGTAAAATTTTGTACTTCACCAAATGAAAAGATGTAGTATCCTATGACTATAAAATCAATGAGTCACTGTTGGAATCAGCTAACTCATACAAATACCTGGGTGTAATAATTTGTTGGGATCTAAATGGAATGATCACATAGGTTCAGTCCTGGGTAAAGCAGGTGGTAGACTTTGGTTTTATGGTAGAATAATGGAGAAGTGCAATCAATCTACAAAGGAGATTGTTTGCAAATCACTCATGCGACTGGTTGAAGAATAGTGCTCAAATGTGTGGGGCCCATACCAGATAGGATATTGAACATATACAGAGAAGAGGCTGGCTCTGAGCACTATGGGACTTAACATCTATGGTCATCAGTCCCCACAGAGAAGAGGTTTGATTAATCCATCAGAGAGTTTCACAGAGATACTGATGGAACTGAACTGGAAGACTCTTGAAGGCAGATGTAAACTATCCCAAAAAAGTGTGTTAACAGAGTTTCAAGAACCAGCTTTAAATGATGTCTCTAGGAATACTCTGCAATACCCTATATATTGCTCACATAGCGATCATGTAGATAAGATTAGAATAATTACTGCATGCATAGAGGCAGTCAAGCAATCATTCTTCTCACACTCCATATGTGAATGGAACAGGGAGAAACCCAAATAATGGTACAATGGGACCTACCCTCTGCCATGCACTTCACAGTGATTTGCAGAGTATAGATGTAGATGAAGATACAGATGTAGATGTAGGTGCAGATGGAGTCATCAGTGATGATGAGGTCAACATCTAGGAAGGGGGCATGCTAGGTTGAAGACGACCACATGAAGTGGATGGGAGAGATGTTGGTGTTTGAAGGAATGAAGACAGGTTATCTTGACCCTGAGTCCTGACCATGAAGATATCATCAATGAACCTGAACCAGACTAGAAGTTTGGTGTTTCGGGAGGCTAGGAAGGTCTCTTCTAGATGGTCCATAAAAAGGCTGCAGGGATGGGTAACATGTGGTTGTCCATGGCTTTGCTGCAGATTTGTTAATAAACCTTCCCTTCAAAGGCGAAGTATTTGTGTGTTATGATAACGTTAGTAAGGTGTATGAGGAATGAGATAGTGGAGTTTGAAGGACATTGGGAAAGGTAGTGTTCAATAGTGGTAAGACCATGGGCATGAAGGATGTTGGTGTATAGGCAGGTGGCATCAACAGCGATGAGTATGGACCCAGGAGGTAAAGGGGTGGGGATAGTGGAGAGTCAGTGTAGGAAGTGGTTGGTGTCTTTGACATGGGAGGCTAGATTACAGGCAATTGGTTGGAGGTGTTGGTTAATGAGGGCTGAAATTCTGCAGTGGAGGCACAATAACCAACCACGATGGGGCATCCAGAGTTGTTAGGCTTGTGGATTTGCATAGAGCAAAATGCATGGTGGATCTTTCTATCAGAATTGTTCTGTTGGAACACCATTATTAGGTGTTGCAGCTCACCAGGCAGACTGTCAGTATCTGCAATCACATATGCTCTAAGTGCCAAAGAGCATAAGACACTACTGCATTGTGGAGGATAATGACAGCTGGTGGGCTGCAAATATAACCATGTGTGAGTTGGTTTGCAGTAGACACTATGTCACAGTGTAGCAACAGCTTTTCTTCTAACCATAACATCCAGAAATAATAAGATGCCACCTTTCTTCACTGTATTTTCAGATGGACCAAGTTCAGATGCTGGAGAATTATCGGTAATGCCTCTACTCCATGAGGCCATACCACAAATGTATCATCTACATATCACCAGAAGCAGGAGGGTTGGAGACTTGCCGACTGTAGTTCTTTTCTCTCAGTCTTCCATGAAATAGCTGGTCGCCATGGGAGACAGTGTACTTCCCATGATGACACCATCCACTTGTTCAAAATGTTGGTTACTAAATAAGAAATTAATTGAGGTAAGCACATGTTTAAACAATACCACAATGTCTTTCTCAAACTTGCTGCTGATAAGCTCTAATAAGTCTTGTAGAGGTCTTTCTCAAGTAAAGTTTTATACTTGCTAAACTCACTAACTGCACCAACAGGCTGCAGTTCAGATTGTAAGAACTACCAGAGACATGCAGTTATGGCTCTCCTCTCTGCCCAATAGTGAACAACATTGGAGCTCCTACCTATTTCTTTGCTAAATATCTTACTTCACTGTTGGAACCCCTCTTAGGCAAAAGTGACTATCACATCCAGAATTCAGAGAACTTCATAGGACACCTGAAGACACTTAAGCTACAATCATCAGATATTTTGGTTAGCTTTGACATTGTATCTTTATTCATGAAAGTATCTCTGGATGACTCATTATAGCTAATCAGGAACAAGTTCTAGAAAGACATTGTAGCATTGTTTAAACATGTCCTTACCTCAACTTATTTCTTATTCAATAACCAATATTTTGAACAAGTGGACAGTGTTGGCATGGAAGTCCTCTGTCTCCCATGGTGGCCCACTATTTTGTGGAAGATTTTGAGAGAAAAGCACTGCAGTCAGTACATCTCCAACCTTCCTGCTTCTGGTGGTGTGTAAACAATATATTTGTCGTGTGGCCCCATGGAATGGAGGCATTACCTATGTTTCTCTAGCATCTAAACTTGCTTCATCTGAATATACAGAATATCTCCCCATACAGAATATCTTACCATTCCTGGGTGTCATGGTTAGAAGAAAAGCTGACAGTACACTGGGTCACAGGATCTACTGCAAATAAAATCACACAAGTTATATTTGCAGACCACAAGCTGTCATCATCCTGCATAATGTGGTAGTGTGTAATGCTCCTTAGTACATAGAGCACAGGTGGTTTCAGATACCAACAGTCAGCCTGGTGAACTACAACACCTAAGAACAGTGCTCCAGCAGAACGGCTATTCTGATAGACAGATATGCTATTTGATTCTAAACAAGTTCATAGGAGGGATGTAAAATGAGATGCAGAGGCACCCATTGCAGTGGCGTTCATGCTGTGTTTTAGTGTCATGTCTTCAATAATAGCAAGAATCCTCAAAACACAAGACATCAAGTGTGTTTTTTGGCCACCAGCAAAACTGAGGAATTTGTTATGTTTGATCAAAGACAATCTAGGCCTTATTAATGTGGTATATATAAGGTCCATGCCAGAGTGGGAAATCTTATATTGGGGTGAAATGCCAAAATGTGCAAGAAAGTTGTGGTGAACACCATTGTCATACATACCTGGGGAAACATGATAAATCAGTGGTAGCGAAGCATTGCCTTGACATAGGGCATTGCATGTTTTATGTGGCTACTGAAATTTTATCCTCAGTGGCATCTCCCTGGGAATAAGTTTTAAGGAGGCCATATATATCCATTCAGCAGACAGTCTTATCAACAGGGATTCAGATTTGCAACTAAGTGTGTCCTTGAATGCAACACTGCCTGCTATAAATTCAAACAGAAGAAGCAAGAACTTCTGATTCATGTCTCAAAGCAGTGTAGTGCTGAGATTTAATTCAGCTTTCAATCACAGGAACATCTGGCAGCACAGTCGTTTCCCACAACACATGTGCAGGAGGCACTATGAGCATAGCTTTCCTCCAATTGCAAGCGTCTTCCCATGCACTCATATTGCCTGCTCCTGACCTGATAAATTTCAACAACCCCATAAAATTATCATCAGACACACCTTGTAGCAGTGACAACAGCATCTACCTCCACCTGAGGATGTAGAACAGTTGTATCAATGAAATATTGTGTGATTTGCACCATATGATTCTGTGACAAATCCGAGAAGTGTATTTCCTACAGATCATTCAGGAAAGCCTGAAAAGTCACTTCTGTTAAACAGTAATTTTATGTCATTAGTTTAATGTCAAGGTGCATACTTAGATTGTAAAATTACATCAATAATGGCAACAAAAATGGAATCACTAAATATTTTTGTCATAAACGCTTCCTTAAAAGTCCATTTATGCCATCAAGTACTTGAAATGTCCAACATATACATTTTTTCATTCATTCATTCAGTCATGCAGTTGTTTGTGGAAGGACTTCTGCAATGATTGAAGAGATCCCTTCAATGCTGCAAGGGTGGGCTGTCTTAGATCCTCTTGGGCACTCTGAACTTATAAACAGACTCCATCTGAGGAAAAGAATTCATTGGTGTCACATCAGGTGAACATGCAGGCCACTGATAACGCTTCACCCACTATCCAATGACAAGCAAGGATCTGAGTAAGTGCTTTTCTAGCCACAATCGACATTGCACTGATACATACATCAACATATTTCAAGTTGCACATCCTCTTGATGAGGCAGTAAGACTTTGGTAAGAAATTGTGTGTAACTCTTACCCGTTACAGTTCTGTTAGTGAAGTAAGGACCAATCACATAGTCCTGAGTAATCTGGCACCAAACATTCACTCTCCATTGTCTCTGGTATTCAACTTCCCTCAGCCAGTGTGAATTCTCAGCACCCCGCTAATGCTTATTTCTTACATTCAGCTTTTTGTGATTTGTAAAGGTAGCATCATTAGCAAAGAGAAGTCTTTGATGAAAGAACCTGTTGTCCTGATGCTACACCACAACTGAGTGACAGAGTCCCCATGGTCTTCTGCAGTCCCTCTGGTAATCTGTTAGCAAAGTGGAACATGATAAGAATATAAACTGTTTTGCACAGAACTGAACAACATTTGGCCGACTGATACCAGAGGCAATCACAATTTCTCTGGAACATAACATGTGGATTATGAACAATGCCTGCCAGAGCATTTATTTGGCTCCTTCCCTTATTGTAGCCTTACAAACCATGCAGGATTTTCGTGCCCTTCAAATAACAATTTTTTGCACTTTTACAGAATCATCATTCTTGTTGGACACTCTCTGTTGGGGTACCTTTGAGTGTACAACTCAACTGTCTCTTTGTGTTCCTTCTGCATTCTTCATAAAGAAGTAACATATATAGTTTCTCTTGGTTTGTGAACTACTTTTATGTTTTCAAACTAAACATTGCTCAACAAATTTGAATTACACAGACGGAATTTTTCTTATGTTGATATGTAATGATGCTCTTCTGTGCAAGACAGCAATTGGTTTCATGTTCAAAACAGATGAACCCTAAACTATAGTCATTGTAATTACCCCAGAACTGGTAATGGGATCTTGCAGAGTGAAACACCATTGCCTTTGTATCTTCTACTATGACACCAGCAACAGAAATAACTACAGTCCTATTTGAAAAAATGTAGATGATATCAATAGCTCAATAATCAATATAGCTATGAAAAAAGACCAAAGTCACTTAGTGAGGACTTCCTTGTAGTTCATCTAGGTAATAGTATCACAGTGTCTTAAATGGTTCTGGAAACATTTTAGATGAACAGCTTAGCTGAATTGCCCTGTGTATGTGAAGTTTGGCATAACGTATAGGCCAAGATTTATGTATGTCCACACTCAATAAACATTTAAAGTCGAAGAGTCTGCAGTAGCATCTGTGCACAGAAGTACATAGTTCAGTAGACCGATTATGTGATTAGGGAAAACAACAAGAATTAGCACTTCACATTGAAAGAATATTTATTTAGCACACATGAAATTGCACATGAAGGTGAACTTCCTGCCTCTGTAGATAGTGTGCCTGTTTACACATTGTAATGCAACAGACTAATGTAGTACATGATCCATAAGTTTATGTAGTATATAATACAAAGTCATGAGTATTACGGTATCGAACAATGGTTCATATTTTGTCATTCATCATAACATTTTATTTGAGCTTAAAAATGTTGTCAAAGTTGAAAGTACATTATTTGAATTTTCTAGTACAATTATTTTATGTAAAATAGCTACAATTATTTTATGTAAAATAGTTATTTTCAAAATTTCAGAAAGACAACAGGATATCTTTAAATTAGCTTAGAAGTACACACAATAAAATGATGCAAAAACCAGCTATAGTAATTTGTTTAGCCTTTGTACAACTTAATGTAAAAATGTTAGAACTAATTAAAATGATTATGTAATTAAAATTTAATTCAAATTCAGTCAGAATTAACTGTTTGCGGAACATATTATGTTAATCTTTGGGTAGAAAACTCATTTTTATGAAATTGTGTTTATGTGAGACATATTTATGTATTTTGTAAAATGTAATGTTGTAGCTGAACATTTGGGAACTCGTAATGTTACATTATCAGTTAATTACTGTCAATATTTAAATAATGGAAGTGTAAAACTGCATTGTTATGTCTGTTTTTAAATGATAGTGGCTGTGTCCACCATGTTAGTTCTACGTCAGTTGTAGAAAGCTGTAGATCAACTTTGTATTTGTCAGCATACAGTATTTGTTAATTAGTGACGAGTTTAGTCACGCCATTGGGAGTAGAAATGAAAATCTATTCAAAAGTATATTTGTAACTGGTGCTATTGTGAACACTAAAAAGAAGATCAAGGGCAAATAGTTGACATGTTATTAATTAGTGTATACATTATAATTTAATAGTCATGGGTGACTGGAATTCATCAGTAGGAAAAGGGAGAGAAGGAAACATAGTAGGTGAATATGGATTGGGGGGAAGAAATGAAAGAGGAAGCTGCCTTGTAGAATTTTGCACAGAGCATAACATAATCATAGCTAACACTTGGTTCAAGAATCATAAAAGAAGGTTGTATACCTGGAAGAATCCTGGAGATACTAATAGGTATCAGATAGATTATATAATGGTAAGACAGAGATTTAGGAATCAGGTTTTAAATTGTAAGACATTTCCAGGGGCAGATGTGGATTCTGACCACAATCTATTGGTTATGAACTGCAGATTGAAACTGAAGAAACTGCAAAAAGGTGGGAATTTAAGGAGATGGGACCTGGATAAACTGAAAAAACCAGAGGTTGTAGAGAGTTTCAGGGAGAGCATAAGGGAACAATTGACAGGAATGGGGGAAAGAAATACAGTAGAAGAAGAATGGGTAGCTCTGAGGGATGAAGTAGTGAAGGCAGCAGAGGATCAAGTAGGTAAAAAGACGAGGGCTAATAGAAATCCTTGGGTAACAGAAGAAATATTGAATTTAATTGATGAAAGGAGAAAATATAAAAATGCAGTAAATGAAGCAGGCAAAAGGGAATACAAACGTCTCAAAAATGAGATCGACAGAAAGTGCAGAATGGCTAAGCAGGGATGGCTAGAGGACAAATGTAAGGATGTAGAGGCTTGTCTCACTAGGAGTAAGATAGATACTGCCTACAGGAAAATTAAAGAGACCTTTGGAGAGAAGAGAACCACTTGTATGAATATCAAGAGCTCAGATGGCAACCCAGTTCTAAGCGAAGATGGGAAGGCAGAAAGGTGGAAGGAGTATATAGAGGGTTTATACAAGGGCGATGTACTTGAGGACAGTATTATGGAAATGGAAGAGGATGTAGATGAAGATGAAATGGGAGATAAGATACTGCGTGAAGAGTTTGACAGAGCACTGAAAGACCTGAGTCGAAACAAGGCCCCGGGAGTAGACAACATTCCATTAGAACTACTGACAGCCTTGGGAGAGCCAGTCATGACAAAACTCTACCATCTGGTGAGCAAGATGTATGAGACGGGCGAAATACCCACAGACTTCAAGAAGAATATAATAATTCCAATACCAAAGAAAGCAGGTGTTGACAGATGTGAAAATTACCGAACTATCAGTTTAATAAGTCACAGCTGCAAAATACTAACACGAATTCTTTACAGACGAATGGAAAAACTGGTAGAAGCGGACCTCGGGGAAGATCAGTTTGGATTCCGTAGAAATGTTGGAACACGTGAGACAATACTAACCTTACGACTTATCTTAGAAGAAAGATTAAGGAAAGGCAAACCTACGTTTCTAGCATTTGTAGACTTAGAGAAAGCTTTTGACAACGTTAACTGGAATACTCTCTTTCAAATTCTGAAGGTGGCAGGGGTAAAATACAGGGAGCGAAAGGCTATTTACAATTTGTACAGAAACCAGATGGCAGTTATAAGAGTCGAGGGGCATGAAAGGGAAGCAGTGGTTGGGAAGGGAGTGAGACAGGGTTGTAGCCTCTCCCCGATGTTATTCAATCTGTATATTGAGCAAGCAGTAAAGGAAACAAAAGAAAAATTCGGAGTAGGTATTAAAATTCATGGAGAAGAAGTAAAAACTTTGAGGTTCGCCGATGACATTGTAATTCTGTCAGAGACAGTAAAGGACTTGGAAGAGCAGTTGAACGGAATGGACAGTGTCTTGAAAGGAGGATATAAGATGAACATCAACAAAAACAAAACGAGGATAATGGAATGTAGTCAAATTAAATCGGGTGATGCTGAGGGGATTAGATTAGGAAATGAGACACTTAAAGTAGTAAAGGAGTTTTGCTATTTAGGGAGCAAAATAACTGATGATGGTCGAAGTAGAGAGGATATAAAATGTAGACTGGCAATGGCAAGGAAATCGTTTCTGAAGAAGAGAAATTTGTTAACATCGAGTATAGATTTAAGTGTCAGGAAGTCGTTTCTGAAAGTATTTGTATGGAGTGTAGCCATGTATGGAAGTGAAACATGGACGATAAACAGTTTGGACAAGAAGAGAATAGAAGCTTTCGAAATGTGGTGCTACAGAAGAATGCTGAAGATAAGGTGGGTAGATCACGTAACTAATGAGGAGGTATTGAATAGGATTGGGGAGAAGAGAAGTTTGTGGCTCAACTTGACTAGAAGAAGGGATCGGTTGGTAGGACATGTTTTGAGGCATCAAGGGATCACAAATTTAGCATTGGAGGGCAGCGTGGAGGGTAAAAATCATAGAGGGAGACCAAGAGATGAATACACTAAGCAGATTCAGAAGGATGTAGGTTGCAGTAGGTACTGGGAGATGAAGAAGCTTGCACAGGATAGAGTAGCATGGAGAGCTGCATCAAACCAGTCTCAGGACTGAAGACCACAACAACAACAACATTATCAATCCACATCTGACCAAGCGAGGTGGCAAGCGGCTAGCTCACTGGACTCGCATTCGGGAGGATGACGATTCAGTTCCATGTCCGGCCATCCTGATTTAGGTTTTCCTTGATTTCCCTAAATTGCTGAGACCGATGACCTCGCTGTCTGGTCTCCTCCCCCAAAAAGAAGAATCCACATCTGAAGTTAAGTATTTTAAAAGTCAACTATTATCTACATACTGTTGATGAAATTCAATCTCTTTGTGATAATCTTTGGCTTGCTGTTCCAATTAACCTGTAAATTTCAAACTTAATTTTTGCTAATGTCAAATAATAGTTATTACATTGACTGATTGGATAGTAATGTTAGAACATACATAGAATGTTCTAGCAAATTCCAAATTCTGTTAGTAATGAAATCGCAGAGCCTTCTAGAAATCATGTGTTTAACTATAAATAATTACTGGAGGCAGGAACTGAACCAGTGACTTGCACAACACTATACAGCAGCTGTATATGAACTGCTACGCCGTGGTGGACATTGCATAGCTTGTGCCTATATTCATGTTTCATTTAGCCACTATAGAAGTTGAGACATTTTTTGACTCATAAATTCAAATATTTTGGATGATTAATGCCATAAAATATATGGCATGGTATACAAAGATACAAAAATTAATGTGGATGTATCAAGTACCAACAGAAAACTTTTCATAACATCATAAGCAGTTATGATTTATTATTTGGAATTAAATTGAAAGCATAAGTGATTCCAACAACAGTAGAGGAAACAGATTCTTAAAATAACAAATATAGATAGTTAATTAAGTGGCATGTCCACTCAAAATTAAGGTCTCTTTACATCACCACAGCCAAAGTATAGAGCTATAAAATCACATGGAGAGAGACAGTTCTGTCAGTACCTATCTTTGGGAGGCAATATTCCAAAGGCTGTTGACCAACACATTTATAGTAGCAGAAAGAATGTAAAAATATAATACTAAATGCACTAAATAAAAATTTTCCATCATTTAGAATATATATTAAGATATTCACAAATTCAGGTATGTGAAAGTTCTGTGCTAATGTGTCATTTGAAAACTGGTGTGAGATATTTGCCAGAAAATATTTAAATATAATGTCCTGCATATTTTGCTCTATACTCAAACTGAATTTTATAGAGCATATATCACTTGCAAGAATCTTACCACATTGAAAACATGAAGTATAATGTTCTCATAGCACGACTGATTCATGGTGTGTTTTCAGGATTCTAGCTGAGTTAACAATTCTATTCTGTGCACAGTATTTCAGTGTCTGATCTAGTAGCATTTGTCAGGTATCTGAATAGGAATGTTTTATGTACTCACTTTCTGGAGTCTTAATCATGAAACATTGTTGTTAATTGTGCCCTTACTTAGAGCCATGTTTCACTTGCTACACCCAGTAAACCATTACATCAATCTCAACCGAAGACCCAATTTTTATGTGAGTGGGTTAAAGTATTCATCTAATGTGACACACCGCCTAGTTCAAAAAGAACTTCTTAATTTACAGTAACTGTAAATTTTTCCTTTGTGATATGTAACACTCAAGATTTAATGTAGATTACTGAGTGGAGTGGAGTGTCATGTTTGTGTTGTTTTATGATGATGAAAGAGAAGAGATAGGATGGAACCACATACTGACAAATAGCCTACTCCTTTTGATTAGTGCTAAGAGCCAACATCTCTATCCAGTGGATAGATCACCATCAACAGTACCAAATTCCCCATTTTTGTTTGCATTGTTGATGGTGATGAATGAGAAAGATGAGTGTGAAACTCAGTATTAGCACATAGCTTACTCTTATAAAATAGAAATAAGGGAGCCGTCAGTAGTATCCAAAGTCTTCACTTTGTGCTATGCTGCAGAGTGTTTAGGAATTTAATCCGGGATAATGGCACAAAATCTGCTGATCAGCATCTTTATACTCACACATCTCTTCCACCTGTTGGCCGAATACTGGGGCTGCATTATTCAGACCACCATGATATAGGATTTTTCATCACAATACAACGAAAATAACAGATCATATACATGTACACAAATTATATAAGTGAACTTCAAGAAGATAGGACAGATGGTTGGCCATGGCCTTGATAAAGGAATCAGCCTGGCATTTGTCTGAAGTGACTTAGGAAAACCATGGGAAACCTAAATCAGAATGCCTGGACAGAGCAAATTCCATCCTCTTGAATGTGGGGTCAGCAACTTAACAACTACAGTACCTTGTTTGGTTGGTCTGTTTTATCCAATGTTCTTTGAAATAAAGATATCAAACATGGAAACCCCAGGTCGGAGCTGCTGGTGGTTGTGGACATTTGTGCATGAGGTGTGCTTGCTTGTGGGAACACGCGTGTGTCTTTTCTTTGCTGATGATGGCTTTTCCCAGAAAAGAATCTCATAGCTGAAAACTGAGTGTATGTAAGAATAGTATGTTACCGTACCACAAGACGTTGACTGTTACAAAAAAGTTAGGACCTTATGAGGAAACCATGCAGATTACTTTTTTTTGCCAACATGTTAGTGTGCTCATTCCTCATTAACCAACAATCAGTATTTGTCCCTGAAGACCTTGTGCTTGTTATACCATCTATAAATTTATCCCCTATGCTTAATGTGACAAATTTTGTTCCCTCTTTATGTTAAAGTGTGCACTGTTTATTTTCTTTATTTTCACTGTTAATTTATTACATATTGCCCAATTGTAAACATCCTTGAGTGTTTCATTTGCTTTTTCTAATAGGAGTTCAGGTGTTAATTAATTAAATAGTACATAGAAATATAGAAATAGAAATATAGAAGTAAATATCCTTGATGTCGCAAAGCAGTTTAAATCACTTAATAAAGACAAGGCTTCCAGTCCAGATTATATACTAGTCAGGTTCCTCTCAGAGTATGTTGATACAATACCTCCATATTTAGCAGTTATATACAACTGACTTGCTCAGAGAAAGATCTGTACCTAAAGAATGAAAAATTGCTCAAGTCACACCAACACCCAGAAAGGGAAGTAGGAGTAATCCATTGAATTAGAGGCCCATATCACTAACGTTGATTTGCAGTAGGATTTTGGAACATATACTGTATTCGAACATTATGAAGTAACTCAAAGACAATGATTTATTGACACATAGTCAGCACTGATTCAGGAAATATCGTTCTTGTGAAACACAACTAGCTATTTATACTTATGAAATAATGAGTGTTATTGACAGGGGATGTCAAATTGATTCCATATTTTTTAGATTTCCAGAAGGCTTTCAACACCGTTCCTCACAAGTGTCTTCTAACCAAACTGCATGCCTATGGAATATGACCTCAGTTGTGTGACTGGATTCATGATTTCCTGTCAGAAAGGTCACAGTCCATAGAAATAGATGGAAAGTCATTGAGTGAAACAGAAGTAATATCCAGTGCTCCCCAAGGAAGTGTTACAGGCCCTCTATTGCTCCTGATCTATATTAACGATATAAGAGACAGTCTTAATAGCTGTTCTAGATTGTTTGCAGATGATGCTCTCATTTACTGTCTTGTAAAGTCATCAGATGATCAAAATGAATTGCAAAATGATTTGGATAAGATATTTATTTGTATGGTGCAAAAAGTGGCAATTGACCCTGAATAAAGAAAAGTGTGAAGTTATTCACATGAGTACTAAAAGAAATCCACTAAATTTTGATTATGCGATAAGTCACACGAATCTGAAAGCTGTAAATTCAACTAAAAGCTTAGGGATTACAATAATAAATAACCTATATTGGAACAATCACATAGGTAATGTTGTGGGTAGAGCAAACCAAAGACTGCAATTCATTGGCAGAACACTTAGAAGGTGCTACAGGTCTACTAAAGAGACTGCATACATCACACTTGTCCGCCCTATTCTGGAGTATTGTTGTGTGTTGTGGGATCCGCATCAGGTGGGACTGACGGATGTCATTGAAAAAGTACAAAGAAGGGCAGCTTCTTTTTTATTATCATGAAATAGGGGAGATTGTGCCACAGACATGTTGTGTGAATTGGAGTAGCAATCATTAAAAAAAGGCATTTTTCATTGCAATGGGATCTTCTCATGAAATTTCAATCACCAGTTTTCTCTTTCAATTGCAAAAATATTCTGTTGACACCCATCTACATAGGGAGAAATGATCATCATGATAAAATTTTAAAAAATTCGTGCTTCGCAAAGAAAAATTTAAGTGCTTGTTTTTCCCATGCACCGTTCGAGAGTGGAACGGTAGAGATACAGCTTGAAAGTCATTCATTGAATGCTCTGCCAGGCACTCTATTGTGAATAGCAGAGTAATCATGTAGATGTAGACATGGAAAATACAAAGTGTGTGTGTGTGTGTGTGTGTGTGTGTTGGAAGAGGAGTGTCCATATGTTACTACTACTTCCTATGTGTAATCTTCTTTAATTCTCTCTAGATGGTCCAGGATGTGGACTATATTGTGAAAGTAACTGGTAAAAATGCAGCTGGTGTGGAGGGTCCTGAAATAACTCACACATTACGAATGACCAGTGGCTCTGCAAGTAAGTTGACCCAAGGAGTTACACCATCACTTTATCTCTCAGCGCCTTTGATGTCTTACGCTGATACAGAACTTCTAGTTGAAGCTGAAGTGGCTCCAGATGCTGAATCTGTTCAACAGGTAATGTAAAACACTCATCACTATTTGCTGAATGTTTATTCATAAATGGTGACAAAGAAGTGATAAGTGATCTTATGTATCTATTGAAATTACAAATTATTGTAACTCATCACAATTTATTTTATTTCCACTGTGTGTTTTGGAGGTTTAAATCACCATCATTAGGGTGATTCATGTCAATTAAGAAGATACTTTTATCAAGAGCTCCCATATGCAGACAGCAATGGGGTGGAGGGGGGGAGGGGGGGGGGGGCAAAGACCCCCTTCCATACCTCACCTCTGCTCTTTGGGAAAGGAAAAAATAAGTGAGGCAGGTTTTTCTTTTAAGAAAATGATTTAAAAGTCAGTATGACACAGGATTTTAACAGTGTCAGGACTGGAACTTTATTATGGCTATTTACAAGTCACCATTTGTCTTCCAAAATATTAAAAATTTTCCAAACTCTCAGGCTTTTGCTTTCCCTATAGACTTTCATAAGGGCTCTCTTGACACACGTATTGTATGTACGACATTTGGATACCTTTGTCATTGGCCCCATCAGTTACAGGATTTTTTTCCTGTCGTATTTATATGACGTACCCTTGTATCAGTTATTTTACTCATTATAAAATGTTCTGTTGCATAAAATAATTATAGGTTATGATAATTTACAGTTCTGTCAGGCAATGTTTTTGCCACCCAATTCTACAATGTTATTTATTATGAGAGGCAGTCAAATGAAAACTGAACACCCGCTACAGTGGGGCCATGGAATGGTTCCATTCAAAAGTAATCACCACACACATTAAGACATTTACCCCACTGGGAGATGAGATGATCTGTCCCTGTTTCCTAGAACTTGGTCAGTGGCTTATGGTTCTACAATCTCACCTGCTCCTGCATTTTGTCACCCTACTGAAACTGACATCCACATGAGATTCTTGGGGCTGCTAAGGATGTGACAATTACGTGGTGAAAGATCTGAGCTGTACAGAGGATGTTTGATTGTTTTCCAAACAAATTGCTGAAGTGTAGCTTTCATCCAATGGGCAGCATGAGAGCAGGCATTATTGTGCAACATGATGATTCTGTCCGACAGCATTCTGACATTCCAAGGGCAAATGGCAGACCCAACATCTCACATCTCCCACAAAATGAAATCCAAAGCTGTTAACACAAGTTCTGGAAAGGTCATCATGACCTTCTTCTACAATTACAGGGACCCTCTGCTTGTCATGTTTTTTGAGTGTGGATCCACAATAAATATACAGTGCTATGAAAACACTTTGCAGAAACCCAAAACAGTGACTTTCCATAACATCAAAACACTCAGGAATGCTGTAGAATGGTTAAATGATAACATTCAACCCCATATTGCCAATTGAATGAACGCTGCACTTCAGCGATCTGGTTGGGAAACACTGCAGTACCCTCCATACAGCCCGATTTCTCACCATGTGATTCCCAGATCTCTGGCAACCTGAAGAAGAACATTCATGGTCATCGATTTCCATCATACAAGGAAGTGCAAGAGTAGGTTTAGTTGTGGATCCGTCAGCAGCTGACCGCATTCTATGAAACATGAATTGATTGTCATCTCTTCCAGTGGGATAAATGCCTTAATGCATGTGATGATTGCTATTGGATGGAACCATTCCATGGTTCTGTTGTAGTGGGTGTTCCATTTTAATTTCTAAGTGGCATGAGCCTATTATATGAAGCACATTTGGTACATAATGTTGAGTTCTACAATTACATTGACACAACAGTGGGCTTTGTTAAGTCAGTAGGCACATAAACAAGTGCGTGTGTGCACATGCTTTAACCAGGCTACATTGTCTCAATGCTGGGGCCAGAATGGGTTTGGGATTGACTTGAATGCTGCAAGAGGAGCAAATGTTTTACTTGTGCAATGGATCTATGAGCTGTGTAAAGGGAGGGGCGAAGGCTAGGGAGGAGAAGGGAAAACAAGGGGAGAAGATAGGTCTGCAGCACCAGAGGAAGTTTGTCCAGATGCTGACAGGAGTAGCTGCATGTTGTGTGATTCTTATCATGGAGTAGAGGGTAGAATAAAGTGAATAAATGAGACCACTGAGAAGATGAGAATGTAATGGGGTGAAAGGAGCAGGAAACTGATTGAAAACAGGTGCTGATGCCAAAACAGGACAAGGACTGTCGGAAAGGACAGGATGATATTAGTGAGTTTTGAAAAAATAGATCCCCCTCCACTCAGTGAAGTTGATGTTACATGAGTTGCAGCAGGACAAGATATAATCTAAGTGACATGAGCTACAAAGCATCACTGAAGTAGACCTCACCACATTAGGCACTTAGAAGTTGACATTGAAAAGGGCAGATATCTGATTATTGATATGGTGCTATAAAAAGTCATATTTTAGTTTCAGTGGAGATGAAATGTTGTGTGACTGCTTTCACAGTTGGGTATGCTTTTGAAGAGATAGGATACATATATTGTAGTACTGGAATAGTACGTGTTGGATGACTGCATAGGGATAGGTCTTGCACCTGCATGTGTTGCATAGATATGATCCGTGTTACCCCAAGTGCTTGGGAGCAGGAGTGGCACAAGGAATGATCAGGATATTTCATGTGTTTGGTGGATGGCTGATTATCACTTAGAAGAAGGTGAGGGGGAATTTTGTGAAGATTATTCCTCATTTTTGAAAGATGAAAATAGTTGAAGCCTTAGGGAAGAATAGAGTTCAAATGTTCCAGTCCAGGATGGAATGGAGTAGTGATAAGGATGCATCTTTGTAGTCGATTAGTGAGTACGTCATGAATGCTAATAGCATAGGGGGGTGTGGCACAGGAGAAAAGGAGGTACGGGAGATGGTCCATATCTGAAAGATTGTACAAGCTGTAGATTAGATTAAGTTCGGTGTTTCTTCTGTAGAGCCTTAGAGAGGAGATCTTGGATCCTCAGTAGGCTATTCACTAATACAGGTAGGATTTGTACATGCTTCATCTTGTATATATACAGCTGAGAAATGTATGTCAACACATACAACAACCAGAAGTTTCACAGGCATGAAGATCTATTGTTCTGCCACAGTTCTCATTGCAGTGCATTGAGGACATTTTTATTCAAAGAAAATTTGTCAGTTAGTGACTTATGCTAAATTACTGTAGGATATATAATATCATGCAAAGTATTTGCACCCACCAGGGTGGGGAAGTGCATATTGTTAAACGGTTATGGTAATGGAAAGCCCTGATGGAAAATAAATAATTTGAGGAATAAAGGTAATAACTTACTGACTGGCACATAAGCAAGAAAGAGCACTTTGCCAGCTTTGGACAATATTGTCCTGGCTGACTACACTATACTGGCGCTGCAGCTTGACTAGGGCAAGCTACAGTCCCAGCACAATGTAATCCACCTGGACAGTGTAGTTGCGCAGGTGTATGTGTACTCTATAGCTCTAAAAAAGGATTCGTCCAAAAGCTAGCTAAGTTATCGGTCTTGTTTATGTGCCTTTTGACAGCTTATTAGTCAGTTAATTATTTAATGATTATAAGTTCAACAGGGAGCACGTTATGCATTCAATTGTTAAATAAACATGTGTGTTTTCTTGAGAGCTATAGATAGCAAGTGAGGGGGAACGCCTAACACATGACTTCCCACAGTGTGGCCCCTCGCTTTCTCTCAACAAACCAAATACAGTGAGATGTCTTGTTTACATCTGTGATTATAATGGTGTCACACTAAGAAAAACACTTGATATACTGCCAGCAGTTGAAGAGTCAAGAGACAGAATGAACATCATGACTACAAAGGTCTGTCACAAAATATGTCACCATGACAAGTGTCCTTTGGCTTCCAGTATTTAAGAATGAAACAAAATATACCTTGAAGGAACCATTGCTCAAAAGTGAGTTCTCAGTGAGAGCATAGAAAAAGATAAGCATATTCCCATTTATTCAGTATCTTCATCCAAAAATGTATAACAACTTCGTGTGATCAATCAAAACAATATTGTAGTATTCACATTAAATGAAGCATCTAAACAAATCATGATATGTCCAAATGCTGTCTCATAAAAAATCTGTAATGTCTGCTAGATAGCGCTTCTTTAAAACTACAGTAATAATGTGCTGTTTACAAAGAATGCACAAGTTTTTTTGTTGTATGAGAAACATATACCTCACAATAATATTTCAATTGACACTTTGAAAAACAAATAATAGACAATAGTGGTTCTTATCTGTGTTTTGAATTAATAAATTTACATAAGGGTTAAGTGTAAAGTCATTATAAATCTGGATAAATTGATTGCCATCTGTAAATTAGCTAACAGTTTTAATAGCATAATATGATAGCATGGTGCATGGAGTGTGAAAATAACTGTGTATAACAATGAAAACAATCAATTAGTGATAAAATTACTTAATTGGATACATAAAAAATCTACTCACCAAGCAGCGGCAGAACACAAACATAAAAGACTGTTGTGACTGGCAAGCTTTAGGAGCCAGTGGCTCCTTCTTCAGGCAGAAGGGTTGAATGCGAAGGAAGAAGGGTGAAGGTAAAGGACTGGAGATGTCTAGAAGAAGGGGTAGATTTTGGGAAAATCACCCAGGGCCATGTCAGGGGAGACTTACGGTACGGTATGAGAAGGAAAGACTGATTGTTGGGGATTGCATCAGATGAGATTTGAAAACCTGAGATCTTAAAGTTGGAAGACAGGGTAATATACAAGACAGAGATTACTACTAAAACATCATGCACGAGTTAATAACAGTGAGTAGCTAAATGCATTGTATGTAACAGAGGTGGGAGGGGGCGTTGAAAAAGAGACAGGAAAGACAATGAAAGATGTAGAAAACTAAAACGGAGTGAAGCAAGGAGTAGTTACAGTGAAGAAAAGCTGAGAGGCAAGAAATTAATGTAAATTAAGGCCAGGTGGGTGGTGAGAGCCAAGGACATGTTGTAGTGCTAGTTCCCACCAGAGAGTTCTAAAAAAAATGGTGTCTGAGGGAAGAATCCAGATGGCAAGTATGGTGAAACAGGTGCCGAGTTCACGAATGTCATGTTGTAGAGCGTGCTCTGCAACAGGCAACAAGTTGCCAGTATATACCCTCTGCCTATGCCCATTCATCCTAATTGATAATTTGGTGGTAGTCATGCTGATGAAGAAGGCTGAGCTGTGTTTACATATCAGCTGGTATATGACAAGTGTTGTTTTGCAGGTGGCATTCCCTTTGATGGTATATGTTTTGCCAGTTACAGGGCTATCATAGGTGGTGGTAGAAGGGTGCACAGGGCAAGTCTTGCAGTGGGGATGGTCACAGGGGTAGGAGCCATAGGGTAGGGAGATGGGTGCAGAAGGAGCATAGGGTCTGACAAGAATATTGTGGAGATTTGGAGGGCGGCGGAAAGCTATTCTAAATAACTATATAGATACAGTGCGTTTCTGCATGATTAGACAACAGGGAGGGCTTCATCAGAATCTCTGCTCCTCCTGACAGTGAGTGAGTTGACTTCCTCACACAATTTTAGAAGGTAGAGGAGGACCAAAGTGATATATAGATGCCTATTCATTAAGAGTTTTACAATAGATATAACTAGGACAACATTTATGAACTCATTCAGCAAATTAGTACATTGACTGCCAACTACCAGTTTTCTTATACCTTATGAGCTGACTATGGGTACCAATTACAGGTTACTTTGTACAAAATCAGTTTCTACATAAAGCCAAGTACGGAAACACTCACAGCAAATATATGTGAGGTAGTGAGCACCAGATACAGGTACAGTGAATAGCATGGGTATGGTGTAACATAATTTTCATTTTCTCACTGTAAATAAAGTAACTTAATAGTGCTTACAAAATTTCATACAAATAATATAGTTTTGCCATAAAACATAGACATTGTATTCCAGGAAGTAATAAAAAATTAAGTTCATTTTATTGATGACATGTCTCGAAACATTCTCTATTCTTCTACTTTTTTCTGTATGACTGGTATCTTATTCACTATCAATGAATGAATAATTTTTTCTATACAAGATAGAGATCAGAGACTTCTTCCAGTTACTTGAAAATAAAACAGATGTAGATATACATCTGTTACAACAGAGAAATCTTATTCAGTCATCTAATATTTTTTACAGAACTTAATAATAAGAAACTATTTCAATGGATTGATTGACACTTGAAATGCAATTCCTGTATTACAGAAAATGTATGGGCAACCTCCAGTTGTGAAATTGAAAGCGTTCTCGCTTCCCGAGCACCGGGTCCTGGGTTCGATTCCCGGCGGGGTCAGGAATTTTTCCTGCCTCGAGATGACTGGGTGTTATTGTGTCATCTTCATCATTATCATTCATCCCCATTACGGTCGGAGGAAGGCAATGGCAAACCACCTCCACTAGGACCTTGCCTAGTAAGGCGGCGCAGTTCTCCCGCGTCGCTCCCCTAAGCTCTGTAAAGAAGTATGGGACTCACCATCATCATCATCATACTGCACCAAGACTCAGTCCCAGATTTCCTGCTTGTCATTAGCAGTTGCCTCAACAATTTTGGATATCCAAGCACACTTCACAGCCACTCCTAAACTCCTATATGTCACTGTCCATGTGCACTTGTACACTTACTGTAATGCCTGTACAGGGGAAACATTTAATCAAAAGTCGCTAGCCTGGTATCAGCAGATAAATGAGATATTGCAGTGTCTCCATTTGCAATAAGTATGATGAAATGTTCCTTCAGATGTGCATGCATGCATGCAGTTGTAGCACAGAAGTGCCACCTCTGGATGCAGTGTTGGGGCAGAACGAGGTACCATTAGCAAGATCATCACCGAGATGTATTGATGAAACCACGGACACTGGCACACAGTTGCCTGCCATCTTGGCCTCAGTTCACTGACCGCATCTGCTGCCACCACCTGTGGATGCTGTATCTGCACCTGCAGAACTTGGATAGTCAGTAAATTATTTGCCGCCACTGGCTACCTTCAACTTCTGCAGCTACTCTCACCTCCACCAGCTAACCACTCACCCACATCCAGTCCACACCCTTTACATGTGACTGAAATTGATTTTGATGAATAAAATAGACAATACAGCAAATTTTGGTAAAATACATTTTTAAGTAATGATTTTCTGCTAACCTTTCTGTTGTTACATACTTTCCCTCACACTTAGGTTTACAGAGTTACAAAATTTGTCCTTATATAGCTCATATCCTTCATTCTACTATGCTTCCATCATATCAGAAACTTGAACCATCTCTGTCATTTCCTCTAAACTTACCATGACAGATGCCTATCTTGAATACTACGCCACTATATTCTCAGAGTTCCTCAAATTTCACAGCATACTTTTGGTTCTTCTTTTGATACTGCCTGAAAAACGGATGACCATATCTCAGAATCATTGATTCCTCAATGCAAAGTATCTTGTCTGAAGCATAATTATTGCTCATGATACTATAAAAATGAACTGATCTAATTTTGCAGTTTTGATCATTGAGCTGTGTGAGATATTAAATCATGTCAATAACAGCTGAAATACACACATCAAAAAATGTTTTGCGCCACCTCGGTTCCGAGGGTTCCAGATCCTGTACATAAAATTGCAGTATAGATCAACATAAACATCATTTCTGCCCTTTTTATTCCTCATGAAAACCACACATTGCATGTTGTACCACCATACAGCGATACCTTCAGAGGTGGTGGTCCAGATTGCTGTACACACCGGTACCTCTAGTACCCAGTAGCATGATCTCTTGCATTGATGCATGCCTGTATTTGTCATGGCATACTATCCACAAGTTCATCAAGGCACTGTTGGTCCAGATTATCCCACTCCTCAACGGCAATTTGCCATAGTTCCCTCAGAGTGATTGGTGGGTCACGTTGTCCATAAACAGCCCTTTTCAATCTATCCCAGGCATGTTCGATGTGGTTCATGTCTGGAGAACATGCTGGCCACTCTAGTCAAGCAATGTAGTTATCCTGAAGGAAGTCATTCTCAAGATGTGCATGATGGGGGCACAAATTGTTGTCCATGAAGGCAAATGCCTCGCCAATGTGCTGCCGATATGGTTGCACTATCAGTTGGAGGATGGCATTCATGTATCGTACAGCCATTATGGCGCCTCCCATGCCCACCAGAGGTGTACGTTGGCCCCACACAATGCCACCCCAAAACAGCATGGAACCTTCACCTTGCTGCACTTGCTGAACAGTGTGTCTAAGGCTTTCAGCCTGACCGTGTTGCCTCCAAACACATCTCCAACGATTGTCTGGTTGAAGCATATGCCACACTCATCGGTGAAGAGAACATGATGCCAATCCTGAGCGGTCGATTCAGCATGTTGTTGGGCACATGTGTACTTTGCTGAGTGGTGTCGTGGTTGCAAAGATGTACCTCGCCATGGACATCGGGAGTGAAGTTGCACATCATGCGGCCTATCCCTTTCCGCCCTGAACACCTTTTTTTTTTTAAAAAAAAAAAATGGTGAATAAAGTTGAATTTCCTGTATACTTGGGCATAGTAGACACTGGGAAAAATAATAAAAAAACTCTTCCATAAAAAATGTAGCGGGAAAACAACTAGCACAATCGTGAGGGTCAGGTTTTATTTCACCAAAATTTTTCTCTGACTTCCCGCTATTTGTTTGATATTATAAGTTACCTGAGGAACAGTTATGAATAAAAAATTATTCTTTCATTACTTTTATTTATTAGTTATTATAAAAAATGTTACATAGATTGCAAATCGTATTCTGTGGCCAAAAAATTAATAATTTTTTTTTATTTGTTTTGTAACACAAAGTCATGGTTCAGACTGCTTCACTTTTCGTGAAATAATTTGAAACAATCCTTTCCTTTTGCAAGACATAAGTACTGATTGCATTTTATGCACTTTGTCTTTGTTCTGGGCCTGCAGCGCTCATACTGACATGTTCATGGTGACAAAATATCATCCACTGTCGGCCAGTGAGCATACCCATCATATCGCTTGTTCAAACTTGGTTTCGGATGGGGTTTGTAAACTTTTGCCTTTGTGGGGGTACTTAGCGTATCATCTAACGGTGTTTCTAACTCTTCAGCTCTCCTCTTTCTGTCTGGACATGACAGAAGAGCCTCAGCTAAAGACATTCTAAATTCCAACAGATCCATAATGTTCTTTTTGGCAGTCTGGTTTTCACGACAGGTCTATGAAATGCAGCAAGCACTTGAGTGTCCATTTTCTGGTTCTGAACCATGTTCGGTAACACTCAACCTGCTGGTCATGAATGTCTACGCCACCCATATTGGCATTGTACTGCTGAATTACAAAAGGGCAATCTACATCAAGATAGTGACCCTCCTGACAACACCACCTTTGAACTTTACATTTTGGCTCAATGCCAACACAACTGGATGCTATCACGACCCTCTGACTGTCCTGCCACTCAGCTTCATCTGCTCTAACATAGGAATGACACTCTCCTCTTTTCATTCTTCCCTTCTTAATTCTGTTTACCATTATTGTGCCAGTACCCTCAATTCCTTTCTCCTTAAGTTTTGCTAAGAGAGGAATTGTGGTAAAGTACCTATCAAAATAAACAAAACTTCCTTGTGGGAGAGTCTGTGTTAGTCGTAAAATAACAGAAGGGCCTAATCCTAATGACTTATCACCCACAGGTGCAGTAGCCTATACCTGATGCTGAGGTCATGATAAAGTTTTGAAGATCTACGGGCCTTGGTTTTCCTTTAACATATTGCTTCAGTTTGCAACGCCCAGTAAAAGGTATCATTTGCTCATCAATACTGTAGTAGTTAAAGCTACAAGGCAAACTGTGACATCTTCTTCTTACTGTGTCGATCACTGGCTGAACTTTCCACAGTCTATTAGTTTTAGACTCTTCAGGTGGTTTTATAGTATCAACAAAATGCACATTATTCCTGAGTGCAAGGAACCGGTCTCTAGACACAGTGTCACTAATAGCTGATAAAGAAATAGATTTCTTCCAGTACATGGGTAGCCTAGGATACCTTATGCACCCTATCATTAAATTTATCCCAAAAACACCTTCAGTTCATGAGCTGTAGTCCCTAGGGATTTCCCTGTCTTTGCAACACTATACATATTTGTATATTTCGCTGCCTCTTCAAAAAACTTTTCACTGAAATATTCACATAAATATTCAGCAGGAGTTCCAATTGGTGAAGGACTCTAGAATTAAAATGAAGATATTTTAGTAAGAAAAGGGGAATGATACACGAAATAGGTAACTCAGATCGCACCTCTTTGTCACTGACCTCAACAGCGCTGTAATTAATGTTTGGTGGATGAAACTTCTGAACAAAATCTCCAAAAAAGCATTGGTCTGACACCTTCTGTGACACTGTGTGAACTCCTGCGCTCTTCAGGAACTTCAGGAACTTCTTCAGCACTCAAATCAGCATCAGACGAGTTGTCTGCCTGCTGAATATTTGAAGGAGAAGGAACAAACTCATCGTCTTCATCTGACGAAATGCCACTCAAATCCGAATCCTCTAATAGAGAATGGATTTGACTGTCTGATAAACCTGCATACAATAACAGGAATCTGCATAAAAACTTTCCCATTCAAAACTGTATGAAAAGCAGTAATATAGGGAGGCCAATGACACAATCAACAACACCCACTGGAGGATGAAGTTACACAGTCAACACCTAACCTGCACAATCGGGCTAGTACAAATTTAACGCACAATTACTGTGCAAAGATATGAAGTTACTAATAATTATCAATATCACAACGTTATACACACTATTACGAAAAACCAGATCCAGCAAATCACCGAAACAATTCAATTTAACTTAATTATGAGCTACTAACCAGGCGCCGGCATAATGCTCACTTCTCGATCAATTTAAACAACATGTGCTGCAATCTGTTGGCGCCGAATGGCAACATAAACATGAGAAACGCATAGCACACAACTTGCACGATCATTGCAGGTCAGTTGGAAGCAAGACAAGAGATTCAGTTTGTCGTAAAAAAATAAAAAACGAGCCCGCACGATCATGTGGGTTTGGGTGGAAACGGCCATTGCACACAGTTCGAGTCGTAACATGACATCCTGTGGCTGCATGAAAAGCATTATTCAACATGGTGGCGTTGATGTCAGGGGTTCTCTGAGCCATAATCCATAGGCAGTGGTCATCCATTGCAGAAGTAGCCCTTGGGCGGCCTGAGCAGGCATGTCATCGACAGTTCCTCTTTCAGTGTATCTCCTCCTTGTCCGAACAACATCACTTTGGTTTACTCTGAGACACCTGGACACTTCCCTCGTTGAGAGCACTTCCTGGCGCAAAGTAACAATCTGGACATGATTGAACCACAGTATTAACCATCAAGGTATGGTTGAACTACAGACAACATGAGCCATGTACCTCCTTCCTGGTGGAATGACTGGAAGTGATCGGCTGTCGGAGTCCCTCTGCCTAATAGGCACTGCTCATGCATGGTTGTTTACATCTTTGGGCAGGTTTAGTGATACCTCTGAGCAGTCAAAGGGACTGTGTCTGTGATACAATACCCACAGTCAATGTCTATCTTAAGGAGTTCTATGAACTGGGGTGATGCAAAACGTTTTTTGATGTGTGTATATTGCTGCTTATTACAGATTGCCAGAATATGATAGTGTAAAAGGACTTGTACTCCAGTAATGTTGTATTAATAGAATACAACATCATCCTATGGACCACAGTCCCAGATGATGATGATGATGTTTTCTTCTATTGGATAGGTCTATCTCTGCAAGTTCAGTAGTATCCAATCCTCCGAACTTTTTGTCATCCTTTTTATAGCTGTGTGTGACACATTTATCTTGATGTTGTCAGTTGACTGCAACTTCTCCTACCTCAGGTCCTCCTTACAGTCACCAGTTCTTCTAGTGAATCCATTATTATACAATCTCTTGTCATTCAGTGTCCAAGCCAATTTCTTTCCATCTTCTTAATTCTTTCTGGTGTTTGTCTTTTTTCATTCGCCCTTTGCAAAACAATCAAACAGGGGAAAGTCAAGATAGGAATATCAACAATGTAGGAAAAGGCAGATTGCTACTTACTCTCTTATGCCAATCTTTTTATGGGCCATCTAGAGGAGACCTTCCTAGCCTCCCAAAACATCAAACCCCTAGTCTGGTTCGGGTTCATTGATGATATCTTCATGGTCTCGACTCAGGGCCAAGGCACCCATCTTCGTTCCTTCACAACCTCGACACCTTCTCTCCCATCTGCTTCATGTGGTCCTCCTCAACACAGCGTGCTACCTTCCTAGATGCTGACCTCCTCCTCTCTGATGGCTCCATGTGCACCTCTGTGCACATTAAACCCACCAATCAGCAACAGTATCTGCATTTCGACAGCTGTCATCCCTTTCACACCAAAAAATCCCTCCCATACAGCCTGGCCAACCAGGTACAGCATATCTGCATTGACAAAATCTCCCTTGCTCAGTACGTTGAGGGCCTCACTGAGCCCTTCACAGACAGGCACCATCCCCCAGACCAACTCCACAAACAGATCTTCTGTGCAGTTTTCCCTTACACCCCAATCCTCCCACCACCTGTGAGAACCAGCCACGAAGAATTGGACTGGTGCAACTGAACCACATCCTTTGCCAGGGCTTTGATCACCTATCATTGTGGTCTGAAATGAAGTGCCACCATACCTGAGATACTTCCCACCCCCTCAAAAGTGGTGATTCATCGCCCGCCCAATCTCCACAACATCCTAGTCCATCGCTATACCACTCCCAATCCTAGCTCCTTGCACAAGTGTCATTCGTGTGGAAGACCCAGGTGCAGAACCTGCTCAATCCACCCACCCAGCATACCGAGCAAGGTGGCGCAGTGGTTAGACGCTGGACTCGCATTCGGGAGGACGACGGTTCAATCCTGCGTCCGGCCATCCTGATTTAGGTTTTCTGTGATTTCCCTAAATCGCTCCAGGCAAATGCCGGGATGGTTCCTTTCAAAGGGCACAGCCGACTTCCTTCACCATTCTTCCCTAATCTGATGAGACCGATGACCTCGCTGTCTGGTCTCCTTCCCCAAAACCAACCAACTACCCACCCAGCACTTCCTATTCCACTAGTGCCACAGGTTTGTCTTACCCTATCAGGGATCAGGCCACCTGTGAAAGCACCCATGTCATTTACCAGTTCTGTTGCAATCATTGCACAGCTTTTTATGTTGGTATGACTACCAACCTGCTGTCCATGAGGATGAATGGTCACCACCAAACTTTGGCCAAGAGCTGTGTGGAATACCCTGTGGCATAACAAGCAGCTGAACATAACACACTTGATTCCACTGGCTGCTTCACATCTCAGTACATATGAATTCTTCCCTTACCACCAGCTTTTGTGAACTGTGCAGATGGGAGTTATCCTTACAACACATTCTCCTTTCCTGTAATTATCCTGGCCTCATTCTCATCATCTTCCATCCTGTTTATTTGCAGTCTTCTGCTAATGCATCTGCTGATCATTCCTCGCTCCTCTCCTTTTTTGCCTTTTTTTCTCCCATCTCCCTGTCCCACAACCTCCTGACACTGTACCTGTTGGCAGTCTAGTCCCTGCACACTCCACCAGACAGCATTTTTCTCTCTCCCCACCCATACACCATTGTCCCTTCCCTTCTCCTTCCCCACCCTCTCCAGATAGCTGCTTGCATCCTACATTATGTTACATTCTGGCCCGAGATGCTGCTCGAGTTGGTGGCCGTATGTGTGTGAACTGTGCTTGCTTGTGTGTGTGTGTGTGTGTGTGTGTGTGTGTGTGTGTGTGTGTGTGTTTTCTCTATTTTACTGATGAAATCTGTGGCTGAAAGCTATACATGAATGTCTTTTAAGTGTATTTGTTTGTGAAACAATGTTATTCCTTTCTTGTTATTCGTGTCCATCTTGCACCTTCCACTTTTCTCTAGATCCACATCTCAAAAGCCTCTAAGCATTTCTCCTCCCTCCACCACAGTGTTTATGCTTTGGCACCATACAGGCCAACATTCCATACAAAACACTTCACTAACCTCTTCCTCAGCTGTTTATTTGTTAGCCAACAGAAAAACTTCCATTTCAGTTATATCTGTAACCATATACTTCAAGTGGCTCCTCAATCTCCTCATCTACTTCTTTTGTATTCTGGCTTTTGGATATATTAATTTGTTCAACTAATAATGTAACAAATTCTTCAGAAGTGAGAGGGATTGGGGGTAGCACCAAATGTGTTGATGACAAAATATTTCAACTGATAATTCAATTCAAGTCACAATTTCAACTGTACTTTCTCACAGAACAAAACTACTGATCAATCTTAAGCAATTTCACTACATGTATCACTGTTACATGTAGTGCCCTGGTATTGGACCAGTCTGATCACCTACTTCATTTTGTTCTCTGTAATCACTGTCTGATTCCTCAGTAGAATGCTCATTTGAAGGTGGTTCATAGATACTTACCACCTGAGAATTAGCCCACTAACTTGTCCCATTCTCATTTGTTAATGTTGCCTAGCTATTCAAATTCTACATCACTCAGCTTCCACTTAATACTAATCATTTTATGAGGAAAATTAACCACAGCTAACTATCATCATCAGTGAACCATCTAAAAATAAGAATAGAATGGCTATTAATGTAATACAAGAAACATATTCGCTACATTATAAATATACTTGCAAATATGCAAGCTGACAGCAGATTGTTGACAATGAGTTATCTCATTACTGCCATCTGAGCAGAACGTGCTGCTCTGTACTACAAGAATACTTGCAGATGTTGCATGTGCAGTTTGCTCTTTCCGGCCATGACAGTCAGCATGTTAAACAAAGCTATAGGGAGATGAAGTATATACCATGAAAACAGTATGATCAAATAATATTTGCTGCTACTCCCCAATATATTTTCTATTGAGGTTTGTTCTAGAGAACTCTACACTCTTTTGAAGCAATGTAAAAATGTCTGCATGCCCATCTTCATATGAAAGATTTAAATCTATTATGAATTACAATATTTCATGTTGCAAGGAGGTTTTAAATACACTAATGCTAAAAGTTTCAAAATGTGATCATAAAGAGAATGATGATTATGCCATGAAAAATGGTTGATCCAGAAATACTTGCTGTTGTTCCTCAAAATGTTTTCTCTTGTATGGTTTGTTCTAAAGAACCTTGTGTATGTCAACATGCATGAGTCTATACCTAGATTTACATCTACTATGAATTAAAAAGTCTTTCATTGATGCAAAGATTGTTTAAATATGCTGGTGCCAAAATTTTCTATTTAATTCCCACAGAGCTTAAGAGCTAAAGAAACAGAGAGGCTGTTAAGCTGCTTCTTTTCTCCCCCCACCTGAGGGCAGTCTTCCTTCTCTGTTAATAAGTTGGCAAATGCAAACTTATAATATACATCATTATTAGAAAAAGACTCATCCAACCCCCAACCCAAAAAAAGTGTAAATATAAGTATTATTGTGATATGGTAATTATAATGTAGTAATTATGTATGTAATTTTTAAATCCATTGTTATATTGATTGATGAGTTTTTGAATCCAACTGTACTGATACCTTGTTTGCAATATAAAAGTATATTTAATGATTAAATCAAGCAGTGGAAAATACAGAATGGAATGTAACAATATGAAAAGGATAGTTGCTGCTCACTATATAGTGGCGATGGAGAGTTGCTAACAGGCACAACAAACAGACTCGCCGAAAGTGAACTTTCAGACAACAAGGCCTTTGTCAAAAACACACACACACACACACACACACACACACACGCACACACACACACACACACACACACACACACACACACACACAAACACAAACACAAACACAACTCACAGACACATGACCACAGTTTGGGGCAGGAAGGCGAGGGGGGGGGGGGATAGCTGGATAGGGATGGGGATGGTAAAGTGCTGGTTGGGGATCATACAGGGACGAGGTGGAGAGAGAGTAGGGCAGCTAGGTGCAGTTTGGTGGTTAGATAGAGGTCAGGGGGGAACAGAAAAGGAGAGAAGTAAAAAGACTGAGGGTGTTTTGGTGGAATAGAGAGCTGTGTAATGCTGGAATGGGAACAGGGAAGGGGCTAGATGGATAAGGACAATGACTAATGAAGGTTGAGGCCAGGAAGTTACAGGAACATAGGATATATTGCAGGCAGAGTTCCGGCCTGTGCAATTCAGAAAAGCTGCTGTTGGTGGGAAGGATCCAGATGACATAGGCTGTGAAGCAGTCATTGAAATGAAGAACATTGTGTTGGGTGGCACACTAAGCAGCTGAGTGGTCCAGCTGTTCCTTGCTCACATTTTGTTGGTGGCCATTCATGCAGAGAGACAGCTTGTTGGTTGTCATGTCCAGGTAGAATGCAGCACAGTGGTTGCAGTTTAGCTTGTAGATCACATGTCTAGTTTCACAGGTAGGGATAGATGATGTTTGTGACCAAACTGGAAGAGGTGGTGGTGGGAGGATGTATGGGACATGTTTCGCATGTAGGTCCATCACAGGGATATGACTCATGAGTCAAGGGGTTTGGAACAGGGGTTGTTTAGGGATGGACAAGGATATTGTGTACATTTGGTGGGAGGCAGTATACCACTGTGGGAGAAGCAGGAAGGATAGTAGGTAGGGCATTTCTCATTTCAGGGCACAACATGAAGCAGTTGAGACCCTGGTGGAGAATGTAATTCATTTGTTCCAGTCTTGTGTGCTACTGAGTCATGAGGGGAATGCTCCTCTTTGGCCAGATAGTGGGACACTGAGTGGTGGTGGGTGACTGGAAAGCTAAGGCATGGGAGATCTGTTTCTGTACAAGATTAGGTGGGTAATTATGGTCTGTGAGGGCCTCAGAAGGACCCTCAGTATATTTCGAGAGGGAGTGCTTGCCACTGCAGATGTGATGGCCATGGGTGGGTAGGCTGTATGGAAGGGACTTGGTATGGAATGGATGGCAGCTATTGAAGTGGAGGTATTGCTGGTGGTTGGTAGGTTTGATATGGACAGAGGTACTGAGGTGGATGTCAGCATCGAGGAAGGTGTGAACAGGAGATGTTGTTGAGGTTCTGGAGGAATGTGGATAGGGTGTCCTCACCTTTGATCCAGATCACGAAGATGGCATCAGTGAATCTGAATCAGCTGAAGGGTTTGAGATTCTGGGTGTTTAGGAAGGATTGCTGTAGATGGTCCATGAATAGGTTGGCATATGATGGTTCCATACAGGTGTCCATAGCCATATCCCATACTTGTTTGTAGGTAATGCCTTTAGAGAAGTAGTAATTGTGGGTGAGGACACAGTTGGTCATGGCAACTAGGAAGGAGGTTGTTGGTTTGGAATCGCTCAGGTGTTGGGAAAGGTAGTGTTCAATAGTGATAAGGCCATGGGCTTTAGGGATGTTAATGTCAAAGGAGATGGTATAAACAGTGACGAGCAGAGCACCATGTGGTAAAGAAACAGGAACTGAGGAGAGTCAGTGGAGGAAATTCTTGGTACATTTTATATAGGAGGGTAGGTTACAAGCAATAGGCTGAAGGTGTTGGTCTACGAGAGCAGAGATTCTCTCAGTGGGGGCACAGTAACCAGTCACAATGGGGTGTCCTGGGTGGTTTGGTTTTTAGACTTTAGAAAGCATGTAGAAGGTAGGAGTGCAGGGAGTAGTGGGGCTGAGGAGAGGTTCTGGGATGAGCTTAAAGATTTAAGGAGAGAATGGAGATCCTGCTGGATTTCTGGAATGAGGTTACTGTGGCAGGGTTTGTAAGGATATGAATGTGACAGCTGGCAGAGTCCTTCTGCCAGGTATTCCTTGTGGTTCAAAACAACAATGGTGGAGCATTTGTCAGCAGGTAGGATTATTAGGTCAGGATCAGTTTTTAGGTGGCAGATTGCAGCTCTTTCTGTGGATGTAAGGTTAGTTTGCATGTTGAGGGATTTGAGGAATAATGGTGAACCAAGGTTTGAGGTTAAGAAATTCTGGGAAGCTAACAGGGAGTGATTTGAGGACAATGGGAGTGGATCACCTATCCCGTCAAAAGCAGGGCTACTTGTGGAACCAGTGATATGATCTACAAGCTGATCTGCAACCACCATGCTGCATTCTATGTGGGCATGACAAGAACAGACATGAATGTCCACTTACCAAGAGTGGCCAGGAAACAGCTTGACAACTCTATTGCTGAGCATGCCACCCAACATGACATTCTTCATTTCAATGATTACTTCACAGCCTATATCATCTGGATCCTTAGCACCAACACGAGCTTTTCTGAAATGCACAGGTGGGAACTCTGTCTGGAATATATCCTATGTTCCCCTAACCCTCCTGGCCTCAAACTTCATTAGTCATTGCCCTTACCCATCTAGTCCCTTCCCTGTTCCCATTCTGGCACTGCACAACCTTCTGTTCAACCTATGCATCCTCAGTCTTTTTACTTCTCTCCTTTCCCACTACCACCCAACTGCATCTCACTGCCCTACTTTCTCTCCACCTCATCCCTGTATGCTCCTCTAGCAGCGCTTTACCATCCTCCACCCCTACCCAGCTATCCCTCCCTCTCCCCACCCCAGGTTCCTCCCTACTCCCACCACCCAGTTGCCTCTCCAGTCATGCACTGCTGCTCACAGTCTGGCTTCAACTGCCAGAGACTGTTGTCATGTGTGTGTGAGTTGTGTTTGTGTGAATGTATGTGTGTACGTTGTCTATTTTTGACAAAGGCCTTGTTGAGTGAAAGCTCACTTTCTGATAGTCTTTTTATTGTGCCTATCTGTACTCAGCATTTCCACTATTTGGTGAGTAGCAACTATCCTTTTCATATTGTTATATTTAAGGATTGTTTGATCAAGTACTATATTTGTGTGTTGTGTAACACCAGTAAATGTTGGTGTCACCAATGCTACTATGTTTAAAATCCAAGGCAAAATCATTGATCCATGAATCAACAGAACTTGTATACAGTAATAAAATTAAGAATAAACTAAACAAGTCACAGCCTGCAAGCCCTCGTTCAAATAGTATGTTTCATTTTGCATGGAACATGACCATACTCTGTGTGTGAAATATTGCTACTGGTATTAACTGACAAAATTTTTTTTTACTGTTATGCCACATCTTTTTATCTTTTATTTTCCTTTAAAACAGAACTTTATTATGTAGTTGAATTATTTTTACCTAATGTCATTCATTTGAAGCTCATTTATGAAATGCCTGAAGTTGTGAATTATGTATCTCATCAGTATAACATAATACAATCTATGGTTTGTCATAAATAGAAACTTTTTATTAACTTTCTTTACCTCATTTCATTATTACTATAATAAAACAATTTTAAAACTTATGGAGGTAATTGACATTAATTTTTATTTTTTATTTTTAGTGATATGGTGCATAACTGAAATAGATAATATTTATATCTAGACATTGAAGTTTTGCTTTTGATTTTCATTCTTCCAGTATCATTGGCTGGTGCAAGACATGAATGGTAACTCTGTGGATGTACCTCCTGCTGATGGTCCCATACTAAGAGTTCCACCAGCCACTCTCCGTGGTGGCTACACTTACAATGTCACCTGCACTACTGTCATCAACATGGAAACATTAAAAGTTAAGATCTGGGTTTTTTAACATGGTTTGTGTGGTGTAAATCAGTTTCAGTCATAGAAGCATCATCTCATCGTTACACATATAGTTCAGATTATGTTCATCATGTATTGAAAAATGTATTCATGCATAATACAATCCAGTAACCTTATGTAAATGTCCATTCCAAATACAAAATATTAAAGTAGTTTAGCCACAGAATGGAAATCACTATGTGCCCAGTTGTAAAACTAAGAAAGATACATTAGAGAATGATTATATTAGATTAGTCATGAATAAGAACCCATCCAATCAGTTACTGTGTGTGTTGTGATCAAAGTACCTGGTGTATGAAATGTGACACTCCTGTATGGCAACAATCAAACTTTTTCATTACATAGCGGAAAGAAGAGCTTGTCAGTGGAGAATACAACAGCGAGAAATTCCACCTTACAGTAGCATTGTCCCTAAAAGCACTAACTAAACTTAAGCCTGTAACTAAGTAACTATTTATCAGAAGGAATGTTCAACATTCAGCCAAAGAATAAGCACAACATAATTGTAAAACACAGCACCTCTGATGGCTAGCATGTAAATATTTGTTAGCTTGATACAAATAAGCATTTGCGATGCCACACAATACTGTACTACACCAAGAAGTGGTGATATTGGCTGCTACATCAGCTTCTTCAGGGGAAGTAGAGCATTATCCCAGAAGCATGCTGGAAAGTGGACATATCAACCTGATCTTGTTGTACATACTGGAGGTCTGTCTGCACTAGCCGGGAAAGGTGCCGGTGCTGTTGTTGCTGCTGGTGCTGGTGTAGACCAGCATCATGATACGATAGTAGTTGGCTCTTCTCAAAACGCATATGCTGGCTTCACTCAATCAAGGAAGATGGTAGTGGGCTTGTTGTTAACAAGCATGTTGATAGTGTGTGCTTCCTGTCATATGACCTTGTTTGGGCTCATATATAGTGGTTGTAGTACTGCTCAAACACATTCAGTACACAGCATGAAGTGCATACACTTGTCTAGGACCTGATGTACATAGCTGGAAGCCATGCCATGTCTTGATGCATGCTGGGGATGAATGTGAGAAATAGTCACAACTGTCTTGGGTGGGTGGTTGTAGGGAATATGCATCCACAAATGCTCCTGGTAGGCATAATGATTCACTGTAAACCAACTTGACTGCTAAAGAGTCTAAATCTGGTTTGTGGGTACTCCTCAGGCTGAGTAAAACCATTGGCAGGATGGTGGTCCACTTTGTCCTGTGGCACATCATGGCTGCCTTCAGAGAATGATGCCAGCATTCTATCATCCTGTTAGTGGTTGGGTGGTAGCTTGTAGTCTTATGGTGTACTGTGCCACATAATTTTGTAAGATGGGTCAACAGTTCAGACTAATATTGGTGTATGCTGTCCCCCATGTCATGTAGAAGACAGCCAAAATGCGATATCCAAATAGAAATGAAGGTGGAATATAAAGCCTCTGCCCAGATGTTATCTATTGGTGCTGCTTCTTTCCAGCAGGTGAGTCGATACAATCATTCCCTGTAAGTACTGTTGCCTATTTGATGGATGTAAAGAGCCTACAACTTAAATATGGACATGCATTAAGTGACCAGACATATCCAGAAAATCTCCCACTGGTGGAAGCAAATTTTGGTTGACCTTGTGCTACTGACATTTGATGCACCTAAATGCCTGGCCAAACAAATATGTGAGATTAGGTGAGTTATTGGTCTAACTCCAGGCTGACACAGATTATGTAGGCTGTTCAGTGCTCCTCTTTGGAATGTGGCAGGCAGGAAAGGTCAAGGTTTACCATTTTCCTTGTCACAATATAACTTTATTTTGGCTCCACGCACATTGACTAATTGGAGGTTCATGTTTATGATATATCTTTGAGTAGGGTTCTTGACTCTTGATCAGTCTGTTATGCTTTGGCAAGTTGAGCTAGATCAGTCGAACATGAGATGCTGCTGAACTGAGAAAGACAATTGGTGACTATATTGTCGATCCCAGAAATATGTGTCACATCCATGCTGAACTGGAATATGTATGTGGTGTATGAGTAAAGTAATGAGATTGACAACACTGCGTTGTTCTACTTGTGTAGACCAGCATGTTCATCCCTTCCAGATGCTTAATCTGCATTTCAGCTCTATACTGCCATTATGTGATTTGTGAGAGTGCCGTCAGTGAAACTGTGTTTTTGTTGTGTGCTATGAAAATGGAACATCAGGATTTAGAGCAATGTTATGCCATCAAGTTTTGTGTTAAGATTGGGAGACCCATGAGTATGACACTTGAAAAGTTGAAACAGTTCAACGGGGAACATTCTTTACCAAGGGCACAAGTTTTTCACTGGCAGAAGTCATTTTTGGAAGGCCAAGAACACACTCAGGGAGACCTTCAACTTCAAAAACCAATGTAAACATCAAATGTGTGCCTGCTCTTGTGAGATCAGACTGACGGTTAACAATAACAATGATAGGTGACCTGTTAAATTCAATCCCTTTCATTGTGTATCAAATTTTGACTGAAGATTTGCACATGCAAAAGATTTGTGCCAAAATGGTGCCGAAAAACCTTGCAACTGAGCAGAAGGACAATCAAAGAGATGTGTATGTTGATCTTCAAGAGAGGATTGCCAATGACCACAAATAGTTCAGTCAGGTGATCATAGGTGATTAATCCTGGGTTTTTGAGTATGATCCTAAGACAAAGTGGCAAAGAGAGGAGTGGCACACTGAGACATTTCATCAAATGAAAAAAGCTCAAATGAGCAAATCAAAGACCAAAACAATGCTGATTTGCTTTTTTGACAGTAGGGGTATCGTGCACATAGAACTTGTTCCTCCAGGACAAACTTTCAACCAAATATTTTACAAAGATGTCCTTGAGAGGCTGAGGAAAATGATGACTTGACTGGGAGCAGATACTGCACACAAATTGATGCTGCATAATGACAATGTCCCATGTTAAATGGTCCTTCCATCACATAATTTTTGGCCTCAAAAGGCATTTCTGTTGTTGAACAACACCCCCCGCCCTATTCATCTGCTCTCAGTACTTGTGGCTTTTTTCTTTTGCCAATATTGAAAAATGTCTTAAAAAGTCATCAGTTTGGGACTCTGTAGAACGTTCAAAAGAATATGACTGACACATTATAAGCCCAACAAGTTGAAGTACTGTTCCAAGACTGGAAACAATGACTCCACAAGTGTATAACGGCCAAAGGGAACTACTTTAAAGGGAGAAATGTTTTTTGAAACAAATGAAAGCTTTGGTAGATAAAAAATCAGTCTCATTACCTTTCTCACACACCTCATATACCAGTTGATTGCACTGCTGAGGTGAGTAATTGATACTGTTTTGGCAAAAAGCAAATGTAAAAGGCAGAGGTCAGTATAAATAATAAATTCCCTGGCTTCCCTTTGTGGTCAGAAGTATTTGAAGGCCTCATCGATACCAGAAGCTCTCTGTCACAAGTGCTCCATTTCTAGTGTGTCTGTGACAGCTTGCAGGAGAAGAAAACTGGAAGCTACCAAGGCCTATCATACAGTTGTTTTAGTGCACCACCAATTGCTGTCTGGCTCACATTGACCACTATCGCTAAGGGAGCATTTGGCTTGGTGAATGCAAGCAATGTAGCTTCCACTATGCTCTTCTTGGTTGCCTCAAAAGCAAAGATCATATCATCCACCCACAAAACTGGTGAGTTACCTTTGCTCTTTGAAACAGTGAGCACTGCCATTAATGGTTCGTCAACTTGGCGATACATGGCAGGTGCCGGCAATAGAAATTAAGCACACCAAGAAAATGACACAGTTCCTTATAAGTTCTTGGTTGTGGGATTTGCAAGATGGCTTCAATTTTCTCAGGTAAATGTAGGGAACCTGACAATGATATCTTATCCAGGAAGTTAACATGTGTCTAACTGAAAATGCAATTTGCAGTATTTAAAATTACAGTGTACTGTTCTAAACATTTAAACACCTCAGTTAGATGCTGCTGGTATTGTTCTGGTAAGGCTGAGAAAACCAGAATCTCATTCAGGTATGAAACGCAGAAGGTGAAACCTTATAATGCCAAATTCATTATCCTTTGTTGGGTTTGGACAGTGTTTCAGAGGCCAGATGTCATGAAACAACTCTTGAATAAACCAAATGGAGTAATTGTGGCTATCTTCAGTACATCTGTCTCGGCCACTGGAGTCTGAGGGTAGCCTTGGCACAATCTAGGACACGGAATATGATCATACTACTTAACACTAATTAATAGTCTCATAGTATGGGTATAGGATACCAATCCAGCACAATTCTGACATTGAGAGCTCAATAATCCCCACCTGGATTCCATGCTGCTTCTAGGCGTTGCCAGCCGGTGTGGCTGTGCAGTTCTAGGCGCTTCAGTCTGGAGCCGCGTGACCGCTACGGTTGCAGGTTTGAATCCTGCCTCGGGCATGGATGTGTGTGATGTCCTTAGGTTAGTTAGATTTAAGTAGTCCTAAGTTCTAAGGGACTGATGACCACAGATGTTAAGTCCCATAGTGCTCAGAGCCATTTGAACCATTTCTAGGCGTTAAGTCAAGTGGGGATGACAAAGGACTACTTGATGGGTGGATAACGCCTTCCGTAATTATGCTGTCGAACCAAGCTTTTGCTGTGGCCAGACAGTCTTGGGCCAAATGTCAGGGTCAGCAGGATATCGGTGGGCCATTGGTAGTTTTAAAATAATGCATAGTGTTGTGATGCTCCCCTCACAGTGCTCCAGCTGTTCATTTCAGGGCTGGGAATTTCAGTAGTCTGTGTACTCGCCTCTTGTAGCTTTTACGAATGTGACCTTGTCTGCATGTGTTACTACATTTCATCGGAAACCTGAGGTGGTTAATCTGGTTATCCATTAACTGGCCAAGTGTTCACCAAGTCTGGCAACATTTGGAACAGACTGGAAAATATGCCCCTCTTATGGGTTCTGATATGTCCACAATTGTCAAATCCCACACCACGTCAAGCCCTAATCCAAGATCTAGCTTGATCTACAATTACCAAACAATGGTATAGTAGGATTATTAGTTGCAGTGAGGCAGAGGGTGGTTGGTGATCACTTTCTACATAACTTTGTGCATTGAAATATGCAATAGTCTGGCCCAGTGCCCACCAGATATTTCCATCTCAACTTGCAGTTGCTTATGAACAGACATTGATCCCAGCAATCAGATGCCACACCTATGTCCAGTGGCAGATGATGGGTGTAGGACATAGTAGATTTGTGTACCAAATCTTTTGTGGTACTGACAGACACAGGTTTGATTTGTCCCAGGCATCAAGGAGGTAGTTGACGAGCTACTTCTCAATCTCTCTTGGTTATGGCCAATGTCCTTGCCATGATCCTGACAAGTCAACAGTTCACCAATCTGTTTCGTCAAAAAATCAACCCTGGCTACCAGAACATCATAATAAATACATATAACCATGGGCATCAACAAACTGTTGCATGATACCATCACTGCACTTATCTGTGTGGGTGTTATTGCATCAAATAATTTATCAGCCAATTCAACAACTGTGTGCAAAGCCATATCTGTTTGAGATTCTATAATAGCCTTCACTTGAGGTGGCACACCACTTCTCCACAATGTGTGCTGAAGACTATCAGCCATGGTACTGGTGACAACCTAACTCCTTAAGTGTTTCAAGTCTTAGACTCTATTTTCTTTCTAGAATTTACTACTGTTACTATATGCCTCTGTTTTAATAAGAGTGTTGTATGTCCTTCTGTTATTTCACAGGGCATATTGCAGGTTGAGATTACTCATCGAGGTCTCAAAGCAGTTATTACAGAAACAGAAATTGTGATTGGAACAGGGCATGAACTACAATTGGATGCATCTTTATCATATGATCCAGATAACAACCCTGGCAAAATTGAGGTAAAACTAATTAAATCATATATCTTCTGTCATACAGAATTAGCAGAATGGAAACAATTTATTGCTGTCTGACAACTTCATCTCTTATATATGCACACAGAAAGTAAGGAGTGACAACCAATTACCTACAGGCAATTGAAGGTCATCATATGGGTACATGTAACTAAAAAGAAATGCCCTTGCCTTTCACAGTAACTATACATGGCATGGATATATAAATATATGTGTGTGTGTTTTTTAAATTATGAGACAGACTTGTTGATAAGTAATTACCATCAGGATGCAAAATTTCAGTACTTCACCTGTGTGTGGTTCAACTCTTATATTGAAAACACCTCCCCCTCCCCCTCTTTGTGTTCATCTCTTCCTCCCTCTGTCTGTTCACCTCATCCTCTTACCTCTATCTGCCAGTCTCTTCCTCCCCACTCTATTTCTCTCTTCACTTCTCCTCTTCCTATCTTTGTCCATTTTCTCCGCACTTTTAATCTGACCATATCTTTCTCCCTCCTCCCTCTGACAAAATCCTCTTTCCTGTCTTTTTCCATCATCACCTTCCCAGTTCCTGTTCCACCTGCCCACTGTCACACATGTCAATTTTCAATCCATTATCTCTATTTACGCCTGGCATTCCTTATAACTCCCTACATAGCTCTATACACAGTGCTTACTATTTATTTCTGTTAAAACACTTTGACCATAAGTTTTCACCTTCTTATTTTCAATCATTTTTAACAAATTTTCAATGAAGTGTTTTCTCTCCTTATCATACAGCCATTTAATCCGTGTTTGTTTTACCTCCGCCAATTCTGGAAACTCTACTTTGCCCTAGCAAATTTCGAAACACACATCCTCTTTCTGAAATATTGTATGGTGCATGGTATCCCACCTAACTGGCTTACCATTGAAATTGGCACCTTGGGTTGTCATCCATCCTACCGCAAGAACTTTCATCTCTTTCATTTCCGACAGTCCCTCCCCCTCACCAACCTGGTCCTTCATAATTATAGAATCCAAGCTCAAACCATACTTGACAACTGTTTCTCCTTTCACAAAATCCTTTTACTCTGTGACCACAACATCCCTTGTCCTACCACTGCAATAGAGACTCTCAGCAGTTGGAACATTCCCAGCACCATCTGAGGAAGCTGTCCCAGCTACCTTCTGTCCTATGCCCATGTGGTGTTATCTATAACTGCCTCTCAATTTGATCCAACACCTCCCTCTCCCCCATCAACCCTCACAGGTCCCTGACCATGCCTTGCTGACTTACTCCACCCTCCATATCCCCAAAAAGTGCTTCTACTCTCCATGTAACAGACTTCCCCTAAACACCCATCCCGTATCACTGTTGTCAACCTTTCTGCCAAAACTCAGATCCATGCAGAAGTCTCAGGTATTTCTAAAGGCCTTGCCTTTATCCCAAAACCTAAATTCATTCATGCTGTTCTTCTAAAGGACCTTCTTTCCTTTACCCACTCTCTACAGTGGAAACATTTCTTTGCTGCATATCCCACTGACAACAGCTAACCAAAACCCCACCCAGACCCTTGCTTAAAACAGTTCCAACCTCCCTCCAACTGATCCTTATCCCATTCCATCTAGTCATCCTCTGATTATCTTTCAGGAATTCCTCACTTATAACCTGACCTTACCTTCCTAAATCCAACCCCAGTGAATCCAACATCACTCATATGGAACCCACAGCTATCTGTAACTGGAAAAGCACTCCAGATTTTATCATCCTTCCTGCAGAAGTAGGCTTCACCACAGTGGCTATGAATTGTAGTGACTTTGTGGCTGAGGGTCTCGCCAACTTTCTGACACCTCTGCATACAAACCTTATAACTGCAATCCCATCCCAGAAGTCTAGCAGGACCTCATTCAGCTCCTCAAAGGCCTTAGGTCCATATACTCCTACCTTTTACCTATTCCACAGACTAAATCCCACATGTCTCCTTAATAGTTGTCCCATTGTGGCTGGATACGAACCTCTGCCTCTTTTTTGACCAACATCTCCAAACCATTGCCCATAACCTCCAATCTACATTAAAGGCAATGCTCATTTCCTTTTCTGTCTCTCCACAGTTCCTGTCCCATTACCACTAGACTCCTTGTTGGTCACTGTGGATGTGATAGCCTTATACACCAACATTCTACATTGCCATGGCCTTTTGGCTATGGAACACTGCATTTCCCAATGTCCTCCTGCAACCAAATCCATCACTTTTCTAATCCTCCCAGCCAACCATATCCTGACCCATAATTATTTCCCATCCAGTGGCCAAATCTATGAATAAGTCCATGGTACTGCCATGAGTACCTGCATGGCACTTCCCTGTACCGTCTTACTAATGAGCCATGTGGGGGAATCGTTCCTTTCCAGTCTACACTCGAAATCCCTTGTCTGTTTCAGATTCACTGATAACATTTTCGTACTGTAGACTCATGGTAGGGACAACCTCTGCTTCTTCCTCCTTAACCTTAACACATATTTCCAAAACCATTTAGTTACTTACTTTTCTTTTCTTGGAGCCAGCACAACAATGACTTTTGCAAATGTAAGACATAATAATATGACAAAAAATACATTTACAAAATGTGTTACATATTACAGTTGTTGCATCTTACATCTATTTTTTACATTTATTACTTTGTGGCTAGTATGCTATGGTTCATATCACAAACATTGTTGTAGGATTCATTGAATGAATATTGACATTTTTCTCTCAGGGAAAATTTTAATGTGCTGCTAAAATCAATATCCTTGCATGTTCTTGAATAGTGTGGTAATTTATTAAACCGAATTAAAGTACTGATGTATGTGCTTCTGTTTGTCATATTTAATTTTCTTCTTTCTCAAAAATAGTTATATATTTTGTTCTGGTGCTGTGCTCAAGCACTTGATAGCTTCAGCTGGTTGACACACAAAAAATATGAGTAATTTTTAATACATAAAAATAATATATTGTTAACTGTTTGCACTGCATAAACACTTCACAGAATGATTCTCTATGGCATAACCCGTGTACAGGTCATAGTGTTCATTTCTGTAACAGCAATATTCCTTTTTAAGTAAACGTTTGCTGCACACCTACATAATTCAAACCCATAGTTAAGAAATGAGTAAAACATTCCACAGTAGACTGTTTTTAATGTTTGACTAGGGACTATTTTTGTGAGCTGCCACAGCAGTTATTCACCAACATACAAACCTCGAAGTTTATTGGTGCCAGTTTATGTTGCTGAGATGTTGCATGGTTTATTTCTATTGGTATGATGAGAACTGCCTGTTTTAAATGACAGTAACTGAGATCTGGTGACATTCACCTTCAGTCCCTGATCATTGAAGTACTTTGCTACACTAGTAATACACCAGTAAAAGTTTCTAGAGTTTCTAGTTCCTTATGTTTTCTAGCATAGAATAATATTGAACTGCCATCTGCATGGCTTGTAATATGGGGGTTAATAGATTGTGCAGTGTAGTTAATATAGATGAGGAAGAGATAAGGGACCAAGGATTGGTACATCCTTCATTACAGTTCACTAGAGTGGGGGGGGGGGGGGGGGCAAAAGTTTATAATTTTTCCCTCTAGATTGTTGTACTTCAGTTTAACACATTGCTTATAATGAAAAAGTAGTGTGCATGGATGGATCCCCATACAATATGGCTTCAGTTGTTAAGTAAGGTATGGTTTATTGTGTTGTATGCTTTTGTCAGGTCTGAAAATGTACCTGAAGTTTGCATCTTCTGGTCCGCTGGATAGTACATTTCATGGAAGAAACTGCAGTTTGTGTATGGTGAATGGGACACTAAGCTTGGGCAGAATAATAATTTAGAATATCTTACTGAAATCGAGAATTGGTTATGAAGACATCTACCTTTTTTTACATTTTTATACACTGGTTTCACAATACCCATTTTTAGAACAGCTGGATACATGTTTTCTCTAATTCTGCAATTAATCATGTTGGTGAAAGGTTTTGAGATTTCTTTCAAGCACACCGTAGTAACTGCACTGGGTATGCCCTCCCATCCAGATGAATTTTTTTCTTCGGAATGTGTATTACCTTGTCTACTTCCTGCTCATTTACTTCCATAAATTCAACCTCATTACACTCAGTGAGGTGGCATGGGGACTCAATGTGTGCATCTGTAATATGGGTTGGCCGGCCGTAATGGCCGAGCGGTTCTAGGCGCTTCAGTCTGGAACCGCGCTGCTGCTACGGTCGCAGGTTCGAATCCTGCCTCGGGCATGGATGTGTGTGGTGTCCTTAGGTTAGTTAGGTTTAAGTAGTTCTAAGTTCTAGGGGACTGATGACCTCAGATGTTAAGTCCCATAGTGCTCAGAGCCATTTGAACCATTTTGTAATATGGGTTGGTTGGTCAATAGGAGCAGTAAAATAGTTTTTAAGAAATAGTTTTAAAAAAATACTTCAAACATTATTTGCGTTCTTCACAATGCTACAATCATGTCTTATGCTGTTTTATTATCTTGGAACCTTCAACAGTACTTCTCAGTTAACTCTCAGGACGTTTACTTTTATTATCAGGGCGCTGTGTTGGTTTGCAGTTAATTCACATTCTAAAGTCAGTGATTTTAATTTTAAAAGTTTTCATTATTTAAATGTATTTTTACTTAAAAATCTGTAGTATAGTAGCTTTATAGAACAGATTTAGATCATGGATACGATAACTGAATCTAAACAGACTTGGTGGGGTTTCAGTCTAAGATTAATTGCATTCTGGCAATGTTTAATTTATGTTTTGGGTTTCTCTGACAGGACAGCAGTAGTTATAATGTCCATCAGTGTTGAACAGAACTCATTCCATTTGTCATCAGACCATTTCACTTGATATATAGAATCCCATTTCTTCTCTGCTAATTTGTTTTTAAATATTTGATCTATGCAGAGGTTTTTTTTTCATGACAAACTTCATTATTTTTGGCATAGTTGAATTTATACACTCAAGTGGTCGTAATCTTACTGCACTATTTGAATTTGCATCCATGCTTAAGTCACCAAATGTAATGATGTCATTAGGACCAATCTGGCCGACTACACTACAATGTCTATCTGTTGTTGTTGTTGTTGTTGTGGTCTTCAGTCCTGAGACTGGTTTGATGCAGCTCTCCATGCTACTCTATCCTGTGCAAGCTTCTTCATCTCCTAGTACTTACTGCAGCCTACATCCTTCTGAATCTGCTTAGAGTATTCATCTCTTGGTCTCCCTCTATGATTTTTACACTCCACGCTGCCCTCCAATGCTGAATTTGTGATTCCCTGATGCCTCAGAACATGTCCTACCAACCGGTCCCTTCTTCTTGTCAAGTTGTGCCACAAACTCCTCTTCTCCCCAATTCTATTCAATACCTCCTCATTAGTTGTGTGATCTACCCATCTAATCTTCAGCATTCTTCTGTAGTACTACATTTCAAAAGCTTCTATTTTCTTCTTGTCCAAACTATTTATCGTCCATGTTTCACTTCCATACATGGCTACACTCCATACAAATACTTTCAGAAACGACTTCCTGACACTTAAATCTATATTCGATGTTAACAAATTTCTCTTCTTCAGAAACACTTTCATTGCCATTGCCAGTCTACATTTTATATCCTCTCTACTTTGACCATCATCAGTTATTTTGCTCCCCAAATAGCAAAACTCCTTTACTACTGTAAGTGTCTCATTTCCTAATCTAATTCCCTCAGCATCACCAGACTTAATTCGACTACAGTCCATTATCCTCATTTCGCTTTTGTTGTTCATCTTATATCCTCCTTTCAAGACACTGTTCATTCCGTTCAACTGCTCTTCCAAGTCCTTTGCTGTCTCTGACAGAATTACAATGTCATCGGTGAACCTCAAAGTTTTTATTTCTTCTCTGTGGATTTTAATACCTACTCTGAACTTTTCTTTTGTTTCCTTCACCGCTTGCTCAATATACAAATTGAATAGCATCGGGGAGAGGCTACTACCCTGTCTCACTCCCTTCCCAACCACTGCTTCCCTTTCATGCCCCTTGACTCTTATAACTGCCATCTGGTTTCTGTACAAGTTCTAAATAGCCTTTCACTCCCTGTATTTTACCCCTGCTACCTTTAGAATTTGAAAGAGAGTATTCCTGTCAACACTTTCAAAAGCTTTCGCTAAGTCTACAAATGCTAGAAACGTAGGTTTGCCTTTCCTTAATCTTTCTTCTGAGATAAGTCGTAAGGTCAGTATTGCCTAACGTGTTCCAACATTTCTACGGAATCCAAACTGATCTTCTCCGAGGTCTGCTTCTACCAGTTTTTCCATTCGTCTGTAAAGAATTTGTGTTAGTATTTTGCAGCTGTGACTTATTAAACTGATAGTTTGGTAATTTTCACATCTGTCAACACCTGCTTTCTTTGGAATTGGAATTATTATATTCTTCTTGAAGTCTGAATAAAGCACATTACAGTCACATTTGGGAATTATGTTTAGCTAACTTAAAAGACGAATAAAGTGAAACACAATACCAGTCATTTCAACTGATCTTTCTGTGGTGTGGTGTTCGAGATAAGATATTTTTTTGAATAGTATATTTTTACTAACATAAATTGTCATAGCACTGTCTATAAGGCATTGCCTGCAATAACTGTTTGCTATTAAGTAATCCTCTAGTCTATAATGTATTATACCACTGGATTTCAATCGGTGTTTAGTTATTACCAACATAATTGGTGAGTGTTCTTCTATGAATATTTGTATCTGACATAATGAAATTTTAAAAGCATCACCTTTAAGAATGATGTTTGTTGTTTTAACATAAATCACATTCATTTAGGTTACAATTTTTGCAATAACATGTTGTATTAGCTGTGTCCCTAGTACTGCACTGTAGTGACTGGTCATTTATTTTGTAATCTTGCCTTTCTTCAAATGAACAAGACTCAGGCACATTTGAACTGCATCCCTGGACACCAGTGTTATGGTCCTTCATTCTGGAAAAGTGGTTGTAGTCTAGGGCAACTGGATCCTCCTCTTCAACAGCTTTGTCACACCGTTCTGGGAAAGTAACTTGACGATTCACTTTCTGTTTATATGCAGTCCATGCTGCATTGTTCATCATGCTTCATTTATTAATTCTGGCAATTGAACATAATTAAACTTATTGCACAGTTTTTTTTTATCCCAGAATTGAAGAACAGTCCTTTACTAATACATGACCATTGTGGTAGATCTTGTTCCGCTGGCACAGTTATGATGACTGACATTTGTATTAAATAGTTTTGGGATTATGTTTTGAAGACATCACAGGACTGTCTAGCTTTCATTTTCATACACATCATTGCTACCACCTACAATCACAACGTGATTGTCTTTCTTTGGTTGAATTGTCTCAGTGATAATATTCTCCTCCACAGGGAGTTAACTAGGCATCAGGTTATAATTCACAAAAACAGAATGTTTTGAATGTATACATTCACAAATGCATGTGGAAAAGGGTTTCCCGTGACTGTCAGTATGCAGTAAGAATTCTTTATTGTATTGTTGCATCAGAAACTTCATTTTTGAATTTTATTGGAAGTTTTGTTGTCACATTATGTTTGCCTATATTGGTTTGTACCAAAACTTAGACGATTATAGTTGACCTGTGGGATGAAGTCCATCACCATACTCTGGATAAGATTGCTTCCCAACATGCCATAGCCATTTTCTGTTACCTTACGGAGGTACCAGCTGCTTGTTTAGCTGCCATCAGCTAAAGAAGGCTGTGTTGTATCATAAGAAAATAATTGCACTCTGAGTTGTAAGTGGAAAAGGCATCAAGATGACAGGAACTTCTATTGCAAGAATAACTATCAATGATGTAACACAGTCCTTCAAATTAGTCATGTTAACAGAATGTAGTCGTAATGCTATTCTCAGAGGGGACTTCCTGCAGGCTCATGAGTGATCATAGGCTATGGAAAATCTGAGCAATAGACTGACAAAACTATTCCAACAAGCACACAAAACAGAGATTGCTCTGGACAGTTGTTTGCCGTTGAATCATTATTATCCCACCATCGTTGACGAGATGAGTGCCATTCATCAATTGATATGTTAAGTTAAACTGTGTAGCTTTTGCTGAATATTCAAAGCTTTTCAGGCTCTCAGAAGAAATCAGTATGACACTGATGATTGTAAGCACTATAGGTGGTCAATGACAACTTTGGATCACTGATTGTCGTGAGCAGTCATAACTCATCCCTAAAATTAAGTGCTTAGGCACAGCTGAATCAGTCTAGGAAGGGCAAATTGTGTTCCACTACCACTACAGAAAATGCAGGGAGGATGGCACTATCAAATTGCAAGTGTGATCTGGCCTGACTGAGGAATAATGTGTCAGTTTTCAGATGCTTTCAAATCCAGAGTGGAGGGAAGACAGACCAAGTGACCCATGGTAAAATACCATATCAACAGTGGAGATCATCCACCAGTTAGCCGACGCTCATATAGAGGATCACCAGCAGAATGACAAATAATCCAGGAGGAAATTGAGAAGATGCTGCAAGATAATACCATTGAACCTTTAGAGAGTCCTTGGTCCTTCCTTGTGGTCCTTGTCAAGAAGACGGATGGACATGGGACTTATGAATTGACTAGTGACAAGTCAACAAAATCATGATTAGGGATGTCTATTCATAGTTGCACATTGATAACAACATAGACTGCTTGAGTGGACCAAAGTATTTCTCAGCTGTGGAAATGCACGCAGGTTACTGACAAATCAAGGATGATGAGGCTGACCAGGAAAAGACTGCTTTCACAACTTATGGTGGTCTCTATGAGTTCAAAATTAAGCCACTTGGAATATGTAATGCCCCAGCCACCTTAGGACATAAATGGACAACCTGCATTGACATGTTAAATGGATGACATGTCTTTGCTGTCTGTATGACATTGTCAAGTATTTGAATATATGTGAAGAATATTTGAGATTCCTGACAACCACACCTATCAACACTGTAGATTGTGACGTTACAGATTTAATTACAGTGATCTTAAATGAGACCAATATATGCAACATGACAGATAGAATAACATCAAATGTTCTTTTGCTATTTCTGAGTAATGTACTTGCTAATTCTTGTTGATCGACCAGATCCACAATCCCATAATAAATATACCCCCAAAACAAACATACCCCCACAGCAAGATACCACCCACTGTTTGCTTAGTGGGACCTCACTCTCACTGCTTCACATGAGTCTTATCTCTAAAACAACATTACATAACAACATTCAAAAAATAAAGCAAACTGTACTAAATCCTAAATCTACTACATACACCAGTGTAATTTCCTGATTTGTTATAACCTATTACCTCTTTTACTGTGCCACCTCCATTCTTCACTTCTATAAACAAGCTGTCCACCAAGTCGTTCCCAGTCAAAGAACTCTTAAACTTAATTTTTTTCATGCAACCCCCAGCATTTATATCCAGTATCATTTCTTTAAAGTATATATCTGTCTCGTATTTAATCAGAAAGTATGAGCCCGACACCACATTTATGCTCAAACATGGTACCACATGAAATGCATGATCAAATATTTCTCCACTAATGTCTGTATCTAAAACTACTTCCCTCCTTACTGGCCTACCGTAATTCCCAGCAGTATTTTTTATTCATATTTCTATTACTGAAAATTCAACAGTTTACTCATCGGTAATGTACTCATAAAAATTCTCTATTTGATTCTTTCTTGTATAGTGAGCATATGTATATTGTGCGATTTATCTACTGTCAGTGTGTGGTGCATGTATTGCCAATTATAGACAGTTGTCATAAAGATCCAGTGCTTTCAGTGGAGCCTCATTAAGTTTGGCTTGAGAATCAACCAGTCGGTTTGAAAGTAGTTGCCAAAATACACTGTATGCACTGCAAACAGATTTGTAATAAACTCTTCGTTCATTCTTTAGAAAAAATCTTTTTATTCATAATTCTTTTCACTCACTTCCTGATTTGCCTAGAACAATCATTCTTACTAGACCCCCAATATTAATTTCTTCTACTAGCTTTCTAGTTTCTCCACAAAAAATTTTCATATGAGCATTTCTCCTATCATACTGCTTAAACCAACCTCTGAATAAATTATTATTTCCTGTAACTAACTCCATCCCACAATCATCTCTTCCAAGGGTGTACCCAGGATCTGAACTGGGGGGGGGGGGGGGGGGGGGGGCAAGTCATACTAGTCTCAGGAAACAAGGACTCAAGACCACATACAGCACTTCTTATTAAATAAAACAGTAAACCAGTGAAAAACTGCTTTTAATAAACATTTTAAATAAAAGAATGCACTTGTACAATCCAAGAAAACATGCAGCATTTCTTATTAAATAAAACAGTAAACTAGTAAAAAACTGCCCCTCACTGGGTACGCCCATGATCTCTTCCCTTACTTCTTTGCTTTTACTGTTATTATAAAAACCTCTGCTGTTGTGCATTTGCCTAGTTCTTGGTTCTATGTCTTACATTATTTCTTGGCCCTGAGTTGACCCTAGTTTGGAACAAAATTCAGTTTTCTGAATTCTGTCCCTATTGCCTTTTGGTCCATAATCATAGCCCTGTTTTCATGCATTGGCCTTAGTTCATTCCTGTAATTACTTTCCAATTGATCCCTCTGGTTCCTTTTCTCATAATTGAACCCTCCTCTATTTGTTTTCTCTCCAATTCTCATCCTGATACTTATATCTGGTCTGATCCCGTGGGTTGTTCCCCAATTTCCATTATTCCTATTAGCTTGGAAATTTCTTAGAATGTTTCCCTGATTATTATCCCCAATGCTTGGCTTATGGCACAGTGCCTGACCCGTCCTCCAAGAAACTTTCAATAGAATTTGCAGAGCACTGTATTAACTCTTAATGTAAAATCTCAGGTAATCTTCACCTTAATGTGGAAATGTCAGTGACTACCCTCAATAGCCTATCAAGATGTACCAATTTTCTCATCTCCTCCTGGCAGAACTTATACATAGTTTATATGCCCCCATTGTACACTGGTCCATTTAGAAATGCGTTATGTAATTGATATTGCTTAGCTTGACTCCAATATCTATTCAAATATAATTGCTCAGATACATCATATTGAAGTGAACTGATCAGCACACAGATTTGCCCATGTCTGAGTAGAATCTCCTAATGATCACTTAACAAATTTAATTCCAGTTTGATTAGTCATCCATTCAATGAAACAGTCTTTGCATGCTGCAAGAAAATCCACAGCATGGTATTTACTGAAAAGGTTTTCCCCCAATTCCAAAACTACTGCATAATCCTAAATTGCTTACTCTACTGATCACTGTGCTAATTTCACCATTATTCACAGCTACCACACTTTGTGCCTGACAATTCACCCATTATTAAAGTTTTTGTTTCATCATCACCAGCCACAATCAGAGCTCGCCTAGTCCCTTTATCCCTAGTATTGCATATCTGTTTGCTTGAAAGAATCTCAGCTCTCAGTTCAGCCTCAACCATATTAATTCTGGCAAACATATTCCTTTCCACCTCCCCAAACGTAACTATTAAATCCTCCAATTGATTGTTTAATCTCTTGGTTTTACCACCCAAATAATTTTTCTACATTCCCCACAGAATTTTTAAATTCATTTCTTAATTTATTTTTAACCCCCCCCCCCCCCCAATAGAAGAATCTATTTTTACTCCTCATAGAACTATCTTAATTCCACATGGACTAATCTATTTTGGTGTTGATTTGAATCATCAGGGAGTATATCTTTCAAAGTCATTTCCTCTGCCTCTGCAGGCTCTGAGACTCACTTCCACTAGCTACAGACTCACAATCATTAGGTGACTTTTTAATTTTGTGATCCATTGATGTTTCTAGCAAGAGATCTGAAAATTATGCAAATAATGCACCTGCTGCTACACTTAACTTATTTGTCATGACTGTGACTCTGCTGCTGATGACTGCTGCTGTTGTTGGCTGCTCTGTTGTGGTGACTTGTGCTACCAAAGTATGGCATGGTCATTGCGGTGCGGTGTTAGATACAGCTAGACGGTGGCAGGGGTAGCAGCTACGCAAAGGTAACAGCTACATCTCACAGTTGGCTGGTCACTGCTCAGATGTTTGTCACATTGGCACATTTGCAACATATTTGTTGCAGATTGCTGAACTGGCTTGACACATAGTTCTGCACTGCCTTGCCAAGTCGTTTCACAGTGAACTATCCCAGACTGAGCCCACATATGTGACATTACGGACTGAATTATGATGATCCCGGATGTGAGTAACATATGCCAGGTGAAGGACAGAAAAAGTATTGAATGTTCTTTTGCTATCTCTTGGACAAGACCAATCTATATGACTGTATGGACAGACATGTATTTCCTAATTCTTGTTGATGCACCAAATAAATGTTCAGTGACTTGTGAGCCCACACATGCATCAGCACAAATGAAATGGAGTATGCATTGATCCAGAGAAAATAAGAGCTATCACAGATTTTCTGACTGCTGTGCATATTCAGGATGTGGGTAGTTTTTCAGAATGTACTCATACTACCAGTGATTTGTAAAGGATTTCTGTACCAAGGCACAACCCTTGCAAGCACTAGTGCAGGGAGATGCCAAATTTTCCTGGGAATTGGCACAAGAAATATCTTTTCGTGTCCTTAAGGAGGTGTTAACATCTCCATTTCTAGCACTGTATGATGAGAATGCTGAGGCAGAACTTCCACAATCCTAGCAGGTTTGAGACAGTGGCAGTTGTTGTATAAATTCCAGAAGGTACTGCAAAGGGGATAGCTTTTGCTTCCAGAGTGCTCTCCAAGTCCAAGATGAACTACTCTGCTACTAAGAAAAGAGTGCCTTGCAGTTGTTTAGGACATCAACAACTTCCAGCCATATTTACTTGCTAGAGAAAGTGAGACTACCAGAAGAGTTAATGAAATGTTAATTTGTTCTGTGTTGTATCTTTATCACTTGTCCGACATCACATACAATGTCAGGTATTATGATCCTTCACCAAGAAAAGAAAAGTACAGAGACATCATGCGTGCTCTCTGTATGAAAATCTACTACAATGCAGAGGCACAATTCACTGAAGGGAGGTTCAAGAAAATTGAAGACCCACTCAACGATTGCAAAGCTTAATTGAGAGGGAATGCCACCAATTCTCCATCATAGTGAAGGGGATGTAACACCATGGCCAGAACATGAATATCTGCCAGCATTGTTAGACAGAGAACCATTGATGAGATCTATATCCAAGGTATTGCAATTGGCTTCAATGAGAACTTCTGACAGGGGAGGGAACAATGCCACAAACTGTGCTGCATGCAGGGTAGTGTTTAGCATCAATGCCAGTTCAAACCAGATCACCAAAAACTATTTGTTATTTAGTAATTATTGTTTCTGGAAAGTTCTTGAAATAGTTTATGTTTGTATAATCTTCAGTGTTCAGTGTTTATGTAAATACCAGCATTCTAGAGTATTCAATATTTGTATAAATAGCTGCACTCACCATCCAGGAGGTCAGTTCTGTTCCAGGTCTACATTGGTGTTGGTAATAAATGTGCTTTCACTACTAAGTTTGAACTTTGATGACCCTGCCTTCAGATTTGTACTTCATTTAAGTTTATACACAACATACTTTTGTTGGTATGATAAAAGAAAACTGATGTTTATCGATGAAAGAAATTGCCTAAAAGATACATGTCTGGCCCGTACAGCAACACTCCTCAGGTTTCGGTGTCAGGTCAGGTTAATAGTGTTTGCCATGAGGAGTACTTTGAGTGGTCAGAACTTTGTCTGCCTGCTGGAAGTGTGTAGGAAATGTGGAAAAATGTAAATAGGTAGAAACTCAAAGAAAGCTGCCTACTATCTCATGAAAATATATTTAGCAAATCACCTTGTGACTAGAACATATGAATAGTGTGTTTGTGCTAAAAGTTTCATCATTTATGTTTTCCTGAATATGTATGTGATAATGTACAAATTATCTTTTTTTTCTCAAAATGTTTTTACAGGTTATTTGGTGTTGTTTGTCTTTGAGAGATGGCAGTTCTTGCCTTTTGGCTGGCCATCGTGATCGTTTTATAGAGAAGGAGTATGCAGCAGCTATGTCTCAGCCTGTTCTTCAGCTGCCGAAAGGAACTCTGGCTGTTGGAGAGTGAGTATTGGTATATTACTGTGACAGTAACACACTATCAACAGTTACAGGATCATCATGTCTTTTATTCTTGTGCTACAAAAATTAATCTTTTTGCATTATCAACAATTTAGGAAAAGACAGATTGCTACTTACCATAAAGAAGACACATTAAGCTGCAGACAGGCACAGTTAAAAGACACTTACATAAAGCTTTTGGCCACAGCCTCCATCAGCAGAAGAGGAGCACATACCATTCATACCCACGAGCAAGCACACCTCATACACACATGACCGCCAACTGCAGCATCTTGGGGCAGAATGCAACTATCACATGGGATAAAAGCAGCAACAGAGGGGGCAGAGAAGGGGAAGGGATAGTAGTGTACAAATGGGGAGAGAGATAAACGCTATCTGGTGGAGTGTGCAGGGACTAGAATGCCCACAGGCACAGTGTTAGAAGGTTGTGGGGAGGGGAGGTGGGGAAAAAATTGAGGAGGAGGAAAGGAGAGGAACAGGGAGAGGCAGGCAGACGCATTGACAGAGATTGGCAAATAAACAGGGTGGGAGACAAGAACGGGGAGGAGATGACAAAACAGAGGGGGTGGAGACTGTTGGGTGGAGGGTGTTGGGACAGTACGTTACCATAGGTTGAGGCCGTGCTTTTTGCATTATGCTATCTTTGTAATCGGTCAATGGAAACTTGTGTTCTCTGACATTGAACTTGCTGGCATAAAACTCTGTGGGCCAAAGTGGGTCTTGAAGGCACACAGTTCCCACAAATTCAGAAATAACCTAGTAAAATGCTATAAAGAGCATTATACAAGAAGTTCGAGACTGTGTGGCAAAACTTGCATTCTGATGCTGATGAAGTGTAAGAGAATAAGAGACTATTACATGATATAATGTTGTTCAGTATAATATCTCCTAACTAATATTGTATTATATGTTACAAGAAATATGTCAGGGTGACATGAAGCGGTCACTTACAGTCACTTACCATATCTTATATGACACGATAGATCACAGACGCAACGTACATTACTAAAATAATAGATCCTGTTTTTTTGTGACAGTACTGCTCTAAAATCAGATTTTCACACTGCAGCAGAGTGTGCATTGATACGAAACTTCCTGGCAGATTAAAACTGTGTACCAGACCAAAACTTAAACTCATAACCTTTACCTTTTTCAGGCAAGTGCTCCGATGACTGAACTTCCCAAGCATGACCCACCACCCATCCACAGAGCTTTACTTCTATCAGTACCTCATCTCCTACGTTACAAACTTCATAAAAGCTCTCCTGCAAAACTTTCAAGACTAGCACCCCTGGAAGAAAGGATATTGTGGAGACTTGGCCTAACCATAGCCTGGGGGATGTTTCCAGTGGAGTATACACTGATACAAAACTTCCTGGTAGATTAAAACTGTGTGCTAGGCTGAGGCTCAAAATCAGAACCTTTGGCTTTCATGAGCAACTACTCTACTGACCGATCTACCCAAGCACAAGTCACAACCTGCCCTCACAGCTTTACCTCTACCAGTACCTCGTCTCCAACCTTCACAGAAGCTCTCCTGTGAAACTTGCAAGAGTAGGACTTCTGGAGGAAAGGATATTGTGGAGACATGGCTTAGCCACAGTCTGAGGCTTGTTACAAGAATGAAAGTTTCAATCTGCAGCAGAGTGTGTACTGGTATGAAACTTCCTGGCAAATTGAAGCTGTCTAGTGGGCAGAAACTCAGTCTTGGGAACTTTGTCTTTCACAGGCAAGTGCTCTATCAACTGAGCGACCCAATCATCTTCACAGCTTTACTTCTGCCAGTACCTTATCTCCTACCTTCCAAACTTCACAGAAGCTCTCCTATGAAACTTGAAGGCCAGCAGTCCTGGAAGAAAGGATTTAGCGGAGACATTGCTTGTAATGAAAGCATTTAAAAACATTGCTGTACAGTAATTTCTGAGTGGAGCACTTTATAGTAATGGAAATGCCAGGATGAATGCAATAAATAAACATTGGGGAAAGCAACCACTCTCCTGCAGTTGAATAATGCATACTGCTAGAAACACGTATTCACACTTATGACTTCAGCAATTTTGCACCCTAAAACTATTAAAATAATAATAAACAGAAACATCTAACAACACAAAGACACTACTAGCTTTTGAGCTACTGCTCTTTTCTTGTTTATCTTACATACTCTTTTGCACACAATCAGACACACAAATACATTTACTTGCAATGACAGTCACCTTGCTTCCTAATTTTACTTGTTAAATTGGGTCTGGTAACCATATATCCAGCAGTGCAAGTTGACATTAAAGGAACAACTCTGTGAACTGTGGTGATTATCAAAATATCTGATGTTATTGGTCATAAGGTTTACAGTACTGAACTAATAGTCACAGTATTGATCCCCTATCTTGGATCAGAATTTTTTGAAAACTATACTTCTCTAAAATGAAATTGCAAAATACATCTACCATATGCTAGTTTGTGAAATACACTTAATTTATTTGTTCTTAATGTTGTATTTTTTGTTATGATATGTTTGTTCACTATAATATATTTTCACTAAATACAGGTACAAAATGACAGCAAATGTATACAAAGTGGGTCAAGAAGGCTTTGACAGTGCGGAAGTCACTGTGTTGGTTGTGCCTGGCCACCCTCCAGAAGTTAGGATACTGTCACAGAGTACACATCATGCAGTAAATCCTCTTGATGTGGTTACCATCTCAGGCATTGTAAAGGGAGCAGAGCAAGGATGTCTTCTGTGGTGGGAAGCTATATCATCAACTGGTTTCCAGCCATTTGATTTATCAGCAGAGCTTAAGTTGGGGGACATCCTTACTCTGGAACCAGAAGATACCACAAGTACAGAAAGGTGAGTTGTGTTGCAGTCATTATAATACAGACAAAGTAACTCAGGATTGACAGGTATTGATGCCTTCAATCCAGTAATGGTCTAGCAATAACAGACAGGCTGATAAACAGAAAAAAATATAAGACTAACAAAACATCAACTTCTGAACTAAATTTGTGTGAGAATCCAGAAAACCTGATGCCTGGTGATCAGCCTGATTGTGCTGTGTGATACTGGGTTGCTGTTTTCCTTGCTGTTTCCATAGATGGCACCATTCCTCCCAAAGGGACATGATTTTAACCTTTCCAAGCTAATGTGCCATGTGGAACTCAGAATTAGTATCATGGGAATATGGCGTTGCACACTTCAAAAAATGCCAAAGTTTTATGATTTTTCAGGCAGAAGTTACATGTCGTATCCTTGTTTGGTACAATGAATTATTTTTATGGCTTAATTACAGTGTATTGAGTATATTTATTTAAAGTTCTGAGTCAAAATCAGTTACACATTTCAAGAAATATTTTACTAAGTCATTGTAAGGCCCTACTGCTGTTGGTAAACTTAGAGCAATGAAAAGAAATTGCTAAGCTTGCAGAATCCAAACTTCTGTGTTTTTTCCCATCTTATGTCCCCAATGAGATGACACCTGAAAGTGTAAAGACTTCCTCCTACAATTTCACCCTGCCACACAGCTTTAATATTCTGTGGAGCCTCATTGTCAAAGAAAATATTTTCTTCATTTATAGTAATTAATTAGTATTTCTCATTTCAAATTCTCCACTACAAGCATCATTTGGGTTTCCAGAAAGATTCTAGGGCTTGACTTATCCATTAACATTCTTTCATTTTATGGTACTTTCTAATCATTTTTGATCATTTTTTGTGAATTTATTGTGCCTTACTTTATTTCTGCCCACGTTTTTATTAACTTTGGTGACTGATTTCATTTCATTACCTCCTTGTTTGATAGTTCAGTCATTTGCTAACTTTGTTGCTTCTACTGTAACCTTCCTTGATATCTTCTTGTAGTTTCTTAAATACAGTTTTAAAGCTGCATTTTGTTCTGCTGCTGTATTAAGTTTTCTAAGAGTTTCTGGTGATTCATTTATGTCCAGTGTTTTCCATGTATTTGGTTTTACATTAAATTTTATTTTCTTTACTGTCATTGCAACATCAAAGCAACATTTATAAGTAGGCATACAGAAAAATGTGTCAGATGCTTTGTTGACACAGTCCTCAGAAATATTTTGCCATCTTAATTTACATAGCATGTAGCTGAAAGTTCTGTTGTTTTCATTCCTGACTCTTCTCATGACATAGTTTTCATTTACCCCACAGTTATTATTAAGCACATTGTAAGAATATATTCAGTTGTATTGTGAGCTAAAAAACCAGTGTCTGTCAGAGTGTCATAGTCAAACATTTGTCAACAAATGGATAATCCATTGTCATTTCACTCCATTGGTCATGTCTCTTGGTCTCTTGTTTCAATGGTGGCAGTTCATATGAGATCAAGAAGCTTGTCAATTGATTTCTTTTAGTGCCTGCAGTTCTGAAGTTTAAATCAAAGTTACTAAGCACAGTTGTGTGTTTTGACTGAATTTTAGTTTCATTTAGAAAGCTCTCCAGGTTTCATAAAAACAAAGTGAATTGATCTGTTGATGACCTGTGTATAAAAACAATAACAGTTCCTTTTTCCATTAGTTCACATGAGCAGCACTCAGATTCTTTGTTAATGTCTTTTTAATTACAGCCCTTCCTAAGAAATACACATTCTTCACAATAGTTATAAGTTTACCTATGGAAGTAACTTATCATTTTAAAATCTGTAATTGTAACAGTGAATGTTTGTGGTTCCCTTGGCCATTGCTCATAGGTGCAAACCAGTGAGAGTCCTTAAGATCATCATTTAGGAGCACTTCTAATTCACTCATTTTACTACTTAAAGCTGGAATATTCTTGTACAACAATGTTAAAGAATATATACATTCTAATTGTTGCTCATTGTTTAGCTTGGTAATTTACTGGTGCTCTTTGACACTAGAACATCCTCCAGATATGGTGGTACTACTGCCCTTCTTTCATATCCTGATTGCTCATTTGCTGCTGCTTTGATTTACAAAATGGTTCAAATAGATCTGAGCACTACGGGACTTAACATCTGAGGTCATCAGTCTCCTAGAACTTAGAACTACTTAAATCTAACTGACCTAAGGACATCACACACATCCATGCCCGACGCAGGATTCGAATCTGCGACTGTAGCAGTCGCGTGGTTCAGGACTGAAGCGCCTAGAGCCACTCAGCCACCACGGCCAGCATTTGTTTACAGTTGTCTTTTTAATGTTTGTGACCAAAAGTGAGGAGCTCACTACAACTGAAGTGCTCGGGTAGCAAAGAATGAGCAGAGTACAATATCACGAGATGTGAGGGTTGTACTAGGCGGTTCAGGCTGATCAGATCTGTGAGCTATGGTCAGTGGTGAGCTGTCAGATGCTCGAGGCCTTGGTCGGCAAAGAGCAGCAGGTGCTCAATGATGAACAAAGTCCATGACATCATAGGCAGTGAACTCCAAATGATGAGCTGGTAGGTGCAGCCAGCGTGAAGTCAGTGTGTGAAGACTGCTCGTTGAAGGAGCTTCACTTGAGGAACTGCTAGGTACAATCGGCATTAAGTCCTAAGTGGACAGTGGATGCAGAGTGTTCAGTTGGCAACCTTAATACTCGTCTAGCAGAAGAATACTACCCGAGGCACATGACTCATGGATGTGAGGTAGTGCCATGATGGCAGCACTGTTTGCTCCACAGGGTGACCTGTAGCTGCTGGAAGTTCAATTGTAAACAATATGACATGTGTCTTGGTGCAGATTGTTTGTGTTTCATCTCCAGACGAAGCATCCTTAAGCAGGCAGGAGCTGTGACAATACTCGATACATGACTGTATGGTCAGTGTATGTGTTATACAGTGCTATCCTGTAAATACAGCCTCAGTCCCCCCTTAAGGAAGAGATGACCTAGCCTTCTTGCAGAAGATGGGGCTGCAAAAGGGAGGAGGTGCTCCAGTGTTGGGAAGGCGGTCCATCTGTTGGGTGCTTAAGGCAAAGGGGGCTGGACCCAGTGGGCATTGGTAGAAGACAGATGGTTCGGATGCGGCTGCAACAGATGGTCCTGGCTCGGACGAGAACTTATAAGAGGGAACCTGGAAAAGAGATACCTGCAGGATCATCATCTGGGAAGGTCAAAACTTCCAGGAGTGCATAATCAGAGGTCAAGGGAAGTCCAGTTGATGGTCAGAGGAGGGTGTGCAGATGAGAATTGGTTATAGCCCTGTATGATGCAAGAGGCCCCTGTGGTAGCAGGTAGTGCTACCGACATGAGTTTACCCAGAGACATCCGAACAGGAACAGCACAGGGTATGGCTTGTTCAAAGGCCCATATGTGAAAAAAGTGCAGGAGCAGTATAGCATGTGGCCTTCCTGGGTGAAAGTGTACTGTGATGACAAGGGAAGCATGTGAGGTCTTGCAGTATGGAGCAGAAAGTATCTGACAGGGATGGCCTGCATGTTAACCATGAGGGGATGGCCTGTGTGAGCCAGATGTTAAGATATCAATTCTGTGGGATGCAAAGGAATGAAGCATGTTGCAGTAGCAGGGCTGGAGGTGTTGGCAGGGCCAGAGGCACTGGAGCTGTTGGTGGCATGGCCAAGCTGCTGAGGCCAGTGACGGAAGGGCTGGTGGCAGATAGATAATGAGTTAGAATCCGCAGAAAGCTAAGTAATGGCACAAATGAAGACACAGATATATAGCATTTGAAGGAGCATGGAAAATAAGAAAAGAAAGTAGGATGAGAAATGAAACCCGTGGCATCAAGGAACCTGCCTCAGAACAGTCAGTGTGCACAAGAGTATGACAATTTGGCATCAAGTAAGGTGCCTTGGAAAGATAGTTGTGTTCAGTGGCACAAACATTTGTCATCAAGGAAGTTCCTCAGATTTATGAGGGTATACAAGAGCATGGAAAGTGTCATAACAGATAGTATGTTGGTCCCATAAGTGGACATAGGTCAGGGTAGAGAAGTCTGTACCAGGATCGAGGAGCATCAGAACAGATAGGAAGAAAGACGCTTTGTTGGGCATGATCTTGAATTGTGGATGCCCTGAAGTATTTTCCAACTGTGTGAGAGAGATGGGCCAATGCTCCAACCCTTCATTGAATTTTTGAGGTAGCAGTGATTTCGTCATTAGTGCCACATGGGTTAACTTTTGTATGAGAAGCTCATAGTCATGTTTTAAGCACCATAAGCAAAGCAGGAGATCCACTGATACATCTGAGTGCTGCGTCACTGTGCCAAAATGACACCGAGGTAGTGAGAGCACATGTATGTGATGAAAATCAGCACATTCCAAAACAGTGCCTGGGTACAGAAGGCTACACTGTTTGAGCATGTAAATCATGGAGGATTTGCTGCTTTGTATGACAGTCACTTTTGTCATGTAAGGCAAAACCAATTATTCTCATCGACCTAGAATGTGTGACCCAAAGTGAGAAACACACTACAAAGTAAGTGCCCAGGTAGCAAAGAAGAGTTGTATGTTTATTAAATCCAGTGAATGGAGCACAATAGCAGGAGTTCAAGGGATATGAGGTTGAAGTACTTGGTTCAGGCTGACAGTCAATCACTGATGATTGTAATGGAATGTTCTTACACTGATGAGGCAAGTGGCCTGTGATTGACAGTGAGCAGTCAAGTGCTTGAGGCCTCGGTTGGTGATGAATGGTAATGTGCTCAAGGATGGACGAAGTCTGTGAGGTCATATGCTGTTGACAATGCAGTGAGTGAACCCGAAATATGAGGTGCCAGGCACAGCTGAGGTGAGGCTGGGAGTGAGAAGACTGCTTGTCGAAGGATGTCCAACTGGAAAACTGCTAGGTGCTTTTGGTGTTAAGCCTGATGTGAAGAGTGGCTGCAGAGTGGCTGGATGGCAAACTAAATACTCACTCGATGGGAGAATACCAGTGGAGGCACATGACTCATGGATGCGAGGTAGTACTCTGATGGTGCCACCGCTTGCACCACAGGGTACTGTGGAATCTGGAAGTTTTACACTCAGTTCCCAGTATATTTACCCCTTAATGTTTTTTGTTACTGATAATAAAAATCAGGTTAACTGAACTTTAATACAACAGTCACAATACAAGACATAAAAATGATTTTCGTGTAAACTTTGTCTCCTTGTCGAATGTTTAGAATCAAGTTATGTACTCTAGTGGTAAGATATTCAATAAACTTCAATCTAACATGAAACAGATAACTAAAACCATACCTCATTAACCACTCTTCCTACAAGATACCTCAGTATACATATTCAGGGACGGAAGGTTCTGCTAGCTATATTGCAAGCAGCAGTGTTTGTTGTAATGCTGTATGAGAGTAATAATGTATTATAAATAGGACTCAGTATTTAGAGATATACAAACTATTTTCTTTGAAAAATTAACAGGGAAAGTTACAGAGTAAATGTTGTACTCTTTAATAATAAGTTAGCTCATATCAATTCTAACATTCAGAAAACTGTCAGAAGTACAATAGATTGCCAAAATATAAGAAGCCCTATAAATAAAGAAGAAGTTCTACTTCTTTCTCTTCAAGAAACAGCTGACAATAATGAAACTATTGCTGTTGTGCTCTGTCAAACTGAATGTCACCTGGAAGTTACATAAATCAATGAAATACATTTAAACAGTTGTGGAATTGTTTCTTACTACTGCAGAACAAACTCAACCCAAGGTAGGGTGGCAATTTATATGCACAACGCTCATAGATCACAAACATATATGTAGCTTGGTGCTATATTGAACAACATTTTGAATGCTGTGCTGTCATATTAAAATTGTAAGCTCAGTTCCTCCAGTAACTGCAGTTTTTTGGGCACCTGTGGGAAACATTAAAAAGTTCCTTGCAGCTATTATTAGTTCCTACAAAACTGTATAGGAATAACAAACAATGGGACATCCAGGATGGAACGTAACAATATTATGAAAGGAAAGTTGCTACTCACCATACAGCAGAGATGCTGAGTTGCAGATAGGCACAACAAAAAGACTGTTACAAATAAATAAAGCTTTCAGCCATTAAGGCCTTTGTCAACAACAGACATAGACACACACAACACAAACACAGGCACACACACAAACGCAACTCATATATGCGACCGCAATCTCAGGCAACTGAAACCACACCTTTTCTTTTTTGTGTGTGTTCATGTGTGTGTGTGTGTGTGTGTGTGTGTGTGTGTGTGTGTGTGTGTGTGTGTGTGTGTTTTGTGTGTGTGTCTATGTCTATTGTGGACAAAGGCCTTAATGTCCAAAAGCTTTATTTATTTACAATAGTCTTTTCGTTGTGCCTATCTGTGACTCAGCCTCTCTGCTATGTGGCAAATAGTAGCTTTCCTTTCAAAATATTGTTATAGGAATAACAGTCAGATTATAGTATGTGGTGATTTTAACATTAATTTTTCTTTCAAATAGTAACAGTAATAAATAACTTGAATCATTGTTGTCAACTTTCAGGCTACTCCTGATTGTCTCACTCCCAACAAGAATAGAAGAGCACAGCAATATGTTGTTGTGGTCTTCAGTCCTGAGACTGGTTTGATGCAGCTCTCCATGCTACTCTATCCTGTGCAAGCTTCTTCATCTCCCAGTACCTGCTGCAACCTACACCCTTCTGAATCTGTTTAGTGTATTCGTCTCTTGGTCTCCCTCTACGATTTTTACCCTCCACGCTGCCCTCCAATACTAAATTGGTGATCCCTCAATGTCTCAGAACATGTCCTACCAACCGATCCCTTCTTCTAGTCAAGTTGTGCCAAAAGCTCCTCTTCTCCCCAATTCTATTCAATACCTTCTCATTAGTTATGTGATCAACCCATCTAATCTTCAGCATTCTTCTGTAGCACCACATTTTGAAAGCTTCTATTCTCTTCTTGTCTAAGCTATTTATCGTCCACGTTTCACTTCCATGCATGGCTACACTCCATACAAATACTTTCAGAAACGACTTCCTGACACTTAAATCTATACTCGATGTTAACAAATTTCTCTTCTTCAGAAACACTTTCCTTGCCATTGCCAGTCTACATTTTATATCCTCTCTACTTCGACCATCATCAGTTATTTTACTCCCTAAATAGCAAAACTCCTTTACTACTTTAAGTGTCTCATTTCCTAATCTAATTCCCTCAGAATCACCCGACTTAATTCAACTACATTCCATTATCCTCATTTTGCTTTTGTTGATGTTCATCTTATATCCTCCTTTCAAGACACTGTCCATTCCGATCAACTGCTCTTCCAAGTCCTTTGCTGTCTCTGACAGAATTACAATGTCATCGGCGAACCTCAAAGTTTTTATTTCTTCTCCATGGATTTTAATACCTACTCCGAATTTTTCTTTTGTTTTCTTTATTGCTTGCTCAATATACAGATTGAATAACATCGGGGATAGGCTACAACCCTGTCTCACTCCCTTCCCAACCACTGCTTCCCTTTCATACCCCTTGACTCTTATAACTGCCATCTGCTTTCTGTACAAATTGTAAATAGCCTTTCACTCTCTGTATTTTATCCATGCCATCTTCAGAATTTGAAAGAGAGTATTCCAATCAACATTGTCAAAAGCTTTCTCTAAGTCACAGCAATATATTGATTAATAATTTGTTTATGGATCCCATAAATTACAATGATGTAAACACACAAGCTATAATACATGGTCTGTCTGATCATGATGGTCAATTGCAACCTTAAAACTTGCTAGTTGAAAAACAGTAAATGGTCACACCCAGGGTAAACATGTTAGAATAATAAATATGGAAACAGTTCACACTATGAACAATGTGATGGAGTGTACCAGGCAGGTACAATGATTGAGAAATTCAATTCATTTCTGGCCTTATTGCTCAAACATTTTGAAGCCTGCTTCCCCCAAAGACAGATTAAAATGAAACCAACCTCATGTGAAGGAAAGAGTTGATAACTACTGACATCAGAATATCATGTGCTAAAAACAGAGACCTGTGTATGGAACAAGGAGCTAGTACGAACTTAGCAGTGAAACTACATTACAAAAAACACTGTGAAATTTCTAACATACGTTATCAGGAAGGCCAGACAAATGCATCGTGCAGAAAAAATTAGCTAGTCAAACAAGAAAGTAAAAACCATATCAAATATCATAAAAAGTGAGAGAAATAGGAATATAAAATCTGAACAAGCAGGGACTCCACAGTCCTCTGGTAAAAGTTCAGACAAGAATAATCAAAAAGTTGCAGCCTCTTATTTTAATAACTTTTTTTTCACTGCAGCTGAAATAACAGGGAACTGTAATAAACCCTCTCTCACAGAAGCCATAGAGCCACTAAATTACACTAAATATAGCACTTCATTTCAAAAGCACAACTCCTAAAGAAATTTTAAAAATCACAAAATTACTTAAAAGCTGTGGATCGTCTGGATGTGATGGAATATCAGATAGTCATGTGCAGACTTAACCAAAATGGTTCAAATGGCTCTGAGCACTATGGGACTCAACTGCTGAGGTCATTAGTCCCCTAGAACTTAGAACTAGTTAAACCTAACTAACCTAAGGACATCACAAACATCCATGCCCGAGGCAGGATTCGAACCTGCGACCGTAGTGGTCTTGCGGTTCCAGACTGCAGCGCCTTTAACCGCATGGCCACTTCGGCCGGCCAGACTTAACCAGTCACTTATTATGCTATTGGTGTAACTGGTCAATGAAAACCGGGAAATTTCCAGATAGAATGAAACATGCAATGGTGTTGCCCATCCACAAAAGTAGGGCAAGAGATGTATAAGTACTGTCCAATTATTGGCTCATCTCTTTGCTGCACATAGAGAGTTAGATTTAGCCTAACAGATGAAACTCTAGGTGAATTAAATCTCAGAACGTATCCAATGGGGATCTTTTGTGACCCTGCTAAAGCTTACCACTGTGTAGATCATAACACATTACTAAAAAAGCTTCCATACTATGGCATTAAAGACAAACGTTTGTGACATCACTAGAATCTTATCTACACAACAGGAAGCAAAGAGTTATCTTAATGGAGGTAGGTGTAACAGTAAATTCCGACTGGGGAAATATAAAATACAGTCCCCCAGGACTCGATCCTTGGACCACTGATTTTCTTGATCTACATCTATGGTCTACCAGTTACAATTAATGAGAGAGCAAAAATGGTCATGTTTGTAGATGACACAAGTATTGTAATCGAGGGTCCCAGCTTTGCAGTGAAGGATACAAGCCCTGACAGTCACTAACCAAGTGCACAGACGGTTCACAGCAAATTGGCTAAACCTAATTTTTTTTAAAAACTAATATTATACAATTTCAGCCAATAAATAAAAATCTCCAAGTTCTTAAAATGGAGTTATCAACCAAAAAATGTATGAAATCACACATACAAAATTCTTAGGCATCCAGATAGACAGCCAGCTAAGATGGAAAGAGCAAATAGATCAACTGGTCAAAAACTTAGCACAGCATGTTTTGCCTTGAGAGCTGGTTCTCACCTTGTTTGTAGATAAAGATTGGTTTCATCACATTTTGCATATTTCCATTCTGTACTGTCCTAACAGTATTATCTTCTGGGGAAATGCTACAGGTGTTGAAAAAGTCTCCAAACTACAAAAACGAGTAGTGAGGATTATATGCGAGGTTTCTAACAGAACATCCTGCAGAGGTCTCTTTAAGACTCTCAGTATATTTACTTAAAAAGAAAGAAAGATGATGAGACTTACCAAACAAAAGCGCTGGCAGGTCGATAGACACACAAACAAACAAACACAAATATACACACAAAATTCAAGCTTTCGCAACAAACTGTTGCCTCATCAGGAAAGAGGGAAGGAGAGGGAAAGACGAAAGGATGTGGGTTTTAAGGGAGAGGGTAAGGAGTCATTCCAATCCCGGGAGCGGAAAGACTTACCTTAGGGGGAAAAAAGGACAGGTATACACTCGCACACACACACATATCCATCCACACATACAGACACAAGCAGACATATTTAAAGACAAAGAGTTGAACCCAGTATATTTACTGTTAGAAATCAATATGTATTCTCACTGATGATGTTTGTATCCAGTAGCAAGGAATTACTCCAAAAAAACTGTGACATTCACAAACATAACATAAGACAGGGGAAAAATTTCTCATCAGTATAAAAAATAGGAAATTAATAAGATACAGGTATTCAAAAGGAAACTAAAAGCATCCCTCAGGGAACAAACATTTTATAAAATGAATGAATTTGTAGAGTAATAAGGCATCCTTTTGAGTAAAAATAGATGAAACTAGTTAGATAAAAATTAAAACTCTTAAAAGAAAAGCTTTACCTATGTTATGAAGATAAAATTGTGTATTCCTAACATAAGTTATAATAATAAAAATAATAAAAATTCATTTATATCATAGATTAAAATGTGTACTACCATTTATTCCACACTATTAAGTATTCACTTGAAGTTACTTATGTGATGAAGATATAAATTTTGTATTTTAATTTAAACCATTATGACACTATGAAAATTTATTTATTTATTTGTGCCACTTGGATAAAAATGCATGACTTCATTCATTCTGCTATTTTAAGCATTCACTTGAACTTATACCAGTAAAATGCAGGCTGTAATATTGTCTGCAGTCAGTCATTCATAGAAAATAAGTATTTGTATGATATACAAAATGCTCACATAATTTTGTATTATTTCACTTGATTTGTCCTACATTACTAGTACACCCTTTGTAGGATATGTAATCAACAGGACCAAATAAAAAACAGATCAAATCATATCAACCATCGTAATCAAGTAAATATTATGCATCTCATCAGAGATAAACAGCGGCTTTATAGTAAAAGTAAAGAAGCAGCAGCTTTCTTTGGAATAACAGCTTTCTTACTAATTTACTTGATTCAATTTAGAAGTTATAAGCATATTAAATTTAGAAGTTATAAGCATTAACAGCATTAAGCAGAATAATGATATTTTTTGTTAATACAGTATGTAGAAGAAGTTCCTATGCTGTCCTTGTTTCTTGTTACTGTATACGTTGACTTGCCCCCCTCTGTAAAGTCTCTCCTTTTTGATGGGATTGCCGTGTGGAGTGGCCACGTGGTTTTAAATGCCATGTCATGGAATGTGCGGCCCCTCCTCCCAGAGGCTCAAGCCCTCCTTCAGACCTGGGTGTGTATGTTGTTCTTAGCATAAGTCAGTGTAAGTAGTTTGTAAGACTAGAGACCAATGACTTCAGCAGTTTGGTCCCTTACGAATTCACACACATTTAACTTTTTGGGGGGGGGGGGGGGGGGGGGGGATCTGCAGAATGCGATCAATGAACAAATTATTTTCAATAATGTACTCTACATGGTGCTTGTTTTTAAAGTGAGTTCAAAAAAAATTGTGAAAATAAAGTAAGGAAAAAAGTAACATTTGATGGTGTGCATTTAGGAAATTTGTGTAAAAAAAGATGAAAAAAGAGTTAGATTGTCTGACGTGCTGTTTTCTGTTAGTTGATATCAATAACAACAACAGAAGCAATTAATTGTTACTAGATTTTAAAAGTGCTTACAATTACAATTCTGGTTAATTTATGCTATTTGTTGTAAAATTTGGACCTATAGCCTCACCTTTCATAGTTGCAGTATTAATTATGAGCTATTACTTTAGTACATGAAGTGTGTGCATATATATGATATAAAACATGTGTTCTATTTCTCTGCGGAGTACCTAATTGCCTTGATGGATGGTAGCCATGATGTTGTGCTAGCATGTATTTATTACCTTTTTCACAATCTTGTTAATTTTATATTGCTATATTACCTAATAAAGGCAAATTTACAGGGAGATACAGCTTGGTATTCCTGGGCCTGTGGGAACATGGCCAGGCCTGAAAGGAGATGCCAAATACTGTCTCCGACTGTCTGCTTCATGTGGGAATTCCTCAAGCCATGCAGACACTATCATTGTCACAAATTCTCCGCCAAATATCCAACCATTACAGGTATTGCTGTTTGTTTAATCATGGAGAATGAAAATTAGCAACTACATCAGATCTTTTTTGTCAAAAGATAAATGCACTCACAAGAAAAGTATGTTTATGTGAAGCTATGAGAAAATTTCTTCACCTGGTAGTGAAAGACTATTTTTTATGTAAAAAGGTACTCATTTTTTAAACATGGGCCTCTTCTTTGTCAGTGCACCTCATCCAACACTTTTTCAGTGAATATCTACATCTACATAGATACTTTGCAAGCAACCATAAAGTGTGTGGTGGAGGTTACCCTGTACCACTACTTGTCATTTCTCCTTCTGTTCCACTCACAAATAGAGTGATGGTAAAACAACTGTCTGTATGCCTCTGTATGATCCCTTATTTCTTATATCTTATCTTCATGGCTCTTAAGTGCGATGTATGTTGGCATCAGTAGAATCATTTGGCAGTCAACTTCAGATGCCAGTTCTCTTAATTTTCTTAATAGTGTTTCTGAAAAAGAATACCACCTTCCCTCCAGGGATTCCCATTTGAGTTCCCAAAGCAGTTCTGCAACATTTACATTTTGTTCAAACCTACCAGTTACAAATCTAGCAGCCCTCCTCTGAATTGCTTCGTCTTCCCTCAGTCCAACTTGATACAGATCCCAGACACTCGAGCCGTGCTCAAGAGTATGTCACATCAGTGTCCTATATGTCTTCTCCTTTGCAGGTGACCCCTCCTTCCTAAAATTCTCCCAATAAACCAAAGTCGGCCATTTGCCTTTCCTGCCACAGTTTGTACATGCTCGTTCCATCTCATATCACTTTGCAATGTTGTGACCAGATATTTAAATGACTTGACTGTGTCAAGCTGGACACTAGTAATATTGTATCCAAACATTACAGGTTTTTTCCTTCCTACTCATCAGCATTCACTTACATTTTTCCACATTTAGGGCTAGCTGCCATTTATCACACCAACTGGAAATTTGCCTAAGTCATCTTGTGTCCTCCTACAGTCACCCAACTTCGACATCTTAATGTACACCATGACATCATCAGCAAACAACTGCAGACTGTTGCCCACCCTATCTGCCAAATCATTTATGTATACAGAGAACAACAATGGCCCTATCACACATCTCTGGAGAACTCCTGACAATACCCTTGTCTCTGATGAACACTCGATATTGAGGACAATGTACTGGATTTTATTATTTAAGAAGTCTTTGAGCCATTCACATATCTGCCAGCCAGGAAACCCAGGAAATACCCATATGTAGCTACTGTAACCTGTTCACCTCACTCAAAACTTTTTCCAGTTGCATATGTCTTTTAGATACTGCAACAGGTGGAGTGCAGAGGGTATTCAGTGTGATTGATAGGTGTATGTCACAGCAATTAGTGCTTAAAATGATAATTTGTCCCATTCTTCACATTACTAAAATACTATTGTGAGAAAATGCAATGTTACATTAAAAGAGGACTTTTTTCCTAATACAAACCTATTCTCAAGTGTGTTCTTCATTCATCTGGTCCAGATGAGTTGCCTAGTACTTCATAAATATGATATTACCTTTTACAAGGTAATCAGTAATAAGAATGACTCTCTCTCTCTCTCTCTCTCTCTCTCTCTCTCTCTCTCTCTCTCTCTCTCTCTCTCTCTCTTCATTCATTCAAAAACTGCAATACCATGCTGCACAAAGATTTCACATTGTTCAGTCTTCATGCAAAATATGCTACACACTTTCTTTTGATGGGGCTCTGGTGTCTGCACGACTAACTGTTCTATACCCTACTATGGACTTCACTGTTTTCATCTGTGGCTATAGTTCTGTGACATTCTTCATGTGACTCTGTCCAAACAACTTCAAAATGGCCAACAGTGCTGACTGACCACTATATCATCCTCACCAATAGAGGTCACTGGATGCAGACTTTGAGGTCATATGGTCAGCACACCGCTCTTCCAGCCATTGTCAGTTTTTGTGACCAGAGCCAATAGCTCCTTAATTGCCCTCACAGGGCCTGACTACAACCCACTTGCTAATAGCACTTGGCAGACCTGGATGGTCGTGCAGCCAAGTGTTAATCAAGCCCAACAGTACTTAACTTTAGTTACCTGATGGGAATGGACACTGCACATTGCAAAATAAGTTCTATGGACTAGTTTGGGAAAACCATTCATGTACAATTTGATTGGATGAATATTGTTAGACAAGAAAACAAAGCATGCCGCTGATCCGAGGTCACTGAAATGAAATTGTAAAACTTCTTATCCACTGGAACCTTGGACAATCCAGCAATGAACAGAAAACAATTGTTGATGCTTACAGTATCAGCTGATTGACTATGAGATGGTTATGTTATGAAAGAGATACATCTTTTGCCCTGATGTTTAAGTAGTTGTGGACCTATAATTTGTTATGTTCTCAGTCATATACAGAATACATCATTAGTTCAGGGTCTTTTTCCAGACAGGTGAACATATCCCACTGTTAAGCCTGTAAGAAAGATGTCTCCACATATGTCAGTAGCTACTAACTAATCTCACTTCTTACATCATTTTCTGTAACGTTTGAGAATAAAATGTGCTTGTTGGTTGCCATCCTCCTGAGTAGGAATGGGATACTTAGCCATCCACAGTCTCAATTTTGAAAGGGCTGCACTGCTGTGGAAGCTGTTTATATCTTCACTGATCACATAATAAAATGTTTACATCATAAAATATCAGTAGTTTGAATCTTCTGTGACTTATCAAAGCCATTTGATTGCGTCAGTCCTATTATTCTATTAGTAAAACTAACTTCAGCATGTGCCAAATTTAGTTCCTGTTTAACAAACGTGATGCAGGAAGTTCCATTAGGATGTTTGAGTAATACAAGCAGGGATTTTATATTATCATCTTCATATGGCGAAAACTCAGTGGGCATTCTCCAGGGTTAAATAATGGGCTTGTTACAGTTCTTCTTCTACATTCATAATCAAACATTTTATTCTAATCAGGGGTAAAAGTAGTCCTTTTTATTGATAATAAAAGCATTATTACATATATCATTTTACATGCATATTAGTAACGTATGCTTAATATGTAATAATGCTTTAAGACTAATTTTGCTTCCTGATTCAAATATTACTGTCAAGCCAATCAGAGAAGCATCCATGGAGAATATTTGAGAAGTATTTAGTAAGCAATGCAACACATTTTCTCTCTGTCAGTTTTGGTTGAAAAAAGGTAGAATTTTTTATGAGATGTTGTGGAATATTCCTGCTTCAGCTCCTATAGTTACATAAAGCTCCAGTAGTTCAAAGTGACATCTGTGACGGAGGTGCATTCCAACCTGTTATTGAGTTTATTTTGGTGGGAAACCAGAGAACTGCAGATATTCAAAGACACGTACAGAATGTATACAGAGACCTGCCAGTGAATAAAAACATTGTCATCATTGCAACAATGTTGCACAAACCTGTCGGATCTCTGTGTACCAGCCTGCCACACACAGCTGTGACTTCTGCATGTTTGGAACATATATATGCACTCATATGAATTGATTGGCAGATTACAAGCAAACACCTTACTGTTCAAGGGGACACCTCAGTCATTAGTGTTAATACATACATCCACCAGTTGGGGTATTCAAAAGCCTGTGCCCACTGGGTTCCTTGCCACTTAATACTAGACCATAAAGAGCAATGAATGGCCACCTGTGCAAAATTGCTTGCATGTTATAAGGCCTATCATGATAATTTTTTGTCAAACATCATCATAGGTAATGAAACATGGGTTCATCACTTCGAGCTGATAACAAAATGGCAATCCATGAAGTGGTACCACATCACTTCTCCTCCAAAGAAACATTTCAAAGCTGCACCTTCCACCAGTAAAATCATGGTGACAGTTTTCTGGGACTCTGATGTCCTCCATGATGATACAATGATCAACTCTGGATTGTATTGTGCTATCCTCAGAAAATTGAAGAAACGACTTCAGCATGTCTGTCACCACAAAAATGCAAATGACTTCTCCTGCTCCATGGCAATGCACAGCCTCACATAAGTCTGCTTACCTGAGGGGAGCTCACAAAACTTTGTTGAACTACTCTCCCTATTTTGCACTACAGCCCAGATCTTGCACCTTCCAACTTCCATCTGTTCAGCCCAATTAAGAAAGCACTCTGTGGAAAGCAGTATATGGATGATTGGGAGGTTATTGATACAGCAAGACATTGGCTGCAACATCAACCAGTAGAGTTATGGGCATACAAATCCTCCAAGTAAGGTGGCATAAGGTCATCGCATTGAACAGAGATTATGTTGAAAAATATGGCTTTGTAGCCAAAAGAATGAGGATTAATACACTGTATTGGAATCTTGATTAAAATCAACCAGCTTTCAGAGTAAAGTGTGTTGCTTTACTTATTGAATTCTCCTTGCAGTTAGTGAAGTGTTTGCTAACTCATTTTGCACAGATAAACTAACTTTAAACTTTGAAAAAACATAGCTCATCTGGTTTTGTTCTTTCAAAAATATCACATCTGCTATGAATATAGTTTACCTATAACAAATAAAAAATATAATAGAAAAATCTAAGTTTTTGGATGTGTATGGGATTATTGGGATTACTAGAGTGATGCTCTCATTGATAAAGACAGATTAGATTAGATTGGATTTGCTTTCATTCCAATTGATCCATAGTGAGGATGTCATCCAGGATGTATAACATGTCAGAAAAATAATAATGCATGACAAATATTTACAACTAAAACAAATAAGCTAATGTACCTTCCACAGGTCCCAAGTGGAATGATCGTCCTTTTTTATTTTATTTTTACTTTTGTATGAACTATATGAAAGGATCATTTTACAAACTGATTCTATGAACTGAGCTGTTGATTTGAAAAAGTGATATATTTTTAATGACAAATTTCATTAAGTAATAAATATATTATGAAGGAGTAGTTAGTATCCCTAGTTCCCTCAACAGGCCTCTGCAGGTTCAAATGGCTCTGAGCACTATGGGACTCAACTGCTGTGGTTATCAGTCCCCTAGAACTTAGAACTACTTAAACCTAACTAACCTAAGGACATCACACACATCGATGCCCGAGGCAGGATTCGAACCTGCGACCGTAGCAGTCCCAAGGTTCCGGACTGCGCGCCTAGAACCGCAAGACCACCGTGGCCGGCGCCTCTGCAGGATGTTCTTGAGTTCACACATATAATTCTTATTGCTCGTTTTTGTGCCCAGAAAACTTTAGCTTGGCTTCATGAGTTACCCCAAAAAATAATCGTATATGCCATTATGGAGTGAAAGTAAGCATAGTATGCCAGCTTTTACATTTTTAAATCCCCTATGTCTGACAGAATTCGCATTGCAAATAGAGGTTTATTTAGACACTTCAGCAGTTCTGTGGTGTGCCCCTCCAAGTTGAATTTATTATCAAGCCCAAGAATTTAACACTGTCCACTTCTTCTATATGCTTGTCATCATATGTTAGGCATGTACTCGTGGGACACCCGTTACAAGTTCTGAACTGCATATAGTGTGTTTTTCCAAAGTTTAGTGACAAAGAATTGGCTAGGAACCTGTGATTAATGTCCACAAATATTTTACTAGCCGATCTTTCTAAGACTACACTTGATTTACTATTTATTGCAATTTTTGTACCATTGGCAAACAAAACAAACTTGGCATCTGGTAATGTTACTGATGAAATGTCATTGATATATATAATAAAAAGTAAGGGCTCTAAGATGGAACCTTGTCGGACCCCAAATGCAATTAGTTCCCAGCTCGTTGATGCCTGATAGCTTAATACCTGTCTCTTTCCTAATAACACCCTTTGTTTCCTGAAAGATTTTTATTACAGTGAAGTAGAAACTGAATGACGATTTTGACTGGCAGCAAACAGTTAAAGAACAAATGGATAAAGATAAATACTGCATAACAAGTAAGAAGCAAGAAAGTTGAAGACACAAATCTTATTTTGGCTTCTGTAGTTACATGCTACTGTATGGGGATGTGGAGATTTCATTGTCTATCAAGACTGTCAGCATGTAACTACAAACAGACAAAAAATTAATTATATGACTATTTTTATGTTGAAATTAAAACTTTGTGATTACCCCTCATACATAACAACAAAGAATGGACAAGATCCAAATGCTCCAGTAAAAGGGCAGGAGAGAGAGGGGAATGGAGGTGGGGGGGGGGGGGGGGGGGGTTAATGTACAGGAGAAATTCAAATGCAGTGTTTGATTACTAGGCAGAGCATCTTACTTGGCCTTAAAATGAAATTCTAGTTGGCAGGAAAAACAGAAAATTAATCTATTAATGTGTTTGCTTGGTAAATAGTCAGAGATTTATAAACCTATTAGAAATAGATATGTACAATTGTGAAGTTCTCGTGTCATTAGTGTGGTGGTGTAGGCATAAACAGAAAGTGAATAGACTTATAGGAACCATTGTTCATGCAACTGATTAAAGAATGGGCTACTTTGTATGATGGAGGTGTTGGGGAGATATCTGGGAGTTGTTAAAGGAAACAGTGAGTTAGAAAGGCCAAAGAAAGATAAAGGAGCATGAAGAACAGGAGCACAAAATATAGAATAAAATGAAACAAAAGATTTGGAAAAAATAAATGGAGAATGAAACTTGGAGATGTTGAATACAGTAAATTTGTGGCAGGTACAAAGAAGATAAGGATAATAGAACTGAAGTCGGGATTGCAAGAGATAAAAATAATTTGGGGAAGAGACACAGTAGTGGCAAGGAGGGAAGAAGGAAATCATCACTAATGGAGACTTGTTAAAGAGATGTAGCAGGACTGTAGGACATACAAAGGAGAATTATGCCTTCCTGTAATAAAAACTGGAATTTCAAAAGACTGTAGGTGTGAAATAATTTTGAAGCCTAGGGAATAAGGTTCCTTGAGTTGAAGGGAGTGAAGGAGAGTGGCAAAATTCATGACGTAGGTTTGGAAACTGTGCATCTCGAGTATAGCCTTGTGTGAAGATGAAACAATGACTGTGAAAGAAATGGAGGAAAAGAAATTAATAAAATCAGAATTGTTGTGCTACTGAAAGCTATTATAATTGGGCTGACAACCAAATAATAAAGATAACAGATACAGTTATGGAATACATTCAAGAAAAGGAGCCTTTCTAGAACCTTTACAATTAAGAAAGACAATTAGTATAACATACACTGGGGCATTTTGGAGCTATTAACTTGACACAGATGAAGGTGGACCACATTGAGGATAATTAATAATGAGTGTAATGAATTTCTATCAGTCAACATTGTCTACAAGAAAGTAGCAACATCAGAAGACTCGTACGTACTCCAGGAAGACCTGCAGAGGATTAATGAATGGTGCGACAGCTGGCAGCTTTCCCTAAATGTAGATAAATGTAATATAATGCGCATACATAGGGGCAGAAATCCATTCCAGTACGATTATGCCATAGGTGGTAAATCATTGGAAGCGGTAACGACCGTAAAATACTTAGGAGTTACTATCCAGAGCGATCTGAAGTGGAATGATCACATAAAACAAATAGTGGGAAAAGCAGGCGCCAGGTTGAGATTCATAGGAAGAATTCTAAGAAAATGTGACTCATCGACGAAAGAAGTAGCTTACAAAACGCTTGTTCGTCCGATTCTTGAGTATTGCTCATCAGTATGGGACCCTTACCAGGTTGGATTAATAGAAGAGATAGACATGATCCAGCGAAAAGCAGCGCGATTCGTCATGGGGACATTTAGTCAGCGCGAGAGCGTTACGGAGATGCTGAACAAGCTCCAGTGGCAGACACTTCAAGAAAGGCGTTACGCAATACGGAGAGGTTTATTATCGAAATTACGAGAGAGCACATTCCGGGAAGAGATGGGCAACATATTACTACCGCCCACATATATCTCGCGTAATGATCACAACGAAAAGATCCGAGAAATTAGAGCAAATACGGAGACTTACAAGCAGTCGTTCTTCCCACGCACAATTCGTGAATGGAACAGGGAAGGGGGGATCAGATAGTGGTACAATAAGTACCCTCCGCCACACACCGTAAGGTGGCTCGCGGAGTATAGATGTAGATGTAGATGTAGATGTAATCAATTCATAGCTAGGGCTAGTTACAATAAAACTTCTTGTATTCAAGTTATTTGCAAACTTACATACAAATGCAATCATCTACTTTGCTATGTGTAAATAATTTTGCATTTTCATAGTCTTCAAGTTATAAAAGCTGTGTGTTACTAAAAATTGTTTTAGTTCCATTTCAAATTTATGGAATTCTTCAATTTTCTTTATTGTAGCAGACAATGCAGGTAAAGTATTTTGGTTTGATAATTTTAGAGTTTTTGGTAAACAGCTCTTTTGTAGGTGTGTTTGTAAGAATCATCTCTGTTTCTTGTTTTGTTGTTATGAACCTGATTGTTTAGTGTTGAAAATTTCTGGTGATTTTTCAGAAAGCACATGCATTCATAAATACACTGAAGCAACAAAAAACTGGTATATGCATGCATACTCAAATACAGAGATACGTAAACAGGCAGAATATGGCACTACAGTGGGCAACACCTATAATAAGACAACAAGTGTCTGGTGCATTTGTTAGATTGGTTGCTACTGCTACAATGGCAGGTTATCAAGATTTATGTCAGTTTGAACATGGTGCTACAGTCAGCGCACGAGCGATGGGACACAGCATCTCCAAGGTAGCGATGAAGTGGCAATTTTTCCGTACGTCCATTTCACGAGTGTACCATGAATATCAGGAATCTGGTAGCACATCAAATCTCCGACATTGCTATGACCAGAAAAAGTTCCTCCAAGAACAGGACCAATGATAACTGGAGAGAATCATTCAGTGTGGCAGAAGTGCAACCCTTCTGCAAATTGCTGCAGATTTTGATGCTGGACCATCAACAAGTGTCAGCATGAAAAACCATTCAATTAAACATCATCAATACAGGCCTTTGGAGCCAAAGGCCCACTTGTGTACCCTTGACAACAGCGTGACACAAAGCTTGACACCTCGCCGGGGCCCATCAATACCATCGTCGGGCTGTGGTGAGTGGAAACATGTTGCTTGGTCACACGAGTCTCAATTCAAATTGTATTGAGCAGATGGACGTGTATGGGTATGGAGAAAATCCCATGAATCCATGGATCCTGCATGTCAGCAGTGGACTGTTTAAACTAGTGGAGGCTGTATAATGGTGTGGGGTGTGTGCAGTTGGAATGATATGGAACCCCTGATACGTCTAGATACAACTCTGATAGGTGACACACACGTAAGCATCGTGTCTGATTACCTGCATCCATTCGTGTCCATTGTGCATTCCAATGGACTTGGAAAATTCCAGCAAGACAATGCGACACCACACACATCCAGAATTGCTACAGAGTGGCTCCAGGAACACTCTTATGAGTTTAAACACCTCTACTGGCCACCAAACTTCCCACACACGAACATTATTGAGCATATCTGGGATGCCTTGCAACATGTTGTTCAGAAGAGATTTCCACCCCCTCGCACTTTTATGGATTTACGTGTTATAACCTTTAATCACTAATAATTTGCGTGGATCTGCAAAAGTAGAAACACTAGCGGGTTACATACTACTAACTCCGTATCCGTCATTCGACTGCCGTGCCGTGACATGCGGCCGGTGCCATTCATAGCCAGGTGGCGCTCCCGCACTCGGCCGAGCTGCGGAGCGCCTCTATCGCCGTGTTCGCGTACTAACGTAGCGGCACTTTTGAATGTCGTGGCGCTGTCACAACACTTTTTCCCCCTTGAAAAAAAAACACTCACTGCCTTGGACACGCGGACAGTGCGGAGACATCCATGGCCTCTTGGGAGGCCCCGAGAAGATCCCGCGGAGAAACACGAGAGTATGGTCGAAAATGTCCAGGACGGAAGCTTGCGCGTGGAACGTGCCTCCTGGATGAGATGATGGGTGAAAACTCTGGAGCAGCATCCATAGGTGTCGTGGACCTGGGGGTGTGCTCCAGCGAGATGGGTCCCAGAGAAGGCGGCGTCGCAACTGGGGCCGGTTCCGGCGTACTCAGAAGCGGTAGCGACGTCAGCTGCAGCAACACGCCCGGAAGATCGGCAGCGGCGACAGGACTGGCTTCTCGGGCTGGTGGAGATGAAAGAAGGGGCGGTGACACCAGCGTGGCCACAGCTGGGGGCGCATCTGGTCGTAATGGCGAACAACCATGCCGTCGTCCGTACGGATTTCACAAAGCCAGCGGCCGCGAAGAGCCTGGACCACCCCTGGAATCCATTTAGGGCGAGATCCGTACCCCCGTGCCCACACGTCGGCACCCACCGGGTATTTTCCCGCACGAGGGGGCACAGTACCAGGCCTGACAGGGTGAAGCAGGTGCAGTAGAGTGCACGGTTGGCGGCCATGCAAGAGTTCAGCAGGGCTGCGATCACCCAGAGGCGTGAAGCGATAAGAACTCAGAAATTGCAACAGAGCGTCATCTGTGGAAAAATCACTAAGGAATTTTTTCATTTGGCTTTTGAAAGTGCGGACAAGGCGCTCGACCTCCCCGTTCGATTGCAGATGGAAGGGCGGTGCTGTAACATGATGAATCCCTTGTCCAGTACAAAAATCACGGAAGGCCTGCGAAGAGAACTGAGGGCCATTGTCTGTGACAATCGTGGATGGAAGACCTTCTAGCGCAAAGATTTTGGACAAAGCCAGCGTCGTCGCCGCAGTGGTGGGTGACGGACATCAAACAACAGATGGAAACTTCGAGAAGGCGTCAATCAACAGTAGCCAATAAGTGCCGAGGAAGGGGCCAGCAAAGTCAGCGTGCACCTGTTCCCACGGCTGCACCGGATCAGGCCACGGAGAGGGCATAGTACGAGGTGCAGCCAGTTGTTGAACACACTGATCACACGCAGCGACCATGTGGGCGATGTCCGAATCAATACCGGGCCAATAAACGTGCCGGCGGGCCAGGGACTTAGTCTGAGAAATCCCCCATGCAATAGTTTGAGAACAGCTTTGCGAAGAGAGGCTGGCACCACGACCCGCGGAGATGCGCCATCCGTGGCCAGAAGAACAACACCCTCACGAACAGACAGACGAAGGCGCAAGGCATGGTAGTTGCGAAGGGGATCCGATGCCCGGCCCTTGGTCCTGTCTGGCCAACCCCGTTGAACAAAACCGATCACCTGACGCAGGACCGGGTCCCGTGCAGTAGCCGATGCGACCTGCGAACCTGTAAGTGGAAAACCCTCAACCGCACGACGTTCTTCCTCATCAATGTGGAAACAGAGTAGCTCATCTTGATCGAAAACCGGTTCGGGGCCCATCGGCAAACGCGACAACGTGTCAGCGTTGGCGTGCGGGACCGTGGGGCGATAGTGAATCTCATAGTGAAAATGAGACAAGTATAAGGCACAACGTTGCAGGCGGTGAGCTGCCTTATCCGGAAGCGACACCGAGGGCTGAACAGAGAGACCAGCGGTTTGTGGTCGGTGATGAGGTGAAACTTAGAACCATACAAAAAAACGCTGAACTTTTTTAGAGCATAAATGATAGCGAGCGCCTCCTTTTCGATTTGAGAGTAACGCCGTTGGGCATCGTTGAGGGTCTTGGAAACATAGGCGATGGGTCGTTCCGACCCATCCTCATACCGATGGGCGAGAACAGCCCCTAGGCCATACTGTGACGCGTCAGTCGCCAGAACCAAGTGTTGACCCGGACGGAATGTGGCAAGACAAGGCGCCGACTGCAAATGAGCCTTCAGGCGGACAAAAGCCTGCTCACACTCGTCGGACCAACAGAAAGGAACGTTTTTGCGTAACAGCTGATGCAGAGGATGAGCCACTGCCGCCGCGGATGGAATGAATTTGTGATAATAAGCAACCTTGCCGAGAAACACCTGAAGTTCTTTGACTGTAGACGGCTAAGGTAGAGCGGTAATGGCCGCTACGTGCTGTCATAGAGGACGTATACCCTCACGGGACAAGTGGAAACCAAGATATACAATGGAGGGTTGGAAAAACTGTGACTTGTCCAGATTGCACTTCAACCCAGCTGAATGCAGGACCCGAAACAGTGAACGCAAATTGTGAAGATGCTCCTCAGTGGAGGCCCCCGTGACAACAATGTTATCCAGGTAGTTTATGCAGCCGGGAACGGAAGCCGTGAGCTGTTCCAAAAACCGCTGAAAAATGGCTGGCGTGCTAGCGACGCCAAATGGTAACCGCTGGTACTGATACAGCCCACAAGGAGTGTTGATGACGAGAAATTCCTTGGAAGACGCATCCAATGGCAACTGATGGTACGCCTCCGATAAGTCAAGTTTGGAAAAGAACTGGCCCCCAGCGAGCTTGGTAAATAACTCCTCAGGACGGGGAAGAGGATAAGTGTCAATGAGGCTCTGAGCGTTGACAGTGGCTTTAAAATCACCACACAATCGCAGACTCCCGTTTGGTTTAGAAACCACCACGATGGGCGATGCCCATTCGCTGGAGGTAACAGGAAGGAGAATCCCTGAAGCTGTTAACCTGTCGATCTCAGCCTTGACAGGCGCACGCAACGCCATCGGAATAGGGCATGCCCGGAAAACCTTAGGGCGAGCCGTAGGTTTAAGAGTAATGTGGGCTTCAAAATCCTTGGCCCGACCCAGACCAGCAGAGAACATGGACGAGAATTCAGAACACAAGCCATCCAGTTGTTGATACGGAATATCCTCAGATATGAGGTGCACATCATCATCAATGGAGAACCCGAACAACTGGAAAGCATCATAACCGAACAGGTTTTCCGTGCCCGCATGATCCACCACATAAAACGTGAGGGGCCTAACAACAGACTTGTAGGCAGTGGAAGCATCAAACTGGCCAACGATAGGAATTTTCTGCTTATTATAAGTTCGCAGATTTCGCGTAACGGGAGACAAGGGAGGGGAGCCCAACTCCAAATACGTGCGAGAATTAATGAGAGTTACTGCAGAGCCCGTGTCCACTTGCATGCGAATGTCTTTATCCAGAACACGAACAGTAACAAACAACTTATTTGTTTGAGAAAGCACACAGTTAACATCCATGTCCGATGCCTCGTCCTCGTCGACAGGAACTTTAGGGGACTGACACACAGAAGCAATGTGGCCTTTTTTCCGACATGAATTACACGTGGCCCAACGTTTTGGACACGCGGCCCTGTCATGCTGTATGAAACAACGTGGACAAGAAGGAAGTGCGGAACAAACCTGCTTCTGTGGTTGCTGTTTTCGCTGCGAGCGTGGTGGCCCAACGCGACGTTGTTGACACGAGTGAACTGCCGCCACATCGTCATTCCCCTGTGAAACAGGCAAATTGTCCGCGTCGAAAGTGGTCTGTACAGCGCCCACATCACACCACACGTCTATTTGCGCACCAGCAGCATGAGACACTTCAAAAGATTGAGCGATGCTGAGAACTTCCGACAATGACGGGTTTGGCAGTTGTAAGGCACGTTGCCGAACTTCTTTATCAGGAGCAAGCCGTAGAATAGCGTCCCGAACCATTGAATCAGCATAAGACTCATGATGAGTGTCCGTGACAAACAGACATTTCCTACTCAGACCGTGTAGTTCCGCCGCCCAAGCCCGGTAGGATTGATGGGGCTGTTTATGACAACGGTAGAATGCCACGCGGGCGGCAACGACGTGTGTGTTTTTTCGGTAATAGTAAGACAATAATTCACACATTTCTTGGAAGGACAGAGAGGCAGGTTCCCGCAGAGGGGCTAACTGAGATAGCAGCTGATAGATCCGTGGGGAAATCCAAGATAGAAATAACGACTTACACATAGCAGCGTCAACAACGCCGAAAGCCAAGAAGTGTTGCCGCAAACGCTTCTCATAATCCTCCCAGTCTTCAGCGGCCTCGTCGTAAGGAGGGAATGGAGGCGGAGAAGAGGAAGACAGACGATGAGTAAGCGACATCGACAACGCCTGAATAGCAGCCGTCAGCTGTGTTTGTTGCTCAATGAGCGCTTGCATAAGCTGTTCCATGTCTGCCCCGACATGAACACCCAAGTCCACAACGCAGGAAAAAAAATATCCGACCTCGTCGCCAAAATGTTATAACCTTTAATCACTAATAATTTGCGTGGATCTGCAAAAGTAGAAACACTAGCGGGTTACATACTACTAACTCTGTATCCGTCATTCGACTGCCGTGCCGTGACATGCGGCCGGCGCCGTTCATAGCCAGGTGGCGCTCCCGCGCTCGGCCGAGCTGCGGAGTGCCTCTATCGCCGTGTTCGCGTACTAACGTAGCGGCACTTTTGAATGTCATGGCACTGTCACAACATTATGGACAGCCCTGCAGGATTCATGGTGTCAATTCCCTCCAGTACTACTTCATGCATTAGTCAAATACATGCCACATTGTGTTGTGGCACTTCTGCGCGCTCGCAGGGACCCTACGTGATAATTGGCAGGTGTACCAGTTTCTTTGGCTCTTCAGTGTATATAAGCCAGAAAGTGTAATTATTTTAAATTGTTTATATATTTCCCTGCATGGCTCTCTACAGGGAAACTGATTACATTGCTCTTTTTTGATAAGTTACTATACGCCCCAACACAGATATCTGTATGGGTTCTTAAAAATGACTGCCTTTGCATGAGTGCGCTAAAATATGTGCCTATTTAAAGGAACATAAAGGCTTCCACATTAGTTATTTTGTTTTATTTGTATATGAACCTATCTAGTTTTAGAAACACTCAACAGAATACAGTATTATGTAGCTTTTGATGCTGTGGAAGTGAACATTTTGGTCCATATGAATTGAATATGTATACTTTTCCTAAAGAAAAAGCAAGAGCTCAAAAGCTACTGTAAATACTGAATCCTATTGAGCATTACTTTGCATCACACATTAGTCTGTTATAGGTGAGTGGTTCCCTTTCCTTTCTTTCACATATTATCCCATTCATGAATTTCCATTGCTTGCCTCAGAAATTGGTAAATAAATTATCTTTTGTGTTCAATAGAAAAATCGGAGTAATTGTGTAGTAATGCAGTTTATCATGTAGAGGAAATTTCGTCTGATCCAAATGAATGATGAATTTGCAGTGATATTAGGAAACAATTATTTCAAACTGTATTATCTTTCATCTTTGTAACAATATTATGAAAAGGATAGTTCCTGCTCACCATATAGTGGACATGCTGAGTCGCAGATAGGCACAACAGAAAGACTGTCACAAAATGGGCTTTCAACCAACAAACAAGAGATAGACAACATACACAGACACACTCATGTAAATGCAGCTCAACCACACACATGACCACAGCCAGAGACTGTGGTCATATGTGTGTGAGTTGTGTTTGCATAAGTCTGTGTGTGTATGTTGTCTATTTCCAATGAAGCCCTTGTTGGCTCAAAGCTCACTTTCTGACAATCTTTTTGTTGTGCCCATCTGCAACTCAGTTATACTTTTCATAATATTGTTACATTCCATCCTGAATTTTTCGTTGTTTAACTTTCACCTTTCATTCATTTGTGTTTGTTACATTTTTGTGATATTGATAAGGAACTTGTCAATTTAATTAATTATAAATATACAAACAATAATAGTAATTTGTGTCTATGTGACATTTTCTTAGGTAAAACCCATGCAAGGAGAAGCATTCCGTACAAAATTTTTGTTGCAAACATCTGAGGCAGAGGATGTAGACCAGCCATTGAGTTACAGTTTTGGATACATTTCCAAAGGATCCCCCTCTTTGCCTACGACCTCAAATGAGAAGTTTGAAGCCTATCTTCTTTTACCTCCTGGTGAGCTGTCAATGTCCCATTGTTTTATGGATATATTTGTACATAGTTAGGAAAATATTATATGAAAAAACTCCCATACAGTGTAGCAAGGCAGCTGTATAATTTTCCTTAATGGATTTTGCCCCATCTTCCAGAGTAAAAGAAAGAGTGTGAAGAAAAAGTATTGAACACTACCTCAATTAGAGATTTAATTTTAAAAAACCTGAGAAAGCAAATGACTAACTTGGAGATGAAACATCCATACATGTCTACATGTTTCTGTGGTGCCTGAAAGCAAATCATCAAATGCTGAATGCAGGATTCTGACACTTTTTCCAGGTGGATGTATGTGTTTATCTATTAGTGAAGGGAAAAAATAAATGCTGATGGTGCCTATATGCATTAGGAAGCCCATAAATATAAAATGTCTATAACAGGTGAATACTGTAAACATGTAAGTTAAGTTGATGAAGTTCTTTCAGGTTCACCTGTTGACTCAAGATGCATCATGGTTTTGTTTAGTTACTAAAGATGGACACAAGATATATCATGGTTTCGTTTAGCTACTAAAGAGCAATATGTGTGTACTTTTGTTGTTGTAGAGTGTTGTCTTCAGACTAACCCTCACTGTGTTTAGGTTTATAGAAGAAATGTGTATCCAAAATTATAATTACTCCTAAACATAAAGATGGAAGAATTATTTAAATAAGCAGCCATACATACAGTGTGATACATCTGAATGTTTTGGGCATTAGATATATGGGGATTTTTGTGCACAAGGTAACCAAGTCACATCAAGAAAGTTTTGAGAAAAATAGACATTAACCATAGTGCAAGACCACCTCTGCCAACCCACTATCATGCAAACTGTCAGTTCATCAATGCATAGGATGACTGAAATGTGCCAGTGTCGCATCATATAAGAGTATAGTTCTGCCAATACTGGCCATGACCTTCTTCTTCTGTGCAGATGCAAACATATTCCTCAAACTCTTACAGGACTTGGTAAGAATGTCTTCCACAAGTAATGAGGGTGTTGCGGTGGGACGGACATACAGGGTGAGAATGTGGTGTCTCGCGGGAGGCACGCGCGAAATAGTCCCTGCAGTCGCATGATCCTCTGTGCCTCAGTGGCTCAGATGGATAGAGTGTCTGCCACGTTAGCAGGAGATTCCAGGTTTGAGTCCCGGTTGGGGCACACATTTTCACCTGTACCCGTTGTTATACTGGGTGATCAAAAAGTCAGTATAAATTTGAAAACTGAATAAATCACGGAATAATGTAGATAGAGAGGTACAAATTGACACAAATGCTTGGAATGACATGGGGTTTTATTAGAACCAAAAAAATACAAAAGTTCAAAAAATGTCTGACAGATGGTGCTTCATCTGATCAGAATAGCAACAATTAGCATAACAAAGGAAGACAAAGCAAAGATGATGTTCTTTACAGGAAATGCTCAATATGTCCACCATCATTCCTCAACAATAGCTTTAGTCGAGGAATAATGCTGTGAACAGCACTGTAAAGCATGTATGGAGTTATAGTGAGGCATTGGAATCGGATGTTGTCTTTCAGCATCCCTAGAGATGTTGGTCGATCATGATACTCTTGCGACTTCAGGTAATCCCAAAGACAATAATCGCATGGACTGAGGTCTGGGGACCTGGGAGGCCAAGCATGACGAAAGTGGTGGCTGAGCACACCATCATCACCAAACGACGCGCGCAAGAGATCTTTCACACATCTAGCAATATGGGGTGGAGTGCCATCCTGCATAAACATCATACATTCCAGCAGGTGTTTATCAGTCACGCTGGGAATGATATGATTCTGCAACATATCGGCGTACCTCTCACCCGTCACGGTAACACTTACAAAACCAGAATCATGCATTTCCTCAAAGAAAAAAGGCCCGATAATGGTAGATGTGGTAAATCCAACCCATACCGTGCCTTTCTCGTTGTGCAATGGAGTTCCCACGACAGTTCTAGGATTTTTGGTAGCCCAAATTCTGCAGTTATGGGCGCTGACAGACCCTCGGAGGGTGAAATAAGCTTTGTTGGTCCACAACACGTTACTCAACCAATCGTCATCTTCCACCATCTTTTGAAATGCCCACACAGCAAATGCCCTCCCCTTCACTAAATCGCCAGGTAACAGTTCATGATGCCGATGGATTTTGTACGGATAGCATCGGAGGGTATGCCTCAGTGCCAACCAAACAGTAGCGTATGGAATGCCGGTGCGACATGTGATTGCATGAACACTGACTTCCCCGTGCATAGACGAACCCGCTACAGTCTCCATTTCTTCCTGAACTGTCTCAGCAGCATTACACCTTGTGCTCGGTCGGTCACTACGGGGTCTATCGTCTAAACAACCCATGGCTTTGAACTTCGAAATCATTCTCGGCACAGCTGCATTTGTCAACGGACCTTTACCCGTTCGAATCCCCTTCCTATGGCAATAGGATCATAACACTGAACTAGCACATTCCCCATTCTGATAATACAGCTTCAGTAAAAGCGCCTTTTCAGGTAAAGTCAACATGCTGTGACTGCTGGCGCATCTGATTCTCTCTCTTATTACAGCTCCTTTTATACCACGATTGTCATGCGCAGTCACTGATGTTTTGCTGTCCAGCGCCATCTCTCGGACACTTTGTGAAGGTGGCTCTTCCCCCCCCCCCCCCCTCCCCCCCGCCGCCCCGGTTCTAAGAAACCCCCAAGTCATTCCAAGCATGTGTATCAATTTTTAATTTATAATGACTTTTTGATCACCTGGTATATCAGCAGCAGAAGGTATTAATATATAATTTTAATTTAATTATTCATTTTGTCATTATTTTGTCAGAACTTGTCTTCTTGTACATCTTGACACCTACCATCAGTTACTCTTTTGCCTGCTGTAGCATGGGCACTTCCTGGTCTACCAAGGCTTGTTTCATGAGCCACAAATGATGTTTATGTTCACATATGGAGGTTATATAATGTTATTTTCTAATGTGGAACAGACACCTCACTCTAGGATCTGTAACAGTCACTGCTTATGGCGTTACTTTAGAATAATGTAATGTAGCAAGCATGAACTCAGTGTCCACATATGAAAACTGTATGATACCGTCAGTTACATTACGAAGGGTGACTTTATATTCTTGGTAAGAATTGTAGTCTCAATGTATGTTTTCTTGTTATGCATTCTTGCACTAATATATTATTACCACAACTTAAATATGTTTTTAGAATAATTTTCATCTCTGTTTCATTGGATTGTGTAACAAGTGATCCTGCTCACACAAATTAAGATGTTGTGTCCCACTGTTTGGCATTTGTGGACTAATCAATGTTTTTTTGTGGTAGTGTATATTGCATGATGGAACTTTTATGTTAAATGTTTACATTTCTGTGCTCTTAGATATTTTCTAATACTAGAGATCTGAAGATGGCTGGTAGATAAGCCAAAACTAGTAATCTATGAAATTACATTTGCAACAAGGATCATATAATTTTATGGTTTCAGTGTATTGTCATTGTTAGAATGTGTGGTGTCTGTTCTTTTGGACATTTCTGAAAAAATAGACACCACACATTCATGTAACTTATTTGCGTTGACGGGCAATGAATCTTGTGCGTACACATTTACAGTCAACCTACAGTGGGAATCTAAAATTGGTGAGCACGGATGAGATAGACAGGGATGGCAGACAGGTGGCTCTAGGTGGGAGTGTGGAGTCAGCGGGGTGTGTGCCGAGGTAGACCATGCATTTGCAATATACACTGTATTTGGTTGTGCAGTGGTTAATGCAACTGCCTAGCAAGCAGGAGCCATCAGGTTAAAGTCCCAGTGTGACACACATTTTCACTCGTGGCTGCTGATTTTGCATAAAGTCCCGATGCAGTTGATATCATTGGTTCCTTCCATTTCATTTCCTTTCTTCCTTCTCCACCTTCAATTTACATAATATTGTCATTGTATAATTTCATTTTCGGCCTTTTAGTGTATTGTCTGCTTTATATGAAATGCCATTTTTATATGTTTTTCACAGGTTCAGATATTCAGCCTCTAGTAAGAGTATGTGACTCCTATCAACTATGTGCAGAGAGAATAGGAGATGCTGTGCATTCTGAACCACCTGATTCTCTGTCTTCGACAGAAGTCCTGTGAGTATAATTTTGTTCACATTTCAACATATGTCATAAAGCTATCTAGGTGTCAAGTGCTTATCTTGTGAAAAGATTATTTTGTTGGAGCTGAGACTCTTCATTATGGTCCTTTGTTTGTATTTAATTCCAGATAACAAAACATTTCACATTCAAATTCATTTGTGTCCATAAATATTACACCTTTTTACTGAGAGTTCATAGCTAGTTTCTAATTAAATCATATTCATTGGCATTGTGACATTAAAACTCATGTTAATTATTTTTATTTTTTAAGTTCTTTTACTATTGGCAATAGTCGCACTGCAGTGGATGTTGTTGTTGTTGTGGTCTCCAGTCCTGAGACTGGTTTGATGCAGCTCTCCATGCTACTCTATCCTGTGCAAGCTTCTTCATCTCCCAGTACTTACTGCAACCTACATCCTTCTGAATCTGTTTAGTGTATTCATCTCTTGGTCTCCCTCTACGATTTTTACCCTCCACGCTGCCCTCCAATGCTAAATTTGTGATCCCTTGATGCCTCAAAACATGTCCTACCAACCGGTCCCTTCTTTTTGTCAAGTTGTGTCACAAACTCCTCTTCTCCCCAATTCTATTCAATACCTCCTCATTAGTTATATGATCTACCCATCTAATCTTCAGCATTCTTCTGTAGCACCACATTTTGAAAGCTTCTATTCTCTTCTTCTCCAAACTATTTATCGTCCATGTTTCACTTCCATACATGGCTACACTCCATACAAATACTTTCAGAAATGACTTCCTGACACTTAAATCTATACTCGATGTTAACAAATTTCTCTTCTTCAGAAACGATTTCCTTGCCATTGCCAGTCTACATTTTATATCCTCTCTACTTCGACCATCATCAGTTATTTTACTCCCTAAATAGCAAAACTCCTTTACTACTTTAAGTGTCTCACTTCCTAATCTAATCCCCTCAGCGTCACCCGATTTAATTAGACTACATTCCATTATCCTCGTTTTGTTTTTGTTGATGTTCATCTTATATCCTGCTTTCAAGACACTGTCCATTCCGTTCAACTGCTCTTCCAAGTCCTTTGCTGTCTCTGACAGAATTACAATGTCATCGGCGAACCTCAAAGTTTTTACTTCTTCTCCATGAATTTTAATACCTACTCCGAATTTTTCTTTTGTTTCCTTTACTGCTTGCTCAATATACAGATTGAATAACATCGAGGAGAGGCTACAACCCTGCCTCACTCCCTTCCCAACCACTGCTTCTCTTTCATGCCCCTCGACTCTTATAACTGCCATCTTGTTTCTGTACATATTGTAAATAGCCTTTCACTCCCTGTATTTCACCCCTGCCACCTTTAGAATTTGAAAGAGAGTATTCCAGTCAATACTGTCAAAAGCTTTCTCTAAGTTAACAAATGCTAGAAATGTAGGTTTGCCTTTCCTTAATCTTTCTTCTAAGATAAGTCGTAAGATCAGTATTGCTTCACGTGTTCCAACATTTCTACAGAATCCAAGCTGATCTTCCCCGATGTCAGCTTCTACCAGTTTTTCCATTCGTCTGTAAAGAATTCGCATAAGTATTTTGCAGCTGTGACTTATTAAACTGATAGTTCGGTAATTTTCACATCTGTCAACACCTGCTTTCTTTGGGATTGGAATTACGAGGGCCGTTCAGAAAGTAACCTCCGGTTGATTTTAAAAAATACACCAAGTTAAATAAAAATATTTTAATATATACATCTTACAACTACATCTTTGCACTATTTTTCTACATAGTCTCCATAGCGATTGAGGCACTTATCGTATCTCTTCACAAGCTTTGAAATTCCTTCTGCATAAAAATCACCCGCTTGTGCCTGGAGCCAGCCTGTGACCGCATCTTTGAGCTCTTCGTCGTCATCAAACCGCTGTGACCCGAGCCATTTCTTCAAATGCATGAAGAGGTGATAATCACTTGGCGCCTGGTCTGGGCTGTAAGGTGGATGGTTGATAACGTCCCACTTGAAGGACTCAAGAAGGGCCGTTGTTCTGCAAGCAGAGTGAGGACGGGCGTTATCGTGCAAAAAAACGATACCGGAAGTCAGCATACCACGACGTTTGTTCTGTATAGCCCGTCGTAACTTTTTTATTGTTTCACAGTACACGTCTTGATTAATGGTCGTACCACATTCCATGAATTCAACCAACAACACCCCTTTGGCATCCCAAAACACCGTTGCCATCAGTTTTCTGGCGGAAAAATCTTGCGAGGCTTTTCTTGGTTTGGTAGGCGAATTTGAATGTGCCCACATCTTTGATTGTTCTTTTGTCTCAGGGTTCACGTACTTAATCCAGGTTTCGTCACCGGTCACGATTCTGTTTAACAATGGTTCTCCTTCGTCCTCATAACGTGACAGAAAGTCTAATGCAGAGGCCATTCTTTGAGTTTTGTGGTGGTCGGTAAGAATTTTGGGCACCCATCATGCACAGAGCTTACGGTAACCCAATCTTGCTGTCACTATCTCGTACAAGAGAGTCTTAGAAATCTGTGGAAAACCAGTAGACAACTCCGACATTGAGAAACGTCGATTTTCACGAACTTTTGCATCAACTGTCTGAACGAGTTCGTCAGTCACCAATGATGGTCTACCACTCCTCTCTTCATCATGAACGTTTTCTCGTCCACTTTTAAATAAACGTACCCATTCACGGACAACTCCTTCATTCATAACTCTTGGTCCGTACACGGCACAAAGCTCACGATGAATAGCTGCTGCAGAATATCTTTTGGCTGTAAAAAACCTTATGACAGCATGCACTTCACATTTGGCGGGGTTTTCTATTGCAGCACACATTTCAAACTGCCACAAAAACTAAACTAGCGCAGGTACGACGTTCCCTCGACCACGGCTTGATGCCGACTGACCTGTTGAGTGTGTGAACGCACAGATGGCGTCGCTACTCCCCCCACAACCCGCACTGTGACCAATCGGAGGTTACTTTCTGAACCGCCCTCGTATTATATTCTTCTTGAAGTCTGAGGGTATTTCGCCTGTCTCATACATCTTTCTCACCAGATGGTAGAGTTTTGTTATGACTGGCTCTCCCAAGGCCGTCAGAAGTTCTAATGGAATGTTGTCTACTCCCGGCACCTTGTTTCTACTCAGGTCTCTCAGTGCTCTGTCAAACTCTTCACGCAGTATCTTATCTCCCATTTCAACTTCATCTACATCCTCTTCCATTTCCATAATATTGTCCTCAAGTACATCGCCCTTGTATAAACCCTCTATATACTCCTTCCACCTTTCTGCTTTCCCTTCTTTGCTTAGAACTGGGTTGCCATCTGAGCTCTTGATATTCATACAAGTGGTTCTCTTCTCTCCAAAGGTCTCTTTAATTTTCCTGTAGGCAGTATTTATCTTACCACTAGTGAGATAAGCCTCTACATTCTTACATTTGTCCTCTAGCCATCCCTGCTTAGCCATTTTGCACTTCCTGTCGATCTCATTTTTGAGACATTTGTATTCCTTTTTGCCTGCTTCATTAACTGCATTTTTATATTTTCTTCTTTCATCAATTAAATTCAATATTTCTTCTGTTACCCAAGGATTTCTACTAGCCCTCGTCTTTTTACCTACTTGATCCTCTGCTGCCTTCACTACTTCATCCCTCAGAGCTACCCATTCTTCTTCTACTGTATTTCTTTCCCCCATTCTTGTCAATCATTCCCTAATGCTCTCCCTGAAGCTCTCTACAACCTGTGGTTCTTTCAGTTTATCCAGGACCCATCTCCTTAAATTAGCACCTTTTTGTAGTTTCTTCAGTTTTAATCTACAGTTCATAACCAATAGATTGTGGTCAGAGTCCACATCTGCCCCTGGAAATGTCTTACAATTTAAAACCTGATTCCTAAATCTCTGTCTTACCATTATATAGTCTATCTGATACCTTTTAGTATCTCCAGGATTCTTCCATGTATACAGCCTTCTTTTATGATTCTTGAACCAAGTATTAGCTATGATTAAGTTACGCTCTGTGCAAAATTCTACCAGACGGCTTCCTCTTTCATTTCTTCCCCCCAATCCATATTCACCTACTATGCTTCCTTCTCTCCCTTTTCCTACTGACGAATTCCAGTCACCCATGACTACTAATTTTTCGTCTCCCTTCACTACCTGAATAATTTCTTTTATCTCATCATACATTTCATCAATTTCTTCATCATCTGCAGAGCTAGTTGGCATATAAACTTGTACTACTGTAGTAGGTGTGGGCTTTGTGTCTATCTTGGCCACAATAATGCGTTCACTATGCTGTTTGTAATAGCTTACCCGCACTCCTATTTTTTTTATTCATTATTAAACCTACTCCTGCATTACCGTATTTACTCGAATCTAAGCCGCACTTTTTTTCTGGTTTTTGTAATCCAAAAAACCGCCTGCAGCTTAGAATCGAGTGCAAAGCAAGCGGAAGTTCTGAAAAATGTTGGTAGGTGCCGCAACAACTAACTTCTGCCATCGAATATATGTAGCTCTACACAAGCATGCTTTGTGGACACAAAGATAAATACTGGCACCAAAACCTCTGCATCAGTAAATAAATTAAAAAAAAAGGTAGAAGACAAGCTTTTTTTTTTCTCCACCCCGAGTTTCGACCACTGCATTTTCATACATTATCCAACGAAGTAAATACAAATTCCATATTGTTCATCTTCGAATGTAGCAGAATTTCAATGTACTACGAAAATCCAACTGGCAAGACTGTTAGGGATGTTTGTCAATATGACCAACTCTACGTTCCGAGTTTTTTCCTACCTGTGAGAAGAGATGGTTGCTAATAGGAACCTGATGAAATGTGAATCACATGCACTATTCTCTTCACCATAAAAATAATACGAATATAAACATTTTGCCATGTATTCTTTCGTGTTTGCTGCTATCTCATTTAAATCCTGTCTGCCTAATAAACTACGAAACTAGAGTGAGACAACAGCAAACGCGGAAGAATAATTGTATCGTGTCATGTTTATATTCGTATTATTCTTATGCCTAATATTGATACAGTCAGAAATGAAGCACAGCAACTGACTAGATTTTAAATGTAAGATGACTAATTTCTGTGCAGAATTTGATGTACTAAAGAAGCGGCCGCAAAGATTTGCAAACGGAGAAAAATTTTCGCTAAACTCTCGTTCAGAACATGTTCTATCATACGCAGTCTATTATTTGGTTCTTGTTGATCATTATCAAAGAAATCAGCAGTGTAAGTAACAACAAATAGCAGTCTGTTGCCATTGTTTCAGTAATGAGATGATTCCTCTTTTTTTTAAGCGGCGGTAGCGCGCACAAAAGCAGGTCATGCCGCGAGCGGCAACAGGCCGTAAACACGCACTATCAAATTGTGACAAACAATGCATGACACAGTACAGTAATGCATTTTCAGCTTAGAGTGACAAACACCTATAACAAAGAAAACGGCACTTATCAGATCAAAGCAAAATAAGCAATCGATTCAAACCAGACGAAGCACGTGAAAAAGGAAGGGTACCCGTATAAATACGGACGGAGCGCCTGACGCATAGCAATGGCTACCTGGTAAAGCTTAACTGCTAAGCTTACGACTCGAACCAAACTACTGTAGCTGTATCGTCTTTCATTCGACCTAAATTGTGTCTCATATTACAATGGACCAACTTTGTTTCGATTTGGAGGTGCGGCCTAAAACTTTTCTCTCCCCTTGAATTTCGAGTCTCAAATTTCAGGTGCGGCTTAGATTCGGGAAATTTTTTTTTCCTTTATTTCGAGTCTCATTTTTCAGGTGCGGCTTAGATTCGAGTGCGGCTTACATTCGAGTAAATATGGTACCCCTATTTGATTTTGTATTTATAACCCTGTATTCACCTGACCAAAAGTCTTGTTCCTCCTGCCACCGAACTTCACTAATTACCACTATATCTAACTTTAACCTATCCATTTCCCTTTTTAAATTTTCTAACCTACCTGCCCGATTAAGGGATCTGACATTCCACACTCCGATCTGTAGAACGCCAGTTTTCTTTCTCCCGATAACGACGTTCTCTTGGGTAGTCCCCGCACGGAGATCCAAATGGGGGACTATTTTACCTCCGGAATATTTTACCCAAGAGAACGCCATCATCATTTAATCATACAGTAAAGCTGCATGTCCTCGGGAAAAATTACGGCTGTAGTTTCCCCTTGCTTTCAGCGGTTCGCAGTACCAGCACAGCAAGGCCGTTTTGGTTAATGTTACAATGCCAGATCAGTCAATCATCCAGACTGTTGACCCTGCTACAAGGCCAGATCAGTCAATCATCCAGACTGTTGCCCCTGCAACTACTGAAAAGGCTGCTGCCCCTCTTCAGGAACCACACGTTTGTCTGGCCTCTCAACAGATACCCCTCCATTGTGGTTGCACCTACGGTACGGCCATCTGTATCGCTGAGGCACGCAAGCCTCCCCACCAACGGCAAGGTCCATGGTTCATGGGGGGGGGGGGGGGGGGGGGGGGACTGCAGTGGTAGAAAAAAATAATATGAGTGTAATGGATTGTCTCACGAGAAAATCATATAACATGCGTTGGACAAAAGTACATCAGAGAGGAACCCAGTTCATCCCCTCTTCAGAAGATGGATATTTTGTGGGGAAGCATTTAATATATTATAAGGCCATGAGTGAAGATATAGTCTACAATGCTGATATCAGTAAAAACCCTTCATTATCTCAGGATCATTATGCAATTTTTTGTCTACCTCCATCCATCTCTGACCATCTGATTTTCAATTTCTTTGGTTAAGTGAAAATAAAAATATTACTTTGGTTAGAAAAATACATCACTGTCTGATTGAAAGAATTAATTAGAATTTATAGATCAGTTTCCCCTCAATATTTTTTCTCCATGTATTTTACTGTGGCAAGGTATAATTAGAAGCAGGTATTATCTATAATATTAATATTGAGCTACCAACAGATGTAATGTCAATGTGCTAGAATTGGGGCTTTCTTAAGAAAAATACATCACTATGTGTGCAGCCCGTTTGATGTTCCAACATTTATAAAAAATTGCAGAGCTATGGTCATTCTGTTACACTGCCATGATTATCAAATAAATTGAAACATCATGATCTACCAGCATGATGACAAGAGAGTACTCTTAGTGGTGTGAAATGACCCAAAATGACACTCTGATGAATAGCTTGCATAGTCTACATTAAAAACTATTAGTTAGTGCCGGACTACTTTCAATCTTTTTGTATAATTATTCATCCAGTACTTCATTTTTTAGTAAACACAATGTAATATTTGAAAATATTATGAAAACTAAGTCAACTTGTGTAGCTGCTCCACAGTTCATTGATACTATAATAACTGATGTAGGGTATAGGAAATATGTTACTGTTGTGTTATTTGATCTAGAAAAAAAATATTCATGTCTTTGACCTAGAAAAAATATTTAACTGTGTCAGCATCACAGTATTGCTTGAAAAAGGATGGAAGTTTCAGTTTAAAGGAAACATGAGTTCATACATTCTGATATGCCTCTGACTTTATACACGTATCAAGAGCCAATTACCTTAGTTTGCTTTCTTAAAAGGGGACCTTGAGAACTGGCCTTTTTCAGTTTTCATCATCCTTACAAGATTTGAAAACCACTATTCAGGTATCAATTCCCAAAAGTAGTGGCTTTGAAAATTAGAATATTTTGATTGTTGTTAAGTACAAAAACATTTCCACATTATTAACGATGTCATCAGTTACTACGTGTGTAGTGTAACAGTTTATAATAATCGAGTCACTCGTTTGAATCCTGTTAGCAGCAATTTTTTTCTTTTCTTTCAATTCCATATTCATTAACATTGGAAATTTCAACTAACAAATATTGAAACATAATTTTTAATAAAAGTAACATCTTTCAATTTTTACTTACTGATCACCCCGGAAAATTAGAATATTCAATCAAATTCAAAATTAGTATAAAAATGTGAAACATCAAACAGAAAATAAAACATTCCTTTTTTATTTCTAACATTAACAGTATTTTTGATCCACATATTCTTTTTTATTTAACAATAAGGCATTTCACGTATGAGTAACAGCTTCTAAATTTATTTCTGTGTGATTAGTTACTAAAAAATCAGAAAATGTTATTTTTATTAAAAATGTAGGATTCAATATTTGTTAATTAACATTTCAGTTTGTTGATCAAGTTGGAGTTAAAGAAAAGAAAAAATGACAGTGCTATCAAGATTTGAACCAGTGACTTTATGATTACAAAAATTTTACACTATGCACACAGTCTGACGATGAGGTTATTAGACACACAGCACAAAACCAGATTGTGAAAGGTATGGAAGGAAGTCAGCCATATGCTTTCTACAGGAGCCATCCCTTCATTAACCATGAGACATTTAAGAAAATTTCAGAAATCTAAACCTTGATGGCTAGACAAAAATTTGAATCCCAATCCTCCCGAACACAAGTCCAGTGTTTTAACCACCACACCACCTCCTTCAGTGATTTGATGGTTCTATTCTTTTAATTATAATGTCATTGGTAGCTTGGGTTATGACTATAGTGAGTTATTTAGTGATTTATTCTCCATAAAATTAATGCAATTACACTAAGTTTGTGACAAACTGGTGGTTTAGTGCAACAGAGCTGTGAATGAAATTGTTCAGTATTTTGATGAGAATCATCCACACATAAGCACTACAGAGATTCCAGTAACAGAATTTAACACCAAGAAATAAATATTGTGTGATATAAAATTATGGACAGGACATGACATTGTTAAAAAAAAGAAAAAACTGTATGCAATTCTTGGGAATCAATCCGGAGCAGCTTGAGATGGGACATACATATCAATCTCGTGACTTTTCTTCTGGAAAACGCAAGTGTTGTGGGGATTACCAGAATGGAAAAATGCATTCCATCCATTGTTCTCATAGAAATAAGGGGTGCAACTACACAAAAACTTTAAATTCATAGCTGTCATTGCAGAAAAATGCTCCCAGCATAATTTGTCGGGTTGACTCCTCTGTAGTCATGCCATAACTTGTTTCTTAAACTTAGTGGCCTTATCATAATATATGTACATATTTTAATAATAACAATGAAATCAAACTCAAAGTGTAATGTACACCATGAGAATTAAATGTAAATACAATCTAAATAGCCATAAAACAGCATTACATGAGGAAAAGAGGGAAAACCTCCTATGGTGGCATGGAAACATACTTCAAGCAGCTCAAAAAACTGTAATAAACTGTGAGTTACTGTTGAAAGTCAACAGTAAATGAGATATTGGGAGACTGGCAATGTTGGCTAGATACCTTCCACATACACCTCAAGATAGTGGGTCTCCACCATGATCAGAAACAAAATAGCACTTAGTGGACTCAGAGAGTCAAAAGTGTACACCCTGTTACACTGTGAGACAAATGCTCTGGAAGAAGAAGAAAACAAATATGGCATCACATGTTTCATGTGGAAAAGAAATACAGTGGAAGAAGAATGGGTAGCTTTGAGAGATGAAATAGTGAAAGCAGCAGAGGATCAAGTAGGTAAAAAGACAAGGGCTAGTAGAAATCCTTGGGTAACAGAAGAGATATTGAATTTAATTGATGAAAGGAGAAAATACAAAAATACAGTAAATGAAGGAGGCAAAAAGGAACACAAATGTCTCAAAAATGAGATCAACGGAAGTGCAAAATGGCTAAGCAGGGCTGGCTAGAGGACAAATGTAAGGATGTAGAGGTGTATATCACTAGCGGTAAGATAGATACTGCCTACAGGAAAAGTAAAGAGACCTTTGGAGAAAAGAGAACCACTTGCATGAATATCAAGAGCTCAGATGGAAACCCAGTTCGAAGCACAGAAGGGAAAGCAGAAAGGTGGAAGGAGTACATAGAGGGTCTATACAAGGGCAATGTTCTTGAGGACAATATTATGGAAATGGAAGAGGAGGTAGATGAAGATTAAATGGGAGATATGATACTGCATGAAGAGTCTGACAGAGCAATGAAAGACCTAAATTGAAAAAAAGCCCCAGGAGTAGACAACATTCTTGGGAGAGCCAGTCCTGACAAAACTCTACCATCTGGTGAGCAAGATGTATGAGACATGTGAAATACCCTCAAACTTCAAGAAGAATATAATAATTCCAATCCCAAGGAAACCAGGTGTTGACAGATGTGAAAATTACTGAACTATCAGTTTAATATGTCACAGCTGCAAAATACTTATGCGAATTCTTTACAGACGAATGGAAAAACTGGTAGAAGCTGACATCGGGGAAGATCAGCTTGTATTCTGTAGTAATGTTGGAACACGTGAAGCAATACTGACTTTACGACTTATCTTAGAAGAAAGATTAAGGAAAGGCAAACCTACATTTCTAGCATTTGTTGACTTAGAGAAAGCTTTTGACAGTATTGACTGGAATACTCTCTTTCAAATTCTAAAGGTGGCAGGGGTAAAATACAGGGAGTGAAAGGCTATTTACAATTTGTACAGAAACCAGATGGCAGTTATAAGAGTCGAGGGGCATGAAAGGGAAGCAGTGGTTGGGAAGGGAGTGAGACAGGGTTGTAGCCTCTCCTCGATGTTATTCAATCTGTATATTGAGCAAGCAGTAAAGGAAACAAAAGAAAAATTTGGAGTAGGTATTAAAATCCATGGAGAGACAGCAAAGGACTTGGAAGAGCAGTTGAACAGAATGGACAGGTCTTGAAAGGAGGATATAAGATGAACATCAACAAAAGCAAAACGAGGATAATGGAATGTAGTCGAATTACGTCTGGTGATGCTGAGGGAATTAGGTTAGGAAATGAGACACTTAAAGTAGTAAAGGAGTTTTGCTATTTGGGGAGTAAAATAACTGATGATGGTTGAAGTAGAGAGGGTATAAAATGTAGACTGGCAATGGCAAGGAAAGCATTTCTGAAGAAGAGAAATTTGTTAACATCGAGTATAGGTTTAAGTGTCAGGAAGTCATTTCTGAAAGTATTTGTATGGAATGTAGCCATGTATGGAAGTGAAACGTGGACAATAAGTAGTTTAGACAAGAAGAGACTAGAAGCTTTCAAAATGTGGTGCTACAGAGGAATGCTGAAGATTAGATGGGTACATCACATAACTAATAAGGAGGTATTGAATAGAATTGGGGAGAAGAGAAATTTGTGGCACAACTTGACTAGAAGAAGGGATCGCTTAGTAGGACATATTCTGAGGCATCAAGAGATCACCAATTTAGTATTGGAGGGCAGTGTGGAGGGTAGAAATAGTAGAGGGAGACCAAGAGATGAATACACTAAACAGATTCAGAAGGATGTAGGTTGCAGTAGGTACTGGGAGATGATGAAACTTGCACAGGATAGAGTAGCATGGAGAGCTGCATCAAACCAGTCTCTGGACTGAAGACCACAATAACAACAACAACAACAACATGTTTCAACAGTGATCTCTGCAGAACTTTCACAATCCTACTTATTACCAAATTAAAAGACATCCTTGAGTATATTTTTATCTAAAACCCATTTTGTACATGAGAACAGTTCAATATGAAATGTACATAGACTGCACAAAACCCTGCAGCAACTGAACTTTTCCACAACTGGTAAATGGTCCATTTTAAGATGGGTAATGTATCATAAAGCAAATACCGTCCTCACTGGTGTAATGTTACATGATACCACATACTTATATGTTTGTGACTATTACAGCACCATCTATCACAAAGCGAAAAAAGTGGTGCAACTAAAACATTCATATTTCTTCACATACTACATGAATATGTAATAAAAAATGGTGGTTCCTATTTTTAAAAATGCAATTGATATCCATTTGACCTATGGCAGAGCCATCTAGCGGGCCAACCAAAGTGCCATCTGGTTTTCCCCTTCAAGCTACACAAGTTTTGTTCTTTGTAGTTTTTTGTTTGACACTTATTTTGTGAGATATTTGGCCCCGTCATGATCAATGGACCATCCTGTATGTATGCTAGTCTTAATAGTGAAACCATATCTTCAGGGCAATGGCATCTGAAAAGAAGATAGCCAACATGGGCAGTAATAGTATTCACAAGCAATAATCTTCATTCATCCCTTCCACCCCATTTCTCTGACTATTTCTTTCTCCACCCACTTCCTAGCCATATCCCTCTCCCACTCACCCTCTCTTTCCCTCTTTGTCTCCCCCTCTTCAACTTGCATTTCCTCCTCCTCCACTCTCTTTGTCCATTGGCTACTCCTCCTCACTCTGCCCATCCCCTCCTCTATAAGTCTCAACCAGTCCCCAGCTACACCCATTAGCACATGTATCCCCTATAGTACAGTTCAGTAAACACCTCTCATGGAGAGAAGCCTACATGTTGGAGCCTGGAAAACTATTTCTTGCCCCTGACATGTAGGCTGTTCTGCAAGGCTTCTTGATTTGGCACCCAATGTGTAGGCTGCCCAGCACAACAAACATGTTGGGTTAGAGTAGTATCAGCCTGCTATATTGGACTGCTTTGCATGGCAACATTCATGTCATGGGAAAAAAGGGGTTTCTAAGCCCTTGAAATAAAGGCTGTGCTGTGCAAGAGGCTTGTGGGACAGTACCCACATGCTTTAGTGACATATTTTTCAGGGGCTGCATGTGCAGATGGGCATGCCTGGGGGAAGGTTGTGATGGATAGAGGCCGGTCGGAGTGGCCGAGCAGTTCTAGGCGTTGTGGTCTGGAACTGCATGACCGCTACAGTCGCAGGTTTGAATCCTGCCTCGGGCATGGATGTGTGTGATGTCCTTAGGTTAGTTAGGTTTAAGTAGTTCTAAGTTCTAGGGGACTGAAGTCCCATAGTGCTCAGAGCCATTTTTGTGATGGATAGAGAAATAGATGGAGAGAGCAGGAGGGGTTGAGTAGAGTGTGAGGGGGTAGGTACAGGAAGAGGGGGCAAGAGGGGATATAAAGACAAAGAGGGAGAGAGAGGAGGAGATGGACATAAAGAGAGGGGATGGAGGAGGTGGACAGAGAGAGGGGAGGTCAGGATGGACAGAGGGAAGGTGGAAGAGTAGATGTAGAAAAAGAGGAGAGAGAAGAGGAGCTAGTTTGAGAGGTGGGAGGAGGAGATGGATAGATATAAAGGCAAGGTGATGGGCAGGGAGGGAGGAGGAGATGGACCAAGAGATGTGCGCATTGTATGTGACATTCGTGTTCACAGGCGAAGCCATGGGGAAAGACTAAATATGACAAAATGTGTATGTGTGTGTGTGTGTATGTGTGTGTGTGTGTGTGTGTGTGTGTGTGTGTGTGTTCCGCATCTGCTCCTAAGCCACTGGAGTGATTCCAATGAAACTTGTTACACATATCCTTTACTGTCAGGCAACAATCACTATGGGGTAAGAACCACATACCTAATGTGATTCAGGATAAATTCGTGAAAAACTGCTGCATCATGCTTGTGTTTAAATTTATTATTTCCCTGCTACTAATGCTGTTCTCCATGTACTTCGTAGACAGTATCCACATATGCAGCTGAATCCACCTGCACAAATACATCAATGTACAATACACAGATCAAGAGATATGATATCATAAACACTGAGATGCATGAAAAATTGCCACAATATGCATTAAGTTTTAATACATTTACTCTTTACTGCTAAGACACTTGTACAGTTGGGTGAAGTTAAGGAAATTCCTGACACATGGCAGGACTTTTGGCACCTTTCAACCACAAAGTGCAAATGATTCTGGGCAAAAATAGTATCTGTCTATTTACCTATTAAGAAACATTGGCATAGAAACATTTATGAAATTGCAATGCAGATATGTGCAGCAGCGGGGCTCAGCATACAGAAATTGTCTGGGATCATGTTTCTTAATCTGGGTAGTGTATTTGGCAAAATGAATTCCTGGGCGATGTCAGGTTTGTGTATGTGTAATAATTCTTCCCAGATCCATAGACCAAAGTGGTCCAAATTTAACACACAAATTCCTTGCCTTGAGAGGACCAACATGAGAGGGTGGGGGGGGAGAGCCTTATAATATTTACTTAGATATAGATATGCATGTTTTGGAAGCCCCTGACATGTTGGACTTTTTGGTAGTGAGGACACAGCATGTTATCGTGGATGGAGAGTCATTGTCAGATGCAGATGTAACTTTGGATGTAACCCACAGAAGTGTGTTGAGACCCTTGCTGTTAAAGTTGTATATTAATGACCTTGCAGACAATATTAATAATAGTTAACTCAAGCTTTCTGTAGATGATACAGTTATCTACAGTGAACTGCTATCTGAGAGAAGCTACATAAATATTCAGTCAGATCTTGATAAGATTTCAAAGTGGTCCCGGAATTAACACCTTGCTTTAAATTCTAAGAAATGTAAAATTTTTCACTTCATAAAATGAAAAACCATAGTATCCTATGACTATAATATCAGTGAATCACTGTTGGAATCAGCCAACTCATGTAAATACCTGCATGTAACATTTTGTAGGAACATGCAATGGAATGATCACACTGGTTGTCATGGGTAAAGCAGGTGGTAAACTTTGGTTTATTGGTAGGATATTGGGTAAGTGCAATCAATCTACAAAGGAGATTGCTTACAAATCTCTTGTGTGATCAGTTATAGAGTATTGCTCAAGTGTGGGGGACTCATAGCCAATAGTGCTAACAGGGGATATTGAACATATACAGAGAAGGGCAGCACGAATTGTCACAAGTTTGTTCAATCCTTGGGAGAGTGTCACAGAGATGCTGAAAGAACTGAACTGGAAGACTCTTGAAGATAAATGAAGTTTTAAGAACCGGCTTTAAATGAGTACTCTAGGAATATACTACAACCCCCTACATATCATCACATAGGGATCGTGGGGCTATTTAAGATTAGAATAATTACTGCATGCACTGAGGCATTCAAACAATCATTCTTCCCATGCTCCGTAAGTGAATGGAACAGGAAGAAACCCTTATAACTGGTACAATTTGACATACCCTCTGCCATGCACCTCACGGTGGTTATCAACAATACTTTAGTCATGATACTTATAAGAAACTGTTGCATTACAAAATTAAATACATGTTGCTGTAAGTCTTTTCACTAATTCGTATTTATTTTTTTAATATATTAGTATTCTTAATATAACTGAAATTACAACATAGAAATGACACATAAAAAAGTAGATAGGGAATTAATCCCACATAGGTGCACTTAAAGATCCAAAATTGAGTGAACTTTTGATCTTTTTCTCTTTATCTTTCTCCAAACAGACACCCCTCCCCCTTTCTTTCTCTCCCCCCCCCCCTTTTAAAACACACACACACACACTCAAACAGACATTTCTATCAAGTCACTATAAGTTTTTATTAGTACACATATAACATTCTCATAGGTACTGGAATTAGTGCTTTTCAGAATTTAATGTAATGTTTATAGAGAACTTATTTGAAAAAGAACCTTAAACACTTAATGAATATTGCTATTATATAGAGTGACTGTGCTTGAACCACCACCATCAAGTCTCCTCCCCCCCCCCCCCCCAAAAAAAACCATTTGAAGATTTTTTTTATTTTTCTTCCACAACCTAGTGGAAAATTAAAAAAAAACCTTCTTAATAGGTCAGGTGTGCACTACATGCAGGAAGCAGTACTCAGGTAGCAGAGAGAATGTACGGCAAGCACATATGGCTTTTTTAGAATAGAGAAATATCTCCACAGCCCTGATAAGGTACATTCTGATTTCAGACAGGGACACATATTAACCCTATTAATTAAAGAGAGTAGCATTCGTTACTGCAGACCTGAGAAGGAAAACTGTTTAGTTAGTTAACTGCAGGAGCATCAGTGGATAGGTTCCAGAGCTAGTCTTGTTTATAAAGGCTAATGGTGCCCACATACTGGTATGGACGCAAAATGGCTGAAACCAGTTGTCAGTAGCAAAGAACTACCAAATTCACCTCAGAATGAACATTGCAATTGTGGGTTGAACTATGGTGCTGGAGGAGAGTTTATAGCCATAAAAAGTATGATAATATCTATTGAGGTAAGTACAGATTCCAAATACAAAAGAATGTGGGTGAAGACAAGTGTTAGAGGTGCTTCAGACATGATCATTTGACACTTTTATATGGCCCTTGCCTCAGGAGAGTAATGGTGGAACATTTGATGGAAGACTTGGAGAACATTTTGCATAACTTTCCTGGTTATGGTATAGTATTAGGTGGAAATTTCAAATTTTCAATAGTAGACTGTAAGACAAGCATTTAGGCAGGCAGGAGACACAGAGAATCATGTAAATCATTCAAAATGCCTTATGCAAAAATTATCTGGATCAGCTAATCAGAGAACCAACTCATGAGGATGACTTATTAGATGGCCTGGTCACCAACACGCCTGAACATTTCAGCTCAGTTAGTGTAGAACAAGGAAGCAGTGATAATAAGGCCGTTACAGCTTCACTGAATTTGGCTGTAAGTAGGAATGTAAAGTAAGGTAAGAAGATATTTCTGTTTAGAAGATTTCAGATTACCTGAGGGATTAACATGATGATTACATCTCTATCACTGACAATGTGGAGCATCAATGGAACACATTCAAGAGTATTGTACATATCACTTTAAGCAGGTATGTGCCGAGCAAAGTTGTGAGAGATGAGAAAGAACCACTGTGGCTCGACACTGCAAAGACTGCTTCACTGCAAATTCAAATGTAGTGAAAGTCTCAGAGAAAAACAAAAACAAAATGAAGCCGAAATTACTGTAATGAGAGCCATGTGTGAAGTATTCAATAAATTCAGGAGTGAAATTCTCTCTATCGAACTGACATGAAATCCTAAGAAGTTTTGGTCTTATGTTAAATTAATTAGTAGATCAAAGGCATCTGTCCAGAGAAGAATGATGTCATGGAGAAGACCAAAGCACTAACCACCTTTTCCCAAAACTGTTTCACTGACAAAGAGTATGCTGTAGTTCCTCCTCTAAATGGTTGTGTGAATATTAGAATGACAGATACTAAAATAAATAACCATGGGGCGGAAAAACAACTGAAGTCACTCAACAGAGGAAAGGCCACTGTACCTGAAGTGATACCAATTCATTTCTGCATAGAGTATGCAAAATAACTTGCCACTCTTTGAGCTGCAGCATACTGTAGGTCACTGCAGGAGTGAAGCATCCCTAATAATTAGGAAAACTGTAAGCCATCAGGTTTTCAAGAAGAGTCATCGAACAGACACAAAAATATAGGCCTATATCTCTGATGTTCATCTATCATAAAATTTTGGAATATGTTTTATGCTTATACATTATGATATATCTAGGGACTGAAAGTCAACTCTGTAGGAATCAACATAGGTTCCAAAAACAATGATCATGTGAAACCTAGTTCATTCTGTTCACCAATGAGACCCGGAAAGCAGTAGATTGATGCTGATGCTGTGTTGATGCTGTGTTCCATGGCATCTGGAAGGCACTCAGTACAATTCCACACTGCTGCCTAAGGGGAAAAATAGACTACAGTATATTACACTATGATTGACACTACAAAAAGTTTTTATGCACATGTGTCATGAGATGGATAGATACAGCATATCTGCAAGCCAGGATGACAATAAACATCCTACCACATTTGTGATTCCTGTTGGTTGAGAAATTTGTTCCATGCTGTTGGTTCCTGCCTTTTTGGATGTTGTCCTTATCAGGGTTTTGTTATGTTTCAAATAATGTAACAACTTTGTAACACACAGTTATTGTAAAGAACAGTGCAATGCACAAGACATAGTTAAGGAGGAGCCTCATATTTATTTTGAGAGATGGATATTGAACTTGTACCTTTAACTTCCAGCAGTAGCTACAGAACTTTGAGAAAAGAACTCTGATCAGAAGAGGTTGGTGAGTGTGCTGAAGCAGTAAGTTGAGCAGGCTTGAACAGTAGGAAGTCTTGACTCCCAATCAGAGTTTACTTTGCTGCTAGATAGCATGGTAAAGAACCAGCAGAACCTCATATGTGGCAGTTGTGACAGGACTCAGAACAAATGTGACTGGGGGTAAATAGCATTTATGAAGAGCATACAGTAACAGAAATTTGTAATTTTGGAGAGAATTTGCGGATTATGAGTACACAAATTAGAGGGAGTTGATATCTCTTGCCAATCGTAACAAAGACCAACAGCTAAAATTATGCTTCAGTGTATAAATCAAGTCCTAGCATTGCGAGTCAAGAAATTTGATGAGGTTTGGGTAGTCGATGAACAGTTATCACAAATCCTTTGACTACAATTATGAAAGATAAGAATTTAACTAGTTCACACAGCAGAAGATTTCAACTGTGGTTACAGAGGGCTTCAGTTGTAATAATCCCACGACCAATCTAAAACAGCAATCATGGATTGCCATTGCAGCACATCAACCTACAGTGGTGGCAATGCTTACGGTGCAGTCACTTTTGACAATGCAGCATGAACTACATTACGATCCTGCTGCATTCCTTCCTTGTCTTTTTTACTTTCTTCCCTTTTTTAATTACTACAAAAATCCCACCTTGGTTCAGAGCTTTTAGTGAAGAAAAAGCTAATGATATAAAAATGAAATAAAATTACTAAAAAAGAATTTATAAATTAAATAAAACAATAAACATGACACTGAAACTTCCTGGCAGATTAAAACTGTGTGCTGGAGCGAGACAAACTCAGGACCTTTGCCTTTCTCGGGCAAGTGCTCTATAAAACACTAAAGGTGAACTACAGACTAATAAAATTGAATTTAAAAATATAAATAAAAATTACAAAGGATTTGGAGTGGCCAAGGAGGTCAGGAAGACATTGTCATCACAAGGACCTGTACCACCAAGGCTTTATGGACTCCCCAAGGTCCACAAAGATGGGTTGCTGTTATGCCCCACTGATAGCAACATCAGAGCTCCTACATATCTGCTGGCAAAACACCTGACAGAGATACTAAGTCATTATGTAGTTAAATACCCACATCACATCACTGTTCTGTAGATTTTGTGAAATGCCTCAAGAACTACAGGCTAAAGGACTCAGATATCTTGATGAACTCATTGGTCAAAAATTTGGTAAGTAGACCACTGACCTTTTCAGGCATGTCCTACCCTCCATGTATTTTCTTTTTAATTTAGAATAGTATGAGCAAACAGAGAGGGTCACAGTGGGCAGCCACTCTCATCAATGGTTGAGAGTTTATATATGGAGCATTTCAAAAGCAGGACTTGACATCATCCAAATGGAAACCTACTTGCTTTCTTGTTATGTAGATGATACATTCATCATCTGTCCCCATGGAAGGGACAAACTCCTTGACTTCCTTGTACATCTGAACTTGGTACATCCCAACAGCAAATTCACTATGGAGACTGAAGAAGAAGGAAGTCAACCGTTCCTGGATGTCATGGTCAAGAGAAGATCTGATGGCATCATGGACCACAGCGTGTATCAGAAGAAAATGCACACAGACCTGTATTTGTATGCAGATAGCTGCCACCACCCTGTACAGAGGAACGTGGTACTAAAAGCACTAATACAAAGAGTGCACACCATCTCAGACACACAGAGTCTGCCAAGAAACTGGAATACCTCAGAACTGTCTTCCAAAAAAATGGCAGATTTAAACACACTCTTCACCTCACCACTACAGCACAAACTGTGACAATGGAAGAAATCATGGAGGATGATATAGCCACAGCCTTCATACCATACACTGGTGGCATGTCAAGAAAATTTGGATGCATACTGAAAGAGCAACTTGCAAGAACAGTCTTTTGCCCATCCAATAAACCATGGGCATTATTGGAGAGTTTCAAAGATAAGCTCAGTTAGCAGAAGGATAGGGTATATCAGGTTCTGTACCAGTGTGAAAAGACATATATTCAACAAACAGTGCACACCATTGAAGATTGATCCTGAGAACATGAGTGGCACTCTTGACTAATGTACCACATCAAGTCATCAGTCACAGAGCATCAGAGAATCATGCCATGGAATACAAAGGTACCAGGATTTTAGTTTCGACTTCCAAATACTGAGACAGTGTCATTAGAAAAGCCATTAAAATTTACACCAAGGATAATCTTATCAATCGGGACTGCAGTTATCTCAGCACGGCTTGAGAACCAGCACTGGGTCTAATTAAGAAGACATTTAACAAACACAACAATCTGGTGATCAAGTCAGACAGAGAAACTACATTGATGCAACCGCAGATGCCAACACAAGTGTCTCTATGACTGCCATTACGTCCCAGCGTGTGTGGACTGCAGAGTAAACAGCTTGCGGTGGGAGAGGATATAAATTGATCATGCATCCTTAGAAGCTCAGTTTGTCAATGCAACTGGTGATGGTGACGTGTGCTCTCCAAAATATCATGCCTGTTGGAAACTATGGACTGGCAGTATGATTGTGAACTGTTTGATCAACAAATACACTAGGAGAAACTGAAGAATTACATGGGTGAAATACATTACAATTGTGACTGTACATTAAAGCAACAAATGATAGTAATGATTATAGTGAGGCAGTAAAAACTGTTTTGAATTTTGAACACTGAATATGTTTTGCAGTAGTGACAACACCATTTGCCCAAGGGGCGGAATCTGTAGTATAACGTATCACTCTTGTGAAGTGATGTGCTGCACAAACATTTTTGAAATCGAAGAATGATGATTATCACTACAAAAAGTTTATTTTTGTCATGAATTAGATAACTTACTGTTTGGATGAATGTTTTATCTATGCTCATGTATTGTGGTATGGATGGACAAGTGTATCTGCAAGCCAGGATGATGATAAACGTCATACAACATTTGCGGTACCTGATGGTCGAGAAGTTTATTCTGCACTGTCAGTTCCTGCCTGGGAGATATGGTGAACTCTGTAGAGGAAGAGTGAACATGACAGTGCCTGTGATGTCATGAGGACAAAAGAAAATTTGTTATTTGGATACTCACAATTGGAATACGTTAATTAAGACCGAGCATTTTTTGACTTCGCCCTTATCAGTATTTTTGTGGTGTTCCAAATAATGTAATAACTTTGTAACACACAGTTATTGTAAAAAAGGAGTACAGTATAAGAGACATTATTAATGAGAAGCTTCACATTTATTTTGAGAGTTGGATGTTGGAGTTATACTCTTAACATCCAGCAGTAACTGCAGCACTTTGAGAAAAGAAGATCAGTCAGAAGAGGCTGGCAAGTGTGCTGAAACAGTATTCTACTGAGGTGACCCAGCTTGAATAATAGGAAGTCTTAGCTCCTGATTAGACTTTACTTCACCACTTAATAGCACAGTAAAGAACCAGCAAAGCATTCAAGATGCTCAGCATACTCCAACAGCAAACACTGCAACTGAGGTGTTCTACATCATGGTGTGGTTTACTGTTCAAGTTCTGAGATTATATGTTCCTAGAAGAGTCAACCAATATATTGTTTCCTCATATATGTATCTTGCAGAAAGGCATTGAAGGTAAAATTACAGAGATCTGAGCTCATAGGCATGCTTATCAGGAGTCATTTTTCCCAAAAACCATTCGTGACTGGAATAGGAAAATGGGGAAGTGATAGTGGTGTCAGTTGAGTCTATCAGTAGTTCAGGTTTCACTGGGCATGGCCTGTATCTCAATTGTTATGGGAAGGGGAGGCTGGCAAATTTTATAGGTGACACTGTAGTGGGTTGTGGTAGGACCACTTATGGGAAAATTCCTGTAGTAGGTGGTGTTAGAGCTGCATCTTTTTTAGATTGAAGTCAGCTCATAGGTATATCCGCTTAAAGGAAGTCCCTCTAACTAAGGAATCACCTCCAGAGGTCATCATGTTTCCAAGTAGAGAAGGAATTAGCATATTTCATTAAAATATAGGAGGTATTAGAGATAAAATTAGTGAACTGCTTATAAATGTTGACTCTGAAATTATTGGTATATCAGAGCACCACTTAAATAATTTGACAATTCAGAGGCTTTCTTCACCAGGATACAGATTAGCTGGCTGTTTTTCAAGTAGTTCCTTGTGGAGTGGGGGAGTGGCCATGTACATGAAAAACAGTATTCCATATGAGTCCATAGACATATCACAGCACTGAACTGAACAGTTATTTGAATGTTGTGCAGAGGCAGTTGAATGTAGTGAAACTAAACTTCTAATTGTAGTTGTTTGTAGGTCCACTAACGCTGACTTCGAAGCATTTCTGCCTAAGCTAGAGAGGGTTCTTGATTCACTTTATAGGAAGTACCAGAAATCATTTATACATGGTGACTTCAATATTAATTTTGTGTATGATTGTGCAAGGAAAAGGATGTTGGTAGATCTCCTAAACTCATAAGATCTGATGCAGATTGTGTGTTTTCCAACCAGGGTCTAGGGTAACAGAAGCACAAACACAGACAATATTTTTATTCATTCTTCATTACTAGATGGGCATTCTGTCAGTAAAATGGTGAATGGCCTTTCAGACTATAATTCACAAATTTTAACATTAAAAGGCTTTTTTACTCAAACGAGTGTCACATATAATTACAATAGGAAAGCTAATCTAATGACAATAGAGAGTTTTTAAACCTTTTCAAGGAACAAGAGCGGCAGGATGTTGATAGTGCCAATAACGTAGATGACAAATATAATGCTTTCCTTAACACATTTCCCATGCTGTTTGAGAGTTGCTTTCCATTGGAACGTTCTGAATGGGGTAATAGCAGTAAAAGTCAGCCTTGGTGGTTGACTAGTGTGATAAGGATATCATGTAGAACAAAGTGGGAATTATATCAAAATGTTAGAAGTAGTCACAATCAAGCTACAGTAGCCCATTACAAACAATATTGTAAGGTGCTTAAAAATGTTATTGGGAAGGTGAAGAGTTTGTGGTATGCAAATAGAATAGCTAATTCACAGCATAAAATTAAAACCATGTAGTCAGTTGTAAAGGAAGTGCCTGGTCAGCAGCACAAGGTCGACAATATAAAGTCAGTTTGTAGTAAAAATATTTCTGTTGCTGATAAATCAGATATATGTATAGTATATAACAATCATTTTCTATGCATTGCTGGTGGATGAAATAAAAATTTAGTTTCTACAGGGAATCATATAACTCCCTTGGCAAATGCCTTTCCAAGATTGATGTCTGAACTACTCTGTTATACTGACAAGTGGGAGATTGAGTCAATAATTAAATTACTGAAGACTAAGGACTCTCATGGATATGATGGAGTGCTTAGGCAGAATATTAATGTACTGTGCTGCACATGTTAGCCCTGTATTTAGCCATATGTGTAATTTTTTCTTTAGAAATGGTCAGTTTCCTGAACAATTAAAGTACTCAGTAGTAAAGCCACTTTATAAAAAGGGAGCAAGGGATAATGTAGACAATTTTAGACCTATTTCTGTACCATCAGTGTTTTCTAAAGTTACTGAAAAGGCTGTGTATTTAAGGATAATTGATCATTTTATACCACATAACTTGCTATGAAATGTACTGTTCGGCTTTAGAAATTGTTTAACAACTGAAAATGCTATATTCTCTTTTCTCTGTGAGGTACTGGATGGGTTAAACAAAAGGTTTTGAATGCCAGACATATTTTTTGATTTAACTAAGGTGTTTGATTGTGTTGACTTCAAAATATTGCTCCAGAAGTTGGACCATTAAGGAATATGGGGAGTAGCTCACAATTGGTTCACCTCTTACTTTAACAGCAGACATCCAAAGGTCATTATTCACAGTATTGAGAATGGCTGTGAGGAGGGGTCTGAGTGGAGTACAGTCAAATGGAGGGGGGGGGGGGGGCAGGGATCAGTGTTGGGGCCACTCCTGGTCCTTATTTATATACACAATATACCCTCTAGTATTACAGTTAATTCTAAAATTGCTGTTTGCTGATGACACTAGCTTCGTAGTACAGAATGTTGTGTGCAACATCGGCTCAGTCTCAAATAGTGCAGTTCATGACATAAGTTCATGGCTTGTAGAAAATAAACTAACACTAAATCACAGTAAGACTCAGTTTTTACTGTTTCTAACACACAGTTCAACAAGACATAACTTTTTAATGTCACAGAATGAGCATATGATTAGTGAACAGTTCAAATTTCTAGGTGTTCATGGAAAGCCCACATTCAGGATCTTGTTCAAAGACTTGTTGCTGCCATCTTTACTGTTCGAATGATATCTGAAGTAAGTGATTGTTCAACATGAAAACTAGTCTACTTTGCTTATTTTTATTCACTTATGTCATTTGGTATTATATTTTTTGGTAACTCTTCCCATTCTAAAAGGATATTTTTAGCTTAAAAACTGAAGAATTCAAAAATATTAGCAGTAATCCACATGCTTTCATATTGAAACTGAAGAGTTTCCTCATGGGCCACTCCTTCTATTCTGTTGAGGAGTTCCTTGAAAAATTAAGCTGACTCTTATGTTATATTCTTGATTGCATTTACTTAAACTTAAGGCTTGAATTTTTTGGGTTCATAAACATTTTATTTTTATCTGTTATTACTTTGATGTTGTAGTTTCATGTACTGACATGTTCCATGATCTTGGAGATTTGCTCCTCCATTTGGTCCTACAAAGCTTGACATGTAAATAGAAAATAAAAAAAAATAACTGTGCTACTCATAGTACCTTCCAGCGCATGCTGTAAGGTGGTTTGCAGAATATAGATGTAGATGAAATACAATTATGCCTGATCCAATCTGATTTGGAAAAAGAGCTCTCTCTTCCTGCCAGCAGGTACTTTTAACACCAAATCTTATCATTCTTTCATCAACAAGCTGTAATTTTATGCTCATCTGCCTTCCACAAAAACAACACATAAAGTATTGCAGAATTATGTGTAACAAGAAGATAAATTTTTCATCTACAGTGTCAACTTCCTTTTTAGCAATTCATTCTTATGTGAAGTATTTATTTTCATTTCTACATCTAGAATAATTGAAGCAATGCCCTTCTGTCTTAATAGTGAACTTGATTGTGAGGAATGACCCAAAGTTAAACATGAATAACTGTTAAAGACCCTCAACTAATGCCACCTCCACATCACATCTGTGATCCCAGTACACAGTTAACAGATGCCAGAAGATGTAGGGAAATACCAGATTTCTGTCAGCTGCACCTACATTTCTGTTTTTATTTTGATTCAGTAAGGATTTGGTTTGTATGGTGTCCGTATAAAAATAGCAGTATTTGGATGAAAGCTTCTATTCACTTGTAGATCAGTCTGACAATAAAAAGAAAATTGACATTTAAATTTTTATGTTCAAAGATCAATCACTCAAGAGGATTCTACATTATTTGAGCACTACTCAAACTCCCATATGGAGGACATAGAAATAGACATACATAGTGTGGAAAGCAGTTGAAAGAGTTGAAAACAAAGAAGTTTCCAGGTCTAGATGGAGTCCCAATTCTGTTTTACTGAGAGTTCTGCTCTTTGTTGGTCCCATACTTAGTTTCCATTTGTAATGATTCTTTAATGCAGTGGAAAGTCTCAAATGATGAGAATAAATTACAACTGATTCCCATGTACACTCCTGGAAATGGAAAAAAGAACACATTGACACCGGTGTGTCAGACCCACCATACTTGCTCCGGACACTGCGAGAGGGCTGTACAAGCAATGATCACACGCACGGCACAGCGGACACACCAGGAACCGCGGTGTTGGCCGTCGAATGGCGCTAGCTGCGCAGCATTTGTGCACCGCCGCCGTCAGTGTCAGCAAGTTTGCCGTGGCATACGGAGCTCCATCGCAGTCTTTAACACTGGTAGCATGCCGCGACAGCGTGGACGTGAACCGTATGTGCAGTTGACGGACTTTGAGCGAGGGCGTATAGTGGGCATGCGGGAGGCCGGGTGGACGTACCGCCGAATTGCTCAACACGTGGGGCGTGAGGTCTCCACAGTACATCGACGTTGTCGCCAGTGGTCGGCGGAAGGTGCACGTGCCCGTCGACCTGGGACCGGACCGCAGCTACGCATGGATGCACGCCAAGACCGTAGGATCCTATGCAGTGCCGTAGGGGACCGCACCGCCACTTCCCAGCAAATTAGGGACACTGTTGCTCCTGGGGTATCGGCGAGGACCATTCGCAACCGTCTCCATGAAGCTGGGCTACGGTCCCGCACACCGTTAGGCCGTCTTCCGCTCACACCCCAACATCGTGCAGCCCGCCTCCAGTGGTGTCGCGACAGGCGTGAATGGAGGGACGAATGGAGACGTGTCGTCTTCAGCGATGAGAGTCGCTTCTGCCTTGGTGCCAATGATGGTCGTATGCGTGTTTGGCGCCGTGCAGGTGAGCGCCACAATCAGGACTGCATACGACCGAGGCACACAGGGCCAACACCCGGCATCATGGTGTGGGGAGCGATCTCCTACACTGGCCGTACACCACTGGTGATCATCGAGGGGACACTGAATAGTGCACGGTACATCCAAACCGTCATCGAACCCATCGTTCTACCATTCCTAGACCGGCAAGGGAACTTGCTGTTCCAACAGGACAATGCACGTCCGCATGTATCCCGTGCCACCCAACGTGCTCTAGAAGGTGTAAGTCAACTACCCTGGCCAGCAAGATCTCCGGATCTGTCCCCCATTGAGCATGTTTGGCACCGGATGAAGCGTCGTCTCACGCGGTCTGCACGTCCAGCACGAACGCTGGTCCAACTGAGGCGCCAGGTGGAAATGGCATGGCAAGCCGTTCCACAGGACTACATCCAGCATCTCTATGATCGTCTCCATGGGAGAATAGCAGCCTGCATTGCTGCGAAAGGTGGATATACAGTGTACTAGTGCCGACATTGTGCATGCTCTGTTGCCTGTGTCTATGTGCCTGTGGTTCTGTCAGTGTGATCATGTGATGTATCTGACCCCAGGAATGTGTCATTAAAGTTTCCCCTTCCTGGGACAATGAATTCACGGTGTTCTTATTTCAATTTCCAGGAGTGTATAAGTTGGATAAAAGAACAGAGTCACAAAATTACAAATCAATATCTTTAATGTCATTTTTCTGCAGAATTCTTGAGAACATTGTAAGTTTGAATATAATAAATTTCATTGAGAGAGGGAAAGCTTCCATCCACAAATCAACAATGATTTATAAAGCATCACTTGTGCAAAACTCAATTTGGCCTTTTATCACACAATATCCTGGATGAAGGGCAACAGGCAAATTCCACATTCCTAGATTTCTGGAAAGTGTTTGACACAATGCCACACAGAAGACTGCTAACAAAGGTCCAAGTGTATGGAATATGTTCTCAGACATATGAGTTGCTAGAAGATTTTTGAAGTCATTGAACCAAATATGTTGTTCTGGATGGCAAGTGTTTATCAGAGAGAAAGGTATTGTCAGGAGTGCCCCAGGAAAGTGCAGTAGGACTGCTCTTGCTCTTTATCTACATAAATAATCTGATTGGCAGGGTAAGCAGCTGTCTGCATCAGTTTACTTATGACTGTGTATTGTATGGTACAGTGTCATCTTTGGGTGACTGTAGGAGGATGCAAGATGACTTTGATAAAATTTTATTTGGTATGATGAAAGGCAGCTTGCTCTAAATATGAAAAAATGCAAGTTAAGAAAGATGAGTAGGAAAAACAATCCTGTAATTTCGAAAGTTTTAGTCATCTTAATTAAATATCTTGGCATAATGTTGTGAGGTAACGTGAAACGGAATGAGCATGTATGTTCAGCTGTAGGAAATTAATTCAGCAAATGGTCAATTTTTGTTTATTGGGAGAATTCTAGGAGAGTGCAGCTCATTTATAAAGGAGACAATGTACAGAACAATTGTGCAACACATTCTTGAGTATTGCTAGAATGTTTGGGATCCCCCTCAGGTCAGATTAAAGGAAAAAATTGAAAAAATTGAGAGGAGTGCTGCTAGATTTGATATCGATCTGCACAAGTGTTACGGAAATGCTCTGTGAACGCAAATTGGAATAGCTGAAGGGAAGAAGACATTCTTTTCACAAAAGACTATTCAGGAAGCTTAGATAACTGGCATTTGCAATAGACTGCAGAACAATTCTATTTCCTCCAACATACATCCCATTTAAGGTTTTCAAAGACAAGAAAAGATAAATCAGGTTTGGTGCGGAATCATATAGACAATAATATCTCCTTCATTCCATTTGTGAGTGGAACCAAAAAGAAAAGACTAACATCAGTACAGGATACACTGTGTGTGTGTGTGTGCTTGTGTGTGTGTGTGTGTGTGTGTGTGTGTGTGTGTGTGTGTGTGTGTAAGTATGAAATATCTTCATTATCTGTTTGTTACACATATTTCTGTATTGTGTTAATTGACTCCATTCTAAAATCATTTCACCATGGTAGTTGGACAAATATTCAGTTACCCTATTCAAATGTTGTAGAATACAGAAAAAAGATGAATTCTTGCATCACCAAGTTCATCAACAGCTGTAACTATTATTAATCTCAACACAGCTGAGTACTGAGGACAATTACAAACAGAACCTTTTCTCTGCTACTCTGAATTAGCAGAAACACAGTTTATGATTAATCACAGTGGTTGTAACAAGGAGCCTGGCAGGACAAAACAGGCAGGTCCAATGGTGACTGACACCAGAGATCCCTAGGTGAATTTATAACCAACACAAATCCAGAGGGTAGCTGAGTCATCTAAGTACATACCACAGTCCAGTGGAAAATCCAGTGCACAAAACATTAAACACATAAGATAAAATATTGTACTGTCTAGTGGCTGGGCTACAGTGACTAGTGAGAGACTGGCTACAATTGCTGGACTGTGGTATATTGGTAAACACTTGTAAGAGGGTGGTACCACCTCACATGCTTGCCGCAATGGTTGCGTCTCATGTTGGTGTGAGCCATGGCTGTTGCCTGGACACCGAGTATCTTAGAAATGTTCTCTGTATCAACACTCAGGCTAGGTGGAGAATGTGAATCACCTTCAGATACCAAGCCCTCCCCCACTTAATTGGCACATAGGGCTGAAAGTGACCTGGCCACTGCTGTCTTCGCCAAGGAAGGGGAGAGATGGATGCAGAAAAAGCCTGTCAAAGGCACCCACAGAGGCTCCTGTTGTGATCGGGTGATCGGTGGGGGGGGGGGGGGGGGGGGGGGGGGCTGGGACGCAGCACTGTCTCTGAGAGTCCTGGGTGATTGATGGAGTCTGGAGCACGGCTTGGGCCAGCCTGTGAAGGAGAGAGCACCACAAGTAATGGAGCTGGGACAAAGGGGTTGCTCTCCATCGGCACCACAGGCTGATGTTGAATCACAACTGATGGTGAGGGAAGGATGCCACTGATGGCAAGGTGGGAGCCATAAGTGGCATAGGGGGAGTAACTGCAGAGGTTATATTAATAAGAGACATGCTGGTGGGCTGGCCGGTCCCAGGGGTGGACATAGACAGCACACTCAGCTGGTGGTGATGGGAAATGGGGGGGAGGGGGGGGCATACATAACGGCATGGACAAAAGTGATTCTGGTGCCAGATCAGCTGCTCCGGCTGGCCTCAACCTCAAACATCTGCCTTCCCCTATTACCACTGCTAATGCCTTGGGTCCACTCACCATTCTAGCTGAAAGTATGAGCTCAGATGATGGTACTCATGCAGTAATATGGCTGTGCCTGAGGGTGGTGGTCCTGTGGAATTGGGCACAGGATGTCTAACAAGGTGTGGGTTCTGCACCTGTGTAAAATATGCACTGGGCTGTGACCATTGACAGGGGTAGACTGTTACGAGGTGAGGAAGCTGGTCAGTGTGCTCCAGAATCATCTGTCATCATTATTTTGGACATCTGCATCTTGAAGATCATTATCATCTGCTCAGCTTCCGAATTGGACATGGAATGGAAAGGAGTAGTGGTCAGGTGCTCAATGTGATTGTACCGACAAAAATCCTGATACACCAAGGCCATGAACTGAGGGCTGCTTTCAGAAACCAGGGTGTAAGGGGTCCCCTCAACTGCAAATATGATGGACAGGGTGCGTATAATAGCTGCTGTAGTAGTTGTAGCTATCTGTGTGACATATGTAAAGTTAGAGAGGGCATCAACAACAAGCAACCATATCAATCCCCAGAATGGATCACTGAAATCAACATGTACTCTTTGCCAGGGATGGTCAGGCCATGGCCAGTGGTGGTGCCACTGTGCAAGGACAGACTAGTTGTGGGTGCAGCCAAGGCAGTTCCAGACAGTAGTTTCAATGATGGCATCAACCCCAGGCCAATACACATGTTGTTACGCAATTGCCTTCATTCTGCACATTCCCCACTGTGCAGCCTGGAGGATCTGCAATATGTAGGGCTGGAGAGTGGGGGCATTTACCATCTGGCATTCAGTATCATCCATAACCAGAAAAATGACCCCCTCAGTTATTTTAAGCCTATATCGTAGGGAAAAATAGGTGCACCCTCGAAGGCCATTATCACGCAAATGCCCTTGTCACCCTGCCATACACTAGACAACACCCTGCAGAGAAGTAGATCAAATGCCATATCTGCAGCTACTTCATGTGCCATAATCAGAAATCTATCAAGGATGGGCCACTGGTTTGTGTCTAAGGCAAAACACATCAACTGATGCATCTCGAATTCGTCATCTAGGCCACACAGCACCTGGGAAAGTGCATCCACATTGGAGTGCTGTGTGGTAGATTGATGATGAATCTCTGAAGTATAATTCCTGAGTAACAATGCACACTATTGCAACTGCTGCTCTATTTTATGAGGAAGTTTCAAATGAGGGACGATCAACAAAATAAACGGCTTGTGATTGGTGATCAAGTGAAACTTTGCACAATACAGGAAAATGTAAAACATCTGTACAACATATGTGAAAGCCAACACCTCCTTCTCAACCTGTGAATAATTCCTCTGCACCACATTTGATGTTTTAGATGCAAATGCAATGGTCTGTTTTGTGCCATCAGAGTATATGTGGGGCAGCACGGCAACCACTCTGCAATCCGATTCATTGGTAGCAAGCATCAAACGTGCACAGCATGGAACATAGCTGAACAAGGGGCCAATCTAAGGCACTTTTTAAGTTCCCAGAATGAGATTTTCACTCTGCAGTGGAGTGTGTGCTGATATTAAACTTCCTGGCAGATTAAAACTGTGCCGGACCGAGACTCAAACTCGGGAAACATCCCCCAGGCTGTGGCTAAGCCATGTCTCCGCAGTATCCTTTCTTTCAGGAGTGCTAGTTCTGCAAGGTTCGCAGGAGAGCTTCTGTAAAGTTTAGAAGGTAGGAGATGAGATACTGGCAGAAGTAAAGCTGTGAGGACGGGGTGTGAGTTGTGCTTGGGTAGCTCAGTTGGTAGAGCACTTGCCCACGAAAGGCAAGGTCCTGCCGGCACGGTAGCTCAGCGTGTTCGGTCAGAGAGCCGGTTGACCTTTGTAATAAAAAAACTGAGTGGAAGGATCAACAAACTAACTTGAACGGATGTCATTGTGACGTCCGCAACGGCCAGACACAATGATCAACAACGAACAAAGTGAAAAAAAAAAAAAAAAAAAGAGGTCCCAAGTTCGAGTCTTGGTCTGGCACACAGTTTTAATCTGCCAGGAAGTTTCACTTTTTAAGTTGCATGAAAGCCTTTTGGCATGCCTCTGACCACACCAATTTAACACCTTTTTTTATGCAGTTGATTAAATGGGTGGGAAATGTGGGCCACATTTGCTGTAAACTTGACACAATAATTTACTTTGACAGGGAAAGGCTGTAGTTCTTTAAGGTTCTTAGGAACTGGTATTTCAGTGGTTGCAGCCACACGATCCTGTGTTGGGGCAAGCCCTTCTCGACTTAATATATGACCCAAGTACATGACTGTTGACACAAAAACTACATTTTGTTGAGGTGACAGCGCATATCATTGGCTTGGAGACACTCAAACGACATATGTAGACAGGTGCTGCTCCTGTGTGACCCCAGCAACCATCAAAGCATTTAATTAATTAACACAGTTGGTGTTACCTTGGATGAGCTCCTCAAGGTATCTCTGAAATATCATAGGAGCACTTGAAACCATGAATGGCAACCTGTTATCATAACATGCTGAATGGCATATTAAGCACTAAAAACTTTCATCTGATCTTCTACAGATAATTGAAAGTAGGTGTCAGTGAGATCTATTTTTGAAAAATACTAACCTCCATGTAATTTAGCCAACAGTTTCTCCCTGCCAAGGAAATGGATACAAAAGAACATTTGCTTGAGCCTTATCAGTAGATTTAAAATCACCACAAAAGCAGAGTGATCCATTAGGCTGCTGCACTACAAACATGGACGTAGCCTACTGGCTAGACAATACTGGTGATAGAACACCCACACACTTTGCAACCTACCTGTTTCTGCTTTAACTTTCTCATGCATGGTGCAAGGTGCCAGACAAGTCCTACAAAACTTAGGCACTGCCGATTGGTTTTAGGAAATGTGGGTCTGGAATCCCATTGCACAGCCTTGTGTAGGTTGCTTATATTGTGCACACAATGCATCAAGTTCCATGAATATGATTTCAGGTGAAACCAAATTAACCTGGTCCTGCACTTGAAAACCAAAGAGCGAAAAAGCATCCAAGAGTTGACTACACGCAAAGTTAGTTGCTGAGCAACGTTTTTATACTTAGCTTGGATGATGATCTGATCCCACAACAGGATCGACTGGCCATTGCATATCACTACTTTGCGGTGAGGGGATTGTTACTGCAGGGAGCCAATGTAGTGATACATTTCCTCATTAATCAGAGACATGACTGCACCTGTGTCCAACAGGAAACCTGCCATCGTCCTATGAATGAACAGTTGCAACATGAGAAGCTGCATCTCGCAGTCTGCTGCCTTGTGCATCTGCAAAACAGTATGCAGTGTGCTGATGGCTGCAACTGTTGGCACACCCCAACTGAGGCAGACAGTCACGAGGTACCCCAGTTTGTGGCAAGCAAAATAGATGACATCATGGAAAGAGGAGTGACATTGTTGATGCTGTGGGCCACAATCTGACAATCTGAACACAGTTTGATGGCATGGTTTTTGTTGCAGTTTCTTGACAACTGCAGGGAGGGAAATGCTGAAATAAGTCTCTGCTAGGTTGGGCAATGCCATCAGTGATTAAAGTGTTTCCATTTGTGTGGATATGCCAACAGTGAGGGAAAGAAATCACTAACTAATGCACTGTCTACTACATTCCTTGTTGCCAGACAACAAGACAAATGGTATATTGGATGATGATGTTAACTGGCATCAGTGATCATGAAGTAGAATGGCGACTAAGACTACTATCATTCTCAAAACCCAAGGACTCATGAATCAGAACTTTGCTGACACAGTTACTCTGTAAACTGTGGCAATTTGTAACACATTACTCAAGGTGGGGTCAGGCACCTCCAAAACTTTCACTTTAGTAGCTTGATCTGAAGCGAAACACATAGTAATGTCACCAGTTAAGGAGTCTGCATATGATGCGTCACACTCTTTGTGGGAAAAGTCACATTTATGTGCCAAGCCTTGTAAATAATCAGCCCATGCTGCATAGGATTGTTAATGGTGCTTAACACGTAGGTTAAACCTGAACCTAGCCACAACAATGTGTGTTTGGTGGTTGTAATAGTCAATCAGCAAACATCAGAAAAAGTCAAACTCCTAGAATCCAAGTGTGGGTATACTTTTTGCACCCCTTCATACAGTTTACTAGTGGAAGACAGGAAAAGCACTTTTAATATTTTTGTGGGATCTAAAAATTTAAAAACCTCTCTCACACCGGCCTGATTTAGCTTCACTGATCAGGATAGTAAAAAACATGCATATATTAAGGGAATTTTCATTCACAAAGCAGGCTTATCACATTCACACAGTTCAATACTGTTCTATCCTGATTAAATTGAGCTTAACTTAAATTCCATAAGGCAGTGAAGCAATTTCGAGGTCTCGGCGCGACGAAAATTGTCAGTAGATCTAAAAACATTTGTAATAATTATTAACTTTTGGTGATCACATGGGGAAGACCGGAGATCTGCTGGTAAGACCATGTTAGCCTATTTATTGAAAGTAATAAGCTGGATATCTTGAGCATACAAAACGGCAGGTTCGTCCAGTGTAAATCAGATGTTCCCCACTGATCCCGTGCAACACAGCGTAGTAAGCAGACACTGTCAATAATAATCAGTTAAATAATATGCGAACACACTTACTTTAGTTTAATTCATGTATTAAATTCCTTCTCATACAGAATCTCATCAAGATGGCAACTAGTTCAACAATACATACATATACATCTTCCTTCTTTCACGGCTAATCAGCAAGATCTCCTTCATTCTTTTTTCATACGAGAAAACATAGATAGCAGAGAAGCTATCCTATGGAGTAAATGGACGCTCCAAGGAATAATAGGGCTTGAAACTACTTTGCATTGATAATAATCGTATATTAAAGTTTAGGAATTGGTAAGATAAGAAGAGATATTTCGAGATATGTACTGAGTTATATAATTTATAAAATTTCTGAAAATATCGCGGAGAGACTGCTGCAAGAGACATTACACACTCACTGATCCCCAGGTCAGTTATTTGCCTTGCCTTACAGTGAAGAACAAAACGACATAACTGGATCTCCCAACTCACATTGCGTCATTGAAACAAGTGAATGGCAGAGGAGTAGGCAAGCCAAACTCAGTTTCTGGCTGCTGTTAGTTTTGCAGAAGCTGTAACAGCTGTGTCTGCTGTTGCTGGTGGAGTTTCCACTGCCTGTCTTGCTGTTACCATTGCTGCTGTTGTTGTTGCCATTGTTTTTGCTGCAGTTGCAACTGCTGCTCCCACAGCTTGATAAACTCAGGATCCATGCCACACTGGAATAGTTTCATGGGGAAAAAGATCATGTCACAAATTTTATGCCCCACTCTGTATCAGTATAAACACAGTTTATGATTTTCCGCACTGGTGGTAACAAGACAACTGAAAGAACGAAACAGAGGGTTCTGATGATGACTAACAGTCATTGAATAGTAAGTAATACATGTCCAGAGAATAGTGAAGTCATCTAAGCATATGCCACAATCCAAGGGAAAGTCCAATTCACAAAAAAATTAATAAAATACTATTCTACCCAGAGGCCAGGCTTCAGTGACTAGCGAGAGACTGGCAGCAATCAGCAGACTGTGGTATACGAGCAAGCACTCAGAGGGTGGTGCCACCTCGCAGGATTGCCACAGTGGTTGCACCCCACAGGGGTGTGAAAATTTGGCTGTTGCCTGGAGCCTGAGTATCTCTGATGTGTACTCTCTGTCAGAGCTCAGGCTAGGTGGGGATCCAAATCACCTTCAGATATTAAAGTGGCCAAGCTGTTTAGCATCTGCAACATTTTCAGGAGGAGTGAAGGCAACTACAAATGTTTCATTACCACAGAGGTTACTCAATAATCATTTTAGTGTATCATTTGAGCTTTACCATTGCAGGGAAAGAGCAGCAAAGAGAGGTGCAAAAACACTAATCCATTTCCCCACATTGGGAGTGGTATCTCAAAGATTGGCAGGATTCAAAAAAAGTAAAACACGCTACTTCATATGTTTCTACTTAATAATAGTAATAATAATGCTTGATTTAATATCAAAAAGTATTGCATAGCAAAAAAACTCATGATTGTAAGATTGTTTTTAAATAATGGAAGGTCCAGGTTGTAATATCAACAATATTATGAAAAGGATATATTGCTACTCAGCATAAAGATGATGCATTGGCCAAAGCCTTCTTCAGAAAGGAAAACACACACACATTCACACAAGGAAGCACACCTCACGTGCACATGACCACTATCTTTGGCCAGGATTCTGGCCAAAAATGGTGGTCATTTGTGTGTGAGGTGTGCTTGCTTGTGTGATTGTGTATGTGTTTTCCTTTCTGAAGAAGGCTATGGCCATAAACTCAGATTTGTAACAGTCTTTTTATCCTGCCTGTCTGCAACTCAGCATGTCTTCATCACTGTGATTAGTAATCTGTCTTTTTCATAATACTGTTAAGACTGTTTATAGTTTACATGAATATTCTTTCACAGCTCAATTCTTCCATACAAGTAAATTAAGATATAGTAAGAGGAAGGAAATATTGCCCTACATTCAGTATGTCATAGTAAAAACAAATAAAAAGAAACATGTTATTTAGTATTAAGCAGGACATTTGACTGATATGATTTTCTATTCTGCATGAAATAACAGTTCCTATCAGTGATGTAAACAAAAAAGGACTGTTAAGTAGAGTTTTAGGTAAATTTCCAGATTCAGTGTAAGACTTACAGTGGTATGGTGCAGTGTATTCGTTCATCTCATTCCCATGCACTTTGAACTCTTCTCACATAGTGTTGTCCTGTGTCTATTGCGATGGTATTTCTCTTTGGTTCTTGTGTTCTGTTAGTGTAGACTAGTGTTTATGATTGGCTTTAATTTTCCAGCTAGCAAAACTACTCTAAAAATACAATTAAAATACCTGTTTTTGAAAATGAACTTCAAGTCTAGCCCCATGGATGATTCTCGTGGCTATTTTCTGCCAAACCAATAGCCTGTTTAAATTACCTTAAGTTGATATACCCCATATTTCTATTGCATAATTAATGTTTGAGGAAAGTAAATAAATTAAAAGGAAACAAATTAAAAAATAAATAAATGAAAACTTAGCAATGTTCTGAAACCGCTGCTGTGGACAGTCACTAATTTTTGGAATGTTTCTATTTGCTTTAATCCTTTATAAATCTGAAATATTATTTCTAGTATGAATATTTTCCATTTGTTCTAGTATTTGGTAGAGAAAATCGAGAAAATTGCAGTTCCACATAAACATTAAGCTATTTGTCTGCAAGTGATAAAGCAAATATCCAATTATGAGTTCATATTAGCTCAGACAGCTTTGAAGTGATATTAAACTGCAAACTAGTTGATCTTTGTTTTGTAATATGAAATGTTTCAGTAACAATTTTTTTCCCAGGGAAGTAAGTGGGTTGTTTCTCTCATTACTTCAGTCTGGGCAGTTTGAGGCTGCTCTGGCAGTAGTTGAGCCCATGCTATCTCTCCTAAAGCAGCAGTCTCCCACAGATGAAGGCAAGGGACTAAACCAAGGAACAGCAGAAGTGTCAGCAGCAGTAAAGAAGGAATTAAACATACGCAAGTCCAAGTGAGCATGCAATATATTGTTCCATTGCTTCTTGCTTCTGTCTCTCTTTAAGATTTGCTCTATGTCTTGCTTTTGCAATTGAAATTTTTACTTAAGTCAACTTTTCTTTTTTTCCATTCATTTACCTCAAATTCTCCTAGGTGTTTGTTGTGATAATTTTTATGTAGGCAACTTCAATTGTGTTCCTGCTTCACCATATTTTACATGCAATTTAGGTGCATTGCTACAAGTTAAACATAAACATTTGCTTCATCATGGTAAAAATAATTTTATTTGAACTGGTACAAGCTAATAATATATTATTTCTTAGTTTTTCATTATTAGTTTCTGACTGATTGTACTCACAGAACTTTCATATAAATCAACATAATCATTTCTGAAGTTGTGTATGTAACATAAAACCAATCTACATTGAAGTGTATGCTATCAGAAGAGCCGGAAACATAGCAAGTTGGAAGCTCCTCCATCTGCTATGTTTCCTGCACCCATGAATTACTAAAATGTTTTTGTTTTCTCACTCTGTATCTAATGCAGCTATACAAATAATATTTAAAATGTACTTGAGTATGTAAAATTTCTGTTTATCCGAAATTCCATTTAAAACTATAATTCAGTTAGGTATATTTATCTTCCTGATCCAATTAGTTTCACTTGAAGTTCAGTTAATTGAAAGACATGACTGTTATAACGTCTAGTTGAACACATATATTTCAAAGACAACACAATACATGTAAGTCACAGATCAAGTAGACAAGTAAGACATGTGTACACGATAACAGTCAAATCAGCACTGAGTCCAAGTCTAGCGGCCGCTGGCTGGCCAGCCGCTTAGGTGGTGCGGCTGCTGCATGGTTGGCAGACAACGCCGCATGTAGAGGACATGCGTAACTGCGCAGAGGCACTTTGAAAGATCAGCGAGTCACAACCCTTTCCCCGCATTTGAATTTTTTGCACTGGTCTTGATGGAGGTGGCGTGTAGATTGCTAACATCCATAGGTGTTGTTTGACTGGCCATAAAGTCTCGAGGAGGAGGCTTCCCGTATGGACGGAAGTGTCCCCATGATAACGGGTCGAGATGACAGGAGACGTAGGGGTCGAATCTGCTGGGGCCCCATCCACCAATCTGCCCATTGCACAAGTCCGGTTGTCATAACAGGAGACATGGGCGATGTGTTGGCGTCCATAGGAGAAGGAGGCGAGTAGAGTTGCTCCGACAGATGATGGTCATCCGGTTCCTGCATGGGCACGTCTCCTGGTGGCGTCCATTCTTGTGCTGGCACTGAGATGATGGTGAGAGGGCTGCATTGGGAGTAATGAGAGATGCCAAGATCCCGAGCGTCAGGTAGAGCCGAAGGTGGTGTAGCAGCATTCGGAACAGGCATTGTCGGCACACGAGGCCGAAGCTGGTACGAATGATGCACTGCAACACCCGTGTCCATCTGGATTTCATACAGGCGTTGGCCACGGTGTTGTAAAATGTGGCCAGGACTCCATTTTGGTCACCTGCCATATCCCTGTACCCACACAAGGTCACCAGTGGTGAACCAGCCAAGCGAAGGCACCCACGGCCGTGAGATGGAAGGCCGCAGAAGATGAAGTAGCATGCGGGGCTGTCAGCCATGTCAGAGCTCAGCCGGGCTGTGGTCACCCATGGGGGTGAAATGGTAAAAAGCTGAAATTGGAGAAGCGTATCATCAGCAGCAGAAGAAGTCACGAGTTTCCTATCTGAGCCTTAAATGTGCGGACTAGTAGTTCAGCCTCACTGTTTGACTGTGGATGGAACGGAGGGGCCGTGACATGCATGACGCCATGATGGGCACAAAAATCCACAAATTCGGAAGAGGCAAATTGCGGACCATTATCAGTAACAAGAGTAGAGGGAAGGCCTTCCAAAGAGAAAATGCAAGCTAGAGAATTGGTGGTTGCCACGGTGGTAGGCGACGTGCAAAGGACAATTAAAGGAAAGTTAGAGTAGGCATCAATTACGAGTGGCCAGTAAGTACCTAAAAAAGGTCCCGCGAAGTCAGCATGAATATGCTCCCAGGGCTTCTCAGGCAAAGGCCATGGTGACAAAGATGACTTCGGGGTGGTGGCCTGTGACGCGCAAGGGCCACAGGCAGTGACCATGTGTGCGATTTCAGAGTCGATGCCGGGCCAGTATACATGACAACGCGCCAGAGATTTTGTGCGAGAGACACCCCAGTGCCCTTGGTGTAGGAGGCGCAAGACCGAAGCACGCAAAGACACAGGTACCACAACATGCGGCGAAGCACTGTCAGTAGAAAGGAGGATAACACCATCCCTAGCCGTGAGGCGGTAGCGCTAAGATTAGTACTTCTGCAACAGATCAGGAGTCTTAGCGGATGGAAGATCTGGCCAACCCTTCTGAATACAGTGTAAAACCCAGGAGAGGGTAGGGTCAGAACCCGTAGCACCCGCCAGCCATTCCCAGTGATGGGGAACCCGTCCACAACCCGCTGCTCGGCAACATCCTGGTGGAAACACAAAAGTTCGTCCCTATCGAATGCCAGATGAGGACCCATGGGAAGGCGAGACAGTGCATCAGCATTCGCATGTTGAGCCATTGGCCAGACATGTATCTCGTAATTGAAACGAGACAAGTAAAGAGCCCAACACTGGAGGCGGTGTGTGGCCTTGTCGGGAAGTGACGTTGATGGATGAAACAAGGAAACAAGTGGTTTGTGATCCATAACAAGATGAAATTTGGATCCATAGAGAAAAACACCAAACTTATGAAGAGCATAAATGATGGGCAACGCTTCTTTTTCAATTTGAGAATATTTTCATTGGGCATCTGTGAGCGTTTTGGAGGCATAAGCAATGGGTTGTTCAGAACCGTCAGAAAAAAGGTGCGCAAGGACTGTACCGACCCCATATTGAGAGACGTCCATGGCAAGAACAAGATGTTGGCCAGGTCAATAAGTAGCCAGGCATGGGGCCTGTTTCAGCATAGTCTTCAATTTCTGGAAAGCCGCATCGCATGACGCGGACCAGTGAAAGGGCACATTTTTATGAAACAGGCAATGCAACAGCTGAGCCACCAAAGCCGCAGACGGTAAAAACATGTGATAGTAGGCTATTTTTCCCAAGAAGGCCTGCAGTTCCTTTACAGATGTAAAGCGAGGAAGGGCATCGATCGCAGCGACAGTTTGCTGAAGCGGACGAATACCATCCCGAGACAGTTGAAACCCCAAGTACGTGATAGATGCCTGAAAAAAATGTTGATTTCTGAAGATTACACTTAAGACTGGCAGTCTGTAAGACATGAAAAAGAGTGCAGAGATTCTGAAGATGTTCTTCAGTGGTGGAGCCAGTGACAACAATGTCGTCCATGTGATTTATACACCCAGGGACAGGGAGCAATAATTGTTCCAAGAATCGCTGAAAGAGAGCAGGGGCACTGGCAACCCCGAATGGCAATCATTGGTATTGATAGAGGCCGAAAGGCGTGTTAAGGACCAGAAACTGCCGGGAAGCAGTGTCAAGAGGAAGTTGATGATAAGCTTCTGACAGGTCAAGTTTAGAAAAATACTGGCCTCCATCAAGTTTAGTAAACAGTTCTTCAGGTCAGGGCATAGGGTAAGAGGCGATGAGGCATTGAGCATTTACAGTGGCTTTGAAATCGCCACAGAGATGAATATCACCATTGTGCTTAGCAACGACAACGACAGGAGAGGACCACTCACTGGAAGTGACAGGAAGCAAGATCCCTGAAGCAGTGAGACGATCCAGCTCTCGTTTGACCCGATCACGAAGGGCCACAGGAATGGGCCGAGCCTGAAAAAACTTAGACTGAGCAGTGGGTTTGAGAGTGATATGAGCTTCAAAGTAATTTGCATGGCCTAAGCCAGGAGAAAAAAGGGACAAAAATGTCGTTGACAAGGAATCCAAGTGGGCATAAGGAATAGCATCAGAGACGATATTGACAGAGTCATCCATGGAGAACCCAAAAACGCGAAAGGCATCGAAACCAAAAAGATTCTCTGCATTACTATGGTCGACCACAAATATGGGAACAGTGCAAACGAAGGATTTGTAAGATACCTCAGCATCTAATTTTCCCAAGAGAGAAATCTTCTGTTTATTGTACATTCGTAACTGCCTAGTGACAGGTGATAGGATTGGAGAACCCAACTGAAGATACGTCTGAGAGTTGATTATAGTGGCAGCAGAACCAGTATCCACCTGCATGTGAACATCTCAACCAAGTATTTGGACAGTGAGGAATAACTTCCCTGAAAGGGAAGAAGTACCATTGACAGACAACACAGAAGCAGAATCCGTGTCACGTTCATGAACATCAGGTATGCGGTCAGATTTGCAAACGGATGACACACGACCCTTCTTGTTGCAATTGTGACACACGGCCCAACTTTGGGGACAATCCTCCCGTAAATGTTTCATAAAACACCGCGGACATGAAGGAAGTTGCCGTGGGTTTTGCTGCAGTTTCTTAGAGGTTTGTTTACAGTTAGGCCGAGGCTGCGGTTGGGAGCGTACTGCGGCCACATCGGCCGGCGAGGACATGCCGCATGCATCGTCAGCAGCGCACAGCGGTTGTATTTCCCCAACGTAACCCCATGCCTCTATTTGTGCTCCAGCGGTGTGAGATATTTCAAAAGACTGTGTGTTGGATAGGACTTCATAGAGAGTCAGATTTGCCAACTGAAGGGCACGATGCCTAACTTCTATGTCGAGCACCGACCAGATAATAGCATCCCATACCATGGAATTGGCATAGGATTATTTGTGAACGTCAGTAACAAATTGACAGTTTCGACTGAGGCCGTGAAGTTCAGCAGCCCAAGCGCGATAGGATTGATGTGGTTGTTTTTGACAACGATAAAAGGCAACACGAGAGGCTACCACATGCGTATGCTTTTGAAAATATATGGACAGAAGTGAGCACATTTCAGCTAAGGACAAAGACGCAGGATCTTTCAAAGGAGCCAATTGCGACAACAATCGATACATTTGAGGTGAAATCCATGAAAGGAATAGAGACTTACATATTTGTTCATCCGTGACATGAAATGCCAAGAAGTGCTGTCGAAGACGTTTTTCGTATTCAGACCAGTCTTCCACCATCTCGTCTCAAGGAGAAAAAGGAGGTATAGACAACAACGAGAGACGCCCCGCATTGGATGCCGCGATATCATGAATCCCCGATGTGAGAAGCATTTGCTGTTCAATGAGACCTTGCAATAGTTGCTCTAAAGTAGCCATGGAAACCCATGGGTCAACAATGAAAAAGAAAAATTCACTACCTCTTTGGTAATTGTTATAACATCAAGTTGAACACATATTTCGAAGACGACACAATACATGTAAGTCACAGATCAAGTAGACAAGTAAGACATGTGTACACGGTAACAGTCAAATCAGCACTGAGTCCAAGTCTAGCGGCCGCTGGCTGGCTGGCCGCTTAGGTGGCGCGGCTGCTGCATGGCTGGCAGACAGCGCCGCATGTAGAGGACGTGCATAACTGTGCGGCGGCACTTTGGAAGATCGGCGAGTCACAACAATGACTACTTGAAATTTTGACTATAGTAAATAATGGGGAAACACACTGATCTAATAGAATACTAAGTGCTGTTACCATTCATTCAAAAGTAGATATTTCATTCTTTTTGAAAAAATACTTGAAGCTAATTAACTTCCAAGATAACTAACACTGAAAGTTGAGAACCTCATAGTTTTGAACTGCCTTTTTTGCATTCATGCTTACAAGATTCTGAATTTTAACACTCTACTTTTCTTGCTATATGTTGTCTAGATCAGACCACCCCTCTCTCTTATTAAGTTAGACACTAAGTAAGATTTTTTATTAATATATAATTTAAATATTTTATTTTCAAGATGGGTCCCATACTTGCAAGCTGGGTATTTCTAACTCAGAAGCATAATAATGTTCTGTATACTTTTATAATTTACTAACCTTCAATATTTTCCATAAACAGCATAACAGTTAAGTCCTATAATCAAAAAAATAGCAAAATGTTTACTTACCCGATTTTCAAAACATTAAATAGTTTCAGAAATCAGAACATGTTCTTACACCTACCCTCAAAATCACTAGCCTGAAACCAGCAGACTATGATGTAACTTCATTATTTCAATTTGTGTTAGAGTCTGGCTTCAGATACAAAATGTATAACACTTATGTTGAAAGAGGCTGTGACCAGAAATTACAGATGTAATAACTATGTTGACATGTATAGCAAAGTCTGCCTCAGTTGCGCTGGTAGAAACAGTATTAATTAGTGCCACATTTTTTTCACTGTGCAACTTTGTATAATTTTGCCCAACCTGAAAAACTGTAAGTGTGAAACCTAAGTTGATTTTCATTTGCCTCACTGAACTATTGTTGATTATTTCATCAAGAATATGTTTACTGCACAGAAACTTGATAGCATTAGCTGTAGCAAAGTGCATTATGTAGATTTTCCCTTACCTGCATATAAAAGAGAATTGTGAAACTTGAACTGACCATCGCTCACAAATACGTCACAAGTGAAAGTTAAAGTGATAATTTCCAATGTTAAATACTGTGTGAGCTACATGATTGGAACTATTCTTTTTGTCATTGATAGTTTTCAGCCTCTTTTAATGGCCAAGGGAAGTCTCAGCCACCAAAAGCACCAAACCACATAGAGTGGATCAGTAATAAATTACAATGTTCACTCATTAGAGACACAGGGATAGTCAGGTACAGAGGATATATCACAGGTTTCAATTTGAATTTAGCAGAGTTTGTAAGATGAATCTTTATTGTTGGACTATCCATGTCCATTTTGCCAGCAAAGGTGCAATAGTTGGCTCAACAGTTGGCTTTCCTAGCACATAAAATGCAAGTTGCTGTTTTGATGGTTTTTCAGCATGGACAACAGTCATGAATCAATTCAGGCAAATCTGGACTTCCTGGATGTAAGTGTGCAAATTGTGCAGCTTCTACCACGTCATGGTGAACAGCAAAGTCTGCTAAAAGATGTCCTTGACTTCAGAGACATGATAGATTCAATGGATACATCTGGTAAGCATGATGAGACTTCTTAAAACCTGCCTCTCCTTATTAATTAAATAAATTTTCAGCTTCATTTAATAGAATGTGTCAGACATATAAATTTGTGTACCTGCAATCATTATTCCTTACATTTTAAAGACATTTAGAGACTATACTTTTTTCATATAGTGCCAAATATAATTATGAAGTATACGTCTACACATAAGTGACTCGTGTTTGTCCATATATAATGCATAGAAGATAGCTGGGGTCAATGATGGGGTATGAAGGAGTTGTCGGATTATCATAGGGGAGAACAGTATGGGAGACTGTTCAGAAACATTGTGATAGTGTGGAATATGTGTACACATACAGGATATAAGATTCAAATCTTTTCATGGAGGGGAGATGGGTCCTTCTAGGAGCAAACTTGAGAATATTGTGAAGAACCCAGTCAGAGAAACATATTAGGAAACAAGTCATAAATGATTTAGAGTGCACTGGAAAAGCAACAGGAGGAGTGTAAAACTTTCAATATTAATTAATGGGATGAAAACATGACAAAATACAGACGCTGTTAGAAAGAAGGAACTAATAGAGAATGAGGCTAAGAATGCAGGAATAAAAAAGTGCAGTTCAGAATACTGGTTTTATCTGAAGATTTAGATGGTTTCAGTTGTAATGCAACTGTTTAAGCCAATTAAATTGTGCTTATTAGTAGTATCTGTAACTGTGTTGTTCAGTTGACTCATGGCCACAGTTTGTCAGTGGCTGTTTATCTGACAGAATAGTTGGTTTGTAGTCAAGACCATAGACATTACTATACAATGGTTGCAGTTAAGTTGGTAAATGGGTGTGCATAGTTTTAAATGTGGCTTCACCTCTTACATGATTTGAGATTTTGAGTGACAGTGCGGCTGGAGTAAGTGGTAGGCAGATATTTTGGGCAGGTCTTGCGTTTGAGCCTTCCATAGGATCCCATGCAGTAGGACTAGTTTGAGAGCCAGAATGGGATAGATAAGGACAAAGTTGAATGGGCAGCAGCAGACCATTTTGAAAGGGTGGGAAACAGTGTGTAAGTCATAATTCCGTTTTTGGGGTGTGATTACAATGAAACCCTATCACAGAATGTGATTCAGTTGTTTCAGGTGTGAGTGGTATTAAATGATGAAGGGTTGTGGCTGGTCAGCAAGTGTGCAAGAAAAATTGACTGTTTGTGGGAATAAGGCACCAGGTATGTGTCTCTAGACATGGTGGAGAGCGAATGTCTAGTCCAGGAAGGTCTTGCCAAACCATCAGCATATTGCAATAGCAAACTGCTTTGTATCTAGATTAATGAAGTGATTGGTGGTTGAACATAGTTCAAGTGATAGAGGCATTGTTGTTGTCTTCCCAATACTTGCATACACAGTATGGGTATGGCAACCACAAGTGAGCAAATTCCTTACTGAATATGTTCACAAGTTCCTTAGTAACAAGCAGTATGGAGTTTGCTTTGCAATATTGTAATAATCTTACCATTTTTCTTCATACTTTTAATGCTAGAGTCAATCAACTGATGCTACCTTCGTAGCTGAGATCGCTAATATACATCTGTGGAGTTGCACTCTACTCAGAGATAAAAGGTTCAAATCCACATGGTGGAACATTTCACTGCCAGCATTTAGCTGGAAATGGGAGAAGAGGTAGTGGCATAAGGTTTCTGATGGCCTGGATTAAATTCCAAACCTGTCTGCAGTGTTTTGTGAAGTAAGGGCAAGTGACATGGCACTCCTCTTGTCGCTATTTGAGAGGAGAGGCCAGTTTGCTGGCACAGGTTTCATTCACTCCCTTCCCATAATCCATAACAAACAACACTACACTGTACAAGTATGTATCATAACCATCCACATGACACAGATACACATGCGACACTTCATAGCAGGTTGGAGGAAGACAATGGCAAACAACCAGGACGGTGATTCAGGATTCCTGCATCTGCTCTCCTTTGCTCATGTCCTGAGTGTTTGACTACTTTGGCTTTTGTCAGTTGGCTTTAATAATTAGAAACTGAGGTAGGAAGTTAATATAGTATTTCTTTGGGGAGGAGGGGAGGTAGAGGGGGTGGTATTTTTGAACCTTTCTGTCAGCAGATTGGTGCAAACATAAAATCATATATATACCTCTAGCTATTAGTTACTTTCTAATTCAGGTATATGAGTTACCCAGGGGTGAGGGCATGCATTATGTAAAGACAATTTTCTAAGGAGTCATCGGTGAACTGGAGGTTATAACTTTACTTGCCTGGTATTCTGCACTTTGTAACTGCTCTGGAACTTGTGGATTTTCTTCCCATTGTGGAAGTATCTTATGGACTTATGTCAAATAATATAAACCTTGCTGCAGTACTCAATATTCAATTTCTTTTTGCTTATTTACAATCTGTCTCACTGTCTAATGGTTAGCTTTGTCAAAAGCAATGGTTTCAGTATATAAACCAGGTGGGCAGTTGTATCCATAGGCTCCATAAGTCACAGTTTACTACTGGTCACTTAATACACAGATTCACAATATTTATGCACAGTAGTTAAAGTTTGATTACTGAATACGAACCAACTGCTCAGTTTACATTTTGGATTAATGCTGTTGACAGGCTGATGGCAACGTAGAGACATTTAATCATTCAAATATAGAACAATGACTGACATATAAAGTGAAGTTTACACTTTAGTAGCTGACTGCAGGCTGGCAGTAGTGATGTGTGTATGTGTGTGTGTGTGTGTGTGTGTGTGTGTTTGTGTGTGTGTGTGTGTGTGTGTGTGTGTGAGTGAGTTGCGTTTGCCTGAGCATTTGTTTGTGTGTATATTGTGTAATCCTGATGAAGGCCTTTTTGGCCAAAAGCTGTTGTTGTTTGACAGTCTTTTTGTTGCGCCTATCTGTGACTCAACATCTCCACTGTATGGTAAGTAGCAGTCTGTCCTTTGCATAATGTTATCAGATAATGACACTGAATTGATTATAACTTGAGTGTTGGGCAGTGACTGACACTGAAGTTAACATTTCAATGACTGAGCATGAACTCACTCAGTCATTGTCCTACTCACCTACTAGTAGATGAACATTAGATTAAAAATCAAAATTAGTGTTAAATTTTTAATAATAAGATAAAAGACAGCAGAACTAGAGTACACAAAATTACAAAATGAAAAATCATATATTTAATTATTAAATGTATAACAAGAAAACATTCTATAACCAGAAAAAGGCAAAATTTTAGGTAGTATTTTATGAAAATTATTTCTACTAAATTGGGTATTTACAAAGCCCATTAAGAAGTTTATAGAATGTGAAATTTTCCAAATTGAATAATTAACAAACTAATAAGTTATTCTAGTGAAAGTAGACATTTTTGTAAGCAGAAAAACCTGTGCTACAAAACTATGGTACTGAGTTTTGAAAATAATCAATACGTAAGATTTGCACTTTCAAGAACATGTGAACATTTGTTGAGAAAACTTGTAGCAGAGCATGAATTCAAGCAAGTAACGTTAGTTAAGAAAGAACAATACATTACATACACTTTATGATAACATGTGTATATGCACTCATTGTGTAGATCAAACCAAAGACGTTCATTACCAAAAATGGATAAGTAGCAAACAAATCAAAAATAACAAAATATAGAATTGCAGTTCTTTCACTCTACCTCAGTTCTATACAATGTTAATCTGCAACTTTACACATTCCCAATCATTGTGAGAATTTTTGAAATTTTAGTTTGCACAACAATTACGTAAAAATGTCAGCTAACTGATCATTTACAGTACTGTACTGGTACTTAATCTCTATATTCCTTTTTAAATAGAAATATCTAACAAACTCATACTTAAACACACTGCAAGCCCTTGTTCAAGCAGCTAAACATACTTACAGTACCATCTTTGTACATATTAAAAAGCATACTGCATACAAGAACACACTTGAGTAGTTTACGTGTAAATTCAGATCTTTATGACTACAATACACGCATCTGTAAGAATATGCATGTAGAAAGAACAAGAAAAACAAAAACTCAAAAACATGTGAGCCACTATGAAATAAAGCTTTATAATGCTCTGCCACTCTACATCAGGGGAACAGAAGATAAAGGAAAATTTAAGTCAGAATTAAAAAAGTTTATGATAAATAAATGTTTTTATAGCATAGAGGAATATTTCGAATCCTTAAATCACTAACTGATAGTTGTATTATCAATATCATGTTGTTCTCACTGTTAGTTCTATGTCTCATTTATACTCCTTTAACTCTAAAATTATGTCTAATATATGTTTTCCAAAATGTACTAAATATATATAAATCCATCACTTACAGTACATGTTAAAAGAACATGTAAAAGAGCAACACATTAATTCAGTGTTTTAATTTTCTACATATTATACAATGTTAATTTTATGTGTTTTAATTCAATATTTTAATTTTCAACATAAAGTTAATTTTTTGTGTTTGATAGAAATTTGTAATATTCTGCTGTGCATATTCTGGACAGTATTATGACAATTCCTATATCATGTAAATGATGAAAAGGATGATAATGAATGAAATGAAATGAAATGAAAATGAAATATGTAAGAAATTTGACGTCATGAAACAGCTTCTCAAATCAAAAATATTCTACAACACGAAGTTGCAAATGATACAAATTCTGCTTCTGTAGAATAGAGTGATACAGTACATTGGTTTTTAGTTCCCCAACTTACAGTATTACCAACACTTTTATAGCATAACCTGATGTTGATTTTCTGTCTGACCTATTGTTCCAATTAGCATCAACATAAACTACTACAGTTTCACTGTTCCCCCCATTCTTACAATGTATCCCATAATTTACTGAGCCTTTTATATAATGTAGTATTCTCTTTAAACATCCCCAATGTGATTCCTTTGGAGCACATTGGTAATGACTGAAATAATTAACAGCATAACTTAATGCAGGTTGTGTTGTTTGAGTTACATAAAGAAAACATCCTATTAATTCTCTGTGAGACACTTTGTCATGCAGTTTCTTATCATCCTGAGCTTCTATTCCTTGAGTGTTAATTGGCTGTGTTAGTTTGTGTCAAACCTCTTCAACAGGTTTTTCTAAGTTTTCAGCCTCAAAATTATTCCATTCCCCCTCTTATCTCTCTTGATTCTCAAGAACAGCCTCAACTTTACCAAATTTTTTATTTTATTTATTTCATAAAGTCAGTTTGACTTGTTCAGTTTTCGTCTTATGACTTCCTTGAACAACACTGTCATCTACATATGAGTAACTTAGTTGTAAACAATTGCAAGGAACAGTCAATGACAAACCAAGTTATTGCATGTGAAATATTGTAGGTGATATGCTTCATTCATATTAGACTGTGTCTATTTTGAGATCATTGACAGGGCTTTTCTGTTTGATATGAATTTTTCTCTAGTTAAAGGTTTTGTGAATAAGTCTGCCAAGTTTTTATCAGAATAAACATAATAAATTTCAATCTCATTATTTTCAACATGTTCACATATATAATGGTATTTAATGTCAGTGTGTTTGGTATGGTTGTGGTGTTCTGTGATTTTAATTAGGCAACTAGCAATTTGATTGTCAATGTGGAGTGTTGTTGGTTTGTCTAACTGAAAACCAAGTTCACTGAGAAAATCACGCAACCAAGCAACTTCAGTAGCAGCATCTTAAGCTGCTATGTATTCAACCTCTGTTGTTGATCTGCTTAAACATTTCTACTGACATGAACACCATGTCACAGGTCCACCTGCTAACAAGCTCATGTAACCTGTCATTAACTGACAAGTGTCACAGTTACCAGCAAAGTCTGCATCTGTGTAGACCACCAGTCCAGTAGAGTCAGCTTTGAACCTTATTGTCAAGTCTCTGGTCCCCTGTAGGTACTTCATAATCCTTTTAACAGCATGCCAATGATCGAGACCCTGATTATGTAGGAACCTACTCACCATGCTCACAGTGAACATGATGTCTGACCATGAGACAGTTGCTGCAAACATTAAGCTGCTAACTGCCTGCTGATGAAGTTTGCTTCCCATCTCCTTTAACTCATGTTGGTTTGCAGGAGAGTTACCACTGTGCAACATGGTTCCAACATCAAAAAGTGTTGAGTTCAGTTTTGAATCATCCATGTTGAACTTCTGAAGTAAACAATTGATGTAGAAGGGCTTTGTTCAAATTGCAATCCACAGAATTATTTTCCATTGCCTACAGTAATTTCAAACGTTAATCCCAGTGCTGTCAAAACATTTTCCAGTATTTTTGGAGACTTACAAATAAGCAAGCCATGATCCACATAAAATGCTAGGTAAACATCAGTGTCATCTGTTGAAGCATGGAAAACATGTTTGTCTGCATTCAGTTGCACAAAGCCAAACTTTGTCAGAAACTGTGCAAATTTGTGATTGTTTGAGTTTATATAGAATCTTCTTCAGTCTGCAAACATTATTTGAGGCTTCTAGAACAAAACCTTTTGGTTGCTCCATATAAACTTCTTCTTTCAAATCCCCATTCAGGAATGCAGTGTTAAAATCAAACTGCCTAATTTCTATATCTTGTGAAGCTTCTATGGCTAATAAATCCCTGATTGAATAATATTGGACCACAGGAGAGAATGTCTCTTCATAACCATTGCCTTCTCATTGTTAATAACCTTTTGCACATAATCTAGCTTTAAAGTGGTCAATTTTTCCTTCAGAATTCTGCTTCACACTATAGCCTCAATTAATCATCCAAGTGCCTCGCGGTTGTGCGGTAATGATACTAGATCCCAAGTTTTGTTCTTCTTCAAGGATGTTATTTCCTCTTCCACTGCTTGTTTCCATTTTGATGACTCTTTTGATGCCATTGCTTCTTCAAAAGTTTGAGGTTCATACACAATGGCAGAACAAGCTATATCTTGGTCCTGAAAATGAGCAGGTGCTCACAGATTAGACCAATCTCTCAGATTCATCCTTTGATTTTTTTTTCATTTGGTCACCAGTATCATCCTCTTCAGATACCTCTTGAAAATCTTTTTGATTTTCTTTTATTTATTCACCAATATCATCCTCTTCTGATTCCTCTTGACCATCTTATGCAGCATGATCTCCCAGGTAAAATTCAGTATATCTTTGTTCTATGTTTAAGCTATAGGTTTGTTCTTCATTGAAAGAGACATTGCAGGAGAATGTAATTTTCTTTAATCAGGATTGTAGAGGCAATAATGGGTACTATACCCATCATAGACAACCATGATCAATTTATTTGATTTACTATCCCATTTTGATCTAAATTTATCAGGAACATGTATGTATGCTGCTGATCCAAACTTCCTCATGTGTCCTAAAGAAGGAGGTTTTCCAAGTCATTTTTCATGTGGTGTAACATTGTCATTTCCTTTACGTGGTCTGGAATTTAAGATATATGCAGCACAATTTACTGTCTCTGCCCACAATTCGTGAGACAAATCAGTACTTAATAAAATAGTGTGTGCACACTCAGTAATGGACATGTTTTCTTGTTCAATTCAGCCATTCTGCTGTGGTGTATAGGGACTTGTTTTCTCATGTATTATACCACTTTGCTTATAATCTTCAAATTGCTCATTTACGAATTTGGTTCCATTGTCACTTCTCAGAACTTTGATTTTGTTTCCAGTTTGTCTTTCAATCAGTCTCTGAAATTCCAAAAATATGCTTACTTTTAAGAAAATACATGAACCTGTATAAGTGCAATCATCCTGGAAAACTATATACAACTTGTGCACCTCCAAGAGACAGTTTTATCATCCATCCACTCAAATCTACATGAATAAGTTCACCAGGAACTTTCGATCTTGATTCCAAATTTGAATTAAAATACTTTCTTTTCATCTTACCATACTGACATGGTTCACAATGAAGATTTTCAACTTTCTTCATGTTGAAATGTGGTACTAAGATCAGATCAGCCATATTCTTGAGACTACTGAAATGAATGTGCCCAAGTGTCTCATGCCAGATCATGGTGGAATTCAGGGAAGCAGGATTTGCCTGTAGTACATCTTGACATTTAAACAACATTCGATAACACTGATTGTCCATCTTAATTCCTGCTGCAATTAGACCTGAACTGTGAGCTTCCATTCTCTTGTCATCAAAAATAACTTTCATTCCTCTTTTTGTGACTCCTCCCACTGAAAATAAATTTACCTTTAGCTTAACAATATATAGCGAAGATGCTGAGTCGCACATGGCACAACAAAAAGACTCTCACAAATATTACAATTGTTATATTCCATCCTGGATTTTCTGTTGCTTGACTTCTTTAGCTTAGGAATTTATAATGCATTTTCCAAAGTGCAAGGTTGCCATTTAGCCTCAACTAATAACAATACTTCAGCTAATCCAGTCCCTTTTGCATTGACAATTGATCTCCAATTTGAGCAAATGAGTCATCCGACTAAATTGGTGTAAATGTGTTGAACCCCTCTTTGTGTGATGTCATATTTTTTGACGCAGCACTGTCAGCTAACCAAATGTTTTCACAACCTGGAGCAAAAACATACATATGTTCTGCACCCAAATTCTTGGTGCTCTGATGTGTCAGTTTTCGTATTAAGTTTTGCTAAAAGTTTCCTGCACTCAGATTTAAAATGGCCCTTTTTGTGACAGTAATGACATTCAATGTCTTTTCTGCTGACTACATTAGACACACTGTTGTCACCAGTATTTGAACTGAACTTGTGTGTTTTGTCCACATTAACTTCTGTGAAGGCAGTTGAGTTTTCATCACATTGTAAAAGTTTTTGCTTTTCTTTCAATAATCTTAAAATCAAATTATCGAACGTTTGTTGCTCTTGAGCAGTTGAAAAAATTGCAAACTTTGATGGCAGACTTCCCAAAATTGTAGCCATTTTGTCAACTTCTGTAACAGGTTTGCCAAAATCAGCTAATGCTTGTACCAAGGACTCACTTGACTGATGTGTTGTGCAACTGTGTCTGTTGGCGACATTTTGTAACCAAAAAATTTCTGCATCAGTGCCATTAACTGCAGATCACTTTTCATGAATATTCTTTAGTCTGGCCCACATTTCCACTGCATTTGTGCACATCATAACAGATTGCAATTGGTCAAATTCCATCGCAGTAGACAGAATGAGCATCGCATCTCACCAGCTCGATATGGCCTCGGTTTCCTCTTGATGATATTGAGCACTTTTTCAGCATGAAAAATAATTTGCAATCGATATTTCCACAGCTGGAAATTTTTACTGTCAAATTTCTGGATACTGTACATTTTCAAATTATCCACCTTTGTGTAGGCTGAATGTAACACTCAGTTCAAAACAAAAATGAAGGTTTTCCACAATAGACGAGCAAAATATGATGGTTTCAGAACTTGAGCATCATGATCACGTGAATAAAATTCCTATCAAAAGCAATGAATTCACAGAACAGAAACTGATACTGTATATATGTGTTTGCCTGGGTCCATAATCTGATGTCTTTAATAATGTATGGCAGAAAATCACAGAGTGAAATACAGTAAATTGGAGTAAAAATAACTTATTGCTCCTTTCTCTACTGCAACCAAAAGTTACATCATAACCATAACAACAAAACAAAAAAACAAAGCTATAATTGTATAATGTCATGGAATATGACTGCACTCAGAATGAATATAAATATCTGGCATACTCACAGCATGAAAACTGAAAATGAAGCCACTAAAAAAGAAATTCAATACAAAAAGCTCACTGCTGTCAACATAGTTCCATGATAAACTGAGAACTGCAACTCTGTAATTTCAGATTCTCACTAGTGGCAACTTTGTTAGGATGTGTGGATGTGAATGCTAAAAATGCAGTTGCCAGTAATAATAAGGTGTATGGTGTTTGTGCTAGTAAAATGCTTTTTAAAGATGATGTGGATAACTACAACTCAAATAAAGATCCTGAATATGTTCCTGGATGCAAATGCAGTTAAAAGATTGTTGCTAATTGGGTATCATACAGGGAATAGCTCTTTAAGCAAATGAACAGTGTTAAGCTGTGGACAGTTCGAATGTTAAACTGTTTCCCTTGCCATTGTTTACGTGGCATCATGATAATAGATTTATTAAAGGCCATCCTTAACATTGTTTAAATGGTACAGGATAGTGTCAACAAAATTAATTTTATGATGCACTGAATCATAGATAATATGTTGAAGTTATTATACTTCATTACTGCAAAAATTGATGTATAAATCTTTATATCATAAACTGAAACAATTCGAAAATTTTACATTTATGTTGTTGAGAGGTTTCCCAGTAATGTACCATTAACTTGCCCAGCAAGTAAACAATGATAAGTCAATGGTAAATCATATTGGATGCAATCAGTTTGCAAGTAAACAATGTTACGTACACCGTGACGTATTTTTAAGAACAACATTTTGGATAAAATTCATCATTTTAAAAATATGTCGTTACTCTATAAATATTTGAAAACAATGACCAATCTGAATAAAAAAATCATAGTGGATATACTGAAATATCATATTTATGAGATTTTATTGAAACCTGACAATGCAATTCCTCAAAACTTCCAACTTGGCCCTTGCCACTGTTTAGGGCCAAAGTTAGTAGTTAGTTACTTAGCTTCATGTTCCATGGATCATTTTGCACAGTAAATTGTAATGATGTGGAATGAGTCATTTTACATTACAAATTAATTTGGGAATATGAATACATGCTGAACATTTATAAGTTCTCTCTCTCTCTCTCTTTAAACATAACAATGTAAGTTAGTAATTCCTACCCACTGCCTTTCAAACATCATAATAATAGACGTTCTTCCACAGAATAGAAGGAGTTGTTACAGAGACACTTCTTCAGTTTGTTTTCAAATTTTACTTTCCTTTGTGTCAGACATTTTATATCACAGGATAAGCGATCATGTGCATCCCTTTTTGTGCTAAAGAGAACCTTAATTTGAAGTAATGAATGTCATTTTTCCTTCTGGTATTGTAGTTATGTACATCATTGTTCCTTCTAAACTGGAGTGGATTGTTCACAGCAAACTTCATGAGGGTCAAAATATATTGAGAATCAATAGTCAGAATGACCGAACCCTTAAACAGATGTCTACAAGATGACTGTGGGTGAGCACCAGATACTGTGCTTTATCCAATTTAAATATGGACACCTAAGAATTTTGGAGTTTCCACCCTATTTATTATTTCCTGAATATGTTGTGTCTTTTTCAAAATTGAGGGTGAGACCATTTGCAGAAAACCAATCAGTGACCTCTTAAGAAAATTGTTTACCATTTCTTGTGTTTCTGTATGAATTTTTGAACTGATTACGATACTAGTGTCATGTGCAAATAGAACTAATTCTGCTTGTTGTATATTTGACAAAAGATCATTTACATATATGAGGATGATTTCTCCTCACTATATTGATTGAATTACTGAGTACAACATTCTGCATTCTTTTGGTTAGACATGACATTATTCACTGTTTACCTATACAATCAATCACATAAAACTTCAAATTTTGTAGGAGAATACTGTGATTCACACAGTCAAATGCCTTAGAGAGGTCCTATAAAATACCAACCAGCACTATCTTCTTATTTAATGCTTGTAAATTTTGGTGAGTGAACATGTAAATAGCATTCTCAGTAGAGCACCACTTCTGAAATCCTAACTGTGATTTGCTGAGGATGTTGTTACTAAGGAGAGCTATTATTCAAGAGTATATCACCTTCTTGAAACTTTTGGAAAGTCATGTCAGCAGTGAAACAGATCACAGCATATTGAAGTCTCTCTGAAAAATCTATGAATTAGTTATGCATTATATATTTCAAATAAGACTGGGCTTATTGTATGGAAACAAATCCTTAGTATTCTATTGGAAACCTCATCAAAACCAGATAGCTCTTATTTTTGAGAGAATGTATAATCTTCATAATTTCAGAAGGAGAAGTTGGTGATACATTCATGTGATTGAATTTTATGGGAATTACTTTTTGACATACTGCTGTGATTTTTCTCTTGAATTGTTTGTCCCTAAGCTTTCTACTGTATTTAAGAAATGACTCATCATTTATAGCCCTTCCTTTCAGTCCACTAGTGATGTTATCCTCTTTTATGGCCAGTTGTCCTGTCTCTTGTTTTGCTACATTCCATATAGCCTAAAGTCTGTTGGAATTACTGATTTCTGACCTGTGTGTATGTTCCTTAATTTTTTAATAAACTTTCTTAATAATTTTGAGTAGTTTTTTTTATGTGCAACTACTGCAGGATCTACTTGTTCTTGCCAACAGATATAATTCCCTTTTCCTTTCATAAAATAATTTAATCTGTTTAGCAGTCCATGCTATTTTTACATGGCTGTTTAACATCCTGTTTGATTAGCTTATACAGAAAGTTATTTTCAGCTAATAACATGAATTTATCATGGAAATGATGACTGTATAGCATTGATGGTGCAGAGTTCCCATCAGGGGGAAGCTTGCTGTTGAGCTGCAAGGCTTGTTAGTTCATGCAACATGAGCAACCTGCATGCCGGTGATGATAAAATGATGATGAAGACAACACAGCACCTATTCCTTGAATGGAAAATTCACCGATTTGGCTGAGAATAGAATCTGTGCCCACTGCATGGCTGGTAGATTGGCAGATTACTCAGCTGGGAGGGTGGATGGAGTAGATCAAATTTAATGATAACATTTTGTTCATTATAAATTTCATCCTAGGTCATATCTTGTAAACTGTTAATAAAAACATTAGTACTGAAGTCATTAACTATTCTAACTGCTTTCCGCTGAGGAGTATCCATACTGTAAGGCACTTTGTTATTTAAGCTAAGTAATTGCGCGTCGTGATCAGAGAACTTATTTGTTCCTAGGTAGACAGTTATTTTCTTATTTTGAGCTTCACCATAAAGGGCCCTGTGTCAGCATGTGGCATGCAGCCATCAGGGCTCAGAACATTCCACTGTCCTACAGAGTCAGTTTGGCTCATTACAGGGCATGGGAAAAATAAGCATTAGATGTCCTCACATGGGTTGTGATAATGAAGATATTTTCAGTTAAATAGGAATAACTAAGGGATTTGGAATTCTAGGTGCCATTTGAGTGCTCATGGCTGTGACACATATTTTTTTAATCATTGCCTTCAAAAGTGGAGTAGTTGTGGATGGAGATACAATTAGTCATGAAGACTCTCATCAGATAATCATTATTGTTTGTATTAAAAGTGGTGGATCCTTTGTCTGCAGTGATTACAATCAGATCAGGATATCTTTGGAGACTTAACAACAAAGTAAGTGCATTATATGTTGCATTATCAAGATACTTCAAAAAGAGCTGCTCCAAGTCTGACATATTGATATGCCTCTTTGGAGTATTTTTGCTGATTTAATTAATTCTTAATTTTTGCTTCAAGTTTTTGACAATGTGATTTTATCTGAGAATGACTACATATTACTTTACATGACTGAGAGTGGAATATAGTATCATATGTTTATGTAACTCATGGGTACTTTTGCTCTCAGATGAACTTCTCCAGTTCATAATTCTTCAGTGTTTCTTTGGAGCTCCCTTATCATACAAAATGCAGTAACACTATCACTCTAAAACACAATCAACAGCAAGTAAAAATTAGTTGCCAATCATATGAGAAACAGGACTTGTAAATCATCATTCTATAGTTGCCATTAAGAATTTGTACATTGCTCACATACGATACGGACTTCATAAGTGACAGGTATGCTTTTTGAGAGTTATGAACATGGTGCATAATTAAATTCTCATTCCCATAGGAAATGATAGTTCTACTTTCAATAGTTTAAATAAAGAAATAGAGAAGTACTTATTATTCTATGGTTGTGTGAAAGTTGAAAGATGAATTTTGTCATGTATCACAAAGATTGTAGAAGTTCATACACAAGAATAAAGGATAAAATTTTTTTGTACCCTCCAGCCATGAAATGTTAGAGGCCTTATTTTGGCTTGTAAACAGCTATAGGAGTAGGAGAGTTTGGAGAGAAGTGTGGAGGTAGGGGAAGAAGTGTAGCCACTCACTTTACAATCAGGGGGGAGGAGCAGTATGCAGGGAGAAACCCTTAGCTCCTTTATACATAACAACCACTATACGTATGAAATTTTGTGCATTGTATCAAGCATCTAGCAAAGTATGTTACACTGTGAAAAGCAAGCTTTCTTTTTTGAGATGAGTTAAACACAGAATGTGTAGTGGACTACAAACCATTTCATCATTCATTTTAGCACAAATTGAATACCAACAGAGAGTTAAAACATAGCATTTACCCACCAAAGGCCATCCATATTGAAGTGCCACTTCTGGGACAGGAAAGTGCACTGGGCCCCGAATCGAATCCTCATGGTGAATTAATGATGAGGGTTCTTGTGCTGGCCAAGCGGGATGTGGTTTTTAGGTAGTTTCCCACATCCTACTAGATGAATACTGGGCTGGTACCTGAGTCCTACCTTCATTACACAATTCACAAACATTTAGAAAATGTTGACTCATTTTTTTTTTTTTCATGAATAATGCTGCACATAGATAGTTGGGGTGCACATATTCCATCTCAGCAGGTGATAGGGTGGTGACTGGAAGCTCTGACCACCCTTTAAATTAAACATGCCAGATCTGTTAGTAAGCATGCCAACCCTCCACTGATGCACAACAAAAGAAACAGGCATATATTAATATTTGTTAGTATGGGTCAGTCCAAAGAGAAAACATATTTTATAAATATATGTTACATTGTCAATGATTTCCAAAATACAGCTATTTGAAATACATAGCATTTATTATGTTGATGATTTAAGTGTGTTTGTTGTTTGCAGGTTTCTCAATGATTGTTTGTGATATTGGTGAAACCTCAAAGTTTACAATAATAAAATGCAGACAAAACAATAATATGTTGTTAGCTTTTAAAATACTTGTATGCATCTTAAAGAAACACATAGACAATATCTCTCCTTCACACAGCAGATTCTTTCTACATAAATTGTAAAATGCATTGAAATTGCTAGTGAAATCCTTGAACCTCATTTGTAAAGGGATAATAACTATAAAAGTGACTATTTAATTTACTATCATCAGCATCATCCCTGAACATTTCAAATAGGTGGATCATAGAATACATTGAGGCTATTTTGTATTATGGGTTCCTTTCAGATTGGTAGTTACTAGTGTATCTCAATATGTGCCGGTTTGCTCCTTAAATATCATGTATGTGCTGAAGAAAATAGTTAATGTTGAGGTCTTCACTATTACTGTCAAGTTCCATTTGGGTGATGCACACTGATCTAATTATGATTCCCTGATTGGAATTAAGGATACTATTTTTACAGCACAAGTTCATGTACAAGTTTAGTTCTAATAACAACCGAAAGATTGTTCATGAGTGCATGAAAGTAACAGAAACAAAATCCATTTGTGTGATACTGATTCTGAGTGAAGCTTCATCCCGGGTGACTCTAGAGTGGCATCTGTGAGGGCCACTCCATGTGGTGTACTGTAAAGCAGTGCAGGGTCTGTGCAATGTAGAGTGGAGCATCGGGGCTCGTCTCAGTGAGTTCCAATTGATGAGTTATGAGTGTAGCCAGGATCTGGCCCAGAAGTGAATGAGTGGTTGAACGCTACTGCTGGAGGCTGTACTTGACCTTAAGTATTGGAGTTCCCTCAGGTGATGTGTGAGGTCCAAAAAGATAGGGGGAGGGGGGGGGTCCAAAACAGCTGCCACCCACCCCTGAGAACTCATCACCTGAGGTTGTGCAGTGGCTGTTGCCAGCCATGGAATGGTGATGGTGGAGTTGCTGGAGGCACTGGGAGATTGGGATTGACCATTCCAACATATGTACCAATTAGTGACACAATGTTGGCGGGTGCTGAAAAACCTGTGGGCAGTGATCATTGGCTGAGAGTGAAGAGGAAGCAGGGTGCTGTAGGGCAGATGAAGTATGTGAGGCGTGCAGTGATGCACGCAAGGAGAGCATGAAGAGGGCGTTAATGTAATATGGAGGGATCAAATACAGTGGAAAAGGAGTCGGTGGATATGAGGTGCACCAGGGCACCAGAAGGAGCTGGCTAAGGAGCCCTGGGAGGAGGAGAAAATTCATTGCCATAATGGGCACAAGAGCACTGGAACAATGAGACTGAAGGATGGCCGAGGGTGGCAGCAATGGTGTCACCACGGCATATAGTAGAGTGCTGGAACAATTGAACAGAGGAGGACCAGTGGGTGGTGGAATGCAGATTACTGCAGTGTGCATAGGATCAGGGAAAGAACCAGGCTGGAGTATGGTCAGGGGCAATGGAAGGATCATCAGCATGGATGCATAAGAGTGGCAGTCCAGCTGTCAAGTCATGGTGCTATGTGCAGAGAGGCAATTATGGCTTTTATGTCATAGATGCAGTGTCGGGTACAGCAGCAGTAAATGCAAGCAGGGTGCCAGAAGACATATTATGCTACCCTCAGGAAGGAGGCCAGCCATGGCTGTATCCTCAAGAGAAAGGCGCCGGAGGACAGAAGCAGGATTGGGATTGCAGCAAGAAGAGGCAGCAAATGGGTGGCCGGTGATGCTGGCTGCAGCGAGAACAGAGGTGTCAAAAGAGCCAGTTGATGTGTCCTAGGCTATGCCTTCATGAGGAAGGCTGGCCATGACTGCACCTTTGTGGGGAAATACTAGTGCTATGTGTAATCAGTGTATGGCAGGAATACAACAGTTAATACTGTCAGTCCAACAGCTCAGTTTAAACTGCCACCCTTCCAGTAACAACAAGCTGTCAATCACCATCTGATGTCTTCTCCAGTGTCTTACAGGTACATTTCATTAACTCATAGTAATCTTACTATCCTAGTGACAATAATAAAATTGTGCTTCTGATGAAACTATTGTTATCAGTTATTTTCTTGCACTATCTACATGTATAGCTATCTAGCTCATTACATGGTGACATTTTCCTTTAAACTTGTGCTGTTGGTATTTTTTTTACCCTGTTATAACAAACTCTGCTGATAATTCTAGGAAAATGCTTACATATCTTTAGAGGGATAGAGTTTATCTTTCAACATGCTGCATAATGTGACCTAATACACTCCAGGCTATAGTTTTATCAAGACAGAATGTCGTCAGAAATCTGGTAGTAAACAATGTTTATTTGCAATTTACACTTGATGCAAGCAGTGGCTGGATCAGTTACTATACTCGAAACAGTAAAGCAGGGATACATTAGGATCTATTTTTCATCAGTTAGTTAAAATGCCATGATCTCATCAGTAAATCAAAGTTTAATGTCCAAGAACATATAATGATTTTCAAAAATGTGGCCAGTGTGTTTAAACTGAATGTGCTGGAGAAAATATTACATTCCTTTGTTACTATAATCCACAGTGGCTATGCAACACGCTAGAAGCTTGAAAAGAGGAGACAAATACTCAAGACGATGGTACTTTAGCGACCTAAAAGTTGGCCTATTCAGAGAAATAATCCTGCCAGCACATTGATATTAGCCCCTAGATTATAATTTTTTTATTATCTACTGAAAACAGATTTGAATTTACATTACAGGGGCCAAGGAGAAACTGCGCAGAAAAAGAGAAGCAAAACATGACAGTCAACCATTGAACAATGAACTTAGAAAGGTATGTTCTGTTTTTCTTTCCAGTAATTTAAATACAACTATCCATTCATTATTAAGTTCATATTTCTGGAAAGTTGTGTGAAACTTAGGTTGTTTGATTTGGAAACTTTTGCACAAGTTGTATGTTTACATACACTTTGCATACATTAAAATTGCATTAAAAGTTACATTTTATTGTTTTAAGTTAATTAACACATGTAAGTAAGAGGAGAGTTCTGCACCTGAAGCACTAATCTGTAGGCCTAATTTTAGCAGCTCATAAGTAAAGGAAATTCGTATAGCGTAAAGTGTGTTAAGTGATTTAATTCTATTTTTCAAGTGTGTAATCTGTGTTGCAATTCATGATAAGTGTGGATGTTGCCTTTCAGTAATCAAGTGAGAGTGGCATCTGAGGAATGTGGGTTGGAGTTTCACTTCAGTGACTGTAGTGGGGAACTGAATGGGGAGCTCAGTGAGGCTCTCTCATGGAACTGTAGGCTCTGCAAGAAATACAAGAGCTTGCTAATCCAGAGGGAAAGCTCTGTGCCTTTCAGGCTGAGTTAGAACATGCAAAATTTGAGCTACATGGGTTGAATAGACAAAAAGTGTGGATACAGGGTAAAGGTAATAAGCAACATCATCTGCATTTGAACTTACAGTATCAAATAAATTTGACTTGTTACCTGATGTAGGACAGGAAGAGCCTCATCAATCTGTAGGTCACAGTAGGGTGAAACAGACTTATAGAGAAGAAATTCAGCATAGATTGGTACCAAAAGAGATTTGGAAGAAAAAAGCCTTGGTGCTGGATAGTAGCGATGGAAGGGGTGTAGGACAGATGGTACAGGACAAATTACAAAGTGATAGGGGGCATAGGGAATTTGTGCAAAGATTTTGGCAAAGAGGATCAATCGTGTTATTCTGGTAGGTGGAGTGGGGAACAGCGTAACTAAGCACAGTAATTACAGCATTAAGGGTGATCTGGATGTAATAGGAATAGCAACTATGTACACAAATATGAGTATTGTGGGAGTCCTACAGCACCATGACCAACCCTGGGTTAACTCTGGCGTGACTCATGAGAACAGTGAGTTGAGCAGGCTGTTACAGATTGAAATGAAATGTCATATGAGAAAAGTGCCTGTTGCTACAACTTGGAAGTTAGCAGGCTTGGTGGAGATGTTTGTTACTCAGAGATTTATTCTGCCTGACTACCATGGTGACTAAATCAAACATTGTGGTATGATTAAAAATATTTTTTATTGTTGTTGCAATGTGTCAGTGCCAGTGGTTAGTCACTTGAGAGCAGGAATTCCAAAAAAATTACATTAATTAGGGCATGCAGTGGGGTAATCGCTACCTAATGTTTGTTATGTGTCATCAGCACCATGGACTAGGGCCTGTATACTTCACGAAGATATTTTGCCCTCAAAGATGGTCCTGCTCTTCCTCTCTCAATGTAATCTGTTATGCAAAGAAACAAATAAATAAAGCAATTCTATAAATAAAAGGGGTGAATGTAATTAAGAAAACAGATCTACCATAATAAGTGAAATGTAATTGAGAGGCATGTTGTCCTCTAATGAAACACGTTACATCTGCAAGGGTTTGTGGGATTACTGAAGAACAGGATGTCAGAAGTCACCAGAGATGACATATTGTAAGATCTATATAGACCTATACAGGTCAACTGAAACATGGGATTTTTTTTCCAGTGCTAATAGTATTGACTGAAAATTATCTCAGTAGTACCAGCAACTGATAAGAAACCTACAACAGCAAAATTTGTACTTCAGTTTACCTATGTAGGACAACTGTAGAATAGGATGCTCATGTTAGTAAAGGAGAAAACTTGACATATGTAAAATGTGTATCTCGTACTGCGGTTGAACTATATAGGTCAACTGAAGAATAGGATACTAGTGCTAGCACAGGCAAAAAATAGTGACATAAGTAATATTTGTATCCCAGGTTACTACCTTCTTAGTTCAACTGAGGTAAAGGCTGCCAGTGTTACACATGCCACTTTTCTCGTCTTTGCTAGCACTAGTATCCTATTCTTCAGGTGACTTATATAGGTCATGTGAAGCATGGGATACAAATTTTTGATATATCAGTCTTTTTGCCTTTGATAGTACTAGTATTGACTGAAAATTATCGTAGTAATACTAGTGCTAGTGAAGGTAAAAAAAGCGACGACTGTAAAATTTGTATTCCTGGCTGCAGTTAACAAACCCTGCTTCAAGTCTTCCATATTTATAGGAATAGATAAATCCACACGTACAAAAAAAGGCCAAAAAGTAAAAATTGTCCAGAATGAAAAACAATTTTTACAAAATATCTCAAACTCACTAAGAATGAAAATGAGTACTAAATGAACTGGAATGAACAAATGATTTAAATTAATACAAACATCAAAAATCATACACAATGTGTAGCCCTTCTTTTAAAAACACATTCATTTATTTCAGTTTACAATGATGATACCTCACTGCAGAAGTTAATTGATTTATTATCTATGGCTCAAAAATAAAGACATTAATATCTATGGGTAAACTATGATGTCGTTGGTCAAAGCCGATGGGTTGTAACCCATTCTTCAGCTGACCCAAGATTGCTATAACAGTAGTACTTGCTGCATCTGAGAGCATATGAATGAAGGAGGAGTACCAACACATTCATAGTTCATGTTCATATCACTATGAATCAGGCCCTACTATGTAGATAAATTTGATATAAGTTAGCCACTTCTAGAACAGTATGTCTGGAAGTGCATAGAATTTGGATACCAGTTTCACTCAGAGTAATTGTAAATAGTTAATTTTACACTGCCACTCAGGTCTGTTAATAATGAAACTACAATTTCACTCTCTCACCCACACATTCAAACATGAAACAATGAACAGTTTTTGATGTTGCTGAGCACCAGTCATACAATTATTTTTAAATGAGCCCACCACCATTTGACTGTATTGTTGTTTATTTAATTATGACCTATGTTGTGGCCTTTATGCCATTTTTGAGTGACTGAGTTTATTTCATTAACATATATTGCAGGACATCAAACTCAAAATTTGGCCATAAATTAAGAAAAATATTAGCTCCCCACAAAAGGCCAGATTTAACATCATCATCTTGTAAAAAGATCAATAAATAATAGTAGGAGCATCTCATATTTAATAAAAACAGGTTTATTTTGGTATATAAAAGATGAACACTTGTATTTGGGAGTGGAAGATGGGGATAATATATACAAAGCCTACACCAGAAGGGGGATGGAAAGATAGGCAGGTTGAGCTTCTCACAGATAACGAAGGAACGGGGAGGGGGGGTGTTCGCACCATCACTGGTGTCGGTAGAGGTATCTGTTTTCTGTTAGAATCAGGATTCAAGCGTCCTGTTTTGAAAGAAGTCAAAATAATACAAGAGCCCCACAAAATGCTTAAGAATATACAGGAAATTAAGATTAGCTTAATTTCATCAAAATATTAGAGGACTGAGTAATAAGGTAGAAAAGCTTGTCTCTTGTCTGTTTGGAAAATTTAGTGAGGTATGTAAAGATAGCCATCCTATGTCTACTGAGCACCACATAGTCACAGGGTTAGGTAAGCTACATGTAAAAAGAGTACAGTCTAGCAGCTTACTCATGTAGAAGTAATATGGGAAATAGAGGAGTTGTAACATATTTTAAAACAGATCACAAGTTCAAAAACATTGAAACAAGTAGATTTTGTAGTGAACAGCTCGTGGAAGTGTGTGCTAGTGAATTAACTTTGAAAGATACTTTTGTTCATTTTTAATTATAACTGTATATGGATCCGCACTTGTAAATTTTGAACTTTTTATTAGGAATCTGGATTCCTTATTGTGCTATCTGTCGGACAGCAGCAAGCAGTTAATAGTCTGTGGTGACTTCAGTCTAGATTTTCTAAATGATTCTGATAGAAAGAATGATGTTTAAACCTTATTTGGATCCTACGATTTAATTTCAGTAACCAACTTTTCAGCATGGGTGTATAAAGACAGTTGGACCGCAACTAATAATGAAATTACAATGAAATCCAGACCAATAGCTGTTTACAGGCATTGATAAATACCAATGGGGACAGTTGTAAATGTGTGCCACGACCGGAACTCAAACCCAGGACCTCCTGCTTACATGGCAGACACTCTATCCGACTAAGCCATCGAGAACACAGAGGATAGTGTGACTGCAGGGACTTATCTCTGGCATGCTCCCCGTGAGACCCACACTTCCAACTTACTGTCCACACACTACAGATGCAGGGCCCCTGCCCACTATACTTATTACTCATGGCAGTCAATCTACTGATTCCCGTAAGAGTTTGAGCAATGTGAGTGCATCCTCACTGTAGAAGATAATTGGTTGGTAAGCCTTATCTGTATGAAGATGTTCCGAAAGAACAGATACCATCTTCATATACCAACTAATAATGATTTCTATAGTGAAGCACAAAGCAAGAACATAACTATTTACCCAGTGACAAATGCTCTCTTGATTCATGACAGACAGTTAGTTGGGATAAATAACATGCTGCCCTGCAATATGAATACTCCTCAGTGGAAATCAATTATAATATTTAATGACTCCAGGACAAACGTTTTAAGATAGTTTACAAGAGATGACCTGGAATGAAATTTATAATGAACCAAATGCTAACAAAGACTTTAATCTATTCCATGATAAATTTGTATCATTAGTTGAAAATAGCTTTCCACATAAACTAATCAGACAGGACATTAAACAGCCATGTAAAAAACCATGGATCACTAAGAGGGTTATAATACCGTGTGAAAGGAAAAGAGTACTAGATTCATTGGCAAGAACAGGTAGAAATCCTGCAGTAGTTGCAAACTCTGAAAACTACTCAAAATTACTAAAAAAGGTTATTATAAAATCAAGGAACTTGCACATAATGTTAGAAATCAGTAATCCCAACAACAGACTTAAGACTATATGAAATGTAGGGATACAAGAGACAGGACAGTCACGCACAAAATGCACTACTGAACTGAATGGACAGGCTATAAATGGTGAGTCCTAGGTAGCAAACATATTTAATAATCATTTCTTAAATACAGTATAAACATAGGGAGCAACAGTTCAAGAGAATAATTACAGCAGTTGTGGGAAAAGTAACTCTCATAAAATTCAGTCACACCAATGTATCAGCAACTCCTCCTTCTGAAATTAAGAAAATTATGCATTATATCAAAAATAAAAGCCTGTCTGGTTTTGGTGGTTTTTCCAATAGAGTAATAAAGATTTGTCCCCATATAATATGCCTGGTCTTGTCTGAAATATACAGGGTGAGTAACCTAACACTACCACTGGAAACACCTTCCAAACCACAACAAACACTGAATAACCAGTTCCGCATTCCAAAAGTGAGGAGAGGAGCTGTTGTAATTGGTTAACACAAACCGTTGATAAATGCACAGACGTTTGATTTTCAATGCATACTTATGCTTTTTAAAATGGAAACCCGCTATTATTTTTTGCACAACTGAAAATAGAAACAAATATGTAGGTTGGAACTTAAATAGTGGCAACACTGCTGTGGAGACACTATGCAATGGAATCTACTGTTATCGCTGATAGCACCCATTGTTGTTGTTATGTTACCTCTGAGCAAATGGACTCGCCCATCCCATGTCATTGGCATGTGCACAGTCGAGGGAAACACAGTCACTTGTGAGCAAGCGGTCTAATGTAATGGCGTCACTATGTTTTCGAAACAGTAACAATGGAGTTGGATCAAGATTGAATGTGCCAGAGGTTATACAGCACAACAGTGTCATCAAGGTCTTCAAGAGGTGTGTGGGGAATTGGCATTGCCATACAGGACAGTGGCATGTTGGCTAAAAGCCTTGAACGAAGGTCAGCAAACTGTGGCAGACATGCTTGGGCAGGTGTCCTAGTGTCTCTGAAGAAGAAGTGCATGCTGACGCTGTATTAGAGGACAGCGATCAATGACATATGCTTCATGAGCTCACTCACAAAACCAGATCAGCACGTTTGACTGTGCTTCACACCCTGAAGGAATGCCTGGGCATGTGAAAAATTGCATCATGGTGGGTTCTGCATGACTTGACAGAAATACAGAAATGGATGTGTTACAATGCACTTGGAGCACTGTGAGCATGAAGGAGAGGCTTTCTTATGCCATATCGCAACACTGGATGAGACATGGTCCACATCGTACGAGCCAAAACTGAAACGCCAATCTAACGAATGCAATCATTATGGGTCGCTGCAAAAGTCGAAAGCGCATCAGAGCCCCAGTATGGTGAAAGTTATGGTGATTCTCATCTATGACTGTGATTGTGTTATCCTAACGCATTAAGTTCCTCCACGGCAGACTGTCAATGCAAAGTATTACTGTTCGTTTTTGGAGCATCATCTGTGACCAGCTTTGCGAAAGAAGCAGCAACACTTTCTGCGCAAGCCACCCATCATTTTGCGCGACAATTCACCGGTGCATACAGCGCAAGTTGTGGCTGCTCTGTTTGGTTGATGGGATTGAGAAGTGCTGTACCATTCACCATACTCCCCAGACTTAAGTCCTTGTAACTTTGATTTGATTCCAAAGATGAAGGAACCACTTCATGGCATTTGCTTCAGAACTGTTCCTTAGATTCCACAGGCATTAGACCGCTCCAATCACACCATCAACAGAACAGGCTCTGCTAATGGTATACTACGCCTTCCACATGACTGGCAATGGGTTCTACAAAATGCTGGTGACTACTTTGAAGGACAGTAACAGGTGCAAACATGTAACTCTTTTGTGTTGGTTGTGAATAAATAGTTGCCACTATTTAAGTTTCAACTCTCGTACTTAATCAATGTCGTTTGTTACATTGTAAAATATTAAGTAAATCTACAGTAATTTGCAATGTAAAGTTGATGCTTGAAATCTCAAATGTTCAGTCGCATGTTGAAACAAACAAGATCTGTAGGGGTATGTTTATGAAGACTACGATGTTTACGAGTTTGGCTGCATCATGGTGCTCCTGCACATTATGCAACACTAGGTGGATAGATAGAGTGTCTGCCATGTAAGCAGGAGATTCTGGGTTCGGGTCCCGGTCGGGGCACACATTTTCAGCTGTCCCCATCGAGGTATATCAACAACACCTGTCAGCAGCTGAGGGTTTCAATTAATTATCATTTATTCTAGAGAAGCTGCATGGTCATCAGCGGTATCTGTTCTTTCAGGAACAGTTACTGTCTTCATATTTTTTTGATGTGTGTATTTTGGATATTCTCATTGACTAGTGTCATGTGGAATAATGTTCTGGAGTAGCTATCTTTAAGAAAGAAAGTCTTCATTGCTCAAAAATGTGCTGTAAGAATAATATCTTGTGCTCACCCATAATCATCTTGCAGACATCTGTTTAAGGGAGTTGGGCATTCATACTACTACTTTACAGTATATATATTGCGTCATGAAGTTTGTTGGAAACAATCCACTACAGTTCAAAAGTAATAATGATGTATGTAATTACAATACCAGAAGGAAAAATGACATTCATTACTCCACATTAAGGCTGTTTTTAGCACAAAAAGGGGTGCATAGTGCTGCAGTGAAAATTTTTTATCACTTACCAAGTGATATAAAATGTGACAGACACCAAAGCAAGATTTGTAAACAAACTGACAAGGTGTCTCCTTGACAGCTCCTTCTATTTCTTAGGAGAATTTGTGTTATTGTAATGTGTAAAAGGTGGTGAGTAGGAATTAATAACTCATCTCTGTGTTTTTTTAAGAAAAAAAGCCAAACCTTATAGATGCTGAGAAAATAGCCATCATTACAAATTAATTTGCAATTTTAATGTAAAGTGACATGTTCTGCATTATTAGGATTTATCATGCAAAATGATCCATGGAACATGAAACTAGCTAACTGGCAATGTTATTGTGCCACTAAATCTGCTGAAAATAATAACTGTTTATCCTAGTTTCAGAGCACAACTTTTTATAATCTGCTGCAATTTTTATTTAACAAACAGCTCGCACATGTAAAGCAGGAAATAGGAATCACATCACCACCCTCCCAAAGGCAGCACTAGCATCTTCCTCCTTCCCTACTCTGCTATCCTTTCCACTCTCCATTTCAAGCCTCTTCTGTACCTCCACTATCCAACCCAGCAAAGATCACTGCTCTCCTCAGATGCAGTCGCAGTTGGGCCTTAGTGCTCGGTGATGACAGTGGCTATGTGCATATGAGTTATGCATGTGTGTGTGTGTGTGTGTGTGTGTGTGTGTGTGTGTGTGCATGTGCACTCACACACACGTGTTTTGTTTTGTTTACACCCAACAGTGATTAATATTGTTTTATGTGTCCCAGGTCTTTGATTATGAGCATTGTTCTATGATATACATTATGCTTTGTGTGACAAGAATTGTATGGTTGTCTCTAGAACACTAATACAAACTGCAACTCTAGAAGGTAATATGTGCCAATTAGGTGATATTTGTCATCATGCAGATGCTGTGAAGTTAGTCACAAATTTTGGCATTGAGGACTCAGACATTTTTAAATACAAGTACCCATTTATTGATTGGAAAAGTGGTTGATCGGCTGACATGGATTCACATCAGTTTAGATTTTGTATTTTTTGCATAAAATAAAAACACTCTCCAAAAACATGAAGTAGGAGAGCAAAATATCTAATTTATGTAGTACATCACACTGTACATGATCCACTGTACATGGCTTCATATGAAGGAGCCCATTATATTTCAAAAAAATCATTTGGTTACATTCTATAAGCATCAAAACAAGACTGTGATAATTTCATTGTGTTTAAGGCATAAACTGAAAATGAAATTGGTTGAAAAATTAAGACACTAAGAATAGATAATTGTGAATAATTTTCAGTGTTTGAAGACATTATTAAAGGCAGGTGGAAATCAAAGTGCTGTGACATTTTCTTGTACACCAAACCAAAATTCTGATGGGTATTGCCTAAATCGGATGGTCATTGAAAAGGCATGTTCAGTGATTACAGATACAGGACTGAGCAAACAATTTCAGTCTGAAGCCATTAATATTATCTATCTGATGAATCAGTCTCCAACAAAAACTGTTAAAAGCTTTACTCCCAAAGAATTTTGGAATGGGTGTTGAATGAATCTGCATCACTTCTAAATCTATGTGCATTGATCATTTGCAGATAATATCAAAATAGCAACAAATAAAGTTTCAATATATTGTGAATTTTGTAAAGTATAATTTCTAATTGATCTGCATTCACCAAAGACAGTAGTCTTGCTTGCCCATGATGTACAAGTCATCAAAAATTAAAAATGCAACAAATGGTGTACTTACAGGAGTAGCAAAACCATTAATGTCCAAGAACGAGCTTGAGACTGAGACAGAGAAAGAGAAGCCAAGACATGCCGATCTATCTTATGCTGGCACAATATATGGAAAAAACTGGTAGGCTCCTACAGAAACATGGCATCAGTATATTTTACTCCAATTAACAAATATAAAAAGTCTTCTTTGTTTCAGTAGAGGACTCTAAAAGCCAGTTATGTATCACATTCCATGTAAATATGGCTTGTCTTATGTGGGACAAACTGCTAGAACAGTCAAGGAAAAATACAAGGAACATCAGCAGCACATCAGACAAAAAGAACTGAGCAAATCATCTTTCACTAAACACTGTCTCGAATATATTCTTGAATGAGATATAAAGACACTATTACCACAGTACAAATACCAAGTTTCTTAGGTAGTATGATAAAGGACCCTATCAAAACAGAGATATTAGAAAGCCTATTAAACAATATTGGCGGTTTCAATTTAAACAAGGCTTCGTCTTTGGCACTAAGGCTCTGAAAAACAAAAGAGCATCAAAGGGCAGAGTGGACATCAGGAATGAAACTCACAATCAGCAGTAAATAATGGTGTGAAACTAACAATTGCTCATAGACAAATTGGAGTCCAGGCAGCAAGTAGACATAACAGTACAACTCACAGCACCTGAAGATGATTGGGTTTTTCATTGAAATATTGTATGTAAAATGGAAACAACTTGGCTCAACATATGAAAGTACACCATTGATCAATCACACCACAAAAACCTGAGAGTTCGCAAAGATGTGACTGTGAGAACGACACCAGAAGGAGCACAAAACTTAATCATTGACAGACATATCAGTTCTGTCCCTTTGTATTTGCAGATAATATGATTTGATAGTACAGGCGGCGCACAGTTGTTGACAATATCTAACATTGGTTAAACAGGACCAAGACCAGCACAGCCTGCTGATGTTGCTCAATATGTAATTCACCTTTAATTGACATGACATGACATTGAGCAGACAGTGAATTGTGATGTCAGTAGGGATGCTAATCAACATTCAGATACAGATCCTCTACAGCCAAAAATTAGAAAACCATCCTTTCAAAGAAAACCAAACCCAAAATATTTAAATGATGATTTTACTTGTTTTGTTTGAGTTCCTAAAAAATTGTATTAAGGAATAATGAATCATGATTATTGTAAAAATGGAAAAAACCTTAAATGATGAATGTAAACTGCTACCTGAAAATGATAGTTCGACTTTGATCAATTTACCACCACAGATACTCAGTCTGAAGTGAATTTTCAAAGTCAAAAAAGCTGTTGGAGGCTATAATGTTCATTTTGTCTGAAAGAAATGGCAGATGGTGATGTTGAATGATCTAAGGCTCATTTTGGTGCAGAAGCTTATTCCCAGGTATCAGGAGTGGACTTTGATTAATCATTCTTTACTTTATAACTTGTTAGCTTTAGTATCTGAAATTTATCTTGAGACTGAACATGCAGTTCTTGGAATCCCATTCCTATATGGATATGGTGATCTCAATTAAAAGGTTTGGATTCATCAGCCCTTAGGCTATATGAAGAAGAAGTAGGAGATGAAAGTTAATGAACAAAAGAAGACAATTTATGGCTTAAAATAGACTTCAAATATCTAGTATGAGAAATTAGAAACATTACATAAAGTGAACCTAAAGGAGTGAAGTGTTTCACTGCTTGAGAATACATTTGTTTAGATTATGATCACCAAAATTCTTATTCATGAGCTTCTGCGTCTGGATTAAATGTGCATATTATGTAATTCTCCTTTAATGTAGGCTTATTCTCCACTGCAACTTCTCCAGTGCTGAAAGCTGTAAACTTTTCTGAAGTTTGCAACTTTTTACCAATTAAGATTGGCATTCATCATTGTGGTAGACACTATTCAACACATGACTTCCATCAAGTATGGAATATGATCCACACATTTACTGAGAAGCAGAACATACCCATTTTGCCTAATATCAAATAAAAATAATAAATGGAAGAAAGAAACAAAGATAGAATAATGAATCAATTTAAGATAAGAGATGTAGGATGAACTCATTTGGTGTCTCTGCATGAGATAAAACAAGATAGAAAGCACAAAATAATTAGTTGTTATGATCAGAGTAAATATTCATAAGACAAACACAAGAAATGTGATTTGCAAGATAGCATTTTGTTGTACATTCTCTCAAACTGATTTAAAGTTATAAAAATGTGAATAAAAATCAACAGACAAGAAAGAACTTTTCATTATATCACATTCGTTATCAGCAAGCTGTTAGTTCACTTTTATATTCAGCTCAAGGCTCAAGAATGTGCCCTGCATATGCTGTGGGATTTGTAAGTAAATTCAACTTCAGTTATTGAAAAATCCACTGGCAAGCAGTCAGACTAACTAAAAATTCATTAAAGGTACAGACAGGACAATACTAACTTTATGGAAAAGTGAAACAACTTTAATTGAAGGCTTCTGCAATGCTGATTATGCATCATATCTCAATCAACATTTCACTCTATTTTTGAGCTAGCAGGAGCAGCAATTTCATGGAATTCAAGACCATAACTCTGTCAATTATAGAAGCCAAATATATGGCCTTATCAACTGCAATGTAATATACCTTCAAGGACTGCTCCAAGAATTTTGCATTAAATAAAGTGAAAAACCAATAAGGCTGTTCTGTGTAGTAGGCATGTCATTGCTCTGAGTCACAATGGTATACATCACACTCGAACAAGACACATCATTGTGAGGCAACACTACATTTGTGACCTAATTAATGAGGAAATTTAAGTGTCAAGATGATTAGTACCGACAAGCAACAGGCTAATGTTTTAATGAATGAATTACCAAAGATTGGGCATAAGTAGCACAGCCAAGCTGTGAATCTTTTTAGAGGTCTCAAATTAACATCCCTAGTACTTGTGGGGTGTTGGAAACAGCTGCATTTTTATGCAGACACCTTGCGGTAGTTTATTGTTTTCATCTTTAGTTTCTCATGTAGTAACCATGGATAAATAGTTTGATAATCTGTGTTAATGGCAACAGGGTTGTCTAAATTTAATACATGATTAAGCAAATTTCATATTCTGTTTAAAGAACTGGTTGCAGACAATATCCAATAGATAATTCACAGTAAATTCAAAACTAATTTCTATTTTTTACCAATATCACACAAGTTTTTATTTTGTTTTATTTTTGTTGTGGTTGCAGTACATGACATTTATGCAACTAACATCATACAGCATCAGATCCTTGGAAGATGAAAATGAGGCACTGAAGAACATGGACCAACTCTTGATCTACATTCACAAGTCTATCCATGCCATGTGCTCTGACTTAAAGACTGGTAGCAATCTTCAGATTAGTAAGTATCACCAGTATTATAATTACATGATTTTTTAAATGCTTTTCACTGAAGGTTTGTTTTTTAACTCTTATTTGTAAAGATACTCTGCTCTTTCAATTTCATTTTGTAATTGAAACCTAACAAGGTGGAATTACTTCATTTGCTAGCAGTCTATTCTGTAGACTTTTTTTCTAATTTCCTTTAATATATTGGTAGTTACTAAGCTGTACCTGTAGAAAACATTGAAATTCTTATTGAGGTAATATTTCATTAACACTTATCATTTAGTAGTTTGTTTAAGCCATCCAGATTCAAATGGTCCAGGTAGTTTTTAAAGAAACATATTGTTTTGAGAGATATCTATATTTATGTGGTTTACATGTCATGTGATCATAAAAATGTTGTGAGCTAATAACTGTTTATTTACAAAAAGACATGCTTCTTTCAAAAGGCCTAATTTCTCTCTTTAGAGTAATCAGTTATTTTCCTCTGAAACTTTATTAACTAAAAATTCATTTGTAAGCATAATTTTGACACATTTGAAACTGCATTCGTTATTTGAACTCTTATGCTTATTCAGTTCCCAGTTCTGATGTCAAACTTTTGTTGCCCTAATTTTTCTGAACCAGATAGTGCATATTTGATTATCCAAATAGGCCACTAAGTAAGGAACTGAAAAAATTGAATACCTGAAGAATTTATACGAAAAAGATAATGTTTGAGGAGGTCAAAGGTTTTATGAAATGATTTGTTTAGCAGTAAGAAATGAAATAGATTAGAGGAACTTATGATATGCCTTGGAAAAATGCTCAAAACTATGTACAGCAAATGAGGTGCTGATTGAGTTAAAGTTCAATATTTAATTTAGAATATTAGAATTTTAAAGAGGATACGTTTGTTTGTGTGGCCATCTTCCGCAGCAGCTGTTAACATCTGTTATTATAGGTTATCTGTCTTGAGCTGACTGCAATGTAATAAAAAAGAATTACACCAGATGCATTTCACTTTTATTTTCAAAGCATCTTCCGTGGTATTGGTGTTTCTTTACATAGTCTGCACCTTCCTCTCTTGCTAGCAGTGGTTGTTGTACACAAGCTTCATTTCACATCTGAAGTTTTTGGCATTTTGCATTATTTCCTGCACTGCACTATTTATAATTGATTTTCTTAACTGTTTTTCGTTCATCACTGCCACAGTGTTTATGTGAATCACAGATGGCCCCACAAGCTGCCTTGAATGCCATAGATAAGTTAGTTGGAACAGGCCTAAGGCATATCTGTGAGTAGTGTTTGCTTTTATGTTTATGCTCAAAGGTGTAAAACATTTCAACATAATCTCAGTCTCAAAATCTTTGCAGTAGAGAATCCTTCAAAAAACAGGAAAAATAATGTGCATTATTAAGCCACACCTCATCTGCTGTAGACAATTTCCAGCATCATTCAAATGAACAATACATGTTTGTCTAATTTGTTTTATTTCCTACTTCTAGACAAATCATTTCACAAAATATTTGATTGTATGTACTGGATTATTCCAAAGTCATTACCCATAGGACAAACAGGGTAAACTAGAACTCTACCAACAAACTATCAGAGGTGGTAATATAGACAAAAAAAAAAAAGTCCAGTAAACAAAGGCTCTAAAGTCTTACCTTAAGAGCTAAGAGCACTTTTTCAGTAGATGAGATATGTTTCACAGTAGCAAAGATGAACAAGGGCTCAGGGCTCATAAGGTATGCCTTTTAGATTCTATATTTACTGAACATTTTTTTTCTTGTATTGGTCCATTCTAGCATCTTTCACAATATGGAAAGTAATGAGCATGCAGTACAAGAGATTGTTTCACAGTACCCAAGATAAAGAAGTACTCATAGTTCTTAAAGTATGTGTTTTAGAGCCCAAGTTTACTTGACTTGTTTGCTTGTTTTGGTCCATGCCCCACCCCTGAAAGTTTGATGGTGGAGTTCTAGTTCACTTTATTTGTCCTCTGGGACAGAACTTTTGAATAACCCTACATTAACAATCAAGTGTTTCATAAAATAATTTGTTTGAAAATAATAAATAAATTAGAGAAACATTTGATGTCCTTCCGAATGAAGTTCAAAATTGTTTATAACAAATGAGGTGTCAGTTGAAAATATTTGAAGGCTTCTCTATTGAAAAATGTTTGAGACTGAAATTATGTAGAGAATTTTTTACACCTTTAGGTATCACTGTAAACACAAACACCACTCATGCATAAGGTCTTAGGCCTGTCCCAAATGGCTGACTGCTGTCTACAAAAATTACTCCCTATTTCTCTCAGTTATATTTGTAAGATGCTTGATGATACTCTAATCACATTTTGTAATACTCATGGGGAAAAGAAGAAAGATTAAGAAAAGGCAAACCTACGTTTCTAGTATTTGTAGACTTAGAGAAAGCTTTTGACAACGTTAACTGGAATACTCTCTTTCAAATTCTGAAGGTGGCAGGGGTAAAATACAGGGAGCGAAAGGCTATTTACAATTTGTACAGAAACCAGATGGCAGTTACAAGAGTCGAGGGGCATGAAAGGGAAGCAGTGGTTGGGAAAGGAGTGAGACAGGGTTGTAGCCTCTCCCCGATGTTATTCAATCTGTATATTGAGCAAGCAGTAAAGGAAACAAAAGAAAAATTCGGAGTAGGTATTAAAATTCATGGAGAAGAAGTAAAAACTTTGAGGTTCGCCGATGACATTGTAATTCTGTCAGAGACAGCAAAGGACTTGGAAGAGCAGTTGAACGGAATGGACAGTGTCTTGAAAGGAGAATATAAGATGAACATCAACAAAAGCAAAACGAGGATAATGGAATGTAGTCAAATTAAATCGGGTGACGCTGAGGGGATTAGATTAGGAAATGAGACACTTAAAGTAGTAAAGGAGTTTTGCTATTTAGGGAGTAAAATAACTGATGATGGTCGAAGTAGAGAGGATATAAAATGTAGACTGGCAATGGCAAGGAAATCGTTTCTGAAGAAGAGAAATTTGTTAACATCGAGTATAGATTTAAGTGTCAGGAAGTCGTTTCTGAAAGTATTTGTATGGAGTGTAGCCATGTATGGAAGTGAAACATGGACGATAACCAGTTTGGACAAGAAGAGAATAGGAGCTTTTGAAATGTGGTGCTACAGAAGACTGCTGAAGATAAGGTGGGTAGATCACGTAACTAATGAGGAGGTATTGAATAGGATTGGGGAGAAGAGAAGTTTGTGGCACAACTTGACTAGAAGAAGGGATCGGTTGGTAGGACATGTTTTGAGGCATCAAGGGATCACAAATTTAGCATTGGAGGGCAGCGTGGAGGGTAAAAATTGCAGAGGGAGACCGAGAGATCAATACACTAAGCAGATTCAGAAGGATGTAGGTTGCAGTAGGTACTGGGAGATGAAGAAGCTTGCACAGGATAGAGTAGCATGGAGAGCTGCATCAAACCAGTCTCAGGACTGAAGACCACAACAACAACAACATGGGGAAAAGGACGAGAGATAGCTGTAGTGTTAATGAAAGAGAATGCTCCTGTCACAACAGTGAAAAAAATTGTTTATCATATCATGTGACTAGAATATTGTCGGATCTTGTGCTTCATCCCAAAGTTACACTGCAGTACACAATATGCATGATGGACAAAATCAGAACATTTGATCATCTTGGGTCTGGGAGATGCAGGCACTTGGCTTTTCATGTGCCACCATCCAAAATCTACCTACACACATAATGTAAATTCCAGGTCAGTTCCTGTAATAAGGTTGAGGTTCATTTTGTCACTCACCCATCTCCAAATGAACTAGTGCATAACTTTTAATAAGTGGGATCTTGGAAAAACAATTAAAATGAGCAGGGAAGTAGGTCTGAAAGCACTTCAGATGTAATGACATCAAGAATAAGAAATGGAGATTTGCATCCCATTCTGCTTTAATCAAGTAACTAACCTTTGGAGGTGTAATAGTACAGGTGTTCTATGCTTCTAACTAATTTAAATGATCATTGAAAAACAGTAAATTTTGATTGTTCTAATGAAAAGTTTGCATATGAGAATAGTAAATTTTCTGTTGCAGACATGGAACTTCTGAATGTGAGTGCACAGCTAGTGGTTGCAGGAGATTTATCTACAACAAGCTTCACTGTTCCTTTAGGGGCACCACCTCAAATACTAGCAAAAGTAAGTGAGAAATTAAGGCATATATATAATGCCACACTTATTTGAATGTCGGCATGCGATTCCTCATCCACATTCAAGAGAAAAGTTTATCTAGCAAAATCAAATCAGGTGTATTTTGAAAAATGTATGAAAACTAGGAACTGGCAACACTGTCACATCATGTAGTGCATTGGGATATACACAAGAATATGTATCACAACCCATCTTACCGTACCAGCCCATGTAGCTCACTGAGGCAAATGACGTGATTCCACTGCTCTGGCAAAGGCATGTCACCTATGTGGAGCTCGGATATCCATGCACTTGGATTGTGCCCTTGACAGGGTCAGCCACACACAAATGAAGTTTCCATTGCCCCACATCACCACAGTGATGTGGTTACTATACAGAGTCACCTCTAAAGGGCTTGTGAATGGACAGTTGGTTGGACCCTTTACTCTTAACAGATCAGTGTGACAAGGATGTGTTTTATCCATGATTATATATGCACTGGTGCTTGAAACACTTCTCAGCAGCCTTCATCCATGATTGACAGGGCTTAGTGGCATGCAGACACAGTTTTCAATGCAAGCCATATGCGGGCAACCTATTACTGGTGGTGCAGACTGGCAATGACACAAATATGACACTGAATTGGATCAACAGATACAGTGATGCTACGGATAGCAGTATGAACATGGCCAAATTGGTCATCTGAATATTCGCACTGGACTACATGCTGATTACATTACACCCTCCCAGATACAGGACAGTATAAAGTGTCTGGGGATCATGTTCACAAATGATGTGTGACACACAGCAGTGGTGAACTTCAAGTGGTTGCTCCAAGCCACCTGGAATGGTGTCTGAGCAAATGGTTTGCGCGCTTTAGACATGATTCAATGGGTCACCTACATAAACATTACTTGGCATTACATAACCTCCACTACACACAGGTTCTTCCGATGCTGAAGACAGTCACTCGATGCCTACTGGCAGCATTTGGATACTTCCTCAGTACGGAATTACTCTTCAAGATCCAATATGATGAACAATGTGCAACCAGTCAATAAAACTCTTCTTGGCTGTTTATTGCATTGTCAATATATAAAATTGTCTGATGTTTTGGCCAGTATTGGAAGTGGCCTTCCTCAGGGCTCTGCTGAGCTGATTGCTGAATGAGAGATACTTTAGCTGAAGTCTCTCTCATTCGCCAGATCCTTCCCTCTTTCCTGATGAGGCAACAGTTTGTTGCGAAAGCTTGAATTTTGTGTCTATGTTTGTGTTCGTTTGTGTGTCTGTCGACCTGCCAGCACTTTCATTTGGTAAGTCACATCATTTTTGTTTTTAGATATATTTTTCCTACGTGGAATGAACAGAGGGAAACATTCCACGTGGAAAAAATATATCTAAAAAGAAAGATGATGAGACTTACCAAACAAAAGCGCTGGCAGGTCGATAGACACACAAACAAACACAAATATACACACAAAATTCAAGCTTTCGCAACAAACTGTTGCCTCATCAGTTGCCCTCTTTCCTGATGAGACAACAGTTTGTTGCGAAAGCTTGAATTTTGTGTGTATATTTGTGTTTGTTTGTGTGTCTATCGACCTGCCAGCGCTTTTGTTTGGTAAGTCTCATCATCTTTATATATATATATATATATATATATATAAATATAACAGAGGGAAACATTCCACGTGGAAAAAATATATCTAAAAAGAAAGAAAGATGATGAGACTTACCAAACAAAAGCGCTGGCAGGTCGATAGACACACAAACAAACAAACACAAATATACACACAAAATTCAAGCTTTCGCAACAAACTGTTGCCTCATCAGGAAAGAGGGAAGGAGAGGGAAAGACGAAAGGATGTGGGTTTTAAGGGAGAGGGTAAGGAGTCATTCCAATCCCGGGAGCGGAAAGACTTACCTTAGGGGGAAAAAAGGACAGGTATACACTCGCACACACACACATATCCATCCACATATGTGTGTGTGTGCGAGTGTATACCTGTCCTTTTTTCCCCCTAAGGTAAGTCTTTCCGCTCCCGGGATTGGAATGACTCCTTACCCTCTCCCTTAAAACCCACATCCTTTCGTCTTTCCCTCTCCTTCCCTCTTTCCTGATGAGGCAACAGTTTGTTGCGAAAGCTTGAATTTTGTGTGTATATTTGTGTTTGTTTGTTTGTGTGTCTATCGACCTGCCAGCGCTTTTGTTTGGTAAGTCTCATCATCTTTCTTTCTTTTTAGATATATATATATATATATATATATATATATATATATATATATATATATATATATATATATATATATATAGAATTCAGTGAATAATAGTCAGGAAAAAAGACCCTGTTTATCTGTACAAACAATTTTCTGCATTCTTCCTTTTCTAGGCTTGCACATTTATTTCTTCTTTGTCAGAGTTTTTTTCTTTTACTATTGCACTGGAGTCAAGGTTCATGCACAACACTTTCCATACAATGAAGAACAGGTTTCTGAAGTCGTAATTTTGACCTTCTTGTGATATGTGGTTGAGCCAAATCTTCACCAAGCACAGCAAGCAAATCTGATGCCTAGGTTTCATCTTTTTCACTTGATATGATGGGTTTTTATTCAAAAACACCACCTATGCTGCAACTCCACAAACATCAACTGAGTTCATGAATAATTCTAGGACCTGTGTTGTTGTTTTTCTTTTGCCAGAGTAAGATGTACTATCCAATCTAATGAGCCCACCCTATCTTTTGTCTCGTTATAGCACTTTTTATGTCAGGCATTGAAGCATCTTCACTAATTATATTTGATTCATGGAGCATTCTAGAAAGTATCACTACACTCTTACCCTTTTTTGGAGTGTGTGGTACTAGAGTATGATCGCAAATGAAACCAAATTCTTTAGTATGTTCCTCCCAGCTTTTCTGTGGCAAACATTCTCTAGGTACAAATAGCATATTTTGTCAAACTGTTCCTACAAGTGTCAACCCATGTTATAGTAGGAAATCTGCCAGATCCATGGCTTCGAAGAAATTACCATTATGATATTTCAGCAACTACCAAAATAGTGTGTTATAAGATAAATGACAATAAATAACAATCTTCAACTCTCTGATGACCCATTGTGGTTCTAAATATTGGTGGACATTACTTCGTGCTCCACAATACTCTTACATTGGACAGGTTGTGTTTTAGATGACCAGCTGTCATCAAAAGATCAGTCAGAGCTCTTATTTCTATACCATCACATTTTCTCCAACTCTTCTCAAAATTATTTTCTTTATACACCCTTTCAGCTTTGTTGTTAGTAAATTGTACAATTCCTCTGGAATATCTAAAGAAATGTATAGTTCAAATGCTTCTGTTGGTGTTAAATAATTTTCAGAGAGAGAGCTTGAGTGTTATATGAAGTTGAGATCTTATTGTATCAAACAATGGAAAATCTAGGGTGGAATAATGATAATATTATGAAAAGGATAGATTGCTACTCACTATATAGTGGAGATGTTGAGTCACAGACAGGCACAACAAAGCAGGCAGCCAGAGAGAGTGGTCATGAGGTTGTGTGCTGCATTTGTGTGTGTGTGTGTGTGTGTGTGTGTGTGTGTGTGTGTGTGTGTGTGTTTTCTCTATTTCAGAAGAACGCCTTCTGGCCAAAAGCTTATGTGTGATTTTTTTTTTATTCATTTTTTTGGTTTGTTTCCCCCCTGTCTGCAACTCAGCATATCTGCAAGATTTTATCATTTATGTTTCCTTACTTTTCGTTTCCACATGTGGAATTTTATTCCATACAAATTCATTTTTCCAAGAAATACACCTTCAGTACTTTCAATATAATTGGTATCATCTTCATCTTCTAGGTTTGAAATCTCTGCAAAGTCATGCATATTACTTACTTCACCGATAACACTTATGGGATTGTTTTTTTGTCATCTTTATCTTCATTACTTGGTGTGTAATCTGAATCTTAATCACTGAAATCGCTGAGATTGTGAGATTTTTCCCTGTCAATTTTCTCTTAGCTATGTTGTAACACTACTACCTAATATGTTTTGTAGCTACCAGATATCATTTGACCATGGAGCATTACATTGCACCTATGAACAATCAACAACAGTGAAGTATATGTGACAGAAAACAAAGGGTGTCAGTGGGAAAGAGACAGGTACTAAGCTATCAGGCATCATCCAACTGGGAACTAATTACACATTGTGTCCCACAAGGTCCTTTCTTAGGAGGGTCCTTTCATTTTCTTGTGTGTATCAATGACCTTTCATTAATAATATCACCAGATCCCATATTTGTTTTGTCTGCAGATGATACAAACATTGCAATAAATAGCAAATCAGTTAGACTATTTGAAATATCAGAAATTTGTATTTGCATTATGGATGTTGTCAGACATAAATGATAAAAACAGAAAAGGCAGCAGACTTTGCTTACTTTCATTGCATAAAGTCATAGGGGATCATTTTTTGGGGTAATTCATCAAGCCAAAGTAAAGTTTTCTGAGTCCAGAAATGTGTGATATGAATTATTTGTGGTATGAACTCAAGAACTGCCCACAGAAGCCTTTTTAAAGAACTGGAGATACTAACTATTGCTTCCCAATATATTTATTCCTGAATGCAACTCATCATTCAAAATATATCTTGTTTTCAAACCAACGCCTCACTTCATGGATCAGTACTAGAAATAAGAATAATCTTTACAAAGATTGAAAATTATTTGTTTTGACCCAGAAAGGTGTCCATTAGTTGGAAACACACATTTTCATTTACTTGCCTGCAATAATAAAAACTTTAACCTACTAACGAAAAGTTTAAGAGGAGTCTGAAGGATTTGTTGGTGGCCAACACTGTGTACTCCATTGATGAATTTCTTAACTGAATCAACCAATGTGTATATGCTACAATTAATTTCAAATAAAGTGAGTATTACATACCGACTGAATTCTGCACAAATTCAGGGCAGTAATGTGATCAGCATAAATAAGTACTGCTAAATGATTTTTCTATTTGATGACACTTGTCTGCAGTAGACTAAGAATTGTCATATGCATCTCTATGTACTGAAATTTGTGCATTTTGTGACAAGTTTGTTATTATCTTTTAAATGAAAATATTTTTAAGATTTACTTACCCCACATCCACAAGGACCATTCCAGGGATCTGTGGAAGGTACATCATCATATATTTTTATCTTTGGAAATATTTTGTGCCCATTCTTGTTTTCTGACACGTCCTACATCCTGGAAGATTTCCTCAATAAGGGTCTACTAAAATGTAAAGTACCTAACATCACATTGCTTATAACACTTCCTTGGAGTATGTCCAAAGTTACTTTTACTTCCGAGGACATCTCTCCATTGTGAATGACATACTGTGTACTGTTTACTAGAAACTATTCATTCCAGTCACTCAGCTGCTCTGATATTCCGTATGCTCTTAATTTATTCATTAGGCCCCAGAGCAGAACTGTGCTGATTGCCTTCCAGAAGTCAAGGAATATTGAATCAACCTAGGTGCAAGTATCTACTACTTTCTGGGTGTCATGGATGAACAGAGTGAGCTGGATTTCACATGATCATTGTTTTTGCAATATGTGTTGATTCCTACACAAGAGATTCTTGATCCCCAGAAATGTCATGATATGGGATCATGAAACATATTCCAAAATTCTACAAGAGCATAGTGTTAGAGATATGGGCATACAGTTTTGTGCATCTAGTTGACAACGCTTCTTGGAAACGGTAATGAACTGCACTTTTTTCCAATCTCCAGAAACACTTCGCTTCTCCAGCAACCTACAGCACTATGCTGTTAGATTTTATTTTTTTATATTTTTTTTATTTATCTCTTGTTCCGGTGATCCATGTTGTGACAGTATCACAGGATATGGAATGTGTCAATTTTACAAGCTTTTGGCCAGAATTTATGGTAATACATAAAACAAAACAAAAACAGTAAACAGTAACTTAGGTCCCACTACAAAAAAAATACATTTTAGAAATAGATAGAGATTACAAAACAAAAAACAGTAAACAGTAACTTAGGTCCCACTACAAAAATACATTTTAGGGAGAGATAAAGATTACAAAATAATAAGTGTTACAGAGAAATAAATATTGCAAAATATATGTTTACAATAAAAATATTTGGTATTACAAATACAAATTTGGGCACACATTTGCAATTTACAATACAAGAGATGTTAAGCACTGTAGTTCAGGAATTCTTCTAATGTATAAAATGATCCTTGCAATAGGAACTGCCTTAAGGTTTTTTAAACAGGAGATCATCATCTACCAAGCACTTAATTCTTGAAGGGAGGGCATTAAAAATCTTACAGCCACTGAAATGGACTCCTTTCTGCACCATACTTAGATTTGGCTGTTCATAGTGGATATCATGTTTCCTTCTAGTATTGTGACTGTGATATGCACTATTCAGTTTAAAGATGGATTTTTCTTTTCTTATGAAGCACATCAATGAGAATATACATTGCGCAGTGGATGTAAGTATTTCAAGCTTCTTAAAAAGATTCCTGCATGTGGCTCTAGGATGGACTCCACAAATGATCCTTATGGCTCTTTTTTGTACACACAGTACTTTTTTAGCCAGTGGCTGATTCCCCCAAAATATAATTCCAAATGCCATAATTGCATGAAAGTAACCATAATACACTGACTTAATGGTTTCCATATTTCTATAAGAAGAAACAATGCGCAATGCATATGTTGCTGAGCTTAGTCTTTTGCAAAGATCCACGATGTGGTTGGACCAATTCAGTTTGCTATCAATATGCAAGCCTAGGTATTTAGAGGAATCTACCCTGGTTATTGTCTGCTCACCTACCTTTACAAATATTTCCTCATCTTTGGATGTTTTGTGGAACTGAATGTAGTTTGTTTTACAGTAATTTAAAATAAGACCATTAATGTTGAACCAGTTCACTGTTTCATTTAAAACCTTATTTGCCGTTACCTCAAGCTTATCTTCTGAATTATCAATAAGTAGTGTAGTGTCATCCGCGAAAATGGTGAATCTACAATATTCCGTAGAGAGAGGAAGATCATTTATAAATATAATAAAAAGTAGGGGGCCCAGAACTGAGCCCTGCGGCACTCCACATGTAATGGTACCCCACTCTGAAGATATTGGGACACCATCTTGACTATCTACTACAACTTTTTGTTTTCTGTTTGACAGATATGAGTCGAGCCATTTCCCTGCTGCACCACTTATACCGAGATGTGCAGCTTTTTGTAAAAGAATTTGGTGATTTACACAGTCAAATGCTTTTGTTAGGTCACAAAATATGCCAATCACTTTCAGTTTTTTGTTGATAGATTCCAAGAGTTTGCCAGTAAATGCAAATATTGCATCTTCTGTTGACAAACCTTTCTGAAATCCAAACTGACTATTGCTGAAGCTTTTGTGTTCACTGAGATGCTTAACTATCCTGGCATGCATTAGTTTCTCTAAAACTTTTGAAAAGCTTGTCAGTAGTGATATTGGCCTATAGTTAGCAGTATCCGTCTTATCCCCCTTCTTATACAGCGGTTTTACAACTGCATACTTAAGCCTCTCAGGACCTATTCCTTGCTTAAGTGACGCATCAAAAATGTGGCAAAGGACTTTACTTACATGGCTGGAGCAGTATTTTAATAATTTGTTAGAAATGTTGTCAATTCCAGCAGAGTTATTACTTTTCAGGGATTTAATAACTCTTTCAATTTCTTGAACAGTGACTGTTTTTACCTTCATGTGTTGCACTAAACCAGGTACTCCAGCTTTCAAAAGATTGATGGCTTGCTTCATGGACCCTTGTAAACCTATTTTTTCTATTACTGTTAAAAAATTGTAGTTGAATGTGTCTGCAACTGTTTTTGGATCGCTAACAAGATTACCCTCACTTTTGATTTGGATATTTTCACTACAAACTGCATTTTTCCCCGTTTCCTTCTTTACAAATTTCCAGATAGTTTTTTAGAGGAACAATTTCTTTCAAATACAGTTCTCTATGTGGAATCATTATGTTATTCCATCAGGTCCAGTGTCCTTTCCTTTGTTTAGCAATTTTAGTTGCTTTTCTATCCCAAAATCTTCAAAGTATGCACTCCACAAAAAAATTCATAGAATTCCAGTATTGATGGCTCCAATTATGCATGCATCAATGTATCTGATTCTCTATACATGGAGTGTTCAGGGGCATTAAGATGGTATTAATGAGATGCTGAAACTTGTTGTATAAATAAAATAACAACTCCCAAAAACATAAGGCTGTTTGACGATTTATCTTTCGTAAATATCTAACTAGCTACTGTCCCATATCCGTGATGGATCAACAGATATTTTTTCAATATCTGTCATTTTGAAATCTTCCTCATTGAAATGGTTTTGGAAGAAGTTGTGTAGTATTTTAGTCTTCTCTTTGTCATCCCCTGTTTCAAAGCCATAATGGCAAGAGAGTGCCTGAATAGATAGCTTTGATCTGTTTACTGATTTAACACAACACCAAAACTTCTTAGGATTTTCTGTCAAGTCAGTAGAAAGAATTTTACTTTTGAATATGTTGAACACTTCACACTTCTCCTAATTTAAGTTTCATTCAGTTTTTGTTTGTCTATGAAGTAGAGCATTGAGTCCTACATTAAAAATTGCAGCAAAGCTCAGTCTCTTTTTGTAAGTAGCTTTTTAATGCAGCTGCCAAATCAAAGCAGGTTTTTCCCATTCCTCACAATTTTGGTGGAAGGTGTAAGACATATTGTACAGTAATGATGAACTTTTTTCATTCATCTTCAACATATTTGATAATGGTAATGAACTTTTCAGGTTGACTGCTTAATAGATGATATGATAGTTTTACAGTTATTATCACAGTTCCACCACCAGCATTGAGCCTATCTTTGTGATATACATTCCAGTTGTAATTTAGAATTTCACTGCTATCAGTATTTTGCCTCAGCCAGCTTTCTGTCCTTAGTACTATGTGGACATTGTTGCCATCTATATGTGAGAATGTTTTTCAGACCTTTCCATTGATGCTCCTGCAGTTAACTAATGCTGTGTTGACATTTTCTTTCTACAATCTGTCATGATGATTGCTAACATTCTTTGATTACTGATGATAGTATTGTCCCCTGTCTGAAAATAGAATGTATAGTATTGGACCTGTGAAAGGATTTCTCTATCCCTAAAAACCAACATGTGCATGCCACACATATTCTGTTACTCTAGTACCAACTTCCTGCACATAGTGCATGCCCCACCTTTTAATGCAGGTTCTGTAATTCTCTGTCAAATAGCAGAGATGAAGAAATCACATCCAAGATGATAGTAAAACTGTCTGAGCCTCTGTTTAAGCCTTTCATTCAGATCCAAACCAAAGGACTGTGATCATTTCCGGGAATGATACTGCAAAATGCCAGCTCTGCTTTCACCCTCCACATGAGGCTATCTGTCTTCACCAAAGCAAACAATTGCCTGTAGGAACCAAGGATGCCTCTGAATCCAGATATCAGGCATCATTCATGCTGACATGAGCCATGATTTGCAACTGGGTGCACCCAGGATTCTCAGTCACTGCCAGCAGAGCCTCCTCCACATGTCAAATGGTTCAAATGGCTCTGAGCACTATGCGACTTAACTTCTGAGGTCATCAGTCACCTATAACTTAGAAATAATTAAACCTAACTAACCTAAAGACATCACACACATTCATGCCCGAGGCAGGATTCGAACCTGCGACCGTAGTGGTCGCTTGGTTCCAGACTGTAGTGCCTAGAACTGCATGGCCACTCTGGCCAGCTCCACATCTCAGATGTGACCCAAGCCCCCCCCCCCCTGCCCCCATAAGCAAAGAGAATGGACACTAACCTTCCTTCCCAACTTATCTGATATTGCCCTAAGGGGCTCTACCATCTGCGTAATGCTGGCGGTCCCAGTGTCTGGTGTCTCATGAGAAACTTAAATGGGGCCACTGTCCTTTGCAGTTTGGTCCCTTCAACCCCGACAAACCAGACAAACAACCAGAGACTTAAATATGTTAATCATTCTCCTCCCCCCACCCCCCACCCCTCCACCCTCCCCCTCCCAAGTGTCGCACCGCAAGATCTTTAAAACATTTCTCGGGTATGGAATTCTGTGGGGTTCACCCACTATCATTTGCACTTACGAAGGCTGTTCAAGTGGGACCCACATGGTTGCAAAACCACAACATCATTTTACTGTATCATTTTACCAGTTTCAACCATTCAAGGGGTGACACCTATGATTGTCTGAAAAAAACCGAATGGGAGCCTATGCATTTGTGGTGATTCTAGGTCCACTAAAAATACCCAGTCCAACATTATTCTTTATCCAATACCTTGTCTGAAACAACTGTTAAATAAATTAGCCAGGGGCACTAGTTTTGAAAGATAGATCTGAAGAAAACAGGTCTATAACTACTGCTCGATGATCCATTGCATCAGTTACTAGTCTTAAATATGCCATTTGGCTTATAGATGTGCAATTGCTTACTTTGCGTTGCTAGTGTATCTGCCATTTTTGAAAAGTACTTAGAACTATCAATTCAAGGTATTCTGCACTCTGTTAATTATTTGGATGAGATCATTGATCATTGTTATGGTGTCAACACACATGGAATACCACAAGAACCATGAATCCCTTTTCAAATGACACTGCGGAAAGAGTAGTTTCTGTGCCCCCAACATCAAATACTTTGGATACACACTTATTCACAAGGCTATCACACCACTGCATGAACACATCACAGCAATCACTAACCTGAAGCAGTTTGCAGTCATTCCTGAACGTAATCCAAACTATGCCAACTTTATTCCCTAAGCGGCACAAATCGCACACTTCATAAATCAGCTACACAAGAAGGGTATCAAATTTGTATGGTCAACTGCCTGTCAGCAGGCTCTTCAGGGCCTTAAGGACAGTCACAAGGTGGTGCCATGTGTGATGCAGTATACACTGGACCTGTCATTGACACTTACGATGGACACATCCCAGTGTGAAACTGTGGTGGTTTTATCCCACAAGTTGCCAGATGGTTCTGAATGGTCAATTGCCTTCACTTCCAAAATGTTGGCTGTGGCGCAGCTCAAATATTTATAGATTCAAATGATGCTTTAGTGATTGTTTATGGGGTCAAAACATTTCACGTGTATTTATATGGGCAGAATTCCCCATTTGACTGGCCACAAATCCTTAATTTCAGTGTTTGGGCATCTTTCTAGGCTGCTGGAAAAGATGGTGTAGTGTCTGCAGTGCTGGGAGTTGTTTTTAATCAGGTACAACTGTGCAAACCATTTTCGCCCCACTGCCCAAAATGTCAACACAGAGCCCTGTCCTGCCTTCCTCATGGTTTCTATGTAGAATTCAATTACCAGGAAACTTTTTTTCCTGGGCTAACAAGTGTATAAACCCTGATCCAATTCCTGTTGACCACACATGAGGTAGCCATGGCATCATGCCATGACCCGGTTGTGGGGAAAGTTTCCTCTGTGTTGCAGAAGAAGAGACCAGTGCACATTTATACCCAGGCCAACTTGGCCTTTCACAGTTATTTTGCGTTGTGTTACTGGCTTAGTGCCCCAAAGGCCTTCACATTGGCCACAGATGACTCTGACTACCAGGTGGTAATAGCTTACTCCAGTTTCATCATGCTTCAAATTGGGAGATAATGTGCATAAAGTCGTTGGTCCAGTGGCACTTCTACATACCTGGCATCAATGTCAACATTTAATGCATGTGCCACTGCTGTTAGGCCTGCTCCCTCCATCAGGTGCCCTTATGTAATGTTTCTTGCTGTGACCTCATTCCGACCACCCATAGGATTTATTTTGCCGGGCTGTTTCAAGGAGTTATGTGGCTGCTGCTGGTGGACACACTTTCAAACTTCCCTTATGTGGTTTAGATACCATCAACTACCACCCCTGCTACTATCCGTGTGCTTTAAAGGATGTACACCATTAAGGGAATGCCATGCACCCTGGTTCTGAATAACAAGACCCAATTATGTCAATGCAGTTCCAACTTTCTGTTGCCATAATAGCAATGAACACCTCATCATCACCACCCTTTCACCCTCTATCCATTGCAGATTATGAGTGGATGGTCAATGCATTCAAAATATAGATGTGGAAGACTACACAGACATTGTCTACCAAGGAAGCCCCATACGGCTTCCTCACAACGTCTCAACCCGTCGCCGTCAGCAGGGTCAGTCAGGTCAAAATATCCCTCCTGGCATCGCACGCTGTTAGATCTGCATCCCATGAAGCGTGCCAAGTCTGCATAACTGCCTACATGCATGACACATTTGTCTGGCTATGGACATTTGGCTAGCATCTGACATGATCCCAATAGGTCATCCTCAGCCACAGGGGGGGGGGGGGGGGGGGGTTCAGTTGACATTATGATCAGGCCCATCCATCTAATCCACCACGGCAACCAGCTCTGGTTGTGACCACAGTTGCAACCAGCTACCCTGCCCTGCCCCCACCTCTGATCTCCAGGTTCACAATCAGACATGGCTCTTGCCCTTGCCCCACACGTTGCACACCTTGGCACGTCGTCTGACCCCACTGCCCAGCTTGCTAGAGGGGATCACAATGTGGGAGTGTGTGGAGACATACTAAAGTTTATGCAAAATTTAAAATAAGTGAGTTTACACCAGTTATCACAGTAAAATACCTAGATATGGTTCACTTCTTCACAGAAGCACATGAAAATGGAAACTAATCTAAATCCTGTATATAAACAGAAACTCTTGGCACATTTGCTTGGCTCCCTTGCTCATGGATAACCATTCTACTATGCTTGATGAAATGAAAATATTACCTCATTCATCTATCTACTCAGATTTTGTTATCAAAGAAGCTAGTTAGTTAGCTACTTGTTTGATGGATCATATACACGATAAACATTCTTATACAGAACATGTCAACAGCTTTTCTTGTTGTTGTTGTGGTCTTCAGTCCAGAGACTGGTTTGATGAAGCTCTCCATGCTACTCTATCCTGTGCAAGCTTCCTTGTCTCCCAGTACCTACTGCAACCTACATGCTTCTGAATCTGCTTAGTGTATTCATCTCTTGGTCTCCCTCTACGATTTTTACACTCCACACTGCCCTCCAATACTAAATTAGTGCTCCCTTGGTGCCTTAGAACATGTCGTACCAACCGATCCCTTCTTCTAGTCAAGTTGTGCCACAAATTTCTCTTCTCCCCAATTCCCTTCAATACCTCCTCATTACTTATGTGGTCTACCCATCTAATCTTCAGCATTCTTCTGTAGCACCTTATTTCAAAAGCTTCTCTTCTCTTCTTATCTAAACTATTTCATCTATATCTACAGAACAAACATAAAACAAATATATCTATTAAATAAATTTAAAATGAAAAAATATTTATATGACAACATTCTGGCCATTTACAGTTTCCATCCTTTGATGTTTGTAAGGAGTTGTTATGAAGAAACACCTTTAATCTACATTTGAAAACACTTCTGCTATCTGTCAGACATTTTATTACCATGAATAGATTACCAACTAATTTTACAGCTGCGTGTTTCACCCCTTTCTGTGCCTAAGTTAGATTTATTTAAAGGTACTGGAGATTAATTTTCCTTCTGATGTTTCACTTGTGGATATCTCTGTTGGATTGTTGGAATTTTGTAAGTGAATAAATATACTGTGAGACTTGGTTAATATACCCAGCTGCTTAAAGAGATGCATTGTGTGAACCCCACACATAATTTTAATTATTTTGCCTTGTGCAATGAATACTGCTGCCTGAGTGATCTATTACCCCAGAATATTACCCCATAAAATACCAGTGAATTAAAATATGAAAAATATGTTGACTTACTTACACGTATATCCCCAAAGTTAGCAATTCTACTTTTGGCAATAATAGCTGAACCTAAATGTTTTAGTGAGTCTACTGTATGGTTTTACCAGTTCAAGTCTTCATCAACAGGCACACCTGAGAACTCAGAACTTTCTACTCTATTGATTGTTTTCTTATTGCTATACTAGGTTAATAGGAGGTGGGATAGTTTTGACAGTACAAAACTGGATGAGCAGCATTGTTTTGAAGCCCATTTGTTCAAAACCAGTCAGTAACATTCTCAGTAACTATTTCCTGTGTTGTATTATATGCAGACAGAGCTAATTTTGCCTCCTGATTTAAATAAGATCTCAAGTCATTAACATACAGTAAGAACAAAAGTGGGCTGCTGACCGAACCTTGATGGACTGCCATTGTAATTTCTCCCCATGCAGATAATGTGGTATCCCTCTTTGCATAACTCAAAGAATGTAGGGTAATTTTCTGCATTCTGTTTTGTAAATAAGAACTAAACCAGGCATGTGCTGAACTAAGTATTCCATTAGAATTTAGCTTCTCTATTAGAACAGTATGACTGACACAATAAAATGACTTCAATAAGTCACAGAAAATACAAGCTGGTGATATTTTATCACTTAAAGATTTTATTAAGTGCTCAGTAAATGTATTTATTAATGGATGACTCAGTAGGATGGCTCTTTATCCAAAGTGTGAATGGCTAAGTATCCCATTAATTCATAGGTGTGTAACAATCCTGGAGTATGTCACCTTCTCAAAAATTATCAAGGAATGGCACTGGGCACATCTCTGAAATAAACCTTTTTATAGAGAAGTCTAAGTACGGCACATTTCAAATTGTCTGGGAAATCATCCTGAATTACTGATGCATTATGTAAGTGACTAAGAGTGTAACATTTTTTAGGGCAACAACTTTTTAGTGTCATTTTTAAGCTGGATTTAAAATCTTCAGTAGTCAGCCTTAGTGTTTCTGAACTGTATATGGAACTAAGTCATGTGATTCACTAGCCGTGTGTCATGATCTGACAATCCATTTAGCACAGGGTAGGCATATACATCTTTAACTTCTTTCAATGCTGTGACATAGTCACATATTAACACAGAGATCCAGAAAGTGTAGAATTTTTTTTATTTCTGTCAACTTTTGGTCCTTAGACTATCAGTTTTGGTCAGCAATAACCATCTCCAGATCTGCAGCAAAACCTGGCAATGAAATACAACTAGTAGAATGTTTATGTCTCACAACAATAAAATATGTCATAAGGAAAAGTGTTATTTTCATAGATGTGGAAACATGCATTTAAAATATGATGAGGCGTACCCATTGTACAACATGTCATAATATAACCAACTCACTCATAGTGGTGTTGTCAAAAAAAAAAAAAAAAAAAAAAAAAAAAAAAAAAAAAAAAAAAAAAAAACTTAGGATTGGCACACATATTTAAAATATGGTTTAAACTAGACCACAGTAGTGGCAGAATAATACTGTTCATAACAAATTGGAGTACAGTAGCCACAATGTATTTTTGTGTTGTAAGCTCATTAGGTGGTGCTACTGTAAATCGACACATATTTGTCAATTATAAGATTGTATAGAATATATTAAAATGAGAAATACAACAGATAAAGTCTATAGAGAGCTTACCTAGTGTATAAGTTACTACAGTGATAAAATGTAACAAATTAAAAACATGAGTAAAGTTAAATTTAAAATTGTTAAAAAGATAAATGATTATATGGCAATATGTGATTCTGAGATGCTCCTGTGGCCATTTTAGATAAAAATAATGACATATCCAAGAACAAGCTTCTGGAGCTTAGAAGGTAGGAAGGAAGTGATATGGATGGAAACAAAAGACTAAAGTAAGTAATCAGTACCTTCTGTTGCTGAAGCCACCAGAATGCAGCATAGGTGAGGAATTCCAAGACAAACACAGTAAACTAATAGATGTATTTCATTTCCCATGCTTTGTGGCAGATCTGAAGATGGTCACTGATATCCAAAACTGGTAATCTGATGGCCAAAAGTTTTGTGACCATTGATGGAAATTTTTTCTTAAACTTCTGCTTGTTGTCTGAATATTTCTATAAGGATACTACTATTTTGAGCAATTCAGGTAGGGAACTAAATTATTAATGGTTAACAGCATCTGTAGATCCTTCAAGAAATTTACATTAAAATCACCTCAAATTAATGCTCTCTTCCTTCTGCCTGACTGTAAACAGAATAATTCATCAGAATTTTTCATGAAAATTTCCCAACTACCTGACTACTATAACAGTCACAAGAAGCTGTTGAGATCAGAATGTCTAAGAACTTTAAATGAGACAACAGCTATTCTCTTAGTGGCACATGGAAATTGGTGCACAGTGTTGAAAGGTTTTCAGAGATATAAACTGAGTTATCTATGCTCTAAGAAAATTAATGTTGCTACTAATGGTCTTCTGTCATAGGCATTGACATAATCTATCTTCAGTAACATATGAAAGTTCTGCAACATTGTGACATCTTCATGACATAATTATGTCAACTACATGTGAAAGTACCACATGGCTTATTACTACATCAGTTTTCTCCTGACGGTGAAGACAGAAGAAGTCACAAAAAATTAAAGTACACAAACAAACCAAGACTGTAAGAACACAGGGAAACATTTATTCTACAATGTTTCTGCTAAAAATTGTATTCTCATATTCTGCAGAGATATCAGCCTATATGTTGCATTATGTCAGTTGTCTATAATAATGGGGGGTTGAGTTCCTTGTGATCACACACATGTTAACTGAGCAGTGATTCCAAAACTTCTCTTAATGTATGTGTTATAATTTCTACCTATCCATGTGTGAGAGTTGCACTTGTTGCTGCTCGTGTATAAATTTTGGTTCTCATACTGGTGATGAGAACAAAAGCCGTGCTCATGCATCATTCTGATTTGTGTGTGAAACACTCATTTTACTTAAACATTTCTATAACTATTTGTTAAGATGCATTCATTTGACTGAAGAATGTTCTCCAGCTTATTTTCATTTAGCTGACCATTAAATACCAAATTCTCAAATTCATTATTTGAAGGTAAGTGTTCTTTCAGAATCAAAGACATAAGAAGCAAAAACTGTTCATCAGAAGGGTTAGGGCTAAGAAAGAAACTTATCAATCATTTACATTTGAATATTGAGACAAAATCAAATACTAGAAAGTCCAGGAAGGAATAGTAACAATATAGGCTGGACAGATTGCTATTCACCATATAGAGGAAGCGTTGAGTCACAGACAAGCACTGTGAAAGAGAGTGCTAAAATATTAAAGCTTTCGGACAAAGTCCTTCTGCAATAGAAAACATGCAGACATCATTTACACAGGCACAGCTCACACACACACACACACACACACACACACACACACACACACACACACAATCGCCAGTGTCTCAGGCTGCTAGAGCCCACACTGGGCTGTAGAGCCATAGGACAGCGGTCCTGTGTGTGGCAGTTATGCTTATGAGAATGAGTATGTGTTTTCTACTACAGAAGAAAAACTTTGTCTGAAAGCTTAAATGTTTTAGCATTCTTTTTCACTTTACCTGAATGTGAGTCAGTAGCTATATGCTGAGTAGCAATCAATTCTTTCAATATTGTTGAATACTGAGGCACATACATATAAATAAAATGATATATATCTGTTGTTACAATTCTTATAAATTGCAGTGATTGACTGCTATAAATCAGTTACTTCAAATACTGTTAGTGCACCCATGTATAAAATGTGAATATTCCACCTAGCCATATTCCATTTACCTCTAAATTTTCTGCAGTACTGTAATGTTTGCTTTTTGGTAGCTTGTAATCTGTAGAAGAATTAATTTGGGGTAAATAACATTTCTTTTGCAGTTGCAATTTAGTGGTGGTATCACAGTAGGCAGTGACAAAGACAGCTTGTGTCTAGGTTCTGCCAGTTTCCAAGATGATTACCTAACATCTCTTGCTCAAAAGAAAAGGGTTCCTCAGTACCTCTCACCACTTTCAGACAGGTAGGACATATTTAATTAGTTTTGATAAAAATCTATGATGCCAGATAAGATAAGATTACTAGTATACAACATGTTATGTAACTTCATCGATTGTACAAAGTTTGATACAATACTTGAAAATCAGTTTTTGTCATGCTTTGTCCTCACAGCACTGTTGGGTCTGAATGACCTGCACTTCATTTTTAATATTCACCAACGTATCTCACTTTTGTCCCCAAGGAAGGAACTAAGAGTTATCAAAGATAGGATAATGCCATTTTCTTTTAAGGGCTATAACTCACTAGGCATCCTGACTGTGACAGCCTGACTGTGGCAGTCAATAGAATAATGATGGTTCATAGTAACCCATGCACTATAGTCTGTTTCATGAATGATGGTGGTTCATGCAGGTCGAGGCATGGACTGCCAGTTCCAATTGATAATTGCGGTACAAGCATATATGTGCTTTGTGCTTGAAAAAAGCATGTATCCTGCAACTGTATCTCTCATTTGTTTATGTAGAATTTGTTGCTTACCACTTACATCAGTGATGACTAGTTGGAACAAATGGAATAAAAATTTGCTAAATAACTTGTTACAATCACATTTAATCCTTGCATTGGCTACGACATTCACAACAGAATGCTGAGAATACTACCGAACACTCATTGGCTGTTGGAGATTGTGTAATGTAAGAGCACAGGCAAGCCAAACTCAACTGCCATCATTTGTGACTCCAAATATAGGCAAGTATGATTTCCTGACTGCAGCAGCTATTAAAATATGTGGGTTTGCATGCTGATCGGCCAGCTCTGCTCAAGACAGTTTTGAGCAAGGTGTCTTATGGAGAATGTATGTGGATGTCTACAGTCTCTGCATGCTAGTCAAAGCAGGCAGACCTTGTTTGAATTCCAAAACTAAATCTGTGAAAACTTTAAATACGGGGAAATTTGTTTGTGAAATTTAAAGCCAAAAGGCAATTTGGGGTGTGTTGTGTAAAAAATACACTGAGCATGATGTGAAGGGAAGAAGATGGGAGTGAATCACAAATATCATGTGTGAGGAGAATTGGATTGAAAATGAAAAGAATGAATTTGATAATTGAAATATACACTCCTGGAAATGGAAAAAAGAACACATTGACACCGGTGTGTCAGACCCACCATACTTGCTCCGGACACTGCGAGAGGGCTGTACAAGCAATGATCACACACACGGCACAGCAGACACACCAGGAACCGCAGTGTTGGCCGTCGAATGACGCTAGCTGCGCAGCATTTGTGCACCGCCGCCGTCAGTGTCAGCCAGTTTGCCGTGGCATACGGAACTCCATCGCAGTCTTTAACACTGGTAGCATGCCGCGACAGTGTGGACGTGAACCGTATGTGCAGTTGATGGACTTTGAGCGGGGCATATAGTGGGCATGCGGGAGGCCGGGTGGACGTACCGCCGAATTGCTCAACACGTGGGGCGTGAGGTCTCCACAGTACATCGATGTTGTCGCCAGTGGTCGGCGGAAGGTGCACGTGCCCGTCGACCTGGGACCGGACCGCAGCGACGCACGGATGCACGCCAAGACCGTAGGATCCTACGCAGTGCCGTAGGGGACCACACCGCCACTTCCCAGCAAATTAGGGACACTGTTGCTCCTGGGGTATCGGCGAGGACCATTCGCAACCGTCTCCATGAAGCTGGGCTACGGTCCCGCACACCGTTAGGCCGTTTCCGCTCACGCCCCAACATCGTGCAGCCCGCCTCCAGTGGTGTCGCGACAGGCGTGAATGGAGGGACAAATGGAGACGTGTCGTCTTCAGCGATGAGAGTCGCTTCTGCCTTGGTGCCAATGATGGTCGTATGCGTGTTTGGTGCCGTGCAGGTGAGCGCCACAATCAGGACTGCATACGACCGTGGTACACAGGGCCAACACCCGGCATCATGGTGTGGGGAGCGATCTCCTACACTGGCCGTACACCACTGGTGATCATCGAGGGGACACTGAATAGTGCACGGTACATCCAAACCGTCATCGAACCCATCGTTCTACCATTCCTAGACCGGCAAGGGAACTTGCTGTTCCAACAGGACAATGCACGTCCGCATGTATCCCGTGCCACCCAACGTGCTCTAGCAGGTGTAAGTCAACTACCCTGGCCAGCAAGATCTCCGGATCTGTCCCCCATTGAGCATGTTTGGGACTGGATGAAGCGTCGTCTCACACGGTCTGCACGTCCAGCACGAACGCTGGTCCAACTGAGGCGCCAGGTGGAAATGGCATGGCAAGCCGTTCCACAGGACTACATCCAGCATCTCTACGATCGTCTCCATGGGAGAATAGCAGCCTGCATTGCTGCGAAAGGTGGATATACACTGTACTAGTGCCGACATTGTGCATGCTCTGTTGCCTGTGTCTATGTGCCTGTGGTTCTGTCAGTGTGATCATGTGATGTATCTGACCCCAGGAATGTGTCAATAAAGTTTCCCCTTCCTGGGACATGAATTCACGGTGTTCTTATTTCAATTTCCAGGAGTGTATAATAATTGAAATATATAATTACCACTCAAATGCAATTCTGTTTTCCCATTAGAGCAGATTATCATTCGTAAAATAATCTCCCCATATACTGATCATCAAGTCTCTCTGCTTGCAGAACCTGGGAGAATTTCAGCTCTGGAGCAACATCTAATGTGTCTTCAAATCTATGGCAATTTCTTTCTTCCACATAACTATGCACAACACATAATGCTTTTATTGTACCAATCACAAATTCTTCTCAATCATCAATTATCAATTGGGATATGAGAAATTCTCCTTTATTTGCCAAAATGTCAAATGCACATTCTATAAACTACCTAGCCTGAGACAGTTGGTAGTTAAAGATTCTTTTGTTGTTTGTTAATCTCCATCCTACATTAGGAAGGACACATTAAATTTTCAACATATACCAAATGCCTCACTCCGACAGTGACATGACATTGTTTTTCCATTGGTTCATATGGGACTTTTCTCCCATATTCATTAATTTTTATTGATGAGTTAGCCATGCAAAATTGATTCTTTAAGAACAGGTGTGTCACTACATTTTCCAAAAGGTTATGAAATTATTGCACTGACATTCTTGCATAGTTAAAAAAAAAAGATCTGAGTAGTTTCTAAAGATTTTTAAAATGATTTGTAAATAAGCCCTTTTTGTGTCATTCTAGAGGTATATGATGAATCCAATTTCTTTTTCTTCTTTTTTTCTGTGACAAAAGGTAAGTAAGCAACGACAACATCTTCCAAATCCATCTTGCTCAGCTGATCAGTCATGACTAACCATCACTGGCTAATAAAGCTGACCAACTAAACTGGCTGCTCAACATTTCGGCTGTCTCGTCCAGGCTACCACTGCAAGGCTGCCTAGTGCATTATAGCCCTGAATGCATTTGTCAGCAGTACTAAATGTTTCAGCTCCAGAAGGTAAAAACTGGCCAGAAATTCTGTCACATAGTGATGCAGCTTTCTCAAGTGAATTTTGCTTTTGATATCTCCACATGTGTATAATTGGATAGATAAAAAAATCTGCTCACCACTTGGCGGCAGGAGAAAAAACATATAGAAGTTAAGTAAATGTGCAAGCATATGGGACCAGTGGTTCCCCCTTCTGGGAGAAGGGTTGAAGGGGAAGGAAGAGAGATGAGGGAAAAGGACTTTTGACCTTTAGGAAATGGGGAGCATTGTGTAAAAGCTGCTGAGAACCCTGAGTCTGGTAGGATATACAAGGACTGTAAACAGCATCAGATGTTGGATGATCACTGTGATGCCACATAGGTGGCACTTACTCATGTGGGACGACATTATTGGAATCTGATAGCATTTGAAATGGACCTCATTGTGGGTCTCCATTTGACAGGCAGGTCAAATTGTGCAATATCCATATTTGTAGGGTGTTAGGATTTAACAGTGGCCCACTGTTGTACTGCAGGATAACTTGAGATTAGGCATACCCATCATCAAGATTCTTGTCAATGTCTGATCACCACAAAGGATGATGCTGTGCTATGCACCAACCATACTGTAACCCCTTTACATCTGCACCCGGCATCCGAAAACAGGTAATGGGTTCCCTGCAACACTCTGTGTCATCTACACCATTATTTGGAGACCAGCAGCAGCTGTACTAAGAAATTACTGCCCCATGAATAGGCTGCCATTAACACCATAAAACAAATGGCTGAATTTGGAGTGGTGGCGTGACCAGGAAGCATCGACTGCTGGTGAACAGTGCTGAATGAAGTTTATGCACTGCCACAGATGTCCATTGTCAGGAAGTATGGTCATGAGTTGAGGAGAGGTTCCATTCTTCCAGTGTCTTGAAGAGCCACAGCAATGTTATTCCTGGTGTCACGGTGTGGAGAGACATTGGATAGTAGTGATTGAGGGAAGTCTAATGTCCCAATGATACATCACGGACATCCTGCATCCTCATGTGACAGTATCATGGTGACATTTTTCAACAAGACACTGCTGGTCCTCACTGTCATGCTCCTATATGAACTGTCTGCATGATGCTGAGGTACTCCCAAGGCTACCAAGATGCTCATATCTGTCCCTGATAAAACATGTGTAGCACCAACTCAGAAGTCAATTCCATACCAGTGCCAGTATACAATGCATCAAGAACCAGTTACAACAGTTGTGCACCATCTCATCCCAGGAGTGGATACAACAGATTTATGAGATACTTCCCAACAAAATCATTACATACATCCAGCCCGGAGGGTGCAAATTTAAACTATTATCTGTGTGTATACTGCAAAATTCTTCATAAATTTGACTCATCTTTCAAATCTCTGCAATAACATCAGATACCCTTTCAACCCGTGAAATTGCATTTTGCTTCCTCCTCCCTTCTGGGTTCTTCACTTTTTTGTCAGGGACTGTATGTGGCATAAATTGTAAAAATATTAAAAGTATAAAATAAGATTTTGTGAGCTGTTCCTGGTTTCAGTTTTGCTATGATCTTTAAGGCTGTCTTTGGCAGTGTGAAAACCATTTTCATATTAGTTTAGTAGGTCCCACCTCTCAGCACTAGTCCACAAGACAGGAAATGATACTATAATCCAAAATACACAGCCTTAGGGTTTTTGAATTAAGTTGTGGAGTCAGTCCTGACAAAACTCTACCATCTGGTGAGAAAGATGTATGAGACAGGTGAAATACCCTCAGACTTCAAGAAGAATATAATAATTCCAATCGCAAAGAAAGCAGGTGTTGACAGATGTGAAAATTACCGAACTATCAGTTTAATAAGTCACAGCTGCAAAATACTAACGCAAATTCTTTACAGACGAATGGAAAAACTGGTAGAAGCCAACCTCGGGGAAGATCAGTTTGGATTCCGCAGAAATGTTGGAACACGTGAGGCAATACTGAACCTACGACTTATCTTAGAAAATAGATTAAGGAAAAGCATACCTACGTTTCTAGCATTTGTAGACTTAGAGAAAGATTTTGACAATGTTGACTGGAATACTCTCTTTCAAATTCTAAAGATGGCAGGGGTAAAATACAGGGAGCGAAAGGCTACTTACAATTTGTACAGAAACCAGATGGCAGTTATTAGATTCAAGGGACATGAAAGGGAAGCAGCGGTTGGGAAGGGAGTGAGACAGGGTTGTAGCCTGTCCCTGATGTTATTCAATCTGTATATTGGGCAAGCAGTAAAGGAAACAAAAGAAAAATTTGGAGTAGGTATTAAAATCCATGGAGAAGAAGTAAAAATGTTGAGGTTCGCCGATGACATTGTAATTCTGTTAGAGACAGCAAAGGACTTGGAAGAGCAGTTGAATGGAATGGACAGTGTCTTGAAAGGAGGATATAAGATGAACATCAACAAAAGCAAAACGAGGATAATGGAATGTAGTCAAATTAAATCGGGTGATGCTGAGGGGATTAGATTAGGAAATGAGACACTTAAAGTAGTAAAGGAGTTTTGCTATTTGGGGAGCAAAATAACTGATAATGGTTGAAGTGGAGAGGATATAAAATGTAGACTGGCAATGGCAAGGAAAGCGTTTCTGAAGAAGAGAAATTTGTTAACATTGAGTATAGATTTAAGTGTCAGGAAGTCATTTCTAAAAGTATTTGTATGGAGTGTAGCCATGTATGGAAGTGAAACATGGACAATAAATAGTTTGGACAAGAAGAGAATAGAAGCTTTTGAAATGTGGTGCTACAGAAGAATGCTGAAGATTAGATGGGTAGATCACGTAACTAATGAGGAGGTATTGAGTAGAATTGGGGAGAAGAGGAGTTTGTGGCACAACTTGACTAGAAGAAGGGACCGGTTGGTAGGACATGTTCTGAGGCATCAAGGGATCACAAAATTTGGAATTGGAGAGCAGCGTGGAGGGTAAAAATCGTAGAGGGAGACCAAGAGATGAATACACCGAACAGATTCAGAAGGATGTAGGTTGCAGTAGGTTCTGGGAGATGAAGAAGCTTGCAGAGGATAGAGTAGCATGGAGAGCTGTGTCAAACCAGTTTCAGGACTGAAGACAACAACAACAACATATGGAGATAAACTCATTAACATAAATAGGGTGTATATTAATTTTGTTGGACGTGTGGTCAAACTCCTGCTTCCATGAAATCCTCTCATTTATTCATAAGACCAAAAACGTATGTCCCGAACAGTTCTTTGTCCAAATTTCATCATTCATAATATTTTGACTGTCTGGACCACTTGTTTAAAAGTGAAAAATATATGTTCTGCCTTTTCTTAAGCTACCTCACTTTAATTTGAGCTCTCACCTTTTAGTAAAACTTGGAACCTCCCACTAAGGCTCAGCTCACTGTCCGCAAAATGGTCAAAAGATATGTTATTGGAATACATAGTGATCAGATTCTTATTATCTAGAGCACTTGGGTAGTGTTTTACTGTCATACACACAAGAATGGCTGTAAAATGGAGCACTGAGTGATAGCAAAATTTATATTTCTTGATCTCATCTGTCTACTCTCTAGTACTTCTCATTATCATGTATAACTTCTGTATACTGTTGTCTATTGTTTAAACATGTCTCTAGTAATTCCACAAGTTTTTCAGTGACACCACTCACTGTAACTTTCTCCAAAAGTGCATTGTGATGTACTGTGTTCAAAGCTTTGAGAGATCCAAGAATACTCTTGCTATTTGGGAATTTTCAATTATTTTTTCAAGCATGCATTAGGCAATCAGCAATGTTGCTGACATGGTATTCGAACCCGTTGTGAAGCCATGCTGGAAATCACATAGTGTATTAACATTGCTGTCGCCATCACCTTCCTTTGAAGGATCTGGGTATTGCCTGTTCTGAACCCACCAGCAAAATCATTCTCATCTTTCCCATTTAGCTGAAAGATGATTTATTCTAGACAGTACTGTCACCATTTTGTGTTACTTATGCCACTTTCTGGTGATGACTGCTTCTCCTTTCATGTCAGCAGATGCTGGAATTGAAGTTGCACTGCACACGTTCACTGGTTTCATTTTCTCCATGGCTTTTCAGATCACTTTTTTTCTCATCATATAAGCTTCCCTTGCAAAGTAGACTTTCTTGATTTGGAACTTTATGTTATTCATACCTTACGAAATCTCTTTGTAGATGTTCATGCTTGCAACCAATGCATGTGTTGGCTTTTGTGTCCTCTGTTCCTCCTGATAGCACCAATGACAGTGTTCTTAAAAAATAAATTAATAAAACAAATCTAAATCTATAATTCTCAGAAGATGCTTTGTCTACTCATAATGTTTGCATTATAACCACTGGAGATGCTACAAAACCATGAATTGTGTCTTGTGAATGAGCTTTCCAGTTTTCCATATGCTGAAGACAGGAAACAAAAATAATTGTGACAGTTATTGATATGTGGTGTTTATTTTGCAGTTGGTGCATATAAGTATTTTTAGTAACTATGCTCAAGTCCCTTGACCTAGTTATAGAAATAGGAATGAAACTCAGTGATATATACTTTGGATATTCAAGCACATCTTTGAAATGTAAGCTGTAGTCACTTCTGAGCTTGCTCAAAGAACACATCAGCTTATGAACCATGTTCTTCCTGCCGATAATATAACTAAAATTTTGCAACAACATAGAATACATTTGGTACTAGGTGATGGTCTGGCTACTTCCTGGATGGCACAGAAATAGCTCACTAAATTTGCTTGGTATTTTCTTGTCATTTCCATTGAATAATTTGAGTGATGTTCACATAAGGTGTGACATCTGTTTATTAATCTATGGTTTTGAATCCATGGAAGTCATTTCATGTGAAAATTGCAACTAATCTTGTCTTTTACATTGCAACTTATGTATCCTAGCCACCATTGGGGCAATAAAGAAGGGACAAATGCTTCAGTACTTCATAGCTCTGAGGTAATGGACTCGTGCTGTGAAATGAAGGCTGAATTGGATCATAGCCCTAGTCACAGTGGAGGCCAGTTTGTTATCAATTTCATGACAGAGCTACAGACAGCCATGTGGATAATCAATAATGAAATCTTAACAAAATTTCTCCATCACATGCCCTCTTTGTACCTCCAGTGCCCCATAGTGTCAAAGATAATATTTTTTTATAGCACACACTTTATAAGGCATTTTTCTGCCGCTGCTGTCATAATTTTTTGATTTCATAAATTCTGGCCCTGAATAATTTATAAACTGAGATTTGATATGTGTCTACTCTGACTTCTAAATTTTCATACTACTTGAGTGTGACACAGGACAGCATGTAAACACAGGCCATTGTGAAATGCAGAATGCATAATATTTTATTAATTCATGCCATTTTAAGGACACTCATATTACATGTATTTCTATGTTATTAAAATGGACTTTTGTCGTAAAGTTATAATGGTAAGTCATAATGTATTTGTATTAGTATAACATATACATTAGTACCACTTATCCATTAGTTTGCTGAAGAGAGCAGTGAACAAAAAAAGAAATTAATCATCAAACTATATTCTCTAATATTGTCTAAAACAGTGTAATTTATTAATTTTATGCCTGTTGAAATCTACTCATTCAGAGTTAAAGATGTCATTAAGCTAGGGTTGAAGTGTGTTCTTGTCTGAAAAGAGATTTTCTGGACAGTTGTTTGACAAAAAGGGGAAAGGCGAACAATTGAGGGTGCAATATCAGTGAATACTGACTTCCTGAACACACTACTGAATACTTTTGTTTATGAAATCAGTAGAGCACATTATTGTATAGTAACAACACATGATGCAGTTTTATCAGTCATTTTTCCTTAACAGTGACTGAAAGATGTCACACTTGTTGGCAACAAATGCTAGTTGCAATGAACACACAACTAGGGAGGAGTTCATAGTGCACATCACCCTTTTTGTGCCACCAAATGCAAAATATTATCCGTTTGCACTGTCCTTTGTTTGAGGTGATGCCTAAGCCTTTTGTTAGGCTCACATTTTTTTTTTTTAAACACAAAAATGCCTCAAATCCCTCACCAGTAACAATATTGAAAAGGAATGCTCAGTGAGGAAACTGATGAAGTAAAAGCAAAAATATTGTAATAGTCACCGTTTTGATTTCAGTTGCTTTGACATCTGAACCTTGCCTATTGAAAGCAAATTTTGCATAAAAGTTATATAGTTGCAATTCATCAGATATGTAAATTATCTGAAGTTTCTGGATGTGGAAAATCATTCATGCCAGGGTGATCTTTCTGTAAACTCAAACTATAAAGGTGGCATTTCCTTCTTTTGGAAACTACTCATAATCACTCTCATAATTATGAAGCTAAAATATGTACTCTTCTAGTATAGAACACTGTTACTTCAGTACATGCTTAACATTATCTGAAAAGGATGACATCAACTAAAGTTCATGAAACGTTAGTAATATGATCAAATTTTATATTCATCTTTTTGATAGTATTTGTAAAATTATTGTTATCAGTTATGAAAATTAAAGATTGCTACTAAGCCTAAAGGTGACATGTTGAGTTGCAGACAGGTACGACGAAAAGACTGTTACATACTGAGCATTTGGCCAACGCCTTCTTCAGAAAAGAAGGCAAAACACCACACACATTCACACAAGCAGGCACACCTCACAGACATGGCCGCTATCTCCAGCCACTCAGGCCAGACTGCAACTGTTGTGTTGAACGAAATCAGCAATCTAGAATGGGGCAGGGAAGGGGGAGGAATAGCAGCTTATGGGTGGAGGGAGAGCATGCAGGGACAGCAGGACAAAGCAGCTGCCAGGTGTAGCATTGGGAGACTGTGGGGAGTGTAAGATGGGAAGAATGGGCAACAGGAAGTGGAAAAGGAGAGGAGCAAAAAGAGGAAAAGACTGGTGGATGTGTTGGCAGAGAGCGGTGCATAATAAGGGCGGGGGGCAAGAATTGGGAGGAGATGATAGCACAGAGGGGGGCAGGGGAGTAGGCTATCATCAATTGAGCACAGAATAACTTCAGGAGCAGAGAACGTGTTGTAAGGATAACTCTCATCTGCGCAGTTTGGAAAAGCTCATAGTGGAGGGGAGGATCCAAATGGCCCGACTTGTGAAGCAGCCACGGAAGTCAAGCATGTCATATTCAGTTGCATGTTGTGCCACAGGGTGGTCCACTATGTTCTTGGAAACAATTTGGCAGTGGCCATTGATCCTGCTGGATAGCTAGTTGGTAGCCATATCAATATAAAAAGCTGTACAATGATTGCAACAGATCCAGTATATGACATGGTTGCTTTCACCGGTGGCCTGGGCTCCGATGGGGAGATAAGCCTGTGACAAGAGTGGAATAGGAAGTGCTGGGCAGGTTGATTGGGCAGGTCTTGCACCTGGGTCTTCACACCAGAGATATGATCCATGTGACGAGAGACTGGGTTTGGGAGTGACATAGCGATGAACTAGGATGTTGTGGAGTCTGGTTGGTGATAGAACACCACTTCAGGTGGGGTGAAAAGAATCTTGGGTAGGACATCTCTCATTTCAGGATATGATGATAGATGATCAAAACCCTAATGAAGGATGTGGTTCATTTGTTCCAGTCCAGGGTGGCATTGGGTGACAATGGGGGCACTCCTTTGTAGCTGCTTCTTCGGGGTGGAGAGAGAATTGAGGTTGTATCAGGATATGGCACAGGAAATCTGTTTGTGGACAAGGTCTGAGGGATAGTGCCTGTCTGTGAAGGCCATTGTGAGAACTTCAGCATACTGGACAAGGGAGTTCTTGTCACTGCAGATATGCCCATCCCCAGGTGGCCAGGCTGTACAGGAGGGATTTTTTGGTGTGGAAGAGATGGTAGCTGTTGAAATTAAGGTGCTGTTGCTGGTTGGTGTGTTTAATGTGGACAGAGGTATGGTTGGAACCATCAGAGAGGTGGAGGTCAAGTGCCCCAGCCCCTTGTCACAAGGACCATATCCCTGTGGAAGACCCAGGTGCAAGACCTGCGCAACCCACTCACCTAACGTTTCCTTTTCCAGTCCTGTCATGGGCTTGGCCTACTCCATCAGAGGCTGGGCCTGGTCCACCTGTGAAAGCAGCCATGTCATGTATCAACTCTGGTGCAGTCATCGCAGTGTTTTATGTTGGTATGACTAGCAACCTGCTGTCCACCAGGATGAATGGACGCTGCAAAACTGTGACCAAGAGCAAAGTGGACCACCATTTGGCACAACATGCAGCTGAACATAACTTGCTTGACAACACTGGCTGCTTCACAACTCGGGCCATCTGGATGCTCCTCTACATCACCAGCTTTTCTGAACTCCACATATGGGAGTTATCATTGCAATACATTGTCTGCTCCCAAAATCATCCCAGCCTCAGTCTAAGGAAACCCATTTTCCTCATGCCCTCCACCCAAAAGTTTCCACCCCTTTTGTCATATTACCTCCTCCCAGTTCACACCTTCCACCCTGATCATGCTCCACTCTAATGATGCCACTGGTCTTATCCTCTTTTATGCTGCTCTCCTTTTTTACTCCTCATTTCCTCCCCCCTCCCTCCCCAAACAGCCTACCGACACTGCATCTGACAGCTTTGTCCTGCTGCCTTCAAGTCCCTGCATGCTTCACCACACAGTGTTCGTCTCTCTCCCCACCTGTACCATGCTGTCCTTCCCCCTTCCCTGCCCCACTCCTGATCACTGCTTTCATTGAATGTAACATTTCAGTCTGCCCAGAGCAGCCAGAGATAACAGTAATGTGTACTTGAGGTGTGCCTGCTTGTGTGAATATGTGCATGTTTTCCTTTTTTTCTGAAGATGGATTTGGTTGAAAGCTCAGTGTGAAACAGTCTTTTCATTGTGCCTATCTGTAACTTAATGTGTAATCATTATGGTGCGTAGCATTCTGTCCTTTTCATAATTGTTGATATTCCAACTTAGACTTTCCATTGTTTGAAAATTATTATTATGTTATTAGTAAATTTAGAAAGATAGAATGTTCAGCAAATTCACCAATGTATAGGGTAATGATCTGGGAAACATGACTCTCATTGTTTATAACCAAAAACAGATTCAGCATTACTGAAAAGGAGGTGATACTGCAAATTTTGGTTATCCTGGGAAGTTGCTATAAATCTTTGTTTGTTAAAGCCTCACAAATGGTACAGATGTTTCAAGCTGTCTCCACTGCCTGCAACACTGTAATAAACCCAAAGTAAACAATATGTCACCAGTGTTAGATTTTTTCCCATTTGCGACTTGATTTTATAGTGCTGAAATAACTTTCATAAAATTCAAGTATGCAAAATCCAATAAGTAACTGCCAGGCAAATGCTAGAACTTCAAGTAAGAAAATAACACTTTATAAACAAACTCACAGCAATACACTCATGATGTGTTACTGAATGGCATTCACTCAGTTTAGCAAAGTTATTTCTCCCTTGAAAATCAAACAACAATAAGAAATTAATTTGTGCTTACGAATATGGGAGCAGAAACGTGCTCAAGGAGCAACATGTTGTGATCACCTGGTCAGATGGCAGCTGGCATTTGGCAGCCAATTGTGGTGGCCACTGTAGGGTGAGGAACCTTGAGCATAAGCTGTTCTAATCTTGATGCAGCCACGAGCAGTTTTGTGGAAATCTTTGTGGAAGATTATGGTATTACTAGTGTGTTAGAAAGTGAAGCAAATTTTTTGAGATTTCATCAGACTGAATCTTTAGCAAACAGCCAAAATGTGGTTTAAGAAATAAATGAAGAAGTGTTCTCTAACTCAGGTCTTTATGCCTACATCATGCAATGTTTGCCACTAGACCACAAATAGATACAGCACTCTAACACTTCGAGTGCAAGATAACAGTTCGTCCAGGCACTTCTGCATCCTGCTGTGTTTCCAGATTGTGCAGATGGCCAGACGTAACTCAGCCTTAGTCTCTGCGGTAGACAGGTTTCGTATCTAACAGTAAGAATGTACAAAGCCAAAATAAGAATAAAAATTATGCTTTATACATTCTACTAGCATCATCAGACTTTATGTAAATTTCAGTCTGTTATTTTGTTATCAAAGGACAGACTTTGAATTTAAATGTGATTGCATAGAGCAGCCACCAGAAGAGGAAGCAGAGCTGACTATAGTTAAAAAGTGTAATGGCAGTTAGATGACAGGTACAGGAATTGTTCCTGATAACATGAAATAATGTGACCTGAGAACTGAAAAATTTTATTCTTGTTGAGAAAGAGTAGTAATTTTAACAAATTTTGCTGCACAGATGAACGTCTTCAGAAGATGTCATCTTTGTTAATCTTATTTAGCTGTTGCCACAAAGAAATTCTACCTCATTTATCATTTGTTCCTGGTCACTTTTTTAGCTCTGACTGGGAATGGATGGACATGATGATAACAACACCACAATGTACATCCCTAACAAGGCAACAAATAGACATTGTGATGGATTTTAATGCCCTGGTTACATCAGAATATCTTTTCCATACACTGAAGTTATCGCTGAGCTAAATTTATCCATAACAAGGGACTTAATTTTGAACCAATGCATAGAGCACTTTGTATAGCTGGTATTTAGAGTTGAGTGGAGAAGTGTGAGACATTGCCAAGGAGACAGTAGGCACTGACAGGTTGCATTTTATTTATGGGTAAACAGCTAAAATCAACCTCAAATTGAAATATATGGGTCTCCTGAGGTGTGTGAGGGTTGGCTCAAATGGTTCAAATGGCTCTGAGCACTATGGGACTCAACTGCTGAGGTTATTAGTCCCCTAGAACTTAGAACTAGTTAAACCTAACTAACCTAAGGACATCACAAACATCCATGCCCGAGGCAGGATTCGAACCTGCGACCGTAGCGGTCTTGCGGTTCCAGACTGCAGCGCCTTTAACCGCACGGCCACTTCGGCCGGCAGGTGTGTGAGGGCGATGGAGTTTTACCATCAGACAGGACAGATGCTATGGCTTTACTTTTCACCATTGATTGCCATCAGATGTTACTCTTACTTCAGAAAAATGTATATGCTGAATGCAAAACATGAGGAAAGTATGATCATATGGGGCATCAAACAAAATTTCCTACTGGATTGAGGACTTCTTGGTTGAGAAGAGACAGCATGTTATCTTGGATAGAGAGTCATTGACAGAAGCAGAAATAACTTCATTCATGCCCCCAGAAGGTATTTTGGATCCTTGTTTTCATATTGTATAATAATGACTTAGCAGACAATATTAATAGTAGCCTCAGGCTTTTTGTAGATTTTTCAGTAAACTGTAATGAAGTACTGCCTGAACACAGCAGCATGTTCAGTCAGATCTTGATAAGATTTCAAAGTGGTGCAATGACTGGTAGTGGTATGAGAAAAAATTTTCACATGCTCAAATTACAAGGGAACATGCATGTAATCCCAGGTAATACAGCTTTGTGTCAGAAAGTTAAAAGCTATATAAGAGCAAACATGTTCAACAAGGTGGCAGATAATTTAAAATGTAAGCCTATATTAAGTATAAATGTGTTTGAAAAATCTATCAGTGGAAAATCCAGGATGGAATGTAACAATATTATGACACTATTGTTGATGAAGGCCTTAATGGCTGAAAGCTTTAATTATGAGAGTCTTTTTAGTTGTGCCTATCTGTGATGCAGCATCTCTGCAATATGGTGAGTAGCGACTTTCCTTCTTATAATATTGTGTTTGAAAGATTTCTTTGAAAATATCTACAGTACCATTGTTTCTCTTCAATGAATAAATACATGCCTATACCATACTTATCTTACAGAACTAATAGTTCCTTCCTTTGGGAGGACAGAGGTACAGACAGGGGAAGGTTAAAAATGGAGAGTAAGTCATTCAGACCCCGGATAAGGGAACCCATGGGTAGTGAGGATGAGGTTGCACACACAACCAGTTATGTTCTTTCGGGGACGAGGCCATCTGTGAAAACAGCAGTATCATGTAATAGCTCTGTTACAGCATCTCTGAATTAAGTAGATGGAAATTGTCCTTACAACATATCCTTCTATTACATAAGACTCTTGGCATCAATCTCCGATAGATCCATTCTCACAACCACCTCCACTCCAGGCCCGATGACCTCCACTCCACTCATCTTATACCTACACCCTCCTCTCTGCAGACTCCCACTTCCTCTGTCCTAGGCCCCCTTTTCTCAGTCCAATAATTTACATTATTGTGCACTACACATAACTCCCCCTGCCTACATCACAAACAGACCAGTGCCAGTTTCATACATATGCTCGTTGTGTCTGTCTTCCAATTGATAGCTAACCTTCCCCAACCTGCAACCCCCCCCCCCCCCCCCATCTTTCTCCTCTCCCCAATAAAACACCTCACCTCATTTGGCTGCAGTACTGAAACAATATAATTAGCTGAAACAACGTAGCTATGCATGTATATATATTGTCTAATAAAGATATGAAGTGGACAGATAGCTACTCACCACACAGAAGAGGCGTTGCATGGCATATAGGCATATTGGAAAGACTGCTAGTTATTATAAACTATCATTCTAAGTACTTTAGCAGATGTAGACAACAAAACACACACATTCACATGAGCATAATTCACCCACACATGACCACTGTCATCTCCAAATATTACAGTCTCAGGTAGGCCTTATTGCCTGGAGATGGCAGTCATACTGGCATGTGCATACATGTGTGTTTTGTCTATATCTAATGAAAGAATTAATACAGTGGCTAATAATATCCAGCAGTCTTTTAAATGTAGCACGGCTGTCACTTTTCATCTCCTCTACGTAGTGAGTAACAATTTTCTTTTCAAATTGTTGTTATTCCATCTAAGATTTTCCATTGTTTATATGTGTATTCCCTTAGCTCTGAACAAGGGTTTGTCAGACAGCTCAGCAGTATTCTCCATCTTGTTTATATGCATATCCACAATTCATCATCTCAGTTATTAATGAGTTGTTACCTTTACCCCTTTCATTATTTATATTCCACCAAGGATATTTCAATACCTCATTCTTTCACAATGATTATTAATTTTCTTTTCTTGCCTGTCTTTTATATTTTTCAGCTTGCTTTTCATTCAGTTCTACTTGAGGTTCCTCCACTTTTTGCTTCTTAGTTGCTTTTTCTGTGATGCAAGCCATTTGGTCTTCCCTGTGCTTGTTCCAGTGACTTGTAAAGTTGTTTATTGAAAACCAGCTATTTTTCTGTAAACTCACTTGAACATCTCCTCATTTGAATGTAAGAATTATTATGTATTCAGTGCTTGCAGTGTTTATATTGAAAGATAAATAAATGTTATTTGCTACCTATGTGCAGAATCAGCAATGTATATGAGTTCACCATCTTGAATTCAAAGGGAACAGTGCTGCCAAATGGACAGATTAAGGAGCCATTAATCTTACTCCTTCCTGTAACAAAAGTGGCTATGCAAGGAAAATTTTTACATGTGAGTTTTACTAGTATATACACTGTATACTTTTGTTTATATTCTATTATTTGTAAATGACTGCAGCAGCTATTAAAACATTATATGTTGCACAAAGAAACATACATACACACACAATTTCTAGCTATAATCATTGTCCGCTGTTGTACTACAGAAACAGAAGATATAGATACACAATGACATGTGTAATGTAAGTGTATGAAGTGCCAACAGAAATGGCTCTTTACTTCTGCACTGAATAGCAGATGTTTCTTTAGAGAGAAAATCTTTTTTAGAATATTCTCAAAAATATCAATGTAGCTTTCGCATTATCATACCTGTGCTTTTATTACCCTATTATGTCTGTTAAAATTCATTTTTAAACATTAAGAGAATAACAGACTGAGTAAATTCATTGTATATGAATCGTGGTAGCTGGACATGGATTTCAGTGTGTTCTGGCTATCAGTTTATTTAACTGTTATCATCAGTATTTACCAATGAATATTATATTTCACACTAGAAAATCCAGGATGGAATGTAGCAATATTATGAAAAGGAAAGTTGCTACTCAGTTGTTGAAACGGCAGTTACATGTTTGTGAGTTGAATTTGTGTGTGTGTGTGTGTGTGTGTGTGTGTGTGTGTGTGTGTGTGTGTGTGTGTGTGGTGGTGTGCGTGTGCGCGCGCCCGCAGTGTGCGCAAATGCACACATGTGCATGTGTTTGTCCTCTATTTTTGATGAAGGCCTTACTGGCTGAAAGCTATATTTGTGACAGTCTTTTTGTTGTGCCTATCTGTGACACAGCATCTCCGCTATATGGTAACAACTTTCTTTTTCATAATATTGTTATACAGGGTGTTTATAAATGAACCCTTTATAATATTTATTATATTAAACTTAAAGTTTTGAATGATATGTCAAATGAAAGAGCAACTCAAACAGTTTTACCAAGAACCTTATAAATGTTCAATGCGAGCACCTTTTGTCACACGGCACACATCAAGTCTATAGCCGAGTTCTTCCCAACTGTTGATAAGTGTGTCTTCAGTAATTGTAGCAACAGCTGCTTCAGTCTGGTTTCCTAATTCAGGGAGGTCTGTTGGTAGCGGAGGCATGTACACACGATCCTTGATGAAGCCCCAAAGGAAAAAATCACATGGCGTTAGGTCGGGCCCCATGCAGCCTATCCAGCGCTTGGGTACAGTGTCTAGTGGATTGCAGAGGAAAAATTGTGTGTTGCTCTGGTGCCAAACACAACTGTTTGAGTTGCTCTTTCATTTGACATATCATTTATAACTGTAAGTTTAATGTAACAAATATTATAAAGCGTTAAAACCCTGATATTCATTTATAAACACCCTGTATTTACACTAGTTTTTTGTATTATAATTGTCATTTCGAACTATACTATAATGTACTGCTTCATTTATGTTTCCATGAGCTGTGGCTTGGATTTTTATTGCAGTTCACTGCTACTTGTAGTACCCCTGCTAACACTAATGTGATCACAGTTGTGTTGGTTTATGTCTGCCTTATTGCAGTGAATTAATTCAGTTACCATTAACTAACAATTCAGTTACCATTAAGTAACAGTTAGATAATATTTGTAATGTTTGTACTCTGATGTGTCCTGTAATCATCAAATCTGTTACACATTGCTAAAAAATAAGAAAGGTGATAATCAGTTTACAAAGCATAAGTCAATTATTAGCTAACTTAAAGAACTTGAATGCAGTGAATCAAATATAATACCTTTGAGTATCATTTCTTACAGAAATTAACATTATTAATGTAATATCACTAGCTAAAAGAATCACTGTAAATGCAGAGCAATTCAATGAAATGCAAGATTTATGCTAAAATTCCTTTTAGTGACTTCTACTGTTAGTTTTAATGTACCACAAATACTCATTTTTATGACAATTTTCATGAAGTGATCCCTGCAACTTGAGACAGTGGGAAATAAGGTGTACAGATGCTTGAAAAACTGTCTGTACACACATTAATCCTTGCTGGCATGGGTAAGAGGAACAATGTCTTCAAACTGCAAAGAAAAGTTCTCATTTTTGACTTTCAGATCAAGTCAAGTATTTCTAAAACAGTCAAGTTTGTGATTTAGTCATATCCCTGTATAGTGAAAGTGTATTGTGCATGCACTTTCAGTATATTATAAATGCCAATGATATCAAAGGTGAATGTTTATTTCATTGTTACATAAAGGTCTCTAGGAGCACTACTCCACATTTAAGGTTTCTTTACAGGTTGAAGGTACCTTTGACTGATTAGTTTATAAATAAATTCTCAGAGATCATATTTTTTGCCAAATGACTGTTAGCTTTTCCTGGGAAGAGTGGGACATTTCAACAAGATATGCTCAATTCTGCACAGATAGATGTACCTACAAATAGGCAGAAGAATATGATTAAGACCTCAATGTAATTCAATATTCCACAAAGTCCCCAGAATGTAGCCAAAGTGAGCATCTTCAGGATTAGTTAGATCATTGTGATCTGCATATGAATCCTCTTCCTACATACATCAGCAACACCATGAATCATTGAAAATGACACACTTCTCGTTGTCTGTGGAGACCTATCAGCACAATTGGTCTTCCCTGTTCATCTAACTGTTACACTGGCTGCAAATTATGGTTATTTCAGGTAATGGTAGAAGTACAAAATAATATGACTTCAAGATAATTCAATGAAATTTATATCTGCAAACAAAGTACATAACACACCAATGTTATGCTACACATCATAAAGCTGAGTTGTTGAGTTGCAGGCAGAGTATATATGAGAGTACCAACCTATATCACTGCTTTCAAGGTGGATGTTGCTATTTTGGACTCTGTAGGATATAAAGAGCAGTGTGATCTTATCTATTTATTTGGCAATATGCTGTGTTATGTAAAATCAAATAATGGAAAATATTGGATGGAGTAATAACATTACTATGAAAAGTATAGGTTGCTCCTCACTACATAGCGGAGACGCTGAGTCACAGACACACACAACAAAAAGACAACTAAACATGGAAGCTTTCAACCAGGAGGCCTTCTTCTGGCATAGACGACATATAAATACACAATCAAACAAACACAGCTCACACACACCTGACTGCTGTCTCTGGCTGTCAAGGCAAGAGTGTGAGCAACAGTGTACGATGGGAGAAGGGATCTGGGTGGTTGGCATAAAGGAGGAGGCAGGGGCAGGGAGATGGAGGCAGAGAAGGGTACAGGTAGAGAGATGGTAAAGTGCTGTTGTGGGAGCATACAGTGACAAGATGGAAGAAGAGTAGACCTGCTAGGTGCAATTGGGAGGTTAGACAGAGGGTGCAGGGTGAGGGGTGGGGGTGGTGGAGGGAGGGAGGTGGGGATGGAGGAGAGAAGTAAAAAGACTGGGTGTTCCTGTGGGATAGAAGGTTGTGGACAAAGAGGGTTGAAACACAGGATATATCTGCAGGCAGAATTCCCACATGCAAAGTTCAGAAAAGCTGGTGTTGATAGGAAGAATCCAGATGGCACAGGTTGTGAAGCAGTCATTAACATAAAGAATGTTGTGCTGGGCAGCATGCTCGGCAACTGGGTGGTCCAGCTGTTTCTTGGCCACACTTTGTCAGTGGCCATTCATGCAGAAAGACAGCTTGTTGGTTGTCATGGCCACATAGAACACAGCACAGTGATTGCAGCTTAGCTTGCAGATTACATGATTGGTTTCACAGGTAACCCTGCCTTTGATGGGATAGGTGAAGCTTGTGACCAGACTGGAGTAGGTGGTGGTGGGAAGATGTATGGGACAGCTCTTGCATCTAGGCCCATCACAGGGATGTGAAGTAGTCATGCCCTGAAATGAGGAATGTTCTACCCACTATGCTCCCCATCCCTCCCACAGTGGTATTCTGCTGCCCACCGAACCTACACAATGTCATCCATCCCTGCACAACACCTGCTCCCAACCCATTGTCTCATGGCTTGTGTCCCTGCAGTAGACCCAGATACAAGATCTGTCCCATACATCCTCCCACCACCAGTTACTCCAGTCTTCTCACAAGCATCATGTATCCAATCAAAGGCAGGGCTACGTGTGAAACCAGTCATGTGATCTGCAAGCTAAGCAGCAACCTGTGTGCTGTGTTTGTTCTACATAGGCTTGACAGCCAACAGGCTGTCTGTCAGCATGAATGGCCACAGAGAAACTGCAGCCAAGAAACAGATGTACCACCCAGTTATTGAACATGCTGCTCAGCACAACATTCTTCATGTTAATGATTGCTTCACAGCCTGTGGCATCTGGATCCTTCCTACCAACACCAGCTTTCCTGAATTGCACAGGTGGGAACTCTCCCTGTAAGATGTACTATGTTCCCGTAACCCTCCTGGCCTCAACCTTTGTTAGTCATTGTCCTTCACCTGCCTACCCTCTTTCCTGTTCCCACTCCACAGCCGTCTGTTCCAAAGGTGCACCTGCCCCCCCCCCCTCCCCCCACCACTTTGCCCTCTGTCTAACCATCTGGCTGCACCCTGCTGCCCTATCCATCCCCCACCTCACACCTGTGCGCTCCCACGAACAGAACTTTACTGTCCCACACCTGTACCCTGCTCTCTCACCCACTCCCTGACCCAGCCTTCTCCTTTATCCCCACCACCCAAATTGCTCCCATCATGCGCTATTGCTCACAGTATGGCCTTAGCAGCCAAAGATTGTGTGTGTGTGTGTGTGTGTGTGTGTGTGTGTGTGTGTGTGTGTTATCTTTTTTTGATGAAGGCCTTGTTGGCTGAAAGCTTATTTGTGACAGTCTTTTTGTTGTGCCTATCTGCGACTCAGCAACTCTGCTGTACGGCGAGTAGCAACTTCCCTTTTCATAAGACTGTAAAATTTATCTATTATTTTAAATTTTTTTTACTTGAAACTGTGTCAGAAATCTTCCACATAAATAAGCTTTATTTCATACAAAAAGCATTGCCAGTATGCAAAGTCAGTTTATTTGGTTGTGATATGTAAATATATGAGAAGAGTATTTGTGACTGTTTTCATTACCTGATTTAGAAATAGCAAAATGATGAATGAAACACAAATTATGTAACTAATTTTATCTTATTTACACAACATTTTGCATTTTTAGGTTCATATGACAATAAAATAAATGCCCTTGAGGCACTATTAAAATTGCACACCTCGACTCTAGGAATCCTACTGTTTCTATAGGATGTGCATATGACTTTTAATGTCAGCCTGTTCTGACACTGATGATGTGTTTGTTATTTGGTGCAGTGACACTACAGTGTGTTCCTAGATGTTGCTGGATTTTCTGTACAAATAAAAATATATTTTTTAACTGTTCTTCAATACTGTATCTATTACTTTTTAATTGAGTTTTATGCAAATTCATAAAGAACCATATCGACCACTATCTAGAAAACTTAAAATGTGAACTCTGCCACCCCTATATATATATGAGATTGTTGTCTTTTAATACACCTGACATGAATTGTTTGAGGGAAACCTTTTTGTTCTTTCACAATGTAACAAAAACAAAGAAAATTTTGTGTTTCCAGCCCACCACCTCAAAGTGAATGAAAATTAATAATACATTAAAAGGGAACAAGTTGCTGCAGATGAATTTAGGTACACTTAAAAGAAAACTGTATCTGGTGCTGACACTGAAATGTTATTACTCAGTGGATAAATTCATCCAGGACAAACTGGAAATTTGAGCTGGATACAATGTTTTACAACCTAAGAAATATCGTTATTCATATCGTATATTCATATATTGTATATTCATATAATACTTTTATTATTAGTGTAAAAGTCTTGTAATTGTATTGTACATTTTTGACATATCTTCTATGTGCAAACCAAATAGATTGCAAATGTATGTCATCAGATGAATATATATTACACTTTGTCCTGTCATATATTTTTAACACATCTCACTGTTGCCGACAGATAGGTGCTTAATTAAAAACATGGATGCTGCTCTTTGTATTTTGTTGTGTTCTAAAATGACAAACTAGTGTTTGTTCACTACATTACTACACAAATATATTACACTTTGTCCTATCACCTGTAGATCTACATCTTAAACACATCTCACTGTTACTGTCAGATAGATGCCAAATAAAAAACATGAATGCTGCTCTCTGTATTTTGTCTTGTTCTAAAATGACAGACATATACGCTATGCCAGCATTGTATGAATAAAATGCTGCCTTCATATTACAATAAAATAAAACTTTTGGTTTACATCAAAACATTATGATTATTTGTCACCAGTGTGGTTTGTGGCGTAATAATGGATGGGATCTAAATACATGTCAGTCAGATGGGGTCCCTCGCAACCAAGTATTGGAGTGTCACTGTACAACTCTTGGCAATTACAGGTATGTCTCTGCTGTAAGTCTCACATGCTATACAATAAATGATGAATATTTGTGTCTTTAAAACTAGAGTGCAAAGAAGTCAACAATAGATTCCAAGTATTTACTAATAAAGGATGATTTGGATGCCAAAGGAAAAGCAGGATCAGGGAATAATTATAAAAAAAGGTGACTTAAGTCATTCAGAAAATAAGTTAACACATACCTAAACTGTGGCCAAATAAAATGCAAAGTATAAGATGTAATAAATATATTCAAATACAATGTTCAATAAAAATTAAAATAAAAGTAAAGCTACAATGGATAATAAGAATATGGAAAGGATAGATAGCTACTCCCCACTTAAAGGAGGATTTGTGTTGCAGACTGGCACGAAGAAGGAGAATGCTGAAATATTTAAGCTTTTGTGTAGAGCTGTTCTTCAGAAACAGTTATACACATTCACACAAGAATAACTCTCTCACACACTCACTGTCTCTGGATACTAATGGTTTAAGATGCTTCAGAATCTTTTAGATTTCCTAATTTTCCAGTTTATCTCTAGACAGTCAATGTGTTTACTATGCTGATCTATTTTCTTATTCATTATCAGATCTATTCCTGCATTACCCATATTGTATTCATATTTATGACCCTGTACTCACTTGATCAGACTCCTGTTCATCCTGCCACCATACTTCATTAATTCCCACCATATCTAATGTCAACCTATCCATTTCCATTTTGCAATTCTCTAACCTTCCTACTCGAGGTATAAACACCCCACACTTCAACCCATAGACCACATTTTGTTTCTCATGATGACAATAACCTCCTGAGTAGTTCCCACCCAGAGATCTGCATGTGGGTCTATTTTACCTGCAAACTATTTTTTTCAAGAGATGCCATCATCATCAACCCCTAGAGTAGAACTGCATGAAATTTAGGAAAACAGCAGCTCAGTTTCCCCTTGCCTTCATCTGTTCACAGTACCAACATTACAAGGCAATGTTGGCTGATGTTATGTGGCCAGATAAGTCAGTCATCCAGACTGTATCCACAGCAACTGCAGAATAGGCTGCTGCCCCTCTATTGTAGTTGAACCTATTGTATTGTATCATTGAGGCCTGCAATCCCTCCCACAACAGGAAGATCCATTCATGAGGGTCACTAAATATAATCACATTTTGATTAATGGCTTTGAGTAACACTTAATTTGGTGACTGAGGAATATAATGTCATTTGAAATATGAAGAAAAGGAGGGCACAGGGAACATTGTTTCAGTATATATGATTAATGCTAGGGTAAAGCTACAGAAAGGGAACTTCAACAATTATTTATGAATATTTGTAAAGAAGAGCAATGACTCAGATCTGGAATAATGCTTTAATTAGTCTCCTTCACAAGAAAAGAGGCATATAGAACATGAAGGACTATACACCTGCAAGGTTCCTATATGTAATGTGCAAGATATTCACTAAAATCATCAAATGCCCACATAGAAAAAAAGGAGAGGAAGGAAGAAGCTGCTTTTAGAAGGGTTGTTGCACAGTACACCATTTTTGAGTGGTTAATGAAATTATAAAATGGAGCAGTGACTATGAATTACCACTTAATCTTATTTTCATACATTGTGAGTAAGAACCTAGTTTCAACAAAATCTGTACTGACAGTCCTTGAGAAACAAAGTGTTGATCCAAACTGTATTAGTATACTGAATAACACATTCTTAATGCAAGACTACATCAGAATACTATAAAATTCAAAACTGAAAAAGCTTACGCTTGGAAGTTCCATATAACCAAAACATTTCTCAGCAGACCTAGAAGAAAATTTCAGATCTTTAAACTTGGAAAAAATGTTTGTGTTACCAGAACGTCCCTAAATCACCTTCTTTTCAGTCACTTCTTCTGTCTGAGAGTCTGAATAACACAATTACAGGATTCACTCTTGCCAATAGTGACAGCACTTAATAAAATTAGAAGAATTATATCAGGTTTAACAATCTACCCTTGCATATACACTCATAAACTGTAAAGATTGTGCTGTAATTATTAACACTGGGCCATGTAATAAATTTGGTAATTGTGTTCTTTTGTTTCATGCATGGAACGAATTTGCAGTAATATTTTATTAGTTTCTCTTTTTCTAATTTTAACGTTTTGTTAATTGGCAAAAAATGGCCCAGTAATTTTAAATACATTATTTATAATTTCTTTTAGTGCCTTGTGTTATGTTGGATTGATTTTAATACTCGTGATACCTACAGAAAGAGCAAAATAAATGTGTCATTTTCAATTCAGTGACTCATTCTTATTTTACTTACAGTGTTTTTATTGCTGATGTTCCTCCAAAAACAACTACTCGTATCACTGAAAGTGCTGCTATGACTGTCAGACCAGTGGAACATCTAACATCTAGTCACACAGAATCTAGTACTGGACGTATGTCTACAGTAGTTTCAACAAGTTTATCTTCACCAACTGCCACTACTGTCACATCAACTATTAAAATGACTGAGTCAGTGTCAGATACTACAGTACTGTCAACAGGCAGAAACACATGGTCTTCAGCTAATACAAGAACTCCATTAGAAGCAGGTACAACTGCATCTCCAACCATATCAAGTTCTCCAGCTGTCAAAAGAACCTCTGGAAGTGATGTGACAGAGTCTTCAACATCACTGTATCAAGTTGGGACGGGATCAGCAGAAGTATCTACAACTGAGATAACTTCTCATTTGACCACAAGACTTCCAGGAAAAGTTATCTCAAACAATACAATATATAATGTCATATTTAGGTAAATCACATAAACTTTTAACAGCCAGGAGGCATTTGTCATTCATCTATAGCTGAAATAGAGTTTTTCAAATAATGGAAAATCCAGGATGGAATGTAACAATATTATGAGAAGGTAAGTTGCTACTCACCATATAGCAGAGATTCTGAGTTGCAGATTGGTACAACATAAAGATTTTCACACTTAAAGCTTTTCACCAATGGCCCCTGACAACAGTAGACACACATACACACACATACACTCATGCAAATGCAACTCACACACACGACTGCAGTCTCAGGCAACTGAAACCACACTCAGTGGCCTGAGACTGCAATCGTGTGTGTGAGTTGCATTTGCATGAGTGTGTGTGTGCCTATGTGTGTCTATTGTTGAGAAATAAGAAGATGGTATCTGTTCTTTCAGACATGTCCAAAAGAACAGATACCATCTTCATATAGTTAAGGCTAACCAGCCATTGACCTTCTTCTACTGTGCTGGATTCACACGCATTGCCGAACTCTTACGGGATTCGGTAAGATTGTGTGCCACGAGTAATGAGTGTAGTGGGCAGCGGCACTACGAATGTAGTGTGTGGACATTAAGCTGGGAATGTGAGTCTCACGAGGAGTGTGCAAGGGATAAATCCCTGCAGTCGCACAATCCTCTGTGCCCTTGGTGGCTCAGATGGATAGAGTGTCTGCCATGTAAGCAGAGATCCCGGGTTCGAGTCCCAATTGGGGCACATATTTTCAACTGTCCGCATTGATGTATATCAACGCCTGTTGACAGCTTAGGGTCTTGATTTACTTATCATTTCATTGCTGACAAAAGCCATTGGCTAAAAGCTTTAAGTGTGAAAATCTTTTTGTTGTGCCTATCTGCGAGTCAGCATCTCTGCTATATGGTGAGTGGCAACTTTCCTCCTCATAATACTGAAATAGAGTGTTTGTTAAGTATGTTAATGACTCATTCTTAATTTGTTCTATGCTTTAATTACTAATTAATTAATATAAGAAAGAATTCAGTTTCATCCTTAGAGTATCTGAGACCTTTATTACAAGGTTGTTTTATTTTTTCCATGTCTTTAAAACTGGCTGCGAAAGTCCCATGTTGAGTGAATGCTGGACCAAAGGCTATTAAGAATTTAACAAGATCTTGAAAATATATTGATAGAATATGTATTGTTGCCTACACTGTGCTGCATTTTATACAAATCTCATGTTGAATAATGTGCCTTTATTCAATGTAGCATCTCCTGTTAATTGTTTCTTTTTAGCAGCCTTATAAGATATTGATTATAATGTCCAAAGCTTAGACTTGTGTTGATACAAAACACCTGTAACTTTTCTTTTTGTGCAACAGTTTAGCTGTTAAACCTCCTTTTTAACAAATTTTTAATTACTGATAACAAAACCTCTCTCTCTCTCTCTCTACCTCCCTCACACACACACACACACACACACACACACACACACACACTTCCCTTCTCTGTTGTGTGTGTGTGTGTGTGTGTGTGTGTGTGTGTGTGTGTGTATTTTGGCATATTATTGCTCACTAATGTGTTTCTTACTTACTCATTAATACATATTATTTTATTTTCTGCATGTATTTCTTGATATGCATGTTTCAGAATAGTATTTCTTGATACGCATGTTTCAGAATAGAAGAAGATTTTGGAAAAATTGTTAGCAAAAATGAAAAACAATTTGAAAATCATTTGAAGATACAGATCCTAGATCAAGTGCATGAAATGCCCAGTAATATGATATATGGCATATATTTAACTAATGGTAAGTATCTAGCTGAATGAAGCACCTTTACACCCCTTAGTCATTGGTTGTCATTAGAGACATTTTAAAATAATAAAAACAATATTTCTAAAAAAATATATTGCTGAGAATGTTTCTCTGCATTGTAGTGTTACGTTATCAGTAATGTGGTATATCTCTCTTCATGTAATGATATAAATTCTGAACAATTTTTTACAAGTACAGAGGGGTCCAAAAAAATGTATCCACTGTTTAAAATTCCATAACTGGCAAACTAATTGACGGAGTTGTCTCATCCTTGATAGTATAATAGTTTGTAGTTCTGGAAATTGCCACACAAGCGTTGTATTGCATTGTTTTGTTTTGTCAGATGACAGTTGCCAGATAGTCAGTGTTTCGTTCTTAGTTGCACCTAGTTACTCGAGTAAACATGGCTGGCGCAAGGCTTACATTCGATAAAAGAAAGTCAGTTTTGAAATGGTATTTTAAGCACGAAAACATTAATGAGGTTCAACGGCAATGGTGTAATGAGTATCAAACAGAGCCACCAACACGTTTAACGATTCGTCGCATTCAAGACAAATTTGAAGCCGAAGGCTGTATTAAAGATGTACACAAACAGCTATCTGGATGACCTGTAACAGTAACAAGTCCAGCTAACTCCATTCGTGTGTTACAACAATTCACTCGCTCACCCCAGAAGTCTTTGAGACAGTGTACCCGTGAAACTGGATTGCGTCGCTCAAGTGTTTGGCAAATTTTGAAGACAGCAAAATGGAAGTGCTATGTCCCACGATTGCTACACGCAATGAACAAGGACGACCCAGATCGTAGAAAGGAGTACTGCGAGTGGTTTACTAACATGGTGCGCAACGATGAAGAGTTTGCAGAGATGATTGTGTGGTCTGATGAGGCACAGTTCAAACTCAATGGTACAGTAAATCACCACAATTGCATCTACTGGGCCGCCAAAAATCCAAACATCCATGTAGATAAAGCAGTGAATTTGCCAGGAGTAAATGTGTGATGTGGGTTGTCATAACAGGGCTTGATTGGGCCATTGTTTTTTGACAGGACAGTTACCGGTGACGTGTACCTTCAGAAGCTTGACACATCCATTTTACCTGCCATCCAAAACTTGTATGGAGACAGAAGAGTTTACTTTCAACAAGATGGTGCCCCAGCCCACTACCAAAATCGTGATAGGGTGTATCTCGACGAAAATCTACCAGGAAGATGGAGAGGCTGTAGAGGTGCTGTGGAGTATCCACCATGTTCCCCAGACCTGACTCCTCTGGACTTTTACCTGTGGGGAACACTAAAGGATGTAGTTTATTGGCAAAAGCCATGCACATTGGATGAACTTCAAGAGTCCATTGTACATTCGTGTGCAAATATCCAACTGAACACGTTGCAGTCAGTAGTTCATGCTGCAGTTCGGCAGCATCGTTGTGTGTGGATGTTAATGGTGACCATTTCAAACACCTACAGTGATATCTTTAAGTTGGACTTTAAGCTACACTTTCACCAAAAATGACACAACTCCTTCAATTAGTTTGCAAGTTATGGACTTTTAAACATTTTTTTGGACCCCTCTGTATAGTGAGTAAATATAATAAGAATCATCCACCTGTAAAGCTGTTTTTAAACATAGGAAAATAGAAATATGTGAAAAATAAGAAAGAAATAACATGAGTAAAAGAATGAAACACACTAAGAATTTATTTCTCGGAGCATATTTTTATGAAAGCTTATGTAAGTTTCACATACTGTAGTGCAAATGCAAATTGAAAAAGAGACATGAAAGTATAAAGTAAAATGGTCTGTGAGTTAGACAACTGGCTCTACTCATCTTAATGCGAAGCCATTGCACAGCATGGAGATAAAGAAACTTGTGGAATTCTCTACCATAATAAGCAAGTTTTTCTTACTTAAAAACTAAAAGGAAAAAAAATAATAACATGACAGTGTGAAATGAGGAAAATGGTAATAAGAAAATGCTCAGAACTGTATGTTGTCATAAGTAAAGGAGACATAGTAGGTAGGACTTGATTATAAATTGTTCTACAGTGCATGTACTATGATTGTGAACCCAGGTCTGAAGGCTATGGTTATGTGAGCATGCAAATAAGTTGAATGCCATTTCCTCAGTTGTTTCCACCCATTGTCATGAAGTCAGTCTTCCTGTTATTTTTTTCATAGCAGAGGGTCTTTTTCTCTTACTCAACTTCTATGTGTACTTTTGAATTGTGTCAGATTTGTTGTTACCAGTAGGTACAATCATACTGAGAACAAGTACTTTTACTGGGATGGAATTATACTAGTCAGATTGGCAGCCCATCCACATCAAGCAATCTCACACAGACAATTGAATAGTGTCCTGGTGATTTTTACAAAGTTCATTGCCATTTTTCAAGACTTGTAGTTTTCATGTTACTTTATTCTCTGAAAGTTATCTTAGAAATTTGGAAGATTACATTTCTATAAACAATTTTGGGGGCATCATCAGGGGCATATGCATCCCATGACTTTCCCCCTGCATCTACATCAGGATGAGGAGAGACAAAGTACAATTTTGACAATATTTCTTCTAGCTTATCACACATTAATGGGAACAAAGAAGGAAAATGATGTGGCACATCAAGTACCCATCACCATCACACGCCTTATGGCAAGATTAACAACAGTGTTCTTGGGTTGTTTCAGCTGTTGATTTAGTGGAGTGTTGGTAGGGAGTTTTGGGGGATGTGTCAAGTTGAAAAGCTCAGCTAGGCAAGGTCTGGCATTAGGAGGGGTTGACGAAGAGGAACAATGTGGGTAGCATAGGGGTTGGATATTAGTATCCCAAGGTGGTAGTAGGATGTTAGCAGGGTGGTAACTTATGGAGGTGGTCTCTGGAATGCTCTTTCAGGTATTGGAGTGCAAGGGACTCAATTTTAGAAGTGTGATGGATGTAGTAGGGATTGCACAGTAGCAGTACCTTGCAAAGGGAACAAAGTAGTTAGCTTTTGCAGTACCAGGTTTGTGACGGGCATGGACAGGTAGAACCTTTAATGTGAAAGTTAGTATGAAACAAGAGGAGCGGTCCAGAGAATGTTACCTTGCCACAGTTTGCGCGGCTGTGTGTGTGTGTGTGTGTGTGTGTGTGTGTGTGTGTGTGTGTGTTGTCCGTAGTATAAGTTAGTTTAAGTAGAGTGTAAGCCTAGGGACTGATGACCTCGGCAGTTTGGTCCCATAGGAACTTGCCACAAATTTACATTTCCAGAGAATAGAATTTTTATGGTTAGTCCTTTGGTTGGTGGGGGTGGAAGTGGGGGGAGGGGGATGGGGGGAATTCCATGGTTTAACAAATCTTAGGCTCTTCCCAGAACCTCTTTCCTGAATCCAATGCCCTCTTCACCCCTATGACGTTCGAAAAATGCACCTACTAAGTGATCTTCAAAATCAACAAACCCAACAATGCTGTATGACCCATTGCAGCAAGTTATTCTTCCCACACTGAAATAATTTCAGCCCTCATAGATCAACACTTCCAACCAGTTGTCAGAAATGTCACATCCCATGTCAAAGAGACCAACCACTTACTTTACTAACTCTTCACCATCCCCACCCCTTTACCTCCTGGATCCCTATTCATCACTGTTGGTGATACTTCCCTGTACACCAACATTCCTCATGCCCATGGTCTTGCCACTATTGAACACAAACTCCCTCATTGTCCTTCAGATTCCAAACCCATTACCTGATCCCTCATACATGTTACTAACTTTATCTTAAGTCACAACTACTCCTCCTTTGAAAGGAAGGTATACAAAGAAATCCATGGCTTAGCCATGGGCACCTACATGGTACCCTCCTGTGCTAACCTGTTTATGGACCATCTAGAGGAAACTTCCCAAAACCCCAAAGCCCTGGTCTGGTTCAGGTTCTTTGATGACACCTTCCCAACTTCAACAGCTTTTCTCCCATCCACTTCACCTGGACCCTGCATTCCTTGATACTGTCCTGCCCTCTGGTGGCTCTATCTGCACCTATGACCGCATTAAACCCACCAACACCAACAGTACCTGTATTTCAGTAGCTGCCCTCCCTTCCACACAAAAAAATCCCTACCATACAACCTGGCCAACTGAGGACAGCATTCACAGACAGGCACTGTCCCGCAGACCTAGTCCACAAACAGATTTCCTGTGCATATCCTAACACACCCCCAATCCTTCCACCACTGCACCAAAAATCAGCTACAATGGAGCACATACCATCCCAGAGTGGAACAACTGAACCACATCCTTTGTTAGTGCTTTGGTTATCTATCACCAACCTACCCAAGATCCCTCAAACCCTTCCTAAAGTGGTCTTCCATCACTCATCCAACCTGTACAGCATCGTTCGTATTCCACCACCATGTCACTCCCAATCACAAGTGGAACAACTGAACCACATCCTTTGTTAGGGCTTTCATTATCTATCACCAGCCCACCCAAGATCCCTCAAACCATTCCTAAAGTGGTCTTCCATCACTCACCCAACCTGTACAGCATCCTATTCCACTGCCATGCCACTCCCACATCCTTTGTTAGTGCTTTGATTATCTATCACCAACCTACCCAAGATCCCTCAAACCCTTCCTAAAGTGGTCTTCCATCACTCATCCAACCTGTACAGCATCGTTCGTATTCCACCACCATGTCACTCCCAATCCCAAGTGGAACAACTGAACCACATCCTTTGTTAGGGCTTTCATTATCTATCACCAGCCCACCCAAGATCCCTCAAACCATTCCTAAAGTGGTCTTCCATCACTCACCCAACCTGTACAGCATCCTTCAAATGGCTCTGAGCACTATGGGACTCAACTGCTGAGGTCATTAGTCCCCTAGAACTTAGAACTAGTTAAACCTACCTAACCTAAGGACATCACAAACATCCATGCCCGAGGCAGGATTCGAACCTGCGACCGTAGCGGTCTTGCGGTTCCAGACTGCAGCGCCTTTAACCGCACGGCCACTTCGGCCGGCTACAGCATCCTATTCCACTGCCATGCCACTCCCAATCCCAACTCCTTGCCACAAGCATCATATTCCTGTGGAAGAACAGGTGCAGTGACTGCCCAATCCAACCATCCAGCACTTCCTATTGCGGTCCTACCACAGAATTATCCCTCCCCATCAGAGGATGAGCCACCTTTGAAAGCAATCAAGTCATATACTTGTAGCTCTGCTGAAATCATTGCACATCTTTTTATACCAGTATGACTACCAGCCAGCTGTCCATGAGAATGAATGGCCACCACCAAACTTTGGCCAAGAGCTGTGTGGATACCCTATGGCTTAACAAACAGCTGAACATAACATATTTGATTTCAATGGCTGCTTCACATTCCGGTACATCTGTGTTCTCCCCTTACCATCAGGTTTTTTTTTTTCTTTAAAAAAATGTTCCAAGATGGGAGTTATCTTGACAACACATTCTCCACTTCTGAAATCATCTCAGCCTCAGCCTACAGTAACATACTCTCCCCACATCCTCCACCCAACAGTTTCCACCTCCTTCTGTCCTATTACCTCTTCTCAATGCATGTCTGCTCACTGCTCACCCTTGTTGTGAACCACTCTCTGCCAACACACCCGCCAGTCTTTTCTCCTTCTCTGCTCCTCTCCTTTTCTGCTCCCATTTTACTCACCCTCCCCTCTCACTCCGTCCCTCCCTCACAGCCTCCTGACAGTGCACCTGGCAGCCTTTCCTGCCACCATCTAGTCTGTGCTGCATGCTCTGCCGGGCAGTGCAGATTTCCACCTCCACACCTATACCCTACTATTCCGCCCCACCCCCTTTCCTGCCCCACTCCGAATTGCTGCTTTCATTTGATGCAATACGGTTTGAGCAGCCAAAAATAATGGTCATGTGTGTGAAGGTGTGCTTGAGCACTCTGTCTTCAGGCCACGAGTGGCCTACCGGGACCATCCGACCGCTGTGTCATCTTCGGTGGAGGATGCGGATAGGAGGGGCGTGGGGTCAGCACACCGCTGTCAGCACACCGCTCTCCCGGTCATAAGATGGTATTCTTGACCGAAGCCGAGTAGCTCCTCAATTGGCATCACGAGGCTGAGTGCACCCCGAAAAATGGCAACAACACATGGCGGCCTGGATGGTCACCCATCCCAGTGCCGACCACGCCCAACAGCTCTTAACTTCGGTGATCTCACGGGAACCGATGCACTGCGGCAAGGCTGTTGCCTGAAGGTGTGCTTGCTTGTGTGAATATGTGTGTGTGTGTGTGTGTGTGTGTGTGTGTGTGTGTGTGTGTGTGTGTGTGCGTGGGTGTGTGTGTTCCTTTCTGAAGAAGGCCTTGTCCAAAAGCTGAAATGTGTAACACTATCTTCATTGAGCCTGTCTGCAGGTCAGCTTATCATCTTTACAGTGAGTAGCAACCTATTCTTTTTGAATACTGTTGATATTCTAACTGGATGTTTCACTGTTTTATCCTCCTTTCTGGGGATTAAATGAGAAGGGAACCACTGCCTGGTGGTGGAGGAGAAACTCCAAAGGCAAAAGGAGACAACCCCAACAGAAAATCCTTTCTTGCATTAGGCCTAACAAGGCAGTAGGAAAGTCTTCATACGTTGCTTTCAAAATACAGACGAGCCTCGGAACGACCAACTCAGAATTTGACCCCACAGCTTCTTCAAGTACGGTAGTGAATGGTGGGAGACTTGATGATATTTATCAGTACAAGAAGATGAAATCAAATGCACTAAAAAATAAACTAAATATTGGCACCCTTAATATATTAACCCTCAACGGAAAAAAAGGAAGAAATAACAGATCTACTAACAGAGAGAAAGTTAGATATTTTGGGATTAAGTGAAACGAAATAGAAGGGAAAAGGTAAGAAGAATTTGAGAGGAGGAGGAAAACTGTACTGTAGTGGGAATAACAGATTTGGAAGAAATGGTGTGACAGTGATGGTGAATAAGAATGTACACAATTGTATTGAATGTGTGAGATATATATGAGACAGGATCATAATCTTAAACCTGACATTCCAAAAAGAAATACTAAACGTTATCCAGATTTGTGCACCTCAAGTGGGATGTAGCAAAGAAGAGAAGATGGACATTGAAAATGAGTTAGAGAACCATATAGAGAGTGCTAAGAGTGATGGGAAATTTTAATGCATAGATAGGCAAAGACAGAAAGTAATTTGAGCAAGTATTGGGATGTTTTGGATATGGAGACAGAAATGAAGAAGGAGAAAGACTCCTGGACTCGTGCCAGAGGAATGGAATGAAAATAGCAAACAGCTGGTTTTGAAGAGAGGAAGTCATGTTATCACCAGATACAGTTGGGATGGAAGAACCAAGAGTGTAATTGATTATATTCTAGTAGATATGGAATGGGGAGAGAAAGTAACAAATTTGAAGGTAATTCCAAGTGTGAGTGCAGATGGAGACCATAGATTACTGGTGGGACAATGGAAAATGAATCACTGTCTGAAAAATAGAAAAAAGAAGAAAGTGATGAGTATATGGGATTGGAAACTGAAGGGGAGTGAAAGTGCTGAGAAGTATAAAGAATTAATCACACAAAAATTTCCAAAAGAAGTTTTCTGTAATGTACAAAAAGACTGGAGTTTATTCAAAGACACTTTAGCTGAATCAGCACAAAAAGTATGTGGTAGAACGTCTGGAAAGGAAAAAATAAGACAGTCAAGTTGGTGGGATGATACCATAATCCGAGTAGTTAGAAGAAAAAATTGAGCATGGAGAAACTGGTGCAAAACTAAAAATGATGAGGACCATAAAAGATATATAGAGGAAAATAAGAAGTGCAAAGAAATAGTGGAAACAGCAAAGAAAAGAGCATGGGAAGAGTTTACAATAAAAATTGAAGAAGATGTGAAGAGCAATAAGAAAATGTTCTATAAAATGATGAAAAATAAAAGGAAGGCTTCTGAAGTACCAGTAAAGATGGAAACAGAAGATGGTACTGTGATTGAAGATCCAGGAAATATAAAAGATCTCTGGAGATAACATTTTAAGAAACTGTTAAATGCTGAGGAGCACGTACACAAGGAAACAACAAATAATGGAGAAACTGAGAGAAGTTGGGAAGAAGAATTAGGACAAATTACACAGGCAGAAATGGAAATAGCTGTGAAGAAGATGAAAGGGGGGAAAGCCCCAGGACCTGATGAAGTATCAGTAGACATGATAAGAGCAGCAGGTCCGGTGGGAATGCAGTGGCTGTATAGAATACCGTCAAGTGTGTAGAGAAATAGTACAGTACCTGGTGACTGGAGAAGAGGAGACATTGTTCCCATCTTCAAAAAAGGCAATAAAAAACTTTGTAAAAACTACAGAGGAATAAACCTTATTAGTCATACATCCAAGATTTTTGAAAGAGTTTTACTAAACTGAATACGTGAAAAGATAGAAAAGGAGTTGTGTGAAGAACAGCATGTGTTTAGGAAAGGAAGAAGCACAACCGACCTGATATTTTCCATCCGTCAACTTATGGAAAAAAGCTGGGAGTATAACAAAAGGGTGATAATGGTTTTTATAGACATAGTAAAGGCATATGACTCAGTTAACAGGTAAAGACTCTGGGAAGAAATGAAGAAGATAGGTATAGAAGATGGATACATTAATGTAATAAAGACGATGTACAGAGGACACAACTGTAGAATTAGAACACCATTGTGGAACTCTGAATACTTTGAAATAAAACAAGGACTTAAACAAGGAAGTATTCTATCTCCTGCACTTTATAATGTTGTGATGGAGGGAATGAATAGGGCAGTTAGAGATATAGTAAAAGAAAAAGACAAAAAGATGATTTTTTGCAGATGATATAGTAATACAGTGTGATAAAGGGATAGATGTACAGTTACAACTTGATGTTGTTGTTGTTGTGGTCTTCAGTCCTGAGACTTGTTTGATGCAGCTCTCCATGCTACCCTATCCTGTGCAAGTTTCTTCATCTCCCAGTATCTACTGCAACCTACATCCTTCTGAATCTGCTTAGTGTATTCATCTCTTGGTCTCCCTCTATGATTTTTACCCTCCACGCTGCCCTCCAATGCTAAATTTGTGATCCTTTGATGCCTCAGAACATATCCTACCAATCGGTCTATTCTTCTCGTCAAGTTGTGCCACAAACTCCTCTTCTCCCCAATTCTATTCAATACCTCCTCCTTAGTTATGTGATCTACCCATCTAATCTTCAGCATTCTTCTGTAGCACCACATTTCAAAAGCTTCTATTCTCTTCCTGTCCAAATTATTTATTGTCCATGTTTCACTTCCATACATGGCTACACTCCATACAAATACTTCCAGAAACGACTTCCTGACACTTAAACCAATACTTGATGTTAACAAATGTCTCTTCTTCAGAAATGCTTTCCTTGCCATTGTCAGTCTACATTTTATATCCTCTCTACTTTGACCATCATCAGTTATTTTGCTCCCCAAATACCAAAACTCCTTTACTACTTTAAGTGTCTCATTTCCTAATCTAATTCCCTCAGCATCACCCGACTTAATTTGACTACATTCCATTATCCTCGTTTTGCTTTTGTTGATATTCATCTTATACCCTCCTTTCATGACACTGTCCATTCCGTTCAACTGCTCTTCCAAGTCCTTTGCTGTCTCTGACAGAATTACAATGTCATCGGCGAACCTCAAAGTTTTTATTTCTTCTCCATGGATTTTAATACCTACTTCGAATTTTTCTTTTGTTTCCTTTACTGCTTGCTCAATATACAGATTGAATAACATTGGGGAGAGGCTACAACCCTGTCTCACTCCCTTCCCAACCACTGCTTCCCTTTCATGCCCCTCGACTCTTATAACTGCCATCTGGTTTCTGTACAAATTATAAATAGCCTTTCGCTCCCTGTATTTTACCCCTGCCACCTTTAGAACTTGATGTGTGGTGGGAAATAATGAAAAGGTATGAATTAAAAATAAATAAAGATGAGAGTGAAGTAATGGTATTTGGAAGAGACAAAAGGATCAACAGAAATATTACTTAGAATGGAGAACCCCTCAAAGTGGTAGACAGTTTCACTTATTTAGGGAGTGAAATATCAAGCGATGGAAGAATAATCAATGAAATTAGTAGGAGGTTAGAGAAGGTAGGCAATTTCTGCCAAACAATGAAACACCTGATTTGGAATAACGAAGTTTCAGAAAAAGCAAAACTCCTTATGTATAAGTGTTATTACTTCCATACTGTCACCTTTGGAGGAGAAACATGGATAATAACAGAAAGGGACTGGAGCAGGCTGCAAATAGGGGAAATGAAATTTCTCAGAGCAGTTAAGGGAAAAACAAGAATGGACAGAGTAAGGAATTTAGATATTAGAAAGGATCTTAAACAAGAAAGTGTGAGAGAAGAACTTTAAAAAAAGGGAAAAAAAAGAGATTAAGATGGTACGGGCCTGTTAAGAAGATGCATGGGCAGAGACTTCCCAAAATTATGGAAGAACTAAAGGTAGATGGAAAAAGACCTAGGGGGCACCAAAGAACACGGTGGAAAATGGGAGTGAGAATATCTGTGGAAAGGAGGGGTGTGACCTGGCAGCAAGTGGTGGAAGAAAAGTGGTGGGAGGACCGACCCAAATGGAGAGGACTTATCAGCACCCAGACCTGGCAGTAGCTGTAGTGGGATACCAATACAGATACAGTAATAATAATAATAATAATAATACATTATCATCACATCATGTCACAACGCCAGTTTCATAGATGCTGGTGACAAATTTCTTCCACTTTTTCAGTTCTCGTATGGCTTTTCCTCACGAATCCTAACCCAAAGGAGACCACTTTCAGTGACATCCTTCTTAAGTATGTCAGTCCATCTTCTTCTTGGCCATCCATCATGTCTTTTCCCAGTTATAGCCATTTCAAGAGACTTCTTGGCTATTGTACCACCTCCAATGCAGGTTGGTGTGGCAATGAGGCAGGATTGGGCCAACAAGTGGTGGAGGAGACATGGAAGCCCAGGAGGCTGCAGGGAAAAGCAGCTGCAAATGTAACAAGTTCTTTATTGACATGTATGCACTGCTTGATACACTGGGTCATTGGCTGGCTGGCCACTGAATTCTGCTGGGCTGGTTGTCTGTACGCTCCTCAGTGCTGACACTGATACTGTACTGAGCGTTGCCAGGCCTATTACATAAGTCAGCAGCATGTTCTCCAGGCCAGCGGCATGTACTCAACAATGGTTTATCTGCTGCGATGCCAGGACATCCACAGCTGCATCATGGTGGTGGATATCCACCATGTTGGGACACCTGTTCGGCAATGGTGGATGATGGCTGGTGTGCACAGGGTGCAACTCACTGCCCCCTAGTCAGGAGTCAGCCATGCCACTAGTTCCAAGGAGGGACTCAGAGCAGACAGCTGTTGCACTGCTGTGGTCTCAGACTGGTAACTTCTACTAGAAGGTCCATGTGGTGTCCTTGTCCATCACAGCTCCATCATCCTTGTGGGACTGCGAGACTAAGAATAATATTATTACAAAAATGTCCAATATTTACAGCTGACAGCAGCTTGCTTGTTGTGCTTATGCTCCACTACCAGTCATGTATCCAAAAGCACCACTGCCACTGTCACTGTGGTAATCTCCCTTGCCCCTTGCTGTATTTGTCTGTGCAGTACCACTGAGTTACCTATTTCAGCAAGCTAATCTGCCCCACAAAATTACAGTGACATTGTTGAATTATTACACTGACAACATCTTGCACTCACTTGCTGTCAGCACTGCTCCAATACACTAAATAGGCTTCACACTAATATGCCCATATGTGGACAATATGCTGCACTATTATGATTTCCTCTATCCATTTCAGATGACCATACCATCTTAATCTAGATTGATGAGTTTTTCCAGTAAGCTGAGTTTTGCGCCTGCACCTGTTCTGTTCCTTTCATTCCTTATCTTACTCTGTTTTCTTTGCTTCAGCATAGATTTAATAAACTTCATTTCAGCATATGTTTGTTTGCTTGGCCACCTTTCACTGCTGCTGTTAAAATCAGTTATTATTGGTCTTCCATCTTAAGCTTACTGCACTTTAATCAGAGAGAATTACACTAGATGTGTTTTGCTTTTATTTATAAATAATCTTCCATGACTACTGGTGTTTCTTTACATATTCTCCAAACCACTGCTTCTCACCTCCTTTCTAGCTGTGGCTGATGTCAGAAGACACTGATTCACATATGCACTTGGGAGTTTTTGCCATTCTGCAATATTTTTTGTGCTGCATTATTTACATTTCACTTTTGTAAATTTAGTAAAGGTTATGTGTCATTCTCACTCTGCACAGTAACATCAACCACTGCTAACAAGGAGGGAAGAAGCAGTGGTTTGGAGTATGCATAAAGAAACACCAATAAACATGAAAGATGCTTTATAAATGAAAGAAAAACTCTTCTGGTGTAATTCTCTTTAATGAAATTGCAGTAAGCTCAAGTTGGAACATCAATAATAACTGTTTCATTTCAGCATCTTGATGTGGTTATTCTCTCGGTGAAAGCATAGGTCTGCAGTGAATAGGTCAAAATGGGAATGTGGTATGTACTGTAGATGATTAGCTTTGGTTTTGTGTGTTATCTGACTGTCTCACATGAGTTACTTTACGTGATTGTGAAACTGGCAGCTTTATATGTACCATTTAGAACTTCAGTACCAGTTAAGTTTTCACAGTCTATCACAATTCCCAAATATGGGAAATGTTGCACATCCTCAAAGGATCTTTCAGTGAGCTGTAATTCTGACTGTTCTTCTTATCTGCCTACCTTTATGACCACGGTATTTGATTTACTTGCTTTGAGACCGAACTCCTCATACTCATTGTTTCATGTATTCAGTTGTATTTGGATTACATTTTCCATTTTTAGCTTTTATTCATCTGCCACTTTTGGTATCCTGCCAGTATCTCTTGAACCCATCACTTCTTGCCTTCTCCCTTCATCTTTTCAGTTCTTCTTTCAGCTTAAAACCCTGGTAGTTTTTCAGTTTCTTTCTAAATGCATTCCTGTCCCTGCTTTTGTCCTCCAAGATAACGATTTCTTTAAGATCTCTATCACTTTTTTTAGAACAATACCAGTCTTTTTGGTCTTATGAAATTCCAGATTTTCATTGTTAAATTGTCATCAGACATTCTGACAATGTGTGCATAGAAAAACAATCTTTTCTTTTTTATCAATGATGTTACTGGTTCAATCTTTTTATACAGTTCCTCATTCTATATCAAACACATGTGCTTATAATGAATCTCTTTCCATTACCACAACAAGTTTATTTTATTTCAAAGGAAATAAGAAGCACACAATGAGAAATGTATCTAGACCACAAATTGAATGCAGTAGGGTATGGCTAAAGGGCACTTACGGTGTCAGTGACTCTTCCACAGTGTGCTGCTGTTGGCAGTTTGTTTCCATGTTGTAGCTCATTAGGTAACAGTCTATGGTAGCCAGTTATAATTGCTGAATGTAATGACTTGTTTTTAGTGGAATATATGAATTCATACTCTTGTTTTTGATGTGGTGAGCATGAGATTGACAATTATTGACCTTGTTATTATAAGGTTGATTGCTGGATTTTATATTTGTTTCTTGTGTTGGTTGCTTCACAGCATATGACAGAATTTCTAGGGATATTGTTTCATATTCCAATGTTACAGTTTGGTTGTGAGTTAGCAAAGTCAATGTATGCGATTGGAGGAAATTCACTGTTGTGACAGACAAATCTTATCATAGCCTTCTGATCATTTCAAAAACTTTGTAGAGTATTTTCAGAATATCCTGATTTCTGGTGTGACTGTTAGGCAGGAACCTAAGAGAAAACTGGAAATATTACTGAATATTCTGTTTTATTTCACAGCATTCTGTGCAAGTTATGTAGCCTTAGAACAACAACATATAGTAGATTTCATTATCTTAAAAGGAGTACTTTATTTATTTATTTATTATAAAAAATATAAGTATATATGACATATACTTAAAGACACTGGGTGACATAGTTTTATGCTTTTGTGGGCAAAACATAACAGTGAATTGTAGTTTATTCATCTCATGACATACACTTGCAATTAATTTATTTTGCTTACAGGAGACTTGTCAAAGATTTACAATACAATGACAATGGTTTTTATACTAATAAATAATAATATAACACTAAAATGTATTTATATATTTATAGTGGGATATGTAACAGTTTGTATCTAGCTCAAATTACCATTTTGTTCTGCATGAATTCATCCACTGAGTAATAGCATTTCAGTATCAGTGTTACAGCTTTTTTTTTCTGTGGAACTAAATTCATCAGCATTAACTTTTGACTAGTATATTGACTAGTCCCCGTGTATTCATAGTCAGAATCTGCAAAGCATATAATCCTTTTGGTTTGAGAACCATATCATAGTGTCTTAACTTGTCTCTAGTACTCGGCAGTTTCTTATTGTAGAAGTTTTCACCAGGTTATAAGCTCAGTCCAGTTTACAGATCCTAAGACTGATCATTTCCTCTTCTGAGCAGTTCTGTTGGGTTACCTCAACTAGGTATCTAAATTTCTTCACAAGATTAATCTATCCTTGGTTTAAAACCATCCCTTCTGGCCCGTCACTGATGTTTGCCACATATTATGTTTTTTTTTCAAAGGGGCCAATAATCCTGCTTCCTCAGCTATCTCTGTCAATTGCTCAGTCTTCATGTTTGCTGAGTTAACACTCTTGGCAAAAATGGCTAGGTCTTCCACAAAGCTCAAGTAATCATTGTACACCCCTTTCAGTTTGGTCCCTAGTCTTATCCATTCTTCTTCATTCAGTGCGTTTCTCCATTCTCTAATGACTTTTTTCCAAAACACAGATAAACAAGAGTGGAGAGATTCCATTGCATTGTTTGATCCAGTTTTGATTTCAAAGGGCTCCAAGATCTTCCTATGAATTTCACTTTGATACAGTGTTAGTTAGAGTCTGCTTAATCAGAATTGTTGAAGTGTTATCCACTCAAGATTCTTCCAGAACACTGATGATGACTCACGGTCAACTGAGTCATATGCTTTTTTTAAATCAATCAATACAACCACATAGTCATACCTACCAGTCATCTCATTCCTGACTATGCTTTCCAGGCTGAAAATCTGTTCTGCGTAAGAACATCCTTTTTTGAATCTGGTCTGGTATTCACCAGTATGTTCATTAAGATGATCTTCAGCTCTGTTCTGGACTGCTTTGGAGAGGATATCGTATGGAACAGATAGTAATAAAATATGCCTGTAATTATTAAATCCTTTTTGTCTCACTTTTTATGGAGTGGGTGGATTAGTGCCGACTGCCACTCATCTCTCCATATATCCTCAGAGTTCATCTAGTATGTTCATAGTATCTTCTTTTGCAGTTTCAGGAGCTTTGCCACAATTGATTCCTCTCCAGCTAATTCATTATTCAGCTCAACATTACACTTTACAGGTAGTGAAAATTTGTGAAGCTGTGCTTGGATTGGCTAGTATGTCAACATCTGTGAATTGTAGAACAATCATCAGCAACTATAAGATTTAGAAAGAATCAGAGAAACACATTACCCAATCAATAGGCTAGTAGTGTGAAACATACATAATCGATTAGTCAAATTGAAACAAAAATGTTATTTAGTTTAAAGCTATGGATACTGCCCGCTCATTCATTTTATAGTGATAACATCTTGCTTATATCACAAATTAATATACCTTTTACTAGGTTTATTCATCAAGTGAAATTAATTTACAGGTAGTATTGTGGCAACACTGAGGCTAGTTGACACAGATGTACAGAAAGTGAGTGTAGTTTTGCCAACACTGGTTGAAATGCTGAGAACTGGTGGACTAAAAATTAATGGAACCAATGGTGCTCCCTTAAGTATACCACCTCAGAACATCACAATCATCCAGCAGACAATGGAACCACCTGGTGCGTAACTTTTTTCATCACTGATAAATATTAATTTTCTTGTAGTTGTTCATCTACATTTCCCCTTTACCACTTTCTTCTTGCAGTTGTTACCTTTCATAGTAACTTAACTATATTATTTACATTTTATATGAACTTTTTTTATTATCTCTTTACTTATTATTTTTATAATAGGCTGATTTGATACTATTTGTACTTAGATTTATAATAAGTCTGCTCCTGAGATGGTCTGTTCCATGCAATATAAATTTATGTAATTTTCAAGCCACAACAATTTTTAGGTGTACCTCAGTCAGTAAAAATGGGACTATTGTAGGATCATTTTGTTGTCTGTCTGTCTGCCGGTCTGACTGTTGAGACCCCTTTGTCTCAAGAATTGGCAGTGTACATAACTTAAACTTCTAAGTCAATGCAATCAAAAGATATGGTCATATAGTTCAAATATTGTTATACTTGCAAACTCACTCATCAAAACCTATAGATGAACTATCTATAAATACGTTATCCTGATGGTTGAGCAATAAACCACATGCCTGCAAACTGAGAGGTCATAGGATTGTATCTTGGTCAGACCACGGATTTTTCAGTCTTTATTTTAACCTAGCCTTCACCTCCCAATGATAGGAATCAACAGAAACAATGTGTGGTTCAGATTCCATATTAAACAGTAGGTATCCTTGCCGCAGTTGGGTAACTGAGGTAGGTTATATTTGGGGTATGTTACAGACACACAAGTTGCTGAAGTGGTATCCAGTAGAAAGACTTGCACCAGGCTGTTGGGTCACGGGTGATTATTACTATTATCTATATACATAATTAAATATGTGCTGAAACCTCAATAATTTTTGCACTATTGATGTGGCTCGAAAACTGAGAACATTCTCTCCTTCTTTGCCAGCATGAAAGAATTAGAGGACATGTTCATTTATAAACAATTTATTTTAATCGTAAAACTATTCTGTGGGATACTGAATTCTGTGAATCAAAGAACTGCTGCATATTGAAAGTAGTGTCAGTGATAGCATTAACTTCATGTTTTGAATGTGCCTTTAATACAACTGAAAATAAAATTGTTCTGTAAAGATAAATAGCACACTGATTTAAAGATTCCCACATTTTTCTGCTTACCTCATTTTTATGTATTTTAAATGTTATTCTGTAGAAAAGGCATAAAAGTTAATAATCTCCTAACAAGATGAGAGATGATATGTTGAATGAAAAGATGTAAATAGTTTATATAGTTAAGATAAGACTGATAAATTAAGATGTAAAATATTTTATACTTCACTGCAAATTTACTTTCTGTAACAGAATTTAGCATAAAATGTCAATCTAGAAAGCCATAATGATGTGCATTATTTTATTTTATTGTTTTGATTGCAAAGTTTTTTGAATAGAATTACCAGTTTGCTATACAGTAGCAATCTTACTATAGAAGTAAAAGAAAGTTCATTACTAGCTACTACATTAAGAAATAAAAAAACGGATGACAGAAGTATAATAAAAAGCCAATATACCTCATTCTGCTGTGCAGCAGTAAGTCATAACATGTAAAAATAACATGAGTCAAAATTGCCACTTCATGCCAGTTATATAAATGATGTAATTCTACCCCAGAGGTCATTGGTGCATGCACAACATACAAATAATTATACAAAGTAACTGAAACTAAGTTTGTTTAAAAGTAAAGTTCTTAAAAATATTTGCAGTTGTATATGAGAAAGCAACCATATGAAAAAGATATTTGCCTTCTGACAGTTTAAAACTAGCCAGAATTTAAAAACATGTTCAAAAAATAAGAATTTTTAGATCATTCTGAAAATAAATATATTGTGATGGCTGTAAACTTAGTCTCATAAAGGAAGAAGATGGAATAAACTTTGAGAAAATGCATGTTGTCCTATTCCCTCATATTCCAGTCCATATTTTGATTAAAGTAATAATTAATAAAAATAAAAATGAAACAGGAACAGACATGAAGTAATGAAAAACAGTAACTTATAGGAGTAACTTACAAGAGTAACATAAATAACAGACAATATAATTTATAGTGGGGAGGTAGTGAAGGGCAGCTTGTTACTAGGAACTGAAATGCAAGGAAATAAGTTCTTCAGAGATTCTGAAGTAAAAGTTTTGAAGTTACTTTGCTCATTAAGAACAAAATCAGGATGCTGTCTCTTACTAGCAGATTTAAGTTCCTCCAGAATGTTGAAGTACCGTACCTATTTTTGGAAGCAGTGTGCAAAATCCTTAAATTTCGAAATCTGTGAAGAACTTATTTCCTGACATTCGAGTTCCTAGTGAAAGTGTTATTCCATACCATCAAAGGCTTTCAGAGGTTAATAGTGGCACCTTCATCTACACATCTTTGAGGATTTTCAGTACATGGGGCAGGGTGCTGCTTCCTGCAGGATCATCCACTACCTTCAATATCACAACAAGAATTGTAGATGTATTTTTTATTTTTTATTTTGTATGGTATAGAAAAGCAGTGTCTTTAATGTTGTTGTCCCACATCTGGTAACTCCCTTTTCAGGTATGATGTTCACAAAGGTAAAACTTTGATGCTAGTAAGTTTGTTGAATATTTTGTAGGTTTTATGTTTAAATGCAGTAATACTGTTAATAGTTCTTTATGGAATGATCTCTTCTTATGTTTTAGACAGAAGGAGCTATCTAGTAGCTCATGTCAGATAATTTTTATTCCTGTGGTCACAGAAGCTTAGCCTTTTTGGTAACTCTCACAAATTCTAGCTGATTGCTGATGTAGAATCTTATTTAGGCCTGCTGTATGTGATACTATGTAATAAAAGTCCGATTTTTTGATAGTAATGAAGGAAATTAAGGGCTTGATAACATTTCCCTTTCTCAAAATGATGTGATAACTGACACTTCATCATTTCACAATGTACAAAATTTCTCTTACTGTCCCACTAATATTTTACATGTCTAATTTTATCCATTGATATCACTCTGAAAAACTTCACATTTACTTTTCTTGAGTGGTATTTTGTTCCCATCTGCATAATAATAGTGGCTCTTCATCCACATTCTATTTGAATCATTGATCTTCACTGTGAGGTGTCTGTATTTTAATAAAAATTTTATTTACAATATTTATGAAGGTGGAAAAATGAAACTGGTTCAGAAAATTAGTCTGACAGGAAATAACTTATCCTAGTTAGTGAAGATGAGAATTGCTCTTCATAGGAGATACAGCACCCAAAATGTGAGACATACATAACAGCCCTACTTAGTTGTATTTTATATTAAATTTCAGTTCCTTCGGTGTGTGGGGTTTTTTGAGTACACATGACACTTTAACCTACCCAATGGCTAGTCAGGCTGTTTTGGAGATTTTACTGCCTTTGCTGAAGGTCCTCTCCCCACCAAACACATCATGAATTCAAGTTCTCACACTCATTGCTTCTGTTCTAGTCCCTAATTATCTACTTGATATTTACATCATGATGTCACAAAGTACCAGGACACTTTTTCGACCAGTTTTACTATGGCTGATGAAACACGCATTATCAACTTCCGTGGTTTGAATACTACTGATATGTAAAAATCATATTTTCATTTTTTCTTTAATATATATATATATGACCCTAAATGCTCAAGTCTTGTCTTAAGTTCATTTTTGTTCATTTACTTGTTATTTCAGTGCATGTATGGCAGTGTGCTAAAATATGTCAACCGCTGTCTTTCAGAGGAACAATATGCAGTTGTGTATGCTGTTAGTGGGACAGTGGTTGTAACCTCAGCAGCTGTTGTCACCGCCATAGCAACTGCCATATTTGTGAGAAGACGCACAGAAAAGAAGCACATGCAGATGGTACAGGTAAAATTTAATTTGTGTCATATGGCTTACACTGTAACAACTGATGTACAGATTCATACAGTATTATTTAATGTTGTAGATTTTTATGAAATTAAAATTTCTAGTTGTTTACAAATTTTCATATAAGACATGAACATATGGTATATGTTTTTCAGTTTTGATATCCTGTAGAATAGTAAATTATTCAAAAGTATCTTTTGAATGTTCCTACCCTGCACTATTTTTCAAGGTAATCATCCAATTTCTGTGAAGGTGTTTGTATATTTTGTATAGAAAAAGCTTTTCTTGTCCTAAATGTTATAGTGGGCTCAAGATGCAAACTGCTGAGGCATTAATTCAAATACAGGGTAAAAATTTCAACAGCACAAATATTCAATCAGTGTAACTGTGTTCATTATGTATTACCACACTTACCACCTCATGCAACTTGAAAGAATTGCAGTGCTTCCTCTGAAAGAATCATTATTATTTTAAATCAATCCCATTAAATGTTATTTTGCAACTGCTAAACAACCTTTGTAGGAAAGGAGTCCTTTTTGTAATTGCCAGAATGTAACAAGGCATGTTCTATGCATCAGTAGAGACTCTTTCAGTTCATTACCTGACATTTGTCACCATGTGTACATTGGATAAATTAGGCCCAATTCCAAACTGTGTGGTTTTAGATGGTCAATAATTGTTTTAGTCATTCCTAAACTGTCAACATGCTTCCATTTAAAACAAGATACTGGCCATCAAACGTCTTCCTTCTACAAATGTGACAAATAACAGGTACTTCCAGAATATTCTGTGCATTCTGTTACTTTCATGTGGTCATGCATTACATGTCAAGACATTACACATGAGGCTGAGTACCTTATCCACATCTTCAAGAACCACATGTAAAATGAGATTATGGACAACTCCTCTGAGATGATGTTTATAGTATTTCTCAGCACATATGGAATGACAGTAGTCAGCTGCCACATTGCATCAGGAATAATTCATGATCAGCAGTTGAGAATGATTTTCACTTCCACCATACTACATTTCTGATAGCAACCTGTCATTTGACAGTGCATTTTTCAGCGAATATAGTAGTACAGATGAAGATTGTCATGACTGAGTGACAGAAAACATTGTTTGCCAGCAAGTTAATAACACGTATGGTATCACCACTACACCAAAATAATCATCTGCAGTCATCAACCTTTCCAGAAGACAAGGATATCCATGAGCTGTTCGGCAACTCTTTTCATATGGTTATTCAGCCACTCCAGGACTCACTCGAAAAGGATGTCCGATGCTCTGAATGTTCATCACATTTTCAGCTACTGGCTGAGTGCTGTGAGGATAACTACTTCAAACCAGTACCACCTCTGAATCATCTGTAGGCTGCTGAGGGTGACACTAGTAAGCTGATGTCTGTCAGCATGCTGCCACAAAGATCAAACATAATCATGTGTATGTATGCCCATGTATCATAAACAAGAAGGAAGCCTCTGGTAACTTGGTTTGACAATTATGAAACTTAAACAGGTTTGTACAAGTGAAAATTCAAGCAGAGATTGTATAAACCACTATTCATAGCATTTGAATAAGGCAGTTAAATCCACTGTCAAAATATTGCGTGTTAAAGTAGAAGTATCTACCCAACTGGACAAACACAGATCATTTTAATTTTTCATATCCCCATTTCAAAGCAGTGATCTTTTTTATTGCTATTTGTTTATTGCCTGTATAAGCCTTCTGAAATAGCATATTCTGTGCACTCTTTAAATTTATTTGAACTGGATTTTTTTTGTTACCATCTGTAACTAATGCATTTCTACCATTCTGTTATTACACTCAACCATCACTACATTAAGTGTAGCTGGCCGCTGCGGCCGAGCGATTCTAGGCACTTCAGTCTGGAACCGCGCTGCTGCTATGGTCGCAGGTTCGAATCCTGGCTCGGGCGTGGATGTGTGTGATGTCCTTAGGTTAGTTAGGTTTAAGTAGTTCTAAATCTAGGGGACTGATGACCTCAGATGTTAAGTCCCATAGTGCTCAGAGCCATTTGAACCATACATTAAGTGTTTTTGTTATGTTCATGCTGTAGTCTTAATGTAGGCTTTTGATTTTCATATTGGTTTCTAATTACCAGTATCAAATGTCCTCAGTTCACACAAATCCCTGTACTTCATGCCATTTTTACTGGTTTACATTGTCAGGTAGTGCATTCTCCGACATTAAGAGCTGTTTTCTAGCTTCTGTTCATAATTCATCTTATTTTTACTTCTTGTGCTCTAGTATCATGTCCCTTTCTGAAACGTGCTACCCTCATGGTAACTGTTCATCCATGTAACATTTAAATATGTTCAGGATGACTTTGAAGAGAAAACACATTATTGTTTGCAATTAATCTTAACTTGTAGTAGATACACCACAAAAGACCACTTATCTACCATGCCCAACATTCAGAATGCACCTTTCCTCTGCCTATCAGTTTATTAGTATTCTTCAACTGTAATCCTGTGGAGTGACCTTACAGAGTGCTATCAACTGAAGACACCTAAACAGGCACAGAAAATAATTTTGCTTAAATAGAATGGATTAGGATATGCTGTGTCTTCCATTCCAGCATGATCATCTGAGTTTTGGACTGGGAATGGCATTAGTGTATCTATCTACTATTTAGATAATCATAGTTTACTGTTATCGTTTTCTTAGTGAGAAGGTATGAGTGATGTGATGTAGGATATGGCCTTGGCCTGCAAAATTATGATGTATGTCACATAGTGGACAGTGCTGAGGCATATGACATAGTTATCAAAATGGTTCAAATGGCTCTGAGCACTATGCAACCCAACTTCTGAGGTCATCAGTCACCTAGAACTTAGAACTAAGTAAACCTAACTAACCTAAGGAGATCACACACATCCATGCCCGAGGCACAATGCAAACTTGAGACCGGAGTGGTCGCTCGGCTCCAGACTGTAGCGCCCAGAACCGCACGGCCACTCCGGCCGGCTGACGTAGTCATCCCCAAGACATACTTCAAGATAAGACTAACACATATCCCTAGACCAGTAAAGGTCATGCTACTCAGATCACTTACTAGATGATTTCACAGGGATATCTGAAGATGGTGACAAGTACCATAGCAATTTTATACGACAGTGTTGCCCCAAAACCGCTTAGTTCCAGACAACCCAAAAAACTTAAGATTGGTCGGGAAGAAATCATATGATGGAGAAGGGATTCTCAACAGAACACATTTATGACAGCCTTCTCAATTAACCCAGATGAATCAATGGAAGACGTATGAAAAGTTACTGCAAAAAGATTCATCAGACCAGATCAGTAACCTCGACAAAAACAATCCAAAAATATATTGCTAAACAAACCTGGTAGCAGAATGTTGAAAACCAGAAGGTGATCAAGGAAAAAAATATAATCTTTAAAACCTGATGGTACATTTCTTGATACTTTCAGTGATATTGACTCCAAAAATTAGCAGCAGAAAGAGCAGTGGATGCTGAAAAAGTCTGACACTGTCAGGATCTGTACAATCATTTTGATCTGCTGTCAGGAAAAAACGACATTTATTGCCTTGGGATGTCACAGAACTGCTCAACCCAGGGAACTGGGCTTGTCATGCATATGAGTGGAGCCAACAATAAACAGTGATGAGATCAAACAAGCCATCTCCAGTGATGATCAGACTATTTTGCTGATGTCAGCAACAAAGAATTTGCACCTCCACCAATCACAAATTCTGGTTCTATCTCTGGATCCTGTACCTAATTACAGCTGAGGAAGTTGTGATTGCCATCAGGAAGATGAAAAACGATTAAGCAGCTCACTCAGATGATGTAGCTGTGGAAATCTGGTTAATGTCTGCGATGTCTGTTTCAGAATTCCTTGCCACACTTTTCAACCAGATAACTACTGAGAACAAACTTTCTTGCACATGGACAATTATCACAACAGTTTCAGTCTCGTAGGGTACAGAAGATGTGAGTGACTGCTCAACTTACTATCCTGTTTGAGTTCTCTACCACACACTGATAATATTTGAATGCATGCTGGACAGTAGACTCAGAGGAATAGTCACAGTAACATCCACAGAGTCTGGATCCATTAAGGACCACAACATTATCTATGCAATCCATACCACATGTCTATTGATAGCAAAGCATAGGGAGAAACAGAAGTGCGTACATATTGCATTTCTGGACCTAGAAAACGCATTAATTGATTCTCACATGACCTCATCTGGTAAACTCCTCATTGTCATGAAGTCCTGGAGGTCTATGTGAGCAAGGTACAGCTTCGGTATTGTAATACCACTTGTGTGGTCCTGAGCCCAGCTGGAATTACTGCACCTTTTGTTATCACTTTTGGTGTTCAACCAAGTCTCTGCCCTATCACCACCATCATGCACCCTCTGAAGGGATAGAACAGTGGTTGACTTACAAACACCACATTCTTGTACACTTCATTATGTGGATGATGTGATCCTAGCCCAACAAACATGCCTTGAACTCCAGCATGAGGTATAAACTTGAACGAACAGGCTGGCTGAGAATCAGCTGTGCCTTAATAACCCAAAGACTGAATACCTGGAATGTGGCACCCAAATCAGTGGTACTATCAGAATCAATTACCAAAACTTGCAGCAGCCCATGAATTTTAAATACGTGGATCCATTGTCACTTCAAACTATAATGTCACTTCTGATATCAGATTGAGGATAAACTCAGTCTGACTCAAGTGGATACAAGTTACAAGAGTCTTCTGTGATAAAAAAGATTTCCCGACATCTGTAGGTAAAAATTTAAAAGACCACAGTCTGACCAGCGGCCATTTAAGATGCAGAGTGCGATTCAAATGTGGAAAAGAATGAGGCAACTATTCACACAGTGGAGGCAAATATTATTTGATGGACTTTCAGAATGACTCAAAATAACCAAATGGTGAAGGAGCTTGTTGGGCGAAGATTTAACATCATTCCAGTTGTGGATAAAGTGAGGAAAGCTCATTTTCACTCATGTGGTCAAGTAATGAGAATGAAGGACAACTCTGTTGCAAACCCAGTCACCAAATTTTTCCAGCAAGTTCAACAGGCAAGACATTTCTTTTAAACCCAAAAATAACAAAAACAGAGTGAAATGGATGGGATACACCAACACAGCAGATCTCCTGCATGTGTGACACATGCTAAGAAAGAGATTACTATTATGTGGTGTGCTATTGTGTAGAAACAACTACATCTAAAAAAATCATTGAACTTACATAACTGAACATAAAATGTGATGAACTCGATGAGCCATGAAAGAGCGAAGACTGTGAACAGATTTTCCAGTTATTTCATATTTTGCAAAAACTCACTATTGAAGAAAAATGTCCTTATGTTATTAATGTCTTATTCATGTTCTTTCTTTTAAAAAAATTCATATGCCATAGATGTTGATTCCTCCTCTCCCTCTCTTCATTTGTCAGATAACAATTGATATTGTTGTTGTGATCTTTAGTCAATAGTCAGGTTTGACGCAGCTTTTCAAGCTAGTCTATCCTGTGCCAGCTTATTCATCTCTGAGTAACTACAGCAATAAACATCTACTTGAACCTGGTTACTGTTTTCATCCCTTGAGCTCCCTCTACAACTTTTAGTCCCCACTCTTCTCTCAGTACCAAACTGAATATTCCTTGATGGCTCAAAACATATCCTACCAACCAGTCACTTTATTTAGTAAAGTTGTGCTATAAATTTCTTTTCTCCCCAATTCAAACCATTATCTACTCGGTAGTTATGCTCTCTACCCATATAATCTATGGCATTCTTCTACAGCGCCACATTTCAAAAGCTTCATAATCTTTTTGTCTGAACTGCTTTTGCGTGTAATCAGAATACTTGCTGGAGCTCATCCAAGATCATCCTGCAGTCACTTATTTAAAGAGCTAGAGATCTTCACTGTAGCCTCACAAAATATATATATATTCACTTATGAAATTTGTTATTAACAATCCAAACGAATTCAAAAGTAATAGCAGTGTACATGGCTACAACACTAGGAGAAAGGATGATCTTCACTACTCAAGGTTAAATATAACTTTGGCTCAGAAGGGGGTAAATTATGCTGCCACAAAAGTCTTTGGTCACTTACCTAATAGCATCAAAAGTCTAACAGATAGCCATATAGCATTTAAAAGGAAATTAAAAGAATTTTGAATGGCAAACTCCTTCTACTCATTAGATGAATTTTTGGATATAGTAAGTGGGTAATTTCCCCAACCCCCACCAAAAAATAAATAAACAAATAAATAAAGTGCCATGTAATATTTTGTGTAATGTGTAATATCTTGTATAGACATCTTTTATTAACCTGACACATTCCACATCATTACGAAGTGTCATATTCATGATCTAAGGAACAAGTACTAATCTAATCTCTAATTGTTGTTGTATCTGTTCCATACCAGGCTACACTCCAAACAAATACCTTCAGAGAAGACTTTCTGACACTGAAATTGACATTAGATGTTAACAAATCCTTTTTTCAGAAATTCTTTCCTTGCTACAGCTAGACTGCATTTTATATTCTCTCTAATTTGGGCATCATCAGTTATTTCACTGCCCAAATAATAAATCTCATCTACAACTACATTTGCTAATCTAATTCCCACAGCATCACCTAATTTAATTTGACTAAATTCCATTGCTCTTATTTTACTTTTATTGATGCTCATCTTATAATCTCTTTTCAATATGCTATCTATTTTGTTGAAATGCTTTTCCAATTTCTTTGCTGTCTCTGACAGAATTACAATGTCATCAGCAGACCCCCAAGTTTTAATGTCTTCTCTCTAAATTTTATTTCCTTCTCCAGATTTCTCCATTTTTCCTTTATGGTTACTCATTGTACAGATTGAATAACACTGGGGATAGGCTACAACTTGTGTCATTTTTCCCAACTGCTGCTTGCCTTTTACATCTCTGACTGTTATAACAGCAGTCTGGTTTCTGTACAAGCTGTATATAACCTTTCACTTCCTGAATTTTATCCCTGTTTCCTTCAGAATTTCAAAGAGTGTATTCCACTCAACATTGTCAAAAGCTTTATGCAAGTATACAAATCCTGTAAATGTAGGTTTGCCTTTCTTTAACCTGTCTTGTAAGATAAGATGTAAGGTCAGTACTGTCTTGCATGGTCTTACATTTCTCTGAAGCCCAAAATTATCTTCACTGAGGTCGGCTTCTGTAAATAACTCATTTCAGTATTATGCAACCATGACTTATTAAACTAATAGTTCAGTAGCATTAACACCTGTCAGTAACTGCTTTCTGTGGAATTATTACTGTCTGAGGGTATTTTGTCTGTCTCATACATCTTGCGCACCAAGTGGAATAGTTCTGAAGGAATTCTGTCTTTTTGAGGGGCCTTGTTTTGACTAAGGTCTTTCAGTCATCATCCTCTTCTTTATTTATAATGTTGTGTTAAAGTCCATTTCCCTTGTAGATTGACTCTATATATCCCTTCCACTTTTCAGTTTTCTCTTTTTTGCTTATTACTGGCTTGCCATCTGAGATCTCGATATTCGTACAGTTGCTCGTCTTTTCCCCAAAGGTCTCTTTAACCTTCCTATGTGTGATACCTATTTTTCCCCTAGCTGTACATGCTTCCATGCATTGAATTTGTCCTCTAGCTTGCTGCTTAGACCTATTGCATTTTCTGTCAGTCTCATTTTTTAGACGCATATATTCCCTTTTCCCTGCTTCATTTTTATAATTTCCCCGTTTGTCAATTAAATGCAATATCATCTGCGATATCTGTGGATTTGTACTTGGCCTTGTCTTTTTACTTATATGTTCATCTGCTGCCTTACTGTTTCATCTCTGAAAGCTACTATTCGTCCACTACTGTACACTCTGCTCTTGTTTCAGTGAAAATTTACCTATTGCTCTCTCTGAAACTCTCAATAACCTCTGGTTCTATCAATTTATTCAGGTCTCATCTCCTCAATTTCCAAACTTTTTACAATTTCTTAAGCTTTAATCTACAGTTTGTAATGAATAAATGGTCAGATTCAACATATACCCCTGAAAATGTCTTATAATTTAAAATCTTATTTTTCAATCTCTGCCTTACCATTAGCTAATCAATCTGAAAACTTCTATTTGTTTCAGATCTCTTCCACATATACAACCTACTTACATTAATCTTAAACAAACTTATAGCAATGATTTATTTATGTTGTGTGCAAATTAATCTTAAACAAACTTATAGCAATGATTTATTTATGTTGTGTGCAAAATTCTATCAGGCAGGTTCGTCTTTCATTTTTTTCCTCCCCCCCCCCTCCCCCAACCCCCACCACCATCCCCCATCCCCACCACCTCCACTCCGTATTTCCCTACAAATTTTCCTTCTCTTCATTTTCTTACAATTGATATAGTTACCATAAAAGGCAAAGGTCCCGAATTCGAGTCTCAGTCGGGCACACAGTTTTAATTTGCCAGGAAGTTTCATATCAGCGCACACTCCGCTGCAGAGTGAAAATCTCATTCTGGTACCATAAAATAGTTATAACATTAAAATATGAAGTTTTAGTAGATTAAACAATTTTAAAGAAATGGAAGAAAAGGATGATTAAAATTAAAATTATTGATCAATTCTATACTAATGGTTCCATCTTCATGAAATTAATTTGACTGCTCCTGTGTGTTCATTTGTTACATACCACACTGATCCATTTCATGGTTCACTTAGCCTATTGTAGTCCCAGTCTTGAGATTTTCTAATCCCCATTTAATGAAGAGAACCTCTCACCAACTGGATCCAGTGCTGATTCTCTCTAACTCAGTTAAAATATTTCTCACTAAAGGTGTTAGTTTTTCATTATGTTTTGGCACATAGAAGGATCACAGCATTTCTTCCAACAGGGGATTAGTTTTCTGGTACTGTGAAAGAGTTGAGTACAGTGTGGAATGGGGTTTTGTTGTCTTTTTTGGTGAGTGTATGTTCTGTCTGTACACAAGTGATGGACATGCATTGGTATCGCATAGAGCAGTTTAGCAGCCTCCTCCTGAGTGCATTCACTCATGACACACAGCTCCTATACTTATGTCATAACCATTCAAAAAGGTCTGCTGCCACCTCTGCTTTGGTTAGTATCTAAAAAGAATTCCAATGAAAATGTAATGAAAGCAGTGATTTATTTTCACCTGGTTTGTTAACCATTTGTAACTTTCAGAGAACTATCATGAGCGGCAAATTTTGAGTAAAACCTACATTTCTCTTGTTGCCATGTTAAAATCTGTCTGTTTTGCCAATAGCTTGTGAAAAAGCACATCCTCAGTACAAAAATAAACATGTAATGTCTTCATTTGCGTTGTTACAAAACCCACAGCAGGTCTCATTTCAACGGCTGTCGATGGTCCTTAAAAATTACAACTTTTCATCAAAAAAGTCTGTAGCTAGTAGAATAACACAGTAGATAATAATGTTTTGCATAATAACCATGTGGAAAAATATTCTCCTCTTTGCATGCTATTATTTGTCAAAATCTCATTTTGATATCTCAAAACATTTATAAAATATTAACATTGTGGATGTATCATTCTGGCTTTATTTTTGGCTTGTGGGATCACAAAGTCTAAAAAAAACTTCCATATGTTAACTAAATTTTATACACAGCAACATATTATGTAAAATTCACCAAATGCATATTTGTCGTGACCCCTATTTTTCATTGTATACTTTTTGAATTTCACTTAAATGCAAATATCACAATAAATATGACCATTAACAAAATGATGGGAATGTCATCATGAAGTTGACATCTAAAGCTATATATATATAACAGAGGGAAACATTCCACGTGGAAAAAATATATCTAAAAAGAAAGATGATGAGACTTACCAAACAAAAGCGCTGGCAGGTCGATAGACACACAAACAAACACAAATATACACACAAAATTCAAGCTTTCGCAACAAACTGTTGCCTCATCAGGAAAGAGGGAAGGAGAGGGAAAGACGAAAGGATGTGGGTTTTAAGGGAGAGGGTAAGGAGTCATTCCAATCCCGGGAGCGGAAAGACTTACCTTAGGGGGAAAAAAGGACAGGTATACACTCGCACACACACACATATCCATCCACACATACAGACACAAGCAGACATATGTCTGCTTGTGTCTGTATGTGTGGATGGATATGTGTGTGTGTGCGAGTGTATACCTGTCCTTTTTTCCCCCTAAGGTAAGTCTTTCCGCTCCCGGGATTGGAATGACTCCTTACCCTCTCCCTTAAAACCCACATCCTTTCGTCTTTCCCTCTCCTTCCCTCTTTCCTGATGAGGCAACAGTTTGTTGCGAAAGCTTGAATTTTGTGTGTATATTTGTGTTTGTTTGTGTGTCTATCGACCTGCCAGCGCTTTTTATATATATATATATAAAAACCTTGACTCTGTCATTGTAGCACATCACTGAACAGCCAAAGTGGGCAAACAATGTAGGCTTTCCCTTCCGAACAAACAAATGAACTCACCCAGCATTTTGGTTGAAAATTTGTCCATGTGCGTTGGCCACCATATCCTGTGCAGACTCTATTCATGTACTTCACAAGAAGATGCAAAGTAGAAAACTGGTCAAAATGTTGCTCCAAAACAAAGATTTTACTTGTCTGATTTTCCAAGAATATTTTTTACAATTGTGGGTTGGTTGCGCCAGACCATAGTGATGCTACTTGCTCGGATGCAGATGTGACCATATATTTTCTTTAGTGTTGCACCTATTAAACTTAATTTTGTTGGACAGCTTCCCACAATTAGTACTCAAACTTCTTCTCTGACCTGCAGATGTTTGCTTGAATGAAACAATAACAATCAAAAACATACACTTCATTTAATATGCTCTCAAGTACTTGTCTTTAAATAAGCAGCCTGCAACAGAGTTACAGCACAGTCAAACCAAAACAAGTCTATCTGTGGTAGCAGGAAGTGAACCCTCTACTATAGTTGAGTACAAGTTGACTGTATATGCAAGCATGCCATATATACCAGCACAGAGCATATCTACAACAGAAATATGGGCAACGCCCTGACAAACTAAAAATAGCATATATTAACACAATATATAACTTCCTGGCAGATTAAAACTGTGTGCCAGACCGAGACTCGAACTCGAGACCTTTGCCTTTCGTGCGAAAGGCAAAGGTCCCGAGTTCGAGTCTCGATCTGGCACACAGTTTTAATCTGCTAGGAAGTTTCATAACAGTGCACACTCCACTGCAGAATGGAAATCTCATTCTGGGGAAAATATATATACATTACATTCAACTTTTAAACAATGGAAAATGCAGGATGGGATAACAAAAATATCATGAAAAGGATAGATTGCTCCTCACCATACAGCGGAGATACTGCATTGCAGATAGGCACAACAAAAAACTGTCAAACAAGTAAGCTTTTGGTCAAAAGGGCCTTCATCAGAATTAGACAACACATGCACAAACCCTTACACAAAAGCAACTTAATCACACAGGACTGCAGTGGTCATGTGCATGTGAGTTGCACTTGTGTGCACCTCATATGCCAATCTGTTTATGGGCCAATTAGAGAAGACATTCCTAGTCTCCCAAAATGCCAAACCAATAGACTGGCTCAGGTTCTTTAATGATATTTTTATGATCTGGACTCAGGGTCAAGACACCCTGTCCTCATTCCTTCATAACCTCAACACCCCCTCTCCTATCTACTTTGCCTGGTTCTCCTCAACCCATCTTGCACCTTCTTGTAGGTTGACTTCCTCCTCTCTGAAGGCTCCATCCCCACCTCTGTCCACATTAAACCAATCAACCACCAACAGTACCTGCATTTCAACAGCTGTCATCCCTTACATACCCATACAACCTGGCTGGGACAGCGTATCTGCAATGACACGAATTCCCTTTCCCAGTGGGTTGAATGTCTCACTGAGGCCTTCACAGACAGGAACTACCCCCCCAAACCTAGTTTGCAAACGGATCTCCTGTGCCATTTCTGCACACATCCCAAATCCTCTCACCATCCTGAGAACAAGCTACAAAGGAGTGCCCCCTTCATTACCCAACATCACCAGAGAAAGGAACAACTGAGCCATATCCTTTGTCAGGACTTTGATTACCTATCATCATGCATTGAAATGAGGAACATCCTATGAAAGATCGTCTACCACTCCTTCTGAAATTGTGTTCTGTTGCCTGCCCAGCCTCCACAACTTCCTAGTCTATCCCTATGCCACTCTGAACCCAACCCTTGGCCACAGGTATCATTTACCTGTAGAAGACCCAGGTGCAAGACCTGCCCAGTCCCCACACTTGGCACTTCCTATTCCAATACTGTCATATGCTTATCCTACCCCATCACAGATCGGGTCACCTGTGACAGCAACCACATCATATACCAGCTCTGCAGCAATCACTGCACAGCTTTTTACATTGGTACAACTGCCAGCTAGATATACAGCAAGATGAATTGTTACTGCCAAACTGTGGCCAAGAGCAAAGTAAACCACCCTGTGGCACAACACATGCAGCTGAACATAACATGCTTGATTTCAGTGGCTGCTTCACAACCCAAGCCATCTGGCTCCTCTCCTCTACTACCAGCTTTTCTAAACTGTGCAGTCAGAAATTATCCTTATAACACATTCTCTGCTCCCAAAATTATCCCAGCCTCAACCTATGGTAACCTACTGTCCCCGCATCCTCCACCCAATGGTTTCCACCCCCTCTGTCCATTACCTCTTCCCTGTTTATGTCCCCTCACCCTCATTGTGTGTCGCCCTCTGCCAACACACCCACCCATCCTTCCCCTTCTCCACTCCTCTCCTTTACTGCTCCCCATTTCTACTCCCTCCCTTCCCAACTCCCTGCCCCACAGCCTCACAATACTGCGCCTGTTGGCAATCTTGTCATTCCTCCATCTAGTCCCTGCATGATCTCTTCTCTTACCCACCCGTACCCAGCTACACTTTCCCCTTGCCTGCCCCCTCCATATTGCTGCTTTCATTCATGTAACAGTTGCATTCCATTGGGAGGTGTCAGAGGTGGGGTCATACCTGTGTGAGGTGTGCTTCCTTGTGTGGTTGAATGTGTGTGTGGTTCCTATTCTGAAGAACACTTTGGCCAAAAACTAAATGTGTAATAGACCTCTTATTGTGCCTGTCTGCAACTAGACATGTCATCTTTACAGTGATTAGCAATCTGTCCATTTCCTTATGTTGTTGATATTCCAACATGTAGTTTCCATTTTTTATTGGAGTATATTATATTATTCTTTTTTCAGTTGTTGTTTTAGGTTTCCTAAATACTTTCTGCATTGCTCTAAACACAATCATGCCCAAAGTACAGATCACTAATCTTTATTTTATATTTCACATCACATTCTAGGTTACTGTTAATGCACAATGTCTTTGATGCAGACACAAAAGAAATACCCAGTGTGAGTTAAATCCGAGGACTGTGGTGGCCTTCCTCTGTGAATCCTCTTACAATAAAAAAAATTGATTTAAAGTATACCTGGCCACCAACGGAAATTTGGTAGACACTTATCTTGCTGCAACTACATTAACAACTGTATTGCTAGGGAAACACCTTCTAACAACCTTGTCAGAGCAGATTGAGAAATTCAGAGTACTGTTCACTTCAAAAAAATAATGCCCAATAACATTGTCATCAATAAATCCACACAAGGTGCTCATGCTGCAGGTATTCTGATTGTCTTGCTGGCACAGCGAGAGAAAATTTTCTTCTGACCAATAGTGAGCATTGTGGATAATTGCACCATTGTTCTTGAAAGTGGCTTCATCAGTCTATTGTATGACATCTCTGGAGTCTACCATGTAGAATATTGCAAATGGTACTTTAGTTCACTTTCGTGTCCCATGCTGTTTTTCATGTAGAGAGAGGTGGGTTAAGATTTATTGCAGAAAGAATGTGAGCATTTCTAGAGTCTCTAACACATTACTGACATATATGAATATAGACTTTGTCAGTGAATTGTTCTGATGAATTATTCTCAGAAAATGAGCCAAATAAAATCTTTGTTTCAGAAAGATATTTCAACAGATGTCCTACTGATGCTTGACATATTCTAGAAACATGTCTGAACCCAGTTGGATGCTATAATTTGTCCATTTTGGGTCAAAATTGAAGCAGACCAAAATAATGCTCAGAAAATCTCAGGCAAGCTGCCAGTCATCATCAACTACAGTACACTGTTCCTCAACTGGGTGCATGCCAGTCACCTTCAGGCAGCCCATCAAGTCATCAGCAGCTCATCTGAAGATGACTGGCAGGTGACCATTTGAAATATTGTGTATTGTAGTTAATGACAACTGGCAGCAAGTCTAAAACTTCTTTGATTATTCAGTTCATTGCAAAAATTTTAAAGTTCACAAAGATACAAGAAAACTGGTGGAAAACTGGGACATTAGTACAAGGTCTGGTGTACAAAAAGTTAGGAAGGAAACCTACACTAGGAACAATGTGGAAGACCCTCTCACACCTTTACAATTTGGGTTTATACAAGAAGACTATTAGAACATTGTACCTTTGAGCACTGGCACCACCTTGTCTCTGTGGTCTCCAAAAATTATGCAGCGAGGAAGTATGACTATAACTGACCATGGATACCATAAATTCTCTGACCTATACTTTGAGTAAACTTCTACTGAAGCTGCTGAAGTCACTGGTGGAATACTGTGTCCAGCAAATCAAAAACTCAACTGAGTTTGTGTCATATCTCTGAGGTAACATGCTTTAACATTATCTCATTTGGTTACCACTAAAAGACTCCCTACAGTTGCTGGAGAAGCACAATGGGAAGGACACAATAGAACAGTTTTTATACATGCTCACCATCACTAATTTTAAATTTGGTGGTCAGTTCTGTGAACAGGGATTGCCAGCTTATACATGGAACACTTTGGGGAAACTATGCCTGAAGCTGCTCAGATCAAGCCAAAGCCATTCTACAGCTATGTGAACAACACTTTCATGGTGTGTCTCCATAGGTAAGAAAACCTGCTGGAGTTCCTGCAGCACGTCAACAGCATATACCAAAGCATAAAGTTCACAATGAAAGTAGCAGAAAGTGGTTGCTTATCTTTGTTGGTTATTGTGTAATACATGAATGCACACATGGATCTGTACCCAAACACAGCAAGGTGCCACTATCCAGTGCAAGACTTTTTGATACTCTCCACAGTAGTGCACTAAATCTGAGCTGGCTGCCAAAATGGGAGCCTGCCCTCTATGTTATAACACCTACATGAAACATTCAAGAAAAAGGAAAAGAAGGAAGATGGCAGCAAAACCTAGCATTTTTGCTGTATGTGGGACCAACCCCTTCCAAGATTTTGGACAAAAATAAAATTAAGTGGGTTTTTGTACTGCATGTAACAGTAGGGACATGTTTTGCTCTGTGTCATGCCTCTTCCTTGTTGTGCTCTCACTTCCACGTATCACAAACTCTCATATCATGATTTTCTGAAATAATATGCTGAAAACTGACTCTAGAAAGATACATCTACATCTACATCTACATCCATCTACATCTACATCCATCTACATCTACATCCATACTCCACAAGCCACCTGACGGTGTGTGGCGGAGGGTACCTTGAGTACCTCTATCGGTTCTCCCTTCTATTCCAGTCTCATATTGTTCGTGGAAAGAAAGATTGTCGGTATGCCTCTGTGTGGGCTCTAATCTATCTGATTTTATCCTCATGGCCGCTTCATGAGATATACGTAGGAGGGAGCAATATACTGCTTGACTCCTCAGTGAAGGTATGTTCTCAAAACATCAACAAAAGCCCATACTGAGCTACTGAGCGTCTCTCCTGCACAGTCTTCCACCAGAGTTTATCTATCATCTCCGTAATGCTTTTGCGATTACTAAACGATCCTGTAACGAAGCGCGGCTCTCCATTGGATCTTCTCTATCTCCTCTATCAACCCTATCTGGTACGGATAGTGTCAAATGATGTTGACCATACAATAATTGGATCTTTAGTGGCTTCCTAGCACAATAACATTGTCATTGACCAGTTCCAGAATTACACCTCACAGTTACACAGGTAAAAAGATGTACATCTCTTCCTTCACTAAAATAATCCAATCATTAATTAATGACAAAATATTTGTTGAATTTCTTAGTGGGATAAATTGTAGTGACAGAAATATGAAATCACTGTGCACATGATATAACTTGGAGTACAATAACCAAAATTAATTATAGTGTCAAGTAAATAGCATTTGTGGAACACTGACACTATTGTGCCTGGTATTTGAAGATGTATCAATGTTACATGGTTACTTGATCGTCACAGACCTTTGCGCAAGATGTTAATGTAACAGCTTGGTGGTGGGGAGGGATGGGGAGCAACTGTTATATTAACATCTTTTGCAAAGGTCTGCGACCATCAAGTAACCACATAACATTGATGCAGACTCTCACGAACTGTCATAGCGAAGTTTCATCACTGCTTGCTGGCCACATACTCGTAGATACGTAGATACTGCTCGATTTAATTCTGACAGCAGACTGGCAATTTTGGGGTGGGGTATGCTATTTAAATACTGGCATACATATATTAGTTAATTTCAAAAATTCCATGATTTTTTAAAATTGGCTACATTAGATGTTGCCATTTTGAATCAAAAATGAATTTTGACGTTGTTTGGTTTATGAAAAATGTTAAAGGTTAGTAATCAACCAATGGAAGATGCAGGATGGAATGTAACAATATTATGAAAAGTAAAATTGCCACTCACCATCTAGCGAACGTGCTGAGTCATGGATAGGCACAACAAAAAGACTGTCACAAATAAGCTTGCAGCCAGCAAGGCCTTTGTCAAAAATAAATCTCTCTCTCTCTCTCTCTCTCTCTCTCTCTCTCTCTCTCTCTCTCTCTCTCTCACACACACACACACACATACACACACACACAACTCACACACACAACTGCAGTCTCTGGCAACCAAAGTCACACTGTGAGCCAAAGTCACACTGCGAGCAGCAGTACCAGTGCATGATGGGAGTGGCAACTGGATGGAGTAAGGAGGAGGCTGGAGCAGGGAAGGGGAGGGATAATAGAGTAGGGGTATGAGGACAATGAAGTGCTGCTAGGTAGTGTGCAGGGACAAGGTGGAGAGAGGGTAGGGCAGTTATGTGCAGTCAGGAGGTTAGATGGTGGGCAAGGGAGAGGGGGGAGGGGGGGGGGGCTTGCAGAAAAGAAGAGAAGTAAAAAAGCCTTGCTCTCCGAAAGCTTGTTTGTAACAGTTTTTGTTGTGCCTCTCTGCGACTCAGCATCTCCTCTATATGGTGAATGGTAACTTTCCATTTGATAATACTGTTAAAGCTCAGGAAGTTATAAAAGTGTATGCAATCTTGTTATGATTCTTCCCTGGGAATACCCTAGCAACAAATATGTCATCCATCTTGAAAATGATTTTATATTATGTTAAATTATGCAGGATCTTAATTAGAGGCCTAATTACTTAGTGGGGCTACTATATGATTTAAAAAAAAAATGTGTTCCTGAAGACAGTGTCAAAGTTCAGAATCTAGAAAATATGGAGGCAACATCTTCAGTAAAAATTATGATGGTCCAAACTTTCAGTCTCATTTATTTTGTAAGTTAATTAGATTCAGGTAATTTAAAGCATGTTCTCAGAAAGAGTGTATGGTCTGCTTTCAAAACAGTGCTAACACTACTGTCTTATAGATTAGCTCAAAATGTTTTCCCATTACATACTGTACTTCAATTTTCAGTTAGCTATAACTTTTAATGAAGTGGGCTTCTCCTAAAATTAATTGCATTATTGCAATCAGTAATATCAACAGAATCAACTGAACAATGAATTTAAGTGGAATTTTACCTAAATGATATTCTGGAATATTCAGCATTATGAAAAAGTTAGATTGCTACTAGCCGTATAAAGGTGACTTTGAGTCACAGACAGGTACAATGAAAAAACTGTTTTGCATTTTAGCTTTTGGCCAAAAGGTCTTCTTCTGAAGTAGAAAACACACAAATTCACACCAACACAATTCACACACATATGACCACTGTCTCTCAGCACTGAGGCTGGACTGCAGACTTCACTGTAACTGATGGAAGGAGCAATGTGGTGTGGGTCATGGGGGTAAGGAGGAGACTGGGTGGGAGTATGAGAGATAGTAGAGTACAGGTGGGTGAAGGTGCAGTACTGCATGTGGGAATGTACAGGGATGTGGTAGGGACAGTGTATGGCTGCTAGATGCAGTCAGGAGATTTCAGGAGGTGGGGGGGAGGAGGCAGGGGGGGTGGGGTGGGGGGGGGGATGGAAGGATGCAGAGAAAGGGGAAAAATCTATTGGGTATGTCGTGTAATAGAAGACTGTCTAGTGCTGGAGTGGGAGCAGGAAAGGTGATAGGTAGCTGAAAGATAGAAAGGTTGAGACCAGGGAAATTCTTAGAATGTAAAATATTGTGCATGGAAAGTTCCCACTGCACTATTCAGAAAATGATTTGATTTGATTTGATTTATTTTGTGTTCCATAGGTCCAACTGTGTTGGATACACAAGGATGTGGAATGAGTCAGTTTTTTACAAATACAATCTGATAATCTTATAGCATATACAGAAATTTGAGTACATAATTATATAAAAATTTATACAGTAAATTCTTTGGGCAGCAATACAGAAAAAGAAAATACATATTTTCTTAGAATCATTAAAACACTACAGAAAACAGATACAGAGCACACACAGATACAGAGCTCAGGTTAAATAACATTCTTAGTGGCATTATGTCAACTTGTATTATATATAATATTAAAATATTACAATTTATTTAAGTTGGTGTTTGTCGGTAGGATCCAGATGGTGGAAGCTGTGAAGCAGTCATTAAAGTGAAGCACATTGTGTTGAGTGGTGTATTCAACAACTGTGTGGTATCATTTAATCTAATAATACACATGTACAGGAAACCAAATTTTTACCAGATATATGTGACGTGTTGGTTGAAATACTAGGCCTGTTTAATTCTGCTCATTAAGAGTATTAACCAGAATAAAAATTATTATATATTATATTTTAATTTTTAGAATATTATTCCTAACCAAAAATTTTATTTTTCTTTAATTTAGTTAACAAGCTATAAAGTTTCGGTCTACTAGATAAGTATAGTTACAGAAAAAATTAGGAATGCTTTTATAAACTTAAGGAGATACATACACCTAAGTTCTGAAAACTAAAACTTGCAGGAAATTGTGGATTAAGATATGAGTTATATTAAAATGTGCCTCAGAACATTACCGAAGCATTGTCTTCATTCTACTGAATTTCTTTGTCTTGAAGCTTCCTCTTGGCATTCTTTTTAGCTCTTATTGCTTCATTTGTGAACATACTTCAGCAAACATTACTGTTAAATTCTTTCCATTGCTCGAGGCTACTAGGGAGTTAAATATGTTTTACATAAATGAATATATGATTGCTTAAAAGGAATTATATAGGCCCGGCAATAGAATTTTACATTTATTTTATTATTACATGTAAAATTTTGGGTGGGGCAGGGGGTTGTGATAATTTCATAATCAATTACTGATCATTGAACCATCTTCTCTTATAAAGGAAGTGGTGAAATATAAACAATGTGATGGTGTAGATTGCCTGAAGGTAACTGAACAACAAACTAGTAGGAAGGGTTTAGGATCCACTACAAACAGCATCTTTGTTAAAACAAAAAATTTCTTGATGTGTGTCATTGTTAATATTTATTGCACACTGATCAACATCTTGGCTCATAAAAATCTATAACAAATTATTTAGGATGAAGACAATGACTCACTGAAAGGCAGAAGTGCTGCACCATTGCTAGGCATGCAAACAAGAAGTACGGAGGTTGGCTAGCTTTCGAAATGCAATTCCTTTTCCTAGTTGTAGGGGTGGGGGTGGGGAGGAACACACACACACACACACACACACACACACACACACACACACACACACCTGTCTCCCTACATTGTGCTCAGTCGATTGCCTGCTCTTTACTCAGTATGCAAAAATTTTCCAATTGTTTTTCAAAATACTAATGGTTTTCTGTAATTCAAATAATGATGCCATGCTGGCTTACATGACTTTGAGGCATCGATTGCATTCTCTTCATTCTAAATTTAGTATACAGCAATCATTACGTATAGTATGTCAATGTAATTAGAATTTAATAAAGTAATAACAAAAATTTGGGTTTTTCCATCATTCAGAAGTATCCTTTGTCCTTAAGTAAACATCAAAATCACAGCTTTGTTTATTTACGAAAAAATGTATCTACTGAATCACACTCCACAGCAACAAACTACATTACTGACAAGACATTACTTTTTAGCATATGACAGACAAAACTTTGATGCCAACCACATTGTTCTGTAAAGAAATGCTTTACTTCTCACATGCCAAAAGGGTTACTTCCTGGCACACTATTTTCATAATAAACTTTATTGTAGGCAAGGTTACTTACTTTTTACTTGAACCTACTACCTTGGCATGAAGGGCAACAGTATGGCATACTGTTACTAAAAAGGCAATCTACTGCATTTTAATAACTTTAATATTTCCTTAAAACTGAGCAAAAGACTTTATATTTCTTTCAAATATTTACACAAACAATACTGCTGTGCAAATTTTCTGTCAATTTCACATACTTACAGTTTTCTTTATCAAAATCTGTCTGACAAATTTCCTGTTTTTTTGTATTCTGGTGTATCACTTATTTTACATCAGTTATTTGCTGGAAGAGATTTGTTATTTCCCAAAATTTCATCTTTACTGTACTCAAAAACCAAACAGGCCACTTTTCCCAAAATTTCTACTGACAAGTCATTTGCTTCCATCCTCCTATGTTTATATAATACATGAAATTCAATCATCTTCCATCCTCTTTTGTTTATATAACACTTGAAATTCAATCACTAATGTCAAAAATCTCAATTACATGCGTAATGAAGACAGTAGGAAGTGATTACAAGCTAAGGAGATGGAGGCAATATGCGTCAAATAGTGAGCTAACCAAAGTTTAGTGAAACCCTTACTAATTGATGTGTTCACAGTGACATTGACCATGTGCCCTGTCATCTATTTTTGCTACATTGGGTGAAATTTCGCTTTGTTGCCCCCCCCCCCCCTCCTCCCGAAAAAAAAAAAAAAAAAAAAAGTGCCACACCAATGTAAAAAATAACAAGATTCGACATACAGAAAGCACGAAAATTTCAACATAACATCTACCTTAGCAACTATTTTCTGTATATTTACACTAAATATTACTTTTTGCAAATTGGTTACTGTATTTCCATTCCAAAAATTCTTTCTACAACCATTTCACCGTTTACCTCATAATCAACTTCTAGTAACTTAAATATAACTACCTCTGACAGCTTATGAACAGGTGTCTTTGCCTTGATGAAGTTTTCCTTTCAACATGCACACTTCTCATTACAACATTATTTATTTTAACTTTCACTACCTGATTTTCACGTACCTTATTATTAAACACACAAGTTTTAACTTCCCTCTTTAACAAGATCATTAACTTTCTCAACCATTTCATTTAATAACTGTGCACAATCTGTTTCAAAATTACTTGCATTAGATTCAATAACAGGCAAATTATTTATGTTACTGCTGCTTATCGAAGACCTACATTCTTCCTCAACCTGTCATTCAGTCACACTGTTATCTACTTTGTGAAGATTATCATTCACTACTTGCATACACCCTGCCTCATCTTCACCAAAGACGTTAACATTTACAGCAACAACTTTCTGCCCAACAAAATCATTCATGTTAGTATCACATTCATTCACATTTTCATCTACATTGCCAGTCAACTTGTTTGCTTCCACTTCAGTTTTTGGTAACTCATTTATATTACTGCTAATTGTCTACGTTTCACACATCTTTTCTTAATACACTAATGAGCTTTGCTGAACATTTCATTTACTATTAGCAAACATTCTGTTTCCGTCTCAGTGTCTACCTTAGTCTCAACTAACTGCTCCTCATTTACTTCACTACTAATTATCCCTGGCTCACATTCTCCTTGTCATTACGTTCTTCCTCAATATAATTTATTTTACCAACTGTTTCATTCACTATCAGTACATTTGTCATTTCAGCCTCATTCTTTTCAGATTTATTTGTTTGCATCACATTTACATCACTGTCAGTTATTAATGAATCACATTTTTTCACCATCATCCATTATATAAAAAAATTCATTCGAAATCTGCTCATGTTTCACATAATACTCATTCAATGCATCATCTATTTCATCCACATCATATTTCTTCCATGACTTCTCAGCCCATTCAAATGTCACACCCTGTCGGGTTCCATCAGGTTATTCATTCCGATTTACTTCCTAAAAAATTGGCATCCATGGATTTTATACTAACATTTTTAAAATATACTTCCTGTTCTGCAGCATCATCAACAATATTTACATAACCTGTGTCAGAAATCAGTTATTGGCATTATTACAGGGACAGGACTCAATTACTTCAGCTACTACTATTACTACGGTGGAGCAACCATAGGCTGGCAGCCACAGTTACTGTGTGGCTGCCTCTGGCATCAGCATTGTGCATGCCAACCTCTGAACTGGGAACCAACACACCCTGTTAGGTGCAAGGCGAATGACAACACATTCCCTCCCACCCCCAAAACCTCTCACCACCGATGTGTACTGGCTTCGCTGGTAACGATGGTGAGGGCGATGTCTGGACACCGTGTTACTGAGGGGCCAGGATTTGAAACTGGCTGATGGCAAGCTCTGCGCACACCCTGGCATTCACCTTGTGAATGACCATGAACGCCAGCTGAGAAACCATTCATAGGGTGCACAATCGCATACAGAGACAGAAAATCTTCTTGAACTGGTGGATTCTTGGAGGTGTACATAAAAGCAGCAGGTTACAGAGGACTGGACCTCTGCAGCCGGGGATACCAGCTCTGTAGTGGTGTTGGTGCTGCTGTGTCAACAGCTATTGGTTCCCCATACAGTGTGGAACCAAAGGGAGGTGAGGACAGCTGGGGTTGCAAGCTCCTATAGGCCTCTGTCTCAATTCAAGAAATGCGTGACAGGATCACACAGCTAACAGGAGCAGAGCTGATACTGATGCTGCCTGGACAGCCTGGACAAACCCTGTACAAGATAAAGAGAGCAGCCCTAGACTTTATTGATCACACCCCATTCCAAGTGTTCATTTCTGCTGAAAACTCTGAGAAAGACATTAGCTGCTGCTTATCGAAGACCTACATTCTTCCTCAACCTGTCATTCAGTCACACTGTTATCTACTTTGTGAAGATTATCATTCACTACTTGCATACACCCTGCCTCATCTTCACCAAAGACGTTAACATTTACAGCAACAACTTTCTGCCCAACAAAATCATTCATGTTAGTATCACATTCATTCACATTTTCATCTACATTGCCAGTCAACTTGTTTGCTTCCACTTCAGTTTTTGGTAACTCATTTATATTACTGCTAATTGTCTACGTTTCACACATCTTTTCTTAATACACTAATGAGCTTTGCTGAACATTTCATTTACTATTAGCAAACATTCTGTTTCCGTCTCAGTGTCTACCTTAGTCTCAACTAACTGCTCCTCATTTACTTCACTACTAATTATCCCTGGCTCACATTCTCCTTGTCATTACGTTCTTCCTCAATATAATTTATTTTACCAACTGTTTCATTCACTATCAGTACATTTGTCATTTCAGCCTCATTCTTTTCAGATTTATTTGTTTGCATCACATTTACATCACTGTCAGTTATTAATGAATCACATTTTTTCACCATCATCCATTATATAAAAAAATTCATTCGAAATCTGCTCGTTTCACATAATACTCATTCAATGCATCATCTATTTCATCCACATCATATTTCTTCCATGACTTCTCAGCCCATTCAAATGTCACACCCTGTCGGGTTCCATCAGGTTATTCATTCCGATTTACTTTCTAAAAAATTGGCATCCATGGATTTTATACTAACATTTTTAAAATATACTTCCTGTTCCGCAGCATCATCAACAATATTTACATAACCTGTGTCAGAAATCAGTTATTGGCATTATTACAGAGACAGGACTCAATTACTTCAGCTACTACTATTACTACGGTGGAGCAACCATAGGCTGGCAGCCACAGTTACTGTGTGGCTGCCTCTGGCATCAGCATTGTGCATGCCAACCTCTGAACTGGGAACCAACACACCCTGTTAGGTGCAAGGCGAATGACAACACATTCCCTCCCACCCCCAAAACCTCTCACCACCGATGTGTACTGGCTTCGCTGGTAACGATGGTGAGGGCGATGTCTGGACACCGTGTTACTGAGGGGCCAGGATTTGAAACTGGCTGATGGCAAGCTCTGCGCACACCCTGGCATTCACATTGTGAATGACCATGAACGCCAGCTGAGAAACCATTCATAGGGTGCACAATCGCATACAGAGACAGAAAATCTTCTTAAACTGGTGGATTCTTGGAGGTGTACATAAAAGCAGCAGGTTACAGAGGACTGGACCTCTGCAGCCGGGGATACCAGCTCTGTAGTGGTGTTGGTGCTGCTGTGTCAACAGCTATTGGTTCCCCATACAGTGTGGAACCAAAGGGAGGTGAGGACAACTGGGGTTGCAAGCTCCTATAGGCCTCTGTCTCAATTCAAGAAATGTGTGACAGGATCGCACAGCTAACAGGAGCAGAGCTGATACTGATGCTGCCTGGACAGCCTGGACAAACCCTGTACAAGATAAAGAGAGCAGCCCTAGACTTTATTGATTACACCCCATTCCAAGTGTTCATTTCTGCTGAAAACTCTGAGAAAGACATTAGCATTTATATTAAATTTAGAGTGCTGTGGCAGCAGTTCTGAAAACTGCAGTGGATGCAGTATCGTTATGTGTCAGCATCCATGTAGCAGTTTTACAGTCAACTTGTTGTTGCGTGGCTGGGACCAGAATGAGGACAAGAACATCACCAAAGCTTGTTCCTGCAAGTGGCAGGCAAGTAAGTTGTCCATTTTCTACTTAAATGTCATTTAGCATTCTACTCCACTGTCAGCATACGAGTGAAATGGTGTGCTTCTCAGATGTTGAATGCATTGGTATCCCAAAATTTTAAGTCTATTGATGTAAGCTGTGGTCTATTATCTGAGACTATCACTTCTGGGAGACCTGAAAGGCAAAAAACTGATGTTAGAGCTTTGATGATATTCGCCATTGTGGGCAACTGCATCATCACATATGGGAATTTGCTGTAAGAATATGCAGCCATTAGCTAATAGGTGTTCCAAAATGGATCAGCAGTATAAAAATGTAGTCTATGTCAAGGAGTGCAGGTCTTGGGCTAATCAGAGAACCTTAGAGATGGAGCAGCCTGTTGCTCCAGACCTGCTTGATAATGATAGGTCAACTGTTCAATCTGTGAGTCCATCCCAATCTATATACAGTGGTGTTGGGCAAGTTGCCTTTGTAAGCACTATGCCCCAATGCCCTTGGTCCAAGAGACAAAAAACTTCCTTTTGTAGAGACTGTGGAACTATCACATGTGATTGGTCACTACCCAAGTAAAGCAGAAGGACACCCTGTTGTACAGACAAGCCATGCCGAAATGTAAAGTATCATCGAACATCTGGATTGTGAACAGCTTTGACAGTATGTAGCTAACTGATGTGGATGTACTGAAGCAGAATTTATTGAATGGGATCTGCAGCTAATACCTGAGCAATCCAACAATGATTGATGGAGAATCCATCGAGAGTTTCACGGTTCCACACGTGAACATGGAAACAAGAGTCTTCGGTGTGTCAAACACTGTATTGTTGCCAACTGGTAAATAAGAGAGGGTTTCTGTATAGGAATCTTTGGCTGTCAGTCGGTAGATAATTTCATACTGGGAATTTTACAATATCTAAGACCAGTGTTGCCGCTTCTGCTCTGTGCATGGTGGGTCTGTCCTGGAGGGGCTCAACAAAAATGTCAGTGGCTTGTGATTTGTTGCCAAGTAAAACTTCCTTCCACACAGATAGTGGTGGGATTTTGTCACACCATAGATAATAGCAGAGCTTCCATCTCTAGTTGGGAATAATTGCACTGAGTGTTGGTCAAGAGCTTAGATGCAAAAGCAATCGATCTACCCACAGGTCCTACTCTGTGCAATAGCACTGACCAATTCTGTATGAAGAAGCATTGACCCAGAGCACAACTGGTCTAGCAGGATCAAAATGCATTAATCATCAATCATTCAACAAAGCACCATTCAGTTTTTGAATAGCAGTTTGACACTCCTGAGACTATTTGAAAAGAATATTCTTCCTGCATAATCTGTGCAAAGGAGCCACAATTTGCAACACACTCAGAATGAAATGAGTGTAGTGAGTTTTCCTAGTACAGCTTGAAGTTCACTTACACTGCAGGTGCTGGAGGTCATGAATGGCAGTTAAATGAGATTGCTAAGGATGGGTGCCCTGAGCACTGATTTCGTGGTCTAAGTAATTGATTTCAGTTTGAGGAAAAGAACACATGTCTTTGTTGCACTTGAGTCCAGCAGTAGGGAGAACTTGAAATAAACTTGTCAAATTAGAGAGATCTTCCCCTGAAGTACAGGAAATTGCAATATCATCTAAATAATTCATACATGAAGACACTGTAGCAGTCAGCCTTGAAATCAGTACTCAATCTTAATTTGCCAGATGGTTTCTTGATGGCTACTTGCAGAGATGCCCACTGACTAGCTTGAGGTTATGCATTCTTCATTGTAATATGAGCCTCAAAATAGATTGCTTTGCCTAATCTGTCCAAAAAAATTCACTGAATTCTGTACAGATTTATGAAACACTGTCCCGAGGCATAGAAAAATTCACAGAAAGTATGTTGTTCTTACTTTGCATCCCATAAAGTTCTAACAAATCAATACCAAAAAAGTTTCAACTGCCCATGAACACAACACTGTGAATGAAACTGTCTTTGTAACATTTTGAAAAGTGGCAGGTAGGCTACAGATTCCAAGAAATGGACTATCATGACTGTTATAAGCTGAGAGAGCTGTCTGAAAATTGAACAATTTAGGCTTTCCTAACAGCTCCTAAGTGTGTCTGTTCAAAATAGTCACTGAAGCCCAGTATCTAACTGCATGCATACACTACAATTAGCAATACATAAATTGACAAAATTTGTTTGCATGTTGCTAAATAGGAGAAGAGTTCTGAGACCTTTGTGAAACTGATTTGGACAGTTTATAATTGGAACAGCAACTACCCACAAGTATAGTTTAACAAGGTTCATTAGGATTTGGATTTTCTAGGAATCCATCTTCAGATGGTTGTTACACATTTTGTTGTTTTCTCACTGGGGCTTTGTTTTGTATCCATTATTGGTTTACTGCACTAGGATAGTCAGAAAGTTTTTCTGTTCACTGTTTGATAATGTTTATGATAGATTTACTTCTTATGACCTGTATCAAGGCATTTATGAAAAGGTTTTGATATTATTAAAATGTGAAACGCGATGAAAGTTTCTGTCCATTCTAGTGCAGCAGACCAGCAACGGATACAAAACAAGACCCCAGCAGGTAAACAATTAAATGTGTAATAACCACCTGAAGATGGATTTGTAAAAAATCCATAACTGGTCATGATTTGATACAAACAAATCTTCTTAAATCATATTTGTGGCTGGTTGCTGCTTCAGTTATAGACCTTATCGTATAACAGCCATGCTTCTAGACATGTCAATTTTTGATTGATTTGGACACTGAATTCACACCATTATTAGCACTAGATGGCTTTGAAAGTATGGTGCAGGCATTTATAGACTGACACTTCAATGAACGAACAGATTGTTTGTATGACTTCTGCATTTGGAAACACACTGATTGGACATGTATATGGTTTCTGCAATGGTAATACTTTGCATCTCGGCAGGGGCATGCTCGCCACTTCTGTGGCATGAAGCAATAAGAGCAAGATTTAACACCGCGCACTGTTTGGCTAGCTTGCTGGTGTTGTAGTCTGCGGTGTCACCCTGGCTGTGACTTGGAGTGACACACCACATGAATTGGGTGTGTGACTTGTGTACTATCATCCATACTTCACAAACAGAAAAATGAGGAGGATCAAAGTCAACTACAGTGCTATCATAACAGTCCTGCGGCTAAATTAATTCTAATACTTGCTTCAAACATAGGTCCATGCCTAAGTATTTGTTTCCTGACTCTAAAGTCAGACACATTCTGGGTGATAGCATCTCAAATCATGGGTTTCGCTGTAATATTTACCACACTCACACTGAAACTTACAGTGCCTGGTAATACCTTGTAAATCAGCTACCCTCTGTTTATTACTTGATGGGGTTGTCTATGTAATCTAAAAAACTTGTAATAAGCAGCACGCACATTTACTTGTGCATGAAAATCTTGTCTAACACAACAATGAAATCCTCACAGTCTATACTTTTTGGATGGGCAATGGGAAAAAGTTTTCATCCCAGCCTGTATACTAGGACACCGACTGTTGCCAAAAAATGTGGTTTTATTCCCTTGTCTTGAATATGATGTGCAGAGAAATGGATGTTGAGCTAAATTTGGTATTTGAACAATTCTTTCTGCTGTCAGTTGAATGCACAGAACTGTGGTGCACAGATAGATGTTGCTTGTTGTGGCACTGATTGAGGTGCTGAAAGTGACACCGAACTGCATCAGTTTTGTCATTCCTTCCATAAGCTTTTGAGTTTGCTGAGCCTGCAATTGAATAAGTTAGTTTAGAGATACTTCTTGCAGTATATTGATCATGATTTAATACACAAGAGACACTGAATAGAAACAAAATTTAAACAGTGGAGCTGTAAAGAAAGTCTCGAAAGCAATGCAGCAGACAAGCATGATGCTTGTCCAAGAATCTGCAAGAAACACACACTAACTTCAATGTTGCAGACTTGCTGTCTGAGCAAGGTACAAATCCACCAATTAACAGACAGACAAAGGACCAGATTTGTTACTTTCCCTAGTGATGTGTTCTAAGACAGAAAGCAGGGAATGAGAGACACAACAACAGTTAGGTAAAAATTATTTACTTCACTTCATTGGCTTGCAATGGATCATAAGTGCAGGCAAATACTATGTACAATCCTGAATAATCCAAGTCTGCGACCAATTCTGTATTAATGCTGTAGTACCACTAGGGAGATGAGTATATGCAGGAAGATAGCTAGTGGAGGCCTCTTACACTCTTCAATAGCAGCACTGCTGCAATGAGTGATGGAGGCATGTCCTTGGAGCGGCCATTGGTTGTCAGCCACAGATACTGTGTGGCTGCCTCTGGTGACAGAGCTCTGAATGTCTGGTGCCAACCTCTGAACTAGAAACTGGCATACCCAGCATAGTGTCTGTGGTGAACGACACCACACAATGAAAGCTGACAGTTGTGTATTTTACAGAAAATGTTAAAAGTTAATAAGTTATAAAAGTATACAGAACCTTGTTATGATTTGGTGTTGAGGATACCCTAGCTAGGAGTATCACATCAATCTTGTAAATAATTTTACATTATGTTAAATTATGCAAAATCTTAATTGGTGACTTGATTAAGTATTGAGGGGTGTCATCAGATTCTAAGAAAATATAGCAGCAAAAATTCAGTATCAAAGTTCAGAATATAGCAAATACAGAGGCAAAACTAGCAATGGAAATTATGATAAGAAATATTTTATGGAGATGGAGCAGTACAGCTGTAATGAATGTTAAAGACTGTACTAATACATCTTATAGATGATCAATTTTGGTTAGGATCAGACCATCACTGCATTCAAAAACTATTTCAGCTATGCATTTGTGTAATCGGAGTGACAGTTATCAGATGTACTTTGTTCCATCATTGATATTAGCTGGATGTGCCCAATTCCCTTGCACAGAATGTCTATGAGGTTTAATGGATACAGTGTTTATTTATTTATTTAGCCATCTGCAGACATATTAAAATGTATGGATGTTGTCAGTTTGTGTACATTCACATATTTATACAGTGTTTCATTACATGTAGTTAAACATTGTGAGACATAAGTTACGTACAATAATTTTTGCTCCTTTTCAAAACATTACATATAGTTAAACATTGTGAGATAAAGTTATTTACAATCACTTTTAGAAAGAATTCACTTGTAGTGTAAAAAAACAGTGTTCCTGCAAATAAAGTTTATGATTTTTCCTAAAGCAGTAAATTTTATCTGTTTCTTATATATTCAGTGGTAGTTTATTATAGCTTATTATACCTTCACATAAGAAACTATTTTGAATCTTATATTTATTTTTCTGGTCTAGGTGAAGACAGTGAATTGTTCTTGTACTATAGTTATGAAAACTGCTATTTGTACTATAATTTTCTATATTTTTCTTGACATAAATTATGGTTTGGAATATAAATTCACAAGGAACAGTTAGAATTTCTAAAATTTTGAAAAGTTCTCTATGGTGGGCCCACTTACTGCTTTTTGTTATAATTCTTACTGCTCTCTTTTGCATTTTAAATACAGTTTGTAAATTCTGAGCACTGTATCCCCAGAAAATTATACCATAACTGATTACTGAATGAACATAACTAAAGTATACAGTTCTCAGACATTCGTCTCTGCATGAGGATGCAAGGACTCTTAAGTGCCTAACATGATGTGGATATGAGAGTTTCATAGCATTTTCAATCCACTCCATTTGGCTATTAATATGCAACGCTAAGAATTTTGTTGTAGGTTCATCAAATGCCTTAGACAAGTCTACAAAAAGTCCAGTTACATAGCTGTTCTCATGTAGTGCTTCTAAAACTGTTTTTGTGCATTGTGGATTCTGTGCCTCTACGAGGTCTGAAACCATACTGGTCATTGCAGAGGATGTTGAATTTGCTTAGATAGCTCATAAGCCTGTTTTTCATTATTGTCTCTATAACTTTGGAAAAGGGTGACAATAGGGCTATTGGTCTGTATAGTTCTCAATGTTTACTACATCACCTTTCTTGTGAACTAGTGAAGTTTTTGCATGTTTCAGATAGTCAGGGAAGCAACCAGTTTTGAAGGACTCATTTCTGATTTCTGCTTCATCCTCAGTAGTTGGAAGCAATACCATTGAGTGAGCTATATGCTTCTGTGTTGGTTGATTAACACTTTTTGGAAAATTTTTCTGTAACTTTGTTGCAATGCTGCTAAAGTAGGTATTCACATCATTTGCTAATTCTTTTGGGTTACTTGCTAAGTTTTTCTTGTTCTTGATTGTGTGTTTGTATGCCTGCACTTCACAGTTCCTGTTTCTTGTTCCACTACAGTCCATGTGGCTTTACTTTTATTATTGCCTAAATTTATCAACCTATCATTGGCTGATTTCTTTGCAGTATTGAGTATCCTCCTGTAAATCCTTTTGTAGTTTTTGTAGTAGTGCAAAAAATTCTTTTTAGTGGAGTTTAGGTATTTATAAGTTTGAGCAGATTTTCTAATTCCTTTAGTAATTCATTTATTTTCGGTGGTTGTTCCAATAGGAATGTTTCTTCAAATTTTAGTTTAAACTCAGACATGAAATTGGAGAATTCCCTGTTCATTTCAGTTTCTGTATTAACTCCTTCCCTACTTTCATGTGTTTTAACTGTAGGGAAAATTCTTGCAATGCTGATGGAGAGTAGACTCTTTTATATACATACAGTTTGGATTCTTTTTCTACACGAGCTTTTACATTTACAAAATGACGTAGATGGTCTGAAGTCCCAGATTTTTAATAAGTACATCACAGTTTTCTCTGCCTACATGTGCAGCTACATGGTCAATGGTAGATGACGAATGTGTGGTTATGCTTGTTACACAGCTGACTAGTGATGACATTCCAAAACTATGCAGGATATTCAGAAATGTGTTACTGGTGTCATCTGTTTTAGCTGTATTTATGTTAAAGTCCCTGCACAAAAGGATATTATGTCTCAAGAGTCAATGCTAGTTCTAGTTCTTCTCTAAATTACCACTGGGAGAACAGTATACAAACAGTATAGTTAGTTTCTTGGGCATATTTATAGCAGTTATCTCTGTTGCTACCCTTAACAAGATAATATCATTTCTGACTTTAAATTCAATACCGTTCTTAACATAAATACATGATCCTCCACCTTTTATTGTGTTTCTGCAATAAGAATAGGCTTGGACAGATGAGAGTAATTTAATATATAAGATTTCATTTTCTTTGCACCAGTGCTCTGTGATGCATATAACCAAGCTGTCGAAGAATTGTAACTCGACTTCCAGCTGTTGCATTTTGTTTTTTACACACTGAACATTTTGGTGGAGTACTGTTAGACATTTAATGTTACTTATTTTGGTGGCTTCTTTTTCATCATGCCCACAGTTAAAAAATCCTTCAGATGGGAAGGAGGCATTCTTTTCTGTCAGCTTGCTGCCCTGTGGGTGGTTGTTTCCATGTCTGCTATTGCTCCTACTATTGTTGGGATTACTTCTGTTACTGTTGTCTGTGATCCTGCTGTTGACAAGGATGCTGTGGTTGGCATTTCTGCCCCGATCATTGTTTCTACTGCTGTATTTGGTGTTACTGCAGTTGGTTGTGTTTGTTCTTCTGCTGCTATTTTTGTAGGTGTTCTCATTTGTGATGAAATGGTTTCTCTGTTATGAGTTGGTACAATAATAGGCACAATGTTGTTATTTGTGCACATCATTTCAGCCATCACATTTATTCTAAACCTATGAACTTTTCTCCATGAATATTGAAATACATACTATGCCTGGTGAAGAGTTTCCTTTCCATGAATTGCACATCTAGGAAGTTTGTGTTTCTGTATACTTTACATATTTTATGAAATTGCCTGTTGGCCTTAATAAATTCCTGATTTACACATGACGTTTCTATTAGGTCGTATCTGTGCAGTATTCGAGTCACTATTACACTTTCATTTCTCACTGTGTCCAGGGCTTTCCTTAAGTCATGGGCAACACTTTTTAGTTCATCACCGTAGACATCATTTGCATCACCAATTATGACCAAAAACCAAGTTTCCTGTGTAGCTTTATGACACTGTAAGTTCCTTACAACTTCGTGCATAGGGGCCCCAGGTTTCACATAGCTGGTAGCTCTAAGATTGTGTTTGTTTTGCAAGTTTTTGTGACATCGCAACCATGACTATCTGAGTAAACAAACAACTAACTTGGATTTCCTAAGATACAAATTTCTATCATTACTGCCTTTTGGGGCAGTGCTATTGCTACATGTTCGCATATCAGCAGCACCTTTTAGGTGGCAATCAATATCATTAAAGTCTTCCTCATGTTCTGTGTCACTGATGGAGCACAAAACTTCCCCAGAACTGTTCCCTGGTCAGTGCGTGGTCCTCCTCCATCACCTGGTACTTGCACTTTTGAGCACTCACAGTTGGCGTTCTGGCGCACTTCCAGGAGGTGAATGATATGATCAGAAATGGCTAAACAACAGCCTCTGGCAGTACCCATACACTTCATCAGAGGGAAACACATAGAAAACTGGTCAAAACATTGTTCCAAAACAAAGATTTTACTTATCAATCTTCCAAGAATATTTGTCACGCTTGTGGGTTGGTCATACCTGACCATTGTGATGTTACTTGCTCAGGTGCATATGTGACTGTATACTTTCTTTAGTGTTGGACCTATTAAACTTACTTTATTTTATAACTTCCCACAATGAATACTCAGACCCCTTCTCTCATCTCCAGATTTTTGCTTGAATGAAACAATAACACTGACCAATCTACACTTCATTTAATATGCTCTCACATACTTATCTTTAAATTAGCTGCCAACACCAATGCTTCTGTTTAGTCATTCAAGTATTAATTACTCAGTGCTCAGATACAACCTATACCAAAATTACAGCACAACTTCTTCCAAACCAATTGACCAAACTACTCCCTTTTCTTCATATCAATCCACTTGATACTTTTGTATATATAATCTGGGAATTTCAGTACTCTTCCTCGGTGATGTGACACACTCCAAAGAGGCCCTGTTTCTTTGCTCAAGAAGGTATTTCTTCTTGGCAAACTCTTCAAAATGGCTGCTACCACCTTTCCACACTGAAGACATGTGTTTTCCCCAAATGCATTGTTCCACTTGCTCATAAAAATAAAAAAGCCTAACAATAACTGAGAATTGCATTTGCCCACTTCCACTTTGAGAGTCTTTAGTCAACAGGAAGTGTGTTATGATGTGCCTGACTCCCTTGCAGTGGTGCTAGAAAAGCATGCTATTACTGAACAAACAACATATGCAAACTGAAGACCACCACAGAAATGAATTTACTGCAGAAATAACTATTTATATTTGAATAATGCTGCTGGCAGCAAGGAAATGCGAGTTACGCTAACGTATGCAGTTCCCACATGCTTAGGTTGAGTGATGCGGTACATGCCAAGAAGAGTTGTTTTATAACATTAGTGTAGTACAGAATATAAAATAATTTTTAGATGGAAAATTTTGAATTTTGTAGCTCTTTTTGGTGATACTAATTTATTCTCTTCATTTGAAATAAATTTTGTTCCTTTTCCAGTAACTTCCAAGTAATGTAAGATTCACTATTCTTTTCACCCGAACTGGTTTGCCTAAAAGGCAATTTGCATAGAAAAGATGGTACCTGTTGTTTCCAAGGAAAAGTGTCTGTACAGTAGGTCTGAAGTACCCTTTATATTCTCCATACTGTTGTGACTAACAGAATCTTCTGATTTCTTGACAGAAAGTCAAGCCTACCATAATAACATCATGAGATTCTGCTTGAGTCATGTGTCCATCCTGACCAATAATTTTTTGATTTAATGTCATACACATTTTTGTATTTGTTCTGCGGAACAACAAATCCTGCATTGCAATAAAAACAAGTAATTCTTCTTGATAAAATACAAGTAACTCTTCTTCATTCATCCATCTTCATATTGTTCTTTTGTAAATTATTCCAATATGTAAGCTTTTTATGTTTCTCAGTATTGAAATTTATAGGTGCTCTGAAATATAATTCTGCACCCATAACAATGTTTAGAGATTACATTTAGTTTAAGGGTTCTGTAAATTAGACTTCTTGTGATCATTATTTAATATTTCTGTTTACTTTTTTATAATGAGAATTTGTGCTTTCTTTTCTGGATGTAACTTAGTCCCACAAAATTTGCTCATTAAATTTGAAAAAATATAGCCTTGCTTGTAAGTATTCACTGTGAAGCCCTCTGCTGACAACACAAAGTTCAATTAATACTAAAAAATTTGTTGTTTCATTGGCTTCTACTGGATATGATTTCCACCTTTCTGTTGAACTTCCATTCTCTTCCTACTCCTACTGCGTCTCAGTGAAAATTCTAAACCCGCCTCCATAGCCAAGGTTGCTAACACACACTTGTGCAGTTGTGCTCAACACAGGGATAAGCTGGTTTTAATCTTGGTGGTGGAAAAAAATTTCACTGCCAGTATTTGGCTGGCAAGGTGAGGAGAGGTGGTGTAATGGAGTATGTTGTATTGAAATAAACAAAAAACTAAAAATTATAATAATTACTAAACACTTGCACTGTTCCAACAGGAAAATAACAGAAGCTCAGCACCAACATACCGTAAGTTTGAATTTGAGCAAACCCTGGAAGGAACAGCAGAATCCTTGGCACGTTACAGGACTACTGCACCTGTTTTTGGATCTTCTGGTACTGGTCTGGGAACAGTTATTTCCGGAGTGAAGTAAGAGCTACTTTCAAACACAGTTCATGATAGCAGTATGTACACTGGTCTTTGACTGCTAGAGTTTTTTTTTTTTTTTTTTTTTTTTTTTTTTTTTTTTTTTTGTTTTTTTTTTTTTTTTTTTAAATTAAGTGAAACAGCATACCATGACTACAAATTATTAGCAGTAACATCTACATCCAGTGTGAAATGACAACAGTATGAGAAACAAAGTAATATCATTGTTGTACACTATAAGAGTGTTAACAGATATTATCCTGTTTCCTGTTTATAATGCATTACTGCTTGTCATGCAGCTTTACAATGCACACTGCTATTTGCCATGTAGCTAACAACAAGTTTAAATCCTCAAATCTAGATAATGAGATTACTGTTGAAGGATTGGATAGCAAAATATATTTTCAATTTTTGTTTGATTTGATAGAGAGTCCCAGTTGCTTGCTTTGTGTTAAGTGGAAACTCATTGAGTACCTTTGCATCAGAGTGCATAAATACTTCCCAACCCTAGATATGAAGTCAAATCTTACAGCATGTCTGTTTTTTTGTCTTGGATTAAAATTTGCGCACTCAAATTCCAGTTCTTATCCATAACAGAAATCATTAAGAAGTAAATTTACTGGAAAGTGATTGTAAGAATATCAAGATCACAAAAAAATGCTTTTGCAGTATGAGTGGTTATCCGCTTTATGCAATATTCTTATTGTTTGATGCTGATGAATAAGTATTTTTTTTAGGTACCGGTACTTGAAATTAAACACCCTAAAACATCATTCTGTAAGACAAAAAGAAATGGACTTTTTTTCAAAGAGAAACATGCAAAACTGAGCTTGTACATTGTACATTCATTTATAAATGGCTGTAAAATATAAGTCTTTGCGAGATTAAGACTTAAACTGTTTGCTGTGAACCAATTGCAGGGCTTTTCAGCATTCACCTGAGCTGTGTGTAACAAGATTGAATTGGAACCTTGATTAGTAAGTTTATATCATCAGTAAACATTACAACTATTGAATCATCCTTTAAAGTAATTGGAAGACATGTATGGATGTTAAGAACAAGAGTGGGCCCATTACTGATCCTTGTTGAGCCCCATGTTATTGGGGCTCATTCTGAACTTAGTTTCATCCCTGTGACACAGTCTGTCCATATTACTGTTTTATGGGGACTTAGTATAATTTGGATAATTTGTTTATTTCTTGATTAATAATGTGCTAAATTATCCTTGCTTTATTTTTAGATGTTTTATTTCATGAGTGTAATGGATTTGTTTTGCTTATTGATAACAGACTGAAGGATTTACAACACTGGTGTAAATGGAGTTTCAACTCTTGACTACAGCTTATTCTCTGTATTAGGTGGAATTCTCTCTTACAAGAAGAAGATACTTGAATTCCAAGAGTTATCAGTTTCTTATACTCACTTCTTTTCAGTTTTACCCTTGCATATATTGGCAGAAAAGTAGATTCTAAATATGGTAGAGATGTGTTTAATGCAGAGTTAAGTTTTCCCATCTCACTGTTTGCTTTACAAATCTCTTCCAATTTTTCTTCAAACAATTTCTCTCTAAAAACCATGATCAAGTCATCATTTACGATTCTCTGAATTATGAGCTGTGGTTTATTTATCTCATGATGCACATCTGCAGTCCATGTAGTTTGTGTACAGGAGACATGTCAGCAATTTAAATCACAGTTACAATAGTGTTTACATTAATAAATAATAATATAACTCTAAAATGATGTTTTTATGAACAGTTAGATAGATATACATAATGGGAATGTAACAAGTATTTTTTTTTAATTGTATTTCATTGATCCAAGTAATTATAATAAGTTGGAAAGCATTTCAGAATCAGTGCCCAGCATAGCTTTCTTTTCCAGTAGAACTAAATTCATCTGCATTAACTTATTCCTCTTTAATTTATCATAAATTTTCATTCCCATGTATTGAGGTGCCTGTGCATACAGTTTGACATGATGGGTGGGAAGCATGAAGTTTTCTTTGTTTCTCGTATCATGTGTGAACATAAGGGTTTCCCTCAAATAATTTCTGTATGATATGCAAAAAGGTAATAATCTCATAAATATATAGGGGGTGGGATAGTTAATATTTGAAGTTTTCTTGATAATGTGTGACATGGTTCTTCATTATGTACAATGCACATGTTCTGAAGGATTTTGATCTGTATCTTTAGTGTCCATTCTATGTCAGTCAAGTTTCCACAAAAAACAATACCATCCTTAATACTAGTTTCAATGTAAGTTGAATATGCAACTTTTCATGCATCCATGTCAGTTGCAGTTGATAATGTTTGCATTGTAAATGCAAAGTTACTCAGTTCGTTTGCTAGGTACTTAATGTGCACCTGCCAGCTCTAATTTCTGACCAAATTTAATTTTAAGAATTTGAATGAATTGGGTTCTTCCATATCTTGATAGTTGTGAACGATCTTAATCTGCTAATATTTTTTCTATTTGGTTTTGAATTGCATCCTGTGAGTCTTAGGTATGTTTATATTCAACCCATTTACCTGAAACCAAGTTTTTAATGTACTAAAACTAAACTAAAGATGTCTATTTTTCCATAATAACTTCTGCAGTTATGGATGTAGTCTGTTTATAAATATATGAACATTAATAAGAGTTTAGGAATAAAGACAAATTATACACAACAACATTAAAAATCCTTGATGGACTACAAACCTTTATCAATTAACTATTGCTTTAATTTTGCTTAAATACATTTCCATTTAATGGTTTTATGTTATTTGGCAGTCTGTTATAGAAATGTCTTCCAGCAGAAAATTGACTACGATCTGTGGCTCTTTTATTACTAAATTGTATGTAGTAATCCTCTCTTTTTCTTGTATAATCAAATGGATTTCACTATTGATTATACTATGCTCCATCTTTTCTTTTACAAACAGTATAGTTCTAGAAACATACAATGAATACATTATTAGTATGATATACTTCATGTAGTATTCTCTACAGGGCTGACATTTACTAATATGAGCTTCTTCTTCTTCTTTCGTTCTGGCCTTCTTATGTTGTTGTTGTTGTTGTGGTCTTCAGTCCTGAGACTGGTTTGATGCAGCTCTCCATGCTACTCTATCCTGTGCAAGCTCCTTCATCTCCCAGTATGTACTGCAACCTACATCCTTCTGAATCTGCTTAGTGTATTCATCTCTTGGTCTCCCTCTACGATTTTTACCCTCCACGCTGCCCTCCAATGCTAAATTTGTGATCCCTTGATGCCTCAGGACATGTCCTACCAACCGATCCCTTCTTCTAGTCAAGTTGTGCCACAAACTTCTCTTCTCCCCAATCCTACTCAATACCTCCTCATTAGTTACGTGATCTACCCACCTAATCTTCAACATTCTTCTGTAGCACCACATTTCAAAAGCTTCTATTCTCTTCTTGTCCAAACTATTTATTGTCCATGTTTCACTTCCATACATGGCTACACTCCATACAAATACTTTCGGAAACGACTTCCTGACACTTAAATCTATACTCGATGTTAACAAATTTCTCTTCTTCAGAAACGCTTTCCTTGCCATTGCCAGTCTACATTTTATATCCCCTCTACTTCGACCATCATCAGTTATTTTGCTCCCCAAATAGCAAAACTCCTTTACTACTTCAAGTGTCTCATTTCCTAATCTAGTTCCCTCAGCATCAACCGACTTAATTCCATTATCCTCGTTTTGCTTTTGTTGATGTTCATCTTATACCCTCTTTTCAAGACACTGTCCATTCCGTTCAACTGATCTTCCAAGTCCTATGCTGTCTCTGACAGAATTACAATGTCATCGGCGAACCTCAAAGTTTTTATTTCTTCTCCCTGGATTTTAATACCTACTCCGAACTTTTCTTTTGTTTCCTTTACTGCTTGCTCAATATACAGATTGAATAACATTGGGGAGAGGCCACAACCCTGTCTCACTCCCTTCCCAACCACTGCTTCCCTTTCATGCCCCTCGACTCTTATCACTGCCATCTGGTTTCTGTACAAATTGTAAATAGCCTTTCGCTCCCTGTATTTTACCCCTGCCACCTTTAGAATTTGAAAGAGAGTATTTCAGTCAACATTGTCAAAAGCTTTCTCTAAGTCTACAAATGCTAGAAACGTAGGTTTGCCTTTCCTTAATCTTTCTTCTAAGATAAGTCATAAGGTCAGTATTGCCTCACGTGTTCCAACATTTCTACGGAATCCAAACTGATCTTCCCCGAGGTCCGCTTCTACCAGTTTCTCCATTTGTCTGTAAATAATTCGCGTTAGTATTTTGCAACTGTGACTTATTAAACTGATAGTTCGGTAATTTTCACATCTGTCAACACCTGCTTTCTTTGGGATTGGAATTATTATATTCTTCTTGAAGTCTGAGGGTATTTCGCCTGTCTCATACATCTTGCTCACCAGATGGTAGAGTTTTGTCAGGACTGGCTCTCCCAAGGCCGTCAGTAGTTCTAATGGAATGTTGTCTACTCCCGGGGCCTTGTTTCGACTCAGGTCTTTCAGTGCTCTGTCAAACTCTTCACGCAGTATCGTATCTCCCATTTCATCTCCATCTACATCCTCTTCCATTTCCATAACATTGTCCTCAAGTACATTGCCCTTGTATAGATGCTCTATATACTCCTTCCACCTTTCTGCTTTCCCCTCTTTGCTTATAACTGGGTTTCCATCTGAGCTCTTGATATTCATACAAGTGGCTCTCTTTTCTCCAAAGGTCTCTTTAATTTTCCTGTAGGCAGTATCTATCTTACCCCTGGTAAGATAAGCCTCTACACCCTTACATTTGGCCTCTAGCCATCCCTGCTTAGCCATTTTGCACTTCCTGTCGATCTCATTTTTGAGACGTTTGTATTCCTGTTTGCCTGCTTCATTTACTGCATTTTTATATTTTCTCCTTTCATCAATTAAATTCAATATTTCTTCTGTTACCCAAGGATTTCTACTAGCCCTCGTCTTGTTATCTACTTGATCCTCAGCTGCCTTCACTACTTCATCCCTCAGAGCTACCAATTCGTCTTCTACTGTATTTCTTTCCCCCATTCCTGTCAATTGTTCCCTGATGCTGTCCCTGAAACTCTGTACAACCTCTGGTTTAGTCAGTTTATCCAGGTCCCATCTCCTTAAATTCCCACCTTTTTGCAGTTTCTTCAGTTTTAATCTACAGTTCATAACCAATAGATTGTGGTCGGAGTCCACATCTGCCCCTGGAAATGTCCTACAATTTAAAACCTGGTTCCTAAATCTCTGTCTTACCATTATATAATCTATCTGATACCTTTTAGTATCTCCAGGATTCTTCCATGTATACATCCTTCTTTTATGATTCTTGAACCAAGTGTTCACTATTATTAAGTTATGCTCTGTGCAAAATTCTAACAGACGGCTTCCTCTTTCATTTCTTTCCCCCAATCCATATTCACCTACTATGTTTCCATCTCTCCCTTTTCCTACTGTCAAATTCCAGTCACCCATGACTATTAAATTTTCGTCTCCCTTCACTACCTGAATAATTTCTTTTATCTCATCATACATTTCTTCAATTTCTTCATCATCTGCAGAGCTAGTTGGCATATAAACTTGTACTACTGTAGTAGGCACGGGCTTGGTGTCTATCTTGGCCACTATAATACATTCACTATGCTGTTTGTAGTAGCTTACCCGCATTCCTATTTTTTTATTCATTATTAAACCTACTCCTGCATTACCCCTATTTGATTTTGTATTTATAACCTTGTATTCACCTGACCAGAAGTCTTGTTCCTCCTGCCACCGAACTTCACTAATTCCCACTATATCTAACTTTAACCTATCCATTTCCCTTTTTAAATTTTCTAACCTACCTGCCCGATTAAGGGATCTGACATTCCACGCTCCGATCCGTAGAACGCCAGTTTTCTTTCTCCTGATAATGACGTCCTCTTGAGTAGTCCCCGCCCGGAGATCCGAATGGGGGACTATTTTACCTCCGGAATATTTTACCCAAGAGGACGCCATCATCATTTAACCATACAGTAAAGCTGCATACCCTCGGGAAAAATTACGGCTGTAGTTTCCCCTTGCTTTCAGCTGTTTGCAGTACCACAACAGCAAGGCCGTTTTGGTTAATGTTACAAGGCCAGATCAGTCAATCATCCAGACTGTTGCCCCTGCAACTACTGAAAAGGCTGCTGCCCCTCTTCAGGAACCACACGTTTGTCTGGCCTCTCAACAGATACCCCTCCATTGTGGTTGTACCTACGGTACGGCTATCTGTATCGTTGAGGCACGCAAGCCTCCCCACCAACGGCAAGGTCCATGGTTCATGGGGGGAGGGGGCCTTCTTAGGACCACGTTAATTCACTTCAGCTTCATTTCTTCTGTTCTTTCTTCTTTCCCAATATTCTTTCATTCTCATACTTTGCAACCTTCTTCATTCTTATGTCCAAGATGATTTTGTTCTGGGTCTGTTTCTGTCCTTGAAAGCTCTGAAGGCCTGAATTTTTTATTTAAACTCACCCTGTTGTATATCTCTGGTCCCTGCATTCTCACTTCTTCCAGATCTCTTTGTATCTCTTGGATTCATCATACTTTTGTTTTCTTGTTCACTAGAAATTGTGTGATTTGCCATGTTAACCTCCCCTGTTCCATTCTGAGGATATGTCCAAAGAATATGCTCCTTCTTTTCCTGATGACGTCATAATTTTTTTCTTTCTTGGTATACAGTTCCTGGTTGGCCCGGTTTCTAAATTGACCATCTTCTTTTCTTTGAGGTTCTGATATTCTCCTGAGAATCTTTTGTTCTATCAGTTCTAGCCTCTTGATCACTAAAGTTCTTGCTCAGTTAAGAGTTTCTGCTGCATATAGAGCTTCATGGTGGGTCACTGTTTGGCAATGTTTCAATTTTGCATTTATCGAAATATTCTTCTTATTCTAGGTGTTGATAGTTTATATGCGAAGTTCATTGTGTTTATTCATGCTCCCATTGCTTCTTTTTTGGTCAGTCCAATGTCTATCCATTCTCCAAGGTATTTGAATCTCTCCACCTTCTGAATTTTCCCTCCTTCTATTGTCATCCATCTAGGAGCTATCGTGATGTTTGTGATATATTGTATCTTCTCAATAGAGATCTGTAGGCCTGCTTTAGCTGCCTATCTCTGCAGTTCTGTGGTTTGGTTAAGTGCCTCTTCTGGTGATATGTACAAGATCACAATGTCATCTGTGAATTCTAGACAGTTTACCCATACTCCTTTATTCTTACACCCCAGTTGTATTCCACCATTTCTTTCATTCCTTGTCGCCACTCTCTGATCACCTTATTGAGGACACAAAGAGCATAGGGGAGAGTCCGTCTCCTTGTGTCATCCCGATTTTAATCTTAAAGGCCTATGACAGCTTTCCTCTTAACTTGACTTTGGATGTTGTGTTGCTTAGGATCTGTTTAACCACTTCACCGGATTTTCTATCTAAACTCATCTCTCCTAAAATTTGGAACAGTGTGTGTCTGTCTACAGAATCATGGGCTTTCTTGAAGTCTATGAATGTAAGCATGAACTTTTTGTTCCTCTTTTTTTGCTAAGCAATTATCAGTTTTAGATTCATGATCTGTTCTGCACATGATCCCTCCATTCTGAAGGCCCCTTGGTACTCATCAGTTTGTGGATTTAGTAGTTCTTCCACTCTATTTGGTGGTGCTTTTGAGAATACCTTATAGGTCACAGGTATTAAAGAAATTCCCCTGTAGTTCCCAGGTTCCGTCTTATCATCTTTCTTGTGTACAGGCTGTATTAGTGCCGATGTCCAACCTCCTCGAAGCTGCTCTTCTTCCCAAATTTTTCATATAATTTGTGTTAGTTCTATGATCACATTCTCATACACATACTTTAAGAGTTCTGCAATGATCTCGTCTTCCTCAGGTGCTTTGTTATTTTTCAAGGTTCTTATAATGTTCTTAGCCTCTTCTACAGTTGGTGGTTCCCAGTCAGAGTTTGGTTCTTTCTCATTGTAACTGAATGTCTTGGGTGACACCTCACAACTGAAAAGGTCTTCAAAATATTCCACCAAGATATGACTGTTTTCCATGTCTCCATATACTGTCTTTCCTTCTTTATTCTTAAAGCTGAGGTTTGGAGGATCATATCACTATTAGTATGATATACTTCATGAAGTATCCTCTACAGGGCTGACATTTACTAATATTCACTATTATATTAAGTGCTCTTTTCTGGGCTCTGAAAGTCCTATACATGCATACTGTTGGTGTCCCCCCCCCCCTCCACCCCCCCCCCCCAAATCTTGATATCATATTGTAGGTAGGAGTGTATAATTCGAAAACAGATTTGTCTTAAGATAGATGACGCTATTATGCTAGAAATATAATGTAAATGGATGGATTTAAAAAATCTACTCACCAAGCAGTGGCAGGGGAACATATACACAAAAGGATTTAACTTTTACAAGCTTTCGGAGCCAGTGGCTCCTTCTGGTGGAAGAGCTGAAGGGGAAGGAAGAGGGGAAAAGGAAAAGGACCGAAGAGGTTTAGGGAAAGGGGTACAGGTTATAAAAGTCACCCAGAATCCCGGGTCAGGGGAGACTCCCGGGTTCCCGGGTTCGATTCCCAGCGGGGTCAGGGATTTTCTCTGCCTCGTGATGGCTGGGTGTTGTGTGATGTCCTTAGGTTAGTTAGGTTTAAGTAGTTCTAAGTTCTAGGGGACTGATGACCATAGATGTTAAGTCCCATAGTGCTCAGAGCCATTTGAACCATTTGAACCAGGGGAGACTTACCGGACAGGATGAGAAGGAAAGACTGTTTGTTGGGGACTGCACCAGACGAGATTTGAAAACCTGCAAGCTTAAAGGTGGAAGACAGGGTAATACAGAAGAGAGAGATTACTACTGAAACATAGTGCAGGCGTTAACAAGAGTGAAAAGCTAAGTTCATTGTATGTAACAGAGGTGGGAGGGGGGACAGTGAAAAATAGAAAAGTCAGAAAAAGAAAGATGTAGAAAACTAAAATGGAGTGAAGAAAGCAGTAGTTACTGTGAATAAATGCTGAGACATCTCTCTGGGAAGCACCCCTCCTCAAAATATTTATTAGGCATTTTTAACTTCTCATGGCATAATGAGTAATCCATTAAATTTCATGCATGCAGCCATGCAAATATTGCTTTTTCCATTGATATTTCGGCCATGTACCATCCGGCCATCCAAAGATACACATGCTTACTACAGCCAGTTAAGTCACCTGTGGCAGAACATTGTATGGATATGGGTCTTTCAATGAACTACAGTGATGTGAAGATTGTAACATCCATGTCTTCCTTTTGGATTCTATTTTCAAGGAACCCACAGAAATTAGATCAAACAACAACTTAATAAATAGAGATAATGGTTTTAATTTGAATAAGACATGGAATACAGTTCTTGGATTAAACTGCAGAGTAGTTATGAAGGTGTTACCACCACCTAACATACATTGATAAGTGAATCAAATGTCTGAATGCTTTCACCACTGGTGGCACATGTGTAAATGTACTTCTTTGCTGCTGACCAGTATCTGTGACCTGCATGTGCAGTACCACCATGGTGGACTGTATAAGGTCATGCTTTGCACCTTGCTGGCAGTCTGGTGACTCACTCTTTGGATAGCCAGATGGTATGTGGCTGAAATATCAGAGGAAGAAGAAATATCTGGGCAGCTGCTTGCCTGAAATTTAATGGATTGTTGATTAGGCGCTTGAACTTGTGGGTGTGCAATTATAGTGGGTACTTACTTGATAACTATAGTGGGAGTTCCATCCCAACCTGCAGAATTTTTGTTTTTTCAAGGCTAAGATTGCATTCTCTACATCTGTCACAGAAAAGTTTGAAAATTGTATAAGGTGTTCAGAGTTTTCACCCATGCCAGATGGATTTACTTAGTTGTGATAATTCGTTACAGTGACTTCAGTCTTTGCTGACCTAACTGGTCTTATTGTTAATATATTATCATCGTGGTCTGATAAACCAATGACTGTTTCTTTTACATCTTTATTGCTGAAGGTAATCAGGTCTACAAACAAGTTGTCAATGGCTGTTGCACTGTCCTTCAAATCTTCTAGGGGTCTTTACTGTGGCAAATAATCCAAAGCTATAGTTCATTTAAAATTAGTTGCAGCTTTTGACAGTTCAGTATGGATTTAGGGGAGGAAACATAGCTGCCATCGCGTGTTGAACACGTGAGTAGTTGATGATAATACCAGGCCTATTCAGCAAGGAACCTGTCAAGCTCGCTTGACTGCATGAGCAGCAGGCTGGCCAATCCACAATCTTCCTCAAACAATTTTAAAGAAACTATTTGGTAATAAACTCTTATTCTCACACATAGCTTAATTTGTCAGCTTCATGATGAACTGTCTATCATTTCGTTAATGGTCACAATTATTGTGATATCTCAATATTAGGTAAACTACTGCAAGAAATTCTTAAAGTATGCACTGAAAAATAGCAGTTGCTATGGATTTGCATTTGGTGCATGTTAGGTCATATGTTAGAGCATCTGAAATTTAGATAGTATATTGAATTGTTCCTTAAACTTGGAAGCATATCACTTCCTGTCTCCAATGTTGAGAAAAAGGAGTCTATGTAAAGCACCCTGCCATGAATGCACATGCCAGTGAAAAAGCCAGAATGAAGTATTTATAAATCCCTCCTGTCTCATAAGTGATCTGAGATATCGAAACAAGATCTTGACAAATGATAGCATGCAAAGAGGAGAGTATTTTGTTGTATGATTAGTATTCAAAACTTCTGTATCTACCATGATATTCAAGCAACTACAGTTTTTTCCTAATTAAATAGTGTGATTTATAAGAACCATCAATAGCTTGCGAGATGAGAATTGCTATGGTTTTGCAACAATATAAGTGAAGAAGTTACATGTTTATTTTTATATTGAGAATATGCTTTTTCATAACTATTGACCTGTCTTCCCCCCGGTTGCTAGTTTAATAATACACACAGGATTCTGTCACAACTTCAACTGCATTAGAATGTTAGTGAGATGAATATGCGTAAATTCTGCTGTGTTTTGGAAAAAGAAGCAGATTTTGACATGGCAGCAAGACAAGTTACATATTACTCAAAACTCAACACAGTCCTTCATGGATCCATGTCTCCACAACTTCCTTCTTGGTATAGCTGACATATCAAGACCATTCCTGTCGTGTAACATTTGCAATGGCTTCTTTTGTCAGCATTTCGACCTCACTGAACATAATTTTCTTCTTGTTTTTTGCCACATTACTTTTCATTTAAGTGCATACATCCTCAGTCAGATTTAAATGAGCATGATGTGAAGGGAGCCTGATTAAACTATGCCCTTTAGCCTTAGCCAGTTTGTTGGCCTGGTAATGTGGAGTTTTTGGCTTGTGCAGCACTACAAGTTCCATTAATTCTACTTTATACATGCTAGGTTCAACTTTATCCAATGCAGCCTTTCTTTGTACCATCAGAAAAATATCCTCTTTCCTCCATTGCATCTTCGGAGCTTTATCCATCACAATGGAGTGGTATGGTACCTTCTCCATTCCTTATGTCAACTTCAGAGGAATGTTTTGCAGCAGAACATTATCTTCACAGCTGATGAATGTTTTCTTCATTTTCTTGGAGGACCACTTTTATTGCAAAACTCATGCACAGACATGCTGCACTCTTATTATTAATGCAACACTTATTATTAATGAAACACCAACACTTGCTCACAATACCTGACAACTGCAGAACACTTCAATGCCACAGAATACGACTTTACGGTGAAAGCTAATGAAAGTAGATTATCTAATGCACTGCACCATGCTGTACTGTTAATTCATTGCATGTTAACAGGGGCACTTTACTATCTGAACTGCCAGAGCTGTCTTAGGGAAAGCCAGATAAGCGTTGGTGTTGCCTGGGCAACAGCACCATGTCCGCTCTGGTGAGCTAAATCCCAAAAGTTGCAACTAATTTCAATGCATTGTAGACATAAATAACTTCACATTATCTTGATCTGTACTATATGAAAGAAAATCAACCAGGATTGCCACAAGTTCTGGAAATCAGGGAATATCAGGGAATTTCAAACTATCATGGAAATCAAGAAAATAAAAAAATAAAAACAGTAGAAAAAAACACTGTCTCAGTAGCACGAAATTGTTTGTTTACTGAGATGTCATGCTTTTCATTGATTGGGCGCAGCTCAGCATGTGCGCCACTTCCCTACTCTCTCATTCTTACTGCTTCCCCCTTCCCACCCCTCTCCTCAGCTTGCAGTTAGTGCTGCCAACACTACTTGCTGCTAGCCTAGTAGCTGCTGATGAGAGGCAGGGGGCATGAGGAGGGGTTTGTTTGGATCTTATTCTCAGAGCTTGTTGACGCATCGACCAGAGACAATGGTCATATGTTCATGAGTTGTGTGTGAGTGATTGTGTGAATGTGTGTGCGCTAACGTTCTCTGGCAAAGGCTATGGTCAAAAATTTAGTTGTGAGAGTGTGATTGTGTTCTCTATGTGCCTGTCTGTGGCTCAGCGATCATCCGTATGGTGAGTTGCTACCTATCTTCATTAGTATGGATTCTCAGAGTATTTGTGCAAGTTATCTGTTGCGTGGTTGTTCACCATGGACTCATTTCATCAGCATGGTGTCTGTGACATGTGAATAGCTGGCCACATGAAACCGCAGGCTATTTCTGCAGGTATCTCTAACGGATCGGGCCTGCCGTTCTGAAGCCCATAGTTTCCCACTAATATGCAGGCTCTGCCTGTCGGATGTATTCTCACTGATCTGCCTGCAGGCTGGGTCTGTGTGTGTGTGTGGCATAGAGCAGTGGATTTTCATGGTTTATCCGTGGACCCAGGATTGTGGTGCTCCTCGGCAGGCCAGAGGCCATGGGCAATGGATTTCAGGAATTGTAAATGTCTCACCACAAGTACATTGTACAGTGCAGCATTTTTTTGACATTTTATTTATTCTAATACATTTTGGCACTTCAAAAGTAGTTTATATATTAAAAGTATGGACAATAATAAGAAGAAAATTGTGGCAGCCACTAGCAGTTTGTGCACTATGTACTCATGTATTTCTTGAAAGAAAAATCACACAATGCCTGCAGAATAATAGATGGCACACAGTGACTAATAAACGACGATAATGAACATAGTAGAACCAACATTTTATTGGCGGTCATCCATAGTGTTGGTTTACATAAGTCTTCCCCACCTTATACATTTCTTTCAAGATGCCTACTTTTCTCTGAGGTTATTTCTGAAAGCAGTGAAGGTATTTTAAATCTGTCTTATGACTCCAACAAAATGTGTATTTTTGTCACCAGATGTGTTTCACTTTATTGAAATAAAATAACATCAGTGGTCTTAATGAAACATATATACCATTTGGCTTGCTTTTTCCATCTAAAAACAGTTTATTAGAAAAGATGTTGATGTTAGTACTTAAAACGTTTGCTCACACATTTAGAAATACAGATGTCATTACATTTTTTTTGCCAACTGAGCTCTTTACTTATCCTTTAGATCTCAAAATTTGTCAGGGAAAAATGATAAAACTTGTCTGGCAACCAGGGAAATATCAGGGAATTTCACTTGGGGAAACTTGTGGCAACTCTGACAACATACTATATCTGCTTTACCAAGCTTAAGATATTTGCTGTTCGTAGTGTGTGATCAGTCAGTATTATTGGCATGGGTGTTTTGTGATCCACTGTTTGAAACAATATTCATTAACCTGAAGGGTCTGGGACTTGAAGTGCATTTTTGTATGTATAGTCATTACCCTTTCCTCTTACTGGTTTTACATCAGTAGAATAATATTAACTTGCAGCCATCAAAATGTTAGCTTTTTTTTTTTTTTTTTTTTTTTTTTTTTTTTTTTTTTTTTTTTTTTTTTTTTTTTTGAAGTCTGATAAGCACAGCAGATCTGCTAACATTCTGTGTGCCATTTCATTTCCCTGTACTGCTGTTAGAAGTTAATCCTTTTTATTCATAATATAACCGATGTTTTACTGGAAGACACTAAATGTCCAAGCTGCAGTATTTTCTTTTGATGATAGTTGTGTCAGCTTTAACCTGAAAAAAGACATGGAAACACATTGGGATTCACTGGGATGAGATGGATACTGATTTGGGGTGCTACTACCATATAAGTATCATTTTCCAGAAGTACTCAGAAACAGACCATGCATTGTATGGTGTAACTGAATCAGGAGTTGTGCACACCATGTGTAAACACTTCTCTCACTTGTGCAATTTTTCACAATCTTCATATCAGTGTGAGGAAAATCTTCAGCAATGTGCTTAGTGATATCATCAGCTGTATACTTGAAATTGCAGTCTAAACTTTTGGCTCCACCTACTACTAATATAACAGAATACCAGTTAACCAATAATCATCTCCAAAACAGTTTCGCAACACCTCTAACAGTCCTGTCCCATGACTCCTAGCCAGCAATAAGACCTTCTTGGTCTTTTTAACCCTTTCTTTTCTAACCTTGGCTTGTGCCTTTTTTCTTTGTACTGTCAGACTACTTCTCAAATTGTTGGGATGTCTATATGCTTTTGCCCAGTCTCCAAAACACTGAAGCTATTGGAGATGTCTAGACTGATGATGCTAATGAAACAACAACGCAAAATCCTTAAATACCATTGCCTATTTAAGTGTCCTACAACAACATCCACTCTTGTTACACACTATAATATAAATTTGCAATTAGAAATCAGTCTCAAATAGTCATGGAAGCAGACACTACATGAATTATGCTATTTACAGCTAACAAAACTAGACCTAAAAATATGTAAGTGCCCGGTATCAGATATACACTTTTCACAGGCATTTACCTTATATTATGTAACATTAATACTTCAACTAAAGCATTTAAACTTAATTTATGTCCATAACTTCAAAATGTGCTGAAAAGTAAATTTTAAATTATTATTTATAAATATTAACAGTTGCAACATTTGTAATCTTTAATACAGGTATGTGCACAATGTTACCAACCGAGTGGTATAATCATGCAGTAATCAAAAATAATAATAACAGTAATTAAAAAATTGTTAACTAAATTAAACAGTGATCTTTTTAAGGTAATAGTGAAACAGCCTTACACTTTTATCATTACCTACTAATCAGATGCAAATTGGCCTACTAAGCAGATGCAGATTGGCCATACAATGTACACAGAAAATAATACACTTAATGAACCAACTATGCTGCATTTTTTGCAGTGCCCACTTACCATGTACATATTTCATTTACTGTGTGCACAGGATGAAATTAGTTCTTTCTGATGGGAGAAATCTAATTTATTTAAAATACATTTAAAATAAATGTTTTATTATGTGCTACATCATGCATCAAGTAATAATTCACACATAGTAGCAAATTGTATTTATTTCTTTGCTAACGAAGGTGGTATGCTTGTGCCACTTTTTTAACTACAAGCCATAACATTTAGCAGGATTGACAGTTTCTACTTGTTTCTCACTAGGATTATGAAAGGGATTAAAGAATAATTCTTAGATAGAAGCTGACCATATTTTCTGTATTTATTATGGAACTGTTGCAAGAGAACAACCCTTCTTTTCGTATGTTTGTCATCCATAAATTGAATGTTTTTTTGGAATGTAGTGAATGTCGCTAAATCATTTATAAACAACAAGAATAAAATTAGGACTAGAACCGAAGATTATAGCTTGTTGTGTTTGAAATTCTCTTGTCTTTATGAATACGGATACATGCCGCTTTCTTCTTGACTGATTGCTTCTGTAGGTCCAGTAGTGTGCCAGTTCCACTACAGCTATGTGTTCTAATTGAGAATGTTAGCTTCTGATTTATTACAAGAAAAGCCTTTGGGAAGTCCAGCAGTATGTTGAATAAATGTGACTGTTCAATATGATACCTGCTGCAACCCTCACTTCAGGCCAGCAACATTTACTGAACTCAGATAAACTTCTTTAACAACAGATTAAATAGTCTATTAGTCCACAAAATTAAACAATAATAGTTCTCAATAGAAACTGATATGTAATTGTTCCTTACTGAATTTGATGAAAGTCCAAGCACTACTACCTCACTGTGCACAAATATTGAATGTATAATATGAGTACTGATCAAAGTTCCATGAAGTCAAGCCTGGCAGTGGTAGAACACACACACACACACACACACACACACACACACACACACACACACACATCATTCAAAGCAGTATGCAGCACAATCCAAAGTAGGTCAAGATAAATAGCAGTGATGGTCACAGTTCATAAGATGAAGCCAGATAACAGCAATCGAGAGATAGGCTGCTGCCAGACTGGGTTTTGCCATTTTGTGACAGGATATCAGACATATTGTTTTGCATTGTAGTGTCCACAGTGGCAGTCAGACTGCTATGGGACAGCAAGAGCCGCACCAGCAACATTCAGAACATTTAATATTTCCGGCACAAGCCAGCAGCTGGTGCAAGCCAGTAGAGCTGTACTTCAGAGAAGTTCCTTCATATTTTAGAGAGCTTGCAGCGGAGGGGGGGGGGGGGGGGGGGGGTGCGAGGGGGGGGGGGGGATTACAGATATTGTAATGATATAAGCACAGTATTTTTCCTCAGAGTTTTCCTCAGTGTTTTTAGTAACAAAAACAAACATTTACTTAGTTCACCTATTTTCATAGTTATCTATCAACAGAGAACTAATGAGCCATAATTTTACACCCTTTTATTATTATGTTAGTTAAAACAGTGAAATTGACATGGATATGCTTAAGAGACAGTTACAGAAAAGAACTTAAAAAAACTTTGACAAAGTGACATCAGATGACCCAGGGAAAAGCCCAATGAAATCCAATTCCTCTTGACCCTGGTTTCACCACATGAGTTCCTTAAACAATATTCTAATTTCAAGACCTATGCACAGTTCCTTGTCAGTGGAAACAGAAGCAGAAAGCCAAATGGAATTGTCTCAAGAATTTTCACTTTTTAATTTGTGTGTGTCATAAGATGAAGATCGTTCTGTGAACTCGTGATTAGCTCCAGATGATGAACGATTGCCACCTCAATGCCTTGGATCATTAAGAAAAAAGAAAAAAAAATACATGTGGAAAAAATCTGTATAATTAATGTGTTGCATTGAGTTCTGTTAAAAGTTTTTCTTCAAAATAATTTGTGCTAATTCAACTTATAATTAAATTTTCCCTGAGACATTTAAGTCTCCTCTTTATCTACGATAATGTTGGAAGGTGAAGAAATGAATTAAAATTTGTGCTACAACCAGGACCCAAACCTGGGTCTTCTTGCTTACTCAGTAGAAATGCTGACCATTACACCACTGCAGCACTATGGTCAACAGCACTGCAGGAACTACCCAAGTTGAATGCCCATCACAACACAAACTTCAGTTCATATCTCCAGCTTATTTTCCCCCTACATTGGGGTGCTATTCCAATGCCGGAGAGCCCTGGTAACAGTGACAGTGTTGGATGTAATGAGGAAGTCCTGTACTATATGTAATCATATAGATCTTATAATTAAATTTTCCCTAAGATATTTAAGTCTCATCTTTATCTACGAGAATGTTAGAAGCTAAGGAAATGAATTAAAATTTGTGTCATGGCCAGGGTCTTCTTGCTTACTAGGTAGAAATGCAACTATGGGTGGATGGTAGTCACAAACACGTAGATTATTGCACATGGCTTTTGAATAACATCAATAATGGTTTGTTGGACCCTTTCCATTACATCATGGGTGATGAAACATGATTTCATCTTTCCAATCATGTGAATTCACAGAACATGAGGTACTGGGCAATGGAGTTCGTCAGCAACCACTCCATAATGAAAAAATTAGCATTTGGTGCAGTGTAACACAACTGTGCAGCTTTGGACTCATATTTTTTGACAATACCCTCAACATGGTTGCATATATGAACATTTTTGATACATTTTTTGCTCAGCTTACTGAATATGAAAGACAATACTACTTCTTCCAACAAGATGGGGCAGCATGCCACATTTCTAAGGTATCCCTGGAATGAGTCCATAATGTCTTCAATGAGGAATGAACATTTGTGGCCACAATGTTTGTCAGATCTAACAACATATGATTTTTTTTCCTTTGGGGACACTTGAAGAGCAATGTTTATAAGACATATCAACACACGATACAGGAACTGAAAGACAACATCAGCTGTGAAGTTGCCACCATCGATATCTGAATTTTATGCCGGGTGTTTCTGAATACGCTTAGATGTGCACAGCCATGTATTGATGTTGCAGGGATCACTTTCAGCATCTCCTATAAATGTATTTTTCATTGTAAATAAATGGCAGGTCCATTTCAGCTATTTATTTTTGTAATTTCACTGTACTTCATTTATACGTACATGGGCCGCTTTTATTTGTGCCATCCTGTGTTAAGCAAAGTTCCATTAAGCCTGACACTCATCAGTTGAAGCACTGTACATCATAAGTCTGGTAGGTACAGGTGAACAGCAGCAGTGGTCATATTCACTTGTAAAGGTGAAGTTGTATTACAGCAACTTAGAGAAATTGCACTATCAGGTGGCCTTATATTTTCCCACTATGGAATTCCATGTGACCAGCCTTAATCTTGGTGGTGTTCCTGCCACAGGTGTTCTCATCGGGTGTGGGCTATGTTACATGTATTGATACATCCAGATCTTCCATTTGCACATCAGGCAGGATTACTAAACTATCTGTACATATGATTTTTACCCTATGAAACTATGCTGAAGAGAGTGAGTCATTGTTGTTGCCATATACATGCAGCAGTTTTATTGATATTTCTTTATGTTTTAAAATTATTAACAAATAGCAGCTTAGTGATATATCATAACATTTTCATTATATACATTATTAATTTGTGCTTTACAAATTATTTGTAGATACCTGGAACCAGCATATCTTTTAGAACAATTGAATGGAAGCACCTTCGACAATGGTAAAAAAATTGTGAAATTGAAACAAAAGTCAAATGATTCACAGCAGCTTGTTGAAAAAGAAGTGAAGGTAGTGATGAGGGTGAGTACCTACCTAACATTTTCTATAGTAAAGTTGAAAAAGTGATGTATGATGCAAACTTTCTTGAATTCAAAGTTTCCATTCTGTACTACTTTGCTGCATATTTAGGTTGTTAGAAGAAGTATGATTAAACTATTTACAAATAAGGATAATGTGTGTTATTATTATAGTCAGTTAAATTCACACCTCAGTGTACTGTGAGGGACAGCATTGTACTTGAATAGTCCATACAGTGGTATTAACCAGAATGCGAAGGTGGTGTAGTAGATGACACATCTGCCTAGTAAGCAGGAGACGTGGGTTAAGTCCCAGCCTTGGCACACTTTTAATTCATTACTTCAGCCTCTATTCTTATCGAAGATAAAGTTGAGACTCAGTATGACTCCAGGAAAATGTAATTACATCAGCTCAATAGAACCATAAATCTACAAATGTTTGTAAGAAATTTTTTGAAACATCTCCACAGTCTTTTTGTCAGTTCATCTTCATACACAAACACCCAACTTTCATTCCTCGGGCTATCTGCAAACAAATTAATGAAGTTTTCACTGTAACCTCTTGTCCACATTAGACTTTACTTTCTAATGATGAGTACCTCAAAATCAGATTTTAGTACTATAGATGGAGAAAAATAAGGGAGTTAGTACTATAGATGGAGAAAAATAAGGGTCATGGTCTACAAAATGTCCACCTCCTGCAGGAGTGGCTTTAATAAAATCTCTTGCAGTTTACAATAATATTGGCAGGACAAATATTATCAAGTATACAACAGTAAGTTTTGCGGTGTAAATCAAATGATCTTGAAATATTGAAACACAGTGGTCACATCATCCACCTATCCTATCCTTGTGTATTCTGTGTCTGTCCACTTTTTAAGCTAGCAATTTTCATAGCATTACCATTAAAATTTCCATATCATTGCAAGATGATCTTTAAATGAATAAAAATAAATAAATAAAGATTTCCTGATGTGCGTGTTTCATTATAGCATTTGATGCCGTTTGTATCTTATCAGTGTGGGCCTTGAACTACATCACAGCTCAGATCTTCTCTTTAGCTAAAAATCATGTCAGTCAGTCCACGCAGACGATAACACCAGTACATGGCTTTGGAGAAATATGGGGATGGGGTGCGCTTGGGTGACATCTGAAGTCAGCTGAATATGTGAGTTAGTCATAGAGTTTTAATTGTTACAATGCAGGGTGGAGGGAGAAGGGGGCAGGGGGGAGTTCAGGCTGTGACCATAACAGCTGGTGATGGTGTTAGTCCTTCTGTACACATTCACCCTTTGATGTGACACATTTTGCTCAGTAATGGATGACTTGGGAATTGGCAGAGACAGGGAATGCTCACAGGCCAAAGGCTCAGTAGGATGCAAACGTGTGAAGCAAGTAGGAAACTATGCCATAGAAACACACTTGAGCTTCCTACAGCCATCTGAGCTAGTTCGAAAGTGGTCAAATTGTGGCTTTCTGTGTTATGAAAAGGTCCTTTGGAGAGTTGCCACATGAGATGGATGTGCTAGTCACATGATCATACTCACACATGTAGATGAGGTATTGGATGTCCACACAGCACAGACGCCCTCCAGGACTGTCATATTTTAAGGGCAGTAGTGGCAGATCATACAACTACTACAGCACAGACAAGAGGGCTTGTGAGCCCAGACACGTGAACACAAACTGTTGCACACCAGTTATTAGCAGTGGGACTAACACCAGTTATTAGCAGTGGGACTACAGGCATGCACAGCTCTAGCCTGTCTTCCACTCGTGCCCCAGCATTGTTGCAAGTGGCTCAGTTGGTGCTCTCAGAAGATCACTTGGAAGATGGAATGGCATGCCATGGTCTTCAGAAAAAAAGAAGGTTCTGCCTGATGCAGTTGTCGGTTGTTTGCATGAACGACGTAGATCCGTCGAGTACGGTCTCACGGAGTGCATTCATCCGAGACACACCGGCCCCACCCCAGAGCTTGTGGTGTGTGGTGCAATAAACTATAACTCTTGTCCAGATTTGGTGTTTCTGGAGAAAACACTAACCAGTGCTTGGTATGTGCAGAATGTTGTTAAACCTATTCTTCTGCTATTCTTAAAACAGGAAGATGATGTGTTTTCCAACAGGATAATGTTTGCTCACACAGTGCCCGTGAAACTCACCATGCTCTGCAAGATGTGCAGCAACTTCCCTGGTCAGCACAATCTCCGGACTTGTCTCCATTCGCGAACATGTGGGATATGAAGGGATGAGAAATTACTCGTGCAACTCGTCAACCGACTAGGTCGAGCAGGCACAGAATAATGTATCCCAAAACAGTATATGGCATCTCCGTGATTGACTGGATGCCAAAGTTAGCACCTGCATTACTGGCCATGAAGGTTACACAATATACTTAATGGGTGTGTCAGTGTGGGTCAATATCTGGTTTCTCTGAACTGCTTATGTTATTGATCTGTAAATGTAATCATTTCACGTACTTCACTTGCGCTGTTGCAACAGTAAATCTTGATTGAACTGGTAAACTCTAAAAGGGTGTATTAAGTACTAATTTTTTTTCTGGCAGTATAGAATTCTCATATTGCCTGTTCAGGAAATATTCTCTCTCAAAAACCATCTTGTCATTCTGAAAATACCTGCCACTTAGTGGTTTCTTCGTGTGAGAAAAGAGGAAGAAATCACTGGGTGGCATGTAAGGAAAGTACAGGGGTGAGGCAAAATTTTATAGCAAGAAGAAGCAGCCTGTGTGATACAAGCTACTATAATGGGAAAAATACACACCTTTGTACATTTTTCCACGACACTTCATCTCAATAGTCTCCTGCAACCTCATCAGGAGATTTTGATAGTATGCTCCTATGATGGCTTGCCCCCTACAAACATAAACTTTTGGACTCACACCACAACAGCCCCAAAACTACACTCAGTATCAACTCTCCCGATGACATTGAGATCTTCTCCCTTTTTGGCAGTGATTGAATCCATGTTCCCATTTCTTGAAAGGATGTGAACAGTCATGGAGCCCAGCGGATAGCAATCTTTGTCACCTTGAAAATAATGTGCAAGATCTTGAAAACTGATCCTTGACTTATACTCATTTTTTCCACTGTCACCTTGACTGTGATACACGGGTTTTCAAGCACCAGAGCCTCCTCTTCTCGTGTGATTCACTGTTCTTCACAGAGAGATGATGTGCCCCTTTGTTCTTTGTTATGCAGACTTGTCTGACCACACTGAAGGTATCTGCACCACCTAACCACTGTCATATGATGGTGTACTGTTGCTGTTTATAAGAGGGTTCAAATAAAAACTGAAAATCCATCAGAATGGGACCCTGGAATAGTTCCATTTAAAAGTAATCATAACATGTGTTGAGATGTTTATCTTACCCGGAGGCAAGATGATCAATTTCTGTTTCAAAGCACATGGTTGGCTGCGGATGGATCCACAACTGCACCCGCTCTTGCACTTCTTCATCTGACTGAAATCAATGCCCATGCTTGTTTTTCTTCAGGTCACCAAAGATGTGAAATCTGGGGTGTAAAGAGGATGTTGGAGTGTTTCCCAACCAAACTGCTGAAGTGTAGCCATCACCTGATTGGCAGTGTACAACAGGATGATTCCATCTGACAGCATTCATGGGTGTTTTGATTATGGCATGTCGTAGTTTCTGCAGAGTGTCTTCATGGCACTGTGCATTCCATTGTGGTTCTGTGCCTGAGGAACTCAATGAGCAGAGGGACCCTCCAGTCAAAGAAGAAAGACAGGTGTAGATGTTGATTTCAGTTGGACAAAGAAGTACAAGTTTGGGTGCGGTTGTGGATCTGTCAGCAGCCAACTGTGTTCTATGAAACAAGAATTGATCATCTCATCTCCCAGTGGTATAAATGTCTTACCAGGCATCATGATTACTTTTGAATGGAACCATTCCATAGTCCTGTTGTGGCAAATGTTTGATTCTCATTTGACTGCCCCTGATAGCACCAACTCAGCATGGTCTGTTACAACATTGTTCCCTGTCAAATACAGAAAAGAAATTGACACACACCACTCCACTTTATCAATAGGCGACACCATTTTGTTATGGATCATCTAGTAGTGTTCTGTGGTACTGTGGTGTGGGGGCTTTCACTGTTTATCAGTACTGCAGACATGTACCTGTGAACAAATGAAAACTTAATTGTATAACTTTGTTTTGTTGAGGGGATAATTTGCATCTTTCTGAGTACCCCTTGTATGTATAACATCATCTTGTCTCTCCACATAAATATTGCCATATATCACATCTCCAATAAATATTCAGCTAGAGAACACATCTGTTCCCAGCCCACACCATGTAAAAATCTACATATTGCCTTCCAGTGTGAAATGAACATTGTTTCTATGTACCTTGCTTCTTGCAACTTACTTAACTTATCTGTTGTAATGCTCCTTCAACAGTAATCTGTTGTAATGCTCCTTCAACAGTAGGTGTACATCTGTTTTTTGATAATAACTATCAATTTTCAATATTTCTGCATTTAGCTCACTTTTTTCTTTGTATATCAGACAATTTTTGCATTCCTAATTACTAAAGAAATTATTCAATGGAGTTCTCTGTACAAACTTTTAATTGTATTAATGAAACTGACAAAGTAAACTCGTGCAGTGCGTGCATTACAAAAACTGATTCAAGACTGTTTTAATGTGGTCTCTCCCATATCACTTAAATATAATCTCAGTAACATCTTTCATATCAGGCTGTTATTACAAACACATTTTTGCTAAGATTGTAATTAAAACTTCAAAGATTTACATAAATTGAGTTTAACATAAGCAGTGCCATGACATGAAGTATTTATTCTGATAATAAGCTTGTAAAATTCAATTACAGTATTAAGCAAAATTACCTTGAGCAGAAACTGTTAACAATGGTTTTAAGTGAAATTTATATTATTGCTGAAATACAGTATGCTGCATGATACTAATATAATTTTGAAATAATTTCATAACATATGTTTTACAGAATCAATAACTTTTGCATTAGGAAACCGTTTTATTTCAGTACTAGAACCATTTGTGTGTTGACAATAGCAGAAATATTTTATAACCAGATAATTACATAATTATACTGAATGGGTGGTTAAAAGCTATTTAAATGTGATGTATGTAACAAATTAAAGTTGAAATTATAATAAATACATGAACAAACAAAGTTAATAGGCGCTCATAATGAGTGAGTACTATACACTACCTTGATATCATAACCTACAGTTGATGTGATGCACACTGTGGGAGTCACCAGAAGAACATCTGTGAATGCACAATGAAATGCAGTACTATTCTGTGGCGATGATTGCAAGGACAATCTGCTTTACTCTTTGATTTTTATAAGTATTCTTTGTATTGACTTATGTTTTTCAGTTAATTGGTGTTTGAACTTGAGTAAATAAAAAGTTATTGCTTAACTACTACATTGTATCTCTTCAACAGATGGAGATAAGCTGTAGTTGACTAAAACACCTTTAGTATCAGAACTGTGGTTGATGTAGTATTATATAGTTCTGTATGTGCCATTCCATTCTGCCATGTTATAATGCCCTGAGGAAGTGTTTCTCTCTTGAAGTAATATAACAGATAATTAATATGCAACATGTAGCTTCTTTACTGCAAAAGTATGACATACTAACTATTGTTCTTGAATTAAACATTCTGTCCTGTTGTGTGAACGTATCACTAAATAGTCAGCATGTAGTCATATTAAAAGACAGATTAAGTTAACAGCCTTTAAATTGACTTGTTCCATGTCACTATTATGTTTAGTGCAAGTAACCTTTGGAACAAAAAACAAACAAATGAACTGTCTAAGAAAGAAAGCATTTGTATGTGTTTGACGCTTGTTCTTATGTTGCAGAATGGTTCTGTAGACCATCTTCCTGGGACTCCGACTGATGACTGATATAGGCAATGTGAGGAGACACGAAACAGTGACAAAAATATATACATGCATTCTACAGTGTATGCAAGATTTCACAGTTGTGACTATCAAGACAGTGGCTTCATCATTATTTATCTCTTGAAAGTGATATGTATCTTTCACTAAAGGAGTTCATATTACACACAGAGATCTATAATGGATATTAAATGTGTAATTCTCAGTTCAGAGACAGTTTCATGAGAACACCAATCCTGGATTTTCCATTGTTAAATTGAAACATTTATGTGAGAATGTATTGTAGAAAACTGTTCATCATAACTGTTTTCCAGTTACTGGCACTGGTTAAATGTGTGATGAATAAAATCAAATTCATGTGAATAAACATTATACAGTACTTATATGTTTCATACTTGTTTCATGTGTAAGTATGAGTAATTTTGAGAAGAAATGTGAAAATGAGTTGTGAGAGTAAATATCTGATTAAAAGGAAAATCTCTTACAGAAATGTAAAAATATGCAAACAGATACATGGGCTGGCCAACGCTTACCATAGCTCAGTACAGCCAACAGTCACACAAAACCAATGAAAATAAATAAAACATAACTTTGGGGAACTTGTTCCTTCGTCAGGTAGGAGAGAGAGAGAGTGAAGAAAAGGGAAAGAAGGGAAATTGATGCGGGTCACTCACACTCTAGATTATAAGGTAAGAAGGGCAAAGTAAGCAAAAATTGAGTAAAGGGTGTCAAAGGGATGGATATGTTGCTGATTTACTGCAAAAATATCACATACTTACTTTTGTTATTGAACTAAATATTTTATTCTGTTATACAGTGTAAGCAACATTATTTTAGCATATGATGTAAGTTTATTTTATATATTCATTATTCTATATTGCAATGATATTGCAACAACCACAAACCTGTTTTTAAAGACATGCTAAGGATAATCATGTGGTCTTAGCACCAGAGCCAACTACCAGTGGTAGCTATTTGCTTTTAAAAATACCCATCTGCTGTTGTCGCATAGCACTTGCATATGGCATGTCCACCTGACAGAAATATAGCCGAAGAAACACATGTAAAGTTAGTATGTAATACAATACATATCTACTTGTTTTTTTTAAGTTATGTACTTTGTTCCTAATGGTCTGCTTTCATTTTATGTTTTACAGATTATGTTGATGACAACAGCCAAAACTAGTTAGTAATGAAATTAAAATTGTGATCTCAGTGGAACATTGTAATAAAAAAGTGCAAAAAATGACTGCAGCCACTTACTCTCACTTAAATTTTGTTATAAAGTATTGTATTGGTCATAATACCTAAGATGGCTGCAATTCCTCCATTAGTGCCTTCATTATTTGGAAACTGAGGCAGTCTTTTGAAATAAGAAGCTTTTTGTTTCCTTTGAATCAATAATTGGTTTAAGCAATAAAAAACTTTCTAAATTTATACAGTAAACAGGAAGAACTGATATGAGGTCTGAGACCCATCTAGGCAGGTCACAAATAAAGTTCCAAATTCTTTTCACAGTGCTGAAGCTTGCTCGTGTGTACATCACTGTTCATCTCATTGGCTAAGAAAGACAGTGGAGCAACTCTTTATTTGCTCCCCTGCACATGACATGCAGCAACATTATTAATTATTTTTCTATTTGCACTATCTAAAAGACTACCTCTTGCCTCTCTCCGAGGAGTGGAAAGAGTATCTGGTGCTGCCTGTGATGGGCCAGGAACTGCTTCTTTGCTCATCAAGAGATGCAATTATTTGTGACACAATGTGACATGGCACAACTATCAGTGGCAACTTATGTTAGGTTGTATGTTACATCACTAATGTAGGCAGTGGCTGGACATAATTGATGAGCAGGCCAAAGTTAACTGAATTCTGCTGACCCAGAACTAAGGAGCCCTCATTCATCTTTTTGTGAAAAAATTATATTTGTGCACCATACAATTTACAGTGAATCAATGTCATACTGTGTGGAAGTGCCAGAGTTAAGGAATAAATTATATTTTTTATCAAATTTTCCTTTTGTAATTCCTTCAATTGCTTAGGGACTTGCTGATCATGACTTGAGGTGGTGAGGGTTAATTTTGATTGCTATGTGTTATCAAATAGCTTAATTTTTGCCAAACCTGAAAACAAATGTAGACAATACAATGTTGATTATTTGAAGTTTGCCTTAATTCAGTCATTGTCGGGCAGATGATTACCTGTGTATGTTTTAAGTAACTATGTGTTAAGTAGCAGTGCTATGAAACCATCCAAGCTTAAAGTGTCACCCTGAAAAATAATAACAGGTAAACATTTGAAACACTTTCAAATATTTAAAGAAAAATTTCAAACAAGACCCACAATGGGCAGCATGTTCACTTTGATATCACAAAGAGATGGTGATGGTTTGCAGGTGTCTTATACTATCTTGCTACTTACAGTGAAATCTGGAAGCTGCATATATCAGGGAACAGTTAATTTTGCCAGCCACTGAAGATGTTTTAAAGGCTCATCATCAGGATTTCCTCCCAGCGAGCTGGGTAGGAACGTTTTATAGACTATTCTATATAAACCTGCCTTGATATACTCAAAAGAATTCCTTTGGACAACAACTTATTTCAAAGACGTATTGGTGAAATGAGTTGTGACATTGAAAGCATCTTGCAGTTATCTGCAGGTGATTCATTTCTCCACACAACTGGGCAGATCAGCTTTACCTAGTAATGAAGAATTATTATTGGCATTTTTCCCCCATACAAGGAAATCCATGAAAAACTGCTCTTTGCAATAACTGTGACAACAGACACTACACGTGAATCAATGTAATGTTTTGAAAGATTATTTAATGGAAAAGCAGTTTGTAAGAGATCCATGATTAAGAAATTTGTTGGTAGCGCACTCGAGCAGATGTAATTTCGATGTATTGCTCACGCACTGCCTGCGATATGTGAGATATAAGAGAATCTGAGACCAAAGAGCAGTGTTGACTGCTGTAGGAACTGTGTAGCAGTAGCAGTAAGTAGTAGCGAGCAGTCGTGTGTATGGAGTTGGCTGGGCCGGTCGTGGGGAGCGATGGCGGAGCCTGAGCGTTATAATGTAAGGAAGCAATACCGTGTAAAAGAGATAAATTAAACAACCACAGTGGTTTACTATGAAATGGAAATTTCACCATCGGAATGAACAAAAGAAAATGCAATATCTTGTCATGAAGAGTAAATGGATCAGAATTAACAAGCATTAACCAGAATATACTATGCACATCGTATGATAGCAGTCTTGACTAATTATTTTTCTTTCAGAATATGATGTGATTGAGCAAACTGTCAGACAGAACTACACATGTTAATTTTAGTGATGAAATATGCTAGAAGTAAGAAACTATACTATATGAAGTAACGAATGATAATGAATAGTTGTATGAAGTAAATGGTAATATGAATAATGAATAATAAAGTGTCTATTTTTTTGCAGGTGATAATAAATGATGATGAATAGTTTTATGAAGAATATGGTAATATGAATAATGAAGTTTTTCTTTGCAGATGATGATAATGATGAAGTTATTATAATATGAATAATGAAGTTTTTTCTTGTAGATGAGAATAATGATGAAGTTTATATATTTACTATTAATTAAGAAATGCTATGTAGTTATTTAAGTATTTGTTGTAGTTCCTTTTGACAGCATGTCTTATGTCGCATAGTATAATGACTGAATGTTTTGGGAAAGACAGCTACAGTACATACATATTGAGTACACGTTTCATTACCTGTTAATTCGAAGTTCACTACTTTTCAGCATAATATACATTTCTTCTTTCAGCTCAATAATCCACTTCGTATTTTTTTCCAGGAGAAGCTTTTCATGATATTAATATGCTATAAGCACTTAGTTATGAAACCTCTTCTAATACTTGCATTTTTTTTTTACCCATTTGTGTCTATCATTTATGAATGTGATCACAGATACTGTCTTTGTTTCATAACCTTGTTACAGCTGACTCATGACGAATGACGTTATTAGTCCTTATTTCCAGCAATAAGTCAAAAGCAAATGTTTTCATGCCCCAGCAATTAATTATCGATCCCAATGCAACGCATTGCTAGCACAAAAAAAAAATTTATTACCAGTCCCAACTATTACAAGTATACAACTAAATAATGCTACCAGTTTAAGATATATTTCTAGTCCTAAATATAATGCAAATTTCTCAGATGTATTGAATCCATTATATCTATGTATTATTGGACCACAGACCTTGAGTAATAGTTACAGTGTTACATTTTAAATATGTCCTATGTCACTTGAATGATGAGTTCTGAGTAATATTGAATGATGTTTTGTAATAATGCATAAATGCTATGCCAATGATTACTGTAATTAGATGACTTATGCATAAATGCTATGCCAATAATTTCTGTAAATAATATTTTGTTATACTCTATAAATGAATGCCAATAATTAATGTAATGAGTTGTCATATGAATGCCAATGATTACTGTTATATGATGACTTATGTATAAATGCTATGCCAATAATTTCTGTAAATAATATTTTGTTATACTCTATAAATGCTATGCCAATAATTAACTCTTGTTTTGAATGATGACTTGTGAATAATATTGAATAATGTATTGTAAAACTATATGAATACTTTGAACTGGCCAATGAGTGCCAATAATTACTGCAATCAGATGAGTTATGAATAGTGTTTTGTAATACTCAATACTTGCTACATGTTTAGTAACTGGCCAATGAATGCCACTGTTTACTGTAATATGATGACTTATGCATAAATGCTATGCCATTAATTAACTCTTGCTTTGAATGATGACTTCTGAATAATGCATAAAAATGGTTTGTAACTGGCCAATGAGTGCCAATATTTACCGTAATTAGATGACTTATGAATAATGTTCTGTAATAAGTACTGTAATAAGATGACTTACGAATACTGTTCTGTAATACTCCATACATAGTACAGAAATGTTTAGTAACTAACCAATGAGTGCCAATAATTATTCAAATGTAATTCTGAATGATGACTAGCATAAGACTTAATGTCCTTCACCTTCTGACCTAATTACCACCAATTACTGCAATATCCGTATGTCCTGTCCATCCTCATGATCATGGAGCACTATATTTGGTTTTTGCACTAATTCTACGTTGATGTAGGATTATGCATTCTACAAGAATGTGGTGTTAACATATCAAGCTGTCCACCACCTTGAACGATGGAGATGTTATTATGGTCCTACTGTTTGGTGTACCTAATGTACTACCAAAATGATAACATACTATATTAATACAACATTTCAGTGTGTAGGCTACACTGATAAATACTTCAGGGAAGAGAACTTCAGATTGTCTCACTTGGTGTTGTGCTTCTGTAGAAAGATATGGACTTTCAGTGCAGCTACGTGCAACCTACTGTGCTACAACCATGATGCAATCCTTCCCATTCCTTTCCTAGTTCTTGTAAAATGGTAAAGACTTATACAGTGCGTTTAAATTCTTGTAAAATGATAAAGACATATACAGTGCGTGTGCACTTCATTTCATTTGTTAATAAGATCAGTTGTCCTAAATATGCTAAAGATTTCTACAGTGCGTGTGCACTATATTTCACTCCCTGATATATTTAATTCATGTAAAAATACTAAAGACTTTTACAGTGCGTGTGCACTTTATGTCATTTGTTAATATATTTTGTACTCAGTGCGTGTGCACTTTATTTCACTCCTTCATATGTCTAATTCATGTAAAAATGCTAAAGACTTTTACAGTGCATGTGCACTTTATTTATTTAGTTCTTGTAAAAAAAATGCTAAAGACTTATACAGTGCGTGTGCACTTTATTTATTTAGTTCTTGTAAAAAAATGCTAAAGACTTATACAGTGCGTGTGCACTTTATTTCATTTGTTAATATGATTAGTTGTCCCAAATATGCTAAAGACTTTTATAATGTGTGTGCACTTTATGTAATTTGTTAATATATTTTGTACTCATTGCGTATACATTTTGTCTTTCTTAATATGTTCTGCACTTATCAGTAATGTGTATATTCTGTACTGTAGACTTAGTAAACTAAATAGATTATTGAAAAATTCGTTGCTCATGGCAAGTCCAATTGACTCACCATCGCTGCCAAATTTTTGCCCCCCCAGTGGAGGGTTATGTAAGAGGTCCATGATTAAGAAATTTGTTGGTAGCACACTCGAGCAGATGTAATTTCGATGTATTGCTCACGCGCTGCCTGCGATATGTAAGATATAAGAGAATCTGAGACCAAAGAGCAGTGTTGACTGCTATAGGAACTGTGTAGCAGTAGCAGTAAGTAGTAGCTAGCAGTTGTGTGTATGGAGTTGGCTGGGCCGGTTGTGGGGAGTGATGGCGGAACCTGAGCGATATAATGTAAGGTAAAAGCAGCCTTGCGCATATGTAGTATTGTTATCTCAAGTCCCATGTAAACGTTTTTAAAAAAATCTCTTAATAATAACCTTTCTCATAAAAAGTAACTTTTGACGATCATTCATTTCAATTTAAAGAATTTACTAATTTCTCCAGTCCATGGTCATCCCGATTATTGCAAAGAAAAATCAGTTGTTCTTTTTATACATGATGAATCTATCGGCCAGCATTGCACTCGGCTGTGCCAGAAAAATTTCTTATAGGAGCAGATACATATGCGTTATCCGGCGACCTTATTGAGGTAAGAATTTTCAATTTTTTCAGAATGATCTTTCAGGGCCATGACGCAGCACTGCTGATGTCCAAAATTCACCAGTTTAAATTCACAGTCATTATTGAAAGGTTATAAGTGAGCGACAATTTTTTATTGAGGGATTAGTGACATTTTATTATTGATAGGTTAAGCAATTTATTTATATTATTTTACTGTGGGGAGGTTACGCTGAATGTGAATGAATGTGGGGAGGTTACAAGTTCCATTATTAAACATTAGGTAATAATGGATTTATGAACCATTCAAAACAAAATGTACCTGGGGTGTCTGCAATACACTGCATCATCCATCGGCGACATTTAGTTGCTAAAAATCTGAATGGTAGATTGCATCAATCTCTTCAATTTGTCACTAATGCAGTAAGCAAAATTTAAAGCAATGTGTTGAATTCTATGTTATTCACACAGTTACATGAAGAAAATTATGAGAACTTTGATCAATTACTCCTTCACACTGAAGTACACTGGCTTCAAAAGTATCATTTCCTAGACTGTTTTAGAGTTTCTGGATGGCAAAAATCCAATTTTAAAAGAAAATTTAATTAAGTGGAAACCAGACATTGCTTACTTAATGGATTTGTTTACTAAATTTAATTAGGTTATCAAGATTGTTGACATTGTCAACCAGTAAGTACACAAATTGTTGCAAATTTTTTATTTATGTTAGAGACTGAAAACCATCAAAGTTGAGATCACACATGAAATCTGCTTTATTTGTATGGATTACTAGTTTTGGCTATTAATCTAGCCATCTTCAGATCATGAAACATTCTTGATTAGTGTTGGTGCCATCACAGCTTCACACATCAATAAAATCTTTCTTAAAATAATAACATATCTAAATACAAAGATGATGTGACTTACCAAACGAAAGCGCTGCCATGTTGATAGACACACGAACAAACACAAACATACACACAAAATTCAAGCTTTCGTGACCAAAGGTTGCTTCATCAGGAAAGAGGGAAGGAGAGGGAAAGATGAAAGGATGTGGGTTTTAAGGGAGAGGGTAAGGAGTCATTCCAATCCCAGGAGCGGAAAGACTTACCTTAGGGGGAGAAAAGGACAGGTATACACTCGCACACACATGCATATCCATCCGCACATACACAGACACAAGCAGACATTTGTAAAGCGCTGGCATGTTGATAGACACACAAACAAGCACACACATACACACAAAATTCAAGCTTTCGCAACCAACGGTTGCTTTACAAATGTCTGCTTGTGTCTGCGTATGTGTGGATGGATATGTGTGTGTGTGTGTGCGAGTGTATACCTGTCCTTTTTTCCCCCTAAGGTAAGTCTTTCCGCTCCCGGGATTGGAATGACTCCTTGCCCTCTCCCTTAAAACCCACATCCTTTCGTCTTTCCCCCTCCTTCCCTCTTTCCTGATGAAGCAACCGTTGGTTGTGAAAGCTTGAATTTTATGTGTATGTGTGTGTTTGTTTGTGTGTCTATCAACATGCCAGCGCTTTCATTTGGTAAGTCACATCATCTTTGTTTTTAGATGTATTTTTCCCACATGGAATGTTTCCCTCTGTTATATTAAAATACCAACAGCCGTATGTGACATAGTTAAAACCAGCTTTTCATCATTCATGGTCATCATAATTGGACAATGGTCATAAAACAAAGGTGATATACCATTAAAACTTGGTAACTGACACAATCAGTATTTGCATCATCTTGTAACAATACATATTTGCTGTAACCTGGTACATGTGAATTAACTTGGATATGTGAATAGTGTGGCAGGTAAAGCCAATTATAATGTTCAAGAAATGCAACATTCAACATAAACATAGTATACATATATGTACCCAGTACTGTAGAGAAAGGGGGGCTCATGAGGTTAACTTGACATTTTAAGATGACAGTCTAAATTTAATATAAATGAAGTCAAACATTTCAGCTTTTCTTGCCAAAACTAAACTAATGAAGTAAAACATTATATGGTGCAAACTTCCCCACTTTGTCAGAGACAAACTACCAGGATGATGATATTCAACATTTAAATGTGCTTCAGACAGATTTATAAAACTAGGTTTGAGGATGTCTTAACTGTGGAAATACCACAATGGATTATCAAGCCATACAGTGATATTGATGAAATGAATGTAATACTAAAAGAGGAACTGATCAGAAAAAACACTAACAAAGAACTTAAGGTACAGTTTTGAAAGAGAAATCAGCAATTCTGGCTTCAGAGAGATGTACATGTTACTTACCCTATATTATGGACTATTGCCAGAAAGTTTTTGATAGCTTTTTCATCTTCAAATCTCACAGAAAATGGTGTCAGCATGGTTGCCAATTCTCTTTAAAGAAAAAGGAAGACACGGAAATCACTGACTGAGGAGATTTAAGATTCAACATAACTAAATTGAAGCCAAATATTGAAAATTTTCCAATACAGCATCAGGCTCACCGCTCCCATTAAAAGAATTTATGTATCAGTTTTTTCTAGTTTTACATTTTGTGCCATTTAAATCAATAAATGTATGAAACTTAACATGATGGCACATGGTCTACAAGTCAAAAATGGTTGGGGACCTCTTGGGTACACGATGACGCATAAATGTTTAAGGTAATATATATTATCTCTGACATAGAGTATAAAACACTATGTGAAGCTCCTATATGCAGCAAACACTGTTTCCAAACAGAGTGGTATGGAACGAAATAGGTGCTCACCTTGATTCTCAGCAAGCAGTTTACATGCTTATCCACAAAGTATCAACAGTGGCTGCTGTAGGACCATGACAAACAAGTTAAAATAATGGCACAATCATAAATATAACACAAGGAACAATATAGTCCTCACTATCCACAACTTTACTTTTCCACAGAAAAGAGCAAGGTATGCAGCAATAAAAATATTTGATCCCATCCACTGTGTGTTAAAAGTGCTAGCAGATAATGAACGTCTTAAAAACAAATTGAAATCATTTCTACTTTGCACTCATTTTACACCATAAATGAATTTCTGGATTAATACACTCCTCGAAATTGAAATAAGAACACCGTGAATTCATTGTCCCAGGAAGGGGAAACTTTATTGACACATTCCTGGGGTCAGATGCATCACATGATCACACTGACAGAACCACAGGCACATAGACACAGGCAACAGAGCATGCACAATGTCGGCACTAGTACAGTGTATATCCACCTTTCGCAGCAATGCAGGCTGCTATTCTCCCATGGAGATGATCGTAGAGATGCTGGATGTAGTCCTGTGGAACGGCTTGCCATGCCATTTCCACCTGGCGCCTCAGTTGGACCAGCGTTCGTGCTGGACGTGCAGACCGCGTGAGACGACGCTTCATCCAGTCCCAAACATGCTCAATGGGGGACAGATCCGGAGATCTTGCTGGCCAGGGTAGTTGACTTACACCTTCTAGAGCACGTTGGGTGGCACGGGATGCATGCGGACGTGCATTGTCCTGTTGGAACAGCAAGTTCCCTTGCCGGTCTAGGAATGGTAGAACGATGGGTTCGATGACGGTTTGGATGTACCGTGCACTATTCAGTGTCCCCTCGATGATCACCAGTGGTGTACGGCCAGTGTAGGAGATCGCTCCCCACACCATGATGCCGAGTGTTGGCCCTGTGTGCCTCGGTCGTATGCAGTCCTGATTGTGGCGCTCACCTGCACGGCGCCAAACACGCATACGACCATCATTGGCACCAAGGCAGAAGCGACTCTCATCGCTGAAGACGACACGTCTCCATTCGTCCTTCCATTCACGCCTGTCGCGACACCACTGGAGGCGGGCTGCACGATGTTGGGGCGTGAGCGGAAGACGGCCTAACGGTGTGCGGGACCGTAGCCCAGCTTCATGGAGACGGTTGCGAATGGTCCTCGCCGATACCCCAGGAGCAACAGTGTCCCTAATTTGCTGGGAAGTGGCGGTGCGGTCCCCTACGGCACTGCGTAGGATCCTACGGTCTTGGCGTGCATCCATGCGTCGCTGCGGTCCGGTCCCAGGTCGACTGGCACGTGCACCTTCCGCCGACCACTGGCGACAACATCGATGTACTGTGGAGACCTCACGCCCCACGTGTTGAGCAATTCGGCGGTACGTCCACCCGGCCTCCCGCATGCCCACTATACGCCCTCGCTCAAAGTCCGTCAACTGCACATACGGTTCACGTCCACGCTGTCGCGGCATGCTACCAGTGTTAAAGACTGCGATGGAGCTCCGTATGCCACGGCAAACTGGCTGACACTGATGGCGGCGGTGCACAAATGCTGCGCAGCTAGCGCCATTCGACGGCCAACACCGCGGTTCCTGGTGTGTCCGCTGTGCCGTGCGTGTGATCATTGCTTGTACAGCCCTCTCGCAGTGTCCGGAGCAAGTATGGTTGGTCTGACACACCGGTGTCAATGTGTTCTTTTTTCCATTTCCAGGAGTGTAGTACTGTGACAATAATCTTCCTCACTGGCACAACAGGCAGATATCATGGGTTTGCTAGAAGGGCACAGTACAACAGATGGGCAATGCATGGGAACAATGTACAAAAGACATCTGAATATTAAACGGTTCCTTTATTGGAATGTTGAGAGGCAGAATCGATTGTAGAATGCATTTACAAAGGGAAACTGTCACAAAAATGCTTGTGAAGAAAAACTCTCAGTCGAGTTGGTCCGGTAATCTCCACCACTCATGAAGACATCACAAGTACTCAAGGAGTGCCCACCATCTGTGTGTTTGTGTAATCAGTTTAAACATTTTCTTTTAGGCATGAGAAACATTGTAAATGTTCTTGAAGAATGGTAAATGGGGTAATCTAACACAGTGATCAAGGAGAGCTGCAAATACAAATAAATGAAGTTGGAGGTGCTGTAAGTGTACCTAATGTAACACAATGGTCAAAGCAAAATGGTATTGCAAATAAATGAATGTGAGGTACTGTGGATGAAGCTAATCTATCACGGTTATTAAAGCAAATACAAAATACAAATAAACAAACTTGAGGTACCATAGGTAAAGCTAACCTAACACAGTCTTAAACGTCTGCATGCATCTCACTGCAGTGGCTTGTGTATAGTTCACAAAAAGAGGTCAGATTCTGCCTCACTTGCTATAATTTAACAGGCTCTGTGAAGTGGATACTTCATGGTCAGGACATGAGACACTGTGAGATGGGTGCTGAATAATGTTTCCCTGAAGTACGGTATCAATCTCGCCTACTAGTTTTCTGTAGGTGTCACGGGAGCCTGCAATGAGGTTTGATTCATAGACACACTAAACTAACTCACAATTGATGACTCATGGGCCATGCACCTATCTGGTAGCACTATGGCAAGTTATTAAATGCTAGTAATGAAATAACTTGACCATAAACTTAACACCAAAGGAAGATTAAATCACTGCACTTGTCATGTGGACAGCTCGACATCTACGCAGGAAGTGCCAGGAGTTGGGTATGCTTCCTCTAGCATGCTTTAGAGGAAAACCCCACATGCTGTGGCAAAGCAGCGCATAACAGAGAAAATTCTTGTCCTCAGATGTATACATTTTATGACACAGATTTTGCTGGATGTTGTATGGTCTGCTAAAGTGTGAGAACATCTGCTAGAGTAGAGGGGTGATGTGCATGAAAGCATAGTAGCTTATTGCCACAGTATGTATGTGACTGGGTTACTTTCATCGTATTTTATTGTAGATTAAGACGAGAAAGTCCACTTATGTAAATGGCCAGCACATAGCCATGTTTTCACAGTAAAAATGTATTTTATTTGTAAACTGACTGGTATGTTCCACATCACATCAACTAAAATGCCATTTTCAGTAGTTTATGATCATAAGATTAAATTTCCTTAGGGATTACAGCATAATCGCTTTCAAGAAATTATATCAAGTAACAGATTATGACTTCGATTTTGAACTAAGAAAAATTTTGGGTGCAGGAGCACAATAATTAAGTGTGTTTGACCTTTAATTCTTACTTGATCTGAGATCAGACCTGTGTGAGTCAAGTCGGTTTCTATCCTAAGCTATAATTATCCATATGAGTACAAAAAGTCCATTTACATAAAATATTTTTATATTGTTGATTCAAATTAATTAATACTATTTTGACAGATTAATGTGTTCAATTTAGAATTCATTTGTGTAGATTATTTCTACAAATAGTATTGATACTTTATGATTTATTTATACTTATTTTAGATATTTGTGTTTTAATTAGAGCAGCTTTTCTTGCTTTGTTAGAGCAAAAAATTCCAGGTTATATTTAGACTGAAGAAGGTCCTAAGAAGGTAGGTTTTGTTGGTGTTCCTCAGTCTTTTAGTGATGCAATTCAGTTAGTTTTAAGGAGTAACTGTCCCTATTTTATCAAATGGTTTGCTTTATTATTTTTCTCCTGTTCTTAATTCAGTAATTTCATTTAGCTGTTTGAACAATTTTTCCTCATTTAACTTGTATATGTGCTTCTCCTTATGGTTTTTTATTATTTCTTGTTGTACTAGATTAGGTGTTTATGCTGTACTAATTGCTGGTCACTCATATAATTCAAATAATTCTTTATTTGTTTCATTATGTTCTGCTGCTCAACTGTTTCATATGAAGTTAGAATAGCTTTAATTTTATTGTCTTCATTTATTTTAATTGAATTGCCAATGTATGTGATTTTTTAAATCTTCAGTTTTGTTGATTATGTAACTTTGGAGTAAACCTCAAAATTAACAGTATTCTATCTCTGTAGAAGCTATCGAATATACCTCCCTGCTCAGAAGGATATTTCCTAAACAAACATGTGAGTTTTAAAGTGATATTGTCCCTACTTTTAACTCCATTTTTGCTCAGTTTGTGTGAAGGTCATCCATTCTTTGATCCATCTACCCTATTCAGTACACAACTTTTTTGTATATATGGCTACAGTCTCCTGTTTAATATTACACCATTCTTTTCACCTCTTTTTCTTATAACTAGAGCTACGTGTTTGGTAACATGTACTAGTTTACTTATTATGGTTAGAAAACTTGATGCAAATTATATCATATTAAAACACTCTTCTAAAAAATGATGAAAATTGTAATAAGACAGTCTTCAATTAGTATGCATTCTCATTGCAAAGCAGTATTTTATATTTATTATCATTTTCTGTGTAAGATGCCTGCAAGAGAGATGCTAACAGCTATATTTCTGTTGTAACATGTGTATGGTAATCTAAATAATTATTGGCTTAATCATTTAATAATGAAAACAAATGTACGCCAATTTGCTAGCTTTCCTTCAGTATATTGTCACAGATTAGCCTCATCATAAAATACACTGCCAAGAAAAAATTTGTATACCTGGAAAGTTTGTTATAACTTCAAGTTGAACAATCATATTTCAAGGAAGACGCAATACATGAAAGTCACAGATCAGGTAAACAGAGTAAGACGTGTGTACACTTTAACAGTCAAATCAAAACTGAGTCCAAGTCCAGCGGCCGCTGGCTGGCTGGCTGCTCAGGTGGCGCTGCTGCTGCATGGCTAGCAGACAGCGCCGCATTTAGAGGATGTGCGTAACTGCGCGGCGGCACTTTGAAAGAACGGCGAGTCACAACACTTTTCCCCCCTTTGAATTTTTTGCACAGGTCTTGATGGAGGTGGCCTGTAGATTGCTAACATCCATAAGTGTTCTTTGACTGGCCATAAAGTCTCAAGGAAGAGGCTTCCCGTACGGACGGAAGTGTCCCCGATGATAACGGGTCGAGATGACAGGAGACGTGGTGGTCAAATCTGCTGGGGCCCCGTGCACCAATCTGCCTGTTGCGACAAGTCCGGTTGTTATAACAGGAGACATGGGCGATGTGTCCGCGTCCGTAAGAGAAGGAGGTGAGTAGAGTTGCTCCGACAGATGATGGTCATCTGGTTCCTGCATGGGCACATCTCCTGGTGGCGTCAGTTCTTGTGCTGGCACCGATATGATGGTGAGAGGAGCGCATTGTGAGTAATGAGAGATTCCAGTATCCCGAGTGTCAGGTAGAGCCGAAGGTGGTGTAGCGGCATCCTGAACAAGCATTGCCAGCACACAAGGCCAAAGTCCGAATGACGCACTGCAACCCCCATGTCCGTCTGGACTTCATACAGGTATTGGCCAGGACTCCATTTTGGCCGCCTGCCATATCCCTGTACCCATACAACGTCGTCGGTGGTGAACTGGCCAAGTGAAGGCACCCGCGGCCGTGAGGTGTAAGGCCGCAGAAGATGAAGTAGCGTGCGGGGCTGTTGGCCATGTAAGAACTCAGCCGGGCTGTGGTCGCCCATGGGGGTGAAACGGTAAGAAGCCAGAAATCGGAGAAGCGCATCATCAGCAGCAGAAGTCAGGAGTTTCCTCATCTGAGCCTTAAATGTGGGGACCAGTCGTTCAGCCTCACCGTTTGACTGTGGATGGAACGGAGGGGCTGTAACATGCATGACGCCATGACGGGCACAAAAATCCGCAAAATCGGAAGAGGCAAATTGCGGACCATTATCAGTAACAAGAGTAGAGGGAAGGCCTTCCAAAGAGAAAATGCGAGCTAGAGCATTGGTGGTTGCCGCGGTGGTAGGTGACGTGCAACGGACAATGAAAGGAAAGTTAGAGTAGGCGTCAATAACGAGAAGCCAATAAGTACCTAAAAAAGGTCCCGCGAAGTCAGGGCTTTTCAGGTGAAGGCCACGGTGACAAAGATGACCTCGGGGTGGCGGCCTGTGACGCACAAGGGCCGCAGCGACCATATGTGTGATTTCAGAGTCGATGCCGGGCCAGTACACATGACGGCGCGCCAGAGATTTTGTGAGAAAGACACCCCAGTGCCCTTGGTGAAGGAGGCGCAAGACTGAAGCAAGCAAAGACGCAGGTACCACAACACGCAGCGAAGCATTTTCGGTGGAAAGGAGGGTAACACCATCCCTAGCCATGAGGCGGTAATGCAAAGCGTAGTAGTTCCGCAACGGATCAGAAGTCTTAGCGGACAGACGATCTGGCCAACCCTTCTGAACACAGCATAAAACCCGGGAGAGGGTAGAGTCAGAACCCGTAGCAGCCGCCAGCCGGTTCCCGGTGATGGGGGATCCATCCACAACCCACAGCTCGGCAACATCCAGGTGGAAACACAAAAGTTCATCCCTATCGAATGGCAGATCAGGACCCATGTGAAGGTGAGACAGTGCATCAGCATTCGCATGTTGAGCCGTCAGCCAGAAATGAATCTCATAATTGAAACGAGATAAGTAGAGCGCCCAACACTGGAGGCAGTGTGCAGCCTTGTTGGGAAGTAACGTTGATGGATGAAACAAGGAAACAAGTGGTTTGTGATCCGTAAGTACACGATAGATGCCTGAAAAAATTTTGATTTCTGAAGATTACACTTAAGACCAGCAGTCTGTAAGACATGAAAACGCTTGTGGAGATTTTCAAGATGTTCGTCAGTGATGGAGCCAGTGACAACAATGTCGTCCTGGTAATTTATACACCCAGGGACAGTGAGCAATAATTGTTCCAAGAATCGCTGAAAGAGAGCAGGGGCGCTGGCAACCCTGAATGGCAATCATTGGTATTGATAAAGGCCGAAAGGCATGTTCAGCTCGAGAAACTGCCAGGAAGCAGCGTCGAGAGGAAGTTGATGATAAGCTTCTGACTGGTCAATTTTAGAAAAATACTGGCCTCCAGCAAGTTTAGTGAACAATTCTTCAGGTTGAGGCATACGGTAAGTGTCGGTAAGGCATAGAGCATTTACAGTGGCTTTGAAATAGCCATAGAGACGAATATCACCATATGGCTTAGCAACAACGACAGGAGAGGACCACTCGCTGGAAGTGACAGGAAGCAAGACCCCTGAAGCAGTGAGACGATCCAGCTCCCATTTGACCTGATCACGAAGGGCCACAGGAATGGGCCAAGCCTGAAAAAACTTAGGCCGAGCAGTGGGTTTGAGTGTGATATGAGCTTCAAAGTCGTTTGCACGGCCTAACCCAGGAGAAAAAAGGGACGAAAATGTCATTGACAAGGAATCCAATCGAGCATAAGGAATAGCATCAGAGACAATATTGACAGAGTCATCTATGGAGAACCCAAAAACGCAAAAGGTATCGAAACCAAAAAGATTCTCCACATTACTATGGTCGACCACAAATATGGGAACAGTGCGAATAACAGATTTGTAAGATACCTCAGCATCAAATTGTCCCAAGAGAGAAATCTTCTGTTTATTGTAAGTCCGTAATTGCCTAGTGACAGGTGACAGGATTGGAGAACCCAACTGAAGATAGTCTGAGAACTGATGATAGTGGCAGCAGAACCAGTATCGACCTGCATGCGAACATCGAAACCAAGTATTTGGACAATGAGGGAAGAAGTACAATTGACAGACAACACATAATCAGAATCAGTGTCATGTCCATGAACACCATGTATGCGGTCGGATTTGCAAACGGATGATACACGACCCTTTTTTTTTGCATTTGTGACACACGGCATGGACAATCTTCTCGTGAATGTTTCGTAAAACATCGCGGACATGAAGGAAGTTGCCGTTGGTTGTGTTGCAGTTTCTTAGAGGTTTGTTTACAGTTAGGGCGAGGGTGCGCTTGGGAGCGTACTGCAGCCACGTCGACCGGCGATGACACGCCACACACTTCGTCAACATCGAACAGAGGTTGTATTTCCCTGACATCGCCCCATGCCTCTATTTGCGCTCCAGCGGTGCAAGAAATTTCAAAAGACTGAGCGACGGATAGGACTTCATCTAGAGTCGGATTTGCCAACTGAAGGGCACATTGCCTAACTTCTTTGTCGGGCGCTGATTGGATAATAGCATCCCTTAACATGGAATCGGCATAGGATTCTATGTGAACTTCAGTAACAAATTGACACGTTCTACTGAGGCCGTGAAGTTCAGCAGCCCAAGCACGATAGGACTGATTTGGTTGTTTTTGACAATGATAAAAGGCAACACGAGAGGCTACCACATGCGTGTGCTTTTGAAAATAGACGGACAGAAGTGAGCACATTTCAGCTAAGGACAAAGACGCAGGATCTTCCAAAGGAGCCAATTGCGACAACAACCAATACATTTGAGATGAAATCCATGAAAGGAACAGAGACTTACATGTCTGTTCATCCGCAACATGAGATGCCAAGAAGTGCTATCGAAGACGGTTTTCATAATCAGATCAGTCTTCCGCCGTCTCGTCGTAAGGAGGAAAAGTAGGGAGAGACAATGACGAGAGACGCCCCGCATTTGATGCCGCGACGAAATCACGAATCGCTTTTGTGAGAAGCGTTTGCTGTTCTATGAGACCCTGCAATAGTTGCTCTAAAGTAGCATGGAAACATGTGGGTCAACGATGGAAAAGAAAAATCACTACCTCGTCACCAATTGTTATAACTTCAAGTTGAACAATTATATTTCAAGGAAGATGCAATACATGAAAGTCACAGATCAAGTAAACAGAGTAAAACCTGTGTACGCTTTAACAGTCAAATCATAACTGAGTCCAAGTCTAGCAGCCGCTGTCTGGCCGGCCGCTTAGGTGGCGCTGCTGCTGCATGGCTGGCAGACAGCGCCGCATGTAGAGGACACGCGTAACTGTGTGGCAGCACTTTGAAAGACTGGCGAGTCACAACAAAGATAACATTAATTTTGACACCATGACAGCATATACCATGGTTTCAGCATCATAGTGGCGTAGTTACCACAGCATCATCTATGTCTACCCTTTATTAAGGACTACTCACATCCAGAAGGTTGAGTGTGGTGCAAACGTGCCAATAAAACAGGCAACTATGCCATGGAGACACACTCATACTTCCTACAGCCAACTGAGCAAGGGGTCAAACTGTGGTCTTCTGAGTGGTAAGATGGTCCTTTTGGAGGGCTGCAACAACAGTGCAATGATGCTGGTATTAGTGGTCATGTGAAAATTCTCACTCCAGTAGGTGAGGTTCTGGACATCTATGCAGCACAGATGCCTGCCAGGAATGTGGTATTGAAAGGGCAGCAGTGGCAGGTCATACAGCTATCACAGCACAGATAAGAGGGCTTGTGAGCCCAGACATGTTAGCATGAACTGTTTTGAACTGGTTATTACCAGGGGGACTATGGGCACGCACACCTCTAGCTCATCTTTGGCTCACATCACAGCATAGACATGCACAGCTCAACTGGTACCATCCGAAAATCACTTGGAAGATGCAATGACATGCCGTGGTCTTCAGCAATGAAAGCAGATTCTCCTTGTGTGAGAGTGATGGTCGTGTGTGTGAATTATGTAGACCTGGTGAGCTCTGTCTCATAGAGTGTATTCATCCATGACACACTGGCCCCACTGCACACCATATTGTCTGGGCTACAACTCTTGTTCATTTTGTGTTTCTGCAGGGAATGCAAACCAGTACTTGGTATCTGCAGAATGCTGTTAGACCCATCCTTTTGTCATGTGAACAGAATGATGATGTGTGTCCCAACATGATAATGCTTGCCCACACACTGCAAGTGAAACTCAAGCTTCAGTGCAAGATGTGCAGCAACTTCCCTGGCCAGCATGATCTCCAGACATGTCTCTAATTGAGCATATTTGGGCTACATTGGGACAAGAAGTGACTCATGCAATTTGTCTACCAACAACTCTTGCAGAACTATGGCAGGCGTGGAATAACGTATCTCAGGACAGTATTTGTCATCTTTATGATTGACTGGATGCCAGAGTCAGCGCCTGCATTCCCGCCTGTGGACGCTACGCCAGATGCCAATAGCAGTGTTTCAGCATGAGTCGATACCTTTTATCTCAGAACTGCTTGTGCTATTGATCTGTAAATGTGATCATTTCATGTACTCCATAAACACTGTTGCAATCTAGGATAAATTGGATGCTTCCAAAAGGATGTACTATTTTTCTTCCAGCAGTCTGTGTTCGAATGGTCATTCCTTGTTATTAGGTATAGGTTGCATAATCCTTAAGCAATTTCTCAAAATTAGACACATGTGGCTTGCTTGATTCACATCTGCTAATGCTCACAGGTACTTGTGTCAATCTTATATCTGTGTGTGAATTTGCATTTTGTTATCTTAAAATATGCAAATGTAAGTTAACGTAGATGAGTAGGAAAAGCAAACCCATAAGTTCGGATACAGCATTAGTAGTGTTCTACTTGACACAGTCATGTTGTTTAAATATGTGTGTAACATTGCAAAGTGATATGAAATGGAATGAGCGTATGAGGATTGTGGTGTGGTTAGTGAATGGTTGACTTCGGTTTATTGGGAGAATTTTAGGAAAGTGTGGTTCATCTGTAAGGAGACTGCATATAGGACACCAGTGCAACCCATTGTTGAGTGCTGTGTGAGTGTGTGGGATCTGTACCAGGTTGGATTAAAGGAAGACAGAAAAGCAATTCAGAGGCGGCCTGCTATATTTGTTACTGATAGATTCAAACAACACACTAGTATTATGGATATGCTTTGGGAACTCAAGTAGGAATCCTTGTAGGGTAGGCAACATTGTTTTTGAGGAACACTACTGAGAAAATTTAGAGAACCAGTATTTGAAACTGACTGCAGAATAATCCTATTGCCATCAACATAAATTTCACATGAGAACCACAAAGGTAAGATTAGACATTAGAGTTCATACAGAGGCATATAGACAGTTGTTTTTCCCTAGATCTACCTGCAAGTTGAAAAGGAAAGGAAACGACTAGCAGTGGTGCAGGGTACCCTTTGACATGTACCGTAGGTGGCTTGCAGAGTATGTACATGGATAGGATATGTTTGTATATGTTTGGTCTGTCTTCAGCTGCCAGAGACTGTGTGTGTGTGTGTGTGTGTGTGTGTGTGTGTGTGTGTGTGTGTGTGTGTGTGTGCATGTTGTCTATTTTCGACAAAGGCCAATAGTTTTACTGTGGCTATCAGTGTCTCAGCATCTCCACTGTATGGTGAGTAGCAATTATCCTTTTCATAATATTGACATGTCTATTAGATTATTTAAGGGTAGTTTGTTTCCCCCCTACAAAGATAATGGGCCAGTGGGGACTGCAATCTACATTGATTATGGAGATACAGACCTCATATTCTGTTGTTATCACTCCACATATACTATACTTAGATGTGCATGGCAGGCTACACCTGCAAGAGACAGCATATATAGTCATGTAACTGTTAAATACAGTATAGCTAAAGAAAATATAGTTTTATAATCATATCTACATGATATAACCCATTTTCCTTGCTATTTGAAGAGCTACAATAAACACTGCTTTAAGACATGGAACATTAGTTATCTTATATGTGCCTTCATATTTGTGGAAGAACTTGCTAAATTCTCTTTTTATATTTAAACAACTGCAAAAAGGTGGGAATTTAAAAGGAGATGGGACCTAGATAAACTGACCAAACCAGAGGTTGTACAGAGTTTCAGGGGGAGCATAAGGGAACAATTGACAGCAATGGGGGAAAGAAATACAGTAGAAGAAGAATGGGTAGCTTTGAGGGATGAAGTAGTGAAGGCAGCAGAGGATCAAGTAGGTAAAAAGATGAGGGCTAGTCGAACTCCATGGGTAACAGAAGAAATATTGAGTTTAATTGATGAAAGGAGAAAATATAAAAAGGCAGTAAATGAAGCAGGCAAACAGGAATACAAACGTCTCAAAAATGAGATCGACAGGAAGTGCAAAATGGCTAAGCAGGGATGGCTAGAGGCCAAATGTAAGGGTGTAGAGGCTTATCTTACCAGGGGTAAGATAGATACTGCCTACAGGAAAATTAAAGAGACCTTTGGAGAAAAGAGAACCACTTGTATGCATATCAAGAGCTCAGATGGAAACCCAGTTCTAAGCAAAGAAGGGAAAGCAGAAAGGTGGAAGGAGTATATGGAGGGTCTATACAAGGGCGTTGTACTTGAGGACAATATTATGGAAATGGAAGAGGATGTAGATGAAGATGAAATGGGAGATATGATACTGCGTGAAGAGTTTGACAGAGCAATGAAAGACCTGAGTCGAAATAAGGCCCCAGGAGTAGACAACATCCCATTAGAACTACTGACAGCCTTGTGAGAGCTAGTCCTCACAAAACTCTACCATCTGGTGAGCAAGATATATGAGACAGGCGAAATACCCTCAGACTTCAAGAAGAATATAATAATTCCAATCCCAAAGAAAGCAGGTGTTGACAGATGTGAAAATTACCGAACTATCAGTTTAATAAGTCATGGCTGCAAAATACTAACGCGAATTATTTACAGACGAATGGAAAAACTAGTAGAAGCCGACCTCGGGGAAGATCAAATTGGATTCCGTAGAAATATTGGAACATGTGAGGCTATACTGACCCTACGTCTTACCTTAGAAGCTAGATTAAGGAAAGGTAAACCTACATTTCTAGCATTTGTAGACTTAGATAAAGCTTTTGACAATGTTGACTGGAATACTCTCTTTCAAATTCTGAAGGTGGCAAGGGTAAAATTCAGGGAGCAAAGGGCTATTTACAATTTGTACAGAAGCCAGATGCCAGTTATGAGTCGAGGGACACGAAAGGGAAGCAGTGTTTGGGAAGGGAGTGAGACAGGGTTGTAGCCTCTTCCCGATGTTATTCAATCTGTATATTGAGCAAGCCGTGAAGGAAAGAAAAGAAAAATTCGGAGTAGATATTAAAATCCATGGAGAAGAAATAAAATCTTTGAGGTTCGCCGATGACATTGTAATTCTGTCAGAGACAGCAAAGGACTCGGAAGAGCAGTTGAACGGAATAGATAGTGTCTTGAAAGGAGGATATAAGATGAACATCAACAAAAGCAAAACGAGGATAATGGAATGTAGTCGAATTAAGTCAGGTGATGCTGAGGGAATTAGATTAGGAAATGAGACACTTAAAGAAGTAATGGAGTTTTGCTATTTGGGGAGCAAAATAACTGATGATGGTTGAAGTAGGGAGGATATAAAATGTAGGCTCTCAATGGCAAGGAAAGCTTTCCTGAAGAAGAGAAATTTGTTAACATCGAGTATAGATTTAAGTGTCAGGAAGTCGTTTCTGAAAGTATTTGTAAGGTGTGTAGCCATGAATGGAAATGAAACATGGATGATAAATAGTTTGGACAAGAAGAGAATAGAAGCTTTTGAAATGTGGTGCTACAGAAGAATGCTGAAGATTAGATGGGTAGATCACATAACTAATGAGGAGGTATTGAATAGGATTGGGGAGAAGAGAAATTTTTGGCACAACTTGACAAGAAGAAGGGATCGGTTGGTAGGACATTTTCTGAGGCATCAAGGGATCACAAATTTAGCATTGGAGGGCAGTGTGGAGGGTAAAAATTGTAGATGGAGACCAAGAGATGAATACACTAAGCAGATTCATAAGGATGTATGTTGCAGTAGTTACTGGGAGATGAATAAGCTTGCACAAGATAGAGTAGCATGGAGAGCTGCATCAAACCAGTCTCAGGACTGAAGACCACAACAACAACAACAACATTCAAACAAGGATGATAAGCCATGACCAGCACCATATCATCCATCTCAGACTTTGGTATTGAAGCTTGATGAATATATTCCTTCACTCTAATTTGAGAATTTTTCATGAAGTCTTTTGCCACACAGTCCTGTAGATCATCTTTATGTTTCATAATAACTTTGTGCCATCTAAATAATTTTAATAATGGTTCTCCAATAAATTTTCTATTTAATATATTCACTGGTGAGAGACCATACAACAAATGAGGTAGTTCACTTAAAATAACTTTGAATCATTTGAGCCAAGGTAGTATATCTATATGACCTGCATACTGCTATCCTTAAGTAGTCATTTTGGTTGTCTCACAATCAAAAAACATTCTCTTGAACAGCTTACTACAGTGGTTGTATTTGCTTTACTTTGACCAACATTCAGTTGCTACAAAAATGTAAAATTACTCCACCTCAACCTTTTGATAAAGAGCTGAAGATGTCAACAGCTGTTAAATCATGTAATGCCTTATGCAGTATTGGATACATTCTGAAATTTAGTAAGTTGTTATTGTCTTTAACCTTTTGACATTGGTCACATGTATGTAAAATTTCCCTCACGTCTCTACATAAGTTACTAAAATAGTAGAACTTAGCTACATGCTTAATGCTCAAATAAGATCATTAACAGCTATAGCCAATATGCATATTTTCCACTAATTTGCTAATCTATCAGTGCTCCAGAATAAAGTATCGTTATACAACAACCACTTGTATTTCTCACTTTCAGTTACAGTATTATGAAAAGGAAAGTTACTACTCACCATACAGCAGAGATGCTGAGTTGCAGATAGGCACAACAAAAAGAGTGTCAAAAACAATAGCTTTCAGCCAGTAATGCCTTTGTCAGAAATAGACAGCAAACACACATACACACTCACACAAACGCAACAAACACACACACACACACACACACACACACACACACACACACACACATATATATATATATGACTGCAGTCTCAGGCAACTGGACTCTAGTCATGTGTGTGTGAGTTGTGTTTGTGTGAGTGTGTATGTGTGTTTGCTGTCTAATTCTGATGAAGGCCTTACTGGCTGAAAGCTTTTATTTTTAACAGTCTTTTTGTTGTGCCTATCTGTGACTCAGCATCTCCGCTATATCGTGAGTAGCAACTTTCCTTTTCACAATATTGTTACATTCCATCCTGGATTTTTCAGTTAGTCATCCTTGGTTACAAGACATAACAAAAGGACCAAAGTACTTATCATGTCATAAGCCATCTCTTATTTTTCATGCTAACAATATTAAGTCACTATTTCAATAAATTATTTAAAAAATGTACTCTAAATATGGTTCCAGGCCCTGCGGTTCTACTTTTAGTACCCTTACCCACTGGTACTCTTTAAAGTGTTTCAGCAGTATTTTAAGTGAACCTTTGATGTAGATAATCTCTAACTTAAATTCTTGTAAAAATAATACCCACCTCATTAGCCTACTGTCTATGAAGACGAAGCTTGACAGTCCATACACATCATTATTTCAAAGCCTCATATTAGACTCTGGAACAATTTTCAACTCCAAACAATACACAACAATTCTTTCTCAGTAGTTCAGTAGTTTAACCCATATTTATTACGACTTCAACTAGTGAATGCTATGTTTTATGGGTGCCCTCTTCTGGATTCCATTCTCCTTGCAACAGCTCACAACACAAGCCATATTGTGACACATCTGTCACCAATTTGAACACTTGATTTAATTTAGGACGATGCAAAATTTTAGCTTCTAAAGACATTTCTGAATATTATTAAATGCCTCCTCTGTACCATCATCCCAGATCCAAGCAGTGTTTTGTATTAATAAACTAGGATTATTCATCCCCTGGCTTCTTACACTGAGGTAACAAAAGTCATGGTATAGTCATAGGTACATATACAGATGGTGGTAGTGTTACATACACAAGGTAGAAGATGGTAGTGCATTGGTGGAGCCCTCATTTATACTCAGATGACTCATGCGAAAAATTTCCAATGTGATTATAGCCACACAATGGGAATTAACAGACTTTGAACACAGAATGGTAGTTGGAGCTAGGCACATGGAACACTTCATTTCAGAAACTGTTATTGAATTCAATATTCTGAGATCCACAGTGTCAAGAGTGTGCTGAGAAAACCAAAATTTCAGGCATTGCCTCTCACCACAGACAACACAGTGGCCAATGGCCTTCACTTAATGACAGAGCAGCAGCATTTGCATAGAGTTGTCAGTGTCAACAGACAAGCAATACTGTGTGAAATAACCACAGAATTAAATGTGGGACATACAATGAATGTATCCATTCGGACATGTGGTAAAATTTGGCATTAATGAGCTATGGCAGCAGACGACCAACACAAGTGCCTTTAGTATAATAGCACGACATTGCATGCAGTGCCACTCCTTGGCTTCTGATCATTTTGGTTGGACCCTAGGCAACTGGAAAACTGTTCACTGGACAGATGAGTCTCAATTTCAGTTGGTAAGAGTTGATGGTAGGTTTAAGTATGGTACAGACCCCACAAAGCTATGGACCCAAGTTGTCAACAAGGCACTGTGCAAGCTGGTAGTGGCTCCATAATGGTGTCGGTTGTGTTTACATGGAATGGACAGGTTCCTTTGGTGGAAGTGATTGTGTTCACCTATTTGGAGACCATTTGCAGTCATTCATGCACTTCATGTTGCCAAAAAATGATGGACTTTTTACGGATGACAATGCACCATGTCACCAGGCCATTATTTTTTGCAACTGGTTTGATGAACATTCTGGGCAATTTGAGTGAATGATTTAGCCACGTAGATCACCTGACATGAAACCAATAAAACATTAATTGGATATAATTGAGAGGTTAGTTCACGCACAAAATCCTCCACCAGCAACACTTTCGCAATTATGCATGGCTATAGAGGCAGCATGGCTCGGTATTTCTATAGGGGATTTCCAATGACTTGTTGATTACATGCCACTCTGAGCTACTACACTATACTGGGCAAAAGGAGGGCTGACATGATATTAGGAGGTAGCCCATGACTTTTAACACATAAGTGTACAATACCATCCATAGAAGCTAACTAAACCTAAAAAATTACAATTATTTTACATTATTTGATTCATGACAGCCTTTTATAACTTGTATCCTTTCCACATCAGGTTGTAAGCTCTTTAGTATGAAATTATGACACATTATTTGCTCTTGTACTAAGTCCTTGCTAGGAGGTTTATCTAAAGCACAAATGAAAACTGTAACTTAAATGTTCAGACTGAGTGGTAATATCTGAAACTGATATGATTTCCTACAAATAAGAAAGCTGTGTATGGTCTTGGTTCTTCATGTAATACCATCTGCCAATATCAGCCCATTAATTCCAGTGATCTAAATGTGCTTATTAAGGATTGACACATCCAAAACGAAACAAACACCTCCTGCAGGTTTGCAAATCATCAATAATGAATTGTTGTAGACACAAAGATTACATTTAATTACATTATAGTCAATCATCTTTCATAATCTATTCTCTCACAAAAGTCCAAAGAGTCATCGACACTGGCTAGGGCTTATCAAAAATGGCTTGTCATCTTTTACTTTGAACCTTAGTCCTTAAACTACTAACATTGTTTGGTGAAAGTTCATCATATTAATTTAATATGTAGTTGTGTTTCTTCTTTTATTTTCTAGCCTTTATGACCAGTAATAGCAGCCACAAACACTCCTGTTACTGGTAGTAAGAAGCAAGGATATTGTAGTCTCATTACTACTAGCAATTCCTATGAGGTTAATGATATTTCATTCCCAGATTTTAAGTGAACATCAACTTTCTTCCCAAACCTATTGTCCACTACTATTGGTTTATCTTACTCATTCTGAGATTTTACTTCCTCTGCTTTGAGTAACCCCTCATGAGTAGTTATCAGTCACAAGAGGACTATTTTTCCACTGTAATGTCCTGCAGCTTGGCCCCTGCCCTAGAATGGCCATTGTTTTCTGATAAGTGGTGAGAAAACAACTGGTCAGTTGGCACTTAGCAAATACATTGTTTATATTACTAGAATTAAATGTCCCCTTGATGATTGACTCTATTGTTATTCTGCTTTGTTACTGTACAGTACTTAATATCAAATTTTCTGTGCAACCTAGGTCAATAATGGTTTCTATCAATATAATCTGATAAAATTTTCACTTTGTGTGTCATCTTCTTGTTCTTTGTTCAATGTATCAAGTCCTCAATAAACATTAAAATATCATTCACCATCGTTCATCCTCAATATGATATTTCCTGTCTCACATGGTACTGTAACCTATGAACTAACACTTAATACAGATGACTCCCTCTATAGGATTACTCTAGTATTTGGATCTTGTTAGATGCCACTCATTGTACTTCTTATAACAACTCCAACTACTATTATAGTATCTTGGATCGAGTAACTCAAGTGTTAACTTTTCTTGAGCACTGAGGAGCTAGTACTACTTCTTAAACTTCTCCTGAAAATTATTCAAAATAGATAATTCTTTTGAATGAGCATCTTCCCATTCATTAGCATCTCCTTCCAATTAAATTACTGCAAAATCAATTCTCTTGGAGTCATTCCAAGGCTTAGGCAAAAATTTAGAAAATATCCTTAAGAAATACCTAGGATACACGTCTCCCTCTAGTTTGAATTTGGGAAATTGTTTGGATAAATTTATCCCATTTTCTAAACATAAATCTTCTAATAATTTATAGGGTACCCACAATTATCTGTAAACCTCTTTCTATTAACTTCACTATTTCATCCCACAACCTTCTTAAGTCAGTGCCTGTTCTTTTTGTATTTTCTGATGAATGAGGTGTACTGACAGCAGTTTCAGTTTTTTCATGTACCTTTTGTTCAATTAAATCACTAACATGCTCCTCCAAAGTCACAGGAATACAACATGATATTGGAATTACATCTGAATCTATGTTCTGCTCCAACATATTTAACCAGGAAGTTCTGTCTGAGATTTGTCTGTGTAGCTCAGTAAATTCCTGTTCAGTGAAATATTTATTAAATCCTTATTTACTTCTCTAAAGTGCTTATTTACTTAATTTCTTTCTGAGCCACACTGGTTACTCACTTCCAAATGTAACTCTTCTGTTAAAGACAAAACAACATATTGTAAATTCACTATCTTATTGTCTCCTTCTACCTTTTCATTACACAAGTTCCTTATATGTTGCTGAAGTTTTTGATTTGTGGTTTCTAATTATATTTTTAATTCATCACCTTAAGATTTGATACTTGCATTTAATTCAACATTATTTGCCTCTAGCTTAGTACTTAAATCAGCACTTGACTTATCTAGTTTATTGTATTATCAGTCTTAGTTTAGTAGTTAAATCAGTGTTACTTTGTGCTAACTGTCCTGTCCGTCATTCATTTCTGACATGCCTTTAATTACTTTATCCATTTTATGGGTTAATATTGGCATACAGTAAAATCAATAACAAATTTATAACTAGTTTTCTACTGCTGCAAACTGTCACAGTGTATATGCTTTTATATTAAATGTTTTTTCACACTTAACCATCTTCTTTTTCCCACAAAAAAAAAGTTTTTAACATAGCTCTTCAAACAATGCTTGAGCAGCTCACTGCATCATGAGATGGTCTAACAACTTTTAGCATTGTACTTGATAAAGGAATAAAAGCAAACGTCTGGATAGTACAAAAGATAAATACAATGATATGCTCACAGATGGTGGTTTACTCTTTAAAAAAAATTGGTTTTATTTGGAGCATGTGAAAGTCATTTTTTGTCTTGTGTTATAACGATGAAGATTTTCATTTATGAGGATGACACTAGGATTTGTTACTGCATGTTTCTTAATAAATATTGCACTTTGAAGAGGTAAATACACGTGTGAAGGAAAAGAATTCCCATCCTTTTTAAGTAATGGTCTACAGGATTTGTTCCTTTTTATTCCATCCATGATTCTCACTGTTCTTTTTTGCACCCTGATGAGTTTTAGGCAGGAAGGTAAGGATAAGCTACCCCTGAAAGTAATCCCATACTTCAGAACAAAATGTATATTAGCACAGTAAACAGCCATTATACAGTCCTAATGGCAACAATTTTCAAGCACTCTCATTAAATAGCACATGGTACTTACTCTCTTAAACATGCTATTGACATGAATATTGAATCTAAAGTTATCTTGGAGCCAGAGCCCCAGAAAGCTTGTATTAGCTACACTTGCAATTTCTGTGTCTGATATCTGAATTTTTATATCCTCTTCACTGTTTCTCTTGACATTCTGAATATTTATTGTTTTACTTTTATTTATTATTAGTTTGTTTTGCCTGAATTAGTTTACAACACTAGTTGATGTCTCAGATGGTGCTGTCTGTAATATTTCTGCTGTCATCATGCTGACTAAAATGCTTGTGTCATCTGCAAACTGAATGTTTATACCTTTTGCTGTTTGGGCAGCCATGTAGACTGGCAAAGGCAAGAAAAGGGTTCATGATAAAGAGAAATTTTTTAGCATCAAAGTTAGATTTAAGTGTTAGTAAGAATTTTCTGGTAGTGTAGGGAATGTAGTCTTTTATAGAAGTGAGATATGTACAATAAACATTTCAGAAAAGAAGAGAATAGAAGCTTCTAACATGTGATGCTACAGAAGACTGCTTAAGATTAGATTGGTAGATCATGTAACCAATGAGGAGGTGCTGAATGGAATTGAGTAGAAAAGAAATCTGTGGCATAATATGTCTAAAAGGAAAGACTAATTGATGGGACACATTCTAGGACATCAAGGGATCAACAATGCAGTACTGTAGGGAAGCGTATGTGTGAGTGTGGGAGGCAGGGAGGAGGGGGGCCTAAAAACTGTAGAGAAAGACCATGAGATGAATTCGCTAACGAGGTTCAAAAAGGATGTATGTTGCAGTACTTATTCAGAGATGAAGAGGCTTGCACACAACAGAGTAGTGTGCAGAACTACACTTTCTTCGGACTGTTGACCACAGCAGCAACATAGTTACAGTGAACAGGTTGGTGCAGTGGAAAGTGTACAGAAGGGAACGGTAACCCAAGGGTCATGGCGTTGAGTCACTGTGTTGAAACGTTTGTATATTCAGTTTTCATGTGACATACACTGCAAATAAACCAAAATAATGTCCAGTATCTGGTATTTGTTAATAGTTCCATAAAAGAAATGAAAAGGAAAGGCAAAGGAAAATATGGGACTGAAAATAAATTTACAAGAAGGAACTGTAATGTGTACATGAGAAGTTCTAGTATAAAATTGGATACTTTTACTATTTTAGTTGATGATTCACATGTGCTGCAGTGAATTCACATGTGCTGCAGTGATATTCATCACAAAAACAGAGTTAACAGTAATTGTCCCAGCATCTTGCACTTGTTATGATAATGCATTTTTATAATTACATTGTTAAATTAAAATTTACGTAGAAAGACAAACTTGGTTTACATTTATAAAAAGTTTGGCAGGAAACCATGCACAATGCATCATTTTGCCAAATATTGGCAAGGATAACTAGTGATGTACAATGGAATGTAGTCTGATGTACCCTCCTTGGGATGTAATTTCTTATTCACTCATGATGGGCCAATTTTACCTGCACTGGGAACTTACTGTTCACTTGCAGCTGCCGACAGCTGCTCAAAGGTAAAAAGAAACCAACACAAAATAAAGTCAGGTACCTTCTAATTACAGTCCCTTCTTACAAAGTTATTTGCAGTGTCATCATGAACACCCCTGAACAAAAAATCATGCCAAGTAGTTGGAAGAAAACGCAGGTCACACCTATTGACAAGAACAGATAGTGGGAAAAGCAGACACCAGACTCAGATTCATCAGAAGGCTCTTAAGGAAACGTAACTCATCCATAAAAGAAATGGTTTATAAGGCACTTGTTTGCCCGATTCTTGAGTATTGTTCATTTATATGGGATCCCTATCAGGTACGACTGATACAGGAGATTGAGGATATCCAACAAAGAGCAGCGCGTTTCATCATGGGATCGTTTAGCTGGCGAGAGTGCATTACGGAGATGCTGAACAAACTCCACTGGCAGACGTTACAAGAGAGGCATTGTGCATCACAGAGAGATTTACTGTTGAAATTTCAAGACAGCACTTTTCAGGAGGAGTCAGACAACATATTACTTCCCCCCAAACACATCTCACGTATTGACCATGAGGAGAAAATTCGAGAAATTAGGGCCAATACAGAGGCTTACCAACAGTCATTCTTCCCACACACTATTCGCGAGGGTAACAGGGTTGGAAAGATCAGATAGTGGTACAGAAAGTACCCTCCAGCACACACCATTAGGTGGCTTGTGGAGTATGATGTAGATGTAGAAGCTTTGTAGAAGCAATCCCAATATCCTTGACCTTGATTTATTGTAGGATCTAAGAACGTATTCTGAGTTCAAACACAAGGTTGTCTCCTGAACAGAATGGCCCCCTCCATGTCAACCACCACAGACTGATCATGCAAAACCCAACTCACTTTTCTCACAAGACATGATGAAAGCTTTGGATTAAGCCAGGGCATATGCAGTATTTCTTGATTTCTGAAAAGCATTTGACTCATGACAGCATCCAGGCTTATTGTCAGAAGTATGATCATATGGTGTATCAAGTGAAATTTATGACTGGATTGAGGATTTTTTGGTAAGGAGGATGCAGCAGGTTGTCTTGATGGAAAGTCATCATCAGATGCAAAAGTAACTTTGAGTGTCCCCAGAGAAGTGTGTTGGGACCCTTGCTGTTCATGCTGTACATTAATGAACTTGCAGACAATATTAATAGTAACTTCAGACTTTTCCAGATGATACAGTTACCTCTAATGAAGTACTATCCAAAAGAAGCTGCATAAATATTCAGTCTGATCTTGATAAGATTTAAAAGCAGTGCAGAGACTGGCAACTTGCTTTAATTGTTCAGAAATGTAAAATTGTGCATTTCACAAAATGAAAAAATATAGTATCCTTTGACTGTGATATCAACGAGTCACAGTTGGAATCGGCCAACTCAAACAACTACCGGGGTATAACACTTTGTAGGGATATGAAATGGAATGATTACATAGGCATTGTGGATAAAGTACGTGGTAGCTTCAGTTAACTGGTAGAATACTAGGGAAATGGAAAGAGTGTATAAAAGAGATTCCTTAAAGGTCACTCATGTGACCCATTCTAGAATATTGCTCAAATGTATGGGACCCATACCAAACAGGACTAACAGGGAATACTGAACATACACTATGTGATCAAAAGTATCTGGACACCTTGTTGAAAGTGACTCGCCCAAGTTCATGGCACCCTCCATCAGTAACACTGGAATTCAATTTGGTATTTGGCCACACGTAGCCCTGATGACAGCTTCCACTCTTGCAGGCATATGTTCAATCAGGTGCTGGAAGATTTCTTGGGGAATGCACCCCATTCTTCACGGAGTGTTGCACTAAGGAGGAGGCATCGATGTTGGTCGGTGAGGCCCGGCACGAAGTTGGCATTCCAAAACATCCCAAAGGTGTTCTTTAGGATTCAGGTCAGGATCTGTGCAGCCCAGTCCATTACAGGGATGGTACTGTCATGTAACCACTCTGCCACAGGCCATGAATTATGAACAGGTGCTCCATCATATTGAAAGATGCAATAACCATCCCTTAATTGCTCTTCAACAGTGGGAAGGAAGAAGGTGCTTAAAACATCAATGCAGGCCTGTACTGTGATAGTGCCACCATGCAAAACAGCAAGGGGTGCAAGCCCCCTCCATGAAAAACATGACTGCACCATAACACCACCGCCTCCGAATTTTACTGTTGGCACTACACACACTGGCAGATGGCGTTCATACCCACACCCTGCTACCGGATCACCACATTGTGTACCATGATTGATCACTCCACACAACATTTTTCCACTGTTCAATTGCCCGATATTTACGCTCCTTACACCAAGCGAAGCGTTATTTGGCATTTACCAGCATGGCGAGTGGCTTATGAGCAGCTGCTCGACCATGAAATCCAAGTTTTCTCACCTCCCACCTAACTGTCATAGTACTGCAGTGGATCCTGATGCAGTTTGGAATTCCAGTGTGATGGTCTGGATAGATGTCTGCCTATTACACATTATGACCCTTTTCAACTGTCGGCGGTCTCTGTCAGCCGACAGATGAGGTCGGCTTGTACGCATTTGTGCTGTATGTGTATCTTCACGTTTCCAAGTCACTATCACATTGGTAACAGTGGACCTAGGGATGTTTAGGAGTGTGGAAATCTCGCATACAGATGTGTGACACAAGTGACACCCAATCACCTGACCACATTCGAAGTCTGTGATTTCCACAGAGAGCCCCATTCTGCTCTCTCACCTGAAGCTCCCACTTCTGTCATTTTCATTTCTGGCCAAGCCATTCATATACCATATATTCGGATGAAATCAATGGTTATGAGAAGCCTTGGTCCCCTTGTAAGTCAATCTCTATGCTGAGAATGACTACCTCCCCCCAACCTCCCCCCCCCCTCCCCCCACTTTCAGACACGCATCTTCAGTATGTTACTCAAAATCCAGAAATCTACTGACATTAGACTCTCAATTGAAGTTAATTACTGTGCTCCCACAGAAAGAAGTTGATTAACAGCTCCAGTCTATTGCCTATAGTCTAACATACTAAGACAAATGTGTGACCCAGTTACTTTGCCACCTCTCCACCGATGTTATCCCTGCAGCTGCTCAAAGCTCTAGCAGCATGGAAGCAGCCCAGAACTGTAACCAGATTGCAGCCACAGTCAGCAGACACTGACACTTTGTTAACTGCTGTGCCTGTGTATCTGTTTGACTGACTACTGCATGACAACAGCCATACACCTGCCATCAGTCTGTGTTCCAGATGTTTCCAGGCAACACTAAAACTTGGCTCTTCCACAAACTCAGCACTGGGCCATACTACTTAAATCTCCATGGCCAGCCGATTGTCATCAACATAGCTGGGCCCTATTATGATGTACAGCCACTGTCAGTCATCACAGGTCATATGACATAGGTACATTTGCCATCTCCGAACCGTGAAGCAGCAACTACCCTCTTACTGCCAGAACCCCGGGTCACCAGTCACCATTACTCTCCAGCATGCAGTTGCATGTTCACAGCCCAAGGTAGTCCTGCTAAGCTTTCCCACCAAACCTTGGGTGCTAGCTGGCTCTTCATTGTCAGTCATCTACTGTCTGTGATACTGCAGATGCACTGATTTACACTGCATGTATGAATGTTAATGAAGAGTTTTGACAACAGATTGCCTGCCTACATTGTAGACAAATCCACAATTCTACAGAGGGGACCATTAACCCTCACCTTCCATAATAACAACCTGTGTCACTTGGTGTTAGAACAACTGCTGGAGCCATTATGGTGGATCCGTAGTTTTCATGTAAGCTTTGTATGGGCCAATCAGGTTGGTTTTTTTCTTTCTTTTTTCTTGGGGGGGGGGGAGTGGTTATTGTACCCCTGTGGTGGCAATATAAGCAAAAAAAAGCTGTCAATGAGAAAGTAACAACCCAGTTGCTAGTTCAGTATTTCTGAATGAGGTAACTAAAGTTCAGGCTGATAATGAGGTTGTGCATAAGGAAACAGATTGTTTAAAGAGTGAAAGAAGCGAATGGCCAACTTCTAGCATGTCTTCACCCATCCTTGAAGCTGGTATTGCCTCATTTTTGGGTAAATCTGGGGCAAACGTTTACTTCTGTTTTGAAAATTTACATAGAGCAGTGAAGCTAGGAAACTGGAGTAGTGAGCAGTTGTCAAATATGGCATATTTAAAATTAGTAGAAGATGCCAGAAAATGTGTAATGAGCAATGCAAAGGTGTGGGATTCCCAGGGCTTCATGGGATTTCAGGAAGGGTTAGTAGATCATAACAGAATAAAGAATGCTTCTTGGTATTAATGTGAACAACTCAATGGTATAGTTCCCAAAACAAGCGGAAGGTAGAAAATTGTTTTAGTCCATATCAGAAAATCAGTGTTAAATCATACAAACTGATGACAATGATCATGCCAAAAAGGCTGTTCTACAGCATGCAGAACAATGGGTGCTTGATGTATTTCTCAGGGATCTACCAGCTGACATTTTGTAAAAAGTGCACATGGAATTTCCAAAAACTTTGGAAGAAGCAGTAGCAACTGCAGCAGCTTTGTCTGAAATTGACTTGGTGGTTAGTCCATTAGAGAAGCGAGTAGTTTTTAACACATAGGTCATATGTTATTGATGTGGCTCTCAGGATTTCATTCAGTGGTTTTGTAGGAAGCCACAGCATCAAGATGCAAACAGGCCGGTACTCCATTCAGAAATGTCCGCAGACACGTGGAAGATGGAATCAGGGTAACTGTCACACACCCCCATTAAATGGGAAGAGGGTGTTGTGACCACTGCGCAATGCTCCCAGTAAGTTTGGCCATGGGACACTTGTGTACTAAATCAGTGTAGAGGTCATCAGAGCACCATGTAGACGTGACTGGCATGTTGTCATCTCCTGTGAACTCAGCAGCACAGGGAGAGAATGTACACCACATGGGTTACAGGTGACAGTCATGAAGATGCACCGGCATGCAGTGAGGATGGCGGAAGCATGACTGTACAGTGGTGTTGAATGTCGGAGGGGTGGTACAGAGGTCACTGGGGCGCTAGTGGAAATGCGTTATCTGAAGAGGGCAGGCGGGGATCATGGTGGTGAGGAGACCATCATCGGAGAGTTGGGAAGTGAGAAATGTGGTGTCAACATCGTGTAGTGTGTAACAGGACATCATCCTCTAGAATTACTTTTCCTCAATAGTAGCTGTCGATAGCAGCATTATTTTTCGAATCTTGGACAGATCAGTATTATCTCAATTGCTTTGCTGAAAACTTCCATATAATTTTATACACAATATGTTATATTTCAAGCTAAAATATTATATTTTTGATGTTATAATTGATAAGTACTAGTTCTGAATGTAAAGTTAAAGTTATTTTTTAAACATTTGAAATTACAAATTATTTGCACACTTAAAATTTCTATTATTAATTACACAATTCTGTACTGTTTACTATATTTATTTCTGAATTCATTTATGAAATAATAGTTGAAATTAATAATGTAACAAAAATTAGTAGGAATTCATTTGTTAAGAAAAATTGTAAACCCTTTGGAATGTTGTTATTTCCACAGAGTGAGAGAGTAGTGGTAAGCTTGCCTCTGATGTGATTGGATGTATTGTTGTATTGAGGTGTGAACAATGTAATTTTGGCTTTGCTAATATGAAAAATCAAAATACTGTATGATATACTAAATGTGAGAAAATCAGTGGAAAATTACATAAAAAAAGTTCTGCAACAACAATCTTCCAATTTATTTAGTTCAGACCAAGCATGAGGACCTGATGTTAGAGTTTCAGCTTCAAGAATAAGACCCTTAGACAAAAAGAACTGGAGTCATCTCAACATGACAAGCTAAGTAAACTTGAAAGTTTCGTCTCTCTCAAATCTTCATAAATGACTTTGCTTATTAATTACTTGGCAACGGCCTTGCCACAGTAGGTACACCAGTTCCCGTGAGTTCACCGAAGTTATGCACTGTTGGGCGTGGCCAGCACTTGGATGGGTGACCATCCAGCCGCCATGCACTGTTGCCATTTTTCGGGGTGCACTCAGCCTCGTGATGCCAATTGAGGAGCTACTCAACCGAATAGTAGCGGCTTCAGACAAGACTACCATCATAACGCCCGGGAGACACGGTGGCCGGATGGTCCCGGTAGGCCACTCGTGGCCTGAAGACAGAGTGCTTTTTTTTTTTTTTTTTTTTTTTTTTTTTTTTTTTTTAATTACTTGGACTGGGCATTATTTAATGTGGACAGTTGATGGAAGAAGGAAGGAGGGGGAGATTACAAGTGTTGTAACAGTTCTCTTAATGTGACAAGTGACAGAGCCATCCTTGGTTTGGCCATCTGAATGCTGCAAAGCTCCCAGGCCGCTTTTGTGGACCATATGTGCTCCCAGAAGAACCTATGGAAGTGCATCTGTCCAGAGGCCACAGCAGCACATGACAGCCGTGTCTAAGGTGCAATGCCACCACTCTATGAGCCTGTTGCTCTGTTAATAATATTTTGTCATTTTAATTTGACTGGCACCAATCAAGGTGCCCAACTTGAGGAAAAGTGCCAGTTCAAACTGCCGACCTTGGTCAGTCATTATGGATGTGAGGCAATTGAAGCATGAAAGCCGCATGTCAGTAAAGGCTTTGGCAGCGGATTTGGCATTATTACCCTTAAGTGGGACATCTCCTACCCATCGAGTGATGTGGGCGACCACCAACAGGATGTACTAGTAGCCATCACAGAGGGATAGTGGTTTCACAAGATTGATGTGCACCTGCTGGAAACGTCCTTTCAGTGTTCTGTGATACCATGCTCCTTTGGCATGGAACACTTGAATGAATCCTAAGCTTGCAATCATTCTTCACATTAGGCTATAAAAAATGGTGTGTCACTAGGTGCACAGTCATATGTACACTGTGGTGTATCAAGTTTGTAACGCATTAAAGATGACATGGTGAAATCATTGAGGAACAAGAAGGCATGTTTGTTTCTGCAGGATGTCACAGAGGATCAGACAGGGCACTCCTGGAATAGGCCAAAGTTTGATCTGTAGGTTCATGGAGGAGTCACAAAGAAGAGCATGTAATCGTTGGCCCTGCTGTTGCACTTCCACAAACTGTTCGTAGTCAAAGCAGGATAACATGGTGCTGATGTGTGAGAGGTAATCTGCCATAACATTTTCCACACCTTTCAGATGATGTTCATTGGTGGTGAACTATGTGACATAATTTAAGCTTCGAAACCACTGGGGCAAGAGTCCTTTGGTGTGTTACGGATAAAGTCTGCGAGCAGTTGGTGGTCCATGTAAATAATCAGAGGGCATCCCCTTGATGTCTTCCTGATAGTAACATACAGCTTTGTAAACTGCTAGTAGCTCTTGATTATGTGCTGACGAATTGCAACGCAAAGGTGAAAGCTTGTGAGAGAGAAAAAACGGAGTGGCTGTTGAGTACCTTCCACCTCTTATTGCAGGGCTGCACCAATGACTGAGTTGCCTGCATTCACGTTTTGATGAGCTGGACCTCAAGGAGTGGGCCCATGAAAGTAAAGGATCAGATGAGGCAGTCTTTAATAATAGCGCCAATAGAATCTACCAATAGCCATCAGAGAGGGGTAGTGGTTCCACAACATTGACGTGCAAGTGCTGGAAATGTCCTTCTGGAACCTCAAAGCAATTGAGAGGCAGTTGAGTGTTGTGTGGTACCTTGCTCCTTTGGCATGGAACACTTGAATGAATCCTAATCTTGCAATCATTCTTCTCCAATAGCAACAGGAGCCAGGCATATTAGTGACCTTATGAGAGACAAAGGGTGTATCAGAATTGGGTGGAGGTGGTAGACAAATTTAGTCTTCCTGATGAGGGCTTCAGTGAGTGGGTGGCACCTAAAGTGAAGCTGCTTGTGGAAGATGGCTTCAATAAAAATTTACCATACTTAAGAACCAATGTCGTTCCTGGTAGTCCTGAGGTGTCAGCAGTTGTTGAATGGTCTCTATGCGCTATGGTGTAGGGAGAAAGCCAGAGTTGCTTACAATGTGGCCAAGGAAATTGGCTCCCTTTTGTCAGTGTTGGCACTTTCATTCATTGATTACAACTCTGCTATTAGAGAGAACATTAAAAACTTGAAATGCATGTTATGGGAGTCTTCCTCCAGTGAAAAAATAAGGATATCATCAAAGCAAGTGTAACAAAATGGGAACTTGAATAGCACACCACCAAAAGCACTGCCGTGTTTGAGCAGACTGTATGGCATAAACATAAACTCAAAGAAGCCAAAAGATGTGACAATAGCCATTTTGTGGACATCATCCTGGCACTTACAGATTTGCAGGTATACTTTCTTGTGGTCAGTCACACTAAACACAGAGGCATCCACCAGATAATGAGTGAAGTCCTGGATGTTGAGGACTAGTTAGCTGTCCAGTATAGTATGATGATTCAGAACTCTGTAATCACCACACAGCCTGACAGATCTCTCTCTTTTAGGAACTAATTTTATGGGTGGAGCCCAGGATGTGTCATAGGGCCACAAGCTGCCATTTTGTAAGAATGTGTCTACAGCTGTCTTAGCGATCCTGAGTAGATACAGTGATAGTCTACATAGTCTGTGATGCCAAAGGAGCCAGGCATATTGATGACCTTATGAATCATTAATTTTTTAGTAATGCACTGTACAAACCAGTCTTGTAGAGAAGGGCACAAAGGCACGTCAGAGGGCAGATGAGTGAAAAGTGTGGCAGATGGTGGCAATGCTGTAGATGTATCCACACATGGTGAAAGAGCTTTAGGGTCAGGTCAGTGCAGAGAGACAGGGAGTATGTCAGAACTGAATGGAGATGGATGGCAAATTTGATTGAAGCAACACTAGGCCACTTGGAATTCCTCTTCAGCTTCATGAATTATGGGCTGGATGGCATCATTTTCATGTAGCGGATGGATATTCATCATGTGCAAGTCGAAATAGAGATGCTGTAGTTTCTGAATGTGATGAGTGGCGTGAAGACAGTGCTAAAAGTACCAGTGGCCATTGGGAATTCTGCTGAGTAGCCAAAGCCATTGCGTAAAGTGGGTGGCTTTGTTGTGCTGGGCCACCGAGGAGGCTTGACTAATGATGCCTGTGACAGGGCGGACACTAGCAATGTGAGCCAAAATGCAACCATGCAGATCAGAACCAAACAGAAGTGTCAAAGGATGTCTGCACCAAATACTGGCCCAAGAACATCGGCAACTATGAATGTCCATGTGAAAATGACATCAAAATGCAGATCCAGCATGAGGACCAAGCAGGTAGATGTTGTGGATGGATACAAGGGTAGCAAAGTAATGGCTTCTGAGCTGGAGCCAGAAAGGAAGCATTGGCCACTAATGCAGTCAAGAATGAAGTGCTTGTTGTCATCTTGACATAGCCAATGTCATTGATGCAAGTGTCTAGGTAGTTTAGATATCCTACTCAGTTCAGTGCAACTCCTGCGAACAGTGCATCAAGTTTGGGAAGCCAAGTGGTGATCAACAGTTGTGGGAAGTCACCAAATCATGTGTGGTACCAGCTAAAGTGGTTCTGCACAGGTGCAACTGTGGCATAGTTAGTATGTGAATGGGGATTTTTGTGGTGGTGCATAGGTCATCGCTCTGTCCGTCAGCAGTGACATCTAGTTTGGCAGAGGTAGCAGGAGATCAGCTCGTCATGTGGTAGGTGGGAAGTCAGTTGTGTCATTATTGTCTGCATTATTTACACATTATCAATGTTGAATGATAGAAATTATTCTATCCACAAGTTCCCAAGTTTGAGGTGGGTATCTAGTGGCTCTTGCTCATGGGCAACCATGGGCAGTTGAACTTGTGGGAGAAACTTGACAACCCATAATGCCCATAGCATGTGACTGGGAATCAATTTGAATGTTTAACTGATGCCATAGTTATGATGCAGCCCTATACTTTAAATATTCACTGTAGATAATGTGATATAACTGTTCCTCCATGGAGCAGGTGAGGCAGTGTAAGAGTGCTGTTTTACCAGTCTCATATTTATTGTCCAAGTGAGAGGCACAGATGATATCACTGATTGAATCTGCATGTTCATCCAAATGACTAAGCAGTGTGACAGATTTTATGTTGTTGTGGATGACTTCACGTGAAGCAAAAATGCTTTCCACAGTGGTGGACCACAGGCTTGGTTGGTCTCTCCAAAAGAGCGACAGCTTAGATGAGTCCACAGTTTAGTAGGTTGCCATAGTGACATTCATAGAAGAAGAACAGCTGTGCAACTGGCTCTGTATGTGACATGACTTGATGCACTATAGGTGACATGGAATACTATGCAATGGGCTGCAACAGGTTCACAGTGGATGGATTTGCACACGGCTTGGAAGACACCTCAGAGAATGCGAGTGAATGTGAATTCAACTGAGCTGATTGTTGTGGCTTGGAAGTAGCCACATTTGTGAGTGGCACAGAGTCCATTGCAAAATCACGGAACACGTTGTCTGAAGAATCCCATTGTTCTGTACAACTGTTCACTGTCTGAGCACTGTCATGAACCATGTCGTTATCACTTTTGATAACTTGAGATGCATGAGGGATGTTGTGCATAACTATGGGTATTGTTGTGTGCATAACTATGGGTATTGTTGTGTGAGAACTGCAGCCCAGAAGCATGAAATGTACAGCACCATGGGGACACAACAGCAGTATTGTAAGCTTGCAACTGTAGATGTCCTGAACTGATTGCAGACATGGTTGTCACAGGTCACCAATGTAGGATGTACAATAATAACAACCATATCCAAAAAAGTATACAATTTATTCTCACAAAGTTGGTACAACAGAGTTACATATGCACTGCTTGAAGCCATTACATGAACTGTCTATCAGAGATCGTTCACGCTTGGTCTCATACAACCACCTACAAATTTTTTATTATCATGGAGTGCCCACAACTCTTTTTAATAATAAGGAATTAAGCTGTTTGTTGTGAGCCCCATATAAGCCTGTTCCATTATTCTTCTAACACAATACATGAAATATGATGTCTTGCAAAGATCAATGCATAGTCCACTCCTGTTCTTGGCATATTGAAATGTTTTTCCAAGAAAACTTTAATGTTTGATGATGATACAGGCATGCTTGTAAAGAGGAAAAACACATCCTTCCCAGGTACAAAAGTGATAGCCCCTTTATCAACATGGCTGTGTCATAGCAAACATTACAGTTTGCTTAGCAAATGATTTCTGTGTGCCAAGAACAGGAGCAGACCATGCACCCAACATTGCAGGACATCATATTTAATGTACTGTGTTATCCGAAAGCACCCAACAGAAGACTAGTTTTAGAATTATGCACACACATATGAAAATTAATATTTGGGCAGTAAAATGTCAGCTACATTTTGTGTGTTATTTCATCCACACTGGTTGGCTCTTGTGAACTCCACAGATGTTTTGACTGTTGGTGAATAATGCAACCAGCCAAAAATGAGTTTAAAGGCCATGATTCTGAAATAAAAGGATTTTAAAAAGTGTTTGTGACTAGTTTCATGATTCACCAACATATATTTTGTGTGCTGTATAGGTTCTTTGATTATTCATATTGTCTCTTGACTTCGAACAAATAAATGATGTAGATGTTCCTCTTCTCAGTTTGCAGTTTACTGCTACAAGAAGTAATTAACCATTATATGTTATATTAAATAAACAGTAGTTTCACACAACAAATATCACCAAAAATAAAAATTTAATATAATTAATTTCTATGTACAAACTATGATGGTTTCTCTGTGCTCTGTTTTAACTTTTTTAGACTGAATTAAAAGAACAGTATGTGAGTCATTCCATAATAAATAAGCCAATTTTTGGTTCCCACCTAATTGTTATAACAAGAACAAACATGATTTATGGAATGTAGTATGTCTTATAGAAACACACAAGGTACAATGAAGTAGAGGTTGCGCATAGCACTGAACACACTGACTGGACAACAGTAATACAAGTTACAGAACAGGCTGAGCACTTGTTTGCAATCACTTATATAATACTGTTTCTTTGGTGGCTCACCAGAGTGTGCCAGAAGGCTGACCCAGGTGGCCTCTATAAGTGGGCCTATGAACTGTATGGACACTTGATCTGTGAAATACTGCACATCATGAGTGAAGGTACATCTCTCCTCCCTTCCAGGTCTGGAAAAACCACATGCATATATAAAACCACTAAGCACAGAAAACTACATGGTATAGAAAAGATGCATGGTACAGAAAACAGCATGATACAGAAAAAAGCACTGCTATGGAAAAGATGCACTGATACAGAAAGAAAGCATTGGTACAGAAAAAGCACTGGTACTATGAAAGCACTGGTACCGAAAGAGCCCTGATACTGTGAAAAAAAAAAATAAGAAGCACTGATTCCACAAGGTACTGAGATTATGGGTCACGGAAAACACCAATGATGGCACTGACATCCATTTCATTGCCTGACAATAACAGTTGCTGCAACATGGGACAGGCAGGTAGCAGCGGAAGTGATGAGGAAGCAGTTTGGTTCTCTTTCCCCCCCTCTCATGAGAGGCCACAGCACAGGACTAGGGACGGCGTCTACATAGTGACATCCTCGTCGATGTCAGTGGTCAACATCAGTGGCACCAGCGAGGGCGTCGGAGACAACGGCCTTTTATCATCGTGGATGCAGAACCAGTTATCGATACAGCCTTTCTACGGCACTTTCACATTGTTACAGACCTGACTAACAGCGTGCTAATTCTCATGGCCAGCACTTGCTCTGCTGCAGGTACTGTCGGCCATGCCCCTGTAGCAGCTGCACAGGGCAGGGCAATGCAGGTGGCAAAGTGTTGACATCTGAGTTCATGTCGATGTAGTATAATCGGCCACTGAGGTGGTCACGTACAAAAAGTTTGCTATTGTGGAAGCAGCAGAGCAGGTTTGCGCCGTTGTTGCCCATTTTTGGTACTGAAGTAACTTCAAAATCTTGCACAGTCCTGTCAGCTTCCACCAAAATGTGTGAGTAGTTGGGAAACTTCTTAGAGGATGCCAGTTGTGGGCAGAATCAGCATGCACAGTGTCAACAAAAATGATTCTGCACAGGCACGGCATGATTGGCAGCATGTTGCAGAGGCTCTGACATAATGCTGTTGACTGCTCAGTGCAGGAGCAGACAAGGCACAGCAGGTCGCAAAGGTCTTCACCTCAGCCAGGTGTGGTGACGTCACTGTCAGCAGAAGTCAGGAGGAGGGGGTCAGCTGGGCTCATAGTTGCCAGGTCATTGCCTGTACTGCTGTTGAAGCTGCAAGTCATACTCACCCGAATTGTTGTCTGTGTTGTATGATCAAATGTATTTGATCGGCAAGTTTAAGATGTGCATCCTGTGATTCATGTTCACGGGCGACTATCGCCTGTTGTATTAGTGTCGGGAGTTTCACGACCCACAGAGTACATAACATGTGGTCGGGCACAAGATAGATGTCAATCGGTATGTGGAGGCATCACCATAGTAGCAACAGGGTCTTGTCACTTAAAACATTGTCATAAATGATGTGACAGATTTGATCCTCCAGGGAGTGGATGAAGCAGCAGAGTAGTGCAGCTTTCACTATCTTGTATTTGTTGTCTACTGGGAGGGGGTAATGAAGACGTCACTTATTACGTCCACATGTTCCCCAAAGTAACTTAATAAAGTGATGAATTTGATGCCATTGTTGACATGGCGTGGTTGTCTTTTCAAAAGCGATTAAGCACGAATCCAACTGGCTGGATTATGCCGTGTTTAGGGTGAACCCCCCCCCCCCTCCCCATGAAGGATGGACCTTGCCATTGGTGGGAAGGCTTGCAGGCCTCAGTGATACAGATAGCCATACCGTAGATGCAACCACAATGGAGCGGTATCTGTTGAGAGGCCAGACAAACATGTGGTTCCTGAATAGGAGCAGCAGTCTATTCAGTAGTTGCAGGGGCAACTATCTGGATGATTGACTGAAATGCCCTTGTAACATCAACCAAAACTACCTTGCTGTACTGGTACTGCAAACGGCTGAAAACAAGGGGAAACTACAGCTGTAATTTTTCACAAGGGCAATCAGCTTTACTGTGTGTTAAATGATGATGGCATCCTATTGGGTAAAATATTATAGAGGTAAAATAGTCCCCCGTTCTGATCTCCAGGCTGGGACTACTCAGGAGGATGCTGTTACCAGGAGAAACAAAACTGGCCTTCAAAAGATTGGAGCGTGGAATGTCGGATCCCTTAATCGGGCAGGTAGCTTCGAAAACTGAAAAAGGGAATGGATAGGTTAAAGTTAGATATAGTGGGAATTTCAGGAGGAACAGGATTTCTGGTCAAGTGAATACAGGGTTATAAATACAAAATCAAATAGGTGTAATGAACTAAAAAAAGAGGAACATAGATAAGCTACCATGAACAGCATAGTAAACACATTATTAAAGCCAAGATAGACACGAATACCACCCATACCACAATAGTACAAGTTTATATGCCAAGTAGCTCTGTAGATGATGAAGAGATTGAAGAAATGTATGGTGAGATAAAATAAATTATTCAAATAATTAAATGAGATGAAAATATAATAGTCATGGGGGACTGCAATTCTGTAGCAAGAAAATAAAGAGAAGGAAAAGTAGTAGGTGAATATGGACTGGGGGTAAGGAATGAAAGAGGGAGCCGCCTGCTAGAATTTTGCACAGAGCATAACTTAATTATCACTAACACTTGGTTTAAGAGTCATGAAAGAAAGTGTATATGTGGAAGAGACCTTGAAACACCAGAAGGTTTCAGATTGATTATATAATGGTAAGACAGAGATTCAGGAACCAGGTTTTAAATTGTAAGACATTTCCAGGGGCAGGTGAGGATTCTGACCACAATTTATTGGATATGAACGGTAGATTAAAACTGAAGAAACTGCAAAAAGATAGAAATTTAAGGAGATGGGACCTGGATAAACTGAAAGAACTAGAGGTTGTAGAGAATTTCAGACAGAGTGATTGGCAAGAACAGGGGAGAAAGGAATACAGTAGAAGAAAAATAGGTAGCTTTGAGAGACGAAATAGTGAAAGCAGCAGAGGATCAAGTAGGTAAAAAGATGAGGGTTAGCAGAAATCCTGTGGTAACACAAGAAATATTAAATATAATTGATGAAAGGAGAAAATATAAAAATGCAGTAAATGAAGCAGGTAAAAAGGAATACAAAAGTCTCAAAAATGAGATCGACAGAAAGTGCAAAATGGCTAAGCAGGAATTGCTAGGGGACAAATGTACAGTTGTATAAGCATATATCACTAGGAGTAAGACACATGCCACCTACAGAAAAACTAAAGAGACCTTTGGAGAAAAGAGAACCATCTGTACGAATATCAAGAGCTCTGATGGTAAACCAGTCCTAAGCAAAGAAGGGAAAGCCAAATGGTGGAAGGAGTATATACAGGTTCTATACAAGAACGATGTACTTGAGGGCAATATTATGGAAGTGGAAGAGGACATAAATGAAAATGAGGTGGGAGATATGATACTGCATGAAGAATTTGACAGAGCACTAAAAGACCTAAGCAGAAACAAGGCCCTGGGAGTAGACAACATTCCATTAGAACTACTGATAGCCTTGGGAGAGCCAGCCATGAGCAAACTCTTACATCTGTTGGGAAAGATGTATGAGACAGGCAAAATACCATCAGACTTCAAGAAGAATATAATAATTCCAACTCCAAGAAAGCAGGTGTTGAGAGGTGTGACAATTACCGAACTATCAGTTTAATAAGTCATGGTTACAAAATACTAACATGAAATCTTTACAGATGAATGGAAAAACTGGTAGAAGCTGACCTCGGGGAAGATCGGTTTGGATCCTGTAGAAATGTTGGAACTCGTGACGCAATACTACCCAACAACTTATCTTAGAAAAGAAGTTAAGGAAAGGCAAACCTATCTTTATAGCAATTGCCGACTTAGAGAAAGCTTTTGACAATGTTGAGTGGAATACTCTCTTTCAAATTCTATAGGTGGCAGCAGTAAAATACAAGGAACAAAAGGCTACTTATAATTTGTTCAGAAACCAGGAGGTAGTTATAAGAGTCGAGGGACAAAACAGGGAAGCAATGGTTGAGAAGGGAGTGAGACAGGGTTGTAGGCTGTCCACGGTGTTATTCAATTTGTACATTGAACACACAGTAAAGGGAACCAAAGAAAATACGGAGTAGGAATTACAACCCAGAGAGAAGAAATAAAAACCTTGAGGTTTGCTGATGAAATTGTAATTCTGTCAGAGACAGCAAAGAACTTGGAAGAACAGTTGAACTGAATGGACAGTACCTTAAAAGGAGGCTATAAGATGAATAGCAACAAAAGCAAAATGAGGATAATGGAATGTAGTCAAATTAAATCAGGTGATGCTGATGGAATTAGATACTTAAAGTAGTAGATGAGTTTTGCAACTATGAATGGTTGAAGTAGGGAGGATATAAAATGTAGACTGATGATGGTAAGGAAAGCATTTCTGAATAAGAGAAATTTGTTAACCTTGAGTATAGATTCAAATGTCAGAAAAGTCTTTTCAGAAAGTATTTGTATGGAGTGTAGTCATGTATGGATGTGAAACATGGATGATGATAAACTGTGTAGACAAGAAAAGAATAGAAGCTTTTGAAATGTGGTGCTATAGAAGAATGCTGAAGATTCGATGGGTAGATGACATAACTAATGAGGAGGAACTGAATAGAACTGTGAAGAAGAGGAATTTGTGGCACAACTTGACTAGAAGAAGGGATTGGTTGGTAGAACACACTATGAGGCATCAAGGGATCACCAATTTAGTACTGCAGGGAACCGTGGAGGGTAAAAATCATAGAGGGAGACCAAGAAATGAATACTAACATGAAGGATATAGGTTGCAGTAGCTACTCAGAGATGAGTAGCTATGCTACTCTATCCACAGGATAGAGAAGCATGGAGAGCTGTATCAAACCAGTCTTTGGGCTGAAAACCACAACACAACAAGGTGAAGTCAGATTTGCAAAGGGAACAGCTTCCTGTGTGAGATCGTAAAGTACATTGTTTGTAATCTTCCATTGTTCATTAGTGTTATGCATTAATGAAGCACTGTTCAGGAGAACATCACTGTCACATTTTATCACACGAGCTTCATGAGGTGTGTTATAACATGGCTTGAGAAACATTGTCCACAAGTGAAAACTGTGCAGCACAATGTGGGCATGCCAGCACCATTGTTGTTGCGCAGTAGCACTGAATGTTGAAATTTACTAATGACAACAATCATTGGGATTCATAAACAGAGTATAGGAGACAATTACAATGAATAATCACTCAATCTAGATATTCTGCATAACATATTTGTCGACAATATGAACCAGCAATGGAAAAGCAACTGAACATGGCATGGTCATGAGACTAGGTCAAAGAGTTTCCTGTGTGACACCAAGGGCGACCAGCAGTACTGTTACTTCATGGATTGGTGTTCCCAGTCATCCAAATATCTCATAAACTAAACAAGCTTGAAACTTAATACTTACACTACTGGCCATTAAAATTGCTACACCAAGAAGAAATGCAGATGATAAACGGGTATTCATTGGACAAATATATTATACTAGAACTGACATGTGATTACATTTTCACTCAATTTGAGTGCATAGATCCTAAGAAATTAGTACTCAGAACAACCACCTCTGGCCGTAATAACGGCCTTGATACGCCTGGGCATTGAGTCAAACAGAGCTTGGATGGCATGTACAGGTACAGCTGCCCATGCAGCTTCAACACGATACCACAGTTCATCAAGAGTAGTGACTGACGTATTGTGACAAGGCAGTTGCTCGGCCACCATTGACCAGACGTTTTCAATTGGTGAGAGATCTGAAAAATGTGCTGTATCCAGAAAGGCCTGTACAAGACCTGCAACATGTGGTCGTGCATTATCCTGCTGAAATGTAGGGTTTTGCAGGGATCAAATGAAGGGTAGAGCCACGGGTCGTAACACATCTGAAATGTAACATCCACTGTTCAAAGTGCCATCAATACAAACAAGAGGTGACCAAGACATGTAACCAATGGCACCCCATACCATCATGCTGGGTGATACGCCAGTAAGGCGATGACGAATACACGCTTCCAATGTACATTAACCGCGATGTCGCCAAATACAGATGCGACCATCATGATGCTGTAAACAGAACCTGGATTCATCTGAAAAAATGACGTTTTGCCATTTGTGTACCCAGGTTTGTCCTTGAATACACCATCGCAGGCGCTCCTGTCTGTGATGCAGCGTCAAGGGTAGCCGCTGCTATGGTCTCCGAGCTGATAGTCCATGCTGCTGCAAACGTTGTCAAACTGTTTGTGCAGATGGTTGTTGTCTTGCAAACGTCCCCATCTGTTGACTCAGGGATCGAGACGTGGCTGCACAATCCATTACAGTCATGCGGATAGGATGCCTGTCATCTCGACTGCTAGTGATACGAGGCTGTTGGGATCCAGCACGGCGTTCCGTATTACCCTCCTGAACCCCCTGATTCCATATTCTGCTAACAGTCATTGGAACTCGACCAACACGAGCAGCAATGTCATGGTACGATAAACCACAATCGCGATAGGCTACAATCCGACCTTTATCAAAGTCTGAAACATGATGGTATGCATTTATCCTCTTTACACGAGGCATCACAACAACATTTCACCAGGCAACGCCAGTCAACTGCTGTTTGTGTAAGAGAAATCAGTTGGAAACTTTCCTCATGTCAGCACGTAGTAGGTGTCGCCACTAGTGCCAACCTTGTGTGAATACTCGGAAAAGCTAATCATTTGCATATCACAGCATCTTCTTCCTGTCGGTTAAATTTCGCATCTGTAGCACGTCATCTTCGTGGTGTAGCAATTTTAATGGCCAGTAGTGTATCATGTGATCTTACATCAACTTCATTGATAAAAAACAATATAGTGATATAAAAATATTTTTAGGCTGGAAATATCAATGGTTGAAACTGAGATGGCATTCGTGCAGTGGGCTGCCCACTTTGAGCAGCAATTGTGGAAAAATATGCTACTTAATTGAACTCGTCAGTGTTATATTTCAACTATGGAGCACAGCTTGTGAAGAAATACCAGTTTACAGATTTCATACTGCAATAGTCATCTTATAAAGTATTGTTAAGCATGATCATTTATTTGCAATAATATGCACATTGGCTGAGTAACTTCCAAACTAATGGCTGTGATGTCAAAAGTAAAACAGATGTCAAAAGTAAAACGTGTTGAGCTAAAACATTACAGAACTTCCTTTGAAATGTGCCTGTAGCTATTGTAAAAGTTTTAACAAAATTGGATATGTTAGGTGAGTACCTCTGGTTGACTTGTCAGGGAATGACCTATATGGAAATTACTATAATTATGCCTTCAGGGAACAGTACAGTAATAGCATTAGCAGGGCTCAGTGCTGTTGGCCCCTTACTACTCTTAATCCTTATCACTGATCTGCCATAGTGTATGAGCCAAGAAAACAGTTCACCTTATTCACAGATGAACAGAAACATTATGATTAACAAAGGATCCAAATGCAACATAGAAAACATTGTGGCCACTATATTCAAAGAAGCTCTAGACTCGTTCATTTCAAACAGTCTGTCTCTTAATGTAAGCATCATTCAGTTTCACACAGTTCATATAAAACAAGAAGATAAAAATAAAATGTGGTGATAAAGAAATATTTAGAGTTAAGTCTTCCAAATTCGTGGGCTTACTTATTAATAATAACCCTAATGGATCAATTCACATCTTTGACCAAAACTGAATTCGACAGCATTTGCTTTTTTATCTATTGCACTTATTTGTGACTTGGAAATACTCAATTTCAGTATGACACAGAAAGGAGCAAGCATAGAAGTATTCCAATACCATATGGTTCCATTCAATTCATTTAGTCTCGTCATTCATCTGTTGTATGGATGTGTCAATTCATAGCCAGGGCTAGTTACAATAAAATTTCTTATATTAGAGTTATTTACAAACTTACATGTAAATACAATCATCTTACACCAGTATAACAAAATAATTATACTTTTTCACATTCTGATATTCTTCCATGTTATAAAAGCTATGCATTATTAAAAATTGTTTTAGCTCTATCTTGAATTTATGAACATAAATTTTCTTTATTGTAGCATTCAATGTACTAAAAAGTATTTTGGGTATATAATGTACACTGTTTTGGTAGAGAGCTCTTTCAGAGGTATGCCTGTGAAAATCATCTCTGTCTCTCGTCTGATTGTTCAGTGCTGAAAATTCCTCGTGAGTTTCTGAAAGTGCATGCCGGTACATCCATAAAAATGTTCTACATCCTGGCGACAAACTCATGTCGAGCATCCACGGATCTTGAAAATAAGTATAAATAAAATCTCATCTGCTCTTGAATTAAATTCTTAACATTATATAGAATGACCAGCAAGGTCTATATCAGTGTTTTTCATTTTAACGTATAATAACATGCAACAAAGAGATTTGTGTTACTATTATACGGTACGAAATATTTTAGGTTAACTTTGTACAGCTATTTATGTCAATTTGTTTCGATTAGAAACCGTATGTTGTTCGAATTACGCGCGTATATTTCGAGGCGGAGTCATTTCAGCTTCTATCGTACACACTTATCAGATTTACCAATCATAAGGAAGTAAGATGATAAAGGTCAATTACAATGATATGTTCTTATACGGTGCTACCTTTGAGTAACAGATATTTGACATAGAAATGTACATTTGAGTTCGTCTTCCATGTTACGTCAATTGCGTGGTGTTGATGGGAGGAAAATGGTAGGTGTAACTCTGCTAGTGCAGCAGGTCTGCATGTTTGTTGCTATTTGACAACAGTTCGCTTGTGATCTTAGCGTACAGTAGATTTATAGTGCACAACAGTTTCTGCACATCGAACGTTCGTGGTGCATTTCATTTGATGTTTAGTATTATTTATATCATCTAGGTTATGTTCCGGAGTTTGGCCATAGAGAAAATTGTTTTACTATTTCTTCACACAGAACAGCTAGTTTTCCCGTTTTACCGATTCAAATAGAGTTTTAGCATTGCCTCGTAGGCCGAGACGGTCGCTCTAGTGTTATGTGTGTCACCGGTACTGGACGTCTCCTCTTCCAAGGTTGTAAACGAAAAAAAAAGAAACAAATGCATACCATTTATCACGTGCTGTTATACAATTTAGTACATTATTTTTGGTAGTGTTATTGATGGTTTTTGTCACCTTTCAGAAACCAGAACACAAAGTTAACACCAGATATGTTCAAGGTGCGTACAAAGGACACTGGAAATCATATCGTTCATACTTTGAACCGTACATTAAGTTGCAGAACAAGTAACTTGAATGACATTTGAATATCTTGCAGAACCAAAATTGTCAACAAAGTAATTATTGTAGTAGCTGGAAAATATTTAAAATCACTCCAGTAGGCTTTTTAATGTTACTGTCAACAACTTCTCTTCCCCTCTCTCTCATATATAAGGCGTCCTCATATGAACGTTTAGAATAATAAAAACTGTAGTATCAGCAGAATTGACGTTTCATAATGTGTGCCAAAACAAAATGACACGGAATATGTTGTTGACCATTTCTGTAGTTCACTGTTGATATAGCTGCAATAATTAATTGTGGATAATTAAGATTTCAAAGCGGCAGTTGATCAGGAATAAATAAGGATAAGTTTTTAATGGAAAGTTTTAGTAGTCCATGAGGGAACAAACCCTATTTTGTGTAAATAAAACTATTACCAGACCTACATAGACCTTGGGCATATACAACAGTTTATCACGACCCAAACTATGTATTATCTACCAGACATCAATAACTTTTACAACACAACCAAGTAAATGCAGAAGTATTACATACTCATATAAAAAATTTCAAGAGCAGGTGAATGAAGTGGTGTTCTCAGGACGCAAGAGTTTTTTTTTTTTTTACACCTAGGTGATGTCTGGTTAAGAGCTTGTTGGCTACTCAATTACCATCCTCCCATTGGCTACCTTCAACTGCAAACTATGATGCAGCTGTTCTTTAGGACAAATAGAGACTTCAAGAAGATAGCAGGAGCAAGAAGAAACAGGTTTTGGGTTACCTAACTGGTCAGCAGGAAAAGTTCATCTCCAGCACTAATTATTTTGAGTATCAATGAACAAAATAGAAGAGCATTGTACCATACACTTTAGATAGGCCTAGGCATATGCCGAGTGGAGTTGTGAGGGATGGAAAAGACGTGGTGTGGTTAGACAGCTGTCTTAGGAAACTGCTACAAAAGCAAAGAACTTCACTGAAAATTCAAACATAGCCAGAGTCTCACAGACAAACAGAAATTAAACGAAACCAGAATTAATATAAGGATGGCCATGCGTGAAGAGTTCACCAAATTTGAAAGTAAAATTCACTGTGACAGAAAACCCTAAGAATTTTGTTTATTTGTTAAATGACTAGATGGATTGAATCCATCTATTCAGGCCTCTGTGACTATGATGGAATTGAAACGCAAGACAATACAAAAAAGGTTGAAATACTAAACATTTTTTCAACACTGTTTCACAGAGGTAGATCGTGCTATAGGGACTCCTTTAAACAAATGACAAAATGGCTGCTATCAAAATAAGTGACCACTGCTTAGAAAATCAACTGAAATAGCTCAACAGGGAAGGCCACTGGACCTGATGGGATACCAGTATGATTCTACATAAGATATGCAAAATAATTTGTCTGAGAGGAGTGAAGTGTTCCTGATGATTAGAAAAAAAGCACAGATCACTTCCGTTTTCAAGAAGGTTCGCAGATGCACAAAATTGTAGGTCTGTATCACTTGACATTGGTCAGTGTTAGAATTTTGGAACATGTTTTGCGTTTGCATATTATGGCATTTCTGGAGGCCAAAGGAACCACAATGGGTTCCAAAATCAACAATCGCATGAACTGCAGCTTGCTCTCTTCAGTCTTAAGACCCAGTAATCAGTAGATACAGGTGCCCAGGTAGATCTCGCGTACCTTGATTTATGGAATGCCTTCAATACACTTGCACAAGGTGCCTAATGAACAGAATACAAGTTTATGGGAATATCTGCCCAGTTGTGTGACTGGATTGAACAGTTTCTAGCAACCATTACCCAGCATGTCATTCTGAATGGTGATATGTCTTCAGAAGTAAAGGTAGCTTCGGGTATGCTCCAGGGGGATATAGTGGACCATTCCTCTTCGCGATTTGATATAATCCATTATGGAGTCGAGGTAGCAGTTGTCGTTATACTGGTTATCACATTTAGCATTCAACCGCGATTTTTTATATATATTTTAACAACGCGTTTCGAGAGACAATGCTCTCCTGATGATGAGAGCATTGTCTCTCGAAACGCGTTGTTAAAATATATATAAAAAATCGCGGTTGAATGCTAAATGTGATAACCAGGATAACCATTCCTCTTCACAATATGCATGAGATCTAGTAGATAACGTCAGAAGTCCCATGAAGCTTTCCACAGATGAGGCTGTTACATACAGAGAAGACACAGTGCTAGAAAATTGTTTTAAAATGCAGGAAGATCTGCAGGGAGTGACAGTTGACCCTCAACGTAAAGCAAATGTAATGTATTGCATATATGTAGGCAGAAATATGCAATTTTATTTATGATTACAAAATTAAAGAACAATCACTAGAAGCAGTTACTTCCATAAAATATGTAGGAGTAGATGCATACAGATTTGGTGTGGAACGACTACATAAAAATAATCACAAATTAATTGGAAGAATCCTCATGGAGTATAGCCCGTCAACAGGGGAAGTAGCTTACAAAACATTCGCTCTACAAATACTTGAATATTGCTTGTCAGTATTTTATCCGATAGAACTGATAGAGGGAAATTCAAAGAAGAACAGCACATTTTGTTACAGGTTCTTTTAGTAAATACAAAAGCATCATAGAGCTGATCAACTAACACCAGTCGCAGAAGCTGCAAGAGAGGCATTCTGCATCACATTGTGGTTTATTGTTAAAAATTCTAAGCATGTATGTTCGTAGAAGAGTCAAAAGCTATATTCCTTCCTCCTATGCGTATCTTATGAAAAGGCTATGAAGGTAAAATTAGAGGAATTCGACCTCACACACAGGCTTACTGGCAATCATTCTTCCGCAAATTGTTAAAGACTGCAACAGGAAATGGAGGAAGTGCAGTGGTACACAAAGTACCCTTTGCCACACACTGCAAGGTAGCTTGTGGATCGTAGGTAAAGATACACAGATTGTGAATACCATACAGTAAACTTTTACCTATCTTGTACTCCACCCTTGCTCCCTCATTGGAACTACTGCTGCCCCTGCCCCCCCCCCCCCCCCTGCAGTGGTACACAAAGTACCCTTTGCCACACACTGCAAGGTAGCTTGTGGATCGTAGGTAAAGATACACAGATTGTGAATACCATACAGTAAACTTTTACCTATCTTGTACTCCACCCTTGCTCCCTCATTGGAACTACTGCTGCCCCTGCCCCCCCCCCCCCATCCTCCCCTCCTCCCAACATCCTTCCTGACAACCTTCAAATGTGCCTCTGCGTTCAGTTTTGTGGCGTACCCAGCTTTTTGTGGATAAAATGTCTAAACTGCATACAGATTCAGCATGAAATCCTGGCAGCATATGGTCCAAATACAATGTCATGTCCAGTTATAGTGTAATTATAGCAACAGTTTGACCAAGGATACACAGATAAGGCTAATGCTAACTGAGAAGGAATGAGGATATTGCCCCATACAATTTCCATATTTTCAGCAAGCTGAAGGAACATCTGGGATGAATGATCCTGCAGTGATGAGGACATTCACACAGCAGCTCTTGAATGTCTTCGTGACCAAGGAGTGGATTTCTAGTGTCGAGGAATTGAGTGATTGTTAGAGCATTCCAACTGATTAAAGAAACTTGGTGACTTGAAAAACGGTGTATGGCTTTGAAGTGTAGTGCAGAATTCAGTAAAATTTACTTGGCATAGTGTAATAATCTGTAACTCACTTTTTGAAGTCACCTCGTTGAAATATGTTGTTTATATATCAATGTTCTGGGTGTTGTGATGCATTGCCCCCATCTGTTATCTCCTTGTTGCAGCCAACCAGCCCAGTGCAGCTTTCTCCTGTGGAGGAGCAGGAGAAGCTGCTGGATGAGGCCCTTGGTGTGGTCAAGGTGCAGGCCTTCCAGATGAAGCGCTGCCTAGATAAGAACAAGCTCATGGATGGGCTAAAGCATGCATCCACTATGCTCGGTGAACTGAGAACGTCGTTGCTGTCACCGAAGAGCTATTATGAACTTTGTATCCTTTACTTATATTATCTATCTATACTGTAGTGTGTGTTCAGTATTGTAATGCCAAAATATCAATTACTATGTGAACTTGACTCTAGCCTTCTCTTATTATGTAGAAAAATCAGAGAAACCAAGTTTATTGTGTGTGGATGTTAAAAGAGTTTTTCCTTGGGCAAATAACCTGTGTGCCTCCCTTGGGCCAATATTAATTTCTCCACACATTACAAACTTTAGCTCTACACTCCCAAGCATGTCTCGCCTGTTTGCTGCCCTCACCCGTCTCTTAAGCCTTGAATGTATACAAAGGTTGCCCAATAGAAACTGAACTTATTTTTTTGTTATTAAATTATTTATTCACATTTGGAGCACAAACCATCAATCCCTTCAAAGTACTCTCCACTTCCAATAATACATGTGTCTAATCTTTTATTCCATGTTTTAAAATATTGTTTACATTCATCTTTTGTGATGCTTGACAGGGTCTCCATCGTTCCTTTCTTCACCTCAGCAACATCGTCAAATAACTTGACTTCCATGTCTCTTTTTGTTCAAGGACACAAAAAGTTGCAAGGTCTGGTGAGTATGGGTGGGGGGGAGGAACAGGGGTCATACCATTTTTGGTCAAGAATGTCATGTAGATATGGCTGTGTGAGCAGGGGCATTGTGATGGAAAAACCAGTCACCCAACTGCCACAAATAAAGGTGCTTCCGCTGCACACTGTTGCACAGTCTTTTCAAAACTTCCATGTAGAGAGAGCCTGGTTTACTGTATGACCCTGCAGAACAAACTCTGAATGGATGACTCCTCAGATTGAAAAAATAAATCAATATTGCTTAATGTTAGGTTTCACCTGACACTCTTTCTTGGGGTGAGGTGAACTTCTTCCACCGACTTTATTGTTGCTTTGATTCAGGATTGTAAGTATAGCAGCAAGGTTCATGACCTGTTATAATTTTTGAAAAAATGTTTGGATGATTTCAGACCTCTTCTTTCAAAGCATAGCATGCTTTCATGTAACTCTGTTTTTGTTCAGCAGTCATTTGTTTGAATTAAACAGCCATCCTTTTTGTTCCTGAATATTCTTTTGCAATTCGCTGCACTAAACTTCGTCATTCCCAACAGCTCCACAATTTCTTCAGTGGTCCATTGTCAGCCTCTGTTGATGATTGCATGAATGTTTTCAACATTTTCATGTGTTTGGGCAGGGCAAGGACGACCATAATGAGGTTTGTCATCAGTTAACATTTCACTATTTTTTCAATGGGAAAACCACTCAGACACTTGAGTTTTTCCCATAGCATCGTCATTGTATGCCACTTTTAATGTTTCAAGAGTTTCTGTTCCATTTTTTTCCAAAGCAGAAAACAGAATTTCACCACCTGATGCTGTTTACTAAAATCAGCCATTGCAAAAATGACAATTGCACAAAAAACTTGCCGCTATAAACTCTGCCAAAACTAGTCCTGACCTACTTGCGTACAGACTCTTGAATGTTCACTCTGCAAAATGCGGTATTACAGAAGCTCTTCCCACCATAAAATTAGTTCAGTTTCTTCTGGGTACCCCCACATAATGTGCTGATGTTGGATATTTCTCTGTTTAAATAGTTCGGCTTTCCTGATTTTATCATGTTTTAGTTATTTATAAAGGAAAGAACATAAAATAAGCATCTTGGGCTATGCTGCAAATAAGTCTGTTACAGAAACTTTTAACTTGTATTTGCACATGTTGGCTTTGCCAACTCATAACCAGTTTGTTACTTTCCAATCTAACCACCAAGTGAGACGCCACAGTGGTAAGACAGTGGACTCCAATCTGGGAGAGGTTCAAATCTCTGTCTGGACACCCAGATTTATGTTTTTCTTTGTTTCTCGAAATGACTAATGCTGTAATGGTGGCACTGAAAGGACTCGACCAATTTCCTTCTCCTCCTACACCAATCCAACCTTTGCTCCATACTAGTGGTCTTGTCATATAAACTCATTTTCACAGTTGATGTGCAGTATATAGCTCATAAAATGCGCTAATTTGTCTAGTTATGCAATAAAAACTTTTCTGAATTTATCTTCTGTTTTATATATATATATATAACACAAAAATTCCATTAACTAATGGAGCTAACGTATCCTGGTTACACTGTAGATCAATCTGTTACCACAGCCTGTAGTTCATAGTCACATTACATGCCTTCACACATGTTCACAACCAAAGGGACATGCTCCAAGCTAATGTAGATTTTGGGCCATGCTACAGATTAGTCTGTTACCAGGGAGGGGAAACTGCCAGCATGCTCTGACAGGAGAATTCCATTTCAGATTCATGTGGGTCTGTTAGGTGTTGAGCCCTGCCCTAGCAAGTGCTTTTGACTTGTTAACAGCTGTTTATGCAGGTAGTTCATTTGTAGACACCTTGACAACGAATGTGTAGATATGTCAATCACAGATGAATTACGTCACCTAGAGCTCTACCTCCTGGATGAGTTTCAAAAGGGTCGAAAAGTTGCAGATCTCTATGAACTGGTGCAGTATGCAGGCAATATTGTTCCTAGGTTGTAAGTATCTATTTGTAATACTTTTGTCAACTACCTCTAACAATTGTTTTTAATGGTGGGCGAAAAAAAGAGCTGGTAATGGTGAAATTTGTTTTCCTTAAATCAGTAGTAGTTTTAAAAGTTGGACATAATGACCACAGGCATGTTTCATGTGATTAAGATTAAGTTTGTTTTTCTGTAGCAGTAGTGAAATGTTTACACTGGAGAGGAACAGGTTGAAAATTAGGTTTTGCAGTTTAAATTTATATAATCTAATCGTTAAACAGTTTCCTATTGCAACATTTCATGAATTTCTAATTTGCTGTCTGAATGAGGATTTTTGTTATGGACACGGCATTCTTTTGTCCCTTTTTTGTTTGCTGTACACGGGAAACAAGTGTTGCTATAATTCTTCAAGAATATTTAGATACATAGTGAACTTAAATTTATAAATAGCATGGACTAATACCAAAGCAATATGTTTAATGTCAGACATAATCATTATACTTTATATTTGCTGATTAAATGAACCTGTGTCACTGTTTGCTGCTAATAAAGACATTGAGTATATACGCACTGTGACAATGAATCTGAGAAGATGTCTACCAAGTTACCACTTACTTTCTTGCACTAACTTTGTAAAATTTCTTATTCCACCATCACTAATACTGAATTTTCATTATGCTTCCAGCTCCTCTATTATTGACTAAATATTGCAATGGACTTAAATATGTTAATAACTTGTGACTTTCTTCCTGGCATGCCTGTAACTTAAAGCTGATTTGATTTGATCAGGAGATCTAAAACAGCTTAGGTCTAACCCACCACTGCCCGCACCAAAACTAGGTTTATTGTGCGGTATCACTCCCTGTATATCTAGTGAAGCCAACCAGTGCCCTAAAATAGTGCAAGGAGACCCTCTACCAGTTTTTGTTAGACACAATTTCTTCAGTTCTAGTTGTCCCGAAGATTCTGTATCTTTTACTCTCCAATGCCATGCATTCAGAGATTAGATGTGATGAAGTTTCTTCACCCTCATCACAGATCCTACTTTTAGGGTCCTCTTCCATTATACCCATAGTGAGTAGGTGTTTTTTGAAGTTCCCATGGCCGGTCATCAGTCCAGTCATGAGTTTGATCTCTTTCCTCTTCAATCCCAGGATTACAGAGCTTCTTTTAAAACATGGCTTGGGCATCATTACCTTACCATGTTTTTGTTTATGGACCTTGGTCCAATATCCTACGTGCTGTTTCCTAAGCCAGTTCCGTAGTTCTAATTTGATCATAGCCTTGGTGATTTTCAAGACAGGTTCCGGTCCAATAAATGGAGTTGTTGCCCCCCATCCTAGCCAATCTATTGGCTTAATCATTGCCACAGATCCCTGAGTGGCCAGGGACCCACATTAGGTACACCCTATTGCTTCCCCCTAGCTCCACCAGAGCCCTGTGGCAATCTGCAACAATCTTAGAGCTTGTTGCAGGAGCTGCCAATGATTTCAGGGCTGCCTGGGTGTCTGAATAGATGTAGATGCTATGATCATTGTAGCACCTACTCATATTCTCCTCCACACATGCCCTGATTGCAGTAATTTCGGCTTGGAATACAGAGGCCAGTTTCCCTAGAGAGATGCTGCTCTCCAGTCTTGGCTGAACCCCGTACAACCCTGCCCCAACACCTTGATTGTTTTCAACACATCTGTGAACCAAACGATGTCCCCCGTATGGTGTCAAACTGTTTTCTCCCACTGCTCCCTACTTCCAATTATTATATTGTAAGGCTTGTCGAAGCAGTTAGGAGCTATTATATAGTCAGCGGCCATTTCCCCAGCCATACCTATATTTACCTCACTCACTATGTTAGTGTGTGATTCTGGATATCCAAATGAGACCCAGTTTTGGCCAGTTTCAAGTCTGTATGCCCCAGCTGCTGCCTCCATCTTAACCCAAAGGTGAAGTGGAGGCATGTCCAGCATGGCTTCCATTCCAGTGGTTGGTGTGCTGCTAATTCCGCCTGTTATGGCTAAGCAGGCCAATCTCTGCACCTTAGCAAGCTCTTTAGCAGCAACCCGCTGTTCTACCTTCTTCCACCACACTACGGCCTCATAGGAAATCCAAGGTCTAACCACTGTGGTGTATATCCAGTGCATACCCCTGGGGCTTAAGCCCCAGTTTTTGCCACAAACCCTCCTAGTACTCACTAAAGTGCTTTTTGCCTTGGAGCAGATACTCTTAATATGAGGGGTCCAAGTTAGCTTCTCATCCAAGGTTACCCCTAGATTTTTCAGAGTTTCATCGAAGATTTTAACTATATATGACCATGCAGCTTTGCTAGAATTGAAATGATAATTAAATGAACACCCTAGCTGCAAGCAGGCGTTGATACACTTCGTTGGGGACATGTTGAAAATGTGTGCCCCGACCGGGACTCGAACCCGGGATCTCCTGCTTACATGGCAGACGCTCTATCCATCTGAGCCACCGCGGGCACAGAGGATAGTGTGTCTGCAGGGACTTATCCCTTGCACGCTCCCCGTGAGATCCACATTCCCAACATGTCCACAACACTACATTCGTAGTGCGCCTATTAGATGTTTGCCCATCATACTCATTACTCGTGGCAGATTAATCTACCAAGTCCCGTACGAGTTCGGGCATAGCGTGTGCGTTCGCACACAAGAAGGTCAAAGGCCGGGAACCCATATTTATTTTAACTATATATGACCATGCAGCTTTGCTAGAATTGAAATGATAATTAAATGAACACCCTAGCTGCAAGCAGGCGTTGATACACTTCGTTGGGGACATGTTGAAAATGTGTGCCCCGACCGGGACTCGAACCCGGGATCTCCTGCTTACATGGCAGACGCTCTATCCATCTGAGCCACCGCGGGCACAGAGGATAGTGTGTCTGCAGGGACTTATCCCTTGCACGCTCCCCGTGAGATCCACATTCCCAACATGTCCACAACACTACATTCGTAGTGCGCCTATTAGATGTTTGCCCATCATACTCATTACTCGTGGCAGATTAATCTACCAAGTCCCGTACGAGTTCGGGCATAGCGTGTGCGAACGCTAAGTCCCTGCAGACACACTATCCTCTGTGCCCGCGGTGGCTCAGATGGATAGAGCGTCTGCCATGTAAGCAGGAGATCCCGGGTTCGAGTCCCGGTCGGGGCACACATTTTCAACATGTCCCCAACGAAGTGTATCAACGCCTGCTTGCAGCTAGGGTGTTCATTTAATTATCATTTCAATTTCATCGAAGAGCTTTAGATTCCAACTTGCATGCTGAATATGTCTCTTCATAAATGGCACCACGACAGTCTTCTTAGGATTAACTCTCAGATCCTGTTTAATGCACCATTTTTGCACAATGTCCAACCCTCCTTGTGCCATATTCCTAACTGTGTCAGTGAATTTGCCAAGTATTACCATGACAAGGTCATCTGCGTATCCTTGGCAGAAGCACTGTCTGGAATTTAGTTCAAAATGGTTCAAATGGCTCTGAGCACTATGGGAATCAACTGCTGAGGTCATTAGTCCCCTAGAACTTAGAACTAGTTAAACCTAACTAACCTAAGGACATCACAAACATCCATGCCCGAGGCAGGATTCGAACCTGCGACCGTAGCGGTCCTGCGGTTCCAGACTGTAGCACCTTTAACCGCACGGCCACTTCGGCCGGCGAATTTAGTTCCTCAATGAATCCGTTCACCACTAGATTCCACAATAGAGGGGACAAAACTCCTCCTTGTGGGCAGCCTCTAGTGGTCTTAATACCATCTTTTCATTCAACATAGTAGCCTCTACCTTCCTTCCACTAAGCATGGCGCTGGTCCACCTACATATAGTGGTCTCCAGATCATGCACCTCTGCTGCCCTTACCATGGAATCGAAGGTCGTGTTGCTAAAGACCTCCCCTCCATATCCAGGAAGATGCAGAGGGCTATTTCTTGGAAGTGAAGTGCTTTTTCCACCTTCCTGACAAGTTGTTGGAGAGCTGTTTCACATGATTTACCTGGTTGGTATGCGTGTTTGCTCAGGTGTAGAGGGACCCTACATAGCCTCCTCTCCCCAACGTATACATTAACCAGTTTTTCCAGTGATTTGAGAATGGAGGAGGACAGACTGATTGGTCTCGTATCCTTGGCCTTGGTATGATCAATTCTCCCTGGCTTTTGAATGAATACAACCATCACTGCCCTCCAAACATTGGGAATGATTCCTACTGCTAAGCTAACCCTAAATAGCCGGCATAGGATTCTTATAAACTTTCCTCCTGCCTGTTGCAGGAGAGCTGGAAAAATTCCATCTGGGCCAGGTGACTTGAACAGCTGGAATGTTCCCACTGCCCACTGGATTTTGTTGAAGTTCACACACTCCTTGGCCGATTCCCAGTCCTCTCTTCGAGTGTGTGAGAACCGTTGTCTCTCTGGGGTCACATACTGGTCTGTGTTAGCCGGCAGAGCATATTGAGGAAAGTGAGTTTTGAGGAGCAATTCCAGCGTCTCATGTGCTGTCTCTCTATATTCCCCATCCTCCTTCCTCAACGTACCTCCTGGGTTAGTGGGTACTCTAGTGAGAATCTTGTGAAGTCTGGCTTGTGCAGCCGTGCCTTCCACTTCCTCACAGAATGCCTTCCAGGATCCCTCCTTTGCTTGTCTTATTGCAAGGTTGTAACTGACAATGGCCTCATGATATTTAGGCCATTGTCCTTTGCGTCTTGCAATATTAAACAGTCTCTGTACCTGTTTTCTTTGTGTTTCCAATTTGTTATTCCACCAAGGAACACTCCTATTTGTGCACTTCCTGGTGATTGTGCAGGTCACTATGGCAGAGGTAACAGCCTCCGCTACTTCCTTAAATTCTATTGGCTTCCTTAACGTGGTTTTAATTTCCGATAAGCCTAAGTCAAGGTCTCTCCTGTATGTCTCCCAGTCTGTTTTCCTGGGATTTCTATAAGTCATGGTCTGTCTGATTCCCATTTCAACCTTGAATTTAATGTACATGTGGTCCGATGAGGATGGCTCCAACACCACATGCCATTGTTTGGCATAGCTACCGATCATCATGGAACCAAATGTTATATCACTTACTTCTTCCCTTCTGCTATTCCTAAATGTAGATTCATTGCCCCTATTCCGAACCTCTAACTTGTTTGCTAAGAGGGTACTTACCTCTACTGTTGGTGTCCTTGCTGCCCCACACTAGGTTGTGGGCATTGGCGTGGCACCCCACCAGCAGTTGGTCACCTTGCCGATGGCAAGTCTCTACCAGTCTCCTCACCTCCAAGGGAGGGGGAGAACTGTCTTTGTAAAGAAGGTATGCTGAGGCCAAGACAATTTCCCTCGTGATACCTTCCTCACATTGCTGCATTTTGATGGTCACTAAGTCCCTAGAGCAGAGATCCATCATTGGCATGAAAGAAATGCCGTTTCTAACATAGATGCATATTCTGGAGTTTCTTAGATTTCCAGCATAGATCAGCTTACCTCCAGTGCCTCCGAGGCCCGATACACCCCCTTTGTATAAATAGGGTTCTTGTATCAGGGCCACATCCACTTCCTGTCTCTCCATGCAGTGGCTCAGGGCAGCAGAGGCCCCTTTACTGTGCTTGCAGATTAATCTGCAGCACCTCCAGGCTCCGTCTTACTGCCATCTTTGAGGTCTTTGAGAACCCTGACGGTGACCTGCGAGAACCCTAAAAACAGTTTCAGGTCCTGCTCCCGCATCGCCTTCAGGGACTTCTCATCAACCTCCACCACCAGGGTTCGTCCTTCCGGAGCAACCTTCTTGTTAATCACTCTCCACTCTTCTGTCGGAACTTTTGGGTTCTGGGCCCCTATTTTCGCGATAAGCCATTCTACTGTGTGCACCCCCTCACAGACAAAAATGAGTGCACCACGGTCTAGATAGACCCTCCTGAAGTTGGGACCTGGACCAGCTTCCCCCCCCCCCCCTCCCCCCAATCTTTTCCAAGAGGGCCATCTGTACTAGTTCCTCCTGCTGCGAGGTAATGGCCAGCAGTGGATAACCTTCCTGGATAACTGCCATCCTAAAAGGTCGGTTTCCCTATTTCTTGCCTCAGTTTTTTCTGGACTCGCTTATCCAGGGAGGAGGGAGCCTTTGATTCCTCCCGTATCCGCTTACTACCTGTCTTTGACGTTGTGGGCTCTGCGTGTCCCCTTCAACCTGAGACAGTTTTTTCCTGGGGGTCTTGGGTTCTAGTCCCTTTACTTCCCTCCATTTGTGTTTAGGAAGCCATTCTTTTCCTTCCTTTTCCCTCTGTTCCCTGAGTAGCTTCCTCCTTTGGGCCCCAGACAAGCCTTTGATCTTAATCTGGTCTAGCTTCTCGGTTACAGTTCCCACTTCTGACTCAGATCTAGACCCTGATTCAGTTGTAGAAGTGTCTTCCATCGGTTCAGTCCCGATGTTTGGGTATCTGGGGTTTCAATTTGCCCCTCAGTTTCTTTTTCTGTAATCGTGTCCATGTCGGTCCCACGAGATTTGGGGATCTAGAAGGTCCACACCACGCATACCCTGCGCGGTGTAAGCCTAATTACTCAGGGAGGTCGCCCGGTATCCCTGAGTCTCCGTTTGCGACACATCTTCCCATGTGCCACACACCCCTCGGCACGGATCGCATCACACCTTGGGTTGGGTCAGGAAATAGGGTAGGACTAGGAGTGGATAGGGAAGAAGGGATGTTATGGGACACTCTTCGTCTGATCCATCGGCTGAGGCCTTTCCAGCAGTAGGTCCTCTACCTTCGGCATAGCCCTCAGCATCCCGCAGATACGCAAGCCTCTCCACCCGCGTGGACAGTGCATCATCAAGGTGGTGTCCCCTGGAGAGGAACTTAAAGCTAATGGTGTGCTTATGGGTGACAGTTCTTCTGTAAAGGCCTCTTCCTAGTAGCTAGTTTTTCAATCAGTATAGAAATCAGTTACTTCTGGCCTCTCATTTGCACTGCTGTTCCTAAGCCTATCCAGAGCTTCCCCAGTTATGACAGAAGAGCTCATTCAAGAAAAGTCTTAGAGAACTTCTCTTACACACACCCAGTCATAATTTTATATAACTTTGTGAGCAGCACATTTGGACATTCATGTAATGTATTCTGGTAGATCTGTTTTAGAGACAGTCTTAAATAGGAAGTTATGAGATTTTGTGACAGGAAATAACAATGAGATATAGATGGCTAAGTGGAAGAATCTGAGTTACTTGCATTCTCAAATGTCTTAATAAGAGATAGTACTGTGTTAATTGACATTTAAAAAGAAAAGAGGTCACATTTACAGCCCAGCTTTAGGAATGCGTCAACAATTGTGACTATATCTGATGTATTTTTTGCAGTAGAGAGTATTAATAAAAGCTGCTATCATTTGGAATCTTTTTTATGATTTTCTTATTGTGTACTACAATAATTACACCATTAAGGAACTAGGGAAAAATCTTGTTGTTGGTTTCAGTCGTATGTAATCAGAATGGAGCAGAAAGGTCTGTTTCATTATAGTGTAACAGGCAGCGAGCTTATATTGATTTCAGCCCTGTAAATTTCTATTCTTTATTCACATTTTTCATTTACACAGGGTTTGTCTTAAAGTAATATATCACCCACCCCCCCACCCCCCACCGGATATGTTAAACTACTTCAAATTCTTTGAAGTGTGTCGTGATTCTTCTGCAGCAAAATATTTTTGCCAGCATGATTTCCATGTGTTGTATGCTTTCTGGAACTCCTCAACTGGGGTGTGCTCTTCAGGGAAGCTCTGAGTAGCTTACACGTTATATACCAACTTGAGAGGCTTTCTTTTTATATTCCTTTTCATCCAACAAAAAAAAAGTCTGTCGGGGGCAGGTCGGGTCTGTAGGGCTGCTGTAGCATCATTGTCACATTAATCCTGGTCAAGTAGGCTTTGCTTGAGTCTTCTTTAAGCATTCCAAACTTTCCAGCAGTGTCTTGTTGAGCTTCTCACTAAGCTTTATTGCATGATTATTAAAAGTCATCTCCTATCATCATGAGCTGCACTAAAAATGTTTTATTTGCCAAAACCAGTTTTCGGATTTATAACCCATCATCAGTTGCATATTATGCACTTGTCTAGCAGTCTACACAAACTGTGTACAATGTTATAGGGCATATTTCAGATCCTGTTGAATTAACTGACAAGCATGTCACTGGTATAGAAGTGCATAATATGCCACTGACAATGCGTTATAAACCTGAAAACAAGTTTTTATATAAAACATTTCTAGTGCAGTTCATGTGGTGTGTAGAAGATATATTGTAATAAATATCTGAAAGCTGTGGAGCACCAAGAATTCAAGATTTTTATCGCCTAGAAGAGCTCTGAAGTTTTCTACATCGTGAGTTGGCGTGACCACTCCATGGAGGCTCACAGAAGAAGCATGGAGGCAATTAAGTGACCTACTGCTAGAAAGCTAAGGGTCGCCCCAACCCCCATCTTACGCTCCCCAACCAGTCTGACTGCTCTGTAGCATATAGTGGAATCACAAAAAAGAAAAAAAGAAAAGAAAAACATTGCTTTCTGGACACACCCTGAATATGGTCTCACATCTCTTTTTGCGAATACATGTGTGGCAAGTGTGGGGCCCTGAGTCGTTGCAGTATTTTACCTCTTCCTGTGTGACAGTATTATTCTCTGATTATTTTTTTCCCCTTCAACTTAACCTCCACAGGATGCTCTGTTCGATGTCCACTCGGCCCTACCTCCAGTGCTTGCTTTCAGCTAGCTTTGCCATTTTGTTGAATCCTGCACCCCTTTCAGTTCATTTACAAATGGCTCCTCCATTACAAGGTTTGACCTCTTAGTAGTGTGGGCCACATGTGGAAGGTCACCCATGTCCAGGACGGTAACCAGTGGTCTGCATTTTGGGTGATCCACACTGTGGTAGTCTCATGATTACCAGGAAACACACCATCGGTGCCTGAGCTGATATGTCACTGTGAATTTGCAGGAGTGTGTGTTGTTTGTTGTTTGGGACCTGGGACAATGACCTCCTTGTCAGGTGACCATTACCTGGGTGGGGTGGCAATCTAGGGGGAAGGTACATGATCAAATTGGGTGGCACCATGGCAAATGAATCCCAGTAGAAAGTATTGAACTAAACCCTGTTAGTGATCATATGGGCCCAGCAATATCATCAGATCAGTCAACTTACTTTAACATGGAAGGATATAAGCCCAGTAAATCTCCTTAATTAGCTACAAATAGAGACAAAAACAACTGTCAGCTCTACATGGGAAAAATATATTAAAAACACAGATACCATGACTTACCAAACGGGAAAGCACTGGTAGATAGACACAATAAAAAACACACAAACACACACAGACAGAATTTCAAGCTTTCGCACGCAACGGTTGCTTCGTCAGGAAAGAGGGAAGGAGAGGGAAAGACGAAAGGATGTGGGTTTTAAGGGAGAGGGTAAGGAGTCATTCCAATCCCGGGAGCAGAAAGACTTACCTTAAGGGGAAAGAAGGGGTATACACTCGCTCGCGCGCGCGCGCCTCTCTCTCTCTCTCTCTCTCTCTCTCTCTCTCTCTCTCTCGCACACACACACACACACACACACACACATATATCCACCCACACATACATAGACACAAGCAGACATTTGTAAAGGCTAAGAGTTTGGGCAGAGACGTCAGTCGAGGTGGAAGTACAGAGGCAAAGATGTTGTTGAAAGGCAGGTGAGGTATGAGCGGCAGCAAATTGAAATTAGCGGAGATTGAGGCCTGGCGGGTAATGAGAAGAGAGGATATATTGAAGGGCAAGTTCCCATCTCCGGAGTTCTGACAGGTTGGTGTTAGTGGGAAGTATCCAGATAACCCGGATGGTGTAACACTGTGCCAAGATGTGCTGGCCGTGCACCAAGGCATGTTTAGCCACAGGGTGATCCTCATTACCAACAAACACTGTCTGCCTGTGTCCATTCATGCGAATGGACAGTTTGTTGCTGGTCATTCCCACATAGAAAGCTTCACAGTGTAGGCAGGTCAGTTGGTAAATCACGTGGGTACTTTCACACGTGGCTCTGCCTTTGATCGTGTACACCTTCCGGGTTACAGGACTGGAGTAGGTGGTGGTGGGAGGGTGCATGGGACAGGTTTTACACCGGGGGCGGTTACAAGGGTAGGAGCCAGAGGGTAGGGAAGGTGGTTTGGGGATTTCGTAGGGATGAACTAAGAGGTTACGAAGGTTAGGTGGACGGCGGAAAGACACTCTTGGTGGAGTGGGGAGGATTTCATGCAGGATGGATCTCATTTCAGGGCAGGATTTGAGGAAGTCGTATCCCTGCTGGAGAGCCACATTCAGAGTCTGATCCAGTCCCAGAAAGTATCCTGTCACAAGTGGGGCACTTTTGGGGTTCTTCTGTGGGGGGGTTCTGGGTTTGAGGAGATGAGGAAGTGGCTCTGGTTATTTGCTTCTGTACCAGGTCGGGAGGGTAGTTGCGGGATGCGAAAGCTGTTTTTCAGGTTGTTGGTGTAATGGTTCAGGGCTTCCGGACTGGAGCAGATTCGTTTGCCACGAAGCCCTAGGCCCTCTGTCACATCGGGACCCACCTCCTCTTCCTCAAAATCACCCTCTCCAAACTTTCCAGGAATTTCTGACTTCCAGCCTTGCCTCTCAATCCTTCTTAAAAAACCTTAATCCTACTCCCAACATCACCACTGCTGAAGCCCAGGCTATCCGCGATCTGAAGTCTGACCGATCCATCATCATTCTTCCGGCGGACAAGGGTTCCACAACCGTGGTACTTGATCATCGGGAGTATGTGGCTGAGGGACTGCATCAGCTTTCAGACAACACTACATACATAGTTTGCCAAGGTAATCCCATTCCTGATGTCCAGGCGGAGCTTCAAGGAATCCTCAGAACCTTAGACCCCCTACAAAACCTTTCACCTGTCTCCATCAACCTCCTGACCCCACCAACACCCCACACCCCTACCTTCTACCTTCTTCCTAAAATTCACAAACCTAATCATCCCGGCCGTCCCATTGTAGCTGGCTACCAAGCCCCCACAGAACATATCTCTGCCTACGTAGATCAACACCTTCAACCCATTACATGCAGTCTCCCATCCTTCATCAAGTAGTTTCACTTTGTATTCACCTTCTCCTCTTTACCGAGTCTACCATACAATTTTATCCCGCCTATATATACTCAATAATACGTAACCCACTTCCATACCATAACCAAAAAAATTTTTTTTCTTCAGCTTTCAACAGTACTGCTGCTACAAAATCCACCGTTTCCAGTTCACAAACCGTTCCTTTCAGCTATTAAACAGCCATTTCGGCTAGTTCCAATAACTTCTGCTTTTTTTTCCCATTTCCGTTTTTCCCACAATTCTGATCTTTTTTAGTCGCTTCCCACAGGTTTTAACGTCATTATTTCTTCGTCAGACAATTGTTAGCCTCATTTTCACAATCTGCCACCACAAAACCACTCCTTTTAATACATTTACACGCAGTTTTTTCGAAATTTTCCCGAATTGCTCCACCCTTTAACGTGTTTTGGCGGCAACACAACCACATAACCTTTGTGCACATTGTTGTCTACCAACCCAAGTTCACCACAGGATCAACATAGCCCAGCTATAACCAACACCTTTTCGCCTTTTTTCACACCAGATCTCCAGTTGCTTTCTAGTTTACCTTATCTCTCGCCAATTATTTTTATTTTCGTTTTCATTTCAGCCTCATGTTACACTTTCCACCTTCTAATACCATGTCACCCTCACAACGTCCCCACAACGACCCCATTAAGTTTTATTTACATTCCCTCCGCAAACATGCCTTCGCCCTAGCCAGATTACACTCCCATATTTTATTTTCTCAGACTTGTCTGACATTTGGCATTACCCCCAAAGGCCTCACACTTAAAGTTCCCATCTCTGGCTGTAATCCTTCTTTCCACCAGTCCCTATACCAGTTCCAAACTGAACAATCCATTGCCCTCACCCACCTAATCCTTCACCTACACATCAACTCGGCCAATGAACACACCCGTCAACTCCTATCCTTATTAAAAGTCCTCAATCTTTCCTCTCCCACATCCACAACGGCTGTTCAGAGCATCCTCCTACAGGCCAACCGCAAATTAGAACAGCATGCCACCCTCCACCTCAAAAAATTATCCAATCTCCTGGTTTCCCACCTCCGGAAAGGCAACTCACTCACCCTTCACAACCTTTCCAGCAAACCTCAACCTCCTCTCATTGCACACAGACCCAGTCTCTCCCATCTACTCAATCTCCCACTTCCAGCTCCACTCCCCCCAAAACCTCAAAATTCCAATCAACACAATCTGGAACCACAACACCCTAATTCAGTAGTTAACCTTTCCTCCAAACCTCTCTCCCAATCCGAAACCTCTGTCCTATCCAAAGGCCTCACCTTCAGCCCCACTCCCAGATTCAACCAAACAGCCCTTGTCAAAGATTTACTGTCCTACATCCATACTCTCTGCTGGAAATATCACTTTGCCACGAAGAAAAATGATCCTAATCCTACTCCTAATGATCCAACTCCCCAAGACACTATCCAAATTGAACCCTGCCTGGAACAGTTCCGTCCTCCGTCACAGCGGGACCCACCTCCTCTTCCTCAAAATCACCCTCTCCAAACCTTCCAGGAATTTCTCACTTCCAGCCTTCCCTTTCAATCCTTCTTGAAAAACCTTAATCCCACTCCCAACATCACCACTGCTGAAGCCCAGGCTATCCGTGATCTGAAGGCTGACCGATCCATCGTCATTCTTCCGGCGGACAAGGGTTCCACGACTGTGGTACTTGATCGTCGCGAGTATGTGGCTGAGGGACTGTGTCAGCTTTCAGACAACACTACATACAAAGTTTGCCAAGGTAATCCCATTCCAGATGTTCAAGTGGAGCTTCAAGGAATTCTCAGAACCTTAGGCCCCCTACAAAACCTTTCACCTGACTCCATTAACCTCCTGACCCCACCAACAACCCGCACCCCTACCTTCTACCTTCTTCCTAAAAGTCACAAACGCAATCATCCCGGCCGTCCCATTGTAGCTGGCTACCAAGCCCCCACAGAACGTATCTCTGCCTACGTAGATAAACACCTTCAACCCATTACATGCAGTCTCCCACCCTTCATCAAAGACACCAACCACTTTCTCGAACGCCTGGAATCCCTACCCAGTCTGTTACCCCCGGAAACCATCCTTGTAACCATTGATGCCACTTCCTTATACACAAATATTCCGCACGTCCAGGGCCTAGCTGCGATGGAGCACTTCCTTTCACGCCGATCACCTGCCACCCTACCAAAAACCTCTTTCCTCATTACCTTAGCCAGCTTCATCCTGACCCACAACTTCTTCACTTTCGAAGGCCAGACATACCAACAATTAAAGGGAACAGCCATGGGCACCAGGATGGCTCCCTCGTACGCCAACCTATTCATGGGTCGCTTAGAGGAAGCCTTCTTGGTTACCCAGGCCTGCCAACCCAAAGTTTGGTACAGATTTATTGATGACATCTTCATGATCTGGACTCACAGTGAAGAAGAACTCCAGAATTTCCTCTCCAACCTCAACTCCTTTGGTTCCATCAGATTCACCTGGTCCTACTCCATATCCCATGCCACTTTCCTTGACGTTGACCTCCACCTGTCCAATGGCCAGCTTCACATGTCCGTCCACATCAAACCCACCAACAAGCAACAGTACCTCCGTTATGACAGCTGCCACCCATTCCGCATCAAACGGTCCCTTCCCTACAGCCTAGGTCTTCGTGGCAAATGAATCTGCTCCAGTCCGGAAGCCCTGAACCATTACAACAACAACCTGAAAACAGCTTTCGCATCCCGCAACTACCCTCCTGACCTGGTACAGAAGCAAATAACCAGAGCCACTTCCTCATCCCCTCAAACCCAGAACCCCCCACAGAAGAACCCCAAAAGTGCCCCACTTGTGACAGGATACTTTCTGGGACTGGATCAGACTCTGAATGTGGCTCTCCAGCAGGGATACGACTTCCTCAAATCCTGCCCTGAAATGAGATCCATCCTTCATGAAATCCTCCCCACTCCACCAAGAGTGTCTTTCTGCCGTCCACCTAACCTTCGTAACCTCTTAGTTCATCCCTATGAAATCCCCAAACCACCTTCCCTACCCTCTGGCTCCTACCCTTGTAACCGCCCCCGGTGTAAAACCTGTCCCATGCGCCCTCCCACCACCACCTACTCCAGTCCTGTAACCCGGAAGGTGTACACGATCAAAGGCAGAGCCACGTGTGAAAGCACCCACGTGATTTACCAACTGACCTGCCTACACTGTGAAGCTTTCTATGTGGGAATGACCAGCAACAAACTGTCCATTCGCATGAATGGACACAGGCAGACAGTGTTGGTAATGAGGATCACCCTGTGGCTAAACATGCCTTGGTGCACGGCCAGCACATCTTGGCACAGTGTTACACCGTCCGGGTTATCTGGATACTTCCCACTAACACCAACCTGTCAGAACTCCGGAGATGGGAACTTGTCCTTCAATATATCCTCTCTTCTCGTTACCCGCCAGGCCTCAATCTCCGCTAATTTCAATTTGCCGTCGCTCATACCTCACCTGTCTTTCAACAACATCTTTGCCTCTGTACTTCCACCTCGACTGACGTCTCTGCCCAAACTCTTTGCCTTTACAAATGTCTGCTTGTGTCTGTGTATGTGCGGATGGATATGTGTGTGTGTGCGCGAGTGTATACCCCTTCTAAGTCTTTCCGCTCCCGGGACTGGAATGTCTCCTTACCCTCTCCCTTAAAACCCACATCCTTTCGTCTTTCCCTCTCCTTCCCTCTTTCCTGATGAGGCAACAGTTTGTTGCGAAAGCTTGAATTTTGTGTGTATGTTTGTGTTTGTTTGTGTGTCTATCGACGTGCCAGCGCTTTCATTTGGTAAGTCACATCATCTTTGTTTTTAGATATATTTTTCCCACGTGGAATGTTTCCCTATATATATCAGAGGGAAACATTCCACGTGAAATATGTCTGCTTGTGTCTGTATGTGTGGATGGATATGTGTGTGTGTGCGAGTGTATACCTGTCCTTTTTTCCCCCTAAGGTAAGTCTTTCCGCTCCCGGGATTGGAATGACTCCTTACCCTCTCCCTTAAAACCCACATCCTTTCGTCTTTCCCTCTCCTTCCCTCTTTCCTGATGAGGCAACAGTTTGTTGCGAAAGCTTGAATTTTGTGTGTATATTTGTGTTTGTTTGTGTGTCTATCGACCTGCCAGCGCTTTATATATATATATATATATATATACACACACACACACTCTTTGTCTTTAAATATGTCTGCTTGTGTCTGTATATGTGTGGATGGATGTGTGTGTGTGTGTGTGTGTGTACCTTTTCCTAAGTCACAGACCGGGCGCTAATGATCGTAGCAGTTTCGCGCCCTAAAACCATAACAAAAAAAAACTCTGCCTCCCTCTTAAGGAATAGATTTCATACTGAGAGATCATAGAGTTGATCTCCCTGCTACACCCCCACTCCCTTTTACTGGGTGACTGTAATGCCACTAATAATTCATGGTGCAACTCTAAACTTGACCTTTAAATACTGAGTAATTTCTTCCCCACTCATTTCAGTTCGGAACTTCGATAATTTTTTAGCCATTGACCTCAAGGTCTGCAGCCCTAGTGTTTAAACTTTTTGTATACCATTTTCCTCAAGAGGCCCATGAGGTCAGTGCTGTGATGGACACAGGCAATCATGTTGGTTATTAAATACCACAGGATGACTCTTGAATAATATGAGGCCACAGGTGTCTTTCTGGAGGGCTCTAAAAATATGGAAATCACACAGGGGCCGATTGGGAGTGTATGGAAGATGTGTAAGGACCTCCCACTGAAACTTCAGCAGTGTAGTCAAAACAACCTTGACGACATGTGGCCTGCCCTAATATTGTTTAGAGTGCACTGCAGAAGCTGAAAAGCTCTTACACATCCTCCATGCAGTCTCAATCTCTCCCCATGCGATTTCCAAATTTTTGGAGCCCTGAAAATGTGAACACCTGCATACAGTCAGGATTCTGTGGGCAACTACAAACATTTTTCCATGCAGACACTGATCATCTTGTCTCACAATTGGATAAACGTATTAACAGTTTTGGCAATTACATTTGAAACACTAAATAGTTTACTCACTTTTTTTGTCTGTCTCATTTTCATTTGACTGTGTTGTAAATTATACAACATAGGTTTTTAGCAGCAATAGCATTGACATCAGTGTAGATATTTATCTGTCAAAGAAAGAATAGTTATAGTGATTGTATTATTTATTTACTGTAGTGTATAAAAGTTGTAACTGGCTTGCAGGTATAATATTATTGCCAGTGATGAAACCCTGAAATGGAAATACTGTTTCAGGTATCTGCTGATTACTGTAGGTCTTGTTTACATAAAGACTGGCACATGCCGCAAGCGTGATTTATTGCGTGATTTGGTGGAGATGTGCCGCGGGGTGCAGCATCCCCTACGTGGTCTCTTCCTTCGCAACTATCTTTTGCAGTGTACACGTAATGTGCTGCCCGATGTTGCAGACGTAGATGATGAAGCTGAGGGAACGGTAAGAGTGAGAACACACACACACACACACACACACACACACACACACACACACACACACACTTTCTCCTGACAGTTAAAAAAGACTTTTGTAAATAAAAGTTTGTTTTCTGTGACTCTGTTGCTAATTAGCTCATTCTGAAGACAAGTAAATTTCTACTTCCTATTTATATGAACTGTGTAATATTTAGTAACATGAAATTGTGATGCATTTATAGGTGCGAGACTCAATTGATTTTGTATTAATGAACTTTGCTGAGATGAATAAACTGTGGGTGCGTATGCAACATCAAGGACATTCAAGGGATAGAGAGAGGCGAGAAAAGGAACGTGAGGAGTTAAGAATTTTGGTTGGGACAAACCTTGTGCGCCTTTCACAACTGGAGACAGTCAACCTTGATAAGTACCGCAAGGTAAGGCATCACTGGAGAACATCTTATTAACAAAATTTATAAGAACTAGTTTATAATGCGCAAAGTCCCAGAAAATATTTATAAATTATGAGGGTTGCCATAAAGTTTTACTCATCTGAAATCAGTCAATATGAAATGTGGTAATGCTTTAATCCTTCCCTACACATTCACCCTTAATTTCGATACATTTTTCCGAATGGTGGATGGCTTGGTGGAGACCTTGTTTATAGAAGTTTTGGTTTGGCCTGTTCAGGAAATGTTCCACCTCAATAACCACCTGTCATGATTTTGAAAATGCCTGCCACTCAGTGGTTTCTTTATCTGGCAAAAGAGGAAGAAGTTAAAAATCAAACCTGAACCACTGAAACATGTCACTTCATAGTCACTACATATGCACCGTAGGTTGGCAGTATGGTTTACAAACAGATGAGAAACGTGAGGCACTGCGTCTTCTGAACCAATTATAGCCCAGCTACAAAATCTGGTTCTGGCATCAACACTACCACGTTGGCAGCTTCTGTGTAAACATTGTGTGTTAGTGTGCAACTGCCTGCTTCTATATAGTCGTGTTATGTTACCACTTCAACTACTGTTTGTTTATTACCATTTGTGGCATTAAATAGTCATGCTTGGGAATTGCTATGAAGGATGCAGGAGTTTTACGAGCTAGAAAAAGAATATTTCTTTTCAGGGCCATGTATCAGTTCCTGCTGATAAAGGTTTAGAGCATACCTCGAAAACTCTAGGACTCAATCAAAGAACTAAAAAGTGTGAGCAGTCACTTAAAATAATTAGCTGGACAGAAACTTTTGCTCGAAAAAGCTTGTGTTATTGCGGCTTGTAGTATTTCCGTACATAAAATTGTTGGGAAGGGTATACATTCAGTTAGATGGTTAGATGAAACCTGCGCCCAAGCTGGAGAAGCAGTTGATAAATGCTGGATAGGCGATTCTCTGAATAGCAGTGGTCATCAGCTAACGGGAAGAGGAGTCAGATAAGTTGTGGCCCATGCAGGTTCTTCAAATGGTTTTATGCGTGAAGCCCTTTTAGACTTTCGATCGAGAAAAACCTGTGACTACCAGGAAGATATGGACCATCCACTATTTCTCCAGTGGTTTTTAATGTTACAGCAATGGTTGTAATAGATAATGCACTTTACCATTCTGTGATATTAGACAAAACTCCAACAACTTGTGACAACAAGGAAACTATGCTGCCATGGTTGCAGGCGAGAGACATTGCTGCCAACATGAACATGACAAAGCTGCTGTTATTTTCACTTGTAAAACAAAATAAGCCTGCGATATGTATATATGTTGTAGATGAAATTGCAAGGAAAGGAGGTCATATTGTAATTCGTCTACCACCTTATCACTCCCATTTCAACCCGATTGGAGTGATGTTAAGACTTAAATTAGAAATAATAACAAGTCTATTACCATAACGGAAGTAGAAAGGCTATTACATCAGGTTTTGCTTCCGTAGGCACCACCTCATGGGCGAAAGTGTAGACTTTGTTAGTAAATTTATTAGAAAAGCACAGACCATTAGAATGAACAGTTAATGATTTCTTTTGATGAATAACCACTATGGTAGTGTTGGTGCTGTTTCCGATGATAACTTTTGTTTATTTATTTACAACATGCTCCATTACAGTATTTGTACAACTAGGGGTGTGGGTCTGTGTGTGTGTGTGTGTGGGGGGGGGGGGTGTACTACTGTTTTGTGTTGGATGATGATGTGAGAGAAGGGAGAGGGCGGAACCCAGTGCCTGCACATTGCCTCCTACCCCTCGCAAATAGCACAAGGGGGTCCACCATGCTGCACATCTCCATCCGACTGACAGATCACTATCAGCAGTGTCACATGCTCTCACTTTGAGGCACACTGTGGAGAGGTTTGGTATTTAAACCAGGAAATTGGCAGAAAGTCTTTTGATCAGGAACTTCAGGCCACTGCCTCTCCTCCCCTTGCCAGCCAAATACTGGCAGTGAAAAATTCAGTTGGTAGTGGAGGAGAACTGGATGAGCCATTGACTTGGTAAACTGGTGAGTGTAAATGTATACAGAATTAAGTCTGTCTCTCTCTGCAACCAAGATTTACATTATTATACAACATTTCATGTGCAGCTATTGTGGTTACAATTTGGAACGATGTCTCAGACATTGTTATTAACTTTGGGTGTTGTTTATTTCCTAGTTTTGTGTACTGTCAAATGCTTTCTCTGTAGTCGTTCTTTCCATTGTTGGAAAAATATTCTTTGTTGTCATTATGTATACATACATTATTATGTGATGGTTTATATATATGTTGATTGTAACCTACATTTACAAAACATGCTTCAAAGCTGTCAGCTGTGGGCATGTGCGATGGCAGCTATTGCAATTTCGCAATCACAGCATAATCAACTACATGCGAGCTGTCAAATGATATATTTCAGCGGACCAGGTATAGGTGCCATGTCAAGAAAATAAAGGGTTGAGGCAAAAGTTTAGAGCCCAAATATGCAGCATATGTGACTGCCCTGCGCAGAATGAGGGGGGGGGGGGGGGGGGATATTATCTTGGAGCAAAAATGCCCCTTGGACAGCTGCCTGTGACACATCATCTTAACATCCTACGAAACCATGACAGTCCCAGGAAACGTTCAGTAACACCTTACCCAATTATGGTTGGGTCTTTGCCTCACATGCTTCTGCAGTTGACTTTCTGCAGAGTCGTATTGACATCCCCAACATGTGCTTTGGTAATTAGGTAACTGCTGCCTATGTTTGGCAGGTGTTTTGAGCAGGTCTGGACAGGTTTAGAACCAAGGGGGTAATGATCTTTGTTGTGTTCAAAATATTGTGCAAAATACTGATCTATGACTGATTTTCACTTTTTCCACTATCGCTTTAATGCAATAAGCCAATCTTGAAGTACCAGGACCTTCATTGTGATTACTGGTTCATCATCATTCAGATTTAATTGACCATAATGGAAGCATCTGCACCACATAACCACTGTGTCATATGGTGAAGCATGATTTCTGTGCACTTCAGCCAACTCAGCATGGACTTACTCTTTCATATGCAAAAAATGAATTATTGATTTATGTATTGATGTGCTGTATCATTTTGTTTTTGCCCCTCTAATGACACCTGTGATGTGGTGATTTTAATGTGTACCAAGGCTACAGACATGTACCTGTTAACAAACAAAAAATTAATAAAACAACTTTCATTTCTTAAGATAGTGGTTAAAAGTTTGCCTACCCTTCGTAATGTTTGCAAGGATTTGAGATTGTGTGCAAGATTGTTATGTCTCTAGTTTTGTGATATTTCAGATAAGTGAATATTGCCTTTGCCTGAGCTTCTTCAGAGTGCAGTTATTGGTTTGTGTTCGTACATTTCAGCACACATTTCGTTACTTGGAGAACCTGTGAATTCTATCATGTGTGCCAGCATTTCTTTGCTGAAAATTGGTGTTTTTTCCCCTGTGATTATCTGTACAGTTTGTTTATTCCTATAAAGGATTGCTGTGAGTAGTTACAGTGAAACTGTTGGTATGTTTACACAGCTTAGTTTCTCTTACTTATTTTGTACAAAAATACTATAAAATATTACCTCAAGTGAGTAACGGGAAAATTAGGCTCTCGTGCATTGTGGGGTACAGCACAAACTTGTAGCTAGTGGTTTCATCAGAATGACTGTAACAGGTTGGCTAATGAGTGCCTTGTGGAGACATCTCCAATAGATGAAACATATTTAATAGTAATCACTGGTTTAGAAGCAAGAATACACTCTCTGTGCCTTTCAGGCATAAAGGAAGGTGATACAGTTGGATGCTGTGGGGAAAGTTTGGAAAGGAGTGCAAATGCAAGTGTGAAAAGGTCCATTCGCCTCTATGTGGAACATTAACAGTTTGTTTAGCAAGTTGCGAGAGTCCATTGGAGAAGAGCCTCCAAGAATTGAAACAGTAAGAATGCAGCAGATCTTAACATTATTAGGGAACATTATTCAAATCCAGATTTATTCCAGGAAACAAGTGGTGTGGAACAGAGCAGAGCATTGTCACCTCTCCTCTTCATTGTGTTCTTAGATGATATACTGAATAAGGTTCCAAAAAAAAAAAAAAACTGGAGAAGACAAGACTAAAGCAGTGTTTTGTGGATGATTTGATCTGAGAAAACTAGTAGTAAGGGGGGGGGGGGGTGGTAGTAGTAGTAGTAGTAGTAGTAGTAGTAGTAGTAGTAGTTAAGTTTCAGGAACAGTTGGATGCTTGGGAAGAAACTGAGACAGTATGGAATGAAATTTAATATAAACAAAGGTAAGATCCTGACTACAATACGAAAGAAAGATAAACCAACTAGCAGAATAAGGGTTGGAGATAAACAAACGTGTGATACAGGTCAATGGAAGAAATGAGAGAGAGAGATCAGTGAACATGGCAGACAGGCAGAAGCATTTCTGCAAAGTTTCAGGAGTCTGGTTTGGAACAAAAACATCCCACTAAAAAAGAAAGGAAGTAATATATAAAAGTTGCTACGACCCAACACTTGACCTACACATCTGAAAGATGATTAGTGAAGAGAGAGATCCAAGCAGATTACAGGAATGTGAAATGAGATTCCTTGGAAGTTGGAAAGGAGTAACAAGAAGAGAGAGGATGAGGAATGAAAGGGTAAGAGAAACCGTGAAAGTGGAACCTCTGCAGAGCAGGATAGAAACACCAAGGCCAAGATGGTATGGGCACTTATAGAGAATGGAAAACAAGAGGATTCCGAAGAAGATATATGAAATGGAGATGAAGCAAATGGCCAAGAGGAGGACCAAGGTTATAGATGGCTGAAAGGTTTGGAGACTCTCAGCAGTAATGTTCACTTAGTGCACTTATTCAGGCAGCATGTTCAGTCCCAATTTGACACAGCTGTAATGCAAGTTAGTATGGGGAATACAATGTTCTGAAGACTGTTGACAAACTGTATATTTTGTTGGTGACTGTTAGCTTAATCCCACACCAGCTTATACTAAATTTCCTGTATACTTAAATACAAAGGGAATGGGTTGGTAGATTAAGCTGAAAGTTATATTGTAATGAATGAATCAGTTCATGATAAATTCTTAAAGGATTAGACTTCATCCTAGATAAAGTTACTTGATAGATATCCCTGCTTGAAGGAGATTCTCTTAATAGCAGAAACTAGTTCAGTAAATAGGGAATGTACAATGGAAGACCAAATGAGCTTACGTCAAAATGTGAGGGGGAAAGGGTAGGGGTTGGGAGAGGAGGATAGTAGTTCAGTTACTTCTTCACTGAAGCACCAAAGAAACTGGTATAGGCATGCATATTCAAATGCAGAGATATGTAAACAGGAAGAACATGGCACAGCGATTGGCAACACCTTTATAACACAAGTGACTGGCACAAATGTTAGATCAGTTACCGCTAGTACAGTGGCAGGTTATGAAGATTTAAGTAAGTTGGCATACCAGTATAAAAAGTTAAGCAATGATTGCAGCAGAGCTGGTATAGGATGTGACACCCTCCATCCAACAGTTTCTGGCCTCCCTGCCCTCGGTCCTGTCACCTCCCACAATTTGCTGCCTCCCCTCGCCCTCATTGAGTGCTGCTCACTGCCAGTGCACCCATGCTCTGCCAGGCAGCTCCGATTCTTCTCCCTTCACTTGTTCCCTGCTATCCCTCCCACTTCTCTGCCATATCAGATGCATTCTGGCCGAGGCGGCTGGAGATAGTGGTCATGTTTGTAAGAGATGTGCTTGCTTGCTTGCTTGCTTGCTTGTGTGTGTGTGTGTGTGTGTGTGTTTCTTTTCTGAAGAAGGCTTTGGGCCGATAGCTTATTTGTAACAGTTTTATCATTGTGCCTGTCTGCAACTCAACATATCATCTTTATGGCGAGTAGCAGTCTGTTCTTTTCATAATATTGTTGATATTCCAATGTAACCTAGACATCAAGCTTCACTGCAAATCAGTCATATATTATGTTTTTTTTTTTTTCCTCCCCCTAATCAACAAAGAAATTCGAAAATTGGTAACCAACCTTAAAATTTATAATAACCAGATCAGTAAAAGTTATTCTGGCACTCTCCATATCAAAAACAAATGTAATAAATTCGCACCTTCTGCTGAAAGAAATAATTAGATTCAGCAATTCTCATTGGTTATTGTATCCAATCATCCAATTGACGATGATCAACATTAACAAATAACCAACATCAGCATGTGACATGAGAGCTGCAAACACTAAGTGCACGGTAGTCAAAATCCCTGTAGTTAACACGACAGTATCATAAGAGTGGAAAGCATTTTATCCATTCCACAATATCAAAGGCCTTCTGCAAATATACAAATACTTTTCTTTTCTTTTCTCTCTCTCTCTCTCTCCCCCCCCCCCCTTTTTTATTATTATTATTATTATTATTATTATTATTATCAACTATTATTAATTGTCATGCTAACAGTAACTGGATTGTCCCTGGTTCTAAAAGCAAAGGCGGTGGTGGTAATAGCATTAGCAGTAAACATAGTTTTTCTTCTTTGTGCAAGATACCCTGTACCTATCACTCTGCAGTAAAATACTACATTTGTGTAAATTCTTGACGTCAGTCTTCCTTTTTAAATGAAGGTATCATTGTTATCTTTATTACTCATACCTTTTAAAACTTAGATCACTGTATATAAATAACACTTACTTGTAGAAATGCTTGATATTTGTGTTTTCCTGTTTCAGCTTGTGCTACCAGGAATTCTCGAGCAAGTTGTTAGTTGTAGGGATGCTATTGCTCAGGAATACCTGATGGAATGCATCATACAGGTAAGAACGAACACTTAAATCTACAGGACCACACGAGAAAGTTAATTTTTGTAATTGTGAAGATCTCTACTGTTCGTAATAGTATATTAATGCTTCTGATAAAAATTTAATAACCAATTGTAACTTTTGACATGTTAATATAATAGGGGGAAACATTCCACGTGGGAAAAATATATCTAAAAACAAAGATGATGTCACTTACCAAACGAAAGCACTGGCAGGTTGATAGACACACAAACAAACACAAACATATACACAAAATTCAAGCTTTCGCAACCAACGGTTGCTTCGTCAGGAAAGAGGGAAGGAGAGGGAAAGACGAAAGGATGTAGGTTTTAAGGGAGAGGGTAAGGAGTCATTCCAATCCCAGGAGCGGAAAGACTTACGTTAGGGGGAAAAAAGGACAGGTATACACTCGCACACGCGCGACCACACGCACACGCACACGCACACGCACACGCACACACACACACACACATATCCATCCACACATACACAGACACAAGCTGACATTTTTCATGTCTGCTTGTGTCTGTGTATGTGCAGATGGATATGTGTGTGTGTACGAATGTATACCTGTCATTTTTTCCCCCTAAGGTAAGTCTTTCCACTCCTGGGATTGGAATGACTCCTTACCCTCTCCCTTAAAACCCACATCCTTTCGTCTTTCCCTCTCCTTCCCTCTTTCCTGATGAAGCAACCGTTGGTTGCGAAAGCTTGAATTTTGTGTGTATGTTTGTGTTTGTTTGTGTGTCTATCAACCTGCCAGCGCTTTCGTTTGGTAAGTCACATCATCTTTGTTTTTAGATATATTTTGACATGTTAAAGTGTATGTCAGTACAGTCACCAATTTATTATGCTTTGGGTAACAATAATAGTTTTTTAGAGCTTTACTATGGAACATAACACTTCTGTGTAAGTTAACATTGCTGTGGAAAATCCAATAGCTGTAACTAAGCTTTAAAATCTCTGCCATATAGCGCTTCCACAATAGCTCCTTGGTGATCATCCTGTGACATTAAAATCTTTAGTTGTAAATAATGCCTTGTATAGAGAGAATTAACTGTGTACAGAAGAAATAATGCAGATGTCTGCTCTGCTTTTGGAACATTAAATCTCCATATTACCTTGACCTTTGAGATTAGATAGCCAGAGGAGAACTGGAGTGTAGATTAAGGTTTTTGTTGGTAGTGATTCATAATTTATTATGAACACTTGTATATATGCAGACACCAAATATCGGAATGCTTTATCTATAATTGTTGGCCTCATTTTTTAGTGGATGTCTTTCCCCACTGTGGTGCTCGCCCTTTGCCTATATTATCTTTCTCATGGTGCTAACAAATAGTTTTGCATAAAATACTATATTTAAGACTGAGAATAGTTAGTTGTTTCAGCCACATATCATTTACATATGTTATTCTTAATAAAAAGGGAAAGGGACTTAAAAAGTTAATTCGAACATGCTGTGGTCTTCAGTCCAAAGTCTAGTTTGATGCAACACTCTACATGCTATCTATCCTGTGCAAACCTCTTCACCTTTGCACAACCGCTGTAGCCTACCTCTTTTTGAACCACCTTGGTGTATTCAGGCCTTGGTCTCCCTCTACAATATTTAATCTGGACACTTCCCTCCATTACCAAATTGGCTATTTCTTGATCCCTCAAGATGTGTTTCATCAACTTATCCCTTTTTTTTAGTCAAGGTGTGCCGTAGATTTATTTTTTCCCCAGTTTTATTCCGTATCATCTCATTTGTTATTCAGTCTACCCATTTAATCATCATTCTTCATATTTCACAAGCTTCTATTCTCTTGTCTGAACTGCGTCTTGTCTACATTTCACTTCCATAGAAGGCTGCATTCCAGACAGATACTTTTAGAAAGTGCTTTCTAGCACTTAAATTTGTATCCAGTGTTAACAAATTTCTCTTCTTTAGAAACACTTTTCTTGCCATTGCCAACCTACGTTGCACCGTATATTGTGTCTACTTCAACCACCATCAGTTTTTTGCTGAACAAATATCAAAACTCATCTACTAGTTTTAGTGTCTCATTTCCTAATGTCTCTCAGCTTCATCCGATTTAATTCAGCTATATTCCACTGCCCTTGTTTTACATGTTTTGGTCTCTTATTGCTCATTTAATTCATTGTCATAACTCAAAAACAGTCATTTTTAAGAAAGAGCATTTGAAAGTTTATCAAGGGCTGCCATTTCAAGACATATATATGCAAGTACCAAGTTTGACTATTTGACAATATAAACCATTGCAGTAATAATGAGTATTGAATTTATGAAGTAGCCCACATGCACAATTTTGTCATTGTTGTTACAAAAATTCTGCTTAATATACAACTCAAATCGAAATGTGGCATTCTTGTCCCAAATTAATGTTGGTGATAGTTGTCACCAATGTCCATGTCTCCTTACGCAAACAAAATAAAATAAGGGAAAGGCCACGATGAAATGTTACACAGTGAAATAGTACCATCAAGTGCAACAAAACATAAGCATCAGCTGTGGACTGTTGTTGTTGTTGTTGTTGTTGTTGTTGTTGTGGTCTTCAGTCCAGAGACTGGTTTGATGCAGCTCTCCATGCTACTCTATCCTGTGCAAGCTTCATCATCTCCCAGTACCTACTGCAACCTACATCCTTCTGAACCTGTTTAGTGTATTCATCTCTTGGTCTCCCTCTACGATTTTTACCCTCCACGCTGCCCTCCAATACTAAATTGGTGATTCCTTGATGCCTCAGAATGTGCCCTACCAACCGATCCCTTCTTCTAGTCAAGTTGTGCCACATATTTTTCTTCTCTCCTGTTCTATTCAATACCTCCTCATTAGTTATGTGATCTACCCATCTTATCTTCAGCATTCTTCTGTAGCACCACATTTCAAAAGCTTCTGTTCTCTTCTTGTCCAAACTATTTATCGTCCATGTTTCACTTCCATACATGGCTACACTCCATACAAATACTTTCAGAAACGACCATCATCAGTAATTTGAAGATGATTTCATTGCTTGTTAACATATCACTTTTTTTATGAAGACATCTAAAAGTGAGTGTAAGTCTTTGAGATAAATTTCTTTGCCAGTAAATCATGAAGGCATTCTTTCTTCATAGAAACTAAGTCTTTCTTTTCACAACACAGTTACTGCTTGTAAATATTTGCTGTAGGAATTCTTAAAAAACACAGAAAGTGAACAATTGGTGGTAACTCTGATAACTTTCACATCTGTCACTTTCAAATATTTCAGCTTAAGAGAACTGACCACAGAAGCAACATGTTTCACATCATAAAAAATTCTTGTTATTTAATTTGTACACATAAAAGGTTTGCCATGTTTCTTAGCAGATCAAATAGCAGCTATAAACCATTCAGTGGTGTGGTATAGATGGTCCAGCTCTCAATTGGTGCTTCACTTGTCTCAGTCAAAGAGCAAGATGAGCCTCCTTCATTCTACGTGTCAACTTTTATAAGATTTTTGTGGGTTATGGATTTTATTCCAAGAAAAAGAACTGCATAAGAATACAGCTTTCTATCATTCACTCCACAATGACTATTGGGCTCATACTGAACACAGCAGTCAATATGCATTGTCTTGAGCTCACAAATAAAATGCAGAAACGTCTCCCTTTGGCAACTATGCAGCAGTCTGGACGTCATGTACTGCCACTGTACCACCGAAGTTTTCTTTATCATTTTTCTATTTTGCTGTGGACAAACTATTCTCATCCAAACATCCATCATAGTTCACTTTCAGCAGTTTCTTTTCTTGATAATTAGACTTCTCGTAGGCAATGTGCATGTTACACATAGAGCCTACGTAGACACAAAAAGAGAGAAATTATAATCTTACATAAAAACATGTGATGAAACACTGCATAACATCAATATGGCTCCATTTTTGCTTCTCAGATTGCAATATGATCTCAGTGAATATCAGCAAGTGACCTATTTCCATCTATAAAATGCCTTGAAGTATTAACTCGGGGGGGGGGGGGGGGGGGGGGGGCTTCAATTTTAGGAATAGCTTCAAAATGCTACAGTTTACTTGCGTACATACGTGGCTACAGTGTTTTCTGTTTCCCATGTTATCCTCTGATCCAGCTTAAGAAGTCTCTCCTACATTATTATGTTCTTCCAAAACTGTTTGGGACTGGCTGACCATTGATATCTTAAGTGTCTAAAGAAAACCACACACACACATTTTACAAACACAAACATGTTCACTATTCAGGGAAACATAAAATGCCATACTAAGTTTTTGTGGAGTTCTGTTGCCTACAAAATGAGTATAGCAAAATCTAGGAACAATATGCTCCATTGAACTGGCAATGAATTGCCTCTCGAGTTCTTTATCACCTAATGACCAGTATGCCAAAGACAGTTGCAGTTTGCACTCATTACTGCACTTTGATGCGTACTGAAGCTTGCAATTTTCTTTACATCCTGCTTTAATTTCCCTCTGGGGTCACACCTTTACTTTGTGCGAGTGTTTTGTATGCCTGTCCAACATTTCTTCCTTTTTTTCAAAAGGCTTCTCTTACAAAGATTTCCAGCCACATCAGTAGCAATATCAGAACCATCATCACTATTATTTCCACACTCATCTTTGGGAAAATACATTTTGTCACAGAGCAAGTTGTTGCAATCTTCAGAATACAAAAAACTAGAAGATGAAGTTCTGTTGTTTCTCTTAATTTAATATCAGTAAGGGCTAGCTGAATCAGCACTCTATAATGAGATGATGATGATGATCTACAGAAATAATCTTGACCTATCCCAGCACTGGATGCAACCAATTGTAGCAACAATGTCGTAACTAAAAATAATCCAATGACATATCCTAAAAACAAGACTTCTTTGTCACTAAAGCAGCATAATATTATTAAGTATTAAATTTATACCTAAAATTATTTCTGTAATTTGTAGGAATAATGTCAAAAGTTGAAATAGTACAAATAAAATATGTTTCCTGGGGGCAAGAATGTCATATTTTGTATAATATGGGCAGACGTACAGTCCATATTGCACTGTGTCTAAATAATGTGTTATGCATGCAAAATTCTATGACATAACATACTTACCTACCTCATAACAATGGTGTCATGGCTCAAAATAGGTCACTCTTTATTAACCACAGTAGTACATATTCCACACAGTGCCAAGGCCAAAAACTCAAGTGGTATGCAAAGAAGGGAAGGGTAAAAACCACACAGCTGTCCTCTGTGGCTACATTTTTGAATTACGGATTATGACATTCTACCAATTAAAAGTGCATGGAAGGCCTATTACACTGGTATTTATAACTCAAAACAGGCTGTTTTTGAATTATGATGTATTTAATGAACATTATATCTTCCTTGTAAGACAGTCTCCATTCCATTCAGCTGCTATTCAGTCCTTTGCTCTCTCTGACAGAATGACAGTGTCATTGGGAAAAAGCTTTTATTTCTTCTCCCTTAACCTTGATCAAATTTTTCTATGGTTTCCTTTACTGTTTGCTCAACGTATGGGTTGAATAACATTGGCCCCCTTCTCAGCCACTGCTTCCATTTCCTGTCCAGCTCTCATAACTGCCGTCTGGTTTCTGTACGAACTGTAAGTAACCTTTTGTTCCCTATATATTACCCCTGGTGCCTTTAAAATTCCAAAGAGTGTACTCCAATCAAAATTCTCAAAACTTTCTCTACGTTTATACTATAAAATAGGTTTGCCTTTTTGTAACTTGTCTTCTAGGTACAGCCATATTACTACAGATAAGTTTAGCTGACAAAGTATTTAAATGTTGTGCACATTTATTTATATATATTTTTTGTGTATAAGCATTTATAAGCACATTAACCAATTTATAAGTCAGCATCCTTGTGCAAGCGACTAATTCATCGCTTTGTATTTATTAGGTGTTTCCAGATGAGTTTCACCTTCAAACTCTGCACCCATTCCTCAAATCTTGTGCAGAACTCCAGCCAGGTGTTAATGTAAAGAATATTATAATATCACTGATTGACAGATTATCAACATTCTCACAACGTGCGAGTGAAGGAGAGGCTGCATTGCCCAATGATGTGCAGCTATTTGATGTGTTCTCTGATCAGGTTGCAACTATCATACAGGTCAGTATTGTGTTTTGAAACATACTCAAAATTCACAAAGAGATTATTTTAGTGTGCTGTTTTAAATCATATCTGCAATAAGAAGTAGCCTACAACTGAAAATTTTAGAGGTATTTTGTGTAAATGATAATTTGCCAAAAAGAAAATAGAATTAGCTGCTAATTACAGTATATTCCCTTTAGGTCAACGTGTTTCCCTTATCTTGCTATGTACTAGGTGCTAGGGTTAAGCTGCATGGGTGAGCTGGAAATTTCTCGGTCTAGCACAGAGAAGGTGTTGACCTGAATGGAATTTGGTTTACGTTGTGTTGGTACATGTTTTGCAATAACGTAAGTCAAGTCTCAACTTGACCAGCAGAATTGTTCCATTCATACAACTTAATAAAATAGTTGTATTCTGTGTGTTTCGTTTAAAAGGATGAACTAAAATACTGTAATGCATCATCGTAGAATTCTTTGTTTTGGACACTTGATTGCCAATGTAAATTCATCCACAAGCTGTGTAAACAGTCCACTCCTTGTATTTAATCATTTCCAAAATGAACATTTGAATTCAACATGGAATTTTTTTTGCTTAAAAATGATCTGTGTGAAGGATGTCCCTAAACTGTCACAATAAATAAAAACATTGAGAAATGCACAATATGGTGTTGGACAGCTGGTGATAAGAGGTGTTTGAGATAGGTGACACTCTAGGATATCAGAAGGAGCACTGCACATTTTACATGATTAATTAGTTGTGTGGTAACCTCATACAAAATGAGTCCCAAAATTGTTAAATACACCAAAAAGTTTATGGCCATCATTTCCTGGGGTGCAAAAAGTTTGTTGCATTGATTACCTTGCAAAGAATTAAACAGTTAGTGGCAGATACTACACAAATCGTCTAGACAAATGATATGAATAAACATATTTAAAGGGGACTAAGTTACAAAAGAAAGGGGAAAAATTCATATTTTATCAAGACAATGAAATGCACTTCAACAATGGATATACCGACTGTTTGAAATTGGAACATCAACATTATTCATCAGATTTTGCGCCTTCTACTTTCTACCTTTTTCTACATGTAAAGAAATTTATAGATGGACAAATATTGAATTCAGTGAAGAGACTATAGCAGTCAAAGATGCATATTTTGCAGACTTTTCAGAATCGCTCCAGGAATAGAATGTACTAACTCGAAAATGGACGAATACTTAAACCTTAAAGAGAGCTACATTATGCACATTCAGGTATGGCAGACCGTCATATGTTCCTCTCTTATGTCTTTGTTGTTCTCTGGAAGCCTGGTCTTCACAAAAGTTCAACCATTTTGACGTATATATCTGGAGGTACGTGATATATGGTGGTAGCTGAAATATATTCATAAAATGGAGGAGGGGAGCAGGTCTGACTTCATTCTGCATCAAAAATTATCCACAAACATGTGAGAGATCACAGTCCTTTTTATTCTTATTTTTTGTTTTGACTTTCAGGTAGTAGTGTGTTTGTCAAACTGCAGTGTTTTTGTAGAACCCTTGTACATATCTTTCTTATTTACTGTTAGTGGTACATACATTTCACAAAGTATTTTTCATGTATTGTCTATTACCTTTCAAATATAATGAAGCTAATGAGCTGAAATACGTTTCTTGTCGTTAGGTATTTCACCACGGTTGCACTTTCAGGAGTCTATGTCCACATTATTACACACACAGTCAGTACAGTGCACATCTACATCCATTCTCTGGCAGAGAGCACTTCCTGTTGTACCAGTTATTAAAGCAGCTTCCCATTCCGTACATGTATGAAGCGTAGGAAGAAATATTGTTTAAATGTATGTGTCAACATTGTAATGAGTCTAACCTTTAGAAGTGTTATAGTTCATAATCAGCAGCAAAACCTGGGTTTTTAAAATCATGGGTCAAAAAGCAAAACGGTAGATTTTTCCAAACTGGTTTTTATGACTGGGTTCAATGATGGTGCAAATGTGTACACTATGATTTGTACTAATTCTGCTTTTATAGGTTCATTATTTAACTTTTTATGACACAGAAGGCATTACTTCTTGATCCATCACTCTTATATGTAGTATGAAGCAATATATTGGTTGCCTCTTCCAGGAATGTACATTCTTTACATTCTTCAGATTTAAGCAGTGATACACAGTGTGTTACACAATGTCTCTCTTGTAATGTCTGCCATTTAAATTGGACGAACATTTACATGATGCTTTCATCACTATTAGAAAGGAAGAGCTACTTAAAAACTTACACCACAACACACACAGGCCTTCTCTGTGCAACTTGTCGATCTTTCCTCTGCTACCTTTTCCCCCAACATTTCAGCCTATGACTGCATTTATTACTGTTAGCAGTTGGTAAGTATTACAGTAAGGTATTTTTTGGTAAAATGTTACTGGTCTGTAATCTTGTCACTGAAGTGTGCAACACTCAACATATTTTGAAACATTACAGTTTTACATAGCCTTAACCTTTTTATGTAAGTGTTTTAATCTGAAATTGATATACTCATGTTTTACATTAGGGACTGAAAACCAATAAAGACAAGATTGCATATGAAATCATGTTTATTTAGTCAATTTAGTCATCTTCAGACCATAAAACAGTCATGATTAGTGTTCATGCCCATTACAGATTCAAATCGTGTTAAAATGTTTCTTACAATGTTAACAATGGTACATGACAGTTAAAAATAGCTTTTCATGATTTGTGGCCAGTACAATTGAACAGTGGTCATAAAACAATGGCATTATGCCATTAAAACTTAGTAACTGACACAAAGAAATATTGGTTGTGTCAGTTACCAAGTTTTGACAGTTGTTCAGCTACACTGACTTGAAATGATGAAAACTATTTTTAGCTATGTTGTGTATAAAAGTGTATAAACTTCCTCCAGTATTTACTGAAAGACCTCTGATTCATCCCCAATGACTGCATTGTCCAGGAAATTGGGATCATCTTCACAGAGCTGCACGAGTTCTTCACACACCTCCACTTGGTATTGCTTTAACGCATCAGTCAAAACTCTGGGCACAAGTTTTGCGCAAAACTTCCACGTGGCCAAGTCATCTGATACAATCTCATGAACAGCCATTTTCGGCAAGTCAAAATAATTTCAACATCAAACGAACACTCATTCACTCTGAAGTCAGTAACCGTTGCATGCGAGTCAAATGATGTTGACGGGTGCCCTGGACAGAAATTGTCAACGACCTCATGCTGGCCACCTCTAAACATCTGGGCAACCTGTAGCTATTTTTGATCCTCCTGCAAAACTTGTCTCATAGTGTTGCTGTAAAGCTTTCGTGATCTTAAGTTTAACATGTAGAAGTTCTCGGAAGAAGACATTCTAACCCTCCAAGAGCACAGAGGCAATTTAGTGGCTTACTGCTGGAAAGCTAAGGGTCCTCCTTACCCTCCTGAACCAGCCCAAGCACTCTACGGTGTATAATAGTGTCCCAAAAAAATCAGACACATTGCTTTCTGGACATACCCTGTGTTTGAATTTTTTACTAGTTAGGTTGAAAGGGGAAATAGTAAAAGTATGTTTGAGCTTATAGTATCTAATAACAGTGAATTCTTACATGAAGCAGGAGGGGAAAAGTCTCATTCGGCTGTAGATCATGGAAGCATGCAGCAGGCTTCTAGTAAAAATACTGTGTGTAGGTTGGTACCAAAGACAGCAGGAAGAAGAGTGTGTTGTTGATAGGTAGTAGCTGTGACAAGGATGTAGGCCAGATGGCACAGGGTACCAGGTCACAAGTATTGTGAAGCTATGTGCTATCTTAGCCAGGTAACAGAGGACATGGGGAAACTGCTTAAATGTTTTGACAAAGAGGATCAGCTTATAATAGTAGGTGGAGCAGGGAAAATAATGAAGAATGCACGGAAAAGTAAGGTTAGCTTATTTCATCACAATAAAAGAGGATGGAGTAATAAGGTATAAGAGTTTCTTGTCTGTTTGGGAAATTTAAGAGAGTTATGAAACAATGACCTCCTATGCCTATTGACTACCACATAAGCACAGAGTTGAGAAGTTAAATATAATGTTTACATTTCAGGATCTTACGCAGAATTAATATGGGGAGGAGTTTTTACATACACAAAGACAGAACACAAGCTCAAAAACATTGGAACACGTAGATCTTGTAGTTTCAGCACATACAAGTGTATGCTTTTGTATTAATTACTGTAAAATAGTTCACTTTTGTTACTAAGTATTTTTTCAGCTGTTGAAGATGCATAACAATTTCTTACTAACCTATCAGTCAAACTGCAGCATGCAACTAATGGTCTGTGGTGATTTCAATATAAGTTTTTTATGGTATTCAGATAGGAGAGACTATCTAGAAACCTTATTTGGATAACATTTAATCTCATTAATTAGGTTTGCAATGCAGGTGGATGAAGGTAATAGGATCCTAATTGATGTTTCCAGGGATGAAGCCCAGAGTAGGAAAATAACTGTATACTGTTTAACAATACCCTCTCTGATCATGATGCAAAGTTAGTTAGGTTAAATAAGCTACTGCCTTATGGGTATTGACACTTCTCAGTGGAAATCTACTATAATAAATGATTTTAAGAATAGTTTACAAGAGATGACCTGGGATGAAATTTATAATGAACCAAAGGCTGACAAAATTTGATCTGTTCAATGATAAATTCATATCATTGTTTAAAATTGGCTTTCTGCACAAGCTAATCAGAAGGGGCATTAAAAAGCCATGTACAAAACCATGGATCACTTGAGGGTTTAAAGTATCTTGTGAAAGGAAAATGGAAATCTGTCTGTTGACAAGAATGAGTAGAGACCGTGCAGTAGCTTCACACTACAAAAACTACTAAAAAGCAATAAAAAAGTTATTTAAAAAAGGAGGAACATGCACATTATATCAGAAATCCCTGACTCCAAGAACAGACTTTGTCTAGAAGGAATGCAGTAAAATGAGAGACAGAATGGAAGATCACAGTACAGAATTTCGTCACTATTTAGATGGATGGACTAAAAATAATTACACACAGGTAGCAGATATGTTTAATAAGCATTTATTAAACCTAGTAGAAAATGTGGGGACAAACTGTTAAAGAGAAATATCAAAGCAATATGTTGAACAGCATATCTCATAAAATTCAGTCATATGAATGTGTCACAAATTCCTCCTCCTGGAAATAATATACACACACTCTCAAAAATAAAAGCTCATCTTGTATTGATAATATTACAAACACAGTACTAAAGATTTGTTCCCATATAACAAGTCCTGTCTGAAATGTAATATCTAATGCTATGCCAGAGAGATGAAAATATGCCACTGTTAGAGCCCTCTACAAGAAAGGTGATAGGGGAGATGTCAACAACTACCAACCTATTTCACTACTGACAATATTTTCCAAAATTTTTGAGAAGGCTATGTATTCTAGAATAGAATCCTACCTGGGCAACAATGATTTCCTCAGTAAATCAAAATTTGGATTTCAGAAGCGTTGCTCAACTGAAAATGCCATTTGCGCATTGATTCCACAAGTTTTATGAGCACTAAATAACAAAATAGGAATGGTTGGTATTTTCTGTGACCTATGTAAGACATCTCACTTCCTGAATCACAATATTCGTGTAGATAAACTAATGTGTTAGGCCATTTATGGTATAGGCAACCAAAGGATAATGCCAGACATAACTAAAAGAATGCAATAAGTTGAACTTAATAATTCAACAATGTAATGTATAGCTGGGGAGATTCTTCTGACAGGAGAGAAATCATTTACTGAGCTCCAGAAGGCTAAGTCTTAGGTCCCTTATTGTTTCCCATATATGTAAGTGACCTTCTGTCCAATACACAAATGCAGAATTAGTTAATCATTCCAAACATACATAAATCAACAGAAGAAATAGTAAACAATGTTCTTAAAAGTATCTGACTGGTTTCTGCGAATGGTCTCTCGCTCTGTTTTAAAAACACACATGTTCTCTCTGCACATCTAGAGGCACTACACCAATTATAAGCGTGACTCATGGTGGGGAAATAATAACTAGGGTGGAATCTTCCACATTTTTAGCTGTCCATATTAATTAGGATCAAAACTGGAAACAGCACCTTTTGGGACTTACAGAACAACATAGTTGTGGCAACTTTGCACTTTGCATAACTAAAAGTGGAACACGAAGCTACCTACCTACTTAGGATTTGTCATTAATTACTATGAAAATAAATAGCTAGAAGTGATTTAGGAAAATCTTAATCTGGATCGCCAGGCAGAGCAAACTCCATCCTCCCGAATATGAGCTCATGACATGACAACTGCGCTGCCTCATTTGGTTGATCCCTGTTGCCCAATGTTGTTTGATTTACACACAGTTTGTTCCAGATAACTGTAATGTTAAACATATTTTTGCTATTTATCGCTGCACATAATAACAACACACGTTGATGCCTCCTGAACCACGAACATGCTGCTCTTCACCTAGAACTAACTCCAGTGTGCTTGTAAAATTAACTCCAAGTCCACAAACATGCAACTGTGCCCATTGCATGTCTCCATGTCCTCCCCTCTGTCAGCCTGAGAACTTAAGTCAGCATCCCCATGCAAAAAATTAGATGTTTAACTTGGGAAGATTTACAAGACATTCTATCGTGCACTATAGTTCTTCGCACATGATTTTCTTATTTGCATCACCTCAAATAATTGTCATTGAAAAGTTATTTTCCTAGAAAAATGGAGGTTTTGACAAAAAAGCTTCTTGTTCAGAGCAGTTTGTGATTGACATAAGACGTTTGTATGATTCTTGTTGTTAGTAAGTTTTATATATGTGTCCTAAGTGTTCAGATAGTCCTGAAGCATATATTGTATTTACAGTGCCGCCAGGACATGCCAGCAGCTGACATAATATCCTTGCAAGTATCACTTGTGAACCTGGCTCACAAGTGCTACCCTGACAGGGTGGACTATGTAGACAAGGTGCTGCTCACTACTGTACAAATATTCCAGAGGCTTGGTATTGATAGGTGAGTAATGGTGCAAATGCAGCACATGGTGTCATGTAGGTTTCGTATTCCATTGTTTAATAAGATGCTTAATTGTGAAGTAAAGAGTGATAACAAATTATTTAATACTTTCATATCATTATATCTCAGTCAAGACGAATAGTAACAATATCAGCTTAATACACAACAAAGATTCAAAGTTTGAAATTATTAGACTGATTTGCACCAAAAGACAGTCTCAATTGTAATGCAACTGATGTGCAGCCAGTGATTCTGTTTGTACCAGGCACACCTAAATAGTTATGTTTGGATGTTTTTGCTAGCTGTTCTGATTTGCTTCCTCAGCCTTGACAAAGGCACTGGATGTGGTAGCTATTCGGATTTGTTTCCTCAGCCCTGACAAAGTTAATGGATGTTGAGGGATGCAAATTCTGTCTTCATAAAAATCCCACATAAAGTTACCACACACTGAAAGATCTCACAAATGGAAAGGCGTTGTAGTGGTGCTGGTTGCAATTAAAGTATGACCATTCTATCATTGGGATTCAGTGAAGCATTATCTTTTTGGAGAATGAACTGAACTGCTGTCCCTTCCCCCTTGGTCCCCTGCGGGTGGGGGCTTAGGCTAGGCTCGAGGTATTCTTGCTTGCGGCAAGAGGTGACTAAAAGGAGTCTCCCATTTTTTGGCCTAATCAGTTATGGCCTCCCTTTTAAGGTTTGACCTACACACCTTTCAAAGTTATCCGAAGTGCGGGTCATTTGTGGAAGGATGCCTTACTTGGGGCACCATATATCCAGTGTGCAATTAGACCTTCTGCACCTGATATTGTCCTGGATTTGCAACTCTATCTGCAATCCAGTTATCCGGGCAAGGGTGCCTTACAGCATACATAATCTACTTTCATCGTCCGCTGATCTCGGCACCTAATATCCAGCTGCAGCCAGTCCGTCGTTGTGGGGCCATCATGTACCCATTAGGTGGTAGCCCCCTGACAACACAGTGATTACATTGCTGATGCCTGAGCTGCATACTCCCCATATATGCCTAAGAGTAGCTACTAATCTTCTTGGGGCACCAGAACTCCCAGCAATGGCTATCATGCCATATGGCGTTTGCTGTGGCTCCTGTGGGGAGAGCCCCTGATTGGAATGGGTGGCATCAGGACAGATGACCCACAATGAAGTGGATTAAGTCATCTTTTACTGGGGACCAAATGTGTCTAAAAAAGGGAAAGTCGAATTTAATACTGAGAAATGACCTCAAACCGTTCCCCTCCCTAGCCACACCATTGGAGGAACATAGAACTATGGAAAAGAGAGAGCCTTATTTGCCAAGGTATTCAGTCTGCAGCAGAAAGGATGAGGACTCCTTTCCAGCTACAAAGCCACTCTTTTTTGTCAAACACCTGGAGGATGAGTTTGGGGAAGTGGCTGCGCTGTCGAAAAAGAGAAATGAGTCAGTCCTCATTCAGACAGCATTTCCAGCCCAGTACTGGGCATTGCTCGCCTGTGACCAGCTGGATGGTATTCCTGTGTCTGTCGCCCCCATAAAAGCTTTTAACATGATCCAGGGGATTATTTTCCATTGCAACCTTCTCTTGCAGTCTGACAACAAGCTCTGTGCCAATTTAGAACGGCAGGGTGTTTACTTCATCTGGCACATCTATAGAGACCTGAAGACAATAGGGTTGCTACATGTGCCTTCATCTTGGCCTTTCACACTGAAAAGGACAAGGTAATGCTATACCGATGTGAAGTAAAAGCGTATGCTCCTCTTCCTGTATGGTGCTTTAAGGGCTGGAAATTCAGGCACGTCTTCCTACTGCAATTCCAGCACCACATGTAGAGACTGCGGACGTCCACTACATCCAAATACTCCATGTCACCTCCTCCCACTTGTGTCAATTGTGGAGAGCACCACCCTCCTGCTCACCAGACTACACAGTACTCCATAAGGAGCGGAAAATTATGGAGAAAAAGACCCTGGACTGGCTGACTTACTAAGAGACTAAACGTAAATTTGAATGGTTGCACACCATTTGCATGACATCTACGTATGCCGCAACTACGCTGATTTCACCCTCACTTGCGGTGGTAGTTCTGATATATCTGTCTTGCACAGTGGGCCCTCCACGCTGCCCAAATACAACCGTCCCCTTGGTTGTTGGAGGCACCTCTTCTTCCATTGTCCCCAAAGCACCTATTTCAGGAGAAATAACCCCCTAAGTGCCAGAGGGGCCACAGCCTCCACCAGCTCCTCTCACATGGAAGAGGTCCCTTGGGACTCTCCCTTCCAAGGTCTCCACTAATGCCAAAGAGGACACTCGCCAGTAGCTGAAGGAGCCATGAGCTGCTGGACGAAAGGCGTCTTCCTCTGTACCTGAAGCTACTTCGGAGAAACCCTCCCAGCAAGCCTCTAACAAGAAGTGAGAGAGCAAGCAGATGAAATAGTAGTCTGCTAAGAAACAGGACCCTCCGGTGGCCCCAACACCACCACTCCATACCAGTTCTGCGTCTGAGGATGAGGTGGAGATTTTACGATCGCCTGAGAACCTGGATCTCACTGATGCCTCATCCACAATGGAAATGGATACAAATACTCAGCCGATGACAGCAGGTGATGCTAAGGCATAAACTTATTCCTTTGTCACTTGATGCTCTCCCCACCTACAGAAAGTGTCATCCTCCAGTGGAACTGCAGCAGTTTTTTCTCCCACCTGGCTGAATTAACTAAAACTCTTAAGCGTTACACCTGCTTTCTGCATTGTCCTTCAGAAAACCTGGTTTCCCGCAATGTGGACCCCACCCTTTGTGGCTATTGGGAGTAGTCTGTCTGTATAAAACCTGTGTGCCCCTTCAAACACCTTTAGAAGATGTGGCTGTCAGGGTGAGGATGACGCAGGAAATAACCATCTGTAACATCTACCGCCCTCCAGATGGTGAAGTGCCATCCCATGTATTAGCTACAGTAATTTCCCAACTCCCCCCACCTTCGCTACATCTTTGTGATTTTAACACCCATAGCCCTTTGTGGGGGTGGGGAACCAAGGTTACTGGCCATGATAAAGATGTCGAGCACCTACTAACTCAGCTCGACCTTTGCCTCCTAAGTATAGGTGCTCTCACACATTTCAGTGTTGCACATGGCACATACTCAGCCATTGATCTCTTGGTTTGCAGACCTGGTATTCTCCCACCTATCCACTGGAGAGCTCACGACGTCTTGTGTGGTAGTGACCACTTTCCACTCTTCCTGTCCGTAGCCCAGTGTCACTCATCTGGATGCTTGCCCAGATGGGCTTTTCCCAAGGCTGAGTGGGGCACTTTCACCTCCACTACCACCATCCACCATTGAATCTCCTTTGCATGGCAACATCGATGAAGCGATCCACACCATCACTACCACAATTGTTGCCACAGCTGAATTGGCAATACCTTGTTTCTCAGGTTGCCCCCCCCCCCCCCCTCTACCTGCGGGAGTCGGTGCCTTGGTGGCTGCCGGAAATCACTGCGGCCATTAGAGACTGTAGGCAGGCCCTGCAATGTCATAAGGGCCACCCGTCGGTGGAGAACCTCATTGCCTACAAACAAGTCAGCACCTAGGTTGGCCTACTCATCAAACAGCGGAAGCAGGAGTGTTGGGAACGATACATCTCCACCATTGGAACACGAACCTCTCCTTCTCAGGTTTGGACCAAGCTCCAATGCCTTTACAGCTATCAGACCCCTGCAGTTGTACCTGGAATTTTCATACCTGGAGCTGTATCAGCCAATCCAGACGTAATCGCAAAGTGTCTTGCTGAACATAAAGCTTCCATCTCTGTGTCTGAGAATCGCTGCTCCACCTTTTGTCTCCTTAAACAGCGGGTGGAACTAAAACACCTCTCTTACGCTACACACCTCCCTGGGCCATATAATGCTCCCTTCAGTGAGTGGTAATTTCTCAGTGCCCTTGTCAATTGTCTAGACTCATGCCCTGGCCCAGACCACAACCATTACCAAATGGTTAAACATCTGTCAGCAGATTACCAACACCACCTCCTTACCATCTTCAGCCACATCTGGAGTGATGGTGAATTCCCATCGCAATGGCAGGAAAGTATTGCAGTGCTAAAGCCTGGTAAGGACACACTAGATGTGGTTAGCTATCGTCCTATCAGCCTCATCAACAGTTTGTGCAAACTGCTTGAACGAATGGCGAGCCAGCAGTTGTGTTGGCTCCTTGAGTCTCAGAGCCTCCTGGCTCCATCCCACAGTTTTCGACAAGGGTTCCCCACCACCGACAACTTGGTCCACCTGAGTCTGCCATTCGATCAGCCTTTCCCAGCAATAACACCTTATTGCAATCTTTTTTGACCTGATGAAGGCCTACGATACCACTTGGCAACACCACATCCTCATTACTTTGCATGAGAGAGGTCTCTAGGGCCTGCTCCTTCTTGTCACACTGCACTTTCAGAGTTCGTGTCAGTGCTTCCATGCTTCCCACAGTGCACCCCAGATCCAAGAGAATGGGGTCCTGCAGTGTTCTGTCCTTAGTGTCCCCCCTCTTTTTAACTGCCGTTAATGGTTTTGCACTAGCAGTGGGTCCTCAGTATCTCAACACCTGTATGCTGACGATATTTGTATTTCCTTCTGGTCCTCTTCTATTGCGGTGGCTGAAAGCCGGCTGCAAGGACCCATACGAAAGGCACAGTTGTTGGCCCTCACTCACAGCTTTAGGTTTTCGGCCACCAAGACTTTCTTCATGCACTTCTGTCGTCGTCGTACTGTCCACCCCATCCAGAACTTTACCTCGATGACCAACTATTTTTGTAGTGGAGACGTATTGCTTTTTGGAACTGGTCTTTGACACCAACTTCCCCATGTTTGTCAGCTTAAGGAAAACTGGTAGTGGCATCTTAATACTATTCAACGCCTGATCTACACCAACTAGGGTGTTGATCGCTCTACACTGCTGCAGCTGTACAAAGCCCTTGAGCAGTCCCATCTGGACTACGGGAGCCTGGTGTATGGTTCAGCATTGCCCTCCATGCTGCGGCTGCCAGACCCTATTCACTACTATGGAGTTTTGCTTGCGACAGGAGCTTTCTGAACAAGCCCAGTGAACAGCCCCCTCCTGTAAGCTGGCGTTACTCCATTGCGATTCTGGTGGCAACTACTGCTTGCAAAATATACCTTCCACATTCATAGTTTGCCTCACCATCCAAATTACTATCTCCTTTTCCCTAACACAGCGATCCATCTTCCGCAATGGCGTCCCAAAACAGGGAATCCCTTGCAGTCAGTGTCATGTCACTTAACTAGACACTTTCCCTCTACCGCCTTTCCTGCGGGTCCACTTACATGCACCTCCATGGTCACCGGACTTACCTTTGCTTACGCTCACGTTGGACATACTGAACAGTGCTCCTTTCTGATCGGCTGTAGTGTCTTCAATGCAGAGTTGTGCACTCTTGAGCATATCCGCTCGTGCATGGTCCTTCATCATGCTTCCCTCACAGTCATTTGGTAATGAGTATCCAGCAGACACTTTATGCCCTCAGCAATAGTGGACGTTCGGTGACGTTCATTTAGACCCCAGGACATGTCAGGATCCCGAGTAATAAACTTGCTCGTAGCCTGGCCAAGCAGGCTACTGGTAAACCAACTCTGGGAATTGGCCTGTTGGAGACTGATTTCCGATCGATCTTCCACCATAAAGTTTTAGTGATGTGGGATCATTGTTCCTCCAGCGTTGTCTTTAAAGCTTGAGATTTTAGTGTGTTGCATGGTGGCTGGCTCATCCTTTTTCATTTTTGTGATCAGCCAATGCAGGCCATCTACTATATTTTTTCGGTATCTTTCAGTACTTTTTCCTTTCTGTTAGCTGCTGTCATTTTGTCTTTCAGTGTGATTTGAAGTTAGTTTTATGCCTTTAACTTTCCATGACTTCTTTTGGGACTGTTTTTAACTTGAGACCTATTTTAATGAGGAAAAACGGACTGATGACTCCATAGTTTGGTCCCTTTACTCCCCAAACCAACCAACCCTTCTCCTCTGTCATGTGTCATGCTATGAGGCCAACATTTCTTTTTTTTGTCATAGTTTTCTCGGCAAAAATGAATCATGCTTCGCAATCAGAAACGGCAGAAACCTTTACCTGACAGTGCAGGATTTTTCAGCGACATATATTTGAGCATTGAGTATGTTGCCTCCCCATATGTAGATGTAAAATGGCTCTGCATGACTAATAATAATTTGTTAAGGCAAACTGCACTGTATTAAAAAATGGCCATAAAATTCTCAAATAATGTTTCCTTCTTTATCAGATCATTAGTTGTATGCTTGTGCACGAATTGCCATGTGCAGTATTCCCAATAAATGGTTGCATATAATTTTCCTGGATGTTGAGATTGGTGAATGCAACAGTTGACTAGTCATGGAATTGCCATAAAAAAAACTTTCATGTCTCTTTTTGACTCTGCCTGCAGTTATGTTTGTTCCCAGGTCATAAATTATGTTGATGAGCAAATTTTTTGTATCGCTGCCAAACTGATGTAGCAGGAGTGGCATAAAGTTCAAACTGCCATCTTAATGCCCATCAGATGCACTTTCTCTTTGCATTTAATCAGCGCACATGAACTGTGATCAGTTAGTAATATCATAAAGTTCAACAATAACAGTAATGTGAATGTTTGCTGTCAGGTGACAGCAATTACTTGCATGAAAATGAAAATGTAATGAGATGGTATTTGACAAAGTATGTCTGTTCAGTGTAGTGTAGAATACAGTGTTATGAAATCATACATCAGTTTGCAGTCATCCTATCTTCTGTTCAATATAAGAGTTTCATCCTTTTTCACAAGATTCTAGCAGCAAGTTTCTTGAGATTCCTCTTTAAAATGTAGCTAACAGACTTGCCAATAAGAGACAAGTCATCCAGAATTAATTTTATGTTTGACTTACCTTCTCCATACTCACTTGTCATTTCTCTGTAATCTCATTGCTGTTGTGGATGATTTAGTACGAACTAATGCTTCTGAACACCATTGCTGTTCACCTTCTGCCTCTGTCTCTTGTGGATAGAGTAAACTTTTCTTTGAGCAAACAAGTGTTAGTTTCTGTCATAAATGTAAGTGGGTCAGTCACTGTAACTAAATAAAGAACAAGATTAAATAAAAAAAATTGTTTTTAGTTGATCTATAATTTTCAAGCTTTTAACAGTATCACTGCCACTGGCTTTGGAAGATGAAACTTCTTGCTGCCACTATTTGCAGTGTGCCCTTATATTTGCCAGAATCATCCAAGGATGGATCAAATTTCCATGTCATAGGAATGCGAATTAAGCAGCACACAGCAGATCCTGACAGATGTGACGTCATACAGTACAGACGGATTGGTACCATCCTTGGAAATGGCACTGCTGCCTCCCTGTGACTGCTGAAGTTCACCAACTGCCATCTCAACCAATCCCTTTCCTACCCACCTTAGTGCCTACAGAGTGCCCTGCTGACAAAGGGACCATGCAGACTGGCCCTCTTCGATTTTCTTCATACTTATAAAATCTGAATATCAACATTTGGAGATAAATATCCTAAAGCAGCAGGATGAACTTCTCAGACTTAAAAAAACTGCCTTCGAATATTTGAAGAATTTGGGGTGCTTTGAAGTCTACAACATTTTTAACATTTTAACAGACCTACCAGTAGCTTATTGTGTGACAAATTAGTCTCATAATCATGAAGTCACTCGTTCAGTTCTCAGTAGGATCATAATTTCCTCCATTTTATTTGAATTTGATAATTACATTGTGTGACAAAAAAAAGAAGCACCTATAGAAGGGGAAGAGGAAACGAAATGAAACATCTTAGGTTGAGAGGATATTTGAGGCATTTCAGAGATTATAAAATCGAGTCAAATTTATAAAGTTCTTGGCTACTTGAACCCACTTAGCAGAATGACATTGCACCCACTCTTGCCTGGATGCATGCAATGATTCAGTTCAGTAGGGTGTTGTAAAGCTGTTGTAACCTCTTCTGAGACAAGTTGGCCCACAGCTATTACAACTGATTGTTGGTATTCTGGATACTGGAACTCGATACTGCATCCAAGCTGGACCCACACATGTTGTATCATGGACAGAGGTCAGGATCTTGTTGGCCACTGGAGTACCTCATTATCTTGCAGACAGTTCATAGTCAATGTGCCATTTTTGGATGAACATCATGAAACCATAACATGCAATGTATGAAGTTCAAACTGCCAGACCTATTAAGCAGAGGACTAAAAGGTGTGCATGACTGAGTGACAACACAGACCTACCTTTTGATGGTGAGTATTGAATACTCGCTTCAGACACACATACTCGATCTCTTAACCTTCCCTACCCTTACCTGTTATGCATTTGTTCATGCACTGTGCTGCTATATTAAACTCTGATTCCACTTTAATACACCACCACTCCAGGAGAGAATGGTACACCATCAAAGAAAGATCAAAATAATCTGGTAGAATCATAATACAATATTGAGGTCCTGCATCCTACAATTTGGTTGGTGTACATGCATTACAATAATTAAGCAAATTTACATGTGCACTTACCAGAATCCATTGAGCTTCCATACTGCGAAGATACTTCTGCCTCCAACGGAATAGTTACCTGTGCATAAAATACCCATGCAGCAGTATCTGCCATTTCATTTCTGCTCTCTGCCATGCAGGACTTCACACAAGGATGGTTTTATGGCTTTTGTAATGGCGTAACATGTCAGATAATCAGTGCAAACAATAATCCAGCTATTACCACTAGCAGACGTTGGAAATCGTCCAAGGAGGTCAATCCCAGCACGCTGGAAAGGCGTTTCGGCTGGTGGAATTGGTATGATCAGCCAGGTGGTTTCTGAGGAACTACCTTTCTCCTCTGGCACGCTCAACAGTGTGACACAAAGTGACGGACACTCCTAAATAAACCTGGCCAGAAAAATTTCTAGCAAATCCTATCATATGTCTTAATAAATCCTAAATGTCCGGCCTCAGTTGTGTCATGGAATTTCTGTAAAACATCTAAGCGCATGTGTTTAGGAATCACTGGTAGCCACTTCTTTCCAAATGGATCAAAGTTTTTCTTGCAAAATAATACATTGACTACCTTAAATTGTCCTTTCACATTCTCTGACCAATTTAAGAAGCATAATTTGAGATATCTTGGCGTCCTCCTCCTGCTCAGCAGAGAGATCCTGGAGTGCAGCGAGACAGTCACTATCTTCATCAAAGTCTTGCACAAGGTTTCTCGAGAGGTAGTCGGCATCTTGGTATTTTCTTCCACTTTTGTACGCTATGCTAATGTCATACTCTTGAAGATGTAGTGCCCTCTGCCAAGTTGTCCTGTTGGATCCTTAAGACTTGTCAACCAACAAAGTGAATGATGGTCTGTAACAACAGTGAATGGCCTTCCATTGAGATACTGTCGAAATTTGCACATGGCCCAGATCACAGAAAGACATTCTCTTTCTGTAGTCGAGTAATTTCTCTTGGCTGTTGTAAGTGTCCTAGAAGCACAGGCTATAAACTTCTCTTTTCCATCTGAAATTTGCACCAGAACAGCACCGATCCCATACCCACTGGCATCTGGGTGTAGTTCTGTAGGTGCTCTCTCATTATACAGACCAAGTACAGGATCAATCATCAGAGCTTTTCGCAGCACATCGAAAGCATCTTGTTGAGCACCACCCCAGATAAATTTAGCATCAGCTTTTAACAACTCTTGGAGTGGTCTGGCTTTGATACAAAAGTCTTTGATAAAACAATGGTAATAAGAACATAATCCAAGGAAGCTTCTCACATCTATAATACTTGTAGGAATAGGAAATTCCGTAATAAATATCACCTTTTCTGGGTCTGGCCACACACCTTCATTTGACACAAGGTGTCCAAGTATTTTGATTTCTTTTACTCCAAAGAGACACTTTCTTGGATTAAGTTTCAGTCCGCCTTGTTGGAGACACTTAAGAACGGCCCTCAGTCTTTTTGTGTGTTCATCAAATATCTCTGAGAACACTATAATGTCATCTAAATAACGAAAACACATTGTACATTTCAGGTGACTTAGAAGATTATCCATCATCCATTCAAAAGTTGCTAGTGCATTACACAAACCAAACAGCATTACCTTAAACTCATACAGGCCCTCAGGGGTAATGAATGCAGTTTTCTCAATCAGCCTCATCTACTTCAATCTGCGAGTATCCGGGTACATGTCCATGGTTGAGAAAAACTTAGCCCTCTTCAGACAATCTAGTGTATCATCAATTCGTGGAAGAGGGTAAACGTCCTTTTTAGTTATCTTATTAAGCTTCCTGTAATCAACACAAAAGTGCCAACGGCCATCCTCCTTCCTGACGAGAACCACTGGTCATGACCATGGGTTCTGCAAAGGCTGAATGATGTCATTCTTCATTTTTTTCTCTACCTCGTCGCGAATTATTCAACATTCCATTGTTAACACACTGTATGCTCTCTGACTTATCGTTTGATGGTCTCCAATGCTAATCCGGTGCTTCACAGTCGATTTGTCTAATTTGCTCTTCACCTGTGGATTGAAGCATTCAGAGAACTCTTTAAGAATGGCAAGTAGCTTCTTCTGTTGTTCCTTAGGGAGATCTGGTGATAGTCGAGCTATAAGATATTGTCTCATAGAGCTAGCGCTAATTTCGCCCACAGACTCAGCATGGGAGGTTTCTATGATGCTCAGCTGTTCTGCAATTAACGGCTCAGAATTGCTACGCACATGCATCTGCGGTTTTCGGCGACAGTTAACTATCCACAATTCAATGAATCCGTTCTTAAACGAGACAACAGAGGCTGGGATGACCAAGTTATCTTACAGTGGTATGCTTCTCTTACATTCCACTGAAAGATCCATGGGTTGATGCATGGCATGGTACTTGACAGGTACCTTTCTAGTGTTGACTGCAGAAAGGATCACTTCATCCAGCACACACAGTCTCCACACACACGGATGCATGTCTTCCTGTCCACAGTATCTCATCTCGTCTAGGAGAATCTTCGAGCGACCACAATCTATAATTGCCTGAGAAGCTTTCAAATAGTCTCATCCGAGAATGACATCATGACCACACTCTTGTAAGACAATGAATTAATTCTAAGGGCTGTGTATGGCCACTTATACCCACACGAATGGTACATCTTCCTGTAGGTTTTACATATTTCCCATTAGCCACCTTCAGCAGAGATGTTTCGTTGTCGACGAATACGGTTTTCTGCAACTGGCGACGGTACTTCTCCGAAATGACCGAATATGATGCTCCAGAGTCCACAAGAGCTAGGCCTGGACGGCCTTCCATGAGAATATCGACGTAGTTTCCTATCATTTTTGTAGTGATCGACGGCGGAGTTTTCTCTTCAGCGGCCTCGCCCTTTAGTTTCCCAGGCTGCGGCGGCTAGATGATCAGATGGAGCTTCTAAACGGTGATGGAGACCTTGATCAGCATGTTGATGACCTCTCTCACTATCTGACGAAGAACACTTGTGAAATCAATTGCTTCCTCCATCACAGACATCGATACGACATTTGGAAGCCGTTCAAACTTCCTGCGTGTAATTCTTTTTTGATGAATTGTCTTGATATACTGGCACCATTTTATGAAGTTGTCTGCTGTCAAAACCTCCTTCAGGATTAGGGCTTGATACATGTCCTCAGCAGCACCCTTCATGAGATGTGCAACCTTATCTTCCTCCTCCATTCTAGGATCCACATTTTACACAACTCCAAGACATCTTGAATGTAGGACGCTGTCGTTTCTCCTGGACGCTGTGCCGTGCACTTTAATCTATCTTCAGCCTTGCACTTCCGTCGTTGTGTGTCGCCGAAATACTTTTCAGTTCTGCCCCCAGCTTGTGAACTTCTCCTCATTGTTCTCATACCATTGCTTGGCAGTGCCCACTAAGTAGAAAAATATGTTAGCCAATCTCAGTGTCATCCCATTTGTTAAATTTGGCTGTACTCTCATATACCTTCAGCCACTTTCTTGGCCATCGTCACCAGAGAACCCAGAAGGATGTCTGATGTGGTGGCACACAGTTGCTGTCATCATAACGTCGTCTTCTTCTTCTTCTCCTTCTCCTTCTCCTGTCTCTGATAGATTGCGATCTGTTGAATATGGCTTGAACTTGGGTTTCTCGCCACGCAAACAACGGCTCTGTCATGGCCTGATGGGAGCCACTGTGCCATCGATAATGTGCACTATCACAAGTTCCAATACCCAGTATCTCCAACAGAATGATGTCATGTAGAAGAAGGTGTAATTTCATGAATGACAAACACTAACTTTCCTTTACGAAGGTTTATTCAGCGCTCACACATAAAAGAGCGCGGAGCAAACTGCCTCCGGCCAGAACACGTACAGTATATATATATGGCTACAGAACATTCCAGTACAATGATGCTTGACATTTGCGGATACTTCTAGAATGTACTTGAACTGAATATAGAAATTAAAGTTGTACAGTCCAGGTGAGTATTGAACTCACAACCCTCCATGCAACAGTTTAGTATCATAACCACTACACCACGGTGCTACTCAGTTGCTTCTGCGACAATATATAGGAATAGTGTTCTCCTTAATTGTAGTTTAGAGCGATAGATTTTTCTGAAAAAAGCCATTACATCGCACATTGTATAACAGGGTTGCTCAAGGTGTCAGCTCGCAAGCCGTGCGCTGGGGCGAGTGCCATAGCACAGAGCCGTGCTACATGTTTCCCCCATTGCAACAATGCGCTGTCTGAGCAGGAGATTGGTAAACTGTGAACTTATCACATTTAAATGGCAGTGCAGTCGCACAGCTTATGACTTGGTTTTGTATTTCACATTTCTCAATAACACATATTACAAACAAAACAAATTTTAAGTATTATTTAATTATTTTTGCCGCACTAGAGACAATATAATTTTTATCTGGTACAAACTGTCGGCATACAGATTGATTTAGACAGTTTCAGATTTTCGCACTCAAGTTGCCCTGTAATCGTGACATACTTTCGTAATCGAAAAATGGTATTACACACAGATATGTCAATCTAAATATCGTAGTACTTTTTGCAATGTTAGTATGGAGACTTAGAAACTCTACCTGAGAAAAGCAATGTGGACATCCTAGACAGTTTAAGCGTAAGAGGATTTGTCATTAAAACAGAAATTAGCCCTACCTTGCAGGTCAGTCAATTACATGTGCTCATCCACAGGAGTGTTTCCACGTGAAATCGAAAGCTGTCTTGAAAACAGTTTAAAAATAAATGTAAGACAGACAGTGTCCTCAAAATGATTAGGAAACTAACCGTGTAATTCTTTCAGTGCCACAATGAATTCTTCCAACCTCGAATTTTATTTAACAGAAGTGAGCTTATGGAACTGGACTGTGTTTATCAAAACATGTTCCTTCTATAACTTTGTCTACTGTGGGGAATGTGCAGTCAAATCCCTCGAAATGCACCATCTGCAAGCCACTCCAGATGTTCTAATTTTCATTCTTGCACTCCTTTTCTCCAGACATGCCCATTGACTTAACCAATGTACTTTGTTGTAATATATAGTCTTCATACACTTTGTTCGGTTCCATCAAAAAATGTTGAAACTCGCAGTGGAATAATGAAAACGACTTCAGGAATTTGTTCATACAACCAATACCTTAACACGCTGCATATCTGCAAATTTAGAACAAAATGCTTCTTGATATAATAAACAGTGAATCCTGTCAGTTGCACTTCATAAATTTTTGCTTTTTAACTGTCAACCAAATCTTTAAATTTTTTTCTGTATGGTATTGTCATATCATTCCATAGCGAATCTGCGGTACCTGACGCTTACATGATTGTATAATGTATATTGAGAATTCTCATCAATACCATTCCATAGCGAATCTGCAGTACCTGTCGCTTACGTGATTGTTTATATTGAGAATTCTCATCCCTCTTGTCTGTTGTTCCCATTCATTTTTAAAGGCTTCTGACAATTAATTGCTAGACTGCCAGGTGATAGATTGCTAGACTGCCTCTTTTTGTGCAAACATCCACTGGCCCTACAAGCATACTTCATACCACAAACAAATAGCAAAGGGAAAACTTTACTGACATCGTGAATCTGCCGGCCTGAAGATAGCTGTTCTGATGGAAAAAGGTCATGCCAGAGTACTAAATTACATGTCATGCTATACCTAGCAACGCCGAGACAGATAGCATTGGCCAGCCCTGTTATACAAGAGGCTGAAAATATATAATAAAATTATTTCCATATAGCAGAGATTCTGAGTCGCAGATAAGCGCAACAAAAAGATGTCAAACAAAGCTTTTGACCAAACAGGCAAATGGAACTCACACAATGCCCACTGTGTGTGTGTGTGTGTGTGTGTGTGTGTGTGTGTTTTATTAATTCTGCTGAAGAAGGCTTGTTTGGCTGAAAGCTTTGTTTGATAGTCTTTTCATTGTGCCTATCTGTGACTCGGCATCTTCGCTATATGGTGAGTAGCAACTATCCTTTTCGTAAAATTGTCATTATTCCATTGTTCAAGAAAAGAATTTTGTTTAAAAAAGACTCACTGTATTCCTCTTAGGCACTTGACCTAATCTACCCCATCAGTCCAGAAGCTTTTGAGATTTCATTAATAAAATATGGATAAAAGTTAAGATCGTAGTCTCACTGCTTAAGGTGTTCTGTATAGTCTCGCCAACTTTAGCACAGTGCACAGAACATTCATACAACTGTGTTTAACTGTCAGAAAAGACTTTCTTTGGGATGTTATTTAACTCGCATGTCACATAAGCTTGGCTGTCATTGATCTTTCATGTGACTTTCTGCAGTTTTGTCATTTTGTAGCAGTTTGTATGGATAACATCGAGTCTTGTTATCCATGATGATTTTTCCAGGAAAGAACAGTTTACATTCTGCATTTCAGTCACCTCACAGTATGCGTGATTGCATTGATTTTGTTTGGGAGTCAAAAACACTTTTATCTTCTTCAAACCATCTCTCTCTCTCTCTCTCTCTCTCTCTCTCTCTCTCTCTCTCTCACACACACACACACACACTGAAAAGTATGGTGAAAAATGTGGCAGTGTAACAGCTAATTAAATATTATGAGTTGTGTTCCTATGTGCCACACACACAAATCAGCCACATATGAGCTGTTGCTGTGTTCTCCCTCCCTCCCCCCGCCACACACACACACACACACACACACACACACACACACACACACACACACACACGCCAACCACAAAAAATCATTGCTACAATTACAGAATCAAGTTTCAATCAGTTATTAAAATTTTCTCAATTTTGTGTAGATGTACTTAACTGATAGCATTCTTTGAACCTTTGTTTCCCCCTCTTATCCATTGTGTTCTGAATACATGTAAGAAATTTCTCAAAGTTGCCAAATACGTGACTGTAGACAGTTGTGCTCTGGACTTTTTGTTTTTCTGGACAGAGGAAAGTTAACTATGAGTCAGTATTGAACTAAATTTATAAGGTAGGCATTTTGAAAGTAATATTTCACTATTTCTTTGGTGTGGGACCTCTGATGACCTTAAGGATTTCAGTATCAGAGAAGTATATATTTTGAAAGAGAGTAAGGAATGTTATCTATAAACTACACAAGGACAGATTTTCTAAGACAAGTTGAAAGCATGAATAGATTCCCTGTTCTCTTCACTACTTTTTGTCTTCAGGCTGACATATATATGCATGGTGTGTGGTCAAAGAAAGTGCTGCTGCTCTATAAGGAAATTTCAATACAGGTCTTCACCAATTAATATTCGAGGGCTCTTCAATAAAGAATGATCATAATTATTTTTGACAATGTACCATTGCTCATCCTCATAATTTTGATGGTCCTTCTCAAAGTAGTCTCCCATGAATGCAATGCACTTGTCCCACTGTTTCTGCCAGTCTTCGAATACATGCTGGAAACCACCTTTTGAGAGGTCCTTCAAAATAACCTCCGCAATCTTCACCACTGCTTCTAATGATTGATAATCCCTCCCATGAAGGCATTTCTTTGTGTTAGGGAATAGAAAACAGTCATATGCGGCTAAATCTGGACTATAGGGAGGGAAGGGCTGCACTTTACTTTTATTTGTGCAAGATATTCAGCAACAACATTGGCAATATGCGGCCACACATTATCGCAATACAGCATCCAGCCTGTGTCACATAAATGTGGTCTTTTGCGCCTGATATGGACTTGCAATGTGTTCAGGACATCCCTGTAGTATTGTCCAGTTACTGATTTTGTGTGTGTGTGTGTGTGTGTGTGTGTGTGTGTGTGTGTGTGTGCAGGTATAAATGCTGATAAACCATTCCATGAATGTCAAAGAATGAGATGACCATATCTTTCCCAGCAGAAACAACTACTTTTGCTTTTTTGGGGGTTGGTGATGGAGATTTCCACACTGGGCTTTGCTGTTTGCTCTCAGGATCAAAATGATGTAAGCAGTGAGTACATTTGAAAGAAACTCCAGATCTTCATCTAACATCAACTTTAACTGTATGCAGACCTGCACGCGAATGTCTTTTTGTTCGGAAATCAACTGTCTTAGAACCCATCGCACACAAACATGTGTTGTGTAATTTTTCTGTCAGCAACATGTGGATGGCCTCCCCTGCGGGGCCGGGGTAAGAATAGGCCCGAGGTATTCCTGCCTGTCGTAAGAGGCGACTAAAAGGAGTCCCTCCCCCTCAAGGGGGTAGTTAGCGCCTGCGTCCGGAGACGGACGGTTCCACGACCTCTATTTGCGGTCATTTTGCTTTTTCACTTCTCGTTTCTTCCTTCCTTTGGTTGGTTCCTTTCTTTGCTCTTCTCCACCTCACTGTCTTCCTTACTCTTTCCCCTGCATAATCTCCTTGCCTTCTCATTGCCTTCTTCTCCTTGCCTTCTCATTGCCTTCTTCTCCTTGCCTTCTCATTGCCTTCTTCTCCTTGCCTAAACATTGCCTTCTTCTCCTTGCCTAAACATTGCCTTCTTCTCCTTGCCTTCTCATTGCCTTCTTCTCCTTGCCTTCTCTGGTCTCCGCCTCGGCGTTTGAGACACTGTCCTCTCTCTCTCTCTCTCTCTCTCTCTCTCTCTCTCTCCCTCTCCCCCCCTCTCTCCCTCTCTCTCTCTCCTTTTTCCTCTTCTTCCTTCCTCCCTGTGCGCGCCTGAAGGCCGACCCACGCGTTCGCACGCGTAGCCGGTGACGGGGTAACGCGTAATTCCCCGCCCTGGGTAGACATGTAAGGCACGCGCGTACCCCCTGGTAAAGGCCAGGCCCGGGGAGGGGTGATTGCCTGAGCTGATACCTTCTGACCATGCCGATTGGTCCCTCCGTCTGTTTCTCGGGAGGTGTGACCTGAGGTGTAAACATTCACCTAAGGCGGGAGTGCCCTCTGAGAGGGTCCCCACAAGGAAGGAGCGCGCCATCGGAGACGCTGGCAATCATGGGGGATTTCTCCGCAATGGATTTCACTCCATCTCTCTCGACTTCTGCCCAAAAACGGAAACGTGACCAGCTACCAGTGACAAAAGTACTACCGCCTGCCCCACAGTTCCTCGTCGTTTCTCGATCTGAGGACGGAAAGGATTTTTCCTCTGTCAACCCTTTCGTTATCCAGAAGGGCGTCGATGCCATAGCCGGATCTGTCAAATCCTGTACCAGGTTGCGTAACGGTACCTTATTACTCGAAACTGAGAGCGCCTTTCAGGCACAAAAACTGCTTCGGGCCACACTCCTGTACACATTCCCTGTCCGGGTGGAGGCTCACCGAACTTTGAATTCGTCTCGTGGTGTGGTCTACACTAGATCCCTCGACGGTTTGACTGACGAGGAGATTCAATCTTTCCTCGCTGAGCAGGGCGTGACGGCTGTCCATAGGGTCATGAAAAAGGTCAACAATGACCTTGTACCGACCCGGACACTTTTTTTGACCTTCGATAGTGTTCAGCTGCCATCGCGCATCAAAGCGGGCTACGAGGTTATTTCTGTTCGCCCCTATGTCCCGACACCTACGCGCTGCTACCAGTGTCAGCGTTTCAATCACACTCGCCAATCTTGTTCCAATGCGGCTAAATGTGTCACTTGTGGCAGGGATGCCCATGAGGGTGACTGTCCACCTCCGTCTCCTCGTTGTGTGAACTGTCAGGGTGACCATGCTGCATCCTCCCGCGACTGTCCTGTCTATAAGGAAGAACGCTGTATCCAAGAAATTCGGATCAAAGAGAAAGTGTCCACCTCGGCTGCTCGCAAGCTATTGGCTAGTAGGAAGCCCACGCTGCTCCCAGCGGGGAAATACAGTACTGTCCTCGCCTCTCCTCGGACTACCAGGGAGGTGGCAACCCAGACCTGCGATCTGACCTTCAGCACCACGGTCGTCCGTTCGGCCAGTGCTAAGATCGCGTGGTCGACGTCTCCTCTTCGTCCCATCACCCCACAGACACCAGCCCCTTCATCAGCTTCTGCTAAGACGAAGACCCAGAAGTCAGATGCACGGGCCTTCAAGAAGGAACCGTCCCGTGCAGACTTCCTACGTACCTCGACCTCCCAGCCTTCGTCCGGTACTTCCACCAAACGACCATCCAAGAAGGCTAATAGGAAGCACAGTTCTCCTTCTCCGCCACGGCGCATTTCTTCTCCTGCGCCACCCAGCGGTTGCCGCCCCAGGCCGTCATCCCTTTCGCCTGGCCGCACCGCTGGTAGCCGAACATCTGGCCGTTCACCGGCGGAGGAAGCTCCCCCTCCCGGCCATCTTCCCAAGATGGCCGATGAACCTATAGACCCAATGGACGATGACTGTCCGCCTACTGATAGCGGCGGCAGTGCTCGCTCGAAGCCAGGCCCTCAGCGGCCTTCGAGGTGACCCCTTCTTTCATCTTCCTTTTTTCTTACGATGGCACTTATTCACTGGAATATTCGCAGCATTCGCTCCAACCGAGAGGACTTGAAGTTGCTGCTTCGCTTGCACCGTCCGCTCGTCGTAGCCCTCCAGGAAACGAAGCTACGCCCATGCGATCAAATTGCCTTGGCACACTACACCTCTGTGCGTTTTGACCTACCCCCTGTGGTAGGTATCCCAGCTCATGGAGGGGTTATGTTGCTGGTCCGGGATGATATTTACTACGATCCCATCACGTTGCACACCGGCCTGCAGGCAGTTGCCATCCGCATTACTCTCCCCACTTTTACATTTTCCATTTGTACCGTTTACACTCCATCGTCGTCTGCCGTTACCAGGGCAGACATGATGCAACTTATTGCTCAGCTACCTGCACCATTTTTGTTAACTGGAGACTTCAATGCCCACCATCCCCTTTGGGGCTCTCCAGCATCCTGCCCGAGGGGCTCCCTGTTAGCAGACCTTTTCAACCAGCTCAATCTCGTCTGCCTCAATACTGGCGCCCCTACTTTTCTTTCGGATACATCTCACACCTATTCCCATTTAGATCTCTCTATATGTACTCCCCAACTTGCACGCCGGTTCGAGTGGTATGCTCTTTCTGATACATATTCGAGCGACCACTTCCCGTGTGTTATCCATCTCCTGCAGCATACCCCCTCTCCGTGCTCATCTAGTTGGAACATCTCCAAAGCAAACTGGGGGCTCTTCTCTTCAAGGGCGACCTTTCAGGATCAAACATTCACAAGCTGCGATAGTCAGGTCGCACACCTCACGGAAGTCATTCTCTCTGCTGCTGAATATTCCATCCCTCACCCTACTTCTTCTCCACGTCGCGTACCGGTCCCCTGGTGGACCGCAGCATGTAGAGACGCTCTACGTGCTCGTCGACGTGCTTTACGCGCCTTTAAACGCCACCCTACAGTGGCGAATTGTGTCAATTATAAACGATTACGTGCACAGTGTCGTCGTATTATTAAAGAAAGCAAGAAAGCCAGCTGGGCTGCTTTCACAAGCACCTTCAACAGTTTTACTCCTTCTTCTGTTGTCTGGGGTAGCCTGCGCCGGCTATCTGGCACTAAGGTCCACTCACCAGTTTCTGGCTTGACGGTCGCGAATGACGTCCTTGTGGCCCCTGAGGCTGTCTCCAATGCCTTCGGCCGCTTTTTCGCAGAGGTTTCGAGCTCCGCTCATTACCATCCTGCCTTCCTCCCCCGCAAACAGGCAGAGGAGGCTAGGCCACCTAACTTCCGCTCCTCGAATCGTGAAAGTTATAATGCCCCATTCACCATGCGGGAATTCGAAAACGCACTTGGCCGATCACGGTCCTCCGCTCCAGGGCCTGATTCTATTCATATTCAGATGCTGAAGAACCTTTCTCCTGCGGGTAAAGGTTTTCTTCTTCGTACTTACAATCGCATCTGGATTGAGGGACATGTTCCCGCATGCTGGCGCGAGTCTATTGTTGTCCCGATTCCTAAGCCGGGGAAGGACAAGCACTTGCCCTCCAGTTATCGACCCATCTCGCTTACCAGCTGTGTCTGTAAAGTGATGGAGCGAATGGTTAACTCTCGATTGGTTTGGCTGCTCGAGTCTCGACGCCTACTTACCAATGTACAACGTGGATTTCGTAGGCGCCGGTCTGCTGTTGACCATCTGGTTACCTTGTCGACCTTCATTATGAATAACTTCTTGCGGAAGCGCCCGACCGCGGCTGTGTTCTTTGATTTGGAGAAGGCTTACGACACCTGTTGGAGGGCGGGCATTCTCCGCACCATGCATACATGGGGTCTTCGCGGTCGCCTCCCTCTTTTTATTCGTTCCTTTTTAATGGATCGACAGTTCAGGGTACGTGTGGGTTCTGTCCTGTCAGACACCTTTCGCCAGGAGAATGGGGTACCACAGGGCTCAGTTTTGAGCGTCGCTCTCTTCGCCATAGCGATCAATCCAATAATGGATTGCCTCCCAGCTGATGTATCAGGCTCCCTTTTCGTGGACGATTTTACCATCTATTGCAGCGCGCAGCGTACGTGTTTCCTGGAGCACTGTCTTCAGCGTTCTCTTGACCGTCTTTACTCGTGGAGTGTCGCCAATGGCTTCCGTTTTTCTGCCGAGAAGACGGTCTGTATTAACTTCTGGCGCTACAAAGAATTTCTCCCACCGTCTTTACGACTTGGTCCCGTTGCTCTCCCATTCGTGGAGACAACAAAATTTTTAGGTCTTACATTTGACAGGAAACTTAGTTGGTCTCCACATGTGTCTTATTTGGCTGCCCGTTGTATCCGTTCTCTCAATGTCCTCCGTGTTCTCAGTGGTATGTCGTGGGGAGCGGATCGAACCGTCCTCCTTCGCCTATATCGGTCAATCGTCCGCTCCAAGCTGGATTATGGGAGCTTCGTATACTCCTCTGCACGGCCATCCATCTTACGCCGCCTCAACTCCATACAACATCGGGGTTTACGACTTGCGATCGGAGCGTTTTATACTAGTCCCGTCGAGAGTCTTCATGCTGACGCTGGTGAGTTGCCACTCACCTACCGGCGCGATACACTGCTTTGTCAGTATGCCTGTCGGCTACTGGCAATGCCTGACCACCCATCTTATCGTTCCTTTTTTGATGACTCTCTCGACAGTCAATACGGGTTGTATGTCTCCGCCCTGCTACCCCCTGGAGTTCGCTTTCGTCGCCTCCTTCAACACCTTCATTTTTCACTCCCTGCCACCTTTCGAGTGGGCGAGAGCAACACGCCACCTTGGCTCCAGGCTCAGGTTCGCGTCCACCTTGACCTCTGCTCGCTCCCGAAGGAGGTTACCCCCGATTCGGTCTACCACTCCCGTTTTGTCGAACTTCGTTCGAAGTTCATTAATATGACCTTCATTTATACAGATGGCTCTAAGACCAATGACGGGGTCGGGTGTTCTTTTATTGTCGGGGCACAAAGTTTCCAATATCGGCTCCATGGCCATTGTTCGGTCTTCACAGCTGAGCTCTTTGCCCTCTACCAGGCTGTCCTTTACATCTGCCGCCACCGACATTCTGCATATGTCATCTGCTCCAATTCCCTGAGCGCTATCCAGAGCCTCGGTGATCCGTACCCGGTTCACCCTTTCGTGCACCGGATCCAACGCTCTCTTCAGCAGCTGGTGGACGTCGGTTCTCCGGTTAGCTTTATGTGGATTCCTGGCCATGTCGGTATCCCTGGGAACGAAGCTGCAGATGCCGCGGCCAAGGCTGCGGTCCTCCAGCCTCGGACAGCTTCTTGTGGTGTCCCTTCGTCAGATTGTAGCAGGGTAATTTGTCGGCGCATTGTCTCGCTGTGGCATGCCGATTGGGCTGCACTTTCAGACAACAAGCTTCGGGCCTTGAAAGCTCTACCCGTGGCTTGGACGTCCTCCTCACGCCCTTCTCGGCGGGAGGAGGTAGTTTTGGCCCGGTTGCGAATTGGCCACTGCCGGTTCAGCCATCGCCATCTGCTGACGGCTGCGCCGGCGCCGTTCTGCCCATGTGGGCAATTGCTGACGGTCCGCCACATTTTAACGTCGTGTCCGAATTTTAACACCCTACGTCTCGATATTGGCCTGCCATGTACTGTAGAAGCCATTTTAGCGGATGACCCACGAGCAGCTGCTCGCGTTCTTCATTTTATCAATTTGACAACCCTCTCAAATGACATTTGATTATGCTGTTTTCTTTTTTAATCCTATGCCTGTCAGTATGTCTTTCATCGTGTTTTCCGTTTTGTTGCTGTTTTAAACTTGTGACTCGCGGTGCATTCCTCACGTAGTCTGGGCGCTAATGACCGTTGACGCTGTGCGCCCTAAAACCACAAAAAAAAAAAAAAAAAAAAAAAAAAATTGTGGGTGGCACCCAATGAAATGTATCTTAAGGTAATTCGTCGATCCTCTCTCGCAATGACAGCAGCAGTGTTGTTGATGTTTTCTTCTGTAAGAGCAGTAACTGGAGCACCCACCTTACTTTGAAATTGATTCTCCCGTCTTTAAACATTTTAAACCACCTTCAGCTTTGCTGTGGGGAAGAACACTCTCCATAGGCCTCTTGTAACATTGTATAGGCCTCATCTGAAGATATGTTGACATGAAAGCAGAATTTCAAAGCCACCTATTGTTCCTCGCATGTTACCTACATTACAGCGACAGGTAATACTGAACATGACTGACCCTGCCTGCCTCTCACAGGTGGGACCAGGACTCCCAACAATGAAACTACTATGGCATGTTTGTTGCACAGAATATCATACAATTAAATTACAATTAAATTTTAGTGCGAGAAATTATGACCATAAAAATTATGATCATTCTTTATTGAACAGCCCTCGTATTATTTCAGCCCTCATGTTATTTGGCATTTGAGTGACACTGAATTGCTTAATAAACATGAACCATTCAATTTTTGGCAAAGATGCCAGTTCAGGTACTTGTATTTAAAATAGGGTTTGATTTGGAATTAAGAATTAATGTTGGAATACTGTTCATAGTAGTTGTATAATAGTTCAATATTTATCCATTTATCATGTTGCCAGGATTGAATACAACACACCTCTTGCTCGTGAACTGACAAGACTGATGAAGATTCCAGTGGACCATTACAGTAACTTGCTAACAGTATTGCAACTGGAGAACTACCCATCTGTACTGGAACACTTTGACTATCATGGCCGTAAATCGCTTGCAGCCTATATTGTCAGCAATGCTCTGGAAAATGAGACATATGTCTCCAATCAGGAACAGGTCTGCAAGTATTACAAGTCTTAACAACACATTAAGTAGTTCATAGAAGTAATACTGTAAATCGTTTTATTAATTTTTGTCAACAGTGTACAAGAAATTGTCCATACTAAAACTGATAGTCATATGTAAGAAAGGTACCTGGTAAGCAAAACAGTAATCAAGCTAAAAAATTCCATTTGTTTTTGTTAGAGTATGACACCATAATTCATAATGATCTTTAATAATTGTACACACATCAAAAAAAAAGTTTTGCATCACCTCGGTTCCGAGAATTCTGGAACCTGTACAGAAAACTGGAACAGATATCAACATGTACATCATTTCGCCCTTTTTATTGCTCATGAAAACCAGATATTGCATGTTGTACCACCATACAGCGAGACCTTCAGAGGTGGTGGTCCAGATTGCTGTACACACCCTTACCTCTAATACCCAGAAGCATGTCCTCTAGCATTGATGGATGTTCGTCGTGACATACTATCCAAAGTTCATCAAGGCACTGTTGGTCCAGATTGTCCCACTCCTCAATGGCAATTCGGCATAGATCCCTCAGAGTGGTTGGTGAGTCACGTCGTCCATAAACAGCCCTCTTCAATCTAACCCACGCATGTTCGATAGGGTTCATGTCTGGAAAACGTGCTGGCCACTCTAGTCGAGCGATGTCATTATCCTGAAGGAAATCCACAAGATATGCATGATGGGGGCGCAAATTGTTGTCCATGAAGACTAATATCTCGCCAATATGCTGCCAATATGGTTGCAGTCGGAGGATGGCATTCACGTATCGTACAGCCATTATGACACCTTCCATGACCACCAGCGACGTATGTCGGCCCTACATAATGGCACCCCAAAACAGCAGGGAACCTCCATCCTACTGCTGGACATTGTGTCTCAGGCGTTCAGCCCGATCGGGTTGCCTCCAAACACTTCTCCGACGATTGTCTGGTTGAAGGCATATGCGACACTCATCGCTGAAGAGAACGTGATGCCAATCCTGAACAGTCCATGCGCCATGTTGATGGGCCCATCTGTACCGCGCTGCATGGTGTCGTGGTTGAAAAGATGGACCTTGCCATGGACACCAGGAGTGAAGTTTGCGCATCATGCAGCCTATTGCACACAATTTGAATCAACACGTCATCCTGTGGCTGCACAAAAAGCATTATTCAACATGGTGGCATTGCTGTCAGGGTTCCTCCGAGCCATAATCCGTAGGTAGCGATCATCGACTGCAGTAGTAGCCCTTGGGCGGCCTGAGCGAGGCATGTCATCGACATTTGTGCTCTCTCTCTCTCTCTCTCTCTCTCTCTCTCTCTCTCTCTCTCTGTATCTCCTCCCTGTCCGAACATCGCTTTGGTTCACTCGGAGACACCTGGAAACTTCCCTTGTTGAGAGCACTTCCTGGCACAAAGTAACAATGCGGACATGATTGAACCTCAGTATTGACCATCTATGCATGGTTGAACTACAGATAACCCAAGCCGTGTACCTCCTTCCTTGTGGAATGACTGCAACTGATTAGCTGTCGGACCCCCTCCGTCTAATAAGCGCTGCTCATGCATGGTTGTTTACATCTTTGGGTGGGTGACATCTCTGAACAGTCAAAGGGACTGTGTCTGTGATACAATATCCACAGTCAACATCTAACTTCAGGAGTTCTGGGAACCAGGGTGATGCAAAAGCTTTTTTTGATGGGTGTATTAAGGGTTTGTATTTTTCAGTAAGTAGTAGTTATGTAGTGTTTTACTGTAGTTACCTCTTGCAGGTAATAAATAATTCAGTATAATAATACAGAAAGTATTTGAGAATGTGAGAAGATAAATGAAAATTTGGGAAGAGAAACAATTGAGAACAATAGTAGTGTGGAGGAAAGAAAATAGGAAACTATGTAGGCTTTACATCACATTTCATCATTTAAGCTGATGGATAAGTCACCAGCAACAGAGAGAAAACTGTACATGAATTCAAATATATCTTTAAATGTTTGTATAGTTTAAGAGATGAACCGGAAACATTGATAGTTAATACTGAAATTTCATATGTAATGACATATGATGCATCTAATATACAAGGTAGAAAAGATACCTACAGATGACTGTTTCTGTAGAACAGAAGGACAATAACAAAAAAGGAACACGCAAAATTGTTCACAGAATGTCTGAGAAGAAGATAACTCTTCAGTCCTGGGGCAATGCTGTATTTGTTCTCCTGTACAAGACAGATAAGACAGAAAACAATACAGATCTATCAGCCTCTTCCCCATTATGTTCAAGATATTCAGTAAAGTTACCATCTTCATAGAAAAAACAATGGATTGCAGTTAAGCGAAGCAAAATGTTGGGTATAGCGCAGTAGACAACCGGCTAGAAGAATAAATTGCTGCTTTTTGTGGGATTCACCAGTTTTTGGAAAACTTCGAAAAGTTTAGAGGGAAAAATGCTAACAGCCTATGGAGCCCAGTCAATGAAGACCAAAAAAGGTTGAATAGGAGAAATAAATTATGTAGTTGTAAAAATTCTGTATTGTGGCAGGAGGGGGGGGGGGGGGAGAGTGCAATGAACAACATACTGAAAGTACTTACTGATACAGGGGCGGGTGTTTGAATAACTTTTTTATGTTTTTCATTAATAACTCAACAGCCACAGCATCTAGTGAAAACATATACCAGAACAAAGTTAAACTACACTAAATTTCCTACAAGAAAGATCCTATTCATTTTTTTCTCTTGGACTAATGGTTTGTGCAAGGGATTAAAAAATGCAGAGTATTAAAAATGGCACTTAACAGTATGATATTAATGTGTTTTGGTAAATGAAGTGGGTTACATCCACATCTACATGGATACTCTGCAAATCACTCTTAAGTGTCTGGCAGAGTGCTCATCAAAACACCTTCACAATAATTCTCTATTATTCCAATCCTGAACAAAACAGACACCTGTGTCCTTCTGTGCGAGCTCTGATTTCCCTCATTTTATGATGATGATTGTTTCTCCCTATGTATGCTGGCGTCAACAAAATATTTTTGAATTCAGAGGAGAACGTTGCTGATAGAAATTTCATGAGAAGGTTCTGGCTCAACAAAATACCTTTGTTTTACAACTTTCCATAGCAAATCCTGTATCATGTCGCCTGTTTCACGATAATATAAAATGTGCTGCTCTTCTTTGAACTTTCTCGATATACTCCATTAATCCTATCGGGCAAGTGACCCAGACCACACAACAGTACTCAAAACAAGAGGGCCGAGTGTAGTGTGGGTGGTCTCTTTAGTAGATCTGCATCCTCTAAGTGTTCTGCCAATAAAACGCAGTCTTTGGTTTGTTTTCTCCACAACATTTTCTATGTCTTCTTTCCAATTTAAGTTGTTCATAATTCTAATTCCTAGGCATTGAGTTCAATTTGCAGCCTTTAGATTTGAGTGATTTATTGTGTAACCAAACTTAAAAGGATTCCTTTTAGCACTCATGTGGATGATCTCACAATTTTCATTATTTAGGGTCAATTGCCAATTTCCGCACTGTGCAGATATCTTTTCTTAATTGTTTTGCGATTTGTTTTGATCTTCTGATGACTTTATTATGCAATAAACAAGAGGGCATATAACACTACCTTGGGGAATGCCAGGAATCACTTCTGTTCCACTTGATGACTTTATCAATTACTACAAACTGTGACATCACTGACAGAAAATCACAAATCTAGTCACATAACTGAGACAATATTCCATAAGAAAGCAGTTTCACTACAAGCCACTTGTGTGGTACAGTGTCAAAAGCCTTCTGGAAATATAGAAATATGTAATCAGTTTGAAATACCTTGCCAATAGCTCTCAACACTTCATGTGTGTAAAGAGCTACTTTTGTTTCACAGGAACGATGTCTCTAAATCCACGTTGACTGTATGTCTATGTCAGTAGACCGTTCTCTTCAAGGTAATTCATAATGCTTGAACACAATATATGTTCCAAAATCCTGCTGCATATCAATGTTAATGATGTGGGCCTGTAATTTAGTGGATTATTTGTACCTTTCTTGAATACTGGGGTGACCTGTGCAACTTTCCAGCCTTTGGGTATGGATCTTTCATCGAGTCAGTGGTTGTATATGATTATTAAGTAATTGCATCAGCATATTCTGAAAGGAACATAACTGGTTATTAGGGATTTAAATTGCTTCACTACTCTGAGGGTATCTACTTCTAAGTTACTGATGTTGGCAGCTGTTCTTGATTTGAATTCTGAAATATTTACTTCATTGTCTTCGGTGAAGGAATTTCAGAAGGCTGTGTTTAGTAACTCTGCTTTGGCTGCACAGTTGTCAGTAGTATTTCCATTGCTATTGCACAGAGAAGGCATTGATTGTGTGTTGCCACAAGCGTACTGTATATAGGACCAGAGTCTCTTTGGATTTTCTGCCAGTATTTGAGACAGTTTCATTGTGGAAACTGTTATAAGCGTCTCGTAATGACGCCCGCACTAAATTTAAAGCTTCTGTAAAAGATCACCAGTGTTGGAGATTTTGCATTCATTTAAATTTGGCATGTTTTTTTCTGCAATAGTGTTCTGACTCATTTTGTGTACCAAGGGCAATCAGCTCCGACATTTGTTAATTTATTTGGTGTAAATCTCTCAGTTTCTGTCGATACTATTTCTTTAAATGTGTGTGCCACATTTAGTTGTAGGAGATCCATTTTGAAGGATAATTGTATACTGAGGATGTATGAGGGTGGAGGGGAGGGAGTGGGGTTGGAGGCTGGAAGCGTGAAGTAAGGCAGGTCACCAGATTGTGTTCATGCTCTTATCTCCTTTGTGGGTCTGTAAACTGAAGACAGAGCAGCCGAATCCACAATCATCCTACCCCCCCCCCCCCCCCCAAACCCTCCAAGTTAACAGCAAGCAGGCACAGGGTATTTCACAAACTTATACCAACACCACCACAGTACTCCATCCGTCGTCAGGCCACAAGTTGCCCTTCGGGACAATCTGACCACCGTATCATCCTCAGCTGAGGATACGGATACAAGGGCCGTGTGGTCAGCACATTGCTCTCCCCAGCCGTTATGATGGTTTTCTTTGATTGGAGCCACTACTATTCGGTCAAGTAGCTCCTCAATTGGCATCACGAGGCTGAGTGCACCTCGAAAAATGGCAACAGCGCATGATGGCCCAGATGGTCACCCATCCAAGTGTCAGCCACACCCGACAGCACTTAACTTCGGTAATCTGGCGTGAACCGGTGTATCCAATGCGGCAAGGCCATTGCCAACACTACCACAGTGCTCCTTGTAAATTAAAGGCAGTATAGTGTCCAGAACAAGCCCAGGGATTGTTTATTTTCCACAAAATGCATTATCACTACATGGGATACAGATATGAGCTACTAATGACACTAAAGCAAGAAAAGTAAATGGATCAGTGGAAAGCACTAGTCAAGAAAGGGGAAGGATAGATTGCTACTCACCATATAGATGAGATGTTGAGTCACAGACAGGTACAGTGAAAAAGACTGCCAAAATTTTGAGCTTTTGGACGAAGTACTTCCGAAATAGAGAAAACACACACAGAGCCATTATCTCCGGAGGCTGCAGCCCAACTAAAATCTGCGCACTGCACTACATTGGTAAAGGGGAATGATAGTTGTGGTATTCTTCTCAGAAAGATGACTTTCCCGCCACCAGAACTGCTTGTTCCTCAGTTTATAGACTGTACCTTCCTAGCCAGTTCCCTTACTTGAGTGGACAAAATGACTTCTCTGTGCTTTTGTTTACATAGTAGAATTATTTTCAGTTGATTGAGTAAGTTGAGCAATTATTGAGTGAGTCTTTATGTAAAATAAGTTCCTATAAAGAATTACTGAGAAGTGTTAATTTGTAAATGTGATGATGTTCGTGACCTATGTTATGTTAGTGGGGACGGTATTGCATTGTTAAACATGGCAATTTGCTGCTGGTGTACTGTAAAGCTGTTTACACCTTGTTGTAGTCACTTAATGGTGACTTTATGAATGGCAGGAAGGTTACTGCATTTCTCTCACCATTAATTGTGTTAGTGGTAGACTGCATAAATATCTTCCATTAAGGAATTGCTTATATGTGTAGTATGTGCTACATTGAGTGGAGCCACGTCCCATACATCCACAGCATATCTTACAAACTGGGCATTAATACATCTCGAGGAATGGGTCTGATCAGTTTTAAAACTTGAACAGTAATCTGCTGTAGTGCATTAGCTGTCAGATGTTTAAACATCTGACATTCCATAACACCTGACTTACTATTGTGGAAATTTCAGGCTGGAATATATTGCTGTATATTGTTGACCTACTGCTGTTGCAGATTGAGCCAATTTAAGCTTGTGAAACTCTGTAGATGATGGGAGAACTGAGGCTAGATTGCTGCATTTGATACCCTCATGTTGTGAAAAATTGCCAGCCAATTTTAGCGGGGACAGTGAAACAATATTGTCTATTACAAATTGAGAGAACCTTGTATTTGGGGCGTGGTCATTAATGTGGTAGACAGTTGACGACTGCTTCAACTGTTCAGCTTCGTGATAGATATCACTTAATCCCAAACCAGCAAGTAAATTCACTAGTTTTTTCATCCAAACTTCGTGTGAATGAAGACAATGTCAGCATGTAGCTTAGAAGATATGGGTGATAGGGGACAATGGGAATAATGAGGGCATAGGATACAGACATCAGCTTCTTTTCACTTTTCTTTTTTCTCGGAAATGTGGTCCATGAACATAGAGTGTATCAATATTATGAAAAGGATAGTTGCTACTCACCATAGTTGCAGATAGGCACAACAAAGAGACTGTCAGAAGATGAGCTTTCGGCCAATAAGGCCTTTGTTAGGCGCGCACACACACACACACACACACACACACACACACACACAGGTGTGACCTCAACAGCCAAAGGCTGTGGTCATATGTGTATGCATTGCATTCGAGTGAGTGTGCCTGGATTTTCCATTGTTGAAGATAGGGAGTGTATGAGATACCATTTCCTCAGCCACACTACAGAATTTGACAGAAGATGGAAAACCTAAATGTCATATTCTTATCAACTCTGTATCTTCCAAGATTATTGTGGCAGCTGTTTTTACGTCTGTCCCTCCTTCTTGTTTGCCTGTGCACTTTGAAGAATACCAAACATAGCAAACAATTTTTTTTACATGGAAGATGAAAGCAAACTTAATAGACAGAAAATAACTCCACCATATAAACACAAGCACAGTAAACTTACTTTGTCTACTCATGTAAGAGAAACTGGTCAGGAAATGCAGGTGAGGTATAGTGTGCCTGTAAACTGAAAAACAAGCAATGCTGGTGGTATGAGAAGTCATCTTTTCTGGAAGAATGTTACAACTACTGAACAGGATAACTAAGAATCAATTTCCTCCTGCAACCTGGAGCATTGTGCAGAGATTTATGCAGATTCTGTACATATGCATTTCTTGCATTAGTAACTCAGTTCTTTTTCTATGCAATGTAAATGTATTATTGCAGAAAATGTCTGCGCACTGCCACTGCATCGCCACTGATTTATGAAGTACGCTGTGGAAGTGTTGATATAACTTTGTGAAACAACTTTTTAGTTTCTTGTTGCGAGGTGGGGGCAGTGGGGGGAGGGTAGAATTATTGGGGACTCAGCTGCTCACTCTTGAGTTTACAGACCCACAGAGGATGGATCTGCTGACCCGCCTTCACTTACGTTTCCAGTTAGTATATAAACTAGTCAAGAACAGGATTTGGATATATACTTGCACTAGAAAAATTATGGAAATTTAGGATGGAAGAAATATTTCAGCAAGAACAAACACTATTTATGTGGCATTGTACTTCATAGAGCAACACATAAGATACAGTGAAGTACAGGTTGTGCATACCACGGAACACATTGACTTGACAGCAGTGACACAGGTTACAGACCAGGCTGAGCAGTCATTTGCAATCGCTTAAATAATACTGTTTATTCAGCGGTTCACCAGAACGTGCCAGGGGGCCAACCCATGTAGCCTCTGTAAGCGGGCTTGTGAACTGTATAGAAGCCCAATCTCTAAAATCACATGCATCACAAATGAAGGTACAGGTTGAAATGATGAGGGGGCAGTTCGGCATATCAGCCCCCTACTCATGAGAGTCCATAGGGCAGGACCGGGGACAGCGTCTCCATTGCGATGTCCTCATTGAAGTTAGTGGTCAGCAACAGGTATCATTGTGTCGGAGACAACAGCCGCACAGAACCCAGCAGCAGAGGTGGCTGCAGCTGCATTGGCAATGGCAGTCAAGAAGTGGGGGCAGAGGCAGGAACCCCAGACAGCATTCTGCCAGGCTGAGACCCCTGCTGCCAGGCGAACCGGACAGGAACAGTCATCGGCAGTGGTGGGCCTTCCGGAAGAGACCCTGCCATGTGTGGTCACAGCTGCTCAAAGTGATGGGATGTCCACCCATCGAGTGTGGACAATGCATAGATGCCGGCCCCAGCGACGCTTGATGATGGCAGGAACCATGTATGAGCAGAGGTCAAAACTGCAAGCTAAGGCAGGTGCATCCGGATGGAACTGTTGCAGAACCAGCAGACACAGTTTCAGGTGCAGTAGGTGAAGGAGGGTGCAAGGTGGTTGTCCATATAACAATCCTGGTGGGCTCTTGTCCCCCACCGGTGTAAAACGGTATGAACTAAAAAAAATGGTCTTAAGCAGCTTCAGGGGACTTTCCGGACACATACTTCCTCATTTGAGTTTTAAACGAGTGAAACATGCATTTTGCCTCACAATTAGATTGAAGATGAAACGGGGGAGCTGTGAGATGGCAAACACCACTAGTCCGACAAAAAAAAATGGAACTTCTCTAGAAACAAACTGGGAGCTATTGTCGGTAACCACAATATACAGAAGACCCTCAGCTGCAAAAATCTTAGACAGGGCCGAAATAGTGGCTGCTGGGGATGTGGATGGACAATGTGCCACTTGGGGGGGGGGGGGGGGGGGGAACTTGAAGTAGGCGTCCACTACAATGAGCCAATACTGATTTAGGAAGGGCCCAGCAAGACATTTAGATGCTCCCACAGGCACTGCGGCATCAGACGGGGAAAAAAGACACCAGCGGAGCCATCTGTTGCTGAACACAGTGACTGCAAGTGGCGATAAGCCGCATTATGTCCCCATTTATGCCAGGCCAATACATATGCCAACAGGCCAAAAGTTTGGTGCAAGAGGTCCCCCCAATGACCAAAATGCAGAAGCTGCAATATGTTATGGCATAAGGAAGTGGGAATCGCAACCTGGGGAGCAGCGCTCTCCATAGCAAACAAAAATTAAAAAAAAAATAAAAATAAAAAAATACACACACACACACACACACATACACATCAAACTCAGAAAGGCAGTGCTGGAGGGAGAAATAATTATGCATGTCATCCAATTCACAGCCCGGGGTTTTCTCTGGCCAACCATGCTGCACAAGAGAGAGACCTGACTAAGTATAGAATCCATCACGAGATCCTAGCATCACACCAGTGACAGGAAAACCATCAACCTTGTTGTGGTTCTCAGTATCTAAATAGAAACAAAGCAACTCATCCTGATCAAATGCTGTGTCCAGACCAACTGGAAGGTGAGATAAGGCATCGGCCAGTAATGGATCTCATGATGATAACGGGGGAGGAAGCAGACAATGTGCTCCGTTGTCCAGCAAGGAAGTAGAATGGTTAGAAAGAGCAACCAACGGCTTGTGATGTGTGTTTAAATGGAACGTAGAATCATACAAGATGATGTGAACTTTCTTGAGGGTGAACACAGTCGATAAAGCGTCCTTTACAATCTGAGAATTCTGCTGTTGACCAGGATTTAAAGCTCTTAGAAGTGTAAGCAACGGGTCATTCAGACCCACCTGCAATTAGTGCAGCAACCCCACGCCAAGACCATGCTGAGAGGCATCTGTAGCTAGCACAAGATGCTGAGCCAGGTGATAAGTGACCAGACCCGGAACAGATTGAAGATTAGATTTAATCAAAGCGAACACTTCGCCACAAGCTGAGGACCAGGAAAAAGCATTTTTATACAAAAGCACATGCAGGGGGGCCAAGCAACAGCGGATGTGTCCAGTAAAACTCTTGGTAGTATGTAACTTAAAGTAGAAATGCCTGCAGTTCCTTAACCGAGGTTGGCCACAGCACAGCCTCAATTTCATCAACTAGGTGATGCAACAGCTTGATCATGGTGCAAGAAACCTTGAAAACCTAGGTACTCCATTGACAGCTGAAAAAATTGAGATTTGGCAAGAATCCACTAGAGATCCGCAGACTGCAAAACAGAAAAAAAACTATTGGAGATTTCTAAGGTGGTCTTTGGCGGAAGAATACGAAACAATATCATCGAAGTAATTGATGCAGCCAGGCACAGAGGCTGTAAGCTGTTCTACAAAAATGCTGAAAAATTGTGAACGCACTGATGATGCCAAAAGGCAAGCATTGATATTGGTATAGGCTGAAAGGTTTATTGACAATGAGAAGGTACCTAGTGGCCTCATACAAGGGGAACTGGAGGTACGCTTCTGACAAATCAGTCTTGAAAAGTAGTGGCCAGCTGATAATTTTGTGAGCAATTCGTCAGGACGGGGCAAGGGGTATTGCACAGGCTGTGCATTAATCGTGAAACTTAAGTCGCCACAGAGGTGGAGGTTACCTGTCGCCTGCTTAGCGATGAACAGTGGTGTAGCTAATTTACTGGAAGAAACAGGCCAGATGACATTGAGTGACATCAAACAGTGTAATTCGGCTATGACAGAGTCGCATGACGTGACAGCTGCCTGCCACACCAAAAAAAAAAACTAAAAACTTACATGGTAATGTGGACCTGAAAAACAATAGCACAACTGCATCCAGGGGAAAATAGAGAAGAAAACTCATAGTGTAGGGACTCCAGTTGCTGATATGGAACTTGATCTGACACTAAATTTACCTCTTCAACAGTGGAGAACTGAAAGCGTTAAATGCATCTAACATGACAGGTCTGTAGTATGGGTGGAATCCACAACAAGGAAGGTGAGAGGGCGAACAACAGATTTTTAAGAGACAGGAGTGGAGAACTGACCTAGGATCAGAATTGCTGTTTATTGTAGCTAACCAATTTCCATGGAACCTGTGTGAGGCAAGGGGAGCCCAAGTCCACATATGTTTGTGCATTTGCTAAAGTCACTGTGGTGTGTGTTTACTAAAGCTCTTGTGTCCTGTTGCATTTTTAGAGGTTTATTAAACACACAGAAGTGAATAAACAATTTGTTTTGGGTAACAGTTGTTGACATACAGTTTATGTCCATTGGCACTACTGTCTGGCAGCTTTGAAAAGGAGTTACACACTGACACAATGTGGCCTCTGTCGACACAATGTGGCCTCTCAGTTCTGTCAACACAATGTGGCCTCTCAGTTCTGTCGACACAATGTGGTCTCTCAGTTCTGTCGACACAATGTGGCCTCTCAGTTCTGTCGACACAATGTGGCCTCTCAGTTCTGTCGACACAATGTGGCCTCTCAGTTCTGTCGACACAATGTGGCCTCTCTGTTCTGTCGACACAATGTGGCCTCTCTTTCGACACTTGTGGCAAACAGTCCAATACTTAGGGTATGCAGCGTGCTTGTGTTGGACAAAGCAGTATGGGCAAGATGGAAGGGGGACCATGTGGCTGCTCTTACGACGGCTCTGTTGCTGCTGTTGCCATAACCGACTCTGCCCCATGCGATAGTGAGTCGAGGTTTTATTGCTGCAGCGGTTTTCCTGTCATCCTGAACCCTTGCAGCGTGCCTAATAGGGGTTGACTGAGCAACTTCCAATATCTCCCCCCACGCAGCGATCTGATCACCTGCAGACTGTGACAGTTAAAAGGACTGTGCTACATTGAGCATATATGAAATCATTATATTCTCACATTGAAGTGCTTTTTCGTGGACTTCCCTATCTGAGGCCAGACAATTAACATCATCACGCACCTTGTGATCAGAGTAGGATTCGTGATGGATATTAGTGACAAATTTACAGTGATGGCTCAACCCGTAAAATTCTGCAGTGCAGGGTTTGAAAGATTGGTTTGGGCTTCTGACAATGGTAAAATTCTACTTGCATTGAGTGATATGCGTTCTGTCACAGTAATAGGTTGAGAGAAGCTTGCACATTTCATCAAATAATAAGCTGGCCAGTTCTTGCAAGGGTACTTGGTGGCCCAACAACTGATAATGCACAGTGAAAGCCAGGAAAGAAAGGAAGAAAGAAAGCCCTACATAGGTTTGCATTGTGCGCGCTAAAAAAACAGGAAATGTTGACGGAACAGTGTCTTGTAGGCGTCCCAGTCTTCTGATTCATCATATGCAAGTGCTCTAACAGGAAAGTAACCTGCCATGAATACGCAGATGCTACTTGAGTGAGAGCAGTGGCTAGAGCCTATAGTTGTTCCACGAAAGCTTGCTGCTGGGCAACGATATGTTGGAGTATTTCTTCCATCAAGATGTTTGTCAGGTGACTTAGCACTGACACTAACTGGCGGAGAAAACTTATACCTTACTTGTCGCCAAGTTTGCTATAGCAAGAACAAAGACTTATCTATGGTGCATAGTGCTTTATAGAGCAACATGTAAGATACAATAAAGGACAGGGTGTGCGTAGCACCAAATACATTGACTGGACAGCAGTAATGTAGGTTACAGAATAGGCAGAGTACTCATTTGCGATATGCTTAAATAATTCTGTTCTTTTGGCAGCTCACTAGAGTATACCAGGAGGCCAGGTGGCCTCTATTAGTGAGCCTGTGAACTGTACAGAAGCTCATCCTCTTTATCGCGCTCATTGTGAGTGAAGGTACATCAATGTGAAAATTCCTATTAAATGTAAATGTGCCAATCTTCATGATTAATAAGATGAGCTACGAGGGCAGTTCAATAAGTAATGCAACACATTTTTTTTCTGAAACGGGTTGTTTTATTCAGCATTGAAATACACCAGGTTATTCCCCAATCTTTTAGCTACACAACACTATTTTTCAACGTAATCTCCATTCAATGCTACAGCCTGTATGCCTGCACGGTACCATTCCACTGGTCGATGTCGGAGCCAACGTTGTACTGCATCAATAACTTCATCATCTGCGTAGTGCCTCCCACGGATTGTCTTCTTCATTGGGCCAAACATATGGAAATCCGACGGTGCGAGATCGGGGCTGTAGGGTGCATGAGGAAGAACAGTCCACTGAAGTTTTGTGAGCTCCTCTCGGGTGCGAAGACTTGTGTGAGGTCTTGCGTTGTCATGAAGAAGGAGAAGTTCGTTCAGATTTTTGTGCCTACGAACACGCTGAAGTCGTTTCTTCAATTTCTGAAGAGTAGCACAATACACTTCAGAGTTGATCGTTTGACCATGGGGAAGGACATCGAACAGAATAACCCCTTCAGCGTCCCAGAAGACTGTAACCATGACTTTACCGGCTGAGGGTATGGCTTTAAACTTTTTCTTGGTAGGGGAGTGGGTGTGGCGCCACTCCATTGATTGCCGTTTTGTTTCAGGTTCGAAGTGATGAACCCATGTTTCATCGCCTGTAACAATCTTTGACAACAAATTGTCACCCTCAGCCACATGACGAGGAAGCAGTTCCGCACAGATGGTTCTCCTTTGCTCTTTATGGTGTTCGGTTAGACAACGAGGGACCCAGCAGGAACAAACCTTTGAATATCCCAACTGGTGAACAATTGTGACAGCACTACCAACAGAGATGTCAAGTTGAGCACTGCGTTGTTTGATGGTGATCCGTCGATCATCTCGAACGAGTGTGTTCGCACGCTCCGCCATTGCAGGAGTCACAGCTGTGCACGGCCGGCCCGCACGCGGGAGATCAGACAGTCTTGCTTGACCTTGCGGCGATGATGACACATGCTTTGCCCAACGACTCACCGTGCTTTTGTCCACTGCCAGATCACCGTAGACATTCTGCAAGCGCCAATGAATATCTGAGATGCCCTGGTTTTCCGCCAAAAGAAACTCTATCACTGCCCGTTGTTTGCAACGCACATCCGTTACAGACGCCATTTTAACAGCTTCGTACAGCGCTGCCACCTGTCGGAAGTCAATGAAACTATACGAGACGAAGCGGGAATATTTGAAAATATTCCACAAGAAATTTCCGGTTTTTTCAACCAAAATTGGCTGAGAAAAAAAATGTGTTGCATTACTTTTTGAACTGCCCTCGTAAAAATGGTACGGCTGTGTTCAGAGTGAATATCTGATTGGTTTGAAACATAGGAGCTGAGCTCAACAAGAAAGTGCCTTATCACTAATGTTTATGCTAGTTATGGACCAAATCATTAAATCCAATAACGAAAGTTATGGCAAACGTAATATCCTGGTACATGCAAATGATCTCATAGGAGAATATCTGAAGTACGATTACAAGAGTGACTGATTTTCTTGAAAATGACCAGTTCTGAGAGTTTGGGCTTAAAGTAATAATAACTAAGAGAGTAGAAATGGTAGTCAGAAGAGGAGGAACAACTTCAAATACATTTTAGATGGAACTAGTTGGAATTGGCTCCCGTCTCCAGATATCTGGAGAGTGTTTTATCCATGAACAATATAGCAGGACAGGAAATACACAACAGGACACTAAAGGCATTGGCAGTTCCACATCCAAGTGAGAAAGCTACTGTGGGATAGCAAAATACTAGCTAAATTAACCATATTCACAATTACTTTGTACCAATTTTGACCTGCGGATTTGGAAACGTGTACCCTCCTGTTGGTAAATTTGCAAGAAGTGCAAAATGAAATAAACAGAAATGAATCTGACATCAAAATGCCAATTACTGATATAGAAAGCCAACAGCCTTGCCGCAGTGGTAACTCCAGTTCCCTCAGATCACCAAAGTTAAGCGCTGTCGGGCTGGGCTAGCACTTGGATGGGTGACCACCTGGTCTACCGAGCACTGTTGGCAATCGGGGTGCACACAGCCCTTGTGAGGCAAACTGAGTTGCTACTTGATTGAGAAGTAGTGGTTCTGGTCTCGGAAACTGACGTACGGCCGAGCGAGCGGTGTGCTGACCACAGCCCCTCCATATCCACATCCAGTGATGCCTGTGGGCTGAGGGTGACATGGCAGCCAGTCGGTACCTTTGGGCTTTCATGGCCAGTACAGGAGGGGTTTAGTTTAGATATTATAGAAAAGTGCTATGGTATGGTCACTGGTAAAAATGAAGAATGCAGTGATGCAACTTTAATGCAGAAGCACTGGGTAAAAGATCAAGAGGAAAGGCAAAGAAATGTTAGGTAGACACATCAGAATGAAAAAGTGGGAATGTGTTGTGGACCAAAAATTATGTAGTCAGAACAAGAAATAGCTGCTGCTTGTGCACCACACTGAGGCAACTGGAGTTGGGGAAGTGATGAGGATAATGAAAGTGATTTTTCCAATTTTAATAAACTTCATGAAGTCATTTTTAATACTTGGTTGATTTCCAGGTGGATGCTGTATTAGCAATGATTTCGCCACTGGTCCAAGATCAGCCAGACCAGCCTGCAGCTGAAGATGACCCAGAGGACTTTGCAGAAGAACAAGGACTTCTTGGAAGGTGTGTAGAATATCCCTGTGTCATATAATTTAAAACCAAAATTTGTGTTCGTGAATGAATCTTAATTACAGAGAACACAAATTTTGGATTAATGTTATTCAATGATGATGAATTTTGAGACTTAATTTTTTCCACATATTACAGAGCAAGGAGGTGCTAAGCAGCCAAGCTCAGAAATAGTTATCAACCAAGCAGTTCTTATCTGTAAAATGATTGGTTTTACTATATGTCACATCAAAAGGCATTTCAATGGAAAGCATTGATTTGTTTACCATTACAAACAAAATGATTTTGCAAGCAGAATTTTATGTGCCCATTCGATAGGGTGGTCCACATTATTGTGGTTTGGTACTAATTTTGTGTGTGTTAAAAGGGACAATAAAAAACGAATCGCGCTGACTGCTACCGCCAAGCATCCAGCACTACTGAGTCACTGCTGGATTGCTGTTTATTCTTCATATTTTACTGTCACAGTTAATACATATTGATAAAACAAATGTCGAACTAGACTCATTTGGGAGCGCTCTATCGAATGGTCACATAAAATTTCAATTTAAAAATAATTTTGTTTGTAATAGGTAATCAAACCGAAGCCTTGTTGTCACCGGGTGTCACATAAATGATGTGATGAGCACTAATTGTTTGGGCTGACTCCCGCTACACAATGCAAAAACTAAATTGCAAATATCTGCCAAAACACCATAGAAAATACACCTGGTGACTTACAAGAGAGAGACCTTGTGTGCGTGTGTGTGTGTGTGTGTGTGTGTGTGTGTGTGTGTGTGTGTGTGTGTGTTTGTCTCGCCACTGAAGTATGGCTGTGTCACAGTGTGAAGGAGGGCATTTATCACCATTTAGTGCTGTTCCCCATAAGCCATCTGGCTTGGCTGCTGGGAATTCGTAGAGGGGGATGAGCAGAATGTATCAAAACTGGGCTAACTTCTGATGTGACACACACTTTAGTGTTGTGACATTATACTCTTTGGCTAATCGCAGATGATTGGGTGATATTAAAGTAAGCCCATGATTTCATTCCAGCTATAATACTATGTTCCATGTCTGTCACTTTCATTCTGATCTTTTTTCATAACTCACTAGCCACCTTGCAAGCTGCAGATCACCACCCATAAGGCAACCATATTTATTTCTGATTTTGAACTGTTATCTGATGTTATAGCTCCTGATTCATATGAGGATTCATATGAGCTGTTACAGTCGGTGTTATCATATATAAATACTAATGCCCTGTAGTTACCTTCGAATTCTGTGTTGAAAATCCTACTACTGAAATTTCCACAAAGAATAATGTGTAAGGAAACCTCTGCAAAGATTGCAGTCATTTTATTTGAAGGTTAATTAAGGCATTTGTTTATTACTAACAAAGCATGAAGTTGTGATCTAATAGGTATATTTAGAGAGAGAAGTTATGTCTTAATTGTGAACTGATTCAAAAATGTTCCAATGTATGTGTTGTGTTTGGCAGATTTATACACCACCTGCGTTCTGACACTCCTGATCAGCAGTACCTCATCCTAAGCACTGCACGGAAACACTTCGGAGCAGGTGGAAACAGAAGGATCAAGTACACTCTGCCACCAATAGTGTTTCAGGCTTACCAGCTCGCTTTTAAGTACAGGGCCATCAAGGACCAGGTGGGTTCTGACAGCAAAACTCTCATTTTAAAGAGAAATGTGAATGTGGTTATCAACAGGCTAAACCGATAGACTCCAAATATAATTAAACTATTACTTATATTCAAAGTCCATAAATAACAAACTAAATAGCACCACCCCAGTGCTTCTTAACTTAGCTTTGCACCATCATTTTCCAGGGCTAAATCTCCAGTTCTGCACCTGTCATTCACTTGAGGCAGGCAAGGAGATGAACCTTCGAGTGTTCTTTGCCACATTTGCAACTATTATCAGGTTCATGACACTCCTGTTCTTAGCCAATTCAAGGCTTTCCACATACAATAGGACACCTTTTGGTCTGCAACCAAATATGAGTTCATGGGTGCTTGTTGATTCTCTTTGCTTTCATCTTAAGATCGTAAGATGAACAAACATCTCTGTTTTGCTGCAGTGTTGAGAGTTAATAGTATGCTTAATGAGTCGTGTGGTAAGATCTCTGTCAATCCTAGTGAGTTGCTGAACTCCAAAGCTTGTGCTATTGTCATAAACACTATTTATTTCTGATGGAGGAAGTTTGACTTGTACTTGGAGATCAGGGAATAAAGGAGCTACACCACATACTGTTAGTCAGTTATATTCGATCTGGTAGTGAATATTTTTAATCTTTTCTGGCCATTGCATTTTCATAGTAGTTGTGATTATATTGTCAATGTTTGTAGCGTTTCACGTTTAACAACTACAATGGATGTTGCACAATAGGAGCAGCTGAGGATAATGATTTTTAAGTAGGGATTTGTCCTGTGAATTGAGCCTCTGCCATTAAATTGTGGTTTCTTCAGCAGTACGCTTTACATTTCGGTAGAGATAACTTGTTTGAAGAAGCTCCTACAAGTTCGTTTAATGTATCCCCATGAAACTAGCAGAAAGACATCGTCTTTACAGTTTCACCTTTTCTTGTGGGACAGAATACTAGAAACAAAGTGTATGCTACAATAGTTGTCTTTGTAGGAACAATAAGCAACACTATTTGTTATATACATCATATGGTAAGAAAAAGTGGTCTGCTTTAAAAGTGTCACTAAGGGAAAGTGCACCTAATAACTATATAAAATTTGAAGTGTGTATCAATTCTAATAACTATATAAAATTTGATGTATGTATCAATTCTAAACTAGTATTATTAAATATTGGTTATTGCTGATAGACACACACAAAAGTACACACGCTATTCTAGCTTTTGTCTTCCTCTCTCCTCTCTGAGGAAGAATGTCATAGCTTAAAAATCTAGAATAGTGCCGTAACTTTTATTTTTAAAGATATCTGTCAGTAGTACTAAACATTTTTCATGCTGAAGGTAAGTAATAGCCAGCAACTATGTCTGTTTTTAACTGTCTTGAGGAATCTTGTTTTTGACACTTTAATATTTTTAAATTCAGGCATTTGCTGAGAAATTGTCCTGTGCACTGTTCTGGCTACAAGAACACACAGTTAATAACAAACACTTTGTTACTTCAAGTATATTAGTACAGAAAAAGAAAAAAATTGCCATGGAGTGGCTGCCCTATTAGTCCTAGTCACATCGGCTGAAGTACACATAAGACTGTGCGCAGAGTTGGCAGGCCCAACTCTATAAGTCACCAGCTCGATGCTAGTGTCTTGCCACATCTGTGACACACCATACAGCTGCGCGCCTGGAGATCACGGGTGTGGAATCGTACGTGGGTCACTACACCCATCCCCCTTTGGGGGCGGAGCATCGCTGATAACCCAGGTCAGGATTGGACAGCCGCAATGTATGGGTGGTGCCCGCATCTGCAGAGGCCTCGGAGGCAAAAGGGGAGAGCAATTCCCGGCCATCAGGCAGCCTGGATAAGCTGTCCGTATTGGCAATGGTGCCCATTTGGGGCGAAAATGGATGTCATAGTGGTATTTGGAGAGGAACAGTGCCCACTGCTCTAACCTGTGGGCCACCTTATCAGGGACTCGAGCTGATGGATTGATTAACAAAACTAACATCTTGTGGCCCGTAATGACTTGGAATTTGGTGCCACAGAATAATATGTGAAAATGACTGCATACAAAATGGCCAGAGCTTCCATCTCACCCTGAGAGTAATCTACCTGTTGTTGACTGAGAGTTTTGGATGCGAACACCAGTGGCTGCTCAGACCCATCGACATTCCAATGGGCAAGGACAACCCCCAGTCGGTACTGTAAGGCATCCTTCGCCAGAATAATGGTTTGCTAGGATCAGAAGTAGCTAGATTCAGTGCCGACCTGAGGCAGTCCTTCAGCATAGAAAAGGCCTGGTTGCACGCCGGAGGTCATACAGAGGAAGCATGCTTGTGGAGAAGAAGGTAGAAAGGGCGCACAATGATGGATGCCCCAGAAATGATCAGTGCTAATAGGCAATTCCAAGAAACGACAATGGATTTGTCAGGTCCATAAAGACTTCTGTAGATTGTAACCCAGAGTCATGGCCCAGTGACCTTAGAATCACTCCGAAGTTGCAGTTTACCCAAGGGTTTCATCATTACAACAAGGGGGTGTGGCCCATTCACTAGAGGAAATAGGAACCACAACCCTGAGAGAAGTCAGCCAGTCCAACTCTGCCTTGACTTGGACGTGAACAGCTATCGGAATCTGCCAAGCATGAAAAAATCTAGGACAAGCGGACTGCTTTTTTAAAGTCTGTCGTGCACCCTAGGCCTTCCACAAAATATCCTGAAATTCAAAGCACAGAAATTCCAATGATTGATAGGGAACGTCAGCAGATACCAACTGTATGGAGTCCATGACTGAAAAGCCAAAGGTCTGGAAGGTATTATAAACAACAATAAAGGTAAAGGCCAAGTTACCAATCTATAGGTAACATGAGCTGTGAACTGACCAAGTAGGGGATTTGCTGCTTACCATATCCAAGTAGGCAGCCATTTACCGGTGACAGCACAGGAGAGCCAAGGTCTGAATATGCTTGGGCATTAATCAGGGGAACTGCCATGCTGGTGTTCACCTGCAGACACAGTTGTGAGAGAATCAAAACCTCAAGATAAAAAGCTTGTTGATGCCTGATTGAGAACCGGTCCTGACAATGACATTTTCTGGATATCCATGTTGTCTGATACTGCGTTCTGTGCTGTTGATTGGCAGACTACTGCAATGTGGCCTTTTTTCCTGCATGACAGACAGCCCAACACTGGTGACTCTGATCTATCATGTTGGGAGTAAAATGATGCACATGACGACAACAGGGAGCAGTGGCTGGAATGCTGTTTACATGCTGTGTGGAAGCTGCTGGATCGGCTGGCTTGTTCCACCACTACATAGTCTCCCCGGACACATTGGATGCAGCCAGGCCATCATGCGCTGCCACACCATGTTTCCAACTTCCGACCAGCAGCGTGAGAGGACCTCATACAACTGGATAATGGGCAACACCTCGTCAAGGGAAAGGTTTTCTAATTGGAGGGCCTATTGCCGGACTTACTTATCCGGAGCAGTGTGTTTTATATCATCTCAAATCGTGTTGGCTGCATACAGGAATTTTGACTCGGACATGACAAAATGGCGCTTGCGACTAAGGCCATGGAGAGTCGCCCAGGCATGATAAGACTGATGGGGCCATTTTTTGCATTGGTAAAATTTAACCTAGTAGCCACAATGTGTGTGCACTGGCAATAATATGAAGACAACAACAAGCATAAATTTTCAAACGACGACGACAAAACTTCCTGTAATAGCCGCAACACCTGATGCAAGGCAGCAAAAATCCAGGACAAGAACAGTGCACGACATACATCCACGTTTGTCAATGTGAAAGGTGTGTAAATATTGTCATAGGCGGTGTTCGTATGCTTCCCAATCTTCTGCCACCTACCTAACGGTGTGAACACTGGAGGAAAGGTAGCTGCTGACGAAGGGGGAGAGAGCAATGTCAGCACAACCTGTTACAGGACCATAAGAAGTTCTATCTGTTTTTGCACCAGTGTTCGATGCAGAGCTTTCATTGTCACCACAAGAAAAATCTTGCAACCAAATGAAAAAAGCAAAGGCACAAAGTAACTCGTGCAAAATGATCCTACCCATCGTCAGTTTGTTCTGGCTACAAGAATACACAGATAATAAAGAACACAGGACATTATTACTTCAGGTATATTAGTACAGTAAAAATACTTGCCACGGAGTTGCAGCCCTACTAGTCCAGGTCACATTGGCTAAAGTACACATCAGATGGTGAGTCTGGCTGGGTCTGGCTCTGTAAGCAGTTCCGTCAGCCGGTAGAGTGCACTACAGAGCAGCTGCATGCGCATCCAAGAGTGAGGGCCTCTGCCAGTACTGGCGTCTTGCGATTACTATGGCATGCCGTACAACTGTTCTCGATCGTGGGTGTGGAATCTTACCCAGGTCACCACATCAGATTGATTAAGTTTTTTATTATTAAGATGTAAGGTATCTCAAACTGGTTTTCATCATTTTACTTCCAGACTAGCCAAATGAAGTATGTAAGTATTCATTTTGTATCACATATTCTGCTCCCCTCACTGTTGTGTAACCTGAATGGGGGTAATTTTCTAACACTAAAATGCATTTCTGATATCATATTCTTATAGTATTTCTATCATTCAATACAAAAATTATGCTCACTGACTTAAAAGAGAAATTAAACAGAATACATATCACATGTGTAATATGTACTGTTTTCCTCTTATTGTATTACTGATGATGTGATTAGATAAGTATTTCAACTTAGTCCACTAAGTACAACACATTTCATTTGCAGGATGACATGTGGGAGAAGAAATGTCAAAAAATCTTCCAGTTCTGCCATCAGACTATCAGTGCTCTTATGAAAGCTGATTTGGCTGAGTTGCCACTAAGACTTTTCCTACAGGGAGCTTTGGCCGTTGGTCGTGTGGGTTTTGATAATCATGAAACAGTTGCATATGAATTTATGTCTCAGGTAACCAGCTGCATAGTAATACAGTAACATATACATTTTATTGTGTGTGTAACCTCCATTACTCAGTGTGAATCCAGTTGTTAACTTCAGCATCACCATAAAGAACAGACACAAATGTACTGTACATGTATTCAAAATGATCAGATGCTTCATTCATAACTTGTCAAGAAATATATCAAAGAAATATTCCTGTTTGGGGTTGTCCATTGGTTAATTCCATACAACCTTCATCTGTAGATATATTAAAACATGTTTTCATATGGTGCACCTCTGCTGACAGTGTTTAAATGCTTTGAACAAAGTACAGTGGTAATGCATTCTCTCTCTCTCTCTCTCTCTCTCTCTCTCTCTCTCTCTCTCTGACTTTCACTTATGCTCTCTCTCTCACACACACAGGCATTCTCACTGTATGAGGATGAAATCTCTGACAGCAAAGCCCAGTTGGCAGCTATAACACTGATTGTAGCAACTGTGGAGCAGACTTCCTGTTTTAGTGAAGAGAGCCATGAACCGTTACGGACACAGTGTGCACTTGCAGCTTCTAAACTGCTGAAGAAGCCAGACCAGTGTCGTGGTGTTGCCACGTGTGCGCACCTCTTTTGGTCTGGAAAGAGCCTCGCAACTGGTGGCAAGGAGGTAAGTACATGCCTTGCTTTGATGGGTTTGTTCCTTAAACACTAAGTGTAAACCACTATGAAACAGAATTGTTGTCACTGAAAATGATACAGGCATTATAATTCTCCTATTAAGATTAACAAGGAATTTCTGTATTAGAAAAATTGTTTCTACTGAGGGACATAAAATTCAGAACTGTGTATAACTAGTTTTGCTGTCACAATATACACAATATCACATCGATTCCAGAATAGTTAAGACCCTTTGCTCAAGTTGTGTGATTAGCTGCACACTATTATGGACAAGAACTCATTAAAAATGCAATCTAAGTGATTGGCATACTGCCTACATTTAATGTCAGATGCCAAATTACAGTTCTTTTGTGTTCTTGATAAAGCAGGTCATGATAAATCACTGGTAATGGTATTATTGATTCATCTATTGTTTATATTTTTTTCTCACCACATAGACATCGTGTCAAGTCACAGGCAGGCAAAATGAAAAAGACTGCTAAAATATCAAGCCGCCATTTCAGGGTCACTATCTCCAGTGCCTGGAGGCAATGGCCATATGTCTGTGAGTTGTGAATGTGTGTGTGGGTGTGTTTTTTCCCATTTGGGGTGGGGGGCAGCACATAACCCAGAAGCCATAAAAAGTGCAGTAGCTTGAAAGACAAAATATCACTGCATGTGAAGGTGAACATTAGCCAGTAGCGTGAAAGTATTGGTTGGATAAGGATCAAAAGACCGCAATGAACCAAGACCAAAGTACCAAAAGATATGACTCTCCCACAAAATTTCACTTTGACCTAGTACACAAGGATTTCTAGTACACAAGGATTTTATGATGACTGTATATGTTCATCAGACTGTCACACAGTGTAACATGGTTCATCAAAGTGAAGCAGTCTGTATGTGCCACTGTAATACATGTTTACTTTACAGCCATGACCTAAGTTTTTCTGTGATTCTTCACTTTCTCTGTGTTAGTTGATCAAACAGTCCACTATTGTCAGGTGTTGTTGAACTGGCCTCATGGGGATGCACAGCCAACTTGGAAAACTCTTCCCGCATATGAGGGTATAAGTTGATGGGGTGTGATGACTGTGGCCACTTGGATGTAGGCTCCCTGGCTGCCATTTTGTGTTTGCTGAGTGTCTTCATAATAAGGCCCAGTGTTGGTTCACAAGCCTTGCTGTGACTATAGCCACATTCCAGGTCAGTAAGATTGTACCTGATGCATGAATTGATGGCTCTTCAATTATACTGTCCCAGTATTTAAGAGTTTGTGCTAAAATCCGGATGTGTTTGTATTACATCATCTGATGTCTTTGACAAAAAGTGTGTTGTGACTGCCAACTGTTTAGGATACATTGGTATAGTGTGCCACTGGTGTTCTCGGCAACAGTCTTTGATGTTGTGCACTGTTTGCCCAGTATACGTCTTGCCACATTGGCATGGAATCTGCTATACATAGCCTTCCATAAACAGACGTCATCTTTCATACTCCCCAGAAATACCAGTGCTTTATTAGTTGGGCAAAGGACAATTTTTACTTTCTGCATTTTTAGTTGGATTCAAATTTTCCTGATAGTGTGCTGGTGTACAGTGTAAAGGCTGTGGTCGCCTCCTCCTCCATAATGTAGTCCATTTCCACAGGTTTTACTATAGTGGTAGGGTACAGAATGTGCCTCATCTGCTGTTACTTGTAAATGTTTTTCCAGAAGACCATTCTGAGGTATTCCAGTTCCTTGGGGAGACAGTGTGTAATTGAGATGGTGTTGGCAGTCTTCTGCATTTAGGTACAGGTCGCTGTGTGCTTGCAGTATAAACTGTGGTTCACAGTGCCATTTGCTCTTCTCTTGACCTTGAGGTCCAGGAATGGTGGTCATACCTCTGCCTTAGTGCCCATACGGAACCTGATACTGGTATGCAGGGAGTCCCACTCTCACCTGTGGTTGCCATAATTTTTAATTATGCATTTACTGTATTTACGTACCTTCACTCCAGCACAGTAGATGTTCATTTACTGTATATTGGACAATAAAACACTAGACTATTGCACTAATTAATAAATAACATGGCACTAATTAACAAATAACACGGCATTTCGATATTTTTACTTGAACTTTAAATCCATTTCTTACTGTATGTACATACATATTATTCCCATGTTTATTTGCATTACATTTCACTCTTTTTTGCCACATATCAAGTAGGGAAACTTGTTGTAATTTCCTGTTCGAAATTGTTTGTTCTAGGCAATTTTTTGCACCATACAATAGTTCCAATAAGTTGGGAGAATTTGTGTTTGCTGCAAATTGCATAACATTGTTTATGCATGCAATGGCTTCTTCAGGCGTATTATTTTTCTATGGATATCATTTTGCTCCTCTTCTTCTTCCTTTGTTTCATCATCATCCTCTGTGTTGCAAATTTCTATTAAACCTGTTGCTGAAGCTAATGTGAAGTGAGTTGACAGTCATCACTTCACATGTAATCATCTGCACTACACGAAATGATTCACATTTTCATTAATTCAGCAATTGCTGCTGCATTTTCTTGAACTTTGATGGCCACAGAAGCATCTTGTTCGCGACACCCCGCTTTGTTGAAGCACTTGGCGACAGTTTGGGGTTTTATTTCGTTTACTGCCAAGCCAATCCAATTTACTGCATCCAGGACAGAAACTGACTGTGCAAGAGTAAATGCACTTTCACCTTCTTCAACACCAAGAATAAGAGAACACAACAGTAATCGCCTATAATGACACATGTAAATAACCCCCTGGTTGAACCTGAAGGGAACCAAACGAATTTCACATTTAATAATGTTACCATTGGGTGGCAGGTTGCATTGTTCAGGAAAAGGAGAACTTCGCAATTTCTTTTCTTTTAATTTTGGCATTGAAAGGGCCCAGCCATTCTTCCACAAGACCATCCACCCATTTTTATTGCTTCGCATGTGACTGGAAGCTTACTGACGTATACGTTTTTGAAACAATGCTGTTTTGCCATCTTTACAATCACCAGTGGCTTCTCCATTTCATGTAACATGTTTCCACACTGCAGTACAGTGAGTCTTTCCTTGGACATTTTTCTGCCGGTGCAATTTTACATCAAACTGCTAGCGATTTTGAAGGTGGCCCATTATAAAACAGTCCGCTTTATTGGCATTGAACACACCTTTCAGATCATAACTAACAATTAAGTTACACTTGCCAATTTGAGCACAGTTTAACTGTACAAGGGCCACTCAATAAGTCATGCAACTTCCCACCCCCCAGCTAGTTCCAGCTGAAAAACATAGAATTTGCTGTGGGACATTGTGGAACAGTCCACAGCCCCTAGAGTTTCACAAAGTTCACAATACGTGGCAATGCTATACGTAGCCTTCTAATGGAGATGCGTTCTAATCGGAGAGCTGTCATTGAGTTCATTTTGATAGGAAACTAGACCATTGCATATATTCGTAGGTGCTTGCAAAATGTCTTCAGAGACCTGGCAGTGAACAAAAGCACAGTGAGTCATTGGGTGAGGCGCCTCTCATCATCGCAACAAGGTCGTGCAAACCTGTAAAATCTCCTGTGAATGGTGGGGAGCTTATTGATGCAGCAAGACATTAGCTCAGGCGTCAACAAGTAGAATGGTATCATGTGAACATACCGGCCCTCCCAGTAAGGTGGCACGAGGCCGTCACATTGAACAAAGATTATGCTGTATAATAGAGTTTTTTATCCAAAAGAATGGGGAATAACAAGGTATATTGGAATACCGAGTAAAACCAAACTGCTTTCAGAAAAGGAATTTGTTGCTCATAGAAACCTATAATGGGACAGTCAAGTGAAATGCAACAGTTTGAAAAAAATTAAGTTAATAAACTGTTTGTTATTTCAAAAGTAATTGCCATAACTGTCAACACATTTATTCCTCTGTGAGATGAAATGGCCAGTTGAAAAAGTTTGCGGATGCCTACAGAACTGTGATTGTACCCAGCCATGCACCTCTTTGTCCAAAGAAAATTGATGGCAGTGAATATCATAACTCAGGGCTCCAGAAAATATGGAAATTGGATGGGGAGAGATCAGGACTGTGTGGATTGGGTTTTGTGTAAGGGCTTTCCAGTGAAGCTTCTGCAGTGTAATTCAAACAACAGGCACACCAGGTCCAGGAAAGTTATGATGACCTTTCCCTGCGAATGCAAGAGTGCGCTCTGCACATTGACTGTGTAGAACAAAATGCCACAATTAACGCACAGAGGTACATGGACACTTTGCAAAAAAAAAAAATTATGCATGCCATCAAGTACAAAAGGCCCAGGAATGTTGAGGGATGGCACCATTCTGTTGCAGGATAATACCCACCTAAAAGTTGCCAAGCTTACAGTGCAGAAGTTTTGCTCAGAAACCTTAACACATCCTCCATACAGTCAAGATCTCTCCACATGTGATTTCCACATTTTTAGAGTCCTGAAGAAAGGCATTCGTAGGCACTGAATTCTGGGTACAATCAGGGTTCTCTACGAAACCACAAACATTGTAGTGACAGTTGTCTCTGATAATGGGATAAATGTATTAATATTTAAGGTGATAACTTTTGAAATAATAAGGAATTCACTTACTTTTTACCCAACTATCTATTTTCATCTGACTTACCCCCATATACTTGCTTTTTCATTTCTCATCATGGATCTAATGGCAACAAATACAACTGATGTCTTTGAGTATGTCCATATTGAAACTGTTACCAGTGACCATGACACGGTTATGGCAAAAATGATTACCAGAGTACAAAGGACAACCCAAACAAACAGTAAACTAGATAAAAAATCGGTAGTGTCGTATCTCAATAAGAAACTTGAAACTTTCAGCACAGGTCAGGAGGCTATAGAGGAACTCTGGCTCAAGTTTAAAAGAATAGTTGACCATGCATTCGATAGATGCATACCCAGTAGTACAGTTCATAATGGAAGGGAACCTTCATGCTATACAGTTACTGTAAAGAAGCTTCTAAAGAAACAGAGATTACTGCGTAATAGATCTAAAACAAAATGTTAGGGCTATAGATAGAGATATGCTGAATGAAACATGTTTGGCTGTCAAGAGAGCAATACGTGATTCCTTCAATGACTGCCGTAGCAGAATATTGTCAAGTGATCCTTCGCAGAACCCAAAGAAATTCTGGTTGTATGTAAAGGCTGTCAGTAGCATCAAAGTTAGTGTTCAGTCCCTAACGAATGAGAAAGGAACTAAAATTTTGGATAGAGTGTCATCGTCTGATATAGAAGTAAGTTAGTGTGCCCCAGGGAAGTGTGTTGGGACCCTTGCTTTTCATGTTGTATATTAATGACCTTGCAGACTATATTAATAGTAACTCACACTTTTTGGAGATGAGTTATCTGTAATGAGGTACTGTCTGACAGAAGCTGCATAAATTTTCAGTCAGATCTTAATAAGTTTTCAAAGTGGTGCAAAGATTGGCAACTTGCTTTAAATGTTGAGAAATGAAAAATTGTTCACAAATCAAAACAAACTGTAGTATCCTATGACTACAATAACAGTGAGTTACAGTTGGAATTGGCCAACTCGTACAAATACCTGGGTGTAATACTTCATAGGGATGGCAACTTGCTTTAAATGTTGAGAAATGAAAAGGTGTTCACAAATAAAAACAAACTGTAGTATCCTATGACTACAATATCAGTGAGTTACAGTTGGAATTGGCCAACTCGTACAAATACCTGGGTGTAGTACTTCATAGGGATATGCAATGGAATGATCATGTAGGCTTAGTTGTGAGCAAGGCAGGTTGTAGACTTCAATTTACTGTTAGAATAGTGTGTAAGTGCAGTCAGTCTACAGTGGATATTGCTTTCAAATCACTTGTGTGACCCATTCTACAATATTGCTCAGATGTGTAGACCTGTAGAAAAAAGGACAAATGGGGGATATTGAACATATACTGAGAAAGGCGGCACGAATGATCACAGGTTGATATGACCTGTGGGAGAGAGTCACAGTAATCAGGCTCTTGAAGATAATGTAAACTATCCCGAGAAAGTCTACTAACAAAGTTTCAAGAACTGACTGTAAATGATTACTCTACATTCACTCACATAGAGATCATGAGGACAAGATTAGAATAATTACAGCATGCGCAGAGGCATTAAAACAATAATTCTTCCCACATATGTGAATGGAATGGGCTGTGCAAGTTGTTGTGGTTTGCAGAGTATGGATGTGGATGTAGAAGATCAATGCCAGGAACACCAGCAGCACACTCAGCTGATGTATCCCAACAAGTTGGCAGTCACAGAGCACTGTTTGTCCAAGATCCGTGCAGTAGAAAACACACACACACACACACACACACACACACACACACCAGGATTTGAACACAAACTTTGAAATACTAGGCAGCATGATTATAGAGACCATTGCATTATGCACCACAGACAATCTTGTCAACTGAGAATGCAGGTAAAGTCTCAGCAAGGCTTGGCAACCAGCAGACATAAGGAACTGGCAGCCACAGTGGATGGGGTGCCGACATGAGCTGGCAGCCACGGCAGGTGGGATGCCCACTTGCATGTTGCCGCAGCCACAATGCCCTGTCAGTGCGTGCTCATGGGCAAACAGTGCGATCCACAAGGGGATAGTACAATAGTCAGTCTTCTGCCCCCACAAGGTCATTTCGTCAGAACACCTGACAATGGCCACATGTCTGATCAATGAAATAGTGTATCTGCTGGACACTGTTAACTGGCAGTACACACATGAACTGTTAAATCTAGTTTAATGATGTAGAATTTAAGTGCATACATAACTTGATTGGCCTGCATGTACCAAAATCACTTACCAACCCGAACAAATGTGACCAACAAAACATACCTACTTGACTTCATTGCATGTTTAAAAGTTCTAGCAATTCCCACTGCGGCGCGGCACGTTTCCTTTTACCGCCCTGCCAATGTCCAGCAATGTTCATTTGTCTAGCTAAAAGCTGTAGTAGAAAATACTAGACCACTACTGTCTACTGCAGGTCGCAGCATACATAGAATTGTCCGGTAAATGCGATGTGGCCAGCTACTGAAATAAAAGTTTTAACTTGGCAATGTAAATTTTTCAGGTGTATTTTTACGATAAAGATCACAGTTAATACTGCCAAGTCTGTACTAAATGTCTACACAATGTAAAGCTCCCACGCACACCACAATCACACATGTAGCCAGTTTATGGTATTTACACCCGTTACCGAAGTTAATAGAGTTCACTAGATCATTTAGTTATGAAAATGCTTGCTCAAATGTTGTGCACTCTGCTCTACACGTAATACCTGTTCCAGTCTTAGATCGCACAACACGCCACGCGGTTTTAACTAACAGTCAAAAGCAATAATTTTGATATTCCGTCAGAAATTCCACATGACTTTCACTATACCGTTCACTTAAATACGCTTTGTACTACTTCGCGAACTCATAATTAGCATTTTTCCGCGACATACAGTACTTTCGTCAGTGCTGCTTTCAATTGAGATGTTACTAGTTCGAACCCTCAGCCCCAACTTTTCCTAGATCACACCAAAGGCTTTGTTCCCAGCATAGATTGGCGCGAGCCTGCATTTTTCTGATTGGCTGATATCACAAACAGCAATCAGGTTGTAGTATTATACTGCGCTAACCTGCGCTTTACTTCAATGACCAATCATAGTAAAACATTTCTTTCTATGGCAATTGCTAAATAAATAAATTTAGAAAAGTATCAAATATAAAATTACTCCTTCCGAAATTACTGATTAATTTGTGTTCTACTCACGATTTATTAGTACCATAAACTGACTGCACATTTAATTATAGTAAATCCCCTGTATAGTTTAGCTGGTACTTCGTGAACAAACAAAACAATTTTCATTTACTTCTGTTCTTCTTCACTCATACAACACACACACAAATTGCTAATTACTACACATATAAAACAATTATAATTATGCAAATACAGTAAATATTAGTCAGACATAACTTTACAACATTGTTTTGACTACGGCTGCTATCACTGTCCGTCAACTAATGACCTCTGCCGCCTACTAATACAACTACGTGCAGCTCTGTAACTCAGGTCCATGTCAGCTGGTGACATCTGTCGATGACTCATACCTATAATGGTATCGTCCTAACAAGTGACAGGAGCAATGCAAAGGCGCTACGCCTCACCACCTATGAATTAGTGCATGGACTAGGTTCAACTTCCCTCCTCCTTAATATTTCTATTTATCCATTGTTGTATATCAAACCATGAGTCTGTCTCAAATCTCATAAACAGAGTAAGTGAATTTGTAGAAATCAGTACTCGTGCCTATATAAGCTGCACTCAACAATTTCTGTATTATTATGGCCCCTGCAATTTAAATATTTCCAACGATCAGTTTTCTATAGTTATTCTTCTGCATTCCACGTCTTTGCAAGGACTCTCTCATTAAACTGATCGATTCAATGCACACGTTTGTAATTGTCACCAGTATTTTCTTTTTTTTTCCCCCCTTCTTGTCATTTCTCACATTTATATCTCCATTTTCTTAATCAGTGCCATCCTTGTATGTAGTTTTACGACTGGGTGGTATAAAGACAACAAAATTCACAGGTGGAACTGTTTCTAATTTTTCTTCAGAAATTCTCATTACAAACCACCACTTGTTTCTATAGACACATTTTTTTCCCTGGATATTCATAAAAATACTCCCTTACTTCATGTTATTTTGCCAACATTTCACTAATTAAGAGTTCCTGGTTTGAGAATTTCACTTGTCGTCTGTAACTGACTGACGGTTCGGTTATGTATCACAATGTCCCTGCTTTCGTCAAACCAGCTAGCAGCCTAAAAAACTTCAGATTCACCTCTAATTTAGATTATTTTGACATGTCACCCCCACTATACCTGCCCTGTCATTGGAACTATCAAAATGCAACCAATGACCTTGAAGGTTATAGATGTGACATTAATATCACTCATTTTCAGTTATTTTTCCATGTCACCACTTTGCCAACCCCACGCCTTTGGGTGATAGGCATGTCATAAACTGAATGTCTCTCTACATATTGACATGTGTACAAAATTCAGTTGAAAGTGCCCCATGCATGTCACAATTTATGCTTTAAATGTCAGCTGCCCCATCCCACCCTCATCCTATACCCCCTACCTAACTGTGGAGACAATTTTATGGATGCAACACTAATACTTACAGTTTCTCGAATGAGATTTTCACTCTGCAGCGGAGTGTGCGCTGATATGAAACTTCCTGGCAGATTAAAACTGTGTGCCCGACCGAGACTCGAACTCAGGACCTTTGCCTTTCACGCAAGTTTCACCACAGTTTCTGTTTGTTTTTATATTATACTCTATCCACACCATCACAAATGTCATGAGAATGATTGCTAAACTGCCCAGTGACCTGTGAAGTTGTGGATTTATTACTAATATCAGTTATTTTCAAATTTCATCCACTATCCTTCCTCCTAGGAGTCCTACCCTCCCTCCTACAACCACCCCCCCCCCCTCCCCCTCGTGTACAATGTCATCAGGACTTTGATCAGTCAAACCTGAAAACTAAGGGTGTGATAACTAATACATATTTGTTTCTGAACGTTTTTGCATTTCACCTGCTTCACATGCACCACTGCATCCCACCCCTAAGAGCACTGAGACATCTTACCATAACAATTTATTTTCCATTTCATAAGTCAAAGTTTAATTTTAGTTGCTCCATACACCCCAGAGTTTTGCCTACATATTACTACATTCCCACTCCCCCCCTCCATCTTCACAAATGGTAACGGTCTCCTGGTATTAAGTCGCATGTTTACCAACTTCAGTTGAAACTGTTCCAAATGTTACAGAGGTATGTTAGAATGCTAGCTGCGCACACACACACACACACACACACACACACACACACACACACATTGGGATAATGTCTGAACTTCAAGGGGGCCATGTAATTGATGGACTACCTCTCCCCATCGAGAGCAAACCTCCAGTTTCCCCGAAGCTGCTTGTCCTATTTCTTGATTGCCATATAAATGTGAACATTGCCAGTTGGTTGCAACCAGTACTTGTGCCAAGGATTGTGTCCGTGTAATAGATGTTACCTCTGCAAGAGAAAGCACACAGAACACCTGCTGCTGTGGAGTTTACATGACTACTGACGCACTTATGTGAAGCAAAGTAGTTACACACATGTGCAGCCGGTATCAACTGCCACAAGCAAACAGAGAAAACAAACTGCCAATGAATCTCAATTACATTTGAAGTAATTACATTTTATATTATTGTATGTTTAATGCAGGCACTCTATATAATCTATTTGGAACCATTATATGGAGGGAAAAAAGTAAAGGCAGTTCACTCAGACCCTAGAATGAGACACACCTACCCACTGTGAGGACGAAGGAAGGCAAAGATCTTTGTATTAAGATACACAAACTAACCAAACAATTCTATCCCATAATTTTGTAATTTTCTCAAGTGAATCTGTGTGTGTGTGTGTGTGTGTGTGTGTGTGTGTGTGTTTCAACACTTTGTTCATGATGGCAATGTAATTTCATACATGTCATAAAAAATGTTGCCCTAAGAACAAAGCTGGGGCACTAGCTCACTTTTGAAAAGAATTGGGAAAGGAATTTGGATTGTGCTTGCCACAGAAAAAAATCTAGATATTTTCTTATAATTTTCCTGTAATTCAGCTAAAATAACTCTTTACTTTCAGATTCATGATGAAAGGCGTGTTTTGGAATGCCTGAAGAAAGGTGTTCGGATCAGCAGTCAGTGCATGGATCCATTGGTTCAGATGCAGCTCTTTGTTGAATTGCTCAATCATTACATATACTTCTATGAGAAGGGATGTGAACAGGTACCAACATAAAAATTCTCAAATAATATTTTGACGTATAATCCTGTACTGCCAGATTAGAATTTTTTTAAGTATTATACCTTTGTGGCCCTCCTTGTGCATACGCTCAGCAAGGAAAAACAGTGAAACCGTTGGGGGGGAGGGGGGGGGGGGGGTTAGGACATACAGAGAAGTAATACCGGTACCAAGCAAGTTTCTATCATACACTGACTTGTCACGAATGAATATCACACACATACGTCAAAGACAGCAATATGTACCAAGTAAGTACAGGGTTGCAGTAGTTATGTCACAAATCTCAACCAGTTTTCTTTTAATAAGACACTTATGAAAAGGTCTTGAAAGCTATCGGTACAATCTACAAAGAGTGTTGGTGAAAGTAACAGGTTCAGTGAGACTACCATTGAACTTGGTGCATTGTTTCTCAAGTTGCTGTAACCAAGTTAAACAACAGGTTTGAGCTGAGCATTGGAACATTTCTGTGTTACTGATTACAGGCAAACTTAAGGACCCCATTAGCCATAGCATTTTTCTCATTTATTGTGTCAGTTGAGTTTTATTTTACGGTTGTCTCAGAAAGAATGTGTTGCAAATGTAATTTTATAGTACAGTGGAATCTTAATGCACATTTTTGAAGGGATGCCAGATGTTGAATGTCATAAGTGACAGAACATACTTCTGAAAAATATCTGATTTGTAATGATTTGATTTTTTCGACTGTGAGAATGCAGAATTAAAGGTCCCATAATTGAGGATATGAGCTAACTCAAAAAATTGTAATTCAGAATACACCTTTTTGAAATATGTTCAGAAAATCACACCCAGAAATTCTCATAATTACACATTAGTATGCAAGGAACAAAAATCTGAAAGCACTGGCTAAATCCATGTTGGACACACAAATGTCTGCCATCAACCAACTGAAATGCAGGGAAGTCATGTAACATCAGAGCGTAGCCTCTAGAGTCCAGAATACAAACCTGGAATGTGATGTTTATATTTATTCATGAAGCGGGGACGAGTTTAAGCCAATGTTACTAGATACGTATAACTAAGTTATGGTGAGTAACATATCCACACATAGTTTTTTTTCTTCGACAAGTGAAGTGACTGAATATACTTTAAACATTAGTATAACAAATCTAATAAAGGACCCTGCCTAGGCTCTACCATGAACAATACAAATGAGCAGCTTCAAAAGGGCACATTCTTCAAGCAGCTAACACTCATTCCTAATTCTGGGAAGAGGTTAATGTAATATTTTCCCAGCACAAGGGACTAGTGCCAGTTGGCTGAAGAATGTTACTGTTTTAAAATACAGTATTCATTTGCATCAGCACTTGCAGCTCTTAGGTAAGGATCTTTTTGAGAATGGTTTTACTAAAATTTTAAAGCTATCAGTCACTATACCAGTCACAGAAAAAACTTTTAAGAATAGACACATAACTCCCATACCCTTATTATACATATTTTGAAACAATTTAAACATGTTCCAACTTCATTAATAAAGTTAAATATCATGTTACCAGGCAGGTTTGTACTCTGTAGGTTAGAGGCGACTTTCTTGTGTCATATGACTCTAGTGCATTCCAGTTGGCTAATAGCAGAAATATACAAATCTGACATATTGGATTCAGCAAAAGTCACCATATTTTCTAAATTTATGCTTCTTTATTCTAATGTGTTCATTTAGCATCTCTAAATTAGTAAATCTCTACTGGTATTTGAATAGGGGTTGCCATTTAACAAACTATCGGTATATTGTACATCTTACGGTACATAGTCCTGTCGTCTCAGAGGTTTGAAGAACTTATCAATAGTTGACTGTATCTTTTGTCCTAATTTTAATATTGTATTGTCACTCTTAGTTAATATAGTCATCACTTCTGTTGACTACAGAACTTGGCATGTAATGCATAATTGAGTCCATTGCTTCAGTAGTTTTCGATAGTGTAGAAACTGGCAATGTTTCTGGTTCTTCCACATATTCACTTTCTTGTTGTTTCTCTGTCATCCGTTTCTGCAAGACTTAATCAGTTATCATGGACTGACAGGTGGCCACACCTTTGTCACAGTCAACATATGCATCAAAACTAAGGTAATCAGTGTTTGTTTTGTTGTTGCCCCATTATTTGCTGTCACTGTTCAGCAGCAATTCCTTCATTTTTTGGCGTGATGTCTTCTGTAAGTACCAAATGAAAGCCAGCCTTTTTGAAACAACTTGAGATTGTGCTCTATTGTACAGAATCCCATGTCTTACAAAATGCATAGTGTCCAAGATCATTACCTTTCTCATTGTAGTTTGAAGACAGGCCAAATTCCTGTGTACATAAATCTTCTTGTATTTTTGTTTGTCATTTTATACTGCCTTGGTCGAGTGTCTAAAGGTGACTCGTACAGTTAGGAGGAAAAAACTCTACATTTATATTACACGGGTACAACATATCTTGGGGATGCACTGCACACTAATCAGTAAAAAGAATGATTTTCTTACTTCCAACACCCAGCCTTGCATGCATGAATAGTTCGAATGTAGTTGTCTTTAATATGAAAGCATGGGTAAATGTATAGTTACATGGAAATGTCCACACAGTTTTACACATTGTGCACTCTTCACCTTTCCAATTAGTGCCACCAGCTTTTATGTTCCACTTTCATTACAACATAATAAGACTGTTTCTCTTTACTAAATTTTCCCCTGTGACATTTCTCGCCTCTGAACTCTATTTATTTATTTTTGTCAGGCAGAAAGTGACAAAAAAACCCATTTCATCTGAATTAAAAACATCACTGGGACTGTACCTTTCAATGATTGATGGAAGATTAGTTTTCCATGACTGAACAGCCTCACACAAAACACATTTAAAAGGTAAATTGTGTCAGTTCTTCAAACTCTCGATCCAACCATTGGATGCTTTGAAATCTGTGAGTCCCAGATTTTGTGCCAGATATATTGCTTTAGCATGAACCTCAGTACCATCAGTCGAAATACTCAAGGCATGTGCTTGTTTTATCCACTTCAGTAGCACATTTTCCAGTTCTGGAAACTGCCATCGTACACTTGTGTTTGTTAGCCATTTCCTCCTTCCATACATATTGCGTCAATCATTTTTTGTTTGCTCAGTAAAAGTCTCGTGCAATATCAACATGCTTCACATGAAGAGAATTTTTTGTCACTTCCTAAATAATGTTGCACTTTCCTTCAGTTAACTATCTCACTGTCTTTTTGTCCATGATGTCAGTACAGAAAGGAATCACACGCTGATAGTCAAATGCTAAATATGAACAAAGAACACCAGTGACTGAGTTACATGTTAATAAATAGTTTCTTGTTTGGCCTCTACAACTTGCCCCTGCCTCCAACCGGTACTTGTTGGTAGTAGTGGAAGTCATTCTATTGTCATCCTATACAAACTACTTCCTTACGTCACTACTACTACTACTATTACTACTGTATGGCACACAAAGTTGCCGGCACTGAATATGCTGTCTCTCCCCACACATTTCTTCACCCCTCAGCTGCAAATGTCCACTCCCACCACTTCCAAACTCTCTGCGGAAAAAGTTGCAACAGCCAAACAGGACTGATACCACCAAATTTTAATGTGCTAAGTGGAGAGAGAGAATGTATAAACAAGATATTTTGATGTGTGTTTAATTCAATTGGGACTGGGACTTCCAAAACTGAAAATACTATGAGGAAGGGATGTGCTAACAAGATTCCACTGTATAATCATAAGTAAACCCCCACCCAAAAAAAAGGAAAAAAGTCTGAAATGAGAGTTTATCGGGACCTCTCTATTGCAATACAGCTGAATCAAATCATTAATAAATTATTTTACTAACATTTGAAATAAGAAGCATGCACAATGCTTATGAGGTCTATGCAGAAAATAACTGAACATTTTGAACTGCACGCCGATAGATATACTTAGTGATATGCGGTTGGCAACACTACCTTGCACATTACCTCTTTTATAACAATGTGTTATTACCTCATTTAGTTTTCGTGATATCATTATTTGAGTGCATCATGTTATGTGTTCGTGGAGTTGTTTCAAATGTGTGATTTTCTGGAGCAATGGTGCAACATAAAATTTTGCATCGAACTGGGGAAAACTACTACAGAAATATTACATCTTCTGAAATAAGCTTGTGGAGATGGTGATCTATGTTGCATGCAATTGTGCAAATGAGTTTCAAGATCTAAAAGTAGTTATCAGCCAATTAAAGATTATCCTCGAGCAGAAAGGCCACATCCACTACAACTGATGACTTTGACATTCAGAAAAGGTGAAATAGTGAACCGTGTGTAATCTCAAGGCATTTTGCTGTGATTACATGGAAAAACCTGCAAAAAGAGAATTCGTGGTTCTTGCACCACAGCAATGCAGCTTTACCCTCAGCTTGTTCAGTTTCTCAGTATTGCGTCAAAATCAGATGGCTGTCCTCCTGGCCTCACTTCCCATACCTAGGTCCTTGGCCTCACTTCCCATACCTAGGTCCTTGGCCTCACTTCCCATACCTAGGTCCTTGGCCTCACTTCCCATACCTAGGTCCTTGTCATTTCTTCTTATTTCTGAAATTAAAATCAGTGCTGAAAGGCCACTGTTTTCAGCGTATTGAGGATGTCAAAGCAAATTCATCGCAGATCTCTCAGGCCATCTCGAATAAAGCTGTCGAGTACTGCTTCCTGAAATGGCAACATCACTAGGTTAAGTGTATAAACAGGTGATGGGAGGACTTTGAAGAGGAGAAGGACCAATAATCTGTAAAATTAACAACAACATCTGGAAAATAGTTCCATTATTTTCTGAATAGAGCTTGTATGAGAGATTTGGTTTGCTTTTTGTTAACTATGAGGGTGAGGATTGGTGAAAGCATAATTTATCAAAGTGACTCTTTGTTTCAGGTTACTGTGACAATGCTGAATCAACTAATTGCAAAGATCAGTGAGGAACTGCCAAATCTAGAAGCTAGTGAAGAAACTGACCAGATAACAAAACACCTCAGCAATACATTAGAGCACCTTCGCATGCGACTAGAATCTCCTGAATCTGATGGTCCCTCTTACGAGGGACTAGCTATCTAGTTCATCTTGGATGGCATATTGATTGTCTGAACATGCTGTTATAGGTCTCCATTGGTAATTGATTTGACTTGGTGGATAACGTGTATACAAATATTTGCTTTGGAGATGTTATCATTGATGGTGCAATGTTGGCGTGATACAATCTCCAACAGAGATTTGTTTCTGCTGTCTCATAATAAACTTCCTAGCAACTGTCAAGTACAAAATTCCATGGCCTGATCAGAGACACACAACTGTGTATTGTTTTGGTAATATTAGTATATGTCTGTCTGTGAAACTTTGAAACTGATGGTGTTGTGTTTATGGAATGATGCTTAACTTTTGTTGATGTGGGAAGGTATTTTTACAGTTGTCGATAATTATTGTTAAAGTTGAACTTCCTCATCGTGAAGGATTAAACAACAGCGAAACCTGCATAAAAATCTTGTAAGTCTTTTTTCTGATTGCACAATTGGTGATAAGAGTAACTGAGCTTAATCACAGTGATTAGCAATGCTCTGACTGATAATGTGATGTGATTCCAAATTTCTGCTAAAATTCATGCAAAATATCTTTAACATTGTGATCCTTTATCTCGTTAATGTATGTCAGAAATCTAGTCAGGGGTCTAGAGAACATTCTAGTTCCTGTTTAACAAGCAAAAGCTCTAATTACAATTGGTGCAGAAGTTTTCCACACTGCAGTCCTCAAAAATATATATGGACAAAGTCTATGTGGATAAGAAAGAAATCTGTTGTGAAGCCAAGGAATCTCAAAACATAAGATAAATAAAAACCAATCAACATGCACGGGTGTGTGTAGTGGGGGAGGGGGGGCTGCACATGTGTGGGTCTGGCAGCTTCATGCATGGGTTTCAACACTGTTATCATACTCATTTATTTCTTAGCAGTGGCATTAGTATTATTATTGTGATTCAATTAATACAGTTTGGACAGTCATTTAATTTTGTGTATAATGTCATACTAATTATATCAACATTTTCACATTATATGTTCTGCAAAGTGTATTGACAACAATCCTTATCCATATCGCTTGACCTTAGCTGATAATTCATGTGACTGAGTGGGATATTAACAATTAAATTTTTCCCTCGTTAAAATACATTAAAATTTCTTACCAAATTTTCCTGGGGTTGTCAAAGCCTCTTCTTCACATGAGCAGAAATTACCTGTGCAATCAGGTGATAGTGAAGTCACTGCCTACATTTGTGGCACACTATATGAAAAATTATCAATTAAAGAAGTCTATATATGGTGCAGAACTAACGATTTCTTCATTTAGGTGACTTATTATGAAAGAATTTAAATGGGATTTGAGTTTTAGAGCAGATTGTAGCATTTTTAAATTTTGACACACACACACACACACACACACACACACACACACACACACACACACACACACACACACACACACACGCACGCACACACTTAATTCTTATCTATTAAGTCACTGTAAATGTAAGGTTTCGTGATGTGTCCTGCAAAATGCTCTGTTGATCATATTGTTTCCCTTTTGATTATGTTCATATGTCAAAAAGCACGTCATCTTGCCATTGGAAACTTAATTGTGTGCATGTGAATGATTCTTGCCAAACATTAAATCTAACGTAAAGTGGATGTCAGCAGTAAATGCATATTTGTTAATCAAAACAGTATCAGAGAATACTGCTTCCAATGGCATCTCTCTCTCTCTCTCTCTCTCTCTCTCTCTCTCTCTCTCTCTCTCCTCTGAAGTTACATCATTTGCATTTGCTTATCCCAAGGATCTAATTGGGACATAAATTTCCTACGAAATGTGCAGCTTTTTTTCCCCAATTCCACCCATATTTTAAATAAGTTTCACTTAAAGTCTTATTTCTGTGTGAAATAATCAGCTCAAAATTATGGTGCATCTCTCATTAGTGCCTTTTCAGTCTTGCCTTTTCTTTTGTTATCTCAATTTCATTGTATTCTGAACACACACAAACATTTCTTGAAACTATCCGCACATTCCACATGCTTGTCGCTCATGCCTATTAATTATTACAGTATGCAACCTTCAAAAAAATGTTAAAAGAAACCAAAAGGCTATATCTCAGTAGTCTTGGAGCTTACGAAAATCATCAACTTACAATGAATAGGATTTGACTCACAGTATCAGGTGCTAATATTCTAAGAACATTTTCATTTAGGGCAATGCAGATATTAAAACAGACACACAATTATATGAAAGAGCTGAATTGTATTTTCTACCTATGTATGAAAGTGGGTCAGTGGTAAACTATTTACCATGAAAATATTTGTTACTGTTTTAATTTTCAGAATAATGGAAATGATTCATACAGATCATGGTTGACAAAATTTGTATTGTTATATTCATTATTTAATATATATATATTATAGTGCCTGTTTTGGAAATTCCTATTGTGCAAACCATCATTTTGTTTTTACTAGTCTTCGTTTCCCATTGTGTGTGATATATTGTACAAATATAAATCATGTTGTGTACATATTTATTACATCTGTTGTTGCAGATTTCATGTGAATATTACATAGTTCCATTCAATTGAATTTTGTCTGAACTGTAAATAGACTTCAGGGTGAGTCGTAGATTTACCTTATTTCCAGTTAACTAGTTTAGGCATTAAATATGTAATTTTTTTACAAAATGAGTAAAATAAAATTTGTAATGAAGAGATTCTAATTGTACTATTTTTTAATAAAGTTGTTTCTGTCGTATGCTGTGCTCTGAATCCATTCCTCAACACAATAATTTGTGTGCCTACCTGTTATTTTTTTGAATGCTTCACTTGTTTAGTTTAATGAAAGTTAAACTTGGACCTGAATAACTGAAAGGCTAACATTTGCTTAAGACTGAGATTACAATTAGCTTGAAAATTCCATGTGGTGGATTCTTCTGTTTTATATATATCGTTACTGAAGATTTCCAAAGTTGATAATCTTTTTTACACGTTGCTGCAAGGAAACAGGAAATGATGAAGCAGCATTATTTGCATGAATAAGGACAGGAAAAACATTCTTTATTACCCAAAGTGAATGTATACAGTACTTCTGTAGGCTCACACCCTGTTTATAGAGTCCTGATCTCTGAGCAGATGTTGTTGCAGTGCCATCCTCACATTCAAAAAATTAAGGACCAATGACACCATGACACAATTCAGCACAGCATACTGTCCCCTTGGCACTATGTAATGGACGCTTGTGAAGCTCTAAAGGATTTTCCAGTGCCCAGTAATGGAAATTCTGTTTGTTAAAGTATTCATTAAGGTGGAAGTAAACTTTTCTGACATCCATACGATGCTGAGGAAATTGGCATCCTCGTTGGTTTTAGCCTCACCCATTCACTTAACTCCCTACACAGCATCTCGTGGATTTAATTGCTGCACAACTTGTAACTCATATGAGTGTAACTTTAATTCGTACAGTATTCTTTGCACAATTTGTCACTCAAACTCTAGCCCAGATATGCATAGTCAAATGAATCTGTAAGGCGTCTTCACGATGGAAATGCGAACAGCTGCAATGATCTCTTGGGTACGTACAAGCTCCATCAGGTGGCGTACCACTTGAACACCATCAGGAGGCATATTTTTCAAGGCTGGAGCAGTTTCTTCAAAACTGCTCATCCCCATTCTAAATCCATGAGCAGGTGGGACATGTCCATTATCTCTAGCTTGTAATGCTGTCCCTTTGTGCAGCACTCACACCTGTCACCCTGCTTGTAAAATGCTCTCACAGCAGTAGCACATTCCACACCACTGCAGTACTGTACGATTAGTAAAAGACACTGTGTTCAGAACTATTGTGTATTGGTTCTGAATTGCTGGCACTAGTGTTAACAACACTAACGTCCAAAATTCCCCAGTTCCTTGTGCCACCCTTTACTGATTTTACTTAAGAGTATTGGGCTATTTCTGTATCACAGCTATCTTATGTATTGTATTCTAAAGAAGCAGTCCCCCATCTCAATAGCTGTAGCCTTCTTGTTAACTTTTCTATGTCAAATTTTTGCAATATAAGCACAAATAATTTACTCCAGTTCCCAACAGCCTCTTCAAATTGTTAATGTATAATAATTTCACATTCCTGACATTTCTCTTTCGTGGTGGATATATGGAACAGTGTGGTACAGCAGTGTGTAGAATTTGTTTATCCATTCAGTTGTTCCTAGGAATTTAATAGTGCTTCTGAAACAAAATAAATAAAGAAAATACGTTCCTGCACAGACCACCAGACTTCCTTTCTCAGTAATTTATTAACTACATAGTTATTATAAACTACCATATATTACACTGAAGACTAAAAAAAATTCAATGCTCTCTAATGTTACAATAAAATAGCACTAAGACATTTATCATGTATTTTCATTTTAAAATATAACTTACATGTAAGTGGTCAGCACAATGCCACATTTACACACATTTGATAATAAGTCTTTAAAATGATGTAGGTACATTCATGCTCACACAAACTCCAAATATTCATTCTTTTTATTCTGTAGATATGGAGTATCTGCAGAACTAGTTCTATAGACTGCATTAAAAATTACCTGTAACTATACTCATAAACTGTGTAAGTACAAATAGAATATATAACTGAACATAATTTTACTATCAGGTATGTGCTCTTAAGGAAAAAGAGAGAATATATTGCAGTTTCAATTAAGCAATTGCCATGTACAACTACTATTTAATTAATATTTGCATAACTACACAGACAGTTGTCAAAGAATAAATAGTTATTTGCTTATAATAACAATAAATGCCTGTTTACAAGTAACACTGTTAAATCAAATAGCAGGTAGATATTAATGTAGAGGGAAAGTTAGTGTGCCATCAAGTTCCACACTTCACAGGTTAGTGAATTTTTCATACACTGTATGATCAAAAAATCCAGACATCTGGCTTAAAAAGACTTAAAAGTTCGTGGCGCCCTCAATCAGTAACACTGGAATTCAATTTGGTGTTGGCCCATCCTTAAGCCGTCGGCACACAGGCCGTGCTGTTTAACATCAATGTTGAGCGTGCTGAGTTCAGCGCTCAGAAATGACTCAACTTGTGCATACGGTACATTGGCCCCTACGGTACGTGGGCCCCAACGTGGTATACGCGATCACAACGCACTCCAGCAGCAGTTGCGGGATGTTTCTAGTTCGTAAATCACACTGTTTACGAGAAGGGCGCACATAATATTCCCACATTAGCTCCATTAAAACGCATATTTCCTCCATCGCCCACGAGAAAGATAGTACCATCTCCAATCAATAAGGACAAAGGCTTATAAAAGTTCCTCTACAAACAGTGCGATACAAATTCACAATACTTCTCTGCATAATATAAACATTATTTCATCATTCCCACATTTTAGTAAAACCCTAAGGTCAACCTGACTTGATCACTGTTCTTACCCAGTAGCAGAATCTTTGCAACATATGAATTACAAACCATAAAAGAAAAAGGAGCAAAATACGAGGGCTATCCACAAAGTACATAACGTTTTGGAATTAAAAATAAAAGCATTGGAAATTTTTTTTATTATATACAGATGAAAGCCACATTTCAATACTACTTTTCTACATAGTTGCCATTTAAATTAAGGCACTTATCGTAGCGATGGACGAGCTTGGAGATTCCTTCGTCGTAAAATTCGGCCGCCTGCGCCTTCAACCACGTGGTTACCTCTTCTTGAAGCTGTGCGTCGTCATCAAAACGCTGCATAGCCAACCACTTCTTCATTGCTGGGAATAAGTGGAAGTCGCTCGGTGCCAGGTCGGGACTGTACGGCGGATGAGTAAACAACTCCCACTTAAAAGATTCGAGAACTTCACGAGAGGCATTTGCCGTGTGGGCCCGGGCGTTGTCGTGAATCAGCAAGATCTTTGAGCCCAACTTTCCCCTGCGCTTGTTTTGTATTGCTCTTCTGAGGTTGTGCAGAGTTTGGCAATACCTTTGAGAGTTTATTGTAGTGCCTTTTTCCAGGAAATCCACAAAAATCGTATTTCTACCAGGTTACTGATTAACCACGTGGTTGAAGGTGCAGGCGGCCGAATTTTACGACAAAGGACTTTCCAAGCTCGTCCATCGCTACGATAAGTGCCTTAATTTAAATGGCAACTATGTATCTTTATACAAGTAGCACAAACTGTCCTATAGATTAAGCCAGTCAAACAGTCACCCTTCAAGAAAAGGTCAACTATTTACATAACATCAAATATTATAGTATATACTTACATTAAACTAATAATAAATTATCAAAATCTAATAAAAACGCAATGTTTGAAAAAAATTTCAAAGTATCGAGTCCCGAACCACTGCCCAAAGTTGATCCTGCATGGGGATCAGTGACGCTACTCACTCCGTTAAACCAACACCAAGGGTTTACTCCTCAATCATAGCATGTTAGGTCTTGCTGAAAACTTTAATCGTCGATGTGGATCTTCAGTGTGTCACTGCCTTCAAATAGCATACTCTCATAATACACAAGTTACAATAATTATTTTGCCACGAATATGATGTTTCTCATTATTTTATTGGAACGAATCACACAGTTAACAATGGGTTTTCCAGTGATTCTCAATTTGCTGGTGCCCAGAAACGGCATTATACGTACAGGCTTGAAATGAATGCCAATATGGCGCCTCACAACTCCGTACTGAAGGAAGACGGCGTGCATGTGACGTAGGTGACATTGTGGCCTCTCATTGGTCAACGCTCAGACGCAAGCTCAGAATATCTGATATGCTAGATATTGCTCTGCACGTTCGGAAAGACTCCCAAATGTGCTATTCCACGCTATGACGACAGAAACTCGGCACACTCAGCGTTCGGTTGCACGGTCCGTGTACCGACGGCTTTAGCCTTGAGAGCTTCAACTCTCACAGGCTTACGATCAATCAAGTGCTGGAAGGTTTCTTGGGGAATGGCAGCCCATTCTTCACAGAGTGCTGCACTGAGGAGAGGTATCGCTGTCGGTCAGTGAGGCTGGGCACAAAGTCGGCGTTCCAAAACATCCCACTGGTGTTCTGTAGGATTCAGGTCAGGACTCTGTGCGGGCCAGTCCATTACAGGGATGTTATTGTTGTGTAACCGCTCTGCCACAGGCTGTGCATTATGAATAGGTGCTTGATTGTGTTGAAATATGCAGTCGCCATCCCCGAATTGCTCTTCAACAGTGAGAAGCAACAAGGTGCTTAAAATACCAATATAGGCCTGTGCTGTGATAGTGCCATGCAAAACAACAAGGGGTGCAAGCCCCCTCCATGAAAAACATGACCACACCATATCACCATCACCTCCGAATTTTACTTTTGGCACTACACATGCTGGCAGATGATGTTCATCGTGCATTCGCCACACCCACACCCTGCCATCAAATTGCCACGTTGTGTACCTAATTCATCGCTCCACACAACGTTTTCCCACTGTTCAATCATCCAATGTTTATGTTCCTTACACCAAGCAAGGCATCGTTTGGCATTAGCTAGCTTGATGTGTGGCTTACGAGCAGCCGATCGACCATGAAATCCATATTTTCTCACCTCCCACTTAACTGTAATAGTACTTGCAGTAGATCCTGATGTCGTCTGGAATTCTTCTGTGATGGCCTGGAGAGATGTCTGCCTGTTACTCATTACGACCCCCTTCAACTGTCGGCGGTCTCTGTCAGTCAACAGACGAGGTCAGCCTGTACGCTTTTGTGCTGTACATGTCCTTTCACGTTTCCACTTCACTATCACATCGGAAACAGTTGACCTAGGGGGTGTTTAGGAGTGTGGAAATCTCACGTACAGACATATGACACAAGTGACACCCAATCACCTGACCACATTCGAAGTCCGTGAGTTCCGTGGAGTGCCCCATTCTGCTCTTCCACAATGTCTAATGACTACTGAGGTCACTGATAGGAGTACTTGGCAGTAGGTGGCAGCACAATGCACCTAATGTGAAAAACATAAGTTTTTGGGGGTGTCCGGATACTTTTGATCACATAATGTATGTTATGACTACAGAAGACCAGGGAACATTCAAACATGTAGGACTGGAAATATATAGTGTAAGTTTCATTGAACAGTTAGAATATTAATAAGCTTATACAGGCAGAGCATCAAATAACTAAAGTCAAAAGAAGGTCCCTGGACTAGACAACATTCCCTCAGAATCCTTCATTCCCTGAGATCCTCGGGAAAAGACACCCTTGATAGAGCTATTCCATGTGGTGTGCAAGATATGAGATGGATAAAATATTTTTACACTTCAAGAATAATACAGAATTTACAAAGGAGGCAAGTGCTGATAGTTGTGAATATTATCAAGCTATCAAATTAAACGATTCATGATTTACAAATACTGACACAAATTATTTAAAGACGAATGCAAAAAAACTAGCAGAAGCCGACCTCGGTGAAGATAAATTTGGATGCTGCAGAAACTACGGTGCAAAATTTAACCCATGATCTTAACACAGAAAATAAGTTAAAGAAATTTTATAGCATTTGGAGATTTAGAGAAAGCTTTTACTAATATTGACTGGAATACACTCTTTGAAATTTTGAACATAGCAAGGTTAAAATACAGGGAGCAAAAGATTATTTACAGCCTGTATAGAAACTAGACTGCAGTCGTACAAGTCAAAGGACACGAGAAGAAAGCAGTGATTGAGAAGCCAGTGAGACACGGTTTCAGTTTATTGAAACTACACACTGAACAAGCAATAAAGAAAACCAAGAAGCAATTTGGAGAGTGGATTTAAGTTCAGGAAGAAGAAACAGAAAGAACAAAAAAAAAGTTTGTGTGCTAATTTTGTCAGAGACAACAAAGCACTTGGAAAAGTGATTGAACGGAATGGATCGTGGCTTGATAAGAGATTGTAAGATGAACATCAACAAAAATTAAAACAAGGGCAGCGGAATGTAGTCGAATAAATCCAGGTTACACTGATTAGATGTGAAAATGAGACACTGTTAGTTATGAGGCTTGCTATTTGGGTAGAAAAATAGAGTGCATATAAAATGCAGACTGACTGTAGCAAGAAAAGCATTTCTCAAAGAGAAACACAACACCTAACATAAACTACGGTTATAGTTGGTGGGGACTTCAACCTTCCCTCGATATGTTGGCAAAAAGACTTGTTCAAAACCGGTGGTAGGCAAAAAACATCTTCAGAGATTGTCCTAAATGCTTTCTCCGAAAATTATTTCGAGCAGTTAGTCCACGAACCCAAGCGAATTGTAAATGGTTGCGAAAACACACTTGACCTCTTAGCCACAAACAATCCAGAGCTAATAGAAAGCATCATGACTGATACATGGATTAGTGATCACAAGGTCGTTGTAGCTAGGCTCAATACTGTTTCTTCCAAATCCACCAGAATCAAACGCAAAATAATTTTATTTAAAAAAGCAGATAAAGTGTCACTAGAAGCCTCCCTAAGAGACAATCTCCATTCCTTCCGAACTGACTATGCAAATGTAGACGAGATGTGGCTCAAATTCAAAGATATAGTAGCAACAGCAATTGAGAGATTCATACGTCATAAATTGGTAAGAGATGGAACTGATCCCCCATGGTACACAAAACAGGTCCGAACACTGTTGCAGAGGCAAAGGAAAAAGCATGCGAAGTTCAGAAGAACGCGAAATCCCGAAGATTGGCTAAAATTTACAGACGCACGAAATTTGGCACGGACTTCAATGTGAGATGCCTTTAACAGGTTCCACAACGAAACATTGTCTCGAAATTTGATAGAAAATCCGAAGAAATTCGGTTTGTATGTAAAGCACACAAGCGGCAAGACGCAGTCAATACCTTCGCTGCGCAGTGCCGATGGTACTGTTACCAACGACTGTGCCGCTAAAGCGGAGTTATTGAACGCAGTTTTCCGAAATTCCTTCACCAGGGAAGACGAATGGAATATTCCAGAATTTGAAACACAAACAGCTCCTAGCATGAGTTTCTTAGAAGTAGATACTTTAGAGGTTGCGAAGCAACTCAAATTGCTTGATGCGGGCAAGTCTTCAGGTCCAGATTGTATACCGATTAGGTTCCTTTCAGATTACACTGATACAATAGCTCCCTACTTAGCAATCATGTACAACTGCTCGCTCACCGATAGATCTGTACCTACACATTGGAAAATTGTGCAGTTCGCACCAGTGTTTAAGGGTAGTAGGAGTAATCCATCGAACTACAGACCTATATCATTGACGTCAGTTTGCAGCAGGGTTTTGGAGCATATACTGTATTCAAACATTATGAATCACCTCGAAGGGAACGATCTACTGATACGCAATCAGCATGGTTTCAGAAAACATCATTCTTGTGCAACGCTGCTAGCTCTTTATTCACACGAAGTAATGGCCGCTATCGACAGGGGATCTCAAGTTGATTCCGTATTTCTAGATTTCTGGAAAGCTTTTGACACTGTTCCTCAGAAGCGACTTCTAATCAAGCTGCGGACCTATGGGGTATCGTCTCAGTTGTGCAACTGGATTCGTGATTTCCTGTCAGGAAGGTCGCAGTTCGTAGTAATAGACGGCAAGTCATCGAGTAAAACTGAAGTGATATTAGGTGTTCCCCAGGGAAGTGTCCTGGGACCTCTGCTGTTCCTGATCTATATAAATGACCTGGGTGACAATCTGAGCAGTTCTCTTAGGTTGTTCGCAGATGATGCTGTAATTTACCGTCTAGTGAGGTCATCCAAAGACCAGTATCAGTTGCAAAGTGATTTAGAAAAGATTGCTGTATGGTGTGGCAGGTGGCAGTTGACGCTAAATAACGAAAAGTGTGAGGTGATCCACATGAGTTCCAAAAGATATCCGTTGGAATTCAATTACTCGATAAATAGTACAATTCTCAAGTCTGTCAATTCAACTAAGTACCTGGGTGTACAAATTACGAACAACTTCAGTTGGAAAGACCACATAGATAATATTGTGGGGAAGGTGAGCCAAAGGTTGTGTTTCATTGGCAGGACACTTAGAAGATGCAACAAGTCCACTAAAGAGTCAGCTTACACTACACTCGTTCGTCCTCTGTTAGAATATTGCTGCGCGGTGTGGGATCCTTACCAGGTGGGATTGACGGAGGACATTGAAAGGGTGCAAACAAGGGCAGCACGTAATAGGGGAGAGAGTGTGGCAGATATGATACGCGAGTTGGGATGGAAGTCATTAAAGCAAAGACGTTTTTGGTCGCGGCGAGATCTAGTTACGAAATTTCAGTCACCAACTTTCTCTTCGGAATGCGAAAATATTTTGTTGAGCCCAGCCTACATAGGTAGGAATGATCATCAAAATAAAATAAGAGAAATCAGAGCTCAAACAGAAAGGTTTAGGTGTTTGTTTTTCCCGCGCACTGTTCGGGAGTGGAGTGGTAGGGAGATAGTATGATTGTGGTTCGATGAACCCTCTGCCAAGCACTTAAATGTGAATTGCAGAGTAATCATGTAGATGTAGATGTAGATGTAAAAAGTCTCTTCTGAAGGTATCTGTCTGTAGTGTAGCCTTGGACAGAAGTGAAACATGTATGATAAGCAGTTCAGTCTAGATGAAAAGCTTTTCAAATTTGGTGCTACAGAAAATGATTGAGGATAAGATGGGTAGATTGGTTAACCAATGAGAAGGTAGTGAATGGAGTCGTGTTATACCATAGATGTCTTTTTTTACCCTGACTAAGAGACACATCCTGAGGCATTAAAGAGTAGCCAGTTTGGTAATGGAGGCAAGTGTGGCAGGCAGGTGGTGGAGTTATTATGGAGGGAGACCAAGGGAAGAATACAGTAAGCAGATTCAAATGGTTGGAGGTTGTAGTAACTATGAAGAAGCTTGCACAGGATAGATTAGTCAGGAGAGCTGCATCAAAGCAGTCTTTGGACTGAAGACCAACACCATTACAACACAGCTGTAGTAGTAGTAGCAGTTGTTGTTGTTGTTTAGTCCATCTTTGGATTTTTTACACTAAAATTCCTGATAGTTGTGAATCGTAGTGCAACGACAGATGACAACTAGTTCCAACCACTTCCTTATATCTTGGGAGTGACGCAAATATTAAATGATTTATATGACCATGGTGATGAAATATGAACTGTGATGAAACATGGGGACCAACTAGGTTTGTCATAAAAAATGGTATAACAGAATCACAACCACTGGCAGTCATTGTTCAGAACTAACTTGGAAGAGAGATACTGTAGATAGAAATTCTCTCTGTCTTCAAAAATATTCAGTTGAGAGTAAGATTATCAGAAGCAGTGTCAAAGTATAGTTACCATCTAAAATACTGTATGCCAAGACAAGTGTGTTTTGTTCTAGCAAATCCAGTTGACAGGTTGCTATCAAGAAATGAAACAGTATTATTATCAATACCATAAAGTACTTCAGCTTTGTTAATACCATTCCATTAATAATAAATTATACAACAATGCAGAATAATGCAACCAAAGTACTGTCTATGGCTTATTGTTTTGTAGGAATAGGTTGCATCCTCTGCTTTCAGTTCTATTAATAAATTAACTGCACCAAGATCCCTAGAAGTGCACAAATAAAGTATAGTGTAGTTGCAGGCTACTATAAATTATTGAAGTCAAGGCAAATGGTTTGAAATAAAACTGAAAGTCTAGTACTAACAGTAAAGTCTTCCACCAAGTGTGCTTAAACAAACTGCTAAAATCTGCAGGCAAACCTGTCCAGCCTCTCGCATGCAGTCCAGCCATGCATAGCTGTGACTCCTGCATGGTCACTGCTACAAAAGCGCACTTGAACTAGTACTCTTCTTCCATGATAAGGCAAGGCCTTACATAAGTCTGTGCATGCAAGAGAGGCTCACAAAACGTCTTTCGATTGTTCTTCCTCTTCCACCCTGTGCTCCTGATCTCGCGCATTCCGACTTCCATTGTTTAACCAAATGAAGGATGTGCTCTGGGAGAAGCAGTACATGGATGATGGAACATTATTGATGCAGCAACACATTGGCTTTGATGTCGACCAGTACAGTGGTACCACACAGGCGTACAGGTCCTCCCAGTAAGATGGCGTAAGGCCATCGCATTAAACGGAGATTATTTTGAAAAAATGGGGTTTTGTAGCCAGAAGAGTGGGGAATAATGTGGTACATTGGAATCCTGACTAAAATCAACCTGCTTTCAGGAAAAGAAATGTGTTGCATTACTTACTGATCATCCCTCATAAATCTGTGTTCAACAAATGAAGAATAAATACGAGTCCCAACTGTTCGTTGCACCTCAAAAAAATGTACATGTCTCATTTGTGACAAATATTATTAATTCAGATCCTGAGTGAACTAGCAGCTGCAAATAAATCCAAATCCCAACTGTGACTAACTCGTGACAAACAGTTAACATTCGACTAGCACCTTCAGCTGGAAATATTAAAATTTATCAGAAATTCACTTGAGAAATTGGTAAAGCTCACAAAACTAGTAAATAAATTTAGAGTCCAAACTGTGATGCCATTGTGAAATTTTCACAAAACAGTGGGCACACATGCAAATGATTGCAACTTTCAGCTGAAACGTGAGGCTGATTCAATGCCCAATGTAACACTTTGCCTACCTCATAAGACACCTTGCTCCAGAAATCAGCTGAATGGAAAGCCATGGGATATTTGCTGACAATGACCCCACTGATCTTGCCTAGAATTGGTTGAGACTTGCAGTGAACTTTCACAGGAATCATCATCACATATTGGATGAGTTCAAGAGAGGGTCACCATCACTATGTTGCGACAGGCTTAAGTGGCAAAGTATCGATCACTTGTACATGACATGTCAAGAAAGATTCAAGAATCTAATTTATCTATTTAATAATCCATCTTCAGGCTTTTGATGTTGTCATGGGTAATTAAAAAATAATTTTTACAGTGATGAGTGACATGTTAGAAAAAATGTGGTTACACATTGTATAGTAATACTACATACTATTTACTAAAAGTACATTTTCCTAATCTTACTTGTGCTAAAAGTTCCTGTTGATCTTTTTCAGTGTTTACAAATTAAATTTGGGTTTCAAAACATTGCTGTTTCTATTTGGGTAAATAGAAAAAAGAAATATGCTGTATTTTACAGAAGCCAGAATTTTGAAATCCAAATTCATACACCAACGGATAACAAATACTTAAATAAAGAATCCTATAAAAGAACGGAATGGGGAAGACAAGACATCTTTATAAGAAAATTAGAGAAATTAAAGGAAAATTCCAGGCAAAAATTGGAATGATAAAAGATAGAAACGGGAAAGATCTGAGTGAAGCAGAGGATGTTAAGGAAAGATGGGCAGAATATGTAGAAGACCTATACAAGAAAGAACTGCATAATGACAGGGCTCCTACTGCTGATGTTAATGTTAATTTAGAACTAGAGCCAGATATTTTGGAGAGCGGAATCCAGTGGGCCCTTGAAAATATGGCTGATAACAAAACTAGTGAACATGATGAAATACCAGCAGAATTGTATAAAGTCACTGGAAAGGATGCAGTGAAAGTGCTGCACTCAATATGTCAAAAAATATGGATCACACAGCAGTGGCCAGAAGACTGGAAAAGATTAGTATTCATCCCCTTTCCAAAGGAGAGAAGTTCTAAAGAACACTCAGATTACCGAACAATCACACTTATCTCACATGCTAGCAAAGTCATGTTGAAAATCTTACAAAATAAGACTTCGCCAATATCTAGATCGAGAGCTTACCAGAAGAACAAGCTGGATTTAGGAAAGGAAGAGGAACTAGAGGTCAAATTGCTAACATTCGATGGATTATGGAAAAAGCAAGAGAATTCCAGAGAGATGTGTACCTCTGCTTTATTGACTACGCCAAAGCCTTTGACTGCATCGATCACAACACATTATGGAACGTACTGAAAAACGTGGGTGTACCAGATCACCTCATTCATCTGATACGGAGTTTATACCTTGACCAAGAAGCCACGGTGAGAACTATGTATGGAACAACGAAATGGATAAAGATTCAGAAAGGAGTCTGGCAAGGCTGCATACTGTCACCGTACTTATTCAATCTGTATGCAGAACCTGTTATGAGGAATGCGAGGCTAGATGAAGGAGAAACAGGAATTAAAATAGCTGGAATAAATGTAAACAACCTCAGGTACGCGGATGATACGATCCTGTTGGCAGAAAGTGAAGAAGAATTGAGAACACACTTGCTGAAGGTGAAAGACAAAAGTGAAAAGGCCGGTCTTAGGCTGAATGTGAAGAAAATGAAAATTACGGCAACTACACCTACCAATTCGTGGGATATAGCAGGAGAAACCATGGAGGTAGTGACCACATTCAGTTATCTCGGTTCCCAGATATCTGCTGATGGCGACTGCAGCCATGGAATCCGGAGACGCCTGTTGCTCGGTAGACAGGCGATGTCAAACCTTGACAAGGTTATAAGGTCCAGAGATATAACACTAGCAACAAAGATCCGTACTGTGAGGGCTCTGGTCTTTCCAGTTGTGATGTATGGATGTGAGACCTGGACCATTAGAAAGGCTGAATAGCGAAGAATTGACTCCTTCGAATTGTGGTGTTGGAGGAAACTTCTTAGAGTTCCATGGACTGCAAAGAGAACCTACAGATCAATATTGGAGCAAATGAAATCAGATTTCTACCTGGAAGGTCTAATGTTAAAACAAAAGCTGACCTACTTTGGACAAACAATGCGAAGGCATGCCTCGCTGGAAAAAACATTAATGCTGGGGAAGATTGAAGGAACTAGAAGAAGAGGACTTCAGAGGATGAGATGGATCGATGGCATCACAGAAGCAATGTGTTCCAACCTGGAAGGTCTACGGGAGAAAGTGCAAGACAGGAAAAAGTGGCGCGATTTGGTTCATGGGGTCACGAAGAGTCAGAACCAATTACACGAATAGAGAGAGAGAGATACAAGAACACACAAATAATGTACTGACTGAAGGTATAATTAAATTTATCAGTTATTTACTAATTTGGATTATCTTTTGAACAGATTTAAAATATTTCGGCATTCGTAACTACACTGTGTTTTCTTAAGTCGAGCTGAAGGTATCTTTAATGCTTGACACTTCGACTATTATATTTTTCTTTGGCATGCAGAAGGCAATAGTATGTAAAGTAAGATGCACTCCAAAAAAGCACTCTATCTTCAGGCCACATCCTCAGCCAAGGATGCAGACAGGAGGGGTGAGTAGTCAGCACACCACTCTCCCAGTGGTTATGATGGTTTTCTTTGACCAGAGGTGTTACTGTTCAGCCGAGTAGCTCCTCAATTGGCATCACGAGGCTGAGTGCACCCCAAAAAATGGCAACAGTGCATGGTGGCCCAGATGTTCACGCATCCAAGTGCCAGCCATGCCCGACAGTGCTTAACTTCGGTGGTCTGGCGGGAATCAGTGTATCCACTGTGGCAAAACAGTTGCCAAAGTGAGATGGGACTGTTATATACATCATACTGTTTAAAATAAGACTGACAAGATATTTTAATTTTGGAAATTCCAGACACACCTCATGGCCTTCTCCTGCCAAACAAAATCCCACAAAAGAGTGCCATAAGTTAGATAGCAGTCAAAGAAAGCTTAGACCCAAACAACTGTTTTTCAGAAACACGAGCATATTTTATCCAACAGAAGAAAAGTAACGGCTTTTTAAAAATGTATTCTGTAAGACTGTTCCAAGTTAATTTCGAATCCACATACTACAAAGAAGTTAAACAGATATGCACTCAATGTCAACATTGGACAAACTGAAAATAAAGTTCACTTAACATGAAATACAACAGGAAGAAAACCGATAATATCGCACTACACTTATCAGCCAGAACATTATGACCACCTACCTAACAGCCAGTATGTCCACCTTTCGTATGGATACAGCAGCAAAGTGTCGTGGCATGGAAGCAATGAGGCCTTGGTAGATTGCTGGAGGGAGTTGGCACCATATCTGCACATAATTCCCATAAATTCCCTGGAGGGGGCGTCAAGCTCTGAAGCCACATTTGATCATACCCCACACGTGTTCGATCGGGTTCAGATCTGGCAAGCTGGAGGGCCTCCAGATCAATTGGAACTCAGCACTGTGTTCATTGAACCACTCCATCACACTCCTGGCCTTGTGACACGGTGGATTACCTTACTGAAAAACGCCACTGTTGTTGCGAAACATGATCGTCATGACGTGGTGTATTTGGTCTGAAACCAGCGTATGATACTCCTTGGCCATCATGATGCCTTGCACGGGCTCCACTCAACCCACGGATACCCACCTGAAGTGAAGAGCATTGTTACAGGAACAATAACGCACAATACATATTTACAAAAAATTTGATACGCTAGTGTCCTTCCCCCAAATATTACATGAAATGGTCCTCAAGAATGTGGGACTTAGGTCAGAAATCTGAAACATATTTTAATTAAAAAATATCTATCTAATATATATCTAATTTGTCACAGGTATGTGTATGCATATTAACCGAAGTGCAAGAGATGATTCTTACGTTATTGTAGCCAAATATCATCAAGAAATAAAGAGTTTACAGTTCAAACAATGGAATTTCCAAGTTGGAATATCAACAGTTATGGAAAGGACAGATTGCTACTGGCGATAAAGCTGACGTATTGAGTTTCAGACACTACAAAAAGATTGTTATACATTAAGCTTTCAACAAAAAACACAGAAGCAACCATACCTCATAAACACGAGTGCTTTCTCTGGCTGCTCAGGCCAAACTGAAACTGAAATGTGTCACCCCTCCTCAACTCACATCCCCTCACCCTCAATATCCACTGCTCTCTGCCAATGCACCTGCTGATGTTTACCCCTCCTCTGCTTCTCACATTTCTGTTCCCTTTTTTTTCTCTTCCCTCCCTCCTCTGCAGCCTCCCAACACTGCGCCAGGTAGCCTTGTCTGCACACACTGCCAGGCAGCAGTGTTTCCTCTTCCCTACCCCATCCTTGCTGCCCCTCCCCCTTCTCTGCTCCCCTACAGATTGTTGCTCCCATTCGAAACGTTTCAATTGCAGAGTGGTCTGAGCAGCCAGAGATAGTAGTAAGGTGTGCATGATATGTACTTCTTTGTGTGAATTCATGTGGGTTTTTCTTTTCTGATGAAGACTTAGGCCAAAAGTTAAAGGTTTAACAGGCTTTTCATTGTGTCTGCAACACAACATCTCATCTTTACGGTGAGTAGTAATCTATTCAGCTTACAATTTAATACTTACTTTCATAGATTGCATTACTGCACTGGAAGTCAGATTTTATGTAATATACATGTTATATGATATTTTATTAATATACATTAATTGTTTCAACTGAGATATTTGTCAGTGGAGTTTGGAGTAGGAGTAATTGTCCACCAACAAATACTTTATGCCCCTCTTAAATGATACTGTACTTTGTTCCATGGTCCAGTCACATTAATGTGACCACTGTCTTTGTGCAGTAACCACTCAAGATGGCAGTACTGGTAGTGGAGGGTGCGGATACTTGGAAAACAGTACAGCGATTGTTGTAATGCAGAAATGGAGTGATTTACCTGACATTCAAAAGGGCATGATCACTGGCTTTCAGGCCAAGGGTAGAAGCACATCCAAAATAGCTGACTTTGTGAACTGTTTGTGCGCCACCAGGGTTAAAGTGCAGCAAGTATGGCAAAATGGTGGTATCTGAAACCAGCACCAAGGCAGCTGCGGAAACATAAGCCATAGATGACAGGGGTGAATTATGACCGTGGAGATATATGAATAGATATGTTGAGCAAATGACCACCCACACAAACCAGGGGATACCATCAGTGTCTCCTCAATAAGCATTCAGTTAATGCTGTGTATATGGTCCTCCACAGCAGGCACCTTTTTCAAGCAAACATACTGATTGCTGTTACCTAGTGACAAAGGCTGGAATTCGCAGGCTAATACTGCAACTGGACATCTGCTGAATGGAGACAGGTGACGATGAATCAATTTTTATGCTCCTTCGGCCAGATGGTCATTAGAGTGTACGGCCCTGCAATAATCATCATAAGGGTCCAGGCTAGGCAAGGGAACATTATGGTCTGGGAAATGTTTTTATGGCATTTCCTGGGTAAATCTGTGATTCTGGGAGACACAATGGATTAACGTAAGTATGTGTCTATCCTTGGGGGCCATGACCACTCTATATGCAGTTTGTTTTTCTCTTGGTACAATGGCGTCCATCAGAAAAACAATACAACATGTCACACAACTAGCAGAGTATGTGCATGGTCCAATGAGCACCAGGATGAGTGTACCATGCTCCCCTGGGCACTCAACTTCCCAGATATAAACTCAATCAAAAATCTGTAGGACCACCTCAATGGGCAGTCTGCACCATGAATCTGCAACAGGGAAACCTAGCACAGTTGGCCACAGCGCTGGAGTTGGCATGGCTCTACATGCCTGTCAGTGCTCCCAGGGGGCTCACCACTCTTTGGTGGGTTCAAGCTTGGCTACCACAGGGGTCCTGCCTTGCAGCACCTTTCCCCTTCCATGCTGCATGTCTATCCTCTTGCTATTCTTTTTCTCCTCCCTTGGGGAACATGTCTGGGATGCTGTAGGAAATGTGTTCTGCATATTCAGTCACCAATATCAGAACAGTCTCTCCATTGTCTTTCATTCCTTCTTTCTTTTTTTCATTACCCTTCTCCTATCCTTCCTCTGCTTCTACATTGGAAGTTCCTCTTTTTCTTCTTCCTCCCTGTGTGCTCCTGAAGGCCAGCCCACATGTCTGGCAAGTAACAGGTGACTGGGTAATGCATAATTCCAAGACCAGGTTGACACATTGGGTTTGCACGTACCCCCTGGCAAAAGCCAGGCCCAGGGAGGGGTGATTGCCTGAGCTACTACCTTCCCACATTGCCGATAGGTCCCTCTGTTGGGTGTTCAGAAGGTGTGAACAATCACCTATGGTGGAGTGCCCCCTTCTGAGGGGGTCTCCACTTGGAAGGAGAGTGCCATTGGAGATGTTAGCAATCATGGGGGATTTTTTCGCAATGAGCCAATCGTCTTTTTCACCGTCAACGTCTGCCAAATGTAAATGGAATGAGGCTAATGATTCAAAGAGCCTCCCAGCTGTGCCATGGTTCCCCATGGTTTCACATACTGAAGATGGTCAGTCCTTTCCTGTGGTAAATCTGTTTACTATTCAGAAAGAAGTTGATGCAATTGCTGGCTCTGTGAAATCCTGCTCTCGTTTGTGAAATGGCACTTTGCTTTCGGAGACTACTACTGATTCTCAAGCACAACAATTGCTTGAACATTCGCTCCTCCATGGTTATCCTGTTGATGCAAAGGCCTATTGCATGCTGAATTCTTCCCATGGTGTTATTTACACTAGGCTGCTCGATAGTCTGACTGAGGCATAAGTCCAAAAGTACCTCTCTGATCAGAGTGTCATTGCAGTCCATCAGGTGAACAAAAAAGTAGATGCATCCTTAGTGCCCACACACACTCTTTTTCCCACTTTTGATAGAGTGGTTATTCTGTCAAAGATCAAAGCAGGCTATGAAGTTATCAAAGTACGACTGTACATTCCGAACCCAATACACTGCTACCAGTGTCATCATTACAACCACACTCGAGAGCCGTTTTGACATCCGGCCAAATATGTAACAAGTGATAGGGATGCTCCTCCTCCTTCTCACTGTATCAACTGCAATAGTGACCATGCCATCTCATCCCGAGATTGTTCCATGTAGCTCAATCTGGGTGAAGGACAAAGCTCCTTACCCGGTTGCTCGCAAGTTTCTGGCCAGTTGGAAACTCTGTGTTCTTCCATCTGGCACCTACAGTACTGTTCTTGCTACATCTTGCTCCACAAAAGACGTGGCCACACAGACATGTGACCTCAAATTTAGCACCACGGTTGTACAATCGCCCAGTGTAATGGCAGCATCCCCGCCTCCTCATGCAGCTTTGTAACAAGCCACCAAATTTTCACCTCACAGGGCAAAGTCACCTACTACACAACCGGCACACCATAGAGGACAGAAGCAATACTCCCACAAAGACTTCCTACATCCCTCCAGCCAACAAACATCTGAGTCTTCTTCTGCCAACTGGAAAGGCTCCAAGAAGTCAAGCCAAGGGAAGTGGCCTTCTCCTTCACCAACTCAGAGCTCCTCTCCAATGGTGTTGCCGCATGGTACCCTTGCCCGGCTGACCTCCGTGTTGCCAGTGAGCACCACTAACTGTTTTTCTGCCCTTGACTCCGCAGACCGACAGAAGGAGAATGCCAATGCTTCTGCAGACCTCACGGAGCAGCATCCTCCTGACTCTGTAGCAGCAAGTCTTTGAAGGTTGCCACTCGGCAGCCCCCAAGGTGACACCCCTTCATTTTTTCCTCCTCCAATGGAATGTTTGCACCTTTGATCCAACAAAGTGCTGCTATTAGAATCGCAGTGTCCACTTGTACTCTGCCTCCAAGAAACAAAATTGCATCCTCACGGCAACTTTGAGCTCTCACATTTCTTCCCAGTCTGCTTTGACCTTCCCCCCAAGGATGGCACTCCGTCCCATGAGGGAGTCATGCTGCTCGTCCAGGATAATGTTAACAGTCAACCCATCTCCCTGACTACCTGGCTCCAAGCTGTTGCAGTCCAAATTTTTGTTACGCATTTGACCTTTTCCCTTTGTACCATTCACATCCCTCTGCCATTCGGGATCACAAGGGCAGAATTCTTCCAGCTTATTGGGCAACTCCCTCGCCCCTTTCTGCTGCTTGGTGACTTCAATGCACACGATACCCTTTGGGGTTCGCCCAGAACCTGTCAGAGAGGTGCCCTCTTGGATGACCTCAGTCACCTTAACGTCATCTGCCTTACATGGGAGCACCCACATTCCTTTCAGACTTCACATACACCTATTTCCATTTGGACCTCTCCTTCTGCACTGCCCAGATTGCCCATTATATCGAGTGGTCCATTCTCTTTGACACTTACTCACACAACCATTTCCCATGTGCCATCCGATTGCTGAATCCTACCCCACCTACATGCACACCCAAATAGCAGCTTTCTAAGGCCGACTGGAGGCTTTACTCCTCCCTGGCGACCTTTGATGAACAACATTTCTCTAGTTACAATGACCACTTGGAATATCCTTACAGCCGCAGAACTTTCCATTCCTTGCATTTCTTCTTTACTGTGCCATGTCCCGGTCCCTTGGTGGACTGAGGCATGCTGCGATGACATTCACGAGTCGAGACATCCTCTCCGCATTTTTGTCATCCTATGATGGCAAACTGCATTCATTATAAACAACTGCATGTACAGTGTCGTCACATTCTTCAGGATAGCAAAAAAGCTAGCTGGATTCCATTTATTAGTTCTTTTAACAGTTCTGCTACCTCTTCCGTAGCGTGGGCCACCCTCCGATGGCTCTCTAGGACCAAGGGCCGTTCCGCAATTTCCAGCCTGACAGCAGCAGATGATGTCATAGTGGACCCTATTGCTATCTGCAACATGTTGGGCCGCCACTTTTTGGGGATTTCAAGCTCCTCCCATTATCACTCTGCCTTCCTCCATCAGAAATGAGTGGAGGAAGATTCGGCAATTCCCTTCTCTTCCCAGAATAGTGAGTGCAACGATGCTGCCTTTACTATAAGAGAGCTACATCGTGCTCTCACTTCATCCCAATCCTCTGCCCCAGGGCCAGACGATGTTCACATTTAGAGGTTGCAGCACCTTTCTCTGCAGGTGAGCACTTTCTCCTTCATACGCAGAACGAGACACTGGCGTGAAGTCCTGTCATACCCATACCTAAGCCTGGTAAGGACAAACACCTTCCCTCTAGCTAAAGACCAGTTTCTCTCACTAGCTGTGTTTGCAAGGTGATGGAACGTATGATTCATGCCCAGCTGGTATGGTGGCTCGAGTCTCGCTATTTACTAACAATTGCACAGTGTGGATTTTGAGCATGCCATTCTGCAGTTGACCATCTTGTCACTTTGTATACCCATGTCATGAATGGATTTCTGTGGAAATCTCAGATTGTCACCATGTTTTTCAATTTCGAGAAAGCGTACGACACATGCTGGAGGAGTGGTATCATCTGTACTGTCTACACGTGGGTTTTCCATGGCCGCATGCCCTGTTTCTTTCAGGAATTTTTAAAAGACAGAATTTTCAAGGTAAGTGTGGGTTCTGCCTTGTCAGACGTGTATCCAGGAAACTGTTGTGCCTCAGGATTCCATCCTGAACGTCATCCTTTTTGCTACTGCCATTAACCCTATAATGATGGCCTGTCTCCCACCGGGCATCTCCAGCTCCCTTTTTGTTGACGATTTTGGCATCTATTGCAGTCCCCCACGAACCTCTCTCATTGAGCGGCATCTTCGGTGATGTCTCTATCGCCTTTACTCATGGAGCATCGACAATGGCTTTCATTTCTCCGCTGACAAAATTGTTTGTATAAATTTTTGGCAGTGCAATTGGTTTCTTCCAACATCTTTACATCTTGGGCCTGTTGCTTTTCCGTTTGTTGAAACCACAAAATTCCTGGGGCTCATGCTCAATAGGAAACTTTCTTGGTCCTCCCACATGTCTTACCTGGCAGCCCACTGTATGTGGTCCATCAATGTCCTATGTGTCATCAGTAGTACTTCCTGGGGAGCAGATCAAACCACCATCCTCCATTTGTACCGGTCCCTTGTCTGCATAAAACTCGACTATGGGTATTTCGTTTGTGCATCTACTCGTCCGTCCCTCTTACACCATCTAAATACTACCCACCATCATGCCATCTGTTTAGCCACTGGCACCTTTTACACTAGCCCAGTTGAGAGTCTGTATGCAGAAGTTGGTGAACTAGCGCTGTCCTACCACCATGACTTTCTCTTCAGCAGATATGCATGCCATTTGTGTGCCTTAGGTGGTCATCGATCCTATGCCTCCTTCTTTGATATCTCCTTTGATAGCTACTACATTGCGCGTCCCTCTTCTCTGTTACCTTCTGGAGTTCGCTTTCGGCTCTTGTTCCAGCAGCTTAACTTTATACTACCTGCCACTTTCCCGATGGGTGTGAACCCTTCACCAACTTGGCTTCATGCGGCGGCCCGTGTTCACCTTGTCCTTCATTCGCTTCCTAAGGACACTATTCCTGCCTCACTCTAATGTCTTCAGTTTCACGACCTTCACACAGAACTTAGCGATAGTGCCTTTGTGTAAACTGATGGCTCTCGGACTGACCCTGGTGTCAGGTGTGCCTTCATCATTGGCATCGACATTTTTTGTTATTGGCTTCAAGAACACTGATCAGTGTTTACAGCATGGCTCTTCGCCCCGCATCAGGCCACACAGTACATCTGGTCACACAGGCTTTTCAATTGCCTCACGTACTCCGACTCTCTGTGTCCTTCAAAGCCTATGTGTGCTGTACATTGTCCATCCCCTAGTCCAAGGTGTCCAGGAAATCTGTCACTTGCTCACTCTTGATGGAGTCACCGTTGTGTTTATGTGGGTTTTTGGTCACATCAGTCTGATAGGAAACAAGGCCGCTGACGCTGCTGCCAAGGCTGCAGTCCTTGTGCCTCAGGCTGCTAGTTCTTACATTCCTTCCAATGATCTCCGCATTGCCGCTCATCAGCAGGTGGTGTCACTATGGCATCACTACTGGTGCTCCCTTCATATGAATAAGCTCTGGGCTATTAATCCTCTCCCAGCAGCTTTGACGACCTACTCTCAGCCCACTTTCCATGAGAAGATCACTTTAGTTAGGTTGCATATCAGGCTCTGTCTTTTTAGCTATCACCCTTTGTTAAGTGGTGCTCCCCCACCTCTTTGTGCTCATCGCCTTCAACCTTTGATGGTCTGCCATTTCCTGACGGAATGCCCTTTTATGAACCACTTACGTTCTCATTTGTGTTTGCCGTCTGACTTATTGACCTTTTTAGCAAATGACGCGCGGGCTGTCGACCGTGTTCTACTTTTCATCCATCTTAGCAATATGGCGAAGGACATTTAATCTTTAGTTCCAGATTTCCATTTCTCTAGGGCATATTTTATACCTCTTTCTCCGTGTCCCCGTTTTTATCTCTCTTCTCTTCCGTCCATTGGTATTAACATGTAGTCATTTTCAACTCCTCTCTTTGTCTTCATATTCCACAGTTCTAACGTGGGCGCGAATGACCCTAGTTATTTTTGCGCCCTAAAACAAAACAAATGCCTGTCAGTACCTTCCAAAACCTCACTGATTCTCTTCCTGCACATACACGCTGCAAAAGATAGTTATACAGGCTTCTGATAGGTGGTCACATTAATGTGACCGTATCATGTAAAAGCTAAACTTATAATAGCTGCAGGCAAGTTATAGAAAATTTGTGTTCCTGGGTAACGGGTATCTTTGTATATCAAAGTTAATCAGTTTAAATACAAGACTATTCTTATTTGTAGTAGACTTTAAAGGAGTTCTATTACCTGTTGCAAATTTAATTAAGGAATAAATATACTGACAAGCAGCAGCTAGTAGTCCCATTTCTTTGTACAGGCCTTTGCAGTATGCATTACCCAACCACGAGATTACTGCACTCAGCATCCCCTGGCCATGCAGTGACTTTAAAAAAAAAAAAAAAAAAACAAGTATAGTGATGACTAAAGATAATGCATCTCATTGTGAATGATTTCAAGACAGTTTTGCATATACTGTCACATGGTTCATTGTGTCCTCATGAAATATCACAATAACAAGTCACAATAGCCAACCTAAGTGCCCTCACTCCCAGATGCAGTATTGTGGTCACCTAATAGTTAAATTAACACCACAAATAATTCGTGTTCATTGTTGTTGTTGTTCTTGTTATCATCTTCTTTAGTCCAAAGACTGATTTAATGCAGTTCTCCACCTAGTATATCCTGTGCAAGCCTCTTCATTTCTGTTGCTACCTACAACATTTGAATCTTCTTGCTGTATCCTTCCCTTGGTCTCCCTCCGCAATTTTTACCTCCCACACTTACTTTCATTACCAAACTGACGATTCCTTCCAAACTGACGATTCCTTGATGCCTCAGGATGTGTCCTATCAACTGTTCCCTTCTTTTAGTCAAGTTGTGTCATAAATTTTTCGTCAGTTATATTCAGTATCTCCTCATTAGTTACTCAATGTACCCACGTAATCTTCAGCAATTTTCTGAACACATTTCAAAAGCTCCTAATCTCTACGAATTGCACATCATACACTTTTCACTTCTATACAAGGTGACACTCCAGACAAATACCTTCACAAAAGACCATATAATACTTACGTTTACATTAGATGTTAACAAATTTCTCATTTTCAGAAATGCTTTTATTGCTATAGCCAGTCTGCATTTTATATTCTTTACTTCAGTTATAATCAGTTATTTTGCTGCACAACTCATCTATTAGTTTTAGTGTCTCATCTTATAATGTAATTCCCTCAGTGTCACCTCATTTAATTCAAATATATTCCACTACCCTTGTTTTACTTTTGTTGGTGATCTTCTCATATTCAAAATCCTTTGCTGTTCCTGACAGCATAACAAAGCCATGAGCAAACTGCGAAGTTTTTATTTATTATTCCTGTACTTTAATTCCCTTTCCAAATTTGGTTCAAATGGTTCAAATGGCTCTGAGCACTATGGGACTCAACTGCTGTGGTCATCAGTCCCCTAGAACTTAGAACTACTTAAACCTAACTAACCTAAGGACATCACACACAGCCATGCCCAAGGCAGCATTCGAACCTGCGACCGTAGCAGTCGCACGGTTCCGGACTGCGCGCCTAGAACCGCGAGACCACCGCGGCCGGCTTTCCAAATTTCTCCTTTTTTTCTTTAACTGCTTGCGCAATGTACAGATTAAATAACATTGAGAACATGTTACAACCCTGTCTCGTTCACTTCTCAACCACTGCATCTGTTTCACATCTTTCAACTCTTATAAGTGCAGTCTGGTTACCACACAAGTTGTGAAAAACTTTTTACTCTCTATTTTATCTCTGGAATGTTCAGAGAGTGTATTCCAGTCAGCACTGCCAAAAGCTTTCACTACATATACAAGTGCAATAAGTAGATTTCTTTAACTTATGTTCTAAGATAAATCATAGGTTCAGTAAGGCTTCGCGTGTTCCCGCATTTCTTTCCCGCCCGATGTCGAATTCTACCAATTTTTTCATTCTTCTGTACATAATTTGTGCCAGTATTTTTCAATTATGACTTATTACACTAATGAATCAGTAGTATTCACACTGACTTATTTGGTGTTGGAGTTATTGCATTCTTCTTCAAATCTGAGGGTATTTAACCTGTCTCACACATCTGGTGCATCTGGTAGAATAATTTTCCTAGCTATCCCAAAGATTTCAATAACTCAGAGAGGATGTGATCTACTCCAGGGGCCTTATTTCAACTTAGTTCTTTCAATGCTCTCCCATCTCTTCTTTGTTTACTTCCTGTGGTGTCACCGCCAGACACCACACTTGCTAGGTGGTAGCTTAAATTGGCCGCGGTCCATTAGTACATGTCGGACCCGCGTGTCGCCACTGTCAGGATCGCAGACTGAGTGCCACCACAAGGCAGGTCTCGAGAGACGTACTAGCACTCGCCCCAGTTGTACGGACGACATTGCTAGCGACTACACGTACGAAGCCTTTCTCTCATTTGCCGCGAGACATTTAGAATAGCCTTCAGCTAAGTTAATGGCTACGACCTAGCAAGGCACCATTTGTAACATTGCATGTATCTCAAGATAGTCTCACTTGTATCATCAAGAATGCTGTATACAAATAAGGATTAAAAGTTAAGTATATTCCATAGCTACGTTCTTTTCTTTATTGCATTCATTACGAATCCTGTTCCAGACTTCGCGCCAGTCGGCGTGTGTGTACGTGTGCCCTTTCGGCTACCCGTCACTGTGGACTGGCTGCCTTGTCAGTCCACTACACTTCCTCTTCCCTTTCTATAATACTGCCTTCAAGTTCCTCTTCCCTTTCTATAACACTGCCTTCAAGTTCTTTCCTTGTATACACCTTCCATGTATTCCCTCAACATTTCAGCTTTCCCTTCTGTGCTCAGTACTTACTGACTTGCTGTCTGAACTTTTGGGACACATATAACTGTCAGTCTTTCCTACAAAGGTTTGTTTGATTTGCATTTGACAGTGTAAAAACATGGCTCCGGCTAAGTGAATTGACACACGTATCACTGGTGTAGTACCTGCAGATGAGCAGAACTGATTGTCTTTTAAAAAATGAGGGTGAGACTATTTGCCAAACTCTGTTTACCATTTCTTCTGTTTCTGTATGTATGCTTCAATTGATTACAATACTAGTGACATCTGCAAAAACAAGTAACTCTGTTTATTGTGTATTAGACAGAAAATCATTCACATACACAAATCAAAAAGAAGTTTTGCATCACCTTGGTTCCGAGAACCTGTACAGAACCTGTACAGAAAATTGGAACAGAGATCAACATGAACATCATTTCTGCCCTTTTTATTGCTCATGAAAACCACACACTGCTTGTTGTACTACCATACAGTGAGGCGTTCACAGTGGTGGTCCAGATTGATGAAGACAACGGTACCTTCAATACCCAGTAGTAAATCCTCTTGCATTGATGTATTGTATTCATCATGGCATACTACCCAAAAGTTCATCAAGGCACTACTCCTCAACAGTGATTCAGCGTAGATCCCTCAGAGTGGTTGGGGGTTACATTGTCCATAAACAGCCATCTTCAATCTACCCCAGCCATGTTCTATAGGTTCCATGTCTGGAGAACATGCTGGCCACTCTAGCCAACCGATGTCGTTATCCTGAACGAAGTCATTCACAAGATGCACACGATGGGGGCATGAATTGTCATCCATGAAGACAAATGCCTCGCCAATATGCTGGTGACATTGCTACACTAACGGTTGGAGGATGGCATTCACGTATCATACAGCCATTACTGCGCCTTCCATGACCACCAGTGGCGTATGTCGGCTCCATATAATGCCACCCCAAAACAGCAAGGAACCTCCACCTTGCTGCACTCGCTGGACAGTATGTCTAAGCCATTCAGCCTGACTGGGCTGCCTCCAAAAATGTCTCCGATGATTGTCTGATTGAAGGCATATGGGACGCTCATTGGTACAGAGAATGTGATGCCAATCCTGAGTGGTCCATTCGGCATGTTGTTGGATCCATCTGTACCACGCTGCATGGTATCATCACTGCAAAGATGGACCTCGCCATGGACATCGGAAATGAAGTTGCACATCATGCACCCTATTGTGCACAGTTTGAGTCATAACACGACATCCTGTGGCTGCACAAAAAGCGTTATTCAACATGGAGGCGTTGCTGTCAGGGTTCCTCCGAGCCATAATTCGAAGGTAGCGGTCATACAGTGCAGTAGTAGCCCTTAGGCGGCCTGAGTGAGCCATGTTTCAACAGTTCCTGTCTCTCTGTATCTCCTCCATGTCCAAACAACATCACTTTGGTTCACTCCGAGATGCCTGGACACCACTTGTTGAGAGCCCTTCCTGGCACAAAGTAACAATGCAGACACAATCGAACCACGGTATTGACCTTCTAGGTATGGTTGAACTACAGACAAAATGAGCCATGTACCTCCTTCCTGGTGGAATGACTGGAAATGATTGGCTGTTGGACTCTCTCCATCAAAAAGGTGCTGCTCATGCATGGTTGTTTACATCTTTGGGCAAGTTTAGTGACATCTCTGAAGTTAAAAGGACGGTGTCTGTGATACAATATCAATAGTCAATGTCTATCTTCAGGAGTTCTAGGAACCGGGGTGATGCAAAACTTTTTTTGGCGTGTGTATATGCGCAACGAAGTAGACCTAAGAATGAGCCTTGGGGAACCCCATTCGTGATTTATTTCCAGACTATACTGATTGAATTACTAAGTACAACCTTCTGAATTCTTTTGGTTAGATGAGATTATCCACTGGTTGCCTATACCATAAATTCCATTAAACGTCAATTTATCTGGGAGAATATTGTGATTCACACAGTCAAATGCCTGACGTGGCTTGCAGAAAATACCAACTGGCGCTATTTTGTTATTTAATGCTTTTATAATCCTGTTAGTGAACATGCAAATGGCATTCTCAGTAGAGCTAAACTTCTCGAACCCAAACTGTGATTTGCTGAGATGACTCCCGTGGGTGTGGAACAAGTCAGACAGTATCACATAAAAAACAAACATCTGAATATAATACTCACTAACCTGATCATTTTTCAAGAGATTGTCAAAACAGATGAATTCATTACAATAAACTGGACCTAATAATATTTACAGAATTAATGCTCTATCAGAATGAAACAGTTATAAATTTGTAATACACAAAATACCTAATATTGACTGTTGTGACCAACTACTGGTCTAACGGTCCCTGTTAAGATATTCATGTATAAAGTAGAAGGGGTTACATATCAAAAAGTCTTTCAAACACTGTTTAAACTATGCTTTATCTGAAACCAAGTTTTTTTATGGTTGATGGCAATTTATTGAAAATGTGTGTTCCCGAGTATTGGACCTCTTTCTGGACCAAGGTAAGTGATTTTAGGTTTTACATAGATTGTTCTTATTCCTAGTGTTGATACTATGTATTGAGCTATTGGTTGGAAACAGAGATCTATTACTTGCAACAAATTGCATTAAGAAATAAATGTACTGAGAAGTAGTGCTTAGAATATAAAGTGAGTCTTATTACTTACCACCTCTATTATCATAAACACTAGACTACTTAGATTTTAAGGATTTTGCGATGGATGCTACTTCTTTGAGAGATGTGGGTGTCATTTCCATTTTACTGAAGTTATTTGTAAATACAGCAACTGCAATGAGCAATAAAATGTTGGCTTGGTTCCTCCTTTTATGCAGTATGATCAGCCCCAATTGAACAGCTCTGTCAGGAGAGTCAATATGGAGCTAGATCAGCTGCTTCGGTCAGCTACTTTGTCAGGCATAGGTTTGATTCCTGTTGGTAGGTAGGTGGTACTTCACAAGACATGGCCTGCTTTTCAGTAGGAAAGGGAAGGGTGAACTGGCTGGGATGATAGCAAAATCTTAAGGGGGGGGGGGGGGGGCACTGAAACTCATGGGAATATTTCTTTTTTAGGCTAAGATCAGCTGTCCAATCGTCCAACATTGATTGAAATTAAGCTTAATGAGAAGCTCAGACAGGCAGGTACAGGAGATGTTATCACAAGATTCTCATAACAGTACAGTAAAAACTCGCACACACACACATATCCATCCACACATATACAGACACAAGCAGACATACATGTGTGTGTGTGCGAGTGTATACCTGTCCTTTTTCCCCCTAAGGTAAGTCTTTCCGCTCCCGGGATTGGAATGACTCCTTACCCCCTCCCTTAAAACCCAGATCCTTTCGTCTTTCCCTCTCCTTCCCTCTTTCCTGACGAAGCAACCGTTGGTTAAGCTTGAAATTTTGTGTGTGTGTTTGTGTGTTTTTTTATTGTGTCTATCTACCAGCGCTTTCCCGTTTGGTAAGTCATGGAATCTTTGTTTTTAATATATTTTTCCCATGTGGAATGTTTCTTTCTATTTTATATATATATAAAAATTACCTTGCGTAAAGAAAACTTTGTTAGAGTGACGCGTTCCACATCATTACAAAATGTCGCATTCATGATCTATGGAACAAGTATTAATGTATGTATGTATGACTGGACTCAAATACTCCATTGCGCTGTTTACCAAAAATGATAACCCCAAGCTGTCATTAACAGAAACAAAGTACTTGTTTATGAGGTTTGCAACACTACATGCACTTGTTACCAATGTCACATTTATTTTTAGAGCTACCTGTTCCTCTTTGTTTCTGGCCCCACCTGTCTCTGTCTTCCCTATATCTCACATAGTTTTCATTTTTTGCCTGATGTAATTATCTTTTTCTCGTGACAAAGCTGCTTAAATTTCTGGATTACTTGCTTTATTGTTCCACACTATATCGTTATTCCTCGTGTAATCCATGGCTTATTTTTAGACTTCTGTTTCATTTGAGTTACCTTTAGGGGAAAACAGTTTTAAAAAGATGAAATAATTTTATTAATGAATGCTTTGTATTTTCCATTTGAGTCAGAACTGTAAACATCTGTGCAGTTCATGTCTTTGAACAACAGCCTAAAATTCTGGTGACTGATTTATTACCCTCCCGTACTCAGATTTAATATATTTTTTTTCCTGACAAGTTTCAACATTAAACACAAGATGCTATATGTCATGAACAGATAGCCCATTTATTATTGATTTTGTAATATCACTTTTTTTTCTTGACATGTCTACAAAGACATTACAATGGGCCATTCCGTGCCAAGTGGTCTAATATCGACAAATGTTCCCAGATGACCCTCATGGATTTTGATTAAATTTTGTATGAACATTCACACATGTTCTCAATGAACACTGGTAAAGCTTCAGTTTCAGAAATTCAATACTTGCAGAGATATAGTCACTTGTTTGAAACCATAGCACAGCTTCCAATAGTGCATCCTTGAATTTTCGGCAACTTTGAGATGAGATATCTCTGTAAGTATTTGCATGAAAGAAACAAAACTTGGCCATCTTATACAACTTTTAGAGCTCCTTAAAGTGAAATATTAAGAAAAGGATTTCTGAGCAATTTTCATATAGATAATATGAAGCAAAGTTGGGCGAAAAAATAGCTGTTTAAAAAAAATGCGAACTTTAGTTTTTTATATCTCCAAAAGTAATTGTGCAATGTACATGAAACTTTGTACACCATAACTCACCAACACAAGGTCTTAGAATATAAAATTTCATTCTCCTATTGCTTTCCATTATTTCACAAATCTAGGGTGAAGTTGACGATTTTTCAAAAAGTGCTAAAAATGGGTATTTTTAGTCAATTTTTTCATAAAAGTGTTTTCTCCAACCTCTCCTAAACTATGGTCATTAGAAAGAGCATATTCTAAACTATCTAGAAAAGTGGATTTGGTTTTGCAATGCAAGCATATAAGGCCCATCATCAAAGAGGCGCACTGAAAGTTTGAACACATTTTTCTGGCACTCAAATTATACCTGAAACCTTTTATTATGATTAATAAATGTTTATTAGTGCCTTGAATAATTAAAATAAAAAGATCTGGTAAATAAGCAATGAGACTGTCAGAAAAACTTGAAAACTATGAGAAGTAGCACTTCTGCTTTTATCGTAAGTGTTCATCTGCATAAAACTCTTCTCATTTGTATAAAAAAAAAAAAAAAAAAAAAAAAAAAAACAGAGAGATCATAAAGAATTCAATGAATAATAGGTTCATATTTTTTGTACTTCTCAAAATTGTTAATATTTACAAGTGGAAAATGACCTAATTTTTGTATTCAGTTGTATAAAACATTTTTCCAAAAAAGAATCAGTTTGCTTGAACCATGCATCAAGTGATGTAAATTTTCCGATCAATATTGCAGAGATTTTAATACCTAGGTGTTGTAACCTGTGAATTTTTGTCTTAAAGTTATTAGGGAAACGTGAAATTGGTTGGTTAAACATCTAAGAGTTTTAATTTTGTATTTAATCACACTTAAATGTAGCCTACTACCTTGGTAAATACGTAGCCACTAGTTTCACAGAGAAAATTCATAGGATTCGCTGTTTATAGAAAATATAATGGCAACAAGTACTTTAACAATCAGACTGTTTCATTATGGTGAGCCTTGTTTGAACAATCAGTATTTCAGTGCTGTGTCTGCAGCATAGTGAGTGGGTTCTCTTGAGTGAGTGTGGCTTGTTAAGTGATTCGTAAGACCATCAAAGTTTGTAATCTAATTTACAAAAAATTGTTTTGATTGTGTCTTTTATAGCATATATCTCTTATTAGATTTTTTCATTGGTATTATACATTGTGTATAATTTCATTCAATAGCAATTTGTCTGAAAATTAAGCAGATTATTTTGCACTTAGAGGCCAAATACATTATTTAGTTACTGATTAGAGATGGATGCAGAAGGGAACAGCATACCTTCCTGCTCAATTGGGCAAGGAGATAGTGGAACAAAGTGTCATGTCACTTTCTTTGCCAAAAAAGGTGCTTTAAAATGGTTTGCGGATTTTAGTGATGAGGAAAAAGAGTTGTTGGTCCGACGTTCTGAAGCAAAGCTGGACAATACCTCTCAAGTTTGCCTACACCATGAAGCCCTGTTATTGACACAATATGAGAGGTTACAAAAAAAAAATGCTTCAATCCCTTTGGGAAGGTGAATCATAATGTTAAGGCAGGAATTCGAACTCTTGAAACTGAAACAGCTAATAAGGCTTCTGATATGTTGAAGAAGCAGCTTGTTAATGACATAAAGCCAGGTCAGAAAATTTGTCCAGCTTGCAGGACTACCTTAAATAAATACTTCTACGAAGCTTTATCAGCCTCATCATCACATTCTGATGAGGACTTTACACCAAAAGAAGAATTAAATAGTAGCTTGTTGTCTATCGGTATTTCACCCCTGAAGAGAACAGTAAGCTACAGAGATAAGCCCCAATACGTGAAGAAGAAAATTCAAAAGGCTCAAAATCTAATTAAAAACAGAATTGTAAATGCAATGGGAGTAAACTGACAAATTGAAGATGCTAGTGGAATTAAGGAATGTGGAAACTGTGCTGACTATGCACATTTGCTGACCGAACTGAAAGCCAAGATGCAGAATGCAATTCGTAAAGAACAGATGCAAATTTTAACCTTGGCACCTGTAAGTTGGACAGTCAGGCAAACAGCAGCTCAGTTCGGTGTGTCCGAAAGAATGGTGAAGAATGCTCAGAAGCTTAAGGCAGAGAATGACATTTTGGCACTTCCCGAAATTAGGCAAAGCAGGAAATTACCAGCAGAAGTTGTTAGTAGAGTGCGAAATTTTTTTGAAGATGATGAGTATAGTAGGCTGTGCCCTGGAAAAAAAGATAGTATTTCAGTTACACTTTTAGATAGAAAGACATACATGCAGAAAAGCTTGTTACTTTGCAATTTACAGGAAATGTATGTTATCTATAAGAATATAAATGGTCCAGAAATAGGGTTCTCAAAGTTTTGTGAACTTAGACCCAAATGGCGTGTAACAGTAGGATCAGCTGGAATGCATGCAGTTTGCGTCTGTACAATTCACTAAAATGTTAAGCTTATGCTTAGCGGAGCTGATATATGTGAAAATTATAAGGAGATTCTCAGCAAGGCAGTTTGCAGTTTGAACTCTAAACAGTGCATGCTACATCGCTGTGAAAGGTGTCCTGGGCCCGAAGCTATAGCATCTGAAATTGCTAGCTATTTCCTAGATCATGAGCCACAGGAAGTTATTGTGTTTAAGCAATGGATACATACCGATCGGGACACACTGTACACGAAGCAAATGGTAGTGGATGAATTTATTGAAGATAAAAAAAATAAAATATGGAGTCTGTGATGCCATCATTACATTGCCAAGCATCAAAGCTTGCATCTTAAAGACCTTAAATGTCATCTGAAAGACGAAGAGCTTGTTGCCCTAATGGATTTTGCAGAAAATTATTCCTTTATCACTCAGGATGCTGTGCAAGGCTTCCACTGGGACAATGGTCAAGCAACAATTCATCCATTTGTTATCTACTTTCGTCAAAATGAGAAAGTAGAATCTATAAGTTTTTGCATTATCAGTGATTGTTTGTGGCATGACACTATTACAGTTCACGTTTTTATCAAGGAGCTCATCAAATATATAAAAGCACGGTTTGCACAGATATCCCAAATTCATTATTTCAGTGATGGTTCCAGTGCTTAATATAAAAATTTCAAGAATTTCCTAAATTTATTTTATCATAAGAGTGATTTTGAAATGACAGCCGAATGGAATTTTTTTGCTACTAGTGATGGGAAATCACCTTGTGATGGGATTGGAGGTACAACAAAGCGGTTAGCGGCAAGAGCAAGCTTGCAACGGCTTGCTCTGAAAAGATTAATGGAATTAAATTTGCTTTCGTCAGTAAAGATGAAATTAAAAAAATATTGTGTCACAAGAAGAGAGGTTTAAAATTGAACAAACTGTAGCAGGCACTAGAGAAAATCATCACTTTTTAACTATTGATGAAACAACAATTCAGGTCAGCAGAGTTTCAAATGACTGTTCATCTTTTCCAGCTAAAATGGGTCACATTAATGAAGGAGGCATATTAATGTCTGCTCTCCAACCAGGACAAAATGTTGCATGCATCTATTAAAACATGTGGTGGATTGGGAATATCTGTGAGACCTCCACAGAGCAAAGGGATGCATTAATAAACTTTATGCACCCACATGGTCCAGCAAATTCATTTTATTGGCCACCAAGAAGTGACAAGTGCTGGGTTCCGGAACACCACATTATTGCAGTTATTCCAGCTCTATCAGCAAATTCGTCTGGCCGGCAATACACCATTCCTCTTGATATTCATCAGAAAATTAATGTAGCATATCAAAAATTAAAATAGGTTAGAGGAAACAATCTAAGGAACCCAAGAGTGCCTTCTAATTTTACACAGGGCACTTAAATAATTTTACTATCAGGCTTGGGAACCTGTGTAAAGAAACCCTTATCAGGCTTGGGATCCTGTGGTAAAGAAACCCACCCGTGGCTGTTGTTGCTAAGCTATCGGGCGTGGCCCCTATGGCAATGGGAATGCTGGTTTTCTCAGGTGAAATGTAACTAGCAGTGGTTAAGCCACCATGGACCATAGCAACTCATTTATACACTTCTTTTCCATGAGTAAGCTGGTGTTGTTCATTAAACAGGCAACTAATAATTAGATCATTATGCAAATAAATTTTACGATTTACATTCATTCTTAATGATAATTGTGTGTGTGTGTGTGTGTGTGTGTGTGTGTGTGTGTGAGAGAGAGAGAGAGAGAGAGAGAGAGAGAGAGAGAGAGAGAGAGAGAGAGAGATAGTGGGGGGGAGGTGAAAATTAAGAAATAACATTGTTTCTATTTTTATTCTTTTGCTATTCGGACTTAAGCTAGGTCCTATTCATCAGGACTTCTTATTTCACTTATCCCAGACATTAATAAACATGTATAAGGCAAAATAAAAGATTTAGGGTATAATTTGAGTGCCAGAAAAATGTGTTCAAACTTCCAGTGCACCTCTTTGATGATGCTACTTTTTAGGGCCTTATATGCTTGCATTGCAAAACCAAATCCGCTTTTCTAGATAGGTTAGAATATGCTCTTTCTAATGACCATAGTTTAGAAGAGTTTGGAGAAAACACTTTTATGAAAAAATTGACTAAAAATACCCATTTTTAGCACTTTTTGAAAAATCGTCAACTTCACCCTAGATTTGTGAAATAATGGAAAGCAATAGGAGAATGAAATTTTATATTCTAAGGCCTTGTGTTGGTGAGTTATGGTGTACAAAGTTTCATGTACATCCCACAATTACTTTTGGAGATATAAAAAACTAAAGTTCGCATTTTTTTTAACAGCTATTTTTTCGTCCAACTTTGCTTCAAATTATCCATATGAAAATTGCTCAGAAATCCTTTTCTTAATATTTTACTTTAAAGAGCTCTAAAAGTTATATAAGATGGCCAAGTTTTGTTTCTTTCATGCAAATACTTACAGAGGTGTCTCATCTCAAAGTTGCTGAAAATTCAAGGATGCACTATAGAAAGCTGTGCTATGGTGTTAAACAAGTGACTGTATCTCCGAAAGTATTGAATTTCTGAAACTGGAACTTTACCAGTGTTCATTGAGAACATGTGTGAATGTTCATACAAAATTTCATCAAAATCCATGAGGGTCATGTGGGAGCCTCTAGACCACTTGGCATGGAATGACCCCAATAGCAGTCTCAAAGCATTTACATACCCTAGTTGCAAAGTTGGCAGTAGGAATTAAATTGAATGATAGTGTTACTAATAGCAATAATTGTTCACTGACAGAACTTTTCAATAAATCTAAATTAAAATCAGCAGCAACCATGATTTTTTATTTTATCCTGTGAGATGGGATAACAGAGCTTCCAGATTTTTTATGATGAGATTAAAGTTTCCTGGTCGTGCATTCCTTCATCTATCTTGGGTCAACCATCTGCATCACAGGAAGTTGTGAAGATGAGATAAGAAGATGGATCACACTAGGGTGAGTGGCTATGAAGCAGCTCACCAAGATCTGGCAGAGCAGAGCAATAACAAATAGCACAAATATCCGGCTAGTTGAAACACTTGTGTTTTCTCTCTTCTTCTATGGTTGCGAAACACGGACACTTAAGGCCAGAGACAAACAGCGTATTGATGCGTTTAAGCTTTGGTGCTGGCATACGATGCTAGGCATAAAATGGACCAAAAGAAGAAAAAATGTGTCCATTATTGAACAACTCAGTATCTCCAGACGTCTTTCTCTTCGAGTCACCAAACAAATTCTCCAGTTCTTTGGCCATATTGTGAGAAGAGATGGAGAACATCTAGAGAAAATAATCTGGCAAGGAAAAATCGAGGGCACGAGGCCAAGAGGAAGAGCAGCGAGCAGATGGATAGATCAAATCAAGAAGATCTCCAGTCTACCTCTTCCGCAGGCACTAAGAGAAGCTGGCAACCGTCCGGGATGGAGACGCTTGGTTCATGGGGTCACAACGCTCAGCAACGAGCACAATTACTTATGATGATGATTATGAAAGTTTCCTGAAAGCGCTCCGTACATACCTACTATTATAAAGGACTTATTATGAAATACTACTTCTGTTGTACAACCTTCAACTGCTGCTCTGAGCAAAATTTATTAATATAAATATTCTTGAAGTCAAAACAGTTTCTGACAAATGTGGTAAATCATCCTTTCTCCATATTTTTACTGTTGCTCCATATATTACAGTCGAGACACTATTCTAGAATACACCACTTTCTCAAAAGTTTTGGAAAATGATATCAGCAGTGAAACAGGTTGATAGTTACTGACATCTCTCTCATCACCTTTCTTAAAGAGTGATTTAACAATGGCATATTTCAATCCCTCTGGGAAAAAGTCTTGAGCTAGTGATGCATTACATGTTTTGGGTAAGACTGGGCTTATTATATGGGAATAAATCTTTGGTACCCTACTGGAAAGATCATCAAAACAAGATGAGCTTTCATTTTTGAGAGACTGTATAATTTTATTAATTTCAGAAAGAGAAATTGGTGATACATTCATATGACTGAATGTTATGAGAGTTACGTTTTCAACATACTGCTATGATTTTTCTCTTGAACTGTTTGTCCCTATGCTCTCTACTGTATTTAAGAAGGATTGTTAAATATATTTGCTACCTGTGACTCATCATTTATAGTCTTTTCATTTAGTTCAGTAATAATGATATTTTATTCTGTGGCTGTTTGTCCTGTCTCTCGTTTCACTACATCCGATATGGCCTTTAGACTGTTGTCAGAATTACTAAAAAGAACAGACATTCAGTATTTACCTTACTGGAATATTAAACATCTGCTTTGTAGAACACGGTAAGTAAATAGGTAGGGTGAGCTGTACCGGTTTGGAGAGAGGGAAAAGTCACAAAAAAAACCTTAAATTAGGAAAGGCTACGGGCGCGGGAAAGAAATCAGCAAGCTACATACCACTGTTTACTCACGTCTACTGACAATTAATACATCTCGTGTCACATTGTTGCCACAAGTGATTTCTATTCTATGAACATCATCTATCATCTTTTGCGCAAGTGAAAAACCATCTAAGCCGCGAGCCTCTTTTTTTCTACATGGATACGGATTTCTATAATTACTGATGTACGGTATATAAATATCTATATGCGTTTGTTCTAAATAATTCCTTTGTGTTAGTCTAAACAGTCTATCATTTCTTCCCAAAAGGTGCTCGCGTATTCTGTAATGAAAAGCGTATAATCATTTCTCATCAACAATTTGTGTACAAACCCTAAATTTTCTGTGTCTGGTAATAAGACGTCATACGTAGTATTTCATGTGAGTCTATTAAGATGGACAGTATATAAACATTGCCCTTCTCTGCTGATCCACTTAGTATAAATAACACAAAGGGCCTGGAGACGAAATATTTTCATTACCCGTTGCAGAGACGTACAACAAACCCTATAGTGTTCTGATGTGTGTATGTTTTAAATCCAACGCCAGAGCAGAATCGCATTTTTCCGTACAGATGTCTCTGTAGACTACGGCCATAGTCAAAGTTAGGTTAGCTACACAGTTTCCGATAACTAGAATCAGTCGCTATGTTACCAAAAGTTTGAAAGGTGCAAGCTAAATCTATGAGACTTTATTCTGACACGTAGGTAATTGTAAATGTGAGCAGTTGACGATGGTATCGGACAGTGACAACTTCATCAGTTCCAACAACCGCGTCTCTGACTGTGTGTGTCTGAGACTACAGCAGGTGCCTCTTGTGACGTCATGTGTACACTCATTGCGTTAGTTGCCGACGGTGATTGAATCAGTAATGTGAAGTAAATTTCGTGTGTTTGTAATTTTATTTTACTTTAAATACAAGATAGTGAGAATGCGCTTTTCGTCCTGTGTGTTTGTGAAGTGAAGCTTAAATGTTATCGAAATGTCAAGGAGTTCCAAGACACAACATAAAGTTGACAGCGGTACTGTCGAGGTGAAAAGTAAGGTGAGTAGCCTTTAGGGATGTAACTCATAAACTTTCTCACTTTGTGTCACCATCAGCTTCGAGTTATGTCTAGAGGTACATAATTATTTTATGGCACCTTTCTCGAAGGCAGCTCTCTTATGTTCAAGACAAGAATCGAATTTGTGAAGCATTTCGTATAACATAACCTGTCATTTTATAATGTTATCATTACATTGGATAGTCGATGACAGCTATGTTGCAATAGAGACGTCATGTAAGGCTTGTTTGAATCTAAAAGTGATACAGACGTGTATTTAAGTGCTCATAAACGCACTGTTAGCAGAATCGGTCGTCTCATTAAGATTTTTTGTTTGAAATATGGTGAGCTGCGAGTAGTATTTAAATTCTAGAGTAAGACTGTACTCCGCACAAGACCACTGAAGTTAACAAAATAAAACTTTAGTACCACAAATATTTTCCAAATGGGAGGCAAGGTTTCTTCTTTCATGTTATTGCAAATGACTGCTGATTACCACAGCCAATCGTATTTTATAAACACGTTATGTCTCGTTGAACTACACATTTCTTAGTGAAGTATGGCTGTCTCTTACATGTCTCTGGAGGGTATCTTTTGCCTTTTACAGACCTAGTTATGAATTGCATCTGTAGGCTCCAGCCTAACAGCCTTCTCTCTAGCCATCAAATCAGATTTAGTACATTTTCCTTCAATCAACACAAAGAAATTTTTCATTAGTTTGTGTTGAATATATTCCTCATTTCATAAGATAAAAATACCTGGCCAAAGTAAAATGATATGAAAAACTGCCAGCCAATGATTTGTTATTTTACAAGTTGCCCATCATTTCATTATCGTATTTGATTTGTAATTTTTTTATCAAAGTATTGTTAGCTTCATGACTGCAACTGTTAATAAATATTCCACCAAAGCCACGTACAGGTACTTGTAGATATTTTACTGTTTATAATGTCACCAGTCTTCTTTTATTATTTCTGTAGTGACAGAGGTCTTCCAAATGGAATTTATACTACCAGTTGGATCAAATTCAAAAGGGTTGTCTTGTAGAATATTTGATATCAATAACTATTACATATCCATTTTTGTCTTGGAGATGACAGTTTGCATTCATCCAAATTACAAATTCTGTTTTTAGATTTATTGTAATGTCGATTTAGAGTGACAAACATTAAAAAATTTTTTAAAAACTGGCACAGAAGAGCACTGAATTTGCAGAAATGTTTTGTGGCCCATATTGTATTCATTCTCAATACTGTAGTCTGCATTCTGTCACACAAAGTGGGTGTACAGATTGTTGAATGCTGTAGTTATTGCAGTATCAGTTGTTCCTTACTGTCTTTATTTCTGTGATGCATACCTCATAAATGGCTTTTAAACTTTTGCATCTTGTCACAGTTAAATCTCACTGCTGTGTATGCATTGACTTCTTCCACATCCTTGAATGTTCTGCTATAGTTATGGGATTTACTGAAAACATTAAATGAGCTGAATAGTTGACGTATCTGCATATCAGATGCAGTTGGGGTGTCAACGAAGTTTAGACTGATTCATTTATATTGAGACTGTTCATAATGATAAGCTGTCAAGCATCTCCTTAAAGCAAGATCACGGGGGAAAAAAGCAGAATATCTGCTTTCATTTACTATCCATGCTGACATTTCAACGAAGATAATTGACAGGAAAAAAACACAATGTCACTTTATTGTGTTATTTTGGTAACTTATCTTCAGTGAAGCAGGTCACAATATGATGGTTGACACACACACACACACACACACACACACACACACACACACACACACACACACAAATATCCTAGCTAAAAGTCACTGGTATTATAAGGCAAAACAGATGACCATCAAGTTTCCTGTTTACTTCTTGTTTCCATTAAATTGGTTGCAGGGCACAATTAATCTGACACTTCCTTTGTAACTTATTATGGAAAATTGAGTTGCTATTTGTCTGACTTACTTCCTGGTTCTGGCAGCCCTAAACTGTCTAAATCTAATGCCCAATAGCAACCAAGAAATTGTGTTCTTGCAATCCGATTAATCCATTTGGCAGTATTTATTGACAATCTCTACCAGCTTCACAATAAACCCTGTTATAGGTACACTTTCTGCTTGGTCATAATGTATGCTGCATAGGGGGATGGGACATGCGGAGCGGGGTACGTAGTAACAGGTCGGAACATATTGTTCTAAATATTGGAACTTCCCAGTATTGTGTTCTGGAGGAGGAGTAAATGAAGTATAAGACACCATTAGATGTTGGAAATATTGAATCATAATTGTGAAAGGAAACTCAGTCCAGTTGCTGTAGTGTAGTGTCTTGAAAGCAATTGAGTAAGACATGACTTACTACAGCTAGGTGACAAGGACAAAAGGAGAAAGGTAGCAGAAGCCTTAACCATGACATGGAGTGGTCCTTTGGGCCTAATCACAAAGTAAGTAGTAAAAATAAACAATGGAAGATCTTGGTTGAAATGTCAACAAACGATAGATTACTACATACCGTAAAGATGAAAAAGACTGTTACTGTCTGCAACTAAAAGTTCCATCTTTATGGTGAGCAGCAATCTATCCTTTCCATAATAAAGTAAATAGTAGGAAAGAAATATTGTAATGTTTTCTAAGATAGATGTTTTTATTGGAGTAGATGGAGAATTTAGCTGTTAAAGGCTGGATGCAGTGAATACCAAAACTGTTAGAATATAGAGATCTCCAGGTGGAGATGTAAATAAATTTTCTGAAAGATTTGAGCTATGTATGAAGAAAACACTACAGTCTAAAACAACAGAAATGGCAAAAACTGATGAATGGACATCAGATAAATCACTCTGCTTCTGCATTACAACAATGACTGCACTGTTTTCTGCATCTCCGTGGCATGCTTTATATACCCTCCACTGTCAGTAATGCCACCTGCTGTCTGTGAGTAGTTACTGCACACTGGTGTCGAACATCGGTGGTGGTCTACATTAATGTGACAGCAATGTGTATAAAAAAGCTGTGTCAGGGTTTTTTAAGTTCAGAAAAATGGACACTGTTGGTTCACAAATTATGTAATTAAAAAAAATTATCTATCAACCTCTTTATTTCATTTTTAATACATGTTTAGACTCTGCAGTTTTCCAAGATGCACTCAAAGCTGCTAAAATTATAGCAAGTAGATAAGAATCTGCCCTAAAACTACTGACCTGTTTCTATAGTCCCAGTTTTCTCTAAAGTATTCTTCTTCTTCTTCTTCTTCTTCAGTAGCTCTACAGCCCTTGGTGTGCCTTGGCTTCTTCAACAATCTTCCTCCACACTTCTCAGTTATTTGCTGCTCTTTTCCACCCCCGGACTCCCATATTGCTGATATCCATTATTACCTCATCAATCCATCTTCTTCTAGGTCTCCCTTTTCGCCTAACTGAATGGATCAAACCTTTCATCATTTTCTTTGGAATTGTACCCTCTGCCATTCTCTCCAAGTGTCCTAGCCATCGTATTCGCTGTGATTTCACAAATTTTACTATGTCCCTGCTTTGTAATTCGGCATTGTAGTGTGTTCTCCAGCCTTCTTCCTCCCTTATTGGCCCATAGATTTTGCGTAGTATTTTCTGCTCAATGCTTCTTAGAGCATTTTTATCATGTTCTGTCAACGTCCATACCTCTGAGCCGTATGTGATAACTGGGCGGGCTAGGGAATTATATATTAGCAATTGAATTTTTCTTGTAACAAGGCTACTTTTGAAAAGCTGCATATTTGCAAAGTAAGCCTTGTTTCCTGCTTGTATTCTTTCCCTTATAGCCTTTCCAATACTGTTATCATTTGTTGTTAGGGCTCCCAAGTAGTTAAAAGAGGACACTCCATTGAAGCATTTCCTATTGATGTTTAGGTTTTTAGGGGTTCTTCTGGCCTCAGATTGTGACATTACCATATATTTTCTTTTGTTTTCATTTACTATGAGGCCAATTTTTAAGGCTTCTGTTTCCATTGCCTGGTATGTTTCTAGGAGTGTATTGGTATTTCTTCCTACTATAGCAATGTCATCAGCGTATGCACATATCTGGCTAGTTTTCATAAATATGGTGCCTCTTTTGTTGATTTTATTTACTGCACTAAGCAGGGATATATGTTGAATAGGACACTGGAGAGACTATCCCCTTGCTTCACACCTTTATTAAAGTCAAAGCTTTCACTTGTTCTGCTAAGGACCTTTACTTTCGCTCTTGTCTCTGTCATTGTCATTCTGATTAGTCTTTTAATTTAACACATATACCAACTTCTTTCAGTACTCTGTATAGTTATTGCTGATTTATGAAGGCTTGTTTGAAATCGATGAATAAGAAATGCAGATCTATATCATATTCATAGAACTTTTCCATCATTTGCCTTATCACAAATATTTGATCAGTTGTTCCTCTGCCTGGTCGAAAGCCACACTGATATTCCCCTAGTATGCCTTCTGCACACTTCCGTATCCTTTCGTTTAATATACCTGTGAAGATCTTATAAGCTTTACTTAGGAGTGTTACACCTCTATAGTTTTCACATGCTGTTCTGTCCCCTTTCTTATAAATGGGGACTATTATTCCAATTTTCCAATTATCTGGCATAGTTTCTGTTTCCCATATATCTGATATTAATGTGTGCAGTTCCTTTATTACAGCCTCACCACCAGTTTTTATTAATTCAGCAATTATGCTGTCATCCCCAGGGGCTCGATTGTTTTTTGACTTGCGCACAGCCTGAGAGACCTCTTGTAGTGTTGGCTTTCTTGCCTCATTGGTGTCATTGTCTACTTCCGGCTCTACTCTTCCCTCCTGTGCAGCTGTCTCTTCATCTTCTAGGCTGGTGCATAGTGTATCTTTGAAATACTCTGCCCATCTTCCCACTATCTGTTCTTCCTTATTTCACTCTGTTCCTTTAGTTCTTCTAGTTCTTGAAATTTCTTCTTATTTAACTCTCTTTTCTTTCTCTTGCACAGTCTGTTAGCTCTTCTCCTTAATTCTCTATATTGTTCCACATTATTTCTGGTTTCTCTCTGTAGCACTTTTGTTCTTGCCCTGTTCTTTTCCTCTATTGCTGACCTGCAATCTTCATCAAACCACTCCTGGGTTCTTTTGTTCCTTCTTATTCCTATTATTACCTCTGCAGCATCCTTAATGGCTTTTTCAAACCTGTTCCACCTTTCATCTACTCCTACTGTGGTCTCTTCATTGCTCAACTTTCTACTTAGTGTTACTTGGTATTTTTTTACTTCATCAGGGATGTTCAGTTTGTCTGTATTCCATTTCATCATCTTTCCCATTCTGTTGCCATTTGTTAGTGACAGTTTCTCTCTCAAGACTGATTTTATCAAAAAGTGGTCTGAATCACAGTTTGGTCCACTGTTAGTAATGCCACCTGCTGTCTGATGTCGAACATTGGTGGTGGTCTACATTGATGTGACAGCAATGTGTATCAAAAAGCTGTGTCAGGGTTCTTTAAGTTCAGAAATATGGACACTGTTGGTTCACAAATTATGTAATTAAATAAAAAATTATCTATCAACCTCTTTCTTTCATTTTTAATACATGTTTAGACTCTGCAGAGTTTTCCCAGATGCACTCAAAGCTGATAAAATTATAACAAGTAGATAAGAATCTGCCCTAAAACTACTGACATGTTTCTATTGTCCCACTTTTGTCTAAAGTATTAGAGTCTCTAATGTACAACCAGCTAAATAACTATTTCAAAAAGCATGCTCTCTCTGCTTCAACAAACTGTTTGGAATCCAACGTGGTAAAAATACTACTAATGCTGTCACTGAAGTTGTTGACCATGTGTTAACTGCATTTGGAAATAAGGATCTAATACATGCTGCACTTTGTGATCTCAGCAAAGCCTTTGACTGTATACCCTTTAACACCCATGTTGCCAAACTGGAATTCAATGGCATACACAACCCATCTTTAGCTCTAATGAAGTTCTATTTAAGCAACAGAAGACAGTTTGTCTCAGTTAAAAACGAGTGCTCTTCGTTGAAAGAGATTTGGACTAGAGTGCTGCAGGATTCAGATCTTGCTACCATTTCTCTTCATCATTGTACTTCAGGCTTTCACTCTGACTGAAAATGAACTGGGAGAAACATAGCATGTCTGCAAGAGAATAGCAAATATGTGCCATCTCATGTGGAAACAGATGGATGCAGTTACTAATGAGTGCCTGTCACACACTTTTTATGACATATTGATATGGGAGTATACTTATTGCATCAGTTAAATTCTGAAAATTCAAAACAAAACAAAAATCGGAATATGGGCAGAATGTGGGAAACTGCTGCAATTAGTAACCCAAGAATTAGCAAGGGAACCATACCTAAACAGGTAATATTACGGCCAATGCTGACCTTCCTTTTAATTCCTATTGATGTCTGTCTCGGGTTCTTCAGCCGACCCTGGTTTGATGATTTTTCTGATGTTTTTCCAGTACAAGTGGCTGAAATTGTCAAAGATATACCCTCTATTGCTGGTGGTGGAATGGAATTGAGCTCATGGCCGCAGGATGTATTTGCATGCCAACATCTAAGGGCTTTTCCATGGTCATTTCTGGTGCGGTTTTCCTCTTGCTACGTGCAACAGTACATCGCTGCAGCTTGTGAATCAATTATATTTTTCTTTGTTGGTGAAGCTGTTCACATGTTTGTATATTTCTACAGCTTCTCTGAACAAGCAGCTGACAGCTCTTCTCTACAGCCAGAACTTCCATACTAGCGAATTTTACTATGTGCCCGGCCTCACACAGCGCATTCTCTGACACGGCCGATTTCTACACCTGCCCCAATCTGCAATGTCGCTTATGTTCTGTGGTCCTGGTGTTGATTGATCATTCAGTAATTCCAGTATAAATTTTTCTACATGTATATGGGTTGTGGTATATTCCCAATATTGCAAATGGGCCCCTTTTACTCCTTTGCTGATATGAGACACTCATTGATCTCCTTTGTTAGTTTATAAATTGTCTGTATGCTGTGTTTGCACAATATACGGCCGATTCTGTCCATCACTAGGAGTGTGTGGCAGAAAGGCTGTACCTGACACTTCCTTTTTTGATGTGTCACTTTGCCAAGTGTTTGACTCTGTTACACTTCTTTGTATAACTGGTGGAGTACTCATTGTTCCTCAGAACAATTTCCAGGTGTTGCATCTCATACCTGAGGTGCCGCAGCTCACATACTCATCTTGCTTGTAATGCGAGCGAGACGAATATGTGAGCCACGGCACTTCAGATGAGAGATGCGACACTTGGAATGATGGACAGAATCAGCCGTATATTGTTGAAACAAAGATCATAAAGTCCCTCAGATCGGCAACAGAGAAAAGGGGCCCACTTGCAATGTCAGGAATAAACTGCATACTATGCGTGTGCGGAGAAGTTTATGTTGGAATGACTGGATGATCAATTAACACCAGGATCACAGAACATGAGTGGCATTGTAACTTGTGGCAGGTGGAGAAATCCATCGTATCAGAGCACGAGCACTGTGTGAGGCTGACCACATAATAAAATTTGCTAACACAGAAGTTCTCGCTGTAGACAAGCTGTCACAACCATTCTTTCAGAGAAACTATAAAAATACAAAGACATGAGAATAGCTTCAACTAAAAAGAAGAAAGCCTCAAGGTGTACCAATCCTGGATTCCCGTACTGCAGCCCCATTGCAGGTAGCAAGAGGAGAACTGCACCAGAGATGAGCACGGAAAAGCTCTTGGATGTTGGTGCGCCAGGTACATATAATCTGCGGCCACAAGCTCAACTCCAGTCCACTACCAGCAATGGAGTGCGAATCTTTGACAATGCCACCCACTCAAGCTGGGGAAATGTCACAAAAATCATCAAACAGACATCGGCAAAAGAACCCGAGACAGAAATCAACATGCAGTTTGTCAGTTCTCCTCTCCTCCCTCTCTCCCACCTCTTACATTTCACTCTAATATCAAATTCATGATTCCTTGATGCTGCAGAACATGTACTGTCAAAGTTGTGCATTTTTTTCCCCCAATTTTATTCAATGGCTCCTCACTAATTATGTTACCTCCAGCATCATCATCCTGTAGCACTATATTTCAAAAGTTTCTTATTGTCTTCTTGTCCTAACTGTATACCAATAGAAAAGATATATGAAAGTATTTTATGTTAACGAATATCTATTTTTCATAAATTCCTCTCCTTATTAGCAGTCTGGATTTAATAATCTAATTCTCTCAACCTCGTGTTATTTATGTTTGTTGATGCTCATTGTATAGCATATTTTCAAGATTATATCCATTCCATTCAACTGATCTCCCAAGTCCTTCACTATCTCTGAAAGAATTACAATGTCACAGGCAAACTGCCATGTTTTAATTTCTTCTCCCTGTGCTTTGATTCTCTTTCCAAATTCCTTCTTGGTTTTCCTCACAGCTTGCTCAATGTAAAGATTGAATAACATCAGGAATAGGCTATATACCCTGTCAAACTCTCTTCTCAGCTACTGGAACTGCTTCTCTTTCATGCCCATCAACTCTTCTTAGTGCAGGCTGGTTTTTGTAAAAGTTGCAAATAACCTTTTGATTCTGTATTTAATCCCTACTACCTTCAAACTTTCAAAGAGTGAAGTCCCGTCCACATTGTCGAAACCATGTCTCTAAATAAGCAAATCCTATAAATGTAGATTAGCTTTTCTTCAACCTCTCTCTTAAGATAAGACGTGTCAGTATTGCCTTGTGTGTTTCTACTTTCCTTCAGAACCCAAACTGATCTTCCCTTGGGTCGGTTTTTACCAGTTTTTTTCAAAATAATTTGTCAATATTGTGCAACCATGCCTTATAAAACTGATGTGTCAGTAATATTGGTATGTCAGTAGCTACTGCATTCTATAGGATTGTTAATTATGTTCTTCTTGACGTCTGAGAGTATTTCATTTGTCTTTTATGGGTCTTGCATACGAGACAGAATAGTTTTGTCATGATGGCTTTCCCAAGGATCTCAATAATTCTGAAGGAATGCCATTTGTTCCAGAAGTCTTGTTTCAACTTGGCCTATCAATCTGTCAGTTTCTTCTCACAGTATCATATCTTAAGCTGCAATTGTAATACAGCCAAAAATCATAATACTATTTAGGATGTTTTCCATCACTCGCTATGGCACTCTTGTAAAGCTTTTTGTGTGCAAAAAATACAAAGTTGCTGCTTGGTTCAAATTCTCATTTAAACTTTTCGTACCCTTACATCCGACTAGGTGAGGCTGTTCTCAGAACAAAGGAATACCTCATCCAAATAGAACCATACACAGCAGTGTAAAGTGAAGGAGAGGGGACATCAATTTGTTCTGACCTGAGCAATCGTGGATAACAGTTGTGTGTGTGTGTGTGTGTGTGTGTGTGTGTGTGTGAGAGAGAGAGAGAGAGAGAGAGAGAGAGAGAGAGAGAGAGAGAGAGAGAGAGTCTTTTCATTGTGTCAACTGCAGCTCAAAGTGTCTTTACAGGGAGTAGCAATCTATCCTTTCCATAATTGTTGACATTACAACCTGGACTTTCTGTTGTTCAATGCTAATTTGTAACTTTTTGTGGTACAAAAAGCTTGTTCGGTAGTTAGTTCTACTAAGTTTCAAGAAAAGACTGGATTCTTTCACAACTCACTAACTTGCACAGCTTCCCATCCTATTTTATATTCCTGGCCTATTGACTTCATTTGGAAGTCGCTCTTCTGTGCAAGACTGTATAAAGTTCCAGCCAGTTACCTATTGGCAAGTATCATAATAAACATTTGTATTTAGTATGTGAAAAGATTTTAAACAGGATAGGTGCTGTTGCACACCTTTGCTATGATCATAGTAAAATGAAAATAGTGTTCAGCACTATGTCTGGGTTGATCAGTCACCCAACTTGTAGAAATTTTTTGCTCCTTTGGAGTTAGTTTTAGAGACCCCAGGATTAATCAGATATTATTTTTTCACCATCAGCCTACTCAGGTCCTACATCAGCAAGTTACAGGATGTATGAAAACTTTTGTGAAAAAGGTTATTTCATATTTTCTGCTTATTAAGGCAATATAAGACCCTCCTAGTTTTGCTTCCTAAGTCCCTCCTAGTTTTGCTTCCTATTTCATTTTCCAATGTTGTCAGATTAGAGGTGGTGATTGTTTCCATCATAGAAAATATTTTTCATTGACAGTTTGATGCTGAGTTCCGCCGTTTCTCAGTTAACCGGGATGAGATGCGTCGGTATGACGACTTTCGGCAGCTAGTGGAACGACTACATCATTTGTCAGACGTCCCATTTCTGCTTTCATACACTGATCCACGTGATGGAGACCTGCTTCCCATCAACAATGATGATAATCTGGGACGTGCTTTACTGAATGCACGGCCTCTTCTGCGGCTAATAGTGCAACGAAAAGGTAAGTAAAATAACCTGCTTGATAACTATAAATTAATCACAGATTTCTTCAAAACGCAATGAGATTTCACCAGGTTACTCTGACAGATACATGCTAGTTGACACAAGTTATTGCCTCTTTATTCAATAATAATAAAACTAAAGTACTATAGGGTCCTTTGCCACCACTTCACCTATCATGCAGTCTCCTTACCCAGGATTCTGCCCTCATTGTGAAAGCAATGGTTTTATCACCCACCACCCTGTCCAAGCCCGTCCCTGTACTACCACTGGTCCCAACCCCCTGTGGATGAACTAGCTCCAAAATGAGGATCTTACAGCCACAACCATCTCTTATTGCCATCCAAAGCTGTCATTTGGTATAGGTGGGTTCAACCAATCTATGCTAGACTATAAAAACAAGCGTTTAGGTTTAAAGCAGGATTGCTCCTTTTTTTTTTAGCATATAGTGTGATTTTCATATTTGCCAATGCTTTTAAAATGTGAAAAAAAATTGCAAAGTGGTTGCCAGTGAAGACTTCGGTGCTTTACTTAATAAGCGGAAGGTTAATATAAAAATGAATGGGGGTTACCTGCACATAGATTATTTATATATTTTTTTTAAACAGGCACTATAGCTGAGTCGATGTTACTGTAAGATGATTGATCATCTAAAACCTTCAGCAATTCTATTGCAAGTAGTTGCTTCATGAGACGCAACAGCCTGTTATACTTTCAGTGACATGTTAGTGTGACGGAACAAGGTGTCACATTTGCTGATCTACTGATACTAAATTTAATCTGCTTATCATATGAATCCTCATATTATCTTTCAAATGGATATTTTTTCAAATTTTTTTTCTCTAGTGCTGTGAAATGCGTGAATATAAAATGCACTGGCAGAAAAACAAAAATTTGGTTTAATATTTGAGCAACTGAAAACCCATGGCACTAAAATTTTGTGTAGAAAGGTGCCTAAGGTTCTGTACTGTGCTGAGGAAATGGAAAGTACAGTAGTAAAATTGTCTTCTTTTTTAATATAAAAAAATAAAAATAAATAAAAGTTGCTGGCACATATATGTAATTGAAAGTAATGTAAATAAGTAAGTAATTAATCTTTTCAAAGACAAATATCTATAATTTAATTCACAATGACTCTGAGCTTGTTCTACAGTTGTGATTAGTAGACATGTCCCAGTGTTAATTTTCTAAATTTCTGCAACTATGGCCTGTTCTGGCTATAGTATTCATTTGCACTTCACATACACGAGAGAGAAAGTCAGGCATCTTGTGTGAAATCTGCTTTGAATAGTGAGAACTTGTCTGGGGGCCTTGGATTTCCCACTGGCCTTGTCATGTCATTGAACTTCCTTTAACTTCCATTCTTCTCAGGATTATATGTAATCTTTTCTCAGTGTCGTTGGCTGAAGCGCGTTATTCATCATTGTTTTGCTATTTGTGAGTGAGTGAGCGAGTGAGTGAATGAGTGTCTTCACAACCTTGTTTTCATGAAAAGTGTTTCTGTTCAGTATACTTAGCATTCATTGGCCGCCTCTTTTCTTTAATCATCTTTGTTCCAACTCACTGGTCTGGGTCATCAGTCTTCTGAATGATTTGATGTGGCTCGCCACAAATTCCTCTCCTGTGCCAACCTCTTCATCTCAGAGTAGCACTTGCAACTTATATCCTCTATTACTTGCTATGTGTATAATGGAGAGACCCATCATGACACTTTTTCAATTAAAGACCAAATGACCTGTGGATACACATAACGATTATCGAATGCAGTGGTTTCCATTGCCTTCTGCATCCTCATGTCGTTGATCATTGTTGATTCTTCCCATTAAGAGCAGTTTCCCATTCCAAGGGCCCAAGTGTGAACCTTTGTCCACTCCTCTGCTCTCTTTGACAAGGCTGTTGGCTGAAGGGAGTGACTGGTCTGAGTAGGACGATTAAATTTTATTATGTTTATGAATGTTGTCATTTTTAGTAGAGAAACTCATCCACATCTGGACAGGTTTCTGAAGGTCCCACCATACCACTTCAGGTGAATTCTGGGGTGGTTACTTTAAAAGGCAGCGACCAAATACCTGCCCCATCCCCCCCAGCAAGAGCTGCTGCTTTGTTTCTATTGGTCACTATCACTGTTGTCACTGAGTGGAGGAAACTTTAATTTCCCTTTCCCAACAAAGACAAGAATAGTGTGTATCAATTTAAGCATTAATACTACTCCTAGATAACAAAGATGTTTTTAAAAAGAATGTGAAACATAGAAAAGAATCTTAATTTTTAAGGCATGAGGTGCTATCCAAAATTTTCAGGACTGGTGCAGCCGTCTGTTGAAAACCTTGCCTTTGGACTAATGGTCACCATCACCCTCGAAGTAGATCCCGTCCGCACGTACCATCCGGTCCCAGTGCTTCTGCCATTGGTCAAACGTTTTCTGGAAGTCTGTTCATTGAGGGTGTTTATCACCACCAACAATGCATCTTGAATCCTCTCTAGTGTGTCGAACCGACGGCCCTTCAACTTGCGTTTCAGTTTTGGGACTAGCGCCAAGTCGCAAGGTGGCATAACAGGTGAGTACGGTGGGTGGGGTAAAACCGCCATGTTGCATTTTGCCAGAAAGGTCCCGGTGAGCAAGGACGTGTGACAGTGCGCGTTGTTGTCGTGATGCAGCAGCCAGTGCCCTTGACGCCAAAGTTCGGGTGGCGTCGCCGCGTGTTTTCACAGAGCCATCACAAAATGTCACAGTAGTGTGTGGAATTCACTGTTTAGTTGGGTGGGACGAATTCTTTGTGCACAATTCCCTTGGTATCAAAGAAAACGATGATCACTTCACTTTGCTCTTCACCTTTCTCGCTTTTTTGGGTCTTGGAGAGCCAGCCAGGGCTCTTCCACTGGGACGATTGTTGCTTTGTCCCTGGGTCATAATTACAAACCCAGCTCTCATCGCCGTGACAAGAAGGTTGGATCATCAGATGCAGTCTGACGAAGGTCCGCTGTTCTGTTTGCGAATCTATCGTAAAATTGCCACGCACCAAACGAGAGTATTACGGAAATCACTGTGGACATGCCACATGTCCTCCCAGCTGAATGCCACTCCACACACTGACTCATTGGGTATGCAGCTCTTGTCACCTAGCGGTGCAAAGATCTACTACTCCTACTTTCCAGATGACAGCACCAGTCCCGAAAATTTTGGATTACATCTCGTATGTGTGTTTGAAGTTGCTTTTAAGTGATTCATCATGTTAATTAATGCTGAATTTTTCTTTGGATACAGTCCATTTAAGCAACATATAGTTAGTGGAACACTTTTAGGTATTTCATATTACTAAGCTGTTAAATAAATAACTTAATCAGTTTTAACAGTTGCTTTCAGTGACAAATTGTAGTGGTTCACTCTTTTCAAGCTTCTTCTTTTTTTAAGTAGTTAAATGAGTGCGAGTTACATTCAGCCTTTACCTTTTGAGGTTCAGATGTTCTATCAAAAATTTACAAGAATTAATTTAACATGTTTTCCAACATTTCAACTGGCCAGTACAGATAGTAGTTGACTTTTGGAGCATGTTGCATCCAAACTGTCTTCGAATTTTCCATTATTTGCGATGGAGAGGCAATTCAGAGGCTGGCTGGCTGGCCTCGTCCATTCCCCCTGTGAGCCGCTCCTTCATTGGGGTCCCCAGTCACCCTGAGGGTGGACAGGTACACTCTCCTTCAGCGCATTCGGGAGGACGACGGTTCAATCCCGCGTCCGGCCATCCTGATTTAGGTTTTCCGTGATTTCCCTAAATCGCTCCAGGCAAATGCTGGGATGATTCCTTTGAAAGGGCACAGCCGATTTCCTTCCCCGTACTTCCCTAATCCGATGAGACCGATGACCTCTCTTCCCACAAACAACCCCCAACCCTCTCCTATGGGGGGACGGTTCACTAATTACTGGGAGCTCCAATGTTAGGAACACTATGAAGTCCCGTTTGGGAAGTAGTTTCTAGGACTGGAATGAAATTCAATGAGCACTCAGTATGTCTGCGGGGAGGGGGCTCAATCTTAGATATGGAGGGTGCCCTGTCTGCGGTATCGAGTATGCAGGGTGTAGTCATATGCAAGTTGTGGATTGCATCGGCACCAAAGGTGTCCGGGGTCATCTGTGGCTTATACGGAAGACTGGCGGGTGGTGAAGATAGCTGGCTTTGCTTATGCATCGTTCCAAGAGTTGATTGGGCTCCTTTCTTTGGGAGCCTGGTGGAGGGTCTTAACCACAGGCTTTGTCGATTCTGCAATGGTCTTCACTGCAGATTTCTGGACCTGCGTTATGGTGTGGAATATTGTAGGATTCTCCTTGATAGGTCAGGGATGCAGGTACTTGGGTAGCTAGACAGTAGCTTAAAGTCCTCCGAAGAATGCTTGCCAGTCTATACGCAGATTGCAAAAACACATCCTTCATGGAGTAAAGACACTTTGACTGTCAAAACTTTAACACTAAATTGTTGAAGTATTTGTAACGAAGTTCCTGAATTTAGAGCCGTCCAGGAAAGTAGTTGCGTTCTAATTATTCTCGAAACTGAGAGCTGGCTGAAACCTGAAGTAGAAAGCTCTGAGATGATGAGGCATGGAGTGTATACTGAAAATACAAATTAGACACCATAAGAGGGGTAGTGTTCATTGCAATCAACAAAAATTTTCTCTCCATTGATGTTGAAATTGATTCTAAATGTGAAGCTGTCTGGGTACAAGTAACCAGTATAGGTGAACTCAGATTAATCATTGGATGTTTTTATTGGCCACCCAATTCCACCTACAGGTCTAGACTCACTCAGTAGTGTGGAAACACGAAATTGTGCGATATTAGTTGGAGGTGACTTCAACCAACCAAGTACAGAGTGCGACCTTTATGTATTCACTGCAGGTGGTGTGGACAGACAGTCTTGGGCAATAAGACTGAAACATTTTCAGAAAACTGTATTGAGCAGCTAGTTTGGTAGCCTACTCACAATGGAAATACTTTTAGACTGTCCTCATCTTATAGACAGTGTCAGTATTGATGACAGTGTTAGTAATGAGGCAGGAATTAGCGATTGTGATGTCATCATGGCGACGAAGATTACTAAAGGTAATAAATCCACCCAGAAGGCTAGGAGAGTGTTTTTCCTGGAAAGAGAAGCAGTTGTTAGTGCCCCACTTAAACAGTAAACAGACATCATTTCATACCAGTGTGATGAGTTTATGGCAGTTGTGGGCAAAGTTTAAACTGACGGTGAATCACACTCTGAAGATCTATGTGCCAAGTAAGTGGCTAAAGGACAGAAAAGACCAACTGTGGTTTAATAACAAAATTAGAAAATGCCAAGGTAGCACACTGTTGCACTCTTGGCTAAAAAAAAAAGGGGGAGGGGAGCACCAGTGATGACATGCAAAAAGTTAGTAGATATTCACGCAGCTGTAAAAATATTGATGCGCAGAGCGTACAGCAACTTTCACTGTTATACCTTTCGCACAAGATCTTGCTGAGAACCCAAGAAAATTCTGTTCCTGCATAAAATCATGAAGTGGTGTGAAGGCTTCTATTCACTCACTCGTTGACCAGTCTGGTGTGGCAACAGAAGACAGCAAAAAGAAAGCTGAAGTTTGAAATTCACGTGTAAGATATCATTCATGAAGCAAGGTCGTACAAACATACCATTGTTTGACCATCACACCGGCTCCCACATGGAGGACAAAGTAACAGGCATTCCTGGCATAGAGAAGCATGTGGAAGAGATGAAAACAAACACGTTGCCAGATCCAGATTTAATCCCAATTCAGTTTTACAGAGAGTACTCTGCAGCATCGGTCCCTTATTTCACATGCATTTTTCATGAATCTGTCACCCAGTGCAAAGTTCCCAGCGATTCCAAAATTACAGACCACTATCCGTAACATCAGTTTGCTGTAGAATTCTTGAATGTATTCAGAGTTCGAATATAACCTATTTCCTCGAGACGGAAAAACTTCTGTCCACAGGACAGATTTAGAGTTGCCTGTGCTCATAACTCATATTGACCTTTTCTCATTTGATATCCTTAGAACCATGGATGAAAGGCAACAGCAGATTCCATATTCCTAATTTTTGAAAGGTGTTAAACCTTTTGCACCTCTGAACTGTTAACAAAAGTCCAAGCATATGGATTACATTCCCAGATGTGTCTGTGGCTCAAAGACTAATTATGTAAATGAACCCAGTATGTGGTCCTCGATGATGAGTATTCATTAGAGACAGAGATATCATCAGGTGTGCTCCCGGGAGGAGAGACAGGACTGGTCTTATTCTCTGTAGGCTATACAGAAATGATCTGACAGACAGGGTGTGCAGCAGTCTGCAGTTGTTCGCTGATGACACTGTGGCATCATTGAGTGACTGTAGGAGAATACAAGATGACTAAGACAAAATTTCTAGTTAGTGTGATGAATGGCAACTTGTTCTAAATGTAGAAAGATGTAAGTCAAAGCAGATGAGTAGGAAAAACAATGCCATAATGTGTGAATACAGCATTGGTAGCGTGCTGCTTGACAAAGTCATGTCGATTAAATATTGAGGCATAAAGTGGGAAAGAGAGATGAAGTGGAATGAGCACGTAAGAGTGGTAGTAGGAAAGGCAAATGGTTGACTTCAGTTTCTTGGCAGAAGTTTGGGGAAGTTTAGGTGACCTAAAAACCAAGACCGCTTACAGAAAACTAGCTTGTGTGTCCCATTTTTCAGTGCTGCTAAAAGTGTTTGGGATTCCCACCAGTTCGCATTAAACGATAACATAAAGCAATTCGGATGTGAACTGTTAGATTTGTTACCGGTAGGACTGATCAACACACTGGTATTAAGATATATGCTGCCTGAACGCAAATGGCAACCATAGGACGGAAGGCAATGTTCTATTTGTGGAGCACTATTGAAAAAATTTAGAGAACAGGTGTTTGAAGCTAACTGCAGAAAGATTCTACAGCTGCCAACAAACCTTTCACACTAGGACCATGAAAATAAGAGAAATTAAGGCTCATATAGAGGCACACAGAGAGTCGATTTCTCTCCACTCTGTTTGCAAGTGGAATAGGAAAGGAAATGACTAGTAGTGGTTCAAGGTACCCTCCACCAAGCTCCGTATAGTGGTTTGCGGAGTATGTTTGTACATTTAGATGATATTCTGCAAACGAAATGATGTGTACCAGTGAAATGTTTTCAGCAATGTAACTCTGTTCTATTTGGTCACCTGCCACCAAGGTTTTAGTGTATTACATAGTGTCATTGTTAAATGCAAATGGATACAGATATCGAAGCAATACAATAACAAGCAAAATCAGTTATGGTGATTTTAGCAGTTGATAAGTTAGGTGCCAAAAATTAATGGTTACGTAACAAAAAATTCTGTTTCTTTAAGTAAGAGATGAAAAAAAATCTGTTGCTCACACTGTAGAGAGCTAGAGGTCTATGTGAAACTTTATATGTACACCAACGTTGCTTGATGTCAGTTATTGCATTGTAAAGTGTTACAAAGTAATATGTGAGAAACTTTCTAAGAACAACTTTGTCCAACTGAAATAAATCAACATTGAAATCATGACTGCAGTCAAGCTTCACCACAATGTACTACCTTAAAGGAAAGGTCCAGACAGTTTCTTCTAAGAAAGTGTCATTTGTAGATGAAACAATGGTCAGTCAGTGAAAGTGAAACAGCAGTCAGTCAGTGGAAGTGATGACTCAGGAAGACATGTCTTTTGTCAAAGATAGACAGGTGAAGCCAAATGAAGTTTTGAGAAGTTTATTCTTCTAGTGCAGCAGTAATTTGATGATAGATATTTCACATAAAAAATGTCACTGTAGGACTCAAGGCAAGTTGCTATGTATAATATCGTTCCACCAGGTTTTAGAACTCTATAAACTGAATGGGAAGAAACAGCTGGAATTCATTGAACCGTAGATGGAAACACTGACTTTTTGTTACGACCTGCTTTTGAATTGGGAGTTATTAGAGTAACATAAACAAAGCATAGTTGTGCTTCATTTGTGCACTAATTCTGTGAGCTTATCACGTGCACAGGTTAAAGTTAAAGAGGGATCGTTAGAGGAGTGGAGACTTCATATAAAATGTTTTTGTGGTAACTTGTTGGTGTATTGCCTCCAGGCTTTCGCCATACAATGTTTGTTGAATGATTTTTTTTTGCATTTCCCCAGCACAAGTGGCTGGCAGTGTCAAAGATGCGCCCTTCATTGGAATGGATTCACCGTTGACAAACGTCAGAAAAACCATTGAGCAGCAGCACACAATGGAAGTACTGCAGAACACGATAAAGTCACTTTAGCCTCAGAGCCAAGTCAGTACGTCATGAGCTAAATGCAGCTCCACTGCATATGGTCTCCCTGAAAAGTATGCTGCGAGAAACTAGCGGTTCTAACAGCTGCAGCTTTGCAGTCCAGAATTAAGCGTTCATAAAACATGCCAATAAGGTGCCCAGAAATCATTCAGGTAAAGTTTGTCAAAATAGTACAGGGCGATTATATTGAAAACCCGAACTTACCTTCCCGTAACGAAAGTGCTAAAATGCGCTTCCCCCCCCCCCCCCCGCACCTTCCCGTAACGAAAGTGCTAAAATGCGCTTCCCCCCCCCCCGCCCCCCCCATATTTCTGGTTCTTATGTACGCTAATTATTGTTTTCAACTTACGAGCAGTGTTAATTATAGTCACAATCTCTTCCTTCACCTCACTTCGCATGGACTGGAAAAATTAATACCGAAAACGAAACTGTACAGTCATCTATTACAAATCTCTCTCCCTTTTCCTCGACTATCAACTGCCCCTCCCACGATGCGATGCGTGACAATGCAGTTGTTGAATTGTCTAGTTACCAAGCGTGATTGTTTTCTTTGTAGTGTCGTTTCGCCTTTTAGGACACTGGAAAGATGTACGCGACACACTTAGCGTCAGTGAAAAGTGTGATATAGGCAGTAAAGTAACATACAGTTGTTAAGAAAAACATTTTTAAAACAAGTTTAATAAATTAAAATTCCCGTTTTTTTAACTTACTTGTTGCAAGTATTCGTTGCAGACCCAACTGCCATTGCTGCTAAACAAATCAGTTCACTTTCCATAGCAGGCTTCCCGACACGGTGGCGTTCGTAATATTGCACTTGTAAATTGCTTGGAAAATCACTCGCTGTGTCGGCGTCGAGGCGAGTGACCCAGTTGCAACGACATCGCTTGTGACACGTCATTGTTTGGCGCCCTATGCGACAGCAACAATAAAGAATAAAACAGCAAACTAATTGTTAAGCAAGATGCACACAGCAGGCCATTTATAAAGATATGTATTACCCACAATCAAAATTTGTATGAAAAGTTTCAGTGAAAGCTGTAGGGTACCGGTAGTTATATACAGATATGCATTACCCATAATTAAATTTTGTATGAAAAGTTCCAGTGAAAGCTGTACAGTACCGGTAGTTCACTGCTGGAGATCCACACAGATTCGACGTACGAATTCGCCATCGTGTAGATAGTGAACAGTTAACAAATTCTTCGATACTAAAATTTGTCTTAAGAATCATAATTATGGGGCTGTTTGTAATTACAACAACATGTCTGTGAACAATATTCTAGTGAAATTTTTAGAAACTGGAAGACAACTACTATTTTGCGTTCCCTCCAACGTCTTTTCTCAAAGGTTGCTAATATTTATACTATTAATATTCGAGATACTAATTTTGACATGCCCACTTGCATTTTTATTTTTTAACAAGTGGCTATACTGTTTTCATAGTGTGATGAAACGTCTCAGCTCAGACCTTAAATTTTTCCCTTACGCAATTGGTTCATAGATCCACGCACGTTAGTACGTTACTTGATACTTCAAGGTACGTTGCCTTACTTTTGATACAATACCTTAGAAAAAGTGAATCACTCGGAAGACATTGTTGGATGTCACTGTACACTGAGGTGACAAGTCATGGGATACCTCCTAATATCGTGTCGGACAGCCTTTTGCCCGGCGTAGTGCAGCAACTCGACGTGTCATGGGCTCGACAAGTCGTTGGAAGTCCCCTGCGGAAATATTGAACCATGCAGCCTCTTTAGCTGTCTATAATTGTGAAAGTGTAGCCGATGCAGGATTTTGTGCACATACTCACCTCTTGATTATGTACCATCAGTGTTCGATGGGATTCATGTCGGGCGATATGGCTGGACAAAGCATTTGCTGGGATTGTGAAGAAAGTTTTTTAAACCAGTTGCGAACAGTTGTGGGCCGGTGACATGATGTATTATCAACCATGAATTCAATCAGTCGCCCAAACATCCAGAGGACCCAGTCCATTCCACGTAAACATGGCCTACACCATTATGGAGCCACCACCAGTTTGTATAGTGCCTTATTGGCGACTTGGGTCCATGGCTTCGTGCGGTCTGCGCCAAATTCGAATCCTACCATCAGCTCTTACCAACTGAAATCGGGACTCAACTGACCTGGCCACGGTTTCCAGTTGTCTAGGGTCCAACCGATGTGGCCACGAACCCAGCAGAGGGGTTGCAGGCGACTTCTGCTGTTAGCATAGGTACTCGCGTCGGTCGCCGGCTGCCATAAACTATTTATGCCAAGTTTCGCCCCACTGTCCTAACGGATACGTTCGTCATACACCCCCCCCCCCATTGATTTCTGTAGTTATTTCACACAGTGTTGCATGTGTTTTAGAACTGACTAGTCTACACAAACACACAACCTCTCAGTCATTTAGTGAAGGCTGTCGGCCACTGCGTTGTACGTGGTGAGGGATCATACCTGACATTTGGTATTCACAGCACTCTGTTGACACTGTGGATCTCGGAAAACTGAGTTCCCTAATGATTTCTGAAACCGAATGCCCCATGCGCGTAAGTCCTACTACCATTCCACGTTCAAAATCTGTCAATTGCGGTCGTGCGCCCATAATCAAGCCGAAAACATTTTTCATATAAATCACCTGAGTATAAATGACAGCTCCGACAATGTACTGCCCTTTTATGCTTTGTGTACGCCTACCTCCACCTGTATATGTGCATATCGCTGTCGCCGGCCGGAGTGGGCGAGCGGTTCTAGGCGCTACAGTCTGGAACCGCGCGACCGCTACGGTCGCAGGTTCGAATCCTGACTCGGGCATGGATGTGTGTGCTGTCCTTGGGTTAGTTAGGTTTAAGTAGTTCTAAGTTCAAGGGGACTGATGACCACAGCAGTTAAGTCCTATAGTGCTTAGAGCCATTTGAACTACACTCCTGGAAATGGAAAAAAGAACACATTGACACCGGTGTGTCAGACCCACCATACTTGCTCCGGACACTGCGAGAGGGCTGTACAAGCAATGATCACACGCTCGGCACAGCAGACACACCAGGACCCGCGGTGTTGGCCGTCGAATGGCGCTAGCTGCGCAGCATTTGTGCACCGCCGCCGTCAGTGTCAGCCAGTTTGCCGTGGCATACGGAGCTCCATCGCAGTCTTTAACACTGGTAGCATGCCGCGACAGCGTGGACGTGAACCGTATGTGCAGTTGACGGACTTTGAGCGAGGGCGTATAGTGGGCATGCGGGAGGCCGGGTGGACGTACCGCCGAATTGCTCAACACGTGGGGCGTGAGGTTTCCACAGTACATCGATGTTGTCGCCAGTGGTCGGCGGAAGGTGCACGTGCCCGTCGACCTGGGACCGGACCGCAGCGACGCACGGATGCACGCCAAGACCGTAGGATCCTACGCAGTGCCGTAGGGGACCGCACCGCCACTTCCCAGCAAATTAGGGACACTGTTGCTCCTGGGGTATCGGCGAGGACCATTCGCAACCGTCTCCATGAAGCTGGGCTACGGTCCCGCACACCGTTAGGCCGTCTTCCGCTCACGCCCCAACATCGTGCAGCCCGCCTCCAGTGGTGTTGCGACAGGCGTGAATGGAGGGACGAATGGAGACGTGTCGTCTTCAGCGATGAGAGTCGCTTCTGCCTTGGTGCCAATGATAGTCGTATGCGTGTTTGGCGCCGTGCAGGTGAGCGCCATAATCAGGACTGCATACGACCGAGGGACACAGGGCCAACACCTGGCATCATGGTGTGGGGAGCGATCTCCTACACTGGCCGTACACCACTGGTGATCGTCGAGGGGACACTGAATAGTGCACGGTACATCCAAACCGTCATCGAACCCCTCGTTCTACCATTCCTAGACCGGCAAGGGAACTTGCTGTTCCAACAGGACAATGCACGTCCGCATGTATCCCGTGCCACCCAACGTGCTCTAGAAGGTGTAAGTCAACTACCCTGGCCAGCAAGATCTCCGGATCTGTCCCCCATTGAGCATGTTTGGGACTGGATGAAGCGTCGTCTCACGCGGTCTGCACGTCCAGCACGAACGCTGGTCCAACTGAGGCGCCAGGTGGAAATGGCATGGCAAGCCGTTCCACAGGACTACATCCAGCATCTCTACGATCGTCTCCATGGGAGAATAGCAGCCTGCATTGCTGCGAAAGGTGGATATACACTGTACTAGTGCCGACATTGTGCATGCTCTGTTGCCTGTGTCTATGTGCCTGTGGTTCTGTCAGTGTGATCATGTGATGTATCTGACCCCAGGAACGTGTCAATAAAGTTTCCTCTTCCTGGGACAATGAATTCACGGTGTTCTTATTTCAATTTCCAGGAGTGTATATCGCTGTCACTTGACTTCTGCCGCCTCAGTGTACCTTTGGACATGTAGATACCATCGGCGAGTATGAAAATGATTAGAGTTCATTTCTCTGTAACAGATATAACAGCAGCCAGACTACAGTAGTGTTGCTCGTGGTTAATTTGGTACCAGGGCTGGCAGGGTATATAAGGGTCGCGAACAGCATCAGATGTTTAGTATCACTGTAACACGGAGATGCCATGTACTCCTGTGAGACAGTGGTATCATCCCCTGGCAGGGTTTGAAAGTGGCCATATGGCAGGCTGATCGAATCGTTGCAGTATCCAGATTTTTTGGGGCATTCAGATTTGATAGTGGCCCAGTATTGACTTGCATGGTAACGTAAGAGCAGGCATACTTGTCATCTAGCATCTGATCACTGCAAAGGATAATCTCCGTAGAGTGCACCAGGCACATCGTAACCCCTTCAGATACACGTCTGCCATCCGAGAACAAGCAATGGACCGCCTGCACCATTATTCGCATTATTCGGAGACTAGTAGAGTGCTGATGAATGTCGTCGCGTTGTGCTCAGTAATGAATCGCATTTCTGCACTACTCCGAATGACCATCACTGGCTAGTATGGCAGTGATCTTGGTAGAGGTCTTCCAATGTTTCGGAGAGCCACAGGGGTGTTACTCGTGTCACGGTGTGACCAGCGGGCGTGACTACAGTTCATGGCTGCAGGCTGGCAGTGATTGAGAGATCTCTTAACAACACAACAGTCTGTCAAGGACATCCTGCCTAATGTGTTACTTCTCGTATGACAATATCGTGGTGCCATTTTTCAGCAGGACAATGCTCGTTCACACATGGCAAGTGCCTCAATAAATTGTCTGCTTGATTTTGAGACACTCTGGTGGTAAGCAAGCTACCCAGATCGGTCCGCAATAGAACATGGGCGGGACCAGCTCGGTCATCAAATCCATCCCATTGCCAGTATCCAGGATATCAGGGCTTAGTTGCACCAGTTGTGAGAGTTTGCCACGGGAGAGGATAAACTGCTTTGACACCCTTCCCAACAGAAGCAGTGCGTGCATCCAGGCCAGAGTGGATGCAACGTCATACTGATAAGTGGGCTCATACTGCCAAGTTCTTTATAAATTTGGCTCGATATTGTAATGAGTGATATAACATCACATACCCTCACAACCCGTAAGGTTCCATTACGTTTCCTCCTCCCCTTCTGGGCGCGTTACATTGTGTTTCAGGCAGTGAAGATTCTTGAATAATTACGCGAACGGTACACAGCATGTCGCCGAAAGCTGACAACTCCCTTTTAACTGCTAAACCAACCACACCCAGATTTGAACGCCCTTGTTATGCTATCAACGTTCGCGTGTTAGTCCACAAAATACACGACAGTATGCAGACAACAAATACAGAGAAGACAATCTATTCCATGTCCATGACTTAGACTGTCGTTTACTAATAGGCAATTCACCGGTAACCTGCAGTTTGCTACGTGGTAATTCAGGTTCATTTAGTTTAGACCTAATTGCTGTGAGGGACGTTCCATGCACATTTTCTTGATTGGTTTTAGATAGGGCTGCTGGGAGTGGAGGAAGCATTTCCCGCTCTACACATTGACTGCTTCTTCTTTTCCTTTAGCGTGCCTGGTGGCAGATTCTGGCGAGTGGATTCACTGTCCCATTTTGTTCGCTCGTGGGCCTTGTGTGGATGAAGATTTACTGCCTTCAGGTCGTTGTGCAGCGTGTCAGCCTGTGACTGTCCCGTTCGTCACGTGTGTCTCTCCCATGAGAGCCACTGTGTATGATGACCTTGCAGTAGTATCGCCCTCTGCGTGCAGCACATGTCCAAACCATCACCGACGGCTATCTGGCATTTTCTTCGTTTGCTGATAGTGTCACTCAAACGTGTACCAGTCGAATGATGTCACCTGTCCATCTAAGCATCTTAGTATCCGTGACCCCTAGTTGACTCTCTTGTGGCTGGTCAACAATCAGTGTGGTAGATCTCTGAGTTCAGATAATTCATAAAACCAACTATCGCAGGTGGTTCCTGTTGGCATTCGCCACTTCATCCAAGCTGCCTGCGTCCTTGCGTTGACCTTGTCTGTAAGCTGACCATTGCTAGAGATTGTAGAACCGAGATACTTAAATTTTGATACTCTTGGCAGATTTTCTCCGTCAGTGTTGATAACCTCAGCGTCTCGTGGATCAGATGTCATGTACACAGTTTCTTTTCGTTGAGTCGCTGTCCATATCGCGCATTTCAGTCTTTCCACTCTTTGTGTTTGACGCTCGAGATCAAACTTGGTCTCTGCAGTCAACATAGTGGCATGTGCAGCTCTGATGTGACAGTGTCCATCACAAGGGGGAACAGCAATGGTGACAAGGCTGAGCTATGGTGGATTCCTACTTTGACGTGAAAGCCTTTGGATGCTCCTGCAACACCTTGGACATAGCTCCTTGGGTTCAAGATACAGAAGCCGTATCCAGTTAACATAGTACTCTGGACTGCCATGTTCCCGCAGCGCTAACCAGGTTAGGTCGTGCAGTACCCGGTTGGAAGCCTTTGCGAGGTTTGGAAACGTAAGGCGCAGTGTCTTGTTCTTTTCGCAGTATTTTTCAACTAGTAGCCATGCAGTATAAATTGTCTCAATTGTGCCACAATTTTTCACAAATATGAATTGGTTCCTGGTGATTTCAGCTATCTGGCGAACCATTAAATCGAGAATGCGTTCAAAGATGTTCATTGCTTTTTTTAGTAATCTGATCGAGTGGCAGTTAGAACACTCAGCAGGGCTTTCTTCCTTCCTTCCTGTTTGAAGATTGGTACAGTGTTGCTCCGCTGCCAGTCTTTTAGCACTCTGTCTTCTCTGACACTTGACTGCTGCCTGTATTATATTTATAAACTGGAAATTACGTCCTCTATGAAGTATTAGAATATCTGAAATCATATATAAGGATCAACACCCACCACCTGTTACAGACTACTTCACGCAGCAGGAGACGGTGTCTTACTAAATGGGTATTTTCAACCTGGTGTGTCTGTGGTATGATTTCCTCAATGCTCATGGCGATTTTGCGTCATTGACACACCGATTCAGGACTGTAAAGCCTTCGTACGGAAATTTTATGATCGCACACTTATAACTGCTTTCTGTACGAGTTGTATTTAACCTTTCATTTCGTGTATTTTACCTCTGATACATTAGAACTTCAAAGCGTTTATCTCCAACCAACATTATTAAAAGCCTTTTCAAAATCTAGAAAGGCTGTAAACGTAGGTGTGCCTTTCCTCAACCTACTTCTAAGATAAGTCGTAGGGCCAGGCTTGCCTCGCATCTTCCTACCTTTCTCCGGAACCCAAACTGAGCAAGGTGGCAAAGTGGCTAGCACAATGGACTCGCATTCACGAGGACGTCGGTTCAGATTCACCTCCGGCCATCCAGATTATGCTTTCCGTGATATCCCACAATCGCTCTAGGCAATATTCGTGAAGATGGTTAGTTAAAATACGTAGTGTACTTGTTCGTGAAAAGTGCGGATTATGCGAATCCATTTCCCGTAACACACTGCACGTAGCGCAGTATTTAAAAGGTTTAGTGTTTTGCATAGACGTTGAGCTACGTCTGTTAACAATTTTTGGTTTGTTTTGTACAGTATTGTTTGCTACCGTAGATGTAATCTGGCCCGAAATTAGTTGGGCTTATTTGTAAATAAACAACCGCCTTGTTAGTTCAGTTCTCAAGTGCCAGACTACGTATCCAAAGTTTTGGGTTCGATCCTAGGAAAGCCCTAGGATTATTATCTGACACTTACCATGTCTTTAATTTCAGGTAACGTTTGTCAATGTGAAAACTGCCGGGATGTACAGTGGTAATGAGCGTCGACGTTAAACTGGCTGCGTAAGTCAGCTCGAAGGTGGGAGGAAGGAGGATATGCCACCTCCTGTAAGACCATGTCTTTCAAGTTGATCTCAGGTTTATTTATCATTAACGTCTTGTGCAACTTTTGCCTGTTTCAAAATCACAGACTTTCTTTAAATAGTGACTGTGTTTGCAATGAGTAATGTGGATGGTACTGTAAAGCTGCCCTCAAACGGGACGTGAAAGCGAACGTTGAAGTTCTGTTTTGAAGTCTCAGCGTGGAGTTTCAAAGTTGTGAGCATTCCCAAGGCAGAACAAGACTCAGATGCGTTAGTTATTTCGCTTCGTGGAGAGGAACGTGACCAAAAAGAGCCATGCTCGCCTTCTGCGTCACAAGTACAATTTTAGAGACGCCTTATCGTGTACAGAAGTTGACAATTGAAGCCCGTGTTCGGTGGTTTTCATATTATAGCTTACGTTCTATGAATATATGCTGTTTCAACACTGGAACGTAGAGGGTATCTTGGAAACGCGTCGATTCTGGTAAGATTTGTTAGAATATGGGCAACTGCATCAGTCGTTAAAGGCTTTTATATTTGATGCTTTTTGTATTATGCTTGCATGTCATGACATAATGTCGTTTCAAGGCACTGGCACATTCAATATTTATCAAAAATGCGTCGATTTTGGTAGATTTTTAATAATTAAATGACAGTTACTGGCATCTGCTGTCAGTCTCTAAAACAACGTAAGATAAGACATAGACTCAAATAACGTGTGTCGACTTTAGTGTAGTGGCACAAAGGTTGTAGGTTATGTTCCGATAAACTGAATTATTTTACACACACACACACACACACACACACACACACACACACACACACACACACATTAACTGATTCCCACGCAATTCAGTACATAGTAACAGACCAACATCTGAATTATTTTACACACACACACACACACACACACACACACACACACACACATTAACTGATTCCCACGCAATTCAGTACATAGTAACAGACCAACATGGCTAGCAAACGAACAAGGGAGGAAATGTGCGTTTTATTAGGTGTAGCAAAAAGGAACAGTGTTTGTATAATGTTAAAAGCAGCTTTCGACTACCAGCAATCTGCTGTCCAATCCATCGGCTTGTCCAGAACGTTAATCGACTTTCCTTCCGCACATCTAAGACAATCACAAACAGCCGAAGTGTAGCTGTTTTATGAGCTACCTATTCCATAAATGAAGTGTGGAGTGCGTGCTAGATTTAGTTGACAGCTGCCGCTACAGAGTACCACGGTCACTAGTGACATTTGAGGAGCACGTTCTTTGTGATGTACCGACACGTTTAAGAGTGTCCACAACTGCGTTGGAAACTACTTGTGCAATGTTTCCCGTTCACGGCTTAAAGCCGTCCTCACACGGGACGTATTCCTAAGTGTGAAGCACGTTAGACGATCGCGAAGAAGACTCTGGACTCGTCGCTGCCTTGAACGATGAATTGCAGGCAGAGGAACACTACGTACGCTGCACTATGTTCTGAGATAAGTACTAGTAAAGGTTATTTGTTGGTTGATTTCATCACATTTTTATTTACATTGAATTTAGTTAAAGTATAATATCAAATGTCAGTTTTCGCGTGCGTTATACCCATATTCTCGATGTCGTGTTGATTTCCATCTCTCTGTGATAACGTACTTAATCACATTGATTTCAAGATAGAGATTCGTTTCGTAATTTCGTTCGAATGGAACACGACATTTACCGACAAGACACAAACTTGAGGCAGTCCATAAAACCGGGAGATATGTGCGTATTTACTACACATAGTTTCATAATAGCAAAAGCTTACAGTGTGAAACTTGTGGTTACTTCCTGACGTAGACTGGCTGTTAATTTTTCTGGCCACGGGAAAAATTCCAGTCGTTTGCCTGCGCAACTAGAATAGCAACAAATGCATTGTTTATATTAATAACATCGATAGTGCGGAACATATTTCTGTTAAATTAATAAAGAAGTCCAGAATCTTTTACAAAACATAAAGTGAATAAAAAAGAATCTTGCTGGTAGACTGAGGCAAACCTGCCACTTTTCTTTTCACAGTCCACGACGCTGTCGATTACACTTCAGTTTCAACAATGCAGTAGTGTTTCGTGACAATTGTTAGAAATTTCTAAAATTGGTAACCACAGATGTTGTTGTTTGAGATTTGACAATGAAAATTGTACCAAACGTTCTTTTTATACATCATCATTAAGTCATAGCAATGACACGGTATACTTTATAGCATGCAATACATGTTGTTGTTGTTGTTGTGGTTGTGGTGGTCTTCAACCCAGAGACTGGTTTGATGTAGCTCTCCATGCTACTTTATCCTGTGCAAGCTTCTTCATCTCCCAGAACCTACTGCAACCTACATCCTTCTGAATCTGTTCGGTGTATTCATCTCTTGGTCTCCCTCTACAATTTTTACCGTCCACGCTGCCCTCCAATACTAAATTGGTGATGCCTTGATGCCTCAGAATATGTCCTACCAACCGACCCCGTCTTTTAGTTAAGTTGTGCCACAAATTTCTGTTTTCCTCAATTCTATTCAATACCTCCTCATTAGTTATGTGATCTACCCATCTAATCTTCAGCATTCTTCTGTAGCACCACATTTCGAATGCTTCTATTCTCTTCTTGTCCAAACTATTTATCGTCCACGTTTCACTTCCATATATGGCTACACTCCATACAAATACTTTCAGAAAGGACTTCCTGATACTTAAATTTATACTCGATGTTAATAAATTCCTCTTCTTCAGAAACGCTTTCCTTGTCATTGCCAGTGTACATTTTATATCCTCTCTACTTCGACCATCGTTAATTATTTTGCTCCCCAAATAGCAAAACTCCTTTACTACTTTAAGTGTCTCATTTCCTAATCTAATTCCCTCAGCAACACCCGTTTTAATTCGACTACATTCAATTATCCTCGTTTTGGTTTTGTTGATGTTCATCTTATATATCCTCCTTTCAAGACACTGTCCATTCCGTTCAGCTGCTCTTCCAGGTCCTTTGCTGTCTGTGACAGAATTACAAAGCTTTTATTTCTTCTCCTTGGATTTTAATTCGCACTCCGAAATTTTCCTTTGTTTCCTTTACTGCTTGCTCAATATACAGATTGAATAACACGGGGATAGGCTACAACCCTGTCTCACTCCCTACCCAACCACTGCTTCCCGTTCATGCTCCTCGATTTTTATAACTGCCATCTGGTTTCAGCCTTCCACTCCCTGTATTTTACCCCTGCCACCTTCAGAATTTGAAAGAGAATATTCTAGTCAACATTGTCAAAAGCTTTCTCTAAGTCTACAAATGCTAGAATCGTACGTTTGCCTTTTCTTAATCCATTTTCTAAGATAAGTCATAGGGTCAGTATTGCCTCCCGTGTTCCAACATTTCTACGGGATCCAAACTGCTCTTCCCTGAGGTCGGCTTCTACCAGTTTTTCCATTCGTGTGTAAAGAATTCGTGTTAGTATTTTGCAGCCGTGACTTATTAAACCGATAGTTCGGTAATTTTCACATCTGTCAACCCCTGCTTTCTTTGGGCTATCATTAGTTCTAATGGAGTGTTGTCTACTCCCGGGGCCCTGTTTCGACTCTGGTCAAACTCTTCACGCAGTATCATATCTCCCATTTTATCTTCATCTAAATCCTCTTCCATTTGCATTATACGAGGGTTGCCCAGTAAATAATGCCCCATATTTTTTTTCTCCGAAATAAAAAATATTAGAAATGTGAAACTTTAGGTGCGAGTTATTTGAAGTTTCCCGCGTGTGTACGCAAAGTTTCAATTTCCTCCGACAGAGAGCGGTGGTGTAGGAATGTTCTAAAATGGCGTCTGCAAGTGACATCCGTCAGAAACAACGTGCAGTGATTGAATTTCTCGTAGCAGAGGAAGAAACCGTGGGCAATATTCATAAACGCTTGTGCAACGTCTACGGAACATCTGCAGTCGATAGTACTGTTGGTCGCTGGGCACAGAGGGTGAAAGCATCAGAGGGCGGTGCTGCGGAGCTCCGAGATTTGCCGCGGTCGGGAAGGCCTCCCACGGCTGTCACGCCTGACATGTTGCAGCGGGCTGATGTTCTCATTCGACGGGATCGACGCATTACGACTCGACAATTGGCACTGGAGTTGTCAGTAAGCAAAGGAAGTGTGGATGTGATTATCAATCAGCTTGGATACTCAAAAGTGTGTGCAAGATGGGTTCCTCGGTGTCTTACTGTCGATCACAAATCCCAAAGAAAAGACATTTCTTTCGATTTGTTGCGACGCTTTCACGTTGACGGGGAGGCCTTTTTGTCACGGATTGTGACAGGTGATGAAACTTGGGTGCATCATTTTGAGCCCGAAACAAAAAGACAATCGATGGAATGGCGTCATGCTTATTCTCCACAGAAGAAAAAATTCAAAACAGGTCCTTCAGCCGGAAAAGTCATGATGACTGTGTTTTGGGATTGCGAGGGCGTAATTCTCATTGATGTGATGCCAAAAGGCAGTACCATTAATTCAGAGGCTTATGTCAAAACATTAGACAAACTTAAGCAGCGCTTCCGGCGCCTTGGGCGTCATGTTAACCCACAGGATGTTTTGATTCAGCATGATAACGCTCGTCCTCACACAAGTTTGAGGACTTGTGAACACATCGCGAAACTGGGTTGGATAGTGTTACCCCATCCACCCTACAGCCCCGATTTGGCTCCTTCAGACTTTCACTTGTTTGGGCCAATGAAGAATTTCATTCGTGGAAGACGTTTTGCCGATGACGAAGAAGTGATTCACGAAGTGACAACCTGGCTCCGTAGGCAGAGTAAAGATTTTTACCGGCAGGGAATACACGCTCTTGTGTCTCGCTGGAAAAAGGCCGTCGAACTTGAAGGAGATTATGTGGAAAAATAAAGCAAGTAGACAAAACATCAGTCTTTCACATATGTAAATTTGATTGTTGTGGAATAAATACTTCTGGAGAAAAAAAATATGGGGCATTATTTACTGGGCAACCCTCGTATTATCCTCAAGAACATCATGACCCTTGTATAGACCCTCTATACACTCCTTCCACCTTTCTGCTTTCCCTTCTTTGCTTAGAACTGGGTTTCCGTCTGAGCTTTTGATATTCATGCAAGTGGTTCTCTTTTCTCCAAAGGTCTCTTTAATTTTCCTGTAGGCAGTATTTACCTTACCCCTAGTGATATACGCCTCTACATCCTTACATTTGTCCTCTAGCCATCCCTGCTTAGCCATTTTGCACTTTCTGTCGATCTCATTTTTGAGACGTTTGTATTAATTTTTGCGTGCTTCATTTACTGCATTTTTATATTTTCTCCTTTCATCAATTAAATTCAATATCTTTTCTGATACCCAAGGATTTCTATTAGCCCTCGTCTTTATACCTACTTGATCCTCTGCTGCCTTCACTATTTCATCTCTCAAAGCTACCCATTCTTCTTCTACTATATTTCTTTCCCCCATGCTTGTCAATCGTTCCCCTAATGCTCTCCGTGAAACACTCTACAACCTCTGGTTCTGTCAGTTTATCCAGGTCCTATCTCCTTAAATTCCCATCATTTTGCAGTTTCTTCAGTTTTAATCTACAGTTCATAATCAATAGATTGTGGTCAGAGTCCACATCTGCCCCGGGGAATGTCTTACAATTTAAAACCTGGTTCCTAAATCTCTGACTTATCATTATATAATCTATCTGAAACCTTCCAGTATCTCCAGGCTTCTTCCATGTATACAACCTTCTTTCATGACTCTTGAACCAAGTGTTAGCTATGATCAAGTTATGCTCTGTACAATATTCGACCAGGTGGCTTCCTCTTTCATTCCTTACACCCATTCCATATTCACCTACTACATTTCCTTCTCTCCCTTTTCCTACTATCGAATTCCAGTCACCCATGACTATTAAATTTTCGTCTCCCTTCACTATCTGAATAATTTCTTTTATCTCATCATACATTTCATCAATTTCTTCGTCATCTGCAGAGCTAGTTGGCATATAAACTTGTACTACTGTAGTAGGCGTGGGCTTTGTGTCTATCTTGGCCACAATAATGCGTTCACTAAGCTGTTTGTAGTAGCTTACCCACATTCCTATTTTTTATTCATTATTATACCTACTCCTGCATTATCCCTATTTGATTTTGTATTTATAACCCTGTATTCACCTGACCAAAAGTCTTGTTCCTCCTGACACCGAACTTCACTAATTCCCACTATATCTAACTTTAACCTATCCATTTCCCTTTTTTAATTTTTCAACCTATCTGGCCGATTAAGGGATCTGACATTCCACGCTCCAACCCGTAGGACGCCAGTTTTCTTTCTCCTGATAAGGACGTCCTCTTGAGTAGTCCCCGCCCGGGCATCCAAATGGGGGACTATTTCACCTCCGGAATATTTTACCCAAGAGGACGCCATCATCATTTAACCATACAGTAAAGCTGCATGCCTTCGGGAAAAATTACGGCTGTAGTTTCCCCTTGCTTTCAGCCGTTCGCAGTACCATCACAGCAAGGCCGTTTTGGTTAGTGTTAAAAGGGCAGATCAGTCAATCATCCAGACTGTTGCCCCTGCAACTACTGAAAACGCTGCTGCCCCTCTTCAGGAACCACACGTTTGTCTGGCCTCTCAACAGATATTCCTCCGTTGTGGTTGCACCTACGGTACGGCTAACTGTTTCGGTGAGGCACGCGAGCCTCCCCACCAACGGCAAGGTCCATGTCATTGGGGGGGGGGGGGGAATTATGTTACATAAAATCCACCAAATACGGAGTTCACCTGCATAGGACTTAATACAAATGGCTTCAAGTCCAGCTTGTGACGTAAAGCAGATGTTACCTGTGATTGGCCAAGATTCTCTGCAAGAGGCAAAAACCGGACGTATTAGATTCGTCCTTTCACGCCACGCAGTGTAGTGGAACGTAGAATCACACGTTGTAACAGAGCGAGATGGCGCAGCGGTTAGCACACTGTACTCGTATTCGGGAGGACGACGGTTCAAACCCGCTTCCGGCCACCCTGATTAAGGTTTTCCGTGATTTTCTAAATCGCTTCAGGCAATTGCTGGGATTGTTCCCTTGAAAGGACACGGCCAATTTCCTTCCCTATCCTTAACTAATCCGATAGGACCGATGACCTTTGTTGGTCCGCTCCACCAAATTAAACAACCCACGGTGTGACGTCACTAGTTCCTTGTCCACGTAGGTTTTAACGTCCCGTGGGAGGACGCCTTAGGGCAGTGGTTACCAACGGGCGAGGGGGGGGGGGGGATACCGCCTGAATGAAATTTCCTAAGGGGTAAAAACAAAGGAGTTCAATTGTGTTACGGTTACGAAACTAAATTATTTTTTAAAGATCATCATTATTATTATTATCATCACTATTTCGTCAGACTGTAATACTGATTACTAAGTTACAAGTCCTTATCTTTTTTTCAAACACAAGCATTAACCCGCGACACAATATGGTTGAGGTGAAAGCTTATGACATGAATGTATGAACATCATCTACTCACATATTCCACTTCTCACACACAAACTTTGTGCCACACATCTTCGGCAGTAATACTGAGACGTGCACATCACATAGGCTTTAATATCTCATCACATTGCCTTCTCTGGCTTGTAGGTAGTTCCCGAAATGGGCCACAAATGATTCATTATTCATTTGGCAAGGAAAAAAAAGTCTAATTGACCGCACGACACAAAAGTAACTACGTTGCTACAGGACCTTCACAGTGTAATAATTATTCCAGTTCCTACCAGTTCAGGAGTAATGAGTTCAGCGATGAAGTGATTTGCAAACAGAAAGTATAGCGCACGTATTTTAAACGGGGGTGTATAGTGTGGGTGAAGAAAGAGTCGCCAGGGAGAGGAGTGGTGCAGAGGAAGTATAATACGTGCCTATCCTCAATGTGGATAGTTAGCTTTCTTTTCTGAAATAGAGTTTCAACATTCTATAAAAAAATATTTTTACAAATAAGCAGAATCATTAGTTCATGATATAATAAAACACCTACAGTCATTGATGACGTTAGTGGTGGGTGGGGGTGGGGTATTAGATAATATCTGGTTGGACTCAGGGATAATGGCCTCAGAAAGGTTGGAAAACACTGCCTTAGGGCGTGGTTCAGTCAAGTGGATATCAGATATTCGCTAGCTAACAGGGTACATGGGATAATTGCACCATTTCAGTTGTGCGCGTTTCAATTCGGGCGTTTACGTGAGTCATTACTTGGCTTGCAGTCGCGATGGCATACAGCGCTAAGTCGCGAGCGCCGAGTCGAGGCGAGCACTTTTGCTCAAGGCCGGGAGTTTGGCGTGCCGGCCGTGGGTCGCGGCGCGGCACGGCTGTCCACTATCGGGGCTGGCTGATGCGACTCGGCGCCCACTCCCAAGGCCGCCTTCCTAGTTGACGGACGCCAACGCCATACCGGCCCCACCGCCCATTTTAAACAGCGCACCGCAGCTGCGTCCAGACGTTACGCCCATCTGTTCGTGGGCGTCCGCGTGACCAAACACACAGTACCCAAAGGAGACGACGGAGATAGCCGGCCGCCTTCTCAAAGGACGAACAGATACTGAACACCCTGACGTACAGCGTTTAGAAGCCGGCGCCAGATCTACATTTGTACTCCGAACACAGGGCAGGATTTACGCAGAGGCCAGAAAGGCCCGGGCCTAGCGCGCCGAGAGGAAAGGGGTCATCGAAAGACCTCGATCGGCGCTTTTCGTTTTCGTATACTGGGTCACGCGATGAACGTCATGAGGAAGCTAAGTGGTTCATGGGGGATGTCTGTTTAGCGGAAATGTCGTTTTCTGTCTTAGAAAGGAATTAAAAATCATCTTCGGACTCCTATGCCGGAAACACTGAGCACATCATCTATATTTGAAACTGTAAACATATTTGTGCTGATATAATTGATGACTTTGTCGAAATGGTCTTGACGAAAAGCTTTTTGTATAGTAGTCATGGAAATGTTAGCTTTCTAGGTTAATATACATATTCTTGGTTTCACATTAAAATATCTTTTATTTATGCGAATAAGCAGTATCGATCTGATTTTATACATTGTGACTGAGGCGAAAATGGCTGTTGTGTTTCCCATTCCAAAAGCGACACCACGTTAGGTCGAGCTTGTCCCTTCCCTCCCTCCGATATAGTTTTCGTTTTCACAGCATAAAGATAACGTTAAGCAGAAAAGTTTAAGTACACAGTCCATCGTATGTTCCTTTCAACTAGTTCCATTATTAATTTCCTTTGTAGTGTAGTTTGTTGCTTTTATAGGACAACAAAGCAAAGTACGAAAACTGAAAACGTCAAAAGTTGAAAACAAACGAGATTTGGGGGAGGGGGAGGGGGGGGGTGTAAGGTCTCTGACCTATGGCGCACCATCTGAAAATTCGGCCCTGTCAGTGGGCCACACTACGGTGATTGACGGAGGGTACTTCGGGTTCTAGAGGCGGCCGTACCCAATGGTGCAAGGGTTGCACCGCATACTGGTGTCAAAAGCTGAGCGCAATATGTATTACTAATCACTATAATGTACTCAGAACTACTATATTTCTATAGTCCCTCGCCGCGTTTATATGTTTGTATGTTGTGGCAACTCTCAGGAACTACTGCAGAAATTTTGATGCGGTTTTCACTGATAGAAAGACTGATTCACGAGGACGGTTTGTGTTCATCACTACATGTTATAAACAAGCCAGCCGATCGTAAATACTTAGTGCTGCCCTTGCGAAGCCGCGATGGCTCCCAAGTTTTGCATACAAATATGGGAAACTCATCAGTGTTATATGAGTGACAGCATTCTAAACACTTGACACAAATTTTATATACATAGACTGAAGTGACGAGTGAAAATTTGCACCAAGGCCGGGAATCGAATCCGGGTCTCCTGCTTACTAGGCAGGAGCGTTAGCCACTAAGCAACCTTGGCACAGCGATTCACACAATTGCACGCATTACCCTGGCACATCCCTCTCCTCGATCCAAATTCTCGCTGCTACCCCAGTCTACTTTAAATTTAAAGTTCGATTTTCGGCCTTGGTACGAGTTGTCACCCGCCATTGCAGCCTATATACATAAAATCATGTCTGTATGAGACAGTAAAATCTCTGAAATGCTGTCATTTTAATCGTATAAGTATCCGCACGTGTGTTTCAGACTGGATCCCTCATTTACGTTCGATGTTGAGGTGATGTTTCAGAAAAATGGAGAACCTCGGCAATTCTGTGTTTGTAAGGGGAAATTTGGATCGATAAGGGAGGCGTTGCAGGGTAATCCGTGCAGTTGTGTGAACTGCTGTGCCAACGCACCTGCCTAGTAAGCAGGAGACATGGGTTCGATTCCCGATCTTGATAAAAATTTTCACCCACCACTTCAGTTTATATACATAAAATCATAAGTGTATGAGACTAGTAAAGTCTCTGAAAATTCGTCATTTCACCTGACACATGTTTCGTTGGACCTCCTTCAAGTTAGATTCATATAAGTGCCATTGTCAAGGATATTGCGAATACTGAAGCCTGGAAAGCTGATTTATTGTAAATATATTTAGCGTTGAATGTGTGATAATGAATGAAGATTCTGCAAGAATCCGAAGACAAAATTAACATCACAAAAAATTCTAGAAAACGAAGTTTTGGATTTCTTAGTCGACCTAACTGTAGTAGCAGCTGGGATTGTCAAGGTGGTGCTCGCACCCTGTCTGTGAAAAGGCTAGGGCCGTTTGTCAGGTTGTACTCTCACATTCTCATTCCCCAACTCCCCCATTCCTCCCACCCCTCCCCGCTTGGCTCTCGGCAAGTTTCCGTATGACCTCTAATTTACCTGATTTTTTCTAGTGGTCATTCCGTGAGATGTGTCTAATACGTTAACGAACTATATTTCGAACACACGATCTAGTAGTTTTAACAGTAAACTTCCTCCTTGTGTTTTGGCTCATCACTGTATATCTAATTTAAAAATGACTCTCGCGTTTATTGGTTTGCCCTGTTGTCCTGTTGTCTTATGTTAGGTAGATCTGTGAATAATCTGCATGAGACAGAACTGAGAGACCAACCCAGTAAATGCAAGCACAAGAACCGCCCAACAACAAAAGTATCTTGCAAGTTGTTTCGCAGTTGATCGCGAATTAACCGGCACAACCGGTACCTCGGCGTCAAATATTCAAGGTTAGGAACCGAGCGATGTACAGGAGTGTTAAGAAATCGCCTGTCATTTAGGAAGACACCGGGTCAAATCCACGTCTGCTTATCACGGTTTAGGATTTTATAGTTCAGTTAAATAACTAAGGCACATAACGAGGCAGTTTCTTCATAAAGGACTAGAAGCTTATGCTTCATATCCATGCTCTTGCCAACTTGAATTTAAACCCTAACCTTCGTGTCTCCCTTCATTTTACGAGGTTTAGATGTTATAAAAGTGCACGCGCACGCCGTGATGTGTGTTCATGAACAAGTACTGGCATAAGCAGAAAAACAAGGACGTTGATAAAACTTGAAATTATGACCTTTGCAGATAACGTTAATACTCGCTTAGTTACGATGAATCATACACATTTTGTAAGTTCTTGTACTAGCGGTACATTGTGTAACTGAGACATGCGACTGTTGAACGGCGTTATGCAATAAGATCATTTGTCGCTCTTAGATACAGTAGGCCAGAAATAATTTTAAAAATTTAAATTGGCTTTTATATATCAACGTTAAATTTAATTTTTTAATCATAGATTTTCAGTGATGTGGATGTCGCAACCACATCCCTGTAAAAATTCAAGCCTGACTTGACTGAAGTAAATATTTCTCAGGAGATAAAGAGACTGACAGCCGACATTTAATAAACCGTACTGGCCGATGCTGTATAACGACAAGCGCGTATTTGTTTCCGTGTGTGCTGTTCGGGGATACGGACCACACTCCTATTTTAAAGGGTCATATGCCTGCAAAGCAGAGCAGTCAGGGATAACTAATGGAGCATGAAATTATCCAACTTGTTATTTCAATCGCTAGCTGTACACGTAAAACACTGTTGTTCAGTCTCTCGGTCGCTGTGTTAGGCACTGTCGCTGGAAATATACATTTCGGCGGAGCATCAACTCACCCAAAGACGACGGTATTGACTGTTGGTGGAGAAAAAGTCAAATGCGTTCCCAGTAACTGAGGTGTCGGGAAGGGGAGAGTCGCAACTGATGATAGTTTCGCTTTGAGTGACGAAATCATTTTCAGATTTCACACCTAACTCCAGTTAAACTTGTTACTATTCAATATACGTTACGGAGTCTGACTTTCTTCAGATCGACGCTGAATAAATACATCTATCTGTTTGGCAGTGCAAAATTGCGAAGATATTTTTTGCTCTATGTTGGGGGGAGTGGAAGTGTAAGATGCAGCTGCCGTCCCGTACCTTTCTCTGGTACGTCCTTTCCAACAGCATGTTAGCTGTAAGGTCAAGGGATTCCGCAACCGGAGTAAATTTACATTAAATTCTGCATTGCAGACCGCGTTACATTGTAAAATGTATTCTACGAAACGACGCCGTATACAACACATAAAAATTTTCCAGAAAAAAGGGGGTTAATGTGGTGAAACAAGAAACGGTCCCCAACCCCTCCCCGGAAATCTGACAACTTAAGATCCATAGGAAAAGTACGGGCATCCTTTTCCCCTCCGCTTGCGGCTGTCTACAGTTCGTAACTGAGTACATGTCACGTAACATTTCCAACGGGCGGGGTCGTCTCGTAACTTGTGCGACGTAGAAAGTGTCACGTATTTTCGGAAGTTACATGTGGAATAACGCACAGTGCTGTGCTTTTGACATTACATTTCTAGGCCAGAAGATAGGGAAACATCATAGGATTTCTGCTGGAGAGAAAGACACAGCAAGAATAATTTGGCGGCACGAAATGTTGAGTTTTGACCGCAGCTATTAAGCTCAGCTATTCTTTACAAAATAATTAAATGCCCTCAGATGAGTCATTGGTAGGCGGACTATGACGGGAGTGCACTGGTGCGTGTGAGTGCAAAGCAGTGCGTACGACCTGCAGGTGATGAGGATTCATATGATGCGCGCACGGGTCGAGAGCACGTTGGAATTGCGACATGCGGGAACGCTTCAGTACTGGCAGTGGAGGCGACGACGCCCAGCTGACTACTTGGTATGTGGTTCGGGCTGCAGAGGACCGACATCCGGAGATAGCGGCAGTGACTCCCACTGGATGTCACTACACTAACAAGAAAAGTCTTAGGCTGACCTCTGAGCTGCAGACAAAAGTGTCTCATCAAGGCTAGCATGGAAGTCCACACTCTTAAAATCCAGCAGTTAAGTCTCGCACTACGACGATCTCCACCAAAACGTTCCGCAAGATTTCCTATGAGTGTGTCCATGCATCTGATTGACCAACTCATCTTCTTCTTCTCGCCAGTCTGGTTATTTAACAGCCTGTAGAATGAACTTTCACTGTGCAGCGGAATGTGCACTGATTTGAAACGTTGGCTAGAGTGTCATATTGGACACCTCCCCACCATCAGCCCCCCCCCCCCAATCCCCCCCCCTCTCCTCTCCCCCTCTGAAATCTGCCACTGTTATGGCGGTAGACTGATAGGTTGGATAGGTTGAAAGGTGTCAGTTTGGTTATGAACTGACGCAGCCCACGAATGTGAATGCCAAGTAAGCGTTGCAGGGCTAAACTCTGGATCGGGGCCATCACCAGTCGCGGCAGTGTTTCTTTACTGCTCATATGTTAGCAATAAGTCTCTGCGCGTGGCCACTGGGATGGTAGTTTCACGTAACCAGTGAGAGGCGAGAAAAGAGGCAATGTCTGTCTACGAACACAAATTTAAAATCGTGATTGTCCAAGTACTCGGCTGTTTATTCCGAATATTTTCAATTCCGAAGTGGTGATTAGGATGGGACCTGAGTATAGCTGTATTTTTTTTTTTCCAAATACGTGGTGGATTTCACATTGTTATTGACGCGAGAATGTGACAACATTCCTTTGTCTCTTGCTTCGAAAGATGTCGTCCCCCACTGCTCTCTCACTGGCTGCGCAGAACCAGCAGCTGACAGCCACCTTTCGTTGCAGTCATACTAAACGGCGAGTGTTGCCAACATTGCTGCGCGAACCAAGTACGCCACTGGCCCCAACCTAGACTTTTTCACACTCTGCATCGTAAGAAACTAAAACTGCAAGGTAAATTCGGAATGCCTGAATGAGATAATACTCAAGATACCGACAAGTAATTTGATGTATATTATGTACATAATAGTAAAATGCAAGATGGGTTCCACTACATAACTCCTACTGAATTCTTCTGAGAAAAAAAAGAGGGGGGGGGGGTAGTTCCCGAGGCAAAAGCCTTTCTTCTAGAAATGCTAATACCGCAAGACATGCAGGAGAACTGTCTAGTTTGGAAGGTAGAAGAGAAGTACGGGCGGAAGTAAAGCTTTTAGGGAGGGTCGTGAGTCGTGCTTGGATAGCTCAGTCGGTAGAGCACTTGTTCGTGAAATCAAAAGGTCCTAAGTTCGAGTCCCTATCCGACACACAGTTTTTTTTCTACCAGAAGGCTCAGGAACTTCTTTTTCCTCTCTGTCAGTTTTGTAAGATGTCTTTCCTTGTTGCGGAGCTAGCAGAATTTTCATTAATTTTTCTGCGTCTTCGCCAACTTCGATGTGTAGCCAATTATTACCATCGTCACTCATCTCCTGTGGTGCGTACTCGGTTGCTCTGTCGTACGTAGATAGTTCTTCCACGTCTTCCTTTCATGTATTCAAAAACTACTTCATAGTTGAGTCTTAGGCGTACTTGCAACAGCTGCTGTGGAAGACGGCCAGCCAAACAAACATGTTGTGGACGCCTTATCACGCGTTTCCAAATGGTCTACGAGGTGTGGCTAGAAAAAAACCGGACTAGTACTGGTGAAACAATAAAACGAATGCAATAAGGCTGAAAGTCGCGTGGCCTGTCACGTGACTCTCGCTCCGCCTACTGCTCGAGTTTCATCTGCCTCCTGCACTCAGTCTGCCCGTGGCGTCTGTTTTAAGTAGTTGACGTTTTGTCTGTGCGTCGGAAAATGTTGAGTGTACAGAAAGAACAGCGTGTTAACATCAAATTTTGTTTCAAACTAGGAAAATCTGCAAGTGAAACGTTTGTAATGTTACAACAAGTGTACGGCGATGATTGTTTATCGCGAACACAAGTGTTTGAGTGGTTTAAACGATTTAAAGATGGCCGCGAAGACACCAGTGATGACACTCGCACTGGCAAACCATTGTCAGCAAAAACTGATGCAAACATTGAAAAAATCGGTAAACTTGTTCGACAAGATCGCCGTTTAACAATCAGAGCAGTGTCTGAGTTAACAGGAGTTGACAAGGAAAGTGTCGAACACGTTTACCGATTTTTTCAATGTTTGCATCAGTTTTTTCTGACAATGGTCTGCCAGTGCGAGTGTCATCACTGGTGTCTTCGCGGCCATCTTTAAATCGTTTAAACCACTCAAACACTTGTGTTCGCGATAAACAATCATCGCCGTACACTTGTTGTAACATTACAAACGTTTCACTTGCAGATTTTCCTAGTTTGAAACAAAATTTGATGTTAACACGCTGTTCTTTCTGTACACTCAACATTTTCCGACGCACAGACAAAACGTCAACTACTTAAAACAGACGCCACGGGCAGACTGAGTGCAGGAGGCAGATGAAACTCGAGCAGTAGGCGGAGCGAGAGTCACGTGACAGGCCATGCGACTTTCAGCCTTATTGCATTCGTTTTATTGTTTCACCAGTACTAGTCCGGTTTTTTTCTAGCCACACCTCGTATACTAGAATTTCGGAAGATTACATTCCAACCTACTTAAAAGGTCGATAAACTGCGGTACGATTAAGACGGACAAAAAATAATAATCAAAGTGTAACAGCGTATGTTGAAGGTGGCCATTGAACCGAAGATATTACTTTCATATTGTTGCAATGACGCATAGAAGCCCATATGTGCCTTGGCAGCTGTCAGTCTTTGTCCATGTGGCTGCCATTGACCGTTCGCAGATTGCAGTCTGCAGCCCCCACCCCTGTGGTTCATGACGACAGACACCTCGCCTGCCTCATTCAGTGGCACCTGAATCTAGCCAGAAGGCGTTATGTATGTCTCATTTATTGTCTGCGATCGGCTGCGTGTCCCATCCGGTTGATATATTCCAATGTTGAATCAATTTCAGCAAAGCCTCAATCCCCCAGTTTCTCTTCCCGAATAGCAGTAAAATAGGGGGGGGGGGGGGGACTCTCGCGCAGAAACTTTTATTTTGTTAAGCCATTTTTCAGAGTCTCTAATACTGATGCTGTAGGAAACTTCTGTCGTCTTGGCAGTTTTGTAGATGTCACGAGTCGAGCATTTTCAAGATCGAGTTTCATATTTCATTCGGCAGCCGCTGCCCAACGAGAAACCGCACAGCAGACTCATCGCCAATGTCATTTACAGCAATGTGATTTCCATTTAAATCTTGTCATTTGAAGTTGTAATCTTATTGTAGAACATTTGATCATCGATGGACACAATTCCCAGTTCCATGATGTGTCCATTTCAAGCTCGCGTTGTTCAGAAGCAGTCTGCTCTTGGAAATCGCTTCTTCCTCAAGCCTTCATTTGTAGTTGCTGTTCTCCCACGCCTTCCTTACATCCGGCTAGAAGGGCTGTGTCATCTACAATTCTGAGCTTTCGTTTCTGTTTCCTTTGTCCTTTTATTTCAATCCTGACATTACCTCTTACGTCCTTCATTGCTGTTTGGACGGTCTAGTTAAACAGCGATGATAAACAGAAACACTTCATTACTTCTTTCTCAACACTAATGCTACACTTTATTTTCCAATTTCGTTGCTTCCACTTTGATTGTGTTGATGTTGTGAAGCGGTCGCTTGTCTTCATCGCCATTCTGTCCAAGTTTCGAATAACCCACTGTTTCCATGATGAATCTTTCGCTGTCATTGTTGAGGGCTCTATAGGATCCTCCAAATGCTATGGAGATACCCTGATCTCTCTCTCTCTCTCTCTCTCTCTCTCTCTCTCTCTCTCCATTTACTGAGCACAAGATCAGAATTGGCTATTTAGTAGTTAAACGTTTTATTAATCCAAACTAACTGTCGCCTAGTGGCTTTTCTTTATATTCATGTAGTTTTCACGTCTCTTTCGCTCGATCACAACTCCTTCGTAATAAACGAGAAATAATCACCTGGGTACATCACGCAGTGCTTCGCAAGACTTTCTCATGACATCGATAGAACAGAACCAGTTCTACGGCACGCACCTTGACACAGCATTGCTCCTCAACAGGACTTGTCGGTCACGATTGTATTCCTTATGCGGTGAACTGTGGCTCTGGGACGCTCCTAAATGGAGAACATATCTCTCGTAGCGTACGTGTCCCTGTGGATTACTGTGACGAAACAATAGCAGATATGAATAAACCGCTCATGAAACTGCCTAATATGTTCTATAAATTTCAGTTAACTTTATGTACCCAAGAGCTACTCCCAAACTTACAGAACAGGAAACAAGATACAGCTCAAGAGGAATTAGAGCAGCGGAAGATACGTGATTGGAGGGTGGATTATAAAACCGTTTCTCAGTTTGTAATTAATGCAAACATGTTTAAAATCCTTTCATACCCGAGATGCATTTAATAGTAAGAGCAAAAGTAATTTCTTAGAGCACTACAGGTGTGTTGATGTGTTACAGGATTAGCTCACGGACCAAATTACCCAGAATGGTATTTGAAGGGACTTCATTAGGTTGTCGGAAATTTATCGAGACACAGAGTGTACAAAATGGAAAATTTTGTACGTCAAGTACATTTCTTACTTAATCAGGCTTTCATTAATCTAATGTTCCATTACAAATTGCAGTCGCCTCGAAAAATTCCGGTAATTACTGAGCAGTCTTAAGCAGGTATGTATATCATTCTGTGGGAGGATTTTTTCCCAATATTTCAAGACTACCCAGAAAATCACAGGTGAACGTATTAAAGTGCCTCCATCTTATCTTGGACCTCGAACTTCCGGCGAAGTGCAAGCTAATACAAAAAGTAATGAAATCTAGTCAGGGAAGTCCCAATATCGAGTCTTCACCGGTGAAATAAACAGCGAAGGATAAAATGCGTTGTTGTTCTGTACCAGTTTCATCATTGCAATGTCGTGCTGATTCGAAATTATCTTCTAGATACACGTTGAACAGTCACATTAATGTGACCATCTGTTAGAGGCCTGCCGCGCGGGATTAGCCGAGCGGTCTCAGGCGCTGCAGTCATGGACTGTGCGGCTGATCCCGGCGGAGGTTCGAGTCCTCCCTCGGGCGTGGGTGTGTGTGTTTGTCCTTAGGATAATTTAGGTTAAGTAGTGTGTAAGCTTAGGGACTGATGACCTTAGCAGTTAAGTCCCATAAGATTCCATACACATTTGAACATTTGTCAGAGGCCTGAAAAACCACCTTTCACAGCACAGACCATGGCGAGACGCACTAGAAGGTACCGACAGGGATGTGGAGCCGTGTAGACTCTAGTCACAAGTGCCGCGGCCAGTTGCGCTAGGTGTCCCGGTTGGGGATCGACAGCGCGAACTGTTCGATCGAGATGGTCTGACAGATTCTCGATTCTGATTAAATCTGGGGAGTTTTGTGGCCAAGGGCGTACGGTAAACTCACTCTGGTGCTCTTCTAACCTCGCACGTACACCGCGATCTGTGATAAAAGTTACATTGTCCTGCTGGTAGATGCCATCTTCCCAAAGAAAAGCAAACTGCATTTAGGGGTGTAAATGCTCCCCCAAGGATGTATGCATACTTGTGTCGATAGATTGGGCCTTCCAGATCGACGAAATCATCCAGGGAATGACACGAAAACATTCCCCAGACCATAACGCGCCTTCTTTCGGCTTGAACCCTTCAGACATTGTAGCATCGTGTTTGCTTTCATACGTTTCACGCCGTTCACACCAACGGCCATCTTTGCTATGGAGCATCAAACTTGGGCAGTGGTCAAGTTAATGTAATTGGCCGGGTATGTAATTTTCTTTTATGGACTTGATCAAAATGTTGTCAGAAGCATTCGAAACCTCTGTTACAAACACTCAACAACGATATGCCCTTACTGAGATGTTCATTATGGCACGCAAGACGTTTCTTCATATGTATTTTTATTAATGTGCTTGAACATTATAAGAATCTTTCTCTTACCCATCACCTTTAATCTATATTTATTCACATTTAAAGCATTCTACCATTCATAAAAACCGAGCGAGGTGGCGCAGTGGTTAGCACACTGGACTCGCATTCGGGAGGACGACGGTTCAATCCCGTCTCCAGCCATCGTGATTTAGGTTTTCCGTGATTTCCCTAAATCGCTTCAGGCAAATGCCGGGATGGTTCCTTTGAAAGGGCACGGCCGATTTCCTTCCCAATCCTTCCCTAACCCGAGCATGAGCTCCGTCTCTAATGACCTCGTTGTCGACGGGACGTTAAACATTAACCACCACCACCACCACCACCACCACCATTACCACCATTCATAAAAACAAATGGAAATTGTGTACGTTTCTTCCTGGTTCCCCCTAAGTCACTCAACAAAGACATCTTGCTTGTACAACAGCATCTTTAGGAAATAACTTCAAATTGCTGCTCACTCAATCCGACAGATTGTTCATGTAAAGGGAGCACAGGAGCGGTCCTATCGCACTTGCCTGTAATACTCCTGACGTTACCTTTGCTATCGAGGTTCTATCACTCATAATATCTTCGAGCTAGCCATATAATTGAAAATATGTCCTGTTTGATTGATCTTTTAGGTAACTCTGTACAAATCGAACGCTTACTAGAAATGTATGTATATGCGAGCTTACTGATAGCCTACATCCTTGGTTCGCTGGATATCGTGTGTGAAAAGGACGAGCTATTCTTCGCACTAGTGATCCTTTCTAAATCCAGCCTGAATTTTTTTTTCTTTTTCCTCGAGGAAAGAGCGTAGAATATTCTCAAAGATCCTGCAGCAGATCTATGTTTTGCGCTTAAGCCATGTGATACAGACCGCACATGAAGCCAATATCTTGATCAGCTAACTAGCTGTGAGCGTCATCCATTTGCAAGCGGCTTCTGCAATACTCTTCAACATATCATAATCGTAGGATTTTCAATAAAGTTTTCTTTATTTCAATAGTGAAATCTTGTTCATTGTTTGTTTGATCCTACATGCATTTGGAAGGGAGTTATATTTCGTTCCACAGGTAAATTTGTTTTAAAAACGCAAATTTGCGGACACATTTTTACAAATTAAATCAGCAATTTTTTGCTAAGCAAATGCAAATGACCTTTAACTGGAAACTTTATTTCTGTCTAAATAATATGAATTGAGTGATAAGAGTCAATGGCCATTACAAAGCTATCTTGCAAAAATACGTTTGTCCTCAGATCTAGAACTAGATAAATGAAGATTTTGATACAACAGAATGTTAATATCTAACTCACTGTAAATGTCTTTTTTCGCATAATCAATTTTATGACACAAGATGTATCATAATTAATGTAGTACACGATACTGGAAGTAAAAGAAGTCTCAGTAAACATGGGCTTTCAAACGCTTACCTTATTTTGCTTTCCATATATTGTGAGAGGATGGTATGGACCACAACAAGAAAAAAAAAGAAAAAAAACTGTCTATTAACCACGGACATTCACAGCGTATCGTCTACTTTGGAGTACATCACTACTTCTGAACAAGTGCTCATAGCTCTTAAGATATGCATATTAGAACCATGTTTATTGGACATAATTTTGTGTTGGCCCATATTAGCACCTCTAAAATATTCAAAACAGAGAACCTGCTGTAGAAGAATGGTGAGGTTAAAGAAGTGCTCACAGCTCTTAACGTATACACTTTGGAGGCCGTGTTTACCGAGACGTTTTTTCTTCTACGAGGGCGGATCAAATATAAACGGGATTTTATTTTTTATTTAAATTCATTTATTGAAAAACTCAAGGCAATTATAATTTATTTTTCCACATAGTCTCCTGCTTTGGAAATACATTTGTCCCAGCGTATGCGCAGCTTTTTGATGCTCTCATCATAAAAAGAGCTGGGTCGTGTCACCAGCCAATTGCACACGAAGTCTTCCACTCTCGTCATCTTCAAACCGTCGCCCTCCTAGAGCTTCTTTAAGCGGTCCGAATAGACGGAAATCCCAGGGCGATATGCCGGCTTGCAAGGAGGATGATCAAGTGTAGTCCAGTGCATTCGTGTAGCTTGGATACAGAGCTGCAGTATGGCGTCGCGCATTGTCGTGGAAGACGATCACCTGTCGAATCGATTGGTCTCGTCTTTTGCGGCTATATGCAACTCTCGCCTTGTTCAACAGTTCGCAAAAGTAAGCAGCATTGATTGTGCGTCGCTCATGCAAAAAATCGATTAGCAAAATGCCTCGCTGATGGAAACAAACGGTTGAAAGAACCTTGCCAGCCGACAGGCGAGTCTTGGCTTTCCCTGGTGCTGCCTCCTCTTTCGTCCGCCGCTCCTTAACTGGCTTGTTTGGATTCTGGAGTGTAGTGGTGAACCCATGTTTCGTCGCCGGTGACGATCCGACTCAAAAATGCATCACCTTCTTCCGCAAACCTTGCTGTAAGCTTCTGACAGACCTCCAAACGTCTCAACTTCAGATTTTCGGTCAAAAGTTCAGGGACCCATCTGGAACACACTTCACGGAACTGTAGGTCGTTTGTGATGATTTCTTGATAGCTCTCATAACTGATTCCGACTTTTTGTGAAATTAATGATACTATCGCCCGTCGATCGTCGTCAATAATGTCTTTAACCGCACGAATGTTTTTGTCTTTAATGCTGGTCCGAGGACGGCGATCGTGTTGCTGATTTTCCACTCGTTCTTGTCCTTCCTTGAACTTTTTATGCCAGGCAAACACACGCGCCCTTGATAATGTTTTATCACCGAACTGTGCAGTCAATCTTTGGCAAATTTCCGCTGCTGTAACTCCTTCATGAGCAAGAAATTTGATAATTGTGCGTTGCGCAATGGAGGGGTGCACCTGTTGCTCAGACATCGTGAGCGTTACTGCCGAAACGGCGGGAAATATCTAACAAGCATGCTCTCCTCACTTCTAACGGTCCCGCCTAAGCGTTGCAGAAGCGCGCGGCCAGTCCTATCAACTGTTGATGTTCAGGAACAAAAATCCTGTTTGTATTTGATCCCCCCCTCGTAGTATGATGTACTTTGAACTGTAGTCGTTTACGCATTAATTATGATGCACCCTGTGTATTACGCTTCTTATTTTGGTATTTTTTCGGTATCTGTACTACATTAAGATTAAGCAAATGTCATTAGCGTAAACGCTCGTTTTGTGTAAAAAGAACCAGATATTGTAGACAGACATAGACAGATGTCACTTCTAATAAAGCCACAATAAAAAAAAATTTCACATGTGTTCGTTCAGAATGTTCAGGAAACTAAACGCTTCCTGCCAAACTGAAATTTTACCATCCAGTCCTGTGCAAATGGTGAGGTAAATCACTCGCTGCGCAACAAATATAGGAATTCACAGAAGAACTGTAGTTCTCCGCTTGTAAAAAGAAACTGCCAGTACAGTGTTTGAAGCTGTCTGTTACCCTTTCGCCTGGCGAAATGTAAAAATATTGATCATCGCTTGTACAGGATGTTTCACAATTCATGTTAAAAACTTCTAGAGTGGAGGAGACTTGGTAGATAAAGTTTTATATAGTAATCCACGTCCGAAAACGGTTCGCTTCCATGTTACAAGAAAAATAGGATGTACATATTTCACTGTTGTTTGTCGTGATATTACAACACAGTGTATCTCTGCAGTAAGTTCGCGTAAACTCTGTCCAACACGCACGGTGTATGGTTAATCACTTCTATCGCAGCCATGATCCATGCAACCGGATTCTCCTCCAACTGGTCAGGGGTGTCGTAAACAAGACTCTTCACGTGGCCCCGCAAAAAAAAAAAAACAAAAAAAATTCCAAAGGGCTTAAATCTAGGTATCTTGGTGGCCAGGCATGTGATCCATCTCGGCCGATCCACCTGTCCCCTAGTCTTGGTGGCCAAGCATATGGTTTACCTCGACCGATCCTCCTATTCCAGTAGACTATGTTCAGATGGTTTCAGAAGCGAACTGCAAAATGTATTGCCGCGTCATCGCGCCGGAACCACAATTTATGCCGAATGTCCAGTGGCACATCTTCCAAACACTTTGCCAGCACTTGTTGCAGGAATGTCAATTGGAAATTTGTGGTAAAGTCTTACGGGACCAAACTGCGGAGGTCATCGGTCCCTAAGCGTACGCACTACTTAATCTAACTTAAACTAACTTACGCATCCATGGCCGAGGAAGGACTCGAACCTTCGACGGGGGTAGCCGCGCGGCCCGTGGCAAGACGCCCGAGACCGCGCAAATACCCCGCGCGGAAGGAATGTCGAGTACGTCCCAGTCACACGGCCATCGCAGATATCTGCACAGATATTGATGCCGAAGGTGTGCTGGAATCTTCGAGTACACATGGCTTCGGGATTATCTTCACCTAAATGTGGTTATTTCGAGCGTTCAAAACACCTTACCTGTTGAAATGCGCTTCGTCGGTGAACAAAGTTCGCTTTGGAAACTGAGGACAATCCACACAAAGGTGCAAAAACCAAGTACATAAATTGACAAGTGGCACAAAATCCGTTGGGAGCGTGGCATGTACCTTCTGAGAATGATATGGATGGAGTTGCTCTTCATGCAGAACACGCCAGACGGACGAGTGAAACAGATGAAAGTCACATACAACGGCTCGAGTACTCGTCGATGGGTTCTCGTCAACTTGATGATGCACTTCCTCTTCCAGGGCAACAGTGCACCGCCTTCAAATGGTTCAAATGGCTCTGAGCACTATGGGACTTAACATCTGAGGTCATCAGTCCCCTAGACTTAGAACTACTGAAACCTAAGTAACCTAAGGACGTCACACACATCCATGCCCGAGGCAGGATTCGAACCTGCGACCGTAGCAGCCGCGTGGTTCCGGACTGAAGCGCCTACAACCGCTCGGTCACCACGGCCGGCGCACCGCCTTCTTGGAGCACCACAGTTTGCTCTGTCGCTTGTGAATTTCTCTGTTTCCCGCCGCCGTTATTCTACTCTCGCAAACATGGGATGGGATGATATGAGATGGAATCACACGATTGGAAAGTACTCATGGTACAGACGTTGAGCTCCTCTTTAATTACAGCGAGCTTCACCGTAAACTAGGAACATATCGGTGTACTTTGAGAACTTGTACTCATGCATCCTGTTACTGCAGTACTAGTCAACGTTATGTCTGACACATCACCAGGAAGCATGGAAACATGTGCAATCAATCGGCTCATCATAACATTGATGAATGTGGGCAGCCTACCATAATTGGCGAATTGCGTAAGAAACATCTAGCGCACAATTAAGTAGCTCTTGTTTTCCTCATAACACGGAAACGAACCGTTTCCGGACATTGGTTCCTGTGTAAAACTTGATCTACTGAATCCCCTCTACAACTTCTAGAAGTGTGTAACATGAATTGTGAAACACCCTGTACGTCGGGCGTTTCTACGTTATCATCATCCTCTGCAAGCCGCCAAACGGTATGTGGCAGAGGATACTTCTGGTACCACTGATCCTCCCTTCCCTGTTGCACTCGCGAATGGCGCGTGGGAAGAATTGTGAGAAATTCGGGTAACTGTACTGCTACTTGTATAACAGTAATACAACAAATCTTTCAGTTGTTAAAATCAGTGTTTGATTTCAGCTATAATTAAGGAAAAGTGTCGGGTCCACTTCGTATATCACGTGATGACAGAAACTCAGCTTTTTACTCTCTGTCACGTGACTTTGATTTCAAACCTTGACGCTCCAGATTATAGGGGCGTGCGCGGTCGACATGTATCTACGTTGTTTCTTGCGCATCCTGTCTTTCGCTGTTCTTACAGACAGGTGTAACTTATAAAACATTTTAAATATGCACCGGGCAATTGAGGTGGCCACAGCTAGTTGCATACCAGTGGCGACAGAGTAACGCCCCGGTGCCCGTGGTCGCCTGTGGCGTTGCGCGAGCTCCATGCTGTGGGCTGACTCGTTATCGTCACGGCGATACAGCATTCCCTGCTGTCAGCTGCGCCGAGACGGGTTGTCGCACTGTTAGCATAGAGCGCCAGTCACAGCACGTAAATCACACTGCTTGGCAGCTCGTAAACAGGCTCGAGAGCACCGCCCACCCGCTCATCACGCGGCGCCAGTCGTGCTAGGGTATAAAACCGTACTTACTTCTCCGTCTCCAGCTCTGGTCCTTTTGTTTTTGCCCTTTGCTCCGAGACACACTGGAGATACCGTCTTTACGAGAGCTGGCCAGCTCAGCAATTACCTTAGGTGTGCGTGGGTCTGTTGACCTCGCAGGCAGAGTACTGTCCCCGTACAGTGGATCGACACGTCGTACTGTGGCAAGGAAAGCGTTTCTGAAGAAGAGAAATTTAATATCGAGTATAGATTTAAGTGTCAGGAAGTCTTTTCTGAAAATGTTTGTATGGAGTGTAGCCATGTATGGATGTGAAACATGAACGATAAACAATTTAGACAAGAAGAGAATAAAAGCTTTTGATATATGGTGCTACAGAGGAATGAGGTGGTACTGAACAGAAGTGGGGAGAAGAGGCATTTGTGGCACAACTTGACTAGAAGAAGAGATTGGTTGGTAGGACACGTTCTGAGGCATAAAGGGGTCACCAATTTAGTACTGTAGGGAAGAGTGGAGGGTAAAAATTGTAGAGGGAGACCAAGAGATGAATACACTAAAAAAGATTCAGAAGGGTGTAAGTTGCAGTAGTAACTGATGTGGCTTGCACAGAACAGAGTAGCATTGAGAACTGCATCAAACCAGTTATTGGACTGAAGACCCCCAACAACGACGTCATACTAGAAATACCGAGCGAGTTGGACTCGCATTTGGGAAGACGACGGTTCAAATCCGCGTCCGGCCATTCTGATTTAAGTTTTCCGTGGCTTCCCAAAATCGCTTTAGGCAAATGCAGGGATGGTTGCTTTGAAAGGGCACGGCCGATTTCCTTCCCAATTCTTTCCTAATCCGAGCTTGTGCTCCGTCTCTAATGACTCATTAATCAAATGGCTCTGAGCACTATGGGACTTAACATCTGAGGTCAACAGTCCCCAAGAACTTAGAACTACTTAAACCTAACCAACTTAAGGACATCACACACATCCATGCCCGAGGCAGGATTCGAACCTGCGACCGTAGCGGTCGCGCGGTTCCAGACTGAAGCGCCTAGAACCGCTCGGCCACACCGGCCGGCTGACTCGTTATCGACGGGACGTTAAATACTAATCCCCTCCGACCTAAAACTTTAACTCGTTCAGCACCGGTAAAGCGAAAAAAGTGATTTTCTTAGATGTGACTGAGAAATTAACACGGCAGACAGAGTTCGGTATCAAACGATAGTGGCCGTAGTTTATCATCCAGCCGTGAAAACTGCAGAGAGCTGCAAAAATATCACCTGAGCTGATCAAGGGCACGCCTTTCGTTCGCCATGATAACGTTTATCCGCACATTGCGATTTTAGCTAATGCACGCTGTGGTCCAGAGGTCATTCCATCAGTTTTTCCTTCTCCGGAGGATCATTCTACCGCCGCTATCCCACACATTTGACAAAGAAAAGAGAAATCAGTGTCGTGGATGGGATAATAGAGTTGGAACTCGATAACTGAGAATGATAAACGCGCTGCTTAAAGATTGTAGAAAGGTAATGTAAAATGGAAATGTAAGTAAATATATTGTATTGCTTTGTTTATGTGATGACCCTCGTAGTACGATTAAGTAAATTCTTGGAATAGTGCTCGTTCGCAGGAAATGGAACATTCGCGATGAGGACTAAGCAAAATTGAGCCAATTTTCTTGCTGTTAGCCTTCGAATTTTTTTTTTTAACAGTTATTAAGCTCTCCCGAAGGTTCCTATACCTCATCATCATTATCAGTAGTTAACAGCCTTTCGTGTCAGCAACACATGGGACTGATATTACGGTGAATCATCAAGTGATACCGTTCGTGCTGCTTCCTGGAATTCGGATAGGCGCGCCGGCCCCGGATCGAATCCGGCCGGCGGATTGACAGCCAGCCTGGATGTGATTTTTAGTCGGTTTTCCACATCCCAGTAGGTGAATAATGGGCTGGTCCCCATGTCCCGCCTCAGTTACATGACTCGCAGACATATGAAAACGTTTGCACTATTTCATGGCTTACACTAGATACAGACAGCTGGGGAATGCTAATTCCGTCCCGGAGGTACGGGGTGGCGACACCCTCTGACGCTAACATCGCCACATCCATAGTAACAAGGCCGACACCACGTTGAAATGGGACAAAGAGCCAAAGAAAATGATGATGATGAAGGGATACCGTTGTCGTCCTCGGCTCGTATTCTGTTGTAGCTGTTCTGATCCAGGTATTTTTAGAATCTCTTAAACACAAACAGCGAAAGATATAATAATTAATTAAACTGCGATTACTATTTTTTTATCCTTTCCTCTACACATCCAGCGGGCATAAACACAGAGACAAAAAATGTTTAAAGGGATTGTTTTCTTCCTGAAGATCTTCGTCGTGATACTTTCAGATTATGATTCAGTGAAGACAATCACACAGGTTAAGTTCCTGTTACACATGATATTCAGTTGGATGTGTGTATAAAGACGCTTACGCAATACCATAGTATAATTTAATGGCAAAGATATGTTCTTAAGAAGCAGTGGTTGCAGTGTGTGTGTGTGTGTGTGTGTGTGAGCATTACGCCGTTGTGCAAGTGTGGACTGAGATTCCGAATGCAACTGTGTTTCTGTACTGAGAATTTCCTCGCTCAGTGAGCGAGAATTTGTGCAACGCGATGTGGGATGGAAATCATGGATGTTTCTGTCGTGCGTAATGCTCATCAATCATGCATTTCCGAGATCTTACAACCACGACACCTGGCTTTCAGAAGCTTTTAATACGTAGCAGTGTGGCTCGATGGCTCTGTGCGTAAGTGCTGGGCTACAAATCCAAAGGTGTGATTCGATCCCCGGTCGCGTATTCGGAACTTTTTCTGTCTCTTATCGCTTCTCTCACCCCTCCACTCATACCTTGATTTGTTAATGTGAAAAATGCTTGGTCCCATCGAGGTGCAGAGTCCACGTTCAAATGTTGTTCCCTCTATAACAGCCCACCTGCCTCGAGAAGACTGGGTGTTTTTGTTGTCTTCATCATTATTCTTGAAAGTGACGAGATGGGACTGAGAAAAGGGTGGGAATTTGTACGGACGCTGATAACCGCGCAGTCGAGCGTCCCACAAACCCATCATCATCATCATCATCATCATCATCATCATCGTCATCTATAACAGCCTGGTTAAGCCAGTTATAAGGTCAGAGGAAGGCAAGAGCGTACGATCTCCAATAGGACTATGGCTAGTAAAGTATTTTGGGGTCGAAACCAAACTCCTGTTTGTTGACAGCTTTAACTTTTATGTTCTTTATTAGGCATCTTAATTTGATCTGTAGGTATTTGGGTCTTAGTTACTATTTCTTTTTATACAAAGCCGCTTTTGCCTTTTGCAGTCCTTGCTGCTGTCTCTTTCTAGCATCTTCCTTCTTTACCTGTTATAATACGAAGACTGCAAAATTACCCACTTTCCCAACCGTTTCTTGTTCAAGTGTAGTCATCTGCCGCGTAAACCTTTACTTTGAATTTTTTTTATGTACATGTTATAGTTATCAATTTGCACAAATTCCGTGATATTGTCCCGCAGTCGACAACTAAGCCGACAGCTAACCGTCATAATGTTAATACATTTATCCATCTGTGAGATAAGTCGGTCAACGCCTGCATGGATAAATGTATGCCGTTGCCTACAGAACCACGATTGTACCCAGACGTGGACCTCTTCGTCCTGCAGCGGCGGCCACGAATGTCTTTGTACATGGCTCCAAAAAGATAGGTATGGAATTGGAAGATATCGGGACTGTAAGGAGGATGTGAAAGGGCTTCTTAGCTAAAACTTCTGCAGAGTATGCGAAACATTACCAGGGCGGGACCACAAGTTGCCAAAATTATTTCGACTACGTTGCAGAAGTTTCAGTGGGAAGCCCTTGCACATTCTCCATAGGGACTCGATCCCTCCCCCCACACGATTTCAAAAATGGCTCTGAGCACTATGGGACTCAACTGCTGAGGTCATTAGTCCCCTAGAACTTAGAACTAGTTAAACCTAACTAACCTAAGGACATCACAAACATCCATGCCCGAGGCAGGATTCGAACCTGCGACCGTAGCGGTCTTGCGGTTCCAGACTGCAGCGCCTTTAACCGCACGGCCACTTCGGCCGGCCACACGCTTTCCATGTTTTGGGGCCCGAAAGAAAGACATCGATGGCTGTCCATTTGCTGTGGACGAAGAGGTGCACTACTGGGTATAATCATTATTCCGTGGGCAATCGCAAACATTAATAGTGAGCTTCCAGGTGCTCTATCGAGTTGTTGTTACCATTTTCTGCACAATGTTTCGACGACCGATCAAGCAGTCGTCTTCAGGTACTGCGAGTTTATTGTTGTTATGTGTACTCACTGCCTGCACTCCGACCAGATTGTGAGCTGTTGTTGCTCTAACTCCGCTAGTTATAGCAATGTTCAATTTCCGGCGTCCAGTGCGACCTTTGATGCGCTTTTGCTTTGAGAGCACACACTGAAATGCCCCGTGAAATGCAATTCAGCATGGTGCTGCTTGGCGCGATTTTAATAAATTGATTGCCGGACCCCAAGCGTAAATTAAAACCCTGTCCCTGTTTATCAGGTTTTCTGACATCTTTATTTCGGTAGACTCCATAATTACGCTGTCCCGAAAACTCGGCGTTTGCAGGACTCATCGTGCTTCATTTGATCATTTTATTAGAGGCAATGCTCAGCGACAGTTGATTTGCTTGGTTGTTTTAGTCGGGTGTGTCGCTGATGTACTTTGCATCTCTCCTCGGGTTCTGATAGATGCCACAGTCGCTTGGAATGGGATACGCAGAGTACCAGTGCGTGCTCTGTGAAACAAAAGAGCATGAAAGCGCACTCGACATTGGGAATCTCCCCTTGCGCAGATCCGGAGGTTAGAATAGGGTCGAGGTATTCCTGCCTGTCGTAAGACGCTACTAAAAGGAGTCTCCCACGTTTCGGCCTTTATGTGATGTGTTCATCATGCACTGAGACCTCTCGCATCCTTCGTCGACGTGGATCTGTACTTCCGCTCATTCTCCAGCAGTTGGGCGAAATCACCCTCCTGGGTGCGTTTTCCTCCATCCTCTTTGCAGTATCGCTTTCTGCGCTGTCGACGATAATGGACTTCTTAACTCGTTTGCGCCTGATATCCAGCGTGGTAGTCAGTCCGTCGTGGTGGGGCCGCCATGTACCCTCTTGGTTGTAGCCCTCTGACCACACAGGGATCGCTCTACTGATACCTGCGTCGTTAATTCCTCACGTATGCCAAGGAGTAGATGCCCTTCAACCTGGGGCATCGGGCCTCTCGGCAATGGCTATCCTGCCAGGTGGCCTTTGCTGCGGTTGGGTGGCGCTCAGGGGGAGGGTCCCTGGTCGGAGTGGATGGCATCAGAGCAGATGACACGCCATGAAGCATAGTACGTCATCTCTTGCTGGTGGTCAAACACCAGCAATCTCTAAGTGGTCAAGGTCTAACTTCAATGCTAAGAAATACGACCCCAAATTGTCCGCCCCCCCTCTCCCCCCTGGCCATACCATGGGAGGAACGCCAGGTTAAGATGGCAGCGAAGCTTATTCACACAGTACCTCGTATATACGTGAATTGATGGGAACTCTTTCTTGTCGATGAAATCTCAGTTTTTTGTGGAGCATTTAGAGGACAAGTTTGGGGAGGTGGAGAGCTTGTCCAGAACGCTGTCAGGGTCAATCTTGATCAAAACAGCATCCTCTGCCCAGTCATGGGCACTGCTCGCTTGTTACAAGCTGGGGGATGTTTCTGTTTCCATCACGCCCAATAAGAGCTTAAATATGGTCCAGAGTATCAAATTTCACATGGACCTTCTTTTGAAGTCTGACGATAAGTTGCGCGCCAATATAGAGCGGTGATGTCCCATTTTGTTTGGCGCGTCCAACAGGATCCAAGAGGTAATAAGGTTGCCACCGGTGCCTTCATCTTGGCCTTCAAGGGTGACTTATTACCCGAGAAGGTCAAGGTGATGGTCTACCGCTCTGACGTAAAACCATATATCCTTTCTCCGATGTGGTGCTTTAAGTGCTGGAAGTTCGGCCATATGTCTTCCTGCTGTACTTCCAGCGTCACCTGTCGGGATTGTGGACGTCCTTCACATCCCAATACTCACTGTGCCCCGCCTCCCATGTGTATCAACTGTGGAGAGCATAATTCGCCTTGCTCGACAAACAGCAGGATTCTCCAGAAAGAAAGAAAAATAATGGAATGCAAGACCCTGGACCAACTAACCTCCACCGAGGTAAAGCTTAACAGTTGCCGTAGCTCAGCCAGGTGGTGGAGAAAACCGCCGCAATTCCACTACAGGATTATGTGATGGTGAGACTGGGAAGGCTACATCCTATGCATATGACGTCAACCTATGCCGCCGTTACGACAATGGCTCTACCATCTTCCATTCCGCCGTGTACAGTTGGCTCTCAGAGCCGTCAGACTCCGCCTGTTGGGGGTGGGGGGTGGGGGGCACTTCCCTAACTGTTGCTCCGGCACAACCTACTTCAGGAGTAATACCGCCTCCCCCTCCCCCCCCCCCCCCAACCATTGGGAACGTCAGTCCCGTCTTCTCAGTTGGAGAAGCGTAAGTCTTCTTCGGCTCCTCTCGCCAGAAAGGGATCCCTTGGGTCACTCCCTTCCCAGGTTCCTACCAGTGGCAAAGCTGACACCCATCAGTGGCTGAAGCAACCACAAGTAGGTGGTCGTAGGACTTCACAGTCCTCTTCAGTCCGTGAGACAATCAGTGAAGCCCTCCCAGCCAGACAGACTTAAGAAGCAGCGAAAGAAACCTAAAAAGAAAAAGACCCCCCAAAAACCAAGGGACTTTGGTGGCACCCACACTACCACTACCTACAAGCTCTGTGTCTGAGGATGAGGTGGAGATTCTGGCGTCCGCTGAGGACCTAGATCTCGCTGGGCCCTCAGTAACAATGGATGTTGATTGCACAGGTACTTATCTGGTGACAGGAGGTGACCCTGGGGCATAGACTGCCCCATTGAGTGTTTCATACCTTCCCAGTCTCACGATCACATAATCCTGTAGTGGAATTGCGGCGGTTTTTTCCACCACCTGGCTGAGCTACGGCAACTGTTAAGCTTTACACCCGCTTTCTGCTTTGCCCTCCAGGAAACCTGGTTCCCGGCAATGCGGGACCCTGCCCTCCGCTGCTATAAGGATATTACAGGAACTGTAGCGACTGTAATAGAATGTCAGGTGGAGTTTGCGTCTATGTCCTGAAGTGAACCTGTGCCCTTCAAATCCCTCTTGAAGCTGTGGCTGTCAGGATAAGGACGACGCAGGAAATAACTGTCTGCAATGTATATCTTCCTCCAGATGGTTCAGTACCCCTGAACGATTGGCTGCACTGATTGATCAACAACCTAAACCTTTCATACTTTTGGGAGATTTTAAAGCACATAACCCCTTGTGGGGTGGCGCCATGCTTACTGGCTAAGGTAGAGAGGTCGAAAATTTACTGTCACAACTCGACCACAACCTCTGCCTCTTAAATACAGGTGTCCCCACACATTTCAGTGTGGCACATGACACATATTCGGCCATTGATCTCTCGGTTTGCAGTCGTGGCCTTCTCCCATCTATCCACTGTAGAGCACATGACGACCTGTGTGGTAGTGACTATTCCCCATCTTCGTGTCACACCCTTGGCATCATGCCCAAGGGCGCCAGCCCAGATTGGCTTTAAACAAGGCCGACTGGGAAGTCTTCACCTCTGCTGTCACCACTGAATCTTCCCTACATGGTGCCATCGATGTTGTTAAGCAGGTCACTACAACGATCTTTTCTGCGGCGGAAAACGCGATCCCTCGTTCTTTAGGGTGCGAAAGGCAGTCCCTTGGTGGTCGCTGGAAGTCGCTGAGGCAATTAAAGAGCGTCGGCGAGCTCTACAGCGACATCAGCGGCACCCTTCCCTAGAGCACATAATAGCCTTTAAGCGGCTACGTGCCCGCGTTCGCCAGCTTCTAAAACGACGGAAACAGGAGTTTTGGGAGAGGTACGTGTCGATCATTGGGTACCATACGTCATCTTCCCAAGTCTGGACGAAGATGACACGTCTTTTTGGGTACCAGATCCCAATAGGTGCCCCTATGATGTGTTTCCTACCGCCAAAAACGCGATTGCTGAGCACTATGCTCGAGCCTCTGTGTCGGAGAACTTCCCCCCCCCCCCCCCCCCCCAGCCTTTTGTACCCTCAAACGGCGGATGGAAAGGAAAGTCCTCTCGTTCACTACACGCCACAGTGAACCCTACTACGCCCCATTTACAGAATGGGAGCTCCTCAGCACCCTTGCGCATTGCCCCGACACAGCTCCTGGGCCAGATAGGATCCACAGTCAGATGATTAAACATCTCTCGTCTGACTACAAGCGACATGTCCTCGTCATCTTCAACCGGATCTGGTGCGATGCCGTCTTTCCATCGCAATGGCGAGAGAGTACCATCATTCCGGTGCTCAAACCTTGTGAAAACCTGCTTGATGTGGACAGCTAGTGGCCCATCAGCCTCACCAACTTTCTTTGTAAGCTGCTGGAACGTATGGTGTTTCGGCGGTTGAGTTGGGTCCTGGAGTCACGCGGCCTACTGGCTCCATGTCAGGACGGTTTCCACCTGGGTCGCTCTTGTGTCCCTTGAGTGTACCATCCAAAAACCAACACCGTGTTACCGTCTTTTTTTATTTACGAAAAGCGTATGACACCACCTGGCGACATATCCTTACCACATTATACGAGTGGGGTCCCGGAGGCCGGCTCCCGATTTTTATCCAGAATTTCCTGTCGCTTGATACGCTCCGTGTCCAAGTCGGTGCCTCCCATAGTTCCCCCCGTATTCAAGAGAATGGTGTTTCGCAGAGCTCCGTATTGAGTGTCTCTCTCTATTTTTAGTGGCTATTAACGGTCTAGCAGCAGCTGTAGGGCCGTCGGTCTCACCTTCTGCGTATGCGGATGACTTCTGCATTTCTTAATGCTTCTCCAGTACTGGTGTTGCCGGACGATGCCTACAGGGAGCCATTTACAAGGCACAATCATGGGCTCTAGCACACGGCTTCCAGTTTTCAGCCGCAAAGTCGTGTGCCATGCATATCTGTCGGCGTCGAACCGTTCATCCATAACCAGAGCTTTACCTTAATGACGACCCACTCACTGTAGCGGAGACATATCGATTCTTAGGACTGGTTTTCGACGCTCGATTGACTTTGCTTCTTCACCTTCGTCAGCTTAAGCTGAAGTGCTGGCAGCATCTCAACGCCCTCCGCTGCCTGAGCAACACCAACTGGAGAGCAGATCACTATACACTGCTGCAGCTCTACAGAGCCCTTGTTCTATCCCGCCTTGACTATAGGAGTCTGGTTTATGGTTCGGCGGCGCCATCAGCGTTGCATTTACTCGACTAAGTGCACCACTGTGGCGTTCGCCTAGCGACGGGAGCTTTGAGTCCCTCCATTGAAGGTGAGGTGTGCACAACTGCTGGCCAGTTACGTTGCACACGTTCGTAGTTCTCCTACACATCCGAATTACCATATCCTTTTCGCAACCACGGCGCTTCATCTCCCACATTGGCAGCCCAGGTCAGGGCTTACGATTGCGGTTCGCGTCCGGTCCCTTCTGTCTGAACTGGATTCCTTCCCGTTACCACCTCTCCTGGAGGGGTACAGCTATGCCGCAGATTATTCTGGATCTTTCGCATGGCCCTAAGGACTCCGTTAAACCAGTGGCTCTCCGCTATCACTTCCTCTCGATTCTAGACATGGTCCGAGGCCATGAAGTGGTTTACACTGACAGCTCGATGGCTGATGGTCACGTAGGCTTTGCGTATGTTCATGGAGGACATATTGAACAGCACTCCTTGCCAGATGGCTGCAGTGTTTTCACTGCAGATCTGGCGGCTATATCTCGTGCACTTGAGCACATCCGCTCATGCCCTGGCGAGTCATTACTCCTGTGTACTGACTCCTTGAGCAACTGACAAGCTATCGACCAGTGCTACCCTTGCCATCCTTTTGTAGCGTCCATTCAGGAATCCATCTATGCCCTGGGACGATCCCGTTGTCAGTGGTGTTTGAGTGGACCCCAGGACACGTCGGAATCCCAGCCAGCGAACTTGTCGACAGGCTGGCCAAACAGACTACGTGGAAACCGCTTCTGGAGATGGGCGTCTCCGAAACTGACCTGCCTTGTGTCTTACGCCGCAGGGTTTTTCGGCTTTGGGAGACGGAATGGCATAACAGTACGTACAACAAACTGTGTGTCATTAAGGAGACTACTAATTTGTCGAAGTCTTTCATGCGGTCCTCTCGCGGGGAATCATTTGTTCTCTGCCGGCTCCACATTGGCCATACGTGGCTAACGCATGGTTACTTCCTCCGTCGCGAAGACCCACCTCTTTGTCGCTGTGGCTCACAAATGTCGGTCGGCCACCTCTTTCTGGACTCCCCAGTTTTAGCCGCTCCGCGGCGCACTTTTATTAATTCTCCCAGCACCCTACCTTCGGTGTTGGGGGGACAATGCCTCAACAGCAGCTGTAGTTTTAAGTTTTATTCGTGAGGGTGGGTTTTATCATTTGATCTAAGTTTAAGCTCATGTCCTTTGTCCCTCTGTCTCTTCCACCCTAGTGCTTTTAGGGTGGTTTCAATGCGTTGCAGAGTGGCTGGCTTGTCCTTTTTATTGTCATGGTCAGCCAGCCACGGTAATGTGCTCTCTTCTTTTGATCTCTTCTACATGTTTCTTGCGTCTCTCTGTGGTTTTCTTGTCCGATTCTGTCCATTAATGTTTGTTGCGTTTCTGTCATTCTTGTGGTTTTCTCCTTTTTTTTCAGCTGTGTTTTGTATGTCTCGATTCTTTTACTTCCACCCTTGTGGAATTATTTTAATCGGAACGAGGGACCGATTTTGTAGCAGTTTGGTCCCTCCTCTCCCTCCCTCCCTCCTCTCTCCCCCTCCTCTCCCCCTCTCTCCCCCTCTCTCCCCCTCTCTCCCCCTCCTCTCCCCCTCTCTCCCCCTCTCTCCCCCTCTCTCCCCCTCTCTCCCCCTCTCTCCCCCTCTCTCCCCCTCTCTCCCCCTCTCTCCCCCTCTCTCCCCCTCTCTCCCCCTCTCTCCCCCTCTCTCCCCCTCTCTCCCCCTCTCTCCCCCTCTCTCCCCCTCTCTCCCCCTCTCTCCCCCTCTCTCCCCCTCTTTTAAACCAACCAACCAGCCAACCATTGGGAATCGAAATCTGCTATAAATACACTGGTGTCCAAAATTAAAGCAACAAACAGCTATTTCCCCTTCCTGTGTCCAATTCACGATATAATCATACAAACTGTCAATAGATGTCCGTACGATCGTGTTCTGCACGGCAGATGGCTTTCCGGTCAACGGACAACCACGCCAACGATGGCGCCAAGGCACGCATCAAACAGGTTAGTATTTGTCTGATCGTCCCACTTACACAATCGCTGTGTAGAGTCACAGACGGTGCAGTATGGTACAGAGAAGACGCCTGCCCGACTCTGTGCAGTGGAGAGGCGTAGGAAGAATAGAAGCAGCACAGTCACAAACTGATGTGGCGCGATGGCTAAAAGTGAATCGTTCTGTTGCTTCTCGCATGTGACGACAGTTTATACAAACCGAAACTTTATCCCAAAGACCAGGACAGGGCTGATCACGTGTGATATCAGAAAGAGAAGACTGTTATGTGGCTGTAAGGGCACGACGGTACCGCCTTAGTATTACACGGCAACTGGTATCTTGACTTCGCAGCATGCACTGGACGTGTTGTATCGAGACAAACTGTGTACAGAAAGCTTCGGCAGAGCGGCTTTTACTGTTAGAAACCTACTATATGAGTAGCTCTGACGCGTCTTCATAGAAGGACGTCTACAGTGGAGTCGTCAGCATGCCACAGTGAGCCAATGTTCTTTTCACAGATGAGTCCCGATTTGGTCTGGAGAGTGATTCTCGACGGATTCGCCTCTGGAGGGAACGTGGAACACGATTTCGGGACCCAAACATTGTGTGAAGAGACAGATATCGAGGAGGATCCCTAAAGGGATGGGCAGGGATTATTCTGACCACTGGGGCACTCGAAATTGTACGGGTGAATCGACAAGGTTTAACTGCTGTCAAGAATCGTGACGAGATCTTGGGACCTCATGTGCGGTTGTTGCGAAGTGCTGTGCGGTCAGTGTACTGTTTGACAATAATTCTCGACCTCGTGGGTGGTTGATGATTTCTTGGAAACAGAAGATATTGCATGCATGGCATGACCTGCTCGCTCTTCCGATTTGAATCCCATAGAGTATGTCTGGGATGTACCACGGAGACGGATTGCATCACATCAGCATTCACCAACCACTCTCTAAGACTTCCGAGCAACTCTGCAGGAAGAAAGGGCGTTGATGACATCATTCACTGCATGTCCCGTTGTTGTTAGGCATGCGTTGCTGCCAGAGGTGGTCACACCCTATACTGAGCACATTACTCAATTGTTGGAGTGTAGCCGGCCGAAGTGGCCGTGCGGTTAAAGGCGCTGCAGTCTGGAACCGCAAGACCGCTACGGTCGCAGGTTCGAATCCTGCCTCGGGCATGGATGTTTGTGATGTCCTTAGGTTAGTTAGGTTTAACTAGTTCTAAGTTCTAGGGGACTAATGACCTCAGCAGTTGAGTCCCATAGTGCTCAGAGCCATTTGAACCATTTGTTGGAGTGTGTGCGCAAATGCGTTAAGTTGGAAAGAAACGAAGAACATTTTTGTCTGCCGTTATGCATGTTGCAGTTGTTACATTTTGTATTCTGCACATTTTTCTACTTTACTACTACCTGTTTATACTGTTTTGTGGCAAAATAAAAGCAACCTTGCAAAATTTCCGTTAATTTTGGACGCCAGTGTAGCATAGCCCACAGTTTGACTGGAGTCCAGGCAGCGAATACACTGTTACAGCAAAACTCGCAACACCTGAAGATGACGGCTGCGTCGGTCGTCGAAATATTGCTCAGAAAATGGAAACAACAACTTGGCTGAACACCCGGAAGCTCACTGTTACCAGTCACGCCAAGAACACCTGAGAGATCAAACCACTAACATTTTTCCAGTAAGGCACTGACCGTCTTGTCTCATATTGGGATAAATGTATTAACAGGTATGGTGATTATTCTTGAAATAATAAGCACATTACTTACTTTTTTACGTCTGACTCTCTCTCATACCTTGGGCTATTGATGTTTTCACAAAAAAGGTTGCAATAATTTTCCTATAAGAAGCTAACATTCATCTTTTAGTGCCGTCGCAGCGGTGTCCGAAATATCACACCCGAAGTATCTGTGCCAGCTAGAGATTCCAAGTTTTCAGTCTGTTGCCTGCATCTGGGACTACTCTCCGACACACAGATCCTTAGCGTCACGTGCTACTACCTGCGAAAGGATTCTCCGGAACTCGTGAAGTACGACTAACTGGTGCAAGGAATCCCACGGCGAGCGCCCAGAAAAAAAATGTGGCCCGGTGTCTAACAGCCGCCGGAAGGTTCTGACGGCGAAAGGTTTTTGGAATCGGGGAAGTGTGGCTTTGTGCGTCAGCGCAGAGGAAGCTGGGGAGGAATTAGCGTGGAAAAGCGCGCGTCGCCGTGACGTGACACGACGGCAGCGAGAGCCGGGCTGAGGCGAGGCACCGGCGATGGCTCGTGGCAGTGCTGGCCGCGATTTCTTCTACGGCTGCAGCTCTGGAGCCACTCCCGCGACCAGCAATCGCGGAGAAACTGCACGTCTCTTCCCACGGGAAACGGACTGTACGCAAAACTATTGCTTCAGCGTTGTCAGACTACCGCTCGCAGAGTATGTGAAGCAAGTGCCAGCAACCAGCATACAAAGGATATTTCCAGAATGAGATTTTCACTCTGCAGCGGCAGATTAAAACTGTGTGCCCGACCGAGACTCGAACTCGGGACCTTTGCATTTCGCGGGCAAGTGCTCTACCATCTGAGCTACCGAAGCACGACTCACGCCCGGTACTCACAGCTTTACTTCTGCCAGTTCGCAGGAGAGCTTCTGTAAAGTTTGGAAGGTAGGAGACGAGATACTGGCAGAAGTAAAGCTGTGAGTACCAGGCGTGAGTCGTGCTTCGGTAGCTCAGACGGTAGAGCACTTGCCCGCGAAAGGCAAAGGTCCCGAGTTCGAGTCTCGGTCGGGCACACAGTTTTAATCTGCCAGGAAGTTTCATACCAGCGCACACTCCGCTGCAGAGTGAAAATCTCATTCTGGAAACATCCCCCAGGCTGTGGCTAAGCCATGTCTCCGCTATATCCTTTCTTTCAGGAGTGCTAGTTCTGCAGGTTCGCAGGAGAGCTTCTGTAAAGTTTGGAAGGTAGGAGACGAGATACCGGGCGTGAGTCGTGCTTCGGTAGCTCAGATGGTAGAGCACTTGCCCGCGAAAGGCAAAGGTCCCGAGTTCGAGTCTCGGTCGGGCACACAGTTTTAATCTGCCAGGAAGTTTCATACAAAGGATAGTCATACACCTGCTACCATCACCTTGCAAAGGTTGCATAATTAATATTTTGTTCAACAGGCTTTTTGGTATTGTCCTATCCACAGCAAGTATATAAACTGTCGTTTTATGGCTCATCAACTCAGTCGATAGAAACGGAACCCATAGGGGATCACTCCGTTGTCCGTCTGTATCTATCTGTCTGTCTGTCTGTCTGTCTTGTCTATCCGTCCAGTTATTGAGACCCTTTTTCTCAGGAACGGGTAAACGTATCAACGGTCCCTTAACGGAGTACAAGAATTTGAAACATTGGAGGTATGAATTAAACAACTCCTTCAGTCACAACTTTTTCGCGTTTTATTAACTACACGATGCATTTCGGGCCCTGTGGGTCCATCGTCAGGTGGAATTTGTCTTAATACATGTTTTATTTCTTCTCCTAAATGAGGTAAAATGCATATTCCTTTCACGAAAAGGTTGGTTGATTTAGAAGAAAACACTGTCAAGAATGAGAATGAGATAAAGAGCATTGCCATAAGCAATGGCTACACAGCCAAAACAATTGACAATTTAAAAAACAAATGCAACAGTTGCATTCTCAACCAATAATAAGTTAGGAAACCTACTAATCCATAACGTGAAATCAAATACACAAACATACAACAACAGCGGAGTGTACATAGTATCATGCTCCAGTTGCCCTGCCTACTATGTAGGGAAAACAGGCAGAAACTTAAAGACCCGTTTTCAAGAACATGTAAATGATTTCAGGCTCAAGAATTTCGAAAAATCAGTCATTGTACAACATATGTTGGAAACGAAACATGTCATCAACAGCCTAGAAAACAATTTGGTAATACTACATAACGAAGCCAATGGTAAGACCCTAAGTCTGTTAGAACTGGAGATATACCTCCACAAAATAAAGAAAAAAAAACAGAATGTATGTTAAATGAACAAATAGATTTCGCAAGCCATAGCTATTTCAGTAATTTCAAAGACCTATTCTAAAGTTATTTCTTGCATATGTCAATTGTTTAATAGTTATATCTTTAGCACTACGAATAAATTCATTTTTGACAACACCATGTACAATAACATCTGTGAAGTGTTTATAAAATGTGTGTGCAAATTTACATCTTGAATGAAGTGACATGTGCTAAAACGAAGAAGAAATGAATTTTTGCCGGTACTAAAGCGTTAAAAATGCTTTCCTTGGATGATGTGGTAAGTTTACACTGTTCATTTTCCACTATTTTGCACATATTTTCCGCGTTCGACGTACGAAATTCATAACTTAACATTAAACATTTTCGTGACAGGAATATGCATTTCACCTCATTCAGGAGAAGAAATAAAACATGTATTAAGGCAAATTACGCCTGACGATGGACCCACAGGGTCCGAAATGCATCGTGTAGTTAGTAAAACACGCAAAAGTTGTGATTGAAGGCGTTGTTTAATTCATCCCTCCAATGTTTTGAATAAAGTCACGTTTTAAGCTGCAAAATATGGATAAAATTAAAAAGAATTTAAGCTTCTAAATCATTGCAACCAGATGATACGGCCGTCTATGTCACTTATTTTGACACTCGCAAATTCACTCATCAAAACCTATAAGATACTTCCCGTTGACCTAGAAACAAGAAATTTGTCAAGAAGCAAGTTTTTTACAGTACAGATGAAGGAAAAAACTCTAAATTGTTTAACTGTAATTGTATCACAAAAAATCTTTTTGCCAAAAGAACTTAAACGTGCATTCATCATCCGTCAAAAGCATTACCCCTCGAGGGAAGGCGACGTTCTTTTCGAAGAACACATTGAGAAAATTGAGAGAACCAACATTTGAAGCTGACTGCAGAACGATTATACTGCAGCCCACGTATATTTCCCGTAAGGACCACGAAGGTAAGTTAGGTCTCACGAGAGGCATGTAGGTACAATGTGTGTTGAAATGTATCCAGACACCTCCAAAGACATAAGTTTTTCATATTAGGTGCATTGTGCTACCATCTACTGGCAGGTACTCCATATCGGTGACCTCACTAGTTACTTGACATCGTGAGAGAGCAGAATGGGGCGCTCCGCAGAACTCACGGACTTCGAGCGTGGTCAGGTGATTGGGTGTCTTTTGTGTCATACGTCTGTATGCGAGATTTCCACACTCGTAAACATCCTTAGGTCCACTGTTTCCGATGTGATAGTGAAACGGAAACGTCACGTAGAGCACAAAATCGTGCAGGCCGACCTCGTCTGTTGACTGACAGAGAGCGCCGACAGTTGAAGAGGGTCGTAATGTGTAATAGGCAGACATATCTATCCAGACCATAAGACAGCAACTCCAAGCTGCATAAGGATCCACTGCAAGTAGTTGGGCGGAAGGTGAGAAAATATGGATTTCATGGTCGAGCGGCTGCTCATAAGCGACACATCTCGCCGGTAAATGCCAAACGACGCCACGTTTGGCGTAAGGAGCGTAAACAATGGACAATTGAACAGTGGAGAAACGTTGTGTGGAGTGACGATTCACGGTACACAATGTGGCGATCCGATGGTAGGGTGAGGCGAATATGCGGAGAACGTCATCTGCCAGCGTGTGTAGTGCCAACAGTAAAATTCTGAGGCGATGGTGTTACGGTGTGGTTGTGTTTTTCATGGAGGGGGCTCGCACTCCTTGTTGTTTTGCGTGGCACAATCACAGCACAGGCCTACATTGATGTTTTAAACACCTTGCTTTCCACTGTTGAAAGGCAATTCGGGGATGGCGATTTATCTTTCAGTCCGATCGAGCACCTGTTCATAATGCACGGCCTGTGGCGCAGTGGTTCAATGACAATAACACCCCTGTAATGGACTGGGTTGCACAGAGTCCTGACCTGAATCCTATAGAACACCTCTGGGGTGTTTTGGAACGCCGACTTCGTGCCAGGTCTCAATGGCCGATATAGATACCTCTTCTCCGTGCAGCACTCCGTGAAGAACGGGCTGCCATTCGCCCAGAAACGTTCCAACACCTTGTTGAACGTATGCCTGCGAGAGTGTAACCTGTCATCAAGGCTATGGGTGGGCTAACACCATAATGAATTCCAGGATTACCGATGGAAGGCGCCACGAACTTGTAAGTCATTTTCAGCCAGTTGTCCGAATACTTTTGATTACATAGTGTAGGCTTTTTCCCTCGCTCTGTTTGCGAGTGGAATGCGAAAGGAAATGAGTAGCGCCGGCCGGGTGACCGAGCGGTTCTAGGCGCTTTAGTCTGGAACCGCGCGACCGTTACGGTCGCAGGTTCTAATCCTGCCTCGGGCATGGATATGTGTGATGTCCTTAGGTTAGTTAGGTTTAAGTAGTTCTAAGTTCTAGGGGGCTGATGACCTCAGATGTCAAGTCACTTAGTGCTCAGAGCCATTTGAACCATTTTGAAATGACTAGTAGTGGAACAAGGTGCCCTCTGCCACGCACTGTACAGTGGCTTGCAGAGTATATATGTAGATGCAGATAATTAACTTTGTGCAGTACCCTGACAACGCGAGTCGTACTCGCACAAGGCATTTTTCCTGCTGCAGTCTATATATTTGTGTTCCTTTTGCAGCTTCATTGAATTTAATCTGGAATACTACAGTTATGCAGTTGTAAATAAATTAACTCTACCTGCAAGAATAGTTTTTCTTTATTGCATGATCGATTTTGGGACTAGCAGTCCCATATTTAGAACCACCATCGTTCGCACAGCAAAATTTTCCATAAATTACATTATCGAAGTACATATACTCAGTAACTGCGTTATTGGAATACTATGTTACCGATTATGATATAAATAAATTGAAAAATCATTCTTGCAGCCAGAGACTAATTTATTTATAATTACAAATCATCACACAGCGGCACTCCTACCATACACTACCATCGCAACTCAAAAAATACGGTTTTGTTTTTATATACTACAGTTAAAACAACACTGATCAGGAAAGTACAGTTAACATACAAGATGATATATCAACTCACACATAAAATGACAGACATTTTCAAATACAGGGCATAAACATAGCCTGTACAACAGATAATTATACCCAAAAATGCTTCCCAAAATTGACAATAGACATAAATTTACACCAAAAAAACAGGTATATATCATTGCAATGTGACGCATGTATAGGAAACACATGTGGGGCAAATAAATAGAACGGTCGATGTCCGAAACAAACAACGTATGAGGGCTAAGACTTAAGAAACAAATAACTCCATATTTGCAGAGCATATCAGAGAACTTAATCATAAGCGAACCCATGGAGAAGACGACACGAAAAATATTAGAGCATCGATTATCCGAACCAATTCGTGACTGGGGGTGTTTGGAAAACTGATTTACAACTGCTACGGCAGCAATATGAAACTATATATATAACACAAAACTGCATATATTGTATATGTATTAAAAGTACTGTACATACCATACATAAAGTAGTAATTTACTGTTAAAGTAGACCTACTGTTTATAAAAATAAGTCCTTTTGTTTCAGAGCTGACTTCTTTTTTCTCCACTAAATCTCGAAGACGTCTTAAACACAGCAACTGGACACTATCTTCTCGTTTTTCAAACCGCTTAATAGCGATGACTTCCTCATCCGTCAGTAATCGATAACCAGGATCATCGGCATCACATTACAGCTCTTCAAATCCTAAAGATTCTTTAATCAGCACAGCCATTGTGACACAAATTGGATATTTGGTGGGTCGTTAGTTGCAGTGATAAGCCGATGTAATGGAAGGAGCGTATTCCAATTTGTGCTAGATAGTGTCCTTCACAGTAGCCCGAGCTGCCATGTACACAGCGTGCTTCAAATTAATTCCGGTGTAAATTTCGTAATTTTTTTCCCTCACGGGCCCCAGCCAGACCATATGCAGCAATACCTTTCTATAACACGGTTTCAAGCATTTAGTGAATCGCTGATCCTTCGGTTGGAGGACAGAAGTCATATTCGAAAACAGAAGATAATTTAAATAATTTAAACTTATCATTTTCTCTTTGCATTGAAAGGTTTGATGGATGACTTGGAGCGTTATCAGCCGATAACTTAAAAAACATTTCCAAGATTACCAGTTGTATCCTGATGCTTTTTGACTTAGTAGTGTCATGCCATTCAGGAAATATACTTGTCAATCCATGAATTCTTTTGATTTTTCGAGATGACTGACAATTTTTCTTATTCCCGTAAAGCTCCGCGGATTCTAAGCCCTTGCTATCATCAGCAAGGGTAGTCTATCCAATCCAGTTACATTTCCACTTACCGTAGCAGTGATGCGAGACTTGCTTCCTGTATAACCAGCTGCTGACATTCCTTTCTTGAAAACTTGGGATTCTGTTGGCATTTCCTTCCAATACAAACACTTTCGTCTGCATTGTAGAAATTCGTTTGGTTGCAGCCGTCTTCATCAATCAGTGTATTAAGACTCTTTAAAATGTTCCGCTGCTTCAGTATCAGCCGAAACTTTTTCACGTTAGTGTCCAATTCCCAAATTCCACGCCTGGATCGAAACGCATAAGCTTCGCTTTAAAATACGTTTTATCCCCAAACTTCTTATTCATTTCAAGCGCTTTTTCACAAGTCAAAGGGCACTGACAGGCACTGACTGGCTACGTACCTGAATGAACTACATGTAAACTGCAGTATCTGAACCCTGGTTTTCTGCTATTTTCAACGTTTTTCTGTGTAATGTTCCGTCTTCGCAAATGTTGTAATTGCATTACTGTCCTTTATAATATTCCATATTATGGCATGTCCAACTCCATATCTCTCGCTTAAAACTTTATCCACTGGCAACGCCTTCAGTTGGTCCATTGTTTCAAGTTTATCTGAACAACCGAGAACAATGTGTTTACGTTTATTTGCCACTGCGAACGGTACAACTACAGCACGATGTTACAAGCGGAGATCCACATGCCACTCACTATAAAATTGGTAGTTGACGTCTCTCTCACTAGCCGCTATAGTGTTGTCGCATCCGCTGCCGGCTACAGCTCGGTTATAGGCGACTCACAAACACGACGGGTCGCTTCACAGTTGGTGTTATGTGTAACACGTAGCAATGTTGGAAGCAGCCGCCGCGAAGCATGACGGAAATGGAAGACATATGATTTAAGCGACCACAGACTGAATGCGGCAGACGAGTTTTGTAGTCCTGAATTTAAACTCGTGTCCTAACGTAACCACAACCTCGTGATTTGTAGTGTAGCCGAGAAAACGTCTATAACACGACAGAACTAAAACCACGATCGCTTTTTCACGGCATTTAAGGCCAACCTCTACAAGAAAACTCAAGGCAAAAATTTTGCAATATGTTCGTTTGCATAGCCATCTTACGCAGCAAAATTTCAGTTTTAGTGGTAAATGCAAATTGTAATTTCTAGCTGTCACTGATTACCTGAAACTATCGTTACAGTGGTAACACGGGTTGGCGCATGACAACCGACGAGCAGTAGTGGTTGGCACTTAGTTGCAGATTATAGGCGACACAAGCATATTCCAAATGAAAAAAGAATGATGAGAAGAAAAGAGCAAAAAGTCAGTACAATGTTGAAAATGATGCGGCAAAGTATTAGAAATAAAAAATAACTAATTGAATAAAAGTGATTATCAAAGTCTCTTGATTAGATTTAGACAAAAAAATTGATATGTTACGCTATCTGCTGCATTACGCCGTTTCATTGCAAGTACGCGTTGCATTTTGAATGCAGTCGCAACATTTGGCAGCCTTCTACAATTCGGTTTCTCGCAATGTCGTGTAAAGTCGATTATAATAACTATATAAATGACGCTGAATCACGTCTTGTGCGAGAGGATCCAGTAGTCTTTAGTTAGTGCTGTGAATCATACGTGTATATTTCTTTGGCATCTGTGTGTGTGTGTGTGTGGGGGGGGGGGGGATTATCACGTCTGATGAAATAAAACACCAGAGCCTGGATTCTGGATACAAAACAACCAAAAAAGAAGCCAGACAGTGAAGTAACTGTTGTGGCAGTTTGTCAACGGCGAACAGGTAGGACGTGTCGTTGAGCGCGCTGATTGATTGGAGGAGACTAGCTACGACACGTGAAGTGTCAATTATCAGGTAATTTTAATCGGACTGATGTGACTAATAGGTACAGGAAAAGAGCTGCAGCGCTAGCCGTCGCTAGTGGAAGGGTAAAGCGCGCAAATTTAAATTTGCTGACTGGAATACTTTCGGTTAACCGATCCGGATAATCGGTGTTCCGCTGTAATTAGAATGAACAAGAAAAGATACCGCCTACCCTTGAAAGTAAATTTTCATGCAAAAAACCAAAACCAAAAAGAAAACTCTTTAGTATCACTAAGTTTTGCGTGACCAACAAACGGTAAAATTGACATTCCAGTCTTATTAATGTGGCCACCGCGGTTGTTCGACGTCAGAGTGCAATAACCACTCACAGCGGCAGATGGCAACACTAACAGTGACCGATATATAAGGTTTGTCTTGGGGACGCGAAACACAGTGCAGTCGTAATGCGGAAGCTGAATGATGTTATCTGACGTCCAAAACGAGCAGTGTGTGGAAGCATTTCCGAAACGGCTAAGTTTGTAAACTGTTCACATGCCATCGTGGTTAAGTACACTCACACTTCCTAGTAATTGCCGAGAAGTCATTTACTGAAACGGAGGCTATATCTCGGTTTCCCCAGGGAAGTGGTATACACCCTCTGCTGTTCTTAATACGCATGAACGATTTGGTAGACAATCTGAGTAGCCTTCTTAGATTGTTTGCAGATGTTGCTGTTGTCTACCGTCTAGCAAAGTCATGAGAAGGCCAAAACGAATTACAAATGAGTTAGACAAGATATCTGCATGGTGCGAAAAGTGACCCAGAACAATAGAGAGTCCTCTACTTGAGTACTAAAAAAATTCCGTTACGTTACGCTTCCACGATAAATCACACCATTTTAAAACATGTCAATTCAGCCAAATACTTACGGATTACAGTTACAAACGACTTAAATTGGAACCATCACATAGAAAATGTGGGGAAAGGCGTATAAAAGACTGCATATTATTGCTAAAGTACATTAAAGAGGCAACAAATCTCCTAGAAAGAGTGTCTACACTAAGCCTGTCCGCCCTCTTCCGGTGGTATGGGATCCTTCTCAGATAGAATTGAGGAGGGACGTCGAAAAAGTTCAAAGAAACTGGCCACTTATAAAAAATGAATATTTTTGATAGCAGCTTACGATGTTACAGGATGTCATTTCTAAAGTTTTTCTATCCCATTTTTTATGCCTTGGCAAGATAACAGCTTGCGGCCCACTCAAATGTAAATTAACCGAGTGATGAAGCTGTGCCACCAATGGAATGTCTGCAAAGTGATTTATTTGAAAATATCTCGTACGGTTGTGTTCTGTATTTTGACAGAACTCGTTCAAAAACTTAAGGCAGAATCAGCACATCCCCTTCTTTACATACGTTGGCCAAATGAAACACTTCTGTTCAGGCACTTATCCATTAAGTAATCAAATTTGCTTATGATCATTACAAGCATAATTTGAACTTTATTTTCGGGTTCACTGTTTGACACTATGTAGCTTGGAATGGAAAAAAATTATTTAAGCGCACGTATTAACGTCGTCATATCTCCCTTGCGTATTAGATGATACACCATGTCCAAAATAGGTGCCACATTTGATCGCATCCTGATTTATTTCTAGCATGGCCACAACAGAGTGCTGCAAGTGGAAGCCAGAAATAATATACAAGTATAGTCAATAGTGTATGGAGCTCTGAGTCACGAATCTTAAGAACAAAGACAGTATCGGTCTTCCACTCCATGACCTGGTACAGGTCTACCCACGGCACAGATGTCTACAGTGCACTGGATGAGACGTGCAGTCTTATTACTAGATGTGTGTTGCCTACATCACTTGCCTGGCGGGTATTTCTGTCACAGACATTCGTCAAATGGTTGCTACCACTGTGGAAAGAACAAACATGGAGAGAAAGCCAAGCTATTCATTACATGATTAAGTACCGACCGTCCAGTAATTGAAACTTGGCCTCAGACACCTGAAAATCTCGAGCCTGGTCAACAAGAGAAGTGGAATACACGGGTGAGCTCACTTGAATACATCCTCACGTCGGAGCACGCAAATGTGATCTCCAAAACTGTGGATATCTAGTCGTTAATACTAACTTCGAATGCGGAGAAGCGCAAACTATGTACCACTTGTTCTGCTGCTGGCCATGTCCCAGATCTTCATCAAGGAAAATCTACATCAATAACCTCTAAATGCTCTTGAGATAGCTCGGTTTTGGTCGTCGTGCTGTAATCCTCCATGTACCAGACACCTTTAAAAGTTACATGTTTATTTTTTGTGTAGTTATTTGTGTTTCATTGTATTTCCTTACATTGATCCTCCTGACACAAAAGGAAAAAAATACCCTTCCTTGAGAATAATTTTAACTTTCGTTACATATTAATACACCGAGAACATTCCCACGAGTTCCTTTGTGTAGGGAGGGGAGATCTGGAGGTGAGATAAGAGTGGAACGTGTGTCGCGCTCGTCATTTTGACGAAGAGACTCCACGCGGTGAGAAAGTCGTTGGAAGTGTGACAGCGGTGTTGGAGACGAATAGGGCTGTAAAGTTTCGTCCTGACACGCAGACTAGGGTGACTTTTCTGCTATAGGGACGACTCCTCGAGCAGCTAAAGCCTTAGCATTCTGCTCACGTATACGGCTGAGTTCATTTTCGTTTGAGGTTGTCGTGGGTTCGCAAAATCACTTTTAGATGAAACCTGACGCGATTCCTTCAACAACCAGACAAGGGCCGATGCCCTCTGCAATTTTTCAAGGCGTTTCATCTCTAACGGCCTTGCTATCAGCGGGACATTATAAAGTTTTACAAGGTGCTGTGGCAATTGCTTACCGTACGTTTAATGGCGACTGCATACTGCAAGTATATAACGTTATGCAGGGTAAGCATTTTGCATTTTTACTTACCAGTATAACATTTCCGGAATAAAAACAATAGCGACAGCAATATACCATGCTTCAGTCAAATTTATGTTAACTCGTCTGTTTCAAATTAGTCCTGTGTGTTATAGCCGTTAAAAGAAAAATAAATACGAGTCGGTAGAAAGAATAACTTTCAATAAACCGGACTTCTTTCTGGACGTAACATATAAACAATCAAGGTATATCGTTAACTGTGTTTCAAAATAAACATCTCAGCAAAGTCCTTCGATCGTCTACCCGACCCTGAAGTACAAGTATCTCAACTACGTTATTGAATAAAACTATATGGCGGTTTTGCAGCACGATTTATCGTCACCTTGTACTATATCCCTATGTATTTCATACGCCTTATAAAATATGTAGTAGAACTTGTAGCAGAGTTTGGGAAATTCGGCCTTCTGCGGATACTGGCACTTTCAGACCTCTGGTTAGTACGTTAACAGTGTCATAGCGTTTGGTTGCACACCTATGCTAAGCCGGGAAATCAGAATTTTATTTAGGTTTTAGGATTCCTCCATTACATTTCAGTGAATGGCATTCGTTTGTCGATGCAAAAACGTTTAACCATTAGGCTAATACCGGTTGCGATAGACAGTAAATGTTTCGTATGGATATGCGTTTTGTGTGACAAGTTGTAACGTGATTCGGACTTCATGTTAAACCGTAGCTCCCCCACTACTGTGTGGATTATAAGCGTAGACTAGGGTGACGGTGAAGACAAGGATGCGTTGCTAACGTCGTTTACAATGAGTCCGTTTGATGCTTAAATGGAGTGGGTTTAATAACTGACTTGAGTTGATTCGAAAATGTTTAGCCGGCCAATAACAAGCAATTCCATTGATCCATGACGCCATGTATATGCGCAATATAATATGCGTAAAATATGTATTATACCAAGAATTATAGTTAGTCTGAGGACATAACGTTTTGTTCATAATTTTGTTTTCTGGTTCATTCTTTTTTGTTAATATTTATTAGTACAGCGCGTTTCGGCAGCATTCTGCATTCATCAAGTGCTTTACAGTCACTCGTATATTAATCTGAAGTATGATATCTATTTCCTGGGTGTACCTCACTGGTACCTCAGCGAATAGACTTCATCATAGTTCAGATTAATGTTACGTACTTGTAACTGTAAAGCGCCTGATGAATAAAGCTTGCTGCCGAAACACGCCGTGTTAATAAATATTAGTAAAAACCGACTGAAGAATAAAAATATTTTATAAATATACTCTAGGACCAAAGGAAACGACGTACCACAACGGAATTATCCGAATGGTACGGAAATCGGCAGATGTAATGTACATGTACAGCCAAATAGTTACAGTTTCAGAATAACTGGAGGATTTATTCAAGAGAAGGAGCCTCACAAATTGAGCAAGTCGGTTACGCGTTGGTCCCCCTCTGGTCCTTACGCCAGCGATTACTCGGCTTGGTATTGATTGATAGAGCTTTTGCATCTCCCCCTGTGAGCTATCGTGCCACATTTTGTCCAGTTGTCGCGTTACATCGTCAAAATCCTGAGCTGGTTGGAGGGCTCTACCCATAATGCTCCAAACATTATCAATTGGGAAGAGATCCGGCGATCTTACTGGCCAAGGTGGGGTTTGGCAAGCACGAAGATAAGCAATAGAAACTGGCGATGAGAGCCGCGGACATTATTTTGCTAAAACTAAGGCCAGGATGGCTTGCTATATAGGGCAACGAAATGAGGCGTAGAATATCGTCGGCCTACCGCTGTGCTACACGGGTTCCGCGGATAAGGGGTCTTGATATGAAAAAAAAAAATGGCACCCTAGACCATCACTTCTGGCTGTTGTCGGGCCGTATGGCGGGCGAGAGTCAGGTTGGTATTCGACCGCTGTCCAGACACGTTTTTGGTCATCGGGCCTCAGTTCGAAGCAGAAGTCAGTGATGGTGGAATATAGCTTACGTCTGGGTAGAATTAAACATAATGGCAGCAAATCCTAATCTAGAATTGAACTTTTTGCGAAGATTAAATGGTGCCTCAGTTGAAAAATACCTTTGTTCGCTACCGCACAGTCCTCATCTCTACATCTAAATACGAGGCCTGTTCAAAAAATTCCGGAACTTTCGTAATTTCGTGCCAATGGTGTTGAAACGAAATGCTGTTGACATCCCTGGGAACGCCTGCGTTTAGTGTGTAACTGCCGGACGTTGCATCGTGTTGTCGCCAAGTTCGTCCCACGGCTCGTGAGTCAAGAACAGAGAGATCTTCGCCTCGCAGTCTGTGAAGAGCGCTTGTATCACGCAAATGAGAACGAGATGTTCCTTAAGAGATGATGATGATGATGATGATGATGATGATGATGATGATGAGACTTAGGTATACTGTTACGATGTTGAAACCAAGGTTCAATCTTCACAATGGGTCGGTAAATGTTCTCCAAGACCATAAACATCTCGTCAAAGTCAGGTCAAATGTCAAAGCTGTGCTGATAGTTTTCTTTGCCTTTGAAGGATTAGTTCGTCATGAATTCGTGCCACAGGGACAGATTGTTAATCTATGGTACTATTGGGACGTGTTGCGGCGCCTACGAGAAAATGAGAGAAGGAAATGGCCTGAAATGTGGCGAGACAATTAATCTCCCTTGCATCACGATAACGGACCCGAACATTCATCACTTCTGGTGCGTGACTATTGCACAAAAAGCAAATCACTGCGCTGCCTCATCCTCCGTACTCTCCAGACCTATCTCCTGCTGTTTCTTTATTTTTTTTTTTTTTTTACAAGGTTGAAAACCCCATTGAAAGGGCTAAAATTTGCAAGGATAGACGAGATAAAAGAAAATTCGCAGACGGCAGGGGCGTACCACAGCTGCTTCTGGAAATGGAAACTGCCTTCGGAGTGCTGTATCAAATGTGGAGGAGAGTATTTCGAAGGAGTCCGTGCACGATAACTAAAAGGTAAGAGTAGAAAAATTTTGTGGACAAAGTTCGGTAATTTTTTAAACAGACATTGTACGTACTCCGAAGGCAACCTTACAGTACATGGTGGAGGTTACACAATGTGCGGAAGGTGACGCAGAGTAAGGTGACGTTACTGCCAGATAATCGATCAGCGCAGAAACCAATCTATTTGATGTCATGTCGCTTGACCACCTTGTCTGTGGAAATAGTGGGTGCACTGGACAGAAGGGCGCACTGAATGGCCACCATAGCACGCAGGCTGAGCTCTCGACATGCACTCCCGGTAGCAGAGACTGGTACCTCAGTCACGCTGGTTGACGGGGGCTGAGTCACTTTCTGCGCAACTGACTGCAGCCGCATTCCGACAACGCCGTGGAGGTTCTCCGCTGGCGGTTGTTGGCTTTCACAAGCCCAAGTCCAGCTATAGGCGGCAACTAAAGCAGTCAAAACAGTAATTATACATGACAGTGAGGAAAGGAAGTAAATCGTGAGTGTCGTCGCGGACAAGATACCAACAATCCATTCCTCGCTAGGTCTCCGTAAAGAAGACATAATGGCCAAGACAGAAACCAAGATATGGCAATACTTGACTTAAATTTCGCTGTTACTATGAGAGAGATCCACGAAGTGGATAGTTGAGCGGCAAAAGTCTATGAAACGGGTCATGACTAGACAGTGCACAACAAAACGTAGCTCATTGCTGATTCGTAAAAATAAAATCCGGGGAAATATTACAAAGCTAAGAAAGAGTTTACGGCGTGATTAGTCAGTGGACTGAGTACAAAAAAGGAAAAGTGAAATGATAAACAGTCGCCAGAACTCACATGATGACACTTCCAGTTGAACGAATACGCCTGAAACAATTTAGATTGAGCTACATCGCCACCCCCCCCCCCCTCCCGCCCATCTCACGCACATCCACGAAATGGAACAACACGCATGAGAGAAAACTTGCGAATAGACTTTCTGTTACAGCAGAAACATAGTAAGTGTACCATCTACAATGGACGCATTTCAGAGACACTGACCAGTACGGTAGCTGCATCGTAGGAAGTATCTAATCCATCAGAGTTCTGTGAGCACAACTGAATCGTGTTTCAGGGCGAGTATGGATTCGTTGGGCTGAGCGTGCAGTCCGTATTATTCATCATTTATGGGAAGGAACTCTAAGTAATAAGGAAAAAAGGGCGATGTGGTCATATGATCATATTGGACTGCTGTTCTTTCAGACAAACACTTCAGCTGGCCGGGATATACGAAAGTCACAGCAAAATAAATAGTTTTCAAGAAAATACGAATATACTCGTGGGTCCGCCCACATGTTGCCAAGGTTTTTTCGACGACGCTGTAGAAGTTTCGCTGGGAAGCCCTTACATATACCCCATACAGTCCCGATCTCTCCCCACCTGTTTTCCATATTTTTGGTGCCCTGAGGAAAGACATTCGTGGCTGTCGATTTGCTTCGGACGAAGAGGTGCACGTCTGTGTACAACTAGGGTTCCGTTCGCAATCACAAACGTTCGCCCATGAAGGCACTGACCGTCTTGTCTCACTGTGGGATACACTTATTAACCGTTATGGCAATTACTTTTGAAATAATAAACAGTTACTTATCATTTTCCCATATGCCTCGCTTTCATTCGACTGGCCCTACACAAGCAGTCAGCATTGCAACGTAATGATGCGGAATTTTCGACGTAAGTAACCTAAAACTAAAACCGTTTCACTTTAATGGTTTATTTACATTGTTTTCAATCGTTATTACGCACAGTTGCAGATAAGTAGGCTATTTCTCACATCAGCTCAAGGAATTTTCACAACAAGGTGGAATAAAAACTGAAAATAAATGTTTAAATCTGAATCTTAAAGTGAACAGCTGTCTGATGATGCAGCTGTCGGTTAGAAATCGGTATCTACGCTATTTATATGAATAAAGAGCGTCATTAAAGTGGATGGTTGCTGATTTCTTGTATGCAAGGATCAGTCTGTATCGTTATCCAATGTTTTTACATGTCACGTGTTCTCAGCCCCATCCTCACCCATAGGGATAGTTCGGGTATATTATCCTACGCATACAAGACGAAGAAACAAATTTTAATTTATATGTAGTAGGTTAAGTACGAGAAACAGAGTATAATTAAAAATCAGTCGCACGGGAAGACGGACTCATGCCCCGGGAACCGGTAGCACAAGCAGGGAGAGTGAGTCACTCAGATGCCGGCTGGGACATTGTCTGCTATGCGTCGCCGGCCGTTCGCCGTTACGTACTCAGTGCGTGGGCGTGCGTACGAGCCGCAGCAGCTTTCAAAACCGTCCCGCACCCCTCTCACCGCAGTCTCCAACCGTCGGCACCGCTCAACCGTCACGTGCTCGTCTGGAAAGACCGAGTGAGGGAAACAGTTGTGACGCAAGTACGATAGATAATTAATTTTATGTTTACGTTAGATGGTGCGATATGTTGGAGGTTGTAGTAGGTAGGTACGTGAAATTTAGTAAACAGATTTTCCCGAGATAGTACGAGCCCTCCTTCGATTGTCAGCCACAATTTCTTTGTCGTTCTTCTAACTGTGACCATTGGATCTGTCCTTTGACCTCTCCAAATCCTAACGTGATACGGATCCCTCCCACTCTAGCAGTGTTCTATAAACAGCTCTGTACGCGTTTTAGAAACAGTATCTTCAAATGAGAACGCAATAGATTAGTCTTAATAGTAACTGTTAAGAATACAAATTAAATAATGAAATAACTACAGCCAGTATCGTCATACCATTTTTCAACACGATAATGCTCGACCACTAATTGCACATGTCTGCATGAACTGACTGCGTGATGCTGAGGCACTCCCGTAGCCAGTAAGATCGCCAGATCTGTCCTCAATAGAATATGTGGGACGTTCGGGCGGGCCGCGCGGGATTAGCCGAGCGGTCTGGGGCGCTGCAGTCATGGACTGTGCGGCTGGTCCCGGCGGAGGTTCGAGTCCTCCCTCGGTCATGGGTGTGTGTGTTTGTCCTTAGGATAATTTAGTTAAGTAGTATGTAAGCTTAGGGACTGATGACCTTAGCAGTTAAGCCCCATAAGATTTCACACACATTTGAACATTTTTACGTTCGGGCATCTGTCCATCTCATCCAGTGTCCAGGAAATAGAGCACCAGTCACAGCAGCTGTAGGCCAGATTGCACCAGGAAAGGATACAATGACTTTTGACACCCTTTCCAGCCGAATCAGAGCATGCAACTTCATGCTGATACTTGGGCTCCTACTGCTAATTTCATTGTAAATATGCCTCGATTTTGTAATCAGTAAAATAACACCATATGCCCTCTCAACCCGCGAAAATGTGTGTGTGTGTGTGTGTGTGTGTGTGTGTGAGAGAGAGAGAGAGAGAGAGAGAGAGAGAGAGAGAGAGAGAGAGAGAGAGAGGGGGCAGCAAAAACATTATTACAGCTACACACTGCGAGATTGAATGCCGACAGGTAACATTGCAGGTACATGACAGGTGAGTATATAAGAGAAGCAAAGAGAAATGGGGAAACGTCTAGTGAGGATACGGGCCAAAAATGGAAATATATACCGATATATTTATATGGAACAGAGAACGGGGAAAGAAAGGGAAGGGATGGGTGGGAATTGGTGACTTTCAGCCATTCAGGACAATATGATAATGCAGTGGCGAATGTTGAAAATTTTTGCCGGACCGGGATCGAACCTGGATTTACCGCTTATCATGAGCGCTTGCCGTAGCCGCTTCGGCCATGCGAACACGGTCCAGGACCGACTCAAATTCCCAACTTATTGCACGTTGTCCATTAACTCCCTACTCGCAAATTATTAATTCCCTTAAGAGTTCGGACGATATTAGTACATCCGCACTGAAATAAACGTCAAAAGCCGTCGCGCCGTTAAGGCGGACACGCACTTACATAAACGAAGGCCAACGAACAACCACCAACGGCCACGTTGGTCGTGATTTGCTTAGTGTGTACGGGTGGCAAATCGGAGCCAACGAAACGGTTGGTCTTGGTTGCTGTTCGGTCTGCCGGCGGTAACATCAAAGCGTAGGCGGTGAATTGGGCTTGGGAACCACCACTTAGCGTGGACGCGTGGTTGAATGTTTGTTGTTTCAGTACCGATCTGTTGTGTCTGTTGAACGGGTATGTATTTATCGTTTCTAAAAATTGAAAAGATTAGGCCCTTGGAGGAAAAAAATAAGTGAGCTGTTAGATAGTAATGTCCACGATGTGAAAAACAAAATGGAATCTGTATGGATATTTTTTTTACTACAGGTAGAGCTCTACTAAGAGAGGTGACTTTGGAAATTTTAGGGCCTACACAGTTCAATAACAATTCGAAATGTGTAGCTCTAATTCGCAAAAAAATTGTAAAATTGTCATATTCCATTTCGTCTTTAAGGCTACACATTTGTTTTGTCCCATCACACTGCTACTTTTTAAAAAAGAGGTCGTCCACCGACATTGTTTCTTCTACTTCTCTTCGTGATGAGCAGCTTCTTGAAGTAAAATAAATGCTGCACACGCGACGACTGCTAAATCATCCTCTTCCCTCATAATATCGGCCGGTGAAATTGTAATTAGAACGCTACTTCATAACAATAGCAAAATGGGAGCAACCTGGAGCAGGTATCAGAGCAAACTAAGATTCCACATTGTCGAATCTGTTCGTTCCAACCTCCGTAGTTTGCGAGGGTGACAGGCCGAACGCCAGTGAATGGCGACCAACGATCGAGCGATATCCATTGGATGTCTTCGTTTGCCTTCGTCGGGCTAGTGTGTACGCACCTTTACAGAAAAATATACGGCTGAGTGGTCTCGAACATGTCCAACAAAACCACTCACATACAGCAAATACTAGCGACTACCGTTATGGTTTGACGTCTGCGAATGAACATTTTGGAAACGCTCATATCGGTCTGCTGTACACGTGCTCCACGTGTGGCATATATTGAAAATTGTTGAATGACGGTGGAACCATGAGAAGTCGACAAGGTGTTCCACTCCTCGTCACAAAGTGGTCAGCGGCTTACCCACTTTGTAAAGCAGTGTACGCATAAATTTGACGACAGAACACAAAGCTGGTAGAGGTACAAGTGTTGCAGTGGGCACGGGACCGCGAATCAATGAACAAGGGTCGCATAGTCGAATGAATCACGTTTCCCATTACACCGGGTCAATGGTCGTATCATGATACGGCGCCATCTTCGCGAGCGTCTGCTCGAAACGTGCACAGCGCCACGGACTGAAGCCGGTGGGGTCTTTGTTATGGTTTAGGGGATGTCCACATGGTCTTCCACGGGTCATGTGGTAGTAATCGGAGGAAACATGACAGCTAGGGACTAAGTAAGCATTATTGTGGACAACCTGCATCCCTTCAGGCTTGATGTCTTCGCCGACGGCGGTGGCATCTTCCCTGTCACAAGGCCAGGATCGTGCTGCTGTTTTGTGAGGATCTCGATAATGAACTCATGTTGTTGTCATGACCACCAAATTCACCTGGCACGCTATCGGGCGCCCGGTCCGCACCCACAAACCATCGGCCTATAATTAAGGAAATTGCATGGCCTCTGGATAAACACCAGGTGCATATACATCTGGAAATCTACCAAGGACTTGTGGAATTCATGCGTCGTATAATAGCTGCTGTATTGCGTTCCAGGGGTGGAGCAACATGTTCTCAAGCAGGTGGACTCAATGTTTCTGCTCGTCAGTATTATTGTTTACCTGTTCAATTAGAGTATAATGTAAAATAGTTTTTGGTTCTTTGTTGCCAGAGAATGGAACAAGTTATCCAAAAAAAGCTGTGCGTGAATTGTCTGTCTCTTGTTAATTTAAACAAATCCACCTGACGAAGATGGTATCATCCTTCGAAAAGGAAGAGTCACCACTACGGAGTGAGTTGGCGCAGTGGTTAAAGCACGCTGCACTCGCATTCGGGAGAACGATGGTTCAGCCACGCTCTGGCCATCCTGATTTAGGTTTTCCGTGATCGCATCAGGATGGTTCCTGTGAATAGGACACGGCCGACTTCCTTCTCCATCCTTCCCTGAAAATGAAATGATCGTATGGCAGCCGACCGGTGTGGCCGTGCGGTTCTAGGCACTTCAGTCTGGAATCGCGTGTCCGCTACGGTCGCAGGTTCGAATCCTGCCTGGGGCATGGATGTGTGTGATGTCCTTAGTTTAGTTAGGTTTAAGTAGTTCTAAGTTCTAGGGGACTGATGACCTCAGATGTTAAGTCACTTAGTGCTCAGAGCCATTTGAACCATTTTTTGATCGTATGGCACTGTTGGCCGGGAGGCCCCAATCGGGGGAGTTCGGCCGCCATATTGCAAGTTCTTTTTAGGTGACGCCACATCGGCGACTTGCGAGTCAGTGATGATGAAAATAATGATGGACACACAACACCCAGTTCCTTGCCGGGAATCGAACCCAGGCCCCCTGTGTGGTAGGCGGTAAAGCTACCGCTACGCTACGGAGGCGGACCGTCCTCCCTAATCCGATGGCCGGATCACCTCGCTGTTTGGTCCCTTCCCCCGAATCAAACAACAGACCAACGAAAGTCACTACTAATAGTTATTTTTATTTTTAATTGAGCAACCTCAGCCGTAATCAAACAGCAGTTGACCAGCAGTGAAAATAAGACTGCCACTTTATTTATACACGACAAAACTTGTATCATCATCCCATGCTGTATCTGAGTTCGCTGCTATATGTCTGCTAGAGCTTTTGCAGACGTGTCCGAATGCTTGTTCCAGATTGAAGAAGGCGCCTTGGCAAATCGTCGCTATAAGAAGAAAGGACGGTTAGGTAACAATACTCTGGATATCTTAAACACTTGGTCTTTCGTGTTCCCCGTGTAGAGATATTAATGTCGTAGCCTTTACTCAGATAAACTTCTGACACAGATATTCAATTTTTCTCCCTTCGACAATTGTCGGAACAGGCCTTCCCAAGTAGAATAATCCAGCATCTTCATTCATTAAAGACAAAGCTGACAGCGGAGAAAAGGACGGATAAAAGATAGTAGTGTGTGTGTGTGTGTGTGTGTGTGTGTGTGTGTGTGTGTGTGTGTGTGTGTGTGTGGCGGGGGGGGGGGGGGGGGGGGGCACATCATCCGAAGTCAGGATCCTGGGAGACATGGGTAGTTTAGAAGCCCTGGCATAGGGTCCTATAATTCTTATGCTGCAGTACCACTTACCAAAAACACCCATAGTGTAAACGAAATATCTATAAATTTTACGTTTTCATTTCATATTTTTGCTAAACATTGGGATTTTTCCTGCGGTGAAGTTAGTGGAGGTGGGTCCGTACTTCATGTGGTTAAGAACTAACAAATGAATTGTCTTATTTGTGGCTAGTAATTCAAGGAAAACATAAATAACGGAGGCTACATCCAGTTTTCACCACTCTCAGTTTTATGGTTTTTCTGTACTCTTTCACTTACAAAAGCTGGCTAGCTGGTTACGCTTTTGCGTTAGGTACTGCCACATTAGACTCCTTGTGATGAAGAACGTGTAGCATTTCCAATGTATTAACACAGCGGAAAAGAAGAAATGACAGGCTAAAATTCGAATGCTAGAATTCCCCATAATGTCTTCGAGAGCTGAAGAAGCTGCATCGCCCAGTCGGAGGACAGGGCCAAACATGGAGGTACCCGTGTGTTACCTGAACTAGTAGGCTGCTCTTCGATAGAATTCTGACATTCAGACGTTCTCTTAGTTATCGACCAGGTCCACAAACGAACGTTGCGATACACTACTTGCAGAAACTTAATCATTATCATACTACGAAATATGACACACAACAACTGAGGTGACACGAAACAAGTCTGTTGGTGAAGACACGGTTAACTCATTGTCCTTATCATTCCCTAGTTTTATCGGTTGTTCTATGGTTTATTTTGAAGGAAAAAAGTATTCGTTGCAAAAATTGTTGTTTAATGACGCGTCCCACCATTTTGGGGCATTATCAGATTTTCTACAAAAAAAAAAAGGGGGGGGGGGAATGTAAATAGCCCGAGGTTTGGTTCTGTCATGCATAGTTCGAAATAATAAACGTCTGCGAACCATTTGTAAGAAAACTTACGTTTGCTGTTATACTGTGAAATAAGCATACGTTAAGGGGCTCCGGAACGCCCTATACTGGCAATGTTAAAATAACGCTTATAAATTACATCTTTCCTCACAAAGTATTTGAGGTAGGAAGTTGAACTTTTTACAGATTATTTATTGGAATATGGGCTACAACTTAACACAGGGATTTTACAAAATTTTAGTTCAGTTATTAAAGATGATTTTTTTTCAATTGTAATGAAAATTCACAACATTTTTTTGCAATTTTTTATTTATATATTCAAAAATATACAGTTTTTTTGGAAAAAGGCTGTGTTAAATTATGCAGAAGGTACTGTGTAACATTTACTGAAAGTTTGAAACAAATATGTTTGGAAGATGCTTAGAAAACATGTAATTAGTATGAGAAAATAAAAGTTTTGGGAATCGAGCGACAAAGATTGGATTAACTTTTTAGTGCATTCCAGGTCCATAGGATGGATTATCTTCATCCTCTGCAAACTCCTCCTCCAGCTTCCTCTTGTTCCTCCTCCTGTTTACTCTTGCTTGTATTTCTAGACTCTTTACAGCCCTGTCTGCAGCGCGAAGGCGTTCCTTGTCTAAAGCAAGCATCGCTCGTACCATGTTAGAACCTATCTTCATTCCCATATTTCTAAATACCTTGCACCTTACAATGTTGCCATCATTGAAAGTCGCAACAGCATCATACACACCAAAGTGAAGTGTTTCTATTCCAACAAATACAGTCTTGGGGATTCTCGACCATATAACACTATTTACACTTTCATTGGGGTTTTGAGTTTTTCCGTGAATACACTTTTTCAACAGTTCAGGTGCTGCTAAGTCTCTGAAAATAGGTTTTATCACCTCCATTATTGCATGAGGCAGACTGTGCTTATGAGTGTACACTTCACCAGTTAGCAATCCTTTGTTATATTTACACCAACTGTCTTCTTCTTTGGGACACAAGCTATGTTGGGGATTTTCATCGTCTTTATTGTTTACAGTAATAACACATACCTTTGGCTTTCCAACATTTCTCCTTTTCTTAAAAGCCTTCAGAGGATTTCTAATAACTTTACTTTTACTCATTATTATACTTCAACAAAACAGAGACTCAAGAAACAGAATTAATTACGAATATTTTCGAGATAACGACAGAGTAAATAAACATGAAACAATCGACAATCACACCAGCGATATATATTGAACCATCACAGGTTAGCCACAACACATACTTTATCTCACATCACTAAAATATACCTGATGAACACGGACGTTAATAATAACACCATTTGACAGCAGTTTAACAGCGCCACAGTGGGTCACGCCCATGTAGAAAACATTTCAAAAAAAATTTAAAAATAGTTGTAGTCTTCGGAATTGAATAAATTATATATCTATTAAAAGGTAATAGTCTGCAGATTCAGAAAACACAAAAAAGTAAAAATTGAACTTTCATGATTTTGAGCCTTTCCGGAGCCCCTTAAGATCGCGCTAAACAGACCATGTATCTACATAGTAAATATGAAGTAATAAGAAAATCTTTAAAAACCAAAAAGAAGTACAGTAGTAGGGCCAAAACTGAAAAGTCCAAACAGTACCTTCGAAACACATACGACGATAGGCACGCCTGTGCAGCAATAGGATTACCATTACCGAATTGCAGACATGTGGGAAAAGTTTTATGTCCTATGGTTGTCCTTTATACCGTCAATTGGGCTGCAGTAATATTGTCTTACACATTTGCTTCAGTCACTGCAGCCTTCCGAGTGTGCGTCTGTGATCCACATCTGTCATGATCAGACTGCACAGACATCGGCGGTATCTCGGGTTCTCCTGACGAGATGAAAGTTACATATCTTCCAAGAGTCAAGGTCACGTCCACACAGTCTTGGTTCAAGATAGTCCAAACGCATCACTGGCCGACACTTGTAACGAAATGTTTCCGGGCTATTTTCTTACCTAGCTTTCTATAAGGTACCGGTACTCTTTTTTACTTTGATCTGAAGTTCCAGTATGGAGTTTTCATGACAACGTGACGATAGTGTTTTTGACATTTGCTCCATTCGTTGTACAGTGTTGGGTGCATTTGCAGAAGTGGAACGCTAATAAATACTTGTGACCATCTACCAGGTTTGTTTCTGATCGAACGTGATACTGTCACAGTTCTGACATGAATTTTCTGGATACTGTTGAACCAACTTAGACCATAGGGTGACTGTTAGAGTGAGATAGGATCGGCCTGTTCCCAGCCAAATCCAGTGTATTCATGCTTGAATATCTAACGATGGCTAGCGTTATGTGAAGATGAACCAGCATGTTACTGAACAGTCGAGAACGATAAAGCGGTTTTTGGGAAATGGATTTTATATTAGGTGCAAGTGGTGTATTGCATTTCAGCTGTTGAGTTTCGGGCATACCTGGGAGAGATGATTCTTATCTGTTGTTCAGGTGAAAACGGTTGATCTCACATTTGTTTGTATTTAGTTTCAGTCACGAGGTGTTGATGTATTCTAGTCTGTGGCTGTCCCTTGCGAAAATAACTTTGGGTGTCCAAAAAGAGAGAGTGGTGCCAAGGCCGTGCCATTAACGTAAGTAAAATGGGCGACTACTGTGCATACTGAAGATCAAAGATGTTCAGGGCCGAACCTTGTGGCAATCCTTTGTTCAGTCGGGAGCTTCTCACTCAGAGGAATTTCACCCTGTAGTGGCTCACATACGAGTACTGAGAAGAGATTGTTGCAAAAAGACTTAACAGTTTTCTTCCGTTATGTTGACGTTTGGACCAATTTAATACGAAAAAGGACAGTTAGTGCTTCGTTTCTTTATGCCGTCGATTTGCGTCTAGCAGCTTCTGTAGCAATTGTACGTCTCCCGTGGGAGCGAACACAAAGTCGAGACACATTTGTGCATCCGCTAAGTATCTTCATTGTGATCACCCTCCAGCTTCGGCCCTGAAAATTAGAGTTACATTAAAGCTTCAGTTGGACGGCCATAGATTTTTATGAGGTGCTGAACTCTAGGGAGAAATAAAAGTTCGAGATCATTCGCTGTTTAAGACTGTGAAGAATGTTCCACACTTTTTAATTTCTGACAGGCCCCTAACATTACAGACTACCGTGCACTCATGTGAACAGGTGTGTGCAGAAACCTTAACGCGGAGGAATGTACCCCCACTATGCAGTTTAAGACCTCGCATTCTTCAGCAGCCAGCTGTGCCGCTGTCAAGAGTTTCTCCATCTGCACTGCTGCCGCGCGTTACGAAGCGGTAATGCAGAGCGACTGAACATATGTCCAGTTCACAAGCGTAGGTAACGGTCACTATGCTCCGGGAGGACCACACACTGGTTTCTTCTCCAAGTAACACGGTCACCTTCAAGCCATCAGCATACTAACAGAGACCACGAACGCTCTGCCTTGCCGCGTCCAGCTTAAAGAACACCCACTCCCCGCATTAATAATTATCATTGCATTCACGTTAGTATTTCTTCCCTTTGTTGCAGTATTTAGTTTCGACAGAACAGGGTAGTGCTCGCGCTCTTTTCAGGCAGATGCACATAATAAACAACTCTAATAAGCTCGTTTAAAAGTATCAGATATCCACTTCTATGCTCTCTGGGTAGCGTGGTATTCCTTAAGGAAGAGATAATGGATACGAGGACCATTTTAAGCATTGGTACCGCCAGCGCTTCGATACACTGCAACTGAAGAAAAAATTAAAAGGACTGAAATTATTGCAAGCAAGTGCGTCTGTTGGCTAGAAATTTAAGCAGAAGATTAAAACGTCTTGGAGGTTTTAAGAATATAAAAGGTTGTTGCTATCAGTGCAAAGATCGGTTTGATAAAGGTCTCAACGCACGTCATTTCTGTACAAGTTTTCTCAAATTTGCATAACTACTGCACCCTCTACACCCATTAGAATTTGCTTTCTATATTGAAGTATTGCTTTCCATGTATTATTCCCCCCCCCCTTCCCCCACTTCTATCTATAACCAAACTGACGACTGCTCAATGTCTCGGAACGTATCCTATCAGCCAATCCCTTCTTTGAGTCAAGTTGTGTCATAAATTTCTATTTTTTCTCCCCAATTCGATTCCCACTTCATTTGTTATGTGATCTACCCACCTAATCTTCAGCATTCTTCTGGAACACAACATTCGAAAAGCTTCTATTCTCTTTTGTCTGAATTGCTCGTCATCTACATCTCAATTTCATATAAGGCTACACTCGAGATGAATATTTTCATAAGAGCGCCTCGATGTGCAGGCCACCAACGTTGTTACATTGTACCTATGAAGCATGTTCTGGCACACTCTCTCCATCCCACGTCGTCTCTCTTCACTTTCCACTGCAGCGGCCAAAACTCTGCAAGCAGATCTGCCTGTCTCCACAGGAATCTCTTAAATTAAAACTTTGCTTGCGACCCCCCAGCAGGTGACCATCTGACGTAGTACACGTCATCCTACCCTACTGTATACCAGGACAGGCACCTCTGAGACTTTCCTCTTTCCCTCAACAGACGTGTACGCGTAACACATCTGAATTGAAACCATTGTAGAATAGAAACGGCACGGTACCGAAAATTTCTTCCTATTCAAAATAATACGTACTCACTCTCTACATTTCCTAGAAGTTTACAACGGGAATTTTCAAACACCCTGTATATGTCTTTTTTTTTTGCATTGGCTCAAATGGTTCGAATACGACTTAACTTCTGAGGTCATCAGTCGCCTAGAACTTAGAACTAATTAAACCTAACTAACCTAAGGACATCACACACATCCATGCCCGAGGCAGGATTCGAACCTGCGACCGTAGCGGTCGCTCGGTTCCAGACTGTAGCGCCTAGAACCGCACGGCCACTCAGGCCGGACTTTTTTGCATTAAGAACGCCAGATTTGCACCTGGCGGCCGAAAGGGAAACTATTTTTTTTAGCGTAAATCGGTTCTGCATTAACGCATTAGAATATCTACCAAGTTTCGCTGAAATAAGATAGTTACAGCCCACACCAGACATCTGTGAGTTGCTGCACTTAAATTGTAACCACGCGGTATTAATAGTACAGAACTAAGGTGGAGGTGGTTAGAGACGCGTCCATGTAGGTTTCTGAAGTACCTTAACTGCAAGGGCTGCGATTGCCGGCTAGGGCTCTCCCCAGGTGGTAGTTGCCAGTATGAGGAAACCAGCGGCTGGGCTAGTGAACCGGACGCGGTCCGCTTTAGCAGTCTCAAGCAGCCGCCAGAGCGGCCGGCCTCCATACGGAGCGGACCGGAACAAGCAGGCGGGCACGCCGCACCACTCCGGCCGGACGTCGGCCGCTATCCGCCACGGCCGGTTGGCATCCCAGGCCTCGTGCAGCGCAGCGCAGCCCAGCCCGGCAGCGGTGGTCTTGTCGTTTGTTTTCCCATTTCGTATAACGACTTATCTTAGAAAATAGATTAAGGAAAGGCAAACCTACGTTTCTAGAATTTGTAGACTTAGAGAAACCGTTTCACAATGTTGACTGGAATACTCTTTCAAATTCTGAAGGTGGCAGGGGTAAAATACAGGGAGCGAAAGGCTATGAGTGAGACAGAGTTGTAGCCTATCCCCGATGTTATTCAATCTGTATATTGAGAAAGCAGTAAGGGAAACAAAGGAAAAATTCGCAGTAGGAATTAAAATCCACGGAGAAGAAATTAAAACTTATAGGTTCGCCGATGACACTGTAATTCTGTCGGAGACAGCAAAGGACCTGGAAGAGCAGCTGAACGGAATGGACATGGTCCTGAAAGGAGGATATAAGATGAACATCAGCAAAAGCAAAACGAAGATAATGTTGTCGAATTAAATCGGGTGATGCTGAGGGTATTAGATTAGGAAATGAGACGCTGAAAGTAATAAATGAATTTTGATATTTGGGGAGCAAAATAACTCATGATGATCGAAGTAGAGAGGATATAAAACGTAAACTGGCAATGGCAAGGAAAGCGTTTCTGAAGAAGAGAAATTTGTTAACATCGAGTATAGATTTAAGTGGTGGTGGTTAGTGTTTAACGTCCCGTCGACAACGAGGTCATTAGAGACGGAGCGCAACCTCGGGTTAGGGAAGGATTGGGAAGGAAATCGGCCGTGCCCTTTCAAAGGAACCATCCCGGCATTTGCCTGAAACGGTTTAGGGAAATCACGGAAAACGTAAATCAGGATGGCTGGAGACGGGATTGAACCGTCGTCCTCCCGAATGCGAGTCCAGTGTGCTAACCACTGCGCCACCTCGCTCGGTATAGATTTAAGTGTCAAGAAGTCTTTTCTGAAAGTATTTGTATGGAGTGTAGCTATGTATATAAGTGAAACATGGACTATAAATAGTTTGTACAAGAAGAGAATAGAAGCTTTCGAAATGTGCTGCTACAGAAGGATGCTGAAGATAAGATGGGTAGATCACATAACTAATGAGGAGGTAGTGAATAGAATTGGGGAGAAGAGAAATTTGTGGCACAACTTGCCTAGAAGATGGGATCGGCTGGTAGGGCATATTCTGAGGCACCAAGAGATCACCAGTTTAGTATTGGAGGGCAGCGTGGAGGGTAAAAATCGTAGAGGGAGACCAAGAGATGAATACACTAAGCAGATTCAGAAGGTACTGGGAGATGAAGAAGCTTGCACAGGATAGAGTAGCACAGAGAGCTGCATCAAACCAGTCTCAGGACTGAAGACCACCACAACAATATCACCCGCGTAGTTGGAAGTAACGTGCAGTGTAATCCGCCTGAATCTCGAGAGGTGGCGAGTATGCAGTGCTATTCCAGCAGGCTGCAGAGCGGCAGTTAACTGTCACTTAACATGTGACATTGCTAGGTCATATGTGTTTTTTGTGGAAACGCTGTGCTAAAAGCATCAACGATGAAGATGAAGAGAAATATTTTACATTCTCAGTTTCGCCAAAGTTGATGGCCGCACCTATATCGCTCCGCTATAGGCGGTAACTCTTGTTAGCGTCTAAAAAAAACCCCAAAGTGAAGTAGATGACGCTGAGACGACTTAACATATGGCACATGGGGACACTAGCGTCGGGAAATACCCGAAAAATCGATGACAAATGTTGAATATGTGACGTCACCAGATGACGTACCTCGCCGCACGTGAAACGGTTGTCGTAGTCAATCCTACCCTCGCCGGTAAGGGCCAGTGCTGCACACCGCATCGCCAGGCTGCTTTTGTAAATGGGATCTGCTGTAAACATAGAAGTTACAAGATTATTGTCCTCGCTGTAACCAACCACAAACTGTTATTTTGTGTTTCTTTCCTTTTGTCTCTCCTTTTTTGTTTACAGACTTTATTTAGTAAAGAATACTTAGATCATTTACTGGTAGTGACGGAATTCGGAAGCTTACACTCATTTACTTTTGGCGCAAAACGGTAGTTTTTTGTTCTACTGTATTTTGCAATAACGCAGCGGGGACCATGAGACCGGCAAATAAAATAATAAATATTACCTGAATGTAAACATACAATTGTCCGACCCAGTAAGAAAAATACTTACTGCCACACGCAATATTCGAATCCTGAGCTTCATGCGCTATAGTCGTATACGTTCGCCCGGAGCCACACCGATGTGTACTTGATTTGGGCTGCGATGATCAGGTGCGACAGATCAATAAGCTCAACCACTCCGCGTGCAGCGACGTACGTCATCCTGGGAAGTCACATGTTCAACATTTGTCATTCACTTTCCTATATTTTCCGACCCAATGTGTGTTCTATTAAATTACTTGTTTCAGCGTCATCTATGTCGCTTCGGATGTTTTCTACATCTACATCTACATCTATACTCCGCGAGCCACCTTACGGTGTGTGGCGGAGGGTACTTATTGTACCACTATCTGATCCCCCCTTCCCTGTTCCATTCACGAATTGTGCGTGGGAAGAACGACTGCTTGTAAGTCTCCGTATTTGCTCTAATTTCTCGGATCTTTTCGTTGTGATCATTACGCGAGATATATGTGGGCGGTAGTAATATGTTGCCCATCTCTTCCCGGAATGTGCTCTCTCGTAATTTCGATAATAAACCTCTCCGTATTGCGTAACGCCTTTCTTGAAGTGTCCGCCACTGGAGCTTGTTCAGCATCTCCGTAACGCTCTCGCGCTGACTAAATGTCCCCATGACGAATCGCGCTGCTTTTCGCTGGATCATGTCTATCTCTTCTATTAATCCAACCTGGTAAGGGTCCCATACTGATGAGCAATACTCAAGAATCGGACGAACAAGCGTTTTGTAAGCTACTTCTTTCGTCGATGAGTCACATTTTCTTAGAATTCTTCCTATGAATCTCAACCTGGCGCCTGCTTTTCCCACTATTTGTTTTATGTGATCATTCCACTTCAGATCGCTCCGGATAGTAACTCCTAAGTATTTTACGGTCGTTACCGCTTCCAATGATTTACCACCTATGGCATAATCTTACTGGAATGGATTTCTGCCCCTATGTATGCGCATTATATTACATTTATCTACGTTTAGGGAAAGCTGCCAGCTGTCGCACCATTCATTAATCCTCTGCAGGTCTTCCTGGAGTACGTACGAGTCTTCTGATGTTGCTACTTTCTTGTAGACAACCGTGTCATCTGCAAATAGCCTCACGGAGCTACCGATGTTGTCAACTAAGTCATTTATGTATATTGTAAACAATAAAGGTCCTATCACGCTTCCTTGCAGTACTCCCGAAATTACCTCTACATCTGCAGATTTTGAACCGTTAAGAATGACATGTTGTGTTCTTTCTTCTAGGAAATCCTGAATCCAATCACAAACCTGGTCCGATATTCCGTAAGCTCGTATTTTTTTCACTAAACGTAAGTGCGGAACCGTATCAAATGCCTTCCTGAAGTCCAGGAATACGGCATCAATCTGCTCGCCAGTGTCTACGGCACTGTGAATTTCTTGGACAAATAGGGCGAGCTGAGTTTCACATGATCTCTGTTTGCGGAATCCATGTTGGTTATGATGAAGGAGATTTGTATTATCTAAGAACGTCATAATACGAGAACATAAAACATGTTCCATTATTCTACAACAGATTGACGTAAGCGAAATAGGCCTATAATTATTCGCATCTGCTTTATGACCCTTCTTGAAAATGGGAACGACCTGCGCTTTCTTCCAGTCGCTAGGTACTTTACGTTCTTCCAGAGATCTACGATAAATTGCTGATAGAAAGGGGGCAAGTTCTTTAGCATAATCACTGTAGAATCTTACGGGTATCTCGTCTGGTCCGGATGCTTTTCCGCTACTAAGTGATAGCAGTTGTTTTTCAATTCCGATATCGTTTATTTCAATATTTTCCATTTTGGCGTCTGTGCGACGGCTGAAGTCAGGGACCGTGTTACGATTTTCCGCAGTGAAACAGTTTCGGAACACTGAATTCAGTATTTCTGCCTTTCTTCGGTCGTCCTCTGTTTCGGTGCCATCGTGGTCAACGAGTGACTGAATAGGGGATTTAGATCCGCTTACCGATTTTACATATGACCAAAACTTTTTAGGGTTCTTGTTTAGATTGTTTGCCAATGTTTTATGTTCGAATTCGTTGAATGCTTCTCTCATTGCTCTCTTTACGCTCTTTTTCGCTTCGTTCAGCTTTTCCTTATCAGCTATGATTCGACTACTCTTAAACCTATGATGAAGCTTTCTTTGTTTCCGTAGTACCTTTCGTACATGATTGTTATACCACGGTGGATCTTTCCCCTCGCTTTGGACCTTAGTCGGTACGAACTTATCTAAGGCGTACTGGACGATGTTTCTGAATTTTTTTCCATTTTTGTTCCACATCCTCTTCCTCAGAAATGAACGTTTGATGGTGGTCACTCAGATATTCTGCGATTTGTGCCCTATCACTCTTGTTAAGCAAATATATTTTCCTTTCTTTCTTGGCATTTCTTATTACGCTTGTAGTCATTGATGCAACCACTGACTTATGATCACTGATACCCTCTTCTACATTCACGGAGTCGAAAAGTTCCGGTCTATTTGTTGCTATGAGGTCTAAAACGTTAGCTTCACGAGTTGGTTCTCTAACTATCTGCTCGAAGTAATTCTCGGACAAGGCAGTCAGGATAATGTCACAAGAGTCTCTGTCCCTGGCTCCAGTTCTGATTGTGTGACTATCCCATTCTATACCTGGTAGATTGAAGTCTCCCCCTATTACAATAGTATGGTCACGAAACTTCTTCACGACGTTCTGCAGGTTCTCTCTGAGGCACTCAACTACTACGGTTGCTGATGCAGGTGGTCTATAGAAGCATCCGACTATCATATCTGACCCACCTTTGATACTTAACTTAACCCAGATTATTTCACATTCGCATTCGCTAATAACTTCACTGGATATTATTGAATTCTTTACTGCTATAAATACTCCTCCACCATTGGCGTTTATCCTATCCTTGCGGTATATATTCCATTCTGTGTCTAGGATTTCGTTACTGTTCACTTCCGGTTTTAACCAACTTTCCGTTCCTAATACTATATGCGCACTATTTCCTTCAATAAGCGATACTAATTCAGGAACCTTGCCCTGGATACTCCTGCAGTTTACCAATATTACGTTAACTTTTCCTGTTTTTGGTCTCTGAGGATGGACGTTCTTTATCAACGATGCTGATGTTCTCTCTGGTAAGCCGTCAGGTATTTTATCGTTTCACCCAAGGGGGGGTCCCTCTAACCTAAAAAACCCCCGTGTGCACGCCACACGTACTCTGCTACCCTAGTAGCTGCTTCCGGTGTGTAGTGCACGCCTGACCTGTCTAGGGGGGCCCTACAGTTTTTAAACGTTAATAACAATTACTCTGTATACAGGGTGGTCCATTGATCGTGACCGGGCCTAATATCTCACGAAATAAGCGTCAAACGAAAAAACTACAAAGAACGAAACTCGTCTAACTTGAAGGGGGAAACCAGATGGCGCTATGGTTGCTCCTCTAGATGGCCCTGCTATAGGTCAAACGGCTATAAACTGCGTTTTTTTTAATAGGAACCCCCATTTTTTTATTAAATATTCGTGTAGTACGTAAAGAAATATGAATGTTTTAGTTGGACCACTTTTTCGCTTTGTGATAGATGGCGGTGTAATAGTCGCAAACATATGTCTCACAATTTTAGACGAACAGTTGATAACAGGTAGGTTTTTTAAATTAAAGTACAGAACGTAGGTACGTTTGAACAGTTTATTTCGGTTCTTCAAATGTGATACATGTATCTTTGTGAACTTATCATTTCTGAGAACGCATGCTGTTACAGCGTGATTACCTGTAAATACCACACTTACGCAATAAAGCCTCAAAATGATGTCTGTCAACCTCAATGTATTTGGCAGTACGTCTAACGACATTCCTCTCAACAGCAAGTAGTTCGCCTTCCGTAATGTTCGCACACGCATTGACAATGCGCTGACGCATGTTGTCAGGCGTTGTCGGTGAAACACGATAGCAAATTTCCTTCAACTTCCCCACAAAAAGAAATCCGGGGACGTCAGATCCGGTGAACGTGCGGGCCATGGTATGGTGCTTCGACGACCAATCCACCTGCCATGAAATATGCTATTCAATACCTCTTCAACCGCACGCGAGCTATGTGCCGGACATCCATCATGTTGGAAGTACATCGCCATTCTGTCACGCAGTGATACATCTTGTAGTAACATCGGTAGAACATTACGTAGGAAATCAGCATACATTGCACCATTTAGATTGCCATCGATAAAATGGGGGCCGATTATCCTTCCTCCCATAATGCCGCGCCATACATTAACCCGCCAAGGCCGCTGATGTTCCACTTGTCGCAGCCATCGCGGATTTTCCGTTGCCCAATAGTGCATATTATTCCGGTTTACGTTACGCTGTTGGTGAATGACGCTTCGTCGCTAAATAGAACGCGTGCACAAAATCTGTTATGGTCCCATAATTTCTCTTGTGCCCAGTGGCAGAACTGTGCAGGAAGTTCAAAGTCGTCGCCATGCAATTCCTGGTGCATAGAAATATGGTATGGGTGCAATCGAGGTTGATTTGTGGACACCGATGATTTTGAGATTCCCGATTCTCGCGCAATTTGTCTGCTACTGATGTGCGGATTAGCCGTGACAGCAGCTAAAACACCTACTTTGGCATCATTTGTTGCAGGTCGTAGTTGACGTTTCACATGTGGCTAAACACTTCCTGTTTCCTTAAATAACGTAACTATCCGGCGAACGGTCCGCACACTTGGATGATGTCGTCCAGGATACCGAGCAGCGTACATAGCACACGCCCGTTGGGCATTTTGATCACAAAAGCCATACATCAACACGATATCCACCTTTTCCGCAATTGGTAAACGGTCCATTTTAACACGGGTAATGTATCACGAATCAAATACCGTCCGCACTGGCGGAATGTTACGTGATACCACGTACTTATACGTTTGTGACTATCACAAAGCGAAAAAAGTGGTTCAACTAAAACATTCATATTTCTTGTAATGTATGTAATAAAAAATGGGAGTTCCTATTTTTAAAAAAAAGTTTATATCCGTTTGGCCTATGGCAGCGCCATCTAACGGGCCAACCATAGCGCCATCTTGTTTCCCCCTTCAAGCTAGACGAGTTTCGTTCTTTGTAGTTTTTTCGTTTGATGCTTATTTCGTGAGATATTTGGCCCAGTCACTATCAATGGACCACCCCGTATAACCAGAATGTTAAGCTGATTTATCGGTGGCACTGAAATTCTCACAATGTGACATTATAGATTATTCAACACAGGTTATAAGCTAAATAAAATTAAATAAAAGCAAAACAAGTGTAAAGGCGAATGAGTTAAGCTTAATATGAATTCGTTATGTTGGACAAGCGTTCCCAGTAACGTAAAGCGTTAATTTCATTTGCGTGCTCACTAGCCAATTTATAAGACAAGCGTATCGTCACCTCCGTTCTAATCGGCAGTTAACCCTGTCATTCATCATGGAGTAATTTCAGCCTTGTATGTGTCCTGTAAGAAAGTGGCAAGGAGCTTAACTTTGCAATACGCTAAGACCGACTAACGGCAATTTGTCAAAAACTGTCAGACGCCAGAGCTGCCTACGGAAGATCGACGAGGTGGTAGTTGCAGACTGGGATTAGAAGATTTTTGTCTTCAAAGCTGGAGGATTATTAACAGCTTGGTGTGTGGAGCAGTGGCAACTCAGCTGTTATGTGTGGGAGCCGCGGAGAAGCGCCTTGCCGTCAGCCGTGGCGCTCCTCTGCGTGCCTCAGCCACCGTGGCCTGCCGTCGCCCCCTCCCCTCCCCCCCCCCCTCTCCTTTTCACCCACAGTGGCCGCCGGCGCATCAACTACCTGACCAGCTCACTTCCGGCCGCCGACAACCCCGCCTTCCTTTGGCGGCGCGAACGGCTCCACAGCGCATCCGGTGCCACAACTACGCCCCAGCTATAGCGAACCCCGCCAATTCATGCTTCCAACAGCGTGGACCTGAACCAGTTCAGTGTCTAAGCTTGACCCTCCTTTCCCACCACCTACTTGGAAGACCACACTGGCACAAGAAACGGCTATAACAAGGGAATACTACTGACACCAAGTTATAAATTTTTAATATAAATAACGAAGCCCATTATTAGTCACTAAGTTTTAGGCTTTTCGTTTACGACGCATTTCGGAGCCGTTGCTCTATCATCACGATTCGTTCCAGAGAGTGTTCTCAACCAATCGTGTCGAAATATCTGGAGTCCTGTGCGGTTTCGTTTCTGTACTTCTCTCGAGAGGTCTGCACTTGGACTTCACGCTACGTTTACAAATGTTAGAAACACTTCATTAACTGGTTACTTTGTCTTTTATAATTTGTGACAGCTGGCAAACCCGCCGTTTCCTGGGTATTCACTTTGCAAATTTTCTATTAGAAACCGAAGCGAAAAAAAAAAACAGTCTTTGTCGTGTAATATCGAAAAAGAAAATGTTTTGCATGTATTCGTTAAAACACCTTTGAAATTATGAGACAGTCGTACAGGCATATGCATAATGTAGAAATGTACAAGTATAGCTTCTTCGCCAGTCTACAGCGCGATTTTGTGAACGTCTCAATGGAAACGCCTTTTCATAGCTCTATAGACGGTTACTGCTTTCCCCACAGCAGTTTGCGCTCAGCAGTTGAAAGCTGTCGAAAGCATTTGGGGCGGACGGTGTGGCCTGGCGGTTCTAGGCGCTTCAGTCTGGAACCGCGAGACCGCTTCGGTCGCAGGTTCGAATCCTGCCTCGGGCATGGATGTGTGTGATGTCCTTAGGTTAGTTAGGTTTAAGCAGTTCTAAGTTCTAGGGGACTGATGACCTCCGATGTTAAGTCCCATAGTGCTCAGAGCGAATTTGAACCATTTTTGAAAGCACTGACAGGTGTCAGATATTTCCATGAGCTAAATCAACTGTACGAGTTTCCTAGTAATAAAGAATAAATGTATTAAAACTTCATACATGGTGCGGCAGTTTTCCACATATCTCAGCGTTTATGACGTTATGTATCTTGAACCATGTGTCGTACCGTGACGTATTTGCGCAGGTACATTCAGCCGCATTTGTGGATACTGTCTGCGAAATATGTTGCGAATAGACATAGCAAAGATGTAACCAATTTAAACATCATGCATGGAGCGGCAGTTTTTCACTTATCTCTTTATTACGTCACTTCTCAACTGTGATAGGCAGGTGGTTCTTACCCCGACAGCGGTTGTTTCCTGACAGTAAGAGATCTATGGACCAAACGTCTCGATGTGTAAAGTACAAGTTTCTATCTTAACTACGTCTTTCCATTTTTATTTCCATTTCGAACGTTCCTCACTGTAAAGTTGTGTGTCCTTTTAAGGCACCACGGAATTCTAAAACCTACAGCAGCTGCTAATGGCAAGAAACAATAAAATACACCGATAATTTTGAGGGTAATAGCTGTTTTAAAATGTATTTCTACCATACAAGTAGTATACCCCAAAACTGCTTGATTTCTTTGCCTTTCTTCTTCCACTCGCAAGTAGGTTGATGGAGATATGAGCATTTGACTCCGCAGTGACCCTACACAGAGCGAGATGGCTCGGTGTTACGGAGAAGTGCGGTTCAAATTCCCATTCGGCCATCCAGGTTTAGGTTTCCCGTCATTTCCCTAAATCGCTTAAGGTAAATGTTGCGATGGTTCTTTTGAAAGTCCACGGTTGATTTCCTTCTCCATCTTCCCCCAACCCAATCTTGTGCTCCGTCTCAACTAACAAAGTCATCGACAGGATGTTCAACCTTAATTCACCTCCCATCTTTCTTCCCCATACAAAGAAGAAGTGTTACAGGCAGCGAAGTCGTTTTACGTTATGAACGAAACACTGCTGCTTCACAAAGTGTTAGCCATTGACTTTCTAATGGGGAACGTTATGTATTCCAGTCTCTTGCATACAGCTGTTCCATAAACGTTTCTTCATATGCGTAGCAACTGTTTATTTTTATTTTACTCACTTATGTTCCAGCCCCTTCCGCAATGCCGTCGGTGAACATACATTTAATTCCTAGAAATTTGAGATTGTATACTGGTTTTTAGTATCAGTAGATGGACAGAAAATCTAATGCCACGCTATGGGTCTAACTTGTGTTATTCCCTTCTGAAATACGTAGATTACAGCGTGTGTACTGTTAAATTAGGTAACAATTTATTCCTTATCTAATTGTACAGTTGACAAAACGGCACGTGTATGACACAGGATACCACGATGATCCAGTTCAGAAGAAGATACTCAAAAGCGCACTCAAACTGGGGTATATAGCTATATTTGCGTCAGGGATCACTGGCTAGTGAGGGAGTCCTCTGTTAACGGTACAGATTCACGCGTGCTTCAGACGACTATACGTATTCGAATTTTGTAATATTATGGAAGTGGTGCGCATCTCACATGTCCCCGTGCATGCAGACTCCTTTGAAATACATGTCGGTCAGTAGAACGCTTGTTCTCTGGAGTAATGTGGAACAACTGTTTCTTCCACTACTCACCACAAATTTATTGATCGTAATAAGACCTGAACTACATCTCTAACAGGGATTTTGCGTTGAGAGCAATGCCATTTAATGAGTACGTGCAGTGGAGGAACTAAAATAGAGCCACGTTGCAACGTGAAGTGGTCCTGCCTCAGACCTGTTTCCAATAGTTCCCGTTCACCACTCTTGCACCTCTGTATGTCGAGTGAAATAGATATTGTCATTGTCGATGAGAAAATTGAACAAAGCACCAGAGCCTGATCGAATACTTCACATTCTATTCCGAATTTCTGGTGACGTAGCCCCTCTTCTAACTATAGAGTCCTCCAACAGAAAACTATTGCCAATGAATGGTTTGAAGAACGCACGGGTCACACCCGTCTACAAGAAGGGCAGCAGAACTGATCACCAAACTACCGTCAAAAATCCTTGACAATTATTGATTCTAAGGACATACTTTGAGCACAACAGAATCACCTTCTCCAATCCAACAAGTATGGATCCGAGAACATAGATCATATGAAGCCCACCTCTCACGTTTCTCATGCGGTATTGAAAGCCATGCTCAAGGCTGTCAGAAAGATGCAGTATTTCTTGACTTGTGAAAGGTATTCTTCTTGGTACCACTTCTCGATTATTATTGAAAGTATGATCGTATGGGATACCAAGCAAAATTGGTGACTGAATTAATAATTTCCTGGTGCGAGGACAATGCATGTTGTGTTGGATGGAGAGTCATAGACAGACGTGGAAGTAACTTCAGGTGTACTCCAGGGAAGTGTGTTGGAACCCTTGCTGTTCTTATGAGCTACTATCTGAAGTCTGAATAAAAGCTGCACAAATATTGTCAGGTCGAAAAGATTTCAAAGTGATGCTAATATTAGCAACTTGCGTTGAATGTTCAGAAACACTGTTCAGAAACGACAAAAACGATTATACTATGATTATAATGTGAGTAACTGTTGAAATCAGTCAACTCATACAAATGCCCGGGTGTAACACTTTGTAGGGATATGAAACAGAACAATCACATTGGCTCAGAAAGCAGGTAGCAGACTTCCGTTTATTGGTAGGCTACTAGAGAAATGCAATCAGTTTACAAAGTAGATTGCATAAAAAACGCTTGGGCGACCCATCCTAGAATATTGCTCAAGTGTATGAGACCATACCAAATAGGATGTTGAACGTAAACAGAAAAGGGCGGTATGAATGGTCACAGGTTTGTTTGACACTCGGGAATGTGCCATGAAGATGCTGAAAGAACTGAAGACAGATGGAAACTATCCCTTGAAAGCCTACTTGGGTATGTTTCTAGAATCAACTTTAAGTGGCGAGTCTAGGAATGTAACGCATCCCCCCACGTGTCACTCCCAAAGGGATCGCAAAGAATATTAGAGTAATTACAGCACGCACAGAGTCGTGTAAACAGTCATTCCTCCCGGTCTCCAAAGGTGAATGGAACGTGGAAAAGCCGTTACAACTGGAAGTGCCATATCCATGCGCTTCACATGGTTTGCAGAGTATAGATGCAGGTGTAAATACTCTGAAGCCCCGTCTAGAACCGAGGGCGAAGAAGACCTGTGCCTGCTCCTAGGTCAACCAAACCATTACAACAATGTAACCAACGTAGGTAGTTAACACTGTTGCTGGCCAAGTGCTGAATCACTATCAAACAAGTCTTACTACCAGTTCTTTACCAGTCGGTTACGTTATAAACGTCTTCATTACACCTGCTGTCGCGTCCCATACTTTAGGGTTCCTTTGAGCCTCGATCGAACTTACGTTTGTTTCCTTAACGAGCGGTTCATACTAGGCCAGTAATTTAGTCAAGTGGCAAGTGATTTAGCAACTATACGTGTCTGAACGATGTTGCCTAGTAAAATTGTTAAGTAAAGCGGTGTAGTCTGCCCAATTCAGTGAGCAGAACAGTAGCAGGTCAAATAACTTGCCCAACCCCAGATCACTTACCAGTGGCTCACAACTGGACACGTGTGAACACCGTCTGTTCAGCATCGCGCATATTGTCTGTCTTCATTCCGCTCTCTCTCTTTTCAGTCATCTGTTTCTTGTGGGTCAGCAACGCGGCTCCCGCAGTGACGATGAAACAGTTAAGTTTGTTTTTCCTTACGTAATTGGAGTGATTGTCGAACGTGAAAAGTCCACTGTACGAAAATAAAGCATCCAAGGCAGCCACAATCACAGAGCTGGAAAAGACGATGGGAATACCTCGATGAATTCTTTCAGCAGTTCGTAAATAGCATCACAGGTTTCTCGAACGAAAAAAGAAATAGTTGACTTCCCTAGTCGAAACAAATGTTAGGGTCCTTAAACTACACCCACTAGCAAGATGGAATAACGCTGCCTGCAGTTTACTTTCTGCAGGTATGACTTCTCTTACATGAGAATAAGTACACTGGATTTTACTACGGAAAAACTGACGCAACGACATTCTCAGTTTTGAAAAGTATTCTTTTGGGTCTTCAGTGAAGAGTTCTTTCAGAGGCACGTTAGGTACACCATGAAAATCTCTTCAGTCAAGCCATTCGTACCAACTTTCTTTTTGTCTTCACTGTAGTTCCAATTTCTTCTTACACCTCTTTCAGTAAAATAGTTGGTGCAGGATGTTTAGCCTGATTGGCCATTGCTCTCCGAATCATGTTGCACTGCACACTCGACAACAGCCCACTCTTGACTGCCAACTAATCGTGTGTGAACGCTCACTTGCTTACTTGCCCTTTAGCTGTCAATTAGAGCTATTAAATCACTTGCTGTTTGACTAAATTACTAGGCTAGTGTGAATCAGCCTATAGAAGCGCATCTGACGAAGTAATGTACGTTTACTTGAATCACGGGTGATAAGAAGCACGCGGGCCGGGGTGGCCGAGCGGTTCTAGGCGCTACAGTCTGGAATCGCGCGACCGCTACGGTCTCAGGTTCGAATCCTGCCTCGGGCATGGATAAGTGTGATATCCTTAGGTTAGTTAGGTTTATGTAGTTCTAAGTTCTAGGGGACTGATGACCTCAGAAGTTAAGTCCCATAGTGCTAAGAGCCATTTGATAAGAAGCACCATCTGCTGATGCGGAAAAGTATTCGCTGTTACTTCATTGCAAGGGTTGGCGTTAGTGCCGCTCCCTTTATGTCGTAATACCGACTCTAGTCTGGTCGCGTTACTAGAGCTGAAAGTATGCATCTGATGTTACCGAATGAGCACATCAACAACATAGTGCTTGCCTTGACCTGAGCATACAGTGCAATGTGGTGTGAATGCCTTCGCTGTTTCCTAACAAAAATGGCTCCGGACTGAACAGAACTCATGTTATAGTCTCTCTATGACCTTTTTGTCAAGTTTTCTTCTTTACGAGAACTCAGTAGCGATATACCGAGGCAGGTGGTACAATGACCACTGCCCTGCACTTGTTCGGGAACATTTTCACTTACTGTGGATTCTTCAAATACCATTAGGTGAAAGCCAGGATAGTCCCTTCAACAAGCCCAGGGCACATACTTGTCAACCCACCCAGCCATATCGAAGATTTTTTTCAGTTATAATGCAATAATTTCCAGTTATAGCTCTATTTTAGGCTAATTAATAGTAAAAATGTAATAGTAAAAATAATGAAGCAAAGGAAGGAGGAGGAGGACTCTTGTAACAGTATTCGTTGGGAGAAACCACTAACATAGTACACGATTAAACGCTAACCCGATTTTCTTGATTTGGGGTTCCGTAAATTCCAACTATCAATTCAGTTGAAACCTAATCCCCGTATCGAGTCTCTTTTGGAATCAGCCGCCAGAGAACATGCAAACAAAAATAACACTTTCGTGGAAAATAAATCGATTTGATGGATGTAATAGCTGCGTAAGAATATCATGATGTCACTGCATGCCATCCACTCGTAACTGCAGGGATGCGTGTCTGCCTCAAGTACCCCCCGGCGCGTATGGACCTGCCTGCGCTCTCGTGGCGGAAGTCGGTACTGCTTGCGTCGCTATTGGAGGAACTCTTTCAAGCGACATCTCAACTTCACGAGGAGTTACGAGAATTTGTTCCTATACCTCAGGATGCTTTTTGATACCTGCTTTCATGTTTTACGGGATGGGGCAGCTAAGACAGACAGCCCAAATGTATCGAGGTGCGGTACAGCAGACGATGCGACGAAGTTACTGACGTGTTTATAGCTGCTAAATCACGACACCTAATTTTCCTGTGACGTTTCAAAGAGTATTCGAAGATTTCAACGCCATAACGTGTGTGGAACATGATGAAATAGTAACAGGGTAACAGTGCTGCACTTTTCGAACATAACTCCCATTATCGTATTCCCTACTATATACCAAGTATAAGCAAACAAGTACTGTGGTGACTAAGGAAAGCGCATCACACTGTATATGAGTTCACGACAGTTGCGCATATACTACCAAGTGGATCAGCGCGTCCTCGTGAAATATCGCGATAAATCGATCGAAGCGTCGTCACTCCCAGATGCAGTAATACTGTGGTCAAGTAATAACTCAAGTAGAGTTCGTGTATTTGTTATTGTTAGGATTGTCATATCAAGTGCTGTTTGCTTACATTTGATACAGAACAGCAGTCTTTCGTGCTACCTGTTAACTTGAAAGTGGGACAGTGGCATACGGCGCTGTTACCTTGTCACCGTTTGATGAAGTGTGTCAGATTTTATATTGTTGAAATCCTCTTCAAAGGCTCATTTCAGTGCCATAGACATCGCATATTGTTCCATTTAATTAAGAGGAAACGAAATCGGCGTCATTAACGTCAGAAATTGCTTGCTCACATCTGGAATTCACCATACTGTCCGCTATAACTTAGCGAAAAATGCACATATGTACTGAACTGATATACCTTTCTGTGTGAAGGGCCAGGAGGCGCGTTGGAAGATTTTGCGAAGATCATAATTATCTTCTCAGGGGATGGACAGGAGTAGCCGGGGGTTGTTTCCTCCTTCTTCCCCTAGCCTTCCTAATACACTCGTGCAGCATGCAACGCAATGTTTATGACAACTAAACTAACGATTGCTCATCTTTATTCCTTATTCGCCCAACTCCAATTTTAAAGAGATCGCATTAGACTAGCTTTTTCCGACATCGCCATTGTGTCAATGACATGGAAGCTATTTGAATCCAAACAAACATTCGAGGAAATGGGGGAGGTAATTGCCAACATCAATGATGCTCCACCAAAACTCCAGGGAAAATACAGACAAATCACCAGAGTAGAAAAAATTAACTTTCTGCGTTAGATGACCATGGAAAAAATCGTTTTTGGAACGAATGCAGAAACTTGAGGCGCCTTCAAACAACATGAACCATCTACAAGGAAAAAAACACTATCTGAGATCATCATCCTACGTCATTGAATAACAGTTCTGAAACAAATAGTTTTGTGTGCAAAACAAATCCCGTGCCTAAGTGGAGAAGAAAATTCGCAAAATTGTCGGAGAATTACTGGAATCGACTTCGCAAGTCCCTTCTCGGGATTGCTTATTTCAACCATGCGTCTGTCAGTTCAGTTTCTTCAGCATCTTCGTGACGCTCTCCCATGAGTCAAAGATGCGACCACTCGTGCTCACCTTCTCGGTAAATGTTCAGTATTCCCTGTCAGTTCTTTTTGATACTTGTTCAAAACACTTCAGTAATATTCAGTGACTTTTTGCACGAGGGATTTGTAAGCAATCTCCTCTATAGACTGCATTTCCGAAGTATTCTACCAATGATCCGAAGACTGCCTTCTACAGTACTTTGCCAACGCGTGAGCCTATACGACATTTCCATTTCACATCCCTACAAATGGTTAATTCCGGATTGTTGTATGAGTTGACCAATTCCAGTTGTGCCTCGTTGATATCGTAGACACAGGATACTAGGTATTGTTCGTGTTGCGAAGTGCACAATTTTAAACTTATGAACGTTTGAAGCTAGTCACCATTCTTTGCACCACTTTCAAATCTCATTAAGATCTGACTATTTGAGCAGCTTTTTTCAGACATTTCTTTGTAGAGAACGGCATCAACTGCGAAAAGTTCGAGGTTACTGTTAATGTTATAAGCTGCAAAGGTGCCCCTGTTTCCATTGCTGATACGCACCGATTCAGTTACTAATTATCACGAAATTAAAACGGCATTATTTTCATGCGAATGTCTATTATTTCAGAGTTGATGTGTCAGTGCAACGAACTGTTTTCATTTAGGATCTAGAAATTTTTATTTTCTCGTCAGTAGATTTTGGAAATGAAAGAAATCCTCTCCCGAATTAAAGTCTGGGTGCTCAACAACAGTCCTTATGGAAAGAAACTCAATGTTTCGTTAATGTTTCAAAGGGGCACTTGTTAGCACAACCCTTGTTTTCTTAGGTTTTTATCAACTGGCATTCCTACCATATTTCACGAGATTGTTCATTTCACTGGATCATTTACGAACCCCAAAGGTTTAGCGTTTATCAGTAAATGCAGAATAAATTTAGCTTCGTAATGCCACAATTTTTAAATCATGGTTGTTATGCGTATTTTTTTATATACCCGTAGGCGTATTAGTCCGGCAGAGAGCAATAAATGTGCAAGAAAAAAGTGTTGTCTAGTCTTTCTTCGCTGCAAGGTCACAACTCCGAAATCACACTTGGAAGAAAGTGGGACAGTCAGTGGTGATGCTTAATGAAATATGCTCTTCTTCCTCTTCCTCTTCCTCTTCTTCTTCTTCTTCCTCTTTGTTAGGAAAAAGAAGCTGTCAGACGTGGATCTAAGAGGATCATGATCCAGAGCAACAGTACCGCTGATGACATTGCATTTAGTAATTTCCCGCTCAGTCCCGTTTTCATCCATGCTGCAGCACATTTCTGTATTTTTCCCAAATATGAAACAAATCGTAATTGGCAATTACTTAAGAGGTTTCGGTAATGGCTGTGCTTGCTTCTGAATCGTTCCGCATTGCAGCACAACTTTCCAGGAAGGCTTTTCGCAGAGTGAGCACTAAGTTGTTTGAAAGTGTACACCCGTGGGCACAAATGAGGGTTTGCTTTGGATTGATGTGACGGTAATTTTTGAGGAAAGCAAGATTTTGCGTTGCTTCTCGGTTTTCACGGTAACCATCATGGTGTCTTATCAACTTTCCGCTGAAGTGTCTTCGGGGGTCTCCACCTATAGTTCATATCCAATAAAAATGGAAAATATGTACCTGTTGATAAGAGTGATATTACATTTGAACTCCATTTCAGAACTGGCCTAGATGGACATTGAATACCGCCGAAAAGCAACATATCGCGAACTCCTTGATACCCGAGACATTCAAACAGTGTATCGCAGCAGCTTACTGATTTTACTATCAAGAACTACGCAGCCTAATTCCACTGTTGACGTAGTTATTATTTCTTAAAGACATGAAATTTATATTTCAGTGCAATGTAACAAATCGGAGGTGGCAAACTACGGTAATTTTAAAGAGCTATAGAAAACGTAAATCATTATAACCCGAAAATAGTACTAATGGCTCTTCTCCAAAATGTGAGACGTGTATCTCTGTAGGCGTTCACTGGTTCTGCACAAATAGGGAGACCGACGCAAAATGCACACGTGTTTAATAAAGGTGAATGTAGCAGGGCTTGTCAAGAGTTCACTTAGTGATCCGTATGTAATCAGTTGGAATCGTAGGCAAAACTTTGCCGGTAGTCTTTCCTGATTATTTATATGTGCATTATAGGGTTTCAAATGAAAATTGACCTATATTTACCAAATTTTAAAGTTACGGTCATGTATGCCGCATCGCCCCTTGTATTTCTGTTACAGAAACCAGTATTATTTCGTGAACTGTGAACTTTCTGTTTCCAGTGATTATAGGTATGATACATTGTATATGTTGGTGACAGTGCAGGTTTCTAGTGTCTGTAAATGATTATCTTTGCTAGTATTTACTTTTGTTTCGCTGAAGCAGCTTGTTCACGTGTTGCCCAAGTGCTACATATATTTGTGGAAGTACATATCCTTTAGTGTTTAATAAATACGAACTATGCCACGCATCAAGAAATTCAATAAAAGGAAATTCCGTGGAAACCACTTCACAAACAAAGTAAGCCACACTGTTTTGAAGTCTATTTGCTCGCTCTCCCGATCCTGGATACTCAAAGAATGTTAAAGTCTGGCCCATATATGATAGACGGATATTATTTGTCTGATAATTAGGGACTGTGAGAGTTGATTTGAAGAATGAATTACAGTGCAACTTTTATTTTATATGGAGAATAATTACTAAAACTGAGCAGAACATTTCGTTGTATTGCACAGGAGCCACGTTGTCGTATTCTAGCCGTTTGCATCGGGTCGTTGTCCTGCTGAAAGATATTATTTCATTGGAGACCTAGTTTTTCGGTAGCAGCATTTACATTTTCCATTAACACGTTGTACAGTTTGCGATCCGTCGTGCCCTCTATAAAATGTAGTTTTCCAATACCTTCAGCACTCGTACACCCACAACCCATAAGGGAACCCTCCCTGTGTTTCATCGTGGGCACAAGATTCTGCGGCAACATTTCCGTGTTTTTCTTACGACACATCATTTGTGTGTTGGCACATACAGTCTTCCCCTTCGACTCTTTAATTCTCCAGCCCACGTAGGAGCGCAGATTTTAAGATTTTTCTTGATTTCCCTGGCGATAAAATCGTCTTCATCGGTCAGTGAGCGAGGGTATCCTGTCCACGGCAGGTTTCTCAATGTTTTGGGTATGCAAAAAGCTATTGTCGACTGAATCGTCTATCTAGGTCAACCGACTACTTTAGCAGTATCGTATGAGGTTGAAATGGGTCTGAGCACTACGGGACTCAACTGCTGAGGTCATCAGTCCCCTAGCACTTAGATCTACTTAAACCTAACTAACCTAAGGACATTACACACATCCATGCCCGAGGCAGGATTCGAACCTGCGACCGTAGCGGTCGCGCGGTTCCAGACTGTAGCGCCTAGAACCGCTCGGCCACATCGGCCGGCAATGTATGAGGATTTGCACTGGTTATGCAAGTCTGGAAAAAGTTTTCATTCAGTTAGCGTCGATGTTGCAAACTGCACTGTCCCACCACCGCTCTAAACAAAAGGCTGGGGACTGTAGACTAGAGTGAATCGCAAGCCAGCATTAACTTTTCGTCCCGGGGTGCTAATTTTAGGTATATTCTGATGGTGGACGAATACTTTTATGAAGTAGCTTTTCTATGAAATTTTCTATTTTGTTAATGTTGTTACCCGTATGAATATAATTCGTTCCTTGTTTTGCAATAGATATCATGTACAGAGGTATTATTTATTCGCTTCTTTTCACGTACCACAGACTTCCTTTTTTAGACAAAAATGTACAGCTAGATGAATAATTCTTGGACTCATTGCATCTTTCCATCGCTTCCGGACACTGCATAGCGCCGTTATGAAATCCCTTTTCAGAACATTTCTTTAACAGATTAGTACAAAATAAACCCCATATTGCGATTTCGCCCCGCCACTCAGCATCCTCCTATCATTATAATTTGCAAGGAGAGTAAAAATACTAAAGGTCCTCATAGGCGAACCACTACACAGTACAGTGCTGGTATCAAATCAGTGACTGACAACGCCTGTTACAAAAAAAGACGAAAAAGTAGTATTAATGGTGCCCATGTTTATTTCAAAGAACTTATCACAGATGCGTAATGACGGCGACGATTTATTTTTCAAAAGCGTAGCAATTTACTTCAAGAAACTGAGGCCAGAGTTGGTCAAAGAAGCAAAGATAACATCATTGCAGATATTTTTCGATCCGGAAAATCGTAACTTATTCAGAGTTTTCAATCAGCATGCATAACACATAAGCCACAGTAAAAACGTACTTTGATTTCTTAGTGCTATCGCTGATGTTTCGTCAGGTGTTACTGGATTCATATATCTATTTGATGAAAACTTAGTGAGATCCTAATTGATCGGGTCTAGAACACAGTTAAACTAGTCAGTGTTTAAACTGAAGAAGTTGACGAACTTTTTTCGTCGTTTAATAAATGACTACTGTGAAGGAAATCATCTTAAAGTTTATCCAAAGATGGGACGTGTTTCAGCTTTTGAATTATGTAACTGTTGGGATATAATTCCCTCTTCATCATATTATTCTTGCAGTAAGTACAATGATAAATAGCAGGCACTCATTTTCAGAAACGTGCATTTACTTCTGCGAACTGGTCACGACTGAAGAAGCTAAGAATTTCACCGCTGCGGGTAATCGCGAGGCACGAACAGTCCGCCAGCGCCCTCAAATAAAATACCTCAACTTACATTTCCTCCATACTGTAGTAATATATAGCGTACGTTCCAGCCTTAAAAACAATTTCTATATGTTAGCCACATTTCTTACGCAGTAACGTAACACCTAGGGTTACCACTTTCTTTTCACTGTAATCCTGAACGTTATGTGATGCGTTACTAAATATCAAGTTATCATAGTAACTAAGAACAATGTCGATAAAATAGCCCTTCACCATCAAGCTGTGATGTGAAACTATAAAATGTGAAAAAATAAACTTTTTGTGCCAATTAACATGAAAAGATTTAACATGATGCTGAACCGTTGAACAGTCAACGTAGCAGTCACTTACTTCGGAAAAAAGTAAGTACAAGAATAATACAGTAAGAATCTATACGTACAGGGTGGCCAGAAACAATCTGAAGAGCTTGTAAGGTTGTTACGGAGTGTGTTGTGCTGAGAAATAATAGTTAAGCAAAAAATTAAGCTTGCTCCATCTTTTCGGATTTTATCAGCGTCGGAGGCCGTTGCGCGCTCGAATTTAAGCACTATCGCCAAAATGCTGTAAAGCGCAGACGTATGCGGCTTTGGGAGTTACCACTTGTTGAAATGATCATTCCCAGACAAAATGTGCCCTTTTTTTTTTAAGTAACATTCAAGCTAGATGAACAAAAGCTACTGTTGTTCCGTTTGAGGAAACTAAACGAAGAAAACATTTGACGACACAGTTTCTGACACGTAGATACCTAGTTGGCTAAGTTGAGGGCTAATTAAATCGGAAACGGGCGCAATGTATCTAATTTTTTCCTTAACAATTATTTCTCACCACAACCTCCCTTGCAATACCCTTACAAGCTTTTCAGACTATTTCTGACCACCCTCTGTAGTGAAGAAAACGCGCAAATCTGAAAGAAGGGTTTTTCAATTTTTTTAAAGGAAACGGCGAACCTATAGCGAAAAACTAATTCCTTGAGCTGATGTAGCTATGCTTCATTTACACACAGTATTTTTTAACAGAAAGAAAATCGGAAAACTCATTTTACTGCCACCTGTCGCAGGCTTCAGCCGCTTCGTGAGAATTGCCAGTACCTTCTAAAACATCATTTTTAGGTGGTGCTGGAACCGCTCATCAGTGCTTCTGCCGTGAGTTGCACTGTGATGACCGCAGTTGCCAGCCGCGTTATAGTAACCGCATCTTAAAATGGCCCAATGTGGATACGAAACAGAGTGGCAGAAATGAGCTGTCGTGTTTGGACGTGCTCATTACAACATCGTGAACGAAGTTGCCCGAATCGTTGGTGTATGATCACTGGATGTTCAACGTGTTTACAAGGATAGGTGGTGTACCACATGTGTAACACGGCGTCAGAACTGATCGTAAAAAGACCGTAACAGGGACCGGAGACGAATGTCTTGCCTTGTTAATGACAGTCGGTTTCAGACCAAGCAGGAATAGTTGCTGTCAGCGAATGCGTGTTCCTTGCAAGTTTTTCCAAGAAGACATTGCGAATGAGACTGCATGCTATCGTCTTTAGATGTGTCTTAGGAAAAGGTCATTGATTTCAGCGACACACAAATCTGATGGGCCAAGCAACGCACAAATGGGACAGTACCTTGCTTGAGTCAGCGTGGTTCGACGAGTGGCGATTTTGCCTCTTTTCGAATGACGCATGACATTTAGTACACCTATGACCCAATGAGTCGTTTAACCCGCAGTGTGTTGAGGGCCTAACTCAGTCCGGTGTGGTTCCGTGACGTTTTTTGGGGGTGTTTCTCTTACCATGATGTCGGTCCATTCGCTGTACTGGGATGTTTATTTCAATATTCTCGATGACCGGGTGTTTCTTCTTCACCTCCGTGGTGAGAATGTTGTGGAACTCCCGTTTACCAAGATGACAGCAGCTGTATTAACAGGGTTACACGCATACGTTCCTTGTTTAACAAACTGTCAGGAATCCTATCGAATCCCGACTGGTCCATTAAATCACGCGATTTTAATCCCATAGAATGTGTCTGGATTATCTGGAACAGCGCGTGAAACGTAGCTACCGACATCCCCGAAACCTGGTATATCTGCGGTGTCATGCGGTATCATCGTGACGTCTCGAGAGGGGAGGGAGAGGGAGAGGGAGAGGGGGATGAATAATTTTTTGTCCGCTGTTGTCTACAGTAAATTGTAATCCTCAATCAGTCATTGTGATACTGAATAGGCGTATCTTTGCAACTTACCGCAGTGCTCTCGTGATCAGCTCGAGATATCAAAATTCTAGTGGCATGTTGTTGACGCCTTATTCCAAGGACACCAAAGCCGTATGTTTACTTGTATGTCCAGCAGCAGCGAAGGTCGAATCTGTCCATTGAGTCAGGATGCTGCCACCGAATGCTAAACAGTGGCTTCATGTTGTACAACGTGCTTCTGCGTGTGCTTTATGTACTGTAGAAGTTCATGTAAACTACACGTCAATGTGTACTGTCATTTTTCAATATGAATAAATGAGTTCAAATTTCAGTAATGAGACGGGAGTACAAACCATAACTATGTTTCTCTTGAAATTATTCTCGAATAATCGATCATTTTTTTCGGGCGTGCATCCGGCATGTTCCGATACATCGGCTTAAAGCCCTGCAGCTTCCAAAGCCATTGTATCACTTTACGCAGATTAACACTTATTTCACAAGACTTGCTGCAAGCGTGATGTGACGCGCAGTATCGACGACTACAGGAGCTGCTATTTATTGACTTTCGTTAGCGTTCCGTACGAGTGCTCTCTCTCTGAATTGAGCTGTTACCGTCAATAATTTACAAATTAAGCGTAAAACACGCTTGCATTATAACTTTCACTATGCTGTTTCAAGGTAACGGCGCATTGACGCATCACCATTATCAGTAAACTATAGTTAATACCGCGTCAGCGATATAACCCTTCAAGAGATATGATGATCAAGATAGGAGTCGGATTTCACGTGACGAATGTAGTAGTGGGTTATGGAGTCAAAAAATATAGCTTCACATCCGCCACATGCAAATGTGTGTTGTTTTTTTTTATCGTAGTGTTCCTAACGTCTTCCGGGACTTTCTTGTGAATGTAATAGAACTATGTTCTGCAATATTCGAGGTTATTAACATTTCCGTCTGATCGGAGAACGAAGGGTGAAATAAATATTTGCCCATTTTCGAGTTTGTGTTTAGGCAGGAAGCTAAGAGGACAGCTTTAATTGCTGCGACTGAAACGAGTAGCACTAAAATTGATATTCTTCCTTTTCACGTAAATTTGGCCCTTTATTTTCGAATATGTGAAGATGTCTAAGTGTGTGTTTCTGCAGGAATCAGAAAAGATAGCTAAAATTTCTTCAATTGAAACGAGGAGCAATAACGTTCTTATTCTTCCTTATCACGAACTAGATAGGAATCCCTGCGGTAGTTGGATGTGACGTCAAGTTTGCAAAAAGTATTGTGAAATGTGTGTTACACGCGCTCTTGTTACCAACGGTGTTATCTCTGACGCTTGCGCGTTTATTCCAGTGTGTGAAGTGATGCAAAGGCTTTCAAGCGACTCACCTTGAGAATCGCTGAAAGGTTGTCACTTGATTCTACTTAGGTTGGGATGTGATAGTAATTTTTCGATACCGTGTTGTGTAAATATTTGCACAAATGGTTCAAATGCCTCCGAGCACTATGGGACTTAACATATGAGGTCATCAGTCCCCTAGAACTTAGAACTACTTAAACCTAACTAACCTAAGGACATCACACACATCCATGCCCAAGGCAGGATTCGAACCTGCGACCCTAGCAGTCGCGCGGTTCGTGACTGAAGCGCCTAGAGCCGCTCGGCCACCGCGGCCAGCTAAATATTTGCACAGTTTCTAGATAAATAATTTGATAAGATTGTTAACAGTTTAAATAAACTTTAATTTATTATGAATATGGTTACATCCTTACTTAACTTTGTTATTATTATTCTCTAAAGCTGCTCATTTGTAGGTGGAACATACTTAAACAAGGAAAATCTTTACCTTATGAGGCGTGAAATGTATATTCTTACAAATATATTTGGTGCCTTTCGTTCCTGTGGCTCTCGTGAAATTAGACGATACCAATACTAGCCCAGAACATTACGTTACATCTGTTTAGGAGTCTGAATTTGAAGAATGTCTACTTCCTGCTGCGCCATAGCTGCAAAACTGCGTCGTTTGTTGAAAGAAAGGTTTATTTCACAAGGGAAGGTCGATAATGCAAAATTCGCCGATTGAAACCACGCGAGATTCTTTTCTATTTTGATTACCTCGAACACGGTATGTTACACAGCCGTCCACACGCCGTCAACGCTTTTCAGGCGTACGAGAAACGCGCACCCCAGATTAATACCGTCCCACTGAGCAAGTGCCGCAGCTATTGAGACACTAATCTCATACCCGGGAGGACGGCGGTTCAGATTCCTGACCTACCATACCGTTTTAAGTTTTCTGTATTGTTCTAATCTACTTATGGCTAATGCTAAAATGGTTCCCTCGGAAAGGACACGACCCATTTCATTCAATTCGCTCTCCAATGATCTCGAAGTCGATAGGACATCAAAGCACAATTTTCCTTCCATAAATGGCGTCCATGAAGATATATCGTCTTGCAGACGCCTACAGTCACTGTACTAGGAACCATTACATACAGATGCGAGTAGTCGTTTTGTACCATAACGCCCCAGTACTCACGAAAACAAGTAACAGAAGCATGATATTCAATGTCTGCTTCCTATTGGATAAGTGAATAAGTTCCTAGTGTTTTACCAGAACAAACAAACATACGCATAACAAAGACATCACTCATCAAGAACATATTCTCTGTCTGCCAACGCTGAGGTAACTTTACAGATTCCGCGACTGTAGAAATTTCGTGGTTTTGAGGCGAAGCACTCGTCGAACCACGTTCAGAGCCATTTTCGTCCGGAAAGGAAGTTCCTCGAAGATTTTTCCAGATGCATAACATTATCCTTTGTGGTTTCCACGCAGGTCTTTGTGCAGGGTGTTTCTGATTTGTTTTATTTTCCTTATGTTAGCATAAGACAACATTTCTCGTCAACAGTAATAATACAAGATAGGAATAGTTGGTGTTGTTCACGAGTCAATTAATGAAGATCAATCAGAGATGGACATATGGCCACACGATGATTTTTGTCATTTTGGCTTTGAGTATACTGTTCCCATACACCCGAGTTTTGAACCTTCATCGTGGCATGCAAATGTCGCACGATGCTGGAATGATCACATTTCGTCACATTTGCCAGTCGTCGAGTACAGTGACGTGGATAGTTGTGAATTAATGCGTTTAAACGATCTCCAGCAAACCCCGAAGGTCTTCCTGAATGTGAAGAGGCACTGAGGTCAAAACGATCCTCCTCAGCCCATTACTTGCGAAACTTAGCTATCAAAATGCACAATAATATTGTCAATGCAGAAAACTAAAAGAAATATCGCGAACAAAATAAAAACCTCGTTTGTAATATTGTGTGTGTATTCAGTATGAAATGAAACAAAAGTTGTAATGTACACCAGTATTGCACTTATAACTTACTTTATTATTTTTTCCTTGCAGTATTCACATCTCTTCTTCTGTGTTCTACTCGGCACAATAAAGCGGTTTCAGGATCTAGTCGCACATCTATGCTCGCCAATACTGCCGTCAGTTTGCTTCCTTTTGGTCCTCCGTGTTTCGCTGTTGATCCAGGTTCCTTTGAAAAATACATCACCACTATTCTCGTTCAGACATCCATCAGTGAGAGCTTCTCAATTGTGTTAGCAATTTGGTATGCGCTCCATGTGTTTACCATGTAGATATAAATCATAGGGGTGAATAATGACCACCGCCAACTTCCTTGGTCTTATCCCCGTCCTATAAAGTGATTCTGCTTGTCCAGTAGATTCAATGGGACCCATACGGGCATTGTATTCTTCAGTGAGACGTGGCACTTTGGCCGTCAGTATCTTGTAGCACAGCTCCAGTAATACTACTGTAATTTGTGGCTGCACATACTAGGTGGTTATTCCTCCATTTCACTACGAGAACTTCATTCTCTTCGTCAAACGCGTAGTCACAAAAACCTCACCCTTGCTGGTTATAAGTTCTAACGTATCTGCTGAAACTTGCACAATATGGTCATCGTTCAGTGCATTTCTTCAGTGTCGTCTTCACCTTATGTTATTTCATCAGCATTGGGTGAAATAATCTCCAAGTCATCAGCTTCATCTTCACACCCTCCATAGCTCTCCAGTTCTGCTAGATCTTCTTGAACTGTAAGTCCATGTGGCATGTATTATCCTACCGGAATCGTAAAATGCGAAAGGGGTAATTTCCACTACCTAACCCTTGACAAAATCTCATACAATGTAAAAAAAAAACAAAAAAACCCTCAACAATGTAAATAATAGTTTTTGTATATGAGACGTGTATGCACTAACACGGCCCTTCAACACGGTAGTGATAATGTAACATGCCATTGTCCCTTTATTGGGACGCATAAAATAAATTGACATTGCTCTTACTTCAGGAAATCTGAAATATATTGAATCTTACACGGACATCCGTATGTTCATAACAAACACACGCATACAACTAAGTCAGTATTCGTTGTTGTACAGAAACTACCTGCAGGCATACAGTGCCGCCAAGTGCGAAGATAGAAAACACGCAAAATAATTCCTTTCCTAAAATAAGCTAATCAGCGAAAAATTATTTCTTTTCAATTTGCAGGCATTATAGCAGTCATCTCAACATTAAGATACGATAATTAGAGCTACAAAATTCGCAGCTTTTGAAAGAAATAAAATATTTGCGTCCCAAAAAAGGAAAGATTGTAAATAATGGGATAAAACAAGAAAACCACTTTCTTGATATTCTCTGTCCAGTGGCATTATCCCCATACACGGCGCAAATGTTTCTGGCTGTATCCGCTGCTGTCACCATGTGTTGGACTCGGACAGAAGTATACGTCGGAAATATTCTGATTTCTCCAATTGGCACTGCATTTTCTTGCGTCCCCAGCTCCACTCACTACCCCCAGATGACAAAATGACAATACGTAAACTCAAATAGCAACAAAATGACAACTGACAAATAAAGCCAAAGCAACCGGAATACAAAAATGCAAAACAAAAAAGCTACGAATTTATGGACCAACCGAATATTTACAGACTAGACACAGTAACTAATGTATGCACTGAATGTGTAGGAGCTTCGCATCATTTTATCCGTGTGTAAGTCTGTCTTGTATATAAATTACTTTCTAGATAAAGAAAAGTAGCTGATTAGTCAGGAACAGAGGCTCAGTTTCCCGGCAGTTCACTTCGTTCCTAAAATGGAACAAATTAATTAATTTCTGTTAATGAGAACCTTTGTTCGCTACAGGTAGTTGTTTCAGATTATGCTAATGACATTAATCTGGTTATAAATCCTCTTAAAGCTCTAAAAGTTGTGGTTACTAAAAAACTGTCTATAGACTACAGCCTCAATACGGTTTGAGTTGACCTCCTGTTATTGGGATGTAGACGTTTTAAAACCAAAATTACGTATTATCGGCTATTTAATTACAGAATGAATAAGTGATGTTCTGTTTTATCATCTTCCATAAACCGTGATACCTCATAATTTGGCAAAAAAAAATCTTCGTATTCATCAATTTATTTGAGACCCATGCATTATTTCTGCATGTAACCAGTTTTGGGATCAACGTTAGTGTTTTTCTGTTCCTCTTGTTCAGTTATGGGCGCAGCTTTACTACCATAACCTGCACGTTGACTCCATACTGAAAACCGTGCCAAGAGAAATTTTGGCGGCGCTTGTGGAAACGGCAGCATACACAGCCACTGCAGTTTGAGCTACGGCGTCGCTTTCTTTGCATGAGGAAACCCAGTTTTACGGAAAACTGGGTTTAATGGCACTTCCAGGTTGCTCCAGCGAACGTCACTCATGATCTGCACGTCTTTAATATTGCAAGTAACGCAATTTTAAATATTCGCTACACAGTCTAGTTGGTTGGTTGGTTTGGGGGATCAAAGGGACCAGACTGCTACGGTCATCGGTCCCCACAGTCTAGTGTCTACAGTTATATTGTGTAGATAGTCCGAGGTCAACAAGTTCTCTGATTTGCGAAAAATATCCTGCAATCGAAAACTAAAACCAACAAAGTGTGCTTCTGTCGTGGAAATTTCCGTGAACTGCTTGATTTACCTTTGTGTCTCCGAGCACACAAATGGCACTTTTTCTTTTATTTATTAAGGAAAAATTTTCAGTATAAGTTTTTGAAACAGCCACAAGTCTCACTTCGTATTTCTTTTTATTTGCCTGTTTCGCCATACGAAAGGCTCAAATGGCTCTGAGCACTATGGGACTCAACATCTTAGGTCATAAGTCCCCTAGAACTTAGAACTACTTAAACCTAACTAACCTAAGGACATCACACACACCCATGCCCGAGGCAGGATTCGAACCTGCGACCGTAGCAGTCCCGCGGTTCCGGACTGCAGCGCCAGAACCGCTAGACCACCGCGGCCGGCTCGCCATACGAAAGAACAAGATCATCGTCAGAATGTACAGTTTAACGTTGGCTTACTGCATTGAACATTGACTGACAACTCTAAAGATTAAACCGGCTGTACTAAAATACTTAAATTTACTTTAAAAGTACAGTAGTAAATGATACATTTACTACTATACTTTAAACGTATTTTATGTACTGCTGTACGCTAAGCACTCCGTCTTCAGGCTACGAGTGGCATACGGGGACCATCCGTCCGCCGTGTCATCCTCAGAGGAGGATGCGGATAGGAGGGGCGTGGGGTCAGCACACCGCTCTCTCGGTCGTTATGATGGTATTCTTGACCGAAGCCGCTACTATTCGGTCGAGTAGCTCCTCAATTGGCATCACGAGGCTGAGTGCACCCCGAAAAATGGCAACAGCGCATGGCGGCCTGGATGGTCATCCATCCAAGTGCCGACCACGCCCGACAACGCTTAACTTCGGTGATCTCACGGGAACCGGTGTATCCACTGCGGCAAAGCCGTTGCCCATGTACACCCAGTTTTAATTTTCAGAGCTGTCAGCCAACTTTAAACGCAATCTTCAATGCTGTCTGCCAACCTTAAACTGTATATTCTGATGGTGCTCTTGAAGATGGCCGAGAATGAATAGTCGTTCGTCTTGCCCCAAATTTTGATTGAATAGTAGTTCGAAGATATCCAAAAGTTGCACGACGTTCCACCATACCCGATTTTTGGCAGAATATTATGAAAGGTGTTTACTTGTACTCGTCGTGGTGATTCCCCCACCCCCAAACGCCCCTCTCTCTCTCTCTCTCTCTCTCTCTCTCTCTCTCTCTCTCTCTCTCTCTACTAGGCGAATACCATTCGCTTTCACTTCAATTAGTGCGCGCAGTACTCAGCACTACAGAGCGACGATAACGGAGAACAGTAAACTTTTCTGAATTTGAAGGTCCTGGCTCCAGTCTGTAGGCAGCTCGCTCAGTGGTACCCTTTCTCGTCAGTGGACGCCTGTTAGACTCGGGGAATGTGGCTTGGCGGCTATGCGCTCTGCAAAGCGAGCGTCACGGGAAAGTCTGCAGCCTAGTGGCAAGGCGACAGCCGGCAGAAGCACCCGCGGCGGCCACTGGTAGGTAGCATCCTCCTTACTTTCACCCACGCAGTGATATTTCGCCGAAGAGGACGAAAGGTTGTTGGCGCAGAGTGCGTGCCTCTTCACTTTACCACTGCTGGACGCTTCATGACGGGATTCTTTCATTTCCATGCCGGAGGAAGAACTGCTTTCTCTTGCTTTGCGTGGAACCGTAAACAAGAGATACTGTAATTATTGGTCTTGACCGAATTAGTTCGTCTTCAGTAATACTGTTGAAAGTTTTCGACATGTCCAAGAAAGAGAGCATGGAGAGTCTTTTTTTTTTTTTTTTTTTTTTTTTTTTACTTTAATATTAGTAACTATATGCTCCATGTGTATCGGAGAACACATTTATCGAGAGTGAGTAAGTGAGTAGCCCTGCCTGTACAATAAATTTGGACGACATCTGTGATGTCGAGTAAGCGTCCCCCTTGTAAGACTACACAAATGCTCCGTGAAGAGCTCTTGTTCATTTCCACGGATGATACACAACCGACGCTACCGCTGATGCTTCAGTTGCATCTTAATGCGTAGAACGCAAAGGCCTGAACATCTTCACGAGACAAACTCCTTTAGTGTACTTTTATGACAACCAGTGCAGTTTTCTTTGCCGCCAATGTGCGCTGAACGAAATAGTTGTTACCAGCGTCGATTGGGAACGGGCTGCCTCATCACAGAAAGAGAGCCATATCGCTTGCCACAGTAATTCGATGAACTAAAATACAACATGGCTCACGGGACATTTCCATTTGGCCACCCAGCAATGCGAAGCATAAGGTAGCACAAATGATTGTTCAAACGTCGGAAAATGTCAGTGTTCGTGCAGCTCTACAGTAAAACCCATAACGATCTGCCTGTCCGTCATTCCAAAACATTGCAAGCCCCTTGCACGTCTTTGCAAAGGACTGTCAAACAGGATTTAAAATATCATCCTTACGAACTGTAAGTGACTGAACAGTTACGGGCGGGAGATAAGGTGAGACGGCCTAGTTTCTACGTAACATTCCTGAACAGAATTGGCCAGGATAACGCACATCTGGCATACCTTGTTACGGGCGACGAGACTAGCTTCCATCGGAATGGGGTTGTCGGTAAACAAACCTTGCCATGATACTCGGGCACAAGCCCGCAGCTCGTTCATGAAAAGAACTAGGGCAGCCCAAAGGTCGTGTCTGCTTTGCTGTTGGAAACGTTGCTCCGCAGTTTTTTTGAAACAAACAACGGCCCTACAACCGGCTAGTGAGTGTAAATTCCAAACACTATGTGGCCTTGGTTAGCAACTTCTTCATTCCACAGCTGCAGGGACATCGCCGTCTAAAGGCGATATGCTATCAGCGAGAAGCAAAGCAAAAGCAAGAAGCAAACAGTCCTAATTCGGTGACCAAACTGAGGCGCCACTTTCACAGATAGATTACTCTCAGGGTGTGGTGATACTCCATGGCCGGGAAGATCGCCAATCTTCCAGCCTCCATTCTGTGTGGTCGTCTCACGAACGAAGTTCTTTAACTACGACAGCACAAAACTGATGAGCTGAAAGCCGCGATCGGGGGAGAGATATGGACCCTTTCTCAAGAAAAGATTGAAAAAGTGATCAGGAGCTTCTGCGGACGACTTCGCCAATGCATCGTCAGTGATGGAAGCCGTATGTTTAATTTACTGTTTAAGTGTTCGAATTGTGTTTGGCTTTTCAGTAATAGTAAATTGTGTAGAACGATTATCTAGAAGTTATATCGGTGTAAATACAGAATATGTTAAACTTGATGATGTTGTTGTTGTTGTGGTCTTCAGTCCTGAGACTGGTTTGATGCAGCTCTCCATGCTACTCTATCCTGTGCAAGCTTCTTCATCTCCCAGTACCTACTGCAACCAACATCCTTCTGAATCTGCTTAGTGTATTCATCTCTTGGTCTCCCTCTACGATTTTTACCCTCCACGCTGCCCTCCAATGCTAAATTTGTGATCCCTTGATGCCTCAAAACATGTCCTACCAACCGATCCCTTCTTCTAGTCAAGTTGTGCCACAAACTTCTCTTCTCCCCAATCCTATTCAATACCACCTCATTAGTTACGTGATCTACCCATCTTATCTTCAGCATTCTTCTGTAGCACCACATTTCGAAAGCTTCTATTCTCTTCTTGTCCAAACTAGTTATCGTCCATGTTTCACTTCCATACATGGCTACACTCCATACAAATACTTTCAGAAATGACTTCCTGACACTTAAATCTATACTTGATGTTAACAAATTTCTCTTCTTGAGAAACGCTTTCCTTGCCATTGCCAGTCTACATTTTATATCCTCTCTACTTCGACCATCATTAGTTATTTTACTCCCTAAATAGCAAAACTCCTTTACTACTTTAAGTATCTCATTTCCTAGTTTAATCCCCTCAGCATCACCCGATTTAATTTGACTACATTCCATTATCCTCGTTTTGCTTTTGTTGATGTTCATCTTATATCCCCCTTTCAAGACACTGTCCATTCCGTTCAACTGCTCTTCCAAGTCCTTTGCTGTCTCTGACAGAATTACAATGTCATCGGCGAACCTCAAAGTTTTTACTTCTTCTCCATGAATTTTAATACCTACTCCGAATTTTTCTTTTGTTTCCTTTACTGCTTGCTCAATATACAGATTGAATAACATCGGGGAGAGGCTACAACCCTGTCTCACTCCTTTCCCAACCACTGCTTCCCTTTCATGCCCCTCGGCTCTTATAACTGCCATCTGGTTTCTGTACAAATTGTAATTAGCCTTTCGCTCCCTGTATTTTACCCCTGCCACCTTCAGAATTTGAAAGAGAGTATTCCAGTTAACGTTGTCAAAAGCTTTCTCTAAGTCTACAAATGCTAGAAACGTAGGTTTGCCTTTTCTTAATCTTTCTTCTAAGATAAGTCGTAAGGTTAATATTGCCTCACGTGTTCCAACATTTCTACGGAATCCAAACTGATCTTCCCCGAGGTCCGCTTCTACCAGTTTTTCCATTCGTCTGTAAAGAATTCGCGTTAGTATTTTGCAGCTGTGACTTATTAAACTGATAGTTCGGTAATTTTCACATCTGTCAACACCTGCTTTCTTTGGTATTGGAATTATTATATTCTTCTTGAAGTCTGTGGGTATTTCGCCTGTCTCATACATCTTGCTCACCAGATGGTAGAGTTTTGTCATGACTGGCTCTCCCAAGGCCATCAGTAGTTCTAATGGAATGTTGTCTACTCCCGGGGCCTTGTTTCGACTCAGGTCTTTCAGTGCTCTGTCAAACTCTTCACGCAGTATCTTATCTCCCATTTCATCTTCATCTACATCCTCTTCCATTTCCATAATATTGTCCTCAAGTACAACGACCTTGTATAAACCCTCTATATACTCCTTCCACCTTTCTGCCTTCCCTTCTTTGCTTAGAACTGGGTTGCCATCTGCGCTCTTGATATTCATACAAGTGGTTCTCTTCTCTCCAAAGGTCTCTTTAATTTTCCTGTAGGCAGTATCTATCTTACCCCTAGTGAGACAAGCCTCTACATCCTTACATTTGTCCTCTAGCCATCCCTGCTTAGCCATTTTGCACTTTCTGTCGATCTCATTTTTAAGACGTTTGTATTCCCTTTTGCCTGCTTCATTTACTGCATTTTTATATTTTCTCCTTTCATCAATTAAATTCAATATTTCTTCTGTTACCCAAGGATTTCTATTAGCCCTCGTCTTTTTACCTACTTGATCCTCTGCTGCCTTCACTACTTCATCCCTCAGAGCTACCCATTGTTCTTCTACTGTATTTCTTTCCCCCATTCCTGTCAATTGTTCCCTTATGCTCTCCCTGAAACTCTCTACAACCTCTGGTTCTTTCAGTTTATCCAAGTCCCATCTCCGTGAATTCCCACCTTTTTGCAGTTTCTTCAGTTTCAATCTGCAGTTCATAACCAATAGGTTGTGGTCAGAATCCACATCTGCCCCTGGAAATGTCCTACAATTTAAAACCTGGTTCCTAAATCTCTGTCTTACCATTATATAATCTATCTGATACCTATTAGTATCTCCAGGATTCTTCCAGGTATACAACCTTCTTTTATGATTCTTGAACCAAGTGTTTGCTATGATTAAGTTATGCTCTGTGCAAAATTCTACTAGGCGGCTTCCTCTTTCATTTCTTCCCCCCAATCCATATTCACCTACTATGTTTCCTTCTCTCCCTTTTCCTACTGACGAATTTCAGTCACCCATGACTATTAAATTTTCGTCTCCCTTCACTACCTGAATAATTTCTGTTATCTCGTCATACATTTCATCAATTTCTTCATCATCTGCAGAGCTAGTTGGCATATAAACTTGTACTACTGTAGTAGGCATGGGCTTTGTGTCTATCTTGGCCACAATAATGCGTTCACTATGCTGTTTGTAGTAGCTAACCCGCACTCCTATTTTTTTATTCATTATTAAACCTACTCCTGCATTACCCCTATTTGATTTTGTATTTATAACCCTGTAATCACCTGACCAAAAGTCTTGTTCCTCCTGCCACCGAACTTCACTAATTCCCACTATATCTAACTTTAACCTATCCATTTCCCTTTTTAAATTTTCTAACCTTCCTGCCCGATTAAGGGATCTGACATTCCACGCTCCGATCGGTAGAATGCCAGTTTTCTTTCTCCTGATAACGACGTCCTCTTGAGTAGTCCCCGCCCGGAGATCCGAATGGGGGACTATTTTACCTCCGGAATATTTTACCCAAGAGGACGCCATCATCATTTAATCATACAGTAAAGCTGCATGCCCTCGGGAAAAATTACGGCTGTAGTTTCCCCTTGCTGTCAGCCGTTCGCAGTACCAGCACAGCAGGGCCGTTTTGGTTAATGTTACAAGGCCAGATCAGTCAATCATCCAGACTGTTGCCCCTGCAACTACTGAAAAGGCTGCTGCCCCTCTTCAGGAACCACATGTTTGTCTGGCCTCTCAACAGATACCCCTCCGTTGTGGTTGCACCTACGGTACGGCCATCTGTATCGCTGAGGCACGCAAGCCTCCCCACCAACGGCAAGGTCCATGGTTCATGGGGGAAGAACTTGATGATAATCAAATGAAAATGTACTACTTTCCGTGGGCCACCTTGCTTAACAGTTGATTGCGAAAATCATGTTGGCGGCGGCGGCGGCGGCGGCGGCGTGTGTGTGTGAGAGAGAGAGAGAGAGAGAAGGTGTTAGGCGTTGCAAGTAGCCTTACTCACAAAACTCCAAGGGGTAAAGGTCCTGAACGTATCAACAAACATACTGTGCCGTTTATCATGTATCTCGCCTAATGACCATGAAACCAAAATTAGAGAAATTCCGACGCGTAGTTTCTTTGCGTGTGTTATTCAGGAATGAAACTGTGATAGGGCGAGCGGACTCAAGTGATCCGGAACGCAGCACAGTGACACTTCCTTTCCTCGTCTTTGTGGTTTCCAGTGGATGCCATACATGATCGGCGCCATACTGTCTGCTGGATACATTTGTCGATTTGTCTGAAGGCACGCAGGGGAAAATTGAGCCAGTGCGTCTGAAAGATGATAGGCGGACTTCGCGCGCAGCTGTGATGTTTACTGAACCGACCTCGAAGGTGCTCGACCGTACCGCGACTAGAGTTGTTTTTAATTTACTCTTGATTTGCGCTACGCTAATTGATGCCAATATCAAGTGACATCGCAACCAGTTTATCCTGCTGTCGGCACAAGTGTTCCCACTTCTAGAACTAGCTTAATACTGAAACTATCGCATTCGTTATTTTGCGTTGCAGTTTTCAGCCATGGAAACCTATATCACTGACAGTCGCGTTGTACGGCGCTTCATATTTGGTCGTTCCTCGCATTTTTATTTTCATTATTGTTTTCTTATTAAATAACTGTAAACGTCAAACATATTAGAATTTCGGCCTCGTAAGTCAAAATTCACTGCCTGCATAATCTGAAAAGTGTCCCAAGTTCGGAATAACTTTAAAAGAAATAAATGTAAACACATTTAGGGATTCGGCCTTCATATGCGCCTGTGTCATCTGGTATGAAAATCTATCGTGAAATGGGCGTTGTATAGGCTTCAATTTCTTGACGATTGCTTGAGATTATCCGCAAATCCGTAAATTGCAGCTGTGACATACGATGGCACTAGGTGTGCCATAACAGTTTGTGCCAGCAAGTGCATGCCTACGAGGAACATAGGAGGGCAGAGGAAACAAAATAACGTTTGCTGACCAAACTCGCAGCTTGCCCCACCACACACACACACACACACACACACACACACACACACACATTCAGTATCTCTTTCAAGGAAGTCAGAACATGTGTTGGATGTTGGCTAACAGTAAGTGCACTCGGAGGCATTTGTTGTGAAATCTTAAAACTATATTCTGGTGCACTGTCCCACTTTGACTGCCCTGCGATGAAATCTTTGGTTAACGGAGTCGTCGCCGCAAATTTTATCTGACAACGCCTCATCGGCTAATTTAGTTTTTACGTTTTATTCATGAGTGTGGGTTTTATCATTTGATCTAAGTTTCAGCGCATGTCCTTTGTCCCCCTGTGTCCTCCACCCTAGTGCTTTTAGGGTGGAGGTTTTAATGTGTTGCAGAGTGGCTGGCTTCTCCTTTTTATTCTCGTGGTCAGCCAACCATGGTAATCTGTTTTGTCGTTTTAATCTCTTCTACGCGTTTCTTGCGTTTCTGTGGTTTTCTTCTCCCCTTTTGCCCATTTAAGTGTTTGTTACCCTTCCGAAGTGCTTGGGATTTTTCCTTTCTCTCAGTTTTGTATTGTCAGTCTCACTTGTTTAATCTCACCCTTGTGGCATTGTTTTATTTGGAACAAGGGACCGATGACCTAGCAGTTTGGTCCTTTCTCACCCCCATCCCCCTCTTTTAAACCAACCGTCCCTCCATCATTCGGTGTCACCAGGGCAGACTTCCTCCAGCTGATTGGGCAACTTGCTCACCCCTTTCTGCTGCTCGTTGACAATCCCCTTTGGGGCTCTCCCAGAACCTGTCAGAGAGGTGCCCCCTTGGCTGACACTCTCAGTCAACTTAACCTCATTTGTCTTAACACGGGAGCACCCACGTTACTTTCAGACTCCAAGCACTCCTATTCTCATTTGAACCTGTCCTTTTGCACTGCCCAGCCTGTGTGTCGTCTCGAGTGGTCCGTCTCTCCCACAGGTACTCAAGCGACCATTTCCCATGTGCTATCCGTTTACTGACTATTTGCACATCCAAATGACAGCTTTGTAAGGCCAATTGGAGGCTTTACTCCTCCCTGGCGACCTTCGACAAACATTTCCGCACTTCTGATGACCAGGTAGAATACCTTACAAACGTTATCCTTGCCGCCGCAGAATGTTCCATTCCCGGCACTCTCTATTTACCGCGACGTGTCCCAGTCCCTTGGTGGACTGAGACATGCCGCGACGCAATTCGCACGCGAAGGTGTGCTCTCCGCGTTTTTAACCATCAAACTACGATGGGAAACTGCATAAACAGTTGCGTGCACAGTGGCGTAGCCTTCTTCAGGGTACCATAAAAGCTAGCTGTATTTCATTGATCAGGTCTCTTAACAGTTCCACTCCCTCTTCTGTCGTATGGCCTTACTTCCGACGGGTCTCTTGGACCAAGGTCCATTCCCCAATTTCCGGCCTGACTGTAGCAGATGATGTCATAGTGGATCCTATTGCTATCTCAAACACCTTCGCCCGCTATTTTTCGGAGATTTCGAGCTCCACCCAATATCATCCTGACTTCCTCCATTGGAAACGAGTGGAGGAGGCTTGAGCGATACCACACTCTTCTCAGAATCTTGAGTGCTGCAATGCTACCTTTACTATGAGGAAGCTAGATCATGCCCTCACTTCATCCCGATGCTCCTCCACTCCAGGGCCAGATGATGATCACATTCAGATGTTGCAGCACCTTTCTCTTGTGGGCAAGCACTTTCTCCTTCATACGTACTATCGCATCTGGGCAGAGGGCACGTTTGGTAGACGCTGGTGTGAAGCCACTGTCATACTCGTACCTAAGCCTGGTAAGGACAAACACCTTACTTCTAGCTACCGCCCCATTTCTCTCACCAGCTGTGTTTGCAATGTGATGGAACATATGATTCATGCCCAGATGGTATGGTGGCCCGAGTTTCGAAATTTACTAACCACTGATTTTGGGCGCACTGTTCTGCAGTTGACCACCTTGTCACTTTGTCAACCCATGTCACGGATGATTTTCTGCAGAAATATCAAATTGTTGCCGTTTTTTTCGATTTGGAAAAAGCGTAAGACACCTGCTGGAGGACTGGTATCCTCCATACTTTCTACACATGGGGCTTCCAAGGCCACATGCCCTGATTGCTTCAGGAATTTTTAAAAGACAGAATTTTCAAAGTATGTGTGGGCTTTGCCTTGTCGGGCATGTTTATCCAGGAAAATGGTGTGCCTCAGGGTTTCGTCTTGAGCGTTGTCCTCTTTGTTGTCCCCATTAACCCTGTTATGGTCTGTCTCCTGCTGAGCATCTCCAGCTCCCTTTTCGTTGACGATTTTACCATCTATTGCAGTTCTCCACGGACTTGTCTCCTTGAGCAGCATCTTCAGCATTGTCTCTATCATCTTCACTATTGGAGCATTGACAATGGCTTTCGCTTTTCCACTGAAAAAACCGATTGTACGAATTTCTGGCAGTGCAATTGGTTTCTTCCACAGTCTTTGTATCTCGGACCTGTTACTCTACCGTTCGTTGAAACTTCGAAATTCCTGTGGCTCATGCTCGGTAGGAAACTTTCCTGGTCCTTGCACATGTCTTACCTGGCCGCCCGCTGTACACGGTCCCTCATTGTCCTGTGTCCCCTCAGAGGTACGTCCTGGGGTGGGGATCGGACTACCCTCCTCCGCTTGTAGCGGACCTATGTCTGTCCACTATCATGACCTCCGTTTGGCCACATACACCATTTACTCTTGCCCGGATGAGATGCTGTATGCAGAAGCTGCTGAACTGCCGCTGTCATACCGCCGTGATTTTCTCCTCAGCAGATACACATGCTATTTGTCTGCCATGCATGGCCATCCATCCTATGCTTCTTCCCTCAATGACTTTTTTGATTACCAGTATGGTGCACATCCCTTTTCTCTGTTACCTCCTGGAGTTTCGCTTTCGGCTATTGCTCCGGCAGCTTAACTCCACGCTACCTGCCACTTTCTCAACAGGTGTGAATCCTTCACCACCTCTGCTTCGTGCGGCATCCCGTGTACACCTTGGATTTTTTTCTCTTCCTAAGAACATTACTCCAGCCTCACTCTATCGCCGTAAGTTTCTCGACCGTCGCACAGAACTTCGTGATAGTACCTGTGTACACTGATGACTCCTGTATTGACCATGGTGTCGGATGTGCCTTCATCATTGGCACCGACGACTTTCAGTATCGGCTTCCAGAAAACTGCTCATTATTTACAGCGGAGCTCTTCGCCCTGTATCAGGCCACATAGTATATCCGGCGACACAGGTTTTTCAATTGCGTCATCTGCTCCGACTCTCTCAGTGCTCCTCAAAGCCTCTGTGTGCTGTACACCGTCCATGTCTGAGTGCAGTGTGTTCAGGAAAGCTTTCACTTGCTCACTCTTGATGGAGCCACTGTGATGTGTATGTGGGTCCCTGGTCACGTCGGTCTGACGTGAAACGAGGCCGCTGACGATGATGCCAAGGCTGCAGTCCTCGTATCTCGGCCCGCTTGTTCTTCCATTCCCTCCGATGATCTCTTTGTTGCCGGCTGTCAGCAAGTGGTGTCACTTTCATGTCCCCACTGGTCATCCCTTTATGGGAACAAGCTTGGGGGAGTTAAACCTCTCGCAGCGGCTTGTTTGACCTCCTCTCGGCACTCTCGCTGCGAGGAGATCATTTTAGCTAGGTTGTGTATTGGGCACTGTCTTTTTTGCCATCGCCATTTGTTAAGTGGTGATCCCCCACCACTTTGTGCTCATTGCCCCCAACCTTTGACGGATCGCCATCTTCCTGGCGGAATCTCCTTCTTTTAAACACTTATGTTCTCATTTATGTTTGCCATGTGAGTTATCAGCCGTTTTAGTGAACGATGCACGGGCTGGGGCTGTCGACCGTGTTTTACTTTTTGTCCATCCTAGCAGTGTGGCGAAGGACATTTAGTCTTTAGTTCAGGACCTCCGTTGTCTCTATCATGTATTTTATGGAGGTTTCTCAATGTCCCTGTTTCTAGCTGTCTTTCTGTCTGTCAATAGGGCGTAACGTGTAGTCGTTTTTAACTCCTTATTCGTCTTCGTGTTCTACGGTTCTGACATGGGCGCATATGACCGTAATTGTTTTTTGCGTCCGAAAACAAAACAGCACCAAGCCTGTGTTTTTCTTTGAGCACAGCAAGTGAAGTATTGTGAAGACATAAAGTATGAGGGATTTTAGAGCAACCATTGTCATACCAGTCCTGTGGCTGAGTGGTTTAGTGTATACGCTGGTAATTCATTGTTTCGGGTTAGAACCCTCCTGCTACCAACATTTTAATTAATCTCATTGATAAAATATTAATTCCAAATCTTAACCCTTTGACTGCTGCAGACATACCCTCTATATTCTGTGCTGAGAGCGGCTTTTTTGTGTATGTACTGCTCGCCTAAATCCACTACCTGTGCTGAGAGACGATGTTCTGCTACAAAGTACTTATCATTTGATCTTAAGAATACTATTAAGTGAAAAGATTGTATTTTTGCATATCTTACTGTCTGACATCTTCGCTCGATAAAGGACAGAATTTCTTTTCATTATTCGGCATAGTTACTGTGGTACATCAAATTAAATAAAGCATTGCACAGAATTTAAAAAGTTTACAGAGGTAAAAATGCATTGTGTAAACTTTGCAGCTGGTTGATTTTAGCCCAAATATTTATGAGTGTGAAATGTAGATAAAACAATGAAAATTTATTTAAAATTGAGAGCAGAACGATATCTCATTTCGTTATCAAGATACTGGTTTTTATATCCATCAAATGGTCACGCATGATGCGCACATTTCTGTCCCTGCATTGGGAATAGTGTGGCCGCAGCAATTGTCATATTTTATAAATTATTGTGGGTATCGAAGCAAGGTATTTTGCAAATGATAGCATGCAAAGAGGCAAGTGTATTTTATGATAAATACTCGAATTTCTTTTATTCGCCAAGATATGGAAATAATTGGTCTGCGCCAGTGAGAGGGTCGGCTGAACAGGACGCATAAATGTGCCAACAGTGTTTTAAGTTATCTAAGCGTAGAGTACGAGGGATTTTCAAGCAGCGCTACATTTAAGTCGCACAGCTTACTGGTCATGTGCTGGACTGACAATTTGTTGACTCGGGGTTCAATTCACAGTACTGCTATTGTTTATATTTTTTTCCTGCCCACCCCTCTCCCCTTTTCCTTGCAATGTTAAACAGCAATAATAAAATTTAAATACGTTTAAACAGTTCAGTGTATACATGTAAAATTAATATATTTATGTTAGTTAAGCTTACTACCCTTGCAAGTGAAAGGCTATAGGCCACCACATTGTAGCACACTGGTAAAATTTTGCACTGGTCCTAAAATTGGGTTGATGCAGTTTTCCACACTTGGTAACCTGTGCAAACATCTCTTAATATCTGCATAGCTATTATAGCCTAAGACCATATGAACTTGCTATCTGTTGTCCTTCTGAAAGTGTTAAACCCTCCCCCCCCCCCCTCCCGCCCACCACCACCACCTGCCCCCACTGGCACTTCCCTCCACTATCAAATTTACTGTTTTTTATCTGTTGTCCTTCTGAAAGTGTTAAACCCTCCCCCCCCCCTCCCCCGCCCCCCCCCCACCACCACCTGCCCCCACTGGCACTTCCCTCCACTATCAAATTTACTGTTTTTTATGTGTTAGGAAGCAATAAAAAAAGGCACATACGAACAAGTCTTGGGAGTAGTGTGGGTTAGACAACAATATTGAATAAAAATTCTTGTAAATTTGCTGCTTAACCCATGTATATGATCAGATGCATTGCCCTGGATCACTAACATTTAACTGCATATTAACTGTGGTCTTTTGTAGATAAAGTCTCTATCCACATGTTTCAAGAACACTTTTACCTTTCCCACATTATCACTGTTGACTAAGAGTCAAAACGGTTATCATTTTCCCCACTGAAAAAGGGTTTCAGTTTTTTTGGTGCCCTTCCAGCTTTGCTAGGCATGCAGGTTTGTTTGCATAGTTTTGATGAGAATAAATGTCTTACTGCTGTCGCATAACAATCTCGGAAGTACAATTTTTCTGTAAGTTTTCTTTCTCGACTTTCAAAGGTCTGTGTATTATTATTGCATTTTGTTTTCTTTGAATAAATTTGTACATGTTATCATGTGTTCTGTGTCAAATACCCAATAGTCCATTTCTATAGAAATTGAATATAGAAATACATCAATTGTACAGCCATAAAATGTTGTAATTGTTTTCAGTTAAATTTACTCTCTCTGATGCAGATCATGTCAGTAATAAGCATAGTAGTAGAAACAGAAAAAGAAAAATTGGGGAGGACTGTTACATAATTAACATTTCTTGTACAATCTTTGAACTGTTACAGGAGAAAGTCTGGAAGAATTAAATGGTTATGGGACATACAAACCAAGAAACCTGATTTCCACCATTCTTGGTACTCCCAGCAAACCCAAGACTCATCTTGCCATCTCTAACCCACATGATTTCAGGCAGGTGTGTAACAATTGCAGAGATTTCTAATTAAAAATAGATAAATAAATTATTGGAAATCAAAGTTAACAATATTTGAGAGATTTTAGCATGTGTACTTATTAAGAGCTACTTTTGGAGATTCACTTCAGATTCCTTTTCTGCTTGTAATGTATCTCAGAATCTTTGAAGTAACTATCCCTTCCCTTAATTGTTTGTACATATCCTTTTTTCCTGTTTTTTTCCTAACTTTTTATCAAGAAGTCTTAATAGTATTCCAGGCACTGGAGATCAAGCTTTTTTTCTTTTATGTTTTGAATCTTCCAGCACTAGTATATTTATTACGGTTTTTTCCAGAATGTTAAATGATAAAATGCAGTATAATGTAATGAACAAATCTTGATTGTGGATGTGTCAGTTACCATTCATGATATAACTTTTGTAACTACTCAGCATTTACTTGTGTCAAAAACAAAATTTAGAGTCATAGTCACATTATAACACTTGTACTACATATTGAACATGTATTATATTTTAATACTCAATATAAAAATGACTGTGTAACGGGTAGAGCTCTAGACTCCACTCATGTAGGTCCTAGATTTTAACCTGGGCAGAGGTGAGAACTTAAGAATTTTTCTTGCTCCATCTCTCCAGAACAGCTGCTGGTTCACTCAGCCTTTACCAAATGAGTACCAGGGTGTTTTGCCTGGGGTAAAAGTTGGCTGGGGCGAGGGACATGCCACCCCTCCCCATCCTAGTGTCATGGAAAATAGGAAGGCTGGACTCTACCTGCAGACAGGACAGTAGTCCAGTCATGGGCATTTACCAAGGACTTTACTTTTTACCTTTTGCTAGGTATAAAATATTTGACTATCAGTGATGCACGTCTCTCTCAATACTGAATTTGAAAGCTGTATAAAATGCTATAACTCTAAGTTCAGTTTCAGTTTTTTTGCCACTGATCTTACATTTTTGTTATATAATCTGCATGTACATTTTGTGCTATACACACCTTCTGTAAAATTCCAAGATTTGTGTAAATTTATATGTGGAGCTTTTAACTGCAGATAATAGTTATCTGAGATGACTAATTTATTTTGTGTATAAATAAGTTTATGGTTAAGGGTACTGGAAATAAAAATTTTCAGCGAATCTATAACCTTTGTATGTACTGCAATTAGGCACAAAAGAACTGAATCATGAAAATACATAATGTCTTGCCAAAATAACACAGCATTACAGTAACACAAGATTTAGGCAATATATGTCAGTCTCTCATATCTATGTTTTAATGTTTTCTGAAAATGGTGACAAAATATGTTACAGGTGTCTGCAATCATTGATGTGGATGTAGTCCCAGCAACATATCGCAGAGTCCGGCTGCTGAAGCATGGCTCCGATAAGCCACTTGGTTTTTACATTCGTGACGGCACGTCTGTGCGAGTAACTCCCCAAGGGCTTGAGAAAGTACCTGGAATATTCATTTCACGCCTCGTACCAGGCGGCCTTGCTGAGAGTACAGGACTTCTTGCTGTCAATGATGAGGTGCTTGAGGTCAATGGTATTGAAGTCAATGGGAAGACTTTAGACCAGGTGTGTATACTTAAATTTTCTGATCATTAAGTTTCTTCAGTGTTAATCCTTTCTAAGGCCATGAATTATAACAGTTTTGCCTCTTCGTCTGTGCTTTGTTTTATTTGGGAGTGATTCTTTGTGAAGTGGTGAAGCTGATTTAATATAACATTTCATGTGCTACTCTCTATTGAGTCATGGCAAAGACTAGTTTCATTACAGCACAGTTTTTGTCCATGTGATTATTTATTATTTGAGAAAAAGCTATTTTACCTGTGCAAAAATATGAGATAAAATGTCTGGCCAGTACATTCATGCAGGCATTAGTGTTTTGTTCTGTTGATAGCCATATCTGTGCTAACAATAAATCTGTAAAACTGTCATGTCTGCTTGTCTGCACTCATGTGTCCAAAACTACTAGATAATTTTCATTGGGTTTTCGCAGGTAACTAGGCATAGTTTGTGGCACCGTATGCATTTTATTTCATCAAAATTGAACCAAGGAAAAAAAAATATTTGAAAGTTTTATCCGTACTAATGTCATAAATGGTAAAATAGCTCTGTCGTGTTTTCATGATTAATCTGCTGAACAGATTTTGATTGTATTTGGTAAGGACGTAGCTTCAACCCTGGGGAAGAGCATGGGATACTTTAGAAAGTGTAGTTCAATATCCTTATTGATTGAAGGTTCTTATATGAATTACTCTTTCAGGAAGCTATTTACTCTTTAACTTTTTATCTTTATCATATTTGTAAAAAAGCTTTTATTGGTTGACATATGCTACGTGATATGATTCAAAGTAATGAATACAATGCTTATACAATCTTCAGTGTTTAATCCATACCTGGACACTATTTGTCGCATACTGAACATGTTGTATAACATATAACTACTTCAGTAGCATGATGTTTGGATGAGCACTTCTGCCCTTGCTCTTCTGTACATACTGCTTGTCAGTAACACTGCATACACTGTACACTGAGGGGGGAGAGTGGAGCACATATCTTGACCTACACTTACGCAAACGGGCAGACAGGTGAGAACAGCTGATGTTATTGCACATACAGTAGCTTACTTAATGACTATCAGTCATCATAACAAAACTACCAATGTGAGCGCAGCTGCGGGTAACAGCTAGTATAAAAATAAGTGATGACACCATCCTAGCTTTCAGAATTGTTCAGTAGGTCCCACCCATTCTGGAGACTGCATGATCAGTCCTCCTTTTTCACATTATCCAACCTATCCATTTCTCCTGCTCGAGGAAGGAACTGACATTCTGAAAAGCTAGGATAGTGTCGTCTTTACTTTTATATATGTCTATCAGCAGTACTAAACATTTTTCCATATACAGGTAAGTACTGCAGTTCTGCCTCATACTTTATTAATTTTCTCAGTTGAATTTTGCTTTGATAACTTATCTCTAAGGAAAGTACCCTGGAACCATTGTTAAAATGGTATATGAAAGTGGGGAAGTAATCTGTAATTATTTCCTCCAGCATAGATTCTCCAACTATAAGGGTTGTCAACAAATTGAAGACTGTTTTCATTTTAAAAATCAAGAAAATTTTATTTGTGCGAAATTCGTACCTCACATTGTTCATACATGGCTACACTATTTTTCTGTGTAGTCCCCAGAAAGTTCGATGCACTTCTCGAGTTCAGAAATGAGAGTCTTGACCCCTTTGTCAAAAAATCTCCCACCTTGGTCTGCAATTAACTTGACAACTCTGCCTGGGCCCCCTCATTGGCTGAGAAGAGTTTTCTGGACTGTTTCATCACCTGTAATGATTCCCTTTCAAAACCGTCCAAAAATTTCTGAGCACTCTCCATATGATTTTCCTGATGAACCATTTTCAGCACCCAACAAGTGCACACCTCCGTGTATCCCAGTTTTTTATTTAAAAGGTTTGGATCATTGATTTTCTGACTTCTGGAATCAAAATTGTGAGGTCCTGGACTGTCAGATGGTAGTGTTAATGAAGTTTAGCCTCATTTTTCTCAAACAACACATCAACAATTGAAGATCTCCTTCCCCTTTCATCCATGTCATGCACACTGGTTCTACTGCTCGAGAACTCAGTACACTGCTTGCTAACATTACACAGTTTAATCATAGTACCACAAATGGCAGTCAGAGAATGATGAGTTTCTACTAGATGGAGCTTCTTCGCATTAACAAAGCAAATAACTACATGCATCTGACATTTTGTGCGAGACGGCAGCAGACTGTCCATCTCTAACAGCAGCCACAGCCAGACTGAATAAACTACCAAGCCACACGACCACCTGTTGTGGATAGGGAAGCCCGCACTACAAGCTAGTGTTGCCAATTAGTGAAAAATTTCATCCATACCGCCGCAGATAACAAATGGCCTTCAGTTCTTGGACAACACTAGTAAACACATAGTATACAACTCCTATTTCAAATCATCTCAGTGTTCTTCTCTAGCCTGCTGTTTTATTTGTGCTGTATATATTTTTTATTCTCCCCCTTTCTTGTTCTTTCTGTGTCCCCATGAAGGTGTTATATCTTACTGCATGTAACTTAGTCTCATTAGTGCAGTTAAAGGTTTATGTAACAGAACTGTAATTCTTGTCTTTCAGGTCACAGATATGATGGTAGCGAACAGCTCAAATCTGATAATCACAGTAAAACCTGCAAATCAGCGTACGGTGGCAGCTCCTCGGCGTGGTTCTTTTTCGAGAAATTCTCAGTTATCATCAGGCAGCCAACAGTCAACAGCCACAACCGGGTCAGATGATGATCGATATGACCAGGATGAAATTGTGGATATGACGGGTGGCATGTCACTAGAAGGCGATGACATAGATGGAACCCATCACCAAACACATTCTCAGGGATTACGTCCAGATGATGGTGTTCTTCACCTTTGACTTTCTGCCTGTAAGGTAAGAATATGTTCAATTTTAGACTGAACAATTACTCACTTTATCCTTTTGATAGGAATGTGTGTAATAGTATTGCATCTGTGACACTGCTGAGCATAATCACAAAAAGGTATTATTGTGTTACCAGAATAAATTTAGGTATATAAATCTTTGCCCTTATTTGAACAATTTTTAGGGTCTGGTTGTAAATGGAATTCTTCTACTTCAAAAAACAAGTAACAGATGTTAGGAGCAGTTGAAGTCATACAGTAGACCTTGTTCAGACATTTAAATGCTGATATTGGTGATTTACAGTGCAGTACAGAAACAACATCGATCTTGATTATGACAGGGTTTTCTGAATCCAAGGAGCATCTTACTGCATTATTTTAGCACTGAAATTATTATGCATCTGTGGCAGCCTGTCAATTCGGTGATGTGATGGCGTTATCACCAATCACCCTGAAGGTCAGAGAAAGATACAGTTTCCCTTTACAAGTTGCAATTGAGGAAATTAAAATGATTATTGTATCATCAAAATAAATGATGCATTGAACAAATCCTACAAATGTAGATAATAGTGTTCATGTGACAACTCTTTATCCAGTGTCAGTGTTACCATGACATTTTGTGGTACAACCTGAGCATATTGTACTAAGTAAGAAACCTGGCAGGATTCATTTGGAAACAAAGGCAGTGTGCTCAGTTTTAATCAGATAGCAGAAACCTGATACTGAAGAGAATAATGCTTGAGTGCAGATCCATCCAGCTGCTGTCAATTTATTTATGGAGTTCTTTGAACACTGGGTGCTAAAGGTGACCAGTAAAAGGCCAGCTAAGTGGCACCGCTATGTGGATGATATCTTTGTAGTATGGACTTAACAATGAAGAAGGGCTGAACATCTTCTTGGTACATCTCAATGGTATTAACCAAAAGATACAGTTTCTGATTGAGAAAGTGAGAGCAATCATCTACTTAATTTTTCTGATGTATGTGTAATTAAATGTCTGGTGGGATTCTGGGCCACAAGGTATACACACACACACACACACACACACACACACACACACACACACACACACAGGTCAATATCTCCACAAGGAATCAAATCATCGTCCTAGACAAAGAAAAGTGTCATTAAAACAGGCAACAAAATTTTGTGAGCCAGTGAATTTGCAGGATGAATTAAATTACTTAGCATCAGATTTCAAGAGAAATGGATATGCTAGTAATGAGATTGATTGAGCACTCCATCAAAGAAAAGAAGTCGGAAGTATTGAGTGACAATGGCTGCCATCTGGAAACAATTTTTCTCCCTTCCATTAATAAAATTATGGATGGCACCAGGAATGTTTTTGGCCAAGTATGGAGACAAAATGATTTTACAACCACCAAGAAGATTAATGAATATTTAAGAACCGAAAAAGTTGCACAGCACCCCCCCCCCCCCCTCCCGCAACACATGGGATGTATAAAACCCTGTGCAGTTGCAGACAAGTATATATTGGAACCATAAAAAGAAGCATCAACACCTGCATAGTTGAACACAAAGGGAACTATTGTGTAGTACATACTGAAAAATAAGCTGTAGCAGAACACATTTTTTTGAGATGGTAACCACTAAATAAAATTCAGTGAGACGAATGCTTTAGCAAGGACATCGCATTATCGTGCAGGCATGTATAGAGAAGCAATAGAAATTCATAAACACCATAATAATTTTAGTAGTAAAGATGGTCTGAAGTTAGGTAAAATATTGATGTTGACTTTGTGCTGATAGAATGACATCAATTACTTTTAATCAAGACTGCATTGACCAGGGCCTCTCAGATGGTAAGTTTTACCTGAATCAGGCGCTAGCTGTGAAAGCCTACGCACTACCAGCATGTGTCTGAATTCATCAACATCTACATGGTTACTCTGCAAATCGCACTTAAGTGCCTGACAAAGGGTTCATTGAACCACCTTCACAATAATTCTATTATATTTTTATGATGATCATTTTTCCCTATGTAGGTCAACGTCAATAACATATTTTTGCTTTCAGAGCAGAAAGTTGGTGATGGAAATTTCAGGAGAGGATCCCACGGTAATGAGAAACGCCTTTGTTTTGATTATGTCCATCCCAGTTCGTGTATCATGTGCATGACACTCTCACCCTATTTCTTGATGATACAAAATGTGCTGCCATTCCTCGAGCTTTCTCGGTGTACTCCATTAACCCTATCTGGTAAGAATCCCACATTACGCTGCAGTACTTCAAAAGAGGACGGATAAATGTCAGTGGCAGGATCTCGGACTATCAGAACTGTGGTCTATTGTTTAATAATATTGCCACTTGTTTCATGACCCATACCTAAATGCAGATATGATATTGGTGGGTTCAGAAGGGCCATACTCAATGTCACACAGATCACAGTGGGTCTGTGCTGTTTGTCCAGGCGATTATTTGTTCTTTCAGCTGTGCACAATATACAGCCACATCACATACCTTGAGCCAGGATGAGAGCTGGTTTGCAGCAAGATAAGTATTGACATAGTGTGATGTCTGGAGCACCATAGACTGTCAGCGCAGTGGCCACATTGGGGTTTCCCTTGATGTGCACAGACAGAGCTGCACCCAGTGGCAACACTGTACATAGGAGTGGCATGATGTCATCTTTTCGGGCAAGAAAATTTAGAATCATACAAAAATATTTGCTGCTTTTTGAAAATTGGTGCTGATCATTGCTGTGTTCAATAGAGCCAAAGTCAGTATGGGTTTAAAAATTGGACTTCTAGTGTAATTTTTCAACATTTCTACTGGCTTCTTCTAAACCAAATGTGAATATCAAGTTTTTAGGGTACTTTTTACAATAATATATTTTGTACTTGATTATAGACTATCAAAAACCACCCGCACAATAGGCAAAGTCTGTTTTCTTAAAGGTATAGTTCCTCATTTAGTTACACTCCAGGAGTGCATATTTTCCCTATACCAAAGTCAGTGTTGCATTTGTGTCATTCTAATACTGAGAAACACAGTGGTGTGTGAGGCTCATTTAAGACCTGCCACAGTCACAAGGAATACTTGCTTTGACTTGTCATTAACAAGCATCAGCTATCATCAAATATTGTAGACACTTGAATCATTATTGTACCTAATGGTGTGTTGTATGAAAGTCTGCAGTGCACTCATTGTAACCCCACCAACAGTTATGTCTTCTTTCATTTTGATTGCTGCTTTGCCAGTGATCACTGAGACAGTATACTATTAACGTAATTTTCAATTAGAAAAAACATAAAGGATCACAGAATCATTTATTAAAATGACTGATTTTTGCACGTTTAAACGGCCGTCTTTAGATTATGAGCACCACTTGGCTGGAGCTGGCTGCGTGGTGAACAGCTGTTTGTGGTCATAACTGTTACCGTTACTGTTGGAACCCCACACAGCTGTTTACAAAGCTGCCCGCTCCAGCCAAATGATACTCATAATCTGAATATGCCTGTTTAAATGTCCTGAAGCATGACATTTTAATAAATGATTCTGCGATCTTGACTGTTTTTTTCTAATTGAACATAAAGAACAGATTGCTGTTACCTCACTACCATGTTAGTTAAAATAAAAACCTAATGTCTTGCATGCGCGCGCGCACTCGCACTCGCACTCACACGCACACGCACACTCGCACTCGCACTCACACGTGCACGCGCGTGCACACATGTGCGAGCGCACACACAATTGCAATAATAATAATAATAGTAATAATAATCTACATAATATTTGTTAGTGTACAGCACTTGTATTTTTATCTTTGTAGGTGATTGCCAGAAAGGTGACTGCAGGTGACTGACTGCTTCTGATGGCTGTGCAATGTATAAGTGCTCGAAGTGAATTGAAATGAACATGTCACCAGCCTTTACAAGCATACCAGAAACAAGGTTTGCTCTCAGCGTGTACATAGCTGACCCACAGCCAAATATGGCTTTGGGCACAACTTTTTTACTGCTGTCCTTTATTTATCGCCTTGCATTCCGTTTTATCTAGTATTTTTAGATATCTATTGTGTATTTTATTTTTGTGTAACTTTATTAAGTAAAACAAAAGTAAGTACTCGTGATGGTTATGTACATGACTGGCAGTCACTATCAAATATCCTGCAGGTATTGTTTCTAAATACTTCATTTGTGTCCTGTTCCCTTCTGTGAAGTTGGAACATCTCAGCAACAATAACACCACCACAACACTCAGCATCTTCCTGGTTGTAGTAAGCTAGTGATTTTTTTTTCTTTTTTTAAATCCCTGACCTCCATCATACCTAGGAAGATATAAATGGTTCATAAAATATTTCTTTGGCAATTTCCTGTTGCTTAAGAAAGAAACATAAAAAGTTTGAAATATTGCTGGCAGCCTCTGATTGACTGATTAGGGCAAATCAGAGAGATGGATTCATTTTTGATGCTGGCATTTCTAAATCGATAAATGCTGAGATTATCTGACATGATAGTCTTTTTGAAAAGGTATTTAGTGTCAATATTATCCTTCCAGGCACCTGACTGGTGCGCCTATTGAATAATTCCATCCTATGAAATTAAAATAGATTTTATAAAAAGACTTTTAATGAACTTGTGTGTGTAAGATGTTATTTTCTCATAGAAGATCATTTACTTGTTAAAAAATGAAACATTTCTAAAGTATATCTATAATATTTTTGTATGTAGTAGTCTATTGCAAGCAGTATGTTAATATTTCAGAGTATTATTGTTGCAATATGTAGTGTCTTTAAATATGATAAATTTAAACAGATGATGTTATTTATGAACTTAACAGTTCACTCATTGTAAGTACAGCAGTTTGTTTCAGTGTGTGTGCATTAATTGTTGATTTCTTGTGCAAAGTTCAGTAAGAACTGTTATTTTTTAATCTAAAGAGGTTTTATTCTAACCAAATTACTGAAATATACAAATATAGAGGTTAATATTGGCTTTAGAATGTAATGTTATTGAAACCACTTCGTCTTCAGCAAACAGTTAGTATTATTTGCTACAATGATATAAATTATTAAACTGGCAAAGCAAATCTGAACTAACCATTAAGAAATTCGTTGTTCTTGTACTTGCAAATTGAATCACAAGTTAGTACATCAACCCACTGCGGGTTACTGCCTTACTAGAGGCCTACAGTGCAGAATGCACACTGACTGATCTGTATCCATCCAGAATTACCAATAGTCATCCGTCCCATCGATTTTAAATAGTGTATGTAGTACATGCAGACTTAAAGGTGGCACTACTTATATTTGGCTTTACTGTACTATCATCATGAAATATTCTGATGCTTTAGATAAATGTGTATTGTGTGATAATAGTGAATATACATCTGAACAACTGCTGTTCCCTAAGCTCAAACAACAATGGACCTGTAGTGTGCATTTAAAGATTAAATTTACTGGAACAATACAGAATAAATGGAAAAGCAAATGCTGTGTAGTAAGTTTCCCTGCCTTTCTTCTTTGTTGTGAAACATTGTACCTTTGAAATAAGCCTGGAGGATGCTGCGGCAGAATTTTTAGAAGTATGATGTTGTCTTCCTCAATTCTGATTGTTTGTACAGACATTTTGATCTTTGCCTTTTAAATGGTGTTTTTACATCACATCTAGTCCTGCTAGGAGCTGCAATACTGTGTGTTCCAGCAGTCTTAAAGAAACTGCCTCATCTGTAATGTGAGTTGATGTAGTATTGGAGGTACTTGACACTGTTCTGTGGTTGTATTTGGCTGCACATATAAGGTTCACTAAGGGCACGAAGATTGTACATGTGCCATTCCAATGTTATCTCTGGTAAGTCACACATTTTCATTTGTACAGCAGCTAAAACAGCAATGGTTTATATCACTGGTTCTTATAGATATTCTGTGTGTGTTTGAAGACATTATCACATCTTGTTTTACAGCAACAATATTTACTGTGTTTACAGAAAATGGCAGTCTTTGCATCCATAATTTCAGGAGAATTTGTTGCTATCTCAAAAATAATTACATAATGTGTTAAGTTATTATGTATACAGATTCAGGCTTGAAAGAATTGCAGGTATTATCTTGTGTTGTAGGCATTTTTATTGCAGTATTAAGGAAACTGTAAGGGATGAAAAGCAGCCTGGTGTTTGTCTAACCATCTGACACACTGTGGCAGTTAAATACATTTAATAATATTACACATTTATATGAGACAGGTGCAGATCCATTAAATAAAATAAAAGCAGGTGGTAGCTTCTCTGTTGTCAGTCATTGTACTGACTGTCACTGTTACCCATTGCCTTAAATCTTCTAGCAAAATTTTCTTAAAATGTATCAATGAACTATGACCATCAGTAGAGAAGCTTCATCTGAAACATTTGTTTTATTACTAATTTGTTTGAAATAATCAGTCTCATCAAACTGTTGTCTCCTATCAAAGTTATAGACTATATTTAAGTACAGTTGCGATGAACTGATGCACCATACAAAATAAATTGCTGACAGAATACTGAGTAGCGTTTGTTAGCATGTTGAAGACCTACTCTGCCAGCTTGCAGAATAAAAGTGTGACCAGTGTGATAACAGTGGCTGTTAATGGAGAAACATGCAGTTTGGGGAACTATTTCTTTCTTTTTAGTGCAGAAAGGAAAAGGCAATGTTTTAGCACTGTCAATCTGAAGCAATCCAAATTTGATGGTAAAGTAATTCTTACTTATGTTTGCATGTGTTGTTCATTGAAAATGCTGTCACCTCAGTGATTCAGCAACATTTATCTGAGAGCTTCAGATTAATTGTTTGTTTTGCAGAGTTGTTCCTTCACAACAAACGATACAGATGTACTTAAGTATTTTTGTGACATTCCAAAAGTAGTCAATAACTGTGGTGAATGTAATGTTTTTATTATTTTGGAATATAACATTTAAAAGGCAGCTGGCATTTGTGTACTGATGTTCTTGTATGTGTGTGTGTGTGTGTGTGTGTGTGTGTGTGTGTAAAGAAGCAACCAACCAACATTAAAAAAGTGTAAAATTTATAAGTTCATCTATGAACTGTTGAATGTGTCTATTTACAATGTATATGCCTTTGCTATTCCAAATCAAAATGAAGATACAGAAATGTACATTTTTACTTGTCAATAAAATTTACATGAATTTCTGTACTCTATGGATATGTTTATTTATTTAATGAATCAATTATAGATGCTATTTTACTTTCCATATTGAGAGACATTAATTTTGGAGTTGGAATTGTAGTTTTGAAGTTCAAAATGCATATGTGAATTAGGATGGGCATACTTTTATGTACACACTGAGCGGAAAATAAATATGAGGTCATACTGGTTATGGACATTGAGCACAATTTGTTACACACTTTTTGAACCAGAAAAACCAGCTTCATCGTCAATATCTCTGTGTAGAAAATATTGCTTGTGTAGACACGATTTTCACAGGATGAAATAGACTGGCACTAAATGAGAATTACATGTTGGATGTATGCAAGACAGTTCTACCTATTTTGCAACAACACTGTTGATAATTGGTATAAGGAACAGTTTTCTGTAATCACATTTCTAGTAGTTCATTTAGACAACCCTCATTCCTTGTCTTCCCTACTACTGCATTTGCTTAGTCCACAGAGTAGGAAATTATGGTATCAATATAATAGAGGGAAACATTCCACGTGGGAAAAATATATGTAAAAACAAAGATGATGTGACTTACCGAACGAAAGCGCTGGCAGGTCGATAGACACACAAACAAACACAAACACACACACAAAATTCAAGCTTTCGCAACAAACTGTTGCCTCATCAGGAAAGAGGGGAAGGAGAGGGAAAGACGAAAGGATGTGGGTTTTAAGGGAGAGGGTAACGAGTCATTCCGCTCCCGGGATTGGAATGACTCCTTACCCTCTCCCTTAAAACCCACATCCTTTCGTCTTTCCCTCTCCTTCCCCTCTTTCCTGATGAGGCAACAGTTTGTTGCGAAAGCTTGAATTTTGTGTGTGTGTTTGTGTTTGTTTGTGTGTCTATCGACCTGCCAGCGCTTTCGTTCGGTAAGTCACATCATCTTTGTTTTTACATATAAATTATGGTATCAGATAGTTAAACATTATGCTTTAATCCATACATTCTTTGGGTAAGTATGGAAATACTAGCTGCCTTCTCACTCTTCGTAATATTCACATGAAGTCTGGCATTTGCATAATATGGCTAAGCTAAGATGATAAACTGTATAATCTAATGACGTGAAGAGATAAATGATTAAATCTTACTAAAGGGAAAAAAAGAAAAGAAAATTTGGATTTAATTATCAGAGTGTTATTTGTTTCACTTCATAGGAAGAGACAAAGCAGCATGTTGTAGGTCAAGGAGCAAAGAGTCCTTGCTTCATGTGGTATGACTTGAAATTCAGTGATACTAATAATCATATACTTAAAGTATTTTTAAATGAACAGTTTCAGAGAGAATTCCACCAAGCAGAAACAATGAATTATTGGGAACCAATAGGTCAAATAACTGAAAAAATGCACTAGTTTCATACCATAAGTTACTGTGTAGTTACAGCTTGGAACCAAGCAGTCAAGACTTAGAGTTGTATTAATGTCTCAATAATCTCCAGTTTATTTGACTGCATTGGAATGTAACTTAATTCAGAAGTTTTGACGAGAAATTTGGGTGATTTACAACTCGCCTGGTGAAATCAATAAGAACTCCAGCAGCATCGACATGGGAGGAATCTGCAGAAATTTATTTAAGAAGAGGCAAGATTCCATATTTGCCATTTTTATATATAGCTGATTAGTTCAATGTGCAAACATGTTGGCCCCAAGAAATAGTATTCCAGTCAATATTTCTTGATGGTAGGTTACTGTCGTGCCTTAAAGGTAAGCATATTTCATTACTATATCCAAAGTAAATCTTTTCATGTTATTAATATGGCTCAGTTCAGCCAAGTTGTAAAAGCTAAGGACTGAACCAAAAATGGTCCTCAACTTCCTGGTTTCACACAATATTGTGTAGCTGAACTACAGAACCTTTCTGTAGCACATTAAGGGCTATAAAACTTAGTGACAAAATAAACATGGGGTAGTCTTATTTAAGCAGTGCTCTATAAAAGCTGACATCCACCAAGCTTACAAACCAAAGCCAAAACTGCCACCACAAAAACTAGAAATAAGTCTGAAATTAGTTAATAGTCTACCCCAGACTCCAGGAGATCCTGTGAGAATCAATGGTGCAGAATGTAATTTGGTTGCTTTTATTTTATTTTTATTTGGTCAAATCTCACAAGCATTTCACAAGGCACTGTCTGAATTGGCCAACTCATACAAATACCTCAATGTAACACTTTGTAGGAATGTGAAAAGGAATGATCACATAGGTTCAGTTGGGGTAAAGCAAGTGCTAGAATTTAGTTTATCAGTAGAATACAGAGAAAATGCAATCAGTCTGCAAATGAGATTCCTTACAAATAACTAGTGCAACCCATTCTAGAATACTGCTCAGGCAGACTCTGGTACATAGATGTAAACTATCCCGAGAAAGCCTATGTGCAAAAGTTCAAGAACGGGCTTTAAATGATGGCATGATGAATATACTACAACCCTCTATGTATTGTTCTCATAGAAATTGTGGAGACAAGATGAGACTAATTACAGAATCACAGAGGCATTTAAACAGTAATTCTTCCTGTGCTCCATAGGTGAATGGAACAAGAAGAAAGCCAATATCTGATACAAGGAGGCATAGGAAAAAGGAAAAATAAAGTGCAGTTGGGTGTTTTCCTTTCAAGAAAATTATTTAAAAGTAGGAATTACACAGGTTTTTAACACAATTTGAACTGTAACTTTTTAATGGCTACTTGCAAGTCACCATTTGTCTTCCAAATATTAAAAATACTCCATACTCCCCCCTCCCTTACAGACTACTATACAGGTGCTCTTGCAATGAGACATTCTCTCTGCCATGCACTTCATTGGTTTGCAGAGTGTAGATGTAGATGAGAGTTCTGTAGATACTTAAGTTTAATATATCAGTAATTCCCAAAGGTGAATAGAATAAACCAATCAAGGAAGTCATACACAAGGGGAGTATGTTGTTAAATAGACACTTATATAACTTATCTACTGGAAAAAACCTATTGCTTCATGAACTGAAACATAATAGGAAGTTTTAATTACATTTCAGCATAAATAGCAAGTTACAGATCAGTTGCAAATAATCATAGACTTGTAAGATGCAAAGTTAGTAACAAACAAACAGGGGAGTCAGTCAGAAATGTTAGTTCTGAAAATTTATTTAAGAATACACATGTATATCATTTTTGCCATAAACAGTGACAAACAGCATCACTATATTTAAAAACTAGTGTAATTGAAATCCCAAAAACTGCCGTAATATATACAGGATGGATAAAAGAGAACTGGCCGCAAAGTAAGCGGGTTGTATGATAAATCTGGTAAATTTCTATGAAAGAATGCAACAAGTTTGATTATTCCAAGTGTTGTATAAAGAATTTCAGCTGTGTTCAACATGTAGGTCATATTTGACAGTCATTTGAGTTGGTCAGTGTCTCGGCTGCAATTGATTTGGAGAAAACAGTGTTTTATGCTGCTATTAAATATTTCCATTTGAAGGGTCGGACTGCAGCACAGATCAAAACAGAATTGGATGAGATCACATGGACTCTATACCCTCACTGAAGACCATTTAATTTTGAATTAATGAATTTAAACCTGGTCGGACAAGCATCGAAGACAAAGCATGCTCTGGCCATCCAACTGAGGTCACCAATTATGAAATCGCTGACAATATCCACAATATGGCAATGTGAGAGCACCATATAAAAATGTGTGACCTTGCTCAGACTGTAGACATATCAAACGAGTGAGTATAATGTCCTGCATGGAGAATTGGCTGTGAAGAAGCCATGTGCAAGGTGGGTGCCATGATTGCTTATACTTACTTAACCAAAAGCTCATCCGGAACAACATTCAAGCACAATGTCTTGATGATGTTTTGTCACAATACCCAAAACTTTTGGTGCTGATTTGTGACTGTTGGTAAAATCTGGATCCTGAGTCAAAACAGCAGCCAAAACAATGGATAAAGGCTGGTGCACTGAAGAAGGTAAGAACCATTCTGTCAGCTTGTAATGGCATGGCCACTGTTGTTCAGGATTCCCAAGGAATAATCCTCATAGATTACCTGGAAAATGGCAGAACTATAACTGCACCCTATTATGCTTTACTGCTGGATCATTTTAAACTTGTGTTGACTGGGGTGGGATGTAAAAAAAAATTGCTCATTCACCAAGATAATGCACCATGACACACATCAATGATAACAATGTCAAAAATGGGCTTTGAATTGGTTCCTCATCCACCCTGTTCACCAGATTTAAATCAGAATGCCCTTTTTGTTGTCCCTAAAGCAAAACTTTCGTTTGCTGGTAAGAAATTCTCACCAAAAACAAAGTGATAATAGCAGCCAACAAGTATTTTTCAGAATTGGACAGAACCTATTTTTCTGATGAGATGAAAAAGCTGAAGGATTGCTGGACCAAGTAGGAACCCTTCAAAGAAGACTGTTGAGGAGTAAGGTAAGATGAAACAAACTTTTTTTCCTGTTTTTTACCGATCTTATCAAACAATCCTTACATTTCACACATCTTAAAATAGACAAGAAAACTTATATCAACCTCCTCCTCAGGCAGATTATGAAAGATGGATTGTGTATCTTAAGATGCATGAAATATTGTCTGCGCCAGTTTTATTTTGCCCACTCTCTATGTGTTTACTGACAGCTAGTTTTTGTCAGGTGGCCTCTTCAAGTCCCCTGTATGTGAATAAAAATGTATAAGAAAATATTAAATGCCAGAGCAGTTTCACCATAACTATTTGGCCGGGTAGTTTCTCCTACATTTTTATTCTTATATAGCTTTTATTGTGCAATAGTTGTTGTTCCTTAATAAGCTTCTTTATAGAGACTGTATACCATGGAGGGTCTCTCCATCATGAACTGTTCTACAGGTAAATATCTGACCAGTGGTTGATCAGCTAATCTTCTACGTTTGCTTTCACACACTGTAGCAGTTGGAGTGCACTCACACCAGTAGTTACCTCCACCAGACACCTGTCTAGTTGCTGAAAGTGTGTAGATAGAAGTGTATGTTGTGCTGAATTGGTTCAAATTAAAGTACTTAAAACAAAATGCTATTGATCACTAGGTGTGAATAAATCACTGGTGTCAGTGCTATTGGGATCAAGTTCTATTACCGAAATGAACAACAGAGTAGGTGCTGCTGAACATTCGAATCTGAAAGTTATCAGTGACGGTATTACTAAAGAAGCGAAACAAATGGATGCTGACTTTCCTAAGCTGGTACCAGATCAGGCCCAAAAACAAACACTACCCCTACAAAACAACAATGGCATGTTCAACATACGAGGACCTATATGTTTACCCTGTTAATGTGGAACATTGTGAGTCAGTACAGACTTTTGGTTATCCTTCCACAATAACTGCAGACTTGGTAAGTGGATGTGCTAGTACAGCCATGCGTTAACATGAGCACATGTGAGACCATTAATTTTGTCAAAAGCAAGAGCAAGATGTGGGTCTGTGGCAAAAAATGCAGACTGTAAGCAGAAACTTTATTAACATCTCTGGATCTGGTCATGGCAATGTCAAAGAGACTGCAACTGAATAACTTGCCAAGTCATTGATTAAAATTATTTGAAATGAAGGGTGTGGAGGTGCATATTTAAAATTTAATGATGGTGGGCAAAGGTATCATTTGCAATGTAGATGCCAGTCTGACAGAAGAGCAAAAATGGCTTTAACAGAACGTTCAGTTTCAGTAACTAGAGTGAGAGAGTTTTACGGAAACGCTGCTGAAAATGTTGGTGATGGAAGGCATCTGTATGAGTACTAATATTTAGGCATAACATTTAGGCAAAATAATGCTTTGCTTTTGTCTTGAGTTATGATGTGAGATTCACAGTAGAGCCATACACAGGTCCCGTGATTCTTCCAGTGCCTTCCCTATTGTTGCACAAAAAACCAGTACCGAAGTCAGCCGAAGTTGTGCCAACACTCTGGTGCCCATGTGAGTGTAATTCTGGCATAGACAGGTCTACTAAAATGTACATATTGCACATAGTGTCATTCACCAACACACCACACTTGCCCAGTGTACATTAATCAAAAACATGTTAACTAAGTTATGGCATTTAATGACATGTCATTACAGGAAGCCTTTGTGTTAATAGATTATTTGCAGTCATTGCCCCCCCCCCCCTCCGACCTCCCATTACTGTGCCCACACTGTAGTGGACCCTGCACATCAGAACTTCAGTAACATGACCACTGTTGCCCATTTCAACCAGCCTACAAAAATGCTTCCTCATTTGCCACCATGAATATGTAGTGTAACACACCTGCTGGTGATAGACTTGGACAGGCTGTGCCTCTGTGTAGCTGACCACCATCATGGTCCATCCCAGATATTTGGCTCTATTAACTGTGCAAAATCTGAATCTGCCACAATACCACAGGCTAATAAAAAAAACGGAAGCTAAGGTGGTACCGGTAAATGTATTTCTTGACATCATTACTGAAAATGTTACAGCTAAAAGAAAACAAATGATGAAATTTATTTTGTTGAACTGAGAATTTAAATACGGCAATAAATAACTTAGGCACCATGGACATGCAGACAACAACTGTGCACTGTGAAATTCCAATTCCACTAGAGAAAACAATAAAATCATGTCAAGTTCAAGATTTTTTAGTAATAATTGGCTTAAGCAAGACCAGTACTTCTATCTATTTCAACTTGTGCAGTATACTACAGGATTGGCCATTCCTCCTTAGCCAAAGCTAGAATGTGTTACACCATTATCAGTCTACATGGTGAGTGTGCTTAATGGAATAATGTTTTGGAATGCTCGCTTTGTAAACAACAAAAACAGTCTCTGTGCATTGTTGAGGGAATGCCGTGTAGCTATGTATCTGACAGTCTATGCAATTACTGAAGCCTGGCTGCAGCCAGGAACATATTTCAACGATCCTGATTACTGCATATTGGGATGGGTTTAATGGATATGGAGGCACCAAAATACTCGTTAAGCATGACTTACAGCACACACAAATTGACCTCAGCCGGAAGAAGCAGTGAGTACCACAATACCCCCGAGAACCACTTTTGTATACAGGGCTCCCACAGATGAAGTGTGAAAGCATGGGGTTAGGTCAGTCGCAGGAGAAAATTTTTTTTAAGTCATCAGTCTTCTGACTGGTTTGCCACAGCCCAAAATGAATTTCTGACCTGTGCCAGCCTTTTCATCTGAGCATAGCAGTCGCAACCTGTGTCCTCACGTCATTTGTTAGATGTATTCCAGTCTCTGTTTTCCCCTAAGATTTTCACCATCTACGGCTCCCTTTAGTACCATGGAAGTTATTCCCTGTTGTCTTAACAGATGTCCTGTCATTCTGTCCCTTCTTCTTGTCAGTGTATTCCAAATATTCCTTTCCTTGCCGATTCTGCGGAGATCCTCCTCATTGCTTACCTTATCAGTCCATCTTATTTTCAATATTCTTTTGTAGCACTGCATCTCAAATGCTTCAGTTCTTTCTGTTCCCATTTTCCCACAGTCCATGTTTCACTATCATACAATGCTGGGCTCCAAACATACATTTTCAGAAGTTCATTCCTCAAATCAAAACCTACATTTGATACTAGCAGACTTTTCTTGGCCTGGAATCCCTTTTTGTCAATTTTAGTCTGCTTTTTATCTTCCTCGCTCCGCCCAACAAGGGTTATTTGCTGCCTACATAGCAGACTTCCTTAACTTTGCCTACTCTGTGATCACCAAATCCGACGATGATAAGTTCCTCATTGCTCTCGTTTATGGTACTTCTCATTACTTTCATATTTCTTCGATTTACTCTCAATCCATATTCTGTACCCATTAGACTGTTCATTCCATTCAACAGATTCTGTAATTCTTCTTTAGTTTCACTGACGATAGCAATATCATCAGTGAATCTTGTCACTGATATCCTTTCACTCAGAATTTTATTCCTGCACTAGAATGTTTCTTTTATTTCCGTCACTGCTTCTTTGATGTATAGATTGAATAGTAAGGCCGAAAGACTGCATTCCTGTCTTAAACCATTTGTAACCTGTGCACTTTGTTCTTGGTTCTCACTCTTATTGCTCCCTCTTGGTAGTTGTACATATTGTGTATTACCTGTCTTTCCCTATAGCTTACCCGTACATTTCTCAGAATTTCTAATGTGATTCAGCATTATTGAATGCTTTTTCCAGGTCAACAAATCCTATGAATGTGTCTTAATTGTTCTTTGTCTTGCTTCCATTATCAACCTCAAGATCAGAATTCTCTCTCTGGTGCCTTCACCTTTCCTAAAACCGAACTGATTGTCATTTACTGGACCCTCAGTTTCATTTTCCATTCTTGTGTATATTATTCTTGTCAGCAACTTGGCTGTGTGATCTGTTAAGCTGATTCTACAATAATTCTCACATTTGTCAGCTCTTGCTATCTTCGGAACTGTGTGGAAGATGATTTTCCTTAAGTCGCATGGTACATCACCAGTCTTGTACATAATACCCACCAACATGAATAATCATTTTGATGCCACTTCCCCCAGTGATTTTAGCAATTCTGATGGAATGTTATCTATTCCTTTTGCCTTATTCAATCTTAAGTCTTTCGAAGCTCTTTTAAATGCTCCTTCTAATACTGGATCCCCTATCTCTTCTATGTTGATCCCTGTTTCTTCATCTATCATGTTGTTGCACATTTCTTCCCCATTGCAGAGGCCTTCGATGTACTCTTTTCACCAATCCACTCTCTCCTCTGAATTTAGCAGTGGAATTTCCAATGCACTCATAATGTTACTGCCCTTGCTTTTAATTTCACCAAAGGTTGTTTTGTCTTTTCTATATGCTGAGTCAATCTTTCTGACTTCCTTCTTTCGTTGATCAGCTGAAGTATTTCTTCTGTTACTCATGGTTTCTTCGAAGTTACCTTCTTTGTACCTATGTTTTTCTTCTCAATTTCTGTTATTGCCCATTTTAAAGGTATCATTTCCTTTTCAACTGAACTGCTTGTTGAGTTATTCTTTATTGCAGTGTCTATAGCCTCAGAGAACTCCACGCATACCCCTTCATTCCTTAGTACTTCCGTACCCCACTTCTTTGCATACTGATTCTTTCTGACTAATCTCTTAAACTTCAGTCTACTCTTCATCACTATTAAATTGTGATCTGAGTATATATCTGCTGCTGGGTACCTCTTCCAATCCAGTATCTGATTTCAGAAATGGAAATGTCGTGTGAGTAGGGCCTCCCATCGGGTAGACCGTTTGCCTGGTGCAGGTATTTCGATTTGACGCCACTTCGGCGACCTGCGCGTCGATGGGGATGAAATGATGATGATTAGGACAACACAACACCCAGTCCCTGAGCGGAGAAAATTTCCGACCCAGGCGGGAATCGAACCCGGGCCCTTAGGATTGACAGTCTATCGCACTGACCACTCAGCTACCAATCCCTACCTGACCATAATGTAATCTAAATGAAATCTTCCCATATCTGCCGGCCTTTTTCACTATTACTAGCATAAATTTATTGCTGAACTCAATTAGTCTTTCTCCTCTCTCATTCCTAGTATCAAGCCCTTTCTTCTATTCTTCCCTACAACCGCATTCCATTTCCCCATGATTATTATATTTTTATCTCCCTTTACATACTGAATTATCCATTCAATATCCTTGTATACTTTCTCTATTTCTTCAGCTTCGGCTTGTGCTATATATATAAAAATAAAATCTGAACTATTGTTGTCAGTGTTGGTTTACTGTTGATTCTGATGAGAGAAACCCTATCACCAAACTGTTCACAGTTACTCACTTTCTGCCTTATCTTCCTATTCATAATGAATCCTACTCCTGTTATACCATTTCCTGCTGCTGATGATGACATTACCCTATACTCATCTGACCAGAAATCCTTGTCTCCTTTCCTTTTCACTTGACTGACCCCTTCTATATCTAGATTAAGCCTTAGAATTTCCCTTTTCAGATTTTCTAGCTACAAACTTCTGACACTCAATGCCCCAGCTCACAGGATGTTATCTTTCCACTGGTTAATTAATCTTTTTCTCATGGTCACCTCCCCCTTGGCAGTCCCATCCCAGAGATCCAAATGGGGGAATAGTCTGGGATCTTTTGCCAATGGAGAGATCAGCATGGAATTGTATCAGTTACAGGCCCCATGACCTGTGGAGAAACATTGTAGCTTTAATGCAGTGGTTTCCATTGCCTTCTGTATCCTCATTCTGTTGGTTTTTGTCGATTCTTCTACCTTCGGGGGCAAGGAGAGAGCCTGAACCTCTGTCTGCTTCTCTACCCTCTTTGACAAGGCTGTTGGCTGAATAAGTGTGACATTTTATGCTGAAAGTCTTTGAATGTCTTTGCTAATGATTTTTATTAAAAATTTAAGTGGTAATGGAGTTCGAACCAGGGTCTGAGGACATTTTGATTATTAATTAAAGATGCTACCCTAGACCATGGGTGCTCTGCAAGCAGTTTACCATCCAAAATTAATTATTGGGGACTTAAATGCTCAGCATCCAAGCTGGAATAATCTACACTCCTGGAAATGGAAAAAAGAACACATTGACACCGGTGTGTCAGACCCACCATACTTGCTCCGGACACTGCGAGAGGGCTGTACAAGCAATGATCACACGCACGGCACAACGGACACACCAGGAACCGCGGTGTTGGCCGTCGAATGGCGCTAACTGCGCAGCATTTGTGCACCGCCGCCGTCAGTGTCAGCCAGTTTGCCGTGGCATACGGAGCTCCATCGCAGTCTTTAACACTGGTAGCATGCCGCGACAGCGTGGACGTGAACCGTATGTGCAGTTGACGGACTTTGAGCGAGGGCGTATAGTGGGCATGCGGGAGGCCGGGTGGACGTACCGCCGAATTGCTCAACACGTGGGGCGTGAGGTCTCCACAGTACATCGATGTTGTCGCCAGTGGTCGGCGGAAGGTGCATGTGCCCGTCGACCTGGGACCGGACCGCAGCGACGCACGCCAAGACCGTAGGATCCTACGCAGTGCCGTAGGGGACCGCACCGCCACTTCCCAGCAAATTAGGGACACTGTTGCTCCTGGGGTATCGGCGAGGACCATTCGCAACCGTCTCCATGAAGCTGGGCTACGGTCCCGCACACCGTTAGGCCGTCTTCCGCTCACGCCCCAACATCGTGCAGCCCGCCTCCAGTGGTGTCGTGACAGGCGTGAATGGAGGGACGAATGGAGACGTGTCGTCTTCAGCGATGAGAGTCGCTTCTGCCTTGGTGCCAATGATGGTCGTATGCGTGTTTGGCGCCGTGCAGGTGAGCGCCACAATCAGGACTGCATACGACCGAGGCACACAGGGCCAACACCCGGCATCATGGTGTGGGGAGCGATCTCCTACACTGGCCGTACACCACTGGTGATCGTCGAGGGGACACTGAATAGTGCACGGTACATCCAAACCGTCATCGAACCCATCGTTCTACCATTCCTAGACCGGCAAGGGAACTTGCTGTTCCAACAGGACAATGCACGTCCGCATGTATCCCGTGCCACCCAACGTGCTCTAGAAGGTGTAAGTCAACTACCCTGGCCAGCAAGATCTCCGGATCTGTCCCCCATTGAGCATGTTTGGGACTGGATGAAGCGTCGTCTCACGCGGTCTGCACGTCCAGCACGAACGCTGGTCCAACTGAGGCGCCACGTGGAAATGGCATGGCAAGCTGTTCCACAGGACTACATCCAGCATCTCTACGATCGTCTCCATGGGAGAATAGCAGCCTGCATTGCTGCGAAAGGTGGATATACACTGTACTAGTGCCGACATTGTGCATGCTCTGTTGCCTGTGTCTATGTGCCTGTGGTTCTGTCAGTGTGATCATGTGATGTATCTGACCCCAGGAATGTGTCAATAAAGTTTCCCCTTCCTGGGACAATGAATTCACGGTGTTCTTATTTCAATTTCCAGGAGTGTATGTGCTGATGGTCTAGGTAAAACAATAGCTGATGTAATAGACAATGAAAACCTAATAACAACTGATGATAACTCACTGACCAAAATAAAGCAGCCACTAGAAAGGAACAGTATGGTAGACAAATGTTTTGCCACTCCCAGTGTTGCACTGAATCTTACATGAGAGGTTGTTCATGACCCTACTGGGTCGAACCATCCACTTGTAATATCTTCATGTGAACAATGACATCCAAAGGCAGAACTGAGTCAAATTATAAATTGAATACATATGAATGGCAAGCTGGATGAGATATATGGAAAAAGAGAGAGAGAAAAGAAATGAGAGTAATGGCTGTAATGGAGGACACCATACAAGACTACACTAGTTTGTTGCATTTATAGAAGATGCAGCACATTCATTCATCTCTATATATAAACCATACATGCCGCATGAAAAGAAATCCCTTGTGTGATGGGATGACAACTGCAAAATCTCAAAGGAAAAAAAAGAGGGAAAGTTTGAAAAACCTAAATAACTAAATGCTATTATATGTTATTTGGGAAAAGATAAAAATGAGATCTGGAGAAAAATTTTATGTTTCGACATACATCATGGTACAAACAACACACAAAATATAGGTTTGTCTGGTTTATGCTGATAGCTCTGCAGTTATGTCCAAATATGAGTGGCATCACTTAAATCGAGCACTTCCATTCTGGTCATACCCAATTCCTGGGCCTGACAATATCCATTATTAGATGTTACATTGTGTGTCGTCTGATGGGCTAAATCACTTATGTAACATCTTGAAAAAATTTGGGTGAGCAGACCAGTCTACCGCAAGAGGCATGCATAGTCCTTACATTGAAAGTCACGGATAAAGAATTACAACATATCAAACTTCTCCCTTTTGCGAACTCAGTTCTTTCAGAGGGATGCAGCAAGCTGGATAGATACATAGGAACATTAAGTACAAAGTTGAATCACTGTGGATTAGAAACATCTTCAACCAGAATAAAATTTTCACTCTACAGAGGATATGAAACTTCCTGGCAGATTAAAACTGTGTGCCGGACCGAGACCTTAGTTCGAGTCTTGGTCCGGCACACAGTTTTAATTTGCCAGGAAGTTTCATCTCCAACCACATGCAAGACGTGTCCCGTACATCTTCCCACTACCACTTCTCCAGTCTGGTCACGAGCATCTCCTACCCCATAAATCATCTGTGAATAAATCATCTGTGAAAGCAGCCATGTGATATACCAACTATGTTGCAACCACTGTGCTGATTTCTATGTGGGCATGACAACTAACAAGCTGTCTGTCTGCAGGAATGGCCATCATCAGACTGTGGCCAAGAGGCAGCTGGACCACCCAGGTGCTGAATATGCTGCCCAACACGATGCACTTCACTTTAATGACTGCTTCACACATGCGCTTTCTGGAATTATTCTTACTAATACCAGCTTTACTGAACTGCACAGGCGGGAACTGTCCCTACAGCACAACCTTCGTTTCTGTAACCACATAATCTAAATCTTCTTCCATCTATACATCCCGTTCCATCTTGCCAATGCATCTAGTATTTTGATATTGTCTACTTCTGACCTCACACCTCTCAACCCCCCCCCCCCCACCTTTCCCAAGCACAGCCTTCCTACACTGCACCCAACAGCCCTGTCCTGTTCCTCCCCTGTCCCTGTATGCTCCCACAGGCAGCCAGCATTTTCCTCCAAACCACACCCCCTCCTTACCTCCACCACTCACCCTAGCAGATTGTTGCTCACATCAGACGCAAGTAGGCTCTTGCGCCGGAGACAGCAGCTAAGCGTGTGTGATTGGTGCTTGTGTGAATTTGGGCATATGCATGCATGTGCATGTTTGTTTCTTTTCTACTTCAGAGGAAGTACTTTGTCCAAAATCTTACATAAATATAATGGCAATCTTTTTCATTGTGACTGTCTGTGGCTCAATGCCTCCTCTGAGTAGAGAGTAGCAGTGAGTCCCTGCCATATTGCTGTTATTCCATCCTGGACTTTCCACTGTTTGATTTAGTTCTTGGGATGTTATGTAGTTGGTTCAATGTGCATTCTTTTCTTTGTAACTTCCACTGTTACATGATGGAGAAAATTTAAGTGCTAAGCCTTTGAAGCTTTAATGTACGTTATGCAGAATTAAACGTTAAATACACTGCTGGCGATTGATATTGCAACACCAGGAAGGATAGCAACTAAAACTTTATTTAATAGCCATGTAAAGTAAAGTAGGTATAATACTCAATTTAATCCATAGACTTTTTTTTCCCTTTTTTGTTGGGGGGGGGGGGGAGTCGTACACAAGGTGGAAAATTTAACAAGCAGTTCTATGAACTCCGGCAGCAAAAATGGCCCTACCCAGCTGTGCACTACACAAACTGAGCTGGAATGGCAGATACACGTATGTAATACCATTATGCTTCAACTCTGTGCTAGGTTTCACCAACTGTAGTGGTTGGTGGATGATGGTGTGCCCAGCTCTCAACAAACCATGACCAGATGTTTTCAATGCGAGAAAGATCTGGATAACATAATGATCACAAAAACCACTGAACACCCTCTGTATCAAAGTAGATCAAGACAGCAGTGGCGACATGTTACCTTGTTGAAAGATAACATCACAAAGTCCTTGAAGATAGAGCACAGCCTTAACATGTCACAAATCCAGTGCCTGCAGTCCAAGTTACTGGCTATGCGAGCCAAAGGTGATCTTATAATGAAACCAGTGATACCCCATAACATACCAGGCACTGGGCCCAAATGGTGGTGACGAATGCAATCTGCAAAGGTTTATTCTCATCAGAGTCTCCCACATGGATACATTCATCATGTAGCTCTATGCAACATCAGGACTTGTCTAAAAAGATGACATGGTGCTACTTTTGTGTCCAGAGATAATGTTGGGCACACCACTCTCCATCCTATTGTCTATATGGATACTTCTCTTGTTGCAAACGGGGTACATTTGGTACATGGCTGTACGATCCACATCAACACAGGCAGCAATACTAGGTTACAATCCTGTTGCTGTTGAATTCTGATACACACTGTACACACTTCTGCTTCTTACACTAGGTATAAATCAATCTTTCCTTATAAACATAGTGTACATGGAATTACTGCTACCTGCTGTATGTGGTAGCACTGAAATGGTAATCACTTTCATACACAAGCATGCCAATTTGATGTCTGCAGCCTTCATGGCACTGCAATTTTAATGCCTTGCAGTGTATAATTTCAATGTGTTGCACAAACATGAACATAAAAAGAAATACAACACATTTTTACTGGGATTTATTTTAATTTACTTAATAAAAATAAATATATTTTACAAAAAGAAACTTTTCACTTCCAGATGCTGTTCATATAAATACCGGCTACCATATACAACAAAATTATAATGATGTTTAATAGGCTGCCTCAGCATTGGTTTAGTTGGTGTACATAAGTACATATTGTAATGCAAAATTCAATTCAATCATGATTAGATAGTATAAACTTTCTACCTTCCTTCTGGGTTTAAAATTTTCAAAGTACAGCAAGTAGATGGTTCGTCAACACAAAAATTATTCAGAAACTTTAGCTGCAGTTGTTGACCAGAATCAGTCTAAACAGGAAGAACTATACATGTCAATGCGTCTTTTTATAGCCCACAACTGAGGTGAACAATATACTGAAGGTAGAGACCCCATGTTATTACACTGGATAAATATTTTTGACAGAAAGTGTAAACTAATATTTCAACATAATTATATACAGAAATGCATCTTGTCTGGAACTTGTATAAATATTTAACTCATTAAGTGGAAGTTAACTTCCTATGTTGATATTGGTCATTTTTACAGTCTTTTTCAAGCAACATTCACAAAGGACATGGAAAAAAAATATGGAATACCGTTGTCGGAATCATAAGGATGACTTGGCTTAATCTGCCTCTGCCGAGGTATGGAATCCTGACATTCATGTACAACCATATGGCTGTTGCACAGCTCCTGGACATTTCCTTCTCTTCAAGCACTGAATACAGACCAGCTCATGATTTGACAACAATTAGCAGTATAATCATCACAAGGGTAACTGCAGCCATAATAATTATACACACAAGTTTTCTGTTCTTCTGCTGATATCTGCTGGCCTTCTGCAGCTGTTGGTAACCCTGATGTACTTCAGCCTGACACTGCTCAATGTTGTAGTCAATCCGGTCCAGAATTGTTCCCTGTTAAATGTACAAAAAAAAGTTTGTGCATAGATTTACTTATGATTGGGAGGTTCTATCTATGTCAGTACCTTAGAAGAAGGGGGGGAATAATATTAAATGCAGCAAATCATCCATCCAAGTGCACACGCTATTTTTATTTTTGCCTTGGAGAATGTAAGAGGTGGGAACATTAATAGTGGCAACCATTTATTTACAATTTACACAAAACAGATACCCATTTCAAAGTTATACTGTCCGCCGTAGTAGTCACCAGCACTGTGTAAAACCCATTCCCAGTGATGTGCTATTTAGGGTATCCTGTGATTCCCACCAGTTGGGTTGATGCTTCAAGTGGAGCAGTCTATTGCCCAACAAATCTCTGTAACAGATCTGAAGTGAATGCCATGAAGTGCTTCCTTCAATTTAGGAACCGAGTTGAATTCACAAGGGCTTAAATCCAGAGAGTTAATGGTTGTACAACATTTACCAGCCCCATCGAGAACATATCAGTCACAATTTGTGCCACAAAACTGTACTAAAGGAATTGAAAATGGTTCAAACCTCCAAATTTTGACCGAGGTTTCCCTCAGTTGTCAGGCAAAGGAAGGACATGGTAACCCCTCCCATTTATTTCCAGTCAGTTCACCTAATATTTGGCTGGTGGTGGGGGGGGGGGGGGGAAGGCTTCTATAATGGGCAGGATCTCCAGCGGTCTGCTTTATTCCATGCAATCATGCAATAGACAATGGAGGGGGAAATTTTATCAAAATTAATATAATGGCCATTTATTTTATTTTAAAGTATTATTTTAATGTATTGAACTGTCCATACCCAACACTTTTGTACACAAATGTTTGCCATACTAAACTATTACAAACAGTGATTATAGACATCATATGGTGCCATGATCTTTAGCAGTTACATGTTGAGGTGTAAGACAAGCACAAAGGTTCTTATAAATGCTATCAGTCATAATGTCAACAGAAGTTAATATTCAAGACTGGTTTTGTTTTATGCCCAGTTTGATACTGTACGACATCCTTTTACAGTCCTTGAAATCTTAGAGTAACATTGGAATGTTTTTTATGCTTCATTAGGATGAGACATAGTTTATAAAGTACTACTATATATTGAGTACAATTTGTTATAAACTGACGGCTGCATCATGATCGGGAATGTCATGTCCATAATTAAATATCATATTCCATCATTCTAACATTCATCTAGAACAACATTATCTCTTCCTATTTCAAATAGGAACCTCCTAGCCATTTGGAAAACAAGCCTGTGACTGATATCTGAATGTGAAAACAAGGATAATTATTTGTATGTCATTCAAAGCTATACTGGGGATTTCAGGGTAGCAATATTGGCTATTCTTGGCACAACCGAAAGAGTGAAATGAATCGAAATCTTAATAATGAAGTCCATCCACTGTCCTTCTGAGTTGTACTTAATTTGCCATTGTGCAGTGTACAGTACTGTCATCATCACGCCTTCAAGCTCTGCACCGTGATGTCAATATGCCAGAAACATTGCTGGGAGCTTACAGTGCATTCTTAACTGAAATTTGCAATGTTGTGGTAGAACATATAAAGAATAGATGTGAATTTCACCAAGTTCTGTAGTATATGATATGCTTCCATTAAAAACATGAAATCTTACATTGGAATCTGTTTGTTAATGTGTGTTAAGTAGCTACTGCTAAACTATTTACCTACGAGAGGACCATTAGACCTGTTGATCACGGATTTTGATAAGTCTTAGATTTGTAGGGGACCTGAATACCTGGCTGGCAGGCTTTTAATGCAATGGCCTTTAGTTACCAAGAAAACCAACATTGAAGTTTTCTCCACAACTCCTGTATCTATAATGTTAGTCATATTTCAGCCGAGTGAGCTGCTGCTAAGGTTCACGGCTACCATGTTAGTTAGCAGTATGTACTCCAATCCTGCCCACCTACTCTACCCTTCTTCTTCTTCTTCTTCTTCTTCTTCTTCTTCTTCTTCTTCTTTTCAATTTCATCATACAGAATATCATTAAACACTGTATGTCAAGCAAAATTATTCAAAAACAGCCATTTTCACTGTTGTAATTTCATTAATAAATGGCTCAATACAGCAAAATTTCTGAAACGTGTATTCCGTTTGTTACAGAATAGATTACAGAATCATCTTATTCCATATTGTTTGCATCACTTGGTGTGCTAGAACAGAATTCTGGGTGGTATTTGTCACAGAACCAAACAAATCACTAATTCATAGAGCACCACGAATATTTAATGGAAGCTACTGCCTTGCAAGCACACAGATTTTTCAGAAGCAATATTGGAAAACACAAATCATTTAAATCAAAAAGATTTTTCTTTCCTCAATCAACTTTGATGAAACATTGCATATTTGATCATTCCTGTGAAACAGGTACACTAAACTGATGCAGAATTAAAGAGTGTATTTTAGTGGAATCTTCACTCGAAGTGATTTCTCTATTAGTCTTTAGCACATCTGGAGCATTTTGAACATTTTATGTGAAAATTTTAACCACCCTACTGCTGGGAAAGTGGGAATACATTTCTGTGGGTTCATTTTTATGGTGCAGGTAAATGTTTCTCTTTCATCTGCAATTACCTGGTCAGTTTGCCCTCCCCACAAATCAATAAGGTAAAGGAATTTTTCCTTAGCCCACATATGGAAGAATGACAGATTTAAGGGGAGTTGAAACACCCTATCTCAACAATGTTCAATTTAGTGACTTGGTTTTCCTGTATTTCAGGAACCACTTTAGCCATTGACGTTAAACTTTTACAGGACATTAAACTGTATGTTTTGAGTCTACTGAACAACAATAACTGCATTTCAGCCATTGCTTTCAGAAATATAATGTTTTAATTACGTGGTTAAAATTTTGTGTACTTTTTTGTATGTTATTCTAAATAATTTAAATTGTACACAACATTATGTTCTTATTTTATTTCTGTTATTACTACCTGAAAATTGGAATACTCTACTTGAAGTGGTTTCTGAGATTTAGGGAAAAATGCAACAGAAAATGTAAATTTTCAGGAATGGCTTCTGAAGTTTCTAAAGACTGTAACTCACTTAATATATGCTTAATTTTTATTTTTTTTTATTTTTAGTCACTCAGAAGTATCCTGCACCATATTGTATACTGTATATCATCTTGATCTTTTCCCCAGTTTTTTCTTCCTGGGCTCCTTGGTGGCCAACTGTGCTGCATACTCTGCTTTATCAATGCGAACCTTGTCCATCTGTTCAAGTTCTCTGATGCAGTTTGCTCCATGTGCTGTAGCATTTTCACCCTACCAATGTTGCCATCATCAAAAGCAATAACAGCATCACTGACACCCCCCCCCCCCACTTCAGTGTCTTCATTCCAACAAAAACATTTTTTGGTAAGAAGCGAGTCCCTGTAAGATTACTGAACGACTCATTGGGATTTTGAGTCTGACCATGCAGACACTTCTTCAGTAATTCAGGATTTGCCAGGTCTCTGTAAATAGGTTTTGTGATATCCATGACTGCTGTTGGAATGGAATGTTTATGGCTGTATGAACTGTTTGAGTACTGGGCGTTGCAGTAATTGCACCATGAATCTGGCCCAGGAGCATAAAGGTGGTGTACTGGATTTTCATCAGTTGACAGTCTGTAGAAGAAGGTAGCCCATACTGTCTGCTTCATTTTCAACAAATCCTCAGTATTATTTCTAATGGTTAACCCATAATACTGCTGTAGTTCATCAATCATTTTGTCTGTCAGCCTGCTTCTTATGGTTTTACCATCAGAAAGGTCTTGTCTCTCAAACTTTGTTTCAACTTCCTCAACCTGGTGCCTATCTTCTTCTGGACAGGACCAACACTACACAGCAATCCTCAGCCTTCTATATAAAAAATTACCAATTTTATTAGATCTTGAAGTAATGCACGTAAAAACTTTAACATTTTCAACCGGTGTAGATTACATTTAAAAAAATAAAATAAAATACTTCCCATGTGAGTATATATATATATCAGGCGGAGCTTCAAGGAATCCTCAGAACCTTAGGCCCCCTACAAAACCTTTCACCTAACTCCATCAAGCTCCAGACCCCACCGACACCCCGCACCCCTACCTTCTACCTTCTTCCTAAAATTCACAAACCCAATCATCCCGGCCGCCCCATTGTAGCTGGTTACCAAGCCCCCACAGAACGTATCTCTGCCTACGTAGATCAACACCTTCGACCCATTACATGCAGTCTCCCATCCTTCATCAAAGACACCAACCACTTTCTCGAACGCCTGGAATCCTTACCCAATCCGTTACCCCCCAGAAACCATCCTTGTAACCATTGATGCCACTTCCTTATACACAAATATCCCGCACGTCCAGGGCCTCGCTGCGATGGAGCACTTCCTTTCACGCCGATCACCTGCCACCCTACCTAAAACCTCTTTCCTCATTACCTTAGCCAGCTTCATCCTGACCCACAACTTCTTCACTTTTGAAGACCAGACATACCAACAATTAACAGCCATGGGTACCAGGATGGCCCCTTCGTACGCCAACCTATTCATGGGTCGCTTAGAGGAAGCCTTCTTGGTTACCCAGGCCTGCCAACCCAAAGTTTGGTACAGATTTATTGATGACATCTTCATGATCTGGACTCACAGTGAAGAAGAACTCCAGAATTTCCTCTCCAACCTCAACTCCTTTGGTTCCATCAGATTCACCTGGTCCTACTCCAAATCCCATGCCACTTTCCTTGATGTTGACCTCCACCTGTCCAATGGCCAGCTTCACACGTCCGTCCACATCAAACCCACCAACAAGCAACAGTACCTCCATTACGACAGCTGCCACCCATTCCACATCAAACGGTCCCTTCCCTACAGCCTAGGTCTTCGTGGCAAACGAATCTGCTCCAGTCCGGAATCCCTGAAGCATTACACCAACAACCTGACAACAGCTTTCGCATCCCGCAACTACCTTCCCGACCTGGTACAGAAGCAAATAACCAGAGCCACTTCCTCATCCTCTCAAACCCAGAACCTCCCACAGAAGAACCACAAAAGTGCCCCACTTGTGACAGGATACTTTCCGGGACTGGATCAGATTCTGAATGTGGCTCTCCAGCAGGGATACGACTTCCTCAAATCCTGCCCTGAAATGAGATCCATCCTTCACGAAATCCTCCCCACTCCACCAAGAGTGTCTTTCCGCCGTCCACCTAACCTTCGTAACCTCTTAGTTCATCCCTATGAAATCCCCAAACCACCTTCCCTACCCTCTGGCTCCTACCCGTGTAACCGCCCCTGGTGTAAAACCTGTCCCATGCACCCTCCCACCACCACCTACTCCAGTCCTGTAACCTGGAAGGTGTACACGATCAAAGGCAGAGCCACGTGTGAAAGCACCCACGTGATCTACCAACTGACCTGCCTACACTGTGATGCATTCTATGTGGGAATGACCAGCAACAAACTGTCCATTCGCATGAATGGACACAGGCAGACAGTGTTTGTTGGTAATGAGGATCACCCTGTGGCTAAACATGCCTTGGTGCACTGCCAGCACATCTTGGCGCAGTGTTACACCGTCCGGGTTATCTGGATACTTCCCACTAACACCAACCTATCCGAGCTCCGGAGATGGGAACTTGCTCTTCAATATATCCTCTCTTCTCGTTATCCACCAGGCCTCAATCTCCGCTAATTTCAAGTTGCCGCCACTCATACCTCACCTGTCATTCAACATCATCTTTGCCTCTGCACTTCTGCCTCGACTGACATCTCTGCCCAAACTCTTTGTCTTTAAATATGTCTGCTTGTGAGATGTCTGCTTGTGTCTGTATATGTGTGGATGTGCGAGTGTATACCCGTCCCTTTTCCCCCCCTAAGGTAAGTCTTTCCGCTCCCGGGATTGGAATGACTCCTTACCCTCTCCCCTAAAACCCACATCCTTTCGTCTTTCCCTCTCCTTCCTTCTTTCCTGATGAGGCAACAGTTTGTTGTGAAAGCTTGAATTTTGTCTGTATGTTTGTGTTCGTTTGTGTGTCTGTCGACCTGCCAGCACTTTCATTTCGTAAGTCACATCATCTTTGTTTATATATATATATATATATATATATATATATATATATATATATAACAGAGGGAAACATTCCACGTGGAAAAAATATATCTAAAAAGAAAGATGATGAGACTTACCAAACAAAAGCGCTGGCAGGTCGATAGACACACAAACAAACACAAATATACACACAAAATTCAAGCTTTCGCAACAAACTGTTGCCTCATCAGGAAAGAGGGAAGGAGAGGGAAAGACGAAAGGATGTGGGTTTTAAGGGAGAGGGTAAGGAGTCATTCCAATCCCGGGAGCGGAAAGACTTACCTTAGGGGGAAAAAAGGACAGGTATACACTCGCACACACACACATATCCATCCACACATACAGACACAAGCAGACATATTTAAATATATATATATATATATAAAACAAAGATGATGTGACTTACCGAACGAAAGCACTGGCAGGTCGATAGACACAAAAATAAAAAATAAAAAATGGCTCTGAGCACTATGGGACTCAACTGCTGTGGTCATAAGTCCCCTAGAACTTAGAACTACTTAAACCTAACTAACCTAAGGACATCACACACATCCATGCCCGAGGCAGGATTCGAACCTGCGACCGTAGCGGTCCACACACAAAATTCAAGCTTTCGCAACAAACTGTTGCCTCATCAGGAAAGAGGGAAGGAGAGGGAAAGACGAAAGGATGTGGGTTTTAAGGGAGAGGGTAAGGAGCCATTCCAATCCCGGGAGCGGAAAGACTTACCTTAGGGGGAAAAAAGGACAGGTATACACTCGCACACACACACACATATCCATCCACACATATACAGACACAAGCAGACATATTTAAAGACAAAGAGTTGGGGTAGAGATGTCAGTCGAGGCGGAAGTGAAGAGCCAAAGATGATGTTGAATGATAGGTGAGGTACGTGTGGCGGCAACTTGAAATTAGTGGAGATTGAGGCCTGGTGGGTAACGGGAAGAGAGGATATATTGAAGAGCAAGTTCCCATCTCCGGAGTTCGGATAGGTTGGTGTTGGTGGGAAGTATCCAGATAATCCGGACGGTGTAACACTGTGCCAAGATGTGCTGGCCGTGCACCAAGGCATGTTTAGCCACAGGGTGATCCTCATTAGCAACAAACACTGTCTGCCTGTGTCCATTCATGCGAATGGACAGTTTGTTGCTGGTCATTCCCACATAGAATGCATCACAGTGTAGGCAGGTCAGTTGGTAAATCACATGGGTGCTTTCACATGTGGCTCTGCCTTTGATCGTGTACACCTTCCGGGTTACAGGACTGGAGTAGGTGGTGGTGGGAGGGTGCATGGGACAGGTTTTACACCGGGGGCGGTTACAAGGATAGGAGCCAGAGGGTAGGGAAGGTGGTTTGGGGATTTCATAGGGATGAACTAAGAGGTTACGAAGGTTAGGTGGACGGCGGAAAAACACTCTTGGTGGAGTGGGGAGGATTTCATGAAGGATGGATCTCATTTCAGGGCATGATTTGAGGAAGTCGTATCCCTGCTGAAGAGCCACATTCAGAGTCTGGTCCAGTACCGGAAAGTATCCTGTCACAAGTGGGGCACTTTTGTGGTTCTTCTGTGGGGGATTCTGGGTTCGAGGAGATGAGGAAGTGGCTCTGGTTATTTGCTTCTGTACCAGGTCGGGAGGGTTGTTGCGAGATGCGAAAACTGCTGTCAGGTTGTTGGTGTAATGGTTCTGGGATTCCGGACTGGAGCAGATTCGTTTGCCACGAAGACCTAGGCTGTAGGAAAGGGACCGTTTGATGTGGAATGGGTGGCAGCTGTCATAATGCAGGTACTGTTGCTTGTTGGTGGGTTTGATGTGGACGTACGTGTGAAGCTGGCCATCGGACAGGTGGAGGTCAACGTCAAGGAAAGTGGCATGGGATTTGGAGTAGGACCGGGTGAATCTGATGGAACCAAAGGCGTTGAGGTTGGAGAGGAAATTCTGAAGTTCTTCTTCACTGTGAGTCCAGATCATGAAGATGTCATCAATAAATCTGTACCAAACTTTGGGTTGGCAGGCCTGGGTAACCAAGAAGGCTTCCTCTAAGCGACCCATGAATAGGTTGGCGTACGAGGGAGCCATCCTGGTACCCACGGCTGTTTCCTTTAATTGTTGGTATGTCTGGCCTTCAAAAGTGAAGAAGTTGTGGGTCAGGATTAAGCTGGCTAAGGTGATGAGGAAAGAGGTTTTAGGTAGGGTGGCAGGTGATCGGCGTGAAAGGAAGTGCTCCATCGTAGCAAGGCCCTGGACGTGCGGAATATTTGTGTATAAGGAAGTGGCATCAATGGTTACAAGGATGGTTTCCGGGGGTAACAGATTGGGTAAGGATTCCAGGCGTTCGAGAAAGTGGTTGGTGTCTTTGATGAAGGATGGGAGACTGCATGTAATGGGTCGAAGGTGTTGATCTACGTAGGAAGAGATCCGTTCTGTGGGGGCTTGGTAACCAGCTACAATGGGGCGGCCAGGATGATTGGGTTTGTGGATTTTAGGAAGAAGGTAGAAGGTAGGGGTGCGGGGTGTCGGTGGGGTCTGGAGGTTGATGGAGGCAGGTGAAAGGTTTTGTAGGGGGCCTAAGATTCTGAGGATTCCTTGAAGCTCCTCCTGGACATCGGCAATGGGGTTACCTTGGCAAACTTTGTATGTGGTGTTGTCTGAAAGCTGAGGCAGTCCGTCAGCCACATACTCCCGATGATCAAGTACCACGGTCGTGGTACCCTTCTCTGCCAGAAGAATGACGATGGATCGGTCAGCCTTCAGATCACGGATAGCCTGGGCTTCAGCAGTGGTGATGTTGGGAGTAGGATCAAGGTTTTTTTAAGAAGGATTGAGATGCAAGGCTGGAAGTGAGAAATTCCTGGAAGGTTTGGAGAGGCTGATTTTGAGGAAGAGGAGGTGGGTCCCGCTGTGACGGAGGACGGAACTGTTCCAGGCAGGGTTCAATTTGGATGGTGTCTTGGGGAGTTGGATCATTAGGAGTAGGATTAGGATCATTTTTCTTCATGGCAAAGTGACATTTCCAGCAGAGAGTACGAGTGTAGGACAGTAAATCTTTGACGAGGGCTGTTTGGTTGAATCTGGGAGTGGGGCTGAAGGTGAGGCCTTTGGATAGGACAGAGGTTTCGGATTGGGAGAGAGGTTTGGAGGAAAGGTTAACTACTGAATTAGGGTGTTGTGGTTTCAGGTTGTGTTGATTGGAATTTTGAGGTTTTGGAGGGAGTGGAGCTGGACGTGGGAGATTGAGTAGATGGGAGAGACTGGGTTGGTGTGCAATGAGAGGAGGTTGAGGTTTGCTGGAAAGGTTGTGAAGGGTGAGTGAGTTGCCTTTCCGGAGGTGGGAAACCAGGAGATTGGATAGTTTTTTGAGGTGGAGGGTGGCATGCTGTTCTAATTTACGGTTGGCCTGTAGGAGGATGCTCTGAACAGCCGGTGTGGATGTGGGAGAGGAAAGATTAAGGACTTTCATTAAGGATAGGAGTTGACGGGTGTATTCATTGGCTGAGTTGATGTGTAGGTGAAGGATTAGGTGGGTGAGGGCTGTGGATTGTTCAGTTTGGAACTGGTATAGGGACTGATGGAAAGAAGGGTTGCAGCCAGAGATGGGAACTTTAAGTGTGAGGCCTTTGGGGGTAATGCCAAATGTCAGACAAGCCTGAGAAAATAGAATATGGGAGCGTAATCCGGCTAGGGCGAAGGCATGTTTGCGGAGGGAATGTAAATAAAACTTAATGGGGTCATTGTGGGGGTGTTGTGAGGGTGACATGGTATTAGAAGGTGGAAAGTGTAACATGAGGCTGAAATGAAAATAAAAATATATGGGGAGAGATAAAGGTGGACTGGAAAGTAACTGGAGATCTGGTGTGAAAAAAGGTGAGAAGGTGTTGGTTACAGCTGGGCTATGTTGGACTTGGGTTGGTAGACAACGATGTGCACAAAGGTTAGGTGGTTGTGTTGCTGCCAAAACACGTTGAAGGACGGAGAAATTCGGGATAATTTCGAAAAAAACTGTGTGTAATATATTAAAAGGAGTGGTTTTGTGGTGGCAGATTATGAAAATGAGGCTAACAATTGTCTGACGAAGAAATAATGACATTAAAACCTGTGGGAAGCGGATAAAAATTATCAGTGATGTTGGAAAAACAGAAATGGAAATAAAGCGAAATTTATTAGAACTAGCCAAAATGGCTGTTTAAAATTTGAAAGGAACTGTTTGTGAACTAGAAATGGTGGATTTTATGATGAGAATAACACTTTATGATGAGACTTACCAAACAAAAGCACTGGCGGGTCGATAGACACACAAACAAACACAAACATACACACAAAATTCAAGCTATCGCAACAAACAGTTGCTTCATCAGGAAAAAGGGAAGGAGAGGGTAAGGAGTCATTCCAATTCCAGGAGCGGAAAGACTTACCTTAGGGGGAAAAAAGGACAGGTATACACTCGCGCGCGCACACACACACACACACACACACACACACACACACACACACACACATATCCATCCGCACATACACAGACACAAGCAGACATTTGTAAAGGCAAAGAGTTTGGGCAGAGATGTCAGTCGAGGCAGAAGTAAAGAGGCAAAGATGTTGAAAGACAGGTGAGGTAGAGTGGCGGCAACTTGAAATTAGCGGACGTTGAGGCCTGGCGGATAACGAGAAGAGAGGATATACTGAAGGGCAAGTTCCCATCTCCGGAGTTCTGACAGGTTGGTGTTAGTGGGAAGTATCCAGATAACCCTGATGGTGTAACACTGTGCCAAGATGTGCTGGCCGTGCACCACGGCATGTTTAGCCACAGGGTGATCCTCATTACCAACAAACACTGTCTGCCTGTGTCCATTCATGCGAATGGACAGTTTGTTGCTGGTCATTCCCACATAGAAAGCTTCACAGTGTAGGCAACTCAGTTGGTAAATCACGTGGGTGCTTTCACACGTGGCTCTGCCTTTGATCGTGTACACCTTCCGGGTTACAGGACTGGAGTAGGTGGTGGTGGGAGGGTGCATGGGACAGGTTTTACACCGGGGGCGGTTACAAGGGTAGGAGCCAGAGGGTAGGGAAGGTGGTTTGGGGATTTCATAGGGATGAACTAAGAGGTTACGAAGGTTAGGTGGACGGCGGAAAGACACTCTTGGTGGAGTGGGGAGGATTTCATGAAGGATGGATCTCATTTCAGGGCAGGATTTGAGGAAGTCGTATCCCTGCTGGAGAGCCACATTCAGAGTCTGGTCCAGTCCCGGAAAGAATCCTGTCACAAGTGGGGCACTTTTGTGGTTCTTCTGTGGGAGGTTCTGGGTTTGAGGGGATGAGGAAATGGCTCTGGTTATTTGCTTCTGTACCAGGTCAGGAGGGTAGTTGCGGGATGCGAAAGCTGTTTTCAGGTTGTTGGTGTAATGGTTCAGGGATTCAGGACTAGAGCAGATTCGTTTGCCACGAAGACCTAGGCTGTAGGGAAGGGACCGTTTGATATGGAATGGGTGGCAGCTGTCATAATGGAGGTACTTTTGCTTGTTGGTGGGTTTGATGTGGACGGATGTGTGAAGTTGGCCATTGGACAGATGGAGGTCAACGTCAAGGAAAGTGGCATGGGATTTGGAGTAGGACCAGGTGAATCTGATGGAACCAAAGGAGTTGAGGTTGGAGAGGAAATTCTGGAGTTCTTCTTCACTGTGAGCCCAGATCATGAAGATGTCATCAATATATCTGTACCAAACTTTGGGTTGGCAGGCCTGGGTAACCAAGGCAGCTTCCTCTAAGTGGCCCATAAACAGGTTGGCATACGAGGGGGCCATCCTGGTACCCATGGCTGTTCCCTTTAATTGTTGGTATATGTCTGGCCTTCGAAAGTGAAGAAGTTGTGAACCTTCTCCTTTTTACTGTAATCCACCATACAATTTTATCCTCCCTATATATACTCAATAATACGTAACCCACTTCCAAACCAGAACCAAAAAATTTTTTTCTTCTTTCAACACTATCGCAGCTATAAAATCCACCAATCCCAGTTCACAAACAGTTCCTTTCAGCTATAATCAACCATTTCGGCTAGTTCTAACAACTTTCACTTTATTTCGTCATTATTTCTTTGTCCGACAATTGTTAGCCTCATTTTCATAATCTGCCACCACAAAACCACTCCTTTTAATACATTTACACGCAGTTTTTTCGAAATTTTCCCAAAATTTCTCCGCCCTTTAACATGTTTTGGCAGCAACACATCCACCTAGCCTTTGTGCACATCGTTGTTTACCAACCCAATTTCACCACAGGATCAACATAGCTCAGCTTTTACCAACACTTTTTCGACTTTTTTCACACCAGATCTCCAGTTGCTTTCTAGTTTACCTTTATCTCTCCCCATATAATTTTCATTTTCATTTCAGCCTCATGTTACACTTTCCACCTTCTAATACCATGTCACCCTTACAACATCCCCACAATGACCCCATTAAGTTTTATTTACATTCCCTCCGCAAACATGCCTTCGCCCTAGCCAGATTACGCTTCCATATTTTATTTACTCAGGCTTGTCTGACATTTGGCATTACCCTCAAAGGCCTCACACTTAAAGTTTCCATCTCTGGCTGTAACCCTTCTTTCCATCAGTCCCTATACCAGTTCCAAACTGAACAATCCACAGCCCTCACCCACCTAATCCTTCACCTACACATCAACTCAGCCAATGAATACACCTGTCAACTCCTATCCTTAATAAAAGTCCTCAATCCTTCCTCTCCCACATCCACACCGGCTGTTCAGAGCATCCTCCTACAGGCCAACCGCAAATTATAAAAGCGTGCCATCCTCCACATCAAAAAACTATCCAATCTCCTGGTTTCCCACCTCCGGAAAGGCAACTCACTCACCCTCCACAACCTTTCCAGCAAACCTCAACCTCCTCTCATTGCACACAGACCCAGTCTCTCCCATCTACTCAATTCTCCAACTTCCAGCTCCACTCCCCCCAAAACCTCAAAATTCGAATCAACACAATCCGGAACCACAACACCCTAATTCAGTAGTTAACCTTTCCTCCAAACCTCTCTCCCAATCCGAAACCTCTGTCCTATCCAAAGGCCTCACCTTCAGCCCTACTCCGACATTCAACCAAACAGCCCTCGTAAAAGATTTACTGTCCTACACCCGTACTCTCTGCTGGAAATATCACTTTGCCACGAAGAAAAATAATCCTAATCCTACTCCTAATGATCCAGCTCCCCAAGACACTATCCAAATTGAACCCCGCCTGGAACAGTTCCGTCCTCCGTCACAGCGGGACAAACCTCCTCTTCCTCAAAACCACCCTCTCCAAACCTTCCAGAAATTCTCACTTCCAGCCTAGCCTCTCAATCCTTCTTGAAAAACCTTAATCCCACTCCCAACATCACCACTGCTGAAGCCCAGGCTATCTGTGATCTGAAGGCTGACCGATCCATCGTCATTCTTCCAGCGGACAAGGGTTCCACGACTGTGGTACTTGATCGTTGCCAGTATGTGGCTGAGGGACTGCGTCAGCTTTCAGACAACACTACATACAAAGTTTGCCAAGGTAATCCCATTCCTGATGTTCAAGCGGAGCTTCAAGGAATCCTCAGAACCTTAGGCCCCCTACAAAACCTTTCACCTGACTCCATCAACCTCCTGAACCCACCGACACCCCGCAGCCCTACCTTCTACCTACTTCCTAAAATTCACAAACCCAATCATCCCAGCTGCCCCATTGTAGCTGGTTACCATGCCCCCACAGAACGTATCTCGGCCTACGTAGATCAACACCTTCAACCCATTACATGCAGTCAAAGACACCAACCACTTTCTCGAACGCCTGGAAACCTTACCCAATCTGTTACCCCCGGAAACCATTCTTGTAACCATTGATGCCACTTCCTTATACACAAATATTCCGCACATGCAGGGCCTCACTGCAATGGAGCACCTTCTTTCACGCCGATCACCTGCCACCCTACCTAAAACCTCTTTCCTCATTACCTTAGCCAGCTTCATCCTGACTCACAACTTCTTCACTTTCGAAGGCCAGACATATACCAACAATTAAAGGGAACAGCCATGGGTACCAGGATGGTCCCCTCGTACGCCAACCTGTTTATGGGCCGCTTAGAGGAAGCTGCCTTGGTTACCCAGGCCTGCCAACCCAAAGTTTGGTACAGATATATTGATGACATCTTCATGATCTGGGCTCACAGTGAAGAACAACTCCAGAATTTCCTCTGCAACCTCAACTCCTTTGGTTCCATCAGATTCACCTGGTCCTACTCCAAATCCCATGCCACTTTCCTTGACGTTGACCTCCATCTGTCCAATGGCCAACTTCACACATCCGTCCACATCAAACCCACCAACAAGCAAAAGTACCTCCATTATGACAGCTGCCACCCATTCCATATCAAACGGTCCCTTCCCTACAGCCTAGGTCTTCGTGGCAAACGAATCTGCTCTAGTCCTGAATCCCTGAATCATTACACCAACAACCTGAAAACAGCTTTCGCATCCCGCAACTACCCTCCTGACCTGGTACAGAAGCAAATAACCAGAGCCATTTCCTCATCCCCTCAAACCCAGAACCTCCCACAGAAGAACCCCAAAAGTGCCCCACTTGTGACAGGATACTTTCCGGGACTGGATCAGGCTCTGAATGTGGCTCTCCAGCAGGGATACGACTTCCTCAAATCCTGCGCTGAAATGAGATCCATTCTTCATGAAATCCTCCCCACTCCACCAAGAGTGTCTTTCCGCCGTCCACCTAACCTTCGTAACCTCTTGGTTCATCCTTATGAAATCCCCAAACCACCTTCCCTACCCTCTGGTTCCTACCCTTGTAACCGCCCCCGGTGTAAAACCTGTCCCATGCACCCTCCCACCACCACCTACTCCAGTCCTGTAACCCGGAATGTGTACATGATCAAAGGCAGAGCCACGTGTGAAAGCACGCACCTGATTTACCAACTGACCTGCCTACACTGTGAAAGATTTCTATGTGGGAATGACCCGCAACTAACTGTCCATTCGCATGAATGGACACAGGCAGACAGTGTTTGTTGGTAATGAGGATCACCCTGTGGCTAAACATGCCTTGGTGCACGGCCAGCACATCTTGGCACAGTGTTACACCGTCAGGGTTATCTGGATACTTCCCACTAACACCAAGCTATCGGAACTCCGGAGTTGGGAACTTGCCCTTCAATATATCCTCTCTTCCCGTTACCACCAGGCCTCAACGTTCACTAATTTCAAGTTGCCGCCGCTCATACCTCACCTGTCATTCAACAACATCTTTGCCTCTGTACTTCCGTCTCGACTGACATCTCTGTCCAAACTCTTTGCCTTTACAAATGTCTGCTTGTGTGTGTGTGTGTGTGTGCGTGCGTGCGTGCGTGTGTGTGTGTGTGTGTGTGTGTGTGCGTGCACACGCGAATGTATACCTGTCCTTTTTTCCCCCTAAGGTAAGTCTTTCCGCTCTCGGGATTGGAACGACTCCTTTCCCTCTCCCTTAAAACCCACATCCTTTCGTCATTCCCTCTCCTTCCCTCTTTCCTGATCAACAACCTCGGGTTGTGAAAGCTTGAAATTTGTGTGTGTGTTTTTCATTGTGTCTATCAACATACCAACGCTTTAATATCTTTGTACAGCACTTAAGTGAACTTCTCTGATTTCATGCATGTCACATTCAAATTTTTTAATTCGTAAGTCAACTTGTCAACTCTTTTTCTGAACAATCTGACCAAATTTCCCTTAGGCTATGTTTCCTGTGTACGTAAGGAAACACAAGGGGTTATCTTTCCTGGGGCAGTTACAGTATACTCTGCTGTGAAGAAAATAATTGAGTTCAACATTAAGAATGAGTACTTTTGTCTGAGTCTGGAATTCTTCTACAGCTGCTAATGCAATGATTGATTTATTAAGAAAATTACTATGACAGAAATGAATATTTTTGAATACTTTTGCTTGACATCACTATTTTATGATGGAGAAAATACAAACAAAATAGTATAAAAATGAAGTGCATGAGCAGGATTTGAACACATTGTTCCAACTCAGTAGTCATGAACTGCAGCCACTGCACTACACTCGCTTGGTCAAAACATAGCTAATGTTTACAAGGTATAGAAGATACGCAAAAATCTTCAACATCAATTTTCTTGGAATCTAGGAGCTATCGCATGAAAAGTTGCTAGTCAGATACTCAGGACAGGTCTCTCTGCAACATACTTGAGAGACATTGAAATGCTTGATTAACAATTCTCATAGTTTCCTTGTTAGAAGCAAGGACAGAGAATACAAGTAAACAGTTATCTAAAAGGCAAGGCCAAACATACTATGACGGCTTCCTGAAAACTACTACCTCTGATTTTTTACGTAAAAATTCTTCAATTTTTTTTAAAGTAAAGCAAATATTATCAACATTCTACATATATATTTATCAACACAGTCACCTAGGCGACGAACACATTTCTCCTAACAAAATATCAGTTTGTTGATACTATCACTGCAGAACATTTGACTTTGTTGACAGAGCCACAACTCACCTATGCTTGCACTGCTTTGTCACTAGCAAAGTGAAATCGTCGAACATGTTCTTTAAGTTTTGGAAGAAACAGATGAAAATCAGATGGAGCCAGGTCGGGACTGTATGGAGAACGATCAATCACAGTGAATCAAAGTGCTGGGTTGTTGCAGATGTCTTAGTGCTCTTGTGAGGTTTGGAATCATTGTGCTTAAGGAGAGGGTGTTCTATGTGTGGATGAACTCATCACATTCGAAACTTGGTTACAGCACTCTGATGCACAGTCATATTTACTTAACCCACCGCCATGTTACACACTACTATTCAGAGTCCTGTAGTGGCAGAGGGCTGTAGACATGTAGACACAAGGAATAAAGATGTAGAATGTTAATAGTGTTTGTTTCATTTAAAAACTTTTACGAGTTTTAATACAAATTGTCAGTACAGCGACATAGTTTTTTCTAAAAACATTAGAAATGGAAAAGTGTTTGGAATTTTTAACAGGATCACATTAGGCAAAAAGAAAATTAGCAGAATAGAATAAGAGAAAAAAAAGGATCAGAAAAAAGTGGCAGATTGGTGAGAGGGGGGGGGGGGGTGTATCTGAAGACCAAACTAAAAGAACACAATAGAGCATAACATCAAAAGAGTGTCATAGTGCACAACAGATGAAAAAAAGAGGGAAGAGGAGGGAATATAAAAGACAAAGGACTAGAAAGGGAAAAATAGAGCATATCATGACAGATACTGAGGGAAACATGAGAGAAGTTAACAGGGAGGGGGTAGGGGTGGGAGAATAAAAATGAACAGTGAATGATGTGTGATGAATGACAGTCAACACCACATATGTCCACATGAAAATCGCAGTTAATAACTAATTCTTCTGACTTCTTATTATAAATATGTATATACATCTGAAGAACTCACCTGATCAGCAACCATATGGGCCAAATCCCTGAAGACATGATTCAGTTCTGCAATAGACTTCACAATTGCCTGCACTTCTTTCTCTCTCTGCTCCACCATTCTGGTGTTCTCTTCCTCCAGCAGTAACAGCTGTGTCTGTGAAGCTGCAGCAGATCCAGCCATAGCACCAGAAGACCCAAACTGCCTGTCAATGTGGTCAATGTCCGAGTCTACTTCCCAGTCATCTACACCTGCATGTGTTGCAGACCCTGGTAGCGTCCACGGTTCATCTGGGATCTCAAGAGGAGAGGCCAGAAGCTGACGAGAACGTTCCTCACGAGAATCTAGTTCTGTAGGTAAGGACAAGTAGCATTACTATAGACGTTTTAAAATTCCTCTGAAGACTGTGTCTGTATAACAAAGAAAATTGCATGGCAAATGATAAGTCAGGTAACAAACACAAATGTGTAAAATCAGGTAACAAACACAAACATGTAAAAGTGGAAGAGACCATTTTGCCTTATTAATAGATGATGACATATTTTGCTTATGAATTCTTCTACCCCTTCTTGGTAGAAAGAGTTCATTGTTTATTTTCAATCTTAACTAACGGTTTTTCTTTGTTCTACTAGCATTTGTTTCTTTTGAACCATTTTTTTTACTTGTGAGGTCATCATCATAAAACAACTGACAAGCATCTAGAAGTTACACAAGTGGACACTAATCAGTTGTTTCCTGACAATGGTCTATTAAGCTGAAAACTGGTTCAAAATAAACAAATATTGGCAGAACAAAAATGCAGTTTATTTGTTTTCAATGTTACATATTCTGTTTGTTTCAGACCATGCTACAGTAAGTGCAAACATAGCTTAATCATCTAAAATCACACAAACAACTTGCAATAATTATGTGAAGCATTGTGAAATGAAAATGTTGTAACATTACAGCCCAAATTACATAAGACCATAAAACATTAGTCACCTATTAATTCTGGTACAGAAATTGTTACGATTTATGTAAAATTAACGACAAGTTTAAATAAAAAAAAAATGATTGAAAAGTGCACTGTATAACTCACTCTTCAGATAATTTGTCTGCGTTCGGCGGAATGCTACATAAACATCTTGCAGTGCAGACACAAGAGCGGACACCACATTGTGAGAAAGGCGGCCAGGACGGTCTGCCCTCCCCCCTACAGTCTTTCCTCCACCACTCTGTTGGCGGACCTGCTGCAGCAAGCGCTGGGCAGTGCCGAACATCTGTCGGGCACAACCGTACGTGTGGAGCACTGCAGCAGTACCAGATGGAAGAGTGTGTACGACTACAGCATGAGAGTCATTGCATTATGAAGTGACCTCCCAGCATAAATAGTGAAGTTGGAATTAATGTGCCATTTTCTTAACAGATGCTAAATTATTTTGAAATATCTATGTTAAAAAACTTACAGGGCTATAAAATACCCAGTTCGGTTAGCACTGTACCATTGTTTATAATATAACCAAATCCACAATTTTGTCATAGTCTTTCTCTAGTCTTTCACGTCCCTAAGTATAAATCATAACATACACAATAACAAATAACATGTAACTGCAAAGAAAAGTAATTTTTCTGTTTAAAAAGAAGGCATTATGTTACTGACTGTCATTCCTCCTCATTCCTTAACTAAGCATATACATGGGAAAGCAACATCTAAATGATCTGTACAAAGGTCACTATGAAAGTTTTCATGCCTGGATTAAATATTTACAGTGGCTTATAACACTTTACACTGCACTGAATCCTTGGAAATCTGAAATGGAACTAACAATTTTATATTTCTTGGGGATACTGCTCGAACTTGTAATCAGGTGTACATAAGCGATTCTCCTTTGTAGGAAACACCATTCCTTTAATATTTTCTTTATGTCACACTATCATGCCATGACTGCTTACCAAAAAGTGATGGACATAGAAGCGGTCAGAAAGAGTATATCATGACAGAGAAATTCTGTGTCTATCCTTGACTGCAGAGTGCCTTTCCTCAGGACTGTGAAGACCCCTGGCAAGTAGCCATAACTTGTCTTTTGTCTCTTCTATCTTGTGCTCCTCAACTCTTTACACATAAAATAAGTTCCAGCTGTTTGCTCCAGGGTCTATTAAATATGCACAAAGGTATTTTTTACCTTTAAGCAAATAGGGTTTGTTCTGGTTATAGTAGGTACACCTTAACAACAAAGCCACTATTCATATCTTGACAATAGTTCTGATACAGAAAAATTTTTCAGTTCAGTAATTTCTGAACATCTTAGAGTTATGAGAAACATATCTGCTCAATAGCCAGTGAATGATACTCAAATGGAACACATTTTCCAAGCTAGAAGGAGGCTGTGTTGAATGACATGCACTGTTTGTACAAATAAATACCATTTATCTCTTTAGTGTTATGGCACAGAGAACTGGTAGTCGTCGAAATTTGCATACGAGTAGCAAATCTTTCCACTGTGCCACACGAAACTGGCCATTATGACTGTGGAGCATGTTTCCTTTTAAGAACTCACGGTGCCATCTGAGTATTTATTTACAATGTAGGAAAAGATAGATCACTACTTACTGTAAAGAAGACTTGTCAAGTAGCAGACAGGTGCGATTAAAAGACACTCACATGTAGCTTTTGGCCACAGCCTTTGCCAGTCAAGACACGCACATGCACCCCCCCCCCCCCCCCCCCACACACACACATTCTGGCCCAAGGTGCTGGAATTGGTGGTCATGTGTGATGAGGTGTGCTTGCTTGTGTGTGTGTGAGTGAGAGAGAGAGAGAGAGAGAGAGAGAGAGAGAGAGACACTTTCTTGACTGGCGAAGGCTGTGGCTAAAAGCTACATGTCTTTTAATTGTGCCTGTCTGCAACTTGATGTGTATTCTTTAAGGTAAGTAGCAATTATCTTTTCCTACATTCTAGATATTCCTATCTGGGGTTTCCACTGTCTGAATATTTTTTTATTTTTATTTGTTTATCCTTTCATCTCAGCATTATCTCACAATGATACAGGAACTGACATGGTAATAAAGTGAAAATCAGTAGCTCAAAATATAAACAAACATATGGTACATATAACAATGGTTTGTGTGTATAACAAATACACGATTTGTATCACATTCAAAAATTTATTCATCAATCCTTCATAAGACAATTATGGCAACAAAACATTTATTACCACCAATACGACTAATTTTACAGCATCACATGGTACCCAATGATGGGCACTGTGTCATCTGCTATTACATATTATAGTTTCATTACTTTTAACATGTTTTATGTAATATGATGGGCCTTTGAAAAGTCTGTGCAAGTCCGAGAGATGGCACCACCGGCACGTATCGAGGTCATGTTTAGTTAGTAGCATCTTTGGAAAGAACACACACACCAAGTTTCAGCCATATTGGTCTATTTCTTTGTGTTTGGCATTCGTGTTAATCAAGGAAGTCGAGTGATTGTCAAAAAATGGCCAAAGAATAATTTCGTGTGGTGATTAAACATTACTTTATGAACGGCAAAATGCCTCAGGAGACTAAAGAGAAGCTTGATAAACATTACAGTGACTCTGCACCTTCGATTAGAACTGTTTATAAGTGGTTTCAAAATTTGTGGAGTGGCCATATGGGCACAAGTGATGCTGAATGTTCTGGATGCCCTGTGGAGGTTATGACTTCAGAAATCATTGATAAAATCCATGATGTGGTGATGGACGACAAAAGAGCTAAGGTTCATGAGATTGCTAGTGCTGTGGGCATCTCGAATGAAAAGGTACATAATATTTTGCATAAGCATTTGGGAATGAGACAGCTATCCGCAAGATGGGTTACGCGATTGCTCACCAAAAACAGTATTGTGTTAAGTGCTGCAAGGATGGTTTGCAGCTGTCCAGGAAGAATCTGCAGGACTTTAAGTGTTGTTTCGTCTCTGTGGATGAAACATGGATACATTACTATACTCCTGAGACGAATCAACAATCTAAACAATGGGTTACCAAGGGAGAATCTGCACCAAAAAAGGCAAAGACCAGTCCTTCGGCTGGAAAGGTTATGGCGACTGTCTTTTGGGATTTGCAAGGGATAATCCTCATCAACTATCTGGAAAAGGGCAAAACTATTACAGATGCATATTTTTCATCGTTACTGGACCGTTTGAAAACCAAGCTGCTGGAAAAACACCGGCGATTGGACCACAAAAAAGTCCTTTTCCATCACGACAATGCACCGGCACACACCTCAGCAGCTGTGGCCGCAAAATTACTGGAAATAGGATTCCGACTAGTTTCACATCCCCCCTATTCTACAGACTTGACTCCCTCGGACTACTATTTGTTCCCCAATTTGAAGAAATGGCTGACGGGACAAAGATTTTATTCAAACGAGGATGTGATTGCAGCAACTAACAGCTCTAGTTTGCACACTTGGACAATTCCCTTTCTTGGGAGGGGATCAACAAATTAGAACAGCATTGGACAAAGTGTATAAGTCTAAAAGGAGACTATGTTGAAAAATAAAAAAGGTTTTCCCCAAACACATAAGTAGTTTTTATTTTTGCATGGACTTTTCAAACGCTCCTCGTAATTATTAGCCTTTGGCTGAAAGATGTGCACGTTGAATTCAGCTAAACCTAGGAAGGATCTGCTGATGGTATATTATTCACTGTTCCACAGCCATATTGTTCTACTACTACTATAGATAAAATGAGAGAAGGATCATAGCAATAAACAGGAGACTGTATCCTGCAAACCCAACTTCACACATCTAGGAGTGATGACAATTTCCAATCAATATGTCTTCACTTGTCTCATGTATGGCAAAGAAGATCATGAATCATTTACCAACAGGAGTGACATCCACAATTATAATATGCGCAATAAGGAAAACATACACTTCTAAAGCCGTCAGTTCTCCATGACATGGGCACTTTTCCAACAGTAACTCTAAAAATTTTCAACCATCTAAATACTAAAATGCTGTCCAAACTTGGCAAAATTTTGAGGAAAGATGTCACAAAATCTATGCCAAAAACCACTCTTTGACAATGAAGTAGCAAACTGGACTCCCTAAACAATGTACTGCCATATGAAATGAAGTGAACATGTAATTGTTAAAAAGTTCTCACTCTATATGTCATTAAATGTTATGCTATAAGTATGCAAATTTGTTCTGTATTATTACCCATATTTATGCTAATTTTTTTCTTGTATTATAATGCTTGGGTAATCTTAACCTTCTAACACTGACACAGTTTATCTAGTCTTGACTGACAAATGATGTAAGGTAATGTAAATGTGGCATAACCAGCCAAAGAAACTTTTACACTTTTATTTTTGTTGGGTAAAACATGTAGTCTTGTATTATCATAGAATGTGATAAAGCAGTATTTAATATGACTGACAAATTCACTACTGATGATCTCTTAGCATCCTGAAATTAGCTTACATATGTCACTGTACAGTAGTCACGAAATATACCTTGTATGTATTGTGCTCTGTACCTGGTCTATGCAGTGTTAGCTACCTAAGACCTGCTGCCCTAAATATGTCCAGAACAAGTAAGCATACCGATGTGTAGTTTTTGCAAAGTTACCGAGAACAAGGTGGCAAATATTCCAACAAATATGTAAGTAATTTTTAACATTTACAGCTACATTTTTTTTGGAGCATATACTTTTTTGTAGCACTGGAAAGAGCTTTAAAAGAGGATTTCAATAACATAGTAGGTGTGTCATTTATTAGTCTGTGCTGTGCTATTGTAGCTGTCAGATAACTTGCTCATGAATGGTACTCAGACTTTCACAATGTATATGACAGTCGAAAAAGCGGATACAGTTTTTTTCTTTCTTTTTTTTAATGGAAAATACTTTGTAGTGTGATTGTATGCTGAAGCATTATCTCACAATCAACATATCACAGTGGGACAGCTTGCATGTGCAAGCGGTATACACCAAAGGAGTGTTCTGCAAATACTACATCCCATCACATTAATTCATTGCACATTTCACTCCGTTAACAGAGGCTTTCAGAATCACAGTTTGCCAAATGATATCTACAAAAACTGCAAAGTGACGTGGCACATCTATACAAGATTTTGTTCATGGATGATGCATTGTTAACAAATTAAGGGCAAATCAATCTTCAAATATGTTCCACTGCTCTGGCTGAGAGTTATAAATGAAGATATGGTGCATCAACGGGTGGTGCAAGCTTTTCAAAAATCGCAATATCTTCTTCTTCCTCTTTTTTTTGTATAAAACTCTCAATAACTACAACTAGCATCTCACAGGAAATAAGGCAATGCATGTGGTGGCACAACATCGCAGATGTCCCTCCCATTCCACATAGATCAACTACAATTCTTCACGGAACATTTGGAGGTCACTGGATTGACAGTTTGGGGAACACAAAATGACTTGCATACACACCAGGCTTAAAACCTTTGGACTTTTATCTGTGGGCAAAAATAAAACGAAATCTACAAGGAAAGAGAGACAACTTCTGAAGACATGAAATGCTGTATAACAAGGGCTTGTGCTGCAATATATCTGATAAAATTCAGTGTGTATCTCTTTATAGCATGTATCAGTGCTCCAGGTCAAGATTTTGAGTACTTGATATGACAGTCATATTAATAAACTCATGAACAAAGTTGTGTGTTTGCTTACTTATGGGACATCAGGGCAGACATTTGTGAGCCCTGGTCTCCAGACAACAGCACAGTGGTTTGCAACACTTATCTAGTTACTGTTTGACCAAGTTCTACATGTTATGTCATTGTAGTCCTTTCCAAAGCCACAGAAAAAAGTAAATACTTCCACTAAGAAAGGCAATAAATGCCAGTCTCATTATCTGTCGCAATTATTGATAAAAACTATCTCCAGTTGCCAGCTAATTTGTGTAAAATATTTGTGGCTTTTCATTTTCCTTAAGTTTTCGTAGACCTGGCTCACATTACCAGTGGGGGGATGTGGGAAGGAGGGGGGGGGGGGGGGGGGCGGCGAATCACCCATCTTCATCCAGTCATTAATAATGTCACCAACATATTGGAAATCGTCAGGTGACACTGCACTTTGTAAGCAGCCACTCAAACTTGCATCAACTTATGATTTCCCAATCTGGTGAAATCAGACTGCGACTACCTAACTATATATGGTCAGTGAATTCCCATAATTTTTTTTTTAACATTTATGAATTGAATGAGCGTTGAAACTATTGTAGCAATAAAATTTTTCACTGTTCACTCTTTTAACAATTTATCAAACTCAGCCATTGAGTCAGCACTACAGTGGTACCAACTACAAACTAACAGTCGGCCACCAACAAGCATATGAGAAGATTTAACCAATATTAAGTATCAAATCAGATTTCTTCTTAGGTCTCATAAACTGATGTAGAGCCGGGAGAGCGATGTGCTGGCAACATGCCCCTCCATATCTGCATCGTGTACACCTATGGGCTGAGGAGGACACAGTGGTCGGTCAGTACCACTGGGCCATCATGGCCCATTTGGGTGGATTTTTATAGAGGGAGGATGGAAAAGCAGTCCCCCCCAGGCACAAGTGGATGTTATCCTGCATCCACATTTACATATACACACATAACTTCGATACTACTGCACAATGTATGATGGAGGATAGTTTGTACTGTTACTAATCATTTCTTTTTCTGTTCTATTTGCCCATGAAGCAAGGAGAAATTGATTGACTGTATAACTCTGTATAAGTCTAAATCTCTCAAATTTTGTCCATATGGGCCTTACATGAGATGAATGTTGGAGGCAGTAGAACTGTTCTTCAGTTGGTCACGAATGCTGGTTCTCTAAAATTTCTCAATAATGCTTCACAAAAGAAAGTATCCTTCTTTCCAAGCATTATCATCTAAACCCACAGAGAATTTCCACAATACTCTTGTGCTGACCAAACTGACTGCTAACAAACCTCTGAATTGCTTTGATGCCTCTCTTCTATTTGATCTGAAGGGGATCCAAACACTTGAGCAATACTCAAGAATAGGTAACAAAAGAGTTCCCCTTTATAGATGTGCTGCATTGCCCCAGAAATCTCTCAATAAACTGCAATTGGTGATTTACCTTCCCTACAACTAACCTTATACAGTAATTCAATTTCATGTCATATCCCAACATTATGCCTAGATATTCAATTGATATAAATGAGTAAAGTAGCATACCATTGTTACTGTTCCTGAACATCCTCATTAAGTTCCCGTTATCCAAGTTTGAAGCAAGCTACGATTCGTCATACTAAATAACAATTATGTCCAGTTAGACTTGAATCCCCTTACAGAGGCTCAGTTATGACACTTTTCTATACACAACAGTGTCAGCAGTAAACAATCTTGTACTATGGACAACCCTATCCAACAGATCTTTTACGTACATGGTGAACACAAGCAATCCTATCAGACTTCTCGAGGCATCTATTACATTTTCTTTGTCTCTAATGAATACTTGCCATTCAGGAAAATCTAACGCATTCTATCAATTAAAAAGTCTTTGAGCCAGTTATATATCTGAGAACTTATTCTGCATTTTCGGACCTTTGTTAACAAAATCTGCCTGGTGGCCTTCACCCATGGTTTGCAGGATAATGTGAGTGGAACGGGTGAATTACGGTTTCTAACTCACGCTAATTTATGGACCGAAGCTTTTTGATCTCTAAAACACTCAATATATTTGAATTTAGAATGTGCTAAAGCATGCTGCAGCAAACTGATATTAAGGATACTGGTGTATAATTTTGCTCACCCATCCTTCTTCCGTCCTTCTTATCTACTTTTTCCATTTGTTTGGAAACATTCAATGTGAGTGAGATTTACAGTAAATGTGAGCTATCAGGAAGACCATTGCCTCAGAGTACTTTCAATAAACTGAATTGGAATTCTGCCAGGGCCTTCCATCTTAGCTGCTTTTTAACATCAGGTCTGCTTAACTTCTTCCGTCCTTCTTATCTACTTTTTCCATTTGTTTGGAAACATTCAATGTGAGTGAGATTTACAGTAAATGTGAGCTATCAAGAAGACCATTGCCTCAGAGTACTTTCAATAAACTGAATTGGAATTCTGCCAGGGCCTTCCATCTTAGCTGCTTTTTAACATCAGGTCTGCTTATTTAAATATCCATTTGAGAGTTTGTAAAGCAGCTGAATGACGTCAGTTGTACAACCATCCTTTTAGAATTATTTTAAATTCAAGATTTAAGATTTCAGTTTGCCTATTGCTGCCTTTATTTCTGCACCAGGCTGATCAACGAACAATTGAATAAAATTTTTCAATCCAATCAGAAATTTTAACTGAAGCCAGAAGTTTATAAAATAATCTGTTAGGTGAGTACATTTTTTATCTATCGTATTACATTATGTTTTCATTAAATGTTTTGGAATTTTCTACTTTGAGTTTTTTCAGCTCTCAGTTCCGAGTGTAATTTGCAAGCAGTAGCTTTCTTGGAAAGTGAGTAAATTCTGGGAGTTTATTACCAGTCCTTTGGCAATGCAAGTTAGAGCTTGATATTCTCAGTTTCTATAATTTTTTGGTGATTTGACCTCGTTCCTTGTATATGGACTCCTGAGCATTCATCAGAGCACAACAAACAAGCACACTCCCTACAGGGATTAGTGACCCAATGTCATTACACTAGTAGCCGCCACAGTTACAAATCAATAAATCCTTAGAGATAGCTAGGAGAGAGTTTTTGCTCCTTAGGGCAGGTAAGTGGTCACTGGCATACTACTTACAAAGCAACTGGGCATTTAATCACAGTGTAATGGATCTGGACAAGGTTTTAAGTTACTGTCCTCTGGGAAAGTATGTGCTGAGCAAGTCCGTTAAGGATGAGAAAAACCTGAGCTGTTTTAACAGTAAAATTTGAAAAATGCTGAAGAAATAGAGATTGTAGCTTTCTCTGATCAGGAAAGAGTACACAAATGCTGACAGACAAAAGTTGTATAAATCTGTGTATCTTTAAAAAGAGATATACAATATGCATATAACAATTTTCACTGTCATGTATTAATGAAGAACTTTTGGTAATTCTATAAAATACTAGCCTCAGATAAGTCGTTCATTGATCAGTTTGATGTGGAAATAAAAAACAGTGAAAGGAAATCTGATGCCTTAAATCTTGCATCTAAAATTACTCAAACAGGGCAGTTGTGCAGTTATCATCATTCAACTGCTGCACAAATTCTGATACCCGGATAGGTGTTTACACTGTGTAGTGAACTCCTTACCAACAAAGCGGACTCTTATAGTTCTTCTCCCCATAGTAATCTGCAGCTAAAATTGTCTCCAATGGGAAGGGCAAAAAGAAGAAGAGAGAGACACTGCTAAAATAACAGGGAGTAAAAGAACACTGGCTGTTGTATGGCATGCCAATGTCGGAAACAAATCGCATGATGAAGAATGGTAACTGAATACATGAACCAAGAGTCAGTTGTGAATCACAATGCTCATTTATAATTTTCTACAGCTCATAAATAAAGATAGCTGGTATTTTGTTCTATTAGGTTAGAATTCAATTTTTGACAAAATCAGGGTTAGAATACAAGTAGATTATTGCAATGACAAACATATATCTCAGAAAACACTAAACATTTATAACAGCAACAGTATTTTTGTCTTGAAATTCATTGTTCCATCAATTCACAAGCAAATTGTCGCATTCCACAAGTAACATTATATGCCAGATATCAGTCAATTTACTAAGCAACCAGGTCTGTTGTCAAGCGCTGTTTCACAAGCTGCTGGGTATCAACTTCCTCAGTTCACTATTTTACACTCTACTCTGTTGAATAACACTTATTATTGGAACGACAATTTTCTCTACAGGGTGGAGAAAACTCATGTCACAAAATTTTAACCCTGGATAGATGATGCCAGTAGGAACCAAAATTACTAATGTTGTGTAGGTCGACAATGCACCATTTTAAAACTACGGAAACTTGGTGCCACACGCTCCAATTGGCTGTGGGATTACCCTGTTGCTGTTCGTCAGTTAACGGGCAGTGCTACAGTTGTAGGTTCACACAAACATACAAACAAACATCCCTTGCCTCGTCACTGCCCCAACATGATACGCACGTGGGTCGAATAGGTCTTGCTGTTTGTCTCCACCTCACATCAGAGGCATTCACACGTAAGCTTCACTTTAGAGCACACGCACATCACCTGCGATTTAGTCATACAGTAAGCATGGCAGCACAGTATTCGTTTGAAGAACAAAGAGATACGGTTTTTGTTTATGGACTAGCCGACGGTAATGTGCACGAAGCTTGACTGTTGTAGGAGGAACAGTACCCAACAAGATGCCACCCACACCTGCAAATGTTTATAGCAATTCACCAGAGACTTGGTGAAACATGGTGATGCTGGAAGACCTCAAACATGACAGGATGCTGCATTTGAAGAGACTGTTCTCGAGCACTTTGAGGAAGCACCTACGACAAGTACTCGAGTGGTTGGACAGCCAGCATTCATTTAGTTTCCACCCTGTCCAAGACTATGAACACAAGCTAGGGTTTTGCCTATGGTTTCTGCGACGTTTTTCACGAGATCCCGACTTCCCCGCCATTGTGTTGTTTACTGACGAGTGCACTTTCCATTGGGATGGCCTCTTCAACACTAGAAACATTCATTACTGGGCAAGGGGAAATCCTCACATTAAGGTCCACGGGCACCAGAAAAGATTTTCACTCAGCATTTGGGCACGCATTGTGGGTGACCATCTGATTGGGCCAGTCCAATCTACCTCCTTGACTTACCAGGGCAAATTACCTTCACTTTTTGCAAGAAACTCTACCCGGCCTGCTGGAAGATGTTCCCCTCAGCATACAGATACGCATGTGGTTGCAGCATGATGGGGCGCCTGTACATAGCCGTCATGCTGTGCACAGATATTTAAAAGAACTCTTCAACGGCCTGGTAACTGGCCGAGGTACTCATAAGACACAGCCCCCATGATCACCAGACCTCATGCCATCGGACTTTTTTCTGAGGGGATTCTTCAAGGTTCTAATTCACCCACCCAGATGCGAACCACCTAGAAACGAAGAGGAATTAATGGATCACACTGAACATGCCGCCAATCACATCAGGGCAATGCTAGGAATCTTCAAAAGAGTTCTACAAAACACGGTTCGATGTTACGAAGCTCGTGCCACGTCAGAGGGTCCCAGTTCAAGCACCTGCTTTAAATAAACTATGTCCTAGCTACAAAAAAGGCTCTTTTCAGGGCGGACATAATTTGTAAAAGACTTTCTGTCTGAGAACTAACAGCTGTTGATGAGTTTTTGTCCGGTATGTCTTATCATAAAACTACAATGGATGCATTGGGAGCCTGGCAGATCCACCTCCAGGCCCCCACAGTGGAAAGCTGTTGTTCTACCACCGAGTGTGTGGCCCACCTTGGATACATCGTGATCTCCGGCAGGCAAAGCATTCGTGGTCATGAATTGTCCCAGATCATCCGGCAACAGGGCAATCCCACAGCTAATCGGAGGGCGTGGCGCCAAGTTTCCATAGTTCAAAAACTGTGCGTTATCGACCTACACAACATTAGCAATTTTGATTCCTACTAGCATCAGCTGCCCAGGGTTACAATTTCATGACACAATTTTTCCCCACCAAGTATACTATTCACATTACCTATATTTAATAGCATAGAAGTTGGTTTATTTTCTCCAAGTTACCACAGTTTGTTGGCATGACACAATTACTACCATGTTTGAAAATACACAGTAATTGAAAAGTGATAAATTGTGAAGCAATTTAAATCATAACAGCATCCAGTCTAGTCTGATATCGGCCACAACTAGTAAAACAGCAATCTAGATTACTAAACTGATGAAACCCACAATTTGCAAAGTTACTCTTGGCGATGATGTTGAAGGGCATTTCATAACCTAACCTCGAACTCGGGCTGTGCTATAGGTCAGTTGCCAGCATATTAAGTTTTCTCCCATTCACAATAATTGGCTTTGCCAAATCTCAATCACATTGTCACATTCCAACCTAGTCTACACCTCGAGCTTCGCTACATGTCTGTCTGTTCTAGGTTTTTCCATCACATAGTAAATACGAAAATCAGTAACCAGCCTTAAAATGCATGAATACCAGACCAGTAAAAGTATTCTGGTGCTCTCCATGTTGACAACAAATATAATCAAATTGTATATATATATATATATAGGGAAACATTCCACGTAGGAAAAATATATCTAAAAACAAAGATGATGTGCACATCTTTAAATATGTCTGCTTGTGTCTGTATATGTGTGGATGGATATGTGTGTGTGTGTGAGTGTATACCTGTCCTTTTTTCCCCCTAAGGTAAGTCTTTCCGCTCCCGGGATTGGAATGACTCCTTACCCTCTCCCTTAAAACCCACATCCTTTCGTCTTTCCCTCTCCTTCCCTCTTTCCTGATGAGGCAACAGTTTGTTGCGAAAGCTTGAATTTTGTGTATATATATATATATATATATATATATATATATATATATATATATATATAAAAACAAAGATGATGTGACTTACCAAATGAAAGTGCTGGCAGGTCGACAGACACACAAACAAACACAAACATACACACAAAATTCAAGCTTTCGCAACAAACTGTTGCCTCATCAGGAAAGAGGGAAGGCGAGGGAAAGACGAAAGGATGTGGGTTTTAAGGGAGAGGGTAAGGAGTCATTCCAATCCCGGGAGCGGAAAGACTTACCTTAGGGGGAAAAAAGGACGGGTATACACTTGCGCGCACACACACACACATATCCATCCACACATATACAGACACAAGCAGACATATTTAAAGACAAAGAGTTTGGGCAGAGATGTCAGTCGAGGCAGAAGTGCAGAGGCAAAGATGTTGTTGAATGACAGTTCGGATAGGTTGGTGTTAGTGGGAAGTATCCAGATAACCCGGACGGTATAACACTGTGCCAAGATGTGCTGGCCGTGCACCAAGGCATGTTTAGCCACAGGGTGATCCTCATTACCAACAAACACTGTCTGCCTGTGTCCATTCATGCGAATGGACAGTTTGTTGCTGGTCATTCCCACATAGAATGCGTCACAGTGTAGGCAGGTCAGTTGGTAGATCACGTGGGTGCTTTCACACGAGCTCTGCCTTTGATCGTGTACACCTTCCGGGTGGAGTAGGTGGTGGTGGGAGGGTGCATGGGACAGGTTTTACACCGGGGGCGGTTACAAGGGTAGGAGCCAGAGGGTAGGGAAGGTGGTTTGGGGATTTCATAGGGATGAACTAACAGGTTACGAAGGTTAGGTGGACGGCGGAAAGACACTCTTGGCGGAGTGGGGAGGATTTCATGAAGGATGGATCTCATTTCAGGGCAGGATTTGAGGAACCTTCATGAAATCCTCCCCACTCCGCCAAGAGTGTCTTTCCGCCGTCCACCTAACCTTCGTAACCTGTTAGTTCATCCCTATGAAATCCCCAAACCACCTTCCCTACCCTCTGGCTCCTATCCTTGTAACCGCCCCCGGTGCAAAACCTGTCCCATGCACCCTCCCACCACCACCTACTCCAGTCCTGTAACCCGGAAGGTGTACACGATCAAAGGCAGAGCCACGTGTGAAAGCACCCACGTGATTTACCAACTGACCTGCCTACACTGTGATGCATTCTATGTGGGAATGACCAGCAACAAACTGTCCATTCGCATGAATGGACACAGGCAGACAGTGTTTGTTGGTAATGAGGATCACCCTGTGGCTAAACATGCCTTGGTGCACAGCCAGCACATCTTGGCACAGTGTTACACCGTCCGGGTTATCTGGATACTTCCCACCAACACCAACCTATCCGAACTCCGGAGATGGGAACTTGCCCTTCAGTATATCCTCTCTTCTCGTTATCCGCCAGGCCTCAATCTCCGCTAATTTCAAGTTGCCGCCACTCATACCTCACCTGTCTCTCAACAACTTCTTTGCCTCTACTCTTCCACCTCGACTGACATCTCTGCCCAAACTCTTTGTCTTGAAATATGTCTGCTTGTGTCTGTATGTGTGGATGGATATGTGTGTGTGTGCGAGTGTATACCTGTCCTTTTTTCCCCCTAAGGTAAGTCTTTCCGCTCCCGGGATTGGAATGACTCCTTACCCTCTCCCTTAAAACCCACATCCTTTCGTCTTTCCCTCTCCTTCCCTCTTTCCTGATGAGGCAACAGTTTGTTGCGAAAGCTTGAATTTTGTATATATATATATATATATATATATATATATATATATATATATATATATATATATATGGGCGATTCTCATTGGGTACCGGTGCTATCTAATATCACCAGACTGGCTATGAGCAACATCAATGAACAGCCATTAGCACAAACACAAGAGCAGCTGACATTGCAAATTTTAGTCTGGTGGAGTTCTCTGAAGAGATTTCAGCAATCTGAAACTGTGGTATGGGAACAAACAATTGTTAAATATTAACCACCCTCCTTGTCAATGCCTTTTACAATTCATGAAACAACCATGAACATTTTAAGAGATATGCTGAACTGGCAATTTGAATGTTATTTATATATTGTCATTTCTGGATTTGGGGAATAAATCAAAAAATAGTGGAAATCTCTATCTTCTGGTGCATATTATGAAAGGTGCTCAATGATGGTCATACATTCACAGTATTCTAAAAGAAAGCTGTATGTCAATGACTGAACTAAAAAGTTTAAGTAAACTAGTTCATCATATGGTGTGGCTTTATTTTCGAGCAGGCTAATATCTATCTATTTCATACTGTCAGAACACTAAACCATGTACAACTCCTTTTAGGAACAGTTCAATGAACATGTTGATGACTTACAATGTCTTCTCAAGTCTACTCATTACTGCAGCTTCAACATTATTGGGAATGTGTGGTACGATTAGAAAAACTAATCTGGTCTAAATTTATTACTGTCACATTATTACCAAAAATAAGTGCCATGTTGCATAACAAAGAACACAGAAAACAATTCAGGCATTGTAAGCACCCATTTGGCATTAAGTGACACTTGAACAACTATCTAAAGCCAAATTTACACTTGTTCAGAAGCCATCCCACGACACCATGTTCAATGCATGGCGCCACAGCGATTTCACATTTATTTAGTTCCTGTTGCCCATGGTATAGCACAACACAGTTTACTATAAGTTTCTTCATTCATCTTTTCCAATTCCTCACCAAAGTCCCAACATTCTGGATCATAAACATACAATGGATCAATACATTTAAATTAAAAAGTAATTAATGGGTGGCTTTTCAAGTCTTATTTGAAGTTCAACAGTGGCCCTACAAATGTCATCTAGTATTTTTGAATGAATATGTCTACAGTCAATGAACTATTGGGTGGCTGGAGGAAGTGAAATAAAAATACACACATCAAAAAAAGTTTTGCATCACCCCATTTCCCAGAATTCCTGAGGATAGATGTTGACTTTGGATGTTGTACCACAGACACAGTCCCTTTGACTGTTCAGAGATGACACTAAACCCACCCAAAGATGTAAACAACCATGCATGAGCAGCGCCTATTAGACAGAGCAGGTCCAACAGCCGATCAGTTCCAGTCATTCCACCAGGAAGGAGATACACGGCCCGTGTTGTCTGTAGTTCAACCATGCCTAGACGGGCAATACCGCGGTTCGATCGCGTCCGCATTGTTACTTTGTGCCAGGAAGGGCTCTCAATAAGAGAAGTGTCCAGGTGTCTCGGAGTAAACCAAAGCGATGTTGTTCGGACATGGAGGAGACACAGAGAGACAGGAAATGTCGAATGACATGCCTCGCTCAGGCCACCCAAGGCTACTTATGCACTGGATGACCGCTACCTATGGATTATGGCTCGGAGAAACCCTGATAGCAACGCCACCATGTTGCATAATGCTTTTCGTGCAGCCACAGGATGTCGTGTTATGACTCAAACTGTTCACAATAGGCTGCATGATGCGGAGCTTTACTCCCAACGTCCATCTTTGCAACCACTACACCATGCAGTGCGGTACAGACGGGCCCATCAACATGCTGAATGGACCGCTCAGGATTGGCATCACATTCTCTTCACCGATGAGTGTCACATATGTCTTCAACCAGAAAATCATCGAAGACATGTTAGAAGGCAACCTGGTCAGGCTGAACGTCTTAGACACACTGTCCAGTGAGTGCAGCAAGGTGGAGGTTCCCTGAGGTTTTGGGGTGGGATTACGTGGGGCTAATGTACGCCGCTGGTGGTCGTGGAAGGCACTGTAATGGCTGTATGATACGTGAATGCCATCCTTCGACCAATAGTGCAACCATCGGCAGCATATTGGTGAGTCATTTGTCTTCACGGACGACAATTCGCACCACCATCATGCACATCTTGTGAATGATGTCTTTCAGGATAATGACATCACTCGACTAGAGTGGCCAGCATGTTCTACAGACACAAACTCTATTGATCATGCCTGGGATAGATTATAAAGGGCTCTGTATGGAAGATGTGACCCACCAACTACTCCGAGTGATCCACGCTGAATCGCCATTGAGGTGTGGGACAATCTGGACCAACAGTGCCTTGATAAACTTGTGGATAGCAAACCAAGGCGAATACAGGCATGCATCAATGCAAGAGGACGTGCTACTGGGCATTTGAGGTACTGGTGTGTACAACAATCTGGACCACTACATGTGAAGGTCTCGCTGTATGGTGGTACAACATGCAATGTGTGGTTTTCATCAGCAATAAAAAGGGTGGAAATGATGTTTATGTTGATCTCTATTACAATTTTCTGTACAGGTTCTGGAACTCTCGAACCGAGGTGATGCAAAACTTTTTTTGATGTGTGTAATATTCCAATGTCATAATGTTTTCTTTCCCATCTCATGCATAGGTCAATAACTACAATGTATGAAAATAAAATGAAACGCAAAGAAAAATGAAATGAATGAACTGAACCACATGTTGTAGTTACGATGACAACTATCACACCAAAGAGATGTACAGTCACCAATGTTTAGTAAGCCCATACAACACTGCCCGGCATCATGTGAATGGTATGGCAGTCATCTACTACAGTGGAGATGTACACTAGCTCCTGGGCTGCTATGTGCCATCTGGATTGCATCACCCTGTGTCATGTAGGTGTGAAAGCCACCATATGGTTTTCTATACCACAACATAGTACACAATAATTTATAGGAGGATAGTGGACAAGTGTGAAAGGGGTTAAAAGTTGGTAAATCTCTATTTAATCATGTCTATTATTGTGCTTCCATTATTCTGATAACCATCTGACACTCCCTTAACAGAAACAAAAAGTTAAAATTAATGTATCTACCCAATACCCATTTAGAGAATACTAAATGGAAGTTTCAAAATGAATGTACTGCCAAGAGAATATGATAAAAGTATCTACTATATATATTTAGTACACACTGTAGTCACAAGTCTACTAACCCTGGATATATCCTGTGTCAATGCCTCGATACGTTGTTCCTCCTCTGAAGAGTCATCTAGTGTTGGACGATGTAGGTGACGTGAATGAAGAGCTTCCAGCTCTTTCACTTTGGATCGTAGTCTTGATAATGTGTACTGTGCCTCTTCCAGAGCATCCGCCCACATTGGTGGCTGATTACCACTACCACGGCTGTTCCCTGCATTTTGTCGCAATTCCAGACCACCTGACTCAGGATCGGAAACCCCACCAACCAACGTTGTCCGATCTGATACATGCTGTAAAAAGATAGACAGTATATATAAGGCTGCACCTTGATTCCTTGGAGAGAATGTAAATAAAAAGTGCACCATAAGTGGCAAACAAAACAAATATGTGGAATAGGCAGATTTTAATTACAGACATGCATCAACAACCAAAGAAGATTGTTGAAGGGTCAATAATTAATAAGTTGTTACAAACTGACGACAGTTACTAAAATTCTTAGTGCGTTATTACAATTGTAAGCATTAACTTTTAATGCTTTACTCGTTTTACAGTACATACAAATATTCATCACAGTTCAGGTCATTCCAAACTGCGAAAATGTAAAATAATAGGCCAAAATCTTTCATCCAACGTTGTGTGTCTCGATTTAATAACAATAATAAAACTTTGCTGGAAACCGCCTGGATAACGAGAATGTCTATTTCCGTTGGTCTCAGGTGTTCAGTGTCCTCAAAAACAAAGCGATCGAAATAACAATTACCCTGACCAACAAAATAATTCTAGAGATATTTCTTGTTATATCGTACTACTAATACAAGGTATACAGATGATATGACGTTACACAGTAGGTTTAACAAAACTTAAATCCGGCAGCAAACTATACACATAACCTTTCTCGCCTTCTATTTACCTGTTCGGAATAAAAATGACGACTTTGCATAGCATTGTTGCGCATCAAAATAAAAACATCTGTTAAACTTCTTGTCGTCATTTTGTTTAGTTACTTTCAGTTCGCGTCTCAACAGATTATTTACATTTTACGATTACAACCATACTGCTTACGCTTGACAGTTAACTTAGCATAATCGATTCTCGATTAGGAATCGATAGATTCTGAATTGATATGGACGTGTATCGTTAAAGAAGTGTCCTTCCTTTCTGCCATAACAAAAGAAACAAAAAGAATTCCTCACATTTAAACCGAAAACGTTTATCATATAGCTAACCAGGCTTATGGCTAAAAAGGTAAATTACACCTACTCGAGTGAGTTACGAGTGGAATATCTTCCAACGAGCAATTTTGATTGTTCTACTGTGGCGCGCTCATTTAAAGGCAAATATTATACATGTCCCACTTGATTTTTTGCTTCATGTTAAATTGGACAGCTTTTGTGCTCACGCACTTCTACGAGAAATGGAATTAAAGCAGTCTGAATGACTGCGCTATAAAATAGTGTGTGACAAGCAGTGTTATCCTCCGTTAATCAATGCACAACGAAGAAAACATCAAAACATAAGTATCTTTCCAGCTTCCCTGGAAAACAGGAGAAACATATCATTGTTAAATACGACGCTACACCCATAAAGGTTCATAGGTTAGTAATATTCCATTGTTAATCACTGCGATATTACAAATATAAAGAATAGATGTAACTTAGTGTATATCAACGTTTCTTAATCCTATCGGTAAGTGGAAATCTTTTCAGTGTCCACTTTTGTCATGGATTCCCTAGTTTGTCTCTATACTGTGTTATTAATGCAATATTATTTTAAAAAATAAATCTAACGTTCTTAAACTAAGTTAAATATAAAATAAGGCAATTAAACCAGAGATATTTTGAATTTCAACTGCATGAGATGTATTGGGCCTTATTTTTTGCAGATATACTTAATCTTAGGCTTTATAGATGAATGTTGGATTCTACTGACAAGTTTGGCGTCAAATCTGTAGCGGCATTTATGGTTGTCGACACGTAGCCTAAGCTGAGAACCCCGACTTGCACATGAATGTAATTGAAAATGGTAAAAGAGTTGGCACTGCCTTGAATATGTTCATTTTTTAAAAATACACAAGAATTCGCTTAATAGCATTAATTTAAATTTCCCTTCAACTGCGAATGTGGTAGTAGAGATATGCACAAAGTATGATCCTCCAGTTTTCATACTGATTTCTTATTACATCGCTACATTCGTCCGTTTCTAAAGAAAATTAGCAGTATTTTCTTCGTATTGATTGCTCGATCTCTGATGCTTGGAACTGCCATGCCATTCGAAAGCGGTATTCTAATTCTTTCGTTTGCTGATTTTTCCCTTAATGTATTTTTTTACTATCTCCATAGAAGAAAGTTTAATCAGGTATTCAGCCAATGAGAACACTTCAGTACCGTTGAGCTATCTGATAGCTGACTAAGAAGCCTCAGTTACCTTTTGATTCCCTTTTTTGTCGTTTTTTTTAAAACTGTTTTCGATATTTTGTTACAGGATGAAGCGGTAGTTTTAGAAAAGACACTCTACAGCCTTGTACAGTAGAATAACGGAATTATCACCGGTCCAATGGGCTAATACATTGGAGACCAAGCCCGAGTATAAATCGGGCGGCAAAGTTGTGTTCAAAACATCGCGCGCAAGTATAGATCGGGCAGCAATTTTCTCGACGCACGAGCCATCTATCGTTATGAAACTGGACTCAATTCATATGAGGACAATGTACGGACGTCTCGCTACCTGGCTGTTGAGAGGTTATGCCTCCTGATGTCAATTTCTAGAATTGCTTTGAAAGAAACAGCGGTGAACGTAAAAGCTCTTGTCACGACTGACTGAGCCAATGTGTGCTCACGTTGTCATGAGTTTCGTGCGTATAGGCAGTTTACTTAATTCTGCTACATATATGTCACCTCTGTTGAGTGGACAAGACATTTTTTAAGCTCAAGAAGAAGTCAGTGATGCAGAACCTGAGCGAGTAATGACTCAGTGGGAACAGGATGAAGAAAATTCATAGTCAGGTACGGTGCATCTGCTAAAATTTTCATCGCTAATATTGTTGCTACAGATATTACTGCTGTAATTACGTTTCAGTTAAGTTTTATTTGTCTTAATCTCATCTCCCTTACAGATGAATCTCATAATAAAGCAGCATACAAGACGGATTCCCAAGATTTGGTTGGCGAAGACGAGACAATTCACTGGCCAGACAAGCATGAAAGAAACAAATTGGAATTGCTGTGAATCCAACATACCTCTCTGCATGCCAGGATACTTCAGACTTTTCCATTCAAAAGCCAGTTACATGTGAAACTGTTCAAGAACTCACCTCGCACTTAGTTTTGGGAGGATATTTACAATTTTTGCCCTCATTATTCTACAGCTTGTAATCTATCAAAGAACTAAAATAAATATGAAAAGTAAACCTTGAACCTTGGTCTGTTTTAGTGTGTATTACCCTTTAAGACACATCAAACAAAAAAGTGCCAGTAACGTTTCAAAAGACACCATAAATGGCTGGTTTTCTGAGGAATAATATTTCCAAGTGGATTGTCCTCATAGAATCAAAGCATTGCATGTGAATGGCTTCACGGCCAAAAATTTTTGTTTTCTTTTATTCATATTAGATTAGCAGACCCGCAGCCAATTACTTTTTTTCGTATATTTTGACCAGTATAGTCGATTTCAATCTAATTAAGCTTCATTAAGTGGCATCACTTTCGACTACTCTTGAAGTGTTCTGAGTTCACGTTGTATTCTGTTGTGGCAAATAATGACATTTAGAATGCATGGCACAACAAAATGCAACTTGGTCCCAAACAGCATCTAACAGTAACTGACAGTAGCAGGCGCCACCTATCGCTAAACACCCTTCAAACAATATCAAATAATCACACAGCAAACCACAGCTCAAAAATAAAAGAAGTTGCGGTACTTTTCTTGTTGATACACAACTGCATAGTGATAATTAGAGTATTCTTAGACATTTGTAAACAATCACCAATATGGATATCATAGTGTAGCAATTGACCCCTCCATGTAGAACAAGATGTGCAAGCCACATCAAGATGATGATGTGCATGTCATTGGCAGCTTAAGTCAAGTGGTTAGAAGAGAAAGCTAAATTAAAAACATTTCTACTCGAGAAATTTTCGGCAGTTTAAGTGAATCTATTGTCAAATCCTAAAACTTGGCCCATTTTTTTTAGCATTTTTATGTACGGGATGGTCAGAAACAGTATGAAAAGCTTTTAAGGGTTTGCAGGGTAGATTGTACTGAGAAATGATTGTTAACAAAAAATTCGAAACATTGCGTCGTTTCCGACTTAATTAGCATTGAAGTCAGTCAATCACGTCATTGCGCACGCAGATTCAGGCAGCCCGCCAGATAACAGTTCTCAGAACATAGAAGATAGCCCATGAGACTGCTCAGCCTTTTGTTAGTGCTCGATCCTGCTACTGTCCCAACGCCAATTTTTGTATAGCTCTCTTCTTCAGTCTTAGGAAACCAAACGAAGAACATGGCTACCGACCCTATCTGGCGGCCATTTGAATTTACGCGCAACGGCCTGATTTGGCTAACTTCAATACTAATTAGTTCCGAAACGACGCAAAGTATCGATGTTTTTTGTTAACGATCATTTCTCAACACAATCTACTCAATAACACCCTTACAAGCTTTTCAGACTATTTCTGACCACCCTGTATACGAGTTATGACTGTTATTGCATGTTTTTACATGCGAACTGACAGCTGAAATATCCAATATTTCACCAATGTCAAGTTGCTCTCTATTTAGCGGCCCCTAGATGCCGTAGGAACTTAAATGCTATTCCATGGGATTTCTTTTCCCAGACGATGTTTTTAGATGCATAACACCCATACGCTATCTTATAGTGTGTAGTGGAGCGTACGTTCACTTAGGTCCAGGTAAACCTACATATTTTGCTATAATTTCTCGTTGCTATCATAAAAAATTAGACGGATTTTTCAGTCAGATATTTATTAAGGTATAGAGATATGATACCCTCCCTCTCATATTTAACGTTTGCTGCAAATCCCTATTACATCCTCTGTATAATGCTTTTCCTAATTTCCGCATGACTCTTGTGTGTGTGTGTTTGTGTGTGTGTGTGTGTGTGTGTGTGTGTGTGTGTGTGTTTGTGTGTAGTCATGTGACTTTGAGGCAGGTATCATACAGATGGGTCAAAATATTATAACCGCCTGCTTTACAGCGTGCTGGTCTATCTTTTGTATCCAATACAGCAGCGATTCTGCATGGCATGGTTTGGAGAAACCCTTGGAAATTTTCCAGTTCCCTTCATATCCCGTGTGGGAAATTGAGATTTTCCATCATTCCGACAGAATTCACTATAATTCAAATAACTGCAGAATCCCACTCAGTGATGTGTGTTTTTTGGAGAGCGACACTAATCCCACAACAGGAGGAAATTAGTGGTTGTAGTTTTGACAGGCGACAGTAATATCCACGAAATATACACTACTGGCCATTATAATTGATATACCAAGAAGAAATGCAGATGATAAAGGGATATTCATTGGACAAATATATTATACTAGAACTGACATGTGATTACATTTTCACGCAATTTGGGTGCATAGATCCTGAGAAATCAGTACCCAGAACAACCACCTCTGGCCGTAACAACGGCCTTGATACGCCTGGGCATTGAGTCAAACAGAGCTTGGATGGCGGGTACAGGTACAGCTGCCCACGCAGCTTCAACACGATATCACAGTTCATCAAGAGTAGTGACTGGCGTATTGTGACGAGCCAGTTGCTCGGTCACCATTGACCAGACGTTTTCAGTTGGTGAGAGATCTTGAGACTGTGCTGGCCAGGGCAGCAGTCGAACATTTTCTGTATCCAGAAAGGCCCGTACAGGACCTGAAACATGCGGTCGTACATTATCCTGCTGAAATGTAGGGTTTCGCAGGGATCGAATGAAGGGTAGAGCCACGGGTCGTAACACATCTGAAATATAACATCCACTGTTCAAAGTGCCGTCAATGTGAACAAGAGGTGACCGAGACGTGTAACCAATAGCACCCCATACCATCACGCCGGGTGATATGCCAGTATGGCGATGACGAATACACGCTTCCAATGTGCGTTCACCACGATGACGCCAAACACGGATGCGACCATCATGATGCTGTAAACAGAACCTGGATTCATCCGAAAAAATGACGTTTTGCCATTCGAGCACCCAGGTTCGTCGTTGAGTACACCATCACAGGCGCTCCTGTCTGTGATGCAGCGTCAAGGGTAACCGCAAGCATGGTCTCCGAGCTGATAGTCCATGATGCTGCAAACGTCGTCGAACTGTTCGTGCAGATGGTTGTTGTCTTGCAAACGTCCCCATCTGTTGACTCAGGGATCGAGACGTGGCTGCACGATCCGTTACAGCCATGCGGATAAGACGTTTGTCATCTCGACTGCTAGTGATACGAGGCCGTTGGGATTCAGCACGGCGTTCCGTATTACCCTCCTCATTGGATCTCGACCAACGCGAGCAGCAATGTCGCGATACGATAAACCGCAATCGCGATAGCCTACAATCCGACCTTGATCAACGTCGGAAACCTGATGGTACGCATTTCTCCGCCTTACACGAGGCATCACAACAACGTTTCACCAGGCAACTGCTGTTTGTGTATGAGAAATCGGTTGGAAAATTTCCTCATGTCAGCACGTTGTAGGTGTCACCACCGGCGCCAACCTTGTGTGAATGCTCTGAAAAGCTATTCATTTGCATATCACAGCATCTTCTTCCTGTCGTTTAATTTTCGCGTCTTTAGCACGTCATCTTCGTGGTGTAGCAATTTTAATGGCCAGTAGTGTAAATTGCACCATGCTTTACACCCGTCACAGAAAACGGTTTGGTGGCGTGGAGACAGAACTCGTGGTACCAGCCACAAGTACTTCCCCATATCACACATCTCAATCATACACGTGCATGGAACTCCACGAATTACTTGCTGCATCCAGCTTTTATATTCAGAAATAGTTATAGTTTTTATGTTTGATGCATTTTAGATCGCACATTGCTGCATACGAAATTTAGCTGACTACATTGTCGACCATTAAAACTGCAGCACTAGAAAGGAATTTCAATTTTGTTCATACACACGTAAGAAGAATGCATTATTTTATTTGTAGCTGATTCTATGGTATAGAGGGTGCAGTTACGCGGATGAACTCTTTCTGGAGAAGCAAGAAAGCATTTATCTGGACAGGTTTCGGGGAAAAACCATCGATTCAACTTGCGGCTTGAACTTGACTGTTAACAATTTACACTACAACAGTTTCCATTTGTAGGAGTCTCGTCCTTGTCCATTTGCGGTTCTGGTTTTGCCCTTCTTATGTGACCCCCAGTGCTTTAGTTAAGCGAGAGCTGGTGAAGAATGGTGTAAGGAGACAAGTTGATGTGAAAACGGGCTCTCTTGAAAGCGTCGTATGCATATGGATTGTAGTTTGGCCTTACTCACTGCAGAGTTAAGATTAATACTACAACAGTTAGTGTTTATATACGTAGATACTCTCTGATGAACAGACGGAGAGAGAGAATTTTCAGTGTAAAATTCACGTTTTTGACCGATCGAGGTTCTCAACAACAGATAATTTATAAGCCAGTGAAGTGGACTATAATGCATGATTTACTGATAAAGAAATTACAATGACATACATTTCACTTATCTCTATCTCTCTGTCTCTAATCTTTAGTCATTTCTGACTCTCCGTAACAACATGAACTGTGGCACGCCAATTTCTTCTGTCCTGCACTTTCTCCCATAGGCTTTCGAGGTTGGAATCCATTATCTTAGCGATGCCATCGATCCATTTTATCCTATGCTGCCCTCTTCTCCTTGTGCCTTCGATCTTCCTGCATCAACTTTTTTCCAGCTAATTGTGTTTCCTCATAATGTGCCCAAAGTAGGTCAGGTTTTGTTTTAGTACGAGATCTTTGAAAGGGCAATCTGGTGTTATGTAACATACGTACGGGGAAAACGTGATGAAAATTTTAATGGCAAATGGTACAAAGACAGATGATAAAATCAATTTTTTACTGACGATCTGTAATTACGTTGCATAAAGATGCAACGCTCAAGAGGTCAAAGGACTCTAGATTAAAACTGAACATTTTGAACTTCTGTCATATGTTTTTTATTCTCGCCCTTTATTCCTTTTTCAGATGATACCTTCCAAAGCGTGCCGTGTTCCAGAGGCATTCCCAGGGGCTCTCAGGAAGCAACAACTTCCTCTCTCTGCAACAGAACTCTTCATGTACTTCAGACGAAGGTCATGATAGACCCAAAACGATACTCAGATCCTTTCACTGTGGTGTTACGTTTCATCTGTAATCATGTTATCAAACGGATTGTTGAGAAACGGCATCAAATAAATCAAAGAAAATAAAAACGAACCAAGAACTGAAACTAAGCAAAACATTATTTCTCTACCATAGCCGGTAGGTACTTTCTGATTCACTTATTATACTCTCCTGCACGCAAAGGGAATGGGGCTGGACTGTTTAAATTTATCTTTTTTTCACAAATTTAGCTGTGATTGCGAGACCGCTACTTCAACTTCGCTGGTCTATTCTTTTCTGCCCACATAAGTGATTTCGTTCAGGCGGTGCACAGATATCTCCTAGAGAGATTCTTCATTTCCGACCCGCAGTTTACCTTAGAATCACAACAAAAATTACGTGATTACGTCTGACTAATAATTTAAGGAGAGGGGGACGGACATCCTTAAACCACGTGACCTTCCTCGGAAATCTAACTGAATCTTGCCAGTAATACATGTTTGCATCTCAGCTGACTTATCGCTGGGTTTTCATAAATACATATTTCAGCCCTGCATTCGACAAAAAAAAGGGAACAACAATTATACAATAAGTAACCATATCACAAATTAGTTTCACCTATCAGATTTCTTGTTATTGACACCTAATGACTTACGAAAGTAGTGGGACAACCTGCGCGTCACCCCACTCTCCATTGTCGCCAAATGTACTCAAAATGGCGGATCCAAGACGGTGGCGATTGATATGGCAACATCGCAATGACGTCATGGTGGGAAGTTCAAACTTTTAGGGAAAGATAGGTCAATTGGACTACCTCCACTAACCTGACCCCCTCCCCCCCCCCTCCCGTCCACCAGAAAATGGTGGGAAGTTCAAACTCCATCAGGACAATGCAACACACCATGGCTACCTCTACTAACCTACGAAAACGGCGGGAAAAATGGGTACTTGGGCTATCTCCACTAACCTAAGTCATACGACCGCCACCTCTTCCCAGGAATTGGCGGAAAAAGACTCAGCCTGTGCTGGATAAGATGGACGTAAGTCTTTATTTAAACAATTTGAGGCAGTACTGCCATCAAGTGTTTCACCCCGAAGGTCTGAAGTCCAACTGACCCAGTACACAGTACTGCCACCTCATCCCTCCTGTGACATAATCCAAGATGGAAGTCTGGAGTGGGGGAAATGGCGGGAACCAATAGGGACCCTTACTTTAGTCACGTGTTAGACTTCAGCCAGTAGGACAGTCATACCCGGTCACGTCATTGAGGGGGTATAGGGCAGGCTCAGCAGCTCTGGGACCTCAGTCTTGCTCAGTAGCATCAGAGGAAGAAGAACCATGAAACGTCAACAGCAGTCGCAATCCAACACAGTCCTGCAGAACAGGAAGAAACGGAAAAGTAAGTATCCCATATCACACCTTTGTCTGTGGTTACATTACTATTATTATTATTGATTGTTTTCACATCTTGGTCCATGTGTAATGCTTCCTCATCTTTGTTCAGAAGTAGCCCTCGACGCGTCCAAGCTCACAGGATCGAACGCCAACATGCCGATCTCTACTGCGTCTGAACCTGTAGTAACCTCGGCTGCCATCTTGTCGAGACCTGCACCGACCTCTGGATCTGCGGCAGCAACAACCCCCAGCATGTCTGAACCTGTAGCGACCATGTGGGATCCTGTAGCACACATAGCCCTCTTGCTGGAGCAGGACAAGGAGCTGTTGTTGACTGTCCCACTCATCGATTTATGTGATGAAGACACGCGATCTGCTGGCAACACATCGAACGCTGCTGGTGGCCCTAAACAACAGCAAGATGGAGGACAGTACTGTCACAAACATATGACCCATCCCAGCAGAACATCCCTGTGCTAGAGCAGCCACAGAGTGCAGATGCTGTGAATAAGAAGGCACTGAGTGTGAAACGTCCCCTTTGAACAATTATACACGACTGTGCATAAACTGACACACAGTATTTTTTTAGCGCAACGCAATCTGACTTTCAAAAAAATCCCTACAAAAGAATGGCCCTGATTAACATTAAACTATACCTTTCACAAATCACTTACCTCACAAAAATCTTCGCTACTCAAGCTACTGCAATACAGCGAGCGCCACTACTGCCAGCTAAATAAAAGATTCAAACTACTGAAGGCACTAACTACTGATAGGCATAGTTAGCAAATGAAAGATTTTGATAGAGAACAACCAATGTATTTACCTCAATAGTCATAATATATGTAGCAGTTCATGACAAATTTCAAAACTCCGCCATCTCTCTCCCCACATCCACCACTGCTGGCGGCTCACCTCCAACTGCGCAACGCTACGCGCTGTTCACAGCCAGCTGCCTAGCACTACAATGGCGAGTATTACAACAATGCAAAGCAGCCACAGACTGCACACAGCACAGCCAGTGATTTTCATACAGAGGTGGCGTTACCAATAAAAAAACCTAAACAGCCTACTTACATAGCCCCCATGCTACCCATAAAAAAAATTTACAAATTTTTTTGGGCACTGGCCAATACAGATTTGAAAAAATTTTTCATAATTACAATAACAAAGAAATCAAATGCACACACTTATTGATACAATGTTGGTCAAAAGCTAAAATTTTCTCACAGTCCATAAAGACAGTCCTGATCATTCATCACATTGCAGTGTTTTTGTGTTTTTCTCAAAGTCTGAGCAGTAAAAGAAAATGCACACGGAAGTAGTGGATTTCCATGCAATCTTGAAGAAGTAGCGTTGTCCTTCCAACGGAAAGACAGTACTGACTCTCGACATGCAGACAGGTCATGGGCCACAACAGAGCAAACCCACAGCGGAGTCAATCGAAGTTTTGAAGAATATCGTTTGGTAGGTCATCACAGAGCAGACCCACTGTAGTCCTGGTAGAGATTACGGTATTGGTGGGCCACCAGAGGCGCAGACCCACTGCAGTCCTTGCAGAAATAATGGTACTGGTGAGTCATCAAAGATGCAGACCCACTGTAGTCCTTGTAGAGATAATGGTACTGGTGGGCCACCAGAGGTGCAGACCCACTGCAGTCCTTGTAGAGATGGCCAGCAGCCATCTGTTGTGACTGTGCAGGTGCACAATCACGATTGAAGAGTCTTGCGGATAATATAGCAAGTCCATAACCACCACTTGTGCACTCACAGAGTTTTTGGAATTGTCCTTAGAACCAGCAATGCTGTTATCCAGTCCCTTGCTGAATTATTAACACACGTGCAAACACCAACAGTCCCTACTTCTCACATATTGTCCATATACTATGACCAACAGAAACGTGTGCAGTGAAATGGAACTTACAAGTTACTTAATTTGATGACCTGGTGTCAATTACAATTTTATAACATAAGAATACAATTACAAAGATACAAAATACATCATTAAAGAACATAACAATACAGATAACATTTGTAGTACAGGCTTTACAACAGAATAGAAATAAACATATACAAGAATGTTACAGGAATTATGAGATAAGTAGATAAATAAAATAATGAGAATAGTTTTCGAAACATTAATTTCACACATGAGAATTGAAACAGAACAGAATTAATAATGTGTAAACATCTTTACAAAGAAAATTACATATTATAAATGCAAATTATATTTGAGGATAACAGTATTCCTTGTCATTAGTGAATGTAGCTTAGTACCAGAAAAATTCTACAACGTAGCTTTTGGTACTGCAGTATTTTGCGAACAAAACCTTTTTTGTTCTTGGAGATCTCCCTTCGTTCATCATTATTCCCAAAAAGTCCTATCTGTACCTCTTTTTCTGTATTCTAACCATATTTCTTTCAAAATAAATTTGGCTCATTGTACAATACTCATTTTGGTCCAAAACGTTTTCATATACATTCAATGCATTTCTTTCCATTCATCACAACTAGTTTCTTATATAGTCTACCCCCTCTTAAGCTAACTTAAATCTACTGAGCTCAGATGCTAAACTAAGGGACGAGGCAATGCAGCAGCACATAAAACAATTAACGCAAACAGCAATGACAAAAAAGTGCAGATTTGCAAAGGAAGCAGCATTTTAGAAATTAGCGAAGCAATTGCAATATTACGACTAATATAAGGCAATGTGCAGCAAACAAGAAAAATAAATCTGGCTTAGCAGAGTAACACAAATTAAAATTCAGTAGCACTATGCCTGGCAAACAGCATAACTTATACCTAAACATGACAAAGTTCAAGCAGAAAAGGTATTACACTAAAAATGGCCATGTCTAATACCTATGTCACATCTTAACACTAGAGTGATGCATCACAATTTCTTCTACAAAAGAAATTAACAAGTACTTGAAAAGAAAACTATGATTGCAGTTCCTGTGAAGGTAAATGTCTTTTTGTGCTCCCTCATTTCTTTGAAAAAATTATTATTTACTCGATCTGTAGACAGAAAATACACTCCTGGAAATTGAAATAAGAACACCGTGAATTCATTGTCCCAGGAAGGGGAAACTTTATTGACACATTCCTGGGGTCAGATGCATCACATGATCACACTGACAGAACCACAGGCACATACACACAGGCAACAGAGCATGCACAATGTCGGCACTAGTACAGTGTATATCCACCTTTCGCAGCAATGCAGGCTGCTATTCTGCCATGGAGACGATCGTAGAGATGCTGGATGTAGTCCTGTGGAACGGCTTGCCATGCCATTTCCACCTGGCGCCTCAGTTGGACCAGCGTTCGTGCTGGACGTGCAGACCGCGTGAGACGACGCTTCATCCGGTCCAAAACATGCTCAATGGGGGACAGATCCGGAGATCTTGCTGGCCAGGGTAGTTGACTTACACCTTCTAGAGCACGTTGGGTGGCACGGGATACATGCGGACGTGCATTGTCCTGTTGGAACAGCAAGTTCCCTTGCCGGTCTAGGAATGGTAGAACGATGGGTTCGATGACGGTTTGGATGTACCGTGCACTATTCAGTGTCCCCTCGACGATCACCAGTGGTGTACAGCCAGTGTAGGAGATCGCTCCCCACACCATGATGCCGGGTGTTGGCCCTGTGTGCCTCGGTCGTATGCAGTCCTGATTGTGGCGCTCACCTGCACGGCGCCAAACACGCATACGACCATCATTGGCACCAAGGCAGAAGCGACTCTCATCGCTGAAGACGACACGTCTCCATTCGTCCCTCCATTCACGCCTGTCGCGACACCACTGGAGGCGGGCTGCACGATGTTGGGGCGTGAGCGGAAGACGGCCTAACGGTGTGCGGGACCGTAGCCCAGCTTCATGGAGACGGTTGCGAATGGTCCTCGCCGATACCCCAGGAGCAACAGTGTCCCTAATTTGCTGGGAAGTGGCGGTGCGGTCCCCTACGGCACTGCGTAGGATCCTACGGTCTTGGCGTGCATCCGTGCGTCGCTGCGGTCCGGTCCCAGGTCGACGGGCACGTGCACCTTCCGCCGACCACTGGCGACAACATCGATGTACTGTGGAGACCTCACGCCCCACGTGTTGAGCAATTCGGCGGTACGTCCACCCGGCCTCCCGCATGCCCCCTATACGCCCTCGCTCAAAGTCCGTCAACTGCACATACGGTTCACGTCCACGCTGTCGCGGCATGCTACCAGTGTTAAAGACTGCGATGGAGCTCCGTATGCCACGGCAAACTGGCTGACACTGACGGCGGCGGTGCACAAATGCTGCGCGGCTAGCGCCATTCGACGGCCAACACCGCGGTTCCTGGTGTGTCCGCTGTGCCGTGCGTGTGATCATTGCTTGTACAGCCCTCTCGCAGTGTCCGGAGCAAGTATGGTGGGTCTGACACACCGGTGTCAATCTGTTCTTTTTTCTATTTCCAGGAGTGTATTTATATTAGTACATCTATAAAATTTTATTTTAACCAATGCTGCAGTGCAGCTAGAAACTAGATATTAAACAAAATGAGTAAATATGTACAAAGGAAGGCATGAAACATCATTCATTAGCCATAGGGCATTTCATAAGGTAGTACAGAAAATCTCTCAACTCTCGTAGAAAGACGCTTGTCATAATCAGGTGTGCAGATGTAAAAATATTTCTCGTCATTTCATTAGGCATTTCTGTAAATATCATAAATTCAGAGCTCCACAGTGTAATCATATGTTTTCAAGTTCGACCGTGTCGTTTTTGCGAAGCTCTCTACAAAGGAACGTCAATAGCGAGGATAATGGCCTCCCTTTTTTTTTTTCTACCTGTGCCGCTGAAAAGGGCTCGCAATAATGGCTTTTTCTCCAGGCATCTGACACACCTGGCCGCTCACAACGAATTACTTCACGGTCACTTACCTTTCTTAAGGAAATATTTACGACAGCAGTTTTCGCTACAGCGACAGTCTCATAAAAATTTCATAGGTCAAGAATTTGCGTTACAAATCTGTAGAAACAAAATCGTATGAATATAACAGTGTCCAAAAAATTTTCGCCGGCATTGTGATACATTCACGCTTTTACACACATTTCATAACTCTTAAAGTACGATTCTCGGTTTACAACATCCTTTCTCACCAGTCAGAGTCCCTACCTTCTATTCATTATTCATATACATATAAACACGTAATCACATTCCTTATATAGCATCAGCTTATTGATCATAAACATACCTCAATAGCATAATACACATCGTCGTCGTAATAATATCATAACACCTCAGTCAAATCTTGAAAACGTCGTAGCTTTCTGCAATAATGTCAAAACCTAAAAAAATTCTCTGCTCATTTCATAGTGTCATCTACCTCAAACGTACTTTAAAAATCATGATCCCATACCAAATATATCATTCAAAGCTCTCATAGTATCACAATGGTTCTGGAAAAATATGAGCATTTCACAAAGTACAGACAAAATACAATTTCATAAGTGTGAAGTTATCCAACTGTGTAATTACGTAAACATCTGTCACTGACGTAGTAAAAAAAAAATTTGTTTCTCTGTTAAATAATCAGATAGCTGTCTAATTCTGTGTTAGAGAAATATGGTACTGATGTGTAAAGTTGTATAAGCAAATACCATATTAGCTAGGGCTCCTTGTGCTTGCCAAACACATGGTACACAAAGTAGGCGTGTACCCCCCTGAGGATTAATGTAATTATACCCTCAGGTGTTACAGATTACAGCAATGGAATGAAATGTATCACGGAAAACCCTTGTATCATTGCACTTCAAATATCTTTAAAAAAATAAATGTTTTAAGTACAAAATTAATCACTCAAATACGTGTCCTATAGCGCTAAACTGTGCGTCATGTTGTAAGATAATCTCTGTGGAAGTCTCATAGTTATCGTCCTCTGAAAGCTAAGTTCTGCAGAAGTTAATGTACTTACCTCATGATAAACAAAAGTGAAATGCTTTGCGTATAGATATCTTAGTTATTACGCTTATTGTTGTGATGAAGAAAGTACTGTGCTGTGACGTATTGTTGTGCCACGGAAACGGCTGTCTCATTGTAGCTATACCACAACAGTTAAATACTAAAACATGTTTTACTTTCCAGAAGAATTCAGAAAACTGTGCAGATATAAACAGAAATACTGCAAAAGCAACATTGTAAACTGTCCCTCATTAGTAGCGTCGTGATAAAACCGTGTAGTTGTCACATAAACTAACCAGTGTCGTCTGGTATCTCACAGAAAGTACTTTAAACCCAGAATGTATTTTCAAGTAAACCAAAATGTTGCATTAAAATCTCATTAGCAGTACTGGTAAATGTTCTAAGTATGTCAGCCTTATAGTCGTTACGTAATCGTGCAACTAACAACCAAGAATGTACAAATACAACAACACTGTGTCGTCTATTCACAATAATAATGCATTCGTAATTTTTGTTGAAATAAGTTCTCTTGGTTCTTGACTGGATATTTAACTTCAAACATTGTTGCATGTTAACAGATTCTAAATCTGACAAGCATACTAGTAATGTGAAGTGAAAAGTTTTATGGCAAAGACAAAGTTAAAAAGCAGATTATCTTTCAATAAACGATTTTACATGTGAAATGTGGTGTAAACCTTTACTCTTCATAGTACTCAGACTTTCAACTGAAAAGCAATTGTCATGTTTTATACATCGGTAAAGAATGCTAAAATTTTTCTCAAGGCTAGCGTCTTATGTTATTTTTCTCGGAGCCAGCGGGCGCACGCGGCTGCCTGCTGTGCGAGTCATTGTATGTCTCTTTGTTGGCGCGCGCCGTTATTGGGATTAGGAGACCTAACTTCTACAAATTCACTCTGACGAGAAGGCCCCGCCCTGTTTAAATCCCGCCAGTTCTGATGCAATTCAGGTCTGTCGTTACGAATATATCGTCTGTCGTCATGTCGGTAGGTTCCGTAGTTTCTTCCTTGTCCGTCACGTGGTGGAGAATTTCTCCCTGAATCGTAACTGTGCGCCGAACTGTTGCGTCTGAAGTTATTCTGTCTCCCTTGATAATAATTGTTTTGGTTCCTATATTGTCTGTTTCTATGGTAATCTCTATCATATTCATTACCATGGAAGTGCGATCTTTCTCTGTACCTATTATTCTGCCAACGGTTGTCATACGGGTGATGTCTGTTTTGGTCACGATTTGCGTTGTAAGAATAGCCTTGTCGTGTCCAGTTATTGTTTCTGTCGTCACGGAATTGTGACGTATGTGACCTGTAGTGTTTGTTTTCCTGTTTTCGCATCCGGCGACTGTCTGTGTCAATTTCTAATTCTTGTAGGAGTCCCTGGAAAGCTTCAATGTCGTCTTTGCAACGTCCTGCTAAAATAATATGTCGTAAATGTTCAGGCAATTTGAGTAAGCAAATGCGGATGAGTTCTGAGGGGCTGTATGGGTTTGAAAGATACTGATTCTTGTGCAACATGTCTTCAAAATATTTCACAAGACTGGAGAATTCAGATTGTTCGAAATGTTTCATCATTATGATGCCATGTTTTACTCGGTCTTGTGTGGCTTGAGACCAATATGCTGAGAGGAAGGCATGATAAAATTCTCCTTCACTGTGGCAATCGTGAATGACCGATCGCATTCTTACAGCTGGTTCATTCTCCAAGTAGCCACACATAAATTCTAATCTGTGCTCTAATGACCAGTTGGGAGGAAAACAATGAGAGAATTGATGGAGCCACGCTTGTGGATGAATGTCGTTGGCAGAATTCTTAAACGTTTTGAATTTACGTGTAGTAATGAACAGCTTATAGTCAAAATCATCATGTCGGCGAGTCGCATATCGGTCATTGTTAGGTCGTGTCGGCCGTTCCATCTCAAAATTCGGTGCACATTGCCAGTTTCTTTCATAACTTCCGAAATGCCCTGTGTTATTATTTTGCGTCTTTTCCGTATTTCTAAGTCCCTCTTCCCGTGTTGGGGCGCGAGTGTCCTCTGAAATACGTAATTCTTGCATTACCTGTGTCAGCTGATCTTGTACTTCGCGGATTTCTCTTTGGTGTTGCGTATTAATTTGATTCAGATTTTGTTTCAGTTTCCTAATTTGTTCGCTCTCTTCTGTGTCATTAAAGACTACCGGTTTTGTGTCATTCAGATTATCATCTACCTTCGTAGATAAGTTAGTGAACTGATCCGAAAGTTCGGCTACTTTCTCCGATAGTGAACACATTTCCTCAGTGTGTTTTTCTGAACCAAGTTTCAGAGTATCTACTGTGTCCTTTAAGTTTTCCTGAGTTTTTGCAAGTTGCATAACCGAATCGGTAGATGCAACTGAGTCAAATTTAGCTTGCAAGGTCTCATGATTTTCGTGAACAGTAGTTTGCAGTTCTTTTATGGCTGCTTCGTGATTCTGTAGTGCATTTTCATGCCGCGAAAAAATAGGTTGGAAGTGCTCACAAATTTGTGTTTTTACGTCATTACAGACTTTTTGACATTTCGATTCAATGTTATGTAACTCAGTAGTTAAATCTTCACGTGTTTGTTCAAGAGTTTGTTCCAATGAGTCTAACTTTTGAAGCTTTTGCTGTGTTTGTCTCTGATTTTGTTCCATTGTGTCTAACTGTTGCTGTGTTTGTCTCTGATTTTGTTCCATTTGTTGCATTAATTGCAATAATAATGTATTAGTGTCTGGAATCTGTTTCTCTATGCTTTTTGGCAGTGCATTTTCACCGGCAACATTCACATTTTGACAAGCAGAAAATGTGTCTCGACTCATTTGAGAAAACGGTGATGACCCAGAACCTGAATCTACAGTATTTGCGAAATTGTGTCCTGTCATTTCGGATTCCTGAGGCGAGCTGTTGCCGACCGACCGATCGATAATGCTTCCCTGCTCACTAATTGTTTCACTGTCTACGCCATTGTTTGCCGCCCGCTCCATTTCCCTATGCACAATTACCAAATTATTACTTTGAACATCAGTTAATTCATTACTCGGTGGCGCTAACACACTGCTTTCGTCTTCGCTGTGATTTCTCAGTTTACTTTGGAGCCTAGTGTTACGTTTTTCATACGCCATTGTTGTCACAATATTTCACACGATAACAGAGAAAAGCACAATTTGAAGAGCAAAAATAAGAGAAAACATTAACATAGCACTGAAAATAATATGTAGTTAACTGCAGCTGCGAAATACTTTGTGCAAATCTACATGCATGCCACAACTGTTTTACTGTACAACAATGAAAGACTGCAACTACAAAGGAGATTCTCTCTATAATTACGCGCTAGCAATAAACAAAATCTACACTAATTACACAAACTACAAGAAAAAAAAATCAGAAGATTCCAGTGAGGTATCCTGGCAGGGTCGCCATATGAAACGTCCCCTTTGAACTATTATACACGACTGTGCATAAACTGACACACAGTATTTTTTTAGCGCAACGCAATCTGACTTTCAAAAAAATCCCTACAAAAGAATGGCCCTGATTAACATTAAACTATACCTTTCACAAATCACTTACCTCACAAAAATCTTCGCTACTCAAGCTACTGCAATACAGCGAGCGCCACTACTGCCAGCTAAATAAAAGATTCAAACTACTGAAGGCACTAACTACTGATAGGCATAGTTAGCAAATGAAAGATTTTGATAGAGAACAACCAATGTATTTACCTCAATAGTCATAATATATGTAGCAGTTCAAGACAAATTTCAAAACTCCGCCATCTCTCTCCCCACATCCACCACTGCTGGTGGCTCACCTCCAACTGCGCAACGCTACGCGCTGTTCACAGCCAGCTGCCTAGCACTACAATGGCGAGTATTACAACAATGCAAAGCAGCCACAGACTGCACACAGCACAGCCAGTGATTTTCATACAGAGGTGGCGTTACCAATAAAAAAAACCTAAACAGCCTACTTACAAGTGTACCCATGCTTTTCAGTTCTACATACAATTTAACTCCCAGTGGAACGAAACGTGTAAACGTTGGTGTAGTAGCACATCATGTCTGGGGCTTGCATGCGAGAATAGAAATTGAAAATGCATTGAAGGGTGTTAAAGTGCCAATTTCCGAGTTCGACTGGGACGAAATACGTCGTGCAGAGCGCTACATCAATCACCAGATGATTACAATTATCCAACGCGTTCTCCCCCAGACATTCGCCTTACTGGTGTGACACTATCTATCACAACAGTGTATGATGACTGTGCAATATGTGTGAAAGCAGGTGACAACTGTATTTATCTAAGGCACGCATCAGTTATGAAGTTATACGATAGAGCGCTACGTCTTGCTTTAGTGAGATTGAACCACTGGTTGCTGAGCATAGACTCTGCATACAGTGATGTTGTAAACTTCCTACATGTGCATAGTGCACATGTTGATGATTTGAAGCAGTACCTTTGTTTGCACATGAACGCTGAATCGAGAGAGAAACAAATTAAATGTGTGTGTGAAGAACCTACGTACTGTGTGGCATCTATTGGCTTGAGGGAGATACGCGCGGAATGTATTGCATGTCAAAAAGCTTTATTTGGGAAATACCGTACAGGTGCGAAGAATGTGTCGTCGTTTAATGACTGTAGGAGGATACAAGATGACTTGGACAGGATTTGTGATTTATGTACAGGATGGCAGCTAACTCTAAATATAGATAAATGTAAATTAATGCAGATGAATAGAGAAAATAATCCTGTAATGTTTGAATACTCCATTAGTAGTGTAGCACTTGACACAGTCACGTCGATTAAATATTTGGGCGTAACATTGCAGAGCGATATGAAGTGGGACAAGCATGTAATGGCAGTTGGGTGGAAGTCGGATAGTCGTCTTCGATTCATTGGCAGAATTTTGGGAAGATGTGGTTCATCTGTAAAGGAGACCGCTTATAAAACACTAATATGACCTATTCTTGAGTACTGCTCGAGCGTTTGGGATCCCTATCAGGTCGGATTGAGGGAGGACATAGAAGCAATTCAGAGGCGGGCTGCTAGATTTGTTACTGGTGGGTTTGATCATCACGCGAGTGTTACGGAAATGCTTTAGGAACTCGTGTGGGAGTCTCTGGAGGAAAGCAAGCGTTCTTTTCGTGAATCGCTACTGAGGAAATTTAGAGAACCAGCATTTGAGGCTGACTGCAGTACAATTTTACTGCCGCCAACTTACATTTCGCGGAAAGACCACAAAGATAAGATAAGAGAGATAAGGGCTCGTGTAGAGGCATATAGGCGGTCATTTTTCCCTCGGTATGTTTGGGAGTGGAACAGGAAGAGAAGATACTAGTTGTGGTACGAGGTACCCTCCGCCACGCACCGTATGGTTGATTGGGGAGTATGTATGTAGATGTAGAAGAAGATAAAGAAAGAGTCTTATTATTTTCTTGAAATACTGCATCCTATGTATGATATTTAAATAAATAAATAAATAATGTATGTATATATAATCTCAAACTGTGTTTGTGTTTTATTTCATACGTCTCTCATTATAGTCAAAGTATTACGCTAATTAACGTTTTTTCAACACTACACCAGTTATTCGAAGAAATGAATGATAAAGTTACTCTTCATAGATAAAATATATATAGCTGTTTTCTCTGTGTAGCCAATATACCTCAGTCGGTTAAGTGATGGAGCTATAGTGGCTACACATACTATTACCATCCCTTCAAGTGTATCTTTCTATGTATGTCAACTACCTGTCAGTACCTGGCGTAGTTAGTATCATGGCAGGTTGGGTGAAACATCCTCATCACAAGGACTTTGTTGTCGGTGACTGGTCTTGTGAAGATGCAAAAGAAGACTTGAGGAAGAAGAAGAATGGAATTCTCCTTCCTGATAATATACGAGCAATTATTGTAGGTCCATCCAGTCCTCATGACACTGCTAACACATCTAGATAGAGTCCGACTTGAACATGTTTGTGTATTCTTAAGAACACTGTTTCAACTCAAGTATCAGCTATTACAGGAGATACTGCGCGGTGTAGATGGTGTTACATGCACAACACTGGTTCCGGCGGAGGTTCGAGTCCTCGCTCGGCCATGGGTGTGCGTATTTGTCCTTAGGATAATTTAGGTTAAGTAGTGTGTAAGCTTAGGGACTGCTGACATTAGCAGTTAAGTCCCATAAGATTTCACACACATTTGAACATTTTTTGCACATGCATGACATTCAGTGAATATCCCTCCACCTCCAAAAGCAAAGCCAAACACTGTCTTCATATTTGACGATGTTGCTGAGGAAAACGAAGACCAAATTCGAAAATATTTCTGTTTCGGTCGCAATATGGGTGCTGATGTATTTTATCTAAGCCAAACATGTTCCAGAATCCCGAAACAGTTGGTTAAGAATAATGCAAACGTCATTATAGCCTTCAAACAAGACAATCCGAATTTAAAACACATTTATCACGCATATGTCGGAACTGAATTTGTAAAGATATGTGCTGATTGCTGGAATCATTCACAGTATGGGTTTTTCGTTATTGATAAAACAAGAAAATTGAGTGACGGTAGGTACAGGCGAAACTTTCAAGAGTTTCTCCATATATAGCACGGTAAGAGAGGTTAGTTCATCAGTATACGCTGCACCATGGACAAATTTGCGCGTATGTCTAGCTCTCAACCCGAGAGCATGGGTGTACACAGACAGAACATTCGCCTGTACATGGCTGCAAAAATTCCGGCTATTGTGCATTAAGTTGGAGGTATGTGCAGGGAACTAGAGATGTATTAGCAGACTTTTTTGAGAATGGTGAATCCGTTATATGAGTTAGTTAATCAAGTCGGTAAGAACGTAACCGACTTAACTGAAAAAGGCGAGGCTATTGAGGAGAAAATAGATGTAGAGTTCCTTGTTGTTGAGAAGGCGGAGCAGGTACATAGTAAGAGGAAGAAGAAGAGCGGATATACGAGGGTTCTCCAGAAAGTAAGTTCGGATCAGTCACTAAATGGAAACCACAGTGAAAATGAGAAACATTTTATTTGCAAGTGTTAGCTACACTTTCCAGATACTTTTCTACATAGTCGCCGCTCCGACTTAGACATATGTCGGATAGAAGGCAGACACCTGTGCTTTCCGATAAGTCTCTACACTGGTCTATAGTGCACAGCCTGCGCCCAAGTGTTTTCTTCATATCCAGCGTTTCATGTGAACAGAGATGATACTCAGGACGAGCCATTAGGGCTGTGTTGTGGGTGACCGAACACTTCCCATCGAACAGGCTGCAGGAGCGTCTTCATTGCCCCTGCAGAGTGCAGCTGAGAATTGCCGTGAAGAAGGAAGTGCGTGGCAGTTGTGTTAGGTGGGCTGCATTCATTAAGGCGAAGCCTCTCAGTGGGCCTTCCTACTTGGCGGGAGACATCGTTATTCTAGGCACCTTTACTCGCTCACAGTGTGCTCACAACTGGAAAGAGCGGCTTGATGCGATCGACGGTCATACTTGAGACACTACCCAACACATCCGTGCAAAGCTTCATTGGGTTTTCACTGTGGTGTCCATTTCGTGACCAAACGGAACTTACTTTCTGGACAACTCTCGTATAAAGCCTCACGCTGTGGAGGTGTCTGATTAGTATACACTGAGAAGTCAGTGAAGCAGAAAGTGATTCAAGCTTGGAAAGCAGTTCGTGAGAAATTACGGTTGCTGAGGTTAGGGCATGTGGATCAACAGCAAACACTAAGAGAGACCTTTAAGCCAGTAACTGAATCTCTCAGATATCTCTCAGCAAAAACAAAAACAAGTGATAGCGATGTGTTACCATTGACGGATTCATTATCCGTCACACCCCTGGTCAGATAGATAGAACATTCGGCGTTAGCAGAGGAAGACCGTACATGTTGGGTATATAACTGTAACTGATGACACAATACAAATTGTGATAGGCGGTTTGAGAGAACACTGGCTTAATGAATCTTATTTTCCTAAGATGTACCAAAAACCCTATAAATTATTCAGTTAATGGTAGGGAAACATACCGTGAAATACTGCACATGACTGGTGTACATAAGATCACGAAAAACCTGATCAACAAGAAATATAAAACCATTATAAAACCAATACTTGAAAGGGAAAACAACAGCAGCAGTGGTGATGGTATTGATATTGAGCATAGAGCAGTGAACAATCGAATTCCTGAGTATATATATTATGACGACCCCAACGAACTAATAAATCGACTACGGCTGCTCATGGCAACAGCTGTTGCAGTTAATACAGCTCATTCGAATGAGGTTGTTTCAATAATCTCTGAGCTTAGAGAGAGGGGTATCATCGAGTAAGTATGGAGAAAGTAGTTCGAGAACTACATAAACCAGCACGGAAAACACACCCTCGTAGGCATGTGATGATTAAAGGGTTGGATGACCTGTGGCAAGCTGATCTTGTAGATATGATGGAATATTCAAATGCGAATAATGGATTCAAATATATTTTAATGGCTATTGACACATACTCCAAATTTGCCTAGGCATTACCTGTCAGAACAAAAACGGGTAGAAATGTCGCCGATGTTTTTGAGCGTTTGCTGCAGACAGGGATGAATCGATGCCCAGACAACCTCCAAACTGATCACGGTGGGGAGTTCTACATTGGGTATTTCAAGACCGTGATGTACGGAATACATCACTATTCAACATTCACTCAACTGAAGCCAAGTACCGTGGAGCGCCTGAACAGAACAAAAAACCACAATAAAAATGAGACCAATCGATGTTCGTGATAATGGGCTCATGGATACGGTCTACTATCACATTAAAATGCTAGACCCACGCAGACAGAAATTTAATTTACATGATTTGGTATGTATCTCAAGACAAAAGACGGCATTTGAGAAATAATACCTACAGAACTGATCAACAGAGATATTTACAGTTTCAAAGGTGCAAAGAACGAATCCTAGAACTTATATATTGAAGGATACTAAAGATAAAGAAATTGCAGGTTGTTTCTACACCGAGGAGTTGCAGAAAAGCTCAGAACCGGATGTTTTTCTGGTGGAGAGAGTCATAACACGTCGTGCAAATAAAGCACTAATCAAATGGCTTGGTTTTCCTGCTACACAAAACAGTTGGCTTGATGCCGACGATTTGCTATATAATGGGAGGGGGGCACAGTCCACAACCACCGCAGTAGCATAACATGCGTGCTGGGAGACGCATTAGAGGAGGTGGTGGTATTCTAGACAAACTGCCAGTGGAATTACACATCCTTGGGTATAACTACTGTGGACTTGGGACAAAGCTCCAGAAACGCTTGGCACGAGGTGATAAGGGGTTAATCTGCTCGACGAAGCGTGTATGAAACATGACATTGCATACTCTGCAAATAAAGATCTATCAAGTCACCACATCTCAGAGAGAACTTCAGCTGATAAGGCTAAGGCGATACGGAGAAGAAAGGATATTGGTGTAAGTTAAAACATCGCAGCATTTGCAGTTGATAAAACCGTCTGAGGAAAAATTAAGTTGGGTTTAGGAGTGTTGAATATTGAGCGAGTTACGAATGCTGTACGTTGTGAACCAAACAAGAAGGATAAGGGCGCGAACCAGAGTTGTTTGAAGAACTGTATCCTGACAGCGATGTATGCAACTAAAACGCACTGAATCAGAATGGTGCGGGAAGAAGAAGAAGAGGATCTGTTAAAGCACCTCGGGTTCTACCAATACCCAAAAAATCTGGCAGTTTTCTTCCATTTCTCATCCCGGCCCTCTCCGTGCTCTCGGCGGTAGGGACCCTCGCTGGTGGTGCAGCAGCTATCGCTCGAACGGTCAAGAACGAGCAAAACTCACAGGCGCAGTTAGAAGAGGCAAGAAGACATAACCGCATGATGGAAGCTGCAGCCATCAGAAAAGGACTACACTTGAAGCCGTACAGGAAAGGGCTTGGTCTATTCATTAAAAAAAGAAGCCCATTTAGCGGTCCCACCAGATCGACCACTCACAAATACCGATCTTCTTAAGTTTGTCAGAAACAAATTCATATTCAACATTCCAAGATTTCGTGTTGTGTTTATGCGGGATACATTACCGAAGACTGTGGAAAACTGGTGAATGTGGCATTGTGAATTTAGATGTTACTGTAGAACCTGGCACCCACTGGGTATCATATGTTATGAAAAATGAGGATATCGTCTACTATTTCGACTCACTTGGTGAGATACTTCACTCGCAGAAGACGTGTGTTCTACAATTATCGACGCTATAAGGACTTTAATACACTCCTGGAAATGGAAAAAAGAACACGTTGACACCGGTGTGTCAGACCCACCATACTTGCTCCGGACACTGCGAGAGGGCTGTACAAGCAATGATCACACGCACGGCACAGCGGACACACCAGGAACCGCGGTGTTGGCCGTCGAATGGCGCTAGCTGCGCAGCATTTGTGCACCGCCGCCGTCAGTGTCAGCCAGTTTGCCGTGGCATACGGAGCTCCATCGCAGTCTTTAACACTGGTAGCATGCCGCGACAGCGTGGACGTGAACCGTATGTGCAGTTGACGGACTTTGAGCGAGGGCGTATAGTGGGCATGCGGGAGGCCGGGTGGACGTACCGCCGAATTGCTCAACACGTGGGGCGTGAGGTCTCCACAGTACATCGATGTTGTCGCCAGTGGTCGGCGGAAGGTGCACGTGCCCGTCGACCTGGGACCGGACCGCAGCGACGCACGGATGCACTCCAAGACCGTAGGATCCTACGCAGTGCCGTAGGGGACCGCACCGCCACTTCCCAGCAAATTAGGGACACTGTTGCTCCTGGGGTATCGGCGAGGACCATTTGCAACCGTCTCCATGAAGCTGGGCTACGGTCCCGCACACCGTTAGGCCGTCTTCCGCTCACGCCCCAACATCGTGCAGCCCGCCTCCAGTGGTGTCGCGACAGGCGTGAATGGAGGGACGAATGGAGACGTGTCGTCTTCAGCGATGAGAGTCGCTTCTGCCTTGGTGCCAATGATGGTCGTATGCGTGTTTGGCGCCGTGCAGGTGAGCGCCACAATCAGGACTGCATACGACCGAGGCACACAGGGCCAACACCCGGCATCATGGTGTGGGGAGCGATCTCCTACACTGGCCGTACACCACTGGTGATCGCCGAGGTGACACTGAATAGTGCACGGTACATCCAAACCGTCATCGAACCCATCGTTCTACCATTCCTAGACCGGCAAGGGAACTTGCTGTTCCAACAGGACAATGCACGTCCGCATGTATCCCGTGCCACCCAACGTGCTCTAGAAGGTGTAAGTCAACTACCCTGGCCAGCAAGATCTCCGGATCTGTCCCCCATTGAGCATGTTTTGGACCGGATGAAGCGTCGTCTCACGCGGTCTGCACGTCCAGCACGAACGCTGGTCCAACTGAGGCGCCAGGTGGAAATGGCATGGCAAGCCGTTCCACAGGACTACATCCAGCATCTCTACGATCGTCTCCATGGCAGAATAGCAGCCTGCATTGCTGCGAAAGGTGGATATACACTGTACTAGTGCCGACATTGTGCATGCTCTGTTGCCTGTGTGTATGTGCCTGTGGTTCTGTCAGTGTGATCATGTGATGTATCTGACCCCAGGAATGTGTCAATAAAGTTTCCCCTTCCTGGGACAATGAATTCACGGTGTTCTTATTTCAGTTTCCAGGAGTGTAGATACCTCTGTCGATATCTTTGCATCATGTTTCTCTTGACGTTTACAAAGAAGAAGGAGCATGCCATATAAGGAGGATCTTTAAACATTCCTACACTTGACGTTTAAAGAACGATCATCTGTATTGCGTGCAAATTACTTCCCGCCAATTGATTTGAGCATTGGTGAAAGGAATATTGGATTGATTGGACTGGAGACGTACAACAGCATCCCAAATATCACTGAGACTGACTTTAACCAGAAAGGTTTAATAGGGCTCTCGCAGGGTTTCACAAAATTGCAGTTTTTGAAGAAGGATCCAATTAAATTTTACAAGTCATCAGCACAATGCGAGTCGAGTGTAACATTGCAACGAACTCCTATCTCAACAATAGTCTGATTCATACTATTTACAGATTCTTCCCCTTAGTTGCAACCGGCTATAAGATTGTTGAGACTCCTGCCAATGCAATATACCTTCCAGTGACAGCTCACACGTTGGCTTATTTGGAGCTGCGTATTATGGACCAGAATAATCAACTTGTTGACTTTCGTGGTGAGGAAATCACTGTACGATTGCATCAAAGGCAGGATGGGCGTATGGTATAAAACAAGTACACGCAATCCACAGCACGTCACTTCACTACCGAACAGTAAAGTGATAACATGTGTGAACTGCAAGTTTCTTAAATCAGTTGGTTTGAAACCGCCCAATGACGTCCTCACCCAATATAACCAGTCCCGTAGAGTATGATGAGAGAATTATACGTCAGGAATACTTCTCTCATAAACCTAATGCTTCAACCACATTTAACAAGAACGATGAAATTAGGCTTGTCATCCAGCACCAAACCGCACTGACGCTTCCTTGCAAGAGTTTCATATATATAGAGGGGTCATTCAAGAAAACCGACGGCAGCGATACAGTGGGATCCAAGCTTATACATAACGGTTTAGCATTCCTGTTTCAAGAGATACGCTATGAACTCAATGGGTCTGAGATTGATCGTACATGCAGTGTCGGCATAACATCAACCCTTAAAACATACGTCTCTGCATCACCCACAGATTTGCATGGTTTAGAAAATGCGGGATGATTCATAGGCGATCCAGAGGATTGAACAGTTGCAGAGTACAAACGATTAACTGCATGAATACCTCTAAAAATGTTTATGGGGTGCTTTGAGAACATAAGACAGATTATTATGAACGCTAAACTGGAACTCATTTTGGTGCGGAGTGCGTTGGATAATAACTCATACATTCAAGGAGCTCAAGAAGAGAATATGATCACAATTAGCAAGATAATAAGGAAAATGCCTCACATCAGTGTATCAGACGAGGAGCGTTTGAAGCTTTTAAAAGCCCTTAATTCTGGTACATTTCTATCACTGACATTTCGCTTGCGGGAGGTTTTCGAGTTACCGACTGCGAGCAGACAAACATGGGCTATTAAAACCTCCTCGCAGCTAGACACCTAGATTCATCATACTTGCATTTCAGACTGATAGAAGAGTTAATATAGCAAATGAGTCCACCGTGTTTGACAACTGCAAGTTAACTAATGCCAAAGTCTACCTGAATTCAGAATTCTACCCATATGACAATTTATATCTGCAGTGAAATGAAAATGTATACAGTCAGCATATGACACGTAAGCAGGGTTTCGTGCTTCTTACTATGAAATTGCTGAAGGGGAGGGAGGAGGGTGTCTACTCTGTTCACGGAAGTTCAAGGAGCTTTCACCAATCATCGTAATAGACTGCTCGAAACAGAACTCGATAATTAAGTCTGAACCTATAGATGTGCGAATTGAATTTGAATCTTCAACAAATTTCCCAGAACACCCTGCCATGTATGCTCTAGTTCTACATGTCTGTGTTATCAACTACTGCCCGCTCACCAGTGTTGTGCAATGAGCTGTGTAAATAAATAGGTGCTGCACCATACCTAGAGCATTTCACAATGGCATCTCAAGGTGTGAACACCATTGCAGACACTCAGGGTTTCTATGATGGAGAACGTAGACAGTTCATATTTAAAGATGTTGCCTTTGTAGCGTACACAGAGACATTCTCAGCAAACATTGCATCACTGAGGTCTTTCAAGCATTTGATGTGTGCTAAGACACGCAAAGTGGTTAACACATTTCTACTATGGAATACGCTGGGATGATCCTGGCATACCCTATAAGGATATGGTGATGGTGCTTAAATTATTCGATCACACGGATAGCGCCATCTACGTGAAGGGGAAGGAGAAGATCTCATGGATGTGTCGAATCTTTAAGTTTTCTGCTTTTCAGGACCTGGAATTCTACGGGTGTCCTTCTCTCCATTGACTTAAGAAGAAGAAGAAGATGTGCGAAAATAGTGTTGCTGTGCCTGCTTATGAAAACGTAAAATTAGTTTTAAGTAGGATAAGAAATGAACTAATTTTTACCTCACAACCTCTGTGTTCTTTTTTCAACCCTGTTCCTGCTTTGACAGTGCACAGTTTATTTAACAACATGCTATGTCTATGGCTTTCTTCAAGCACAGGAGTTATAATTTTAGACATGTCTGCTATATATCATTGGAAGTGAAAACGATCACGTGCATCCTGCTCCCATAACTCAATTCGTGCTGTATGATAGGCGTAATTCCATGTAACCATTCTATATATTTTGTTATCTTCTGTCTTAAACTTCATCTTCTTAATAGCACACATCTTCAGCAACACTAATGTCATTTGAGACATGCAAAGCTCTTATATCCATATACATACATAATGCAATAGGAGATAGGTTTTTTTTTTGTAAATAACAATAACAACAAAGACGAATGGTGACCAATTTTTTTCTTGGTTTATTCAGGTCACACAAATACAATATAGTTCTTGAGGTACAATACAATTCTTTAGGTACAATACAGTATTCTTGAGGTATAAACTGACTTTGCTATTCCAAAGCAGAAATACTTTTAACTTACATGCTACATAGGAAACACTGGTGGGATTTTTTTTTATAAATCTACGCTAAAAGCTAATGTGGAGATACTTTCTTTACTACAACTAAATTCCACAGCCCCAGTAGCATAGATTTTACAATAATTCTGATGGACTGTGCACACTTAGAATCTAATTTCAATAGTCCCCAATAGCAAAGGATTTACAATAACAATTCTGATGGACTGTGAGCTATATATATATATATATATATATATATATATATATATATATATATACACTTAAAAACTATTCTGACTTGGATGATTTAGAAGACGCACATGGTGCATGTATATATATATATATATATATATATATATATATATATATATATATATATATATATATATATATATATATATAAGCTACACATACGTTGCGTATGAACAAATATATCAATATATAATTTTTTTCTATTTTTAGCTTTCTTTAATATTTTTCTGTTTGTGTTTATTCTTTCTTTCACACACAATGGTGTGCATGTGTATATAAATTTTGCTTTTATACTTACTTTATCTCACATTCTGTCTCTATGTATGTATATACACATGTACATAGTACACAAAAATATTTACATGACACACACACACACAAAATTAATTACACTATGATAAAAGGGTCATACTACTACTCTGCAGACTCTCTCTCTCTCTCTCTCTCTCTCTCTCTCTCTCTCTCTCTCTCTCTCTCCAGTCTCTCACACACTCATTCAATCACAGTCGCCCACCCCTTCTCACTAGAAGTGAGTAGTGTGAGTATGGGAGAGTTTCAATCCCATCATCACAAATGGCCCTTTTATCGTCATGAGGCGACAGACCGATTTTAGACTGCAGCACAGTGTACACCTCGTGTCCTCTTGACTGAATACTAGTCTGCCATACCATATGCAGTGGCCATATGCTCCATTGTTTTATCGAAAATTTAATTATTCATTAATTTATAAAACTCTTTCTCAAAGTGACACCACACGGAAGCTCTCTGTCTCGTATTCAAATCAATATACTCCTTCAACCAGGGGGACTTCTTGAAGGAGATAGCCCAGGTGATTCCAACCAGCTCCACACCCAAACTGAGACAATGCTGGAGATTATGCTTATCCCCCAGCGTTGTCATCAGTTTTGGCGTGGAGCCTCCTCGCAGAACTAGTTGCTCTGGACACAGCGGCAAATTGGCGTGCGCATCATGCAATCTGATAGGGTATGTGAGCTCTACCTCAACCACATACCCCACATCAGAATCAGCTGCCATACTCCTCATGATTTTATCACTAATCCCTTGCATTCGTCTTTGGGTACCAGTCGAAACTCACCAATCGGCAGTGATTGCTGCATGGCGTGCCCTTATAAGTACTTAACATCCAAGTACATTATGTAAGTTGAATCAAGGGATGCGTTGAAACTGTCACCCATCTGCAGGTTATTTGCCTTCGTGTGCCTATGGATACATTGGCATAATCCCCCACAGATCCCTCGCTCAAAGAAAAGAAGCATGTCAGCATTGGTCAATAATTCAATTCTGCACTTCGTTTTCTTGAGCATTGCTTCCCAAGACAACCCAGGTGCCACGTAATAAAAGGTGGGATCCAGAGAATATGTGGTCTTGCATAGACTTCGGAATTTCTCGAAAACTTCCGCAAACAAGTGCACATCCATGTCCATGTAAAGCCTTGCATACTCTTCTATAGTTGAAATACTGAATTCCTGTCAGACATTCATGGTATGCGCATACTCTGCATCTGTTATGGCATCGCCTGTAAGGTTGCTGGAGAATGCATTATGTTGGGTAGCCCGGTTTCGTTGAGTTTCTCCATCACATACTCATATGGGAAAATCCCCTTGCTAGTCACAAGTTGAAACTTTTCCTCGTCGGGAAATGCATATCCTCCGGAGGTGGAGTTTCAATTAGTTTCTGGAGTGGCGCCTGCATAAAACGTAGTATATCAAGGAAGCGGAGTGTAATTCTTGGTGTCATTCGTTTGGAGAATGAAATGTATTTATCGACGCTCTCAGGTAGGACACTAACCTGATCTTTGTCCAAACCGAAATCAGCCAAGTGCTCAACTAGAAAGTGAGCGGCATACCCACTTAAATTGTGGAAGAAAACGGGTATGTGTCTAGGTAGCTGGTACTCCAAATTGTACGCGTTTTGAGCTGCACCACAGAACTTCCCCGTAAGATGGCAGTGGTCCCTACGAGGAGTTTCCGCTTTTATATCTAATGGAATCCCACAAATATGACAATCAACCACGTTATTATACAAATCATCATTCTCCTTCGATTTAGTCATGGGTATGTTGTTGCTGCAAAGCTTATCAATCTCCCATGAAAGTTATATGAGCTCAGTGAGCAACCAAACTGCAGGATTATCCTCGACATAAGATTTGTAGTGGTTCAGACTGGAATCATATGACGATACAATTTGGTATGCTGCCGCATATGGTACGTGTTTTTCTGTAAACGTGGTATGTGAGGCTGTAGGGTGACCTTCACCGTGGGTCACACGAGTGAGGAGGCAATCGAAGTCGGCCTACACTACAAACGGGCATCGCTCCTGGTGGTGAGCATTCTTAAACTTCATGAATTTGATTTCCTCAGTAGGCATGCTCTTACAAAACCAACAGGGTCGCGGTACCCTCCTACAGGGTTCTCGATCCTCGTGAACGAGATTCACTCCTCGAAAGTGTCTGCAATCACCGAGTATTCTAACTGCAGTATGGTATCACTGACCTGACGTCCTTCACTAAAAGGACGGGAGAGAGAACTGCCACTAGCCACAGGATCATCTACACTCCTGGAAATGGAAAAAAGAACACATTGACACCGGTGTGTCAGACCCACCATACTTGCTCCGGACACTGCGAAGGGGCTGTACAAGCAATCATCACACGCTCGGCACAGCGGACACACCAGCAACCGCGGCGTTGGGCGTCGAATGGCGCTAGCTGCGCAGCATTTGTGCACCGCCGCCGCCAGTGTCAGCCAGTTTGCCGTGGCATACGGAGCTCCATCGCAGTCTTTAACACTGGTAGCATGCCGCGACAGCGTGGACGTGAACCGTATGTGCAGTTGACGGACTTTGAGCGAGGGCGTATAGTGGGCATGCGGGAGGCCGGGTGGACGTACCGCCGAATTGCTCAACACGTGGGGCGTGAGGTCTCCACAGTACATCGATGTTGTCGCCAGTGGTCGGCGGAAGGTGCACGTGCCCGTCGACCTGGGACCGGACCGCAGCGACGCACGGATGCACGCCAAGACCGTAGGATCCTACGCAGTGCCGTAGGGGACCGCACCGCCACTTCCCAGCAACTTAGGGACGCTGTTGCTCCTGGGGTATCGGCGAGGACCATTCGCAACCGTCTCCATGAAGCTGGGCTACGGTCCCGCACACCGTTAGGCCGTCTTCCGCTCACGCCCCAACATCGTGCAGCCCACCTCCAGTGGTGTCGCGACTGGCGTGAATGGAGGGACGAATGGAGACGTGTCGTCTTCAGCGATGAGAGTCGCTTCTGCCTTGGTGCCAATGATGGTCGTATGCGTGTTTGGCGCCGTGCAGGTGAGCGCCACAATCAGGACTGCATACGACCGAGGCACACAGGGCCAACACCCGTCATCATGGTGTGGGGAGCGATCTCCTACACTGGCCGTACACCACTGGTGATCGTCGAGGGGACACTGAATAGTGCACGGTACATCCAAACCGTCATCGAACCCATCGTTCTACCATTCCTAGACCGGCAAGGGAACTTGCTGTTCCAACAGGACAATGCACGTCCGCATGTATCCCGTGCCACCCAACGTGCTCTAGAAGGTGTAAGTCAACTACTCTGGCCAGCAAGATCTCCGGATCTGTCCCCCATTGAGCATGTTTGGGACTGGATGAAGCGTCGTCTCACGCGGTCTGCACGTCCGGCACGAACGCTGGTCCAACTGAGGCGCCAGGCGGAAATGGCATGGCAAGCCGTTCCACAGGACTACATCCAGCATCTCTACGATCGTCTCCATGGGAGAATAGCAGCCTGCATTGCTGCGAAAGGTGGATATACACTGTACTAGTGCCGACATTGTGCATGCTCTGTTGCCTGTGTCTATGTGCCTGTGGTTCTGTCAGTGTGATCATGTGATGTATCTGACCCCAGGAATGTGTCAATAAAGTTTCCCCTTCCTGGGACAATGAATTCACGGTGTTCTTATTTCAATTTCCAGGAGTGTATATTACACTACTGGCCATTAAAATTGCTACTCCACGAAGATGACGTGCTACAGACGCGAAATTTAACCGACAGGAAGAATATGTTGTGATATGCATATGATTAGCTTTTCAGAGCATTCACACAAGGTTGGCGCCGGTGGCGACACCTACAACGTGCTGACACGAGGAAAATTTCCAACCGATTTCTTATACACAAACAGCAGTTGACCGGCGTTGCCTGGTGAAACGTTGTTGTGATGCCTCGTGTAAGGAGGATAAATGCGTACCATCACGTTTCCGACTTTGATAAACGTCGGATTGTAGCCTATCGCGATTGCGGTTTATCGTATCGCGACATTGCTGCTCGCATTGGTCGAGATCCAATGACTGTTAGCAGAACATGGAATCGGTGGGTTCAGGAGGGTAATACGGAACGCCGTGCTGGATCCCAACGGAATCGTATCACTAGCAGTCGAGATGACAGGCATCTTATCCGCAAGGGTAATGGAGTACGTGTGGAGTGCACATGTGGGTTTTTTAGGTTAGAGAATTCCCTCCCTAGGCCCGACAAGACGCCTCCTGAGACGCGGCAAGGTAGGAGTAGGCAAAATGCAACAGGGAATAACAATATTAATCTGCTAATAGTAAACTGCAGGAGCGTCTATAGAAAGGTCCCAGAACTGCTCTCATTAATAAACGGTCACAATGCCCGCATAGTACTAGGGACAGAAAGTTGGCTGAAACCAGATGTAAACAGTAATGAAATTCTAAACTCAGATTGGAATGTATACCGCAGAGAGAGGCTGGACAGTGAAAGGGGAGGCGTGTTTATAGCGATAAGAAGTGCAATAGTATCGAAGGAAATTGACGGAGATATGAAATGTGAAATAATTTGGGTGAAGGTCACGGTTAAAGCAGGCTCAGACGTGGTAATTAGATGTCTCTACAGACCCCCTGGCTCAGCAGCTGTTGTGGCTCAGCACCTGAAGGATAATTTGGAAAACATTTCGTGTAGATTTCCCCACCATGTTCTGGGTGGAGATTTTAATTTGCCGGATATAGACTGGGAGACTCAAACGTTCATAACGGGTGGCAGGGACAAAGAATCCAGTGAAAATTTTTTAAGTGCTTTATCTGAAAACTACCTTGAGCAGTTAAACAGAGAACCGACTCGTGGCGATAACATATTAGACCTTCTGGTGAGAAACAGACCCGAACTATTTGAAACAGTTAACGCAGAACAGGGAACCAGCGATCATAAAGCGGTTACTGCATCGATTTCAGCCGTAAATAGAAATATTAAAAAAGGTAGGAAGATTTTTCTGTTTAGCAAAAGTGACAAAAAGCAGATTACAGAGTACCTGACGGCTCAACACAAAAGTTTTGTCTCAAGTACAGATAGTGTTGAGGATCAGTGGACAAAGTTCAAAACCATTGTACAATATGCGTTAGATGAGTATGTGCCAAGCAAGATCGTAAGAGATGGGAAAGAGCCACCGTGGTACAACAAACGCGTTAGAAAACTGCTGCGGAAGCAAAGGGAACTTCACAGCAAACATAAACATAGCCAAAGCCTTGCAGACAAACAAATATTACGCGAAGCGAAATGTGGTGTGAGGAGGGCTATGCGAGAGGCGTTCAATGAATTCGAAAGTAAAGTTCTATGTACTGACTTGGCAGAAAATCCTAAGAAATTTTGGTCTTATGTCAAAGCGGTAGATGGATCAAAACGAAATGTCCAGACACTCTGTGACCAAAATGGTACTGAAACAGAGGATGACAGACTAAAGGCCGAAATACTAAATGTCTTTTTCCAAAGCTGTTTCACGGAGGAAGACTGCACCGTAGTTCCTTCTCTAGATTGTCGCACAGATGACAGAATGGTAGATATAGAAATAGACGACAGAGGGATAGAGAAACAATTAAAATCGCTCAAAAGAGGAAAGGCCACTGGACCTGATGGGATACCAGTTCGATTTTACACAGAGTACGCGAAGGAACTTGCCCCCATTCTTGCAGCGGTGTACCGTAGGTCTCTAGAAGAGCGTAGCGTTTCAAAGGATTGGAAAAGCGCACAGGTCATCCCCGTTTTCAAGAAGGGACGTCGAACAGATGTGCAGAACTATAGACCTATATCTCTAACGTCGATAAGTTGTAGAATCTTGGAACACGTATTATGTTCGAGTATAATGACTTTCCTGGAGACTAGAAATCTACTCTGTAGGAATCAGCATGGGTTTAGAAAAAGACGGTCGTGTGTCGATACAGTTCCCCACAGTCGGTTAATGAACAAAGTAAGAGCATATGGACTATCAGACCAATTGTGTGATTGGATTGAAGAGTTCCTAGATAACAGAACGCAGCATGTCATTCTCAATGGAGAGAAGTCTTCCGAAGTAATAGTGATTTCAGGTGTGCGGCAGGGGAGTGTCATAGGACCGTTGCTATTCACAATATCCATAAATGACCTTGTGGATGACATCGGAAGTTCACTGAGGCTTTTTGCAGATGATGCTGTGGTGTATCGAGAGGTAGTAACAATGGAAAATTGTACTGAAATGCAGGAGGATCTGCAGCGAATTGACGCATGGTGCAGGATATGGCAATTGAATCTCAATGTAGACAAGTGTAATGTGCTGCGAGTACATAGAAACATAGATCCCTTATCATTTAGCTACAAAATAGCAGGTCAGCAACTGGAAGCAGTTAATTCCATAAATTATCTGGGAGTACGCATTAGGAGTGATTTAAAATGGAATGATCATATAAAGTTGATCGTTGGTAAAGCAGATGCCTGACTGAGATTCATTGGAAGAATCCTAAGGAAATGCAATCCGAAAACAAAGGAAGAAGGTTACAGTACGCTTGTTCGCCCACTGCTCGAATACTGCTCAGCATTGTGGGATCCGTACCAGATAGGGTTCATGGAAGCGATAGAGAAGATCCAACGGAGAGCAGCGCGCTTCGTTACAGGATCATTTAGTAATCGCGAAAGCGTTACGGAGATGATAGATAAACTCCAGTGGAAGACTCTGCAGGAGAGACGCTCAGTAGCTCGGTACGGGCTTTTGTTAAACGTTTCGAGAACATACCTTCACCGAAGAGTCAAGCAGTATATTGCTCCCTCCTACGTATATCTCGCGAAGAGACCATGAGGATAAAATCAGAGAGATTAGAGCCCACACAGAAGCATACCGACAATCCTTCTTTCCACAAACAATACGAGACTGGAATAGAAGGGAGAACCGGTAGAGGTACTCAGGGTACCCTCCGCCACACACCGTCAGGTGGCTTGCGGAGTATGGATGTAGATGTAGATGTCTGCAACGGATCGTGCAGCCACGTCTCGATCACTGAGTCAGCAGATAGGGACGTTTGCAAGACAACAATCATCTGCACGAACAGTTCGACGACGTTTGCAGCATCATGGACTAAGCTCGGAGACCATGGCTGCGGTTACCCTTGACGCTGCATCACAGACAGGAGCGCCTGCGATGGTGTACTCAACGACAAACCTGGGTGCACGAATGGCAAAACGTCATTTTTTCGGATGAATCCAGGTTCTGTTTACAGCATCATGATGGTCGCATCCGTGTTTGGCGACATCGCGGTGAACGCAAATTGGAAGCGTGTATTCGTCATCGCCGTACCGGCGTATCACCTGGCGTGATGGTATGCGGTGCCATTGGTTACACGTCTCGGTCACCTCTTGTTCGCATTGACGGAACTTCGAACATTGGACGTTACATTTCAGATGTGTTACGACCCGTGGCTCTACCCTTCATTCGATCGCTGCGAAACCCTACATTTCAGCAGGATAATGCACGACTGCATGTTGCAGGTCCGGTATGGGCCTTTCTGGATACGGAAAATGTTCGACTGTTGCCCTGGCCAGCACATTCTCCAGATCTCTCACCAATTGAAAACGTCTGGTCAATGGTGGCCGAGCAACTGGCTCGTCACAACACGCCAGTCACTACTCTTGATGAACTGTGGTATCGTGTTGAAGCTGCGTGGGCAGCTGTACCTGTACACGCCATCCAAGCTCTGTTTGACTCAATGCCCAGTCGTATCAAGGCTATTATTACGGCCAGAGGTGGTTGTTCTGGGTACTGATTTATCAGGATCTATGCACCCAAATTGCGTATAAATGTAATCACATGTCAGTTCTAGTATAATATATTTGTCCAATGAATACCCATTTATCATCTGCATTTCTTCTTGGTGTAGCAATTTTAATGGCCAGTAGTGTGGTATTAATACTATTTTCAGTCCACCCCTTGATGATGGTGTTGGGGAGGGCAAGTCTGTATGCGGCGAGGCGCACATACCTTTTCGTGTACGGCGATTCTGACATGCTCATACGATGATGATGATGATGATGATGACGGAGGAGGATGTTGGGTTGTTATTGGGTCAGTCCGATGGGACCAGTCAGGCTTCGGCGATGGCTCCCGATGCTGTTATAGACCTGACCCGGTAACGTGAGGAGCGGTGGTTCGTTGCTCGGCATACGGTCGCCAGAGCGGGGGTGCCGGGGTGGCGGCGGCGGCAGTGGCTTCCCGCGCAGCGAGTAGCGGCACCCTTATAGGCGAGGTGCGCCTTACCGGGTGCAGCTTTGGTGAGGAAGACGGTTTAGCCGCTACCGGTATGCACGCTACCCCGTGTTGAAAGTTCAAATGTGTGTGAGTAAATTCCTAAGGGACCAAACTGCTGAGGTCATCGGTCCCTAGACTTACACACTACTTAAACTAACTTATGCTATGAACAACACACACACCCATGCCCGAGGGAGGACTCGAACCTCCGACGGGAAGGGACCCCGTGTTGAGATGAAATCGCTGTAGAAGAAGAGATAAAATAAATAATAGTTAAGAACATTGTTTACCGCTGCTGGGGCGCTGAAGGAAAGAATTCTGACGATCATATGGTTATAAGCAGAGTGAGTAATTGGGTTTTCGCTCTGGCTCCAGAGCATAAACACTTGATCGGGTGACTCCACTGCACCCTCAAAATAGTCATCATAATCATCATCTAGTAGAGCCAGATCAGAGCGCCTTTGTCGGTCCTCGTCTGTCTCGCCTACAACAACAACAACAACCACAAACAAGATATATAAACCGATTTGTTACAAGAAAAAACCTTCCTATACTACTACCACTACTACTAGAGCCACGTAATCTTTTTTTTTAAACTTACCAGTATGCTGTTTGGGAATCTCATTATTTGCTGGAGACTGTTCCTGCATCTGCTGATGAACAGCAGATGCAGCTGTCTGTCCAACAAATCGAAGTCCTCTAGAAATGTTCCTGTAACAGGACGAGACGTAATTTTATTTATTTTGGGTATCGAGTTAGACAGAAGGATCAGACGTGGATATTTTTTTCTATACTTACATGAGTTTTGTTGCCGGTTATCCACAGCTGGAGGCTGTTCCACGTAGTGTTGCTTCTGCTGCAGTAGATAATTGTTTTCAGCCCCCAGCTCTGCCTCCAGCTCAATTTGCATTTGCTTCAAGTGAGCTAGAGGAACAAAAAAAGTACGAAATAAGAAAATCTTGAATCGCTACTATATAAGAACAGATTACAATGAAAATTATACTCACAAGGCAATTCCGGCTGTGAACCCAACATAGGAGGCTGGACTTCCAGAGTCTGTTGCAGTCCAGCCACCTCCTGTCTCTCCTCACACTCCAAGACAAAATCCTGGAGTTGTACTATAACAAGAAGACGGAATTAATAAGATGAATTTAACATACACAAGAAAATTTACACTCAAAATAGAAATTATTTACTCATTTGGTAATCCTGTCTCCAGAACTCTAATCTTCTTGCCGCTGTACTCTGAAGTGTTGCTGCAGCTGACTCTCTTCATATTGCAGAGAGCAAAGAACAAATAAACACACACAGACACGATGGAACACACAGCAAGGCGGACAGCAGCGGACTGAGGACGATGGAGGTTGGTTGTGGGTTTATATACAGTTTGAGGTGACCAACGAGAGAGCTTCATTTGAATGTACAGCCAATGAGAAGCTTTTATCGAAAGTCACTATTTCTGGAGGGGCTTGATTCGACCATTGTCTCTCTCTCTTTCTCTATCTCCAACTAAAAAGAATGCATTTATGATTAACTGTGTTTTCACAAACGTGCACATACACGATGAAGGCGTTTAGCAGTGAGAAGTTTACTGTTTCTGAGACGTATGCTGAAAGCAGGATATTACAATTTCCGGGAAGGGTAACATGTGTTGCCTCGTTAGAACCACCAGAAAGAATGCAATCGGTGTTATTTTGGACTATTTTCGTGAACAGGTCCTGTTAGGATCGTGAGGGAGAGAAAGCAGTCGATGTATTCTGGAAATGATGTCCATAGCGCGAACTGTGACGTCCGTATCCACTGGTAGAGAGAGGTTTCGCACGAGCAACATGAACACATGCGCCCGCAGCCCAGAGGATGACTTGGTGCTTATTTAGACAGACATGTGACATCAGTATAACACTTGAAGAACTTTAACTTTAGACGTGACTTTCACATGCCGTCGGCAGCGGCGTGACTCGTCATTTTTCCCCCTCCAGACCGCCATCTTAGATTACATCACTGGAGGGGTGACAGTGCCCTCTGGTGGCAGTACTGTGTAGTAGATCAGTTAGACGCCGGACCCCATGGTGAACACAATTGATGGTGGTATGCCTCAAATTGCTTAAATAAGAACTGTTTAAATAAAGACTTACATCCATCCTATGCAGCACAGGCTGAGTCCTTTCCCACTGATTCGTAGGAAGAAGTGTCAGTTAGTGTTACTTAGGTTAGTGGACGTAGTCCAAGTGCCCTTTTTCCCACCATTTTCTTAGGTTAGTAGAAGGAGCGAGCCATGGTATGTTGCATTGTCCTGATGGAATTTGAACTTCCCGCCATTTTCTAGGGGAGGGGGAAGGGGAATGGGTTAGGTTAGTGGAGGTAGCCCAATTGACCTATCTTCCCGCCAAAATTTGAACTTCCGGCCATGATGTCATTGTGGTGTTGCCATATCTATCGCCACCATATTGGATGCGCCATTTTGAATACGTTTGGCAACAATGGAGAATCGGGTGATGTGCAGGTTGTCCCACTACTTATGGAATGAGGCATACCTTTACAATCTTACGGGAATTCTTTAGTATTACCAAGTAAATTTTTTTAAACTAGTAATGTAATGGAGCCCCTTTTTCTCCCCAGTTACTGGCTCCATGAGTAGAGAGGTATGGTCACCTACTCAGCAACCCAGTGAGATCCGTCATACAGTAAACGAAACTTGGCGATTTTCTTTTATAACAAATCGGACTTGGAATGACGTCCAAACGTATTGTTTCTTTCTTTTGCTGATCGCATCGTCTTTTGTTTTTTTCTTTTCATCTCTCTTCTTCTAAGCCTCTCATACTATGACAATCTTTTCTTGTCAGTTGATTGTGAGGGGGTGGGGTTAATTTTGCTGCTTCTGCTATTGGCGTCTGCATAGTGTTGTCAGACATCAGTTCTTTCGAGGTGGAGGAGTATCCAGTAAAGGTATGATCTTCTCAAATTGCGGAAGGAATTCGGTCCATTTCGTATGTTTATGGGAACAGTGTTTTCTGGCAAGTTTCCTCACCTCAGGAAAACAGCGCTCCACGGGATTCCCAGCCGCATGGTAATAACTGGTCTTGGGTATTGTTATACCCATCTTGGTCATCTCACTAACCGAAGTTCGAGAAGTAAACTGTGACCCATTTTCAGAGTACATGCCCCTGAACACCCAATCTTTTCTACATAACACTTCATTCATCGGACCAGCAGACAAGGTCAATGGCAGATGTGGTGCTCAAGGAGTAAAGCCTTGCGTACTTCATAAAGACATCAAGAACGATGAAGATATATTTCATCCCGTCCCAAGTCACCAACAGACTGCCTATTATATCCACTGAAACCAACTCTCTCGGTTTATTGGCTAAGTTATGCTGCACCTCTCCATATAGGGTATGTTTCGTGATTTCGCCTTCTTCTCTAAAGACTCCACATCGCAGCTAAAAGCTCCTTTTCCGTGACACCATACCGCCACTCGTAAGCACTTAACTTGCGACTTGCAAAACATATAGGGTGAAGTTCAACGTTTTCTCCTTCAGCATGGTCCTGACAACTTCCTGTGGTCGCTGCTACGTGATTTCCGGTAAATAACATGTTTTCCACCTTGTGGAACAAGCGAATTACATCACTTCCTCAATCGTCGATGATTCTATTCCAAATCTCTGAGAGTGTTTGATCGTCTGCTTGTAGCTGAGTTGCATGTCAAAGCCTTTTTTTCACCTCTGTATCGCCGGGCTCAGTCTTAATCAGCCTAATATCTAACTCCCTGTTCTCGCGGTGGTTCACAACTTTGTTAGGCATACCAACTGGCACTCGAGATAAAGTATCTGATACCACATTTTTCTTGATCGGAACATATTCCACTGTATAGTCAAATTCTTGGAGACCTAAAGCCGATCGTAACAGGTGGGTGTTTAGGTGCTGATAGTAGTTTAGGGACGTCAGAGCCTTGTGATCAGTCACTAACATTAGCTAGTGTTCCATCGCTTACTGTCAGAACCTCTAAAGACTCCACATCGCAGCTAAAAGCTCGTTTTCCGTGACACCATACCGCCTCTCGTAAGCACTTAACTTGCGACTTACAAAACATATAGGGTGAAGTTCCACGTTTTCTCCTTCAACATGGTCCTGATACAATATCAGTCACAATGGCACAAAACGAATATCAGTCGCCAGAAAGAATCGTTTCGAAAAGATACGATGATAGAGAATAATGTTTTGTTGCTAGTTTTTGATGGTTTGGAACTGCCATGGTGCTGGGAGGGCCCAGCAGTAAGACCAGTGATGTGATTACTGTATAGATCCTAACGTATTTGCAGAAAATCCCGTTAGATCTAATTATGCTCTTAGCTGCCTTTTATGCCTTGGTGAAGAGAAGTTTTCGATGGCAACCAAATTATCTTTCCCAGCTCTGACTTCAGTAGGATTGACTATGTGTCCTCTAAAACGCACCTCTGGACCGGCAGACATTGATTTCCTTAATCTCAAAATCATTCCGTTTGTGACACTACTTTTAGGGCCTCCCGAATAGTTTTACGGCGCTCCTGAAACTTTTTGAAGCTATTACTGCAGCTTCAACATAAATTATCACCGGCCGGCCGGAGTGGCCGAGCGGTTCTAGGCGCTTCAGTCTGGAACTGTGCGACCGCTACGGTCGCTGTTTCGAATCCTGCCTCGGGAATGGATGTGTGTGATGTCCTTAGGTTAGTTAGGTTTAAGTAGTTCTAAGTTCTAGGGGACTGATGACCACAGATGTTAAGTCCCATAGTGCTCAGAGCCATTTGAACCATAAATTATCACCCAACTGGCATGTTCTGGATCAAGGACTGAATCCAGGACACGTATGAAAGTAGTGCCACTTAGATTGAGGCCAAAGGTGAGCACAGTGTACTCATAGGACTTCACCTGCTTTATATTTTCTGAACTTTTCGAGAGTAGAATCTGCTTCTACAATGCCACAATGTCCAGTATTTTAAAGTATCGGGCCAACAGGTCCTGTACAGTTTCGGGTCGAACTCTTTCCGTTGCTAACGTTTTGTTCAGCAAGCGGGAGTCTTAACACAAGATGCATTCATGCTACCTGTTTGTCTACAACCACGACAGCGTGGAGAACTAATAATTATTTTCAGCCCAGCCCAGTATATTATTAACGAATCAGCCTGATAAGCCATGGTTGAAAAATACTGACACGAATTATTTACAGAATAACAGAATAACCTTGGAGAAGATCAGTTTGTTTTCCGAAGAAATATCGGAACACACGAGAAATACTAAAATTACTTCCATTTCAGAAGATAATTTGAAGAAAGACAAATCCACTTTTACAGCGTTTGTAGGTTTAGAGGAACTTCGAGAATGTTGACTGGAATGCACTCTCTGAAATCCCGAATGAAGCTGGAATGAATTGCAAGGATTGATAGCTATTGTACAACTTGTACAGGAAAGACACTGCAGTTATAAGAGCTGAAGAACATGAAAGGAAAGCAGTACTCGTAGTTGAGAGGGAGTGAGACAGGGTTGCAGCCTATCCCCGATGTTATTGTCTAGAAATGCGCGAGCTTTGAAGGAAACCAAGGAGAAAATTGAAAAGGGAATTAAATTAATGGAGATGAAATAAAAACTTTGAGGTCTGCCGATTGCATTGTAAATCTGTCAAAAGGGGGAAAGAACTTAGAAGTGAAACTGAATGGAATGGACAGCGTCTTTAAAAGAGGTCGTATGGTGAACAGGTAATGAAGTATACTGGTAGCAGAATCAAATCAGCCGACTCTGAGGGCCATGGTCTATGAAGTTAGACACTAAAAATACGATATTAGATGAGTTTTGTTATTTGAACAGTAAAATAGTAGGTGATGGCTGAGGTAGAGAGGAGATGAAACGTGACGATGACCGAAGTAGATTGGATAAAAAATGCAGACTATCAATAGGAGGAAAAACTTTTCAGAAATGTTAGGAAGTCTTTTCTGATGATGTTTGTATGGACTATAACCTCGTACAGAGGTAAAACCTGGACAATAACCAGTTCAAACAAGAATAGAATAGGAGCTTTTGAAATGTGGCGCAACTTTGAAGTATCTGCACACCTGTTAGTGGACATTAATATGTGGTGTGTCCACCCTGCGCCTTTATAATGGCTTGAACCTTGCTGGTAACATCTTCAGTGAGGTGTCTGAATGTCTGTAGAGGAACTGAAACCAATTTTTTACTAAGAGCCGAAACCAGAGTAGGTAGTGGTTATTTATGTTTTGTAGTGGAAACAACCATCTACAGTTTAGATGCACCCTAATAAATGAACGAAAACAGCACAGATTCTGTATTACTAGCAGTAAAATTAGTAGTTGGTTAATTCGTTAAGTGGTTTTACTGTGTTGTAGCATAGGCAGAAAGTGGTTGTAGTATTAGCGATTTAGCCGGCCGAAGTGGCCGTGCGGTTAAAGGCGCTGCAGTCTGGAACCGCAAGACCGCTACGGTCGCAGGTTCGAATCCTGCCTCGGGCATGGATATTTGTGGTGTCCTTAGGTTAGTTAGGTTTAACTAGTTCTAAGTTCTAGGGGACTAATGACCTCAGCAGTTGAGTCCCATAGTGCTCAGAGCCATTTGAACCATTATTAGCGATTTCTTTAAGTACCAGGAATACATATTTAACATTTACAGCTTTGTAGGCTCCCTCGACCAGAGTCAGTTAACATAAAAGCTTTCCGGGTATGGTACTACACTGGGTATGGTACTACTTCATACTATAAACAACTATTACTGATGAAACCGAAGTTTCGGTCACAGTTATACTAATAGCTTTTTACAGCACCATAGCCAGAAAACTTGTATGTTAATTAATATATACTTTCATTATTATACACGAAAATACTGGATTGTAAGGCGTAACCAGGAGCAGACGGAGACTCAGATCACAATATAGTAGAGATGAAGAGTGGCTGAAGTTTAAGAGATTAGTCAGGAAGCATCAATACAAAAAGAAGTGGGATACGGAAGTACTAAGGAATGACGAGATACGGTTGAAGTTCTCTAAGGCTATAGATAGCAATAAGAAATAGCTCAGTAGGCAGTACATTTGAAGAGGAATGGACATCTCTGAAAAGAAATTGGGAAGGAAAACATAGGCACAAAGAAGGTAACTGCGAAGAAACCGTGAGTAACAGAAGAAATACTTCAACTGATCGATGAAAGGAGGAAGTAAAAAAATGTTCCGGGAAACTCAGGAATACAGAAATACAGGTCGCTGAGGAATCAAATATGGGAAGCTAAGACGAAATGGCTGCTCGAAAAATGTGAAGACATCGAAAAGGAAATGACTGTCGGAAGAACAGACTCAGCATGCAAGAAAGTCAAAACAAACTTCAGAGACATTAAAAGCAGGGGCGATAACATTAATAGTGCAACGGGAATTCCACTGTTAAATGCAAAGGAGAGAGCGGATAGGTGGAAAGAATACATCGAAAGCCTCTATGAGGGGAAAGATTTGCTGATGTGATAGAAGAAGAAACAGGAATCGATTTAGAAGACATATGGGATCCAGTATTAGAATGAGAATTTAAAAGAGCTTTGGTGAACTTAAAGATAAAATAAGGTAGAAGGGATAGATAACATTCCATCAGAATTTCTAAAATGATTGGGGGAAGTGGCAACAAAACGACTATTCACGTTGGTGTGTAGAATATATGAGTCTGGCGACATACCATCTTTCGGAAAACCATCATCCACACAATTCCGAAGACGGAAAGAGCTGACAAGTGCGAGAATTACCGCACAATCAGCTTAACAGGTCATGCATCCAAGTTTCTTACAAGAACAATTTACAGAAGAATGGAAAAGCCAATTGAGGATGCGCTAGATGACGATCAGTTTGGCTTGAGGAAAGGTAAAGGCACCACAGAGGCGATTCTGACGTTACGTTTGGTAATGGAAGCAAGACTAAAGAAAAATCGACACGTACATAGGATTTGTCGACCTGAAAAAAGCGTTCGACAATGTAAAATGGTGCAAGATGTTCGAATTTCTGCGAAAAGTAGGGATAAGCTCTAGAGAGAGACGGGTCATATACAATACGTACAACAGCCAAGAGGGAACAATAAGTGTGGACGATCAAGAACGAAGTGCTCGTATTAAAAAAGGGTGTAAGACAAGGATGTAGTCTTTCGCTCCTACTGTTCAATATGTACACCGAGGAGGCAAGGATGGAAATAAAAAAAAAAAAAAAAAAAAAGATTCAGGAGTGGAATTAAAATTCAAGGTGAAAGGATGTCAATGATACAATTCGCTGATGGCATTGCTATCGTGAGTGAAAGTGAAGAGTAATTACATGTTCTGCTGAACGGAATGAACAGTCTAATGAGTACAGAGTATGAATTGAGAGTAAATCGAAGAAGAATGTAAAGAGAAGTAGTAGAAATCAGCGAGAAACTTAACATCAGGATTGATGGTCACGAAGCAGATGAAGTTAAGGAATTCTGCTACCTAGGCAGCAAAATAACCAATGACGGACGGAGCAAGGAGGATATCAAAAGCAGACTAGCAATGGCAAAAAGGGCATTCCTCTAGAAGTCTACTAATATCGAATATCTGCCTTAATTTGAGGAAGAAACTTCTGAGAATGTACGTCTGGATTACGGCATTGTATGGTAGTGAAACATGGAATGTTAGCAAACCGGAACAGAAGAGAATCGAAGAATTTGAGATGTGGTGCTACAAACGAATGTTGAAAATTAGGTGGACTGATAAGGTAAGGAATGAAGAGTTTCTGCGCAGAATAGGAGAGTAAAGGAATATGTGGAAAACACTGGTAAGGAGAAGGGACAGGACGATAGAACAGCCGGCCGAAGTGGCCGTGCGGTTAAAGGCGCTGCAGTCTGGAACCGCAAGACCGCTACGGTCGCAGGTTCAAATCATGCCTCGGGCATGGATGTTTGTGATGTCCTTAGGTTAGTTAGGTTTAACTAGTTCTAAGTTCTAGGGGACTAATGACCTCAGCAGTTGAGTCCCATAGTGCTCAGAGCCATTTGAACCATTTTTGATAGGACATCTGTTAAGACATGAGGGAATGACTTACATGGTACTAGAGGGAGCTGTAGAGGGCAAAAATTGTAGAGGAAGACAGAGATTGGAATAAATCCAGCAAATAATTAAGGACGTAGGTTGCAAGTGCTACTCTGAGATGAAGAGGTTGGCACAGGAGAGGAATTCGTGGCAGGCCGCATCAAGCCAGTCAGAGGACTGATGGGAAAAAAAAGAAAGAAGAAACACGAAAATGTGAACTGAAGAGGCTGTTTTAGCTTCTCAGGTAATAGGATGCAATTTTGAAGAATAAATAAATAAGTAGGTAGTGATACTATGAACTGGAGCAAAGTCGACGTTCCAACTCGTGTTCCATTGGGGTCAGGTCGGGAATCTGAACAGGGTAGTTCATTTCAGGAATTTATTGCCCACAACCCATCACCTCGTGGATATTTCTTTATGAGAGCGTGCATTGTCATGTTGATACAAACAACCATCGCCTCTGAATTGTTCCTCTACTGTACGCAGTACACAGCACTACAAAATGTGTTCAGATTCTTGTGCGTCTAGCGTTTTGTTAAGCGTAATTAGGGAACCACGCTCTAATCAAGAAAACAACCTTCTCTAGACTTCACTGTTGGCACTGCATATGCTGGCAAGTAACATTCTCCAGCCATTCACCAAACCCACACTCTTCCATCACATTGCCACAGGATAAAGCGTGACTCATCATTCCAAATAACTCGTTTTCAGTCATCCACTCTCCAGTGGCATCGCTCTTGACACTACCTCGAGCGTCGCTTAACATAAAATACAGAAATGTATGGCTTGCGAGGAGTTGCTCGACCTCTGTACCTCACTCTATTTAACTCACTACGCACACTCATTGTGCTGGCTGGACTCCTGGTAGCACTTTGGAATTCACCAGTGATTTCTACCGCTAATTTCATGCGATTGTTTACAACAACTCTCCGCAATGCTGACGCTACCTGTCCTTCTGTGCCTGGGGTCTTTCTGGTCTGGACTTAGCTCTGGATGTTCTTCCGGATTCCCACTCACGAAGAGTCGACTTTGGGAGCTTTAGAAGGGTTAAAATGTCGCTGATGGATTTGCTAATTAGATGACATCCAAGGACTACTCCACGTTCCTGACCGACCCGTTCTCCTTTTACTCCTTCTCTACTGACGACAAAATACTACACGTCTCTTTTTGCACTGACAGATCGGACTCCCGTGACATCCAGTAGTCAGTTCCGTATTACATACGGGTGTCCAGATACTTTTGATTGTCTATATGAGTCGGCTGAGCAAATAATGAGGAGCTACTGAACTGAATCAGAAAGAAAAAAAAATATGGCATAACTTGACTGAAAGAAGGGATCTACTAACACAACGCTCCCTGAGGCACAAACGCAATTAGATAACAGAGGGAAGTATGAGAGACAAAAATTGAAGAGCAAGACGAAGCTTTAACTATAGTTCGCAGGTTGAAATGGGTATAAGCTGTAACAACAACAACATGTAGCATACATTGTGGTTGCTTAATGCAAATTACGCTCTAAGACAAAAGAACGACGCATCACAACGGAATTATATGAATGAGACGGGAATCGGTAGATATGATGTAGATGTACAGACAAAAATTACAATTTCAGAAAAATTGCATGATTACTCAAGAGAAAGAGCTTCGCTAATTGAGCAAGCCGATAATACATTAATCCTAGACTGCCCCTTATGCAAACAGCTTTTGGGCTTGGCACTGATTGACAGAGTTGTTGATGTCCTCCTAAGGGATACTGTTCCAAGTTCTGTCCAATTGGTGTGTTAGATTTTTATAATCCTGAGACGGTTGTAGAGCCTTGCCCATGATGCTCCAGACGTTCTTAATTGGAGAAAGATCCGGCGACCTTGCTGGCCAAGGTAGGGTTCGGTAAGTGCGATGACAAGCAATAGAAACTCTCGCCTTGTGTGGACGGGCATCATCTTGCTGAAATGTAAGTCCAGGATGGCTTGCCATGAAGGGCAACAAAACGAAGCGTAGAATATCGTAGACATACCGCTGTGCCGTAAGAGTGCCGCGAATCGCAGCCAAAGGAGTCCTCCTATGAAAAGAGGTTGCACACCAATCCATCACTCCTAGTTGTCAGGCCATATCGTGGGCGATAGTCAATTTGGTCTCTCACTGTCTTTAGGGTCTCGAACACGTCTTCTACATCTACATCTACATCCATACTCCGCAAGCCACCTGACGGTGTGTGGCGGAGGGTTATTGATGCTCAGTTGAAAGCGTGTCTCATGACTGAAGACAATTCTACTTCAGTCTTGGCGTGGCTGGAGACGCCCTGGAGAGTGGTGTGATATCAACCTGACTGTCGCTCGCCATACGACCCAGTAACTAGAAGCGATATCTCTAGTAATCCATCGAGTACAGTGGGACAGCATACAGACATGAAATCGAAACCAACAGCTGTATTGTAATTCAAATGCCGTTTATAAACATGCTGCCAGATTCGACGCGAAAAACCGTCATGTTCAGATTTCAAGCATAATCTGTATCAATGTACGAAACACAATGACGAAGACCAATGGAGCCTAACCGTATTCCGTGACTTCCACTAACAAGATCACCAGTGGTCAGAGTGGTCAGACAACCATTGGTAGCCTTGTTACTGGAAGTTACGGAATCCAGTTGATTTCGGCCCCGCTGCACTCGACTTTGTTGGTTGAACATGGTGGTGTAACACGCTTAAAAAGTTGTACTGTTCCCATTTGAAGATTCATTTGATCTTCGTCACTGTGATTTGTACAGTGGTGGTAGGTTACGCTTGGGGCTTGAAGATGGCGCTTTTTCAGGTCGAAACTGGTGGCATGGGTTGAATAAACGACTTTGGAAATACAATACAGCTGTTGGTTCCAATTTTCATTATTCAAGTACCAGGAGTGACGGTGTGGGGTGCCATTTCTTTTCATAGCAGGATCCGTTTGGCTGTTATTCGCGGCACCCTTACAGCACAGCGACACTTCAATGATATTCTACGCCGTGTTTTGTTGTCCTTCATGGCAAGCCATCCTGGTTCAAATGGCTCTGAGCACTATGGGACTCAACTTCTGAGGTCACCAGTCCCCTAGAACTTAGAACTACTTAAACCTAACTAACCTAAAGACATCACACACATCCATGACCGAGGCAGGATTCGAACCTGCCACCGTTGCGGTCTCACGGCTCCAGACTGTAGCGCCTAGAACCGCACGGCCACTCCGGCCGGCCAAGCCATCCTGGACTCACATTTCAGCAAGATAATGCCCATCCACACACGGCGAAAGTTTCTATTGCTTATCATCGTGCTTGCCAGACCCTACCTCTGTCAGCAATGTCTCCGGATCTCGCCCCAACTGAGAATGCTTGGAGCCCATGCAGCTTCAACACGATACCACAGTTCATCAAGAGTAGTGACTGGCGTATTGTGACGAGCCAGTTGCTCGGCCACCATTGACCAGACGTTTTCAATTGGTGAGCGATCTGGAGAATGTGCTGGCCAGGGCAGCAGTCGAACATTTTCTGTATCCAGAAAACATACAACATGCGGTCGTGCATTATCCTGCTCAAATGTCGGGTTTCGCAGGGATCGAATGAAGGGTAGAGCCACGGGTCGTAACACATCTGAAATGTAACGTCCACTGTTCAAAGTGCCGTCAATGCGAACAAGAGGTGACCGAGACGTGTAACCAATGGCACGCCATACCATCACGCCGGGTGATACGCCAGTACGGCGATGACGAATACACGCTTCCAATGTGCGTTGACCGCGATGTCGCCAAACATGGATGCGACCATCATGATGCTGTAAACAGAAGCTGGTTACATCCAAAAAATGACGTTTTGCCATTCGTGCACCCAGATTCGTCGTTGACTAACCATCGCAGGCGCTCCTGTCTGTGATGCAGTGTCAAGGGTAACCGCAGCCATGGTCTCCGACCCGATAGTCCATGTTGCTGCAAACGTCGTCGAACTGTTCGAGCAGATGGTTGTTGTCTGGCAAACGTCCCCATCTGTTGACTCAGGGATCGAAACGTGTCTCCACGATCCGTTACAGCCATGCGGATAAGATGCCTGTCATCTCGATTGCTAGTGTTACGAGGCCGTTGGGATCCAGCATGGCGTTCCGTATTATCCTCCTGAACCCACCGATTCCATATTCTGCTAACAGTCATTGGATCTCGACCAACGCGAGCAGCAATTTCGCTATACGATAAACCGCAATCGCGATAGGCTACAATCCGACCTTTATCAAAGTCGGAGACGTGATGGTACGCATTTCTCCTCCTTACACGAGGCATCACAACAACGTTTCACCAGGCAACACCGGTCAACTGCTGTTTGTGTATAAGAAATCGGTTGGAAACTTTCATCATATCAGCATGTCGTAGGTGTCGCCACCGGCGCCAACCTCGTGTGAATGCTCTGAAAAGCTAATGATGTGCATATCACAACATCTTCTTCGTGTCGGTTAAATTTCTCGTCTGTAGCACGTCATCTTCATGGTGTAGCAATTTTAATGGCCAGTAGTGTATTTGAATTGTTTCCCCTGCCACATCAACTCCTGACGTTGTTTACAGGTGCACGCAGTCTGGAGGCAAGCAATTGACGCCAGTGATGGCTGCACATGGAAACCCAGTGTGGGAGCGGGCTGCAGGCGTCATGGCGAGAGGTCGGCTGGGATAAGGAGACGGGAAGTCGGCGGGCGGCCACTCAAGTTGGCAGCCGTGGCTGCTCCCCCACCCCACCCCTTCTCACCGCGGCGCGGGCTCCTGCTCCGGGTCCCTGCTTCTGCGGCACCAGTGCTCTGCCGGCGGCGCGTCTGACGACCGCTGTTCATCCTTTTGGTGTGCCGGACTACACGCAGGTTAGTGGCGCCCTTCGCGTCTTCTGCTTACAATCTCGCAAATTTTCCGGTGCTCCACGTGCGCTCAGCGAAATCTACGGACACCGCCTTGTTGCATACCAATCATTTTTTTTATTCTGCAAGAATGCGTTCCTAAAAACCGGCCCCGAGTGCAGACTGCTCGCCAGTTGCCCACGAATTTTTGCCCGCCACGAGCAGATACAACAACAAAGATATAAACATGTAATAATTAGATACTACAGAAATACCAAGTACGCTAATGCAAAGGAATATATTTACTGAATTTATCTCATCTGTTACATTACATTAGATGCTGAAAATGACCTGCTTGTGCTTCACTGCACTTTAGCACGCGTCCTAGTATGTTAACATACACTTTGCGCAACTCTGCCGCATCAACTCTCAGGCTTTCATTACGAGTAATTTCCTTCCAGTCTTGTAAGTTATACGGTCATTTGTGTACACTTTCCCCTTTAGTCTGCTCCACAGATAACAGTCACAAGTGGTTAGGTCTGACGAACGGGGCAGCCACGGTCCTTTGCTGCCAGCCCTTTCTTCTGTGAATCTTTCATGAATTCTTGAGATTGACTCGCCTGAAGTGTGTCAGATCGCCCCGTCCTGTTGAAAGACTGCGCACGTACTTTCATGGAGAGTCAACTGTGCGTAAAATTCGTCAAATATTTGCTTATACACAGCGTTGTTTACTGTCATTTCAAAAAGTTTGGGACCTACAATACGACTTGCCGACACGGCAAATCATATTCCGGTTTCTTCACCGTGAAGAGGTTCCTCAGTAATCCTATGGGGACTGCTTGTTCACCAGTATCTGGTGTTCTGGGGGGTTCACATATCCTGTAAGATGGAATCAGGCTTCATCACATACAATAACAGCAGCGGATCCAACATTCTACTTTCAGCTGTTTGACATCGCATTGTACAGCAATTCACGCGTTTTGCATTATCATTTTCCTTCAGTTCTTGGACATGTGTCATTTTGTAGGGCTCCATTATATATTCGGTAAAACAGGTTAACAAGACCCACGCGAAACGTCCACTTTTTACAATGATTTATCAGTCGAGTTCTTTGGACTTTGTATCATTCGTGCTCGAATATCCGCGATCACAGCAGGTGTACGAACGGACGGGGATAGATTATTTTTTGCGTTTACAACTGACCCTGTAGGACGCCACTTTGTCACAATATCCTGTATACTGGTCTTAGCTGGTATGAACGCGCCAGGAAATTTCTTTGTAAAAATGCCCCGCGTACCGTTAAATGAAGCGGTAGACACGTACGGCTCCACTAATTCGAATCCTTCTTGCAGAGGATACATCTCACTGAGACATTTACTTCACACGCCGTAACTAGGCCGCAACGGATTTCGTAGTGACAATAGAAACGTAATCGCAACAATTTCGAATCAGATCAATAAATGACAATCGGCGAGCGACAGTGAGTAGTCCAGTATTCGGGGCCAGTTTTTCATCTGCGCCACCCTGTACAATAACATCAGTTTCCGTCGTCCAGTATACGCCTATGCACGAAGGCTGTTACCGGCCTCCCATGTTTGAGACAGCAGTGACATCTTCAAGGAGACATACGTCACTTTACCCCCAAAGAAACTGTGCTCAGCTGTGACAGCATCAACCACCGCATTGTTAAATCAATGCAGTCCTCACTTCCAATATGTTTTTGTTACTGAACAATGCATACAGAAACCCAAGGTCCATCCTCCGGCGCTGGTTGCGATTAGATCCTAACGTTGATTTTTGACAGTTGTCTACCTTCTAGGAAAATATGGTTTCTTTGTTGTTATAATCAATTGTGACTGATCTGATGCAGTTCCCCATGCCAGTCTATCGTGTGCAAGTTTTATCATATCTCCGGTAACTACCACAATCTACACCCATTTGAACCTGCTCACACACACTTCTCTCCATGACTAAATTAACCGCCCGCATCTCGTGGTCGTGCGGTAGCGTTCTCGCTTCCCGGGTTCGATTCCCGGCGGGGTCAGGGATTTTCTCTGCCTCGTGATGGCTGGGTGTTGTGTGATGTCCTTAGGTTAGTTAGGTTTAAGTAGTTCTAAGTTCTAGGGGACTGATGACCATAGATGTTAAGTCCCATAGTGCTCAGAGCCATTTGAACCATTTTTGAACTAAATTAACTATTTCTTGATGCCTCGGAATGTATCCTATCAACTTGTCTCTTTTTTTAGTGAAATCGTTCCATAAAGCTCAGTTCTCTCCAATTCACTGCTATATTTCAGCATACATTACGTTACCTAACCATCTAATCTTGATCATTCTTCTGTTGCGCCACATCTCAACACTTCTTTCTCTTCGTGTCTGTAATGTTTATCAACAACATTTCTTTTCAATGGCTGGATATACTAAAAAAAATTACTTACGGGAAAGACTTTTAAAAAGTTAGACTTTTATTTGGTACTATCTTTTCTTTAGCGGAGTGGGGGGGGGGGGCATTTCTTGTTATTACCAGTGTGCATTTTATATACTGGTACACCTTTCATCGTTAGCTGTCCCGCACAGCAAAAATCATACATTACTTTCAGCACCTCATTTCCTATTTTAACTCTCTCAGCCTTAGCAGACTTAACTTGACTACATCCCATTACTTTTTTGTTGTTTTTATTGATATTCATCTTAAAATTTCTTCTCAAGACGCCAGTCATTCGTTCAACTAATTTCCCGTGTGCTTTCTCTCTCCGACAGAATCTTACCAGTCAACGACAAAAAAGTTCTGCTTGGTTTCCTCTGCTGCTTCATCGAATACAGATCGAATAACACGGAGGATACATTGTAAAGCTGTTTTCCTCCATTGTAACTGCTTTCCTTCAATGTCCATCGGCTCTTATAATTGTCGTCCCTTTGATGTCCAACGGCTCATAATTCCAGTGGGTGTATTCCAGTCAACAGTACCTAAACTAATATGCATTTATTACGTAAATGTCGAAGACGCTTTAACGATATGTAAATTTAGACGTAATCCCTCCAACCATTGTCTGTTCGGCTTTTCCATAAATGTGAGTAAATAAAGGACCAGCCTTTGCTGCTGATCTCGCAAATCACGTTAACGCACTGGCGTCGGAGGCGGCTATATTTTACTTGATTCCTAATGGCGGAATTCTCGAGGATTCTACGATACAAGCATTCAACACTCCACTTTACAGTCTTAATTATGGTCACGATACAATCAGATAACTAAGACAAATTACCATTACATTCTTTAATAAAATATAGTGGAGATCGATTAGGTTACATTTTGAACAGGAACGCACGTCTACAAGTGCGCCATTTCCTTGCTGAAGGGCTAAACATATAAAATAATGAGTTCCACTGTCCTCCGTCTGGTGGCTAAGACAGCTACAGTAAACCTCTCTACCGATGCTAATTATTATGTTTTGAATGAACTTTAGAATGTGATTACAATAACCAGTGCCATAAAGAATAAAAGAATGCAGACCATCAGTGGCGGAAGAGACATGGAATGTACAGTGTGATATACACTCCTGGAAATTGAAATAAGAACACCGTGAATTCATTGTCCCAGGAAGGGGAAACTTTATTGACACATTCCTGGGGTCAGATACATCACATGATCACACTGACAGAACCACAGGCACATAGACACAGGCAACAGAGCATGCACAATGTCGGCACTAGTACAGTGTATATCCACCTTTCGCAGCAATGCAGGCTGCTATTCTCCCATGGAGACGATCGTAGAGATGCTGGATGTAGTCCTGTGGAACGGCTTGCCATGCCATTTCCACCTGGCGCCTCAGTTGGACCAGCGTTCGTGCTGGACGTGCAGACCGCGTGAGACGACGCTTCATCCAGTCCCAAACATGCTCAATGGGGGACAGATCCGGAGATCTTGCTGGCCAGGGTAGTTGACTTACACCTTCTAGAGCACGTTGGGTGGCACGGGATACATGCGGACGTGCATTGTCCTGTTGGAACAGCAAGTTCCCTTGCCGGTCTAGGAATGGTAGAACGATGGGTTCGATGACGGTTTGGATGTACCGTGCACTATTCAGTGTCCCCTCGACGATCACCAGTGGTGTACGGCCAGTGTAGGAGATCGCTCCCCACACCATGATGCCGGGTGTTGGCCCTGTGTGCCTCGGTCGTATGCAGTCCTGATTGTGGCGCTCACCTGCACGGCGCCAAACACGCATACGACCATCATTGGCACCAAGGCAGAAGCGACTCTCATCGCTGAAGACGACACGTCTCCATTCGTCCCTCCATTCACGCCTGTCGCGACACCACTGGAGGCGGGCTGCACGATGTTGGGGCGTGAGCGGAAGACGGCCTAACGGTATGCGGGACCGTAGCCCAGCTTCATGGAGACGGTTGCGAATGGTCCTCGCCGATACCCCAGGAGCAACAGTGTCCCTAATTTGCTGGGAAGTGGCGGTGCGGTCCCCTACGGCACTGCGTAGGATCCTACGGTCTTGGCGTGCATCCGTGCGTCGCTGCGGTCCGGTCCCAGGTCGACGGGCACGTGCACCTTCCGCCAACCACTGGCGACAACATCGATGTACTGTGGAGACCTCACGCCCCACGTGTTGAGCAATTCGGCGGTACGTCCACCCGGCCTCCCGCATGCCCACTATACGCCCTCGCTCAAAGTCCGTCAACTGCACATACGGTTGACGTCCACGCTGTCGCGGCATGCTACCAGTGTTAAAGACTGCGATGGAGCTCCGTATGCCACGGCAAACTGGCTGACACTGACGGCGGCGGTGCACAAATGCTGCGCAGCTAGCGCCATTCGACGGCCAACACCGCGGGTCCTGGTGTGTCCGCTGTGCCGTGCGTGTGATCATTGCTTGTACAGCCCTCTCGCAGTGTCCGGAGCAAGTATGGTGGGTCTGACACACCGGTGTCAATGTGTTCTTTTTTCCATTTCCAGGAGTGTATGAATGACGTTCGTGTTTTTGGTGGTCTGCATTTCGCAGTAGCTGGTTAATGATTATTATAATTTTATTCCACGCCATCTTGCAGTACATACGTACTGCTTCCTGCGCCACTGAAGTGATGCTGTTTTGAAAATGAGTTTCCATACATATTGATACCCTGCTCGTTCTCAAAGTCCTGAAAGTGTCTAATAAGGCGTGATTTCTGACATTTTCTGGGCATTATTCATTGATGGTATATTTCCCAGGCCCTTCCGAATTGATGATGTTCTTTTCCTTCTTGAGCGCGCATACTTCGAATATTAACCTACTGCATTAGTGTAAAACAAAGCATAACACTATAGATAAAAAAGCACTCAGTGTTCAGGCCACAAGTGGCCCAACGGGCCATCCGACCGCCGTGTCATCCTCAGCTGAGGATGCGGACAGGAGAGGCGTGTGGTCAGCACACCGCTCTCCCAGTCGTTATTATGGTTTTCTGTGATCGGAGCCGCTACTATTCGGTCGAGTAGCTCCTCAATTGGCATCATGAGGCTGAGTGCAACCCGAAAAATGGCAACAGCTCATGGCGGCCCGGATGGTCTCCCATCCAAGTGCCGGCCACCCTCGACAGCGCTAAACTTCGGTGATATGACGGGAACCGGTGTATCCACCGCGGCAAGGCCGTTGCCCGTTATAGATAGACAGATGCTGAATGAAACGAGTTTGGCTGTTAAGAAGGCAAAGTGTTAAGCCTTCAATGATTACCATAGCAGTACCGTCAAATGGTTTTTCACAGAACCCAAAGAAACTGTGGTTGTATATAAATGCTGTTAGTGGTTCCAAAATTAGCGTTAGTCACTCGTGAGTGAAACAGATGTAGCAAAGCAAAACAAAAAGAGGAATGTTAAACTCTCGTTTTCAAATGTTCCTTTACATAGGAAAACGCCTGAGTATCGTTGCAGTTTCATTCTCGTACCACTGAAAATATGAGTGAAATAGAATGTTAGTAAATTTTGAAAATTTGTGGTAAATTCCTATAGGACCAAACTGCTGAGGTCATCGGTCCCTAGGCTTACACACTACTTAATCTTAAACTAACTTACGCTAAGGGCAACACACACTCCCATGCCCGAGGGAGGACTCGAACCTCCGACAGGCCGGCCGATGTGATCGAGCGGTTCTAGGCGCTTCAGTCCGGAGCCACGCGGCTGCTACGGTCGCAGGTTCGAATCCTGCCTCGGGCATGGATGTGTGTGATGTCCTTAGGTTAGTTAGGTTTAAGTAGTTCTAAGTTTAGGCGACTGATGATCTCAGATGTTAAGTCCCATAGTACTTAGAGCCATTTGAACCGTTTTTTGAGCCTCCGACAGAGGGAGCCACGCGTGGCAAGGCCCCCTAGACCGCGCAAACCGTGGCAAGGCCCCTAGACCGCGCGGCTACCCCGCGCGGATAGAATATTAGTGTCAGTGGTGTTGAGAAACAGCTGAAATCGTTAAAACTGAATTTTGCTTCAGGGCGATCTATACTGAATTCGCGGCTAAATTAGCCGCTCTAAAACTGTCAAGTATCGTAGATACCGTGAACAAAAACGATGCACACTGGCCAGTAGTTGGAAGAAAGAACGGGTCACACCCGTCCACAAGAAGGGCGGTCGAAGTAATCCACAAAATTACTGTCCAGCACCCTTGACATCGATTTGTTGTGGCATCTTAGCACACATTCTGAACTCAAACATAATGAGGTATCTCCAACTAAATGATCTCCACCATCCCAAGCAACGTGGATTCCGAAAACATGGATCACGTGAAATCCAGCTTGCACTTTTCTCACTTGACATACTAAAAGCTTTGGATCAACGCAGTCAGGTAGATTCAATATTTCTCGATTTCCGAAAAGCATTTGACTCAGTACCACATCTGCGCTTATTATCAAAAGTACGATTGTATGGTGTGTCAAGCGAAATTTGCGATTAGACTGAGGATCTATTGGTAGAGAAGACGCAGCAAGTTATCTTGGATGGGAGTCACCATCAGATATAGAAAAAGCTTCAGGTGTGCCCCAGGGAAGTGTGCTCGGAACCTGGCTTTTAATGTTGTATATTAATGACCTTACAGACAATGTTAATAGTAACCTCAGACATTTCCCAGATAATGCAGTTATCTATAACGAAGTACTTTCTGAAATAACCTGCATAAATATTAGTTAGATCTTGATAAGATTTCAAACTGGTGCAAAGACTGGCAACTTGCTTAAAATGTTCAGAAATGTAAAACTGTATACTTCATAAAACGAAAAAAACAAAGTATCCTATGACTTTAGTATCAATGAATCACAGTTGGAATCCAGCTAGATAGGCCGGAAATTGCGGTCATGTGTGCATAAGGTGTGCCTGCTTGTGCGGATCTGAGGGTATTTCCCTTTCTTTTCTGAAGAAAGCTTTTACAGAAAGCGTAGTGCGTAACAGTCATTTCGTTGTCCCTGTCTGCAACTCTGAAGACCACAACAACATCTGAGTCGTGGGGAGGGGAGTCGAAGGAGTCGGTAAAAGAGTCGGTAAAAGTACGAGAGTGAAATGGTTGAAATGTGCAGTGTTCACTGAAATGAACTTCGAAAAAGTGGATGAAAAATCTTTCTGGTTGACTTAGATGTATCTGCTTCTCTGTAGTCGCCACATTCGAATAATTGACACTCATTCGCGATGTTATTATTACTTGTTAAAGTTTGGTTATTAATGACCGAGATTATCTTTTCCTTTATATCTGAAACTAGTCTGCTGGCTTTTGTGTAGTGCATGGTGGAGGATAGTTAATATCATTCTCAATCGTGCTTTTTCCACACGTGTGAAGAAAGAAACAGTGGCCATTAGACCGTATGCGCTCCGATCTCTCTCATTAAACCCCTCTGCACATTAAGTCATATATAGGATTCAAGCAGTAAAATTGTTTTGTCGTCTATCTACAACATTAATTCTATAAATACATCCATATCTCTCCCGCACCCATATAATTTGTGGCAAGAACGCCCGCGTAGCCGCTAATTATTCCCGACAACACTAGTGACTGTAACAGCACTTCATCTTTCAGGCCAGCTAGAGGAAGGGGCGTTAGAGTTTAGCGTACCGTCGACTCCCAAGTCATTATTGACAGAAAACAAGCTCGAAATGGGAATGGAGAAAAAATTCGAGGATGGCCTTGTTTAATGTACCTCCGGGAATTCACCTGCAGTGTTTTAGGAGAACTAAGAAAAATCTGCATCAGGATAATCGAACAGGGATTTGAATCCCCACTTCCCAAAAATAAGAGTACATTGTCTTAACCGCTATGTCACTTGACTCGATGTCGATCCCAAATACTGAAATGCTACCCCCTTCCAGTAACAAGGAATCGCTTGAGAGTCTTGTTTACAGCTTTCTTTGCGGACTAATTGGATGTTCGCAGAATTCTCCAAACAACTCCATATCTTCTTTTCGCCCACTCTACATGTGGACATTTTGTATTCGCTCCCTCCTCTTCAAACAGCTCTGCAATATTAACCCTAGATATTTAATTGGTGCGATACATTCCAGGGATCTATCAGTGAAGTCTGGTGCTATAGGTGGTTTTAGTCCTGTGGACGAGTATAATGTAGCATCTGCACGTATTTAAGGCGAGTCGTGATGCACATATAGCTGAAATGACGCCATGCAATTCTGGATTTACTTGCAGATACTTGAGTTATACTTGGCTGCACGCAGTTATTACATGGCAAATGAATAGTTTGAGATTGCATTTCACTTCAGCTGTTAAACAGCTCTTCTTTCCTAGGAAATGACAGTTAAGAGTAACGTTCACGCAGCTACGCTAACTTAACATTTCTCCATCATACCTTCATCTTTTCACTTTTTTTATTTATTGCTTCTTCAGCCCATTTCTTTTCTTGTGTTCTTCTAGTTGTCTGCTGGGAAACGTGCCCAATTCTTAACTTCGTCTCCATAGTTTGTCCAATATTTGATTTCCTGCTTATTTGTGGCAATCACTTAAAGATGTTTCCGTTTTTACCTAAGACTGTTAAATCTTCATTCTAACTTTTATAGTACAGTTTTTCTCTCCAGCTTGTTAGAATTCATTCCGTAAATTTGCATATGAACCATTAAACAGTTCCCGTAATTACATCTGTTTTTTTTTCTTTTTTTTGTTTGTGATCTTCCGTTTTACATTTTAACTGAACTACGTATTTCTGCTATTTTATGTTGACTAACATCCTCCCTACGATCTTTCTGTTTTCATTGTTTGATTTCCTTTTGTCTATTCTAAACTAGCATTTATGGACGATTGCTGCCCTGGAATGCTGATTTCTGTATTTCTAGAGAACTATTTTTGTTATAAACTTGTTTTGTTCAGTCGCTCTTTGGAAATATTGCTTTAATGGATACTTTTATTCTCCACTGATACAGGATGTTCCAGAAATGTTGTGACAAACTTCGAAGAGTTGCAAAGGGTGTCTTGAGGAACAAATCGAGGATAGGAAACCGTGCCCAGAAACGTCATGCAACTACGCTACAGAGCGTCGAAGTTAAGGCGACGGCGCCTGCCGCTAAGCAACCCCTTCGGCAGCTTTGTACGCTGACGGACAGTAGGCGGAAAGTTTCGCAATTTCATTTGTTAATCAGTGACTGCGACTGATGGCCAAAATCGCCAGTGGAAAAGATGGAGTTAGCTGCTGTGTAGAACAGTGATACTCTGTTTCTTCGGTGAATGACGGTTTCGGACACGGGTTTCCATCTGCAGTTAGTTTTTCTCTTGTGTACCGCAAAACATTGGAGATTTTTTAGGGTTCCAGGAAAGTAATAAAACTGTGGATGTAAATCCGTGTCGAAACAGTCATCCACCGAGGCAACAGAGCATCTCTTTTATAGGAGACAAGGCGTTTCTACACAGCTGCTAACTCCATCTTCTCCCCTGGCTATGGTGACAATCAGTCGCGATCACTGAATATCAAGCAGCATTCCGAGACGTTCCGCCTACAGTCCTTCATCGTACAATCTCACGTTTGCTGCCGAAAGGATGGCCTAGTAGCAGGAGCTGGCGCCTATAACTTCGACGCTCTCTAGCGTCGTTGGATGACGTTTCCGGGCACGGTTTCCTATCCTCGATTTGTTCCTCAAGACACCTTCTATAACCTCTCGAAGTTTGTTGTAACATTTCTTGGGTACCCTGTATATACTAATAGCAATTCGGTTACTGTTAAGCTACCGTGAGGCACTACGAACGTCTTTTTTCTAATGAGTACACTCGGTGTTTTTGAGCCACTAAGAATACTTCGAAGCAATCACACACGTGAGAGGAAACCCTTTTGTACTTAAGCGATCACACTTGTATCCATCTTATTTACTATAGCACTCTGTGACTGACTACCACAATATGCACATCTAAAGACGCTTGTAACGGCAAACATTTTGTGTTCAATGACGATTTTCTATCAGCTGTAGATTGTTATTTTGTGGTCGTGCCAGAAATAGATAACGAATCTACACACTGGTAAATATTTGTAGGACTTGCAATGGCGCCTAAGAATACACATCCATGCTTCTGTATTTACGTAGGACTGAATTCGCTTATCTGTAACTAACATTAATACTCTTCTCAGTAAACTAAATCAATAGCTGCACTGACTTTCATCTAGGGCGAAACAAGATGGGAATTTTAATTGCGGATTCCGAACTATCGTCCTCTCATGTGTAAGTGCTGCGCAGTGCATAATTCAGAGAATGTTGTACGATCTCAGTAAGGTTATTATATATCAAGCGCATGAGATATGCCGAGCAGTACAAGTTTAAGGCGACAGTAGGGAAAAAACGTAAAGGTCATTCGTCACTTACATTGCTACTTCAGCACTTTTCTGTCCCTGGAACACCGGGACTCCCCGGTTTTGTTTCTTACAAGATAAGTACTTCTCAGCCCCGGAAACAGTGGGATTCCCCCATTTCATTACGCAGACGATGGTTGCTTGCAGTTATTTATACACAAATTTCGCAACCGCACACAAAGTGGGTGTTGCGGGTTATCGGTAATATTTCCCCTGCCGCGCCACTGTTCAATTGCAACATTTTTCGGTCGCCGAATGTAGGGTATTCCCGATCGTTCGAATTCAGAGTGATGTACTCGCGAGAAATTTTCAGCTCTGAAAATAAACCAATGAGGTCGGTGTTTATCTGGTGTTACGCAGAGCCACTGACCGTTGAAAGACACTCTCTTCGTTATCATAGTCGCTAATTTTAGTGCGCGCTTGTGTAAACAGCTACGTAACACTAATGAAATTACTGCTACATTCGTCGAAAAAACTTATCACTGGTAAAGAAATACTTACGAAAATCTATTAGAAAATGGGAGAGACTCGGGAATGTTGGCTTTTATTGTTATATAGAAACACAAGTTCAGCACTTTGAAGCAAATTACACAGCATCCGAAATTAGTTTCGATGCTCTCGTACGAGGGCGTGCGGGAAAGTAATGCCTCCGAATATTTTATGTGAAAACTTTTCAAGCTTTGTAAGTAAAACAAACGTTATTAACATTCTACATCTTTATTCTTAATGTGCACATATTTTCAATGCTCTGCCGCTATCGGGCTCCGAATTGTAGCGTGTAACATGGCAGTGTACAACGTAACTATGCCGGTGCGTGAGAAACAGCGTGCTGCAATCGAATTTCGAATTTGAAGAGTTCATCGACACATGGAGCACCCTCTCTTCAGCATGACAATGCCAAACCACACACGATCGCTGCGACATCTGCAACAATCCGACAATCGCCCCATCCGATTTTCATCTGTTCCCAAAGCTTGAAGACCGCCTTCGAGGACATCACTTTGATAGTGCTGAAGCTGTGCACACAGAGGTGAGGTTGTGCCTCCGTTAACGAAGTCAGAAACATTCTACAGCAAAGGTATCAACAGAAAAATGAGTTCATCAGCAGGGTGACTACCTTGAGAAATATATACGTAGACATGAAGAACAAAGAAGTGGAATATTAATAAACTTTGTTTTATTTAAGAAACTATAAGAGTTTTCACATAAAAAATTCTGAGGCATTTGTTCTCAGCAGGTCATCGTAGTTTCTCCAAAGGACCTCCGTACTGAGAGTGAATATTAAAACCTGTAAACGATAGAGGAAGAGAAAAAAAATTTAAGAAGAACTGGTTGCTACTTGCACGCTGAATGTATGACTCGGTATGTTAGACGTATTCGTGAGACTACCAATCACAGATTATACAGCGAAGAAATTTAAATGTAAAATTTTGAGTCACAGCCCAAAATAAAATGCTGGCTGTATCTTTTCAAAGCGTAACATATATAGTTTGAGGCTCAGCAACTTGGTGAATGCTTGTGATTACTGCAAGATACTTGTGTTATTCAGACGAGGAACAAAGATAGTCTTTATGGAACATGTTTGATTTCAGTTCAGCGTTGTTATGTCTTCGTCCAAAAAAAAAAAAAAAAAAAAAAAAGACACGTCTATGTAAGTTTAATAATGCGTAGGATTAGCCACCCTAAATGAATGCGGTTTGGTCATGTAAGATGAAGTAGCATTGTTTCTGATCAGTTTCTTTTCTCGTCGCATTTACGACAGGATGTAGCAACACACTGATAAGCCAAAACGCTATGACCACGGCACGTGACGCTGTAATGGAAGTACACAGCGTATTTGACAGTTGAAGGTACAAACGAAAGGAGCGAACAGAGGAAGCTGAAACAAGCAAACAGTCCTAGTAAACATAGGTCCGGAAACCAGTAGTATCCCCCCATGAGATGTATACGACTCAGTACGTGAATACTTTATAACAGAGTGAAATAATAATTAAATCAAGACCCTAAACTGTCGACAGGCGTTGATATACATCAACGGGGATAGTTGAAACTGTGTACCCCGACCGGGACTCGAACCCAGGATCTCCTGCTTACATGGCAGACGCTCTGTCCACCTGAGCCACCGAGGGCACAGAGGATAGTGCGACTGCAGGAATTTTATTCCTTGCACGCTCCCCGTGAGACCCACATTCCCAACTTTATGTCCACACACTACATTCGTAGTGCCCCTGCCCATTACACTCATTACTCGCGGCAGACAATCTTACTTAGTCCCGTAAGAGTTCGGGCAATGCGTGTGCATCCAGCAGAGAAGAAGAAGGTCAATGGCCGGTTAGCCTTAACTATATATGGAGAAGGTATCTGTTCTTTCGGACTTCTTGGAATGAAATGACAATTAAATCAAGACCCTGCAGTGCACTATCCTCTGTGCCCTCGGTGGCTCAGATTGACAGAGCGCCTGCCATGTAAGCAGGAGATCCCGGGTTCGAGTTCCGGTCGGGGCACACAGTTTCAACTGTCCCCCTTGATGTATATCAACGCCTGTCGACAGCTTAGGGTCTTGATTTAATTATCATTTCATTCCAAAAGAGCTGCATGGTCACCGATGGTATATGTTCTTTCGGACATGTCCGAAATAACAGATACCTTCTTCATATGTAGTTAAGGCTAACCGGCCATTGACCTTCTTCTGTGCTGGACGCACACGCATTGCCCGAACTCTTACGGGACTCGGTAAGAAGAAATCCACTGACATAAGTGACTCTGAAAAAAAGCATATAGTCATCGCCCAGCAACTGGGGACGAGTATAGCTGAAATGGCGAAACTGATTGGCTGTTCGCCTTCTTTTGTCGCGAGTATCTATGGAAAGTGGGTAACTGCCCGAATCACAAGGTCATGATCGTGCTGCACAGTGTTTTCATAATCATGATAGTGGACTCACGTTGATGTGTCAGCCACCAGATTCGGCTGATCTGAACCTGATGAAACACATGTGGGACGCTCTTGTGCACAGCTCCTCTCCCACAAACCATCAGTTCTTATTCTACGGGAATAGCCAGACTGGTGCGTAAACATCTGGAGCTGCTTATCTCACGCAACATACCAAGGAATTTTCGAATCCATACAATGTGGAGTCACTGTTGAATCAACACACTATGAAGCAGGAGGTCATCTCCCTAAATTGTTACAGCGTACGCCAACATTCAGCATGACCAGGCTGCACCATAGTGTAAAACATACGAATACAGTCATCAGAAGATGGCGCGAATATCAGGGAATAAGGTCACGTGACGACAGGGTCATTGGAGATGGAGGACAATCTCGGGTTATCCAATGGCAAGGAAAGAATTAACCGCGCCCTTCCGAAGGAACAATCCTGACTGACATTTACCTTACGCGATTTAGGGAAACTGTGGAAATCGTAAATCTGGATGACAGGCCAGCGTTTTCAACATCATTATCCCTATCGCCATGTTGCGTCTTACCATCGCGAAACGTCACTCGACCTAAAGGCTTCAGAATGTGAGAAAGAAAGGTTACAGATGAACTTTCCACCCATGTCTAGATCCTTACACCGCAATGCTGACTGCTGACTGAGAAAAATAGGAGAAAGAAATATGTCGTTATGTGATTAAGGAATAATCCCGGCGCTCGCCTGAAGTGTGTTACAGAAGAGACGGAAAACGTAAATCTGGTTGACTGGTCGGGGAGTAAGAATCTCGTTTCTCAGAACTTCAAATGCATGTATAGCACCACTGCAGCAACGAACTCTACGCAGCCCCTTGAAGCGAAATCATTTATGACTTAAATTAGGATAATCATTTTCTAAGTCATACAACTGACAGTAAAACATACTTAATCAAAGCACTGTTCGAGTAGCAGTATACAACGTAAAGTCACATTAAAGTAACCACCTGCCAAAAGCCTGAATAACCACCGTTTGCAGGAAAAATTTGGAAATTTGTTGTAAGTTTCTGTGGGAGCAAACTGCTGAGGTTCAAATGGCTCTGAGCACTATGGGACTTAACTTCTGAGGTCATCAGTCCCCTAGAACTCAGAACTACTTAAACCTAACTAACCTAAGGACATCACACACATCCCTGCCCGATGCAGGATTCGAACCTGTGACCGTAGCGGTCGCGTGGCTCCCGACTGTGGCGCCTAGAACCGCTCGGCCACCCCGGCCGGCAAACTACTGAGGTCATCGGTCCGTAGGCTTACACACTACGTAATCTAACTTAATCTAACGTACGCCAAGGACAGTACACACATCCATGCCCGAGAGAGGACCCGAACCTCCGACGGAAGGGAGCCGCGCGAACCGTGGCAAGACGCCCATAGACCGCGCGACTATCCCGCGCGGCCCGGTTGCACAACTGAGCGCTGCAATACGTGGAGGGGCAGAGTAGACGAGATTCTAGAAGATACCGAAATGGAGTGAAGTCATGCCGACAGCTGCAAGACGTGCAGGAAGTTAGTCAGTGAGGTTCTGGAAGGTACGGTCAGGCATCTGCAACCATGCCGATTCCACTGCCGTGGCCAGCTGCGCTAAGTCTTTTGATTGGCGACCCATGGCATGAACAGCGCAATGAAGGTGGCCCGCACATTCTAGATCGGGTTTTTATCCGTGTAATTTGGTGGCCTGGGGAGTACAGTAACGTCATCCTGATTCTCTTCGAACCACTCACTTACTGTGTGAGCTGTGTGACACGTTGCGTTGTCCTGCTGGTGGAGGCCATCGGGACGAGGAGAAACAAACTGGACAGATGGATACTTGCGTTGAGCCGTTGTGTCTTCCAGAATGACGAGATCACCTAAGGAACGCCACGAAAACTTCCCCAGACTATAACGCGCTTACCTCCGGCCCCGACACTGATTGTTGCAAAGTATCCGCTTCCGGACGTTTCAAGCCGTACACGCAACGGCCATCTGTCCGATGCAGCATAAAACGTGATCCAACTGAAAAGACCGCCTGGTGCCATTCAGCGTGCAAATTCCAAACTTGGCTGCTGATGAACAGCGGTCAGCATTGACGGTCGTTGAGGGTACGCTTTTGGTGGCTCCATGATTTGGTTCGTCTTGGAGGTCAGTTGCTCAACAGTTGCTCATTTGTTCGCCCGTACTCATTTCCACATACGTCTTTCTACCCTGTCGTTTATGGCCCGTGGTGCACCACAGCAGCTTGGGCACCAGTTCTGGATAGCGCCGCTTTGCCATGCGCGGTGTGTTTTAACCACGGCAGCACGCGATGAGTTTATGAACTTAACCGGTTTGAAATCCATCCACCCTTGGCTTGGAAGCCAATGATCATTCCCTTCTGGACGTCAGATAAGTCGCTCCGCTTACGCATTACGTTGACGACTGCACGAATTTCCGAGTCCCCCCCAGACAGGCTTCGTATACCCTCCATTGCTACTGGTGCCACTTGCCGTCTGTGAGTGGTTATTACACGTTGATGTCGAACATAGGCGGTGGTTAGATTAATGTGATTGGACTGTGTATTTCCATTAATATTCTCTCTCATCTCAGCGTTCACAGGCCCTGTAGACCACGCGCTGCATCAACGATCTGATTCCACCGCCTTCTATCTCTCGCAGCCTCTCTCCACCCTATGGAAATTCCTAATGTTGCGATGTCCTTCTCTATGTCATCTTTCCACCTTGTACGGGGCGGCCCAATGGTCTTGTTGCCTGGAGAGTTCCTTCAAATGCTTTCTTGGTGATTCTGTTGTTTTCCATTCTAGCCACATGTCCAGCCCATTGCAGTCTCCTACTTCTTAATTTCTGGATGATGGTTGCTTTATTAACTGATAAATTTAATTGTTCTTTCGAATTCTCGATACACCATTCTCCAACAGAGGCCCCCAGATTTTTTACATTACTTTTCTCTCGAAAACATTCAGTTCTTCTCTTTCATTCTTTGTAAGCGTCCAGCTTTCTGAACTGTACAGTACTATGGGGCAGATGATAGTGTTGTATATCTTCATCTTTGTGGTGATTGACAAAGCTTTACTTTTGAGTGGGTTGCTTAGTGAGTACATACATCTTGACCCTGAGGCTATTCTTTCATTTATATCCATTGTTATGATATTTTTACTGTTGAACGTGATCCAAGGTATTTAAACTGGAGAACTTTTCTGAATTTAGAATGGTGGTCAATTTCAAAGTAAGGATTTGGGTTTATGACTCGACCTATTTCCATATATTCGGTTTTCTCTTGGTTAATCAAAAGCCCCATTTTGCTGGCATTTCCATTAATACACACGGCACAATTATGTCATCTTGCAATAGCCAGTCACCAGTTGTTTACCGTTTGGATCTGTGAAATACACTGCTGGCGGCTAAAACTGGAATCCTATGAAGGCGTCAGATTGTCATGAAGCGTACAACACACTTGTATATACAAATGATTAGCGTATCAGCGAAACATCATATACACTGGTGTCCAAAATTAAAGTAATAAAGGGCTATTTCCCCTCCGGTGTCTAATTCATGATATAATCATACAAACTGTCAACCAGATGTCCGTACGATCGTATTTTGCATGGAAGATGGCATTCCGGTCAGTGGACAACCACGTCAACGATGACGTCAGGGCACCTATGAAATGAGGTAATGTTTGCCGGGTAGCCCCACATCACAATCGCTGTACACAGTCACAGATGATGCAGCGTGGCACAGAGAAGATGCATACTGGACTCTCTGCGGTGGAGGGCCACAGAAAGAAAGGAAGCAGGACAGTAGCAAAGTGATTTGTCCCGATGGCTTAGTGTGAATCGTTCTGTTGTTTTTCGGATGTGGCGACAGAAACATGGATCCCCATGACGAGGGCAGGGGCTACCACGTGTGACTTCAGAAGAGAGGACCGTTATTTGGCTGTAAGGGCACGGCAGTGCCGCCTTCATACTGTACGGCGACTGGCATGCGAGTTCTCTACATCAACTGGACGTTTTGTATGGAGGCAGGTGGCTTCGGCAGAGTGGCCTTTATTATCGGAGACCGGCTGCATGTCTACCTCTGACACGTCTTCACAGAAGGGAACGTCTAGAGTGGAGTCATCAACATGTCACTTGGACACTCGAACAGTGGGTCATGTTGTCTTCACAGATGAGTCCCGATTTAGTCTGGAGAGTAATTCTCGAGGGAACGTAAAACACAGTTTCGGGACCCAGACATTGCGGAAACAGACCGATATCGAGGAGGATCGCTAATAGCATGGGCAGGGATTATGTTTACCACTCGAAGCGCTGTTCATGAAATTGAATCGGTGAACTGGCAAGGTTTAATTGCTCTCAGGTATCGCGACGAGATCTTGGGACCTGATTTGCGGTTATTGCGAGGTGCTGTGAACCCAGACTTCGTATCGATCGATGATATGGCTCGATCTCATAGAGCACGGCTAACTGATGTTTTCTTGAAAACGGAAAATACTGACCGCGTGATCTGCTCGCTCTTCCGATTTGAATGAAATAGAGAAAGTCTGGGATCCACTAGGGAGGCTGCATCACATCAGCATCCACCAACCACTCTCCAAGACTTGCGAGCAGCTCTGCAGTAAGAGTGGGCGTTATTGCCTCAACGTGCGACTGATGATGACATTCACAGCATGTCCCGTCGTTGTCAGGCATGTAACGCTGCCAGAGGTGGTCACACCCAATACTCAGCACATTAACCAATTGTGTGCAAATCCGTTATGTTGGAAAAAACGAAGAACATTTTTGTCTAGCGTTATGCATGTTGCAGTTGTTTACTTTTGTATTCTTTACATACTTTCTATTTTACTGTCACCTGTTTAAACTGTGTTGTGGCAAAATAAACGCAACCTTGCAAAATTCCTTATTGTTGTTTTAATTTTGGACACTAATGTAGTAGACAGAAATGAGACCATCGAATTCTGTATAAAGAGGAAGAATGCACAGCGGGTTTAACATTCAGAAATCGGACTTGAATGCTGTTTGTTTGTGAGAAGATTTTCTTATATTTCGTGTATGAAGGTCGCCCAGCACGTACTGAAATTGAACAGCAGCAAGGTCGTGGCCTATCGACAAGCGGCCTATCGTTCTGTGATACTGCTGCTCGCTTTCGTCAGAATTGCACAACTGTCATGCGAACGCGGAATTCGACGGTTTCAGGAGGGCTATACTCACCGCCACGCAGGATCTCAACGGCTCCACGTAGCTAGCGCCCGAAAGGACAGACATTGTTTACTCGTCTGTGCAGGACCGTATAGGCACGTCACCATATTAAGTAAGGAAATTGGCTTGTTAAGTCCAACCTAACACAGTGACGACGTCTGGAGCGCCACATACTACAAGGACGGCGACGATTGTTGCTCCTTCCCAAACGCGTCAGTAGAGAGAGGCACGCCGGCAGCAGTGCGCAGTGCGCCCACGACGACAATGAAAACGCGATCGGCACTAGGACTGTTGATATTTTTAAACGTATCAGTAATCCGATATATCGAGATCGGCTCTCGACATATCAAATATATATATATATATATAGAGAGTGAGAGTGAGAGAGAGAGAGAGAGAGAGAGAGAATGTCGACTATAGATCTATAGAAGTATCGGCTGCACATTGTAAATATACTACCGGTTTACAGCTGTATATTTAAGTATTGATTTATTATTAGATATCCTATACATCAACAAGCTAGCAGTCTGGTTATCTCCCTTAGAGCAAGAATTGAAAGGAAAACGATGCATGTTCACGCTTGGCGATAACCACTTTGTTAACAATAGTAACTGCACGTAAGTGGCACAATAAAAGGTGTCCGATTGGCCTGTCGTTCGGTTTCGTTGCATACGGGATTTGTCTGGAACACTTCATGCCGACTTCCTTGTATGTTTTTTTTTTTTCTTTTTTTTCATTTCTGCAAACGCCAGCGACCTAGCAGCTGTAGTATCAAAATTTCGTGAATTTAAACGTTGCAGTTTCTGTTGGTAGCGCCGAGCGCCGATTACGTCAGCATACCCCCTCACACGTCTCCATTCACCGCAAAAACCAATCGTGCCAGTTACATCTTTTTCAGCAACCATTTTTGAAGAATACCGATGTGAATAAATGTAGCACACTAGCTGCGTTAAAAATTGTTGTTTAACACAACTGGAGTGCTATTTCTCCACATAGGAAATCTTGTTATTCGATTCATACACACCATCCCCCTCTGCTGCCCTCCCCCAGTGCAATGGACTTCTTCTTCGTGCCACCTATACTTGCTTCACACGGTCAAAGAGAAAGACTGGACGTGATGGGAGCTCAAAAAGTAGTAAGACTCCTTCACACAGTGAAAGTAAATTTATGTTCTACTACAATATCAAAAGAACAGTTTCATATATTAACAGAAAATTGCGGGAAAAATGTAATATAAAATAAAAATATCTGCATCTGACAGTATCTTCCCGATATCGATATGTAGGGAGAAAGTATCAACGATATTTATCGATATTTCTTGGAAAGTCACTGATATATCGGTATTTTATCAACAGCCCTAATTGGCACCACATATTCTTTTGAGACGAGTCTCGGTTCTGCGCACATCATCGCGGTGATTGCTTCCATGTGTGTAAGTTTCGAGGAAAACGAACGTTGTCAGATGACATTCGTCATCGTCGTACGGGCGGTATAGGATGCCATTGAGTACGGGGCACGATCGCATACATGTGCCTTATTTCCCAAGCAGCAAAATTTCTCAGGGCAAAGATAATCGCAATTGCTTTGAGATAAAGAGCTAAAATCGACTCAAACTCAGTTTTGCCTAGAGACATATTTTTCCAGCCGAAGATACTCAATAGGAAGAATCATTTTGATGAACCAAACTATTTTATGACCTGCCTTAGTGGACTGACAGCCGACGCTGTTCTGATTGTATACATTTTCAATACAAATGTAATCTTTTCTCTGAGATTCCTGGCTAACCACACACTCCGAAATCGCGACATATTGGGAAATAAACAGCCAAATATTTGTGACAAGCGAGCAACAAAATTACCATTGTTGTTTGTTTCTGTCGCAACAATTTAAGCTGTCCTCTTATACTCCCACCTAACCATACCGTTGGCAGTCGCGACATACGTAGTTATGACAAGCAACAAGAGTAATGCTACTGCTGTTCGTTTCACACACAGCAATTTTGCCCCTCGTTTTCTAATCAGATAGAAGTCACAAAGTCGAAGATAGTCATTACTGAGAGCGCGCTCATTATCAGAAGCAGTCAGAAAGCTTGTAATGGTGTTGCAGGGTAGGTTGTGCTGAGATATAATAATTAAGAAAAAATGGATATGCTGCGCCATTTTAGGGTTAACTGGGACTGAACCTAGGCAACCAGGTCACATACCCGCAAATTCATGCGGCTCGCCAGAGAAGGTGTCGCCAAACGTGTTCTTCTTTTGGTTTCCTAAAATCGAACAAGAAGGCATGCAAAAATTGGACGTGGGACGATAGTAGAGATGGAACCCGAGCCAAAGGCTGAGCAGTCTCGTGCGCTATCATCTACACTACGCGAACAACTGACAGTAATTGTATCTGATGGACCGCTTGAATTGGCTCGCGTTACGGCCTGATTGAATAACTCCACAGCCAATTAACTCGGAAACTGCACAACATATTGAATATTTTTCTTAACAATTGTTTCTCAGCGCAGCCTACCCTGCATCACCCTTAGAACCTTTTGAGACGTTTCTGACCACCATGTATGTAAATAACATCGAATATTCGAGAACATACTTCTAGCATATGAATAACAAGTCCCACAATGTGTTACAAACGCTAAGGTGAAAAAATATATTAGCGTATAAAACGCTGCGAACCTTCTTCACTCCATTTCGTCATCAACATTCTTAAACACTACGTTACGCGGCAGACTTGCAACTTGTATCTCCAGTATCGTTAGAGTCTCTTTGGGCATTTACCACTGATGCGTCATTTAATAATGTGAATTTAAGTATAAGAAATCGAACCGAGGGTGACGTTTCTGTAATAAATCTTCAGCGCACCGTTGCTTTGGAACGGCATATTGCAAGCTATAATAGCAAAAATTTTTTAAATTTTTGAAAAAATAATCAGAGATCTTAAAATTAGTTAAGATTAACATTTAAAACAGTCTTGATCGCAATTTTGTTATTGGAGTGAGTGGCCGGTTTCGACTCTTTCATAGAGTCATCTTCAGACTCCGTCGGCTCAATGAGTTACACGAGCATCGAGGGTCGACGGAACTCGCCTGGCAGTGTCCATCCACCGCTCTGGAGTCTGAAGATGAGTCTATGAAAGAGTCGAAACCGGCCACTCACTCCAATAACAAAATTGCGATCAAGACTGTTTTAAATGTTAATTTTATGCGATGGCAAAGCTGCGAAACCAATATAGCGTCCGTCGCTTGGAAGCGTCGAGTGACACGTCATTTCGACGTCACTTCCAAAAATGTTCAAATGTGTGTGAAATCTTGTGGGACTTAACTGCTAAGGTCATCAGTCCCTAAGCTTACACACTACTTAACCTAAATTAACCCAAGGACAAACAGACACACCCAAGCCCGAGGGAGGACTCGAACCTCCGCCGGGACCAGCCGCACAGTCCATGACTGCAGCGCCCTAGACCGCTCGGCTAATCCCGCGCGGCGACGTCACTTCCTAGTAAGCTATAGAAGCCATTGCTGCAGAAATTCATTGGCTGAGAAGCTGCTCATTGGCCAATAGCACAGCGAGTTTCAATGATGGGAAAGAATTTTATGCTCAGGATATAAGACCTCCTGGTTAGTATAGCCAGCGATCTGGATAGCAGTCGTTTCACTTCCGGCGTATTAAGGCAGGTGGCTGTGCCCTACATTCGAGCTCAACGTGACATTTCCTTTCAACAAGATACCGCAAGACCGCATGTTGACTGTGCTGACCTGACCTACCTCAGTACAGAGGGTATCGACTGTTGCTCTGAACGGCATGTCCTCCTCATCTCTCACCCATAGAAAACATCTGATCACGGCTCGCCGTGACACTGGTACATCACTACAGCTGGTGAACTTTAAGCTCAGGAATCGAAGCTCAGAATCAATGCCTAGCAACGTTACAATCTACTATTGTTCCCAGAAGTGGCATGTCTGTGTACTAAATTTCGCTCTCCGTACACTCCCAGACCGCCTACAGATTTAAAATGGTTCAAATGGCTCTGAGCACTATGGGACTCAACTGCTGTGGTTCAAAAATGGCTCTGAGCACTATGGGACTCAACATCTTAGGTCATAAGTCCCCTAGAACTCAGAACTACTTAAACCTAACTAACCTAAGGACATCACACACACCCATGCCCGAGGCAGGATTCGAACCTGCGACCGTAGCAGCCCCGCGGTTCCGGACTGCAGCGCCAGAACCGCACGGCCACCGCGGCCGGCCCCTGCTGTGGTCATAAGTCCCCTAGAACTTAGAACTACTTAAACCTAACTAACCTAAGGACAGCACACAACACCCAGCCATCACGAGGCAGAGAAAATCCCTGACCCCGCCGGGAATCGAACCCGGGAACCCGGGCGTGGGAAGCGAGAACGCTACCGCACGACCACGAGATGCGGGCCCTACAGATTTACTTTCCTGCTATACTGTGTATGCACAACAAATTAAATTTTCCTATCCTCGTTGGCGTTACAATTTTAATCACCAGAAATGTACTCGTCTAGAGCTAGACACATTCTCTGTGACATAGTCCGAGTGATATTACGATATAATAAAATCGTTCAGACAACAAACATTGATGTGGCTCTGCCATTATGCCTATTCTAACTATGGTATATGCAGTGTGTATCAAAAAGAATCATCCGATATGGCACGTCTATATTTCTGAAACTAATAAACATATACAATGAATATTGTGTTTTGATGAACGGGAAACTCAAAAAAAATTTTTTTTATGCCTTTTTATAGGTGTTCAGTATGCCCTCCTTGAGAGGCACGGCATATGTCAATGCTAGTATTCAAATTCTTCCCACAATGCAGCGAGCTTGTCTTGAGTTACAGCTTCCACAGCTGCTCGTATGCGATGTCTCAGTTCATTCATTGTTTTTGGGAACGGAGGCATATAAACGGAGTCGTTTATAAACCCACACAAGAAATAATCACATACAGTCAAGTCCTGTAACCTTGGAGGCCCGTAATGTGAGGCTGAATCATTTGGTCCAGTGCGACTGATCCATCGTTCAGTAATCCTTTGATTTGAAATTGCCGCACTTCCAGATGCCAGTGTAGCGGTGCCCCATCCTATTGGTAAATGAAGTCGTTCGAATGAGTCTTCAACTGTAGGGAAAGAAAGTTCTCGAGCTTATCGAGATACGAGCTTCCTGCAACAGTGTTCTCGGCGAAGATAAATGGACCACACACCTCTTCCCGTGAAAATGAACAAAACCATTAAATTTTTGTGAGTCTCTCTCATGTTGTACAACTTCGGTACCCCATATTCTCGCATTATGATGGTTCACCTTTCCATTTAAATTGAATGTTGCCTCGTCACTCAACAACAAGTGTGAACGAAAAGTGTCTTCCTCCATCTTGCCAAGAACGAAGTTACAGAACTCCACACGCTGTTGTTTGTCACGTCCACGACGAGCTTGCAGTAGCTGAAATTTTGTATGGTTCCATGCACGTCGACGCAACACACGCCAGACGGATATCGGAGGCGTGTTGAGCAGTCGACCTGCACGGCGAACGGATTTCTGCGGACTCCTTGTGAAACTATGGCGGACGCGTTCGACGTCTGTGTCACTTCCAAAAATGTTCAAATGTGTGTGAAATCTTGTGGGACTTAACTGCTACGGTCATCAGTCCCTAAGCTTACACACTACTTAACCTAAATTAACCCAAGGACAAACAGACACACCCAAGCCCGAGGGAGGACTCGAACCTTCGCCGGGACCAGCCGCACTCGGGAACGGCCTGGCGGTTTGCCTTTACACAAACAACCCGTTTCTCAGAATTGTTCATGCCATCGTCTAACGCTCTGTGCCATAGGAGGATCCACATCATATCTAGTATGAAAGCCACGCAAAATGTAGGACACGAAACGCTTTCTGTTGTCCCGACACCATTTTTCCTATAACTGAAGTGGGCGCACACTGGTGCTACCTAGCGGGAACCATATAAAACTCGAGTTTGCTCTTTCCAACAGTACGTTGTTCAAGGACACATCTCAAATAACATAATAGTTATGTTTTTTTTTAAGTCGGGTGATTCTTTTTGATACACCTTGTACAGTATATTACAGCAGAGAGTATTTGACTTTGAAGTCTCACGTCTTACTTTTTTTCTTTTCTTTATTGTTATTTCACTTCCTCTCGCGCCATATGGGTAGGGGAGGCCCGACAGCGGTACAATATTCCATCCTCCAGCCAAGACCATTTTTAAAAATAACAAAAATGCGAAAAATAAGACATTAGGACGATTTTCTTTGTTAAGTTAAAAATCAGAGGTGGACAACTAAAAAGCGAAAAAATATAGATTTGAAACACACATCGCTGGAATGTGAAATTCGACTAAGAAAAAGCACAGAAGCGCTGCAGTTTCACTTACAATCTGAAGGACTTGAACAGGGAGAGAATTATTTCGTGAGGAGAGAGTATAGGATTGAAGAGTGTGGGTAGAAAAGATAGCGTTCTGTTAGGCAGGAGAACTGTGGAGATGAAAGTAGGTGTTGGAGTGGATAATGGGAAGACAGAGGATGGGAAAGACATGGGGTGAGAAGGAGTTTGGTGTGTGGATAGGCTAGTGGAAACAAGAGGAATGGGATGGGGATGGACAGAGAGGGAAAGGGAAAGAGGAGCACTGATGTGGAGTCGGGTAGATGAGGAAGCGTTAAAGTTGACAGGAGGGACAAATATCGGGTCAGACCTGATTGTCTGGGAGAGCGAGTTGGTTGAAGTTGGGTTGGAATAGGATGTAAAGGGTACACAGGTGTAGGGACAGTGGCACGAGTTTGCAGAAGCACAGCAGCATACCACAATTGGTCATGAGAAGGGTGACAATGGGGTTATAGGAATCTAGTTTGGACAGTATGGGAAATACAGAGGTGTTCGATGTGGGTGAGGAGGGGTGGGAAGTTCGTGAAATGGTATAGGATCCATGTGGGGGCTTGCAAACAGATGCGGAAATAGAAACGGAGTGTGTCGTGTTTGAGGATTTAAAGGGACTTACACAACTTTGGTTGGGCTGCATCATTTGCATGGCAGAGTCTGGGTCGGATCAGTGATTTGTAGGTGTTGAGAATAGTGGAGGGATGTAATCCCCAAGATCGGCCTTTAGTAGTTTTAGCCTGTTGGTGGCTTTCTGTTCTATGGTTAATAAGTGAGGGTTCCACGTTAGTTGCTGCTCGAGGGTTGTTCAAGATATTTTACTGTATTTGTTAATTTCATGTCACGTCACCTTATGCAACTGTCCTTTCTCCCGCATTCCGCAACACACATACACCCACCCACCCACACACCCGCACCCACCCACACACACACACACACTCGGAACAGTGCAATCAGTCGGCGGCCCCCCTGCACCGAGCAAAGACGCTGGAGCTAAATCTGGCGGTGCAGCCTTCGTGTTTGGAGTGTCGCGCTGCCGGGGTTTGGGTTTCTAGCAAGCCGGCGGTGCCCCCTGCCAGCGGCTGCAGTGTTAACTAGGGGCTCATTCCAGCGGGCGGTGTCGCAACCTTCGCTGAGGGAAACGTACGGCCCCCCAGCGCCCTGGCCACTCGCCAGCGATGCCACTTTATCATGCGTGCCTGAGCGACCGACCGCTGCCCTGTCTTCCCGCACTCGCTCGCATTCCACCGCCCACTACTCCGAATCCCACTCCTGTCTCGAGAATCCTCTAATAGCGTTCTTGTACTTGCCTGGAGTGAGTGCGAGTTCGACGGAAGAGGCGTTCAGCGGATATAGTGCTGTACCGCCGACCGAGCTATCCAGGAACGACCTAAGACCACCCTCCCAGCTTCAATACTGCCGCTACCTCGCCCCCACTTTTCAGATTCCACAGAAGCCCTCCTTCTCACCCTGCTAAACCAGTTCGCCTCCAAGAAAGGATTTTACGGAGAAATGGCTTGGCAACAGGCTAGGGCATTCCAGAGTGAATCTTTCACACTGTATGCAACATATACGCGAAATTAATAAAGAATAGACTAAAGGTACTTTCAAAAACGTTTCTTACAGAAAGAAAAACAGAATGGGTTTCGGATAATACGATCTTTCTTAGAGAGGGTTTCTTCAGCCTGCCTCATTGGGTTCAAATGGCTCTGAGCACTATGCGACTTAACTTCTGAGGTCATCAGTCCCCTAGAACTTAGAACTACTGAAACCTAACTAACCTAAGGACATCACACATCCATGCCCGAGGCAGGATTTGAACCTGCGACCGTAGCGGTCGCGCGGTTCCAGACTGTAGCGCCTAGAACCTGCCTCATTATTGCAAAACACAGAGTGTACAATCACTCCACATACATAGCCCCTATCGAGTATGAAAAAGTTTTTGAAAAAGGGGTTGGGTTGTTTGGGGAAGGAGACCAGACAGCGAGGTCATCGGTCTCATCGCATTAGGGAAGGACGGGAAAGGAAGTCGGCCGTGTCCTTTCAAAGGAACCATCCCGGCATTTGCCTGGATCGATTTAGGGAAATTACGGAAAACCTAAATCAGGATGGCCGGACGTGGGATTGAACCGTCGTCCTCCAGAATACGAGTCGTGTGCTAGCCACTGCGCCACCTCGCTCGGTTTTTGAAAAAAGTTAACAGACTTAAATTACGGCAAATTTTAGAAATGGATGATATACGGTCGCATGTGGTAAATGTAATTTGAAGTATGTTCATACAAACAAAACTGAAGTTCAAAAAGCAAGTGCATTTGTGAGAACCAACTCTCAAGAGCTGAGAGAAGGGTGTCCTTTATCACCCACATTATTTAATATAAGGGTGGTCAGAACAGTCTGGAGGGATTGTAAGAGTGTTGGAGGTTGGATTTTGCTGAGAAACAACTGTTAAGAAAACAATGCGAAATGTTGCGCCGTTTCCGAGTTAATTAGCACTGAAGGCAGCCTATCAGGCTATTGCGTGCGCAGTTTCAAGCGGTCCACCACTTACAATTAGCCTTTGGCTAGGGTTCCTTCCTTACTACCGTGCTTCGTCCAATATTTGTATCTCGTTCGGTTTTGGGAAACGAAACGAAGACGTTTGACGACACCGTCTCTACCTAGCCGCTTGTATTTTCTCGCGCAACTGCCTGATTGCTTAACTTCAAAGCTAATTATCACGGAAAAGACACAACGTACCGAATTTTTTCCGCCAGCCGGTGTGGCCGAGCGGTTCTAGGCGCGTCAGTCTGGAACCGCGCGACCGCTACGGTCGCAGGTTCGAATCCTGCCTCGGGCATGGATGTGTGTGATATCCTTAGGTAAGTTAGGTTTAAGTAGTTCTGAGTTCTATGGGACTGATGACCTCAGCTGTTAAGTCCCATAGTGCTCAGAGCCATTTTTGAATTTTTTCCTTAACGAGTATGTCTCCGCTATATCCTTCCTTTCAGGAGTGCTAGTTCTGCAAGGTCGCAGCAGAGCTTCTGTAAAGTTTGGAAGGTAGGAGACGAGATACTGGCAGAAGTAAAGCTGTGAGTACCGGGCGTGAGTCGTGCTTCGGTAGCTCAGATGGTAGAGCACTTGCCCGCGAAAGGCAAAGGTCCCGAGTTCGAGTCTCGGTCGGGCACACAGCTTTAATTTGCCAGGAAGTTTCATCTCTTAGTATAACCTGCACTACAGCACCATTTCAAGCTTTTCAGACTGTTTCTGACTACCCTGAATATACATAGGCCACGTCTTGGCAGAATAAAGTGGAACACCATTTACTCGTAAGACGAATTACATAGAGAAATTTGGTCCTTGCAGAAGGTGGCAAACTTCTATAACACGTCAATATCTAAAGATAAAACTAAGAGAATGGCATTTCTTGGTAAGGAGCATTTAAGAGCAGAAATAATAATCAAGACTACAGACTCCAAAAATTTCAACAGTTGGTAGGTATTATCAGTCGCACTCTCCTCAAGAAATTTAGGGAAGAGACAGTACTAAAATTTAATAGAGTGGTAGCAATAACTAGTTCTAATGGATGGGCTAGACACTTGGCCTCTAATTGCCACTCAACAGAGGGCGTCTGAAGCATCAGAGATATGACTCCTAAGAACTCTAGCTCATTACAAACTGATAGATTGGATAAAGAATAATGAAATTAGAAATGAACTGGGCGACAAAAGGATACTTAGAAAACAGAGACGTACATAAAAAATGGGATTAACTCGTTCAAAGGATATGAGATGAACGAATACCTATATTAATATACAAATAGACACCTCAATGGAAAATAAATGTTGTGTGTTCTAAGAAGAGACGGAAAAATCAGTTGCGTTCTACTTGAATTTGAAATTGGCAATGACTCCTAAACCACAACATTATGTGATTATGACGACTATCATCTTTCGCTCTGCTGCAGAGTGTGTGCCGTTATGAAACTTTCTGGCCAGAGAGGTACTGGCAGAACAGCAGCTGGAAGGGCGGATCGTAACTTCCACCCCAAGACCTCTGCCGGTAAGCGCACTGCCAGCGAAACACGAGGTGGCGGTTTCGAATCCGGCACACAGTGTCTGTCAGTAAGTTTCAGAACACCGCACCCTTCGCTACAGATGGTTCAAATGGCTCTGAGCACTATGGGACTTAACTGCTGTGATCATCAGTCCCCTAGAACTTAGAACTACTTAAACCTAACTAACCTAAGGACGTCACACACATGCATGCCCGAGGCAGGATTCGAACCTGCGACCGTAGCGGTCGCGCGGTTCCAGACTGTAGCGCCTAGAACCCCTCGGCCACTCTGGCCGGCTTCGCTGCATAGTGGAGCATCTGTTCTAGAACAAATATTAGCAGCGCGCAATTACTTTTACTGCTTTTCAATCAAAAGAAATCGGACGAATTCACACAAATATGAGCAGAAAAGAAAATACTCACGAGTTTATAAATTATCTGAAGCTGCACTAAGATAAAAAATGGCACGGAAATTTGTGCTGTATATGTATAGACAAACAAATTTCAGAGAAAACTGGATGATTTATTCAAGAGGAAAAGCTTGAAAAACTGAGCAAGATAATAACGCGTCGATTCACCTGTGGTCCTAATGCAACCAGTCATTCGGCTTGGTATTTATTGATAGAGGTGTTGGATGTCTTTCTGAGGGATATCGTGCCAAATGCTGTCCAATTGGAGCGTCAGCTCGTCAGAATCCCGAAATGGTTGGAGGGCAGCGCTCATAATGCTCCAAACATTCTCAGTTGGGTAGACATCCGGAGACCTTGCTGGCCAAGGTAGGGTTTGGCAAGCGCGATGACAAGCAGTAGAAACTCGCAGTGTTCGGGCGGGCGTTATTTTGCTGAAATGTGAGCCTAGGATGGCTTGTCATGAAGGGCAACCAAACGCGACGTAGAATATCGTTGACTTACCGCTTTGCAATAAGGGTACTACGGATGACAGCCAAAGACGCCCTGCTATGAAAATAAATGGTACCCTGGAACATCGCTCCTGGTTGTCGGTTTTTTATTAAGGATGCCATACCCTCGCGGGTGGTGGCGGCTGTTGAGGACCCAAGTCCTTCTCATCCTGGTGTTGATTTATGCTGTTGGGGCACCATTTATTTATTTCATGGGGCAATCCTGTCTACTTGGTTGTTAATGCTATGTGCCGACCGGGGTGGCCGTGCGGTTCGAGGCGTTACAGTCTGGATGCGAGCGACCGCTACGGTAGCAGGTTCGAATCCTGCCTCGGGCATGGATGTGTGTGATGTCCTTAGCTTAGTTAGGTTTAATTAGTTCTAAGTTCTAGGCGACTGATGACCTCAGAAGTTAAGTCGCATAGTGCTCAGAGCCATTTTGTTAATGTTGTGCTGGCTCATGCCATTTTATAGTCAGATTTTGCTAAATCTAAGTGGTGGAATTCCTCATCCTGGTAATCACCTTGCAACTGGGGGAAACCACCAAAATCCCAGCCGGAATGGCGCTGGATCTGATCTCTGGTCTCTGTGAGTTTCTGATTTAGGTTTCTAGTCTAGTTGATATTCTAGTGATGGCTGGATTATGTCTGGTCTCTGTGAGTTTCTAATTTAGGTTTCTAGTCTAATTGATATTCTACTGATATATGGATTATATCTTCTAGATTGAGGATTGTGCCTACGCTATACGCGATATTGACTGAATATGTTTCTGACTTATAGTTTGTTTGGGATAACTCTATTCCTAGACTCTATGGTGTGAGGAGGATGGTCAGGGAGAAGTCGCGGTCGATCGTTGCACTTCACTTCACTGTTGAGATTGGAGAGGACAGGGGAAGTAGTGGGGTGCACTTCACGTCACTGGATTCTTCTTTCTCTGATTTTTTCGATAAGCTCCTTATTGTTGGAGAATATTTTTTGGATTGCATGTGCGATGAAATCTGGGGGGTTAAGGGTATCTGAAATGGGTGATTTTGAACTCATTGACTGGAGCAGCATTGTCTTCAGTGACGAGTCTCGCTTCGAAGTGAGCCCCGATGAGCAGCGAAGAGAAGCGAAAAGCCTTTGACACAAAACAATCAATCTTTCATCTAGTTGCATAGAGGAACTGCATGTCCAGGAATAAACCTGCACTTGTTTCACGTTTCAGTATTACGAGGTGCCTCGCGTGAAAAGCGTAATCCGAGGAAGGCTACGCAGACTTTAATGTTGTTGGTAGAGGAGTCCCGTGCGGAACTGGAATCAGCCGGCGTCGGCCAAGGCGTCGGCGTCGGCGTCTCTTGTTTCGGCGCCGAGTGCTGCTCCTATTCTGGTCGGCCAGACGCCACGCCCCGCTCCGCCCCACCCACAGACAGAAATACCGGCACTCCAACATCTCGCAGACAGCTATAGCAACGCGACAGTTGGCGAGGAAAACGCATTCGCCACCCACATACATCATGGCCAGAGAAATGGCACACAGTGTCTGTCGTATTTCCGATTCCCATAATAACGTGTTGCTGTAGAGTGTGGACGAATTGGCTGATGCAACAGTGTCTAGAAGTTGAGATTAATTTAAAAAAAGCAAGTTTATTTTCTGAATGCGATGTCTGAAATAACAGCTCAATAAAAAGGCATTTGGCGTACAGCAGTGTCCAAATTGTGTAAATCTTCTGAATATAAAGGTTGTTGTTGTTGTGGTCTTCAGTCCAGAGACTGGTTTCATGCAGTTCTCCATGCTACTCTATCCTGTGCAAGCTTCTTCATCCCCCAGTACCTACTGCAACCAACATCCTCCTGAATCTGGTTAGTGTATTCATCTCTTGGTCTCCCTTACGATTTTTAACCTCCACGGTGCCCTCCAAAACTAAATTGGTGACCCCTTGATGCCTCAGAACATGTCCTACCAACTGATCCCTTATTCTAGTCAAGTTGTGCCACAAACTCCTCTTCTCTCCAATTCTATTCAATACCTCCTCATTAGTTATGTGATCTACCCATCTTCAGCATTCTCCTGTAGCACCACATTTCGAAAGCTTCTATTCTCTTTATACGAAGACAGTAACTTGTTCTCGAAAGAACAGTTACTGTTGATGACCGTGCAGCTTTTCCCTGGAATAAATGATTACTAACTGAAAACCTCAGCTGCCGACAGGTGTTGTTGATATACCTCGATGTGGACAGCTGAAAATGTGTGCCCCGACCGGGACTCGAACCCGGGATCTCATGCTTACATGGCAGACGCTCTATCCATCTGAGCCACCAAGGACACAGATGAATAGCGCGACTGCAGGGACTTATCCTTTGCACGCTTCCCGTGAGACTCACATTCCCAACTGTCCACAATTCTACGTATGTATTATACCTGTTCATCTGTGTCCTCGATGGCTCAAATGGATAGAGCGTCTGCCATGTAAGCAAGAGATCCCGGGTTCGAATCCCGCTCGGGGCACACATTTTCAGCTGTCCACATCGAGGTATATCAACAACACCTGTCGGCAGCTGATGTTTTCAGTTAGTAATCATTTATTCCAGGGAAAAGCTGCACGGTCATCAACAGTAACTGTTCTTTCGAGAACAAGTTACTGTCTTCGTATATATAGTTTAAGGCTACCCAGCCATTGACCTTCGTCTGTGCGAATGCGCACAGGTTGCCCAAACTCTTACGGGAATCGCCAAAGAGTGCGCGAGTAATGAGTGAGTGGGCAAATGTCTATAAGGTACAATACATACGTAGAATTGTGGACAGTTGGGAATGTGAGTCTCACTGGAAGCGTGCAAAGGATAAGTCCCTGCAGTCGCGCTATTCATCTGTGTCCTCGGTGGCTCAAATGGATAGAGCGTCTTCCATCTAAGCATGAGATCCCGGGTTCGAATCACGGTCGGGGCACACATTGTCAGCTGTCCACATCGAGGTATATCAACAACACCTGTCGGCAGCTGAGGTTTTCAGTTAGTAATCATTTATTCTATTCTCTTCTTGTCCAAACTACACTCCTGGAAATTGAAATAAGAACACCGTGAATTCATTGTCCCAGGAAGGGGAAACTTTATTGACACATTCCTGGGGTCAGATACATCACATGATCACACTGACAGAACCACAGGCACATAGACACAGGCAACAGAGCATGCACAATGTCGCCACTAGTACAGTGTATATCCACCTTTCGCAGCAATGCAGGCTGCTATTCTCCCATGGAGACGATCGTAGAGATGCTGGATGTAGTCCTGTGGAACGGCTTGCCATGCCATTTCCACCTGGCGCCTCAGTTGGACCAGCGTTCGTGCTGGACGTGCAGACCGCGTGAGACGACGCTTCATCCAGTCCCAAACATGCTCAATGGGGGACAGATCCGGAGATCTTGCTGGCCAGGGTAGTTGACTTACACCTTCTAGAGCACGTTGGGTGGCACGGGATACATGCGGACGTGCATTGTCCTGTTGGAACAGCAAGTTCCCTTGCCGGTCTAGGAATGGTAGAACGATGGGTTCGATGACGGTTTGGATGTACCGTGCACTATTCAGTGTCCCCTCGACGATCACCAGTGGTGTACGGCCAGTGTAGGAGATCGCTCCCCACACCATGATGCCGGGTGTTGGCCCTGTGTGCCTCGGTCGTATGCAGTCCTGATTGTGGCGCTCACCTGCACAGCGCCAAACACGCATACGACCATCATTGGCACCAAGGCAGAAGCGACTCTCATCGCTGAAGACGACACGTCCCCATTCGTCCCTCCATTCACGCCTGTCGCGACACCACTGGAGGCGGGCTGCACGATGTTGGGGCGTGAGCGGAAGACGGCCTAACGGTGTGCGGGACCGTAGCCCAGCTTCATGGAGACGGTTGCGAATGGTCCTCGCCGATACCCCAGGAGCAACAGTGTCCGTAATTTGCTGGGAAGTGGCGGTGCGGTCCCCTACGGTACAGCGTAGAATCCTACGGTCTTGGCGTGCATCCGTGCGTCGCTGCGGTCCGGTCCCAGGTCGACGGGCACGTGCACCTTCCGCCGACCACTGGCGACAACATCGATGTACTGTGGAGACCTCACGCCCCACGTGTTGAGCAATTCGGCGGTACGTCCACCCGGCCTCCCGCATGCCCACTATACGCCCTCGCTCAAAGTCCGTCAACTGCACATACGGTTCACGTCCACGCTGTCGCGGCATGCTACCAGTGTTAAAGACTGCGATGGAGCTCCGTATGCCACGGCAAACTGGCTGACACTGACGGCGGCGGTGCACAAATGCTGCGCAGCTAGCACCATTCGACGGCCAACACCGCGGTTCCTGGTGTGTCCGCTGTGCCGTGCGTGTGATCATTGCTTGTACAGCCCTCTCGCAGTGTCCGGAGCAAGTATGGTGGGTCTGACCCACCGGTGTCAATGTGTTCTTTTTTCCATTTCCAGGAGTGTATTTATCGTCCATGTTTCACTTCCATACATGGCTACACTCCATACAAATACTTTCAGAAACGACTTCCTGACACTTAAATCTATACTAGATGTTAACAAATTTGTCTTCTTCAGAAACGCTTTTCTTGCCATTGCCAGTCTACATTTTATATCCACTCTACTTCGACCATCATCAGTTATTTTGCTCCCCAAATAGCAAAATTCATTTACTACTTTAAGCTTCTCATTTCCTAATCTAATTCCCCCAGCATCACACGATTTAATTCGACTACATTCCATTATAATCGTTTTGCTTTTGTTGATGTTCATCTTATATCCTCCTTTCAAGACACTCTCCATTCCGTTCAGCTGCTCTCCCAAGTCCTTTGCTGTCTCTGACAGAGTTACAATGTCATCGGCGAACCTCAAAGTTTTTATTTCTTCTCCATGGATTTTAATTGCTACTCCGAATTTTTCCTTTGTTTCCTTTACTTCTTGCTCAATATACAGACTGAATAACATCGGGGATAGACTACATCCCTGTCTCACTCCCTTCCCAACCGCTGCTTCCCTTTCATGCCCCTCGACTCTTGTAACTGTCATCTTGTTTCTGTACAAATTGTAAATAGCCTTTCGCTCCCTGTATTTTACCCCTGCCACCTTCAGAATTTGAAAGAGAGTATTCCAATCAACATTGTCAAAAGCTTTCTCTAAGTCTACAAATGGTAGGAACGTAGGTTTGCCTCTCCTAAATCTATTTTCTTAAATAAGTCGTAGGGTCAGTACTGCCTCACATGTTCCAACATTTCTACGGAATCCAAACTGATCTTCCCCGAGGTCGGCTTCTACCAGTTTTTCCATTCGTCTGTAAAGAATTTGTGTTAGTATTTTGCAGCCGTGGCATATTAAACTGATATTTCGGTAATTTTCACATCTGTCAACACCTGCTTTCTTTGGTATTGGAATTATTGTAAGAAGAATCTAAAGGCACACATTTAAAAAATGAGTAATGTAACAAAACAGTTAACAGATGAAATGTTTACATCCAGCTAACACACACACACACACACACACACACACACACACACACACGAGTGACAGAAAAGTTTCATGCCTCCCTCTGTGAGTTGTTTTTGTGCGTGTCAAAACAGCAGTTACACTTACGTCTCTTGTAACACGTAGCAAACAACAGAAGCGAGACAAGTAAATGTGTACTAAACAGTAAATGTTAGTTAGGCTAGTTTAGATCTTGAAGAGGGCGATTTCAGTTGCGTTGGTAGATACTGACATGATTTCCTTGAGGATGTCCTGGGTGCTGCTGTCAGGTCAAAATGGATGTAATAAATGACAAAAAGGTTATCATAAATAAGTGGAGCGATGTCACAAATTTTTGTAACTATATTACTTAACATATTGTCACATGGCGTTGCACACACACACACACACACACACACACACACACACACACACACACACAACACACAACACACACACAAATTGAAAAACACAAAAACTTATTTTTGACCTATTACAAGTTCTTCTGTATGCTAATTCTGAAGATAGAGTCGATAGTCAAATTCTCCCTGCGTTAGGGGCGCAGCACGTCCCCTGTCAATTTGTTCAAAAGCACTGTTGATTCGAGCTCACAGTTCTGGTGGACTGAAGCAGGCTTTTAAACTGGATTAATGGGAAAGAAAGCTATGAGTTACATTGTGAGAATAAAATTTCGCCTTGTACATGGATGGTTTGCCGGACCTATACTATTCTGCTTTCTTATAATGTTCCAGTACACTAACAATACCGGAGGACAGACACAAACTGCGTGAGACCTGCGCGAAAGGCGGTACGGAGGCGTAACAAAAGATTTTCTTGTCTCGGAAATGCTCTTTTCTTGAGCAAAGAACTGGACGCTGTCAGCCAGATACATACTGTGAGTACTGTGGCCAGAACGTGAAATAGGCAATTATTACACATGTGAGAACGACAAGGGGCAAATACTTCCATCGTCGTAACCAGACCTGACACAGCGAGCAGCCATTGTTGCTACAATGGTTGTAGAAGAGACAGCAACAGTCAACAGGGCAATTAACACAGAGCGCCTCGAAGGGACAGGTTACGTTAGAAATTTACCTTGTCAACATACTGTGAAATAACAATTGCCCGTTTCCCGAGCGAAATTTTCGATGCGATGGAAAGCAAGCGATTCGCATTAAAAACGCTGAATCCCCATACTATTTGTAGAACTTTTACCCTTAAAATTTGCAACAAAACACTTCATTTGCGTAGCGTTACGCGTTAGCGCATATTTATTGCTTTGCGTATTATGATCTTGGGATTTCGGATCATTTTTCAGTCTCATTGAGAAACTGTTCTTGTGTTACAGTATATGGGCTAGAGCCAATAAGATAGATAATCAGTATGTTAGCCAGAATTTACTAGGTGTACAGGTGTGGGTTTCGGCCAAGTAGCCAAATGACCTTTGGAAGCTTGCCGGCCATTCTACCTGATTGTGCGGGGAGAAAAGAAAGGTAAACAATTACGTGGCCTTCATTAGGATCACAGGCACGACCATGATCTTGAAACGTATTTCTGATAGAGTTAAAAGCGAAGAGACAGTATATGCGTACTAATGACGGTCTTGTCATTTTGTTTATGCTTCTAATTCACTTTAACATTTTTAGGTTTACGTACTTCAATCGCGGAGCTCTTGTAAGAGTTCTTTGTTGTTCGTCTGTGTATCTGTCAGACTGTTAATAACTCCTTTCTCTCAGGAACGAGCAGACTTATCAACCTGAAATTTATGCCACATACTAAAGCCTAAGGTCCCTCGGCACTGTAATATGTGTAAGCTTCTAAGTTAATTCAGTCAGAAGATCCGACCATTTATGTCACAAATTTTGATCCTCGCAAACCGACTCATCAAAACCTATAAGATACTTCCCGTGACCTGGAATTATGAAATGTGGCAAGAAGCAAGGTTTCACAGTAGAAGTAAAGCAAAAGAATCCGAAAATTGTTAATTTGCATTTATATCACACAAAAAATATACCTTTTTTTATTTGTTATCCGACTGCAACTTGAAATATTCTCGAAAGTCTTGGAATTCCCGGGACCGATATCTTGACAGTATCAATATCGATAGCAAGCAAAAATCGTCAAGATTCTCGATTCCTGGAATCGATAACTGCCTTTATACACAAACAAATGGAAATGAGCGTTTGGCGTCATTGGCCGGGAGGCCCCTTGCAGGGCAGGTGCGGCCGCCTTGGTAAAGGTCTTATTACATTCGACGCCACATTGGGCGACCTGCGCGCCGGATGGGGATGAAATGATGATGAAGACAAAACAACACCCAGTCCCTGAGCGGAGAAAATCTCCGACCGAGCCGGAAATCAAACCCGGGCCCGTAGGACGGCAATCCGTCAAGCTGACCACTTTTTTTTTTATCGTTGGGTTTGGTCGTTGCGGACGTCACATGACTTTCGTTAATTCGTGAAAGTTCGTTTGTTAATCCTTCCACTTAGTTTTTTATAACAGAGGCCAACCAGCTCTCTGACAGAACACGCTGAGCTACCGTGCCGGCACCACCCAGCTATCGGGGCGGACTCTTTATACACAGATAAGTTTATAAGGAACCTTCAAAGCGTGAGTCCTACTCGCACCTAGCCAGTTATTATTTTTATATGACCGACCACGTCGTTCTATTTGCATCATTTTCTGGATGTAAAATGACGAATTGTAGTACGAATTAGGACTACACAATTGTGTCGATGCGCAGTTGATGTTCACTGATGCCGCCGGCTTAAGAGCATATTGGTTCAATTTTGAAACGCACTATAGCAGCGATTCTGCGTGGCATGGTTTCGACAAGTCATTGGTATGTTTCCGGAGGTATGTGACACCCGAGGTCTACGCGCAGGTCACGCAATTCCCGTAAATTACGGGTTCAAATGGTTCAAATGGCTCTGAGCACTATGGGACTCAACTGCTGAGGTCATAAGTCCCCTAGAACTTAGAACTACTTAAACCTAACTAACCTAAGGACAACACACACATCCATGCCCGAGGCAGGATTCGAACCTGCGACCGTAGCGGTTGCGCGGTTCCAGACTGTAGCGCCAGAACCGCTCGGCCACCAGCGGGTAAATTACGGGCAGGTGGATAGTGAGCGCTGAGATGGCACCCGATAGATTCCTAGATGTGTTCCACCGGATTCAGAATACGCGTTTTTGGTGGCCAAGAAATCAACGTGAGTTCACTATCATGCTCCTCAAACAACTGCAGCACGATTCCGGCTTTGGGACGCGGGCAGTTATTCTGCTGGAGGATACCATCGCCGTCGGGGAAGCCATCAAGCATGCATCTCGTAGTATAACACGGCCCCTGCTGTCCTGCGTCCACATCTCTGTACATTTTTCGAGCAGCTGTCCGCCTGGATGATGTCGCATCCGGACTCGACCATCGATCTGGTGTAACAGGAAACGTGAGTCATCTGACCAGCAGGACATTTCCATTTATCCACGGACCAATTTCCATATGACGTGTCCACTGTAGCCGTAGGTCAAAATGGGAACCCATAGGATCGTTTGCTGCAAAACTTCACGTTCAACAGAGTGTGCTGAACGATGTGCTCCGAAACCCTAGGCCAAACACCACTTAAACTGCCGAACCCGGTCGAATCGGATTAATTTCCCGGACGCGTACAATCCGCTGGTGATAAGTTGGTTTTTTAACACACTGCGCAATTACACCACTGGCCATTAAAATTGCTACACCATAAAGATGACGTGCTACAGACGCGAAATTTAACCGAGAATAAGAAGATGCTGTGATTTGCAAATGATTAGCTTTTCAGTGCATTCACACTAGGTTGGCGCCGGTGGCGACACCTACAACGTGCTGACATGAGGAAAGTTTCCAACCGATTTCTCAACCACAAACAGCATTTGACCGGCGTTGCCTGGTGAAACGTTGTTGTGATGCCTCGTGTAAGGAGGAGAAATGCGTACCATCATGTTTCCGACTTGGTAAAAGTCGGATTGTAGCCTATCGCGATTGCCGTTTATCGTATCGCGACATTGCTGCTCGCGTTGGTCGAGATCCAATGACTGTTAGCAGAACATGGATCCCAACGCCCTCATACCACTAGCAGCCGAGATGACAGGCATCTTAACCGCATGGCTGTAACGGATTGTGCAGCCATGTCTCGATCCCTGAGTCAACAGATGGGGACGTTAGCAAGACAGCAACCATCTGCACGAACAGTTCGACAACGTTTGTAGCAGCATGGACTATCAGCTCGGAGACCATGGCTGCGGTTACCCTTAACGCTGCATCACAGACAGGAGCACCTGCGATGGTGTACTCAACGACGAACCTGGGTGCACGAATGGCAAAACGTCATGTTTTCGGATGAATCCAGGTTCTGTTTACAGCATCATGATGGTCGCATCCGTGATTGGCGACATTGCGGTGAACGCACATTGGAAGCGTGTATTCGTCATCGCCATACCGGTGTATCACCCGGCGTGATGGTATGAGGTGCCATCGGTTACACGTCTCTGTCACCTCTTGTTCGCATTGACGGCACTTTGAACAGTGGACGTTACATTTCAGATGTGTTACGACCCGTGTCTCTACCCTTCATTCGATCCCTGCGAAACCCTACATTTCAGCAGGATAATGCACGACCGCATGTTGCAGGTTCTGTATGGGCCTTTCTGGATACAGAAATTGGTCGACTGCTGCCCTGGCCAGCACATTCTCCAGATCTCTCACCAACTGAAAACGTCTGGTCAATGGTGGCCGAGCAACTGGCTCGTCACAATACGCCAGTCACTACTATTGATGAACTGTGGTATCGTGTTGAAGCTGCATGGGCAGCTGTGCCTGTACACGCCATCCAAGCTCTGTTTGACTCAATCCCCAGGCGTATGAAGGCCGTTATTGCGGCCAGAGGTGGTTGTTGTGGGCACTGATTTCTCAGGATCTGTGCACCCAAATTGCGTGAAAATGTAATCACATGTCAGTTCTAGTATAATATATTTGTCCAATGAATACCCGTTTACCATCTACATTTCTTCTTGGTGTAGCAATTTTAATGGCCAGTAGTGTACATTAATGAGACCAAAAGCCTGAATAACCACGTTTTGCAGGGCAGACCACGGAAAGACTGCCAGTCAGGTCCTGAAAGGTACCGACAGGGACGTGGAGCCATGCCCACTTCAGTACCATGTCCAACTGCGCTAGGTTTCTCATTTGTGTGTCCATGGTACGAACAGTCCATTCGAGATGGCCCCACAGATTTTCGATTGGGTTTAAAACTGGGGCGCCGGCCGATGTGCCCGAGCGGTTCTAGGAGCTTCAGTCCAGAAGTAAAAAAGAACTAAGTGCACTTAGCTTTCATTGGTCCTGAAACTTCGGTTACTGTACATTTGGCCATCATTTCTGCTGCTTACATGAACTGGCATATTTTATACATACAGTAGCACCACTGGTTTCCTATGTGGCTATGTTTTGGATCACTTTACGTGATTCAGTGTTTCGATTCAGTTGGTCTGCCACAAACCCGATTGAAGATGGAATCGTATAGGTTCGAAATAGATCACGTAAATTAAATATTGTCAATAATTCAGCTGAATTAATTATCTAATAAATCATAAAACTCTGTCCTTGTTTAACTTCTGGTAGCCGTGCCCCTTCCCTCTCGCAAAATTTGCGGGCTAAATTTAACTGAAGCCGCCGCCTTGCGGTAAGTCTTATTTAAATTAGGTTGCCGGTGATGGTGTTTTTATGAGGCAGTTAGAGAAGAAAGGAGCCGATGTGTTTTGGCAGGACGCGAGTGACGTATTTGCGACCAGTGCGCCGGTGCTGGCTGAGTCAGACGGCGCCGACGCCGCTGCAGATGTCGTGTAAAAGCGTCGGCCCATCTGGAGGCCAGCCAGGAAGCCGCAGGAGGCAACGCCCTCTCCCCCTAACCTCTGCCGCCATCACCAGCAGTATAGTGCCTGCCACCAGAGTAAAAATATTCTGCCACCAACCTGCTATTCTGCTATTAAATGAGCGTCGCTCTATGATGAAGTTTTGCCTAACCACCTTCCAAACAAAGGGCTGTAGTGGTGATTTTCTTGAGCCCCGTGTCGGGAAACTAATATACCTGAAGAGCCAAAGAAACTGGTACACCTGCCTAATGTCGTGTAGGGCCTCCGCGAGCACGCGGAAGTGCCACAACACGACGGTGCATGGACTCGACTAATGGAGGGAACTGACACCGTGAATCCTGCAGGACTGTCCATAAATCCGTAAGAGTAGGAAGGGGGGGGGGGGGGGGAGATCTCTTCTGAACACCGTGTTGTAAGGCACCCCAGATGTGCTCAATACTGTTCGTGTCTGGAGAGTTTGGTGGCCAGCAGAAGTGTTTAACCTCAGGAGAGTGTTCCTTGAGCCACTCTGTAGCAGTTCTGGACGTGTGGGGTGACGCACTGTCCTGCCGGAATTGCTCAGGTCCTTCGGAATGCACAATGGACATGAATCGATGCAAGTGATCAGACAGGACCCTTATGTACATGTCACCTGTTCAAAAATGGTTCAAATGGCTCTGAGCACTATGCGACTTAACTTCTGAGGTCATCAGTCGCCTAGAACTTAGAACTAATTAAACCTAACTAACCTAAGGACATCACACACATCCATGCCCGAGGCAGGATTCGAACCTGCGACCGTAGCGGTCGCTCGGCTCCAGACTGTAGCGCCTAGAACCGCACGGCCACTCTGGCCGGCTGTCACCTGTCAGAGTCGTTTCTAGACTTATCAGAGGTCCCATATCACTCCAACTGCACATGCCCCACACCTTTACAGAGTCCCCACCAGCTTGAACAGTCCCCTTCTGACATGCAGGATCTCCACACCCGTACACGTCCATCTACTCGACACAATTTGAATCGAGACTCGTCCGACCAGGCAACATGTTTACCGTCATCGACAGTCCAATGTCGGTGTTGATGGGCCCAGGCGAGGCGTAACGCTTCGTGTCGTGCAGTCATCAAGGGTACACGAGTGGGCCATCGGATTCGAATGCCCATATCGATGTTATTTCGTTGAATGGTTCACATGCAGACACTTGTTGATGGCCCAGCATTGAAACCTACAACAATCTGCGGAAGAGCTGCACTTCTATCAAGTGAACGATTCTCTTCACTCGTTGTTGGTCCCTTTCGTGCAGGATCTTTTTCCGGCCGCAGCGATGTCGGAGATTTGATGTTTTACCGGATTCCTGATATTCACGGTACACTCGTGAAATGATTGTACGGGAAAATCCCCACTTCATCGCAGCCTCGGAGATTCTGTGTCCCAACGCTCGTGCCTAGACTGTAACACAACGTTCAAACTGACCTAAATCCTGATAACCTGCCATTGTAGCAGCAGTAACCGATCTAACAACTGTGGCAGACACTTGTTGTCTTGTATAGGCATTGCCAGCCGCAGCTCCGTATTTGCCTGTGTACATATCTCTGTATTTGAATAAGCATGCCTATACCAGTTTCTTTGGCGCTTCAATGTAATTAATATCTCATAAGCTGCCAGGATTAAAGAGTGATCCACGACGAGTAGAATAATTTCTCTTATTGGCGTCAGAGAGCACAAAACGCTTGGTTCTTAGACTACTGTTTTCGCTCAGCAATGACTATCTTCAGATCTATTTTATAACATGTGCTAATGGCTATTATGGTAGGACATGTTATAAGACAGATCTGAAAATGGGCAGGGAATAAAATAAATTTATTCTACAATTAATATCTTTCCATGAGACACTACAACGAACAACAAGAAACTATCAGATGCTCATTGGCTTAGCATGCGGTCCAGTCACATTCATTTGATCATCGCCTATGTTCGACGTCAACGTGCCATAACCACTCACCGACGGCGGGTGGCAGCTCTAGCACTGGTGAGTATATAAAACGTGTCGGTGGGATGCGGAGAACAGTGAAGTCGTTGCCGTAATGTGGACGCGGAGAGATTTACCCGACGTCCAAAAGACCATAATTATGCGCTTTCGTGCAATGAGTGAAAGTATTTCCGAAACGGTTAAGTTCTTTCGCGTGCTGCTGTAGCTAAAGTACTCGTATACCGTGCATGGCAAAATGACGCTGTCCGCCGGCCAAAGTGGCCGAGGGGTTCTAAGCGCTACAGTCTGGAACCGCACAACCGCTACGGTCGCAGGTTCTGTCCTGCCTCGGGCATGGATGTGTGTGATGTCCTTAGATTAGTTAGGTTTAAGTAGTTCTAGGGGACTGATGACCTCAGCAATTAAGTTTCATAGTGCTCAGAGCCATTTGAACCATTTTTTGATGCTGTCCAAACCGAATCGTGTCAACTGCGGTCCAGCACAAGCTATGGATGTCAGGGTGAATGACGGCTGGCGGAGATGTGTATGGGCGAATAGACGTGCAACTGTTGAGCAAATTACAGCCCAGATGAATCCAGGGGCTACCAGCAGTGTCTTCTGAACTACCGTTCAGCGAACATTTCTGAGTATGGGCCTCCGCAGCAGGTTCCTGGTTCATTAACCCATGCAGACTTCTGTTCATTGACGACGAGTGCAACTATGCGTCCACTGAGTGGCATTTTCAGATGAATCACGTTTTATGCACCGTTGCACAGATGGCCGTTTGCATATACAGTCTGTAAATGAACACCGTATAACCAGGAGGGATGGTTTGGAGAATGTTTTCGTGGCATTCCCTGGGTGATCTCGTCATTCTGGAAAGCATAACGAATAACACAAGTATGCATCTATCGTACGGGACCATGTACACCCTTACATGCAGTCTGTTTTTGATCGGCACGATAGCATCTACCAGCAAGACAATGCAACGTGCCACGCAGCCTGCAGTGTGCGTGAGTGGTTCGAAAAGCACCAGGGTTAGTTTACCGGAGGAGAATCTGTGGGAAAACCTCGATCGGGCTGTTCGCGCCGTGGATCCTCTACCGAGAAACGTAGCACAGTTCTTCACTCCACTGGTGTCGACGTGGCTCTACATACCTTTCGGTACCTTCCAAAACTTCAATTACTCCCTTCCTGCACGACTCGCAGCGGTCCATACCGCAGTGGTTGGTTATTCAAGTTTCTGACGCGTTTCAAACCCCCATCTGCCCATCCAGACATAGAATTTCCATGGTTTGCCTGAACTCCTACTGTAAATACAAGTGCTGGAATGGTTCCTTCAAAAGGATGCGGCTGATTTCCTTTCCCGTACTTCACCAGCCACAGTTTGCGGTTAGTTGCTTCCTTCCTTTTACTTAGCTCGAATAGTCCTCGTCGCCCTCTGACCCATAAATTGGCTCATCCAATCATATAAAGTGGGATATCATACTATTGTGCGATCCCAGCTATAGTGCTGCTTAGTGTTACTTTAATCAGTACATGATTCAAATGCTGAAAGTGACGTCAAGGACAATAAAGATCGTAGAAATAACATCATCGTACCACTAATCACCCAATGAGAGCAATTGTCCTGGCCTAAACCACATAAATTCTCCACAGTGTTTCATGAAATGAAGGTTCATGGCACTCTTTTGGTACATCGTCCAAGAACTAAGTTCAGCCTCCCCCAAATTGTTATTTACAACGAGAACAATATGAGGTAGCGCTAGGTTTCACCCTCTCTTTTTCTTTCATTTCATTGAGAGAGGTGGCACTGAACCTACGTTAAGGAGGAGAGGGATTTAAATCTCTGTTCGATATAGATTCAGGTTTTCTGTAATTTGCCTGAGGTGACTGAGGCTAATGCTGGGTTGTTACCTTTCAAAATGATACAACGAACGTCCTCTGCCCTTTTACACGTATATACGTGTCATACAACCATTTTCAGACTGCTTCTCGACCGTTCCACTTTCAAATAGAACGTGGGAAAAATGAATTAAATCGTTCCCTGTGCACTTTGATTTCTTTTTATTGTATCGCGATGGTCATTTCTCCATGTGTAAACGAGACCCGACCAAATAATTTGGGATTCGGAGGAGAGAACTAGTGACTGTAATTTCGTCAAAACATCTGAAAAACGCATTTGTTTTAATGATTGCCACCCCAACTCTCTTATCATACCCGTCAAACTCTCTCCCCTACTTCCTGACAATGCAAAACTAGCTACCCTTCTTTGAACTTTTTCAATGTACTTCGTCAGTGCTGTCTGGTAAGGATCCCATACCATACTCCGAAAGAGGACGGACAAGCTTAGTGTCGGCACTGTATTTAGTAGATCTGTTGAAACTTATAAGTTTTCTGTCAATCAAATGCAGTCTTTGATTCACCTGCTCCTCTACGTTTTCTGTATGATAGTCCCGATTTAAACTGTACACAACTATATTCTCTAGGTATGTATTTGAGTCGACAACCTTTAAGTTTTTTGTTATTTATAATGTAACCGAAATTCGATGGAACATTTTACTACCCATGTGAAGGATCACACACACTTTATTATTTAGATCAGTTGCCACTCCGTCTCTAATGACCTCGCTGTCGACGGGATGTTAAGCTCTAATCTTCCCTCCTTCCTTCTTTCAATTGTCACTTTTCTTTCCATGTATATATCTTGTGTAAATCATTCTGTGATTAGTTTTTATCTGAATTTCTTCACGACCACCTAACCGATTTTCAAACTCCCAATGGATAGAGTTGCACTGTTCAAAGTGTGCTCTGGAAAGCATAGTGTTGAGCGTGGTAGAACATGCGTGATACCTGCAGCATTTCTCTTACCTTTGTCTTATCGTATTCACTGTTAGGATAAGAGGAAAACCAGTAACTGTGTGCCTCTGTAGGTATTTGCTCTTGTGTCTCTGATATCACCGTTGTGACTTCTGTGCGTTGTACTGTTTTTAGACCGCCCTCTGAAGACAGATACTCAGGAGCGTAAGAATAGTTTGTCTTGTTGTATGCTGCTTCGGTATATAATTCCCTTGGATTTCTGTGGCACCTCCTTGCCCAAATAAGCCCCCTAATGCATTTGTAGAACTGCCCTGCTTTTCTGCACCTTTCATTTATTTCCATTGCGTTTCCCCCTTACTTTCAATCATGCTTCCCAGGTACTTGAAGTTCTCTACCACTTGTAGTTTTTCCCCTCCACAAGTTATATCCACATTTGGCCTATTCTTCTTCCTTGTTGTGACAATTATTTTACTTTTCTTTGCAGAGAAATGCATTCCATATTGTGCTGCCGTTGCCTCCCATACATCTAACTGCTCTTGCACCTCCTTCTCGCAATTTCCCCATAACATCAGGTCATCGGCAAAAAGCACTGCTTTCATTTTATGATCTCCAATTGCATCTGATACTTGCTGTAGGATTTCATCCATAACAATAATAAACAATAAAGGCGAAAGTGCACTTCCCTGTCGCAGCCCATTTTCCAGCTTGAACCATGCAGTACGTTCCCTCCCCACTTTCACACAACTCTCACTTCCCTCATACATTTTTCTGACTTTTCGTGTTAACTCTTCATCTATCCCTTTTGCGTTCAGCACATCCCAGAGCTTGTCCCTACAGATACTGTCATACGCCTTCTCAATATCTAAAAAGGCCATGATTAAGTCCTTCCCGTACTCATAGTGCCTTTCCTGCAGTTGCCTTACCGCAAATATGAGGTCCGTTGTTGATCTTCCCGGTCTGAAACCGTACTGCTCCTCTTGCAGTCTACTTTCAATACTGCTTCTTATTCTCTTCTCCAGGATCTTTTCATAGATTTTTCCACAGTGGCATAGCAGGGTGATTCCTCTGTAGTTCTCACATCTCCTTTTATCCCATTTCTTGAAGATCGGGACTGTAATTCCTTTCTTCCAATCCTCAGGAATTCTGTTCTCCTTCCACACCACCCTCAGCACTCTGTATAGCCACTGGGTTCCTACTACTCCTGCTGCTCGTATCATATCCACTGTTACTTCATCCCAACCTGGTGCCTTGCCCCCTTTCATCCTCTTTATGGCTTCTTCCACTTCATTCCAAGTTAGATCATCAATTTCCCCACTATTATAATCGTCTGCTGCCTTAGGCTCTCCATCGCTGTTAGTTACCCGCTTGGTGGCATTCAACAGATCTTCAAAGTACTCCTTCCAAATCTTTTTGAGCTCATGCATTTCCTCCACAACTCTTCCATTATTATCCATGATCCTCAGGCACTCGCTTCTGTCATTCCTCTTATTTCTTACCATGGTGTAAAGTACTTTTTTGTTTCCTTCACTGTCCTCTTCTAACATTCTTGTCCATTTTTCCATCCACTTCTTCTTCTCCGCCCTTACTATGGTCTGTGCCGCTTTCTTGCTTTCCTTATATTTTACCCTAGCTTCCTCTGTTCGGGTCTGGAACCATTCTCTGAAGGCTTTGTTCTTTCGAATTACTGCCTCTTTACATATGTTGTTCCACCATAGGGTTTCCTTACTTCTCCTCTTTGTGCTAGTTCTTCCGCACACAGTCTCAGCTGCCTCAACTAGAGCCCTCTTAAAATCTCCCCATTCTTCTTCCACTGTTCTCTGATCTTCCTTTGGCAGCTTCTTCCTGATCAGTGTCTGGTACTGGGTCCTCCGTTCATCCTCTTTCAGCATCCATGTCTTCAACCTTTTCTCCTGTATATCTGTTGCCCTCCTATCTTTTTTCTCTCTCAGGGTGGCTACCAACAGCCGATGGTCACTGTCTAAGGCCTCAGATGGAATGACCTTAACATCTGTGAGGCTGCTCATCATCTGCCTATCCACCAGTACATAGTCTACTACTGAAGTTTGGGACCAGTCTCCACTGTACCAAGTTATTTTGTGGCTACTTCTCTTCTTGTACCAGGAATTTACGATCGCCAGCCCATTCCTCTTGCAGAATTCCAGCAACAATTTTCCTTCTCTATTTCGGTTCCCCCAGCCCTCTGGTCCCATTATCTCCTCGAACCCTTTCCTGTCTGTGCCAACATGTGCATTGAGGTCCCCTACTTTGTCCCCATATTGACATACGGAAGTGAGACATGGGTAATGCACAAAAGCAACAAAAGTAGAATACAGGCTAGTGAAATGAAGTTCCAGAGGAGCAGGTTGAGTGTAACAAGACGAAACAGATTGCGAAATGTGTATGTGAGGGAAAGACTAAAGGAGGAACCAGTACAGGACAGGATAGAAAAATCAAGACTGCAGTGGTATGGACACATGAAGAGAATGGATGAGGGAAGAATTCCAAAGAGGATGTTTGATCTGCATCTGGAGGGGAAGAGGCCCAGAGGAAGACCAAGAGATAGATGGGTGAAGGGAGTGAAGGAATGTGTGACGAGAAGAGGAGAGAACTGGACGAAGGTGGAAGAGGGGGAATAGTGGAAAGACAGAACACGATGGAGAGGCTTGTGTTCCTGACAGACCCAGCCAGTGGCTGGAAACTGTCCAAGATGATGATGATGTTGTATGCTGCTCTTACCTTGCAGTGTCTCCACTCTGTCTCCAAAGCACTGAATAAATAAAATTATCTGTAACTGTGCTGTTTCTCGGCGAACTTACTGCCTCCGACCACGAACTGTTTCTACATTAACGAACAATGCTCAAGAACAGACTGCAGTAGCAAATGATTTTTCTAGATAGATATGGTAGTCAATCACAGAAAAGATTGTTTCTTATTAACAAATGCAGAACGACTACTGTACAGACCAGTGCTTCCATACGTAGCTATCAAGTCCCCAGTTCAGACAAAAGACGGAAATGTATCACAATAGAGCATCACGGACAAAATTTTTTATGATGAGGCATGCTTCCTCTGCTTACTGCAAATGACTTAGTGTTCGATCAAAGCGATTTCCACATGGGCTTTGATAAATCAGCACGACAGACCATCCCATTAGACCAGAAGGTACCTGTTTCCAAATGTTCAACAGATTTTCAGCACCGCTTTCATTGTTTGCTCTGTCGGTACCTGTCTCTGATAAAACCGGTAAACCTCCGGTTCTTTAAATAATCTAACTCCCATGCATAAATCAGCTAAATGTCACATTACTGTGTTAAATATTTCACGTTGAGGGCTGAATTTTCAAATACTGGATTGCATGTAACTCAGCATCTCCTGTTTTCTTTTTAATGCCTTCATACAATGAAAATCGCTTTTAAGCACATATTTTTAATCGGTACAAGTTGTTACTAACCATCAGATGTGATGTTTTCCTCATAAATATTTCTCCGCAACAATCCATCAAATGATTTGGTGCTAACGTCATGAATCATGTAAGAAACACAACAGAAATATAGGTAACTACTCAAAAGCTCATACAGAATATTGTCATGGAATGGTGTAGACGTTTTATATCAGATGGTACCTCGAAATGGCGGAGTCCACAAATTCGGTCCATCCACGAGTGCGCTTTTATCTTCAGTGAATTATTATTTTAAAAAAGAAAGTTTTCTCTTTTTGTGTTGCGCTCTTTAGTGGTGATTGAAAAATAAATTTTGATAAGAGGAAATTAACTGGGTGCCCTTAATTAAAAGAAACAACCCAGAAAAAAATGATAGGTTTAAACAATCACACGACACAGATAAGTTTACCACTAAGAGAGAGAAAATTAATAATTCAAGATTTTGTCTAACTTGTTTGATACCTCGAAGAGGACTGATTGCGCACATCGTTTGTTGGCCGTGTGCCGCTCATTGATATTACGCGTTATGCACAGAAGAGCAATCCGGAAACTGTGTTTACAGATCAGCTTAACAGATGTCAGGGACGCACGAGTGGCTGCTACAAATTCGAACATCAGTTATGTTCGGCAGCGGCCAGCAAACGATATGTCGGCAGTTTTGCAGTTCTCCAAGCTGAAACATAGAAAAGTTGGCAGACGAGGTTAATGTTGTTGAACAGAAACATTGGTAAACAATAACAATTATTCATATACTGACTATACTTTTACATAGATAAATACTGTACACACCTTGAAAATATCTTTCAAGTACTGCCTGTTACAAAATCATATGACAGAGCGATCATTAAGAGAGAGCGATCGACAAGAGCGGAGGCATCAATAATCAATGGAGAGCGGGCCTCGGGAGAGAGAGAGAGAGAGAGAGAGAGAGATCGAGAGAGAGGGAGAGCGAGTCAGACGCCGCTCGTGTTTATATATAAGTAGACAACTGAAGGCAACTTTACTGTCATTTTTCCACAGTCTCTTCCTGTTCTAGAAGCCTCTTACGTGGAAAAATATTTGAGAGACTTCGCATCACTCCTTTCCGGCGCGGCTGATCGCGTAAAATTTGATTGTTGACGCCGCTTGCACTGCATCTGATGCATTGTTTGCCAATTAAAAATACAATTGCTAATATTAACATCTGTATGTTCTCTCACATTTAAGAATTAATTACAATTTTACATTATAAGACAATTTAAAGACAATACACGGAATTAATACAAAAATACAGCATTTCTTACGTAGATTTACATAAATTATTTAGTTTTGGAGCTTTACATGTACATCTACATCTACATGGATACTCTGCAAATCATAGTTAAGTGCCTGGCGGAGGATTCATCGAACCACCTTCACATTTCTCTACTATTCCAATCTCGTATAGCTCGCGGAAAGAACGAACATCTATATCTTTCAGTACTAGCTCTTATTTCTCTTATTTTATCATGGTGTTCCTTTCTTGCTATGTAGGTCGGCGTTAACGAAATATTTTCGCATTATGAGGAGAAAGCTGGTGATTGGAATTTCGTGCGATTTGTTTTAATGATGTCCAGCCCAAAGTTTGTAACATTTCAGTAACACTCTCTCCCTTATTCCACGATAATACAAAACGTGCTGCTCTTCTTTGAACTTGTACGTTATACTCCGTCAATGCTATCTGGTAAGGATCCCACACCGCGCATTAGTATTCTAAAATGACGGACAAGCTTAGGATAGGCAGTTTCCTTAGTAGATCTGTTACATTTTCTAAGCGTCCTGTCAAAAAAACACAGTCTTTGGTTAGCCTTCCCCACAACATCTTTTTTACGTTCCTTCCAATTTAAGTTGTTCTAAATTGTAATTCCTAGGTATTTGGTTGAATTTACGGCCTTTAGATTTGACTGATTTATCGTGTAACCGAAGTTTAACGGATTCCTTTTAGCACTCATGGGGTTGACCTCACACTTTTCGTTATTTAGGGTCAATTGCCAATTTTCGTACCATACAAATATCTTTTCTAAATCGTTTTGCAATTTGTTTTGATCTTCTGATGACTTCACTAGTCGATAAACGACAGCGTCATCAGTAAAAAACCTAAGATGGCTGCACAGATTGTCTCCCAAATCATTTATATAGATAAGGAACAGCAAAGGGCCTGTAACACTACATCTTGGGGAACGTCAGGAATCACTTCTGTTTTACTCGATGACTTCCCGTCAGTTACTACGGCCTGTGACAGGAAATCACGAATCCAGTCACATAACTGAGACGATATTCCGTAAGTACGCAAATTCATTACAACTCGCTTGTGAAGTACAGTGTCAAAAGCCTTCCGGAAATCCAGAAATACGGAATCAGTCTGAAATCCCCTGTCGATAGCACTCAACACTTCGTGCGAGTAAAGAGCTAGCTGAGTTTCACAAGAGCGATGTTTTCTAAATCCAAGTTGACTGGGTGTCAATAGACCGTTTTCTTCGAGGTAATTCATAATGTTCGAACACAATATATGTTCCAAAGTCCTGCTGCATATCGACGTTAATGATTTGGGCCTGTAATTTAGTGAATTACGCCTACTACCTTACTTGAATATTGGTATGACCTGTGCAACTTTCCAGTCTTTGGGTACGGATCTCTCGTCGAGCGAAAGGTGTATATGATTTTAAGTACAGAGCTATTGCTTCAGCATACTTTGAAAGGAACCTAATTGGGATACAATCTGAACCAGAAGACTCGCTTCTTCTTCTTCTTTCGAATAACCCATTTGGAGGGTACGATGAATCAACTTTGGCTACTCTTCATTGTATTAGATTTCTTCAGTTTCCAAATTTCGTTCATCCTTTTAGAGTGTTGTTCCCTCTCTTCTTGAGTCCACTTTCGTCTAGTTATTTTCTTTCTCTCCTGAAATTCTGCCTTTTGAACTGCCTTTCTGAAATGTGTTCTGTTTTCTATTGTGTCTATTGTAACTCCAGTATTTTCAATGTCCTTTTCAGTCTCTATGAACCATGCTGGCTTGGATTTGTAGCTATTGAGTAATGTGAATATCCGCTTGGTTAGTCTGTTGTTATCCATTCTGAATATATGTCCAAAATTTAGTCAAATAGACTCGCTTCTATTATTATTAAATTTATTTACACATAAAAAGAAACGTTTCGCCAGCCAGAAGCATCACCCTTGTATAGTCAAGGCGGCCAGGGTCTAACTTCACAACAGTTGCTCAGGGAAGGTACCCAGGTGGGACCATTTCACGCCAGACAGCCCCAAACAGACCTGACAACAGTTGGTTTCCAAGGCAGTAGCAAATGTTTGCTTGAGAGGCGGGCGCCCCCTATCTTGGTAATTTGGGGCGGCGACAATATTTGTAAACTCACGTCGTAGCCACGAATATAAGAGGTAAACAAAGCGGCACGCGCCCTCGTCACGCCCGTGTTCTCTCAGGGACCCTCCAGTTGCCTGGGATTGCTCACAGGCAAGTGTGCCCATCTGCTAGACTTCTTCAAATGACATACTCCGAATACCTTTCATGGGTATGTCAAATGTTTACGACTGCAGACGAAAGACCCTGATTGTGTTGGTTTTATTAGTTTCAGATTATTTATCCGTAGAGTCATGAAAAAGTCTAGAAGAGGTTTAAATTATGTTTAAAATGTGTAGGAATTCGCATAGTTGCACCTTTTATCAAACACTGGATGAGTACAACTGGATAATCTGCGATTTTCAGGCATCTCAGTGTTAACGACGCCATATCCCCTGAACTATGGGTCGAACAATGATGGAATTTTGCAAGCACATTCAATGATAAATGTGTATACTGTCTGCAAAATATGTTGCGAAGAGTATTAATAGTAAAGGAGTAATAAAATAAAACGCTGTGCCTCATGCTGAAGTTTTACTGCATGAACAGCGAAAATGAAGAGCTTTTTTCCTTTCATTACACTACTAGCCATTAAAATTGCTACAGCACAAAGATGACGTGCTACAGACGCGAAATTTAACCGACAGGAAGAAGATGCTATGATATGCAAATGATTAGCTTTTCAGAGCATTCACACAAGGTTGGCTCCGGTGGCGACACCTACAACGTGCTGACATGAGGAAAGTTTCCAACCGATTTCTCAAACACAAACACCAGTTGACCGGCGTTGCCTGGTGAAACGTTGTGATGCCTCGTGTAAGGAGGAGAAATGCGTACGATCACGTATCCGACTTTGATAAATGTCGGATTGTAGCCTATCGCGATTGCGGTTTATCGTATCACGACATTGCTGCTCGCATTGGTCGAGATCCACTGACTGTTAGCAGCATATGGAATCGGTGGGTTCAGGAGGGTAATACGGAACGCCGTGCTGGATCCCAACGGCCTCGTATCACTAGCAGTCGAGATGACAGGCATCTTATCCGCATGGCTGTAACGGATCGTGCAGCCACGTCTCGATCCCTCAGTCAACAGATGGGGACGTTTGCAAGACAACAGCCATCTGCACGAACAGTTCGACGACGTTTGCAGCAAAATGGACCATCAGCTCGGAGACGATGGCTGCGGTTACCCATGACGCTGCATCACAGTCTGAGCGCTTGCGATGGTGTACTCACAACGAACCTGGGTGCACGAATGGCAAAACGTCATTTTTTCGGATGTATCCAGGTTCTGTTTACAGCATCGTGATGGTCGCATCCGTGTTTGGCGACATCGCGGTGATCGCACATTGGAAGCGTGCATTCGTCATCGCCATACTGGGGTATCACCCGGCGTGATGGTATGGCGTGCCATCGGTTTACACGTCTTGGCACCTCTTGTTCGCATTGACGGCACTTTGAACAGTGGACGTTACATTTCAGATGTGTTACGACCCGTGTCTCTACCCTTCATTCGATCCCTGCGAAACCCTACATTTCAGCAGGATAATGCACGACCGCATGTTCCAGGTCTTGTAAGGGCCTTTCTGGATACAGAAAATGTTCGACTGCTGCCCTGGCCATCACATTCTCCAGATTTCTCACCAATTGAAAACGTCTGGTCAATGGTGGTCGAGCAACTGGCTCGTCACAACACGCCAGTCACTACTCTTGATGAACTGTGGTATCGTGTTGAAGCTGCATGGGCAGCTATACCTATAGACGCCATCCAAGCTCTGTTTGACTTAATGCCCAGGCGTATCAAGGCCGTTATTACGGCCATAGGTAGTTGTTCTGGGTAGTGATTTCTCAGGATCTATGCACCCAAATTGCGTGGAAATGTAATCACAGGTCAGTTCTAGTATAATATATTTGTCCAATGAATACCCGTTTATCATTTGCATTCCTTTTTGGTGCAGCAATTTTAATGGCCAATAGTGTGTTTTGTGAGGCATTTTTGCGAGCACTAGTTACGGAAAGGTTTGAGTTTATGTGTAATGTTGGAAGCTGAGAGTCTCTGTGTGCTCTCATTCTCAAATACTGGGTGAGTATAGTCCGGGGAATTTGCGGGCTTGGAGTCGCCCTGCCACAAGACGTAAACACAGTTTCGCACTTTAATGCTTGTCTTATTATGTTAATTCGGTAACACGAGATTACATCTCTTAGTGAGCAGACTACGACAGCATTTTAAATTTGGTTAATAATTATATGAAATATTAAAACTTAAATTGTTGTTGCCACTGGAAATCATTCGATAGGCAATCTACAACTGAGACCGTGCATCGTTTTATCCGTTTAGTAATATATATGTTAATAGCTTTATGATTTTCCCAGTATCTTATTAGTAAGTGATTGCATTGCGACCTCGAAAAATATTGCATTTGCAGTGGTCGTTTCTGTTTACATGGGCACGGGTGTCCCGCTAATTTCACTGGGTTTAATCAGTGTACTGGTTCGAGTGGTATTTGGATTTTTGCGGGTGTTGTGGTCGATATTTCGGTCGCCATGTTGGATACGCTAGAAATAACAGTTTTCAGCATTGTTAAAAGCAGGCGGGTGGTATCTCCGTCTCCAGTTATCCCCATGGTATGGTTATGGTACAGTAGTGACAAGTGACACCGCTCCAGCTTCGCACGGATAATAGCAAGGTGTGTTAGTTTAAACCTAGGAAATCTGATAAAATAAAAAAAAGTATATTTGCTCATAAATCTGTCAGAATGTATAGTATTTGGAAGTCGACCATACGAATTAAACTGGCAACCATCTGTTCCCCGCATTCTACACTGTAGTCACACTACCGTCCAGTGTGACACTGTTTCTAGCTAATGTGTCACAGTATTAACATTTAGTCCAATAGACCGCTGCCAAAAGGTTCATAACGCAGGTGGTATTCCTGTCGTGCTTTTTAGTGCTTCAGGACTTTTCAGATAACAGTTAATGTGGTGAATGGCAATTGCTGACAGTCGGCAACAGAAACCAGAACATTCCATCAAACAAGTGTTCAGTTCATAGTGCTGTGAAGTGTGGAAAAAAAACCGCAAATTGGCATTTATAAGAAGAAAAACAACACCAAAAATGCAACAGGAGCGTAATATGTAGGAAATCGTCCACGCAACCTGCCACTCACGATGCTTTGCAGAAAATAAAGGCGAAACGCGTATGGCACTAAAATTGTGTTTTATTCAGTTGCTGTCAGACGGTCCATAAGTAAAAATTATCAATATACCGTAATGTTACACGCAACTGAGGAAGACAGGACTACAAAAGTTGTAGGGAATTTTTCTTCAAACATCCAACAGATTTCAACAATTTTTTTTCCCCTTCCGAAACCTGTAGTCATTGTGGGAATGGCTTATAGTGCGCTAGGGCCGAATTTTCCGTTTCATTACCGTGAGGGAACAAATTGTAAATGATTACAGTGTGATTCCGAATTCCAATGCCAGTTTAGTCCAGAGCCCATTGCTGTTGAGCGGATATGGGAGGATTTCTGTGCGCGAGGGATTCCTGTCCTCCATGGGGACAATGGGCAGCTGGACACAAAGCGAAGTTTCGCTGGGGGCAGGAAGCGAACAGGTAGAATTAGGGGTGCACAAAGCCAGGGGGCAGTCGGGGAGCGTGTTCACGCACGAAAGCGGCAGATTTTCTTTTTTTTCTAGGAAAACAGAATAGCATATGTGCTGGGAAGAATAAAGCCAATAATTGTTGGAATCACAGAAATTTTGACTGTCGACCCTGTGACAGTGATCATTGGTGGGAAGACACAAAGTATGATCAGGCCACACAGCCGATGAATGTCGTTAATGCAGTCAAGTTAGGTCTAACACTCGACACGGACATTACAGATGGTTGGGGGAAGGAGTTAGCCGTAGACTTGTTTGAGAATGACGTCGAAATTCATTCCTCTGTGGCAATATTGGCAAACTACGGACATTTTACGAGTAGTTCGGGATGGAACGGTGGCGTATGTACTAAAAGTTCAGACATTGCAATTACATATGTTACAAGAGTTGTTTATCGCAATTATTACCTTCAGCGTTGAAAACTGAACGACAGAAATTAAAGAGAAGTTGAGAACGGGATTTGCAGAGCAAGTGGAGAAATGGGGCTTGGAGTTCGCTATTGATAATGCGTTGTAACTGAGGGTGAGGAAAATATTCTCAAATGGAATGTGTAGCGTGTCAAATTTCTGCTTCTGGCGTAAACATGTCTGTCTCTTTCCCATTTACTGTTCACCCATATTTTCATTATCTAATTAGAAAATACGCGGGATCAGGACATAAAAGACAAGTATATCTGAATAAGGAAGGCAGGAGAACGTAAATATTACAAGGAGCTAATAGAAACCTAAGAGGACTCTATCACAGGACGAATGAGCGAAAAGATAAAGAAAATAACACAAAATGTAAGAAAAATGAAACAGTTCTTGAAAGATGCACAGGGGAAGATTTTCACGAATGACATGGAAGTAGAACGGCGACGTGCAGAGTAATTCGCAGAACTACTAAACTGTGATGACCCTACTGAGGCTCTTCCATGTGTAGTATCAGATACCGTAGACAGCAAAGTGGAAACCCCCAATGAAGAAGAAATACGACAACCAAAAACGTAAAAAAATACGTCTTTCGGCTAAGATCAAATTGCAGGGGAGCTAATAACGAATGGAGAACCGATACTGGTTAAAATAATTACGAAAGTGTTAAATTATGTTTGGGAATTTGAGAGATTGCCTGACGACTGGGAAATGGCCATAATCCGCCTTATACTAAAAAAAGAAAGACTCCTGGTTTGTGATAATTATAGAGCGACTGCACTCATTAATGTAAACTACAAAGACATATCTCAGTGTCTCCTGAAGAGAATGATCCAAACTGCAGAAGAAATTATAGAGGACTATCAATGTGGTTTCAGAAGGTAACCGAGAAAGGTTGGGAACATAACGATGACAATCAGATGTTTTTGTACACTTGAAAAAAAAAAGAAGCTTGTAACAGCGTACATAGCGGCACAAACACCAACGTCTTGAAAGAGTTTAAGGTTCGCAAAAATTAATACGTCTAGTGCAGATTGCAGAGCAAAGATCAGTCCAGGAATGTCAGATCATTTTGAAGTCAGAACTAGTCTTAAACGAGAAGACGCATTATCTCCATTGCTTTATAATTTAATTTGAGAAAAGATTGACAGCCGCGCGGAGTGGCCGCGCGGTTTGAGGCGCCGTGTCACGGATTGCGCGGCCCCTCCCGCCGGTGTTTCGAGTCCTCCCTCTGGCATGCATGTGTGTGTGTTGTTCTTAGCGTATGTTAGTTTAAATAGTGTGTAAGTCTAGGGGCCGATGATGTCAGCAGTTTGGTCCCTTAGGAATTCACACACATTTGAACATTTTGAAAAGATGAACAGAGAACAAAAAAATAATTATACCCACCTATAAAAAGACTGAGTAGTAACAAAGCGGACGATGTTGTTCTAACAAGCGACAATATACAGGAGTTGTAGCTTAGGAATGTAAGGTTACAAATTAACGATGAGAAAACCGAGTACATGGAAGTGACATCTGGCGTTCCCCAAGGAAGTTTTATAAGGTCGTCTGCTGTCCCTAGTCTATGTAAACGATTAAGGAGACAGTCTGAGCAGCCATCTTAGATTGTTTGCCGATGACGCTGTCATTTACCGTCCTGTAAAGTCATCAGATGCTGGAAACCACATGTAAAATAATTTAGACGAGATATCTCTATGGAGCGAAAAGTGACAGTTTATCCTAAATAACGGAAAGTGTGAAGTCATGCACATGAGTGCTAAAAAGAATCCGCTGTATTTAGGTTACACAATAAATCAAACAAATCTAAAGGCTGTGAATTCAACTAAGCATTCAGGGATTGCAATTACGAATAACTTAACTTGGAACGATCACAAAGTTAACGCTGTGGGGAAAGCGAACTAGAGACCGCGATTTACTGGCAGCACACTTAGAAAATGCAACGGGTCTATTAAAGAGCGGGGTTCACGAAGCTCTCTATGAGACCGAAGCATTTACATTATGGAAAACAGATGAACAAAAACCGCTGGTTTCCGAGAGGAGGATGTTAAGGAAAATATTTGGTCCCAAGGGGCATCTCAGTCAGAGGAACGAGGCATACTAAAAAACCAGGAACTGGCAGAGCTATACTTATAAACTGATACTGGCCGAAGGATGAAGAGAAGAAGATGATGTGGGCAGAAAACTTAATTAGGTTGGAAGAGGAAGGACTCCCCTGAGTAGCATTCTCAGCATCCGTGGAAGGCAGAAGGAGTCGAGAAAGACCACAGACAGGATGGAAGGCTGACAGTAACAGCAATACGGAGGCGACAGGCCTGAAAAAATATGAATGGGCCACGAAAGACAGGAACTGACATGGCTGGTGGAGGAATGTAGAGAATGCTTATTATCTCCCAGGCCAAAGCGGCAGCTAAGGAGAAGAAGAAGATACGTCAAATAAGAGGAAAATGCATCAGAGACAAGGAGTTTCACTACTTGTTAATATTAAATGGAAGTTAAACAGCTCTGTTCTACAACGATATTTGATGATGTTGAATACTAACCTAGTTGCTGTGACCATAGGATTGGAGCACAGCATTATCTGTAAACGAGATGTGAAAATAGATTTGTCTGAGGAGAGAAGGCGTGGTATATTTTAAATGGAGCACTATTGCTTGAAGCTGAATGAAACGCACCGCCTGTGAGTAATGTTCTCGAAGAAATTTCACGGGACAAGGTTACCAGGAGACGCAATAACTGGTTGCTCATGACCATCAATGAATGTATATATGTTAAGAAATAGTATGTTTGTGACAAGACCACAACTGAAATACTTAACATAGAAACGTGAAGCTTTACCAGTTAATAGTGCTAGTCAGAGGCAACTAGGTAGCTGCTGGGAAATTTTCCAATGTTCAGCAGAAAGTAATTGCAGTGACAGATGGGCAAATGTAAGCTCCTGGTTATAGTCATTGATGATGCAAAACAAAGGCACGGTAAATATTTTTTTGTCATGTGTTTGTGTAACTTCACAATGGTTCAAATGGCCCTGAGCTTTATGGGACTTAACTTCTGAGGTCATCAGTCGCCTAGAACTACTTAAACCTAACTAACCTAAGACCATCACACACATCCATGCCCGAGGCAGGATTCGAACCTGCGACCGTAGCGGTCGCGCGGTTCCAGACTGAAGCGTCTAGAACCGCTCGGCCACAACGGCCGGCTCAGTGGTGGACAGTGGAGCTGGGTGTAGTCTCTGGCATACATCCACTGTCACTGCCTGGCCGGATAATTCAAGGGCGCCCGCTGCACCGACAGAAAAGAGTTCCCTCGCCCTGGATGTCGATACATCAAACCAGTTTGGGGTTAAGTGACAGCGAGGCAAATGAGATGGCTCAAATGGCTCTGAGCACTATGGGACTTAACTTCTGAGGTCATCAGTCCCCTAAGGACATTAACACATCCATGCCTGAGGCAGTATTCGAACCCGCGACCGTAGCGGTCACGCGGTTCCAGACTGAAGCGCATAGAACCGCAAAATGAGATGTTAAGGAACCATTATCATATAGGTTCAATGCGCTGCCTCACGTTGTGGTCTGAGACGCCATTGACTTTCGTGGGCATTCCCGCCGGCAACCATTTACTTTTTCTCTCGTACACCCACCGCTACGTCAGGGAAGTTGTAGATTTCATTATGGTGCCTTAACTTCAACGTATTTTTTCTGGGTGTATTTAAAGAGAGCAGTTCTCTTTTACATGTTACAAGCAATATTTGAAAGTCGTACTATGAACTACAAATTACTATGAACTCTCTCAATCATGCAGCATGCTTTTCGTTGAACATGTCAGAGTTTCCGGTACTCAATGACTAACCCGTGCTCAGAGCATTTTACTGGTACATCGATTCCTGCTCCTTTATGCATGTAGATGAAGTCTTATGGCTTTGAAATCAATAGTATTTAAACGTAACCGCTACTAAATTGGCAAAGAAATAAAAATAAGGCAAAACGTCGTATGTATTTTCCTCCATGAAGCTCATGAATTGTCCGCCTCGTGTCTTATATATATATATATATATATATATATATATATATATATATAACCTATTAAACATCACATCATCACAAATGATTAAAAAAATCCATATACAGAAAAGAAGAGAATATAATGCAAGTCATTTATTACTTATGGAACAAGACAGATAAAATAACGCAAAGCTGTCATCAACTCGTAGGTTCATTCGAACACCACAGGACTTTACAGGGCATGGTCCTGTTGAAGGTGGTATGCTGCTACGTTCCCGTATGCTGTTGACGTATTCAGGAAGTTATAGAGTTTAATGTGGACTTCGAACTACGATGTATCTTGGTCTCTGTCAGATTAACAAATCGTTACCAGAGGTAGAAGAAGCGAAAAGTAAGAGAAAAAATCCTAAGCTTGACCAGGAATCGAACCATGGACCTTTGCACTGTATTATTATGTAGCTTGTAGTATGCTAGTTGCCCACTGAGCACGAGCATGGAGTTTATGGAAAAGAAATAGTGGCTGCAATAAATACCACTGCTCAAGAGAATTAAGAAACCATGACTTTGCGCGTCTGCCATACTCCATTTACCAATAACTGAGGACTGAGTTGTTGTTGTTATCGTTGTTGTGGTCTTCAGTCCTGAGACTGGCTTGATGCAGCTGTCCATGCTACTCTATCCTGTGCAAGCTGCTTCATCTCCCAGTACCTACTGCAGCCTACATCCTTCTGAATCTGCTTAGTGTATTCATCTCTTGGTCTTCCTCTACGATTTTCTCCCTCCACGCTGCCCTCCAATACTAAATTGGTGATCCCTCGATGACTCAGAACATGTCCTACCAACTGATCCCTTCTTCTAGTCAAGTTGTGCCACAAACTCCTCTTCTCCCCAACTCTATTCAATACCTCCTCATTAGTTACGTGATCTACCCATCTAATCTTCAGCATTCTTCTGTAGCACCACATTTCGAAAGCTTCTTTCTCTTCTTGTCCAAACTATTTATCGTCCATGTTTCACTTCCATACATGGCTACACTCCATACCAATACCTTCAGAAACGACTTCCTGACACTTAAATCTATACTCGATGTTAACAAATTTCTCTTCTTCAGAAACGCTTTCCTTGCCATTGCCAGTCTAGATTTTATATCCTCTCTACTTCGACCATCATCAGTTATTTTGCTCCCCAAATAGCAAAACTCCTTTACTACTTTTAGTGTCTCATTTTCTAATCTAATTCCCTCAGCATCACCCGAGTTAACTCGACTACATTCCATTATCCCCGTTTTGCTTTTGTTGATGTTCATTTTATATATTCCTTTCAAGACACTGTCCATTCCGTTCAAATGCTCTTCAAAGTCCTTTGCTGTCTCTGACAAAATTACAATGTCATCGGCGAACCTTAAACTTTTTATTTCTTCTCTATGGATTTGAATACCTACTCCGAATTTTTCTTTTGTTTCCTTTACTGCTTGCTCAATATACAGATTGAATAACATCGCGGATAGGCTACAACCATGTTTCTCTCCTTTCCCAACCACTGCTTCCCTCTCATGCCTCTTGACTCTTATAATTGCCATCTGGTTTCTGTGCAAATTGTAAATAGCCTTTCGCTCCCTGTATTTTACCCCTGCCACCTTCAGAATTTGAAAGAGAGTATTCCAGTCAACATTGTCAAAAGCTTTATCTATGTCTACAAATGCTAGAAACGTAGGTTTGCCTTTTCTTAATCTAGCTTCTAAGATAAGCCGTAGGGTCAGTATTGCCTCACGTGACTGAGTATGTCATCAAATTACACCTTTATGTTTCACAAATAAGTAAACATCAAAAATCATTACCTCTCCGACCGTTGACATAATATGAAGTGAAATTTCTGGTAGAAGTGGAAACAATAATTTATCCCGCCATCCTGGGCGCTTTTCATTGCACTTTGAGAGCTTCAGTAACATGTATGTCCTGTGTGAGCGTTCATTACTGCCTGAATCCACTTGGCATGTCCAGTATAAGCCTACAGAGGTCACACTGTCGTATCCGTTCCCATTCTTCAATGAGAGCACATGAGAAGTCTTGGAGAATCTGTGGTGGAACAGGACGACTACGAACGCATCTGACAAACATGTCTCACATGTAGACGATACGGTTTAGGTCGGGACTCACTGCCGGCCATTCCATTACTTCAGTGTCGAGGCTTCCCAAGACATTCCTGCTGAGGCCTGTCACACGGGACCTGGCATTAGAAGGGATTCAGGGTCACCATCGCATGCAGCATCTGTCACATTATCCAACAGCATCTGTTCGATGAACCGCCTGGCGGTAATGCGAGCATGGACGACGACAAGATTCGTATGGCTGTGAACACTGAAGCCTTTGCACAAAATAGCAAGCAGCACCTTAGAATCAATTATTCAAAATGACAGTCACAGTCGCACTATTTATTTTGCCGCCAACCGATTTCAACCCGCGATGGGGTCATCTTCAGGGCAATTTACACCATTTGGTCGCTCGCTGGAGTCGTCACCCTGGCTGTGCACGGTTGGTAACTAGTTACAGGTAGGATGACGACTCCAGCGAGCGACCAAATGGTGTAAATTGTCCTGAAGACGATCCCATCGCGGGTTGAAACTGATTGGCGGCAAAATAAATAGTGCGATTGTGACTGTCATTTGGAATAATTGATTATAAGTTAACCAATCGCTGTTATCTCCACACAACTATGTTGTATAAAAATTTAAGCACCTTGGAAATCTGATTTCCTGAGAAGTACCGCTCACCGCCGCGTCTCCACACACGAACACGGCCATGACCCTTCGTCAGAAGGTATCTGGACTCATCTGTGAGTAACTCGTTTCGCCAGTGAAGAAGTTTCCTGTTGACATGGGAACGGCAGTACCGAAGGCGAGCCGCAAGATGTTGCCGTGTTATGCGGTGTACTCGGAACAGGACGTCTGGGTCGGAAGGTCCTCTCCTGTAGCCTATTCATTACAGGCTGATCGGACACAGCAGCTCCAGTGGCCCTTCAGCGTTCGTCTTGAAGTGATCTCGCGGTATCCGTGCCACGCCGCAAGGCAGAGATGGCCGGATATCGGTCTTCATGTGGGGTTGCAGTGCGTCGGCGGCTTTGTCCAACTCGCCTTGTGTACTGACCTGTCTCCGTGTAGCATGTCCGCAACTTACAGATGACAGATAGAGGTTGGCATCTCCAGTAATACGACGGAAAATCCATCCGTTTTGGATCAAACTGATCGCCCTAAAACTTGCGTTGCGTTAAGATGTCGTATTGCTTGAGCTTGGTTGAATACAAAGTCCACAAATAACAACTGCCATCTGTGTACCTTACGAGAAAACACTGAGACCCTGGTACACATTTACTTCTGAGGGGCCACCGTATACTGTAAGGCAAATGATTTTAATTACTGGATACACTGAAAACGAAGATCTCCAGCCATGCAATAAGACCACAGGTTCGGCATGTATCAAAATAGATTTAACATACCAGACGGTGATACACGGTTCCGCTAATTCTTTTGAACTGCTTATAATACTGCACAGTATTCCTGAAAGAGGTTATTCTTGGGGCTCAAGGTAAATGAAAATCTTTATCGAAGTATCACATCCAGAATGGCTTGTAGAAATTGGCCGTTCTCGCCTTCACCTCAAGAAGAATCTCCTTTGCCACTGACAAAGAAACAATACCTACAGTGCATACTTTTTCTCGATAATCATATTTTGGGGTAACTTTGTGCATTCACACAGGAAATCTAAACTCACAAAAGGAAGATGCGAATAATATGCGGTGTCAGGTTACTAACTTCGTCCAGGGCGTTGAACAAGGTTCTCTGAATTCTAACTATGCTATCCCTTCTATATCCTTCTTCGTAATAGCCGTGGTTGAAAATGTACACTTACTCCAAAAACCTGTATCATTCACTCTGTGGAAACCAGACAGAATAGTGACTTTCGCACTAAAAATTGGCCCGGTTCAAGTAGGACTAGCGCTCTGAAGGTTCCGTACAAACTTAATTAAGTATATAGACAGTTCATACAACAAGATATCGTTCCCGGGGATTCTGAGGCTTTCGAGAATATTTTAATTTCAAGTTTGAATTCGGATAACAAATGACAAAAGAAATATTTTTTGTGTCATATAACAACAGATTAACAATTTTGTCGCACTTGTACTGTGAAACCTTGCTTCTTGCTAAATTTCACGATTCTAGGTCAACGGGAAGTTCCCTATAGGTTTCAATGAGTGAGTCTGGGAGTGTCGAAATATGTGACATAAATGGCAATGTCTTTTGCACCGCCAAGCGGTCATAGACCTAAGTATGTGACATAAATTTCTACATCATACGCCTACCCGTTTCTGAAAAATGGTTTTTAACATTCAGACAGATGGACGGAAACAAAGAGATCCTATAAGAGTTCCGTTTTCACCGAATGAGGTACGGAACCCTAAAAACAGTTGATACAAGACGCCAGTGGGACAGTTCTAGAACACTGATCCTGCACTTTGAGTGGTTATCCAGTTGGCGTGACGGAAGGCAGTGAACGAATTGAGACACGCGGCTATAATTCTAACACGTCGGTATGGCCCACACGAAAGGCTAGGGATCATAAATACCAATATTTGAAAGAAAGGCGACTATATCTCACGATATCCTGTTTGATACTTTTCAAAAACAGATAATCAAGAAAGACTTTTGCAGTTATGCCGTCACCATCGTTGATTTGCATGCGGACCATGAGAATTAGAGCACATAAAGACGCTTACAGACAGTCGATTTTCTTTCGTTCGATACACTAATAGTACTGCACAGGAAATCGTTAGTATTGGGGAGATGTATCGTCTGTAACACACTGCACAGTGACTTATGGAATATTCGCATTATCTGACCAAAAGTGTCCGGATATACACTAAAGAGCCAAAGAAACTCGTGCATCTGCCAAATATCGTGTAGGGCCCCAGAGAGCACGCAGAAGTGCCGCAACACCACGTGGCATGGACTCGACTAATGTCTGAAGTAGTGCTGGAGGAAACTGACACCATGAATACTGCAGGGCTTCCATAAATCCGTAACAGTATGAAGGAGTGGAGAACTCTGATTGCAAGGCATCCCAGATATGCTCATTAATGTTCATGTCTGGGGAGTTTGGTGGCCAGCGGAAGTTTCTGAACTCAGAAGTGGAGCCACTATGTACTAATTCTGGACGTGTGGGGTGTCGCACTGTCCTGCTGGAATTGCCTAAATCCGACGGAATGCACAATGCAGATGAATGGATGCAGGTGATCAGACACAATGATTGCGTAACTGTCACCTGTCAGGGTCGTATCTAGACATATCAGAGGCCCGAACTGCACACGCCCCACGCCATTACAGAGCCTCCACCTGTTTGAACAGTCCCCTGCTGACATGCAGAGTCCATGGATTCATGAGATTGTCTCAATATCCGTACACGTCCATTCGCTCGATACAATTTGAAACAGACGCGTCCGACCAGGCAGCATGTTTCTAGTCATTACCAGCCAAATGTCGATGTTGACGGGCCCAGGTCAGGCGTAAAGCTTCGTGTCGTGTAGTGATCAAGGGTACACGAATGTGACTTCGGTTCCGAAAGCCCGCGTCGATGGTGTTTCGTTGAATGGTTCGCACGCTGACACTTGAGATGGCCCATCATTGAAATCTGCAGCAATTTGCGGAAGGGTTGCACTTCGGTCACGTTGAACGATCCTCTTCAGTCGTCGTTGATTCCATTCTTGCAGGATCTTTCCCGGCCGCAGGGATGTCGGAGATTTGATGTTTTACCGGGTTCCTGATGTTCACGGTACACTCGTGAAATGGTCGTACGGGAAAATCCACACTTCAGCACTACCTCGGAGATGTTGTGTCTCATCGCTCGTGCGCCGACTAAAACACCACTTTGAAACTCGCTTAAATCTTGATAACCTGACATTGTAACAGCAGTAACCGATCTAACAACTGCGCCAGACACTTGTCGTCTTACACAGGCGTTACCGACCGCAGCGCGGTATTCTGCCTGTTTACATATCTCTGTATTTGAATACGCATGGCTATAACAGTTTCTTTGGCGCTCCAGTGTACATTAGTGACATTAATATAGAGTGCGTCTGCCCTTCGGCTGCCTGAACTCTGCTGGGGACAGTCAGTGAGGAGATGTCTGAAAATCTATGGCCGAATGGTGCCCATTCTTCCTCACGAGTCGAAACTAGGGGAGGACATTGGACACTGCTTTATGGTTCAAATGGCTCTGAGCACTATGGGACTTAACTTCTGAGGTCATCAGTCCCCTAGAACTTAGAACTAATTAACCTAACTAACCTAAGGGCATCACACACATCCATGCCCGAGGCAGGACTCGAACCTGCGACCGTAGCGGTCAGGCGGTTCCAGAATGTAGTGCCTAGAACCGCTCGGCCACTCCGGCCGGCGCTGCTTTATGACAGGGTGCTCTGTCATGCTGATAAAGTCATCGTCTCCGTACTGTTCCTCCGCCGGACGCGTTACACAATACTATAAAATGTGTTCACATCATTCCGCATTTGGTGTTTTCTTAAGCACACTAAGGAGATCACACTCTGAGCACGAAAAACAGACTCATTTCGTGACGCCACCTGCCCTATAGTTGACTTTTGGCCTCTTTGCAAGCGATTCGAGGGGTCGTCTGCAACGGCGGCCCAATGATGCGCTTAACCACCAGTGTGTGTAATGTGTAGTCCAGGCCGGAGGAGGTTCTGTGACGGTATGGAGACGTTTTTCGTACCATGACCCGGGCCCACTCATTCGGCTTACCCTGAACATGAACCAGGGTGTTTATTTGAAGATTCTCGGTGAGCAAGTCTTGCCCTTTCTTCTACACTTCATGAGAAGAATGCTGTGGATACATCGGTCTTCCAAGCTGACGATAGCTGTGTTTATAGAGCTACACGCATACGCTCCTGGTTTGATGAACACTCCATCTACACTAGCCCGTTAAGTCATCCGATATTAACCCCATAGAAAATGTTCGGGACTATTTCGAACTGCGGATGAGACATAGGAATTGACATCCCTGCAATAAGGAGCTCTGTCTGATCAACTACCTTCTATTGGGTACGGCATACATGGAGAGTCTTGTGGTCTTTTTTTCTACCCGAATCCCTACTCCTGCATTACTCCTATTTGATCTTGTATTCATAACGCTATATACATCTGACCAGTAGTCCTGTTCCTCCTGCCACCAAACTTCACTAACTCCCACTATATCTAACTTTAAACCATTATCGAACGTAGAGCCATTATCGAAATAGAGGTAGTGTTACTCGCTATTAACGTAGTGTCTCGTGGGGTAAGTAAGTCTTTATCTCCCCGCCCGGTTAGCCGCCCGGTCTTACGCGCTGCTTCCCGAGCGGGAAGGCGTGCCGGTCCCCAGCACGAGTCCGCCCGACGGATTAGTGTCGAGGTCCGGTGTGCCGGCCAGTTTGTGGATGGTTTTTGGGCGGTTTTCCGTTTGCCTCGGCGGGTGCGGGCTGGTTTCCCTTATTCCGCCTCGGTTACACTATGTCAGCGATCGCTGCGCAAACACTGTCTCCACGTACGCGTCCACCATAATTGCTCTACCTTGCAAACATTTTGGGCACACTCGTCTGGTATGTGACGTTCCCGGGGGGGCGGGGTGAGAGGTGGGGGGGGGGGGTCCACTGGGGGCCGAACCGTACAATAACCCTGGGTTCAGTGTGGGGCGGCGGTGGGGTGGGTGGACTGCTTGGCCTGTTTGGGGTTGTGAACCACTGAGGGCTACGGTGGGACGTAGCCTCTCCGTCGTTTCTAGGTCCCCGGTTCAATACACCAATACACAAGTCTTTATCTGGTTTAACTATGCACAGTGGTTTGTTCCATTACCTAGTACCTTTGCCTCAGAAGTTCCCACGGGACTTTTAAGGGTAAAAGTAGGTAGCTACTCCGTCGTTTGGTGCCTTCGATACTGAGAGTACTACTCCAGCGCAGACATTCGCCTGCTCACGCCCATCGTCTTCTACGGCGAGGTCTACGACACCATCTTATTCTCAGTTCGAATATAATGAATTTCCTTGAGACAGAGAAGTTGCTGTCCATGCATCAGCTTGGCTTTAGAAAGCATCGCTCCTGCGAAACGCAACTCGCCCTTTTTTCAGATAATATCTTGCGAACTATGGATGAAGGGTGCCAGACGGATGCCATATTCCTTGACTTCCTGAAAGCGTTTGACTCGGTGCCCCACTGCAGACTCCTAACTTAGGTACGAGCATATGGGATTGGTTCCCAAATATGTGAGTGGCTCGAAGACTTCTTAAATAATATAACCCAGTACGTTGTCCTCGATGGTGAGTGTTCATCGGAGGTGAGGGTATCATCTGGAGTGCCCCAGGGAAGTGTGGTAGGTCCACTGTTGTTTTCTATCTACATAAATGATCTTTTGGATAGGGTGGATAGCAATGTGCGGCTGTTTGCTGATGATGCTGTGGTGTACGGGAAAGTGTCGTCGTTGAGTGACTGTAGGAGGATACAAGATAACTTGGACACGATTTGTGATGGTGTAAAGAATGGCTGCTAACTCTAAATATAGATAAATGTAAATTAATGCAGATGAATAGGAAAAAGAATCCTGTAATGTCTGAATACTCCATTAGCAGTGTAGCGCTTGACACAGTCACGTCGATTAAATATTTGGGCGTAACATTGCAGAGCGATATGAAGTGCGACAAACATGTAATGGCAGTTGTGGGGAAGGCGGATAGTCGTCTTTGGTTCATTGGTAGAATTTTGGGAACATGTGGTTCATCTGTAAAGGAGACCGCTTATAGAACGCTGGTGGAACCTATTCTTGAGCACTGCTCGAGCGTTTGGGATCCTTATCAGGTCGGATTGAGGGAGGACATAGAAGCAATTCAGAGGCGGGCTGCTAGATTTGTTACTGGTAGGTTAGATCATCACGCAAGTGTTACGGAAATGCTTCAGGAACTCGGGTGGGAGTCTCTAGAGGAAAGGAGGCGTTCTTTTCGTGAATCGCTACTGAGGAAATTTAGAGAACCAGCATTTGAGGCTGAGTGCAGTACAATTTTACTGCCGCCAACTTACATTTCGCGGAAAGATCACAAAGATAAGATAAGAGAGATTAGGGCTCGTACAGAGGCATATAGGCAGCAATTTTTCCCTCGTTCTGTTTGGGAGTGGAACAGGGAGAGAAGATGCTAGTTGTGGTACGAGGTACCCTCCGCCACGCACCGTATGGTGGATTGCGGAGTATGTATGTAGATGTATAGTGGAGATCTCTTCTGAACATTGCGTTGGTTGGCATCCCAGATGTGCTCAATAATGTTCATGTCTGGGGAGGGTGGTGGCCAACAAAAGTGTTTAAACTCAGAATAGTGTTCCTGAAGCCACTCTTTACCAATTCTGGACGTTTGGGGTGTCGCATTGTCCTGCTAGAATTGCCCAAGTCCGACGGCATACACAATGCACATGAATGGATGCAGGTGATCAGACACAATGATTACGTAACTGTCACCTGTCAGAGTCGTATCTAGACGTATCGGAGGTCCCATATCACTCCTACTGCACACGCTCCACACCATTAGAGAGTCTCCACCAGTTTGAAAATGGTTCAAATGGTTCAAATGGCTCTGAGCACTATGGGACTTAACATCTGAGGTCATCAGTTCCCTAGAACTTAGAACTACTTAAACCTAACTAACCTAAGGACATCACACACATCCATGCCCGAGGGAGGATTCGAACCTGCGACCGCAGCGGTCGCGCGGTTCCAGACTGAAGCGCATAGAACCGTGGTTCCAGACTGAAGCGCCTAGAACCGCTCGGCCACACCGCCCAGTTTGAACAGTTCCCTGCTGAATGCAGGATTCATGAGGTTGTCTCAATATCCGTACACGCCCATCCGCTCGATGCAATTTGAAACGAGACGTGTCCGACCAGGCATCATGTTTCTAGTCATCAACAGCGCAATGTCGGTGTTGACGGGCCCAGGCGAGGCGTAAAGTTTTGTGTCGTGCAGTCATGCAGGGTACGCGAGTGTGACTTCGGCTCCGAAAGCATGCGTCGATGGTGTTTCGTTGAGTGGTTCGCACGCTGACACTTGTGATGGCCGAGCATTGAAATCGGGGTGGGGTGGGGGTGGGGGGGGGGTGGGGGGGAGGTATCCACTGGGGGCCGAACCGCACAGTAACCCTGGGGTCGGTGTGGGGCGGCGGTGGGGTGGGTGGACTGCTGTGGCCTGTTAGGAGTTGTGAACCACCGAGGGCTACGGCGGGACGAAGGCTCTCCGTCCTTTCTAGGTCCCCGGTTCAATACACACAATGCACAAGTCTTTACCTGGTTTAGCTATCACAATGGTTTGTTCCATTACCTAGTACCTTTGACTCAGAAGTTCCCACCTCGCGGGATTAGCCGAGCGGTCTAGGCGCTGCTGTCATGGACTGTGGAGCTGGTCCCGGCGGAGGTTCGAGTCATCCCTCGGGCATGGGTGTATGTGTTTGTCCTTAGGATAATTTCGGTTAAGTAGTGTGTAAGCTTACGGACTGATGACCTTAGCAGTTAAGTCCCATAAGATTTCACACACATTTGAACATTTCAGAAGTTCCCACGGGATTTTAAGGGAAAAAATAGGTAGCTACTTCGCCGTTTGGTGCATTCGACGCTGAGAGTAGGGACTACTAACGACAAACGAGTACGTATGACATACGGTTTGATGTAGCTCGCGCCTCAGTTGTTGCTGCTTGTAGTTCCACGGCCGCGTGTTGTCTGTTTGCAGACGCAGAGCATGAGGTGGCTGTGGGTGTGCGCGCTGTGGCTGGCCGCGGCCTCTCTGGCGGCCGGCGTCCCCCGCGACCAGCTGCTGCCGCACGGCGAGGGCGTCGACACGCTGCTGCCCAGGCACCAGCAGGACGTCTCCAGCGCAGACATCCGCCTCCTCACCCCCATCGTCTTCTACGGCGAGGTCTACGACACGATCTTCGTGAGTACCATGCTTTCCCACTAACCAGTTATGAGGTTCGATCGAGTGAAGGTATTACAAACGAGTGCAACCGTTAACAAACTGACTCTGCTGCGCATGCGCAGTTTCGCGGTATGTTCTACCGTCAGAAACCTCTGCGTTTGACCACCTGCAGCGCTAGTTGACAACTGTGCTCTCTTCGCGGTCCTCAAACGTTTCTGATATAAATAATCAAACAGTACACCTGGTATGTATTTTTTTCTTCCTTAGCACTACTCGCTCCGAGAATTTGTTCTTATTGTCAAATGCAAATATTTGCATAAGTATTTTGTATGATGTTTGTATGTGTGTTCTGCCTCTCTTCCACTGTAATACACTACTGCCCATTAAAATTGCTACACCGCGAAGATACGCTACAGACGCGAAATTTAACTGACAGGAAGAAGATGCTGTGATATGCAAATGATTAGCTTTTCAGAGCATTCACACAAGGTTGCCGCCGGTGGCGACACCTACAAAGTGCTGACATGAAAGTTTCCAACCGATTTCTCACACACAAACAGCAGTTGACCGGCGTTGCCTGGTGAAACGTTGTTAAGATGCCTCGTGTAAGGAGGAGAAATGCGTTTCCGACTTTGATAAAGGTCGGATTGTAGCCTATCGCGATTGCGGTTTATCGTATCGCGACATTGCTGCTCGCGTTGGTCGAGATCCAATGACTGTTTAGCAGAATATGGAATAGGTGTGTTCAGGAGGGTAATACGGAACGCCTTGCTGGATCCCAACGGCCTCGTATCACTAGCAGTCGAGATGACATGCATATCCGCATGGCTGTAACGGATCGTGCAGCCACGCCTCGATCCCTGAGTCAACAGATGGGGATGTTTGCAAGACAACAACCATCCGCAAGAACAGTTCGACGGCGTTTGCAGCAGCATCGACTATCAGCTCGGAGACCACGGCTGCAGTTACCCTTGACGCTGCATCACAGACAGGAGCGCCTGCGATGGTGTACTCAACGACGAACCTGGGTGCACTAATGGGAAAACGTCATTTTTTCAGGTGAATCCAGGTTCTGTTTACAGCGATGGTCGCATCCGTGTTTGGCGACATCGCGGTGAACGCACATTGGAAGCGTGTATTCGTCATCGCCACACTGGCGTATCACGCGGCGTGATGGTATGGCGTGCCATTGGTTACACGTCTCGGTCGCCTCTTATCGCATTGACGGCACTTTGAACAGTGGACGTTACATTTTACGACCCGTGCCTCTACCCTTCATTCGATCCCTACGAAACCCTACATTTCAGGAGGATAATGCACGACCGCATGTTGCAGATCCTGTAGGGGCTTTTCTGGATACAGAAAATGTTCGAATGCTGCCCTGGCCAGTACATTCTCCAGATATCTCACCAATTGAAAACGTCTGGTCAATGGTGGCAGAGCAAATGGCTCGTGACAATACGCCAGTCTCTACTCTTGATGAACTGTGGTATCGTGTTGAAGCTGCATGGGCAGCTGTACCTGTACACGCCATCCAAGCTCTGTGTGACTCAAAGCCCAGGCGTATCAAAACTGTTATTACGGCCAGAGTTGGTTGTTCTGGGTACTGATTTCTCAGGATCTATGCACCCAAATTGCGTGAAAGTGTAATCACATGTCAGTTCTAGTATAATATATTTGTCCAATGAATACCCGTTTACCATCTGCATTTCTTCTTGGTGTACCAATTTTAAGGGCCAGTAGTGTATATCGTCTTTGCGGTTTTCAGGTACTTGTCTCATCATTATGCACAAACCCACACACACAGTGTGAAAGTTCATAAAAAATATGATCGATGGTTTACGTGTGTGTGGTTTTCTGTGTAATGGAGGAGGCATAGTATAGCCTAAAAAGACGACTGCTACAGTGTAAGAAAGGCCGAACAACACACAAAATACTTCTGTAACTATTTTATCATCACAGTGGGAAATTCTCGAAACGCGTCGTGCTCACTTCTTGGAGAAAACTTGATACAACATATTAACTGAACAAGTTTCTGAATTATACCTGACACTTACTACTTTCCTCATCAACATTCTGTTTTCTTTTAAATATTTTGATTATATGCGTATGAGACAAATTTGACAAGCCTGTCTCATCGATTTGGTAACACAAATTTTGTTGTTGGTTGACAAAACATCGCATATAATTATTACCAATTTTAATAAACTACGATTTAGTAAATTGTGAAACGTTACAAGTGCCTGGAAATCACCTGATTTGAAGAAAAATAATCGCTGATTTACTTTGTAGGAAATGGCTGCACTGCATCCACTGGTTATTAATCTGGAATGCAACGTAATTTCTCCATTATATTTGTACCGGTAACTGTACATCATGAATATTTCTACCTATGACACCTTTCCTCTAAAGTGAGCCAAGTTAATGTCTGCATGTCATTTATAGCAATGAGCCACAATTATCGGCTCTTGTGATCCCATCCTTTATGGAAGAGGGAAAATTTATTAATTTTGAAAGTGAAGTTAAAATAGCATAGTGAGATTCTTTTGCTTTTGATACCTATGATTCATATACGCTAGACATTTCTGCTGAAAAATCCCTCAAGTGAATAAAATTTGACTAAGATTTATTAAATTTTTACTAGATTGAGATGTACTGTTCCTACAGGGCTAGGAGGAACTTATTTTCTTCAACGAGAAGGGCACGTGACAACACAAGAAGCTATGCGCATGCGCGCGTTAATTCGTTTGGAGGAGCGTTTTTAAACGATCTGGAGTCAGTCAGAAGAATTTCCTTTGGTCAGTCGAAGTCAGTTGCAACTGTCCATTGCCCGACACTCGAACAGCTTTCGCCCACTCACAAACAACGGGAACTAGGAGAATGCTTGCGTCGAACGCCTTCACTTGGTTCCATTATAACCGTATCTCGAACGAAGTGTAGTCTCTCTGCAAACTGAAGAGCCATCATCCATGCCCCCATTCTCTTTTCCCTACTACGACACAAGGTGTACCTACAGGCTGTTACAAACACACACTTCCGCAGCACGCCTTATAAGCGAGTGATGACGCAGTGCGCAGAGTTTATTCATTTATTTTTTTAATTTTTCGTCAATTGCGTTAAACCCGTAACCGTATAGAAATTAGTAACTAACCAGTAAACTCCCACCCCTACTCTTTAAAGAATCGAACACTCATGTCTAGAACGTCGTGTCTCCCGAAATCTAAGCCGTTCAGGTACTTTCAGTGGTATACAGGGCCGGTTTATGGCCCAAGCGACACAAGCTACCGCTTGTGGCGCCAAGCTGAGAGGGGTGCCACGGGCGTCTAAGTGTAAGATTTATGTACAGTGTGCATTACAATTATTAGCGAAGACTTACACGGGAGAAAGTATACGAGGGAAAAGGGTGAGAGGGGGGGGGGGCACAAATTATAAGTCGAAATTATAAGTCGCTTGTGTGGAAAAAGGTTCTCGAACCGGCCCTGGTGGTACATGTGGATACCGTCTGCAAAATGAGTTGCGAATACAGTTAGTAGCAAAGAAGTAACAAACTAAAACGTCGTGTCTGATGCTCAAGTTTTACTACATGACCTGTGAAAATGTAGTAAACTTTGTTCTTTTCTTCATTCTGTTGCGGGTGTCAGCGAAAAAATGTTTCGTAAGGCTTTGAAATTATGTGTAAAGTTTGTCGGCAGCCGCTATGTGCTCTCATTTTCAAATTCTCGATTCATAAATTCTGGGTAATTCGTGAGCCATAACTCATGCTGCCTCAAGACGTATACAGTTTCTATTTATAATACTTGACGTATTGTGTTTTTCGCCTAAATGGAACGATATAGTCCGCCACCTTAGGTGAGTGGCTGTCGCGTCTGGCTGCCCTGTAGCGGAACAGGGGTTCGATTCCCGGTCAGATCGATTTTTCTCCGCTTGGGGACTGAGTGTTGTGTTGTCCACATCATCATTTCATCATTATCGATACGCAAGTCGCCCAGTGTGGCGTCACGTGAAAAGACTTGCAATCCGGCGGCCGAACTTCTCCAGGTGGTGACTCCCGGCCGTCAATGCAAGACGAACCTATCAATTTTATTTTTGAACAATACAGGCTCAGACCCATTCGCTCGTTCCCACTTTGCGTAAGACGCTTTGAGTACCTGCATTATGCGTTATTGACCTGGCAGATGTGTTGTTTCAAGAACTGTACTATTTTTAACGGATTAAACATCTGTCGAGAAAAATCTGTCACAGTTATTCCTTATCGTCACTTATAATCGTACATCTACATCCACATCATTACTCTCCAATTCATAATTAAGTACCTGGCAAAAGGTTTATCGAACTACCTTCGTCTCTCCGAACAGCGCGCGGGAAAAACTAACACTTAAATCTTTTCGTACGAGTTCTGATGTCTCTCTTTTTCATTAGAATGATCATTTCTCCCTATGTAGGTGGGCACCCACAAAAATCTTCGCATTCGGAGGAGAACGTTGGTTACTGAGAAGATCTCGTCACAGCGAAAACGCTTTTGTTTTAATGATTACCATCCTAACGGCGTATCGTACCCGTGGCACTTTCTCCTCTAACCCGCGATAATACAATACGAGCTGCCCTTCTTTGAACTTTTTGGTTGTCCTCCTCGAATCCTATCCCATGCGGATTCCATTCCGCGCATCAGTACTACAGAAGAGGACGGAAAAGCGTAGTGTAGGCAGTCTTTTTAGTAGATCTGTTGCATTTTCTTTCTCCCAGTTAATCTCAGTCTTTGGTTTGCTTTCCCCACAGCATTGTCTGTGTGATCGTTCCAATTTAAGTTATTAGTCACTGTAATCCCTATGTACTTAGTTCGATTTACAGCCTTTAGCTTTGTGTATTTTATCCTGTAACCGAAACCTAGCGGATTCGTTTAGTACTCATGTGCATGACTTCACACTCTTCATTATTTAGAGTCAATTGCCACTTTTCGCACCATACGTATATATGGTCTAAATCAGTTTGCAATTGGTTATGGTCATCTGATGACTTTACAGGATGGTAAACGAAAGCAAAGTCTTAGAGAGCTGCTCAAATTGTCACCTAAATCATTTATGTTGACCAGGAACAGCCGAGGACCTATAACTCTTCTTTGGGGAACGCCAAATATCACTTATGTTTTACTCGATTAGTTTCCGTCAGATACTACGAACTGTGACCTTTGTGACGGAAATCACGATCCAGTGGCACAACTGAGACGATACTCCGTAGGCACGCAATTCGATTAGAATTCGCTTATGAGGAATGATGTCAAAAGCTTTCTGGGAATCTAAAAATAAGGACTCAATCTGAGATCCTCTGTCGATAGAACTCATTACTCCGTATGAATAAAGAGGTATTTGCGTTCCACAAGAACCCGTGTTGGCTGTTTGTCAACAAATCGTTTTCTTCGAAGTACTTCACAACGTCGAGCACAGCATATGTTCCAGAATCCTACCACAGATAGTCTTGTGTGATATGGGTCTGTCATTCAGCGGATCCTTTCTTGAATATTGCTATGATTTGTGCAACCTTCCAGTCTGTAGGTACCGGTATGGATGTTTCGCCGAGTGAGCGCTTGTATATGATCGTTAAGTATGGAGCAATTGTATCAGCGTACTCTGAAAGGTACGTAATTGGTGTACAATCTGGACGGGAGACCTTGCTTTTATTAAGTGATATTTTAAGCTGCTTCGCTACGCCGAGGATACCTGCTTCTAAGTTACTCATGTTGACAACTCTTGTTGATTCGAATTCTGGAAAGTTTTCTTGGGCTTCGTTGGTGACGGAATTTCGGAAAACTGTGTTTAGTAACTCTGCTGCAGTGGCACTATCATCACTAACATTACCATTGCTATCGCGCAGTGAAGGTATTTAGTGCGTGTTGTCACTGGTGTATTTTACGCACGACCAGAATCTCTTTGGATTTTCTGCTAGATTTCGAGACAGGGTTTCGATGTGGAAACGTACAAAGTTTCGAGAAGTTTATCACTACCGTTAAGCTGAAACAATACTCCTGGGCCGTCTTACTGAACGCCATGCAGGCCTTCCTGACTTATCTTCCTAAATAGATGTATGGGAACGGAAAGCTGCCACAGTGGGGAGGACGAACGAATTTTTTTTTTTTCTGATTTTGGCAGAAGTGCCTGTTACGAAGTATTGCAAATTTCACGTCGCGCACTATTTTTCGGAAAGAATAGTTCCTTTCGAGAACTGCGGTACTAAACTCTGTCACTTTTATCCAAAAGCTTGCAGTTAAGGACGTTTTTCTTTCGAAATATAAATTACAAGGAATATGTTGGAATTAGACACCAAGGTTCTGTGTATAAGTTACTTCACAGTTGACGTTTATCGGACATCAGCACGTGTAGAGTTGCAAGAAACACTGTTAGGGAACGGCTCTTCTGGATAATCTGTCCTGCGGTTTCCTGTGTTCTCGTTGACGTTAACGCGTGTACCTCGCCCACTGTCTGATTCATTGCAGCATTCCCTCCGCTGACAGCTCGTTCACAACCGCGACCTACGACTGCAAGGTGCAGGAGAAGTGATAACGGTTAGTCACGTACTATACAATTATGGCCATTATTATAGCAGCAATATGAAGGCAGCAGGCAACAAACGTCAAACTGGCATGAAGTGTACTGCATGCTTCGATATGTAAACTACTAGCTTTAACACAAACCCACAAAGTAAGTTTGCGTGATGCCATCTGCATTCCGTATATAAGAAAAGATCAAGCAGTTGGCCTCTCATTTAGAAATCGCATTTGAGTGTTGTTCATTTGTGAGAAGATAGCGTTATGCCTCGTTTAAAGAGAAACGTCTCCCGGCACATGAATTCGACAACGGCAACAGTCGATATTGAGTGCTTTTTTTTTTTTCTTCATTTGCACGATACTGCAGCTGGCGTGACCATGACTACCGAGAACGGCCGTACTCAACACCCTGCAGGAGCTCAACCGTCCCACGCGTTTAGCGCTCGAGAGGACAGAAATAGAATCTACTCGGCCAAGCAGAATAATACATACACGTCACATTGTTGTTTTTTTCTTTCTTTTCTTTTTAATGGATTGATGTGGCCCGCCACGAATTCCTCTCTTGTTCTAACATTTACATTTCAGAGCAGAGCTTACAACATACGTCCTAAACTATTAACTGGGTGTATTCCAATCTCTATCTTCCTCTACAATTTTTATCCTCTCCATCTCTCTCTAGTACCATGGAAGTTATTCCCTGATGACTTAAGAGATGTTCTACCATCCTGTCACTTCTTCTTGTCAGTCCGGCCGCGGTGGCCGAGCGGTTCTAGGCGCTCCAGTCCGGAACCGCGCTGCTGCTACGGTCGCAGGTTCGAATCTTGCCTCGGGCATGGATGTGTGTGAAGTCCTTAGCGTAAGTTAGTTTAAGTTAGATTAAGTAGTGTGTAAGCTTAGGGACGATGACCTCAGCAGTTTGGTCCCATAAGACCTTACCACAAATCTGAAATTTTATAACACTGTAGTCTGATGATTTTCATGTGTAGTGCGTTATTTACAGAATCGTCATCAACAATGTACGGAGTGGTAAAAGTTTTTAAATCTACTGCCAGGTGAGATGTATCGTCAAACCTCTTTTTTAATTCTGTATATATTTATTTGGACCTCAGCTTCTTTCGACCATTCGGCTTTTGACACATACATGTGGCACTTTAGGTTAGCAAAACACTCGATAACGGCATAAAAAGCTGAAATTAGTTGTCTAACGAAGAAGAGGATCAAACAAAAACAGCCTAAGTGGGAAAATGCCGCCTTTTTTAATAAATTTATGGTTGTGATGTCCGCTATGTAGGAGATGTATTCTTAGAACGTCTGTAGATCCTCCAAAATCTGTAACAGTGGCAACGTTAGTTAATACCGAAAATTTTTGAATGGCTTTCATTGGTTATCTTCCAAAGATCCGTGGGATCATTTGGGAGGGGGGGGGAGGGGGGTCATTGCCAACGTAAGATTACTGCAGGTTAAATGCTGATGCAGTGCATGTTATATGCATTGTGTGTCGACTGCCCATCAGTGCTAATAATTACACACTGCCCAGCTTCAGCTGAGGCAGTTTCCTTTGACGTAGTACTTCATGATGTCATTGTTACAACGTCAATCGAGTTACATACACATCATAATAACGACACGTATCATAATTCAGTTTATATTTTGCGTACTTTTAATTTAAGACGGAGACCAATTTTCTGTGTGGTTCAACACTTCTTTGTTGATAGAACCGGACTGACATGAGGATATATGCAAAGATCAAAAAACATAAAACTGCCAAAATGAAACTGAACGGAATGTTATTGATTTGATTTTAAGAAACTATTAAACGCCGAGGAGCAGGTACACGAGGAAACAACAAATAATGGAGAATTTCAGAGAAGTTGGGAAGCAGAATTAGGACAAATTACACTGGAAGAAATGGAAATAGCTGTGAAGAAGATGAATGGGGTGGAAGCCCCAGGACCTGATGAAGTATCAGTGGACACGATCAGCAGGTTCAGTGGGAATGCAGTGGCCGTACAGAGTACTATCAAGTGTGTAGAGAAATAGTACAATACCTGACGATTGGAGAAGAGGAGACATTCTTCCCATCTTCAAAAAAGGCAATAAAAGACTTTGTAAAAACTACAGAGGAATAACCCTTATGAGTCATACAGCCAAGATTTTTGAAAGAATTTTACTAAATCGAATAAGTGAAAAGATAGAAAAGGAGCTGAGTGAAGAACAGCATTTTTTTAGGAAAGGAAGAAGCACGATCGACCTGATATTTTCTATCCGCCAACTGATGGAAAAAAGTTGGGAGTATAACAAAAGGGTGATAATGGTTATTATAGACATAGAAAAGGCATATGTCTCAGTTAACAGGGAAAGACTCTGGGAAAAAAGGAAGAAGATAGATACTGGAGATGGATGCATTACTGTAATAAAGACAATGTACAGAGGACACAATTGTAGAATTAGAACACCATTGGGGAACTCTGAATACCTCGAAAAAAGACAAGGACTTAAGCAAGGAAGTATTCTATTTCCTGCACTTTTTAATGTTGTGATGGAGGGAATGAATAGGGCAGTTAAAGATATAGTGAAAGAAAAAGACAAAAAGATGATTTTTGCAGATGATATGGTAATATGGGGTGATAAAGAGGTAGATATACAGTTACAACTTGATGCGTGGAAAGAAATAATGAAAAGGTAATGGATTAAAAATATGTAAAGATAAGAGTGAAGTAATGGTATTTGGAAGAGAGAAAGGGATCAAGGGAAATATTACCTTGGATGGAGACCCCCTCGAAGTGGTAGATAGTTCCACTTAATTAGGGAGTGAAATATCTAGGGATGGAAGAATAACTAACGAAATTAATAGTAAGTTACAGAAGGGAGGCAATTTCTACCCAACAATAAAACACCTGATTTGGAATAAGGAAGTTTCAAAAAAAGCAAAACGCATTATGTATAAGAATTATTACTTCCCTATTGTTACTTATGGTGAAGAAACATGGACAATGACAGAAAGGGACTGGAGCAGATTGCAAGCAGGGGAAATGAAATTTCTCAGAGTAGTTAAGGGAAAAACAAGAATGGACAGAGTAAGGAATGTAGAGATTAGAAAGTATGAGATTAGAAAGTATGAGAGAAGAAATTGCAAAAAAGGGATTAAGATGGTATGGGCATGTTAAGAAGATGCATGACTAAGTGACACCCCACCGTATCCGAGTGGTGTCTTTTCTTGGACCCACGATGACGTGTATCCAAGGCGGTGGATTCTTTCGTTAGAAGACTCTTCATGTTAGGTCGATTGTCTGATCAATGGTCAGTGTTCTGACTGTGGTCAGGATTTACGATTCCACATGTGATCTGGAAACGTGATAAATGAAATATGGTGGGATGATGAATGATATTGTGGAGTGTGTTTGGTCCGCGTGAGCTATTTTATTTCGCTCTTATTTTGTTATACTTATTTAGTAAATAGTCTTTTAAAACAACTGAGCTGTCTTGGCCGAAGCAGGGGATCAAAATACCTCGATTCAGACAGCTAGTTTCTAATTCAACACGCTATATGAATCAATTAAAACATGGATGGGAAAAGACCTAGAGGGCGCCCAAGAACAGGGTGGAAAATGCGAGTGAGAATATCTGTGGAAAGAAGAGGTGTGACCTGGCAGCAGGTGGAGTAAGAAAAGTGGTGGGAGGACCGAGCCGAATGGAGAGGACTCATCAGCACCCAGACCCGGCAGTAGCTGGAGCGGGATTTGGATATAGATAGAATTGTGGTTTCAGATTTTGTCAAGGAAATGCATTTGGAAAATAATCAGCATATTGTTATTGATGTTTTAATTGATTCATATAGCGTGTTGAATTAGAAACTAGCTGTCTGAATCGAGGTATTTTGATCCCCTGCTTCGGCCAAGACAGCTCAGTTGTTTTAAAAGACTATTTACTAAATAAGTATAACAAAATAAGAGCGAAATAAAATAGCTCACGCGGACCAAACACACTCCACAATATCATTCATCATCCCACCATATTTCATTTATCACGTTTCCAGATCACATGTGGAATCGTAAATCCTGACCACAGTCAGAACACTGACCATTGATCAGACAATCGACCTAACATGAAGAGTCTTCTAACGAAAGAATCCACCGCCTTGGATACACGTCATCGTGGGTCCAAGAAAAGACACCACTCGGATACGGTGGGGTGTCACTTAGTCATTTGAATCTGGGGGATACCGTCTCTACAAAGGACCTCCGGGAAAAAGATTAATAAAAAGTGTCCCGCAATTTGGAATTGTGTTTCTGGTTCATAATGGCACATTAGACTCAGTGGAGGACTTCTCGTCGAACTTCCCAAGAACGGCAACCTTAACAATCAAAGTACAGAACAAAATATATACACTGATTAATGCCCATGCCCCAACAAATGACACAAACATGAAGGACAAGGAAGGAACGGAAATATTTAGGGTAGAACTGGACCAGCTGATAGCAAACATCCCTGACATCCACATTAAAATCTTGCTTGGAGATTTCAGTAGAAAAATTGGTAAATGGCCAATTCATAAACTGACAAACAAGAATGGTCAAAGACTAATTGAACTTTGCATAGATCATGGACTTATTCTCGAAATTACAAGATTTGAGAGAAACCACACAAGTTAATGACCTGGAAATCTCCTAATGTTAAAATGGGGGAATGTCAAATAGACCACGTCGCAACGGATGAAAAGTACCACAAGGAAAACTATAACGTCAATGTCCTTCGTGGGATAGACATCGATTCAGATCATTACATTTCAAAGAAAAAAGTTAAGTTAACCCCAAGATAAAAAAACAGACCATCGAAATCCACTAGGAGGAGAAAATATGACCCCAGCTAATAAAGTGTTGTATTCACGGAGATCCAAAACACTTCCAAGCGTCGAACTGGGAACGATTATTGATAAACTGAAAAACATGCCGAAGAGATTGGCCCTGTCAGAAGAAGAAAGAAACATGCTTGATGGAATGAAGAACGTGATAAAGCGATACAGAAAAGGCACAAAGCATGGCTGAATGACCAGCAAAAGAAAACTGAAAAATCTCGAGAAGAGCTAACCATTGCCAGAAGATAAACGGCCAAGGAAATGAGAAGAATTAAAAGAGACCATCAAAAAGAACCCTGAATTTCATAGAGGAATCACTCAAACAACATAAAACAAGGGACTGTTATAGGAAATTCAGAAAATATCAATCAAAGTATACTCCACACACATTCATGATGAAAAATAAAAGTGGGAAACTAGCGCACAATAGTCAAGACAATGCAACATTCTAGTTGATCACTTCAAAGAATTACTAAATGCCGAGAAACCAAAAGCATACCTAGATTTCGAACCACATCCAAAAAACAAAATACATCCAGTGAATTGATCGAAGCAACTACAAAGCAGCAGGGGAGTATCAACTGGCCGCAGAGCTGTGCAAGAACGCAAATAAATAAACACTTCGGAACCTCCATAAGCACATAGTAGACATCAGGAATTCTGAAAAAATGCGAGAAGAGTGAAATACAGCTATTATCCACCCAATACACAAAAAGTGTGATGGATCAGATCCAAACAATTATCGGGGGATTTCGCAGCTTGATGTCGCGTATAAGATCTTGTCTAGAATTATCTTTACAAGAATTCAGGAAAAACTCGACCAAGAACTTCGAGAATATCAAGGAGGGTTTCGTTCTGGAAGAAACTGTCCAGATCAAATTATCAGCCTTAAGTGGATCAAAAAACATCAAAGAGTGAGAAACACGAAGGTGGTCACCACTTTTATTGACTTCAAGAAAGCGTATGACAGTATCCATCGTGAGTCGTTACTTAATATCCTCTCGGAATCTGTATTACATCTGAAACTCGTTAATCTTATTGGAATCACGCTTAAGAATACTAAACCAAGGGTTAAATTCAGAGTGGGCTTCGACAGGCGGTGGTCTCTCGCCTCTACTGTTTAACTGCGCTCTGGAGAAAATCATGCGAGAATGAAATAAGAAATGCCCACCAAACATCGGCAGAAATATCAAACTCAGTTGCCTGACCTTTGCTGATGATCTAGCGTTGCTCGCAAATAGCGTGAAAGAGGCTAAACACCAAATTGAAGAACTCGAAAAAATAGCAGCAAAAGTCGGACTACAGATCTCGTTTGAAAAGAGAGAAATGATACCATCCTTCAAGGTTGAAACACCAGCTATTATACTGAATGATAACAAACAGATTAAAATTGGTAATAAATTCAAATATCTTGGGGAGGTTACAAGAATTCAAACGAGAAAATATCAGTAGAAAGCAGAACAACTAAACTGAAACAAGCGCAACGCAAGTCTCTCGACAAATGCAAAACTCAAACAATAGCACTCTGCTATTAAACCTGAAGCAACCTATGCTAGTGAAACACTGTTCAAGACGAACACCAAATCAACCACAAACAAACTAAAGAAGGCAGACTGAAGAATCCTTATAACAATTATAAACAAAAAATACCAAGTAGAAGGATAGTGGCGACTATTACCTAACGAAGTTGTATACGAAGAAACTGAGTCCATAATTGGCACAATGCGGAAAAGGAGGGTTGCTTTTTTCTGCCGCATTTCCAGACTACCAGAAACCAAGCTACTGAAACAACTGTTCACTTACTTTTGGAAAAGTAAGACCAAGAACAACTGGTTCAAAAAAGTTCAAGATGCTTTAGACGAGTTAGGCTTGACAATGCAACAAATTGAAGGCAGAGAAGAGAAGAAGATCCTGAAACACAGTAACACGTGATTTAAACTAAAGACATTTACACGCAAAAAATACACCATAACTGATGAAGAAAGTGCAGCCAGGTCAGAAAGGATGAAGAAGTTTTGGGAGCAGACGAGGAAAGCCAAATCTACAACTAGTATTAAGACTTAAATGCATATGGATTGAATAAAGCGCTCCAATGTAGGCGTAAAATATGTAAAAAAAGAAGGAAATAGTGGGGCAGTGCTTTCGTACCATGCATTGGGGGACTAGTTCATGGAAGGTATAGCTCACAAAACCTGTTACCTTACTGCAAATAAAACGCGGTTGCGACTGTCAGTAAATGTTAGTAATGTTCGACAGCAATCTATTGAAAGGGAAGCTAAATGCGAAAACTTCAACGGCACGACAACAAGTAATAAACTAAATTACGTATAATGATTGGCATGAAAAGATGCAGAGGATACGAAAAAATCTTTTGTCACAGGCGATAGTGTATGTTACGTCAAGTTGACAAGTGCTAAAGGAACAAAGAGCTGTCGGGAAGAAACCCACCAGACGCTGGCTGAATGATTGCTATTGATTTTTGAGTGATAAAAAACAGTAAATTCAGTATCATTATATCACGACGTCCTCTAAGCACTAGCACTATGGAGACGCGTAGAAACATGTATTATAACGATGGCTGTATTGTCATCAACCTATTTAGCACGACACTTATGATCAAAATGGAAGATTGCCTCACTCGCTTATTTAAAGGCTGTAGGAATATGTAAACACGTTAAAGAAGATAACAAAGGCGAAGACAATCTAAAAATAAACAACACTAAGATGCCACCATTACGACAAACCTCCCCCACGTCACATAAACGTAACACAAACATAACAAAAGCTAACAATACACTCTTCTGTCAGCACAAAGTCCATTCACAACAACAGTATCAGTTTGCTTCCACCAGCTAACGGCCACAGCGTCTTTTGACAGTGCTCGCTCGCCACTGGTGCCAGGAAAATGTCGGGGATTGTAAACAATACTCTTTCGTCTAAAAGTTCTGGCAATTAGAGTGTGGAAGACGTTTAACAGGCCGGAACTGTTCATTTTTTAAACATTATCTCACAGGAAATTTTAAGCGTGCTAACAGCGGATGCATTAGAAATGTTTCTATATTTCGTCTGCCTAGGTGTTCTGTATCCTCTTCCGTGGTGTCATGGGGTAGAAACTTCTTGATACTCCACCAAGGCACTCCATCTTTGGATATCGTCCTTGCACTCTTCGAAGAGCTGACAGAATAGAAGGTGCCTGGATTATCTGCATCAGTAGATGATGGGGGTAAATCAAAATATCATGTTTTCCTTTTTTATGGCGCAGGTACTGTTCCCAGTGGCCGCAGTAGACAGAAGAAGGCCACTGTAGCCATTGCCGCGTATTATTTTAAGAAATACAGCAATCAGCCACTTTTTCTGTATTTTTATTTACGTCAATACGCTTTACGGGCTTTCGATCATCTTCAGTTGGCGCTATACATATTTCAGTCCTCAGAATGTACATCATTAAACCATCGACAACAGTTTGGTTGTTGCAACTGCTTTTCCACTCTGCTTGTTGTTATTCCGATTTTCGGAGCTATAGATGTGACACAAACACTTTTTAACTTGTATCTTGCACAAAAACAGCGCAGTATCCGCCAACAACCTGGTGGCAACATGGCAGCAACGATACTGCGCTGTTTCTGCGCAATATGCATGTCAAAAAGTGTTTGTGTCACATCTATAAACGCAAAAATCAAAATAACAACAAGCAAAGTGGAAAGCCAGTTGCAGCAACCAAACTTCTGTAGATGTTTAAACTATATACTTGTAAAAGATTCAAATATCTACACTCATGCTCATAAATTAAGGATAATGCTGATACATGGTCAGACAACGCTCTGGTGGGCGTTTTGTGGTTTTAAATCACCTCGCGGTATGACCATGCGGTGCATTTGACCTGCGGTCGTCGCACAGTGGCGCTGGCATCAGTCCACATAAGCAGAGGTGTGTTGGTGCATGTCAGAGTACGGCGCAGCGAGTAAGTGTACAGACGTTTTAATGGTGAATGTGTGTTGAAAGTGGCTCAAAGAACACATATCGATGTCGTTATACTAGGGTGACTGGAGGCTGGTGAAACACAGCAGGTCGTGGCACGGGCCCTTCGTGTGCCACAAAGTGTGATTTCACGATTATGGCAACGATTCCAGCAGACAGGAAACGTGTCCAGGCGCTACAGTACGGGACGTCCACAGTGTACAACACCACAAGAAGACCGATATCTGACCATCAGATCCCGCAGACGGCCACGGAGTACTGCAGGTAGCCTCGCTCGGGACCTTACCGCACCACTGGAACAGTTGTCTCCAGACACACAGTCTACAGCCGACTGAACAGACCTGGTTTATTCGCCCGGAGACCTGCAGGGCGCATTCCACTGACCCATGGTCACGCGAGAGCCCGTAAAGCCTGTTGTCAAGAACACAGTACATGGTCATTGGAACAGTGGTCCCAGGTTATGTTCACGGACGAGCCCAGGTATAGTTTGAACAGTGATTCTCGCCGGGTTTTCATCTGGCGTGAACCAGGAACCAGATACCAACCCCTTAATGTCCTTGAAAGTTACCTGTATGAAGGTCGTGGTTTGATGGTGTGGGGTGGGATTATGATTGGTGCACGTACACCCCTGCATGTCTTTGACAGAGGAACTGTAACAGGTAAGGTGTATCGGGACGTCATTTTGCACCATTATGTCCTCCTTTTCAGGGGTACAGTGAGTCCCACCTTCCTCCTGTTGGATGATAACGTACGCACCCACCGAGCTGCCATCGTGGAGGAGAGCCTTGAAACAGAAGATATCAGGCGAATGGAGTGCCGTGCTTGTTCTCCAGACCTAAACCCCATCGAGCACGTCTGGGATGCTCTCGATCGACGTATCGCTGCACGTTTTCAAACCCCTAGGACACTTCAGGAGCTCCGACAGGCACTGGTGCAAGAATGGGAGGCTATACCCCAGCAGCTGCTCGACCACCTGGCCCAGAGTATGCCAACCCGTTGTGCGGCCTGTGTACGTGTTCATGGTGATCATATCCCATATTGATGTCGGGGATGATGCTGTAGTATACAGAGAAGTTGCAGCATTAGAAAATTATAGCGAAATGCAGGAAGATCTGCAGCGGATAGGCACTTGGTGCAGGGAGTGGCAACTGACCCTTAACATAGACAAATGTAATGTATTACGAATACATAGAAAGAAGGATCCTTTATTGTGTGATTATATGATAGCGGAACAAACACTGGTAGCAGTTACTTCTGTAAAATATCTGGGAGTATGCGTGCGGAACGATTTGAAGTGGAATGATCATATAAAATTAATTGTTGGTAAGGCGGATGCCAGGTTGAGATTCATTGGGAGAGTCCTTAGAAAATGTAGTCCATCAACAAAGGAGGTGGCTTACAAGACACTCGTTCGACCTATACTTGAGTATTGCTCATCAGTGTGGGATCCGTACCAGATCGGGTTGACGGAGGAGATAGAGAAGATCCAAAGAAGAGCGGCGCGTTTCGTCACAGGGTTATTTGGTAACCGTGATAGCGCTACGGAGATGTTTAGCAAACTCAAGTGGCAGACTCTGAAAGAGAGGCGCTTTGCATCGCGGTGTAGCTTGCTCGCCAGGTTTCGAGAGGGTGCGTTTCTGGATGAGGTATCGAATATATTGCTTCCCCCTACTTATACCTCCCTAGGAGATCACGAATGTAAAATTAGAGAGATTCGAGCGCGCACGGAGGCTTTCAGACAGTCGTTCTTACCGCGATCCATACGCGACTGGAACAGAAAAGGGAGGTAATGACAGTGGCACGTAAAGTGCCCTCCACCACACACCGTTGGGTGGCTTGCGGAGTATAAATGTAGATGTAGAAACAGTGGCGTTTTGTAGCATTTTTGTGTTTCAGGACGGTTTTCTCAACTTAACACCAATACCGTGGACTTACAGATCTGTGTCGTGTGTGTTGCCTATGTGCCCATGCTATTAGCGCCAGTTTTGTGTAGTGCCACGTTGTGTGGCACCACATTCTGCAATTATCCTTAATTTATGAGCATGAGTGTATTTTGCCCACTGAAGGTTGTGTAAATAAAAATACATAAAAAGCGCCCGGTTGCTGTATTTCTTAAAAGAACATAGCCAGAAAACTTTCACGTGAAGATTAATTGTGGATGGAAGCGTAAGTGAGTGAACACAGTTCGCGGAATTGTACTCATGCACGTCCCTCCTTCATAGGTTTGCAAACTGAAGAGCGATAAGGTGATTCCCCGCTGTATGTACGTCACTACGTCACAAGAAGCAAATACAGGGCGTTTCACAAACTTATAGCGACCCTTCACATTACGCCTCACGGATCACTGGCGTTGCAGTGTGCAGACATACCCGGGTATATTTATTTTCCACAAAGTGCTTTAACAATTCCTGGACTGCAGATACGAATTACTAATAATACTACTGCAAGAAACGCATATGCACAGAATCTACATAAATCTCCCCACATTGTTCAACACTGCTACAGGGGAAATTGATTCTTAGTCATCTTGTGTGGTAACTGTATTGTGCTCCCCCACAACGAGTGCTACTCGCTTTTCAGTTTACAGACAGACTATACCTCTCCGGCATTTCCTGCACACTTCTCTTACGTCAGTAGACCAAATAGCTTCACTGAGTACACGTACATATAGTGGAGTTATTTTCAGTTTATTGAATGAGTACTTATTTGCAATTATTAAGTGAGCTTTTATGTAAAATAATTTCTATGAACAATGGCTGGAAATGTTTAATTTGTAAGTGTGACGTTATCGGTGGCAGATGTAGTGTTGTTGGGAAAGCAATTGGATTGGTAAATGTGGCACCTTGCTGCTGTCTGTCATTGACATTATACTATAAAGCCGTGTAATCGTGTTGCAGTCACTTAGTGGGAATTTGATGAATGAGCAGAGAGTTACTGCACTTCTGTCATCATTAGCTGTATTGCTGGTAGACTGCATAAATCTCTGCCAGTCAGGAACTGCTGGCACTTGTAGAGTGGGCTGCCTTACGACACACCCACAGCAAATCTTTCAAGATGGATGTAAATACGTTTGATAGAATGCCATTGATCATGATCAAGTCTAGAATAGTAACCTGGTGTAATCCATAGCTTGACTTAGTTGAAATATATGAAGTTCCATAACATCTAGGTGCCCTACTTCTGTTTCAGGGGAAAACAGTTTAAATATCTGGGCGTCTGCAAGTGGTGGGAAAGGTGAAGCTGGGGTCATGCATTTGATACCCCTCAAGTTCTTAAAAGTGTTCCAGCCAGTGATAGCGGAGGCAATTGTAATCGACACTGTCGAATACATATTGACTGCATGTGCACTTGGGACAGGCTCTTCAGTGTGGTAGACAGTTGACAGCTCCAGCTCTTGAGCTTCTTTTTTTTACATAATAACTCACTTAACAACTGCAAATAAGGACTCATTTAATAAACTGAAAATAAGTCTACCATTTGAATATGGGCTCTGTGAAGTTTTTTCTGTGCTCACACAAGAATATTGGACAGAACATGTTGGGGAGGTATAAGTCTGTGTGTAAACTGAAAGGCGAGCAGCACACGTGGTGGGGGAAGTTGTCTTTCCTGGAAGGACGCTACAATTGCCGTAGAGGATGGACGTAGATTGTGTCCAGATATGTTTATTGCTTTATTGTTACAAGCAGCTCATGTTTGTATTCTATGTCGTGTTAACGCACGTCGCGGAAAATAAACACCGTCCCGAGCATTTTTCCACGCTACATTGCCAGTGATTCGTAAGGCGCGTGTGGAGGGTCGTTATAGTTTTGTGAGGCAATCTGTACTTGCTTCTTGTGACTAGTGCGGTAGATACAGCGGTTAATCACCTGCTCGATCTTCAGTTTGCAGACCTATGAAGAATGAAACGCATGATCACAATCTGACGAGCTATCTTCCCTCACGCTTCTAACCTCCATCCCCACCACTTCCACCCTGACACACCCTCAGAACACAATTTATCCTTTAATACGGCTGTACTGCGTGTAGATGTGGTACACTTATTTAATGTTTATGCTTAACCCATCCATTTAACAATAAAAATTGTGTTTGTGCCATTTTTGATAACTGCGATTTTTTCATCCCCTGCAGTGCGGAAACTTTTAGGCCTATGAGTAAAATGAATAGGATCTTTTTGCAGGAAATTTAATGTAGTTCAATTTTGTGATGGGAAACATTTTCATTGGATGCCGCGGTTTTCGAGTTATTCAAGAAAAACATAAAAAGTTACCTTTAGACGCACCATCATCTTCAAGCTCATAATCCACTGATGGGGATTTTTAGTACGTTGTACATGACATTGCCTCCTGCCAATGGATAAAAATTTGTGACTACACGATTTGGTCTTCGACGATTGGCTAATTGGTATGAAATACTTTCTGGCATGCACTATATGGTAGCTTGCGGTGTATATACGAATGTAAATGGAGAACAGTGCTACTTATAAGATACACACGTCCTTCGTCTGACAGTTTTTTTCTTATAGTTCATAGAAATATGCTGTTATTTGAGAAATTAATAAGCATTACATGTCCTTATACGGTTTACGTCACATTGAATTTCTTTCCGGACTCTTCCCCTCTGCCTAATACGAACCAAAGGTAAACACCGTTGCCGATACCATGTCGGTTTCGGTCTCGTTGCACTGATAGCGCACTCTGTACTTATGACAGAAAATATTCCGACGACTTCCCAAGACCACTACATGCGTAGGAGGTCAACTGAGCGTCCTCTTGTGTCAGCAAGGAATGGAGTGTGTGTAGCTGACGCGACCTCCGCCCACGAAACAAACGCACGTCAGCAAATGAAATAACTCTATGTTTCTGCCTGACCCATGTAGACCTCTGAACAGATAACAAGAGCCATTTCTCCGTGGTTGATTTTAAGGCGTTTCCTGACTTTTGCGATCCCTCTTATCTCACATAAGGCTTCATGTGTCAGAATCTTTCTCAACGCTACTAAGAAATTCGAGTGTCGCGTAACGCCCACTTCTGCCCTTTTTCCCTACTGGTTAAAAGCGTCTTTCAGATGTCTCCTACCATCACAGTATTCTGCTTAGTGCGTACAGATTTGCTCTGCTGTCTCCATGCCACTTTCGTAAGAGTCACAATAACCTCATCAGTTCCTTTTCTTGCTTCATAGTGAAGGGACGTCAGACGCTAAATCTCTTATTACGAAGAATAAAAGCTAGTTATTCTCTTTTAACATTATTTTTAATTAATTAATTAATTAATTTTGGCTATTTGCAATATATTTTATAGCACAAAATGCTTTATTTCCAGGCCCATTAGGTAGTAATCGAAGTGTTATACGACCGAAAGTGTAACAGTATAACAGCGAGTGGTAAGATGCTACACCGAAATTAAATGAGTCATTTTGACGCAAATTTTATTACACTCAGTTTCAAAACACAATAAATAAATTATTAAAACCGATAAGATGATAGCTTTAAAAATTTGCAGAAAATGATCAAAAACTCTATTCAAAGCCATTGACCTGAACATTCAACTTATTTTATTTACAAAGTAAAACTTTGATACTCTTTCCTGAGGTAAGTAAAGTTTTAAGAACGCAAATAAAAAAAAAAAATTATGTGACCATCTAAGAGTCGAACTTCAGGCAACATCACGGAACCACAGAAAGCTAATGAACATCAATACAACCTGAATTTCACTTGAAACTTAAATTTGTAGTTACATAAAATTTCTAGATTTGTACAGTTTTTGATAAAAGCCTGAACTAGGAGTAATACAACAATGTGCTGTTCAACGGTGTCAAATTTAAATTTTCACACTTGACATAAAACTCTGTGATATATTATGAGAGTAGCTCACAATAACTTATATACCCTGTAACAAATGTCTGTTTCTCGAAGCCTAATCTTAATGCTTAGAGATAATGTCAAGAGCCAAGCCTGCAGCAAACAGAAAATAGTTAATGATCAGGTTACGTAATTACAAGTGCGGCAACTCACAAGAGGGTAAACGAAGTTTACAACAAATTACACAAGTTATGCAGATGATGTCGTGTTCAGCCATCAATAGTACGAGTGGCCAAAGCAGCCACCGTCATACCGTCATGCGAGTCTACCATTTCGTACAGCTCAGGCTCAATGTGCAAAATTTTGAACAGAGCGAAACAAATGTATAACAAATTCCTGTAAAGTAAAGCGATTACTACAAGCAGCTAAACGTACAAGTTTAGAACGGAATTTTTAGTTATCCGTACTTCTGGTCCCGGCGGAGGTTTGAGTCCTCCCTCGGGCATGGTTGTGTGTGTTTGTCCTCAGGATAATTTAGGTTAAGTAGTGTGTAAGCTTAGGGACTGATGACCTTGGCAGTTAAGTCCCATAAGATTTCACACATTTCAGTTTTCATTTTTCCGTACTTCTGTATTCACAACAGTTTACACTAGAACAACAAATAACTTGACCGGCAGCCAGGTCACTGCAAGGTTACGCATTGCTTAGAGAACTGCAAGTTACTTATATACTTAATGAACATTTCTGAGGTTTCACATAAATAAACGCTCTTTAACTAGGGCCCTAAGATCTAGTCTAACAATATAGAACAATTCACTTTTTGGCAACATTTCCTTCAAATTTGCAAGAATCCTCCACGGTTTCGAAGTGAAAGTGATTTTCCGTCCACCATCGAAGGTTTCCGACCTGCTGGGTTCAGTGAAAGACGATCTGGTATTGCGGAAGGCGGGAATTTATAAAATATCTTGTCAGTGTGGCATGTCATATATAGGACAAACATTGCGAACAGTAGAAGAACGTTGCACTGAACATCAACGCTGTACTCGCCTTTTGCAACCTAGCAAGTCTGCAATTGCTGAGCATTGCATTTTCACTGGACACTCAATGGAGTGTGACAAGACAACAGTTTTGGCCACAGCGACGTCCTTTTGGGAATCCGTCATAAAAGAATCAGTGGAAATTCCCATGACAGACAATCTTATGAACCGTGACATTGGCTACGAGCTAGATAATGCGTGGAACCCCATCATCTCACTTGCTCCAGACGAAGACATCGGAGTACTTCGATGGCCGCGGCAATTGACAACGCCGTAAACAGCTGAGTTCTGCAGATCCACCAGCGAGGGCGCTGCTGGCGGGCGGTGTGGTTCGTCTGTCAATATGATTTTGACGCATGCGCGGAATACTCGCTGCACGCTATATATTGATGAACAGAGGGCGTCATCGTCACCCACTGCCACGTCTTCACTGTTGTGTTCCCCTACCCTCCATCTCTACACCCTTCATCTCCTTTCCCAAGGTGGCTTCTGTCAACTCCCCCTCCCAGATGATGCCCTCTCTCCCTCCATTTATCCCTCCTATCAACTCTGATCTTCACCCCCCTTCCTTTCCTCCGTCCTTTTCCTGGGCTCCGTCTCCCCCCCCCCCTTCCATCCTCTTTTTTTACCCCACCTATCCTCTCTCTGTCCCCCTTCTCTCCCCCGAGTCCTTTTGTATTTCCCTCCTCTGCCTTTTCCCATTCCCTCTCGCGTTTGCCCCCCCTCCCCCCTTATGAGTCCTCTCCCCCCTTTGGTTCCCCCCTTTCGTTTTTCCTCTCCTCCCTCCTTGTTTCCCCTCCCCCCCTATCTGCCCAGGTCCCCCCCCCCCATCTGCCCTCGGCTATGGTGTGTTATCTTTGCGCCGACATTTTAGTACAGTGTTTACAGTGAGTGTTCAGCGTTGTCTGTCTTCTCTGAAGTGTTGGGAACGGACATCATACTGTCGCTGGGTGTGATTTTTATATCTCTTGCGAACAGAAACCAGACTGTCGCCATGTTTTTTTTTAATTGTCTGTCTACTATGTTCCCTGTCTGCTTCCTGTGTATTTTATTAGCTTTGCAAACCCTTTGCTTTATGTTTTAACTTTCCACTATTTTCCGCCGTTTCACAATTTCAGTCACCGTTTTATCGCCTGCTTTTATTGTTTCTTATCTTCTTTCTTACGTTTTAAAAGTCTGTAGGCTGCAGAGCAGCGTAATAAGTTGCTGCCAGACCGCCCCCTTCGGGGGGAATCTAAATACTATAAAGGAAAAAAAAAAAAAAAAACAGGCGTCTTCGTGAGTCTTCGATGGGTCACCTGAGGATGGCTGGCAGTTGTCCAGTCGAAATATCGTGGATGGAAGCTAACGACGACCGGCTGCAAACCCGAAATCTTTTTGAATATGTGCATATTGTTATCCCGTGACTTTTTTTTGTAGGCTGTCACCCAGCACACGCGATGGTGCCGTATGCTTCCTAGCTGACAGAGCACACGTGGTGTGGTGTGACAGGCTTCAGGTACGGCGGCCGAGGCTCGGCGCGGAGACAGGCGGGGACAGATGGAGGCGGCGCCGACCCATTCAGGCTGTTAGCGGCAATTGGCCGGCGGGCTGCGGCCGACGTGACGGCGTCTTCAGGGGAAGCGTTCCTGCTGGCCCACAGCTCGTTTCCGCCCCACTGCATGCCGCTCGTGCGGCCGCAAACAATACCGCTGGATAGACGCTAGCACAAGCAACATTCGCTACGAAACGGGACCAGTTTCCTATGCCTACACGCAACGGAACAGGTCGGTGTGCGGACATTTGCCACGACTTTACCTGCTCCGAAGGGTTGGGTCCCTTGTGTCCCCCTCCTCCTCCTCCTCCTCCTCCTCACTCGCCGCCCGACCCGCAGTAAAGGTACTTACTGAGCCTTTCCGCTGCTTTTCTTAACATAGGACCGTAGTCTCTATGGATTTTTCGCCACGTTTCTAGAGAGAGTTTCGTTGTGGAAACTATTAAATGCATCTCGCATTGAAATCCGCACCAAATTTCGAGCCACAGTAAAACTTCGCCAATCTTGGAGATTTTGCGCTCGTCTAAATTATACGTGCCCTTTTCGGTGCTCCTGTAGCAGCTTTCTGTCGTGTTTTGTGTACCATGGGGGATCAGTTCCGTCTGATATTAATTTATTTGGTATGAATCTCTCGAGTGCTGTTGATACTATTTCTTTGAACTTAAGCCACATATGGTCTTCACTTACATAGTTTGGAAGGACTGGAGACTGTTCTTAGAAAGACGTCAACCGAAGTTTTTGTTCCTTTTATAAATATATATATTTCGCGTTTAGTTTTGGTGAATTTCTTTGTTACGGAATTGAGCCTCGCTACGACTGTGTGTTCACTAATTCCTGTACCCCTCATGATGCTCAGGATTATTTGTGGCTAAGAGGTCAAGTGTGTTTTCGTAACGATTTACAATTTGAATGGCCGCGTGAGCTAATTGTTCAAAATAATTTTATAAAAAGCATTTAGAACAATTATGGAAGTTGTTTTCTATCTACAGTAGGGTCTGAAAATGTATTTTTGTCGACATACGGAAGGTAGATTGAAGTCACAGCCAACTATAATTGTATGAGTAGGGTACATATTTGCGATGAGACTCGAGTTTTCTTTGAAATGTTCAGCAACTGTTTCATCTGAGACCGGGGGTTGGTAAAAGGAGCCAGTTATTAATTTATTCCGGTTGTCGAATATAACCTCTGTCCATACTATGTCACAGGAACTAACTGCTTCAATGTCGCTTGTGAGCTGGAACACACATTATTTTTCCTTAAGTTGTGCTTCTTGTTTGTGTTGTAGTGGAGATCATTACAATTACGGCTTTTCCCTCCAAAACCTAGGATGCTTACTCTGTGACCCTGTAATTACCAGAGCTAAACAATGTAGAACAACAACGTACGGTACAAGCATAACATTCTGTATTACTTCATTTCCTAATTTCTAACATTTTAAAATTGTACGACGACTTTAGATGACATGTCAATCATACTGCAGATGTTCTTATCTCTGTTTATGAACGTACTTTCAGTCATGTTTTGAACATTGTCCCGCTACACTTTATTAACTAATGTTTCGCCGCAAGGGATATCGGATTTTAGAGTAAATTAATATGAAGTGTGTCGTCCTTCTTTTCAAACATTCACATACCCATTTCTTCTTTCCTTATTGTCTTTTGGGCATGCAGTTGTAGCAATTAAAGTAGGCCCAAATGCAGCGATCAAAAAGAAATGGTTACCGTACATTCGCATTCTGTTTACAGCGTTCCTTTCTTGTTGCTCCCTTGGCGATGGACTGTTTCTATCGCAATCAGTAAGCGTGAAAGGAAGCTACCGTACAGACAGAGGGATCTATATTTATACTTGGCAGAACTAATTACATACTGACATAATCGTCGGAATTGCTTTCGTTTCCCAAAAGATACAAATATTTCGATTTGGGAATAGAACATCTGTATTTTTGGCCAAGATGTCAAAGAAGAAGGTCCCTTACGTACTGGTTGTATCGACTAAGATGTGGAGACGTCGGTTTGAAAGCGCACAGAAGAAGTACGAGCAAGGGCGTCCCTTACCTGAGGGATCGCTACCTGGCGAAGGGGCAAGTGTGGCAAATATCCGGCGTGGCAAATTTCCGGCGTGGCGAATGTCCGGCATTCAACAGGTCATCCCCGTTTTCAAGAAGGAACGTCGAACAGATGTGCAGAACTATAGTCGTATATCTCTAACGTCGATCAGTTGTAGAATTTTAGAACACGTATTATGTTCGAGCACAATGACTTTTCTGGAGACTAGAAATCCACTCTCTAGGAATCAGCATGGGTTTCGAAAAAGACGACCGTGTGAAACCCAGCTCGCGCTATTCGTCCACTAGACTCAGACGGCCATAGACACGGGTTCCCAGGTAGATGCCGTGTTTCTTGACTTCCGCAAGACGTTTGATACAGTTCCCCACAGTCGTTTAATGAACAAAGTAAAAAGCATATGGACTATCAGACCAATTGTGTGATAGGACTGAAGAGTTCCTAGCTAACAGAACGCAGAATGCCATTCTCAATGGAGAGAAGTCTTCCGAAGTAAGAGTGATTTCAGGTGTGCCGCAGGGGAGTGTCGTAGAACCGTTGCTATTCACAATGTATATAAATGACCTTGTGGATAACATCGGAAGTTCACTTTTTGGGTCCGCAGCTCGTAGTCGTGCGGTAGCGTTCTCGCTTCCCACGCCCGGGTTCCCGGGTTCGATTCCCGGCCGGGTCAGGGATTTTCTCTGCCTCGTGATGACTGGGTGTTGTGTGATGTCCCTAGGTTAGTTAGGTTTAAGTAGTTCCAAGTTCTAGTGGACTGATGACCATAGATGTTAAGTCCCATAGTGCTCAGAGCCATTTTTTTTCACTTTTTGAGGACGATGCTGTAGCATATCGAGAGGCTGTAACAATGGGAAATTGTACTGAAATGCAGGAGGATCTGCAGCGAATTGACGCATGGTCCACGGAATGACAATTGAATCTCAATGTAGACAAGTGTAATGTGCTGCGAATACATAGAAAGATAGTTCCCTTATCATTTAGCTACAAAATAGCAGGTCAGCAAATGGAAGCAGTTAATTCCATAAGTTATATGGGAGTAGGCATTAGGAGTGATCTAAAATGGAATGACCATATAAAATTAATCGTCGGTAAAGCAGATGCCAGACTGAGATTAATTGGAGGAATCCTAAGGAAATGCAGTCCGAAAACAAAGGAAGTAGGTTACAGTACACTTGTTCGCCCACTGCTCACCGGTGTGGCATCCGTACCAGATAGCGTTGATAGAAGAGATTGAGAAGATCCAACGAAGAGCAGCGCGCTTCGTTACAGGATCATTTAGTAATCGCGAAATCGCTACGGAGATGATAGATAGACTCCAGTGAAAGACTCTGCAAGAGAGACGCCCAATAGCTTTTATTGAAGTTTCGAGAACATACCTTCACCGAGGAGTCAAGCAGTATTTTGCTCCCTCCTGCGTATATCTCGCGAAGAGCCCATGATGATAAAATCAGAGATATTAGAGCCTCCACAGAGGCATACCGACAATATTTCTTTCCATGAACAATACGAGACTGGAAAAAAAGGGAGAACCGATAGAGGTACTCAAGGTACCCTCTGCCACACACCGTCAGGTGGCTTGCGGAGTGTAGATGTAGATGTAGATGTGACGAAATTCTCGCGCCGTTACAAAGGTGAATAATGAGGTCATCGGACAAGAAATTAGTCACCCTAGTGCGCATGCGCAGATGAATAGTTATGCCGGTACATACGGTGCAGCGATAGAGTCACATGCTGAACCGCACGTACACTGCCTCTGCGGGAGCATAAGGCAGTAGTGATGAATGAGACATTTAGGTTTCAAAAGCACATTGTACATAAATGTGGGTAAGTGTAAGGACGTGACAGAGTGGCAAAAAGGGTAATCTTGATGGCTCGACCGTGGCGTGTGAAGTTGCTAACACTGTTGTGATTCGCAACCCACTGTTCAACGTATCTACAGGTAATGATGTAACACACGTGGTCACCAAACATGACGTCAGAATTGTGATAGGAAAAAGATCCTGACAGAGGAACCGGAGACGCGTTTCACAGCATGTCTAAAAATGGTTCAAATGGCTCTGAGCACTATGGGACTTAACATCTGAGGTCATCAGTCCCCTAGAACTTAGAACTATTTAAACCTAACTAACGTAAGGACAGCACACACATCCATGCCCGAGGCAGGATTCGAACCTGCGCCGTAGCGGTCGCACGGTTCCAGACTGAAGCGCCTAGAACCGCTCGGCCACATTGGCCGGCACAGCATATCTATCTAAATTGCTTCCAAACCCGACAGGAACCGCTGCAGGCATATAATGTAGGTCCATCCCAACCTGTTAAAGGAGAGAACATTGCGACGGAAACTGCAAGCAGTGGACATGTGGAGTCAATCACCTCGCAAGAGGCCATCGCTCACACAGACACATAAAGACGACAACAGCAAAGTTCATTGGGCTGGAAGAATATCTGACTGGTTTTCTGAACACTCCTCCGTCCTATTGGCCTGCAAAACCGAAACTCATAGGAAATATCTGGCAACTGTCGGAACAGCGAGTAAAACGCCGAAATCGGCATCCCCGCAATTTCGTGGAATTGCGCGATGACATGTGGAACGAGTGCCTTAACCTGGATGCGATGTATGTGCACTATTTTGTAGACTCACTTCCTAACCGAATCCAGTCGTTTATCAGGTCCACGGGCGGAATTACGCGGTATTAAATCATGCTTGTAATGATTTCTCTCTGGATGGCTAACTGTCTGGTGAGCTTATACCAGGACAGTCAAACGTTGAAATCATCAAGTCCTCAAGGGGTGAATACCGTTTTTAATGTGAACGTAAATAAGTGTTACGTATTACGCATACATAGGAAAAGAAATCGGCTACAGTACAACTCTATTGATGACAAACTGTTGGAAACAGTGTCCACCGTAAAATATTTAAGTGTAACTATCCAGAGCGACCTTGAGTGAAATGACCACTGAACCGTGATACTACCCAATTATTTAGAAAATCAAAATTACGATCTCACCACAGTTATTTAAAGGAAATAGGAAGCCCGGGATCACTGGTGATGCACAAGCTTGTGATTGTTCTACAATTTTAATTTGACTCAAAACAGACTTTATTATAATCTTCAATTCGGACATTTGCCCTCTTACTGATGCAATATACAAATCTTCACTTTGACTGAATTACATAAACACGAATAAGAATCATTATTTTGCGTCCGCTACCAAAATCACTGATAGTAGGCATGGTGAATAATCAATCTCAAACAATCGTTCTTGTTTAATGATGTCTCAAGAGACTAATAACACTACACGCTTCCAACCAAAGTTACACTGCTACATAATACCACAACTTAATAAAGAACAAAGAGATCTTAAAGCTTAATAAAACTGAACTGCCCACATAAAGTTCCACAGTGAAACATGCTTATACTAAAAATACAAAGTGGGCCAACCAAGGTCGCAAAACTTGCACACTGCACAACTGCTGGGTTCGGATGCAAGCTGAGTTGGCATCCCCTCGCTCCCAGCTTCGGGCAGTGTTGGCTTTGGTCACACAGCTTGAGGCTGTTGCCAATGGGCATCACTGTGGGGATCCGGATGGGGGTTTGTCGGGGACGGCCAGCTCGTCCCACGCATCCCCCGATCGGACTACGACTGTGGCTGCCCGGGATACTGCCCACATTGAGGCTGATCCCTCACCTGTGGTAGAGTGGGAGGTCGTCTCGAGGTGTGGCAGGGAGCGAAAGACATTCCGGAGGGCTGAACGGAAGGCCTCTCCAGTTTGTCTGGCGAACCGGTCTCAGGCTCTGTCTCAGGCTGATACTGATCTTCGGCCGGACATGGCTGCTTGTCCTGTTCCAGAGGTTGACCCTCAGTCTGCAAGATCCGCGCGGTCACAGAGGGTGGGCTTACTGGTAGTTGGGAGCTCCAACGTCAGGCGCGTAATGGGGCCCCTTAGGGATATGGCAGCAAGAGAGGGGAAGAAAACCAATGTGTGCATACCGGGGGGAGTCATTCCAGATGTGGAAAGGGTCCTTCCGGATGCCATGAAGGGTACAGGGTGCACCCATCTGCAGGTGGTCGCTCATGTCGGCACCAATGATGTGTGTCGCTATGGATCGGAGGAAATCCTCTCTGGCTTCCGGCGGCTATCTGATTTGGTGAAGACTGCCAGTCTCGCTAGCGGGATGAAAGCAGAGCTCACCATCTGCAGCATCGTCGACAGGACTGACTGCGGACCTTTGGTACAGAGCCGAGTGGAGGGTCTGAATCAGAGGCTGAGACGGTTCTGCGACCGTGTGGGCTGCAGATTCCTCGACTTGCGCCATAGGGTGGTGGGGTTCGGGTTCCGCTGGATAGGTCAGGAGTCCACTACACGCAGCAAACGGCTACAAGGGTAGCAGGGGTTGTGTGGCGTGGACTGAGCGGTTTTTTAGGTTAGATGGCCTCGGGTTAGTACAGAAAGGGCAGCAGCCTCAAAGGGTGCGGGGCAAAGTCAGGACATGCGGGGGCCAAGCAGCAATCGGTATTGTAATTGTAAACTGTCGAAGCTGCGTTGGTAAAGTACCGGAACTTCAAGCGCTGATAGAAAGCACCGAAGCTGAAATCGTTATAGGTACAGAAAGCTGGCTGAAGCCAGAGATAAATTCTGCCGAAATTTTTACAAAGGCACAGACTGTGTTTAGAAAGGATAGATTGCATGCAACCGGTGGTGGCGTGTTTGTCGCTGTTAGTAGTAGTTTATCCTGTAGTGAAGTGGGTAGTTCCTGTGAATTATTATGGGTGGAGGTTACACTCAACAACCGAGCTAGGTTAATAATTGGCTCCTTTTACCGACCTCCCGACTCAGCAACATTAGTGGCAGAGCAACTGAGAGAAAATTTGGAATACATTTCACATAAATTTTCTCAGCATCTTATAGTCTTAGGTGGAGATTTGAGCTTACCAGATATAGATTGGGACACTCAGATGTTTAGGACGGGTGGTAGGGACAGAGCATCGAGTGACATTATACTGAGTGCACTATCCGAAAATTACCTCGAGCAATTAAACAGAGAACCGACTCGTGGAGATAACATCTTGGACCTACTGATAACAAATAGACCCGAACTTTTCGACTCTGTAAGTGCAGAACAGGGAATCAGTGATCATAAGGCCGTTGCAGCATCCCTGAATATGGAAGTTAATAGGAATATAAAAAAAGGGAGGAAGCTTTATCTGTTTAGCAAGAGTAATAGAAGGCAGATTTCAGACTACCTAACAGATCAAAACGAAAATTTCTGTTCCGACACTGACAATGTTGAGTGTTTATGGAAAAAGTTCAAGGCAATCGTAAAATGCGTTTTAGACAGGTACGTGCCGAGTAAAACTGTTTGGGACGGGAAAAACCCACCGTGGTTCAACAACAAAGTTAGGAAACTACTGCGAAGCAAAGAGAGCTTCACTCCAGGTGTAAACGCAGCCAAAACCTCTCAGACAAAAGGAAGCTAAACGATGTCAAAGTTAGCGTAAGGAGGGCTATGCGTGAAGCGTTCAGTGAATTCTAAAGTAAAATTCTATGTACCGACTTGACAGAAAATCCTAGGAAGTTCTGGTCTTACGTTAAATCAGTAAGTGGCTCGAAACAGCATATCCAGACACTCCGGGATGATGATGGCATTGAAACAGAGGATGACACGCGTTAAACTGAAATACTAAACACCTTTTTCCAAAGCTGTTTCACTGAAGAAGACCGCACTGCAGTTCCTTCTCTAAATCCTCGCACAAACGAAAAAATGGCTGACATCGAAATAAGTCTAAGGAATAGAAAAGCAATTGGAATCACTCAACAGGGGAAAGTCCACTGGACCTGACGGGATACCAATTCGATTCTACACAGAGTACGCGAAAGAACTTGCCCCCCTTCTAACAGCCGTGTACCGCAAGTCTCTTGAGGAACGAAAGGTTCCAAATGATTGGAAAAGAGCACAGGTAGTCCCAGTCTTCAAGAAGGGTCGTCGAGCAGATGCGCAAAACTATAGACCTATATCTCTGAAGTCGATCTGTTGTAGAATTTTAGAACATGCTTTTTGCTCGCGTATCATGTCGTTTTTGGAAACCCAGAATCTAATCTGTAGGAATCAACATGGATTCCGGAAACAGCGATCGTGTGAGACCCAACTCGCTTTATTTGTTCATGAGACCCAGAAAATATTAGATACAGGCTCCCAGGTAGATGCTATTTTCCTTGACTTCCGGAAGGCGTTCGATACAGTTCCGCACTGTCGCCTGATAAACAAAGTAAGAGCCTACGGAATATCAGACCAGCTGTGTGGCTGGATTGAAGAGTTTTTAGCAAACAGAACACAGCATGTTGTTATCAATGGAGAGACGTCTACAGACGTTAAAGTAACCTCTGGCGTGCCACAGGGGAGTGTTATGGGACCATTGCTTCTCACAATATATATAAATGACCTAGTAGATAGTGTTGGAAGTTCCATGCGGCTTTTCGCAGATGATGCTGTAGTATACAGAGAAGTTGCAGCATTAGAAAATTGTAGCGAAATGCAGGAAGATCTGCAGCGGATAGGCACTTGGTGCAGGGAGTGGCAACTGAGCCTTAACATAGACAAATGTAATGTATTGCGAATACATAGAAAGAAGGATCCTTTATTGTATGATTATACGATAGCGGAACAAACACTGGTAGCAGTTACTTCTGTAAAATATCTGGGAGTATGCGAGCGGAACGATTTGAAGTGGAATGATCATATAAAATTAATTGTTGGTAAGGCGGGTACCAGGTAGAGATTCATTGGGAGAGTCCTTAGAAAATGTAGTCCATCAACAAAGGAGGTGGCTTACAAAACACTCGTTCGACCTATACTTGAGTATTGCTCATCAGTGTGGGATCCGTGCCAGATCGGGTTGACGGAGGAGATAGAGAAGATCCAAAGAAGAGCGGCGCGTGTCGTCACAGGGTTATTTGGTAACCGTGATAGCGTTACGCAGATGTTTAGCAAACTCAAGTGGCAGACTCTGCAAGAGAGGCACTCTGCATCGCGGTGTAGCTTGCTCGCCAGGTTTCGAGAGGGTGCGTTTCTGGATGAGGTATCAAATATATTGCTTCCCCCTACTTATACCTGCCGAGGAGATCACGAATGTAAAATTAGAGAGATTCGAGCGCGCACGGAGGCTTTCAGACAGTCGTTCTTCCCGCGAACCATACGCGACTGGAACAGAAAAGGCACGTAAAGTGCCCTCCGCCACACACCATTGGGTAGCTTGCGGAGTATAAATGTAGATGTAGATGAATAACAAGTTGCACGTTCCTTAAAGATACACAAATGATTAACATAAGTGTTAAATAAGAAGGGCTGACTTACAGAAACGCCGATATTAACAGGGTGGCCTCACTTAACTAACGGACATAATGACTCAGACTGATTCCCAAATTACACGTAACTTAGAGAACAGCGTTAAGGCCCATAGCAGTGTTTGGAAGCAATAACGCCACGGCCGGCAGGCAATACGAGCGTTCACTACCCACGGCTTGTGCACAGGGTCACATAGCAGGCGGTATATATTTATATACACTCCTGGAAATGGAAAAAAGAACACATTGACACCGGTGTGTCAGACCCACCATACTTGCTCCGGACACTGCGAGAGGGCTGTACAAGCAATGATCACACGCACGGCACAGCGGACACACCAGGAACCGCGGTGTTGGCCGTCGAATGGCGCTAGCTGCGCAGCATTTGTGCACCGCCGCCGTCAGTGTCAGCCAGTTTGCCGTGGCATACGGAGCTCCATCGCAGTCTTGAACACTGGTAGCATGCCGCGACAGCGTGGACGTGAACCGTATGTGCAGTTGACGGACTTTGAGCGAGGGCGTATAGTGAGCATGCGGGAGGCCGGGTGGACGTACCGCCGAATTGCTCAACACGTGGGGCGTGAGGTCTCCACAGTACATCGATGTTGTCGCCAGTGGTCAGCGGAAGGTGCACGTGCCCGTCGACCTGGGACCGGACCGCAGCGACGCACGGATGCACGCCAAGACCGTAGGATCCTACGCAGTGCCGTAGGGGACCGCACCGCCACTTCCCAGCAAATTAGGGACACTGTTGCTCCTGGGGTATCGGCGAGGACCATTCGCAACCGTCTCCATGAAGCTGGGCTACGGTCCCGCACACCGTTAGGCCGTCTTCCGCTCACGCCCCAACATCGTGCAGCCCGCCTCCAGTGGTGTCGCGACAGGCGTGAATGGAGGGACGAATGGAGACGTGTCGTCTTCAGCGATGAGAGTCGCTTCTGCCTTGGTGCCAATGATGGTCGTATGCGTGTTTGGCGCCGTGCAGGTGAGCGCCACAATCAGGACTGCATACGACCGAGGCACACAGGGCCAACACCCGGCATCATGGTGTGGGGAGCGATCTCTTACACTGGCCGTACACCACTGGTGATCGTCGAGGGGACACTGAATAGTGCACGGATATCCAAACCGTCATCGAACCCATCGTTCTACCATTCCTAGACCGGCAAGGGAACTTGCTGTTCCAACAGGACAATGCACGTCCGCATGTATCCCGTGCCACCCAACGTGCTCTAGAAGGTGTAAGTCAACTACCCTGGCCAGCAAGATCTCCGGATCTGTCCCCCATTGAGCATGTTTGGGACTGGATGAAGCGTCGTCTCACGCGGTCTGCACGTCCAGCACGAACGCTGGTCCAACTGAGGCGCCAGGTGGAAATGGCATGGCAAGCCGTTCCACAGGACTACATCCAGCATCTCTACGATCGTCTCCATGGGAGAATAGCAGCCTGCATTGCTGCGAAAGGTGGATATACACTGTACTAGTGCCGACATTGTGCATGCTCTGTTGCCTGTGTCTATGTGCCTGTGGTTCTGTCAGTGTGATCATGTGATGTATCTGACCCCAGGAATGTGTCAATAAAGTTTCCCCTTCCTGGGACAATGAATTCACGGTGTTCTTATTTCAATTTCCAGGAGTGTATAATCCGACAGGTCCCACAATGAGCGGTCCTGACAAGAATCCATAACCGCGCCGACCCCAGGAACGTGCAGTTTTAACAAATGGCCTGCAGCACAAACAGATAGCAATGAAAACCAGGTCGAATCACAACCACGCTGGAATATATAATAAGCACGCCCCCAAATTCTTAAGGAGCAATATTCTAACATTACCCGTCTCCCAGTAAATTAGCAGAAAACTTAGAGATCACTTCCAGTTGCCTTAATGCACTTTCAACATTAAATAAACATACCAAATGCTGCCGTGAAAAATGATTAAATCATTAACTCTACGGCTGCCGGGCACGTACACAACCACAACCAGTCCCAAAGAGGATAATATGTCCTAAAACAAGTTAAAATTTGCATGTAAACTACTTAAAACACACACTCCACGGATGATCAAAAACGGAATGAGGAACATCAGCCTCTTTAAAATAGCCACTGGGAACAAAGTTCAGAACCATCTCCAGCTGCTACCCAAGCCAAAATAAGTTTCAACAATCTTTTTAGTTAAACACAGAATGAAAGTCATACGTAACTTGGAGCTTGCAAATTACGAGCTGGGAAGCTATTCAGCGTGAGACGACGAACCCACCACAATTTTGTACGTCAAGGTGACCAATGATCGGCACCGTACATCCGGTGTGCCGGCCGAAGTGGCCGTGCGGTTAAAGGCGCTGCAGTCTGGAACCGCAAGACCGCTACGGTCGCAGGTTCGAATCCTGCCTCGGGCATGGATGTTTGTGATGTCCTTAGGTTAGTTAGGTTTAACTAGTTCTAAGTTCTAGGGGACTAATGACCTCAGCAGTTGAGTCCCATAGTGCTCAGAGCCATTTGAATTTGAACATCCGGTGCGCCCCGAAAGACAAGGGCGGCGAGCACGGCGAGGCCCATGCACCACGGTTAGGGACGTAGGCTTGTTTTCAACACAAGTTGGCGCGTTGAACGCCGACTGGAGACTCACTTGTCACACGTTCACCCTGAAAACCCGCCGGGGGAGCAGTCAAAGATAGCAGGACAGCCGAATATCGATATCAGCGATGCAAGACCAACACCCTAGCGCCAGCTGCCATGGCTTAACCACGTGAAACAAATAGAAAAATCAGATGCCAGCCTGAGATTCATAGAAATAACCTTAAGAAAAAGTAACTCATACACGAAGGAAATGGCTTACAAAGCTCCTGTTGAGTACTGTTCATCAACCTGGTATCCTTACCAGGTGGTACATAAAAGAGTCAGAGAAGATCCAACGAAGACCGGCGCGTTTCAGCACGGGATTATAGTTGGCGCGAGAGCGTTACAGAGATACGCTACAGGAGAGGCGCTGTGTATCACGAAGAGATTTACGACGGAAAGTTCGAGAGAGCTCTTTCCGGGAAGAGACAGACAACATTTTAATTACTCCCATATACATCTCGGTAAATGACCAAGATGAGAAAATTCGAGAAATTAGAGCTGATACAGAGGCTCGCAGTCATTCCTTCCGCGCGCCATTCGCGAGTGGAACGGGCAAGGGGCCATCAGTTAGTGGTAACAGAAGGACTCTTCGCCACACACAGCTGGATGGCTTGAGGACTATGACGAAGACGCAGATTGAATATTTTTTGTTTCCTGTCACCTGTTTATCATTCGCCTCAGGCAGTCTGGACGTACACTAGCGTATATTCTGAACCGACCCAATATTCAGTGTCACTGACGTTTTCCTCCTAGTCTCTCCCTAACATAAGACTTGATGTGGTCCGATCTGGGAAAAGCAGTACCACAGGAACCGACGTGATAGAGGATCGCAGCTTATCTTGTCATACGGATATACGGATTCAGGCTGTCTGGCGACTGTTTTCATCGGACGGTTGTTCTTTAGGTTGTTAACTACTGAAGGAGTCGGTGGAAGAAAGCGCTAACCCACAACAACGTATTTTGAGTCGTTAGATGTTATATGTATGGCTAAACTGAATGAAAAGAATATAAATACAATGAAACAAAATCATCTGTGTACCAGACAATGTTGCCTAATGATACATATGAAACTACTCGTTGCCAACATGTGAGAGATATTAAAACACAGCACATAGTAAGAATCAGTTTAATCACGCCAAGTTGAAGATTAAAACTTTCTTCAGCCGACGCCTACAACTATTCAAGCCGACGCTTTCAGTTATTCGCGTCTCTGCGGGGAATGTATGCTGGTCACGCCGCCTGCAGCGTGCTCTTTATCGGAATTATTGGCGTTAGTGGCAGTTTAAGAGTAGAGCGTTCGACAGTAAAGAAGCCGCGCGGATAAGGTATCAGCTCGAGCCCTTGCCCATTGACATCGTGAGTAATTGCGAACTGGCAGGCCAAAATTGGAATTGAGGGCGTCCGCTGTGTCTGGTGCGCATCCCGTGTTTGTTGCCACTCCTATCTTGACTTACGTCACCGCGAGGCTGTTCTATAAAGGCTGGATCGGTAAAACTTGCACACACCTCGCCAAGTGATGTAATTTCTGGAGAGATATATTGATTGGAAAAAGGCGCAGGTTGTTCCAACCTACAATAAGGATCATAAGACCGGTGAGAGGAATAATAGGCCTACATCACTAACGTCAATTTCTTGCAAAATTGTGGAACGTATATTGGGCTCCTGTATGATGACTTTTCCGCAGACCGAATAACTCCAGTGTAGGAATCATTATGGTTTCCACAACCACCGATCGTGTGATACTCAGCATGTTCATTTGGTTCATCAGACGCAGAAGGTTGTAGAGGCTGGATCACAGATTGATCCCACGTTTCTTCAATACATCTACATATACCTATATACTCCGCAAGCCACCTCGCGTTTGTGTTGGAAGGTATTTTATACACCAGTGCCTCGTTCCCCTTTTCTGTTCCAGTCACGAATGGTTCACGGGAAGTAAGCCTCCGTGTGGGCTCGGATCTCTCTAATTTTTTTTTTCTTCATGGTCTTTTCGCGAGATATACGTATGGGGAAGGAATATACATGGTGTACCAAAAAGAACGATCCAATTTGGCACATCTGTATTTCTGAAACTAATAAACATACACAACGAATTTTGTTTTTGTTTTTTTTCATATTTTTTCACAGGTGTTCACTTTTGAGATGCACGCCATATGTCAATGCAGTATTCAAACTGTTCCCACGCTGCAACTAGCATGTGTTGAGTGGTTGTGTTCCAAAAACAAACAGCATAGAGACAGAAGTGATGACACTTTCTGCAGGTCCTGACCATCATTTTGCAGGATAATGCTCAAGCACGTACAGTGCAAGCTGTTACTGATTTGTTTGACTGATGGGGCTGCTAAGTGCTATATCACCTACTGCACTCCACTGACTTAAGCCCTCGTAATTTCAACTGGATTTCTAAACTGAAGGAAACACTTTACTGCATTCGCTTCAGAAATGCTACCTAAGAGTATCCTACGACTGCCACATCGCTGGCAACGGACCATACACAATGCTGTTGACTACTTTGAACGTCAGTAAAACTTTGAAACACGTATCTGTTTCGTACGAGCTGTAAATAAATAGTTGCCACTATTAAAGTTCCAACCCTCGTAGTTATTTTTTTATCGGGTGATTCTTTTTGATACACCCTGTCTTGGTTGTCCCTTCCAGGAACATACGCTCTCGGAACTTTGACAGTAAACCACACCGTGGTGCAGAACGCCTCTCTTGCAGCGTGTCCACTGGAGTTGGTTGATCATCTCTGTGATACTTCCGCTCTTACTATAAATGAACCTGGTACGAAACGTGCTCCTCTTCTTCAATCTTCTCTATTTTCTCTGTGAATCGTATCTGGTACAGATACCAGATTGACGAGCAATATTCAAGTATTGGTCGAACTAGAATTCTGTAAGCTACCTTTTTTGTTGATGGACTACATTTCCTCAGCATTTTTCCAATTAACCCGTCTAGTATCTGCCTTGGTGTCTCCACTTCAAATCGCTCCGTACACATAGCCCCAAATGTTTTATGGTAATATCTGCTTCCAACGATAGCTGTGCAAATGTGTAATGATACAATAATTGATCTATCTATGTGTACGCAGTACGTTACATCTACTTACGATGAGGATCAACTGCTATTCGCTGCACCAAGCGTCGACACTCTGTAGATCTTCCTGCATTTCGCTGTAATTTTTTAGAGTTGCGATTTTTCTGTATATAACAGTATCATCCGCAAAAAGCCTTATCGAACACCCTACGGTTATTCGCTAGAGGTCTGTTCTAAAATTTCGGAACTTTATCCACAAATTTTTTCTACGCTTACCTTTTACTTATTGTGCATGGTCTCCTTTGAAATACTCCCCTCCACAACTAGCCCGAGGTCTAGGGGCCTTGCCACGGTTCGCGCGGCTCCCCCAGCCGGAGGTTCGAGCCCTCCCTCGGGCATGTTTGCTGTGTTTTGTCCTTAGCGTAAGTTAATTAGATGATGCGCAAATTTTAACTTTAAAAGATTTTTATGCTGCAACTCGTGTTAAATATAGTCATCAGCTGTTCAGGAAAGCTGATCCGGTTGCTGTAGAGACCTTTGTAAACCTTATAAAGGAACAAGGGTGGCAAGATGTTTATAGCGCTGAGACAGTAAACGATAAATATAATGCTTTTCTAAAGACCTTTCTCATGCTCTTTGAAAGTTGCTTTCCGTTACAACGTTTAAAACAGGGTACTAGCACAAACAGGCAGCCTGGGTGGCTGACTAGAGGGATAAGAATATCTCGTAGAACAAAGTGGCAATTATATCAAAACGTTAGAAACAGTCAAAATCTAAATGCAGCAGCCCATTACAAACAGTATTGTAAGGTGCTTAAAAATGTTATTAGGAAGGCAAAAAGTATGTGGTATGCAGATAGAATAGCTAAGTCTCAGGATAAAATTAAAACCATATGGTCAGTCGTAAAGGAAGTTGCTGGTCTGCAGAGACAGGTCGAGGATATAGAATCAGTGCGTAGTGGGAATGTCCGTGTTACTGATAAGTCGCATATATGTACAGTATTTAATAATCACTTTCTGAATATAGCAGGTGAACTAAATAGAAACCTAATTCCAACAGGGAATCATATAGCGCTCTTAGAAAAAAGTGTTCCGAGACTGTTACCTGAAATGCTCCTCCATGATACTGACAAGAGGGAGATTGAGTTAATAATTAAATCACTAAAGACCAAGAACTCTCATGGATATGACGGGGTATCTAGCAGAATACTGAAGTATTGTTCTATGTATGTTAGCCCAGTACTTAGCCATATCTGTAACTTTTCCTTTAGGAGTGGTCGGTTTCCTGATCGATTAAAATACTCGGTAGTGAAGCCACTTTATAAAAAGGGAGACATTGATAATGTTGAAAATTTTAGACCTATTTCTATGCCATCGGTGTTTGCTAAAGTTATCGAGAAGGTTGTATATACAAGGTTACTGGAGCATTTAAATTCACATAATTTGCTGTCAAATGTTCAGTTTGGTTTTAGAAATGGTTTAACAACTGAAAATGCTATATTCTCTTTTCTCTGTGAGGTTTTCGACGGATTAAATAAAAGGTTGCGAACGCTAGGTGTTTTCTTTGATTTAACGAAGGCTTTTGACTGTGTTGACCACAAAATATTACTGCAGAAGTTGGACCATTATGGAGTAAGGGGAGTAGCTTACAATTGGTTCGCCTCTTACTTTAAGAACAGAAAGCAGAGGGTAATTCTCCGCAATATTGAGAGTGGTAGTGATGTTCAGTCCCAATGGGGCACTGTTAAGTGGGGCGTTCCCCAAGGGTCGGTGCTGGGGCCACTGCTGTTTCTTATTTATATAAATGATATGCCTTCTAGTATTACAGGTGATTCAAAAATATTTCTGTTTGCTGATGACACCAGCTTGATAGTGAAGGATCTTGTGTGTAATATTGAAACAGTAACAAATAATTTAGTTCATGAAATAAGTTCGTGGCTTGTGGAAAATAATTTGATGCTAAATCACAGTAAGACTCAGTTTTTACAGTTTCTAACTCACAATTCAACAAGAACTGACATTTTAATCAGACAGAATGGGCATATTATAAGCGAGACGGAACAGTTCAAGTTCCTAGGCGTACGGATAGATAGTAAGCTGTTGTGGAAAGCCCATGTTCAGGATCTTGTTCAGAAACTAAATGCTGCTTTATTTACCATTAGAACAGTATCTGAAATAAGTGACACTTCAACACGAAAAGTAGTCTACTTCGCATATTTTCATACGCTTATGTCGTATGGTATTATTTTTTGGGGTAATTCTTCTGATTCAAAAAGGGTATTTTTGGCTCAAAAACGGGCTGTTCGAGCTATATGTGGTGTAAGTTCGAGAACCTCTTGTCGACCCCTATTCAAAAATCTGGGAATTCTGACATTGCCCTCACAGTATATATTTTCTTTAATGTCGTTTGTTGTTAGCAATATTAGCCTATTCCCAAGAGTTAGCAGCTTTCACTCAGTTAATACTAGGCAGAAATCAAATCTGCATGTAGAATGCAGTTCCTTGACTCTTGTGCAGAAAGGAGTGCAGTATTCTGCTGCATCCATTTTCAATAAGCTACCACAAGAACTCAAAAATCTTAGCAGTAGCCCAAACTCTTTTAAGTCTAAACTGAAGAGTTTCCTCATGGCTCACTCCTTCTATTCTGTCGAGGAGCTCCTGGAAGAGCTAAAAAATTAAGCAAATTCCAGTGTTACATTGTTGATTGTCTTCATTTAAACTTATGACTTGTCACCTGAATATGTTTTTTTTTCTATATTTCATTTTATCTGTTTCTAATATCGTGTTATAATTTCATGTATTGACTCGTTCCATGACCATGGAGATTTCTCCTTAATTTGGTCCCACGGAACAATAAATAAATAAAATAAAAAAAAAAGTAGTATGTAAGCCTAGGGACCGATGACATCAGCAGTTTGATCCCATAGGAATTTACCACCAATCTATCGATGTACCTCGACAATTGATACATCGCTCCCAACGCCATTTCTGCGTCTGTAAGGAGTTTCGGTACACTTTTCTTGGACCGCGCGAAGCGCTGTCTGCATATTCTCTTTCACCTTGTCTATCGTTGTAAATCTTCCTCCTTTTAACCTCCCAGCATCATAATCCTAGAACCAAGTCTCATCACCATTTATGATTCTCTTAAGGAATATCTCGTTATTATTTGCTTGATTGAAGATCTCTTCAAAGATTGCGAGTCGGCGGTCTTTCTGGTCTTGACTCATGAGCTGTGGGACCAATTTGGCGACAACATGATGCATTCCAAGATGCTGTGTAAGGATTTCATGACATGATCCACGGAAATTTTACTTTCTTCTGCAATATCTTGGACAGTCAGCCTTCGATTGGCAGGCACAATTTCGTTGACGTTCCTGATATGAACGTCGTCGGCAGACATCGAAAGGCTTCGTAAACGAAGGTCATCTTTAACTTCCGTCTGGCCATTTTTAAACCATGTGAATCATTTGTAACACAGAGTACGGCTGAAACACTCATCTCCGTAGGGTTCCTGCATCATTTTGTGTGTCTCTCTAGAGATTTTCTTGGGTTTCACACAAAATTTAATGTAGGCCTATTGCTCTCTCTCTCTCTCTCTCTCTCTCCCTTGGGGTACAGTCAGTGTTGCTTTTGCGTTTGACGACTTGCGTCCGTTCAGAATGACAAGAAAGATAAGCTACTCTGTTCTGTTTGCTAGGAACTCTTCAGTCTAATCACACACCTGGTCTGACATACCGTGCGCTCGCATTTCGTTCTTTAGACGGCAGTGCGGGACTGTGTCTAACGCCCTCCGTAAGTCAATGAACACGGCATCTACCGGTGCATCGGTATTTACTGCTTTTTGGGTCTCGTGAACAAACAGAGTGAGTTGGGTTTCTCACGACCGTTGTTTTCGGAACTCATGTTGTTTTCCACAGAGGAAATATTCGTTCTCCAGAAATGTTACAATACCCGAGTATAAAACACGTTCAAAAATTCAACAATAGGCCGACGTCAGAGCTAGAGGCCTATAGTTTTGTGCGTGTTTGACGACTCTTCTTGAAAACGAACGCTAATGACCTGTTCTTTTTTTCTAATCATTAGGAATGCTTCGCTACTCCAGAGACCAACGGTACGTACATTGCTGCTAGAAGAGGGGCAAGGTCTTTTTAATACTCTGTGCATCAGTCGCGGATACAGAAAAATCTCAAGGAGGGGGCGCTAAAGATAAGGGCGAGTTTCCAATGATGACGTCATCCGGCAATTTATGTGTGTGGAACTGTCGATTCCGTTCCTTTCCAGTGCATTCGATAGAGGGTCTATAATTATAGTAACAATGCGTTTTTAGGTGTCTTCTCGAAAGTCACTATATTACCGGAGATATAAGCATCGTAATAGGAGTTAGGTATGGGAAACTATTGTTACGTTATTAGTAAAAATATTGTTACGAGTCTCGTAACAATATTCTTACTGAGAAATTACTATGAATTACTATTATTAATACTTCACAACCAACTGATCACTCTTACTCTTGACTGATCTTCACACTTGCACTTGCTACAACTAGGACTTTTTACTTATTCATTCTTCAGTCTTAATATTACTGCTTCTGAATGTAAACTAGCTTCCTATTCGGCGAATAATCCGTATTTATAACGCTACGTATCGAAGGTTCCCTGTACAAGAAAATAGTAGAATATTCGCGAGTTTCTTGAACAAATGTCAGACAGAAAAACGTATCGAGATCACTGGAATGGCCGCGACTTTCCCCGTAGGTGGTGTTAGCTATCTACCTGGCAGACAGAAACGTATAAAATACGAGGACGCCGACGCGCATGCTAAATAGGAAAGTACAACTACTCGATAACTCGATTCAGTCGAGTCGACTGACGAAAGAAACGAACAAATAGCGTGCGGGCTGACTGGCGGGGGAGGCGCGGGTGGCAATGCGGTTGGCTCCGCAAGGGGGGGGGGGGGGGGGCATGCCCCACAGGCCCCCGTGTGTTGCTGTTCATAGTCGGACTGGCACCTCGTCAGGTCCAGTGGCCTTTCCTCTTTTGAGTGATTTTGGTTTTTTTTCTATCCCATGATAATTTATTTCGACATACACTCATGTTTAGAAAAAACAGAACGCCTTGAACGACTGAAGATAGTACATTCATATTCACAGCACACGTATATTAGTATGTTCTGCAGAAATGATTAGCATATGAACCATATCGGTCTGCGGGTTCAAAGTCAACATCGATATCGCGGCACAATACAACGTACCGTAAAAATGTGCCTGCGGCTCTCGTTGTCGCCGTAAACAGAAGGTAAAGAATCAGTGTGACTGGAGCACACGCGCAGGATGCCTCGCAGTATGCGCAAACCGTACCGTCAGATCAGCTAGCTTGAAAGAAGGCGCATTGTTGGCATGAGAGAATGTCATTCAATCATCCGGGAAATTACTGCTCGTGTGGGACGAAGTGTTTCGGCAGTGTAATGGATGTGTACAGAAAGGCTCACGGAAGGCCGTAGAACACGAGATGCGTCAGCTGGCAGCACCCAGACCACTCCCCGAGAAGATCGACACCTCATCCGAACGATATTGCAGGAAAGATATGCATTCTCCTCGGCTCTGCGCAACAGTGGAACGGTGTAACACATCGTGCGCTATCGCGGGTGGCAGTTGCATGGGGGCTTAATTAAAATAAAATGCAAATATTTTTTAATTTTTCGTAGCTGTTTGTCCGATTACGAAGTCTCGTAACGGTTGGCCCTGACTAGTATTATTACGCTATCTGACTGCATAGAACAACAAAGAATGAAATGGAAATTTTCATTAACACAATTAATTAATTAAGTCCCCAGCAACTATAAAACCTACGAAACCAAAGCACAAGTGTAACTGTTCTGTGTGTGGAAGTATGACTCAACGTACGCATCTGGCACGGTTCTTCTTCAATAACACAAGAAATTTTAAATATCATTTATACTGAATTAATTAAAGAAAATAAAAATACCATAATTACTCAAGAAAACCAGAATTACACTCTAATACAAGAACACAAGCCAGATGCTTTGTTGACTGAACCTGTAATGACGCATTATTAAAAAACTCTAATCATTACAATATATCTCCACACCGACTCGCTATTACCACATCTCAACAAGAACTTTTCAGTATCACATCTCAGCAAGCACTCCCTACTAGCACATCTGAACACGAACTGACTACTACGAGTCCTCGACAAGCACTCCCACTACGAGTTCTCAATAATCACTGCCCACTACGACATCTCAATAATCACTGCCAGTGGAGGCGGCGGAACAATGCTCTCTAGCGCGATCTCTGGCGCTGTGGCTCAGTGTAGCCACCTTTCACAGTCCATCGCGGTTTATTACGGTATGGGCTATGTGTGCGTCGTCTACTTCTCCGCCTATCTTTGACGAATGTGCAGAAACATGCTAGACGGCAATGGCGTATGGAACAACGTCACTGGGGGTGTAAAGAATGGCAGCTAACTCTAAATATAGGTAAATGTAAATTAATGCAGATGAATAGGAAAAAGAATCCCGCAATGTTTGAATACTCCATTAGTAGCGTAGCGCTTCACACAGTCACGTCGATTAAATATTTGGGCGTAACATTGCAGACCGATATGAAGTGGGACAAGCATGTAAGGCAGTTGTGGGGAAGGCGGATAGTCGTCTTTGGTTCATTGGTAGAATTTTGGGAAGAAGTGGTTCATCTATAAAGGAGACCGCTTATAAAACACTAATACGACCTATTCTTCAGTACTGCTCGACCGTTTGGGATCCCTATCAGGTCGGATTGAGGGAGGACATAGAATCAGTTCAGAGGCGGGCTGCTAGATTTGTTACTGGTAAGTTTGATCATCACGCGAGTGTTACGGAAATGCTTCAGGAACTCGGGTGGGAGTCTCTGGAGGAAAGGAGGCGTTCTTTTCGTGAGTCGCTACTAAGGAAATTTAGAGGACCAGCATTTGAGGCTGACTGCAGTACAATTTTACTGCCGCCAACTTATATTTCGCGGAAAGACTACAAAGATAAGATAAGAGAGATTAGGGCTCGTACAGCGGGATATAGGCAGTCATTTTTCCCTCGTTCTGTTTGGGAGTGAAACAGGGAGAGAAGATAATAGTTGTGGTACGAGGTACCCTCCGCCACGCACCGTATGGTGCATTGCGGAGTATGTATGTAGATGTAGACATGAATGGGATCAGATAGTGTTTTCGGGTGAATCAAGGCTCTGTTTGTTTGAAAATGATGGCCGCATTTCGGTTCGCCGCAGACAAGGGGAGTGGCATCACAGTGACTGTATTCGCACAAGACATATTGCGCCCACTCAAGGCTTTATGGTGGGGGGTGCTACTGAGAACAAACACAAATCACAGTTGGTAGGTGTCCAGGGCACTGTGACAGTGCGACCGACGTGCATGATATCCTGCGACCTGTAGGCATACCCTTCATGCACAACACCCCAGACGCAATTTTTCAGCAAGACAATGCACGACCACTTGTTGCTGCACGAACACGTGCCTTCTTGGTGTCACAGGATGTCGGCCTTTTGCTCTGGCCCGCCAGGTCATCAGATTTGTCGCCAATCGAAAATGTGTGGGATGTGGTGAAACGACAGGTTCAGCGCTGTGGCCGAATGCCAACCACCGCATGTGAAATTTGGTACCAAGTGATTGCACCATAGATGGCTATACCAGAGGACGCCATTTGCACCTTATACGCATTGACACAATCACCCATGGAACAAGTTATAACGGCCTTTGGCAGACCCTGTGCCTACTATGTAACAAGACACATGCTGAACTGAGATGACTGAAATGCCTATCATTTTTGCAGAAAATAGTAATCTACATGTCCTGTGAATATGAACGTCCTATCTCTAGTTGTTGTAAGGTGTTCTGTTTTTCTGAACATGCGTGTAAGTCATTTTGTCGTTCGTGCCAAGATTTAAAGGAGAAACTGTAGTTGTGCGATCTTCCTCCGTGAAACACTTTTAGAAGACGTTTAGTATTTTGTCCTCTTCTAAATGTGTGTGTGTGTGATCTCCTAAGGGATCAAACTGCTGAGGTCATCGGTCCCTAGACTTACACACTACTTAAACTCAGCTAAACTAACTTATGCTAAGGACAACACACACACTCATGCCCGAGGCATGACTCAAACCTCGCGGCCACCTCCGCGCGTCTGTCCTCTTCTGTGTCATCTACTGTTTTAATGCCAATACGGTCACAGAGTGCTCGGACAGATAGCTGCGATCCGTTTACTGATTTAATATCAAAACTTCGTAGGATTTTCTGTCAAGATGGTAGATAGAATTTTACTTTCGAGTTTGTTCATCGCTTCACATATGGCCCTTCTTAGGCTAATTTTTGATTCGTTTAGTTTTTGTTTGTCTGTGACGTTTCGGCTACGTTTAAATTTGCAGTGGAGCTCTCTTTGCTTTCGTATCAGTTTTGTAACACGGTTGTCGAACAAGGACAAGTCTTTTTCATCCTTCACAATTTTTTCGTCTCATACCTGTATAAAGCGTACTGGACAATGCTCTTGTACTTTGTCCACTGATACTCAACATTTTCATTGGTAGAGATGAAATTATCATGCTGACCTGCCAGGTAATCTGAAATCTGTCTCTTGTCGTTCTTGCTAAAAAGAAAGGCCTTCTTATCTTTACTTATTACACACCGTAGTTCAGTCAACAAAATAAACGTGTAAGAAGTATCCCATCATAGCAGGATGAACATAACTTCACCTTAAAAATTCGCAGGTTGTACAGGGATTTTGGCGAGGTATAAGGCACCTGTGGTCTCAGGTGGCTAGCTGCAGAGTAATTGTAATTTTCATTTCTTGCCCCTTGTATCGGAATTGCTTTGAAAATATCTGCACAACAGTCCCAATGTCTACGGTTTACGCCGATTGTCTTGTTTAGATACAAAATAGTTCCATTCACTCACTGTACTTGCTGTGGCAGCAGCAAGGCCTACTTCGCTCTTGGTCCTGAAGCTTGTATTCAGTACTGTTCGGTCCTGTCCGGGTTTGTTTTACCGGCAGTGTTGGTTGTGTCAAGAGTGATACACAACGGTATAGATAATTTTAGTGATGAAGAATTAGCCGATACACATCTCTTCCTTGGGTTTACTGGATCAATGGAAAAGCGGCACGATGACGCTATGATCAGCTGGTCCCGCTGCTAAGGCAACCACATCACAGTAGTTTTGGATCTGTACATAGGAGCCCACGAATAACCGGATCCTTACATGTTACTTATATTTTTGTGATTGCGTATTACACGCATTTTCATTGCTGTGAAAGCATTTTCACAGAAACAAAGACGGTTCTGGCTACAACGCCGAATAAATCATAATTACATCACAGGTCTTGTGTACCAAAAATACTCAGAATCCCTGAACAAAACCCGAAATTTTGTCGGTGGAGTTCTGGTTCACACTTTATGCGACTGGACTGAAAGGCTCTCTAACGACAGAAACTCCATATCAACTTTGATTCCTTAAGGGCCGGCAGTTGTGACCGAGCGGTTCTAGGCGCTTCAGTTCGGAGCCGCGCTGCTGCATCGGTCGCAGGTTCGAATCCTGCCTCGGGCATGGATGTGTGTGATGTACGTAGGTTAGTTAGGTTTAAGTAGTTCTAAGTCTAGGGGGCTGATGACCTCAGATGTTAAGTTCCATAGAGCTTAGAGCCATCTGAACCATTCTTTAAGGAAGCGATGTGCACAATACTGTAGATTAATTAAGGAAGGATAGCAACACAGCAGTCAGTCGCAGTCCCAGTGGTTTTTTATTATTCCTGCATATCCCGATTTCAGCTATAAATAGCCATCTTCAGTGCATTACAATGAGTTACCACCCAACAAACTCGCACCGTATTTGATGACATGTTCGCTGCGAGTTTGTTTGATGCACTGAAGATGGCTAATTATAGCTGAAACCTGGACGTAGAAGAGTAATAAAAAGCCACTGGAATTGTGACTGAGTGCAGTAAATCCCAACTTTCTTAACGGAGAGTCATCGTCAGAAGCGTCCGAGCCGAAGGACACGGCAAGTACCACCGCAGTGTGAGGCAGGACAATATCTACGACAGCGCCTCTTGGATACGCTGCCAGACTGGCCTCCAAAACGTTCCCTAGTAGGCGCTGGGTAGCAGACGGCGCTTTTTTTTGACCCTGTGTACTGGTTCCGCGAACTGCAACGTATCGACAGATGCAGAGGCTGGGTGTTGTGTGGGTGGGGAAGGGGGCGGCGTTGCGACAGAATGCGGCCATAGAACCACACGACGACTGAGGAAGCCGGCAGCAGGGCCTACAAAGACGAGCCCTAGCGTCGTATTTATAGCGACCCTCCGTTGCCGCCTGGGCCGCATCTGTTCACTCGCCGGAACAGAATGGAAGGAGACGTGGGGGGCGGGAAGCGCCTTTGCTTGGCTCACAGTCGCCCTAAGCTCGCAAACAGTCGCACACAGGCTCGCCGCCTTTGTACAACCGTTTCCGCTTCTGCCGTCTGGCAAATACATTCGACAAGCGTTCCTCCAGAGAATTGAGTTTCCAAAAGCGAGCACAGATTTTTGGAGGCATGTGTAACTATTAAATAGATGTAGTAGATATTTGTGAAATGACAACAGCAACAGATAACACAGGCACTGTCAGTAGTGCGACACTGTTCATAATGTGATTAAGCATTATTTATTTACTTGTACTTATAAACCGTATGCCATTCGCTGCAACAATAACTGAAGCAGTGGGACTTAACATCTGTGGTCATCAGTCCCATAGAACTTAGAACTACTTAAACCTAACTAAGTTAAGGACATCACACACATCAATGCCCGAGGCAGGATTCGAACCTGCGACCGTAGCGGTCACGCGGTTCCAGAGTGAAGCGCCTAGAACCGCAAGGCCTCACCGGCCGGCGGCAACAATCAGATCAACACAATATTGCAGTACTCCATTATATGACCTCCAGATGAACAGAATTCTTTCATTCGTATAAGCTAAGAGCCTTTCAGTATGTCCTGATACTTTGTTTCTCCAAATACTAATAAAGGACAACGTCTAACTTGTTAAATTAAAATTGTGAAGGCGTCTTTGCTGTGTACGAGGTGTGGCTAGAAAAAAACCGGACTAGTACTGGTGAAACAATAAAACGAATGCAATAAGGCTGAAAGTCGCGTGGCCTGTCACGTGACTCGCTCCGCCTACTGCTCGAGTTTCATCTGCCTCCTGCACTCAGTCTGCCCGTGGCGTCTGTTTTAAGTAGTTGACGTTTTGTCTGTGCGTCGGAAAATGTTGAGTGTACAGAAAGAACAGCGTGTTAACATCTAATTTTGTTTCAAACTAGGAAAATCTGCAAGTGAAACGTTTGTAATGTTACAACAAGTGTACGGCGATGATTGTTTATCGCGAACACAAGTGTTTGAGTGGTTTAAACGATTTAAAGATGGCCGCGAAGACACCAGTGATGACACTCGCACTGGCAGACCATTGTCAGCAAAAACTGATGCAAACATTGAAAAAATCGGTAAACTTGTTCGACAAGATCGCCGTTTAACAATCAGAGCAGTGTCTGAGTTAACAGGAGTTGACAAGGAAAGTGTTAGGCAGATTCTTCATGAAAGTTTCAACATGAACAAAGTGTGTTCAAAAATGGTTCCAAAGTGTCTCACAATTGAACAGAAGGAACGCCGAAGAATGATTTGTTCTGACATCCTGGAAAACATTGAAAGTGATCCCACCTTCTTACAAAATGTTATTACTTGCGATGAATCGTGGTTTTTTACTTACGATCCCGAAACTAAACGCCAATCGATGCATTGGAAAACTCCTGGTTCTCCACGACAAAAAAAAGCACGAATGTCAAAATCGAAATTCAAGGCAATGATGATTGTTTTTTTTGACATCAAAGGAATTGTGCACATTGATTGGGTACCAGAGGGACAAACAGTGAATCAGCATTACTACATTAGCGTCCTGGCTACCCTACGTGAGCGAGTACGGAGAAAACGGAACGATTTGTGGAGAAAAAAGTCATGGATCCTTCACCAAGACAATGCCCCAGCTCATAGGGCGTTGTCAGTGAAGACGTTTTTGGCAAAACACAACATTCCCATCTTAGATCATCCACCCTACTCACCTGATTTGGCCCCCTGTGACTTTTTTCTTTTCCCTAAAGTCAAGTCAGCTTTGAAAGGAACTAGATTTGAGACTGTTGAAGCAGTAAAAGAAAAAGCGACGGAAGTAATGTATGGACTTACCGAAAATGATCTGCAGCATTGCTATGAACAGTGGAAAATTCGTATGGAGCGGTGTAGAGACCGAGGAGGAGAGTACATTGAAGGAGATAACATGAAATTGTAAATAATTGTAAATAAATGTTTTTTCCAGCATCAGTTCGGTTTTTTTCTAGCCGCACCTCGTATATCCTGCAGGAAATTGAGAAGCATTTGGCACACTATTCTTTCGCGTTATACACGTCTCTGTTGTCTAAATAGTCACCTGTAGTAGCCAGAAGTGCAGCTTATCTTCCAAAAATTAGTTCTTTAATGCCCTGTTAAGTGAAATTTTTGTCACTCTTGCAATTCGCGTCTCTGACAGTGAATGGCAGCATGAATGCTGGTAGTCAATGCATCACTTCAGATACCATGTAAACATTCATTTCGCTTTGGACTGAATAGTGCGTGCACTTTCACAAGGTAATATAAATTTCTACTTAAGGAATACTCGAGTAGTTAATTTGTAATTTTTCTCATCAGTAGCAGCATATCTGAGCAAACAATGTTAACTGTATTCGAGAGGTTTTTGCATGGTTTGGAACTTTACATTTTACTAATTACAAGTACATAGATATTTAGCTGATACAGAGTTTAATTTAACGATCTCAACTGCATCTGAGACGTTGTCTTACAAGCTGATAGAATGAAAGACTAAAGCGTAATTGAATACAAAGAAGAATCAACTGTTTTGTCACTCTCCGGACAACACTCAGCTTTTTAAATGATACAGCAGAAAAAGTACTGCCTTTTGCGTAAGTTTTGAAACATTTCATATTTTCCTTCTCCAGAAATGTGGAATATCGATGTAACAGTGTCATTTTCTTTTGCATTATAGTGATATTTCGTGACAATTATACACGGAGTCACGCGAGAAACGAAGTGCAAGAATGTTTGGCGGGCACGCCCAGACAACAGCAGTTCCAAAGCCAGTTTAGGTTGAAATTCATCATATTCAGGCCAAGACAGAACAGCAGCTAATCCGTCTCGTACAATAACTTTCAAATCGAACAGACGCCATAGATATTTTTTTACTGTATTGCCGATGCGTTCACGATCCATGCTGTCGGTTATCAGTAACAGCACCCCTTACGACCAGACGGTCCTTCCTACCTTCACGTTCTCGGTCGATAAACTTTGGACGTGAGCAAAATGAGTTAGAGGGATTGGACAAAAGTATGGAAACATCACGAAAAATGCTTACTTGAACTTAGATACAGATGCAAGCCAAGCCTGCAGGTTGCACTGTCGCATTTGACCACGAACGGGACCTGTGCAATGCCACACCAATACTCTGCCAGTGTCAGAACAGTGTTCCGTGTAGTTGCGAGTGCATTACGTCGGAGCTAACGTGGGCCTGCAGGTTGCACTGTCGCATTTGACCACGAACGGGACCTGTGCAATGCCACACCAATACTTTGCCAGTGTCAGAACAGTGTTCCGTGTAGTTGCGAGTGCATTACGTCGGAGCTAACGTGGGCCTGCAGGTTGCACTGTCGCATTTGACCACGAACGGGACCTGTGCAATGCCACACCAATACGTTGCCAGTGTCAGAACAGTGTTCCGTGTAGTTGCGAGTGCATTACGTTGGAGCTAACGTGGGCCAATTGTTGGTGGTCGTTCGGTGGGTGCTTCCGTAACCAAGGCATCCGAAGTGTTTGGTGTTCCAAGACACCGTATCGAATATTTTTAGCGCAAACAGGGAAGGCGGAGAAACATCATCAGCTACGTCAAAACGCGCAAGAAAGCGTGTGATGTGATTGTGACAGACGGTCACTGAAACGGATTGTGATGAAACATAATAGGACTACAGCTGCAGAAGTCACTGTAGAACTGAATACCGCACTCGCGAACCCTGCCAGCACCAAAACAACACAATGGGAGCTCCATACACTGGCATTGCAAGGTGAGCTGGATTTCCAAAACCACTCATCAGTGATGCAAATGCCGGAAAAAGGAAAACGTGGTGCCAAAGGCATAAACATGGACCATGGAGCAGTGGAAAAACGTCACTTGGTCGGATGATATTTGACAATGTTTCCAACCACTGACCGTGTTTACTTCGCAGGAGTCAAACATGGCGGGGGTTCGGAGATGATTTGGGCGGCCGCATGACGATCTTCCATGGGTCCTACTGGTACTCTGCAGGGTTGCACTATTGCCGATTATGTGACCATTTTGGCTGGCCAGTTGTATCCCATGGTGCAATATTTGTCCTCCAGTGGTGATGGTGTTTAGAAGACGACCCCTGTTCATATGGCTCGCAATGCCCAGGACTGGTTTTGTGAGCGGAGGGTGAATTTTCGCATCTTTCCTGGCCATCGCAGTCACAAGATTCCAATACCATTGAGCCTTTGTGGTCTACTTTGGAGATAAGCTCCAACTACCTCTGTGGTCGTTTCTTGAACTTGCTATTGTTTTACATGAAGAATGGTATAAGTTTTGATTGAAACCCGTACAAGACCTGTATTTATCCATTCGGAGACGACTGGATGTTGTTTTGAATGGCAACGGGTTTCCTACACCATATTAGGCATGGCAGTCGACTGTGTTTTTATTTCCCTGTTTTTGCCCATCCCTGTGCTTAATGAAGTCACGGGGTCTGTGCTATAACCTTAACACTGTGTAAAATGGTTGCGCTGCTGCAAGCTTTCGAATGGAATGCCTCTTCTTAGTATTGATTATTTCCTACACTTTCAAGCACGAGTATTGATTAATACTAGCAGACAGTTACAATTATTTGGTTTTGGCAGATGGATCTGCATCACTGTCTAGTGACCTATAGGACGACAATAACCACATCTTACCCTTTTTCAACTGCATACTGCTACTCTGAACAAAAAACTGAAATGTAAACTCACTAAAGGTGCACATTGGAACTAACGTTTTGTGAGCAGCTCGAAAGATGACGAATAGCCAGATGCTACGGGGTTTCATTTACTTTTATCAATTGAAGATCTTGTGACACTAAGAAGGTCTTCATTGTTGCTCGGCATAAAGGGAGGAAACCACACTGAGAAAATTTCCAAAACGGAACGTGTATATCATAATCATGCTCACCCAGCCTCGTACAAAGAACCACATACCAGATAAAATAAATATCTGTTCCACTAAATGTTAACATTTTTGTAGTTCGTTCTTATAAACGTAAACTCTCAGAACATAGAAAACGACGTTCCAGGAAGCCAGACACTTGCAGGGCACAACACTGTTTTCAGTTAACTGTGATAACAGTACAGTGATTTGAACGCACAAATGTCTGACCTAGTAGTCCAGGTAACAGAAAAAGTACACAAAGTGTCTTTGAAAAGATCTGGAAGTAAGTGCTGTCTATTTTAGAATAGTGTCAATTGCTACGAGATATTCTAACCAAATTGCGTGCCTGTGGAATACCGTGTCGGTTGTGCGATTGGATTCGTGATTTCCTGTCAGAAAGGTCACAATTCTTAGTAATAGGCGGAAAGTCACCGAGTAAAACATAAGTATTATCTGACGTTCCCTCAGGAACTGTTACAGGCCCTCTGCTGTTCCGGGTCTAAATAAACGACAGAGTAGACAATCTAAGCAGCCTTCTCAGATTGTTTGCAGATGATGCTGTCATTTACCGTTTTGTAAAGTCACCAGATTACGAAAAGCAATTGCAGAATGGTTTAGAAAAGATATCTGTATGGTGCAAAACGTGGGAATTGACTCCAAATAATCAATAGTGTCAAGTTATCCACATGAATAGTAAAAGAAATCCGCTAAATTACGGTTACACGAGAAATCATCCAAATCTAAAGGCTGTAAATTTAACTAAATACTCAAGGGTTACAATTACGAATAACTTTAATTGGAACGATCACATAGATAATGTTGCGGGTAAAGCGAACCAAAGACCACGATTTATTGGCAGAGCACTTAGAAGATGCAACAGGTCCACTAAAGAAACTTGCCTGCACTACTTTTGCCTAACCTCTTCTGGAGTATTGCTGCAATTTGTGTGCGATTCGCATCAGATAGAATTGACGGAATACATCGAAAAAGTTCAAAGAAGGGCAGCTCGTTTTGTATTATTCCAAAATAGAGGAGAGGTGTTACGGACGTGATGCGTGAATTGGGGTGGCAATCACTAAAACGAAGCCGTTTCTCGTTTCGGCAAGGTTCGTTTTTCTGCACAGTGTCCGAGAGTGGAACCGTAGAGAAATCGCTTGAAGGTGGTTCGATGAACCCTCTGCCAGGCACTCAGTTGTGAATTACAGAGTAATTACGTAGATGTAGATGAGGTGCTAGCAGTTCTCTGAAAACAAAGTGTAAAAAAGTACAGCTGGCTTTAATGCGAAGATTGGTTTGAACACGACAGTGCTTAATGCCTGGATCTCTTGGAAGCCTCTAATGTTCAAACTTACTTAGTCAGTAATAGGCCGACCTGCAATCTATCGTGGACCTTGAGCGAGGATGCAGCTTACCTTTTTCACATTAACAATTCATTACCAGATGTGAAAAAATGGCAAGTGTCAAAAAGCTTCCTAGGATGGACTGCAGATGGTAATGTGACTCTTATCCGCTCAGCCAACGAGCCAATATCGTAAAAAAAGAAAAAGGAATCAATTCTGTGGTTTGAAGTGAACCTTTTTCACAGGTGATAGCCAAGTCGTGGGTTATACCGTAATTAACCTGCTTTGTGGAAGGTAAAGTAAACAGAAACACGTCGTAGCCTTTATGCTTTAAGTGAGGTCATGTTTAGTGCTTGTTATCACGGAGGCAAGCACTGAACATTTGCTTTTTTGGCTACCTTGGGAGACTGTTCTTCTCCAGGGACTTCCCCCACACGAAAAGCTACCGGCTGTCTTAGAGCAGTCAGTGATAGCATCTGCAACTGCTCAACAATCGTCGACTGGCTTCTAGGGCCTCTGTGAAAGACACAGTCCGTTGCACAAGAACAAGAAGTGTGCGCTCAAACGTTCACCAGCCGCTGTGAATTTGCATGTCTATTCCGGAAGGCCCTTGCAGTGGGCAAATTACGCTGCGCAAAAGATTTCCTGACTTTTGAGGTCACTGCTTCCCACGGCGAAATGTACAGGGTGTTTCACAATGTTTTGACGATTTCAAATCTGAATAATGCGCTCTAGAAACAGGATGCAGCGACGGTGGCGCCGTCTACTAATAAATAGAACACAGTGTCAAGTTTCATCCCGTATACAGGACAGAAGCAACATAGTATGTTCGCGGTAAAGTGTAGATGTAGATGTAAATGAGTGCTATTTTAGCTACGGTGATCTGTCGCGCGCACTCATCTACATCTACATCTACATCTATACTCCGCGAGCCATCTTACGGTGCGTGGCGGAGGGTACTTATTGTACCACTATCTGATCCCCCCCTTCCCTGTTCCATTCACGAATTGTGCGTGGGAAGAACGACTGCTTGTAAGTCTCCGTATTTGCTCTAATTTCTCGGATCTTTTCGTTGTGATCATTACGCGAGATATATGTGGGCGGTAGTAATATGTTGCCCATCTCTTCCCGGAATGTGCTCTCTCGTAATTTCGATAATAAACCTCTCCGTATTGCGTAACGCCTTTCTTGAAGTGTCCGCCACTGGAGCTTGTTCAGCATCTCCGTAACGCTCTCGCGCTGAGTAAATGTCCCCATGACGAATCGCGCTGCTTTTCGCTGGATCATGTCTATCTCTTCTATTAATCCAACCTGGTAAGGGTCCCATACTGATGAGCAATACTCAAGAATCGGACGAACAAGCGTTTTGTAAGCTACTTCTTTCGTCGATGAGTCACATTTTCTTAGAATTCTTCCTATGAATCTCAACCTGGCGCCTGCTTTTCCCACTATTTGTTTTATGTGATCAGTCCACTTCAGATCGCTCCGGATAGTAACTCCTAAGTATTTTACGGTCGTTACCGCTTCCAATGATTTACCACCTATGGCATAATCGTACTGGAATGGATTTCTGCCCCTATGTATGCGCATTATATTACATTTATCTACGTTTAGGGAAAGCTGCCAGCTGTCGCACCATTCATTAATCCTCTGCAGGTCTTCCTGGAGTACGTACGAGTCTTCTGATGTTGCTACTTTCTTGTAGACAACCGTGTCATCTGCAAATAGCCTCACGGAGCTACCGATGTTGTCAACCAAGTCATTTATGTATATTGTAAACAATAAAGGTCCTATCACGCTTCCTTGCGGTACTCCCGAAATTACCTCTACATCTGCAGATTTTGAACCGTTAAGAATGACATGTTGTGTTCTTTCTTCTAGGAAATCCTGAATCCAATCACAAACCTGGTCCGATATTCCGTAAGCTCGTATTTTTTTCACTAAACGTAAGTGCGGAACCGTATCAAATGCCTTCCTGAAGTCCAGGAATACGGCATCAATCTGCTCGCCAGTGTCTACGGCACTGTGAATTTCTTGGACAAATAGGGCGAGCTGAGTTTCACATGATCTCTGTTTGCGGAATCCATGTTGGTTATGATGAAGGAGATTTGTATTATCTAAGAACGTCATAATACGAGAACATAAAACATGTTCCATTATTCTACAACAGATTGACGTAAGCGAAATAGGCCTATAATTATTCGCATCTGATTTATGACCCTTCTTGAAAATGGGAACGACCTGCGCTTTCTTCCAGTCGCTAGGCACTTTACGTTCTTCCAGAGATCTACGATAAATTGCTGATAGAAAGGGGGCAAGTTCTTTAGCATAATCACTGTAGAATCTTACGGGTATCTCGTCTGGTCCGGACGCCTTTCCGCTACTAAGCGATAGCAGTTGTTTTTCAATTCCGATATCGTTTATTTCAATATTTTCCAGTTTGGCGTCCGTGCGACGGCTGAAGTCAGGGACCTTGTTACGATCTTCCGCAGTGAAACAGTTTCGGAACACTGAATTCAGTATTTCTGCCTTTCTTCGGTCGTCCTCTGTTTCGGTGCCATCGTGGTCAACGAGTGACTGAATAGGGGATTTAGATCCGCTTACCGATTTTACATATGACCAAAACTTTTTAGGGTTCTTGTTTAGATTGTTTGCCAATGTTTTATGTTCGAATTCGTTGAATGCTTCTCTCATTGCTCTCTTTACGCTCTTTTTCGCTTCGTTCAGCTTTTCCTTATCAGCTATGATTCGACTACTCTTAAACCTATGATGAAGCTTTCTTTGTTTCCGTAGTACCTTTCGTACATGATTGTTATACCACGGTGGATCTTTCCCCTCGCTTTGGACCTTAGTCGGTACGAACTTATCTAAGGCGTACTGGACGATGTTTCTGAATTTTTTCCATTTTTGTTCCACATCCTCTTCCTCAGAAATGAACGTTTGATGGTGGTCACTCAGATATTCTGCGATTTGTGCCCTATCACTCTTGTTAAGCAAATATATTTTCCTTCCTTTCTTGGCATTTCTTATTACACTTGTAGTCATTGATGCAACCACTGACTTATGATCACTGATACCCTCTTCTACATTCACGGAGTCGAAAAGTTCCGGTCTATTTGTTGCTATGAGGTCTAAAACGTTAGCTTCACGAGTTGGTTCTCTAACTATCTGCTCGAAGTAATTCTCGGACAAGGCAGTCAGGATAATGTCACAAGAGTCTCTGTCCCTGGCTCCAGTTCTGATTGTCTGACTATCCCATTCAATACCTGGTAGATTGAAGTCTCCCCCTATTACAATAGTATGATCACGAAACTTCTTCACGACGTTCTGCAGGTTCTCTCTGAGGCGCTCAACTACTACGGTTGCTGATGCAGGTGGTCTATAGAAGCATCCGACTATCATATCTGACCCACCTTTGATACTTAACTTGCCGGCCGAAGTGGCCGTGCGGTTAAAGGCGCTGCAGTCTGGAACCGCAAGACCGCTACGGTCGCAGGTTCGAATCCTGCCTCGGGCATGGATGTTTGTGATGTCTTTAGGTTAGTTAGGTTTAACTAGTTCTAAGTTCTAGGGGACTAATGACCTCAGCAGTTGAGTCCCATAGTGCTCAGAGCCATTTGAACCATACTTAACTTAACCCAGATTATTTCACATTCGCATTCGCTAATAACTTCACTGGATATTATTGAATTCTTTACTGCTATAAATACTCCTCCACCATTGGCGTTTATCCTATCCTTGCGGTATATATTCCATTCTGTGTCTAGGATTTCGTTACTGTTCACTTCCGGTTTTAACCAACTTTCCGTTCCTAATACTATATGCGCACTATTTCCTTCAATAAGCGATACTAATTCAGGAACCTTGCCCTGGATACTCCTGCATTTTACCAATATTACGTTAACTTTTCCTGTTTTTGGTCTCTGAGGACGGACGTTCTTTATCAACGATGCTGATGTTCTCTCTGGTAAGCCGTCAGGTATTTTATCGTTTCGCCCAAGGGGGGGTCCCTCTAACCTAAAAAAACCCCGTGTGCACGCCACACGTACTCTGCTACCCTAGTAGCTGCTTCCGGTGTGTAGTGCACGCCTGACCTGTCTAGGGGGGCCCTACAGTTCTCCACCCAATAACGGAGGTCGATGAATTTGCAACCATTATAGTCGCAGAGTCGTCTGAGCCTCTGGTTTAGACCCTCCACACGGCTCCAAACCAGAGGACCGCGATCGACTCTGGGCACTATGCTGCAGATATTAAGCTCAGCTTGCACTCCGCGTGCGATGCTGGTTGTCTTCACCAAATCAGCCAGCCGCCGGAAGGAACCAAGGATGGCCTCAGAACCCAAGCGGCAGGCGTCATTCGTTCCGACATGTGCTACTATCTGCAGCCGGTCACACCCAGTGCGTTCAATAGCTGCCGGAAGGGCCTCCTCCACATTACGGACGAGACCCCCCGGCAAGCACACCGAGTGCACACTGGCATTCTTCCCCGACCTACCCGCTATTTTCCTGAGGGGCTCCATAACCCGCCTAACGTTGGAGCTCCCTATAACTAATAGGCCCGCCCTCTGTGACTGTCGGGACCTTGCCGGAGAATCGGCCACTGGCCCAACAGGCGAGGCATCCTGTGGTGGCTCGGAAACGATGTCATCACCACTAGGAAGCACCCCGTACCTGTTGGAAAGGGGTAAGGCAGCTGCCACGCGGCCAGATCCCACCTTCGCCTTTCGGCCAGGCACGCGCGAGCCCACCACTGTCCGCCATTCACCCTGGAGTGATGGCTGACCGGTAAGATGCTCACTGCCGGAAGACGCAGCGACATCAGGGGTTCCATGTGATTCCAGGGCCACCGAAGTAGGCATAGGTCTCACCACAGTTGCCCCAACGCCACTACGAGCCGACGCCTGCGCCTCGAGCTCGATGAGCCTAACAGACAAAGCCTCCACCTGCCCCCGAAGAGTGGCCAATTCTCCTTGCGTCCGCTCACAACAACCACAGTCCCTACACATGACTATGTTTACCCTACTCTATACGGTGACAAATTCCCAAGATAATCTTCTGATGAGCTACTCTGATAATCAAGAAACACTCACTGAAATACGAGACGCGAAAACTACGCTAGGTTTTCCCAGAAAAACTATTTAAAAGCTAAGCGCAGCAAATAAGTACAAAATAAATTTCTCTCCTAACGATCAAGAACTGTTAGTTTCTATGCAGAGCAGATAAACACAAATAGAATCCCTTCCTTAGTGGAAGGTCGTAAACAAAATGCAAAATAAACGCTTTATACAAACAGTACTCGCTGCTGCTGGTGCTCTCGCTCTGGCTGTCACAAGACAACTGCTGATTCAAGTGACTAGTGGCTAACGGCCGCGAAACAAACAAAAGACGGTTTTAGGGCGCTTTCTGTTCTAAACGATCAAGAAAACACTAAGAAACCTAACACGAAAACTACGTAAAGTTTTATCAAGAACTGTTAGTTACTATGCAGAGCAGATAAACACTAATAGAATCCCTTCCTTAGTGGAAGGTCGTAAACAAAATGCAAAATAAACGCTTTATACAAACAGTACTCGCTGCTGCTGGTGCTCTCGCTCTGGCTGTCACAAGACTTTTGTAAGCATTTCAAGATTCAGCCGTTCCTGCTCGTAGAAGAATATCGAATTGGTTAAGAACCTTCCGTGCAACTGCCAGTGCATCAAATCGAAAGCCAACCGGCCATCGAAAAACCGTCTGGACTCACGAGAACATCGAACGTATGCGTAGCAGTTTACAGACAAGACCTCGCCGCTCGTTACGAAAACATACCCAAACGCTGAACATTTTGCCGGCGTCCATTCATCACACAATCCGACGTGATCTGCATTATCATCCGTATAAATCAGCTGTGGCACAACAGTTAGACTCCGGAGTGTTATGTAGCCGCGCATGGTCGTCGTTTGTCCGATGTGGTATTTCATAAGCAAAACTGAGTAATATCTTACCTTGTGTAAAATGGTTACCTTTGTTTTGCGATTAGTTTGTGTCTCTTCAGTCCGGAACCGCGCTGCTGCTATTTGACTCTCAAAAAAAAAAAAAAAAAGTGTACCAAGTTCTGTGTGAATGCGGGAAAATTTATACTGAACAAACATTCCACACAATTGAAGACTGATGTACAGAACATGAGCACCACACAGGCTTAATGCAGCCCAACAGGTCTGCGGCAGCAAGTCAGTAAAAACTAAACTAAACTCTATCCAAACTGGCCTACTGCTGCTACGGTCGCGAGTTCGAATCCTGCCTCGGGCATGGATGTGTGTGATGTCCTTAGGTTAGTTAGGTTTAAGTAGTTCTAAGCCTAGGGGACTGATGACCTCAGATGTTAAGTCCAATAGTGCTTAGAGCCATTTGAACCATTTTTTTAGTTTGGGTCTTGTTCAAATGTGAAGTCGTCAAAACATTATGAAACACCCTGTAGTTTCGTTAAGACCTGTTCATACAGTAAATTTGTGGCTGAAAGACAATTGCAAAATCTCTGCAAATCAAGCCCTGTACGTCTTCGTTTTGAGCTCTCTGCTACTAAATATCTGAGACTGCGGTGCAAAGAATCTGCCCATCCATGTAACACGTTCATATTTTGAAACGTTCAGAACCTCCAGAATTCTGTTTATCAATTCAGCTCAGAATTAATTTTGAGGTTACCGTGTATAGAGCAGTAAATTCACTGAATTCCATCTCATACGGCATGCTACCCAAAAGGTCCCTAAATCTAACATTAAATGCAAACACATCATACAATATTTTTTATTCGCCACCGTCACCTTGAAAGTAACCCCGTTGGGAGCTCAGACACAGATCCGAGAGCTTCTGAAAGTCTTTTCTGGTCAGTGTGTTCAGCACCATTTGCGATTCAGCTTGAAACTTCTTTAGCGTGTCAAATGATCGTCCCTTCAACTTCATTTCCAACTTGGGAAAGAGAAAGAAATCATACGGGCCCGAGTCGGGAGAATACAACGGACAGGGAAGAACCGCCGTGCTGTTCTTTGCCAAAAACTACTGCACGATGGCAGCCGTATGTGGCGTCGCATTGTCGTGGCGAAGGAGCCAGTGATTCCTCCGCCGCTTCTCTGGACGTTTCCTTCTCACATCCCCGTGTAGCCGTCTTAGGACGTCGCGATAGAATTCTACTCTAACAGGCTGACCACAGGAACGATCTTGTGGATAATCCCATCAACCTGAAAATAAGTATCAGGATTTTCAAAGTGTTCCGTCAGAGGAAAGGTCTGGGAACTCCTCGCCTAGTGGCTTCGATCTAATTGGACATGTTTATTGTTGGCAGTGTTTCATTGTGACGTTTATTTGTGTCTGCGATTATTCAACGACCGTCCTGGGTGAACAGCGTTGCTGTATAAGCTTCTGTTTTAAAATTGGAAAAACATCCGCAGAAACACACAAAATGTTGGTGTAAGCATTCGATAATGACGCTTTGGACCAGGCACAAACGTATGACTCGTTTTAAAAATGGGCGGACATCTGCTGATGATGAACATTCGGGACGACCATCAACCGGCATTACACCAGAAAATGTTAGTGCTGTTCGTAATGTGATTGTGAAAAACCGTGGGCAGACCATCCACAACACACGTAGCATCGTCGGATTATCGTATTGCACATGTCAGGGGATTTTGTTAAAACAAATCGAACATGAGGACTGATACAAATTTGTACCACGAGTGCTGAGTGGCGATCAGAAAGAACATCGCAAGAATGTTTGCAGGGAACTGAAAGAGCTACTTCGAACTGACTCGGATTTTCTTTCTAAGGTCGTTACAGGTGATGAAAGTCGGTTTTGTGGATATGACCATGCAACTAAAACAGGGATCATGGCAGTGAAATAGCCCCATCACTTCGGCAAAAGAAAGGCCGTCAATTTCAGACCATCAACCTGTAGAACTTCTGGGTAGCACCTTGTAGAGCGTGAATAGAGCTGCAGTTCCAGACAGCCTGAGCGGTGTCGGTAAGCGCGATCACCGGGTGAGACATGGAGCGCTGGAACGCAAAACTGCAAGAAAGAAGAAGACACGCCAAATATAATGCAAGCCATTATGACTGCAGTACCAGCAAGAGTAACAAAAACTGAAATTTAGTTATTGTGTGTATACGGAATAGTAGGGGAATACATTTTTAAATGTGTAGCAAAATCAGGGGTACAGACTGCGAATTTAATACACAAAGCAATAATGGCGCTAAACCGGATGGGGCCGGCCACGGTGGTCTCGCGGTTCTAGGCGCGCAGTCCGGAACCGCGTGACTGCTACGGTCGCAGGTTCGAATCCTACCTCGGGCATGGATGTGTGTGATGTCCTTAGGTTAGTTAGGTTTAAGTAGTTCTAAGTTCTAGGGGACTGATGACCACAGCTGTTAAGTCCCATAGTGCTCAGAGCCATTTGAACCATTATTTGAACCAGGATGGGCACTGAGTCCAAAACTGAGCTTCGATCACCGATACGGTTACGTCATTCCATGCTGCTTGACATCTATGCCGAAGCTCATCAGAAAGGACAGCGAAAAATAACGCGAAATTAGCGGTTTTTAGAAGATATCGATAAACTTGTAATTTTGTCGTACGAAAATTTTTTATATCTGAGAACAGCATTTTACTAATATTCGTAAATGGTGGTCATCGATGTTGAAATGGCGTTTTGACTTCTAATCTCCTTAAATCTGACGTTCATGTATAATTTTAAAATAACAGTTCATTTCCTGCCTAACAAACGTTGATGTGACGACGACAGTAGCAGCGAATATGTCAGAAACTTACGCCGACTTTGGAAAAAAAGCACCGATTTTGGAAATACATAGAATGTGGCAAAAACACAGAATTTGGCAAAATACAACGCCAAAAATAGCATGAAATAGAACCGTATACGAAGCAAAGAATTTAGCAAACATCGCATTTTGGAAGAAACACAGAATTTGGCAAAAACAGCGAAATTAGAAAGAGACACCGAGATTTGCTAAAAAAAAGCCACATGATTTGGCAAAAAACACTGAATTTAGCAAAAACACCGAATTTGACCAAGATAAACCGCATTTATTAGAAAATACTAAACTTGGCAAAAAACACCGAATTTTATAAAGTAACATCACGAAATACTGCAATAAAAAGGACGCTTAATTCGGCAATAAAAACAACACCGAATTTGACAATACAACAACACCGAATTTGATAAAGAAACATCACGGAATTTTTCATTACAAAGGACATCATTCGGCAATAAAAACAACACCGAATTTGACAATACAACAACACCGAATATGGGAGAACACCGAAACTGCAAAAAACAACACCAAATTTGAAAAAAAACATCGAATTTGGCAAAGGAAACTAGCACTGAATTTACAAAAGACGACACAGAATTTAGCAAAAAAACGACACCTAATTTGTTAAAATAACCAACACTGAATTTCGGTTCTAGGCGTTACAGTCTGGAACCGCGCGACCGCTACGGTCGCAGGTTCGAATCCTGCCTCGGGCATGGATGTGTGTGCTGTCCTTAGGTTAGTTAGGTTTAAGTAGTTCTAAGTTCTAGGGGACTGTTGACCTCAGAAGTTAAGTCCCATATCCTCAGGGCCATTTGAACCATTTTGAACTGAATTTCGTAACCGAATTTGGCAAAATATAACATTGTATGTGGAAAAAGATCACCGAAATTGGCAAAAATAGCAACGAATGTGGCGCAAATAAGAAATTGACAAAATTGCAAGAATTTGGCCAAAATAACAACGAATTTGGCAAAAATATCAACGAATTTGACAAAATAACAACGAATCTGACAAAAATAAGTATGAATCTGGCAAAATATAAAAATGAATTAGTGAAAAACTGACACGTAAATTGGCAAAAAGTAGCCCGAATTTGGCTGTAAAATACAAGGTTTTATTCCTATCCCTACTCTTTATTCCTATCCCTACTCATCAGTAGTAGCGGCTGGTGAATGGTGGAGAAGCAGTCTTTCGGCAACACATCTTGTTGGAAGATGACGTCACCGGGACACGTCACAAATGTCCAAATTACTGGTGATACGGAACAGAGGTGATCGGGGCCCACGAGAAAGACAGGTCGTGGCGTGTACGTCACATCACGTGACACTGCAGGTCTTAAAACGGCCAGCAGCAGTCTCTGATGGGGAGCCATTAACTATTTCAGACAAGTTTAATAATTCTTGATTGCGCGTTTAAAAGGATGCAAGTTCTCGATAGCACACGATAAAATTAAGACCTTTATTCGGTACCTTTTCAATTAAAATATTGATTTCCCGTGGGCCGTGCAAGGAGCCGAGTGTTCGCGAAATGTGGCGGACAAGACTACTAGTGTGACGTCACAGGTTTGTTGCAGGGCCGTATATCTCACTGACCCGGAGAGATGATAGTATTGCGTACCGAGTGCCATCCCTTACCGTAACGCGAGGGGCCTAGGGGTCGCTGGGAGCGTACGTGACGTGACGAACCCATAGATTTCGTACTCGCGTGGCAGCAATGGGATCCTTACCAACACGAACGATAAAACGCAGTTCCAGTGGGCCGAATTCCCACATGTGCTTTTAGAAGTTTCTTCGTATTACACGAGACGTAACACGATTTTCTCACAAACAACTAGTTTTAAAATGCTTGTTCTAAATACACCGCTGTGTAATCTTTCTTTTGCGCTGGTCCTACCTACTTTGTGCTTTCCTGCTGACATAACAAACGCCTTTGTTCCATATTAATACAATGCGCATGAAGCATTAAACTGTCTCACTTACATAAGACACATACGATTGGTCCACAAGATACGGGGATGGTTCAAAATGGCTCTGAGCACTATGGGACTCAACATCTTAGGTCATAAGTCCCCTAGAACTTAGAACTACTTAAACCTAACTAACCTAAGGACATCACACACACCCATGCCCGAGGAGATACGGGGAAAGCAAGTATAAAAGAGGTATTACTCCAAGAGATTGCAATTGAACCGACTTTAAACGATGTGGTAGAAATAATTGCTTTACTAATGGAACAAGGTGAGATGGTATTCAAAAATGCACCGGAACTAATACGTGCATTTGGAAAAGTGGCGAGTAAGACGTGGTAACACAAGATCCGCCGAAATGATTATCCACTCCCCAATCGCGAAAGAATAGAAATAACCAAAATAAGATTCACGAATACGACTTCAAGTAACATCTAACGTTATAGTGGCGTTCACATGGCGCCAGGCTCTGTTAAATCCTTAAGGCATTTATTAATGGTTCTGCCAACAGTTGCAGTATTTCTTAGGCGGCTACTTTCGAACTTTGCAGCATCATGTTCAAGCCTGGTCTACTGAGACTGCAGTGACAGTGCCCGATCTTAATAATAAACATTGAGTGGCAACACGTGTTCTATAAATGTTTACAGGTTGAATCCCACAATCCACACATGCCTGTTACCAAGTCAAAATCAAAATCTGTCATTGATTTGGACTTGGTAACAGACATGTGTGGATTGTGGCATTCATCCTGCGAACATTTATAGGGCATACATTGCCACTCAATGTCTATTATTAAGATCGGGACCGAGCGCGGTAGCCGCAAGGTCTGGGGCGTCATATCACGGTCCGCGCGGCTCCCCCCCCCCCCCCCCCCCCCCCCAATCACCCGTCGGAGGTTGTTCGAGATCTCCCGCGGGCATAGGCGTGTGTGTCGTCTTTAGCGTAAGTTAGTTTAAGTTAGATTAAGTAGATTAAGTAGAGTGTACGCTTAGGGACCTCAGCAGTTTGGTCCCATAAGACCTTACCACAAATTTTAAGATCGGGCACTGCCTGTGCAGTCTCAGTAGACTAGGCTTGAAAATTATCCTGTAAGGTTAGAAAGTAGTCGCCTAATAAATATTGCAACTATTGACAGAACTATTAATAAACGTTTAAAGGAATGTAAATAAAGTTGCTGTTCCCTGTCGGCCACGAGGGGTTGCCGTGCGGTCCAGGGCGCATTGTCACGGTTCGCGCGGCTGCCCCCGTCGGAGGTTCGAGTCCTCCCTCGGGCATGGGTGTGTGTGTTGTCTTCAGCGTAAGTTAGATTAATTAGAGTCTAAGCCTTAGCAGTTTGGTCCCCTAGGAACAAATTTCCATTTGTTCCCTGTCAACGAAATGTTGAAGCTGAAGAAGTGTCAATTAAATTCAATTACAGAAGCGAGAACACTTACCAGCCTTCACAGCCCCAGGGTCAAAACCCACTGCCATGAAATTCTGCTTCTCTTAGCAGTCTGCATCTCGAAGAATATGGAGCCTCAATCTGTACTTCACCATTATCGGACCCTGAAAGCTTTCTGAACTTTTCATCTCCTCTGATTCTGGCGTCTCACCGAAAAAAAAAGAAGCCACCAAAAGCCGAGCCATCCAACCAGGGCTTGTTGATCTGTCAGAGAAAGGAAAATTATTGCCAAGAAACCCTCTCCTCTCTTCTGATGAGTACAAGAGAAGTCCGCGGCAAAATGTAGCCGCCAATCAGAGCTCTAGTCGCGTCGTTAGCCTGTGAGACAAGAGGAAATACTTTCGTCTTCCCCATCCATTCGAAGTACTTTCGGAACATCTGAACTAGATCACGAAAAAGGCGCGCGCTCCCACGGCTCACAAGCAACAGCCGTCGGCTTCGCAAATACGGCATGGGAGAAGCTCCATCATCAGTCAGAAGGCTGTCCACTCCACCGCATTCCAGTGAAATTTTAGCGTGAAGGACCACTGGTTTACCCGAAAAAGAGTGCGCAAGCGACTGCCCTACACAGTGTCCCGTGTATGTATTAACTGAGGGGGTCTCTATTGTCTGAGGAACAAACAGACCAGTTTGCCCATGGGACCCGCCACTCCGGCAAGAAGTGTGATGCCCAAGACCACACCAGAAGAAACATGATCCTATTTTAATAAAATATAATTTGCTTGTTCCTTGCTAAGTTAAGAGGAGCATCAGGGTATTGCAAAACGAATATACGGTTTTTAAGGCTTTATAGCATTTATTATATTCAACTTACAGTTTTAAATAACACGTCAAATGAAAAGCAGTTTTTCTTGAAATGTTCATTGTGTGCGCATTTGTCACATATCGAGCTGAAATGCGAGTTCTTTCCAAACGTTGATCAGTGTGTCTGGAGTAATTGTTGCAACAATGCTGTTTCTAAAGTCATGTAGATTAGCTGGTGGCGGAGACACATACACACGATCCTTTATGAAGCCCCGAATGTAAAAATTGCGTGGCGTCAGACCGTTAGTGAAAGGCCAATCAAGTGGTTGGGTACAGCGTCGTTTAAACACTGAGTTATGCCAGTGAGGTGGCGCACCATCTTGGTGCCAAATAAAGTTCAGCTTCTTCCAGTTGAGGAAAGAGCCATATTTATAGCACATCGAGGTAAGAAACACATGGTTACAGTTGCTTCACCGAAAAGGGAAGGCTCATGAACTTTCCGCCGGGATATGGCACAAAAAACATTCAATTCAGGGGAGTCTCGTGGGGATGTTCTGACCCCAAGATGCACACATTATGTTTGAACACATTTCAACTTTGCTGAAATGCCCACTCATCACTCAAGACGACGCGATCCAGAAAATCTTCATCGTATTGCAGCAACACATCGTTTGCAAAGTTAGCACGTAAACCGCAATCTGTAGGCTTTAGATCTTGTAACAACTGCCAATGATAAGGACGTAGTTGTAAGCGTCTCCTTGAAAATGTCGACACAGACGTCACTGGAATTGCTGATTCACGAATAGCCTTCCGAACTGATTGCTTGGGGCTATGCGTGAAAGACTCTCACTCATTCGACACATTCTTCAAATACTCTTGGTCGTTCCATGCTCTTCCCTCTGCTCACAGCTGCACAGATAAAACTGTTTGAGTTGCTCTTTCACTTCATGTGGCGTTTATAAATGTAAGTTGAATGAATAAATGCTAAAAAACCTTAAGGGGCTCCGGAAAGGCTCAAAATCATGAAAAGTTCAATTTTTACTTTTTTGCGTTTTCTGAATCTGCAGACTATTACCTTTTAATAGATATATAATTTCTTCAATTCCGAAGACTACAACTATTTTAAATTTTTTTTTGAAATGTGTTCTACATGGGCGTGACCCACTGTGGCGCTGTTAAACTGCTGTCAAATTGTGTTATTATTAACGTCCGTGTTCATCAGGTACATTTTAGTGATGTGAGATAAAGTATGTGTTGTGGCTAACCTGTGATGGTTCAATATATATCGCTGGTGTGATTGTCGATTGTTTCATGTTTATTTACTCTGTCGTTATCTCGAAAATATTCGTAATTAATTCTGTTTCTTGAGTCTCTGTTTTGTTGAAGTATAATAATGAATAAAAGTAAAGTTATTAGAAATCCTCTGAAGGCTTTTAAGAAAAGGAGAAATGTTGGAAAGCCAAAGGTATGTGTTATTACTGTAAACAATAAAGACGATAACCAAGTGAGTGAACCTAACCTCTCAAGTACACCTGCCCATAGCAGTCAAAGTGGGAAAGAAAATACTTCACAGAAGAAGCTTGGTTCAATGAGTGAAAACTATGAATGTTTTATGGGCGAGTCGGATGTGAATGAAATATTTGATATGTCGGTTCTCAAAGGAATTTTTTCAAACTGTGTAAGATGTATTCATTGTAGTGAAGTTGGTCTGGAACTCTCCATAATAAAGCACGTAGGACTTGCTAGTGAAATACAACTGAAATGTGATAAGTGTTCATACATGACCACCTTTTGGAACAGTGTTGCAGTAACTGCAACTGAAGAAAATGGTAGCAAAATCTACGAACACAACATTAGATTTGTTTATTCCTTGCGTTCAGTTGGTAAGGGTGCTACTGCAGGTGCAATTTTCTGTGGCATCATGAATCTTCCAAATCCCCCAACCAAGTTTACGACCTATAATAAATTAATAGGGTCTAAAGTAGAAGATGTCTGTATAGAATCTATGAAGAACGCTGTGGAAGAGGCAGTAATGGAAAATAATGGTAACAGAGATTTGACTGCAGCGTTCGATGGTACCTGGCATAAACACATCTCTTCATGGTGTAGTATCTGCCACCAGTATGTATACAGGGAAAGTTTTAGATGTAGCAGTAATATCAAAGTATTGTAGATGTCCACAAAAATATAAAGGTACACATGAAAATAATTGCAAAGCTAACTATAGTGGCAGTAGTGAAGGAATGGCGTTCTGAGGCGTGTGATAAAGTGCGATATGTTAATTACCTTGGTGACGGTGATTCTAAAAGTTTCAAACATGTTCAAGGACTGAAGCCCTATGGTGATGATGTTGTAGTGCAGAAATTTGAGTGTATCGGACACGTACAGAAGCGAATGGGAACAAGACTTCGGCGACTGAAAGCTTCGTACAAAAAACAAAAACTCAGTGATGGTAAAGGGTTGGATGGGAAGGGAAGGTTAACTGACAGTGTAATTGACAAAATACAGAACTATTATGGAATGGCTATTAGGCAAAATACACAAAGTGTCGACGAAATGAAGAAGGCTGTTTGGGCTCTTTTTTTTCATACTTCTTCAACCGATGAAAATCCCCAACATAGCTTGTGTCCCAAAGAAGAAGACAGTTGGTGTAAATATAACAAAGGATTGCTAACTGGTGAAGTGTACACTCATAAGCATAGTCTGCCTCATGCAATAATGGAGGTGATAAAACCTATTTTCAGAGACTTAGCAGCACCTGAACTGTTGAAAAAGTGTATTCACGGAAAAACTCAAAACCCCAATGAAAGTGTAAATAGTGTTATATGGTCGAGAATCCCCAAGACTGTATTTGTTGGAATAGAAACACTTCACTTTGGTGTGTATGATGCTGTTGCGACTTTCAATGATGGCAACATTGTAGGGTGCAAGGTATTTAGAAATATGGGAAACAAGATAGGTTCTAACATGGTACGAGCGATGCTTGCTTTTGACAAGGAACGCCTTCGGGCTGCAGACAGGGCTGTAAAGAGTCTAGAAATACAAGCAAGAGTAAACAGGAGGAGGAACAAGAGGAAGCTGGAGGAGGAGTTTGCAGAGGATGAAGCTAATCCATCCTATGGACCTGGAATGCACTAAAAAGTTAATCCAATCTTTGTCGCTCGATTCCCAAAACTTTTATTTTCTCATACTAATTACATGTTTTCTAAGGATCTTCCAAACATATTTGTTTCAAACTTTCAGTAAATGTTACACAGTACCTTCTGCATAATTTAACACAGCCTTTTTCCAAAAAACTGTATATTTTTGAATATATAAATAAAAAATTGCAAAAAAAATGTTGTGAATTTTCATAACAATTGAAAAAAAATCATCTTTAATAACTGAACTAAAATTTTGTAAAATCCCTGTGTTAAGTTGTAGCCCATATTCCAATAAATAATCTGTAAAAAGTTCAACTTCCTACCTCAAATACTTTGTGAGGAAAGATGTAATTTATAAGCGTTATTTTAACATTTCAAGTATAGGGCGTTCCGGAGCCCCTTAAAACCCGTATATTCATTTTGAAACACTCCGTATATAAATGTTAGTAAGAAAGAACCTAGCTACTAGGCTGATTGGATTATTACTTCTGTTCTGCTTACGCTTACCTTGAAATGCCTGGCGGAAATCTTAAACGAGTCTTCATCATAACAGGGGAATGTTCCACTCAAAAGTCCAAATAGTGAGACGTACACCTGCATCTTCCCTTTATTAATTTATCTCTTTATTATCTGTTGTCGGACACAATTTCCGTATTAGCTAGCTTGCGAAAGCAGTAAGAAGTACAGACCCGTATCAGTATTAAGTAATCACGAAAATTTAATAGAATGATACAGTTCTTTTCGAGAGGCCGATAACACTTGCAAACGGGTAGCAAGTGGCAAAACTGAAAGGTCAAGAAAGGCAGACATATAGAAGGTTCTGACAGATCCCTCAGTGCTCGTAAGATGAACTTTGGTTCAAATGGCTCTGAGCACTAAGGGACTTAACATCTATGGTCATCAGTCCCCTAGAACTTAGAACTACTTAAACCTAACTAACCTAAGTCATCACGAGGCACCCAGTCATCACGAGGCAGAGAAAATCCCTGACCCCGCCGGGAATCGAACCCGGGAACCCGGGCGTGGGAAGCGAGAACGCTACCGCACGACCACGAGCTGTGGACAAGATGAACTTTGTTTTCCCTCTGTATCGTTAGGCGTTGAAAGCTGATAATATATTTGGTTAGACCAAGCCGCGTGATCAACTGTAGAGAATGCACGGTGGCGACTTCTTTGTTGGATATACACTCATGTTTTTTTTTTTAAAAAAAAAACGCCTTGAACGAGTAGAGATAGGACGTTCATATTCACAGGATATGTACATTAGTATATTCTGCAGAAATGATTGGCACTTCAGTCACCTTAGTTCAGCATGTGTCCTTTTACCTAGTAAGCACAGGATCCGCCATGGGCCGTTGTAACTTATTCCGTGCGCGATGGCATCAACGCGTATAAGGCGCGAATGGCGTCCTGTGGTATACCCATCCATGCTGCATTCACTTGGTTCCAAAGTTCATTTGAGGCTGTTGGCATTGGGTCACAGCACTGCACTCGTCTTTTCACCATATCGCACACATTTGCGTCTGGCGACAAGTCTGATGATCTGGACGGCCAGGGAAAAAGGCTCACATCCTGTGACACTAAGAAGGAACGTGTTCGTGCAGCAAAATGTAGTCGTGCATTGTCTTGCTGAAAAATTGTGACCGGGTTGTTGTGCAGAAAGTATATGGCTGCGACTCGCAGAATGTCATTCACGTAGGTCCCACTGGTCACAGTGCCTTTGTTTGACACGCGCCAACTGTGATATATGATTGTACCCAATAGCACCCCAAACCATAAGGCCTTGAGTTGGCGCCTTATGTCTTGTGCGAATGCAGCCACTATGATGCCGTTCCCCCTGTCTGCGGCGAACCAAGATGCGGCCAACATTTTCAAACAAACAAACCCTTGGTTCGTCCGAAAACACTATGTGATGCCATTCCTGTCCCCGGTGATGTCGTTCCATACACCATTGCCATCTAGCATGTTTCTGTACATTCGTCAAAGGTAGGTGGAGAAGTGGACGACGCGCACGTAGCCCGTGCCATAGTAAACGGCGATGGACTGTCACCCCTGATAGTGTACGATGTGTTACATTGTTCCACTGTTGCGCCAGAGCCGAGGAGTACGCAGATCTGTCCTGCAGTGCCATTGGGATGAGGTGTCGATTTCTGGGGTGTTAGGGTGGGGGTGGTTTGGGTGGTGCATCACGTAGCGTTCTGTGGCCTTGCGTGAACCATTCTGCACGCACCCGTTACACTGCCGAAACACTTCGTCCCACACAGCAGCAATTTTCCGGATGGATGGATCCTTTTCTCTCATGCCAATAATGAGTCCTCTTTCAAATTCACTGATTGACGGCACGGTTCGCTTATATGCCTGCAAGTCATTCTGCAGATCTTCTCAAGTCACTCTGATTCATTGCCGGCCGGGGATGGCCGAGCGATTCTAGGCGCTACAGTGTGGAGCAGCGCTACCGCTACGGTCGCAGGTTCGAATCCTGCCTCGGGCATGGATGTGTGTGATGTCCTTAGGTTAGTTAGGTTTAAGTAGTTCTAAGTTGTAGTGCTCAGAGCCATTTGAACCATTTTTGAACCCTGATTCATTACCTCCGTTTTATAGCGGCTACAAGGGCCGCAGATACATTTTGCCAGTAGGTGGTGTTGCGCCGCGATATCGATGTTGACCTAGAACCCGCGGATGACAAGGTCAAATGTTAATCATTTCTGTGGAACATACTAATGTACATGTCCTGTAAATATGAACGTTCTATCTCTTGTCGTTCAAGGTGTTCGGTTTTTTTTTCTGGACGTGAGTGTACATACGTGTTTTGGCAGACAGGGTGACCGTTCTGCTTCAAGGCATAAGAAGCCGCTATCTACATACAGACAAGTACTTTCGACCTGTTGGTGAGTAATTTCTTTGCATCTGGCTTCTACATTTGCGGAGTTATCGATAGATTAGCGATTTATGATAGTTCAACGACGAGCTCATTAATGTCGAGCACAAGCTCTTATTGGTGAAGGATGAGTAAGAAAATTCGCCATGTACTTTCGCAAGAATCGTCTCGGCATTTTACTGCAGTGTTTTTGGGAAACAACGGAGAATCTAAATCCAGACAGGTGCACACGGATTCTGACCACCGTTATCCCGAATGCGAGAATCCGGCGCAGTACCACTGCATCACCTCTACCACTTGCGCCGAGTAGGCCTGTGAACTGTGTTATGTTCGTATTAAGCAGCATGTAATGTTCAGCAGTGCACTTCTTGTTTCAGTAGAGCAGTGATATTTGATCAAAAGAGGCTCTTATAGCTCATATAACTTTTACACAATGAAAGTATCTACAGACTGGATTCTCTGCAACAGTTTACCCACCAGAAATCGGCGTGGTATATGAACAGGAGTATTTGCTGCTTCCGGAAGCTGAGCATTGTTTGGTGTTGTAGCCATCGCTCTTATGCAGATTCTAGCGCAGTGGCACTGTATTTCATCTACTATGAAGATTACTCAGTTGATACCACTATGGTAGATGGAACCGAAATTGTATTGAGGTCGCACCAGCGATATGGCAGGTTGTGCGCTCCTCCAAGTTTGAGTCGACGCACGGAGAACGTTCATCACTTGTGCTGTTCTCCGAAGAAAATGCATGATATGGACATAACACGTCAGATGTGAACCGTAGGTTAGTCCCAGCAGTAGTTCAAAAAAATTTCAAATGGCTCTGAGCACTATGGGACTTAACATCTGAGGTCATCAGTCCCCTGGAACTTAGAACTACTTAAACCTAACTAACCTAAGGACATCACACACATCCATGCCCCAGGCGGGATTCGAACCTGCGACCGTAGCAGCCGCGCGGTTCCGGACTGAAGCGCCTAGAACCGCTCGGCCACCGAGGCCGGCAGCAATAGTACAGTCGAGATTACTAATATTATATGGTACCAGTTTCCTCTGTAGAGTATCTAGTTCTGTTTTTTTTATTTTTTTATTTTTGATACGGTTGCACACTCTAGCCTACGCAGGTATAGTGGAGAGACATGGCTGATAAGTATAGACATTTAGTATGCAAACTGTAACAGTTTAACTGTCGCTGGTGGAAAAGTTTCACTACTAGCAGTACACAGGGATTTAAAAAAAAAAAAATATAAAATAAAATAAAAAAAAACACTGACAAGCTTTAGGGACAGATTCCTTACACCAAAGCAAGAAAAAAATGTTTTGCAAACATGGGCTCTGAAATTCATCCCTTAAAAACTATGAGACTATGAGAACTTATTCATCTTCGATACCATGAAACACATTTCTTCTACTTCAAGCTCTTTGACTTCCATTCTTTGGGAGAAAATAGTAGGGACCAAAAGAAGACAAAATGACAAAATGTCTAGTAAATATGGGCTCTAAAATGCATACGTTAAGAGCCATGACCAGTTTTTCAGTAGACGACATGTGTTTCACACTAGTCAACACGAATTAAATGCTCATAGCTCTTATAGTATGCGCTTTACACTCCATGTTGACTGGACATTTTTTTCTTAATTTGGTCCATACTATTTCTTTTAAGAATATGGAAACACTATGCAGAAGAACTGTTTGATAGTACCAACAATGAACAAGTGATCATAGTTCTTAAGATGTGTTTTAGAGCCCATGTTTACAGCACTTTTTTTCTTGTTTTTGTGTAAGGAACCTGTCCATAAAGCTTGTCGGTGTTTTTTTGGGGCACTCTGTATACGATATACGTAATAACATTGGGCGGAGAATCGGTCCTTGTGGGAGGCCTTATGAAATTCTGCGTGGGTCCATTTTTATCGCTCAGCGGAATATAAGCGCAACGAATGTGAAGCAGCTCGTAGAGAGCAGTGACGATGGTATCTGGTAGTACAAGAGTGCGAAGCTTGTGTACTTGTTGAGGGACTTGCAGACTATCGTATACAACTACACAACTACACTACCCAGACACATTAATTTGACCACGTGTCAAAAGCCTGAGACGTGCAGAGAGAGAGAGAGTCTGTGAGGTTCTGGAAGGTTTCGAGAGAACTGCGAAGCCATGTAGACTCAAGTTCCGTGGCCATCTGTGATAGATTTCTCGGCTGAGGTCGCGAACAGCCCGCTCGAGGTGGTCCCATAGATTCTAGATTGGGTTCATATTCGGGCAATGTGTTCAGGATATTAGGGAGAGTTATCGTGGTGCTCTTCGAATCACGCGCGTACACTGCGAGCTGTGTGACACACTGCATTGCCCTGCTGATAGATGCCATCGTGCCCAGGAAAAACGAACTGCATGTAGGGGTGGACATAGACCCTTTTTTTATATATAGGATGGGACCCCTCCACGCCCATACCGTCGTGGTGACCAAACCAAAAGTTCTACTGTCACCTCCGTATAACATGTTAGTTTTCGAATCAGGAGTCACAGGATGGCGTCTGCGATGTTGTCCATGCGTCTGGGTAGGATTACTCATTGACGCGGTCCATCAGGAGACAGAAAGTAGACGAAAGCGATCGATGGGTAGCGGTTTGTAAGGGCAGAGGGAAAAAAGTGCCAAGGCAAGCGCCAAGGGAAAAAAAACCTCTGCGACAGTAGGACGGGTAATAAGGGCAGTAGCGGCTTGCTAGCTGCGACAGTGCATGCAAGGTGAGGTTATGTTAGTGTGAGGTAACGTGCATCGTTATCTTTTTTGTTGCGGGTGCTCGTTGTAGATGTGTCAGTCCAGGCGCTGCGGGCTGGGCTCCTGTGAATTCTCCTGGGCCCACTGCAGCGGCTTCGTCCCTGTAACAGTCCGAGGTTGTCATACATTAGTTGGCGATCGGCCATAGATCAGCTCACAGTGTAGGGGGTGCGTGTGGCTGGTTTGCGTGTTGTGTACAGTACGGCTTCCCTTCAATTGCCTGTTTTTCGAGCGTCTGGAGTGGCCAGTAGTAGCTGTGTTGCAGGGGCTCGCCAGTAATGTTGTGTTACCGTGTTATGGACCATAGATGTTTAGTTCCTTGCTAAAAGTGTCTTTGGTCTATTATGTTTCCGTCTATGGTTGTGGTCGTAGTTCCCCAGAGAAAGAATAAACTTTATGCGAGTGTCTCGTGTTTCTGTACAGTCGTGTGGAGAGTATCCCTAAGGATAGATGCATACTTGTACTGATCCATTGTATCTGATAGAATGACGAGATCACCCATGGAATGGCACGAAAACATTCCCCAGCTTATAACGCTCCCTCCTGGTTGCAGGACAGTTGCTTTCAGACATTTTTCGCCATACACGCCATTGACCATCCGTCTGATGGAGCATATAACATGATTCAGCAGTTAGCATAAATGCATGAACTAGGCCCCTGCTACGGAGGGCCATCCACACCAGCGTTCGCTGTACAGTCGTTGAGGAGAGGCTGTTGATAGCCCCGTGGTTCATCCGGGCGGTCATTTGCTCAACAGTTATGCCTCTGTTTTCCCATTTAGATCTCCGCAGTCGTCGTTCACCCCTGTCATCTGTGGCCAGTGGTGCATCTCAGTAGCCTCGGCGTCTGTTTTGGTTAGAGCTATTTTGCCTTGCACAGTATACTTTAACCACAGTGTAACGCGATAGTTTTCGAACTTAGCCGTTTCGGAAAAACTTCCAGCCTTGGCTCAAAAAGCAGTGATCATGTCGTTTTGCACATTAGATACATCGCTCCGTTTCCGCATTACGACAGCTACTACACTGTTTTCCGCGACTCCCCTACACGCTGTAAATACCTTCCAATGCTAGTGCTGCCACCTACCGTCTGTGAGTGGTTATTGCACATTGACGTCAAACATAGGCGATAGTCACTTGAATGTGACTGGACCTTGTGATACCGAGGTAGCTTTGCCGAACTAAAGCGGCTAACATGTTTATTTCACGTGATTCTCGTATTTTTCCCTTCCTTTTCTGATGTCATTTTGATTACTTGGCCGTAAGTGTGTTCCAGCCACCATCCAGCCGTGTTGTAACAGTAGGTTCCAGAGTTTTGCTGACAAATGTGCTTCACCCAATTGACCGACTCAACGTGACAAGACTCGTTTCCTTGCTTCAGTACGGTCACAATGATTTGTACGACTACATTTAATCGAGGATTTTGTAGTAATTCGTAAGCGTTCGAACATCAAGTAAAAATGGTATCAGTTTCAGGTTACTTGAAATTTCCATATTATAAATGGAGGTGCATAAAAAGTGATAATTCAGAAGGTTCAAATGAAATTGCTTCAGCTTTAACTAATGATGGGAAGATAGTGCTCACAAAGTCTTCTGTGGTATAGCTTCGATGCAGTGAGCATACTTTATGCATCAAAACTTCCTAACTTTTCGTCTTGCGCAAGCAAGCAAGACCTAGAACGACGTTCAAAAGTCACTTTTGGATTATTTCAAGAATGGTTTCACTCAGGCGTCGACGTGGTCTCCTCTGTGGCATGCTGTCTAAATTCCCTTAAAACTGATTTTTTTTTTTGCAGCAATAGCTTGAGATCATTCGTTCCAGGTCATTGTGAAGTAGGTGAGCTGTTTTCTCAGGAATGATTGTAGACGCTGCTTCCACCAATGCATCCAGTAACCAGTAATATGCCATACAACTGGGTGAAGTGTGATGGGACACTGGCCATTTCTCCTTTTACCCACGTCGAAGGATCTTCCAATTAGTCTTCGTCACAGTCTCATTTGCCTGGGCCCAGCTATCTGGAATGGACGTGGCAAATTTGCTGTCAACGTAAGACTGGATGACTATTAGATCCCATGAGTTATTTCAAGACTCTTCTGTCACATGTGAGATCGAGAGGTGGAAAACACAGAGATATCAACAGCTGAACTTCCTCAAGTTGGTGAAGGATCCATCTTGGGCGGAACGTCGATTAACAATAGTACTTTTTGATTTTCTGTTAAGGATAGAACAGCTGCATCGACTATGTCGACTGGCAGCCCTATCCTATAGAATTAATTAATACTACTAAATAATAAGTCTGGGAAAGGGGGCGATCTTATCTTTGTTATTGGAATGTTTCTGTTATTATTATTTTCATTATTGCAATTATTAATTTTATTTTTAACAGTTTGTTGTTTTTGTTTTATTATATTTACTAGTTTTATATTGTTTGGGTATTAACGTAAGTGTGGAAAAGGTTTCTAATTTTGGGTATAAACCATAGCGAAACACAGTGGAATCGGAAGATCAGTTTCTTGGTAACTGTAGAGGAACAAGGAAAATTGAGCAAGTAACATAGAAAAGACAGTTTGCGTTAAAACAAATTATGTATTTAGAAAAAACGGCCTGCAGTAGCTCATGGTGTGCAGAGCATTCAAAGCTACACCATTGTACCAGTATGCCAAACAGTTGTAAAGAAATAATATTAAAATATGTAAATAACGTTATAAACAGTGTTTGATATACCCAAGTGCAACCTGAAAGTATCGTTGTCTCGAGGGCTTCGTATCTCTTGTCAGTAAAAATGGGTTACGGCAGCATTCAAACAACTCCCCGAACCTCAGCCTTAAGGGACTCAATAATTAGAAAAGCGCCAGCAAGGTACTTGTGTGATTTGGAGCTAAACAAATTGTGACATACACCAAGTCAAACCAGAGCCAAGTCAAATAACGGTTGGACTCGCCTGCAGTGTAGGCTATCCACCGAGACACTTTAAAGTGAGCAGTTCAGTCCTAACTCGCTTAAACTTCGGTGTGAAATTTCAATGAGTATTTCAAACGATTCTGCTGCACCTGATAAAATTAATAATATTGTTTGGACAAAGTGTGTACATTTTTGATGGCTTCAGCCAGTTTGAAACAAGAGAGGAACGTAAACGTGTCGTTGAACCGCACTGCGTTGTTGATTAGTTGACCTGTTGACACTGTAAATAGCAGAGTGATTCGACGGTCCTTTTTGGGGAAAAGAGTTGAGTAAACTACGCGATGGAATACTCCAATGATGACGGGAAGTTAGGAATTAACGCGCCCAAAAAGCAGCAGTTTAGTCTAAATACCCATCTGCTTCTTAGCTTTTAGTTCGCACAGATGATGATAAAAATAATGGACAAGCATAAACCAACAATATGATACAAGAAGCTTCAATGTGTCATGCAGTGCCTTTCGTCTCTTAAGAGTGCATATTCAGGAAAAAATTTCATTCAACCGGAGATCTAAATTTGTCTCTTTCCCTCCGGTCTGTCGTCAGACTGTCAATTTAGTCTGTAAAGACCATCATCGGACCTGTTTAAAACATATCATAATATAATAAGCATCGTTTTTGTGTCAAAACTGCATCCCAGTTTTCTGTGAACAGCACCGTCGTTCAAGTATAACCTAGTTCGCTACGTATCATTAGTTTTCTTCGACGATGCCCATGCTAATTTTGATTTATATCTGATGAATTCTTCTCGGGTTATCAGCCGAGTGGTGGTGTCTTGTCGCAACGTTTCGACGAGTTTCGTACCCATTATCTTCTGGCGAAGTGTCCACATTTATATCTCTTGACGATGCCACTCTGGCTTAATTATATCAGGATACGTTTCAAACAGATCTGAAAATGGTCACTACAGACCGAAATCGTTAGACTGACAACAGTTTTCGTAGTCATAGACTGGAATTAGAGAAACAAATTCTGTGCTTCCTGGATTACTGTTTTTATTCATCACCATGTCGCAGATTGTAGAATCGAAGACTGACTTTAAGCTTTATTATATGAGACGTTTTTGAGGTGATGTGTCAGTGCTCCGTCTGAAATGTACCGGTTCAGCCACCTAGTTATGGGGGACAGTTGCTTAAACAAAAACGTTGGCGTATGTAACGTAACGTTACTTCCCACTAAGATGCAAACATACAATTCTGCCGACCGCAAGATGCTAATGCTTCATCCTCCGGTCGCGTCCAACGCGAGTTGCCGAATCGATGGACAGCGTGCTGTACCATAAGCCGACGAAACCCAAATGTACGTGTACTTGTGTCAGTGTTCTACTTGAGTGATCTTCGGGACTCTGCCTGTCTTCCGCAACAAAAGGTGACACTTAAACGCAGACTCGTTTGAATCTTACCGCTTTAGCACCTGCGACAGTAATTGTCAAGAAACGTTAGTGCGTTGATGAAATTTTTGTGCAGGATGTCGAAAGATTTTGCAGACTTATCTTATCGTTAGAGTCCAGGAGGTGATAACTGCGGACTGCGTGACAGAGAAATAACTAAAACAGGTTTGCATATCAAGAAAAGCCCCTTCCAACGCCCCGTATGTCCAAGAACGCATGGACATATCCATTTCTCAACTCGTTATTTGTTGCATGTAATCCAATCTCTGTCTTCCGCTACAGTTTTTACCCTCTACAGCTACTGATGCCTTAACACGTCCTGTCTTTTTGTCCCTTATTGTGTTTTCCATACGTTCCTTCCTTCTACAATTCTGAGGTGAACCTCCTCATTCCTTATTTTATTAGTCCACCTAATCTTCAACGTCCTTCTGTGGCACTACATGGCAAACGCTTCGATTCTGTTCTTATCGGCGTTTCCACTGACCACGATACATTCTTGTACTGAAATTTTTTTTCTCAAATTAAAGCCACTATTTGACGATGTAAAAAAACATGTTTGGAAAACTCGAGCGCAATCGTTATTGCTATCATCCCATGGTCGAAGACTGGTACACATCTTATTCAGCACCAGAATCCAGTTACCATTTAGTTTCACACCTTCCCACCATGAAAGGTCGTACAGAGCGGCAGAGGAAAAAAGGAAACAGAATGTTCCACAGCTCCTCCTAAACCAACAAAGCTTCATACCACTGCGGGCGGTAACAACCACCTTCCTCTCGAAGGTGTGGGGGTGAAAAAGAACGTAGCTCACGACACACAAATAGACGGACCAATACATAATTGATGCATAAATAGTTCGCCTCCTCGCTGTTATCTACTGCATGCACCAAACATTTTTCCTATTGAATTCCACAAGTATTTTATAGCTATTAAAAAGCCACAAGCACAAATTTTAAGCATTAACCGCACGATGTTAGGAATCTGTAGGGAGCTAGCAGAAATTTTTTATAATTTTTAGCCCTTTTTAAAAACCTGTTACACTAAAAAGTTTTTTACGTCAATATTTTTTAATGTACTGCGTTCTAATCTACAGTGTGGCCCAGTGTGTGATGCCTTTCGAAAATTTAGGAAGACATGATCTACCTATTTACATGCGTCTTATATTTGTAAGATTCACTGAAGAACCAAAGAAACTGGTACACCTGCCTAATATCATGTAGGGCTCCCGCGAGCACGCAGAAGCGCCGCAACACGACGTGGCATGGAGTCGACTAATGTCTGAAGTAGTGTTGGAGGGAACTGATACCATGAAACCTGCAGCGCTGTCCACAAATCGGTGACAGTGCGAGGGCGTGGAGATCTCTTCTGCTCTTCTGAACAGCACATTGCAAGGCGTCCCACATATGTTCAGTAATGTTCATGCCTGGGGAGTTTGGTGGTCATCGGAAGCGTTTAAACTCAAAAGATTGTTTCTGGAGCCGCTATGTAGCAATTCTGGACATGTGAGGTGGCGCATTGTCCTCCTGAAATTGTCCTAGTTCGTCGGAATGCACCCATGGACATGGATGGGTGCACGTGATCAAACAGGATGCTTACATACGTGTCACTTGTCAGAGTATTATCTAGGCGTATCAGAGGTCCCACACCACTCAACTGCACACGTCCCACACTGTTACAGAGCCTCCACTAGCTTGAACAGTCCCCTGCTGACATGCAGGGTCCATGGATTCATGAGGTTGTCTCCACACTCGCACACGTCCATTCGCTCGATACAATTTGAAACGGTACTCGACCTAGCAGACAACATGTCTTCAGTCATCAACAACACTCCAATGTCGGTTTGACGGGCCCAGGCAAGGCGTAAAGCTTTGTGTCGTGCAGTCATCAAAGGTACTTGACTGGGCCTTTTGCTCCGAAAGCCCATATCGTTTCGTTGAATGGTTCGCACGCTGGCACGTGTTGATGGCCCAGCATTGAAATCTGCAGAAATCTGCGGAAGGGTTGTATTTCTGTCACGATGAACGTTTCTCTTCAGTCGTCGTTGGTTCTGTTCTTGCAGGATCTTTTTCTGGCCGCAGTGATGTCGGAGATTTGATGTTTTACCGGATTTCTGATACTCACGGTACACTCATGAAAAGGTCGTACGGGAAAATATCCACTCCATCCCTATCTTGGAGATGCTGTGTCCATCGTTCGTGCGTCGACTGTAACACAACGTTCAGAGTCACTTAAATCTTGATAACCTGCCATTGTAGCAGCAGTAACCGCTCTAACAACTGCGCCAAAAGCCTGTCTTATATTTACGTTGCCGACCGCAGTGCCATATTCTACCTGTTTATATATCTCTGTATTTGAATACTCGTGCATATACCAGTTTCTTTGACACTTAAGTGTGTATCCAACTTTTGAAAATGAGAGTTCTTTCTGACTTCCAATAAACTTTACACATATTTTAAAACTTTTACGAAACTTCTTCTTGCTCACAGTCCCACAAAATAATGAAAGGAAAAAAAAAAGTTTATCGCTTAATACATATTCGCTGTACATTCAGTAAAACTGCCGCATTGGGCATGACCTTTTAATTTACTCTCTCTTTAGTGAGTGATAACTCTATATGTAACATATTTTTCAGTGTCCACATATACCACTGAATGTACCTGCAAAATTATTTCAGTGTACGACATATACACTACCGGCCATTAAAATTGCTAAACCACGAAGTGACGTGCTACAGTCGCGAAATTTAACCGACAGGAAGAGATGCTGTGATATGCAAATGATTAGCTTTCCAAAGCATTCACACAAGGTTGGCGCCGGTGGCGACACCTACAACGTGCTGACACAAGGAAGGTTTCCAACCGATTTCTCATACACAAACAGCAGTTGACCGGCGTTGCCTGGTGAAACGTTGTTGTGATGCCTCGTGTAAGGAGGAGAAATGCGTACCATCACGTTTCCGACTTTGATAAAGGTCGGATTGTAGCCTATCGCCATTGCGGGTTATCGTAACGCGACATTGCTGCTCGCATTGGTCGAGATCCAATGACTGTTAGCAGAATATGGAATCGGTGAGTTCAGGAGGGTAATACGGACCGCCGTGCTGGATCCCAGCGGCCTCGTATCGCTAGCAGTCGAGATGGCAGGCATCTTATCCGCATTGCTGTAACGGATCGTGCAGTTACGTCTCGATACCTGAGTCAACAGATAGGGACGTTTGCAAGACAACAACCATCTGCACGAACAGTTCGACGACGTTTGCAGCAGCACGGACTATCAGCTCGTAGACCTTGGCTGCAGTTACCCTTGACTCTGCATCACAGACAGGAGCGCCTGCGATCGTGTACTCAACGACGAACCTGGATGCACGAATGGGAAAACGTCATTTTTTCGGATGAATCCAGGTTCTGTTAACAGCATCATGATGGTCGCATCCGTGTTTGGCGACATCGTGGTGAATGCATATTGGTAGCGCGCAATCGTCATCGCCATACTGGCGTATTACACGACGTCATGGTATTGGTTACACGTCTCGATCATCTCTTGTTCGCATTGACGGCACTTTGAACAGTGGACGTTACATTTCAGATGTGTTACGACCCGTGGCTCTTCTCTTCATTCGATCCCTGCGAAACCCTACATTTCAGTAGGTTCATGCACGATCGCAATTTGCAGATCCTGTAGGGGCTTATCTGGATACAGAAAATGTTCGACTGCTGCCCTGGCCAGTACATTCTCCAGATATCTCACCAACTGAAAACGTCTGGTCAATGGTGGCAGAACAAATGGCTCGTCACAATACGCCAGTCTCTACTCTTGATGAACTGTGGTATCGTGTTGAAGCTGCATGGGCAGCTGTATCTGTACACGCCATCCTAGCTCTGTTTGAGTCAGTGCCCAGGCGTATCAAGGCTGTTATTACGGCCAGAGGTGGTTGTTCTGGGTACTGATTTCTCAGGATCTATGCACCCAAATTGCGTGAAAATGTAATCACTTGTCAGTTCTAGTATAATATACCTGTGCAATAAATACCCGTTTATCATCTGCATTTTTTCTTGGTGTAGCAATTTTAATGGCCAGTAGTGTAGTTCAGAAGATATGACATAATAAACATTGAGCTGTGTGGAAACGGAACTGTGATACAGGTCAAATATGTGTTCAAGTACGTGTCGGATATGTTAAATATACGTTACTTCTGCGTATGTGGGCTAAACCATGGATGAAAGCTCTTTTGAAACCCCTGGTTCGAATTCAAGTAAAATTTGTGCGCATGTTACTTATTATCTGGAAAGAAATAGTGTGTGGGTAAGAACTAGCAACTTCGTATTGGGGTGGGGAGGTGGTGATAACGTGGAGAGAGTAGGAGGGACGAGGATATGGTCAGACAGAGAGGAGGAAGGGGGAGGGGGAAAGAAATGGGGCAGGAGGAGATGGACCGAGAGAGGGGCAGAGGGAAATGGACAGAGAAAGGATAGAGGAGGAGATGGACAGAGGGGGTGGGGGGTGGGGAGGAGTTGGGTAGAGAGATGGGGGTGGGAGCAGGAGACGGACAAGTAGAATTGAAACAAATATATATCCGGGCAACGCTGGGTACTCAGCTAGTATTTTAAAAGGTGTGACTTTCTGGCAGTGAAAGTTTTCGTTTGATTTTAAACTAACTTCCCAATGAGCTAGAGCCTTGAATTTTAAACATAGTTGAGAATGGGATGACAACGTAATATTATTTCTCTTTTCTGTCGATCTGTTTGGTAGGGGGGGGGGGGGGGGGACGAAAATGATTGGAACGCCTGACGTCTCAGCGGAGTGTTATGCGGGTAATATTGGAACATGTGCCAGGTGACAGTGGATGGACGCAGCTGTTCAGAGAGAGGGGGGAAAGGAGATGAGCAGATGGAGGGGGAGCAGGAGATCAGTGCATAGATGTGACATACGGCCGCGGGCAAAAAGCTTATAGGTGCAAGGAGATTCGTCTACCTCTATTGATCAGTCTTATGCAGCACACAATGCCTTCAAAAACCACACACAAGATTCTCGCATTCTCTCGCTCACTACTACTCAAACTATTAGCTCTACAGAAAAATGAACAGCATCTTCTGTAGGAAATTTAATGCAGCTAAATTTTGTACTGGGTTTTGACGGGAGGCCACAGTTTTCAAGTTGTTCACGAAACATGTGTTTGAAAGTCACTTCTGTATATTTTTCTTGCATTCGTATCCCAGTAAGAGATTTAACTACATTACATTTGCTACAAAAAGGTCATTTTTTGTGTGGAACTAGTAATGTAGGTGTAGTGAATGAGAGAATATGAAAATCTTGCATGTGGTATTTGAAGGCGTTGTGGGCTGCATAAAACCCACCGATATGGGCAGCTGAATCACTCTCTCTCTCTCTCTCTCTCTCTCTGTGTGTGTGTGCGCAATTCAAAGAAAACATCTCATCGAAATGTTTAAAATCCGTCGAGGAATTTCTCGTGCACAAGTCAAAAATGCAGAAAATAATTATTTAAATAAAATAAATGTTTAGTATAAGTTTTTAAGTGTGACTAAAAAGTATATAATAATTTCTTGTAGCTGCACACAGATTGCTAGGCCTACACAGTGCTAAAAATTTGTGCTTGTGAGACTTTATGAGTTCATAACCTGGTAGGAATTATAAGTTTTTAGATGTGACTAAAAAGTATATAATAATTTCTTGTAGCTGCACACAGATTGCTAGGCCTACACAGTGCTAAAAATTTTTGCTTGTGAGACTTTATGAGTTCATAACCTGGAAGGAATTATATAGTTTCATCTGTGTGCTTTGGTAGTTTAGTTTTTGAATTTCTGTGCGTTAATTTAATGTTTAGTAGACACAGTTCTCGCGTTTTGCTTGCTGTCGGGAAGTAACCGATTTTGTAACATTTTACAAGGTCCTAACCAGGAGCAAATTATTTAGTCTCATCTGTGTGCTTTCGTAGTTTAGTTTTTGAATCTCTGAGTGTAAATCTATTTTATTAGAAACAGTTCTTCTATTTTCGTCAGTGTCTACATTAAAGTTTCGTAGCACGTGTCGACAGTCGTTTGTTTGTCTGTGTAGTGTAGTTTTCCACCGTCTTTAGTGTGGATAGGGGCTGTGATTATCGTGTATGGATGTGAGATGAGTTGGTGACACTTTGCTCTCAGCTCCAGGCTGTGTTGGCTTTGGTTACACAGCTTGGGGCTGCAGTGGATGGGCATCACCGTTGTGGACCGGCCATGAGTATGCAGTGGACTTCCAGCACAACCTACGAGTCCGCCGATCGGTCTGCACTGGTCACCAGCCCAGTTACTGCTCACATTGAGCTTGACTCCCTATCCATGGTCGAGTGGGATGCCACCTCGGGACGTGGCAGGCTGCAACAGACTTCCTGGGGGGCTGAACGTAAGGCCTCGCTGATTAGTCTGACAAACAGCCTTGGGTGTTATCTGTGGCTGACTGTCCCTCAGCCAATGCAGTCGCTTTTTTTGTTTCAGAGAAAACCTCTCAATCTGCAAGATCCGGGCAGTCGCAGAGGGTGGGATTTTTTGTTGTCGAGAGCTCCAATGGGGCCTTCTTAGGGACATGGCTGCCAAGAAGGGGAAGAAAGCCAGTGTGCACTCCGTATGTATATCGGGTGGAGTCATTCCAGATGTGGAGTAGGTCCTTCCTTGAGGATGCCATGAAGAGCACAGAATGCAGACACCGCAGGTGGTGGCTCATGTCAGTACCAGTGATGTGTATCGCTTTGGATCGAAAGAGATGCTCTCTGGTTTCGAGCGGTTAACAGAAGTGGTAAGGGCTGCTAGTCTTGCTTGCAGAATGAAATCAGAGCTCACCATTAGCAGCATAGTCGACAGGACCGATTCCACACCTCTGATACCGAGCTGAGTGGAGGGTCTGAGTCGGTGGCGCAGACAGTTCTGCGACTGTGCAGGCAGCAGATTCCTCGACATGCGCCATAGAGTGGTGGGGTTTCGGGTTATGCTAAATAGGTTACGAGTCCACGCAGGAGGCGGCTACGCGGGTAATATGGGCTGTGTGTCGTGGACTGGGCGGCTCTTTAGGTTACAGGGTATCGCGAAAACAAAAAAAGGCTTCAGTCTCAATGAGCGCAGGTCGGACACAGAAAGAATGTAGATCTATAAACCATCGATATAACAGCTGTAAAATGTCGTAGCTGTTTTGGAAAAGTACCAGCGTTCTAAGCGCTAATAGAAAGCACTGTCGCTCAAATTGCTACAGGCACTGAAAGCTGGCTAAGGAAAGAGATAGGTTCAGCCGACGGCCCTGTTTGTTGGTGTTAGAAGTAGTTTATCTTGTAGCGAAATTGAAGTTGATAGTTCCTGTGAGTTAGCATAATCAGAGGTCATTCTCGGCGAGGAATACAACAATAATTGGACCGAATAGTAAACTGTTCTGAAAACAGACTTGACCTCTTAGCAACAGATAATCCTTGGCCAATAAAGAGCACCAAAACGAATACTGAACACAGGGTTGTCGTAGCGAGACTGAATATTGTAACCCCCAAATTCTCCAACAAATGAACAAAAAATATAACTATTCAGAAAAAGAGAAAAAAGTCACTTTTCGCCTTCCTGAGAGACAATCTCCACTCCTTCCCAATTGACAATGTAAGTGTAGACCAGATGTGGCTTGAATTCAAAGAAATAGTTTCAACAACAATCGAGAATTTTTACCAAATAAATTAACAAACGACAGAGCTGATCCCCCTTGGTACACAAATGAGTCAGAACTCTTGCAGAAAGAACGAAGAAAGCGTGCCAAATTTAAACGAACGAAAAACCTCCAAGATTGGCGATCTTTTACAGAAGCTCAAAATTTAGGGTGGGCGTCAATGCGAGATGCTTGTAATAATTTCCACAACGAAAGTTTGTCTCGAAACCTGGTAGAAAATCCAAAGAGATTCTGGTCGTATGTAAAATATGCTAGCGGCAAGAACAGTCAATGTCTTCTCTGTGCGATAGCAATGGAAATACTGTTGACGACAGTGCTGCCGAAGGAGAATTACTAAACACAGCCTTTCGAAATCTCTTCATCAAAGAAGACGATGTAAATATTCCAAAATTCGAATCAAGAACAGCTGTCAACATGAGTAACCTTGAAGTGAATATCCTCGGAGTAGTGAAGCAACTTAAATTACTTAATAAAAACAAGTGTTCCGGTTCAGACTGTACACCAATTAAGCTCCTTCCAGAGTATGCCGATGTAATAGCTCCATACTTAACAACCGTATATAACCGCTCGCTCGACGAAAGATCCATACCCAAAGACTGGAAAGTTGCACAGCTCACACCAATATTCAAGAAAAGCAGCAGAAGTAATCAACTAAATTACAGGCCCATATCATTAACGACGATATGGTGCAGGATTTTGGAACATATATTGTGTTCGAGTATTATGAATTACCTCAAAGAGAACGGTTTATTGACACAACTAGCTCTTTACACACACGACATGTTGAGTGCTATGGACAAGAAATTTCAAATTGATTCCATATTTACAGATTTCCAAACAGATTTTTGACACTGTACCACACTAGCGGCTTGTAGTGAAATTGCGTGCTTATGGAAAATCGTCTCAGTTTTGTAAGTGGATTCGTGATTTCGTGTCAGGGTAGTGGTTAGTGTTTAACGTCCCGTCGACAACGAGGTCATTAGAGACGGAGCGCAAGCTCGGGTTAGGGAAGGATTGGGAAGGAAATCGGCCGTGCCCTTTCAAAGGAACCATCCCAGCATTTGCCTGAAACGATTTAGGGAAATCACGGAAAACCTAAATCAGGATGGCTGGAGGCGGGATTGAACCGTCGTCCTCCCGAATGCGAGTCCAGTGTGCTAACCTACTGCGCCACCTCGCTCGGTTTCGTGTCAGAGAGGCCTCAGTTTATAGTAACTGAGGGAAAGTCATCGAGTAAAACAGAAGTGATTTATGGCGTTCCCCAAGGCAGTGTTATAGGCCCTCTGTTGTCCCTTAGCTATATAAATGATATAGGAGACATTCTCAGCAGCCGTCTTAGGTTGTTTGCAGATGATGCTGTCGTTTATCTTCTACTAAACTCATCGGATGATCAGAACAAATTGCAAAATGATTTACTTAAGATATCTGCATGGTGCGAAAATTGGCAAATGACCATCAATAATGAAAATTGTGAGGTTATCCATATGAGTACTAAAAGGAATCCCTTAAACTTCGCCAACGTAATAAATCATTCAAATCTAAAGGCTGTAAATTCAACTAAATACGTAGGAATTACGATTAAGAAAAACTTAAATTGGAAATAACACTCAGAAAATGTTGTGAAGAAGGCAAACCGAAGATCGCGTTTTATTGGCAGAACACTTAAAAGGTGCAACAGGTTTACTGAAGAGACTACCTACACTACGCTTGTATGTCCTCTTTTGGAGTACTGCTTAGCGGTGTGGGAACGTTAGCAGATAGGATTAACGAAGTACATCGAGAAAGAAGAAGATCAGCAGGTTTTGTATTATCGAGAAATAAGCGAGAGAGTGTTGGACATGACACAGGATTTGGGATGTACATCTTTAAACCAAAGGCTTTTCTCTTTGGAGCAGGATCTTCTAATGAAATTTCAAACACTAACTTTCTCCTCTGAATGTGAAAATATATTTTTGACGCTAATCTGCATAGGGAGAAACGATCATTACAATAAAATAAGGGAAATCTGAGCTCGCAAGGAAAGATATAAGTGTTCGTTTTTTCCTAGCGCTGTTTGAGAGTTAAATAACAGAGAATTACTGTAAAGGTGGTTCGATGAACCCTCTGCCAGGGACTTAAGTGTGATTTGCACAATGACCACGCAGATGTAAATTTTTAATAGCTATGCCAATACTTGTAAGATTTATAACGGAAAACGTCGGGCACTTGCAATAAATAACAGGATGTGAACTACTCATACGTCATTTGTGTATTGCAATTGCCCCACGTTATAAATCTTACAAGTGTTGTCATAGGTACTGAAAATTCATAAACATAAACTTTTAGGAATATCTGTGTGGAGCTAGGAGCCTGTATGGGGCTAGGAGAAATTATTTTATACTTTTTAATCGTATCTGAGAACTTGTTTCATTAAAAACTCATTTTTATTTAAATAGTTTTTCAGTTTTTCTTTCTCCCGTCACTGTTAAATTTAAATCGCTTTCTGCTTTCGGATATCTGGTCTGTTTTGTGAGAGAACACAAGCAGAAGACAAATCAAATTCTCACGAAAAATTTGCAGTTCGTAACGAAAACAAAGTAATCAATAATATAAAGGTTATGGAGAAGCAAAATCCATTACTACAACACAGGTGAGCGTAGCAAGAATAGGTCAACTTTCGTTGTTAGCAGATGACGTCACAAGCCTCAGTTTCTGGCCACGTTAGGATTTTAAAACTCTACACTTGGCACAGTCAATTGATCACTGATGTCACAGACCGGCTGACAGTGTGATTGGCGGCTCGTTTACATGTCGGCAAGTGAAGTGTACCCATCACAAGCAGTCGAATTTGACCGGACAGTCGACCGTGTGAAACGAGCTTTGCGTGAGTGGTGTTCGAGTTATTGCCTGGCTTCCCTTATTATGTTTGATTTCAGACTTGTTTGAATCTCATCGCTGTTGCACTTGCGGATGACAAGAAGGTTTTCAGTTAGTGCAGCACGGATATTTTCATGCAGTGTGTCGAAGTACTTCGGAAGAGACCAAGAGGGGCTCATTGTGGGATATATGGCGGAAAAATTACAACAGATTTCCATCTGCTCGCGAGTGCAGAGATGAGAAATACTGATTTTTAACAACGTCTGAAGAAACAGACGCCGGCCGTTGTGGCCGTGCGGTTCTAGGCGCTGCAGTCGGGAGCCGAGCGACCGCTACGGTCGCAGGTTCGAATCCTGCCTCGGGCATGGATGTGTGTTATGTCCTTAGGTTAGTTAGGTTTAATTAGTTCTAAGTTCTAGGCGATTGATGACCTCAGAAGTTAAGTCGCATAGAGCTCAGAGCCACTTGAACCATTTGAAGAAACAGACATTGGCACGATCTTGCAACTGCAGCTGAAGTGGTCAAGGCGGCCGCTCGCGATAAGTGAGAAATCCGGGTTCGAGTTCCGGTCTGACACAACTTCTCATATGTCACCAGCAGCCAATATCTTCATTTCTAATGCAGATAATGGAAGAAAGATTTCGCTATTGCGAATAAATTTCATAAAAGAACGAACTACGTAACTTATGATTATCCCTTGTACATAAAAATGAGAACATATCGTATTGTAACATTCCTGCAACCACAGCAATTATAATAAAGGAGAACTTCTATATGTAAACATAAGCTTGGTATTCCCTGTCTAGATACTATTTAAAAAGTTTGTGACAGTTGCGCGGTTTATCATTCCCCTTATGAACCCTCAGTTTAAATTTCACTGACTATACGAGGTTCACTTCATCTAATCTATGTATAGCTCTTGTTTGCATCTAAATTACTTTGTAGTTGCAAAAGTATAGTTGTTTAATTAGTTCAGATGGCTCTGAGCACTATGGGACTTAACTTCTGAGGTCATCAGTTCCCTAGAACTTAGAACTACTTAAACCTAACTAAGGACATCACACACATCCATGCCCGAAGCAGGATTCGAACCTGCGACCGTAGCGGTCGCGCGGTTCCAGGTTGTAGCGCCTAGAGCCGCTCGGCCATTCCGGCCGGCGTTTAATTAGTAAGAGGTTTAGTTAAATATCTGCATTTAATGAGAATGTATAATTCACTGCAAGTGGTTTATTCGGATTGTGATAATGATAACAATATCAGGTTGTACATGCACTTAAATGTATGGAAAATGAAGCCACAACAGAACACTCTGTAGGCTATAGGCTAAAGAAATTTGATTTAAGTTTCTGTTCTCCTCTTGTTGGGACGTCAACGTCTCAAAGCAAATGTTACCTGTTAGTAGGTACTTTCTGACAGAACGAATGGGTGAAGTTTCGTATCATTATTTGGCATAAATAATAATACCTAATAATAATACTTCTTAATATGGTACAGTTAATCTTCGTGTTTATCAATGTACTTGATATTTATGTTACTGCTGCACGTCATCCGCACTCTGAATTGAAAGCAGCGTTACGAAAAATTTTGCTTGGGCATGAGAAAACAAGAGGCAGTGTGGGTCAGTATTTCTACAGGGGACTTCTAAGGACTTGTTGAGTCGATGCCAAGTCGAGTTGCTGCACTACGCTGCGCACAGTATTAGAAGGTATTCCACGACTTTTATCACTTCTGTGTACTTCGGCCTGTACGACTTCTCCTAACGACACGGAAGTTCTCCTCCATACCTTGCATGACTAACAAACTCCTGTAAGGAAGTCTTGCCTGGTTAGCTCAGCAGTTACAAGCAAAAGGCAAGATTCCTGTCTACGAGTCTCGATCCGGCTAGGATGTTTCAAAATAGTGCACACTCCGCCGCAGTGTGAAAGATTCATTCTGGCAGGTCCTCAGTTGTCCCCAAGAAGCAGGTCCTAGCAAAATACTAATTACAGTACAGGAGATGCAACTTGGGTACTGCGTGTAGCACACACGGTCTGTCCTTCAGCTAAGGAGCCGCGCTGCCACCTAGCTTTGAAAATAAAATATCTCGGCTGATTAAAAGTTATGTGTATTCAGAGTTCACGAGGACTACCAGGAGTACAGGACTGATTCGTTTGGCTTATTGCCAGGTTAGTCGACCTACGGGTCGACGTCGGTATCAGCGATACTCAACGAGGTCGCTAGACAAAAATGACATCACGTATCATTCTGGAGACAGCAGTCATGATTCTACCAAGCATTAAATAACTGCATCTGTGGAATATTAATGGAATCGTCTCGGGTTATCAGCGGAGTGGCAGCGTCGTCTTGAACTAATGTTTCTACGAGTTTATTACTTTTCATCTTCACCCGTGAAGATAACGATTAGGAATCTCGTTGAAACTTTGCTCCAAGACAGCGCTGCCACTTAGCTGGTAACACGAGAAGATTTCACCAATGAAATTTTCCCAGAAATCTTATACTCTCATATATTAAATACCGGTATAATTATTTAAATAAAAACTTTTTAATACAAAGCGTTTTTAAAACGGACTAAAAATTTACAGTAATTTCTCCTAGCCCCATACAGCATCCTAACCCCATTTAGCTAGTCCCGAAAATTTACGCTTGTGATGTTTTTATTGCTATGAAAATACTCGTAGAACGAAAACATGGGGCGCATGCAATAGACGATAATAAGGAGGTGAACTGTTCATACGTCATTATGTGGTGAACGTACCCCACGTTTTTCGCTCTAAATTCTACAACTATTTTCATAACTGTTAAAAATTCACAAACACGAATTTTCAGGGCTATCTGTATTGGGTTAGCAATTCGTATACAGCTAGAAGATGTTATTTTATACTTTTGAGTCCTTTTTTATTTAGATAATTATTTTCTGATTTTTTGTCTCGTGTGTATCAAATTTTTCAATAGATTTCAAACTTTTTGATGGGATTACAACAGAGACATGTGGCAAGTTTCAGGGTTACTTCAGTTTCTCTTCACCTGAGTCAACCAATCCATTGCTTCCTGCTATAACTATCTCAAGGAAAGACCTCGAAGATAAAACTTAGAGAGAACCGAGTTCATACGAGGACTTACCAGCAACCGCTCTCACCATGAAACATTCGCGGGTAGAACAGGAAAAGGGGGAAATAACAGTGGTGTACAAAGTACCATCCGCCACCTACCAGACACGAAAGCGGGTTAATATCGCATTGTGGTCGAGTTCTGAGCTGTATTGAAAGTTTCATGTCACTAACTCATCGGGAAATGATAGCGGTAAATGAAGTACTCTCCGCCACACACCAGACAAAACGCGAGTTAACATTGCACTGTAATCCAGTTCTGTACCATGTTGAAAGTTTCAAATCTCTAACCAATCCTGAAATAATTCTTTGGTTGAATGACCGGCATGTATTTTCCTTGTGTTTCCATTTGTTTATTATCAACTCCAGCTAGAGGACGAGCTACATTATCCGGGTTCTTGCACTGTGTGCTAGCACATGAGAGTAAGAGTTAGTTTTGTGTTACTTTTTAATGACCTTCTTATGTGAATGCTCCACTTTGACATGTCCTGGAGCAGGTCTTGAGGAGAGGAAGTAGATTACCAAATAAAGAATATGAGGCGCTATTTATAAAAAAGCCGTATTGCCGTTCATATCTTTGTAACGAACCAAGGTCGCAAGAAAGGCAGTCACTCTGGTTAATGACACACTGGTAAGTAAATAACATTTGCTTGATACACTTTTTATTTCGTTTATGGACGAAAAATTGTTTGGAGTGACCAAGGTAAATGGGACACCCTGCATACGAAGGTACCACATAAACAGTATGTGGGTGTAATGCCGCAATAACTCCGGTATAAATGCATAGTCATTCCTCTAAAAATTTTTACAGTTGTTTGCATTAGGTTGGTGCATAAGTTTGTAGCATTTTTGTTTTGCATGTTGGTATTCCGGTTGCTATGGGTTTATGTATCGATTCTTATTTTTTATTTGTAGTTCACTACTGCTGTTTGAGTTTACGCACTAAAATTTTCTCATTTGAAGATAATGAGTAGAGTTGTGGACGCTAGAAAATTGAGTGTCAAGTGGAGAAATCGGAACATTTCCGACATATGCCTCTATTTGGTTTCACTACAGGGGTGACAGCAGCAGGGGCAGCCAGAAATATTTGCGCCGTGTGTGGGGCAATAGTGTCACTGCACAAAGCACGGAAAAATGGTTTTCTAAGCATACTTTTGACTTTGGTGACTCTCCACGTTCAGGAAGACCTTCGGGGTTTGATGAAGATCGTTTAAGACGCATTAATCCACAATGATCCACGTCAGTGTACTTGAGAAATGCCAAATGTGTGATCTGTGATCGTTCCACCATCGAACGACATTTTCATGCAATGGGGAAGGTTCAGAAATAGGGTGTATGTGTACCACATGCTGTAAGTCAAAATCACAAATAATCTGTGGGTACCCATAGTGCTTCTCTGCTTGTTCGTCATCAATTGGCTCGTAAACAACGCCGACCATTCCTATATTGTATCGTTACTGGTGACAAGAAATGGTGTCTTTATGCTAAATCAAGGAAAATAATGGAGTGACTGAGCCCAAAGCGGCAACTCGCCATACAAAAACTGCGCACATCCACAAAAGATAATGTTATGCATCTGGTGGAACAGTGACAGGGTGACCTACTACGTATCGCATCCCCGAGTGTAGCATCAATGCTGACATTTATTATATATAACTGAGACGTCTTGCAGACGCAGTCCAAGAACAATGACCAGGAAGACTGTGCGGATTGATGCTACTCCATGATAATGCCAGCCCGCATTCTGCAAGACTGATAAAAAACACTCCACAGGAGTTGCTTTGGGAGGTCATTCCGCACTCACCTTATTCACCGGATCTTGCGCCCTCACATTTTCACCTTTTCCGATTTCTAACGAACAGTCTTCAAGGAACTTCCTTTTCGGATGAAAATGCTCTCCCAACATGGCTGGACGAGTTATTCGCCTCAAAAACATGTGGTTTCTAACAGTCGCGGAATCGAAAAGATTCCCTAGCGTTGGTAGATTGTTATAAATAGTGAAGGAGAATATATTATTGATGACTAAAGCCTCCCGCTGGAGGTTCGAGTCCTTCCTAGGGCATGGGAGTGTGTGTTGCCCTTAGCGTAAGTTAATTTAAAGTAGTGTGTAAGTCTAGGGACCTCAGCAGTTTGGTCCCATAGGAATTCACACACATTTGAACATTTGATGACTAAAGACTCTACTATGCGTATCTGTTGTGTTCATTAAAATTATGGAAACACGCTACGAACTTATGCACCAACCCGACAGAAGTGAGAGCAAGTACTCTACTTGTAGCCGGCCGGTGTAGCCGAGCCGTTCTAGGCGCTTTAGTCTGGAACCGAGCGACCGCTACGGTCACAGGTTCGAATCCTGCCTAGGGCATGGACGTGTATGATGTCCTTAGGTTAGTTAGGTTTAAGTAGTTCTAAGTTCTAGGGGACTGATGACCTCAGATGTTAAGTCCCATAGTGCTCAGAGCCATTTTTTGAACTCTGCTTGTGTTTGGATATTCACGGCTGTTTCGAAGAGGGCAGTGTTTATTTGTTGTTCTGTTTACAAATATTGCGAGACAACCTCTGTAGTCGGTTTTTTAACATGCGTAGTTTATTTATTTGATGTTCACAATCACCCGGCAAAAGGCGTCATTAAAGACAGTTATTACTTCTGGTAGTAAGAAGATGTTAGTGGTACTGGTATTTCCTTGTCGAGTCAGATATCCCTGACTTTCCTGTGATTCGAGAAAATAGTAAAAAAAAACCTCTATTAGAACGGGCAGACCGAAATTTGCACCTGGTTCCTTTCGGGCGTGAGCACACTTTTGTTGGCCTAGCAGCTGGAGATGACCAACAGCTACGTTCTTCTTTCTGTTGAAACTGCGTAGCGGAGCAGACGACAAATGAAAGCTGAACGCCGGAACGTCGAGCATCGTATGACCTCGAGCCATAGTTGGGGCAGCGCGGCCGGTGGTATCTGTGGAGGATTGGCTGTATCTGCCGACCTCTGGCCTCCACAGATACCAGCCCACACTCACGCACTCGGACCTCAACAACAAAACACTGGTCGGAGAAGCCGTAAATGGAATAAATACTACACCTGTCTCCCGGCATAACGAAGAAAACACAAGTGAGAAGTGAAATCTGTCGCTTCTAAACATCTACTCTCTTATGCAACGTTCTTATGTCACAGGAACGCTCAAATGCCTGGTGTACAAAAGGCACTGGTGTTACTCAGAAGCCACTTTACCCGCTGAAAAGGAAAATGGCACAGGGACGCGATAGAATTTCTTTGTTTCGCATCGAGTAACACAGTGAGGGTGCTTTAAGGCACTAGACTCGCTTTCGAAAGGAACTATGTTCAAATCGCCATCCAGCCAACTAGACAGGTTTTCTAAGGTTTACTCGTAATCACTTTGCCGGATGCGCTACGATGCGTTTGAAAAGGACAGCTCATTTCTTGCCCCAGCGTTGAGTTGGCTAAATGGCTCTGAGCACTATGAGACCTAACATCTGTGGTCATCTGTCCCCTAGAACTTGGAACTACTTAAACCTAACTAACCTAAGGACATCACACACATCCATGCCCGAGGCAGGATTCGAACCGGCGACCGTAGCGGTCACGCGGTTCCAGACTGAAGCGCCAGAACCTCACGGCCACACCGGCCGGCCAGCGTTGAGTGTTTCATCTCTTATGGCTATAGAGGTCCCCGCGTATAACAAAAACCGATTTAACTTGTTCGGCACGCAGGAGCTCCGACGGTAGGAAAGTGTCTGGGCTGAATTTTCTTCTGTTGACTCATATTCCATAGGCTAAGAATGTAAAAGCCGATCAGGGCTGAGTGTTAATAAAAAACAGTCTGTCATATTCTTGATACCCTTCTAAAGTCATAACTTTTTGGCGTAATTACCGAAACTGATTTTGTGAAATTCTCTGCAGAATATTTCCACGACATCTGTAACTCAAATGAAGTCGTGTTACAAGTCATCACATCTTGCGTGCCATTAAATATTAGCCGTATACAGGGTGTCCCATTTATCATGACCACCCTCAATAACTGTTTATCAGGATGCAAATTACAAAATGTTTCAAGCAAATGTTCTTTAGCCGTCAGGGGGACATCAATCAGCATGATTGCCTTCGTTGTAGCTTTGTTTTTTACAAAGATATGAACAGCGGTATGACTTTTTTTAAATGGCACCCTGTATTTTTTATTCGGTAATTCATTTCCTCTCCTAAAGACCTATTCAAAAATGTATCACAGTGCACCATTCACTGAAACACAACGTTACTAATTACATAATGCAACATTGACTTTGAGCCTGGGATCACAAACTCGTCCACTTTCTGGAGTTGTCAGAAAACAAATGAAAACCAAGTAAAAACATAACACAAAACTGACTTAGACTCTCCTGTAGCATTGCCCAGGAGTCGAACATTCAAAGGTTCTCTGGACACCAATACACTGGTGCACTCGTTGAATGAAAGAATTATTTACTGCTTCTAGTGTTGCCTGCTGAAGAGAATTACAAGGAAGCATGGTGCGTTCCTGCGTGTCCTCTGGAGTGTTTGAAATATCGCGATAGACAACGTCTTTAATGCATCCCCAAAGAATAAAGTCCAGAGGATTTAAATCAGGAGACCTAGCAGGCCAAGTAACTGTTCCTCCTCGACCAATGCATCTGGCAGGATACCTTGGGTTCAAAAAATGGTTCAAATGGCTCTGAGCACTATGGGACTCAACTGCTGAGGTCATTAGTCCCCTAGAACTTAGAACTAGTTAAACCTAACTAACCTAAGGACATCACAAACATCCATGCCCGAGGCAGGATTCGAACCTGCGACCGTAGCGGTCCTGCGGTTCCAGACTGCAGCGCCTTTAACCGCACGGCCACTTCGGCCGGCCCTTGGGTTCAGAACACGACGTGCACGCAGGGCATTACGTGCTGGACATCCATCGTGTTGATACCACATTAGTATTCTGATTCTTAGCGGCACTTCCTCCAGAAGAGGAGGAAGAATTCGTCTGAGGAAGTTGGCATACGCTGTACCGTTTAGACTACCATTGATGAAACAAGGGCCAATAACTCTCCAGTGAAGCTGTTGCGTTCCACTCCTCATACATTGCTTACCTTGGTTTCAGAACATGTCAGTGCAACTTAGAGCTACTCGTATCTCTATGTGATTCAATCACGGCAGCTTCCCTTTCATTTGTATCGCTTATAGTTAAGAAATTCAGACACGTGATGAGAACGCTAATAGAAATGAGTAATTTACAGTCGTTACTGGTTTTTTGCTATAGAATGATGAGGTAGTCAAATGCCTGATAAGATTTATTATAGTTGGCAATTTTAAAATCTGACGACGGACCTATAGAGAAGGTGGAATCACCATTTTAGAGATTAATTACCGAAACTTTCCTGAGTGAAATAATTTGCAATGAAAATTTTGGAATTAACGCAATTGTTTGTATCTGAAAGACTTCTGAATGTACGAACCTGTTTGTAAAAATTTTTGTAAAGAAAAAATTAATTATTACTTACGTTTTCAAAAATTAAACTCTTTCCCTTTTTAGGGTTCCGTACCTCAAGCGGTAAAACCGGAATACTCATACGATCACCTTGTTTGCCGTTTATCTGTCTGTATGTCTGTCCGACGGTTAAGACCCCTATTTCTGAGGAACGGGTGAAGGTATCGACCTCAAATTTCTGTCACGTACTAACGTTTGCAGTCCTTTGTCGGTGTACAGAACTTAAGCTTCTGAGACCATACAATCAAAAGATACTGCCATTTACGTCACAAATTTCGATAAAGTCATCGGAACCTATTGACAAGAAGCAAGATTTCACAGTACAACTAAAGGAAAAAACCCACAATTGTTAATTTATAATTAATTATAACACACGAATTTTTATGCCATTTGTTGTCCTTCTGCCTGTCTGTCCGTCTGTTAAGAACCCTTTTTCTCAGGAACGTGGAGAAGTATCAAGTTTATGTCAGCTGCTAACGTCTACGGCTCCGTAGTAGTGTAAATAATTTAAGTTACTAAGTCAATGCAGCCGAAAGGTTTTCCAGCCTAAATCCTGTATCATTTCTGTGACACTCTCTCCCATATTTCGCGATGATTCAAAACGTGGTGCCTTTTTTTTTTTTTGAACTTTTTCGATGTACTCCGTCAGTCCTATCTGGCAAGGATCCCACACCACGTAGCAGTATTCTAAAAGAGGACGGACAAGCGCAGTGTAAGCAGTCTTCTTAGTAGGTCTGTTACACTTTATAAGTGTCCTGCCAATAAAACGCAGTCTTTGGTTAGCCTTCCCCACAACACTTTCTGTGTGTTCCTTCGAATTTAAGTTGTTCGTATTTGTAATACCTAGGTATTTAGTTGAATTTACGGCTTTTAGATTAGACTGATTTATCGTGTAACCGAAGTTTAACGCGTTCTTTTTAGCACTCCTGTGGATGACCTCACACTTTTCGTTATTTAAGGTTAATTGCCACTTTTCGCACCATTCCGATATTTCTTCTAAATCGTTTTGCAGTTTGGTTTGATCTTCCGACGACTTTATTAGTCGACAAACGACAGCGTCATCTGCAAACAACCGAAGACGGCTGCTCAGATTGACTCCCAAATCATTTATATAGTTAAGGAACAGCAAAGGGCCTGTAACACTACCTTGGGGAACGCCAGAAATCACTTCTGTTTTACTCAATGACTTTCCGTCAATTACTACGAACTGTGACCTCTCTAACAGGAAATCACAGATCCAGTCACATAACTAAGACGATATTCCATAAGCACGCAATTTCACTACGAGGCGCATGTGTGGTACAGTGTCAAAAGCCTTCCGGAAATCTAGAAATACGGAATCGATCTGAAATCCCTTGTCAATAGTACTCAACACTTCGTGTGAATGATTATTGATGGCGAAGTAGTGTATCCACGCTGAAGTAAAAAAGAAGTGATCATTAGTAAAAGGACATAGACTAGGAATACACAAGGGTATGGCAGTAAATCGACAGAAGAGCTAGGCAATGCTACCATTGTCGCAGCTCGCCCATTTATCGACATATCTGTACGAGCTTATCTTTGGGTGAAGGTATCAGTGAGTGGCAAGAAGTAAAACTGCCTCTCTGGTCTCAACACCGGGACCCGCGCGAAGAGTGTTTTAGTACAGCCGAGTGCCTGAGATCCCAGTACGTTGGCCTCTCAGCTGAAGCGAGCTGCGTTTCTTGCAGCACGTGACGTACCGCTCTGGCCTCCGTACACACGTGTGCGGAAGCATTAGCTACGGCGGGCGGAAGCGGCTGCAACACATTTACCAGTCCAATGTCTGCTCTCTGCTCCTCTCTCTCCTAGGCGCGATCTTGAATCAAGGGCAGCTTCTTGCGTTATCAAATCGCACTTTGTGACCACCATCGTCTTTACTTAGCATTAAACTGATGTCTTGAGCTGTTCATTATGGGCTGCAATCCGGTATAATATTCAAGAATGGGAATAGGAGTAACCCATTGAATTACAGACCCATATCACTGACCTCAATTTTACAGTAGGATTTTAGAAAATATACTGTGCTCGAACGTTATGAATCACCTTGAAGAAAATGACTTATTCATACATAACCAACACGGATTCAGAAAATATCGTTCTTGTGCAACACAGCTAGTTCTTTACTCTCAGGAAGTAATGAGTGCTGTCCACAAGGGATCTCAGATCGATTCCATATTCCTAGTTTTCCAGAAGCCTTTTGATACCGTTACTCACAAGTGATTATTAATCAGATTGCGTACATACGGACTATCGTCTAAGTTGTGTGACTGGTTTCGTGATTTCCTCTCAGAGAGGTCACAGTTCGTAGTGATGGACGGTAAATCATCGAGTAGAACAGAAGTGACATCTGGCCTGTTCCTGATTTACATAAATGATCTACGTGATAATCTGAGCAGACCCCTTAGATTATTTGCAGATGACGCTAAATTTACCGTCTAGTAAAATCATCAGACGATCAATTCCAATTACAAAATGATTTACAGAAAATTTCTGTATGGTGCGAAAAGTGGCAATTGGCACTAAACAAAGAAAAGTGCGAGGTCATCCACATGGGTATTATAAGAAATCCGATAAATTTTGGGTATACGATTAATCGCACAAATCTAAGGGATGTCAATTCGACTAAATACCTAGGAATTACAATTACGAGCAACTTAAATTGGAAAGACCACATAGATAATATTGTGGGGAAGGCGAATCAAAGACTGCGCTTTGTTGGCAGAACACTTAGAAGATGCGACAAACCCACAAAAGAGACAGCCTACATTACACCGTCCTCTGCTGGAATATTGCTGCGCAGTATGGGATCCTTACGAGACAGGATTGACGGAGGACATCTAAAAAGTGCAAAGAAGGGCAGTTCGTTTCGTGATATCACGCAATAGGGGTGTGAGTGTCACTGATATGACACGCGAGTTGGGGTGTCAGTCACTGAAACAAAGGCGATTTTCTTTGCGGCGAGATCTATCTACGAAATTTCAATCACCAACTTTCTCTTCCGAATGCGAAAATATTTTGTTGACAGACACCTACGTAGGGAGAAATGATCATCATAATAAAATAAGAGAAATAAGAGCTCGAACGGAAACACTTAGGTGATTCTTTTTCCCACGCGCCATTCGAGAGTGGAATGGTAGAGAAGTAGTATGAAAATGGTTCGTAGGACCCTCTGCCAAGCAATTAAGTGTGAATTGCAGAGTAACCATGTAGATGTAGATATCACGGTATTACTAGGTAGCCCTGTTGGTCACAGTTACGTAATATCATTTTATTGCTGAATGGGTAAGCACGGTACCTCTAAGGGTCGTAGTTTGCTCAGTTTAGCAGTTTCTTCTTCTTCTTTCGTTTAATTAAATAAGTTAGCCTTACAATTTCCCAAATACTCCTTCATCTGTTTCCCTTTACCTTTCCTCTCTCCTATTGTCTGTTTCATCCTTGTCCTTTTGGAACTGCATTGTCTTGAGAACCGTTCCAGCCCGTAGCTTCTTTATACCATTTTTATCTGTCTTCAGTTTCTCGATTATTTAGGCCAGTTTCTTCTATGTGTTCTAGGATTTACAGTTTATATTTTTAAAATTCACTTGGCTCGCTGGCTAAGGGGTATCTGTAGACAGCAAATCTAAAAGTTGGAATTCAATACTCAGTCGGGCCACAGAAATTTTTTTCCAAACGTCTGAAAGCATCCCATTTGTGTCCGTCGAGTTCAGCTCAGGCGAACTTGGTGGCCAAGATACAGGCATGTGTTCACTACCATGCTCCTCAAACTATTGTAGAACGATTCAGGCCTTTTGAAATACACTCCTGTCCTGTTGGAAGACTCCATCGCCATCGGGGAGGACATAAAGCATGAAGGGACGCAGGTCCGCAATAATGTGCACGTGGTCGACAGCTGTCACGGTACCTTCGATTACCACCACAAGTCTCATGGAAGCCAAGGTGGATGTCCCCCATAGCATAATATTGCCCGTTGGCCTACATCCGCAGTGCAGAGAACATTCGGGCAATCATTCGTCTGGATAAAGGCGTATCCCGACACCACCGCCGATCTGGTGTAACAAGAAGCGTAATTCATCCTACCGTGCGACACGTTTCCATTCATCCGCGACTCTATCTCCATGATTCAGGACCCACTGCAATCGTAACTGGGTGAACATCGCATTCTGTCTTGAGATCTGCCACAGATCGCCATCAGCAATTTAAAGAGCGAGCAAGCGTTCAACATCAACGTTCTATGATGAGTCATGGACGTCCAACATGTCATCTACTCGTGGTTTAATTGTCGTCCAGGACCTTTGCATAGGTGCTTGCGACATTAGTAGAAAAACTGCCGAGCAGCTAGCCGTTTCCGAGCTGCCCGTTTCCAGGCGCGGATCATAACAGTCTGCGACCATTATCTGTGCTAGTGAATTGTTCCATCTGCGCCATGTATTGTCGCTAGAAGGATCACTCATTCGACTATGCTCCTCTTATATATGATTATTCAGCTCCTCCTAATGATGTAGTTTTATTCAATGTTATATCAGGTCTTCAAAAACTACGCGTGAAATTTTCATATTTTCTCGCCCCCTACGCTCACACTAAAAAAATGAACAGGAAATTTTTGTAAGAAATTTAATGTAGTTAAATTTTATACCGGGCGTTCGCCTGCATAGCTGAGTGGTGACGTGTTTGCCTAACATGCAGCGGACCCGGGTTCAGTTCCCGGGTGGGATGGAGATTTTCTCCGCTCGTGGACTGTGTGTTATGTTGTCCTCATAATCATCTCATCATCCCCGACACTCAGGTCGCCTCACGTGGCGTCACCTGAAATAAGACTGCAACTTGGGGCCTCCCGGCCATCAGTGCCACACGATCATTTCATTTCATTTTTTGTACCGGGCTACGTTTTCGCTGGAGGCCATGGTTTTCGGGTTATTCAAGAAAAACGTATTCAAACGCACCTCTACCCCAACAATCACTCCTCACCAGTCACTACTTCCAATATATTCTTCGTGGCACTTCCTCCTACCACTGTACAAAAATTTCCGACTACACGAACTATTCCCAATCTTTGACTATTTTTGTTCTCTATTGACTGGGCTATAACGCCACCATCATAGTCGACTACTTTGTTAACGTTATTAATTTAAATGTGCCCGTTAATGAATTAAAAAAGACTGTTGTAAACTTTACGCTAACAATAATTGCGTTGACAATTTGATCCAAAATTAACCCTTACAACCACAGTAGTTTCGTAGTCAAAGGACAAATTTACACAATCGTCAATTTTACAGAATGAAATTTTCACTCTGCAGCGGAGTGTGCGCTGGTATGAAACTTTCTGGCAGATTAAAACTGAGTGCCGGACCGAGACTCGAACTCGGGACCTTTACCTTTCGCGGGCAACTGCTCTATCAACTGAGCTACCCAAGCGTGACTCACGACCCACCACGACCGCCAGACGAGGTACTGGCGGAATTAAAGCTGTGAGGACGGGTCGTGAATCGTGCTTGTGTAGCTCAGTTGGTAGAGCAGTTGCCCGCGAAAGGCAAAGGTCGCGAGTTCGAGTCTCGGTCCGGCACACAGTTTTAATCTCCCAAAAAGTGTCAATTTTACAATTTGTAAGTACTCGACGAAATAAGGCATGTCAGTGACGACCAAAACAAGTCGAATGTGGGGAGCAGTCCCAAATGTTTGTACAGTGGTGGAAGGGAATTTCATGAACAACATCCTAGAAATCCTGTCCGTTGGGGGATGAGTATGGGAGCAGAGGTGCGTTTGAGCTTTGAAGGTTACTTTTTCACGTTTTCTTGAATAACTCGAAAACTAAGGTCTTTAGTGAAACGCATCGCAGTAAAAAATTTTGACTAGATTAAACTTCCTCCAAAAAATTCCTGTTCTTTTTTTTCTGACTAATGAGATGCGCGTAGCGAGCGAGGTTTTTGAAGGCTATATATAACATTGTGGGTTGCATCAAACGACATCGGTAGGGGCAACTGAATCACCCTGCATACTACGACATCGGTAGGGGTAACTGAATTACCCTGCATACTTTCCTTACCACACCACGTAGCCGGCCGAAGTGGCCGTGCGGTTCTGGGCGCTGCAGTCTGGAACCGCGAGACCGCTACGGTCGCAGGTTCGAATCCTGCCTCGGGCGTGGATTTGTGTGGTGTCCTTAGGTTAGTTAGGTTTAACTAGTTCTAAGTTCTAGGGGACTAATGACCTTAGAAGTTGAGTCCCATAGTGCACAGAGCCATTTGAACACCACGTATCTGCAACGCCACCAGGCAGCACTGAGTCTCTCACAGGGTAGAGGTCAAAATTTCATGATTATACATACTACCTAACAAAAAAGTGAGGTACCGAGAAGACATTGTCGGATGTCAATATAGCCTCGTACAACTATACACCATCAGCAAGTAAGGAAATGATTAGAGTTGCAATTATCTGTGACTCGCAGAATGGCCACCACAGTGCATTACTGTTGGTTATGTTTAGTGTTGTTACCAGACCTGGTAGGGTTTATGAGGGACGTGTACAGCATCAGATGTTGAGTGATCACTCTGAAAGACATGGAGCTGCCGCGTGATACAGTGTTATCAGAACTTCACAGGGTGTGAAAGAGGCCTTAATGTGGGTGTCCATTTGACTGGCTGGACTAATCATGCAGTATCCACTTTTGTAAGGCATTTAGACGTCACAATACTCTGATGTTGGACTGCATGGTAGCGTGAGAGCTTAGATACGCGTCGTAAAAATTCCGGTTGACGACGTCCGACCGCCACAAGTGAGGATTGCCGTGTTGTGCATCAAGCACAGCTACGCCTGCCATCTGAGAACGAGTAAGGGACTCACTCCAATATTCTGTGTCATCGCGCACCATTGTGTGTAGATTAGCAGCGGTTGGACTAGGGTATTACCGTCGAATGCGAAAGCTGCCGTTAACATCACAACACAAACGGCTGCATGTTGAGTGGTACCGTGACCGGGAATCACCGATTGCTGATGAATGGCGTCGCACTGTGTTCAGTAGTGAATCGCGGTTCCGCACTTCCCAGGATGACCATCCTCGGCGATTATGGAGGCGCCCTGGGGAGAGATGTTATTCAATCTGTATACTGAGCAAGCAGTAAAGGAAACAAAAGAAAAATGTGGAGTAGGTATTAAAATCCATGGAGAAGAAATAAAAACTTTGAGGTTCGCCGATGACATTGTAATCCTGTCAGAGACAGCAAAGGACTTGGAAGAGCAGTTGAACGGAATGGACAGTGTCTTGAAAGGAGGATATAAGATGAACATCAACAAAAGCAAAACGAGGAGAATGGAATGTAGTCGATTCAAGTCGGGTGATGCTGAGGGAATTAGATTAGGAAATGAGGCACTTAAAGTAGTAAAGGAGTTTTGCTATTTGGGGTGCAAAATTACTGATGATGGTCGAAGTAGAGAGGATATAAAATGTAGACTGGCAGTGGCAAGGAAAGCGTTTCTGAAGAAGAGCAATTTGTTAACATCGAGTATAGATTTAAGTGTCAGGAAGTCGTTTCTGAAAGTATTTGTATGGAGTGTAGCCATGTATGGAAGTGAAATATGGACGATAAATAGTTTGAAGAAGAGAATAGAAGCTTTCGAAATGTGGTGCTACAGAAGAATGCTGAAGGTTAGATGGGTAGATCACATAACTAATGAGGAGGTATTGAATAGAATTGGGGAGAAGAGGAGTTTGTGGAACAACTTGACAAGAAGAAGGGACGGTTGATTGGACATGTTCTGAGGCATCAGGAGATCACAAATTTAGCATTGGTGGGCAGCGTGGAGGGTAAAAATCGTAGAGGGAGACAAAGAGATGAATTCACTAAGCAGATTCAGAAGGATGTAGGTTGCAGTAGGTACTGGGAGATGAAGAAGTTTGCACAGGATAGAGTAGCATGGAGAGCTGCATCAAACCAGTCTCAGGACTGAAGACCACAACAACAACAAGTGGGGAGAGGTTCCATTCTTACAATGTTTCGGGGAGGCACAGCGGTGTTAAGGCCAGTTCACACTGGCTTCACGGCACCGACACGTCAAGGTGTATTTACACTGTCCGTCACGTCGCGCCACGTCAAGTCAATGAAGGTCACGTGATATCAACTCGCGTAGCTGTCCGCAGCCTTTTTTTTTCTCTCTTTTTCGCGGGAATTGCGATCTTCGCAAGGTGATTTTCAACTGTTTTATCGAGTGAAGTGCACATACACGACATGGTAGCCTACATAAATGGATGCTAGAGTCCACATTTGTACGAAAATGACATTTATTGGACTCAAATGGTTTGCTGCTTGCAGGGATACCTTGTTTATTAAAGAAAAAAGAAGACAGATGTGCAAAACTATACAAAAAAGAGTGTGGGTCCGAAAAATATCATTATGTGGTACAAAAAGAGAATTTCACACGCTGTAAAGGATCTCAAGGAAGAGAAATCTTTATTTTATATTTTAGAAAGTCGAACTATCAGTTTTTTTTCATTTATTATGTCAAATTGCACCCAGAATCACTAAAAGGAACACAGTGCTACGAGCTGTAATCACATACCGTGAAAAATTGGTTTGCTTAAGGTTAAGTTTAGTTGCTAGCCCAGTGCAAATTTTTGTGCAATACTTGTGCAATACTTAAATACTGACCACTGATGCTTGCAAAACTGTTTCACACACAATCTAGAGATCTACTTAACAATAAATAAACGCGCCACAAACGCATATTTAAACAAACAATTTGCAATGTCTGAAGGTTCAGTTCATTTCTTTACAAAACGCTATAAATGCCTGACATCATACAGATAAATTACACTTATTAATTAACCTAGTTCTATCCACAATACATCATTCACCTCAGCTTGCAGCCATACCTCAATGCATTTCATTGCAAAATACTAAATATCGTTCCGGTATGTATAAAAATCCTCTTTATAATTGTAGTAGAGGGCAAGTAATTTAGTACTCTCATGTCGTACAATTAACACTGCTGCCTCGCTGTTTCAATTATTCTTTCCTCATTTGCTATAAATTTTAATAAAGGAAATAACGAAACGAATCAATTTATAACAAATAACGAACAAAAAACAAATTATGTTGGCCGCGGAAACCACAACAAAGTGAAACATGAGATCTGCACATGGCCCTGTATTGTGAGGAAATGAGCTTGGCGGTCACATGATCAACAATGGACGGATGTCGTCACTCTTCACGAGTTCTGTGTTGAAATTATTAAGTCACTAGCTCTTCGGGAAATGATTGTTGTAAACAAAGTGCCCTTCGCCAAATACTAGGCAAGAAAGCGAGTTAGTATTGCGCTGTCATCAATTTCTGACCTGTGTTGAAAGTTTCAAATGTCTACCTCATCGAGAAGTTAGTTTAAAATCAACTGCAAAAAATATACCGAACAAACAGCCGAGAATGCAACCTAATAAAAATGCATTAAATTTATGGGAAAAATATTAGGAGTTTTACTACACGTCGGCAACGACGCAGTTAGAGACGGCCCACAAGCTCGTATTACGAGGGACAGAAATCGGCTGTGCCCTTTCAAAGGAGTCATCCCGACGTTTGCCTTAAGCGATTTAGGGAAATCACGGGAAACGTAAATAAGGACGGGCGAATGGGGGATTTGAACAGTCTTCCTCCCGAATGCGATCCAGTGTATTACCACTGCGCCACCACGTCGGCCCCACTATATTATTCTGGCCAGCGGATGTGCAGGAGAAACGGAAGTAAAATCTGGCACCCTCCAAGCAACCGTAATGGGAATATCCTCGATCAGGCGCGGCTCTTAATTATAGGCTGTCAGACGGAGCCGCCCCAAAACAAATATTAAAATAAATTTGTCAAATACGTATTGCAGAATTTAAATTATCAGGCGTTTAGGTAATGCCAGTCAACGTTTTTAGAACTGTTGACATGTGACGTCATGCGATGTTATTCAGACAGGTCGTATCTAGTCTTTTAAGGCTGCACCTTAAAATCCCGCTTAGCTCTATGTAACAGAGGTTTGGAGGCGTGGTTTCCTCATAATAACAGCTCTTTTGGGAGTCCCGAGGGCTCTGGTGTTCCAGCCTAAGGGTGTCCTACCAACCTGCACACAATCTTCACGTTCCATTGCTTACGTCAAAAGACAATGAACAGAGTTGCTGAAACTTCGCTACCGAATCAATGTCCCTGTTTATCTCTATTGTGCTTCGACGCGTCTTGAAACGACATTTAGTATTACTGTTTTGGTAGCGTGTTAGACAGTTATTTCGTTTCTGCCATTGGCTGTTCTATCCACCGCTAGAGTAAGTTTGCAAATAAATGTCTCGCCAGAGTGCACTAGAGTAGGTAGTGTACGTATCACCATCTAATGTGAGCTTCACGAATGATTAGAGGTAAAAGCGCTCGAAATATACCTCTTGCGCGAAATATGTCCCGTTACTTTAGTTTCCATGCTTGCTGACTGGGCAATGTGCGTTGTTAGTAAGTTTCTTTTTTTTTGAGTGTATCATGCACGAGTTTATGGGTTTTACTTTCCTGAATAACAGCTGCATACCACGCGTTCGGAAACAACCCAATATGAATTCAGTGCGCAGTTTATCACATCAAATTTTGGAACATGCGGAACTTGGTGCGCCCAGATGCGATGTAAACTTGAATTAAGAAGAAAAACAGTATAAATCAAGAAAGGGTATACACGCAGTTTTAACGGAGCAATGTAAAATGCAGTTGAGTGATTGTGTGCGCTGTATCACTTAAAATGCGTATTTTTGTAATACATAAGTGTAACTACGACAGGTATGGTCTCTACATTTCCATGGCGGTTACTCAGGTCAGCCAATCAGAGCACTAGATCCGTGATGTAATTGAAACATCACTGTTTCGTCACGCGAACTTATAAATACCGCGGTTTGAGTGCACAAAACGTTAAATGTCAGAAGTTTAGAAATTAAAATACCAATTTATGGATCTGTAGTTTTAGCTTGACGATGTCCACTATGGACAAACAGTAGTTACTGTTATTCTGAACAAGGTTGGGTTATCCCGACAGAAACCTAGGTAAATTCTAGGTAAAGGGTGCAACTAAGGCTGTTGATTATTAAAATTAAAATTAAGAAAATACCAAACACTATAAGCATGTCACGAAGCCAACATAGACCGCATTAAAGATCTCTCCAGAACGCATTTTTAGTACGACTTGTTGTGGTAAACTGTAGGGAAATGTGATGTGGGATAAATAAACTATCTATAGATTTTATCTTGGCGTTAGCCCTTGATGATACTTACAAGGGAACCTCCCCATCGCACCCCCCTCAGATTTAGTTATAAGTTGGCACAGGGATAGGCCATGAAAAACTGAACACAGATCAATCGAGAAAACAGGAAGAAGTTATGTGGAACTATGAAAAAATAAGCAAAATATACAAACTGAGTAGTCCATGCGCAATGTATGCAACATTTAGGAGAGTGCGAGCTTACGAGCGCCGTGGTCTCGTGGTTAGCGTGAGCAGCTGCGGAACGAGAGGTCCTCGCTTCGAATCTTCTCTCGAGAAAAAAGTTTAATTTTTTATTTTCAGGCTCTCACACATAATCAACTTCGCTCTCCAAAATTCCAGGGCATGTTCAGATTTGCTTGGACATATGCACAATTTTACGGTCTACACACGGAAACATTTGAAAACGTAAAAAACATATATTTTGACAGAGCACAGGGAAAACTGTGCGACTGTGAAACTGTTGCATTCATTTGTTGCAGTTTATGTGACAAACTCTTCTGTTTTCATCACTTTTTTGGGAGTGATTATCACATCCACAAGAAAACCTAAATCGGGCAAGGTAGAAGAATCTTTTTACCCATTCGCCTAGTGTGCAAGTTAGGTGGGTCGACAACATATTCCTGTCATGTGACGCACATGCCGTCACCAGTGTCGTATAGAATATATCAGACGTGTTTTCCTGTGGAGGAATCGGTTGACCTATGAACTTGCGATCAAATGTTTTCGGTTCCCATTGGAGAGGCACGTCCTTTCGTCTACTAATAGCACGGTTTTGCGGTGCGGTCGCAAAACACAGACACTAAACTTATTACAGTGAACAGAGACGTCAATGAACGAACGGTAACATCGTAAATTTGCGAAAATAAAGAAAGTAAAATTTTCACTTGAGGGAGGACTCGAACCCAGGACCTCTCGTTCCACAGCTGCTCACTCTAACCACAGGACCACGGCGCTCCTCAGCTTATATTGTCCCTAATGTTGCATATCTTGCACATGGACTACTCAGTTTGTATATTTTGCTTATTTTTTCATAGTTCCACACAACTTCTTCCTGTTTTCTCTATTGATCTGCGTTCAGTTTTTCAAGGCCTATCCACTGTGTCAATTTATAACTAAATCTGAGGGGGGTGCGATGGGGAGGTTCCCTTGTTAGTAGCTAATTATGAAACGGAAAGAAGATACAACATCTAAACGTATGGCTAGAGTATGATACTAACCTAACCTAACCTAACCTAACCTATTGCCTCCTCCCCTTCCCACCCCCGCCCTCCTGAAGTCTTGGTTGTGGTGACAGACTGATATATGGTGTAGTCAGAGGTCTATGTTAATTTCGATGGATAGATGTGGCAGTCTTCCCCACTATGGAAACCATGAGTCACATCTGTTCTCAATACATGAACGCACTACATAGTGTCCATAGCATTACAGATTGACCTCTGACGATGCTGTAACGAATGCGAAAGTATTATTGTTCGACGATCGTCAGGAAACACTGAAAGGCTTGGACAAAATTTGTTCGTCTCTGTAGCGTAGTGGTCAGCGCGTTTGTCTCAGCGCAGAGGAGTCGAGTCGACTCTCAGTATTGCAAGGAATTTTTCTTTGACGGGAGGTCTGGAACCGGCTATACCAATAATCAGAAGGAAATTGAGGAGCGACTTGAGTGACAAGTAACGGATCCAACATCCAGAAACCCGACAACGGATGGGAGAGCTGTGTGCTGAACGCACTCACCTTCAAACCGCATCCAAGTGACGCCACTGGATGAGGATGATACGGCTAGCGGTCCTAGTTGGCAGATCTGGACCAGACCACGAAGCTTTACTTTGGTTGGACAATATTTCCGCTAGGTGTAATGAACGACGGCTCCCTTTAGAGGTGGGAAAAGGGAAAATAATGCTTAGAACAAAGAGAAAGAAGCCCATAATACCTGATTCCAAACATAATGATAAATATCTGAAGCACGTCACACAGGTCAAACGTTTACGAGTAATTCTTAGAAGCGATATGAAATGTGACTATCCTTACTGTCAGTGAGCAGGGAGGTCGCATGGAAGATTTGAATTTGCTGGACGGATTCGCGAAAAATCAGAGAGTGCCTGTTAAGCAAATCGCTTGCGAGACGCTATTGCAATTACGAATAATTCTAGAATATTTTTTCAACATTTGGAATCGTTATCGGGTACACATGACAACAGAAATAAACCAATTCATAAGGTGCTAGGATTATAAAAGGTCAATATATACGATACTGTAACAGAATTGCTCGGAGAACTTAAATGTAAATCTTACGAAGAAAGACTCCGTAATTCTCGCGAATTCTTGTTGGGTAAATTTAAAGAATCGATATTCGAAGAAGAACGCTGCAATATTGCTGCCGCTGTTATTTATCTCGCGTAGGGGTCACGAGAGTAATCTAACAAAGACTAAGGCACACAGACCGTCATTTTTTCCTCGAACATAACGCGACTGGCACAGGACAGGAAACGTCTAAGCTTAGAGCAGAGTAGCCGCCGCAACGCACTGTGCAATTACTTGAGGAGTGTTTAACGCAGGTGTAGGTGTAAAAACGTAATGGAACCAGTATGCACAGTAGAGTTCGGTTTGGAGTGAGGGCGTTGATCCGACGGCTTCACGGTGTAGTTACGCAGTCGTTAATGTGTTAAGGAAGGAGTGTGGTGGTCCGGAGATAGCTCGCAGCTGACTATACTCGGCTAACGGGCGGCGTTTAACGCCTGCCAGCCACAACACGGAGTTCACCGGCTTTCCGTGGCGTCTGGCTAACGCATATCTCCAGCGACACAAAAATATTTATCCGGGGTGAGGCACCTAAGACAGGGCGCCCCAAATATATACAGAATGAATAAACATATGGAAGTGCTGTTTTCTCCGAGTTATAGCGAGCAATATGGCGAATTTTCTGACGTTAGCAAGTAATTTTTACTGCTTACGGTCGACGAGTTGCGACACGGACTTTTTTTTCTAGTGCCATTTGACAGAAGCTTTCTTATGTACAGGAGTCACCTGCGCGTTTGCACAGTCGCTTGGGACTTAGCTCCGGGCAAGAGATTCGCGATGAATGTAAGTTAGTACTCTTTGTAAAACCGGTTTGGGATTCAATCCGGACCCGCTCTGGGCAAGAGATTCGCGATAAATGTAAGCTAAGTAAGGGGCCAATGCTGTGGAATACTCTTTGTAAAACAGAATTGGGATTCCATCCGGACTTGGCGACTTATTTGCTTTCAATTCTTTCAGTTGTTTCTCTACGCCAGGGATGCTTATTACTGTGTCCTCAATACGGGAGTCTGTGCGATAGTCAAACGACGGTATCTTTGTAAAATGTATGTTTGCAGATGATGTCGTCGTTTACCGTCAAATAATTTCACCAGAATATCAGGAAAATAAAATATAAAAATGATTTAGGAAAGATATCTGCATAGTGCTAAATGTGATTATTGACCCTAAACAATGAGTGTGCTAAGAAGACCTTTAATTTTGGTTACACGACGCTAACGAAAATTTAAAGTTTGTCGGTTCAACAGAATACATAAGGTGAACTACTAATGTCGCCATCCGAGAAAGCGTCACAGATCGCAACAACACCTGAAGATGGTGGCAAGAAGTGGGGTCAGCGCATTACAAGGCGCAATTGATAACGCCCAACAACAGACGCTAGCTGAGGCATTTTTAAGTGTATGCAGGAGACATTGGTGCGTATTATTAATTGCTGTGACGTAAATCTACATCTACATGACCGTTCTGTAATTCACAGTTAAGTGCCTGCCAGAGGGTTCATCGAACTACCTTCAGACCATTTCTCTATCGTTCCAGATTGGGCCAGTGCACCGGAAAAACGAACACTTAAATATTTCGTACGACCTCTTGATTTCTTATTATATTTAGATCATCATTTCTTTCTCTATAGGTTGGTGTGAACGAAAGTCGGGCCGGCCGCGGTGGTCTCGCGGTTCTAGGCGCGCAGTCAGGAACCGTGCGACTGCTACGGTCGCAGGTTCGAATCCTGCCTCAGGCATGGGTGTGTGTGATGTCCTTAGGTTACTTAGGTTTAAGTAGTTCTAAGTTCTAGGGGACTGATGACCACAGCAGTTGAGTCCCATAGTGCTCCGAGCCATTTGAACCCATTTGAACGAAAGTCGGCGACTGTAATATCAGAAAAAGATCTCGCCGCAACGAAAAAGCCTTTATTTTAATGAGTGCCATCCCAACTCGCGCATCATATCCGAGACCCTTTATAGAATTTTGTTGAATTTTGGCATGTCATTATACACTGACGCAAAAAGTCGCAACGCCAAGAAGGAATTGTGCGACATAAACGAAAGTTGGTAGGCCTGTTCCTACATATGAAAGATGATGTCTACTAAAAATTTCCCGCCAATCGCATAAGAGTGGCGTTAGGAACGCCACTGTGGGAATGCAGATCATGTTTGCTTTAAATAAACGCTGTACTGGTCGTGAGCGATAGTTACCTTTGAGATTGGACGTGGTGAGTTGATGTTAATGAAGACTGCCTTTAAGGAGACAAAGACGCCATTATGAACACCTCACGGAGCTTGAACGTGGTCGTGTAACAGGGCTACGATAAGCTGGACGTCCCTCCTGCGATATTGCAGAAAGATTTGGCAGGAAAGTAGCTAATATACATGACTGCTGGCAGCGGTGGTGGCAGGAATGTACGGTCCCATGAAAACCGGGCGCCGGACGGCTACGTGGTACTACCGAGAGGGAAGCCCATCGCTCAGGCGCATCGCGCTGCATCGGCAGCAGCAATATGAGCAGCAGTTGGCACCACAGTGACACAACGAACCGTTACAAATCGGTTACTTCAAGGATAGCTCCGTGCCAAACGCCCTGTAGTGTGCATTTTACTGACCCCAAACCACCGCCATTTACGACTTCAGTGGTGTCAAGCGACAGTTCATTGAGCAGCATGGTGGAGATCTGTTATGTTTTCTGTTGAAAGCTGATTCGGCCTCAGTGCCAGTGACAGCATTGCGTTGGTTAGAAGGAGGCCAGCTGAGGGCCTGCAACCAGCGTGTCTTGTGTGCTAGACTCACTGGACCTACACCTGGAGTTACAGTCCGGTGTGCAATTTCATATGAAAGCAGGAGCCGTCTCGTGGTTATTCCTCGCACCCTGACTGCAAATTTGTGCGTCAGTCTGGTGATTCGACGTGTTGTGCTGTCATTCGTGAACAGCCTTCCAGGTAGTGTTTTCCAACAGGATAACGTTCACCCACACACCGCAGCTGTAACCTAGCTAGCTCTACAGAGTGTCGACGTGTTGGCTTGGCATGCTCGATCACCAGATCTGTCTTCGGTATTGCAGTGCCTGTGTTATTCTGATTACGATGCAAAGGCACTGCGGCGACTACAGCCGCTGTGAAATACATTAAATGAATTCGCATTTGCGAATAAGGCCAACCATCAGCTGTAGAATGGAATGATGACAATGAAAATTTGTGCCAGACCGGGACTCGAACCCGGATATCCCACTTAACTTGAGCGGTCGCCTTGCCATATTTCTTTCTTTCTTTTTGTTGATCTCATTTGTTCGTTGTATTTGCTCGGAGCGGACGTCCCATGACGTTTGTTCAGGTTCGTCGTTGATCCATTAACTCAGTGTTTATATATATATATACGGAGGGCAGCTAACCCTCTGACCGAACACGTGCACGACTTACGGCCCGACCCAAACTTCCATATGTCGTCAACCATCATGCATCTACGACCTGTACTCGAACATCCATTGCCGGCCGGTGTGGCCAAGCGGTTCTGGGCGTTTCACGTTTCAGTCTGGAACCGCGCGACCGCTACGGTCGTAGGTTCGAATTCTGCCTCAGGCATGGATGTGTGTGATGTCCTTAGGTTAGTTCGGTTTAAGCAGTTCTAAGTTCTAGGGGACTGATGACCTCAGATGTTAAGTCCCATAGTGCTCAGAGCCATCTGAACCATTCGAACATCCATTATATTGCTGTACAGGTCAGACGTTGTTCTTGAAAGTCGCTTGCCGGGTATCGACAGATACATACGATATTGCAGTGCCTGTGTTATTCTGATTACGATGCTATGTATGCATGCATGTTCAAAGGAACAGGCACTGCCCCGACTACGTCCTTTATGAAGTATATTAAATGAATTTGCAATTGCGAATAAGGACAGCCATCAGCTGTAGAATGGAATGACCACAATGAAAATGGTAAGGCAATCGCTCGCGATAAGCGGGAAATCCGGGTTCGAGCCCCGGTCCGGCACAAATTTTCATTCTCGTCATTCCATTCTACAGCTGCTGGTTGTCCTTATTCGCAGTTGTGAATTCATTTAATGTAGATCTGTCTCCAGCGGAGCACGTTTGAGATATCGTCGAACAACTCCAGCGGCATCCACGACCATGTTTAACCGTCCTGACTGCAAATTTGCAGTATCGGTATGTCACCTTGGCCTGCTCGATCACCACATCTGTCTCCAGTCGATCGCATATGGGACATCGTTGGACGACAACTCCAGCGTCATACACAACCAGGTTTAACCGTCCCTGTATTGACCAATTAAGCGCAACAAGCATGGACTGACATCCGGCACCTGTACAACACAATCCATGCACGTTTTCATGCTTGCATTCAACATTCTGCCGGTTACTCCGTTTATTAATGTACATTTCACATTTGCATTCGGTTATCTTGCCCTTACATTAACCTGTGATCTTGCAATATTAATCACTCAAATATGTTACCTAGACAAATGAATTCCAGAAATGTCATTACACTATGTTAATTATTTTCTGGTGCTGCGATTTTTTTCATCAGTATATATCGAGAAGATGTGAGGGATTTGTGTGAGAGGGAGTATGTGTGTGCCGGCCACTGCGGCCGAGCAGTTCTAGGCGCTTCCGTCGGAAACCGCGCGACCGCACGGTCGCAAGTTCGAATCCTGTCTCGGGCATGGATGTGTGTGATGTTTTTAGGTTAGTTAGGTTTAAGTAGTCCTAAGTTCTAGGGGACTGATGACCTCCGATGTTAAGTCCCATAGTGCTCAGAGCCATTTGAACCATTTGGAGTATGTGTGTGTGCGCAGGTGAACGCCAACGGGTTGCTGTCGTTCCTGACGGACATCCCTCTGTTCTTCAGCATCCAGTTCCCGCTCGACTACCCCGTCATCGCGCCGCTCTACTCGCACGTCGACACGCGTGCCTCTGGAACCGTCTCCTACAGGTATGCACAAACCGACCTTATTTATTTATCGTATGACAATATTAGGGAACTACTACGCGTCAACATTTAAGCACATCTTTCCAACATAAAATAACAAAAATGTCAACAGCTATTTATGGATATCAAGCTCTTTTATGCATTTTGAAACATCACTCGTCGCTGTCTGGAGGTCTTCGAAAGGGCCCTTGCAGGCACGCGCGGGATATGTCGACAAAACATGAGCAACTGTCTGTCCTTCCGCGCCACAGTCACACGATGGTGATGAAAATTTTCACCGCTTGTAGGGAGTGTCTGCACATCGTCCATGACCCGTCCGGATGCCGTTCAAGGTAGACCAAATTGCCGGGCTGGTCGAATCCTGATAGTTCCTTCTGGATGCAAGGCAGCTTCAGACACTGTGGAGAACAGTTTGAAAGTTATCCAAATAAATAAAAATATGGGTCGAAGTACTGTTTCTGATTGTAAGATCTGAGGCGTAATAAATGAACTGTCGTAATGAAACTTGTACTGTCGTAATGAGAAGGCAGAGCTGCACTGTAATAACAATGAATTGAATGAAAAGGGAAGTATTTCATACTTTAAAAGTTATCAATCTGACAGCAAGAATTTTGAACAGTATAAACTGCCTGAATAATGAAATTTAACATAAAACCTGCAATAATTAGTTTTGCAAAACTGATCACAAAAACTGTCACTGAATGACACAAGTTGGAATAAAAATAGCCATCAAAATATTTAGCCCTTACCTCTATTCTGCGCAAATCTGGATAACGCGTTGCAGTACTGCTCTGTCTTGCACGCCGCAATGCCAAAGCTGCAAATTACTGCATCTACTCAGAGGCACTCCTGAGCTGCAATGAGTTCTCTGTCAGTTGCAAATCGAAATATACTGTTTTTTATAAAAAAACATAATCGATTAAAAATTGTAGGAGAAAGATAAGTGAAAAATGAAATATGGACATAAATGACAACACTAAGTTTTTTTTGCATATTGTGAAAAAGTGCTCAAGGATGATTTTAAATTTGATAAACGTCGTAACAACCAAACAATACATTTTCCTATCTTTCAAATCTAGCAACTCCCAGTACAATAACCAAGTTAATCCGATGGCGCAACAATAGTGAAAAAAAGGTAACGTCACTATAATTTGTACCTCTGACATTCCACTTCTGGTATACACACAGTTCCATCAAACTTCCTCCTTCACAAATCAGTTTCCGTTACAATCTTGATATAATCGTATTCATTAAACACACTGATAAATTGAGACTTTACGTTTGAAACATAACATTAAAATTGCTTCCTCACTCCAACACAGCTTAACATTATCTCACCCTCCACCGCGCACACCAAAGATAATAACTTAACTTCTGCGATACAGCTTTACAACATCGCTGTTCTCTCACAATCAATTCAGTTACCAAAATACATGACACCTAACAAGTTTTGTTGCCAGCAGTGTTTATATGCATCAATGGTATTGAATTCAGTTTCCATGACATTAATGGCATTGAATTCAGTTTCCATGAGAGTCCTGGCTGTGATGAGAGCGGGATGTCTTGAACCTAGTCGTTTTCACTCCGCAGGGAATACGTCGTCCATTATTGGAAGGTCGTTGTTATTAGTAATCTTCTGGAATTCACGCAGTAGCACGCTCTTCCGTCTAATATCAGGAGATGGAATGTTGCTCAAGATAAGTATATCGTATTGATCCACCAACAATGTTAAGTTGTACATCTATCTTTTCTACGAGTAGACTATTAAGCCAAATAGGCACACAGTACTCTGCTGCTGAGTATATAAATCCAAGTGCTGATACCCGGAGAGCGTCTGCTGACGATCCCCAACGAGAGTCACAGAATTTATGGAGAATGTTAATTAAGGTAAAGTTTGGAAGGTAGGAGACGAGGTACTGGCAGAAGTAAAGCTGTGAGGTCGTGGCGTGAGTCGTGCTTGGGTAGCTCAGTTGGTAGAGCACTTGCCGGCGAAAGGCAAATGTCCCGAGATCGAGTCTCGGTCCGACACACAGTTTTAATCTACCAGAAAGTTTCATATCAGCGCACACTCCGCTGCAGAGTGAAAATCTCATTATGGAGAATGTTGTTTCTGATTCTGAGTTTAGCATAGGTTCGTGCCAAGTGCTCCTTTAAAGAAAGTGTCCCATCTAAAGTGATCCAAAGGGATTTTGCATGCATATTGTGATGAAGTTAGTCTCCCTCAAAATAGATGTCGAGGGCTATGTGTGCCAATCTATTGGTAAGATGAAAACATGAAACTTCTGTTTTATTTGAGTTTGGTTGTAACCTCCAGTTACGGAAATAGTGGTTTAAGATGTCTGTATCAGAAGTTAGGATTTCTTCAGTTGTTTCAAAGGTTTTGTGTTAGGTAGCTATTGTCCAGTCGTCTGCATAGCCAAACTCTCTGGACTGTGTTGGAGGAATATCAGAGATATATGAATTAAACAAGAGAGGAGCAGGGACGGATCCCTGTGGTAAGCTATTATTCAATACCTTTTGGCAGTTAGTATATTTTTCTGTACTTACTGTAAATCTCCTTCCAGCTAACGTGCAGCCCATGTCTCCAAACCATGTCATATGCTGCACTTAGATCAACGAAAGCAACAGATGTTTGCTGCTTCATTTCGCATCCTGCTTCAATAAATGTTGTTAAAGATAAGACTTGATCAATGCAGCTCCGTTCTTGTCGGAATAGAGTTTGCTCAATAGGAAGGTTCTGAAAGATTACTGGACCTCATGATATGTTGTTGTTGTTGTTGTGGTCTTCAGTCCTGAGACTGGTTTGATGCAGCTCTCCATGCTACTCTACCGTGTGCAAGCTTCTTCATCTCCCAGTCCCTACTGCAACCTACATCCTTCTGAATCTGCTTAGTGTATTCATCTTTTGGTCTCCCTCTACGATTTTTACCCTCCACGCTGCCCTCCAATACTAAATTGCTGATCCCTTGATGCCTCAGAACATGTCCTACCAACCGATTCCTCCTTCCAGTCAAGTTGTGCCACAAACTCCTCTTCTCCCCAATCCTATTCAGTACCTCCTCATTAGTTATGTGATCTACCCATCTAATCTTTAGCATTCTTCTGTAGCACCACATTTCGAAAGCTTCTATTCTCTTCTTGTCCAAACTGGTTATCGTCCATGTTTCACTTCCATACATGGCTACACTCCATACAAATACTTTCAGAAACGACTTCCTGACACTTAAATCTATACTCGATGTTAACAAATTTCTCTTCTTCAGAAACGATTTCCTTGCCATTGCCAGTCTACATTTTATATCCTCTCTACTTCGACCATCATCAGTTATTTTGCTCCCTAAATAGCAAAACTCCTTTACTACTTTAAGTGTCTCATTTCCTAATCTAATCCCCTCAGCATCACCCGATTTAATTTGACTACATTCCATTATCCTCGTTTTGCTTTTGTTGATGTTCATCTTATATCCTCCTTTCAAGACACTGTCCATTCCGTTCAACTGCTCTTCCAAATCCTTTGCTGTCTCTGACAGAATTACAATGTCATTAGTGAACCTCAAAGTTTTTATTTCGTCTCCATGGATTTTAATACCTACTCCGAATTTTTCTTTTGTTTCCTTTACTGTTTGCTCAATATAAAGATTGAATAACATCCCACTCCTTCCACTATTTTCATCGTTACCGCCTACCTTAATTTAGAATGAAAAAGGATTTTCTTTGAACACTTTCATTTTTAAAATGACAGAAGATAAATTATATTTCGTTTTTATAAGTGTTTTATAAAACAAAAAAATCAATGATTCATTGAGACAATTGTTGCTGTTTATTTCTAGGAACATTTTTTTAAAAGAATGATTAAGCAATTTTCAGTGCATCACGAGTGTTACATGTAACTCCTTCTCGGACAAGAAATCAATCTAACTATCCACCTTGAGGGTAGTCACCTGTTACAAAACGTGCTTCCTCTGCGCCACTCCTCTTCCTGGTGACACTTTCTTGATCCACTCTGTGCGCTCTCATTTAAAATCAACAAAAGTACTGTCTGTACATCACTTAACTGCTGGACACCTTACTTCTGTACTGTCAGAAATTGGAAGACATCAAGTTTCAATGCTTTGTGCCTCGCCACTACCACTTTTATTATTATTATTAGTATTCTTTTTAATACAGTGAAGACGGCTTAGTAGCCATTACGTAGTTACTTTGTGTTGAGCTGTCTATTGGTTCGTTTATTTTTACGAAGAGAATAATGAGACAATTCATAATATATTGCGGGAAATAACTACAACTACGACAAGGTATTTTCGTTACATATCTAAGCATACGTGACCTAAATGTCTCAATTTTACGGTCATAGATACAAGGCACAAAGTATGTATGTAGTGGGTGGGCTGTATGAGGAAGATGTTTTTCATACTTCCGTTTCTCAAGCTGTGTCACACATTAATACTAGTATTTAAAAAATGCAGTTATTAGCAACTTATGTAATCAGTATTACGGTCTAACGAAATAGTGATAATAGTGATTTTTACAAATAATTTTATGTCATGACTGAAAAAAATTCAACCCTATTGTTTTTACCCCTCTGAAAATTACATTTTACCTCTCAGGGGGTATTAACCCCAGGCTGGGAACCGCTGATCTAAGACTAAAACCTTTTCGGGTCGGTGAAGGATGATTTTATATTGCGGTATGGCTTATATACACTCCTGGAAATTGAAATAAGAACACCGTGAATTCATTGTCCCAGGAAGGGGAAACTTTATTGACACATTCCTGGGGTCAGATACATCACATGATCACACTGACAGAACCACAGGCACATGGACACAGGCAACAGAGCATGCACAATGTCGGCACTAGTACAGTGTATATCCACCTTTCGCAGCAATGCAGGCTGCTATTCTCCCATGGAGACGATCGTAGAGATGCTGGATGTAGTCCTGTGGAACGGCTTGCCATGCCATTTCCACCTGGCGCCTCAGTTGGACCAGCGTTCGTGCTGGACGTGCAGACCGCGTGAGACGACGCTTCATCCAGTCCCAAACATGCTCAATGGGGGACAGATCCGGAGATCTTGCTGGACAGGGTAGTTGACGTACACCTTCTAGAGCACGTTGGGTGACACGGGATACATGCGGACGTGCATTGTCCTGTTGGAACAGCAAGTTCCCTTGCCGGTATAGGAATGGTAGAACGATGGGTTCGATGACGGTTTGGATGTACCGTGCACTATTCAGTGTCCCCTCGACGATCACCAGTGGTGTACGGCCAGTGTAGGAGATCGCTCCCCACACCATGATGCCGGGTGTTGGCCCTGTGTGCCTCGGTCGTATGCAGTCCTGATTGTGGCGCTCACCTGCACGGCGCCAAACACGCATACGACCATCATTGGCACCAAGGCAGAAGCGACTCTCATCGCTGAAGACGACACGTCTCCATTCGTCCCTCCATTCACGCCTGTCGCGACACCACTGGAGGCGGGCTGCACGATGTTGGGGCGTGAACGGAAGACGGCCTAACGGTGTGCGGGACCGTAGCCCAGCTTCATGGAGACGGTTGCGAATGGTCCTCGCCGATACCCCAGGAGCAACAGTGTCCCTAATTTGCTGGGAAGTGGCGGTGCGGTCCCCTACGGCACTGCGTAGGATCCTACGGTCTTGGCGTGTATCCGTGCGTCGCTGCGGTCCGGTCCCAGGTCGACGGGCACGTGCACCTTCCGCCGACCACTGGCGACAACATCGATGTACTGTGGAGACCTCACGCCTCACGTGTTGAGCAATTCGGCGGTACGTCCACCCGGCCTTCCGCATGCCCACTATACGCCCTCGCTCAAAGTCCGTCAACTGCACATACGGTTCACGTCCACGCTGTCGCGGCATGCTACCAGTGTTAAAGACTGCGATGGAGCTCCGTATGCCACGGCAAACTGGCTGACACTGACGGCGGCGGTGCACAAATGCTGCGCAGCTAGCGCCATTCGACGGCCAACACCGCGGTTCCTGGTGTGTCCGCTGTGCCGTGCGTGTGATCATTGCTTGTACAGCCCTCTCGCAGTGTCCGGAGCAAGTATGGTGGGTCTGACACACCGGTGTCAATGTGTTCTTTTTTCCATTTCCAGGAGTGTAGTTCAGACCACACGTACTTTGCAGAACATCAACGCTGCCCTCTTTACGGTCCACAAAATCTGCCTTTACTGAACATTGTACACGGTCCACTAGCATTAATGTGACCACCGCCGATGCTCGATGTCAACGTGCAATAACCACTCACAGACGGCGGGTGGCAGTACCAGCAATGGAAGGTATTTAAAGCGTTCTGGGGGAGGTGGGAAACAGTACAGTCGTTGTCGTGTTGCAGAAACGAACGATTTATCTGACGTCCAAAGGGCATGATCATTAGCAGTTTCTAAACTGTGCACGTGCCAAAGTGGTTGAAGTACACCTTGCATGGCAAAATGCTGCTATCAAAAACTGGCTCCGAGGCCATAGATGACACGGGTGACCTACGGTTCCGGGGATGTGCACAGGGGAATAGACGTGCAGGCTGAGCAGCTGGCTGCCGAGATGAACCAAGAGGCTGCGAACAGTGACTCCTCAACGAAAGTTCAGCAAACGTATGCTACGTTTTGGCCTCTGCAGCAGTCGCCTGGTTCATGCACCCATGCTGACTGCTATTCATCGGCGACGAAGGTTGCAATTTCCACGCTAATGTCGCAGTTGGGCATCCACTGAATGGACGCAGGTGGCCTTTTCACATGAATCACGCTTTATGCTCCATCAGACCGATGGCCGTTGGCGTGTACGGCCCTGCAACAATAGTCGGAAGGGTCCAGGCCGAAGGATCTGGGTTCTGGGGAATGTTTTCTGGGCATTCCCTGGGTGCTCTCTCATCCTGGAAGGCACTATGGATCAACACAAACATGCGTCTGTCTTTGGGACCATGTCCACCCCTCTATGCAGTTCAATTTTTCCTCAGCACGGGTACTGTCCTGGCCACCAAACTCCCTGGATTGAAACCCAATAGGAAATCTATAAGACCACCTCGGTCGGGCTGTTCGCGCCATAAATCGTCAACCGTGGATCGTCAGCCGAGAAACCAAGCGCAGTTTATAGAGTTGGCATGGCTACATATCCCTGTCGGTACCTACCAGAACCTCAATGACTCTCTTCCTACAATTCCGCGCTACATAAAGTGGTGATTCAGGCTTTTGACAGGTGGTCACATTCAGGTGTAGGACTGTGTATATTCGCTGGACATAGAGTGAAATAAGATACGACGGTTGGAACTTTGGTCTACATCTACATCCACGTGATTACTCTGCTATTCACAATAAAGTGCCTGGCAGAGGATTCAATGAACCACCTTCAACCTGTCTCTCTATCGTTCTACTCTCGAACGGCATGCGGGAAAAACGAGCACTTAAATTTTTCTGTGCAAGCCCTGATTTCTCTTATTTTATCGTGATGGTCATTTCTCCCTATGTAGGTGGGTGCCAACAGAATGATTTCGCAATCGGAAGAGAAAATTGGTGATTGAAATTTCATGAGAAGATCCCGTCGCAACGAAAAACGTCTTTATTTTAATGATTGCCACTCCAATTCACTCATCATGTCTGTGACACTATCTTCCCTATTCGCGATAATACAAAACGAGCCGCCTGGTTTGAACTTTTTCAGTATCATCCGTCAGTACCACCTGATGCAGATCCCACACCGCACAGCAATACTGCAGAGTAGGGCGGACAAGCGTGGTGTAAGCAGTCTCTTCAGTAGACCTGTTGCACCTTCTAAGTGTTCTGCCAATGAATCACAGTCTTTGGTTTGCTCTACCCATAATATTATCTATGTGATCGTTCCAATTTAGGTTATTTGTAATCGTAATCCCTAAATATTTAGCTGAATTTACAGCCTTCAGATTTGTGTGACTTATCGCGTAATCGAAAATTAGCTGATTTCTTTTAGTACTCATGTGAATAACTTCACACTTTTCCTTATTCAGGGTCAATTTCCACTTTTCGCAGCATACAGATATCTTATCTAAATCATTTTGCAAGTCGTTTTTATCATCTGATGACTTTACAAGACGGTAAATGACAGCATCATCTGCAAACAATCTAAGACGGCTAATCAGATTGTCTCCTATGTCGTTAATATATATCAGGAACAATAGAGGGCCTATAACACTGCCATGGGGAACGCCGGATATTACTTGTGTTTTACTCGATGACTTTCTGTCTGTTACTACGAACTGTGACCTTTCTGACAGGAAATCACGAATCCAGTCGCACAACTGAGGCGATACTCTGTAGGCACGCAGTTTGGTTAGATGACGCTTGTGAGGAACGGTGTCGAAGGCCTTCTGGAAATCTAAAAATATGGAATCAGTTTGACATCTCCTGTCGATATCACTTATTACTTCATGAGTATAAAGAGCTAGTTGTGTTTCACAAGAACTATATTTTCTGAAACCGTGTTGACTATGTGGCAACTATTTATTTACAGCCCGTACAAAATACATACGGGTTTCAAAGTTTTACTGACCTTCAGAGTAGTCACCGGCATTGTGTATAACCCGTTGCCAGCGATGTGGAAGTTGTAGGATACTCTTAGCAGTGTCAGTTGTGTTGACAGTTCGAGTGGCGCGGTCTATTGCCCGACGAATTTGTAGCAGTTCCGAAGCGAATGCCGTGAAATATCTCCTTCAGTTTAGAAATCAAGTCGAACTCACGAGGGCTTAAGTCAGGGAACTGAAATAAGTGGTATAGCACTTAGCAGCCCCATCAGTCAAACAAATCAGTAACAGCTTGCACTGTACGTGCTTGAGCATTGTCCTGCAAAATGATGGTCAGGTCCTGCAGAAAATGTCATCACTTCTGTCTCTATACTGTTCATTTTTGGAACACAACCTACGACCAGCTTAGAGACAGAAGTTGTGACACTTTCCGCAGGACATGACCATCATTTTGCAGGGCAATGCTCAAGCACGTACAGTGCAAGCTGTTACTGATTTGTTTGACTGATGGGGCTGCTAAGTGCTATACCACTTATTTCAGTTCCCTGACTTAAGTCCTCGTGAGTTCAACTCGATTTGTAAACTGAAGGAAACACTTCACGGCATTCGTTTCAGAACTGCTACAAATTCTTCGGGCTCTAGACCGCGCCGCTCGAACTGTCAACACAACTGGCACTGCTAAGAGTATCCTACAACTTCCACATCGCTGGCGACGGGTTATACACAATACTGGTGACTACTTTGAAGGTCAGTAAAACTTTGAAACCCGTATCTATTTTGTACGAGCTGTATATAAATAGTTGCCACTATTAAAGTTCCAACCCTCGTATAATAGTAACTTTGGCTACAGATAATTCATTTTGGGATTCCATTACTAAAGAATCAGTAGAGATACAGATGGTAGAAAGCCTTATTAACTTGAACAGCGGCTGTCTATTGGATAACGCATGTAACCCCATAGCTTCCACGATTTGCTTTCAGCAAAAATGACTATGGACGCCTTGGGCCCCGGTGAGCGGTAACACACCGGGACAATTACGTTTCGCGTTTCCGCCATCGAGAGTACGCTAAATTGTGCGAAGTGGTTAATCGATATTAAGTTACGACAGCTCACGTGGTTCAAATGGTTCAAATGGCTCTGAGCACTATGCGACTTAACTTCTGAGGTCATCAGTCGCCTAGAACTTAGAACTACCTAAACATAACTAACCTAAGGACATCACACACATCCATGCCCGAGGCAGGATTCGAACCTGCGACCGTAGCGGCCGCTCGGTTCCAGACTGTAGCGCCCAGAACCGGCTCACGTGGTGATGCTTGATAGGTGCACATATGAAACATCATGTGTGGTAGAAAACGATGTCTGGTTGCATTCCCAAAACATCATAGAGTATTCAGTAAACCGGGAAAATTTCAAGATTCACAATTGCGATTTCGTTTTTGCTGTCCTCCCTAGTGTTGCAATGCTAATGGTCAGCCACCTGAACTATGAGTTCAGAACTTAGAAAAAAATACTTTTTTATTTGTCTCTATGTATCTTATTCAGATGATGTGGTGATTACTTTGTGATACGACGAAACCAGCTATGATCACATTTGTGTGACTTGAGGCTGGAAAAAATGCAATAAAGGAATTTAATAAAAAATTCAATCTCCCAATAAATTATAATTATCTCGTTCTGTTTTGTACGGCCTCTGTGACCAGAATGTCTCCGAAGTATATTCGTCAGTCCTGGCAGATCGAATACTACACGGTGCTTCCAGCAGTCCACCTTGTGATTGTGAAAGGAAAAACGAGAGTGAAGCCCATGCTGCTTCACATTGACAGAATGGTCTGCCGCGTATGCAACCCGCGCTACTAATCTGTCGTGCGTTTGCCTTCGTCCCACGCCTGATGTTTTCTGACAACTGTAAGTTTCCTTGTCTTTCGATTGTGGAGAAACCGAAATGAATGGGAGTCACACTGACACTTCACGCATAGTGATACTATGCTGAGAGCCGTAAACCTCTGTATTAACCGGAAACACTCTGATCTCTCCGACATGGTCATTTCGCGGGCTGTACATACAAGAGAGTAATGGTTGTTTGTTCGTTGTTAGAGTTTTAACATTGTACCTCTCCGTGATGTACAAAGCCTCTCTTGTTGCCTCTGCGAGCGATACTCACGAATCAGTCGAATGAGTGTTTTGTGAGCCATTTCTTTCGTGAATGAGTTACATTTTTCTCAGGTTCTTTCAATCTCTTTCTGTTTGTAGTAATATTAACATACTTGCTGTCTCAAAATTTTCGTCAGTTTTCTTTACAGTGATATCGATGAAATTTTAGATGAGAACCATTTCACAATTATTGCATTTTTCTCTGTAAGGGCAGCTTTTACCTTTTCCTTTTACGTGCTAAATGCGGAGAAACCTGAAAAACTTACAGAGAGACCGAAAGCGTCAGTGTCAAAACAGTCAGGAGAAAATTGAACTTCTTTCTGAGTATCGAAAATGGCGTGGTGTTCACCTGTCGAAATATCGGCGATTGCCGACGATGTTACCTGACTGCATTCCCGTAAGCTATATGAACAGAAGAAAATTGTTTAGCATGTAGTTTTATACGACTGTTTGCCGTAAAATTCTTCTATTTCAGGGCAACTGGAAAACCTCACCAGTATTATTGCCGAGAAGTGTTCAAATTAGTTCTAGTATACACTATCAGCGTTGACACTGACTTTGACTCAGAAGCTTTTTTTAGTAAAAACTTCCCTAATTTTCAGTCGTCTGATCTGTGGTAATCAGTTGTATTATTCTTGTTATCTCACTTACACTTAGATATAAGTGTCTGAACAACACATTTTGGCTTTTACAAATTTAATTCCTTGTTATTTCTTTCGGTTTGACAGTTTCATCTGTCAACCACTTATGCCAACAAGGCGTCCAATCGGGAAACGTGGTTAATCTACTTGTCGGGAAAAGTGACCAGGATAGCCATTTTTCCCCGAAAGTTTATTTTTAAACTGGTTACCTCAGTAAGAGTTAGTTACTGCGATATATCGCACATATTCACTTCTAAACTCTTTTATATACGAAGCTATCATCCGTCATTCTATCTGTTTGTGACGAATTTGAATTGATTAATGTTTTTTAAAACCGCCTCTGCTTTGTTATATTCGGCCCAGTACAAAATTCCGATTGAAAACCGTGCACTGCAGCCGCATGGTGTTATTTCAAATACTAGAGCATTAAGATGCATAGAGAATATGTCCGGAATCAGAGCAGGATTCTGTCGCATAGAATATACGACTGTGGCGGTAAAGAAAGATGAGACGGCTTTCTCTACAACAGCAAAACAGTTTTATGTTCCACGTAATACGCTGAAAAATTCTAGGAAAAAAATAGAGTTGTAGTAGGTGATCAAAAGAGTATGGGGTGTGTTCAATAAAGAGCAAGAACAATAAACACTTGATTACGTTTTTGAAATGAGAAAGCGACTTTATGGATTTACTGTGAACGATGCATGCAGATTAGCATTTCAGTTGGAAGAGTGCAACAAAGTTCCTCATCGTTTTAACAAACAATCTGAGATGACAGGAAAAGACAGCACTATAATGTTGATCTTGGGATGCGAACCTCGATGGTTAGAGGGCAAGCTTTTAACTAGGTGAAAGTAGACAGAATTTTTTGTATCCTTAAAACAGTGAACGGAAAACAATTTCATCCTGCTCATCACTTTATAATGTGGATGATTCAGTCCAAGAACAGTAAAGTGTTTGCACTTAAGGAAGACGCCAAGCCGATTGCGTTATCATAGCCAAAGAGGGTTGATGTTCACTTTCGAGGTATGTATGCCCGTACTTGCCTCTTTGCCACGTTAGTTTGCGTAAAGTGGTCACTACGTATGGCTTTAGAAAAATGCGTATAGGTCCTATTCATTACATATCTTTTTACTTATAAAAATTGTAGCATGTAAGTGGAAAGACTCTATCAGTAATCACAGTCTGGTGAAACTCCAGTTACCTTCCCTTAGAGTGGCCACTTTACCTCACCGTATTTACAGGGTGATTCAAAAAGAATACCACAACTTTAAAAATGTGTATTTAATGAAAGAAACATAATATAACCTTCTGTTACACATCATTACAAAGAGTATTTAAAAAGGTTTTTTTCACTAAAAAACAAGTTCAGAGATGTTCAATATGGCCCCCTCCAGACACTCGAGCAATATCAACCCGATACTCCAACTCGTTCCACACTCTCTGTAGCATATCAGGCGTAACAGTTTGGATAGCTGCTGTTATTTCTCGTTTCAAATCATCAATGGTGGCTGGGAGAGGTGGCCGAAACACCATATCCTTAACACAACTGTCGTCGATTCACTTCTGCCGTACTCAATAACACAAAAAGCTTTCTGTTGAGCGGTCGCCATCTTAGCAGCAACTGACGCTGACGCCTAGTCAACAGCGCCTCAAGCGAACAAATGTACAACTAAATGAAACTTTATAGCTCCCTTAATTCGCCGACAGATAGTGCTTAGCTCTGCCTTTTGTCGTTGCAGAGTTTTAAATTCCTAAAGTTGTGGTATTCTTTTTGAATCACCCTGTAGTTTAACTCTTCGTCTCGTGCAAATATGAGTACATAGTTTAAACAAAAAATGTAGGTTATACACAAAGGTAAAACTCATTACTGATCAGGACTGACTCCATAAGAATTGCTTAAGTCAAATGTACTTGTAATACGAAATTTAAATCAGTATATCAGCGTCTTTTAAGTATTTCGCTATCAAATTGTACTTTTTTGCACCGAATCTATAGAGCAAGGAGATGATATTAAAAGGTAGAGGAAAGCCCACTTCACCCAGTTATGCTTGTTTGTACTTTGCCATTATATAGGATTCAGATCGGCGAGCGTCAGTTTAATCCTGATCGCAGCTTCCAGAAACCAGAATATAAAATTTCCTCCTACTTCAACAACTGCATTTCATCTGACCCAATTTTTTTCGTTCGTAAACAACCGTTCCAGAAATTGTGATAATTCGCTCTGTTTCATCTATTTTTCGATGATGGATTGTCAAACCTTCATCAGATTATGTGGAATCGAACTTTTGTCAAATGTTTCAAAACTGTTTCGTGGTCGATATGTAGATCCTTAAATAGTCCTACATTCACACCAATTTACCGGCCGACCAACCGACAAATGATACGTGTGCAGGCTTGTTGGCGACCGACAGACCGATTTTCCGTGGCAGGCGGTCGGCTGCGTATGGCCACCCGACAGCCGACCCAACTTCACCCAACAAATTATGCCCTGTATCGCGCTGTCGTGCCAACCGCCCGAGATAAATTTGTCTTCTGTCACTGCATACGGAAATAAATGCTCTTCAAATATTGATAATATGACGGACTACAAGGCAGACGAAACTTTGATGACAGAGTTTCTGAAGAAGTTTAAAGAATGCGAATATTTGTGGAACATGTCTCGCAAGGAGTGTAGGAGTATAACAATAGAGATGCAAGGAACGAAGCACGTACTTCATTTTTTAACGAATCCATAATAGTTTCATGCGGAACTCGAAGTATACTCCCTTTGTCAGGAAAAGGGCACAGAGTCACATTATTTTCACCACTACATCCAATCTAGCGATGCGGAAGCTCGTCGTTTAGGTAACGATAACATCGATGCTCTAATGAGGCGGTGCCCCGTCTTGTCGCTAGATGAAATCCTCGGAATTAGTAATGGAAACAACCACATCTGCAACATATCAGAGTAAGAGATACATGTCACAGTCTTCTCACAGAAGAATAATGGCCCATATAGCTTCAAAAATGGTTCAAATGGCTCTGAGCATTATGGGACTTAACTTCTAAGGTCATCAGTCCCCTAGAACTTAGAACTACTTAAACCTAACCAACCTAAGGACATCACACACATCCATGCCCGAGGCAGGATTCGAACCTGCGACCGTAGCGGTCGCCCCGTTCCAGACTGTAGCGCCTACAACCACTCGGCCACATATAGCTTCCTCTGCGACACTGCACATGAGGATTTCCAGTACCCCACACTCTTACATTGTGGTGATTAATCTTTCCATTTAAACGGAAGGTTGCTTCTTTGCTGAATATCAGCTTGAAAGCGAAATGTTTATCTTCAAGGGTTTCTTTAATAGTGATGCAAAACTGAAGGCGCCGACCAAAATCTTTTATTTATTGCGCGAACTAATAATAGTACAGTTTGAAGTGCAATCTCCACTGCAAAATCTTTCACAATTTGCTGCAGTATTCCAGTTTCGTGGCTTGCGCAAACTGTTGATTTTTTTGTACTGGTTACGAAACATTCCCTCACCATCTCCCTGATTGCATCTGGCACACTTGATCGAACGATAGGCCTATTTTTCTATTTATAGAGACAATCAGTGTCCCTAAACTGTCGACACCAATGCTCAATGTTCTGTTCACATGGCTGTTCTTTTCCATCATTCCTTCTGCACTGTTGTAAGAGATAAGCGTCTTGCATATTCCGACACTCGCAAAAACTCATTTCTTGCTTTGTCGCCATTCTATCAAGGTACTGCACTCGTAACGCCAACTGGTGGGCACAATGCAAATTCCGAAAGTTTACAGTTTTATTCATGTATCAATTATATTTGTACATGTAACATTTTGAAAATGTAGAACTCTGAAAAGAATGAATCTTTATAGTAGCCCTGTGTTTTACGAATAAAAACTCTTCGACTGTATTTCGGCTTTAGATTTCATTTCCGACATTTATTGTCAAAACCGAAATACAGATATTCTATTAGCTTTTAAATTTCATTTCCCGTATGTATCGGAAATAAAACCTTAAAATGGAAATACAGACAATCGAGGGTTTTTATTCACATATTAAACTTGATCTGTTTATGTATTCATCGTATGAAGATAGGAGAAAATATCAGAGAACTATTTACTATAGGCATATATATTTCCACACAGTTACACACAATATCAAACTCGTAATGGGTTCATAGCTCGGTGTCAAGGCTTGCAATGCAATAAGAAACTTGTGCAAAGGTCTTCCATCGTCTCTTTGAATGCTCAGAGGGAACATTCAAGTATTATGTAATTTATTGTTTGTTGCTCTTCGTCCCAGTCACATTTAGAGAGGACTTCCATTCCTATTGGTGCAGCATTGCTCCATGTCAGCGCCGGTCAATTCTAATCCGATTCACCAATGTTGTCGAGATGCATGAAAACCAGCTGGTTGCTCCCAGGGAGTTACAGTTGGTTGTGTTGCTGCAGGGAACTTTGCTTCTGCCACTGATTTTTGCAGGCATCCTGCGTGTTGAAATGGCTGTCCTGCGGGCTGATTGCTGTACGCCACGATGGTTTTCTAGACATCGTTCTAAGAGAATTTGTAGTTTTGTTTCTTTTCTTACTATCTACATGTTGAGCAATGAGGGGGAGATAGGGCAGTCTGATAACTGCTTTAGCGTGAGCACTGTTTAGCCATGTGATACAGCAGTATTCCGCGACTGTGTGTGAAGAGTAATGCTGATGGGCGACTGTTACAATGGCACCCCACGCGTTTCCTGTTAACCTCTGGAGTATATTGTTGCGAGTTTTTATTTTAGTTGCCACATTCTCAAGATTGATTTTCTATGTCAAACACCTGTCTAGGGTCACACTTAGGTATTTTGGAGCATTGAAAAATTGGAGAGTCTGATCTCTAAATGTGATGCTATGTTTGCAGTTTGCTTGTGTATTCCATTGGTGGAAAGTTGACACAGCGGTTGTTGAGGATTAAGTCGGAGAGTGAGCGTTGCTTCAGCTTCATCAAAGCTTTGATCCTGAGCGATCAATGCAATATCCTCTCCAGAGCTAATTGTTTCGAGTTACTTTTTGAGATACAATACCCTGCCTCTTTATTTAAGTCCTTCTACTCTTTTTGGTTGCCTTTTGTATTTTGGTAATCATTTTCTGTGTTGACATCCTCAAATAGTTCAGGTCATTAGACCCAACATATTTCCATCATGAGTAGGCTTTGGAACGATCGGTTCTAGGCAGTTTTCGGAGAAGCATTTAGTAAAGTTTCACAGGGCGTCTTGTAATGGCCAACACTTACAGAATTGTAGGTTTCCCAGTTAACTGTTGGATGATTAGTCTCTTCAATTGACAACAGAATGACCGGGGAACTTAAACGTAAATGGCCCAGAGATCGTCAGTGTGTGTGTGTGTGTGTGTAGTGAGTGAAGTGTTATGAAACAATATGCGTAGTGCGTGCAGTGAGATATAAGTGGACAGTGTGGCATTACATTATTTAATAAGTTATTTGTAAAAAAATGTATTGTATATCAGGAGTAAATCTAATGATTGTCTCTAACTAGAAGTCTGTAAATGTACATGTATACGAATTAGCTTATTTTAAATTGGTCTAAATTCGTAAATACTTTGACATGACCTATATCCTTGTAAAAAGAGGTATACAGATGAATAAAGCTACTACTACTACCACTACTACTACGTTGTAGTGAACTTAGGTTTTCTCTTTCGTTTTCAGTTACACCTGGAGGTGAGTCTTGTACAATCTCACATGCAGTTTCGATTTCTATCTTAATGGGTATGAACTTCTAGCTTATTGCGAGAAATGCACCACCTACATTTAATATTAGCGTATTCTTTCGTTATACCCTTAAACTTTCTCCAAATATCCCTCGGCTATAAATTTCTATTTTTAACCAGCTATGAGCTTCCTACACCTAGTGTAATGTGAAATCCTGTTTGTTGCGAATGCTTCGGCAGTAAGTCACTAGAATTTTAACACCCTTGTCTGTAAGGGGGATTTCCTTGAAATACTGACACTATCTATTGTAAAATTATCATTTTTATATAATTTTGCAAAAGATACACAAAATTTAGTGTACAGTATCCTAAAAGTTATTCACTCTGTATCTTTTTGAAGACAGGTTACTTCCATAATTAAAAGGTTAACATATTTTATTCGAGATACATCTTTTTGTACTGTACAGTACGCACTGTTAATATAGTTACAGATATAGTTTTTTGAGTTAATGATTTAAAATGTCATCCACGTATGATTCAATCAACTGTGTCAAACGGGTTAGGAAATAAAGTTGAAAAATGTTCACAAAATATACCGGTACGAAACAACCTATGAGGTCAGGTGATAAGTTAAAAAATAAAAACAAATATTATTCAATCAACCGTATCGATCCAATTAAGAAATAAATTTTAAAATTATTCACGGAGATTTTTGTAATCATACATCTGAAAGAAAACTTTCTATAATGTCAGGTGATTAAAAGCATGCTGAGTACGATGAAATCTAAGACATTTCGCTTCCCAACAAGGACAATTCGTTAAAAATAGGGACATCCTGGTAAAATCCGGGTGGGTGAAAACTCGATTCATATCTCATTCAACAAAGAAACCGTACGTCACACAACATTCAACAGTCCATAGTTAAGTCCTTCTGCAGCGCAGGTAGTATTGTTTGAGCGCTCAGAGGAGCGGTACTGGCATTCATTCGTTCATTCATTGACACACACACACATTGTGTTCCGTCAATTCTGCCATGAAGGAGAGCCTTCAAGTATGTGAAACGACTCAAGCCAGTCGTTAAAACGACTAATCTACACAAACTGACAGTTAAGCCAGTTACTTCTACATTACTTTAAATGTGTATGTTAGGAGAAAAACAATTACTTTAACTGTAGCAACACCAAAGCATTTTCACTTACGTGTACTACCAGGGGACAGGGTGGGGGGGGGGGGGGCGGGGTGTACTTTATGCCTACTATAAAAAAATTTAAAAAAAAACAGCGAAACTGGTTACGCGCTTTGACTGGTAATAATAATATACTTATTAAAGAGGCCCTGATGTGTAAATAGTCTCCAGAGCCTTGAGATACCGTATCTTTTAGTACACTCTTAGCAGCACCATTGCAATTTCAATAGCAATTTCAATTTCCAGGGTGGGTGGGGGAGGGTTACTTTATGACCGCCACAAAGAAATACAAATTTCGTTGATAATTGTTGACTCTTACTCACAACATAGTTTCCAAAAAATATTGATGTGTAAGCAATGTACAGAACCTGAAAATAATTTTGAACATGACATTCGTTGTGTAAAGTCACATCTACACTAAGACTTAAATTTTGGGGTAAGTTTAAAGTAAAAATTAAAAACGTTTATGGTATCTAATAGAAGACTTCGTTAAAAACAATAAATATTTTTTCAAAATGTTAGAATGCACATGAATATATACATTTCAGTATTTTCAAAAGGTGAGCATAAAGTACCCCCTGCAACCGCCCTTCCTGGTATTACGTGGGCGAAAAAAGCTACTCCTTCAATACAGCTGTGGATATTGCCACTCGAGAGTGGCAATAGCACATTACGGACGTTTGAACTCTACTCATGTCCTCGGCCACTGAGGCGGGTTCATTATATTTTAATAATTCAGAAATTGAAAATTTGCCTTTTAAAACTTCTTTTCTACAACCCAACTTTTGAAATCTGTGGTACATTCATAAAAAAAAGTATAACCTATCTTGTTGCTTGGTATCATATTAATAATTCTTTGTATTTCACCAGGTTTCTTTCATCTCTTTTCTTTTTTTAAATAATAATAAAGTGGCATAATTCAGAAAGAAAACAATTGAGGCCACCAATGATGCTGATGATCGCTGCTGAGTTGATGACTGCAGTATAGTAATTATGTAGAGATGAGTGTAAAAATCACACAAAAAAACCTCATATTATTGGTAGACATTAATTAGACCTTCCATTCTTAAAGCAACCAGAATTCTTATTGTAGAATATGGCAAAAAATGGACAAGACACCTCTTTCAAACAACAATGTGCAAAGTAGGATCAAATAAATGGCCCTGATTGTGAAAGAATAGCTAGTTAAAAACATGAAAATGTCTCCATGTTTAGTTTTATATAACTCTGAATTTGAGAACCCTCTTTTCTGAAGTGTGGATTGCAGAGTATTGTCAAACAAAGCTTTCTGAAAGAAGTAAAAATAAATAAACATAGAGGGCATGACATATTCTGGGATTCCAAGTCTGCCACTGAAGCACAGCATTCAGATAAGTGCTCAATACAATATTCACTGAGGCCTAAGGCTTGCGACTTTATTCCGCTGTTTGTCTATAGCCTCTCCCCCTTTCCACAGATTACACCGACACTAATGTTAAGCTAACTAGTGTCCATCTATATAAAGGTTAGCTGTTCAATTTCTCTGACTTCCAGATGATATTCTGTTATGTACAGCACACATGTAGAAATAGCTTTAGAATTTTAAATGTCTTGTATTGACATGAAAAGCTCAAGATTCTTATGTTTTGATGGAAAAGTCTAAGCATATTATGTTTATACTTAGAGGGAGAGACAGCATTGGTCATATTTTTTTGTTTTATTAACTGCAAAATCGATTTTCGGTCACTTAGTGACCATCCTCAGTGCTGTAATATACAATTTAAATTGGTTTATGTGATCGTTCTAAGCTTGTTGACACCAGTGCCTACCAATTTAAATTGTATATTACAGCACTGAGGATGGTCACTAAGTGACCGAAAATCGATTTTGCGGTTAATAAAACAAAAAATACGACCAATGCTGTCTCTCCTTCTAAGTATATCCATTATCTGGTCGTGGTGCACAGGACACTCCATGGAGTTGCCAATCAACATATTATGTTTGTTAACCTTTGTATAGTCCAAGCTGCCTTTTTTTTTTGCTTCTCCATTTATTATTGCAGCTGTGTCTACAGCTACTCTTGACCTCTGTTTATAAGAAACATTTACACTAAAAAAGCCTAGTAGAAATATTGGAAATCACAGGAATTGCGCAGACAGTATTCTGCCTCCATTGAATGCTTCTGAAAATTAGTTATTCAAGTTAGCCACTTGTACAATACATCTGAATACTTGGACTTAGGAATATAAATTCAGCCTAACTCTACTATTTCTATAATAGATGCTGATTTTGCTGCTGTATGCTGGTAGATAGATAATAGCAGCCTGTGTAAAGTTACAATGCTTTGTTTGAGTCATTAGATTAATGACAGTACAATAGCTGAGTTGTATGGGGGGAGTGGAGAGGCTCTCTTGAAAGTAGCTATTTTTCTCCTAACATATAAATATAAAGTAATCTAGAAGTGATTACAACAATTATAAGTTTGAGTAGATTAACACTAGTCATAATTTGTTGTTAGTATACTTCACAGAAGTAGCCTGTCAATGTATATTTGTTTCCCATCCCTGAAGACTCTCCTTCATGAGGTGCTGATGAAACATGATGTGTCACTGAATGAATGAATGTATGACTGAATGACAGCAACAGAAATATTGTAACAATTTTCATTTACTCCAAAAAATCCTTTGAAAAGTTTTTGTATTCATCTGGTTTACAGACTTAAATATAAGGTTAGGCTGCAATACACAGGTTGTTGTGCATGGAAAAATAGTGTACACATACTGCTACAATACACATCTCTCTCCCTTGCCTCAACTTAGTGGCAAATAGGGTGACTTTTTTTATCAACATTCGTTGCCTTTTGCAGTAGTAACAGTTTCATACTGGTACTTACATACTTATAGATCTAGTGTGACAAGGAAGGGACAGATAGTCAGCTGTGGCCTTGTAGCAGGAACCATCCTGGCATATACCTGGAGTAATTTATCTACTGAAAAAACCTAAATCAGGATGGTTAGATTCTGTTTGATAACTGAAGGCATGCCATATGGTTAACTCCAAAGCAAATTTGCAATTTTTGATACAGTTCAGACAAGATATGCATTATTTATTTATTTCATGTTCTGTAGATCTCGTATTGTGAGCACGTCACATGAGATGTGGAACGAGTCAAACATACAAAACAACAATCATACAAAAAGATACAAAACAGTCTTCATTAAATATATTAAAAATTTCAAATTTCTACATAACTGCATATAGTTAATACAAAGTTTAGAGGAAAAACAGATATTGTACATATAAAAGCAGATTTCTTTGAGTGTTAATACAAAATTTCATGTTTTAATTTGGAGAAAAATTGCAAGCACATTTCTTTGTTAACAAGATGGATAATTGTATCTATATGCTATTTCCCTTTTTGCATCATAAAACTCTTCTAATGTATAAACAGACATATTTAACAAATATTCCTTTAGTTTTGCTTTAAAAAGAGATTCATTTTCTCTTAAACATTTTATCTGGTCAGGGAAATGGTTAAAAATTTTTGTTCCTGACCATTTGACACCTCTCTGAACAACTGTCATGTTCTTAAGTTCACAATGAGGATTTTCTTTCCCTCTCTTACAGGATAAAAGCTTTCAATCTTGATTATGGTTTATAATATGTAAGACAGAAAGAGGCTAAATCTTTTAGGAAAGGCACCTACTGTAGCCATATGCTCTGTTACATGCTTTGCTTTACATTCATCTGATCTTTGTCACTTGTGCACAGGGAGACGCAGGATCCAGAAATACTGTCTGCACTAAAGACATTGATTCGTCAGTACTTCAGCTCCGCAGAAGACTTTGAGCCAAAGAGTGCCTTTATTGCCACTTGGGACAGTGTGGGATATTATGACATGGGTGCTGATAAGGTGAGTCACAAGCAGTGCAGCTCGTCAAACAGTTGTTATCCATTGTAGCATCATGCTTTAGAAAAGTGCGTAACATCATACTGTTTTCTTGAGCATAATGCCACAAAATGTGTTACTTTATTTCCTGTGTATGGGCTACTTTAAAGGTTTTAATTGAAAATGAATCTTTTGCTTGTGGTTATGATATCCTCTACAATGGGAACCACAAAGTAGTTGAATTTGTGTTTCAATTTTATAACTATGATGGGAAGTCTCCAAACGACCATTTCTGGTCATTTCAAAGACATACACCATGTAAGTAGTAGCACAAAGCTCCTAATTTTCGACACTGTCGCAGCATTTAATCTTTGGGTGAGTCTTTCTACTGAATTCTGCTACAAGGAAGGCAAAATCTGTGTTAATTCTTCCAGGGGCAAGGTGAATAGTTGTTGCTGCATATGTAAATGAACTTGTCTGGCATGCAACTACTGCTCTAGCTCAACACAGTCCCAATGTACCATTTATGAACGGAACAGGGAAGGACGATCCCTTAGAGGTACAAAAAGTACCCTCCGCCACTCACCATTAGGTGGCTTGTGGAACATGATGTAGATGTAGATGGACACAGATATGTTCACTGGGGTTCAGTTAAGGGTTGTGAAATAGCACTTCAGCAAATTTTCCTGATCTGAACTATAATACAAAGATTTACCTAGAGACCATACTGTACTGATACAGAAAAGGTACAGCAGTCCCATACTGCTGCCACTGTGTATTGTGTGTGCTATTATCTAAAGTGGTTTCAGAAACATCTATAATCAAAAGAGAAGGAAAGAAATTTGAGTTTAATGTCCCATCAACAATGAGGTTATTAAAATTTTTTTCTTTATACGGGTCCACAGCCATTGAACATCGACCGTTGTCTTACTGCGGCTGTCTGTTATTTAAATAAATTGTTTTTTTGTCACTATTGGCCAGTTAAAACCACATGGTCATTATAAAGTGTCATTTACATTTCATTATTCTTCAATTCTCCCGTCAGGAAAGAGAAGCTTCAGGCATGTTGAAGGAGTCGAGGCGTACATTAACAAAAGACAAGCACATCATAGCAACTAAATCTGTATACTGTAATAGCAATTAACCATTGCTGTACTACTTAATGCTTTTCATGCTGATGACAGATAAATTTTATCAAGTAAATATGAAACAACACTACTACTTTGAAAAAAACTGCTGCTTCCTCATTTTCACTACATAGCCACTGTTTATCTCCTAACCTATTGTTAACTTTATATGTACTTGATCATTTTGGTAAATTTCAATGAAAATAGTTACCTATAGCTCTAAATATTATGTTTGCAGTATGTTACTACTTGACATGAATCATTACAGCAAACTCTGTTGCTTGCCTTGTAGGTAACAGAATTTTTTAATCTTTGAATCTAAATAGTCCAATAATTTGTAGAAAGAATGACTAATGAGGTATTTTTTAAATTTTCTTTTGAGCTGTTGGGATTCCCAATCTTTTGCTTTATGCTAAATGGGGGTGTGTTGGATGCTTTTACAGAAGAGAACATAATTCCACTCTGAACCATAGACCTGAAGGCAAATGGCAAAGTCCACACAAAACTTATTTTTGTGTTTTTTATTGTGATTGAACAGTGGAAAGTCCATGTTGGAGTATCAACAATTATGAAAAGGATAGATTGCAACTCACCATAAAGATGACACGTTGAGTTGCAAACAGGCACAATGAAAAGACTAGCCAGAGTTGCTACAGATAGAGGTCATGTGTATGTGAGGTGTGCCTGCTTGTGTGAATGTATATGTTTTCCTTTATTTTCTGAAGAAGGCTTTGGCTGAAAGCTCGGTGTGTAATAATCTTTTGATTGTGGCAGTCTGTAACTGAATGTTTCATCTTTACAGTGAATAGCAATCTATCTTTTTCATAATTGTTTCTGTTGTGATTGTGTACACCACAGTTCTGCTGAAAATGATTTTAATGCCAGTAACAAGAACCAGTAAGGAGTAAATTAATTTGAAAACAAACTTAAAAATTCCAAAACCCGTAAAACAGCTTCTGGAAAATTGTAGTTATCCACTTTACAAACTGTTCTTACTGCTCACATCTTATGAATGGTGTATACTGATAGTAGATCATACACACAGTCATAAATTAAAAAAAGAATGCTGAAGCATGTCCAGACTCATCCGTGATCTAGCTGATTGTACATTACATTCTAAAACATAGTAATAAGTTGCATTGCTCACACATATTGACAAATTGAATATACAAACTGAAATGCATTTTTCTGTATCCTTTTAACCTAAATGGTAGGTTATTATGTTGTCTATTGTGTAGGAAAGGCCAGAACATTATCACACCATTGCCTCTTTGGTGTGGCAGTTTTTAAAGCAGTTTGCTATTATTTTTTGTATTTTTTATTGAGTGCAAAGTTATTTTCAGTGGAACATGTTACGATACTAGACTCACATTCAGGAGATAAACACTTCATATCCCTATCTGGCCATCAAGATTTTGATTTTCCACAGTTTCCCTAAATTGCTTAAGGAAAATACTGAGATGGTTCCTTTTAAAAAGTCACATCACTTTCAAAAAGTCCTTCTTCAGCACGAGCCTGTGCTCCATCTCTAATGACCTTATCTTCTTTTCCTTTTAGTGGCAGTACTGAGGTTACTTTTGCTGTGGAACTCTAAAGAAGTATTTTTGTCATTCTTAGCCAAAATACATAAATTTGTTTGTGATGTAGCATTTATAAATTTAAAGAAAGCTTTGGACAATGTTTAGTGGAATACACTCTTCAAATTTCTGAAGGTATCAGGGATAAAATAAAGGGAGCAAAAGGTTATTTATAATTTGCACAGAAACTGGACTATAGTTATAAGAGTTGAACGACATGAAATGGGAGCAGTGGTTCAAATGGGAGTGAGACAGGGTTATAGCCTCTTCTGATGTCAGTCAAACAGTACATCATGTAAGCACTAAAAGAAATTAAGAACATAAATGAGAAGCATGAATCAAAATTCAGGGAGAAGTAATAAAAACTTCAAAGTTTGCTGATGTTGTAATTTTGTCAGAGACAGCAAAGGACTTGGAAGAGCAGTTTAACAGAATGCACAGTGTCTTGAAAAGAGGTTGCAAGATGAACATCAACAAAAGTAAAATAAGGGTAGTGGAATGTAATCGAATATCACACAATACTGGAGGAATTAGATTAGAAAATGAGACACTAAAAGTAATATATAAAATTTGCTGTTTAGGCAGCAAAATAACTTATGATGGCAGAAGTAGAGAGGATATGAAATGCAGAAGGAGAGAGAGAGAAAGTGTGTGTGTGTGTGTGTGTGTGTGTGTGTGTGTGTGTGTGTGTGTGTGAGAGAGAGAGAGAGAGAGAGAGAGAGAGAGAGAAGAGAGAGAGAAGAGAGAAGGATAGTAGTAATAATTCTGAAATGGAAACATTGGAAAATCCAAGATATATTAACAATATAAAGTAAGGAGGCACTGAGCAGTAGAAAGGCATGTTTAAAGTACATTTAAAAGTAGACAAAGCTGTCAGACAGAGTCCTTCCTCAGACAGAGAAAACCACTTGTGTACTATTAATACTCATACACACACAACTCACACTCACACATGGCCACTGTCATCTCTGGGTGCTGAAGCCCAAAGATTTTGACATGTTGCAGAAATTGGCAATTTACTCTAAATGTTCAGAAATGTAAAATTTTGCACTTTCAAGAACCAGCTTTAAATGATTACTCTAGGGACATGCTATAACTCTCTAAGTAGATCATGAGGTTAAGATTAAAATAATTGCTGCCCATCACAGAAGCATTCAAACAATCATTGTTCCTTGCCTCCATATGTGAACGGAACAGGAAGAAATCCTAATAACTGGTACAATGAGACGTACCCTCTGCCATGCACCTCATAGTGGTTATCAGAGTATAGATGTAGATGTAGATCTAGTGGGTTGGATTAAAGAAGAGGCATGGGTGAGGAGCAGGCGGTAGAGATAGCAGGGTAGGGGTGGGGGAAGAAGCTGAAGTGCTGTCTGTGGGAGTGCACAGGGATGTGGCAGGGAGAGGATGGTGGAATGTTAAGTACAGCACCAGGAGGCTCTGTTTGTGGGGTAAGGAGAGAGAAGAAGCAGAGAATGGGAAAGGACTATACAGACGCTGGAGTGGACATGTGTGCAGCTGGAGTGGGGTGAAGGCAAGTAGGAACAGGGATCTGTGGAGGTTGAGGCCTGGGGGCTTAGGAGAATGAAGGATATGTTATAGGCAGAGTTACCACCTGTGCAGCTCGGAAAAAAACTGGTTTTGATTGGAAGAATCCAGATGGCACTGGCTGCTAAGTAGTCACTAAAGTCAAGCATGACCTGTTGCACAGCATGCTCGGCAACTGGGTGGTCTCGCTGTTTCTTGGTCATACTTTAGCAGTGGCCACTCATGTGGACAGACAGCTTGTTAGTGGTCATGCCCACACAGAATGCCACGCAGTGTTTGAAGCTATTGGTATACCACTTGGCTGCTTTTGCAGATGGCCGTTTGCCTCTGGTGCAGTAGGACATAAGTGTGACAGGACAGGAGTAGATGGCTGTGGGAGGATGTGTGAAGCACAACTTGCAACTAGTCTGATAATGGATGATTAGTTGTGGGGAAGGTATCATATAGGGAAAGACAAAGATATTGCATAGATTGGATGGACAGTGGAGTACTACCATTGGAGGGGTGTGGAAGATAGTGGGGACTATATTTCTCATTTAAGGGCACAACATGAGGTAGTCAATACCCTGGTTGAGAACATGAATGTATTAAGATACTGGATGAATGAGGGTAGAGTGTCTTCAAACTCAGACCAGATCATGAAGCTGTTAACAGTGAATCTGAGGGATTTGTGATTCTACATTGCTAGGAATTATTCCTCCAGGTGACCCACGAGTAGTTTGGCATAGGATGCACCTTATGGGTGGCACTGGGTGTACTGTGGATTTGTTTACAAGTGATGGCTTTAAAGGATAAATGATAAGTGGGTGAGGATTGGCTGGTCATGGTGATCAGAAAGAAGATTATATGTTTCTAGTCAGTTGGATGTTGGGAAGGATAGTGTTCAGTGGTGGTAAGGCCATGGGCATTGCAATGTTAGTGTGGCAGGAGATGGTTGGTTGGTTGGTTTGGGGAAGGAGACCAGACAGCGTGGTCATCGGTCTCATCGGATTAGGGAAGGATGGGGAAGGAAGTCGGCCGTGCCCTTTCAGTGAAACCATCCTGGCATTTGCCTGGAGTGATTTAGGGAAAGCACGGAAAACCTAAATCAGGATGGCCGGACGTAGGATTGAACCGTCATCCTCCCGAATGCGAGTCCAGTGTCTAACCACTGCGCCACCTCGCTCGGTACAGGCAGGAGATGGAATTGATTTGATGATCAGGGTGCTGAGTAGTAAAAGGTCATGAACTGTGAAGAGTCAGTAGAGCAAGTAGTTGGTGTGTCTTATATAGGAGGATAGGTCATGGGCAATAGGGTGCAAGTGTATGTCCACAAGGACAGAAATTCTTTCAGGGTGGGGGGAGGGGGAGAGAACTGTGCAGTATCCAGCCCAAATGATATGTCCTGGGTAGTTGGGTTTACGTATTTTAGCCGGCATGTAGAAGGTAGGAAGATAGAGAGAGACTCAGGGTACAGGTTCTGGGATGGACATAGGAATTTGAGGAGGGACTGGAGAATATGCTGGATTTCTGGAATAGGGTTACTGTGGCAGGGCTTGTAGGTGAATCTGTCTGACAGCTGGCAGTGTCTCCACCAGGTAATCCCTGCAGTGGTGGAGCCTTTGTAAACACTTGGGATACTAGGGTCAGAATCCGTTTTTAGATGGCAGATTTCTGTTCTGTCTGGATATTAGCTTCCATCTTGAGGATTTTGGGGAATAATGATGATACGGAGTTAGAGGTTGGTAAGTTCTGGAAAGTTATCAGGGCATGATTTGGCCAGAAGAGGGATGGACCATGGTTAGGTGGAAAACCAAATAGAATAAATCAGGATTCAGTATTTATTTTATGATGAGTGTGATTGGTAGGGTTGGTGAAGAAAAAGTATTTTCACTGTAATGGCTGGGAGAAGGTGAAGAGTTCTTTTAAAACCCAGCATGATTGAATTTGGAAGTGGGGCAAAATGTGAGACTTTTTGAGAGGACTGATACTTCTGTGGGACTCAGGCTTTAGGAGAACTGGTTCATAACTGTGTTGCAGCTCTGTTTAGGTTCGGGTTCTGTAGCGTAATGGGTGGGAGCTATGAATCAATATTATGCAACATGTGAGCAACTGAGTCCTTTTGTGCAGCAGGGTATTGACTATCTCTTGTCATGGTCTTCTCTTATCTGTGGCCAAGAGACAGCTGGACCATACTGATGCTGAGCAGTCTGCACATTGTGCTGTACTTCACTTCAGCAATTGCCTCACATTCTGTGTCATCTGGATTCTTCCCACCAACACCAGGTTTTCTGATTTGCACAGCTGGTGAGACGTATCCTTCATTCTTGTAACTGCCCTCACTTCAGTCTTCAGTAGTCTCTGTTTGCACCTGCCTCTATCCCCTTTGCTGCCCTTGCTCCAGCCCTACTGATGCCTGCCACCCCCAAGTCCACATGCATCATTCTGTCCCCTTCTCTGCTTCTCCTCCCCTACTTTTCCACCAAGCACAGCCTCCCAGTGGTGCAGCCTTCTATACCACCACTACCCACTCCAACTGAGATCACATCTCATGACATATGGGCCCCAGTGGCCAAAGATGACAATGACCATATGTGTGTGTGTGTGTGTGTGTGTGTGTGTGTGTGTGTGTGTTTCAATGTCTGAAGTAAGATTTTGTTCAGTAGCTTTGTTTACTTGTAAATGTACTTTAAATATGGCTGTCTGCCACTCAACACCCCTATGTGGTGTGTAGCAACCTATTCTGTTTCAGTGTATTTCTGAAAAGATAAATTTATTAACATTGAATGTAAATGGTGAGTTAGGAATGGCTGATTGGACACATCCTGTGGCATCAAGTAATCATCAATTTGCTAATGGAGGGAAGTGTGAAGGGTAAACCTTGTAAGGAGTGTCCAAGTCTTGAGTGCAGTAAGATTCAAATGGATGTAGTTTTTAGTAGTTATGCAGAGATGGAGAGGCTTGCAAAAACTGACTAGCATGGAGAACTGCATCAAATCAGTCTTCAGGCTGAAGACCACAATAGTAACAGCAGCAGCAGTAACAACATATGTGTACATCCCTAGAAAAATATAATTTTCTCTATTGCAAATTTATTTAATTACAAAGCCTTCCTTTATACCTGGTGATGACCATAACATTATTCATGATTATTCATCCAGTAAACCTAATTTTTCTGTACATACTGCCCTTTACTTGTTCTGTGTCGTCAAAAATTAAGTGACCAACAGATACGTATAAATAAATTCGTGCCTCGTACTTTTCCTTTGAGCTGTTCTTCAATAGACTCCCATAATGACAACAAATATGTGTGTCACAGGTGAACACATACCAGGTGGTGGTCACAAGTGATGGGCAGCGATCATTTGCCCAATTCCTGTATGCAGATGATGGCATACAGTGGGTACAAGGTTCGGGACAAGAGGGTGGTTTGCCTGATGCCCGCGCTCAGGCAGGGCTGGTGGCTGCAGATGGCCGGCTGTACACTCTGCGGGGCTCAGGCACAGACCACGTGCAGAACCTCTACAGGTGAGTTGACAGCTACTGTAGGCAGCTGGATGTCCACTTGATATGCTAACAAGTGACAACATGTCGTTAGCCTGTTATATACTCATCATAATTGTACAATTATTCAGAAATTAATAATAAAATATCTCCACTGTCTTCATAACAGTTTGTTGTTGAACACAGCTCTTCATTCATACAAAGAAATGAGTGTTGTTGACAGGGAATTTCAAGTTGATACTGTATTTCTAGATTTCCAGAAGCTTTTGAACAGCATACCTCACAAATGGTAGCTTATCGGTCCCAGATGGATTCATGTTTTCCTGTCAGAAAGGTCACTGTTTATAATAACTGATGGGATGTCATCTAGTGAAACCAAAGTTATATCTGGGGTTCCACATGGAAATTTTATAGGCCTTCTGTTTGTTGTCCTTAACTTGTATTAACAAATAAAATCAACAGTAGATCAAAACTAATTACAAAATCATTTACACAAGATACCTGCATAGTGTGAAAATGACAATTGACTCTGAACAATAAAAAGTGATGTTTTCAATATGAGTACTAAAAAAATTCCATTAAATTTTCATTACGTAGTAAATCACAGACATTTAAGGCTACTGGTACAAATAAATACCAAGGGATTGCAGTTACGAACAACTTAAACTGGAATCACCACACAGAAAATGTTATGGGAAAGGCAAACCAGAGACTACATTTTATTAGCTGAACACTTAGAAGGTGCAGCATATCTATTAAAGAGACTGCCTACACAATGTTTGTCCATCTTCTTATGGAATAATGCTGTGAGGTTTTAGATCACTACCAGATAGGGTTAATGGTGGACATCAAAAAAGCTCAAAGCAGCGCAGCTCATTTTGTGTTGTCATGTAATAGTGGTGGAAAGTGTAATGGATATGATAAGTGAGTTGGTCAATTTTCATTATGGGGAGATCTTTCCACAAAATGTCAGTCACCAATTTTCTCCTCCAGATATCAAAACACACACACAAAATACAATTTTAAGCACATCTTTAGGGCATCAGCTGTCTATTGAAGGCGACATCACATTCACAGAACTTATGGCATATTCAGTGCCAGAACTGTAGGCATTTGCTGTTGTCTGGGTCTTTTGTTTGTCAGGGCACCACAGTAAATCTGACAGTGAACCTAAAGCACTGAGTTTTCTGCTAAGCTGCAAACTGCTATGCACTAAATTGGCAACAAGGTATCCTTTTACATACAGGAGTTAGGTAGTGGATGTACAAAGAGAACCAAATATTGTGACCCTTTGAGTTGGATTCATATGTGGAAATATTGCTTATGAAGGGCAACAGTTACTGCAAATAATTCTTCTCAACATGTGTCAGAATATGGGCCAATTCAAAGGCCAAGATCTTTGTTGGTATCAGGTAATGGATCAATACATAATGGCATGAATGAACAAAAGATATGAAACTGCATTTTTTTATACCTTCATAAAGTGTTTAAATATTTACGCTCTAAAAATGCAATAATAGAGTTTATAATCAATCAGATATACATTTCTTAGCTAAGACAAAAAGATGTTTAAAGTTGATGTTAATGATACCTCATATGCCAGTACCTGCAAACTGGAGAAGCCATAGCAGTTGCTGGACAAAAAGCCTGTTGAATCTATGACAGACTTGGCAGAGTCTCCTATCCCTCTGCCAATTGTCACATGCTCTGGACCTCATGTCTGATTAAGTACCATTAGAACTTGTAGGGAGTAAGATACTCTGTCATTATGAACTGCAACATATATCACTGAATCCTACTTATTCTTTGCTTTCATCTTGTTCGTTGATGTTTATAGGATATTCTGTGGTTTACTTGAGTTCTTTGCATTCTCATGTGTCCCTTATAAATGTTGTCAATAAAGCATTCATTGTAAAATACAACATACAGATGTAAAATAAAAGTTTAAGTAGAACAACAATGAAAAGACAGGAAGTAAAGGTGAAGCAGCAATGAAGAAACATGTTCAAAAAATTGAAAAATGGAAAACAAAAGGTGGATAAATGGGGTTAAATTGACAACATTGATAATGACAGGAGTGGGTTGGTAGAAGGAGGAAGGGCAAGGTGCAGAACTGAAAAGAGTGAAGATTGCAGTAGGAACAGTTACTGTAAGCTAATTATATGATGTATGGGAACCAAGAATGTGTTGTATAATAGCTTCTTTGGCAGTCCATAATAAAAAATAATATTTTAAAATACCAAACAAAATACTTGAAAGATTTGGGTTAGGGGCCCAAATAACAAGGTCATCAGTCCCATCAGATTAGGGAAGGATGGGAAAGAATGTCGGCCATGCTCTTTCAAGGGATTGATCTCGACATTTTCCTGAAGCGATTTACGAACGTCACAGGAAACCTAAATCAGGATGGCTATATGCGGGTTTGAACTGTCATCCTCCCAAATGTGAATCCTAACCACTGCACCACTTTGCTTGGTAACAAAATACTTGAAAACAACTTTAGATAGATAGACAGAGAGAGAGAGAGAGAGAGAGAGAGAGAGAGAACTATGTCTCCTAATTGTAGATCTGAAGCTACTGACACACTGGCTGAAAACTACCCCAAAAAATTACTGGCCAGTTTTTTTCTTTATATTTATTGTGTATTAACAATTTTATACCATCACAAATAAGAAAAGCTAGTCACAAAAAATTGTTAGTTTATGCAAATTGCTGATGTCTTTTCATGAAAATATTCTGTTACATAATTACTGTACTGAAAGATACTAGTCTGCTTTCAGGTAACGTAATGTCTCTCAGAAACCATGAAGTTGCTTAGTTACTTACATACTACACCATTTGACTTGAAATTACTTTTTTGGGAGTGGGGGTCTCAATGATGTATTTCTCTCTGTTACACTTAAATGGCAATTTCATCTTCTTTAGATGTAAACCATCTCCAAAATAACATTCTGTGATACATGGTTTTTGTAGATATTCTTTTCTATAAATTATTTATTATTATTCTTCATCCTTATATTTGTGTAGTGGCTAAAACAGTTTTATTACTGAAATCTGGTTTTGTCCATTTAAAACAAAAATTTGTTATCTCTTCTGTGGTTTTCTTCATATTCCTCTTCTTTCTTCTCAGTGTGCTAAGATATTTTTTCTGTTAGGTGGTCCAATATTGGTGAACCTGGCATCTGGTTGTTTAACATTGGAGAGACTGATGAGAGAGGGAGTATCTTACTACCAGACTTAGCTGAAGATCCATCAGGTACAAGAAGATTTGTCAGGAGCATATGTTTAAAGACATGTACAAAATAAGAAGGTTTTAATAATGTTGCTGACTGACTTTAATTTCAAAAATTCTATAAAAGTACTTAAACAAAAATAAACTGCATTTTAAGAGCTCTCAATTTACATTTGCTCATTTGATCTTTACTTGAAGCAACACACTCCAAAGATTACATGTTGTATCTAACTTAAAATCATTGTAAACTAATTTCATAAAATTAAGAAGTATGATAAAAGAATACATTATTTTAGGTGCTGATGCTGAAGTAAACTCCTGTGCCCAACAAGGAATAACAACATGTCATAGTCACGCTACATGTCTTGACTATGAAACAGGGTTTTGCTGCACTTGTAATGAAGGTTATTATGGAAATGGCATCCAATGTTTGAAAGAAGGTTAGTATTTATGAAGTAATAAGATAGACTTAACTGATTACACAGTTAAAAACCTTTTGCCCTAACTTATGATTTTTCAAAACAAAGTCCATGTATTTTAGTTAAGTTAAAGATTGGAATTAAAGAATCCAATTTCATTTAAAACTAGTTTGATATTGAAATATTACTTGTGTCCATGCCCCAGAGCTTCTGTGGCACTGCACAAAACTGCACTTGTGGATGTGGCCAGAATCCACACATTCTTGGCAACAAGTGATGTGTGAGACATTACAAGATGTACTGCTCCATGGATTTAGTTGTAAACATTTATTGGTGCACCCAGAATAAGTCCCTGCTCTGTTACACTACCAATCATTCTGAATAAGGGGTTCCAGCCCCATATTAACCTGTGTGACAGGCTTAAACTTCTCACAACTTCAAAGTCAATAAATGAAAGCCCTTTAGCTTTCTAATTACTTTCATTGAAGATTCTGAGAAAGTACTGGACTGGAAAATGTTCACTCATAACAGTTAAATGCAGTACGTCCAACTGGCTCCTAAAAACTTCCTTCAATATCCTCTGCAACATCAGAACATGAGTAAAACCTAAAGGCGATAGCGAAAAGCTCATAAAAATACAATACACTCAAATTTACATGGAAACGAATATAATTTATTGGTATCAACAAAAATGTTTCCAAGTTTGTCTAGATCACTAAACACCACTGGCTAGCTAGCTGTTTGGGTGCACAACTTAATTTGGGGTCTCTGCCTATTAAGCATGTGCATATTCACTAAACAGCAAAATTACCTATAAAACCAGAATGACTTGAACCAAATTTCATACCCACTTACGGGAACAAACTTTCAGATTCTCACTAATTTCCCTACTACAAGAAATAACTTGGCTGATCAAGAAAAATCACTTTCTCCTGACTTCTAGAGGACACTACAAAACACTCTCTCTCCTCAGGGGGCACATGACTTCTATATGCCAAGGGGGTGCCAGCCTTCTATCCCATTTTGTGAGTTCCCAAAATGCTCTACAAAACTGCACGACTTTTAGGCATTCCAGCAAATCAGAAATGAGAGCAGGATGTAGTCATTTTCATTGGCCATTTCGTTCTTTCATTGACAGAGCTTCTGTTTTCTGGCAGGACCTTTACAAATTTCTCTGCAGTGGGTGCCAGAGAACACTGGCCATCACAGGAAACCACAAACCTGTAAGTCAGCCAGGTAGGCTCTGGCTATAATCATTTTAGGAGGATTAGAGAAAGATTGGTCCATCTCCTGTAGGTTAGAGGACACCTCCTTTTCCCAGATATTGACCCTGTTGTAGGCAATAGTCACAGGAAGAGCACAACATCACACAGATGTGCCACAAAATGAGGCATTACAATATGACAGAACCTTTCCCACCCAAACAGGGTGCAAACAACAGTCAGTATAAATTTAAAGCTATGTTAAAACACAATTCAATTATGATTAATCGATTTCATTCTGGTCTATTTTTTCATTACTCAGATCATTTTCTGTGTCTAGCTAAAAATTGATATGTATAAGATGATTCCTTTCCTCTTTATTGCATCACCAAAATTGAACTTTAGTTCTTGTCCCTTTAGAATCCCATTTTTCCAATAGGATCTGTATATCTCGCTTACTTTTGTTATTCATTCTTTTAAAATGAGTACACCACCTTCACTTCTTCCCTGATTTTTTGTTAATTTTCTATTTTTTTTTTTTTGAATTCTTTTCATAAATCTTTGTTTATCATGCTCCTTCATGTTTTTTGTATTGCAATCTGCAGAATATGCTCCCAGTAATCCATTCTGATCAGCTTTTGCAATGTAATAAGTGCCTGATTCATTAGTTGTCATGAGTTTGTAATCCTTCCTGAAGACAATTTATTTTGTTCCTGTTGAGTCTCCTCCTGAATGTCAGAATGTGGAAGAAAACATTATGTATTTGGGCAATAATTTAATCTTGTTGGTTGTGCTTGTAGTGCTAATGTTATATTCAGGTGTTATAGTGTTCTTCAAAAGGCTTGTCAGTTGAAAATAAAATACTCTGTCACATGTAAAAAAATCTACTTTGCAGGTGGTCATATGCGAATGAATGGCAAGGTGACAGGTGTAGTGAATGACATCGAACTTGAGGTTCTTGACATGCAGTCGTATATTGTAACACCTGATGGAAGGACGTATACAGCAGTTTCCCGTGTACCAGAGCTGCTTGGTTATGATATGCAGACACTGAGCATCCTAGGAGGAGTTATAGGATGGGTGTTTGCCCGACCTGTTGGCAAAGCTCTCAATGGATACCAGCTTACAGGTAATGTTGAAAGTTCAGCAGGGGGGAAAGTATAATGAAACCAAATACATACTGTCAGCGTGTTCTCATCAGATTGCAAACCTCATCTTCTGTATATGGACATCAAGGAGTTAGACATTTTAAGAATTACTTTGGGGGTTTATTTTATTTTCTGAAGGTAGAAAGTACAAGAGTATTAAGTGCATATAAAATCTAATATGTCTCTTTTTGATGTTAAAGTTGATTATCTTTCATAGGAATTCTATAATATCATGCAGCTACCACATGGTTTGAGACTTCATCAGCAATTCTAATTTATACTGTAATCTTTCTTTCCTGAACAGTGCCTTCTACATCCAAGTTGTCTATATTTTCTCAGAGTGTTCTGAGATAATGATGTCCTCCAAAATAATATTTTGAAGTGGTATATAAATGAGAGCTTGAAAGGTTTCCTTCTCTGTCTGCTGTTAATCAGCTGCTGATAATACTACCTAGTCTCAGAAATATTATATGCCATTTTGAAGAGTGCATATGGTGATTTTCATAAATATGTGCAGGGGATGAAACAGTTATTTAGCTTCAAAAAAATAGCAAGCCTCTTGATCCTCTTAAGGCGATGACTGAATATGGAAACTGATTGTTTTTTGTTTTCTTGTTGCTTTTACTGTTACTTAGTGGTAGCTAAGCATTTGTATATTTGTAGTCACTGTTGTGCACATTCTGATTTTTGATGTAACACAACATTCTTTTATAAAGCTTCTGTACTAATTATAGTATTAATGCTCACCAAAAAGGTTATGGACTCAGGTGTGAAAGCAACATTTTATAAATGTTAAAAATAGAAGTTGTTCAAAAAATCTGGAGTCAGTTCATAATTAAGTTTCCTGTGTGGCATTAATTTGTATTTCTGCTCATTTATCATTCGTGTATGTAGACTGCAGTTTATTTTATCCATTCATATATAAAAATGTTTGGCACAGACTCACTGAACTACTGACACTTGAAAAGTTGATTGGATGTGAAAAGTATTCAGTGTGGAAATTTACCATGAAGGCCTATTTAGTCCAAGATGAACTAATGGATGTTATGGAAAACTCTCCTTTGGATCTGAAGAAATTAGTCTTGGAAGAAAAAAGACAGAAAATCAAATTCCTGGACAATTTTGTGTACAAGGCAAATTATTCCCACATAAGGCACATGAATGTGGCAGCAGAAGCCTGGAGGGCCCTGGAAAACACATTTGAAGACTCTGGCCCCTCACGTACAATGGACTTGCTTAGAACATTAATCACACCAAATTAGATAGATGAAAGTCAGTAGACAACTATTGTGATCAAATCATAATGACTGCATTTAAGTTAAATGAAAAAAAGTACTTGGTGAGTAAAAAAATGGATAGAAACTTTGCTTCTGGCTGGATTATGTGATCATTATCAACCTATGGTTATAGCACCTGAAAAAAGTGGCACACACATCTCTGGAGATTGTGTTAACACTTGGAGTGCCATGCCCATAATATTTTGTTGTCTTCAATGTTGGAAAGAAAGCCACACCTGTAACGTTACAGGTATAACATCTCAGTGAGAACTGCCATACTCATTATGTTACTGGCATCACACTTTTCACTAGGATGTTGTGCTCATGATATTATGGGTATGGCATTCTCTCCAACATTGAAGACAAAGACATGGCACTCAGAGTGTTAAAGTAAATCTGCCACAAGATGTCAAACTTGAAGACACAAGTTGGAATGAAGAACCAGCCTTCTATGTAAACAAACAAGGCCATAGGAAACACATACCTAAATTTGTCCAATAAACTTTATTATATGGCTAAAGTTTGTTCTAACAGGAGCATAAGAGAAATAAGCTCATCATAAAATAATGATAAAACAAATGCGACTAAAAAAAGTGAGAACAGAGGAATGCCTCTGTTGTAGCAGATTCTTTACAGTCTCATGAAAGGGAGATGTGGTATTTAGATTCTTGTGTCTCAGCTCATATCACCAGTGATGGAGGGAAGCTTCATAATGCCAAACCATATAATAGCTCATTGGTCAGTAGGGGAGCTGATGGCTTAGTACCATAGACTTCTGGAAGTGTTAATGTAATCTTGTATGTTGATGATAAAACAATAGTAAAGTGACCTTTAACAAGAAAGGTGAACTAATTGCCAAAAGTATCTCCTAAGAGTGGCATCTATTTTCTGAGTACAAGTGAAATGAGACAATGCTACTACATAGAATGTAGTGGCTTTGTAAGCTAGAAAATATGAATCACAAAGGTAAGCTGAAGTTGGCAAAGGTTTCAACAGAACTCATCCCTGGGAGTTATGCACCATGGGAAAACACAGCCTTTCATTCAAAACTAGCAACAGGTGTTATAAAAACATCTTGGGCTTAGTACATTCTGATTTGCGTGAGGCAGAGGAGACAGCATCTGTTGGTGAAAATCTTTATTTTCTCACATTTATTGATGATTTTTCAACACACACCAATGATTTTTGAGAAAAAGTCTGCAGTTTCACAGGAATTTAAAAAACTTCAAAGTCATTTGGAAAAACAGACAGGCAGAAATATCAAGAAAGTGTAGCCTGACAATGGAAGGGAATATGTCAGTAATGAACTAAAAAAAATTATGACTGTTCACTTGAACTTCACATTGTGTGTCAATGTCAGTTTAAGGGTATGTGTAAATGTAAATTGATATTTGAATTGATATTTGTTTTTACTTTTACACTGTGGTTATTAACTGCTGGTATGTGTGCAGTCATTGAAGTGCATGTACTGCTTTTACACTTAATAAATCATTCTTTTATAAAGCTTTGACATTAATTATACCAAAAATCCTCAGCAATGACAAACCTACCTTGTGACATTTAAAAGATCTTGCTGTTTTCAAAGGATTCAGCATCAAGAGGCAGGACTTAAGGTTCTGTTATATCATGCATCCCACAGATACTTAAAGTCCACATTCTTCTTGGTACAGGGTGGTCATTTCATGCTTAGATCAACATGGATTTTGCAGCTGAGGATAGCCAGTACAGTAAGAGCTCATTTATAGTGACAGACACCTTTAATTTGAGCCCTAAAAGGGTAATTAGACTCTTCACAGTTTGCCCAGCAAAGCGTTTGAAAATGTAATTGTGTCAGGAATGAAAGTTTTACCAAAAGTCAGGAGTACCCAGACCTTGCAAGAGCTTACTTCTGAATTGAAATTGATTTTCATAGAGAAATATACATTAAAAAAAATGTTTTCTATGCTTTGTAAACATAATTATATCTAGAACTAAGAATGTCAGCAATCACCATCATTTAATTTAATGCAGGTGGCGTGTTCAACCACACAGCAGAGATTGAATTTCCTAACACTGGCCACAAAATTACTCTCAGGCAGCGCTTCCTTGGGCTTGATGTGTTTGACCAGCTGCGGGTAGAAGCTGACATTCGTGGTTCTGCACCAACAGTTCCCATTGGTTCAAAAATCCGGGTTCCTGAATATGAAATAGAATACAGGAGAACAGCACCAGGTGAGCCTGCAGCAACTGCCCATTCAGAGAAAACTGGAATCACAAAAGAAATATCTATTTATAGACCAGTACCTGCCTATTAGGTATGACTTTTTGCAAGTAGTCTTAAAATCTTGGTTTTGAGAATACAAAGCCCATTAAATACTGTTAGCTCCCATTGTTACAATATGTGTAGAAGTGTCTTCGAATAATTACCCCAGTACACATACATCAATATGAAACATGTAGTATTAAATAAACTCATTCATTTATTTATTTACACATTATGGTTGATAATACTCCTAGTGAAGGTGTAAATAATGTTTGTGCAACAAACAAAATATGACAAACTGCTCCTGCAACCTATGTTAATAATGATCATTAATAAATTGATAGGTAATTGAAGGTGGAATATAAACATCTATAGAGTGATTAAAGAATTCATGACTTTTGACCTTAAGCTTGCTCCAGCAGTTGGTGGAAAAACAACTTTCCCTCCCGTGTTGTGTGGCAAAAATATTAGTTCACTGACTTAATATATGGTCAGCAAACTGCAAATATCAATGAATGATAGGTTACTAGGATGTATGAAGGCCTTTAACTTATGCACTACCTTCTAAAAATCAGCACTAGTAGACAAAAATAGGGCCCTATGGTGAACAGGTTCTTCAGTACCACTTGCCTTGTAACACAGCATAAATTTCCCTCTCCACTTTGACTCACTGAAATACATGAGCTTTTCAAGCAGGAGATGGATCTGATGCCTATTTCTACTGATTCAGGTAATTAACAGGGTCTTTGTTTTCATTTTTCCCACTGTTGTTGCTGCGGCATTAATCGTTCCTACCACACTTTCACCATTATTAAATAGTTGATGGAAGGCATGTGTGGATGAACCCTCATTCCCACTTAAATATCACACAGGGTACTTCACTAATGAGTTTGTTGTGCAAGAGACTGATGAGACCAGCTATAATTATTCATTTTGGGCAAGATTATCGTAAGCAAGCAGTATTGAAATGAGAAAAACTGAAGGCTGAGAGTAACAGTGCACTCGTAAACCTAGAGAAATGCAGTGCATGATTAAAGATTTCACAAACAGAGAAATATACATAGTTTCCACCCCATACTTGCCTAAAACTTTCCCAATGCGATCTGTGACCCTGCTAATGAACGGAAGAAAAACTTTGCCCATGGACGACTGTTGTTCGTCGTTACTCCTGATTCTCTGCCTAGAGCGAAGTGCTCAATCTATATCCTTGCTAGAAAAGCCATTCTTCACGAAAGCTGACCGTAGATGTTCAATCTCATCTTTTGCTTTATTATACATAGTGAACCAAAGGCTCTGCCCATTGATAGTCCTTTTGGTAGCAGCTTCTGCTAGAATGCAGGTTTAAGGATGAACATTGACCCTGCCAGCACAATTTATAACGTCTGTTTCCCTTTTACCATCCATTGAGAATCTGAGTGGTTCCATTTATCTGTTGTTGTCCAGTGAGAATACCAAATCTCTGTCTCTCTGCTATGTGCTTCCTGTCTGAGTATACAACATCGAAAAATCATGACAGGATCTACAGAGGCAAGTGAGTGAGTTAGGACTTTATACTAGCGTTAGGTTGCAGTGTTTGATTTGTAGCCAAGGGAAGAAGTGGAAATCTGACCTTAAATCTCATATTAAGAAGATGGAAAGTCTACCATCAGAAAAAGAATAAGAATGTATCACAAAGAAACAATAATATAGAATTGTCTTCACTTAAAACTTCCAGGCTGATAGGCCGTGGTCGAAGTATAAAACTGTCTCCTAACGTTTCGTCTCCGACTGTGGGAGACATCATCGGAGGTAAAGCGGCGAACTGCGAAGAGGACTCGAGGAGGCGCTGATTATATAGGCAGTACAGAGGGCACCACTGTCGATCACGTGGCGTCGGCTATGAGATTGTCTCTGGTAATGCCAACATTCTCGATTGAAGGTAATCGATCGTCACGCTTGCGGTGCAACGCTGACATCCAAATTTTTTCCAGTTTAACACCTTCGTCTTTCCTGTTAAAATTATTACGATGTTTATCAATCTCGATAGCCTCTCTATACAAGCATGCATAATAATGCGAGGTTTTTGATATGACGCTCGTCTCGCTGAATTTTATTTCATGATCACCTTCCTGGTAAACATGTTCCGCTACGGCTGATTTATCCATGTGACCTAGGCGGCAATTCCTCTTATGTTCGACAAGACGGGTGTTCACACTTCTCTTTGTGGTACCGATGTAAACCTGTCCACAACTACAAGGAATTTTATATACCCCCGGTGTAGCCAAAGGGTGCCGTGCATCTTTTGCCGACCTTAAGAATTCTTTTATTTTCCTAGTAGGTCTGAAAATAGTTTCCACCCCATACTTGCCTAAAACTTTCCCAATGCGATCTGTGACCCTGCTAATGAACGGAAGAAAAACTTTGCCCATGGACGACTGTTGTTCGTCGTTACTCCTGATTCTCTGCCTAGAGCGAAGTGCTCGATCTATATCCTTGCTAGAAAAGCCATTCTTCACGAAAGCTGACCGTAGATGTTCAATCTCATCTTTTAAATAAACAGGTTCACAAAGTTTGTGCGCCCTGTCTACCAAAGTTTTCATTACACCTCTTTTTTGTCTAGGGTGGTGGTTTGAATCTTTGTGTAGATAACGATCAGTATGTGTGGGCTTTCTATACACCTTATGGCCCAACGTTCTGTCCGGTCGTTTAATCACAGACACATCCAGGAAGTCAATTGCCCATTCCTTTCTGTCTCCATAGTGAACTGGATTTTCGGATTAATGCTGTTTAAATGTGTCAGGAAGGCATCCAAATCCTCTGCTCCGTGTGTCCATACTACGAACGTGTCATCGACATAGCGATACCATCTGGCTGGTCTCTTACTGGCCATCTGCAATGCCCGTTGTTCAAAAGTCTCCATAAATAAGTTAGCCACAACAGGACTGAGAGGACTGCCCATAGCCACCCCATCAATCTGTTCATACAAGTCACTATTGTATTGAAAGTAGGTTGTGGTGAGGCAGTGTCGGAATAATGCCACAATATTGGTGGGAAAAATATCCGCTATGCATAAGATAGCTTTGTTTGCCGGAATCATGGTAAATAACGACACAACGTCAAAACTGACGAGGATATCATCCGGGCCCACGCTCGTTTCCTTTAACTTGTCAATGAAGTGAGCTGAATTTTTAATATGACTGTCCGTCCTACCAACATAAGGCTGCAGCATTGAGGCAAGGTGTCTAGCTAACTCGTGTGTTGGTCCGCCTATAGCACTGAGAATTGGCCTCAACGGAATCCCAGGTTTATGAACTTTGGGTAAGCCATAAAGTCTAGGTGGGTACGCTTCTGTTTTACAAAGCAGCTTCTTATCGTCGGAGCCAAATGAAGACGCTTTCACCAGTCGATATGTCATTCTTAAAATCTTCATAGTCGGATCTTTCTGGAGCTTTTTGTAATTGGAGGGAACCAACATATCATTGATTTTTCCATGATAGTCCTCACTGTTCAGTATGACGGTGGCATTACCCTTATCTGCATTAAGAACAATAATGTTTTTATCTCCATTTATATCCCTCAGCGCCTTCCTTTGAGCCTGCGACAAATTACTTTTAGGTGGCTTACATGTGCGTAAAATCCTAGCCGTTTCCATCGTAATTACATCAGCGGACTGCTGTGGAAGCTGACGGATACCGGCCTCAATATTTGCTACAATATCACCGCTTTACCTCCGATGATGTTTCCCGCAGTCGGAGACGAAACGTTAGGAGACAGTTTTATACTTCGACCACGGCCTATCAGCCCGGAAGTTTTAAGTGAAGTCAATACCGGCCGTGAAAGTTTACATTGTATGATCAAACGCCTTTACGGGGAGGATATGTCAGTATCTGTTCGACGATTTGAAGGAATGCGCAAGAAGAAAGCACAACTACTGTGTACCCTCACCTTCCTGTTACGCTGCAGGGACACTTCGACGGTTCCGAAATTTCTGAAGGTGAAGAGGATGTTTCGCTCGGCCCAGGCACATCGGATTTACAACCGTATGGAGTCTGCAATGCTACGTGAGAGGATTCATCAGACACGGCGAGCACTGGCGGTAACCAGCAGTAAACTTTTTCATCTCCACTTGTTTCTTAGTAATACTATGCAGTGTGGTGACTGGAATAAGATTGACGGTCTAACATTCAAAACTATGGAAGTTAGTGCAGAAATATCAGCAAACAGGCAGAAGAAGAAGTTTAATAACTTACAGAACAACATTTCTGGGGGTTCAGTTGAGGACAATTCTCGAACTGTTATTAACCTGTCCGATAAAGATTTGTCAAAAGTTGAAATTTCTGTACTAGCGAATTGAGGCAATTTTGCTGTGACGCCCCAAAACGTACCCACAGAGGATATTGTAGCAAATATTGAGGCCGGTATCCGTCAGCTTCCACAGCAGTCCGCTGACGTAATTAGGATGGAATCGGCTAGGATTTTACGCACATGTAAGCCACCTAAAAGTAATTTGTTGCAGGCTCAAAGGAAGGCGCTGAGGGATATAAATGGAGATAAAAACATTATTGTTCTTAATGCAGATAAGGGTAATGCCACCGTCATACTGAACAGTGAGGACTATCATGGAAAAATCAATGATATGTTGGTTCCCTCCAATTACAAAAAGCTCCAGAAAGATCTGACTATGAAGATTTTAAGAATGACATATCGACTGGTGAAAGCGTCTTCATTTGGCTCCGACGATAAGAAGCTGCTTTGTAAAACAGAAGCATACCCACCTAGACTTTATGGCTTACCCAAAGTTCATAAACCTGGGATTCCGTTGAGGCCAATTCTCAGTGCTATAGGCGGACCAACACACGAGTTAGCTAGACACCTTGCCTCAATGCTGCAGCCTTATGTTGGTAGGACGGACAGTCATATTAAAAATTCAGCTCACTTCATTGACAAGTTAAAGGAAACGAGCGTGGGCCCGGATGATATCCTCGTCAGTTTTGACGTTGTGTTGTTATTTACCATGATTCCGGTAAACGAAGCTATCTTATGCATAGCGGATATTTTTCCCACCAATATTGTGGCATTATTCCGACACTGCCTCACCACAACCTACTTTCAATACAATAGTGACTTGTATGAACAGATTGACGGGGTGGCTATGGGCGGTCCTCTCAGTCCTGTTGTGGCTAACTTATTTATGGAGACTTTTGAACAACGGGCATTGCAGACGGCCAGTAAGAGACCAGCCAGATGGTATCGCTATGTCGATGACACATTCGTAGTATGGACACACGGAGCAGAGGATTTGGATGCCTTCCTGACACATTTAAACAGCATTAATCCGAAAATCCAGTTCACTATGGAGACAGAAAGGAATGGGCAATTGAACTTCCTGGATGTGTCTGTGATTAAACGACCGGACAGAACGTTGGGCCATAAGGTGTATAGAAAGCCCACACATACTGATCGTTATCTACACAAAGATTCAAACCACCACCCTAGACAAAAAAGAGGTGTAATGAAAACTTTGGTAGACAGGGCGCACAAACTTTGTGAACCTGTTTATTTAAAAGATGAGATTGAACATCTACGGTCAGCTTTCGTGAAGAATGGCTTTTCTAGCAAGGATATAGATCGAGCACTTCGCTCTAGGCAGAGAATCAGGAGTAACGACGAACGACAGTCGTCCATGGGCAAAGTTTTTCTTCCGTTCATTAGCAAGGTCACAGATCGCATTGGGAAAGTTTTAGGCAAGTATGGGGTGGAAACTATTTTCAGACCTACTAGGAAAATAAAAGAATTCTTAAGGTCGGCAAAAGATGCACGGCACCCTTTGGCTACACCGGGGGTATATAAAATTCCTTGTAGTTGTGGACAGGTTTACATCTGTACCACAAAGAGAAGTGTGAACACCCGTCTTGTCGAACATAAGAGGAATTGCCGCCTAGGTCACATGGATAAATCAGCCGTAGCGGAACATGTTTACCAGGAAGGTGATCATGAAATAAAATTCAGCGAGACGAGCGTCATATCAAAAACCTCGCATTATTATGCATGCTTGTATAGAGAGGCCATCAAGATTGATAAACATCGTAATAATTGTAACAGGAAAGACGAAGGTGTTAAACTGGATAAAATTTGGATGTCAGCATTGCACCGCAAGCGTGACAATCGATTACTTTCAATCGAGAATGTTGGCATTACCAGAGACAATCTCATAGCCGACGCCACGTGATCGACAGTGGCGCCCTCTGTACTGCCTATATAATCAGCACCTCCTCGAGTCCTCTTCGCAGTTCGCCGCTTTACCTCCGATGATGTCTCCCGCAGTCGGAGACGAAACGTTAGGAGACAGTTTTATACTTCGACCACGGCCTATCAGCCCGGACGTTTTAAGTGAAGTCAATACCGGCCGTGAAAGTTTACATTGTATGATCAATATAGAACTGTGTTGATATCCTGCAACAAAAGAGAAAGTGCTTATTGTATTAGATAAAGAGCTCATGAGAAATGGAAGGGGAAACCAACTGAATACAGTGTAACAGGAGGAACTAACAGATGTGGTACACAACATGAAATCAAAACAAAAAGGATAGATCACTAAAGGTACAATGCTCAAAGTGCGACACACATTGGAATTCTAACAAATTAAGGTGTGTTGTTAAGTGAGTTGGTAAAGAATGGGAAAAATATAAATAATCTAGAACAAAGAAAAAAGAGCAGAGAGAGAAATGTAATGAAAGCAAATCTAATGTTTATGTACAAGCGTAATTAGTGAGTAGTACTGGCTGGTATTCCAATAAGTATTCAAAATAGCAGAGTGTAGCCTCAAAGGGGATGTGTGTGTGTGTGAGAGAGAGAGAGAGGAGAGAGAGAGAGAGAGAGAGAGAGAGAGAGAGAGCATGAATAAGAGTGGGAAATGAGACAGAGAAAGACTGAGGGGCACGGGTTAAGGAGTGAAAGATGCAAATGCCTAGTAAAATTGCCATATGGATGTGAAATTTTTAAAGATTTGTAATCAGTGGAGGTTGAAAATTGTATAAAACAAAAACAAAATAATGATAGTAGTAATAACAGTAGATGGAATTGGTTGTATAGATATGTATGTTTGTGTAATGTCTTTGTGACAGGGAAGTTGCGATAACCAATTGTTGAAAACAGATGGTGGTTGCAGACAACGTATAATGTAGTATTAGTAGTTTCATGTGTGACATTTATTTCATATATTTTGTTAATTTTGAGATTTAATGTTCTGTTGGCAATGAAATCATAATAAGCAGTTCACTCTCAGAGTTTTGAGAAAGAATGCAGTATGACTGTGATATTCAAGATGTGGCTTTTTAACTACTGAAAGGGACCAATAGAAAACAGTGGAAGATGTATGTCTCTTAAATAAAGAAATCCAGCATTTTATATATTTTGTTAAGTTTTTTTACTGATATTAAAATAGTTTTCCTTTAACTGTACATGCCTTAGTAAAAAGAAGGCTGCAGTGGATGGTGTAGGTACGTGTGAGTTATAAAGGGAAGTCTGTGTGTCATAGAATTTGATTAAGTGTTGATGAATTTGTGTTGTTAAGAGGTTACTTCACCTAGTGTGAAGAGAATCTCATGTAAATTGTACCTCTGTCTGTCCACTTTTCTATTACAGAGTTCCTCAATAGCCACTTATTCTATAATTTATTGGAATATTGGAACACAGGGATGTAAAATCCAACTAACTCTAAACTAAACAGGTTTCAATTTTTCCGCTATGTAGACAGCTGACAATGTTCTGTGTAAAGTTATACAAATGCTTTGTTTGAAGTATTATATACAACAGCAGCTATGTACCACATGTAGACATAAAAATACATATTATTAACTGTTTATGATATTGTAACTTGGGAATATTGTCCTAATTTTATTTTTTGTTAATAGGAAAGATTTTGGCCAAATCATCACATTCATTCCAGTTGGAAGATGCTCCTGTTGACAATCCTTTTATAGTACAACAGTCAATTGATTATGATGAATGTACTTCTTCTGGTCCAGAAGTTTCAACTTTCCATCTGAAAGTCATTAGAAACTTTATAAGTTATGAAGAAAAAGAAAAAATAATTCGCTATGGAATGACAAGCAAAGTCACAATACCTGATGCAGGTAATATGTTCACAGAAGAATAAGTTACTACCAGTTAATTTGACGTGAGATAAAAGATGATGAAATTGTTACCCTCAAACAAATTAAAAATAATTAATCTTCTGTAGGGCATGTTAAAATACACTGAAATTTCTAAAATGCATGCATAAAATAATTTGGCAATATTTGCATTTTCAGTTGTCATTTGAAACATATTTTTTGGTTTTATAATTTCACATAATCAATTGTAACTTAATTTTTTAATTAATTCTTAAATATTGTGGTATTAGCACAGACCAACACATACAGTCTTGACACTCCTTGCTCATTTTTATTGTACAGTGCAACAGCAGCACTCCAAGAGGACAGAAAGCTATGGTTTGGAATACAATATTGGATTAGTGTAATTAGTATTGTTCATACTGATTTGTAACATAATTTTTATAGTAGGGATCATATGTAGTGCCATACAAATCTACAGTAAATAAAAAAATTACACCCTTGTTTTTTTCTTGAACTACTTAAGGGCCTTGGGAGGTGTGAAATAGTTCATTCCACAGCATTTTATTTACAGTTCTCTTGTAACTTAACAGATATTTGATGAAGAACGTTGTTTTCTTTTAAGAACAGAAAATGGCTAGTAAACAGCAGAAGGTCTGATATTTTGCAGAAAATTTCGATTTTCACAACAGCCAGTATTGCAATGATATATGTTAGACTGTGGTAGCAGTCCCAAACGTGAAAATTTATATTTGGTTCTTAAATCTTATAAGTGTTCAAATTGTATGCCAGACTGGGAATTGAGTACAGATTTGTACATAATGTGCAGTTTAATTTAAAGGCAGTTTCACTGCATCTTTTTTGTGCTTATTACTTTTCTCTGCCTGCACCTTAGTTTCTATTTTGTGTTCCAGTTTGATGATTCCAGATAGTTTATGAATAATGTAACTAGTAAAGCCCCAAAGTCATGTTACAGTAGAATGTGTGTATGTTTTCTCATTAGCATGATTTGTATTTCAGTGTTGCATATGTTTCACTTTTTATGTTTATTTAAGGTAAGGTAGACAAGGAAATTTTGTATGAACCATTACAGAAAGAATTAGGGTGGCTTAAAAAAACTGAACTTTTTATAAATATCAAAAAATTTGAGGTAGTCCATAGACACATCCCATAATAGGCATTAAATTACAGTCCTCATAACCAAAGGAAAGGGCAAAATTTAATATTAAGTGGGTGGTCTGGGGACAGGGTGGGAGGGGGAGTAGAAGATTGGTGGGCATAATATTCTAAAGAATGACTGCTACACAAACTGTTGTGGGCTCAAGGAGTGTCCCCTTTGCTGAAAATCTTGCCGTTGCTGAAAAGGACCAATAAAAATACCCTGGTGAGATGGTTGTGTGGGTTGGGGGAGTTGTTTGGGGAAGGAGACCAGACAGCGAGGTCATCGGTCTCATCGGATTGGGGAAGGAAGTCGGCCATGCCCTTTCAAAGGAACCATCCCGGCATTTGCCTGGAGCGATTTAGGGAAATCACGGAAAACCTAAATCAGGATGGCCGAACGCGGGATTGAACCGTTGTCCTCCTGAATGCGAGTCTAGTGTCTAACCACTGCGCCACCTCGCTCGGTGTTATGTGGGTTCTAGAACAACACACACACTCAATGAAAGTAACACAGAGTACTGAATAGCAAATTATATTACTCAACTTTGGTATCACTGGTTACAGCATTTGTAGAATGCGTGTTTAGCCTATCTATTCTTTGTTGACTATAGTTCCATGAACAAAAACTAACAGTACTCAGTTAAATCTCTAGGCAGGCAGTCTCTGTCCATATGCAAGAATTATATTCAATGTTCTGTTTCTACTGAAGATAATCACTGTCTGTTGGCCACTGTTTCTGTCTCACTTGATGACTTAAAGTGTTGAAGACATGGCAAATGTTCTGTAAGAACTCCCTAGCAAGACTCAGACTGACTTACAACTTGCAGCTGACAACTTCTGCTCATGCACAGTTACTTTAGCATGCATCTCTCTTCCTGGTGGCACCGCCACTCCAGGGGGCATGATTCTCACAAGCAGCATGATTGGTTTGTGCGCAGCAATTTTCCTGGTACTTCTGGTACTAACTGTCACAAATTATTTTTGTGTGGTATCTCAGTACACCATACACAGATGAAAAAAGAGATGCACAGGACACAGAAACCTGTAACAGAATGAAAGAGATGACATTTATACTCCCAGTAACAGGACACTTGCTATAGTCATTCTCAGAAATTTTTATTTGTAAGCCAGAATAGATTTACAGACAAAATGCTAAGTCATGTAAGGAAAAGGATGCTATTTCTTTTGTTATTTTAGTATATTGATTACTCACTGTATTTCCAATATTTGGTGACATTAAGAGCCTGGTTATCTGCTGTCAGCAGACCTGCACAACTATGAGGGGTACTGTCTTGTTCTTTACAAAACTTTTGGAATTTTTTCCTTCAGACAATATTTTCCATCAGTCCAGAATCACCTGCCACTATGAGACTCCAATCCAAGGTCAGTTTAGAGCTACCCTATGGAAAAAAGCAGTTATGGTTAGACAATATTTCTTCTTTTAGAGGGGCTCTGGGATTTTGATGTAGAGATAAGTAAGTGTGTATTAGGAAAACAAATGAAGTAGAATTAAATGAAAATGGAAAGAGAGCAGCCACTCATTTCTGTCCCTCACTTCTCTTGCACTTTGAGCTGTTCGTTATACCTACATGGATACACCACAAGGCCACCATACAGTGTATGGTGGAGGGGGCATTGTACTTGATCGGTGTCTGTTTGTCCTATTCCAATTGTGCATGGAGCAATGGAAAAATGACTCTCTTTATGCCTGAGTATACTTCCTAGTCTCTCTGGTATATCTGTAAATATACAGTGGAAGCAGATGAGTTGTTGCATGGTTTTCTCCTGAATGCCAGTTCTCTAAAAGTACCCCACAATGTGAGAACAGCACTGTTTTTCTTCCAAAGAAGCAGATGAGTTGTTGCATGGTTTTCTCCTGAATGCCAGTTCTCTAAAAGTACCCCACAATCTGAGAACAGCACTGTTTTTCTTCCAAAGATCCCCAATGAAGTATCTCTATTATACTTTCATAAGCTTTGTACTGATCTGTTGCAACCATAGTGGTGTGGTAATTTTTTCAATGCCAGCTATCATGTCTTCTTCGTAAGCACTCCAAATGATGAATCAGTAATTTAGGATTGGTTCCACTAGCATCTAATGTGGTTTCTTTACAAGTGCACTGCATTTCCTCAGACTTTTTCAACAAATTGAAGTCTGCCTTCCCTTCTACTGCATTTACATGTTTGGCCTTTTCCCTGTAGCTTTGTAGAAATACCGTCAGATATTTTCGTGCTGTGACAGGCATCAAAAGACTACCATTGATTTTGTAATTCAACATTGTCAGTTTTTTCTCTTTGTTATGGGGATTATCTTCTTTTTTTCACATTTTACATTTATTTATGATCAGCTGGAAATGATACTTCCATGTAGATGAAAAATGATCAGAGAATAAAAGTGCTTTCTGATAAAGTGTTTATGTGTACTGAGAATCTTAGCAGTTTTATAACAATTCCTTTGGCACACTTGATGTTATTTCAACTTCCGTTGAACATTCACCATCCAGTGCAATGTGCTGGGTTCATTAGTAAAAAAATTATTTGACATAATCACGTTTGTTAAGATACTCCATTTTATGAGACCTTTTGTTATCAGTTAGCAGTGTGGTACAGTTCTGAAAGCTTTTTGGAAATCTAGGAAGACAGACACTTATCAGTTCACCTGCGTTTATAATTTGTAAGATATCTTGCATGGAAGAAGTAGACAGTGATTCACACAGGTGACGATTCTCTTGAACTTACACTGATTCCTTGAAAGAAGCTTCTTTTTCTCCAAGGAAGCCCTAAGGTTCAAACTTTTAAGCTCAAGAAAACTGCAACAAATGGGCATCGATCTGCAATCCTATATGTCCATTCTTTTACTCATTTTATAAACAGAAATGACCTTAACTCTTTTGCAATCAGACAAAAGTACTAGTCACATTAGAAATTCCTTATAAATATGAATTGGTGGAGAGGCTACTTGAGCCACATACGAGGTATGAAAAAGTAACAAGACTGACAATGCTGCATGCTATCTGGCAACACTGTGTTGTTCTACTTGTGTTGACTGGTGTGTTCACCCCTTCCAGATGCTCAGTCCAAGTTCAATCTCTGTACAGTCATCACATTCATCACATGATTTTTGAGAATGGCATTGGCGAAGTTGTATTTTTGTTGTGTGTTACAAAAATGGAACAGTCAAATTTAGAGCAACATTATGCCATCAAGTTTTGTATTAGCTTGGGGAATCTGGAAGTGTGATCTTTGAAAGGTTTAAACAGAATTATGGGGAACATTCCTTGTCAAGAGCACAAGTTTTTTGCTGGCACAAATGATTTTTGGAAGCCCGAGAGCATGTCGAGGATGAACCTCACTCAGGCAGATCTTTGACTTCAAAAACCAATGAAAACATGGAATGGGTCTGTGTGTTCTTCTGAGATCAGACCAATGTTTAGCAATAAGGACCATTAAACACTTTCAAAGTTTGACTGAGGATTTGCACATGCGAAAGGTTTGCGCCAAAATGGTGTGGAAAAACCTCACAACTGAGCAGAAATAAGGTTGAAGAAATGTGTGCTTTGATTTTCTTAAGAGGATTGCCAGTGACAACAAATGGTTCAATTGTGTGATCACAGATGATGTATGAACCGAGGATTTTTGAATACGATCCGGAGACAAAGTGGCAAAGTGAAAAGTGGCACACTGAGTCATCTCCTCAACAAAACCAACTCAAATGTGCAAATCAAAACAATGCCGGGTTTGCTTTTTTGCCGTGTAAAAAGAATTTGTTCCTCCAAGACAGACTGTCAACCAATTGTTTTAGAACATTGTCCCTGAAAGGCTCAGGAAAAGGGTGAATTGAGAGAGAGAGAGAGAGAGTGAGTGAACATTACAGACAAGTGGATGCTGCATCACGACAATGCTCCCTGTCACACAGCCAGTTCCACCATCGAATTTTTGATGTCAGAAGGCATTCTTGTTGTTTGACAGCCCTCCCTCCCCCACACCTGATCTGAGTCCTTGTGACTTTCTTCATTTCCATAATTGAAAAATGTATTAAAAGGTCATCACTTTGGGACTCTGGAGAACATTCAAAAGATTGTGACCAACATGTTTATTAAAGGCCCCACCAGCTGAATCCTTTCAATGCTGCTACCAGGACTGGGTATGACTCTGTCAGTGTATAGCTGCTGAAGGGAACTACTTGGATGGGGACAATATTGTAGTTTGAAAAAAGTGAAAACTTTGGTAGATAAAAAAGTCAGTCTCATTACTTTACTCCCACTTCATATTCATTGCAAAACCTAATAAGAACTCTGTTCTTTTTGAGTTCTCTTAGCTGTTTTTAGTATCTGGAGCATCTATTTCAGTCTCTCTTATTTGTGAGTGTGTGATGTTATTGTATATTATTGTATTAATATCCTCGTATGTAAAGGTTATATCTGCCAACAAAGTTAGTGTCCAGACACTTAAGGCTGACACAGGAAATGTAACTGAAAATAGCAAACAAATTTTGAACTCCATTTTCAAATGTTCTCTTGCAAGGGAAGATACAGAATTAATGCTCTAATTTACTTCTCACACCACTGCAACTTAATGCTATAGATATTATGGTTGATGGCATTGAGAAACACTAAAACTGCTAAAATTAAATGAGACTGCAGGGTCCATGGGAGCCCTATTGGATTCTATATATACAGTGCAGCTGAAATAACTTCCATTTGAATAATAATATATTGTAGATCCCTTGAACAAAAATCTGTGCCCAGTGATTGGAAGAAAGGGCAGTTCAGGTTACACTTGTCTACAAGAATGGTAACAGAAGTGATCCACAAAGCTACAGTCCTAACTCATTAACATCTACTTTTGTACAATCCTATAACATATTCTGAGTTCAAATGAAATGAAGTATTTTGGGCAGAATCACTTTCTGGATGGCAAGCAGCATGGACTTAAACGTTGACCCAATGAGCTTTTTCACATGACATCCTGAAAGCTATTGATCAAGGCAATGAATTCAGTATTTTTTGGCTTTCAAAACACATTTTCCACAGCATCACACCAACAATTATTAACAAAAGTATGATTATATGGGCTATCAAACAAAATTTGTGGCTGGACTGAGGATTTCTTGGTAGGGAGGACTTGGATGGAGAGTCATTGATAGAAGTAATTTCATGAACTGGCTTTTGAATCATTTGCACATCTCATACAAGAATATTGTTGAAGTGTGTGGAACCCATACCAAGTAGAGCTAATAAAGGATATTGATTACATACAAAGAAGGGTAATGTTTATGGTTACAGGTTTGATTAACTCAGGAGAGAGCATCATAGAAATATTGAAAAACCTTAATTGATAGGCTATAAATTATCTGTTCTAGTAATTTGCCTTGGACTGCCTCATATCTGTTGTCTTGAATCACACTCCCACTATTAATGTGTTTGAGTGACATTTATTAAAGAACATACACTAAGCAGCAGTCCATAGTTTTCAATTCCTTCGTGTTTATTGAAATACAGTTTTACTTTTATGGTAATCAGCTTGTAATGTATTTTGCTTTTTGTATATGGAGCCTAAGTCTGCTGTTAATATTTTTAGTGGTGGACTTATGCCAAGAGATCAAATGTGGACCACACAGCTCATGCATTACTGTTGATGATATTTCACAATGTGTTTGTGATGCGGGGTGAGTACATTTTCATGGTATCTTTTAAATGATTATTTACTAAAGAATAACTCAATAATAAATGGTTCCTAGGATTTTATTTTTTTATGCTGTTCCATTGCAGTGCATCATGTAGTGTTTTACAGATATTCAAGTATATGTTTTTTGTAAGATGCACTTGCTGTGTGCCTCTGCAAAATAGATCTTGGTTAATAAGGCACACCTGCCATCAGTCAGGTCACACAAATATCTGTGAGAAACAATATGAAAGATATGAAGTTAGACAGTCACATAATTCCTGTTGTAGATCCAACAAATGACAATCTTTTAGTTACTGGTAGAGCACTGGGTCACTGTGGTTTGTCTGCATTGACACTGATTACAAAAGACTCGCAGAGCACCTAGTTAAATATTGTTTGACTGCATGGGATCAGTATAAGAGCAACTAACCGGGGCATCGAACATGAGCAGTGAAAATTGTGATTAAATTTTGAATGACACTTTTTTTTTAAAGAAAGAAGGGTCAGTAGTAATAATCAATAAAGGGCTGGTGTATGGAAGATCACTTCATTTTTATGTGGACTAACCAAATGTATTTCTCTTGCTGTTTTTCTGAGAAAGATCCAAACTGAATTGACAGTTGGTACTTATGTCATACAGTTCTGGTGTGCTTTAGTGTGGAATGTCAGATGTGTTGTGATGGATACTGTATCAGTTATAATGACTCCAGTGTTATGGAAATAGGTTGACTAACTTCCATAACCAGCATTTGTGATCTTATAAGTAGCCCAAGATTTGTCCTTGTGTTGTGGGATGCTAATATGCTATGCAACTACCTTTTATTTTTCTTTCCTCTTTTCTCCTTTTGCTTCTTCTACTTCCTAATTAAAGACTCCATATTATAGAAACATACTGCTATCAGTATTGTTGTATGCATTGGTAGATAGTTAATATAATGAAGTTTTAAATCTTATAGAAATTGTAGGGTGAAGAATATTGTAATTCTACTGGAACATTCCTGTTACAGTTATTTCCTGTAGTAAAATTCCACAGCCATTTAAAAATAATGATGAATTTTCGTAACTGCCAGAGATCTCATATATTTCACATATCATGAAAGAATGATAAAAGGGCTACTATAACATACCATATCTTATGTTTTTCATCACTGAATGAGTGTTTAAGTGTATTTTGGCTCTGTGGATTGCCCAGTAGTGGTGATTCACTTCATATGCAACAGATACCAGCGGCTCTACTTAAGTGATGGTGGAAGCACTTCACGGGAAGAGTGTGTTGATGTGAATGAATGTACCAGTGGAACACACAACTGTGCTCTCAATGCACAGTGTGTGAACAACCCAGGAAGTTTCTCCTGTCGCTGCAACCCTGGTTTCACAGGCGATGGTCGCACCTGTGACAGTAAGTACCGAGAAGCTTTTTAACCTCATTGATATAACAAATATTTTCCAGATGATAGTAAAAGAGTTAGTTTTCCAGGTACTCGCATAAGAAGGTAAGAAACCTTGACCGTAAAATGTAATGTGAATGTGTACATTCTCACTTTTTAAGCAGTGTCTCGTTGGGTGTTTGCTGCTTTTGCTTCAGTGTATATTTTGTTTCTTATATTAAATAACTCAGTAACAAGTGTAACAGCAAATACTAGGAACAAAAACTGCTAGAATATGTATGTTCTCACTTTTTAAGCAATATCTCATTGGCTAATTGCTGCTCTTGCTTCAGTGTATATTTTGTTCCTCATATTTAAATAACTAATTAAGAAGTGTAACAGCAAATACTACAAACAAAAACATCTAGAATTTTCCAGTATGGTAACACTTGTGCTATTATAGATGTTCATAATAACCAATTGACAATATATATAAAAGGAAATGTCCTGATTCATTGACTCATTATTGCCCAGCCCAAACCTCTATGGATAGAAACTCGAAATTTGGAGAGCGTGTTGACCTTACTGTAAGCGTTGTTTAAGAAAAGAGATTTTTTTGAAATTCTGTCCCTAAGGTGGTGAAATAGAGAATGAAAGGTTTTTTGAAAATATATTGCTATTAAGGCAATTTTGAAGCTAGAACTATGGAAATGACTATTTAGTTTCTCCGTCATAAATTAAAACAAGTACATGTTTCACTGTTTTTGGAAATTCAACATCTAAGGGGGTGAAGCAGGTGATCTAAATTTTTATTAAAATTTTTGTTGTATTAAAAAATAAAGATTGTTGATCTTATGCTGTAGGCCTCACTTAAGAAGGAATTTTAGTTTTGATTTTGATTCTCTCCTCATAATGGGGTGAAACAGAAGATAAAAGGTTTGTTGAAAATACATCGCTGTTAATCATCTAACAATGGGTGATTTTCTGATTTTACCATACAGATTTCTGGGATATTTTTGTATGATAATTAGATCAGTTGTAAGGATATAATTAAAAGAATGTAACAAGAAAACCAAAAACTTAATACAGAGTTGATTTCTAATTGACATTTAATATAAACAGGGTGCAAATCATGAAAATCACATTCAACAGGTACAATAAACTTATTGATAATTTTTCTGAGTGTTGTGTATCTTGAAGGAAGCTCGGGAATATTGTTACAAAACTCCTGGTGCAAGGAGGTATATATGCAGTAATGTGGGCGAGACTGGAGAATGTCTAAAACAGGATCTCCTATGTTCCAGACCAGAAAATAGTGACCTCTGATGTTCTAGAGTAACAGAAAAAGAATTTACAGGCAAAAACCAGTGTACAGTGTTTCATAGCAACAGAGAAATGACTTGTGAAAGGGGGTGGGGGGGGGGGGGGAGGAAGAAAAGGTTCCGTGCAATGTCCATGTCACCCACAGTTGAAAGGTTAAAGCAGTTTTGAAGCTAGAACTACAAAAATTGATATTTGTTTCTCAGTCAGAAATAAAAAAATATGTGCATAAGCATTTTTGTAAATTCAAACCCTAAGGGGCTGAAATAGTGGATGAAAGTTTTTTTTAAAAATAAAACAGTATTAAAACAATACTAAAGCATTTTTAAAGCTACATCTATGAAAATTAGTATATGACTTCTTGATTGGAAATGAAAAAATCTAGGTTTTATTGTTTTTGGGAATTCAACCCCTAAGGGGTTTTATGAAAATATCTTATTACCAAAGCAGAATTGCTTTTTGGTCAGAAGTACTTCCAGAAAAGACCATGCTTCTATGGCCTTAATTGGTGTGAAAAGTTTAGAAGGCATTTCAGTTTGTGAACTGAATCAAAGAAAGAATGCACAGAAAAAGAAACGGCTATTTAGCCCTTTTACAGCTTCTAACACCAAGAATCCTGCCTGCACGGATAGCTAACAGGGGTGAAGGTATTGTCTGCCAGGCCAGTAGATGGCTAACACAGCCCGATGACTGCTGTAGGCTAAGGCCACTACATGCCAATTGCTCGTTCCTGCACCCATAGAACCACTCTTCAATAATACTCTTTTTAAAATCAATATCACACTATATAGTCACAGTGGTTACACTTCATTATGACTATGAAAAAGAGTTTCAAACTAATCCGAGCTTTCTGTTACAAGTTTATTCTGGGCTGATAAAAAAATATTTTAGACAAACATTAAGAACTTTTTTATTTGTGATTGGAAATTTCTGTAATTTGAGATTTACACCACCTATAAATATATTCTCATACCATATTAAAATTTCATTAACACTGGATAAATACATTTCAAGATAATGCACATATTTTGCTGCACTGTTCATCTTTTGAAACATCTGATACATCAGTTCAGTAAGCAATTCATGCCCTTTCAGATTATGCATGTCTGTATCATGTGTACTTTGTAGATTAAGATATCAAATTGCATTTGTTTGCCATTACAAACTGTTTGGTGTTCCATGGGGCAGTTAGTGTTGTTTAGAAACTGCATATATTTTGCTGCACTGTTCATCTTTTAAAACATCTGATTGTCAGTACTATAGAACAATTGCTGCCCTTTCTGATTATATATGTTTGTACCATGTGTATCTTGCAGATTAGGAAGAGCGAAAATCTCATTCTGCAAATTTCATTTCTTTAGCCATGTCCTTCATTTGCTGTTAAGTGCAGCAGCAAAAGTTTATGAGAACTGCAAGTATTTTGTTGCACTGTTTGACATCTGATACGTCAGTTCATTAGGTAAATTCATGCCTTTCAGATTATATATATTTGTTTCTTTTGTCTTGTGTAGATTAGGAAATAAAACTGCATCTAACAGAATGACTCTTGAGCTGAAAGGAACCAGGAGCAGGTGAAATCTGTAGCACTTTCTGACAAAAGGTGCAGATAGTGACACCACTGGCAGAAATGTTGAAATGTGGACAACAGCAAGTCACCATTCTATAGTGTATATTTACCTGCTATCACGCCCATGCGTGCATGAATGCCTTTCGCTGTCTGGCCTTCTTACCAGCTGGGCTTAAATGAATGGCTGTAGCTGTCTGGCTGTTCTGTCTGTTGGATATACAAGTACACCCGTAGCCATCTGGATGCTCTACCTGCAGGGCAAACATGTATGCCCATAGCTGTAAAAGGGTTAATACCTTAATTTTTCAGTAGGCTTATATATATTTATATGATTATTTTTGTTGTAATTGCTACACAAACTAATCATTACTGATAACAAAATAGGTACCACGTTTAAATGTGATTTCATGTACATGAATATCCATTTGAGATGAGAAAAATCGCTACCAGGTGTAAGACTGGCGTTAATAACTATAGAACCACTTATCCAATTTGTCTCTTTCTTTTTTCAATTATGTAATATTAAATTAAACCTGTTGGAACACTTTAATCATGCATACTGGCAGCCATGTGAAGGGTCACAAACTTTTTTATAATGTTTAGATTAACACATGAACAATGGGCATAACTGCATACAAATAACAACTTTACAGACCATACAGTCTATTCAGGTGAAGCAGCAGGTGCCAAGCTAGTATGGCTATAAAACTCATTAAGAGCTACATGTATATATCCTTGTTTAGTTGTTTTGGTCCTTTAATTTGTGTTTGTGCAGTGAGGCGTCCTCTGTTTCATTTGTAATTGTTGGGTATGGTTTCTGAACTGCTGTGAATTTTTCCCACATTTTTTTATCTCTTCTTACACATTTGGCTTTGTAGTTGAGAGCTTCAAGTATGTTCCACATGGAGGTTTTCATAGTTGCTGACTGATTCTTTCAGTAAACTATTTATTGTCGATGTTCATAATCAGCACACTTTGCAGCACAATCCTGCTAATCTTTTGGTAGACCAGTAGTTCAAATATCTGTGGAATGTTAGTATCAAAAAGACAGTACCTTGTCCATGGCCCTTCCATGCATGAAGAAATTAGGAAATTTCTGCTCACTGGATGCAATGAGTGACTGTAATCAAGAGAGAGCTTTGTGTCTTTAAAATGACTTTGTCAAAATGCATAACTGCTAATCTCCTTTTGTATTTTCCCAATTGCTGCTCTGTGCTTCTTCTACAGGGTAAGCAGTCAGCTATCCCCACATAGTTTTGTATATTCTGTTGGTCCATGCATGACAGTGCATGGTACCAATACATTCCAAACCCATGTTCAAAAATGCAATTTTCCAGGTGGGCATATCCTGGGTTCTATTGATAACAAATTGAGTAAATCGGCTGGTTCTTTCGCATAAGCTGTGGTCTAGGGTGGGCCTTAGATGGCATATAAAAGCACCATTTTTTCATGGGTGGCACCTGAGTAAAGCCTGAAAAACTATGAGTTATGAGTACCAATAGTACCAACCATGGGAATGGCCACTTCTATAATTTCTATACATGGTTAATTGCTGAAATTTTTACTGTATGGGATTAAGAGGATGGTTTCAGGGCACCTTGAAATTTTTTTCAATATCATCATCTGTTGCCGAGATCCAAAGCTTCAGAGTTACTGCATATATTTTGCTGCACTGTTCATCTCTTGAAACATCTGATTGTAAGTACTATAGAACAATTGTTGCCCTTTCTTATATATTTATATATATATATATATATATATATATATATATATATATATATATATATATATATATATATATGGGAGAGAATGAGAGAGGAGACAGTGATGGTGGGAGAGAAAAAGTGGCAATGAAGGAGAAAGTAAAGATGGATGATGACAATGGCAGTGGGAGCAACCAGAGGAGATAGTGCCCGTCAGAGTGAGACATAAATGTAGCTTTAACTGGCATAGTGAACACATGTAAAGTTCAAATGGAGTCCACAAAAAACATTTGGACCTCCAATTAATTGTTGTTTATTAAACTGTCCAGCCAAATCAATATCAATAGCCTTCAAACTGCGATACACAGGAACACTGCGCCACTAGCGACGACGCCATGCATGTCGCCTAGGCATTGCTGTGGCACGTTAACACAAGTGAACATAGCAAGCCAATGCCCAGCGAGACACACAGAGTTGTGCGTCCGCACTCCTCGACGTTCGCAGAGCGAATGACGCTGCGTGCTGTGGCGCAGCTGGACCCCAGTAGCGCTTATCGCAACCACAACTTCCGGTCTCGGCGCGCCAAGTCGGTGCCAGCGCGCCTTATCTGCGTCATTGCGCACCCAGAAATTAATTTTTCTGCAACACGGGCCTAGTAATACTAGGGCCCGTGTTGCCCGGATTCAAACGCCCGCCACGATTCGAACTGCGCGTGCAAGCCTCGTACAGCGGCTAAGTCTGCTTCAAGGTCACCCGCCTAGCAACAATTAATTGGAGGTCCAAATGTTTTTCGTGGACTCCATTTGAACTCTACATGTGATGTACAAGCAGTTTTTGGAGGTAGTACATGGCTGACGCTTGCTGTTGTATGGGGCAATCATGCAGATTATGGTGGCCTTGAAGCTTTTCCAGATGCAAATATTTTGACATGGAAGACATGGAGTATAGCAGAGACAACAGGACTTCTGGCTAAACAGCCTTATGGTACACTTGTTCCCAGTATGCCGCTGTACGAGGCTTGCGCGCGTAATTCAAATCGTGGCGGGCGTTTGAATCCGGGCAACACGGGCCCTAGTATTACTAGGCCCGTGTTGCAGAAAAATTAATTTCCGGTTGTGCAATGGCGCAGATAAGGTGCACTGGCACCGACTTGGCGCGCCGAAACCGGAAGTTGTGGTTGCGATAATCGCTACTGGGGTCCAGCTGTGCCGCAGCACGCAGCGTCATTCGCTCTGCGAACGTCGAGGAGTGCGGACACATAGCTCTGGGTGTCTCGCTGGGCGTTGGCTTGCTACGTTCACTTGTGTTAACGTGCCACAGCAATGCCTCGGCGACGTGCATGGCGTCATCGCTGGCGGCGCAGCGTTCCTGTGTATCGCAGTTTGAAGGCTATTGATATTGATTTGGCTGGACAGTTTAATAAACAACATTTAATTGGAGGTCCAAATGTTTTTCGTGGACTCCATTTGGAGGGAGGACTGGTCTGGTCTACCCCCTCCCCCCCGCCCCCTCCCACACCATTACCACCTCCACCCCCTTTCTCTCCCCTGCTCCACACCAGTGAACTTTAACATGAAACAATATACGCATGAGTTCTAGGTTCACTGCAAGGTTCTGAGGTCACCAAACTACATTTTTAGCCATCATTTTTTCAATGTATAATGAGTACTTCATCCCTGTACAGGCTGTCTCAAACTAGAAATTACTCGATGACGCCACCTGGTGGCTTAAGTGTTCTGTAAGAAATTGTTTTGTCTTATAAAATGCTTTATACTTGCAAATCAAACACCACTTGGTTTGGTGTACTGAAAGTGTAAAGCAGTGTAAAGTGAACTTGCATTGGATGGGATACAATTTTGTGTTAACCTTATATTATGCTTACTTATTTGTTGTTTATATGTGCCAAAGTATATAAATGTATCCAAGTATATAAATAAACTGTTAAAAATTCACTGGCATGCAGAATTCATTTTATATAAGCCTCCCTCCCTGCTGTAACAGGGACAAGAAGGGAACCAGCTGAAAAATGCCCCTGTCAAAGCACAAAAAGGCGAATAGGCTCCTTTTTAAGAGGAAAAAACTGAGGAACCAGCTGCCTTAGTCCTCATTCTGCCTTCCTCAGCAAAAATGTTGACATGTGAATGTATACCTACATTTTTTGCTGGAAGAGAGTAACAGAGAGCCAGTGTCAGTATAAGAAAGAAGACACAGTGCCAGTGGGAGAGGATGAGAGAGGAGACAGTGATGGTGGGAGAGAGAAAGTGGCAGTGAAAGAGAAAGAGAGATGGATGGTGACAATAGCAGTGGGAGCAACCAGAGGAGATAGTGACAGACAATGGAAGTAAAAGAGAAACAAAAATGGATGGAAATAATAGCAATGGCAGCAAAAGAAAGAGGAGACAGTGGAAATTAAAAAGAGACATGAGTGGACAACATGCATAGGCTTTGGAGGGAGGACTGGTCTGGTCTCCCCCCCCCCCCCCCCCCGCCCCTTCCCACACCACTACCACCTCCACCCCCTTTCTGTCCCCTGCTCCACATCAGTGAACTTTAACATGAAACAATGTATGCACTTTCCCCCATCCTCTGTACCCACATGTTAAAGTTTCCTAGTCTAGGGGTGAAACCAAAGCAAACCATCACCAAGGGCATCAAGGACATGTATGGAGAGGAGACAGTTGTGGCTGAAGAGAAAGACAGCAGACTGTAAGTGAGAAAGAAAGAGACAGTGGCAATGGCAGATAAAAGGGCAATTGCAGTAGGAAAGAGAGAGAGTGAAAGTGGCAGAGAAAGAGACATTGGTAAGGAAGAGCAAGAGAAACTGATGAAGACAGTGACAGTAGGAGAGACAGACAGGAAACAGCACATATGAGAGAAAAAGGAGACAAAGGGAGAATGAAATATATAGAAATAGCTGTTAGATGGGGATGCTGAGCATGAAGGCTTCACTACAAAGAGAGCCTTGGTAAAAGAATTTAGAATTTTCTAAGTTAAAAGAGTGCAAATATCTTTGCATGCTAAAATTTTTGGTGAGGAAGACAGAATGAGTACGGAGGCAGTTGCTTCCCCTTTTTTCTGTCAGTATCTTATAAAGAGGAATGTATTCCCTTCTTTGTGCTCCAACAGGAGCATTTTTCAGCTATTCCTTAATTTTGCATCACCAAACCCGTAAACATTATTAATCAAGCTTTCCAATGGAAAGCAGCTGCTTGGATGCCCATGTAAAAGATACTTTGACAGTACTAGAAGTTATTTGGAAAAAAATAAGACAGAACACAGATCCAAAAATTATTCATGAGAAAAGAGCAAGAAGTTCATTGTGCAGTGAAAATGGAGCCTTCATGGCTTGCAAAGTGTGATAATAGAGTAATACTAATAATAATGAAATCAGTATATGTTGTTACTTATCTGCTAAGACTGTAAAACAATAGACTTGTATTTAACATGAGTTTTACTGAAAATCCATTCCAACTGTGTCAGTTCAGGCTTCCTGTGATTCTTTAACAAACTTTAGGCAAATATCAAGATAGTGCCTTAATAGCTCTACAGCCAGTTTCTCTCATTGGCCTCCAAAAACTAAACTTATCCTTTTTTTGGCATAATCATGCTGTTCATAAGCACTACTAGAGAGGAAATACACCATAAATTCCATGTGGTTTGCTTGACCTTATGACATAAAGCCAACTGTGTATGGGCTGCTAGTTTTCTATGCTATAGTCAAAAGCAACCTTTTGAAAACTTTTGTATCAGAGTATTGTATTTCATTTCATTCTATGGAGACTTTGGTGTTGTGTTCTCTTTGTTCCACTTCTTCTCCTACTTCTTTCCTAGCACAACTCTCTTTGCTGCATTTTACTTAAACTAAACATCTGTTACACACCACAAAAATTGTTATACAATATATCTTCTAGCTTGAGAGCCTAAAAGTAATAGTTCATTGCATCACAATAAAAAATATATATAAGTTAATCTGAAAAGACACACCTAAAGTAGTCTTACAATACCATAAAATAGAGATAAATTGATAGTAAATTATTTACAAAGAGATTATACAAGACCTGTATCCTAATAAAGACTAGAGCACATTTCTGCACTCGATAAAGGCAACAGTATTTTACAAATGAGGAAAACAAGAAGAATGCAATCCACAAAAAGAGAACTGGTAAATTAGTGGCTGTAAGTAACCTAGAAGAACGTTTTTGTAGGATACAATTTGTCACTTACAACAACCTCTTTTTGTATGTAAGTATTATCTCAACTTCATCAACTTTTTCTGTAAATTATTTTTATTTCAGGGTGTTACTACCTGCTACATTCAGTCTAAGGTCCTGCACTGTTACAGAATTGTTAAGCTGTTCAGACTTGCGGTGTCATCCAGACGCAGAGTGTGTTGAGCTGCAGCCAGGAAGTCTTCAGTGCCAGTGCTTGCCAGGCTTTACAGGGAATGGTGTCTTCTGCACAGCCATTGAAAAATGTGAGTACTGTGTAATAAAGATGTTCAGATTTTTGATATATTGTATCAGTCCACATCTAGACTCTGCCGTGCCTGAAGGTCTTTAGCTCTATGCGCTCATGTGGCACTCACATGTTTTCTATTTGATATAATATAATTAAGACAAATATAATTAAGATACTTATTAAAATATTTTACAATCAATTCTTGCTATGATGTTCAGTAACAACTTATGAACTGCATTTCACTGTTTTAAGATTAAACGTTAATGATTTCAGCAAAACTGAAAACTAAAAATAAACAAATAAAAAATACTGACAAACGAAGGTTTTTTGTGAACAAATGGAAATTCTGTTTGTGTACAGAGTCACTATAATTAAAGTTCGAGTTTCAAAACACTGTAAAATTCGAACCAATTTTCAGAATTATATCAAATCTGAATGGTATGTTACTGAAGAAGAGAGAAACATTATGGAGCAAAGAAAAGGGAAAAAAATGTAAATTTTACCATTAGATGATGCTAGAATATGTAAAATAAAAAGGCGTGGGGTACGTACTGTTCCTCAGTTTGCATCTGGAATACTTGGCATGACTGTCTCAATGAAAGATCATGGGTTGCATGGAAAAGCTCTTTTACAAGAATGGTCACTATGTGCCAGTAGCTACGCAGAAGTTCTGGTATGGTATGAAGAAACGCATTGCTCCGATGTCTGCCAAGGGTTTAGAGAAATGATTAGAAAATTCGAAAAGACAGAGTCTTTTGAAATGCAATGTAGGAGAGGGAGGAAAACAACTGATCCAACATCAGTAGAAGTTGGGTCCACAGCTTTGCAGAAGGGATTGAGTGGTGGTGTGCAAATATGCAGTGTACAGAGAATTGCTCAAACTTTAAACAAACCTGTGAACAAGATACATAAAATTATATGGAACACCCTGCATTGCTAATTAGACAAATATAAATATGTTTACATTGACTTATGTACCACACTTTGGGCAAGCATGCTGTCAGGCCTACGTTGAACTAGGACACTGAGGAAAGGATATGCATTTATATCTCTATGCCTTCAGCTGCCACTATCCCTCACAGAAGAACAGCATGCTAAACACTCTAGTATACAGGTCATACTCCATTTCAGATGAATGAAGTCTGACAGCAGAGCTGTGACACCTGGAATCCATCTCCCATGAGCACGGATATAGCAACTGACATATTTGGATGACCCTGCAACACAAAATCACCAATAATGACTTGGAGAATGAAAACAATTGGAAGGCTACTGTGAAAACACCACATAATATCTGTTTTTGTCCTTGTCCAAACATGAGTTTTATTAGGGACAGTAAAAGACAATCTAACTCTCAAAAAAAAAAAAAAAAAAAAAAAAAAAAAGTGTACCAAGTTCTGTGTGAATGCGGAAAAATTTATACTGAACAAACAAGCCACACAATTGAAGACTGATGTACAGAACATGAGCACCACACAGGCTTAATGCAGCCCAACAAATCTGCAGCAGCAAGTCAGTAAAAATTAAACTAAACTAAACTCTATCCAAACAGGCCTTGGAAAGCCCAACGGTACTGACCAACCACCATCACCATCAACCAGTAGTCATCACTGGATGCAAATATGGAGGGGCATGTGGTGAGCACACCACTCTCCCAGCCGTTGTCAGTTTTCATGTCTGAGCAAAAGCAGAATACAGATTGAAAACAGACATAAAATGAATTACAAGTAATCAAAGGTCCTGGCCACCACGAATAAATTTTGGGACTGCATTTTCAGAGAAGCAATTGAAATCTGAGTGACTGATAATTTGATCAACATGGACACAGGCTTCCAACTAAGTAAGGCAGGGGATCCATTAGTAAGCTCCATTGAAGCAGAATGTGAGGTCTGGGCAATAGGTGCGACAGATGGGAGATGGAAGGCAACAGTCACTCCTCCACCCCTCCCCCCCACCATCGCAGCCACATGTCCTCCACCACCAAGCATGGCACTGGGTCAGCGAGGCCTGAACTCTGGACCAGCGGGTATAAATACCCCAGTACGCGGCAGACACTTCATTCCATCAGCATCACCTTATGATGGCAGAACAGTTGTTCACCATAATATCGTAGACCTCCGATGGTTGGTTACGGCAGTGTGTCCAAGAACCTTGAAAGCATCAAAAATGCCGTTATAGCATCAAATCACATAACACTATTGATGTTTACATTTTAGTCAGTGCACATTCACTTTCACAAAACATGCTCATTAAATTCAGTTTGCAGTACAAAGATGCATTATCTTTACAAGATAGGTCAGCATGGAGTCTAAGATAACTTCCACATGGCTTTCATTTTGTTCCTGGCCATTATTATGTGGTAATCATTTGTCATTGTATGACTTTGTGAAGCACACTCTTATAATTCTTGAAATTCATCAGAAATACTTCAGTAAAATTTGTTTTCTTGAAATTTTGTTAAGTATCCTTTTTTCAGCACAAGATATTTTAATTCCTGTTGTCAGCCAAGGAACATTTCATTTACTAGTTTTGAATTTTGGTTTTTGACTTGATAAGAAATATTTAAATAATGTGAGAATATTTCCATGAACATGTACAATTTTTTACATGCATTCTCACAGTTGTATATGTCATTCCATATTTCTTTTTTCAGTAAGTGCCTGATGTATTCTAAGTTTTGCTTGATAAAATCTCTACTTTTTCATATTATATGAGTGTAAGAACATCGCTCACTGCTTGCTAAATGGTGATGGACTGCACTTTACAGAGATTCGAAGCATTGTCTCTGGTGCTTATTTAAATATAGTTATGTTAAACTGTAAAAAAAATTACATGTTAATCAATGGAAAATCCAGGCTGGAATGTAACAATATTATGAGAAGGAAAGTGGCTTCTCACCATATAGAGTAGATGCTGAGTCACGGATAGGCACAACAAAAAGACTTTCAGACTTAAAGCTTTCGGCCAGTGACCTTCGTCAACAATAGACACATATATGTGTGTGTGCGCGCGCGCACACACATACACACACACGCGCAAATGCAACTCAGACACATGACTGCAGTCTCAGGCAACTGAAACCACATGGCAGTGTGGTTTCAGTTGCCTGAGACTGTAGTCACAGTCATGTGCGTAAGTTGCATTTACGTGAGTGTGTGTGTGTGTGTGTGTGTCTATTGTTGATGAAGACTTTAAGTGTGAAAGTCTTTTTGTTGTGCCTATCTGCAACTCAGCATCTCCGCTATATGGTGAGTAGCTACTTTCCTTCTCATAATGTTAAAAAATTACATATGCAATAGTAACACAAAAGACAGGAATTGTAGGCAGTTCTATTGCACAGTTGATAATGAAGTTATTTTGATTAGCTGATGTTTTACGGTCTTTAAATGGCATTTTCTAATAAAGAATATTCTAGAAACTAAAATCTTATATTTTAGATATTTTACTATGTACGTTTTTCGCAGTAATGTGTGGTTTTCGCTATAGAAAAAATTTATCTACAGTGGTAACCATGGATTTTTTAAAGGTTTTTATTCTAAAATTCTCGTAATGTGTATTTCTTTTGATAGAATTTTGAGTAGAGGTATTTCCTGAGCTACAATATTTTACACACTTATTACTGGGTTCAAATGTTTAAATGCAAGATGTCACTATAAACACTTCATCATCAAGAATGGATTACTGGAGGGATTAGTACTGGCACCATTCCTCTTAAATTTATTTAGCAGTGACTTCCATATACAAACTGCAAAAAATTCCATTATGCCAATGACACGGCAATACCTGTACAGTCTACGGACTATGAGCAAGGCAAGTAAATACTCAGTAAGGATCTAGAGATCACAATCCTCAGAAAACTGAGGAATACTGTTTCCATCTGAGCAGTTGCACAGAAAGTATACAACTAAATGTATTCTTTTGTGGCAGAAAGGTGAAACACAATCATTTACAAAAACATCTTAGAGTATACCTAGATTGCTCCCTCACCTTCAAAAAGCATCTCGAAACCACACAACAAAAATTGGAAACCAGAAATAGCTTAAGTTGAGAAATTGCTGGAACAAGGTGGGGAACACACACAAAGACACTACACATAACAGTACAAGCACTGGTATATTCTGTAGCTGATTATTGCTCTGCTAAATGAAATGGAAGTTGTCATGCTAAGAAGGTGAACATACACTTTAACAGTACAATGAGGCTAATCTATGGAACATTCACACACAAATCTTCCACGACTATGTGTTCTCTCAATTCCCCCCCCCCTCCCCCCCTCCCCACCCAATTATGAAATTAAAGAACAAGAGGCATCCTTTCAAACAGCAATTACAGTATCCACCTACACAGACCCATCCAAACCACTTCCAGGAATGTACCTGCCTCAGAAATAATGGAGCCACGTGACCAGTATCAGAACAGGGCATACCAGAATGAAAGCTATGCTCTCTAAGTAAAACATCCCCGAAATTCTTCAGCGTATCTGTACTTTCAAGAACAGACAATACAGAACATTGAAACAGAGTTCCACATAGAAAATTCCAATGGTACAATCTGCTAGCAGCAACAACTGAAGCAGTGGAATGACTGAACTCTCTGAATAAAGACAATGGGATCCTAATTCATAATGTTTGTTTTGATGAAGCTCAAAGCAATAAAATAACTGTATATCCAGTAACAAATTCTTTCCCTGCTCAAGATACACAGTTAGGCTAACTAACATAGTGCCTTACAGTGCAGATACTTCTCAGTGGAAATCAGACAGAACAGTTAAAGACTCCAGAACAAATATTTTTAAGAACAGTTAACAAAAGATGATCTGACATAAAATTTAATCTATTTCATGATAAATTCATACCATTGTTTGAAAATAGCTTTTGACATAAGCTAATCAGAAAGCACATTAGAGCCATGTAAGAAAACTGTGGATCACTTAGGGATTAAAGTATCTTGTAAAAGGAAAGGGGGTGGCAACAACAAGTACAGATCCTGCAGTAGTTGTACACTACAAAAACCACTCAAAATTACTAAGAAAAATTATTTAAAAAATCAAGACACATGCATATTATGTCAGAAACAGACTCATGGTTCTATGTAATGTAGTGAAGTGGGAGACAGTCCGAAGAACAGGATAACATTACAGTTGAATGAAATGGAAGGGCTATAAATGATCAGGTGTAGGCAACAGATAGGTTTAATAACCATTTCTTAAATGCAGTAGAAAATATGGGGACAAACAGTTCAAGAGAAAAATCACAGCAGTATACTGAAAAAGCAACTCTCATAAAATTCAGTCTCCTTCTGAAATTAAGAAAATAATATATTTACTCAAAAATAAAAGTTCATGTGGATTTGATAGTGTTTCCAACAGAGTACTGAAGATTTGTTACTATTTAATAAGCCCAATCTTGTCTGAAATATGTAATACATTATTATCTCAGGCATTTTTCCAGAGAGACTGGAATATGCCATTGTTAAAGGTAAGAAAGGTAATAGGAGAGATTTCAATAACTACTGACCTGTTTCGCTACTGACATTATTTTCCAAAATTTTAGAGAATATGATGTATTCTAGAATAATATACCACCTGAGAAAGAATAAAAATTTTCAGTAAATCATAGCTTGAATTTCAGAAGAGTTGCTCAACTGAGAATGCCATTTATGTGTTCACTCACCAAATTTTACAAACATTAAATAACAAAATAGTACTGGTCATCCACAAAAAGAACTAGTTCTGTCTGTTGGATATTACATGTAAGATCAATTGCATATATGAGGAACAAAAGCAGATCTACAACTGAGTCTTGAGAAACCCCATAAATTGATTCCCTTCAGTCAGAAGAATCTACATTGATTATACTCGCTGAATTACTAAGTAAAACTTTCTGCATTGTTCTGATTAGATATGACATTATTCATTGGTGAGCTATATCATAAATTTCATAAAACCTCAGTTTGTATGGGAGAATATTGTGATTCACAGAGTCAAACGTCTTAGACAGGTGACAGCAAAAATTCTTGAAACTGGTTACTATGTAGACACCATATGGTGAATAAAGTAAATCAATTTGTATTCCTTAATAGTTTGGCAAACTTCTCAGTTCTTTACACAAGATGTGGTCATTGTTGAAGTGAATAAATTATCAGCATAATCAAATTTCTTCTCAAGATATTATCTTTAAATATGTAGATGGCCACAAACATGGTTGTAATTGAGGCATTCTCTGCAAGAATGACTTAACTGAAGTTGAAATAAGTCAGTAATTCTTACATATTATACTATCATGTCATATATTCTGAAACCACAATATTTCATTTTTATTTGACTGAAATATAGTCTATATATGAGAGTTTGAAATGAATAAAAAACTTTAAAGTGTTTGGTGCTCTGTATCTCAATCTCAGTATTTATGTTTCAGTTGAGTTGTTTCTCCCGTGAATGCCTCAATTACTATATGCCAGAAACATTTCTTTTCTGTATCAATATGTGAAAATATAAACTGAACATTATAAAATCCTGTAACTTTGAATACCAAAGACAGTGGCCTGACATGTGTTTCTGCACCTGTGCATTTAATGTGTTGATGTTTAATTATACAAAACAGTGTTGTAGTATTTGATACACAGCCTAAAACAATATAGTAATGTCAGTTGTACGGCCTTATTAAAGTCACATTATGAACAATAAGGATTAGAAAAAACAGCTTGTAAAATAATTGCCACGTGTCATGTACATATGGTATATGAATTAGATCTGTAAAGGAAAGTTGAACAAGAAAATAAATAGTATTTGTGGTCAGATTGAGTGATATCTGAGTAACTGAGCTATTCCATCTTTCTTCATTTCACCCCTTAGCTCTTGCATCAAAGGAATGTGGATTTCATGTATACTGATGGAATTAAAATTCTTAACCACAAAGTACACGACTCCATTCTGTATTCTCCTCTTTCTGTGAATAAAATGAACAATTATTTCCCATATCACATTGAGTATGTACAGGGTGACAATCATTGAACTATATGAAATAAAATCATCATAATTTGTTCAAAAATTATGTGTGTGTTCAAACTGCATGTTTGGCCGTGAGGCATGATGGTAATTAATTTGCACTGTATGGTTTGGTTTAACGACGAAGCCAACTTTCATTTGGATGGATTTGTCAATAAGCAAAACTGGTGCATTTGGGGATCTGAGAATCCACATTTTGTGACCAAGGTGTCTCTTCACCCTCTGGTGTGCAATGTCCTGTCATGCAATAATTCGAATGATATGTTTTGGAAGGTGATTTCATTTCGATTATCCAAAGTGACCCTGATTTCAACAATATGGGGTTCATGCAAGATGGAGCTCGACCCCATCGAAGCAGGAGAGTGTTTGATGTCCTGGAGGAACACTTTGGGGACTGCATTCTGTCTCTGAGGTAGCCAGAGGCCACTGGCATGGGTCTCAATTGGCCGCCATATTCTCTGGATCTGAACACATGCAACTCCTTTTTGTGGCATTGTATTAAAGATATGATGTACAGTAATAACCCAAGGACCATTGCCAAGCTGAAAACAGCCATTCGGGAGATCATCGACAGCATCGATATTCCGACGCTTCGGTGGGTCATGCAGAATTTCACTATTCGTCTGTGCCACATCATCGTCAATGATGGCAGGCATATCAAACATGTCATAAGCTAAATCCAAAAATCTGTAGCAACATTTGAATGTTGAATAAAGTGTGTGCACGCCACAGTTTGTAACTAATTTATGTTTTTTTCCTTATAGTTCATTAATTGTCAGCCTGTAAGTCATTTGTAACATAAAGCCCAGATCCAGTTATTTATTTAACACATCCCTTTGACTGTCTTAGTCAGGCTATCAAAGATCTGAAGGACTTTACAGCAAAGGCAAGTTAATACTCAAAACTGACACTGTGTATTTTCTTCTCTGTCTTTTTAGAGAACTACAAATCTTTCTTGTCAGTAAACACATACATGACTTTATTTTATTGTGAAGTATGCAAGCAAAAATTGTGAGTCCTTGCACGGAATTCTAACAGAAAGTGAAAAATAAAGTTTTATATTCAACAAGTAAAAAATTATATTTGAGAAATCGATACCGTTTTGCAGTGAAAAGACTTGGAAAATCAAAAGAAGAAATAAAGTCATTCTAAGAGGCAGCAATGTTTAGTCTAAATTGTGAAGTGTAGAAAGGGAGATTGGGGTTTTTACATCCTCTCAACATCAGTGTTGTTAAAGATGGATGACAAGTTCAGATTTGGGGCAAGAAATCATGCATATATTTCTCACATAAACCTACCCAGCATTTGCCGTGATCAATTTAGGGAAACCATAGAACACCTAAATCAAGATGGCCAGAGGGGTATTTGCTCCACTGTCCCAAATGTGAACCCAGTTTCGTCACTGTGCCAACTCACTTGGTGGGATTATGAGAATAAGGTACGGCATGTGCTGACACATATAAACATTTTTCCTGTGCTCACTAAGAACTATAAAAAATAAAACTGACCATTGTAAGTATAAAAAAATGAAGACAATAAATGGGTAATCATTTCTATAGACATAAATTTCATTTTATAATGAATTTGGTATGCTTCCTACGTTTTTAGAAAAATGTATTAAAATTTTGTGTCATTTTACAGAAAAGATAGTGTTGTAATTAACTGCTTAATTGTAACCAGGAATATAAATACTATTTATGAAGAAATGTGCTAACAATTGTTGTATTGAGTTTCTGGATATACTTCTACTATTCATGTAAGAGCAATATACAACCCTAATTTCATTCATGTGCTTTTTGTTGTAGTAAGTTGCACAGTGGCCAACAACTGCTCCCCATTTGGTGTCTGTGCCTATGATGAACTGACAGCTGGGTATCACTGCCAGTGCTTGCCTGGCTATGTAGGAGATGGCTACAGTTGTGTTGATTCAACTCTCCTGCCTCAGCAGCCACCATCCACCCTTGCACCTTCAGGCCCACTTCCTGGCCAGTCAGAGGAAGAAACAGCACCTGCTCCAACCTGTACACTTGGGGTCTGTCTGTGTCCACCAAGCTACGAACTTCGGAATGGTGCCTGCTTGCCTAAAACTGAACAGTGTAAGTTTGTAGTAATACAATGAATATTTTGTAAACTAATGTGAAGATCAGTTGTGAGTTGTCAGATTACATTATTCCAGCCCATAATTGTGCACTTTTCTCAAAGAGATTAGGGACCAAAAGATCCACACAAAATTTTTGAAGACTGTCTATAGTTGAATCACTTTCCTCTGAACTATGCAGCTTGCATTTTAATTTGCAAGGATACAACAATGTGCGACATCTACACAATAGCCTCAAAAACAAAGATCTATCATCAGTTCCAGGAATCTAACAGCAAAACATTGTTATACTGTTTACCATTTGTTGGTATTGTAAGATACATTCTGACTGAAGCATGGAATATGATGATAGAGTGTGTTTTTTGTTCAATCTAAGTGCTCTGTCACAGCTCTGTATGGGACTGCAATGAAACATTTAGCACTACATGGATATGTAAAGTCTGTAAATCAGAGTATTCAGACAAAACCAAACAATGCAAAATCCAGGATGGAATAATAACAATATTATGAAAAGAATAGACTGCTACTAATCACATAGAGGAGATATTGAGTCACAGACAGTCATTGCAAAAAGACTGCTATACATTTGAGCTTTCAACCAAAAGTCCTTCTAAAGTAGAAATCATACACACATGCGCACAAGCAACTCACACATGCATGACCACTGTTTCTGGCCATAGAGGCCAGGCTGCGTACAGTAACTGTGCCTGATGGGAGAAGCCATCTGTCGGTGGTGTGGGTAAGGATGAGGTTGGGGCAGGGAAGGGGAAGGATAGCAGGGTGGTGGTGTGGGAAAGGTGCATTGCTGTTTGTAGGAGCATGCAGGGATGTGGTAGACAGAGGGTAGGGCTGCCAAGGGCAGTTTGGAAGTTTGAGGTGGAGGGAATGGGGGAGGAGCAGAAAATGAGAGAAGTAGACGAGAGGGACAAATTGGGTTGCATTGTATGCTGCAGTAGTGGAAGCAGGGACAGGGATAGGTAGGTGAAGGAAGGGATTAATAAAGTCTGAGGCCAGGGGTTACAGGAATGTAGATGTATTCCAGAGAGAGTTCCCAAATTTGCAGTTCAGAAAAGCTGGTGTTGGTATGAAAAATCCAGGTGGCACAGCCTTGGAAGCAGTCATTGAAGTGAAGCACATTGTATTGGGCAGCATGTTCAGCAGCTAGGTGGTCCAGCTATTTCTTAGCCACAGTTTGTTGGTGGTCATTCAAGTGGACAGACAGCTTGTTGGTTGTTGTGTGTAAGTAGAAAGTAGCACAGTGGTTACAGCTGAGTTTGTAGATCACATGTTGCTTTTTGCAGGTGGCCCTGCTGTTGATGGGAGAGGTGATGCCTGTGACTGGACTGGAGTAGATAGTGGTGGGAGAATATATAGGACAGGTCTTACATCTAAGTCTACTGCTGGGATATGAGCCATGAGGCAAGGGGTTGGGAGGAGGGCTGGAGTAGAGATGGACAATGATATTGTATAGGATTGGTGGGTTGCAGAAAACCACTGTGGGCTGAGTGGAATGGGTTGTGCATCGGATATTCCTCATTTCCGGGCATTAAAAGAGATAGTTGAAACCCTGGTAGAGAATGTGATTCAGTTGTTTCAGTCTTGGGTGGTACTGAGTAAGAGCAGAGTGCTTCTTTGTGGCCGTACATTGGGAGTGTAGGAGTTGGTTGTTGACTGAAGAGACAAGGCATGGGGACCTGTGAAAGCTGTCACATGATCTACGAACTCAGCTCAATCACTGTACTGCTTCCTACATGGGTATGACAACCAACAAGCTGTCTGACCATATGAACAGCCATTGACAAACTGTGGTCAAGAGACAGCTCAGCCATCCAGTTGTGGAACATGCTGCCCAACACAATGTGCTTCACTTCAATTACTGCTTTACAGCCTGCACAATGTGGCTCCTTCCTGCCAATGCCAGCTTTTATGAACCTGCAGGTAGGAACTCTCACTGCAATATATCCAAGGTCCCCATAAGGCCTCAGCCTTCCCTAGTCCCTGTTCTACAATCATCTACCCCTCCCACTCCAGCACTACATGTTCTGTTCTATCAGTAGATTCACTAGTATTTCCCCCTTTTTCTACTTCTGTACTCACCCCCTCCACCCTCCATCTCCCCCCTCTGCCCCCTCCTCAAACCTCCTCCTGACTGCACATAGCATCGCTACCTTGTCCCCACCATGTCACTGCATCCATTCACAAGCAGCACTATACCTTCCTCTTCCCTGCCCCAGCCTCCTGCTTACCCCACCACCCACAGATTGCACCAAGAGCAATTTTCTGCAACCCACCAAGAGCAATTGCTGCACACTGTCTGGCCTCAGCGGCCAGAGACAGTGGTCATGTGTTTGTGAGTTGTGCCTGTGTAAACGCGTGTGTGTTTTCTACGTCAGAAGAATGTTTTTTAGCAACTTTTTTGTTGTGCCTGTCTGCGATGGAGTATTGAGACACTATGATTTGGAAGTGATTTAGGAAAGAGGGGATTGGTTATGATTCCCAATGAATTGATATTCTAGCACTACTGAACCACATGCTACATATTTTATTCTAACAACCACAGAGACAGCAAAATTATGAGGCAACCCTACTGCCTTCCATTTCTGTGTAATGGGCCCAGAATCATGGTGGTGCTTATAGGTATACAGCCCATTTTACAAAAGAGAATCCTTGATTGTGTGCAGATTCCTTGTCCTACAATATCTCCAGATTTATTACCATTTGAAGTGTGCTGGAACCTTGTGGCAATCCATACAAGGAAACATAACACTCAACGGAAGTTTTTATTGACACTGAACACATCACAATAACTGTACAAATCACAATTCCAAAGAGCTTTACCATGAGAGAAGTCCAATAATAAGCAGAGTAAAACATCTTCATAGAGTACAATTACATAGGCAGTATCAAAGTGTGTGAGTGGTGGCTGGATAATAGGAGAGACTGCTTAAATGCCAGCAGATGGTACATTGGCTGGTCACTAAGATGCTACTTCCACCAACACCAGTGGAGGACCCTGGTGATACCACTCTCTCAGATGATGGATGGCATGCTCTGGAGTGCTGGCCCCATACAGACCTGGCAACTGTGCTGCTTGGTGCTCAGTGGCTACTACCAGGGCACTGGGATAGCCCACGGAAGGATGCAGTACACTGTCATAGTTCTTCCTGCATGCAAAGGTGACGGAAAAGCAGTGCCTAAGCCATAGATTCAGCAGGGAATAAAGGGTGACTTTCAGTATGGTGGCATTGTTGATGGGCATTGTTTTGAGCTCTGACAGGCCTGATGGTAATGATGGTGCTACTGGTGCAGTGTCTTTGTTGTGACTGCAGCCTCAGTGGTGTCCCAGGATCCAACCCCTGGAGTTGGCAGAGGCAAGCATAGATCTCTGTTGGCTGGAACAGCTGTGTGCAGGCAATAGTGCCCCACCTGGGAGCTGCCCCAGCTTGTGGTGCAGGGAAGTCAGCCACGATGACGACTCACTCTGCTGTGGTTGCAGGCACTGTCTCAATGTCCTGGTCCTCTGCAGGGGTCACAGTAACATCTGCTTGTGACTTGACTGTAAGTAATGTTTAGAGTGGCCACCAGTGGCTCTGGTGGTGGGTCATCTGTAAGAAACATGGAACATATGAGATCTTAAGTATGCTGCTTCAGAAATGGAGAGGAGCAAAGTTAGATAGTGTAGGCATCAGATGGCAGGCTGGAGGGTTCAGCAACAAATGATGGTCAATGGTGTGATGGTGCTGGGCTGCCCGATCATTGGTGGCGAGGCCCTCATTCCAGCAAAGGTGTAATTGGTTCTGGTGGTGAGCCATCTGCCAGTTAGAGGACTGAAGCTCATGTACAACTGCAGGCACCCAGTGGTCTTGTTTAGCATAGACACAAGCCCAAACCTGGTCTACTTTCTTGAACGCTGATGATGGGCATGCTTTCAGCATGTGAGGTGCTGGCAACAGCAGATTTAGGAGGTTACAAGGCTGGTGGCCATGAAAAAGTTCTACTGGACTTTGTTCCACGTAAGGTGTCAGTCAATAAGAGCATAATAACAATGTAAATGCATCATCTGTGGGAGTATCTTTCACATATTCCTTTATTTGTTGCTTGAGTATGCAGACAAGTCACTCCAGTTCTCCATTAGATGGTGGATGGAAGAGGGGGATGTGAGGTGACAGATATCATCTTGGTTGCACATAGTCTCAATGGTTTCTGCCACAAACTGAGGGTCATTGTCCATGGTGATATTCATTGGAGGGCCTTTGATGGTGAAGATTTTGTACAGTGCATGTACGTTGGCTGTAGTGGAGTATAAATGTACAGTTTATGGATAGTATGAACAAGTGTCTAGGTCCTACAAACTCCAGACTGTCATGGAACAGCTTGTTGTTCAGCACAGTTTTTCACAGGTACACACTAAATGCTCTATGAGCTTGTCGATGCTTGGCTAGCAGGCTTGACGGTAGGCTAGTAGTATAGTGTGTGATGATGCTGATGGCCATGATGAAGCAACTCGGGGAATATCTATGCAGAGTGGCATGAATATAACCACTCTTGGTGTGTCATGTTCTGTTGTGAGGAAAATAATGCCATCCTCCAAAATCAAGCAGTGCCTTAACAGAATGTAGTGATAGACAGAATCTGTTTTCACAGAGGATACTCAGACCCCTTGTGTAACTTGTGGCAGCACACACACTACAGGACTACATCAGTACATATGACATTAGCAATCAAGTTGCTGGTGCTAGGAAAGGTGTTTATTGCTGATTTGGTTGCATTATTCAAACATAAACAATATTTCTTCAGTTTTGAATGACAGATCTGCAACCATAGGTAAGTGAGATAATGCACTGGAATTTGCTTGTTTAGCTACAGAGTGAAAATGACTTTCATTTGACTCAAAAAGGGTGACCAACATTGAATATGCTGTTCTGTCTTATTAGGTATCTGAGAAGAAGGCCCAAACAATGGAATCAGTTGTTTATGGTCTGACACTGGATGTTACTTATCTCCATAAAGGGCTACATGGAATATCTTAACTCTGTATAATATAGTCACAACCTCTTTTCAATCTGTGAATAATTTGAACGGGCTGGTTCAATGTATTAGTTGCAAAATCTGTTGGGTGAGCATCCAACATCACAATGTGACAATACTGCTTCTATTCCATATGGGTAGGCATCAGGGACAAGCAGATGTTGCTTGCCTGGTTAGAAAATAGCCAAGGACCAAGGACCAGGTGGCGTGCAGCTTGTTTTAAGTGTGCAGAACACCTTTCTGCATTCATTTGATTGAATGAAAGAAAACCCTTAGTGATGTAGTGCATTACAAAATTTGGGCTGCTTGAGTCTACCACAGAAATTGCTTTTGTCATAAAGGACTGAAATTCTTTTATGTTGATTGGTTGTTGAAGTGTTTTGATTGCAAAAACATGTAGAGAAGTTGGCTTAAGTCCCTATTTTCATATTATATGGCTGATGTACTCAATATACAGTTAATTTTTTTTTTTAATTTTGTGCATTATATTTCAGACCAGTCTCTAACAGGACATGAAAAAGAATTAATAGATTTTTGTAAGTGTTTCCATCTAATGGGTCCTGTGACAACAGTGTTGTCTCAATAATGCAGCAAGGAACCTGCTGCTTTAGTTGCTCCAAGTATCTTTGAAATATTTCTTGTGGGGGATCTGCCTATATCAACTGCTAATTACTTGTATCAGAAAAGTCAGAAAGGTATGTTAAGTACCATGATTTGTTGGCATGGTCCAGCCTGCGGGAGCTGGAGGTATGTGTCAGACAGACCTATTTTAGAGATGTACTGGCTGTGCCAGTAATTCCTCAGGCTGTGGAATAGGGTATGTATCTATGATTGTCTGTGCCCCTACAACAGACTTGAAAAATTCAGAGAGATGCAATTCACCAGATTTTTTTATTATTGTTATTATTATTATCAGGAGACTGTGATTGATTCCATTGCTTCTGAAGCTACGAGTGTGTCTAATTCCTGTTTTACTTGCTCTCACAGAGCCATGGACATGCGTCTAGAATGGAAAAAATGAGAACTTGCTGATGGCCTAAGATAAATGTGCTTCAAAATTATTTGCTTTTCCTAGCCTGGTGCAAAATATCTCAGGAAAGTCACTACAGATCTGTTCTAATTCTTGAAAAGGGACCTCTTCTGACACAAGATGAACTGAAATGTTAATGACAAATCCAGACATCAAGAAAGCATCTAATCTGAAAAGATTTTGTGTGAATTACCGACTACTGACATTTTTGTATGAGACTTACATTGTAAGTTCACAGTGGATGGGAATACTTTGTTTGCCATATTGTAAGTTCACAGTGGATGGGAATAATTTGCTTGTCATAACTAATTAACCAGCACTTACTGGGTGGTCAGCGCTGGGGTACCTATCTGATGTAAGTTTGAATATCAATCAGAGAAGCACTTATCCCATGTCCACTTGAAATTTTATCAATTGACCTCCGATGTTCAAAGAAATAAGCTATTAGTTTACACCCACTAATTTAGAATCAGTGGCTGTCCAGATGACATTAATGTCTTTGCTAAGTCATTTCACCAATTTAAGAGCTAGGTGCTGGCATGACAAACACTTGCAACATGACCTCATTTACATTTATTGCAGGTGTCCCATCATGAGGGCAATTTATCCTGGAAAGCTGCAAAAAATGTGCTGGGTAAGAGGGAAGTGACCGGTATCTGTTAGCTTGCCCTTGCATCCACTATGAGAGAGGTTTTTGAAACAGTTTGCGGCTTGCTGGAAATAAATGCTATGTCCTGGTTATTAGGCTATCTTAATAAGTGAGTAACTTTTCCAATTGTTGCACTCGGCTTGCACTGCCACTACTTCAGCCCAACTTTTTGGTTACTAGTCTGTTGCCCAGGGAGCTTAAAAAGATAGTGCAATGTGTAAGACCTCCGAAGTAGCATTATCAAATTGAAGGACTTTCTGACAGACTTCTTTGACAGCAGCTGAGTGAAAAATGACGTCCCTAACCATTGAACTGGCATAGGATTCTTAACACAAAGCTGACACAGACACACACTTGCAACATAGCCCCTACAGTTCTGCTAATGCGACACAGTATGACTGATTAGATTGCTCCTGGCAATGGTAAAATTCTACCCTCACAGCAATGACATGAGCATCTCAGTGGTAATGTTTGGTGAACGAATCACACATCTCTGAAAGTTTGGCAGGCTCAATAAAGGGGATCTGTTTACTCAACAACCAATGAACCTATAGCTTAATCCAAGAAAGAAAGAAAGTAATTATGAAAGAGACCTCAAAATCGCAGTTAGGTGCCTCAAAAACATTCTTTTTTTGTGAATTTCTGTATTGTTTCTTGCTATGGTGCATTTCTCGATTTTCCCATCATATGATGACATGCTAAATATACAAAATTTCTTTTTGAATATGGTAGATACATGTCATAACAAGAATCAATAAAGAAATTCACATAAAGTCAGTGAATATTTTTGAGCAACCTTACGGCTCTTTTAAAGTCTGTTTCATAATTACTTTGATAATGGTTGCATTCCTCTTCAAGGATTTTCAGTCCAGTTTAGGTCCAAGGAAACAAGGTTGTAAAAGTTTTTTTATCAGTTACCTGGATAGCGGATAAAGAGGGCGTAATGTTTTTTCATAAGTTTCTCCTCTGTAGCTGTTACTTCAAATGGATGGAATGGGGTGGGTATCCATATTTGTGGTTGTTTTGATGTTTTGCTGGGTCTGCAGCACTGGAGCCATCGTAGCACAGTCTAAGTTTATCTTAGCACAGTTCGAGTTTATTCTAGAACAGTTTGTACATATCAAAACACAATCTATGTGTAGTGTGCAACCCATCTCGTTGCCACTTGTGTGTCAACCTACACAAAGAAACACTAACTCAGATTAGATAGTTTTTTAGCGACACTGAACATGATGTTACAGTAAGCATACAAATCACAAGACCAAGCAGCTGTACCATGAGAGAATCCTAATAACAAGCAGGGTAACACACATTTGCAAAGAACAATTACATATGCATATCAAAGAAGGCGAGTGACACCTGGATGAAAGGGGAACTGGCTAGTATGTCGACTGCTTGGTACAGTGCTGACCAAGGCAGCACTAAAGTTGTGGTGATGCAGGTGTGTTACCCCAAAACTTGCTTTACTGTCAGCCCCAAAGTCAAACTTAGGATATTCTGGTTTGTTGTCACAGGAAGTGTGATTGACTGTGCTGTAAGAAATCGTTTAAAATCAGTATAAAGGAGTCCCTTGTGACAGAGCTGCCAAATATCATTGTGTGATCTTAACCCGTATGAACTTGGTGCTCTCTTTTTAAATTATTCACTTTTCGTGGTTGTTTCATGCCAGCAACAACTTGATGTTGCTAGAAATGACACATGGTGTACAATACTGATTAACTGCTTTCCTGTGAAAAGTGCTGAATTTCTCATAAACAGAATCAGAATACTTTCTGTGGAACCTGTAACAGTGCTCAAGTCATAAGTTTGTAGATACTTAATTTGATGATCCAAGCTACAAGGACAAGTGAAAAATGCTATGTTTCACAAAGCAGTTCTTCATTACTGACATCATATGTCATTGGATATGTTTTTTAATTGCCTAAATATCTTATTTTCAGATCATGGTTTACAATGCTGTGGGATAAAAGTCACGAACATAAATTATTAGAATGTTATAATTGTTATTAATTGTGTTGTTGCTTATATTAGATTTAGATTTTCATCTTATTTTAATTTATCAACATAGCATCATAAATAGGATGTAATTGATCAGCTTCTATTCAGTTTTAGTCATGAGCTGTAATATCTGATGAATGTAAACATAGTTTGAATCCACTGAATTTTTTCATCATAGGAAGAACATTGTGTCATTTCAGTACTGTCTTCTTAATCGACATGCACGACTTGATTTCTGAGATGATTAAAAATTTTTTGTTACTGTTGACACATACTCTTTCCACAGAAACATTCTAAGAATTGCTTAATATCATGAAACACTATCAGTTAACAGCATTTCTAATGTCCTTGATGGAATAACAACATTATGGAAAGAATAGATTGCTACTTATCACATAAAGTAGGGATAGGCACAATGAAAAGAATACTACCAATATAGAACTTTCAGACAAAGCCCTTCCTCACAAGGAAAACTCACAAATCCACACAACAACTCATACAGATGCAGGTAATATCTCTGGCCAGTGGCAGTAGTCAAGTGTGTATGAGTTATTGCATGAATGTGTCAGAGTTCTACTTTTGAGGAATTACAGTATTCTTTCTGTAGTACCTGTCTGCAACTCAATGCCTCCTCTGTGTGATGAGCAGCCATCTATCATTTCCATATTGTAGTTATTAGCATTTGAGTGACATCTCAGTGAATATCTATAAGAAAGTGATCTTACAGATTGAAACTCCAACTAAATACAGATAGAAAAAGTCTACTTACCTACTTACTAGTTGGTAGCAGTTGGATGTAAAAAATGCTTACAGTGTCACTATTTCTCAGGGCCTAGTACAAGACGAAGGATGAGTGAATGAATTTTGAATCTGGTGAAACTGGATCTGCCTGGAACCAAATAAAAAAAAAGAATGAATGAATTGACTGCCAGTGACAGATGATGCTTTAATAATAATAAAAAACACCACAAAGAAAGCATTTGGTAATCAGAGATAAGGAAAGCAGAAGTTGTCTGTAGAATCATGCATGTGGCAAAGACAGGATGAAACAGAGAAACAAAAAAGGTGATGCAAATAATAAATGGGAAGAATATAACCAAGAGAAACCAACTGAAAAATGAAAGTGGTGGAGAGAATATAAATAGGAAGAGGGGGCTCACCGAAATAACCAGGCTAAAGGGGAGTAGGAGAGTAGAAAACAGACAAGCAGACGAAAGATATCTTACTTGAGGACCGTGTAGATAACTGGATGGAAGAATACAACTCATCCACATGCTAAACCATGCACCAAGATTCCTGTTAGTCTCCTGTATTTTATGTTACTGACATCGTCTTACTTTGTGTGTCCTTTTATCCTTGTTGACAGTCTAGTGCTCGTAAGAAAAACATAAATTGAACACCTTGTCTCATACTTGACATGGATGTCTCTCTTAAGTAGCTTTCCCAGTGGATTTTTAGTTTGTTCCTGTGATGAACTCACCTAAGTGTTGGTAGGAAGAACCTCTGAACATTTTTTATAATGGAAAATGGAGAGAATTTACGTAACATGTTAGTTTTACCTACCTGCTGATGTCTCCATTTGTGTAATACTTTGATCTGCCGTAGTCTTTATTTTTAGACACCTGCAGAAAATTACTACTATACATGCACTCCATGTCATATAATCATTTTTCCAGAAAGGTACTTAAATTGTAATCATCACAAGAAGATTATTTAAACAGAGTTGACACTAGTGCTTTGTGCCTTTGTCTATGTGTGTCCAGCAGTTTCCGGAGATGACGTCGCATATCCTATGCTCACCTGTTTTGATGGCTCATGTGTCTGCCCTTTGGGATATGAAGCATCAGATGAAGGCCACTGCAAGCCTGCAGAAGGTGCAGCAGCTGGAAGGATGGGAACAAAGGGACCATCTGGATGGAAATGTATTCTAATCTTTAACTGAAATACAAAAAATAAATAGAAAATTTAAAAAAATATATTTTTGCATATTACACAGTGAATTGTTTCCAGACTAATTCTACTGTGTAAGGCATAAAGCTGTTGTTAGCTACTGTCCATTTAAAACACTATATGATATGCAGTTATGCTATGTTATGATACTAATCATACTTATGGAAGGCAAGAGTGCCTAATTACCTGGTGATGAAACTGGAATGGCTGTAGACATGTTGATAGCTACACTGCACATGATGTGCCAGAGATGTAGCTTGTTGAAATAATAGCTCTGTCCTAAGGAATTACAGACAAGATAGGAAAGGGATCTGTTTTTGGGGAAGATGGCAAAAATTTAGTTTGGAATGAGTCTAGAGAGATCATGAGGATATAGTCTACTCTTATTTTCATCTTGTGCAGTGTATTTTGTAAGTGTTTGAAACTCGCAGTGGCCTTTTTTTCTCTGTTTGATGTATTCCTCAAACAAATACCATTTTCCTGTCTTTCTCTCAGGAAAAAACACACTCATTCCGGAAGGCAGAGATTCATTTGCATTTGCACTGGAACTCATGATTTGCGGTATGGCTGTTCCATTTAAGGTGGATTAGGTGCTCTTATAACTAGGTTTCATTATTTTTATTGTTTAATTATCATTTTTATGCTTTAAACTACATTTATCAATTATTTTGCTGGTAGCACTTCTAGTTTGTCCATTTGACACTAGCTGTGCTTTGTCAGTAATAGACTCATATTGTCCTTATTGAGTGAGTTTTGTGTTGTGCCAGAATTGTTTGTTTTATAACAGAACTTAAACAGAAATGAATATCAGTGAACAAATTAAGATTATCTTCCACCTTGGGCTGGATGTGTATGATAGCCTTTGGTTGTTTTAACGGTTCCATATCTTAGCCGCTAAAAGCAGAACTCTTATAGGATCAATTTTTGTCCATCTGTTTGTCTGTCTGACTATTAAGATGCCTTTTTTCAGGAACAGGTAAACCAGTCAAGTTGAAATTTGTGTCACATATTAAGGACTATGGTCCAATGGTGATGTAAAAAATTTAAAGTTCTAAGTCAATGCAGTCAAAAGATATGGTCATTTATGCCACATATTTTGATACTGGCAAACTCGCTCATCAAAACCTATAGAGACTTCCCCTTGGCATAGTATCATGAAATGTGGCAAGGAACGAGGTTTCACAGTACAAGTAAAGGGGAAAAAACCAAAATTTGTTAAATTGTAATTTTATCACACAAAAGTATCTTTCTGCCATTGGAACATATATCGCATTCATCATCCGTCAAAAGCATGATTGAAAAATATTACTGCTTGCAAACATAAAATGTAAGTTGTAGTAATGATTTAGCAAGTAAATAAGAAATATTTTATTACATCTTCTCTCTACATATATAAACTGAAGTCCCCTGCTTTCTTCTTTTTTTATGCCTGGGCTAATGTCAGGAAATGCTTTAGAGATTTTGATTTCATCTTGGAACTCCTGGGATAAATATCTCGTCAGTATCAATATCAATAACAGGCAAAAATCTTAAAGATTCTCAATTCCTGGGAGGGATGAACTATGCCCTATCTAGGCCGAGATGCTGGAGGTGGCAGTCATGTGTGCACGAGGTGTGCTTGCTTGTGTGTATGAATGGCACGAGTTTCTATTTTACTGATGAAGCCTGTGGCCGAAAGCTCTATGTAAGTGTCTTTTAATTGTCCCTGTCTGCAGCTTAATGTGTCTTCTTTACAGTATGTAGCAATCTTTTCCTACATTGTTGAGAGCCGTATCTATTGCTTTAAGTTTGTACAGAAACCTCAGTGCACTAGACCTACTTGCACTTGGTCTCTCTCTCTCTCTTTTTTAAAAAAAAGTCATAGGGGGGAATCTTTGTTTACATGTCGGTGATGTAGGAGGTGCTAGGGTGATCTGTAAATTCATTTTCTTTTTTTATCAAAACCAAGGTGAAGCTTACAGTACTGCACATTATGTGAATTACTAAGGTGCAAAGTTCTAACAATTGTGTCTGTAGCAGAAAAGTGATATTCTGTCACAAGGAGATAAAAGAACATTCTGCATCACTTTTTGATCGTAATGACTGGACATGGTATCAGATAAGATTTTAGATCTGAAGATGGTATAATTTGGTGAAATTGCTCACAGAAAAAATTATCTAGACTGGGGTTTATTCATAAAATTGCACCTGTATAAGAAAACTGAAAGACTGTTGTCTATCAAATGAGCAATTTTGATAATATTGTGGAGTGTTCAAGGCAAAATATGAAATGAAAATATTTTTAACACAAAATATTGATATCAGTTGTAAACTGTCTCATCATTATTGTACAAGATAATTGCACATCAATATAACATTTTGTATTTGAAGGCATGTTAACACTTAACTGATTAAAAACAAATTCACTTAATAACACTGTAACATAATGAGACTGAATGGCTAGTCAGTGCTTACCTTTTGTGGGCAAAATTCAAAGTACTGTCAGTAGATACATTTAAAAGTAGCTCTTGGAACTATTAATTCCTTCTTCAAAGAAGAAAGAGGGATGTGTTGTGGAGCATGCCAAGGAGGAGTAGGTAACTCAGATGTAAATAGAGAATTATTTGGGTATAAACTACAACAGTTATGATTTATTGCCTGAAATATTTATTTTACCATAATGTTATGACAAATAAAAATCCAGAAATACACGAAGAGGGAGGAAAGTCAAGTGATGTAAGAGTAGTGATGGGAAAAATGACTGGTTTTAACAATCGTTAAGCTAATCAATTGTTTTTTTGTTCAGTTTGTTACTCTCTACTTATGCTAATTCTGCCCCACACCTCCTCCTTCTCTGGTAATCTGCATGTATGCCATGCAGAATGCAATGCACTATATTTACCAGCTTTGTGGTTGGCCAGGAGAGTAGATGAACACAGGAGGTTGCGAGTGCCTGCTGATAACAGCTGGCTGCACTGCTCCCACCACCTACTCCAGTCCAGTCCCAAACATCACCTATCCCACCTAAGGCAGGGCTAACTGTGAAACTAATCATGTGATCTACAAGCTGAGCTGCAACACTGTGCTGCGTTCTACATGGGCGTGACAATCAACAAGCTGTCTGTTTGCGTTAATGGCCACCAACAAACTTCGGCCAAGAAACAATTGGACCACCCTGTTGTTGAGAACACCACTGAACACAGTGTTCTCCATTTCAATGACTGCTTCACAGCCTGTGCCATCTGGCTCTTTCCTAGCAGCACCAGCTTTTCCGGATTAAGCAGGTGGGAACTCTTTGTGCAATATATCCTACATTCCCGTAACCCTCCTGGTCTCAACCTTCATTAGTCATTGTCCTTACCCATCTAGCCCATTCCCTGTTCCCATTCCAGTACTAACCAGCCCTCTATTCCACCAACACACCCAGTATTTTTATTTCTCTCCTTTTCTGCTACCCCATCTCTGTCCCCTGCCTTCCATCTAACCTTGCAACTGCACCTAGCTGCCCCTCTCTCTCTCTACCTCATTCCTGCATGCTCCCACTAGCAGCACTTTACTGTCTCCCATTCATAGCCTACTATCCCTTCCCTCCCCACCCCAGCCTCCTCCTAGCCCGGTTGCCTCTCCCATCATTTGCTGCTGTTTGTAGTCTGGCTTCGGCTGCCACAGACTGTGATCGATTGTGTTCGTTTGTGTGTGTGTATGTGTGTGTGTGTGTGTGTGTGTGTGTGTCTGTCTGTTTTCAGCAAAGCCTTGTGAACTGAAAGCTCATTTTGTGACAATCTTTTCGTTGTACCTATCTGAGACTCAGCATCTCCGCTATATGGTTAGTAGCAATTGTCCTTTTCATAATATTCTCACATTCCATTGTCCATTGTTTGAAATTCAAAAATCAGTTTTAAATGACGAAAAGAAGAATTATGTAGAATGCTTACCTTAACTTTGGTGTAATGCATGAATTATCTACACTTACCCTAGGGAAAGGGCTACCAACCAGACGGATGTGTACCCCAGTTGTATGCTATTGCTTTAGTTCAACCAAGAAAGTACAACAGACTCATTTCAGTTAGAAGAATTAATGGATAGCTCAGTGAACTAAAATACTAAAGAGTAGTTTCAGTTGAAAGAACCAATGCATACTTCTGCAGACAGGAAAACACAGACTAGTTTCACTTGAAAAGAAAGAATGAGCAATTCAGTCATTATGCAAACCTGCAGCAGACTGCATCAACTGTTTTCATTCAGCTGTTCCCACAGACTGTTTTTACTCAAAAGAATGCATGAATAATTCAGACAATATGTAAAAATATATCTGAATAAGTTGTTTGTCTTCCAACAATGGACCAAGTCAATTGTTTTTGTTCAATTGTTCCCACCACTAGGTAATATAGTGGTTACCGCACTGGACTGGCATTTTGGAGAACTGGTTGTCAATTCTCCATACAGCCATCCAGTTTATGTTCCCCATGTTTTTCCTATGGTGCTCAGGAGAAATGCTAGTGTGGTTCCTTTAAAAAGATAAGGCCCATTTCCTGCACCATTCTTCCTCAACCTGTGCTTCTGTTCCACTGTGTCACTGGCATACAGTAACCTTCTTTCGTTTAAAAAAGGAGGAAATGACAGCCACTTGCCTGCAGCTGGATAATGAACACATGTAACAGATCACATTAACTTTCAGTTGTGTATGTGTGTGTGTGTGTGTGCACAAGAGAGAGAGAGAGAGAGAGAGAGAGAGAGAGAGAGATCGCTTATAGTGGGGAAAGACCAAAGCCTCAAAGGGTAGTGCGATTTTCTGATCCACTGAATGTGGTGGTGTGTCACCCTTCATTCATGAGCAGATAAGTAGTTATCTTTTGTCCTCTTTGTTTGTTATAAGGTAACTTTCCAGGCAAGCCAGGATCATAAGTGGCATTTATAGAAACATTATTTCACTAACCATCTGAAGATTGTTATCACAGTTGTAATACTGTTGAAAACTTCTACTATTTACAGCTTAACCTTATTCCAACACAGCAACTCACCTAGTCATTTGCTTATTTTATTTCTTCTCCAATTGTCTAAAGGTCCCAATAGAAAATAAAGATATTTTAAACTGTCTGAGATCATTTTACATGTAACATATTTAGTTACAGAAATATGTTACCAGCACAAAATAACTTCAAAATTTTTCTGTATTTCAATCATAATTGATCTCCAAGGTGTCAATTTGCATCTCTGATACCTTACTTGGAAGTTACACTAATATTCTACTTGCCATTATAGAGCCAGATCTTTCACCTTGACTGTTGCAGAACTTTCTAGCATTATTTAGTTTTAACATGATAAGATAAATTTTCATCATTTTATTTTCTGTACCTAGCTGCATTTGATGTGTTTTGTTTACATTTTAGTGCCGTGTAACATTATCAACACATGTCATCCATATGCGCAGTGTGTATTCAACTCTGCCCTTGGCCAGTACCGTTGTCAGTGTAATGCTGGCTTTGAAGGAGATGGATATGACTGCATTGAGACAGGTAATAATAACAGAACAAAAACTTCAGGTGCATGCTGTACAACTGAGATGTGAAATATGAGTTATTAGTCCCATTACATAGAATGCAAATCCATTAATTAAATAAATAATAAATAAATTGTTTATTTTTCCATAATACCTTAACAGTAATGGACATTGTCAGTTTACGAACACAAGAACATTAAAATAGTTTATAAATAAAGATAAACTATACACAATAACATTAGAAATCTTTGATGAAGTACAAACATTTATCAGTTAACAGCTGCTTTAATTTTGTCTTAAATGTGTTTCCTTTTAACAATTTTATATTATTTGGCAATCAGTTAAAAAAATGTCTTCCAGCAGAAAATGAACTTTGATCTGTTGTTCTTTTATTACTAAATTTTATGTGGTAATCCTCTCTTTTTCTTGTATTATAATTGTGGATTTCACTATTGATTACACTATCAGTATGTTATATTTAATGAAATATTCTCTACAGGACTGCTGCTCATTAATGTTAGATATTATCCTAATTGCTCTTTTCTTTGCTCTAAAAGCCCTATCCAAAAGATCTGCTGTGCAAGTTGGGAAAGAATATAATGATTTACAAAAGATTTTGTACATTATTTTTAGAAAGTTATGCATTATGGTTTAACAGCTATAAGGAAGTGCATTTAATAAAAATATACATAACACTACAATATTTGTTATAGATTAACAGATTACAATTAATGGTCTACATATTACTATTTTTCAAAGTGTCATATTGTCTTCCTAGAATTCTTCAGTGGTACAGTACCATTTCTATACTAAAATGTTGTGGAGTAATCTTTTCAGAGAGCCAAGGTCCATATACAATATGTTCCTATCTTGTGGTTTGCCATATATTTTTAGCTGCATATACAAGGGGAGATCCAAAAATAAACGGAATCAAACTATGTTTTGTGCCATTAGATGATGTTAGTTTGGGGTCTCCCACATCGCTAAGTAAGCTTGTGTCAGTTGGAATTAAGTGGTTTGTTTGTGGTGCTCTGTTTTTTGCATTCCTATTTCAATCCTTGGGTAATTAAAGACATGGCTGACAAGAAGAAACAAAGAGTCTGTGTGGAATTTTGGTTTCTGCTAGGAAAAACTGCAGCTGAGACTACTGGTATGCTTTGGCAAGCGTTTAATAATTATGCTTTAGGTAAGTCATAGGTCTAAAAGTGACTTTTTCATTTCAAACTGGCAACATATCAATTGAAGACATGCCACATGCCTTCGACAGGACGAAATGATAAAAACATTGCCACAAACAAACATGCAATTGATGAAGATCATCGAAGAGCCAAATTTCTGAGAAATGAAATTGTCATGGATCACAATCCAGTGAATTTTAACCAAAGATTTGCACATGAGATAGTGTCTGCAAAATTTGTCTCTCACTTGCTCACAGATGACTGAAGAGAAAACTGTGTGAAAGTTTGCCTTGACTTGAAAAGTGAAGTGTAGAACAATCTAAATTTTCTTGAAAGAATTGTGAATGGGGATGAGAGTCAGTACTATGGATATGATCCAGAGTCAAAGCAAGCATCAAGCCAGTGGAAAACTCAAACGTCACCACAACCCAAGAAAGCATGTCAAGTGCGATCCAATGTGAAAATAGTGTATTTTTTTATACTGGTGGCATTGCCCACAAGGAGTTCATTCCTCCAGGACAATCAGTGAACCAACATTTTTATCTGGATATGTTTCAAAGATTACAAGAGAGTGCGCAATGAAAATGGCCAGAACTGTGGAGAAATGGGAACTAGTTGCTTCACCATGACAATGCTCCAGCACACAAGCTCTGACAAGTGACACAGTTCATGGCAAAAACAACGTGGTGCTTGTGCCCCATCCACCTTACTCACCTGATCTGGCTCTGTCTGACTCTTTTTTTTTCTTTTTTTTCCACAGATGAAGTAAACTCTGAAAGGAAAGCAATTCAGTGATGTGGATGATGTTGAAAGAAACACACTAACAGCTTTGAACAGTTTTATGCCTCAAGAGTTCCAGAACTGTTTTCAGCAGTGACAAAAATCTTTGGGTCATGTGCATTAATGCACATCGATTATACTTTGAAGGGTACTAAAGTACTGTGAATGTAGAGTTTAAAAAATGCAAAATAACAAAAATTCCAGTTTTTTGGGTCCCTCTCATATAGTGGTGTCTGAGCGTAAAGCTTTATGTGATGTGAGGGACTTATGAAGTTCTCTTTGTGATGAGTACCAGAGCTATGGTTGAAGTGGCACTTTTCAAATTTATATTGCTTATTGTATATAGAAATCAAAATTTCAAAAGTGTAGAATGACGGAATGGTTAGTTCAAAATGGTTCAAATGGCTCTGAGCACTATGGGACTTAACTTCTGAGGTCATCAGTCCCCTAGACTTAGAACTACTTAAACCTAACTAACCTAAGGACATCACACACATCCATGCCTGAAGCAGGATTCGAACCTGCGACCGTAGCGGTCGCGTGGCTCCAGACTGTAGCACCTAGAATCGCTCGGCCACCCTGGCCGGTGGAATGGTTAGTGTTTTTATTTTATAAAATAGTGGTGGGCATGACTCATTCCTATGGGCAGCACAAACATTATAACAAATTTCTTTTGAAGAATTAATAGCCTTGTGGTGTTTGCAGAATTTCTCAGAAAATTATCCCATACCAAATGATCGATTCAGTGTAACTATGAGGGACTGTCTTTCTTATGTCATATGAGTGGCATCAGATAAAATAAACAATGCAAAAGCAGGAAGATTTGACTTATTTGTCAAGAAGTTTATACATGTCTTCGAGTTTAAACTTTTGTCAAGCTTTAGAACTGAGAATTTCACAAGTCTACCTTCTGTCATCATTTCATTATTTGAGCTATTCTTACAGGGCATGTTACTGATGATTTAGACACAAAATGCATTATCTAGGTCTTAGTGATATTCAGTTTTACTACATTTTTATGTAACCAGGATTCTAGTTTTCCTAGAACATTTTGTAAACTGTCTGGAATTTTTCTACTGCATCATTTTCTATTGGGATTGAGGTATCATCTGTGAACAAGACTGAATGAGTATCAGTAATTAACAGTGAACATTTACATGTAACAAAAACAGGTATGGGCCCATTATTGAAGTTGGGAAGTTGTTTTCCATTTGGAGCTGTAATTAAATCAGTTTGATGTTTAATTAACTTGTTTGCATCAAACAATGGAAAATCAAGGATATAATATAACAATATTATGGAAAGGATAGTTGCTACTCACCATATAGCAGAGATGCTGGGCACAACAAAGAGACTATCGAAAAGTGAGCTTTCTGCCAACAAGGCCTTTGTCGAACATAGACAACGTACACATACACGAAAGCAAATCGCACACACCTATGACCTCAGTCTCCGGCAGCTGCAGCCAGACTGTGAGCAGCAGCGAATGATGGGAGAGACAACCTGGAGCAGGTAAGGAGCAGGCTAGGCCAGCGAGGGGGAGGAATAGCAGGCTAGGAGTAGGGGATGCAGTCAGGAGGTTAGATGGAAAAGGAGAGAGGTAAAAAGACTGAGTGTGCAGAACAAGATTTTCACTCTGCATCGGAGTGTGTGCTGATATGAAACTTCCTGGCAGACTAAAACTGTGTGCGGATTGAGACTGGAACTCAGGACCGTTGCCTTTTGCAGGCAAGTGGTCTACCAACTGAGCTATTCAAGCATGACTTGCAACCTGTCCTCAAAGCTTCAATTCTGCCAGAACCTCGTCTCCTACCTTCCAAACTTCACAGGAGTTCTTCTGCGACCCTTGCAGAACTAGCACTCCTGGAAGAAAGGGTACTGTGGAGATTTTCACTCTGCAGCACATTTCGCACTGATATGAAACTTCCTGGCAGATTAAAACTGTTTGTGGACCGAAACTCAAACTCGGGACCTTTGCCTTTCGCAGGCAAGTGTTCTACCAACTGAGCCAACCAAGTACGATTCACAACCCATCCTCAGCTTCAGTTCTGCCAGTACCTTGTCTCCTATCTTCCAAATTTCAAAGAAGTTCTTCTGTGAACCTTGGAGAACTAGCACTCCTAGAAGAAAGTATACTTTGGAGACATGGGTTAGCCACAGCCTGGAGGACGTTTCCGTAGTGAGATTCTCACTCTGCAGCAGAGTGTGCACTGATATGAAACTTCCTGGCAGATTAAAACTGTGTGCCAGACCAAGACTCTAACTTGGGACTGTTGCCTTTCACGGGCAAGTGCTTTACCAACTAAGCTACCCCAGCACGACTCATGACCTGTCTTCTCAGAACAAAGTTTTAATTTGCCAGGAAATTTCAGACGGAAGGTGTGTTGGTGGAATAGAGGGCTGTGTGGCTGGATTGGGAACAGGGAATGGACTAGATGGGTAAAGACAATGACTAACAACAGTTGAGGCCTGGAGGGTTATGGGAACATAGGATATATTTCAGCGAGAGTTCCCACCTGTGCAGTTCAGAAAAGCTGGTGTTGGTGGGAAGGATCCAGATGACTGTGAAGCAGTCATTGAAATAAAGAACATCATATTGGGTGGCATGCTCAGCAATAGGGTGTTCCAATTGTTTCTTTGCCACAGTTTGTCGGTGGCCATTCATGCGGACAGACAGCTCATTTGCAGCTTAGCTTGTAGATCATGACTGGTTTCACAGGTAGCCTTGCCTTTGATGGGACAGGTGATGCTTGGTATCAGATTGGAGCAGGTGGTGGTGGGATGATATATGAGACAGGTCTTCCATTTAGGTTTATTACAGGTTTATTACGTAAATAGCAAGAGACATTTTAAACAGTTCAAAATAAACATTCATCTTTGAAGACACTTCATCTGGTGTGCCTCAGGGCTCTGTCCTTGGACCATTCTTCTTCACTGTTCTAATTAAGCATTTGCCACACTATACTGAGCTTCTGTCAGTTATCTGCTATGTGGATGATGCAACTGTAATCACAAACGATTGCAATGTGTCAGGGTTATATCAGACATCACGGGACACTCTCCCCTTAACGTTAAACTTGTTCTCATCCAACAAACTACTGTATAATGCAGAGAAAACTCAGCATCTACAGCTGGGACTAACAAAAGATGTAGAATCAAAATCTGTAAAGCTGCTTGGAATAGATACTGGTTCCAAACTTAACTGGCAGCCCCACATCAACCATGTCTGCAAAAAGATATCATGGGTGTCCTATCTCATATGGAAATTAGTTGACGTAGGAATAATAAACATCTTAGGACAGCTTACTTGGGAGTTTTTCAGTCTCTCATATCTTATGGCCTGCTTCTATGAGGCCACTCATGTTATGTCAGTGTTGTACTACCGATTCCAAAAAAAGAATGTGTAAGATTGGTCCAAGGGTACACAGCCATTGTTTATTTATTAAGATCAAAATACTGATAGTGATAAATCTTTATATCTATGCATCATTGATATATGCTAAAAACAACATGAACAGAGTTGATCACCAGAGAGAATATACACTGTCATGACATCAGAAACAAAAAAGGGTATTGGTATTCCAAGGCATACCCTGACAGAAAGAGGAGACTCTCACAAAGTGAACTGTTTGAAATATATTAATAAATTGTCCCTTTCTGAACTTAATACACGTCTCAATAATTTTTGAAGCATGTTGTGTAACTGGTTAATAGACAATTCATTATGCTGCTTAAGAGAATTCTTGGATACTTTTGTGTAAGATTATGATTGCAATACTGTAAAACTGGTTAATTTGGAATAAATAAATTGTGCATGTTATGTGAACATTAATTAATATAGTGATTGGTATTGCATCATGCCATCAACATAAAGCCTATTCCACTACATGTGCTCAACAGCTAATAAAGAATCTCAAGCTGAATTCTAGTTAGCCAATTCTGTTGCTGAAATTTGATTCTGAAACGTCTGGAAAATATTAACTTCTGCCTGCCGCATCCACTTCTTAGGAGGAAAAAAAATGGTCATTTTTAAACATGTATTCTTTAAAAAATAGTAATTTTGTATATATTCTTGTTCCAAACCTATTCAAATATCAACAACTTTGAAGTGTGGTCTACTTTATTGGTGGTCTGCAAGTTGTCACACGTGCTTTGTTGCAGTTGTACAAACCAAATCTTATCACACATTAGTGCATAGCTCGTTCTCATAAACACGCATCTGCCAGTCCAACACTTCCTGTAAGTTTACTTTATTAAAAAAACTGCTATTCTGAGGTCAAGTGTAATGAAGCATTTAAATCAGAATGGTTCTGTCCATACAAAAGGAATATGGGTTCCCAAAACATCAGTGATGTGATACCCAATTCATCCCCTTCCCCATAGAAAGGAGATTACTTACAAAATTCACATGTGACTCATCCTAGAATTGTTGAAGTGTGTGGGACCAATACAAATAGAAGTGAAAGGGGATATTGAACGTGTCCAAAGAAAGGCAGCACAAATGGTCACAGATTTGTTTGACCCATGGCAGAGTGCCATAGAAATGGTGTGAAACCCCTTTCTGGAAGGTGTTTGAAGATATATGCCACCTATCTTTTTGTGCAAGCCTACTTATAAAGTTTCAAGAATCAGTACAATAGGAAGCACTCTTTGCCAGCACTTTGCAGAATATAGATGTAGAATAGGGTATTAAAGGAATGAGTGAGGACTGAGAACAGTGCTTTGGCTTTACAGTGCAGTGTTGTCCAGAGCTTGTTGACTTTGCAAAGTGCATGACAAAACAGGAAATGCATGCAATGAAAAAAGTTACATTGAAGACATACAGTGAGACATTTAATGGAAAATGATACAGCTTAATTTGAAAATGTCTGAAACATTATGAACAGCGTTATCCAACCAGCTCAGGATTTTTATGACCTAACACACCTCTTGGAGAGAATTTGGCATGATATCCCTCTATCAATCAATGCCAAGCCAAATAAATGCTAACATAAGGGCCGGATGTGGACCAACATGTTATTGATTTGCTCAACTTATGAAGCTCTTTCTCTTGAGTAAATCATATAATTTGTCTGAAATTGTTATCACTTGTTTGTCTGTAAATGCTCATCCCATCTACTGACTTACATCCCATTTGGAAAATGCATACGAAGTGCTTTGCTCATTGTGGATGTGTGTGTGTTAAAGTGTAATCACAAACTCTCTCTCTCTCTCTCTCTCTCTCTCTCACACACACACACACACACACACACACACACACACACACTTGGGGGGGGGGGGGGGGGGGGCAGCATGATTGTGTGTATGGGTGTGTGCGGATGCACATATTACCCACCTCATATATTATATTACATATATATTAGTGAGGATGTGAAAGTAGTCAAGTTACATATCAAAAGTATTGGAATTTGCGCAGCTGAATAAGTATTAAGGAGAAAAAAGGACATTTTACTAATAACTATATTTGCACATTCAAGAACAAACAAAATCTACAGCGAACACAACAGAATAATTAGCGCACACAAAGAGTGCTAGACAATGTCAAAGAGGTCTATTTAACACAGTGCACTTTGCGCCATCACACACGAAATATATTGTTCACACAATTCCAACACTCCTCCTTGAACTTATATTTTGTGTGTTGCTTCCACAAGATAAACCAAATAGTCCCACAATCTTCTCAAACGTCTCCCTTTCCAAGGGCTTGGTCAGAAGGTCAGCTAACATGTCTTCTGTGCGCAGATAGTCCATGGCAATGTTGTGTCGCTCTATGTGGTCCCAAATGAAATGGTGCCGTATATCAATATGCTTTGTCCGAGCACTAGTAACATAATTTTTAGCTAGGTTTATGGCTCCCTTATTGTCACAGAAGATGGTTGTAGGTTCCTCAATTAAGTTGGGTTCTATTTCACTTTTAATGTTCGTAGCCATAATGCTTCCTGTGTGGTGTAAGATAGTGCCATATACTCGGCCTCTACGGTGCTCAATGCAACAGTTTTTTGCTTTTGACAGGACCATGATGTGAGGCCCCCCATTAATTTAAAACAGCAGCCAGTGGTGGAGTGTCTGTCTTCCAATTCACTCCCCCAGTCCGCATCGCTATATCCCTCTAGTTTTGCGTTACCATCTCTATGGTATTTTAACTCATAGTTTGAGGTTCCTCTTAGGTATTGGAATATCCTCTTTACAGCTTTCCAGTGCTTTTCCTTTGGGTCTCTGCAATATCTGCTCACTGCATTGGTGGCAAAAGCAATGTCGGGTCGTGACGTTTGAGACAAATATAACAGACTCCCTACTGCTTCAAAATAAGGAACATTCTTGTCACATTCCACATCAATCTCATTTACACTTAACTTCACTCCTACTTCCATTGGAGTACTTATGGGTTTGCAATCACTCATGCCAAATTTCTTTAATATTTTTTCCGTGTATGATGATTGACTTATGCTCAATTCTTGTCTTTCTTCATCCTTAGTAATCTGCATACCTAAATAACGTTTGACTTCTCCCAAATCATGCACCTTATACTTGGTTTGCAGCTGTTTCTTGAAAATTCTCATTTGGCCTTCACTTTCAGTCAGGATAAAGAAATCGTCCACCCATATCGCCATTATTATTATTTCTTCTTTTCTCCCTTTATAGTAAATGCTGGGATCTGTCTTGGATTGCTTCATATTCATATTTATTAGAGTTTCATGTAGACATCGATTCCAGCAACATCCACTTTGTTTAAGTCCATAAATACTTTTTCTCAAACGCCAAATCTTTTTACTTTCTGATCTGGTTTTTATGGCTTCCCTTGGTGGAATGACATATATCTCCTCCTCCAATTTCCCATTTAAATATGCCGTTTTAACATCCATATGATGAATTATTAAATTTCGTTTTACTGCCAAGGCTAAAAGATATCTCAATGATGCATACTTGACTACATGTGAAAAAGTTTCTTCGTAATCTACCCCTTGTTTTTGTGAATATTCTTTTACCACAAGTCTTGCTTTGTATTTTGGTGATGAGCTTTCAGGATTCTTCAAATTGAATACCCATCTTGCCTGCAGTGGTTTCTTATCTCCTGGCATATCTACCCATTCAAAGGTTTCGTTCTGATATAAAGATTCTAATTCTCTCTTCATCGCTTCTTTCCATTCTTGAGAATTTGGACCACTCATTGCTTCTTCTGCTGTTCTTGGCTCATCATTAAAAGACTGTGCTGTATACATCTCAAAATCCGGATATTCCTTCGGTTTTGGTACACGAGAAGAACGCCTTACATTGTTTTCTTCATTTTTTTCATCCTCTAACTCATTGTCATCATAAATTGTATCCATTTGTCCTTGGCTGTCATCTTCCTCTTCTTCACTTTCTATTTCCTCACACAAGGTTTCACCTTCTGAACTAGGAGCAGTTGACTTAGTGGTTTTGCTCTATTTTGAGTCCTTTCTATTTTCAAAGAATATTACATTTCTACTTGTGACAATCTTTTTAGTCAATGGATCCGTTAATCGGTAGCCCTTTGAATTTTCACAATAGCCTACAAAAATATACTTTTTAGCTTTCAGATCCCATTTTCCTTTTAGCTGTTTTGGAATATGTGCCATTGCATCACACCCAAAAACCCTTATATTGCTTAGATCAGGTTTCTTTCCTATCCATATCTCATAAGGGGTTCTATTCTTTAATGCTTTTGTAAGTGATCTATTGTTCAAATATACAGCTGTTGACACTGCCTCTGCCCAAAAATCTTTGGATAATTCAGCATCAGTCATCTTGCTCCTTGCTTTCTCAACAATGGTCCTATTAGCCCTCTCAGCAACCCCATTTTGAGATGGGCTGTACCTTATGGTAGTTTGATGCCTGATTCCCTTTTCTGCCAGAAGTTTCTTCAATTTATGGTTAATATGTTATCTCCCATTATCAGACCTGATGATCTTGATCTTCTTTCCCGTCCACCTTTCAACCGTATTGCAATATTCCTCAAAGATATCTCTCACTTGGTCTTTAGAACTAAGAAAATAAACATGAGTATATCGTGAGTAATCATCAATAAATGTAAGAAAATAATTACTCCCACCTATGGATTCACACTCCATCGGGCCACATACATCTGTGTGGATTAACTGTAAGACTTCTGTGGATTTACTCTTACTATTCTTGAAGGGTAACCTTGCTTGTTTTCCCTTTGTACATGTCTCACAAGGATCCTTGGACACACTAAAATTCTGTATTCCCTTTACCATATCCTTTATTATAGACATACTCTTTCTATTTAGATGTCCAAGCCTCCGGTGCCATAAAAAACCTTCTGCTGAATATACTGAATCACTAACATTTTTATGTTTACTGTCAATGGTATCCAACTTAAAAATACCCCTTTCGTTACTTGCTGTAGCTATAACTTCACCACCTTCACTGATTATTCTTGCACCCTGCATGTCAAAAGTGACTGTATTTCCTTTATTGACAATTTCCCCTACAGACAGCAGGTTAGTTGCCACATTTTTCACATAATGAACATTGTGTGCTGTAACCACATCTGATTCACCATTTACACTTACATGTAGATCTAGTTTCCCAGCCAGGTGACACTGGAGCTTGTTGCCATCAACAGTAGATATTCCCATATGAGTCTTATCTTTGATGTCATAAAGAAGTGATTTATCTTTAACAATATGTACAGATACACCTGAGTCTAAAATCCATTCCATATCACGATTACTCATCCCACCAAAAGAATAAAAACATGAGTGCCTTACCTTTGTTATTGGTCCTTCTCTCTGGGCTATCAGTAACATACCTCTTTTGCTGAGTGTCTAATCTTAGGCTTACTTTTTCTTTGCACTGAGATGCAATATGTCCCATCTTCTGACATTTATAGCACCTCACCGGTTTCCCCTTTTTGTTTTTTGAGTAGAGAGCAGACGCACCTTCCTTCTCCAATGTACAACAGCTTGGAGCACTCTTTACGTCCTGCAGGATTTTCACCTTAACACTGTCGCCTGTGATTGGTATACCCGAGCTTTCAAGTCCCATAATCATAGGTGCATACCTTTTGGGCAGTCCTGCCAACAGCTATGTTCCTATCCACTCGTCAGCGATCTCGAATCTGATGTTTCTCAGTCGGTTCGACGTGGTTATTATTTTGTTAAAGTATTCGTCTACACTCTTACATTTGTCCAGACGAGTGGTAATTAACTCGCGTAATAATCCTACTTTTCTCGTAAGACCACCATCCTCGAATGCACTTCGTAAATTGTCCCAGACTTCTTTCGCTGTAGCAGCTTGTTCAACGTGAACATAATTCACTGAATCAATCAGTGATATCAATTTTGATTTTGCTTTCCTATCCTTACTTGAATAATTCTGATCTGTGGATTTCATTGTCCCATCTACCACGTCCCATAGGTCGTCTAAACGTAAATACGCTTCTACTGCGAACTTCCAGGTTGCATAGTTTTCGCGACCTATAAGTCTTTCAGTCTGTGAAATTTGTGCCGCACTCATTCTTAACGGTAACTTGCTTTTTATTGCCGTAAAGAACACCGAAAAATAATGCGGGAAAAAAATTGCGGTCGTCTTGTAAGGATAACTCGCACTTCACATAAATTGGAACTATTCCAATACTTTCTCCCTACTATTTTATTGATATACTTATTCCAAATGCACACTGGGCCCATAACCTATTGGAATTTGCACAGCTGAATAAGTATTAAGGAGAAAAAAGGACATTTTACTAATAACTATATTTGCACATTCAAGAACAAACAAAATCTACAGCGAACACAACAGAATAATTAGCACACACAAAGAGTGCTAGACAATGTCCAAGAGGTCTATTTAACACAGTGCACTTTGCGCCGTCACACACGAAATATATTTTTCACACAATTCCAACAAAAAGAGAGAAATAGCTTTTGTGAGCTAGCTCAATATTTCAAGAACACTACAGGACTGATATTTTTTGAAATATCAAATAATTGCTGGTGGTTGGGTTTGAACTGGTGACCTATGGTGCACCAACCAGCAGTGCTAACCACAGTGCCACACAGTATGTTTCATAGGTTTTGACAATATTGTGATTGTTAATTTCACAGTTCATTTTAAATTCACTATTATTATTGACCATTAATGTCATTTGTGTAGATATTTTTTCCCTCATGCATGTGCCCTTCTTTAGGTGTATTCTCTTAGAGATATTAAATAACTGAATCCATATTTCAACTTCAGTAGCTAGTTTCAGAAGAATATATGTGATCAATATTGCATGGATTTTGTTCATTTATCCATCTTGAACAGAAACTGAAGTACATAAGAAAAGTTCAGTTCGAAAAATTGGTTAATGACATTACCTCTCTAGCTGACAATAAGAAATTTCTTGAAATAATGAGCAAAAAGCTATGAAAGCAGTCTGTGCCATCAGAATAGAAAGCTGTTAAATGTTGAAAATGTGGAAGATTGTAGAAGACATTATGCTTAATTGATACAAAGAAAAGAGCAAAATCAAAGGAAACTCTGAAAACAGTAGGCAAATGTGAACTTTAAAGTTCCCTTCAAGAAGGTAAATCTGCTTGTATTGACACTGATCTGTCATGAAGAAAGGAATATTTAAACATTGCAGGAAAGAAAGTTAGGCAGAGCATTACAAAAGAAAGTTAAGCAATCAATTAAATTTGAAACAACAATGTTGATATAACTGAACATCTGTAAATGTGGCATTATCTTATTTAGTAGTGTAATGAACTGCAAAGTTTAGGGATTTCAAAGGAGGTAATGATTCTAATGTAAAGCTGAAAAAATCAATCATGCAAATAACTATATTAAAGTAACTTTATTTTCTCTGCATTTTTTGCACAGATACCATGTAAAATATATATTTAAATTTGATTTTTTTGGGTAAATATACCTCTAGGAGCATAATTTATTGTTTATTTCTATTTCAGATGTTTCTTGTGCAGAAGTGAACATCTGTGACATTCATGCGTCATGTGTATATGAAGAAAATATTGGGAAGCATGTCTGCAAATGTGATCCAGGCTTCCAAGGAGATGGCACCTACTGTACTTCTGCAGGTCTGTCTCTGTTTCCTGTGTCATCTTTTGAAGTTGTCATGTCTGTCCCAAACACAATTTGTGTTTCTTCAAATTATTCCATGCAACAGTATTGTCTTATAATCTTAAACAGTTTTGAACTGTAACACTATGAAAAGTAACAAATCGAAAATAACATAAGATAAACATTTATCTAAAAGGAACAAAGTCAATTTATGTTATATTTATCTTGATTCAGTTCCTTGTGATTCTTCAGTCATGGCTGCTACTAGAATTTCTTAAATATATGTGGAAAATGATTTTTGAGGATAGTTTAGTAATGTCCACACCAGGGATTTTTTGACACTCACCATTTTATTCACAATCACAGTACAAAGATACAAGGTTGCTTTCTTTGTGTCCACTCTATTCCACAATTACTAGAAGACATGATACAGTTCCCTCTCCCTATCATCAATTATTTCACAACAAATGACAATGATTTGGCACCAGAGATGAAAATTGCTCAAGTGAGTGCCTATCAATGATAAAGAAATAATTTATGAATAAAAAAATTAAGACAAAAATTATATCTAACACCACAAAGCTAAATGGAATGTGTAATACCACAGCCAGGGGAGATGTGATATAATACAGATTCAAAACATGACAGGAGTAGTGTAATAACTAGAGATATCTGAAAAGTCTGGAGTTATATTGTTCAGATGTTGATAATAGTGGACAGAGCAGCTGCTGCTCAGTTTGTGCTCCATTATCCTTTTACACACACACACACACACACACACACACACACACACACACAGAGCAGGATAGGTTATGCTGAAAATAACTGTTAAGGAAAAAAATCCAGTATATTGCATGTTTCTAAGTTAATTAGCATTGAAGTGAGTCAATCAGCCACTGCTTGCACAGATTGAAGTAGCCCTCCAGATATAGTGTCACCAAATGCGTTCTTCATTTGGTTTCCTAAAACTGAAAAAGAGAGCGTTGAAAAAGCTAGACATGGGATGGTAGTAAGAATTGAACCTGAGCCAACGGCTGAACAGTCTCCTGTGCTATCATCTGTGCTATGAAAACAATTAACACTAATTGTATCTGGTGAGCTGCTTGGATTTCCACATCCAGTGGCCTGATTGGTTAACTTCGATGCTAAATAACTTAGAAATGGTGCGATGCATTGATTTTTTTTTCTTAACAATTATTTCTCAGCGCAATCTACCCTGCAACATACTTACAAGCTTTTTGGACTGTTTCTGACCACCCTGTATATGAATCGGTAGTAAAGTGGCAGATTACAACTCCAAAGGTCTGGTCAAGCCTAGGATTTTTCCTGTCACTTATCACTACTTTCATTTCTGGTACTGTTTGTTGATGTGCGAATGCCAAGTTGCACCATAGTTTGAATCCACATTAAATTGTATGTCTCCCTACAATTAGCTGGGTAAGTCAGTTCAACGGATGGAGGAAGGCAACAGCATACCACCTCCAACAGGACCATGCCTAGTAAAGCACTGTGGTGTTCAAAACAGTCTACAGTGTGATGACTGCTTTTTTAAATATCCATTACAAAAGGCTATCTGAAACAAAGTAAGGCACATATCATGGTTGGATTAACAGTCTTCAGTTGAAAAATAGTACAGTTACTACCCTAAATTCCAAAAATTTGAATATTATGTCGTAACAGTGAACAGTACTGCTCAATATTGTTAATCCCTCAGAGTGGAACCCCAGGTATACACTTCTGTGATTTGATAGCCTGGACAGTGGTAACATGAATGCCTGCTCACCAACTGGCATTTCTCTGATAAAAATGCAACTACTTTTTCTCTGATAAAAATGCACATTTGCACTATTTGTGATCAGTTGCTGATACTAATTTATCAGACAGAAGTAAGGACATTTTTTTCCTCCACTATGAGTTTGTGTGATGGAATGAAATAAAATAGCCACTCCATGTCAGGCATAAACAAAACATTAAAATTTTTACACAGAGCAGATAAGAGAAAAACCATGGATGTCATGGAAGAGACAAATATTTAGGAACAGGTGACAAAGTAGCCAATATAAATGTTAAGTGAATAGATAGACTTAGAATATTTTTAACAATTTTAGTTGTATTTTGGATACTATGTGAATTGATTAACACTAGGGACTGTTCTGATCATTGTGAAATCTGGCAGTGTATGCTGAGCAACACTGTGTTTCTGTCTAGGAGAGATTTTTGTGTTTTTACTAGTGTTGTAAATTGTTAATTTTAATGTACTACTTCAGGGAAAACAAATGCATGAGACAATTTTAGAAAAGTCTTAGTAAAATGGCTATTTATTTTTACACAGCAATAACAAATATAAATGATTTTATTATTTTGTAGGGTGGTGCGAACATTGTTGTTGATGCTACAATTTTACAGTATTTTAAACAAATTTAACAGTTCTGAGATTTGTGTGGCATAGACATTTTAGTCAAATACAAGGACTGATTTTTACTGCAGTGGTGAGGGATGGTGATGTTGTGCCACTTTATGCTCTGCATTGCGGTGAGTGTAGAGACCACTTTGAGCAATGGCACATAAAAAAAATTCAGAAATAACACCTGGAAGGCTCTGTGTAGCAGTAAGGAATAATTGATTATACCAGTAATTGTTGTAAGTAGTTTCGAAGACTGTTATGAGATATTTTTGTTAATAATTAATGGCAAGTATGCAATGCTGTGATCATGTGGCTGTAACTGCCTGCTGATAATCTTCAAATCTTTGCAAACTGGCATATGAGTACAGTGTTTGGACAATACACATTTGCCATGTTTTTGTATCAAATATGTTTTTGTATGAGGAAACAAAACGACATGTTGCACTGTTAAATGAACTTGGAAGGACCACGAATCTAGCTGTTAGTAGTGTTTTTACTTATGTGATGTGCTGTATAATGTATGCTGGAAGCAGGTTGTGATGTGCAGGACCATGTATGTAAACATTTGACATGTGTGTCTGTGAGAACAAGTGTCTACCCCCATATAACATAAAACAGTTTTTAGCTTAGACACACCGCAAATGCTGTAAATCTGAAAATGGCGAAAGGCCAAAACTGGCCAGCAATACAAAATATATGCTTGGTGCAGTAAAGGCACTTTGCCTAATTAACCTGACAGCTTGCAGTGGTTTTTAAATAGTTTATTTTTTTATTTTATTTAGGAAGAAATAGAGTGTGTTATACTTTGCAGTCCGAACAACACTGATAAGGGTGAAGCATCATAACCTAGCGCTCTTACTGAGCGAGGTGGCACAGTGGTTAGCACACTGGACTCACATCCAGCCACCTTGATTTCCCTAAATTGTTCCACCTTCCTCCCCCATCCCTCCCTACTCCAATGAGACTGATGAGCTCGCAGTTTGGTCTCCTCCCCCCAAATCAATCCAATCCAATCCTAACACTAGTGCCCTGACATCATAGCAAATTACTGCTATTCTTGCTAAGCATATCAGTGTATCATGACCTGCCCATTCTTTTTAATCTTCCCCAACCTATCTCTCTCTCTCTCTACTTGGAAGAAGGAATCATCAGTTCGAAAAACTAGAAGGTATTCTTATATGTGGCTATAGGCATCACTGACATCTTGCTAACAGTTAATGTAATAGCAGAAACCTATGAAAAGCACTCTCTTATGCTTCATTAGTTGTCATTTTAACTTTTCCTATCTCTCATCAATGCCATAAATTAAAATCTCTACAACAGAAATGATAAATCTTTCTTCTTGTCACTGCTGTGTAATTAATTATGACTTCCACTAAATTTTATAATAGTAAAAGTGTTTTTCTAAGGTGACATTTCTGACAGTTCATGACTTATTTTTGTGATATTGATCCAAAATTATAATGTGTAATTGTTTTAAGTCAATGGTTTTACACATTAAACAGAAATGTTATTTGATCTCACAGTGCTGCTCTTTCTTTACAGATGAATGTATAGCAGATGAGGACTGTGGTAATAATGCACAGTGCTTGTGGAGCGAGCAAGAAAACCGAAATGAATGCCAATGTAGTACTGGGTATGTTCGAATTGGCTCTTCTTGCCAGCCAAAACCAGGTAAATTAAAGACAGCATGGTTCGTATTTACTAAAAAGCTTATGTGAAACTGAACTATTTTAAAACTGGAAAAGGAGATATACCATCTTAGCTATGGGGTACATGTGAATTATTATGTGAGATAACTCAGTGTATTCTAAAACAAATCAGTAAAATTAAATTTAAACAATGGAAACTCCAGTTTGGAATATCAACAATATGAAGAAAAGGATAGTTTGCTACTCACTATAAAGATGACACACTGAATTCCAGACAGGCAAAACATAAGGACTGTTACACATTAAGCTTTCATCAGGAAAGAGAAACATACATGCGTTCACACAAGCAAGCACACCTCTCGCACACACATGATTGCTGTCTCTGGCTGTTGCCAGAGCAGAAGTGAGATGTGGTATTTATGAAACAGTTTGTTATGCATCAGTTATAATTCCCATCTCATTTTACCATCATTTTTCTAAGATATTGTCCAATTTTCCTTACTAACTCACAAATAAAGAGCTATCTGAAATATGTGCATTAAAAATCATATCTTGTTTCCAGTTCACAATTTTTTCAAAAATGTTTGAAGTGTTGTGTATCATAGAATAACATTTTGATTTTGTAGAGAACTGCATGACAGAAGCAACGGTGTACAGAAGTACTAATTAGGACAGTTCAGAGAGGAAAGTATGAAATTTATTCACTAACTCTTACATTTGTGTCTGTTATGAAAAGGAAAGGAAATAAGGCTAGTTTTTAATGTCCCATTGATGATAAGGTCATTGGAGATGGAGCATAAACTTTGAATGGGAAAGGCTAGGGAAGGAAATAATCAATGTCCATGGAACTACTTTGGTATTTGCCCTAAGCCACTTAGGTAAGTTATCAAGGGTCAAAATCTAGATGGCCAGACAAGGGTCTGAACCACCATCCTCCTGAATGTGAGTTCAGTGTCTTGCCATTGCACCACATGATGTGGTGTTCTAGCCAGCCTTAACTCTCCACATCACCTGTTCAATAGAATCTATTATAAGCAGTGTAATCTTATTTTTAAAGAAGGTATTATATTCAGACAACTTATAATTATGATATCAGATAAGATAAAAGAGCTTCCAAACATAAATTACATTCATTATAACATTCTCATATTACGATTTCTGTGTTAGTTTTTGGGTTATCATTACTCATTGTCCTGAACCATTAAAATTTCAAAAACAATAATAGCCCAAGCAAAATCACATATAGTGTTTACAAGCCTTCAAAATCAAAGTTCAATCAAATAAATAATAAAAGTTCAATCAACTTCCGCAAATCATTTTGTGTGGGCATGACCAACAACCAGCTGTTGACCATAATGAATGGCCACTGCCAATCTGCAGCTAAGTACAAAGTTGACCACCCAGTGGCATAAGATGCTGGTGAGTACATGTTGGAACACTGGTGAGTACATGTTGGGTTTCAATGGCTACTACACAACTCGCACCACCTGGCACCTTCCCTTTAGCACCATCTTTTCTGGAATACATAGACAGGAATAATCCTTGCAACATACCTTTTGCCCCCATAATCCTGACCTCAATCTCCATTACTTTACTGAAGCACTGTCCCACTACCCTCTGCACAAGTTTTCCCTTCCTCTGCCCTCTCACCCCCTCCTAGTACACATCATCTTCATTGTGTGCCACAATTCACCAGCTGTGGTACCCGTCTGTTACGGGCTACGTGTGTGTGTGTGTGTGTGTGTGTGTGTGTTTTACACACACACACACACACACACACAAGGCCAGGATTATGAGGGCAAAAGGTATGTTGCAAGGATTGTGGTGCTAAAGGGAAGGAGCCAGGTGGTGTGGGCTGTGTAGGTGCATTGAAACCCAACGTGTACTCACCAGCATTCCAACATGTACTCACCAGCATGTTATGCCACTGGGTGGTCAACTTTGTTCTTAGCCACAGATTGGCAGTGGCCATTCATTCTGGTTGACAGCTGGTTGTTGGTCATGCCCACACAAAATGCTTTGCGGTAGTTGCACCAGAGCTGTTATATGACGTGGATGCTGTCACAGGTTCCCTGCCCCTGACAGTATAGGAAATGTCTGTGACTGTACCGGAGTAGGATGTGCTTGGGTGGGTGAATTTGGCACGTGTTGCAAAGGACTGTGAATAGGAATGGCACAGGGCTGGATGAGGATTTTATTTAAGTTTGACAGGTGATGAAATATCACTTAAGGAAGGGTGGGAAGGATCAAGCTAGGTGAGATGTCCTTCATTTCCAGGCATAATGACATACAATCAAAGCCCTGGAGAAGGATTTGGTTGAGTTGCTTCTAAAAGCTAGTAAAGTTTCCCTTGTTTTTGATGTGCCTGTCCACAACGCAACACTTCTGTGATTTGGTGATGGGTCTCCTTTTCTTCTAAGTTATTACATTCTGCCAGAACTGTGCTATATTTATATAAACAAAATACTCTATCACTTTAGAAAATGCATTGCAACCATCAGCTGCTTTATTTAACCTATATATCATCTCCTGATTTCAGTCATAGACCATCATAACTGGATGTAAGATAAAACAGATCAGTTAAAAAAGCATCCCATTTTCTTTTTAAGCTGATACAACGTCAGGGTTATCACAGTGAAACCACCCAAACAACTATCATAACCTGTCCTGGAAATACTAACAAATGTATCTTGCACTGCTTCATGTCAAATAGGTAGTGTACAGTAAAAGAATGGAACAAAAATAACACTAGCCCATTCACATTTGTTTCATTCTTGGGTGGTTTCATTGTGACAACCTTGATGATGTATCAGCTTAAAAGAAAAATGGGATGTGTTTTTAACTATTCTGTTTTACCTACTTCCAGTGATAATTGTCTATTACAAAAACCAGTAGATGATATATAGGTTAAATAAAACAGCTGATAGCTAAAATGCATATTGTAAAGTACTTGACAGCTGTGGGTTCTCACCTGATGAAAACTTAATACATCAATTGGTGGCAAAGATACTCATAACATTGCTACTCACTCATCATTAAGATTTATTCATTCTGTACCATAGTTGTAATGTCACATAGTTTAAGTTATTTGGTGTTTACATGTCAATATCATTGTAATATTAATTGTTGTATTATTGTCTCATCATGTTATAATGTAGACCATTTGGTCTAGAATAAGGGGTTCATGAATAAGGATGGAGAGAACTTTGAGAAAGTCAAATAAGCTGTGATGCATGAGCGCACAAGCGCTCGCACAAACACACACACACACACACACACACACACACACACACACACACACAAGTATGTTAGAAATATCTGTTGTGCTGGTGGAAGAATGCCCCGTCACCATAGCAACTGGAATAGTCTGGCATGTCATGTGACTGGGATGTCATCAGACCTTGTAACAACAGTTAGCGTGAGTATAAATCTTGAAATTAGTGATTTATTCAGAGGAATTTTAAAGAAAATGTAGATAAATGTATGGAAAGATGACAAATACTGCAGATAATAGAAAACTTATGAAAGAGACCAATTGATGGTTAAAAAGAATAGAAAGAAAAACTAAATGCTGTGTTTAACATTACTTCCTCTCTTGTCTTGCCTCTCTCTCTGCCACCTTAACTTCATTTGAGATGTGTACATTTTTGGTTTTTTATTATTAATTTTCTGTGTGTTATTACATGCAGTAAGTTTTTAATTTTGTAGTTTGAGAATAACTATTATTCTATAAAGAAAATCATTTAGATATGTAACAGCCACAAGCTCTTGTAAATTATGCTCAATATTCAGTTATATCTCAAATAGAAGTGAAGTGTATTTACCAACTGCCAAAATAGCAGAGCTGATATTTTTCAAAATTAAAAACACCTTCATTTTGATTTTAAATTGTCAGTTGTGATACTTAAAAAAATCTATAGAAATTCAATTTAATTGTGATCAAAATGAAAATACACTGACAGAAAAAGTTGCAACATCAAAAAATAATTAGTGTAGAGTAATAAAATTTCAGGAATACATTCATCTCTGTAATATTTTTAAGTGATTAACATTGCAAGATCACAGGTTAATGGAAGCACAAGATAAGCCAATGCAAATCTTAAAAGCCAGTGCATTAATAACTGGTGTAACTTCCAGAATGTTGAATTCAAGCATGCAAACGTGCATGCTTTGTGTTGTACAGGTGCCAGATTTCAGTTTGGGCTGGGATGGAGTTCCATGTCTGTTGCACTTGGTCAGTCAGTACAGGGATGACTAATGCTGTTTGTGGATGACATTGGAGATATCGTCCGATGATATCCCATATGTGCTCGACTGGAGACAGATCTAGTGACGGAGCAGGCCAAGGCAACATTCGACACTGTGTACAGCATGTGGGTTACAACAGCAATATGTGGACGAGTGCTATGCTGTTTAAAAACACCCCCTGGAGTGTTGTTTATGAATGGCAGCACAGCAGGTTGAATCACCAGATTGATATACAATTTTTCAGCCGGGGTGCATGGGAAAACAACGAGAGTACTCCTGCTGTCATACAAAACTGCATCCCAGATGATAACTCCAAGTTTACGTACAGTGTGTGTAGCACACAGAGACTGGTTGGGTGCAGTTCCTCAGATGGCCTCCTCCTAACCAACACACAGTCATCAAAGGTGAGACAGAACCAGCTTTCATCAGAAAACCCTACAGACATCCACCCTGCCCTCCAACAAGCTCTTGCTTGACATCACTGAAGTCACAAATGGTGGTGGTTTGGGGTCACGGGAATGTGTGCTACAAGGCATCTGTCTTGGAGCTGTCCTTGAAGTAACCAATTTGTAACAGTTCCTTGTGTCACTGTGGCACCAACTGCTGCTCAAATTGCTTCTGCAGATTCAGTATGATGCAACAGAGCCATACATCGACCAAGATGGTCTTCCCTCTTGGTAGTGCCACGTGGCCATCTGGAGCCCAGTCTTCTAGTAACCATTCTTCTCATGACCTGCTGACAGCAGTCACGTACAGTAGCTACATTTGTGCAAAGTATTTCTGGAGTACCACTGAAAGTGCATCCATCTTCTCGTAGCCCTCTGTTACATGACCTCATTCAAACTCAGTGAGGTGTTGATAATGGTGTCTTTGCCACCTTAAAGGCATTCTTGATGAACATCAGTTCACCACATCCAGTCTCAAAGGTAAAAAATACTCACAACCATTTCAGTGTGTATTTAAAGCAAATCTGATTTGCATCCTCACCCTTAAGTGACTGGTGTGAAATCTGAATAGCCATCACCTTTCAGATGCAGAAACATGCCTACCAGTGTCATTTATGTCACACAACTCATTCTTGGTGTTGCAATTTTTTTTTCTGTCAGTGTATATAATCAAAATTTTGAATTTCTCCACTGCATTATGTGCATAAAGCTGATAGATTAATTACTGACTACAGCACTATAATGTAACTGGGTAGATAAAAAATCTACTCACTAAACATTGGCAGGAGAACACACATAGAAAGGTATTCAAGTATCCAAGTTTTCAAAGCCAGTGGCTCCATCTGGCAGAAGGGTTGAGGAGGAAGGAAGAGAGGTGAAGGAAAAGTACTGGTGAGGTTTAGGAAAAGGGGTAGAGTTTGGAAAAGTCATACAGAGCCCCACATCAGGGAAACTTACCAGAGAGGATGAGGAGGAAAAGCTTTCCTAAGCCTCATCAGTATTTTCCTTCATCCCTCTTCCTTCCCCTTCAACCTTTCTGCCAGAAGAAGGAACCACTGACTCCGGAAGCTTGGAAACTGTAATACCTTTTATATGTGTGTTCTCCTGCTGCCACTTGGTGATTAGATTTTTTATCTATACAATTACCTTATATTTTCTCAAATTTATTGTTTTCATTGATGTAACTACAGTAGTATGTTACAGGTGGTGATGAATGTGAGGAGGCATGTCATTACAATGCACGATGTGTGTTTGATGGTGATCTTGGTGAATACCGATGTCGTTGTAGTGCTGGCTTTGTGGGTGATGGCACAGACTGCCAGCCTGAACCACTTGGATGTAACATCCTCAACAACTGTGGCGTAGGAGCTGACTGCTCTTATGACCAGGCATCAGCAGGATACCGCTGCAAGTGCAGACAGGTCGGTGATGCAGACAAAAGTGATTTTATGTAATTTTAAAACTGGCTTTTAAATAGTTAAATAAATGGGCATCCATGTACTGGCCATCCATGTGCTGCACTTTGGCAAGGTATAGAGCAAATGTTGGCATTCTCAATGGCAAGTTGGAGGTAGTCAATAGGAGGATACTATGGGGGTAACCAGTAGTTAGCAGCCAATTAATCTTCTCGCTCAGATGTCTCTTGTGCCACCCTCTTCGTCTTTGTCTTCCCTTTTCCTGCTAACAAGTGGGTCCCTCTCATCCTGGAGGTCTGAGTGACCCAGCCTCACTTTATAACCATCTCCAAATACTCTTTCCTCCACAAGGGAGGAAGCAGTATTTCCAAAAGCTGTGATAGTTGTTCTTTTAAATGTGTCTGTTGGAAGTTCTAAGAATTTTGTCTTCAGGAAATTGAGTACTGGTCAGCTATTCTGTCTCATAATTTCATAGTTATCACAAATTAATTTTCCTTTTGATATTTTTCAAATTAAGGAGTTTCAGAGCTGCATTTCACCATGTGAGTCCTGTACTGATTTGGAATATGCTACATGTTGAATTGTGGAATGTTTTCAAATTTTCCATATTTCTTACTTGAAGATAGACAGAGAGTTGTTAATACATTTTTATCTAAAAAAAAGGACCTGTCCATATATAAGTTTTCAGCAGAATTTTAATCCTTCAATTATCTCTTCTCTTACAGCAAGAAGATTATTTTACATATCAGGTTCACTTGTGCTTTCATGCATGCCATGTATTATAAATAACAGTATAAATGTTTTTATGTAGTTTTACTGAAGAATCTTGTGAGAATATCTCCCATAAAACCAAAATAAATTGTGGTCTCCATCTACACTCCTGGAAATTGAAATAAGAACACCGTGAATTCATTGTCCCAGGAAGGGGAAACTTTATTGACACATTCCTGGGGTCAGATACATCACATGATCACACTGACAGAACCACAGGCACATAGACACAGGCAACAGAGCATGCCCAATGTCGGCACTAGTACAGTGTATATCCACCTTTCGCAGCAATGCAGGCTGCTATTCTCCCATGGAGACGATCGTAGAGATGCTGGATGTAGTCCTGTGGAACGGCTTGCCATGCCATTTCCACCTGGCGCCTCAGTTGGACCAGCGTTCGTGCTGGACGTGCAGACCGCGTGAGACGACGCTTCATCCAGTCCCAAACATGCTCAATGGGGGACAGATCCGGAGATCTTGCTGGCCAGGGTAGTTGACTTACACCTTCTAGAGCACGTTGAGTGGCACGGGATACATGCGGACGTGCATTGTCCTGTTGGAACAGCAAGTTCCCTTGCCGGTCTAGGAATGGTAGAACGATGGGTTCGATGACGGTTTGGATGTACCGTGCACTATTCAGTGTCCCCTCGACGATCACCAGTGGTGTACGGCCAGTGTAGGAGATCGCTCCCCACACCATGATGCCGGGTGTTGGCCCTGTGTGCCTCGGTCGTATGCAGTCCTGATTGTGGAGCTCACCTGCACGGCGCCAAACACGCATACGACCATCATTGGCACCAAGGCAGAAGCGACTCTCATCGCTGAAGACGACACATCTCCATTCGTCCCTCCATTCACGCCTGTCGCGACACCACTGGAGGCGGGCTGCACGATGTTGGGGCGTGAGCGGAAGACGGCCTAACGGTGTGCGGGACCGTAGCCCAGCTTCATGGAGACGATTGCGAATGGTCCTCGTCAATACCCCAGGAGCAACAGTGTCCCTAATTTGCTGGGAAGTGGCAGTGCGGTCCCCTACGGCACTGCGTAGGATCCTACGGTCTTGGCGTGCATCCGTGCGTCGCTGCGGTCCAGTCCCAGATCGACGGGCACGTGCACCTTCCGCCGACCACTGGCGACAACATCGATGTACTGTGGAGACCTCACGCCCCACGTATTGAGCAATTCGGCGGTACGTCCACCCGGCCTCCCGCATGCCCACTATACGCCCTCGCTCAAAGTCCGTCAACTGCACATACGGTTCACGTCCACGCTGTCGCGGCATGCCACCAGTGTTAAAGTCTGCGATGGAGCTCCGTATGCCACGGCAAACTGGCTGACACTGACGGCGGCGGTGCACAAATGCTGCGCAGCTAGCGCCATTCGACGGCCAACACCGCGGTTCCTGGTGTGTCCGCTGTGCCGTGCGTGTGATCATTGCTTGTACAGCCCTCTCGCAGTGTCCGGAGCAAGTATGGTGGGTCTGACACACCGGTGTCAATGTGTTCTTTTTTCCATTTCCAGGAGTGTACATCTACAGGCTTATCTCTCAAGCAACCGTACAGTGAATGGTTGAGAGTACCTTGGGCCACTGCCAGTTACTCCCTTTCCTGTTGCACTTGAAAATGGAGTAAGGAAAAAACAACTGTCTATGTCCGTATGAGCCCAGACTTCTTTTTGTCTCCTCAGTCCTTACTCAAGATGTACATTGGCGCCAATAGAATCATTTTGCGGGCTGTTGTGAATGCTGGTTCTCTAAGCTTTCTTGATAGAGTTTCAAAAAAAGAATGTCTTCTTCCCTTTACATTTTCCCATTTGAGTTCATGGAGCATTTCCACAATGTTGACTGAAACTACAAGTGACAATTCTAGCAGCAAACCTCTGAATTGTTTTGATGTCTTCCCTTAATCCAACTTGGTGGGGATTCTAATCACTTTAGTGGTTCTCAAGAATGGGTTACATAAGTGTTCTGTACATGATATCCTTTACAGATGAGTTCCACTTTTCTAGAATTCTTCCAACAAACCAAAGTAAATTACGTGGCTTCCCCAACAACTTGAGCTTAAGTGCACATTCAGTGCCATGTCACTTTGCAACATGTCTAGATATTTAATCAGCATGACTGTGTCAAGCAGCACTTAACTGATACTGCATTTGAGCATCACAGAAATGTTATGCCAACTCATCTGCTTTAATTTACATTTTTTGCCATTTAGAGCAAGCTGCATTCATCACACCAAAGATAAATTCTGTCTAATTGAGCTTGTATCCTCCTACAGTTTCCTGGTGTGATATTTCCCTATACACTACAGCATCATTGGCAAACAGATGCAGATTGCTGCTTGCCCTATACATTAGTTTGTTTATGTATATAGGGAACAAGAGCAGTGCTACCACACTTACCAGGGGCACTGAAGATGATAACCTTATCTCTGATGAACACTTGCCATTCAGGACAATGTACTGAGTTCTATTACTTAAATACTCTTTGGGCAACTCGCATTAACTGATATGGACATTGGTTAATGTTCATGTGGTAGTGTGTCAAAATGTAAAACATGTCACATTAAGGGCCCTCAGTGGCAAAAAAAGTTTGTGTCCAGTCCTCATGGATTACACAGGAACTGGAATTGAGGGCAGAAAAGCAGAAGTTGAGATACAGAATTCCGTATGCACATGCAGTGGAAACTCACTTAACAAGCACTTCCCATAGTACACAATTCGCATAACGAGCAAAAGAATTGTGAAAAATGACTCGCTTAATGAGCAATGTTTTGCATAACAAGTGATGGTGGTTTAGTGTGTCATCACTAGTCGTTCGCGCGCAAGAGGGGAACATACAATAATTCTTCTGCTTGGAAGAAGCTTTGGCCGGAGTGTGTTGTCAAATGTGACTCTGAGGCATATGAGTCACTACCTGTGGAGCCTGTAGCCAGCAAGACTGTGTCTTTGATCAAGAGCATGGGACTAGAAGTGGTAATGATGATATCGATGAGCTTGTGGAAGATCATAGCCAAGAAAGACAACCGAAGAGCTTGTGGAGCCGCAGTGTGTTTCACAACAGGAAGTAGTGGAGAGGAGTTCTTCAGAGGAGGAGGTGGTAACAGTAAAGCAGCAATCGCCTGGCACAATAAGAGAAATGCTGAAAGCATAGGAATTGGTTGCTTCATCAACCCAAAAAAGCAGGGATTTTTCACACTACAAATCTATTTGACGATAATGCTGTGTCGCATTTTCACCAAGTGTTAAGATGTCAGCAGAAACAAATGACTATAGAGAGCTTCCTAGTAAAAAAGAATTAGTTATGTATTTGAATAATGAAGTACCTAATACTGTATGTATAATTTTCTTTGGATAAATGGCATGAATAAGATAAACCTTTTAGTAATTTTTCTGCGTGGAATGCATTATTGTATTTTACATTAATTTATATGGGATAATTTGTTTCAGTTTCAAATGTTTTGCTCTACGAGTAAGATTGTTGAATGAAGTATGCATGCTATGCAAGGTTCCACTGTATTCCTTTACTAAGGAAAATACTAAAGAGCTTCTCCGGTTTACTTCCGGCACTCTGCAAAGATGAGTGGTATCAATATTAGTGTCAATGGCCTTGAGAAATGATTAAAATTAAACCAAGCTCCAGGGCATCAGATTCTAATCAGAAATTGCTGCTGAGTTAGCCCGAATTTAACCACAATGTACGGTGGATCCCTTGAATAAAAAACTGTGCCCAGTGATTGGAAGAAAGTACAGATCATATCCCTGTACAAGAAAGCTAACAGAAGAGATCCACAAAGCTATCATACAATCTCATTTATATCCACATACTGTAGAATCCTATACAACGGCCACTGAAAATGTGTCACCTAACAGCTTGTCTGGTTGGCTATATTGAAATTGCAACATTGCAATAGCCTCCACTGCCCACACCGGTAGCTGGTAGCTCCCATCTATTTTTTGTAAATGTACTTTACAATCACTGTATATATATGCTGTTGCTTAATAATGTGTATGTAAGTATAATAAAGAACATGTCTGTGACAATAGAGAAAATAACTACAGAGAGTGTTTCAAAACGTATAAAACCATGAAATCAATAAATACCAACTGACGTTAATGACAGTGTCTATGAGAAGTTGTTCCAAATTGTTACCATAATAGCTGCATGCAAAATATCATGTAACAATGCAAACTGAAGGCTAACAAAGAAGGCACTCTCAACAGCTGTAGAATGAAATTGGTGCATACCGTATTTACTCGAATCTAAGCCGCACTTGAATCTAAGCTGCACCTGAAAAATGAGACTCAAAATCAAGGAAAAAAAAATTTCCTGAATCTAAGCCGCTCCTGAAATTTGAGACTCGAAATTCAAGGGGAGAGAAAAGTTTTAAGCCGCACCTCCAAATCAAAACAAAGTTGGTCCATTGTAATATGAGACACAATTTAGGTCGAATGAATGACGATACAGCTACAGTAGTTTGGTTCGAGACGTAAGCTTATCAGTTGAGCTTCACCAGGTAGCCATTGCTATGTGTCAGGCGCTCCGTCCGTATTTATACGTGTACCCTTCCTTTTTCACGTGCTTCGTCTGGTTTGAATTGATTGCTTATTTCTCTTTGATCTGATAAGTGCCATTCTCTTTGTTATAGGTGTTTACGTCACTCTAAGCTGAAGATGCATTACTGTACTGTGTCATGCATTGTTTGTCGCATTCTGATAATGAGTGTTTACGGCTGACGCCGCTCGCGGCATGGCTTACTTTTGTGCGTGCTACCGCCACTATAGAGAGAGAGAGAGAGAGAGAGAGGAATCATCTCATTAGCGAAACAGTGGCAAGAGACTGCTATTTGTTGTTACTTACACTGCTGTTTTCTTTGATAATGATCAACAAGAACCAAATAATAGACTGCGTATGATAGAAGATGTTCTGGATGAGAGTTTAGCGAAAATTTTTCTCTGTTTGAAAATCTTTGCAGACGCCTCTTTAGTACATTACATTCTGCACAGAAATTAGAGCCATCTTAGATTTAAAAATCTAGTCAATTGCCGTGCTTCATTTCTGACTGTATCACTATTACGCATAAGAATAATACGAGTATAAACATGACATGATATGTATATTCTTCCGCATTTGCTGTTGTCTCACTCTAGTTTCGTAGTTTATTAGGCAGACAGAATTTAAATGAGATAGCAGCAAACATGAAAGAATACGTGGCAAAATGTTTATATTCATATTATTCTTATGGTGAAGAGAATACTGCATGTGATTCACAATTCGTAATAGTTCCTATTAGCAACCATCTCTTCTCACAGGTAGGAAAAAATTCAGAATTCTCACAGGTAGGAAAAAATTCAGAACGTAGAGTTGGCCATATTGACAAACATCCCTAACAGTCTTGCCAGTCGGATTTTCATAGTACATTGAAACGCAACATTCGAAGATGAACAATATGGAATTTGTATTTACTTCGATGGATAATGTATGAAAATGCAGTGGTCGAAACTCGGGGCGGAGGAAAAAAAGCTCGTTTTCCACCTTTTTTTTTTTTAATTTATTTACTGATGCAGAAGTTTTGGTGCCAGTATTTATCTTTGTGCCTGTAAAGCATGCCTGTGTAGCGCTACATATATTCAACGGCAGAAGTTAGTTGTGGCGGCACCTACCAACATTTTTCAAAACTTCCACTTACTTTGCACTCGATTCTAAGCCGCAGGTGGTTTTTTGGATTACAAAAACCGGAAAAAAAGTGCGGCTTGGATTCGAGTAAATATGGTACTCTGTTGCAGGGTGAAAGGATTAATTCTGGATACATTTTCACTAATGGCACAATTCCATCCAGTTCTCCATCATCACCGTCATTCAAATCAGCAGCAAAAGTGTCATCATCATCATCATCATCAACATCAAGAGAAACCATTAGTCTCTCATTCTCATTTATAATACTATCTATAATCTGTGCTTATATAGTAAGCTTACCAACACGGTCTACTTTCTTCCTTGATGAGGTGGCGTCTGCAGTAGCAAAACATGATGTAATGGCGTTTCCACTTCTGTTATGGTAATAGACTTGTTATTATGTCTAATGTAATTCTTAACATCACTCCAAACCAATTAAATTGGGTTGAAATGTCAGTGATAAGGCAGTAGCCTAATTACCATATGACCCTGTTCCCTTGCAAATTCATCTTCAACTCACATAAGCATCACAGGCTTATTTTGCTTCACAAGTGGCTGTAACACCAGTGTTGTCATACTCATGTCCACAGCAAAGTGTCTTGGCAGCAATCACAGCACCATAATTTCTTTGCGGTCACTAGTTGTAGGAGTTTTGTCTAATATCACGGAATGGTAAGGTGAATTATCCATTACAAATACTGCTGGAACGCAAAATCGGAGCAACAAATTTTTAAACCACTTTAGAAATTGTGGGTTGCCCATATCATAACAACTGTCACACTTTTTTCTTGATCGTATAAGTAAAAGTCCTTCATGCCCAAAAACATTTGAAGAGCCTGCATAGTCCACAATTAATCTGGCTTCTCTTCCTGTTGGCTGATGACTGCCACTATTCACAGTATTATCTGTCCAGCATTCATTAACTGCTTCTCCATTGTTGACCGAGGTTTCATCTAACCATATAATTGAATGGCTATCCTTTTCTATAATTTTATGTAAGAAGATACTACAAGCTGCAAGCACAGGAACTTTTTTGAGCAGTTGTTATTGTCTGTTTAACTTTTTAAAACCAAAGTCCATACTTTTAAACATAATTTTAAGTGATGTTTTCCCCACCTAGAAAAGTTCATATTCTTTTAAAGAAATCACCAACATTGCTATTCTGGGGTATTATATCATGCTATAATACCCATAACTGTGCCTACGAACTGCTCAGTTTAGAATGAATCGAGATCTGTAACTGGATAAGGTTGCCTTTTTTTCTTGCCAAGGGTAATTAAGAAAACACTGTTTTCCCCACAGGGGCTTTCTTCCACATGGTTTACTATAGTATCTCATAAATTATGACAGAGCATGCTTTTCCTCATTACAGTTCTTTCATTGAGTTCTAGAGTCTTTGAGCTACATTTTAAAACTTCATCAACAGGAATTGATGGATGCCCATGAACTGAAACAAATTCTTTTTCTTGCTCATAAGAACGCTCACATGTCCTCCATATCAATTGTAAGGCCTGACTGTTTAAAGACACTCCACAGTGTAATGGATTGTCACTTGGTGAATGATAACTTTTTAGTGACATTTTTTAATTACAAAACCTGTCTTTGAAGCGGCAACACAACTGTGTAGAAGCAGGCAGTGCACATTAACACATAACATTTATGTATCAGAAGCAACTTGACAGAGTCAAAACCAGCTTAGTTGCTTTTCTGTAACAGGTTCAAAAGCACCTCAAGTTACTCATTTGTTTATCAGTCATACTGTCAACTTTAAGGGGTTGTCAAGTGATCTTGAAGCAACACATTTCAGTGGTTCAGGTATAGAAAGATCCTGAACCCAGACATAATTAAGTGTCTCAAACAGAATGACCTCCATTCCAACAAGCTTGGATACAGAAGATACTGCTTGTATGAAACTCAAATTGCCCTTTTCTCACAATACCCTGAAAGCCATGGAGCAAAGCAGTCAGGAGGATGCAATATTTCTTGACTTAAAAAAGTGTTTGATCTAATCCACAGCAATGTTTTTACCAAAAGTTCAGACAAGTTCAAACAAAATTTGTGATTGGGCTGAGGTTTTCGTGTTAGAGGGGACACAGCATGTTATCTTGGATGGAGAATCACATGTTATCTTGGATGGAGAATCATCCTCAGAAGTAGAAGTAGCTTCAGGTGTGTTGCAGGGGTTATCTTCGGACCCTTCTTGTTCATGTTTACATTAGTGACCTGACAGATGATATTAATTGTAACCTCAGATGTTTTGCAGTTTTCTGTAATGAAGTACTGCCTGAAGAAGCTGCACAAATATTCAGTCATTCTTGAAAAGACTTTAAGTTGGAGCAAGGATTGCCAACCAGCTTTAAATGTTAAGAAGTGAAAAATTAGGCACCAGACAAGAAAACCTAGCATCCTATAACTACAACAACAATGAGTCACAATTGTAATCAGTCAAATAATGCAAATATGTGGGTGTAATAATTTGTAGACATATGAAATGGAATGATCACATAGGCTCATCTGTAAGTAAGGAAGGTGGCATACTTTGGTTTGTTGGCAGGATACTTCAAAAATTCAGTCAGTCCGCAAAGGAGACTGCTTAAAAATCACTTGTGCATCCCATATTTAAATATTGATTAAGTGTATGCAATTCATAAAAGTAGGGAAAATGAGGGATACTGAACATACACCAAGGAGAATGGTTTGAATGGTCATGTCGTCCATTCATGAAGAGAAGAATGAGGGCTCCCCAATTCTGAATTGGCAGAAGTTTATCGACTTTCACCTGCTCATGTTTTGTGTCTGTCCACTACCAACCTTGGCTATCTAATACAGAACCTCATATCTGTAGCTATTGCAAAGTGATTGTTGTGCTATGTTGTGTTGCGGTGCAAATTCGTACATCTATATCACGGATGAATGACAAATTGGTTCCTGGCACATCACAGGCAGTATCAGATACTCCTTGGAGAAGGGCAAGCAGTAGTATTTTATGGAGTGCAGCAAGAAAAATAATTAATAATAAATGTTGCAAGCAGGAGATCAAAAATAAAGAGTTGCTTCACACTCACTCTCAGCTGATGTGATAAACAGTGACATACGCAGGAGCAAGTTCCAGCATTGTGAGTAGAAATCAGAAATTTTGTAAAGATAATCCTGGGATATCACCGGAAACTCCCAGTAAAAAGTTCAGTTCGACAATGCTTTGAAGTTTTCTTCCCCTTTAGCTGAATTACTTTAAAGTGGTAATTTTGCTTGTGGTTTTTTTAACACATTATTGATTACAGGAATTCCTGGTACTGTTTCCCTTAAAATGAGGCTTTTTGAAACCACATATGCTGTTGCATAATTTAGGATCCCAGGTGTTATAAAATCCTGCAGTCATTAACCCTGATGGGCCCTCATGTGAGGAAAAAAAAAATAATAGTTGGTGCACAGTGTGACACCTGGGGCCAAAACCTTCACAACTCTGAAGATGGTTTCCAGACATCTGCGGACCTTTCCTTGCTTATTGTAACTATAAATTTTGCATAGAGTACAGCCCTACTTTCTGACTTCTTCTTCATCTTCCTTTTTTTCCCCCATGTAGGCCAGGATCTACTGGGAAAATCCAGTTGGATAACTTCAACAGGAGACAAATAATTGGAGACTTCTGCTTGATGTAGAAGATTGCTCCCAGTCTTTGGAAACTTTGATCAAAAAGTGAGGAAAGCATTTCCTGGACTTGGAGTCCACATATCTGTGGAATATTTTGTTGTTCTGGGATTCATACGTAAAAAAGTGCAGAATAGGAAGTCTTTAATGCTAGAGCATGAAAACCCTGATTGGCAGTCATGTTCCATTAGGAAACATTTTCTGGAAGCAGCCACAGAAATATGTATTTTTATCAAGATGGAACTTGGATGGACAGAAATATGACAGATGGGACACATTTTCAGAAAGAGGATGATGTCAGTGTCATGGGGTGGGGAACCTCTTCTGAAAGACTTATTGTTGGAAGATTTGGATCAAAGAAGAAATTTGTCCGGGAGTCCAACTAACATTTGGGCTAAATCCACAAAAGGTGGCTACAATGATCATACGAACAGTGAAAACTTGGAAAGGTGGTTTATGGATATGATTCTTCCAAATCTCACTCCAGAGTCAGTCATTCTGATGAACAATTCTCCATACCATAACAGACAGGTGGACAAAACACCAACACAGTATGATACCAAAGCAAGGATGTTGGAATGGCTACAAAAAAGGCATATTGCCTGCACTGAGAGCATGACAAAGCAGGCTCTGTTCTCTTTAATTCAAGAACACAGATCTGCTTTTAAAAAAGAAATATGTGATTGATGAAACGGCAAAAGAAATAAGTCACACGGTTGTCCAGTTGCTCCCCTATAATTGCAACTCGAGTGCAGTGGAACTGGCATGGGCAAAAGTCAAAAGGCTATTCAGGAAGAGCAACATTTCAGGAGACACGTTCAATGATAATCTGTTTAAAATTTCCAGCAAGTCCCTTCTGTTAGTAACTGTTGATGACTAGGAAGGGCACTGCAGGAAGGGCCAACAACTGGAAGATTACTGGAGGCAAGATAGTGTCATCAAACTCACAGTAGATTAAATTGTTATTAATACTGCTGAACTGGACAGTAGCGACTTCAAAAATTAATCATTCACAGATGAGAAATATAATGAGACTGATTCTGAGTGATTTATGTGCAGTCACAATTCAGTGTTACATTTGATAATAAATGTTCAAAATTTTAATAATTCTGTCTATTGCCTCAATGTAAGTTTTACTACTGGCTCCTTTTAATTTGCCTCAATGTAAGTTTTACTACTGGCTCCTTTTAATTTAAAGTTGTCTATGAGTACTGATACAGAATTAATATGGTTCAAATGGCTCTCAGCACTATGGGACTCAACTGCTGAGGTCATTAGTCCCCTAGAACTAGTTAAACCTAACTAACCTAAGGACATCACAAACATCCATGCCCGAGGCAGGATTCGAACCTGCAACCGTAGCGGTCTTGCGGTTCCAGACTGCAGCGCCTTTAACCGCACGGCCACTTCGGCCGGCCACAGAATTAATACAACAATCACCATTATTCAACAAGGAACCATCAATTCCTGTAAGCTTCTGTTGTGTCCCTGTTTCAGTTTTTATTTTCGCAGATGTGTAAAACGCAGCAGTTGCAAACGGGCATTTGGGAGGATGACGGTTCAAAGCCTCGTCCAGCCATCCTGTTTTAGGTTTTCCCTGATTTCCCTAAATCACTTAAGGCAAATGCTGGGATGGTTCCTTTGAAAGGTCACAGCTGACTCCCTTCCCTATCTTTCCCTAATCTGATGGGACCAATGACCTCACTGTTTTGTGCCCCTCCCCCAAATCAACCAACCAACCAACCAACCTTGTAATACGGTACCATGGCCAGTAGATGGCACTGTCGATGCCGCTTGGAGCATAAATTAGTGCATGAGTAGTGCAGGACGTATGTGTGGCTTGTCCTCCACTCACTGCCCCTCACAATTCAGCACTGCTGGGAGATGTAATGTAAAACTTGCTACCTCCACTCCCAAACCTCCTCAGAATTAGATCTTCTCCTTGTGAACAGACCGTAGGTTTGTTTGACTCATAGGGGTGTGCCACAGAAATGCTGCAAAACCTGAACTGGCAGACACTCGAAGATAGCCTCCAGTTGTCCTTCAAAAGCCTATTTACAAAGTTCAGGAAACATTATTAAGGGAGAAACCTACAAATAAATTGCAACCTCTTATATATGGTTCCTCTTATATATGGTTCCCATGGAAGCTGTGGAGACACAACTTTACAGATTACAGTATTTGCAGGGTCATTGAAGCAGTTATTCTTCCTGTACTCTGTACTTAATTGGAACAGAAAAAAGCCCTAATGTGTGGTAACCTCTGCCACGTACTTCACAGTGGTTTGCAGAGTATATTATATTTATTTGAATATTATTATTTTTCAAGGCATTACTACTATTCTTCAAATATTGCTATTCCAAGCAGTTGATACTCTTATCCTTTTCTTCCAAGTCCTGGTAGTTTTGTAAAATTGATTACATAAAATAATCACAAACACAAGAAGCAATAAATTCTGTTGGTTCCCTTCATTTACACAATGTTTTCCTTCAAATGACTTTGAAACAGTAAGTGTCACAATGAATTTCTGAAACAGTCCAAGGTACCATATCATCTATAAGTGCCTAATAATTCTGAGAGTTTAAGAAATAAAATTGTTATAATCATGGATACTTTCTTTCTATCTTGAAATCACAGTGTATGATAACAAACATCTTTATTTTGTAGGGGATGCGTGGTGATGGTTACACATGTGTACCTGAAATAACATGTATCACCAATCCAGAACTATGCAGCCGGGATGCTACATGTGTTGCAGATGCTACAGGCAGCTACATTTGCCAATGTAATCCTGGCTTTCGTGGAAATGGTGCATTCTGCAGACGTATGTTTCATCTTTGTTTGTTCCAAATAATCAGTGTTGACTTTTAAATTTTGAGGAAGTGGTTAACAGCCTATACATAATGTTTGACAGATATTATCTTCCACTTATTACTGTCTTTTGTTATTAAATGCTGCTGCAGTTTCAATATTTATATCGTCCTCAAGCATAATTGATAAAAGAATCCTGATGCACGGAAAATTTCTAGAAAGAACCACACGAACTAGAAATGTAATGGATATAATTAAGTCAGTTATTGTTCACACACAGCTTGAAATACAATGGATGTTTGAGATTCTGTATGGGGACTACTTATAATCATTTTACAGTCGAAAATAGAAAAGTATGTAGTGAAACACAAAAAAGAAGCAGGGAAAAACACTGATCTGATATCGTGATTTACATATAACTGAAATTTCTGCATAAAAAAACTTAAACCCAAAGACAAAGATGAAAAATGAATATTAATTAAGAAAGAAGAGAAAAGTTTTATATCAGAACAACTTAAGTAAAAATAATAGGAAACTAACAGGATAATGATCATATCTTGAGCATTCAGTACTTTATATCCAACCCTTGTAACTTGATAGACAATATCAGTGGAAGTACCAGGAGAGCTTTAAAATGAAGGTAGAGTGTGATGGAAAGCAATGGAAGAAAGATGCAGCATATATTGTTGCATAAATGCATTTTTTTTCTGTTTACAGGTATATCAAAACACGAAGGAAATTTTCTTCTTTTGAATCGTGGCATGGCTATGATGCGAGTACCATTTAAACCTTCAAGGAAGGATCCAGGAAACTTTATTTTCTATCAGTATTATCAAATGGCAATAGGTAAGAAATTATTATTATTATTATTAATAGTAGTAGTAGTAGTAGTAGTAGTAGTAGTAGTGGTGGTGGTGGTCGTGGTGGTGGTGGTCGTGGTGGTGGTGGTGGTGCTGCTGCTGGTGTGGTGGCAGAGGTATTTTACAATATACTACCACAGAACCCAGCAATACTTTGCAATTGCTAAATAAGAAGGGAATTTGATGCATATCCTTATCTCCCTCCCCACCCATCCCACCCCACCACTGCCCACTCTATTTGATCCATCTTCTCCTCCTGCATCCTCTCTCTGTCCATCACTTCCTCCTCCATCTCTGTGTTGTCCTCTCTCTATCCATTTCCTCCTTCCCCCTGTCTATGTTAATTTCATGCCACCTCTTACCCCACCTCTTTATCCCCCCTCTTTCTGACTCTGAGTCTTGTTTGTTGGTGTTGCAAAGGATACCTTGACTGGAGTCGCTTAAAATGAATGGGTGAACCAGTTGCGATCACTGGTCTACAGGGTATGAAGAGACCTCTCCAGCTGCTGGATATGTGAGGATAGTAGCTTTAATGACAGTATTTCACATGTGTTTTCTGTTAATATCTACTGCAAGGAATAAAATGAAGCAGCACATTGTCATGCTTGCAAACTTTTTTTTAAAATTATGTAGAAGGAGAAAGAATATATACAGAAGAAACAATTTGCCTATGGTATAAATGCCATGATGGTTTTGTTAAAATTCAGTACTAAAAAGAAAAGTAAACCACACATTTTCACAGCACCGCATTTTTTCCTTGCAGCCAGTTTTTATCAGAAAACCTGTACAGTGTTGCTTAAAAAAATATACAGCCTATGTCCATCTGAATGCTTATTAAAGTATTGTCCAAAAAATTAGAAGTAAATCGATGAAGAACATGTCAAGATTTTTGCCAACAATGTAGGCTATTGCACCACATATATTATTATATACTACATATATTAAAAAATATATATAGTCTATGGCCGTCCAAATTGTATTAGAGCATCGTGAGAAATTTGAAATAAATAGGTAAAAAACTTTTCAAGATTCTTACCAACAATGTTTCCTCCTTATGTGTTACATATATATTTACATACAATATACTGTATGTTTAAAAATATGCAGCCTCTGTCCAACTACAAAAAAATAAGCAGCCTCTGTGCAACTACACATTTGTTAAAGTATCCTGCAAGAATTTGAAGTAAATCGGTCTGGAGCTTTTTGAGATTTTTAGTAACTATTTTATAAACTATGATTTGTATGACAGTATAGATTATAACTTTTTTGGTTCTTTTTTGGGGGAAAGTTATGAGTACCATCATAAATGTTCTACAGTCAATATATGGTAAGTGAAACAGTGAATATGATTTTATTTTAAAAGAAGGCATTAATTAGTTTGTCCAGCATTTAGTACAGTCTGACACTAGATTGTTTAAATCTGTGAGTAATTTCCTGAAACTTGAAAATTTTTACAGCCCTTAATTCTGTTGTTTAATCTTAGGTATTGACATTGACTGTGAAGAAGGCCGTGTGTACTGGAGTGACATAACAGGGAAAAGAATCAAAAGCTCAAACTATAATGGCAGCAATAGCACTATTTTCATCAGCACAGGTAAGATTTTTGTTTATTTTAATTTATTCGACAGTATTGTAAGTACACTCCATGACAAAGAAGGTGAAGCATCCAGAAGACGTCCTCGGATGTCAGTGTAACATTTTACATTTACACACCATTGGCTGGTATGTAAGTAGTTAGAGTGGCAATTCTGTGACATGTACCATTACCAGGCCTGGTAGGGTATATAAGGGACATGAACAACATCAGATATTGAATGATCACTGTGAAAGACACGGAGATGCTGTGTACGCTTGTGAGACAGCATTATAAGCACTGGATACAGTTTGAAAGGGATCTCAATTTGGCCTGCTGGACAAATCATGCAGTATCCAGATTTGTGGGGCATTCGGATGCAATAGTGGCCTGATGTTGACCCACATGGGGACATGACAGCAGGCATGTTTGTCATCAATGTTGTTACGGTCAACCATGTCTGATCACCAAGAGGGAGAATCACTTTATTGTGCACCAAGCACATCTCAGGCCCTTCACATCTGCATCTGCATTTGCCATACAAGAACAAGGAATGAATGGACTCCCTGCAACACTGTGTCTTCCTGCACTGTTGGTCAGAGACTAGCATAATCCAGACCAGGATATTATTGTCCCATGCATAGGCTGTGATTAACACCACAACACAAACAGTTCGATTCGAGCAGTGCCATGATTGCAACACATGGATTGCTGATGAATGGCATCACATTGTGTTCAGCAATGAAATGCATTTCTGCACTACCCCAAATGACCACCATCAGTGAGTATCGTGCTGACCTGGGAAGACGTCCTATTCTCCAACGTTTACAGAGGCATAGTAATGTTACTCCTGGCACCTCGGTGTGGGAAGCCATTGATTATGACTTTAGATCATGGCTGGTAGTGACTCTGAGGGTACAGTGGTACATCACAGACACTTTGTATCATTATGCAGGGTGTACACGACCCGGGACAACTGGGAGATCCGGGAAAACCTGGGAATTTTTTCATCTGGCAGAAAACCGGGAAAAACCGGGGAATTTTTTAGAATTCTGGGAATTTTTTGTTGTTTTAGTTTTCAGTTAAATTTTTGTAATTTTGACCAGTAAGGACTGATACTCTAACAAAGGATATTACTATATGCCGCGACTGCAGAATAATACTGCAGCATTAAAACATGAACGAGAGAAAAAACGAAAATAAAACTTAAATTTCAAAGGAAATGTGCCATATAAAATAACACTAACACAGTGCACATACAAGCGTCTACCAACAGCAAAATATGTAAAAGACTTTAGGAAGACTATGCAATGCTTCGTAACAACAAATTGCCTCCGATGAGTGTGACGTAACAACTGTTTACATTAGATTCATTTAAGCAGTTACGAGTGGGCTCATGCGCATGCGCAGTTGAGCCGCGTGTGAGTAATACATTCTCCCACTTCTGGCTACTGAAACGTGGCTGCTGGCTGTGTAAGCAGCAGTAGCAGCAACCAGCGACATGGGGTACCCGGAAAATTTTACTGGCTCGCCCAAGCTGCCAGATTCACGCGTGTGCAGCAGGCCTGGATCTGGTTGGGGGACAAACCGGGGTATCTGAGCTGGGTGGCAATTTCAGGGGGAGGGGGCAAATTCATATTCTTGAGGAAAATAACCTTGTTTCACAAAGCACCTAGCATCCAGCGCACGTCGGTCTATCGATTATTCATATGATTTTGAAACACACCCCTACTGTTTCTTGGACATTTTTGAACACATTATAAGTTGATTTCTGAATGAATTATAAGTTGATTTTTGAATGCATGCATAGTATATGTGATGTCTCTGCCAGCGTAATCCTCATCGCATCTAGAAATGAACTTTACTGCAGGCAAAATGGGATGGGGCTATACGAGCTGAAAGGAATAAAGCCGAACCGGTGATGCCAACTGCTGCTTGTTTATGTGGTTGATTTGGTTTGCAAATGTTCAGCATTGTCATAATTACTGGCAAAAATCCATTGATTCAGACTATCAGAGTGGAAATAAACGACTAACAGGAATAACAGGTAAGAAGGTCTTCTCAGTGTATCCAAGAAATTGAAATTTGAACAGAAAATTTTTGGCCAGATAACTACACTAGACAGGGCTAGTTGTAGTCCTCATCTATCAGCCACTTAAGTTCCATTCTGGGAGTAGCACAGAAAACGCATTGTACAAACATGTAATAATGCCTAACTAGAGAATAATCGCTGGATAACTAAACCGGTGATTGTGGCATGGTTAGTAAAGGTAACTGTAGAATGAGTTTTGACTGTGGTAGGAATAGTTGTAGAATTAGTGATGACAAGATTGTTTCTTAGAACGAGAAAGGAGAAGAAACGGGGAGATCGCACAAATTATAAAAGAATATGACTATTCCAAATTTATACAAAAATTTCGTTCTACCGCTTTTCGATCTCGTACATGAGAAACTGGAGCGTATGAATGAAATGTGAAACTATTTCCTAATATAAAACTTCTTCATTGTAGTAGGCCAAATAGGTATTTCATATTGGTACTTCATGAATTATATTGTCGTACTATAAAAATGATCATTATTGCCAAAACAGTCTCGCTTATTTGGTGTGTGTTACAATTTCTGCAATATTAGAAAGGCCTATTTTGTTTTATCCAGCATGAAGTGACAAAATAGATGTAATCAGATCTAGAAACAACACCAGTCTTGGGTACTGTTTGTATTAACAGCTTTTTCAGTGTTAGACAACAACATTTCGATTTTTCATGTAGCAAAATGTTTGACAAACTTTGATGAGGTAATAGTTCTTTTGCAGAAAGGAAGGCATGCCAAGCAAAGCTGTAACAAGATTAGAGAGAAAAATCACTAGGACCTAAGGATTGAAGAAATGTGTACTGTCTTGCCTGTCTCTTGTCTTTACTGGTTTTAGGTATCCTATATTTAATTTTATGTCACACAGAAAGCCAGTTATTACCTAATAGGCAATAAAGAGTCCAGATTTTCTGAAGAGTTCTTGTTCTCCCGGTTACAAATAATCCCATCCAATATTAAATGCGTTTTTTTTTTTTTTTTTTTTTTTTGACGTGCGGTATAAGAATGTTGTCTGCTGAGGCATGGCACTGCACTTCGGCACACTTAAGACCAAATAACATATCTTACATTTCCTCGAAGATATATGTTTTATGTATGACTCTTCAGAAAGATGTGCACTACAGAATGAACTTATTTTTGAAAAGTCATTATTTTTTTTATTTTTGACGTTCTGATGCGCAGAGCAGTCTGAGTTAGTGGGAGGGGTGGGTAGTCTTCACGTGACCCATGTTTACATTTAGTGATTTTTCTGTTTCCTCTTCATTTACTGCTCTCACATCAAATGAAAACAAGACAGATTTCTGTGGCTGGGAGCTATTGAGTGAATTAAAATACATTCAAATAATTACAGAAGGCTAAAATATGTTACTAGTTTCTGATTTTATTTTATTTCCACCTTTCTGACAGTCAAGCATTAATCGCCTTGCGGAACAATGAAGTTATTCTTGTCGGTCTCTAAAGAATTTTGGCTTTTATTAAACTTTCCTGCTGAGGCAATTAATTTATTTGAAACAAAGTGTTTAATACCACACTATTGACTAGTTTCAACTGTTCGCTGCATTCAGGTGCATGTTTTCATCTTTTAGCACGTATGGCATTATGCCATAATAAAGAACCAAACATGAGATAATACAGCACTGGTACTCCAAGAAAATTTACGTCCCGAAAACCACACTGAAAAGCTTAATATCAAGTCGAGGCCTACGTCAATGGGAATCTGGACATACAAATGTGTGCTTTAATGCGAACTACTCATTTTAGTATGGTTCACAAAATTCTGATGCTCTTGTATCTTCTGATGTCTTGTATCTTTTATGACATAGACCTAATTTAAGTAAGATCTTTCAATGTTTTACATGTACGAACATACGGGCTTCCTATGTCGCCATAGTTGTGCAAGTGTGGCGATGCCTCTTATCTGGCACTCTCTGGAAATTGCTGAAATGAATCTATTTCTAACAGGTTGAGGGAAAATATTGCGAATTGTGATTCAAAAAGTGTTATTTTCAAAGGAAATTTACTTTTATGCAAGATGAACTATGTGCGAGAATGTACGATGAATTTCTTAAATCACAGAGCGTTTGCTCTCATTTAAAAATCAACCCTTTGATGACAAGCCATTTAGAAGAATTTCAAGCCCAGAAGATCAGAGATTTATGTTGGTATTAAAAATTTTACTGGCGTATTTGTGTGATGTATCTTAAAGTGTAACATGCACTAAACAGATCAACATTATATGTGAAAGCTTAGCTTCTCTTACAGCTTATTAATCTTCGAGACAAATATTACATGCAAAAGCTTTGTTTTTCTTGTAGCAACAGTATGTATATTAACTTAAATCATTAACTTTTCCTGTTGGTGGAATTCGAATTTATACTTTCGTAATACAAAAATAAACAGCGTACATGTTGCTGCACATCAAAGTTATTTGCAAAACGTGTTTGTCTCCTCTGAGTTTCGTTTTCTAAAGTACCGAGAAATTCTACACTGCTGTATAAGACCATATCCATTCAAAGGATTGATAAGTTTTACAGTTCGACGGAAAGTATACTGTCACTTACTAGGGAAAAAGTGTATTTTCACCCGGGAGAAAATCTATTTTTAATCAGGAGATCCGGGAAAAATCCAGGAATTTTTTTCCTTGTCCATGTATACACCCTGTTATGTTACCTATCATGTGACAGTATTGCAGTGTCATTTCATTACAGGACAATGCATGTCTACACATACCACATGTCGCTATGAACGGTCTGCATGATGATGAAGTACACCCAAGCCCAGCAAGATCCCCATGTCCAAATAGAACATGTGTGAGACCAGTTCAGATATCAACTCAGTCACAGTGCTGGTATCCAGGATATCAAGGATTAATTACAACAATTGTGGGCCAGATTGCCTCAGGAGAGAATATGCCAACTTTGACACACTTCCCAACCATATCAGTGCATGCATCCATGCCAGAGGGGGTGCAACATCATACTGATAAATGGGCTCATACTGCCAAGTTCTTTGTGAGTTTGAATCAGTTTTGTAATCATCAAAATTACATCACAATCCCTCTAAGCCCATAAATCTTCCCCTTCTGGGTGCTTCGCTTTTTTGTCAGGCAATGTATGTTGAATCAGAAACTCAATAAGAAAAAAACATGTAGCTGTATTCATTTGCAAATAAAATCTGTTATACTAACTATTCTTGATGTAAAACATCATTCCTTATGTCTTTATTTTCTTGCATCATCTCAGCAGCCATTCCAGAGAATCTCTTTGATTGTGTCTCTGAACTATTTACCCACAGCCAAGATCAGCATCATGCTTGCATGCTTTCCTTTCACAGACTTTGTGCTTAGAGACAGAAATTTGTGAGTTGTCTTTAGCAGACCTTCCTCATACTTACTGCCTATTAGGTTGATGTTGGTGCTGCAGATGTCTATAGCCTTGGATGATTAAAATAGTATGTACTCTTTTAACCACAAGTTTGCGCCAGTTTATTTACCAGACAGTGCTTGTTTTGCAACATTGACATTCTGAATTGAGTTCATAAGTAAGGCATGAGTTCATTTGAGTATGTGGCATTGACAGTTGTTTTCAAATTACCATAAATGTGTATATCCATTAGGTCTGTTAATGGAAACTACTGGCATCACCAATTGGCTGATAATTACTGGTGAATTATGCACAATTAATGAAACCCTGTAAACCAACAGGGCCTGAAGAGCTGTTTATAACATTGGCACTACTGGTGGTTGTGTAAATGCTTTGAAAAATCTGCTCATACATAGCGTAGAGGTAACTGAAATCAATAAATGGCATTGCTTTTGAACCAAATGCTATAAGGGCATCTAAGTTTAAAATGTTAACAGCTTCGGGCAAACCTACAACTAAGAATGTCTGTATGCATTTGACAGTTTTGTAGTTAGCTAAAAGTGACAATTTTCTGAGGAGAGAAAATGTCATTTGGCAGTAAGGCATGACCCATCACTGAGCCTTCTGTGGTGGAATTTAGCTGACCTGCAGAAATGATGGAAGCTGAAGTCTGCTTCTGTGGTGCATGTTGGACTGTCTTCCTGACTCACATGACCACACACAGAGGTGCACTTAAACCACTGAGTAACGTTTTTGCTGTTGATGCAAGAACATCAGGATACCAGCTTGCTGCTCTTGTTGTTGCTGCTGTTGCAGTTTTAGATGTTTCTGGTGCTGCTACTGCTGTTGCAGTGACAGCTGTTGCTGTCAAAAACTTTAGATCCATAGTACTGGCACAGAGTGTGATTGCATCACTAAATATGCGATAGATTTAAGTCCTCCTAATTACTTTTCTGACTGCTCCAGAAATGAAAACATAAACCATAACAGCACCAAAATCATTAGCTGGGTACAGAACATAAATTAATAATGAAAACCAGACAGTCCCAAAACAAAAGCAGAGTCACAATTCTTCAGCTTCTCCCAGCATATTTCATGATGAAACAGTTCACAGGCACACAACTGGATATAGCGGCCAGTGGCACAATATTTCAGCAACTGACAAAATTGCCACCATTGGCACACTTGATGATGACAACATGGCCGCTTGCCGAAATATTGTGCCTGTTGGACAGTGATTTTGACATCCGGCCATTCAGTCATGAACTATTTTGTCAAAATAAGGGTCATTGCGTGCGTAGCTCGATTAAACATATCATACAGCACAGAACAATTGCTGATGCTGTCTGCAGACCGGTGACACTGCCCGTGTGACACATCGGGCCTGCAGCTTGTGACCAGGTGCCACTGTGATAGGATGGATACTGCTTTGGTCCGACTGGTTGCTTCTGGCAATTAGTCATGCAAGTAGCCTCTGAATTACAGTTCTTCAAAGCTATATGCATCAATAATAACTATTTTTATGAAAAGATACAGAATAATGCTGAAGATTAGATGGGTATATCATATAACTAATGAGGAGGTATTGAATAGAATTGGGGAGAAGAGGAGTTTGTTGCACAACTTGACAAGACAAGAAGAAGGGACCAGTTGGTAGGACATGTTCTGAGGCATCAAGGGATCACAAATTTAGCATTGGAGGGCAGTGTGGAGGGTAAAAATCGTAGAGGGAGACCAAAGGATGAATACACTAAGCAGATTCAGAAGGATGTAGGTTGAAGTAAGTACTGGGAGATGAAGAAGCTTGCATAGGATAGAGTAGCATGGAAAGCTGCATCAAACCAGTCTCAGGACTGAAGACCACAACAACAACATGAAAAAATGGATATTTCTTTGCACATGCCTACGACCAGTTTGTCTTTTATCAAACTCAATGTTATAATAAAATAGCTTTAAACAGTATAAATAAATTCAAAATCAGAGTATTAAATGCTATGTTAAGTTACAAACTCTAAATTATTCAATAACATAAATGTTACTACTATACTATACATGTTTTGAGCTGCTGTAGATTAAAATGAAAGGAAGCCAGGTTTTTCAGTCAAGGTTGCCTAAATCTTAAGTGTAAAAAACATCTGAGTTAGGTCCGTGTTTTTCTAATGTGACACTGCTGATCTGCCACTTTTTATCCATTCATAAGGAATAGTTTTAAATTTTAGGCTGTACTGATACTCAGGTATTTTTATTTTATAGTGGACAGTGAGTGATTCATAAACACATTTAATTGTTTCCTCAGGGAATTGTTTATCTTTCTAGATTCATTGTGAAATACTGAAAATTATTATTATTATTATTATTATTATTATTATTATTATTGTTATTATGTCTTTAACATGCTAATATATTGGATTTCAAACAGATATCCAATCACCAGAAGGCATCAGTATAGACTGGGTGTCTCGTAACATGTTTTGGACTGATTCTACAAAAGATACTGTGGAAGTAGCAAATTTGGATACTGGTCTCAGGAAAGTCCTGGTCTCAAAAGGCCTTGTTAATCCTCGTGGCATTGCTGCTCATCCATCCAGGGGGTTAGTACTAGTAAAAAATTATAGATGTTTTTTGTCATAAAATTTTTATCCTAATATAATTTACAAAGACATAGAATTCATGGCAGTTTTCAGTTTCCTTGTGACTGAAGATTTTGTGAACTCTTTCATGTTACTACTACTGTACTTCTGTATGCTATTTTCATACCTGTAGCTTCTTAATCTGTGGCTAAAGTATTTTTTGAATGTATTTATCAACAGAAAAATTTTTTGGTCTGATTGGAATCGAGCATCCCCAAAACTTGAATGGGCCAATATGGATGGAAGTGATCGTCAGACGTTCTTGGAAGGGCCATCGGTACAATTACCAAATTCTCTTGCTATTGATTTTGAGCATGATGAACTCTGCTGGGCAGATGCAGGGACAAAATCTATTGGTGAGTGGATCACATGACAAATTAACTGAAGGAATACTATTTCTGATTGAACATTTCATCCAAAAGAAAAATGTACAGTGTTGGTCTTCTCTTCTTTCTTTTTCTCTATTCCTCTGTAGAAACTAATCATGTTTCAAATGGAATGACTTTTGTGTAGCCTGTCTTCATTGTTTATTTTATTCAAACTGTTTTGCCTATATAAGCTACAAATATTATATTGAAAGGTCAGAGAATTGGGGCTTTCTTTCTTCAGAAGTGAAAAGGGAAATAAGGTGGTGAAAGATGTGGGATGTGTGGAGGAGGGCACTAGGTCTGCACACAAGCTTGTAAAGAAATAATAAAGTAACCAACAGTTTGCATTAGTCATGACAGAAACTAAAGGAAATAAAATGTAAGCATTTAGCTTTAGAATTCATGGCCCTGGAAAAGTAGATGAATCCTAGTTTTAACAACAAGTAATTATTTGGTGATGTCTTAAGCAGTACACTTTAATATAACTTTTTCACATACTAAACTTAGACAATAAACAACTGACTGAACAAAGAGTAATTTCTATAGCATTACTTAAAAAAGAAGTAGACACACACAAACCTTGCACAACAAAACATAGAAAAATAATTAACCCTTAACACTCTTCCTTAATTGTTTTTATTCTAAATCTTCAAACACTTTACAAGTATGTGGTTTAAGCAGTATGTCAGCAAGAACTTCCCAGGTTTAAATTTGATAGTCATTCCAATATATGTATGGCAGCTTGAGTGTCAATACACAGCTTTGTTGATTGATACAAACCTGAAATTCCAAGTTTTGTCCAAGGTGTCATATCCATTATATATCATCTATCAAAGAAACAGCAGCTCAGTATTCTGCTTCAGCTGTTGAAGTTGCCGCAAGACATTGCTTTCAAGTATACCAGACAGTAAGTCCTCCTTGCATGACAGGAACTCCACTGGTGCAGCAACTAGTTGAAACATAAACTCCATAGCCAGAATAAGCATAGGCAGGCAGTATTGAGCCTCCATCAAAGAACACACTTCAATTCCTTTTAGGTACTGAAAAATGCTTTTCACCACTTCCCAGTGACTAAACATTGGTTTATTACAAAATCTGCTTAAGTAATTAATACCAAAACTAATATCCAGATAAAATATTGTTGGAGGGTACAGTGTATACAGCTTCTTAGTAGGATTCAGTCCTTCCAAAAGGCTAATCACTGACAAGATTTTCTTCGTCTGTCACTTTTCCAAGCTCCATAGACTTAGCTACTGGTCTTAAATCGTTGAACTATCTTAATATTTTCTTTGTATACATAAATTGCTTTACAAAAATTCCCTGTGAACTTGTTTTAATGTCCATCCCAAGTATGATGTAAGTCTTCAAGACATCACAGAATAAATCATCAGATATCAGGTTGTTCAAAACTGCAGTACTGCTATCTGTCCTCCTTCCAATAACTAGCCCATCATCAACATGCAATGGTATAATGATGCTTCTGTCTTGATTACTATAGATACAAGGGTCATCACCAGAATTAACAAATCCTGATGACATCAGACAATTCTGGAATTTATAATTCCAAATTTTTGGAGCTTGTTTTGGGTCATGTAAACTCTTCTTAAGCTTACAACATGTGTTTGTACCATGTTGAATCCCATCAGGTTGATTCATGTAGAATGTAGATCTCTTTTTGCAGGTCACTGTATAGAATTGCTATCTTTACATCAGAAGTTGTTGTTTTCATTTTATTTGTAGCTGAAAGACTAAGAAGCAGTGTAATTTATTCATAAAGTGTTACAGAAATAAAGTTTCTGAATAGTCCAATCATTCCTCGAGCACAAAATATCTTGCAACTTATCTGGCTTTATAATTTTTGTCTTGTTTTTTACGCAGCACCAAGTGATGGGTCAAATGTTTTACATTATTTAACTCAAAGTTTTCAGTTTTTCTCTGTACCACTTTTTTTTCTTACAAGATATTTGAAATAGAAATCTCTACAACTCATGCCAAAGTTCACATTGTTACTGCATTGCTGAAGATCCATTTCGTAATCTATAAATCTGACAAGCCATTGGCCATGTAGTTTTGATGGCAAGATCCTATTTTGTGTTATGTAATCAGATGACACACTGCCACCTTCAGAGAAATCAGAGAATAAGTCATCAGATATATAGTTTTCTTCTGGATACTTAATATAATCCTTCTTTTTTCTTCTGAGAGTCTGAATACAATAGCTTCTTTATCTTCTATTCTTTTGTCAAATATGACATTATGAGAGGCAATGATGTCTTTTTCATCAGGTAGGTAGATTCTGTAATGAGGCAAATTCAAATCGTATATATATGACAGAGGTTACCTTTGTTGATTTCTTTGTAGTATTTCTTTGTTTGTGATTCTCAACCAGAACATAATAGCCACATCCAAAAGTTCTCAACTTAGTAAACTCTATTTTTCCTCCAAACCACAATACAGCAGGACTTTCCCCTCTTACTGAACGTCTACCAGTTTGATTTAGCATGAAGACTGCACAATTTATTGCTTCAGCCCATAAATTCTCATTCAGGTTCAGTGCATTCATATACATCATGTTTGGGCAAGAATCAACTGACTGATCAAAGAGTAATTAGTACACCATTATTTAAAAAAAATGAGGAACGTATATACAAACACCTTGCACAACATATAACAACAAAATAGAAAAATATCTAACTCTCAACAGTTAAGTCTTTTTTAAAAAGCCGCTCTTGCCAAATGTTACTAACACAGCAGATGTTCTGAGCTGAGTTATCCCTCTTCAAACCGTATATTACTTATAGTCAAAACATACTCCTTAAATGAATTTACTTGTTGTTTTCCATTCTTTTTACAGTATAAAATATTTAGAGATGTTTTTCCTTGCAGCTTGCATTGGTATTTCAACATCACAACAAAGAACAATTGTTGCCAATGCTAGTTACCCCTTTGGGCTTACAATATCACCAGACAATTACTACTGGACAGACTGGAATACGTAAGTATTTGACCAATATTTTTTCAGAGTTGGACTGTTACTCACTCCAGCTTTTCTTCTATTTCTGTAAGTTGTGATGTTTAGATGATCAAAATGAATCAGTGTGGAATTGTAATATTTACAATAGTATTTGTGCACAAGAGTTTTTATTTTGTTTCTTAACCAGTTTTATCAGTAATGATCATCTATAGATCAGTTCTGAAGACACATGAAGAGTGTGTACATAGTTATAAGTGAAAGCACTACACCATTAGCTACAACATCTGCATGAAGTGTGAAAAGCTACAACCTGAAAAACAGAATATTATCATTGTAGGGCAACGTAACTGTTAGAATAATATAAAAAACATTTTCAAAATTTCTGCCAAGATTGGCATCAGAAAATAAAATACACAATAAAACTGAAGCAAAACACTGTGTGTGACCTGTACAGCATGGTCAGTGTTGGCATACTATGCTTGCAGCCACGGCACAATTCACCAGAGAGGCTTAGCCATTAGGTGTCATTTGTTGGACACACAGTTTACAGATACGTGTGTGACAAATAAAGAACAATAATAACAGAACTGAGAATTAGCATGTGAACATAATTAACACTACAATAAAATTATTCAATTGATCAATATAACGAATCCCTGGTAGAACAATAATTTATATAACACTTAAAATAAATATGGTAACAGGTGTATTATGGCATGCTTAATGTATTGAAAGAAGCATACAAAGACATCAGTAACATAAGCAACAAGGACACTAGGTTAACAGAAACTTTAAGACAGGACGAGAGTGAAAAATGGATTTTGTATCAGGTGAATTTTAAACACACGAAAACTTAAAAAAGGCAGGGAGGATAATAGGCAGGTAAGACATGGGTGGATGAACTTGTTAAACAAGCTAAAAATAATGGTAAACTGCAGTATGGGTGGAAAAAAGCAAATAGGCAGGTGAAGTAAAAAGACAAGTAGTGTTTTCAACAATAGTAAATAGTTAATTAGCACCAGCAATTACATCCTTTAAATAAATTTATAACTGTTTAAATGACCAAAGAAAAGTTGCAAAACTGAAAATATACTAATGAGCAGAAGTCGCTAAGCCATCTACTTGATTAAATCTTTCTTGAGCATCAACAGAATGCCTTCAACAAAAGAAAGAGAAGCTGTAAGAGCCACTATACCTGAAGTTAGGTGCACAACACTCCCAGATGCTTCTGGAGGAGGTCCAGTTGCTTCAAATGTAGTGCAGTTTTCTACTGCTGGCTTGTCACCAATGTTTTAGTATGAAAAGCTCACTTTTATTTGCTCATCAAATACAGAAACCAATAAAGTAAAATGCAATGTATCATATTACAACATTAATATTGATTCTGCTCAAAGCTGTGTTTCATAATACACAAAGTCATCTGATACAAATATGTTAAGAGTAATTTTGAAGTTAGATGTACAGTTACATTGGTGACAGCTCTAATTCAGTCTACAAAAATATGTCCTTAGCTATTATCTTGATTGTGTGCATATTAGAAACATCAAACCATAATAAAACACTAGGGGAGGGCAGAACTAAAACGTTCTTCTTACAAAAAGAAGGAAGCTATCAGTCAACATCAATGTTATCAACTAAAGAAAGTGATACCTGCCTTCAGCATCTAGAATGCAAGTAAAATTTGATGGATTATGTAATGCCTAGACACAGTAATTCTATAATTATAACAGCATCAGTCAGCAAAGTTACTACACTTACATCAAGGAAGTAGTTGCAAAGAACGAGCATTTAGGTGTTACCCCTCAGGGGTGTGGTCAGGATTGGAAAGTGGTGTGGGCTTGTAATTAGTATATGTACTCAAGTTTATAAAATGGAACCATATTGATTTATTTGCTTATAGGGATTACATAGTGAAGTTTGCCAGGGGGATGTGGGAAGATCATTCCAGTAACCCCAGGCCCATCTCAGAGAAGGAGGTAAAATGTCTAAGTAAAGAAACTAAGCCATTTAGCACCTGCTCTACATGGCGGCTTGGAACAAAAGACAGACTTTTTCAGTCACTGCTCTGAGAGCCCTCAATCTCACAAGTAAGGTCTCCTACGACGTGATTTAATTGGCAAGGTAGCTTTGCTGATGACAGTTTGGCATATTCCAGCATGAAACAGTCTATTGTTGTCGCATCAGTAGAAAGGCAATGGACAAGAAAGGCATCCTCTTTGTAAAATTTAAATAATAAAAATTACTTACATTTGGGACCTGGGGTCACATTGTACACCTCCTCTCTTCTCCCTGAAAAAATTCATTCTGGGTGAATTTGTCTTAGTGGGGCCTTAAATCTAGGGGTAACAATTTTAACTTCATTTAACAATTCCATATTTTAATTGTGTGTTACAGTTCAAATCTTGGAATGTGAGTTATAATTGTTACATTTCAGTGTGATGATTACAGTTGTTGGCACAGGACTGTGATGATGGTGGCATTATACAAGCAACTGAAACACTCATTTGACAAGGATTAGGACATAACATACAAATAATCAAACATATTTACAGGTCAATTTTTAAGATTAATAAAGGAAGAGAATGATTAATTTCTAGCACTATTAGAGGAAGTAATGGACTTGTAACAAAATTGAAGGGTGCCTAATCAGATTGAGGTTGGTCTTTTTTCGAATGACATGAGCACACAGTGTCCATTGTCCTTATGGTGGATGGATAACCACCAGGGCAGCCCCAATTGATTCTCATCCTGATGACTGATGATAAGGCAGATTGAAATCACAGAATAGAATTTTGAAACATAACAGTTTGTTTTAAATGTAATCAGCAGGATGGAAGAATTTTGAAACATAACAGTTTGTTTTAAATGTAATCAGCAGGATGGAAGAATTTTAAGTAAAATTTATTCAGAGTTCATTTGCACCAGCGATTACACCTTCTAAGTAAAGTTGTAACTATTTAGTTGACCAAAGAAAAGTTGCAAAACTGAAAATATATTAATGAGTGGAAGGTACCAAGTCGTCCACTTGATTAAATCTTTCTGAGCATCAACCAGAGTGATGTATGGAATTAAATAGATTTAACTAACAGTTGTATAATGATAACTGCAAAACATGATACTTCTCATTGCATTAATACATCTTATAAGCAAATAATAACATTCGGAATGAACACTTGAAGGGTGATCCCTTTGATCCAAATGCATGTGATTGCAAAAGCAAGGTAATTAAGTTTCTGAAAACACTCACAAACTGCACTTAGTATTTTTTATTTTCTGGTTTCACTCTTCAAATGAACAAGAGCATCATCAGAATATACTATGTGATACCATAGCACCTCTGGAAACTCTGAGGCTATATGTAAATGCCATTTGGATTCGAGTTCTTAACAAAGTTTCGCTGTCATTTTGTTAAGTAATATTTGTGTCTGGACAACAGCTGTATCAGAAAATCGTGTGGGATGACCTAGCAAGGAAGCAGGGTAGATGGAAACCAAGTGACCCATGGAGTTCAGTTCTAGGGACTTCGGTGAAATAACTAATCAAAATTGTATGAGGACAAAACATGTGTCAGGATTGGTAGCATGCAGAATGTTTGGGTTGTTGGAGTTAGTCTGGTATGGGCGACACAAGGATGGATGGTAATGACTGCAGTGGATGCTATATTCAGCAAGTGAAGGAAGAGCTGGGACGTTCCAGCTTCATTGAGTGGCAGAAACCTGAGATGTGCTATCTTCACAGCAAAAGGTGAAATGCCACAGGGAACTGACTATAGTCTATTTGTCTTATAAATTCAAACACCTTTTTTCTTGCTGTAATATATTTTATTTGTTCCAGATGATGGATTTAATCTGGATTAAAACAGTTTTGTTTTTGTATGCTATACTTATATCACATGTTGGAAAACAGTTCACATCATAATTTGTACATAAATAAACTATTACTTATAGTTATTCGTTTTCCTGACCAAAGGATGGGAGGAAGAAATTCTGTTTCATAGAAGACTGGAGAACAGATATTTTTTCTACCACTGGAAATAGCTTTCAGTGTGGACTAGGAATTTTTAAGGGTGTCACTAAGTCTATAGTCTGATTAAAATTACTTGATACTTGACATCTGTCACTTGGCACTATAGTGTTGCCGCAGCAGCTGCTGGCTACCAATCAGTTATAAGTGACACACGAACAAGGTGGGTCACTTCACAAATGTTGTTCATATGTAACCCAGAGGAAGCGGCCACTGCAAGGTATGTCAGAAATGTGAGATGATCTGTCAACAGCTGATTTTAAATAAAGTGACCATTGAGTGAACTGTGACAAATGATGGATTTTGTAGCCCATATTGTAAACTCATATCCTAAGCTAATCACAGCCTTGTGATGTGCAATGTATCTGAGAAAATGGCGGTCAGCAATCTGTGACAGAACCAAAATCACAATTGCTTTGTTCATGACAATTAAAGCTAATCTCTATGAGAATACTCACAACAGAAAAAAATTCATTTTCAGCACTGAAAGAAAACTGTAATTTCTCGCTATCACTGATAGCGAGAAATTACAGTTTGCTTTTTTTTCTGAAACTATCCTCACATTGGTAACACAAGCTGCCATGGTACCACCAGTGATCAGTCATCATTAGCACTTGATTGCAGATTATAGGCAACAATGGCAGATTTGAAATGAAAAAAGTATGACAGAAAAAAATATATATAGCAAGTAAAAAGGTCAAAAAATGATGAAAATGGTGCGGCAAACAATTAGAAATAAAAAAACTTTATTTAAACCAGTTAATTGAATAAAAATAACAATAAAACTCCTATGATTACATTTAGAAATTAAAAAGAAAAATATTGCTGTACATGACTAGATTCAAACCTATGCCTTTCTACAGGTCACATGCTAACCATTGTGCTACACCATAACACTGTGCAAAGTCATCATATTTATGACTGTAGTGACCCAGTTGCAACAATGAATTGCAACCTTCAAAATTTGACTTCACACTGTGTCATGCAAACCTTATCTAGTTTAAGCTGATATCTTTGATTATGATAACTGTATATGTGACACTGAATTGCGTCTTGTGCAGAACTATCCATTAGTGTTTGGTTAGTGCTGTGTATGAAATGTGTTTATTTTATTAGCATTGTTGTGTTTGTATGGTGTTTTCGTTGTGGTTATCATGTGTGATGAAATACAAAATAAAAGTGCCAGACCCATGATTCAGAATCCAAAAACATCAATAATGAATGGCAGATAAGGAATTGGAAGTGTACTGACCGAATGTGGCAGTTTGGCAATGGTGAATTGTTTGAGTGTGATGCTCTGTGCTCAGATTGTAGGAAACCGGCTCCAACACATAAAGTGTCAACTATCAACTAATTTTAATTGTACTATAGGTATGTGCTTCAGGTGGATGTGGGAGCTACCAAAAACAAATAAAGGAGCTTCACTTTTAATTTCTGTTTGCATGCCTTTCTTAGTAGTTAAAATCAAACAATTGAACAATATTATGAAAAGGAAAGTTGCTACTCACCATATAGTGGAGATGCTGAGTTGCAGATAAGCACAACAAAAAGACTGTCACAAATAAAGCTTTCAGCCAGTAATGCATTTGTCTACACTATATCTCTCTCTCTCTCTTTTTTGTCTATTGTTGACGAAGGTCTTACTGGCCAAAAGCTTTACTTGTGACAGTCTTTGTCTTAGTAGTTAGTGTTTTCCTCATATTTCTGCAGGTTGATGATCCTACAAATGGATCATGGATCTTTGAGACAGTTAGAGTGGTCTGATGATCCATATTTAGATAATAACCATTGACTCAATGGGTGAGCGATTTACAGTGAGGCTGGCAACCTGATTCATTTGTTGGAGGCAGTGGTGGGTAGTGTTGGAGGCAGCTGAATGTGAATATCTTTATTAAGTGACTATATAAAGGGGTGGTACATTTCAGCTTGTATACGGAAGAAAATTTCCAATGAATGTCAGCAGCTTTGAAATTTTTTGCTACAGAAAAACATAATATAGAAAGTATTTGACGTTGGACAAGATTTTATATTTCATCACTCATTTTAAGGTGTTGCTGTTGATGAGCAAGAAGCACTGTGGCTCTCCCACCTCTAAGCACACTGACCTGCCAGAGTCTGTAAGATGACTACTTCATTTCCTCCACTATTTCCCATGTTACATGAAAAGGGGGGTTAATTTATGGGTTGTCCTAATATTATTAGGTGCAAAATATCACCATGCGTTTTGAACCTCAATTCATCTTCAGGCAACCTTTCAGAATTCCTATTACACGATTGTACTAAGTGATATGACATTTTGCAGGTTGTTTCTGAGGGTTTGCTCCTGGCATTTGTTGCCAATGAATATAAGATGAAGCACTGCTGTCTATTGCAAACAAGTTTGTAAAAATTTGTGTGGTTGGAATGATTTTGTGTTGTGCCTTGTCACTTTCCACTTACCTACTGTTGAAACTACATATTGATGCTGTTCGAGTCATTAAAGTAGTCCCTGGTGTACATTTTAATGTCTTAGGTTTGGTTACAATACTATTGATATCACATTCACAGCATAGTTCATCACTACAGTCCCGAACAAGTATCACACTCAAAGTGGATAATAGTTTGCCTGGTGATGATAATATGTATTGGAATTATAACCTTATAAATAGAGAGACACAATTTGTGGATGAAATGGAAAGGAAATGGAAAAATTGGACTTTTGGTGTGTATGTGCACATTATATATATAAATGAGGTTCAGGCATTGTGAAAATGTGTAGTATTATTATATTCAGTTCGTTAACTGAAATGAGCTTTGGATGTTAAAGTTTGTGAATGTGAATATTGTTGGGGATATGTGAACAAACATTTTCCAGTTTGCATAGTGGCGCAAAAGATATGATGTGCAGAGTGCATTAGACTCTATGGAATGTACATGTTCCGTGTTTGTTGATGGGGCAGTGTAATATAATTTGGTAGTCAAATGTATTAATATGTGTTGTACGAATAAAGCATAAGTTTATTTTGTCTCTTAAATAGTTGTTACCTGTCATTTAGCTGTGTTAATCTGCATAAACTACGACAAATGTCAGTAACATATCTGTTCTTTTTGCTTTATCCATTAAAATCACAAGTTCCAACTTCTGTTTCATGTTGGCTGGATGAGTTGTTTTGTGTGTCAAAACACTTGTCAGTTTTCTCTACAGAGAATTTTTGGCAAGAGTTAAACTGTTTTCTTAACTCTCCCAATTTGTGATATTTTTCTTCATGGTTGTCTAGCTGGGGAGTTTGTTATTGTTGGTTCTAAATGATATCTTTTGTAACAAGATTAGCAACCTGCTGTGATCCATTGCCTAAGTAAGGTAAGGAACCTTACGATAAACGATTTTGACTAATATATGCTTTAGGTATTGTTTTGAACAAGGGAGATGTTCCTTAATGTTTGACCAGTCACTGTGTTCTGTAGACTGCCATAACTATAGCCTGGATACCTCTTGGCTGACGACTAGTTCTTGAGTAGTCTGGAACAATGAACTGATATGAGCCTACTAATAAGAAATACACCAACTTTTGCAGAATACATGATGTGAGGAAAACAACTGATATCTCTGTCTTAAAAACATAACATTCATATCTTAAAGGTTGTTCAAAATCATAATTAAGAAAAACTAATGTCACTTTAGGTTTCAGAGCTTAATATCTTTCCAGATATTATTATTATTATTATTATTATTATTATTATGAGCAACAGTACTCTGTTACATAGATCCAGTGAAAATACTGCTCCACATTATTAAACAATTTTATTATAAATTCCTATTTTTCCTTCCAGAAATAAAATAGAGAGTGCACAGCGGCCATATGGACAGCGTAATCCATCACTCGAAGTTCCACTTGGAGGCAGTGGAAAGCTGTATGATATTGTAGCAGTCCCAGAGGAATGCATTAGAGGTAAGAAACCACAATGTGAATAATGGGAGGCATAAAGGTAATAGTTCAACATGGAATGGGCAAGAGGAGAGAAGAGGGGTGGGAAGGGGGAGGGGATGGCAAATGGCTTGGAGGGAGGCAGAGGCAGCAAGCGGACAGGATACGAAATGTGGTGTCATTGTGCTGCCCTTGCACAGGCAAGGTGAGATGTGTGAGGAACATGAAGCTGTGGAGGAATGTATTGGCAAGGTGAGAAGGGCAAAGGAATAGGAAAACAGACACTACAGAAACAAGCATGTGTGTAGAATGAATGAAGTGGCGGGGCATGGGGACATGGGTGGAGAAGCATATGGGGAAGGGATTGCTGAAATCAGAGAATTTGCAGTGAGGACAATTCTCTATTAAGTAACTCAGAGAAGCTGGTTTGGGGCAAGCCAGGTGGCACAGGTTGTGAAATAATCAATGAAGTTGAGCATATTGTGTTTAGTAACATATTCTGTCACTGCGTGATCAAGTATGATCGTAGTCAAAATTTGGTAGTGGCTTTTCATTTGAGTGGACTGCTGATTGGAAGTCTTGTCCACATAAAAGTCATATCATACACCAGCTCTGCTGTAACTTTTGCTCAGTGTTTTACATGTGCATGACTACCAATCAGCTGTCCACCAGGATGGATGGTCACTCCCAAGCTTTGGCCAAAAGCATAGTTGACCCACCAGTGGATGAACATGCTGTTGAGATAAAACTATTTTGAGATTAATGGTTGCTTCACAGCTCATGATATCTGGATCTTTTCCCCAATACAATCTTCTCTGAACTAAGCAGATGAGAATTGTCCTTATAACATAACCTTCAATATGCAATCCTCTTACCCTCAACCACTGCTGCATCCTGTCCCCAAGCTTCCCACTTCAGTTATTTTACACTCATACCTTCATTTGTGCAGTCTACCTGTTCCTCTATCCAATTCACCCTCCCCAATGCACCCATCTACATTATTGTGTGCCACATTAAATTCCTCCTGCCTGCAGCAGGATGAACTCACTGGTGTGACATTCATATCCCGTCCACTTACTCCATTCATTATTTAAGTTATGTCCTACCCATTATTTTCCATCATCATAAGTAGCAGAAAATTTGATGAAGGAAAGATCAGATTTGCTTGATACCCATTTCAATGCTATGTAACTGTGAAATACTTGACCTAATACAATCGTAGCTATAGCAAGGTAAGGCAAAGAGAACTTGGCAAAATTGTTATAGTTATGATGATATAATTTGTTTTCAGTTTTCCATGTTTTGGTCTTTTGTGTCCAAACTTAAATAACTTGAGATATGTGCGGCCTCACATTAACATGTGATCTACTAAAATATGTACTCCACAGGCACCTCAAGTAGGTAGATCACCTTGCTGGAATAGATAGACACTGGCCAGAGAACAATGTCCTGTTTCTTCCTGTCTTCTTTCTGTTTCCAGACTACAGGAGACTTGACAATTTGTTTCACTGGCCACAGCTTGTTTTCCAGTTATATTGCCATCAGCATCTGCCTTTTGATTCGACTGTAAAGCAATATCCTGCAGGGAGTTAACACAGTTTTCCACAGCATGCCCTTAGCAAGTTTCTTTGACTGCAGTGCCTGCTTCCACATTACTCTGGCAGCATGCTGCAACCTCCCCTTCTTTCCAGCAGGAAAAGTGGCCTCCCTTGCATAAAAGCAGTAGTTATCCAATACACAAGAGAGCCATTTCTTCACTTCACTTGAACTTGTGCATTTGATTTCATATATCCAAACATAGTTTCGCCAAAAGCTCCTGTTTTCACAGTAACTGGAACTTGATGCCTTATATGTTCCTCACATTAACATCTCACCTCATTCTATGTGATCATAAGTAAAACAGCTTCTACACTCACAAAGTACATACGGATCTAAGCTGAGAATACTGTCATGACTGCGTTAAAATGCATGTTTCAACATAAAATGCTTTTCAAAAGTTTTATTTGGTTGTTACATTTTTACTTCACAGTATTTTTCACAATATTAGCAAGTAGTACTGCTCTGTTTACAAATATGAAAACTCACAATTCTTACTTAAACATGCACTTGTTGCCATGGCAGACTTCTGCATACCTTTCAGTAAAGCAAATACCACATAAAAGAGTCATTTGTGATCTATAATAAAATTAATTCATACACAGTATATGCAAAATCTGCTACAATCTTAGTGGCAGCTGAAATTTTCCACACATCATTTTAAATACAATTTTAAAATCTGTATTAACCAAGCAACTCTTGGTTACAGCGTCAAGTTCATGTGCAACTGGTGCTGAATGTGGAGAGCGTCGCTTATGCCTACCAGATGGCAGAGGGGGACGCAGTTGCCCATGTGCAGATTACGGAACTACAGCGACAGGCGAGGAAGGATCTGGTGAAGCTGCTGAATGCAATGACATACTTTGAAGATGGAATGTGACAATCTGCTCCCACCTGCCACAAGAGAATGTGACTGTACTTTCACAACAATATCTTAAAACAGTCTTACCAGATAGCTGACAAAATTCTTTTGTCAACCGTTTTAGAGCAAGGTCAACATTACCTAATTAAGTGTCAAGTTTGTGGTTTTCAGTTTCACTTCATCTGTCACATGAAAATATGGACAGTACAAGAACTTAAAAAGTGACCTCTTTAGTTGGAAACTGACACACTTGGTGCTTATAATCCACAGATTGTTTCTTTGTAATGAATAGTTTTACCTTTCTCCTTGCTGTTGCCCAAGCATCAACTTTCTCACCTGCAAGTTGCTCTAATTTTAAAAGAAATTTTTATGTCATCTCACTGTGTTCACTTTCATCCACCTCTCATCTCTATCCAAATACTTCTCAAAATTTTCACCCATGCATTCATCCCCCCATCTGTAATGAGCCCATGTCATTTCATGGGACATAAATTTTGTGAAATTTTTTATGTCCTATTTCTTCCCATACATTTTCTGTGGTTTCCTGTTCAGCCGACCATTTTTTTCCTTGTCATTTTAGATAATGCATTTTTTCTATTAACTCTGATATGCACATTTTAGAACTTGAGATGTGTGGATTAATATCTTCATTTACTCATTTCTGCAACTGCTAAACATTTGTACTAAGTTACATAAAAAATTCTGTTAGGTATAAGACTTATTGAACTATGTAAGTTCTCCACCAGCGAATCATCCCAGAATGATTTGCCACCCAACTGATTGTTCAATATTTTACTTAATGTGAAGAGCAGCTTGATGATTAAGATGATTCTGTTGATTTAAAATACGCTACGGAAATAGTGATTAAAAACCATTGATGATGGTGCAGTACAAAATTTATTTGTCAGTGTTAAGAGTATGTTCCTAGGTAATAAAAATATTTTTTTAAGTAATCATCTTAGCAGTTATGCAGATTTGGGATGTTGCTAACAGGCAAATAAACATTGTAACATGTGCACTACATCATAGCACCGGTGTTGTGAAAAAGTATTTTATTATAATTTTTTGTAACTATTGAACTTATTGAAAAATTGCCGTAAAATTAAATTATTTTTAAATAAAATGGATTTGTATATATGTGTGTTTGAATTCATGAAACTGATGCCCTTTCCTTTCTTTATGCTTACAATTAACATTTTACAGCTTTGAAAAATATTCTGATCATGCACAACCTATATACTGGCTAACAAGATGTAGCCAGCATTGGCCACCATGAGAACGGGTAGTAGGTGTGCTTCTCATACCTACTACAATTTTGGATATCTTCGCAATTTGCATTCTGGGACCTTATAAAGCAGAGAAGTGGAGGGGAAAAAAAAAAGAAGAAGAAGAAGAAGAAGAAGAAGAAGAGAGAGAGAGAGAGAGAGAGAGAGAGAGAGAGAAGAAGAAGAAGAAGAAGAGCCTTGATGGTGCATGTTAACAAATTTGTCAGCCAGTACGTAACAGTCCTTCCCCAGTAATAAATTAATAGCACACGCACATTGTAAGCTATGGTGTGCCACCATTCCACTTGTACTGTCTGCCTCTCCCATTCCTAATTAATTTCACTGTTTGCTAGTAAATGATAATTTTGTTTAAGTGAGATCAGAACGTACTCAGTTACCTCTTTTGAAGTCCCAGCTTCTGACCTAAAGTACAGATTCACATTTACAATTTCACCTACTAATTAAGCTGTCAAATACATACGGCACAGATTCAAAACCATTGAAGCTGTACGAGTAGGAAGTTCCAGATTCCCTTTAAAGAATGTGTTAAATATCTAGGCTTTCATCTAAACAATAAACTTCAACAGTCCCGCCATATAGCTCACATCAAAGCTAAGTGTCAAAATTCTTTGACTGTAGTTCATGTCACAGTGGGAGACACATGGGGTATGGATCCCATAATAGCTCTACATACATACTGTGCACTTCTGGGCCCTCACCTAGATTATTCCATCCTGCTGTATGGCATGTCCACTGGGCAGCTGCTGCAAATATTTGACAGGCATTAATACAAAGCACTAAGCATTGTGACTATGCATAGGAACTCTCTGATTCACCCCGACAAACATACTATTAGCCAAAATAATGGAAGCACCTTTATTGTTATGTAGATAGTAGTCCAGCAGAAAAATTATTCTGAAACAACTATCATGCTTTGGGGGATATGCTGAAGAGACAAAATTTGCAACCTTGCAGTGCTTACACTGTGTTACTGGATACATAAATCAACACTACCACTTGTAGAGGTATTTTCGGTGCTAAGAAAGTACTAGAATATCATTCAAAGAACTTGACTGCTACCCTGCTTCGAGCAAGAGTACAAAAATATCAACCACTAGACAATCTGAATTACACTGAGAACCCAGTAATCAATAACGGCAATTTAGTCTTCTCTAACAATGGCCAGGTGCTGCGTGTGCACATACTGACAGGTCTACATGCAAGGAAATCCTTCGGCTGGTGCCTATGTAATATTAAAAATAAAAAGAGTGAACTATCTATCTATCAAAATAGGTTTCAATTTACATAACTGAACTCATTGCCAGTGAATTGGTAATAAGATATGACATGACCACAGCAACTACCCACATCATAATACTTACAGCTCGTTCTCTACCATGCAAGTTGTTACTTACCATTACCAAATAGCTACTGCTGTATACAAGATGCAAAACATCAGTATGTAGGTATCATTTGTGTGGGTCAAGGCCTATACTGGGATTATGAGGAATGAGGAAGCTGACCAGGTGGCCAAGGATGCAACAGAAAATGGCATACAACAGCAGTGTGTCCCAGTGGATGATCTCATTGTGGTAATTAGAGACTTGGCCAAAAATGTGTACGACGAGGTCTACGAGACCAAATATCTCCACAAGGGCACCTCGTACAAACAAATCCGCCTGCATTTGCCAAAGGTGCAATGATACGCTGAAAAGTAGACACTGAAATGCAACTCAGGTGGCATATGTAATGAGACAGTTTGTGAAGATCATTGTCAGGTTGAAGTTCAACTACAGCTGCCACCGACAACACCTTTATAGACTTCACCTTGTGCCACTGCAATATTGTAACTGTGGGGAGCTCCATCATCGTAGGATGCCCCTGATACAGAAGTGAGTCTGAATAGCTGATAACAGGGCTGGTTTGCATGCATCGAGCACTTCCTTCTTATATGTTAGTCCTCTTGTCAATGCAGAGATTAAAAATTTATACATCACTAGTGGAATTTGTCTTAAAAGTAGGAATTAAATTGTGATTGTTAAGTTAGTGTATGTGGTGTTTGTGTATGTAGGTTAAATTTTTAAGGCATTGTATATTTGGACTAGCTGTATGGGTAAGAAAAGTTAATGAAGCATGTCAAGATGAATACAATTCAATTTTAAAATGCACGACAAGGGGGGGGGGGGGGGGAAGAAAAAAAAATCAAGACAGGAGTAAATTTTTCCACTTTTTAAATTTTTATGCAAAATACCATGTGTCAGATTTATCTCCCCTTCAAGATCAAGAACAATAAAATATTACGGCTACATCAGATAGCACAAGTTACATTTTTATGTCATCAGTTTTAACTTGTTCATTGTTGTACTTTGTTATCTCCTGTGCTCTACCAGGCTCTCTACCTCTTAAGCTCTATACTTCATGCAAGACAGTATTAAGAGCAGAAGAAGCAAGGGTATTCTTATTTATACTGAAACCAAATTTTGCCAGAGTAGCTTATCTGTTCCACGAAATACTTTATTTATCTTCTTTTTCTATGAACCAAAGGGCAATGTCACTTATAAATCTTATACATATGCCCTTCTCCTTGTGTTTTCACTACTATTCTGAAACTGTCTTTCCACCCCCCTTTGCTATGTTTGCATACTGAATATCAGAAACAGGAACAGCAGATTACAATAAATCTACAGATTCTAACAGAGAAAAACTGTATACAGTGAGCCCATTCACTTCAAAATAGCTGCAGCAGCCTGATAGATGGAAAATATCAACCCGTATTCAGGCAGTCAATGCATTAATGAAACTCATACCAATCACCCAAACTAAAATAAAACCTATGTAAAGAAGCAGAGCAATTATGTTAAGTTTTATACATAAAGAAAACACCATAAATTCAGTGTTAGTCTGTATTCATAAAGATAAGATTGCCTTGCTTAATCCTGCGACCAATGTAAACTTTTGAAAAAACATCTGTTAATGAGGTAAGAAAACCTAACAGTTCCATCTACTGGTTCTTTGGCATACTACGCAGTCATTAAGAACAACCTCCAAACTGCTATGTTGAACAGACTCCTAACACTTTAAATTGCAATACGTATCCCCCCTCCCCATGATCTGATTTTGATTCAGTAAAGCTCAGGGAAAATTCATCTAGTGCCTTTGGAGATCAGTGTGTTCAAACAGACAGGCGTCAGTATTGTAGATGTACTTCATAGTATTACAGACCAAATGAAAAATTTAACATCGTGTATAATGTCTTACTATTTGTATTATTTTTACAGTCGACTCTTGCTAATTTGAACCTCAGTAAATCAAATTTTCCAGATAAAACTAATAAGCCTGCCCCTTGAGAAAAACCACTATAAATCAAATAAATCCTAAGCATTTTGCTACTCTCGATAAATCGAAGCGACTGTTGCTACAGATCACTCACAAACACACTATAATTCAAACTCAGTGACTGCATAAACTTGGTAGTCTGAACTGTTTCGTCACTTGTTTCTCTAACCGTTTCATCATTCAACTCTCTGTGACACTCCTTTGTTTACGCAACAACACACATGTACTGATTATTGAGTGGGGAAAAAAAAAGGATGTAATGAAAACTTTCAGGGTTCTGTCACCCAAGCAGTCAACAATTATGAAGCAGAAAGATTGGATTGCTGAAAACACATCACAAGAAGGGAGGAAGCAGACACATCAAGGCAAGTTCTTGCATCATGACGAATGCCTATTAACTACTTTAGTTAATGTAGAGGACAAAACATAATTGTTGGAAGTTATAAGCTTAAAGAAACGGCTGTCATTCCCTGTTAAATGTCTTTTGGTTGCTGCTACTGTTCTTATATAGATGTGCTGCCTTCTGTGACATCACTGATGTTCACTCCAGTGTCATGATTCAATCTTCCGATGGCCGGGTCCCAAGTTGTACTGAGATGTTTCCCTTTCATGTGGGTGTATGGTGACTGGACTGTAACACCATCAGTAGGAACACTGCATGGCAGATCTGTCAGTTTGATGTGGTCTTTTGTTCTTTTGGTCCGGCTACTCTGTACCATGGCCATGCACAAACTTATTCTTCTCGACTTTGTCTCCAGTCTGGGTGATGCTGGACAAGTGTGTCTCACTATTTCTAGCTACTGAATGGCAAACACATCTTCAGCGATAATCTGCTGTATTCTTTTAACTATTTACATCAATTGTGAAGACAGGTCTAATTATCAATAACTCATAACTTCAAATACATCATTCAATAAGTCTGACCACACCAGACTCAACTTAATATCTAAAATTTACCGTCTTCATGACACCTTCAAGGGGCATCGTCAAAGAACAAATGTCCACGTCCAGAAAGTGTTACCACGCCCACCGCATCGCGCCTTACACCTGCTGTGTTATGTCACAGCATACACACCATCTGCGCAGATAACAGACTGGGGTGTGCACACTATGGAAAATGTTTACAAAAGGCACTACCATCTTTCAGCATGATGAGCGTCATCAGTGGAACATAAGCCATTCTCACAAATAAATCCTGTTCACTACAGTACTTAGCTGCAGGCTCCCATCTTTATTGATGGTATTGTCACAAATTTTTCTCTCTATTGCTACTTTTAAGACTCTATCCCAGAAACTATTAGTCCGTATGATAACAGATGTCTCGTTGAATGCAATACGATATCCACTTTCTGGAGCATATTCGGCTATCACCAATTTCTCAGGGTATCAAAGGCAAAATATATCTTTTGTTCTAATCAGTGCTGTTCAACAGCACACACGGTCTGTCCATCATAAAACTGTTTACATCCACATGGCATTTTATATACTCCTGGCATTCTGAGACCTGCATCATCTTTCGCACACCTCATGAGTTGTTGAATTTTTGCTGCAGCCTGGTAGACCGAATCGATTTTATGCCTCTTTACAAGTTGCCTAATCTTTCCTGTTAATGAGTCACAGAACAGCAAAAATGAAAGGTTCTTTGTGTTCTCCGATGGTGTCTTACAGCTTGTGTGTTTTTGGAAACATGTCTTGCACAATCTGGCAGTGGTGACAGCTGTTTTCCTTAATTATTGACTGTAAGTGGCTCAGCTGCTTCAGTTTGGCAGGTCTTCAGCATCTGAGACAGCTTCTGCTCTATGCACCAAGTGCCTCAGAACAGAACATTTGTGCAACAGATTGTGATAGCTGTTAGAGTGCAGATATCGGTCTTTGTGGTTGGGTTTCTGGTAAACACAGTGGCTGAGACACCAATTGTCTTTACAGTGGATGATGACTTCAAACAACGGCAAGCACTATCTGTCTGCCTCCATCATTTACTTGATGTTGTCATGCATCATGCTGATGTGGTCCAAGATTCCCCCAGCTTTTCACATCTGAGACCAGACAAGGGCTATTGTTTACCTTATTTTTTTAAATGATACAGTTACTTAGATGTTTTGTTGATTCCACTGCGATCAGTCAGACTTTTGTTGAATTGAACTCTGAGTTATTTAAACTTTTTCTGAGGTCCATTGAACCTCAAACTGTCAAGAGTCCACTGTACAATCATGGAAGGAACACAGAAAAACAAGACAAACACTCTGAGAATGCACCTTGTAACAAAGGTGATTTCTTCCAGCTGTTATGTTTTCTCCTCCTCCCCCCCCCCCACCCCCTTTTTTGTGCCTATTTTGTGATATCTTTGATATGTCCAAGCAATGGAAAATCCAGGATGGATTGTAACAATAATATTAAAAGGATAGCTGCTACTCACCATATATCAGAGATGCTGAGTCACTGATAGGCTCAACAAAAAGACTGTCAAAAAGTGAAATAGAACAAACACACACACACACACACACACACACACACACACACACACACACACACACACACAGAGACCACAACCACAGTCTCGGGCTACTGAGGCCAGGCGAGACTGGCCCTGTGTGTGTGTGTGTGTGTGTGTGTGTGTGTGTATATTTCCAACGAAGGCCTTGTTGGCCAAAAGCTCACTTTCTGTCAGTCTTTTTGATGTATGTATCTGCAACTCAGTATCTTCAATATGTTCATTTATATAACATGCACATAGTACCTAAAAAGTTCATATAGACTCAGGGCACATTCAACTTAACCTTACAGCTTATTACCTTCTTTTGGTTATTTAGAATCCATAAGTGTGATCAATTTTCCTGAAAACTGCATTAATCATAAATTATCAGTAATTTCAGATTTTATTATCGTTATTCATAGGAAAATAAATATCTGATTACTGAACTGCTGAGAATGTAAATGCCAGTGTAATTCAATAGACATTATTACTGTAACTGAAAGTCCTTGTTATAACAAATATCCCTCCATATTTTGTTACTCAGAAGTGTAAATATTTAACTGAATTTGTTAAAAGCTAGTAAACAACATTAGCTAACTTCAGTTTTAATTATTGTAGACTTACAAAAGAGGCATTTTGGAAGCTATTTTAAGTCAATCTGTGGAAGTTTATGAAATCTACGAGATCTACGTCTGCAATATTGGGAAATTTAGCACAGATGAGTTAATACAATATACAAGTCAAGGTATCAACAGAGTTTTATCTAAATTGTGTGTCCGGAAGTTTATTCAATAATTCAATGACTCTTTTTATGATTGACTGTGAACTTATAATTACTTTCATTAACAGCATTGAACTTTACTAACAGCTAATGAATGCTTACTGTGTCAGTAGGATTAGGTGAAGAACCGTGTTGTTTCCAATAGTTAGTTACTTTGCACATAGAGTTTGTACTGATTTGACTGTTAGATCGAAAGACAGTGTTTTAAGATTTTCATACAGTGGCTGTGTTAATTTTATGTTTGTCACACATGAACTTTTGTGAATAGTTATTTTAGTGGTAGATTACTGCACTCAATATTATAGGACATCAACTGAGTTTAGTATTTGGCTATACGTTTACCTGTGCATAATTTAAGTAGACGAGACTCTAACTGCTCATAAACAGAATTTCATTCAGCATCCAAGAGCAGTTAAAGTGTGTGAACCGGAAACCTGGTGTAGACTACATTACTGACAATCTAGAGTCAGTCTTTGAGGTGCATCTACCTTAGCACTTACTTTTTTTAGTTCTGTTAAATTATGTTTTTCAGGAAGAGGCTAGTTGCAACAGTTATGGAGCAGTGTCTGCTCAGTGTAAACTGGATATAGATAGTCCTACCATTTACTTATAAAATAGTTACTTCCAATCATTAACCTCGAGACATCGTAAAGCATGTCATAAGATAAAGCAAAGGAAATATATCACACAATAATTTAGTGATGTTGGAGTCAGATTTATATTACTAGGATTGTGTATACAAGCAGTTTATGAAGACACAAGGACTAAACTTTTAACTTACCTGTAAATGTTGGATACAAATTACACAAACAAAAAAAGAAAACAAATTAAAAATATTAAGAGTAATTTATTTAAATAACAATCTGACTTACAAATTCCTCTATTTTGTACCACAATTCAGTGCCATTTGTTTTTCTTGTCATAAAGCAAGAAAAAATATTTATCTACAACATGAGTAACATGCAATTGAGAATCATATTCACAGACTGAAACTAATGTTTAGTACATTAGAATACATACAAATGTTATTTCTTTGTAAGCAAGTATTCATACATGCAATTCAATGTGGGCACACATGAAGACGCAGGTAGAAAGTGATGGATACTTAATATAGCGCCCCCCCCCTCCCTCTCTCTCTCTCTCTCTCTCTCTCTCTCTCTCTCTCTCTCTCTCTGTGTGTGTGTGTGTGTGTGTGTGTGTGTGTCATTTGTTACAAAATTCTAGAAGACTTCCAAATATTTAAGTGCTTTGTTCAATTACTGATTAGATTACAGCTGCGAGATGAGGCCAACAACATACTTCTCCAGTACAAAATCACCATCAGTTGGCACCTGGAGGCTTATTAGAAACATTGACTTATATTCGTGATTTAAGAATCGACAATATCTTACCAAATAAACTAGAATCTATTTGGACATCACAGTTTCTCAACTAGACTTAATGTTTCAAAATATTGTGTCATGATGTTATTCCAGACTTCATTCTTCCAAGAAACAAAAATACACACAACAGTCAGTAACAATAAATGTTTATATACATCTTTTTACACACCTGATTATTTTTCTAGTTTTTTTTTTCTATTTACACTTATTGTGGTTTCAACTTACACACTGTCAAAAATATTATAACATTCATTCTTAAGTTTATTGTTTGCCTCCTTTCTACAGTCTGTTTTCAGTGAACTATTGATATTTCTAGTAACTTCTGGAACTTGTACGGCACTTTAACAATGGACTATAATACATCTTATTTATACATATACTATGCAACAAAATCTCTATATCTTGCTATCTCTAAAAAAATAACTAGAATAATTCTGCAGTTTAGGTGACTTATACTGTCTGATAATAGTGTAAGTTACAATAAGGCATATGACAGTGTTGTTAGTTTACAATTTATGTTTTATTTTAAGATTATGAAACAAATGAGGTCATAGTTATCAATAAGAAAAACAACATCTATTGTCTGACAAAGTTGGAGCCTGTCAATAATGCTATAAGCCAAGAAGGCAACAATATGTAAATTTGTGTGTCATTTCTTAAATATTTTCTGATGCCATTATATTATCAGTTAGAAAATAAGAGGTAACTTCTTCCTAAAACAGGCACAATTGGGTAACATTTCAAAACTGCAATTCATCACAACGTAGTTGGGCTAACTTCCCAAACATTTGTCAATCTGACTAAAATAAAATTTAATACATCCGTCACAAAAACCATTAAGTAATTCATGTGGGTACAGGTGCCCACTTTTTGTTTTGTACAATACACTTCGTATTTCATACTTTTATTATGCTTCATGCGGTGATTCACCGAGTATCTGCACGATCCAGTCGTGGACGAACTTGACCAGTCTGTGGTCGATGCGTAGGCTATATGGGCTTGTACAGCAAAGTTGTGACATATTTCTTGCGATATCTGTGTGTTGCACTCAGCACCATAACACCGTCTTTGATTGACAAAGCGTACAGGTGGTTGAGCATTACATGATTTGGTTCGGGCAGCAATGTTGGCTCACACTATAAACAGAACAAAAGACATTGTAATCCTGCATGAATAAGAATAATCCAATATCAGTGACTAAGTTCTCCTCTAATTTGAACAGAATAAAACCTAATTAACTTAGGACACCCTGGCATAGCCTGAAACTATATCAAAATGCGCTGTGACAAGAATTTAATCAAGATAGGTGGAAAATGAGCTGTGCAACTGCAGGCTACACTTCTGTCCCTTTTCACATAGTACAGCCAGCAGATTACATCATTTTCTAAGCTATGTTTTTCATTTAGTAGTAAGCGCAATGTCAGAGGAAATGGAACACAAGGGTTGTCCACAAAGTAAGTTCCATTTCTATTTCCATCTGACTCAAGGAGAAGAAATGTACACCATTTTCAGATCGCTGCTGCTGATGTGTGCTTTGTAGTGCTTCTTTATAATGTCAGCCATAATTGAAAATGCCGCCACATGAGAAATCAGATCTGTGATTCATTTTCTAAATGCAAAGAACGTTAAACCAAAGGAAATTCATCAGCAAATCTGCGAGGTTTATGGACAAAATGCTGCGAGTGATTCAATGGTTAGAAGATGGTCAGACTGTCAGTGAAGGATGTGATCAAGTGCATGACGATGATAGAAGTGGACACCCGTCTGTGGTTACTGATGAACTGGTTCACACAATTGAAGAGAAGATTAAGCACAACCGTAAATTTACACTTAGTGCCCTTGCCATGAAAGTTCTGCAAATCTCACGATCACTAATTCATGAAACTGTTACTGAGAAACTAAAATTTCAAAAACTTTGCTAACATTGGGTACCCAAAATTCTTACTGAACAACACAAAATCAACGGATGGGCAGTGTACTTCAGTTTTTGACATGCCACAATGAAGAAGGCAATGGTTTTCTTTCTCAGATAGTCACGAGGGATGAAACTTTGGTATCGTACGACACCCCTGAAATAAAGCGACAATCAACGGAATGGAGGTACACTTCATTCCCAATGAAGGTCAAGCCTAAACAAATCTTGACACATCAAAAAGTTATGTTTACCATTTTTTGGGACAGAAAAGGCATTTAGCTGATTGATTTCTTACCATGAGGCCAAACAATCAATGCACATGGTTACTGCGAGACCATTAAGAAATTGTGCCACGCGGCAGCATTTTCCATTACGGCTGACATTATAAATAAGCAGACACATGTCTGCTTGTGTCTGTATATGTGTGGATGGATATGTGTGTGTGTGCGCGAGTGTATACCCGTCCTTTTTTTCCCCCTAAGGTAAGTCTTTCCGCTCCCGGGATTGGAATGACTCCTTACCCTCTCCCTTAAAACCCACATCCTTTCGTCTTTCCCTCTCCTTCCCTCTTTCCTGATGAGGCAACAGTTTGTTGCGAAAGCTTGAATTTTGTGTGTATGTTTGTGTGTCTATCGACGTGCCAGCGCTTTCGTTTGGTAAGTCACATCATCTTTGTTTTTAGATATATTTTTCCCACGTGGAATGTTTCCTTCTATATATATATATATATATATATATATATATATATATATATATATATATATATATATATATAAAAACAAAGATGATGTGACTTACCAAACGAAAGCGCTGGCACGTCGATAGACACACAAACAAACACAAACATACACACAAAAAATTCAAGCTTTCGCAACAAACTGTTGCCTCATCAGGAAAGAGGGAAGGAGAGGGAAAGACGAAAGGATGTGGGTTTTAAGGGAGAGGGTAAGGAGTCATTCCAATCCCGGGAGCGGAAAGACTTACCTTAGGGGGAAAAAAGGACAGGTATACACTCGCACACACACACATATCCATCCACACATTACAGACACAAGCAGACATATTTAAATATGTCTGCTTGTGTCTGTAATGTGTGGATGGATATGTGTGTGTGTGCGAGTGTATACCTGTCCTTTTTTCCCCCTAAGGTAAGTCTTTCCGCTCCCGGGATTGGAATGACTCCTTACCCTCTCCCTTAAAACCCACATCCTTTCGTCTTTCCCTCTCCTTCCCTCTTTCCTGATGAGGCAACAGTTTGTTGCGAAAGCTTGAATTTTTTGTGTGTATGTTTGTGTGTCTATCGACGTGCCAGCGCTTTCGTTTGGTAAGTCACATCATCTTTGTTTTTAGATATATTTTTCCCACGTGGAATGTTTCCCTCTATATATATATATATATATATATATATATATATATATATATATATATATATATATATATATATATATATATCGAACGAAAGCGCTGGCAGGTCGATAGACACACAAACAAACACAAACCACACACAAAATTCAAGCTTTCGCAACAAACTGTTGCCTCATCAGGAAAGAGGGGAAGGAGAGGGAAAGACGAAAGGATGTGGGTTTTAAGGGAGAGGGTAAAGAGTCATTCCAATCCTGGGAGCGGAAAGACTTACCTTAGGGGGTAAAAAGGACAGGTATACACTCGCACACACACACACACACACACACACATATCCATCCACACATATACAGACACAAGCAGACATATTTATAGACAACGTGGAATGTTTCCCTCTATATATATGTGTGTGTGTGTGTGTGTGTGTGTGTGTGTGTGTGTGTGTGTGTAAGTCTTTCCACTCCTGGGATCGGAATGACTCCTTACCCTCTCCCTTAAAACCCACATCCCTTCGCCTTTCCCTCTCCTTCCCTCTCCTTCCCTCTTTCCTGATGAAGCAACCATGGGTTGCAAAAGCTTGAATTTTGTGTGTGTGTTTGTGTTTGTTAGTGTCTCTATCAACATACCAACGCTTTCATTTGGTAAGTTACATCATCTTTGTTTTAGATATATTTTTCCCATGTGGGATGTTTCCTTCTATTATATTCATATCACTAATACAATCAGTTAGAAAAGAAGAGATGAATGTAAGTGAAGTTAGTACTATCTAAAAAGACACTAAAATTAGTGAAGCTGTCAAAACAAAAACTGAAGTTTGTAAACTCAGTAGTATTGAACATACACATCATCAGGAGGTACATACTGATTTAATATCTAAAGAGACTTGTTAACATAATAATACTATTTCCAACATGGAATCCATTTGTAAAGACCATGCAAGTGTGATCCAAGTTAATTTGATGGGTGTTGTGGAGAAGGTAAAAAAAGTAAACAAGTAGTGAACAAAACTGTGACCATTACTGTCACTAAACTTACTGGAAGAGTTAAATCTAAAGTAAAATTGCAATGTGATTGAGACAAAAGAATAAGCGCATCAGTGAAAGTGATGCAGTCTGTTTCATTACTGTAGGCAAAGATCATGCTTTGTCAACAAAAAGGAACATGTGGTCACTGACCTTCATGCATCAGTTAGAGCTTAACAATCAGATTACATGGAGACAACAAAATAAAGTTTCCTAAAGACTGCATTTACACAGAAGGTCGCTCAAATGAGAACCTTGGTTAATAAAAATATGCACAGGGTTGTTGATTTGTAGGTGAATGTAGTAGATGGCCAAGATTTGTGCTCCCAGGGCACACTCGTGCTCTGCAAGTGCACATGTGTCTGCTGATTGCTCCACCATGGCATTATTCTGAGTAGGTGTACTTGTGAGATGGCATTATGCCATATGCTGCACACTATTTAAAAAGGTGTGTTCGACTGCTTCTAGGAGGTGAATATTGCAGCACACTTTCATCAGCAGGTTCTCCAACTTTTTATTTTTCAGCCAGCAAGAACTTTCATTACTTGAGTAAATAAATATATTATATAGTCAGAATTGCCACAAGTTCTGGAAATCAGGGAATATCGGGAATTTCAAACATGTCAGGAAAGTCAGGGAACTATCATGGAAATTAGGAGAAAAAAAAAACACTGGAAAAATATCATTTTCATATCAATAGATGAAATGGTTTGTTGTCAGATATGTCACGAACCGTCGCTGCCTGGAACAGCTGAGTACATGCACTGCTTCCCTACTCCCCTTATTCTTACTACTTATCCCTTTTATACAACTCCCCTCAGCTTGCAATCAGTGCTGCCACCACTTCTTGCCAATAGCATAGCAGCTGCTGATGAGAGGCAGGGAGGTTTGAGGAGTGGTTTGTTTGGATCTGAATCTCTGACACTGTTGACACAGTGGTTGGAGACAGCTGACATGTGTACACGATATCAGTCGGGCTCCACAGCCACATTGTGAGGGTGACTCGTTGTGCAGAGAAAACAATAGCCAAGCCTGGTATGACCAACTCGTAGAAGGCATAAGACAGTGGACTCCTTTAGAGAGGAGCGGAAGAAAGAGTACCAAATTGCAGTAGTCTCTTAGAGTGTACAGAGTTTATTACTGAGAGCAGTAGCAAACCAGGTGTCACTCCACTTTTGGGCAAAGAGAGATTTGGTGTGGATCCGCATATCTGCACCTGGAATCATGAAAGGGAATGGGGGGGTGGGGTATCTGCCTCTCTAGCCAAATGGTTAGTTAGTACATTTCCTGGGATGTCACATGACTTGGGACTCAGAGAAAGACAACTGAGCAGGTGGCACAGGTAAGGGCAGAAAGGAGGTCATGTATAGCAGAGACTAAAGGGTGACGTGGGTAACATCAGCCTATAGCCTGCAGGCTGCTCATTGAGTTGAAACTTATTATAACACTGTGGGGGGAGTCCTGGGTAACAAAATGGAGGGCCCTGTTAATGGCTACCACCTCTGCTGTAAACACACTAAATGATCCCAGTGGTAAATGGTTTTCCATGCCAGTAGGAGACATAAAAGCATATCCCATCCTATCTGTCATTTTAGAACCATCTGTGTAGAAGATGGTAGCACCCTGGAATTCCTCAAGGATGGAACATACAAGATGGTGACAGAGACCTTAGGACCCTGGAATAGGTCGGTAATAATCTGTGGTCTAGGTGGAAGGAAATACATGGGGCACATCCCAATGAGTGGAGATGGAGATCCTGACAGAGAGAACTGAGATACAATTCAACTGGCAATCCCACCCGGGGGCGGGTATCATGAGGGAGACATCCCTCATTTGCAAAGAAGCCAGGGTACATGGAATGGTCAGAGAATCGTCCAATGGTGATAGCGTAAGTAACCAGGAGTTTGTTCTGTCATATTTGTAGAGGGGGAATCCCGGCTTCTGCGAGGAGACTGTTGACGGGACATGCGAAAAGCACCAATAGCCAGATGCGTGCCCAATGATGCACAGGATCAAGCAGTTTCAGAGTGGAAGGAGCTGCTGAGACATAAACCTGACTACTGTAATCTAATCTGGACAAAATCAGAACATGGTAAAGATGGAGAAGGGTAGCACGGTCTGCACCCCAACATGCATGGACCACAAGGCAGAGAGCATTAAGCTTCCACAAGCTTGTAGTCTTTAGGTGGCGAATATGGGGCAGCCACGTCAGGTGCTGGTTGCCTAAATAAAGTTCTGGATCAGGGTGTACTGTGGATCGATAGCAAAAATGCATAACACGTATTTTGGAGGGAGAAAACTGGAAGCCATAGGAGAAAACTCACACAGAGGCCCATTGGATGGTGCCCTGGAGCCAGTGTTCAGCAGATGCTACCTACTGGGAGCTACATTAGATGATGCAAAAATTGTTGACTTACAATGCCGAGGTAACCAGTGGCCCAACAGAGTTTAGAAGCCCATTGATGGCTATGAGGAAGAGTGTGACACTTAACACAGAACCCTTTCGGATACCATTCTCCTGACTCAGGAGTGCTGAGCGGAGTGCTTACTCGAACCCAGAAGAGACCATTAGATAAAAACTTGTGGATAAAAATTGGAAGGGGGCCGCAAAAGTCCCAGTCATGGAGGATAACTAAAATGTGATGGTGACAAGCTGTTCTTATGCCACATGTGGGTCAAAGAAGACCACAACAAAGTGCATAAGGTTAGTAAAAATATGTTGGATTGCTGTTTCCAAACTGAATAAATGATCAGCTGGAGATAGTTCTCCCCAGAAGCCACACTGATACGGGGTCAATATGTCCCGAGATTTGAGTAACCAACATAATTGGAAGCTAACCATACTCTTGAGCAGTTTACAAAGTATGTTGTGGTCAGGCTAATTAGGTGGTAGCTGTCAAGAGATGTTTGGGTTCTTTCCTGGCTTAAGGGGATAACTATGCTGTTTTGTCATTATGAGGGGAATACAGCAGTGAGCCAAATACAGTTGAAGGCACTGAGATGTTGCCTGTGGGTAATGTCGAAGTGTTTAATCATCTGGTTGTAGTTATAATCCAGGCTGGGGGCCGATTCATGTGAATAGGTAAGAGTGTGCAAGAACTCCCATTCAGTGAAGGGTTTGTTATTGGGTTCAGCTTGGTGAGGGTTAAAAAAAAGGGGGGGGGGTCTGTTCAATTCGGCATTTCTGCCGGAGAAAAGTAGCATGATAGGAAGAGGATGTCAATGTTGTCACAAAGTGTGTCGCAAGGTGTTCTGCAAGGACTGATGGGTCAGTGCACAGAGCAATTGTCACTGGTGGCCCGGAAGGCTATGGAGCTTGCACCAAACCTGTGATGAAGAGGCATACATCCATGGGAAGGAAACATAGAACTCCCAGTACTACTTTTTACTCTGCTTTAATAAGACAGCAAGCCTTAGCACTCCGAGATGCTTAAAAGGGATAAGGTTGGTCTGTGAAGGGTGTCGTTTAAATCACTGCAGCACCTGTCAATGGTCCTGGATAGCAACTGCTATGCCATTGGTCCACCACGGTACCAGTCAACGGCATGAGGGACCTGTAGATAGGGGGTTAGCATCACCAGCACCATGAAGAATAGTGGCAGAGACGCCATGCATGACCGCATCAGTGCAATTCGAGAGAGATGTGTTGAAGTGAACAGCAGATGTATACAAAGGGCAATTGGCTCTGTGGAATGTCCATCGTGGGGGCCTGTCTGCCTGGCAGTGGAAGGAGAATGGCAATATCACCGGGCAGTTATCACTGTCACAAACGCCGTCTGTCTGATCATAATACTGGTCATTGTACAGAACATAAGAAGATGCCAGAGTGTGCCTAAATAGCTCAGTAACTTCACTTACAAACGTAGGGAAGCCACGAGCACAGGGGAGGAGATTATGAGATCAGTAGCAGTAAAGGTGCCATGAGTGACACTGAAGTGGGTAAGGGAACCATCATCGAGGAGAGACAAATCAAAGTCTGTAATAAGTTGGTCTATTAGAAGACCCCTACCTGTCGAAGTCTCACTCTCCCATACAGGGTGGTGTGAACTGAAGTCCCCGAGGAGGAGATATGGGGATGGGAGATGTATTAAGGCAGACAGTTCAAGTGGCCTGCCTGGAGGGAGGTAGACAATGCAAATGGTGATTGCTGGGATCATTTGCATGCAAACTACTATTGCTTACAGGTTGGTGTAAAGACGGATCCAGTGACTAATGACATTGGTGCGAAGCAAAGTGCAGACCCCTCCAGATGCTATCCTGGGGCCGGCACAGTTCTGACAGAATGCATGATAATAATGAAACATTGGAGAGTGGTCATCATGGAAGTGCATTTCTTCAGTGCAAGACAAAATGCAGAATAAGGGGAAACAAGGTGTGGTGTTTCCGGCAAGCGATAATAACATTTGTTGCAATTCCACTGGATTAGTATGTGGTGAGAGTCCAGGTTAGACATAAAGAATCAAAGAGGAGGTCATGTCGCCTGGGCAGTGGCCATCACTGACAAGGACAGGGTGACAACCATAAATACGATGTTAGACTCAGGTTGCAAAGTGGGAGATGGCACCTCGGGGGGCACCTGGGAGGCGTTGTCCTGGTACTTATGTTTCTTCTTCTTCTCTTTCTGAGGATGAGAAGGGGCACGGCACAGAGGAAGAGCAGGCTTCTGCAAGATCTGGGACCAAAAGAGAGCAAGCAACCTTGGGAGCATAAAGACGGTGCATCTCGTGGCTGAAATGTGGTAATAGGCTTCTGGCCTGCGAGATACCAAGGGTGGGGCCCCAATGGAGAGCCCCCTCACTAGTGGGTGCCGAAGAAGGGGCACACTTCTTCAGCCAGGGAGGGGGAGCAGCACCTGTAGGGGAGAGCATGGGAATCGAGGGGAGGGGGAGGGGAAGGGGGAGGGCAACTGGAATGGGGTAAGAAAGAGGCAGGAGGGATAAAAGATGTAATAGGGGCAAAAGTAGAAAAAGTGACACTTGATGGAATCGATCATATTTCTGCTGAGCCTCAGCATAAGATGGGCAGTCCAGGGACTTGTATTCTTGGTTCTTCTTTCTCTCTTGTAATTTGGGCAATCTGGCTAGGGTGGAGAGTGGCGGTCACAACAATTTACACACATAGGTGGCAGAATACAGGGGCTGCCCTCCTGGAGTGAGTGTCCACAGCCACCATACAGAGGGTCTGCCGTACAGTGGGAAGACGTATGCCCAAAACGCATGCACCAAAAGCACCTCTTGGGTGACATCACATTTGGCTTCACATCACTGAGGTAACACACGACCTTGACCTCCTCTGGGAGTGAATCTCCCTCGAAAGCCAGAATAAAGGCACTAGTATCGGTGCGGTTGTCTTTAGGACCCTTCTGCACATGTCAACAAAGTGAACACCATATACTCCAGATTAGCCCAGAGTTCATCAGTTTGCATGATGAGGTCCCAATGAAAAATCACTCCCTGAACATATTTAGTGACTGCTGAGGGGTAATAAGACACCAGGACATCACCAAGATGATTACAAACCAAGAAGAGATGCAGATCTGGCAGCAGAAGCAGCTTTGATCAATAGGGAACCCGACTGCATTTTACTGAGAGACTCCACTTTGCCAAATCTCTTCTCAATGTTCTAAACAAGAAACAACAGCTTTCCAACAGTGGGTGTGTTTCCATCCATCCTAGTACAGACCAGGTAGTGGGGAAAGAGTTTCATCCCAAGACAGAGAGCCTTGGCCCTCCTCCCGGATGGTAGCCAGGGAAGTGAAGGCTGCAGGGTCACATGAAGCAGCATACAATGAACATTTACCAATCAGAGAGATGTTCATTTGAGAACGTCCAGCTATTTGCAGCTTGATATGCTTCATATGCCAAGCATCCGCCCCAATACCACCTACTCCAATGAGAGCCTCTCCCCATGGGCACCACCCAGGCACAGCAATGGCCACCTCGCATACATGGGGAGGGTATCAGTAGTGTGATCCCTGCATTGTCAGAGGGTTCAGCCAGATGGGTACATAACAGCCCACTACACAGACTGGCTACACATGCTGGTGACCTAGCGCAGTGTAGGGGGCTACAGCAGGGAAGGAAATTGGGGGGGAGGGGGGAGGAATCCACGCTACAGACACTAGGGACAGAATTCTTCCCCAAATGGCTCACACTAAAAACAGAAAGTTTAGAAGTGGAGGTCAAACCCCAAGAGGGGTTGGATGAAGAGAACAGGCGGGAGGAACAAAATTGCAAGCAATACACGGAACCAGGTGGATAACCAAGTCAACATAAATCAAAACACCAAGAGAGGGGAAGGAGGGGGGCAGTGGGAAAGGAGTGAGGAGAGGGAAGGAGGAACACAGTGAAGGCAATGCAGCCAGGGAATGAAGAATGGGCTGCAATAGCTTGGGCCCCCATTTGTATCATGTACAAACTCACCAAAGAGCCGTGAGCCCCCGGGTGGATTTTGGCATTGAACAATGTGGCATCTCACAAATCGACTGCTTTGCTCTAGTGGCATCTGGATGTAACCTTCATTTTCCTCTTTCTCCTCACTCCTCATCCCCACTCACCGCTGCACTTGAAGCAGTTGGCAGGAGCGTAGCTGGAGCAATTGCGCTTGATGAGCGTTGTTTGGTCATGCCTAGTATATATGATAGAATTTCATTGCACCAAACATTGTTCAGATAAAACCCCAAAGGGCATTACACCCTTTGCAATGTTTGGACACCAATGACCACCAGGCACTAAAGTTAGGGGACTGTCATATAGCATGGGGCTACCTGTGGCCCGAAAGAAGTCACTAACCCACTGACAGCAAAAAGGGAGTGTGTGCTTCTCTGGGTTGAAAAAAGTTGAGGAAATGGTTGTGACTTTTGCATAACTGATCATCATATCAATGGAATGTAGGCATTCATGTCTTCTTTTGTGCCTCAGTATAAGACAGATGGTCAATAAAAGTACCATCCTGTATTTTATTTTCTTTCTTGAAGCCCGAGCGAAGCAGTGAATATGGAGGATGGTGTTCAACGCAACTGATGCAAAAAGAATGGTTGTCAACAAGAGCTACAAAAAGAATGGTTGTCAACAAGGGCTACAAAAAGAATGGTTGTCAACAAGGGCTACCTTTGTGGATTGATTGTCCGCAGTTGCCTTGTTTTGGTCTGCCATACAAAGGGATGATATATGATCAAAGGGTAAACATTGGAAGCACTTCATGGGTAGTGAGAAGTAAGGTTTCACATCACACCTGTACACCATGACTACATTTTGCTGGGAGGACATTCCCTTCAAAGGCTACGATAATGGTGCCTATATCTGTCCAGTTATCCTTGGGACATTCGTCAACACGTCAGACAAAATTTACAGTAACAGTTCAAGCATGGCCCATAGCTCCTCAAATGTTTGGCATGTAGGGTCAGTGGAAGATGAGTCCTTGGACTATATCTGAACTCCTGTGTGGGCAATGGTCATGGTATGCCACCCATACGCTTGAAGTGCTGCAGATTGCACAGCAGAGGAGGCTTTGATCAATAGAAATCCATTGTATATTTTTCCTAAAGACTCAACTTCTCCAAATTTGTCTTCAATATGTTCCATAAAAAATAACAGCCTTGTCGCATTAAAAGTGTCCCAATCAGTTTAGTACATACCAAAAATCGCTTAAATTGTTTCATTCCCAGATGTCTAGCTTGTCCCTCTTCCATGGTGCAGTCAGGGCAGGGAAAGCAGTACAGTTATAAGTGTCCACATTAAGATGTCTGGGCCCGTCTGACGAACAGTTAGATCAGAACCACCATTGTTTTGGTGCAATTTGGTACGTTTCATGTGTGAAATGTCAGACATAATGCCACCTACTTCAGCCAAGGCATCTTCCCAGGGGTGCCACCCAGCCGCAGTAAAGGCCATCTGGCATGACAGTTACTGGAGTGGGTTGGGTTGTTTGGGAGGAAGAGACCAAACAGAGAGGTCATTGGTCTCATCGGATTACGTAAGGATGGGGAAGGAAGTCAGCCGTGCCCTTTCAAAGGAACCATCCTGGCATTTGCCTGGAGCGATTTAGCGAAATCACGGAAAACCTAATCAGGATGGCCAGATACGGGATTGAACCGTCGTCGTCCCAAACGTGAGTTCACTGTGTTAACCACTGCGCCACCTCGCTCGATGGACAGTTATTGCCGAAGGTCCTGATGCTCCAGGAAGATGGGAATATACTCCTTAGCAAGCATGGGGAGTTAGCAGCTCTGGCATCATCAGTGTGACTCCTGTGTTGTCAGTGAACTCAACCGAATGGGTGCTTTACAGCTCCACCACATCAGATTGGCTACTTCATTGGCTTTGAAGCGCATATAAGGGTCTACTCAGGTATGGTGCACTTAATACCACGTGCAGTAGGCACTATTTAAAATGATCTTTCCCAGTTACCTCCCACTACACAAAATATATGGAAAATGAAGGAGACTAAAAATGAATTCAGCCGAAAGGTGAGATAAAGTACTTGAATATTCCTCAGAAAGGAAAGCAAAACACAGAAAATAGCCAGGTCATTGCCAAAGGGTGCCACCTTTAGAAACAGAATATGAGAAGGAAGGACAGCCAGAGATGTGAAATCGCAGCACAATAAATGAACAGCATGATGCTGTGTTCCGGCGTAATGACAAGTGCCGGCACGATGATTAAGAACAGAAGAGCAGAGAGGGCTGTGAGACATCAGTCAATAGTAGGCTGACTAGGAAGACACCAAGACAGGAGTGGTATCTACACAAAGAGAAAGTAAGCGCGGTGCCACCCAGCCGCTGCCGGACTGGACAACAAGCCATCATACAAACGCTACAGCTGTGACTTATGAACTGAATTTTTTTGCTTGCACTGAAATTGTATATACCAAAGGACATTGATTATTTGAATGTTGCTATTTGCTTGCGACACACCTTTGTGAATACACAAAGTTAAATATTGTCAATTTAACTCACTGTAATAAATTCTATTAATATGATTTGCTTGAACTGTTTAGCGACCCCAGAAAACAGCTTCCTAGGCACCCTAATTTAGACGAGGGGTCAGGATACTACACCAAGTCCTTGCCAAGAAATTCACAGTGTCTTCCATTCTAACAAAGAACAGGGGCTAGAGAGCTTGTGTTTTTGGCAGACTGATGACTACAGTGAGACAGCAAAGTAGGTAAGCACATATAAAAAGGGCTTTTTGTTATATGTCCTTTCAGCTGCTAACTTTGGCTGCTGCCTACTGTGTTTACGAATCATATTAAATATGCAAAAGTACTGCTTTGTCAGGTCAATGCTGATGGAAAATTTGTGTTAGGCTAATTACCACAGCAAAATGGTCAAGCCATAACCTGTGTGACAGGGTACTGATGATTGGTAAATTAGCCATGGCAATAGGGCCGCAAGAATCCAGTGGAATTATGTTACAAGAGTTATGGACAAAAATGAGAAAACCACCACTAAAAATGAGGGATTCTTTGCAAGCATTATAACAGATGAGTCTCTGGAAGTATTTAATAATATGCAAACTGAAGAACAAAACTACTACAGATAGAAACCAAAGAAAAATTTGGAATAGGAATTAAAGTTCAGGGAGAAGTAATAAAAACTATGAGATATGCCAATGACTTAATTCTACCAGTGACAGCAAAGGACTTGAAAGAGCAGTTGAATAGAATGGACACTGTCTCAAGAGGAAGATATAAGATGAACATCGACAAAAGGGAAAAAAAGGATAATGGAATATATTCACATTAAATCACGTGATGATGAGGAAATTAGATTTGGAAATGAGGCATTTAAATTAGTAAATGAGTTTTGCTATTTGGGTAGGTGATGGCCAATGTAGAGAGGATGTTATATGTAGACTGGCAATGGGGCAAGAAATTCATTCCTGAAGAAGAGAAATTTGTTAACATTGAATGTAGAGTTAAGTATAAGGAAGTCTTTTCTGAAGGTGTTCGTCTGGAGTGCAGCCTCGTATGAAAGAGAAACATGGATGATAAGCAGTTTCGACATGAAGAGAATAGGAGCCTTTGAAATGTGGTGCTACAGAAGAAAGCTGAAGATTAGATGGGTAGATCAAATAGACCAAATAACTAATGAGGAGGTACTGAATAGAAGCAGGTAGAAAATAAGTTTGTGGCACAACCTGACTAGAAGAAGAGTACAGTTGATAAGATACATATTGAGACATTGAGGATCACCAATTTAGTACTGGAGGGAAGTATAAGGGATAAAAATTGTAGAGGTGCATAAGTAAGCAGACTCAAATGAATGTAAGTTGCAATAGTCATTTGAAGATGATGAGGCTTGAACAGTATGGAGTAGCATGGAGAATAGTACCAAAAGATTACAACTGCAACATCAAAAACAACACCAGAAATTATCATGTCACTCAATGACTCAAAACTGTGTGTAGGCACTAGCATTTCCTTTCCATCATGAGTGCTAATCAACAACATCAACATTGCTTATTTAAAAGACATTGCCTTGACAGTAACTAACATAGAAAATTTTATACTCTACATCCCATGAAAGTTTTAATCATTGTATTGGTACATATAGTAACACTAACTTACAAGCTCAAAATATAAACTTGTATAAAAGGAGAAACTGTTAAAAATCATGAAGTATCTTTGATTTTCTTCCTTCTCATAACAGATAGGTTCCTCTTAGGACTGGATTTTAGTGACATGAACACCACCCCAAACTTCTCCAATCAACTCCTCTATCTCTATTGCTCGAAAAACTAGGAGTGTTGTGTTCTTCTGTAGATTGGCGGTGCTGGGAGTAGTATTCCAGTTAAGTAAGTACTGGTCAACATATCTGCCTTTTTGTGAAAATGTAAAATTTCTTATACCATTGTTATGTAATCAGAATACGACATGGATTGCCTGTATAATACAGTAAAAGTCTTGCTAACATAAAATCTATCTTACAATATTCAAAACTAGACTGACTTACCGAGAGTGGTGTGTCCTTATTCAGTATCACCTGAAGCAAGTGTGGAGGCAATATTGGTGGCCCTGATACTTTTTCCCATGGCTTGTTGGCTGGAATTTCCTGCGAGTATTCACCTAGAGCAAACAATAAAAAAGGGGATTAAAGGAAAAAAATTAACTTTAGCCCAAGAATATGAGGCAATCTGTGAAAATTAAATAGCTGTAATACTTACAAAATAATCATCTACCACTGCCAGAAAGAAGAAACCCATAACCCCCCCCCCCCCACACACACACACACACACATACACTGTTGATTCATTCATTCAAATTCATTTGCTCATTCATTGTGTTCTGTATGTCCCATGAGACTCTTCAGAAATGGATTGAGTCAAGATACTCATTAACATGACACAAGCACGTAACAGCAACTTTGTTTGTATTCCGTATTAACAATAAAATAACACTACGCTGCTTCATGTTTATGCCAGCAAAATTAATCAAGTTATTCAGAAAGAAAGCTGCCAGTTTGCAAAAAAAACTGCTGCTTCTTCAGTTATACTAAACAGATGATTATTTCCTATTGGCAGCTTTATGTTTACTGAAGTAGATTGCTATTTTTCAAGGAAAACAGCTATTTTACTGAATAATGCTTAGAGTACATAACTACTTCTCATGATGCTTTACAATGAACATTGCTACTTTCCATGTAGCAAATAGAACTTTTCAATTCTTCAGTCCAGATATTCATATAATTTACAGATTGATTGGCTCATGAGGTATGTTTTGAACTTTCATTTCAACTGATTTGGAATTCACAATTTCTTGCTTTATTTCAGATGGTAGCTTGTTGAGTAAATTTGTGCCAGAGGATGTAACTCCATTCTGAACCCTTGACAAGGAGGCAGAGACCACATGCAAATTAGTTTCATGTCTTATTATGACTACGAACATCACATTTCAGTGGAAATGAACTTTTCTTGTCAGTGGAAAAAACCATTAAGGAATAAATACACTGGAAAATTAGTGTCACAATACCAAGATCACTGGAGGGCTTCTGCAAGATACAATATTCTTCCAGTGTGTGTGTGTGTGTGTGTGTGTGTGTGTATTCCGTATTAACAATAAAATAACACTACTCTGCTTCATGTTTATGCCAGCAAAATTGATCAAGTTATTCAGAAAGAAAGCTGCCACTTTGCCAGTGTGCTGAATAAATAAATTAAACAATGGAAAATCCAGGATGGAATGTAACAATATCAGAGAAGGAAAGTTGCTACTCACCATATAGTGTAGATGCTGAGTCGCCATAGGCACAACAAAAAGATTCATACAATTAAAGCTTTCGGCCATTAAGACCTTTGTCAGCAGTACACACACACACACACACACACACACACACACACACACAGTCCCAGCGCTGAAACCACACTGCGAACAGCAGCACCAGTGCACGATGGGAGTGGCGACTGGGTGGGGGTAAGGAGAAGGCTGTGGCGGAGAGAGGGAGGGATAGTAAGGTGGGAGTGGCGGACAGTGAAGTGTTGCAGTTTAGACGGACGGCAGGAGGGAAGTTGCGGAGGGGGGAGGGGGTAAGTAGTGGAAAGGAGAGAAATAAAAGAAATAAAAAGACTGGTTGTGGCGGTGAAATGACAGCTGTGTCTTAAACGAAGTCATTGACATCTCACCAAACGAGAATTTGGTCAATAAAAAGGATGACATTTAACCAACTTTTGTGCAGAACCCGCTTCTAGACATATAAAGACCCAGGCTGAAAAATCACTTCACAAGTGATGAGCACATGTACGTTTCACTACTAATTAAATCTCAGTGGCAGCCCATTCTCTTCACTGCAGCCACCACCAGCTGCTACTACCAAGAACCGTGAGAATTTTTGAAAGGAATGAGTCATTCAAATTCTTTGTATAATCAAAATGACTCTCCAGTTAAGAATATATATATATATATATATATATATATATATATATATATATATATATATATATATATATATATATATATATATATATATATATATATATATATATATATAAGTGCTGGCAGGTCGACAGACACACAAACAAACACAAACATACACACAAAATTCAAGCTTTCGCAACAAACTGTTGCCTCATCAGGAAAGAGGGAAGGAGAGGGAAAGACAAAAGGATGTGGGTTTTAAGGGAGAGGGTAAGGAGTCATTCCAATCCCGGGAGCGGAAAGACTTACCTTAGGGGGAAAGAAGGACGGGTATACACTCGCGCGCACACACACACACACATCCATCCACACATATACAGACACAAGCAGACATATTTAAAGACAAAGAGTTTGGACAGAGATGTCAGTCGAGGCGGAAGTGCAGAGGCAAAGATGTTGTTGTATGACAGGTATGAGTGGCGGCAACTTGAAATTAGCGGAGATTGAGGCCTGGTGGGTAACGGGAAGAGAGGATATGTTGAAGAGCAAGTTCCCATCTCCGGAGTTCGAATAGGTTGGTATTGGTGGGAAGTATCCAGATAACCCAGACGGTGTAACACTGTGCCAAGATGTGCTGGCCGTGCACCAAGGCATCTTTAGCCACAGGGTGATCCTCATTACCAACAAACACTGTCTGCCTGTGTCCATTCATGCAAATGGACAGTTTGTTGCTGGTCAATCCCACATAGAATGCATCACAGTGTAGGCAGGTCAGTTGGTGAATCACGTGGGTGCTTTCACACGTGGCTCTGCCTTTGATCATGTACACCTTCCGGGTTACAGGACTGGAGTAGATGGTGGGAGGGTGCATGGGACAGATTTTACACTGGGGGCAGTTACAAGGATAGGAGCCGGAGGGTAGGGAAGGTGGTTTGGGGATTTCATAGGGGTGAACTAACAGGTTACGAAGGTTAGGTGGATGGCGGAAAGACACTCTTGGTGGAGTGGGGAGGATTTCATGAAGGATGGATCTCATTTCAGGGCAGGATTTGAGGACGTCGTATCCCTGCTGGAGAGCCACATTCAGAGTCTGGTCCAGTCCCGGAAAGTATCCTGTCACAAGTGGGGCACTTTTGCGGTTCTTCTGTGGGAGGTTCTGGGTTTGAGGGGATGAGGAAGTGGCTCTGGTTATTTGCTTCTGTACCAGGTCGGGAGGGTAGTTAGGGGATGCGAAAGCTGTTCTCAGGTTGTTGGTGTAATGGTTCAGGGATTCCGGACTGGAGCAGATTCATTTGCCACGAAGACCTAGGCTGTAGGGAAGGGACCGTTTGATGTGGAATGGGTGGCAGCTGTCATAATGCAGGTACTGTTGCTTGTTGGTGGGTTTGATGTGGACGGACGTGTGAAGCTGGCCATTGGAGAGATGGAGGTCAACATCAAGGAAAGTGGCGTGGGATTTGGAGTAGGACCAGGTGAATCTGATGGAACCAAAGGAGTTGAGGTTGGAGAGGAAATTCTGGAGTTCTTCTTCACTGTGAGTCCAGATCATGAAGATGTCATCAATAAATCTGTACCAAATTTTGGGTTGGCAGGCCTGGGTAACCAAGAAGGCTTCCTCTAAGCGACCCATGAATAGGTTGGCATACGAGGGGGCCATCCTGGTACCCATGGCTGTTCTCTTTAGTTGTTGGTATGTCTGGCCTTCGAAAGTGACGAAGTTGTGGGTCAGGATGAAGCTGGCTAAGGTAATGAGGAAAGAGGTTTTCGGTAGGGTGGCAGGTGATCGGCGTGAAAGGAAGTGCTCCATCGCAGCAAGGCCCTGGACGTGCGGAATATTTGTGTATAAGGAAGTGGCATCAATGGTTACAAGGATGGTTTCCGGGGGTAACAGATTGTGTAGGGATTCCAGGCATTTGAGAAAGTGGTTGGTGTCTTTGCTGAAGGATGGGAGACTGCAGATTATGCTCCCATATTTTATTCACTCAGGCTTGTCTGACATTTGGCATTACCCCCAAAGGCCTCACACTTAAAAGTTCCCATCTCTGGCTGTAATCCTTCTTTCCATCAGTCCCTATACCAGTTCCAAACTGCACAATCCATTGCCCTCACCCACCTAATCCTTCACCTACACATCAACTCAGCCAATGAACACACCCGTCAACTCCTATCCCTAATCAAAGTCATCAGTCTTTCCTCTCCCACATCCACACAGGCTGTTCATAGCATCCTCCTACAGGCCAACCGCAAATTAGAACGGCATGCCACCCTCCACCTCAAAAAACTATCCAATCTCCTGGTTTCCCACCTCCGGAAAGGCAACTCACTCACCCTCCACAACCTTTCCAACAAACCTCAACCTCCTCTGATTGCACACAGACCCAGTCTCTCCCATCTACTCAATCTCCCACTTCCAGCTCCACTCCCCCCCCAACACCTCAAAATTCTAGCCAACACAATGTGGAACCACAACACCCCAATTCAGTAGTTAACCTTTCCTCCAAATCTCTCTCCCAATCCGAAACCTCTGTCCTATCCAAAGGCCTCACTTTCAGCCCCACTCCCAAATTCAACCAAACTGCCCTTGTCAAAACTTTACTGTCCTACACTCGCAGTCTCTGCTGGAAATATCACTTTGCCACGAAGAAAAATAATCCTGATCCCACTCCTAATGATCCTACTCCCCAAGACACTATCCAAATTGAACCCTGCCTGGAACAGTTCCGTCCTCCGTCACAGCGGGACCCACCTCCTCTTCCTCAAAATCACCCTCTCCAAACCTTCCAGGAATTTCTGACTTCCAGTCTTGCCTCTCAATCCTTCTTAAAAAACCTTAATCCTACTCCCAACATCACCATTGCTGAAGCCCAAGCTAACTGTGATCTGAAGGCTGACTGATCCATCGTCATTCTTCCGGTGGACAAGGGTTCCACGACCGTGGTACTTGATCGTCGGGAGTTTGTGGCTGAGGGACTGCGTCAGCTTTCAGACAACACTACATACACAGTTTGCCAAGGTAATCCCATTCCTGATGTCCAGGCGGAGCTTCAAGGAATCCTCAGAACCTTAGGCCCCCTACAAAACCTTTCACCTGACTCCATCAACCTTCTGACCCCACTGACACCCCGCACCCCTACCTTCTACCTTCATCCCAAAATTCATAAAGCCAACCATCCCGGCCGCCCCATTGTAGCTGGTTACCAAGCCCCCACAGAGCGTATCCCTGCCTACGTAGATCAACACCTTCAACCCATTACATGCAGTCTCCCATCCTTCATCAAAGACACCAACCACTTTCTCCAACGCCTGGAATCTTTACCCAATCTGTTACCCCCGGAAACCATCCTTAACCATTGATGCCACTTCGTTATACACAAATATTCCACACGTCCAGGGCCTCGCTGCGATGGAGCACTTCCTTTCACGCCGATCACCTGCCACCCTACCGAAAACCTCTTTCCTCATTACCTTAGCCAGCTTCATCCTGACCCACAACTTCTTCACTTTTGAAGGCCAGACATACCAACAATTAAAGGGAACAGCCATGGGTACCAGGATGGCCCCCTCGTACGCCAACCTATTCATGGGTCGCTTAGAGGAAGCCTTCTTGGTTACCCAGGCCTGCCAACCCAAAATTTGGTACAGATTTATTGATGACATCTTCATGATCTGGACTCACAGTGAAGAAGAACTCCAGAATTTCCTCTCCAACCTCAACTCCTTTGGTTCCATCAGATTCACCTGGTCCTACTCCAAATCCCACGCCACTTTCCTTGACGTTGACCTCCATCTCTCCAATGGCCAGCTTCACACGTCCGTCCACATCAAACCCACCAACAAGCAACAGTACCTGCATTATGACAGCTGCCACCCATTCCACATCAAACGGTCCCTTCCCTACAGCCTAGGTCTTCGTGGGAAACGAATCTGCTCCAGTCCGGAATCCCTGAACCATTACACCAACAACCTGACAACAGCTTTCTCATCCCGTAACTACCCTCCGATCTGGTACAGAAGCAAATAACCAGAGCCACTTCCTCATCCTCTCAAACCCAGAACCTCCCACAGAAGAACCACAAAAGTGCCCCACTCGTGACAGGATACTTTCCGGGACTGGACCAGACTTTGAATGTGGCTCTCCAGCAGGGATACGACTTCCTCAAATCCTGCCCTGAAATGAGATCCATCCTTCATGAAATCCTCCCCACTCCACCAAGAGTGTCTTTCCGCCGTCCACCTATCCTTCGTAACCTGTTAGTTCATCCCTATGAAATCCCCAAACCACCTTCCCTACCCTCTGGCTCCTATCCTTGTAACCACCCCCGGTGTAAAATCTGTCCCATGCACCCTCCCACCACCACCTACTCCAGTCCTGTAACCCGGAAGGTGTACATGATCAAAGGCAGAGCCATGTGTGAAAGCACCCATGTGATTTACCAACTGAACTGCCTACAGTGTATTGCATTCTATGTGGGAATGACCAGCAACAAACTGTCCATTTGCATGAATGGACACAGGCAGACAGTGTTTGTTGGTAATGAGGATCACCCTGTGGCTAAAGATGCCTTGGTGCACGGCCAGCACATCTTGGCACAGTGTTACACCGTCTGGGTTATCTGGATACTTCCCACCAACACCAACCTATTCGAACTCCGGAGATGGGAACTTGCTCTTCAACATATCCTCTCTTCCCGTTACCCACCAGGCCTCAATCTCCGCTAATTTCAAGTTGCCGCCACTCATACCTGTCATACAACAACATCTTTGCCTCTGCACTTCCGCCTCGACTGACATCTCTGTCCAAACTCTTTGTCTTTAAATATGTCTGCTTGTGTCTGTATATGTGTGGATGGATGTGTGTGTGTGTGTGCGCGAGTGTATACCCGTCCTTTTTTCCCCCCTAAGGTAAGTCTTTCCGCTCCCGGGATTGGAATGACTCCTTACCCTCTCCCTTAAAACCCACATCCTTTTGTCTTTCCCTCTCCTTCCCTCTTTCCTGATGAGGCAACAGTTTGTTGCGAAAGCTTGAATTTTGTGTGTATGTTTGTGTTTGTTTGTGAGTCTGTCGACCTGCCAGCACTTTCATTTGGTAAGTCACATCATCTTTGTTTTAAATAGAGGGACCTGCCAGCGCTTTCATTTGGTAAGTCACATCATCTTTGTTTTTATATATATATATATCAACACGTTAACATCTCTCTCAAATTTTGATACATATATTCACCTCCCCTTTAGGAATACAATCTAATGCTTCCTCTGGCATAATATTTACCCATTATATATAATAATTTTGCTAATTTTTCTTATACAATAGACTTACTTTGTTGATGGTGACCAACACTTTCACTGTCCATTGCCAGAGCTTGAAAGACTTCAAAATCTGATTTCTTGACAGTCACCAAATTGTTCTTGGATCCCATAGTGTTATCTATAATACGCTGCAATGAAAGAATTGAGAAATGTTATAAAGCACCATGGTAACAAAACCTACATTAACAAAAGACTGCACAATTATTAGCCAAGTTATAGCCACAATATTTCATTTGGCATGGTGAAACAGACAAAATATAATTTTAATGTGGCACCTGCAAAACATTGTGGAGTATGGAAGTGAGTGAAGTCTCTTGGGCATGCAGCTGGATGTACTGGTTACTGCAGAACAAATTTTCAAGTGTACCATGGCATCATCAAGTTACTAGACGTCTAAAGTTGGAGGAGCCAGAACTAATACACCTCAAAGCCATGTTTCAAAGAAAATGTATCAGAAAACATTGAACATGGCCTAGAGACAAAGCATAAAATGAGGTATGAAGACCTAAAAATTTTGAAAAATACATCCCTCTTTTAGGGCTGTGTATGAAAGGAGGCCACCTAAATCCAGCTACAGAAGTAGCTAATCAAGAGGTACAATGGATTTCAAGTTAACAAAGTGTGGAACCCAGCACTGAACCTGCTCCAAATGCAGCAGAGGCGGAACTCTGGGCAAAATAAAAGCAGGGCGTGGAAGAGACAGGATGACCCCCTCCATGCCAACCAGCATGTGTTCCAAAAACAATGTTTGTGTGAAAACCAACTCACATTTTTCTTACTCGACAACCTGAAAGCAGTGAATCAAGGCAGTCAGGTAGGTGCTGCATTTCTTGACTTCCGAAGCATTTGCCTCAGCACCACACACTAGCTTATTATTGAAAGTACGAGGGTCACTCCAAAAGAAATGCACACTATTTTTTTAAATACATCTTTTATTCTACACGTTTGAAAGTTTTACAGAGCGTAGATAAATCCTTTAGGAACAATAATTTAATTTCTCCACATAATTTCCATCCCTCTCAACTGCCTTACGCCATTTTGGAACCAGCGCCTGTGTACTCACACGGTAAAATTCTGGACCAACCTGTGGAGCCACTGTTTGGCAGTGAGCACAAGGGAGTCATCATCTTCAAACTTTGTTCCACGAAGAGTGTCTTTCAGTTTCCCAGAGAGATGACAGTCACATGGAGCCAGGTCAGGACTGTAAGTGCCCCTTGAAACACTCATGTGTCCCACCCTAGAATTTTTCTGTAACGTACGTGTGTGTGTATGTATGTGTGTGTGTGTGTGTGTGTGTGTGTGTGTGACCCATACCAAATAGGACTAACGAACAGATACAAGGAAGGGCAGCAAGAATGGTTACAGGATTGTTCAACCCATGGGAGAGTGTCACGAAGATGCAGAAAGAATATAACTGACTGACACTTTGAGATGGACACAAACTATCCCATGAAAACCTACTTACAAAGTTTCTATGACTAACTTTAAGTGATTAATCTTGGAATATACTACAACCTCCTACATAGTGATCACAAAAACAAGATAACACTAATCACAGAACAGGAGAAAGCCTTATAATTGGTACAATTGGATGTACCTTCTGCCATGCACTTCACAGTGGTTTGCAGCATGTTCATGTAGACCCCAGGAAGTGTTCTATGACCACCACTGTGACTGGCTCATCGTGAGGTTAATGCACAATCTGGGAATGTGGGGGGAAAGATGGTAGGTACATACAGGTTGTTAAAAAAATGTTCCATATTTTGACAGGTGGTAGTATGGACAAGAGAAAGCCAAAAACCTTCAGTAAACATGGGCTTTAAAAGTCATGCCCTAAGAGCTATTAGCATTTGTTTATCTCCCCTACTGTGATAAACAGATCTATCTTCTACTGCAAGCCCTTTGCTATTATGAATGAATTACAGAATGCAGTAAACAAATGAGAACACATCCCTCTGTTATTGCCCATAGATGCAGCAGCTTGCAGTACATACCTGTTAGTATTGTTATGGTAAACCTCATTCCCAGTTCTGGGTAAGTGGACTGCATACATTACATCTAATGGAACAAGTTTCCGTATTAAGTTTCCGTATTAAGTTTCTGAAATGCTTTTACAATGGAATTTTTTCTTTGTAAATACCAGCATAATGGATACCTATCATTCCAGATATAAAATGGCAGACATGATCGTCTATTATGGTCTGGCAAATGGAAGCAACAGCTGTCATTTCCCATATAGAATAATATGTTTCCATTATGCTAGTAGAGGGAGACCAAGAGATGAATACACTAAACAGATTCAGAAGTATGTAGGTTGCAGTAGGTACTGGGAGATGAAGAACGTTGCACTTGATAGAGTAGCATGGAGAGCTGCATCAAACCAGTCTCTGGACTGAAGACCACAACAACAATATGCTAGTATAGACTCCCACTTACACTAATGTTTCCCATCCCTCAATTGTGATGTCATTTCTGTGTCAATGAATGCCAGTGCTCCAGCTATCCAAGTGGAAAGGTTATGTTAGACAAATGATAAAAAGCATTTCATATATGTCTATACAAGGGCGATGTACTTGAGGACAATATTATGGAAATGGAAGAGGATGTAGATGAAGATGAAATGGGAGATACGATACTGCGTGAAGAGTTTGACAGAGCACTGAAAGACCTGAATCGAAACAAGGCCCCCGGAGTAGACAACATTCCATTGGAACTACTGACAGCCTTGGGAGAGCCAGTCCTGACAAAACTCTACCATCTGGTGAGCAAGATGTATGAAACAGGCGAAATACCCTCAGACTTCAAGAAGAATATAATAATTCCAATCCCAAAGAAAGCAGGTGTTGACAGATGTGAGAATTACCGAACAATCAGTTTAATAAGCCACAGCTGCAAAATACTAACACGAATTCTTTACAGATGAATGGAAAAACTAGTAGAAGCCGACCTCGGGGAAGATCAGTTTGGATTCCGTAGAAATACTGGAACACGTGAGGAATACTGACCTTACGACTTATCTTAGAAGAAAGATTAAGGAAAGGCAAACCTACGTTTCTAGCATTTGTAGACTTAGATAAAGCTTTTGACAAAGTTGACTGGGATACTCTCTTTCAAATTCTGAAGGTGGCAGGGGTAAAATACAGGGAGCGAAAGGCTATTTACAATTTGTACAGAAACCAGATGGCAGTTATAAGAGTCGAGGGACATGAAAGGGAAGCAGTGGTTGGTAAGGGAGTAAGACAGGATAGTAGCCTCTCCCCGATGTTATTCAATCTGTATATTGAGCAAGCAGTAAAGGAAACAAAAGAAAAATTCGGAGTAGGTATTAAAATCCATGGAGAAGAAATAAAAACTTTGAGGTTCGCCGATGACATTGTAATTCTGTCAGAGACAGCAAAGGACTTGGAAGAGCAGTTGAACGGAATGGATGGTGTCTTGAAGGGAGGATATAAGATGAAAATCAACAAAAGAAAAACGAGGATAATGGAATGTAGTCGAATTAAGTCGGGTGATGTTGAGGGTATTGGATTAGGAAATGAGACACTTAAAGTAGTAAAGGAGTTTTGCTATTTGGGGAGCAAAATAACTGATGATGGTCGAAGTAGAGAGGATATAAAATGTAGACTGGCAATGGCAAGGAAAGCGTTTCTGAAGAAGAGAAATTTGTTAACATCGAGTGTAGATTTAAGTGTCAGGAAGTCATTTCTGAAAGTATTTGTATGGAGTGTAGCCATGTATGGAAGTGAAACATGGACGGTAAATAGTTTGGACAAGAAGAGAATAGAAGCTTTCGAAATGTGGTGCTACAGAAGAATGCTGAAGATTAGATGGGTAGATCACATAACTAATGAGGAGGTACTGAATAGGATTGGTGAGAAGAGGAGTTTGTGGCACAACTTGACCAGAAGAAGGGATCGGTTGGTAGGACATGTTCTGAGGCATCAAGGGATCACCAATTTAGTATTGGAGGGCAGCGTGGAGGGTAAAAATCATAGGGGGAGACCAAGAGATGAATACACTAAGCAGATTCAGAAGGATGTAGGTTGCAGTAGGTACTGGGAGCTGAAGAAGCTTGCACAGGATAGAGTAGCATGGAGAGCTGCATCAAACCAGTCTCAGGACTGAAGACCACAACAACAACACAGATATTTGTGGGAATCTCACCACAAATAATGCAAATGTGACGAAATAAGACATTTTGACAGCGAGAAAATCTTTTGACGGTTTCAATTTGCCTCAAACAATTGCTGTATGTAGACATGTTTCTATGTATGTCCATGCTACCAATAAAGTGCATGTTAATAGCATTAATATGCTCTCTGCATTTACCTGCGAGCGTTCCCACAGTGGTGACCCAACAATGAACAGTGCAGCTACTTCAACATAATTAGTATAACATCATTGGCTTGTGTTCCCTTCAACAATGGAAACATCCCACGATCACCACCTTTACAAACAACTTGGACAATACAGTGATGCCTGCAGTGATTTGCATAATTTTTCCACCACCAATATCAGTCTACATTATGTGTGAAAAATGAAAGTAACATTCTACCATGTTGTACAGTTGACTACAACACTGCACATATGTATAAACAATGTGTAATAACTCCTGAGCATCTCACTGATTTTGGTGATGAGTGTGATCTTTTCTCCCAACAACAAGACAATGTTCCAAAGACTACTTCAGGCCTACAAATCAGCACACTGTTTGATTTTACTGGCCCGGCCACATTGGGCTCAACCCAGCTGAATCCATTTGCAACCTCATGTGGGGCATAGATGACAGGACCACATGAGAAGATTCTCTGTTTGACATGCATGCTGTGCATGGTTCCAGAGATCTCATAAACTGCTGGCCATAGACCACAAGACTCAGTATATCAACAACAAAAGGCATCTCTGTACTTCAATCACCTCATCTCATAACAGACACTGCACTTTAGACGCCACAGCTCGTAAAACTGCCACCACAGATACAGGTGGCAACATTCTCACATTAAAACAAAATGATGGAACACAAATTATTTCAGGCTGACAGACATTTTGCTATTCTACAGTACTGACAATACACAAACATACCAGGCAACAGTGACAGCTGCCAGTGTATTCCTGAAGCATGACGTTGTCTGCAGCCGTTATCAGCCAACATGATTCAACCAATTCCATGCGCTCATCAGATTGACATCATTAGCACTTGTCGGGAAGGTGCTGACCAACTGCGACAACCATACCCATGGCAAATAATAACATTCCTGACAAAGATGCAGTGACATGACCTCGGCTATGTTGGTTTCTTGCTCGCTTCAGTAGCTGGGCAAGCAACTGCTCCACACACTGCCACCATTCAAATACTAGATGCAATCTCGATCACAGTGCACAATAAAGATGCCGACAGATTGGAGATGTGCGCCAGACTAGCTTTGCACCATCTCGACTGACAGCAGTAGACTGTACATGTTAAAATACTCAATGAATCAATACTTCCTGATTAATATCAGCTCGGAAGTGAGCCACCAATGGAGCTTACAATGCTAGCTGCTCAACTATGCACCACAAAATAATACTCATATCAACCTATCCACAACTGTCACATGCATAGTGCACCTCAGTCTACACGAGAAATTCCCATGGCAGTTTTTGGTTGCAGATGTTCGAGAACTAATCTTGGGCACGGATTTTTTCTGGCGCTTTTTTCTCTACCCAGATCAGACATGGGCAATCCTTAGGCAAACCAGTAATTGAGAATCGGTACCCGGCAGTTTACCATGACATCTACAGGCAGTTCCAGAGGAGACTATTCTGACAGCACACACCTCGACGTTGGCAGATGACACAGATGTACAGTTGGGGAACACTACACTGCAAAACTCTCACAAGGTACTAGACACGACATTGGGCATATGATTCATACTATGCCAAGTACACCGTTCCACCACAATGGATGCAGACTACAAGCAGCTAAACAACCAAAACGGCTGACATAGGCAATGTTCGGACTGACACCACCACTCAACGTCAGTCTGGAGCATGGAAGAACATCAACACTTCAAACATTGACACTATGTTCATGCACAATAATTCCAGCTCAATGACATAAGCACGAAACTGATAGACAACTCTGTTGTAGTTGAAGGACAGCATGAGGAATGACAGGTTGAAAACTGTTTTATTTCCAGACTTCTCTCAGCACTACAAACTTTCCAGCAACATCAAACCTACGGTGAACACATCTTGGTTCTTGTTCGAGGGTTTCATACATCATGGCTCATAGGAAACACCACCTGCCTACAAGTTGTTGATACCACACCCACTATTCAATCACCCTTACAGCCCAGCAGCTCCCCCACTGTAACTTGATACTTTCAACACAGATCAGCACACTCACCACCACTGTCCCCAGCTAGCTTCGCCCCCTGTCCAAGCTCTTATCACGTGTGTCAAGTCAGGCAAATATCACAACATTATATTCCTTTTCTTCTTGTCTTGCCAAGAAATGGCCCAGCTGTGCCCTGTACAGCAGCTAGCCACAGCACTTGTGTGCTGTGGCTAGCAACTTTCAAAATGACCTTAAGTTTTTCTTTCTGATCATGATATGCTGCAGCAGTCATATTCAGTTTATTTTAAGAACTATCCCAATAACCACACAGACAGTTGAATCTAAACGTCAGTCATTGCTCCCCACTGTTATTTATGCTTTTACTTGGAGCATTAAAAATGATTGGGACTAAATTCTTTGTGTTCATTAGAAACATTTACTTAATACACCAACACAGGTTATATTACAGGTATTCCATATGTGATTCTGCCATTGTTCTGGCAGCTTCTGTATTTACATAGCAAACCATTCTCTGGGTGTACCCTGGTGCTACTGGTGGACAACTGTATGAAGTTCATCATTGGTGGTGAACTACTTACCCTGCATAACCTCTTTCATTGTGTCAAGTAGGGCACAGAGGCTAGGAGCCAGATCTGGCAAATATGGAGGATGTGGGCATGCATTGTAATGTTGGAGAAGAATACCACAGTCCCATTTTCTGTGGCAGCATTGTTGAATGCATTGGTGGAGTTAGTGCAGTGAACTGCAGTACTGCTCACTGTCAAAGTTGTACTGGGAGGGAGCTAATCCACCAGCTGTGTCCCTTCCTGATCCCTGAACGCAGTTGCCATTTGTTTCTGCATCAGTAGTCCCAGCCATGACTTCTTGGGACGAGGGCTCCCAGTATGCTTTCACTCCATAGACTGGCGTTTCTTTTCTGGAGTCTCATGGAAGAACCACAACTCATCAATGATCACCAGAAGCTGGCTATGCACTGTACTGTTGCACCAACTGTTGACACATCTGCACATGCTTCTGTTTCTGCACAGTGGTGAGGGAATGAGGCACCCATTGTGCACTCACTTTCTTCTTCTTCTTCTTCTTCTTCTTCTTCTTCTTCAAATCCTTATGGATGATGGTATGGAGCCCCATGATAGGCCTGTTGCCTTCTCTAGTTCATCAAATGTATTCACCTGTCATTGACAGGCTGGGCATTGTATGGTTTTGCGTGCAGTTGCTGGATACCAAGTGCTTTTGTGTTTTTCAGCACAGTCCCTGCCATTTCTGAGTTCTAATACCCAACAAAACACGAATCTGTTTTCCAAGATATGACTACTAACCTCTTGTGGATGCCTGAAGCAGTCACTCTTTCCATCCAAAGAAACCAGACTGTAAACTGTTGCCCATGCTTGTCTGCTTCCATGTTGTCTTATCGATGTCCACCAGCATACTCGCAAGCCAGAACAAAAGCTGCTGCAATGTGCTACATATTGGAAGCAGCAACACCGTGGTAGACAGTACTATAGTCCATCTTTATGCATACATTGACATACACATTTCAAATTGCTACTTTGAAGGAGTTATAGGGGGAGTGTCAATCAATACCGAATCATCTAAATGTAAATATTCTTCCCTCCTATTTTTTGTTTCATTCTCAATATTTTAATCATGAGTTTTATACTCTCACATTCATTAATTATAACCACTATATATTTTTCTCAACCTTACACTAGTTGTTTCAGTTCTGGTGATTGTCACACAGGTCATTTCTTCCTGCATTTAGATCTAACTGTTGATTTTTAATGTCACTGCAGCTGCTAAGTGATAATGTCTAGCTAATTAAATTTATGCAGTTAATATGGCATATTTCTCACACGCTGAAACAACATACTTTACAACGAAACTGCAGAAATGAACTTAGTTCTTACCACTCCAGGATCATGTTTCCATTCTCCATCCACGAGGAACTTGTACTGATGTTCTCCTTCAGGTAGATCAATTATTGTAACAAAATCGCCATGGCTGTAAAGCACCAAAAGCAAAAGTTAATTCAAAGAGAAAGTAACATGAACCATGATGGATAAAGCATTTGACAGTGAATTATGTACAACAGAAAACTATAAAATTATAAGTACACATAATGGCTGATCAGTACACAACCCTCGTAACCCGAGTGCACAGACACAGGAGAGCCATCTACAACGGGGATATACAGTACCCAGTGCTGAACATATTCCTCAGCATGACGAGAGACCTCTACAATACCACACACTTCATCTTATCCTCCCACCCAGTACTTCTATAAACTGCAAAGATGGGAACTTGCTCTTCAATGTATCCTTTGATGGTACTACCAAACTAGACTTAATTCTCATTTTTTTCCCTTTTTTATTAGTATCAATCAATCAATCAATCAATCAATCAATCATTCATTTAATCTATTTCTTTTTTTACTTTTTTATCTTTATCTCTTCCTCTCTATTTTTTGGTCTACATTCTTAGTTCTTAATTGCAATATCCATTTCACCTCTGTTTCCTTTTCCATGTAACTCTTTTTTACTTCTCACTCAGTACTTCTACCCTCTCTGGAACAAATGTGGTACAGTGCTTCCTAGTGTGCCATCTTCATTACCCTAATCTCTCTGACCCCACCCCTTCCCAATTTCACCTATGTCTCCCCTAATTGTCACAACAGGTGGGTCACTCCCAACCACAAGACTGAGTGAGCTGGTCTTCCTTTCCAGTCTTGACTAACCTATCCCTCTTTCCTCCCTAAGAAAGTAACCAGTAACTCCAAAACCTAGGTATGGTTTTACTTCTAATTTTAAATGAGTCTACAGGCTATATATGGAATTTTGGCCCCTTGGAAGAAATTACTGGCTATCCATAACGCCTCCATGTTAAATTTTTTCAAGTGGATTTCCCTTCCGATACAATGATACACTATACATTACATCCAGGCAAACTTCAAAACCAAGATTTTCTTAACATCCTTCTAGTAAAGTAAAATGCACAACCCTGTTCAAATAAAATTTAGTAAGAACAGCAACTTCATTTGTTACTTTAACAACTTTATTCACTTTGCATGTATCTTCACTACTTTCTAGGATGGCTCTCATACAACCTTCTTAAAATCTTTCAAATCTCACTTGTGCTGCTCAAGTTTGGAACCTTTCCATGTAAAAATGAGCTATATGAAATTCTGGCTCACTAGCGTAAGGAGAAGACTTGCCCCTGGATCCTCCAATCAAAAAAATACAAAAATAAATAAATAAATAAATAAATAAATAAATAAAAATAAAAAAAATAAAAAAAATTACTTGACAAAATATTATTTTTACATGAAAGAAAAGTAAGATACATGAGATATATGACGTACCCTCAGACTTAAAGAAGAATGTAATAATCACAATTCCAAAGACAGCAAGTGATGACAGGTATAAATAGTACTAAGTAATGACTGCAAAATACTGACTCAAATTATTTACAGAAGAATGGAAAAAACAGCAGACAGAAGTCAAACTCAGGTAAGATCAGTTTGGGTTGCAGAGAAAGTACGAACATGAGAGGTAATGCTGACCTCCATCATTTATTTTAGAAGATAATCTGAAGATAGGCATACAGATGTTTCGAGAAAAACTTTTGACAATGTTTGACTGGAATACACTCTTTGATGTTTTAAAGGTAGCAAAAAAAGTGGGAATCAAAAGGCTACTCGCAACTTATACAGAAACCAGACTGCAGTTACAGGAGTTGAAGGACATGGAAGGGAAGCAATGATTGAGGCGGGAGTGAGACAGGGTTATAGCCCACCCCCAATGTTGTTCAAACTCTACATTGAGTAAGCAGTAAAGGAAACCAAGGAAAAAGGAATAAAAACTTTGAAAGGTTGTCAATGAAGATGTAAGCCTGTCAGAGACAGCAAAGAACTTGGAGCAGCAGCTTAATGTTATCCATAGTGTCTTCAAAAGAGGTTATAAGATGAACAACAAAACAAGGGAAATCGACAGTAATCAAATTAAATAATCCGACAATGATGAAGGAATTAGATTATGAATTGACACACTAAAAGAAGTAAATGGGTTTTGCTATTTGGGCAGAAAAATAACTGATAATGATTGAAGTAGAGAGAATATAAAATTATGCTGACTGGCTATAGCATGAAAAGCATTTTCTTCTTTTTTTTCCCCACAAAAAGGAATTCGTTTACATCTGATATACATTTCAATATTAGGAAGTCTTTCCTGGAGGTATTTGTTTGGATTGTAGCCTTGTACGGAAGTGAAATGCAGACAATAAGTAGTTCAGACAAGAAGAGAATAGATGCTTTTGAAATGAAGTGCTACAGAATAGTGCTGAAAATTAGATAGATACATTGAGTAATTAATTAGGTGGTACTGAATCTAATTGGGGAAAATAGATATTTATGACACAACTTAACTAAGAGATGGAACCTGTTGATAGGGCACATCCTGAAGCTTGAAGCAGTTGCTTGTTGGTGAGAGAGAGAGAGAGGTGTGTGTGTGTGTGTGTGGGGGGGGGGGGGGGGGCAGTTAAAACTGCGGATGAATATAGTAAGCAGATTCAAGAAGATGTAGTTTGCAGTAGTTATTCAGAGATAAAGGGCTTGCAGAGGATAGATTCACATGGAGAGAGCTGCATCAAACCAGTCATCAGACTGAGGATCATAACAGAAAACAATGGAAAATTAATTTATTATTTAGAGTAAGTAGGTTATTTGTGTCAAGTTTCCTTGACTACAAGCATTTCCATTACACAGATTCCATTGGTCAGGGACAGCTGAAGGTACTGAAAGGCTTCTAGTAGCAATCGCTCAAGCCAAAGAAATTCTGAATAATGGTATTGAACTGTTTCTAACAGAACACTATCTCTTTTTAAAAACATAAAAATAAGAAGCGGCTTTGCCTTTGAGTAACTTGTCCCTTATGACAGATCCTATGTACTGGTATAACTATGAGGAATACGTCAATATCTACATACAGTTGATGTACTAAAAGCTGGAACTGATCTGGCTGAGAAAAGCACCAAACTCATAGTGGGCAGTGAAAAATTTGTTATACTCAACAAGAAATAGAAATAGTATGTGTTTCACGATAATCTAAGTATCATAAGAATTTTCAATGGCATAAAAATGAGTCTCATACAAAGGCTAAGGATTATTTCTTTTTTATTTATTTATTTATTTATTTTTTTTTTTAAAGATGCTTCCTTTTCGGCGTTATCTTACTAACTTTGTACATAGTGCTGTATAGATTGTGATATTAACATTAATACCACAATATTAATCATTAACTTGAATATAAACAATGTAGGAAAAGATAGATTACTACTTACTGTAAAGAAGACACCTTAAGTTGGAAACAGGCACAATTAAAAGGCACTTACATGAAGCTTTCAGCCACAGCCTTCATCAGCGAAAGAGAAACACACACCATTTACACATACAAGCAAGCACATCTCACACACACGACAGCCACCCCGGCAGGTCAGGCTAGAATGCAACTATCATGTGCGATGACAGTTGCAGTTGCTGTCTGGAAGCGTGTGGAGAAGGGAAATGGATAGTAGTGCACAGGTGGGGGGATGGAGGCATGCTATCTGCCAGATTGTGCTGGGACTAGAATACCAACAGGAGTAGCATCAGGAGGTTGGGCGGCAGAGAGGTGGGGGGAAAAAGAAGAAGAAAGGAGACGAGTGGGGAAAGGTAAGTGTGTGTATTAGCAGAGGGTGGCCAAACAAAGAGGCTGGGAGATGAGAATGGCAAGGAGTCAGGCAGCAGTACCCAGCCGAGACACAAGCAACAACAGTGAAGTAACTGATTTTGTGACTTTTATGAGTTCCTAACCAGGAGCGAATTTTATAATATCAACTGTGTACTTTAATAGTTTAGTTTCTTGAGTTTCTGCATGTTTATTTAATATCCGATAGCCACAGTTCTCACATTTACGTTTGTGTCTGAAAGTAAACTGATTTTGTGACATATTACAAGTTCTTGATCGGGGTGATTATTTAGTTTCATCTGAGTGCTCCGGTAGTTAGGTTTTTGATCTCTGCATATTAATCTCATTTATTAGATACAGTTCCTGCATTTTCATCTAAGTGTACAGTGGAGTTGTGCAGCACGTGCCAATAGTCTGTTTATCTGCATAGTTTCGTTCTCCATGGTTTTTAGTATGGACAGGGACTACGACTGTTGTGTGTGGATGCAAGCCGAGTTGGTGACATTTCGCTCTCAGCTTCAGGCTGTGATGGCTTTGGTTACACAGCTCGAGGCTACAGTGAATGGGCACCTTGACTTGTGGGCCGGCCAAGGGGATCTTACGGACGTCCAGCACATCCAAGTCCTCCGATCGGTCCTCACAGATGGCTAGCCCAGTTACTATTTGCACTGAGGTTGATCCGTCACCTGTGGTCGAGTGGGAGGTCACCCCACAGCATGGCAGGTGGCAAAAGACTTCCCAGGCGGCCGCACGTAAAGCCTCCCCAGTTTGTCTGACAAACAGGTTCCAGGTGCAGTCTGTGGCTGACACTGTCGCTGAGCCAGATGCTGTCGCCTGTCCTGTTTCAAAGGAAACCTCTCAGCCTGCAAGATCCGGACAATCACAAAGGGTGGGAGTATTGGTAGTTGGGAGCTCCAACGTTAGGCACGTTATGGGGCCCCTTACGGACATGGCTGCCAAGAAGGAAAAGAAAACCAACGTGCACTCCGTGTGCATACCGGATTAGGAAAGGATGGGGAAGGAAATCGGACGTAGCCTTTCAAAGGACCCATCCCGGAATTTGCCTGAAGTGATGTAGGGAAATCACAAAAAACCTAACAGGATGGCCAGATGCAGGTTTGAACCATCGTCCTCCCGAAAGTGAGTGCAGTGTGCAATGGGGAGGGGGGATGTGTTGGGTCGAGGATTAAAAGTTCCTGTGGCACAGGCAGGTGTGGAAAATAAGATGCTAAAGTTAAGTCAGGATGAGGTACGAAGTGTGATCAATAAATACAACTATAACTATCAGAGGAAAGAATCTGGGACATCAGATGCTGTAGCAACAATCCATGCAGTCATGAAGCCTGAGCGCGGATGTTCACTGTTACAGTGTGGCTCAGAAATAGATGGGGTATAACAGAGTTCTGATTAATCACCAACTTCCATACAATATCTTTAGATGAAAAATAATGTGATTTTTATGCATTTTTCTTTTTTATAAATGTAAGGTCAGTGAGCACCCATTCCTGTTTTGGTACTGAGCAGCCCAAATTACATACAACTCACTCTCTCTCTCTCTCTCTCTCTCTCTCTCTCTCTTTTTCCATGCAACAGTACCAAATGGGGTCGGGTGGGGGTGGAGCACAAAGAAACCAAGCAAGAAAGAAAAATAGGAAAAAAGTCACCTTGAAAAAACCACCCTAATGTTCACTCATCTTGGAAAGTAGGTGACAAAAAATATTCTTTTCTTTTCCTGGAGTATGTTAATGCAATTTTCGCTGACGAAACCACTCTACAATGCCTCTGCTGCCCAAATCCTTTGTACTGATGCACCTGCTTAGCCTTAAAGTAGCAACAAAACCCTACCCATATATTAATGTTCTGGTCTACAGTGGCATAATGGGCACACACACAAAAACAGAATGTACTACAGCCTTTAACTCAACTACTCCACCTTCTGCATAGCATGATTATGTACACACTAGACAAGGACTAAATGCAGGTTACAATAAAACTGACCACATTTCATCAATTCGAGAAGAAATTGTACAGGTTGTTACACTGGTAAACCACTTTTGAACTGCAACTGGTCATAGATTTTTAAGATGTAGAGTAAAAATACGAAGCTAGGAAGAAACAGATCATCTGGTAAAAAGTCAGAAATGTAGCTTACGAGATTTTATCTAAAAATAGGAAAATGAAACACATTAAATCAAGTGACAAATTTAGCATTCTGAGAATGAAGGGTATAAAGACATAGATGGAATTTTTTGGTTTTGTTTTCAAGGATTGTTGTTCAACTAAGGCTGCCTCTTTAACAGTGTAGGCTCAACTAATGTAACTTTATATCAATGCGAATAATCAGATATGACAGCATGAAAAATAATCCAGAACACATATGAGAGGTTAGACTTCCAACAAAAACCACTAGAAAATTTGTAAAGATGAGAACACAGATGCTTGAAAATATGATTTTTGATTAGTATACATTTTATCAAGTTAGACTGTTGAACCTTCATCTAATCTTCAGTCTATAGCTCTTATATCATTCATGACAGGTTTGTGATACTACACAGTATAGTATAGAGTAAAATGTTATTTACTAATTTATTTTAAGTATTGATTTAATATTTACTGGAAACAAAAAGCAATACATGTTCATAACACTAAAGAGCTGACCTCTCCCATAATCACTAGTAATTTGTATTTGTGTTACAGTTTCATCCATGTACCTCTCTATGGCTCTTAAAAGTTTAGCATTTGGCATTTGTACAAGTATCATGCAGTTACCATACCTTAGCATTTGGCATTTGCACAAGTATCATGCAGTTACCACACCTTATAATGCAAAGAAAAGCCAAAGTTGTCTTATAGCCTTCCGATGAAATAATTCCTTTTTCTCCATCAAAGCTTTTAAAGAAAACTACAGTATGAATCATATTAAAGAAGCATAAAACATAACGAATTGTGTAAGTAAGAGAGTTGGAAATTAGTAATGTGTGTATACACACAAGTACAGATGTTCTACTCCAAACTGGCATAAAATGTTCTAAAATGTGAAGTAGTGGGTTGTGGAATTTTTGGAAGCAAGTGGAATGCTTAATAGCTTACAGAGCGTAGAGCACATGAGAGAGTGCACACGCTCCCATGCGCGCATCTGAGCTTGTGTGGATTAGGGAGAGGCCGTGGGGGGAGGGGTGCAGTATCATACGAATACCAGTAGGAACAAATACGGTTAAAATGGCTGCCGAGGTCATATAACAAGGAGGAGTAAGACCTACAGAATTACACTCACTCTCTCCCAACCTCACTCACAGTCACCCATACAATCACATTATCACACATCCCTTAAGATAACATACAACAGTTAAAATGTTTTAAAACGTTCCCTCACAAAACTGGTTCCACAAAAACACATCTACATGGCACAGGCTTCTCTGGACAATCTCTATTCCCTCCACAAAATACTGTTACTATGCAATCCTCATTACCTACATCTCAACACCCAAACTGAAATCCTCACACTACAACACGTAGAAGAACATTCCAAACACCAACTCCACAAGTTATCCAGTCTACTGACATCCTACTCCCACCTTGGGGCACCATTGTGCAACCACCCATCCTACCCACAGTGTTCTTACTCATCAACTACCAGACCCTGCCTAGCTAACCTTTTCAACCTACCACATCCTCCTACACCCCTACCAACACTCCACGAAATCCAGAGCTGAAACAATCCTAGAACACTGTTGTTAACCTTTCCACCAAACTCCTCAGCCCCACAGAGGTTTCAGTCCTATTCAAAGGCCTCACATTCAGACATACTTGCAGGTTTAACCATGTTGGACTTCTGAAAGACCTATTCTCCATCTCCCCTTCAGTGGAAACACTTTTTTGCCACCAACCTCTCCAACCAAAGCCAATCCAATCCCAACACTGAACCCTGCCTGTCCCAATTCATACCACCATCCAACCGTAACCCTCCCACACTCCCGCCTAACCATCCCCCGGCCACCTTCCAGGAATTCCTAACTTCCAACCTGGCTTCACCAGCCTTTCCCACATCCCCCCCTAAGAACAGCAACTTTTCAACAGAAGAAAGGACTGCCCTGCAAAACCTAAAAACGTACCTTGACCTGATCATCCTCCTGGCAGACAAAGGTTCCAACACTGTTTTGATGAACCAAAATGACTACCAGGCAGAGGGTCTCCGTCAGTTGTCCGGCACCTCCACCTACAAGCTTTGACAAAGTGACTCCATCACAGTCCGCCCCCGGTAGCTGAGTGGTCAGCGCGACAGACTGTCAATCCAAAGGGCCCGGGTTCGATTCCCGGCTGGGTCGGAGATTTTCTCCACTCAGAGACTGGGTGTTGTGTTGTTCTAATCATCATCATTTCATCCCCATCGACGCGCAAGTCGCCGAAGTGGCGTCAAATCGAAAGACTTGCACCAGGCGAACGGTCTGCCCGACGGGACGCCCTCGTCACACGACATTTCATTTCACTCCATCACAGATGTCCAAAATAACCTCCAATACCTGCTGAAATCCTTAAGCTGTTCCCAGAATCTCTCCCCTGAATCCATCTCCCTATCCACTCCAACATCAAGCCACACACCCACCTTCTACATGCTCCCCAAAATCCACAAACCTAACTATCCTGGGCACCCCACTGTGGCTAGTCACAGTGCCACCACCAAAACAATCTCAGCCCTTATTGATCAACATCTCCAACCAATTGTCCAAAATGTAGTCTCCCACATTAAAGATCCAACCACTTCTTGCATGGGCTCTCCGACATCCCCCAATTCTTACCTCCCGTATCCCTATTCGTCACAGTTGATGCAACCTCCCTATACACCAACATCCCTCATGCCCATGGCCTTCCCACAATATAACACTAACTTCCCAATGCCCTGCAGATTCCAAACGCTCCACTTCATTCCTTGAACACCTTATCAACTACATCCAAACCCGTAACTACTTCATCTTTGAAGGGAAGGTATACAAACAAATACATGGCACAGCCATGAGCACCCACATGGTACCCTCCTATGCCAACCTCTTCGTGGGCCACCTAGAGAAATTATTCCTAGCTTCCCAAAGCCCCAAACCCCTGGTCTGGTTCAGGTTTATTGATGACATCATTATAGTCTCGGACCCAAGGCCAGGATATCTTATCCTCATACCTCCACAACCTCAGCACCTTCTCTCCCATCCACTTCACCTGGTCCTCCTCCACCCATCGTGCCACCTTCCTAGAGGTTGATATACTCCTCTCAGATGCCTCCTTTCACACCTCAATCCACATCAAACCCGTCAATCACTAGCAGCACCTTCACTTTGACAGCTGCCACTCCTTCCACACCAAAAAATCCCTCCCATACAGCCTGGCCACCCACGGTAGATGCATCTGCAGTGATGAGAACTCCCTTGCCCAGTATGCTGAAGGCCTCACAAAGGCCTTCGCAGACAGGCAATACCCTACAGGACTAATTCACAAATAGATCTCCCATGCCGTATCCTCACACACACCTGATCCTCACAGCCATCCAAAGAACCAACCTCAAAGAAGCGACCCCCTTGTCACCCAATACAACATACAACCCCGGACTGTAACAACTGAACCACGCCCCTCATCAGGGCTTTGATTATCTATCATCATGCCCTGAAATGAGGGACGTTCTACCCATGGTACTTCCAACCCCTTCCGGAGTTGTGTTCCGCCACCCACCCAACCTCCACTACATTCTAGTCCATCCCTATGCCACTCCCACCACCAATCCCCAGCCACATGGATCATATCCCTGTGGAAGACCCAGATGTAAGGCCTGACCATACTACCCACCCTACAAAACCTACTCCAGTCCAGTCACAGGTTTTCCTATCCTATCAGAGGCTGAGTCATCTGTGAAAGCAGGCATGTTATATACCATATCTACTGCAACCACTGCACAGTGTTTTACATTAGAATGACAACCAGCCAACTGTCAACTAGAATGAATGGACACTGCCAAAAACGAGGTGGACCAACCTGCGGCACAACATGCAAGATTTCAATGGCTGCTTTACAACCAGTGCCATCCGGATGGATTCTTCCCACCGCCACCGCCACCACCACCAGCTTTTCTGTGCCTCCATATCAGCTAGTTGTATGCTGTTATCTCCTGCCTATGAAATCGCTTCTCCCGTGGGGGGGGGGGGGGGGGGGGACGCACACACATGCATGAATGTTTACCCTACAAGCTTGAAAAAGGAAGTGCATTCCAAAAGCTACCGAATTGCTGTACCTTGTGTTTGTGTACCTATTGACGACACAGCACTTCTGCCCTTTGGTGAGTTGTCTCCTTTATTCCTAAATACCTCTTAATTCTCAATCAGAACTTTCTGTACTTAATTAAAATACAAGTAACACAAGACAAAAACTAAATTAACTACATGGGGAAATATGACTGGCTGATCACTTGCAAAGAACATGGACAACCTAGTCACTCTAATCACACATTAAAACCGTCTCCCTAAAAATTTAGGGGCTGGTTTGAACATTTCACACCACCTTAAAAGTTGTATAACATTTGTTTTGTCATCAGTTAAAATATGAGGTAAATCTATCAACAAATGAGCTGCTATCCTCTAGTCTGAATATAAAAGATACACCACTAAAATCTGAGTCCCCATGATCTGTATGCTACAAGCACTAAAAATTGGAGAATTATCTTGCCGTAGCAAGGAGCCAAGTGTCTTAGGGCTGTGTCCTACGCAAAGATGAGTGAAAAGGACCTCATCCTGCCTGCATAACAGGAAGGAAGTATGCCACAGCTAAGCTGTGGACTTTGCCAGCTGTAACTTATCGTCTGTCAGTTCCAGCCACTCTTCTTCCCATTGATGCATGACTGTGTTCCTCAATAGCGAGATGATAGCATATAATGGGATGGCACAGAATTATGACAGAGATAACACAGATATTTAAGAGAAATGTTCTTGTGACACTACATACAAAATGGATGATGGGAAACTCAACATAACTGAGTTTTTATTCTATTAACATACAAATTTTCAAACAAACAATCAACTGGACATATAAGATTAAAACAGTTATTATTATTATTATTATTATTATTGCTATTATTTCTTTCTTTCCTCAGACGTTATGTCTGGTCAAAAATGGAAAGTGACGCGGACCTTGATCAAGCGTGACTTCCTTTTAACTGTACGTTATATGTTTATTGCATTTAGGAACTTTCGGGTAATTGAACATGTATCAATAATTACAGATTTCTGTAGGTGACGCGGACCTTGATCAAGCGTGACTTCCTTTTAACTGTACGTTATATGTTTATTGCATTTAGGAACTTTCGGGTAATTGAACATGTATCAATAATTACGGATTTCTGTAGTTGTATATATAAGTTTGGATGTAGCTGTATTGCATTGATGTACTGGTGGATATTGTGTGGTATGACTCCTGTAGTTGATAGTATAATTGGTATAATGTCAACTTTATCCTGATGCCACATGTCCTTGACTTTCTCAGCCAGTTGGATGTATTTTTCAATTTTTTTCTCCTGTTTTCTTTTGTATATTTGTTGTATTGGGTATGGATATTTCGATTAGTTGTGTTAATTTCTTCTTTTTATTGGTGAGTATGATGTCAGGTTTGTTATGTGGTGTTGTTTTATCTGTTATAATGGTTCTGTTCCAATAAAATTTGTATTCATCATTCTCCAGTACATTTTGTGGTGCATACTTGTATGTGGGAACGTGTTGTTTTATAAGTTTATGTTGTAAGGCAAGCTGTTGATGTATTATTTTTGCTACATTGTCATGTCTTCTGGGGTATTCTGTATTTGCTAGTATTGTACATCCGCTTGTGATGTGATCTACTGTTTCTATTTGTTGTTTGCAAAGTCTGCATTTATCTGTTGTGGTATTGGGATCTTTAACAATATGCTTGCTGTAATATCTGGTGTTTATTGTTTGATCCTGTATTGCAATCATGAATCCTTCCGTCTCACTGTATATATTGCCTTTTCTTAGCCATGTGTTGGATGCGTCTTGATCGATGTGTGGTTGTGTTAGATGATACGGGTGCTTGCCATGTAGTGTTTTCTTTTTCCAATTTACTTTCTTCGTATCTGTTGATGTTATGTGATCTAAAGGGTTGTAGAAGTGGTTATGAAATTGTAGTGGTGTAGCCGATGTATTTATATGAGTGATTGCTTTGTGTATTTTGCTAGTTTCTGCTCGTTCTATAAAGAATTTTCTTAAATTGTCTACCTGTCCATAAATGTAGGTTTTTTATATCGATAAATCCCCTTCCTCCTTCCTTTCTGCTTAATGTGAATCTTTCTGTTGCTGAATGTATGTGATGATTTCTATATTTGTGGCATTGTGATTGTGTAAGTGTATTGAGTGCTTCTAGGTCTGTGTTACTCCATTTCACTACTCCAAATGAGTAGGTCAATATTGGTATAGCTTAAGTATTTATAGCTTTTGTCTTGTTTCTTGCTGTCAATTCTGTTTTCAGTATTTTTGTTAGTCTATATTTTTCTTTTAGTTCTTCTTTAATGTTTGTATTATCTATTCCTATTTTTTGTCTGCATCCTAGACATTTATAGGCATCTGTTTTTTCCATCGCTTCTATGCAGTCGCTGTGGTTATCCAATATGTAATCTTCTTGTTTAGTGTGTTTTCTCTTGACTATGCTATTTTTCTTACATTTGTCTGTTCCAAAAGCCATATTTATATCATTACTGAATACTTCTGTTATCTTTAGTAATTGGTTGAGTTGTTTATTTGTTGCTGCCAGTAGTTTTTGATCATCCATGTATAGCAAATGTGTGATTTTGTGTGGGTATGTTCCAGTAATATTGTATCCATAATTTGTATTATTTAGCATGTTGGATAGTGGGTTCAGAGCAAGGCAGAACCAGAAAGGACTTAATGAGTCTCCTTGGTATATTCCACGCTTAATCTGTATTGGCTGTGATGTGATATTATTTGAATTTGTTTGGATATTAAGTGTGGTTTTCCAATTTTTCATTACTATGTTTAGGAACTGTATCAATTTAGGATCTACTTTGTATATTTCCAATATTTGTAGTAACCATGAGTGGGGTACACTATCAAAAGCTTTTTGGTAATCAATGTATGCGTAGTGTAGCGACCTTTGTTTAGTTTTAGCTTGATATGTCACCTCTGCATCTATTATCAGTTGCTCTTTACATCCTCGTGCTCCTCTGCAAAAGCCTTTTTGTTCTTCATTTATAACTTTGTTCTGTGTTGTATGTGTCATTAATTTCTGTGTAATGACTGAAGTTAATATTTTGTATATTGTTGGTAGGCATGTTATGGGGCGATATTTAGCTGGGTTTGCTGTGTCTGCTTTATCTTTAGGTTTCAGATAAGTTATTCCATGTGTAAGTGTATCAGGGAATATGTATGGGTCTGCAATGTAAATGTTAAATAATTTAGTTAGATGTGAATGTGTTGAGGTGAACTTCTTTAGCCAGAAATTTGCTATTTTATCTTTTCCAGGGGCTTTCCAATTGTGAGTAGAATTAATTGCTTGGGTGACTTCATGTTGCAAAATTTTTACTTCAGGCATTTGTGGTATCAACTTGTACGTGCCTGTTTCTGCTTGTATCCACCGTGCATGCCTGTTATGTTGTACCGGGTTTGACCATATGTTGCTCCAGAAGTGTTCCATTTCTGTTATGTTTGGTGGATTGTCTATTTTAATGTGTGTGATATCTATTGTCTGGTAAAATTTCTTTTGGTTTGTGTTGAATGTTTGGTTTTGTTTCCTTCTATTTTCACTTTTTTTGTATCTTCTAAGACGTTTGGCCAATGCTTGTAATTTCTGCTTCTTTTCATCTAATTGCTCTATCGATTCTTGTTGTGAGATTTTACCTAACCTTTTTCGTTTTTTTTCTGACATTTCATTTCTTATAAATTGTGTTAGCTGTCCGATGTCTTTTCTCAGTTTTTCTATTCTGATCTGTAGCCTGTGTTGCCATGCTGGTTTTGTGGGTTTCTTCTGTGTGTTGGTTGGTTCTGATCTCTGCCTAGTGTGTATATTTAGTGCAGTGAGTGCTCCTATATAAACCAGTAGTTGTAACTGTTCCATAGTTGTGTTTTCATTTATTTTGTTGTGTATGATTATGTTGATAGTTTTTATTGTTGTTTCGACTTGTGGGTTATTTGGCGGTTTATGCAAGAATGGTCTAATGTCTGTATTTGTGTCTTTGTCTTCTATATATGTCAGCTGAAATTATTCTTCTATATCTAACATGTGTGTCACTTCATGTTCTATTTGTGGTTGTTCTGGTGGCTGTCTGAAGATTTCGTTTTCCTCTGATTGTTTAATTGATGCGCGTTGTTCTTTGTTTGTTTGCTCTGGGATGTTTGAGTCCATTACTGTATTTTCTTCTTCTTCTTCTGATTGCACATTATTTTGTTCCAGTATTTGTTGTACTTGTTGTTTGATGTTTTCTAATTCTGACTGGGGTATCCTGTTATTTTTGATTATTACATGGATCTGATCAGCTAGTCGTTGTTCTGTTAAAAATTTTAATTCTGGGTATCTGGTAATAAATGTTGTGTATACTTGTGATCTGTATCCAGTTGTGTTGGTTCCTAGGTTTGTTGCTTGATAATAACAGAACATGAGGTGTTGATTAACTTCATCTGACCATCTCATCCTCTGTCTTTGTTTTCCTTCTAGGGTGGTTGCAGGAAGCATATCCTGCAAAACTCCTCTATTTGGATTTAAATCATTTTCCAGTTGGCTAGTAGTGTCGTTACCATTGTGGGCGGGCATAGGGTTCAAGCGTCGTCCCCGACCATGATGGCGCTTGTCCGAGGCTTCTTTAGTTCTGTCCTGAACCAACTAATCACACTAAAAGGGGGGTTGCCCTATTAGTGGTTTGTTATTTTCGTTGCCTTTTACGACTGGCAGAACATACCGGAGGCCTATTCTTTTTCCGGGCCTCCACGGGGTTTATTATTATTATTATTATTTCTTTACTTTCTCAGACGTTAAGTCTGGTTGAGAATGGAAAGTGACGCGGACCTTGATCAAGCGTCACTTCCTATTAACTGTACGGTATGTGTTATATTGCATTTAGGAACTTTCGGGTAATTGAACATGTATCAATAATTACGGATTTCTGTAGTTGTATATATATGTTTGGATGTAGCTGTATTGCACTGATGTACTGGTGGATATTGTGTGGTATGACTCCTGTAGTTGATAGTATAATTGGTATGATGTCAACTTTATCCTGATGCCACATGTCTTTGACTTCCTCAGCCAGTTGGATGTATTTTTCAATTTTTTCTCCTGTTTTCTTTTGTATATTTGTTGTATTGGGTATGGATATTTCGATTAGTTGTGTTAATTTCTTCTTTTTATTGGTGAGTATGATGTCAGGTTTGTTATGTGGCGTTGTTTTATCTGTTATAATGGTTCTGTTCCAGTATAATTTGTATTCATCATTCTCCAGTACATTTTGTGGTGCATACTTGTATGTAGGAACTTGTTGTTTTAAAAGTTTATGTTGTAAGGCAAGCTGTTGATGTATTATTTTTGCGACATTGTCATGTCTTCTGGGGTATTCTGTATTTGCTAGTATTGTACATCCGCTTGTGATGTGATCTACTGTTTCTATTTGTTGTTTACAAAGTCTGCATTTATCTGTTGTGGTATTGGGATCTTTAATAATATGCTTGCTGTAATACCTGGTGTTTATTGTTTGATCCTGTATTGCAATCATGAATCCTTCTGTCTCACTGTATATATTGCCTTTTCTTAGCCATGTGTTGGATGCATCTTGATCGATGTGTGGCTGTGTTAGATGATACGGGTGCTTGCCATGAAGTGTTTTCTTTTTCCAGTTTACTTTCTTCGTATCTGTTGATGTTATGTGGTCTAAAGGGTTGTAGAGGTGGTTATGAAATTGTAGTGGTGTAGCCGATGTATTTATATGAGTGATTGCTTTGTGTATTTTGCTAGTTTCTGCTCGTTCTATAAAGAATTTTCTTAAATTGTCTACCTGTCCATAATGTAGGTTTTTTATATCGATAAATCCCCTTCCTCCTTCCTTTCTGCTTAATGTGAATCTTTCTATTGCTGAATGTATGTGATGTATTCTATATTTGTGGCATTGTGATCGTGTAAGTGTATTGAGTGCTTCTAGGTCTGTGTAACTCCATTTCACTACTCCGAATGAGTAGGTCAATATTGGTATGGCATATGTATTTATAGCTTTTGTCTTGTTTCTTGCTGTCAATTCTGTTTTCAGTATTTTTGTTAGTCTTTGTCTATATTGTTCTTTTAGTTCTTCTTTAATATTTGTATTATCTATTCCTATTTTTTGTCTGTATCCTAGATATTTATAGGCATCCATTTTTTCCATCGCTTCTATGCAGTCGCTGTGGTTATCCAATATGTAATCTTCTTGTTTAGTGTGTTTTCCCTTGACTATGCTATTTTTCTTACATTTGTCTGTTCCAAAAGCCATATTTATATCATTACTGAATACTTCTGTTATCTTTAGTAATTGGTTGAGTTGTTGATTTGTTGCTGCCAGTAGTTTTAGATCATCCATGTATAGCAAATGTGTGATTTTGTGTGGGTATGTTCCAGTAATATTGTATCCATAATTTGTATTATTTAGCATGTTGGATAGTGGGTTCAGAGCAAGGCAGAACCAGAAAGGACTTAATGAGTCTCCTTGGTATATTCCACGCTTAATCTGTATTGGCTGTGATGTGATATTATTTGAATTTGTTTGGATATTAAGTGTGGTTTTCCAATTTTTCATTACTATGTTTAGGAACTGTATCAATTTAGGATCTATTTTGTATATTTCCAATATCTGTAGCAACCATGAGTGGGGTACACTATCAAAAGCTTTTTGGTAATCAATGTATGCGTAGTGTAGCGACCTTTGTTTAGTTTTAGCTTGATATGTCACCTCTGCATCTATTATCAGTTGCTCTTTACATCCTCGTGCTCCTTTGCAACAGCCTTTTTGTTCTTCATTTATAATTTTGTTCTGTGTTGTATGTGTCATTAATTTCTGTTTAATGATTGAAGTTAATATTTTGTATATTGTTGGTAGGCATGTTATGGGGCGATATTTAGCTGGGTTTGCTGTGTCTGCTTGATCTTTAGGTTTCAGATAAGTTATTCCATGTGTAAGTGTATCAGGGAATGTGTATGGGTCTGCAATGTAACTGTTAAATAATTTAGTTAGATGTGAATGTGTTGAGGTGAACTTCTTTAACCAGAAATTTGCTATTTTATCATTTCCAGGGGCTTTCCAATTGTGAGTAGAATTGATTGCTTGGGTGACTTCATGTTGCAAAATTATCACTTCAGGCATTTGTGGTATCATCTTGTATGTGTCGGTTTCTGTTTGTATCCCCCGTGCATGCCTGTTATGTTGTACCGGGTTTGACCATATGTTGCTCCAGAAGTGTTCCATGTCTGTTATGTTTGGTGGATTGTTTATTTTAATGTGTGTGTTATCTATTGTCTGGTAAAATTTCTTTTGGTTTGTGTTGAATGTTTGGTTTTGTTTCCTTCTATTTTCACTTTTTTTGTATCTTCTGAGTCGTTTGGCTAATGCTTGTAATTTCTGCTTCTTTTCGTCTAATTGCTCTGTCGCATCTTGTTGTGAGATGTTACCTAACCTTTTTCGTTTTTTTTCCGAGATTTCATTTCTTATAAATTGTGTTAGCTGTCCGATGTCTTTTCTCAGTTTTTCTATTCTGATCTGTAGCCTGTGTTGCCATGCTGGTTTTGTGGGTTTCTTCTGTGTGTTGGTTGGTTCTGATCTCTGTCTAGTGTGTATATTTAGTGTAGTGAGTGCTCCTATATAAACCAGTAGTTGTAACTCTTCCATAGTTGTGTTTTCATTTATTTTGTTGTGTATGATTGTGTTGATAGTTTTTATTGTTGTTTCGACTTGTGGGTTATTTGGTGGTCTATGCAAGAATGGTCTTATGTCTGTATTTGTGTCTTTGTATTCTATATATGTCAGCTGAAATTTTTCTTCTATATCTAACGTGTGTGTCACTTCGTGTTCTATTTGTGCTTGTTCTGGTGGCTGTCTTAAGATTTCGTTTTCCTCTGGTTGTTTAATTGGTGCGTGTTGTTCTTTGTTTGTTTGCTCTGGGATGTTTGAGTCCATTACTGTATTTTCTTCTTCTTCTTCTGATTGCACATTATTTTGTTCCAGTATTTGTTGTACTTCTTGTTTGATGTTTTCTAATTCTGACTGGGGTATCCTGTTATTTTTGATTATTACACGGATCTGATCAGCTAGTCGTTGTTCTGTTAAAAATTTTAATTCTGGGTATCTGGTAATAAATGTTGTGTATACTTGTGATCTGTATCCAGTTGTGTTGGTTCCTAGGTTTGTTGCTTGGTAATAACAGAACATGAGGTGTCGATTAACTTCATCTGACCATCTCATCCTCTGTCTTTGTTTTCCTTCTAGGGTGGTTGCAGGAAGCATATCCTGCAAAACACCTCTATTTGGATTTAAATCATTTTCCAGTTGGCTAGCAGTGTCGTTACCATTGTGGGCGGGCATAGGGTTCAAGCGTCGTCCCCGACCATGACGGCGCTTGTCCGAGGCTTCTTTAGTTCTGTCCTGAACCAACTAATCACACTAAAAGGGGGGTTAGCCCTTTTAGTGGTTTGTTCTTTTCGTCGCCTTTTACGACTGGCAGAACATACCGGAGGCCTATTCTTTTCCCGGGCCTCTACGGGATTTATTATTATTATTATTATTATTATTATTTAAAGAACTTAATGTGAATCACCTTTTGACCATGGGAAGAGCCTTCCAATTAGAGAAAGTACCACTGATAAAAACCTGCTTTCCACCACCCTCCCACTTGAATACTGTTGGCAATGTTTTGTCATCAACCTTGGTGCTGCCTTCAGAAACTGTTGCAGATCGTTGCCGTGGAGCTCCAAGTTCTTCCTACAACAAAAATTGACACGAAATAGTGATGAAATAACATACATTTTTTGTGAGTAACAGCTACACTAAGTATCTGATTATATATCATGCATGTCACAATAGCAACTTATTTAAGACAGTTCCTTATGAAAATCTGCTCTCTCTGTGCCTTGCAAGCAATAAATTTGGGAAATGTTTATTACATTTTACTGCAGATTTATATAAAAAAATCCAGCGTTGTAAATGGTCAAAAACAGCCACATTTTCGCTGAGGAAATTTACACTATTTGTAAACCTGCAGCCATGTTACACATCCTAATGAGCCAGCACAAACTGCTGACCACTAGTAGTGCAACATCAAGAACACTAGCAAATGACAGAATTTTACTTATTGCACATGTGCAGTACACTAGGAAGAATACAAGATTAAACATGTATTTGGTTTTGTGATGTGTGGGAGGCAAAATTTAGTAAAAATAGTTGCCAAGTGGAGCAGCAACAATGGTTCTAACTCAGCTGAGCACTGAGTCAAACTGATCTCTGATGACAGATATGGATTCGTCATTCCATGCTGTTGCAACTCTGTGCCATTTCATCAGTCACAGTGGCCTGTGAATGGTAGTGCACCAGTCTCTTAGCAATACATAACCAGATATTTTCAATGTGTGAGAGATACAGACTATAGCTTCTAGGACAATACAATCTGTTTAACATTACTTGGTAGTTGAAGTCCGGCACTTGCTGCTACATGGCTGCCACAATGTATGTCAGAAATGTGAGATGCTCTGTTGACAGCTGATTTTAAGTGACAAGTAACTGAATTGAAGCAGGGGATGTGTTTTGTAGTCTTGAATTTAGACTCATGTCCTAAGCTAACCACAACTTCTTGATATGTAATGTATCTGAGAAAGCAGTGGTCAACAGTCTCCGGCAGAACTAAAATCATAATCGCTTTATTCACAGTGATTAAAGATAACATCTAAGAGCAAACTCAAGACAGAAAAAGTTCAGTTTCAGCACTAAAAGATAACTGCAATTTCTTGCTATCACTGGTTATCTGAAACTATCCTCTCACTGGCTACACAAGCTGCTGTATTATAGACGACACAGGCAGATTCCAGACGAAAAAAGAATGAAAGGCAGAAATGAAGAGCAAATAAAATAGTCAATATGATGATGAAAATGACATGGCAAAGAATTATAAATAAAAAAATTACATTAAAACCAACTGACAAAAATGATAAACTCTTTTGATTAGATTCAGGAAGGAAAAAAAAATTCATCACATTTGATGAGTCTCAAACCCATGATCTTCACATCTTGGTAGGTTAATATGCCAACCATGCTAACCATTGAGGTAAAGTACAATGCTGAGTTAAGTTATTATAGTTTTGACAGACAACCCAACCGCATTGATGAACTGCAGCCTCCAAAAGCTTGGTTTCATACCATGTCATGCAAAACTTATCTGATGTACGCTGATCAGTGTGATTATGATGATAGCATATGCAATGCTGATTTGCGCCTTGTGCAGAAGTATCCAGTAGTGTTTAGTCAGTGCTATGTATGAAACGTGTGTATTTCATTAGCACTGTGTGTGTGTGTGTGTGTGTGTGTGTGTGTGTGTGTGTGGAGAGAGGGGGTGGATTTATCATGTATGATTAAATACGAAATAAAAGTGCCAGACCCACGATTTGAGACCCAAACACATCAACAAAGAATGTCAGACAAGGTACTGGAAGTGAACATGTCAACTGTTGTGGCAGTTTGGCAATGGTGAACAGTTCAGGCATGACGTTGAACACACTGATTGGAGAAAACCAGCTCTGATGTGTGAACTGTCAACCACCAAATAATTTTAATCAGACTATAGTGTGACCCATTCTCATGTACTGCTGGTGTGTTGGGATCTGCACCAGGTCAGAATGAAGGAAGACATCAAAGCAATTCAGAAGTGGGCTGCTAGATTTGTTGCTGGTTGATTTGACTAACACATTAATAACATGGAGTTGCTTCAGCAACTCAAATGGGAATCCCTGCTAATGAGGACAGGAGCAAGGGCCACTACATTTGTAGTGTGCGGGTATGTAGAAAATTAGGGTCTGATGGGAGGTGTGCTAGAGTACCTCGGACAGCTGTGATGACCACTGTGTCTGGGTGGCACAATAGACAGCACATCTGCCTAGTAAACAGGAGACCTGTGTTTGATACTGGTCTGGCACAAAATCTCATCCTTACCCAATGCCCACTTGCAGCAATGTCTGTAATTCCTTTGTGTGTATCTGATAATGTTCATTCATTCTCAGAGCCTCCACACACACGTGTACAATGTGATTCTGTACAAAATACAAAGAACTGGGACTCATCTCAAAACATAATATTGTGCCACTCTTGTGTCTAGAGAGTTGTTGTAGAGCACACCACATCTGAACAACCCTCTCAGCAACAGAATATGCAACAACACTCACCATTCTTACAGCTTGTTAATCTCCAGACATCATCCCTACAGATACTTGTCTTGTTGCAAATAAGCCTGCTGGTATTTTCTCACTTGAGGTATATGGGCTGTAGAAACTTGCACAGCCAGACAAACAATTCACCTTCCTCTTGGGCACTGTTTGCATAGAGCTGTTGAGAGCTTCATGGCATTTAATAGGGCTCTCCTGAACTAATTGATTCCATCTTCAGAAGATAGGAATGGGATCTTGACTAATATGAGCAGCCATAACCATGCCATTGTCTTATCTATAGAATGTAGATGCGTTACTCTTCCTACTTTGTGAGGTTCTGCTGAAATACTATTCATTTAAATATCCAAGCATGTAGTACACTTCATGTCAATTTGATGTTTGCTGCATGTTGCCTTCATGCTGTTGGAAATTTTAATGGCCAGCAGTGTTTGAGCAGCAGAATATGAATAAAAGAGGTTAAGAGGAAGAAGATGCAATCCTACCATACAACACCTTGTGAGTTATATTTATCTGGTGCCCAAATCAAAAAGAAAGCTCCACTTACCTGCTCTGATGGTGGCTTTTCCTTAGTATAATAGGGTTCTTCTTCTTCATTGGAGGACTGGAAAACAAGTTTTGTGTTAGGTTTCTTGTCAAAGACAAATGCTTGACTATCCTTTCCAGGAGAAGGAGGAGGGGCAAGCTCTCCTCCCTTGTGCCTCTCCCTCGCACTGCTTCCAGCATTTCCCATGTTGTAAAGAGATGTCCTATTTAAACAGAAAATGTAACAATAATTTTAAATACTTGTCACTCACACTTTACTACATTCAGCAAAGTGAACAACAGTACACAAATTTTTTATTCATGATGAACATGTAAGAAAAATATCTCCTAATATCAGGATGAAAGACTCTAATATGATGTTGGAAGGTCCTATGTGAAGAATAAATTATGGAAGGGGTAAATATAACACCAAGTAACTTAGGCACTGAGCAGTCAACATGTACATTAATGAAACCGAAATTATGCAATGTAGGCTTTCAAGTGTTGTATACTTCAGTCAAGACCTCTGAGGTGATAGGCCATGGTCGATGTGTAAAACTACATCCTGGCATATCGTCTCCATCTCCAGGAGACATTTTTGGAGGTAAATTGGCAACTGCAATTACAGCTCAAGGAGTGCCCCCACATTTATAGAGCAACATAGAAGGCACCACCATGTCATCAGATGCAATCTGCATGATTATTTCTGCCTAGTGGCATTGTTCTCTATTACTTTTAACCAATTGTTGTTCTGTTGGTGCAAAGTCAACATCTGTATCTTACCTAACTTCAAATTTTCCTTTCTATTAAAATTGTTATTAATGTGTACATAAATCTCTATGGTCTTTCTACACATGCACACACGATTATACATTGTCTTCACTAAAATGGCCATCTCACCGAACTTTATTTCACGCTCTCCATCTCGGAAAATATGTTCTGCTACTGCTGATTTGTCACCACACTCACAAATCAGCAGTACAAGAACAGTGAGACAGACATTTTAACAAAGACAGTGCATTATCATGCACACAAGTATAGAGAAGCCATAGAGATTCACACACACACACACACACACACACACACACACACACACACACACACACACACACACACACTAGTAATAATATTAATAGAAAAGAAGGTCTTATGTTAGATAAAACACAGATGTTGACTTTGCACTAACACAATGACCATCTATTACTTTTAATCAACAACAATGAAGGCAACCCAAGACAATCATGCAATCAGCATCGAATGACATATGGAGGGGCCTCCTATATTCCTCTACAAATGTAAGAGGGGGAGGGGGGGGGGTGCTCTCAAGCAACTGCAGTTGCTGTTTTACTTCCAAAGATGTAAGTGATCAGTTTTATATACTGTTCACAGCCTATCAGCCTGTATGTTTTAATTGAAGTCACTGAAATGAGAGAGAGAGAGAGAGAGAGAGAGAGAGAGAGAGAGAGAGAGAGAGAGAGAGAGAGAGAGAGATTTAGGGCTACGGTCTGACAGCTTAGCAATGATTTCAATTTTATTTCTGAGCATGTCAGCCACTCAATGTCTCACAATATGGTGAGTACTAAGTTCTACTCATTACATTAGTAGAATGAAAGACGTGACAAACATGTCCAGACTGAGCACCTAGATGCAGAATAAGAAAGTTTGTAAGCACACTGTTTGCAAATGATGTGGCTAGGAACTGAGAGCAGTTGGAAGAATGCTTATTCCCGTAATTCCTCCCTTATTTTTTTATACCAGTCACAAAATACTCTCATCCCATGCACACTAAAAACATCTAGCTTGACCTCACATCACAAACAAGAACACACCATTATTGTATGTATTTCTCACCACCAAAGGTACTGCTGATAACTGTGATCACTAGATAAATTCATCTTTTTACTTTTGTGTGTTTTTATCATCCAGTGATTTATGGTCATTATTTTGTGAAGTTAGTGTAGCTGCCATTAACTTACTGATGTTCAGAGAAACTCTTTCCCCAAGTTATTCCACTGAATGTGCGTAAGCTTCTATGGATGATGTCAGTTTGAACAATATGCTTCAGGCAGAACTCTCCAGATATTGGTTCTGCTATGCACCACAGACTCCTGCACCCTCTGATAAATCTCACTATCTTGTCTTGTCCAAAGAGCCCCAATTCTATCCTTGATGTATTTTTACTTTTTTGTGCATGCTAATGTATGTCAGGATTTTGGGTAAAGGTTTTTGGTCTTGAGTCACCACTCTAAACGTTGTCTCTACTCACTTCCCAACCATGACAATTACATTGCCATTCATTGCCAGTCTAGTCCCAGTATACTAATCAGTATACTTCACCCATCATTTTGTTTTGGATAATTACATTATTATTTTCCCTTAAGAGTTTTCTCTACCTCTCTGTATTAAATTAAAGCTAGTGACACAGGTTTTTTCTCTATTCCTGCAAATGTTTAAAATCTCATTATAAATTTGGCTGCCTTTCGAGCAGGCCTTAAATCTGTGGACTCAGGAACAAAGTGGAATGGGGTATTTGCAGAAGTTAGATGAAGATGTTCTGGGAAGAGTAACCTTCCCACATTATCTTGCACAGCTGTTCGCAATGTTTGACTGTGTCTAAAATATTATAGGTACAGGTAACAAATCATAAGCATTTATCATGGCTGAATGTCATGAGTGGTAACATTTGGACTGTTCACATAAATGTGGAAATTTGACTATCCAAGTATGAAAAAAATCAACAAACAACTTTTAAATCATCTTGAGGAAGGGACAGGGGCACTGTTAAACAAAATTTTACTCCAGAATTAAACACAGGCATCTACTACATCCTGGAGAACAACTGAAAAATGTGGAGTGCACTTGTAGTGGAAAAGTTGCATCAGTTAACAGTACGTTTTAACAGAAACAGTACGTTTTAACAGAAAAAGTTGTTGTAACTGTGTTTTGCATTCATGTGTGTTACTGACTGAGTAACTTCAAAATAAACAGACAAAAAGAAGGAAGCTACTGCAAGATGATGGATAACATGGGAACTACATTCAGCAATAAATTACACCGGCAAGCCACTAACTATAATCTGTCTTCCCAAGACAATGTACAATCACAAACAGTAGTTTTGATACAGAAACCAATCTAAATTTTCTGAATAGCTTTTGAATGCATGACTGTCATGCAGGGGGCACGGGTTTGATTCCCACCCAGGTTGGAGATTTTAACTGCTTGGGAACTGGGTGTTGTTTTGTCCTAATCATTTCATCATCATCATCATCATCATCATAATCATCTTCATCATCAATGTGCAAGTTGTCAGAGTGGTGTGAAATAAAAGGACTTGCACTAAGCTGCCAAAAAACCCTAGATAGGGTCTCCCGGCCAATAATGCCAAACAATCATCTCAGTTTTAGCCACCTTGTGGTCCTAACATAGCCCCATGCAAATTTCATGTTTCACTTCCTGAAGAACAACTGATGAATAAACAATTTAACAATTTTGATAATTCTAAATCACAAATTTTTATGTTACACCCATTGTGACTGTATAATTAGAATACAAAAAGCAAACTGCCAATAGCAAACACTCACAATAACTGGCACTGCATCTGAATTATTTTCATATTAAAATTCCATGTTTCATTGCTGTAAGTCAAAACTAGCAATCCTCATTGATTGTAAACTTCCCTCCAATGTTGGAAGCTTGGTTTCTAAAACTCAATTTAGTTTACTGAAAGTACTATAGGCCATTTTTACTCTTTTATTTACTTCTTTTACTGTCCACTTTGTCATTGTATTCATCTGTTCTAAATACATAAAACTCATCAACTAGTTCTATCATTTCATTATCAATTTATCCAACATTCTTACATTACACTTGTTACTCCTGATTTTCAAATTAGCTCTTTTAACTTTTTCACTCTTTGTTTATTTGCATTACAGGCAAAAAATACAATGCCATCTGCAAAACAAAGATCTTTAAGGTAATTCCATTAATACACAGTCCTCCTCCATTTTCCCAGTGTAAGATCATATAAAGTTCCTCTGGGGTAGGCAAGAACAGTTTTCAAGATCAAAAAACTCCTTGCCCAATTACTCTTTCAGTTCTGCACTTCCCTCTACATCCCAACACCAGTCAATTCCAACAGAAGCTGTATCTTTGACATACGTATTCCACATTTATTTATTTTCCACAGACAAACAGAAGAAATGTTACACTGATGCAACACTTTATGAAAACATTTACTATATGTATTATATCTTGATTACTTATAAATAAGGTGGCACAAATGAGAAGATATTCAATTCCTCTAAAGGGAGTTTCTCAATACTATAAACACACATAAGGAAGGAACTCTTTCCATGCCGCTCCAAAGCGGCTTTCTTAAAAGCTTTTTAAGTATCTGAGGGAGAGGGAGAATATTTAACAGGTAATTCAGTATGTAAAGAGTGATCATAATCTAACCATCTTGGGAGATTGGAAAGTGGTGCTACGGAAAGAAATAGAAAAAAAGAGTTACGGGAGAATATGGGCTTGATTGTAGGAACAAGGGAGGAGAAATACTAATTGAATTCTGTAATAACTTTCAGCTAGTGAAAGCTAATAAACTGTTCAAAAGTCACAAGAGGAGAAGGTACACTTGGAAAAGGCCCAGAGGCATTCCATTGTGGTGAGAAGAGATTCCAAAATTAGATCAGCAAAAGAAAATTCCACTGGCTTGATTTTCTTTAAAATGGATGTTGAAACACCACAAAACATCCAACATACTTTCATTTTGCAACTACTCACCATAGTTTTTATCCACATAGGAGCCAAGTGATTTTAAGTTCTAAGATTGTGGTATATATATGTGGGGGGAGGGTGGGGGGGGGGGGGGCGAATAAGTTTGCAACTACAGCAACAAATTCATTTAGAAGGAACTTCTGACTTACTTGACACAATATTGTAGCAATAAAAGGGTAAAATAATGTGAAACAACTGCTTATGTTGTCTGTTGACATCGATATTGCCCAATTTTGAGCCAACATGTTTCTCACAACCAAAATGGGTCTCAATGAAAAACTTTCCTCTAATGAATGTCAGTGACTGGAAAGCAATCACAGAATCCACATTAATGGCAAGGCAGAGTAACATGCTGATAAATATAAACATAACCAGGGAAAAAAAAAAAAAAAAAAAAACGTAATTTTCTTTGTATGTTGTGCAAATTGTAAAAGAATTACTATAATTGTAATGTGTAAATGGTGGAGGCTAGAAATTACTAACTCATTATGTTATAATGTCAAAAATTGATTATTTTGGTTGTTGCAACTCATATCTGTACATTTAATAATAATAATAAAAACAAAAACAAACAAAAACTTGTCAATTAATTTGCTACATGAATGTAAAAGGACTTGTTATACATCTTATGATTTATCATATAAATGGAGCATGAACCTAAATAACTAACTATTGTTTGGTTATTTCTTAACTCTGAAATTACAGCCCGTAGTTGGTCAGATGAAGTCACACATGCAAATCACAATGTCTCTACTTTCTTACTGTTAGCAACTACTATGCACCACAGACCAGTTAGAAGAAAAAAACATTTTATATCATCAAGGTTCCATTAATGAATGTTTTCTTTCTTTATACCATTTCAACCACATTTTGCAGGAACACTCCTCAAGTAGTTTCTCCTACCAAAGTTGTCAATTCAAAACTCTGAGCAATTAAAACAAATTTGGCATTTTCATTCACTTGTATGTCGTTTTAGGTGCTGTGTGTGTTGGCTTTGCCCATTTCAATAAGAAATCCATCAATGCATTGTAAAGCCTGCTACAGATGTACAAAACACTGAAAATCAAAACAGTTCATAGTCTGGTAGTCATCAAACACTGGGTTACTGTATTTCTGCAGAAGATCTATACAAATGATATATTGGACTTATCACGGTCAATTAGCATACTTTTGCTTCTGCTACAACAAAAGATAAATTTATACACCAATAATATCTTAATTTGCCACTATACCCCAAAGAATGAATAGTTTGTGGAATCAATGAGCCACCTATCTGGACAATATTAACAATCTGATACTTTTACTGTAACTAATGAGCTGCAATAGGAAGAAACACTGAATTTCAAGTTTTATTAGTTTTCACATCTATGAATCATTGACAGTGGGAAAGCAAGATAAAAGAGAAAGGGAGCAAGATGTTGCATTACAAGAGGATGTTGAAAATTAAGTGTAAAGGTACGATAAGAAATGAGGAAGTCCTCCGTAGTTTTAGTAAGGAAAGGAATATACGGAAAAACTCTGCCTAGAAGAAGGAACTAGTGTTAAGGCATAAGCTAAGCTGCACAGCGCAAAAACTGTGTGGGCAGAGAGAAATAGCATATCAACAATATTATGAAAAAGATTGCTACTCACTGTAAAGATGACACACTGCAGGACAAGCACAACAACAATACTGTTACACACTGAGTTTTTGGCCTGAGCCTTCTTCAGCAAGGAAACACACACACATTCACACAAGAAAATACACCTAATGCACACATGACCACTCTCTCCAGTCACACCAGCCAGAATGCAACTGCACTGAATTGAAGCAGCAATCCAGAGTGGGGTGGGGAGGGGGTGAGTTAGCAGGGTATGGATTGGGGGGGGGGGGGGCGGGGGGGGGGGGGAGAAGTCACCACTGTCTTGTGGAGTGTCCAAGGACTAATGGCAGTAGAATAGGGCTGCCAGGCACAGCATCGAGGAGGAAGGGGGGGGGGGAGATAATGGGGAGTGGAAAGGGAGAGGACCAAAGAAAGGGAAAAGACTGGTGCATGTGGTGATAGAGAGCGGTGCACAATGAGGGTGAGAGGACTTCAGTTTGGAGCAAGTGATAGGACAAAATGGTTCCAATGGCTCTGAGCACTATGGGACTTAAATTCTGGGGTCATCAGTCCCAGTGATAGGACACAGGGCACAATATGTAGTAGGGTGGAGGGTGCGGGAACAGAAGATCACTGTAGGTTGAGACAAGGACAACTTTGAGTGGAGAATGTGTTTTTAAGGATAACTCCCACCTGCACAGTTCAGAAAAGGTGGTGGTGGTGGTGGTGGTGGTGGTGGTGGTGGAGGGGAGGATCCAGATGGCCCAAGTCATGAAGCAGCCATTGAAATCAAGCACGTTATATTCAGCTGCATGTTGTGTCACAACGTCCACTTTGCTCTTGGCCTGAGTTTGGCAGTGGCCTTTCATCCTGGTAGGCAGATGGCTGGGTTTGGGACTGATATAGGTGTGGACTAAGATGTCACGGTGGTTGAGTGGGCAGACACTATTTTAGGAGGGGTATAATGGACATTAGGTAAGGTATCCCTCATTTCAGGGCATTACGATAGACAATCAAAGCCCTGAGAAAGGATGTGGTTCAGTTGTTCCAGTCCTGGGTGGTACTGGGTGACGAAGATGGCGCTCCTTTGTAGTTGTTTTTTCGGGATGGTGGGAGGACTGTGGGTGTGTGGGGATATGGCACAGGAAATCTGTTTGCAGACTAGGTCTGAAGTATAGTGTGTATCTGAGAAAGATTTTGCGACACATTCAGCATACTGTGCAAGGGAGTTCTTGCCACTGCAGATACGCTGTCCCCAGGTGGCCAGGCTGTGTGGGAGGGATTTTTTGTGTGAAAGTGATGTCAGCTTTCAAACCGCAGGTACTGCTAGTGGTTGGTTGGTTTAATGTGGACAGAGGTGTGGATGAAGCCATCAGAGAGTAGGATGTCAACGTCCAGGAATGAGGCACACTGTGTTGAGGAGGACCAGGTGAAGCAGACGGGAGGAATGAGCATAGGTTGTCTTGGCCCTCAGTCCAAATCATGAAGATATTGTCAATGAACCTGGGGCAGGCTTTGGGTTTGAGGTTTTGGGAGGCTAGGAAGGTTTCCTGTAAATGGCCCATAAAAGGTTAGCATATAAGGATGCCATGCAGGTGTCAATGGCTGTGCTGTTGATTTGTTTCTGTACCTTCTTTTCAACGGAGAAATATTTGTGTGTTAACAAGGTGTGTGAGGAATGAGGCAGTGGGTTTATAATCTAAAGGATGTAGGAAGACATAGTGTTCAATAGTGGCAGGACCACAGGCGTAAGGGATGTTTGTGTAGAGGAAAGTAGTGTCAACAGTGACGAGCAGGAATCCAGGAGGTTAAAGTGGTGGGGAGTCGGTGAAGGAAATGGTATCTTTGATGATGGAGACTAGATTTTGGGTAACTGGTTGGAGGTGCTGATCAATGAGGGCCAAAACTCTTTGATTGGTTGGTTGTTTTGGGAAAGGAGACCAGACAGCGAGGTCATCGGTCTCGTCGGATTAGGGAAGGACGGGGAAGGAAGTTGGCCGTGCCCTTTGAAAGGAACCATCCCAGCATTTGCCTGGAGCGATTTAGGGAAATCCCGGACGCGGGATTGAACCGTCGTCCTCCCGAATGCGCAAAACTCTTTCAGTAGGAGCATAATAAGCAGCCACAATGGTGCATCTGTGATTGTTGGGTTTGTGGATTTTGGGAGGCACGTAGAAGGTGGATATCCGGGGAGTCTTAGAGGTGAGGAGGGAAATAGACTTGTTCTGGGAAGAGTCTAAGACTAAAGCTTTGAGCAGGGATTGGAAATTATGTTGGACTTCCAGAATGGGATCACCATGGCAGAGTTTATGGGTGGAAGAGTCTAACAATGGCAGAGGAATTCTGCCAGGTCAGTCACTGTGATTCACAACAACAGTGGTAAAACCTTTTATCTGCAGGTGGGATGATTAGTTCAGGACCCGTTTTGAGGTTGTGTGCGGCTGTCCTTCCCTCTGCTGAAAGGCTGGTGTCCTTAGGAAGGGACATGGGGATGAGACCAAGTTGGAGGTAAGGAAGGTAGTGCTTAGGTGGGGAGACGAGGAAGGATCACAGTAGGATGGTGGTATGAACTGGGAGAGGCAGGGTTCAATGCTGGGATTAGCTTGGCTTTGGTTGGAGGGATTGGTGGCAAAGGAGTGTTTCCATTGCAGGGATTGGGGGAAGGAGATAAGGCCATTGACAAATCCAGCATGGTTAAATTTTGGTACAGGCCTAAAGGTGAAGCCTGTGGATATGACTGAAACTTCTGTGGGGTTGAGGACTTTGCGGGAAATATTAACGACAGTGTTCTGGGGTTGTTTCGACTCTGGATTTAGTTGGACACTGGTAGGGAGTTTTGGGGGATATGGCAAGTTGTAAAGTCAGCTAGGCAGTCCAGCCTGGACTTTCCATCATTAGAGATTACTATATAGCTCACAATAACTGATGATGTTGGGTGTAAGTGTTACTCTGAGATGAAGAGCTGGCACAGGAGAAGGAAGTTGCTGCGAGCTGCATCAAACCTACCAGAAAATTAATGAAAAAAAAAACACACACCAAATAGGTTTCGAACAAAAGATTAGTGTATAATCCTAAGCAACATTCACATTATGAGTGCTAGAACTTAGGCTAAAATGAGATATTTTAACATTATTTGTAGGTTTGTGTTCAAAACTCAGCATTACATCTCACTGATAATAAAAGAGTCTACTGCAATTTACAAGATGGCAATAGATCAAACCCTTGCTGAAATAATACTACACATCTTCATTCTAATGTTATGTTACATAAATTTTCACTTGATGGATATCACAGAACCCATTACAATTTCAACTTTTAACTGTACTATATGAACTTTCAGTTATTTCCATGGAACCACTTGATCCTCATGCTGATGCATTAATGCACCAATTATAAGACTATTTACGGTAAAAAATAAAACATAAGCACAACCAAGTTTACATAAGTGTGAATAAATTCATGCACCTTCACCCTAAGAGGCTGAAATCTAGATTAATACAGAATCTTTTAACTATCTAACTACATCCACTATGTTAAGGATTTAAGAATAAATGAAATAACTGAATGAAGAATTATTCAGTAGAGTGAATTCCTGTGTAACTGTGGAGGACAACTAACAACCTACCAGAGACTACATGTGCACAATGCACTTCCTCTGGTATAGAATGTAATATTTACTGTGTGAATGCTATCAGAAGAGTAGTTTCATTTACTTCAATTTATGAGTGCGGTACTCTATTTCTGTTTCTACATTTTCATGCATAGGGGTCCATTAAAACTTTGAGTAGACTTTCTTGGGATAGTTTGCATCTAGCTTCATGTGTCTGCCAGTTCAGTATATTCAGCATCTTCATGACTCCCCTTCAGGTAAAATAAACCTGTGGCTGTCCTTCTCTGTTTATGTTCAATATTCCTGTGAGACCTGTTTGGTATTGGTCCCACACATTTTAGCAACATTCTAGGATGAGTCACACAAGTGTTTTGTAAGTCATCTCATTTGCAGACAGACTGCATTACCCAGGTATTCTACCAATTAACTGAAGTCTGGTACCTGCTTTACCGACAACTAAGCCTATGTGATGATTCCATTTCATATAGCCAAAAACGGTTACATCCAGGTACTTTTATAAGTTGACTGGTTCCAGTTAGTATTCATCGAAATTGGAGTCAGAAGATGCTAGATTTTTTGTTTGTTTGTTTTATGAACTGCACAATTTTACATTTCTGATCACTTAAGGCAGGCTCTCAATCTCTGCACAACTTTGAAATCTTATCAAGCTGTGACTGAATATTTGTGGAACTTTTTTCATACAGTACTTCATTACGGACAACCATACCATTTGCGAAAAGTCTGACAATGTTCTTGAACAGCAAGAGTCCCAGTACACTTCTCTGGGGAACACCTGCAGTTAACTCTACATCTGTCAATGATTCTCCATCTCATAACATGCTGCATCCTCCCTACAAAGAAATCCACACAAATTTCACTTGACACACTAAGTGATCACATTTTCAATAAAAATTCATAGGTGTGGTAATGAGTCGAATGGTTTTCATAAATCAAAAAATAGTGCATGTACTTGATTTCTGGCTTTTCATGTGAGAAAAGTGCAAAACATATTACGGAAAATATTAATAGTAACCTCAGACTTTTTGCCAATGATGCAGTTATCTACAATGAAGTATTGTCAGAAAGAAGCTGATAAAATCTTCAGTCAAATCTTGATAAGATTTCAAAGTAGTGCATAATAAGCAACTTGCTTAAATGCTCGAAAATGTAAAACTGTGAGCTTCAGAAATGGAAAAAGCATAGTATCCTGTAACTATAATGTCAATGAGTCATAGTTGGAATCGACCAACTGAAACTACTACCTGGGTGTAATACTTTGTAGGCATATGAAATGGAATGATCACATAGCCTCAGTTGTGGATGGAGCAGGTGTAGACTTCATTTTATTGATAGAATACTGGGGAAGTGCAATTAGTCTACAATCAATATTGCTCAGAAATCACTCGTGCAATCCATTCTAGAATACTGCTCAAGTGTGTGGGAGCCATACCAAATACGACTAACAGAAGATATTGAACACACAGAGAGAATGGCAGCATGAATGGTCACATTTGTTCAACCCATAGGAGAGTGTTACAGAGATTCTGAAGAAATAACCCCCAAGAAATCTACTAATCAAGTTTCAAGAACAGGTTTTAAATGTACGAATCTAGGAATGTACTACAACCCCCTACATATTGCTCACATAGGGATCACGAGCATAAGGTTAGTATAATTACTACACACACACACACACACACACACACACACACACACACACACACACACACACAGGCATTTAAACAATCATTATTCCACACTGTGTGAATGGAATGGGAAGGAACCCTAATATCTGGTACAATGAGGCATATACTCTGCCATGCACTTCGCAGTTGTTTGCAGAGCATAAATGTTGTTGTAGATGGTCAATGTTTTTGGAAAGTGTGCTGGTTGACATGTAGGAGGTCCTTTTGTTTGAGAAGCTTCTTTACATTTGAGCTCATAATATGTTTTAAGATGTACAACAAATAGATGCCAAGAATATTACACAGTACTTTTGTGGATCACTTCTACCCTTCTTGTAGAAGTGCGTGACCTATGGTTTTTTCCAATTAGTGGGCATGATTTTTTGTTTGCTGGATCCTCAGTGTATTATGGTTAAAAAGAGAGCCTAACTCGGCTTCAAATTCAGTATAGCTCTGGTAGGGTTTCCATCAAGCCCTCGAGCTTTGCTCAGTTTTTGTGATTTGAGCTGTTTCTCAACACCACTGATTACTGATATCGCAGTGATACAAGAATTAAATTGAGGCAATTCCCCTGGATTTTAATTTGTGAATGAACATCTGAGAACTGAGTTCAGCATTACTGCTTGTGCTTTGCTACCCTCAATTTCAGTTCCTGTCTCATCTGTGAACGTCTGGACACTAACTTGGCATCACCAACAGCTTTTACACATGATCTGAATATTTTTGAAGTTTGTGAGAGATCCTTTAATATTCCTCATATAATTAAATTTTCCCCGAGACATTTAAGTCTCATCTTTATCTACAATAATGTTGGAAGCAAAACGATCTTAGTTCAAGTCCCAGACATGGCACAAACAACATATCTTCAGCTTCCAACATTATCCTTTAATATTCAGCTACAATAGTCACTGAAGGCTAAATGCATAACTTACTGAGAGCCAAAGGTGTCCCATTCAGCATGTCCTTAGCTATAGTCCTATTATGCAGTACTTTATGTTTCTTTACAATGACCATATACCATGGAGGGTTCCTATCATCGACTGTTCTACTGGGTATGTACACTCATCAGCCAGAACTTTATGATCCCCTACCTACTAGCCAGTACGTTCATTTTCGGCATGGATAGTGGTGATGACATGTCATGGTATAGAAGCAATGAGGCCTTGATAGGTCACTGGAGGGAGTTGGCATCACGTCTGCACAACAAGTCACATAATTCCCATAAATTTTGTGGAGGGGATCAATGAGCTCTGACATCGCGTCCAATCACATCCCAGATGTGTTCGATCAGGATCTGATCTGGCATGTTGGGGAACAAGCACATCAACTGGAACTTGCTACTGTGTTCCCCCAAACCACTCAATCACACTCATCGCCTTGAGACATGGCACATTATCTAGCTGAAAAACGCCGCTGCAGTCAAGAAGCATTATCATAATGGAGGGGTTTACACATTCGTTCCCTCCCGTCAGCATGATAGGCCCTAAAGAAGGTATCATTATTCATTCGACTGTGCAATGCTCTGCCACTGCACCAACATCCAGTTCTGATGGTCAAGTGCACATTTCGGCCATGGTTGCCAATGTCATCAGCTGTGGAGGCCCATCGTTAGGAGTATTCTGTGCACTCTGTCTTCAGATGCACTTGTAATCTGCCCAGGCATTTAAGTCTGATGTTAGTTCCACCACAGTTCACCACCTATTCTGTTTTACCAGTCTGCCCAGCCTACAGGATGACTGATTGCTGCACTTTATAATTTATAAGTCACATAACAGTCGCTGAGTGCACCCACTTTCCGAATGGAAGGTAACCTGATGAAATTCGCATCTTCAAAATGGTATGTGCAGTGTCTACCAAACTAAACAGTTTAATAAGTCAGCAAAACACTAATAATGGTTCTTTACATAAGAAAGGGAAGACTGATAGAAGCCAGCCCCAGGATGGATCAGTTTCGGTTTCGCAGAAATGTAGGAACACACGAGGCAATACTGAGCCTACAAATTATATTGGAAGATAGGTTAGGGGAAGACAAACCTACATTTGTAAAATTAGAGAAAGCTTTTGATTGGAATACTCTCTTACAACTTGTACAGAAACCAGATGGTAGTTATGAGTCAAGAGGAATAAAGGGAAGCAGTGGCTGAGAAGAGAGTGAGACAGTGCAGTACCCTATCCCCGATGTTATTCAATTGGTACAGTGAAAAAGCAGAAAGAAAACAAAAGAAAAATTTGGAGTGGAAATTATAGCTCAGGGAGAAGAAGTAAAAACATTGAGTTTTGCCAATGACACTGTAATTTTGTCAGAGACAGTAAAGGACTTGAATGATCAGTTGAATGGAATGGACAGGGTCTTGAAAGGAGAATATAAGATGAACATCAATGAAAGCAAGACAAAGATAATGGAATGTAGTCAAATTAAATCAGGTGATACTGAGGGAATTAGATTAGCAAATGACAAACATATAAGGCAGTAGGTAGGTTTTGCTATTTGGACAGCAAAATAACTGATGATGACCAAAGTAGAGAGGATATTAAATTCAGACTAGCAATAGCAACTACAGCATTTCTGAAGAAAGAAATTTGTTAACACTTAATATAGACTTAAATGTTAGGAAGTCTTTTCTGAAGACATTTGTCTGGAGTGCAGCCATATATGAAATTGAAACCTGGATGATAAACAGTTTAGACAAGAGGAGAATAGAAGCTTTTGAAATGAGGTGCTGCAAAAGAATGCTAATAATTAGATGGGTAGATCACATAACTGATCAGGAGGTAATGAACAGAACTTGAGATACAAGAAATCTTTGACATAAGACACAACTTGACTAAAAGAAGGGATCAGTCGATAGGACACTTTTTGAGACATCAAGGAATCACCAATTCAGTGGTGTGTGTGTGGGGGGGGGGGGGGGGGGGTAAAAATTGAAGGGAGGTCAAAAAATGAATTAAGTAAGCAGATTCAGAAGGCCACAGTAGTTATTTGGAGATGAAGAGCCTCGCACAGTACCATACAGCGTAGCAGGGAGAGCTGCATCAAACCAGTCTTAGCACAGATGACAACAACAAAAACAGCAGCAGCACCATGAAAACTATTCTTTTAAACGTGAGTCTCGGTTCTTCTCCAGAGCTAAATGTTTCAAGTTCCTTATTGAGACACAGGGCTACCGACACTGCTTCTTTATCTAGTTTGCTGAACATACAGATTCTTCTGCTTGTTGCAGTTGCGCTTTTGTACGTTGGTACTAGATGTTTCTACAGTACAGTAACAAAGGTGTTGAGGATTCAGTAAACATGCTAAACCTCACGACCATATTTTTTCTGGTCTCTGAATTCTCTAAATAGTATAGGCACTCTTCATTATCTTTCTCTTGATGTATCTGCACTACTGTTATCATAAAACATTACGTTCCTTTACAAATACAGTAAGTTAGTCATTGGATATCACGACTCTTTTGCACTTCTTTTTGCTTGATAATATATTTCACTTTAAGGCTGTTTAGAATCAATTTTTTCGTGCGATTAAAAATCATGCAGAATGTAACAACGACTTTGTCAAGTTTCAATAATGAAATATAACGCTACTCTTACACGAGTTTTTCCTCTGACAAATGGCCAGAAACGCCTCCAACAGAAATTAACAAATCAAAACTATTTTAATAAATGTGGATACATGTGTGGTTCTACAACAGTAAGGAAACTCACTCTGTTTATGTCCTCTCGAAGATGTCAAGACCTTCTGATTGTCTTCGACGTTTTCACAGATGAAACGTCAAAATATTTTATGTCATTGTCAACACTTAAGAAGAACCCATTAATAAGGCTCACGACCAGATTTTAACGCTAGAACCACTTGCGCGCATTACGCCGTACACTACTTACAGCACGTAACAAACACACAGGAGGCGTATCAAACAGCTGACTTGAAATCGTAGCCTTGTAAAGCTGAGTATGCGAAAGATCTGCCATCTTCTGACCTAAGATTACTTTTTAATTTTTCTGATTTATTTGTTTAAAGAAAGAGAATTTACATACCACGAAAGCTTAAATCTGTCAAGTTATATTACGTTCCTTACACAAAAATGATTTCAACTTAATTGATAGCCAAAGTTAACCGAGGAACGACATCCCAGATTAGCATATCCTCAATTTGTGGATCGTTTCTTTCAATTCATTAGTAATATATTTATCAAGCAGTCGGGTACAATCCATCCGTAAGACATAGATGTTTCATGTCATTTAAGATAGCAGTGTACTTTGGTTCATGGTTGAGACGTCTGTACAGAACACCACGGACAGTCGGACACAGTTTGTAAGTTGGCATGACAGTGCGCGCAAATGTGATGGTGTTGTGTTGATCGCATTTATGTACATTTTCAGTGACGCAATGTTTGTTATAGGCATTTGAATTGACATGAAGGTTACTATTAAAAGTAAGACCTACGCTTTAATTTTAAAGTCGGTGATTATTTACCTAATAATGAACAAACAAATCAAATGTTTACATTTGTGAAAGTCATGTGTCTTGTCATTAGCGACATTTATGAAATGAGATAATAAGTCATTCCTGGCTCGCAGTAACCCCAATTGTCTGTAACATTACAGCTTAAAAAGCAACATTTATGTCATTCTTTGTCGCTTGGTTCAGACTCTGAATCAACTGTCAGATAAAGTAAAATCTATATTTCTGCGAGCGCTGGACAGTTATTCGAAAGGGAAAAAAAAAAACAATACGACACAAATCGGTCTACATAGTAAATGTGGATTAAATAAGGTTTACGTTTCTTAGTCGTATTTATACTAACGTTCATTTATTTTCACTGGAGTGGACGCTTTATGTGTGGTAAAGGCCTTGCTACCCATAGCTTTATGGAGAGTAGATTGTACAACTTTAGAATTTTGTTGAAGTCATGATACAGCCATTATTACAGTTAATCAAAGTTTATCTTGACAAAACAATCCATTATTTCTTCAAATGTTGAAAAACTGTACAGTTCTATGTAGAAACGGTCTTTTACCGAAACGCCTACTTCATAGACTTCTTCTGCAAACCACTGAAATGTACGTAGCGAAGGGTACTTAACCCTTGTACCAGATACTAATGTTTATTTCTGTTCCATTCAAGTAAGTCGCACCAGATGAAGACCTGATAATTATTTCCATCCCCGGAGTCTACTCTTGACATCATAGTCCCTTCTTGAGTGATATGGAGGAGGTTGTAGTATATTTTCAGATTCCACAATAATTCTCTCTAGTGCTTTTGAAGTAGGCTTCTGTGGGACATTGTCTAAACTACAAATATTGGGGAGCTCAGGCTTTTCAGGATTTCAGTGACTCTCTCCAATGGAAAACATTTGTGCTGCCCTTGTATGTATACATTTAATATCTACTGTTAATCCTGTTTGGTATGGGTCCCAGCCACATTAGCAATACTGTGAGATGGATCAGATGTGTGTCTTGTAAACATTCTCCTTTGTAGGCTGACCACAGTTTCCCAGTATCTTACCACTATACTAAAGTCTTCCACATGTTTTACCTATGACTGAACCTTTGTGATCATTCAGTTTTGAACCCCCACACATTGTTGCATCCCAGTATTTGTAAGATTTGCCTATTCCAGTTGTGATGTGATGATATTGTATGAATAGGATTCTATGTTTTGAATAATTCACATTTTTACATATCAGAATATTTAAAGCAAATTGCTAATTTTTGCACTACTTTAGAATCTTATCAAGATTTGTCAGAAATTTTGTGCAGCTGTCCCTCTGATGGGCCAAAGGCTGCAGTGTGTGTTGCAAACCAACATCTACTGATTTAAACCTGCAAGCTGACAGCTGCCATCCCACAGTGGAAAAGTTAATGGAGTTCCAAAGACATTAATCCATGTAGTCCACACACATTGTCAGGCCAACTTAATTTGGCATCAGAAATAGAGCATCTACAATTAGACTTCTGCAAAAATGGATACACGGTCAAACAGATTCCAAAGCCATTCAGCCGTTTTCCCTGCCACACAATAGAGAAGAGCAAGGTAAAGCAAAGACTGCGGCTTACCTGCTCTGCGTGGGATCTATTTCTGCCAAGATTAACAGGATTCTCAAGAAGCATAATATCAAGTGTGTGTTCCATTCACCTACCGAAGAAACTGTGAAATGTGAAATATGACCTTGGTTTATGAAAACAAGTAATTTATAATATGTATTGCCAGTGTGGCATGTTGTACATATGCCAAATAACTTGGACAATGGACATCAGATGCCAAGAACATCAGAGGCGCACCCAGATGAGGCAGGAAACTAAATCAGCCACTGCCAAGAACTGTCTGGAACTTAATCATACCATGATCTATGAAGAAGAAAAAAACGAGGATTCTATCACAGGCCCCCAGATACTGGGACAGTGTTATAAGATAATCAATAAAGATAAAGATGGCGAAAACCTCGTGAATCCTGATACTGCTTTGTATCAACCCAGCAAAACCTTGGATTCTACATTGGAGTTGCTAAAAATCCAATGATGTAGCAGAACTGGAGAAGGAGGAGGAGGAGGAGAAGAAGAAGAAGAAGAAGAAGAATTGGTGGTACGAACTTGGAAAACAAACCCCAGACCATCTAACATGAGAACCATAAGAAGAATGGAATGCCAGATCACTGTTGGGCACACTGGACCGAAAACAGATCCCCATCTCGTGGCTATTCTCTCCAGACCAAAGACTGAATGTCTCAGGATGACTGTAGTGGGAATGGGACACAGATGGAGTACTAGAACCGACTGTCGATGTGGCCTGCAAAAAAAAAAAATGGAATTCCAGTTCATGGCCAGGCACACCACACCGAAGACAGAACATCTCAGGACGTTTGTAGTGGAGATGTACCACACAAGAACCTACCAAGGAGTGGGAGAAGTAGCAGGTAATAAATATTGGACCCCTTTCACTTGGCTGTAACATCCTCAGGTAACACCTCATGCACTGATATTGGCAGAATACCCAACACCTCAAGATGCCAACAGATCACCAGAAAACTGTGAACAATTACAATTTATCTCCCTGACTGTATTGTTCCATGGCTTTCAAGATGTCATGTGAGAAAATTAAAAGTTTGGCTTAATGTAAGAGATGTGTTCGGAATCCAAGCTAGTTGGCATGGAGGCAGACATTCTGCTTGACGTATCTCATTATGTTTGAGCTTAGAATATGTTTTAAGAGTGTACAACTGATGAATGTTGGTAATGTTGGATGGTAGTTTTGTGAATCTCTTTCACTACTCTTCTTGGGAACAAGTGTGTCCTCAGTTTTTTCCAACTACTTTGCACAGTTTTTGTTCACGGTATTGACGGTATGTTACAGTTAAAATGAGGGTAAATTTAATTGTAAATTCTGTATAGAGTCTGATAGGGATTACATTTGACTCGGGGACTTCATTCAATTTTAGCAATCTGTGCCCTTCCCAAATATGTATATCACTCACCTTTGCATTACTGTGAGAATTAAACTTTTGCAGTACACCTGTCTTGTCCTGTGAAAAGGAAATTTGAAAACGGAGTTCAGCACTTTTGCTTCTGCTTGTGCTTTGCTAGCACCATTTTTCTAAACTTTATCCAAAAGTTCCTCTTCATGCTCATGCCCGGAACTAAAGGTTTAGAGTTCTTTCTTGCAATACGTCACCAGTACTTCTTCTTCTACTTTACTGGACATTTCATTTGTGATTTTAGACACTCGTTTTCTTCCAGTCTGGAATACTACAACTCTTCATTCTTCACTATATGGTCCTCACTGTAAAGTTTGACTTGCTCTTTCTCTTCCAAATTTTGCAGAAGTGCGGATTGTGCAGGGAAGGTTGCCCAATATGGTGTATATTCTATCTTTTGTTCCTATATCTCTTTCAACCTGTCCTGCAAAGGTACTACACCCAAAACCAAGCATGGTAGCCATTCCATTATGTGGTGGATAATCAAGTACCTGCATGGTGGTAGCCAATATCCATGCAGGGATCACACTGTTGGTGCTGAGCTTGATACCCCTCGCATTCTAAGGAATAAGCGCCCACCGTGCCTGGGGCTCGGGCACTCCAGACACTGGTTTACTGGCCAGGTAACTGTTGTTGCTGGGCGGTGCCCATGAGGAGAGCCCTCGTTCGGAGTGCGTTACACCATGAAGTCAATTAAACTTTCTTCTAGAGAGATATACGACCCAAAAATGTTTCTTCCCCTGGCTATTGGCTCAGAGACAAGGGGAGAAATGCTCCCCCCCTCCCCAATACTTAGGTTGTTGGAGGACACGTGGGGATTCCTTTTTGAGTACAAAGCCACTGTTCGTTGTTGAACACCTCGAGTACATGTTTGGGGAAGTAGGGGCGATGTCAAAACTGAAAAGTGGCTCTGTTCTGATTAAAATGGCCTCACCTGCTCAGTCATGGGCACTGCTCACCTTTGACAAGCTCAGTGACATTCCTGTAATATGGTACAGGGTAGCGTATTCCAGTGTGATCTCCTTTCATAGACCAGTGACAAGTTGCTTGCCAATTGGAAACAGCGGGGTGTGCATTTTGTCCATTATCTCCAGTGGTGACCAAAGGATAATAGAGTTGATAATGGAGCCCTCATGTGGCCTTTGCAAGTGACGCTTTGTCTGGAAAGGTCAAGTTGATGGTGTGTGTTGATGTGACGAGAAGCCTTATGTTCCTCTCTCATGCAGTGCTACAAAAGGATGAGATTCAGGCAGATGTCTTTTTACTGCAATGCTATCCCCATGTGTAGAGTTTGTTGATATCCGTTGCACATGAACACTTGGGGCCCGTATGACCTTTGTTGCTTTTGCACCCTAAAACGAAACAAAACAAAAACAGCACACGAACACTCCTTTTGCACCTACCCCCATCTTTATCAGCTGTAGGGAGAACCATTCCCCCTGTTCATAGGAGTGCACCATCCTCCAAAGAGAAAAGAAATTTCAAGACTCTTGACCAATTCATATATCAAGACGCCAAGGATCATTTACACCCTACACATGTGGTGATGACATATGCTATGGCTAAGACGATATCATCCCCTCTAGCGATTGTACCATCAGGTCTTCTATGTCAGTCCCTCTGTGCCACTTGTCTACACCTGTTCCCCTGGTGGTTGGGGCCCCTCCTCCTTCTGCTTCCACCACACCACCTTCGGTGGCATTGACTCTCCACCCTCCCCCCACCCCCACCCCCACCCTCTCGGGATGTCAGTCCCCAATCCCCGGCTGGAGAAGCAACAACCTCCCCTGGTTGCTCTTACCAGGGACAGGGCCCTCAGATTGCTCCCTTCTCAGGAACCTTCTGATCTGCAACCAGCTGCCAGCTAGTGGGGTTTTAGGACTTTATGTTCCTCCTCTATCTCAGAAATTGGGGCAAACAAGTCCTCGCAGGTAGTGAATTCATCCAAGGAGAAGGAGGAGGTGATTCTGGTGGCCCCTGTGCCACCGATTGCTTCCCATTCCGACTCTTACTCTGAGGCAGCATTCCTGGTGGCCACAGTGGAACTGTAGGCCCCACTCATCTTGGTTCAGAACCAATGTGCACTGATTGCCATAGCCTCAAACCTGTGGCAGCAGGCAGGCCCAGAGGCATGACCTGCCTCCTGGTCCCTTTATGCCCCCATAAGATACTGATAGCATGCTTCTTCAGTTGAACTGTAGTTGTTTTTTCCACTACCTGGCTATCATTTCTCTTATGTCTTTCCCCTACTTTTTGTATCGTCCTTCAGGAAACTTGGCTCCTAGCAATGTGGATCCCTACCCTCTGTGGCTCTCGGGGGAAATTTTAAGAACCACAGTGAGTATGAAAGAGTGTCGGGTGATGTTTGTACGTATGTTATGGACTCTGTTTGCAATGAACATGTGCCACTCAGTATGACTTTTGAGGCTGTGGCTGTTCATGTGAGGACACCTCTGGAATTTCTGTAATGTGTACCTCCCTCCTGACAGTGAAGTGTCTCAGAGTGTATTGTCTGCACTGTTTTCTTAGTGCCCCCACCCTTCCAAATATTTCGTAATTTCAAAACCCACAATGCATTTTAGAGTGGAACAATGACTACTGGCTGCAGTAAAGCTATTGAAAACTTGCTCGCAGAGTTTGATCTTTGCCTCTTGAATACTGGTGTTCCCGGACACTTCAGTGTCACATAGAGGTCTTATTTGGCCATTGATTTTCCATTTGCAATCCAGGTGTTCTCCTTCCTTCCATTGGAGAGTCCGAAATGACCTATTTGACAGTGATAATTTTGCGATCATCCTAACCCTCAATGTCATGTGCTTGGGCATCCATCTAGATGGACCCCCAATGAAGTTGATCGGGATGCGTCCATCTTTGCTATTGCCCTTAGCTCTCTGTCACATCAGTGCAACTGTCCAGAACATAACTGCAGCCATTCTGTCAGCAGATGACTTAACAATCCCATATTCCTTGGGACCACCCCATCAAAAGGCAGTATCTTGGTGAACCCCTGAAATTGCTGCAGCTCTTAGAAAATGCAGATGGGCTCTCCAACACCGTAACCGACATCTATCAATGGAGCGTCTCACTGCCTTTACGGCTTTGTGCCCAGGTCCACCACATTGCAAACCGGCAGAAATGAGAATGCTGGGAATGGTATGTCGCTACCATGTAGGACGCAGTAAACTATGCTCCCTGCCAAACAGGTACAGTGTACTCACTGCAGAATTGGTGGCCATCACTCAAGCCCTTCGTTGCATTTGTTCTTGCAATGGCAAGATGTTCTTAATTTGCTATTGACCAGTGCTACCTTGGACACCAGTTGGTTGTGACTACCTGGGATATCCTTTGTGACATGCACCAAGATGGATGGTCAGTTGTCTTTGTGTGGAGCCCAGGTCATGTTGGGATCCTAGGAAATGAACACACTGACTAATTGCCCAAGTTGGCTACCAGCATGCCGACTACGGAGATGGTTGTACTGCAGCTGGACCTTCAGCCAACTGTACTCCATCAATTGTTTTGGGCTTTAAATACATATTGATGTGTCCTAGTTCAGATAAACTGTGAATCATAAACGGTACCACGACCAAGTGGCAATCTCCCATTTGTGCTCCTTGTGGGGAAGCTACTGTTCTGTCAGCTCTGTGTTGCCCCCAGGGGCTCACTGCTCTTTAGCGGGTTCTTGCTCGGCCACCATGGGCCCCCAGCCATTGAAGCATCTTTTCCCTTCCGTGCTGCATGTCTGTCCACTTGTTATTCCTTTCCCAGTCCCTTACGGAACATGTCTGGGGTGTTGTTGGGAATGCATTCTGCATATTCAGTCACCAATATCAGAACAGTCTCTCCACTGTCTTCTGTTCCTTCTTTCTGTTTTTTGTTCCCATTCTCCTATCCTGCCACGCCATTGTTTGAGGTTCTTCTTTTTCTTCTTCCTCTCTGTGTGCTCCTGAAGGCCAGATCACATATCTGACACATAACAGGTGACAGGGTAACGTGTAATTCCCATCCCCAGGTTGACAAGAAGGTTCACTCGTATCCCCTGGTAAAGGCCAGGCCCCAGAAGGGGTGATTGCCGGAGCTGCTACCTTCCTAAATTGCCGATTGGTCCCTCTGTCACCATTGGAGATTCTGGAAATCATTGGAGATTTTCTCACAATGAGCCAATCATCTTCACAATCACTGTCTACGAAACGTAAACGGAATTAGGCTAAAAATTCAAAAACCCTTCCAGCTGCACCACGGTTCCTCATGGTCTTACATACTGAAGACGGTCAGTCCTTCGCCACAGTAAATCCATTTATTATTCAGACAGGTGTTGATGCAATTGCTGGCCCTGTGAAATCCCGCTCTCGTTTATGGAATGGCTCTTTGCTTTTGGAGACTACTTCTGATTCTCAAGCACAACAACTGCTGGCCGCATTGCTTCTCCACAGCTACCATGTTCGCGTTGAGGCACATAGAACTTTGAATTCTTCCCGTGGTGTTATTTTCCCTAGGCTGCTCAATGGTATGACCGAGGGCGAAACCCAATCTTACCTCTCTGACCAGGGTGTCATTGCTGTCCATCGGGTGATGAAAAAGGGAGATTCCTCCTTAGTGCCCATCCTTTACTCTTTTTCTGACCTTTGATAGAGTGGTACTTCCGTCCAAGATCAAAGCAGTCTACGAAATTATCATAGTCAGGCCATACATTCCGAACCCAATGTGCTGCTACCAGTGGCTCATTCCAACCACACTAGAAGGTCTTGTCGACACCCAGCCTAATGTGTAACCTGTGGTAGGGATGCACACGAGGGCGATTGACTGCCTATTTATCCCCACTGTATCAACTGCAATGGCAGCCTCAGGATTGTCCCGTGTATCTTGATGAGTGGGCTGTCCAAGAGATCCGGGTAAAGTAAAGAGTGCCTTACCCAGTCACTCATGAGTTATTGGCTAATCGCAAACCCTGCAGTCTCCTGTGTGGCACCTATAGTTCTGCTTGTTCTTGCTACCTTTCGCTCCTTGAAGGACATGGCCATGCAGACAGGTGACATCAGTTTCAAGCTCTGAGGTTGTGAAATTGCCATTCCCCCCATCCATCTGAGCAACAAGCCTCAAGGGGCGAAGCCACCAGCTACACAATCTGTAGAGCGGAAAGGGCAGAAAGAGTACTCACGTGAAGACTTCCTATGTCAGCCAAACAACATCTGCATCTTCCTCTAAGCGGAAAGGCTCGAAGAAGTCCACCAAAGTCAAACGGTCTTCTCCTTCACAGACTCCAAGATCCTCTTCGACAGTATTGCCACGTGACACCATAGCCCGGCCGGCCTCCAAGTTGTCGCTTCACACTACCAATTGTTTTTCTGCATTGGACACTACAGACTGACAGCACAAGCAAGCTGATGCTGCCGTGGACCCCATGGAGCAGGATCCTCCTGCTTCTGACTCTATGCAGGCAGTCATTTGGCAGCTGCCAAGGTGAAACCCATTCATCTCTTCCTCATCATGACCCTCCTCGAATGGAACATTTGTGGCCTTCGGTCCCACAAAGATGATTTACGCCTGCCTATAGCATCACAGCATCCCCGTGCACTCTGTCTTCAGGAAACAAAATTGCATCCTCAAGACTGCTATTAGCTTCTACATTTCTTCCCAGTTCGTTTTGACCTTACCCCTTAGCATTCCATCTCATGGGGGCATCATGCTGCTCGTATGGGTGACATTCATAGTCAACCCATCTCCTTGACTACCCATCTTCAAGCTATTGCAGTTCGCCTTTTCCTTCCTCACCTAACTTTGTTCCTCTGTACCATTTATGTCCCTCCACCATTCAGTGTCATCAGGGCAGACTTACTTTGGCTTATTGAGCAGCTACCTCCCCGATTCTTTAATGCGCATCATCCCTTTTGGGGTTCTCCCAGAATCTGTCAGGGACGTGCCCTGTTGGCTGATCTTAATCAACTCATCCTCTTCTGCATTAACACTGGAGCACCCACATTCCTTTCCGACTCCTCGCACACCTATTCCTATTTGGACCTATCCTTCTGCACAGCCCAGCTTGCATCTTGAGTGGTCTGTTCTTTCCGACACCTACTCGAGTGACCATTTCCCATGTGCTATCCGTTTGCCGACTCCAACCCCACCTGCGTGCACACCCAAATGGCAGCTTACTAAGGCTGACTGGCACCTTTACTCTTCCCAGGTGACCTTCAAAAAACAGGATTTCCCCATTCCCCAGTTTTGATGACCAGGTGGAATATCTCAAAAATGTTATCCTTACTGCTGCAGAATGTTCCATTCCTCGTACTTCCTCTTTACCACACTTCCCCCCCTCCCCTCTCCTGCGGGTCTGGGGGTTAGAATAGGCCCGAGGCATTCCTGCCTGTTGTAAGAGGTGACTAAAAGGAGTCTCACACATTTTGGCCTTTATGTGATGGTCCCCTGTTGGGTTTGACCTCCATCTTTCTGAATTTTCCCAAAAAGCGAGTCAATTGGGGAAGGACACCTTACATGGTGCATCATGTCCATCTTGCACTGAGATCTTTAGCCCACTTTCCCAATGTCGCATTGCAGTCCCTCTCATTCTCCATCTCTTGGGTGAAGACACCTTCTTGGGTGTGTTTTCCACCTTGCAGTATGCAGTGTTGCCATCTGCATATGCAGTATGTCGTCCTGAATGGGGTGACTTCAACAGAAACAAGCATAATTTCAGGTGTGCCCCAGAGCAGCATAATAGGTCCTCTGCTTTTTACGATTTACATAAACGATCTGGTTGATGGTATTTACAGCGACCTTAGTCTGTTTGCCGATGATGCTTGTTGTGACAGTGCCACGAGATTTAAAAGTGCCGCTACGTCAGTACGCGAACACGGCGATAGAGGCGCTCTGCAGCTCGGCCGAGCGCGGGAGCGCCACCTGGCTATGAATGGCGCCGGCTGCATGTCACGGCACGGCAGTTGAATGACAGATACGGAGTTAGTAGCATGTAACCCACTATTGTTTCTACTTTTGTATATCCACGAAATTTATTAGTGATTAAAGGTTATAACACTTTTTGGCGATGAGGTCGGATATTTTTTTTCCTGTGTTGTGGAATTGTGTGTTCGTGTCGGGGCAGACATGGAACAGCTTATGCAAGCGCTCATTGATCAACAAACACAGCTGACGGCTGCTATTCAGGCACAACGAACACAGCTGACGGCTGCTATTCAGGCGTTGTCGACGTCGCTTACTCATCGTCTGTCTTCCTCTTCTCCGCCTCCATTCCCTCCTTACGATGAGGCTGCTGAAGACTGGGAGGATTATGAGAAGCGTTTGCAGCAACACTTCTTGGCCTTCGGCGTTGTCGACGCTCCTGTGTGTAAGTCGTTATTTCTATCTTGGATTTCCCCACGGATCTATCAGCTGCTATCTCAGTTAGCCCCTCTGCGGGAACCTGCCTCTCTGTCCTTCGAAGAAATGTGTGACTTATTGTCTACCTATTACCGAAAAAACACCCACGTCGTTGCTGCCCGCGTGGCGTTCTACCGGTGTTGTAAACAGCCCCATCAATCTTACCGGGCTTGGGCGACGGAACTACACGGTCTGAGTCGGAAATGTCAGTTTGTCACAGACACTCATCATGAGTCTTATGCTGATTCAATGGTTAGGGATGCTATTCTATGGCTTGCTCCTGATAAAGAAGTTCGGCAACGTGCCCTACAACTGCCAAACCCGTCGTTGTCGGAAGTTCTAAGCATTGCTCAATCCTTTGAAGTGTCTCACGCTGCTGGTGCGCAAATAGACGCGTGGTGTGATGTAGGCGCTGTACAGACCACTTTTGACGCGGACAATTTGCCTGTTTCGCAGGGGAACGACGATGTGATGGCGGTTCACTCGCATCGACGACGTCGCGTTGGGCCGCCACACTTGCAGCGAAAACAGCAACCACAGAAGCAGGTTCGTTCCGCACTTCCTTCTTGTCCACGTTGTTTCGTACAGCATGACAGGGCCGCGTGTCCAAAACGTTGGGACACGTGTAATTCATGTAGGAAAAAAGGCCAAATTGCTTCTGTGTGTCAGTCCCCTAAAGTTCCTGTCAACGAGGACAAGGCATCGGACATGGATGTTAACTGTGTGCTTTCTCAAACAAATAAGTTGTTTGTTACTGTTCGTGTTCTGGATAAAGACATTCGCATGCAAGTGGACACTGGCTCTGCAGTAACTCTCATTAACTCTCGCACGTATTTTGAGTTGGGCTCCCCTCCCTTGTCTCCAGTTACGCGAAATCTGCGAACTTATAATAAGAAGAAAATTCCTATCGTTGGCCAGTTTGATGCTTCCACTGCCTACAAGTCTGTTGTTAGGCCCCTCACGTTTTATGTCGTGTATCATGCGGGCACTGAAAACCTGTTCGGTTATGATGCTTTCCAGTTGTTCGGGTTCTCCATTGATGATGATGTGCACCTCATATCTGAGGATATTCCGTATCAACAGCTGGATGGATTGTGTTCTGAATTCTCGTCCGTGTTCTCTGCTGGTCTGGGTCGTGCCAAGGATTTTGAAGCCCACATTACTCTTAAACCCACAGCTCGCCCTAAGTTTTTCTGGGCACGCCCTATTCCGATGGCGTTGCGTGCACCTGTCAAGGCTGAGATAGACAGGTAAACAGCTTCAGGGATTCTCCTTCCTGTTACCTCCAGCGCATGGGCATCGCCAATCATAATGGTTTCTAAACCAAATGGGAGTGTGCGATTGTGTGGTGATTTTAAAGCCACTGTCAACGCTCAGAGCCTCATTGACACTTATCCTCTTCCCCGTCCTGAGGAGTTATTTACCAAGCTCGCTGGGGGCCAGTTCTTTTCCAAACTTGACTTATCGGAGGCGTACCATCAGTTGCCGTTGGATGCGTCTTCCAAGGAATTTCTCGTCATCAACACTCCCTGTGGGTTGTATCAGTACCAGCGGTTACCATTTGGCGTCGCTAGCGCGCCGGCCATTTTTCAGCGGTTTTTGGAACAGCTCACGGCTTCCGTTCCCGGCTGCATCAACTACCTGGATGACATTGTTGTCACGGGGGCCTCCACTGAGGAGCACCTTCGCAATTTGCGTTCACTGTTTCGGGTTCTGCATTCGGCTGTGTTGAAGTTCAATCTGGACAAGTCACAGTTCTTCCAACCCTCCATTGTGTATCTTGGTTTCCACTTGTCCCGTGAGGGTATACGTCCTCTACGACAGCACGTTGCGGCCATTACCGCTCTTTCCCGGCTGTCTACGGTCAAAGACCTTCAGGCGTTTCTAGGCAAGATTGCTTATTATCACAAATTCATTCCATCTGCGGCGGCGGTGGCTCATCCTCTGCATCAGCTGTTACGCAAAAACGTTCCTTTCTGTTGGTCCGATGAGTGTGAGCAGGCTTTTGTCTGCCTGAAGGCTCATTTGCAGTCGGCACCTTGTCTTGCCACATTCCGTCCGGGTCAGCATTTGGTTCTGGCGACTGACGAGTCACAGTATGGCCTAGGGGCTGTTCTCGCCCATCGGTATGAGGATGGGTCGGAACGACCCATCGCCTACGCTTCCAAGACCCTCAACGATGCCCAACGGCGTTACTCTCAAATCGAAAAGGAGGCGCTCGCTATCATTTATGCTCTAAAAACGTTCAGCGTTTTTTTTTTTTTTTTTTTTTTTTTTTTTTTTTTTTTTTTTTTTTTTTTTGTGGTTCTAAGTTTCACCTCATCACCGACCACAAGCCGCTGGTCTCTCTGTTCAGCCCCTCGGCGTCGCTTCCGGATAAGGCAGCTCACCGCCTGCAACGTTGGGCCTTATACTTGTCTCGTTTTCACTATGAGATTCACTATCACCCCACGGCCCAGCACGCCAACGCTGACGCATTGTCACGTTTGCCAATGGGCCCCGACCCGGTTTTCGATCAAGATGAACTACTCTGTTTCCACATTGATGAGGAAGAATGTCGTGCTGTCGAGGGTTTTCCACTTACAGGTTCCCAGGTCGTGTCGGCTACTGCGCGGGACCCGGTCCTGCGTAAGGTGATCGGTTTTGTTCAACGGGGTTGGCCTGACAGGACCAAGGGCCGAGCATCGGATCCTCTTCGCAACTACCATGCCTTGCGCCTTCGTCTGTCTGTTCGTGAGGGTGTTGTTCTTCTGGCCACGGATGGCGCATCTCCACGGGTCATGGTGCCAGCCTCTCTTCGCAAAGATGTTCTCAAACTATTGCATGAAGGCCATTGGGGGATTTCTCGGACTAAGTCCCTGGCCCGCAGGCACGTTTATTGGCCTGGTATTGATTCGGACATCGCCCACATGGTCGCTGCGTGTGGTCAGTGTGCTCAATAACTGGCTGCACCCCGTACAATGCCCTCTCCATGGCCTGATCCGGTGCAGCCATGGGAACGGGTGCACGCTGACTTTGCCAGCCCCTTCCTCGGCACTTATTGGCTACTGTTGATTGACGCCTTCTCGAAGTTTCCGTTTGTTGTTCCATGTCCGTCGCCCACCACTGCGGCGACGATGCTGGCTTTGTCCAAAATCTTTGCGCTAGAAGGTCTTCCATCCACGATTGTCACGGACAATGGCCCTCAGTTCTCTTCGCAGGCCTTCCGTGATTTTTGTACTGGACAAGGGATTCATCATGTTACAGCACCGCCCTTCCATCCGCAATCGAATGGGGAGGTCGAGCGCCTTGTCCGTACTTTCAAAAGCCAGATGAAAAAATTCCTTAGTGATTTTTCCACAGGTGACGCTCTGTTGCAATTTCTGAGTTCTTATCGCTTCACGCCTCTTGGTGATAGCAGCCCTGCTGAACTCTTGCATGGCCGCCAACCGCGCACTCTACAGCACCAGTTCACCCTGTCAGGCCTTGTACTGTGTCCCCTAGTGCGGAAAATACTCGGTGGGTGCCAACGTGTGGGCATGAGGGTATGGATCTCACCCTAAATGGATTCCAGGGGTGGTCCAGGCTCTTCGCGGCCGCCGGCTTTGTGAAATACGTACAGACGATGGCATGGTTGTTTGCCATTACGACCAGATGTGCCCACGAGTGGTGGCCACGCCGGTGCCACCGCCCCTTCTTTCGCCTCCACCAGCCTGAGCAGCCAGTCCTGTCGCTGCTGCCGATCTTCCATGCGTGTTGCTGCAGCCGACGTCGCTACCACTTCAGAGTACGCCGGAACCAGCCCCAGTCGCGACGCCGCCTCCTCCGGGACCCATCTCGCTGGAGCACACCCCCAGGTCCACGACACCTACGGATGCTGCTCCGGAGTTTTCACCCATCATCTCGTCCAGGAGGCACGTTCCACGCGCAAGCTTCCGTCCTGGACATTTTCGACCATAATCTCGTGTTTCTCCGCGGGATCTTCTCGGGGCCTCCCAAGAGGCCATGGATGTCTCCGCACTGTCCGTGTCTCCAAGGAAGTGAGTGTTTTTTTTCAAGGGGGGGAAAGTGTTGTGACAGTGCCACGAGATTTAAAAGTGCCGCTACGTCAGTACGTGAACATGGCGATAGAGGCACTCCGCAGCTCGGCCGAGCACGGGAGCGCCACCTGGCTATGAACGGCGCCGGCCGCATGTCACGGCACGGCAGTCGAATGACAGATACGGAGTTAGTAGCATGTAACCCACTATTGTTTCTACTTTTGTATATCCACGAACTTTATTAGTGATTAAAGGTTATAACAATGCTGTAGTCTACATGAAAGTAGTATCACACGAAAGTTGTGAACAAACCAATGAGGATTTGCAGAAAATAAATGTGTGGTGTAATGGCTGGCAGTTATCTCCCAAGATCTGCAAGTGTAACCTACTGCATATAACAAGGCAAAAATCCCCATTAATCTAAGAGTACAAAATAAATGCCCAGTCTCTGGGAGCGGTAACGTCCGTCAAGTATCTGGGTGTGACTATTAGAATTGATCTCAAATGGAATGATCAGATTACACAAGTAACGGGTAAGGCGAACTCTAGATTGCGGTTTATTGGTAGAATCCTGAAGTGATGCAGTCGCCTGCATCTCGTGGTCGTGCGGTAGCGTTCTCGCTTCCCACGCCCGGGTTCCCGGGTTCGATTCCTGGCGGGGTCAGGGATTTTCTCTGCCTCATGATGGCTGGGTGTTGTGTGATGTCCTTAGGTTAGTTAGGTTTAAGTAGTTCTAAGTTCTAGGGGACTGATGACCATAGCTGTTAAGTCCCATAGTGCTCAGAGCCATTTGAACCATTTTTTGATGCAGTCCTTCAACAAAGGAAATAGCTTACAATACGTTAGTTCGTCCAGTCTTGGAGTATTGTTTGTCTGTATGGGACCCTTGCCAGTTGGGTCTGATTCAAGAGATTGACAAGGTCCAAAGAAGAGCAGCAAGATTCATGACCAGTACATTTAGCCATCGCAAGAGCGTTTAAAGTCTCATAGAAAGTTTGAAGTGGGACACACTTGCAGATAGACGGCGCACTAAACAGAAGGGGTTGCTCACTAAATTCCGAAATCCAATCTTCACCTAGGATGTAGAGCATATATTATTACCACCAACTTTCAAATCGCACAATGATCACCATTCAAAGATAAGGGAAATAAGAGCTCGTACTGAGGTGTTCAGAGAGTCGTTTCTCCCTTGTGCGATCCGCGAGTGGAACAGAGAGGGGGAAATATGACTTTGGTGCAAATTGTGCCCTCTGCCACACACCGCTGGTGGCTAGCGGAGTATATATGTAGATGTAGATGGTGACCATGGACTTCTTAGCACCTCATACCCAGCACGGTAGTCAGTCCGTTGTTGTGGGGCCACCATGTACCCTGTTGGTTGTAGCCCCCTGACAACAGAAGGATCACCCTGCTGATGCCTGCGCCGTTAACTCCCCACATATGCCATGGAGTAGATGCCCATCTCCCTGGGGCATCGGGGCTCCTGGCAATGGCCATCCTGCCATTTGGCACTTGCTGAGGCTGGGTGGTGCCCTTGGGGAGGGCCCGTGGTCGGAGTGGGTGGCATCAGGGTGGATGACATGCCTTGAAGTATACTATGTCATCTCTTACTGGTGGTCCACCGCCAGCAGTCTGTAAGTGGGCAAAGTCTAACTTCAGTGCTAAGAAATATGACCCCAAATCATTCCCCTCCCTGGCCACACCATCAGAGGACCAGGCTAAGGATGGCAGTGAAGCTTATTCGCCCCAGTACCTCGTATGTACGAGAGTTGATGGGGAATCTTTCATGACGATGAAGCCCCAGTTTTTTGTTGAGCATTTGGAGGACAAGTTTGGGCACGTGGAGGGCTTGTCCAAAATGCGCTCTGGGTCATTTTTGATAAAACCAACAGCATCCTCTGCCCAGTCACGGCATTACTCGCTTGTGAGAAGTTGGGGAATGTTTCTGTTACCATCACACCCCATAAGAGCTTAAATATGGTCCAGGGTATTACATTCCACAGGGAACTTCTTTTGCACTCTGATGACGAGCTGCCTGCCAATTTAGAGCAGCAAGGTGTTTGTTTCATCCAGCGCGTCCATCGGGGTCCGAGGGATAATCAGGTTGCCACCGGTGCTTTCATCTTGGCCTTCAAAGGTGACACATTGCCCGGGATGGTCAAGGTGATGGTCTACCGTTGTGATGTCAAGCCATATATCCCTCCCCCAATGTGGTGCTTTAAGTGCTGGAAGTTCGGCCATATGTCTTCCTGCTGTACTTCCAGCGTCACATGTCGAGATTGTGGATGTCCATCACATCCCAATACTCCATGTGCCCTGCCTCACATCTGTGCCACCTGCGGAGAGCATCATTCACCTTGCTCGCCAGACTGCAGGATTTTACAGAAGAGAGGAAAATCGTGGAATATAAGACCCTGGACTGACTGACCTATACCGAGGCTAAGAGGAAATGTGAGCACCTACCTCCTGTGGCTCTGACCGCCTCTTACACCGCCACTATGAGAACAGTTGTCGCCCCATCAGTTCCTCGCATTCCTGTCGCCTCTCAGAACCAGAAGACTACACCTGCCCCCCTTGATGGTGGGGGGAGGGGGGGGTGGCACTTCCCTTCCTGTTGCTCCCGCACCACCTAATTTGGGAGCAACACTCCCCAACCATCAGGGAAATCAGTCTTCTTTGGCTCCTCTCACAAGGAAGGTGTCCCTTGGGTCACTCCCTTCCCAGGTTTCTGCTAGTGGGAAAGATTACACCCGCCAGCAGCTGAAGAGCCCAAAAGCAGCTGGTCATTGGGCTTCACGCTCATCCTCAGTCCCGGAGACTGTATCAGTGAAATCCTCCCAGCCAGGGAAGAGCAGCAAGAGAAATCCAAAAAGAAGGTCCCCCAAGACGAAGGGAATTGCTGTGGCACCGACACCACTGCTACCTACAAGCTCTTTGTCTGCAGATGAGGTGGAGATTCTGGCGTCCTCTGAGGACCTAGATCTTGCCGGACCCTCAGACAGAATGGATATAGACTTCTCAGGCAAAATGTCTCTGTCAGCAAGTAACCCTGAGGCATAAACTGCCTCATTGAATGTTCCATGCCCTCCCAGCCTCATGATGACATCATCCTCCAGTGGAATTGTGGCGGTTTTTTCCACCGCCTGGCTGTTAAGCTTTACACCTGCTTTCTGCATTGCTTTCCACGAAACCTGGTTCCTAGCAATGCAGACTCCTGCCCTTTGCAACTAAAACAAAACAAAACAAAACAAAACAAAACAAAATAGACTTTCCTTTTTGCTACCGCCCAATGTCTCTAACCAACTGTGTTTGTGGGCTGCGGCTGTGTTTCTCGATTTGGGGCCTACGACATCTGTTGGAGGACTGGTAACCTCCGTACTCTCTACACCTTGGGCTTCCAAGGCTGCATGCCTTGTTTCCTTGAGGAATTTTTAAAAGACCAAGTTTTCAAGGAATGTGTGGGTTCTGTCTCATCAGACACCTTTATACATAAAAAAATTGGGCCTCATGGTTTCATTCTGAGCATCGTCCTCTTTGCTATCGCCATTAACCCTGTAATGACCTGTCTCCCGCTGGGCATCTCCGGATCCCTTTCCATTGACGATTTTGCTATCTATTGTAGTTCTCCGTGGATTTGTCTAATTGAGTGGCATCTTCAACAATGTCTCAATCATCTTTACTCATTGAGCATCGACAATGGTTTTCATTTTTCCACTGACAAAACAGTTTGTATGCATTTCTGGCTGGGCAATTGGTTTCTTCCACAATCTTTACCTCCTGGATCTCTTCCATTTTTGAAACTAAGAAATTCCTGGGGCTCATGGCCAATAGGAAATTTTCTTGGTACTCTATGTGTCTTAGCTGGCATCCCACTGTACACGTCCCTGTGTCCTATGTATCCTCAGTGGTACTTCCTGGAGATCAGGTCAAACCACCGTCCTCCATTTGTACTGTTTTGTTTGTGCATCTGCACATCTGTCCCTCTCATGCCATCTCAATACTATCCACCATTGTGGCACCTGTTTGGCTATTGGCACATTTCACACTAGCCCATTTGAGTGTCTTTATACAGAATCTACCGAACTAACACTGTCCTACCGCCGTGACTTTATCCTCAGCAGATATGCATGCTGTCTGTCTGCCATGAATAGCCACCCATCCTCTGCCTCCTTCTTTGATAACTCCTTTGCTCGCCAGTATGGGATGCATACATCACTCTTCTCTGTTACCTCCTGGGGTTCGCTTTCGGCTCTTGCTCCAGCAGCTTAACTTCACACTACCTGCCACTTTCCCGATGGGTGTGAACACTTCACCAACTTGGCTTCGTGCAGCGGCCCATGCTCACTTGGCCTTCATTCACTTCCTTCGGACACTACTACTGCCTCACTCTATTCTCTTCAGTTTCACGACCTTCACACGGAACTTCGCAATTTTACCTTTGTGTAGACTGGTGGCTCTCATACTGATCGTGAAGTCAGGTGTGCCTTCATCACTGGTACCGACGTTTTTCAGTATCAGCTTCCAGAACACTGCTCAGTATTTGCAGCAGAGCTTTTTGCCCTGTATCAGGCCACGCAGTACATCTGGTGACACAGGCTTTGCAATTGCATCATGTGCTCTGACTCCCTCAGTGCCTTTCAAAGCCTCTGTGTGTTATAAACCATCCATCCCTTAGTGCATAGGGTCCAGGAAAGTTGTCACTTGCTCACTCTTGATGGAGCCACTGTGATGTTTATGTGGGTTCTTGGGCAAGTTGGTCTGACAGGAAACAAGGCTGCTGTCAAGGCTCCAGTCCTCGTACCTCAGCTCTCTAATGCTTACTTTCCCTCTGATGAATTCTATGTTGCCAGCTGTCAGCAGGTGGTGTCACATATGCATCACCACTGGCTCTCCTTTCATGGGAACAGGCACTGGTGATTAAGCTTCTCCCAGCGGCTTGGATGACCTCCCCTCGGCCCTCTTACCGTGAGATCATTTTAGCTAGGTTGTGTATCGGATATTGTGTTTTTAGCCATTGCCATTTGTTAAGTGGTGCTCTCCCATCACTTTGTGCTCGTTGTCCTCAAACTTTGATGGTCCACCATTTCCTGACAGAATGCCTTTCTTTTAACCACTTACATCTACATCTACATTTATACTCCGCAAGCCACCCAACGGTGTGTGGCGGAGGGCACTTTACGTGCCACTGTCATTACCTCCCTTTCCTGTTCCAGTCGCATATGGTTCGCTGGAAGAACGACTGTCTGAAAGCCTCCGTGCGCATTCTAATCTCTCTAATTTTACATTCGTGATCTCTTCAGGAGGTATAAGTAGGGGGAAGCAATATATTAGATACCTCATCCAGAAACGCACCCTCTCGAAACCTGGCGGGCAAGCTACACCGCGATGCAGAGCACCTCTCTTGCAGAGTCTGCCACTTGAGTTTATTAAACATCTCCGTAAGGCTATCACGGTTACCAAATAACCCTGTGACGAAACACGCCGCTCTTCTTTGGATCTTCTCTATCTCCTCCGTCAACCCGATCTGGTACGGATCCCACACTGATGAGCAATACTCAAGTATAGGTCGAACGAGTGTTTTGTAAGCCACCTCCTTTGTTGATGGACTACATTTTCTAAGCACTCTCCCAATGAATCTCAACCTGGTACAATTAATTTTATATGATCATTCCACTTCAAATCGTTCCGCACGCATACTCCCAGGTATTTTACAGAAGTAACTGCTACCAGTGTTTGTTCCACTATCATATAATCATACAATAAAGGATCCTTCTTTCTATGTATTCGCAATACATTACATTTGTCTATGTTAAGGGACAGTTGCCACTCCCTGCACCAAGTGCCTATCCGCTGCAGATCTTCCTGCATTTCCCTACAATTTTCTAATGCTGCAACTTCTCTGTATACTACAGCATCATCCGTGAAAAGCCGCATGGAACTTCCGACACTATCTACTAGGTCATTTATATATATTGTGAAAAGCAATGGTCCCATAATACTCCCCTGTGGCACACCAGAGGTTACTTTAACGTCTGTAGACGTCTCTCCATTGATAACAACATGCTGTGTTCTGTTTGCTAAAAACTCTTCAATCCAGCCACACAGCTGGTCTGATATTCCGTAGGCTCTTACTTTGTTTATCAGGCGACAGTGCGGAACTGTATCGAACGCCTTCCGGAAGTCAAGGAAAATAGCATCTACCTGGGAGCCTGTATCTAATATTTTCTGGGTCTCATGAACAAATAAAGCGAGTTGGGTCTCACACGATCGCTGTTTCCGGAATCCATGTTGATTCCTACATAGTAGATTCTGGGTTTCCAAAAACGACATGATACTCGAGCAAAAAACATGTTCTAAAATTCTACAACAGATGGACGTCAGAGATATAGGTCTATAGTTTTGCGCATCTGCTCGACGACCCTCCTTGAAGACTGGGATTACCTGTGCTCTTTTCCAATCATTTGGAACCCTCAGTCCCTCTAGAGACTTGCGGTACATGGCTGTTAGAAGGGGGGCAAGTTCTTTCGCGTACTCTGTGTAGAATCGAATTGGTATCCCGTCAGGTCCAGTGGACTTTCCTCTGTTGAGTGATTCCAGTTGCTTTTCTATTCCTTGAACACTTATTTCGATGTCAGCCATTTTTTCGTTTGTGCGAGGATTTAGAGAAGGAACTGCAGTGCGGTCTTCCTCTGTGAAACAGCTTTGGAAAAAGGTGTTTAGTATTTCAGCTTTACGCGTGTCATCCTCTGTTTCAATGCCATCATCATCTCGGAGTGTCTGGATATGCTGTTTCGAGCCACTTACTGATTTAACGTAAGACCAGAACTTCCTAGGATTTTCTGTCAAGTCGGTACATAGAATTTTACTTTCGAATTCACTGAATGCTTCATGCATAGCCCTCCTTATGCTAACTTTGACATCATTTAGCTTCTGTTTGTCTGAGAGGTTTTGGCTGCGTTTAAACTTGGAGTGAAGCTCTCTTTGATTTCGCAGTAGTTTCCTAACTTTGTTGTTGTACCACGGTGGGTTTTTCCCGTCCCTCACAGTTTTACTTGGCACGTACCTGTCTAAAACGCATTTTACGATTGCCTTGAACTTTTTCCATAAACACTCAACATTGTCAGTGTCGGAACAGAAATTTTCGTTTTGATCTGTTAGGTAGTCTGAAATCTGCCTTCTATTACTCTTGCTAAACAGATAAACCTTCCTCCCTTTTTTTATATTCCTATTAACTTCCATATTCAGGGATGCTGCAACGGCCTTATGATCACTGATTCCCTGTTCTGCACATACAGAGTCGAAAAGTTCGGGTCTGTTTGTTATCAGTAGGTCCAAGATGTTATCTCCACGAGTCGGTTCTCTGTTTAATTGCTAGAGGTAATTTTCAGATAGTGCACTCAGTATAATGTCACTCGATGCTCTGTCCCTACCACCCGTCCTAAACATCTGAGTGTCCCAGTCTATATCTGGTAAATTGAAATCTCCACCTAAGACTATAACATGCTGAGAAATTTTATGTGAAATGTATTCCAAATTTTCTCTTAGTTGTTCTGCCACTAATGCTGCTGAGTCGGGAGGTCGGTAAAAGGAGCCAATTATTAACCTAGCTTGGTTGTTGAGTGTAACCTCCACCCATAATAATTCACAGGAACTATCCACTTCTACTTCACTACAAGATAAACTACTACTAACAGCGACGAACACTCCACCACTGGTTGCATGCAATCTATCCTTTCTAAACACTGTCTGTACCTTTGTAAAAATTTCGGCAGAATTTATTTCTGGCTTCAGCCAGCTTTCTGTACCTATAACGATTTCAGCTTTGGTGATTTCTATCAGCGCTTGAAGTTCCGGTACTTTACCAATGCAGCTTCGACAGTTGACAATTACAGTACTGATTGCTGCTTGGTCCCCGCATGTCCTGACTTTGCCCCGCACCCGTTGAGGCTGTTGCCCTTTCTGTACTTGCCCAAGGCCATCTAACCTAAAAAACCTATGGCGCAAGTCGAGGAATCTGCAGCCCACATGGTCGCAGAACCGTCTCAGCCTCTGATTCAGACCCTCCACTCGGCTCTGTACCAAAGGTCCGCAGTCAGTCCTGTCAACGATGCTGCAGATGGTGAGCTCTGCTTTCATCCCGCTAGTGAGACTGGCAGTCTTCACCAAATCAGATAGCCGCCGGAAGCCAGAGAGGATTTCCTCCGATCCATAGCGACATACATCATTGGTGCCGACATGAGCGACCACCTGCAGATGGGTGCACCCTGTACCCTTCATGGCATCTGGAAGGACCCTTTCCACATCTGGAATGACTCCCCCCGGTATGCACACGGAGAGCACATTGGTTTTCTTCCCCTCTCTTGCTGCCATTTCCCTAAGGGGCCCCATTACGCGCCTGACGTTGGAGCTCCCAACTACCAGTAAGCCCACCCTCTGCGACCGCCCGGATCTTGCAGACTGAGGGGCAACCTCTGGAACAGGACAAGCAGCCATGTCAGGCCGAAGATCAGTATCGGCCTGAAACAGAGCCTGAAACCGGTTCGTCAGACAAACTGGAGAGGCCTTCCGTTCAGCCCTCCGGAATGTCTTTCGCCCCCTGCCACACCTTGAGACGACCTCCCACTCTACCACAGGTGAGGGATCAGCCTCAATGCGGGCAGTATCTTGGGCAACCACAGTCGTAGTCTGATCGGGGGATGCGTGGGACGAGCTGGCCGTCCCCGACAAACCCCCATCCGGACCCCCACAGTGATGCCCATTGGCAACAGCCTCAAACTGTGTGACCGAAGCCAACACTGCCTGAAGCTTGGAGCGAAGGGATGCCAACTCAGGCTGCATCCGAACACAGCAGTTGCAGTCCCTATCCATGCTAAAAACTGTTGTGCAAAGAACGTCTGAACTAATCTACAGAGAGCGCAAACAAATTGACAAAATTTAAACGGTTATTGAAATAAAAGATTGCCTAGTAAATGCAGTAATGCTGCTACTTGTGCACTGCTGACACACTGCTCGGCGGCGGAAGGAGACTACGTGATTTTACACTATTCAGGTACTAAAACGCAATGCTACAACTCTCAAATACTATAATACGCCCGAAATTTATGAATTAAACAATGCAAGTACCAAAAACAAGCAAATAAATTAAGAATTAAACTATGTAACAAATGAGTGAGCTAGGAGTATACGACTTGCTGCTGCAGCTGCTTATCCAACGGCGGCAGGGAGCACATTCTCATTTATGTCTGCCATCTGAATTATTGGCCGTTTTAGTGAACAACGCATGGGCTGTCGACTGCATTTTACTTTTTATCTATCATTAATATGAGGAAGGACATTTAACCTTTAGTTCAAGACCCCCATTTCTCTATTGCATATTTTATAGACCTTTCTCCACGTTCCTTTTTTTTTAGCTGTCTTCTCTTCTGTCGATTGGGATTAATGTGTAGTCATATTAACTCCTCTTTGTCTTTGTATTCTACAGTCCTGGCATGGGCGCGTATGACCGTAGTTGTTTTTGCGCCCTAAAACAAAACAAAAACATTTTTGCATTGGCTACCCTTGGCTGACCCATGGCCACATTCTCCAACATGAACACGAGGATCCACCCCACATGTCAATGTGGTGCCCATCTGATGGTGACCCACATCCTTCTGGACTGCCCTAATTTAGCTACCTTTTGGCAAAATCTTAAACTTGCTGAAGCACTAGCTCTGATGTTAACGGATGATGCCAAAGCAACTGATCTCGTTTTACATATCAACTGTGAAAGCGGTTTCTAGTCCTCTCTGTGCCATAGGGCACGTATGAGTTAATGAGCATTGCGCTCTCATTTAAGTATATGGCCGAAAGAGTCAGCCTACAGGAATTGTGAAATGAATCCTGTCGTCCAGGACTGCGTGCCAGAAAGGGCACAGATTGACTTCGAGCTGGGAAAACTCACAGTGTCTATTGTCTATTGAGACCTAAGCGCTGTAGTGTGCAAGTGAAACAGACAAGCACCTATGTCATAGGTAAACCCAGTAGAAGACTTCTGTGGCTGAGGAGACGTAGCAGTGTTAAATACGGCGGACCTCAGATCGGCCGTAGAGGGAAACATTTATGAAAACTAGTTAATTCTGTAGTAATGTATGGAATTGAGCCACAGTAGTTTTAATCTGCCATCCTACATAAATTCTCATGGTGATCTCAATACAACTTGAATGTTGATCTTATGTATAATAGTTTAGGATATACTGTTAAAGTGAAATTAACAAGTTTTGTAACAAAGACTTGAATGCTAAAATCTGATCGCTTTGGTCAATCTTAATGATTGACATTTCATATAGAAGCACATCATTAAAATGACAAACATTGTAAATATCAACTCTGTAACTTTCTTTGTTTAAAAGATATAGTAAATTTAAATTATCAGTATTTACAGTTAAGTATCAGATCATCATTTCCTCCACATAAAACACATTGAACGATGACAGTATGACACCTTATTGAATCATAAGGTAATAGAATATTTGTTGTAAAGTTTAGTGCATAATACTTACTTTTGTTCTTTATTTATTTATCAGAAAGCATATTGGTGCAAAGCTACTGGCCATAACATTCAAAGTTAACAAGGAAATTCAATGGTTTTATGTAAGTAAAGTAAAAATAATATCCATTACATAATAAACATTATAAAAGAATTTAACGTTTATTATGTAATGGATATTATTGTTACTTTATTTAGAATGTGAAAGTGGTGAAGCTTTGATTATTTAAATATGTTGAAATGTAAAATAATGTAGAATAAGCTGTAGCCAATCAGATGGACGGCGTCAGGAAAGGGAACTGCCCTAGTCAGTTAAGCGAGTATGTTCGACCCGCCGGAAACGTGGCAGGGGACAGGCAGAGAGACAGTGCTGGTGCAGATGCGAAAGCAGATTGTTGGTCTTTAGGTAGCTAGGAAGTGAAACGACTTAGAAAATTTTGCATTGTGTGGTATTGCAGGTCTTAGTCTCCGAGCGGTGAGCAGCCGCGTGCCTGGTGTAAACTCTTAACTTTTCGCGTAGTTAGTGAGGTGGAGTATTGAACTTGTCATTCATGATGAGATTGTGAATGATCGAACTGTGTCAAATGGATATGCGCTCAGGTGTAACAGTAATTTTAAATACAACCACTTTTGCTATTAGTTTGTTTTCTGAATAAACATTAGTCTAACCAAATTTCAGCGGTGCCCTATATCATTTGTGGGTTGTTAATTTAGTTCCCGGTATTATTATTACTCTTATTATATGTTATGTTAATTTTGCATTTCGTAAACTTGCCATCAGCCAGACAATTTAACCAAAGGTTCACAAGTGTCTAATTTAGGGCATGTAATGCGACACATGCGGTTCAACCCCTGGATGAGTTTGAGCCAAGAAATTTCGACGAAGAGGAACCACGTGTGAGCCCGAACATCTTTGGGGATGTTAGCTCAAACATATTAATCTTGTTAGCAACTTGTGCCTTTGTTCAGTGGCCCAGCGTGGCTTCTGCCCTTCCCTCCTTTTTAGTTCTTCTTATTCTTTTACATGTCATTGGTTTACTGTCTTGTCATTGTCATTCTCTTTCCTTAGATGTCACCAGCTTCTCCATTTTAGTTTTCTTGTGATAATGGAGGGTGGGGAAGCTCTAGTCATATGCAGAGGATGCATCTGCTATCGCATGATGTGTCCCGGAGGCCTCCATCTGCTTTCTGTGCAGAGCATCTCTCTTACCTTCACCCTTTTAACCCCTCTCTCACTTCTGCTTGCCTCTGTATCTTGATTTTCTCAATTCTCATATACAAAGGGTTCATCAGTATTTGTCTTTTGTATCCTTCCTCTCTGTGAACTATTCCCAACATGACACATAAACGATTGAGGGGCTGATGTCATTTTAGTTTGATCCCTTTAACCTCCTCCATCCATCCATCCATCCATCCATCTCATTTATTTATTTATTCCTGTTCTGTTGATCCAGCAGGCAAACAAAAAGAACTGTGCAGATATGGAATGAGTCATGTTTAACAAAGGAAAAAAAGAAGAAACTGTGCTGTTGTAAACATACAAGTGAACAGTAACTAAATATGCTAATAATTATAAACTGTAACATAACATGTGTACAAGAACAAAATATGCTAATACACTACTGGCCATTAAAATTGCCACACCACGAAGATGACATGCTACAGATGCGAAATTTAACTGACTGGAAGAAGATGCTGTAATATGCAAGTGATTAGCTTTTCAGAGCATTCACACAAGGTTGGCGCTGGTGGTGACACCTACAATGTGCTGATATGAGGAAAGTTTCCAACCGATTTCTCATACACAAACAGCAGTTGACCGGCATTGCCCGGTGAAATATTGTTTTGATGCCTCGTGTAAGGAGGAGAAATGTGTACCATCACGTTTCCCACTTTGATAAAGGTCGGATTGTAGCCTATCACAATTGCAGTTTATGGCATCGCGACATTGCTGCTCACGTTGGTCGAGATCCAATGACTTAGCAGAATATGGAATTGGTGGGTTCAGGAGGGTAATGCGGAATGCCGTGCTGGATCCCAACGGCCTCATATCACTAGCAATCAATATTACAGACATCTTATCCGCATGGCTGTAATGGATCGTGCAGCCATGTCTCGATCCTTGAGTCAACAGGTGGAGACATTTGCAAGACAACAACCATCTGCACGAACAGTTCGACGACGTTTGCAGCAGCATGGACTATCAGCTTGAAGACCATGGCTGCGGTTACCCTTGACGCTGCATCACAGACAGGAGTGCCTGCGATGGTATACTCAACGACGAACCTGGGTGCGTAATGGCAAAATGTCATTTTTTCGGATGAATGCAGGTTCTGTTTACAGCATCATGATGGTCGCATCCATGTTTGGCGACATCGCAGTGAACGCACTTTGGAAGGGTGTATTCGTCATCGCCATACTGGCGTATCTCCCGGCGTGATTATATGGGGTGCCATTGGTTACACGTCTCGGTCACCTCTTGTTCGCACTGACGGCACTTTGAACAGTGGATGTTACATTTCAGATGTGGCTCTACCCTTCATTCGATCCCTGCGAAACCCTACATTTCAGCAGGATAATGCACGACCGCATGTTGCAGGTTCTGTACAGGCCTTTCTGGATACAGAAAATGTTTGACTTCTGCCCTGGCCAGCACATTCTCCAGATCTCTCACCAATTGAAAACATCTGGTCAATGGTGGCTGAGCAACTGGCTCATCACAATACGCCAGTCTCTACTCTTGATGAACTGTGGTATCGTATAGAAGCTGCATGGGCAGCTGTACCTGTACATGCCATCCAAGCTCTGTTTGACTCAATGCCCAGGCGCATCAAGGCCGATATTACAGCCAGAGGTTGTTGTTCTGGGTACTGATTTCTCAGGATCTATGCGCCCAATTTGCGTGAAAATGTAATCACATGTCAGTTCTAGTATAATATATTTGTCCGATGAATACCTGTTTATCATCTGCATTTCTTCTTGAGGTAGCAATTTTAATGGCCAGTAGTGTAATAACAAACTTGAGCATTCACTACAATGAAACGGAAGTATAAACAATAAAATTATACATTACAGTTATTCTGTATTATAAGTTATAAAATTGCTAAAATTAAAGTACGTCATTAAACTAAGCATAAAAAATTTCGGTGGTAAAGTTGGCAATAGTATTCATTTACAAAGTGGTAATTATATGTAAAGTATGTCATTCCTAAACTACAATGAAGACATATTTACATTGTAAAGGAAGTACTAAGAGTTTTCCAGTATATGTTCCTTCAATTTGCTCTTAAATTGTGCCAAATGCGTCCATATTTTTAGATTTCCAAAAGGCTTTTGGCACCATTCCTCACAAGCTACTTGTAATCAAATTGCATGCCTAGAGAGCATCCTCTCAGTTCTGCAACAGGATTCATGATTTTCTGTCAGAAAGATCACAGTTCATAGTAAATGGTGGAAAATCATCGGCTAAAACAGAAGCAATATCTTTCATTCACCAAGGAAGTTTTATAGGCCCTCTGCTGTTCCTGATCCCTACAAGTGATTTAGGAGACTACCTGAGCAGGCCGTTTATTGTTTGCAGATGGTACTGCCATTTACAGTCTTGTTAACTCATCAGATGATGAAAACCAATTGCAGAAGATTTAGACTAGATTATTTGGTGCGAAAATAGTAATTGACTCTAGATAATGAAAAATGTTGAATAATCCACAGGAGTATTAAAAGGAATCCATTAAATTTTGGTCATGCAATAAATCATAGAAATCTAAAGGGTGCGACTTCAACTAAATACTTGGGGACTACAATTACGGATAACTTAACTTGGAACGATCACATAGATAATGTTGTGAGGAAAGTGAACCAGACTGTGAGTTATTGGCAGAACACTTAGAAAATGCAACAGATCAATGAAAGAGACTGCCTACACTATGCTTGTCTATCCTCTTCTGGAGTCTTGCTGCATGATGTGGGATCTGCATCAGATAGGATTGATGGAGGAAATTGAAAAAGTTCACAGAAGGGCAGGTCATTTTGTATTACTGTGAAAGAGGGGAGAGAGTGCCGTGGATACATTATGCAGATTGGGAGTGCAAATCATTAAAACAAAGATGTTTTTCACTGTGGCAGAATCTTCTCATGAAATTTCAACCACCAGTTTTCTCCTCAGTGTGTGAACATATTTTGTTGCGTTCCACCTACGTATGGAGAAATGATCCTCATAATAAAATAAGAGAAATTGCAGCTCGCTTGGAAAGAGTTAAGTGTTTGTTTTTCCTGCACGCTATTTGCAAATGAAATGGTGGAAAAATAACTTGAAGATGGCTCGATGAATCCTCTGGCAGGTACTTAATTGTGAATTGCAGAGCAATCTTGTACATGTAGAGTGCACTGGTAATATTTTTTTGTGTCAGATGGGAGTGCAATAAACACATTTGTGTTTCATTAATATACCCCCTTTTGCACAAGAGTGAAGCTTTTACTGTCGGTATGCAAGTTGAGTTTTGATCTGGTATCATGGTCATGACTGGCACTATTGATTTTGTACATGGCGTGGTTCAAATTACAAAGCACATCTTGGGGGATATAATGTAATATGGGCTCATCGATTTTTTTTAAAGATTTCTGAGTGAATCATTTCTATGAAATCCACTTCGAATTTGGATTGGTCTTTTATGAACAACAATACTTTTTTGTCTTGATTAGTTACCCCAAAATAAAGTGCCATAGGAACAATGAGTGGAAATAACCAGCCTTAACAGAAACACTATCAACAGTTGATACTGTAATGCATAAGTTCCTGAACTAAGTCTTTGTCGAATCCAGACTATGGCAAGATCAGTTTAATTTATGTCAATATGGAGGTCTGAGAATTTGGATGAATGTACTTGGTATATGTTGTGATCATTGCATTTCAATCTTCTCCCCTCCTGGGATTTCTGAGACCCATGAAATGAATGTACTTTTTTTTTTTTTTAACTTAGGCTATGGTAACTGAACCACTTTTCGAGATAAGAAAAACATAGTTGGCAGATATTGAAAAGTTGATTTCAGATGTTTTTCCAACTAAGAGTTTTGTCACATGCAAAGAGAGTAAATTTGTTTTTATCTTTTGTACATAGTGGAAGGTCATTAACAAACGGAGGAAAGAGGAGGAGGTCCAGCACAGAAACTGGCTGCACTCCTGCACTTACTGTTCCCCAGTCAGATGTAGTCATTGTATCATCTTCAAGAATGAGTGATACCCTATATTTTCTGTCAGATACGATCCAAGCCACATTCCTACTGTGCCACTTAAGCTGTAAAAGACTGCTTTCGTAAGGAGAATTTCATCATTCACACAACTGAAAGCTTTGGTTAGATTGCAGAACACATCAACTGAAGCTAATCAATGTTAAGTATTTTTAAAACGTTATTGGTAAAAGAAAATATAGCATCGTCAGTTTGAGTGTTGTTTTCACAACAGCATACTTCAATCTGTCTGGGATGATATCTTGTTCAACAGATTCATCAAATATACGACAAACTGTTATGTGCACAAACAGCATTATGACATTGTTTATTTAATTACCTTAGTGGAAATATTTTCATAGCCAGATGATTTTTTTTTTTTTTTTTTTTTTTTTTCATTTCTGTTATGATCCTTTTCACCTTACTGACTGTGAAAGGGGCTGTGTGTGCATTTGTCTTATTTTGCACAATACATTTCCTTTCAGAAGGGTGGATAGCCTCTTTGACTGTGCTCTTACAGCCAGTTTCCTCAGCAGCTGTTAAAAAGTGATTATTAAAGACAATTGCAACTGCATCAGTACCTTTATTCATATTTCCACCATGTCTTGTTCCTATATTGGATTCACTACAGTCTTTTTTACCCAGTTCTCTTTTAATAACATAGCACATGGTTTTTATTTTGTTGTTGAAGCTGGTGATGCACTTTTATTGCAGGCTTATCGGAAAATCTTTCTCTCTTTTTTTTGGCTTACCTGAAATTTTTACCCCCTTTTGTAATCCAGGGTGTCACACTGATAGCCCAGGTATTAGATCTTAAAGTTTTCATATAAAATACTGCTTCAAACAGGGTCATGAATTCATCTGTGATTAGGTTTAATTTAGTATTAACATTTCTTTCTTTATACACTGGGCTCCAACTTTCTAATGTGTTAACACTAAGTGTTCTAAAAGCCTTAAAAACTGGTTTAGGTTTATCACTTAAGCAGGTGTCATTAATAGTAAGCAACTGCCCACCATGGTCAGACAGTTCATTGAGTATTTGATTTACAGTGCTGCTAATACTCCTACACTTGCCAATGAAGATGTCAATTAGGCTTTCACAGCTGTCATTTGGGTAGCAATTTCAACTACTGCTATTAAGTTAAAGATTTGTAACAAATGTTAAAGTTCTTTTCTATTGGTATTGTCTATTATGAAGTTGACACTGAAGTCATATCAGTTCCAGCTTCCTCTCTATTTAATCTACAATAAGAATCAGCTAAGGTATAGCCTTCTAACTGGCTTGTAACTTGCCAACTCTTACATTGCACTCCATAAAGCACAATAAGGGACTTGACCTATGAAATAATTTTCATTTATATTGAAAACCAGAAGCTTTCCAAGGATCCTGATATTTTGGTGGGACGTATGTAATTTATCATTGCTGGAAGTTCTTATGTTAGAGTGTTCGGGCATTTATCTCTCAATACACAATAATTAATACTTAATTTACTAACAGACACACTATTACAGGATGTATTTGTGCACACATTACTTGCAAATTGTCCAGAATATTTCCATTCTTCTTGCTGCACTGATCCCTTAAAAAATAGTCACTAGCTCTTCTTCTTTGTGGACTTTTCCCCTGAGGTGATATCTTCGACACGCTTGTGGTCTGTGCAGTCTTCATGAAAGGTGGCTCAGCATGAAAACTGATATCTGAGGTCAGGTCTGTTTCTTGCCATCAGATGTGATGTGTTTAGGTCATGAGTAGGCTTCCTAGATAACACAGACTCGATGCCCTGAGAGGACCAACATAAAGGGTTTATAATACTCTGGCTCTAATACTGATAGCATTATGAAAAGGATAGATCACCACTCAATGTATAGTAGAGATGTTGAGTTGCAGACTGGCACAACAGAAAGACTACTAAACATGATAGGTTTTGACCAGAAGGCTTTCTTCTGAAATAGACAGAACACGCACACACACGAGACCAGTGTCTTTGGCTGCTGGGGCCAGAGCCTGGCTCCGACAGCCAAAGACAGTGTGTGTGCACGCGTGTGTGTCATTGCATTATATACTTTCAGAAGAAGGCATTCTGACCAAAAGCTTACGTGTTTAGTAGTCTTTTTGTTGTGCCTGTCTGCGACTCAACATCTCCAGGATATAGTGAGTAACAATCTATCCTTTTCATAATATTGTCATTTTCCATTGTTTGATGTAGCTCTAATATTTATGGAGATACAGCCACATTGTGGAAACCCTTACTGTGTAGGCTGCCCAGCACAACATGCGTGTTTTGTCGAGTAATACCAGCTTGCTTTGCATGGCAGCCTACACCACATGAGTAAAAGAGGGTTTCCAAGACCTTGGCATACAGGCAGTGCTGTGGACTAGTACAAGCATGCTTCATCAACCTCTGTTGCTAGGGCTACATGTCTTAGGCATGCCTTGGGGAAAATTGAGGAGGCTAGAGGAGAAGGTGGGTGGGGGGGGGGGGGGGGGGGGGGGCAAGAGGAAATGGATAGGGAGAGAGTGGGCCTCCACATGAGTACAAAAGCATGAACAGTAAGCGGCATCGGAGAGCTTCCATTGTTATGCACCATATCATTTACATACATTGTGAACACTTCCAGCCCTATAGCATTTCCTTAGAGCACACCCAAATTACCGGTTGTTTTATTTATACAATCACACTGAATCAACTGGTTAAAAATACTTTCACATTAATATCACAGGTGGCTGTTTTACGCGGGGCAATCAGTCTGAAAAGCTTGTCACATATGTATTACTGCTATGGTTATTATTTTTATTTACATTTTTGACAGTTCCCTTTTAAGAAAGCAACTGAACTAGAGCAGTCATGATTTTTTTCTTCTTCCTATGTTCTTCCCAAATTCTCTTCATACTCTCACTGTGTTTTCTCTTGTGATCTCCCGACCTTTTATTTCCTGTTCTTCTTTCGGTGTCTCTTTGTTTAGGTGTGTGTTTTTTATGATGTTTCTGAACTGTTCTTGATTTTTATGCTGTCTTGGGTGTTTCCCAGTTCTTTAATGTCTCCTGCTGTTTCAGTTATCCATTTGGTCTAGTTTTTGCTAGTGTTTTCTATCTGAAAGATTTGTCTTGTGAGCCTGTTCTTATTCATCCTGCTAATTTCATCCTCCTCTTTCTTAAAGTGTCCATTATTCTTTCTATCTTGTGTAGATCATTTTTGATGGCCTCTTTATCCAAATTCTTTCACAAAAAGCTGATTAAAATTTTTTCCTTACAATATATACACGGAGGTGATAAAAGTCATGGAACACCTCCTACATTTCTTCAGCACTCAAAGAACTTAATCAGTATGATGTCATGATACAAATCTGGCAAAATAATGCTCAGACTTCAGAGTGAGCTCAGGCTTATGTGTTGGACATATACACTCCTGGAAATTGAAATAGAACACCGTGAATTCATTGTCCCAGGAAGGGGAAACTTTATTGACACATTCCTGGGGTCAGATACATCACGGGATCACACTGACAGAACCACAGGCACATAGACACAGGCAACAGAGCATGCACAATGTTGGCACTAGTACAGTGTATATCCACCTTTCGCAGCAATGCAGGCTGCTATTCTCCCATGGAGACGATCGTAGAGATGCTGGATGTAGTCCTGTGGAACGGCTTGCCATGCCATTTCCACCTGGCACCTCAGTTGGACCAGCGTTCGTGCTGGACGTGCAGACCGCGTGAGACGACGCTTCATCCAGTCCCAAACATGCTCAATGGGGGACAGATCCGGAGATCTTGCTGGCCAGGGTAGTTGACTTACACCTTCTAGAGCATGTTGGGTGGCACGGGATACATGCGGACGTGCATTGTCCTGTTGGAACAGCAAGTTCCCTTGCCGGTCTAGGAATGGTAGAACGATGGGTTCGATGACGGTTTGGATGTACCGTGCACTATTCAGTGTCCCCTCGACGATCACCAGTGGTGTACGGCCAGTGTAGGAGATCGCTCCCCACACCATGATGCCAGGTGTTGGCCCTGTGTGCCTCGGTCGTATGCAGTCCTGATTGTGGCGCTCACCTGCACGGCACCAAACACGCATACGACCATCATTGGCACCAAGGCAGAAGCGACTCTCATCGCTGAAAACGACACGTCTCCATTCGTCCCTCCATTCATGCCTGTCGCGACACCACTGGAGGCGGGCTGCACGATGTTGGGGCGTGAGCGGAAGACGGCCTAACGGTGTGCGGGACCGTAGCCCAGCTTCATGGAGACGGTTGCGAATGGTCCTCGCCGATACCCCAGGAGCAACAGTGTCCCTAATTTGCTGGGAAGTGGCGGTGCGGTCCCCTACGGCACTGCGTAGGATCCTACGGTCTTGGCGTGCATCCGTGCGTCGCTGCGGTCCGGTCCCAGGTCGACGGGCACGTGCACCTTCCGCCGACCACTGGCGACATCGATGTACTGTGGAGACCTCACGCCCCACGTGTTGAGCAATTCGGCTGTACGTCCACCCGGCCTCCCGCATGCCCACTATACGCCCTCGCTCAAAGTCCGTCAACTGCACATACGGGTCACGTCCACGCTGTCACGGCATGCTACCAGTGTTAAAGACTGCGATGGAGCTCCGTATGCCACGGTAAACTGGCTGACACTGACGGCGGCGGTGCACAAATGCTGCGCAGCTAGTGCCATTCGACGGCCAACACCGCGGTTCCTGGTGTGTCCGCTGTGCCGTGCGTGTGATCATTGCTTGTACAGCCCTCTCGCAGTGTCCGGAGCAAGTATGGTGGGTCTGACACACCGGTGTCAATATGTTCTTTTTTCCATTTCCAGGAGTGTAGTTATAAAAGCAGATCTGCTTTACCATGGGCCAAGGAAAACTGATCCAAGAGCACTATATTATACAATCCTCATTTCTTCCAAGGCTGATTATCATACTCTTGAAGTGGTGCAATATGAGATATGTCAGAGGAGAAACAGCCAGTCTCATTTATTTATTTATTCATGTGTCTCAGGTCTCTCACATCTGTTCAACTGCAGATGAAGAAAAAGAAGTGAATTACAACTAAAATGAGTCCCATATATCAAGAGATATAGGTTCAAGGCACATGTGGCAGAACAAACTTTCACCTGAAGGAAGACCATAGTGCATGTTGTTTAAAGAGAAACTTGCAGACTATCTATGTAGATGTATATGAATCTGAGAACCCATGGGTGAGTGTTCTTCCCCGGCAGATACTCCTGATGAGCAGCTCTTGGGTCTCCAGTCAGGTCACAGTGTTGAATGCCACAGTGTTTCGACTAGTGTCTGATGAAGGTGATGTGTATGACACTTGTTGGAATGCCATTGTATCTCAACACTGCCATCCTGCTGGGGAGTCTAACACCCTTACAGAGCTTGTATATAGCCTTCCACTAACATATCTGTCAGTCTCTTCGTTTCTAACATCTGTTTCACCAGTGATAGAGCAAGATGGGTTTCACAACAGTTTTTGTTATATACTATCTGGTAGGCAGTAATTGGTTTGCATAATATATTGATGCAGTGATCAAAACTATCTAACATGATCATCTGTTTTTAATAAAATATATGGTCAAAATTAAAAAAAAAAAAAGGCACATCTTGTAATGACGGGGGAAGTATGTAAGATTATTATACACTTATTTTATACTATTTTCTCAAAGTCATATTTTAGTGAAAGATGTGGGAACTTTACAAACTATGGGATGGAACACTTATTTTTGTGTCACATTATCATATATTTTCAACATAGGCTGATGCGAACTGTGCACCAAAAACTTCTTAGACAAACTGTTTCTGGAAGTAGCTGGCACTGATTCTTAAATAATTGAATAACATTCATAGTTATTAATCACATTATTGACAAATGCACATTTTTAACTTACTGTGGAAAATTAAATAATCACATAATGGTCAGTATATTAATGTACTCGAATAAACAGAGGAAAAAATCCGAGAAAATGATTTTTATTAACCATTATGTTTTTCTACTCATAAATTTGTAAACTTTTGTATCTGTACAATGAAATACGAAATATTAATTTTATAGAAAATATATATTTCTAGTTTTCTTTATTTGCAGATACTACTAGAAATGTGTTAAAGAACTCAAGTACTCATAGGTATCATATACATTTTTTTCGTATGGCTGGAGCAGCAACTGTAGAATGATTTCTTCTTGTAGAAGTAGTAAACAGCCAATCAGTTGCAAATTGGAAGGTTTATTAAAACCCCTTCCATGGTTTCAACATTTATAAAAATTCTTCTTCAGAAGGAAAATATCCCAACCTAAGCAAGTTACCTGTAAAAGCATGAAAACACAAACACACACACACACACACACACACACACACACGAAAAAAAGTACAATCATATCGTGGTACAAATAGATACATATTCTGACTTCCTTGTTCAAGGTATTGTCAAATAAAAAATTTCACTTCCACAGTAAATTATACCTGCACAACATGTTACTTCCTCACCAATGTACAGGCTGTGCACTAGCGTCATGTATGCTTGTGTTAAGGAAAAGAGGTCACTAGTAGTATGCGCAAGGAGGTTGCACGATAATGACTGCCATTTTGTCCTGCTAAACTTGTTTCATACATTAAAATTATGACATTAAAAACCAGATCACATTTAGCTGTGTACACATTTAAGATTAATAGCATTGCAACAATTGCTGACATGACAACAAATAGTAAGTTACTGTCTAAAGAAAGTGATTGTGATTAAAAAAAAAGATGTAAAACTGAGTAGTATGAATAGAAACAATAGCAAAAGGATCCAGCATGCGGAAGGGGGAGGGAAGAGGGTGAAAGGGGAGAGGTATGGGGGTAGGGAAGGGAAGGAAAGGAGTGTATGGGGAGAGGTGGTGGTGGTGGTGGTGGTGGTGGTGGTGGTGGTGGTGGTGGAGGGTAAAAACATGTATAAATATAAAATACAACGTACCTGAAAAACTGTGAACTTTGAGAAATACATGTTGCACTAAAAAAAGGAAAGTACAACTAGCATTAACAGACGAGGAAAATGATATATCCTATAGTCGTATGGAAGATCAAGCCATTTCTCTGCTACTTTAATGAAAACAGGATGTTATTTAGCATATGTTAAAATACAGGAGCAAGTAAAGAACACAGTTTTTTTCCTCTCCAAAAAAAAAAAAATTCCTGCCCCGAGATACAGGTCTCCAAAGATGATACTGCGACACCATTTTGAAGATGCGAATTTCGGAAAAATTTTTAAAATGCTTTATCTCTGTAACAGTTTTAGATTTTTGCTAGAGTTTTTTTTTTATTTGAAAGATAATTTCTTTGTGATTACAATGGTATCCTCCATCTGGACAAATCTGCCAAGGTCTCTTACTGTCACCTTTTGACTTTTTTAATAATTTACAGAAAAAAAATTGTTTTTCGAAAATGCCAGTCTGGAAAAGTTAGATTTTTTTTTCTGTTGATTAATGCCATATAGCACTATATACTCTGTAAAGGAGAGCTTCCACATTTTAAGTTGGAGATGTTTTATTTTTAAAAAAATAATTTTTTTAACTTCACTGAAGTTGTTTCTTACCAATTTCTTTGTTACAATGTTTATTTCTATTGTCTTTGTTGCAGTTATTTCTTATCACTTTCTTTGTTGCAGTTATTTCTATCACTTTCTTTGTTGCAGTTATTTCTTTTCACTTTCTTTGTTGCAGATATTTCTTACACTTTGTTGTAGTTCCTGGTCAGTTTCTTTGTCGTGGTTGTTCATTGCAGGTTTCTGTATTGTAGTTGTTCAGTGCTAATTTCTATACTGAGGGGGCTTCTAAGAAATCTGAGACCATCCAGTGAGTTCTGTGTTTTCGTGAGGAATTTGCCAGTTGACACATTTGAAGTATGTTTTGTGAAATGGACTGTTTGAAATGTCTTCCTCCTGTTAAGAAACTGTGGTCAGTGACGTCGAGTCATAAGCTCTATGCATCAAGAGAGCCCAGAGAAATTACTAAGGAAACTTTTAGGGAAAGGGGTGTTAGCCAGCTCAGTTTGTTCATTAAGGATATAATCTGGTGTGCTGTTTTGTGTGTGTGTGTGTGTGTGTGTGTGTGTGTGTGTGTGTGTGTGTATTTCTATTTATTCCAATATATTCATAGTGGCTCCCTTTCCTGCTAGATGTAAAATTTTTAAGTTGTTCTCAGTGTTTCTCACTGAATGGTTTTCTTCAGCAATATGGGCTACAAATGCAGATTTGTTCAAGTTGCGAAGCCTTAAAGCATCAATGTGTTCTTTGTATCTGACTTCAAAACTTCTGCACCGAGCGAGGTGGCGTAGTGGTTAGCACACTGGACTCGCATTCGGGAGGACGACGGTTCAATCCCGTCTCCAGCCATCCTGATTTAGGTTTTCCATGATTTCCCTAAATCGCTTCAGGCAAATGCCGGGATGGTCCCTTTGAAAGGGCACGGCCGATTTCCTTCCCAATCCTTTCCTAACCCGAGCATGAGCTCCGTCTCTAATGACCTCGTTGTCGACGGGACGTTAAACACTAACCACCACCACCACCACCACCACCACCACCATCAAAACTTCTGCCTGTCTGTCCAATGTAGAATTTTGGGCATTTATCACATTTGAGCTTGTATATTTACTGAATACACCAGTCAAGATGGTGTACTCGGTAATGAAACAAAACAGTAGGCTCTGCCAGAAATATTGACTCTTATACAATGTGTCTAATAGTGTATTTTAATATGACAGTAGGCCGTCTTAGGCAGTTTATGACACTTAAAACACCTGATAATGGCACTTTGAGGCCGAAATCATGATTGTGTAAGTGTAAATGTAACACTGTAAATAAACAAGTCTAATGGCGGTACTGACTTTTAAGACTTTCACATACATTTTGGAACCATTTAAAATGCTTGAAAAATGAGTCTCTTACTCATCTCTCAAAACTAAAATTATGTTAAATAAGGCTAGATTTTGATTTTTATGAGCCTGTTATGTGATAATGTGGTAATAAAACAGGTTTTATGTATCCGGCAAAAATTTAAATTGTTTATAAAGACCGTTCAACCTAAAAGTGGAAGCTCTTCTTTTTCAGGAAATTTAGAACTATATGGTACTAATCAACAGAAAAAAATCAAAATTTTATGGATTAGCATTTTTGAATTAAAAAATTCCATAAATTGTAGAAAAAGTTCAGAATGCTGTAGTAAAAGGACTCTGACAGATGAATGCAAATGGAGGATTTCTTTGTAATCGTAAAGCAATAGTCTTTCAAATAAAAAAAAAAAAACACAAAATATCTAGAACCTACCAGAGATACAGCATTTTCAAATTTTTTTCCAAAATTCGCATCTTCAAAGTGGTATCCACATTGTCATCTTTGGAGTGCCGTATCTCGGAGCAGAAATTTTTTTGGAGAAAACAAAAAAATATATATATATGTTTTCCTTACATAGTTCTTCATTTTAACATATGCTATCTCCAACTTCATCTGAGGCTATGAAGGTAAGATTTTTTCCTAGCCTGCCTGAACTGATATGGAGTATGCCTACAAGATATGATTGTATCTCTCTCTCTCTCTCTCTCTCTCTCTCTCTCTCTCTCTCTGTGTGTGTGTGTGTGTGTGTGTGTGTGTGTGTGTGTGTGTGTGTGTGTGTATTGGCATCTTTTCCTTCTGAAGATGATGTTTTTTATAAATGTTGAAACCATAATAAAGGGGTTTTAAATAAAAATTTCAATTTCAATCTGACTGGCTGTTTACTATTTCTACAAGAAGGTATCATATACTATAGTTGAAGAGAGTATCACATTCTCCCATATTGATCTGGTACCAGGTGTTTCATTATGTGGCTCTCCCAATTTGACTGTTACACTTCAAGAATAAATAATAAGTAAGAATAAAGAGAGAGAGATTTATTCTGTTAGTATTAGTACACAGTGTTCTTTCACAGACCACCATATGAAATACGATAGTTACACAGTCTTGATAGCTGGTGTGATTTGGCTACTTCCTTCCAGCATTAGAATCCCAAGATTCCCACAAATGGGAACTTACTGTTCAGTATGAACTTTCTGCCTCCCACTTCCCTAACCTGCCTTTAAGTACATTTTGTCATGTTTTGCTTGTTGCTGCATGGTAAGTGTTACATTGTTTTATTTTTATTGGTTGGTGATGTAAGTATAAGTTCAAAACAGATAAAAATAATTAATATTTTGATCTGAAGATCATTTTCTTAAACAGAAAATACATAATTGTTGTTGCTGACTTCAATCATGTTTCCTGCATTCTCTTGTTACCAAAGAACAATTCCATGTTTCATAATACTCTTAAATACTTCTGTACAGAACTTAAGAATACAGTGTGTATTATTAAGTTTGTTTTCATATTCAACAGACTTGCGCAGATTTTAAATTTGGACACCTCTCCATTGACAGTTTGAAGATATTTGCATAATTTTACCTATGATGGTTAACTGTTTAAGTTGTTTATGGGTATGATAATGCACATAATTTGTGGACAGGTTGGACAGGAGTTGCAACATGGCGATGGGTAGCCAATGATGATAACTGTGGCATTTGTCGTATGGCTTTTGATGGATGCTGTCCAGACTGCAAACTTCCAGGTGATGATTGTCCCTTAGGTAAGTAGTACAAAAGTAAAAGTTCAGATTCCTCTGTAGAAGACTTTTTTGTGCTGTAGTGTTAAATTGTCGGCTTTCTCTCTGCAGTTGTTTCCCTTTGTAATTACTTTGCTCTCCATGCAGATTAAGTTAGAAAGAGAGAGAGAGAGAGAGAGAGAGAGAGAGAGAGAGAGAGAGAGATTCAATGATATTCAATGAGCTTTTCTTGTTATACATGTATAAAATCAGCGATTTTTTTTCTTTTTTTCACCTGACTTTTAGTGTGTGACACACAGTATTAGAATTTTGCAGTGATAATCAAATAAAATTCATAAACTCAGTCTTGCTACACACAGTACTTTCCCAAAATTCTACCACATTAAAAAAATTGTTCTCAAATAGGTGAAACAATATGCCTAATGACAGTCTGTAGACAAAAAAACTGTTTGAGAGCTTAGGCTCAGTGTGAAGAATATAAATATTTGATGATAATAGTGATGACTGTGCAGCTGTAATATAAGCTGGTGTTCTTAGTACCTGCTTGTTTGGTTCAAGAAAGTCTGTAAGTCCTCAGAAAGTCACTATCAGCACAGCAATTAATAACCTTCTTAGCGACCTGTAATCCAGTCCAGTAGGGAGAGCCCAGTTCCAGTAGCAAGTCTTGAGGTGGTGTCAACGATCTTCTCAGTGAACAATACGTCAGTGCAGTCCCTGGCCACTGCTGACAAAGTCATTTGGGCCACTGGGTGGCAGGACAATGTGAGTTCCCAGGAGTGCTGCCTATCCTGTATTGACATGCAGCACAAGCTCTTTGACCCAATAACATCAGTATATCCTGTGTCAGAATCAGTGTCATTATTTGGGCAAGATACCAAATCCACCTCACCTCCCTCCCAAATCCCTCCATGGGGATACAGCAAAAGCTGACTAGGACAGTGATGCAGGCTACGAGCTAGATGATGGAAAGTGTAGGTGGGTGTCTCGCCCAATGGTTCCACTGGAGGAGACTGCATCTCCATGTCTGGTGGTGGTCTGCTTAGAAGTCGGAGGTGCCTCACCCATCTCCACCTCTAAAGGTGGTGGGGTGCCCATAGCATCGAACGCCTGGATGGATGAAGCAGTAGCCAATATGGTGCATGCCGTGCCATCATGTACCTCTGTTAATTCTTGTAGGGCACTGCTGGGGATTTCTCAGTGGGGAGATTTTAGAACTGAAACAGACAGAGACTGGTACTAGATGAAGTAGAGTTGGTGCCGTCTCGCCGGGGTGGCAGAGAGGTTCTAGGCGCTACAGTCCGGAATCGCACGACCGCTACGGTAGCAGGTTCGAATCCTGCCTCGGGCATGGATGTGTGTGCTGTCCTTAGGTTAGTTAGGTTTAAGTAGTTCTAAGTTCTAGGGGACTGATGACCTCAGAAGTTAAGTCCCATAGTGCTCAGAGCCATTTGAACCATTTGGTGCCGTCTCAGTGGACAGCATGCAAGTTTGGAGCTGATTTGTGTGATGCGCTAATCATGCCCCCTTTTCTTCTGTGTCGAACATCATGTTGCCTGGACTGGCTATAATCATACATGGAACCCATTCCTGGACCTGACCTGACCTTGTCATACAGGAATTTTGCTGCTAATTAGCCCTGGACTGGGCTGTTCCTGTAGGCGTTGGCTGATAAAAAAAGCATGCAGCCCATCATCCTTATTGGATGCTTTGATCATTTGCTTTTTAAATGTCTCCACAAATTGGTCAGGTTTTCTGTTAGAGGTAAGATGAAAAGGGGCAGAAAACATGGTGGATGCCATTATTTTTTTATCTGAATGGGCTGAAATTTTGGCACATTATCAGAAACCGAAGTGTGAGAAGTGTCCTATATGACAAATGACCTTTTTAGGACATGGTTACATGTGGCAGAGGCCGTAATATTTGAGCGAGCAACATATAGGGAAATTTGGAGAGTGCATATGTGGCTAGTAAGCCACATATCACTAAAGAAGAAGCCAGCATAGACCGTGTGAACATGCTGGTTATTCTGTAGTGGAAAGTTCGAAATCTTTGGACAAAAAAAAAAAAATACCACTTTCTCTGTTTGGTTGTAATTGAGATGAGCAGAATTTAATGTTTCAAATGTGTGTGCAATGGGACATTCTGTGCCATCAGTATTTTTTGTGTGATAAGACTGCACTCCCTCCATGAACCATGGACCTCGCCGTTGGTGGGGAGGCTCGCATGCCTCAGCGATACAGATAGCCATACTGCGAATGCAACCACAATGGAGGGGTGCCTGTTGAGAGGCCAGACAAACGTGTTGTTCCTGAAGAGGGATAGCAGCCTTTTCAGTAGTCGCAGGGGCAACAGTGTGGTTGATTGACTGATCTGGCCTTGTAACATCAACCAAAATGGCCTTGCTGTGCAGGTACTGTGAATGGCTGAAAGCAAGAGGAAACCACAGCAGTAATTTTTTCCCGAGGTTGTGCAGCTTTACTGTATGGTTTAATGATGATGGTGTCCTTTTGGGTAAAATATTCTGGAGGTAAAATAGCCCCCATTCGGATCTCCTGGCAGGGACTACTCAGGTGGACGTCATTATCAGGATAAAGAAAACTGACATTCTATGTATTGGAATGTGGAATGTCATTTCCCTTAATCAGGCAGGTAGGTTAGAAAATTTAAAAAGGGAAATGGATAGGTTAACATTATAATATAGTGGGAATTAGTGAAGTTAGGTGGCAGGAGAAACAAGACTTCTGGTCAGGTGAACACGAGGTTATAAATACAAAATCAAATAGGGATAATGCAGTAGTTGGTTTAATAATGAATAAAAAGTAGGAGCACAGGTAAGCTACTATGGACAGCATAGTGAATGTATTATTGTAGTCAAGATAGACACGAAGCCCATGCCTGCTACAGTAGTACAAGTTTATATGCCAACTAGCTCTGCAGATGATAGAGAGATTAAAGAAATGTATGATGCAGTAAAAAAAAATAATTCAGATAGTTAAGGGAGACAAAAATTTAATAGTCATGGGGGACTGGAATTCGATAGTAGGAAAAGGAAGAGAAGGAAAAGTAGTAGGTGAATATGGACTGGGGGTAAGGCATGAAAGAGGAAGCCACCTGGTAGGATTTTGCACAGAGCATAACTTAATTATCGGTAACACTTGGTTTAACAATCATGAAAGAAGGTGTATGTATGGAAGAGACCTGGAGACACCTGAAGGTTTCAGATTGATTATATAATGGTAAGACATTTCCAGGGGCAGATTTGGACTCTGACCACTATCTATTGGTTATGAATTGTAGATTAAAACTGAAGAAACTGCAAAAAGGTAGGAATTTAAGGCAATGGAACCTTGATAAATTGAGAGAACCAGAGGTTGTAAGAGAGTTTCAGAGAGAGCATTAGGAAATGACTGGCAAGAACAGGGTAAAGAAATAAAGTAGAAGAAGAATTGGTAGCTTTGAGAGATGAAATAGTGAAGGCAGTAGAGGATCAAGTAGGTAAAAAGATGAGGGCTAGTAGAAAACCTTGGATAACAGAAGATATATTGAATGTAATTGATGAAAGGAAAAAATATAAAAATGCAGTAAATGAAACAGGCAAGAAGGAGTACAAACTTCTCAAAAATGAGATTGACGGAAAGTGCAAAATGGCTAAGCTGGTTTGACTAAAGGACAAATGTAAGGATGTAGAGGTATATATCACTAGGTGTAAGATATACTGCCTACGGGAAAATTAAAGGGACCTTTGGAGAAAAGAGAACCACTTGTATGAATATCAAGAGCTCAGGTGGAAAACCAGTCCTAAGCGAAGAAGGGAAAGCAGAAAGGTGGAAGAAGAATATAGAGGGTCAATACAAGGGCGATGTACTTCAGGGCAATATTATGGAAATTGAAGAAGACACATGAAGATGAAATGGGTGATATGTTACTGCGGGAAGAATTTGACAAAGCACTGAAAGACCTAATTCTCGAAACAAGGCACTGGGAGTAGACAACATTCCATTAGAACTACTGATAGCCTTGGGAGTGCCATCTGTGACAAAACTGTACCATCTGGTGAGTAAGATGTATGAGACAGGTGAAATACCCTCTGACTTAAAGAAAAATATAGTAATTCCAATCCCAAAGAAAGCAGATGGTGACATGTGTGAAAATTACTGAACTATCAGTTTAATAAGTCACATTTGCAAAGTACTAAAACAAATTCTTTACAGACAGATGGAAAAACTAGTAGAAGCCAACCTCGAGGAAGATCTGTTTGGATTCCATAGTAATTTCTGAACATGGTAGGCAATACTGACCCTACGACTTATCTAAATAGATCGGTTAAGGAAAGACAAACCTATCTTTATAGCATTTGTAGACTTTAGAGAAAGCTTCTAAAGGAGGCCAGAGTGAGAGGCTATTTACAATTTGTACAGAAACCAGACGGCAGTTATGAGAGTCAAGGGGCATGAAAGGGAAGTAGTGGTTGAGAAGGGAGTGAAACAGGGCTGTAGCCTATCCCCAATGTTATTCAATCTGTATGTTGAGCAAGCAGTAAAGGAAACAAAAGAAAAATTTGGAGTAGGAATTAAAATCCATGAAGAAGAAATAAAAACTTTGAGGTTTGCCGATGACCTTTGCAGAGGCGGCAAAGGACCTGGAAGAGCAGTTGAATGGAACGGACAGTATCTCGAAAGGAGGATATAAGATGAACATCAACAGCAGTAAAACAAGGATAATGGAATGTAGTCGAATTAATTCAGGTGATGCTCAGAGAATTAGGTTACAAAATGATACACTTAAAGTTGTAGATGAGTTTTGCTATTTGGAGAGCAAAGTAACTGATGATGGTTGAAGTAGAGAGGATATAAAATGTAGACTGGCTCTGGCAAGGAAATATGTTAACATCAAGTATAGATTTCAGTGTCAGGAAGTGTTTTCTGAAAGTATTTGTATGGAGTGTAGCCATGTATGGAAGTGAAGCATGAACAATAATTATTTTAGACAAGAAGAGAATAGAAGCTTTCGAAATGTGGTGCTGCAGAAGAATGCTGAAGATTCGATGGGTAGGTCATGTAACTAACGAGGAGGTACTGAATACAATTGGAGAGGAGGAATTTGTGGCACAACTTTACTAGAAGAAGGGATTGGTTGGTAAAACACATTCTTAGGCATCAAGGGATCACCAATTTATTACTGGAGGGAAGAGTGGAAGGTAAAAATCGTACAGGGAGACCAAGAGATGAATACACTAAGCAAATTCAGAAGGGTGTAGGTTGCAGTAGTTACTCAGAGATGAAGAAGCTTGCACAGGACAGAGTAGTATGGAGATCTGCATCAAACCAGTCTCAGGACTAAGACAACAACAACTCAAGATTCCACTAGTGTCGTGCTGAGAAGCTTTGGTGGCTAGGACCAATTGTTTACTGGGGAAGAATTGTAATCCCTTAAGATTAGATGTCAGAGGCTGGTGGTGGCTTTGACATTTTTGTTGAATGCAAGCTGTCTGTACTAAAAATGTGTCACTACCTGGTTTAAAGAACTCAGATTTCTTTAAGTTGGAACAGTGGTCATGTTTTGTAAGGTTTGGAAAAGAATGCAAAGATTACATGGGCATTCTTCCTTTGTTTTGCCAATAATAAGGATGTTATACAGGCAGTTAGCACGGCATGGGCTATCGCGGATAATTGGTTCTAGTTAACTCTGAAAGAAGTCAAAAGGGAGACAGTTGTAGTGATGGAGGCCAATGGGAGAACCGATGACAATGAACTGCTGAGAAACCTTGTCCAGCGGTGGCTGCAAATACATAACTGCTTCTTCAATTTTGGAAAAATATTTTTACTTTTCCTAGTTCTGAGTTCAGTTCCTCAGTGTGAAAAATAGGGTAAGTCTTAAGACTGATTGAGCATTAACAGTTGTTTTAAAATCTTCACATACATTATTTCTACCATCAGGCTTCCAGAGAAACACCAGCGAAGTAGCCCATAGACTTATAGTAATTGACATCAATATGCCTAATGCTTAGAGACAATGCATTTTGAATTGGGAAGTTTCCCAAAGTACAACGAGAATTGGGCAAATGTAAAAGAATTTTGCAGTAGCCCATGATTTCAATTCAATATGCTCCACATAATTGGTGGTGCAACCAAGACCAGGGTTGAAGAGAGATAACTCGTCACACAGCCTTTCAAGATTGTCAGAAGGCATCACAGGGGTAATAGTGTACTTAAATGTTGGACTGGAAGCCATAAGCATAAAAATTGTCAAGATCAAAAATATTCTGAGCACAGCCTGAAGCAACAACATTAAATATTGATTTTCTGTCCATGTTCTTGTAGCGGGCTATCACTTGATAATGACCATGGAGGGGGGACATACTACTTGCTGAAGCTCAGTAAATGTTGATGGACTGGAAGTTAGTTGGGGAGATCCAATCTGTAAGTAGGTGTCCTTGTTTATGAGAGACATATGAGCCTGTGTATCCACTTGAAATGTAGTGGGGCAATTGAAAATGATGAGTGTGGCCCATATTTTCTGTACTGTAAAAAGATCTGATGGGCAAGATGACATGAACTTGCTGACACCCATGTTGTGTCATAGGATATTGTATGCAGCTTCTACAGGTGCCAGTGATGTGACATTTTAACACCGTGTTTGTTTATGAGGACATTGCAATCAGGGATGCATGCAACACCGCAATAGGCACCCATGTAGGAGACAGTCTGAATTTGAATTCAGTTCAGAAGGATGATTGGAATGTGCTGTACAAGACAGAGACAGAGAATGGCGAGCTAGCTTAGTGCAGCCTCTAATGTGGGATAAATGATTCTAATCCTGGTTTTGTGATTTTTTGTGAAAATGAGATTAACTTTGAAGAGAAGAGACAGTTATATTAATACAAGAAGTCAAGCAGTCTTGGTTCCACAATTTTCTGTCAGAATGGAATGAGCTATTAATAGAAGACACATCTTGTTCCTCGAACGAACATTGTGTCTGACGTGAAACGCTCTTGAGCTTTAGCAAGTTTGAGAACCTCTTGTTGAGTTGGATTGTCCAACTGTAGTGCTTGTGAACTCTCATCCTGTTTTTGAGTGAACCAAATGATTACACTCATAACAGTATCTGCTTAAGATTGCAGGCAACTTGAGTTATTACTTATAAAATGGCATTTTCAGGAAATACATAGAATTTCAGCTTCCTAAGGTTGTGTGATTGAGTAGTGTATTTGAGACGCTGAAAAAATTCTAATCTGGCCACTACTTCATGACACTTTTGTTCGTAATGTGAAGAAAATAACGTACAAATTTCTGAAAATTCCAAAGTTTCTGAGTCTATGAAGGATTTAAGTTTGTGAAGAAAATTCAGAAATTTAGGACTAGTACATGGAAGATGGGTTGCAAAGCCATATGAGAAATGTTGCATGTCTGGAAGTGCAAGAACACCGCAAAAGATAGTAATGGCAGCACCTGGTGTACTGGCTCCATTGCTCATAGCAGGAGTTGTTGCTTGCAATTCGATCCGCTGTACCAAGTGGCCTTCTTACTGCTGAAGTCGCTTTTGGTGTTGGTGTGGTTGCTGTTTCAGTGTTTAGAATGAAATTTTTTGTCAACATACTGGGAACATTAAGCTATACATTGAGCCTACTCAATGTAGCTGTGACGCATCTGGCACAACGTTCTTTCCATGAAGTAAATGCACTTTGGTAAAATTCTGGGGATTGACTTTACACCATTGCTTGACACAGGAAATAAGGTCTTTCTCACTATCAAATGTTTTACCATGCAGGTGGGCCTTCAGACGACCAAAGAGGTAAAAATCATACGGAGCCAAGTCTGGACTGTAAGGAGTATGAGGAACAATTTTCTAACCCATTTTCCTAATTTTTCTCCTGCGTCATAAGAGTTGTATGAGGTTTGGCATTCTCATAGTGTAGTCTGATGAGCTGACCCTGAAGCTGTGGTCTGTGGGTCTTGACGGCAAGTTGCAGCTTGTCCAATGACAAACAGTAACGGTCCCCGTTAATTGTGGAGCCAGGTTCCAAAAAGTCAATGAAAATGACACCACACTGATCCCAGAAGAAGGCGGCCATCACCTTTTGGCCTGCTGTTTGTAAAAGTCTCGGTTTCTTCTTCCGAGGGGAACCCGGATGATGCCACTCCATGGATAAGGTTTTGCTCTCAGGTTCAGACAAAAACAACCATGTTTCATCCCAGATAATGACTCCATCAAAACACTGTTTCCATTCTTCAGTAAAGGTCTTCGTGAGACCCTCGCACATATTCTCCATCATTGTTTTCATTTCTCTTGTCAATAATCTAGGCACCCAATGTGCACAGATTTTTCTGTACCCTAGTGAATGTACCAGTGATACCACACTACCCATACCACACTACCCAATGCCAAATAGTTATTTCAGCAAGCTGCTGTGTCATCACACATGTCATTTTGAATGATTTGATCAATGGTCTCCATGTTCACATCACTTACTGCCGTCAATGGTCTATAACATTGTGTATTGTCCAGTGCAGAGAAATCACCTTCTTTAAACCTCTGCAACCACCACTGGATACTGCTGCAATCCACTGGGTCCTCCCCATAAACAGGGAGCAACATCCTGTGAATCGATGTGGCAGACTCATCGCCAGTCTCGAAGAGGAACTCCATCACCAACCGTTGTCGCAACCTGACATTTACTTCACATTCCATTATGGATCGCCTGTAAATAAAAGAAAATACTTATAGCTAAATGTTCAAAATATGTTCACAAAAAAAATTCATTCTCCGCGTGCAAAGAATAAAAAAATTAGAGATGACTGTGCAAAACTGTTCGAATGCCCTTTGTAATTGCTGCTGTCAAAGTTTAAGAAACTCTGTGTCTCTGTTTGCCTTCAATGACTGCATGCTTAGTTCATGTCTGTGCCCTTGAACTGTGGCACCACCACTTTAGCACATGTTTGTTCTGTTTCAAAAAGTCCATAAGTATGCCCAAAGTCATTATCAACACATCACTTAATAATCCATAGTCCAATCCAGCAGCACATCACAGGGGTGATGTCAGTAATGCTCTCTCAGCGAATGATATGTCAGTGGAGCTTTCAGTTGTTGCTTAAAAAGGCTTTATGGCTACTAGGTGGTGGGACCAGCCGAGTTGTCACGAGACAAGCACTGACTATCCTGTATCGCCTCCCTCCGGAATCTCTTTGATTCAATGAAATTTATATATTCTGTGGTGGAATTGGAATTGATGTCCTTACCCACACGGGTTACAGGAGTGTCGATCATTTACAGAACATTAGGGAAATTGGTAATCTGTACAGAGTTAAAATACTGTGTGTTAAGGAAAAGTTACGTAAAAAAAAGTTGGGCCGCATCTTTTATTTATTTAGTTTTACTTATTTGTTTGGTGGTTTATGTTCTTTCACACAGTCTTGATATTGTGTGTGAGTAAAGTCCTGAAAATTTGTTTAATGTAAAAATTCTTTGTAAGTGTATTTCATACTTGTTTCAGAAGAGCTTAAGAATTTATTGCTAACTGTTGCTCTTCCTCTGTCAAGTTGGCCGTGTAGTATATTCCATGTCAAATAATAATCCTCAAAGGTGAAATATTAATTGTAGTTACCAATCTCAAAAAATGACAAAGACCACAGAAATAAATGTAGAAAATTTACTAAAGGATTACAATGTTTCATGCAATCTAATAAAATACAGGTACAAATTCTCAGTAAGGAATTTCTTAGTTTTCTCACAGGCAGCCCATTTGAAGAAAAACTGGAGATCGAGGTAGACAGGTTACCTTTAATTGGAGTAAAGATTCTTTACTCTGCTTAGACGTGACACCTGGACTAAGAGGTGTTAAAACAATGAAATAGGGGGAAAGTAAAATTTAACATGCCCTAATTATTTATGCTAATTAATAAAACTGTGCAGATAATTTGACTCGGGTGCACTAGTTAATTAAATGAATGAGGCTGGATATTGCTAGCAGCCATAACACATTAAATTCATTGTATTTTTCAGTTACTGTTGTTAGGTGAGATGGTGGAATCTTTGCTTTGTTATCTGCTTTAACACATTGATAAAAATTTCCATAAATGATGAAATAATGAGAAATCTAGGGTGGATTAAATTTTTTTTGAAGACAGATCTCTGCTTACCATACACAGTAGGCATTGAGAAAGACACATATATGTAGAAATGGTAGAAAATCATTAGATTCATACAATTGCAAGATGAAAAGTTTGACATTATAGATCATTGTAATAACCTGGCAGTAATTGTTGGAGAAATGGTTATGTGCAGGTGCATGAGCACAGCACATCTGCAAGACAGGGTGATGAGTTTAGCATGTCCACCTGTTGTGGGCCGTTTGTTCTTAGACATCATGGCTTGTATGTGTTTTTTGGGCACAGAAGAAAGGCATTCACAGTAATGATAGTGATGTAAAAGGAAGCACAAAAAGAAGTTTTAAAACTGTCACTCTGTCCTCTGTTATGAGACTAAACTGTTAATGAGACTAAAACAGACTTATCTAATTCACAACATGAATCTCCTACAAATTTGTTTTGTTCAGTGTTACGGAGTATGTATACCTGCACAGTGAGAGAGTTTAGTAGGCTTTGGTGGAGTTTTGAAAGAACAAGACACAAATGTTTCAAGTTTCAAAACATGTTTGTGCTTGTAAAATGAGAGAAAAACATTTGCCTGTGCTCCATCCACTTTTCATCTGTAGGAGAATGTTGACAGTCCTAATTATTTCTCAAACTGCAGTTGATGACTGGTGATTGGGAGACACGTGGCAGCTGGGTCTTATGGTTCTCTTTCAATAATTGGATCTATTGTTTTTTCCTTTAACAATTTCTGCATGGTCTTCAGTCCAAAGATTAATTTAATGCTAGCCACACATTTATTTTGTCCATGATTTGATTCAGTGCCTCTTTAGTCTTCCAACCTACCCACATAATCTTCTACATTATTCTGGAGCACCACATTACAGAAGCTTCTATTCTCTTCTTGTCTGTTCTGTTTACTGTCCATGTTTCACTTCGATACGTTGCTACACTCCATCAAAATACTTAAATGCTTTCGTAACACTTAAATTTATATTAAATTTTAAAATTTTTCAATTTTTCAGAAATTCTTTTCTTGCTGTTGGATGTCTACATTTTATTTTCTTTTTACTTTGGGCATCACCAATTATTTTTTCTCCCCAAATAGCAAAATTAATCTGTTACTTATAGTGTCTCAATTCCTAATCTAATTATCTCAACATCGCCTGATGTATTCAGACTACATTCCATTACACTTAATAACTTTCATTGGCATTCATGTTGTGACCTTTTTTCAAGACACTATCCATTCTGTACAACTGATATTGCAAGCTTTTTGCTGTTGCAGAATTTTAATTTCCCTTCTACATTTCTCTTTGGTTTCTTTTACTTTTCATGCAGTATACAAATTGAATTACAAGGGGAATTGGCCACACTCGCTTCTCGACTATTGCCTCCCTTTCATGTCCTACAGCTTTTATAACTGGTGTCTGATTTCTATACAAATTGTAGAGAACTGTTTGTTCTCTGTATTTTATCCCAGCTAGCTTCAGAATTTCAAAGAACATGTTCCATTCAGCATGGTAAGAAATTTTTCCTAAATCTACAGTGCTTAAATAATATGTTTGCCTTTTTCCACTCTATTCTGTAAGATAAGTCATGGATTCAATATTGCTTTTTATGTTTACCCTAATCCCGAACTGATCTCTCTGCAGGTAGACTACTTTTAATCTTTCCATCTTTTGTAAATAATTTGTTTTACTATTTTGCAACCAAAACTTATTAAAATGATATTTCAGTAGTATTCACATCTGCTTTATTTGGAATTGCGGTTATTATGTTCTTCTCAAAGTCTGCAGGTATTTTGTCTGTCTCATGTTTTGCATGTGACGTGGAATATTTTTGTCGTAGTTGGTTTTCCCAAGGATCTCAGTAACTTTAAGACACATTTTTAAATAAGAAATTCGAATCAGAATCTGTCAGAATAGGAAAATCACCATCTTAGCGAATTGCACTAGTTCCTAATTGTAACAATTATAATTTTCATTGTTTCAGTGTTACAAGTAGTAAATCTGAGTAAGCAATGTCTAACTTTACTTTTAACAATGGAATCTTGTAATGACAACAAATTAGCTTTTTCATTTCGTCAGATACTGGATATAACACATGACAATCAGATAAACACGATTTCACCAAGGTGTGCTGCTGGAGGCATATTGGACACCATCTCCATATTATGATTTCCTGAGCTTTGTCTTGACTGCAGAGAGAAAAAGACAAGCAAGTATCTCACAAATAACTAGGAATTTGTAGTAAACATAGCAACATTTGCTTTGTAGTCTCTGATGGCTGCTTTCAGACAAATAGTCATTTCAAACAATTTGTAACTGAACCTTTGAAGACAGCATAGAGCACAAGCAACCTTTTTGACTCATCAACTGAACAAATATTATCAGCAGGTTTATAGGCTCCTTAGTTATCATAAGCAGAAACTTGTGTGGTCTTCAAAATACTTGCCTGCTTCACCACAGGGATGGCAGATTTTTGAGCCACTGCAGTAATAATGCAAAAATTAATAACTTTTATTGTAGTATACCCGGAGCCAGGTCCCTGCATACTCGGCCATCACATGCGCAGATGTGCTTTTTAGGCTTTATCTCGGGAGGCTGTTTGTCAACAGTAGATTCACTGTGCTGAGTATCTGCCTCCTGCAGCTGCCACAGCATCAGGGGATGCAGCCACCCCAATAAGTGGCATGCAAGTCGCAGTAAACAGTGCAACAGTCACAGGCACCTATTTGCATCTCTGCAGTCATGTGTCGTGGCTCCACCCTTGTGTTCCTTCACTGGTGGGAACCAAGGTTGCCACTCTTCCTCTTGACAGCCAGTTCTGCTCCGGGCTCTGGACAACCGTCAGCCACCTCGAGTCTATGATTCAGACCACAATGCCTGCCAATGCAGTATCCATCAGATAGTGCTGCCTCAAGTCTTTGTAGGGATTGTCACTTGCTGGACATTCGTCAGCCGGTCCTGCCTCTCAGTGGCCCACAAGCTCACAGCCTCACGATACAGCGCCACTAATCATCCTCGTGGCTCTTCACCACTTCCAGCAATCATGGTCTTGGCCATAGTGGGCACCTGCTATGCATTGTCAGTGATGGTCTTTTTAGTTGTAATCAATTGTAGACTTTCATCCTTAGAATCTGTACTGAGTTATTCCAGGGTTAATAAACAAAAAGTGCTTATTATGTGAATTCAAGCACACCAGTTGGACAAAATTATTATAGTTATCATGAAACAGACAATACTGTGGCTAGCAACATTGGAGATTTCAGAGTTTTTCTGAGCTGAGGGATTATTCAGTTAATTAAATCTGTGTCATCATCTTGAACTATTTCTCCCAATGCCACTTTACAAGAAAAAATCACAAAAACAACATATTGATGTGACCAAAGACAAATATTAACATATGATTTTAGCCAAAGTCAGAGAAGCAATATTCTTATCCATTATGTTCAAATTGAACTGCACCGTTTGTCTTTTTGCCCTCTTCATAGAATTTGTACGGGGTATTTCATCACAATCTGCATGTCCTCTCAACATCTCCGTATGTGACTTGTGGAATCCATGGCAAATCAAAGTGTGGATGGTCGGATGGTGATTTGAACCCTGACCTCTCCAAATGTGAGAAGGGTGACTGCACCATAGTATCATCTAGCTTGGTGGTACAAGTTACGGTGAAATCTTATAGTGATGTGAGAAGCAGTGGTGGTATACTTTTTATAATGCAGGAATTCAAACTGGATGGGTGTTCAGAAGCACTGTGTAAGGCTACTCATAAAAACCCTGAATCTCTGAGATCATGACGAATACAGGGATTAGCGACCACAGGGCAGTTGCTGCTTAGCTGAATATCGTAACACCATCAACAAGAAATGTAAAGTATATCTATTTAAAAAAGCTGATAAAAATGCTCTTAACGCCTTTTTAAGAGGCAATTTTCACTACTTCCAATCTGATCATGCAAACGTAGAAAAGTTGTGGAACGATTTCAAAGAGAGATATATACCACATAAATTAATAAGTTATGGTACTGATCCCCCATGGTACACAAAACGGGTCAGATCGCTGTTACAGAAGCAGTGAAAAAAACATGCCAAATTTAAAAGAACACACAATCCCCAAGACTGACAAAGTTTTGCAGAAGTTCGAAATATAGCGCGTGCTTCAATGCAAGGTGCTTTTAATAATATCCACAACGAAATTCTGTCTCAGAATCTGGCAGAAAACCCAAAGAGATTCTGGTCGTACATCAAGCACGTCAGAAGCAAGACGCAATCAATACCCGCACTGCGCGATAACAACAGTGAAGTCACTGATGACAGTGCCACTAAATCATAGTTATTAAACATGGTTTTTCGAAACTCCTTCATGAAAGAAGATGAAGTAAAATATTCCTGAATTCCAGTCAAGAACAACTGCCAAGATGAGAAACATAGAAGTAGATATCCTTGGCGTAGCAAAGCAGCTTAAAACACTTGAGAAAGGCAAGGCCTCTGGTCCAGATTGTATACCAGCCAGGTTCCTTTCACAGCATGCTGCCACTGTAGCTCCATATTAAGCAATGATATACAACCACTCACTCACAGGAAGATCCGTACCTAAAGACTGGAAAATTGCTCAAGTCACACCAATACCGAAAAAGGGAAGTAGGAATAATCTGCTGAATTACAGCCCACATCAGTAAAGTCGATTTGCAGTATGGGGTTTGGAACACATACTGTATTCGAACATTATGAAGTACCCCGAAGAAAACAATTTATTGACACATGGTCAGCACGGATTCAGAAAATATCTTTCTTGTGAAATACAACTAGCTCTATGTACTCATGAAGCAATGAGTGCTATCGACAGGGGATGTCAAATTGATTCCATATTTTTAAATTTCCACCATTTCTCGCAAGCGTCTTCTAACCAAACTGCATGCCTATGGAATTCCGCCTAAGTTGTGTGACTGGATTGATTTAGATAAGATATCTGTATGGTGCGAAAAGTGGCAGTTGACCCTGAATAAAGAAAAGTGTTCACATGAGTACTAAAAGAAATCTGTTAAATTTTGATTATGCAACAAGTCACACAAATCTGAAGGCTGTAAATTCAACTAAATACTTAGGGATTACAATTACAAATAACCTAAATTGGAACAATCACATAGATAATATTGTGGGCAGAGCAAACCAAAGACTGCGAATCATTGGCAGAACACTTAAAAGATGCAACAGGTCTACTAAAGAGACTGCTTACACCATGCTTGTCCACCCTATTATGGAGCATTGCTGTGCAGTGTGGGATCCGCATCATGTGGGACTGACAGATGACATTGAAAAAGTACAAAGAAGGGCAGCTCTTTTTGTGTTATTGTGAAGTAGGGGGGATAGTGCCACAGACATGATACGTGCACTGGAGTGGCAATCATTAAAACTTCTCATGAAGTTTCAATCACCAGTTTTCTCCTCTGATTGTGAAAATATTCTGTTGGCACCCACCTACATAGGGAGAAATGATCATCACAATACATTAAGAGTAATCAGGGCTCGCACAGAAAAATTTAAGTACTCATTTTTCCCATGTGCCGTTCGAGAGTGGAATGGTAGAGACACAGCTTGAAGGTGGTTCATGAACCTTCTGCCAGGCAATTTATTATGAATAGCAGACTAATCTCATAGATGTAGAGATGATCAAAATGTGTGACAGTGAACTGAATCCTTGTACTAGCATTGTTGTAAAAAATGTCAGTCAATCTTTCAGTTAGTGTAGCAATAATAGAACATAAATTCCTAACCTGTCATCACCTCAAGTCTATACTTATAGCAGCTACAGGAGAAGAATTACTCACTAGTCTTTCTGACAATATTATGAGGAGGACAGACTGCTACTTACCATATAGTGTAAATGTTGAGTCACAGACAGGCACAACAAAAAGACTGCTAAACAAGCAAGCTTCCACCCAAAAAGCTGTCTTCTGAATTAGAAAATGCACGCATGTGCACACATAGCCACTCAAATGCAAATGCAATGGCAGGGCCTCAGCATCCACACACAGTGGTCATGTGTGTGAGAGTTGCATTTGTGTATATATATTTGTGTGTGTTTTCTATTTCAGAAGAAGGTTTTTTGGCCAAAAGCTTACTTGTTTTGCAGTCTTTTTGTTGTGTCTTTCTGCAACTCAGCATTTCCACCATATGGTGAGTAATAATCTATCCTTTTCATGATGTTGTCATTGTTCCATACTGGAGTTTTTCACTGGTCTTTCTTTATTACATATCCACCAGTACACTGAGATTGGTAGTGGCACCGTTATTAGCAGATATTTTTTGTATCAATTGAAAATAGCAGATGCTAACTGTGAAATGGCAAAAAATCGTAGAATTTCCATCAGGAGGTGTCCAGCCAGAGGTAATCAGTGCAGTGGAGCATTTATCATTACTACAGATAAACTGGTCCATGATGACACCAGCAAATGGTGTACCAATCTTATCATGCCTACAGTGCACTAATGAGACTGCTCTACTGACTTTGCACTCATTTGATATGTCATCTGCTCCTGTCCTGTGTCAAACACTGCATATAGCCTTGCCTTTCAAGAAAATGTACTGATTTTTCACCATTTCTCTATAGTGTATAGGTTGGCAACATGTCTGTTTTGAATAACAATGATTTTTCTTATCAGTGGGATGGTAATTTTATGTAACCAATGAGACACAAGAAAGAATGTGAAACATTTTGAGTGACAAAATTGTGAGATCATTCAGTATTCTTCATGAATTATTCTCAGTGATGTTGGTTTTTATATTTTTATTTCAACTCCCAGTTACAAAACACTCAATCTGCCTTCTGATCTCTCACTGAAGCTTACAACCAGTTGTAACACACACAATCTTACATTCCAGCCACACCTAATGGCAGATGTTGCCAACTTGCTCTGCATCACACATGGTACTGCCCCATTCTAGACTCTTACTCATGAAGCCATTTCATGGAGCCATTTCATATTCCTATTAATAAACCCATATTGTTGTTCTTGTTCTTACTGCTGTTATATTCTTCAGTGCGAAGACTGGTTTGGTGCAGCTTTCCATACTAGTGTTTTCTCTGTGGAAGGTTCTTAAAATCTGCGTAAGTACTGTACCCTACATCAATTTGAACCTTTTATTGTATCAAGGCTTGATCTCACTGCATAACTTTGACCCTTTCACTTACCTCCACAATTAAACTGATGTTTCCTTGATGCCTCTGGATGTGTACTAATGACTGGTCACATCTTAATAAATTCATGACTGCTCCAAAAATATTCCAGCACACATTGCATGACATTTCTTACTATCTCCATGAAGACTTCATAAAGCATACCATGAAAAATTATAACAAAAATCTTATTTTATTAAAATATATCATTAATTTGCTTCGAGGCATTGCCCTGTGAACATATTAATTTAGTTAAAATAAGAAGGTACTGTAATAAGTGCCTGATTAAAGCTGTGTAAACAGAGCACTAGCAAGTTGTAATGGAAAGGAAGGCAATTTTTCGTTTAAAAACATGAAAAATCCTCCTAAAACCTTATTTTTCAATTAGTTTTTCTGTCTTTTAAGGATTTTTTGGGTTGGTTTTAGATTTGATCTGAAAACTCGTGCAGTTTAGCATACAGTCCTTTTCACAATTACATGTGCATCATAAAGACACTAGACTGAAACCTTATATATGTGTTAAATAAGGAAGTATTTACTGATTTCTTTCCAGCAGTTAATAAACTGCATAGTAGCATTACATGTTACGAAGAAAAGAAAGGGGAAAACATTTAACTGCAACGGAAAAGTGTGTGGACTTAAACATAATGTGTAATTTTCTAAAATTACATGTGTTGAAAACTTCATTATGTGTACTGTTTTCACTGTCAAAAAGTTGTTCAAAAGTTTTTGAAACTTATTTATGTAAAATAATTTTTTTGTCTTTAGTGTGTGTGTGTGTGTGTGTGTGTGTGTGTGTGTGTGTGTGTGTGTGTGATGCCCTCACCTATCTGTGCCTTCAATCCTTTATGATTTTCTCAGGAGTGTACATTTCGTAACTAAATAAAATAAGTTGTATGTGCATGGTTACTTCGTTGTATTTGTGACTGAAAGTGAATGCTTGAATACTTATGTAGACATTTTGTTTTTCCAGTATGGGGCCAGTGCTCACATTGCTTCCACATTCACTGTATTATGAAATGGCTCAACTCTCAGCAAGTGAATCATCAATGTCCGATGTGCAGACAGGAATGGAAATTTAAAGAGTGATTTCTAGGTAAGTTGTATGCTTTTACATTTATAATATTAAACACTGTGGTTTCTGAATATGTGCAGCATTTAGAAATCTAATAAAACAAATTTCCACGTATGGGATGTTTTGTATTAGTGCATTTTGTGTTTTATATACAAATAACTCTAAATATTCAACTGGCGAGCTTCCATCCTCAATATTTCTGAAAGACAGAAATGCAGGATTACAAAAGAAATGACAAGGCATTTTCCAGGACACCATTATTCTGAAGCCACCATACAGTGTATGGTGGAGTACCTGATTTGTCTGACAATGGTCTACACATAAAAAGTGCTCACAACAGTAAATAATTAAGATTGTTTTTTATAATTAATTAGTTAGCTAGAGGATCATTGCATTATCTTAGCATTCTCTTTATTCCCAGGTATACATTAGTAACACTTCAGAAAATGGACAACTCTCAGAAGAAATAGCTGCAGTAGTATGTTACTAAAGTTGTCTTTCTTTTGATATCTGGTGTGATAATCTTTCATTGGAAACAGATTCCATCCATTCCAGTGAAATTTTACCTGTGATTTTTAATGTATGAAAAGTTTTTTGGTACTGTGACTGTTCCCCTTGCGAGGGAAGATAAGCAGAATGTAACAAAGTAGGTAATATTGTTATATTGTTTTGCAGAACTGAATAATCTGAGAAGTTAGTGAATTCAAATTATCATTTTATTGCTGCTGGCTTTTTGTGTTCTAATGCTAAAATAATTTTTCTCTTGCTTGGTATATTACATGTAGACCACCTTTGTGATACTTGTATGTAAAATAGAAAAATAAAATTTTAGAGGAGCATTTATAAAGTAGTTGATTAATTTATTGAAAACTGTTTATATCTACATTCCTATTCTGCAAGCCACATTGTGGTATATGATGGATAGTATGAGGGCCAATCCGAAAGTAATGCCTTATTATCATGAATTTGGCACACTTCCGAAAACTGTTTTCTACTACCTACAGTAGTAACAGCATCCTACACCATCAGGTGGCAGCACCGTATAAGTTTAGAAAATGGCTGACATTGATATACATATAGGACAGTGTTCTGTGATTAAATTCTGTACTGCAGTCGGTGAAATGCTCTGTCACATTCATGAGAAGCTGAAGGATGTGTATACAGCTGCTACAGTGGACTTCAGCACCATTAGATGAATGGTTCTTAGCAGTAGAGAAGCTGAAGGGCAAACACTGTTGGCAGATGGAACCCAGAACAGCCTGCCAGCAACTGCAGTGACCTCACACAACATCCAGCATGTTGAGCAAATCATTTTTATGAGTGCTCAGTAACGAGATGAACTGTCACCATTTATCCATCAGTAAAGGCACTGTGGTAGCCAATACTGAAAAACTGGGCACTCAAAGTACCAAAAATGTTTACCAATCAAAATAAAGAGGCAAGGGAAACAATTGTGTCCAATCTGTTGCATACTTCAGTGGCAAAAAATGTAATTGGGATGAAACTTCAAAATAGTGGGTTCTCCTGTGAAGGTTATGGTGACAGTCTTCTGGGATGCAGAGGATCTGATTCTGATTGATTTTTTTGGAGACTGTTTCCAACACGTGAAAACCCTCAAGTGCTTGAAAGCACGCTTTCAGTGAGTTCGCCAATCAATTCTTCTTTTGTATGACAGTCAAAGACCACAACACCAGACACCACTGGCTAAATTGCAGAAATTGGCTGAGGAGTTGTGCCCCAACCAACATACAGACCTGACATTAGATCATCTGACTGCCAATCAAAGCAGGTCATTAGGTGGATGGTGGGGGGGGGTTTGGTGCTGCGGCATCACCGAGACCTCGAAGAATTCTGTGTGCCATTGTGTGTAGGGGGACCATGATTAGTACCACACAGGATTATAAGCTCTTGTTCCAAGGTGGGAAGAAAACTGTGGACAGAGGTGGTGATTATATTGGAAAGTGGCAAATTATCTTTAATGTTGTAGATGTTATCCTATGTTTATTGTGTTTACTTTTCTTGTAAAACAAGAAAAGGAGCCATTACTTTCTGAATGACCCATGTACTTCAGGTACTTCTATTATTTCCCCCTTTCCTGTTCCATTCGCAAACAATGCACAGGAAGAATAGACTGTAGTTTCCTAGAATTTCTGAGTTTACCATCATGTTCTCTTAGGTGGTTTATGTGGAGGAAAGTGAACCATAGTTTGAGTGCACTCTGGAATTTGTTACAGTAAACCTTTCCACAAAGCACACTGTTTCTTTTGTAGGATCTTCGATTGGAGTTGAATGAGCATCTCCTTGATGCTGTTTTGCTGACTAAATGAACTATTGATGAAATAGATAATCCCTCTATGGATCTTGTCTCTTCCCTATATTAATAATATGCAGTAAGGTCAATAGACTGACAAATGGTACTCAAGAACTGATCAAAGAAAGTTTTTGTAAACTACCTCTCTCTCATGAAACTTCCTGGTGAATTAAAACTGTGTCCCAGACAAAGATTCAAACTCGGGACCTTCGTGCTTTCAGGAGTGCTAGTCATGCAAGTTGCGCTGGAGAGCTTTTCATTCTGGATACCTCTTCCGTGTTGAGCTATATTTCCTTGAGGTGCAGTTCACATTGAGATGCTATGAAGCAGAAGCAACCTGCATTGGCGTAGCGCATAGAAACATAATGGAAGCGGCATAACTGGTTCGCACTGGAATGACAGCTATATGACGCAAATACTTCTATCATATCACATGGTCCAACGTGGAGTGCTGGTCACTCCACACCACTTGTACTGTACGACATGTGGGCAGTGAAATTTCAAGTCATCTAATTTGCCTAAAAAAAATTGTTTTATGCAGATGAAGCAAAGCTACATCCATCTCTGTAGTTAGTTTCTCGGCAAAGTTTTTAGTTTTCGCATAAAAAAAAAAAACACTGTTCATAGGGTTTGACACATGTTCTCCATTATGCAGTCTTTCTTATTTGATTTTGAGAAAACTTTGGTAAAAAAAAAGTTACTTCTCCGCATGTTGTAGCCACACGTCTCTGCTTGATGTTTAACTCTATTTATTTTCATTATTACCTGTAGTTATTGTTATCCTACAAAGTAAAGTATTGCACCACACTTATTTTGAAAAGTTTGCAGTGAAAAATGTAGTTGCTGTCCAGTTAACATTTGTGAATTTTGTGGCATATATTGCTGTGTAAGAAATGTAGCTAACATAACTGAATTGTTTTTATTGCTAGAAGGTAAGCCTTACCTCTTTCCAGTGTTGAGTAAATACATGATAAATTTTGGTGTTTGGCTGCGATGAGCTACAACGCTTCCCACTTGATGCTATGACTGTGTGCTGTACTACGCAGAGATGCTGCCGATATAAGCCAAAGCATTCACTCCCATGTATGCTTTTAAGCTGGAAAGACTTCTCAACCTTTGCATTTCCTTGTGTGCTGTATATAGTTGACATGTTAACACAGGAGAATTGTTGGTAGGTATCATTTATACAGCTTATTGAGAAAAGCCCTTGTCTTTGGGATTACACTAAGAAATCATATTTGAGGGCAGATGTGACCAGTGTGGTGTGGAGGAAGATAGCAACAGAAGTGAAAGAAACAGGTAAGAATTTCCTATGGAATCTGTACCATGAGTTTTAACTCATTACCTTTTCTGTTGCAGTTTCTTGTTCTGATAACAGACGTATGTCTTTGGTTAGTGATTATAAAATGTGAATCGTATTCTAAAATTTATTACATTCGAAACTGAAATGGAGGAGTCCCTGTTCAAGGTTTTGGAAGTGTTAGTTGCAGATATATAAATTCAGCAAGCCCCAGCTTCAGTACATTCAAACATACAGCTTCAAATAAAAGTTGTCTACAGCTGCTTTGATGAACAGATGACTCTGCAGCTCATGTTTATTTATTGGCTGCCATGATGGTGTAAGAATTATGATAAATTTTTATAGCATAACCCAAGAGAATATGACTTGGAAAGGCAGCACTGTACCTGCACTAAACACCCATGAATTATTTGAATGGTTTTACCTTTTTTTGTTCTTTTTCTGAGAATAGCGTCATCAATATAAGAACAAAGATATATTCACAACATTGTCCGCTTTAGTAAACACCCAGAGGATTTGGAAATTAATTGAGAAATACAGTAACTAACTTTAGTATTTTTTTTAAACATGTCGTAGCATGGTAGACAATGTCACTGAACTGTTGGTTCTGGCACGTAATGTTAAAAAGTTAAGCCCCGTCAAATACAAGAAACCATATTTATTTGCACCCTCCCCAAGCCCCCCTCCCCCCTCCTGCTTCCCGGTCATCTTTCATTTCTTCTGATGTTGATGGATGTGACATGATACTCCCATCACCTCCCTCAAAAAGAAAAGCTGAACCCAGAAAGAGTGATGCTGAAAAGTAATTTGCTGTGTGACTGGAAATTAAAAAACTTTGAGACGAAAAGACACCTGGAGACACTGACAGGATGTTTTTTCAGTCTGTGCTCCCGGACTTAAAGAAACTTAGTGATATTCACAGAAGAGCTGTAAAGGCAAAACTCGTGCTGCTATTGAATAAGCAGCTGGATGGGAGCGAGAAAAAGACATTGCACTTTTCCCCATCATCATTGGCTTATTCCATTCCTAACACAGCCTTTTCTAGCTATACATAATCCTAAAACATCGATGGTGACTCATCTGATTTCAGATCCAGCAACATTCTTTATAAATACACGTGATCTGAATCATATTCTACTGTACCGTATGGAACAGTTGCAGCACTTCAAATTGTATTCATTATTTATATATGTACTTCACTGAGTTAGGTATCACAACACATGATCTTACTAAAAATAAACTTTTTATGGTGGCATTTATAACATAGTTCACACACTTTCACCAACTTACTTTAGTGTAATGAATAGGTCATCAGCTGGAGAAATAGCAAGTCAAAAATTTGTGTCCTGCTTTATCAGAGGAGCTGATGCTAGTTGCTGCAGAAAGTGGATAATTGCCTGGATTCATTCTGTAGAATTCGTGGATTTTGTGTTTCTCACAAGAAACCACAGTCAAACTGTGTTTGCTATTAATAGCAGTGTACAAGTGCACCCAGTGCTTGTTGCTGTCAACTGGCTAACTATTTCTTCTCATTAAGAACAAAGTGCTTAGTCCTGTATGCTAGGAAATCATCAGATCAATTGTAAAGTTGATCCGATATTCCATAGTCTCATATTTTGTTCACCAGGCAATTTTGCAGAATTACATAGAACATCTTCAGAATGAGGAATAGAACTAATCTGAATGTCATTATCCATTACATTCTGCATGTCATGGGCGAACTGAGTGTGCTGAGTTTAACAAGATCCTTGTAGAATCCATGTTGATTCTTCCTGAAGAGATTTTTGGTGTTTAAAAGTATCCACATTATCTTTACTTGCTCCAGCATACTGCCGTGCATGTTCTCACTTGTCCCCATTTCCGTTTCTTATCATCTTTTAGCACTGAAATTTCCAAGTCTCTAACAGCTGATATAAGTATTATCACACACTAATATGACAGCTACAGAAAGTCAACTGTTAGATAGGCATTTCTCATTTAATATCAGTATAACTTTTGTCAAGGTCTTCTTGACTTATTTGTTTCTAAAGTTTACTTTCGCAGTGAATGTTCTAATGAGAGCTGTGGGAGTTGCTCGATATACTCCATGGTTGACTGATTCAGATAGCAATATGGACAGGAGTATGAGAATGGAATTAGACAACCAAGGAACTGATAACATACGAAGTACAAACATCTAAATAAAGACAACAGTGTGGAATATTTCGATAATACCTTTTTAGTAAATAGAGCTGAACACTGAAGGAACCTATCTGGAAAGATGGATCAAAAAAATATTTGCTTATTCTTCTCATATATGAAACGTTACACCTTTACATAGGTTCACATGTCTGCACCACAAACAGACAAAATTATATTCTTGTATAACACATAATTGAGGAGATGAAGACATCATAAATACTGAGATGCATGAAAAAACTGCACATCATGCATGAAATTTAAATTTATTACTACTTTGCTGCTAACTGTTTTGGCAACATATTTGTCATGCAGTAACCACATATGCTACTAGATGTACCTATACAAATATATCATTGCATGACACATAGTTCCAGAGATATACTGTAAACACTGAGATGCATGAAAAAAAAAGTAGCATCGTGCATGAAGTTCTAATACATTTATTCGTTACTTCTAGGACACTTGTGCAGTCGAGGCAACTTACGGAAATCCCTGACACAAGGCAGCACTTTTGACATCTTTCAGCTGCAAAGTTCGAATGGCTTTGGGGGGGGGGGGGGGGGGGAAGACATATAGAGCTATGAAGAGGCATTGCCATATAAACATTCACAATATCATAACTGTAGATGTGCAAGGCAGCTGCACCCAGCATACAGAAATGTGTTTCATTACGTCAAAGGTGTTTTCAAAAATATATGGAAATGAATTTTTTTCGGTATTGTCCCGCAGACAGAGTTCATTTTTTTTGTTTGTGTTTCCAATAAAAAAATTGGCAAAATGAATACCTGGGCAGTGAATGAAGTGAAACTGATAGATAATAAGTTTTTAACCCACGCAGGGGTTTAAATAACTGAAAGTGGTCTCTCTCTCTCTCTCTCTCTCTCTCTCTCTCTCTCTCATACGAATGTGGAGAAAGATTATGTAAAACACAAACATGTGGACTGGATAAATTTATGACTGCATGCCTAAATTCAGTGTACCAGGTTTCACTGTAGCATTTGCTTTCTTGCTGCTCCCACAGCCAGCTGAAGATATTCAGTTAATAAAATACTGGAAATTCTGGCTGCAGTGTCCACAGCTGATATCATTTGATCGACATAATCATTTATGGGCACTTCATCCTTGGTAGTCAGTTGAAATATTCTGAAGTCTATTGTCGAGGTGTTAATTACTCAGTTCAATTATTTGGTGCACAAACATGTAAAATCCCACTATTCAAGTAGGTTGTTATAAACTTAAATGTGTGGCACAGTTCTTGCAGTCAACATTACTCCATCCCAGGAAGGCATTACCAGTTATTCTCACAAGCGAAAATGTGGCCAATCATGACACAATTGTTTGACGAGATAGCGGAACAGTATCCACATGAAAAGTGTCTATGTTCATGAGATTTAGTCCAACAAATTATGTGTCTATCTTCCAGTTAGCATACTCACTCAGATTTATCCAGTCCCTGTTATTTGTCCCATAACCATTGCGGTGTGTGTTGACTCAAAACATGACACATGGTTTCAGAAATGTTACTACTTGGATAACTCTCTATTACCAAGTTGTCAACACTGACACGACACATACAGCCATCATGGTAAGAACTTAACTAATTCGGCAAAATACTATAAACTGAATTCTGCAGGTGTGGTATTGACACTTCATGATAAACGCGCCATGGAAATTGAATTGCCACTCTAGGAAATTTTGCTCTGCACTCTCCAGAGAGGCAACTATTAATTCTCCCAGGGGAGAGCCAGCAATAGTAGAGTATACTTACATTACCATACAGATATATTTTAGAATCCTAAGGGAAAATGGCAAAAACAAAGAAATAAGATCCTACCAGTAGTGAAGAAAGGGGCTGGATAATGACAACATAAGTATATCATGAAAATTGGACCAAAAAACTAGAAAATAGAAGATTAAAATTTGTGTCAAAAGAAATTGCGTACATATACAAATCTACCTACTGTTCAGTCTGTTACAAGAAAAAATGTTAATCATTTTTTACATCATAAAGACAAAGAAGGCATACACAAGAAAATATAATATTATTTAAATCCCTAGAAAAGAAGTATGGTTACATAAGCACTACAGGAAACACACTTCACTTCTCATAGCACTGCACCATTTGGGTACCTAGCGAGGTGGCGCAGTGGTTAGACACTGGACTCGCATTCGGGAGGACGACGGTTCAATCCCGCGTCCGGCCATCCTGATTTAGGTTTTGCGTGATTTCCCTAAATCGCTCCAGGCAAATGGTGGGATGGTTCCTTTGAAAGGGCATGGCCGACTTCCTTCCCCGTCCTTCCCTAATCCGATGAGACCGATGACATCATTGTCTGGTCTCCTTCCCCGAAGAACCCAACCCCATTTGGGTGTTAGTTTTATAGATAAGTGGGGAGGGGCTGGTCTGTTGTGGCACTTTCTTTTTGCAGCTGCAGATTAGCCTCATCAGTCCTGAGGCCACATTTAAACTGTAAGTGTGCTACTTAAGTGTTTATTGCTTTGTGTTAACAGTGAATGACCCCCAATAAAATTTTGAAATCATAGTGAATTTTTTATGGATGGTATACCTTGTGGCTTAAACAGGACAATTATCCATACAACCATGCAGTTTCAAGTTACTTTATTATAAAAATTGGTCATAAACATTAAACATATATCTCGTATTTACCATAATCTCAAGATAGGTAAAAGTACAAACTGAGTATAAAGCTTTTACTTTCGTTTCATCGAGACATGATGTGCAGTTTCCAATCAATGCTATCACCTCCTGTTGGTTGCAAAACAATGAACAAGTGAGTTTCAACAAGTTTAATGTCTATCTACATGATACCACAGGCTATAAAACTATCAGCTGCGTATGTGCCTGAGAAAAAAAAAAACCTGGAGGTATCATATATGATACCTCAGGAGTGAAGAGGTTAAGCAGCCATCGTTACATACATACACATAGCCATACTCATAAGGTTGGCACTTCTGCCTGGCAGAAATCTGTCCATAGAGTACGTGATACAATTGTAACCGTGACCTATCAGTACTACTGACCTCCTAGCCTACAAATTATACATTTAGCCTACATTCCCCCCCCCCCCCCCCCCCCACGAGTCATGGCCCTGGCCATTGGAGGGGAGGCTTGTGTGCCTCAGCGATATGGATAGCAGTACCATAGGTGCAACCACAAAGGAGGGGTATCCCTTCAGAGGTCAGACAAACACGTGGTTCCTGAAGAGGGACAGCAGCTTTTCAGTAGTTACAGGGGCAACAGTGTGGATGATTGACTGATCTGGCCTTGTAACATCAACCAAATCGGCCCTGCTGTGCTGGTACTGCGAATGGCTGAAAGCAAGGGGAAACCACAGCTAAAATTTTTCCCAAGGGCATACAGCTTTACTGTATGGTTAAATGATGATGGTGTCCTCTTGGGTAAAATATTCTGGAGGTAAAATAGTCCCCCATTCGGATCTCTGGGCGGGGACTACTCAGGTGGATGTCATTACCAGGATAAAGAAAACTGGCATTCTACATATCGGGGAGCGTGAAATGCCAGATCCCTTACTTGGGCAGGTAGGTTAGAAAATTTAAAAACAGAAATGGATAGGTTCAAGTTATGTATAGTGGAAATTAGTGAAGTTAGGTGGCATGAAAAGCAAGACTTTTGGTCAGGTGAATACAGGGTTATAAATACAAAATCAAATGGGGGGTAATGCATGAGTTGGTTTATTAATGTATTAAAAAAAAAAATAGGAGTGTGGATAAGCTACTATGGGCAGCCTATTGAACGTATTATTGTAGCCAAGATACACACGAAGCCCACTCTTACCACAATAGTACAGTTTTATATGCCAACTAGTTCCACAGATGATGAAAGGATTGAAGAAATGTATGATGTGAAAAAGAAATTGTTCAGATAGTTAAGGGAGACGAAAATTTAATAGTCATGGTGGGACTGGAATTTGATATTAGGAAGAGAGGAAAAGTAGTAGGTGAATATGGACTAGGGGTAAGGAATGAAAAAGGAAGCCATCTGGTAGAATTTTGCACAGAGTGTAACCTAATCACAGCTAACACTTGATTTAAGAATCATGAAAGAAGGTTGTATACGTGGAAGAGACCTGGAGACACTGGAAGGTTTCAGATAGATTATATAATCGTAAGACAGAGAGTTAGGAGCCAGGTTTTAAATTGTAAGACAGTTCCAGGGGCAGATGTGGACTCTGAGAACAATTTATTGGTTATGAACTGTAGATTAAAACTGAAGAAATGGCAAAATGGAAGTAATTTAAGGATGAACTGTGATTTATCTTCAAAGAATATTCTTAAAATTTTATTTTATTTACTAGTGATTCATCAAGAACATTAACACATTTAGTCACACTATGTGAGCGTGGAAGTAGTTGCCAGGGAGTAACTGATGAAATCGTAATCAAATTGGTTTTAACAAATGGAAATTTTATTCCTAAAAGCATTTTTTTTCAATGAAGCAGATTTAAAATTATAATCAGAAAACACCCTCTAAATATCAAGTTACAATTTATTCAGAGACAGAAATAAAGAAATTTTTGACTGTATGAGCTTTTGAGCTGAGAACCTTGCCACTCTCTTTTGATACGGCCATAGTTACAACTGCTCACAACAACCTCTGCAAGACTACACTGGTGCAAATCTGCAACACACCAGATTACTTTAAACTAAAAGTTTTAACAATTCACACAAGCACATAAACTTTGCACCCCGCAGGAGGGATGGAAATGGTGCAAAACACTAAAATTAAAAAATTAACTTTGCCACCAAAGGTGCAACTTGATTTTAACTTCTAAGAAAAGTCTTATGATGGAAGGGTGGCAACTTTATATACTAAATGACCATTTAAATAAAAGCCCATGAAATGCAATTTTATATAAAATTATACAAGGCTTGCCACACAAGTTAACATGCTCTACAGCACACAGATACCGCCTCTCAAGATGATAGACTAGATCAAAACATATTTCAGGAATTAGACATTTACAATCCAAGCAAAAAATTCGTTAACACACCAAATCTGACAAATATGATAGAGGCAGCTCCGAACGACAGACAGACCCTAACAAATGCGGGCGAGAGACAGACCCAGACTGTCTTCTGGCAAGCTCATAGCGCCCCTTAAATGCACATGAACAGGCAACCTTTCCCCTTTCCCACCAGAGGGAGACACCAAAGCTGCAATTGCCACAGCGGCGCCACTGCCAGAAACGGAGGGCGACGGCTTCACACTACCCGCTGCGGCGCGCTCTTCAAAAGAGCAATTTTTACCATGGCTCAAAGGAGATTGGGCTTTGATAAATTCAAAGATCCAGAGGTTGTAGAGAGTTTCAGAGAGAGCATTAGGAAATGATTGACAAGAACAGGGGAAAGAAATAAAGTAGAAGAAGAATTGGTAGCTTTGAGAGATGAAATAGTGAAGGCAGCAGAGGATCAAGTAGGTAAAAAGACCACTGAGTCCTTGGCTAACAGAAGAGATGTTGAATTTAATTGATGAAGGGAGAAAATATAAAAATGCAGTAAATGAAGCAGGCAAAAAGGAATACAAACGTCTCAAAAATGAGATCGACAGGAAGTGCAAAATGGCTAAGCATTCATGACTAGAGGACAAATACAAGGATGTAGAGGCATATATCACTAGGGATAAGATAGATACTGCCTACAGGAAAATTAAAGGGACCTTTGTGTGGAAAACCAGTCCTAAGCAAAGAAGGGAAAGCAGAAAGGTGGAAGGAGTATATAGAGGGGCGATGTACTTGGGGGCAATATTATGGAAATTGAAGAAGACATAGATGAAGATGAAATGGGTGATACGATACTGCGTGAAGAGTTTGACAGAACACTGAAAGACCTAATTCTTGAAACAAGGCCCCGGGAGTAGACAACATTCCATTAGAACTACTGATAGCCTTGGGAGTGCCAGCCATGACAAAAAATCTACCATCTGGTGAGCAAGATGTATGAGACAGGTGAAATACCCTCTGACTTAAAGAATAATATAGTAATTCCAATCCCAAAGAAAGCAGATGTTGACTGGTGTAAAAATTACTGAACTATCAGTTTAATAAGTCACATCTGCAAAATACTAACACAAGTTCTTTACAGGTGAATGGACAAACTGGTAGAAGCCAACCTTGAGGAAGATCAGTTTGGATTCTGTAGAAATTTTGGAACGTGTGAGGCAATACTGACCCTACGACATATCTTAGAAAATAGATTAAGGAAAGGCAAACCTACATTTCTAGCGTTTGTAGACTTGGAGAAAGCTTTTGACTATGTTGAATACTCTCTCTCAAATTCTGAAGGGGGCAGGGGTAAAATAGAGGGAGTGAAAGGCTATTTACAATTTGTACAGAAATCCGATGGCAGTTATGAGAGTCGAGGGGCATGAAAGGGAAGCAGTGGTTGAGAAGGGAGTGAGACAGGGCTGTACCTGACCCCAATGTTATTCAATCTGTATGGTGAGCAAGCAATAAAGGAAACAAAAGAAAAATTTGGATTTGGAATTAAAATCCATGGAGGAGAAATTAAAGCTTTGCGGCTTGCTGATGACATTGTAATTCTGTCAGAGGCAGCAAAGGACTTGGAAGAGTAGTTGAATGGAATGGGCAGTGTCTTGAAAGGAGGATATTAGATGAACATTATCAACAAAAGTAAAATGAAGATAATAGAATCCAATCGAATTAAATTAGGTGATGCTCAGGGAATTAGATTAGGAAATGACAAGGTGTAAAATGTGACTGGCTCTGGCAAGGAAAGTGTTTCTGAAGAAGAGAAATTTGTTAATATCAAATATAGATTTAAGTGTCAGGAAGTCTTTTCTAATAGTATTTGTATGGAGTGTAGCCATGTATGGAAGTGAAACATGGACGATAAACAGTTTAGACAAGAAGAGAATAGAAGCTTTTGAAGTGTGGTGCTACAGAAGAATGATGAAGATTTGATGGGTAGGTCACGTAACTAACAAGAATACAATTGGATAGGAGGAATTTGTGGCACAACTTGACTAGAAGAAGGGATTGGTTGGTAAGACACATTCTTAGGCATCAAAGGATCACCAATTTAGTACTGGAGGGAAGCCTGGATAGTAAAAATCGTAGAGGGAGATCAAGAGGTGAATACACTAAGCAGATTCAGAAGGACGTGGGTTGCAGTCGTTACTCAGAGATGAAGTAGTTTGCACAGGATAGAGTAGCAAGTAGAGCTGCATGAAACCAGTCTCTGGACTGAAGACCACAACAGCAGCCTCCATCTAGCATCAGTAACTCGTACAGTGTACTCAATGAATATTAACAAAAACAAACGAAATTATACAGCATCAGAAAAATATTAAATGAGGCTGCACACTTTGCAAATTTGCACTTTTATGCCAAATAATAAAAGTAATCAATTTTTGTTAGGGGAAAAAAACCTCTAAGGTTTATTTCTGTTTACTGATGACACTGGCTTGGAAGTAAGGGATGAAGTGTGCAGCATTGGCTCGGTTTCAAATAGTGCAGTTCATGACCTAAGTTCATGGCTTGTAGAAAATAAACTAACGCTAAATCACAGTAAGACTCAGTTTTTACAGTTTCTAACATCCAATTCAACAAAACCTGATGTTTTAATTTCACAGAATGGGCATATGGTTAGTGAATCTGAACAATTCAAATTTCTGGGTGTTCCGATAGATAGTAAAATGTCGTGGAAAACCCACATTGAGGATCTTGTTCAAAGACTTAATGCTGCCATTTTTACTATTCGAACGGTATCTGAAGTGAGTGATTGTTCAACACACAAATTAGTTTACTTTGCTTATTTTCATTCGCTTATGTCATATGGTATTATATTTTGGGGTAACTCTTCCCATTCTAAAACAATATTTTTGGCTCAGAAATGGGTGGTTCGGGCAGTAAGTGGTGCAAGTACATGAACCTCTTGTCGACCCCTGTTCATGAGTCTGGGTATTTTGGCATTGGCCTCTCAATGTATATATTCCTGCTGTCATTTCTTGTTAACAATATTAGCTTATTTCCAAGAATAAGCAGTTTTCACTCAGTTATTACTCGGCAGAAATCAAACCTGCATTTGGATCAGACTTCCTTAACTCTTGTGCAGAAAGGTGTGCAGTATACTGCTGCATCCATTTTCAATAAGCTACCACTCGAATTAAAAAATCTTAGCAGTAATCCACACGCTTTCAAATCAAAACTGAAGAGTTTCCTCATGGATCACTCCTATTCTGTCGGAGTTCCTTGAAAAGTTAAGCCAATTCCTGTTTATTGGTGATTGTGTTTATTTGAACCTATGGATTGACTTTTTTCAGGTTCATAAACATTTTATTTTTATCTGTTATTACTTTTATGTTGTAATTTCATATACTGAGACGTTCCATGACCTTGGAGATTTGCTCCTCAATTTGGTCCTATGGAACTTGACATGTAAATAAAAAATATTAATAAAAAATAAATGTACCAACATATTATGAGTCACTGGAAACTCCAGTCAGCTGTCTCCCTCCCATCAAAACACACACATGAAAAAAAACCTCATTATATGTACACAGAATATAGGTAGAATGTCAGATTATATAGAATGACAATTATCAGTACTACACAAATTATCTCTCAGTTTGAGTGTCCTCATTCCATAGCTTTTAACACACAAAGGAAATTCTTAGCTGTTCACAAAATTTAATATACTCCTATACACTATTCAGAAATTGTCAGTGAACAAAACTACTTAGATACTGTCACATGCACTGCATTTTATATATTATTGTATAATAGCTGGGAACCATGAAAATAGTAGTATCTGCAACTGCTCATAATGATGTGGTTTGATGTTCTCCACAAGGTATTTGCCCTCATTTTATCAGATTTCACTGCTTCCTGCATGACGGTATTCGGACAGCTGATGGCTACAATATTTCATGGACCATTGTGCTCATAATGAAACTTCTATATCTCTTGTTCACCTTGGTCAAATGTGTATGAGTTTTAATTAACACATGGTCCCCTATTTTGTTTTTCATGGGCTACACTATCCTCTAGCATCCTCCTCAACTGTTCTATAGCAAACCCTATCTTTTGATCCCATGTTTGATCTGTGGCTGGAGAATTACTAAAACTCTCTGAAAATATACTTTCAGGGGCCTGATTAAGCAGGATTCCACACATTGTGAATCATGTTGTGGTGTGTGACTTATTGCTTATCACTCCTTCAAAGTCCTCTATACAGCCCTTCCACCTACTGTGTTTAATGATGGCAAAGTGTTAAACACATGTGTTTCATCTCCCCCCATAATTTTGCTAGTGAGTTAGAGGCAGGTTTATACTTGGCATTCCTTAAATTGTTCTTCGTAGCATCTCATGAATCTCTTCTTCCTCTGCTTCACATTTTGACTGTGGGAGCATGTGGGGCTGAACAGAAAATGGTTCATGTTCTCTCACCTGCTACTTACATTTCGCCATGTTTATCATCCCTGGCTTGTTCAAGAAAACCTACTTATGCCTTCGCAAAGTCCCCATCAGATATTTCATTTCTTTCCAGTTTTGCAGCTCTAGGTACTGGAGCTTCAGCTCAACTACAAGTTCAATATCTTCTTTGTATGCTTTGTCTTCCCATCACCATTGCTTTTTCCAAAGTGCTAATGAATCTGCCCTCACAGTATTCTGTAGTGCTGATTACACATCAGCAAACAACATAACTTAAACTCTTCTACCATCACCAGAACATTAATTCTCTGTGTAAAATCAACAGTGGCTTCCTTTCCTTTCTTTTTTCTACACTACCTTTCCCAAAATTCGGGTGAACTTTCTGCTCTGTTAGCCATTCAGTATCTAATACTAAGGGTAATGCTAACCCATGAACTGCAAGTACAATACATCATAATCCTAACCATTTATCTTCATTGTAACTAAGATTTACTCTTCAGTCGTCTTGCATATTTGCACCCATAGCAGCTGTAATACATATTCCATTCACTGGAAAGATAGATATCATTCTTCCCTGCTCTAGCCATGTTGTGTACAGCTTCTGGGACACAGCATTAATCTGACTACCCGAGTCGACCAAAACATCTAGCGCTGTTCCGAAAACATCTGCTTCCATTATAGGCTGCATAATCTCATCAGGTTCCTTATCATTTTCCCGCATCAAATCATCAATCAGTTCAGTTAGATCAGCGGTATCTTCAATCTTGCATGTTGATGTAACCACTGGTCCTGCATCATCTGCTCCTGATTGGACTGCATCAGGAACCTTACCTGGTTTTCCTTCCCTCCTATCATGCTGCAGCATGTCAGGATCTTTGTTTACATTCCACTCCCTGTCAGTCAGCTCAGTTTCCTGTACTGTTATCCGCTCCATTTCATAATGGCCATAGCCACTGTGCTGGCTATGGTAGCTTCTCTCATGTCAAGAACTTCGTTTAATTCTTCTGACATCCTCTTGATTCCAACGCTGGTCGTTATCTCCAGCATCTGTTCCTCTTCCCGCTTCCTGACAGCTCTCCATCATATTCCGATTCTTCGTTTCCGCAGTGCTCGTACAATGTATCAGTTTGTTACAATGCTGGCTTTATAACTTTCACATTATCCTTGGGGATCGCCAGAAACTTTTCCTTAAATGCTACCAGCAGTTAACATGATCAAAGATACTATTACCTCTGTGTTGATTGGTTCATGTAAGTAAAAGTTTCTCAGTAATCTTGGAAAGACTTCTTTTGATTTCGGTCGCATCCGCTGTCAAATTATCTGCCATGGTACAAGCTGTTCCACTTGTCATTCTGCTTTCTTGTGGATCAGTATTGCTTTAAAAATTCTTATTCGAAGTCAACATACATCTCACACTTTTGTCCTATTCTTATTCGCCAAGTACCAGCTTCACCCTCCACACGTGACGCAATGAAGCATGTCTTCCACTGTCCATCCCACAGTTAAGGCAGCACATCTTTGAATTCATCCAAATAATCCCTTGGATGCCATCTTTCATTTCAATCAAATTTTCTATAATTTCCGGTACTGAGGAAGACTTAGTCATTTTGTATACCTACTACACTGCCTCTTGTTATGGTCCCATTATGTGATAATGATTTCACTTCTATTTTATGTGCTGTCCAACCTCCTGCTTAAAATTGACAAAAAGTGATCATGTCTTGGTTACCTCTACGCACACCTGCTCCATATGGCATACGTATGCGTCTTATGCTTCAGTACATAATCACTTATGCGATGCTCAAACTTATGTCAATGCCCTGCACCCTGTGTTGTTGACATTCCTACATTTCCCCAACTAGTCTCTCCAGTTGCTCAATGTGAACTGAAATTTTTCTGCTGAGTTCCCTTTGTACGGTTTTGACGTTTTCAAAATGTTTCGTATACTCTGTGACCTGCCGATCAGCGTGGGGTCGTGAACTAGGTTTCTACTGCTGAGGTCTATACGCTGCAATGTTTGCTGAATGGTCATTGAAGAGACGCTGTTTGTAGCCTCTTTGTTCATCTGGGTGGTCAACTGCTCGACAGTTGCAGATGTATTTGCCCTTACACATCTGCGCAACTATCATTCACCTGTGTCATACATGGCCCGTGGTGCATCACAGTTGGTTCAGCTGCAGTTTTGGATAGCACTAGTTTGACACGCACAGCATAGTTTAACCACTGCAGTACTCAAACAGTTTACAAACTTGGGCATTTTTGAAATGCTTCCACCCTGGCCCAAAAGCCAATGATCCTGCCCTTGTGGAAGTCAGATGAATCACTCCATTTCCACTTTACAACAACTGCATTGTTTTCTATCTCCTCCCAACATTCTTTACATACCCTTCACTGCTGGTGCCACCATTGTGAGTGGTTATTGCACATTGACACTGAACATATGAGGTGCTCACAGTAATGTGACTGACCCATGTATCTTTCGATTACACTCATTGCCCATCTTTACAGCTGCCTCCATTCTGCATTGTTCTCCTGAACCTTTACGGTAAACTCTGCATTAAGTTCCTCCTTAAATTGGTTACACATTTGGTCTGCCTTTCTAGTGCTCTCTGTAAATTGGCACTTCAGCATTTCAGTTAACGTTGTGAAGGTATCAAGCTCTGACCTACACTCTACCCATCTGGGTGTTTCCAGGATAGGTAACAATCCAGCACCTGGTCTTCCTATATCTACTGATACAAACTACAGTCCCCTACTTCAGGATCTCCCAACATCTCACTACTGCCTACTTCAGTTTTAGCCTCATCAGAATATTTTCACCTGGTGAGTCCATATGTATATCCCTGATCATTGCAGCTGCATTGTCTGATACCATGAATTAAAATGTAACAGGAACCAAAAAAATGAATAATAATAATAATAATAATAATACTAATAATAATAATAAATGGAAAACTGAATGACAATACTCTCTTCTACAGTGTACAAAATAAAATAATAGATCAAACTGCAACACTGTCAGTTCAAAACTGTTATTCAATGCTAAGAAGCACACCAGACAAACAATCAAATGACACAGGAATAAACTTAAATGTATAAATTACATTCAATTCTGATTTAGAATTACATTAGCAGGGACTAATACGGAAAGACTGGGCCATGACATTCACAATACTGATTAATAAGTGCTAAAGCATAATACCAGTTTGTTCAGTGATCACTGCTTACATCTAGTGAAATTATTTAAATCAGTCTGCATTGCCAGTCACCTATGCTCCGATGGTTTAACTGTGGGAAAGATTGCTGCACAGCATTACTTTGCCTACACTTAATAGCTGTCAGCTCAGTGGCACACATAGCCTTAACATCACACTACCTCGATGCATCGCTGTGTAATGAGTAAAAGAAATGACTACAGAAAACACTGATGGTGTGTAAAGAAAAAGTGTCCACTTTAACAGAAAATGAGAATTGTGGGTACCAAACCTCTGGCTAGTGCAGAGGAAAGAACAGAAGCAGGAAAGAATGCATATTATCATGCAGTATTATGGAAGAGTAAATAGTGATTGGCTGAAGGTAGCAAATAATTCAGTGCTGGAATTGTAATTTGACAGAACAGTGTAATATCTAAGTGTTTATATAAAGTGGCAGGTGTTGATGGTATTATTTGGAGGTGGTAAAATAAATTAAGCATTTACCAATTAGAAAATTATTCATTTTCTGGGCCAAAATCTGTTAAACAGAAAGTATACAACCACGGAAAATCATTATCTTTACATTAGTGAAGAAAGCACAATCAAATACGTATGAGAATTACTGTGGAGTGCACAATTCGTCTTGAGAAAAAGAAATCAAGGCCAAGAAAAAGATAATGGACCTAAATGAAGACATCAATAGTGCAAGGTGGAATATATTCACTATAACATGAATGTGGTGAACAGTTCAAAATAATAATAATAATAATAATAATAATAAACGTGAAAATTCAGACTAACAGGCGTGTTTTAAATTTTACTAGTCGCTCATTTCAGTTACTGTGGTTGATTGTCAAAATGCTTGAATCTACTGGAAGAATAGTTCATAGCAAGAATAAACATCTGTTGACGATCACATTAGATTCCTGATTGAGGGTAAGGAAGAAGTAAAGGAACAGTTAAATAGATGGAGACAATGCTTAAAACAGAATTTGACTTAATAATAAACAAAAAAATAGTGCATTCCACACATCAGTGGGAGTGTGGGATGGCAGTATATCTGAACGGCACTGCGAGGTGCATTGCTGCTTCTAGCTGATTATGTGAGGAGCATTCTCCTCAGCCAAACTGACAAGTCTGCAGTGACAGAGCATAGAATCACTGAAAGACACATTTGTTTTCGAACAAACACCAACAGGTTCTGGAATTTGGTCATCAAAGATGAAGTGAAATTAAGAGTACATGATTATCTTGTCAACCTGATCGGAGGTTCTCAACTAAGCTCCACATGGGATGTAGTGTCAGCAAAAATACATTAAGAATGCTCTGAGGTGAAATCGGTCTATGTATCAGATGGAATACACACATTTCTTATGGAGGGAGGTGACTGGCCTACCCTTCGAACCCTCTGCAGATGAGTCTGCAGTCCAGGGACGATAAAGGAACGAAATTGACGTGGATCCGACACTTTACCTGAAGATGACAAGTGGGAAACTCACAGAAAAGTTGCTGCAACACAACACCGCGACTCAGCTTATAACCCGAGAATATTTCATCCGTAGATGGATCTCATCCAGTCCTTTATTGTGGGACAGGAATATTTACCTCCAGCTTTTTGCAGTTTTAAGTTGTGGCCTGTTTCGTTGGTGTTAATTGTTGGATGGTGTTAATTGGCAAGACATTTACATTGGTGGCAGTTATGGTGCTTCAATATGTGATGGGTGATTTTAAAGGCTGATACAAAATCAACTTCTACCTTGTCGAGATCGTCTGTCACATACCTAGTCCAGTGCATCAATTTTTCAACTCGTCTTGCAATGTGTCATCTTCTGCGGCAGTTTTTTTGGCACATACACTCCTGGAAATTGAAATAAGAACACCGTGAATTCATTGTCCCAGGAAGGGGAAACTTTATTGACACGTTCCTGGGGTCAGATACATCACATGATCACACTGACAGAACCACAGGCACATAGACACAGGCAACAGAGCATGCACAATGTCGGCACTAGTACAGTGTATATCCACCTTTCGCAGCAATGCAGGCTGCTATTCTCCCATGGAGACGATCGTAGAGATGCTGGATGTAGTCCTGTGGAACGGCTTGCCATGCCATTTCCACCTGGCGCCTCAGTTGGACCAGCGTTCGTGCTGGACGTGCAGACCGCGTGAGACGACGCTTCATCCAGTCCCAAACATGCTCAATTGGGGACAGATCCGGAGATCTTGCTGGCCAGGGTAGTTGACTTACACCTTCTAGAGCACGTTGGGTGGCACGGGATACATGCGGACGTACATTGTCCTGTTGGAACAGCAAGTTCCCTTGCCGGTCTAGGAATGGTAGAACGATGGGTTCGATGACGGTTTGGATGTACCGTGCACTATTCAGTGTCCCCTCGACGATCACCAGTGGTGTACGGCCAGTGTTGGAGATCGCTCCCCACACCATGATGCCGGGTGTTGGCCCTGTGTGCCTCGGTCGTATGCAGTCCTGATTGTGGCGCTCACCTGCACGGCGCCAAACACGCATACGACCATCATTGGCACCAAGGCAGAAGCGACTCTCATCGCTGAAGACGACACGTCTCCATTCGTCCCTCCATTCACGCCTGTCGCGACACCACTGGAGGCGGGCTGCACGATGTTGGGGCGTGAGCGGAAGACGGCCTAACGGTGTGCGGGACCGTAGCCCAGCTTCATGGAGACGGTTGCGAATGGTCCTCGCCGATACCCCAGGAGCGACAGTGTCCCTAATTTGCTGGGAAGTGGCGGTGCGGTCCCCTACGGCACTGCGTAGGATCCTACGGTCTTGGCGTGCATCCGTGCGTCGCTGCGGTCCGGTCCCAGGTCGACGGGCACGTGCACCTTCCGCCGACCACTGGCGACAACATCGATGTACTGTGGAGACCTCACGCCCCACGTGTTGAGCAATTCGGCGGTACGTCCACCCGGCCTCCCGCATGCCCACTATACGCCCTCGCTCAAAGTCCGTCAGCTGCACATACGGGTCACGTCCACGCTGTCGCGGCATGCTACCAGTGTTAAAGACTGCGATGGAGCTCCGTATGCCACGGCAAACTGGCTGACACTGACGGTGGCGGTGCACAAATGCTGCGCAGCTAGCGCCATTCGACGGCCAACACCGCGGTTCCTGGTGTGTCCGCTGTGCCGTGCGTGTGATCATTGCTTGTACAGCCCTCTCGCAGTGTCCGGAGCAAGTATGGTGGGTCTGACACACCGGTGTCAATGTGTTCTTTTTTCTATTTCCAGGAGTGTAGATCCATTATCCAGCACTCTCGCACATACGCACAAGAACTGCTAGCACAACAGCTGACGTTTTGCCTAAACTATAGACTTCCACTGAAAACAATGGTTATTCGAAGATCAGGCCACACTTCCTGCAATGCACATGATTGTAATACGCGTGCGTTTTCCGTGCTTGCTATATAAGCATTATTCTGTATCCCGCGTAAAGCTACGTTGTTCTATCTGTTTGAATATCCCGCAGCGTACTGCGTAAAACGCGTGCGATATCGCGCGCTCCTCACTCGCAGAATGGAAGCATATCAGACTATCTGCTTATGGTGGCGACAACGCAGCGCCGCTGCGGGCTTTACAAAGGGGAAACTCTTCCGTGTTTCAGTAGTAGTCGCTCCCGCACTTCGCAGCGATTTGCCTGCTTGGAAGAGTGGGGTAAGACGAACTGAGCAGCAGCGGACCACAAGGCGACAGCTGCAGTGTTGCAGGCATCAGAGGAGTTAATTCTTCCGATCTAACTATAGAATCATTCACCAGAACTGTCGGCTGACCGCTTTTCTGTCTCAAAGTATGAGCAGCGTATCAAAGAGTCAATTTGTGGGGAAATCGTAAGAAAAATGAATAAAACAAGTACAGTAAGTAGAAACGTCTTTAATTATGGCCAGAGTAATACATTTGTAAGAATATTTGTACTGGTTCTTTAAGCATAGTTATAATGAGATGGATATTATTATTGTGATCAGCACCGTGAACGACACTTAAAATTCGGCCCAGTGAAGTAATAAGCGAATCCACTCCTCTCAGTGAATCCCTCAGTTGTGGCGTAACCGCCGTCTTCCACCAAGTGTATCTTGTTGTCCTTAGGCAGTTCATTAATTTTTGATGAGTCTGCGGTACAAGGCAGTAGGAACTCGAATTCCTCTGTACTGCGTATTTAGACCGGCCACTATGTCTCTTAAAAACTCATTTACCACTAAGATTCTTACCTTGATGTACGTGCTTTGTGCAGGTCGCGTCGCACCAATGAACAACACAATACTGCTCTCGTCTAGGACGAACTGTAACACCCAGGACTTCCAACGAACTGTAAAAATAAAATTAAATCTTTCTGTAATTTTTCTTACTTTCAACCCCCACAAAATGTGTAAAAGGGATAAATTTTGTCGCTTACTACATTCCAGGTGTTGGTTTGGCAAAAGTTCTACGTCAGACGTGAGATTTTATTATTTCACTATTATTGACTCTATTAACTAGACAATTTGCGGACGTTATCGGCGTATACTTCTGAAGACAACTACAAAATTATGACACCTAGCTTAGGAGAGACAAAGGGTACTATGAACGTTTTGCAATAGGACGCAACAATAAGTCGCAGGGGGCTGATTGTTACTGTGTTCTGAGAATACTTCATACTTGCATTGTGGCCGGTGTGCCAAGTCTGTGGGCGCAGTCGTTCACTAGTCAGATTCGGGCAGTTTTGCGGTACAGCTTCACGCGTCGTTAAACATAGACCAGTGCTTTGAAGAAATGACTCCTGCACTCGGTGATATGTGTCCACATCGTATAACTATATTCAGGTGGTACAGAGAATTCCAAAGAGGAAATTTCACTCAGGAGGACGCTGAGAGTACGGGAAGGCCACGATCATTAGTTGCGGAGGAAAACATTGGTGCTGTGAGGAAAGTGGCCTATAAGCAGATAGAGGGTACCTTAGGACAAAATGGACCAGCAATTCATTCGATACTGCATGACCATTCGCAAGTATAAACACTTTGTTGTCTCTGGGTGCCGCATAGACTGACGAAAGATCAGATGACATGTCGTGTGACCTGGTGCTGGGAAATTTTAAAGAAGTTTTCTAAGGGACAATTTCAGTCTGAATAACTTCGTGACAGGTGACGAGACTTGGCTATACTATTATAACGTGCCGACAACGGCAAAAAAAAGAGAGAGAGAGAGAGAGAGAGTTTGACGACAAACTTGTAGCTGTCAGAAAATTCCGCTCAGTAAAGAAGAAAATATTAGCTGTTTCTTTCTTGTTTTTTAATGGAGTGGAACTGTGACGCGTGTTGCTTTGGACACACAGAAGACAGTCGCAGCTAAGACGCACACTGAGCAGTGCCTGTTCAGAGTCGTCCAATGTTTGAAGAACCTGCGACCGAAGTCAAGAATGGATACTTAGTTCCTCCATCACAACGCTCCAGCTCACCGCGCCAAAGCATGCACCGAATATTTGCGGGGTGCAGGACTGTAACTTCTTGAGCACAATCAGCCCATACCTTGCTCCTTGTGACTTTGCACTGTTCCCGCATGTGAAAATGAAGCTGAAAAGAGCGCAGTTTTTAAGTGATGAGGTCCTCCTGAGGGCTTGGGACATACAGTGTGCCTTACTCCCCGCAGAAACCTGGGACATCTGGTTTAGGGACCAGTTTCGGAGGATGGAGAGGTGTATTCAGTATGGCGTAAATGAAATGACTTCGACAAAATCAAATAAATAAAGCAATATTCCAAAGATTTCCTAATACCCTTTGTACGGCGTGATAATATGAGTGGCGCGAAAAATTAGGTTTTCTTAAAAGCTTAACTGCTAATATTTCTGAACTTCAAGAGCATAGAATTTTCATTGAACTAAAAAAAAAAAAAAAAAAAAGTTGGCGTATGGTAGCTCTCGTATCATTCTATCAAGTATAGTTGCCAAATTATATATATAGTTTCAATGCGTGATATGGAAATTACTTCCACATTGAACAAACCATTTTTTCTTGATTTACTATCCATACATTTTTCGGAGAAGTTTCTCCACTTTCAGTGGGTTTTATTAATAATCTTGCTATCGAAGTGAACATCACAAAAACAGCGTGTGTTAAGAAGCTCCACTCAGAGACCCTGTAGAAGCACGAAAACGCGGGATCTGCGAAAAAATGACGTCCTGGAAGACAATAATTACAGCCGTGCTGAAAACACCAGACAGATTTGTGAAAACCAATATGTAAAACAATAAATAAAACCCACAGAAGATTGAGAAACGTCTCCGAAACGTGTGGATAGTAAAACAAGGAAAACTGTGTTTTCTTAAGGCAGAATCACAGTTCCATAAACTTATAACTAGGAAGTAGATGCGGACAAGTAAAGAGCTTCGACCACAAAATGATTACTACTTCCATTATTTACGTTCCGGGCTAGGAAAATGTTTCACGCAGCGTCCTGCGGACCGCATCTGACAGCAGAAGACGCAAGCGTATTCCGCAGCATGCTGCGATAAATCTCCCCATTAGGAAAGCGTTGCTCAAGATACTGCTACTACACGCTTGTACCTATTACGAGATAGGCAGGCAACTGTACGCTCCGCTGAGTTGGCATGGTTGCATAATGACAAGGCGTCAACTGTTTCTCGGGCCTGGGCGACGAATCTGGGGCGGAGCAATTAAATATAGTCGTACATTTTCAGACAAATAACTCGCTGAAGAGATATCGTGTGAAGGAAAGAAGAAATAAGAAAGAAAGAACTGGTTTAACGTCCCGTCGACATCGAGGTCATTAGAGACGGAGCACAAGCTCGGGTTGTGTCAAGGATGGGTAAGGAAATCGGCCGTGCCCTTTCAAAGAAACCATCCCGGCATTTTTCCTTGTGAGATTTAGGGAAATCACGGGGAACCTAAATGTGGATGGCAGGACGCGGGTTTGAATCGACGTCCTTCGAATGCGAGTCCATCTCGCACGGTGAAATATTGAGTGAAGAATCTGTTTACGCAGACGAGTATAATTTGGTATGTGTATTATGAAATGAGTGTGGATAGGAGGTAAAGTGCTACACAGCAGGTCTGGGGTTCAGTCCCCAGTCAAACAGGGGTAGCACTTGGATGGGTGACCATCCGGTCTACCGAGCGCTGTTGGCAAGCGGGGTTCACTCAGCCCTTGTGAGGCAAAAATGAGGAGCTACTTGATTGAGAAGTAACGGCTCCGGTCTTGTAAACTGACATACGGCCTGAAAAGCGGTGTGCTGACCACATGCCCCTCCATCTCCGCATCCAGAGACGCCTGTTGGTGAGGATGATACGACGGCCAGTCGGTGCCGTGGGGCCTTCATGGCCTGGTCGGACGAAGTTTAATTTTAGTTTTAATGTTTGTTAATGACAGAAATGCGAAGTAGCACCATGGCTGGGAGTACACTATAGGTGCCCCTGTAACTGGCTGTGTGAGTCAATTTAAAGGTTGAAGGACCATTCCTGCTATTTAAGAAGAGGATCCTGAGGGTAGAACATATTGAGGAAACAATTGTTTACCGAAGACATTGGTACCTAACCCTAGTTCTACTTGCCTGCAAATGGTTCAAATGGCTCTGAGCACTATGGGACTTAACATCTGAGGTCACCAGTCCCTTAGACCTTAGAACTACTGAAACCTAACTGGCCTAAGGACATCACACACATCCATGCCCGAGGCAGGATTTAAACCTTCGACCGTAGCAGTCGCGCTGTTCCGGACTGATGCGCCTAGAACCGCTCGGCCACCGCGGCCGGCTACTTGTCTGCGTCTCCTATTGCACATATATATATATATATATATATATATATATATATATGTGTGTGTGTGTGTGTGTGTGTGTGTGTGTGTGTGTGTGTGTGTGTGTGTGTGTGTGTATCTCATGAATACCACGACCTATAGTTCTTCATGATGTTGCTAGTTGTACTAATAACTACATTGGTATTTGTCATAGACGGCACAAGCTGCTTTATGAATTGCCTTTCCGTCCATAGGGGGTTGTTGCGAAGCGGTCTCGTAAGAAATGCAAAAGCGAATTATCAATGGCGAAAGTAGAAAGTTTGCTTACGAACAGAGGTAGTGATGCTAAAATTAATATTCCTTCGACATATCAGATGTAGTTCCTGGTCTTTCTGCGTCAAAAAAATCGTTTATCACAAGTCCTGCGCTCGCTATTTCCAGGAGTGAAGCTGACGATGATGAAGAGGCTAACGATAGAGTTCTCTTCCGGTCAGCACAGCAGGGACTAGCGTGGTGCGCTTCGCGCCACAAAAAGGAAGCGCACTGCTGTCACGAACTCGATAGCAGAGGGGTTAAGAATGAGCGGCAACTTTTAAAGTTCCCAGAACCTGTCTTTACAGAAGGTTTCCGAAACACAGTTTTCCACCCCTTGGAAAAATCGTAGTAAGATAGGAAGTAGTTGTTTCCAGTGCGACGCTAGTGTAAAGAGAGAAACTAGTGCTACGTAATGCATTCTCCACCATAAAATTTGTTGTAGCCTGTAGAATATGACCATAGATGTCTTAAACCTTAAATTATGAGATCAATTTGGCGATGAGTATGCCACCATAGCTGAGATCTTTTACACATCCTGCATTATTAGTGCTTCATAGGATTCTGGTTATGGTAAGGGAACTATTTTAATCACTAGTATCTGGGTCGATAAAGACCCACACTGCCCCTGCCCCTCTTCTATGCCCCCCCCCCCTCCCCACACACACACACACACCCGCTCGCGCGCGCGCACACGGTCTATCCGTCAGATTATTTACACTCTACGGGCCGACCTTCGCAGGTGCGACGCGCACTTTCTTCGATACTGCCAACACCTGAGGGGTTTTCGACTTCGGTTGTGACCCAGGCTTCGACTGAACGAAACACCTTTGCCATAGTTGGCTTGTTACCTGCTTCTCTTCAACAATTTTGTGCAGGCACTTCATGCTCCCGTATTTCGGCGTGCTCCTTGCTTTTTATTTACATTTGCTACAAAAGGGGTTCCGATTTATAACGTTAAATGAATTCCGTAGTGGTGTTCTGCCTTTTGCAATTTTCCGTGATGGCAAACAAACACACTATCATAATATGTAAGCTTTCACGGCTGGTATTTATATCTTTGATTTTTGTTGTATGGGCTGTATGCCGCACTCTGAGCAACATTTCTGTGCCCCATGGGTCATCTCCTAATGCTCGATATATTTTCAGAGGCTTTAATTTTAAATGAACTGTATAGCCTCTGAAGATGGCTCCAGCATTAAACTGTCCGTACACTGTCAATGATGTTGTGCAATATTTCGTATTGCGCAATATTATTGACAGTCTATGAATGAGATTGAATGTTGTTCAATATACTGATAGAGCTACTGAAATTAGATGTTTTGCGCAAACTGGCTAGATCGTATAGTCTGTGGCTAACATTGTGCATGCTTGTCAGCTCAGTCCCGTAAGCTAAACTGTTTATTTTGCACGATTTGTTGTGTTGTTTAAACCGATTTGTGCAAACAGCATCGAAATCAGCGAAACGTACTTTCATTTTAAAATTATTCGAAGCGTACGGGAGCTTTCCATATTAAGACTAGTTTACATGATAACATTGGGTGAAGCGAGTTACGCGCAAATGGTTTCATAAATTACTGTAGACGCGGCGACATCAGTTTACACTTCAGTTTCGTCGTTTTGTGAATGTAGTCGTATCTAAACTGATTATTTTGACAGCTGCACGAGTTGTGGCGGAGTTAATACCTGTTTGCGTCCTATCGCTGCATAAGAAAAGAAATAAGAAACATATTTGGGTTCGGGACTGGATAAAGAAAAGACGTGGACTCGGTCGCTCGTCAATCTTGCTGAAAAAAATTGTAGTGGAAGACACTAAAAGTTATTTTAATTATCTTGGAATGCCACCAGAACAATTCACGCTCCTTTTAAAGAGAGTTAATACTGCACCAAGCGGAAAAAGATATTGTAATGCCTGAAATATTGTCGCCAGAACTGAAATTCCAAAACACATTACATGCAATATAGAGTCCACAATTCTGCCCTGCTAGGAGGTACAGTTTTAGTTGGTGATGGCGAATGTACATTAAGATCATATTTAATGAATCCCCTTGCAACTCATGGTCCAGTGAGTTTCAAAGAAAGAATGTAGCTCGCCCTATTGTGGAAAATGCGTTTGGAATTCTGGTTTTCAGATTTTACTTGTGAAAAGCCAATACGGTTACGCCTAGAAGTAATTGACAAAATTGTCTACATGTGCAATTCATAAACATCAGAGAAAAACAGCTCCCTAGCAACATGCATTACCACTTCCAATAGACTAGGAGCATCCGGATAGGAACAAGAAGCAGCATAAATAAAAGTGGGTTTGCAAACTACAGTCTTGAATATGGATCCGTACCGTGACAGCATTTCAAAGTTTAATAACGTGTACTACAATTCCTGGATTAGACGCACTACTGTGACTTTTAAATAAATGAATACTGAATAAGGAGCTTAAGTTTCCAGATTTGTAAACCATTTTCTCTATCAACAATTTTCCTTAAAAAAAGAATGGGCCAACTCGAACCACGGGATTTTAGTTTAATAGAAGTGAGGTGTTCCACTGGCAGGTGTTTTGCATGCCTGTATTTTTCTAAATTCATTTTTATATGTACTCCTAATTGAATGAATTTTGCTCTAGAGCTCAGAAATTGTCATCCTATCCATGTTCAGATTGTGTATGACGGTATCTAGCGTGGCAACAAGCTTCTGCTTGTTTTTGTAGTCAACAGAATTGAAATCCCACAAACACCTGTGCTGTGTTCCAAGACGAGTTGTTCACACGCACATCTCCCCTGGCCGCAACAGACACCAGATCTCAACATTAATGAGCCTTATGGTCTACCCTGGGGAGAAGGAAGCGTGACCGCTATTCACCTCCATCACTGTTATCTGAAAGTGACATTATTTTGCAGGAATAATGGTGCAAGATTCCTTTGAAAACCATTCGGGACCTGTATTTATCCATTCCGAGACGACTGGAAGCTGTTTTGAAAGTGAACGGGTTTCCTACACCATATTAAGCATGGTAATGTGTTCTGGTTTTTTCGTATTTTTTGTCCTCCTCTGTATCTGAGACAGTCCCTGTTCTCTGCAGCAACAGTTGTGAACCGCCTCAAAGATATTTATTTAACTACATAATATAAGGAATATAATAATGTCATTAAGGTATGTTTAATGAAATGTGAAATATACGTGCAATATATCACAGATACTTGATAAAAATCTGCTATATAGAATGAGATTTTGAGTCTGCAGTGGAGCGTTCGCTGATATGAAACTTTCTGGGAGATTAAAACTGTGTGCCGGACCGAGACTCGAACTCGGGACCTTTGCCTTTCGCGCGCACGCACCATCTGAGCTACTACCCAAGCACGATTCACGACCCGTCCCCGCAGCTTCAATTCTGCCAGTACCTCATCTCCTACTTTCCAGATTTCACAGGAGCTCTTCTGCGAACCTGGTTGAGCACCTGCCCGCGAAGGGCAAAGGTCCCGAGTTCGAGTCTCGGTCCAGCATACAGTTTTAATCTGCCAGGAAGTTTCATCTGCTATATAGTTTGTTAGTGAGGAGATACCGTGTTCGCGACAATAGTATTTTTATTGAGGCAATTATTGTATCCAAAATCTTTAAAATAACACTTGATACATGATCAACCTAATTACAGCTACGAAGAACGTAAGCAACGAGAATGATCAATTCTTCTGTATTAACAGATAGATATCTTTAATTCGTACTTTCAAGAAAAAGAAATACAAAGCGTGTGCTCATTCACTCCGTTCCCTTGTGCTGGATCTTCTAATGCATTTATCACCTTTCTCTCGTCCTCAGTTAGACCTCTGTGTGCTTTGGCTATTTTGTGTCAATAATATTTTACTGTGTTCAGTATTTTGTGCTACGGATATCTTGTATCCCAAAAGCAGCTGCAGCATCTGCAGGGTGGTCAGGAACAGATTGAAAAGCTTCTAAGGCCGTTGCAGGGTAGGCTTTGCTGAGAAATAATTGTTCAGAAAAAAATTCGATACGTCGCGCCATTTCCGAGTTAGCTTTGAAGTTAGTCAGTCGGGGCGTTGCGTGCGCAAATTCAAGCGGCCCGCCAGAGAAGGTGTCGCCAGCCTTGTTCTTCCTTTGGTTTTCTAAAAGTGGACAAGAGAGCGGTACAAAAATTGGACGTGGAACGGTAGTAGCTCGAAACCGGACCAAAAGCTGAGCAGTCTCGTGCGCTATCACCTACGCTATGAGAACAACTAATTTTACCTGGCGGGCCCCTTGAATTTGCTCACGCAACGACCTGAATGGCTAATTTCAATGCTAATTAACTCGGAAACGGCGCACCATATCGAATTTTTTTCTTAACAGTTGTTTCTCAGGGCAACCTATCTTGCAACGCCCTTACAAGCTTTTCACAATGTTTCTGGCCACCTGTATATTCTCTATCAGCAACGTTATATCCTCGTCTCTCCACTACATTGCTCATGGAGCTCATGTCAACAACAAAAGTTATATGTAAATTGAAGATGGAGAGGGGAAGCTACATTTGGACATCACGCAGAATCGGCGACGACGTGTGAAAATGTGTGCCGGGCCGGGATTCGCGCCTTGGGTCTCCTGCTTACTAGGCAGGTGCGGTAATCACTGTACCATCCGGGACACAGCGTTATCGCAACTGCACAGGCTACCTCGGCCCGCCTCACGGCCGATCCACACTCCCATCGAGCGCCACCTATCTGCAGCCCCTGTGCATTTCCTCCACATTAGCTCTTCCGAGATTCCCACAGGAGGTCGGAAGTATTTGTGCATTCGCACTGAAAATAGATGGATTCATTGCCCAAGTAGGCCTAACAAATTATATGAATGTGTGGTGTCTGTTCTTTCGGACATTCACATAACATAACAAAACTTGTGCACAGGCAAAATGCTAATGAGTGCCCTCTGTACTTCTATCGCTGAAGCGGAGAGTATGTGAACTTGCTGTGATGGTTCGCTGAAAGAACAACAACCAGTGGAACCTAAGCGGTCACCTGTGCATGCGAATGAAACATAACCGAATAGCATTTGCTCGCAGTTGTCTGCCGTTTACACCAGAGAGAATTCAATGATGCTGGTTCTCTTCTTTTCATTCCAGTGTAAATCAGGCGCACAGCATTTTTGAAACGTAGATTGGATATTACAGTTAGCCCGGCACTTGCCCAGATTAGTGTAAATGGCCATCTAAAGCGATGCAGTTCGGCCAGTGAACAAGATCAACGCTTTTGTACCGGCATGGAGATTTCATCCGGGTCTGGCTTTCTTCCGTATCACGCGAGCCCACGCTATAAATAACAGTTTTAAGCTATCGGCACACGGACCGCGTTTTCGAAAGTCAACGTTGAGCGTGCCGAATTCAACGTACTGAAAACATTCACAAGGGAACCTCCCCATCGCACCCCCCTCAGATTTAGTTATAAATTGACACAGTGGATAGGCCTTGAAAAACTGAACACAGATCAATCGAGAAAACAGGAAGAAGTTGTGTGGAACTATGAAAAAATAAACAAAATATAAAAACTGAGTAGTCCAAGTGTAACATATCCAACATCTAGGACTATATAACACGAAGAGCGCCGTGGTCCCGTGGTTAGAGTTAGCAATTGCGAAACGAGAGGTCCTTGGTTCGAGTCCTCCCTCGAGCAAAAATTTTACTTACTTTATTTTCGCAAAGTTACGATCTGACAGTTCATTCATTGACGTCTCTGTTCACTGTAATAAGTTTAGTGTCTGTGTTTTGCGACCGCACCACAAAACCGTGCGATTAGTAGACGAAAGGACGTGCCTCTCCAATAGGAACCGAAAACATTTGATCGCAAATTCATAGGTCAACCGATTCCTCCACAGGAAAACACGTCTGAAATATTATATACGACACTGGTGACGGCATGTGCGTCACATTACAGGAATATGTTGTCGACCCACCTAACTTGTACACTTGGTGAATGGGTAAAAGGATTCTTCTACCTTGCCCGATTTAGGTTTTCTTGCGGATGTGATAATCACTCCCAAAAAAGTGATGAAAACATTGAGTTTGTCGCATAAACGGCAACAAATGAATGCAACAGTTTCACAGTCGCACAGTTTTCCCTGTGCTCTGTCAAAACAAACGTTTTTAACGTTTTCAAGTTTTTCCGTGTGTAGACCGTCAAATCCTGCATGTGTCCAAGCAAATCTGAACATGTCCTGGAATTTTGGAGAGCAAAGTTGATCATGTCTGAGTGCATGAACTTTGATAATTGTCTGAAAATAAAAAATTAAAACTTTTCACTCGAGGGAGGGTTGAACCCGGGACCTTCCGTTCCGTGGCTGCTCACGGTAACCACGGGACCACGATGCTCCTCAGTGAACAGGTATCTTAATGTGACATATCTTGCACACGGACTACTCAGTTTGTATATTTTGCTTATTTTTTTCATAGTTCCATACAACTTCTTCCTGTTTTCTCGATTGATCTGTGTTCAGTTTTTCATGGCCTATCCCTGTGCCAACTTATAACTAAATCTGAGGGGGGTGCGATGGGGAGGTTTCCTTGTCAGAAACGATATACGTGTGCCTCAACGTGATATCCGCGATTGCAGCGCGCTCCAGCGGCAGTTGTCGGCCGTATCTGGCTCGCAAATCACTCTGTTTACGAAATCGGCGGGCGTAAAATTCCCACGTCAGCTCTGTCAAAACTTTCATTTCCTCCCTTGTCATTATACTAATCATATAGTTTTGCCTATAGCGTACAGAAATAAAAACTTCAATATCCAACAACAGACAAAAAGGAAAGTACCATTTACTGTTACGATTTATTACCAGAGCTACGCCGTTCGCCTGCCAAGACTGGATAGGGTGCGTCAGTTAATGACATCGGCTTATAAAAGTTCCACTGCAAATAGTGCGATACAAATGTACATGTGAAATACAAAATTTGAAACAAGGAAGTGCAAACTATTTTAGTGCAGGTAGCGCAAGCTGTCTTGGAGATAAAGCCATTCGAACAAACTCACTCTTCAGAAAGAGCGCACTTTTGTTTACATATCATGGAATATTATAGAGTATACCTCTATTAAACTAATAAGGAAGTAAATCGCGAAGGTTAGTAAAAAAAGTTTGGATCAAGTGAAACGCTAATCAGCAAGACATCACCTGTTATATCTATTCATTACGTTATACGGACCACGAATGATTTGTGACCAACCTTTACATCTTATTATCTAAAAGCATTAATCGTAGATATGTTATTCACTGACATTTAATGATAGCGAATTGTACCGAGAACTATGCGTTTTTGGTGGATCTTCAAAGTGCCGTTGCCTTGAAATGGCATAATTTCATAATACAAAGTTACAACAATTCTTTAATCACGATTATGACGTTTCCCGTCGTTTTATTACAACAAATCGTACAATTAACGATGGGTTTTCGGGAGATTCACAATTTGCTGGTGGTTAGAAACGGCACATATACATACGGGCTTCAACTGATGGTGCGCATGTGACGCTGGTGACGCTATTCCATCTCACTGATCTACGTTCAAACGAACGTTCTGAATATCTTACGTGCTATATGTTGCTCTGCACGTTCGGCAAGACTTCCCAACGTTATTATTTCGCTCTGTGACCTCAGAACCTTGGCACGCTCAACGCTCGAATACATGGTCCGTGTGCCGACGACTTAAGAGTAGGCCATGCCAAATATCCCCGAATTGTCTAGTTTGCCATTTGAGAATTTCATTTTCTTCTCAAATTCGTATGGATTGTTGATAACAAATTTTGTATGTGAATAAATTCGTTTAAGTACCATTGTAAGTATTCAAAATTGTTTTAGTAGATATCTACAACGTGCGCGGGTTAAATCTAGCCCGTATTTCTAGTTAGCGTCAACCTTCTGTATCACGGTGAATGGGAGCCACGATAAAGCCGTCCTGTCTCTGCTTGTCAGAGACTCATAATTATTTATGCCGCCAGAAGAACTGTTTTCCTCGTACGGTAATTTTTCACATTTGCACGCCAGTTTGTGATATTTATATCCCATACCGTTTCTCTGACGCAATTGGTTGGGTTGTGGTGAGCCACCGTAACCGTTAGCAGAATGCCGCCGCTGCCACCGATTGGGAGATAGTACGGATATGCAGGTTGTGCGTCAGTCCATAGACTTAGATTACACTGCAAATCATAATTCTTACATTATCCGCACACTTTTTATTCCTTCTCCGTTCTTGATAAAGCTGTTGTATGACCGTGAATTACAGCAATCTCAGAAAATTTCATGTGATGACTGCTAACTCTAGCAAAAACTTGTGTCTTGATAGAGAGAATATTGAGGCTTCCGTTTGCTCAGTACTTGTTCTGCGTTCCTGCCTGTAACGCTTTTTCTGGTCCATCAGTAGCTGGAATGCATAGCATGACGACGTACCCATGGTACTAAATAGTAAGAAAGACAAGTTAGTTGCTTAGCTGATTTGGTTGAAAAGAATTAAAAGTATTTTACGGACCAGCGAAGACATACTCCATATTATGCAAAGATTAACACCGTGCTTGGAATCTTTTGATGAAGTGAAGCTGTCAGTGGTTTATAATTCCAATTAATTATAAATCTTTATCCGTAATATATCGACTGAATGCATGAGATCGATAACTGACTTGTCCCGCAGACTGGACTGTCTTCTTTTGCTTGTCATTAGTATTTTGACTGGTTTGGTACGGCCCACCACTAGAGTCAACATTTCTACACCTACCTTTACATGACTGTTTTGCATTTCACAGTGTTCAGCAGAGAACCACAGTCATACAGGGTGTTCCAAAAAGTCTTTCGGCTTTGATCACGTATGTTTCAGAAATGGGAATAGGTTGAAAGGTGCGGTTTACGGCATAATGTTCGCACAGACGTAATGTTTTAGTAGCCGTTTAACAGTGCTCAATGTGTGCGCCACCTGTAGTACACAGGATACCTTAGAGATATTCCATTTCTTCCCTTGTCCGAACTAGCATGTTCTCATTTATTTGTGCAATTGCTGCTGTGATAAGAACTCGCAGTTGTTGCAGGTCCTGCTCCGGACTCTGGTAGACGGCGTCCTTCATAAAGCTCCAGAGAAAAAAAAATCTAATGGAGTTATGCCCAGAGTCCTCGTACTCGGACGTCCAGAACTCCTTCGTTTCATGACACTTCCAGAATCCTTAAACCTCCTTTACGACAGTCTAACTGTCGGACATGATGTTGGCGTGCTTCTGCAAGGCGTCCGAAAGTTCTGCTGGTCCTGGATGTGAGATTCAGTCTCTATCAACCATCTGCTTGTGGGAGAGCGGGGGGAAGGGGGGAGGGAGGAGGAGGAGGAGGGAGTGGCGTGGCCAGTTTCGTCAATAACTAACCTGCGAAAACTAAAAGTTGAAGTTTGTGTGAATATTATGCAGCAAACTGCACCTTTCTACATATCCCAGGTCTGAAATATGCGTGACCAAGAAATGAATACTTAAGTCTTTCAGTGCGAGCTCTGATTTATTTTATCAATATGTTCATTTCTCTTTAAGTAACTCAAGTCAACAAAATATTTTGCTATTCGGAGGAGAAAATTGGTGATTGTAATTTCGTCAAAACCTCTTGCCACAAAGAAAAAGATTTTTTTTTATGGTAATCACCATGATCGTCTCCCCTATTTCACGCAAATACAAAACGAGACGTTTTTCGATAACCTCCGTCAGTGCTATCTGACAAGAATCCCGTACGGCGCAGCACTACTACAGAAGAGGACGGACAAGAGTAGTATAAGCGCTCTAGCAGATTTGTCGCACCTTTTAAGTGTTCAGCCAATAAAACATAGTCTTTGGTTCGCCTTCCCCACAACAATTCCAATGTGATAGTTTCAGTTTACGTCGACCGTAACCCTTGGGTAAATAGTTGGACCGACAACTCTGAAATTTGTGTGATTTACCGTGTAACCGAAATTTGTAGCACGCGTGCTGCGGAAATCTCACTTTTGTTGTTCAAGGTCAGCTGCCAGCAAATATCTTGTATAAATCATTTTGTAATTCGTTTTGATAATCTGATGAATTTACTAGATGGTGGATGGCTGTATCATATGCTAATAATCTAACATATCCGTTCAGATTGTCTCCTAAATCGTTCATACAGATTAAAAATTGCAGAGGACTTATAACACCATATATATCTTAGATTTCACTACATGAATCATCTTCAGTTACTTTGAACTGTGGCCATTACGATCGGAAATCACGAATCCAGACACACAGATGAGCTAATATTCCACAGGCACGCAATTTGATTTGAAGGTGCTTGTGAAGCACTTTTCCAAAAATCTTCTGGAAATTTAGAAATGTGGGATCAACTTAGGGAACTTCTGTTGATAGCACCCATTACCTCGTTTGAATGAAGAGCTTGTTGTGTTTCTTAACGATATTGGTTGAATCCGCGTTCGTTATCTGCCAGTACGAGGGCGCGTTGAAAAGTAATGCCTCAGAATTTTTACTCTGTTCTCAATATCAGTGGAGGTATTAAATGTCATGGTTATTACATGGTCGACTTTCCTGCTTCGGTGACGCAAGTTCCAACCTTCTGCTGCTTAGAGGGCTCTGAGTTGTAGCGTGTAACATGGCGGTGTGTAACAAACTACGACGGTGCGTAATAAACAACGTGCTGTAAGCGAATTTCTAACCACAGAAGAGCTCGTTCACACATGGGTACCCTCGCCTTCAGCACGAAAATGCCAGACCACATACTAACTCTGCGACATACGCAACAACCCGACGCCTTGAGTTAACTGCCATCGATCGTTCTCCAAACGGTCCCGATTTGGCCCCATCCGATTCTCAACTGTTCCCAAAATTTAAAGAACACCTTCGAGGACTTCACTTTGATAGTGACAAAGCGTTGCAAGCAAGTTGAGCTTGTGGCTTCGTTAACAAAGTCAAACATTCTGCAGTGACAGTATCCACAAACTGGTCTCTCATTAGAAGAAATGTGTTCCTCGCCAGGGTCACTACGTTGAGAAATAAACATGTAGACATGAATAATAAAGATGTAGAATGTTAATTAAGTTTGCTTTATTTTTAAAAAATTAATAGTTTTCACATGAAAAATTCGTAAGCTTTACTTTTCAGTACGCCGCGTAGATCGTTTTCATAGTGGTATTTCATAATGTTGGAACACAGTATGTATCTTAAAAACCTTTTACATACCTTGCGGCTGCGTTTTTTGTGTCTTTACTGCAATAGTTTCCGCAGTTGCTTTCTGCATACCCATGTCGCTGATAAAAGGTGATGATTCCTCCTTTTAAGGGCTACGTCCTTCCCGAAGTGCAAGAGCGTGCCTGACGCTTTAACTGCTACATTTCCACCTTCTTGTTAAGATGAAATGATAATGAAATCAAGACCCTAAGCTGTTGACAGGCGTTGATATACATCAACGGGGACAGTTGAAAATGTGTGCCCCGACCCGGACTCGAACCCGGGATCTCCTGATAACGTGGCAGACGCTCTATCCATCTTTTTTTCTTTTTTTTTCATTTTGTTCGGTATTGTTCGTTGCGTTTGGTCTGGGCGGACGTCACAAGACCCATTAAAGTTGATCGGTGATTCTTTTACTCAGTTCTTTTATTACAGAGGACGAGCAGCCCTCTGACCGAACACGCTGAGCTACCGTGCCGGCATCATTTTGTTCGATATTGTTCGTTGCATTTGTTCGGAGCGGATGTCCCATGATACGCGTTCAAGTTCAGTGTTGAGCCGTTGACTAAGTGTTTTTTTTTTTTCCAGAGGGCAGCTAACCCTCTGACCGAACACGCTGAGCTACAGTGCCGGCTGACCCACATTCCCAACTTAATGTCCACACACTACATTCGTAGTGCCCCTGCCCATTACACTCATTACTTGCGGCAGACAATTTTACCGAGACCCGTAAGAGTTCGGGCAATTCGTGCGCATCCAGCACAGAAAAATAAAGTCAATGGCCGATTAACTACATGAAGATAGTATCTGTTCTTTCGGACATGTCCGACAGAACAGGTACCATGTTCTTTCGGACATGTCCGACAGAACAGGTACCATTTTCATATTCTTGTTAAGAGGCGGTTAGCAACTTCATTTTGACACCTTATACAGGAAATAATCTGCCACAGGCCATTATCATGATTAAAGTTTGCCGTTAAAAAAATAATGCTGAGTGATGATCAACGAATCTAGCCCTGGATGGCAAATTGCCAATTAAACAGCTAGAGTTCTTTTTGAAAAAGTGTTTTATTGTGCTGAAATACAGGATGATTATAATTAAACTTTCGCTACTTGAGAGGATCCCATGAAAAACGAGTGATCATAGGACAATGAAACTTTGTCGAAACACTTGTAAGGAGAAATAAATAGCTGGGACATTTGTGAGAGAAATAACGAATAAGCCATGGAAAGAAACACACTTTCCAACTTCCATATGAAGGATAACATTCGTCAATTGCGTACCGTGTTTAGATACCGGTTACAAACGTTACTCATTGCTGTGCTTCCACGACAGCCTACAACCGCACTTTTCGATCGGTGTACCATGGAATGTTCACCTGTCTTGACATAGTTCATGCACTGCTTGAAGGTCGCGCGTCGCGTCCAGCATTCTCAGGTTTGGCAACAGAAACTTCAACAATTTGTGGTGCAATTGGCTCCCGGCCTCTCCCAGGAGTAATTTCCAAATGTCCTGTTAGTTCGAACTTCCGAATCACGTTTTATAACGCCGGTGCAGAAACTCTCCGTATTTCTTTAATGCATCGATAATCGCGACGAGCAGCAGCAGTATTGAAACTTCCTGGCAGATTAAAACTGTGTGCCCGACCGAGGCTCGAACTCGGGACCTTTGCCTTTCGCAGACAAGGTCCCGAGTTCGAGTCTCGGTCGGGCACACAGTTTTAATCTGCCAGGAAGTTTCATATCAGCGCACACTCCGCTGCAGAGTGAAAATCTCATTCTGGAAGCAGCAGTATTGCTGTTGTTTTGATAAAATAGCTGTAAGAGCAAAAAGCCTTGCTCACCTCTTCCAGCACCACGTTGACTGTCGAACTGTAATGCACACTTATTGTGTTCCAGCCCTATGTCGCCGCAGCAGTACTGGCGTCTAACGGCAAGTCGTGGCACTAACACTACAAACTATGCAAATCCTGCAGCGGACAGTCAACATCATTCCCAAGTTGAGTACTCACACAATAAATAGTTTTCCTTCTACATTGGCTCAACCAGCGGAAGTGTAATTATAACCACCCTGTATTTATAGCTATCCTTTCTTGCAATTTCTCACCAGCTTTATAAAGTCGTCCACCTGTTAGCAGAATCTACACTTATCACGTAAAATACAAGGCTTGTCCAGAAAGAAAGTTCCGATCAGTCGCGAAATGGAAACTACATTGAAAACCAGAAATTTTTTATTTGCGATAGTTGGCTCCACCTTCCAGCTACTTCTCTACATAGTCGCCGCTCCAGCTAGGACATCTGTGACACCGTTATACCAACTTTCCAATACCCTCGTTACAAAAGGCAGCCGCCTGTGTTTCCCGCCAATTCTCTACGCTCATCTATGGCTCGTTGTCTGTCCGAAAATGTTGTCTTCATAGCCAGTAGTTAATGTGAGCAGAGATGAAACAGAGAGGGAGCCAATTACCGGCTGTAGTGCGGGTGATCAAACACTTCCCATCGAAAACGCTGCAGGAGCATTTTCATTGCCCCTGCAAATTGCGACCGAGAATCGTCACGAAGTAGGAACTGTATGACAGTTATGTAATGTGGGCTGCATAACATCAGGCGAAATCTCTCACCAGGACCTCATACTTGGCGGGAGAGACAATTTTCTACGCATTCTTATGTGCTCACCATGCGCTCAGAACTGAAACGAGCGAAGTGATGCAACCGACAGGGATACTAGAGACACTGTCGAACACATATCTGCAAATCTTTATTAGATTTTGACAATGGTTTTCATTTCTTGATCGATCGGAACTTACTTTTCGAACATCCCTCGTAACATAGCAAATGAGTGAAGGGTGTCCAAGAATTTTGAGTCTGTATAGCACTGCCTATTGACTGACGGGCGTAAGCGCGTTTTCACAGTGAAAGAACTAATCGTTAAGTTTAGATTTATATGTCACTCCTCCACGTTCCACTTTCCAGCGACCAGTTATCGCTTTTACGACTTTGTTAGAACGTCAGAGTAATAAAACGACACCTCTTCGCCTCGAGTAGTCTTAGCGATATATTGCGCTTTAAAATATCTGGAGTTTTTTCGCAATATACAGCGTAGCATTTACACTCCTCTCTTCTCCAGAGGAAGGTGAACCCATAAAGAAAAAAATCTTTCCGACTTTTGTTATTCTGCTAAAGATCCTAGGGTACTCCTGCACGCTGGTAACACGCTAGTCTTCCTTCATTAGTTTTCTAAGTGCAGCAGCACACTTTAGCTTCAAAAATAAATGTTGAAGACTGGCCTGCTATGTGAAAGTTATCTAGGTTGACTGAGGCCCACGTTCCAAACCATCTGAATGTATGACACGTAATTCAGGATATATGACGCCATAAACATTAAGATGTGTGAAAAATTAGTTTTTGTTGGAAACGTAGCACAAATTACCCAGACTATAGTCATCCAGTGTTTGATGATAGCACTTTGCGACTATCAACATCAGGCTTACATGCGTAACGTCAAAGAGTTAACACATTAACTCATTTGTAAAGTAACGAGGAGGTTTGGAGCTGTTTTAACGTGGGAATTCGATTCTTTAGTGAATCAGTACTTTACTAGTTCATACTAAATGATCATCTGCTATGGCCAAAATGCAAAGAGAAAAATGGTTCAAATAGCTCTGAGCACTATGGGACTTAACATCTGAGGTCATCAGTCCCCTATAACTTAGAACTACTTAAACCTAACTAACCTAAGGACATCACACACATCCATGCCCGAGGCAGGATTCGAACCTGAGACTGTAGCGGTCGCGCGGTTCCAGACTGAAGCGCCTAGAACCGCTCGGCCACCCCGGCCGGCTGCAAAGAGAAGCTTAAAATTTTGACTGTAGTGTATATATAGACAAATCAAAACATTTTGTGAAATTCTTTTAGTTCCAATTGAACTAGCTGAAAAGGATGAAATACTCGAAAGATGGAAAGGATACGATGAAGCTTTCAGCCAGACAAATGCTGACACATGAGAAAATTTTACGCCAGGTGTTGCAAGACACTATTTTAAAATAAGCATAATGGCTTGGAGGTCTGAATAATCAGCGGAAAATAAGACTATAATACCTCAATCTTATCTGCAGGGGAGCATTGCTCTAAATGTGTTTGCATTTAATGGATTGACTAGCAGCATACTAACGAATTTTTATCTAGCACTTATCTCGTAAAAGTATGGCAATACGCTGACTCAAATTATCTCTACGGTGTTAAGTCTTTATTGCACTGTGTTTCAAAATTTTTCAACACACTAAGCGCTTCTTACTAATGACAACTATAACTGGAGCTTTGTGGTGTGTACCTACGAATACTTGTTTGGTATTTCGATTTTAACCGGTAGCGCATCAATTATTTACCATTGCTAAGTGGTGTGAAAAAGGGCAAATACTTTTAGTATTAAAAGATTCAATCTTAGCGCAAAATGTAAACAAACAGTGCTCTACGAAACTCACTTAACAATCGCAGTTTGGCGTTGGTAAGATGCGCAGTACACTGCGGTCAGTCCATAGATATTCGTCCCCTATTCTCTAAACCTCCCAAGGAAACTCCCTATCGTACCACCCTCAGATTCACTGCTTAGACGGTCCAATAGACAGCCCTTCAAAAACTGAACAAAGATCAAGCATGAAAACAGGAAGAATCGAACTGAACTGTGGAAAAAAAGCAAAATAGAAACACTGAACGGTTCAAGGACAAGAAGTGCAACGTAGAGGAGAATGAAAGAGCAACGGCGTCGTGGAAAAGTGGTCACGGTGTTGGACTGCCAAACCTCCCCGGTGCAGTTTTTTTTTTCCACTGATCGCTGTATTCAAATTTGTGTCTGTGTCGTGGTGTAACGTACGTCTGCAACAGCGAGGTGTAACATAGGGACCTATAATGACAGTTGATTCTGCATAACTACTCAATTAGCAGCCGAAAAGATGTGGCTTTCGAATGGGAAAGGCAGACGTTTGATGACAAGGCGACAAGTCAACGGACTCTTCCACCGGAAAACAGTGTGGTGTGTCATACACGGCATTAGTGACAGTACGTGTGTCATATGGCCGGCCGGAGTGGCCGTGCGGTTCTAGGCGCTACAGTCTGGAGCCGAGCGACCGCTACGTCGCAGGTTCGAATCCTGCTCCGGGCATGGATGCGTGTGATGTCCTTAGGTTAGTTAGGTTTAATTAGTTCTATGTTCTAGGCGACTGATGACCTCAGAAGTTAAGTCGCGTAGTGCACAGAGCCATTTGAACCATGTTTTGTGTCATATGACAGGGATCTCTTATCGACGCACCTAATTTGTATGCCTGGTAAGTGAATGAGATATGCCTCCTTGTCCGATTTAGATGTCCATGTGAATGTGATCACTCGCAAGAAAATGATGAAAACATAATAGTTTGTCACATAAGCTGCAACAAATGAATGCAACAGTTTCACAGTTTCTCTGCGCTCTCTCACATTATATGTTTTAACGTCTTTGAAGTTGCGTTCCGTTTTGGAAGTTTTGACAGTTTAATTCCTTTGTTGCAACATAGGTCACATCCGTTTGTTTGTTGTTTTCATTTCTGAGAGGTCCATGTGGTATCTCGCCTGCTTTCACTGTTCATCACCTTTAGTTGCGACGATACCGTATTCTTACCACGCGACCATATTCTATAAACAATATATAGCATGACAACTCCCAAGACTACAGAAAGAGAACAAAGATTTCAACGACCGGACGGACAGTTCATAATGTTCTGAATAAAATAAAATAAAATAAAATGGCTCCAGGGAGTTTTGAATACTGCTCGCCCGGTTTACAACCCAACACCGTGATTACTTTTTTTTTCATTTTGTTCGATATTGTTCGTTGCGTTTGATCTGGGCGGACGTCACAAGACATCCGTTCAAGTTGATCATTGATTCAGTTTTTTTATTACAGAGGGGGAGCAGCCCTCTGACCGAACACGCTTTTTTTTATTTTAATCTCATATTGTTCGTTTTCGTTCGTTGTATCTGCTCGGGGCGGACGTCGTAAGACACCCGTTTCAGTTCGTCGTTGATCCATTAACTCAGTTATTTTTATTACAGAGGGCAGCTAATCCTCTGACCGAACACGCTGAGTTACCGTGCCGGCAACTTAACCACGACGCGACGGCTGCTCAATTTCTCTCGATATTGCGCTGTTTTTATTTTGCATTTTTACATTGTTCAGTACGCCTTCGTCCTGTTTTCATTCTTGTTCTGTGTTCCTTTTTTAACGGGCTATCCACAGGGTCATCTTACCACTAAATTTCACGGGGTGCGATTTGCTTGTCAGTATTATGATAGTACCCCAGTAGTGACTGCTGACGCGGACAGCTGTAGTGTTCCCGCCGCCAGAACGCGCGCAGCTTCCGCCGCCGGTCGACAGAGGGCGACAGCCGCCGAGCGCCCGAGTCGCCACTCTGTGTAGCCGGCGGAGAACCCGTCAGTCGGCTGCGAGCGGTCGAACGCGAAGGACGGGAAGGCGCGTACGGGTGCGCGTATGCAGAGTGCGCGTGGAGTCGCGAACGCGTTAGTCGGGACAGAGAACTCGCGGCGCGTCCTCTTCACTTCGCTACCCACCAGTCTCGCCCGGAAAGGATCGGCGCTGTGAAAAGCTGGTTGTGTCGCAACCGGCTCGCCCACTGCAAAACACGCATCGAAGTGGCACTTCTCGCTGGCGCGACGGGCCTCGTTGGCCGTGTGTGCTACGAATGTGTACTTGTAGCTGAAAAAGAAGTAGGAGGCAAGATTTTCGACTGTTAGGAGCGTTAGATGGAGGAGTCCTGTGCTGTCGGCGTGTGAATTTGTTTCCCATGCAGGTGTTGACATGTCAAACACAGTCACTTGTTTAGACTTTGATGTAGCATAAATTGTGTGCCGTGGGAACTTATTTAATATACGAAAAACAGTGTTCCGCAAACAACGGATATCGTTACAAGGCTACTTAAGGCGTCCTACGAAGCAACCACGAGGTTCGAAATTTGTCATGCAGTAAAGTGTAAGTGCTGTAATGTAATAATGGTTGAAAGTCGGCGTCATACGGTAACGCAGCAAGATGCTCGTTGGGGATAGTCTAGCCCTGTCGGCTGCGTGTTGGGCTAGTACTTTGTGTTCCCTGCCGCTTCGCTCGCATTCCGCGAAGCGAGTTGGCGCGGTCTCAGCTGCCAGTGGCAGAAAGATAACGGGCGGCGGTCGTGCGTTCCGTGGCCCGAGACAGAGCGGGCCCACTGGGGCGAGGACGGCGGGTAGCGGATTCCGCGGTTGGACATTTTTGCCGCAGCCGCCTTCTCGGCAAGTAGCGTGTGACAGCGGGGCCACCTTACCCGACAGTAGCATTGTCTCCGAGGCAGTGACGCGCGCATTGCTGTACCCTGTGCATTGTAACTCTGGTGTAATAATACTCACAAGAAACACATACTTTTGGAAAAACTGTCAAAAACTGTTTCGCTAGACAGTGCAGTGTCGCTCATAGTTGATTGGAAACAGTGACTTCAAAACTTAATTGGCTTAGTGAAAAGATTTAGAGCATTTTGAACAAGTGGTTAAATGCCCTGTTACTGAGACAGATTGCAACGCAAAGTGCTGAATTTGTAATCTTGCAACTCTGTTGTATCTGACGGACGAAAATAGACATTTTTATGTAGGATAAATAGAACAATTTTCCCACTGCTGATTCTAATGAACCTTGAAATCACTTCAGGTTTGTTGCAAATACTTTGATGTTGCGTCCAGTAACAATAAAAATATTTTTCTGGGGCAGTTCGTCGTAATACCAACAGCTGTTGCTTGTGGAAGAGGTTGGAAGAAGTAGATACACATTGATCTATATAAAGCCCGAAGAAGAAAAAGTGTTAGGTGGTAGCTATCTTCGCCGATCCACAGCGGATTGAAGTAGCTGTCCTAAGAAAGGAGTATTGAAGTCGATAGTGTGAGGTCGGTGAACTTACAGTGCATGGAACCGTAGTGCGACGAAATGTTGGTGAGCCCCGCGACTAGCGGTAGAACCGCCGCCCCGCCGCCGGTGCCCCCACGGCCCAACAAGCTGGTGGTGGCTGCTGCACTCGCGAAGACTCGCGCCGGGGGCGGCGCCCTATCGGTACCGACGCGCAAGGCGCCACCCCCGCCCGTTCCAGGCGAGCCGGGGGCGGTGCGCGCTGCCGCCGCTAGGCTAGCTGCCGCCGCTGCCTCCGCGTCGCCCACCCCCGAGAGGAAGCTGCTGACCAGACACTGTGAAGTCAGCGCGTCTGGAGCGTCGCTGCCTGCTGCCAGAGTCTGTGACGTGAGGCTGCAGCAGGCTACCCCCATTGGAAGATCCACCGGATCTAGACAGCAACTGTCCGCACCCAACGCAAGACCCAGTGAAGCTGGTCAACAACAGTCTGCTCCCAGTGGTAAACCTGTGGAAAGACAGCAACACTCCACCCTCAACGGCAGACCTGTGGAGAGACAGCAACACTCCGCCCCCAATGGCAGACTTGTGGAATCGACACAGCAACAGTCGACCACCAGTGGAAGACCTAGTGAGTCCTTCCCTTGTGGAAGACCTGTGGAGTCGGGGCACCAGCAGTCTATCCCCAATGGCAGACTAGTGGAGTGGAGACAGCAACAGTCTGTCCCCAGTGGAAGACAACAGTCTACCCCAAATGGAGGAATTGTGGGAGAGTCCACCACCAACGGAAGGCTCACAGAGCCAAATCAGCAACAATCCACCTCCAATGGAAAACTTCCAGATTCGAATCAGCAACAGTTGTCTGTCTCCATTGGAAAACCTGCTGAATCGAGACAGCAGCAGTCTGCGCCGCCTCCTGCACTGCCCCGAATTTCCTCAACGAACAAGCCTGTTGAGCTGCGGCAGCAGAAGTCTCATGCACCTCCCCCGCCACCCCCAGAGACCAAGTTGATGGACGACGAAATTGCTCCTCATAGAGAGCAATGCACGTTTCAGGAACAACCGACACTGCTGCCGTCACTAAAGACTAATATATCCTCTACACAGACCAAGGTCTCTCCTACAAGCGTCGTGTCTCACACCTCAGAACAGAGGCTACCGTCAAAAGATGCCAAAGAGGTACCGCGACAGCGCTCTCTGTCAGAATTCAGAGGTAAGCCAGAAGAGCCGCTCGAACAGGAACTTAGTCACCAATCACTTCCGCACGCTGTAGTGCCAGCACCAAGAAGCATAGCGGGCAGCTTAGAGCGGAAATCAGAACAGAAAACACCACCAAAGGACGCCAAAGAGCTGGTCAAGGAAGTATGTAAACCAAACAGTCGACCAGACAGTGGAGGTGCACAGGATCATGCACCACCACTTCTGTCGGAAATCAAGATAGGAGTAAAACCTCAACAGAGTCTAGAGCGGGAAGTCTTACCAGAAGATGACAAAGGTGTTAACTCTGCAGATTCAAACTGTCGTGAAACGTCGCTCTGCAGCCGAGAGTCGAAAGTAAAATTAACATCAGGAGAAAAATCGAGAGATCTAGTCCACACAAGTGGAGTCAAAGGGTTGCTGTCATTGGACCAAATCCCAAAACAAGCACATGAGACTAACTGCACATCTAAACAACTGTGTTTGGCACGAAACGGCGTTCCAGTGACATCAGAAGGAGAATGTTGCGTGAGTGAGAGCAAACTTGGGTCTGCCGAGATCGGTGGAGTGGAGCAGCAGGCAACAGAGAGTAAAGGAAGCTCGCAGAAGAGTGCAGTGCAAGACATTTCGGCGGTGCAATCGTATAGCAACTGTGCTGTTCGCGATGACACCGCCAAAGCGGAACTGTGCAGTTTAACTGTCGTCCTCGGTCCCAGTCAGCTTGCAGAGCGAGATTTGCAAGTCGCGCAGGTAGTTACCAAACTGGATGGCATTAGCAAAATTTCGAACGGAGCCGAACCTGGTGAAGTTTCTGAAAGCCAAGTGGAGCGGATGAGTGATGAGCAGTCTAATGGCTGCGTTGAGATGCGACACCGGTGCGATTGCCAGGAGCAGCAGCAGCAGCAACAGATAGAGAAGGAACAGAGGAGCCGCTGGAAGACTCCAGCCAACATGTTGCCCACGGGTCAGCACCGCCACCACCCCGCCAGGACTCGCCACGACAGCGATCGGCTCGTCGACGATCTCGTCAACGAACTCAAGACCACAGCCGACCAGCGGCGCATGCTCCAGAACGGCTTCGCGCACGACCAGTACGTATCGACAGGCTGCGCTACTCTCCTGCTTCTTCCTACCTGAATTAAACTTTTTTGTTACGCAATAAAATCAAGATTGCTGGCATAGCAATGTAATGTTTGTATTATGAGGGATCCATTTGAGCTAGATTGCCATCTTCAGACCATCTGCGAATGTTACATAACATTTATTATTTATTATGATGTTGGTTATTCTTATTTTCGACTATACAAATTTGATACTTACGTCCACACATCATCAGTGGTCGTTGTCATGCTGCATTTTCTTATTGGTTAGATTTATGGCTCTTATGATACAAGCTGTTTTGTGATTTGCTGCTGTTGTTAATAGTTCTTTCTCGTGGGTAATTGTTTGCGTCTATCCCAGTGATCTCTATACTATTTGGATGCCGAGCTCTAGCCGTCTGAACATGCCAGCCAAAAGTGCTCGTATTTCGTTTCTTGCCAAATTACAACATGGATGCCATGAAATGTCACGAGAACACAAAGTGAAACTGATCCCAAATCAGCTTATTACATCGCTTATAGATGTAAGGTTCAAAGTCAGAAATAAGTAGAAAATTCTTTATCATGTACAGACTGGCGTAATTTTTTCCCTAATTACAACATGAAGGACTATGTAAAGGACAGGAATCTGCAGGCACGACAAATGTCCAAGCTCTGGGATCAGAGATCCTACATCCAGTTGGTGTAGAGCACAGATATACATTACTAGACTGACAATGCAGTATATAGTATCATCAGTGTTACTGAAGCCAGCACTTTAGTGTAGCAATATGGCGGCGAGCGCAAAGAACTCTTAAACAGCAGATTATTTACTGATAAAATGATTGTAAGAAATGGGGGAAAAGTTATATAATTAGAGTTTTGACAAAATGGTTGATATATGTGCCGTGTTTGTTTGTAATTTTTCGTACAGCAGACGGAGATACAAGGAAAGGAACACGACACAATGCAAGAATAACTAAAAACATCTTTCATATTTTTGCTTTTGTGCTGTGTGTATCCTAAATAATTACATTACAGTTTGTATTATCTGAAATACCGGCAGTGATTAAATAATTTATGTAAATTTTAGGGGGTTTCATAAATCTGTATTAACAGACCTGCCCAACTTTACTGAGAGTCTTAAAAATGTAGCTTTGCAGATACGACTTGTAAAGCAGTCCTATGCGCCTGTAGGCAGGCGAACCCTTGACGCAGTTCCGATTCCAGTTGCCTGATTGGCTCGCCTAGGGCCCAAATGTGGAAGTTTACCTTTACCTTCCGAATGTCATTTGGAGCACAGAATTATCCGTATCACTGTCTATGAACAAAACTTAAAATTATAAGTAACTTAATTTGATTCGTAAAACGCGTCGTAATTCTGACAGAGGGCGTATTTGACTACATGGGAATGGTGTCACTATTCACCAGAATAAAAACAGTGGATCAGTTACATGAGAGGTGATCTTCCTTTACATTCACGCAGTACTTTTTAAAATGTTCAAATGTGTGTAAATTCCTAAGGGACCAAACTGCTGAGGTCATCGGTCCCCAGACTTACACACTACTTAATCTAACTTAAACTAATGCTAAGAACACCACACACACACACACACACACACACACACACACACACACACACACACATACATGCCCGAGGGAGGACTCAAACCTCCGGCGGGAATGGCCGTGCAATCTGTGACATTTTGGCGCCTCAAACCGCGCGGCCACTCCGCGCGGCGCAGTACTTTTCCGAAAACTTTGAGGTTTACCGATGACTTTATAATTCTGTCAGAACGAACAAATGGCTTAAAAGATTTGTTGGACAGAATCGATAACGCATTGAAAAGAGATTAAAAGGTTAACATCAATAAGAGTAAAACGAGGGTATGGACTCCAGTCAAGTTAAATAGGCAGTTTTCAGGGATGTAGAATAGTAAATTAGTCACTATAAGTAGTACATGAATTTTGCTACTTAAGCAGCAAATGAATTTTGCTACTTAAGAGGCAAACGAACGGACGATAGTCGTACTAGATAAGGTAAAAATTGCAGGCTATCAATAGCAAGAAAAATTAAGATTTATTAACACCAAAAGATTTTGTAAATGTATTTTTGTGGAGTGTAGCCGTGTTGTTGTGGTCTTCAGTCCGAAGACTGGTTTGGTGCAGCTCTCCAACCCACTTTATACTCTGCAAGCCTCTTCATCTCCAAATAACTACTGCAACCTACATTCATTATAATCTGCTAACTGTATTCATTACTTGGAACTGTCTACAATTTTTATCACCTACGCTTCCCTCTGTCACTAGTTTCTCTATTCCTTGATGTCTCAGAATATGTCCTATCAACCGATCTGTTTTAGCCAAGTTATGCCACAAATTTATTTTCTCCCCAGTTGTATTCACTATCTCCGCATCTGTTACATCATCTACCCAATTAATCTTCAGCATTCTTCTGTAGCACCGCGTTTCAAAAGCCTCTATTCTCCTTTTATCTAAACTGTTTATTATCGCCGGCCGGAGTGGCCGAGCGGTTCTAGGCGCTTCAGTCTAGAACCGCGCGACCGCTACGTCGCAGGTTCGAATCCTGCCTCGGGCATGGATGTGTGTGATGTCCTTAGGTTGGTTAGGTTTAAGTAATTCTAAGTTCTAGCGGACTGATGACCTCCGATGTTAAGTCCCATAGTGCTCAGAGCCATTTGAACGATTTTTTTTGTTTATTATCCACGTCTCATTTCCGTACGTGTCTACACTCCAGACAAACACCTTCAGAAAAAACTTCCTAACACTTAAATCTATATTCAGTGTTAATAAATTTCTCTTCTCCAGAAACGCTTTTCTTGCAATTGCTAGTCTACATTTTATATCCTATCTTCTTCGGCCAAATACCAACACTCGTCTACTAGTTTTAGCGTCTCGTTTCGTAATCTAATTCCCACAACACAGCCTGATTTAATTTTACTGCAATCCATTACCCTTGTTTTGCTTTTGTTAATGATCATCTTATATCCTCCTTTGAATACACCGTCCATCCCTTTATCTGCTGTTCCAGTACTTTGGTGTCCCTGACAGAATTACGTCATCAGAAAATATGAGAGTTTTTATTTCTTCTTCCTGAACTTTAATTCCTTCTCCCAATGTTTCTTTGATTTCTTTTAGTGCTGCTCAGTGTAAGATTGAGTACCATCGGGGATAGGTTACAGCTCTGTCTCACTCCCTTCTCAATCACTGCTTACCTTTCATGTCCTTCGACTCTTATAACTTTAGTGTAGTTTCTGTACAAGTTGTAAATAACCTTTCGCTTCCTGTATTTTACCTCTGCAACCTTCAGAAATTGAAACAGTGTATTTAGTCAACATTATCAAAAGCTTTCTCCAAATCTACAAATGGTATAAATGTAAGTTTACCTTCTTTTAACCTATCGTGTAAGATAAGTCGGAGCGTCTGTATAGCTTCGCGTGTTCCTACATTTCCCCGGAATCCAAACTGTTCTTCCCCGAGGTCCGCTTCTGCCAGTTTTCCCATTTTTCTGTAAAATAATTCGTGTTAGTATTTTGCAGCCATGGCTGATTAAACTGATAGTACGATAGTATTCACCCCTGTCAGTACCTGCTTCCTTTGGAACTGAGATTATTAGATTCTTCTTGAAGTGTAATTTTGTAAGGACTATAAACGTGGACGATAAAGAGCACAGACATGAAGAGATTAGAACCTTTTGAAACGAGTGCTACAGAAGAATGCTGAAGGATTAGTTGGGCAGATCATATGCTGAGCTACTGAATCGAATCTGGGAGAAAAGATGTTTATCGTTCAACTTCACAGAAGGGACACGTTCTGAGACACCAATGACTCGTCAGTTTGGAAATGAAGGGAATTGTAGGGGTGAAGCTGTAAAGGAAGGCTATGGTTTGACTACAGTAAGCAGCATCAGATGGACCTAGGACGCATTAGTTACGCGGAAATAAAGAATCTAGCACAGGCGTGCGTGGAGAGCTGCAGCAGACCCTTCGTCGGACTAAAGACAACTGCAAGACAATTTACACATCTTCGTTATACACCAGTAGTCTGCCGGCCGTTATGGCCATGCGGTTCTAGGCGCTTCAGTCTGGAACCGTGCGAGCGCTACAGTCGCAGGTTCGAATCCGGCCTCGAGCATGGATGTGTGTGATGTCCTTAGGTTAGTTAGGTTTATGTAGTTCTAAGTTCTAGGGGACTGATAACCTCAGATGTTAAGTCGCATAGTGCTCAGAGCCATTTGAACCACTATTTCCGTCGCTACAATTCTGGGCGGTATCTGTTAAACACACAGCTGCAGTATTATTATGAGACGGTGTACGTCTGTTGAAAAGTCTTTTATTGAGATAATGACTGTAACAGCGGTGCAGTTGACATGGGTATCTCAGACACCGAAGCAGATTCGCATATGTTGTTTTCATATGTGAAACTTGTCTACTTTCCTTTTGACCATCTACGTCGTCATTCTCCGTTACCAACGAAACCCTTGCTAACTATCAGCGCAACCGTAGTTGCCTTAGCAGTTGGGGATTTCGGCGTCAGCACAGCAGACCCCTGTCAAATATTGCGGAGATGTTCTTCTTTAATTGTTTAAGAATTCTGAATAGATATTTTTAATCTTTCTACACATTCCAAGTTTGAGACCACACGCACATTTACCAGCAATAGTTATTTTTCACTATTAGCAGTCCGCATCTCGTGGTCGTGCGGTAGCGTTCTCGCTTCCCGCGCCCGGGTTCGATTCCCGGCGGGGTCAGGGATTTTCTCTGCCTCGTGATGACTGGGTGTTGTGTGCTGTCCTTAGGTTAGTTAGGTTTAAGTAGTTCTAAGTTCTAGGGGACTGATGCCCATAGATGTTAAGTCCCATAGTGCTCAGAGCCATTTGAACCACTATTAGCAGCTCGAATTCGGTACAGATATACAATATAAACACTCCCAGTTCTCTATCGCATTTTCAACCAGCGAGGTGTAGTAAGACACTGGTCTGAACTCTTATTCTGGAGGACGAAAGTTCAGATCCCCGTCCGGCCACCGAGAATTTGCTTATCCGTGGCTTCCCTAAATCACACACCGTAAATGCCGGAATGGTTTCTTTGAAAGGGCACGGCCGAATTTCCTTCGCCATTCCAACCTTGTGCTCCTTCTCCAAGGACGCCGTCTTAGTTCGCCGAACCCAATTTTACCTTCCCTCCCCTGTTACTAATTATATTATACGTAAACGCCTTATGTACCAGTTAAAAGCTTCAGTTTGTCACCTGTGTACGTTTTTATCTTCCTTAAGTCGTGCACTGGCGGCTGAACTGTTGCACTGCCCACGGAGTGCAGTTCTGAGTTCGAGTCCCGGAACACACATTTTCACGTGTCTCTAAATTGCAGTCGTTTTGTTTGTGACGCTTCGTGGGACACCAAAGACTCGCCCTAGTCGTGATGTCTCTCAAGACCCATTTCATCCTTCACAATACCGTGTCGAAAATTGTAATGCACTCATTTTTTTTAACAGTCTTCTTAATCTAACCGGAATCTGGCGAACGCACACACGGTGGACAGAAGTTTCTTTGTGGAGACTGCAGAAACAGTTATCATGAGATTTAACATTTTTTGAAGGTGACTGTCAACAGCTGCTAAGTCTTTTTTATGAAATACATGACACGCAGCTAGCTGTCTCTATGTCCTTCATCATCACTACCTTTTTCGGTTAATAATAATCGTCACAGTATAAAAAGTTCATGTATTTTTTACGTATCGTGTCATGTATCAATATGATAATAGAGTCCCATCACAACTGCTGTACATAAAAAAAGGTGTCCTTACTCAGGAGCTGGTGTGCAAGAAGTGAGCTAATGGTCCGTTATAGGACTCGCGTTCGGGAGAATGACGGTTCAACCCCGCGTCCGGCTATCCTGATTCAGGTTTTCCGTGATTTCCACTAAATCACTTCAGGTAACGGCCGCCTTCCTTCCCCATCCTTCACTAACACGTTGAGCTCGATGACTTCGCCGTTCGGTCCCCTACCCCAAATCAACCAATGATCCGTTATAATTGTGCTTTCATATCGGATACACCACTTTTTGAGTGAGGGTACTTTTTTTTTTTTTTTTTTTTTTTGCAGCAGTTCTGATGGGGTTCGGTTATCAACGTTGCAATATTTATACGACATGATATGATAGTTAAATAATAAATTAACTTTTTACCCGAAACCAGTGGTGATAATAAAGGACATACAGACAGTTGTCTGCGAAGTTGTCATGAGGTTTTGGCGATTATCGTTCATATTGTCTGAAATAAATACGCAGGAACAATGCGAATGGATGAATGGGAATGAAATCAGTGTATATTCAGTGACATATAATGATTCCAGAATGAGATTTTCACTCTGCAGCGGAGTGTGCGCTGATATGAAACTTCCTGGCAGATTAAAACTGTAAAGTTTGGAAGGTAGGAGACGAGATACTGGCAGAAGTAAAGCTGTGAGTACCGGGCGTGAGTCGTGCTTCGGTAGCTCAGTTGGTAGAGCACTTGCCCGCGAAAGGCAAAGGTCCCGAGTTCGAGTCTCGGTCGGGCACACAGTTTTAATCTGCCAGTAAGTTTCACATATAATGATATTGGTTCAGACTGTTGAGATGTGCTTACTATGTAGTATAATAAATACGTTGTGACGAATGAAAATTTGTGCCACACCAGGACTCGAACCCGGGTTTCCCACTTATCACTAACAGTCAGCAGTTATTTCTCTGTTGTTTTTTACGGGTCTCCTTCCTGCCGCATCCTTCCCATGCGTCAACGAATATTGGCGTCCTCGGCATGGCTTCAGACGCCATTAAACAAAATTTCTCTTCTTCAGAAAAAGTAATTATTTTCTGATTGATTTACAGACTGAGAAATAGCAATGAACATACATATTTGCATTCTTCATAAAAACGCAATTGCTTCGTAGTAAATTAAACAGTTTCTTCTTCAGTTAAATACATTTAAATACATTATTCTTTTTAAAGTAATAGGATCTTCATAACAAGTAATTTTTTTTCGCTGTTGATCTTCAAAAAGAGAAAATAAATAATAAAATATACTTGATTCTGCATTAAATTATCATATTCCACATAGAAGAAATAAATAAAAAAATATATGAACTGCTTCTGTTTTTGAAGTCCTTAATATGTGTTACTGAATTGACGTGAATGGTTCAAATGGCTCTGAGCACAATGGGACTTAACATCAATGGTCATCAGTCCCCTAGAACTTAGAACTACTTAAACCTAACTAACCTAAGGACATCACACAATACCCAGCCATCACGAGGCAGAGATAATCCCTGACCCCGCCGGGAATCGAACCCAGGAACCCGGGCGTGGGAAGCGAGAACGCTACCGCACGACCACGAGATGCGGACAATTGACGTGAATTACGTAAGTGTCTAATCACTTGCATAAAGTAAATTAAAGAGAGCTGAAACCAAATTTAAAATACGCAGCGCACAAGTTCATTGACTTTGGTAACATTCTTTACACTGAAGTAGTTAGTACGTGGACTTCGTCGTCTTTCAGCAGCTATAGTGACAGAATGTCGGCCTCCTTCCAACAAAATGTTTTCGCATTAGAGGAAAAAGTTGATGACTGAAATTTCACGATAAGATTACGCCGCAACGAGGAAGGTCTTTGGTTTAATGATGTCCACCCTCTTTCCCCTATTTCGCAATAATACAAAACGAGCTGCACTTCCCTGAACTTTTTCGATGTCCTCCGTCATCCGCATCTGATGCAAATTCCACACCTCGCAGCAGTACTCCAAAAGAGGACAGACAAGAGTGGGGTAAGCAGTCTTTGTAGTAGACTTGCTGCATTTTCTGTGTGTTCTGCCAATAATTCACAGTCTTCGGTTTGCGTACCCCACAACATTATTTGTGTGATCGTTCCAATTTAAGTTATTCGTAATTTCGTGTAGTACTTAAGTGGCTGACTTCACATTTTTCATTATTTAGTGTCACCAACCTCTTTTAGCACCATACGGGTATCTTGTCTAAATCATTTTGTTATTGATTTTTGTCATGTGATGACTTTACAAGACGGGAAATGACAGCATAATGTGCAAACAATCCAAGAGGATTGCTCAGGTTGTCTCCTATGTCGTTTATGTAGGTCAGGAACGGCAGAGGGCGTATAATACTTCTTGGGGAACACTTTCTGTTGATGACTACGAACTCCGATATTTCTGACAGGGACTCACGAATCCAGACGCATAACTGGGGCAATATTCCGTAGGCAATTTGATTTGAAGACGCTTGTGAGGACCTGTATCACAGCCTTCTGGAAATCTAGAAATATGGAATAAATTTTGAGAGCCCATGTCGATAGCACTCATTTTTTCTTGTGGATAAATAACTAGTTGTTTTTCACAAGAACGATGTTTTCTGAATTTATTCTATTTGTCAATAAATCTTTTTTTTTTTTCGTTGTAATTCATAATGTTCGAATACATTATCTGTTCTAAAATCCTACTACGAATCGACGGCAGTGATATGGATCTGCGGTTCAGGGGATTACTCCTGTTACCTTTCTTGAATATTGGTGTGACCTGTGCGACTTCCCAGTCTTCGGGTACGGGTCTTTCGTCGAGCGAGCTGTTGTATGTGTGTGTTAAGTATGGAGCTATTGCATTAGCATACTCGGAAAGGAACTTAATTGGTATACAGTCTGGATCAGAACAATTGTTTTTATTAAGTGATTTAAGATGCTTCGCAACACTTAGGATATATAGTAAGTTACTCATGTACGCAGCTGTTCTTGATTCGAATTCTGGAATATTTACTTCGTCTTCTTTGGTGAAAGAATTTTGGAAAACAACGCTTAGTAACTCCATTTTAGTGGCACCATCATCGGTAATATTACCAGTGACACTGAGAAGTTAAGGTATTGATTGCGTCTTGCCGCTGGTGTTTGTAAACGACCAGAAACTCGTTGGATTTTCTGTCAGATACTGAGACAGATTTTCGTTGTGGAATATTCGTTATTGTTTTATTTGCCTTATTAACCGCTCTATTCCTTCCAAATAAGCTACGGGAAAAAATGCAATTAAAAAAAAAGCAGAATTTGTTCGGGAATCGAACACGGGTTCTCCGCTTCCCAGCCAAATGCCTTGGTCGCTACGTCAAGGGCTTTTTTGTTCACCAGCACGTACAGTATAGTTGCGTAAGGTATAAAATGACATGTGGTGCAGTTCAATCACATTCCTCGAAACACAATAATAGGTCGTAGAGAGGGAGGCCAACAATTGACATTTGGTAAATTTCGCCAGTGTTAAGAAAGCTTTCGAAACCAAACATGTAAAGGGAAAGCATATGCCTTCAGTCACAAATCGTCGCCTTTGTTACAAAGAACGATGCATCTGGATCCCGGAAGATCATCTTCAAGTACTTAATATACCATTTCCTCATCATTTGCACATGGTAGAGCAGATACGTCTATTTCTGTCACAAATCGTCGCCTTTGTTACAAAGAACGATGCATCTGGATCCCGGAAGATCATCTTCAAGTACTTAATATACCATTTCCTCATCATTTGCACATGGTAGAGCAGATACGTCTATTTCTGTCATCAGTTGTAAAGATGGTATACTGGATTCCTTTCATATTATCAACATTTCGAATAATTAAGAACTTAACAAAAAAATAAGATTCCAAAACGTTAATATGTAAAAGAAAATTCAGTGTAATGTATTAAATTCGTATTTTCACTACGTAAATCATCCATGAGACTGTACAACATATTGGGAGCTGCCACGTACAAATAATGACAAAATAATAATATTATGTTAAGCATTTGAGGATGAGTCTTTACGGCTGGAAATGCAACGTGATTTGTACGAAAATCAAAATTTGTGACTGAAGACGGATTTATTTGCCTTTTGTGTTTCATGGATGTAAATCAGTCATGGCTTCAGCTATGCAACTACTGCAACACGTTAGTTCTAACTGCTAGAAGAGACTGAACTCTGCGCTGATTAAGGATCTCTAACACTATGCGAGGAACAGCACTACCACCCGTCCAGGTGTGTTTATGCCTGATGAGGGGCATTGTTCGCCACGAATATAATCACACTGGGTTACGGACAACGCCCACATTACATTACCTCTTCCCTTCGACACAGCGCCTTTGTGAACAGGGAATGCAAACCAACCTTCGCTTTGAGATACAAACGAAAAGTCCTCAATCTGTGGTTATTACCGATTTCAAAAGACTGTTTATCCCTCAGACTTTTGCTGTCTGTGCCCCATATTTGACGCAATTTCCCTTGTGTCTCATGAATAAAGTTCTAAAATGAAAAATGGACATCGCACAAGAATTCTCTTGCCTTAGAGGAACTCACCAATTGATGAAATCTGCTAAGTAAAAACACTCAGGCACTGCTTAGAAATCAACTGAAGAATGTGAGGCTGAACACGAATAGCTACACAAACACAAATATCGCACTTATCATAACTGGGATTCAGTCATGTAAAACTCTTTGAAGGACATCATGTTTACGCGAGTGACTGTTAAACTTTTTATTTCCACTATTGCAAATTCGGCCTTAGGCTGTTATCAAGTGCAGCTCAAATACAAAATGTTTAGAAAATATTTTACAAAAATCGGCCGATTACATGTGTATATGTCGTTGTCATTTGCTGTTATATACATTCGTAACGCTGCTAAGTAGTGCGAGCACACATGTCCATATATCGTAAAACAGCACAGTCTGTACATACATATGTTTGTTCCACCATCACTAAAAACTTTTTGCACTAAACCACAGTTGCGAACGACTGTTTTGGCGCGTAAACGGATTACATATATTATTCTTGTTCTGAGTACAGCGCCATTGCAGTCCAACGACTGTACTAGCAAGCATGGAGTTATGCACTCGTTTTACAATTATGGAACTTACTAGATTTTCCTACACAACCTGCTCTTAATGTTAGAAGGGTGTAGGAACAGGATATAATTTATTTCGTTAAAGTTTGTTTTTTTTTTTTTAATATATATCGTAGTTAAAATACGTGAAGATTTTACATCGTTTTACAGAACTGTAGGTATTATTTTGTACGTAGTATAATTTTGTATGTTGCCTACTCTTAATGTTAAATTGGTATAGGTTGTTTGTTTCGTCGTAGGTTTTTAATACAGCACAATTAAAATCGCAGAGATTCTCATATTGTCCCACATAACCTCAGGCACTTTCTTGATCAGCAGCACGCTCCTACACAACCACCTTCGTTTAATTAAAACACAGTTGGAGTGACACTCTGCCAACTTTACACATATTTTAAGCACACAGATTGATCATCGACATATAGGTATAAAATCAGGTAAATATAAGATGTAGTATTAAAGGCAATCGTCGTTACATAAGTAAATTAGTACACAAGTAGTGTACATTGTCGTTTTGACGAGATTTCGTCGTTTTATGAAACTTGTAATATAATATTTTTTTATTACTTTAGCCTAAGCAGTGGATATTGGCTATGTTCATCTATAGAACAGTGTTTTTTGCATTCATAATTGGGTGCATAAAATTGGAAACTTAGTGCCATATGTCTACAGATATCAATAGAGTTTGATGACTACGTACATTCTTAATACTGCTTTTTTACCTGAGCTGCTATTTGTGGGTACATCGTAAGATCGAGTAAAAATTATCTAGGTATCGTTTATTTCTCAAGTTGGTTGGTCATTTAAAAGGTTATCAGGAATATTTTTGTAGTGATTGTATATTTCCATGTCTTCAAGGGCGCTAATGACTCTGCCTTTGGATACAGCGTGTAGTACTGTCAGGGCTGAATCTATGTTACTAACAGTGTGTTTGTTTTCGCTTAAGTGTTTGCTAAACGTAGAGATTGTATTTTCGGTTTGTCTAACGTGTTCTTTAAATCTATCTGCAAATGTTCTCCCTGTCTGCCCGATGTAGCATTTCTCGCAAGTCTCGCATTCTATTTTATAAACCCCAGATTTTGTAAATTGGTTAGTTTTACTATAGTTGTGTATTAGCTAGGGTGTTATTAGTGTGGAAACTGATTTTAACAGGGGTTATCTTAAAGGCCTGCGCAATTATATCTGATACTGTGCCCATGTATGGTAAAGTAGCATACTTTTTCTTTTTGCGCGAATTATACTCTCTTTAGCCGGCCGAAGTGGCCGTGCGGTTAAAGGCGCTGCAGTCTGGAACTGCAAGACCGCTCCGGTCGCAGGTTCGAATCCTGCCTCGGGCATGGATGTTTGTGATGTCCTTAGGTTAGTTAGGTTTAACTAGTTCTAAGTTCTAGGGGACTAATGACCTCAGCAGTTGAGTCCCATAGTGCTCAGAGCCATTTGAACCATTTTTTATACTCTCTTTCTAACGTACTTTCGCTATTTAGGCCTGTATTTCCTCTTTTAACTTTAGGTTCATATAGATCCTTAGCTATTTTGGTTTGTACACAAGCGACCTGCCAAGTATGAGCCGCAATCGGTTGGTCGTGTCCGAGGCCTTCTCCTTGAGAGTGTGCCTCGTCTCCTTTTCCCACCACCCCGTTACGTTTTCTAAGAAGCCATTGCGCCTCAACTAGAGACCATTAATTTCATACGAAAATAATCTACCCAAGACTGATAAAGTTTCTTCACAGCCACATTCCTATCCCCAGCAACCTGTGTTTTCAAGTTTCCTATTGTTCATCATTCATTGCCATACAACAGTAGTCCAAAGAAAAGTTTTAGGAACCGCTTTTTCATCACTGTTTTTATTTTTAATTACATTTATTCACTGTCTCTCTTCGTGGTCATTACTTGTTTGAGAGGTCCTCTTTTCTTAGTTTTTCGGTGCATCTGGTATCTGTAATAGTAATGCTTGGTTGTTGGAACAGTTTTGCTTATTGATTCCCAAAGTTACCTAATATTATACTAACCTGTGGTTACCCTTTACTGTTTTTGCAACAATCATAACTTTTGTCTTCCTTTGGTTAACTTCTTGGTCTCGTACTTACGTGCCGTTCACCTGTTTGAGAATCTTAAGCAGCATACTTTGTTGCTGTGTCTTCGAGGATCCCCTCTAACGGTTTGTTCTTATTGGTTGCTTGTGTCGGCACTATTTATGTGGCGTAATCGGCATCAAAACTCAATTAATTTTTCCGTCGCCTTTCTCGTCTTCGACATTTTGCAGCCACAGAGAGCTAAATACGTAATCTGTTTGTCTACATTTCCTAATGGCCTCCAGTGACCAAAAAAAAAAAAAATTGAATTCCAGTATTTCATAAAATTACTGACCGAATTTAAAAATTTAAAAAGCTGTCATAATCTGCTGTTTAAGAGGTATAATCTTGCGTTAAAGATTTATCGCAATAATTATTAAAGTGAGAAACTGTGTATACATCTTGAGGTAGCATAGCTCGCGGCGCGCTCATTGCTCAGATAACATTCATCCAATATTTGAGAATGAGAGCATTTAGCGACTTCCAACAAACTTTACACATAATTTTAAGCCCTTTTCGAAAAATGAAAGGAAAAAAGCTTATTGTTTTCTACATTTTCGCTGTCCTGCCATAAAAATTCAGCACCAGGGATGACGTTTGAGTTATTTTCACTACTAATTCTACACTGGTGTCAAAAATTAAAGCAACAAACCTCTATTTCCCCGACGTGTGACTAATTCACGATATAATCGTACAAACTGCCATCAGATATCCTTACGATCGTGTTCTGTACGGAAGATGGCATTTCGGTAACGGACAACCACGCCAACGTTGATGTCAGGGCACCCATCAAATTGGGTAATGTTTGCTGAGTAGTCCCATATCCGTAATCGCTGTGTACCCGGTCACAGTATAGCACAGAGAAGAGGCGTAGCAGCCTGTCTGCGGTGGAGGGCCATAGGACAAATGGAAGCAGGACAGTCGCAAACTGATGTGGTCATTGGCTTAATGTGAACCGTGCTGTTGTTTCTCGGATGTGGTGACAGTTTATAGAAAGTATTGGTTAAAAACAGTCTTGGTTGCAATTTTAGTTTTTTTTTTTTCCAGCGACGCGTTTCGCCTTATTTAGGCATCTTCAGGTTATCTAAATAGAAAACAGAACAAATACAACTACACTCCTGGAAATGGAAAAAAGAACACATTGACACCGGTGTGTCAGACCCACCATACTTGCTCCGGACACTGCGAGAGGGCTGTACAAGCAATGATCACACGCACGGCACAGCGGACACACCAGGAACCGCGGTGTTGGCCGTCGAATGGCGCTAGCTGCGCAGCATTTGTGCACCGCCGCCGTCAGTGTCAGCCAGTTTGCCGTGGCATAAGGAGCTCCATCGCGGTCTTTAACACTGGTAGCATGCCGCGACAGCGTGGACGTGAACCGTATGTGCAGTTGACGGACTTTGAGCGAGGGCGTATAGTGGGCATGCGGGAGGCCGGGTGGACGTACCGCCGAATTGCTCAACACGTGGGGCATGAGGTCTCCACAGTACATCGATGTTGTCGCCAGTGGTCGGCGGAAGGTGCACGTGCCCGTCGACCTGGGACCGGACCGCAGCGACGCACGGATGCACGCCAAGACCGTAGGATCCTACGCAGTGCCGTAGGGGACCGCACCGCCACTTCCCAGCAAATTAGGGACACTGTTGCTCCTGGGGTATCGGCGAGGACCATTCGCAACCGTCTCCATGAAGCTGGGCTACGGTTCCACACACCGTTAGGCCGTCTTCCGCTCACGCCCCAACATCGTGCAGCCCGCCTCCAGTGGTGTCGCGACAGGCGTGAATGGAGGGACGAATGGAGACGTGTCGTCTTCAGCGATGAGAGTCGCTTCTGCCTTGGTGCCAATGATGGTCGTATGCGTGTTTGGCGCCGTGCAGGTGAGCGCCACAATCAGGACTGCATACGACCGAGGCACACAGGGCCAACACCCAGCATCATGGTGTGGGGAGCGATCTCCTACACTGGCCGTACACCACTGGTGATCGTCGAGGGGACACTGAATAGTGCACGGTACATCCAAACCGTCATCGAACCCATCGTTCTACCATTCCTAGACCGGCAAGGGAACTTGCTGTTCCAACAGGACAATGCACGTCCGCATGTATCCCGTGCCACCCAACGTTCTCTAGAAGGTGTAAGTCAACTACCCTGGCCAGCAAGATCTCCGGATCTGTCCCCCATTGAGCATGTTTGGGACTGGATGAAGCGTCGTCTCACGCGGTCTGCACGTCCAGCACGAACGCTGGTCCAACTGAGGCGCCAGGTGGAAATGGCATGGCAAGCCGTTCCACAGGACTACATCCAGCATCTCTACGATCGTCTCCATGGGAGAATAGCAGCCTGCATTGCTGCGAAAGGTGGATATACACTGTACTAGTGCCGACATTGTGCATGCTCTGTTGCCTGTGTCTATGTGCCTGTGGTTCTGTCAGTGTGATCATGTGATGTATCTGACCCCAGGAATGTGTCAATAAAGTTTCCCCTTCCTGGGACAATGAATTCACGGTGTTCTTATTTCAATTTCCAGGAGTGTATTTAAGAATCGCGATCGCGTTGTGCAGACTTGGTTAACCTATAAGCATGTATAAACAGATCACCTACTGAAAGAGCAAATACCTTAATTTGGTATTTCTTAAGAATCCTTTAGTCAGTGTAGCCAAGGGCATCGTCGAATATATCAGGCCAACATCGCCTTCGTTAAACTCAGTAAAAGCTAGAAACGCGTTATGCAGATCTTGGTGCCTCTCGCGTCCATCTAGAAAAGGTAATGATTTTTCTATTTTATATTTCTAGTTTTTACTGAGTTTAACGAAGGCGATGTTGGCCTGATATTTTCGACGATGCCCTTTGGCTACACTGCTAAAGAATCAGGGGGATGGGAAGTTTACTAGTAGGGCTTTAAACGAAAACATTCGAGCTGATTGTGGCAGAATACTTTAGGATTTTTTTTTTAAGTCGCTGAATTATGCACGAATAATCGACAAAGCGGATGGTCAGGAGCTTGGTGGGTCTCGGTGCAGTGCAGCTGGTCAGCAGTGTACAGAGTGTGTGTCGTGTTGCAGGAGCGTGATGCTGCAGTCGTCGCTGCAGGGCCTGCCGCCGCTGCCGCGCAGCCTGTCGGCGGCCTCCACCCCCACGGCCGCCCCCAGCGCGGCCCCTGCGCCCGCCCCCGCCGCCCCCGGCCGCCAGCTGCCCGCGGTGCCGCGGCAGGCGCGTCTCCAGGCTCCGCCCCCGCCGCCGCTCAGCCTGCCCGGCCGCGCGCCGCCCCCCGCCCCGGCACCATCTTTGCCCCCGGCGCAACCGCCTCCGCCGCCCCCAACACACCGCAAGACGCCGCCCGTCACTGGCCTGGACGCACAGCTGGCCATACTGCGCAACGAAATGGTGAGTTGTGCCGCTGCAGCGTGTCACTATTGGTGATTTATCTCGTCACCTTCCTATATTTAAACCTTACTAAAACTCCCTAGATCCAGATCTCTAACAACCTTGAAAGTTTTTTTTTTTTATATCATTATTCGTTTCCAAGATACAGAGGTTCAAAGTTACCCTACTTGTACACGTAAAACACGAACGTAAAATCCAGTGTGAAGCGGGAGCGTAGTTTATAAAATGACGTAGCACGGAGAAATAAGCTGGTAGTTGTCTCTGTTATCAGCGGGATGGTTCTGGGAACCCCATATTGTTGTGTTGAAAACACATGCAAAATTTTTGTGCACACAAAATCCAGTCTGAGATGTAAAATTATATAGATTTGCATTATTTCTATTTCACATAAGTAAACCATCGAAATTTTACATAAAATTCTTTTCATATGAAGTAGTGTAAAGAAGGGGATCAGCGGAGAAATGTTCCTATCGCATAACAAGAAAAGGCAACAACGCTCCTACCTCATTGTACCTTCCTCAGCACCTTTAAAAAATTTCCCAAATATTTTGGCATGCGAACACATTCAAATTATCATTGGGAGAAAAGGTGTTCGTTGCAAATAAGCGTGTAATTACTTTTCACTATAGAATCTATTGTAGGCAGCTTTTTAAACAGTTGGATGTACTGACAACAGACAGTAGATCTGCACTCTTTCGATGGTTGTTGTCAGCAAAGAATCATAGCTAGGAAACAAAAGTAACCTTCATAAATAAGTTGAAGGAATAATGATGTACAATGTCCATCACTCATCCTTTGGGACAGAAAGGAGTGGGATTTGCAGCAACACAGTGTGCCCCCTTTGTGTACATGAAAATTACCCAGTAAGGTGGATGGAGTATCCAGGCTTCCTGTAATTACGATAGCAAATGGAGGCTGTGGTCGCATATGCGCACACGGAATAAGTCCTTGCAAGCCGTGAACGCGAGGGCGCTCGCGAGCAGTTGCGCCGTGGCTTTGTCGCCTTATCGCGGCCGGCATTCTACTTTCCTCTTTATCACCGGCGGAGAGAATTATGCGCAGACCCGCGGAAGGAAACCGCTCCTGACGAAACGACCGGCGGTTGCGACACGTTGAGCCGCGCAGCGCGACGCGACGCGAAATTCCACCCGCGTTCTCTGTTCTCCTGGCTCTTCCAGTCTCCTAATACCAGCAGTAAGCAGCAGGCGATGGAAGATCTCAGACCTTGCGTGATGATATACCGCCTTCCCTTTTCAGACACCATTTATTTGGCCGCTAGGAACCACCCTGCCCCACCAAAATTCTTTAAAGAGTCGAACTCACATACATAAATAGCTTAAAATGTCTGATTACAAGTGTGGTAACGCGTTAAATACAAATAGTTCAAATGGCTCTGAGCACTATGGGACTTAACATCTGAGGTCATCAGTCCCCTAGAACTTAGAACTACTTAAACCTAACTAGCCTAAGGACATCACACACAGCCATGCCCCGAGACAGGATTCAAACCTGCGACCGTAGCGGTCGCGCGGTTCCAGACTGTAGCGCCTAGAACCGCTCGGCCACTCCGGCCGGCCGTTAAATACACTGAAGTGCCAAAAAAACTGGTATAGGCATATTCAAATACAGAGATATGTAAACAGGCAGAATACGGTCCTGCAGTCGCCAACGCCTATATAGGACAACAATAGTCTGGCGCAGTATATACAGGGTGTTACAAAAAGGTACGGCCAAACTTTCAGGAAACATTCCTCACACACAAATAAAGAAAAGATTTTATGTGGACATGTGTCCGGAAACGCTTAATTTCCATGCTAGAGCTCATTTTAGTTTCGTCAGTTTCCTCGATTCACCGCCAGTTGGCCCAATTCAAGGAAGGTAATGTTGACTTCGGTGTTGACATGCGACTCATTGCTCTACAGTACTAGCATCAAGCACATCAGTACGTAGCATCAACAGGTTAGTGTTCATCACGAACGTGGTTTTGCAGTCAGTGCAATGTTTACAAATGCGGAGTTGACAGATGCCCATTTGATGTATGGATTAGCACGGGGCAATAGCCGTGGCGCGGTGCGTTTGTATCGAGACAGATTTCCAGAACGAAGGTGTCCCGACAGGAAGACGTTCGAAGCAATTGATCGGCGTCTTAGGGAGCACCGAACATTCCAGCCTATGACTCGCGACTGGGGAAGACCTAGAACGACGAGGACACCTGCAATGGACGGGGCAATTCTTCGTGCAGTTGACGATAACCCTAATGTCAGCGTCAGAGAAGTTGCTGCTGTACAAGGTAACGTTGACCACGTCACTGTATGGAGAGTGCTACGGGAGAACCAGTTGTTTCCGTACCATGTACAGCGTGTGCAGGCACTATCAGTAGCTGAATGGCCTCCACGGGTACACTTCTGCGAATGGTTTATCCAACAATGTGTCAATCCTCATTTCAGTGCAAATGTTCTCTTTACGGATGAGGCTTCATTCCAACGTGATCAAATTGTAAATTTTCACAATCAACATGTGTGGGCTGACGAGAATCCGCACGCAATTGTGCAATCACGTCATCAACACAGATTTTCTGTGAACGTTTGGGTAGGCATTGTTGGTGATGTCTTTATTGGGTCCCATGTTCTTCCACCTACGCTCAATGGAGCACGTTATCATGATTTCATATGGGATACTCTACCTGTGCTGCTAGAACATGTGCCTTTACAAGTACGACGCAACATGTGGTTCAAGCACAATGGAGCTCCTGCACATTTCAGTCGAAGTGTTCGTACGCTTCTCAACAACAGATTCGGTGACCGATGGATTGGTAGAGGCGGACCAATTCCATGGCCTCCACGCTCTCCTGACCTCAACCCTCTTGAGTTTCATTTATGGGGGCATTTGAAAGCTCTTGTCTCCGCAACCCCGGTACCAAATGTAGAGACTCTTTGTGCTCGTATTGTGGACGGCTGTGATACAATACGCCATTCTCCAGGGCTGCATCAGCGCATCAGGGATTCCATGCGACGGAGGGTGGCTGCATGTACCCTCGCTAACGGAGGACATTTTGAACATTGTGTTTGAAGTCACGCTGGTACGTTCTGTTGCTGTGTGTTTCCATTCCATGATTAATGTGATTTGAAGAGAAGTAATAAAATGAGCTCTTAACATGGAAAGTAAGCGTTCCCGGACACATATCCACATAATATATTTTCTTTCTTTGTGTGTGGGGAATGTTTCCTGAAAGTTTGGCCGTACCTTTTTGTAACACCCTGTAGATAGGTTACTGCTACTAAAATGGCAGGTTATCAAGATTTAAATGACTTTGAACATGGTGTTAAAGTCGGCGCTCGAGCGAGGGTCACAGCATCCCGAGACACCGATGAAGTGGGAATTTTCCCGTTCGACCATCTCTCGAGTGTACTGTGAATATTAGGAATCCGGTAAAACATCAAATCGGCATCTCTGCGGCCAGAAAAAGATCCTGCAATAACGGAACCAACAACGACTGAATAGAGTCGTTCAACGCGACAGAAGTGCAACACTTCCGCAAATTGCTGCAGATTTCAATGCTGGGGGCCACCAACAGGTGTCAGCGTGCGAACCATTCGACGAAACATAATCGATATGGGCTTTCGGAGCCAAAGACCCGCTCGTGTACCCTTGATGACTGCACGGCACGAAGCTTTATGCCTCGCCTTGGCCCGTCAACACCGATATTGGCATGTTGGTGACTAGAAACATGTTGCCTGGTCGGACGAGTTTCGCTTCAAATTGTATCGAGCGGATGGACGTGTACGGGTATGGAGACGACCTCATGAATCCATGGACTCTGCTTGTCAGCAGGGACTGTTCAAGCTGGTGGACGCTGTATAATGATGTGGAGCGTGTGCAGTTGGATTGGTATGGGACCCACGATACACCTAGATGCGACTCTGACAGGCGACACGTATGTGAGCATCCTGTCTGATCACCTGCATCTATTCATGTTCATTGTGCATTCCGACGGACTTGGGCAATTCCAGCAGGACAATGCAACACCCCAAACGTCCAGAATTGTTACAGAGTGACTCCAGGAACACTCTTCTGAGTTTAAACACTTTCGCTGGCCACCAAACTCCCAAGACATGAACATTGTTGAGCACGTTTGGGATGCCTTGCAACATGCTCTTCAGAAGAAACCTCAACCCCCCTCCCCCCCCCCCCGTACTCTTGCGGTTTTATGGACAGCCATGCAGGATTCGTGGTGTCAGTTCCCTTCAACACTTCTTCAGACATTAGTCGAGTCCATTCCATGTCTGCGTGCTCGCGGGGATCCTACACGATATTAGATAGGTGTACCACTTTCTTTGGCTCTTCCGTGTATTTGATATCATACGAGATCTGTTCAAAAAATTCCGAAACATTCGTAATTTCGCGCCAATGGTCTGTTGGAGTGAAAAGCGGTTGGCATCCCTGCACACACCTTTGTGTAGTTTCATTATTTAAGATCTGTTAGTTACTATTCAGTGCTGTATTGAGTAGAACGTTGTGTCGAACAGTTTGCGAATTTCTAGATGGCAGAGTTAGAGGGACAAGGCGTCTGCATTAAATTTTGCGTGAAACAAGAAACCTTTTCAGATACACCAAGGAAGTCTGCAGTGATGAGAGCTTAAGGTGTACTCGGTGTTACAGATGGTTCACACGGTTTAAAAATGACCGGACGTAAGTTGAAGATGACTCTTGTTCAGGACATTCTTCGAAGTCTACCGAGACGTTCACGTCAGGAGCGTGAACGGAATTGTACGTGGCAATCGAAGACCGACAGTTCGAGAGATTGCAGAAGAATGTAACTTTTCAGTTGGATCATGTCATGGCAATCACCAATTTGGTACTGGAGGGCAGCGTGGAGGGTAAAAATCGTAGAGATGAATACACTAAGCAGATTCAGAAGGATGTAGGCTTCAGTAGGTACTGGGAGATGAAGAAGCTTGCACAGGATAGAGTAGCATGGAGAGCTGCATCAAACCAATCTCAGGACTGAAGACAACAACAACAACATGTCATGGTACCCTGACACAGCATCCTGGAATGCATCGTTTTGTCGTCCAGCGGCTCATGAGTCAAGACCAGAAAGACCTTCGCCTCGCAATCTGTGAAGAGCTTTTGGATATCGCAAATGGGCCGCGCTGGGTAACCCGCGGTCTCAGGCGCCTTGTCACGGTCCACGCGGCGTCCCCCGACGGAGGTACGAATCCTCCGTCGGGCATGGGTGTGTGTGTTGTCCTTAGCGTAAGTTTTAGTGTAAGTTAGATTAAGTAGTGCGTAAGCTTAGGGACTGATGACCTCAGTAGTTTGGTCCCATAAGCCCGTACCGAGCGAGGTGGCGCAGTGGTTAGACATTGGACTCGCATTCGGGAGGACGACAGTTCAATCCCGTGTCCGGCCATCCTGATTTAGGTTTTCCGTGATTTCCCTGAATCGCTCCAGGCAAATGCCGGGATGGTTCCTTTGAAAGGACACGGCCGACTTCCTTCCCCGTCCTTCCCTAATCCGATGAAACCGATGACCTCGCTGTCTGGTCTCCTTCCCCAAACAACCCAAACCCCATAAGCCGTTACCACAAATTTCCAAATATCGCATATCAGAACGAGATGTTTCTTAAGAAAATCATAACTGGTGATGAGACGTGGTCTATGGTTATAACGTTGAAGGCAAGGTTGAATCTTCAGAATGGATCGGGAAAGGTTCTCCAAGACCAAAAAACGCTCGTCAGGTCATATTAAATGTCAAAGCCATGGTGATAGTTTTCTTCCACTTTGAAGGATTAGTTCATTATAATTCGTGTCACAGGGTGAAACTGTTAATCGATGGTAATATCGGTACGGGTTGTGACGTCTGCGAATAAATCTGAAAAGGAAACGGCCTGAAATGTGGCGAGACAATTCATGGCTCTTATATCACGATAACGCACCCGCACATTCATCCCTGTTGGTGCTGCCTCATCCTCCGTACTCTACAACCTCGCCCCTGAGGATTTTTTTTTATTTCCAAAGGTGAAAATCCCATCGAAAGGGCGAAGATTTGCAACGATAAACGAGATAAAAGAAAATTTGCAGACGGCTTTTAGTGCGATCCAGCAAGAGGCGTACCAAGACTACTTCCGGAATTGGAAACGGCTTTGGGAGCGATGTATCGATTGCGGAGGAGAGTATTTCGAAGGAGACCATGCGCAATAAGTAAAAGGTAAGCGAAGAAATATTTTGTGGGTAAAATTCGGGAATTTTTTGAACATTAGTGGGTTTACCTGCCGCGTCAAATTCGGATAAAATTCCAAGCTTTCGGTGATTGCCCCCATCATCGTTGTCAGGGACTAAGAATGACAGCCATATTAGTAGTCATATTTGACATTATGTAAAACCTTTGCTAAGTGCGTCAATATTATCACATATTTCTGCTCGAAGTACACTGTCAGTTATGATGACTCCCATGTTTATGTTTCCAGTTCGGTAATCGTAGGCCATATCTGGAGTCGTATGAGAACTGCCTTCCAATACAGCTCTTTAAGGGTTCCGACCTCAATCGGTAAAAACAGAGTCCTAATTGGATGACTGTGTTGACCGTCTGTCTGTCCGTCAGTTAAGGCGAATGTTTCTCAGGATGGGGTGGAGATAGCAATTTGAAATTTATGTCTAATACTAATGTCTTGGCGGTGTAAAACATTCAAGCTTCGAAATCAGTTGAATCAAAAGGTACGGCAATTTGTGTCACATATTTTAATGGTCGCAAACTCGCTCATCAGCTTATCGTCGACCTAGAATCATGAAATTTTGCAAGAAGCAAGGTTCCACAGTACAAGTAAAGGAAAAAATCCGAGAATTATTAACTGGCAATTATATAATTTAAAAATTATTTTTTAGATATTTGTTGCCCGTCTGCTTGTCCGTCCATCTGTTAAGATAACCTTCTCTCAGGCACAGGTTGAGGTATCAAGTTGAAATTCACGTCAAACCCTAAGGTCTACGGTCCCTTGGCGGTGTGAAAAATTAAGTTTTTAAGTCACTGCAGTCAAAAGATACGGCCAGTTACATCGCATATTTTGATACTCGCAAACTCACTCATCAAAACCAATAGATGAACTGTCTATATACACAACGAAGTTTGTACGGAACGCTCAGAGCGCCAATCCGCCTAGCACCTGCCCGGATTTTTTTAATCTTGTAAACATTTCTATAACCGATATTGACAACTGTTTACATTTTTCTGACAAGCTATTTGTTTCCTAAACTATGTGTTGTACACCGCTGTAATTACCATAGGCATCTTCAGTGGTGTATATGGATACTGTTTGCAAAATGGACAGCGAATAGTCATGCTTGTTGCAGAAGTTTTATTGCAAGAATAACGAACATTTAGCAAGCAATAATCTGTTTTCCTTATGTTAATGATTAACGGAAACTACCTCGGCTGTATTTTTTGTTTTGTGTGACGATTGGTTTCGTTTCTTTGAACATCTTCAAGTTGCCGAGTTGTGCGGAAGTTTTCTATACGCAGCATGCCGTATCGGCTCGCCATACTTCCGCCAAGCGGTCGGCAGAATGAATACGATCAGAGTTCTTGGATGTTGCCTTTAACATTACATACGAAAGCCAGATCATCTACGTCTTAACTTCAGCACAATTCGGCAACCTGAAGATGTTCAAAGAGAGGAAGCCGCCCGTAACGCAGTAAATGTGTAAAAGTACAGCTGAGATGGTTTTCATTAAACGTTATCATAGTCAGCTGTGGGCTCAACATAATAAAGATTATTGTTTTCCTTATTTTCTGGGGTTGTAAGCGAGAAAAAGTTTAGAAAAGGTGTTTATAAAATAGAATGACCACGAGAAAAACTGCAAACTTTCAACCAGTTTCCCACGTGGGAGAAAGCTACTTGGCTTACAAATAATAAATTAGACGCTGGTCTGACACCCTTTGAAGACGCCTTGTAAAAAAGGCGAAAAGCGTCTGGGTGCATAAAGTAAAACAAAAAGTTACTGTGCAGCATGCAAAAGGCGTTCCTCATCTACTGCAATTTATATACAGGTGCTGCGAAAGTGGCCTCCAGGAAGAAAAAACTTACAGACTGTGCGACGTGGATTAACACTGCCTCGAAACGAGTACGCAGTTTCTAACTGCTGTACTTGGCTAGTTGTGTGAAACCTTTGATCTACACCCATGATAAAAACTATATACTTTATTTCAATGCACAAACATCGTACGAACTAAATAAACCTAGAAAATACAAATTTTTCTCTGTCATTTAATACAATGTAATATGGCGTAAATTTTAGCCTCTTCAAAGTATCCATCCTTTGGCCTTAGATTAGCTGTACAAACTCTTTGACATTTTGGAGTTAAGATTTTATAGTTTTTTCCAGATATTGCATTCGAACACGTCTGTAAATTGTTCTCTAGATCTTCAACATTAGGCAGCCTCAGTTTTCTGACCTTCCTGTCAATGTTACCCCGTAAGAGTTCAATAAGATTTATGTCAGGTGACTGACTTGACCAGATCATATTCTTCAGTTCCCCACATTTCTCTTTTATACTGACATACCCTCTGCACAATTTACAAGCATGTTTGGGATCATTGTCCTGCTGCAGAACAAACTCGACCAGATAGAATTACATTGTTGATCAGTATCCTGTGATGTCCTTCCTTCTTTAATTCTCCATAATTCCCGCTAGATCGTCGGCTTTTATCAGTCGCAAAAGATCCCCACATCATGACTGACGCTCCACGAAGTCGAAGCAAAAATATTCGATTATTGTTCCCAAATACCTGTACTTCATACTTAGATTAATTTGTGAATAACACTTTGGACCGTTGCTGCACGCTCCAGTTTTTATGTTGCTGTGCACATTGCAATCTCTTCACCTTATTTTATCTGCGTAATAAAAGTTTTTGACCCTGTAAACCATATTCACAAAAAACGGCGCTGCACTTTTGAGACAAAGATTGGAGCTGCTCGCATACTGTTTACTCTGACGTTTACTTTGTTTACGGAGTTACTCGGGATCTCCCAGATCGCGTAACGAACTGTCGATTGGGCTAAGGAAGCTTTTGTTGCCATTATTCTACTAGAATAGCCAACCTAATGCAGAGCTACAATTACAGCATGTTTTTCAATTCCAGTCTCCTGGTTCTGTCCCATTATGAAGTGATATAATGCGAAACTGATCGTGTATAAAAACTCACTGCTAGATCCACGCAAAGTACAGTAAAATACTACGGAGGCCTATATGAATAGAAAAGTCTTAAGTAAAGGAACGTCAATGTTGTTGATTTTCATCAGCATCCCACTATGCGAACAACCACTCAAATACACAACAGAGACGCTTCGTCATTAGATGTTTATACTTGTTTTATTATCAGAACGGGGATATGATGTAATATTATTCATGAATCCATAGTTGTAATAGGTGATCGAAAACTTTTGACCGGTAGTGCAATCAGTGCCGCTACGGTCGCAGGTTCGAATCCTGCCTCGGGCATGGATGTGTGTGATGTCCTTAGGTTAGTTAGGTTTAACTAGTTCTAAGTTCTAGGGGACTAATGACCTCAGCAGTTGAGTCCCATAGTGCTCAGAGCCATTTTTTTTGCAATCAGTGCAATCAGTAAATTATAACAGCGTTGTAAATTTTTATATTCGGTCAGTAATTATATGAAATACCGTACAATTATGAGAGTCAAGTGTATGTGAAAATGTGTTTGTTTATATGTATACCTGCTGAAGTCGATGACTTGCTCGACGTGTTTGTATTTTTTGTACCATCTCTGAGGGAAATGACGGACTGCAGAAGATCATAGACCTTTTCAGTCAGTATTTGGACCGTAGTTTTTTCTGCGGTGGCATAATTTATTAAGAGGTTTTGGGTGCTATTTAATTTCGATGAATTTCCTCGCAGTTGGGTAGGAGGAAGATTTCTTATTTTCATCTTCTTCATTTATGACTGAGTGAAAAGCCTCCCGGTCGAAGAAACCTCAACTGGGATTAGTTTTGTTTCTTCTTCTTATCATTGTGAGACTGGAAATGTAGTTCATGTTAAATTTCCGTCACATTTTGTAGAGACTGTCTGAAATACGATTGCTTAATTCGTTATTTTGCTGCATCATGCTGCTAAATCATCCCAAGACGTTGTGGGATCGTCTGTGGACGATCTCGTTGACTTCCTTATTATCTTGAGGCATCTGATGAAGTGAGTCTGATAGGGCTTCTAGAATGATGTCGGGAGGGAAAGAGTAGTTGAATTTTATTTGTAGGACCACTTTGTTGAAGCGATGCTTTGAATCCGTCAAGAAGTAACTGTCAAGCCCGAATCTGACACATTGTTCTTTGATTCTTTCCAGTACGTTTTTGGCGTCGAGGGTTTCGTGTCGAGAATTTGTGGGAGAGTAGTGACGTAGATTTCCAGCAGTATGCAGCATCCTCCGGTCAGTAGAATTCTTTTTGCGTGGCTTGTTGACAGGATGCGTACTTTGAGATCCATATTGGAGGACGGGGCGGACAAAGATTTTATGTGGAAGAAGAGACACTGTTTGGTGAACTCCACGTGTCCAGCGTATTTTAATGCGTTGCTTTTCTACACTTCTCTATTAGTTACCAAACTGTGAGCGTCGAGTTCCTGCTGTATGTAAAACTTCGTATACAAGGTATTTTACAATTCCTATGATAAGATTCTAGAGGCTGTAGAGGAGATTTAATAGATAAACGCCTGATAAGGAACACATTTCCGGAAATTTAAAGTTTGAATGTAAAATAAGTTTGAAGATCGCATCACCGTCAAATTTCTCTCTTCACGGTAACGACACAGCAGAGACAGTGAGGTTCTGACCTGTGAGTGGTACAAGAGGCCTTGGCATGGGCAGTGTTCCGAGACAGTTCTCGCTGTCAGGTTTCCGTCTGCGTGACGAAGGAAGTCCTCTTCAAAGCCGACAGTGCATCGCGTCCGTGCAGGAGCACAGTCAACGCCTCTCGTTGCGAACATATCAGTTTGTCGCAGTTGTTCTAGTCCGTGGAAACGCTTGTGATGGCACGATTACATCCGGAATTGACTATGGTACCCTCTTCTCTGATTGTATGTGTACCGTGAAGTGGGAGATTTGAAACTGATCTGATCTTCAAACTTATATTATATACAGACGAAGCATTTCCAAACTTGGCTTCCTCATCAAAACATGTACCAAGTGGCGCGTGGTCTTAGGCACCTTGCCACGGTTTGCGCGGCTCTCGCTGTCGGAGGTTCCAATCATCCTCGGACATGGGTGTATGTGTTGTAAATTAGTTAAAGTTAGATTAAGTAGTGTGTAAGCCTAGGGACCGATGGATGACATCAGCAGTTTCGTCCCATAGAAACTTACCACAAATTTCTAAATCTACTAAGTCCTCTCCACAACCCCTAGAAGCCTGTGGCAGTAGTTGTGAAAGCCCGCATCTCGTGGTCGTGCGGTAGCGTTCTCGCTTCCCACGCCCGGGTTCCCGGGTTCGATTCCCGGCGGGGTCAGGGATTTTCTCTGCCTCGTGATGACTGGGTGTTGTGTGCTGTCCTTAGGTTAGTTAGGTTTAAGTAGTTCTAAGTTCTAGGGGACTTATGACCTCAGCAGTTGAGTCCCATAGTGCTCAGAGCCATTTGAACCATTTTTGAAGTAGTTGTGAAACAACCTGCCTATTGGCTCATACAAATTATGAAATCGATGAACGTATAGCAATTTTTGTATGTAAAAAGATACTTTTTTTTACTGAGAAACGTACTACATGTACCTGCGAACTGTTCTCTACTAAATGTATTTCCGTTCTTGTCAAAATGATATTAACATGCTGCAATTTTAAACTCGACGAAATGTGAACATTTCATATGGGTGGTGTAACTGAGGTACTTCTGCTCGTTGTCCAGCAGTTCTTCCCAAAAACAGGATTCAGACGTAAAGTCCATTCAGCGTGCTACGTGGATTAAGTAACAGATACGCCTTTATACTTTCCATTGCATTTTTATTGCTTAAAGTGTCATAGGTGGCCCGTCGCAAAACCTCTGATAAACAGAGCTCTCTAGAGAGCCAACTCTATGATAAAGGCTTTTGAACAATTTCCCTATTGTTCACCACCGTTTTTTAGATACTACAATTAAAATTACGACATCAAGTTAATTTGACATACATACAAAACTGTTCAGATCCTCTAATCAATTTCAGACATACAGTTCGGCTAAAAAGCAATGATACCATAGAAGTTAACATCAGATATGGTGGACAGATAATGAATTTTATGCGAGGTCCGATTGGTCGCGAAATGGAAAACACTATGAAAATGAAAAATGTTTTATTTGCAACAGTTAGCTGCAACTTCCAGCTAGTTATCTACACAGTCGCCGATCTGATTTAGACATCTCTCGTAGCGTTTTACAAACTTTCCAACGCCCTCGTCACAGAAGACAGCCACCTGTGCTTTCCATCGATTCTCTACACTGGTCTACGGCTCGTTGTCTGTGCCGAAATGTTGTCTTCATAGCCAGTGATTCATGTGAGCAGAGATAAAACGCAGAGTGAACCCTTTACGGGCCGTATTGTGGTTGATCAAACACTTACCATCGAAAACGCTGCAGGAGCACCTTTATTGACCCTGCAGAATGCGGCCGAGAATTATCTTCAAGAAGGAAACGCATCACAATTATGTTATGTGGGCTGCATAGCTTCAGGCGATATTTCTCATCAGGCATTCGTACTTGGTGGGAGACACTATTGTTCTAGGCATCTTTGCGTGCTCACTGAGCGCTCAGAACTGAAAAGAGCGACCTGACGCGATCGACGGGCGTGCTAGAGACACTGCCCAACACATCTGCGCAAAGCTTTTTCGGATTTTCGCAGTGGTTTCCATTTCTCGACCGATCGGACCTTACTTTCCGAATAGCCCTCGTAGTTTCCTTATTTACATGAAGACGAAATGAAGCACAACTTTTCTACCATGTTTTCGATGTATATTTGTTTAATTACTTTGAAAATTAGTGACTTTCTTTGCATACGTTTTGTATACAAGTGGATAATAATAATTCGCATGTTATTTCAAAACTTTGTTTCATGTGTTTTGGCTAGCAGACGAAACTGAGTAGCACTACATTACTAGATTTCGTTGTATGGTAATTAGGACAGAATGCGATAATTTCAGAAGTTTCTATGAATTGACCAGATTCTATAGCTTTGATGTGTTGACGTTTCATAATCGTTTCCATTTTGTAATAACCACAAAGTAGAATTTCTGGTATTGGCATTATAATTATCTTGTTAATCAGGATCTGGACGATCACCTGCCCCTAAAGAACTAAGAGTTATTGCATCGATTAGTATACTTCCTAAAGTGGTCTGTTACGCATCAGAGGACAATTTCAAATCCCATGCTTTATTTCAGACAGTAAAATATCTAACTCTGTGTACGTTTTCATGTGGATTGAAGGAAGCAACGAGAGATGGGAGAGGGTAGAACGTAGCGGCGGCGGAGAGCCGTCGCCTGCGTCCTCTGGAGTAGCGCCAAGTCGGCCACCGACCTCGGGTGTCCCCTTCAGCGAACGGATCTGCGTCAATAGTGCCTCGCGAACCATTCCATGATGCGTATCGAAGAGGTTTCTGGGTTTACCAAATTGTTCAAATGGCTCTGAGCACTATGGGACTTAACAGCTGAGGTCATAAGTCCCCTTAGAACTACTTAAACCTAACTAACCTAAGGACATCACACACATCCATGCCCGAGGCAGGATTCGAACCTGCGACCGTAGCAGTCGCGCGGTTCCAGACTGCAGCGCCTAGAACCGCTCGGCCACCTGGGTTTACCGCGAGGCATATCAACACACTTCTGCTGTTCGGCTCTTTTGTCTCACCTACATCTGTACACATACTCCATATGCCACCGTAGGGTGCGCGGCAGAGGGTACCCTCTACCATTACTAGTCATTCCTTTTCTTTCCACTCGCAAAAAGAGTGAGCGAAATACGACTGTCTGTATGCCGCCGTATGAGCTATAATTTCTGGTATCTGATCTTCGTCGTCCTTATGTATGTTGGCGGCTGTACAATCGTTCTCCATTGAACCTCAAATGCCTGTTCTCAAAATTTTCTCAATTGTGTTCCTCGAAAACAACGTCGCATTCTATCCAGGGATTTCCATTGGAGTTCCCGAAGCATCCCCGTAACACTAGCGTGTTGTCCGAACATACTGGTAACAAATCTAGCAACCCCCTTTTGAACTGCCTCGATGACGCCCTTCAATCCAACCTGGTACGGATCCCAAACGGCCGACCGTGCGGTTCTAGGCGCTTCAGTCCGGAACGGCGCGACCGCTATGGTCGCAGGTTCGAATCCTGCCTTGGGCATGGATGTGTGTGTGATGTCCTTAGGTTAGTTAGGTTTAAGTAGTTATAAGTTCTAGGGGACTGATGACCTCAGATGTTAAGTCCCATAGTGCTCAGAGCCATTTTTTTTTATCTCAAACACTCGAGCAGTACTCAAAGGTAGATCGCATCAGCGTTGTATATGCAGCATCCTTTACAGTTGAACCACACTTTTTCAGAATTCTCCCAATATACCAAAGTCGACCATTCGCCTTTCCTATCACAATCCTCCCATGCACGTCCCATTTTGTATCGCTTTGCAACGATGCGCTGCCAAGCAACACACTGGTAATGCTGTACCCGAACATTGCGGGTTTGTTCTTCCTAGTCAACCGCATTAACTTACAATTTTCTACGTTTAGAGCCAGCTGCCATTCATCACACCAACTACAAGTGTCGTCTAAGTCATATTGTATCCCCCTACAGTTACTCAACTTTGACACTTTCCCATACAGCACGGTATCGTCAGCAACCAACCGTAAATGGCTGCCAACCCTGACGGCCAGATTATTTATATAAATCTAAAATAATAGTGAGCAACGGCCTTGCCGCAATAGTAACACTGGTTCCTGTCAGATCACCGAAGTTAAGCGTTATCGGGCTGGGCTAGCACTCGGATGGGTGACCGTCCGGTCTGCCGAGCGCTGGTGGCAAGCGGGGTGCAGTCAGTCCTTGTGAGGCAAACTGAGAAGCTACTTGACTGAGAATCAGCGGCTCCAGTCACGAAAACTGACAACGGCCGGGAGAGCAGTGTGCTGACCACATGCCGCTCCGTATCCGCATCCAGTGACACCCCTGGACTGAGAGGATGACACGGCGGCCAGTCGGTTCCACTAGGCCTTCCAAGGCCTGTTCGGACTGAGTTTTTAGCGTTTAAAAATAAGAGCGGTTCTATTACACTTCCCTGGGGCACTCCTGACGAGACCCCTGTCTCTGATGAATACTCGCCGTTCAGGACAACGCACTGGATTCGATTACTTAAGAAGCCTTCGAGCCAGTCACATATCTGGGAACTTATTTCATATGTTCGTACCTTCGTTAACAGTCTGCAGTCATCACACAAACTCTGCTGTTAAATATATCTTCTACCTCCAGGAATGGAACCGGCTGCCTGCCGACTGAATATTTCCTCATGGCCTCGGTTCGGAAGACGGCAGCTCATAGCAAGTTTTTTCAGGAACTGAATGGAGTACTGGGAAGATCGGCAACAAGTTTATGACTTCTAACTAGCTGCTGAAATAAGGAGAAAGGAGGCAACATTCTACCTTGCGGAACCCATGGCCATTATGGGGAAACTGTGTAATACAGCAGATCTCGTACATGAAGCAATATAGTGATATTAACCAGTTCAATAAGTGTACCAAAGAGCCTAAAAAAACGTAAAGCAAAAAACCTTCACAATAGAAACAGTTGTTTATGCATGAAAAAAAGAGTATAAATACAACCAAAAGTGTTTTTAGATATCATGAATGTGGCATTCATTAACGACTAAAAATTGAAGAAAAACAGATTAGAGTTTGACGTATCTTCGACGACGTGATCGTTAGAGCGAGTCCACACTCCTCAAGCTCGAACTGGAGAAGGAAATCAGTCATACTCTTTAAAAGGAAGCATCCCTGTGTGCGTCTTTTAGGGAAATCTCGGAAAACCTGAATCTGAATGGCCGAACGAGGATGTGACTCATCATCCTCTCGAATACAAGCCCAGTTTCTAAGTGCTTCCCCACCTCGCTCGCTTTGATTCACAAGCGAGATGATGGAACTTCCTGGCAGATTAAAATTGTGTGCCGGACCGAGACTCGAACTCGGGACCTTTGCCTTTCGCGGGCAAGTGCTCTACCAGCTGAGCTACCCAAGCACGACTCACGCCCCGTCCTCACAGCTTTACTTCTGCCAGTACCTCGTCTCCTACCTTCCAAACTTTACAGAAGCTCTCCTGCGAACCTTGCAGAATTAGCACTCCTGAAAGAAAGGATATTGCGGAGGCTACGCCATGTCTCCACAATATCCCTTCTTTCAGGAGTGCTAGTTCTGCAAGGTTCTCAGGAGAGCTTCTGTAAGGTTTGGAATGTAGGAGACGAGGTACTGGCAGAAGTAAAGCTGTGATGACGGGGCGTGAGTCGTGCTTGGGTAGCTCAGATGGAAGAGCACTTGCCCGCTAAAGGCAAAGGTTCCGAGTTCGCGTCTCGGTCCGGCACATAGTTTTAATCCGCCAGGTAGTTTCATATCAGCGCACACTCCGCTGCAGAGTGAAAATCTCATTCTGGAAGCGAGATGATGATGTGCCTTATTGGCAAAATGAAGTAATATTGTGCATTAGAGAGACTTTTGTCGTAGCCCCCCTGCAGCTCTTGCAGGTCACGCCGCTTAAGAGCCTGCGCGTCACAGTCAAGGTTACTACATTTGTCGCTTAACGAAAAATCGTAGCAGTCGCATAATTATTTTTATGAAGATGAATTGTGGAAGAGGAGTTCAGGGTGAAAACTGGTGTAGCCGCCCTTATTAGAATTTCCCGTCTTTTCCTCGGGCCATTCAGGACGAATGGCGGCCCCCTTTCCTCATTGTTGGCTACAGACTGCACGCACTTGACTGAATCGTGTAGTATCTACTTCGCAGGTTTCCCCTTTACAACAGTTTACACATCGCGTAAGTAATTTGGAAACAGGGAACCATCTCGTCATGGTGCTGAAGAAAACAACGGGAAAAATACGTCCAGTGTGCCTTGCCAACGGTCTTTAACTCGGTGCGTGGATTTCATTGAGGACTAGTGCACTTTTAGGTGTGGGAGCTGCGCCTGTGGCATTACGCTCTTCTAGCGTGCCCAGCAGGTTCTCAAAGAAACACCCTGTCATCTGCATTGCAGATGCGGCCTTCAAACCGCTTTCCTCGTCAAGAGGATGACATGGAGAAACACGGACGGTCTCCACACACAGCTCACGCTCTCCTCACAGGAAACAGAAACACCTACTTCTAGCGATAGAATTTCCCCCATAGAGTTGATTGTAGTGGTAGAGGAGGCTGGGCACCAGCCACAGCGCTGTTTGAGTTTGAAATTTTCAACCAATATCCTTTTCTGATTGGCAAGAAATCGAATGAAATGAATGTGTAACGACAAAAACGAAATGAAATAAGAGTGTTATCTCGACACAAAAAAGTAAAAACACCACAGCATCAAAAAAAATATAGGTAAAACAACACGATACATAGACATTCTCCGTTGAAAGTGTATAATAAACAGAAAAATAAAGTAACGTTTTGCTGTTTGCAGATGCCAAGTTGCAGACTGCGTAGAGCTACTAGCATAAATATCCAACAGCTCCATGTAGTCTATGTAAACAAAGGCATACATCCACTGTATTTTCAAATGTACTATAAAACTAGAAACTTTAGATATCTCGTAAATAAAGAACACAGAATGTCTCAACTCTGTACTTTATGCAAATCAATGTAAAACATTTGAAAATAATCGCTCATTTTACAAGCGTAAACATTTTGTACCAAAAGTTTCTTTAAAGGTTAATAGTTAACAATTTTGCAGAAGGAAAATAAACAAACCCTCTTAAGATGGCACATCAAGTGCTGAAACATGTCTGAGTGAAAACAAAACTACAAAGATGTGTTGCATAAGGCAGAATTCCTTTCCAATATCCACAGTTCCTCCAAACTTGTGAAATCGAAGAGTCGATTATGGAACCTTGTGGAGGGGAGGAGGTGGAACAAAGGCACGGTGTGTTGCTGAAAATTTGCAGTTTTGGAGTAAATATTTTAGCGCAGGTGTGTGATTTTACAGTGACATCTTTGTTGTGGTGATAGCTGATCGGCATATACTTGTTCCAAAGTTGCATTAGATTAGGGTCTTACAGGTATGAATAGTTTTGTAGATGTGCACTATATGCCGATGATCGAATGTCACATTACTATTATTTCATAAATTTCCTGTTGTCGTTATTAAAACAATGGCAACTCAGAAACTGGCCGAGTAGTTTGTTTACGGTGGGCGTCTAAAGAAACAGCATTATGAAAAAATAGTAATTTCGCGTGAAGACTTTTGTTGGACTTCATTTTTAACGATGTTCATAAAGATTTAACTGAAAAACACGGCCTCGAAACGATTCGTCCAGTTGTTGATAATAAGTCTTCAGAAAAGACTGTTTACTTTTGGATTTTGTAGCTCTTCGTGTTTTCCCTGCTCGTTAAGAAAAATAAGACACCGTGTTTTGCTATTACCCAAACATGTTTGAGCACTTTGTTTGCTATCTTCAGTGCGTTTTTTTTTTTTTTGTTTATTTTCTTTCTGAAAAATTGTTACATATAACCTCTTGTGTTGGTCATATGAATTTTTAGCTGAATGGTATTTACGTATACAAAGGAACGATTATTAGGTGTCAAATATTTTACATTACTTTCAGTGCGGTATGCTGTTATCAGCTTTCAGCTGCCTAACGCTCGCGACTGCAGATGAAAATAGTGGCCTTCTATACGGGGTGAACATTAATAAAATCGACAAACTGCAGAGACGGATTCCTGACTGAAAATGGAGGAAGAAAAGGTCCTATGAGCATGTGTCCGGAAATGCATCGTTGCTACGATACATGGCGTTGATGAATGAGAGTTCCTCTGACCACGTGCCGTGTGTTGCAGGCTGTGCGGTTGAGGAAGCGTACTGTAAGCAGCATAATAGTCCGGTACTCATGTCGGGAGGAAGCCGAGATTGTGTCTCTTTGCGGCCAAGCAGATGGAAACGACCGAGAGGCAGCACGGCCAGTATCCTCACAGACACCAACCACATCACATAACATTTCAAGCCCTTTTTAGGCGTTTGTTTGATCATGGGTCCTTTCAAACAGACGAAGTTGCAGGGAGGCAGCGGACTGTGCATACACCAGATTTGGAGCACCGAATTCTATTGGAAATTGAGATGAATCCTAGGACAAGCTCCAGGCAGGTGGCCTGCCAACATGGTGTAAAGCCGTCGCCACACGGATCGTGCTGTCAAACGTCAATGTTGAGCGTGCTAAGTTCAACGTGATGCTGAACGCTCAGAAATGATGCGACTTGTACATACGGTACGTAGGCTCCAACGTGGTATACGCGATCACAACAGCTCTATTGAAACGCACATTTCCTCCATCGTCCACGAAAAGGAAAGTACCATGTCCAAACAATAAAGACACAGGCTTACAAAAGTTCCATTACAAACAGTGCAATACAAATTTGCAATACTTATTCAACTTGAGATAAACATTATTTTACAGTCTGGAACCGCGCGACCGCTACGGTCTCAGGTTCGAATCCTGCTACGGGCATGGATGTGTGTGATGTCCTTAGGTTAGTTAGGTTTAAGTAGTTCTAAGTTCTAGGGGACTGATGACCTCAGAAGTTAAGTCCCATAGTGCTCAGAGCCATTTGAACCATTTAAACATTGTTTCATCATTCCCACATTTTAGTAAAACCCCAAGGTCAGTCTTACGTGATCACTGTTCCTACCCAGCGGCAGAATTTTTGCAACATGTGAGTTACGGAGCGTAAAAGAAAAAGGAGCAAACTATCTTTATACAAGTAGCGCAAGCTGTCCTGTAGATTAAGCCAATCGAACAAACTCACCCCTGTCTTCTTCGTCTGGCTCAGCCGAATCAGTTGTCAACCGTAGCGTTCGCCGAATTCTTCCTGGACATATTTTACTATTTTTCTACGATTCTGCTTCACTTTCATTTTTTTGATATCCTATGCCTTCTTCCCAATCGGCCAAGTCGTCCGGAACGTCAGACAAGACGTCCGCGCATTCATCGTAAATAATCCTATTGTCTCTTTCGTCTGCCATTATGAAAGGGCACAAGTACTTATAAAAACAAAGAACTTGTTGAAGTGTGTAACTTATTGTTACCTAAACAAAACACCATCAGAATGCAAAAGATAGTAAAGTTCTGTCGCTGGCCACTGCGCAATACTATGCTCACGACACCACTGTGGTGTCGCCGGACGGCGTAGTGTTAAGACAGGGCGCAATTTACACATCCACAGATGTGAACAATTAGCGATTTCCAACATACATTGAACATAATTTCAAACCTTTTTTAAGATTTTTATTGTTTACATGCTTAACGTCAAATATTTAACACATTAACTCATTTGTAAACTAATCAGACCGAGCGAGGTGGCGCAGTGGTTAACACACTGGGCTCGCATTCGGGAGGACGACGGTTCAATCCCGCGTCCGGCCATCCTGATTTAGGTTTTCCGTGATTTCCCTAAATCGCTCCAGGCAAAAGCCGGGATGGTTCCTTTGAAAGGGCACGGCCGACTTCCTTCCCTTTCCTTCCCTCATCCGATGAGACCGATTACCTCGCTGTCTGGTCTCCTTCCCCAAACAGCCCACAGTAAACTAATCAGATGTTTGAAGCCGTTTCATACATGGCAGTTCCAGTCTGTAAAGGAGCGAGGGTAACGGATTTTTCTGGTCATTAGAACATCGAGGAACATACGACAACTTGTTTGCCACAGATCTTCGAAGAAATCAGGACACAACGAGTGAAAAAGTCGCATCATTCATCGTCATAACGGTGCCAGCTGTCACATGGCACGTCAGACGATTGATCATTTGACGGAGAAAAACTTCGAGTTACTGTTTCATTGGCTGCATTCAGCTGCTTTGTCACTTAACTACTTTTCTTTGTTCCCTTGAGTCAAACAAAAAATGCTTGGGCAGCGATTGACATAATCTCAAGAAACTGCTGAATCCTACCGAGAGCATGTTGTTCACTTACTAACATCAAACCAAAAAGAATTTCCTCCAGAATTAGTTCGAACAAATGCCAAAGTGTATAAATTTGATAAGCGGATATCTGAGAAAGAATAAAGCGATTTGTGGCGGAAAAATGTTTCCCGCTCCTTGTTTTTGCAAAAACTTAAAAAACGATCCTCGTTGCGGGAGGGTGTGTTAGTCGGAAATAAAAATACCTTGACAAGATATTTGAGAGTAAGAATTACGTGCGAGGCAAAGCGAGGCGCTCGATCCTCGCTTGCCACCTAGGAGCTACCGTTCCTCCCATACAGCGGCGCAGAGACTTGATCAGGGCCCGCCGGATAACAGTTCGTTCGCCCACGGTGGTGCAATGCCGCGTAACGGGATCGCGTGCATCGCGAAGGCGTAGACTAGAGCGCGTGCATAGCAGAGCGGCGTAAGACGCTTTTTTTTCGAGCACATGGAGTTGAGGAAAGTTCCAACTGGCGCACGGTTCGGCGATAACTAAAACACCACTTCCGCCACATCACCTCCTCTCGCCTACCAAATATTGTCGGTGGAAATTTGTTCCGGAAATGTAATGAATACATGGCTATGCTGCAAGTCACATTTAAGTTCCTGGCAGAGGGTTCATCGAACCACCTTCACAATAATCCTCTATTATTCTTATTTCGTACAGCACGCGGAAAAAGAAACACCTATACCTTGCGGTGCGAGCTCTGATTTCCCTTATTTTATCATGGTGATCGTTTCTCCCTATGTAAATCGGCATCAACAAAATATTAACTGAAATTTCGTGAGAAGATTCCGCCGCAAGGAAAAACGCGTTTGTTTTAATAATGTCCACACCAAATCCTGTGTCATTTCAGTGACACTTTCTCCTCTATTTCGCGATATTACAAAACCTGCTGCTCTTCTTTGAACTTTTTCGATGTACTTCGTCAGTCCGATCTGGTAAGGATCCCACACCGCGCAGCAGTATTCTAAAAGAGGGCGGACAACTATTAGTGTAGGCAGTCTCTTTACTAGATCTGTTGTATCTTGTAAGTGTTCTGCCAATAAAATGCAGTCTTTGGTTGGCCTTCCCCACAACGTTTTCTACGTGTTCCTTCCAATTTAAGTTGTACGTAAATGTAATTCCAATGAATTTAGTTGAATTTACGGCTCTTAGATTTGACAGATTTGCCGGTCGGTGTGGCCGAGTGGTTCTAGGCGCTTCAGTCTGGAACCGCGCAACCGCTACGGTCGCAAAATGGTTCAAATGGCTCTGAGCACTATGGGACTTAACTGCTGAGGTCATCAGTCCCCTAGAACTTAGAACTACTTAAACCTAACTAACCTAAGGACATCACACACATCCATGCCCGAGGCAGGATTCGAACCTGCGACCGTAGCAGTCGCGCGGTTCCGGACTGACGCGCCTAGAACCGCTCGGCCACCACGGCCGGCCCCGCTACGGTCGCAGGTTCGAATCCTGCCTCGGGCATGGATGTGTGTGATGTCCTTAGGTTAGTTATGTTTACATAGTTCTAAGTTTTAGGGGACTGATGACCTCAGATGTTAAGTCCCACAGTGCTCAGAGCCATTTGAACTATTTGACTGATTTATCATGTAACCGAAGTTTAACGGATTTCTTTTAGCACTCATGTAGACGACCTCACACTTTTGGCTATTCAGCGTCAATTGCCAATTTTCGCACCATACAAATATCTTTTCTAAATCGTTTTCAAATTCATTTTGATCTTCTCATGACATTATTAGTCGATAAACTACAGCGTCACCTGCAAACAGCCTTAGTCGTCTGCATGGCGAGTTAGTGAATTACAGATCCAATTAATTCGTTTCACTCAACGCTTATTTTAGATGCATGTAAAAGTAAATCACACTGAGGCTCATAACCTGATCACAATATAATGACTACCAGAAATAAGACAATGGGTATAATACACTGTGTCACGTCCACGCTGCGCCATCACTAAATGGTAGTGACGACAATAGCAACAATAATAATACAAAAAAACAATAATTTTCTTCATACTATAATACGTTGGTCAATGATGCATGTAGGTCACTTTTGAAGAGGCATAGAGTTCATGTTCTAAAATCTTCCACAGTTCCGAGCGCGCACGCGTAAAATTGCCCCTTCCCCCCTCCACTCCCCCCCCCCCCCTTCCCCGCACAGTCTCACACTTACCTGAAACCGTAAACGTTTTAAATTCTGTAAAAATATTCCTGCAAGATTGCTGATACCTATTGGTAACCGCTTTCATTTACTGATTGCTCATTTTCGAATTTTAAATGATTATGTATCAAAACTTACATTTCGCTAGCACATCATATGTATAAGCTTCCGTATATGTAATGATATTGATTAAGTATATGCCCCTCACTGTAATTTGATCTTTATTTCATATTCTGACGACGGCGTTAGACCAAACGTGTTAAACAGCGATCTAGTGTGGACATTTTAAGTGCCACTATGATCGCTGCCCCTGTGGAACTTTCGTCTTGACATTGTTTTCTCCGAGGCGTGTTTTCTTAAGTAAGCACCTTATTATTGTAAAAATCTAACAAGTAGACTTTTCGTAGCAATTTTATTTTTATATGAAACCTGTACTTTAATATACTTTTCTGCGTTATTCCCACCAGTATTAAGGCAGTTATCGTATCGTGCAAGCAGCTTAGAATACCATTCTCGTAGAAGTCCGACGCCTGAGCAATACTTCCGGCAATTTAAACGTTGTGTGACTATTGCGTAAAGCACGCTTGAGGAAACTCATCACATAACGTCGAACTCGTAAATCGACTGTTCTCTCTCACTTTTTCATCGAATTTTTGCGCCAGATCGCCAGTAATGACTGAAGGTCGACCACTTTAATCTTCAACACGCATATTCGAACAACCATCTTTAAAACCTCTCACCCATTTCCATACCATCCCATTGCTCGCAAGTATCAAGGAGTGTGCTTTGTGCAGTTGTTTCATGTATAATGGCTCTGAGCACTATGGGACTTAACATCTGAGGTCATCAGTCCCCTAGAACTTAGAAATACTTAAACCTAACTAACCTAAGGACATCACACACATCCATGCCCGAGGCAGGATTCGAACCTGGCGGTCGCGCGGTTCCAGACTGAAGCGCCTAGAACCGCTCGGCCACTCCGGCCGGCGCAGTTGTTCCAGAATGTTTAAATAATCGACAGTTATGCTCAGGCACCACATTTCTACGAGGATGGTATTAGAAAGCTTTTTACAAGATGTGATGAATACCTTAATATGAGTGCGAATTATGTAGAAAAGTAGATTAATTACAGGCTTCCGTGTAAAAATAAAATAGCTAAGAAAAGTGTGCTTGTTTATATTTCTGTTTCAAAATGGTTCTTTCAGTAACAACGATTTGGCCTGGCTACCTTTGGATAGCGCCGTCGCATCAGCTGAGGCGCCGTCGTGACAGTTATCGGCTTAACTAATACACAGTTCCCAAATAAAGCGCACGATTACGGCCACTCCGTAAGCAGACCACGAAAGAGAAAGTGAGTAATGAGTTTCCGTCGTGAATGGTATAGGAAAGAAAGTGAAATGGCAGGCGCTCATTGAATATGAGTGAGTATGTCCGTACTCTCGGAAGCACACGTGACAGTGCGCTGTGTTTGCTGCCGTGAGTGTGCGCCAGTGGGAGCAGGGGGGGGGGGGGGGGGTGAGGTCGTCGGAAGGTCAGGCGGCAGCCGGACGGAGTAGTCCCGCGCAGAGGAGAAAACGCGGCGCGCAACAGGTGGAGTTGCGAAACAAAAGCGTGATCCAGCGCGCGCGCGCACCCGGAGGCGGAGGTCAGATGCGCCGCTCCCACCTCCCCAGCAGCTGTGTCGTGTTTGGACCACGCGCCTCAGCCTGTCTTGGTAAACACTGGCGTCCCAGAGGAAATCTCCGTTTACCGTCTCTCTAACAACTGAAATATCCCTCACACGGGTGTCTAGGATAGCGAGAACGTAGACTATGGTATTCTCACAGAAGACTCCTTTCAGAAATCCACAAAGAAAATAATCTCCCCATTTGAAGTCCGTGTTGCGTAGACTCAAATGTTGCTGACAAACTGCCTATTGGCTTCTGTCTCGGGTTCTTCGGCCGACGTTCATCTAATGATTTTTCTGACGTTTCGCCAGCACGAGTGGCTGGCATTGTCAAAGCTTCACCCTCCATTGCCGGTGGTGAACTGGAGGGTGAAGCTTTGACAATGCCAGCCACTCGTGCTGGCGAAACGTCAGAAAAATCATTAGATGAACGTCGGCCGAAGAACCCGAGACAGAAGCCAATAGGCAGTTTGTCAACAAGTGGCCACGAAAGCCTCAACAATTTTGTCAAATGTTGCTACTCTTATGCGCTGACTGGTATCTCACATTCTTCAACACCTCTACGTTCGTGGTGGTTGAATGGTTTCAAACACGGAACTCGTATTCTCATAGGGTGCAAGGTCCACCTGTTCTGTAAAAATACTGTGACCCAAACATGCTTCAGCACCCATGTGCATCATTCGAATGTTCGAATGTGTGTGAATTCCCAATGGACCAAACTCCTGTGCCATCGGTCCCTAGACTTATATCCTACTTAAACTAACTTATGCTAAGAACAACACACACACCCATGCCTGAGTCATGTGCATCATTGGTGGGTTTTCTCTATTCAAATCTGCGAAATGTGAACGTATTTTGAGTAATAACTAATCTACGAAAATTAGGCATAAAGACAGTTTTTTTTCATTACCTTTATTTTACATTATATGGTTTTGCAGAACCATTTGTACGTTACCCTTACTGATAGCCTGTCATCTGCAACCAAGCGTTGTTAATGTGAATTTGGTTGGTGAGTTAACACATCACTTTGTTTCAATTTAATTTTGTTGTCAAGATATTCTCGCATATATTTGCAATTAGTTAGGTTTTGCTGTCGTACATCCTTTTCCTTTTGTGTACTGATGAGTTACTGAGAACCACACAAAAATATTACACATATTTTGCGAAATATTAGTTGTATCGTAAACTTTTTCACTGCAAGAAAATGGTTGAAATGGCTCTGAGCACTATGGGACTTAACTTCTGAGGTCATCAGTCCCCTAGAACTTAGAACTACTTAAACCTAACTAACCTAAGGACATCACACAGATCCATGCCCGAGGCAGGATTCGAACCTGCGACCGTAGCGGTCGCGCGGTTCCAGACTGTAGCGCCTAGAGCCGCTCGGCCACCACGACCGGCTTTTCACTGCATCAAATGGTTCAAATGGCTCTGAGCACTAAGGGACTTAACATCTGAGGTCATCAGTCTTCACTGCATCAAAACACTGTAATCGTTGTTATTGTGTGTACGAACCTAGTCGGCGTCCACTTGTTCTCAAGTGAGTTTGACGCTGAATTTGAAATTTGTTTACATTCTCCCTCCCTCCCTCCCTGTTTCTCTCTCTCTCTCTCTCTCTCTCTCTCTCTATATATATATATATATATATATATATATATATATATATATATATATATGTGGTGTGAGAATGAGAGAGAGCTCTTTAGCTATGGAAGCTGTTACTTTTTAGGGACCTAACCTGTTCTTAATGTCTTGTTTTAATCAGCACGACGTTTTAATTTAATACTTCTTCACTACTGAATGTAATCGCGACACTTTTTCAGACCGTATTCGCATATATGACTGAATGTGCCTACAAAATTATGTTATTGCACCACACATAGTTCAGGCTATATGGCCGGCCGCGGTGGTCTCGCGGTTCTAGGCGCGCAGTTCGGAACCGCGCGACTGCTACGGTCGCAGGTTCGAATCCTGCCTCGGGCATGGATGTGTGTTATGTCCTTAGGTTAGTTAGGTTTAACTAGTTCTAAGTTCTAGCGGACTGATGACCTAAGATGTTAAGTCCCATAGTGCTCAGAGCCATTTGAACCATTTGAACCAGGCTATATGACGTCATAAACACTGAGATGCGTGAAAAACTGCCGCATCATGCATGACATATGAATTTAATACGTCTCATTTTTTGTTTTTAACAACTCTTCTCGTAACGCATTTCGCAGACAGTACCCAAACATGCGACTGAATGTACGTACAAAATTAGTTCATTATCCGACTCATAGTTTGGGAGATATGTTGCCATAATCTTTCAGCGGCATGAAAAAGTAACTGCAGGGCGAAATTCGTTAGAGATACTGGTGAACTATACATACTAATACGTGTGAAATATGTTAAATGTATGTAATATATATATGCGACATGTGCGCACGCAGGCAGTGCCACAGGTAAAAAGTTCCTTCTAAACTACTGGATCGATTTCAACAAAATTTGGTACATATACTTCCTACTATTTGGAAAGAAATATGTTGGGAGTAAGTACCAGGAACTTCGTACTGTGATAGGGGTGATATTATGGAGAGAGAAGGGGGTAGGAGGAGATGGACAGACAGAGGTTGAGGAGGAGTAGAAGATGGACAGACAGAGGATGAGGAGGAGTAGACGATGGGCAACGGGGGGGGGGGGGGGAGGAGGAGGAGATTGACAACAGTGGGGGAGGAGGAGCAGGAAATGGGCAACAGGGGAGAGGAGGAGGACAACTGGGGGGAGGAGGAGGACAACAGAGGGAGGAGGGGAAGGAGATGGACAACACGGCGGAGGAGGAGAAGATTGATAGAGAGATGGGGTGAGGGGGAGATCGATAGGGAAGGGGGACGAGGAGATGGACAGAGTGGGGGAAGGAGTTGACGGACAAATAGAAAACTGGTATAAACAAATACCCAGGCAATGCCTTAGGTTTATTAATTTTGATTTTGAGAAAACTACGTAGTTACAAAAAGTCAATACGGGAGTGCTGTTAAAATAACATTTGATGTATACGTGCGTGAGGTGGACATATTTTATAGTAATACTACTTACTATTTTAGAGTAGAACAACGTGTTGTCGATTTGAAAACTCGTTGTACAAATGTGTGCACTTCTCCCCTAGTTTTCCCTCACCTTCTACATCGCGAATGCAGGAGGCTGTCATTCCACTCTACAGAACTCCGCACCTGAGCAGTAGGCGGCTGCAGTGGGGCTGAGCGACTGACGAACAGGTGCGGACCGAAGTTTAAGACCTGTGCATTCAGAAGGTCGTAACTCTCCGTAGTCAGAATTATGGGCCAAATGTGCGCGAGAGATCGATTGCTGGAGTGATATGTTCCAGGTGCGGTTTATCTCTTTAAAAAAAAAATGGTTCAAATGGCTCTGAGCGCTATGGGACAACTTCTGAGGTCATCAGTCCCCTAAAACTTAGAACTACTTAAACCGAACTAACCTAAGGACATCACACACATCCATGCCCGAGGCAGGATTCGAACCTGCGACCGCAGCGGTCGCGCGGTGCCAGACTGTAGCGCCTAGAACCGCTCGGCCACTCCGGCCGGACTATCTCTTTAAAATACGAGACCAAGTTAGTGATGTTTCCTTGTTAGTAATGCTTGAGAGTTATAGTCCGAGCTGTTACACTCACAATAGTCTTTCCAGAATGCAATAAAAAAAAAACCTTGTCTAATCACCTAAATTCTTTTAAAAAGATTATGTAATATTCAGTACATGCCAAAGACTGGATTTACGAACATGAATCTTCGATAGTTATCTGCATGTCTTACTGAGCATGAACGTAAGGTAAGCGATTTAATCATGTACGTTGTCTGCGGAGCGTGACCAGAAGCCTGCTTTGAACGACCAGGGCTGAGAGAGAAAGAGAGAGCGAGAGAGAGAGAGATCGTCTCTTCGGCGTTTTGCGGTAGCGATCGGTATTCCGGCCGCCGTGCTGGCCCGCCCACCGTGTCCGCATTGACCAGGGGCAGATCGGCCGCGCGGCGTGCCGTATTGTGAGTACGCGCAGTGGTATGGTCAGGCTTTCCCTGGGCGTGGTCGGGGCAGCAGTGGCAACGGTATTTCATTTGCGAAGCACAAAATCCCTAGACGAACTTACTTGCCTCGACGCTCAAAAAAGATTTTAGGTGTTCAGTTTAGCTGACCAGATGACACCAAAAAAAAGAAAAACAACTTCCCCAGGTCGTGTCACTCTCTGAACTCGATTTTGTTGTTGTTTTGGTATTCAGTCCGAAGACTGGTTTGCTGCAGCTCTTCACGCTACTCTATCCTGTGCAAGCCTAATCATAACTGCTGCAGTCTACATCCTGAATCCGCTTACTGTATTCATCTCTTGGTCGCCCTCTACGATTCCCCCTCCTGGCCCTTCCCCTTACACTTGCCTACAGTACTAAATTGCTGCCACGCGAGATTAGCCGAGCGGTCTATGGCGCTGCAGTCATGGACTGTGCGGCTGGTCCCGGCGGAGGTTCGAGTCCTCCCTCGGGCATGGGTGTGTGTGTTTGTCCTTAGGATAATTTAGGTTAAGTAGCGTGTAAGCTTAGGGACTGATGACCTTAGCAGTTAAGTCCCATAAGAGTTCATACACAGTTGAACAGTTGAACTAAATTGCTGATCCTATGATGACTCAGAATGTGTCCTATCAGCCGATCCCTTCCTTTAGTCAAGTTATGCCACAAATTTCTTTTATCCCCAGTTCTATTCAGTACCTCATTAGTTACACTATCTACCCAGCATTCTTCTGTAGCGCCACAGCTCAAAAACTTACATTCTCTTCATGTCTAAACTGTTTGTGGTCCTTGTTTCACTTACTTACGTAACTATCGTGCATGTTTCATTTCCATACATACCGTCGGTCCAGACAAATACCTTCAGAAATTACTTCCTAACACTTGAATATGTATTCGATGTTCACAAATTTCTGTTCTTCACTAACACTTTTCTTGCCATTGTCAGTCTACGTTTTATATTCTCACTACTTCGGCCATCAACAATTATTTTTCTGTCGAAACAGCAAAACTCAGCTACTACTTTTAGTGTCTCGTTTCATAATCCAATTCCATCAGCATTCGACTGCTTTAAATCGACTCATTTCATTATCTTTGTTTTGCTTTTGTTGATGTTCATCTTATATCCCCCTTTCAATACGCTGTTCATTCCATTCAGTTGTTATTCCAAGTCCTTTGCTGTCTGTGACAGAATTACAGTGTCATTTGCAAACCTCAAAATTTTTATTTCTGCTCCCTGAACTTTAATTCCTACTCCAATTTTTACTCCTTGCTCACTGTACAGACTGAATAACATCAATGACAGGCTGCAACCCTGTCTCAGTCCGTTCTCAACCGCTGCTTCCCTGTCATACCCTTCGACTCATAACTGCCGTCTGGTTTCTGTACAAGTTGTAAATAGCGTTCGCTCCCGGTAATTTACCCCTGCTACCTTCAGAATTTCAAAGAGAGTGTTCCAGTCAACATTTTGAAAACCTTCCCTAAGTCTATAAATGCTGTAAACGTAGGTGAGTCTTTCCTTAACCTGTCCTCTAAGAGAGCCTCTTCAGGCTCGTCACATCCAGCTGAAGCCACCTATTCTCAATTAGATCCAACACTGCTTCCAAATTACGGGGATGTTAATTTTTACATTTCACCAAGCGTTCCAAATTGTCCGGCATACTTTCCATGGGATTAAATTCAGGGATTTTTCGGGGCAGTCAGGGTGCCCGAGTGTTCTTCAGACCAGGAACGTGTGCGTGCAGTCCTGTGAACATGATTGCTGCTGTCTTGGAAGAAGGAGTCATCCACAGCATACTCGCCACCAACAAGTAAAAGAAAAGACCACACTTGAGGAGTGGAAATGGAAAACATTACAAGTGTCAAATATGACATTTGTCAGGAGAATGAAAAAAAAAACCTATCTCTGTTTGTACTTAACAGATTTGCAGCTAAAAAATTGAGAAGGTATTGTGATACCACAGAATTATGTTACTTACCGCGAAAAAGAGAAAAATTAAAAACAAACACTTCATTAAAAGCGTTTTAAGTGTCACACCGAGAATCTGAGTGCCAATAAGAAAAGTTTTACACGTGGACTCTTGCAAAGCAGAAAACAGCAAATAGCCATTTTTAATAATTATAATTATTTACACAAATAGCTTCGTTACCGTTTTAGAACCGACAGGTTCATCTTCACGTTCAGATTAAATTTTTGTTGTTTAAAAACCGCCCAAAAGCCAAGATAGCGCAAAATATTTTTTATTCAAGACAACTGGTTTCAACAGTCTTAGATGTCGTCTTCAGTTCTTAAACATTACGCTCAACCTCATGTACCAGATATCAAGTGGATAAAACTGTTTTGCTAAAAAATTTTAAGACCTGAAGATGACAGTAAGACAGTTGAAACCGGTCGTCGTGAATAAAAACTATTTTGTGCGATCTTGGCTTTTGGATGGTTTTTAACGATTGAAACAGATCGCTCTTCAGTACTCTCATAATGAGAAAATTCAATCAAATTTTGTTGTTTACGTTAAGTGCTGCCTGTTTCAGCTAAAAAGAAATGTAAATGTAATACATGGATTGCCTGGAATGGCGGCCAGTATTTAGGGATAAGACAGGAACAGTCAGTCACAACAAGAAAGTCTAGTAAATGTGTGTTCTAAAATGCATACCTTAAGAGCTATGAGCACTTGATCACCTACGCTACTGTGAAACTCACCCGTGACACTGAACAAGTGTCGAAAAAATGGTTCAAATGGCTCTGAGCACTATGGGACTTAACTTCTTAGGTCATCAGACCCCTAGAACTTAGAACTACTTAAACCTAACTAACCTAAGGACATCACACACATTCATACCCGAGGCAGGATTCGAACCTGCGACCGAAGCGGTCGCGCGGTTCCAGACTGTAGCGCGTAGAACCACTCGGCCACTTCGGCCGTCCAAATTGCGCACTGTTCTCCTGTAAGACGATGTATGTAGTATATTAATATTGCTATTGGTCGCTCAACGATCTGGTGCAATTCTTTCAATTGGGCGCCACTTCGGCAACTTGCATGATTGTAATCTACCGTAGTAATCCTCCCTTTGAATGGGGACCTACATTTTAACGCGTTGTTCTTTACATCATTGAGAGATGAAAGGTAGGGTAAAGGCGGATTGAAATATTTCGTGGACCGACCGAGATTCGATAACGCGACCTGTCGAGTTTCCAGGAAAGCTGTTAGCGATAGACGACGAGGCACGACATTATGTCTAATGTGCTTGTAGACGGTCCAGTCGCGTTAATGTGACCACCGCCTGTGTTTGGACGCCAATGTGCAATAATCACTCACAGACGGCAGAGGCAGCACTAGGAGTGGAGGGTATATTAAGAGTGTCGGGGGGACGCAGAAAACAGTGCAGTCGTTGCCGTAATGCGGAAACAGAGTGATTTATGTGACGTCCAAAAGGACAAGCGTGGAAGCATTTCCGAAATGGCTACGTTCGTAAATTATTCGTGTGCCGCCATGATTAAAGTATGCCGTGTATGGAAAAATGGTGCAATCCGAAACTGGCGTCGAGGCAGCAGTGGTGCAACACGGGCCATGGATAACAGGAGTGAACGACGGTTGCGGAGATGTGTAGGAGCGAACAGACGTGCAACTGTTGAGCAATTGACAGCCCAGATGAACCAAGAGGCTACCAACGACGGTGCAACGGTTGCTGCTGGTTATGGGCCACCGCAGCAGGCGTCTGGTTCACGCACCCATGCTCACTGCCGTTCATCGGCAAAGAAGGCTGGCATTTGCAAGCCAGTACCTTAACTGGACACCCACTGAGTGGCTATAGGTGGCCTTTTCGTTGAATCCCGTTTTATGCTGCGTACAGCGTGAACTTCTGAAAGCAAACACCGTGCAACAATCGCCGGAAGAGTCCAGGCCGGAGGAGGGAGCGTTACGGTCTGGGGAACGTTTCCGTAGCATTCTCTGAGTGATGTCGTCGTTATGGAAATCACATTGGAATAACACAAGTATGCATCTGTCCTTCTGGACACCCGTACATGCATGTTGCCATTTACCGGCAGGACAATGCACCGTGTCACACAGCTCGCAGTGTACGTGCGAGGTTTAGAGCATGTAATGGTACTTGAATTACGTAATCATTATGGCACCTCACCTGAACCTCTCGATACCAGTGGTATTCTACTGTGTTTCTGTTAACTACTTAACATATTTCTGAGACAACATTCAGATTTGATTTTATTTGTCATACATCGATATGTTTATATTGCAGTGATATTATTCTAATGTGTATTCTTTCTTTTGTCACTATGATCTTTGACTACCTGCAACTCTGATTTTTGGGCGCGTAAGCAATAGTTAGTTAGTTGTTGTTAGAGAGTTGGACCTTGAGAAAGTCAAGTGTTGGACGTCATGTTGGAAAGACGCATAACGTAGTCCGCTCATAAAATGTGAACTTCAACAGTGACTGTGAGAGAGATGTTTTCAAGTATGTTTTGTATTGTGAAGTGATGTTTTGTATTTACGTGATATTGCAATAAAAGCAATTAAAAGGAAGTGTAACTTAATTTCGGAGTGCTGATTATTTTTTTACATCACCATTGTCCAGCAAAAGTGTAATCTCCAAGAATGGTTTGAGAAGCGCATCTACAAAACTTTTGAATATAGCAGAATAAAACCTAGGCCTCTTTGCATCCGAGCTTGGAATCATAACCACTTAGATTTTCAACGATTGAGCCATGATTTTACGACGAGACCAGCGTGGGAAACACAAAAAGATGAGTGCCTAGTTTTTTGATTATTGCATGAAATGACTTTATTAACTGTGCTCTAATGACACCTGCCACATAATATGACTGTTGTTGCCCGAAAATGCAGTATTTAGCAGCGTGAGCAACACCACAATCATTATTAAATGCTGACCTTTGTTGTGGTAGGGTTGTTAGAAGCAGCAGGATGTGTTTACCATATACTCCAGTTCACCTAACTTCGCGCATTTAACCACAATAGGTACTGTGTTGGGCCACATCGATCGCCGCGCAGGGTAGCCGTGCGGTCTTGGGCGCCTTGCCACGGTTCGCGCGGCTACCCCAGTCGGAGGTTCGAGTCCTCCCCCGAACATGGGTGTCTGTGTTGTCCGTAGCCTAAGTCAGTTTAAGTTAGATTAAGTAGTGTGTAAGCCTAGGGACCGATGGCCTTAGCAGTTTGGTCCCATAGGAACTTACAACAAATTTCCAATTTTTCCACGTAGGGCTGTTCGCACCATGGATCGTTAAACGAGGAACCTAGAGCAGTTGGCCACGACCCAGGAGTCGGCATGGCTCCACATCCCTGTCGGTACCTTTCAGAACCTCACTGATTCTTTTCCGGCACGTCTTATAGCTGTCCGCGCTGCAAAAGGTGGTTACTCAGGTTTTTTTATAAGTGGTCGCATTGATATGACTCTACAGCGTAATAACTGGACTACTGTGAAGTCAGTTGGAGGTCTGCTGGCCACATGGAGAGTGCCTGGTAGAAGGCAGGGCCAAAAGCAGTTTGAGAGGTGGAGCGCGGGCGGTTGCGGTGACGCCGACTGCGGCCGTACGTGAGGTCAGGAGAACGAGCTGTATCCGGACCGGAGAGGTGGGCGTCGCCTTGTTTTGCCTGCCGCCCGGTCAAGGACGCGCTCACACTCACAGGAATGTGTGCGGAGCCCGCGCGCTCCGCCGGATTCCGCGCCTTCCCTCAGTCCTCTGGCTTCTCCGTGTGTCACAACACACACACACACACATACACACACACACCTCTAGATCTTCTGCTTACACTTTTATCACTTTAGCGTCCGCTCTCTTTCGTAAATCCAATCTTTCTGCAGGTGCACGGAAGTGCTTCTTCACGCTGTTCTACACGTACAGGATGTTCCACAATTTCTGTTATACTGTCCTACAGGTTGTAGAGGGGATTTAGTAGATAAAGTTTTGATAAGGAAACCATGTCGAGACATGTACCGTTTGGTTGCAATAAAAGTTTGAAGGTCGCATCACATTCATACCTAGCTCTTCACGGTACACACACAGCGGAGACAAAGAGATCCGACCTGTTGGTATGTAAGAGCCCATGGCATGGGCAATGTTTCGACTAGTCGTCGTCAGTTTCTCTTCTGCGTGACGAATAACGTCTTCTTCAAAGGTCAGGTTCACAGCGCGTCCGTGGAGTACCACTGTCATTCCTACTAGCTGCGAACATACGAGGGTAATCACAAAAGTAAGGTCTCCTATTTTTTTATAAGTACATAGACCTGTTTATTTCTGCAATGGTTTACATCAGTTTACAGCTTGAACATTTAGCTATTTTTCGACATAATCACCATTTCTGTTGGTGCATTTGTGGCCTGTGTGGCCGAGCGGTTCTAGGCGCTTCAGTCTGGAACCGCGCGACCGCTACGGTCGCAGGTTCGAATCCTGCCTCGGCCATGGATGTGTGTGATGTCCTTAGGTTAGTTAGGTTTAAGTAGTTCTAGGTTCTAGGGGACTGATGACCTCAGATGTTAAGTCCCATAGTGCTCAGCGCCATTTGAACCATTTTTTTGTTCATTCATTTTTGTAGATGCTGTGGCAGTTTTTGTATGCCCACGTCATACCAGCTCGCCGCTATGCTGTTCAGAAAGTTATGAACCTCTTCTTTCACCTCGTCGTCGGAGCTGAATCGCTTTCAGGCCAAATGTTCTTTTTACCTAGGGAACAGGTGATACTCACTGGGTGCCAAGTCAAGACTATAGGGGGGCTGAGTGATTATGTTACACTGAAACTGTTGCAGGAGAGCAACGGTTTGCCGAGCGATGTGTGGGCGACCTTTGTCGTGGAGAATGTGTACGCCCTTGCTCAAAATTCCAATTCTCCGGTCCTAAATTCCCCGTTTGAGTTTTTTCGGAGCCTCACAGTACCTGTCAGCTTTAATTGTGGTCCTAGTGGCCATAAAGTCGACCAGCAATACCCCTTTCCGATTCCAAAAAACGGTTGTCATGACTTTACCGGCAGACTGTGTTTGTTTGAATTTCCGCGGCTTTGACGAAGAAGGATGCCGCCACTGGCGTGATTGCTTGGTCTCAGGTGTAAAGTGGTATGCCCATGTTTCGTCACCAGTGACAATTGAGTCCAGAAAGTTGTCCTGTTCGGCTGCAAGGCGGTGGAGAAATGCGCGGGAAGCATCAACTTGTTGCCGCATGTGGTCTTCGGTCAGCGTGGCACCCATCTTGCGCACACCTTCCGGTAGTTCAATGTTTCAGTTTAAATTCTGTGAGTGGTGCTTCGGGAAACCTCAGGAACCAACGTGCAGAGATCACCGAGGGTGATCCGCCGATCTTCACGCGTGCTTAGCTCAACCTTCGACACTGTCTCCTCAGAAATTGACGGTCTCCCGCTCCTTTGTTCGTCGTGAATTTCGGTCCGACCAGCTGCAAACTGTGTACATCACTTACGAACATTTTTGACATTTATGCACCACTCACCATACACTTCCGTCAATTGGCGATGGATTTCAATCGGCGCAGTGCCCTTTGCGTTCAAAAACCGAATAACTGCGCGCAATTAACACTTGGCGGTAACATCCAACGGGAGCTCCATTTTCAACTGCTGGCAAGCCAAGACTGAGCGCCTCAGTGCGGCGTGCGCATGTTTAGACACAGTGTGACCAACTGCCACACAAACGGAGTTCTGTACTTATACAAAAAATAGGAGACCTTACTTTTGGGATTACCCTCGTACCAGTTTCTCGCAGCCCTTGCACTAGTTTCACGAAAATGGTATGGAATGATATAATAACAACAGCAACTGACGACGGCGCTCTTCTTAGTTTGAGGGCGTACTGCGAAGCGGAACACTTGAATGTGATCCGAGCTTCAAACTTTTTTTTCGTTTAAATGCTACATTTTCTAACATGAGTTCCGTATAAAACCTGTATCTTCTTAGTCCCCTCTACAACCGCTAGAAGCCGGGAATAGGAATTGGAAAAAGATCCTGTATACTCCGCTGGCCAGTTTGCACTGTGTAGGGGAGGGTACTTCTGGCTCCTCCCCATCCCGCATTATCTGTTCTGTTCATGAATGGTGTTTTGGAACAACAAGGTCCGTATGACATACAATTTCTCTGATTTTCTCGTTGTGTTCGTTTCGTGAGATGTATCTGGGAGGCGGTACTCTACATCTACATACATACTCCGTAGTCCACCGTATGTGCATGACGGAGGGTAACCCTGTACCACTACTTGTCATTTCCTGTCTTGTTCCATTGGCAAACAGAGCGACGAAAAAACGACTGTATATGCCAGCGTATGACCCTAATTTCTCAGCTGGCCGCAATGACCGAGCGGTTCTAGGCGCTTCAGTTTGGGAGCGCGCGACCGCTACGGTCGCAGGTTCGAATCCTGCCTCGGGCATGGATGTGTGTGATGTCCTTAGGTTAGTTAGGTTTAAGTAGTTCTAAGTTCTAGGGGATTGATGACCTCAGATGTTAAGTCCCATAGTGCTCAGAGGCATTTGAACCTAATTTCTCGTATCTTATCGTTGTGGTCCTCACGCGTAATGTATGTTGGCGCAAGTAGGATCGCTCTGCCATCAGCTTCTGATGCCGATTATCTAAATTTTTCAATGGCGCTCCTCGAAAAGAAAGTCGCCTTACCTCCAGGCATTTCCATTTGAGTAGCCGGAGTACTTCCGTAACACTTCCGTGTTGTTCGAACCTACCGGTAACAGATCTAGCAGATCGACTCTTAATTGCTTCGATGTCATCCTTCAATCCGACCTGGTGCGGATGCCAAACTTTCGAGCCGTACTCAACAACAGTTCGCACTAGCGTCCTGTACAGACGAACCACACTTGTCCCAATAAACAGAAGTCGACCATTAGCCTCCCTACCACAGTCCTCATATACTCATTCCATTTGCCCGGGTTCGATTCCCGATCAGGTCGGAGATTTTCCGACTGGGTGTTGTATTGTCCTCGGACTCATATCGTCATAATTGACATTCCACGATTGAGATGGCTGTGTGGGCACGTCCCGAAAGCCAGTAAATTAAAAAAAGTGTGTTGGTTTTGCTAGTGTTACCTGTGGCGCCCGGCAGTGTAGACTTGTCCCTGAAACCGGAGTGAGAGTGCGGCAGGCGCCATTGTGCCGCAAAACCCGCTGCCGATGGCTGCTACGTCTCCACCAGGCACCGCAACTGGAGCGCGGCCGGGATAGCTGCAGCGGTTCTCACGGGCACGCGATCCTCTCCACACTTTCCCGCGACGCCTCCACAAAAGCGCGAGCCGAGCCGAGCTCTGCTCCGGCGAGTCGCTCTTCCCACAGCTTTCTTCTGACAGGCTCGTCATCTCACGCCTCTCCATTAATGCGGTCTCATAAAGCTGGCAAGGTTGCCGCGCCGCGGACACACCCATTACCTCGCTTGTACGGCAGGCGTGGATCCTGGGACGGGAGGGACAGAGGGGGCGGTGGGAGGGGCTTCACGTGGGATAGTGACGCCACCCCCCCCCCACCCCCCGCACACTCAAATTAAAGCTGTTACATAGGGTGTTTCAAAATGAATATAGGGGTTTTAAGGTTCTGTAGCATTTACTACATTCAACTTACATTTTAAACAATACATCAAATGAAACAGCAACTCAGACAGTTTTGTTTTTAAATCTGTGCGTAAAAGGTACGAGGCATTTCGAACAGAATGACCTCCTCCATCCCAGCCACCATGTATTCCGAAAACATCGATCGCGTGAAACCCAACTCGTATTTTCCTCACTTGGCATACTGAAAGCTTTGGATCAAGGCAGTCAGGTAGATGCACTATTTCTCGATTCCCGAAAAGCGTTGGACACAGTACCACAACTACGCTTATTGTCAAAAGTACGATCATATGAGGCATCAAGTGCAATTTTTGACTGCATTGAGAACTTTTTGTTTGGGAGGCTGCAGCATGTTATCTTGGATGGAGAATCGCAGAAGTAACTTCGGGTGTGTCCCAGGGAAGTGTGTTACGACCCTTGCTGTTCATGTTGCATATAAATGACCTTTCAGACAGTATTAATAGTAAGCTCAGGCGTTTTGCAGACGATGCAGTTATCTATAATGAAGTACTACCTGCAAGTACTACCTGTATAAATATTTAGTCAGAACTTGATAAGATTTGAAAGTGATGCAAAGCTGGTCAACTTGCTTTAAATGTTCAAAAATGTAAAATTGTGCACTTCACAAAACGAAAAAAACGTAGTATTCTACGACTGTAATGTCAGTGAGTCATTCTTGAAATCAGCCGACTCATACCTGGGTGTATCTCTCTGTAGGGATATGAGAGGGAATGATCACATAGGCTCAGCCGTGGGTAAAGCATAAGGTACACTATGGTTTTTTGATAGAATGCTGGGGAAGTGCACTCAGTTCTAAAATGTTGCTCAAGTATGTGGGTCTCGCACCAAATACGACTAACAGGGATATTGAACGTATACAGAGAAGGGCAACACCAATGTTCATAGGTTTATTTGGTCCGTGGGCAAGTTTGACAGAGGTACTGAAAAATCTGAACTGGCAGATACTTTTAGATAACAGTTAAACTATCTCGAGAAAGTCTGGTAACAAAGTTTCAAGAACCGGTCTTAAATGATGACTCTAGGAATATACTACAACCCCCTACATCGTGAGGAAAATATTGGAATAATTATAGCACGCACATAGGCATTCAAACAACCATTCTTCCCGCGCTCCGTACGTGAATGGAACAGGAAGAAATCCTAATAATGGTGCAATGGGATGTACCGTCTTCCGTGCACTTCATAGTGGTTTGCAGGGTATTGATGCAGATGTAGATGAAAAGGGAAGAGCATGAAACGACCAAGACTGACTAAAAACGTGTTGAACGAGTGAGAGTCTTTTACGTGTAGCCCCAAGAAATCAATTCAGAAGGCTAGTCGTCAATTAGCGGTTCCAGTGACGCCTGTGTGGAGACTTTCAAGGAGAAGCTTACAACTACGTCGTTATCATTTGCAGTTGTTACAAGCTCTAGAGCCTACAGATTAGGAGCCAAGTTTCCAGACTAAATGTTGCTGCATGACAGTGAAGATTTTCTGAATCTACATTTCACCTAAGTAGAATTGTGAACACACTTAGTGTGCGTGTCTGGGGGTCAGAAAATCCCCACGAGATGTTACAGTTGTAATGAGACTCCCATAAATTGAATGTCTTTTGTGCCATGACCCGGCGGTAAGTTTGTGGGTCTTTCTTTTTCGGCGAAGCAACTGTGACGTGTTTGTTTCTATTTTGATGCTCTTTCGTCAATTGGAAGAACGTGAACCACAGAATTTTATTTGGCAGCAAGATGGTGCACCGCCTCACTGGCATACTTCAGTAAGCGATAGGTTGAATGATGTTTTATCCGACCGCTGGATTGGCCGCAAGCGGTAGGATGACAGAGCTTGTTTTGCATGACCTTCACGTTCACGCACGATCTAAAGCTATGCGAAGTTTACGTTTGGCGGTTCATAAAGGGTAATGTGTATCTGCCTCTGTTACCAGCTGATCTACCCGTCTTTGGGAAAAGTGAGAAATTTGTGATAAGTTCTATGGGACCAAACTGTTGAGGTCATCGGTCCCTAGGCTTATACACTACTTAATCTAACGTACACTAACTTACGCTAAGGACAACACACACACCCATGCACAAGGGAGGACTCGAACCTCCGACGGGGGGAGCCGCGCGAACTGTGGCAAGGCGCCCCCAGACCGCACGGCTACCCCGCGCGGCCTACCCGACTTTGGAAACAGCATTGTTGCATCTATTACTCCAGATACACTGAGCAAGGGCTGGGAAGAACTCGCCTGTTGACTCAATGTGTGACAAATAGTGCTCGCGTTGAACACTTCTAATAGAAACTAAGTTGCTCTTTCATTTGATGTTATGTTATTTATAACTGCAAGTTGAATGTGATAAATACTACAAAGCCTTAAAACCCGTATATTGATTGAAACACGCTGCATTTTTATATGTTTAAATACACTGATGTGCCAAAACATTACGTCCAAGTGCTTAATAACGTGTTGCTCCACCTTTGGAAAGCAATATACACTCCTGGAAATGGAAAAAAGAACACATTGACACTGGTGTGTCAGACCCACCATACTTGCTCCGGACACTGCGAGAGGGCTGTACAAGCAATGATCACACGCACGGCACAGCGGACACACCAGGAACCGCGGTGTTGGCCGTCGAATGGCGCTAGCTGCGCAGCATTTGTGCACCGCCGCCGTCAGTGTCAGCCAGTTTGCCGTGGCATACGGAGCTCCATCGCAGTCTTTAACACTGGTAGCATGCCGCGACAGCGTGGACGTGAACCGTATGTGCAGTTGACGGACTTTGAGCGAGGGCGTATAGTGGGCATGCGGGAGGCCGGGTGGACGTACCGCCGAATTGCTCAACACGTGGGGCGTGAGGTCTCCACAGTACATCGATGTTGTCGCCAGTGGTCGGCGGAAGGTGCACGTGCCCGTCGACCTGGGACCGGACCGCAGCGACGCACGGATGCACGCCAAGACCGTAGGATCCTACGCAGTGCCGTAGGGGACCGCACCGCCACTTCCCAGCAAATTAGGGACACTGTTGCTCCTGGGGTATCGGCGAGGACCATTCGCAACCGTCTCCATGAAGCTGGGCTACGGTCCCGCACACCGTTAGGCCGCCTTCCGCTCACGCCCCAACATCGTGCAGCCCGCCTCCAGTGGTGTCGCGACAGGCGTGAATGGAGGGACGAATGGAGACGTGTCGTCTTCAGCGATGAGAGTCGCTTCTGCCTTGGTGCCAATGATGGTCGTATGCGTGTTTGGCGCCGTGCAGGTGAGCGCCACAATCAGGACTGCATACGACCGAGGCACACAGGGCCAACACCCGGCATCATGGTGTGGGGAGCGATCTCCTACACTGGCCGTACACCACTGGTGATCGTCGAGGGGACACTGAATAGTGCACGGTACATCCAAACCGTCATCGAACCCATCGTTCTACCATTCCTAGACCGGCAAGGGAACTTGCTGTTCCAACAGGACAATGCACGTCCGCATGTATCCCGTGCCACCCAACGTGCTCTAGAAGGTGTAAGTCAACTACCCTGGCCAGCAAGATCTCCGGATCTGTCCCCCATTGAGCATGTTTGGGACTGGATGAAGCGTCGTCTCACGCGGTCTGCACGTCCAGCACGAACGCTGGTCCAACTGAGGCGCCAGGTGGAAATGGCATGGAAAGCCGTTCCACAGGACTACATCCAGCATCTCTACGATCGTCTCCATGGGAGAATAGCAGCCTGCATTGCTGCGAAAGGTGGATATACACTGTACTAGTGCCGACATTGTGCATGCTCTGTTGCCTGTGTCTATGTGCCTGTGGTTCTGTCAGTGTGATCATGTGATGTATCTGACCCCAGGAATGTGTCAATAAAGTTTCCCCTTCCTGGGACAATGAATTCACGGTGTTCTTATTTCAATTTCCAGGAGTGTAGTAGCAATTCAGCACAACGTGGATTCGACAAGTCCTTGTTACTGGAGGTACGAGGCACCAGATGCCTTCGCACAGGTGATGCGATACGGGCCGTGATTTCTGACGCCGGAGCTTGCGCCCAGTAGCTTCCCATGTGTTATTCCACCATCGACGACGTCCTAGAACAGACCTACGTACCACTTATATTCTTCCTGATTGAAAAACATTGTAGGTTTGTTCAGTTAGCTCTCTTAGATCGTACAATATTTACCTGACAGTGCCCCGAGGATGGAATCCTGTACAGCTTCGAGATGAATACTTCACAGCACTTCCTCTGGAAGAGAACATATGAATCAAGAAGTCTGTCACATAAAGCTGCCTGTGAGGTGGCGCCCCATCTTGTTGAAAGTAATACGGTTTGTTGTCAAATATGTCTGTAAAACCGGGTGTGCAACATTTCGATGTAAGAGTAGCCTGTGACAGTCTGTTCAAAGAACTACGACCCGAGTAACCCTCTCTTCGTTGAGTGAGTGTCGGAGGAGACAAGATGACTACAAATAAAACACTTTTTGTGTTAATCACTTGTTTATTTTGCCACTACGCGTTTCCATGGTTTACACCATCAATTTAAGGTGGAGAATTTTTTATTTACGTAGCTGGTGGTGATGAAGAATACAGACGTATTTTGACAGTCGCAGACCAAGGTTATTTGGCGTGTTTTGGGGGACGATGTATTTGTAAAAGGCCTACATACTGTTGCCTGATGTATGTCCCCTTCAGTGCACATTACATTGACATTTACATGTTCATTTACATTGACATGTACGTAATGTGCAGCGGAGAGAACATACATCAGGCAACAGTACGCATACGTTTTACAAATCTACCGACCTTCAAAAGACGCAAAATAACCTACACTGTCCATGGTCTGCGACTGTGAAAAGACTGTATTCTTCACCAACGCCAATATAAATAAACAATCCTCCACCTGAGGACCATGAAACGCGTAGTGGCAAAATAAACAAGTGACTGAGACAGAAACTGTTTTATTTGTGTTGATCAATAGTCGCAGCCCTCATAATGCCGTCCCTTACGGATGAAATAGTCGTACAAGATGACGTAGAGAAAATTTCCAGTTGGTGTGATGAATGACAGCTAGCTCTGAATGTAGGAGAACGTAAGATAATGCAGATGATTAGGAAAAACAAACCCATAATGTTCGAATATAGCTTTAGAAGTGTGCGTCCTGACTCAGTTATGTCGATTAAATATAGAGGCGTAACACTGCAAAGCAATGTGAAACGGAAGAAGCATATAAGGTTTGTGGTAAGTAAGGGGAATGGGCGACTCCGGTTTATTGGGACAATTTTGGAAAAGTGTGATTCATCTGCAAAAGAAACTGCCCTATAGGGCGCTATTGGACCTCCTTTTCAGTATTGCTCGAGCGTTTGCGTCTGTACCACCTCGGATAAAAGAAAACATCGAAACCATTCAGAGGCGGGCTGCTAGATTTTTTGCAATTAGGTTCAGACAACACGCAAGTAATACTGAGCTGTTTCTGGAACTCAAATGGGAAGCCCTGGATGGAAGGCGTCGTTCTTTTCGAGGAACAATATTGAGAAAATTTAGAGAACCGGCATTTGAACCTGACTGCAGAACGGTTGTACTGCTGCAACGTAACATTTCGCTTAAGGACTACGAAGTTAAGAAGCAGAATTTAAGGCTCACACGGAGGCATATAGGCAGTCGTTTTTTCCTCGCTCTGTTTGCGAGTGGAACCGGAAATGAAACGGCTAGTAGTCGTACTTGGTACCCTCCGCCACATACCGTACGGTGACGTGCGGAGTATAGATGTAGATGTAAATGTAGATGTAGACGACAGACCATACCAGACAGCTACTGCTGGTAGATAACCATGCCTTTGTCCAGTTACGTATGGATTTTGTTACCCCAGGACACGAAATTATGGGTGTTGATTGTTCAGTTCAAAGGTCCCGTCATCAGCACAGAGAACTGGGTCTTGGTAACGTTCATTTTCATCACACACGTTGGTGTACCACTCACAATAGCCAATTAGCCTGTCGGGATCATCCTCTTCAGAACACGGACAAGTGTCAGAATGTAACGCTTCTGCCTCCTGAGTCCACAAATTCTGTGAAGAGATGCTGATCTCAGTCCAACGAGATCATTACCTTGCAGACTTTTACGAGGGCGTGTGGACGCCTGAATCACTGCTTCTACACACCCGTTGTCGGTCAGACGTCTCTCTCTTCCGGCACGCCCCATCTTCACGTCATGCACGGCGCCATCGGCTTCAAACTTGTCTCGGATTCTTGTAATTGTTGACTTTGTTGAGCATGATGGTGGTGGTGGTGTTCCAAACTCAACTTTCCAGCGTCTTCGAGCCCCAGTCACACATTTCTCGTTCTGAAACGATAAAGCCATGTTTATTTCTAATCTTGCATCAAACGGAACTGTGCTAAGTTTTTTACTTGATTTATTACTCACAGACAAATATTTCTATCTGCTTCAATTAAAGAGAGATTGATCCGGCCCGTGGATGAAACTCGTGGAAGAGAGAGGGAGCAAAGTGCTCCGCCCGTGTCGTATTTTCGAATATTCGCCATTCTTTTGCTCTCATTATTCAATTTTAGCTTCCGTATAATACAGCCGACATATAGTAAGTTCAAGCAATTTAGACTTTTAAACTAAACATGAATAAACAAATGATGGCTTAATTTATTTACTGTTGCAGGAACAACCGATGCCTATAGGATCAGTCATCAAAAGTATTTTTGCACAAACATTTAATAAATACTTGCTAATAGTGTTCGTGGATATTAACACACTAAACTACAAACACACTAATGACTTGGCTGTGCCCAAAAATCGCGAAGTTATTGCAAAGTGCTTCTCGACTGGGATTGCCTTCTTATTGCCATGTTTTGTTCTTCAATTCTTTCGCGTGTAAACCCTAGTAAATAATTCTTGTGTATTGTGGTTGTATTAGATCACTGCAGCTGTTGAAACTGAAGGTAATTTATTTATTTTTAAAGATGGCATTTCAAAATGCTTGGCATTCCATCTTCAGATGTTTACATGTATTTGCGTTTCGCGAACATTGTTTCTTTACCAACGGCGTTGCGGAATTTTGTAACGGAAGTTCGTAAGACAGGACATCTATTCACAACTGCGAATATGAACCGCCATTAGCTGTATATTGGAACGACGACTGTGAAAATTTGTGGCGGACCGGGACTCTAACCCCAATTTTGCGCCTTGCACGATCGGTCGCCTTACCTGGTTCGGCTATCCGTGCACGAATCAAGCCCGGACCCAAAGTTCCGTATGTCGTCGTCCAGGTGTCACAACATGCACACGTACGTCACATATATTCCTGTCGAGGAAGGGCAAATTTAATGAGAGTCGATGGTATGCGATTTGCGAGTAAATACGAAATAACAGTGCCTGAATAATTAAGGACGATACAACGTTCCTTCGTAATAACACAGGCGCTGCTGTTTGGAAATTTTAAGACAGCTATTGTAGAACATTGTAACTGAACAAACAATGTTCATGATGCATAAGTAAATGTGAACATAAAATGAATGCATTTAAAAAACACGTTCTTTGAGGGACAATTTGTTGGCGTGGCGTGTCGGCAAAGGGATGGCATTCATATTGGTGCGTTACCCCATAAACATTAACGTCACAGGCGCTATAGTTTTGATGTTATGCATTAGGACCGCTGCTGTCAAGTCACGTGACGAGCCAAGCCGCGAGCTTTAGTATGTATGTGAACCAGGCAAGGGTCACCAAATTTTGCCCTTGCCTGATATAAAACATATTTTTGCGTCTATTCTGAAACAAATCTTCATACTGTTACTACTTCTGGTAGTAGCAGTTATAGTACCTTTTGTTAATAATTTGTCTTTGCATGTACTAAAATACATTTGGCTGTTTAAAGTACTGTGTAGCTGACAAGAGACCGGGATTTCATTCGTGCGGCCCCCGTATCACTGGAGAGTTTTTCTTCCTTTTTCTCAAAGAGTGTGTGAACTGTGTGCTGCCTCCTAATTATTGTAAATAGCAAATGACTGTAGTGCTGGTTTGTGTACCCATACCAGAACTTTGCCTATCTCATGACAATGGTAGTTTTACGGGAACGAAATTTTAATGTACGGGTATAATCAGATAGTGGATTCTCAGATACTGTTGGGTATATATACATAATCTGAACATGCAGGCTATTACCTGGAGTTGTTAGTTATTCGAAGAGATGCGATATTGATCGCTGAGAAATGCCGATAACGTGCGGTCCTTGTGCTGCGTCACTCCGGGTCCTCACCCCCGCTGACACACACACACACACACACACACACACACACACACCAAATACCTGTGTGTATACATATCCACGGAATGGCACACACTGTATATTTTCACAGCAATGATCACCCTGTTCATAACTCCAAATCTCTTTTGCGTAATCTTCTGTATGTGTGGGCTGTACGCAGGTTATCAAAGATTTAATTGTGTGCTTAGTGTAAGTGAAATGCAAGAGCATAAACTTCTGAACTCGTAACCAGAAGGGGAAGACTTGAATACATGCCTATTAAATTTTCCTGAGCTGACGCTTTCACATGGCTGTTACATATATGACTCCTTCAATATGGACAAAAAACGTTCTTCTCATGGTCGTGGAAATTACGAACTAGGTCTATCGTTTGGACATTATTTTTGTTGCAGTTGCTGTAACCAGAAGCTCGGACCACATAAATTGAAGTAAATAGTGGGGTAAAAAGAAAGCATATTTTTAGAATTTGTGTGCTATTGTAGTTTTTCAATCCAGTAAATTCTTATTACAGCAATACAACTTTTCTGTTTTGATACATGTGCACTTCTACGTTAAACACGGAGTATTGTGAAGAAAATGTGACCTAGTTCTTCTCTAAGGTCCACAACGCCGCTACCGACATTTCTTCTTACATAGTTGCAATTTCTTCGTGAATGGCAAATTGTGTAACAGACCGACAGGAGAAGAATTTCACAGTAACACGCACTCGTTCTTACAACACGTGTTGTTCACTTACGTCATCTTGTTTTATTTTTCACCGAGCGAGGTTTGCAGTGATGATGCAGTGGATCCTCATTCGGGCAGACTGGAGCTCAAATCTCTGTTCGGGCGTCCAGATTTAGATTTTCCGTAGTTTTCTTGAGTTACTTAAAGTGAATGCCGCGATGTATCCTTTGAACAGGGAACGGTGGATATTCTTCCACCCATTCCCATTTCGATCTTGTGCTCAGTCTCTAACGACTGCGTTGTTGACGTGTCGTTAAACCATAGTATCCCTTCTTACTTTTTTACTTTTTATTCTTCATCTTATGATCCATTGGCAAAACAGGACCTTCTGCGATACATTAACAAATTTCTCAGTCGCCGGTTTCTTTCATATCAATGTATTTGTTTCTCATCAAAAAAATGGTTCAAATGGCTCTGAGCACTATGGGACTCAACTGCTGTGGTCATTAGTCCCCTAGAACTTAGAACTAGTTAAACCTAACTAACCTAAGGACATCACAAACATCCATGCCCGAGGCAGGATTCGAACCTGCGACCGTAGCGGTCTTGCGGTTCCAGACTGCAGCGCCGTTAACCGCACGGCCACTTCGGCCGGCCGTTTCTCATCTTTTGTATGTAAAACTCTAACAGTACCCTAGTGCTTGGTGCTCGTGAGCGTACTTTGCAGCTCAATTACGTACCTAACACAATGTAGAATATATGTAGTTTTGAACTGGAAAAATTGCTGCTGAAGAATTGCATTACTTATATCTTGGAAAGGGTATGTATGTTAATTGGTGAAGGAAATTTGCAGATACCCCCTATGAAGTATTGTTAGATTCATTGCTTACGGAGCTCCGTTTCTTGGTGTGTCTATGTTATGGTACCATCAAGTATATGAATGCGTGGTGGCTATTCTTTCGGACGTATCCGAATAATATGTAAACTGAAGATGGAGGGGGGAGAAAGGAAAGAAAAGGAAAGACAAGGGACAGTTGACGTCAGCTGCATTGGGACTTGACGGGGAATCAGGAGCGACGATTGAAAATGTATGCTGAATCGAGATTCGAACCCGGGCTCTCCTGCATACTAGTCAGCTGCGTTAACCACTGCGCCACCGGGGCACTGTGTTTATCGAAACTGCACGGACTGTCTCGTCACGCCTTTCGGCCGGCCCACACTCCCACTGTAACTGTCTAGTAAGCTACAGATTCCGGGTTAGAATCCCAGTCCTGCACACATTTTCACTCGTCGCTGCTAATTCGGCGTCAAGTCCCAATGCAGCTGACATCAGTGGTCTCTGCTCCCCCGCCCCCCCCCCCCCGCCTCCTTCCCCACCTCCCGCCCCGTCTTAAAAAAAAAAAAAGAAGAAAAACATTTTGTTCTGCCTTACGGCAGATCTTATCATAGGGGCAGCCTCGTCAGAAAGGTCCAGCGCATGATCGTCTAGGGAAGTGATTCCAGTGGTGGTTTCCCGTTGCCTTCCACTGATGATGATGAAATGATAATGAGGACAACACAACACCCAGTCGCTGAGCGGAGAAAATCTCCGACCCAGCCGGGAACCGAACCCGGGGCCCTTGTGTGACAGACCGCCGCGCAGATCACTCAGATCCTGCTGGAATCTCCAAATAGCCGGCATGGAGGACATGGCGCTGTGGATAGGTGGCGCTCGGTGGGAATGTGGGTGGGCCGAGCGGCGTGCCGAGACAAGCAGTTACGATAAACCCTGTGTCCGGGTGGCGCAGTGGTTAATCCACGGAGATGTGCTAAGCAATTCGCCACGGATTTATTGACCCAGCGCGAGAATGTCAAACTATAGACTGCGTCTGTGTTGGTGATAGCAGCACGAATATCGTTCCACAGCTCACCCAGGGTCCATGGACGACTGGTATACATCAAGGATTTAAGATAGTCCCATAAGAAAAAGTGGCAGCGCGCTAAATCTGCAGAGAGGGATGTCCACTGAATATCGCCTCTCTAAGAGATGAGATGGTCGGGGACGTGTTCACGCATGAGAGTCATTCACTTTCGTGCCGTGGACATTCGTGTTGGAACCAGAGATGACCCGCAGCCATTTCTTCAAGTTCGGGAAGAAAAAACTGCTCTGTTATCTGGTCATAAGACGTGACCGTAACTACCATCTAGTTCTCTTCGAGAAACCATGGACCAATAATGCCAATTTTGAATCATCCACAACAATAGTCACACGTTCTGTATGCAGGGCTGCTCATGAATTTCTCGGGGATTCGTGCCACTCCAATATCGCATGTTTTTGTTTATTCACACATCCAGACAAATAAAAATGTGCCTCGTCGCTGAAGAACACTAAAACCTCATGAGGCAGGTTTTCTATCAAGGCTTCATATGCATTGTTTCGTGAAACAAAAATCGCATGGATTAAGTGTGTGCGCTGCTGGCAGTTTATATGGATGAAGTTTCAAGTCTTCATGAAAAATTCGTCCCAGTGCGCTATCAGAAATCGCAGAACACCTACGTGTTTGCGTGCAGATCGCTTGGGGGAATTCAAAATCGCCAGCCTTACTTTCTCGCCGTTTTCTGATGTCCTGATGGTTCTTGGAGGTCCTGGTTTCTTTTCTGCACGCTACCAGTATCCAAAAAAGTGTCCCCCACATAACCATCGAGTTTCGATCAGAAACACGGCCTGCTGGCGTGATATTAATATGTTCCCTGAATGCAAGCTTGGTTCCGACGACCGAATGGCCATTGGAAAAAAAAGTCATCATGGCGAACGCGCTCCTTTGTCGTCCACCACATGATCGCTGCTAAACTAACTTAAAAAAAAATTAGGTCCCGCCCTTTCGAATGCGCACAACCCCATTCAGTAGTGAGTAACGACCGCTGGCGGCGCGGTTTTCAAATCAGGAAATTTCCGTGCCGCACCGTGTATAATGTAATATACACTCAGCCACACATCTTAAGTTGGCTCGAGGAGCACAGACGTAGACAGAATCAGAATGTGCACCAATGACCTACACGCCTGGTGTTGCATGGAAGCGAGCTGTTTACGCAGAAATATCTCGCAGGAATGCATTCAACAGTTTACAATTTAATGGGGTATGTGGCACCAAACGTCCGCACATCGATTACTGCGACAAGTGATGCCCCGGAACCATACGATCAAGTGCTAGCTGTCGTCTCTCTTTCTCACAGCAGAAACTGCCCTTCTAGTATCAAACATGGATATTTCTGCTCTGAGGCAGGCCTGGGTGATCCACGTACCATGCAGACCACCAATATTCCTGAAACAGTTTACAATATCAGAACGTTGTTTATGAAAAGTTCCAGCACCCAGATAGGTATTGTGCAGTAAGATTTGATTTGTATGTACCAGGCTTTTTAATATACGAAGAAGGACGTTTTGCAAAAAGGGGCGAAACGGTTTGTTGCGCTTGATGGCGTTTAAAGCCATTACAGCGCGCATTCGCAGCCAGGTTATGAACGTGGCGCAAATCGATCACTCTTCTATTACCCCGTCTACTGGAAACAGTGACACCCATGAAATCCCTAGTAGTAACCGTTCGGAGCGACTTCAAGCTGAATGATCACATCTACATCTAAATCTATACTCGGCAAGCTACCTTACGGTGTGTGGCGGAGGGTACTTTGTGTACCAGTGTCGCATCGCTCTTTTCTTGTTCCAGTCCCTTATGGTTCGCAGGAGGAACGGTTGCTGGTATGCCTCTGTGTAGGCTCGAATCCCTTTGATTTATCCTAATGGTATTTCCACGAGATGTAGTAGGGGAAGAAATGTATTGGTTGACTCTGCTAGGAAAGTACGCTCTCGGAACTTAAACAGTAAACTACCAGGTGAGCAGAACGCCTTTCTTGCAGTGGCTGCCACTGGAATTGGTTGATAGCCTCTGTGACGGTTTCATACTTACTAAATGAACCTGTAACGAAATGCGCTCCTCTTCTTTGGATCTTCTGTTTCCTCTATCAATCCTGTCTGGCACGGATCACGTAGTCGAGAGCAATATTCAGGTTGTATGTTAACCGGGTATCTAGAATCGAAGGAGAGACTCCGTCCCCGCCGCAGCCGCAGTGGTCTACAACGCCACGACGACTACCGCAGTCCACTTCACCCCTCCGCCGCCCCACACCGAACCCTGGGTTATGGTGCGGTTCGGCCCCCGGTGGAGCCCCCTCCCCCAGGGAACGCCTCACACCAGACGAGTATAACCCCTATGTTTGCGTGGTAGAGTAATGGTACTGTACGCGCACGTGGAGAACTTGTTTGCGCAGCTATTGCCGACATAGTATAGCTGAGGCGGAATAAGGGGAACCAGCCCGCATTCGCCGAGGCAGATGGAAAACCGCTTAAAAACCATCCACAGACTGGCCGGCTCACCGGACCTCGAAACAAGTCCGCCGGGCGGATTCGTGCCCGGGACCAGGCGCTCCTTCCCACTCCGGAAAGACGTGCGTTACACCGCTCGGCTAACGGGGCGGGCTTAATATCCAGGTACTTGCCGAACAAAGGTTTTGCAACCTACCTATTTTGTTGGTGGACTACATTTCCTCCTTTTACCTTTTTCTTTTTACCATGTGTGCATAATTCTTGGTCGCCGGCCGCTGTGGCCGAGCGGTTCTATGTGCTTCAGTCCGGAACCGCGCCGCTGCTACGGTCGCAGTTTCGAATCCTGCCTCGGGCATGGATGTGTGTGATGTCCTTAGGTTAGTTAGGTTTAAGTAGTTCTAAGTCTAGGGGACTGATGACCTCAGTTGCTAAATCCCATAGTGCTTAGAACCATTTGAAAAAAATGTTCAAATGTGTGTGAAATCTTATGGGACTTAACTTCTAAGGTCATCAGTCCCTAAGCTTACACACTACTTAACCTAAATTATCCTGAGCACAAACACACACACACACACACACACACACACACACACACACACACACACACACACACACACACACACACACCCATGCCCGAGGGAGGACTCGAACCTCCGCCGGGACCAGCCGCACAGTGAACCATTTGAATTTCTGGTCGTCTATATGTTACGTGAAACAGGGGAAGACCAAGAGATGCATACACTAAGCAGATTCAGAAGGATGTAGGTTGCAGTAGGTACTGGGAGATGAAGAAGCTTGCACAGGATAGAGTAGCAGGGAAGCAGTGGTTGGGAAGGGAGTAAGACAGGGTTGTAGCCTCTCCCCGATGTTATTCAATCTGTATATTGAGCAAGCAGTAAAGGAAACAAAAGAAAAATTCGGAGTAGGTATTAAAATCCATGGAGAAGAAATAAAAACTTTGAGGTTCGCCGATGACATTGTAATTCTGTCAGAGACAGCAAAGGACTTGGAAGAGCAGTTGAACGGAATGGATGGTGTCTTGAAGGGAGGATATAAGATGAACATCAACAAAAGCAAAACGAGGATAATGGAATGTAGTCGAATTAAGTCGGGTGATGTTGAGGGTATTAGATTAGGAAATGAGACACTTAAATTAGTAAAGGAGTTTTGCTATTTGGGGAGCAAAATAACTGATGATGGTCGAAGTAGAGAGGATATAAAATGTAGACTGGCAATGGCAAGGAAAGCGTTTCTGAAGATGAGAAATTTGTTAACATCGAGTATAGATTTAAGTGTCAGGAAGTCTTTTCTGAAAGTATTTGTATGGAGTGTAGCCATGTATGGAAGTGAAACATGGACGATAAATAGTTTGGACAAGAAGAGAATAGAAGCTTTCGAAATGTGGTGCTACAGAAGAATGCTGAAGATTAGATGGGTAGATCACATAACTAATGAGGAGGTACTGAATAGGATTGGGGAGAAGAGGAGTTTGTGGCACAACTTGACCAGAAGAAGGGATCGGTTGGTAGGACATGTTCTGAGGCATCAAGGGATCACCAATTTAGTATTGGAGGGCAGCGTGGAGGGTAAAAATCATAGGGGGAGACCAAGAGATGCATACACTAAGCAGATTCAGAAGGATGTAGGTTGCAGTAGGTACTGGGAGATGAAGAAGCTTGCACAGGATAGAGTAGCATGGAGAGCTGCATCAAACCAGTCTCAGGACTGAAGACCACAACAACAACAACATATATGTTACGTACCTGATGTTCATGAAGCAATCTGTAATGTTCACACGAAAATACACTCCTGGAAATGGAAAAAAGAACACATTGACACCGGTGTGTCAGACCCACCATACTTGCTCCGGACACTGCGAGAGGGCTGTACAAGCAATGATCACACGCACGGCACACACCAGGAACCGCGGTGTTGGCCGTCGAATGGCGCTAGCTGCGCAGCATTTGTGCACCGCCGCCGTCAGTGTCAGCCAGTTTGCCGTGGCATACGGAGCTCCATCGCAGTCTTTAACACTGGTAGCATGCCGCGACAGCGTGGACGTGAACCGTATGTGCAGTTGACGGACTTTGAGCGAGGGCGTATAGTGGGCATGCGGGAGGCCGGGTGGACGTACCGCCGAATTGCTCAACACGTGGGGCGTGAGGTCTCCACAGTACATCGATGTTGTCGCCAGTGGTCGGCGGAAGGTGCACGTGCCCGTCGACCTGGGACCGGACCACAGCGACGCACGGATGCACGCCAAGACCGTAGGATCCCACGCAGTGCCGTAGGGGACCGCACCGCCACTTCCCAGCAAATTAGGGACACTGTTGCTCCTGGGGTATCGGCGAGGACCATTCGCAACCGTCTCCATGAAGCTGGGCTATGGTCCCGCACAGCGTTAGGCCGTCTTCCGCTCACGCCCCAACATCGTGCAGCCCGCCTCCAGTGGTGTCGCGACAGGCGTGAATGGAGGGACGAATGGAGACGTGTCGTCTTCAGCGATGAGAGTCGCTTCTGCCTTGGTGCCAATGATGGTCGTATGCGTGTTTGGCGCCGTGCAGGTGAGCGCCACAATCAGGACTGCATACGACCGAGGCACACAGGGCCAACACCCGGCATCATGGTGTGGGGAGCGATCTCCTACACTGGCCGTACACCACTGGTGATCGTCGAGGGGACACTGAATAGTGCACGGTACATCCAAACCGTCATCGAACCCATCATTCTACCATTCCTAGACCGGCAAGGGAACTTGCTGTTCCAACAGGACAATGCACGTCTGCATGTATCCCGTGCCACCCAACGTGCTCTAGAAGGTGTAAGTCAACTACCCTGGCCAGCAAGATCTCCGGATCTGTCCCCCATTGAGCATGTTTGGGACTGGATGAAGCGTCGTCTCACGCGGTCTGCACGTCCAGCACGAACGCTGGTCCAACTGAGGCGCCAGGTGGAAATGGCATGGAAAGCCGTTCCACAGGACTACATCCAGCATCTCTACGATCGTCTCCATGGGAGAATAGCAGCCTGCATTGCTGCGAAAGGTGGATATACACTGTACTAGTGCCGACATTGTGCATGCTCTGTTGCCTGTGTCTATGTGCCTGTGGTTCTGTCAGTGTGATCATGTGATGTATCTGACCCCAGGAATGTGTCAATAAAGTTTCCCCTTCCTGGGACAATGAATTCACGGTGTTCTTATTTCAATTTCCAGGAGTGTATATAATATATTTATGGAAGCCATCCCTCCACCTCTTCCTTGGTCTTCCCCTGTGGAGATGAAATTTTAATTGCTTTGTATTGAAAATTTTTCGAAATGCGGTAAAATTATACCGTATCTAGTGAATTTAAATTTATAAAAATATCGATTTGTTTCAGAATGAACTACTGTTCTTCCATTAATTATTTTATACGTTGTAATGATTAACAAAATGCATGTTGCCTAGAAGTAACCAATAGTCTTTTTGAACTGAGAAGTATTTCCTCTAGGTTGAGTTCTTATTTGTAAAGGGTAAAGATTTTCAGCCAGCTCCTCGAACAGTTTCTTGGAGAACCTAGAAATTTCTTTGAACTTCGTATTTTTCAACTTCTGGCACTAATACGAAAGGTGAAATTGTCTGGTTATCGCGAATGAAATGATGAATCCAAACTTTCCGCGTTCTTTGAAGCTTTCCCCGACGAGAACATTAGGAATTGCGTGGATTGCCATTGTGGGGCGAATGACGAGCGATCATTAGTCGCAAAAGACTCACATCAGTGGACGAAGAACGTTCAACGCAATTCTCATCCAGCTGTAGCCAAAAGTTGTGTTGCGGTCGCGTTGCGAGACCCGACGAACCGCCTAGGGAGGGTACGATCTGCAGCTGGCTCGAATTGTTTCATCCGACGTGTCTCGGCGCGGCGCCTCATTGCCATGCTATCGGCGCGAGCCTCCGCTCCCCTCCCCTACCCTCGGCTGGGCTGGGTGCAGTGTTATGCGGGCCGCGCTGGTGACGCCACGGCAGGTGCGGCCAGCAAGCCGCAGCCGGTTGCCATACAGCGTGTGGGCCCGACAGCCCAGCAAGGACAGCGGCTGCAGGAAAACCGGCCTCTGCCGAGAACTCGCCGCCGCCTGCGTCCACGACGAGGAAAGTAGCGCCATTACCTCCTGTGACTCACGGTCCACTCACTCGAGTCGCTAGCTCTCCACCACTGTTTTGTCTCTGTTTACTTTTTGTGCCAGCTGCGTGAGGCTACGTAAGGTGGCGTCTGAAACATCTCATTTCATCGTCGGTTAGGCACTTAAACCTGATTCTTGAAAGGATCCAACTCCCTTGTTTAAAACAGCCCCAAACGTCTTATTACAAATGAGTTAAGGTATTAGGGCAAATAAGAAAGTCTGTGCCCTATTTTTTAGCCGAATTGCTGCTGTAAATACGAAGGCAACATATCCATTCCCAGCGCTGAACCTTTCTTGGTTGGTGCCGGCCTTTATCTCCCTGTAGCTCCGCCGCACGGCGCTGCTGTCAGTTGTTTAATACAGCGGTTGTGCTTCACACGTCCGCGGCGTTAGAGCAACGAAGTGTGATTCGTTACCTAAGGAGCAAGGGGCGAAGCCTTTCAAGATCTACAGGGAACTCCAGCCCACACGTGGGGAAAACTGTCTCGCTGTGGGAACTGTGAGGTGGTGGCATTATGAACCCGACAAAGGCAGTGACGTCTTGCATAACAATGAGCGGCCGGGGAGGCCGCGTTCGTCGCTGACGGACATTTCCCGCGTGGATGCAATGGTGGAAGCAGATCGGCGTGTGTACATCACTGCCATTTCTCGCGAGCGTCGCATACCGTATGGCAGAGCTTACGACATCGTTCACGGGTCCTTAGGGTACGGGAATGTTTCATACCGGTGGATGCCTAAGCAGTTGGATGACATGATGAAAGGCAAGCGAATGATGTCTTCATTGAATCATCTGGAACGGTACTCCAAGGAGGGTGAAGGTTTCCAGGACCGCATTGTTACTGGCGATGTAATGTGGATACTGCATTTCACGTCGGAATACAAGCGGCAGAGCATCGTGTGGAAACAACCGGGTCCGTCTGTGACAAAAAAAAAAAAGGTCCATTCAGCGCCACCTGTTGGGAAAGCGATGTTAACGGTCTTCTGGGATAGCCGTTGGATTTCATGCCACAAGGTGCAACCATCAATGCCGACAGTTATTGTCCCACACTATCACGCCGGCCGCTGTGGCCGAGCGGTTTTAGGCGCTTCAGTCCGGAACTGCGCTGCTGCTACGGTCGCAGGTTCGAATCCTGCCTCGGGTTGGATGTGTGTGATGTCCTTAGGTTAGTTAGGTTTAAGTAGTTGTAAGTCTACAGAACTGATGACCTCAGATGTTAAGTCCCATAGTGCTTGGAGCCATTTGAATCACACTGTAACGCCTAAGGGCTGCCATCAGGCGAAGGCGTCGAGGGATTCTCGATGTGGACAACGTGATTCTGCTCCACGTCAATGCGAGACCACATGTGGCAATCAGAAAAGCCCAAAAGCTCTGGGGATTTCACTGGGAGAGTCTAGACCACCCACCATACAGTCCACACCTCGCCCCTAGTGATATTCTGCCAGGACAGCAATTCACAAGTAACGATGAAGCGAAGACAGCAGTCCGACGGTGGTTCCATAGTTAGCAGGACGAATTCTACCGCAGAGGCATCCGAGATTTAGTGCTGCGATGGGACAAATGTGTAAAGCGGTATGGGGGCCGTGTGGAAAAATAGGGTAACATACGTAGAATGTAATGTATATTTGTCATTACCTGTATGTACGTTACTTTGGCTAATAAAACGTAGAGGCAAAGACTTTCTGATTTGCCCCCGTATTTAACGTTCGGCAAGTAACAGACAAAATATGTACAAAAGGTTTGAATTTACGCTTAAAGTTCATTTGAAGCAGCAAATTGCTCTCATCATGAAACACTGGGTGAACATAGGCTGGGTCATTTGCGTTTCACTTTTGAGCAAAAACAAGTTCTTCCCGCATTCCAGTGTTTATTACGCCATATCTACTGAACTATGTATCGTAACTAATGTAATTTGCAGGTACATTCAGTGGTATATCTGGATCCTGTCTGCAAACTGTGTCGCTAATAGGGTCGGTAGGAAGGAAGAAGTAAATTAAAACGTCGTGGTTGATTCAGGGGTTTTACTGCATGAACAGCGAAAATGTAGGAAGCAATAAACTTTTTCCCATTCATCATTTTTTGCGGGGTATCGGAGAGGAAAAGATTCGTACAGGTTTGAAATTATGTACAAAGTTTGTTGGAAGTCATTAAGTGCGCTTATTCTCGAATACTAGATGTATAAAGCCCGGGCATTCGCACGCCATCAGTTACGCTGCCGCAGTACACACACACACACACACACACACACACGCGCGCGCGCGCGCGCACAGTTGCTGTAGCACTTGTCTTATTGTGTTACACTTTTAATGTAAGACTATACCTCTTTATGAGTGGATTATGACAGCTTTTTAAATTGAACAGCAGTGAGTATTTTTTAAATAGCACTATTTTTATTCGGTAATCCACTTCGTTTCTTCAAAACCTGTTCCAGAATGTATCACAGAAAATGTAACGCAAAATTAAGTTTGACTCTTCTGTCATATCACAGTAACAAGTACCTAAAAAAGCCAAATTAAGAGCCTTTTTATACGTTTTCAATTTTTGGTACTTAGAAAAAACATTGACATATTCACTATCGAAAAAATATTGAGCGGCCAAAACAAAAAATCTATTATACGAAATATATTTAATATATTTTTTATTATAATAGCATCTTGCGGACCCCTCTGGCATAGCTCGCGGACCACTAGGGGGCCGCGGACCACCTGCTGGGAACCACTGCTCTAACCAATTACGTGAAAATGGTAGAGCAGCACGGAAGAGGGGGAAATCAATGTCCTTGCTGCTATTGCAGCTGATCTGCACGTTAGCTCCTGCGCAGTCGCACGAGGAAGTGGCATGAGTCAGGCAAGTGCCCTTCACATTCTCCATCCACTTACGTTCCATCCCTACCACATCTCTTTCCATCAAGAGCTGCATGGAAATGATTATGAGAATCCTGTTAACTTCTGTACATGGGTATCATGTATCTTGTTCAGTGATGAAACCACATTTACGAATTATGGCCAGAGACGGAACACCGAACGCGCACAAGTATCGCAGTCTTCTAACAGACGATCTTCCACAGATACTAGAAGGCGTTCCTCTGCAGACTAGGAGGAACCTATGATACCAACACGATGGCTATCCAGCCCATAGTGGGCCGGCCGGTGTGGTCGAGCGGTTCTAGGCACTTCAGTCGGGAACCGCGCGACCGCTACAGTCGCAGGTTCGAATCCTGCCTAGGGCATGGATGTGTGCGATGTCCTTAGGTTAGTTCGGTTTAAGTAGTTCTAAGTTCTAGGGGAGATGACCTCAGGAGCTAAGTCCCATAGTGCTCAGAACCATTTGAACCAGCCCATAGTGTACGAAGTACTACAACATGTCCTCACGAATTATCTCCAAATCGTTGGACCGGACGCAGACGACCTGTACCTTAGCTGGCCCATTCCCCGTATTTGACGCCTGTAGACTTTTTTCTGTCGGGACAATTGAAATACGCCGTCTGCAATGATGTATCAACTGCACCCGATGATGTGCAACGACGTTTTACTGCAGCCTGCTCGGAAATGACCGCTGAAATGCTAGCACGTGTGCAACTGTCGTTCGATGTCAGACTGGAAGCGTGTATTCCGGTACCGGTGGTTATTTTGAACACAACCTGTGATGGTCAGTTGTCTCGTTACTGGTCAGAATCCACACAAGTAGTGTATGCACTTATTTTGTTCTTTAGTGTGTGGTACAACTGGTATTGTATAAATGTCGGTGTGGAAGCTATTGAAAATACGATATCTCGTAAACGATTCACACAAGTATCCTGCAACAACCACGCAACGACATTCTAATTTACCCTACTTTTGTTTGTTACTGTCGACAAGCATTGTTGTTGTTGTTGTTGTTGTGGTCTTCAGTCCTGAGACTGGTTTGATGCAGCTCTCCATGCTACTCTATCCTGTGCAAGCTTCTTCATCTCCCAGTACCTACTGCAACCTACATCCTTCTGAATCTGCTTAGTGTATTCATCTCTTGGTCTCGCCCTACGATTTTTACCCTCCACGCTGCCCTCCAATACTAAATTTGTGATCCCTTGATGCCTCAAAACATGTCCTACCAACCGATCCCTTCTTCTAGTCAAGTTGTGCCACAAACTTCTCTTCTCCCCAATCCTATTCAGTACCTCCTCATTAGTTATGTGATCTACCCATCTAATCTTCAGCATTCTTCTGTAGCACCACATTTCGAAAGCTTCTATTCTCTTCTTGTCCAAACTATTTACCGTCCATGTTTCACTTCCATACATGGCTACACACCATACAAATACTTTCAGAAAAGACTTCCTGACACTTAAATCTATACTCGATGTTAACAAATTTCTCTTCTTCAGAAACGCTTTCCTTGCCATTGCCAGTCTACATTTTATATCCTCTCTACTTCGAACATCATCAATTATTTTGCTCCCCAAATAGCAAAACTCCTTTACTACTTTAAGTGTCTCATTTCCTAATCTAATACCCTCAACATCACCCGACTTAATTCGACTACATTCCATTATCCTCGTTTTGCTTTTGTTGATGTTCATCTTATATCCTCCTTTCAAGACACCATCCATTCCGTTCAACTGCTCTTCCAAGTCCTTTGCTGTCTCTGACAGAATTACAATGTCATCGGCGAACCTCAAAGTTTTTATTTCTTCTCCATGGATTTTAATACCCACTCCGAATTTTTCTTTTGTTTCCTTTACTGCTTGCTCAATATACAGATTGAATAACATCGGGGAGAGGCTACAACCCTGTCTTACTCCCTTCCCAACCACTGTTTCCCTTTCATGCCCCTCGACTCTTATAACTGCCATCTGGTTTCTGTACAAATTGTAAATAGCCTTTCGCTCCCTGTATTTTACCCCTGCCACCTTTAGAATTTGAAAGAGAGTATTCCAGTCAACATTGTCAAAAACTTTCTCTAAGTCTACAAATGCTAGAAACGTAGGTTTGCCTTTCCTTAATCTTTCTTCTAAGATATGTCGTAAGGTCAGTATTCCATTTAAAAAAATGTGTGCCTGCACGAAAAATAAACTTTCTAAGTATTGCTACAATCAGCCGATTGGCTAACAACACGTACCACTGACTACCAATCCATTCTGTGAAAATCGCGCATCAATAGCACTTTCCGTTTCCGCAATATTTGTGGTGCAACTTTTAGCTGTTTCACTTTGTATAGTGACTTTGTTCTATTTCATTCGCGTATGGAAGAAGGAAAAATTTCCACTCATGTGCATCGTACAAGTCGTAATCTGTTATTCTTATGATCTCTACGCGAGAGACGATTGGGAGCCTAGACTTTTTCGTATTCCGCTTCTTGGAATTTACCCAGCAGGCTTTCGCGAGAAGAATATTGCCTTTCTTGCCAACGTTCACATTTGAGTTCCCCAGCGCCTCTGTTACACTTTCATATGGAAAAAATGGAAATGAAGTCCCATGCTTCTTTACAGAGCGTAGGGGAACGATGCGGGAGACCCGCACCGCCTTACTAGGCAAGGTCCTAATGGAGGTGGTTTGCCGTTGCCTTCCTCCCACCGTAATGGGGATGAATGATGATGATGAAGACGACACAACAACACCCAGTCATCTCGGGGCAGGAAAAATTCCTGACCCCGCCGGGAATTGAACCCGGGACCCCGTGCTCGGGAAGCGAGCACGCTACCGCGAGACCACGAGGGGCGGACACACTTTCATATACAGACACATTACTCTCCTAGCGGCAATACACTGAATTCTCTCGACGTGTGCTGTCATGTCTAAAGGATTACAAACGGTGGAGCAATTCTCTAGAATCTGTTGCGCCAGCGACTTTTGTTGTCCTACATACACTTTTCTCTTTCTCAGAACTTTTCCAATATGTCTTCCATTCGCTGTTCATAATACAGATTTTCTTCCTATTTCATATCGCATTTTAGTATCCTCGTATATAATTAATTATACGATATGTCGTGTTCCACACATTCATCAAGAATCTCTCTTTCTGTATGTACACTCAGCAACATTGAAAATACCGCACCCAGAGGGAAGAAAATGAAATGAGCGTATGGCATCGTTGGCCGGGAGGCCCCATCCGGGAAGTTCGGCCACCAAGTGCAAGTCTTATTTCAGTTGACGCCACATTGGGCGACTTGCGCGCCGGTGATGAGGATGAAATGGTGATGAGGATAACACTAAACCCAGTTCCCGAGCCGAGAAAATCTCCAACCCGGCCGGGAATCGAACCCTGGTTCGCTTGCATGGAAGGCGAGCACATTACCACCCAGTTAAGCAGGCGGACACCCAGAGGGAACAAAGGTACAAACACGAAACTTTTCAAATAAGTAAAGTGAGATCCGATATGCAACTGATCCAAGTCTGATACCAACGCGCTTGCCTACAGACCCTGCAGTGACGTGCAATCGGGCAGGGGGCCTATTTTAAACGGCCATAGTGGACGAGTCATACACGTGACGATCACGTTCGGACTCGACGAGGACTTAGTAGGCACAGAACGCCAGGTAGACAGTTTCCACAGAAGGCCCTAACCATCGGCTCGAAAACCGCAAGATGGTCGACACGCCGTGTGGGTCGCCATGTCGGTCGTTCGAAGAGTTCTGTCAGACGATGTTGGAAGCAGTGGACATGAGATGGTATCCACGTGCGACGTACCGGGTCTTGAACGACCGGGAGGACGACGAGGCAGAAGGATCGGAGGATGGTGCGGCAAGCTTTCAGGGCTCCTACAGTGACTGTCTCCACGGTTAAAGCAGATGTCCGGGTGCGAATTGCAACTCAAGCGCCCTCGTGTACTGCTGTTAACGCCGAGACATCGGCGACTGCACCTATTGTGCCAAGCCATAACGACGTGGACTGCCAGAGGCCAGCAAAACAAGGTGTTTAGCGATGGTTTTGGGACGGATGATAACCGCTTATGGGTGTGGAGGCAGCCTGGTAAACGGTACAGTTCCACCGACACTGTCACACCCGAAACCACCCTCACAGCCGGCGTGATGGTCTGGGGGGCCGTAGACGACGAAGCCAGTCCCCTGTGATTATCGTACTTAGGACCTCAACGGGCCAGCGGCAGGTATGTTGATGAAATTCTTCAACCCCTGTGGGGCCTTTCCTGTAGGGCCTATCAGTGGCGCATACAGCTCGAGCTGCTCAAGACTCTCCACGTCATGTTCCGACTCTTCCATGGCCGCCCTACGGTCCGGTCTTGTCCCCTATAGAGCACGTATGGGACCAGATGGAGCGTCAGATGCCGTCGTGTCACCCTGTGCCTGCTCAAAATTTGTGAGCCAGTCTGCCTCAGGACAACATCAGACGGCTAATCCATACTTTATTAACAAAGAAATTCACCGAATAGCCGTGTAAATTGAGAAGTTATTTTATTTTATTTTCGCTACCAGTTTTGGCAATTCAGTATGCCATCTTCGGGCCCATGTACGCCTCTAAAAATTATCGATAGTGGCATACTAGGGCCATCTCTTTCTGCATGTCGTGAATTCTCACGTGCTTTCTTCGAGGACTTCACTGCAACTAGTATGCCAATATCGATAATTTTTTAGAGTTGCATATGGGACCTGAAGATGCCATATTGAATTGCTGAAACTGGTAGCGAAAACAGAATAAAATAACTTCTCACTACGCTCGGCTGTTTGGCGAATTTCTTTGTTAAATTTTGACCAGCTGCTGTCACGCGTCCAGAATGTATCAACAGAGAAGTAATGAACTCGGTGCCAGACCGTGTTTAGGAACGTATTGCAGCAGAAAATGGTCAAACGTGTTATTGATATTGCACTGTTTTTGTCTACTTGTACTCAGTGTTTTTGTTTACGTTTTGATTTTGGATTCAAAAATGGTTCAAATGGCTCTGAGCACTATGGGACTTAACATCTGTGGTCATCAGTCCCCTAGAACTTAGAACTACTTAAACCTAACTAACCTAAGGACATCACACACATCCATGCCCGAGGCAGGATTCGAACCTGCGACCGGGTACCCTAGAACTTAGAACTACTTAAACCTAACTAACCTAAGGACATCACACACGTCCATCTCCGAGGCAGGATTCGAACGTGCGACCGTAGCGGTCGCGTGGTTGCAGACAGAAGCGCCTAGAACCGCTCGGCCACACCGGCCGGCGATTTTGGAATCGATTGAACTTTAATCTGTATCAGTATGTCTAATAAATTTCATTTCGATCCCATGTTCACATCTTTGTTCCCAAGTGTATTTCCGTCCTTTCTTTTTTTCAAGTGAAGTAAGTACGTTCGGAAGGGCAGCCCTTCCGAACGCACTTACTTCACATGAAGAAAAGGAAGGACGATTAGCGTATATCGTACCCTCGACGACAAGTTTATTAAAAACAAATCGTAAGTTCGGATCGGACGAGAAAGGGGAAGGAACATCGCAGTTTCGCCGTAGTTGACTTGGTACAACGCCCAAAGTATCAAAGGCTACGGAGCAGAGTTTAAAGAGTTCATAGACAGACGGCGCATACGACATTTCTGCCTTTGGACTAAACCCACATATCGAGCTGAGTTACGCAGTGTTTTAAAGGCTTTAGAGTCGTATTAGCGAAGAACGGAGCTCATATCCCCTCCGTCTATCCAGATTTAAGTTTTCCGTGGTTTCCCTCAGTCGGTTGGCGAAAATATAGAGACAATACCCTTGAAAAGGCACGACCGATTACCTTCGGTATCCTTCCCCTATTAGAAGTTGTGCTCTGCCTCTAATGATCTAGTCATCGACGGGACCTAAATTTTCATCTGCCTTTCTTCCTTCGAAAAATAAAGATGATCTGGCTCCATATTGATAAAAATTTTATTATTACCTGAAGATTCCTATCCCTAAGTATTACCAACTATTATAAATACAAACTAATAATTTTCAGGTCGTAAAAAATCTTTATCTGCAACTGAGCATACACAGTGCTGTTTGCCTGTATTTGTTGCCAGTTGGACAATCTCAGGGTTGCCAAATGGCTGCTGTAGTGTGTGGACCATGAAGAAATTGTAGAATACAAAGAACTGCTTCGATGTGTAATTTAATTGTAAAACTATCACGTCAAGGTAAATTTTTGCGACATTCCTGACTAGTTATTAGAATCGTTTGTTTTGAAGGACAAAAACCGTTTCTAAATTGAAATAGAAACGTAGAGAGTGCGATAAAGTAAGAAGAGGGGAAAAACGCATCCTTCTCAATGAGAGACGACGGGGAATTATTGTTCACGATGAGAAGGACTGGTAGAGAAAATGTGTCACAGCAGACCGCAGCCTGTGCCTTCAAGGCTGGGAAGTCTCTTTCTTTTGCAACCGTTGTAGAATACTGACAGAGACTGGTGTTTGTGGAAGAGTGAGCAGAAAGAAATCATCAATAAGCAAAGTTAACAAACCGAAAAGCTTTACGTAAGATGATATTTCCTCTAGTCTGTGGAAGTCGAAAATATTTGTTGGTGAAACTAACGACTTCAGTTCCGATAGACAACGGTAAATGGTTCAAATGGCTCTGAGCACTATGGGACTCAACTGCTGAGGTCATTAGTCCCCTAGAACTTAGAACTAGTTAAACCTAACTAACCTAAGGACATCACAAACATCCATGCCCGAGGCAGGATTCGAACCTGCGACCGTAGCGGTCCTGCGGTTCCAGACTGCAGCGCCTTTAACCGCACGGCCACTTCGGCCGGCTAGACAACGGTATCTACGTATGAAGGCTGTCGTTACGGTAGAGTATCAGAGAATACAATTATTGGTTTGGTAAACCCTCTACGCAGGCTCAGTTATTTGAAAAGAACAATTACAGATTCGAGAGAAATGCTCATAATCCCGAATCGTCGTACAGTGACTGGCATGTAATCATATTACTTGTAGTTATTTCGAATCCCAAATTTGTCTCACTTTTTTAGATTTCCTTGGGCCTCCTGAAATTCATTTCTTTCCTCATTGTGAAGTGTTAAGTGTGTATCAAGTCGCTTAAGGCAAATGCCGGGACGGTTCCTTTGAAAGGGCACGGTCGTTTTCCTTCCCCGTCCTTCCCTAATCCGAGCTTGTGCTCCGTCTCTAAACCTCGTTGTCGACGGGACGTTACACACTAATCTCCTCCTCCTCCTCTCGAATCTGTGTGGCTAAGTGTAAAGCTTAAAGTCCTAAGGTACAGCGTTCAGCCTCAGCCGGTTCAATAACTCTTCTATCACTTGTCGCTTCTTTCATCTCTATCAGTTTTTGTTAAAGTCAAAATGCCAAGTTGCTTTGCAGTCGACGTTAAACTGTCATTTTCCCTGTGACTAGATCGCTAAGACATTTCAAAGGTCGGACAGAGGCAAGGACGAACCCCGAGGATCACGCCTGATAAATGCACTGCAATGTTCAAACCAACCTGCGCGATCGAGATAGCTTCACTTTAGCACTAACGATTGGTAGAATAGAGCGTAACGACCCCATTTCCCGGACCAGTCACCAATGAAACTGTTACTCAGTGCAGGAGACATGGCATAAGGAACTGAGATTCATCTTCGGACTTTGTGACAAATCCTGGCAAACACAAAATATGTGGCATGATCAGACCTCCAAATGCAAGACAAAATCCTTTCAAACAGAATGACTTTAATCAGGCAGCTTTGATTTAGCGCCACATTATCGTGTACTACCGATCTCAGATATTGAAGTATGTTGATCATAAGTAGAAGCAATTGCGACGTCACGCACATATACGGTCGATCAAAAGTATAGAAACACCTGTCTGTGGACGTTAGAGATGCGTTCACCGTGTCTGAATGGCTATAGGGAATGGCAGCCCATTCTTTCTCAGGAGCCGAAACCAGAGAAGGTAGTAACGTTAGACATCGCGATCTGGAGCGAAGTGTGCCTTCTAACTCATCCTTAACGTGTTCCTTTGGGTTCAGGTTGGGACCCTTGGCAGGCCAATCCACTTCAGGAATGATATTGTCCACAAACCACTGTAACACAGATGGTGCCTTATGGCTGGGTGCACTGCCATACTGATATGATCAGTCATCGTCTTCGAAGTGGTCCACTGTACGCAATAGACAATACTAAGACGTATTCATATCATTCCGCTCGTAGCGTTTTCTTAGGCACAGTAAGGGGACCACACGATAACCACGGAAAACACCTCCATTCCATAAGACCACCTCCTCCATACTTCTCAACTGGCACTACATGTGTTTGCAGGTAACGTTCTCCATGCCTTCGCCAAACCCAAACCGTTCAATCGGGCTGCTACAGGGTGTAGCTTGATTCATCACTCCAAATCAGTCGTTTCCAGCCACCCACTACCCAATGTTGTCGCTCTTTTCACCACCTCATGTCTCACATAGCACTGACTGTGGAAATGTATGGCTTATAAGGAGCTGCTCGGCTATTGTACCCCACTCTTTGTAACTCCCTAAACACGATCATTGTGCTAGCTGGACTGCTCGTAGAACTTTAAACTCTCGAGTGTTTTCTTCCACAGATTTCACGCTATTTTTTAATGACCCTCCGCTATTCTCGATGGTCCGTGTCCGTCAGTACATGATGTCTGCCTGGTCTTGCGACACGTTGAGCTGCGCGGAGAGACGCGACATTCCACCCGCGTTCTCTGTTCACCTGGCCCATGCAGTCTCCTAATGCCAGCAGCAAGCAGCAAGCGGTGGAAGATCTCAAACATTGCGTGACGATGAACCCCGTTTATTTTTCAGCACCATTTATGTGGCCGCTAGGAACCCCCCTGCCTCACCAAAATTCTTTAAAGTGTCGAACTGACATACATAAACAGTTAAAATGCCTGATTGCTGTACAAGTGAGGTAACGCTTTAAATACACCGAAGCGGCAAAGAAAGTGGTATAGGCATGCATATTCAAATACAGAGACATGTAAACAGGTATTCAAATACAGAGACATGTAAACAGGTAGAATACGACGCTACGGTCGGCAACGTCTACGTAAGACAACTACCGTCTGGCGCAGTTGTTAGATCGGTTACTGCTGCTGCAATGGCAGGTTATCAAGATTTGAGTGCGTTTGAACGTGGTGTTAATAGTCGGCGCACGAGCGTTGGGACACAGCAACTCCAAGATAGGGATGAAGTGGCGATTTTCCCGTACATTTCACGAGGGTACCATGAAAATCAGGAATCCGCTAAAACATCAAATCTCCGACATCGCCGCGGTCGGAAAAGGATCCTGCAAGAACGGGACGTTGGTCGACTGAAGAGAAACAATTAACTTGACAGAAGTGCAACCCTTCCGCAAATTGCTGCAGATTTCAATGCTGCGCCATCAGCAAGTGTCAGAGTGGGAACCATTCAACGGAACATCATCAAGGTGGGCTTTCGGAGCCCAAGGCCCACTCGTGTACCCTTGTTAGCTGCACAACACAAAGCTTTACGCCTCGCCTGGGCCCGTAAACATCAAATTGGACTGTTGACGACTGGAAACATGCTGCCTATTCTTCGAAGGAGTGTCGTTTCAAATTGTACCGAGCGGATGGACGTGTACGGCTATGGAGACAACCTCATGAATCCATAGACCCTGCATATCAGCAGGGTATGTTCAAGCTGGTAGAAGCTCTGTAATAGTTTGGGGCGCGTGCAATTGGAGTGATATGGGGCCCCTGATACGTCTAGATACGACTCGGACATGTGACACGTACGTAAGAATGTTGTCTGATCAACTGCCTGCGTTCACGTCAATTGTGCATTCCGAGTGACTTGGGCAATTCCAGCAGTACAGTGCGACACCCCACACGTCCAGAATTGCTACAGAGTGGCCCTTCTAAGTTTAAACTCTTCCGCAGGCCACCAAAGTCCCCAGACGTGAACATTATTGAGCATATCGGGGATGCCTTGCAACGTGCTGTTCAGAAGAGATCTCCAACCTTCATACTCTTACGGATTTGTGGACAGCCCTGCAGGATTCATGGCGCCAATTCCTTCCAGCACTACTGCAGACATTAGTCGAGTCCACGCCACGTCGTGTTGCGGCTCTTACGCGTAATCGCTGGGGCCCTAACGATATCAGGCAGATGTACCAGTTTCTTTGGCTCTTCAGTGTAGCTGTGGCTGTTCCTCCGCATTTCCGTTTTACAATCACGTCACAACAACTGATCTGGGTTGAAATGTTCCTGATGGAATTGTTACTCAGGTGACGTCCAATAACTAGTCCACATTTGAAGTCACTGAGCTCATCTGAACGACACATTCTGTTGTTAGTGCTTCTGTACTGACAACCAGTACATCTCACCTCCTTTATACTGGCAGATCCGGCAGATACTTTTGATCCAACAGTTTACATGCATGCTACGCCCGTCACTACTTCTGCTTATTGGCAGGATATTATTGTTTTATGTGCGTGAAATGTGTTAGGGTGAACACTGGAAGCCATATAGTTCCGAACAGCTCGGTGACTCTTGTAGTGATATCAGACGGCGGAGAACTCTAGACTCGCTGCTTGCATTCGAGGGAAATCGCTTACAACAGACGCGTGCGACGCAACCTTGAGTCTTGCTTGTCTGCGTGAATTCTTGCCAAGTCGACACGAGGAAAGTGGGTGCGGAGGTACGAAGAAAAGCAAATTGTTTCTGGATGAGTTTGTGTGGTCGACACAAAAGCGATACAGGAAAGCTCAACAACGTTCAGCGGGAGATACACCACGAGAAACGCGTTGATAGAGGAGTTCTTGAGCGTGCTGCGGCCGTCTTCCGCGACCTACATATCGCGCGAGCATCGCGGAGATAAAAGTGCCGGAGAGCGGCGGCGCGCTTCTTTCCTTCAGCAGCAGTGCTTCGGTGCGACGACAAATACTGGTGATACTTGTGCCAAATATCCTCTGCTGTGTTATATACGAGGCAGTTAAAAAGGAATATAGTGATTACAAACGGCCGTAACGCATTGCGATACATCGAAAATAGTTATAGAGAGTGTAAAAGTTTCTTCAAAATTTCGATCATTGCGCAAGCGTAGTAAACCGAAAGCCGTCGCATGCGCGGTGAGGCATAATAGTGTCGGCAAGTACTCAGAAATGTGTGGTATGTTACAAAACGTTTGAATGTTCTGAACTTTTGGTACGTTTTATATAGTTGCTTGGTCCCTACTGTAGAACCGCAGTTTTCGACGTTGAGAAGGAAGTGCTAACTTATGGGTGGGGATAGGGAGGGGGGGGGGGAGCAGAAAAACTGCGAAAGTTACATACCTCCTCATTTTTTTAATCTCTCTGTAGCATACATTGCAAGCTGCCTAACGATGTGTGTTGTGGAAGATGATTCTGGTATTACCGATTCCCTGTTCCACTCGCGAATGGGGTGTGGCAAGCATGATTGTCGATGAGCCTCTATATTAGCCCTAATTTCTCCAATTTTTCTGTCCTGGTGATTTCGCGAGATGTATTTTGGAAGAAGTAATATGTTGTTCGACTCTTCCCGGAAAGTGGTCTCTCGAAATTTCAGTAGTAAGCCTCTTTGTTATGCACAACGCCTTTCTTGTATATACTTATATGGATATGGTGTCTGTTCTTTCGGACATGTCCAAAGAACAGACACTGTTGTTGACCTGCAGCCGTCTAGAACGAAATTAGAATTGTATTAATACCTTCAGCTGCTAACGGGCGTTGATATATATCAACGGGGACAGGTGAAAATGTGTGCTCCGACTGGGACTCGAACCCGGGATCTCCTACTTACATGGCAGATGCTCTATCCATCTGAGCCACCGAGGGCACAGAGGATAGCGCGACTGCAGGGACTATCTCGCGCACGCCTTCCGCGAGACCCACATTCTCACCTTGTATGTCCACACACTGCATTGGTAGTGTCCCACCGCAACACACTCATTACTCGTGGAAGACATTCTTACCAAGTCCCGTAAGAGTTCGGGGAATATGTGTGCATCCGCACAGAAGAAGAAGGTCATGGCCGGTGTTGCCAGAACTATATACTTATATGGATATGGTGTCTGTTCTTTCGGACATGTCGATAGAGCGTCTGCCATGTAAGCAGGAAATTCCGGGTTCTAGTCCCGGTCGGGGCACACATTTTCACCTGTCCCCGTTGATATATATAAACGCCCGTTATCAGCTGAAGGTATTAATACAATTCTAATTCCTCTCTTGTATCGTCTACCATTGAAGTTTGTTGAGCATCTCTGTAACACAGTCGCCCCGATTAAACGACCAGCGACGAAACGCACCACTCTTCGTTGAATCTTTTCTATCCTGGTAAGGATACCAGAATGATGAACAGTACTCAAGAATCGCCCGAACAACCGTCTTGTGTGCCACCTCCGTCCTGAATGAGTTACATTTCCTAACGATTCTTCCTGTGACTCGCAGTCTCGACCATTTGTTTTATGTGGTCGTCCCACGTAAGATCGCTATGTATAGTTATGGCATAAACTGTTTCCAGAAATCTGTTATCAATGGTATAGTTGTACAGTAGTGGATTCCTTTTCCTATATAGGTGCAATATGTTGCATTTGTTTACGTTTAGGGTCAATTGCCAGAGCCTGCACCAATCATCAATCCACTTCTGGTCATTCTGCAAATCGATACTGCCTTCTGGCTTTTATACCTTCTAATGGACAACCGCAGCATCTGCGAACAGTCTTAAAAAGCACCTGGCGCTTTCTACTAGTTCACTTTACATACGTTATAAATAGTAACGGTCGTATCAGAGTCCCTTGGGGTACTCTGGAAATTACCTTTACATCTGTTGATTTTCTTCTATTAAGAGGGACGTGTTGTGTTCTATCTGTAGGGAAATGTTGAATGTAGTCGCATATCTGGTAAGCCCGTATTTCTTCGCTAAGCGGTAGTGCAGGACGGTGTCGGTTTCCTTACGTAAGTGAAGGAACACTGCATCAACCTGGCGCCGTTGTCTATTAATCTTATAGAAGAACAGAGCGGGCTGAGTTCTCTAAGATCTCTGTTTGCGGAATCCATTTTGATTTTTATAGAGAAGATTTTCGTTCTAGAATAATTTTTTTCCTTCGTGTTCTGCAACACAGTAATTTTCATCATATCTCGTAGATCGTTAATTTCCTTCAGTTTGCACTGGTTAAAGGTATTTTTACACCATATACGTCGCAAGTTTGTGGGGTTTCAAAGAAACAGAAAATTATAAAAAAAACTGCAAAACAGATTTTAGCGTCACAGCTTTAATTTTACAACATTTTTAAAATCATGATGCTAGGTGCGTCTAATGTGCACGTTTGTCAACCCCAAGAAGCACCTCACCTCAAGCTTCTATCGATAATAGGAATGGATAGTGTACTGTCTCGATGGAATTTGGGCGTGCTATGCCTTCAACAACTATGTGAAGAAATGGAAATCTGTACTGAAGTACGTTCAGGAACATCCGAAAAACAAGTATATCTGAGGCCATCCTGTGTAGCCAGGAATAATCTTGGTATTGAAGAGTCATGTGCGTGGTACTCTGATTATCCACTATTGCTTTGATACTAAGCACTTAGCACATGAAAAATTGTTGCAAAGAGGTGAAGTGTTGTTTACGTGTAGGATTTGGCCTCAACTGCACGAAGAAAATGGCGGAAGAAAACTTTGAAGATGGGCATTTATGGAGTGGTTCCTTGACCGGACTGCTGATGAATGTAGTCGCATAGTGTTCAGAGATGAGTTGCGGTTTTGCTCTTCTTCGGACGACCATTGGTGAGTAAGTTGGCGACTTGGGGAAATTTTCTCCCGTTCTTCCAATATGTGGTGTTGCTCCTGACTTCTTGTTGGTGGGAGGCATCTGGTATGGCCTCAGATTGTCTCAATGAGCTGTCAGCATGATGTTGAGGTACTGCCGTGGCCAATAAGCTCCTCGCATGTGTGCGATCAGCTCGGACGTCAACTCCGTCGTAATGTTAGTATGCGGGATATCAAGAACGAATTAGAAGAGTTATGCGCCAGCTTGCCTCCGGAGAGGATACAACGGCTTTATGAAATCCTTTCCAACTGACCAATGCATCTTCCAGGCCAGATGGGACGCAACGTCATGCTGATTACTGGTCTCTTTATAAATGTGACTCGATTTTGTAATCAGGGCAGCAACAACACTTACCTTCTCAACCAGTAAAGTTTCGTTTTATCCTTCCCTTCTCGGTGCTACCCTTTTTTTGCCAGGCAGTGTATTTTTCGAGCAATAAATTCTACAGCGTGTTTTGTGTATTGTAACTAAAGTAATGGTGTACGAGTAACTGTGAGAGCGACCGGAGACCGCAGGTGCCCTATACCAAAATGCCCAGAAAATAACCTGGTACGATGTCAGAAGGTTTGTCGGTGGAGCTCCAGTTCACCCTGTCTGCGTCGATGAACACTGAAGTTATGTCGTTTGTGAGAAGGACTGCCTGAAGCAGACACGCCTCGTTTGTTGTTCGGAATAGCGTCACATGATGTGATGAATTTCCTTTACGCTTCCGTGTGCACCCGTCGGCGGCGACATCATGCTTTGGTGACGGTTGTCGCGGCCGTGTGTGGAGGTTGGGATGTCCCTGCGTTGGCGGATGGCCAGCTGCATCCGCAGGGAAGACGGCGCCTTATCGCACGGCCGGCCTTGCCTACGGCCCACACTGGGTCAGCTGCTCACGACTGCACCGCCAGGAAGCAGGCACACAATGGCCCAGCTCTCAGGGTCACGAATCCGGCAGCGGCAAGTTACGGCCGCATCCGAGAGCACCAGCCAACAGTTTTCTTTTTGATGTTATCCGACAGAAAAAACGTGCGATATTCACCTTCTGGTTCTTGGTCCTGTACGAATCCGGTAATATGATGTATCGGTTTTATTTGCGAAACAGTCGTAATTATCATACAGTGCAGGCTTTCACGAGCGGTATTTGCGTTCTTGGTGATTTATGTTGTATGGGCGCCAGACCGAGGTCAAGGGCATGTTTCTGTATCTTACGTTTCGTCTCCTAATGCTGGAGAGATCAGAGGGTATAAAGACTCAGAGAGCAGTTTCGAACTTAACAATCTCATTAATGTGACCACTTGTCAGAAGCCTCAATAACCTCCTTGTGCAGCGCTGATCGCTACAAGACAGGCAGAAAGTATGTCAGTGAGGTTCTGGAAGGTACCGAAAGTGATTTGGAGCCATGCCTACTCCAGTGCCATGGCGAGTTGCACTAGGCTTCTCGGTTGAGGATCCATGGCGCGACAGCCCTATCGAGATGGTCCCACAGACTATCGATTGGGAGTTGGTGGCCAGGGGATACGGTATAAACCCATCATGATGCTCTTCCAATCATGCACATACATTGCGACAAAACAAACTCCACAATCATGATTCCCAAGGATAGATGCATAAACAGTGTTGATACATTGTGTCCTCCATAATGGCGAGATCACCTAGAGAATGCCACGAAAACATTCCCCAGACCATAATGCCTGCACCTCTGGCCTGAACCCTTCGCTTTTAGACGTTTCACACCGTACACGAAAACGGCGTCCGATGGAGCATAAAACGTGAGTCATCTGAAAAGGCCACCTGTCGCCATTTGGTGAACGTCCAGTTGCGTGCTAACTCCAGCTTGTCTCGACGACGAACAGCATGAACCAGACGCCTGCTGCAGAGACCCACAAGCACCAACGTTCGTTCCCGACATGCCTTATACATCCTCCACTGCTAGTGCTGCCACTTGCCATCTGTGTGTGGTTATTGCGTGTTGACGTCGAACATAGGCAGTGGTTACATTAATGTGACTGGACCGTGTACGTATCCACGCTACAGTCGGTTCATTATAAGTCATGAGACCGCTGTCTAAGATCGCCGAATCGTGCCAGCGTGTGTTATGGAGCTTGTAGTGGAAAGGGTGGCGCTGTTTGTTTTATTAACACTGAGGCCCACAAATTGTCTAATTTCAGATCTTCTTCTTTTCTGTGAAAGCTGTTTTTGTGCTTCGGAATTCTAAGTCCTCTGTGTACATCGCAGCATTTTAATGATTGCATCGTGATAAAACCATAGTATCGGAGAAACTAATTAGATGTTTCCCTGGTCCCAGTGTGTGATCTGCTACTGCCGATGTATCCCTGTTTCCCAGACAACTGGTCTTGTGTTCTTCAAGCCGGATTTTGAACTCTTGTTTTTTTTTTCTTTTTTTTGTGCTTCGTATGTACACTTGACTGGATGAGCAAGGGATTTTACACTGGGTGGTTCAGCTGCCCCTACCATTGACATTTTATTCAACCCGCAGTGTTATAGCTACCCTCCATAAACCACGCGCCATCTTTTCATAGTGTCTCGCTTGCTACGCGCAAACTAAAAATAAACAGGATCTTCTTGTAGTAAATTTAATGTAGTTAAATTTTGTGCTGAGATACCTTTTGCGATGTGGTGGTCCGTTTACGATTACCGCCACACTTTCCAATACCATTTCCAACGTCAGAGGCCTTCTTTTAATCGTGAGATGACACTCTTCGACATGCCCATTACTGCGGCCACAATAGTGATAGATACTTTGACCAGCTTCCGGGCGTCCAACTGCTCGTCCACGATCGTAAGCACTCAAATGATACTTTGCAGACATGTTGCTGTACCATGCGGAATGTCGCGCTAATCGGTCCCCCAACTACTTTCTTCAGACACCGTACTACACACATGTTCATAAATTAAGGATAATGCTGATACATGGTGAAACAACGCTCTGGTGGGCGGTTTTCGGGTTTAAATCACCTCGGGGTATGACCATGCCGTGCATTTGACCTGCGGTCGTCGCACGGTGGCGCTGGCAGCAGTCCACATACGCAGAGGTTTGTTGGTGCATGTCAGTGTACGGTGCGGCGAGTAAGTGTGCAGACGTTTTCAGACGTGCTAATGGTAACTGTGTGTTGAAAATGGCTCAAAGAACACATATTGATGTTATTAGGGGTAGATTACAAAGGCGACTGGCGGCTGGTCAAACACAGCATGTCGTAGCACGGGCCCTCCGTGTGCCACAAAGTGTGATCTCAAGATTATGACTACGATTCCAGCAGACAGGAAACATGTCCAGGCGCTACAGTACGGGACGTCTACAGGGTACAACACCACAAGAAGACCGATATCCCACCATTAGATATCCCACCGCAGATGGGCACGGAGTACTGCAGGTAGCCTTACTCGGAACCTTACCGCAGCAACTGGAACAGTTGTCTCCAGACGCACAGTCTACAGACGACTCGACAGACATGGTTTATTCGCCCGGTGACCTGTAAGGTGCATTTCACTGACCCCTGGTCACAGGAGAGCCCGTAAAACCTGGTGTCAAGAACACAGTACATGGTCATTGGAACAGTGGTCCCAGGTTATGTTCACGGACGAGTCCAGGTATAGTCTGAACAGTGATTCTCGCCGAGTTTTCATCTGGCGTGAACCACGAACCAGATACCAACCCCTTAATGTCTTTGAAAGGGACCTCTATGGAGGTGTGGTTTGATGGTGTGGGGTGGGATTATGATTGGTGCACGTACACCCCAGCATGTACCGGGACGTCATTTTGCACCAGTATGTCCGCCTTTTCAGGGGTGCAGTGGGTCCCACATTCCTCCTGATGGATGATAACGCGCGCCCCACCGAGCTGCCAACGTGGAGGAGTACATTGAAACAGAAGATATCAGGCGAATGGAGTGGCTTGCCTGTTCTCCAGACCTAAACCCCATCGAGCACGTCTGGGATGCTCTCTGTCGACGTATCGCTGCACGTCTTTATACGACACTTCAGGAGCTCCGACAGGCACTGGTGCAAAAATGGAAGGCTACACTCCAGCAGCTGCTCAACCACCTGATGCAGAGTATCCGAACTCGTTGTGCGGCCTGTGTACATGTGCATGGTGATCATATCCTATATAGATGTCGGAGTACATGCGTAGGAAACAGTGGCGTTTTCTAGCTCATGTATTTCGGGACGGGTTTCTCAACTTATCACCAATATCGTGTACTTACAGATCTGTGTCGTGTGTGTACCCTATGTGCCTATGCTATTAGCGCCAGTTTTGTGTAGTGCCACGTTGTGTGACACCACATTCTGCAATTATCCTGAATTTATGAGCATGAGTGTAGATGAACAGTCGAATGCATACGGGGAGTTCGTTCACGGGCTTCGCTGCATTTAACACGTACCGCCCTCTACATTTCTTTGTACTATCGCCGGCCGAAAGTTCCGTAGCATTGTCGGTTGTTTCGTATCAATTGGTAGTTGTTCCTTAGCAAGTGTCTATTGTTCCTTAGCTGTTGTCAAGCAGTGCAGATAACATTACGCTCCATGTATTTTATCGCTCGTACCGTCAGCATTCCAGGATGTCAAAAGCTTTCTCTAAGTCTACAAATGCTATAAAGGTAGACCTGCCTTTTCTTTAACCTATCTTCTGAGTTAAGTTGTAGGGGCAGTATTGCTCCATGTGTTCGTTCAGTTCTCCACAACGCAAACTGATCTTCCCCAAGGTCGGCTTATACCAGTTTTTTCCATTCGTGTGTAAATAATTAGTGTCTGTATTTTGTGACAATGACTTACCAGAAGGATATTTTGGTAACTTCTTTGGAACTGGAATTACTACATTGTTCTGTAATGGTCTGCTGAAGCGTAACCAGCAGAATCCTGACTTACGTACTTGTTTCGTCATAGGTTTCCTGTCCAATACAGTGCAAAATTGGCACAGCTATTCTGAGACGTAATGAGCGAGAACCATCGCCCGCTGACACGTGTGTAGCGAAGCCATCATTAGGTAATGCCAGAGAGGCGAAACCCGAGCGCCTGACATTTCATCCGTGACCCGGCCATGCCGCTGTGGGCGGCATGCGATGCCTGGAATGGCGCCATCACGATCGACGCGTGGGTTGGAACTGCCGGCCAACGGACCACCTCATCTCTCTCTCTCTCTCTCTCTCTCTCTCTCTCTCTTTCTCTCTTTCTCTTTTTCATTGTATTTGAAACGTGTTAGAGGTTCCAGCGACAATACACCTGAAAGGAGACATTTTTATCCAATTGCGGTTGGGCGTGCTTAATTATTCGTTAACAAGCTCTGGAGCCTTACATTTCGGCAACAAACACGTATATATTTTTATAGCTGGGCTGGCAGTGTCGTACACTCAAAGTCATGAAGTATCACTTCATTACCCCATATGACAGTTCAGCATAACAGTCTCGCAGCTGAAGCGTCTGCTTCCGATAGATTTATTCTCTATCATGATCGCCATAAAATATCACACCCTTAAGAGTTTCGTTTACTGGTCGGGGGTCGGGCAGAACCTACCCCACTAGCGCAAATTTCGGCGATGAATTTAGTGCTCGCACAATAGATGTTGTTACCTACTTGGCAATCCGTCGTGTCCTGTCGAGAAAGTCTTAATCACATGGCACTTTAAAAAATGTGCTGGCTGTATAGCTTATCACTCGCTCCTTAAATAACTTCAGTAATAAAATAAATGTTACTTCCTGTTATTTATAATTCGTGTTATTTTTTATTTCCATTTTATGTCACAAGTTGAATGTCTCAGTTGCCTGTATGCATAGAAACCTGCTCACATAACCGTTACATATCAACCAGAAGGCCAGTACCTTAAGCTGTGCCATACTCATAAGGCTTTAATGTCTGTATCAGCATATAGCAGTAGTGCTGTGCAGTTGCTGCAGTGAATACCGTCTTGAGTAAGCATGCAGCAGGTTGAGGGTTCGATTCTGGGTCGAGACTTATTTGTTTTTATTTTCTAAATGCAGTACCTGGGGTCTTCATAGTCCTACAGCGACTACAGTAGGTGTTCTACAAAACATTTCCAGTTACATACTACGGACACGGAAATGGAAGTACAATTGTTTTCATTGGTCAGCTGGTAAAGAAGCCTTTTACACGTCGTGGACGCGAATTGTTTCGCACCACTGCATCTGCTAGATTCCCAAATGGTCCCAGCGATTATTACGAAAAACAAACATCAAAAAAAGTTTTGCATCACCTCGGTTCCGTACACTAAATTGGAATAGAGAGCAGCATGAACATCATTTCCGCCCATTTTATTGCTCATGAAATAGACACATTGCATGTTGTACCACCATACAGCGAGACCTCCAGAGATGGTGGTCCAAATTGCTGTACACACCGGTACCTCTAATACCCAGTAGCACGTCCTCTTGCATTGATGCTTGGCTGTATTCGTCGTGGAATACTAGCCACAAGGTCAGCAAAGCACTGTTTGTCAGATTGTCCCACTCCTCAACGGCCATTCGGGGTAGATCCCTCAGAGTGGTTGGTGGGTCACGTCGTCCGTAAACAGCCCTTCTCAATCTATCCCAGGCATATTCGATAGGGTTCATGTCCGGAGAACATGCTGGCCACTCTAGTCGAGCGATGTCGTTATCCTGAAGGAAATCATTCACGAGATGTCTACGATAAGAGCGCGAATTGTCGTCCATGAAGACGAATGCCTCGCCAATATGCTGTCGATATGGTTACACAACCGGTCGAACGATGGCATTCACGTATCGTACAGCCGTTGCGACGGCTTGCATGACCACCAGCGGCGTACGTCGGCCCCACATAATGCCACCTCAAAACAGCAGGGATTCTCCACCTTCACTCGCTGGACAGTGTGTCTAATGCGTTCAGCCTGACCGGGTTGCCTCCAAACACGTCTCCGACTGTTGTCTCCTTGAAGGCATATGCGACACTTATCGGTGAAGAGAACGTGATGCCAATCCTGAGCGGTCCATTCGGCATGTTTTTGGGTCCATCTGTACCGCGCTGCATGATGTCGTGGTTGCAAAGATGGACCTCACCATGGACGTCAGGAGTGAAGTTGCGCATCATGCAGCCTACTGCGCACAGTTTGAGTCGTAACACGGCGTCCTGTGGCTGCACGAAAAGCATTATTCAACATGGTGGCGTTGCTGTCAGGGTTTCTCCGAGTCATAATCCGTAGGTAGCGGTCATCCATTGCAGTAGTATCCCGTGGGCGGCCTGAGCGAGCCATATCATCGACAGTTCCTGTCTCTCTGTATCGCCTCCATGTCCGAACAACATCGCTTTGGTTCACTCCGAGACGCCTGGACACTTCCCTTATTGAGAGCCCTTCCTGGCACGAAGTAACAATGCGGACGCGATCGAACTGCGGTATTGACCGTCTAGGCGTGGTTGAACTACAGACAACACGAGCCATGTACCTCCTTCCTGGTGGAATGACAGGAACTGATCGGCTGTCGGACCCCATCCGTCTAATAGGCGCTGCTCGTGCATGATTGTTTACATCTTTGGGCGGGTTCAGTGACCTCTCTGAACAGTCAAAGGGACTGTGTCTGTGATACAGTATCCACAATCAACGTCTATCTTCAGGAGTTCTGGGAAACTTTTTTGATGTGTGTGTTATTCTTGCCAAGTTTAGATCCGTTACATTTCGTTAGGGGCTTACGTTACCAGTAAGTCTAGCAAAGTGCTTTGCAAATAACTTCGATGGACCATTGGGGGAGGATACACGCAAAACGGGTTTGGAATCTAGTAGACGCTTTGACGCAAAACAATTCGCGTCCACAACTTAAAAACGGCTTCTTTAAAACCTAACCAAAGACAACGATTGTTCTTCCATCTCCGTGTTCGTGGTAAGTAACTGCAAATGTTTTGTAGAAGACCGACTGTAATCGCTGTGTGACGATTAAGACGCCAGGTACCGTACCGCACAGACTACATTTAGCAAATAAAAACAAATAAGTCTCGGCCTGGAATCGAACCACGTCATTGTAGCCACCACACTGTACCTATAGGGAGGCGACTTACGCGCAAGGGCGCATATTCTCAGTACACCAGGTCCACTTGCGGTCACCAACCACGGACGAGACTAAACAAGGAAAGGAGGAAACCGCCTGGGAAAGAGGAGGAGGCGCGCAGACCGAAACGGGCAGTCCGTCGGCCGTGACCGCTCCCAAACAATAACCGGATGCTCTGCACAAGAACGGACGACCGGGTCTCCCTCTGCCGGCGCGGACGCTGTCGGCTTTTCCGACCTCGCTCCACGCTAGCGGCTGGAACACATACCTTCCCTCCCCGCGCTCTTACAGGCGTTATTTTAGGATCGTAAAGGACCGCTGAAGGCCCCCTCTACCTCTGGCAGGCACTTCACTAGAATAACAACGCAAAAGGAAAGAAGACACGGGTTCAACGTCCCGTCGAATACGAGGTCGTTACAGATGGGGCACGTGCTCGGATTTAGAGCAGGGTGGGAAAAAACTGGTGGAGATGACGCAAAGATTAAGACACTGGGCCCGTATTTGGCGTGAATATCTGCCACACTATCCTGATTCGGATTCTGTGTGGTTTCATTACATCAGTTTGGGCGAATCCCAGGATGAGATTTTCTCCCCTACCATTCTCCAACCGACCGAATGATGTGGCGGAGTGGCTAGCACACGCATTCAGGACGACGATGGTTTAAACCCTGTCTGGCCATCCAGGTGTAGGTTTTCCTGCATAGTTTAACGCAAATGCCAGGACGCTTCCTTTGAAAGGGCACGGCGGATCTCTTTCTCCCTCGTGCTGGCATCACTTTGTTTCCATTCTCAGTGTTCAGTGTCGGATAGGAACGACCTGTCACTGACTGAAATGCCAAATAGCTTTTGACAAGCAGCTGATGCAAATTTACAAAATGTAGGTGTGATTAGCGATACATAATCTACGGAACAATGGAAACACCTAAACTGGGAGGGAGTGCTAAAAAGTAACGCCTCCCCATTTTCATGCGAAAACTCTTCAGGGTTTTTAAATAAAAGAATAGACATTAACATTCTACATCCACGTATTTGCAGCCCTATACCTCCAGACGTCACCGAATTGTAGCGTGGAAAAAACGCGGTGTGTAACGTAACTGTGTCGGTGCTTGAGGAACAGCGTGCTGTAGTCGAGTTTCGAATTCGAAGAGTTCGTGTACATATGGACCACTCTCTCCTTCAACGTGACGATGGCAGGCCACACACGAGCGCTGTAATTTCAGCAGCAGTCTGAAGCCTTGGGTTCACTGTCATCGATCATCTTCCACACAGTCCCAACTTGGCCCCATCCGATTTTCATCTGTTTCCCAAACTTTAAGAAGACCCTCGAGGTTATCAGACATGATGCTTACGAACGTGTCACTTGCAGAGTCGTATCTAGTCGTATCAGGGATCCCATATCACTCCAACTACTCACGCTCCACATCATTGCAGAGCCTCCACCAGCTTGAACAATCCACAGCTGGCAAGCAGGGTCACTGAATTCATGAGACAGTCTCCATACCCACACAAGTCCATCCACTCGCCACAATTTGAACGGAGACTCGTCCGACTAGGCAACATGTTTGCAGTCCAATTTTGGTGTTGACGGGCCCAGGCGAGGCGTAAAATTTTGTGTCGTGCAGTCATCAAGGGTACACGAGTGGGCCCTCGGCTCCGAAAGCCCATATCGATGATGTTTCGTTGAATGGTTCGCACGCTGACACTTTTTGATGGCCCAGCACTGAAATCTGCAGCAATTTGCGGAAGGGTTGCACTTCTATCACGTTGAACGATTCTCTCCGGCCGTCGTTGGTCCCGTTCTTGCATGATCGTTTTCCGGCCGCAGCGATGTCGGCGATTTGATGTCTTACCGGATTCCTGATATTCCCGGCACACTCATGAAATGGTCGTACGGGAAAATCCCCACTTCATCGCTATCTCGGAGATGCTGTGTCCTATCGCTCGTGCGCCGAATATAACACCACGTTCAGACGCACTCAAATCTTGATAACCTGCTATTGCAGCAGCAGTAACCGATCGAACAACTGCGCCAGCCAGTAGTTGTCTTGTATAGGCGTTGCCGACCGCAGCGCCGTATTCTACCTCTTTATATGCTCTGTATCTGAACAAGCATGCCTATCCCGATTTCTCTGGCGCTTCAGTGTATTAGCGTCTTAATGGCTAGTACTATCTACAACTTCAGATTTATTGCACACAACCTGTCTGTCAGTGGGAAGGAAGGAAGTACGTTTAGGCTTTAATGTCACGTCGGCGACTAGGTCATCTGAGTCGGATGAAATTTTTAACTGAGAAACAGTGCGAAAGAACGCAATCGTTATTCACCGGGAGAGAAAATCGACCACGTCCTTTTCAAAAGAACCTTGCCGGCATTTTAGAGAAAACATGGAAAATCTAAATTTGTATGATCGTACGGGGGTTTGTACCGCCGTCTCCAGAATGCGAATCCTAGTGCCTAAACGTCTGCACTTGGCGCCTCTTTAGGTAACGACGCGCAAGTCACTATGACTTGAACACAGTCATCAGCTATGACCTAAACACAGTCACCAGCTCCTACTCCCTTGTTGTAATGTTCGCCTTACTCTGCGCAAGTCACGTTCACACCTGCCCACGTCCGGCAGCTTCATTTCCAGGACGAAACTATGTCAGCATGTGCGTCCGCGTTCTCAAATGAAACATCATGTGAAATCACAGTCTGACAAACAATTTAGTTTGATCGAAAGGTTCACTTCTGATCCTTTAAGAATGGTCAACGAATGACATCTGCGGATCCCAATAGTGATCAGACCACGAAAATTAAATTCCGGGTATTTTACCCGTTCCAGAGTGCTGTGCACGAACAAAGACTGCAGTGTGATGTATTCTTCGTAGAGAAAGGCGAAGAATACAATCAGACGTCGGCAGTATTCTCTGCGTCTCTTTCTCTGCGTAGTCGCTCACCGCGTGCTGCCGCCGCTCTCTCCTGGAAATTGCCAACGTTGGGACGTACCCCAGGTTGCCTCTGTTTCCGCCTCTGACTCCCCTTTGAAAAAATTTATATACAACGGACAGAACTACCTTCCCTTGTTTGTGTAACATTTTGGTTATTTGCTTAAGACCAAATTATATTTAGCATAGTTGCTGTAAGACAGAAAACGACTCAAAATATCTACCATCTATAAAGCATGAGCCAGGCATGAACGGCACAATGACTTTATTTCTTGGCGCGTCTCGTGATACACTTCCGTCTCCGCCCTTTGCATCTCCCCCCTCCCTACACTACACACCCTTGCATATGTGCTCCATACTAGCAGTTTAATATCTGCCCCTGTCACGAAAATCGCGATGTAGCGGTTACGATGGCACTGACTGTGGGCCAGTAATCGTGAATAAATCCCAAACTGCTTCGCAGTATCCAAGGACTGGAGATATAAAATGCTATTGAACACTATTGACGATGATCGTCCATTGCAGCAGTTTATCGTAGACCGCTGGAGAAACGAATGGTACCATGCGATTGATAGCGCAGGTCATTCCCATTTCCAAGAAGGGCCGTAGGACAGATGTACATATTGTAGGCCTGTATCGTTGACGTCAATCTGTTTTAGAATTACGGTACATGTTTTATGCCCAAGAATTATGACGTTTTTGAACGAAAATCTCCTGTATAAAAATCGACTTGGACTCCGCAAACAGAGATCTTGCGAAACTTAGCTCGTTCTGTTCCTTCATGAGATCCATAGCGCTGTAGACAAAGGCTGTGTTCTTTGACTTCAGGAAGACATTTGACGCCGTCCCGCAGTGCCAAAAAAATGGTTCAAATGGCTCTAAGCACTATGGGATTTGACATCTGAGGTCATCAGTCCCCTAGACTTAGAACTACTTAAACTTAAATAACCTAAGGACATCACACACATCCATGCCCGAGGCAGGATTCGATCCTGCGACCGCAGCAGCAGCGCGGTTCCGGACTGAAGCGCCTAAAACCGCTCGGTCGTAGCGGCCGGCCCCGCAGTGCCGTTTAGTGTCGGACCAGATTTGCGACTGGATTCAAGACTTAATTGCAGATAGAACTCAAGACGTTGCTTTTAACGAAACAAAACGAACAGAGGTAAAGTTAATTTCCGGTGTATCCCAATGTGGGCCTACCGGGATCCGAATCCCGCTCCTCCCCGTACTAGTGTAGTGTGTTAATCATTGCGCCGTTTGAGTTTGGCAAGCATGAGCTCTTAAGAGCAACCTTGCCATCTTACGTCTCAGAAGACGAGTCGACTACTGTAGCGCCGGATGTGAGGCGGCTTTTTACTGACAACGTGTTCAGAAGTAGCAGCTGCCCAACTAGTGAAAGCACGCGTCAACGACCGGAAGGTTTACCTTCCCTCTCGGCGGGCGCGTCTGACGGCGGCCTGTTACGTCGCTTTCTGTGACGGACGCCCCGCGCGCAACTAAAAGAGTGATTCATGCAGTGTAGCTGTTTAGCTGCTCTGTTAGCGTCAGAATCCTGTGTGGATACAAGTAGGGCCGGCTTTAATTTGCGCGGGGCACGTGTGCAGTGTGTCCAAGAAATGTTCGACAAACCTCGCGGGGTTGTACACGGTGTCTTGAGGAACAAATTAAGGTAGGAACCCATGTCATCCAACAACGCTACAGAGCGTCGAAGTTATAGGCGCCGGCGCGTACCAGCAGGCCACCCCGTCGGCACCAAACGTGATTTTTTTTTCACGCTGACGGACCATAGGCGGAACACCTCGCAATGTTATTTGTTATTCAGTGATCGCGACCGATTGCCACGATTGCCAGTCAAGAAGATGGAGCTGCTACTGCATAGAAAAGCCTTGTCTCCTATGAATGGCCGGCCGGAATGGCCGAGCGGTTCTAGTCTGGATCCGCGCGACCGCTACGGTCGCTGGTTCGAATCCTGCCTCGATCATGGCTGTGTGTGATGTCATTAGGTTAGTTAGGTTTAAGTAGTTCTAAGTTCTAGGGGACTGATGACCTCAAATGTTAAGTCCCATAGTGCTCAGAGCCATTTGAACCTATGAATGCCTTTGCTGCCGAAGGGCGTAATGTAGTGACAGGGTAGCGTCCGTAACTTCGACATTCTGTACCGTCGTTGGATGACGTTTGCGGACACATTCCTATCCTCTATTTGTTCCGCATGATAGCTTCTACAACCCATCGAAGTTTGTCGCAACATTTCTGGAAGAACCTGTGTAGTACTGACGAAATGCGACTTCCCTACTCAGCAGAATACACTCACATCTTTTCAACGTAGTTTTGTACTTCAATATACAATGTGAATATATCAGCTAATTTAAGTTTAAGATCACTGTTTGGACACTAGTTTTGCATTTTACGAGTAGTAACTCTCTGTATCATAAAACTGAACATTTTAGGACTAATGTCTACTTAGGCCGAATGTTCACTGAAACTCATCAAGTGACCGGGCTGTTGTATGTTTTTTTTTTTCTCTCCACTCGGCGGGAGGAAGTTCATGTTCCAGTAAATATAGTTGTATTGGCTGGGAAATCCCAAAGGGCACGTTCAGTCGCCTGCCGGAAAGGATGTTCATCACTTTCCTCGCGGATATGTAGGAAGTGTGTCTTATGTGTGCGCCGGCTGCGGTAGCCGAGCGGTTCTAGGCGCTTCAGTCCGGAACCGCGTGACTGCTACGGTCGCAGGTTCGAATCCTGCCTCGGGCATGGATGTGTGTGATGTCCGTAGGTTCGTTAGGTTTAAGCAGTTCTAAGTTCTAAGGGACTGATGACCTCAGAAGTTAAGTCCAATAGTGATCAGTGCCATTTGAACCATTTTTCTTATGTGTGTCTGTAGAGAGTAGGTGAGTGTGATGGATGCGTGTGTAGTGCAGTGTTATGTCTGTGTTGTGGTGGTGGTGGTGGTGGTGGTGAGGGGGTAAAAACCAGTGCCGACACATAGCCTAATCCTCTCGAATAGAGCTTACCGTCCCCTTCCGACTGAAGGTTCACCAACAACAGTGTTAACACACCCTCATTTCATGAGACACTGCAGTGAGGATTGGAATTTATCGCAGGACATTGGCACAAAGACTGGTGATCAGGCACTGTACAGCTCCACATCTCCTCCCCTTGCCACTCAAATAGTGGCAGCGAAAATTCCATACACCACCTGGGTTCGAACCGACGTAACTCCGAGTCGAGCGCAAGGGGTATGTTAGCGACCGAGGCTACAGAGGCGGCCTAGGTTGCAGTTTTTTTATCACTGCTCAAATAACATGCAAGTAAGATTCGCAGTTGGCCGCCGTTGCAGGCGCTGACTTCATACAGACTGTCTCGAAATTATTGCAGCTCAAGTTCAAAAGTAACGCGCTTCGTAATTAGAATTTACCAAGTTTTGGCCTGTGGATAGATTCAGCTTTTGAGACACGATCCATAGTTGTGTTTCGCAGTAACACGTTGCGACACGCCGATTGGAACGATACAGGCCTACAATTATGTGCATCTGTCCTACAGCCCTTCTTGGAAACGTGAATATAAACCCGTTAGACAATCTGTGGGACTATCTCCAAAATTTACTTTCAGTTCACACATTCCAGCAGTTGATGTCCGCCAGAGAAGTTGGGCAGTGCAGCTGCTAGGTAACCCGTGACATGTAGTTTACAGATGCTGGTGGGTAAACCGCTTCTAGATAGAACGCAAAAGGAAAAACAATGCGCAGTCAGAGCTAGAGCTCTTCACACCGATTGTCTGAATTGATTTTGTGATACCAAGGCGTGTGCAACTGTGCTATGAGTTAGATAGCCCATTACCCGCCAGAGCGAGGTGAATGTCTCAGCTGCGGTCAACGCCGTTAGCGAGGAGCCCTCAGTAATAGTTTGAGGGCCAGGGGCCAAACCGCGGCGGCAGCTGAGGGTCTTCCGCGGTCGTGCTTTCCCAGATTAACTGAAGGGCTTTGGGGCGCGCGGGGAAGCCATCCGTGAGGCCGCCAAGTGCTGGCGCTGAAATCCCTGCTTCGCCAACACAGCAGACGCATGTTCCACACGCCTCTGGACCTCTGGCAGCACCCCCTAAATACTTCAGGCGGTGGTCCCTCTGGTCGCCATAGCGAAACAATTATAGTCACCACGAAATCCGCGGAAGGCCTCGGGCATTTCACTCTCTGGTGACCTGTTAACTATAGTAATTGTTCATTAAAGTTGCAAAACATCGCGTGTTTGTAAGTGAATTTAAGGAGTATTGTACGCCATATGCCGCCAATGTTAAATTATCAAACTTTTTGACCTATTATCTTGGAAAGTTTTTTAGACACCAGCTTCCAATTCACCTTAATTATTGAATGGACTTTTGTAGATATACTGAACTAAAATTATTGCAAAAATTGTATTGTGAGGTATGTTAATATTTTTTCTCGGATACTCAGTTTTTTTGCAGAATTTTGTAAATAAATTAACATAAAAACTTAAAAACAGAGGATATTTTTACTATTCTAGTTCGATATGTGTTGAATCTCATACTCGCCATGCTGTGAGAAATTCATGTCTCTACCATCACTGTTTTCTGGTGAAACGGATCATTTATGGCAAAAAATGTAGTTCCGAGATGCTGAAGTTTAAAATGTTTTTATTGCAATTTCTTATACAGAGTTAAATTTCTGATTCGTTTATGCCCTACAATTTTCGTGGCCCAATTGTGTGTTCTCTTCAGTGTCACTATCGCCCAGTGCTTACCTTTTTCTTTTATTTTTTGCTTCTTTTGTCATTTATTAAGCGACCCTCATCCAGTGCCCGCAGTCCTTTAGCTGCGTTCTATCCAAATCTTATACCTAACTTCTCCAAAATCTTCAGTCTTTCATAGTTCCCACCTTTTATTACAGAATCAGACACTGCTAACTTTAGAGTCATGAGGCTAAAAACAAAAAAACAAAACAAAACAAAACAAAATGAAGCACACGGCACCACACAACATTACTGAAGGACCCATCACATTCTGGTTCTTCCTATGCAAACACTGCTAATGTAGCAGCTACCACTAACTCCTCAACCACAGCATTTGCCCAGACGTCAGTGGCTAGGAGGGCGTGTCGGTAAATTCAACAGAGTGCAGAGAACGTTACCACCCTTAGCACCTCTATCAATGCATCTAAGTCCATAGAACACTCCCACATTACTCTCCTGCAATTCATTACCTGAACACTCTGATGAAGCATGAAATGATTTTTCAGTTTTGCACTTTTGCCATTTAATAATTAATTTACACACAACACCTACCCTTGCTCAAATATCCTCCTAAAGTTTAACTTCACCACCACAAAGCAAGACGCATTTGCAGAAAGAACTTGTGCAAGGATTTGCAGATCAGTAATGACGTTGTCCATAATATCGTTACATTTACCGCTGTCAAGCGTTTCTAGTGTTACTTTTCTTCTGGATGCACTAGGGGTAATGGTCACGTCAGAACCATTGTTCTGGTTCCCTTCACTGTTGGCACACGTGTTTTCTAATATTTCTGACTCAAATTCAGATCTGACATATCTGCTACTCCCAAATTTGCGTTTCTTAAACAAACTTTTATGCGTAGTCATTTTATTTACGTATAAAAAAGCAATATATACAAGCGCACTACGGAAATAACTGGCTATCACGCTGCATTCAAACAAAACTAGTGCCAGAAACAAAGCATTGATATGTTTATTCGTAATGCGAACTTCTGAGATGTAACACTAAGCATAATGTAAGGCAGTTGACAGCCTTCTAGACTGTGTAGTTCACGAGATATGACTGTTCAACTGTGATAATGTGTGCACAGTGGTGAAAACTGCTGCTCACGTATTAACTTTCAAAGTATTATTTAAAGATTTTAAAACTGTCTATTTTCAATGTACGTTATACTAAAATGTTCAGGGAAGTCCAAAGTATATTGTAGAAAAAAAAAAACAGAAAATTTCAAATGTAATCGAATTTGACCTACAAAGTTCCCTTAACTGAGACTGAGCTAATCATGAATTAGGCGCACCCTTTGAAACTCAATGCTGAATTTAATGTACGCAATGGATTTACTAACGCTATAACTTATTTAGGCCCTAGCAGTGAAATTGAAGATGGGTATTGATATAATATTTGTCATTGAAAAGGATTGAATGTCATGACAACCTCAAGATTTAAATACATTCTATATAATTACAAAACACATTTGGAAGAATAAAACAATTATGCGAATAACAATGTTACTGTGACTTACGATCCGATAAGAATTGCGTAACTAAAACTATGAGTCGGCAAAGTTACTCAGTGAGGTGGAGTTGCTCAATAATCTCGTATCTGACTCTGTGATATGTATTGTGACCTGGCTGTGTGACAGTCACAGTGAATGCAACAAGAACCTAATAATCGTAAAGATCTGAGGATACGCTGACGAAGATGAGACAGCGAAACCTATTACGAATTTGAACTATAAATTTTTCAGGTCTCCTAATATGCCGGGACTGTAAGCGACGCTTACCAGTCTTCTATATAATGCGTGCTAAAGTGAAGACACTACACGTCTCTGGTATGAAGTAGGGCTGTTGATAAAATATCGATATAATACTTACTACAAAAAAGTTGATAAGTGCATATTGGCGATATATATTTCCCCCGTATATCGATAACAAAATGCAATATCCAGTGCCGAAATTTTTATTTTATATTATATTCACAATTTTCAGAAAATATTTGAAGTTTTTCTTTTGTAATTGTAGTTGGATATAATTTTACTTTAACTGTGTAAAGGAGTCTTACTACGTTTTGAGCTTTCATGACGTTCAGTCTTTCTCTCTGACTTTGTGAAACTTGCAAATGTGGCACAAAAAAAGAACAGCGATTGCACTGGGGAGTGGCGGTGTGAACGGCATAACAAGATTTCCGATGTGAAGAAACGGCACACCAGTTGCGTTGAAAAACAATTTTTCTAGTGTGCTGTTTCTTGACATCGATATTCTTCAAAAACAGTTGCTGAAACTGTTGAACAAAATCATGCAAAGTTTAGCTTCACCACGCGGTTTTGACACTACAATTGCTAGGTCGCTACGTTTGCCGAAATGAAAAAAAAAAAAAAAAACATGAAAGTTGACGTGAAGTGTTTCGGACAAATCGGATAAGTGACGAAACCGAATGATTGACCCATCAGCCCCTTTTATTGTGCCATTTACATGCAGTTACCATTGTTAGCAAAGTGATTATCGCCAACCGTGAACGTGCATCTTTATCCTTTCAATTTTTCCTCGAAGGTGGGTAGGCAGACTGCTAGGTTTGTTGATTTACGGAATATCTAATAATAAATCAATACTTAAATGTGCAGCTCTAAAATCGGCAGCCGATATCTTTAAAAGTCGGTACGTCGATAATTTATCCGTCGATATATCGATACTTTCGTCCATATTCCGAGAGCCTATAACGATATTTTTAAAAATATCAACAATCCAAGTATGACGTGCAGCGTTATAATGGCGCAACTGAAGACTCGAACGTCGGACCTGAGACGACTCCACCAGTTGAGAGTGCGGTCTGCAGAGCACCAATCTGTTCACCTCAGACCTACGGGATTTCTACGACCCGACTTCTCCTCGTCATCTAACCATGACTACTCATATTTTCAAGCCCCCAAAAAGCCGCTTGCTGCTTTGTTGACGCCAACAAAATGTATGTACCAAATCGTCAAAAGTTTCTATTGGCCACCGAAGGCGTAATTATTTCATTGACAAAATGTACCGTCAAGGAAAGGTAAATTTTAACCAATGACTTTAATTTCCTCCTCTCTTCTCTTAAAAATTTCTCACTATGTATTATATCCTCCTGACATCGCTTCTGTCACACCTGTTGGTGCTCATACAGTCGCTAGCGAGCCTCGCATTTTAGGTCCCAGTAAAATACTAAAACTCTACCCATGAGGCTAGTCACCAACTCTCCTGCATTTTCTGAACCTTAACATGCTCCTAGCGCCTACCACCCACTGGCAAAAGAGTACCGTCCTCTGGAACGAGAACTTTTATCTTGGTCGCCACGCAGTCCTTGTTATAAACTACACAATAGTCTCTCTGTCTCCTTCCGTTTTGCAAGACGACTTCCACCCCCGACATGGCGAGGCAGCTATACTTGCTCCTCTCCTCCCTATAGTTCTGCGAAAGCCGGGCCCAAGTCTCCCTCATTGCGCCGAGCCTTGCTACAAGTTGTCTGTCTCATATTCACAGCACTCCTCACTCCCAAAGCTCGTCCATAAAGCAAATAGATTTACACCTAACTAGGTTAGATTACAGAAGGTCAAGAAGAGGAAGTGGAATCAGCTCGTACAATCACTGTGGTCCCACAAAAAAAAAGAAAAAAACTCTCCTCCACTCCGTCTTCAGGCCACAAGTGGCCCATCGGGACCATCCGACCGCCGTGTCATTCTCAGCTGAGGATGCGGATAGGAGGGGCGTGTGGTCAGCACACCGCTCTCCCGATCGTTGATCGGAGCCGCTACTGTTCGGTCGAGTAGCTCCTCAGTTGGCATCACGAGGCTGAGTGCACCCCGAAAAATGGCAAGAGCGCATGGCGGCCCGGATGGTCATCCATCGAAGTGCCGGCCACGCCCGACAGCGCTTAACTTCAGTGATCTGACGGGAACCGGTGTGTACTGTTGTCCCATGACTCCCATTAAATTAATTCATCTCCCCACCAGTAGCATTATTAGAGGTAAATAAATGAAAACATACACTCTAAGTCCATGTGCTAACAAACACAAGGATAATTCACAGAGGTAACCACCTTGATACCTGTCATTGTGTACCTAAAGGATGCCGTGTGGATATGCTTCAAGAGATTGAAATTTTTAATACTTTTAAAAAATCTCCCTCACTTTTAAATGAACAGAGCTATGTTTTCTGACCCATTATGATGTCTCTCCTTCCTGATTTTTGCCTGTTTCTGTGTTGGGGATCATTTTTCTGTCGGCTAGTTTTTGGTCTATTAATAGCTTTATTTTGCAGTTGTTTTATCAATTTGGTACCCGTAGATCGACTGTAACTACAACAATAGGTACGTAAATTTTGTACTGCTAGTTTAGTTTGAGAAGGATATCTCTCACAATCAGATTAATATTATGAATGTTTTAATCTCGTGTTGGCGATTTAAAACTTATCAACCTTTACTATTAAGTACATATCTATAGCTTTCACTTCCAGTAATCAGAGCGCAGATGTATTTACACTGCAAGCAACTCTTCTAACCTATTCATTTCTTCTTTGAAGAGTTACTTTTCAAATTCGTGTAATTGTGTGTTGAAGTGGGTCTGATTTTGTAATTTAGTTTCCTAGTATTTTGCGATCCCCCTTTTTCTCTCTTTTTAAAGAGATTATTTGGTGATTTGCCAAGACAATTGAAACCGGTAATTATAGTATTTGTGTGACCTCAGTATGAAATACACTGATAAGCCAAAACATTGTAACCACTGCACACCGCGACGTTGGATGCCGTCTGGTGGCGTTGAGGGCACGTGACGAGGTAACACAAGGATATAAGTGGAGCAGGCACAGATGGGGGGTCACTCCAGCGAAAATATGGGCTGGAAATGGGGAAATACATTTAGATAAACGACTTTGACAAAGGACAGATTATTATTATTATGCAGAGCCCACTAACGAGTACTCCAAAACGGCGAAGCTGGTCGAATGTTCACGTGCTACTGTCGTGATCATCTACACGAAAAGATGTAGAAGAACAGTGAAACTACCATTAGGCGCTAAATGGTTGGACGTCCACGGCCTTCACAGAAGGTGGTGATCGGAGGTTTGTCTGCTCTGTGAAGTAAGATAGATGGTGGACTGTGGTATTTCTGCCGTGCTAGTGCATGCACAAGTGTTTCAGAGCACACCGTTCATCACACATAGTTGAACATGGAGCTCCGCAGCAGACCAACCCTACGTGTTCATATGTTGACCCAACAACATCGTCAATTAAGATTGCAGTGGAGTGAACCACATTTTTGCTACACTATATAGATGGTCGTCTCCACAAACGCCGTCATCGCGGTGAACGGCGGCTCAAGACGTTTAGCGCACCACAGGCGCAAGATAGCGGGAATAGTATTATGCTGTGGAAGACATTCTCCTGCGCTTACATGGGGCCTGTGGTAGTAATCGACGACGCACTGACAGCTGCGAACCATCTCCATCCCTTCATGCTTGATGTCTTCCCAGACGGCTATGTCATCTTTGAGCAGTATAATTGTCCGTGACTGGGACCCAGAACCGTGTCACAGTGGTTTGAGGAGCATTATAGTGAACTCAAGGCGATATCTGGGCGACGAAATTCGCATGATGCGAATCGGGATCGCTATCGGGCGCCATCACCGCGTAGCTCATTCAGCGGCCCGCGAATTACAACTACTGTGCGTAGTCATCTAATGCCACATACATCCACAAACATACCAACAAACTATCGGATACCGGACACACAGAATCAGTGATGTATTTCGCTCCAAAGACGGACAAACAAGATATTAAGCAGGTGGTCATAATGATTTGGCTCATCAGTGTATACAGGGTGGTCCATTGATCGTGACCGGGCCAAATATCTCACGAAATAAGCGTCAAAAGAAAAAACTACAAAAACGAAACTTGTCTAGCTTGAAGGGGGAAACCAGATGGCGCTATGGTTGGCCCGCTAGATGGCGCTGTCGTAGGTCAAACGGATATCAACTGCGTTTTTAAAAATAGGAACTCCCATTTTCTATTATATATTCGTGTAGTACGTAAAGAAATATGAATGTTTTACTTGGACCACTTTTTTCGCTTTGTGATAGATGGTGCTGTAATAGTCACAAACGTATAAGTACGTGGTATCACGTAACATTCCGCCAGTGCGGACGGTATTTTCTTCGTGATAAATTACCCGTGTTAAAATGGACCGTTTACCAAATGCGCAAAAGGTCGATATCGTGTTGATGTATGATCGAAATGGCCAACGTCCGTGTGCTATGTTTCGTTCTTTGTAATTTTTTTCGTTTGATGCTTATTTCGTGAGATATTTGGCCCGGTCACTATCAATGGACCACCCTGTATAACAATAAAAACAATGACCTTCTTACTGCATGCAGTTCGAACGTTGACTGTTACACCACAGTTCGTAATTACACCTTGTCCGTGTGCTACTACCTCGCCTTCACTACCTTTTAAGCTACTTTAAAGGCAAAAGTGAAGTCTGGCACTACGTGTTTATGAGGTCGCCTCCAAATAGTCTCAGAAAGGTGTGGCAATTTGCTAGTACGTGTGTCGTGACTAGTAAGCAGTTCCGTGGCCTTGATGCCTACGTTCATTGTCTCGATGTACTTTGTCCCGTTGCACAGTTGATCCGATATTACATAAAAATGTTTGTTGTTTACCACCAAATTTGTTTGAAAGACTTGATAGAACCGAGCGTTATCAAACTGAGCACTGCATTCTAGAGCCATGTCAATCTCGTGGACGTAGCAGGCGATATGAGAGTGATATTACTGCTCCTACGGGAATCCGTATTGGTTCACATGCAGCATTTGTCCGGTTTGCAAAACAGTCAGCATCCAGGAGTACTAGAAGTATTTCTTTCGTCTGTATACAAAAACTAAGGTCAGCGCTGCAAAACAACATGAGTCATCGGTTCCAGGAGGTAGTACATTCAGGAATGTAGATTAAAACTAATAAGTGGTGCAAGAGTGACTTCCTGCCCCATTGTAACAACTATTGTATTAATAATCATTTGATATGCTATTACAGAAATGAGCTTGAAGTTCAGAATTATGCTAAAAGTGTATTACATGGCATGGACCTCGTATTCACTTAAATCTTACAAAAGTTTAAAATAAGTGACGATGGTGCAATGCTCTATAATGTTAACCTTACATCGAGACTGTCGGGTCTTAGTCGGGTAACTGAGCGTCGGGCGATTGCTAGCACACCGACGGAAAAAATCGTAAGACTGGGACCAAAATGTAAAGGCATAGAATTAGACTGTTTAGCATTTGCTGACGACATGGCACTGATCGCGCAAGACGTTACCGATGCACAGAAGCAGATAGAATTATTACAAGAGCAGGCAGCAAAAATAGGATTAGAAATTTCATTTGAAAAAACAAAATTTATGACTGACATCAAAGATACACCTTCTGATCTCAAAATTGGTAATAACTACATCTCTCGAGTAAAAGAATTTAAATATTTAGGTGATTGGAGCCGGCCGGGGTGGCCGTGCGGTTCTAGGCGCTACAGTCTGGAACCGAGCGACCGCTACGGTCGCAGGTTCCAATCCTGCCTCGGGCATGGATGTGTGTGATGTCCTTAGGTTAGTTAGGTTTAATTAGTTCTAAGTTCTAGGCGACTGATGACCTCAGAAGTTAAGTCGCATAGTGCTCAGAGCCATTTGAACCATTTTCTTCAACACAGAACACTAAAAGGGAAATTAGAAGTAAAAGAACGTAAAATAATGAGGAAAATCCTAGGGCCAAGAATTAAAGATGGTGTGCATTATCCAAAACCAGTGTAGAAATATATAAAAATATCTCCAAAATAACAGACACAATACGCATGAAAAGAATCCAATGCATGGGGCATTTAGAAAGAATGGACTCAAACAGGTTAACGCATAAAATCCATACATTTTTGAAGAACAAAACTACAAGACCGAACTAGTATAAACAGACGGAAAAAGACGTGAGAGAATTAGTGTTTCCAAATCTACATGACAGAAATGAAATCAGAAAAATCACAAACACACAGGGTTTTGAGGAAGAAGAGAGAAAACCTAGCCGAAATACGTGGTCTGCGCAACGAAAACTAGCCCATTCGTTGCTTATGAAGGAATACTGGGCGAAAAGGAAGGCCAACAAATGTTGATTACGCGTGGTCCTAAGTGATTCATCCGCGAAGAGGAAGAAGAATCAGTGTAGAGTAATGAAATTTCAGGAATACATCTGTCTAGATAACATATTTAAGCGATTAACGTTGCAAGATCACAGGTTAATGTAAGCGCGAAATAAGCCATTGCAAATGTGAAATCCTGGTACATTAATAACCGGTGTTACGGCCAGAATGTTGAATGGAAGCATGCAAACGTGCATGCAGTGTGTTGTACAGTTTGTGTGATGCACTCGGACGATTAATGCTGGTTGTGGATGACACAGGAGTTGTCGTCCGACGATGTCCCATATGTGTTTGACTGGATACAGACCAAGGCAACATGTCGACACTGTGTAGAGCATGTTGGCTTACAACAGTGGTATGTGGATGAGCGTTATCCTGTTGGAAAACACCTCCTGAGATGCTGTTAATTAATGGCAGTACAACAGGTCGAATCAGCAGGCTGACGTACAATTTTGTATTCAGGGTGCATGGGATAACCACGAGAGTACTTCTGCTGTCATACGAAATCGCACCCCAGACGATAACTCCAGGTGCAGGTGCAGTGTGTCTAGCACACAGATAGGTTGGTTGCAGCCTCCTTCTAACCAACACATGGCCATCACTGGCACCGAGGCTGAACAAGCTTTCATAACAAACACAATAGACCTCCATGCTGCCCTAGAGCGAGGTGTCGCGTGACTTCACTGAAGACGCAAGTGGCAGTGGTTTGTGGTCAGTAGAATGCACACTACAGGGCTTCTGGCACGGAGCTGCCCTTTAAGTAGCAAATTTGTAACAATTCGCTGTGTCACTGTGGTGCCAACTGTTGCTCAAATTGCTGTGCAGATGCAGTTGATGCACCAGAGCCATACGCCGAACACGATGGTCTCCCCTCTATGTAATGCCGTGTGGCCGTTCGGAGCCCAGTCTTCTTGCAACGCTGTATTCTCGTGATCACAGCTGCCAGTAATCATGTACAGCGACTAAATTCGTGCTAAGTCTCCCTGCAGAACCGCAGAAGGAACATCCAGCTTCTCGTAGCCAAATTACGCGGCCTCGTTCAAACGCAGTGAGTTGTTGATAAGGGTGTCTTTGTCCCCATAAAGGCATTCTTAATTAACATCAGCTTATAACGTCAAATCTGAACAGTAACTAACGCTCACGACCGTTGCAGCGAGTATTTATAGCAAATCTGATTTGTATCTTCGTAGTGGCCGCTACTAGCGCCACTTCTCTGCGACTGTCGCGAAATTTCAATAATCATCTTTGGGATGTAGAATCACATAAACTTTAGTTTATGTCGCACAACTCTTTCTTGGCATTGCGATTTTTTTTCGTCAGTGTATTTCTGTGCGTCCTGACGTGGGGTTTCCTTTTCTTTATGTTTAGAGAGAACTGCACTATCCTCCGGGCGATCTTTATAGATCCCCAAGGCACTTTGAAACAGGTATTATTTCTTTCAGCTAATGAGTTTCAAAAATATTTCCAGTGTTTGTTTATCTCCAGTTCTTATTTCTTTCAAGCAATTAAATCTCTAATATACATACACTTCAAACCATTTATTACGTATAAATTTAATGTTTTCAGAAAGAGATTTTCACTCTGCAGCGGAGTGTGCGCTGATATGAAACTTCCTGACAGATCAAAACTGTGTGCCGGACCGAGACTCGAACTCGGGACCTTTGCCTTTTGCGGGCAACTGCTCTACCACCTTAGCTACCCAAGCACGACTCACACCCCCTCCTCACAGCTTTACTTACGCCAGTACCTTGTCTCCTACCTTCCAAACTTTACAGAAGCTTTCCTGCGAACCAGGAGAGCTTCTGTAAAGTTTGGAAGGTAGGAGACGAGGTACTAGCGTAAGTAAAGCTGTGAGGAGGGGGCGTGAGTCGTGCTTGGGTAGCTCAGGTGGTAGAGCACTGCCCGCGAAAGCCAAAGTCCCGAGTTCGAGTCTAGATCCGGCACACAGTTTTGATCTGCCAGGAACTTTCAAATTTAATGTTATCAAAATATTTGGCCACTGCTTTACGTATTCATGTTGTCTAAATCTACTTTAAATATTGTAGTGCATTACAGTATGTACAGATTTTGCTGCGCTGCTTTATTTCTGTACATAGTTACACTTTTACTTTTGCCTAAGTGCTAATACTTCGATTTGAATCTTCCCCTCTTTTTCCGATAAATTACGAAAGTCACACATTATTGTTTTTTATATTCGTTTGTTCTGAAACTGAAGTCCATTCTGCCGCATTACCGTTGCAAGATCTTACGTATGGGCAGTCCATTGTCGTAGCGCTAGAAAAAAAATTAAGTTTATCCTATCCTTACAGTAGCGAATGAAGTTCCTGTTACTGTACGCACAAAGCGCAGCGGGAAGTTCGCCGTGAGTATTCATACAGGGAAGTTAGACATCAGATGAGGCTAGTAGCGTTTCCGCGAGACCGCGGATGCGCTGTGAAGGATACGGCCGCCCGTTAACCAGACCGTCGCTTCCTGCCCGGCCAGCTCTGCTCGACAGACGGAAAACATTCTTCAGGTAATTGCTTAGGCCTCCTCACATAATTGCTTCCCTCTTGTAGGATCATGTGCTCTCGCTGCTGTCTGGCCGCAGCACTCTAGACACCCACATCCATCACTCACTGACTTCATTAAAAGGAGTGAACAACGTGACGCCTCACCGCCTCCACTCCCAGTTACTCAAAGAATCGAAAGGTTTGGAATTGTGTGTAAAGTTTGATGGAAATTGAGAAATGCATTTACAAAAAAAAGTGGTTCAAATGGCTCTGAGCACTATGGGACTCAACTGCTGAGGTCATTAGTCCCCTAGAACTTAGAACTAGTTAAACCTAACTAACCTAAGGACATCACAAACATCCATGCCCGAGGCAGGATTCGAACCTGCGACCGTAGCGGTCTTGCGGTTCCAGACTGCGGCGCCTTTAACCGCACGGCCACTTCGGCCGGCTACTGTTTTTCCATAAGTTTAATAAATACAACACATAAAAATAAGAGACTTCAGTCATCAATAATATATTTTCGGTTTTGGGTCGAAGAACTCGTAGAGTCATGTTTGGAGCGCATTTTCATCCGGAAAGGAAGTTCTTTGAAGGTTGTTCGATGGAGAGTGGAAAAAGTGAAAATCTGAGAGCGCAAGATTAGGAGAATAAGGTAGCTACGAAATAACTTCCCAACCCAACTTCCGTATAGTGTTTTTCGTCAGTCTAGCAGAATGCGGGCGGGCGTTATCATGGAGTAGCATCACTTCACGCAGTCTTCCTGATCGCTGTTCTTGGATTGCGTTTGCAAGACGTCTCAGTTGTTGACAGTTAATGTCAGCAGTGATGGTTACTCTCGGGGAAGCATTTCGTTGTACACAACTCTGTCGCTTTTCCACCAGATGCATAACATTAACTTTTGTGGATGCGCGTAGGTACTTGTCCGGGAACTTGCTGGTTTGTTTGGGCTCAACCATTTCTTTCTTTACGTTAGCAAAAGGACACCACTTCTCGTCACCAGTAACGATACAGGATAGGAATGGTTGGTGTTGTTCACGAGCCAATTGATGACGAGGAACCAGAGATGCACGTACGGCCACTCGCTGATTATTTGTAATTTTGGCTTAGAGCATGCGGTACCCGTACGCCCGATTTTTGAACCTTCCGCATTGCATGTAATTGTCGCAAGATGGTGCAATGGTCACACTGCTGACATTTACTGTCAATAACCGAGACATCTTGCAGACGCAATCCAAGAACAGCGATCAGGAAGACTGCATGAAGTGATGCTACCTCACGATAACGCTACACTGTAACATTCCAGTGACAAATCGTCTCGGACTCGTGTGAAAGAGTGGAGTGTGAGTAAAAAAAAAAAGGATAGAGACAGAGAGAAAAGCGAAATAATTATCTGATGGTCTTGGATAGTGGGCATGAATATTTTGATAAGTGAAAAGTAAAGCTATCCTCAGTGCGAATGGTTTGAGCACCACTGTGCTTTTCGAGGCAAAGTCATACCGGAACTGGTCACGCCCTTACCTTCCTCCGACCTTTGAACTGACTAGCTCAGACCAGTTATAGGGAGACTGCAGTCTAACGTCGATTCCGAAGCACGGTGCTTCTCAGTATATTTCACATTAACACACATTGTCAGATGTGAAAGGAGAGGTAAATAAGAAATAAAAATCCTACGATTGCTTGGTGATCGAATCCTACACCTTGTGATCCGTAGTCTGGCACTTTACCCCTGTTTAATCGTTACAGTGCGGAAGCGCTGTAACAAACGTGTCAAAAAAGACCACGCGCAGAATCGCAATTTGAGGGAGGGTCTCAGGACTCGGTTCCCATTCGAGGTAGGAATATGGGATATAAAGCTTTTAGGTTAACCTGTACCACGCGCCATTTGTATAGCCATTCGAACATCTGTCTACTGTAGCTAAATTACATTATATTAAGCAAGGTTTGAACGCCCAAGCAAATTGTGTGAATCGATTAATTCCATTTGAAAAAGGCTTTAATTGCGCTAAAATTAACGCTCAGATAATGGTCCCTTTTGTACTGTTAGGATTTTACGTGTAAAAACATGCAAAAACACGTCTTTCTGAGAGGGTTTTGACGCCCCACTTCTGTGTTTCAAACTTGTGCGGATGGGTTCACATTTTGTAAGAAGGTAGAAAAATACATGTAATTGATGATCGTCCTCTTATTTTGTGAAAGCTTTATCCGTTGCCACGATATAAGCAATATGATTCGAAAGACAGTAAAAAAAAACCTACACGGGACCTGTCGTCGCTCGGGTCAACAAAAAATGTACTTCGTTTGCCACGCTATGGCGTTCTAATGTCAAAATTATATTGGACTAAAAGTTGGGAACAGGATGAAAAATGCTCCTATCGCAGCTCAAAAAAAGGCGAATACACCATGGACAGAGCAAGGGATGTAAAAGAAGGGAACTCAGTGCTTCTGGAGAGTGAGCCGCATCTACAATAGGAAGTATCCGAGAATGCATGTATAATAGGAAATATAGTAGAATATGGATGCATGCACTATAAACTTAAATGACACCTTGTATCATATTGCATAACACTTCAAAAGCTATGTTGGTTGGTATGATGGCATGTGTCATGTTATATGACTTGACTTCGTGTTGCTTTACTTGATATAGGTATTAAATACTAACTAGTAAAAAAGCGCGAAGACGTCAAGATGTTTGATTTAAATGTCGTTGGAGCTGCCAGACAAGTCGAAAAAAGCTACTTCCCTTCCATGGACGTAATATTAACAGAATTTAGACTCACTATATAGACAGTCCTTTGTTTCAACTTTATATGAGATATTCATGCTTGAGAGATTACGTAATGTGGTCGTCAAGTCAAAATGTTTTATTCAATTTGAGGAGCATTTATGAATTTACGGGCCTCTCTGTCAGCGTTATCCCTACTTCTCATAATGAATTACTGCAGCTAACTAGACTCCGCCGAAGAACTTGGTGATAACACCGGTGCTGGGGTTATCACTGTGTAAGACAAATAACCCGCTTATTACTGATTTGGACTTCTGACTCACCGTTGCGCATGACTGACGAAGTTTTAGTGATAATGCTACAATTGCTGATACTGTAGAACTTCTTGATGGTTGCTACAGATTCATATTTCTGGTAACTATACCAGTGGTCGCCAAACGTATGAAGGTTCTGAGCTACCGAACCATTTTCAAATCCTATTGTGAGCTGACAAAACAAACTAGGAAAGAAATAAGAACTTCTAAAAAATCTTACATTTGTTTGTTGCCTGAAAACTTTTATTTCTAATACATATGAAAGGAGTTTGAACTAAACTGTGTATAAGAAAAATAAACTGAAATCGAATTTTACGCAAGAAAGAAACTCGGTGGTAATAAATTACAATCATAAATACAAATTTTTTATCAGACTCATTAACTTTAACAACAAGAATGGCACTTTTTTTTATCAGCAACAGGTATTTCAAAGTTTGGAAAGTAGGTAGTGGCTGCCGTTGGAATACAGTTATCCAAGTCTTAACCAGTCAGTCTGTGTCGGTACAGTTATTTATAAATTTCGGGAAGGAAAAAGAAACCTCAGACAGACATGCCGACCTGAATATCGACCTCATTTTGAGAACACCTGGGTCAAAACTGGTAATTTTTCTTTAGAAAGAAGAAATCGAAAATATTTTCATAGCTTGAAGAAAGCGATTTGAATGGTAAATCATTTTTAAAATCAATCAAGTCGAATTCCACTGCAGCATTGCCTTCTTGAAAATCAAAATGCTCCATGACATAAATAGAGAACCAATGAAATTCAGTTTAAGAGAAGCCTAAAGGATTTATTGGTGACCAACTCCTTCTACTCCATTGATGAATTTCTCAGTAGAACTAACTGATTTGTGTGTGTGATATTATAACTCTTGCACAATTTCAGTGCAGTAATGTGTTCATTGTAAATGTGTGTGTGTGTGTGTGTGTGTGTGTGTGTGTGTGTGTGTGTGTGTGTATGTGTGTAAGTACAATCTAACTTCTGCACCATTTCAGTGCAGTAATGTGTTCATTGTAAGTATTATAGTAGTTGTATTACACGTTTATTACCTTATAAAAAATAAATAAACTTTTTTATTTTAAATTCAGTGCATTAGTATTTGTAAAATGACTCTTTCATATAGTGTTCATTAAAAAATGACGATCATTCCACTTGGGACCTGTGGAATGGTACATTAGCTTATTTGTTTTAGTTGTTAATATTTTTCATAGCCGGTCGCAGTGGCCGAACGGTTCTAGGCGCTTCAGTCTGGAACCACGCGACCGCTACGGTGGCAGGTTCGAATCCTGCCTCGGGCATGGATGTGTGTGATGTCCTTAGGTTAGTTAGGTTTAAATAGTTCTAAGTTCTAGGGCACTAATGACCTTAGATGTTACGTCCCATAGTGCTCAGAGCCATTTTTGATATTTTTCATGTATTGTTTTTCTGGCACGTTCTACATCCTGGGGGACCTCCTCACTACGGATCAATTGGAATGAAAGTAAATCTAATCTAATTTAATCTGCATCAGTCTCTATAAAAGGTGATTGGACAAACGCATGACGGTAACTGTCATGTGGAGCTGTTTGAGATCAGGCAAAGACTCTCGTCTGGCAACCATACTTTGCGGCAGACACTATTTTTTAGGCGTCCTTATCCGCTCCCTGCACGCTCAAAACTGAAAAGAACGACTAGAAACACTGCCCAACACACCAGTACAAAGCTTCATCGGATTTTCACTGTCGTTTCCATTTCGCGACTGATCGGGCCTTTGTTTCCGAATAACCGTTGTACTAAGTGGATGGGTATCTGTTTAATAGTACTTTGGAAAGGAAATGATAAAATACTGCCGGCCGGTGTGGCCGAGCGGATCTAGGCTCTTCAGTCTGGAACCGCGCGACCACTACGGTCGCAGGTTCGAATCCTGCCTCGGGCATGGATGCGTGTGATGTGTTTAGATTAGTTAGGTTTAAGTACACTACTGGCCATTAAAATTGCTACGCCTGGGCATTGAATCAGACAGAGCTTAGATGGCGTGTACAGGTACAGCTGCCCATGCACCTTCAACACGATACTACAGTTTATCAAGAGTAGTGACTGGCGTATTGTGACGAGCCAGTTGCTCGGCCACCATTGACCAGACGTTTTCAAGTTGTGAGAGATCTGGAGAATGTGCTGGCCAGGGCAGCAGTCGAACATTTTCTGTATCCAGAAAGGACCGTACAGGACCTGCAACAAGCGGTCGTGCATTATCCTGCTGAAATGTAGGGTTTCGCAGGGATCGAATGAAGGGTAGAGCCACGGGTCGTAACACATCTGAAATGTAACGCCCACTGTTCAAATTGCCGTCAATACGAACAAGAGGTGACCGAGACGTGTAACCAATGGCATCGCATACCATCACGCCGGGTGATACGCCGTTTAGCGATGACGAATACACGCTTCCAATGTGCGTTCACCGCGATGTCGTCAAACACGGATGCGACCATCATGATGGTGTAAACAGAACCTGGATTCATCCGAAAAAATGACGTTTTGCCATTCGTGCACCCAGGTTCGTCGTTGAGTACAGCATCGCAGGCGCTCCTGTCTGTGATGCAGCGTCAAGGGTAACCGCAGCCACGGTCTCCGAGCTGATAGTCCATACTGCTGTAAACGTCGTCGAACTGTTCGTGCAGATGGTTGTTGTCTTGCAAACGTCCCCATCTGTTGACTCAGGAATCGAGACGTGGCTGCATGAGCCGTTACAGCCATGCGGATATGATGCCTATCATCTCGACTGCTAGTGATACGAGGCCTTTGGGATGCAGCACGGCGTTCCGTATTACCCACCTGAACCCACCGATTCCATATTCTGCTAACAATCATTGGATCTCGACCAACGCGAGCAGCAATGTCGCGATACGATAAACCGAAATCGCGATGGGCTACAATCCGACCTTTATCAAAGTCGGAAACGTGATGGTTCGCATTTCTCTTCCTTACACGAGGCATCACAACGACGTTTCACCAGGCAACGCCGGTCAACTGCTGTTTGTGTATGAGAAATCGGTTGGAAACTTTCGTCATGTCTGCACGTTGTAGGTGTCGCCACCGGCGCCAACCTTGTGTTAATGCTCTGAAAAGCTAATCATTTGCATATCACAGCATCGTCTTCCTGTCGGTTAAATTTGGCGCCTGTAGCACGTCATCTTCGTGGTGTAGCAATTTTAATGGCCAGTAGTGTAGTTCTTAGTTCTAGAGGACTGATGACCACAGATGTTAAGTCCCATAGTGCTCAGAGCCATTTTTGTGATAAAATGCTCTTTTCTGGCAGCCGCTCCGAAATCTGTAGACTTCTAAAGCAGCGAACGCACTATATTTAAAGGACGGGCATCGCAGCTGTGCAACAGGTCGCGTCTGCAGCCTTTATCTAGGCGCTGCAATTCTTTCGCGGGCCTGAATGTGTTGTTGGCGAGATATGCTTCAGATGGTGGTAGACTACACGGCGCGCGCGCGCTTTTGTGTGCGTGCGGAAGCTCTGCGGCTACATGCTTACCGGTGGCACGGGTGTGCGCCGGCTGCGGAAACCTGAATCCGCGCTGCAGACGGCTGTCTGAGGGCTGCAGAGGCGCTTCACGATGGAGGGATAACGGGCAGGGGTGAGGCGACCAGAAGAGGGATGACGTGGGGTTCCGGCCCGGTGCTTGGCTGCGGGAACAAGGCCGCCCAGGTAGCGCGGCAGGTCATAATAACTCGCGTTCACGGCCCACCAGCCACTCGGCGGCTCTGCAGTTGCCAGCCTGTTCTTTAAAAACCAGTCCTAACTGTTCAAAGGAAACAGCCTGCACCACCAATCGTGGCCACCCCAAACGCTACATTGAGTTTCCCACGTCTGTAACAGCTTATGTATTTCCGTACTGCAGCGGTGTGTGCACTGATTTGAAACTTTCCAGCAGATTAAAACTGTTTGCTGCACCTGGACTCAAAACCGGAAGCTTTGCTTTTCGCAGTCGAATCCTAGTATAGGCGCATACAGACTAGGAGAGTGCTCGTCAAACTGCGGCCCAAATCGAGTATTAGTGCGGCCTGCGGTTCTCAGCCATATTTTGTCATACGAGTATTGTCCAGAAAGTAAGTTCCGATCGGTCATGAAATGGAAACCGCAGTGAAAATCAGAAATATTTTATTTACAGCAACTAGCTACGCCTTCCAACTGTACGTCTACATAGTCGCCACTCCGACTTTGACATTTGTCGTAGCGTTGTACCAACTTTCCAATGCCCTCGTCATAGACGGCAGCCTCCTGTGCTTTCCGCCAATTCTCTACGCTGACCTGTGCCAAAATGTTGTATTCATAGTCAGCGGTTCAGGTGAGCAGAGATGAAAATCTGAATGAGCTACGTCTGGTCTGTATTTTTACCTCATTTTCAACATTTTGTTTCTGAGGTGAAATGAAAAGGTATGACAAACAATGTTTATATCTTTTTGTCTTTTACATGCATTAAAAATTTTTTGCCCAAAATATTGAGAAGTTATTAAACAAATGGCGCCGAAGATCGTAATGCACGCCGTGCACCAGTAGGCAGATAGACTTGGTTCAGGTAACTGTGTGGTCTGAAACAGACCAGACCAAAAAATTATTAAAACATATCAGTGTAGCTATGGTCAGATCGTCTGAAAAATGAAAAATTCATTTTTCACAAAATGGCGGCTTTTTAAAGACAGTAAGAAAAATCGACTTTGTTTTAGTGCATAAAAATCGATAATTTGAAAACTGTTTAACTTTAGAGGTTCTGACCAGAGCCAGTTCAGTTCTCAACAAAAATAGCAGCATCAAAATCGGTCGAGTGTTTTCGGCAATCGAAAAACCCAGCAAAAAAATCCGACTTCTAGAAAATTGCAATTAAAGTTTTGGAAAATGGTTTTCGTCGGTTTTTAGGACGTACCATCAGTCTGCAGTGCCTGCAGTATACAATACGCCTTCCTCGATCTCGTAAATCTCGTTTGCATGCACCGCTTCCTACCGAGCCGCAGGTCTGGCTTCTTTACCGGTGTAGACGCGTTGCGCTTTGACCGTACAAGGCGGTCCCCGTTGCGCCTTCTGCAAAATTCGAACGCCGTGTTGCCAAGTTGAAAGCCCATGACATTCACTGTCTGTGCAAGTCCCATGAAGCTGTCGTTGAAGATTACTGTAGCCAAATTGCTTGCAATTTCGACTACTCCTTTATCGGAATATAGGTGTTTTTCCTTCCCCCATGAACCATGGACCTTGCCGTTGGTGGGGAGGCTTGCGTGCCTCAGCGATACAGATGGCCGTACCGTAGGTGCAACCACAACGGAGGGGTATCTGTTGAGAGGCCAGACAAACATGTGGTTCCTGAAGAGGGGCAGCAGCCTTTTCAGTAGTTGCAGGGGCAACAGTCTGGATGATTGACTGATCTGGCCTTGTAACATTAACCAAAACGGCCTTGCTGTGCTGGTACTGCGAACGGCTGAAAGCAAGGGGAAACTACAGCCGTACTTTTTCCCGAGGACATGCAGCTTTACTGTATGATTAAATGATGATGGCGTCCTCTTGGGTAAAATATTCCGGAGGTAAAATAGTCCCCCATTCGGATCTCCGGGCGGGGACTACTCAAGAGGACGTCGTTATCAGGAGAAAGAAAACTGGCATTCTACGGATCGGAGCGTGGAATGTCAGATCCCTTAATCGGGCAGGTAGGTTAGAAAATTTAAAAAGGGAAATGGATAGGTTAAAGTTAGATATAGTGGGAATTAGTGAAGTTCGGTGGCAGGAGGAACAAGACTTTTGGTCAGGTGATTACAGGGTTATAAATACAAAATCAAATAGGGGTAATGCAGGAGTAGGTTTAATAATGAATAAAATAATAGGAGTGCGGGTTAGCTACTACAAACAGCATAGTGAACGCATTATTGTGGCCAAGATAGACACAAAGCCCATGCCTACTACAGTAGTACAAGTTTATATGCCAACTAGCTCTGCAGATGATGAAGAAATTGATGAAATGTATGACGAGATAAAAGAAATTATTCAGGTAGTGAAGGGAGACGAAAATTTAATAGTCATGGGTGACTGGAATTCGTCAGTAGGAAAAGGGAGAGAAGGAAACATAGTAGGTGAATATGGAGTGGGGGGAAGAAATGAAAGAGGAAGCCGCCTTGTAGAATTTTGCACAGAGCATAACTTAATCATAGCTAACACTTGGTTCAAGAATCATAAAAGAAGGTTGTATACCTGGAAGAATCCTGGAGATACTAAAAGGTATCGGATAGATTATTTAATGGTAAGGCAGAGATTTAGGAACCAGGTTTTAAATTGTAAGACATTTCCAGGGGCAGATGTGGATTCTGACCACAATCTATTGGTTATGAACTGCAGATTGAAACTGAAGAAACTGCAAAAAGGTGGGAATTTAAGGAGATGGGACCTGGATAAACTGAAAGAACCAGAGGTTGTAGAGAGTTTCAGGGAGAGCATAAGGGAACAATTGACAGGAATGGGGGAAAGAAATACAGTAGAAGAAGAATGGGTAGCTCTGAGGGATGAAGTAGTGAAGGCAGCAGAGGATCAAGTAGGTAAAAAGACGAGGGCTAATAGAAATCCTTGGGTAACAGAAGAAATATTGAATTTAATTGATGAAAGGAGAAAATATAAAAATGCAGTAAATGAAGCAGGCAAAAGGGAATACAAACGTCTCAAAAATGAGATCGACAGGAAGTGCAAAATGGCTAAGCAGGGATGGCTAGAGGACAAATGTAAGGATGTAGAGGCTTGTCTCACTAGGGGTAAGATAGATAATGCCTACAGGAAAATTAAAGAGACCTTTGGAGAGAAGAGAACCATTTGTATGAATATCAAGAGCTCAGATGGCAACCCAGTTCTAAGCAAAGAAGGGAAGGCAGAAAGGTGGAAGGAGTATATAGAGGGTTTATACAAGGGCGATGTACTTGAGGACAGTATTATGGAAATGGAAGAGGATGTAGATGAAGATGAAATGGGAGATAAGATACTGCGTGAAGAGTTTGACAGAGCACTGAAAGACCTGAGTCGAAACAAGGCCCCGGGAGTAGACAACATTCCATTAGAACTACTGATGGCCTTGGGAGAGCCAGTCATGACAAAACTCTACCATCTGGTGAGCAAGATGTATGAGACAGGCGAAATACCCACAGACTTCAAGAAGAATATAATAATTCCAATACCAAAGAAAGCAGGTGTTGACAGATGTGAAAATTACCGAACTATCAGTTTAATAAGTCACAGCTGCAAAATACTAACGCGAGTTCTTTACAGACGAATGGAAAAACTGGTTGAAGCGGACCTCGGGGAAGATCAGTTTGGATTCCGTAGAAATGTTGGAACACGTGAGGCAATACTAACCTTACGACTTATCTTAGAAGAAAGATTAAGAAAAGGCAAACCTACGTTTCTAGCATTTGTAGACTTAGAGAAAGCTTTTGACAACGTTAACTGGAATACTCTCTTTCAAATTCTGAAGGTGGCAGGGGTAAAATACAGGGAGCGAAAGGCTATTTACAATTTGTACAGAAACCAGATGGCAGTTATAAGAGTCGAGGGGCATGAAAGGGAAGCAGTGGTTGGGAAAGGAGTGAGACAGGGTTGTAGCCTCTCCCCGATGTTATTCAATCTGTATATTGAGCAAGCAGTAAAGGAAACAAAAGAAAAATTCGGAGTAGGTATTAAAATTCATGGAAAAGAAGTAAAAACTTTGAGGTTCGCCGATGACATTGTAATTCTGTCAGAGACAGCAAAGGACTTGGAAGAGCAGTTGAACGGAATGGACAGTGTCTTGAAAGGAGGATACAAGATGAACATCAACAAAAGCAAAACGAGGATAATGGAATGTAGTCAGATTAAATCGGGTGATGCTGAGGGGATTAGATTAGGAAATGAGACACTTAAAGTAGTAAAGGAGTTTTGCTATTTAGGGAGTAAAATAACTGATGATGGTCGAAGTAGAGAGGATATAAAATGTAGACTGGCAATGGCAAGGAAATCGTTTCTGAAGAAGAGAAATTTGTTAACATCGAGTATAGATTTAAGTGTCAGGAAGTCGTTTCTGAAAGTATTTGTATGGAGTGTAGCCATGTATGGAAGTGAAACATGGACGATAACCAGTTTGGACAAGAAGAGAATAGAAGCTTTCGAAATGTGGTGCTACAGAAGAATGCTGAAGATAAGGTGGGTAGATCACGTAACTAATGAGGAGGTATTGAATAGGATTGGGGAGAAGAGAAGTTTGTGGCACAACTTGAGTAGAAGAAGGGATCGGTTGGTAGGACATGTTTTGAGGCATCAAGGGATCACAAATTTAGCATTGGAGGGCAGCGTGGAGGGTAAAAATCGTAGAGGGAGACCAAGAGATCAATACACTAAGCAGATTCAGAAGGATGTAGGTTGCAGTAGGTACTGGGAGATGAAGAAGCTTGCACAGGATAGAGTAGCATGGAGAGCTGCATCAAACCAGTCTCAGAACTGAAGACCACAACAACAACAGGTGTTTTTCGGGAAAGCATCCACATCAGCTAATTTATCGACTCGTTAAGAGTTTTGAGTGTTGGCGTCAATACATATTTCCAGCAAACTGTCATTCGATAGCTATTCGTAAACAGCTATGATTGCCTCCGAGAGTCGTCCGTAGGCGCTCGACGACGCGGGACTGCCCGTCCGATGATCGTGGTTCAAAAAATGGCTCTGAGCACTATGCGACTTAACTTCTGAGGTCATCAGTCGCCTAGAACTTAGAACTAAGTAAACCTAACTAACCTAAGGCTCATCACACACACATCCATGCCCGAGGCCGGATTAGAACCTGCGACCGTAGCGGTCGCTCGGTTCCAGACTGTAGCGCCTAGAACCGCATGGCCACTCAGGCCGGCCCGATGATCGTGTATTTCGACTATATGCAACTGTTTACGGGCAAACTGTTTTCGACCATATGTTCTCCATAATATAAGGTATCGAAACATGCAATAAAGATCGATTTTTTGAAACTTCTAGACCAGAAACTCCCTTAGGATGTGCTTAATTTTAATTGGCATTGATGAATTCGGCCGTTAGCTAATCAAAGTCGGCCGCTTACCTCAGGGGAAGAGGGATAAGCGGCTCAGTCACTGCGAGGTCCAAAGATGTGGGAATGTTTCATTGTTTGTCCTTCAGTACTGACGGCTCATGGACGGTTATGCCTCCTACTGGTCAACTGCTATGATATAAATTTCAGTCGGAAGTAACAAGGATTCGTGAATGCGCATTTTGGAGACGGTCATCTTCAAATGTGGTTCATATTTGTAGCAAGGATATGAAATTAAATTAAGGCTACTGTAATACAACACAATGAGTAGGAGAAAAGTGATGCTCAAAACGTGTACTCAATACTTGTGATAGTGCCTGATACTGCTTTGAAATATAAGTGCAGTTACTATTATTAATCAGTTAATCATATGCTCACACAGATAACACAACACCACTCAGGCAATTACAGTGTCAGAGATTTTGGTTCGCTGACGTTGGTAGCAGTCTGAAAGAATGAGCAGTCGACACGAAGTGTTCCAAATGATACGGTAATTTTACTATCAGTCTGGGGTCAGACGGCCAACTTAGGGCGCCTTTACTATAGCTAGTCTATTGGGAGCCCATAGCTTATTAATAATGTAGGCTGCCAATTAATAATAATATCGGTACATAAGAAGACCGAAGTTGCGCCTCACAATGTCAGATTGGCTCTTGAACAAAAAAGTTTGAAGACCACTGCACTAGGCCAACGAATGACAGCCAATGGATTTTACCGAACGCTGGTCGCCAACGCATTGGCGTTCAGCCTCTCATTCTTTGCAAACCATAGGGTTGGGACAAGAGATACGACCATGTGGTGTTGCAGTTGTATCTGATAACTTGTGGAGCTTGCTCCCATTTTGTTATTGTTATACAGGTAGAAACGTTTTAATCACAATTTCAGCGGCCGATATTATGGAGGAAGAAGAGGACTTAGCAGTCGTCATATGTGCAGCATATATTTTACTGCAAGATAGTCAGGAAAAGAAAAAGCAACGCTTGTGGACGATCTCTTTTTTAAAAGGCACGGAGTAGTGTGGTGGGACAAAATAAATGTCTGACGTTAAAGCTGAATTTAAATATGGGCTATCTCATAATCATTTCTCAAAGAAAACTACAGATTTAAAACTGTTATTGAATTATGTATGGCTTAGAGCTGTACCCGCGATAGAAGGACTAATAGTCACTCTGAGATATTTAGCCACTAGGGATTCATATGCCAGCTTAAGGCATTTTCAAACACAATTAATACACGCCCGTTCAACAGACACAGTATATCACCACTGACCCAACGAACATTCGACCCGGCGTTCAGACTAAGAGTAGTACGAGGAACAATCCACCGCCGACGCTTTTATTTTACCGCCGGCTGACCGAACTGCATCCAAAGCCAATCGCTTCGTTGTCTTCGATTTGCCGCCCATACACACTAAGCCAAAGAATAAATTTGCAGTAGGAATCACAACTCAGGGAGAAAAAATAAAAACTTGGAGATTTGCTGATGACATTGTAATTCTGTCAGGGAGAGGAAAAGACCTGGAAGAGCAGCTGAACGGAATGGACAGTGTCTTGAAACGGGGATATAAGATGAACTGCAGCAAAACCAAGACAAGTATAATAGAATGTAGTCGAATTAAATCAGGTGATGCTGAGGAAATTAAATAAAGAAACGAGACATTGGAAGTAGTAGATCACTTTTGCTATTTGCGCAGTAAAATAACTGATGATGGCCGAAGTAGAGAGGATATGAAATGTAGACTGGAAATGACAAGTGAAGCGTTTCTGAAGAAGATAAATATGATAACATGGAATATAGATTTACGTGCTAGGAAGTGTTTTCTAAAAGTATGTGTCTGGAGTGTAGCCATGCATTGAAGTGAAATATTGATGATATACAGTTTAGACTGAAGATGACAGTTGTTTTGCCGAATCCAGTAATGTGAATATTTTGTATACATCTAAGCTATCGTTGACGTACTAAATTATTATGCAGCATGCTAACGAATACGCAACCTCACTCCGTATTTCCCCATCAACGAAATTCGTTGAAGGATCGTTGCATAATTTACGCAACCTATGTATCTACGAGACTGTCATATGAATTTTTTGAGTGTTTCGGGACCAGCAGACTTTGACGTCATTGTGTTCACTCAATGCCACACTCTTGTGTTCGATCATTGAGATAATAACTAGTTGCAGAAGGTGTCGGTTGAAGATGACTAGTCTGAGCGTGGTCAGGTAGCTACAGGACACACAGCAATGACTTAGAAGTTCTTATGTTTTAATCTCGCTAATCGGATGAAACGAAGGCGCCACTCATTTATCTAAATATTTTGACGAGGAAAGGAGGGTAAGGGATTGATCTAGGTCCGCAAATCCTGTGCCTTTCGCGGAATGACCGAGATTGCATCACTTAGCGAAATGGGAACGCCTCACATAGTAGAGGACGTTTCGTTCTCAAGGAAAGGAAGACTGAAAGATTAGGATGTAACGTTCTGTCGACGATGAGGTCATTAGAGACAGAGCACATCTCGGATTGTGAAAGGATGGTCTTTTAACGGAACCATCCCGGCATTCACCCTAATCATTTCACTAGCATTGGGACGCATGTGTCCCACGATAGGTTATCAGAGAACCAGTGGGAATTTCCTGCACGTTATTGACATGTATCAGTGTTCCACTGGTAAAGGGAAGCCTGCTAATCGTTTGTACAATGCTTGTAATCCCCCCCCCATGAACCATGGACCTTGCCGTTGGTGGGGAGGCTTGCGTGCCTCAGCGATACAGATAGCCGTACCGTAGGTACAACCACAACGGAGGGGTATCTGTTGAGAGGCCAGACAAACGTGTGGTTCCTGAAGAGGGGCAGCAGCCTTTTCAGTAGTTGCAAGGGCAACAGTCTGGATGATTGACTGATCTGGCCTTCTAACATTAACCAAAACGGCCTTGCTGTGCTGATACTGCGAACGGCTGAAAGCAAGGGGAAACTACAGCCGTAATTTTTCCCGAGGGCATGCAGCTTTACTGTATGATTAAATGATGATGGCGTCCTCTTGGGTAAAATATTCCGGAGGTAAAATAGTCCCCCATTCGGATCTCCGGGCGGGGACTACTCAAGAGGATGTCGTTATCAGGAGAAAGAAAACGCGTTCTACGGATCGGAGCGTGGAATGTCAGATCCCTTAATCGGGCAGGTAGATTAGAAAATTTAAAAAGGGAAATGGATAGGTTAAAGTTAGATATAGTGGGAATTAGTGAAGTTCGGTGGCAGGAGGAACAAGACTTCTGGTCAGGTGACTACAGGGTTATAAACACAAAGTCAAATAGGGGTAATGCAGGAGTAGGTTTAATAATGAATAGGAAAATAGGAAAGGAGATGGGACCTGGATAAACTGAAAGAACCAGAGGTTGTACAGAGTTTCAGGGAGAGCATAAGGGAACAATTGACAGGAATGGGGGAAAGAAATACAGTAGAAGAAGAATGGGTAGCTTTGAGGGGTGAAGTAGTGAAGGCAGCAGAGGATCAAGTAGGTAAAAAGACGAGGGGTAGTAGAAATCCTTGGGTAACAGAAGAAATATTGAATTTAATTGATGAAAGGAGAAAATATAAAAATGCAGTAAATGAAACAGGCAAAAAGGAATACAAACGTCTCAAAAATGAGATCGACAGGAAGTGCAAAATGGCTGAGCAGGGATGGCTAGAGGACAAATGTAAGGATGTAGAGGCTTATCTCACTAGGGGTAAGATAGATACTGCCTACAGGAAAATTAAAGAGACCTTTGGAGATAAGATAACCACTTGTAGGAACATCAAGAGCTCAGATGGAAACCCAGTTCTAAGCAAAGAAGGGAAAGCAGAAAGGTGGAAGGAGTATATAGAGGGTCTATACAAGGGCGATGTACTTGAGGACAATATTATGGAAATGGAAGAGGATGTAGATGAAGATGAAATGAGAGATACGATACTGCGTGAAGAGTTTGACAGAGCACTGAAAGACCTGAGTCGAAACAAGGCCCCCGGAGTAGACAACATTCGATTGGAACTACTGACGGCCTTGGGAGAGCCAGTCCTGACAAAACTCTACCATCTGGTGAGCAAGATGTATGAAACAGGCGAAATACCCTCAGACTTCAAGAAGAATATAATAATTCCAATCCCAAAGAAAGCAGGCGTTGACAGATGTGAGAATTACCGAACAATCAGTTTAATAAGCCACAGCTGCAAAATACTAACACGAATTCTTTACAGACGAATGGAAAAACTGGTAGAAGCGGACCTCGGGGAAGATCAGTTTGGATTCCGTAGAAATACTGGAACACGTGAGGCAATACTGACCTTACGACTTATCTTAAAAGAAAGATTAAGGAAAGGCAAACCTACGTTTCTAGCATTTGTAGACTTAGAGAAAGCTTTTGACAATGTTGACTGGAATACTCTCTTTCAAATTCTAAAGGTGGCAGGGGTAAAATACAGGGAGCGAAAGGCTATTGTACAGAAACCAGATGGCAGTTATAATAGTCGAGGGGCATGAAAGGGAAGCAGTGGTTGGGAAGGGAGTAAGACAGGGTTGTAGCCTCTCCCCGATGTTATTCAATCTGTATATTGAGCAAGCAGTAAAGGAAACAAAAGAAAAATTCGGAGTAGGTATTAAAATCCATGGAGAAGAAATAAAAACTTTGAGGTTCGCCGATGACATTATAATTCTGTCAGAGACAGCAAAGGACTTGGAAGAGCAGTTGAACGGAATGGGTGGTGTCTTGAAGGGAGGATATAAGATAAACATCAACAAAAGCAAAACGAGGATAATGGAATGTAGTCGAATTAAGTCGGGTGATGTTGAGGGTATTAGATTAGGAAATGAGACACTTAAAGTAGTAAAGGAGTTTTGCTATTTGGGGAGCAAAATAACTGATGATGGTCGAAGTAGAGAGGATATAAAATGTAGACAACAACAACAACTTGCTTGTAATGCTACAATGCTAGGTTTTGCTGTCTTCAAGTGTTATTGTTAACTCTGATCACTACAAGCCTCACCATAAAAAATATCATCGGTTTATTTTCTTATCCCACTTGCAGAGCAAATGATTGTATTTGGAAGGAAAGCAGCGATTGTCAAATAAGAGTGTTACCATATACCCAACTGCTGTGTACAATCCATAGAAATTAGAGCATCTCATGTGACGTCACTCGAATTTGCATCTAATGATGAAGAGTTTGTCGTTTGAAGTAATCTTCCGAAAAGTGAAACATTTATTATCATAAATACGATCCAACTGCTTTTCTGAAAATATGTGTCGTAAATGAAAACACAGGATGATCATGTTCATTGCCTCTGGGACAAATAGGTTCCACGTCAAAATACGAGCGGAACACACACAGTTCTGTTCGTAAGTACCTCTGGCGTTTCATAAAACGACTGCGTAAAAACTGCAAGACATACAGAAAAGTGACACATACCAGTGCACAGAGCATATCTCCAAGTTTCGAACTGTAATACACGACGTGGTAATTGCACTATGGTGCAGGCGAGTCAGAATTCGAGTATGTATACTGCACAATAGAACTGAAGTATTACTTTTTCTAAATCTCGTAATGGTCTCCCATTGCGATGCATAATTTTGAATTTAGGCCAAAGGTGCCTACAACGTTCTACATCTACACCATACTCCGCAAGCCACCTAATGGTGTGTGGCGGAGGGTACTTTCGGTGCCACTATCTGATCCCTCCAACCATGTTCCACTCGCGAATACTCCGTGGAAGGAATGATTGTCGGTAAGCCTCTGTATTGGCTCTAATTTCTCGAATTTTCTCCACGTGGTCAATACGTGAGACCATGTGGACGGGGGTAAGTAATATGTTGTCTGACTCCTCCTGAAAAGTTCTGTCCCGAAATTTCAATAGTAAATCTCTCCGTGATGCACAACGGCAATCTTGTAACGTCTGCCCGTGGAGTTTGCTTAGCATCTCCGTAACGCTCTCTCGCCAGCTAAACGATCCCGTGACGAAATGCGCCGCTCCTCGTTGAATCTTCTCTATCTCCTCTATCAATCCTACCTGATAGGGATCCCAGATAGATGAACAGTACTCAAGAATCGGGCGAACTAAGTGCATTATAAGCCACTTCTATCGTGGGTGAGTTACATTTCCTTAAGATTCTTACGATGAATCTGAGTCTCGTGTCTGCTTTTCCCACTATCTGTTTTATAAGGTCGCTCTGGATAGTTACGCCTAGATTTTTACGGCAGGTGCTGTGTCCAGCTGTTTGTCATGAATGGTGTAGCTGAACAGCAGTGGATTTCTTTTCCTATGTATGCGCAACATGTTACATTTATTTATGTTCAGGGTCAACTGCCAGAGTCAGCACCATTTTCTCTACAGGTCGATCTGCAAATCTTTACTAGCTTCAGCGTTGCTATTTTGGTATGGACTACTGCATCATCTGCGAATAGCCTTAAAGAGCATCCGACGCTTTCTACTAGATCATTTATATGTACTGTAAACTGCAACGGTCCTATCACACTTCCCTGCGGTACTCCGGGTATTACCTTTACATCTGTCGATTTAGTTCCGTTAAGAGCGACATGTTGAGTTCTGTGTGCAAGAAAGTCTTGAATTCAATCGCAAGTCTGCTCCGATACTCCGTAAGCTCATATTTTTTTTCAGTAAACGGCAATGTGGGACGGTGTCAAACGCCTTGCTGAAATCAACGAACACGGCATCAACGTGAGCGTCGTTGTCCACTGCGCTGTAGATGTCATGAAGGAACAGAGCGAGCTGAGTTTCGCAGGATCTCTGTTTGCGGAATCCATGTTGATTTTTATAGAGGAGATGTTCCTCTGTAACGGTGCGAAAGCGTGGCGCCCTGTGACGTCACCCTTGGGCCCAGCGACGCTTCAAACAGCAAGATGTCGGCACGTACGAAAAAGAGGTAGAGCTCAGAAGTTCATGTGACGTGTAAAGTGGATTAATGATGTCACGTTGTCACCAAATTTCACCACAGTTCTGCCGAACTCCACTGTGGACGTGGCACAATATGGGAAAATTGTCACAGCCCTTTTAAATGTATTTCACTCCCTTCTTTTGACGCCTGTGCGATGGAGGTCAGAGCGACGATACCGAGCGTGGAACTCATGCGGTCTTCTTATAGGCGGCCAAGGAAAACATTTAATGCACACCGCCACTCATAATCGACACGAAAAGGCCTCAGAGGGTGGCATATAGGATGTCAGTGAAACCACCCCTTTCCTCGGGACGTTGATTCCCACACGTTTCACGGTCGACAACGACAGGAGTAGCAGGACGACATTCTTGACAACCTTCGTCACTGCTGACACCCTGAGGACGATTCAACCCTTCTCTAAGGACATTGTGGGACTGCAACCATCTCCGAGATCTAACCTGTTTGGAGCGTTGTGTGACCCCTATTTTTGCTCTGGTGTACAGAGTCGAACCACTAGGGACACTTAGAAACAATTCGACGAAATTTGAAACTGATCCAAAGCAGCAAAGTGTGTTCAAGCTTTTTCAGTCCTCCCGTTTCACGTCCTCCTGTGGCGTGATTAAGGAGGGGCTCGACATTGACATATGTGTGAATATGATGGCAAGGGTTCCTCTAAGACTCCCCAGTTTGGCCAAACCCTCGGTGTCAGCCGCTTACATTGGCCTACATTGAGAATTTTAAAAATGTGCCTGTACAGAAAATACCTGCAAAATACTTCTAGGAACCCGCAGGCAAGCAAGAGGCATAGTAGATGTGTCAGTGGGTTGCCTATCTGTTGGTGCCTAAGGCTGTTTCGCAGGTACAATCTAAAAATTCTCAATAAATGTGTGTGGATGCCACCAAGAGTTTTGCCAAACTGGGGAGGAGGGGGCGGGGGACTCTCAGAGGGGCCCTTTGCCGTTTTATTCACATGTGTCGATGTCACTACCGTCCATAGCATGCTACCAGAAGGCATGAACCAGGAGTACTGAGAAAGCGTAAGTTCCCATTTCTGCTTTGGGTCGTATTCAAGTTCCGTCTAATGGTTCTGAACGGTCCGTAGTGGTTCCAAGCTACATGCGAGAGCAAAAATTGCGATTATACTGCACTCGAAAAGGGGGGTGGGGGTGGTCACGTTCAATGGAGTTGCTGGCGCACGATCTTTAGAGAAAGATTGAATCATCCGAGGGGTGTCAGCAGTGTGGAACGTTGTCAAGAGCGTCGTCCTGATGCCCATTGCACTGTAAACTATCGTTTGTGACCATGAAATGTGTGAGAATTGCGGCCCAAGGAAAGGAGCGGTTTTATCGACGCCCTTTATGCCAAACCCTAAGGCGATTCGTGACGATTCTGAGTCGCGGTGTGTATGAAACGTTTTCATCGCCCACCCGTAATAAAACTACGTTATTTTAACGCTGAGCGTTGCGGTTCTCACTTCCATTGCAGATGCGACAAAAGAACTGAATTGCGGGTAAGAATGAGTGGACGACCTTTCCATTGTGTGACACGTTCACTGTGACGCTGAGCATGATGTGGTGAAATTTGGTGCCAATGTGACATCATTAACTCACTTGAGACCTGCCATGAAGTTTCGAGGTATGGCCTTTTCCCCTCATTTGTCGACACCTTGGTGTTTGAAGCTTCGCCGAACCTGAGGGTGGCATCGCAAGACGCCACGCTTCTGTATCATTACGGAGAAAGTTTGAAGGCACATTGAACCCAAATTTCAAACGTATGTGTCGCAGTGGGAGACAATGGGAGTGTTTTGAGTAAGTGATCTTTTAATTGTGCTGCACAGTGTATATAAATCATCCGCTCCGCGTTATCGCATCGAGTTAGTTGGCGGCTGGCGATGGGCAACACAATGAATAGATCTGCAAAGCGGGCAGCCGGAGTATTCCGTCCTTCAACTGCACGTATACTGATGTAACCTCGTCACAAACGCTGCCTGTTCTGAGGACTGTAATGTAAGTTTAAGACTTGAAGAGATGCTGTACATACTGATGTGAATGTGTTTTCTGTATGTCTTATAGTTTTTGCGTAGTCCTCTCTGAAACTCTGGAGGTAGTTGTGAGTAGCCTTGTACGTCCCTACCAGCGTTGGAAAAGGAAACGGTGGGAAATACTGTTTCATATTGCTACTTCTGACTACGATAGGAATTAAAATAACCGTACATTAATGGCTTGTATTCCGAAAAAACTGGTAATTACGCCGTTTGGTGAAATCATAGAAACCCTAAATGTGGATGGCCGAACGCCCGTCAGAAAACAGATCCAGTGTCGTAACCACTGCGCCACCTAGTTCGAATTCTTTGTCGAGAAGAATAGTGGAATCAACATTGCAGCTTCACTTTGCCAGACTATAAAGAGGACCCGACGTGATATACGGTACATACCGTGTGCCTCGTGGCTCATCAGTTTGTTTGTGTAGTCAAGTGTTGTTGCTCGGGCGCTTGAAGAAGTGCCTTGCAAGCGAACTCTTCATAGCAGACGCGGCAACGGGGAGAGAGGAGCGCGTTGTGTGGTTGATGCAGCAGAGCCGGCACCAGCCGACAGACCGGGCAGTATGTGTGTGTGTGTGTGTGTGTGTGTGTGTGTGTGTGTGTGTGTGTGTGTGTGTGTGTACTCAGGGGGCGTCGCCAGACAGGACGGCTCAGAGCAGGCCAGACTGTTTAGCGCCCGCCCGCGCCACACACCTACGCAGGCCGTCTGTTCGTGCTGAAGCGTCACCCACTGGGACCTCCTGCTCTGCCTCTCTGTGATGAGAAACCCGGAAAAGCTTCAGAGACGGAGCACAACCTCAGACTGGCTGTCGCCCTGGTAAAGGAACGATCGTGAAATCCATTTAAAGCGACTGTAGGGAAACCATGTAGCGCAGAAATTGAATCAGGCGATATTTCCTCCATTCAGGCTAGAACGTTTATTAAGACCTTTTCTGAGTCACGTTATACAGGGTGGTCCATTGATGGTGAAGGGGCCAAATATCTCACGAAATAAGCGTCAAACGAAAAAACTACAAAGAACGAAACTTGTCTAGCTTGAAGGGGGAAACCAGATGGCGCAATGGTTGGCCCGCTAGATGGCGCTGTCATAGGTCAAACGGATATCAACTGCGTTTTTTTTAAATAGGAATCCCCATTTTTCATTACATGTTCGTGTAGTACGTAAAGAAATATGAATGTTTTAGTTGGACCACTTTTTTCGCTTTGTGATAGATGGCGCTGTAATAGTCACAAACATATGGCTCACAATTTTAGACGAACAGTTGGTAACAAATGGTTCAAATGGCTCTGAGCACTATGGGACTCAACATCTGAGGTCATCAGTCCCCTAGAACTTAGAACTACTTAAACCTAACTAACCTAAGGACATCACAAACATCCATGCCCGAGGCAGGATTCGAACCTGCGACCGTAGCAGTCGCGCGGTTCCAGACTGAAGCGCCTAGAACCGCTCGGCCACCAACGGCCAGCCAGTTGGTAACAGGTAGGTTTTTTAAATTAAAATACAGAACGTAGGTACGTTTGAACATTTTATTTCGGTTGTTCCAATGTGATACATGTACCTTTATGAACTTATCATTTCTGAGAACGCATGTTGTTACAGCGTGATTACTTGTAAATACCACATTAATGCAATAAATGCTCAAAATGATGTCCGTCAACCTCAATGCATTTGGCAATACGTGTAACGAGATTCCTCTCAACAGCGAGTATTTCGCCTTCCGTAACATTCGCCCATGCACTGACAATTCGCTGACGCATGTTGTCAGGCGTTGTCGGTGCATTACGATAGCAAATATCCTTCAACTTTCCCCACAGAAAGAAATCCGGGGACTTCAGAACCGGTGAACGTACGGGCCATGGTATGGTGCTTCGACGACCAATCCACCTGCCATGAAATATACTATTCAATACCGCTTCAACCGCACCCGAGCTATGTGCCAAACATCCATCATGTTGGTAGTACATCGCCATTCTGTTATGCAGTGAAACATCTTGTAGTAACATCGGTAGAACATTACGTAGGAAATCAGCATACATTGCCCCATTTAGATTGCCATCGATAAAATGGGGGCCAATTATCCTTCTCCCCATAATGCCGCACCATACATTAACCCGCCAAGGTCGCTGATGTTCCACTTGTCGCAGCCATCGTGGATTTTCCGTTGCCCAATAGTGCATATTATGCCAGTTTACGTTATGCTGTTGGTGAATGACGCTTCGTCGCTAAATAGAACGCGTGCAAAAATCTGTTATAGTCCCGTAATTTCTCTTGTGCCCAGTGGCAGAACTGTACACGACGTACAAAGTCGTCGCCATGCAATTCCTGGTACATAGAAATATGGTACGGGTGCAATTGATGTTGTAGCATTCTCAACACCGACGTTTTTGAGTTTCCGGTTCTCGCGCAATTTGTCTGCTACTGATGTGCGGATTAGCCGCGAAAGCAGCTAAAACACCTACTTGGGCATCATCATTTGTTGCAGGTCGTGGTTGACGTTTCACACGTGGCTGAACACTTCCTGCTTCCTTAAATAACGTAACTATCCGGCGAACGATCCGGACACTTGGATGATGTCGTCCAGGATACCGAACAGCATACGTAGCACAAGCCCGTTGGGCATTTTGATCACAATAGCCATACATCAACACGATATCGACCTTTTACGCAATTGGTAAACGGTCCATTTTAACACGGGTAATGTACCACGAAGCAAATACCGTGTGCACTGGCGGAATGTTACGTGATACCACACACTTATACATTTCTGACTATTACAGCGCCATCTATTACAAAGCGAAAAAAGTTGTCCAACTAAAACATTCATATTTCTTTACGTACTACACGAATATGTAATGAAAAATGGGGGTTCCTATTAAAAAAAACGCAGTTGATATTCGTTTGACATATGGCAGTGCCATCTAGCGGGCCAACCATAGCGCCATCTGGTTTCTCCCTTCAAGCTAGACGAGTTTCGTTCTTTGTAGATTTTTGTTTGATGCTTATTTCGTGTGATATTTGGCCCGGTCACTATCAGTGGACTACCCTCTATGCACAGCCAGTTTGTGCTTACATAACCATTGTCAAATGTACCTGTTGTTGTTGTTGTTGTTGTCGTCGTCTAGTGTTGTTGTTATTGTCTTCAGTCCGAAGACTAGTTTGATGCAGCTCTCCACGCTAACTTTGTCCTGTGCAAGCCTCTTCATCTCCGAATAACTATTGCAGTCCACATCCATTTGAACCCGCTTACTGTACTCTAGGGCTGTGTTGGAGCACGACTCGAGTTGTTCGAACATTTTGGGTCACTGTTCGGTAGATCTCGGGTTCTGTTCGGTCTTTTCATCGGCCTGCGATCTAGCGACTTTTGTTGGTACTATCGCAACAACCTAAGCGTTTTGAATACACTGTATATTTTAATAACAAAAGTAATTGTAAAACACGGTCTGAAGCATCTTCAAGGTTCCAGCTCATACGAACCAACGCAACTAATAAATAAAGAAAGACTCCAATCATGATTCTGTCCAATTAACAACGTTTCGTTCGCCCCGTGATCTACTGACGTCTCGTGGCGTTTCCTTCAAGACGGTCTTTCCGCTGTAGTTCATTGTCACGGTAAAAATTAATCAGTTTATTGCGATTTGTTTCGTGTGTTCGGCATTTAATTCGTAATTAATTTTCTTGATATTTCATATGAATGTTGCCATTTTTTTTTCAAACTGATTTAAACTCCGGTAATGTTTTCATCTGTTATTCTACTATGTGAAAATGGGCAGAATTGTTCATTTGTAAAGATGTTATACTGGGCTCAGTGAAGTATTATTTTTTGGATGACAAAATTATCGTCTTTGTGTGTTACTTTTACTTAATCAGCATATATGTTTATGTACCTATACATATCGGTACTATATGAGAATTTGTATTGTAAATTTGTTGAAACACAATAGGAGCTTGTGCAGTGGCACGATTTAATCCGTTTTCTCCAGTGCTTCACTTAAAATTTTAAGTGGAGCTATAGGTTATTGTGGCTAGTTCGTAGTTTCTTGCGAAACCTTGCACTCGCGACGCGCGATTTGAATGTCACCTGATTGTTCGAACGAGCTCGATGCTGCATCGAACCCTGTGGCGCAGCGCGAAAGCTCAAGCTCACTCGAACGGGAATATCGTTTCACCAGCCTACTGTACTCTCCTCTAAGCCTCCGTCTACAATTTTTACCTCCCACACTTCCCTCCAATAATAAATTGACGATTCCTTGATGTCTCGGAATGCATCCTATCAATTGAGCCCTTCTTTTTGTCAAGTTACGCCACACATTTCTTTTTTCGCCAAATCTATTGAGTACCTTCTCATTAGTTACGCGATCTACCCTTGTAATCTCCAGAATTTCAAAAGCTTCCATTCCCTTCTCGTCTGAATTGCTTAATGTCCATGTTTGACTTCCGTACTCCAGACAAATGCCTTCAGCAGAGACTTCCTAACACTTAAATTTGGATTTGATGCTAACAAATTTCTCTTCTTCAGAAACATTTTTCTTGCCATTGCCATTCTATATTTTATATCCTCTCTACTTCGGCCATTATAAGCTATTTTACTGCCCAAATGGCAACCTGCAGCATCAATAAGCACATCGTAAATAACAAGTCGTAAATCTCTACGTCTGTCTTACTGAAACTCCAAAAGTGAAACTATGATAATAGTAATGATAATAGCAATTACACAATAATAATAGTAATTACAAATTCTTTTGTCTGGGCAACGTGCAAAATCATGAGTAATGATTAAGGTCAGCTGCTACAATAAATACCAGTAACCCCTATCCCCGATTCTTTAAAGAATCAGACTCCCGTATATGAAACATATCCAGATGTCTGATTACTTTACAAATGAATTAACGTGTTGAATATTTGACGTTAAGCATGTGAAATCTTTAAAGCGAGTTTTTAAATGTAGAAAAGGTTTGAAATTATGTTCAAAGTTTGCTCGAAGTTGCACCTAACGAGTATATTGTGGGTAATTTGCGCTCCGTTTTCAGAAAAACTAGTTTTTCTCGCACCTCAGTGTTTGTTACGTCTTATCCTGCAAACTATGTTTCGCACAATGATATAACTTGTATATCCTGTGGTATACGTGGATACTATCTACAAAATGTGATGCGAAGGAGCTAGTAGTAAAGAAGAAATAAACTAAAACGATATCCCTGATATTAAAGTTTTACAGCATAAACAGCGAAAATTTAGTAAGCGACAAACGTTCTTCCTTTTATTAGTTTGTGAGATGGGGGAGGAGAAATTCAACGAGAAAAAGTGTGGAAAAGGTCTGAGATTATGTGTAAAGTGTGTTGGAAGTCGCTAAGAGCACTCATTCTCAAATACCTCGTGAATATAGTCTGGATAATTTTCGCGCCATGGGTAATGCTGCCTCAAAACATGTACATTTATTTTAACTATAATATTCCCTGACAGTGTTAAACCTTTCAACTAAACTGTACCTCTTTATGATTAGATTATGACAGAATTTTAAATTTTTAAAGTCGTTCAATAATTATGCGAAACACTCATTATTAAATTTTTGTTGTCCTTAGAAGCTTCTTGAAGAGCAACCTGCTACGTGGGGAGGGGGGGGGGGGGGGGATGAGCGGGTGACCGCTTTATCCAGTTAGTGATACAGGTAATGAAAGGGCACACGACATTACCGTCATTAAATATCAAGACAGTGGTGCGGACGTAAAATAAAAACAATATAGTTACCCACGTCTGTGGCACGTCGCTGTTAGGTAACTATAATGCCATTATTTTACGGTCCCATAAACGTGTTCCCAATCCCCGTCGCTGGTGCTGTACGTTTTTTGTTCTACAGGTACGCTATTGTTGTGCTACATCCATAACCACTGGCCTAAGTCAAGATGAGAATGTTACGTGCTCGCTGATTCTACATGGGACTCTTTTATCGATACAGTACTGGCAAAGTTGAAAGAATCAGTATTCAAATGGTTCAAATGGCTCTGAGCACTATGGGACTCAACTTCTGAGGTCATCAGTCCCCTAGAACTTAGAACTACTTAAACCTAACTAACCGAAGGACATCACACACATCCATGCCCGAGGCAGGATTCGAACCTGCGACCTTAGCGGTCTCGCGGTTCCAGACTGTAGCGCCCAGAACCGCACGGCCACTCCGGCCGGCAATCAGTATTCGTGTCAGATTGTTCAAAGACTCTGCTGCCTCCATCGTAGGTTATGTGACACTAAGATTGGGGCGAATTTCTACCTTCCATTTGAAAGGCTTACATATTTAGCTATTTTGTACAATGTAGGAGGGCATCTATGCGTAATACTCGGCGCAAACATATACGTACATGAATTTAGTCGAGCGGCGCTGGATAAGTCGTGTTAAAGTGATGAAAAGTTGGATAAAAAAGTAAACACACAGGGTCGTCAAAAACAGTCTGAAAAGCTTGTAAGGGTGTTGTAGAGTAGGTTGTGCTGAGAAGTAATTGTTAAGGAAAACAGTCGATACGTTGCTCCGTTTCCAAGTTAATCAGCATTGAAATTAGCCAATTAGGCCGATGCGCGTGGCGGCCAGCCAGATACAATTAGTGTCAGCTGTTTTCATAGAGTAGATGATAGCGCAAGAGACTGCTAAGCCTTTGGTTCGGGATTGATCCTTACTACTCTCCATGTCCCACTTCGGTATTGCTCTCTTATTCGGTCTGAGGGAACCAAACCAACACTTTTGGCGGGCCGCTTGAACTCATGCACGCAATGACCTCGTTGGCTGCCTTCAGTGCTAATTACCTCGGAAACGGCGCAACGTGTCGAATTTTTTTTTATCAATTATTTCTCAGCATAGACAACATGCAACGCCCTTACAAGCTTCTCACACTGTTTCCGACCACTCTGTTTGAATATTATATGTGATCGTAGGACACATTTATTAGTACAGGCACTGAACGATGGTTCACTCTCTTTACACACTTTACTCTGAGCACAAGGCTACATCGAGCGACTGATAAAGGGAGGTCAAACTGAGTATCGTTTAGAGCTCTATGACAGTATTACGTACAATGTGCGTAACTCTCGAATAACAGTAGTTCGCGTAAAGGCAGTTGGCTCTGAGCACTATGGGACTTAACATCTGTGGTCATCAGTCCCCAAAGGCAGTTGAAAAACGTTACTTCAGACTACGTGGTTCATTGCTCTGAAAAAATGATTGACTACACAGCATAGGGAAAAAAGTACTATGTTGCACACAAAAGGGGCGAGAGGCACCGGCATTAGTTTAGACAAACCAGAAAGACCGAAATAGGAAAAGATTGTGCCCAGCACGGCTCGATGTCTACGGAGCCGTGATCATTCCCCAATTAAACATAAAGGCTTTGACTTGTTATCCTGTTAAACTAGTTTTAGCAAAGCCGTGGCTGATAAGGTATTAAACTGCACTGAATCAACAAAGTGAATACTTTAAAGCGGCTTCGCGTGCATACTTGCAAGTCCCTTGTTCTTGAAGGCTTCAAGCTGCGTACGATGCCCCACCATACAAACTGGTTGCTACGTAAGAGGAATACTGTGTTGATTTGCCAGTCAGATATGTATTGCAGTGAAAGGTGTTAAAAATAGACTAGACTCATGTCAGATGCTCTAAGGGCTGAGCAAAGAACTTGGCAAATAACGGCACGCTCTTCGCCACGTGTTATACAGCAGCAAGCAGACTACTTATGCAGGCATAGAAGTAGGCGCAGATGTTGACCTCAGGGTGAATTCAAACTGTACCGACAAAATTTCGGAGGTTCTTTAGGTACATTTTCCGAGTATCTTCGTATAAGGGACCCATCGTCTCTGGTGGCTGCTCCCAAAGTACACTACTGGCCATTAAAATTGCTACACCACGAAGATGTGCTACAGACGCGAAATTTAACCGACAGGAAGAAGATGCTCTGATATGCAAATGATTAGCTTTTCAGAGCATTCACATAAGGTTGGCGCCGGTGGCGACACCTACAACGTGCTCACATGAGGAAACTTTCCAACCGATTTCTCATACACAAACAGCAATTAACCGGCGTCGCATCGTGAAAAGTAGTTGTGATGCCTCGTGTAAGGAGGAGAAATGCGTACCATCACGTTTCCGACTTTGATAAAGGTCGGATTGTAGCCTATCGCGATTGCGGTTTATCGTATCGCGACATTGCTGCTCGCGTTGGTGGAGATCCAATGACTGTTAGCAGAATATGGAATCGGTGGGTGCAGGAGGGTAATACAAAACGCCGTGCTGGATCCCAACGGTCTCGTATCACTAGCATTCTGGATGACAGGCATCTTATCCGCATGGCTGTAACGGATCGTGCAGTCACGTCTCGATCCCTGAATCAACAGATGGGGACGTTTGCAAGACAACAACCATCTGCACGAACAGTTCGACGACGTTTACAGCAGCATGGACTATCAGCTAGGAGACCATGGCTGCGGTTACCCTTGACGCTGCATCACAGACAGGAGCGCCCGCGATGGTCTACTCAGCGACGAACCTGGGTGCACGAATGGCAAAACGTCATTTTTTCGGATGAATCCAGGTTCTGTTTACACCATCATGATGGCCGTATTCCGTGTTTGGCGACATCGCAGTGAACGCACATTGGAAGCGTGTATTGATCATCGCCATACTGGCGTATCACCCGGCGTGATGCTATGGGATGCCATTGGTTACACGTCTCGGTCACCTCTTGTTCACATTGACGGCACTTTGAACAGTGGACGTTAGATTTCAGATGTGTTACGACCCGTGGCTCTACACTTCATTCGATCCCTGCGAAACCCTACATTTCAGCAGAATAATGCTCGACCGCATGCTGCAGGTCCTGTACGGGCCTTTCTGGATACAGAAAATGTTCGACTGCTGCACTGACCAGCACATTCTCCAGATCTCTCACCAATTGAAAAGTCTGGTCGATAGTGGACGAGCAACTGGCTTGTCACAATACGCCAGTCACTACTCTTGATGAACTGTGGTATCGTGTCGAAGCTGCATGGGCAGCTGTACCTGTATACGCCATCCATGCTCTGTTTGACTCAATGCCCAGGCGTATCAAGGACGTTATTACGGCCAGAGGTGGTTGTTCTGGGTACTGATTTCTCAGGATCTATGCACCCAAATTGCGTGAAAATGTAATCACATGTCAGTTCTAGTATAATATATTTGTCCAATGAATACCCGTTTATCATCTGCATTTCTTATTGGTGTAGCAATTGTAATGGCCAGTAGTGTAATTATCTTTCGTTTTATTTCCTATCTTTGTATCCGCATTGCAGAGAAAGATAACTGCACAACCGGCAAATGTCGACAGCACGCACTGTGTGTATTTTTTTCCCCAAAATAATGTGTTTCACCCACTCACGGTACGTAAGAGTAATGCAACTTTGCTTTTCGCTCTCGACCTTGCATTCAGTAATGCTGGGTTCTGTCTTGGGTTTGATTTCCGGCAGTGTTACTTGTTCGTTAACTTCGATACAGAGCAATATGGACAGATTTACTGATGAATAGCTGGCTGATATTCACAACTTGTACGAGCTCACTGGATGCAGTGGAATCGATACATAAACGCGTCCGAGAAACCGGAACCTTCCGTGTTAGAATGCGTATTACAGACTTTTTCCCTGTTGTTGAGGTTCTTGTTGTTGTGGTCTTCAGTCCTGAGACTGGTTTGATGCAGCTCTCCACGCTACTCTATCCCGTGCAAGCTTCTTCATCTCTGACTAACTACTACAACCTATATCCTTCCGAATCTGCTTAGTGTATTCATCTCTTGGTCTCCCTCTACGATTTTTACCCTCCACGCTGCCCTCCAGTACTAAATTGGTGATCCCTTGATGGCTCAAATGGCTCTGACCACTATGGGACTTAACATCTGTGGTCATCAGTGCCCTAGAACTTAGAACTACTTAAACCTAACTAACCTAAGGACAGCACACACATCCATGCCCGAGGCAGGATTCGAACCTGCGACCGTAGCAGTCGCGCGGTTCCGGACTGCGCGCCTAGAACCGCGAGACCACCGCGGCCGGCGATCCCTTGATGCCTCAGAACATGTCCTACCAACCGGTCCCTTCTTCTTGTCAAGTTGTGCCACAAACTCCTCCCCAATTCTATTCGATACCTCCTCATCCACCCACCTAATCTTCAGCATTCTTCTGTAGCACCACATTTCGAAAGCTTCTATTCTCTTCTTGTCCAAACTATTTATCTTCCACGTTTCACCTCCATACATGTCTACACTCCATACAAATACTTTCAGAAACGACTTCCTGACACTTAAATCTATACTCGATGTTAACAAATTTCTCTTCTTCAGAAACGCTTTCCTTGCCATTGCTACATTTTATATCCTCTACTTCTACCATCATCAGTTATTTTGCTCCCCAAATAGCAATACTCCTTTACTACTTTAAGCGTCTCATTTCCCAATCTAATTCCCTCAGCATCACCCTAGTTAACTCGACTACATTCCATTATCCTCGTTTTGCTTTTGTTGATGTTCATCTTATATCCTCCTTTCAAGACACTGTTCATTCCGTTCAACTGCTCTTCCAAGTCCAAGTTGTGGAGGTATTTTCACAGAAACAATGGTAATTAATATGAGAAACCGAAGTCACGGGAAATAATCGGAAAATGTCCGTGAGGAACGTCAGAAAATTTTGCCGGTGGATGCTACGTCCACCCTGTGGTGGCGGCATGGAGACAGACAGGTACAGTAGGCGGCGGACGACTTGGCGGCAGCCTTGGCGCGCAGCCCGTGCCGTGTGCGCTGCCCCTCCGTCCATTCCTTCACGTCCCGCGCCCTGCCCTGCCCTGCTACTCGCCTCACCGCAGCTCACCTCCAGACTCCGCACGGCTGCAGACGTTGTCCCGAACCGCCTCTCTGCTGTCACCAGCACCTCCCTAAAGTCCTCATCTACTCCCCGACTCACCGTACAGTGCGTGGCGGGACGTATTTAGTGTCAGCCATCTGACAAACCCACATTGCCGGTTTTTCATTTTCCCAATTTTCTGTTACAACCAAAAACAAACATAAATTGTGTTTGTAGTGAAATATCGAAAAAATTTCATTTCCGTGTATTACTGAGAACACCTTTGAAATAATGGAACAATCCCACAAAGAAATATCCATTATGTACGAATGTACACTACTGGCCATTAAAATTGCTATACTCCGAAGATGACGTGCTACAGACGCGAAATTTAACCGACAGGAAGAAGATGCTCTGATATGCAAATGATTAGCTTTTCAGAGCATTCACGCAAGGTTGGCGCCGGTGCCGACACCTACAACGTGCTCACATGAGGAAAGTTTCCAACCGATTTCTCATACACAAACAGCAGTTGACCGGCGTTGCCTGGTGAAACGTCGTTGTGATGCCTCGTGTAAGGAAGAGAAATGCGTACCATCACGTTTCCGACTTTGATAAAGGTCGGATCGTAGCCTATCGCGATTGCGGTTTATCGTATAGCGACGTTCATGCTCGCAAAATATGCAATCGGTGGGTTCAGGAGGGTAATACGGAACGCCGTGCTGGATCCCAACGGCCTCGTATCACTAGCAGTCGAGATGACAGGCCTCTTATCCGCATGGCTGTAACGGATCGTGCAGCCACGTCTCGATCCCTGAGTCAACAGATGGGGACGTTTGCAAGACAACAGCCATCTGCACGAACAGTTCGACGACGTTTGCAGCAGCATGGACTATCAGCTAGGAGACCATGGCTGCGGTTGCCCTTGACGCTGCATCACAGACAGGAGCGCCTGCGATGCTGTACTCAGCGACGAACCTGGGTGCACGAATGGCAAAACGTCATTTTTTCGGATGAATCCAGGTTCTGTTTACACCATCATGATGGCCGCATTCCGTGTTTGGCGACATCGTGGTGAACGCACATTGGAAGCGTGTATTCGTCATCGCCATACTGGCGTATCACCCGGCGTGATGGTATGGCGTGCCGTTGATTACACGTCTCGGTCACCTCTTGTTCGCATTGACGGCACTTTGAACAGTGGACGTTAGATTTCAGATGTGTTACGACCCGTGGGTCTACACTTCATTCGATCTCTGCGAAACCCTACATTTCAGAGGATAATGCACGACCGCATGTTGCAGATCCTGTACGGGCCTTTCTGGATACAGAAAATGTTCGACTGCTTCCCTGGTCAGCACATTCTCCAGATCTCTCACCAATTGAAAACGTCTGGTCATTGGTGGCCTAGCAACTGGCTCGTCACTATACGCCAGTCACTACTCTTGATGAAATGTGGTATCGTGTTGAAGCTTCATGGGCAGCTGAATCTGTACATGCCATCCATGCTCTGTTTGACACAATGCCCAGGCGTATCAAGGCCGTTATTACGGCCAGAGGTGGTTGTTCTGCGTACTGATTTCTCGGGATCTGTGGCCCCAAATTGTGTAAAAATGTAATCACATGTCAGTTCTAGTATAATATATTTGTCCAATGAACACCCGTTTATCATCTGCATTTCTTCTTGGTGTAGCAATTTTAATGGCCAGTAGTGTATAAGTACAATATGCAGATTTAGAAACATCATCCAGGACCATTATGTACGCTGGGCGCAGCTGCTTCGTGCATCCCAATCGTGATTTTATGAATGTTTCTACAGCAATGCCTCTTCGTAGCTCATGCTAGTGTTTACGTGTACAGCCGTTAGCGCTTCGCAGCTGCAAGCTGTCAAAAGCGCTGCCATGCGTCTGGGATTTTCTTAATCTGACTCTACTGTAGGGGTGCCTTTATAATAGAAAATGGATGTATTAAATATTGATGCTTGATGCGGCATTTTTTCACGCATCTCATTGTTTATGACGTCATATCTCCTAAATTGTGTGTGCTACCATAAAGTAATTTTGTAAGTGCATTAGCATCATATGTGGATACTGTGAGCGAAATGTTTTGCGAATAAAGTTAGTAGCTCAAAAGTAATATATTGAAACGTCATGCATGACGCTGCACTTTTTCTCGCATCTCATTGTTTATAATGTCACATCTTCTTAACTGTGTTGGGTTGGTAGTTCTTACTCACACAGCGATTGTTGTTTGACAGTAAAGGATATGTACCAACTTCAGTACACACGCACAAACTTACGGTAGAGCAGAAATTGGGAACCAAAATGAAAAATGCTTCGTTTTTAGCAGAAAAAGGCGACGTATCCTAGGCAAAGTAAGGGATGTAAAAGAATGGCACTAGCTTTTTGAATTATCTGACAGCTTCAAAGACGCCTTGACATATTCGCGAGTTAACCGTACTGTGCTCTCTTAGCTGCAAGGTGTTGGCACACCTGCATCTTGTAATTTATAGACTAAAATCCCTGATCCTGTTCCCAATATTAAGAAGATTCACCAGCTATAATAAACAATATATAATAAAATATGGCTGAAAGGGATACATGTATAGCTGAAAAAGTCTTTTTGGGAGGATAAAATTTCTGGGGATGGGTTTTTTCCTGGGGTATGACCTCATGTATAACGTTATTTCACTTGACTCGATGCATTATATTACGTGGCATGGGTGCTAATACAACAACTAAAAATTAGCGAAATGTCGAGATGTTTTGATGTAACTGTCTTTGAAATCGCCAAATAAGTCGAAAAACTAGTCTCTTCTTTTACATCCCTAACTCTGGCCAGGACATATTCACCTTCTTTCGCGCTATAATAGGAGCATTTTTCATCGTGGTTTATAATGTAGTGCGTCCGAGACTTATTATTGGGGACTTGAACGCAGAACTTCTTGGCTTGAGTATGAGAGCCACGTAGAGTTGGCCACGTGAGAAGCAACTGAAACTAAGGCCCACCCCCACAACATATACATCGGGTCTTGTGCTTAGTTTTTGGCATGACATAAACTCACCAAGAATTGTACACATTTAAAGCGAAATGATAAGTTGTTAGGAATAAGTGGGATTCGGGTAAGCGCAATGGTAAATTGTTAGGAGTAAGTGGCATTCGGGGTACACAAACTCGCTCTTTCTGCGCCGCTTCCCGTCAAAATTTCCCCTTCTGTGATGTAGGTTGCAGTAGGTACTGGGAGATGAAGAACCTTGCACAGGATAGAGTAGCATGGAGAGCTGCATCAAACCAGTCTCTGGACTGAAGACCACAACAACAACATCATGTTACGTTTGAAAGAAGTGACTTTAAACCTCTGCGAGTGAAGGGTTCTGAGGACGGAGATAATGAATGACGCTCTCGATCAGAGTTACGTCACGCCTCGCTTTCGGGAGGAGTTTCCAAGGAGCGAGTTAAGTCCGATGTTCTCTCGCCTCATGATCTTCATTGGATTCGTGCGACCGAATAGTACTCACTCTTTTAGCTGTTCAGAAAGACACGATCGTTTTCAAGGCATTTTTACTCGTAAACAAAACGAAATAAAAATTTAAAGAATACGCACCCAAATCACAAAGCAAACGTAATATATTCATTTTTCGTAGCAAAGAATATTAAAAAAGACTATCGAAGGAAGCGATTAAATTTTTAATCAGACAAAGCGAAATCTGTAATTCCATATATACTAGCCAAGTAAATACGCAGCTAGTTCCTATTTGTAAACACAAGAGTGCAGTGCTAAATTCTATCACTGATATAAATTTCCGAAAAATACATCTGTCACTGATTTTAAAAAAAAATGCAACAACGCCATCTATTGGCTCTTTGGTGTACTACAAAAGTAACAGTGCCGTCCGTTGATTGGTTGGTGTACTATGCTGTGATGTTTTATCAAAAATGGTTCAAATGGCTCTAAGCACTATGGGACTCAACATCTGAGGTCATCAGTGCCCTAGACTTAGAACTACTTAAACCTAACTAACCTAAGGACATCACACACATCCATGCTCAAGGCAGTTTTCGAACCTGCGACCGTAGCAGTAGCGCGGTTCCGGACTGAAGGGCCTAGAACCGCTCGGTCACAGCGGCCGGCGATGTTTAAACATCCAAACTACTAAGCTGAGCAGACGAGTTTAGATAAAACTTTAAATTACGATATCTTTTATCCGTATTCCGATTTTGATGAAATAAAACCTATATTTTGCGCGAAGCTACGCTCAAGTTACTTATGAAAATTCGTCTAGTAGTTTTGGAAATCAGCGTGTTAATACAGACACGACGGTTCGACATAAATCTTTAAACCTAGGTATCTGTTTATTCCGTGATTCGATTTTAATTAAATGAAGCCTTTATGTTGCACCAAGCTTCGCTTAAGTTACCTGTGAAAACCCCTTGAAAATTCGACTAGTAGGTTTAGAGATTAGCGTGTTCCAACAGACAGAGGCAACAGTTTTACTGTCTTGTTGTTAGTATATTGCAGACTTCTTTCCGGTGAGGTAATATTTTTTCGACAACTTACCTGATAAATATCCTGTTCCTGGGAGCGTGGTGGCATGCAAGAAATAGCAGCTTGCATCTTGAGAGCATGAGTGCATGTGCTGCAGCCACAATATTGTCTTATTTGCTTTCAGGTTTCCATCTACATGCGAAATTTGCTATTGTTAGCTGTTGGTGTTAATATTAAGGTTGAATCTCCTTCTTTATAGACTTGCACAATGCAACTGTTTTAGAGCTCCAAGACAGTAATACACTAGATAGTTCTACAGTGCTACACTACAGCATGAAATAGCATGCTGCTGACGTTAAATGCACACGGCAGGCCTTTTGCCTTATAAGCGTCGCAGCGAATCGAGATTAATAGAACCAGTTTATGGAGTTTATCGGAGCTTCGCGGATAAATGTTCTGTCAGTCGTTTGTTGTTTTCGGTCTGAAACGTTAATCGTTTGCTCAGACTAACATTAATCGTGTATAGCGTAACGTTTCGTGCTCTCCATTTTGGAACTACAGCTTCTGGCCCGGAAGGGTAGCAAGTGTACTCCAGACGGGGAAGTACTCTACGTCCTCCAAGCCGCGGTTTGGTATCTTCCGTCAGATTTGCGAAACAGCTCGCTCGCGGTCAGCGGCTGGAATTAGCTCGCGGTAAGTGGGCACGTCACACTTCACGAGAAGTCACCGTCGTCCTTGGCGTGTTAGACAGGACGACGCAGTGCGTAGATAGCTGGCGTCAGGAAACACTGTTTCCAGGAAGTCTGCGGCTCTTGTTGCTAACACGTCAGTTGTCCCCACTGTTATGTTTATCATGTTCAAATGGTTCAAATGGCTCTGAGCACTATGGGACTTAACATCTATGGTCATCAGTCCCCTAGAACTTAGAACTACTTAAACCTAACTAACCTAAGGACAGCACACAACACCCAGCCATCACGAGGCAGAGAAAATCCCTGACCCCGCCGGGAATCGAACCCGGGAACCCGGGCGTGGGAAGCGAGAACGCTACCGCACGACCACGAGATGCGGGCTATATCATGTATATAAGAGCAAATACTATCAGTCTTTTGCAACTCAATGTTTATTTGGTTTTTAACCAAACATGCTTCAGCTATTCATGTTATGCATTATCAGTGGTCTGTGAAATAAGAGATCACTATTCAAAAAATGGTTCAAATGGCTCAGAGCACTATGGGACTTAACTTCGGAGGTCATCAGTCCCCCAGAACTTAGAACTACTTAAACCTAACCAACCTAAGGATATCACACACATCCATGCCCGAGGCAGGATTCGAACCTGCGACCGTAGCGGTTGCGCGGTTCCAGACTGTAGCGCCTAGAACCTCTCGGCCACCCCGGCCGGCGAGAGATCACTATTGCCTATAGACATTTTGTTATTAGACATGTACGAGATGTGTTCAAAAAGGATACATGTGCGAGATGTGTTCAAAAAGTATCAAGGATTTTATAATTTTGATTTTTGTATTAGTCCGATTCGCGCGATTTTGAGTTGTGTTGGTAAACATGTCTGAAACGTATCTGTACACTGGTAGCCATTTAGATCTTTAGCCTGTCGTCAGTTGGCAAGAGTCCGCAGCTCGTGGTCGTGCGGTAGCGTTCTCGCTCCCCGCGCCCGGGTTCCCGGGTTCGATTCCCGGCGGGGTCAGGGATTTTCTCTGCCTCGTGATGACTGGGTGTTGTGTGATGTCCTTAGGTTAGTTAGGTATAAGTAGTTCTAAGTTCTAGGGGACTGATGACCATAGATGTTAAGTCCCATAGTGCTCAGAGCCATTTGAACCAGTTGGCAAGAAGGTTACATGTGATTGCTTACGAGTGGCGATTATTGTTTTGTTTAAAATGTGGATCAGAGAATTTGCATTAAAGTTTGCTATAAAAAGGAATAAAATGTAAAATTTTTTTGGAAATGTTTAATATTGCTTGTGACGAGTCTTCTATGAGTGAAATAAGAGTTTACGAGTGATATAAGCGTTTCCAAGAGGGCCATGAAGAAATTGAAGATGACGAACGTTCTGGACACCCTAGTACATCAACAAAATGATCAGCAAACAGATCCACGAAGTTCTGCAAGTTCTCTTTGAAGCTCTGTACCACTACAATTCCTGATGCAAGTGATCTATAAAACTTTGGTGCCCGATTAATTCACATTCAGAATCCGTGATAAGCTATACGGCATCTCCGACATCTTTAGAATCCAACTAACACAAATGATCATAAATCGTGGACTTTGAGACAGAAACCAAGTGTGGGAATCAATATTAAGTTTCTTTTATTACGCGACGGATTACAGCTTGTCTGATGATTACTATTCATGCAACATACATGATCGTTTTCGTAAACTACATTTCATCATCAGCTTTATCTGTGAAGTCAGTCACACCCGATTCAATTAAATATGGATTCATTCACGGATAGCTGGTAACAACTCTAATCCTGCCGTACAACTTAACGGTGTACATTAAATCGCGTAAAATTATGCGAAAACGTTTTTTGTAAGTAAATACAAAACCGTAACTGACCGTGGTGCGTACCAAATCTCAGGTTTGGTTGGAACGTCCTTCGATCAGTTTGGGTTTCGTATTTGTTGTAAAACACACATTAAAAAGTTTTAGAATCACTTTACGTGATTTTACATACGTGGTAGAGTGGTGTGACAGGATATTGGTGGGTGATGGGTAGCTATGCATAGACGTGTTTCAGTGAATCTCTATGGATGTAACTGGTTTCCCAGATGCAATGTGGTTCACGAAATCAGTCATGTATGTCTTTTTTTCTTCATTTGTGAATCGTCTGTCTTCTGACTGGTTTGAATAATTCCTCTCCTGTGCCAACCTTTCCATATCAGCAGCCTACGTCCTCAGTTATTTGCTGGATCTGGTGGATGTGTTCCAATTTGTGCCTTCCTCTACAATTTTTACCCTCTACATGTTCTATGAATAACAAACATCAGTAAAGTGCCACCTAAGGAAATTGTAATCTGTTGCGTAATAAAATACTTTACAGCTGTGTGCCTCTGAGATGCCATGGGCAAAAACTGTGAAAAGTTGAAATCAGTATGTTTACAGTACTTTTTTCTCCAGAGATTGGCAACTTACACCATAATGCAATAACTGAAGCTTACAGTTACTGTTTCGAAGTGACGGCTGACAGCTTCAATTCATGCATTAAAGCGTCACATAAAATTTTGCTGCTCTCTGTCAAATATCCGTATTTCTTACTGTAAACAGAGACAGGCAGCTAGAGCCCTGCCAATTAGTTCCTGGGGTTTCACAAACCGACAACTTCAGGAAACTCCAGAGGAAAAAATGTTTATGGATGAGATCCGGCAACCGCACTGGCCTTGCCACAGGCCTTCGTCTTCTATCACAGTTGCTCACGGACATCAATATCGAAGCAAGGTGGTGCAGCGAAGCGTTGAAACAACATCCTCCCACGGACAAAAGAGGCAAGGTGTCCAATAACTATGGGAGGGCGTCTCGTATGAACACTAGATAGCGTCCACCATTTAGACGGGGCAGTAGCACAAAGAAATGTTTTATAGTTGACCTTGTACAATTACAATTCGGAAGTTGATAAAGAATCATTGCTGCTGATCTGAGACGGGCTTGGCATGGGCGTTTTCATCGCTTCAACATAGGTACTGAGGCAGTTGACGACACCATCGCTGTTCAGGGAGACCTCATCCGTGAACAGTATAAACACCAGGAACCAAAATAAAATGAATCTTCCACTTCGCAGTGGAGTGAGCGTTGTTTTGAAACATCATGGCAGATTAAAACTGCGCTGAAGCGGTACTCGAACCGCGAACCTTATCTCTCGAATTTTTTGGCGATAACCTTGGCCGCTTGTAGCTTGAGTGCTCTAGTTCCCCGTAAGTTTATATACATAGTGATAAATTAACTCCTCTTACAAGGGAACCTCCCCATCGCACCCCCCTCAGATTTAGTTATAAGTTGGCACAGTGGATAGGCCTTGAAAAACTGAACACAGATCAATCGAGAAAACAGGAAGAAGTTTTGTGGAACTATGAAAAAAATAAGCAAAATATACAAACTGAGTAGACCATGCGTAAGATAGGCAACATCAAGGATAGCGTGAGTTCAGGAGTGCCGTGGTCCCGTGGTTAGCGTGAGCAAGTCACGCTCGTCTGAATCGATAATTTGGAGGACTCGAACCACGTATTTTTCCTGATGCTGGTTCGTTTTCCGCAAAATCCGCAATGGAATTGCAACGGAATCTCGGTGTCCACACTCCTCTTACGAAGTTTTACAGACTTCGCAGCACCACAGTCAACACAGTCTCTCCTTTCCTCGTCCGGCAGAAGGCCATATTTCCGGGTAAAAGTCAAACGTTTGTCTATGCTGGATATGCATGGAATTAGATTTTTCCATGTCAGGCAATCCGCAGAAGAAACGTGCGAAGCAGCAGACATTACACTCGCTATCAAAAGAAACCGTGTTGATTTCCCAACGGAATCATAAACAATTACCGCGGGAATGTAATGTACACTAACTGAAGAAACAACGAAAAACTGATAACACTGACGATCACAAATAATTGATCATAACGCGCGCCACGAGACTTCCATAATCGATTTACTATCGCACGTTAGATACGTATCGATTGGAGCCCTCCAACTTCGATAGTCAATCATTCTTGGAAATTACCAATTCTTACTTTTCGATATTTCATAAGAGATCGTTAACAAAGATTATTTAAATTAAGAAGACATTACAGATTACATTTTTAGGACAAAAATGAAAAATCAAATACTCGTTATTTGGAGTTTCGTTTTATACCACAGATGTTTTATATCACAGTGATAAGCCTCGTAGAAACACGAAAAACACTAGTTTTCACGGCATCAAGCACGTCATACAAATGCTGCATTTTTACAGTTGCCTCCGTACCACTGCATTATGAATCCATTATAAGTGATCTAGAGCCAAGTTGAGGGATTTGTCGCGAGAAATGACAAAACATTTAAGCTACCAGCCGTACTAGAACTAATGCGCAAAGTTTTGTCACACGTCACTGGCGAACGCTGGCGGGATGCAGAACAGCACGTCATAAAAGAAAACGATAAAACCTGGTGTTTGGGTGGCTTTGTGGATTCTATTGATGACCACCTCGTTATCAAAGTAGCATATGACAGTTGCAGTACTGAACTGTATTTCTCAGACTCGGATATGGACGGAGTTCGGAGATTACCAGACGACTGATAGACTGTAAGTAATACCTTCAGTGGCTTCAGTATTTAACTATTCAGTGAAATCCGCACAATACGTTTTTACGTCACATATAGCTCACACAGAAAAATTACCCTGTGTTTAACTTAGGCGTTTTCATCATTCTTATTTATTATTACAATACTATCTTAGTTAAGACCGAGAACATATGTTTTCCGTCTAGTCCCCTCTGAAGCGTATTGTCGAAATTTTGCCTTATATTATTCGAAGTTATATTGTTTCTCAGTTCGCCTCTTTTTACTTCTTAACTGCAACTGTTCACGTCGCTGCTGGTTAGCTGGACCAGCTGACTGGCCAGTGCTGTCCAGGTTAAATGCTGTGGTAAAGCTATTATCACATATTATCCCCGAGCCGATGTGCGAGTAACGCACAGCATAAAATGAATCCTTATTATCGTACTTGACATTACTCAAAACAGCGATGGTTCCGCCCCACTTGAAACGCAATCGAATGAGATTCCAGCAAAGCACAGAATAATACATAGTGTAATTTTTATGTCGGGTTTGTTCTTATGATGAACGCAGTATGGACGGGATGAACGTTAATGAAGAGAGAAACAAAAGTAAACGACGCCAATGCGGCGGCTACTTGTTATGAAAAATTAGCCGTTCACAAACTCGTGTATCTTACAGCCTGAAAAATACATTTCCGACCGTTGGTTCGCGATTTGAAAATATTCAGTTTGGGACACACACATTCTGCATAATTTTGACCCAACAAATTTGATACATCTACTATGTGCGCACATATAGTTTCAAAATGATACCACCAAACTAGGTTGCGCAGTGGGAAGATTGGGCTCGCATTCGAGAGGTCGCCGTTTCAAGTCCCAGCCGGGCAATACAAATATAGGTCTTTCGTGGTTTCCCCAAATGATTAAGGCAAATCCCCGAAAAATCCCTTTGATAAGGGTCTTCCTCGCCCTTCCTCACCCTTCCCTCTATCCGAGTTTGTGCACTGACTCGACTGACTTCCTTCCACCTTCCCTTTTTCAAAATGACAAACTTTGATTTATCGTAGAGGGTGTCTGGCGCAGCAAGCCAAGCATTGGAAGCCATGTTAGGAAACCTCATTCAACGGTGCTAGGAACTATTGAAAAAATGCATAGGAATGGTCCCGTAGCTTCGTCACCCTCTATCGCTTGACCTAAAGCAACAAGACCTGTTTCTCGGGTACATCTGAAGCGCGTCGCTCTCAGACGAGGACTTAGTTGGCAGGTACAAGCAGCGTCTGAACAAGTTCGCATAACGCCAGGTGTCTTGGAACAAGTGCGTCGGTCAGTACTACGCAGGAGAGCTGCATCGATCGATGCAGACATTCTGAACACCTCCTCTAATGTGCGTCCTTTCACAATTAACTTGAAAAATAGTGACTATTTCTCCAATTTGGATGCGCATTTTATTAACCATTCTCTTATGTTTCATTTACCGTTCTTTTAGTTTCTGTTAAGGAAAATTGTCGAACTCTCCAAAACGGTCTGACAGACAGCCGCAACACCATGTAGAGGGTGTAGTAACAAGTGCTGTTCGGATGGATTACCAATATTGTTTTCTTTCCTTATTTCCAATTATCTGAGACACTCTTGCAAAAGAAAAATTTGTTCCCATGCTTAATTTTGAAACAGCCTATCATGTTTCGTATGAGTTTTACTGTCGTGTATGTATGCTGCAACTAAGGTGAACTGTCACTGTTTAGTGGGATATGTTTTAATAGATCTGACGGTGATCCACTGTATTATATCGCTAATTGAGCCATGTTTGCTTAGTATCTATTTCAATCATGTTTATCATTAAGATAAGAACAAATATTCTATATACTTTGCATACGAATGTTTATTTTGTTGTGAACCAAACATGTTCACTTATTCATATAAGGCAACAACAGTTGTCTATAAAATAATTATGTAACGACACATATTTCGTTACGAGATATGCGTGGTTTCCTGCCATGAGATAACCATGAGGTGTGTTCAAACAGTATCGAGAATTTTCATTTTCAGGAAATAATTTTATTTATTCCAATTCCTGACACACTTCTGGAACTCGATCTTTGAGACAACACTTAAACCTTTCAGGGATGCAATTTTACTTTTATGTAAGCTTGTAAAATGACGGCCCTTTTAAGGCTCTCTTTATTTACAGAAACAGAAAAGAGTCACACATGGTCGCGTCTGGCGAATTTGGAGGCTGGGGCATCATTACATTGTTGTTTTTCGCCAAAAATCCACGAAAAAGCAATGAAGTGTGAGCAGGTACATTAAAGCCACGAATTGTTTCGTCACAAATCCCGGCATTTGTTTCGGGCTGCTTCCCACAAACGGCGTTGGACATGTAGGTAGTACTCCTTCCTGATCGTCCGGCGTTTTGGCAAGAACTCATGATTCAGTATGCTGCTGAACTTGACCTCTCCTGCCGAGCTTGTTTCGATCTTGGCAACTCAAGATGTCTCCGGCGACTGACCCTTAGTTTCAATGTCAAACCCGTAACTCACGTTTCGTCTCCTGTTACGACACGTTTCAGTAGTTCTGCGTTGTTGTTGACATCATTTAACGACTCATGAGCAACTTCCATTCGCCGTTGTTTTCGTTAGCAGTTCAACACCTTTGGCACAAATTTCGCTGCCACTCGTTTCATACCTAAAACATCCGAAAAGATTTCATGACATGAGCTATTTGATATGCCAACATCATCACCAACTTCTCTGATTGTGATTCGGCGATTTTTCATTTTTTGCACGTGGATTAATTGAATCAATAAAGGTGTGACTGATTTCACAGATAAAGCTGATGATGAAATGTAGTTTACAAAATCGATCATGTATGTTGCATGAATAGTAATCATCAGACAGGCTGTAATCCGTCGCGTAATAAAAGAAACTTAATACTGATTCACACACTTGGTTTCTATCTCAGTGTCCACGATTTAGGATCATTTGTGTTAGTTGGAATCTAAAGATGTCGGAGATGCCGTATAGCTTATCACGGATTCTGAATGCGAATTAATCGGGGTGAAGTTAAGCACCAAAGTTTTATAGACCACTTGCATCAGGAATTGTAGTGGTACAGAGTTTCAGAGAGAACTTGCAGAACGTCGTGAATAAGTTCCCTGGTCATTTTGTTTTCTGTGACTTCAGCTTCCTAGGTATAGACTGGGATAACAAAACTGGTGCCATAGACAGGTATTTGTGTGACATTATTCACAGTGTCTTGTCTGAAAATTACTTCGAGCAGACAGAGAACCAACTAGTGAAGGTAATGTCTTAGACCTCACAGCTACAAACAGACCTGAACTTATCGAATTTGTTAATGTAGAGGAGGGTATCAGTGATCATACTCTGATAGCTTCTATGATTACAGATGTTACAAAGAATGTTAAGAAAGGTAGGAAAATATTTTTGATTAACAAGAGTGACAGGATACAAATTGCAGTGCATCTGAATAGTCAAATTATATATTATGTGCTGGTCACGAAGATGTGGTGCACAAATAAAAAAAATTCAAAGGCATCGTGCAATATACCTTAGATAAGTATTTTACGAGAAAGATCGTAAGGGATGGGAAAGACCCACTGTGATTTAATAGAAAAGTGCTACATAAACAAAGAGAGCTTCATCACAGATTCTGGAGCAGTAGACACCTAGATGACAGACAAAAGCCGAACGAAGCAAAAAGAGTGTAAGGAGATAAAATTGTGTCAACCGATTTGACTAAGAGGTTTTACGACATTGCTGTCCGTGATTTATTCCGAATTACGAAGCAATGTTCCTTTGGGTATGCAAGCATGTCCAAAGAAATAGGCACTGCGGTGACTACAGCCGTTATGAAATACATTAAATTTATTCGCAACTTCGAATATGGATAAGCATCAGCCTTATAATGTAATGACGACAGTAAAAATTTGAATCCGGGTTCCCGCTTATACGAGCGGCCGCCACACCATTTGACTATATGAGCACAACTCAGGGCCAGATCCAACTTCCATAAGTCGTAAACCATTATCTAGAACCTGTATCCGTACTTCCATTACGTATTTTTTCGTACCGGCGACACATTTTACATGAAAGTCGCTAGCACGCATGCATACTGTTCGTAATTCCGAATACCACAGGCACTGCAACATCGGAGTAACACAGTCCTGCAATATCGTATTTATCCACTGACACCGTGTAAGCGACTTTCAAGAAAATGTCTCGCCTGTACTGGAATATACATAATGGATGTACGAGTGCAGGTTGTATACACATGGTTGACGGCTTATGAGAGATGGGTCTGGCCGCGGGCCATATTCGGATAGCCAAATAGCAAGGCGAGAGTTCGCGATAAGCGGGAAATCCGGGTCAAAATCCAGTCCGGCACAAATTTTCATTGTAGTCATACCATTCTGAAGCTGAGAGTCGTCCATATTCGAAATTGTGAATACATTTTATGTGCTAAGAGGTTTTGGTCTTATATAAAATGAGTGTCCGCCCCCGGTAGCTGAGTGGTCAGCGCGACAGAATGTCCATAATGAGGGCTTGGGTTCGATTCCCAGCTGGGTCGTAGATTTTCTCCGCTCAGGGGCTGGGTGTTGTGGTGTCCTAATTTTCACCATTTCGTCCCCATCAACGAGCAAGTCGCCGAAGTGGCGTCAAATCGAAAGACTTGCTCCTGGCGAACGGTCTACCCGACGGGAGGCCCTAGTCACACGACATTTATTTATTTATAAAATGAGTAAGCTGTTCGAAATGATCTATTCAGTCACTCAGTGATCATAATGGGATCGAAACAGAAAATGACAGAGAGAAGGCCGAAATGCTGAATTTGGTGTTACGAAACTGTTTCACCGCGAAAGATAGTAATACGGTCCCTACTTTCAGTCATCGTACGAACTTCGAAATAGCAGGTATTGAGATGATGAATCGCGGACTGGAAAAAGAACTAGAATCTCTTTGTTGTTGAAAGTCATCAGGACCAGATAAGACACCTGTAAGATTCTACAGAGATTATTCGAAAGAACTTTCTCCCCTTCTAGCAGTTTATTGTAGGTTGCTGGAGCAACGAAGGGTACGTAGCGAGTGTAAAAAAAGCTCAGATCATTCCCATTTTAAAGAGTGGTCGTAGGGCAGTTGCACATAATTATAGGTCTGTATCGTTCACGTTAATCTGTTGTAGAATTATGGAACATGCTTTACGCTCAGGCATATGACGTTTTTGGCGAACGAAAATCTCGTCTATAAAAATCAATATAGAAACTAAAAACAGAGATCTTGCGAAACTCACATACAAATCTTCAGGTTTCAGACAGTCAAATTTGTATCAGGCGCTGTATCTCGACAGAGTTTGAACCAAAACACCGATATAATTTGCGCTATGCACTGTCGTCCAGGAGAACGTGCGTCAACGGTAAGCAATGGGTAACACATGACCTACGGAGCACACGAAAAGCATAACTGTGAGCGTTTCTCGTGTAGAGCTTTCGAGATGAAGATGGTAGAGAGTTGTTTTGTCTTAACAAGGGTCGCGGGTTCAAGCACTTGCCTCGCCAGTTTTTGTACTGGACTACATGAGAAACTGTTATATGGGACAACATATTCCTGACTGTTCAGAGCTTATGACAATGTTCTACTGACAGTCCGTTTATTTGAAAGTAGCAAACCTATAGAGGACATTTGTAGTTTCACAGAATAAACGCAAAACATCGTAATAGAAGAAAAAAGAAACAATTGTATCATATGTATGGAAGTATTAATAATAATAATAATAATAACACTAACAAGAATAAGAATAATAATTGACTGCTAGAGAGGAGTACCACCGTAGGTCTATAAATTCCGAACAGTTTTCCACGTAGTACAGTACAAAAACTGACATGAACAGGGCTCGAACCAAGGACCTTGATACGACGTGCTATTGCTCTACCGACTTCCCCACGGGAGCTTCACACGACAGACGCTCATAGTTAAGCTTTTCGTGTGCTCCGTAGGTCATGTGTTACCTATTACTTTACCGCGTACGCACGTTCTCCTGGACGACAGTGCATAGCGCACATTATAACGGTGTTTTGGTTGATACTCCGACGATATACAACGTTTGGTGCCGGTCTGATTGTCTGACAATTGGAGGTTTGGGTGTCAGCTCGCTCTGTTCCTGCATGAGCTCCGTAGCGCTGTAGACACCGGCTCTTCAGAAAGGCTTTTGACGCTGTCTCGCCCTGCCGTCTAGTGAAAAAAATACAAGCTTACTGAGACATTCGCGAGTGGCTTCAGAACTTCCATGCAGATATTATTCAACACATCACTCTTAACGGGACTAATTCGCCAGATTTAAAAGTAATTTCTGGCGTACCCGAAGGACGTGTGATAGGACCGTTATTGCTTACACCGTATTAAAGTGATTTAGTAGACTGCGTCGGAAGCTTTAAGGCTGTTCACAGATGATGCAGTTGTCTTTAAGAAGGTAGCAACGCCAGAAGACAGTAGCGACTTACAGAAGGGCCTACAGAGGGTTGATGAATGGTGAAGGGGCTGGCAGTTGGCCCTGAACGTAAATAAATGTAACATATCACACATACATTGGGAAGGAAATTCACTACTGTACAGTTACATTGTGAATAACAAATTGTTAGAAAATAACTGCTTTAAAATATCTACGAGTATCTGTATCTGTGGAATGACCACATAAAACAAATAGTAGGAAAAGCAGATGTTAGACTGAGATTTATAGGAAGAATCTTAAGGAAATGTTCGATCTGTTCTTGAGTATTATATATCAGATTGGGACCGATACCAGGTATAATTGCTAGAAGAGGGCGGCCGCTGTGGCCGAGCAGTTTTAGGCGCTTCAGTCCGGAACCGCACTGCTGCTACGGTTGCAAATTCGAATCCTGCTTCGAGCATGGATGTATGTGATATCCTTAGGTTAGTTATGTTTAAGTAGTTCTAAGTCCAGGGGACTGATGACCTCAGATGTTAAGTCCCATAGTGCTCAGAGCCATTTGAACCATTTGATAGAAGAGATAGATCCAACGAAGAGCGGCGCGGTTCGACACGGTATCGCTCAGTTGTCGTGAGATAATTACAGAGATGTTGAACAAACTGCAGTGGGAGACGCTACAAGAGCACGGAGAGGTTTGCTATTGAAAATTCGAAACATAACTTTCCGAAAATTATTACTGCCCCCCACATACATCTCGCGAGATGACCACAACGAGGAATTCGAGAAATTGGAGCTAATACAGAGGCTTAACGACATTCTTCCCACGCGGCATTCGCGAATGGAACATATAAGGGGGGATCCGTTAGTGGTACCAGAAATGCCCACCGACACATACCGTTAGGTGGCTTGCGGAGTATTGGTGTACATATAATACTCAATAGTTTGGGGATATTCGTTTATTTGCAACAAACGACGACGGGCAAAGCAGCTCATAAGTGATTGTCAGAAGTTTTGTCCCGAGGTGAGAGTGGCTACCAGACAATAGAACATGCATCATCGGAGATGCGCAGATTTATCGTCTTGTAACACGCACGCAAGGGAAAGTCTGCTGCGCTGATTGTACACACACATACCAGAGATTCCTGTGACGCCTAGTGCCGTATTCGTGTTGTGAGGTTACACCTGTGTCTGTCGAGCAGAAATGTTGCGACCGAAAGTTGCGGGGCGGTGACGGCCGTATTCGGCACGCGGTGCGTCCCTCGCGGGGGCGCTTTCTTCTGCCCTGGGAGTGCGTGAGCGGCTGACGCCCGAGGCGTAGGCGTGCGCACGTGGCCTCGCCTCGCATCGCCTGCAGGTGCAGCCGACACTTTCTCCCGTCACGCACCTACACGCAGCGCTCCACCAGCGACTCACTCCCCTAAAGGGGTGCGTCTTTGTCAGGCCTGAATTCTCACATTCTTCGATTAGCAACAGCTGAGCTTGTGCGCTATCCAAATGAACTGTCAGTCACGTACAGTGGAATAAGTTTTCTGGAACGAAAGCAGTCGTCAGTCCAGAAATATCTCGCATTATTAACGTTATCATTTAGCCGCAGATATTTTGCCTGTCTTCAGTAATATACGAGGGTTGGAACTTTAACAGTGGCAACTAGTTATTTACATCTCATACAAAATAAATACATGTTTCAAAGTTTTACTGACCTTCAGAGTAGTCACCAGCATTGTGTACAACCCGTTGCCAGCGATGTGGAAGTCGAAGGATACTCTTAGCAGTGCCAGTTGAGTTGACAGTTCGAGCGGCGTGGTCTATTTCCCGGCGAATTTGTAGCAGTTCTAAAGCGAATGCCGTTAAGTGTTTTCTTCAGTTTAGAAATCGAATTGAACTCACGAGGGCTTAAGTCAGGGGAGTGCAGTAGTTGGTATAACACTTAGCAGCCCCGTCAGTCAAACAAATCAGTAACAGCTTGACCTGTACGTGCTTGAGTATTGTCCTGCAAAATGATGGTCAGGTCCTGCGGAAAGTGTCATCACTTCTGTCTCTATGCTGTTCATTTTTGGAACACAGCCTACGACCAGCCGTCAACGTTATACTTAATCAGAGGTTAGCTACGTAATTTTTATTTCAAAAATGTGTACAATCACAGTGTCTGTAAGTGCTACTTGTGCTCTGATTGTATTATACGTACCGTGAAAATGGTTGACACTGCTTCCTGCTTCGTACTGGAACACATGGCCGGGACACCGTTAATGGCTAGAAACAACTTGTTATTAATGTTCTTCACAAGATTACATACACAAATCAGCTTTGAGGTATATTGAGAGATAGCATGTACTGAATAGAAGTTATAGTACTGGATATGATTGTGTGGCGTAATTGATAGTGTCATAGAATTAAAATAGAGTGAACTGGGGGGCGATGGTTTGAGATCCAATGTGGCCTACATTTTTTTTATTCGGCATTTAAATATGAAATTCATCAAATAAATGATAATTAACTTTTACTTTACCATAATTTTTCAATAAAAATGCACGTCTTTTAGTTTCTAATTACATATCACACACAAAATTTTGGTTTTCAATGTAAATACATGTTTCTAATGATCGATATTTTATAAAATGTAGTTGAAGTTAAGAACATTTTTTGAAGAAGAATGAAGAATCAAATACTCTTTGTCTGAATATGTGCATTGTTATGTATGACAGTAGTGGTATTACACGAACCAGAGTGATTAGCGTCGTAGAAACACGTAAAACAATTTTCACGGCGTCGAGCACACTGTACAAATGCTACATTTTCACAGTTGGCATCTTAACACTGCCATCGGAACCCAACAGAAATGAAGCCAAGTTAAGGGATTTGTCACGAGAAATAACAGGACATTTAAGATATCCAACTGTACTGGAACACGTCATTGCCGAACGATGGCGAATGCAGAACAGCCTGTCATAAAAAGAGGATGAGGAAATGTGGATTTTATGGTGGCTTGGGATTCTGTTGCTGATCGCCTGGTTATCATCGTGCGTGGCAATACTGAAATGCATTCCTCGGAGTCCGATATGGAAGGAGTTCAGAGATTAGCAGTGACTGACTAATAGCTTCAGTGGCTTTAATATTTAACTGCATGGTGAAATCCCAGAACTGTGCTTTTGCGCCACAAGTAGCTCATGCAGAAAAATTACCCTTGTTAAAGTCAGGAATTTTCATCACTCTTGTTTTTAATTACAATACTATGTTAGTTAAGTTCGAGAGCAGCCACCCTTTGTGGCCGAGCGGTTCTAGGCACTACAGTCTGGAATCGCGCGACCGCTACGAGCGCAGGTTCGAATACTGCCTCGGGCATGAATGTGTGTGATGTCCTTAGGTTAGTTAGGTTTAAGTAGTTATAAGTTCTAGAGGACTGATGACCTCAGAAGGTTTTTTTTTTTTTTTTTTTTTTTTTTTTGAGAGCATGTTATATTTCCGTCCGAACGCCTAAGAAGCGTATCGCTTGAGTTTTACTATTATTTCCTTCTGTTTGAAAAGTAAATGACGTTCAAAGCTATATTATTCTCTGCTCGTTTCTTTTTACGTCTTGCTGCAACTGCTCACATCGCCGCAGGTTTAGTTGGTTCACTTGCCTGGCCAGTGCTGTCCACGTGAAGTGTGCCGATAAAGCTGTTACCCCGTATTATTGCTGTGTCGATGTGCGCGAAACGCACAGCATTGATCGTATCCTCATTATCGTACTTGTCTGTACTCAATACAGCACCACGTGAAACGAAATCCAATGATATTCCAGCAAACGCGGAAGAATATATAGTGTAATGTTTACATGAGGTTTATTCTTATGATCAGTAGAGTATAGACAATGTATTAATGTACACTACTGGCCATTAAAATTGCTACACCATGAAGATGACGTGTTACAGAAGCGAAATTTAGCCTACAGCAAGAATATGATGTGATATGCAGATGATTAGATTTTCAGATCATTCACACAAGGTTGGCGCCGGTGGCGACACCTACAACGTGCTCACATGAGGAAAATTTCCAACCGATTTCTCATACACAAACAGCAGTTGACCGGAGTTGCCTGGTGAAACGTGGTTGTGATGCCTCGTGTAAGGAGGAGAAATGCGTACCACCACGTTTCCGACTTTGATAAAGGTCGGATTGTAGCCTATCACGATTGCGGTTTATCGTATCGCGACATTGCTGCTCGCGTTGGTGGAGATCCAATGACTGTTAGCAGAATATGGAATCAGTGGGTTCAGGAGGGTAATACGGAACGCCGTGTTGGATCCCAACGGCCTCGTATCACTAGCAGTCGAGATGACAGGCATCTTATCCGCATGGCTGTAACGGATCGTGCAGCCACGTCTCGATCCCTGAGTCAACAGATGGGGACGTTTGCAAGACAACAACCATCTGCACGAACAGTTCGACGACGTTTGCAGCAGCATGGACTATCAGCTCGGAGGCTATGGCTGCGATTACCCTTGACGCTACATCACAGACAGGAGCGCCTGCGATGGTGTACTTAACGACGAACTTGGGTGCACGAATGACATAACGTCATTTTTTCGGATGAATCCAGGCTTTGTTTACAGCATCATGATGGTCGCATCCGTGTTTGGCGACATCGTGGTGAACGCTCATTGGAAGCGTGTATTCGTCATCGCCATACTGGCGTATCACCCGGCGTGATGGTATGGGATGCCATTGGTTACACGTCTCGGTCACCTCTTGTTCGCATTGACGTCATTTTGAACAGTGGACGTTACGTTTCAGGTGTGTTACCACCCGTTGCTCTACCCTTCATTCGATCCCTGCGAAACCCTACATTTCTGCAGGATAATGCTCGACCGCATGTTGCAGGTCCTGTACGGGCCTTTCTGGATACAGAAAATGTTCGACTGCTGCCCTGGCCAGCACATTCTCCAGATCTCTCACCAATTGAAAACGTCTGGTCAATGGTGGCCGAGCAACTGGCTCACCACAATACGCCAGTCACTACTCTTGATGAACTGTGGTATCGTGTTGAAGCTGCGTGGGCAGCTGTACCTGTACGCCATCCAAGCTCTGTTTGACTCAATGCCCAGGCGTATCAAGGCCGTTATTACGGCCAGAGGTGGTTGTTCTGGGTACTGATTTCTCAGAATCTATGCACCCAAATTGCGTGAAAATGTAATCACATGTCAGTTCTAGTATAATATATTTGTCCAATGAATACCCGTTTATCATCTGCATTTCTTCTTGGTGTAGCAATTTTAATGGCCGGTAGTGTATGTAGAAATAGAAAAGCTTTTAGTAAAATGTTGTTTGAGGTAGAGGGCGGGATGTTTCATGACGGCTGTACACCCCCTACTTGTCCGCCTTGAGATCCGGGCGCCTGCTCGAGAGCCGAACAATAGAGCGCTAAGAGGAAACAACATTGCAGCGACTGACGCAACGCGCGGCCCCGCGTTATCAGGGCGGTGAGGAAGCACGGGAGACGGCTGATGCAGCAGCAGCGCCAGCGTTAAGGAGCGCCGGGGAGCGTGACTCACCAGCCAGGCCTCCGCTCTCGGCGCCAGGTACTGCGCGGGGTACTTTCCGACACAGGGGCGCTCCTGGTCACAGTATCCCGCCACACCAGGCGCTACTTTGCTGCGGTAGTAAACTGCTCTCCACTCTGAGGAGGCCAAACTTTTTAAGTTTCTACAAAACAATGAAATACAATACTTTTGTGGAAATCGTTTCAGAGTCTCTCAAAATAGTCGCCTGTAATATTTGTACGCAGTTGCATTCGCCAAATGCATTGGCGTCGAACTTATGTGGCAGGAAGAGAGCCCTCTATCACCGAATGTAGTTACTGTTATTAGGTGGCTTGTTTACACGCAGACACTATGGAGCACAAAACATGATTCATCTCAAAAGGCTAAGTCGCCATTCAGTAGATACCCAGTTTCGGTACTGGTGTCTAAATACCGGCCTTCGTCGCCGATGAACAGCACTCAGCATGGGTGCACGAACCAGGCGCCTGGTGCGGAGGCTCTTACGCAGCAACGTTCGCTGAACGGTCGTCGAGGTTCAAAAAATGGTTCAAATGGCTCTGAGCACTATGGGACTTGACATCTATGGCCATCAGTCCCCTAGAACTTAGAACTACTTAAACCTAACTAACCTAAGGACATCACACAACACCCAGTCATCACGAAGCAGAGAAAATCCCTAACCCCGCCGGGAATCGAACCCGGGCGTGGGTAGCGAGAACGCTACCGCACGACCACGAGCTGTGGACGGTCGTCGAGGTGAGACTGTTGGTAGCCCCTTAGTTCCCCTGGGTGGTTAGTTGCTCAACTGTTGTACGTGTATTCGCCAATACACACCTGCGCAGCCGTCGCTCACCCCTATCACCTGTGGGTCATGGTGTACCATAGTTCCTTCGGTGCCGGTTTTGTGTAGCGCCATTTTGCCATAGTTTATGGAAAAGTTTAACCACGGCCGCACGCAGACGATTTACAAGCTTAAGCCGTCGGCACACAGACCATGCTGTCGAGCGTTAACGCTGAGCGTGCCAATTTCAACGTGCTGCTGAATGCCCAGGAACGATGCGACTTGTGCATACGGTACGTGAGCCCCATCGTGGTACACGCGATCGCAACGCACTCCAGCGGCAGTTGAGGGATGACGCTGATTACTCAACGGGAACTCGTAAAATTCCCACGTTAGCTCTATTAAAACGCACATTTCCTCCATCGTCCACGAAAAGGAAAGTACCATGTCCAATCAGTAAGGACACAGGCTTATAAAAGTTCCATTACAAATAGTGCGGTACAAATTTGGAATACTTCTCCGCATAAGATAAACATTATTTCATCATTCCCACATTTTAGTAAAACCCCAAGGTCAGTCTTACTTGATCATGTGAATTACCAAGCGTAAAAGAAAAAGGAGCAAAATGTCTTTATAGAAGTAGCGCAAGCTGTCCTGCAGATTAAGCCAATCGAAGTCACCCCTCAAAGGGTGAACTTATATTTACATAACATCAAATATTATATATATACTTATACTAAACTAATAATAAGGAATCAGAACCTAATAAAAACGGGAATGTTCGGAAAAAAGAATTTGGAAGCGTTAAGACTCGAACCACCGCCCCAATTAACAGTTCATCACTGGACAGTGACGCTACTCACCACGCTAAACCAACAACACACCTCTTTTATCTAATTATATTATGATACGCTGTGTGCTGAAAACCTTAATCGTAGATATGTTATTAATTGAAATTTAATTATAACAAATTGTACCAAGAACAATGCGTTTTGGTGGATCTTCAGTGCGTCGCTGCCTTCAAATAGCCTACTCTCATAATACGCAAGTTACAATACTTCAGTTGCCACGAATATGATGTTCCTCATTGTTTTATTGAAACGAATCACACAGTTAACAACGGGTTTTCCAGTGATTCTCAATTTGCTGGTGCTCAGAAACGGCATATATCCGTATAGGCTTGAAATGAAAGCCAATATGGCGCCTCACAACTCTGTACTGAAGGGAGACGGCGTGTGTGTGACGTAGGTGGCGTTGTGCCATCTCATTGGTCAACGCTCAGACGCACGCTCAGAATATCTGACATGCCAGATACTGCTCTGCACGTTCGGAAAGACTCCCGAACGTGCTGTTCCACGCTATGACGTCAGAAACTCGACACGCTCAACGCTCAGCATTCGGATGCACGGTCCGTGTGCCGACGGCTTTAGCCAAACGATTTACAGGCTTAGCCGTTTTGGAAATGCTTCTACCCGTGGGCCGAAAACCAGTGATCATTTCATTTTGGACGTCAGATAAAGAGTTCCGTTACCGCATTACAACAACTACTGCACTTCTTTTTTTCGCGTTTCCGCGACACGTTTTATTATCCACCACTGCTGAGTCGTTATTGCAGTTGGCATCGAACATAGGTGATGGTCATAATAATGTGATTGGACCCTATATCTAGCTGATGAGTAGAGCTGTGTGTCTGTTTGTATTCACGTTTTATAGATGACCATCTACTTGGAAACTACTTGTGTGTTGTAAGGTGGATAGCTAAAATAGTCCTTCTCGTGGCCCCCCTCTTCCGGAGAGCAACTTTAAATAAGTTGTGTCTGGGTCTTAGGCTGTGCGGCGCTCTCTATGTAGGTTGTCTCCTGTATCTTCTGGAGTACACAGGATACATTTTTTTTTAATTTATTGGCTTTCTGGCCCTGTCCACACAACTATCTCAATAGTGGAATCTCAATTACGACAAAACGAACGTAAAGATAACACACCACTCAGTTGTTTCGAATGAAAAAAGCCCACAGTTGCACTAATTATGTTTATACTAAATCTTGACCATGGTTTCAACTATAATAATATAGCCTTCTTCAGAAGTCATAAGCTTTTAAAAATGAAAAACTTCTTAGCCCAGCGGCTGCGTCACGATCAATAAAATAAAATAACTTCTTATACTCAGTGTAACAGATGTAGTAGCGGAGGACATACGGTGCCATATCTAGTTTAACTTATGACAGAACAGGCTTATGTCTGTTGAAGTCACAGTTTCCATTTAAATGTGATAAATAGTCAGATATGGGGTCAGAGATATATTTTATAGTGCAGTAGGTTAATGAACCCTCCCCCTATAGTAGGAGGATGTGACGTCATGTAGTGAGCGTGCAAAGGACTTGGCAGTGCGAGGATGACGATAAGCTCCGTTAAAGTCTTCGGTTACTGTGTGGCCTCAGACTACGCACACGGAATGCCTAAAACCTAGCGAGGTGACGCAGATTTTGGCACACTGGACTCACTTCGGGAGCACCGGGGTTCAATTCGCGTTCCAGCCATCGTGACAGATTTTCCGCAATCGCAACTATATTTTTGGAAAAAAATTAGAACCAGGAATAACATGTCGTCACGAAAGAAGCCCAATGGAAGTGTCAATCAACTGCGAGGAGTGTTCAAATTCAAATGTATGTGAAATCTTATGGGACTTAACTGCTAAGGTCATCAGTCCCTAAGCTTACACACTACTTAACCTAAATTATCCTAAGGACAAACACAGACACCCATGCCCAAGGGAGGACTCGAACCTCCACCGGGACCAGCCGCTCAGTCCATGACTGCAGCGCCCAAGACCGCTCGGCTAATCCCGCGCGGCGAGGAGTGTTCAATAAGTAACGGAACACATTATTTTGAAAGCAGGATAGCAATACACCATATCATTCCCCACCGTTTTGGCTGCAAAACTCTATTTCCCAACCTAAACTGCATTCGATGCGCTGGTCTTGCGCCACCTTACTGGGAGGGCCTATATACTCGCATGGTACCACTCTACTAGTCGACGTCGGAGTCAACGTAATGCTGCATCAATGACCTCTCCATCATCCATGTACTGCTTCCCGCAAAGTACACCCTGCGCTGGTCCAAACAGATGAATGTCGGAAGGTGAAAGCTCCGGACTGTACGGTGTATAAGGGCGAACTATCCAAGGTAGTTTTGTGTTCTCCTCTCGGTTACGCAGATTCGTGCGAGGCCTTGCGTTCTCATGGAGAAAGAGAAGTTCGTTTGCATTTTTGTGGTGACGAACACACTGAAGTTGTTTCTTCAATTCCGTGACGTTCGGCCGGCACGCGGGAGATAGGACATGTTTTCACGACCTTGTTGCGATGATGACAAACGCGTCGCTCAACGACTCACCGTGCTGTTGTTCGCTGCCATGTCTCACTAGACATTCTGCAAGCGTCTATGAATGTCTGCGATGCTCTGGTTTTCCACCAAAAGAATCTCAGTGACAGCTCTCTGCTGGGAATACAAGTCCGTTACAGACGCCATGTTGAAGGATACGTATAATGCCGTCATCTGTCGGATCTTCATGAAACTATAGGGGCTGAAACGGGAATATTCCACGATGTCCCACAACAAATTCCGCATTTTTCAACCGAAATCGGCCGAGAAGAAAAAAAGTGTTGCGTTACCTATTGAAGCCGCCCTCGTACAAGGTAGTCGTAGTAGACTGTCCTGTTCCGCGAGGTTGTTGACTCCGGATACGCAGTTCGGTACTTGGCAAGTTGTGTCCTCCAGTGCCATGTAAGCAATTAGCATACAGGAAACACACGTGAAATACCTGTAATAATTGCGAGTCACGGTGGTAGGAGGTCGCTGCGGCAGCAAATTAGACTGGACAAGGCCTTCCTTACGGCCGGCTGTTAGCACCGCCTTGTGTTAGGAGGACACACTTTACGGCTTCTGTGGGGGGCTACCCAGCTACCGACGTCTCATTCTCAGCCGTACCACTGCAGCCCTGAAGGGAGTATAGGGAGCGCCTCAGAAAGGGTAACCGGGCGAGGTGCCGCAGTAGTTACACACAGGACTCACATTGGGGAGGACGCCAGTTCAAATAACCGAGCGGGGTAGCGCTTTTAGCACACTGGACGACGACGACGACGACGACGACGGTTCAAACCCACGTCCGGCCATCCCGATCTACGTTTTCCGTGGTTTCCCTAAATCGCTTCAAGCAAATGCCAGGATGGTTTCTTAGAAAGGGTACCGCCGCTTTCCATTTGTATCCTTCGCTAATCCAAGCTTGTGCTCCGTCTCTAATGAACTCGTTGTCGACTGGACGTTATAAACACTAATCTTCTCCTCCTGCTCCAGTTCAAATACTCTGGAATCTATCGAGATCTCAGTTTTCTGCGGATTCCGAAATAGCTTAAGAGGGCCCGGGCAGGTTGTAATACCTATTTTAAATGAGGTAAAATATATTCATATGAAAGGTACCTTTTATCAGAAAGTATTGGGAATAAAAATTTGTAAAAAATGTGGCTCGTAGGTTGCACCTTTCTTATCGCTTCAACAGAAGGATTTCTAGAAATATTCATTAGTTTTAAGATAATACTTATTTTTGTAAAAAGTTGACATCAAAATAAGAAACTACATTTTTCTATTTACGTATGGCACGAAGTTCTTTGAGATATACAAACTAGGAAAATCCCTGTGGTATAATATGCACAATACTCAGTTTAGCGTTTCCTGTAATTTGAATAAATTCTGTGAAAAACTACACTTTAACTTTACAAAGTACAGTTTGTGAGAAACAGCCATTAAAGTTGTCAGTGTATTCCAGCTCCATAAAATGGGTTGTCTGCATCTTCTTCCATCTCATCGTGCAGTGTCCTTTTTCCTGCTCGTCTGCGTTGTCTTGCCCTTGCTTCAAGGTCTCTAATAGCCCTTTCCGATGCCACAACTCTATCATCTAATTTAACATTTGTTTCACTGTGAAACGACCAACAGATTGTAGCAGTATTTTCAGAACTTCACACCTTGCAACATTTTCTTCACCGAACGTTGCCACTCTCTTGTTAATTCTGTCTCATTTTCTGCTGTTGATGGACTCTTTACAATTATGGGAACGGCCATGAAGACATTTATTCACTAGTCTTACACCTGACAAATCTTTGAAAGTTTCTTTCAAGACTTCCACTATGCAAAAGGTATAGCTTGTTTCTGAATAAATTCTCACCATTTTGCTGTGATTTGTTGTACTTGCACCATGAATCACTTCCTAGAGGGCGTAGGTCATGAATCGGTTTATCGTATGTTGTAAGAGGTGAAACAGAAGTTCCCATACAGCTTTCCTCGTATCTTCTACGCTACTACCATTTTACCTGTTGGCCATGCCATAATAATTTGGAATTTTATCTGTGATATATTTTGTGAGTCTATTCTTACCACCTAATCATGTGTCATCTTCTAATTTCTTTCTCTTGTATGCAGTTTTCAGTCTTCATAGCCTCGTACCCGTCCGTACATGACCTATGCACTCCAGTTTAGTGACAGTTGCATTTTCTCCATATGGCATCTCTTCTTCAACTGCTGAAAGCTTTTGAATACCCACCCCATATATAATTGACCAATCTTACTTTCAGCTCTTCAGATACTTGGAAAATAGCCACGCCCACACAGTGTTTTGTTTAAATAACTGAATAAACCAGAAATAAGGCAAAAATATATATGTGTTATATATCACAGGAAAGAGGAAATTCCGTGGATTAACACTAGTGGAGAAAAATTGAAAATTTCAAGGTTTCAATTGGCATGGAGCCCCTGGAAGCAAATGTTGTGGTATTTCCTTTGAAAAGGTAACGAACTCTTGTCACTCCGTCTCTAAATAATTTCGTTGTGGACGCATGGTTAAACCCTAATCTTCCTTGATCAGTAAGGCCTTCATTACGAGTAATTGCGAGCAACCTGCTTTCCAGTACCAAAGAAGCCACACGTTTCCCCCGGTTTCAAAAATAACTATTGTAAAGGCTTACCGCTTGAAGTAATGTTAGGCCTCGTTACATTGACAACTGTCAGTTTGGATTCGTCTAATTAAAACTGCCTGCAACCAATTTTTCGTGCAGCACGTATTTCGTCTTTATTATTTGAAAGGTATCATCAGCGGCCTTAAATATATAAAACTTGTATTTATACTTATTTATTTATTTTGTTTTACGTATTGGACACTTTACATTGAGGATATAAACACTTCACCCACGTTTGATTGTCAGTGATTTAATAATAGTTTAAATTTCTACTTAAAATTTTCATAGATGCTGCCCTGACTGTGTTCATGTTCCGTTTCTATAGCTGTTCTTCTGCTGCTTACTGTCATCCGAGATGTCATTGGCATAGCAGTAAAAAATGAATATTATTTTACTTCATGTTATGTTTTCGCTGTTGTTGCCAACTGGTCAGTGTTATTGCCAATTGTTGAATGTGTGTTAGTGAAGTCTATTGTGTGCGTGTAGACTCACTGCAAATTATAGCAACGCCGTCAACCAATAATTTTGAGTCTGCGAAATGTATTTTTGAGCTGTACGTGGATCGCTTTTTTATATTATACTAGCGAACCGGGCAGTGAAACGCAGTGTATCTCTATCCATATCCTCCTTCCCCCTCTTTCTGTTTATCTCCTCCTCCTCCCCCTCTTCCACTGCATCACCGCCTCCCCCCCCCCCTTCCCTCCCACTCCGCTCTCTCTCTGACCTTGATACTTACTTATTCTGATTATTGGAAACGGAACCGTGATTGGGAACTGAAGTCACTTAAAATGAGTGGGCGAATCGGGATAACTGAAATATGGGGTGTGAGACAAGACTTGTCCAGCTGCTGGATCTGAGACGGCAGTAGCTACAATGACACAATTTCGCATAGTTTTAATCTGCGAACGAGTAGGATTACAAAGTTTCGGGCGATTTATAGTCCGTAATAACATTCCACTTTTAAATCGTAAATACAATTTTCCTGTCTTCTTCTAAAGCCGACTGCGAGGAAGAAAACAGCACGTTGTTATGTATACAGTTTTCGTTTAAAATTAAACGTAAGGAGAATGAATACAGTTTATGGGAGAAACAGTTTGTCTAAGAGTTTAATTGCCCGGCCATCGTAGTTAGCACTAACGGCGAGAAAGAAAAGTACGAGCAAACCACACATTTTCACAGCATTTTATTTCTCGCAGTCCGTTTTAACGGACAACATGTACACTGTTGTTTTAAAACATATATATATATATATATATATATATATATATATATATATATATATATATATATATCCATTGTTGATCCGATTGTTCATGAGAGTATCGTTTAAGGCTTTGAAGGAAAACGGACAAGAGCTTTTCGAATTTTTTGCTAGCAACGTTTCCCTTTTATATACAGGGTGTTACAAAAAGGTACGGCCAAATTTTCAGGAAACATTCCTCACACACAAAAAAAGAAAATATGTTATGTGGACATGTGTCCGGAAACGCTTACTTTCCATGTTAGAGCTCATTTTATTACGTCTCTTCAAATCACATTAATCATGGAATGGAAACACACAGCAACAGAACGTACCAGCGTGACTTCAAACACTTTGTTACAGAAAATGTTCAAAATGACCTCCGTTAGCGAGGATACATCCATCCACCCTCCGTCGCATGGAATCACTGATGCGCTGATGCATCCCTGGAGAATGGCGTATTGTGTCTCAGCCGTCCACAATACGAGCACGAAGAGTCTCTACATTTGGTACCGGGGTTGCGTAGACAAGAGCTTTCAAATGCCCCCATAAATGAAAGTCAAGAGGGTTGAGTTCAGGAGAGCGTGGAGGCCATGGAATTGGTCCGCCTCTACCAATCCATCGGTCACCGAATCTGTTGTTGAGAAGCGTATGAACACTTCAACTGAAATGTGCAGGAGCTCCATCGTGCATGAACCACATGTTGTGTCGTACTTGTAAAGGCACATGTTCTAGCAGCACAAGTAGAGTATCCCGTATGAAATGATGATAACGTGCTCCATTGAGCGTAGGTGGAAGAACATGGGGCCCAATCAAGACATCACCAACAATGCCTGCCCAAACGTTCACAGAAAATCTGTGTAGACGACGTGATTGCACAATTGCGTGCGGACTCTCGTCAGCCCACACATGTGGATTGTGAAAATTTACAATTTGTTCACGTTGGAATGAAGCCTCATCCGTAAAGAGAACATTTGCACTGAAATGAGGATTGACACATTGTTGGATGAACCATTCGCAGAAGTGTACCCGTGGAGGCCAATCAGCTGCTGATAGTGCCTGCACACACTGTGCATGGTACGGAAAAAACTGGTTCTCCCGTAGCACTCTCCATACAGTGACGTGGTCAACGTTACCTTGTACAGCAGCAACTTCTCTGACGCTGACATTAGGGTTATCGTCAACTGCACGAAGAATTGCCCAGTCCATTGCAGGTGTCCTCGTCGTTCTAGGTCTTCCCCAGTCGCGAGTCATAGGCTGGAATGTTCGGTGCTCCCTAAGACGCCGATCAATTGCTTCGAACGTCTTCCTGTCGGGACACCTTCGTTCTGGAAATCTGTCTCGATACAAACGCACCGCGCCACGGCTATTGCCCCGTGCTAATCCATACATCAAATGGGCATCTGTCAACTCCGCATTTGTAAACATTGCACTGACTGCAAAACCACGTTCGTGATGAACACTAACCTGTTGATGCTACGTACTGATGTGCTTGATGCTAGTACTGTAGAGCAATGAGTCGCATGTCAACACAAGCACCGAAGTCAACATTACCTTCCTTCAATTGGGCCAACTGGCGGTGAGTCGAGGAAGTACAGTACACACTGACGAAACTAAAATGAGCTCTAACAGGGAAATTAAGCGTTTCCGGACACATGTCCACATAACATCTTTTCTTTATTTGTGTGTGAGGAATGTTTCCTGAAAGTTTGGCCGTACCTTTTTGTAACACCCTGTATAGCCTGCGTCCGTCCGCATGTTCGTTAGAGCATCGTTTAAAACTTTGAAACAATTCGGTCAAGAACATTTCTGAAATTTTTAGCAACAATGTTAAACCACGTCTTGTCTATTTCTTTCAGTTTCTGTGATTCACCAATGCAACAATAAATTTCGCAACCAGTAGTGTGCCAGAGGTGAGGTTAGGTGACTTCAAAGGCGACAAATAAGAACAGCGTATTTTCGCGACCCTCTTACAGGCAACGTCCTCACACGATTATAGCGGAAAACGACCCACCTACATTTAGGCAAACATTTTGTCTGAAAATATTCCTTCAAGTATTCTTGGAACACATCAGTCCCGTAACAGGCCCTTATATCAAAGTTCAGATCAAATATAATTCAGCTGGCGAAAAGAGAAAGAGACGCATATATTTTATTTCCTGAAAAATCGTGATGTGTATTCATTTCGAGCAAAGCTGTCATGTTCCTTAATTTTGGTACAGCTTCGGAAACACCAAATTGCAACACTTTCGAACTTTACAAGAGTGATAAAAAATAGGTTAGCCGGAAGAAGTCGTCATTTGGAAACAAAATATTTTCTCATATGCTTCAGAATTCCAGTTTTGATACTCTTACTTGGGTGTGGCAACTATTTTGCAATTGTTACACTAAACGCAACGCTTAACAATTCGTATTCAATCTGCATTTTGGTACAAATCGTACGCTATTGCCGGTTATAGTTCTTTTTTGCTTTGCGGATAGTCTAGGAATCTGTGTAGTTGTATTTCAGATGGGTCAAATATATTAGGCCTCATTACATTGAGAATTGTCACTTTTGGATTCGTCCAATTACAACTGCCTGCAACCAATTTTTCGTGCTGCTCGATGTTCAGAAGATCAGTATTTTCCTGCCTGTGTACGTCGTATGCTAAGATTTTTTTGTGTCACTCTTGCATTTGCTTATCGTGCAGTGGCTGTGTAAACGAGTCACTATGTACTTGAGCAACTACTTCACATCCTGCCAACCGCAACACACACAGCACTAGCCTAACATAGCTTCACAGTCTGTCTATACACAAACAGCGACTCTGAATGACGTCAGCAACAGCTTCTAGGCGACCGATTAAAACCTTGAACTTAACCCCAACCAGTAACAGACAGACTGCGCACAGCTCTAGGAGTTTGCTGGAAGTTAAAATCTGCTCTTCTTTTTCTGCTGCACTGTACATGATGTCATTGTACCTCTCATAGCACATCTGCGTAAATTGTCGGTGACCTCGACTGTTGCTGTCATTTTTCACTTAACAATGGCCTGTGATCCATGCGAAGGCAATGCGGCGCAGTTCATCACATTACGCGGCTGCGGCCGGTGCAGAATTTTTACAGCCTTGCATTCCTGCGCGAGCACTTAAAAGCCTGCGTCAGGACAGGCCGTCGAGATATGCAGGCAAACCGTAATAAACTGTCGCGGCCACCAGCAGACAATGGGCGACGCATTTCAGGTCGCCGCTGCTGTACCGGAGCGGAGAGCTCACTTCCAGGTGACAGTGTCCGCTGGCAGGCTCTTTCATACGACGTCTTCATGCCGTAGACGTTCACAGCGTCTTTCTCTGCACACACGTACTATTGAAATATAACTGCTTCCTGTAGTTCTATAAATTCAAAATTCTGTCTGTGCAGATGTCGTTTGTCAAAAGCGATAACAAAATTGGCATTAATATTTTCCCGTGATCTCACTATCGTAGGAACTATATTAGTTTCCGCATATGAAGGAAAATACACCACTGGCCATTACAATTGCTACACCAAGAAGAACTGCAGATGATAAACGGGTATTCATTGGACAAATACACTCCTGGAAATGGAAAAAAGAACACATTGACACCGGTGTGTCAGACCCACCATACTTGCTCCGGACACTGCGAGAGGGCTGTACAAGCAATGATCACACGCACGGCACAGCGGACACACCAGGAACCGCGGTGTTGGCCGTCGAATGGCGCTAGCTGCGCAGCATTTGTGCACCGCCGCCGTCAGTGTCAGCCAGTTTGCCGTGGCATACGGAGCTCCATCGCAGTCTTTAACACTGGTAGCATGCCGCGACAGCGTGGACGTGAACCGTATGTGCAGCTGACAGACTTTGAGCGAGGGCGTATAGTGGGCATGCGGGAGGCCGGGTGGACGTACCGCCGAATTGCTCAACACGTGGGGCGTGAGGTCTCCACAGTACATCGATGTTGTCGCCAGTGGTCGGCGGAAGGTGCACGTGCCCGTCGACCTGGGACCGGACCGCAGTGACGCACGGATGCACGCCAAGACCGTAGGATCCTACGCAGTGCCGTAGGGGGACCGCACCGCCACTTCCCAGCAAATTAGGGACACTGTTGCTCCTGGGGTATCAGCGAGGACCATTCGCAACCGTCTCCATGAAGCTGGGCTACGGTCCCGCACACCGTTAGGCCGTCTTCCGCTCACGCCCCAACATCGTGCAGCCCGCCTCCAGTGGTGTCGCGACAGGCGTGAATGGAGGGACGAATGGAGACGTGTCGTCTTCAGCGATGAGAGTCGCTTCTGCCTTGGTGCCAATGATGGTCGTATGCGTGTTTGGCGCCGTGCAGGTGAGCGCCACAATCAGGACTGCATACGACCGAGGCACACAGGGCCAACACCCGGCATCATGGTGTGGGGAGCGATCTCCTACACTGGCCGTACACCACTGGTGATCGTCGAGGGGACACTGAATAGTGCACGGTACATCCAAACCGTCATCGAACCCATCGTTCTACCATTCCTAGACCGGCAAGGGAACTTGCTGTTCCAACAGGACAATGCACGTCCGCATGTATCCCGTGCCACCCAACGTGCTCTAGAAGGTGTAAGTCAACTACCCTGGCCAGTAAGATCTCCGGATCTGTCCCCCATTGAGCATGTTTGGGACTGGATGAAGCGTCGTCTCACGCGGTCTGCACGTCCAGCACGAACGCTGGTCCAACTGAGGCGCCAGGTGGAAATGGCATGGCAAGCCGTTCCACAGGACTACATCCAGCATCTCTACGATCGTCTCCATGGGAGAATAGCAGCCTGCATTGCTGCGAAAGGTGGATATACACTGTACTAGTGCCGACATTGTGCATGCTCTGTTGCCTGTGTCTATGTGCCTGTGGTTCTGTCAGTGTGATCATGTGATGTATCTGACCCCAGGAATGTGTCAATAAAGTTTCCCCTTCCTGGGACAATGAATTCACGGTGTTCTTATTTCAATTTCCAGGAGTGTATATTATATTAGAACTGACATGTGATTACATTTTCACGCAATTTAGGTGCATAGATCCTGAGAAATCAGTACCCAGAACAACCAGCTCTGGCCGTAATAACGGCCTTGATAAGCCAGAGCATTGAATCAAACAGAGCTTGGATGGCGTGTACAGGTACAGCTGCCCATGCAGCTTCAACACGATACCACAATTGATCAAGAGTAGTGACTGGCATATTGTGACGAGCCAGTTGCTCGACCACCATTGACCAGACGTTTTCAATTGGTGAGAGATCTGGAGAATGTGCTGGCCAGAGCAGCAGTCGAACATTTTTTGTATCCAGAAAGGCCCGTACAGGACCTGCAACATGCGATCGTGCATTAGCCTACTGAAATGTAGGGTTTCGCAGGGATCTACATCTACATCTACATCCATACTCCGCAAGCCACCTGACGGTGTGTGGCGGAGGGTACCCTGAGTACCTCTATCGGTTCTCCCTTCTTTTCCAGTCTCGTATTGTTCGTGGAAAGAAGGGTTGTCTGTATGCTTCTGTGTGGGCTCTAATCTCTCTGATTTTATCCTCATGGTCTCTTCGCGAGATATATGTAGGAGGGAGCAATATACTGCTTGACTCTTCGGTGATGGTACGTTCTCGAAACTTTAACAAAAGCCCGTACCGAGCTACTGAGCGTCTCTCCTGCAGAGTCTTCCACTGGAGTTTATCTATCATCTCCGTAACGCTTTCGCGATTACTAAATGATCCTGTAACGAAGCGCGCTGCTCTCCGTTGGATCTTCTCTATCTCTTCTATCAACCCTATCTGGTACGGATCCCACACCGCTGAGCAGTATTCAAGCAGTGGGCGAACAAGCGTACTGTAACCTACTTCCTTTGTTTTCGGATTGCATTTCCTTAGGATTCTTCCAATGAATCTCAGTCTGGCATCTGCTTTACCGACGATCAACTTTATATGATCATTCCATTTTAAATCACTCCTAATGCGTACTCCCAGATAATTTATGGAATTGACTGCTTCCAGTTGCTGACCTGCTATTTTGTAGCTAAATGATAAGGGATCTTTCTTTCTATGTATTCGCAGCACATTACAGTTGTCTACATTGAGATTCAATTGCCATTCCCTGCACCATGCGTCAATTCGCTGCAGATCCTCCTGCATTTCAGTACAATTTTCCATTATTACAACCTCTCGATACACCACAGCATCATCTGCAAAAAGCCTCAGTGAACTTCCGATGTCCTCCACCAGGTCATTTATGTATATTGTGAACGGCAACGGTCCCATGACACTCCCCTGTGGCACACCTGAAATCACTCTTACTTCGGAAGACTTCTCTCCATTGAGAATGACATGCTGCGTTCTGTTATCTAGGAACTCCTCAATCCAATCACACAATTGGTCTGATAGTCCATATGCTCTTACTTTGTTCATTAAACGACTGTGGGGCACTGTATCGAACGCCTTGCGGAAGTCAAGAAACACGGCATCTACCTGTGAACCCGTGTCTATGGCCCTCTGAGTCTCGTGGACGAATAGCGCGAGCTGGGTTTCACACGACCGTCTTTTTCGAAACCCATGCTGATTCCTACAGAGTAGATTTCTAGTCTCCAGGAAAGTCATTATACTCGAACGTAATATATGTTCCAACATTCTACAACTGATCGACGTTAGAGATATAGGTCTATAGTTCTGCACATCTGTTCGACGTCCCTTCTTGAAAACGGGGATGACCTGTGGCCTTTTCCAATCCTTTGGAACGCTACGCTCTTCTAGAGACCTACGGTACACCGCTGCAATAAGGGGGGTAAGTTCCTTCGCGTACTCTGTGTAAAATCGAACTGGTATCCCATCAGGTCCAGCGGTCTTTCCGCTTTTGAACGATTTTAATTGTTTCTCTATCCCTCTGTCATCTATTTCGACATCTACCATTTTGTCATCTGTGCGACAATATAGAGAAGGAACTACAGTGCAGTCTTCTTCTGTGAAACAGCTTTGGAAAAAGACATTTAGTATTTCGGCCTTTAGTCAGTCATCCTCTGTTTCAGTACTATTTTGGTCACAGAGTGTCTGGACATTTTGTTTTGCCGGCCGGGGTGGCCGAGCGGTTCTAGGTGCAACAGTCTGGAATCGCGCGACTGCTACGGTCGCAGGTTCGAATCCTGCCTCGGGCATGGATGTGTGTGATGTCCTTAGGTTAGTTAGGTTTAAGTAGTTCTAAGTTCTAGGGGACTGATGACCTTAGAAGTTAAGTCCCATAGCGCTCAGAGGCATTTGACATTTTGTTTTGATACACCTACCGCTTTGACATAAGACCAGAATTTCTTAGGGTTTTCTGCCAAGTCAGTACATAGAACTTTACTTTCGAATTCATTGAACACCTATCGCATAGCCCTCTTCACACTACATTTCGCTTCGCGTAATTTTTGTTTGTCTGCAAGACTTTGGCTATGTTTATGTTTGCTGTGAAGTTCCCTTTGCTTCCGCAGCAGTTTTCTAGCTCGGTTGTTGTACCACGGTGGCTCTTTTCCATCTCTTACGATCTTGCTTGGCACATACTCATCTAACGCATATTGTACGATGGTTTTGAACTTTGTCCACTGATCCTCAACACTATCTGTACTTGAGACAAAACTTTTGTGTTGAGCCGTCAGGTACTCTGTAATCTGGTGTCACTTTTGCTAAACAGAAAAATCTTCCTACCTTTTTTAATATTTCTATTTACGGCTGAAATCATCGATGCCGTAACCGCTTTATGATCGCTGATTCCCTGTTCTGCGTTAACTGTTTCAAATAGTTCGGGTCTGTTTGTCACCAGAAGGTCTAATATGTTATCGCCACGAGTCGGTTCTCTGTTTAACTGCTCAAGGTAGTTTTCAGATAAAGCACTTAAAAAAATTTCACTGGATTCTTTGTCCCTGCCACCCGTTATGAACGTTTGAGTCTCCCAGTCTATATCCGGCAAATTAAAATCTCCACCCAGAACTAAAAACATGGTGGGGAAATCTACTCGAAGTATTTTCCAAATTATCCTTCAGGTGCTCAGCCACAACAGCTGCTGAGCCAGGGGGCCTATAAAGACATCCATCGAATGAAGAGCACAACCACGGGTCGTGACACATCTGAAATGTAACGTCCACTGTACAAAGTGCCGTCAATGCGAACAAGAGGTGACCGAGACGTGTAGCCAATCGCACCCCATACCATCACGCCGGGTGATACACTAGTGTGGTGATGACGAATACACGCTTCCGATGTGCGTTCACCGGGATGTCGCCAAGAACGGATGCGACCATCGTGATGCTATAAACAGAACCTGTATTCATCCGAAAAAATGACGTTTTGCCATTCGTGCACCCAGGTTCGTCGTTGAGTGCACCATCGCAGGCACTCCTGTCTGTGGTGTAGCGTCAAGGGTAACCGCAGCCATGGTCTCCTAACTGATAGTCCATGCTGCTGCAAACGTCGTCGAACTGTTCGTGCAGATGGTTGTTGTCTTGCAAACGTCCCCATCTGTTGACTCAGGGATCGAGACGTGGCTGCACGATCCGTTACAGCCTTGCGGATAAGATGCCTGTCATCTCGACTGCTAGTAATACGAGGCCGTTGGGATCCAGCACAGCGTTCCGTATCACCCTCCTGAACCCACCGATTCCATATTCTGCTAGCAGTCATTGGATCTCGACCAACGCGAGCAGCAATGTCGCGATACGATAAACCGCAATCGCGATAGGCTACAATCAGACCTTTATCAAAGTCGGAAACGTGATGGTACGCATTTCTCCTCCTTACAAGAGGCATCACAACAACGTTTCACCAGGCAACGCCGGTCAACTGCTGTTTGTGTATGAGAAATCGGTTGGAAACTTTCCTCATGTCAGCAAGTTGTAGGTGTCGCCACCGGCGCCAACCTTGTGTGAATGCTCTGAAAAGCTAATCATTTGCATATCACAGCATCTTCTTCCTGTCGGTTAAATTTCGCGTCTGTAGCACATCTTCGTGGTGTAGCAATTTTAATGGCCAGTAGTGTACATATTGATCAGCCAGAACCTATCTAATGGCCGATATGTCCACCTTTGGCACGTATAACAGTGGCGACGCGTCGTGGTGTGGAAGCAATGAGGCCTTGGTAGGTCGCTGGATGCAGTTGGTACCACATCTGCACATACAAGTCACCTAACTCCCGTAAATACCGGAGAGGGGGGCCATGAGCTCTGACGCCACATTCAATCACATCCCAGATGAGTTCGATAAGGTTCAGATCTGGCGAGTTGAGGGGGCAGAACGTCAATTGGAACTCATCACTGTGGCCCTCGAACCATGCCATCTTACTCCTGACCTTGTGACATGGCGCATTATCTTTTTGCAAAAAGCCATTGCCATCGGGAAACATGGTCGTCATGAAGGAGTGTAATGGTCTGCAACCAGTGTACGACACTCCTCGCCCCCTCATGATGTATTGCACATGCTGCACTGGACCCATGGATGCACACGTGAATGTTCCCCAGACCATAATGGAACCGACGCTAGCTTGTCTCCGTCCCGCAGGACAGGTGTTAAGGAGCTGTTCCCTTGGAAGACGATGGATTCGCGCCGTCCCATCAGCAGCCACTGCGCCAACGTCCAGTGCCTATGGTCACGTCCCCATTTCAATCATAGTTGCCAAATCGTGGTGATAACATTGGCACATGCGTGGGTCGTCGGCTGCGGACGCCCATAGTGAGGAGTGTTCAGACGCACTTGTACTCTGCCCAGCATTAAAATCTGATATTAGTTCCACCACAGTTCACCGCCTCTCCTGTTTTACCGGTCTGTCCAGCCTACGACGACGGATATGTGTAATGAGGGGTCGCTGCCCAACTCCACGACGTTTAGACATTGTTTCACCTTGGTTTCGCCACGCTTTGAAGATACTCACCACAGCATCTCTTCGAACACCCGACAAGTCGTGCAGTTTCCGAAATGCACGTGCCGAGTCTGCGGGTCATCACAGTCTGTCCACGGTCAAACTCAGATACTACATGCACCGTGTGTGTGTGTGTGTGTGTGTGTGTGTGTGTGTGTGTGTGTGTGTAGCAGTCATTCTTCCCCAGGTGACATTGCTATCGCCCGAATGGGTTTGTATCGATAGTAGGTCAGTGGTCAAATGTTTTGGCCGATCAGCATATAGTAGGGGGTGAGCATTAATAAAACCGGCAAACTGCAGTGACGGATTCCTGACTGGAAATTGAGGAAAAAAGGGTATTATGAACATATGTCCGGAAATGCAGAGTTCCTCTGTCCACGTGCCGAGTGTTCCTTGTGTGTTGCAGGCTATTCGACTGACGCAGCGTATTGTAAGCAGCAGAATGGTCCGGTATTGAGTTGGGAACAAACCGAGATGGTGTTTGTGTAGACCAACCAGATGGAAACGGTCGAGAGGCAACACTTCTATACGTAAAGAAGTACACTCATTGACGTCAACAACGTCATACAACATTTCAAGCCCTTTTTGGGCGTTTGTGCGAACATGGATCCTTTCAGACTGACGATCGTGTAGGGAGGCGGCGGACTCTACGTACACCACATTTGGAGGGCCAGGTTCTACAGGATATTGAGACGAACCACAGTACAAGATCCAGGCAAGTGGGCCACCAACATGATATTAGCCAAAGTAAGATTACGTGTATGCTGCATACACACCGCTGCTATACCCATCACCTGCAATCCCATGGAGACGACATTGAACGTCTGTTGTGAATTGGATGCGACGCAGCTCTGTACTGTGTTCCAGGACGATTTGTTGTCGTTGCACGCACACCGATCATTACTGGACACATGTTCATAGGAAGCTTTCTCCACCATTTCCTCTTAGGACACCGTCCGTGCAGCTTGTCGGTTTCATTAATATTCGCCCTATATATATAAGCTGATTCTTTCAAGCAACCAGCCACTATTGACAGTGCCATTTATTGACATAAATAGTGCTCTAACTAGTTTCGCCTGTTCACAGTTTGATGCACATTTGTTGAAGTTTACATAAGTTTTTGGCTCTTTACTTCCCCTTCTGTCGAAATATTCTTGGTATAGTGGTGTCCTACCGTAAGAAACAATGTTAGAAACGACCTGTTTAAACGTAACTATCCTTCACAACGATCGAACACAATGTAAACAAACATTTAGGACCTAGTAGTTGTAGTAGTTATATTTCACTTACTTTGAAACTTTGCACTGGAATTACGTTGAATGGGTTCAGACATATAGCTGACTCAAAAATCGTGTGTAAATCTTGCTTAACAGAGGCCTCGCTTACCCTTCCTAATTTCTATATAATTGGAAAAACTTCTGTCGCAGTTAAAAAAGCTGTGCCCACTCCCCAAAAACTTTTGAGTTATCTCTTCAGACCATCCCAGTCTAGCAGTCTACATGGAGGAGAGCAGGCCTTGACGCATAGCGCTTGGAACTCCATTGCGAAGCATTGCTTAGCATAAACACCATGCACCATCTAGTAATGATGTTTGAAACATTTTCTCCGCAATCTAACATTTGTAATAAGTTAGGGACGTGCAACACAATACAGGGTGTACATAAAGTCCGGGATCAGTTTCCATTATTTATTGCACAAGAACCAAACATTGTACAAATATCATACACATGTCATTTTGAAGAGAAACCCTGAAAGTTTTTTTTCATGTATACTGCCACAGCGTAATTTGGTAATTCGCTGATGGCGCTAGTCGCGAACATGGCGAGTTCAGATGCGGAGCGAGCTCTCTGTGTGTTGGAGCTCGACAAAAACAAGTGTGCTGCAGCTGTTCAACGAATGTTTAGAACCAAGTGTGGTAAGAAGCTACCAACAAGGAAGGCCATTTACCAATGGCATAACAAATTCGTTAAGATGGTTTGCTTGTGCCCGGCAAAGAGAAGCGGACGTCCCAGTGTGAGTGAAGTTAATGTGGAGCGCGAACGAGAGACATTCATAAGGAGTCCAAAGAAATCTGTGCGTCGTGCATACCGTCAACTCGAAATGGCTCCAGTGACAGTGTGTAAAATCCTGCGAGAGAAGCTGTCTGTGAAACCACTCAAATTAGCTAGTGTAGTAGCTCAATGACGACGACAAAGACAAACGTTTTGAGTTTTGTTCGCAGTTGCAACAATTGAATGAGGATGGGGATGGCATTGTTGATCGCTTAATATCTACCAGGCCAGTTTTCACACTAGTGGGAAAGTGAACAGGCATAATAATCGAATGCATCCACAGGAATGCATTGAATTTGAGGGTGATTCCTCAAAGGTAAATGTTTTTTGTGTTTTGTCACGTCGAAAACTGTACGGGCCATTCTTCTTCGCCGAGAGCACTCACTTGATATAACTACTTGGTCATGTTGCAGCAATGGCTGATGCCTTAAATGCAATCGGACTCTCCGTTCATCTTTCAGCAGGATGGGGCTCCACCCCATTTTCGTCGTGAAGCTCGTGGATACCTGAACACGGAGCTGCCGCATCGATGGATCGGCCATGCTACAGAAGGGGACAGCTGTTTCATGAAATGGCCTCTCGGATTACCAGATCTCACTCCGTGTGACTTTTTTCTGTGGGGACACATTGAAGATCTGGTGTATGTACCGCCTCTACTTCGTGATGTAGCATAGCTCTGGGAGAGAATACTCAGTTGACGATGCCATGCTGGGACGGGTATGGCAAGAATTCGATTACCATATTGACGTCTGCCAGGTCACTCATCGTTCGCATATCGAATGTTTGTAAATAAAAATTTTCTCTTCAATATGCAATATGTCGGAAATCTGTACAATGTTTAGTCTATGTGCAATAAATAAGTGAAAGTGTTCGCGGACTTTATGCACACCCTGTACAGAGAACACAATAGCACTGACAATGCGTTTAAAAAAAATGCACTTATAAGGTTTTCGTTTTTTCCGTTTTTCAAACGTTTAGCAACAAAAAATGGCTCTGAGCACTATGGGACTCAACTGCTGTGGTCATAAGTCCCCTAGAACTTAGAACTACTTAAACCTAACTAACCTAAGGACAGCACACAACACCCAGCCATCACGAGGCAGAGAAAATCCCTGACCCCGCCGGGAATCGAACCCGGGAACCCGGGCGTGGGAAGCGAGAACGCTACCGCACGACCACGAGATGCGGGCGTTTAGCAACATGTGGAATGTTGTAATAATGGGTGAAAAATGACGTGCTCAGTAAAAATGTGTTTTATTCAAGTATTAAATCGCGCTTTATTGGGACTCAGTTTATTTGATGTCTCAGCTAAGTAGGCTTCCGTTCTTGCGAAGCACCCAATGTGAATGGGTTCTTCGAGACTGCAGTACGCTCGCGAATTTCTGAGAAGGTAAGAGAAGTGGCGGCCTTCTCGTGTTGGAACCGGCCAGACGAGGCAGCCGACACGCGGTCTGCCCTCGCCGCCTGGGGATGTGGCGGGCCGGGTGTCGGTATTTTTAGAACCCCTGCCACGGACGGCTGCCCGTCACCGTCACCCACCCTGCGCGCTCCTCTCTGCCTTCTGGCTTGCACGGAAACATCCCACGCGTGTGAAGCTGCAGGTTCTGGCTCCTCTCAACGAAATTCCTCCAAAGTATCCAATATCTGTGACCGGGCTGCCGCAGTGGTTGACTCTCTGGGCTCCAATTCGAGGAAAGGGGTCTCAGTCCCTCAGCGTGACTGAAGTTCACGTGGCTTCCCTAGACTACTGTTGTTGTACTTTTGAATACATTATGGGCACAGCAGTGATCAATGTCTTATAAATAATTACTATTAAAAACAGTCTTGATCACGATTTATTTAACAAGGTGACCGGTTTCAACCACTACTGTGGTCATCTTCAGACCTATAAGTTGTATACAAAGCTCTAATTAGAGGGCTACATACATTAAACAAAATACATAAAGTTATAAAGCTATAAAACGTTGAATTACCATTGAGTAGGAACCTCTTTCTGTTGAAGAATCACTACTGGAGAAACCAGTGCACGTCTTACTATATATAATGGAGGCTCCACCCACTTCTGACTGCATGATGTCATTATTAACCAATGAGTTATAAGTCGAATTACAATTTAAAATTTCTTAGTTAAAAGAACATTGTCAAGAATTAGAAATAAATACACACTAAACTTAGCTTATTAAACAGCTATTGTCAATTAAGAAGCGTTAAAAATATTTAAATATGTAGGAAAATGAACTCCTGTTTGGCAGTACATGGGTTGCCCTCTCAAGGCCTGTCAGTGAACCATTTGGAACCACTGACAATAGCTGTTTAATAAGCTAAGTTTAGTGTGTATTTATTTCTAATTCTTGACAATGTTCTTTTAACTAAGAAATTTTAAATTGTAATTCGACTTATAACTCATTGGTTAATAATGACATCATGTAGTCAGAAGTGGGTGGAGCCTCCATTATATATAGTAAGACGTGCACTGGTTTCTCCAGTAGTGATTCTTCAACAGAAAGAGGTTCCTACTCAATGGTAATTCAACGTTTTATAGCTTTATAACTTTATGTACACTCCTGGAAATTGAAATAAGAACACCGTGAATTCATTGTCCCAGGAAGGGGAAACTTTATTGACACATTCCTGGGGTCAGATACATCACATGATCACACTGACAGAACCACAGGCACATAGACACAGGCAACAGAGCATGCACAATGTCGGCACTAGTACAGTGTATATCCACCTTTCGCAGCAATGCAGGCTGCTATTCTCCCATGGAGACGATCGTAGAGATGCTGGATGTAGTCCTGTGGAACGGATTGCCATGCCATTTCCACCTGGCGCCTCAGTTGGACCAGCGTTCGTGCTGGACGTGCAGACCGCGTGAGACGACGCTTCATCCAGTCCCAAACATGCTCAATGGGGGACAGATCCGGAGATCTTGCTGGCCAGGGTAGTTGACTTACACCTTCTAGAGCACGTTGGGTGGCACGGGATACATGCGGACGTGCATTGTCCTGTTGGAACAGCAAGTTCCCTTGCCGGTCTAGGAATGGTAGAACGATGGGTTCGATGACGGTTTGGATGTACCGTGCACTATTCAGTGTCCCCTCGACGATCACCAGTGGTGTACGGCCAGTGTAGGAGATCGCTCCCCACACCATGATGCCGGGTGTTGGCCCTGTGTGCCTCGGTCGTATGCAGTCCTGATTGTGGCGCTCACCTGCACAGCGCCAAACACGCATACGACCATCATTGGCACCAAGGCAGAAGCGACTCTCATCGCTGAAGACGACACGTCTCCATTCGTCCCTCCATTCACGCCTGTCGCGACACCACTGGAGGCGGGCTGCACGATGTTGGGGCGTGAGCGGAAGACGGCCTAACGGTGTGCGGGACCGTAGCCCAGCTTCATGGAGACGGTTGCGAATGGTCCTCGCCGATACCCCAGGAGCAACAGTGTCCCTAATTTGCTGGGAAGTGGCGGTGCGGTCCCCTACGGCACTGCGTAGGATCCTACGGTCTTGGCGTGCATCCGTGCGTCGCTGCGGTCCGGTCCCAGGTCGACGGGCACGTGCACTTTCCGCCGACCACTGGCGACAACGTCGATGTACTGTGGAGACCTCACGCCCCACGTGTTGAGCAATTCGGCGGTACGTCCACCCGGCCTCCCGCATGCCCACTATATGCCCTCGCTCAAAGTCCGTCAACTGCACATACGGTTCACGTCCACGCTGTCGCGGCATGCTACCAGTGTTAAAGACTGCGATGGAGCTCCGTATGCCACGGCAAACTGGCTGACACTGACGGCGGCGGTGCACAAATGCTGCGCAGCTAGCGCCATTCGACGGCCAACACCGCGGTTCCTGGTGTGTCCGCTGTGCCGTGCGTGTGATCATTGTTTGTACAGCCCTCTCGCAGTGTCCGGAGCAAGTATGGTGGGTCTGACACACCGGTGTCAATGCGTTCTTTTTTCCATTTCCAGGAGTGTATTTTGTTTAATGTATGTAGCCCTCTAATTAGAGCTTTGTATACAACTTATAGGTCTGAAGATGACCACAGTAGTGGTTGAAACCGGTCACCTTGTTAAATAAATCGTGATCAAGACTGTTTTTAATAGTAATTACTGTTGTTGTCTTCAGTCCGAACACAGGTTTGATGCTCTTCACACTAGTCTACCACGTCCAAGTCTAACAAAAAGTGCTACAGCATACGTCCACCAGAAAGCCTAGCCTTCGGCCTTCCTCTACAATTTTTGTCCCACACACTTCCCTCCATTACCAAATGAATTGCCTCTTGCTGTCTCAGGATGTGTTGCATCAACCTATCCCTACGTCCGAGTATAATCTTTCCTTTTGATTCAAGAAGTGCCATAAAGGTCTTTCCTCCCCAATTTGACTCAGTACCTCTTCATTGTTACCCAATCATCAAATATTGCCGGCCGGGGTGGCAGAGCGGTTCTAGGCGCTACAGTCTGGAACCACGCGACCGCTACGGTCGCAGGTTCGAATCCTGCCTCGGGCATGGATGTGTATGATGTCCTTAGGTTCGTTAGGTGTAAGTAGTTCTAAGTTCTAGGGAACTAATGACCTCAGAAGTTAAGTCCCGTAGTGCTCAGGTCCGTTTTCATCAAATATTCAGCATTTTGCTGCTTACGTGTCACTTTCGTATAAGGCTATATCCTCACGGGAAAGACTTTTAGACAAGATTTCTTAACAGTTAAATTTATACTAGATGCAGAGGAACCTAGGTTTAGATTTTGACATTTAAATCGAGCGCCTTCCTAGAATCCACAACTCCTATGGATACATTTATATTTTTTTAGACACTTTGTGCAGGGTTGCAGATCGACGGGTTCATGTGATATCGGGGTGGTTTCAGCAACAAACACAAACAATGAGTAATGTTTAATATTATTATTATTTATCAATTTTGTCAGCTAAGAACCATATGAAATAACATGTCTTCTTTCATTTCTCCTTTCTTTCTTTCCAGTAGTTTTTCATACCGTCCCTACGCTTTTCTTTCTTGTGCTCCTGCTGTGCCTGTCTCTTCTTTGTTTCCTCTTGCAAGCCCTTGGAACTTTGCACTTTGCACTTTTTCTGCTATTTCTTCCCCCGTTATTCCCATTTCTTGGAGGTCTGCTTTAACTTTTTTGATCCGTGTCATTAACGTGTTTGAGTTTCCACCAGTAAAGTTAAAAATTCTTTTGTTATCCTTTTTTCATCTAGCCATTTTAGGTGTCCGTGGACTAAAACCCTTCTCTTTCTCATTGTGTCTGATATTGGTCCTCTTTCTTCATAAATTTCTTTATTACGCTTCAATTTCAATTTCCAATTCTCATGTTTTGGTCCCAAGACTTTCCTGTTTATTTTTATTTCCTTCCTTCAAAAAAAAAAAAAAAGTTCAAATGTGTATGAAATCTTATGGAACTTAACAGCCAAGGTCATCAGTCCCTTAGCTTACACACTACTTAACCTAAATTATCCTAAGGACAAACACACACACCCATGCCCGAGGGAGGACTCGAACCTCCACCGGGACCAAGCGCATAGTACATGACTGCTGCGCCTTAGACCGCTCGGCTAATCCTGCGCGGCTTTCCTTCCTTCCTATTTCACCTAACTGTTTGGCTGTATTTATCGAAAGCCACCCTGAAGCATAAAGACATTCTGCTCTAGTGACACTGTTGTACTGGCAGAGCTTTTCATTTTTGGAAATAGATTTCTTTTTATACAGGTCTTTGACTAGTTGAAAAGTCAACTCCACTTTACACGTAGTTTACAATTTAGCCTCTTCGTCCAAAGCATTTGGTTTTATTATTTCATCTAGATATTTAAATTTTATAGTCTCTCTTATTTTTCCAGAATCAGTTGCCATGTATCTCGATGCCTTCTTCGCATCTGTCATGTACTCTCTTTTTTTCTTTTTTTTCAGAAGATGTACGTAGGCTTCTCTGTCTCTTCTATAAGAGTTGCTGCATTGTTGTATTGTCTGTAGATTCAGCCGAGATGGAAAGATCGCCTGCAAAAGCCAGTATATCAAAATTCAAATTATCTTTAAATTTCTTCTTCTTATTTTCTTCCATACCTTTTCTGGTACACAGCTGAATAGCAGCGGTGACAATCCACCTCCTTGTCTTACCGCAGTTCTGATCTTAAAAGCAGTGGAGGTTTCACAAAAAATTTAATTTTGTATTTTGTATTTGTGAGTGTGTTTTTGTGGTTGCCACTGTTTTGTTGTCAGCTCCAAATTGTTTTAAGGTGTTGAATAATATTTCTCTATCAATCGAATCATATTATATAAATGCTTTTGGATTCTATTCTTCTTGACATTATTATAAATTTCAGATTATTAATATTATAAGCCTTCAGCACAAAATAGAAATAGGTCTCTGCTCTATTTCAGTGTAGCCATCACACTGATACTTAGAAGACGAGTATACGCGGTGTTATACCAAACCACCGCCTGTTGCTCCCGCCAATTTGCCACTAACTGCCGTAATTGACTGAAAAACTCCAGTCTTCAAATGAGACAGCTTTGTTTTGTCATAGTGGCTCGCGCCGTCATTCGTATGGCGCCAGCCAGGCCCTACGTCACCATTACGGAGTGTCTTTAGAACCAAATTATCGTTTATACAATTTTAAACGACACTGAAGGCCAATTTTCCCCATGATTCAGTGGATCAAAACAGAATTCGAAGTCCCTCACACTTTGCCAGTTCTGCTCGCATGTAAATCATGTTTAGAATATTGTGATTGAGCAGGGTTGACACAGGAGTAGAAGAGCTAAAAACTTGCAGAAACAGAAATCGCTATAAACTCTGTTAAAATGAAAATTGAGCACAATGTTGTTAATACGCATATCAGATGATTGCATCTGATTTGTCGATTACGTATCTGAACTTAGATTTTGTTAAGGCAAAGCATTTCGAAAGTTATTGATGCATTAGCGATGTTGGCCTATCAGCAACAAATAATCTTGAGCTAATAACAAGCATCAAAACGGATACTGGGATTAGTGAACACAGGGTTGCCGTAGCGAGACTGAATAACGTAGCGCCCAAATCTTCAAAAACCAAACGAAAACTATACCCATTCAAAAAGCAGATAACAATTCACTTGTCGCCTTCCTGAGAGACAATCTCCACTCCTTCCAAATTAATAATGCAATTGCAGATCAGATGTGGCTTCAATTCAAATTAATAATATCCACAGCAATTGAGAGATTTATACCAAATAAATTAACAGACGACGGAGCTGATCCCATTGGTATACAGAACAGGTCAGAACACTGTTGCAGAAACAACGAAAAGAAGCATGCCAAATTCAAACGAACACAAAATCCCCAAGATTGACGATCTTTTACAGAAGCTCGAAATTTAGCGTGGACTTCAATGCGAGATGCTTATAATAGTTTTCCACAGCGAAACATCTCAAAACATTCAAATAACTTCCGTGCTCTCTTCCTTGTCAAAAAACAGAAGGACGGAGTCAATGCTACCTCACCTGCGAATTCATAGTCTCACTATCGATAGCTCTGACTTTGGTCATCTTTGGTGGCACTAATGTTCACTGTGTGTGTTATCTTTCCTGCTTCAGTCCGAGAACCGAGGTTTTAAATTTGCATGTACGCCGCCTGTCTGTTGCAGTTTGCCTTGAAAATGGCGGGGTGTTCTCCTGCCGAAATATCGGCGGTCGCTGAAAGTGTTACCTGGCTGAATTCCCGGAAGTTATTTGAAAGTTGTATACGCCAGGAGAAACTCAGGTCTCATCTCAAAACATAGCAGAAAATCCAAAGAGATTCTAGTCGTATGTAAAGTATGCTAGCGGCAATGCCTTCTCTTCGCGATTCCATTGGATATATTATCGATGACAGTGCTGCTAAAGCAGTTACTAAACACAACCTTCCGAAATTCCTTCATCAAAAAAGACAAAATAAATTTTCCAGAATTCGAATCAAGAACAGCTACCTCAGTGAGTAACTTAGAAGCAGATGTCCTTGGAATAGTGAAGGCAACTTAAATCACGTAATAAAAGTACTCCGGCCCAGACGGTAACCCAGTTCGGTTCCTTCCAGAATATGCTGATGCAATAGCTCCATACTTAACAATCGTACACTCCTGGAAATGGAAAAAAGAACGCATTGACACCGGTGTGTCAGACCCACCATACTTGCTCCGGACACTGCGAGAGGGCTGTACAAGCAATGATCACACGCACGGCACAGCGGACACACCAGGAACCGCGGTGTTGGCCGTCGAATGGCGCTAGCTGCGCAGCATTTGTGCACCGCCGCCGTCAGTGTCAGCCAGTTTGCCGTGGCATACGGAGCTCCATCGCAGTCTTTAACACTGGTAGCATGCCGCGACAGCGTGGACGTGAACCGTATGTGCAGTTGACGGACTTTGAGCGAGGGCATATAGTGGGCATGCGGGAGGCCGGGTGGACGTACCGCCGAATTGCTCAACACGTGGGGCGTGAGGTCTCCACAGCACATCGATGTTGTCGCCAGTGGTCGACGGAAGGTGCACGTGCCCGTCGACCTGGGACCGGACCGCAGCGACGCACGGATGCACGCCAAGACCGTAGGATCCTACGCAGTGCCGTAGGGGACCGCACCGCCACTTCCCAGCAAATTAGGGACACTGTTGCTCCTGGGGTATCGGCGAGGACCATTCGCAACCGTCTCCATGAAGCTGGGCTACGGTCCCGCACACCGTTAGGCCGTCTTCCGCTCACGCCCCAACATCGTGCAGCCCGCCTCCAGTGGTGTCGCGACAGGCGTGAATGGAGGGACGAATGGAGACGTGTCGTCTTCAGCGATGAGAGTCGCTTCTGCCTTGGTGCCAATGATGGTCGTATGCATGTTTGGCGCCGTGCAGGTGAGCGCCACAATCAGGACTGCATACGACCGAGGCACACAGGGCCAACACCCGGCATCATGGTGTGGGGAGCGATCTCCTACACTGGCCATACACCACTGGTGATCGTCGAGGGGACACTGAATAGTGCACGGTACATCCAAACCGTCATCGAACCCATCGTTCTACCATTCCTAGACCGGCAAGGGAACTTGCTGTTCCAACAGGACAATGCACGTCCGCATGTATCCCGTGCCACCCAACGTGCTCTAGAAGGTGTAAGTCAACTACCCTGGCCAGCAAGATCTCCGGATCTGTCCCCCATTGAGCATGTTTGGGACTGGATGAAGCGTCGTCTCACGCGGTCTGCACGTCCAGCACGAACGCTGGTCCAACTGAGGCGCCAGGTGGAAATGGCATGGCAAGCCGTTCCACAGGACTACATCCAGCATCTCTACGATCGTCTCCATGGGAGAATAGCAGCCTGCATTGCTGCGAAAGGTGGATATACGCTGTACTAGTGCCGACATTGTGCATGCTCTGTTGCCTGTGTCTATGTGCCTGTGGTTCTGTCAGTGTGATCATGTGATGTATCTGACCCCAGGAATGTGTCAATAAAGTTTCCCCTTCCTGGGACAATGAATTCACGGTGTTCTTATTTCAATTTCCAGGAGTGTATATAACTGCGCGCTTGACAAATGATCCATACTCAAAGACTGGCAAGTTGCACAGATCACATCAATATTCAGGAAAGGCAATAGGTGTAATCCACTAAATTACAGGCCGTCGATAAACAGCAGAATTTTGGAAGATATATTGTGTTCTAACATTATGAATTACCTCGAAAAGAACGGTCTATTGACACACAGTCAACACGGATTTAAAAAGCATCGTTCTTGTGAAACACAATTAGCTCTTTACTCACATGAAATGTGATTTCGTATTTCTAGGTTTCCAGAAGGCTTTTTGACTCTGAATCTCACAAACGGCTTTTAATCAAATTGCGTGCTTATGGAACATAGTCTCAGTTATGCGAATAGATTCGTGGTATCCGATCAGAGAGGCCACAGTTCGTAGTAATTGAAGAAAAGTCATCGAGTAAAACAGAAGTGATTTCTGGCGTCCCCCAAGGTAGAGTTATTGGCCCTCTTCTGTTCATTGTCTATAAAAACGGTTTAGGGTACCATCTGGGCCCCACTCTTAAGTTGTTTGCAGATGATGCCGTCGTTTATCGTCTACTAAACCCATCAGATGATCATAACAAATTGCGAAATGATGTAGAAGAGACGTCTGGATGGTGTGAGAATTGGCAATTGACCGTAAATAATGAAAAGTGTGTCTTTATCCACATGAGTGCTAAAAGGAATCCGTGAAACTTCAGTTACACGATAAATCAATCAAAAAGCAGGAAAGTCAACTAAATACATAGGAATTACAAATACAAACAATTTAAATTGGAAAGAATACGTAGAAAGTGTTGTGGGGAAGGCGAACCAAAGACTGCGTTTCATTGGCAGAACACTTAGAAAATGCAACAGATCTACTAAGGAGACTGCCTACACTACGCTTGTCCGTCCTCTTTAGGGATACTGCTGCGCTGTATGTGATCCTTACCAGGTGGGATTAACGGAGTACATCGAGAAAGTTCAAAGAAAGGCAGCACGTTCTGTATTGTGGGGAAAAGGGAGAGAGTGTCACGGACATGATACAGGATTTGAGATGAACATCATTAAAACAAAGGCGTTTTTCGTTGCGGCAGGATCGTCTCACGAAATTTCAGTCACCAATCTTCTCCGAAAGCGAAAATATTTTGTTGGCGCCGAGGTACATAGGGAGATACGTTCATCATAATAAAATGTGGGAGATCAAAGCTCGCAGGAGCGCTGTTCGAGAGTGGAATAACAGAGCATTATTGTGAAGATGGTTCGATGAATCTTCTGCCGGGCTCTTAAGTATGATTGGCAGAATATCCAGGTAAATGTAGATGTAGCTCTTTAATTAGCGAATATCAATTGAGACACCGTGTTTTATTAGGTTGATGCGTAAGTTCATAACCTTTTTCCACAAGTTTAATAAACCCAACAGATACACGTAACAGAAACTTTAGTCATCAATAATATAGTCTCCATCATTATTTACAACAGTCTGCCAATGCTGGGGTAAGCTTTTGCTGCCGCGACTGTAGAAATCCCGTAGTTTTGAGACAAAGAACTCGTAGAGTCATGTTTGGAGCGCATTTTCATCCGTACGGGAATTTCCTTAAGGGTTGTTCGATAGGGAAGGGAAAAAGTGAAAATATGAGGACGCAAGTTCATGTGAATAAGGTGGGTGCAGAATAACATCCCAACCCACCTTCTGTGTAGCGTTTTTCTTCAGTCTGGCAGAATGCGAGCAGGCGTTATCGTGGAATAGCATCACTTCACGCAGTCTTCCTGATCGTTGTTCTTGGACTGCCTGTGCAAGACATCTCAGTTGCTGACAATAAATGTCAGCAGTGGTAGTTACACCTCGGGGAAGCAATTTATAGTACACCGCACCGTCGCTGTTCCACCAGATGCGCAACATTATATGTTTTAGCTGCGCGCATGTCTTTGTATGGGGAGTTGTTTGGTCTCAACCGTTCCTTTGTTTTCCTTATGATAGCATAAAGACACCGTTTCTTGTCACAAGTAACGATACAGGATAGGAATGGTAGGTGTTCACGAGCCTATTGACGACCAGCAAGCAGAGATGCACTAGGGCCGCTCGCTGATTGTTGAGATTTTGGCTTAGAGCATACGGTACCCATATACCCATTTTTGAACCTTTCCCATTGCATGGAAATGTCTCACGACGGAGGAGTGATTACAGTTCATCACTTTGCCAGTTCTAGAGTATACTGATTTGGATCATTGTGGGTTTATGCGTTTAAATGATCTTCATCAAACGCCATAGGTCTTCCTGACCATGGAGAGTCACTAATGTCAAAAAGATCCTCCTTAAAACGAGAAAATCATTTTCTTGCCTTGCTCTGTCCAGTGGCATTATCGCCGAACATGGCGCAAATATTTCTCGCTGTCTCTGCTTCAGTCACCCCTCTATTGAACCCAAACGGAAGAAGACGTCTGTAATGCTCCGATTTCTCCACTTGGCAATCCATTTTCGATCGTCCACAGCTCCAGTCACTGACTCCAAATGACAGAAAGAGAATACGAAAAATAAAATAGCAACAGTAAATTACGAATAAAAAATGACAATCAATAAATAAACCCATAGCAACCGGAATATCAACATGCAAAACAAAAAAGGTACCAACTAATGCACCAATCTAATAGGTGAAACAAATTACTTATGCCGAGGTACTTTGACGTCGGTCTCCGGCTGTGATACGTCAAGTGAGCCGACCGCTGTGGCTGAGCGGTTCTAGACGCTTCAGTCCGGAACCGCACTGCTGCTTCGGCCGCAGGTTCGAATCCTGTCTCTGGCATGGATGTGTGTGATGTCCTTATGTTAGTTAGGTTTAAGTAGTTCTAAGTCTAGGGGACTGATGACCTCAGGTGTTAAGTCCCAAAGTGCTTAGAGCCATTTTTGAACCTCAAGTGGTTCAGAATGTTTTTTAGAGAACGTGTGAAACAGTAAGCTGTGCTGTGCTCTCGTATCATTTGTCATGGAATTAGTTCATGTTAGCTGTCACCCACAATATTTATTGTGCGAATTGTAGGCGGTTCTAATTTCCAGTGTTTGTTAGTAACTTTGGGGATTATATCTAAAAATGAAACCAAATGTGAACTCTTGAAACAAGTGATGGAGGCTGATTAACTAAATATAAGTGTCATTCGATATCAATAACACCCACGGTAAGACCTAACGTAACATCTTTGCGTTTAAAGTAAACGTAGGTAATAAGAGTGCCGTGGAAAGGGACGAGCGCTAGTCACCAGAAGACTTTTATTCTTTGGGCTGTATACTACGGCGCGAGCGTTCTTGACCGTGAGGGGTCCAGTGTGCGTGCGTGACCTTGGCGAGGCGGCGCAGCCGTGGTTGTAATCAGTCGGCGAGCTTCCGGTAATTTGACGCCAGCACTCCGCTTTGTTAGAGCCGACTTTGCGACGCGTGACGTACAGCCCCTTCCGCCCCCACAAATGCTCCTTCCTGTACAAGTCTTCCCCAGCCCCGCCAGCACCTCCGCACGAAGTCCCTGCTATCCCGCCTGCTCGTCTCGAACTGTCAGCAGAAAGTAGTCTGCAGCTGCTTCGTTCATAATAAAGGCTTCGCCCGCGCCACTTCTTCCGCTTCCGAATGTGCTGCAGTCAGTGGGCTTTGAGCAAAAGTTTCATATGGTGTGTTTAACGTGGGACTGAACGTGCCGAAATACCAGAAAATCAAAGCACCTGTAACAAAGCATTTTACTCATATTGCACTAGCATTTGTGAAAGAGTGTGCGATCACATTGGATACCAAACCAAATGTGTGTCTGGAATGAGGATATATTGGCACGGAGTCACAACTGGTGACTACAGTAATACCTTTAACTTCTAACTAGAAGGCATCTCAAGACTAAAAATATCTTTATTTACTTAACATTGCTTACAATTTTGACATCTGCTACCTATTACCTGGGGTCGTACACGATCCAGGCACATTAATGTGACCATCGACTATGTTAGACGTCAACGTGCAGTCATCACTCACAGGGGGCAAGCGGCAGCACTAGCAGTGGAGGTATATAAAACGCGTCGGGGGACGCGGAAAACAGTGCAGTAATTATCCTCGTGCAGAAACGGAGCGATTTATCTGACGTCCAAAAGGTCCCGATTATAGGCGGTTAAAGTATACTGTGCATGGCAAAACGGCGGTATCCAGAACGGGCGAAGAAACAACAGTTGTGCACCACGGACCATAGACGACAGGGGTTAACGATAGGTGCGGAGATGCGTACGGGCGAACAGACGTGCAACTGTAGAGCAACGGAGCGTCCAGATGAACGAAGGGGCTACCAACATTGTCTCCTCGACGACCGTTCACCGACCGTTGCTACATATGGGCCTCCGCAGCATGGTTCAAATGGCTCTGAGTACTATGCGAATTAACTTCTGAGGTCATCAGTCGCCTAGAACGTAGAACTACTTAAACCTAACTAACCTAAGGACATCACACACATCCATGCCCGAGGCAGGATTCGAACCTGCGACCGTAGCGGTCGTTCGGTTCCAGACTGTAGCGCCTAGAACCGCACGGCCACTCCGGCCGGCCGCAGCATGGATCTGGTACATGCTCTCATGCTGACTGCATCGGCGAGGAATCCTGGAATTTGCACGCCAGCATTGCAACTGGACTTCCACTGACTGGCCTTTTCACATGAACCATATTATATGTTCCATCGGAGAGATGTTCGTTGGCGTATACGGCGTGAAAGTTTGAAAGCAAGCACCCTGCAACACCTCTGTTCAGGGGAATGTTTTGGTGGCATTCTTTAGTGGGTCTCTCCATTCTGCAAGGCACAGTGGATCAACACAGCTATGCATATATTCTTGTGGCTCATATCGGCCCCTACATGCAATTCGTGTCTCCTCGGCTCGGTGGTATCTACCAGCAAGACAATGCAACGTGTCACACAGCTCGCGTTGTACGTGCATGGTTCGAAGAGCACCAGGTTGAGTTTACCGTATTCCCTTGGCCACCAGACTGCCCGGATTTAAAACCAATCGGTAATCTGTGGCACCACTTCGATAGAACTGTTCGCGCCATGTATCCTCAACCGAGAATCCTAGCGCATCTGGGTACGGCACAAGAATCGGCATAGCTCCACATCCCTGTCGGTATCTCATTGACACTCTTCCTGCATGTGTCGCAGCGTTCCAGGCTGCAAAAGGTGGTTTGCCAGGCTTTTGAGGGATGGTGACATTAATTTAACTAGACAGTGTATCTTTATATTACTACAGAAAATTGTACACAACTGTTTTGACTATGAATTCAGGATTTGTAATTAAAGCATTTCCATATAATTAGTGAAATTAATTATAAAAGAAATATAAAATGTATAACATTAAATGAAAAGGAACTAAAGCTATGACACTACGTTTGTTAATCATCTACACTACCTTCGTAGCAGATGGCTATAAGTCCCCATTCATTCTGCCGGTTCTGCCACAGTTGGGGTATTGTTGGTCACAATTCCACTGCTTCTGATCGTCCTCTTTGTAGAAATCAATTCTCGGTGATGTCCACTCACCCCTCACTCATAGTATTTACTTCAGAATTATTACTTGCTATTGGATTTCTCTCATACTCTAAATATTTGCTAAGTCCCCTTCCAGTCCCCTGCCTCTTTCACCGGACGCCATTTCAATTTGTGTCTAACAATGTCACTTAGATTACCAATGCTATTTATTTGAGTCCGCAAATGTTCATAGGCCAGGCACTCTAGTGCAATATGGTCTGCTGTATCAATGTCGCCACATGCCCACATATTTGTCGGATGTTTCTTTATGCTGTATAAATATTCAGTGTGGTCCAGTGAATTATGTCACTACATGGATTTACATGGCTCACAAGTATCCTCTCCTTGATGTTCGGAGATATGTCACCTACTCTGCGACCTGTTCAGATATTGTGCATTTGAACTCTGAAGGTAACTCAAGGGTATTACTTCTTCATGTTATTTGTCTCCACTGGAAGTTCCGGGCACTTACGCATTGGGAGTGAAACTGTAGCCATGCGCCACACACAATGAAAATTTTTCCCCTAGAAGTCGTACAGAACAATTGTATATCATCAAGAAAAACTAAATTGAGCGTTGAAGAATATTGTGATTAGTCTTAGAATGCCAGACTGTTTGGAAATTATATATTTATTGTATTTCGTGGGTAAGTACTTTCTCTATCGTGACTGAGCGAAGGCAGCGCTGGTTTGAAGGGAAACAGGCGCACGTTGCTCGTGGACTTTTCGTTGCAGCTCCTCCGAAGTGCTCACGAATTTCCTGTTTGCCGAAATAACTGCATGTGTATTAAAAAGCGTGAAATCACCTGATAACTGGCACCGGTGAATGGCAATTTATCGAACATTAGATCATCACCTAGACAACATGAGCTTGAGCCAGTGACCATGACACTTTTTATTTACACGAATATTACGTAGCTAGCTAGTTCGAGGTAACGCTATAGAAGGCCGTAACATTGTGCCCTGGTTGGAGAGTAGTCGACAGAAGTAGAGGTATAGTCAGATGTGTCACAGGGAAGTGTGTTGAAACCCTTATTGTTCATGCTGTATATTAAGGAGCTAGCAGTAGATATTAATACTAACCTCATACTTTTCACACATGATGACTCCACCGGACCGTCTGTAGAAAAGGCGGACAAACATTCAGTCCCATCTGAATAAGAATTCAAATTGACACAAAGATTGACACCTTGGTTTAAATGTTCAGAAGTAAAAAATTTTGCACTTAACAGAACGTAGTTCAAATGGCTCTGACCACTATGGGACTTAACATCTGAGGTCATCTGTCCCCTAGAACTTAGAACTACTTAAACCTAACTAACCTAAGGACATCACACACATCCATGTCCGAGGCAGGATTCGAACCTGCGACCGTAGCGGTCGCGCGGTTCCAGACTGAAGCGCCTAGAACCGCTCGGCCACAGCCAGAACGTAGTATCCTGTGACTGCAATATTAGTGAGTTACTGTCGGAATCAGTCATCTTATACAAATAACTGGGTATATCAATGCGTAGGGATATGATATGGACCGGTCACATAGTTTCAGTCGTAGATATATGAGGGCTATTCGGAAAGTAAGGAACGATAAGTCGCGAAATGGAAACCACAGTGAAAATCAAAACTGTTTTATTTGCAACAGTTAGCTAGAACTTCCAGCTACTTATCTCCATAGTCGCCGATCCGACTTCGACGTTTGTCGTAGCATTGTACCAACTTTGCAATACCTTCGTTGTAGAAGGCAGTCACCAGTGCTTTCCGGCAATTCTCTACGCTGGTCTACAGCTCGTTGTCTGTGCCAAAAATGTTGTCTTCATAGCCAGCGGTTCATGTGAGCAGATATGAAACTCAGCGGGAGACAATTAGGACTGTATTGTGGGTAATCAAACATTTCCGATTGAAAAGGATGCAGGAGCATCTTCATTGCCTCTGCAGAATGCTGCTGAGAATTGTCTTGAAGAAGAAAACGCACGACAGTTATGTAATGTTGGCTGCATAGCTTCAGGCGAAATTTCTCACCAGGCCCTCGTACTTGGCGGGAGAAACTATTATTCTGGGTATCTTTATGTGCTCCCTGTGTGCTCAGAACTAAAAAGAAAGACGTAATGCGATCGACGGGCATACTAGACACACTGCCCAACGCTCAGAACTAAAAAGAAAGACGTAATGCGATCGACGGGCATACTAGAGAAACTGCCCAACACACCTGTGCAAAACTTCATCGGATTTTCACTGTGGTTTCCACTTCGCGACCGATCGTTCCTTACTTTCCGAATAACCCTCGTAGCAGGGGGCAGACTTCAGTTCATTGGTGGGGTACCTGAAAAATTCAGTCTGTCTGCAAAGAGGGTTCCTTACAAAATGTTTGTGACTGACATGACGTATTGAACGTTTAAAAGGAGGGCAGCACAGATTGTCACAGGTTTGTTTAACCTATGGGAAAGCCTCATGGAGATACTGAAAAACCTGTACTAGCAGACGATTGAAAGTAGACACCAGCAAGGAACAGTATTAAGAGAAAGAATCCAGGACTGTACTACAACCCTACAAAGCAGTTCGAAGATAAGATTACACAATTACAGCTTGCACAGAGACATTTAAACAGTCATTCATTTGAACGGCACGCAACCCTAATATGTGGTACAGCGTACCCTCTGTGATCGACTTGTGCGGTTTGCAAAGTATGTATATAGATGTAGAAACTTAGCAAGTGTCATGCTGCATCTCTACAATCCGTGAAACTGTTACAACTTTACTTGTTACGGGCCCTACTACTCGGCAGAAATCCCTTGCACACAAACTACCCAAAAAGTTTAGCAGCACTCTCATGATTTGCGTAGAAGAAAAATCTTAATGTCAGTATTCTGCTGATCGCTACCTTCGGCCAGCTGTTTAATGTAGAAAAAACTTGTGTTCTCAGTACAGTTCAGTAGACCGCCGGCGTGTCTCTTGTCTACGGGACAGTGCGACTCGTATACGCTGTTGCCTCTGTCAGTATGTCTCGAAGGGTCGTTTGCAGCTTACGCCAGACCCTGTGAGCGCTGTCACGTTGTGAGACACCATAGCGACGTCATTCGAACATTCAGCAGCTGTCGCGGTCCACCAAATGTCGAAGATGTGCCCTTTAATGATAGCCTACGGTCAACAATACCATCTGATGGTTACTACCTCCAAATTATGGATCATAGGGGAATGCAACAGAGCTATGCACTGCGTTATTGGATGTAACTGGAAGGGCTGTCACGAGACAGACAGTACGCTACCGTCTCCAGACGAAGAATTTGGCATCCATTATGAACAACAACCGTAGCCGAGATCGGTAACGAGCGCCTGTGCGGCCGTAGTCGACTCTGAGGTAAAACACTTCGAATCCTGGTAGTGAACCACTATTTGACTCGCAAGGCAAGGTGGGATGGCGGCCTAAAGTTCTTGAGCAACAGTCCTTGTAGCAACGTGATGGATTAAATTCCACCAACGGATGGGGACATTAAGCTCCGTGACAACTTTGGTGCTACCTGAGAGGAGTAGAGAATGTGCTGCTGGTACCGGTTTGATCCTCTCTTTCCCCTTCAGCCGTAAAAGCGTAAACACAAAAACTACACTGTACACACACTCATCGCAGTCATCCACTTGACGCAGATACACACTTGATTTTTTAACACATGTTGGAGGAACAATGACCGTCACTAGGACCTTGCCAGGAGCGGCGATGCGGGATTCCTGCATCTGCTCCCCTGCACTCATTTCCTGAGTGCGGGACCGTCTTATCTTGACTTCTGACCGACCGTATTATCTTGACTTCTGACCGACCGTATTATCTTGACTTCTGACTGATGAACAATAACAACCCCACGCCCCCCTCCCCAGATCCGTGTTGCCCGAAGAGAATGGGCAAGGGAACATTTCTAGTGGAAACTGGATCTGTATCGAGGGTTCTCTTCACCAAAGAGTGAAGGAACTGTCTGACGCCTGACGATCGTCGTTCGCGTCTCAGGCATGTGGTCCCTCGGTTTCAGCACGGGGGAGAGTCGGTCATGTGTGGCCTGATTTCAGGGCTGTGAAGATTGGGACAGGATCCCCCAGCTTATTGTCCAGTTCTGCAGTATGCCAAGGAAGATCAAAGCAACGACTCCATCTCCGATTCCCCCCGCCTCCGATATCTTCAGTTGAATTTGGGTTCGATGTCGAACAGACATTCGTCGAGCTCTATTCTCTCTTCCTATTTATCCTATAATGATGCTACAACGTATGAATATGCCGTGAATAATGAAAATTTGTGCCAGACCAACGCTCTATCCTGGATTGGTTTTTAAGAGCAGTCAACTATTAGGTTATTTGAGCATGTCTACATGCCTGACGCTATTTTTCATTGTCAGTTATCTTTCCACCTGCCATTTCCAAGTATAACCAGATGTTCTCCCATGGAGTATGAAGGAATAACTGCTCTACGTTTTCCATGCAGCTCTAGGGAAACGGAGTCGGTGGACGGCCGTGGATGTATACTTTGAATTAAATTTACTGAAATGGGGTGTTACATCTACATCTACACACACACACTGCGAGCTACTATATCGCGCATGGTGGAGGGTAACTTGTACCGGTATTAGTCGTCCACTTCGCTGTTGCACTCGCAAATGGAGCAAGGGGAAAACGACTGTCTGTATGCCTCCGTAGAGTCATAATTTGTCTTATTTTGTCTTCGTGGTCCTTAATGCGAAATATATGTCTCTGCTAGTCAGTATAGATGAGTCAACGTCAGCAACAGTGAAAAGTCGATTTTAGACTGGAGGAGTGATCAAATAGCCTATAGTTTAGGCCAGGGCCGGCCACGGCGTGCCGAACTTCAGGTTGAGCGGGCCGCGGGTTTGCTCGTTCATTCCCGGAAGTGCTCGGTACAGCGCGACATTTCATTGAGTATTGGGGAGTGGCATTTTTCGGCTGGCACGACTCTCTTCAGTTCGGCAGAATTGTGGTGTCAGCGCTGTTTACCCTTCCGTATTTGTTCTTGGCAGACGGACGTTCACTGGTCTAGAGACTATTCGCACAAAAAGAGTCAATCTAGCGATCTATCGTCATAAACATTTCAAAATGAATGTGAGTGACAGAAGAGAGAGGTCATAATTCTCAGTATGTATAATGCAGTCACATAAGCGAAGTGTACTGCAAATTTTCTTCGAAACTACATTAAATCATGCAGATAGAATTTAAAGACTTATTTGACAATGAAAGAGCAAAAAATTACAACGATCGACAGATGGGCTTTTTTGTTCTGTGCATCAAGAAGCACATTGTGCTAAATTTGCAGGTATGGAGCACTTGAAGAAATCCGTGGTACGAACAATGAAACTTCTGAAGTTGCACGCTTTGTTCCACTGTTAATTGTAACACTTTTTGATGGGACTGAACGAAGGGTATGGAGACTGTGTGTATGTAATACTGCAAAGTACGTTAGTTAAGTCAAGTGGTATGCCTGGAACGATTTTTCGATTTAAAGCCTGCTATTGTTGAATTTATGAAGGAAAAAAAACAGCGCAGGAACTAAAATTAGAACATCCGGAGTGGGTTGCAGACCTCGCCTTTTAAGTGAAGTTGACTGCACACTGCTCACAGTAAAACACTACAAAGTGAAAAACAATTTATTCCTCATTTGATGGACATACACCTAAAAAGAAAATTGCGTTGTGGAACGGACAAATTCTGAAAAAAAAAAACTCCGTCCATCTCCCAAAACTACCTGGCATTAAAGGAAACGCGAGGTCTGAAGGATTCATTATCGCCTTGTGAGAATTACTGGGATAGTTTTCTACGTTTTTGATACTGACAATCTTACACTTGTTTTCGAGACCGTCGCCGTTTCAGTTGAAAGCACTCATGTGCTTGTGCAGATGTAACTGATTGACCTGCAATGTAATTCCCGTTTTTAAAGACAAATCCTTGTACTATTATTAGTTTCTCAATGTCTGAATGATGCTGCTGATTTCTCAATTGAGGTCCAATCAATGAAAAGGCTCTCCAGTTGCTTTTTTAAGAACTTTATTAAGTTCACGCGACCGGTTTCGGCCTTTAATATAAAGGCCATTATCGAGTGCCTCTGAAAGTTATGCTGCAGAAAAGCAACGCCAAATGGATCATTCGTGATAAAAATGGCGCTCTGAAAATGTGTGTGAAAACCTTTTTTCGATTATGAAATTAAATAAGTCACGATTACGTGGGAATCTGAGTGCGGAAATCTGTGAGACAGTTTCCGTCTGTATGTATGCCGACAGTTTGTACCAGACAAAAATTACATTATATCTTCAGTGTGCCAAAAATAATTAATACTGAAAATTTGTTTCGTTTGTGATCTATCTTGCTGATATGTATGAAACGAATTAATATGCAGTACGGGTGCATTGTCATTTAAATAGTGCGTGATCGCCGTTTACCCTCTTCTCTCTTCCGCTTGAACAGCGTGGCGCGGTGGTGTGGGAAATATGCAGTCTCACTAAGCGCAGGCTGTGGGCCGAAGTATTAGCCATCGCTGGTTTAGGCGATTGTAATAGAACCGAGTGATAGTTTAAAGAGAGTAATTTTAGTTTTTCACCATATATATTCATTACATTACAAGTACAGCATTTCTGACCTACTTTTGTTGACATCATTTCATCTCACTGCATTTTTATTGACTTCATCCCCATCAACCATTCATTTCATATTAGGAAATCAACTTCGGTTGAGAAAAAATTGAGATTAAATTTAAGTTACTCATAGCAGATTGAGCCTTCCTTCCTATAATACAGAAACTTTCTGTAGCCCGTGGCATTCACTTTATGAAAAAAGAAGGCAAGGGGCTTATAAAACGTACAGTGAACGAATCACTATCTAAATAGTCATGTGTGATAAAAATTTGTTTATGTGCATGCTGAGAGATATTGAGACGTCCAACATAGTTTTGAACTCAATAAGAAGACCCGAGTTTTCTGCAGCCGTCAGTCGAGTGGAATATGACGCCTCGTAGTAGTAGTAGTAGTAGTAGTAGTAGTGGTGGTGGTAGTAGTAGTAACCGGTCGATCACTTTTACGTGGATATTGCAAATCAAATGGTTCAAATGGCTCTGAGTACTATGGGACTTACCAGCTGAGGTCATCAGTCCCCTAGAACTTAGAACTACGTAAACCTAACTAACCTAAGGACATCACACACATCCATGCTCGAGGCCGGATTCGAACCTGCGACCGTAGCGGTCGCGCGGTTCCAGACTGAAGAGCCTAGAACCGCTCGGCCACCACGGCCGGGCGTGGATATTGCAGTTGACATGTTCTTTGGTACTGAAAACAGAAAACATAATTTTTATTTATAGGTATTTACACACGTACAGGCCTAGTTTGCGCCCGCCGGTGTGGCCTAGAGGTTCTAGGCGCTTCAGTCCGGAACCGCGCTGCTGCTACGGTCGCAGGTTCGAATCCTGCCTCGGACATGGATGTGTGTGATGTCCTTAGGTTAGTTAGGTTTAAGTAGTTGTAAGTCTAGAGGACTGATGACCTCAGATGTCCCATAATAGCCGGCCGCGGTGACCGAGCGGTTCTGTGCGCTTCAGTCCGGAACCGCGCTGCTGCTACGGTCGCAGGTTCGAATCCTGCCTCGGGCATAGATGTGTGTGATGTCCTTAGGTTAGTTAGGTTTTAGTAGTTCTAAGTCTAGGGGATTGATGACCTCAGATGTTAAGTCCCATAGTGCTTAGAGCAATTTGAACCATTTTGTCCCATAGTGCTTAGAGCCACTTGAGCTCTTTAGCCTAATTTTACAAGGATGAAACAGGTAGTTGGCTGTGACCTTTCAAAGGAAGCATCCTGGAATTTGTCAAAAGTGGTTCAGGGAAACCAAGGAGAACTTTAATTTACACCTTGTCTGATCAAACGTATCCGGCCAATATTACTGGACATTAAAATGAAGTGTCTCTATCCTCCATCTTCATGACGGCTTGAAGGGGGTCTGTCAGTGAGGTGTGGAGAAACTGCGGCCCACTCTTCGTCAAGGGTCGGAACCAGAAGAAGCAGTGATGTTGAATTCTGGAATCTGGGGCATAATTGACATTCCAAATTATCCCAAAGGTATTCCGTTGGGTTCTGGTCGAGACTGTGGGCAGACCAGTACATTTCAGGAATGTTATTGTCCACAAACCATTCCCTCACAGAGGCTGTTTTATGACAGGGTGCATTGTCACAATACTGTCAAATGTGTTCAAATTCTTCCGCATTACGCATTTTCTTAAGCGCATTAGGGGGACCAAACCATAACCACCGAGAAACGTCTCCAGACCTTGAAATCAAATCCATACGTCACCGATGACAGGTGATTTATCCAGGCATCTGTGAATCCCAGACCATTCCATCGCATTGCCACAGAGCCTAGCCTTATTCATCACTCCAAATCACTCCAGTGTCTAGTGACGTCTTTCTTGACACCGCCTCAAGTCTCGTGTAGCACTGACTGCAGAAACTTGTGGCTTATGATGAGCTGCTCGACCGCTGTACCCCTTTATTTTTAACTGCCTACGCACAGTCGTTATGCTAACTGGTTTTCTGATAGCGCTTTGGACTTCAAAAGTGATTCCTTCTGCTGATTTTTACAACGAGCCTCCGCGATGCTCGACGGTCCCTGTCCGAGGTCTGCGTGGTCTCGGTTTAGCTGTCGCTACTTCGCGTTTCCAGTTCACAATGACATCACCAACAGATGACTTGGACAGCTTTAGGAGAGTTGAAATCTCCTTAATGGATTTATTACTCAGGTGACTAGTCCAGTTTCGAAGTCACTGAGCCCTCCTGGCTGACCTATTCTGCTTCTATACTGACAACACAGTCCGGCTCGCCTCATTTTGTACAGGCGGGTCCTCCTCTCCTGACATGTAGCGCCGCATTGCTTATGGGTGTCCACATGCTTTTGATCAGATAGTTACATACAATTTTTCTGTCTGTATGTAAAGGCTAACTTCAGGAACTACTGTAGCGATTTTATTAATAGATTATTAGTTATTCCGGGAGTAAGTTATGGCGGTAGAGCACAGTATGGGCTTGTTCACATCTCGTTTCTGTTCTTTTGTCAGCTTTAAAGGCCTCAATATAGCCGCTGTTTCTTTTAGAGCACTCACTCGTCAGATGTATCTTTACTTCTGGAGTAACAAATATGGACTAAAGCCCCGACGATTTCGAGATTGTTAGTAACGAATTCTCCCTGTCGTCGTAGGTTACGGCAATCACACGCTGCTGAGGTGCGACGCAGTCACTTGTCTGTATTGTATAGAACTAACAAAGGAATTGCAGGTAATGCAGAGGTGACGCGACGTGCGTGAGCACTGCAGTCGTGGGAACGTCACTTTCTCAGTCCTACCGAGCGAGGTGGCGCAGTAGTAAGCACACTGGACTCCCATTCGGGAGGACGACGGTTCAAACCCGTCTCTGGCCATCCTGATATAGGTTTTCCATGATTTCCCTAAATGGTTTCAGGCAAATGCCGGGATGGTTCCTTTGAAAGGGCACGGCCAATTTCCTTCCCAGTCCTTCCCTAATCCGAGTTTGTGCTCCGTCTTTAATGACCCCGTTGTCGACGGGACGTTAAACACCAATCTCCTCCTCTCAGTCCTAGATGACAGCAGTTAACCTAAATGTCTGTGCTTTATACGATAATGGGAGTAGCATAATTGTACGGAACAGCTAAAGACTAGTAAGGAAATTGCTAAAAAAAAAAAAAAAGAATAAAAAGGGATACGACAAGTTGGAGAAGTTCATTAGCACTAAAAAGCTTTCAAATATTTGTGTGTTACCTGTTAGCATACAACTGAAGAATAACTATTGCCAAGGTATCTAGGCAGTATTACTAGAATGTATGAAAAAATTTCACTATTGTTTTTCATGTTAAAAAAATGGTTCAAATGGCTCTGAGCACTATGGGACTCAACTGCTGAGGTCATTAGTCCACTAGAACTTAGAACTAGTTAAACCTAACTAACCTAAGGACATCACACACATCCATGCCTGAGGCAGGATTCGAACCTGCGACCGTAGAGGTCTCGCGGTTCCAGACTGCAGTGCTTAGAACCGCATGGCCACTTCGGCTGGCATTTTCGTGTTAATAAATGGCTGTAAGGACTATGGAACTTAACATCTGAGGTCATCAGTTCCCTAGACTTGGAACTAATTAAACCTAACTAACCTAAGGACATTACACACAACCATGCCCGAGGCAGGATTCGAACCTGCGACTGTAGCAGCAGCGCGGTTCCGGACTGAAGCGCCTAGAACCGCTCGGTCATCGCGGCTGGCTCGTGTTAATAGTGTAGACATTTCACTGTACCGTTTCTGAAATTCCGTAATAGATCCACGCTACAGTTCTGTGTTTGCCCTCAATATACACTTTTGGTACAATATATCCTCTCCTCAACTCCACCCACCTCTCTCCCCCTCCTCCCGGTTCTCCCCCCCCCCCCCCCCCCCGCGTACACACAAAATCAATGTGTTTCAATGTTTCCAGACTAAATGCAATTTTCCGATTTGCTACAAGTACATGCAAATCTGCCACTTGCTTTGACCAACAGTAAACCTCCGCAATTATTTTGTTTTATGTTCTCAAGCATTGAAGTCGGTGCTATTGAAAATGCATTAGCGGCTCTGGTTGTGTCTCATTAATACTCTGCAGAGGACGCACCCCGGACGGATGTACCGCAGGTATAATATGGAGCGACTCGATCTCTGGCCGACAGTGGCCGGAAGTCGGTAGCGATAGATAGGCCTCGTCACGTGTCTCCTAAAGTGGCGGCGTATGCGTAACGTTGACTGAGGCTCGGGAGCGTAGGTTGGCTGCGTGCGGCGTTTACCGCCCAGCTGTGAAGCAAGGCCAGCAAAATGAGTAAATATGTTGATGTAGGACGCAGTAGGAGAAGAAGAGTGATAATTTCTTGTGTGTGTGTGTGTTGGGGAGAGAGAGAGAGAGAGAGAGAGAGAGAGAGAGAGTCCATTTCCTTCGGACTAGGTAACAATAAGAGAAGCACCCACAAACCTGAATTCTTCAGACTGAAAAATGTCTCTATTGTACCAACACCAAAGGCGAATGTGTCCTGGGTAGTGTTAGGGAAGTAAAATAAGGGAACTAGCTTTTGGGCTTATCTGGCAGCTTCAGAGACATTTTAATCAAAACATATTGACATATTCGCGCGTTTTCACTTGTTAATATTAGTACCCATGCCAGGTAATATAACGCATCTTTTCTAGTAAAGTAAGGTGATACATGTCACGTCGCATAACATTACACATTTCATCTTGTCATTCAGTGTGGCATTTGGAATGTCGTGCAATATGACAACACGTGTCATTAAAGTTTAGGATGCATGCATCCCCAGTCTGGGATACTTTCTATTGTAGATGCATGCTCGCTCTCTGATGCTACCTATTGGAGATGCATCACAGTTTATAGAAGCAATTAAATTTGTGTGTATTTGTTTTTAGACCTCTCACTATACATATAACAGGGGGTGGATCTAAGAGAGCTCACTGATTTGGGGAAATAGGGTAAACTCGTAAAAAAGCGCGAGTATGTCAAGATGTTTTGATGCAAATGTCTTTGAAGTTCCCACATAAGTCGGTAAGATAGTTCCCGTCTCTTACATCCCTAACTCTGCCCAGTGCTGTGATAGGAGCATTATTCATTCTGGTTCCCAACTTTTACTCTACCATAATGTTGATTTTAGACCGCCTTAGCTTGGCAACCAATGTACGTTTTTGTTGACTCGGTTTGGTTGGTTGGTTGATTCGGGCGACTGGACCAAACAGCGAGACCATCGGTCCCGTCGGATTAGGGAAGGATGTGGAAGGAAGTCGGCCGTGCCTTTTCACAGGAACCATCCTGGCATTTGCCTGAAGCGATTTATGGAAATCACGGAAATCCTAAATCAGTATGGCCGGACGCGGGTTTAAACCGTCGTCCTCCCGAATGCGAATACAGTGTGCTAACCACTGCACCCCGTCCGGTTGGTGATTTTCTCTGCTCGGGGACTGGGTGTGTGTGTTGTCCTCATTATTTCACCATCATCATCATTCGTGACAGTGGCTCAACTGCACTGAGTAAAAACATTGGACTGTGTGAAAAATTGTACGGGCGCTGATGACCGCGCAGTTGAGCACCCCACAAAACCAATCATCATCTTAACCACAGCGCCACCTCGCTCGGTGTTGACTCGGCCGACGACTGATCCGGTATAGGTTTTTTTATTGTCTTCCGAACCATTTTGCTTATAGCGTGGCAACGGAATAAGCTTTCACAAAACAAGAGGACGACCATTAATTAATGTATTTGTATACCTTCATACAAAATTTGAACTGATTCGCACCAGTTTGAAACATAGACGTGAGTCTCGCCAAACTTGTTCCAAATGAAGCTAGATTTTTTAAAGCGAATTTTTGTATTTTATCGTAAGAATACATTTTTTATTTATTTGATATACTTTAAACCGTTTCTGCGCATTCAGTTCATGTAAGAACGCGTTTTATCTGCTACATTTACCTCGAATTTAAACCATCGTATCTCGACAACGAATAAAGATTACGGGCTAAAAAAAACGTTGTTTTGGTTTTGTCCACATATCGATCTCCTTGTAAAGTTAGGTCGGATTAGTACAAATTTAAAATATAGAACTAGCGCGAATCATAAACCTCCCATAAAAATGTGTATTTCCACGTAAAATCCAAACGAAGCAAGAGTTTTTCAAACGCTATAATTTATCTTAGACCAAAATCCGATAGATCGGTGGACCAAATTTGAACCATCTGTCTCGCTCCTTTCAACCATCAGTCTCGCTCCAATCCGGAGTTATTTAATAGTGACTGTTTTTGCGCGTGAAGTCCGAACGGCACACATACATTTGGTTCCGTTAGCTGAGCATTAATTTCAGCCTAATTAAAATCTTTTGCAGAAGGAGTTAATTGATTCGCACAAGTTGCCTGGGCGCCAGATCCGGTTCGTCGTTGAAACCTTACTTAATGTACCGTAACATAGTTACATTCAGTCAGAGCTTCGAATGGTTATACAAATGGCCGCTGGTCCGGGCTAAACCAAAAACTTTTTATCCCATACTCCTAGCTCAAATAAGAACCGATCGCCAAGAACCCTCCAGGCCGCGAGACTGTGCACTACCTTTTCAGACATGTGTGTTACAGTCTTCCGCGCTGTAACTACTTGTTTTCTTCAGCAAAGATGATAAATAAACGTAGTAATATTGTCTTTCTTTTCGTCTTGAATTATTTTCTAAACAAGGCCTTGTTACGATTTTATGGTGGAAACGGGAGAATGCTTTTAGATTATTCTCACTTTTACAAGAGACTCTTTGTTACTGCATCATGGACGACTGTCGTTTAATGATAATATAATTTAAGTTCAGACGCATCTTTGAATAAAATTTTCGTTCAATGTATTTGTCACTTCGATGGACTTCACAAAATTTCATGATGAGAGAAATAAATCATTTAATGCTATTAAAATAAAATAAAAATTGTATTTTTTCACATAAATCGTCCCGAAATATCGTTTTTAAATGTATGTTCTGTATATACTTTTCTCTAAGTCATTTTCCTAGTTATGTACGCTCCCCTATTATACATACAGATTATTACAAACAATCAGTATCACACCCAAAAACAATTAAGTAATAAACTAAAGCTCCTTTAAGGTCTGTTTATTATGGGGAAGCTGGGCACTCTGAGTTCGGCTTCCAAAGCCGGAAGTTAATTCGCAATCTGAGCAGGTCGATACCCCATACTCCCAGGAGCGTTTTCACACTGAATGGTCCGCCACGTCCCAAACTCCTCGAACTGCGTAGTTGAAAGCAAGTATGACGATGACAAGATATTCTTCCTCTTCACATATAGAAGAGGGGAAGTACGTCGTTCCGAGTCGACGCAGATTTTTGTTGTAGTGGCAGGAGTATCACTGTCACATACAAACAGATATCTACGTGTTCGGACTAGGGAGGCGTTCTGCCACTCGTTTTACACAGAGGGAAAACTTTGGCTGGACCGCTGGAGTCTCAGACGTACCATGTCTGCGCTATGATAGAATTTCATGTTGTCAACTTGGCAAACAGCCAAGGAAGTGACTGTCTCCACTGGAAAACTGTATCTCCTGGAAAACTGTCTCCGGCGGTTTTTTAGGGGGTGATTTGTGAGGAGGCCGGGGGCTGCAACCACCCCCGTAGCTGCTTAACTGTTTTGAATTGAAATGTGACGCAGTGCTCTTGACCGTCCATGTAATGGGCCAGCCATTGTGACCGAGAGGTTCTAGGCGCTTCAGTCGCCTAGAAGTTAGAACTAATTAAACCTAACTAACCTAAGGACATCACACACATCCATGCCCGAGGCAGGATTCGAACCTGGGTTCCAGACTGTAGCGCCCAGAACCACACAGCCATTCCGCCCGGCGGTCATGAGCATATTCCTTCGCGTTTGTAACAGCAAATAGTTATGTTCACCGCGCGTTATGGTCTGTGGACAACCTTGGTCGGACCGTCTTGATGCCGACCGTGTGTTGAAACATTACAGCCACGTTCTGTGAACAGGCGGACGAACATCTAGCAGAGTGGGAACCCGTCTCAGAGTCTTTCCGTCTCTAGTACGCCAGGGGCTCTCCGTCGCAATTCGTCCGATAAGAGATGTATCGACGTCATTCGATTAAGCTGGCTACCCTAGCTGTCTCACTGTCGCAGTACAAACTACATCCCTACTCTCAAAAATACTGGTACGTGCTACGTACAGATGTCATACAGGTACTGCGGCAGGGCTGATTTGTATCTGGCAGTTTCTTATATAGCACTGTTGTGCCAGTAACATACTTTTCTTTTCACTTGGTTTCTGTATTGATTTGTTCTTGTTTTTGTCATTTGTGGAGAACAGTCTTGAGCTAAATGCACTGTATTTCTGATATATTTTTGGTTGTATGTTGTCAGCTGGAACGCTTCGTACGTATTATAAATAAATTTGATTATCTTAACGTCGTGAATAGCAGTGGCTTACAGCACCTCTTTGGTAACTCGCATTTCTCGTGCTGTGGGACAGGACGCTCCGCCATATTGTCCAGATGTTGCGGTTGCAGTTGCTATAGGCGTGCTTTTATTGGACACAACACCGACTGTGCCTTCACCGTGTAATGCGCCATGATAGGCAGAAGACCCGTCATGGCAAAACAGTGAGAGCTGACTAGAGAACCGCGCGAATCGGTCTCCGGCAATTGGTTTCTTCTTCTGCTACGCGCGTCGTGGCGAGAAGAAAGTAGCGCGTGACGAGACTAATTAACGATGCGCTTTCCCTCTCGCACCTTTTTCGATAGTCGACTGCCATTGTGTGGGAAGACGATGCTGAATGACCCGACGAAGACTTGTCCAACTCCAAATGAAAATGTCACAGAGCCTTGGATCTCAACTACTTGGTGGCCACTCGGGCGGCTAAATCACGATCGATACGATCATGTAACAACGATATTTAACTTGTGGTATGTGGGTGTTGTACTGTACATCTTCTTCTCTTATATACGTATAAAAGGCAATGTCCTGACTGACTGACTGACTCACTCACTCATCGTTGCCCAGCCCAAACCGCAAAGGATAGAAATTTGGAGAAGGTGTGGATCTTATACTGTAGGCGTCGTTTAAGAAAGAGATTTTTGAAATTGCAACCATGAGGGGGTGAAATAGTAGATGAAGGGCTTTTTAAAAAAAAAAAATGTCGCTAGTAAGGCAAGTTTGAAGCTAGACCTACGAAAATTGGTATTTGGTTTCTCGGTCAGATATAAAGAAATACTTGTTTCAGCATTTTTGGAAATTTAACCCTATGCGGATGAAAAAGTGGGTGAAAGCTTTTTTTGAAAATATGTCATTATTAAAGAACTACTAAAGTATGTTTAGAGCTACGTCTATAAACATTGGTATTTGGCGTCTCGGTTACAAATAAAAAAGTACGTGTTCAGTGTTTTTGGAAACTGAATCCCTAAGAGGGTGAACCATGGGATGAGATTGTTTATGAGAATATTTTATTACGAAAGCATTCTTAGAGCTATATTTATGAATATATAAATTTGGCTTCTCAGTGAGAAATAAAAAATACAGTCCTAGATCCAGTGAACGATGACTAACAACAGTTGTACAGGACCGTGTTCTGAATTAATGCCTCGAATTTTTTTATATGAAAACTCTTAAAGCTTTATAAATAAAACAAGTGTTATTAACATTGCACATCTTCATTCTTCATGTCTACATATTTATTTCACGTGACGGGGGCGACGAACACATTTCTCCAAACGAGAGACCAGTTTTTTGATACCGTCTCTGTAGACTGTTTGTCTTTGCTGACGAAGACACAACCTCGCCTCAGCTTGCACCCCTTCATCACTGTCAAAGTGATGTCTTCGAAGGTGTTCTGCACGTTTTGGAAAAGAGATGAAAATCGGATGGGGCCAAGTCGAGATGATCAGTGACAGTGAACTCTGAGCGCTCGTGTGTGGTCTGGCATTCTCACGCTGAAGGAGAAGGTTCTCCATGTGCGGACGAACTCTTCGAATTCGAAACTCGCGTACAGTACGCTATTTCTCAGGCACCCACATGCTTACGATGCAGACCGCCATGTGACACGCTACAATTCGGAGCTCTTTAGCGGCAGAGGGCTGCTAATATGTAGAAATTAAGAATAAAGATGTAGAATGTCAAAACGTTCTTTTATTTAAGAAGGTTCAAGATTTTTCACGTAAAAAATTCGGAGGCAATGCTTTTCAGCACGCCCTCGTGTAAGGCACAGGTTAGCTCTTCTTTGCGGAGGCTGTAGAAGAGTTCTGACGTACTGATTTCAGGTACTGTCTGATTAACTAATCAGTGGAACTGTGTGTCTGGCGGGTGGATGTCCAATTTGGAATTATTTGTGTGACGTAAGGCGGAAGCCCAGCATAGTCCTTGTTTGTGTGCGTCCTCTGCGCGGTCTAACCTTCACCGTGTTACGCCCGAGATGTAGGCAGTGCGATGTAGGCAGTGCGGCAGTCTTCTGTGTAGGCTGTGTCCCGTATCTTTGGAGGATACGGCAGTGGGTAAACTGCCACTATTGGTGACCCAAAAGCGTCACGACACAGTTGGCAGCGGGCGCTGGAAGCGTGGTCGGGGCCCGAGCACACGCAGGGCCGTGCGTGCTCACATTTGGGTCGCGTGGGCACCACGCCCTGTGGCCGGCTGCATGCGGGTCGCCGTGATGCGACACCGCGGTTGCACGCGTCGCAGCGGTAAGCAGGTCCCTCACTACTCGCCTCTGACGCGTCACGAAGGCAGGTGCCAGCAAACCGGGCGAGATGGTTTTCAGATCGTTACAACATTCTGGGGCGTTCAGTAGCTATAGAGTAGGGGCCGTTTGGCAAAGGAAGCTACGACCGCAAACGTAATGCTACGCTGTTGCAAGAAACAAATTTTACTGTGAGAAACGAGGGCGGGCGATGTCAGGTCATGCAGCTGTGTGCTACAGGGTAAACCCGAACTTTTTTTTTCTGTTTGCTTGTGCCGTGTTTCCCGGGGATACGCAGGGTCGGCATGGTTAATCGGATGTGGCAATGTTAGTTGAAGGGGTGACCGGATGCCCTTCCTGCCGCCACCCTGTAACCTCTCCTCCCCCCCCCCCCCCCGGGAAGGAATTAGTTCAAATGGCTCTGTGCACTATGGGACTTAACATCTATGGTCATCAGTCCCCTAGAACTTAGAACTACTTAAACCTAACTAACCTAAGGACATCACACAACACCCAGTCATCACGAGGCAGAGAAAATCCCTGACCCCGCCGGGAATCGAACCCGGAAACCCGGGCGCGGGAAGCGAGAACGCTACCGCACGACCACGAGCTGCGGACAAGGAATTAGTGGACCCCAACTGTCTGCGACTAGTGTAATCCATGGAATAGTGCGAAAGTGTTCAGATGTCTGCGAGCCGTGTAACTGAGGCGGGACGTAGGGACCAGCCGGGTATTCACCTAGGGGGATGTGGAAAACCACCTAAAAACCACATCCAGGCTGGCCGGCACTCCGGCCCTCGTCGTTAATCCGCCGGGCGGGTTCGATCCGGGGCCGGCGCGCCTACCCGAGTCCAGGAAGCAGCGCGTTAACGCGCTCGGCTAACCTGCCGGGTAGGGTAAACCCGAACTCTACCGGCAAAAATTCTGATGTTGTTCTCTGCTATTTTCTGAGTATTTTGCTTTAAGGTACGTGTGATCTGCAGTGCCTCTTTGCAGAGTATTTGAATTTTGTTAGATTACGTACTTAGATTTTATCTTTATATCTGTATTGCACTGAAAATATCTGCACAACAGTGCAAATATTCATGGTATGTATTGTGTGTCTTGCTTGCAGACAAACTTGTTCCATCCACTCGGGGATGTACAGGAAATCGGCGGGTCAAAGATCTAGAAGTCGCCACGAGAAGAAACGTACATTTTCAATTATTAGATAAATATTTTTAATCATACACACTACTGTTACATTAATGTGACCACCGACTATGTTCGACGTCAACGTGCCGTAAACACTCACTGGCGGCAGGTGTCAGTACTGGTAGTGGAGGTTATACAAAGGGTACTAGGAAAATGTTGCAATATGACGTAACTATTAGTGGCAGGTGGCCGATTGCTGATGTGCTCAGAGAATATTTCATTCTTGCATTGTAACCTCTGTGCCACGTCTGTGGGCGCAGTTGTTCACTAGCAGGGTCAGTTTGAAACGCTTGCTATGGCATCGTAGTCACGAAGTGGGATTCGGGCAGTTTTGCGGTACAACTTTGTACGTGGTTTGAACATAGACCAGTGCTTTGAAGAAATGACCCTTGCACTCGCTGATGTTCGTCCAGATCGTACAACTATTTCGGGTGGTACAGAGAATTCCAAAGAGGAAATTTCACTCTGTAGGACGGGAAGGTCACGATCATTAGTTACGGAGGAAAACATTGATGCTGCGAGGAAAATGCTAGACGAAGATAGGCGAGTGACGTATATGCAGATAGAGGATACTTTAGAACTAAATGCACTTCGTTCGATTCTGCATGATGATTTGAAAGTAAAGAAACTGAGTCTCTGGATGCCGCGTAGACTGACGGAAGAACAGAGATGTTAAAGAAGTTTGCTGAGGAACAATCTCAGTATGTGATGTGAATAACATCGTGACAGGTGACGAGACGTGGCTGTACTATTATGATGTGCCGACTAAGACTCAAAACAAAGTTTGCCTCTTTGAAGATGACAACAGACCTATAGCTGTCAGAAAATCCCGATCAGCAAAGAATAAAATGATAGCTTTTTTTTTCCAAATCGAGTGAAATTGTGGGCCGTGTTGACACACAGAAGACAGTGACAGCTAAGTGGTACACTGAGCAGTGCCTGCCCAAAATCATCCAATCTTTGAAGAACCCGAGACCGAAGTCAAGAATGGACACTTGGTTCCTGCATCACGATAACGCTCCAGCTCACCGCGCCAAAGCATCCACCGAATATTTGCAAGGTACACGACTGAAACTTCTTGAGCACCCTCATTACAGTCTAGACCTTGCTTCGTTTGAGTTTACACTGTTCCCGCATGTGAAAATGAAGCTGAAAGGAGTGCAGTTTTCAAGTGATGAGGACCTGCTGAAGGCTTGGAATAACGAGTGTGCCTTACTCCGTACAGAAGCTGGAGAGAACTGGTTTAGGTTCAAAAATGGTTCAAATGGCTCTCAGCACTATGGGACTCAACTGCAGAGGTCATAAGTCCCCTAGAACTTAGAACTACTTAAACCTAACTAACCTAAGGACATCACACACATCCATGCCCGAGGCAGGATTCGTACCTGCGACCGTAGCAACTGGTTTAGGGATTGGTTCCGGAGGAGGGAGAGGAGTATTCAGTGTGGCGGAAATTACTTCGAAAGCTTAAATAAAAAAGCTTTCTCGAAAAACTTTCGTAGTACCCTTTGTATAACGTGTGTCAGGGAACACGGAAAACAGTGCTGTAGTTGTTGTAAGGCGCAAACGGAGCGATTTATCTGACGTCCAAAAGGACATCACCACTGGCGTTTGGGCCAAAGCTGGAAACATTTCTGAAATGCTAAGATTGTAACATGCTCGAGTACAGCTGTGGTTAATGTATACCGTGCATGGCAAAAAGGTGCTATCGAAAACCGGCGCCGAGGTAATTGTGGTGCACCACGGGCCATAGGTAATAGGGGTGAGCGACGGCTGCGGTGATGTGTACGAACGAATAGACGTGCATCTGTTGAGCAGCTGACCGCCCAGATGAATCAACGGGCTACCAACAGTGTCTCCTCAGTGACCGTACAACGAACGGTGCTTCATATGGGCCTCCGCAGCAGGCGCCTGGTTCGTGGATAATGCACGCACGAGCGGCAAGGAAACTGGTTCTCGGCGGACTGTAGTCGCGAATTCGGTCACGTACACTCACGCTATTACAGTCAGAAAATCGTGGAACTACTGGCCAAGTGGGCTAGCCTGGAGAAACGGTCTTAATGTCCATGCTGTTTATCGTTCTGATATGTAACACAGGAAAGAAATTCATTGTTATGCTCGTCTTCACACATGTACAGTATAAACAAAGATTGCCGTATTCTGCGAAAAATAAAATTGGATTTTTCGTTAGTGTGCCTGACGTCATGACTCAACAGGTCTATGATTCTTAAGATCGTCTACAAAAAATTCTAAGTATAAAAAGCTACGCATTGTGGGTTAAATATGAAGAAAGGCGGGCACAATAAAGTGTTGTACACTTCGCGTTTGTTAAGAATACTAATTTATTCATTTATCGTATGATGACAAAGAAATACAGACAACTATTTACAACAAATGCGTTTCTATATAGATACAGACAATTTCTAGTTCGTGATGGGTTCATAGCTCTAAGTCCGGGCTGGAAATTCAGTCAGAAGTTTCTGCAGGCAAACTGTGAATGTCTTCTATTGTCCCTTTGAATGCTCTGACGGAAAATTCAAATGTTGAGTGATGTACAATTTGCTGCCCTTCACCGCAGTCACGTTCAGGGACGGACTCCCATCCCCACTGGTGCAGCAATGTTGCACATCTGCCCTCTGGTCTCCTCTACCCCGTTACGTAGTAATTGCGTTTCGATGATTGTCTTATCCCCGTTTACCTTTGTGTTGGTATTACACTAATAATTTCTGCACAACAGTGCAGATGTCGACCGTATTCGCGATGTCTCTCGTTTGGAAACAAAGCAGTTATTCCACGATCTTTCAGCGTACCCGTTATCCTTGGTCGAGATGATCTCGAACTGCAAAATGATCGCTGACTGGGGTATTCGTGTTATTATTGTGGCTAGATGGTCGCGCGGTTGTCAGAACACAAAAGTAGTTGATGTAACGCGAGAAAATACAATCGCACGATAGTTCGTATTTCATGTGAAGATATTGGTTCCCCTGCAGTTTGATGAGCAGCCGACTATCATGCAAAGGTTCAAATGGTTCAAATGGTTCTGAGCACTATGGGACTCAACTGCTGTGGTTATCAGTCCCCTAGAACTTAGAACTACTTAAACCTAACTAACCTAAGGACATCACACACATCCATGCCCGAGGCAGGATTCGAACCTGCGACCGTAGCAGTCGCACGGTTCCGGACTGCGCGCCTAGAACCGCGAGACCACCGCGGCCGGCTCATGCAAAGGGCGTAGCGCCTGCCGTAGGGTTATGTCTAGTAATTATGTATGTTGTTCAAGCATCCTTTGCGTTGGTTACTAATTCTTTTGCGAGAGGCATATAGTAGAACTTACCGGTAGGAATTTCAGATCCTTTCTTGTGTAGGAGAAAAAGGAAGGACGGGAGGGGGAAGGGGGGGGGATGGAGTAATCCATGTACCATTGACCTCTGCATTAAGCAATGTTAGTCAACTAACCTGTGTCGTAGTTGTTCCGCATTGCTCAGCATTGACGGCGTGGGTTCAGTTCCGATATACTAACCTAACGAAGGATATTGACACTCCACGTATTCAGCGAAAATTCAAGGTCGTGTTGAGTTTGGTAACCAGTTTTGGCTATGCCACCTACGGGCCAGCTAGAGAATAACACTTTATTATTCAAACCAGCTATAAAATAACATTTTATTCTTCACACTAGCTATAGAATAATATTTTATTCTCCAGACCAGCTATGGAAGACATTTTATTGTACTACAGCTGGTTTGACGATGAAATAGCCAGAAATGGTTGCCAAAAAGTAAAATAAAAAAAGTCAGAATAAGCGCAAATAGGAATTGCTCACCGAGGGTTCCGAACAAACTTAGTTATGAATGTATGTTGTTCATCCATGAATCTAGAATCTTGTCGATTTTTGCCTGCTACCGATATCGATAATTACACCTCGTTTCTGAGAAAAAGGGGTATAGTACAAGGCCAAACAGACGTCGTGACAACGAAAATATTTTCTGTGTGCTGTAATTGCAAATTAGCAATTTTCGGATTTTTCCCCGTGCTTTTACTGTGGAACCTTGCTAGTTGCCAATTTCATGATTCTAGGTCGAAGGGAAGTGCCATATAGGTTTTGATAAATGAATTTGCGAGTATCGAAATATGTGACATGAATGGACGTATCTTTTGAGTGCAGTGAGTTAGAAGCTTAAATTTCTTACATCACAAAGGGACCGTAGACGTTACTATGTGACACAAATTTCAGTTAGATATGTCTGTGTGATCTTGAGAAAGAGGGTTCTTAACAATCGGGCACAAACACACACACACACACACACACACACACACACACACACACACACACACACACACACACCATAGACAGTCGGACAGGAAAGCGCTACTGTAAAAGGTTCTGTCTTTACCTTAAAAAACAGATTGGACTGTGTCAAGATAAATGTTTCGTGATCAGTCACTGAAGGTCCTCACGTTATTTGTGAAACTATATCACTCAGCTTAAAGTAACTTATATGTTTCTGTATATACATAGATCGACTGAAAATGATCCTTTGATCGAGGGTAGTCTCGGTATTAAAGGCTATAACCTAGTAATAACTTTTTGTGGCGGTATGTAAATGACGATGTTCAAATATGTAGATGCTGTGGAATTCTACATCCACAAAATATTTCAGTTCAAAATGTTTGGAAAGGAATTTCCTGCAGTGAAATTTGCCGTACAGCGAAGGAAATTAGCCGAAAACGTAACGATGGTGCTAAGTTCCTATGGGTCCAAACTGCTGAGGTCATAGGTCCCAGGAAACGTAGCCTAGTCCGGGTAGGGAGGATTGAAACTGCATTGTTTCACACTACGTTTTGAGTCAAGAAATGTGTGTGCTTATAGCGGAAATTTCGATAAGAGCAAAAATTCGAAATGTACTGTAATGCTCCTGAACAGAGACTGTCTTCGTAGACTGTGTGGGCAGTCACCCAGTTCTTTTTGTGGAAGAAATATGTCACGCCTTACCGAATGTATAAGTTTAGATACTCATGAATAACTGTGTCTAAATTGGAGATACTGCAGGTCATGCATCATTTTAAGAGGAGAAAAATTTAATCTCATTAAAAGACTATTTCACATATGTTGCATCAAGTAACGGCTTCACTGTACAGCAAAGCTGTAAGCAAGATGAATCACACTGGAATTGGAAGAGAAAGTTGGGGGTGGGTGCGGGGGTACACGATACTTGACTGAAGTAACAGGCGCCTGTCGGCGGTAGCAGCGTCAGAATGTGGGAGTGCTGCCTCTTCTCTTCTCTGTGGGTCCCCAATCACTCACTCTGCTTGCAGCCCCCAGCGTCATTACGGGAGACAATTTTTGTATTTCCTGAGGGGAACCCCGACCCCTCCCGCGCCGCAACTGTCTGCCAAAGCTAGTCACGAAGTTTTAATTATCACCTCGATAAAATCAAGCTACGACCATAAACCTCGGTGATGACATTGGTCCTCCTGTACGTCACCCTTCAGTCCGACACACGGATGACTTGGTGGAGACCTTGGCATTTTGCATGTTAGGAGGACGTTCTATCTCAGAAATCACCTCGTGGTCAAGCCGGATATGCCTGTCATGAAATGATTTCTTCATCCGAGGAAAGAGGAAGAAGTCACTGGGTGCCATTTCAGGAGAATACAGCTGCGAGGGAAAAACAGGATATCCCAAAGAAGCAGAATGGGCGTGTGGTTATAATTGAACTGACGGTGATCCGAGCGCTACAGTCCGGGCTGTATACATCGCAGGGCGCTTAACAACGTAGGCATGTTCATTAATCGGTGCGCTCTCGAAGTATGCTAAAAAAATAATAGTTCAACTTCCTGCCACCAGGTGAAAATATGAAGTAGTAAGCAGTCACAATGTAGAGAGCCTGTATAGGGCGCCATTTTTCTGCCAAAGCTAATCAACCAATCACGGGCAACTTCACCTATGGCGACTCTCTCTGTATACAGGCTCTTTATCATAATGTGGTGTAGGTGCAAGAAAAGGGGAGGAACGATAAAACATATTATAACGGTGGTTCTGGCACGTTTATTAGGATATGGTCACAAGTTACAACATGTGTTTAGTATGGTCCCCGATTCAGCAACATGCACATGACATGCTGCATATGTAACACGGCGTGGTCGACAGTTGCTCACAGCATACCTTGTGTAATCAGAGTGATACGTCATCGTATGCTGTCCTTCAAATCAGAAAGGGTCTGGATACATCCCTGATAGGAACAACCTTTGACATATCCCAACGACCAAACCTCACATGGATTTAGGTCGGAGAGTCTGGAAGAACACACATCTGAAGTTGCCTAGAGACGATGCAGTTGTTACCGACGGTTTCTCGAAGCAAATCTTTCATTTGGCAAGTTACATGTGGTGTCGCCCTATCTTGCCTGAAAACAGTGGTGTTGACACAGTTGAGTCCTTGCAAAGATGGAATCAAGTGTTGCACAAGGATGTCCTTATGATATGCAGATGTTACTGTACACCTAACAGGTTCACGAAGTGTCATCTCCTCGAAGAAAAACGGAGTGAGAATGGAAGAAGTTGTGAAACCAGACCCCACGGTCACATAAGCTGAGTGCAGTGAATGTTCCGGTACAATATGTGGCGGAGTAAACCGCATATGCGACAGTTCTGTACATTCACAGCATCGAGCAGAGTAAAATGTGCCTCATCCTTCCAAGGAATATTCCCCGACCACATGTTGTCAACATCCGTACTTGCCAAAAAAACTAAGGGCAAAGTGATAGCGTTGTACCTATCTTGGAGGTTTATTTGGTGCACAATGTTGCCATTCCATTTTCGGTCTTCATGGACGATTGACAATTAATATGACAGGCGCGCCAGTTTTTTCCCCTCGTGTCCTGTGGACGGGGGGGATTTCAGTTTTGGTCGCGCACGTTTGTAAGCATTTTCATGACAAGGTCCATTGACTACTGTTGTGTGATGCCCACACAGACACGACAAAGCGCGCGGTTATTAGAATTTTAGATCTGCGGTTTCCTGCCCTGCTCCTGCCTCTGAAAGAAGTGTGTTGTGTGCGCAGCCATCTCTCAGAATGTGTTAACCCAGTAAGGAAGACAAAAAGTACCACCACAGACGCACGCTTTTACGTCTCCTATGAGTACCATGAGAACAGCAGAGGAAAGTGGCACATAATGCGGATGACTTCAGCGACTGTTTTCTCTGAAATACCACGGCCGTCGGGAAGTTCGCTTATCATTCCTGTCCAAACCCAGTCGCATAAGTAGATGACAGAAATCTGTCCGAAAAGTATTTACTGGAGGGTGAAATCATTAAGTAATAGTAATTTGACAATATCCTTTCCTTTCAAAAGAAAACCACTGTAATAGTTCAATCATTAGATTGAAATTGCTTAATAGGCCTCTGTTTTCCTACAGTTTCGTGCCGTTTATCAATCAACATTATGGTTCCCAAGGACCTTGGAAGGTTTGCAGCCCCATAGCTGTTTCACCCAGCCATCCCTTTACCTGTTGCCTTTACAAAATTTACGAGGAAATAAATTTAACTAATTGTACAGTCGTCTTGTGCGTGGACAAATCATTCAAGTATGGCACTATGGAAACCAGAATGAAAACTACTTCTATCATAACAAAAAAATCGTGAATATTTCCTGGCCAGAGTTGGGGAAGTAAAAGATGGACACTAGCTTTTCGATTTATCTGGCAGCTTCAGTGACATTTAAATCAAAAATCTTGACATATTTGCACTTTTTTACTTGTTAGTATTAGTACTCTTGTAATGTAATATAATGCTCGTGTCAAGTAAAGTGACGTGATACATGATGTCATGCCCCTAGTAACAAAACAACACACATAAATTTTATGCGACCAGAAAAACTGTTTTAAGCTATTGCATGTATGCTCTTCAGCCATATGATCATATATATGTTGTTTAATATAGTTGGAGAATCTTCTGGAATTAGGCAGGAACAGGGCCATTAGCCGTAAGTTTCAAGATGCAGGGGTTCCAATACGTTGCAGCTACAAGAGCCCACTGCGCTGGGGACATAGGGTCAACACGTAAAAAAACTCGAATATGTCAAGATGCTTTGATTTAAATGTCTTTTAAACTGCCACATAAATCGAGAACTAGTTTCCATATTTTACATCCCTCACTCTGTTCTTGACGTATTCTGGTAGAGCACTTGCCCGCGAAAGGCAAAGGTCCCGAGTTCCAGTATCGGTTCGGCACACAGTTTTAATCTGCCATGAAGTTTCATATCAGCGCACACACCGCTGCAGAGTGAAAATTTCATTCCAAAAACTTTTTTGCTCCATGTTCCTAGCTCAAATAGAAACCTAGCACCGAGAGCCCCCACCCTCAGTCCTCAAACCGCGAATAAGCGCGCGGTCTTTTTAGGCACATTTGTTACAGCGCTTCTGCGCTCTAACGATAAACATAATTAAAATCTCGCGATGGCGCAAAATAGATATAGGTTACAATAACCAAGAAAATGTAGATACTATTACTAAAATAGTAAATTTAAGGCACATAGCAGCCGAGGTCTCCACCTTTATGAAGATCTAGTATTCTAAACATAATATTTAAATTTATATTCTGTCACGTCTCGTGCCCCATATGTTTTAGCAAGCAAATTCCGGTACCGTCGGCGGGTCTGATAAACGGAGGTCGTGGGCCATAGTTTGGTGATTCCTCCACCAGACCGAGCGAGGGGACGCAGTGTTTAGCGCACTGGACTCGCATTCGAGAGGACGACGGTTCAAACCCGCGTCCGGTCATCCTGATTTAGGTTTTCGTGTTTTCCCTAAATCGCTTAGGAAAATGCCGCGATGGGTCCTTTGAAAGGGCAAGGCCAACTACCTTCCCTAATCCTATGGGACCGATGACCTCGCCGTTTGGTCCTATACCCCAGATCAACCAACCAAACCTCCACCAGGCCATCTGAGCTCGACTAAACGCCAGACGGAAACTTCCACAGTCACTGATAATGTTCTCTAAACACTAGTACCAGGGGTTCTCCCATTGGGATGTGTAAAGGGATCTCCACTGGTGGAACGGTGTTGGTGGAGGATATGGCGTACACTGCCATAAGGTTTATGTATGATATTACGATACATTTAATAAGTAAATATTCACCATCAGATGGAAAGTACGCGGACACCTATTAGCCTTTTTGACGGCTTGAACTCTCCTAGCGACATCTACAGCGAGGTGTCTAAATGTCTGTGGAGGTATGGCAGCCCGTTCTTCATCAGGATCCTAAACTGTGGAAGGTAGTGATGTTGGACGCTGGACTCTGGAGACAAGTCGACTTTCTAACGCATCCCAAAGGTATTCCATTGGGTTCAGGTGGGATTTTTCACAGGTTAGTCCATTTCAGGAACGTTATTGTGCACAAACCATTGGCTCAACCATGCAGCTTTATGACGGGGTGTGTTGCCATGCTCACACAATTAATCATCGTCACATTCTATAAAATGTGTTCACATGTTTCCGCAGTTAACACTTCTTGAAGCAAAGTGAAGGTACCGTACTCTAACCACGAAAAAAATCTGCTCGTCTTAACAACACCTTCATAGTATTTCACTGTTGGCACTATGGGTGATGGTTCTCCAGGCATTCTCCAAGCCCAAACCCTGCCATCGGATTGTCACAGGGTACAGCATGATTCATGACTTCAAATCACCCGTTTGCAGCCATCCACGGTCCAGTAGCGGCGCTTCTTTCAGCACCTCAAGTGTCGCTTACCACTAACTACAGAAACGCGCGGTTTATGAGGAACTGCTCGGCTTTGTGCGAGCTGGACTATTGGTAACACTTGGAACTCACTAATGATTCCTTCCATTGAGTTCATGCGATGTGCGAGCTCTAATTTCTCGTATTCAGTTTTCATGGTCAATTCTTCATATGTAGGTGGAAGTCACAAAATGATCACTGACATTTCGAGAAAAGATCTAGCTGCAACGAGAAACGTCTTTGTTTCAATGATTGCCACCGTTTTAATGATTGCCACCCTAACTCGCGTATCATATCCGTGAGACTCTCCCCCCTGTTCCGTGATAATACAAAACGAGCTGCTCGTCTTTGAACTTTTTCAATGTCCTTCGTCAATCCTATGTGGTAAGAAACCCATACCGCGTCGCAGTACTGCAGCAGAAGGAGAAGGACAGGCGTGGTGTCGACAGTCTCTTTGGTAAATTTGTTGCTTTTTCCTAAGTACTCGTATTCTGCCAATAAGAGGCAGTCTCGGGTTCCCTTCCACACATTTTCTTTCTGGTGGTTCCTATTTACGTTATTCGCAATTGTAATCCCCAGGTATTTAGTTGAATCAACAGCCGTTAAATTTGTGTGATTTATGTGTAAGCGAAATTTAACGGATTCCATTTGGTACTCATGAGGAGGGCCTTACATTTTGTATTGTTTAGAGTCAATTGCCACTTTTTGCTCCATACAGATATCTTGTCGAAATCATTTTTCAGTTGATTCTGATCTTCTGGTAAATTTACTGGACGGAAAACGATAGCACCATAAATGCAAACAATCTAAAAGGTTCTAGGCGCTACAGTTTGGAACCGCGCGACCGCTACGGTCGCAGGTCCGAATCCTGCCTCGGGTATGGATGTGTGTGATGTCCTTAGGTTAGTTAGGTTTAAGTAGTTCTAAGTTCTAGGGGACTGATGACCTCAGCAGTAAGTCCCACAGTGCTCAGAGCCATTTTTGAATCTAAAAGGGCTCCTCCGTTTGTCCCCTAAATCGTTTATATACAGGGTGAGTCACCTAACGTTACCGCTGGATATAGTAAACCACATCAAATACTGACGAACCGATTCCACAGACCGAACGTGAGGAGAGGGGCTAGTGTAATTGTTTAATACAAACCATACAAAAATGCACGGAAGTATGTTTTTAACACAAACCTACGTTTTTATAAATGGAACCACGTTAGTTTTGTTAGCACATCTGAACATATAAACAAATACGTAATCAGTGCCGTTTGTTGCATTGTAAAATGTTAATTAGATCCGGAGATATTGTAACCTAAAGTTGAGACTTCTTTCTGTGGGGTACGTTAAAGGAGAATGTGTACCGTGATGTGCCTACAACCCCAGAGGATATGAAACAACGTATTGTGGCAGCCTGCGGCGACATTACACCAGATGTACTGCGGCGTGTACGACATTCATTACGCCAGAGATTGCAATTGTGTGCAGCAAATGATGGCCACCACATTGAACATCTATTGGCCTGACATGTCGGGACACACTCTATTCCACTCCGTAATTGAAAACGGAAACCACGTGTGTACGTGTACCTCACCCCTCATTGTAATGTACATGTGCGTCAGTGAAAAAGACCAATAAAAAGGTGTTAGCATGTGGACGTAATGTGCTGTTCCAGTCTCTTCTGTACCTAAGGTCCATCACCGTTCCCTTTGGATCCCTACGTAATTCGGTGCTCTCCGATACACACGATCGAACAGCGGAGGAGTGGTACTCAAGCGTCAACTTTACGTTACAATATATCCGGATGTAATTAACATTTTACAATGCAAAAAACAGCACTGATTACGTATTTGTTTATATTTTCAGTTGTGCTAACAAAACTAACGGGGTTCCATTTAAAAAACGTAGGTTTGTGTTAAAAACATACTTCCGTGCATTTTTTTATGGTTTGTATTAACCAATTACACTAGCCCCTCTCCTCACGTTCGGTCTTTGGAATCGATTCGTCAGTATTTGATGTGGTTTACGAAATATATCCAGCGGTAATGTTAGGTGACTCACCCTGTATATTAGGAACAGGTGAGGGCGTCGAACACCTTTTTGGGGAACACCAGATAAGACTTCTGTTTCCCTCGGTGTCTTCCATCAGTTACTACGAACTGTGACCTTCCTGACAGGAAATCACGAATCTGGTCGAACAACTGCGACGATATTTCATAGCTACGCTATTTGATTAGGTGCCGTTTGTGAGATAACGATGTCAGAAGCCTTCTGGAAATCGAGAAATGTGGAATCAGCTCCGGTGAAGAACATCTTGCTGTAGTGTTCAGAAATCATAAGTGGAAACTTAAGTGACAATGGCACTTCCGGTCATACATGCGGAGGGGTATCAGATAGCCTAATGGGTAAAAGAATTGCTCGTCATAAGCAGGAACGCCGGCTTCGACTCCCTTCGTAGCATAGATTTCTTTTGTGGAAACATAATGCATTCCTGTACTAAAGTGTACAGTGCATTACTACCGCTTCTGTGGATTTCGCCACACACGTCATCCTCCACGCGCTCAGGTATGTTACGCAATAATGTCTACTAAGTCGTGAAAATGCTTATTTAGAGGGTAATAGGCGACTAATGCAATTCCAGGAATTACGAAATACGGAAAAGGAGTATGTCGAATTGGCTGTGTCTTTCTCTGTCTCATACTGTGGTTGGGAAAGAGAAAGGCGGCAGCTGCTAGTGGCATAATAGCATTTAGCATTCAGTAAGTGCTTAGATACGGCAGTAAACAGAAATGCAAATCCGCTATTATGACTTGAATGCCGATTCCAGAGAGCCATCGTGAGAAGCGCTGGGTTGCCCGTTGCATCATCGCCTGGCCTCTCCCGGCAGGCTTTCACGAATTATTGCCCTGTGCTTTCACTTATCCCGCCTTATGTTGGAATCCAACCACTTTTTGCGGCGCTCATTCCGGAAGCTTTCTCTACTTTCGGTTACACGAAATGTTGCAAGTTGTGGCCCAAAATGTGCGGGATGATGCTGCACTTCCAATCTAGGTGACATAGTATTTAAGAATCTGCTGTTCGACTTTTGGACAAAGCCTTCCGTACACCTTCGTTATAACAAGCAGCAAAGACAAAAACAAACAATTTCAGCGGGTCAACACGGTGAGCCCTCACCCCTGCCTCTCCTAATCCTTTCGCTTCTCCCGAAAAATACCTGAAGTTTTTCAAGGAGATATTTTCCGAGTATTTTGGTATAACGGACCTGTGGTCTCCACTGGCTCGTTACTGAGTAGTTACATTGCGTTTGATTTCTTACCACCGTGTGTTTTATGCTCACGTGTTATGACATTTCTGTAGATCGAAAATCGCACCTATAGGAATCAAAATGGGTTTCGAAAACAACAGTCGTGTAAAACCAAGTTCGCTCTGTTCTTCCACGCGACCCAGAAAGCAGTGTATACAGGCGCCGATGTAGATTTCCCTGTTCCATAACTTCCGCAAGGTATTAGACGCAGTTCCGCACTGCCGCCTACTAGACAAAATACACTGAATAGCCAAATAAACTGGTACACCTGGCTAATATCATGTAGGGGCCCCGTGAGCACGCAGAAGTGCCACAACACGACTTAGCATGGACTCGACTAATGTCTTAAATAGTGCTGGAGGGAACTGATACGATGAATCCTGCGGTGCAGTCCATAAGTCCGTAAGAGTACGACGGGTTGGAGATCTCTTTTGAACAGCACGTTGCAAGGCATCCAGGATATGCTCAATAATGTTCATGTCTGGGGAGTTTGGTGGCCAGCAAAACTGTTTTAAACTCAGAAAAGCGTTCCTGGAGCCACTCTGGACGTGTGGGGTGTCGCACTATCCTGCTGGAAGTGCCCAAGACCGTCGGAATGCACAATGAACAGGCTTGAACACTCCCCTGCTGACATGCTAGGTCCATGAGGTTGTCTCCATATCCGTACACGTCCATCCGTCCGATACAATTTGAAATGAGACTCGTCCTACCAGGCAACATGTTTCCAGTCATCAACAGTCCAATGTCGGTGTTGAGGGGCCCAATTGAGGCGTAAAGCTTAGAGTCGTGCAGTCATCAAGGGTACACGAGTCTGCCCTCGGCTCCGAAAGCCCATATCAATGGTGTTTCGTTGATTGTTTCGCTCTCTAGCAGCTGTTGATGGCCCAGCATTGAAATCTGCAGCAATTTGCGGAAGGATTGCACTTCTGTCACGTTGAACGTTTCTCTTCAGTCGTCGTTGGTCCCGTTCTTGTAGGATCTTTTTCTGGCCGCAGCGATGTCGGAGATTTGTTTTACCGGATTCCTGATATTCACAGTACACTCGTGAAATTCTCGACGGGAAAATCCCCACTTCATCGCTACCTCGGAGATGCTGTGTCCCATCGCTCATGAGCCGACTATAACACCACGATAAAACTCACTTAAATCTTGATAACCTGCCATTGTAGCAGCAGTAACCGATCTGACAACCGCGTCAGACACTTGTCTTATACAGGCGCTGCCGGACGCACTGCCGTATTCTGCTTGGTTATATATCTCTGTATTTGAATACGGATGCCTATAACAGCTTATCTGGCGCTTCAGTGTACGAGCGCACGGAATATAAGACGAACTGTGTGATTGGACTGAACGATCTGTAGCAAACACAACACAGCATAACATTCTGAACGGATAGAAGTCTCCAGACGCAAAAGTAACGTTGGGCGTGCCCCAGGGGAGTGTTTCACGACCGTTACTTCCACAGTGTATATAAATTGTAGTAGATAAAGTCGGAAGTTCTATGAGGCTTTCCGCGGGTTGTGCTGTTGTATACAGAGAATTTGTGACGGTAGAAAACTGTTGCGGAATTCAGGAAATTCTGCAGAGGATCGACGCTTGGAGCAGGGAGAGACAATTGACCCTCAACACAAAGAAATGGAACGCATTGCGAATATATAGACACTGTATTATATGAATATACAATTGCAAAACTATAACTGCAAACAAACAAGAAATTTCATAAAAAATCTTTGGTAATATGCTTGGAAGACTAAGAACGAAGTGCTCGGATAAAAAAGGGAGTAAGACAGGTATGTAGCCCCCGCTCCTGCTGTTCAATCTGTACATCAAAGGAGAAATGACAAATAAAAGAAAGATTCAAGAGTGGGATTCAAATTGAAGGTGAAAGGATATCAATGTTCAGATTCGCTGATGACATTGCTATCCTCAGTGAAAGTGAAAAAGAATTACAGGACGTGTTGTATGGAATGAACAGTTTAATGAGTAAAGAGTATAGATTTATAGTAAATCGAAGAAATACAAAAGTAATGAGAAGTAGCAGAAATGAGAATAGCGAGAGACTTCACATCGGAGTTGGTGGTCACGAAGTAGATGCAGTTCAGGAATTCTGCTATCTAGACAGCAAAATAACCCATGATGGACGGAACAAGAAGTACGTTAAAAGCAGATTACCACAGGTAAAAGACATTCCTGGCCAAGAGAAGTCTACTAGTACCAAACATAGACCTTAATTTGAGGAAGAAATTTCTGAGAATGTGCGTTTGGAGCACCGTATTGTATGGCAGTGAAACATGGACTGCGGAAAAACCGGAAAAGAAGAGAATCAAAGCATTTGAGATTTGGTGTTACAGACGAATGCTGAAAATTAGGTGGACTGATAAGGTAAGGAATGAGGAGGTTCTCCGGAGAATAGCCGAGGAAAGGAATGTATGGAAAACACTGACGACAAGAAGGTATAGGGTGCTAGGACATCTGTCAAGATATCAGGAAATAACTTCCTTGGCACTGGAGGGAACTGTAGAAGCAAAAGCTGTTGAGAAGACAGAGATGAGGATACATCCGGCAAATAGAGGATGTTGGTTGCAAGTCCTACTCTGAGGTCAAAAGGTAGGCACAAGAGAGGAATTGATGGCGGGCTGCGTCAAACAAATCAGAAGACTGATGATCTACCACATAAAATTAAGACAGATGTCAGATTGAGATTCATTGGAAGAATCCACTGGAAATATAGTTCATCAACAAAGGAAGTAGCATACAAAACACTCGTTCTACCAAGAGTATTGCTCGTCACTACGGGATCGATATGAGATAGGACTGATAGACGAAATACACAACATACAAAGAAGAGCAGCTCGTTTCGTTGCAGGCTCATTTAGTAAGCGCAAAAGCGTCTCGCAGGTTCTCAGCCAATTCCACTCGCAGACGCTGCAAGAGAGGCGTTCTGCATCACGGTATGGTCGACTATTAAAGTTCCGAGAGCGTACATTCCTGGAAGAGTCAACCACTATGTTGCTTCCTTCTACGTGAATCTCGCGGAAAAATCATCAAAATAAAATTACAGAGATTCGAGCCCACACGGAGACTTACCAGCGATCGATCTTCCTGAATCATACGCGACTGGAACAGGAAAAGTGAGAGGTGACACTGGAACAAAAACTACCTACACACCGTAAGGTGGCTCGTGCAGTACAGATGTAGACGTGTTATCTTTCTATCTGGACTTTCATAGTGGTGAAGCGGTGCAAACAGAGATGATGTTTTGGCTCCGTCGACAAAGTCAAACATTCAATAGTGACGGTATCAACAAACTGGTCTCTCGTTGAGAGTTACTTGTTCGTCGTCAGTGTGGCTGTATTGTGAAACAGATACGTAGACCTGAACAATAAAGATGTAGAATGTTAATGACATTTGTTTTACGTGAATAGCTTTAATGGTTTTCACGTACAGACTTCGGAGGCATTACTTTTCAGCACGCCGTCGTTTGTACACGAGGGTTGGAACTTTAATAGTGGCAACTATTTATTTACAGCTCGTACAAAATAAATACGTGTTTCAAAGTTTTACTGACCTTCAAAGTAGTCACCAGCATTGTGTATAAGCCAGCGATGAGGAAGTCGTAGGATACTCTTAGCAGTGCCAGTTGTGTTGACAGTTGGAGCGCGCGGTCTATTGCCCGACGAAGTTGTAACGGTTCTGAAGCGAATGCCGTGAAGTGTTTCCTTCAGTTTAGAAATCGAGTTGAACTCATGAGGGCTTAACTCAGGGGAGTGCAGTCGGTGGTACAGCACTTAGCAGACCCACCAGTCAAACAAATCAGTAATAGCTTGCACTGTACGTGCTTGAGCATTGCCCTGCAAAATGATGGTCAGGTCCTGCAGAAAATGTCATCACTTCTGTCTCTAAGCTGTTTGTAGGTTGTGTTCCAAAAATGAACAGCATAGAGAAAGAGATGATGACGCTTTCTGTAGGACCTGACCATCATTTTGCAGGACAATGCTCAAACACGTACAGTGCAAGCTGTTACCGATTTGTTTGACTGGTGGATTTGCTAAGTGCTATACCAACTACTGCACTCCCCTGACTTAAGCCCTAGCGAGTTCAACTCAATTTCTAAACTGAAGTAAATACTTAATGGCACTCACTTCAGAACTACTACAAATTCGTTGGCAATAGACCGCGCCGCTCGAACTGTCAACACAACTGGTACTGCTAAGAGTACCCTACGACTTCCACATCTCTGGCAACTGGTTATACACAATGCCGGTGACTATTTTGAAGGTCAGTAAAACTTTGAAACACGTATCTATTTTGTATGAGCTGTAGATAAATAGTTGTCACTATTAAAGTTCCAACCCTCGTAGATAGAAGTTATATCAAATTTCCTTCTTCAGAAATGATTTCCCTGCTATTGCTAGTCTGCGTCTTATATTATCTCGAGAACAGCGAAGATAATTTATTTTGCTGCCCAAATTGCAAAACTCATCAACGACTTGTAGTGTTTCAATTTCTAATCAGATTCCATCAGAATCACGAGATTTGACAACACTTCATAACCTATTGCGTTCAACTGATCATGGAACTCCATTGTCATCTCTGCAAGAATTAAAGCGTCATCACCAAACCTTGAGGTTCTTACTTATTCTTGCTGAACTTTAATTCCCTTTGCTAACTTCTTTTTAGTTTCTCTTACTATTTTTCCTTTAGGCAGAGATGATATCTGAGTGACAACAAATCGCACTGATGCATATTAGCGTGAGCTACTCGTGAGAAATGAAAATTAGTGCCGGACCGCGATTCGAACCTGGATTTCCCGCTTGTCATGAGCGGTCGCTTAAACCTCTTCGTATCCGGCCCCAGTGCTTGTCTAATCCTTCACATCACACGAAGTCGCAATCAGATTGCTCGTTCTTCCGTGAAAATAAGCATTGGAAGACCATTGCTAGTATTTTGTTTCGTTATATCAGACATGCATTCATACATTGTTTTGTAATAAATGCAGGTACTGCATAAACACAAGAGACAGCCCTCATTAATGATAATATCGTGCTGAACCCTATAATCAGTCGTTCTACCCCTCACCCTCCACCACACACACACACACACACACACACACACACAGACACACACACACGCGCGCGCGCGCGCGCGCGCGCGCGCGCCGGCCGATGTGGCCGAGCGGTTCTAGGCGCTTCAGTCTGGAACCGCGCGACCGCTACGGTCGCAGGTTTGAATCCTGCCTCGGGCATGGATGTGTGTGATGTTCTTAGGTTAGTTAGGTTTAAGTAGTTCTAAGTTCTAGGGGACTGATGACCTCAGATGTTAAGTCCCATAGTGCTCAGAGCCATTTGAGCCACACACACACACACACACACACACACAAACGCAAACGCGCGTACGCCCAGTGCGCTGGTATGAACGTGTCCGAGTACTCGCAAGTGGACTGCGCCTACTCACCCATTGCGTCCGAATTGTGGTTTATGCTTGACTTGGCGAGAAATGCAAGTGACAAAAGTGCGAGCTCCAGATGGCTAAGTGTTTAGAAAAAATAGCATTTTTGGTGCGAGTCGCGGCAGACCTCTTACGTGAGCATGTTACCAAGCAGCGGTTGTCGTAGCAGAAAGACTGCACCACAGTAACCCGAGGCTCGTAGGTTCGAATCCTTACGTGGAAACTTTTTATTTTTTATTTTCAATTTTTATCCTACTCATACTGAAAATAAATCGAAATAATGCACAGTATAGAGACGACAGCCATGCACACAAAATGTTCGGCTGATGTGATGTAGCGCTTCGTGTTAGCTGACTCATGGGAAGGACAAACAAATCCAGAATTATGCGACGAGATTTATCAAAATGAAGAGCGACCGCCATCATGCAGTATTAGTGCGATTCCTCCCAAATTAAATCGTTAATCAACCCTGCGATATCTTGTTTTTATCGCCAGGTAAGAGAATTTTATCAGAAAGCTTCAAGCCTGCTCTTATCACATCGAGAGAGAAAAAGAAGTCACATCCCAACAAGACTGCATCAAAATACATTTTTGATTGTCATATTTGGCAAAACGATACCTTACTCGTAGGTCACTGTACCATGTGCGATGAGAAAGCACTTTTTATGAATGTTAACCAAGTTTGTTTTTCTATAGAAACTCACCTTGTAGCTGTAAAAGAATGCATCGAAGATGCCAAGAAATTCACTGGTTCCCCTGTTTGCGAAAAATATCAACCCAGCACGTGTAAATCATCAACAGCAAAATAATAAAAGTATCTAATTTTATAAACGAAATTATCGCGAAAAACTTAGAATCCCTTCCTCGAAATTTATCATCAATCTCAAATTTTCATTCACTTTTTCTTTCCATGTCTTTTATGAAAATGTTAATATGTACAGTATATTGAGCATTATTTCAGTTTATTTACAGTGTAAGTAACATAAAAATTGAAAATAAAAGACAAAAAATTCCGCATAGAGGCTCAAACCCACGGTTCTCGGATTACCATTCTGTATCCTTTTTGTTGCATCACCTTTGGCCTGGATACTGTGCTAACATTAACAGTAGTGACTGAATCAACAATCTGATCTCTCGTTGGGAGTTAGGTGTTCGTCGCCAGGGTGGCGAACCAGACCCACGCCAAAAGTGATATTTTTTATAAAAGCTTGGCCATCTGAAGCTCCCACTTTGGTCACTTTCATTTCTGATCAAGCCCTGCATATACCGGGTGGCTATAATTAAACTGCAGCCACTCACAGAGGTCCAGTTTGAGCTGTAATTATCGTATGACACAAAACATTAGTAGGTATGCTAATACGTATGCCCAACTGATTTTCGGTGGGAAAAATTAGTTCCAATTTTGGCCTCGAGGTGCAAGTCTGGCGCTGTACAGCATCTCGTCTACGTCTCTTGTGCTCAAATTCAACAAATGTGTAAACCTAATGCCTTTCCCACTTGTTTGACCTTTTTTGTCCACTGCCCGGTCCTAATCCATTACGTGTGGAAACATTTCTATATATTTATCTTGCATTCACAGCGTTAGATTTGCACCTGATGGCCAAAATTGGAACTAATTTTTTTGCATTATAAATCGGTTTCGCATTAACGCATTAGAATATCTACAAAGTTTCGCTGCCATACGGTAATTACAGCCCACACTGCACCTCTGCGAGTAGGTACACTTTAATTATAACCACCCGGTACCATAAATTTGGACAAAATCGGAGACGACGAGTAGGCGCGGTCCCCTAGTCAGTGACAACTCAGAGCTGCCACTGTTAATTTAGAATATCACTAGTGTGATATCACTAGTGCTGCAGCTGAATGTAGTCGGCATCCTCCAAATACACTCATGCTCATAAATTAAGGATAATTGCAGAATGTGGTGCCACACAACGTGGCACTACACAAAACTCGCGCTAATAGCATAGGCACATAGGGAACGCACACGACACAGATCTGTAAGTCCACAGTATTGGTGATAAGTTGAGAAAACCGTCCCGAAACACATGTGCTACAAAACGCCACTGTTTCCTGCGCATGTACCCCGACATCAGTATGGGATATGATCACCATGCACACGTACACAGGCCGCACAACGGGATGGCATACTCTGAAGTAGGTGGTCGAGCAGCTGCTGGGGTATAGCCTCCCATTCTTGCACCAGTGCCTGTCGGAGCTCCTGAAGTGTCGTAGGTGTTTGAAGACGTGCAGCGATACGTCGACCGAGAGCATCCCAGACGTGCCCGATGGGGTTCTCCAGAGAACAGGCAGGCCTGATATCTACTGTTTCAAGATACTCCTCCACGATGGCAGCTCGGTGGGGCCGTTCGTTATCATCCATCAGTAGGAAGGTGGGACCCACTGCACCCCTGAAAAGGCGGACATACTGGTGCAAAATGACTGGTGCAAAATGACTGACCTGTTACAGTTCTTCTGTCAAAGACATGCAGGGGTGTACGTGCACCAATCATAATCCCACCCCACACCATCAAACCACGATCTCCATACAGGTCCCTTTCTAGGACATTAAGGGGTTGGTATCTGGTTCCTGGTTCACGCCAGATGAAAACCCGGCGAAAATCACTTTTCAGGCTATACCTGGAACCTGGGACCGCTATTCAAATGACCATGTACTGTGTTGTCGACACCAGGCTTTACGGGCTCTCCTGTGACCAGGGGTCAGTGGAATGCACCTTGCAGATCTCCGGGCGAATAAACCAAGTATGTTCAGTCGTCTGTAGACTGTGCGTCTGGAGACAACTGTTCCAGTGGCTGCGGTAAGGTCCCGAGCAAGGCTACCTGCAGTACTCCGTGGCCGTATGCGGGCACTGATGGTAAGATATCGGTCTTCTTGTGGTGCTGTACACTGTGGATGTCCCGTACTGTAGCGCCTGGACACGTTTCCTGTCTGCTGGAATCGTTGCCATAATCTTGAGATCACACTTTGTGGCACACGGAGGGCCCGTGCTACGACCTGCTGTGTTTGACCAGCTTCCAGTCGCCCTAGTGTTCTACCCCTCATAACGTCATCAATATGTGTTCTTTGAGCCATTTTCAACACAGTCGCCATTGGCACGTCTGAAAACGTCTGGACACTTACTCGCTGCACCGTACTGTGACATGTACCAACACATCTCTGAGTATGTGGACTGCTGCCAGCCGGCCGCGGTGGCCGAGGGGTTCTAGGCGCTTCAGTCTGGAACCGCGCGACCGCTACGGTCGCAGGTTCGAATCCTGCCTCGGGCATGGATGTGTGTGATGTCCTTAGGTTGGTTAGGTTTAAGTAGTTCTAAGTTCTAGGGGACTGATGACCTCAGATGTTAAGTCCCACAGTGCTCAGAGCCATTTGAACCATTTTTTAACTGCTGCCAGCGCCACCGTGCGACGACCGCAGGTCAAATGCACCGCACGGTCATACCCCGAGGTGATTTAAACCCGCAAACCGCCCACCAAGGCATTGTTTCACCATGTGTCAGCATTATCCTTAAATTTATGAGCATGAGTAGATACGAACACCGGGCCTAGTTCATGTGCCTCTAAGGCTGTTGCCGCGCCGCTTGGCTCGGACGATATGCAGCACTGCCTCGGATATACGGGCAGCACCTGCCGCTAGTAAAAGCGGGGGTGTGAACTATTTTAACAGTCGATGGCCAGTGCGACTGCAGCCGATATTACGTTATGCAACCTGCGGAAGCCCTGCACCTCATCCACTATCTCCCCTCCAACGCTGTTGGGTTCGACTTCCGAAATGAAGCGCCGAGTACGAAGGCGTTCGTGTGCTCTAGCGTCTTGTAGCCGCAGCCCGCGTCATTTGTTGACGCTGGGCACAGTCAGAATCTATGTTGAATGCTGCTCGATGACGCACCCATTAGCTGAGTTAAGTGAGCTGTTCTTGTGCGTGGATTTATGAGTCACGAGGAGAAGCCAGAGTCTCCGGTCCTCACGTGCAAATGGTTTAGGACATATCAGCGTCGCGACGTAAAAGTTTCCGGGAAATCAGAGGGTTAGTGATTTAGATCTCTTGCAGATGTGCGTGAGGTGGAAAATCTTTCGCAATTGAGTCAGTGGCCTAATGGCATAATGTATACATAAAGTTGACTGTCAACTTGCTTGCGCCTGAGTTCGAATCAGCTTTTGTACTGTTTTTTACTCTTAAGCGAAAGAAAAAAATGCTGTTGCGAAGATTTTTATTTCTGTTATTTTAAAAAAAATTAGTTTCATTGTGAACAAGAAAAAAACACTCATCAATGTGCATGATAGTTTCTGAATGAGATGCGCCTGTGAGAAATACCGTGTATGTGGGTACGAAGTCTTTCAGCTCAGACAGAATTACGTGTGGTGTTAACATACGCACATCTTGCAGGCATCTCTTTACGCAGGGGGAATATTAACCACAGCCTTAAAGTACATATATTCACTTAAGAAATTCGTTATCAACAATCCACCTGTGTTTGACAGTGGAAAATAGGCTGCATTAGCCTTTAATCAATCTAACTTTGGCAGAGAAATGGATGAAATATGCAGTTATAAAGCACTTTGACAATCTGCCTATGGAAATACAATGTTTGACAGACACCAAAAGTGTTTTCAAATGTAGATTAAAGATGTTTCTTTATGAAAACCCCTTCTGCACCATAGAGGAATTCTTGAACAGAAATAGTCAGCCATGAAAAAAACCTGTAAATTACCAACATGTAGGCATATTAATATTTTTTAAAAAAAAATACAGGGTGTATCGAAAAGAATCATCTGATTTGGCACGTCTATATTTCTGAAACTAATAAACATATACAATGAATTTTGTTTTTTGGTGAATGAGAAACTCAACATCCCCCCTTGAAATACATGGCATATGTCAATGCAGTATTCAGATTGTTCCCTCACTACAGCGAGCATGTCTTGAGTAACAGATTCCACAACTGCTGTTATGAGATGTCTCAGTTCATTCATTGTTGTTGGCAACGCAGAGTCTTTTATAAACCCCCACAAGAAATAATGGCATACATTCAGGTCTGGTTGGGTTGGGTTGTTTTGGGGAAGGAGACCAGACAGCGAGGTCATCGGTCTCATCGGATTAGGGAAGGACGGGGAAGGAAGTCGGCCGTGCCCTTTGAAAGGAACCATCCCGGCATTTGCCTGGGGCGATTTAGGGAAATCACGGAAAACCTAAATCAGGATGGCCGGATGCGGGATTGAACCGTCGTCCTCCCGAATGCGAGTCCAGTTCAGGTCTGGTGACCTTGGAGGCCAGTAATGTAAGGCTGAATCATTTGGTCCAGTGCGACCGATCCGTCTTCCAGTAATCCTTTGATTTAAAAATTCCTACACTTCCAGATGCCAGTGAGGCGGTGCTCCATCCTGTTGGTAAATGGAGTCGTCTGAATCAGTTTTCAACTGTGGGAAAAGAAAGCCCTCAAGCATATCGAGATATGTGCTTCCTGTAAGAGTGTTCTCGGCCAAGAAAAAAATGGACCATATACCTTTTCCCGTGAAACTGCACAAAATAAATAAATTTTGGGGAGTCCCTCTAATGTTGTACAACTTCATGCGGTTGTTCGGTACCCCATATGACGATTCACCTTTCCATTTAAATGGAATGTTTCTCCATCACTAAACACTAAGTGTCATCCTACATCTTGGCAAGAACGAAATTACAGAACTCTACACATTGTTGTTTGTCACCTTCACGAAGAGCTTGCAGTAGCTGAATTTTGTATGGTTTCATGGGTAAACGTCGACGCAACACGTGCCAGACGGACATCGGGAGCATGTTGAGCTGTCGAGCTGTACGGTGAACGGATTTTTGCGGCCTCCTTGTGAAACTATGGCGGATGCGTTCGACCTCTGTGTCAGACACTCGGAGACGGTCCGGCGATTTGCCTTTACCCAAACAAACTGTTTCTCGGAATTGTACATGCCATCGTCTAATTCTCTGTACTGTACGAGGATCCACACCATACCTAGTACGAAAATCACTCTGAACAAACATGGTTCAAATGGCTCTAAGCACTATGGGACTTAGCCGGCCTCGGTGGATGAGCGGTTCCAGGCGCTTAAGTCCCGCCGGCACAGTAGCTCAGCGCCTCTGTAATTAAAAAAAAAAAAAAAAAAACTGAGTTAATCAATCAACAACGAACTTAAAACGGACGTCTTACGACGTCCGCCCAGAGCAGATACAACGAACGAAAGCGAACAAAATGAGATATAAAAGAAAAAAAGGAAAAACGAAAAAAAAAGAAAAAAAAAGAGGTCCGGAATCGTGCGACTGCTACAGTCGCAGGTTCGAATCCTGCTTCGAGCATGGCTGTGTGTGATGTCCTTAGGTTAGTTAGGTTTAAGTAGTTTTAAGTTCCAGGGGACTGATGACCTCAGATGTTAAGTCCCATAGTGCTCAGAGCCTTTTGAACCATATGAACCACTATGGGACATCTGAGGTCATCAGTCCCCTAGACTTAGAACTACTTAAACCTAACTAACCTAAGGACATCACACATCCATGCCCGAGGCAGGATTCGAACCTACGACCGTAGCAGCAGTGCGGTTTCGGACTGAAGCGCCTAGAACCGCTCGGTCACAGCGGCCGGCAAACTACATGCAGTACGTCCACTCATATATAACAAATTAGTAGCAACCAGTGACAATAATAATTTCCATATTAATGACCGCATGACGTTTGCAAAAGAATACGTTGTCTCCCCCTCCCCCCCCCCCCCCCAATCATGCAGCTCTGGACTGCATCCACAGATACAAGAGCAGCATGAACACGCGCTATCAGGTCTTTCACATATATCGGCGGAGTAGAATACACATGTTCTTTAAAGTGTCCGCACAGGAAGAAATCTACGGGATTTTGTGCAGATGAACGCAAAAGCCATACAAAAAAATGGCACTGAGCACTATGGGACTTAACATTTGTGGTCATCAGTCCCCTAGAACTGAGAACTACTTAAACCTAACCATCTTAAGGACGTCACACACATCCATGCCCGAGGCAGGATTCGAACCTGCGACCGTAGCAGTCCCGCGGTTCCGGACTGAGCGCCTAGAACCGCTAGACCACCGCGGCCGGCAAAAGCCATACAACTGGATCTCCCAGTCGGAGCCATTTCCCTGAAAATGTTCTGTCTAAATATCGTCGCACATTAATTCCAAAGTATGGAGATGTACCATCGTGTTGAAATCATAACCTCTACCGAACATGAAGTGGAACATCTTCCGGTGCTTCATTCAGGTAAATAGTTTGAGAGGAATGCATGATATCCTCGCGCAATCAACCAGTCCGGCAACAAGTAGGGACCAAAACTCCTGTCTCCCAATATTTCGGCCCAGGCATCGGTACCAAAGTGAACTTAATATTCACGGTCGTGGGTGGCGTGTGGGTTAACGTTATGCCAATGGTGGACATTGTGCATATTGAAGACACCCTCACGAGTGAACACTGCATCATCCGACCATATTGCAGTGTTTATGAAGTCGTCGTTGACTTCCTGTTGTTGTTGGAACCAGTCACAGAATTGCATCCGCATATGGCGGTCTGCAGGATGCAGGTGTTGTGTTAAAGAATAATGACAGGGGTGCAGCCATGCTCAAGCAGTATGTCAACGACCATGCGTTGCGAGATACGCAGCTGCCTAATTCCGGTACACGTACCTCGCTTGGGTTATTGGTATATGACCTCCATAATAGCTTCCTCAGTAGTTGGAGTATGGCGTCCGTGGGACGACCTCTGTCACGCGATGGTGGAAGGAGAGAACCTGTCTCCCGAAGGCGAAGCTACAGAAAATGAAACACATTTCTATCTGGATGACGTCGACCAGGATATCTAGCAGCATATTCACGAGCAGCAACACAAGCCTGGTTATCAGATTCACCAAGGCCCAGAAGCATATCTACACTTTCATCGTTTATGTATGCAATGCGTCTGCCATACTTTGTTTTAAAATAACACAAGAAGAAAATACGGTATGTGTACGAATGTGCATGAGTCTGTCACGGGCGCGTTACTCCGCTGGTAAGTAGTCCCGTTTCGTGAACAGCGCTAACAGTATAAACAAGTCATTAGTATCAGCGGGCTGTTCCACCTAACGCGCGTCATCTCTTTTACAGCTTTTGTTCTGCATGATTCATCCCGACATTTTCGAGTTAGTTTCCCTAACGGTAATGGTCCTGATGTTTCTACATTTTCATCGATGATGATAATAATAATAATAATAATAATAATAGTAGTAATGCACGGAGATACCTACTAAACAGCAAGCGCTTATCAGATTCCATGTTGAAAGGCATAATTAGTGGCTCCAACGTGATAATACACACAAAAGGTAAGCGAGTTTGGAAATTAAATGCAAGCCCTACTGGTAACGTAAGGTCCTAAAGAAATGTAATGGACCTGAACGTAGCAAGAATAATACACTCCTGGAAATGGAAAAAAGAACACATTGACACCGGTGTGTCAGACCCACCATACTTGCTCCGGACACTGCGAGAGGGCTGTACAAGCAATGATCACACGCACGGCACAGCGGACACACCAGGAACCGCGGTGTTGGCCGTCGAATGGCGCTAGCTGCGCAGCATTTGTGCACCGCCGCCGTCAGTGTCAGCCAGTTTGCCGTGGCATACGGAGCTCCATCGCAGTCTTTAACACTGGTAGCATGCCGCGACAGCGTGGACGTGAACCGTATGTGCAGTTGACGGACTTTGAGCGAGGGCGTATAGTGGGCATGCGGGAGGCCGGGTGGACGTACCGCCGAATTGCTCAACACGTGGGGCGTGAGGTCTCCACAGTACATCGATGTTGTCGCCAGTGGTCGGCGGAAGGTGCACGTGCCCGTCGACCTGGGACCGGACCGCAGCGACGCACGGATGCACGCCAAGACCGTAGGATCCTACGCAGTGCCGTAGGGGACCGCACCGCCACTTCCCAGCAAATTAGGGACACTGTTGCTCCTGGGGTATCGGCAAGGACCATTCGCAACCGTCTCCATGAAGCTGGGCTACGGTCCCGCACACCGTTAGGCCGTCTTCCGCTCACGCCCCAACATCGTGCAGCCCGCCTCCAGTGGTGTCGCGACAGGCGTGAATGGAGGGACGAATGGAGACGTGTCGTCTTCAGCGATGAGAGTCGCTTCTGCCTTGGTGCCAATGATGGTCGTATGCGTGTTTGGCGCCGTGCAGGTGAGCGCCACAATCAGGACTGCATACGACCGAGGCACACAGGGCCAACACCCGGCATCATGGTGTGGGGAGCGATCTCCTACACTGGCCGTACACCACTGGTGATCGTCGAGGGGACACTGAATAGTGCACGGTACATCCAAACCGTCATCGAACCCATCGTTCTACCATTCCTAGACCGGCAAGGGAACTTGCTGTTCCAACAGGACAATGCACGTCCGCATGTATCCCGTGCCACCCAACGTGCTCTAGAAGGTGTAAGTCAACTACCCTGGCCAGCAAGATCTCCGGATCTGTCCCCCATTGAGCATGTTTGGGACTGGATGAAGCGTCGTCTCACGCGGTCTGCACGTCCAGCACGAACGCTGGTCCAACTGAGGCGTCAGGTGGAAATGGCATGGCAAGCCGTTCCACAGGACTACATCCAGCATCTCTACGATCGTCTCCATGGGAGAATAGCAGCCTGCATTGCTGCGAAAGGTGGATATACACTGTACTAGTGCCGACATTGTGCATGCTCTGTTGCCTGTGTCTATGTGCCTGTGGTTCTGTCAGTGTGATCATGTGATGTATCTGACCCCAGGAATGTGTCAATAAAGTTTCCCCTTCCTGGGACAATGAATTCACGGTGTTCTTATTTCAATTTCCAGGAGTGTAGTTGGTATAAATCGATGGGACCATCGGGGAATGGTACACAGAAAACGGGTTTGGAATCTTGTAGATGCAATGGTACGAAACGATTCTCGTTCACGACGTGCAAAAGCCTTCTTTAAAATTTGACGAATAAAAACGATCGTTCTTCCATTTATGAATTCTTTGAAATTTCCCGCCTGCTGGGTTCTTTCACTTCGACTACTATTTGCTAAAAATGCAATTTCAATACACCTCATAAAGATTTGTCAAACCAAATACTGCAAAATTAAATATTAAAATTCATATCATATTGTGGGCTGTACTCATCCGTTCCTTTTTGTCGATCCGCTGCTGCAACAGTCACTGAGTTACTGTATGTCCACTGTACCTTGGTGTTCTTTGCCAAGAATGACTAAATCGAACATTATGTTTCAGAACTTCTTTTTATTATATTATCTAGTTTTTAACCTTTCTATGTACACTGGTGTAATGATAGATGAGTCTTCTTACATATTCCATACAATTTGCCAAGTCTGACATGCTTACTGCGCGAATTTACATAAAGTACTCACGTAAGCAGTTACAAGCTTCTTGCACAAAATCTCACAAGACACGGACGTACACCTTACTCCATCGAATGATCATAAAGTACTGACCTTTATTGCCAACATGGCTGCCCCTTTTATATACAATTCCGAACAATCCTCGGTAGTGTTATAAGGAGTTTTTTTTTAATAAAATTACAATTAAAACTGTTGCCTCAAAATTAATGACTCGTTTCAACAGTTGCACTAGCTCTTAAAATAGGTCTTTTATTTATTATTGACAGAACACCTAAAGAACTGCGTATGTTTACACGCCACTTACAACATTTTCGCTAGTTACATTTTTATTTTCATATCAATTTTGAGTTTCGAAGAAATTACTTTGACCATTGTACTCGATCATTTGTTCGAGATTTCACCTAATTACGTTAATCGTAAATATTCCTACCAATTACAGGACCTATATACTTCAGTACAATTATAATTGTAACAATTTTATAGGTATAGGTTTACCTAAACCACTACCTTTTGTTTACATCAGTGATTCCTGTTTACTTCAAACTGGATCGAAAAATACGTGTTTTAGTTCAAAATGGTTCAAATGGCTCTGAGCACTATGAGACTTAACAGCTGAGGTCATCATTACCCTAGAACTTAGAACTACTTAAACCTAACTAACCTAAGGACATCACACACATCCATGCCCGAGGCAGGATTCGAACCTGCGACCGTAGCGGTCGCGCGGTGCCAGACTGAAGCGCCTAGAACCGCTCGGCCACTCCGGCCGGCAATACGTGTTTTAAATGGGTTTCAGTGGACTGTTACGTCTCAATTCGTAGTAGCCTACCTAACTGCAAATATTTTATAGAAGAACCTCTGCAATTTCTGTGTTACGATTAAGACGCCAGATAGCATACCATACAGGTTACATTAAGCAAATAAAAGCACTTACACCTCGACCCAGAATCGAAACCTCGGCCTAGTGCATGCTAATCGAAAACGATATGTACTGCACCAACTGCACAGCTCTACTCCTACATGCTGTCAGAGGTATTTACCGTACATGTGATTACAGACTGCCATTATTTACCGTCCATTTACTACCGGAAATATGCGCAGGACGGAATTTGGTGAGAGAGACATTTTTGTATTGCTAGTACTTAGAGGAGTCGCGCTGCGAAGTCCGAGTGCGCGAATTTTTCTTCATGCTGTATAATCCTCCGCCATTTTGTGTGCAACGACTGGAAATGAACGACCGAGCCAGGTGGCGCAGTGGTTGACACATTGGACCCGCATTCGTGAGGACGACGGTTCAAACTCGCGTTCGGCCGTCCAGATTTTGGTTTTCCGTGATTTCCCTAAATCGCTCCAGGCAAATGCCGGGACGGTTCCTTTGAAAGGGCACGGCCGGTTTCCTTCCCCGCCCTTGACACTATCCAAGCTTGTGATGACTTCGATGTCGACGGGACGTTAAATCCAATCTTCATTCTTGGAAATGAACGGAGCTAACGGGCCGATGTTGCGTCGCGGAGTCTGTTGTATACTGGTCTGCTGCTGCTGCTCTGCACAGATTCGTGGACCAAGGTGTTCCCGGCCGCAAGGCCGTTTCAGCCATTACGGGAAGGAGAAGCGGCCTTGCGTCGGCATGCGACGCCCACGCGCTGTGGACGGACCTGCCGCGCGCGTCGCAGAATTCCTACAGTCAGCTTTTCCATTGTTCAAACATTTGCATATTCTCTTTCTTTATCTCTGTCGGGCGAGACGAATCTCTTAGCAGAGAATAGTACGTTATTCCCGGTGACGAATGGTCATCTTAGAGGCCTGTGAGAATGACCACAGCATAGCCGCGTACAAGGCTCCGGGAGTAGACAACATTCCATTAGAGCTACTGGCGGCCTTGGAGAGCCAGTCATGACAGAACTGTACCATCTGGTGAGCATGATGTATGAAACAGGCGAAATACCCTCAGACTACAAGAAGAATATAATAATTCCAATGCCAAAGAAAGCAGGTGTTGACAGATGTGAAAATTACCGAACTATCAGTTTAATAAGTCACAGCTGCAAAATACTAACGCGAATGATTTACAGACGAATGGAAAAACTGGTAGAAGCCGACCTCGGGGAAGATCAGTTTGGATTCCGTAGAAATGTTGGAACACGTGAGGCAATACTGACCTTACGACTTATCTTAGAAGAAAGATTAAGGAAAGGCAAACCTACGTTTCTAGCATTTGTAGACTTAGAGAAAGCTTTTGACAATGTTGACTGGAATACTCTCTTTCAAATTCTAAAGGTGGCAGGGGTAAAATACAGGGAGCGAAAGGCTATTTGCAATTAGTAAAGAAACCAGATGGCAGTTATAAGAGTCGAGGGGCATGAAAGGGAAGCAGTGGTTGGGAAGGGAGTGAGACAGGGTTATAGCCTCTCCCCGATGTTATTCAGTCTGTATATTGAGCAAGCAGTAAAGGAAACAAAAGAAAAATTCGGAGTAGGTATTAAAATCCATGGACAAGAAATAAAAACTTTGAGGTTCGCCGATGACATTGTAATTCTGTCAGAGACAGCAAAGGATTTGGAAGAGCAGTTGAACGGAATGGATGGTGTCTTGAAAGGAGGATATAAGATGAACATCAACAAAAGCAAAACGAGGATAATGGAATGTAGTCGAATTAAGTCGGGTGATGCTAAGGGAATTAGATTAGGAAATGAGACACTTAAAGTAGTAAAGGAGTTTTGCTATTTGGGGAGCAAAATAACTGATGATGGTCGAAGTAGAGAGGATATAAAATGTAGACTGGCAATGGCAAGGAAAGCGTTTCTGAAGAAGAGAAATTTGTTAACATTGAGTATAGATTTAAGTGTCAGGAAGTCGTTTCTGAAAGTATTTGTATGAAGTGAAACGTGGACGATAAATAGTTTGGACAAAAAGAGAATAGAAGCTTTCGAAATGTGGTGCTACAGAAGAATGCTGAAGATTAGATGGGTAGATCACATAACTAATGAGAAGCTATTGAGTAGAATTGGGGAGAAGAGGAGTTTGTGGCACAACTTGACAAGAAGAAGGGATCGGTTGGTAGGACATGTTCTGAGGCATCAGGGGATCACAAATTAAGAATTGGAGGGCAGCGTGGAGGGTAAAAATCGTAGAGGGAGACCAAGAGATGAATACACTAAGCAGATTCAGAAGGATGTAGGTTGCAGTAAGTACTGGGAGATGAAGCAGCTTGCACAGGATAGAGTAGCATGGAGAGCTGCACCAAACCAGTCTCAGGACTGAAGACCACAACAACAACCATAATGTTGATATGTTCCGTATGTTATAGTTACCTGTCGCTATATCCCCCTGCGGGTTCGGGGGTAAGAATAGGCCCGCGGTATTCCTGCCTGTCGTAAGAGGCGACTAAAAGGAGTCTCAAATGTTTCGGCCTTATGTGATGGTCCCCTCTCGGGTTTGACCTCCATCTTTCTAAATTATTCCGAAGAGCGAGCCAATTGGGGAAGGGCGCCTTACATGGTGCACTGTATCCGTCGTGCAATTAGACCTTTAGCCGGCTTTCTCGTCGTTGCAATGGTGTCCCGCTCGTTTTCGATCTCTTGGGCGATTACCACGCTGCACTCTGCAGTGTTTCTTTTATCTGCGACGACGACCTTGGTCAGTTTTGCACCTAAGATCCAGCACGGTAGCCAGTCCGTTGTGGTGGGGCCGCCATGTACCCTCTTGGTTGTAGCCCCCTGACAACACAGGGATCGCTCTACTGATGCCTGCGCCGTTAACTCCCCACGTATGCCAAGGAGTAGATGCCCATCTCCTTGGGGCATCAGGACTCCCGGCAATGGCCGTCCTGCCAGGTGGCTATTGCTGCGGCTGGGTGGCGCCCGTGGGGAGGGCCCTTGGTCGGAGTAGGTGGCATCAGGGCGGATGACCCGCAATGAAGCGTGGTACATCATCTCTCGCTGGCGGCCAGCCGTCAGCAGTCTCTAAGCGTTCGAGGGCTCATTTTAAGGGTAATGTTTATGACCCCAAATCGTTCCCATCCCTGGCCACACCATGGGAGGAACGAAAGGCGTTGAATGAAAGTGAAACGTATTCGCCCAGATATCTTGTCTGTACCAGCTGATGGGGACTCTTTTATATCCGTGAAGCCTCAGTTCTTTGTTGAGCATTTAGAGGACAAGTTTGGGGAGGTGGAGGGCTTGTCAAAGATGCGGTCCGGATCGGTGTTGATAAAAACGGCATCCTCCGCCCAGTCGCGGGCCTTGCTCGCTTGTACTAAGCTGGGGGATGTCTCCGTCACTATCACCCCCCATAAAAGCTTAAATATGGTTCAGGGAATTATTTTTCACCGCGATCTCCTTTTACAGTCCGATGACGAGCTGCGCGCCAACTTAGAGCGACGAGGTGTACATTTCGTCCGGCGCGTTCATCGGGGTCCGAGGGACAATCAGGTTGCTACCGGTGCCTTCATCTTGGCCTTCGAGGGTGATACGTTACCGGAAAAGGTCAAGGTGATGGTTTACCGATGTGACGTCAAGCCCTATATCCCTCCCCCGATGCGGTGCTTTAAGTGCTGGAAGTTCGGTCACATGTCCTCTCGCTGTACTTCTAGCCTCACATGTCGAGATTGTGGACGCCCATCTCATCCCGATACTCCATGTGCTCCGCCTCCCGTCTGTGTCAACTGTGGAGAGCCTCATTCCCCTTGCTCGCCGGACTGTAGTGTCTTACAGAAAGAACGCAAAATCATGGAATATAAGACCCTGGACCGACTGACTTACACTGAGGCCAAGCGGAAATTTGAACGGCTACATCCCGTGCGCATGATGTCATCTTATGCCTCCACTGTCACTCCTGCTCCAGCTCCTTCAGCTGCAAGATATACAGTCAGCTCTCGGAACCAGAGGACCTCACCTGCCCCCTTGACAATGGGGGCCCCTTCTCTTGCTGTTGCTCCCACACCATCTACCTCGGGAGCAGCACCCACTAAACCATCGGGGACGCCAGTCCCCCCTTCTCAGCCGGAGAAGCGTAAGTCTTCTTCGGCTTCTCTCGCTCGGAAGGGATCCCTTGGGTCACTCCCTTCCCAGGTTCCTACCAGCGGCACAGCAGACACCAGCCAGTGGCTGAAGCAGCCACAGGTCGCTGGTCGACGGGCTTCGCGTTCCACTTCGGTCCCAGAGACTGACTCCAATAAGCCCTCTCACCAACGGCAACCAAAGGAACAGCGAGAGAAAACGACTCTGAAGACCCGTAAGTCCAAGACACCTGCGGTGGCACCTACTCCACCGCTACATAAAAGCTCTGCATCTGAGGATGAGGTGGAGAACCTTGCGTCCGCTGAGGACCTCGATCTCGCCGATCCCTCAGACGCAATGGGTAGCACTTGCACGGGTGCTCCATCGGATGTGGCAGGTGACCCAGCGGCGTAATCTGCCTTCCCAGTCCCGTCACGCCTTTCTCCGCAATGGCTACTACCATCCTCCAGTGGAACTGCAGCGGTTTCTTCCACCATCTCGCTGAGCTCCGCCAACTTATCACCCTTCACCCTTTCTTCTGCATTGCTCTCCAGGAAACTTGGTTTCCTGCAATGCGAACCCCCGCCCTCCGTGGCTATCGGGGTTATTATAAGAACCGAGCAGCTTATGAAAGGGTGTCTGGTGGCGTCTGCATATATGTCCTTCACACTCTGCACAGCGAGTCTGTCCCTCTCCAGACGCCCTTAGAGGCTGTCGCTGTACGCGTGTGGACGCCACAGGCTGTTACCGTCTGCAGTGTTTACATTCCACCGGATGGTGATGTCTCGCAGCATGTCCTGGCTGCACTGGTCGCCCAATTGCCGCCACCTTTCTTGCTATTGGGCGACTTCAACGCCCATAACCCTCTGTGGGGTGGGTCAGTGGCAACAGGTCGAGGCGCCATCGTTGAGGGTTTCTTGTCGCAGCTCGATCTCTCGCTGTTAAATGATGGTGCCTTCACACACTTCAGTGTGGCGCATGGCACCTACTCCGCCATTGACCTTTCCATCTGTAGCCATAGCCTCTTACCGTCTGTCCAATGGAGTGTGCATGACGACCTGTGTGGTAGTGACCACTTTCCGATCTTTTTGTCACTACCACAGCGCCACTCTTCTGGGCGCCCTAGCAGATGGGCTATGAATAAGGCTGACTGGGACTTGTTCTCCTCCACTGCCGCTTTAGAGCCTCTCTCTACTGATGACATTGATGCGGTGGTTCAATCGGTCACCACCGGCATCGTTACTGCCGCCGAATCAGCCATTCCCCGTTCCTGTGGGTCCCCTCGGCGGCGGACTGTGCCTTGGTGGTCGCCTGAGATCGCTGAAGCGATTAAAGATCGCCGGCGGGCGCTCCAGCGTCACAAGCGACATCCCTCCATCGACCACCTTATCGCCTTCAAACGGCTGCGTGCGCGGGCCCGCCTCCTTATCCGCCAAGGCAAGAAGGAGTGCTGGGAGCGGTATGTATCCACCATTGGCCTCCATGTCACTCCATCGCAGGTCTGGGCCAAGATTCGACGCGTCTACGGCCATCGGACCCCTGCCAGCGTCCCTGCGCTCTCACTGAATGGAGCAGTTTGTACTGACTCCGACGTCATTGCAAATCGCTTAGCAGAGCATTTTGCTATGAGTTCCGCCTCTGCGAATTACCCCCAGGCCTTCCGCTCCATTAAAGAGCGGATGGAACGTCGGAGCCTTTCGTTTCGCACCAACCACCTAGAATCTTACAATGCTCCATTTAGTGAGTGGGAATTTCGCAGTGCCCTAGCTGCTTGCCCTGATACCGCTCCTGGGCCAGATGGCATCCACTGTCAGATGCTGAAACACCTTTCAGTGGACTGCCAGCGGCGCCTTCTCGATCTTTACAACCGTCTTTGGGTCGAGGGGGAGTTTCCGTCGCAATGGCGGGAAGGCGTTGTCATCCCCGTTTTGAAACCTGGAAAGAACCCTCTGGAGGTGGACAGCTACCGTCCCATTAGCCTCACCAACGTTCTTTGCAAGTTGCTTGAACGGATGGTGAGCCGGCGCTTGAATTGGGTACTGGAGTCTCGGGGCCTTCTTGCTCCGTCTCAGGGTGGGTTCCGTAAAGGCCGCTCCGCCACCGACAATCTGGTGAGCCTGGAGTCGGCCATCCGTACTGCCTTTGCCCGCCGTCAGCACCTGGTCGCTGTCTTTTTCGACATGCGGAAGGCGTACGATACGACATGGCGTCATCACATCCTTTCTACGCTTCATGGATGGGGACTTCGGGGTCCTCTGCCGATTTTTATCCGCAATTTTCTGTCGTGTCGTACCTTCCGCGTGCAAGTCGCGGCCTCGTATAGTTCCTCCCACGTCCAGGAGAACGGTGTGCCACAGGGTTCTGTTTTAAGTGTCTGTCTGTTTTTAATAGCCATTAACGGGCTTGCTGCGGCCGTGGGAAATTCTGTCTCCGCTTCCCTGTATGCTGACGACTTCTGCCTTTATTACAGCTCTACTGGCATTGCAGCGGTTGAACGTCAGCTACAGGGCGCTATCCGCAAGGCGCAGTCTTGGGCTGTAGCGCATGGGTTTCAGTTTTCGGCAGCCAAGACCCGCGTTATGCATTTCTGCCGGCGCCGAACAGTCCATCCTGAGCCGCAGCTTTATCTTGCCGACGAACTGCTTGCTGTGGTGGAGACCCACAGGTTTTTGGGGGTGGTTTTCGATGCCCGGTTGACTTGGCTGCCTCATATCCGGCAGCTCAAACAGGCATGTTGGCGGCATCTCAATGCTCTGCGCTGTTTGAGCCACACCCGCTGGGGCGCCGACCGCTCTACCCTGTTACGGCTCTACCAGGCGCTCATCCAGTCCCGCCTGGATTATGGGAGCCTGGCTTGTGGCTCAGCATCCCCATCTGCGTTACGGGTGCTGGACCCAATTCTCCACAGCGGGATACGCCTTGCCACTGGTGCTTTCCGCACCAGCCCTGTGGACAGCGTACTAGTGGAGGCAGGTGTACCTCCACTGCGGTTCCGACGCCAACGTTTACTGGCCGCTTATACTGCCCATGTTCTAAGCTCGCCCGGGCATCCTAACTATCGTCTCCTGTTCCCGCGATCGGTCGTCCGTCTGCCAGAACGTCGGCCCCGGTCTGGTTGTACATTAGCGGTCCGCGTCAAAGAGCTTCTCTCTGGGCTTCGGGTTTTCACTGTTCCACCTCCTTTCCGGGCTACTTTGCATACACCCCCGTGGTGTGTTCGTCGCCCTTGCCTTCGGCTCGACTTGGCACAGTGCCCGAAGGACTCAGTCCCTCCAGAGGCCTTCCGCCGCCGCTTTCATTCCATCCTGGCCACGTATCAGGGCTCTGGCATTGTTTACACCGACTGTTCGATGGTTGCTGGTCGTGTCGGGTATGCGCTAACTCTAGGGGACCATTCCGAACAACGCTCCTTGCCGGATGGCTGCAGCGTTTACACTGCTGAGCTGGTCGCCATCTTTCGTGCCCTAGAGCATATCCGCTCCTGCTCAGGTGAGTCCTTCGTTATCTGTAGCGATTCCCTGAGCGGTTTACGAGCTCTCGACCAGTGTTTTCCTCGTTCTCGTCTGGTGCTGGCTATCCATGAGTCTCTTCATACTCTTGCCCGTAGCGGCCGCTCTGTGGTCTTTGTGTGGACCCCCGGTCATGTCGGTATCCCGGGTAACGAACATGTTGACCGCCTGGCGAAAGAGGCCACCAGTAAGCCATCTCTGGACGTTGGCCTCCCAGAGACTGATTTGCGGGCAGTCTTCCGCCGCAACATCTTGGCGCTATGGGACGATGAATGGCGCGAACTGACAACGCGCAATAAACTCCGTGATGTCAAGGAGACGACGGCTGTGTGGCGGTCATCCCTGCGAGCCACTCGCAGGGACTCAGTAGTTCTTTGCCGGCTCCGCATTGGCCACTCCCGGCTGACACACAGTTATTTACTGCGCCGGGAGGACCCTCCTCTATGTCGATGTGGGGCTGCTTTGACAGTGGCCCACATTTTGATGGCCTGCCCCCTTTTAGCTGTGGTCAGGCAGACATTTGCGCTGCCTGATACGCTCCCTGCCCTTTTAACAGACGACTCCACTATGGCTGACTTAGTTTTACGTTTTATTCGGGCAGGGGGATTTTATCATTTAATCTGAGTGTTTCTGTTTTATTTTATTGTTTTGTGTTGATTCTGGCCTTTGGCCTATGATTTTAAACTGATTTTTTTTAATGTGTTTCTCAGTGGTTGACTTTTCCTTTTTTATTTCTATGGTCGGCCAACCACCGTCACACTCTGTGTGGTTTTAGTTCGTTTTGTCTTGTCTTTGTCTGAGTTTCTCTTGTTCTGTTTCGTCTGTGTTCTCTTCTGTTCCTCGTTTTTATTCTCTGTGGCTGTTCTTTGTCTTTGGAAAAAGGGACCGATGACCGTAGCAGTCTGGTCCCTTTGATCCCCCAAACCAACCAACCAACCAACCTGTCGCTATAAGCGAAACAGATTTAGTGAATTTTTCCGCGGAATATTCAGCAACAGTGGGAACCAAAATGAAGTCACAACCACTTCTCATATGTTGCATACCGCCAATTTTTTGTAATGTAATTCGCTTATCAAATGTACATTACTTCAGCATAATATTTAATCCTGCTAATGTCTCCAGGAGAGAGATACTGGCAGAAGTGGAGCTGTGAGAGTGGCTTGTTAGTCGTGCTTGGATATCTCACGTCAGTCGGTAGAGAACTTGCTGCGCATGGTAAAGGTCCCGGCTTCGAGTCCCGGTCTGGCACACAGTTTTAATGTGCCGGGAAGTTTCTTGTTAATTTGCTACAATTGACAATGTGATAAACATATGTTCTAATGTGTTCTTGTAATTAAATTTCAGACAAGTCCTGAGAGATTTGCTGATTTTGTACCGTACATTATGCATAAGGGACAGTCAAATAAAAACGAGACAGACTATACAGGGTGGCCGAGGAGGAAAGGTCACAATATTCAGGTATATGACAGGAAAGATCGTTCGAAGCAAGAAAGTGGAGTTAACCTTGTTTGTTTTCGTTTGCCGGCCGGCCGAAGTGGCCGTGCGGTTAAAGGCGCTGCAGTCTGGAACCGCAAGACCGCTACGGTCGCAGGTTCGAATCCTGCCTCGGACATGGATGTTTGTGATGTCCTTAGGTTAGTTAGGTTTAACTAGTTCTAAGTTCTAGGGGACTAATGACCTCAGCAGTTGAGTCCCATAGTGCTCAGAGCCATTTGAACCATTTTTTTTTTTTCGTTTGCCCAAGAAACAACGCTAGTGTGTGTTATTTCTAAGGCGGAAAAGCAGTTTTTAACTAAATTTTGTGCAAGACACAGCCTTGTGACATATGTCCTGATATTCCACCTTGTGACAGGACGATTAACATGGCCTCTAAGACGCATACCTTAAGAGCTCTGGCTCTGAGCACTATGGGACTTAACATCTATGGTCATCAGTCCCCTAGAACTTAGAATTACTTAAACCTAACTAACCTAAGGACATCACACAACACCCAGTCATCACGAGGCAGAGGGAATCGAACCCGGGAACCCGGGCGCGGGAAGCGAGAACGCTACCGCACGACCACGAGCTGCGGACCCTTAAGAGCTATGAGTACTTCCTCATCTTCAATTCTGTGAAACAAATATCTTCAGTTGCAAGCTCAAAGCTTTCCGTATTTTGGAGGAATATAATACAGACCAAAACAAGAAAAAAAAGTGAAGTGAACATGGGCTCTAAAATGCATACATTGAGAGCTATGAGCACTTGTTCAGTAGAAGAGATTTGTTTTACAGTAGCGAAGATGAACAAGTGCTCATCACTCTTAAGGTGTGCATTTTAGAGCTCTTGTTTGCTAGACTTTTTTGCTTCGAACGACGATCTTGCGATGTACCTGTATATTGTGACAGTTCCTCCTGGTGTAACATGTTTAACGAGCATAACGCGGATGTTGGTAATGCAGGTAGATATGTGTATACATATGCCCTCTACTGGGAAACAGGAAGGACCGGAGCGAACGGTCATTGCTGTGCTATTGGTCTGTTAGATGTGCCCGACATTGAGTCAGCTACACCACTGACCATTAAAATTGCTACACCACGAAGATGAAGTGCTACAGACGCGAAATTTAACCGACAGGAAGAAGATGCTGTGATATGCAAATGATTAGCTTTTCAGAGCATTCACACAAGATTGCCGCCGGTGGCGACACCTACAACGTGGTGACATGAGGAAAGTTTCCAACCGATGTCTCATACACAGTTGACCGGCGTTGCCTGGTGAAACGTTGTTGTGATGCCTCTTGTAAGGAGGAGAAATGCGTACCATCACGTTTCCGCCTTTGATAAAGATCGGATTGTAGCCTATCGCGATTGCGGTTTATCGTATCGCGACATTGTTGCTCGCGTTGGTCGAGATCCAATGACTGTTAGCAGAATATGCTAGCCACCTGACGGTGTGTGGCGGAGGGTACCTTGAGTACCTGTATCGGTTCTCCCTAGTATTCCAGTCTCGTATTGTTCGTGGAAAGGAGGATTGTCGGTATGCTTCTGTGTGGGCTCTAATCTCTCTGATTTTATCATCATGGTCTCTTCGCGAGATATACGTTGGAGGGAGCAATATACTGCTTTACTCTTCGGTGAAGGTATGTTCTCGAAACTTCAACAAAAGCCCGCCCTTACTGAGCTACTGAGCGTCTCTCCTGCAGACTCTTCCACTGGAGTTTATCTACCATCTCCGTAACGCTTTCGCGATTACTAAATGATCCTGTAACGAAGCGCGCTGCTCCCTGTTGGATCTTCTCTAACTCTTCTATCAACCGTATCTGGTGCGGATCCCACACTGCTGAGCAGTATTCAAGCAGTGGGCGAACAAGCGTACTGTAACCTACTTCCTTTGTTTTCGGATTGCATTTCCTTAGGATTCTTCCAATGAATCTCAGTCTGGCATCTGCTTTACCAACGATCAACTTTATATGATCATTCCATTTTAAATCACTCCTAATGCCTACTCCCAGATAATTTATGGAATTAACTGCTTCCAGTTGCTGACCTGCTATATTGTAGCTAAATGATAAGAGATTTTTCTTTCTATGTTTTCGAAACACATTACACTTGTCTACATTGAGATTCAACTGCCATTCCCTGCACCATGCGTCAATTCACTGCAGATCCTCCTGCATTTCAGTACAATTTTCCAATGTTACAACCTCTCGATATACCACAGCGTCATCCGCAAAAAGTCTCAGTGAACTTCCGATGTCATCCACAAGGTCATTTATGTATATTGTGAATAGCAACGGTCCTACGACACTCCCCTGCGGCACACCTGGAATCACTCTTACTTCGGAAGACTTCTCTCCATTGAGAATGACATGCTGCGTTCTGTTATCTAGGAACTCTTCAATCCAATCACACTTTGTTCATTAAACGACTGTGGGGAACTGTATCGATCGCCTTGCGGAAGTCAAGAAACACGGCATCTACCTTTGAACCCGTGTCTATGGCCCTCTGAGTCTCGTGGACGAATAGCGCGAGCTGGGTTTCACACGATCGTCTTTTTCGAAACCCATGCTGATTCCTACAGAGTAGATTTCTAGTCTCCAGAGAAGTCATTATACTCGAACATAATACGTATTCCAACATTCTACAACTGATCGACGTTAGAGATATAGGTCTATAGTTCTGCACATCTGTTCGACGTCCCTTCTTGAAAACGGGGATGACCTGTGGCCTTTTCCAATCCTTTGGAACGCTACGCTCTTCTAGAGACCTACGGTACACCGCTGCAAGAAGGGGGGCAAGTTCCTTCGCGTACTCTGTGTAAAATCGAACTGGTATCCCATCAGGTCCAGCGGCCTTTCCTCTTTTGAGCGATTTTAATTGTTTCTCTATCCCTCTGTCGTCTATTTCGATATCTACCATTTTGTCATCTGTGCGACAATCTAGAGAAGGAACTACAGTGCAGTCTTCCTCTGTGAAACAGCTTTGGAAAAAGACATTTAGTATTTCGGCCTTTAGTCTGTCATCCTCTGTTTAAGTACCATTTTGGTCACAGAGTGTCTGGACATTTTGTTTTGATCCACCTACCGCTTTGACATAAGACCAAAATTTCTTAAGATTTTCTGCCAAGTCAGTACATAGAACTTTACTTTCGAATTCATTGAACGCCTCTCGCATAGCCCTCCTCACACTACATTTCGCTTCGCGTAATTTTTGTTTGTCTGCAAGGCTTTGGCCATGTTTGTTTGTTATGAAGTTCCCTTTGCTTCCGCAACAGTTTTCTAACTCGGTTGTTGTACCACGGTGGCTCTTTTCCATCTCTTACGATCTTGCTTGGCACATACTCATCTAACGCATATTGTACGATGGTTTTGAACTTTGTCCACTGATCCTCAACACTATCTGTACTTGAGACAAAACTTTTGTGTTGAGCCGTCAGGTAGTCTGTAATCTGCTTTTTGTTACTTTTGCAGAACAGAAAAATCTTCCTACCTTTTTTAATATTTCTGTTTACGGCTGAAATCATCGATGCAGTAACCGCTTTATACGAGAGATGCTTATGGCAGCACCACGTGAATAATCATGACTCTCATTATTTCTATGCTACTTGCTCCCAGCTGTCACGTACAACACTGATCTAGATCAGAAATGCTTAAATCATGAGTTTTCAACATTTTCAGGCATGTGGTCAACCAGTGATGACAGCAAAACTGAGTATGTCTGATCAGTATTGGGACTGTGAACCAATATTAGTGTGGTACAGCAACCATATACGGAGTTAAGAAACAGAGGATTGGTGTAGAACTAGCTTCTTCCATTATGAAATAAATTCTCTGCAAGAAGAAATTAAAAAAAAATGTATACTACTTCAGACAAATAACGGGACAATTCCTACTGGTAGGCCATTGTAGACTACCTTTCTCTTCATTGTCAAACGAGACCTGCAATTATGTAAATACCTGTATATAGAAATTATGTTTTCTTTGTGCTAAAACTGCAACACTATACATGTCTTTTTAAAAAGTGATCCACAGACTAATATAATTACTACAGTTACTACTGCAATTATAGACAGAGGTAGTGAGCCCATAGTGGTTCGACACTAGTTGCTGGAGGACCATAAACAACAAGTTGATTCATGTGAATGTGCAGCTAAGGGAAACGTCGTACAAGTGTTCTTCAAGGAACACATGTCTTTCCCTTGCCATGTGCCTTGACATTGTCCTTCTGAAATATTGTATGTGTAATTACATGAAGAAGGGACAATACCTCAGCCTCCAGCAGCTGCTGTTCAGATTTTTCTCAATGTGTAGTATTTGAAACTGCGTGTTGTTCCTAATAGTGCCTTAAACAATCACACATGGCGTACGTCCATTACACTGTTAAACAATACACTCTCCCACTTTGGAATTATCACTTTAGCATCCAAAATGTACAACAATAATGAAAATTTCTGAATGGGGCAATACGTAAAATAATGGAAAGGTAACCACTCATCGACAGTGGATCGAAGCTTGGAGCACAATAACGCACAACAGGAAACAGCACTCACACTAGCCTTCGAGCACTACCTCTTTTTCTAGTGATAGTGCACATCAGACACCCAAAACATTCCTGGGCCACAGCAAGACTCCACAGCCACTGGAGTGTGCGTTTGGATGGTTATGTGTGTGAATGTATTGACAGGAAAAGAGTTAGTGCTCGAAAGATAGTGTGAATGCTGTTTTATATTATGTTTTACTGTGCTCCAGGTACCAATCTGCTATAAGTGAATGGTTGCTTTTCCATTATTTTATATTCGTTAGCATATAACGTATTTGCAATGGCTGCCTTTACTGTATGAAATATCTGTATCTGCTACATCTGTAATACCCAGCCAGATCTTGATAAAATAACAACCTGGTGTAGAGACAGGAAACTTGCTCTTAATGTAGACTAACAAAAGCTGTGCACTTCATGAAATGTAAGAACACGTGGTACCTTTAGAGTACTGGATGAGTGAGCCAGAGCCAGAATCATTCATGTCAAACAAACATTTGAGTAACAGTGTTTAAGTGGAGCAATTATACAGGATATCCTACAAAGAATGGCCAATATTCAGGGGTATGACAGGAATGATCTTTCAGAGAAAAATATACTAGTAAATCTAGGTTCTACAATGCATACCTTAAGAGCTATGAGTGTTTGTTAAGTAAAAGAGATGTGTTTCACAGTAGTGAAGATGAACAAGTACTCATAGCTCATAAGGTATGCTTTTTAGAGCCCATGTTTATTAGACTTTTTTTGTTCGAATTATCATTTCTGTCATATCCCTGAATATTGACAATTTCTCCTGGGACACACTGCATAGAGACTGTTGCATGTAAAACAAATGGTGTTATATAATTCATTGATAAACCACTGGGAAATCATATTTTCTAGCGAAGAGATCATTCTCGAATACTGTTCTAGTGACTGGGACTCTTATCAGGTTGGACCAATGGGGCCATCACTCGATGAAAGACACCTAACATCTCGTGAAAACTTTCATAGAAAACTCTAAGTATCAGCTTTCACAGTCAGAAATATGAATATTCTTCAGCCTCTTATCATCCTATCCACTCTTTTAGTCAAGCTCAAGCTGTATCATAAAACTCTTTTCTGCCCAACGGAACTCAGTATGTTTTCATTAATTTGCAATCTACCTGTCTAAGCTTCGCTGGACGCTGTGGCCGAGCAGTTCCAGGCACTTCAGTCCGGAACTCCACTGCTGCTACGGTTGCAGGTTCGAATCCTGCCTCGGGCAGGGATGTGTGTGACGTCCTTAGATTATTTAGGTTTAAGTAGTTCTAAGTCTAGGGAACTAATGACCTCAGATGTTAAGTCCTATAGTGCTTAGAACCATTTGAACCATTTTTTTGTCTAATCTTCAGAATTCTTCTGTAGCACCACATTTCACAAGCATGTATTCTCTCCTTGTCTTTACTGTTTATAGTCAATGTTTCACATCCATACAAACCTAAGCACCAAACAAGTACATTCAGGAACGACTTTCTAACACTTAAACTTGCATTCGCCATGATGTAGGTATATAACAAATTTCTATATTTTCAGTTACGTACGGTATTAGGAATGTTTGCTAACTACTATTGTAGTCTGTAATGCATCGTCATCCTCATCTACAATTATGTTATCCTCAAATTGCAAAACATCCCTACTACTTTCAGTGTCTTATTTCAGAATTTAATACCCTCAGTATTGCTTGATGTAATTCGGCTACAATCCGTCACCCTTCCTCCACTTTTATATACGTTCTTCTTATAAAAACTTCTTTGAGGACACTGTCTATTCTGTTCAACTGATTATCCAAGCTCTTTGCCATGTTCATCAGCAAATGTTGAAGGTTTTATTTTCTCGCCATGAACTTTAATTCCTTCTCAAATTTCTCCTTACTTTCACTGCTTGATCATTGTATGGTGTAAATCATTACCTGTCTTTATTAGGCATTCTTGTGGCACACAGTCTGTATGCGCGATGAGAAGTCTTTGCATACGTTGGTCATTCCCACTGTAATAATTACTTTCAGTACAAAACAAAAACCCATGTGCTGCAAATATTCATGGATATATTGGTTCAAATGGCTCTGAGCACCATGGGACTTAACTTCTGAGGTCATCAGTCCCCTATAACTTAGAACTACTTAAACCTAACTAACCTAAGGACATCACACACACCCATGCCCGAGGGAGGATTCGAACCTGCGACCGTAGTGGTCGCGGGGTTCCAGACTGTAGCGCTTAGAACCGCTCAGCCACCCCTGCTGGCCATGGATATAGCTGCAGAGATCCGTAACAATAATTATTTTGTGGTTGTATATTACAATATAACGGCAATGTTACTATTTTCGTTTGTTTGCGTTATATGCGTTCAGTAGTGAAAATTATTATCGTTTTATGTCAGTATCATTACCCATTTGGGACAGTACACCATTATGTGGGCTAGAATGCGTACTTTCCTGGAGAGGATAGAGGCGTTGCTGTTATCTGTAAAGGCTGAAGATAGCGAGGTGGCGATTTTCCAAATAGTTGTTTCGTACCAGCAGCTGTCATTCTCAAGATATTCCTGTTTCGTTCACATACTTGTAAATACCGAAAGCTGACACTAAGCTGAAGGCTCTTCTAGGATACTCCCTCCATAGGAATCTTCGCTCCACGTTCTGGCCTATATTGGTGTATCATATACGAGATTAAGTGGCAGTCAAATGAAAACGAGCGTTGGAAAAAAGTGGCTACACTGTTTATTATTTCAAAAGTAATCGCCGTAACTGTTAATACGTTTATCCCACTGTGAGACAAAACGGTTAAAATTTATCCTACTGAGAGACAGGACGGTTGATCTCAAATTCTGTCCGAACAGGCCTCGGAAGGTCCAACGCTAACGACCGCCGTGTCGTCTTCAGCCGATAGGTGTCACTCGATGCGGAGATGGAGTGACATGTGGTCGACACGACACCGGACGGCCATTCATCCATACAAGTGCTAACCACGCCAGACAGCGCTTAACTTCGGTGATCTGATGGGAATCGGTGTTACCACCGCAGCATGGCACTCGGCGTTCGACACGGTCAGTGCCTTCGTGAAAAATGTTTGCAGTTGCGACGTAATCATGTTGTATCCAGGAGTGCAGTTCTTCGTCCGAAGCCAGTCAATAGCAACGAATGTCTTTCTTAGGGCTCCAAAAATATAGAAATCGTACGGGAAGAGATCGGGACTGTATGAGAATGTGTGAGGGCTTTCAAGTGATACTTCTACAACGTAGCCGAAACGACCATGGAACCAATATGTGGGCGTGCATTATCCTGCAACAAAAAGATGTCATCCGTCAGTATTCCTGGCCGTTTGGACTTCATGCCGCGCTTCAATCTTTGCCGCTGTTCGATAATAAGACGCCGTGTGTCAGGGAGTCAATGAGTAGCGGGCCCTTGCAGTCACAGAAAAAGGTCATCACCGCTTTTCTGGATCTCGTGTGCACGGCTCTGACTGTTTTAAGTGGCGTGAATCCATGTGGCCCTGACGCGAGCTGGTGTGTATGGCTCTGGATATTTAAGGTGGGGATGAATCCATGTGGCTCTGAGCTTACTCTACGGCTCAAGAAAATGATACCGTGTTTCATCTGCGGCAACAATACGAGACAGGAAACGACACTCTTCATGGTAATAACGTTCCATGTGCTGTAATGACGTCAATATTCTCTTCAACTTAGGCTCCTTCGTCAGGCTGTAGAGAACCAGTTGCGCACGAATTTACCGGAACCTCAGATGCTGTGTCATAATGGCGTGAGCATTGCCGCAACATGAGCCGAATGTCTTCCTCTGTCTGATGTAGCTAATTTCTGATAGCAGCATCCATAGGAGTAATGACAGAAGGGGTAATGACACCATGAGCCTGTCCTAGTCGACTGTTGTTTTTCAGTAACTCCCCACCTTCTCAAAATCATTTATTCCACGCAAACACACGCGCACGTAACATTCTGTATTCGTCATACACAGCAGACATATGGGAACGAATTTCGCTTCCTGACACTCCTTCCGCACTAGACCTCGCTGTTCAACTATCTCCCCCTTTACAGTGAGGCCGGACGCACACAACTACACTACTGGCCAATAAAATTGCTACACCAAGAAGAAACGCAGATGATAAACGGATGTTCATTGGACAAATATATTATACTAGAACTGACATGTGATTACATTTTCACGCAATTTTGGTGCATAGATCCTGAGAAATCAGTACCCAGAACAACCACCTCTGGCCGTAATAACGTCGTTGATACGCCTGTGCATTGAGTCAAAGAGAGCTTGGATGGCGTGTAAGGTACAGCTGCCCATTCAGCTTCAACACGATACCACAGTTCATCAAGCATCAAGAGTAGTGACTGGCATATTGTGACGAGCCAGTTGCTCGGCCACCATTGACCAGACGTTTTCAATTGGTGAGAGATCTGGAGAATGTGCTGGCCAGGGCTGCAGTCAAACATTTTTCTGTATCCAGAAAGGCCCGTAAAGGACCTGCAACATGCGGTCGTGCATTATCCTGCTGAAATGTAGGGTTTCGCAGGGATCGAATGAAGGGTAGAGCCACGGGTCGTAACACATCTGAAATGTAATGTTCACTGTTCAAAGTGCCGTCAATGCGAACAAGAGGTGACCGAGACGTGTAACCAATGGCACCCCATACCATCACGCCGGGTCATACGCCAGTATGGCGATGACGAACACACACTTCCGATGTGCGTTCACCGCGATGTCACCAAACACGGATGCGACCATCATGATGCTGTAAACAGAACCTGGATTCATCCGAAAAAATGACGTTTTGCCGTTCGTGCACCCAGGTTCGTCGTTGAGTACACCATCGCAGGCGCTCCTGTCTGTGATGCAGTGTCAAGGGTAACCGCAGCCATGGTCTCCGAGCTGATAGTCCATGCTGCTACAAACGTCATCGAACTGTTCGTGCAGATGGTTGTTGTCTTGCTAACGTCCCCATCTGTTGACTCGGGGATCGAGACGTGGCTCCACGCTCCGTTACAGCCATGCGGATAAGATGCCTGTCATCTCAACTGCTAGTGATACGAGGCCGTTGGGATCCAGCACGGCGTTCCGTATTACCCTCCTGAACAACCATGCCTCCATCCTTGCTACCCTCCCTGTTTACCTTTCCCTGTTGCTTCATAACCTGGGTTGTGAGTAACTGAATCCACTTTCCATTTTTCCCTTTTTTCCCCTCTGTCCTCCCTGATGAACGAACGAAGTTCCAAAAGCTAGGAATGTAAATTTTCTGTTCTGTTTTGTGTTATCTATCGGCTGTACTGAGGTGAGGTAATTACTGGCCAGCCCCTCTATCTCTTTGTTAGTATTTATGATACTACTCCTCACTTTATCTTCAAAACTCCCGAAAGGCAAAGACCTCATTCACTGTCTCTGTGGTATTCACAGTTTTAGTCTGTCAGTGTTTATTCTCATTTCTGTCACCCCAGTTTCTTTTCTGGCAATGATCCATCAAATTTTTGTTTAGCATATTTAAAGTAAGCTCCCCATTATCTACAGTACTATAGACCTGAGCCTTTATGGACAATGAGAAAACATGGATAATACAAAATACAAGTGTTTTTAGAGTAAACAGATATTTTCTGCAAATGCTGTATGTCACATTTTGCATTTAGAAGTCCTCTGCGCTACTTACATATTACTCGCCAAGGAAAATTTATTTACTAAAATACACTTAAAACAGACAGTATATTTCGTATCACTTGCTTTCAGTTCACTTCCAGGATATAATGATCCAGTTTTACTGTTTCTATTTTTATTCACTTTTTTCTGGACTACTGTTCTCATTCTCATTTTCTGGATAGTTGAAACACTGGTATAGTCAAGCAAATTTTCTCCTGCATCAAATAACACAGCAACACTTTTCAGAGTCTTGGTTTTAAATGAGATGGAAACCTTCAACGTTTACATCTGAGGGAAAAGCCTAAGCAAACATATAGACAGGAAACTAACTGCTGACATGTTAAAAGGGTAGAGTCTCAGCATTTAAACTAAAGGTAAATGGGAAACAATGGAAATTGTTTCATGGCTGCTGGACTTAAGACAGCGTCATCTTTCAGTAATAAAACACGGGTTATGTGCATAATTGTGTATTCTAAATGAAAATATTCGCTTCAGTTACAACAGATTACTTCCACACACACTATTGCAGAGTGAAAATCTCGTACTTGAATGGATAATTTATGCCCGAATAATTGAGAACTTGTATGTCACTTATATGAATTGCACTTACTTTTGATCCACGTGTTTTCTGTAATTTTGTTTTTAAGGAAGTGCTCCTTTTTCTTTGTTGCAGTTTGGGCTAAGGCAGCTCGATCTCTCTCTGCTCTCTCAACTGTGGTCACTTAATGAGAGCATCCAGGAGTTCCGGCAGTTGCTGCAAGAACAAGATGAGCGATCACCACCCTCTCCCAGCTCAGCCGATGAAGAGTTCTACTCACCACTGCCAGCAGTGCGGTACCCTCCACTTTCTGCTGTACCTGAACAGTACCGTCTCTCCTCAAGCTCCTCTGGTTCCAGTGTTGAGTATGGTGATGTGTGACTTGCACATGCTGTGGCCTGTTTGTGTGCTGCAAAACTGTTGAGTACTAGTGAAATTGCAAAACATATTTCCTGCAAGGTAAATGACTGTCTTTCTGGGTAGGATGTTGACGGATGTACTGCTGCAATCAGTTTCCCTTCTTGTGTCGACGGCATACGGTTTGATGGTGCCAACGGAATTGACTGATGTTGTGTACTGAGAATGATATCTCACACATAATGTTAAGATAAGAGCTGTTCTAATGCAATGCATTGCTTTGCATTTAGATGTGGTTATGTGGGAGGAAAGCTGAAAATTTTGTTTACATATAGATCTTAAACCTTATGATTTGGGAGACTGCAGATAATTGTGGTTTATTGTTTGATGATGGTAATTGCACTTAATATTATTTTAATTGCAGGAATCCAGTTTTTTTCTGGTTGAATAGTATTAGATTTTGTTACTTAAGTTTTGTGATGCAGGGTGAAGTCTGTTTGATCATGCAAGGAGAAATAAAACTTAAATTGTTGAAATAGTAGGTATTTGCCTGCTATGTCCTGTTGTTTGGTGTCTCTGTTGTCTGTGGTTAGCCACTATTTGATTCTCCACCTCTTTCTTGGTCTATCTATTGCTGTTTTCCTTATTGGTCAACAATTCATTATTATCTTAAGCATCCTGTTTTTCATTCTCATGTCATAATCTCTCCATTTATTTCTGTGGTTAATGATCTGTTCATTTATGCTTTTAACTCATAGTTCATGTCTGACTGTTGTACTCCTTATCATATCAGATAGTCTATAACAACCTGCTCTTCTTAGAAACCTCATTTATGCAGCTACTCTTCAGCACTCATTTCCAGGTGTTATTGTCAGAGTTTCACCGCCATTAAATATAGACAGTATTCCCACTGTTTTGTAGAACTTCATTAGAGTTCCTTCTCTCACCGTTTTACTCATTGTTGTGTTTATAGTCCCATCAATATAACTGAACCTTTTTTTGGTATGTCTGTTTTGTTGTGAGAGAGACTTTTGTACACAGAAAACTCAACAAGTGCTGAATTACTATGTAAAGAGTCAATGGCAACATTTTGTAATGCAATGTGTGGTGCTAGGGATTGCATAATTGAAATTCTTTGTTTTCATGTGACAATTGTTTGTGTGCTCAATGATCATTTCTTGGTCAATGCGTGTATTATTTATTGCAAAATGAAAACAAGTAGCTCTACTTACATGTTAACTGTGGCCTATATAGTATTAAGATTTTCAAACATGGAAAATCGAGGATGGAATGTTATGAAGAGGATAGTAGCACCTCACCATATGGTGGAGATGCTGAATCGCTGATAGGCACAACAAAAAGATTGTCACACAATAAGCTTTCAGCCAACAAGGCCTTTGTCAAACGTGTGTGTGTGTGTGTGTGTGTGTGTGTGTGTGTGTGTGTTTTTTTGACAAAGGCCTTGCTGGCAGAAAGCTTATTGTGTAACAGTCTTTTTGTTATGCCTATCTGCTACTCAGCAACTCCGCTATATGGTGAGTAACAATTATCCTCTTCATAATAGTATTAAGATTTTGTTAGTTATCAGCTGTCCTGCATGCAAAGATGAAGTGGGTTATTGTTTTGCAAAGACATGTTTCATATAATGTGGCATGATAGCAGCTACCTCAACACAAGACTTATGATTTGACATTTATGTCTGCACCAGGGGTATTTTTGGTGAAACAGATTCTTGACAAGAGTACAAAGACTAAAAGTGCATCATACACTGATTGACCTAGATTTTCAGAAATCTGGTAACATATGATGTGTTTGATACACTAAAATGAATATCACAGATGGTTGTGAACATAGAAATAATTTTTCTTGTCCTGTGAGCATCAGTGCAACACATAAAGGCATTTTTTATTTTGTACAGAACAATATTTTGCTGATCTTCTGTGGGATGATACATTTTACAGGAATATGTTCAGGCAGATTAACACCTATCTCTTATTGAAATCTTGATTACTAGTAACTTCTTCCACTGGATAGTACCTAACATGGAGAAATGGAAGACACTAAAAACTTGATGCTTACTGTCAATCCAATTATGAGTAATTGTCACTTTATGAAAGTACCGTAACTTGTGTTCGTTTATCTTCTTCCTTTTCTCTGTTACTCTTTGTCAAGAGCCTTGCCTTCCCTAGTGTTTGAGGGCAGCAATATCCTGTAGCACATACCATAAATCTGATTCAACGCATAGTGATTAAATAGTAATGATATGCACTATGACAATATACTTGGCTATTTGTCACTGTTCTTGCATGCAACTAAAATGGAATCAGTGGTCATATGTTAAAGACTTTATTTATCTGTCATGTTAGTCAATGTGTTAAAACTATATAAATCAACAAATGATTTCTCTCTAAGTGACTTTTGGTTCAGTGCTGTAAATACATTAAAAATAAATATAAATTGGTTTTGAGTGTCACTCTTCATAACATTTTAATTCACAGCTTACTTTTATAATTTAATTTCATTCTTCTGTTTTGCGTCTCTCTTCTGCCTTTAGACAAGCCACACATAAAATATGTGTTGCAGAGATTGTGTTCTATTATGATATCTGAGAGCACCGCAGATTGTTTGGATTGAGAAGCAGTATTTTTAATTTAACAGTAGCACTGATTGTATGCTATTAAGTTCAGTCATACAAAACAGTTGAGCCTAAAGTGTTTAGAAAAACTGAAATAAAGAGGGACAGTACGGACTAGTATTCACAGGCCACTTTTCCCAAAATGGTGTTAAGATGGCAATGAAGTACATTTCTAACTAGCAATGATGTGTTATCAAGGAAACTTATCACCATTCCTATTGGTTTTAGATTGTTTAAAATAAGTGTATTCAACTGTTGTAATAGCTATGGAATGTTTGTGCTTATACCATAAAAAAAAGAAATCTATGTTAGTAGGTGACTACTTTTTTTTAAATATTCTACCATCTAGTCCCTTTGCATTGCAAAATGAAATGCTCTTGGAACCGACTGCTTTAACTCATTATTAATACATTGTCCATTTTCTACAGCATTAATAGATGTGTATTGGTGACACATTGGTAACAAAAATTGCTTTTATAGTTTGCAGTAGAGTAAATATGAAATAAAGTAAAGCAAGAATACACATAAAAAGCAAAGATGAAACTGATAACACATATTTCTAGAAAGTGTTGCAGGGCCCCTAACAGAACAGAACAGTTTTATAGAAGAAAAATGTGAAGGTATCAGTGAAGAAGCTCAGTTGAGTGTACTTTTGTTGTCTGTTTATGCTGCTATAGGATTGTTATCCAGGTGCCCATTTTGGTGCTCTTATACCAATGAGAATATCTGCAGCATTTTAGTGAGCTATTACACTTAAATATGGGAATGGTTCATGACACTTTTGGAAATCAAAAAAGAAAAAAACCATGCAACTGCACTGATAGTCCTACAGTTGTCACATAAAACAGTAAAAAATGTAAGACTTTGTTTCTGATTAAACGGTCATCACTTACCTAGCATAACGTAGCAACAGTAATAAAACTTAGTGCATAATGATGTTAATGCCTATACTGCATGCTGTCGAAAATCCTGTTACAATGTTGAATCGGTTATCTTCCGCAAACAAGGTACCATCTTATTGTTGATTGCTACTGATGTTACTAATAAGACTGATGATTTTTAGCAAACAATATATTGTAATAACAACAAAGGGTATTTGTTTATTAAGAATGGAAAAAACAATTAATAAACATATAGTTACGACTGGTAGGCCATACAGTTATTGGGAGGACGACGGTTCAATCCCGCGTCCGGCCATCCTGATTTAGGTTTTCCAAAATTTCCCTAAATCATTCCAGGCAAATGCCGGGATGGTTCCTCTGAAAGGGCACGGCCGACTTCCTTCCCTAATCCGATGAGACCGATGACCATGCTGTCTGGTCTCCTTCCCCAAATAACCAACAATACAGTTATTGTAATATAAGCAGTGGAGAGTAACACTCTGCTGTAATCTGCAAATGACCACTACTCAGACATCACAATAACATTACTAATTTTCAATACATTGAGAGGGATCATTGCAATGGTGGTTTCCCTTTCAAATTTCTTGTGAATACTATTTTGGATCGTCCTGAATACTCTATAAATTTTTATATGCCATTTTTGCATCGCTTGATGTGATTTTGGTATTCAGCTCATTTTTAACTGTTCATATGCATGTTTTCTGCTGGTATTTCAGTGGTAACATCCTTGTGCAAACTTGACATTGTTACAATTGATCAAAACCATTAGTATATTGGGAAGAGATAAATGGCCAGAAAGCAATGACAAAAATAAATCAGTGCTCCTGTAACTGGTTTTGAATAATAATTATGATTATAATGTGCATAATGCAAAAAACTGCATTTTTGCTGTAGAATGGCAGTTAATTATTTACATTTAAAATTTTAGTATGATTAGTAGCATTTATGTGTTACAGAAAGCACTATATCATTTCTAGAAGTATTCAAACATTGCTGCATATATGCATGTGTGATTTTTTAAAAAAAAAAAAGGAGGTAAAAAAGGGTACTGCTATGTGAAATGATAATTAGAGGACGATATCAGATCAAGGTGTAAAAAACTGGTAATACGATGTGTAACTAATTTAGCAGCTAATTTATAATTCTTGGTTTCATAGTTGTGGAAAACAGTTGTTTCCAGTATGTAGCTAATTTGTTTTGAAAATGAGTGCAGAAAGTCCCATCCATTTACATGGAGAAATGTTGTCAGCTATACATGAAGTAACTATTGCTGAAACAATTGAAAGTATGGTACGTGGACAGTTTGCTGCTTTTGTGAACAATAAATGTTGAAATGAGAATTATAGTAGTAGTGGAAGATTGGAGTAATATAGTGAAAACACTAGTAGAAACTTACATAGCCATTAAAACAGGTTTTTACCAGTTATGTTATGATATATTTGTTGAATTTTTTTGTGATTATGATGCAGAAGTTTGTGTCATATTGAAAATTATCGTAAATGAGAATATACATAAACTGCTCTATAAATTTTTACATCAGATTGGGTGGTTTCCCATACAGTCAAATTTTGCTGCCTGTAGTATGTTCTGCACATTTCATATGCTGAAATTGCTTCTCGTTTGTATAAAATTCTTGCTCCACATGCCAAAACACTAGCATAGACAATTAATGATGATCTGAAGTTGATATCAATTTGGCAGAGACAAACTGGTGAGTGAGAATAAAAGCAGTATGTATTTTATTTGCAGTTTTCTTGTGTACACCATAAATTTTAATTTGTAGTGCCTAACAATCATGTCCAATCATTCATAATATTGTGACCATTCTCAGAGTACAAGTAGAATTTGCGTGTAGCGTTTTTTACACAATTTGTACCAGTAGTTCTTGTCATTACTCTTGGTAGTTCTCATACTGACACATCAATACACAAATCATTGTCTTCCATTTTTTATTGATAGAAAGCTGCAATTGGTTGCACACTTTTTCTGGTCTTGACACCCACTGCTGTCGTACAAAATACACTGTTATCTTCAGATTCACTTTTACATGTACAACGAATATTTTGGCCTCTATTGTTTAGCTTTTAATTGACTGATGGTAACAGAAATGCAGATATGACTGCCTGACATAAGAATTGAATATCTACGAATAAGGAATAGATTTTGGATATTTTTTTTCTAGTGACAGTAATAATTAATACATTATTTCATTGGAAAAACTTCTTCCATGATCTATAAAATTAATTAACCAGAGAGCTAACTCAGGATTAAGCAATACACAGTCAGCCATATTAGACACTTCTAGGGTTGTACTAAAATAACAAATAATGTTATCAAAGTTTAATTGCTTTCTTTATGCGAATTACCCTGCTGCTTGACCTTGTTCCTGGGTAATCATGTTGAAGTTGTGGTGTGTAGTTTTTATATCATCTTTTACTGCCTCTTAAGGGAGAAATATTGGATTGATTACACTGTCTCTTACAATTATTATGATGTTACTGTTAATAATATAACTTGTGGGCATTTTAGGAGTTTTCCGCTATATATCTGTGTTATTATTGTTGTGATTTGATGGCACTCACCTAAAAACAAAAGTAGCAGGGAAAGAGAGAGAGAGAGAGAGAGAGAGAGAGAGAGAGAGAGAGAGAGAGAGAGAGAGAGAGAGAGAGTTGCATTACTTGTAGAAATAGCTATAAATTACTCTGTAAATGAAATGAATATATCACTTATGAAATGGAAGTTGTTTGATTAACACTTCTGTGATGTACAGTCAAGCAATAATTGTGAAATGCTGTGGTTCTGTTCTTCATTTTGCATGTAGTGACAGCCTATTTATTGTAACCACAATTTGAATAGAAATCTTTTTTTACATCTGTATTGGCAATAAGGGCATCTATAGTTGCTTAACAGACCACTGGTTTTGGGTAGTGAACTTTACTTACTGTAACAGTGCAGAGTGAAGTACTGTTTGTTGCATTCCACAGATCTCTGTTACTTTTGCTCCACTTTAATGGAAGACTCTAGACATATAAAAGTTGTTTAATGTCAATGATTTGAAACATCACTTTTAATGGTTTATGGGAATTCGTTTCACACTTTACATAATTTCTTGTTTGTTTTCATTACGTCTTTGTATTTGAGAGCTAGGAAGTTATATAATCATCATTTAAGTGGTTTGATAATTTTGTTTTTAAACATTGTTAACCACATTAATGTAATTTTGAACCTGGCTGCACACCTACATCATGAATGAATAAACCTGACAGTCGGCCACTTGTACATTGAAAACCTCCAAAACCAAAGCAAGATATTGGCATCAAATGACCAATAAAGTTGAACAATGTAGATTTGATGTTTGCAATAAGTTGTGCTTTGGTGTTGCGAGTATGTTGAGACTCTTGGAGTGTATACATTATATTATACACAGGAGGTAGCAATTTATCATTGGAAAATGTCATTGTGGAAAAAGTATGAGACCACAAATTCAACAAAAGTTTATTGTATGATTTAGGCTACACAGGCTAAAATTTTGTATCGGGCAAGGCAGAAGCATGGCTATAGTAGATGTGCAGTTGAAGACTCAGTTCTAATTATCTTTCTCTGTAGCAAGTTATATTTAGAATATTTTAGTACTTGGAAGTCTCAGTATTCTTGATAGTGTCATTATTTGACGTGGTCTCTCTGAGCTTTCAAGCACTATTAATTCAAAATCCTTGTTTACTTTTGCTCAATAATGTCAGTTTTATTGGAACAGGATCTCCTTTCTGCACTATGGTTTCAAAGACACACTTAAATGATAAAAGCACAAAACATCAGTGTATTATGTTTCCTTGCTGCATATTTTAGTTTGTTATAATAACAATTTTTGTCTTGTGAATCCAGTTCGAATGTGTGGGAACTCATCTGGAACATATATTGGCACCTAAGTGGTGACAGTACTTCGTTAGTCTCAAATAAGTAATGACTACAACTTTTTTGTACTTAGACAGGATAGTCAACTGAATCAAATGAAACATTTGTGCTTACACCAGTTCACAATATAGAGAAACAAACTGTATGTACGATACACATTTTATTTCAATTGTCAGATATGTGCTTCCTTAAATTTATTATAAACCACTAAAAGTGATGGGTTGCAATTCACTTAAATTATTTTTTGACTGAAATCCAGTGACAAGGTTCAAATGCATCTAACAGCAAGAAAATTATCTCACTTATAATTTCAGTATTATGCTTTTCAGATAAAACTAATATTCATAATTTCTGTGTAATCTATGTTTGTAAATATTAAACAGCTATAGGGTGATAATAATACATTTCATCTGTTGTTTTTTTTTATTAAGCATATACTTTAACAGACAGTTTAGTCAAATGTTGAAAATATTGAGATACTTTTTGTACAGACCATTTTTGTATTAACTTTTCAATGGAATTCATTTGTACCTGTTTCCACCAATAATTTTCTCTCTGATTAATGTCACTTTCAATTTGAATTCCACATTTATGAAAAACTTTCTTGTAAATAGTATAATGGTGATGTAAACAGTACTGGCATGCTGCAGTTTTAGTGGATTTGTTACTAATGGTTGATAATCATTTTGGAGTTGGAATAATCACAGCATGAGCACTTTCATAAAGTCAATTTGTTACTTCTAGTCAGTAACTCATAGTGACATACTGTTACCACTTCTTAAAACATGCTAGGAACTGGAAGCCTTGTAAAACAAATTTTCCTGTAGTGAATTAAATAAAATTACCTTATTTTCATGTGATTTCCCATCATGTCATTTCTTTATACTTCACGCTCTCTTAAAAATAAGCACATAAAATCAGTATTTGATGCCTTTTCCTTGTGAACAGTGTTAGCAGTTATTGTGGTTCACTGTCAGAGATGCATCCTAAAATTATATTACTGGAAAGATCTGTTTCATGGAAAATTGACTAAGAAAGAAAGATTTACGTGGTGTAAGAGGAATACAGGATTGTTGTAATATAGTTTTCAGTGTACTTAGAGCAATAAGTTAACAGTGCAGAGACTGGAAACTAATATGCAGTAAGTAGATAGATTGTAGTAGTGGCCAATATTTATGACTATCATAAATAATGAATGCAGCAGATACATCTAAGTAAACTTTATTAGCCAACAAATACCTGCAACTGCCTCGGACAAAGACTCGGATTGCACTGTTCTCTTCCTGCACAGTCCAAGATAATTTTCTTCTCTTGCCAGAGGGTCTCAGAAGACTACATCTAAATAGATACTCCCACAAGTGCATTTAAAAATTACAAACTCTTTGGATAAGAACTATTTTTCTATGAATGATACATAATTATCTTAATGTAACATTACATGTACAACTCATTCCAGCAACAGAAGAAAACGTACTTTTATACTGCATACTATTTTTAGTGAGGATTCCTCCCCACATTTATATACCTTTTTTTGACATACCAAATAAAATACATAATGTAATTAATAATGAATGCTGACGCTGAGTTTTCCTAGAAAACTGAGAACATATCAGACGCATATGCAAAAAAACACCTTCTGCCGTGAAAGATACCTTAACATCAATGTAAAATTATTCCTTTCCATAGGTAAATAGAACAAGAATCAAGTCGCATTTTTATTCAACCTGCCACAGTCACTTCAGGACTAAGCTTTCCTCAGCAATACAGATAGCCGTATTGTAGGTGCAACCACACTGGACACTGGAGGGATATCTATTGAGAGGCCAGACAAATGTGTGGTTCCTGAAGAGGGGCGCCAGCCTTTTCAGTAGTTGCAGGGGCAACAGTGTCTGGATGATTGACTGGTCTGGCCTGGTAACGTTAACAAAAACGGCCTTGCTGTGCTGGTACTGTGAATGGTTGAAAGCAAGGGGAAACTACAGCCGTAATTTTTCCGCAGAGCATGCAACTTTACTGTATGGTTAAATGATAATCACATCTTCTTGGGTAAATTATTCTGGAGGTAAAATAGTGCCCCATTCAGATCTCTGGGTGGCGACTACTCAGGAGGACATTGCCGTCAGGAGAAACAAAACTGGCATTCTACGGATCGAAGCGTGGAATGTCAGATCCTTTAATTGGGCAGGTAGGTTAGAAAATTTAAAAAGGGAAATGGATAGGTTAAAGTTAGATATAGTAGGAATTAGTGAAGTTCGGTGGCAGGAGGAAGAAGACTTCTGGTCAGGTGAATACAGAGTTATAAATACAAAATCAAACAGGGGTAATGCAGGAGTAGGTTCAATAATGTATAAAAAAATTTGAGCACGGGTAAGCTACTATGAACAGCATAATAAATGTATTATTGTAACCAACGATTGACACGAAGCCCACGCCCACCACAGTAGTACAAGTTTATATGCCAACTAGCTCAGCAGATGATGAAGAGAGTGAAGAATGTATGATGAGATGAAAGAAATTATTTAGATAGCGAAGGGAGATGAAAATTTGATAGTCATGGGGGACTGGAATTCGATAGGAGGAAAAAAAGGAAGAGAAGGAAAAGTAGTAGGTGAATATGGAATTGGAGTAAAGGAAAAAAATGGCTCTGAGCACTATGGGACTTAACATCTGTGGTCATCAGTCCCCTAGAACTTAGAACTACTTAAACCTAACTAACCTAAGGACATCACACACATCCATGCCCGAGGCAGGATTCGAACCTGCGACCGTAGAAGTCGCGCGGTTCCGGACTGAGTGCCTAGAACCGTGGAGTAAAGAATGGAAGAGGAAGCCACCTGGTAGAATTTTGCACAGAGCATAACTTAATCATAGCTAACACTTGGTTCAAGAATCATGAAAGAAGGTTATATATGTGGAAGAGACCTGGAGACACTGGAAGGTTTCAGACAGATTATATAATGGTAAGACAGAGATTTAGGAACCAGGTTTTAAATTGTAAGATATTTTCAGTGGCAGATGTGGACTGTGACCACAGTCTATTGGTTATGAACTGTAGATTAAAACTGAAGAACTCCAAAAAGTGGGAATTTAAGGAGATGGGACCTGGATAAACTGAAAGAACCAGAGGTTCTAGAGAGTTTCAGAAAGAGCATTAGGGAACGATTGACAAGAACAGGGTAAAGAAATAAAGTAGAAGAAGAATTGGTAACTTTGAGAGATTAAAAAGTAAAGGCAGCAGAGGATCAAATACATAAAAAGACGAGGGCTAATAGAAATCCTTGGGTAACAGAAGAGATATTGAATTTAATTGATGAAAGGAAAAAATGCAGTAAATGAAGCAGGTAAAAAGGAATACAAGTGTCTCAAAAATGAGATCAACAGGAAGTTCAAAATGGCTAAGCAGGGATGGCTAGAGGAAAAATCTAACGACATAGAGGCATATATCACTAGGGTAAGATAGATACTGCCTACAGGAAAATTAAAGATACCTTTGGAGAAAAGATACCACTTGTATCAATATCAAGAGCACAGATGGAAAACCAGTTCTAAACAAAGGAGGGAAAGCAGAAAGGTGGAAGGAGTATATAGAGCGTCTATACAAGGGCGATGTACTTGAAGGGAAATACTATGGAAATGGAAGAGGACGTAGATGCAGATGAAATGGGAGATATGATACCGTGTGAAGAATTTGACAGAGCACTGAAGGACCTAAGTTGAAACAAGGCCCCGGGACTAGACAACATTCCATTAGAACTACTGATAGGCTTGGGAGAGCCAGTCCTGAAGAAACTCTACCACCTGGTGAGCAAGATGTATTTTTTTTATTTTATTTTTATTTATTTTATCCATCTTTCAGCACTAACATGCAATCGATGTCGTCAGAAGAGTTACAGCTATTTGTACATTATGTTTTACATACCAAAATATTACATAGTAAAAATATAGCAATGTTGTAAACTATTAGCTTACAACAGCCTCTACACCTAGATCCATACATAACAGTAAGCTGTAATTTATCAGCATTAGCATGCAATCAATGTTGTCAGAAGTATTATAGCTATTTGTACATTATGTTTCATATAACAAAAATATTACATGGAAAAAAAGACAGTGTTGTACCCTATTAGCTTATAGCTAGCTGCCTCTACATCCATAACTATACATAACAGTAAGCCTTAGTTTATCAATAAATTAGATCATCTTTACAACTGTTCTGATATTCTTCTACACTGTAGAAAGTATTTTTCTTCATCCACACTTTGGTTTTAGTTTTGAAAATATCCATTGAAACCAATTGAGCCTGTACGGGTAAAGTGTTGAATAATTTTATGCCTATGTATTCATAGCTAGATTGGGTTTTCTTAAGCCTGGTTGTGGGTATATCAATCATATTTGTTTGTCAAGTATTGTGTTGATGAACTGATTTCCTTATAGTGTAGTGGTTTAAGTTTTCTTTTATGTTTAATAGGCGACAATATATGTACAGAGATGGGACTGTGAGAATTTTTAAGTCTCTAAAATAAGGTCTACATGAGGTCTTGTTGTCAGTGATTCCGTAAAAACGTCTAATTGCTTTCTTCTGCCAAGTGAAAATTTTTTTGGCTCCTGGAGAGTTACCCCATAAAAGAATGCCATATTGTAGATGGCAATGAAAAAAGGCATAGTATGACTGAAGCAATAAATCTTGTGTAACACATGTGTGTAGGTTGGCTAGTAGGTAGATAACTCGTGATAGCTTTCGACATACATAATCTGTATGTGTGTCCCAAGTCAATTTTGAGTCAATGTGTATTCCCAGTAGTTTAACAGATGATAACTCCATGTTACTGTTTGATAAACTGAAGATTATCTTGACAGTCTTTTCATGGGTCATAGATAAGTCATTAGCTTTAAACCAGATATTAGATATTTTGAGACACTCTTCACTTTCCTCCTTCAATATGTTTATATCCTTTCCAGAATTAGCTAATGTTGTGTCATCAGCATAGAGGATAGATTTACAGGGTAAGTTATTCGGAAAGTCATTTACAAACAATATAAATAGTAGAGGGCCAAGCACTGAGCCCTGAGGAACACCTCGTTTTATACTTAAAGTCTGTGACTGTTGGTCATTAAGCTTTACTATTTGTTTTCTATTGCTGAGGTATGATTCAATTAGTGAGAGTTCCAAGTGTTTGATTCCATAGCAACACAGTTTATCTAATAATAATTTGTGGTTAACTGAGTCGAAAGCCTTACTCAAGTCAATTAGAATGGCTTCAGCAGATAATTCTGACTCAAATGCGCTTAGTACAAAAGAGATAAGGTTTTCAACTGCTTTGACTGTTGATAAGTTTGACCTGAATCCATACTGAGAATCATTTAATATATTATTGTCTGATAGGTGTATGCATATTTTTTTTTTTTTTTTTTTTTTTTTTTTGAGACGTTCTGGAAAGTGTCTACTCGAGAGCATCCAGTTTATCAGTATGCAAAGGGGATACGTTATGAGATCTACAACTTTTTTAATTACATAGTTTGACAGGTTGAAAATTTCTGCCAGATATGGGGTGAGAAATAGGTGTATGTGTTGAATAGGAATTCTGGTTGCTGTGGGTTGGAAGGCTAAGATTGGCAGACTTGACAAAAAAGTAATTGAAATCATCAGCAGTGACGTTAGCAGCATTTGTGTTGTCTTTGTAGTTTATATTCATACCTAGCTCTGCTTTTATTACTTTCCATGCAGCCTTACATTTATTGTGTGATTTTTTAATGAAATCACCATTTGCCTTACACTTGGCTATTTTAATTTCAGATCTATATTTTCTTTTCAGGTTTTTGTAAGTTTCTCTATCTACTGCTCCCTTTTTGACCTTATCGTGACAAGTAATTACCAATAGTCTCAGTTTTTGTAATTGGGGTGAAAACCACTTCTGTAAAGTTGAGTGGCTAGGTTTCCTAACTCTTTTTTTTAAAACCAGTGGACAGCATGTGTGGAAGATTTCAGAAATGATTTTGAGGAATGTGCTGAAGGCTTCATCAACATTTCTGGAGGAATGTATAACAGTATTCCAATCTATAGACTTAAGTTCTTCTCTATACTTGCTAATATTTGTATCTGTAGATAGTCTGACACACTGAGTTTGTTCCTTGTCTTCTTTTGGTTTTTTAGTAATTAGTTTCACCCATATACCTCTATGGTCTGACAGGTAATCGACATTAAATAAGCCTAGCTCAAAATCACATTTCTATACATTCGTTATTAGATTGTCAAGACAGGAGGAGTGCCTTGTAGGACTTTCAATAGCACAAAAGAGATTATAGGATCTTAACATGTTTACTAAATTAACATTTCTGGCTGTCATTTTCCTAATGTCTATGTTTAGATCCCCAAAGATTAAAATTTTGTATTTAGTATATTTTTGTATACTGATCACAAGTTTTTCCAAGCGTTCTGTAAATTGTTCTACATTACTTTCAGGAGTGTGATATAAAGACACAGTTATGAGCTGTATACTAGGTATAATAAAAGCAGCTGCTTCAAAAACACCTTTAATGCATAGGTCACTAACTTCAAGAACAGAAAACTTTAAGTCTAGATCATTGCTAATATATATGGATGAACCTCCATAGGATTCACTGGGTCTGCAGAAGTATGTAGCTAATCTGAAACCTGATGGTACATACAGTTTTATATCCTCTTCCTTTAACCAATGTTCGTTTATACATAAAATCATTCTTTTGTTACTTTTTAATAGTATACCAAGCTCATCAGCTTTATTTTTCAGAGACCTGACATTTAAGTGCAGAAATAAGATAGAGTTACTGTCACAGGAGGGGAGGAGTACAGTATTATGGGGCAATGGAGAACATTTAATTGTTTTTTCAGCCCTGGAATCTATGTTAGGTGGCGGTTGGACTTCCTTGGGATAAACCAGGCGAAATACCCACAGACTTCAAGAAGAATGTAATAATTCCAATCCCAATGAAAGCACACGTTGACAGATGTGAAAATTACCGAACTATCAGTTCAATAAGTCACAGCTGCAAAATCCCAACACGAATTCTTTACAGACAAATGGAAAAAGTGGTAGAAGCCAACATTGGGGAATATCAGTCTGGATTCCGTAGAAATACTGGAACACATGGGGCAATACTGAGCCTATGACTTATTTTAGAAGATAGATTGAGGAAAGGCAAACCTTCTTTCCTAGCATTTGTAAACTTAGAGAAAGCTTTTGACAATGTTGACTGGAATATTCTCTTTCAAATTCTGAAGGTGGCAGGGGTCAAATGCAGAGAGCGAAAGGCTATTTACAATTTGTACAGAAACAAGATGGCAGTTATAAGATTCAAGGGGCATGAGAGGGAAGCAGTGGTTGGGAAGGAAGTGAGACAGGGTTGTAGCCTATCCCCGGTGATATTCAATCTGTATATCGAGCAAGCAGTACAGGAAACAAGAGAAAAATTTGGAGTAGGAATTAAAATCCATGGAGAAAACACAAAAACTTTGAGGTTTACAGATGACATTATTCTGATGGAGACTGCAACCCCCCTCCCCCCCCCCCCCCCCCCACACACACACACATACTGTGCTTCATTTCATATAAAATAGTATCTCAGCAATCATGATAGGTTAGTTAGTTTAAAACCTGGCTTTTACTTATACTTGTTGTGCACCCCACAATTATACATGACCACTGACATATCATATTAATGGAGGTGTATATACTATTATAGATCTGTGGTTGAATTAAAAAACAGGGGAGGAGGAGAAGAAAATCTTTGTTGAAATTACATTAGTAGGGCATTTTATTATCAATGATGTACTCAATAAGAGTACACAAGTTGAACTCTTTAGATGGTAGAGAGTTGTACAGTTTCAACACGACCAGCTTTGATTTATCTTGTGGTATGTCCCTCCAGGTTAGATGACTCCTTTACACACTGATTCCCACATGCATAGTGATGGCAGCCCTGTGTTAATGTTCTGCTTTAATTTCATTTTCCAGTGGTCATCTACAACACTGCATCTTGCCAGAATGCAATTATTTTTCTGGTAATACCGCTTCTAGATACGTCTAACATGTCCATAGGTTTTACCAGCTGTGTCTACATTTTTAACTGTTGATGGGTTTTAATAAACTGGTGAAAGCTGTAAGGTAGTGCAATTTGCAAACACTTGTGCTCATGATGTGACTGGATGCACATACCACACACACTACACACATTTGTCATGGTTTCTGCTTTAAATTCATAGAGTGACATTTGAAATTGTGTAAGTAAATCATTCTAAAATATTATAGGATTCAATAGTGTTTATAATTTGTCTCTGGTAATTCAACTTTTTGTACGTGTAATTTATCATTCTCGTATTTCTATCTATATATAGTACATCGGAAGGATCACCTGTGCAGTTCAGAATTTCTGTTCTTGTGTTGAGCTGAGTAAAGATATGTAAAAACAACTATAGAGCTTTATGACAGATGAAAGCAGACTGCCATTCCAGGACTTGGTCACTATATAATTAACATTCATTGGTTCTTGTCTAGCAACTGAGCTGCTTAAGCACATGCAGTAGCCTGAATCATAGTTTCAATCTGCCATATTCCTATTGCTGGTCACAGGACAGTTTTTCCAGGCACATTTCAGTTGAGCCACTGAGTTGCTCTGCATGAACAGTGAGAGAGGGAATTTCAAACAGCTGACTTCCAGTCTTGGGATAGTGTAGCCTTTTTGAAACCCACATACACTGATCACCCAGAACATTATGACCACTGATCTACTATCGATATAAACCTGTTGAGGTGATAGCAGCATCACCTGGTGATTAATGGCTGCTAGTCAGGCACTCATGTTGGCTGCGGTGGCCAAGCGGTTCTAGGCGCTTCAGTCCGGAACTCTGATGCCACATGCCACATTCAATCACATACCAGATGTGTTCGATTGGGTTCAGATCCAGTGAGTTGGGGAGGGGGGAAGGGGCAGCACTTCAACTGGAACTCACCGCTGAGTTCCTTGAACCACTCCATCACACTCCTGACCTTGTGACATGGCACTATTGAAAAATGTCACTGCCGTCAGGAAACATGATTGCCATGAAGGGTGTACATGGTCTGCCACCAGTGTACGTTACTCCTTGGCCATTGTGGTGCCGTGCACGATCTCCACTGGACACATGGATGACTGCGTAAATGTTCCCCAGAGCAAAATGGAGTCCCCACCAGTTTGTCTCTGTCCCACAGCACAGGTGTCAAGGACCTCTTCCCCTAGAAGATGACAAATTCGTGCCTTCCCAGCAATTACAGGAATTAGATGACTTGTGTGTGATGATGTGGTACCAACTCCCTCCAGCGACCTACCAAGGCCGCATTGCTGCCATGCCATTACTTGTTGCCACTGTTATCCATGCCAAAGATGGACATACTGGCTATTAAGTAATTGGTCATAATGTTCTGGCTGAGCGGTGTATAAGGTGAAGTATCTATTTCACTTTAGATACACTAAAGATACATATAATCTATTTTCACTCTGATGAATAGGCACTAAGTTCATAAAATAGTGAACAGCATTTCATCATAACATTAAACACTGATTTGCAGTGTCAAATTATTATTATTTTTTTTTAATTTTCAAATGAAGCTAAAATGTTTCTGATTCCTCAATAATAGTTCTATTCTGCTATTCTTTACACATTCTTCATTAATAAGAAAACATTTTAAACATAGAAATATTTACATATTAATAATGCCACAACAGTTAATATTTGACTAGCAGCGTAAGTTAAATTAACTTACAGTTATCCAAACACGTCTGATTAATGCAGAATCTGATTTCACTGTACTGACGCCAAAAGTATATTAGAATACAGTGTCAATGTCCATCTACTGTCTCTTGTCTAATAACTATTTCATCTGCTCCCTTATCATATTTTATGATAGCACTGGAGATAATAAAGGGAGCACAGTTGTTGGAAGTTCCAGTTTACTCACAAGTTTATCAGATCTGCTTACCATGTATACATATTCCTCTCCTTTTCTAAAGATAAAGCACAATTTACATGAGATGTTCCTCAAGAAATGCTTGAGCCCTTCCTATGTTGGTACTGCAAACAGCTCAATACAACGAGAAACTGGAGCTGTTATACATTGTCCAGTCACATTAATGTGAGCACTGTCAAAAGACCTTTTGCTGCGCGAACCTCTGCGAGATGGGCAGGAGAATAGTTATTGAGGTTCTAGAAGGTACCGACAGGATTGGAATGAGTTGGGCCATGAGAAATGCTTGACTGTCACTGTCGTAGATTTCATAATCAAATTCATTAATCCAGATCAGGTATGACTCTTGATTCAGTAACACACCAACAACTATTAATTAAAATATGATCTTATGGAGTATCAAATGAAATGCATGTCTGGACTGAGGATTTCATGATAAAGAGGATGCTGCATGTTCTTTTGGAAACAGAATGAATGATTTTTGCCTGACCTATAGGTCAAATTGGCACACACATATTTTGAGACTTATGACTTTACTTCATTTGGCTAGAAATAAGCTGCGGACAGAGTATACTGTCTCAGTATACACTTATTTCAAACCACTTTAATATGAAATTCTCTACCAATATCTTAGAGAAAACAACCAATGAACCTAAAGAATACATGATTCGGCTACAAGGTGCATTACAGAATTTCCTCAGTCAGTTTTAAACGACAAGTAAATTTACTATGGCAGTGACTGCTGTTGCAAGACCTAAGATCAAAAGAACTTTTTCATGTGCAAATTTATTGAATTAGCAAACTATATTGACAGTGGCTGGAGAAGTATTCCAAAACTTAAAAAAGCTCAAGCAATTTGTTTATATAAACAAGCTATTTGGATAAAAGATATTGTCTCAGTTTAGGAAACAAATACCACGCAAAACAAAACAGTAGCCATTTATGAGGGCTATCCCACAAGTAAACTCTGTTAGGCTATAAATACAATCTTGTATTAGTTACAGCAAATTAATCAGAAAAATCTTAAAGATTTGCCATGGTATTGCTTCTCTACATAATCACCATTCTGATTTAACCATTTATCATATCAATGGTGTGCTTTCTGGTGTTCAGCTGAATTGTCGATTCCATTTTTATACACGATATTTCAAACCAGTCATCTTCATGCACTGTGAGCTGTGTTGTTACAAGCACTTGATGCTTGGAGTCCAACCAGACTGCCAAGTGCTGGGAATTGAGTACTGTTATAAATAACTTAGAGTCCAGGCTGTGAGAGCACACAACACAGCAAGCTGCACCTGAAGAAGAAATATCGTGCAGAAACAACAACAGACTCAACAGCTTGGCTGAACATTCTAAAGTACTCCATTGATTGATCATGAGAGATTTATCATATCTCTTAAAGAACTGACATTCCCTCAGCATAAATTTCTGCCATTTCTGCCACCTGAGATGACTGAACCAGCCCTTTACAGCATCTTGATGTCCTTCAGCAGAGAAAATCATTGAAAGGCAAGCCAATTTCTCATGTGTACAAATAGGCAGAAATAAACCGGAGAAAAGTTTGAGTTGTAGGCCAGATGTTGAAAATCACCATTGAACTGAGCTACAGTTTTTGTCTGATCACTGGGCAGTGTGTGGCCCAGCCATTGATATGTAAAAATAGGAGACTGGTAGTGAAAAGACTACATCACTTGTTTTAAATGGCTCTTCTCAATTTTCTTAATGTCTCACAAGAGGCTTCAGAATTGACTCTCCTATTGTGTTAAAAAAAAATTCCATGAGTGGCCCATAAAACAGAAGCCACAACCTTTCTGGCTGACAGTGTGTGGCATGATTTCTTTGTTTGTTTGCTGAAGCAGTGTAACTCCACATCACCAACAGCTATTTTGTCTCTGTGTTAATGTAGGAAACAAGTCACTGGTCACAATTCTAAGTAGGTCTTCCTCTTCCACACTGTACTGAAACAAGTACAGGCAAACTCGTTATTCTAAGAAGGGCGTTCCGGAGTCAACAAGGACAGGATTGTGGTACCCTAATAGTTTGGTCATGACCTCATGTCAAAAACTCTTGAGAAATCTGTGGCAAATTGTCTGACAATTGATATGATACAAATGACCACTTCTACCAACATCATCATCATTGTCATCACCTTCTTCTTCTTCTTCTTCTTCTTCTTGTTGAGCAAATAGGACCTTTGATGCACACCACCACCATTTCGCATGTTCAGTCTGTGAACAGCACAAATTTTGTAACAAATGTTAACAGCTCTGAATTTTTTCCAACAAAGTCATATGGCATGGATGGCTGGTAGACCACAAAGGGCAGGTTCAGCTGCCTAATTGGAAAGATTTTCCCTATCCTCCACACCCACAGACAGGTTACTTTGACAAAGTACGGGAGTTGTGTGTTTAATGAAACAACGGAAAATCCAGGGTGGAGTGTAACAATATTATGAGAAGGAAAGTTGCCACTCACCCAGAGATGATGAGTCACAGAAAGGCACAACAAAAAGACTTTCACAATTAAAGCTTTCGGCCATTGGCCTATGTCAACAATAGACACACACACACACACACACACACACACACAGCTGCAGTTTCAGGCAACTGAAACCACACTACGAGCAGCAGCACCAGTGGAAGATGGGAGTGGCGACTGGGTGGGGGTACGAAAGAGGCCACGGCGGGGAGGAGGAGAGCTAGTATGGCAGGGGTGGCGGACAGTGAGGTGCTGCTGCAGGTTAGACAGTGGGCAGGGGAGAGGGGGGGGGGATAGTGGAAAAGGAGAGAAATAAAAAGACTGGGTGTGGTGGTGGAATGACAGCTTTGTAGTGCTGGAATGGGAACAGGGAAGGGGCTAGATGATGAAGACAGTGACTAACGAAGGTTGAGACCAGGACGGTTACGGGATCCTTCCCACCAACACCAGCTTTTCCGAATTGCATAGGTGGGAACTTTCCCTGCAATACATCCTACACTCCCGTAACCCTCCTGGACTCAACCTTCGTTAGTCACTGTCCTCACCCATCCAGCCCCTTCCCTGTTCCCATTCCAGCACTACAAAGCCGTCATTCCACCACCACACCCAGTCTTTTTATTTCTCTGCTTTTCCACTACTTCCCTCCCCCCCCCCCTCCCACTTCTCCTATGCCCTCCAGCTAACCTGCAGCACTTCTCTGTCTACCAGCACCACCATACTAGCCCTCTCCTTCCCCGCCCTGGTCTCTTCCTTACCCCCCACCTACTCGCAACTCACATCATGCACTGGTGCTCCTGCTCGCACTGTGAGACTGAGACTGAAGTTATGTGTGTGAGATGCGTGCACGCGCGCGCGCGGGTGTGTGTGTGTGTGTGTGTGTGTGTGTGTGTGTGTGTGTGTGTGTGTGTGTGTGTGTGTGTGTGTGTGTGTGTGTGTGTGTGTGTGTGTGTGTGCGCGCGCGCGTGTGTGTGTGTGTGCGCGCGCGTGTGTGCGCACGCGTGCACATTGGAGATGACGAGAGAAGGGAGAAGATGAAACCCAGTGCTGGCATGCCAATAAATTGGAGTGGAATGGATTAAACATTTGGCAGGAGTTTTAATAGTGACGCTCATTTTGAGTGGTTACTGTAAAACATAAGCCTGGCTGGAAGCCATTGTTCTGCACTACCTTCAAAGTAAGAATGAAGCAGAACCCAGTAATTCTCGATACTTTTGTGACTTATATGCAAATAAGTCAATAAATGTGTTCATTCATAGTGTACTGTTTGTTTCCACTGAATTCAGTTTCTAGTTATACAGCACAATAGCATTATGGGAGAAACTGTCTCACAACATTTATTCAACATAAATGTAGGCAAAAAAAAAAAAATTCACTGGTTCAGCTATAGACGTTCTAATTGTAAATAGTGCATGACCATAAATATTTATGGGAGCATTTTTTCCAATTCATTTGGTATGCTGTATTAAAGTTACATAAATAACAGGTTGATTTAAAACTCAATACTGCAGTAACATGAAAATTGGAGATGTAGTTTCATAATGCCATAAACCACTGTCCCAGGTGAAACCAAATTAAGAGGATTTGTAGGAGAGCATGTAAATGGGTTCAAACCTGGCAGAATGCCCAGTCTCTGGGAAAATGAGTTTGTCATACCATGACATTAAAAGTCATACTGCTAAGTGTGTAGAATGAATGGAAAGAAGTGTGTCAATGCAACAATGAACAGGTATTAGACTGTAGAGTGTTGTACGATTGCAATATGATCATCATCATGTGCATAAGGACATAGCAAATTGTACAACTTCAGCCACAGGACTCGTGAGTACTGCACTGGGCATGGATCAGCCAGCACTGACTATTTAACATCCATCTGTTGTGGGTTGGTGAATACACACAGTTGCATTAGCTTCCTCCATCAAGATAGTCGAAACATTCCACGCAGCAAAGGCCACATGTGCAGTCACTAGTGTGCTGAGTATCAAAAATGTACTGTTTTCATACGAGCTGTGTCATAACTTTTCCTGTAGAGATGGCTACACACTGCTATGGTGACCACCCTATGGCAGCCCGCAATGATAACTGCCCAGGTGTGATTGGGCACTGTTGGATTCATCTTGTTATCTTGATTCCTAATTACTGAGAGCAGTCTGAACAGTAACAGATGGCTGCATTCCCACTCTGTGCGAGGCCGGACATGCTGTAGCTTGTAAATGGGGGAAATCCACTATTCAGATTTTTACTCTGTAAAAACACTTGAAAATAATAGAGACTATGCAACATCCTTTTCTGGTCTTATTGTTTCATTAAATGTTTCACTTTTCACGTGGAAAAGTAAAATGGTTACTTTTTATTTTGAATAAGTTTTTAATTCTTCAATAAATTTGAACAACATATTGAACATAAAAATAAATAAATAATTGGGGCATGGTAGTGTAATATCTTAGCATCACAATGAACTACTTACTGTACACTTTCATAACTGGTGATGGTCATTGCCAAATGGCACTATAGATATACAAGTATGTTTTTCCCCCCCAATGTGATAGTGTGTAGTTTACAATTCACTATAAGTGAGAAGATACGTTACTGAAAACAAAATAAGTACAGAAGTTTTTGAACTGAAAGTAACAATGATACCAGTCTTCTTTTGAAAGTGTGTGTCAGTTATTGAATGGCATTAGTGATGCAACTGTTATCTGACGGGGTTCCACACATTTTCCGCATAGGTGCAAACACAACATGAACTGCTATCAATCAATTTAGACTAAGTATTGGATCCTCATGTGATTTTAAATATCAGTGAACAGAAACTCCAAATACCGTATCTTCGAATTTTGTAACCGGCAACGACTGTTTCAACTGTACAATCATCTTATACAATCTGTTATTGTCATTATTAGATACCGGATTACATGCATCATAAAAACCTTAAAATATGCATGGAAAATGCCTAAAAAGTGCCGAAATATGCAAGATCAAATAATACAAAAACATGGTAGTTACGTGCATTATATCTCAAGAGTCGAACCGGTGCATATCAACTATGAGGAAGAGCGCCAGTCACAAGAAAAATCTGTACATTTAGAATGCTGACATTTTCTGAATACTATCTGGTAGAGATTTAATTTTATTTTATTTCATGTTCCACAGGTCCAACTATGTTGGGTTCAGAAGTACCTGGAATGTGCCAGATTTTTACAAATACAATACGATAATCTTATAGCATATACAGACATTTGAGTACATAATTATATGAAAATTTATACAATAAATTCTTTGAGGAGCAATACAGAAAAAAGATGATACATATTTTCTTAGAATCATTAAAGCACTACGGAAAAACAGATACATAGTACACACAGATACAGAGCTCAAGTTAAATAACATTCTTAGTGCTGTTATGTCAACTTGTATTATATAATATTAAAATTTTACTATTTATTTATTTAAAAAGCTTATTCTAGCAGAAATATTTTTACTACTTTCTTAAACTTACTCTTGTTATGAATCTTTGTCTTTATTTCAGGAGGAAGAGCATTGAAGAGTTTTGTTCCAGTGTAGTGGACACCCTTTTGCACCAAGCTCAAATTTCTATGCTCGCTGTGTATGTAATTCGTCCCCCATGTGTTATGCTCATTATAATTACTGTTTGGTTGAAATATTGCTACATTTTTACATACAAAACACATGAGAGACAAAATATATTGGCATGTAGTTGTGTATATTTTAAGTTTTTGAAAGATATTTCTACACGAGTCTCTTGAGGGCAATCCACATATAACTCTTAAAGCTCACTTCTGAGCAATGAACACTTTCCTTGCTAATGGCTGGTTGCCCCAAAAAATAATGCCGTATTCAATGAGTGAGTGAAAATAGCCATAGTATGCCACTTTTGCAGTGTTGGGTTCAACACATGTAGTGACAACCCGTAAAGCATACGAAGCAGAGCATTTTCTTGTCAATGTGCACTCCAAGAAATTCTCTTGTTTCCATTCTTTCTACTGGCCAATCACCACATGTCACACTTATCTCTCTCTCTCTTTCTGTTTTTGTACAGAACTGAATAAAGCTGGTCTTACTGGAATTTAATGAGAGACCATTCGCCTTGAACCAATTAACCACATCTGAGAGTAAGTGAGTAATGGATTCCTCAAGATTACTATCTGTTCTACTGCTCATAAAAATTGTGGTATCGTCAGCAAATAATGTAAATTTACATGGCAGGCTTCTACATGATGGTAGATCGTTTATATAAATAAGGAGTAATACTGGCCCAAGAATTGAACCCTGAAGCACTCCACACGTAATGGAACTCGATTCGGAATGTAAAGAAACATCACACACATACTCCACTTGAACTATTCAAGACACCTTTTTGTTTTCTGTCTTGAGATACGACTGTAGCCAGTTGCCTGTTACACCACTTATTCTTACTAATTTTGTTTTATGCAAGAGAATCTGGTGATAAACACAGTCAAATGTTTTGGACAAATCACAGAGGACACCAAGTGCTGGCATTTTTTCATTAGGGGTTTCTAGGACTTCATTTGCAAGTGCATAGATTGCGTCTTCTGTTGAACAACCTTTTGAAAGTCAAATTGGCCTAGTTGAGAACTCCTTTCTTCATGAGATGATCAGTAATATCTATAGCTTTGTATGCTACACTACCCCTAACATAAATTGTCTTTATTTTCCCTACAGTAGTATGTTACTAAACTATAACTTACTATAGATGGCAAGGCACATCTATTAGTAACATGGTGCTGAGTTAAGCACAAAATCTGAGCATTATTTATACAATCCTTTTCATTAATTGTTGGAATTTAGACTCAGTGCCTCTGCTACATACTTATCTTTGCCGCAGTTGCTACGAACGCTTTTATAGACGTACCTATTAACGTGTTTGTGTTTTGCCTACCCTTGTGTTACATTCGTTCTGTGCGTGTTAATAAAAGCATTGATGTTCACTTTCAAACCGTAACCGCGTGCTTTTTTCAAGTTCAATAACAACAGGTTATGGGCCCAGGCACAGTCACTCAGCGGTTTATTTGAAGTGAATAAAAACTACGTCTTTCTCGTCACATCAAGACGCAGATACAGAACGCCGATATCATGAGTTCAGTCAATGCTAACTTGCCGTTAGTTGAAAAACTGGACGGAAGAGAAAATTACAATACAATACAATTTGCAATGAAAACTTATTTACAGCACGAACAATTGTGACAGTTTATAACGTGCGAGGTCAAAGATGAAGTTAAGTTATGAACCGCAATGCTGAAGTTTCGAATGTAGACGTCTGCGAAAATAATGTCATGATGTGTCAATATTGCAAAAAGTACGCGAATATTGTGAAAAGTGGCTTTGTCTGTGTTCAGCGTAATCAAAAATATTATTTTCGCTGCGGAAAGTTTTACCCCTCAGTGAGGAGTGATGATAACTACGCGACCATGTAGATACGTGTAGACTGTAAACAAAAAGCAGCGTACATTAATGGTCAAGAAACGTGTACATGTGAAGCAGTAAGGACGATCGACGGTATCAAAAAGGAAAATCTTTCGTATATTACAATTATTGGACTCTTGGAGGATGAAGTGAAAAAACCGCACGCGAAATACGAAATACATCCGTGTAAGTCGGACACCCGTTATTCTCGTATTGTGCAAGCAGAAAATTTAGTCGTCTCCAACAGTACCGGTAATTCTGAATGGTCTGCGCAGCAATGGAGAGGTAAGACAATGTGAAAAGATGTGAAAACTGGTCCTTCCTCCTCAATACCAGTGCACATGAGCAAATTCGCCGACCTATCTAATAACCACGTCCGAAATGGCAAACAAACGCACTGTGCAAATAACCAAATTGCTCCCAAGCCAAATGCACATTCTCGTTTAAGAAACGTAAGTGAAGTGCCTAGCGTAATTAGTGATTGTAAGTTAAATAAAGTGAACAGAAGGAAAATAGAAATCTTTGGTGATAGCCACAGTAAGGGACTAGCCCAAGAATTACTTAAAATAAATCCGACACACAACATAACAAGCATCGTTAAACCCGGTGCACATTTCAAGGACGTTACTGGACCTGTCGAAAGTGAGAAACACGTTAGAAATTATTCATTTGTGATTTGTGCTGGATCTAACGACATATACTGTAATAATGCAGTCACAATGTTTAAGAATTATCTAAGACTATTACTTCTTCTAATCAGCACAAATGTTATTGTAATTGATTATAGCAAGAGACACGATTAACCTGAGTGGTCGTGTGTGAACAAGGAAATTGATAAAATTAATAACAAGCTTAAAAGAGTTTGTAGAAAGTTTCTAATGTTAAACTAGTTAAGGTTTCATAGGTCTTGTTTTACAACCCACGGTCTTCACATGAACAAAAAGGGAAGATCCAAATTAGCACACCTAGTTAATGAACAAATTAGCCTTCAGTCTCACACCCAAACCGAAGAAATAGTATGGAACGAAAGGAATAATGTGCTTGTTACTGAAGACAAGGTTTTTCGCGAGAGCCAAGCTGATCGGAACAATATAGTAGTGTAACAGATAGTAAACAAGTCCTGAAACTAATGCAGATAAATACTCAGTACCTCAGAAATAAACTAGACGTTTTACAAGTTTTTCTGACAGAACATTCCTCCCCCCCCCCCCCCCCATGTCATTGTGATTACTGAACATGGTCTTAAAGCTGAGGAATTAAAATTTTGTAAATTAGAGGGTCGTAATCTCGCCAACAGCTATTGTAGACAGCTACATAAATGTGGTGGGGTGGCTATTTTTGTCCAAGAAACACTAATTATTACTAAAATGTCATTCCTGGGTAAACACAGTAGTGAATGAAATCTAGACATTACTGGAATTACTCTTAAATTGAAGGGAGAGGGTAGTAATTATACAAAGCACAGAGTAATACGAATTTATCACCCACGAAATGCAGATGTGTCTCACATTTTTAATAACTTCATATCAGTAATTAGTTTAACTGGCCCTAGTAATCTTACTATACTTGGGGATTTGAATATTAATGCAAACTCTCACGACATGCCTAGCTTGAGACTGACAGATATACTGAATTCATATAACCTTGTAAACGTAATAGACACTGATACAAGAGTGACAAACTACACCTCCAGCAGGATAGATTATGTGATAATCAGTAAACTTGTTACTAACAGTGTTAGTCACAGAAATATAGAATTTCACTACTCTGACCACTATTGTCAGTCTGTTGAGCACATGGGTGTAAACGCAGCAGAAGCAACAAATATCACTAAACAGAAACGAATCTTGAACAATCACAATACAAATCGCCTTAAACAAAAACTAGCCCAGGAGGAATGGCACTGTGTTTATGAGGTAAAAGGCTCACACAAGAAATGGGATCAATTCTATGAAACAGTTTTGAGACATTTTAATCATTTTGCCCAGTTAAAGATGTAAAAAGGACTCTTAATACATAGAAAGAAACCAAAGCTGAAACTACCAAGTAGTTTGATTAAACTCAAGCAGAATATTCATGACATCTTCTTTCTTTATAAATCAAAAGAAGATATCGTCCTTTAGGAAAAGTATTGTAATGCCAAGGAAATGTTTAAGGCAGAGCTCTCGAATTTCAGGAAAAAGGTGCACAGTGATACAGTCATTAAATCTGACAATGTGAGTAAAGCATCTTGGAAGCTCATCAGTCAATACCGGAAAGAATCATCAAATGTGAATACAAAAGAAATAAGCACATTGCACGAGGGAAAATTAATAGAAGATCTGAGAACAGTCTGTGACATTTTTAATAAATATTTCATCACTCCATGTAGCATTCCAACACAACCTGTTGACCAAAACAGCAAAATAAACATTTGCTCACCCCAGTTTACAAAATTTGAGTTCAGAACTGTGAGTGAACATGAAATAAGTAGAATAATCTGCACACTAAAGACCAAGCACTCAGCTGGATTGGATGAGATATTTGGTGCCCTAGTTAAAAAGTGCCACAAAGAATTAGTTAAACCTATTACCCATCTCATTAACAACTGTATTAGGGAAAACACCTATCCAGACTCATTAAAAATGAGTGTAGTAAAACCAGTATATAAGAAAGGGTCTAAAACCAGGTTGAAAACTTTAGGACGATATCATTCATCCCCATATTTAGCAAAATGAAGTTAAGATATGCACCACAAGGGCCAAAATAATCTTATCAGTTGATCCTACTATTTATGTGCACCTGCAGAGCACGTCATCTGCAAAAGAAGCGTGGTATAAATTAAAACAAACTTACGAGGATTCAGGACTTTATCAAAGAATAGGCTTGTTGAGAACGCTTTTAACAACACGATTAGAGAACTCTTCGTCTGTGGAAGAATATGTGTCTAGAGTAATTTCAGTGTCTAATAAATTGAATGATCTTAACTTTGAAGTGAAAGACAAGTGGGTAGGATGCATCTTGTTAGCTGGGCTGCCTAATGAGTACAAACCAATGATAATGGGCTTAGAGAACTCCAACACGCCGACATGGAAGACTGTAATCCAGCCTCCACTTCGCTTGATAATTACCAAGTATTATTAACTGATGAAATGAGCCCAAAAACAGAGAGAGAAAGAGATGCCATGAACAAAGTCCTATATAAAGAAGCCACAACTAGGTGCTTGACCTGATCTAGCGTACACAATTGGAGTTGAGTCGGTTTAATAATAACCCGGGAATATCCCACTGGCAAGCTGTAAAGCGGATCCTAAGGTATATAAAGGGAACTAAAGACTTCAAGCTACAATTTTCCAAAGAAGATCATGACATCAGAGGTTACACTGATGCTGACTGGGTTGGGGACATAGGGTATAGAAAATCAATCACTGGCTTTTTATTTATGTCACAAGGTGCATCAATTTCATGGAATAGTAGAAAACAACCAACAGTAGTTTTCTTGATAACGGAAGCAGAATATATGGCTTTAACGTCTGCAAGTCAGGAAGTAATTTGGCTGCAACGTCTGCCAAAAGAGTTATCCCCTCTCCCTAAAGAGGGCCTGATAAGGTTGTTTTGCGACAGCAAAGGTGCAATTGATCTATCAAAGACAAGTGGATACAAGGGTTGCAATAAACACATTGATACCAGGCATCATTTCATCAGGGAAAAGATAGATACAGGTGAAACCACAGTGGACCTAATTTCCAAAACTGGAATGCTTGCAGATTTGATGGCAAAGCCACTGCCAAGAACCAGAAATCAGCAACTAACACAAGAATTTGAAGTCCGAGAATGAAGTACTGAGAGACATCGCGTCTAGTGTGGGTGTTGGAATTTAGAGTCGATGCCTCTGCTACATATTTATCTTTGCCGCAGTTGCTACGGACGCTTTTATAGACGTTCCTATTATCATGGTTGTGTTTTGCCTACCCTTGTGTTACATTCGTTCTGTGCGTGTTAATAAAAGCATTTTATGTTCACTTTCAAGCCTTAACAGCATGTTTATTTCAAGTTCAATGACAACATTAATGTTAATAAGACGTTGATCTGTTTTGTTTAAGCCGGCCGCAGTGGCCGTGCGGTTCTAGGCGCTTCAGTCCGGAACCGCGTGACTGCTACGGTCGCAGGTTCGAATCCTGCCTCGGGCATGGATGTGTGTGATGTGCTTAAGTTAGTTAGGTTTAAGTAGTTCTAAGTTCTAGGGGACTGATGACCTAGGATGTTAAGTCCCATAGTGCTCAGAGCCATTTGAACCATTTTGTTTTGTTTAAGAGGCCTCCTATATTTTGATGAAAGAAAGAGATGCCTTCCTCCTGCTTTTTTATTCTATTAGTGCCGTTGTTACCTGACTGAGAATCCACTGGAGTCTGTCTTGAGACAGGAGGGAGGAGACATGTTACACTACCTACTGTTGTCCCTTCTTTTTCTTCAGGCCCACACGTAAAAAATTGTTGAGATGTGAACGAGGCTCAGCATTTCTTCTGCCCAACAACCTCTTATTTGGATTGCTTGATGAAGATATCTTTCCATTTGTTGCATGTGGAATTTCTGCTTTTCCTGTAGATGTAACATCTTTTTCTTCTTCAGATGGCGTTGATCTTGTACGTGAGATCACAACTTCAGCATAAGAGAGTGTTTTAGATGGACCTTGTGTTCCGGTTTTTACGCCAACAGACAAGTTATTTTTCTCCTTTACATTTTCAGCACCTGTATGTCCTTGTATTCCCATTTCTAGGGTAGTCTGTGACTTGTTTGCCTTAGTTACGTTACCAATATGTTCTCTAATTTGACGACGCATAAATCGCTTTCACTTGTTTAAGTGCATGCCATGCCTAGTATAATGATCCCTTTCACGGGAATGACATTCGAGGAATGATGCATTAGGAAATGCCTTAGCAATTTTCTGTAGTTTCCTATTGGTGTTTTCTATTTGTGTGTTGACACGTGATGTAAGGATTAAGTCCTCTTGTTGGTATGCTCGAGAGGATCACGTTTACATTTCGTAAATTGTTATGGCTTTCACTATTTCTCTGACAACCTATTTAGCATTATTATGGTACACTTCATTAGAACCTCCTATTGAGACAACAATACCGTTTTTTGTGTCTCTGATACTTTACTGCAGACCTTTCTTACTTCATACACATGTGCGCATGTTACGTTAATGTTCACTTCACTAAGTGACTTCAAAATATTTCGACCGTGGCTAAATCTAGCACTTTCTGTCTTTATAACTTATATTATGGCACTTCATGTTGCCATGGGCAAACGTACTATCCTTGTTATTAAATTTTGATTAATTTTTTTGTAATTGCGAAACTTTAATGGGAATATTCATAGTATCTAAAGAATAACTTGGTTTTCGCAATGTTTGAATTATTGTATGGGTACATTTATCATCTGAAATCACTTTACAGCTATTTTTGGTAGGCACAGCCGTTGTAAACACTTGCTGATATTGTTTCACGCGTGAAGGCACTTTCGGCACAATGCAACAGTTCATATTTTCATTACCGGTACCGTCATCAGATATTTTCACTGAGAGAGATTTTACGACTGTCTCCAAATAGCGAACAAAATCTTTTTGTTGCAGTAAGTTCCTGTTGAAGCGCATCGGCAGTATTTTCTTCTACTCCAAGAGAAAACTTCGTAACTGCAATTTCTTGGACGTTACATGTTTCCATGCCACCTCACAGGCTTTATTTATTGTGCCTACGCTCGCCAAACACGAAATGTGAGCCCACAGATGTGTTACTTCACACACTCTGATACCTACGTCAACCCTTTTGTTGCAACCAACGAGTTGATCTCAGCCACTCTATGAAATTTTAACTCGTTGGTTGCAACATACACATCAGAGATTAAATATATTTCAGATTTCTACAGAACGATTTACAACCACATCTATACGCGACGCCATCTTACTTATAACTGGAGGGAGGGGGGCCTTTCTGGGATTATTTTCTAAAATTTTGCAAAACGGTGACGCATATTGTGTTTCAAGAATTGTTCCTTCTTTACTATTTATTACTATTGTTGTCGGTAACAAGCGGATACGATGCGAGTGAGTCGCAGCGAAACAATCGATATTTACAGGACCAACGAGATATATCGCACGCATGACACCCTCAAAAACTCCGCAATATTTTATTAATTAAAAAACCATACAGTAATGGATTTTTTTCTACATCATTATCGTTTAATTAATACTATTGGACCAAAGCATCATTTACAATTTATTTTACATTTTTCTGCTATTGTAAACATAAACGACCAAGTACTGTTCCAAATGTGCGGTAGTAAGAGTCTCTCTTCGATCACTCGCAACTTTTTTTATATGCAGAAAAGAAACGTTCTACATCAACTGAGGTAACTGAGCAGTATTTAATTTTGGGGCATGTTGGCACTTATGGTTATGGTAAAAGTTCTCGCGCCCCATCAATAAACCTATAGATTTGTCTCTAGGGCTCAAAGCCTGGGTTATTGTTTAAAATGTTTTCAAAGTTTTCTATAAGTTTTCTTGGCAGTATCTCCGGCAGTGTGGAGTTTGCTAGAATAATTTTATTCATTAACTGAATTTATTCATTCAGAGCCAAACCTTGAGTTTTCAAGCTTGTAATACATGCAGGTATATGGGAAAAAGAGTGCTAATCACAGCAGTCTTTTTTAATACCGAAATCATTAAAAGCTTCCTTGCATTGGCAACCTGCCAAAGCCTCTGCACCGTTGAAGTTGTTTACCACCCCTCTAATGGTCTCGAAATGTTCACTGTACAGCAACACAGCTTCGATCCACCTACCCCGACGAGTTACCACTGGTTTGCGAGGTAAAGGCACGTTTGGCGGCTTTTCTTTGTAGGTCTTGATGCGAGCAGGAGCCTTTAGAAACACTTTCTTTGTGGATGAAATCAGTTTATTTACATTCACAAAAGTGAAACGTACTTCTTCAGCAAGGCCATGTACCCTTTGAGCAAAGTAAGTCACATGAATCGAACTGAGATAAAATACTTGGAGGGGTATTCCTGCTTTGATCATCTGAAATAAGCACACACACCCTTTCATGTGCAGAAGGTTCCGGAAACATTTTTCTAATACTCTCATTCACAAATCTGGCGATCGTAGAATGATTTACTTTTTCAAGTTCTTTCCAGGCCGCGTAATAAGTAGGCTCTTCTTTTAAAGAACCAACAGTTAAATTTGCAATGTAACGGCCACTAGTGTCTGTAGTTTCGTCAACTGAAATCCACATAATGCTGTCCTCGAGTCCACTGCGTATTTCTTCCAGAACATTTACGTAAATTGTCGGTATGTAATTTTTATGCAATATTGATTCATCTGGTATATTTTGATTTAAGTAGTATTTGCGGAGGAAGCCTTTGAGGATAGGGTTTGTAAGTTCGTGAAGAGCAATATTGCTTGCAGTGAATGCTTCACATAGATCCATATTAAACCGACGTTTTCGGTTATCTTTGGACAGATCCCTGCTACTGCGACTTGCTCTTGTCAGAAAGCGTTGTCGTGGTACTTTCTTCTGTATTTCTGTGATATGAAGACTCGGCTTAACATGTTGGTCTAGTTTATTTTTTTTTTTTTTTTTTGCACGAAACGTTTTTCTCGCAAACTCGACAACATAAAACAATTCCGTCATACGTAAATGTTCCACGATGGTCAGCTATCCACGAAACGACGTTTCCTTTTTCTGGCGGCATGGCGCACAGCACGTTACACACTACACGTCGTAAACACGTTCAATTGTGTACAAGTAAATAGAAAGCTAAACTGAAACGATGGACGTGTGACAAAGTTTGCGTAGTTTAATTTAAAATTGTTGATGACGCTACGGTATGACAGCGGAAGGGATTAAGGGAGGTTGTAATGGATTTTGGTCAAGACAATGGATTTTTCAAAAATATTATTTTATTGATCTACAGTAGTGGTCGTCAAACTGCGGCCCGCGGGCCGCTTGCTGCCCAGATCATGTTTTCGTGCGGCCCGCGACCCTCCTCGGCTTCGCACGGGTAGCAATTAGTTATCTACTTGTCTGACGTAGCGGTGTTTTGTTTACGGAAACTGCGTAGAATTGAGATTAAAGTTGGGGAAAAACCATCCACCACTTTCATTTAACGCGCCACTTGCCGGTTTTCCGCAGCGCTAAAGAATGTGAGCCGTGCATCAAACGCACCGTTTGCCCACGGCAGCTCTTTTCTCGGTGGCGGGCTTGTCCCGCAGCTGCCTCATTGTTAGCTTTTTCGTGTCAGTCGTGAAATAAGTTTCGGTGCCCCTGAGCGTTCGTCCCGTATTGAGCGTATTTGTGCTCATATTTGGTGATATAACTATTAGTGGAATAAATAATTTCTGATGTACCCTCAAGAACAGCGACTAAGAGGAAAATATGAGAAAAGAAGTTGCTTTATAAGTGGACACAAAGAAGGTACTTGTACTTGCTTAATATGCCGGGATGCGATTGTGGGACTGAAGAGATACAATTCATTTCCCCACTACAGAAGCACAATTGATTTAAAGTAGCTTTTCCTTTGAATTCAAATGAAAGAAAGGAAAAAATCGCTCATCTAAAATCTGTCATTCGTCGTCAACAAAACGTTATGAAAGCAGGAGTTGGGCAAAGTACAGCTGTCACAAGAGCGTCATACCTAGTATGTAATATTCTGGCGAAATATATGAAAGTTTTCACTGTTGCTGAATTAGTGAAGCAATGTATGATGACTGTTTCTGAAACTTTGTTTCAAAATTTCTTCAACGGTAAACAAATATCAACTGAAATAAATAAGCTCACACTTTCAGAACCTACCTGTCGACATCATGTAGAAAACATTTCAAAATATATATTTGAGGCAGTAATTAATAAAGTCAAACCATGCAAATACTTCAGTCTTGCATGTGATTCCAGTACAGATTTAGCTTCGATGGTTCAGTTTTCATTATTTTGAGTTACTGCACAAATGACGGGGTAATAGAGGAAGATTTTTAGCAATTATAACCATGAAAAGTAACACAAAAGGATGTGATTTTGTGGATGCAATTAAAGAATTTGTAAAGAAAAAAGACTTATCTATGGGCAAGGACAACTTCAAGAAAAATGGATACAGTGAGACACAAATAAGGAGAGCTCTTAAGAGCAACCACAAGAAGAGAGACTAGATGAAGCAATGGGCTGTGCGTTCTTGCCATATGCATGTCCTCCAACAGCCGAGATCGCGAGAATTCTCAAGAAACATAAAGTGGAGACCATTTTCCACACAGTGAGAAAAATCAAAGACCTCGGTTCAACCAAGGATCCACTAGGTCTGACGGCACCTGGTGTGTACAAGATCGGATGAGAATGTGGGATGCAATAGGTAGGTCAGATGCAGCGTTGCATCTCACAGCGCCGCAATGAAGACATCAGGCATGTACGCTTGGGTCAGACCAACAAATCTGCTGTGGTCGAACATAATACTGACGAGAAGCACACCTTCGATATCGAGGACACAAAGAAAATATGCAGTAAAAACGGATTTTGGGACTCAGTAATCAAAGAGTCCATAGAAATACGGTTGCACGACAACCTAATCAACCATGACAGTGGCTCCCATCTCAGCACAGCCTGGAATCAGGAAAATCAGAGAAGAACATTCTGTTCCACCAAGGGCCACGGACGGAGCAGAAAGAGACGGACGCTAGGACACAAACCCCACACACGCGTCCCCCCCCCCCCCCCACCATCGGCCGCTCCAGGCGCATCGGGCGATTCCGCGGGCGCGTGATTGGCCGGCGGCGGGAAGCAGAGAGCTGTCCAACAGAGATATCAGCCCGTGACCGGCGATATCCCGACGTTGTACGCACAAAGGTTTCCCGGGAGCATAGTTCAGCTGATCAAGAGCTATCTCATGAATAGGACTTTCTCCGTCAAAGTAGAAAATGCCACCTCCACCAAAAGGCGTATTCGTGCTGGGGTGCCACAGGGATCGGTCCTGGGGCCCGTATTGTACAGTTTGTACACTGCGGACACTCCAACGGGCCCCCTGGTGCACACTGCACAGTACGCTGACGATACAGCCTTCTACACGAGAAACGCGAACAAGGACCTGGTCATCCATAGGCTACAAAAGGTTTTAGATGACACAGAAACTTGGGCCCGTCGCTGGCGCATCACCATCAACTCCGAGAAGACGCAGGCAAAGCTGATTACCCGCAGGCTCGGAAGGCGCGAACCTCCTCAACGTCCCCCCCTCTACCTTCACCTAAATGGAATCCAACTCCCCTGGCGCAGAACCGCCAAGTACCTTGGCGTAACCTTGGACTCTCGTCTTACGTGGAAACCCCACATAGACGAGGTCCACAGGAAGGTCTGCACCAGAATGTCCATCCTATACCCTATCCTGAACACAGCCAGCTCCCTTCCCTGCCCAGTAGCAGTAAATGTGTACCAGGCCCTGATCCAGCCAGTAGTGGTGTATGCGTGCCCTGTCTGGGGATACGCGGCAAAGCAGCACCTGGACAAACTCCAGAGGCTGCAGAACCGCGCCCTCAGAAGGGCACTGCATCTACCTCTGGGATTCCCCACAGACGACCTGCACGCCGCAGCCGAAATCCCACTCCTGAGAGAGCGTTTCCAGGATCTGGCAAGGGCCTTCTATGAGGGTTCTTCCAGATCCAGAAACGCACTCATCCACTCCCTAGGTCGGTATGACATGTCCCGCGATAAGCACAAGCGCCCTATGACGATCTTCGACGACAAAGTCGAAGAGGAAATCCCAACACCCAATCCCTAATCCTGTTCCTTCCCATATAACACCAATCTTCTTGCCTACCTCAGGCAAGTACCAGACACACTCACACCAATCATCACATATCACAGACACACACAATATATATATATATATATATATATATATATATATATATATATATATATATATATATATATATAAATAACACATCACACACATGTTCACAGGGGAGTAAAAGCCGAAAGGCTACAAACTCCCCCTCAAACTTCCCCAAAGGGGGGAAAGTAATAGATGAAAGCAGCAGCAGATATTCCGACACTCGCTGAGTGGCAGTCAAGGGTTGAGCATCGCTCCTCTTACTCGCTTACTGTCAGCCATAGGCCCCCGCTTGCACGGGTGACAACACAGGAGTTTATTCGGCTCTGCTTTTATTAAAGCACTGGCGGTAACTCGCGTAAAGGTCTGCAGCAAGTAACGGCGGCAGGATTCATTGCTTTGGGACGCCCGACAGCAGAATTGTTGTGTTTCTTTTCGTTTTGCGGGATGTCAAGCTCCAGTGGTGTTTTGGGGTCGAAGCGGTCAACCGCTGTCGACAAAAAGCGCGTCTTGTTGTTGCCGCGGGCCGCGTCGTCGGCCGTCTCGAGCACTCCAGCTGCCGCAGAGCCAGGCTCTGCTCCCCCCAAGAGTAGGGAAATGGTGGGTCAGGACCTGGAAGCCGGCCGCGGAACCGCAGAAAAGGTTTCCGCCGCCGCCGTCGTCGTCGTCGTCCAGAACTCCGCGGCCACGAATACAGTAGGGCCAGCAATGCAGCCGGGAAACCTAACGGTGTCAACAAAGGCTGTAACTGGCACCCCCCCTGGCAGCGCCCCCCCCCCTCCCCGCTCCGGACATGGCAAATAACACAGCAAATAGTGCCATCCTACATAGAACAGCAACAACCTCATACATCGTCAGTACTTGTAATCCCACCCCTCCTTCCCCTCTCCTAAGTCCGCTCCTGCTTGCTAACGCCACTAACAACCTTTCCAAATAAATTGCTTCCCTGAACAAAGGCAAGCAGACGACCCGTCAGCCGACCGCAGTCCTCCCCATACCCACCACCTCGACCCAGCCCTCCACCCAATCCAAATACCTAAAATCCCCCCACACAAGTCCATCTCATCCAAGCAGCGACGTGCAAGGAAGGACCGGAAGGAGAGGCACATAAAGAGCAAGAATCACTCCAACCACTCCCTCACCCTCTGAGGAACCTGCACCCCCGACAGCACCTGTTGTCGCTCTGAGAGGGGACCAGGAATCAACTGACCTGGAAGGGAACCACGTAACCGGACAGGACTCTGACGGTTTTGTGCTGGCGAAAAAGACCTTTCGCCAGCCGAGACTACCGGCAGCCCGGGGAGTGGAACCCACCCTGAACAGATTTCAGGCGGTGGCTGATGTACCAAAGACAACACGCGACACAACAGACACACAAAAATGCGTCACCCACCACCTCCCCCCCGATTGTCGCAGAGTTTCCTCAAAACTACGACGAGCTCTTCGAGTTGCTCAAGACAGAAATCGGGGGAGGCAGTTTCCAGGCAAAACCCGCCGGTGGAGACAAAATAAAAGTCACAGTACACACACTCTAACACTACAACACAGTCAAAACACTATTCAACACAAAAAACATACCTCACTACACATTCCCCACAACAAAGACACGAAACAAAAACATAGTTATTAGGGACCTTCCAAGACGACTGTCCCCCCAGGCAATCAAAACAGACTTGACTGCCCAGGGGTACGTCGTCAAGGTGGTCCAGCAGATGGGCAGCATAGACAGCAAGTGGCCACTGTACCAGGTAACACTCCCTGACATACCACAAAACAAGAGGGAGATTAAGACGGTCCTGGCTGTGCATGTCACCACAGAGCCGCTGCACCGAAAAACAAGACGGTGCAGTGCTTCAGGTGTCGGGGACTAAACCACATCGCTGCACACTGCACCATGCCAGTGAGATGCAGGAAGTGCGCCGAGGCCCACGACACTAGGACATGCACACTAAAACACACGGACCCACAAATAAGGTGTGCGCTCTGTGGCAAAAACCACACAGCGGGTTACCAAGGTTGTGAGGTCCACAAAAGACACTCACAGCAGGCAAAGGCCGCCCCCCATACACAAACAAAACACGACAAACCCAACCAGTCACACAAGAAAACAAAATACAACACACACAGACAAGGCCTGGGTGAAACCAAGACCGGACACACCCAGGGCAACATACGCAGAAGTGGTTTCTCCTCCGAGAAACCATGAAAGCATTTCCCTGTCACCACATCACCAATCACAGTCACAAGAACAACACCGGGAAACAACAACAACGACCAGGTCCACCAAGACAGAGGAAGTTCTCTACAAGTTGTACACACAAGGGTTCCCCGGGAGCACAGTTAAGCAGATCAACAGCTATCTCTCGAATAGAACTTTCTCTGTCAAAGTAGAAACAGCCACCTCCACCAAAAGGCGTATTCGTGCTGGGGTGCCACAGGGATCGGTCCTGGGGCCCGTTTTGTACAGTCTGTACACTGTGGACACACCAACGGCCCCCCTGATGCACACCGCACAGTACACTGACGATACAGCCTTCTACACAAGAAATGTGAAGAAGGACCTGGTCATTCGTAGGCTACAAAGGGTTTTAGATGACACAGAAACTTGGGCCCGTCGCTGGCGAATCACCATCAACTCCGAAATATATATATATGCTGATTACCCGTAGGCTCGGAAGGCGCGAACCTCCTCAACGCCCCCCCCCCCTCCACCTTCACCTACACGGAACCAACTCCCCTGGCGCAGAACCGCCAAGTATCTTTGTGTAACCTTGGACTCTCGTCTTATGTGGAAACCCCACATAGACGTGGTCCACAGGAAGGTCTGCACCAGAATGTCCATCCTGTACCCAATCCTCAACTAATCCAGCTCCCTTCCCTGCTCAGTAGGAGTGAACGTATACCAGGCCCTGATCCGGCCAGTCATGGAGTACGCGTGTCCTGTCTGGGGATACGCGGCGAAGCAGCTCCTGGACAAACTCCAGAGGCTGCAGAACCTCGCCCTCAGGAGGGCACTGCGTTTACCTCTTGGATTCCCCATTGACGATTTGCACGCCGCTGCTCAAATCACACTCCTGAGAGAGCGTTTTCAAGACCTGGCAAGGGCCTTCTATGAAGGTTCTTCCAGGTCAGGAAGTGCCCTCATCCACTCCCTAGGTCGGTATGACACGTCCCGCGATAAGCACAATCGCCCTATGACGATCTTCGACGACTAAGTAGAAGAGAAAATCCCAATATCCATTCCCAAATCCTGCTCCTACCCAAATAACTACAATTATCTCGCCAAACCTCAGGCAAGTACCAGACACACACAGAACAATTATCACATTTCACAGACACCAAATAGTACAGACATAATCACACACACAAGTACACAGGGGAGTAAAAGCCGAAAGGCTACAAACTCCCCCTCACACTTCCCCAAAGAGGGGAAGTAAAAGATGAGAGCAGCCAGATATCCCGACACTCACGCACGGACGACGCACGCGGACGCACGCACTCCGCTGCTCGACTCGCTCGCGCGCGCCAACGCCACTAGCCCAACGCCATGCCGAGAAGTAGGAATGGAGGAAGAGGCAAGATTGCTGCTGCTGTGGAGCTCCTGCTAAACGCAGTCGGGAGCAACGGTTGCGCCAACAAGAAGAAGAAGAAGCGGAAGCCTGTGGCACAATTACAGTGCTATAAGTGTCAAAAGCTTGGACACACAGCCAGGGAATGCGACGGTGTGGTTGCGTGTGTTAAGTGCGGGAAACCGCACGACACGCGCAACTGCGCCAAACCAAAGGGTACTGCAGCGGTGTGCGTAAATTGCGGTGGCTCGCACGCCGCAAACGCGCGCAGCTGCAGCTACCTGAAGACGTGGAAGCAGCGGAAGTTGGCCACCACACACGAAGAGGTGGCCCAAGAAGAAGAAATGGTGGTCACCCCGCCCTCCTGCCTTAGTAGGGGAAGCGGGCTGTGCCACCAAGACGACGTGGACGCCTTCCGCCAAGCACTGCGGGAAGCCAACGAGGACGCAATCACCGCGCTCAAATCCGCCATGGCGGAGGAGAGAGCGGCCCTGAGAGCGGAACTCGAAGAGACGCGCCAGGAGGTGTCTCAACTGAGGGTCGCCTTGTACCTCGCGTCCCGCACGACGACGGACGTGGCACCGACCCCCACCTGTACGGGGGTAGACGCGGCAACAGAAACGACCGCCTCCCTGGCCGACGCGGCAACGCAGGTTGCTAGGGAGGTGGTCATACAGTCGGGGAAAACCACCGACAAGGAGACGGCCCCCTCGGAAGCAGTCGTCACTCCTGTCTCTGCGGAAACGCAGACGACACAGGAAGTGCCGATGGAGACCGAGGGAGAAGAAGAAGACGAGCCGTTCGAGTGCCTCCCCCTCTCCAACAAGAACTGTGTGAGGGAGGTGCTCACCAAGATCGCCGATTCCCTGCGAGACGGTAGCTACCCCCATCATGATTATCCTTACCCTTTCACAGTAGATAACATCCCTCCCCTTCCTCACAAACCTTATCCTTTCCACTGGGGGTGCGAACCCTTGAACCAGAAGCTGCACGGGAGGGAACTCGTCAGGTGTGCAGATCTGGAGCTCATAAACAAGCACCCGATCTTCAAGGACGAGGACTGGAAGTACATGACTGAGCAAGCAGTCAAGTACATCCAGACACAGACGCCGCCAGTGGACTACTCCCGCCTGAAGAAAATAGAATTCGAGCAGCCAGGAAGCAGGAAGAAGAAGAAGAAGACGAAGAAGAAGAAGAAGAAACCGCCGGAATCAGCCGGCAGATAAGCTCCTGCATCCACAGAAACCAGAGGCCAGACCAACACGCAAAGAAAAACATTCCAAACAGAAAGGACTTCAGGAGGAACAGCTCAAACAGCTTAAACTACCTCGGGCCAAGGCAGGCCCTTCAATATAGTGAGTGAGTGATATCCCGACACTCGCTGACTGGCAGTGAAGGGCTTCTCTTGCTAGCGCACTGTCAGCCATAGGCCCCCACTTCCAGGGATGCACAACCAGGAGTGTTTTCCGGCTTTGTTTTTATCAAAACACTGACGGGCACTCGCAGCTTAGCAAAACGGCATTTGCGTCGCCTGACAGTAGAATTTTGTCTTCTCGTCGAGGTGGTAGGGCTTGGGTGGTGCCTTGGGGTCGCGGCGGTCGCTTTCTGCTGACGACACGAGGCGCGTTTTCTTGTTGCCATGGGCCGCGCCGCCGGCCGTTTCGAGCGCTTCGGATGCCTCAGAGCTTGTCTCTGCCCGCCCCCCCCCCCCCCCCCAGGAATAGGGAAAAAGTAGATCAGGACCTGGAAGCAGGCCGTGGAACCAAAGAAGGGTTTTCTGCCGCCTCCGTCCAGAATTCCGCGTCTGCCATTGTTCTCCTAGGGTCAGCAATGCAACCGGAAAACCCAACAGTAACAACAAAAGTTGCAACTGACAATCACCTGGCAGCAACCCCCCTTTCCGCTCCAGACATGGCAATGGGTACACGGAAGGAAAACACACGCAAATCGCAAACCAACCATTACATTGTCAGTATTTGCGATCCCCTCCCTCCCTCCCATCTCCTTAGCCCGCTCCTCCTTGCCAACGCCAGAAATCGCCTCGACCTAAATGGCAAGTGGAAGTCCCGTCAACCGACCAAAATCCTTCCCATACCTGCAACTGCTACCCAACCCCCTACCCGATCTGTTCCTCAAATCCCCCCCCCCACACTCAAGTCCACCTCATCCAAACAGCAGGATGTAAAGAAGGACTGCAAGGACAAGCACCCTAAGAGCAAGAAACGCTCCAGTACCATAACCACAACCACTCCCTCACCCTCTGAAGAGCCTGCTTCCCCAACAGAACCTGCAATCGCCCTGGGAGGGAACCAGGAAACTGTCGCCCTGGAAGGTAACCACGTAACCGGGGAGGATTCGGACGGTTTCGTGCTGGCGAAGAAAACCTTTCGTCAGCTGAGGCTTCCGGTGGCCCGGGGAGTGGAACCCACCCCAAACAGGTTTCAGGTGGTGGCTGATGAGCCAGAGACAACACAAAACAACGCAACAGAAGCACAAACACAGAAACAAGTCACCCACCATCTCCCACCGATTGTCGCTGAGTTTCCTCGGAATTACGAGGAACTCTTCGAGCTGCTAAAATCGGAAATCGGGGGAGACAGCTTTAAGGCAAAACCTGCTGGTGGTGACAAAATAAAAATAACACTTAACACATTGGAGCACTGCAACACAACCAAAACACTTCTCACAAACAAAAACATACCCCACTACACGTTCCCCACAACAAAAACATAGGAATCAGAGACCTCCCAAGATGACTGTCCCCCCAGGCGATCAAAACAGACTTGACTGCCCAGGGGTACGTCGTCAAGGCTGTCCAGCAGATGGGCAAAGTTGAAAGCAAGTGGCCCCTATACCAGGTGACACTTCCAGATATCCCCCAAAACAAGAGGGAAATAAAAATGGTCTTGACGGTGCCTGTCACCACTGAGCCACTGCGCCGCAACAATAAGACAGTGCAGTGCTTCAGGTGCCAAGGCCTAAACCGTATCACTGCACATTGCACCATGGCGATAAGATGCAGGAAGTGCGCCGAAGCCCATGACATGAGGTCTTGCATACTAAAACACAAGGACCCACAAATGCCGTGTGGCAAAAACCACACAGCAGGCTACCAAGGTTGCGAGGTCCACAAACAACATGCACAGCAGGTAAAGGCCGCAAAGGCCGCCCCCACACATGCTGACAAAACACCACCACCCAAAACTGTCACACAAAGAAACAATACACAGCAACACACAGCAACACACACGGACAAGGCTTAGGTAAAACCAAGACTGGATACACCGAGGGCAACATACACGGAAGTGGTTTCTCCTTCGAGAGGCTATGAAAACGTAGCTCTATCACCACAACACCACACACAGTCATAAGAACAACATCGGGAAACACACAGCAACAACGACCAGGTCCACCATGACACAGAAAGCTCTAGGGAAGCCCACACCCTCGGATCAGGTGTTAGGCATTATGGTGCAGACATGAACCTCGTCATGGAAATGATGAAGGAATTCAGGGAGGCCCAGAAGCAGAACACCCAGATCCTTGTCGCCCTTCAGGCAGCAGTCTCTCCTCTCTGCGACTTTCTCAGCAGTTTCAAAACCATCATGGATGTTGTTGTTGTTGTCTTCAGTCCTGAGACTGGTTTGATGCAGCTCTCCATGCTACTCTATCCTGTGCAAGCCTCTTCATCTCCCAGTACCTACTGCAGCCTACATCCTTCTGAATCTGCTTAGTGTATTCATCTCTTGGTCTCCCTCTACGATTTTTACCCTCCACGCTCCCCTCCAGTACTAAATTGATCCCTTGATGCCTCAGAACATGCCCTACCAACTGATCCCATCTTCTAGTCAAGTTGTGCCACAAACTCCTCTCCTCCCCAATTATATTCAATACCTCTTCATTCATTTAATCATACAGTAAAGCTGCATGCCCTCGGGAAAAATTACAGCTGTGTTTTCCCCTTGCTTTCAGCCGTTCACAGTACCAAAACAGCAAGGCCGTTTTGATTAGTATTACAGGGCCAGATCACTCAATCATCCAGACTGTTGCCCCTGCAACTACTGAAAAGGCTGCTACTCCTCTTCAACAACACGTTTGTCTGGCCTCTCAACAGATACCCCTCCATTGTGGTTGCACTTATGGTACGGCTATCTGTATCGTTGAGGCACGCAAGCCTCCCCACCAACGGCAAGGTCCATGGTTCATGGAGGGGGGGGGGGGGGGGCAGACGACCAAATATCCAAGGCCTGACAATGTGCGTCTTTAACGCAGACGGCATTGTTGATCAAGAGGTCGAGTTCAGAAAACTCATGAAGGAGTTCTCCATCGACATATGCATGATGGCGGAAACCCACCTAAAACCAGGAATATGAGCGACAGTCGCCAACTACGTTAGCTACCGCAAGGACAGGCCAACCCAAGGCGGAGGAGTGGCCATTTACATAAAAAAAGGGCTGCCCCACCAGCAGGTATTCTTACCAGCTACCAATAAAATCGAAGCTGTGGCGGCAGAAGTAACCACTGCCACGGGACCCCTAACAATCGTTGCAATCTACAGGCCCCCACAAGACCAGATAGATGAGGGAGACATAGCTGCTTTAGGGCAAATTGAAGGCATACTCATAATACGAGGTGACTTCAATGCCAAAAATCCAGATAGGAACTTTAGAGTAACCTCCAGAGCAGGCGCCAAACTGCAATGATTAGCGTGCAACCACCACTTCGAAACATGGGGTCCAGTCGAGCTCACACACTTTCCAAAATATGGAGGTAGGCCCGACGTGTTAGACATAGTCCTCACTAGGAGGATCGCAGGGTTTGTGGCCGCAAGGACAGTCAAAACAGAATGTCCTCCGACCACAACCCAGTGATTCTAGAGATCGATGTGGGAGAATGGGTAGCACTCCCACGGTACCAGACGTCTTACAAACGTACAGACTGGGAGCGATATCGAGAAACTGTCGCCTCTGATATCGCTCGTGATCCGCCACCTACTGCCGAAACAGTAGAACAAGCATTACAAGATCTAACAGGTTCCATCTTGCAAACAGCAGAAGAGGCCACACCCCCGCAAAGGGACGGGCCGGCCCGCAAATACAGCTCCCAGAACATTTGCTAGCTCAAATTCGACATAAGAACAGAGTGGCAAAAGAGTGGAAGATCACGAGAGATCAGGCCACCAGGTGGCTGCTCAAATGTCTACAGAGAAAGCTGAAGGTCGCGCTCAATGAGCACATAAACCAGCAATGGCAAAACCGCCTCACAACTCTCAAAGTAGACGATCACACACTTTGGCAAGCAACCAAGCAATTCACCAAAAGACACACTAGGATGCTGCCACTGCATGGCGAGCGGGGTCTGGTCTACCGCCACGCTGAAAAGGCCAACGCCCTTGCCGACTCCTTCGAGAAGTCAAGCGGCAGAACCCCAGAATGAAGAGCATGAGGAGGTGGTCCAACGTCAACTGGCCGTCTTCCTCAACGCTGAGGAGGACCCAGAGGACGAACCCAAGGACTTGGCAAAAGTAATTAGGTCTCTCCCCACAAAAAAGGCGCCAGGACATGACAGTGTCACCAATCAGTTAGTTAAAAACCTCCCGCCCTCGGCGATCACACACCTCGTGAACATCTTCAACGAGATTACTCATTCCCGCAAGTTCCCAGATTGCTGGAAACACTCTGAAGTGGTCGCGATACATAAACCAGGGAAAGACCCTCTATTCCTGCAGCACTACAGGCCGATTAGCCTCTTGCCAACTCCTAGCAAGATCTATGAACGCCTCCTGCTAAAACCCATACAGGAACATATTACCAGAGAGCAACTTCTATCGGACTTCCAATTCGGATTCTGGCAGAACCACTCTGCCCCACAACAGATCATGAGAGTGGTTGAAGCAGCCACAGAGGGCTTCAACCACAGAGGCTACTGCAAGATACTGCTACTAAAGTGCGCGTCATATATGTTGGCGGCCGAGTTTAGGTTTGTTCTGCGCATCTGACGTCACAAAACACAGTCAGCCAATGAACAGAGAACGACGTTGCCAGATCTCGACTGCAGAGCAGAGCACGGACGAGTGTCTTCAGTTTTAGAAACGTTCAGTCATAAATAGAGTAATAGAACAAAAGCAATGTCTTGATAGCAGATTTTCTTTTATAGAAAGTTTGGAAAAAGCATTCTTTATACCAATTGCTTCATATTCTATTAATTAATTAAACCAAACAAGCAATAAGTCTTCTAATTCAGGCGATAGCAAGGAAAGGTGTTTGTATCAATCTCACGAACCGCTTTTTCGCAATAAAGAACAGCGGTAATTGTTTATTTCCTATTGTACTTCGACGAAGTGTGAGTAATTCATAATCATACCAACAGTGTTTGTCAGTATTTTGCGTGACGTGTTAGATACCTCGTGGTGTTACATTGTAGGAAGAGTTGCGGTAGCGTAAAGGTTAAGGCGTTGGAGTAGTAGGCGAAAGGTGTACAGTTCAAACCTTATGCGGTGCTTATTATTTTCTTTATTTAAAAACAATATCGAAGTGTCTTATTTCACGAATTTTATTCGTTTGAATGCAATTTTTTGAAATTTATAGTGCTTTGTCTCTTCATTAACCCTTTCGCTGCTGCAGACACGTGCTCCCCGCATTCAGCGCTGTGCGCGATTATGTCATCAATGCACTGCTCGCCTGTGGAGACACATGGTGTTCTCACTGCTTTGACACACTTTTCATTCGATTTCACAAAAACTATTTGGCCCAAAAATTAGATTTTTACACATCTTGACTGATACCTTCCCTCCACAAATGACTTAATTTTGTTTCGATGTTCAACCCAGTTATTGTGCAGCATTAAATATAGTAAACCATTGCACGAAATTTTGAACAGTTTGCAGAGGTAAATGTCCATAGAGTATACTTTCCGTATGGTCGATATTAGTTGCCACAATGTTGAGAATGAAATGTGGACAAGATACCTAAATTTCATATAAAATTTACTGTGTAACAATATCTCATTTAATTTAAGTAACACATAGGTGTCGTATGTAATATTGAGAAATATTCCATCTTTCGCGACTGCAACAAAAGTGTGTCTGCACAGGCGAGCAGTGCAGTGACAAAATCGCGCACAGCGCGGAATGCGGGGAGCACGTCTCTGTAGCAGCGAAAGGCTTAATGCGGCCGTGGACTGCGCGCTCCCCCCTAAACGTAAGCTTGCGAACTATGCTATACTATGGTGCTGCTTCTCTTGGCGCGTGCGTCGTGTGGAACTGGCAACGCAGCAATCTCCCCCGTCTGGGCGGGCATGCGCAAGCCGCCAAGATAAAAGAATTGAACTATAGACGTAGCCAAAGCCTTCAACTCCATATGGCATAGAGGGCTACTCTACAAGTTATACACACAAGGGTTCCCCAGGAACATAGTTAAGCAGATCAAAAGCTATCTCACGAATAGGACCTTCTCTGTCAACGTAGAAACCACCACCTCCATCAAAAGGCGTATTCGTGCTGGGGTGCCACAGGGCCCGTTTTGTACAGTCTGTACACTGCAGACACTCCAACGGCCCCCCTGGTGCACACCGCACAGTACGCTGACGATGCTGTCTTTTACACTCGTACTGCGAATAAAGACCTGGTCATTCGTAGGCTACAAAGGGTTTTAGATGACACAGAAACCTGGGCCCCTCGCTGGCGCATTACCATCAATTCTGAAAAGACGCAGGCAATGCTGATCACCCGAAGGCTTGGAAGGCGCAAACGTCAGCGCCCCCCCCCCCCCTCCATCTTAACCTAAATGGAACCCAACTCCCCTGGCGCAGAACCGCCATATATCTTGACGTAACCTTGGACTCTCGTCTTACATGGAAACCCCACATAGACGAGGTCCACAGGAAGGTCTGTGCCTGAATGTCCATCCTATACCCAATCCTCAACAACCAGTTCCCTTCCCTGCTCTGTGGGTGTGAACGTATATCAGGTCCTGATACGGCCAGTAATGGAATATGCATGCCCTGTCTGGGGATACACAGCGAAGCAGCACCTGGACAAACTCCAGAGTTTACAGAACCGCGCCCTCAGGAGGGCACTGCATCTACCCCTCTGATTCCCTACTGACGACCTGCACGCCGCTGCTGAAATCCCACTCCTGAAAGAGCGCTTCCAAGATCTGGCAAGGGCCATCTATGAAAGCTCTTCCAGGTCAGGAAACGTCCTCATCCACTTCCTAGGTCGGTATGACACGTCCAGTGACAAGCACAAATGCCCAATGACGATCTTCGACGACCAAGTCGAAGAGAAAAAGCCCCACACCCACTTCCTAATACTCTCTCCCCCCCCTCCCACCCCCCACAATATCAATCATCTCGCCAACCCCAGGCAAGTACCAGACACATACAGAACAATCATCACACAGACAACCAACTGCAGATTGTGGTGCATGTTGAAACAGATGATGCCTGTCACCTGGGCTCTGAGGTCATACTTGGTTTATTCCAGCAACTGGCAAAGTAGACCAGCCTTGTGCATGGAGTTTGAATGGAGCCCAGAATTTGTGGCGTTGTCTCAAGATCAGATAATGATCCTTTGGTTCTGAGTCGAGTGGAAGACCAGAGCCAGAAACTTCAATGGTTCTGTGACAAGCTAGGCTGCAGCTTCCTGGACTTCCACTACAGGGTTGAGAATTTTTTTTTTTTTTTTTTTTTTTTTTTTTTGTGGTTTTAGGGCGCACAACGTCAACGGTCATTAGCGCCCAGACTACGTTAGGAATGCACCGCGAGTCACAAGTTTAAAACAGCAACGAAACGGAAAACACGATAAAAGACAGACTGCCAGGCATAGGATTAAAAAAGAAAACAGCATAATCAAATGTCCTTTGAGAGGGTTGTCAAATTGATAAAATGAAGAACGCGAGCAGCTGCTCGTGGGTCATCCGCGAAAATGGCTTCTACAGTACAGGAAAGGCCAAGATCAAGACGCAGGGTGTTAAAATCCGGACAGGACGTTAAAATGTGGCGGACCGTCAGCAATTGCCCACAAGGGCAGAACGGCGCCGGCGCAGCCGTCAGCAGATGGCGATGGCTGAACCGGCAGTGTCCAATTCGTAACCGGGCCAAAACTACCTCCTCCCGCCGAGAAGGGCGTGAGGAGGACGTCCAAGCCACGGGAAGAGGTTTCAAGGCCCGAAGCTTGTTGTCTGTAAGTGCAGCCCAATCGGCATGCCACAACGATAAAATGCGCCGACAAATTACCCTGCTACAATCCGACGAAGGGACACAACAAGAAGCCGTCTGAGGCTGGAGGACCGCAGCCTTGGCCGCGGCATCTGCAGCTTCGTTCCCAGGGATACCGACATGGCCAGGAACCCACATAAAGCTAACCGGAGAACCGACGTCCACCAGCTGCTGAAGAGAGCGTTGGATCCGGTGCACGAAAGGGTGAACCGGGTACGGATCACTGAGGCTCTGGATAGCGCTCAGGGAATCGGAGCAGATGATATATCCAGAATGTCGGTGGCGGCAGATGTAAAGAACAGCCTGGTAGAGGGCAAAGAGCTCAGCTGTGAAGACCAAACAATGGCCATGGAGCCGGTATTTGAAACTTTGTGCCCCGACAATAAAAGAACACCCGACCCCGTCATTGGTCTTAGAGCCATCTGTATAAATGAAGGTCATATTAATGAACTTCGAACGAAGTTCGACAAAACGGGAGTGGTAGACCGAACCGGGGGTAACCTCCTTCGGGAGCGAGCAGAGGTCAAGGTGGACGCGAACCTGAGCCTGGAGCCAAGGTGGCATGTGGCTCTCGCCCACTCGAAAGGTTGCAGGGAGTGAAAAATTAAGGTGTTGAAGGAGGCGACGAAAGCGAACTCCAGGGGGTAGTAGGGCAGAGACATACAACCCGTATTGACTGTCGAGAGAGTCATCAAAAAAGGAACGATAAGACGGGTGGTCGGGCATTGCCAGTAGCCGACAGGCATACCGACAAAGCAGTATATCGCGCCGGTAGGTGAGTGGCAACTCACCAGCGTCAGCATGAAGACTCTCGACGGGACTAGTATAAAACGCTCCGATCGCAAGTCGTAAACCCCGATGTTGTATGGAGTTGAGGCGGCGTAAGATGGATGGCCGTGCAGAGGAGTATACGAAGCTCCCATAATCCAGCTTGGAGCGGACGATCGACCGATATAGGCGAAGTAGGACGGTTCGATCCGCTCCCCACGACATACCACTGAGAACACGGAGGACATTTAGAGAACGGGTACAACGGGCAGCCAAGTATGACATGTGGAGACCAACTAAGTTTCCTGTCAAATGTAAGACCTAAAAATTTTGTTGTCTCCACGAATGGGAGAGCAACGGGACCGAGTCGTAAGGACGGTGGGAGAAACTCTTTGTAGCGCCAGAAGTTAATACAGACCGTCGTCTCGGCAGAAAAACGGAAGCCATTGGCGACACTCCAGGAGTAAAGACGGTCAAGAGAACGCTGAAGACAGCGCTCCAGGAGACACGTACGCTGCGCGCTGCAATAGGTGGTAAAATCGTCCACGAAAAGGGAGCCTGATACATCAGCTGGGATGCAATCCATTATTGGATTGATCGCTATGGCAAAGAGAGCGACGCTCAAAACTAAGCCCTGTGGCACCCCATTCTCCTGGCGAAAGGTGTCTGACAGGACAGAACCCACACATACCCTGAACTGTCGATCCATTAAAAAGGAACGAATAAAAAGAGGGAGGCGACCGCGAAGGCCCCATGTATGCATGGTGCGGAGAATGCCCGCCCTCCAACAGGTGTCGTAAGCCTTCTCCAAATCAAAGAACACAGCCGCGGTCGGGCGCTTCCGCAAGAAGTTATTCATAATGAAGGTCGACAAGGTAACCAGATGGTCAACAGCAGAGCGGCGCCTACGAAATCCACATTGTACATTGGTAAGTAGGCGTCGAGACTCGAGCAGCCAAACCAATCGAGAGTTAACCATTCGCTCCATCACTTTACAGACATAGCTGGTAAGCGAGATGGGTCGGTAACTGGAAGGCAAGTGCTTGTCCTTCCCCGGCTTAGGAATCGGGACAACAATAGACTCACGCCAGCATGCGGGAACATGTCCCTCAATCCAGATGCGATTGTAAGTACGAAGAAGAAAACCTTTACCCGCAGGAGAAAGGTTCTTCAGCATCTGAATATGAATAGAATCAGGCCCTGGAGCGGAGGACCGTGATCGGCCAAGTGCGTTTTCGAGTTCCCGCATGGTGAATGGGGCATTATAACTTTCACGATTCGAGGAACGGAAGTTAGGTGGCCTAGCCTCCTCTGCCTGTTTGCGGGGGAGGAAGGCAGGGTGGTAATGAGCGGAGCCCGAAACCTCTGCGAAAAAGCGGCCGAAGGCATTGGACACAGCCTCAGGGGCCACAAGGACGTCATTCGCGACCGTCAAGCCAGAAACTGGTGAGTGGACCTTAGTGCCAGATAACCGGCGCAGGCTACCCCAGACAACAGAAGAAGGAGTAAAACTGTTGAAGGTGCTTGTGAAAGCAGCCCAGCTGGCTTTCTTGCTGTCTTTAATAATACGACGACACTGTGCACGTAATCGTTTATAATTGATACAATTCGCCACTGTAGGGTGGCGTTTAAAGGTGCGTAAAGCACGTCGACGAGCACGTAAAGCGTCTCTACATGCCGCGGTCCACCAGGGGACCGGTACGAGACGTGGAGAAGAAGTAGGGTGAGGGATGGAATATTCAGCAGCAGTGAGAATGACTTCCGTGAGGTGTGCGACCTGACTATCGCAGCTTGTGAATGTTTGATCCTGAAAGGTCGCCCTGGAAGAGAAGATCCCCCAGTCTGCTTTGGAGATGTTCCAACTAGATGAGCACGGAGAGGGGGTATGCTGCAGGAGATGGATAACACACGGGAAGTGGTCGCTCGAATATGTATCAGAAAGTGCATACCACTCGAACCGGCGTGCAAGTTGGGGAGTACATATAGAGAGGTCTAAATGTCCGAAAGAAAAGTAGGGGCGCCAGTATTGAGGCAGACAAGATTGAGCTGGTTGAAAAGGTCTGCTAACAGGGAGCCTCTCGGGCAGGATGCTGGAGAGCCCCAAAGGGGATAGTGGGCATTGAAGTCTCCAGTTAACAAAAATGGTGCAGGTAGCTGAGCAATAAGTTGCATCATGTCTGCCCTGGTAACGGCAGACGACGATGGAGTGTAAACGGTACAGATGGAAAATGTAAAGGTGGGGAGAGTAATGCGGATGGCAACTGCCTGCAGGCCAGTGTGCAACGTGATGGGATCGTAGTAAATATCATCCCGGACCAGCAACATAACCCCTCCATGAGCTGGGATACCTACCACAGGGGGTAGGTCAAAACGCACAGAGGTGTAGTGTGCCAAGGCAATTTGATCGCAAGGGCGTAGCTTCGTTTCCTGGAGGGCGACGACGAGCGGACGGTGCAAGCGGAGCAGCAACTTCAAGTCCTCTCGGTTGGAGCGAATGCTGCGAATATTCCAGTGAATAAGTGCCATCGCAAGAAAAGAAAAAGGAAGATGAAAGAAGGGGTCACCTCGAAGGCCGCTGAGGGCCTGGCTTCGAGCGAGCACTGCCGCCGCTATCAGTAGGCGGACAGTCATCGTCCATTGGGTCTATAGGTTCATCGGCCATCTTGGAAACATGGCCGGGAGGGGGAGCTTCCTCCGCCGGTGAACGGCCAGATGTTCGGCTACCAGCGGTGCGGCCAGGCGAAACGGATGACGGCCTGGGGCGGCAACCGCTGGGTGGCGCAGGGGAAGAAATGCGCCGTGGCGGAGAGGGAGAACTGTGCTTCCTATTTGCCTTCTTGGAAGGTCGTTTGGTGGAAGTACCGGTCGAAGGCTGGGAGGTCGAGGTACGTAGGAAGTCTGCACGGGACGGTTCCTTCTTGAAGGCCCGTGCATCTGACTTCTGGGTCTTTGTCTTAGCAGAAGCTGATGAAGGGGCTGGTGTCTGTGGGGTGATGGGAGGAAGAGGAGACGTCGACAGCGCGATCTTAGCACTGGCCGAACGGACGACCGTGGTGCTGAAGGTCAGATCGCATGTCTGGGTTGCCACCTCCCTGGTAGTCCGAGGAGAGGCGAGGACAGTACTGTATTTCCCCGCTGGGAGCAGCGTGGGCTTCCTACTAGCCAATAGCTTGCGAGCAGCCGAGGTGGACACTTTCTCTTTGACCCGAATTTCTTGGGTACAGCGTTCTTCCTTATAGACAGGACAGTCGCGGGAGGATGCAGTATGGTCACCCTGACAGTTCACACAACGAGGAGACTGAGGTGGACAGTCACCCTCATGGGCATCCCTGCCACAAGTGACACATTTAGCCGCATTGGAACAAGACTGTCGAGTGTGATTGAAACGCTGACACTGGTAGCAGCGCGTAGGTGTCGGGACATAGGGGCGAACAGAAATAACCTCGTAGCCCGCCTTGATGCGCGATGGCAGCTTAACACTATCAAAGGTCAAGAAAAGTGTCCGGGTCGGTACAAGGTAATTGTTGACCTTTTTCATGACCCTATGGACAGCCGTCACGCCCTGCTCAGCGAGGAAAGATTGAATCTCCTCGTCAGTCAAGCCGTCGAGGGATCTAGTATAGACCACACCACGAGACGAATTCAAAGTTCGGTGAGCCTCCACGCGGACAGGGAACGTGTACAGGAGTGTGGCCCGAAGCAGTTTTTGTGCCTGAAAGGCGCTCTCAGTTTCGAGTAATAAGGTACCGTTACGCAACCTGGTACAAGATTTAACAGATAACGAAAGGGTTGACAGAGGAAAAATCCTTTCCGTCCTCAGATCGGGAAACGACGAGGAACTGTGGGGCAGGCGGTAGTACTTTTGTCACTGGTAGCTGGTCAAGTTTCCGTTTTTGGGCAGAAGTCGAGAGAGATGGAGTGGAATCCATTGCGGAGGAATCCCCCATGATTGCCAGCATCTCCGATGGCGTGCTCCTTCCTTGTGGGGACCCTCTCAGAGGGCACTCCCGCCTTAGGTGAATGTTTACACCTCAGGTCACACCTCCCGAGAAACAGACGGAGGGACCAATCGGCATGGTCAGAAGGTATCAGCTCAGGCAATCACCCCTCCCCAGGCCTGGCCTTTACCAGGGGGTACGCGCGTGCCTTACATGTCCACCCAGGGCGGGGAATTACGCGTTACCCCGTCACCGGCTACGCGTGCGAACGCGTGGGTCGGCCTTCAGGCGCGCACAGGGAGGAAGGAAGAAGAGGAAAAAGGAGAGAGAGAGGGAGGGAGGGAGAGAGGAGAGAGAGAGAGAGAGAGAGAGAGAGAGAGAGAGAGAGAGAGAGAGAGAGAGAGAGAGGACAGACTGTCTCAAACGCCGAGGCGGAGACCAGAGAAGGCAAGGAGAAGAAGGCAATGAGAAGGCAAGGAGAAGAAGGCAATGAAAAGGCAAGGAGAAGAAGGCAATCAGAAGGCAAGGAGAAGAAGGCATGAGAAGGCAAGGAGAAGAAGGCAATGAGAAGAAGGCAATGAGAAGGCAAGGAGATTTTGCAGGGGAAAGAGTAAGGAAGACAGTGAGGTGGAGAAGAGCAAAGAAAGGAACCAACCAAAGGAAGGAAGAAACGAGAAGTGAAAAAGCAAAATGACCGCAAATAGAGGTCGTGGAACCGTCCGTCTCCGGACGCAGGCGCTAACTACCCCCTTGAGGGGGAGGGACTCCTTTTAGTCGCCTCTTACGACAGGCAGGAATACCTCGGGCCTATTCTAATCCCCGGACCCGCAGGGGGGGGGGTTGAGAACTGTAGGACCCCCCTTATTGGGTCAGGTGTGTACTACACATTTGAGGCTGGTACTCAGGTAGCTGCCTGTGTGTGGGGTGTACACCAGGTTTTTTAAATTAGGCAACTCTCCATCCAATCCACATAATGATAGCCGTAGGAAACACAGAATGTCAGTGTAAGGTCAAAGAAATGCCTCTCACAAGCAAGAATATTAAAATTCTAATGGGAAACTGCTAAAACATTTGCAGAAAAGTACCGCAGTTTCAAGTGCTCACGAGGACCAGTGAAGCTCACATAATACTACGTTCAGAAAGCTGGTTGAAACCTGAAATTGATAGTGAGATTTTTGGAGAAAATTTAAGTGTATATTGAAAGGATAGGCAAATGGAAAAGGGAGATGATGCATTTGTCGCAGAAGACAAGAAACTCAAATCCACCAAGATGGAAATCGAAGTTGCATGTGAGATTATTATTTGGGCAAGGCTCAGTATTAGGGGTGGGCATAAAATGATAATTGGATCCTTCTATCGTCCACCAGACTTATCTCCTGATGTAAGCAAAACCTTTAGAGAAAACCTCAGTTCATGTGTACGTAAGTTCCCTAATCACACTGTAATCATCCAACAATGAATTGGGAAAATTACTGTTTTGCTAGTGGAGGGCTTGATAAGAAATCCAGTACAACCTTATTAAACATCTTCTCTGAAAACTATCTAGAGCAGATAGTTAGGAGCGCCACTCATCATACTGGATGTAATGGCAATGAACAGACCTGACCTTTTTGAAGATATCCACACTGAAACTGGTATCAGTGACCATGACACGGTCATGGCAACAATGATTACCCAGTACGAAGGACAACTAAAACAAGCAGAAAAATATATGTTCAATAAACTAGATAAAAAATCAGTAGTGTCATAAATCAATGAGGAACTTGAAGCTTTCAGCAGAAGTCAGGAGAATGCAAAGGCACTATGGCTCAAGTATAAAAGAACTTTTGACCACACATTGGATAGATATGTACCCAGTAGAACATTCTATAATGGGAAGGAACCTCCACAGTATACACATGCTGTAAAGAAACTTTTAATGAAACAGAGATAATAGGTGTACAACAAAAATAGAGAAACATAGATAAAGAAAAGCTGAATGAAATGCATCTGGCTGTCAAGTGAGCAATGCGTGATGCCTTTGATGACTACTGTACGAGAATATGGTGAAATGATCTTTCACAGAACCTAAAGAAATTCTGGTCATGTGTAAAGGCTGTTAGTGGCACCAAATTTAGTGTCCCGAAGGAGACAGGAATTGAAACTGACAGTAGCAAAGCAAATGCTAAAATATTTAAGTCAGTTTTCAAATGTTCCTTTACAAAGTAAAACCCTGGAGAATTGCCCCAGTTTAATCCTTGCACTATTAAAAAGATGATTGAAATAAGTATTAGTGACATTGGTGTTAAACAGCTGAACTCATCAAAATTGAACAAAGCTCCAGGGTCCGATGGAATCCCTGTCAGATTCTATACTGAATTTGTGGCTGATGTAGCACCTCTTTTAACTATAATCTATCGCAGATTCCTCAAACAAAAAACCGTGCCCAGTTCTTGGAGAAAAGCACAGATCACATGTGTCTACAAAAAGGGTAGTAGAAGTAATCCACAAAAGTACTGCCAATATCTTTGACACTGATTTGGTGTACAATCTTGGAACATATTCTGAGTTCAAACATAATGAAGTATCTTGAACGGAATGACTTTCTCAATGTGAACCTGCATAGATTCCAAAAACATTGATTGTGTGAAACGCAAGTTGCACTTTTCTCACATGACATACTGAAAGCTTTAGGGCAATCAGGTTGATGCAGTATTCTTTCTTTCTTTCTGAAAATCATTTGACTCAGTACCACACCTATGCTTATTGTGAAAAGTACGATCACATGTGGTATAGAGTGAAATTTATGACTGCATTGAGGACATCTTGGATAGAGTGTCATCATCAGATGTATAAGTAACTTCAGATGTGGCCCAGGGAAGTGCGTTGGGACCCTTGCTGTTCCATGTCGAATATAAATGACCTTGCAGAAATATTAATAGTAACAGGCTTTTTGCATATGATGCAGTTATCTATAACAAAGCACTTCCTGAAAGAAGCTGCATAAATATTCAGTCAGATCTTGATAAGATTTCAGAGTCGTGCAAAGATAGGCAACTTTCTTTCAATGTTAAGAAATGTAAAATTGTGCACTTCACAAAATGAAAAAACATAGGCTCCTATGACTATAATATCAATGAGTCACTGTTGGATTCACCCAACTCATACAGATACCTGGGTGTAACACTTTTGTAGGGATATGAAATGGAATGCTCACATAGGCTCAGTCGTGGGTAAATCAGATGGTAGACTTTGATTTATTGGTAGAATACTGGGGAAGTGCAATAAATCCACAAAGGAGATTGTTTGCAAATCATTCATGCGACCGATTTGAGAATAGAGCTCAAGCATGTGGGACCCATACCAGATAGGATATTGAACATGTACAGAGGAGAGCAGCACGAATGGTCACAGGTTTGTTTAATATGTGGGAGAGCATTACAGAGATACTGACGGAACTGAACTGGCAGACTCTTGAAGATAGATGTAAACTATCCTGAGAAAGCCTGTTAAAGTTTCAAAACCCATATTTAAATGATGACTCTAGGAATATACTACAATCCCCTATGTATTGCTAACATATGGACTGCGAGGATAAGATTATAATAATTACTGTACACACAGGAGCATTCAATCAATCATTCTCTCCATGCTCCATTTGTGAATGGAACAGGAAGAAACACTAATAACTGGTGCAATGGGATGTACCCTCTGCCATGCAACTCACGAAGGTTTGCAGAGTATAGATTTAGATTCAATGCTTGAGCTGTCAATTCCCTACAGCCCATGTTCTGCACACCCTCAATGATGCCAGCTGTCCATCATGTTCTCAACCAACCATGTAATTTGGCCCCCTGGATTTCCATCTGATATCCTTTTAGCCATTTGTGTATACATCATCCGTGCCACATGCCACTCAGATATCTTATGGTGGATTTCACAATTCTTCTAATAGGTTGATCTATATATGTCCAGTGTACAGTTCATGAATGTACCTTACTCCACCTCTTGTTGTTTCAAAGGCATCCATCATTCCATTATATTCTAATGCTAAGACACGTGTGAAGACTTGCCTTGTAAGTGTTTTATACATTTCAAGTAGTATTATTATTGACAGTGAGTACGCACTACGTGAGACTTGAGCAATGTTTATGCAGTCAGAGGGTATATAGCATTTAGCCAGGTAAAGTTCCACATCAGTAGTGTGCACCCAGATATGATGGAGCTAAGTAAATAAAGTTACTTGCACTTGTGCAGAACAGTTATTGTGTGTAGACAAAGTATGAAGATTAATATACAGCTGATCATCATTATGATATGCAATGATGTAAAGGCAATCAAAAAGTTTCCACCTGAGGGTACTGCTGCAGCAAATATGCAACTCTAATGCTGGTATATAAGGCAACAACATGTATGCAGGGGATTAGTGTTGCATTTGTGTCCTTCAATGTGTGTGTGCAACAAATGCAGAAATGCGAATTATGGCTACATGATTACCAAATGTGTCCAAACACAACCAAGATGCTGCTATTCTTTTCTTGGCTGCCAAGGATAAACACCAGTAGACGTCCATTGGAGAATGAAGAATGTGTATGAGGCTGCTGCTCTGTCAAAAATCACTCTTGTGGAATGGTAGGTCAAGTTCTGTGCTGGCCTTGATTTGACACAAAATATCCCCATATCATAAATGTCATAATACAGATGTTAAGGCCAACTCAAGTAGGCCAAGTCTTTCGTCCCTTAAAAGAGGCCTTGAAGGATCATTGGTTCCTGCCATATGAGGATACACAGCAGGCAGTTAAGGAGGTCTTCACACAGCAGGACATAGTGTTTTACCAAACAGGTATCTTCAACTGGGCACGTCATTGGGATGATTGCCTCAATGCTCACTGTGATTTTGTCTGATTGGCATATCAATTCTCGACTGTATGGCCTTCAAACAGAACCTTTTTGATCAGCTGAAATTATATTGTTCCAGAGACCTTTCCAAGTCTCAAACATCTTTTGAGTAGGTGAGCTAGATTCAAATTCTGGCTTTGACATAAATTTTCATTCATTGCTTCAGTCTGCATACATACATCATCATAGATGTTTGAGACTTGAAAAGGTCTCTGGAACCATATAGTTTCATTTGATTAAGGCAGCTATGCTTGGGTTTCAGGCAGGATCCTGGTTTGTTCAACACTGAAGTGTTCCAATGTAGCTGGAGAGTCTCTGCAATGATGTTTGATTTTACGGGGAATACCAAGTGGGCCATGGCATTAATCGGAATTTGGACTGAGGACAGAGGTATGCTAGGGTAGTCTGAGTAGATGCACAAAGCCACTACTCCAGACTGGCGTATTTGTTAACACATCTGCCTAGTGTGCAGGAAACTTTTTGATCAACTCTTATAGTGAATAAGCATAAACTTCAAAATCTACACTGGAGATGATGTGTACAATAAATTAAAAACATCTAAAGCTCCTTGCAGTTAAAGAATGGACTTTGGAACGAAGAAGAAGAAGAAGAAGAAGAAGAAAATGGAACATTACTGACCGGTCAGTAAATTTACATTACCTATGACAGTGTGTTTTTTAAAACAGTGTCCAATATTCTTACAGAAGATAGTACAGGTAAAAATTATTAAAAACCTATAAAATATGTCCAGAAGCGAATACTTGTTGAAACAGACACTTTTTCTTGTATATTCAGCAGCTGGTAGTTTGTGGTTGGTGGTATGGGCTGCCTTGTTAACGTTTGTGACTCATTTCTTTATTAGTTGTGTTTGTCTCTATACTTAGTCTTCCGACTATGATGCTGTTCCCATATATAGCACCTACAGCTACCTCCCACATTAGCCAATGCATCAGTATGGTCTGAAGTTGTGCAGGCATCAGGACAAAATTAGTGATTCCATGAAGTGCATACACATAGTGGGATAATAATTTAACTACATGTGAAAAGATGCAAATCTTATACTGACTGTGGAAATGGGGCACTTCAGTATCGATGTATGCGTAAAAGAATCATAGGACCATACACTTTACTGGGAAAAATAATCCTCAATTTCTGCATGACAGACTACCCATGCAACTGGTGAGAATCTCTTTAATAAATGTAAAACCTTTGGGGGTGGAGACTATCAATAGAAGGAGTTTTACCACTTCACCAAAGGTGGCAGAAAGTGCAGCAGCAGGCCAACAGCAACATCACTTGGCCACAAGCGAACTATTTACAGTCCACAAGGGTACTGACTGTCCAGGCAAAGCCATGTAACAGCAATCTGTAGGTGACACTGCCAGACAGAAGACTTTGGGCCTTTCAGCACACCACTTATATTGAGGGTGCTGCCTGGAGTAAGCAAGTGAGCTAGTCATGCCACCAAACTTCCTGCACAGACTCTACCAGACCACCATCATACCTGTTGGCCAGCTACGGGACTGTATTCCGCTTTGCCACTGGACTTCAGTGCAAGATTCCTCTACCTCAGTAATGGTTGGTTGGTTTAAAAGAGGGGGGAAGGGACCAAACTATGAGATCATCAGCTACTTGTTCTGAAGGAAACAATGCCACAAGAGTGAGTATAAGACAATGAGACTTACAACACAAATGGAATGAAAGGAAAAACCACAACGACTGAAGGGCAACAAATGCTTAAATGGACTAAAGAGGACAAAGACGCAAGAAACAGGTAGAAGAGGTTAAAACAAGAGAGCAGGTTACCATAGCTGGCTGACCATGAGGATAAAAAGGAAAAGCCAGACACTCTGCAACACATTAAAACCTCCACCCTGAAAGCACTAAAGCACTAAGGTGGAGGACACATAGGGACAAAGGACATGTGCTAAAACTTAGAGCAAACAATAAAACTCACCCTTACGAATAATACGTAAAACTAAAGCTGCTGTTGAGGCATTGTCACCCAACACCAAAGGCAGGGTGCTGGGAAAGTTAAAAGTCCACCACAGAGCGGCTAAAAGTGGGCAGTTCAGCAAGAGATGGACGACTGTCACTCATGAGCCACAGCGACACCGAGGTGGGTTCTCACGACGGAGGAGGTAACCGTGCATCAGCCATGTATGGCCAATGCAGAGCCAACAGAGAACTACAAAGTCCCTGCAAGAGGCGTGTACGAAGGTCTTCCACACATTCGTAGTTTCTTTAAAGGCACTCAGCTTGTTGTGTATACTGAGGTTATGCCATTCTGCCTCCCAAAGCCGCAAAACCTTGTGGCACAATACTGAACGCAGGTCAGTTTGAGGAAAGCCAGTCTCCGTAAGTGGTTTCCACATAGCCTGTTTGGCCAGCTTGTAGGCAAGTTCGTTGCCTGGGATTCCAATGTGAATTAATGATGGGATGCAGAAAGACAGTGGATATGGTTTATGCACAATGGGATACGATTCCATTTTCTATGCCTCGATGACAAACACAAAACTTGAGTGTTTAGTGAGCAATGAATCTGTCAAAGACCAGCATTAAAAGACCAAAATGTGTACTATACCAAAATACTGAAACACTTAAAGTAGAAAGCACTATTACACAAAAACAATGAGATGAATATTGAAACTGTGCTCCCAGACAACAGCTGTGTATCCTGGATGGTCGCTACCAAAGGATGACAAGAGTAGCACTGGTCTATAGCTTGTAGGCTGCTCAAAGAGTCAGTACACAAGAGAAATGACTAGCCTGGTCATGAGCAGATGTGCTCAAGAGCATGAGATATGGCCACCAGCTCTGCAGTGGAAACACTGCAGCCATTTGGCAAGGAGTGCTGTTATACACGAATTATAGACTCATTACAAGTCAGACTGAGGTAACGTATTCATTTCTCTGTTATAAAAACTAGCCTGGTGAAGCAGAAAGCAGCCTTCCTAAACTGCCAGTTGACATATGTATTTTTTGTTTGTTAATAAGCGGAGGTTAATTTTGTAAGTTTTATTAATGATGGGATGCAGAAAGACAGTGGATGTGGTTTATGCACAATGGGATACGATTCCATTTTCTATGCCTCGATGACAAACACAAAACTTGAGTGTTTAGTGAGCAATGAATCCGTCAAAGAGGTTCAATAGGGTGGCCTCCCCATTAATGTGACTTTAATCTTGGCTGAGGACATTTAAAGGCATTGGTGTATTTATAGCTGTAGACAAATCGTGCATGTTACGGGAGTGTGTTCTATGCATGTGGCAAAATCCAAGGACAGCCAGGTGTGTTCACATGGAGTCAGGATTCTTTCAGAACACATTTAAGGACACACAAGAATGAGAGTCTCAGAGTATTAACAACATGGAAACCGCTATAAGGTGGTAAAAACAAATTACATAACCCCCGCCCCCCCCCCCCCCCCCCCCCACACACACACACAAAATCATCACAAGTAACACTTCCTCACAACCAACAAGCAAAACATTTTTTGAAAAGAATCACAATAACCTGATAAATGTTAAACCCAAGTAACAAAGTAGTATCAGCAGCAAAAATTAACAAACAATTAATAAGATAAATAACAGAGTGCTAAATTACCCACACACCAATAATTTCACTTTAAGTCTATTTTATCATTCCATTAAGCAAGATAACACAGAGAAAACCTTACTGGTTGCAGATGAGAAATTGTACTGAAATGTCAGCTGTATTACAGATAGCTACAAGAGCAGCAATACGTGCCATTAAGGAGTATATTTTACAAAAATGTTGAGTATAATGACCACAATGCAAAACTTTGTGTTTTCCTATGTAACATTTTAAATGTTATTCAACAAAAAAATAAGGGAACCTAATGAGGACGGTGAAACTTTGTTAAAATATGTATTGGTGAAAAAGAGAATAAAATTGTGTTCGTCCAAGGCCTAATCATTTCAAAACATATTTTTTCAGTGGCACCCCCATTGAGTACACTAGTTTCCCTCCCGGCGGGTGCGGGGTGGCGACAGGAAGGGCATACAGTTACCCTCTGACACATTGCCACATCCGTAGTAACAAGGTTGACCCCAATAATAAAGATTCTTGTGCAAAAATAAAATGGGGAATTTTACACAGTGAATGGTCATCTAGACAAATCTTGCGCAAAGAACACAGGAAACAGATTTACAAGCCATATTCCTACAACAGTTCTGCATACAACAAATGAAGGTAAAATTAAACACAAGCAGGTACAAGGGATGGATAACATGCAATACTGTGTAGAATGGAAAAGCTTTACCTAATTGAGAGGTTGCAATAAAGAGTTAAAACAAAATTTCTACCATTACTGTAAAATCAAGAATTGTAATCAACAGTTAGAACTGAATTACTACCACTTCTGCAAAATCCTCAGACCTGCATTAAAAGACCAAAATGTGTACTATACCAAAATACTGAAACACTTAAAGTAGAAAGCACTATTACACAAAAACAATGAGATGAATATTGAAACTGTGCTCCCAGACAACAGCTGTGGCAGATATTAGGACAATGGCCACCAAATCTTATGATTATTGAACTTTTAACAAACAATCAAATACAGATGCATTCGATTTACTCCAACAGAAACTGTATACATTCACAGATAGTATTTCTTTGTAATCAACTATATTTTTGACATTTATGCCACACTAACAAACATCTACAAAAAATGTAGGTACGCTAATGTACTACTCAAGAGCCCAAATTCAATCATACCGGACATAGCCCATATGATAGCTGACTAGCTTACAGCAAACAGTCTAGATACTGCAGCTAACTAAAAAGTACAAGTGTCCGAAAAGATAGATTTTTACTTACCCTAAAGGTAACACACTTAAGTTGGAAGACAGAAACAGTTAAAAAGAAATTTACACATAGGCTTTTAGCCACAACCTTTGTTGGAAAAAGAGAAAAACACACCATGCATTCATACTAAAAACACATGATAGCTAACTACGGCAGCTTGGGCCAGAGCTGCTGTAGTTGGTGGTCATGTGTGCGTGAGTTGTGCTTGCTTGTGTGAATGAATGGTGCGTGTTTCTCTTTTTCCAAAGAAGGCTGTGGCTGAAAGCTTATGTATGAGTCTTAATTGTGCCTGTCGGCAATCTAGCATGTTACCTTTATGGTAAGCAGTAGTCTATCACTTCCTACATTGTTGGTATTCCTACCTGGATGTTCCATTGTTTATACAAAACTACATACATGATCAGCATATGAAGATTAGTGTCACTGAGTAGTCACTGCAGTACCCTTGCAGGTGGCATCATTGCCTGTGAGATAGAGGTGCATATGGTCAGCACACCACTCCCTAAGCTATTCTCATCTAGCCATCCTTGGAGCCACAACTTCTTGTTCAAGTAACTCTACAAGCCTCACAAAGCTGAGTACAACCACTTCCAGATTTCAAAACAAGGAAAAAATCTCTTGCAGTATTGGATACCACACTCACAGGTATAAATAAACAATCTTGATGAAACTTGGCAGGTATGTAGAGGGGCCAAAATAACGCAATACTCTTTTTTTTTCCAGATTTGAGGAAGTAAACACACACTGAAAGGTAGTTTGGCAAATTAGGTACAGAGGAAATACCTACATTCAAAACCATGACATATAAAAAAAATGTGTTTCATATAAAAGTTTAGATGTAATTAACATTCTTGAAAACTATGTACTCACTGTAGTAGCCACCAGAAAGATCGCGGGAGGCGCACATTGGCACGGCGCATCACGGGCGGTAGTTGCCGCAAGTAGAGTCCCGTCCACCAGAGGGCACGCGAGAATTCGGACGCGACCTCTGCCGGCGTAACAACAAGAACAACAACAACAACTCCAGCAGCACGGGCCGTGCCCAGTCAGTCAACATCGGGCATGCCTAGGACACAGTCCCGGTCTACGCCAAGTGAAGTGCGACGTAAACGTGAACAGTGTTACTACACAATTGGCGACGAGTAGGGTCGTTCTTTCGCGTGTTGCGTCGTTGTTCCGGTTTCGCAGTTTCTCCACGGCATGGAGGATTTGGTGCGAGTTTTGGTTGCGCAGCAGACGGAACTCATGGCCACCATGAAACAAGTGCTTCCGGCGTTGCTCTCCACGCCGTCTGCTCCGGCGCAGTTCCCTCCTCCCTTTCCCCCGTATGACGAGACGGCGGAGGATTGGGACGCATATGAACATCGCCTTCGGCAGCATTTCCAGGCGTTTCATGTTGCCGAGGCGGAGGTATGTCGTGCTCTCTTCTTGTCTTGGATATCTCCCTCGCTGTATCAAGTTTTACGGCAGCTAGCGCCGTTGCAGGAACCCTCGTCCTTGTCTTTTGACGCGTTGTGTTCGTTGCTGTCTTCATATTATCGCCGCCGCACGCATGTTGTGGCGGCTAGGGTCGAGTTCTATCAATGCAAGAAACAGCCCCATCAGTCTTACCGGGCGTGGGCCGCTACCCTGCACGGTCTTAGTCGCAAGTGTCATTTTGTCACGGAGCAGTCGCGAGAGTCGTATGCCCACGTTATGGTACGCGACGTCATTGTTCGTTCGGCCCCTGATAGGGAGGTCCGGCAACGGGCCCTGCAGTTAGAAGACCCTTCCCTCGAGTAAGTTCTGTCCATTGCTCAATCATATGAAGTCTCTCACGCCGCAGGTCAACAGCTGGAAGCGTGGTGCGACGTCGCGGAGGTTCAGGGTGGCACGGCCGCGTCCACTGTGTCCGGGGTGGACGACGTGCGAGCGGTACAATCCGGCCGTTACGGCCGCTCCCGCACGGCGCGTAAACAGAATTCCGGCCGCCGGCCCCTGTTGCCGTCCTGTGCGTCGTGCTATATACATCACGATCGGTCAGAGTGCCCCCAGCGTTGGGCCGTTTGTCGCAAATGTAATAAAAAAGGTCACATTGCTAAAGTTTGCCGCTCAGCCTCAAAGGTATCGAAGGAAGCAAGTACAGAGGACATGGACGTTGACATTCAGGAAGTTTCATCGGGCCAGGCTCTCGACGCATCGGCCCACAAACTCTTCATCGAGGTGTCGGTTCGGTCGCGCCGGTTACAACTGCAAGTAGATACGGGCGCGGCAGTTTCGTTGTTGAATGCACAAACTTATTCCGACCTTGGATCGCCCCCGTTGGCGCCAGTTTACCGGCGTCTGCGCGGTTATGGTAAACAGTTCATTCCCCTACTGGGTCAATTCACTACCGACGTGACTTACAAATCAGTCACTCGGCCTATTACTTTTATTGTTGTCAGTGATGCGAGCTCCGCTAACCTTTTTGGCCTGGATGCCTTTCAAGCTTTCGGTTTTTCTATTGCTGACACCATACAGTTGGTCTCCGAAGACGTTCCCTATCACTCATTGGAATCTTTGATCTCAGACTTTCCAGATATTTTTGAGGAGGGCCTGGGGCGTGTTTCCGATTTTGAAGCTCACTTAACGTTGAAGGCGTCGGCTCGCCCGCGTTTTCTACGCGCGAGACAGATCCCCTTGGCTCTCCGCCCTCAGGTAAAGGAAGAGCTAGACCGGCTGACAGCCCTAGGGGTCGTTCTTCCCGTTTCTTCCAGTGAGTGGGCTTCGCCCCTCGTTATTGTCAAGAAGCCCTCAGGAAACTTACGTCTTTGTGGCGATTTCAAGGCCACCATTAATTCCCAATTGGTGGTGGACCCCTATCCTTTGCCTCGTGCTGATGAATTGTTCTCTGCCGTGGCGGGTGGCCAATATTTTTCGAAAATCGATCTGTCGGAGGCTTATCATCAGATACCTCTTGATGAGGACTCCAAACGGCTGGCGGTCGTCAACACCCCGTTTGGCCTTTACCAATACCAGCGGTTGGCTTTTGGAATATCCAGTGCCCCGGCGATATTCCAGCGTTATCTTGAGCATGTCACGTCGACAATCCCTCATTGTATTAATTACCTGGATGACATAATTGTCACAGGCCGCAGCACGAAGGAACACTTGCACAACCTTCGCACCCTCTTTCTCAAATTCAGGTCTGTGGGCTTGCGTTGCAACCTGCATAAGTCAACCTTCTTCCAACCGTCCATTGAGTATGTGGGCTACACCATATCTCAGCATGGCATACAGCCACGAGGAAGTTTGGTCCAAGGTATCGTCAACCTTCCTCGGCCCACTTCGCTGAAAGAGTTACAAGCTTTTTTAGGCAAGATAGCCTATTACCACCGGTTCATTCCCAGGGCTTCCACTATAGCCCACCCCCTGTACTGCGTTCTGCACAAGGGTGTTCCTTTTGATTGGTCGCCTGCATGCGAGCGAGCGTTCACCTCGTTGAAGGGTCTCCTCACTTCAGCCCCTTGTTTGGCTACTTTTGATCCCCGTAAGCCGTTGGTCCTGGCTACAGATGCTTCGCAGTATGGGGTGGGGGCGGTCCTGGCCCATCGCAACGCAGACGGTTCCGAGCAACCACTGGCGTTTGCGTCTAAAACGCTTAGTCCCGCGCAGGCCCATTACTCCCAGGTGGAAAACGAGGCTTTGGCCATTGTCTACGCTGTTACCAAGTTTCACCCTTTCTTGTACGGCACGAAGTTTCAGTTAATCACTGACCATAAGCCGTTAATATCGTTATTTGGCCCCACCTCTCAGATTCCGGATAGGGCGGCCCACAGACTACAGCGCTGGGCCTTGTTCCTCTCTAAGTACCATTATGACATTCATTTTCGCCCTACAGGACAGCATGCCAACGCCGACGCTCTTTCCCGTCTTCCGGTGGGCCCGGATCCTGCGTTCGATCGAGAGGAGATGATGTGTTTTCATTTGGATGTGGCATCCCGCCAAGCAGTTGATGGCTTTCCGATCACTAGTTCTCGAGTCGCCAGGGAAACGGCGGCTGACCCGGTTCTCCGGCAAGTAGTTCGCCTCATTCAGCAGGGGTGGTCCTCCCGCCCTCCAGGCCGGGCCTCGGACCCTCTTCGTAATTATTTTCTTCTACGAGACTGCCTCTCGGTCTTGGAAGGAGTTCTCCTTCTGCCTACCGATGATACAGCTCCTCGCGTGGTTGTTCCTGCAGGTTTACGAAGGGAGGTCCTCACGTTATTACATGCGGGGCACTGGGGTGTTTCCCGTACTAAAACCTTGACTCGCAGACATGTGTACTGGCCCGGTATTGACAGAGAAATTGAGCACTTGGTGGCCGCCTGTTCCCAATGTGCGAGCCAACAAGCATCTCCCAGGGCAGTGTTCTCTTCATGGCCGCCGGCAACACAAGCATGGGAACGTGTTCACATCGATTTTGCGGGCCCGTTTCTCAATGGCTTTTGGCTCATTGTCATTGATGCTTATTCCCGATTCCCATATGTGGTTCGCTGCTCCTCAACCACTTCAGAAGTTGCAATCCAGGCACTAGCAAAAATCTTTTCTGTGGAAGGTCTGCCAATCACCCTGGTCTCAGACAATGGACCGCAGTTTATTTCGCAGACCTTCCAGGATTTTTGTTGGCGCTTCGGTATTCGGCACGTTTGCTCTCCCCCCTTCCATCCACAATCGAATGGGGAAGCCGAGCGCATGGTGCGCACATTTAAGACGCAGATGAAAAAGTATGTGCACGAATTTCCTGCAGAGGAAGCCTTGACGTTTTTCTTGACGGCATACCGGACCACACCAATGGGCGACCGCAGCCCCGCAGAGCTCCTCCATGGGCGTCAACCTAGGACTCTGCTGCACCTCCTCCAGCCTGGTCCTCGCCAGTCTTCACAAAACGAAGTACCTGGCTTTCCACTGGGTATGTCGGTCTGGGCCCGTGGGTTTGGTCGCAATCCACGTTGGATACCGGCGGTGGTCCTGCGCCGAAATGGCCGCCGGCTCTATACCTTGCTGGCGGGGGATCGGGTGGTACGTCGTCACCAAAATCAGCTACGTCCACGTTCGGGCACCCACCCTCCGACCTCTCGGACACCGGCTTCCCCATTGCCGGCACCTGTATTGGTTTCACAGGGGACGTTACCTCCTCTCCCCGCTGTGACTCCGCCGCACTGCGATGGTTCTCAGCCTTGGCAGCCTCCAGTAGCTCCAGCACCGGCATCGCCATCATTCGAGATGCCCCAGCGAGAGCCGGCCCCCCTAGCAGGTTCGGTTTCTCAGGGGGCTAGTTCACCTGTGGTTGTCCCTTCCCCTTCGTCCCCACCACTGGGTCTTGCCCCTCCCGAGGTGGAACGGGATCCGGAGTTCGACAGCTTGTCACCCGTTCTGTCCCGAGCTCCGGTTGTGGGACGACGGGGGCCTCTTCGTGTGGGTCACTTCCAGCCGTATTCGAAGGTTCCAGCTCGAGGGTTGGCAGATCCCCTCGACTCCGGCCATCCAATGGATGTGGAGGTCATTGCTCCTGCCCGACGCTCCACCTTCCGACGCAGTGGATCACAGTGGCTTCACCCCCCGAAGGAGGAGGAGTGTAGTAGCCACCAGAAAGATCGCGGGAGGCGCACATTGGCACGGCACGTCACGGGCGGTAGTTGCCGCAAGTAGAGTCCCGTCCACCAGAGGGCACGCGAGAATTCGGACGCGACCTCTGCCGGCGTAACAACAAGAACAACAACAACAACTCCAGCAGCACGGGCCGTGCCCAGTCAGTCAACATCGGGCATGCCTAGGACACAGTCCCGGTCTACGCTAAGTGAAGTGCGACGTAAACGTGAACAGTGTTACTACACTCACCTTTTGAAGTAATTTGAAATTTTGCAAATTACCCCAGCACCATTAATTAATTTTGGAAAATGAAAACTTCCATTACAACAAAAATTAAAGAAGCTTTCACTCCACATTCATTCATTTGTAATGAATTTGGTTTCTAAAATGCCATTTCTGGAAAATAAGTTGTGCACAATGCACTGTCTGAGTATTTACAACATACCAAATTACAACATCTAAACATTCATTATTATTTCAATTATTTGTTTTACTTACTTTTGTTTTAGGTTTCAAATTGTTATTTTTAGTTTATCATTCTACATAAGTATATTTTGTTAACTGAAAATAATAAGTAAATCATTGCCATGATACAAAATCTTTACAATAATGGTAATCTGATTAAGAGTGATAAAGACATGATTAAATCATTATGTGGTGCAGTGTTATAGCTAACTTCTGTTTATTCTCTGTCCTCATATTTATTTTCCTTGATTTGTAATGTTCTCGAGTTACCCACACTCTCACGTATTTATGCATATTTAAATGTGTTAATATAGTAGTTACACTAAAACCACAACAGTTTTTGACCACCAACACTTCAAACATTGTAATACAAAAGAAGCGTGCTGCGCATCTTCTGTGTACCGGCACTGAATCATAATTATATACAACGAAGAATGTGACACTGCCTGTTGACATGCATACAAATACGGGTTAAACCATACTGGCAACAAAATCCTATTATACGGTTTACACAACTCAAAAGTCAGTTTGTGGTAGCACACACAAATTCCAATGGAGCCAATATAGTTATATCATTACTGCTCCCAGTGAGAACATGGCCCCAGAACTGCAAGATATTTTGGCCTCTCCACCATGCGCTGATCAGTAAAAATGCTCTAATCAGCTACTTTTCTCAATTTGAAGCTAAAACAGTTAAGACAGTTACTCCACACAGAAGATCTAGGTGACTACACACCTTCACAATTTGATGCTGAAGCTCGAAAATGCTATTCCCTTTCCCTGTGTGAGATAAGAAATGTGCCTGGAAGTCAGTAATGACGGCAGCTGGTTTTCCAGATGGCAACTGTTCATCATTTATCAGAGAACATTGTACAAAATAGCAGTTTTTAGTGGACTCAGGTGCTGATGTATCAGTAGACCTGTCTTCTCGACTATCTCAATGCAGCAGTGATAGTATCATCTTTATGCTGCTAATGGTTCCACAATCACGACCTGTGGTCTTGTGACATTCTCACTTCGTCATGAGTTTTTGTAGCAATTCTTTGTGACAAAGATAGTATACCCCACAGTTGGAGCAGACTATCATTTTACGGCCTGCTACTGGATCTACACCCCCACTGCTTTCTTGATACAGCCACTAGTTTGGCTAGCCTTAGACATTTATGTTGTGTTGACAGAACTGGCATATGGATGAACACTGGTGATTCTTTATATTTAGAACACTTGAACAATTCCCATAGATCACACAGCAGCTACCCATACTATCACTGTACAGCATTCAACAATGTATTATATACTACTCATGCCAGGACTGCTGATTCCTACTCGACCTCATTGCCTACCACCAGAGAAACTGAAGGTATAAAATTTTCTTCTGTGGTCACCCAAGGGATCTGTCACCTCTCCACATAATTCCGAAAATGACTAATGGATGGCAAACAGGTGATGATTACTGGCAACAATGCCCGAACAATTCCTGATCGGTGTCCTGTTCTGCACGATGAAAATTTCTCATTCAGTATCCACAGTAACTGCATTTTCATGATAATAGACTTTGTATGTTCTTTCTGCCAAATACTCCTTGTTCCAAAAGACATACCAAAGACTGCAGTCTTTACCCCATTTGGCCCACTCTGGTTCACTAGGATACCTCTCCGAGGGACACCACCTTGATGAAGCACTGTCCGTGCGGGTGGAGAGGCTTGCGTATTTGCATGAAGCTGAAGGCTATGGTGAAGGTACAGGATCTACTGCCAGAAAGGCCTTAGCTGATAGATCAGACTAAGAGTGTCCCACAACGTCCTGTCTTCCGTATTCTCTCCTAGTCCTTACCAAATTCCCTTTCCCAACCCAAGGTGTGATGTGATCTGTGACAAGAGGTGCGTGGCACGTGGGAAGATGTCTCACAAACAGATCCTCAGGGATACTGGGTGACCTCCCTGAGTAAGTAGCCTTACAACGCAGGGGGTATGTGTGGCGTGGACCATGTAGATCCCCAAATCTTGTGGGACCAAGATGGACACGACAACAGAAAATAAATTAAAACAAACTAAGGGGTAAACTGAGACCTCAGACATCCAAACGTCGGGGTCAGGGCCGATGGAATGCATTCCCACTACTGAATCAGGGTCTAGTCCTAAGCCAGAAGTGGGAACTGTAACTGAGAAGTTGGACCAGATCAAGATTAAAGCCTTGTCTGGGGCCCAGAGGAGGAAACTCCTCAGGGAACAGTGACAACAGGAAGGGAAAGAATGGCTTTCTAAACACAAGTGGAGGGAATTAAAAGGGCTTGAGCCCAAGGCCCCCAAGAAAACTCTGTCTCAGGTTACAGACCTATAGTACTGCAGTCTCTGTTTTTAGGATAACAGTTATCCAGGAAGGCTATCCACTGGTAGCCATCACCTCGCAGCCGGAGGAACTTTACAGATGGCCCTCTTTGGAAATATTTGGAGGGGGGGGGGGGGCTGATCCAGGACCCAACTTCAGGAGGGTCTATCTAGATTGTGGTGCTCTCATTTTTGTCTGTGAGAGGATGCACACAGTGGAATGGCATAAGGACAAGGTGCCCACGATATCCCAAGGGAGGATGCAAAGCTACTGGTCAAGATGGCAGCGGAGCTTCTTAAGACCACAAAGGTTTCAATATGGATTCCACAGATCCTTAAGGACGTCTCTCCAAAGACTTTGTTTAAGAAAATAGGGGTCCAGAACCTAAAAGTCTCGACAGAGGACTTGAGAGTAATCAACCAGAAGATTATACTGGAAGGATGAACCCTGGTGGTGGAGGTCGGACAGGAGTCCCTGAAGGCGATGTAAGAGCAAGACCTGAAATTGTTTTTAGGGTTCTTGCAGGTCACCATCAGGGTTAACAAAGGCCTCAAAGGCAATGATGGCAGCAAGACGGAGACTGGAGGTGCTGCAGATTAATCTGCAACACAGTAAACGGGCCTCTGCTGCCCTGAGCCGCTGCCTGGGGAGACAGGAACTGGATGTAGCCCTGACACAAGAACCCTACTTATATAAAGGGGGTTTATTGGGCCTTGGTGGCACTGGAGGTAAGCTGATTTATGCTAGAATTCTAAGAAACTCCAGAACGTGCATCTATGTAAGAAATGGAATTTCTTTCACGCCAATGATTGATTTCTGCTCCAAGGACCTAGTGACCATCATGATGCAGGAATGTGAGTAAGGTATCATGAGGGAAATTGCTTTGGCTTCAGGATACCTTCTTTACGAAGACAGTTCTCCTTCTTTGGAGGTGAGGAGACAGATAGAAGCTTGCCATTGGCAAGGCGACCAAATGTTGGTTGAATGTGACACCAATGCTCACAACCTAGTGTGGGGCAGCAAGGACACCAACAGTAGAGATGAGTACTTTCTTGAATTTCTCTTGGCTAACAACCTGGAGGTCCTGATTAGGGGCAATGGACTTACATTCAGGAATAGCACAAGGGAAGAAGTAATTTACATAACCTTTGGTTCCATGATGATTGGTAGCTATGTCAAACAATGACACGTGGCGTTAGAGCCATCCTCATCGGACCACATGTACATTACATTCAAGGTTGAAATGGGAATCTGAGAGACCACGATGTATAGGAATCCCAGGAAAACAGACTGGGAGACATATAGGAGGGACCTTGACTTAAGATTATCATAAATTAAAAACTCGATAAGGAATCCAGTAGAGTTTGAGGAAGTAGCAGAGGCTGTTACCTCTGCCACAGTGACCTCTTACCAGGGCAACTGCACAATCACCAAGAAGTGCACAAATAGGAGTGTGCCTTGGTAGAATAATAACTTGGAAACACAAAGAAAACAGGTATGAAGAGCATTTAACCTTGCTGAGACAAAGGACAATGGGCAAAATAACTACAACCTTGCAATTAGACAAGCAAAGGAGGCATTCTGTGAAGAAGTGGAGAGCATGGCTGCTCAAGCCAGACTTCACAGAATCCTCACTAGAGTACCAACCAATCCAGGAGGTACGTTGAGGAAGGAGCATGAAGAATATACAAAGACAGCACATGAGACACTGGAAATGCTCCTCAAAACTCACTTTCCTCAATATGCTCTGGCAGATAACACAGACCAGAATGTGATTCCAGAGAGACAATGGTTCTCAGGCACTCAAAGAGGGGACTGGGAATCGGCCAAGGAGTGTGTGCACTTCAATAAAATCCAATGGGTGGTGGGAACATTCCAACCATTCACGTCACCTGGCCCAGATGGAATCTCCTGCAACAGGCAGGCAAGAATCTCTTAAGACTCCTATGCAGGTTATTCACGGTAAGCCTAGCAGTAGGAATCATTCCAAATGCTTGGAGGGCAGTGAAGGTTCTCTTCATTCCAAAGCCAGGGAGAACTGATCATACCAAGGCCAAAAATATGAGACCAATCAGTCTGTCCTCCTCCATTCTCAAGACATTGGAAAAACTGGTTAATGTATATGTTGGGGAGAGGACGCTAATTAGGGCCCCTTTACATTCAAACTAACTCGCATATCAACCAGTTAAATCATGTGAAACAGCTCTCCATCAACTCGTTGGGAGGGTGGAGAAAGCACTTCACTTTCAAGAAATAGCCCTCTGCATCTTCCTGGATATCGAGGGGGCCCCCAGTAACACAACCTTCAATTCTGTGGTAAGGACAGTAGAGGTGCATGGCCTAGGGACTACTACATGTAAGCGGAGTAGGGCCATCCTTAGTGGAAGGAAGTTAGAGGCTACCATGATGAATGAAAAGATGGTAATTAACACCACTAGAGGTTGCCCACAAGGAGGAATTCTGTCTCCTTCATTGTGGAATCTAGTGGTGAACGAACTCATGAGGAACTAAATTCCAGACAATGCTTTTGCCAAGGATATGTAGATAACCTTGTCATAATAATACTTGGCAAATTTACTGACACAGTTAGAAATATGACAAGGTCCATTGGACATTGTGCAAGACTGGTGCGTTTAACAGGATCTAAGGGTCAATCCTAAGAAAACCGTTGTGGTGCCATTTACAAAGAGGCATATCCAACACTCAAGTTGGAATCTAAAGCTCTTCGATGAAACTTTGCCTGTGTAGGGGATAGGGAAATATCTAGGGGTAACCTTATCAGCGCCATGGCGAAAGATACTCTAGTGAGTACCAGAATGGCTTGTGGTATAAACCGGGGCCTACGACCCAGAGGTATGTACTGGATATACATCACGGTGGTTAGACCTTGGATTTCCTATGGGGCTGTAGCGTGGAGGAAGAAAGTAGAACAGTGGGTTGCAGCTAAGGAGCTTGCTAAGGTGCAGAGACTGGCCTGCTTAGACGTAACAGGCAGAATTAACAGCACACCAACTGCTGGGATGGAAGCCATGCTGGACATGCCTCCACTACACCTTTGGGTCAAGATGGAGGCAGCAGCTGGGGTATACAGACTTAAAACTGGTAAAAACTGGATATCATTGGGATATCCAGAATCACATACTAAGATAGTGAGTGAGGTAAATATGGGAATGGCTGGGGAAATGCCGGCCGACTATATGATAACTCTGAACTGCTTCAACAAGCCTTACAATACAATGATTGGAAGCAGGGAGCAGTGGGAAAATGCAGTTCAACACCGTACGTGGGGCATTGTTTAGTTCACCAATGGGTCAAAATCAGACCAAGGCACTGGAGCAAGGGTGTACGTGGTTCAGCCAAGACTGGAGGACATCATCTCTCTAGGGAAACTGGCCTCAGTATTCTAAGCTGAAATTACTGCAATCAGGACATGTGTGGAGGAGAATATGCATAGGTGCTACAAGGACTGTAGCATCTACATCTATTCAGACAGCCAGGCAGCCCTGAAATCACTGGCAGCTCCTGCAACAAGATCTAAGATTGTTGCAGAACGCCACAGGGCTCTGGCAGAGCTAGGGGGAAGCAATAGTGTAAACCTAGTGTGGGTCCATGGGCACTCAGGGATCTGTGGCAACAAACAAGTAGACAGATTGGCCAGGATGGGGGCAACGACTCCATTCATTGGACTGGAACCTGTCCTGACAATCCCCAAGGCTATGATCAAACTAGAGCTACAGAACTGGCTTAGGAAACAGCATGTAGAATATTGGACCAAGCAGCGCCGGCTTTAGAGTGGGGCGACTCGAGCGGTCGCCCAGGGCACCGGGGCCCAAGGGGCGCCACGTACTAAACGCATGTAAAAAAAAATTACAATTTACAATCACCCATTTCGCGAAACTAAAATATTATTCAGTCTCATTCAACATACGTCGCTAATCTCACGAATGCGCGATGAATTCGGGGTAGCAGAAGAGAAATCATGCTGAATGCAATCTTCGTATTGTCTGCAATCATCCATGTTTGACGCGGGCTAGCACGGGCTCTACCAAAGCGCCTCTCTTATTTGTTTCAAGAACTGCAACAAGGAAGAGCCCATGCAGCTGCACCATCTCTCGTTTACAACAGAAACTACCGGTCGCTCCAAATAAAAGAAAATACAGACTGTGAAATATACATTACATTATGATTTAATTAATACGAATGTATTTATATCGAATATTTGTGACTTAATGACTCATGTACATTAATTAATAGATCATGCAATGCGTGCACTGCATTCATAGAGAATTCTCCCCTAACTTACTGAAATAATACAGCGCCACACAATGTTTGTTAGACTGCATATGTTGGCAGCGCTACGATTTGCACCCGCATGTCAGTAATTGTCAGTAAGAGTCGGAGGCAGCGGTCATGTTTTCGTGGCTGAATAATTGTGAGTGGAACGAGTGTCGTGACTGTGTCAACATTTTAATTTTCTGGTAGGTGCGAAAAACATTTTTATCTTTCAGTTCAGGTTTTTTTCTAGTTACGTCTACTGATAGGTGAATTTCTTTATTTGTTATAGATCGAATATTGTGGTCGCGAAATAGAGCAGTGTCCAAGCAATAATTTGTCAAATTATTAAATCATGCCAGAAGAGAAGGAAATGATTAAAAAAAAGCTTTCTGGTTCAGAAAATCGGAAAAGAAAAGCTGAAAAAGAAAAAGTTCTTGAAGAAACTAAAAAGCACATGAATATTTATAAGTACCTTAAAGGAAATTCTAAGGCAAATACTTCAGATATTGAATCAAAAGTCCATGTATCAGCAAATATTTCTTCAGACTGAACAATTATACACAAAAAATATACAATCACCTATTGAAGGTGATCAAATTGACCAGCGCAGTACATCTTTGCATGAATCCTCTGATATTTCTCCAAGTCAAAATCAACACATGACATCTGTGGTCGATGAACGTATCAACGTTCTTGCAATAAAAGAATACAATGTTACTGATGTAGGTACGTGGCCAAAAGTACTTAATGCTAGAGATATAGATCGCATTATAATATGTGGACCCTCACAAGTATGTCTAAATAACTTTCCAAAAGATGAAAATGGGCGTCATTTCTCTTCAACTCATTACACAAGAAAACTATCAAACGAAGAAACTATCAGACGACGGTGGCTAGTTTATTCTGTATCAAACGACAGTGTCTTTTGCTTTTGTTGTCGACTGTTTGATTTAAAGTCAACTACTAATTTGACTACCACTGTGGGTTTCAGAAATTGGAAACATTGAAGTGAAGCTCTGAAACTGCATGAAAATAGTCCTAACCACAAAAAAGCATTTACTCAATGGACTGAAGCTGAAATCAGATTTTAAAGCTGGATTAACTATTGACAAGGAAGAACAAAAGCTAATTTCTAAAGAATGTTTACGATGGAGCAATGTGCTTCAAAGATTGATGCACATTACTTTGTATTTGGCTGAAAATAATATGGCATTCAGAGGGTTATCAGATAAATTATTTACCCCAAATAATGGAAAATTCTTAGGTCTTGTACAGTTATTGGCAAAGTTTGATCCAATCATGGAAGAGCACGTCAGACTGGCATTGAATGGTGATTTGGCTGACCATTATTGCGGCAAAAATATACAAAATGAATTAATAGAACTCATGGCATCACACGTTATGTCTACAATCTTATCCCGCATAAAGGGTTCAAAGTATTATGTAATCATAGCAGACTGTACTCCAGATATAAGCCACAAAGAACAACTTTCGATAACTTTAAGATGCGCCGACATAACAGAGGATGGCGTAAGTGTAAAAGAACATTTCATCTCATTTCTGCAAATAGATGATACAACCGGTGAAGGCCTCACAGAAAGCATTTTAAAAACATTGAGTGATCTTGACCTTAACATTAATGACTGCAGAGGACAGGGCTACGATAACGGCGCGAACATGAAGGGGAAAAATAAAGGCGTCCAGAACAGAATTAAGAAGTTAAATCCACTAGCTTTTTTGTGCCATGTGGATGCCATAGTCAGAATTTGGTATTGTGTGATGCGGCAAAATCATCAGTAAAATCCGTGACACTGTTCGGAATGTTACAAAAAATGTTTAATCTATTTGCTGGATCGGTAAATAGATGGAAAATTTTGACCGACCATTTGAAGATATACACCCTGAAAAATGTAAGTGACACACGCTGGGAAGCTCGAATTGATAGTGTCAAAGCGGTTCGTTATCAATTATGCGAAAAGCATGACGCTTTGGTTTCCTTGGCCGATGCTACTGAACAAAGCGATGCTGCGGTGTCACACGAAGCGACAACACTAGGAAGACAATTAAAAGACTTCAGCTTCATTGTTTCTCTCGTGACATGGTATGATGTTCTGTTTCAAATTAACGTTGTGAGTAAAGCAAGTCAGTCACCCACAATCAACTTAACTTTGTCGAGTTTATGGGAATCCTTGACAAATGTTGCTCTTATTTGGAAACATATAGACAAACAGGTTAACTTAACTTTGTCGAGTTTATGGGAATCCTTGACAAATGTTGCTCTTATTTGGAAACATATAGACAAACAGGTTTCGAACAAGCTATTGTAACAGCAACTGAACTGGCTTCGGATATTGATACGCAGCCATTATTTAAACCGCAAATGCGATTAAGACGTATTAAACGCAGGCCGGGTGAAGAGGCTGTTGATGATCAAATAACTGACCCAAAAAAGAAGTTTAAAGTAGAGTTTTTCAATGCACTGTTGGACACCGTGCACATATCCATGAAAGAAAGATTTGAACAGATGCAAGAATTTTCTGCGACGTGGAGTTTCTTGTTTGACATTAAAAAAAATCAAAATAAAGAAGAACTAATACAATGCTGTTCTAAATTACAAGAAAAGTTAACTGTCAACATGAAGTCAGATATTGATGGAAATTTGCTGTGCGACGAAATTTTAGGCCTGCAACACTATCTCGAAGACAGCCAGGCAACGCCTATTGAAGCCTTAAACTTCATAAAAAAGCATAATCTTCAAGAGTTATATCCCAACATCTGGATAACGTTACGTATTTTGCTAACAATACCAGTGACTGTCGCAAGCGGCGAACGCAGTTTTTCCAAACTGAAGTTGATAAAAACGTACTTGCGGTCTACAATGTCTCAAACAAGACTAACCAGTTTGGCCTCACTGTCCATTGAAAATGAAGTTGCAGAAAACCTGGACTTTGCTAATCTGATCAGAGACTTTGCCGACAGAAAAGCGAGAAAAGTAAAATTTTAGTCGTTTATAATTGTTTTTCATTAGGAGTAATATGTTTTGTGTTCAGATGACTGACAGAAAATATAGGTTTATGGCTTACAGTTATATTAAATTCAATAAAAATATGGTACCCAATTCAAAATTAGTGTTTTTTCGTTATACATATTACCTCGTATATATAAAAATCAATTGTTGTGTGTTAGTCTCACCAAAACAAAGAAATGGCTTGACCAATTTGAATAATTTTTGTTTTGTTTTGTTCGCTTTAGTACAGGGGTGCTTCAGAAAAGAAAAGAAATATTTGGGATATACGAGCCTGTTTCAACCACATTTTACGCATCTTTTCTTTGTTTGGAACACGCAAAAACAATTTTCTGGAGTTGTTGTGGATGCACAGTGCAGTACTACGCAATATTTTTAGACAATTTCCCAAAACGTGAATGCCCAAACAATATATCACTGCTATACTGACTGTTACGGCAGCGACAGCAGCATGCTGGACTGACGTCACAGGCTACACAAGACTCACATGGAGCGTCTTAGCGGGCTTTCAGATTATTTGGATTTCATTTCCATTTAAAAAAATAAAATACTCAAATTTACGATGGAAAAAACCATGTTATGATCATAAGATGACGCCATTAACCACTTAAGACGATTTCTAGAAAACAGTCAAATACCGTGTTGCAAAGCACTGCCAGGTTCGCTATTTATACAATAAAGGGCGCCAACTGGACGACTCGCCCGGGGCACCTGGATGGCTAAGGCCGGCCCTGGGACCAAGGTCTATAAACAAAAACATGGTAAGGTAATGATGCCTAAGCAGTGTTTTAAAAGAAGCTCTGTAATCCTAGGATTGAACAGGAAAGAGATTATAAACTCATGAATAGACTGATGACTGGTTATGGGAATTTCAAAAAACACCTACACACAATGGGTATAACGGAAGAAGACCCTAAACATAGGATCTTTGATGAGGGCAAAGAAACTCTATCACACCTAATCTTCGAATGCATGGCATTGGAGAGCAAGACATACAGAATTTTCGGGACAAACTTGTAATAACACTGTTCACGTTTACGTTGCACTTCACTTGGCGTAGACCGGGACTGTGCCCTAGGCATGCTCGATGTTAACTGACCGGGCACGGCCCGTGCTGCCTGAGTTGTTGTTGTTGTTGTTGTTGTTGTTACGCCAGCTGAGGTCGTGTCCGAATTCTCGCGTGCCCTCTGGTGGACGGGACTCTACTTGCGGCAACTACCGTCCGTGACGAGCCGTGCTGATGTGCGGCTCCCACGATCTTTCTGGTGGCTGCTGCACTCCTCCTCCTTCGGGGGGGTGAAGCCACTGTGATCCACTGCGTCGGAAGGTGGAGCGTCGGGCAGGAGCGATGACCTCCACATCCATTGGAAGGCCGGAACCTTCGAATACGGCTGGAAGTGACCCACACGACAAGGCCCCCTCGTCTCACCACCGGAGACTGGGACAGAACGGGCGACAAGCTGTTGAACTCCGGATCCTGTGCCACCTCGGGAGGGGCAAGACCCAGTGGCGGGGACGATGGGAAACGGACGACCACAGGTGAACCAGCCTCCTGAGAAACCGGGCCGGCGAGGAGGGCTGGCTCTCGCTGGGGCATCTCGAACGATGGCGATGACGGTGCTGGAGCTACTGGAGGCTGCCAAGGCTGAGAACCATCACAGTGCGGCAGAGTCACAGCGGGGAGAGGTGGTAACGTCCCCTGAGAAACCAACACGGGTGCCAGCAATGGGGAAGCCAGTGTCAGAGACGTCGGAGGGTGGGTGCCCAAACGTGGACGTAGCTGATTTTGGTGACGACGTACCACCCCATCCCCTGCCTGCAAGGTATAGAGCCGGTGGCCATTTCAGCACAGGACCACCTCCGGTATCCAACGTGGATTGCGACCAAACCCACGTACCCAGACCGACACCCCGTGGAAAGCCAGATACTCCGTTATGCAAGGACTGGCGAGGACCAGGCCGGAGGAGGTGCAGCAGAGTCCTAGGTAGGCGCCCATGGAGGAGCTCTGCGGGGCTGCATTCGCCCATTGGTGTGGTCCGGTATGCTGTCAAGAAAAACGTCAATGCCTCCTCCGCAGTAAGTTCGTGCACATACTTTTTCATCTGTGTTTTAAATGTGTGCACCATGCGCTCGGCTTCCCCATTCGATTGTGGATGGAATGGGGGAGAGCAAACGTGCCGAATACCAAAGCGCCTACAAAAATCCTGGAAGGTCTGCGAAATAAACTGCGGTCCATTGTCCGAGACCAGGGTGATTGGCAGACCTTCCACAGAAAAGATTTTTGCTAGTGCCTGGATTGCAACTTCTGAAGTGGTTGAGGAGCAGCGAACCACATATGGGAATCGGGAATAAGCATCAATGACAATGAGCCAAAAGCCATTGAGAAACGGGCCCGCAAAATTGATGTGAACACGTTCCCATGCTTGGGTTGCCGGCAGCCAGGAAGAGAATGCTGCCCTGGGAGATGCCTGTTGGCTCGCACACTGGGAACAGGCGGCCACCAAGTGCTCAATTTCTCTGTCAATACCGGGCCAGTACACATGTCTGGGAGGCAAGGTTTTAGTAGGGGAAACACCCCAGTGCCCCACATGTAATAACGTGAGGACCTCCCTTCGTAAACCTGCAGGAACAACCACGCGAGGAGCTGTATCATCGGTAGGCAGAAGGAGAACTCCTTCCAAGACCGAGAGGCAGTCTCGTAGAATAAAATAATTACGAAGAGGGTCTGAGGCCCGGCCTGGAGGGTGGGATGACCACCCCTGCTGAATGAGGCGAACTACTTGCCGGAGAACCGGGTCAGCTGCCGTTTCCCTGGCGACTCTAGAACTAGTGATCGGGAAGCCATCAACCGCTTGGTGGGATGCCACATCCAAATGAAAACACAATCTCTTCTCGATCGAACTTAGGATCTGGGCCCACCGGAAGACGGGAAAGAGCGTCAGCATTGGCATGCTGTCCGGTTGGGCGAAAATGAACGTCATAATGGTACTTAGATAGGAACAAGGCCCAGCGCTGTAGTCTGTGGGCTGCCCTATCCGGAATATGAGAGGCGGGGCCAAATAATGATATTAACGGTTTATGGTCAGTGATTAACTGAAACTTCGTGCCATACAAGAAAGGGTGAAACTTGGTAACAGCGTAGACAATGGCCAAAGCCTCTTTTTCCACCTGGGAGTAATGGGCCTGCGCGGGACTAAGAGTTTTAGACGCAAACGCCAGTGGTTGCTCGGAACCATCTGCGTTGCGATGGGCCGGGACCATCCCCACCCCATACTGCGAAGCATCTGTAGCAAGGACCAACAGCGTATGGGGGTCAAAAGTAGCCAAACAAGGCGCTGACGTGAGGAGGCCCTTCAACGAGTTGGACGCTCGCTCGCATGCAGGCAACCAATCAACAGGAACACCCTTGCGCAGAAGGCAGTACAGGGGGCGGGCTATGGTGGAAGCCCTGGGAATGAATGGGCGGTAATAGGCTATCTTGCCTAAAAAAGCTTTTCACTCTTTCAGCGAAGCGGGCCAAGGAAGGTCGACGATACCTTGGACCAAACTTCCTAGTGGCTGGACGCCGTGCTGAGAGATGGTGTAGCCCACATACTCAATGGACGGTTGGAAGAAGTTTGACTTATGCAGGTTGCAACGCAAGCCCACAGACCTGAATTTGAGAAAGAGGGTGCGAAGGTTGTGAAAGTGTTCCTTCGTGCTGCGGCCTGTGACAATTATGTCATCCAGGTAATTAATACAATGAGGGATTGTCGACGTGATGTGCTCAAGATAACGCTGGAATATCACCGCGGCACTGGATATTCCGAAGGCCAACCGCTGATATTGGTAAAGGCCAGACGGGGTGTTGACGACCGCCAGCCGTTTGGAGTCCTCATCAAGTGGTATCTGATAAGCCTCCGAAAGATCGATTTTCGAAAAATATTGGCCTCCCACCACGCCGGAGAACAATTCATCAGCACGAGGCAAAGGATAAGTGTCCACCACCAATTGGGAATTAATGGTGGCCTTGAAATCGCCACAAAGACGTAATTTACCCGAGGGCTTCCTTACAATAACGAGGGGCGAAGCCCACTCACTAGAAGAAATGGGAAGAACGACCCCTAGGGCTGTCAGCAGTTCTAGCTCTTCCTTTACCTGAGGGCGGAGATCCAATGGGATCTGCCTCGTGCGTAGAAAACGCGGGCGAGCCGACGCCTTCAATGTTAAGTGAGCTTCAAAATCTGAAACACGCCCCAGGCCCTCCTCAAAGATATCTGGAGAGTCGAAGAACAAAGATTCCAATGATTGATAGGGAACGTCTTCGGAGACCAACTGTATGGTGTCAGCGATAGAAAAACCGAAAGCTTGAAAGGCATCCAGGCCAAAAAGGTTAGCGGAGCTCGCGTCACTGACAACAATAAAAGTAATAGGCCGAGTGACCGATTTGTAAGTCACGACAGTAGTGAATTGACACAGTAGGGGAATGAACTGTTTACCATAACCGTGTAGACGCCGATAAACTGGCGCCAACGGGGGCGATCCAAGGTCGGAATAAGTTTGTGCATTCAACAACGAAACTGCCGCGCCCATATCTACTTGCAGTTGTAACCGGCGCGACCGAACCGACACCTCGATAAAGAGTTTGTGTGCCGATGCGTCGGGAGCGTGGCCCGATGAAACTTCCTGAATGTCAACGTCCATGTCCTCTGTACCTGCTTCCTTCGATTCTTTTGAGGCTGAGCGGCAAACTTTAGCAATGTGACCTTTTTTATTACATTTGCGACTAACGGCCCAACGCTGGGGGCACTCTGACCGATCATGATGTATATAGCACGACGCACAGGACGGCAACAGGGGCCGGCGGCCGGAATTCTGTTTACGCGTCGTGCGGGAGCGGCCGGATTGTACCGCTCGCACGTCGTCCACCCCGGACGCAGTGGACGGGGCCACGCCGCCCTGAACCGCCGCGACGTCGCACCACGCTTCCAGCTGTTGACCTGCGGCGCGTGAGAGACTTCATACGATTGAGCAATGGACAGGACTTACTCGAGGGAAGGATCTTCTAACTGCAGGGCCCGTTGCCGGACCTCCCTATCAGGGACCGAACGAACAATGACGTTGCGTACCATAACGTGGGCATACGACTCTCGCGACTGCTCCGTGACAAAATGACACTTGCGACTAAGACCGTGCAGGGTAGCGGCCCACGCCCGGTAAGACTGATGGGGCTGTTTCTTGCATTGATAGAACTCGACCCTAGCCGCCACAACATGTGTGTGGCGGCGATAATATGAAGACAGCAATGAACACAGTGCGACAAAAGACAAGGACGAGGGTTCCTGCAACGGTGCTAGCTGCCGCAAAACTTGATACAGCGAGGGAGATATCCAAGACAAGAAGAGAGCGCGACATACCTCCGCATCGGCAACATGAAACGCCTGGAAATGCTGCCGAAGGCGATGTTCATACGCGTCCCAATCCTCCGCCTTCTCGTCATACGGGGGAAAGGGAGGAGGGAACGGCGCTGGAGCAGACTGCATGGAGAGCAACGCCGGAAGCACTTGTTTCATGGTGGCCATGAGCTCCGTCTGCTGCTCAACCAAAACCCGCACTAGATCCTCCATGCCGTGGAGAAGCTGCGAAACCGGAACAACGACGCAACACGCGAAAGAACGACCCTACTAGTCGCCGAATGTGTAATAACACTGTTCACATTTACGTCGCACTTCACTTGGCGTAGACCGGGACTGTGCCCTAGGCATGCTCGATGTTAACTGACCGGGCACGGCCCGTGCTGCGAGTTGTTGTTGTTGTTGTTACGCCGGCAGAGGTCGCGTCCGAATTCTCGCGTGCCCTCTGGTGGACGGGACTCTACTTGCGGCAACTACCGTCCGTGACGTGCCGTGCTGATGTGCGCCTCCCGCGATCTTTCTGGTGGCTACTGCAAAACTAGACCTGAAGAAATTGTGTCGAACAAAAAACTGGTAAATGGACTCCTTGCACTATTTTGGCTTTACTAGATATACAGGGAGCAATACCGCACAATAAACTCGGTTTCGGCGCGGGCAGTGGCGGGTTAGACCAAAGCTGTTTTAGCTTCCCTGTCAAAATCAAATCAAATCAATAACTACGGTACCTTTCAGATTATGCAATGCTGCACCACCCTTCCAGTACTTTTACGGACAGTCACAAGTGATCTCAGCTTCTGCAATATCTATATTGACAAGGCTTGGAGCAACCTAAGTTCATTCATGGGTCATACAATTAATGCACAAGGAATTCGGCCACCGAAGGAGAAAGCAAAAGCCACAAACAACTTCTCACAGCCTGTGACAGCCTATGAGTAGTGAAGATTTCTTGTTCTTGCTAACTTTTATTGTCATTTTGTGCGCCACAAAGCACTGCTGACTGTTTCAATGAATGACTTCTTACAAGGTTCACCTAAACCAAGTGACAAATTACAACAGATTAGCAAAGCAGAAACTGCTATCGCTGAGGCAACGCTCTTAGCACACCCTGTTTCACAAGCTTGATGGATGATGTATCTGCAGCTAAAATAGGTACTGCACTCAGCAAATAGATCAACATTGGCAGCCCTTGGCATTCTTCAGTTAGAAATGCTGATTATCTCCACCACAGCAGAGCTGGTTACTGTATGACCATGAGTTATATGCAGCTTATGCTTCCATAGAGAAATTATGATATATGCTTGAAGGCCAACAGTTTACTCTGGTTAATGATCACACGCTGCTAATTTATGCTTTTTGTCAGAGACCAGAAAAAGCACCACCCCATCAACTGTGACACTTTGGCTACGAATAGCACAATTCACAACAAATATTGTCCATCTTGATGGAGAACTCCATACACCAGTAGATGCCCTCTCCTGCAAAGACGCAATTACAGGTGAAGTCAACTTTGAAGCACTCACCTTGGTGCAACACAGCGGTGAGCTGCAACAGGCAATCTCATTGCTGCACAATTTGTCCCTGCCACACAATTTGTCCCACTCTGGAGACTGAAGTACAACAAGGCTGGTTAAGTGAGGTTTTCTATGGTCAAATATGGACAGAGACTGCAAAGCTTTTGTGCATCAGTGTGTGACCTGTCAACATAATAAGATCACCCGACAATTCAATGCACCCATTCGCCATTTCATTCCACCCAGCCAACGATATGAGCATTTGGACAGATATTTTAGGATTGTTACTACCATCTGAAGCATACATACACATACTGCTTAGCTGCCACAGACCACTTCATCCACTGGCCTGACGTTTTCCCCATGGTCGATGCCACAGCTGAAACCACATTCTTCAGTGGATGGATTGATTGTTTCAGAGTCTCTTTCTGTGTTGCTAGTGACCAAGGCAGGTAATTTTCATCAATTTCTATCCAAATCGCTTGCTGGTCTGTTAGGCATGAAGCATATTTGTACTGCAGCATGTCATCCAGCAACAAATGGCTTAGTTGAGCATTTGCACTGCCAATTAAATGTACACCTAAGATGCCATGGATCACAATGTTTGACAGAAGCTCTGCCAGTTGTTGTACTGGGTTTCAATGTGATCTTAATGCCACAGCAACAGAAGTGGTTTGTGGTCAACCAATTCGATTCTCTGGTGAATTCTTTGGTGACAGCCTAATGATCTTATTGAGGCATCAGACTTTGTTCAAAAGTTATGTTCACACATTCGCCAACTACGTCCAGTCCCACTGAGATAGCAGTATACTAGCCGTCCTTCCATTTTCGCTGCTATCTGGAAATCTGACCAAGTTTTTCCAGACATGACACTGTGTGCGACGCCCTGCAACCAGCGTGTGACGGACCGTATACAGTCCTTGGTCGGACATATAAAATACTATTTAAGAGATTGAACATAGGAATTCTGATTTATTCAGTATTTTAGGCTTGTTGATGCATGGCAACAAACTGAAAATATTGATTAATTATTAATCATTCTGTTACAGAGACATGGAAATATACTCTGTCACTAAGCATCATTTTACATGCCTTAACAATCTAACTAGATGTGATCCAAGAGGCAGAAATAATTCACGCTTTCAGCTGCTTTCGCGCATGTTTATGCACCTTCGGCAACGATTATCAGTTTTGAACTGTTTCTGCCAACATATTAATTCTAAACAAAATCTAACGCAAGCCATTCAGACTGTGTGTGTTGCCAGATGGCAGCATTATGCACAACTGGGTGCTTTCTTTAACATTATATGTACATTTACGGTTTGTTGCCAAATGGCAGTGCCATGCAACAGAGGGTTAAGATCAATGTTGATGGTACCTCAACTGTGATTTCCACTAATCACCTTGAATCCACTTTTAGCATCTTCTATGCTCGCACCTGCAAACCAGAGAAGCCGTAGTGGATTCTGGACAAAATGCCCAATACATTTGCAGCAGACTTGGTAGAAGCACCACCCCATCACCTGTTGTCACTCAAACAGGACACCTGTTCATTTCAACAGAAAATACCATTGGCATGTGGGAGGACTAGGGGGCGGAAGACTGATGAATTGCGCTAAAGATGTGACTAAGATATGTGTGTTGCAGTGTTATCGCTGACTTCTGTTTATTCTGTCCTCACATTTATTTTCCCTGCTCTGTAATGTTCTCGAGTTATTCACACTCTCACATGTTTGTGCACATTTAAATGTTGTTAATAAAGTAGGTACACAAAAACTGCAACATTATAAAGAAATGCTTAAACCATAACATTTTTTAAAAAAAGACTGCACGTAAAACAAATGAAATTTCTTCACACAACACAAATGATGCACACCACAATATAAAACAATATTCAGCAGGATTCTCAAAGTTTGCCAGGCTGTTCTCTAATATACTGACTTGTACCATGCATATTTCATTACACTGGAAAACTGCAGTGAAGAGAATTGATTACGCACTCGCAACAGCAGCTTGATTGTATTGTTTTTCAAGTAGAGACTGACATAATCATTCAGGAGACCTAAATCTGGAAATCTTTTTATGAATTTCTTTCAACGTCGAAAGCCGTATATGTCCAATGACTGTACCAGTCCCGTTGTGGCTTTTGGTATCAACAGTTGAACAAGTTCCTTGTCCTCAGGTATGAAATTCAAAACGATTCTTTCACACTGACCATCTCAAGAATCTTAACAACAATAAAGATTTTTTTCCTACACTGGGAAAGAAAACTTCCATCAAATATCTTTTGATGTGGTCATATATTAGTTTACTATATTTCAGTGCTATTGCAAGAACATTTGAGACATAAAAAATGAGACTCAAATTCTGAGTCCAAACTCTCCATTAGTTTCTTTTAAAAGTATGGAAAGGGAGTAAGGAATTTGCCAGCTGCTGAGACTGTAGGCTGAAATGTTACGTGAAATTGTCTCTGTGGCACATATCCATAGGCACCCGTGAAGATTATGCAAACAGTCAGTCAGCTTACGTACCATCAGCAAAAGGCAGTATATTGAGGTGATGCATTCAAGTATATACTGCCCAGTGCACTATCAGCTGAGAACAGTTGCTGCAACAGATTCTTCACTATAAGACAATGTTGATTTCAGGATTTGTTTTATATATTAATAGCCATATATAAAGACTGCTATTTGAGGATTATAAAAGAACTACATCATTTGGTAGCATGCGTTGCTACCACCTTCAGAGGCGTCCCTGGTCATTTACGTGGTTTCGAGTAATAAATTTTGTTATTTTCGCATACACAGTTCTGTTCACTTTTTGTAAATTCAATAGCCATTTAGTGTCTGCCTCAAAATTATTTAACTTTACTTGCAAGGCCCACTTCAGTATGATGATCCATAGCCTCTGATACCTTTTGTAAGGTGCAGCAATGCGTTACCTTCATCTTATCATGTTTTGAGCCACAGCGAAGAACACAATTTTCCCAGCAATACAGCTGTGCCACTGAAGTAACTTTGTGATTTTTATAATCCACAGATGAAAGTGACCTTTTCCCCTCCTTTCCAGTTTTCCAAAATTCAACTGCAGGTTTATTATTTTAAAAATTTAATCTTGTTTCTGAAGAAAGGACTTCATTTGGGATAAAGGACTCCTCATGAGTTTCTGATATATACTCATTCTCAATCATTGCTACGTCAAGGAGCTCCTATCCATCAAGCCATAGGACATTATCTTGTTCCATAACAGTCAACTGTCCATCCGTGCTATCACAAATCAATACTACAATGGTGTCCTTCAGTTCCACTTCCTGCAAATTAATAGAACTCATGGGGTATTCCACACTAATGAAATCCTATTAGCATTTAGAAAATATTAATTGTATTAACAGTTGGCACCTTCTATATGTGTAAAATGGTGTATTTTAAACATAATATGCAGTTTCACTTTGGCAACACATTTATTCAACAACACAAGTACATTGAATATTGACAAGCACAGACAGTCCAAAGAATAATCCAAAGATAAGCCCATGTTGATGGCCAAGTACAGAAATCAGTGCTATGCACTGCAATCAAAGGAGCAGTCCATGAGGGAGGAGATGTTCTGAAGAGTGTAATGTGCGATGGAAGTCCAGTGGCAATGTACAGTTCTATCACACTGCTGCAGAACTGGTGGCACTGGCTTATATAACAGGATATGTCAGTGAGAAGACTGCAGTGTGCGCAGCTCTTGGCAGACTCGTGACATGGTCTATGGTGTCGGCAACTAGCAGTACAGACCTGTGCCCCATGAGCTGGTAGGTGGGAAACCACAGTTGTGGCTAGTGAGAAATGATACCGCACAGGGTGCCACTGGAGATGGTAAAAAGTGTGTTACCACATTATGCAGTCCTTTTATAAACACGTATTAATGTACAAAACAAGTCCTGAAACCACATTCATCACGTCGTGAAGAACTTGTCGCAGCAACTGTTCTTAACAGATAGCAAGCACAATGAGTAGTATGTACAAGAACATATCATCTCAGCACAGTGCCATTTGCTGATGATACATACGCTGTTTGACTGTTTGCATGATGCTGTTCAAGAGTGCCTATGGAGATATGCATGTTTTAAAGAAGCTAATGAATTAGAACTAAAAATCTCTTTGATGCCCAAAATGTTCTTACGGCAGCATTGAAATACAGTAAACTAATATCTGACCACATCAAAAGGTATCTGATAAAAGTTTTCTTTCCCAGTATGGGAGAAAAATCTGTATTAATGTTAGATTCTTGGGGGTGTTCAGTGTGAAAGAATCGTTTTTAAGTATCACACCTGAGAACAATGAACTTTTTCATCTTGGGATCCCAAAAGACTTGACATAATGGGTACAGCTGTTGGACGTATAAGGCTTTCAATATTGGGATTTCCAGATTTGGTTCTGCTGTATGATGGTGACATCAATCTCCATGTGAGACAGCAGTCACAAGTACATAATCAATTCTTTTTACCAATGGTTTTCAATGTGCTGAAAGATGTCTGATGCAAATCGGGATATTTAGAGCATCACCCACCACAATTTGATAATCATACTAAAACTTGTTTTTACAGTAAAAGCCTGTTACTGTGGCATCTGACAGTATGGCACACTCAAATTTATAAGGTCTGCAATGTTGTATGATTTGCTGCTTTCAGAAAAATCTTATAAATGTATCAATATCCTTCCTTGTAGATGCAGGTGTTGAGTTTGCTATATGTTTGTTTGACATTACTTTGACTACTGTCAATGTCTGTCTGGCCCAAAACTTCATCTCGTGCCAAATTTCTTATTTCATTTTGAGCAACATCTAGCAGTTTAGGAACAGCATCATTTTTGATTGGAATAATGGCCAGAATTTTTGCCAAGACTTCCCAAGAGTAGCAGGCTTTATTTCGCACCAAAGCAGTTCAGAAAAAAAATCTTTATTGTTAATTTTTTGAAAATCCACCACTGAATAATAATAATAAAAAAAGGGAATAGGGCATTAGATCTTATTGCAAGTGAATAAATTATAAAAATATTGTATGTACTGTAGTATAAGCCATAAAAAGTACTGTACTACAATATAATACTGTACTGTCCTGAACTTAACATAAAATCTTAAAATTACATTACAGGATGATGCAATGATGTCTTACATTTGTTCTCTAAAATGTTGTTTTATACAGTATTAAACATTTTCCACCACTTTAACAAAAACATACAATGTATGATAAACAATCAAAGGCTTGCTGCCCATTGGCCATTGTTTGCCATGTATCACACTGCTATTTTTGACTATGCTCGTAATCCGGCATTTTCGGTAGTCCAGTGCTGCCAAGATCCTGAAGGTACTGGATTAGCAGGTTTCTACTGTATTGTGTTGCCCAATTTGTACATTATGTAAAGAAATTTTATTTTATGTGCATGGTGTAAAAAGAGTTATGTTTTACATATTACTTTACAGATTATCATTATTGTAATTATTTTGTAAAGTAATGATGTGTTACTCATTATTTTATATTAATAAAATACAAATATGTAAAAAAAACACCACATACAATCAATTTAAAAAGTAAAACAATGATTTAACACATAAAACAAAAATTAGTATAATAATGAGTGTTTAGATATTTTAATTATTTTGTAAATACTCTTACTGCATATTGTGTACAACTTATTTGTGAAAAATGGCATTTTGGAATGCAGCTATACTACACATGGGTAGGCATGGTGTGAAAGCTTCTTTAATTTATGTTGCAACACAGGTTTTCCAAACATAATTAATGGTTGTGGAGTAGTTTGCAAAATTTCAAATTATTACAGAAATTGATTGTAGTAGACTCTCACATATGCAGCCTAATGCGGTGGAAGGTCAGGTTGGATAACAAAGAAGGTGGACAGAACAGGAGTTCTATAAATTCTCTCTTCTGACTCCAGCTGTACCATTCCAAACATCCTTAATTACAACCAAAATCCAATTTTATTAACGTATTCTGACTTCTTATGTAAACCATGGTAGTTACAATTGTTTGATATGCACATACTGCAACCTTCAAAAATTATTACAGGAAACATGGAACCATCTGCATTCTCAAGTATGAATGTATGATTATGCACATTTGAAACGTCCGGTCTAGCAAAAAAGATGAAACTTATAAGTTCGAGGTTTTAAAAAAGTCTTTGAAAGATGATTGTTTCCCATTTTGAGCCTTCTTCCATGCTGCAACATCCCTCCACTTATGCAAACCGACAATATCACTAATGTACTGCAGCGCTACTTCATCCATCTTGAACCATTTCGAATGTGGTACGAGATTTCTCCTATTATCTAAGTTTCACCCCTCTTCTTGTACTACTTCCCCCTGCATAAGCATTTCCATCACATTGTTGCACGTTAGATCATCCACTTCATTATTTGCCATCCATTCTCTGATGTGCTCCTCATCCTCACAGTCCGGTACATTTCTGAGCAACAAAAGAGTATCACCATTCCGTCTTTGATTTTGGCTCCACATGTCGATTCAAAATGAAGATGTCCACCTTCATAGTCTAAAACAATTTCCCAAGACCTTACAAGTGACATGTTCGGAATCTCTTCCCAAATTTGGGCAACCACCTTACAACATGTAGCAAGTCAATCCTCTTCAGAATGCTTGCTAATGTCCACGAACTGATAAGATGGTGGAAATAATACTTTTTAAATGTTTCGAGGATGCAATTGTCCATCAGCTGACAAAGAGCAGTCATGTTTGATGGCAAAAATAATGCTTTGATGTCTCCATTTGTGAGTTGTCACTGGCAAGATGAGAAGGCTCTTCTCGGTAAATTTTGTCTTTCACATATCTCTCTACAGCTGTACAAATTCATTTTGAAACCAGGTTTTAAAGATTTCTAAATTCATCCATGCTTTCTTTTGATAAGAATATAGGGGCAGTGATTCCTGATTCTATATGTTTCTGAAAGCTCTAGGTTTCCACGATTTCCCTATTAATGTAAGCCTAAGTTTGTGGTTGCCAGTTGCATTACTGCAAGCCAATATTGTAACCCATTTCTTACTTTTGTTGTAACCAGGTGCTGCAATACCTGTATTTGAAGCAAGCATTTTTGTAGGGAGCATCTTTTAATACAAACCACTCTCACAGCAACTGTACAATTGTTCACTATAAGTTCCTCCTTGTCAATTAACTTTGAAAAGTAGTCTTTAAATAATGGCACAACATTTTTGTCAGTGGATAAAGCCTCTTCACTAACAGTAATCTGGTTAATACTGAATCCCCCCCCGGCCCACTGATACAGTCGTCCATCACTGTCAGTAAATTCTGAATCATGTTCTATATGCTGCTGAAATTGCAATGACTTTTCTAGCAAATATCAGCCCAGTAACCTCTTCCTTTTAAATGTTCACACCACAAAAATGAAGCTTCCTCAACTTCTTTGAGTGTATCTTTCAACATCGCCGTCCTTGCTGGCTTGAGAAGGGCACCACTTTTCAATTTCTGCACAATTTTTCTTCTATTATCCAACAGTACTTATTCCTAATCTAGCTCCAAAGCAATAGTTTTGGCTGCTACCCCAGAATGAAATCACTTTACAGCACGTAGTTCTGATGTATAATCACTACAAGTTGGAAGAGGGCTTCCAAGTATCATTTGTTTAAGAACGGTTCTGGTAATTTATTCAGTACTAACGACACAATTTGCACCATATAACTGTGACTCCAGATGTGATAGAAACACGAAAGATGCATAAAACATTTTAAAATCCCACACAGCATTGTAGCCAGCACCTGCTTGTTAAAGGTTTGGAAAAGTGCTGTTTGTACAATAAATTAATACTAATTTCATTGTGGTGAAGTATTATTATGATATTAATTAAGTAGGCCATATAGTACAGAGGGTGGATAGTTACAAGCCAGATAGTTTAATTACATTTTAACCTCTATATGACATACACTTTCTGTACCTCATGCTTTCAAAGATAGTCAAACCTAGTATGACACATTACCTTCTGGGTGTGTTTTACCCCTTGAAAGTGAAATTAGGCAGGAACAAAAAATATGTATTGCATTATTTTTAACCCTCTACAGACCTGTCAAGTTTCATCAAGATTATTTATTTACACCTGGGAATGTTGTCTTGCCGGACAAGATGATTGTTCTGCTATGGAGGTGGACCTATTTCATGAAATTTTGAACAAGAAGTTTTTCAAGGAATATAATATTATCTCACATCATAGTATAAAATTCCATTGCATTTATTCAGTGCTAAGACCGTTCTTTCTATTACCTGTGAGCCATGGCAATACCTTTGTTACTCTTGTTTAAGACCAACTGAAACATGGTGTCCGGTGCAATGTTACTTTTTTCCCTGTACATTAAGTTGATTATTTTTGTGTTGTGTGCAAAGAAATGAAGTCAAAAGATGATCTAGGTGTATGATGCAAGAATGAATTTCTTGCTGATTTAACATGTGAGGATTGTATAAATCTACAATGATGAATGTGAGGAAACACTCATCAATCATTTATTAGTATTGCTGACATCTTCCTTTGGTTGACAAAGACTGCAAATACATCTTACAGATTACAAACACTGGGCGGATGCATGCAGTTCCTGAAACTTTTACAATTTCCTGAAACACTCTTGCCATTATTTGTCAGTTGATCTTTCCTTTGCAGACACATTTAACTAATTCAAGTTGACTGTGGACAAACTTTCACTGCTTGGTAAGGGCCGTCGTTGCCTTTCTTCAATTTTTTTAAATACTTGCAATATTTCAATTTGTGCAATGAGTTTATTTTCCACATTTAGTGACTGCAGAAGTGGTACAAGAGATAACACAAAATGTGTGTCTGCATCACATTCAGCTGCTGTCTTATCTCTAACTGTAAGTGGCTTAGGAAGAGATTTTTCTGGTCTGGTCTGGTTTGATTCTTCATGAACTGTAAATGTCTGAAGCAGAGATTCCTCTGGCCTCTTTGGTTCTTCACTAGCTGTAGGTGAGATGAGCAGAGGGTCCTCTAGCCTCTCCGATTCTGCTTCATATTTCTGGATGAAGATAGTATTAGTTGTAAGTTCATTGCTGGAAAGTGTTTCCTTCTCTTTGATTGGAGCGGTCTCTCTATAGGTACTCCGTGGCTTTGTTGATGGCAGGAGAAACAGTAAATTGTCAAAATACATGTACTTCCTTCGTTTATGTGAAATTTGCTCCAACTTCAAGCTACGCTGTGCCTTTAATTCTCGTGTGAAACACGTGCGTATGTTTTTCCAGCGCTGTTGAACATCTCGCCCTGAAATGAAACAGTAAAAGAATAAACTGCTGCATCACCAAATAGAACCACAATATTTCATTTATACTGAAGCAACTCCCTGCAGCACTCATGGAATTTGTCAAACACATCACTTCTCTCATATGTTGCTGTGGGATTTTCTAGAACTATGAGTACTAACTAGCACATGGGTAAGTAATCACTTATGACTCAAAGGCAAATTACTTACTCTCAAAATGAAAGTACAAGGTCATGTCAGACAAAGAAAGCATGTGTGGTATATCATCTAGATATAAATAAAAATGTAAACGTGTGTTTCTCCAGAAGCTCTTCACCAATTGGTCTGAAATATCCAAGTGCTTTGCTAAATTGAATTTTCATAGATTTAGATTTATTTTCATTTTTACTTAATTATTTAATGTGACACTGTGTTGGAACCGAACTGTGTCGTTTACCATAGCGTTCATTTCTCGCACCATTTGTTAGAAATTGGGAATGGTAAGGTACCAGTTAATATGATCTCAAGATGAATTTAATTGCCTCATAACTTCTGCAATTTAGTACGTCAAAAGAAGAATTTGCTGAAAAAATTTGCAATATTCAAACCAATGATGATGATTCTCTGAAGGCCTTGGATGCAGATTTCTGGACCTGTGTTATCACGTGGGGAATTGTAAGCCTCGCTGTGGTAGATCAGGTGTGCACTACACAAAGGAAGCCTTTACTCAAGTAGCAGAGAACTTGTGGAGCGCACATGTGGGTTTTCTAGGCTAGGCAGTAGATTGAGGTTCTCTGGTGAACACCCACCAGACGACTCATAGATGGCGAAGTCAGACTGTGTTCAGAGTAAAGACACCGTGACGGTCAAAATTTTATCAATACATTGTAGTATTTTTAACGAACTTCCTGAATTTACTGCCCTCCTGCAAACTTCTCACACTCAAATTATTCTCGGGATGGAGAGCTGGCAGCAACATGAAGTTGAAATCACACGCACACACTTGTGCTTGTACCCTTCTGACGGAATGGCCCCCTATTCACTGGCCCTCAACCTTGAACAACGCAAACATGTTACCATCCACCACTAGCCCTGCTGACACCTGAGTTGTCCCATGCGACATGCCAGATTTTCTGCCACCACGATACCCCGTGCCAACAGCCTGAAGACAGCTCACTGTAGTCAAAAGCGCATTCAGCCATTGGCGAACTGCAGCCAGCTGCTCCTTTGTTTTAGTGGACAGATTATGTCCATTGTAAAAATGTTTCTTATCAGCCAGAAGGAAAGTAGAAATTAATGACAAAGGCAATAATTAAGACATATGTATTACCAAGTGGTATAGGTTCATGTGATATGAGAAGACACTAGCTCCAAATGAACTTCCTGAAGAAGGAATTGCAAAGGCAACAAACCATTTGATATCTCTACAAGTGTATGAGAAACACTATTCTACAAGCTGAAAGGAGAAAACTTAAGCCCACTCACCATCACACTATATTCTTGCTTCAATGTACACAAAACATTGTTTACTAGGAAAGCTTTTAACTTCCTGTGGAACAGCTTTGCTTCATAGGTTTTTAACTCTACAGCGGACACACCAATTTTCACAACACAAGCAGGCACATAGCATACATTTAAAGAATAGTTGTCTTCATGTGACCAAGGTAAACATGTAAGGGCGGAATCATAGTTTAAGCTTAGTTTAATAAAACATCGATAAAATAATATCACATAATATGCACTTAACTACTGTTTAACTTAACAATAATTAAAACTTTCATTATATCACTCTACTGCAAGAATAAGTATTATCCCACAGTAATAACCCACTCGAAGCATTTAACAGCGGAGCTGCATCGGATCCCAACAAACTTCTTATTCGATTATTCATTATTTCGCAGGCAACTGCTTCATTGGGCGAATGACGACACAATTAATCACAGTGTTAGCTGAAGCAATAACGAGGGAATAGTTATTGGTTCACCATTGTGGAACAACAATGGAACGGTGCAAAACAATTTTATTTGTAGAACGAGATTTTCACTCTGCAGCGGAGTGTGCGCTGATATGAAACTTCCTTACATATTAAAACTGTGTGCCGGACTGAGACCCGAACTCGGACCTTTGCCTTTCTGGCAGAATCGAAGCTGTGAGGTCGGGTAGTGAGTCGCGCTTGGCAGAGCACTTGCCCGTGAAAGGCAAAGGTCCCAAGTTCGAGTCTCGGTCTGGCACACAGTTTTAATCTGTCAGGAAGTTTCAATTTTATTTGAGTTTAGTGCACTTTATACGTAGGCATGTCCACTCAAGAGTTAAAGTACAGCTTTTTGAACTATATCTACCAATTAATGACAATTGTTGATTATTTTTAATTTTGTGTTCTGTCTGAAGTAGTCACCCTTACTTATAACGTCATAATTATGTGTACTACTACACTTATTTGCTTTGTTTTATTTTTCATAAAAAATATAATAAATTTACATAAATAAAAGGAATATACTATTAAATATTTACGCTGGATAAACATTTCACAACAGGACTCTCTGGACCTTAGGCAATGCATTAACCTAATTGCTCTCTTCTGTAACACTAATATACTATTCAGATGGAGGTCTGCCACACAGTTCAATACAATTATTAAGAAATGGATCAATTGTGCCATTGTATACTATTTATAAGGTTTGGCTTCAAATTATTTTTGCCATTTGGCTATCATGTACAAGTGACTGCTGATTTTCTCACATACATTTTTGTCCAGGTGCGCACCAAGAAATTTAATATTATGTTTTTATTGATGTAATACCACATATATTGTTTGTTCCAACCTCTTGTGAGACAGTTGTTTTAAATGTTAGTAGCTGGGATCTGCTGATGTTATGTGTCTAGGCCTTTGTGTAGAAAATATGTGGTTACTTCCATTACACCCTTAGTTGCAATTGACTGTAATGTCTCAAAGTCTCTCTCATAAAATAAGAGGGAAGTGTCACTGGCGTAGCTTATAAGATGTGAGCTGAAGGGTTGTACCATGTCACTGACATGAATCTAGAAGAGGAAGGGACCAAGGACTGACCCCTGCAACACCCCCTGGATTGCTTTACCTCTGGTAGTCTGGAAATCTATTGACTGATTGATTAACTGAGAGGGGTTATGGGACCAAATGGCAAGGTCATCAGTCCCACAATTCAAAAGTTAGCCTCAGAGGAAAGAGGGTCCGCTAATTTGTATGAAAGTTTAGTACACTGCTTGCAATTGTCAAGTACGTGGACAATAAATGCTTTGATGAGTCTTTGTTGTGTATGCCTTCAGTTTCTTTACAAAAGCCTACAGTTGACTGAGTGAAAGGCTTTGGAAAGATCTAAGGATATGCCCATGCTCTCCATTCCTTCGTCTCGGAGGGTGTACACTTTGTGGAGAAAGACAGTAACCACAGTTGTTGCACAGTGATCTTTCCTGTGGTTTAACAATTTCTTTCATGCGTTTTTTAACTATGGCACTTGCCGTACCATCCCATCCAACTGAGTGTTTGTTCCTTTATGTGAGAATTATCTATTTCATTTTCCTTGACCTTGTCAAATTCAAAATCCATTGTTTGAGTAACATGATTTGTGCATGTTTAGTGCATTGGATTTCCTGTTGGTGATATGAAACGTTTATTAAAAAGGTTACATACTGCTTTTGAGTCTTTTATAATATTAACATCCTATACACTGCATAAGGGTTTGTTATCCCTAGTTGCGGAGATTTTTCACTACTTACTGATCAGTTTCCAGGAGGCTTTGCTTACATTAGTGGACCCTGGTATTTCATTACCATGGACCAGTTTTCTAAGGTTTGAAATTTCTACTTTAAAGGCTTTCTTAGCCATGTTACATTTTTGATTAAAATTATGCTGTCTTGTTGATTTGTGCAGGACATCTAGGTCAGGAATATACTGCCCAAGTTTAACAAGGTCGGCAGGAAGTCTGAGTTTTGTTATTGCTTCCATTCTGAGTGTTTGTTGGCATTTCTGTAATTTGGCAGAAAGACTCAAAGTGTCTCAGTAGAATAATGTAAAACTCACCCCATTTGCCATCTGGCCCTTCCACATGGTAGACTGTATTCCATTTCTCCTCAGCTAGTTAAGTTTTAAGAGAGTTGGTGCTACTGTTATTCAAAGCTCAGTTCTTTATAAAATTTTTCGTTGTTCTTTTGGAAGCTGATTTTCTGTATTCTATTTATTGTGAAAGGTAGTCTGAATAATTAAAGTCTATGTTGTTATACTTAAGTGATAATTATTGTATAATATGTTCTGGTAGAACTAGAAGCTGGGACCCTGGTGTCCAAGGAAACCATATTTCTAATTTATTTTATAAAGTTAATATGTCAAAAAGTTTCATATTAGCTATGTTTCTCAAGTTTGCATCAATAATAAGGTCTCTAAGTACAGTAAGCTCATTGGGACCAGTCTGCCTAATTGTGTTACAGAAATTGTAAAGCGAATGGTAGTCTATATTCCTATTACTTTATGTTTTGCTTTTTAGCAATCTCTTCTAGTTGGATTACAATACCACCCACTTCTAATGTTCACTCTTCACTGGATTGCTCAATATGAGCAAGACCCTTACATGGCAATTGTTCAGTGACAAAGATTTTCACACCACCAGTCTCATGCTGTTTTCTACAACTGTTTGTCAGTACATAACCATTTAGAGTATAGTAGCTAGCTTTAATGCATTTTAGACCATTTTCGGTTAATAATAACAAATATGACAAGTTCTCATTAAAAATACCTTTAGTATACTGAGTTTATTTCTGACACACTGCACATTCAGACGTATCATCCTAAAGTGGTGTAGAGGTTTTGTCTCTTTTTATATGTTTGTGGAAGTTACAGTACCCTGTGCAAGTGGAAGCAAGATTATCTTCACTGTTACACTTACCTTTTATACATGTGATTACATTAGATACCTAGGGTTCACACACACATCTGTACTAGAGTCAGCATAGGTTGATCCCTTACAGTTTCAGTGGGCAATGTGCGGCAGCTTTAGTTTTTCCCCAGCTTCGAGTCCGGAAGACATACAAACTCCCAAGATGGCTTACGGGCCATTAAATTTATATCTTCATTCTACAGGGTATTCCCAGAGTATTTTCAAAAACATTGAGCCTCAGAGTTGGAATAAATCAGCTAACCAACATATTCTGGGTGTGGTTAAGAAAATTAGCTCCTGCCATAGGAAAGGCCAAATTATTAATCTTTTATGGGTACATTGTCATGTAAGCATAAAATACAATGAGAAAGTGAACATCTTAGCTGAACAAGTAATATCAGCAGGCAATATTCGCAACTACAAACCATTGAATACAGATTATATGCATGGCATCCAGCATCTTGCTTTACTCCAGTGGCAACAGAAGGGGAATGAAACCAAGCAGCAGAAAGGTAGTTATTATGCAATGCGGAAACTTCAAATCATTTTCATACCATGGTTCAAGAGGTCCCATTTGAACCATTTCATGATATCAACCATAATTTGTCTTTTATTCAACAATGCTTCCTTGACACTTCATTTACATCGAATTAACATTAGCAGTTGTCCTGCATGTGAATTTAACTCCGAGACAATCGGTGATGTAGCTTCTCACCTATTACACTAAAACACAGTCATCTATGCAGAGTAATTGGCAATTTCTTTAAGAAAAGTTATTTCAGTCTGTAGGGCATGTACAGATTGTAGTGAACTCTACTTCATTATGAACATGATCATACATCTATGGTATAGAAGGAGTTGTCAAGGAGATATGATTTCAATTTATTTTTGAAGCTATTACTGCTGTCTGTCAGACACCTTATTTCATCTGGTAATTTGTCAAAAAATTTTATAGCAGCATATTTTACCCTCGTCTGTGCCAAAGATAGGTTGAGCAAAGGATAGTGTAAGTCTTTCTTTTTTCTGGTATTATAATCATGAATGTCACTATTGTTTTTAAACTGGTCCATGTTGTTGAGAAAAAAAATTCCATTTGTGAGCAGATGTATTGTGAGGCTGTTGTAAGAATTCCCAATCTTTTAAAAATATGCCTACAAGATGTGCAACTATGAACCTCATATTTTATGCTGTACCAATATTGTTATATTCTTTCCAAAAATGTATCTGATGATTAAGTAGAGAAAATTATCTAAAAAACGAGCTATTGTTTTTACCTGCATCCATTTGTGCTTTGCAGCTGAAATCTGGCAACAGTGTTGCTAGCTGTCAGCTACACATCTGTACAACACATCATCTGAGGTGAAACATGGTATTTTGTATTCACACACTTGTGGTGGCCATAATACAAATGCATACATAATCAAAATGTAAATGACAATATTAAAGATTAGCAAAAATCTAGGAATTCTAGACCACAAGTTCCTAGTGCCAGGTCACTCTCACATGAAATGTGCTCAGATAAATAAAAGTTGAATGTTCTATAATAAGGATACAATGAACCAAACTGCACTAATCAAGCTTATGACTTCTGCAAAGGTATCAACAGATCAACCCACTAAGATCACCTCTGACCTACAAATTTCCATTCCCCATTACAGAGGAGAATCAAAGACCAAGATAATTTGTTATAACTGACACACAACATGTTCCATTCTTTTCAGAAGAAGCTTCCAAATGAACCAGTGGCACCTTACTTCCCATAGACTGCTGGAAATGTCAAAGTCAATGAAGATGTGTAATCAATCACCAAGTTACAAGTGCCCATTAAAGGAGCAATATGGCACACAATTAGCCCAAACTTCAGTACACTATATTATCCCTGCTGCAGTTTCATAAGTTATATATATCTTGTGACCCAGGACATTTGCTGAAATTCATTTTTTTAGAGGGGGGGGTGTAAGGCTTTTAAAATTACTGTTTCTTTATATCAATGAACTGGTTAGTTTTGAAATGTGTCATGTCATGCCACAGAAACTATTGGTGACACAAAAAACTTATTTCGGAGAGCAAGTGCTGCCTGATGAGAGCCTTCCCTCAACCCGTCCTTTGCATGTGCCTATGATTGTGTTATCTATGTAGACACTGTAAAGTGAAATGTATTCCAATTGCTACTAAAGTAATTTCTGGGTTTTGCTTGTTAGAAATTGTATGATATAATTCTGTAGGCTAATGCGTTACTATTGCTTGCAAATAATTTTTATAATAAGAAAAAATCAAGAAATGTTTCATTATTTGTTTAGCGTCCTTGTTTCCAAATGTCATGATATAGGATTTGTCGTACATGATCTTTATAGCTAACATCTTTATAGCTAACAAGACATGAAAGATTTACGATTGTATGTTCCCTAAAAATATTCTTATGTATAATATGAAACCACTCACAATAACAAGTTGTAATATACTAAATTAGAGAACTAAATGAATACAATTTAGTTTTCAGTTTAGCACTTCGTATAGTGCATGACAAAGGAAATACGCTGGTCTATTTTGAAAGCTGATAATTTAAGTATTTCTTGACACCATAAAAGTTTTTCTAATTAGCATTTCTGAGTTCTTTTTGAATATATGGTATTTTGATAGTCTTTTAATTTCCTTTGGTAGTTCACTAAACGGGATTTTAGGCAGATAAAGAACACTTTTATGATACATGGTTCATATATGAATTTCTCTATGAAAATCGTTTATTTATTGTTTTGTAATTGTAGAGTTGACAGTGCCTTCAGAAAAATATACTTTTATAAATATAGGTACATGGAAGGGTCATGATTTTTAATTCCCTTTGCAATTAATTTTTGGCTATGGAATTTATGATCAGTTTTAAAAATTTATAGATTGATACCTATTTTTCCCAAAACTGTTTTATCCATTAATTAATTGATTTAAATTATTTATTAACTTTCATGCATTACCCTTTCAATTACTTTTGAGAATCCAGATAATGGCAATTGGTAACATTAGACTAGTCACCCTTCTTGTAAATTGGCTAGACAATCCAATATTTCAGTTTTTCTGGGAAGACTCCTGTGCTAAATGACACATTAGTGATGTCAGCAAGGTTGGGAATCTTATGCATCTTGCACTGTGCTTCATTGCCTTGTCTGAAGTCCCAACACAGCCACAAGACATTTTATTTTTTAAATGTTTACAGCATTATGTACTGAAAATGCAGTAACGGTGTACAGAACATTGGGAGTTGTTTTATTCGAGCATTTTTTTTTATTGAAGTGGTTTTAAACATACTTCTCGCCTACCTTACATTATTGGTCCAAGTCACAAGCATTTTGGTTAATGGGGTAAAAGTGGAGACACTTTTGGTATAATTTGTATGTATTCAACACTGAGTAGTTAGCGGCTTCATATTATGCTTTCGTTCGTCAGGAATATTGCGAAGGAAACACTGAAAACAGTTTTAGTGGATTTTTTATTCGCCCGGCTCTCGAGTGTACATTTTCTATCAACACGTGTAAGAAGATTATTCCACAATGGAAAGTCAGAACTCGATAACGGTCAATTTAAGTCCTGCAGTCTGAACTTTCGTTATTCCTCCACTCTGCTTGCAAATAGTTGCTGATTCAACTCTGTTTATTTTTAACTTATTTTTACTCTATGTTCTCGTAAGCAGCGTAACTGCATGATCTTCCTTGCATTAAGCCTGCCCACACAACTGGCAATATACTTCTAAAAGGTCCTCACTATAAAAGCGTGAGTGCAAAGGAACTTGGGAAATGAAACGATGGTTTTTGTGGGTGGCATTCCTGAGCAACAGCATTCATCACTTAGTCAACATTTTAGACGGTGTACTCGCATTGGAAGAAATACACGGAATCCCAAGCTTCTCGCCCAACAATACTTCGGTGGGACATTAGAAGCCCACTGTTGCTTTTTGCAATCGAGGCAGTGAAAATAGTAATGGCTACCGGTTCTGCTTGACAAAGCACTCCCAGATTCAGAGTTTTGAGCAATACGTCTTATTAATTTTGAATTAAGGTTATTCAATTAAATATATAAATGTGATTTACTGTGGAATGGATGTTTGTAAATGGTGCCAAATAAATTTTAAATTTGTTCCCCCACATTAATTGTTGGGAAGTTTTCTTTTTAGTCTGGAAAAGAACAGGCATTTTGATTGGAAATTGGCGTGTTTATTAAACGTAATTCAAATGGTATTACCTGTTATTGCTTTTTGTTCAGCTGTAAGATTATTCCACGCAGGAAACAATGTTTCGTAGACCTCCTCCCATAACACCCTTTTTATAACGGTGGATTCCTTGAGCCCAATATTGTATAAAGGAGGCCGTTTCTCAATCTCCTTTATAAGACGTATGTTGTCAAAAAGTACCATACCCTCTAATTGCACGTTACATTCAATATCCAAATTAGTGAATGAGCAACTGAACTGTAGCTCAATTGATCGAGATGTTGCCAGACTAGAGAATTGAAAAGTTGCCCAACTATCGCATCACCACTTCACGCAATTCTGCGCAGTTACAGGCGTGGCGTAAGCAAGCGTCCCCCTTCCCCCCCGCCACTTGTCGGAACCTTCGCAATGGCCAATAATGGCGACGTTTTTAGGCTGCGACAGATGAAATGTTTACATTAACGAGGCCGCGCATATTTCGTCCATCAAACTCAAAATGACGCATGATCACATCTGTAAGTTAAGCCCGGTCCACACGCAACGATCTGTCTGCGCACACATCGGCGCAGGTGTGTGTACATGCAAAAGATCGCTGCACTTGTGGTGTGTTCACACGACACAAACCCTAATCTACTACTCGCCCGCCATCTGTCGGTGTAGAAAAGAAATAACAGTGGCAAGCGACTACACTCCCCGTAAACGTCAAAAATTTAATTCAGTTATTTTGAAATACAGAAATGGAGGAAGTTCTGCTGTAGTCTGTGTTCGCAACTTGTGTTGCAGAAAACATTCAGACCAACTGCAGGAAACAGAGAAAGCGGTCAAAAATGTGTAGACAGCAGCTGCTAAAGCGAAAGCAGTTTTCTCACGTAAATTTACCGCGAGAGTTGCAGGGCGAACCTAACGACTGGCGAAATTATTTGCGGATGGATGTCGGAACTTATAATTATCTCTTAAAGCTTGTAACCCCTCCTATTATGAGAAAAAATACTTGTACAGAGAAGGGCAATTTCTCCTCATGAATGGCTGGCGGTAACATTAATATTGCTAGCAACAGAAAGGAGCTACAAGAATTTGGAATTTTCAACTGCAATATCGAAACAAGAGTTGAGTGAAATAATAGCCGCAATTTTTCAATTAGAGCATTGTATGCTGCTGTCTTTTTGTCTCGATCACTATATTCTTTACTTTAATCTTTCGCAAACATGGGTGGTTTGTATATATTTCAATGAATTCACTTACAAACTCGCGAGAACACTGACGAGTATCAGCCATTTTGATGCCCTGTGCGCACAAATACAAACACTAGACTGAGCAAACAGCTGTTTCGCGCCAGATTTGCGGCGATCTCCTATCCGCACGCTCCGAACTTGTCTGCGCATATGTGGTTTGAACCTACAGATTTGAGAGGTTTCGCTCAAACCTCCAACTTCCAGATTTGCACCCACCTCAGGTTGGTGGAAATCTTCTGTCCACACGCAACGATCTGTCTGCGCAGATGTGATGTGCGCAGACAGATCGTTGCGTGTGGACGGGCCTTTAGGGTACACAAACAACACGCGCTGTCTATGCTGCGTCGCACATAATTATATACGGCAATTACGTGACATTTTCTGACGCGTTATTAAGCTATCTGCAAACACACTCTCAATTTCTGTAGTTTCTAATTTAATTGCATTTCACTGCGATGAATAACTCAAACAATACCTTTAGGATACCAAGTTCTTATCATAAAATAGGCAAAAATACTGCATTAAGGGTTTCAATATTAGATCAGTAAACCCTCCCTTGTCAAGTATTCTTAGAAGTTGATTATTTTTGTTATTTCCTTTCACACAGTGTTTTACATAGTACTGGAATTTGTTTCCCAGATTTCACACATCAACATTTTAAGGGCTGCTCCTGCACAATATATTATCAAATGTTTAGAAACAGACAAGTATAGTTGCACTAATAGAAAGTCGTCCTCACCAAAACCCATAGCTTATTTGAGGTTTGTGGTGTTTGTTTGGTAAACTACAACAAAGTCACTGAAAGCAGTACATGTGATTTTCATGGGAGTCTGAATCGTTACAGCTGTTGCAGGGATACAAACATCGAGATCCTGCCAGCGTTCTGTATTTTCTAAAACCTGCTTCTATAGAAACTGCTGGGCCGTTTCCTGGCAAAATAAAATAATAATTAATTAATTTGAAGTCTTATGTACAACACTTACAAGGGGAGGCCGCCAATTGTGAAATTCAGATTCGATTCATACTCCGCATAATAAAAGCTCATGGCCAGAGGTGTAATGTGGCAAAGCACCAAGATGCACTTCTCAGCCGTTGTCGAGAAAATCGAGTTAAAAGAAACCGTTGCTGTGAAATACTCCCTACGATTGACAACTTTCTACAGCGTCGTGGCGCAGCGGTAAGCGCTCGGGTTCGTAATCCGAAGGTCGCCGGATCGAATCCCGCGCCATGCAACTTCTTTTTTATTATTAGTTTTTTGAAATTCAAATATATATATATATATATATATATATATATATATATATATATATATATATATATATATATATATATATATATATATATATATTAATGAATTGCTTATGCATGTTGGTGAAGGCGGATCGCTCTCCAATTGTACCGCCTCCATTTTTCCGTTTGTTTAACAGGGTGTACCAAAGCTCTCCCGTCCGCACTGGTTTTCTACGATGTTATAAGTTGCGCTAGGGACCGCATCTACCTTCTTTCGAAGTTAACAGGCCACTACGCTGTTATGCGGCGGCTCGTTTCGGCCAATTCAACATCTGTCCTTCAAGTGCAACGAGCGAGTAACGGAGTTTATATTTCATACTTGCCACAGCAAATTTGTGTTCGTGGGGTCTCTATTCTAATTCGAACGTTTGACTTACGCTATACGTATTCGTTTCGGAATATCGTTTCTACGTCTTCCGTTAACTATACGTGGTTAACATTATGAAGGCAATTAATAACATTTGTGAAATACAACTTTGTCCGCGGAAAACATAATGATGTTCGAAGTCGTCAGTTTTTCCACGACAAACGACTTTCAACAACTTATTATATGCATAATTGTTGCAACTGATTGCCGGGAATTATATATATATATATATATATATATATATATTACAAAAAACAAATACTAAAAAAAAAGTTTCATGGCCTGAGATTCGATCCAGCGACCTTCGGATTACAAACCCGAGCATTTACCGCTACACCACGACGCTGTAGAAAGTTGTTAATCGTAGAGAGTATTTCACGGCAACGGTTTCTTTTAACTGTCGATTTTCTCGACAACGGCTGAGAAGTGCATCTTGGTGCTTTGCCACATTACACCTCTGGCCAAGAGCTTTTATTATGCGCAGTATGAATCGAATCTGAATTTCACAATTGGCGGCCTCCCCTTGTTAGTCAGTCTAACTGAGCATGAGTGGTCTGAAATATAGCTACAAGTTTGCACTGGACTATATACCTATATGAGTACCCAACATCTGGCCGGCACAAAAAATTGAAAAGTATGAAGCTGGAAAGCAGTACTCTACATCTATGGATATGTATTCCATAAAAGTTAAATGAGCTGCATGGTCATAGTTGCGCAGATACACCACCAATGTCCTGTCCTGATCACAAACATTTCTTTACTGAATCACTTCTCGTTACACAATTCTCACCTTTAAAGGACATAGTCACATAGTACCTCAGCATAATTACTGATGTCATGCATAAGTGCCTACTTTGCATTTGGTTTACTGGTATATTTTGTCAGATGTAGAGAGTGGTGGTGGTGGTTAGTGTTTAACGTCCCGTCGACAACGAGGTCATTAGAGACGGAGCGCAGGCTCGGGGGTAGGGAAGGATTGGGAAGGAAATCGGCCGTGCCCTTTGAAAGGAACCATCCCGGCATTTGCCTGAAACGATTTAGGGAAATCACGGAAAACCTAAATCAGGATGGCCGGAGACGGGATTGAACCGTCGTCCTCCCGAATGCGAGTCCAGTGTGCTAACCACTGCGCCACCTCGCTCGGTATAGAGAGTGTAAGGAAGGTAATGTAAGAGTTCAATGCTGCAAAAATACATGGTTTGGCAAACAAAACAGCAATTGCAGAATATATGCATCTCGGAAAATCCAGATCAAAAACCACGGAGAAACCTGCCAGTAGAAACTGCCCACACCATTTGGTCACTTTATGAAGCTGGTGACATCAGGAGGGCCATGCCTGGAATAAAGGATTCTATTTCAATGAAGGACAGCAATGGTCAGAAAATTAAAGTTTCACAGGGACATGTTTTTGTAATTTAAAGCAGGCATACAGATTGTTTAAAAAAGTCATAATATGCCTGTTAGTTTTTCCAAATTTGCTGAGCTGAGACCTAGAAACTGTGTTCTACCAGGTCCTAGTGGAACACACAAGATGTGTGTATGTGCCATTCACCAAAATTTGAAACTTATGATTGAAAATGCAAGGTTGAACTCAATAACAAGTGGAGAAATACAGACATACAAACATTGTCTTGCAAAGGTTCTTTGCAATCCACCACCAATAGATTGTCACATTTGAGACTTTAATTCTTGTCCTGGAAATGAAGAAGTTGAGGTCATACTTCAGAAGGCATTTGAAGAAAAGCTGATAGACAGTGTCATTGTCTGAGTGAGGATTTCTGTGGACAGGTGTAAATTAGAAACGAAGCAAAATCAACAACAGAATTCAACAAAATTAGGAGAAGGTTAGACTGTTACTCAGAATAAAGATGACTTATTGAGCTACAAAAAGGCACAACACAAATACTGTTACACATTATAGCTTCTTCAGAAAAGAGGACCACACATTTTCACACAAGCAAGTACTCCTCATGCACACATGGCCACAACCACTGGCAGCTCATCAATTTATTTTGCAAAACAACTAAGTTCATTTATGAAACATGTTAGAGGAAGCCTACAAGATTTACAGTTTTCTGTGTAAGAACTAACCATTTTTGATACAGAATGAGTTCCAGAGCTATCATTGGTCTAATGAGCGAGTCACTGTCCATCTAATTGTTGTGTACTATAAAGAAGAAACAGAGCATCTTTTATGCCGTTATTTCAGACTGTCTTGAACACAACACTATGAGTGCCCACTGCTTCCAGAAAAAGATCAGGGACTTCTTGAGAAAGAACTTTGATCCTTTCTTTTTAAAAAAAAAAAAAAGTGTCCAGAAATGAAGTAACAAATTCGTAGGAAACGGTGCAGTAGGGCTAAGATGAATATGCTAGTGCATTGCAGATGTAAAAGTTGTAGTAGTTGTTGTTGCTGCTGCTGCAAACAACAGAGTGGCTTCGTGGCACAACTAAGCATGTGTTTTGATGTTACAGGTACTTTGAGAGCCGTTATGTTAATGTGTATGAGACGATAGCCTTGGGAGTGGAGCAAAGGTTGTCGGATTGAAATTCGTACAAGATTTGATTCTGATCCCTAAAACCTGGACCTATTGATAAGGCAGTTCAACAGTCAGTGAACAGGTTTAACACAGTGGACAAGGCTGTTCAGCAACCTCTGCTGCCTGAATTAGAGATATTAGAACATCCACTGAACACAGTCCAAAATCGAAGCAGTGATTGTCGGTGGAACTTAACCACTCTTGGTTGTACATAATGTGTTTCAACACACTGTTGGGAGGAGGGAGGGGGGGGGGGAGCTGTACAATCTGGGGGTTCTCCACCAATTACGTGACAAGGATTTGGTAGAACGCATGAACATGTGCCAGGATTTCTATCAAGCAGGTGCAAATTGCAACACCCTCAGCCAGATCCAATTTAGTAACAAGACAACTTTCCAAACTTGTGGAAGGGTTAACCGACATAACTCTCATCTGGGCTCACACACCCCCACTGGAGCACCTGGAATTCACAAAGAAATGTGTGGGTGGAAATATCCACTGACAAAATGTAGGGCCTGTTCTGCTTTACCGGAAAACCCACCAACGCGGCTGTGTTCCTGGATATGCTGCAACAGTTTCTTTTACCACAGTTTGTGAAGGATTAATGTATTGTTTATTTCCACCAGGATGGGGTGCCGTGCCATTACACTACAGATAAGCATACAGTTATGACTGACGTGTTTCCTGGACAATGAATTGGGTGCACAGGACTCATGATCCCATTGGGATGTTCTCCTGACCTGACACCCATGGACTACTTCGTCTGGGGATTTATCAGGGTACATGTGTTTTGCTGACACCATATCAACTCATTGGCATAACTTTGAGACCAAATTTGACAACCTGCTGCAGCAATGACACCATAAATGCTCCAGAATGTATTTCATGCCACAGTTGGCAGATGGGAGTTATGTCATGGTGTGAATGATGTTCACATTGAGTGTAACACGTGATAAACATGAGCCATTATAAATAATAAGAATACAATAATTATTTTTACAAAACTGATATATAATTTCTGGACACAATGTATACTACTTTCCTGATAGTGCTGCTACTCAGTACAGTAATTAAGAAAAACTTTTAAAATCTAGGTTTTCATCAAGCTGATTTTGGCATAGAGGCTGAATGATTTTTTTCAACAACAGCTCATGGCAAAGGGCCTCGTGATGTTGGTAGATAATTTACAACTGGGCATATTTCCAACGGGCAGAGGAAAACATCTCTGGAGTAAATTTTACACTTGTAACTCAGGACAACTACACAGAGAGAGCCACATTTCTACAACCGCCTCAGCGAAGCATTAACAATTCCAGGAACTCAAACATTTCTTGCATTCACCCTTATCGTTTCAGATAACACAAAAATCTTTCTCAAGATATTTTCGCATGCTCCAAGTTTATTACAACAGTTGAACACCAAACCCCCAAGAAACATTGTCATTACCAGTTGTTGGTGGATACATAACAAAACGTGGCTTGCATACATTTTGGGGAAAGATTAAGAGGAAGATGAACTAATAGTGACATTTCTTCATCCATGTGGACCAGCTACTTCTTTTCAATTCCCGGAAAAGCCAGATGTTATGTGGACTGGTGCAGTGGATTTCCTGTGTAAGGTGAACCCTGTGACACGAACAGGCCGAAAACATGCTTTGCCTGAAGATGACACTGTCAAAACGAACAGAGCCTCCACTGTCAATTCCAGTATAATATGTTGTGATAGACAAAGTTGTTCATAAATGCCATTTTGTAGACATTAGGTAACTAATTTATAAGAAATTTTATTTAGTGATTTCTTAATGTAAAATGTCTATTAAAATACTTTCTAACACAACATCAGGAACTTGAAAATTTTGCAAAATCTGGTCCCAAAATGAAACTTCTCAATGGACATTCTGAATGGAAATTTTGTTTTCAGTATTTTAAAAATGACATTTTTAGAAATTTAAAACTTATTTATAATTATTACAACGTTTAACATTTTAAGTGCCATCATATTACATATCAAATGGCATAAATAATAAATGACATCATTAAATTTTTAAAGAACGCAAAAATTATGTTTTTCATTCAGAACTATGTAGAAACTATAGGTATACTAAGTTTCATCAAAATCTAAGGGTGTCAGTCTTAATCAGTGTGTTGATTGGGTCAACAGAAACATCCGATCTCACGCGTCGGCTTTGACCCGTGACGTAAGGGTGTTGTGGTGTGTGACGTCATTACGGCGCGGAGTTTGGTTTGTGAGTGTGGCGTGTTTGTAGATGTTGCCTCGTTGACGTTACCTTAGTAGGAGTTTTAGGGCCTGTAATATATAGTTTACCTTTTTACTGTATTTTTGTTTTAACGTCGTCAATGAGGCTTTTATCAGTTTGCCATTAGATTGTTCAATCTTTATGGTCTATATGTTTTGTCGCTACTCGTTATGTCTAATGAATCAATATTGTTTTTTTCTTTTTTTTTGTTTCTTTTTTTTATCTTTTGATTGACCTACACATTGATCTGTAGCGTAGCCCTGAATACGAGGTTAGGTTGGGAGTTTTTTTTTGGCGGGGGGGGGGGGGGGTCAGGGGGGGGGCGCAGCCCCCCCTGCTTGGCCTTGAGTACCACCTGTTTATTATTATCTTTGTTTGCTATCAATGTTAGCAGATTGTTCTTGTGAAACCTTTGTGTGTGTTGTTTTTCTATGTGTTTTCGTCTTTGTGATACATATGCAACGTTTCTATGTCCGCCATATTGGAATTGTCGTTTCCGCTATATTTGTGACGTCATGGGTCAAAGCCGATGGGTTAGATCGGACGCTTCCGTATTTCCTGTTGATTTAATATGGAATTATCCATGTATCAAATCTAAACGAGGCTTAGAGTTAAATTCATTAACTATCAGTGTAACAACATTATGTGATTCACTGAGATATCTGGTCTTAAGAAGAGTAAGAAATTTTAATACTGTTGCTTTGTTCCACTATTATTTTGGAAACCTTCACAAATATTAGGCAGTGTATTAAGATGAGGCACTCCAAGGCACTGTGAACTTCTTATGAACTTTTAGGCACGTGGTGAAATTCAATATACACTACTACAGAATATGCTAAAAAAATCAGCGTCATATGTCTACTGATTCTGTTCACTCAACTGCTCACATATAAAAGTAATTTTACTTACTCATTTCAGTGTCAATAGAATGATACGCCGTAGTTTAAATGGATTTGATGGCGACCAAGTTTTGACTAAAGCAAACAGATTGAAATGGATGTAGGTTACTAGTAAGTTTTCCGAGATGAATAAGTTTGCATGAGAAGACTTGTGTGGAGAGTAGTATCACATCAGTATCTATATTGAAGAGCACAGCACTACCACCCTGATACGGTATAATGGAACGACGAAGGTACCTTCGATTTTTTTTTTTTTTTAAATCTGAAAACCATGTAAATGTGTAGCAGCTTCTGTACCCTTTCGGGAAACGATCGTCGTCTTTGGGAAAACAGAACACTTCACTTTAGGCCCATCAGCTTAGTCTCCTTTGCTCTACGGCACGGAGCAATTGTGCACCTTCTCGAGTAAATACGCACATCACTATTATAGTGACCTAACAGCCACAAACGTATGCCGGTATCCAGACTACACTTCTTACGCAAACATTCGCCCGTTGCCTGACATCGGACCATAGCTTATGGGCCTGAAGAAGGGACTCTAACCCAACGTTTCATTGTCCGGAATTTCTGCAAGAAAAAAAATACAAACAGCGTACGCGCATTTTTAAAAATACATCCACATATGTATATAGGGAGACACATGTATGAACTGTTACTTTCGGTAGTGGTCATCAAGTACCACGAGAATAACATGAAAAATCTAAGTTATGCTTTGATGCAGAGCGTCTGTTGACTATAACTTTACGCATTGAACTTCGTCTGGCGATACTACATTATAGTGGTGGGCAGGAAATCGCGTATCTGTTAGAAATCACAGTGACTGAGAAGTCACAGATATCACAGTAGCAACTTTACAGAATCTAACTGCGATTTCAGTCACAGTTAGCAGTCGCAAGTAGTATTTCACATTCAAAGACTTGAGCCATCTATTGGTCGAATTTAGCACTGCTTCCTGCGATTTCAGTGACAAGTCGCAACTAAGAGTCGCAAGTAGCATCTAAAAAGCGCGGTTAACAGTGGCATCTGTTGGCCAAAGTTCGTACTACGTCCATCTCTGCGGTACGCTATGGAGTCCAACTGCGATTTCCGTGACAAGTCGCAACTAAGAGTCGCAAGTAGCAACTAAAAAGCACAGTTAGCACTGCCATCTGTTGAGCAAAGTTCATACTACGCTATTCGCTACCGAGTCAAACTGCGATTTCTGTGACAAATCGCAACTAAGAGTCGCAAGTAGCAACTAAAAAGCGCAGTTAACATACTTTTCCTAGTGTCATCTGTTGACCGACGGACGTACTTCGTAATGAGAGCCTTGTGCCTCACGAGATCGATGTGCTATGTGTGCATATGAAGGGCTTATTTCAATAGTGGTACAAGTCCATTTTTGTTCATTTTGAGATACAGAGTCGTAAAGTTAAATGAGCGCTGAAAAATCTGCAGTTGAGATACCAGAAATATTCAAGCATATGGCTTCTTGCTAGAGATGAACCTTTATTTATGTTTGCTTGGATCATTAATTTCAGAAGCATTATAGACAGAAAAGTGGAGGTAATGGACTTGTACCACTATTGAAATAAGCCTTTCATATTATATGACGACATGCACATTCAGCATCAGTTATGGTTGGTCAAATACTGCTGTGACTCTGAATGTATTATATTAATAAGAAGCAACATTGCCTTTTTCTCCTGAAAATATCAAGTAACGTAACAAATGTGTTTGATTCTGCTTCCAATACGACAGTTTTGATTAATACTCCAGATGCCTACAGGACTTTGCAATGTTAACACAGCAGAACTCAGACATCTGTATAAGTGTAGAGAAATGAAAACAGTCATATGAATGCCTCACTTTTGTTCCGACACAGTTCAAGACTCGGGAGAAAAGTTTTACACATGGTGTTCTACATGGCAACTTCACACACAAGAACTTTTTGCCGACACTACTACCACCTACATAAGTAAGGTTTTCCTGTGTTACTTTCAAGTAATGCACTTAAGCTATTCCCGATTTAACTGGAAGATCTGTACTTCCCACTTTCACATCAAAAGCCTCAAAATGCATATTGTAGACGTCGGGATGTGTTACAGGTCAGTGTCACACCAAGATTGTGGAGAAAGGGGGGGGGGGGCGGCATGTCACTCTCCAACAAGTGTTTACCAATAAGTAAGTGGCGGAAAATTACGGGTATTGGACGGCTTAACATGTGGAAAATGAGATTTTTATTATTCACTCACTGTATTTAACATTTATTATGCCTTTAAAATCGCACAACAACTTCAATAAAACACAGTTTAATCATTCACACACTTATTTCACAATTATTTCACTTTTAAACAGCAAATCCTCTAAAAGCTGTCTTGAATCTTCACGAATCTCTCTCAACAGCCTTGATGTGGATAGATACGTACAGCAACCAGTAATCAGAGTCAGAACTGCGTCTGCAAAAACACAAGGATTATTAAACAATTTTTGCTGTCACTAATTACTAGCAATATAGTTGACAGAGTAGATTGCTAATATTTGCTATAATGAATGTCACATTTGCAAGAACGATCTCACTGAAGTAATTAAGTCCATCGAAACGCTTAGAAACTAACCTCTCGTCTGACGAAAACGGTCTAAAGACGTGGTGCCAAATTTCTTCAGATCTGCTGACAATGATATTTTGAGTTATCACTTTACTGAGTGACTGAAATGTAGTTCAGGTACCTGTGAACATAACAATATGTTAGAATTCATTTTCTAAACACGAACTATTACGGTACTGTACGGCTACTTACATATTAATTACACTATTAATATTTTCACAGTTGTTTCTTTAATACAAAATTAAAGTCAACGGAAGAAAACACGTAAAACATACTTGCCAGTGACAGGTTTGTTGCGATGCAATTTTCTGTGTTGACAGATGTAACTTTTTCATATGGTGGTAAGTCGCAGAAATCGCAGGAGTCACAGAAATCGCAGAAGTAGCAGAAGTCACAGAAATCGCAGAAGTAGCAGAAGTCACAGAAATCGCAGAAGTAGCAGAAGTCACAGAAATCGCAGAAGTAGCAGAAATCGCAGAAGTAGCAGAAATCGCAGAAGTCACAGAAGTCGCAGAAATCGCGGAAGTAGCAGAAATCGCAGAAATAGCAGTGGCGGAGGGATACACGACCTATGTTCCTTAACTGCGACTCTTAACTGCGACAAATCGCGGTTAAGAATAACAGATACTGAAAAGTAGCATTCACTGAAATCACTGATATCGGAAAATCGCAGTTTAGCCCATCACTACTACATTAGATTGCTTTTACCGCCACTCAGCTGCCTAGTGCCTTGTGATGCACAGAACACTTGCGATGCGCCCCTTCCCGTCAACATACGAGCGATATATCGCTAGTAATCTCGGCAATATCTCCCGCAATCGGTCGCTCACATCGACCCCACCACATGAACGGACAACTTCTCTGCTGCAGTCGGTCGCTTTCTTCGATCCCGCCATGGACGAATAATTTATCTCCCGCAGTCGTCCACTTTCTTCGCCGCAGCAACTATCCAGACACTGTAACTGAATCTAGTATTTTGTACACCACTATTTCGTAACGCTATGAAAGTAAATGTGATGTAATGTAATCCGAGGAAACGAACTGCTGTGTTTAATAGATGTGGTAGTATAAGTGCGTAAGTCGAGACGCTGGACAATCTTGGAGTTGTAATTTAACATAGTTGTTTTCGAACGCTCTTCTTAGGGATTGCATGAGCGACTGGACCTGCAAAAATGTGTAAGAGGTGTGTTTCTTATTCAGTTTTTACCTTTTTATGTTCACTTTATTGCGAATATTGTAAGACAGCCTATGCACATCAATTAAAATATGTAAACTATTTTGTTACTGTCTTTGTACAACACGGACCACGGATATATATTATTCACTCAGACTCCATTCTCTTAGATAACACCGGGGGACTGATGACCTTCGCTGTTTAGTCCCCCTTACACATCCCAACAACCACCACCATCTTAGATAACACCTATTCTGCTTATAATTCTGCTTGCTAACCTTTAAATAAACATCTCCGGCAGTAATTCGTTATGAATACCGCCCTTTGATTGTGGCTTTCGTCATTAATCGAAGTGTTAGGGTTTTGCAGGTGCCAGCAGCAGTGGATCCAGTCAGCAGAATCAGCAGTAGCGGTTCCAGCCAACAGCAGCACCGGCAGCGGCGATCCTGCCAGCCAGCCAGCGTTCCTGCCAGCCAGCCAGAGTTCCTGCCTTGCGGTCGCTCCCTGCCAGCGGCAGTAGAGTGAGGCTTCGGCCCCAATCGGCTTTTCATCGTCTGCCTTCCTCTGTTTTTCGTCCACCTTGTAAGTCCATTGTTCTCTTCTGTCGTTTTTGTCCTGTCCTGTGCCTTTTTTCCTCTCATCATGTTGACTCCCACCACCATTACCACTGCCACCACTACTGCCATAGTCTACACGTCCCCATCCGCCGCTACCACCACCACCACCATCACGTGGTGTGCCCAATCTCCTCCCCCACATTCCATGCCCCTGCTCTCAATCTCCCTGCTCCTTCGCTTTTTGTAGCCCTTCCCCGGCTCCTTCCTCCCGCGCCTCCTCCTCTGACCCCTTCCCTCCACTCCCGCCCTCTGCTCCTTCCATTTCTGCGGCCCTTGCTGGAGTGGTGGCCTGGAGGGCCACAGCCCACGCCCCGCACTCGCCTTCACCATCGTTGTCATCCTCATCATCGCCGTCGCCTTCAACATCGCCATCTCCGGCACCGGCTCCAGCATCCACGCCGGGACCTGCCACTTCCCGCCATCTTCCCATTGCCCCTGTCCCCCACACATCCTCTCACCCTTCCATCGTCATCAAACGCCCCAGTGGCACCCCTGCCTTCTCTGCTCCCCATCCTCCTTCCCCCCCCCCCCAGGATGCCGTGGATGTCTCCCCGCCTGTCCCTGCTCCCTCCTTCTCCTTCCCCTCCTCCTACAGATACCTCCTCTCCCGTCCTGATCCCTCCCTTCTCGAGGCCCAGAACCTCAATCTCTTCTTCCGCCAACACTTTCCCGCTGCCCCCATCTCCCTCCTCACTCATCGCCTTGACTACTTCCTCATCTTCTCCCGCAGCCCTACCCTTCACACTGACATCCTTTCCCACATCCCCATCACCCGCTTTGGCCCCTGCACCTTCCCAGTCTCCCTCCCGCCAACCCCAACCCCCGCCCGCCGACCCTCACCGCCTTGATCACTCGGCTTAGTCCAACGATCATGGAGGATGAGGTCTTGGCGGAGCTCAAGGTGCATCCCTCGTTGGAAGTACGGTCGGTCCGCCGCATTTTCATCTCAGCCGGCCCCACCCGCCTTATTTGGGTTATTTCGGAACACACCCCCTCCATAGACCGTCTCCTGAAGGAGGGTGCCCTCCTCTTCAACCAATGCTACAAAGTCGACCCCTCCCGTTCCCCTCCTCAGTCCCTCCGCTGCCAGAGGTGTCTGCACTATAACACGCATACAACATCTGAGTGCCGCGAGGCCCCCATCTGCCCGCACTGTAAGCAAGCGCATTTCCTCCGGCAGTGCCCCAACCTCCAGTCCCCTCCCTCCTGTAACACCTGTAATCTCCCACATCCCACGTACTCCCAAAAATGTAAGGCCCGACCCCCTCCCACCACTCCTGAACTCACTCTCCCTGTCCGCCCTCTTGACGCCCCCACCGCTCCTGGCAATTCCCTTCGTCCCCCCCCCCCCAACGCTGAGGACATCATCAGGTTCCTCAGCATCGTTCTCCAAAATGTCCACCCTTTCCAGTGCCCTCACACCCTCCAGCAGATATCCCTTGCTGCCCGTTCCATTTTCCACCTCAAAATGTATGCCACCTACTCCCTCAACTAGGCACATTTCACCTTCTCCCATCTCGACACCCTCGTCTAAATCCCTGTCATGGCGCGACAGCACCGTATCCTGTTCAACAACATCCGTTCCCATCCCGCCAACAAGAACCTCTTCATGCACACCCTCACCACCCACCTCGTGGATGCCTTCCTCCTCAATGAAACCTTTCTTCACCCCCACCACACCATACACACCTTGCCCTACCTCCTTCACCGCTCCGATAATCTCTTCCCGATAGCACGTGGCGGAGTTGCCATTGGTCACCACCACCAGATCCCAGTTCGGCACCAACCTCTCCTTCCCGACCCTACCGAACACCTGATCCTTAGTCTCTTCTTCCCTGGCCTTACCATCACCTGTGCCACCATCTATGTCCACCCTAACACCCCTATTCCTTTTGACTTCCTCTCCCACATTGACCGTACCTTCTCCTCCTACGTGACCGACGCCGACCTCAACGTCCATAGCCGTTCCGCCACCCAGTTACAGCGGTGGCATCGGTTTCTCTCCTCCCTCCAAGGCGACCTCGTCCCTATTCCCCAGCACACCCGCCCTGAATCCAACTCCACTCCTGGTGTCATCCTCTCCTCCCCTAACCTCCTTGGCCGCATAGCCAACTTCTGTTTTCCTTCTGTAGTATACAAGCTATGCCTGCAAGTTGCAAACTATTTGAGCCTAATAAATGTCATTTTCGTACAAATGCGGACTCCAGCATCCACATACATAAGCTACACCTACTGCATAGTGCATGTGCACTTTGCGCGTCAAAGCAATTGAGAATTGCCTTGCGAAGATCACAATTAGAGTCGCGACTCAAATTGACTTGAAGTGACGTGACGATCAGTGTGAATTGGCCTTAAATTCCACTACTTGAAATGCTCTGTGGGATGTTTTGACATTATGTGACGTGGTATGATGTGACAAGTGTGAATTGGCCTTCACAATTGGCTCAAATGGCTCTGAGCACTATGGGACTCAACTGCTGAGGTTATTAGTCCCCTAGAACTTAGAACTAGTTAAACCTAACTAACCTAAGGACATCACAAACATCCATGCCCGAGGCAGGATTCGAACCTGCGACCGTAGCGGTCCTGCAGTTCCAGACTGCAGCGCCTTTAACCGCACGGCCACTTCGGCCGGCCCTTCACAATTCATTTGTTTTGTATATACGCTGACCGTCACGCCAAAACATTCTGAAATGTTTCAAATGGCGACATCCACATTGGCCGGCCTGTCCTGTCATGTAACTGGCAAGGTTCCTCGGGGAGAAAGTTTTGATGGATGGTGTTATCCCAAGTTCATAACCTCCCAATACATGGCCATGCACAGATCTCCATATTTCGTTTCATCGTGTTTTCCGTTGTTGATATTAGTTGTGTAATGTTATTTATTTGTTATAAATTATTTAGTTTTGTTATTTCTTTCGTTAAAATTTTTAAGCAGTTACGAAATGTTAGTTGAAACAGTAAGGTAGCAATCATAATTGTACGACATGTGCATAATAAATTACTTGCCCGTTACTACATGTATGAAGTGGATTATTGTACATAACGGTACCGTATTGAAATGGATTGCAATATGGCTGCAACTTGAAGTCAAAAAAGTACTCTGTGTAGAATTTGATTGATTAGCAGGTGGACTAGCGTTTCATGAAGAAATGGACAAACTTTTAAGACATTGCACCTTGTTTGTTTAAATATGTTTTTGTAGCAGGCTTATTTTTTGTTAAGCAATTCCCTGGATTGTGTGTGAAGCAGTTTTGCAAGCATTATTTTGTCAATATTTGTGATTTCACTAGCTAAACACAGCACAAATAATGCACTTCAACTATTAAATAGCCAGATGCGAGGTGTAAAGAAAACCTTTACATCTTGAAGAGTCAAGGTATCGAGGGAAATTTTACTACTGCACAAAAATTGCACTGGACTGGCTACTAAACCTTAAAGAGAATCATTGTAACACTGGGTTCCTTTTAGTAATTCTGGATACAATTTAACACAGCAAATAAAAAAGCTATAAGCTCCGACTTTCTAAAATATTAAATTGAGATTTCTGTTCCTCGAGCTCCTTATATGGTGTGTGAAATTACCCTTTTGTATTACGTAATTGCATTTTTCGAATCCACTCTCTTTTTTATGATGTTTTTCACGTTTGTCTTCCTTACCTACTGTACAAGCTATCCCTGGCATCTGCAAACCATTTGAGTCCAATAAATGCCATTTTCATACAAATATGCACTCCAGAATCCATGTATGTAAGCTACCGCATTACACATGTCCATTTCGCGCATAAAAACAGTTGAACATCATCTAAACTGATACTCTGCAAATCACACTTAAGTGCCTGGCAGAGGGTGCATCGAACCACCTTCACAATAATTCTGTTATTCCACTCTCGAACAGCGAAGACCGTAATTTCCGCGCAAAAAGAATTTAAGAAAACGGTGAGAGAAGCCATTACAATGCGGTGACGGCCGGTGTCAGTTGCCTTAATACCTTGCAGTAGAGATGGGCGAACTGAAGCACGTAACTGTTCCGAAACAAATGAAACACTACAATGTAATGTTCCGATACGCTGTTTCGAAACAGTGAAACAGTTTGTGTTTTGTAATCTAATAAACCTACACATTTTATCATCTTGAAAGTCTACCGTATAAATATGTCCATATAAACACAAACGAAGTGCGAGAGCGCTAATCATGTCGCAGAAAGTGTGAAACTATCACTTAGGCGTCTTGGCAGTTTCGTATTTCCTGCAGCAAATGCGCTGCTTTCGTGTCCCGTGACTTTCATACTTTTCAATTGGCTGAGGACAGCCATAGCTGAAGACAGAAGAACCACCACGAACGGAACTGGAGGTGGGAGCAAACTGCAGAAACAACGGATATGCTACTGGGATTCCTACATTCCGTTTGTATTGGTAATATACCCATCCTGCTCATTTACATGCACACAAAGCGAATCATGGCGGATAATAAACACAGTGACTATAGACTCACAAATAGCGCCAAATAATTCGAATAAATAACAAAATATAACAGAAAAAAATTTTGTCTTTCAAGGTGTTTCGAACCGTTACTATAAGTTCACCATGCTTCCCAGCCCTTCCCGTACACCATTACACTATCAGTGATTTGTCAAACAGATTGCTTGCAATTATACCTACATCAAATTTATGTATATGTCTAATAACTGTCACTTTACGCCTTTTTTTTATTCAAAATGTTGTAGGCTTACTTGCGTTTTTTAATATGATTACTGTACATGAACAGAGAAGCGTATGTTATAAAAAAGTGTAATTTAACTGAATGATTTTCACATATTTATTAGTTTGAATGTGAATAGTATGCATTGTTTTATTGTTTGGTTAGTGTTTATAAAGCAGATGTTACGCCATTTCGAAACAGGACAGTCAGCTAGAAACGAAGCTTTATTTTCGGATATCTTAAGCTTCATGTTATTGCTTGTCAAAAAGATTTCGACACTCTTGAAAGAGTTTCATGAAGTGGTATGTTGTGTTTCAGCACCTGTGCCGAGCCCGAATCTCGTCCGACACAGAGTGGAATGAAACATCCCTGTTTCGATACAATTAGTCCGTTCCAGGCACAGGTGGACTGAAACAGCCTTACTTTGAAACAACGATACAGTTTCTGTGTCTGGCTCGAGATCGAATCTGGTCCGAGACAGGGGCCGAATGAAACACCACTGTTTCGAAATAGTGTACCACAACCGTCCCGAAACACTGAAACAGTTCCACGTATCGATACACTGTATCGAAACATAGAAACAGTGGCCAAGTCTACCTTGCAGGCATACATGTCGACTGTATGGTCGACACCGTTCGACTTAAATAGTTCTCGGTCTCCGAAAAATCGATTCGATCATAGCACAACATCCAAGGCCCAAGCACAACAAATCGGGTATGCGGGTATGGAAAGGGGCATGAAGAGTAAGAGGTTGAGTTGTGTTTGTTTACAGCATTCTGTGGGAGGCAGTGTTTGATACGAACAGGTTACAGTACACAGAAGGAAGAATCAGTGTGTGTAATAGTTGTTTCATATCATGTCGAACTCTCATTTATTTTTGCCTTCGGGTTTTCCGAGAGCACCATTAGGAAATGGTTTGGGCAGATACATTTGTCAGTTGCAACGAATAACTATAAAATTTTGCAAAAACCATGGAGCAAGTAGAGGCGTCAGGTAAGTTATAAGGTAGTACTCTAGAAACCAATGTTTTTATTACGCTTCTTACCATTGCTTTTTGAAATCTTTTAGGGAATTCATTGAATGCGACCTGATTGATTTTGCACGTAAGAACCCTCAAACCGTAGTGTACGTAAAGCCCCGTCGACATCGATCACCTGTCATCAAGGCGGAATACCGTACGTTTTTCATTTTGCAACAAAATACTCTTTGTCTTGTTAAAGTTGTCGTTATTTAAGGATTTAAAGATTTTTGTTTCAGTGAACGGAGAAAATCATCACATGAGTGTTCATAACTTTACATTAGATGAGATTCGCAAGTGGATATCGGTTTTATGCACGCAGAACCAAGGGTCATTCGTACGTTATCGCAAAATGTGGCACACAGATCATCCTTCCATACAAGGTGTGTGGAACCCTTTCACTCACAGGCAGCCAGAACTGAATAAATCCACGTTCCCACAGGTGAGATAAAACGCCAAATACAAATTTGCATAATGAGAGAGCTTTTTTGATATAGTTCTAGTTGACAGTAACAGAAATTGTATAATAATGTGTGGCCGCTAGCAACCAGCAGTCATTTGCACAAGCAGTAGTACTGCAAAGAAATTATGAAGTGTGCTGGGACGAAAATTATTAAGTAATTGTCATTAAATCTAACCTAACATTTGTACATGTGTTGCAGGAAGATGTTTTGCAAAGACGACAGTTTTATTCAGCACTTCTATTTCAGCCTTATGTAGCAAGTCAGGAAAACTTTGAATGTTTAATTTCGTGTTTTGTGACAAGTATATGTTTTTGTTAGCTACACGAGAATGTTGCACAGAAACATTGGGGAGACCTATACATGAAGTAGATCATACATCATATTCCCATGATATAATTCAATGTGTCATTGATTTTATTTGGTTCTACAAGCTTTCAAACTCATTAAGAACATTAGGAGATTTTATTTTTAGTGACCAATTGAATGCAATACAAAACTGTGCTCAAGGGAAGACAGCACTTGTTCATTTTCAAGTGTTATGCAAAGTACAAACCGTGACAAATGTGTGCAGAACAAAGGGTTAAGAGGAAATACGGAAGCGTCCGATCCCGCCCGACTGCTTTGACCCATGACGTCACAAATATGGCGGAAACGACCATAAACCACGATTCCAATATGGCGCATATAAAGTCGGTACGTACACATTATGAGAACGAAAATACATCGAAAAACAAACACACACACTTTCCACAAAAATCCTAATGACACTAATGGGACAAGCGCGGGAAATGGGGTGTTTTTGGGTGGGGGCAAACTAAATATAAACAAATTTAGACACCCACCCCCATACAAACCATACAAAACGACGAAAAAAACCATCATCACAAAACTCCACAAATACCACTAAACACAATATCATCTGCAATCGGACACTTCCCTTGACCTATATAGCTCAACAGCAGCTCCCGATCCCATAAGTTAGGATCAAACAGTTCCCTTGGCCTATATAGCTCAAAAACATCTCTCGATACCAGTATCAACATACACAGCCACACATTGGGATCGAACTCTTCCCTTGACCTGCGCACTGGTAATTTTATCCGTCGTATCCATTCGTGAACATAAACAACAACAGATTAATTTTACTAAAATTACCACACGATGTACAGCGAACAACACTAAATTAACCTTCACACAAATCGTTAACTCACTGAAATGAATTACACTACAAACACAGCCGACACTCGAACAATTCTGGATAATGAGCAAAGGCAAACTGAGCCCATTACACCACACAAACGAAAACCCTGAACATACCACCAGAGAGTACAACAAACCACAACACGACAACATCTACAAACACGCCACACTCACAAACCTAACTCCGTGCCGTCATGACGTCACACACGACAACACCCTTACGTCATGGGTCAAAGCAGACGCATGTGATCGGACGCTTCTGTCAACCCGGGTTAAGACTAAGTGTTTTGGAAGAACCTCTGGCAGTGCAAAACTTGTGGCAAAATAGCACAAAAGTTGCTATGTAGAAAATAAAAGCAAAAACTATACGAGAAGAGTTGGAATGTCAGAAAACATTCCTCGAGTAAAGAAAGGCCTGGAACAGTGTGGAGTTCTTCCAGTGTTCTCAGAGTGAAATGGAATCTGGCCTTTCGGATCCTCAGTTTTTCATTTTTTCAGATGAGGTGTGTTTTGTCCCATCAGGGTACGTGAACATGCAGAGCATATGTTGTAGTGCAAAAAACTCTGTCAGTACTTTCAAGCGTCATTGCACAGTCTTAAGATTGGTGTTTGGTGCACAATATCTGGTGTCCGCATTGTAGCAAGATTCTTTCTTGAAATCATTAATGTCAACTGGTGTGTCAAGAATCAATTTAATTCATATGTGGATCAACTCACAGCAGATGAACAACTGTGTGGACATTTTCAACAAGAGAAAGCAACAGTGCTCACCACTTTGACAACTTAGACACAACTGCATGAGGTGTTTAGTGAGGAGAGGACAATCAGCAGAGGCAGTACAATCTTATGGTCACCTTGATCACATGATCGGCCTGGAGATTTTTACCTGTGGGGCCAATTGAAGGGTCAGGTGTACTCAAATAATCTGCACATGCTGGAAGAGCTACAGCAGCACATTGAAAATGTTACTGTTACTGTTACTGTCCCTCGGGCAAAGCTACTCTTCTTATTACCCAGGTTGATAAATTGAGCACAGTGTTGCATCAGTGTCAACAATGGACTTTCCCAGTGTCTACTGTGATGTTCATAAAGTGTTAGTCCCACATCAGTCTTGTTATAAATATTTTCTGGGCCAATTTTATTTTGGTTTCTTCTACTGTTGGACTCCCTTACAGTGTTAAGGCACTTTTAAACATCATAATCCAAGTCGAACAGAGGGAGAAATAAATGAAATATTGGAAAGTATTGATTATTGGTTCTTGACAACGTTATTAATAGAAGGTTGTCCCAAAGCAAAATGAGTCGTGACTGACTGCCCCAGTGATGTCACTATAGGAGTAAAGCAGGGAAGTGGTTGGCACAGATAGCAATTTGTAAACGCAAATAACTGCTTATAACTGCAATAAATTTTCAGAAAATTGTTTAAGGCAGTTGATAACCTGTTTAGATGTTTTGTATTGGCTGAAATGTGTCACTGCTGTAATTATCATTTTTGTGCTGCTGCTTGCATTTGCAATGTCATATTTAGGAAGCGCACATAAATGAAAAGTTTGTTTCTGATTTACAGTTTTATAATTGCTGATAACAATCGGTATATTTCCTTTGTACAGCATTGCAGATTATCACTGTGGCTTTTTTCCCCCCTCAAAACTTACAAATCATTACATTGAAGTTATTTTATGTAACTAGTCATCTGTCTGAACTGTAAACCCATTGCAATATAGGACTTTGGACATAAACAAATTTTCCAGACTTACTGTAGCAGTAGTTGTTGTAGTAGGCTGTTAAGTGTGTCACTGTAGTTGTTTGCACAATACAATGTGTAGCCAGCCAAGTAGAGGAGCAGTCAGCATCATATTTCACAGTAGATTCCTCTGGTGAAGTTTAAAGAGGAAAGTTAATATCGTGCAGCTCACTTTCACCATGTGTTATTTCCAGTGTTTTTCCCATGTTGGGCAAAATAGCTCCAAATATATGTGGTTTCAAAAATCCTTACCTATTGTCTGCCTCCACTGAAGTTTCATTTGACAGCGGAATATCATCATCGTTGTGCCCCAAGTGTAGCAGCCATTGTCAATGTTTTGTTTCTGTTGGCGAAGGAATTAAGTGGCAGTGATTGATTCCTCATATCTGTGAGGAAAATATTCTTTTGTATAACAGATTTTGTAACAGTGTCATGACTCAGATGTACAATTGCCATACATGACGCTAAGAGACACTTTCTTTAACATGACAAGTACACTAAAACAAGTCACGCTTACTAATCACTGTGCATATTTCATGTGGTTAGTGAAGTGTTTAATTGTGCTCACCAAGATCCAGAATGTGCCTCTTACTGATAGCTATGACAATGTGACATTCCTGACACTGGACATTATTGCAACTATTGCAGTGGACACGTGTTACTCGTTGGTAATGTTCCAAGTATTAAACAGCACAGCTTATTCAATTAGTAATTGCAATGGCTATTGGTTACGTTTGTCATTTGAAGATGTTAATTTAGAATGATGTGTGTTGTGGGATAATAACCATACCTGAAATATTGGAATGTTGATCTTTGCTAATATTTACATTACTCAGCTGTGGACACACAAAATAATAAAGATTATCTTCTATGGAGCAGATAATAGAATTCCACTGTTCAGCATTATCTGTGAATCAAAATTATGGTAGACTGCTTGCTTCCACCCTATAAACAAACAGCATACCATTACAAATAACACATTAGTATGCCATCCTACAACACAATCTTCAACGGAATATTATGTACACTGTTGACTACATTTATTTTGACAGTGAAGGTGACTAGCCTTTCATTGGCTGCAAAACATCTGCAAGCACACCAGGAAAGCATGTGAAACAGTGTAAGCTCAATGTTTCCAGTATTGATAATCCTGAAAGTGGGAAACCAACCTTGTTTCTTAATCCTTGAGTGGGTGCACTGTCTTTCACAACGAGTGGGCGTACCGTGTACTTTGAATATTTGCAAAGAATCACTTTCTTTATGTTACCAAAGTAAACATTGTACGAGCAAAATCGCAGTTTACTTAGTATAATTAGACAACAATAAAACAAACTTACGTAATATGAGCTAAAGCACTGTCTAATTAAGCAATAACAAAATAAACTTTCATTATACCACTCTGTTGCCATGGACAGATGTTACCTGTCAGTAATGACCCAAGTATTAAACAGTGCAGCTGCATCACATTCCTGCCAATCGCTTATTCAATTGGTAATTATCTTGTAGACAACTGCCTAATTGTGGGATTGTGCTGCTAACTCATAAACTGGTAATTTTCTTTCGGATCGTAAATTTTTTTTCTTACCTAGTTCACTGTTTATTTTATATTAGTGCTGCTCACTTGGACATACGACAACACAATTTATCACTGTTAGCTGAAGCGGTAATGAAGGAATTGGTATGGGCTGACAATTGTGGAACAATAATGGAATGGGGCGAAGCAGTTTTATGTGCAGTTGGAGCATTTTATACATAGGTGCACCTGCTCAAGGGTTAAAAACAAATAGCGCTTCCTGGATACAGTACAAAGCCTAACCACTATACAGTTTCTTCTCTGGCCACTTTACTTGTTTCTTTCCACTCAATAAACAGTTTATCTGTGTATAGGAAACTCCTGTTTATCCGAAATCCGCTTTATCCGAACAAATTTTTCTGATTTTCGCGGCTTACATTGATGCTGTCTGATGTATCACGCAGCTTCACTTTTGGCTAGCTAGACTGACACTTGACAAGTTTCAACTTGTCTGCACCTGGAGCCATGATTTCGCTGCTGTTTTTCGGCAGTCACTGCTAATCAGTGCACTAACCCGTGTCAAAAGTATGAGTGTTGTCAATTTGTGCATGTGTTGGTTGAAGTTTTAGCATGTTTCTTGTTCGTATTGCTTGATTTCATGCCATTGCCATCTATTGGAACTCCTTGGAAGTACAGTAGGGACATTATTGCTCTAGGCAGTGGGAAATGCCCTGTTGAAACCAACAGTGGGAGTGTGGCGCCAAACACTTTCCGCCTGTTATTGGTACGTCAAACGAAGCAGAGTCTTTAACAATTTGACAGTGAATGTACAACACACTGTTGTGTTGCTGCGTTGGCTTGGGTAGGACAGGGGAGAGGGGTTAGATGTGTCGAATCTGTAATTCAGTGGCTGCCACAGCCTGGTTTCAAAAGTCAGAAGCTTTACTTAGTGCATCTCAAGGGTTGTCAAGTAGTCCGCTTGTGTGCTTTCGATTCAACGTTTCGTGCTCGTGCTACATGCTTCAAAATGTCCAGAACCAAAAAAGAATCAGTCAAGTATTGGTAAAAAAAAAAAAAAAGCTGAATGTGACTACGGGTGTGAAGCGAAAAAAGAATGTGATCTCATTGGAACAAAAACTTTACGCTTTGCAGAGAATTGATGCTGGTGAGCCACCCACAAAAGTTGCTGCGGATTTGAACATCGGTAGGAGTACGATTACTGATTGGAAGACAAATCATTTAGAAATTGAAAACTTTTGTTCCATCCAAGTGTCAGGCAGTGCAGTGAAGTCTCGAAAAACAGTGAGAAAAGGTGCACATCCTCAGTTGGAAGAGGCCTTATTTTTGTGGCACGAACAAGTAAGAGCCAAAGGTATGCCAGTTTCAGGTCCTCTACTTTGTCAAAAAGTGATGACTTTTTTATGAGCTGGTTGAAGGAAAGGAGAAAGGATTCTTTGGAAGTGATGGCTGGCTGGATCGGTTCAAGAAGCGACATGGTATTCGTGAAATTGCCATCAGCAATTAATCATTATCCGTGGACGAAGCCACTATCGCTGATTTTAAGAAGAAACTGCACACAATCATTGACAAAGGAGGTTATCCTGGCGATCAGCGATCAACTTTATAATTATGATGAAACTGGGTTGCATTACAAAATGTTGGCAACAAAAACCCTTGCCTCTAAACAAGAAAAAAGACATCTGGATATAAATAAAGCAAAGAAAGGGTTACTGCCCTCACATGCAGTAATGCCACTGGCAAACATAAATTGTGCCTTGCTTTAATTGGCAAATCCAAAAAACCAAGAGCATTTAGATTGCATCCAGCTGATAAACCTTTTCCATTTGGGTACGTGAATCAGTCTTAGGGCATGGATAAATGGTGCCATCTTCAAAGAGTGGTTCCAGGCAGAGTTTGTTCCAGCTGTAGGAAAATACATGGAGGAAAATGGACTTCCTCAAAAAGCGCTATTTCTTGTGGACTATGCTCCATCTCACCCAGATGATCTACAAGATGGGATATCAAAGCGTGTTTCTCCCATCAATCGTCACGTCTCTATGTCAACTGATGGACCAAGATGTTCATGAGGCGATGAAAAAAACATTACAGACGCAGGCTGCTGGAATACTTAATCGATGCGATTGATGCTGAAGAAGCTCTTAAAAAAATCGATGTTTTAGGTGTCATTCATTGGATTGATGAAGCTTGGAATCTAACTCTTCCAATTTCTCTCAGTAGGTCTTGGAAAAACTCTTAGATCATAAGGCAGCTCATCAGTGTTGGGAAGAAGAAGGCAACATCGAAGCTGTAGCTGGCATGCCAGAAATAGATGAAAATGACGTAATTGTGGTAAATTTACTGGAGAAGCTACTGGGTTGTGAAGAAGCAAACTTCGAAGATGTTGAAGAGTGGCTGGAAAACGACTTTTTTGATTTGGCTGAGGAAGAAATCGTCCAAATTGTGACCAATAAGGAAGTGTCAGAAAAATATGTCTCTGATGACAAAGCAGAGAAAAAGATTCCTCACACAGTCAGATACGAAGTGGTCCAAATCGCTCTGGAGCACATCAGCCAGCAGGAGGAGGCGACTTTATCGAAATGTTTCCAGCGTTGGAGATATATTACTGCAACAAAAGTTTCTCAAGCCAAAAAAACAAAAAACCATTACGAACTTTTTTACCAAAAAATAAATTCTAATGAAGCGTCCTAGAACTTCAAGGACCATACGTTAGTTTTTTGTTTTTTTACTTTAAAGGTCTTCTAGACAAACTTTTCATTCCATTGAGTAAGCTGTAGATTTGTTTCATAATTTTGTACAGTAGTTTATTTTTCACTCAAAAGAGTAGGTAATAAAATTAAAACTCCTGTTTTTTCCATGCTGCCATATAAGGTGGATTTTTTCTACAAGGACACAAAATAAACTAGCTTTGTTGTTCAGCATTTAAAAACTTTCGAGTTTTCAATCATACTTTGGCGCCCTTTTAACACGCCGACACAATTGTTTTCAGTCAAAAACTTTCAGGCTTATTCACAACCATATCAATAACATTCTACCATACCCTACACACAATTTACGATCATATTTCGCCGTTTTGACCCAATTCTGGGTGTTTCACGTGTAAAAATTGGGACTTGGTTTATGCGAAATTTTCATTATCTGATACGGCAGCCGTCCTGATCATTTCGCATAAACGGGAGTTTACTATATCTCGAAAATAGTTTGCTTAAAATTTCAATCGCTCTCTCCTGCTCTTGCTTCTTTCAACACAATACTTTACTTTAATTTTTATGTACTTTTCACTGTACCTCACAGCTAGTCTGTGATTTCTTTATTCTGATTCTTCTGTGCAATTGACCGTCCTCTGTAGCTCATTGCACTTGGTAGAGCACTTGCCCGTGAAAGGCAAAGGTCCCGAGTTCAAGTCTCGGTCCGGCACACAGTTTTAATCTGCCAGGAAGTTTCATATCAGCACACACTCCGCTGTAGAGTGAAAATTTCATTCTAGAAATAGATTGTCTCTTCTCCCAGTGGGACAAATGTCTTAATGCATTTGGTTATTATTCTTGAATGGAACCACTCCATGATCCCATTTTGGCTGGTGTTATTTTACATTTGACTGCCCCTTGTGCATGGCGATTAAGAGCAGTCCTTTGCACATTCCTGGGGCATGGCTGATGATACCCTTGTTCTGAAGAACAGTTGCCGTCAAGGACAATGTTCTGGATTCCATTACCTAAGAAGTCTTCAAGTCACTCATATCTTGGCACTTATTCCATATGCTTGTACCTATGTTAACAGTCTGCAGTGGGGCACCATGTCAAACACTTCCTGGAAATCTGGAATCTGCCTGTTGCCCTTCATCCATGGTGTGCAGGATGCCATGTGAGAAAATGACAAGCTATTTTGCATGAGCAGTGCTTTCTACAGCCATACTAATTTGTTCATAGAAGCTTTTCTGTCTCAAGGAAATTTATTATATCTAAACTGAGAATATGTTCAAGAATTCTGCAGCAAATGGATGTTAAGGATATTGATCTGTAATTATGCAAATCCGTTCTTTCACTCTTCATATATACAGGAGTTACTTAGGCTTATTTACAGTTTCTTTGGACTTTGTGCTAGGTGAGACAAATTCACGTTAAGTAAACAGCCAGTGCCACAGTGTACTTCTTTTAAGACCCAACTAATATTCCATCTGCATCTGTTGACTTTTATTTTCAACTCTTTCAGTTGCTTCTCTACTCCAGGAAGACATTTTACTATATCGCCTATTTGGCGGTCTGTGCTACAGTCAAGTGATGGTATGTTTGGATGATCCTACTAATTCTTGCCTGTCGACACTGGCACATTCTTTTTTGAACCAAGAGTGCAACAATCTCTGCTTCCTCATCATTTTCCGAATTTTATTATTGGAAACCATTGTCGGTCTGTTTATACCATTTTATTTGGCACATATTACCCACGGCATGTTTACAATCATTTTAAAGTGTGTCTAAGTAGGGTGCTAACGACTACTTATCTGCTCTTTATAACATAAAACTCTCCTAGCCTTCTTGATGAATTTATTAACTTTAGTAACCATCATTACTTTGATGACATCTTGATCTGTAATCCCTCTCTCTATACTGACACTGTCATGCCATTTGGATAATTTTGTGAGGTAGTTCCAGAAATAAACATAAAGTATTCATTGTACAGAAATTAGCTGTTACGATACCTTGGGTCCATCCTCAAACTTCATGTAGGCAATTATTTAAAAAATTAGGCCTACCACCAACAGACCACGATACATTTGCTCATTTTTTAAGTTTTTGAGAAGATTATTTCACAGTTTGAAAATAGTAGTATTCATAAATATAACACTAGAAACAAAGATAGCTAGCTACCACTATCCAACTCTTGACCATACTAGGGGGAAAAAAATATGCATCCATAAAAAGAACCACCTTTGTGAATTAAAAGTCCTGGCAGATAATGGAAGTTTTAAAAACAAATTTAAGTTCTGCTTTTAACTGCTTCTACTCAATACATAGTATATCCAGAATGAATTTTCTCCTTGCAGGGGAGTGTGCACAAGTTTTAAATTTCCTAACTGTTTAAAACAGTGTGCCAGACTGGGACTCAAACCAGCACACTGTTTTCATCTGCCGGGAAGTTTTAGATAGTTTCTGTTTGTTTTTGGGTTTCATTTATCATATTTTGCTATAGAGTCAGATTAAAGAAAGAATCCAGTTATGTAACTATCAAGCATGTAGCCCCATTTTTACAGAGAGAATGTATCATATTTGTAAAATTACAATCAATTTTAGTAGCCACAGAATATGTAAAATTATGAAGCAAACTTCAAAGAATCTTAACTGGGTAGTCTACCATCTCTGATGTATTTTGGGATAATGGCTGTGTTGTGAAACACTGTGAATTAGAAGTAGAGCTGTAGCATACGAATTGTAATGTAACAACTGCATATAATAATTTGACTGGACTGATAAAAAATCTACTCACCAAGTGGCGGCAGAACACACATGTAACAGAAGGTTGTAATTAGGCAAGCTTTCGGAGCCAGTGGCTCCTTCTGGCAGAGGGGTTGAAGGGGAAAGAAGAGGGGTGAAAGAAAAGGACTGGAGAAGTCTAGGAAAAGGGATAAATTTTGGGAAAGCATCCTCAAACTGCAGGCCAGAAGAGACTTACCACATGGGATGAGAAGGAAAGACTGATAGTAGGGGACTGCATTGGATGAGATTTGAAAACATGAGAGCTTAAAGATGGTAGACAATGTAATAAGCGGGACAGAGATTACTGATTAAACATCATGCATAAATTAATAAGAATGAAAAGGAAAGTGCATTGTACGTAACAGAGATGGGAGGGGGAGGTGAAAAATAGACAGGTAAGACAATGAAAGAGCACAAAACTAAAACGGAGTGAAGAAAAGAGTAGCTGATGTGAACAAATGCTGAGATGGAAGAAATTAACATAAATTAAGGCCAGCTGTGTGGCAAGAACCAAGAACATGTTGTAGTGCTAGTTCCCACCCGCTGAGTTCTGAGAAACTGGTGTCTGGGGAAGGCATCCAGATGGCACTATGATGAAACAGGCACTGAGGTCACAATTGTCATGTTGTAGGGCATGCTCTGCAACAGGATACTGTGTGTTGCCACAATGCACCCATTGCATATGCCCATCAATTCTAATTGGTAATTTGTTGGTAGTCATGCCAATGTAAAATGTTGAACACTGTTTACATAACAGCTGGTATATGATGTGTCGTACACCCATTCATCCAAAAGAAGGGAGAGGCAAGTCCTCCTGGTAATAAGAATACTTTGGGCTGCAGTAACAGGTCTCATGGAGTCATGAATAACCATGAGTTTCTGGTGATAAAGAGGAAGGAAGGGGACATTTGAAATAGCATCCCCCTTTTATATCCATAAGGATTTGGAAGGCCTTTCTGGAACATTGTTAATCGAAACTAACAGGTCAAAGCAGGTAGACCTTCTTAAAAAATCGCAGAAACTGGGCCACTATAATGTCATTGTTGAGATGCACACCTCTCTCAACTCCAGTAAGGGCATTGTCACATGCTGAGATATCATGGATATGAACATAGCAGATCTGAAGCAAGAATGGGCATTCCAGGGAATAGTCGATGTGGAGCGATGAAACTTTTGTTGTCAAATTCAATTCTCCAACACTGCCTGAATATCTTATGGTGGGGTTTCTTCAATTTAATGTTCGGCCTTACATTCCAAACCCTATACAGTGCTATAAATGCCAGCGTTAAAGCCACACAACCACGAGCTGTAGAGGTGAAGCGATCTGCGGGAACTGCCGAAAAGCCACTCATGACGCTGGGACCGACTGCTCGTCCCCAGTGATCTGCATCAACTGATCTGGGAATCACCCAGTCTGGAGCCAAGACTGCACTGTTTCTGCTGAAGAACCCAAAATACAGGAGATAAAAGTGACCAAGCAGATCCCCAATGCCAAACGCAAAAAAGAAAATAAGGCTACAAAATCCACTGTCTTTGCTACCTTATATTCTTCCATGGTGCAGAAACCTACTCCCAAGGTGGACGCTTCGACACAGATGACGCATAGTGTGTCTGTATCCACCACAGGCACCTGTTCTTGCACGTGTACATGTCAAGGGAAAAAGAGTAAAGACAAAGCAATCCAGGCAGCTGCAACAGGAAAGCCCAAAAGCAGTTCTACATCTACATTCTACATCTACATTCTATATCTACATTTATACTCCGAAAGCCACCCAACGGTGTGTTGCGGAGGGCACTTTACGTGCCACTGTCATTACCTCCCTTTCCTGTTCCAGTCGCGTATGGTTCGCAGGAAGAACGACTGCCGGAAAGCCTCCGTGCGCGCTCGAATCTCTCTAATTTTACATTCGTGATCTCCTCAGGAGTTATAAGTAGGGGGAAGCAATATATTCAATACTTCATCCAGAAACGCACCCTCTTGAAACCTGGCGAGCAAGCTACACTGCGATGCAGAGCACCTCTCTTGCAGAGTCTGCCACTTGAGTTTGCTAAACATCTCCGTAACGCTATCACACTTACCAAATAACCCTGTGACGAAACGTGCCACTCTTCTTTGTATCTTCTCTATCTCCTCTGTCAACCCGACCCGGTATGGGTCCCACATTGATGAGCAATACTCAAGTATAGGTCGAATGAGTGTTTTGTAAGCCACCTCCTTTGTTGATGGACTACATTTTCTAAGGACTCTCCCAATGAATCTCAACCTGGCACCCGCCTTACCAACAGTTAACTTTATATGATCATTCCACTTCAAATCGTTCCGCACGCATACTCCCAGATATTTTACAGAAGTAACTGCTACTAGTGTTTGTTCTGCTATCATATAATCATACAATAAAGGATCCTTCTTTCTATGTATTCGCAATACATTACATTTGTCATTGTTAAGGGTCAGTTGCCACTCCCTGCACCGAGTGCCTATCTGCTGCAAATCTTCCTGCATTTCGCTGCAATTTTCTAATGCTGCAACTTCTCTGTATACTACAGCATCATCCGTGAAAAGCTGCATGGAACTTCTGACACTATCTACTGGGTCATTTATATATATTGTGAAAAGCAATGGGCCCATAACACTCCCCTGTGGCACGCCAGAGGTTATTTTAACGTCTGAAGATGTCTCTCCATTGAGAACAACAAGCTGTGCTCTGTTTGTTAAAAACTCTTCAATCCAGCCACACAGCTGGTCTGATATTCCGTAGGCTCTTACTTTGTTTATCAGGCAACAGTGCGGAACTGTATCGAACGCCTTCCGGAAGTCAAGGAAAATGGCATCTACCCGGGAGCCTGTATCTAATATTTTCTGGGTCTCATGAACAAATAAAGCGAGTTGGGTCTCACACGATCGCTGTTTCCGGAATCCATGTTGATTCCTACAGAGTAGATTCTGGGTTTCCAGAAATGACATGATACGCAAGCAAAAAACATGTTCTAAAATTCTACAACAGATCGATGTCAAAGATATAGGTCTATAGTTTTGTGCATCTGCTCGACGACCCTTCTTGAAGACTGGGACTACCTAAGCTCTTTTCCAATCATCTGGAACCTTCCATTCCTCTAGAGACTTGCGGTACACAGCTATTAGAAGGGGGGCAAGTTCTTTCGCATACTCTGGTATCACGTCAGGTCCAGTGGACTTTCCTCTGTGGAGTGATTTCAGTTGCTTTTCTATTCCTTGGACACTTATTTCGATGTCAGCCATTTTTTCATTTGTGCGAGGATTTAGAGAAGGAACTGCAGTGCGGTCTTCCTCTGTGAAACAGCTTTGGAAAAAGGTGTTTAGTATTTCAGCTTTACGCGTGTCATCCTCTGTTTCAATGCCATCATCATCCCAGAGTGTCTGGATATGCTGTTTTGAGCCACTTACTGATTTATCGTAAGACCAGAACTTCGTAGGATTTTCTGTCAAGTCAGTACATAGAATTTTACTTTCGAATTCACTGAATGCTTCACGCATAGCCCTCCTTATGCTAACTTTGACATTGTTTAGCTTCTGTTTGTCTGAGAGGCTTTGGCTGTGTTTAAACTTGGAGTGAAGCTCTCTTTGCTTCACAGTAGTTTCCTAACTTTGTTGTTGGACCACGGTGGGCTTTTCCCGTCCCTCACAGTTTTACTCGGCACGTACCTGTCTAAAACGCATCTTACGATTGCCTCGAACTTTTTCCATAAGCACTCAACATTGTTAGTGTCGGAACAGAAATTTTCGTTTTGATCTGTTAGGTAGTCTGAAATCTGCCTTCTATTACTCTTGCTAAACAGATAAACCTTCGTCCCTTTTTTATATCCAAAAGTTCGTGTCTGTTTGTTATTGGTAGGTCCAAGATGTTATCTCCACGAGTCGGTTCTCTGTTTAATTGCGTGAGGTAATTTTCGGATAGTGCACTCAGTATAATGTCACTCAATGCTCTGACCCTACCACCCATCCTAAACATCTGAGTGGCCCAGTCTATATCTGGTAAATTGAAATCTCCACCTAAGACTATAACATGCTGAGAAAATTTATGTGAAATGTATTCCAGATGTTCTCTCAGTTGTTCTGCCACTAATGCTGCTGAGTAGGGAGGTCGGTAAAAGGAGCCAATTATTAACATAGCTCGGTTGTTGAGTGTAACCTCCACCCATAATAATTCACAGGAACTATCCAATTCTACTTCACTACAGGATAAACTACTACTAACAGCGACAAACACACCACCACCGGTTGCGTGAAATCTATCCTTTCTAAACACCGTATGTGCCTTTGTAAAAATTTTGGCAGAATTTATCTCTGGCTTCAGCCAGCTTTCCGTACCTATAACGATTTCAGCTTCGGTGCTTTCTATCAGCGCTTGAAGTTCCAGTACTCTACCAATGCAGCTTCGACAGTTTACTATTACAATACCAATTGCTGCTTCGTCCCTGCATGTCCTGACTTTGTCCCACACCCTTTGAGGCTGTTGCCCTTTCTGTACTTGCCCGAGGCCATCTAACCTAAAAAACCACCCAGTCCACGCCACACAACCCCTGCTACCCGTGTAGCCACCTGCTGTGTGTAGTGGACTCCTGACCTATCCAGCAGAACCTGAAACCCCACCACCCCATGGCGCAAGTCGAGGAATCTGCAGTCCACACGGTCGCAGAACCGTCTCAGCCTCTGATTCAGACCCTCCACTCGGCTCTGTACCAAAGGTCCGCAATCAGTCCTGTCAACGATGCTGCAGATGGTGAGCTCTGCTTTCATCCCGCTAGAGAGACAGGCAGTCTTCACCAAATCAGATAGCTGCCAGAAGCCAGAGAGGATTTCCTCCAATCCATAGCGACACACGTCGTTGGTGCCGACATGAACAACCACCTGCAGATGGGTGCAACCTGTACCCTTCATGGCATCCGGAACCACCCTTTCCACATCTGGAATGACTCCCCTAGGTATGCACACAGAGTGCACATTGGTTTTCTTCCCCTCTTGCTGCCATATCCCTAAGGGGCCCCATTACGCACCTGACATTGGAGCTCCCAACTACCAGTAAGCCCACCCTCTGCGACCACCTGGATCTTGTAGACTGAGGGGCAACCTATGGAACAGGACAAGCAGCCATATCCGGCCGAAGATCAGTATCAGCCGGAGACAGAGCCTGAAACCAGTTCGTCAGACAAACTGGAGAGGCCTTCCATTCAGCCCTCCGGAATGTCTTTGGCCCCCTGCCACACCTCGAGACGACCTCTCACTCTACAGGTGAGGGGTCAGCCTCAATGTGGGCAGTATCCTGGGCAGCCACAGTCTTAGTCCGGTCGGGGGATGCGTGGGACGAGTTGGCCGTCCCCGACAAACCCCCATCCGGACCCCCACAGTGATGCCCATTGGCAACAGCCTCAAGCTGTGTGACCGAAGCCAACACTGCCTGAAGCTGGGAGCGAAGGGATGCCAACTCAGCCCGCATTAAACACAGCAGTCACATTCCCTATCCATGCTAAATACTGTTGTGCAAAGAACATCTGAACTAATCTACAGAGAGCACAAATAATTCGACACAAAATTTAAACGGTTATTAAAATACAAGATTGCCTAGTAAATGCAGTAGTGCTGCTACTTGCGCACTTCTGACACACTGCTTGGCGACAGAAGGAGACTACGTGATTTTACACTATTCAGGTACTAAAATGCGATGCTACAACTCTCAAATACTATAATACGCCCAAACTTTATGAATTAAACAATGCAAGTACCCAAAAACACACAAAGAAATTAAGAATTAAACTATGTAACAAATAAGTGAGCTAAGAGTATACGACTTGCTGCTGGCAGCTGCTTATCCAACGGCGACAGGGAGCATCCAGAAGGTACAAGAAAAGCAGAGTGCCTGTCAACACCCCCTTTCCCCCTCATCCTCGAAGGGACAGGGTGCAGGGACAGTCTCACGACATTCGGGTCAAAAGCTGTCCCGAACGCTGTCAGATGTCATTCTTTTCCGCTTGACGGTGCAAAGATAGGGGTAAATTAAAACCGCATCGATGACATAGCTATCATACTACAGTGGATCATGAATAGGTTCAGAACTCATGTGGAAGAACTGAAACTCCTACCACAGGCACGTCCCTTGTGGTTTTGTTTACAAGAAACACATTTTAAAGATACAGATGTCCCTTTGCTACAGGGATGTATGCTATACCGCAAGGATGACCTATCGGGGAGAAAGGGCCAAGGGAGAGGTGTCACAGTGTTTGTCACTAAAACACACCACTCATCAGTTCTCCCCTTCGCTACTGACCTGCAAGCAGTTGCAGTTCAAATTCATGTATGTTGAAGAATCACTGTTTGCTCACTGTATTTACCTCCGCAAGATGTACTAGACTGAGTTTCTCACGGGTCTTATCGCACAACTCCTGTGACCATTCCTCCTCCTGGGAGGCTTCAATGCGCATCATGTCATGTGGGGCTCAACCAATATTTGCCCTCAGGATCGAGTTTTGGAGGGCCTCATGGTGTCTTACAAGCTGTGCGTCCTCAACATGGATACTCACACACGTTTCTCTACTGCTATTTGGTCATTCTCAGCCAACAACCTCTCTTTCTTTCGCCCCCCCCCCCCCCCCACCATTTCTGTTCAGTGGGAGGTCATTGACGACCTTCATCCCAGTGACTACTTCCCAAGCTGCCTTCACCTTTTAAATGGCTCACCACTTGAAGTTAAGCCCCCAAAATGGATGGTCAGCAGGGCTAACTGGACGCGTTTCAGCCAGCTGGCTGTGTTCGAACGCTGCGACAGCGTCCAAGGATGGGTGGACCACACCACACAAATGATCCATCATGCTGCTGACTTCTTCATCCCCCAGTCCTCAGGTCATCTTAGGAGGCAACCAGTACCTTGGGCGACAGATGAGTGCCATTCCGCAATCCGGGAAAGGCATGCGGCTCTTCGACATTTTAAATGCCGACCGACAACAGACAACCCTAGGGCCTTTCAAGTCGCAAGGGCCCTGGCTCGACGCCTCAGTAGGGAGAGTATGAAAAGGTCATGGCAAGCGTTCCCGGACTCCGTCAATCATTCCACTTCTTCTATAAAAGTATGGGAAGCCATCCAGAGGATTTCCGGTAAACACAGCCGTTTACTGATAGCAGCACTGCTGGAACAGGGGTGCCTCCAAACAACACCCAGAGACATTGCTCAGATGCGGGACGAACAATTTGCACTGCCAATGCAAGCCAGGATCTGGTGTTTCGTCGCTATCGTGTGACTGTATTGAGGGAAAAGTTGGACTTCAGGTCCAACAGTTCTGAGGCTTATAACTCCCCTTTCTCCATGTGGGAGCTCAAATCGGCATTGAATGAGATTTGTGACACTGCACTCGGCCATGACCAAATCCGGTATGTCATGCTTTGACACTTGCCAGCGGCATCAAAGGAAATCCTCCTCAAATGTTGTAATATAATATGGCAGACAGGCAACTTCCCCAACTCATGGATGGAGGCAACTCTGATCCTGTGTAGGATCTCAGTAGCAGCACAATAGCAGAGTCTGCATACGAACAAGTATGTTTGCCTCAAATGCCAAGGCTGTATGGGAGGGGAAGTTTGACATGGAAAGGATGGCAACTGTCAAAATGTAAGTACTGCTGTTTGTTGGTAGTGGACCGAAGTGTCTAGCTGGCCTTCAGTGAGGAAATTGGGAGAAGGTATTCAGAGATTCCAGGAATTTTAACAGGTCAGTTTCACCATGAGTCCATATGATAAAGATGTCATCAATGTACCTAAACGAAACCAGGGGCTGAAGATGTATGGATCCCAGGAAAGCCTTCTCCAAGTGACCCATGAAAAGGTTGGCATAGGAAGTAGTCATCCTGGTTCCCCTGATCTGTTTGTAAGTCTGCCCCCCAAAGGTGAAGTAGTTGTTGGTAAGGCCGGTATTACACTATCAAATTTCTTTGTAAAAGATGTGATCAAATATTCCGTCAAATATATTTGACAAAGATCTTTGACGTAGCGCTAGAAGGTGTGTTACACTGTCATCATATTTTTCGTCAAAGTTCAAGATGGCTGACAATAGCAACTTGTTATTAACTGCAGCAGTTTCATGTACCACAGTTGCACTGTGTGCACATGCGGAAGAGAAGCGGGGGGGGGGGGGGGGGCACATACCTGGGTGAAGACTTGGGTTTTATGACACGATAAAAGCATTCAACAAAACTTGTTACGTAAGCTTGTAGTGGAGGACGTCAAGTCATACATCAATTACTTGAGAATAGATGAGAATACATTTCTGTATGTGCTCAATGAAGTGTATCCTCATATCACAAAGCACAATATTCACTTAAGAACTGCTACATCTGCAGAAGGCAGGCTCACTGTAACACTCCGATTCCTTGCTACAGGAGAGGGTTAGGTTAGATTAGGTTAGGTTAGGTCAGGTCTCCAATCTTCGTAATCTATTTTTGTATTCAGCGTGCCTCACGTTGTAAAGTGCCTCATCAGCTTCATACATCTCTCTTAATTTTGTAGTTGTCGGCAAACACCAATTGTATTTACCGGCAATGTTTATAAAAACACTACAGACGACAGAAGGTGGGTAGAAAGGATGTCATAGGTTTGGAATCAGATGGCACTGACTGAGAAAATGTTTAGCAGTAGTCAGACCATGTACATGGGGATGTTGGTATATAGGGAGGTGGCATCAATGTTGACAAGCAAGGGGTGTGGTGGGAGTGGAACAGGCACAGCTTTCTGACGATCTAGGAAATGGTTGCTATCTTTGACATGGAGGGGAGTCTTTGTACTATGGGTTGCAGGTGCTGATAAACTAAAGCAGATATATGTTCAGTGGATGCTTTGAAGCCAGAAACTGCAGGATGGCCAGTATGAATGGATTTCTGGATCTTAGGAAGAAGGTAAAAGGTAGGGGTGTGTGGTTTGTATGGGGTGAGAAGTTATATGGATTGAGGTCCTTTGTCTGTTGGTAGGTTAATGATGAAGTCATCAGTTTTTAGGGCATGTAGAGCCTGCAGTTCTGCAGAGGACAGGTTAGGATCATGTTGTAGGGACCACGGGAAGAGTTATGAAGTAATGCTGGATGTGAGGAATTCTTTGAAGGCTTATAAGGGATGATTTTGAGGTAGTGGTGGTGGATCAAGTTGGGATTATGGTCTGAACTGTTCAAGGCAGGGTTCAACATCAGGTTTGTTGTTGGAAAGGTTTTGGGATTGGGTTGCAAAGTGATATTTCCAGTTGATTTACATGTGAAGGAAAGTAGGTCCTTCACCAAAGCAGCAAGATCAAATGCAGGTTTAGGGTTGAGAGTGAGACCCTTAGATAATACAGATAATTCAGAAGAGTAGAGTGCTTTATATGAGAGGTTAAGAACACTGTACTGTTGTGACTGGTTCATGTGAGTATGGGCTATTCTGGGTCTGGGAGGCAGTGGTGGATGTTGTGGGATGTTAAGGAGGTTGGCCAAGCTCGGTTTGTTCCCCTTCAACCCTCCTGTCTGAAGAAGGAGCCATTGGCTCTGAAAACTTACCTAATTACAACCTTCTTTTGTGTACATGTTCTGCCATTGCTTGGCGAGTAGATTTTTTTATGTATCCAGTTAAATTATTTTGTCAAAAATTGGTGTTTTTGTTGTTAAATACATTTAATAGATGTATGAAGCACTACAATATGGAACATATCTTTTGTGAGTATAATTATTGTCACAGTATTGTTTGACATGCAAAAGCCATCAGTTTGATTACTGTGGAAAACTAAATAAAAAAATGTAGTTTTGTTGTGTATTCTGTTGTTATGATAGTTGTTACAGTAGTTTGCAGAAGCTGAAACAAGCATTTAATCAATGCGAGTATATAAAGAAAATTACATTGTTGAGCAGATATTAAAGCAGTCTATCTTAGTGATACATTACTTAAAGATAAGTTGCTGATATACCTCTCGTATTTCATTGTTAACTTTGTGATGTTTGGGGTGATTATATGATTCTGGTGCCTCTTGCACTGCCAGAGTGTTAACAAATATACTTTGGCTATCTCCTTTTTCCAACTAATTGGATGGACTTACAGTAACAAACGTTTGTTTGAATTACACACACTTTGTCATCCTTTGTTACAGTAACAGGTTTTTAAGGCCTACAGCAGAAAAACAAAGAAATAGCCACTCTACAAAAGGATGAAAAACACCTTACTTAAAAAAAATAACACACTGCAAAAAGCATAATAAAAAAGGAGATCAGTCAATTACAACAGAGGAGATATCTACTGCAGATAGTAGTCCATTGTTGCCAGTCCGTAGCTTCTTCTCCCACCGCTGTTGGCTCCACTTTTTTAAGGGTAGTTAATATGTTGTCCTTCCCTCACGCCCTTGGACTTCCCCTTGTATGTTTTTGTTTTCCAGCAGGTTGAGAGTGGAGGACTCGGTACAGGAGGGATCTATCAGCTCGAAGGATGTGACCAAACTACTGTTGTCTCTTGTGTCCTAATATTCTGCCAATGTGTGACTTTCCAAACCACTGGTACAGCTCTTCTGTCGTTCTTCATTCCCATTTACCTTCCAGGATATTTAGACAGTGTTGCTGATCCACCTAAGTTTCATAAGTATATAAAATTACCAGCAGTAATAGTGTCATGTATGGCTGGATCTTATTCTTCTGTGATATCAGTCATGACTTGAATAAATTGTTCAGACTAAAAAACATGTGATTAGCACTTATTATTTGTTGATGCACTTCTTTCGTTGCTTCACTTTTATAGTACTTGAATTCTTGAACTCAAATTTCACACACTTGCAGACATAAATTTAAATCATTTTCCCCTTTTGTTCCTTCCTCCTCCCTCACACACACAATTTTCTTTTGAACACAGCTGGTTAATATTTTACTGTGTTGGTTGCCCTCATTTTGTCACATTCCCTTTGGTTCATTTTCAGATATACTGACAGATACAGCAGTATATCAGATATAAATATGTTTCACTGCTTCCCACTTCAAACCGTCACTTGCTCAGACGCCGGGGATGTATTTTATCGACATTGGAAAGTATTAAGGCCTACAAAAATCCTGTAGTCTTCCCTAAAAATTTGTCATCCTGACAGTTTAAATGTTATGTAGCATCTTCTTTCTTTTCACCTAGTTGTTTACAGCTCTGAATATTTGTCAGCTTATTTTGTGTTAAGATAATGACTTACCTTCAGATAACATTACAGTAAGATTACTGAAAATGTGTATGTTTGAGGTTGGGACTCAATTCCTTATTTAACGTGGAACATACATTTTTTAGTATGACTTAATTTGTTCTATATTTGACATATGTCTTCTTTAACTTTGTGGCGTCATCTAATTGGTTGGTATCTTAAAAAGATGCAGATTTCATACTAATTCAATGATTTAATACTGACTGAACAGGTTGTGAAACAAAATTACACTTTCATTGTTAATATACTTATTTTAAAATAATTTTTCTTTTCTGCAGGAAGAATTGTCAAGTCCACAGAATTTACCACCCACTGCTACTGATTTGTTACTGGAGATGTTCAAAAAACAGAAGCTGTCAGAGGAAGACTCTAGAGCTGTCTTAGAAGAGAAACATGCTGAGTGAAGTTGCATCTAGAACGGGAGACTAGTCAGTGTTGTAGTAAAATAGTGCAGAAAGAGAAGAGCCTGAGAATTTATAAAGTAGCTACTACTGTTGATTTTGTGAGCAGTAGTACCTTAATACTTACTAGCATTTGGTCAGAGAAATCAGCCATGCGTCTGCAATCATTACTTGAACCAGAATTAAAATTATGCAAGATGTGATTTACTTCTGCAATTCATGCGTCTTGATACAAGAAATTGTGTTTCTATGCTACAAGACGCTGTAAAGACATTGTTTTGATCTATTTGGCAATAAAAGTGTTATTTTAGGTTGCTGTTCTTCAATTACCAGTTTAAATAGGTGATGAGAATAACAGTCGTGACAATTAAGTCCACGATGAAAGGGGGAGAGGCACTGTAAATGTACTGATCGCTAGGAACATAGTTGAGGAATTTCAGTGGCTTGTAAGCACATAAGACTTTAGTGAACTGTCTTCATGTGAGTTGTTATTTCTTATGTTTACTGTATTCTAGTGCTGCCAGTTTGAATTTGTGACTCTTAGAAATAGTAATGTTCCTGTGTCATTCACTACTGAACAGCAGCAATACATCCAGTTTTTATAGAGCATTTAGTTTAGCCATTTTATGACGTGCTTCAGTATGGACATAAACAATAGTTGCTTATGTACTAGAGCTTTTTAATTTTTCTAAGTGTTTGCATATTTCCTGAGTGTGTTGCAAGGTCCCAAAAGAGCATAGTAGCAGAACAAGCCTTAGTCACAGTGTTGTCTCAGTTGTTTATACAGTTAGATCACAGCTTCAGATCCTCTTAAGGTTTAAATGTACCTAATTAGATTCAATTACGTGTGTTATATGCCTAACGACGCGCTTGTTATGAATGGATGTGAGGAATATTGGTCATAGTCTGTGAATACCTAGAAGCTGTGTTACCTGTGGGTGATAATCCTCAGACTGCTACCCAGGACTTGAGCAGTATGTTGAAAACAAATATGAGGTGGTGCCCATTTTTAAAATTATAAAGGAGCCAACAATAGCCACTCCATCTTTTTGGTACTAGCATTGATCTTCCTGGAAGATCTAGATTTCCACAGAGGGAGGTGGTGCTCATGATTGGGAGGTCCACTGTTAGCTCTGTGATGATCAAGGATGTTGTGTGTAGATCGAGTAGGAAATTATGTGCAGTTGGTATGCTTGCCAGGAGGTCTTGTCAAAGATGTGGAAGAGGCTTTCTGACAGTTATTGGATGCACTAGTTGCTGCCAGCAAGAAGTAGCTCATGTTGACAGTAATACTGAAACCTGTTACTTTGGTTCAAAGGCCATACTGAGTTACTTTTAGTGGTCAACTGAATGTTGCTAGCCCTCTCTCGGGGTGAATATACATCTTGCAACATGTAGCATTTTCCCCTGGACTAACTGTGACTTTCTGGTTTGGAATCAGGTGAAAAGCTTAAACAAGAGATTACATTGATTCTGCAGTTTCCTGAGTGCAGATTTTTTGCTTGTACCATTGGATGGAAAATTGTTAATAGTCCCCAACTAAATCATGTGTGCACTCTCCTCCAGAAGCAGCTTGTTAGGCAGCGTAGTATTTATGGTATGCTTATGTGAGTTTCATGTTAGAAAAACTTCAGTGCATACTGCATGAGCAGTTGTATTTATTGTTTTGAGGAAATCTGAGCAAGTCACATGTAGCTGTTATGAAAGGTAACAAATATCATTATAGGAAAAGAAAATTTAATCCTAATGTTAGTTTATTGCAGAAGTGATCATGGTGAGGTTCCATAATTACTGCTACATATTAATGGCAACAAAATGCTCATATTATTTTGAACAGAAAGTAATTGAAACCAGAAGTAGAAAGCAATAAATATTAAAATTGAAATGCAGTATTGTCTGTCCACAAGAGGAAGACTTCTCACAGGTGCTAACAGTAGTGGAGAAAATTGGAACAAGTTAGGTGTGATATTTACTTGTTCTTAGTGCTGCAGTGTTAGCCGAACACACTGCTTCAGTAGCCTGACAGCACCCTTTTTTTAAAGAGCCTATATACCCTTGTGTTATTTTACTGTGTGGTGTTCTGCTTTGCAGATTTCTGCTGCTTTCTAAAATGAGTGCAAAGGTTCATCAAGGCTTCATGTAGTACATCAAAATGGAAAAGAGATCTGTATTTTAAGTGCTGCTGCATGCACAAGTAAAAGCCTGACTAGTTATATGATGATTAGATTTTCCCCCAATCTCATATGGTCAAATAACCTGAAAGCACTGACACAAAAAAAGAAGGGGAGGGTGTCTCCCTTATCTAGCGGTAGTGAATAAATAAATTCAGTGTTCTGTAAGTTTTACCTCTATTTACTCTTGCTGCACTGCTCCTCTGCACACTGCAAATGTATGTACTGGGCATGGCAGATCACCATCTTTCCCTTGCAGCTCTCTGTGTGAAGAGTCCTCCAACCACAGGCAAGCAGCATACTAGCTGTGATAACAAAATAATGGGAATTTTTGTTTTTCTTGTAGGATCTTTATTCATTCATCAACATCAATTTTGACCCCTTCAAAGTAACCCCCTCGGATGAAATACACTCATGCCAGGACTTTTTCCAATCGTGGAAGCACATCTGGAACTTATTCGTCGTTACTGTGTTCAGCAATTCTGATTTTATCTCACCGTTGGTCGCAAAATTTTGTCCATTAGTGGTTCTCTTCAGCCTGGGGTATAGAAAGAAGGGGGAGGGGGGGGGGGCATGCCCAGTGAATATGGTGGCTGAGCAACATAATGGTTTTTGTTTTTTGCCAAAAAAAAATCTTGAACAAACATTATTGTGATGCAATTTTCATGATTGATTTTGCCACAATTCTGGTCGGTTTCTTCAGACTGCTTCACCCAAATGACGCATAACTTCGAGGTGGTATTCCTTACCTCCAATTCTCCCACCACTCCCAAGAACCAGCCACAAATGATTGTCTCCTTCATCATCCAGTACCACCCTGGACTGGAACAATTGAACCACATACTTTGCTCGGGCTTTGATTACCTATCACCATGCCCTGAAATGAGGGACATCCTCCCTGAGATACTTCCCACCACCTCCTAAAATGGTGTTCCATCACCCACCCAACCTCCACAACATCCTAGTCCATCCCTATGTCACTCCCAGTCCCAACCCCTTACCGCAAGGATCATATCCATATGGAAGGCTCAGATACAAAACCTTCCCAATCCACGCACCCAGCACTTTCTATTCCAATCCTGTCACATGTTTATCCTATCCCATCAGGGGCTGGGCCACTTGTGAAAGCAGTCATGTTATTTGCCAGCTCTGGTGCAATCATTGCGCAGCTTTTTATATTGGTATGACTACCAACCAGCTGTCCACTAGGATGAACAGCCACCTTGAAATTGTGGCTAAGAATAAAGTAGATCAACCTGTGGCACAACATGCAGCTGGACATAAAACATTTTATTTCAAGGGCTGCTTCACCACCCAAGCCATCTAGGTCCTTCCCTCCACCACCAGCTTTTCTGAACTGCACAGATGGGAGTTATCCTGAAAACACATTCTTCGCTCCCGTAATTATCCCAGCCTCAACTTGAAGTAACATACTGTCCCCGCACCCTCCACCCAGCAGTTTCCACTCCTGTCCTATCATCTCCTTCCCATTCTTATCTCTCACCCTTCTCTGCCAACAGTCTTTCCTGGCATCTCTTCTCTCTCCCCCCCCCCCCCTTCCCACTTTTGTGCACTACAGCTTCCTGATACTGTGCCTGTTGACAGTCTAGTCCCTGCCCACTCCAGCAGACAGCATTAGTCTCTCTCTTCGCCATACAATACTGTCCCTTCCCACTTCCCATACCATGTGATAGTTGTGTTCCAGCCTGAGATGCTGGGGTTGGTAGTCGTGTGTGCCTGAGATGTTCTTGCTTGTGTTTGTGAATGATATGTCTCTCTCTTTTACTGATGAAAGCTGTGTCTGAAAGTGTTATGTAAGTGTCTTTTAATTGTGCCTGTCTGCAACTTGATGTGTCTTCTTTACGGTAAGTAGCAATGTGTCTTTTCCTTCATTGTTGATATTCCTACCTGGAGTTTCCATTGTTTGATTTTTGCCTTCATTCTTAGTTGTATTTAGGATGAAGATAGATCAGACTTCAGAAAAGTAAACATATTCAAATTTTTTGATGAACCTACAAACGTTTTGTGCTATCATTTCAGATAACTTATGTCAGGCTAGCTGATAGCACTTCCTGTTCCCTCAATTGGCGTAGCAAAAAAAAAAAAAGAAAGAGAGAGAGAGAGAGAGAGAAGAAGTATTAAACGTTTGACAATGCTGTGTGTTAGTTCCATGGAGCTATGTTTTTGTCAGTTGGTTTTCAATATTAGTAAGATTGTTTGCTGGTTTGCTTCCATAATGGCTTGTACAGACATCCCTACATAAGCAAATTTGGCATAATCAAGTCTTCAATTTGTTATGTACATGGTATTTCAAAAACTGCGCACACTTTGAACTGACAGAGTATGTATTTTCCAGTAGGCATATGGGGAAGTACTTGACACTACCCTAATTTTCAGAACTACTAATTCCTTCCTCCGGGGAAGAGAGAGATGAATTGGGGACGATCAGAATTCTCAGACCCCAGGTCAAGAGGGATCCACCTGTTGTGATATCTTTGCCTCCCCTCATCCTCAAAAAGTGTGGCTGCCTCTCATCTTGGGGCCTGAGTGGCAGGTCCCGTCTGTTTAGCCTTCCCCAATTTATCTCTCACTTTTCCCAGAAGAAGGAACTATTAGTTCCAAAAACTAAGGTAATGTCATGTATTTTTATTTGTACCTATTAGCAGTACTGATATTTTGCCTCCTGAAAGTACGTGTTGACCACCAATTCTGTCTCATAATTTTGGAGTTTTCTCAAGTGAATTTTCCTTTTGATACAAAAGCATTTTCGTACTTACATAGTTAAGTTTCTGGGAAGCATAAGTTTGTTTCATCAACAGATGTCAGTAGAATCATTGATCAGTCAGTTGCAAGAGACTAGCATCTTATGGTCATGCATTTGAGCTTTGAAGTGTGGAAGCAGGTCATTGAGTGGTACTGGAAGTTTGAGACTTGTATTTCAGAGACAATGGAAACATGAGTATGGGACTGATCTACCCACAAGGTTAATAATTACACATCTGTGTCACAAATTTCAGGACCACGGGACAGTGTAGGATGTGCAGAAAGGTGGACAGGGGTGGCCTTGCAGGGATACAAGTGGTAATTCCTCAAATATTATGCTTGAACTGTTTCAGCAGGTACTACATAAAAATCTTCAAGGCAAAGGTCAAATGAGATGGTGTAAGTGCTAACAGTATGCAATGGATTCTGAAGAGAAGCAGGTTGCTTTACTTCATTCCAAGATTTGTGCAACATTTAAGTGACATCAACATACAGTGAAGGGTACAATGTAGTGAATGTGTTCAGGCAATGGTTATACGTGTACCAGAATTAACTGTTAGCATTGTTTGGTTGGATGGAGCACAATTAAAACATAATGGAAATATCGATTGCCTTTATTTTAAGTTGGTTGGATGGAGCACAATTAAAACATAATGGAAATATCGAGTGCCTTTATTTTAAGTACTGAGTTGATTATAATCCCCACATCACTACTGCAAAGGCTGTGAATTTGTCGAGTTTGAATATGTGTGTTCTTTGCAGCTCACATATTTTTGGTTTTGAAATTATTGTGAAAGGAGAAAAATACCTAACAGTACTATCTATTTACTTATGTACCTCCATTTAAGCAATCTGCCTCTGTAGCTGAGGTTGCTAACACAAGCATGTGCTGTGGCACTTGACTTAGAGCTAGACAGTTTGAATGACAGAATTGTAGAAACAAGCTACTGTTTTTGCACTTGCCCATGATCATATCATTAATGAAGTTGTGCAATTTGCTGGTGTATTGATGTGGACTGTCCAAACTTCAATGAGGTGTTTGATCTTCAGTGTGTGGAGGAGGGTGCAGTTAAGAGTGGAGGTGGTTCTGTGAATTTAATGTCAGTTTCATGTGCTTGGGGCAAACACTCAAAAAGGGCTTCTTAAAATAAGAGGGCTACACCAGGCACCACAGCAATATGGGAACGCAAGCAGCTGCCATAAGTTTGGGCTTCTCCCACCACACCATCTTCTAGCACTAGGTCCTCCTTCCCACACATCGTGCGTATCCACTGGTGGGCCACCACAACATTCACTCCAGTAGCAGTAAGACTCCTGCATCAGAGGTCAGCAGATCGAGACCGTGGCGGTACAGCCACTCACCCTTCTGCACTGGTACGGGTGCCCTGGTACCACGCACTGTCAATCACAGGAGCAAGATCCATCACCAGAGACCAACCGTCCCCTGCAAGTATTTTGGCATCTCTTTGCTGCTGGCACCTCTCGCGATGTGCCGTGCAGTGTCCAACTGGGATATGCTGCTGAGCAAGCTCATGGTGAAAGCATTCCTGAGAGCAGGCATCACAGCCTACTGGCCCACAGTTGACCATACACCACACACAGTCCTCACCATGTGCTGATACAGGCATGACAGCCACACCACGAAGCTGTGAGTTTGGTCGTATGGGTTTTATTAAAATATTTGATTTTTTGTTGTCTTTTTTCTGAGCTGATATTGACTTGCATCCTTGCCACGACACATCACCACAGCCCAAACCTGCACAGAAGGGGCCTTCAGCCCAGGTCCACTTCACACTTTAATAGACTTGCTTTTGGCACTATCTTTATCCAGATTATCTCACATTCTATCTCTGTATTTATCTCATTAGAAATATGCTACCAGTATCTGTGCCAGCCTATCCTTTCTGTATACAGTGTGTGGTCAAAAAGTAACGTAAATTTTTTAATTTTGTGGGCTTTATACATTGGATTTTCCATTTTTTTTATCTTGTTGGCACATACATACCTGATTTTTTTTTTTTTCATTTTCAGTTGTTTTCAAAATTTAATTTATTGTTGATAGTTGAATAGGTTTATACGTGTTTCCAAGTGCTCAGTGAATTTTTACTTTCGAAAAAGATTGATCAAAGAATTTGCATTAAATTTTGCTTGAAAAATGAAGTAAAGTACATCACCGCATTCAAAACATTGACTGTGGCTTTTTGAAAATCTACTATGAATAAGATAAGAGTTAACAAGTGGTATAAATGTTTCAAAGTGGATCGAGAAGACAACAACCACCCTGGACGCCCTAGCATTTAAATTACTGATGACAATGTGGAAGAAGTAAAGAAACTGGTTCTGGAAAGTTGCCGAACCACCAGCATGATGTTTAGGAGTACCAGCATGAAGAATTTTAGGAGATTAGTCATAAATATTTATTTGTAGAAGCAAAATGCTTTTTGACCACAATCATTCAAATAAATTTATGAATCACATTTATTCATAATAAAAGGAAATAATAATTTGCCCATTATCAGTTACAAAATTATCAGTGTGTCTAAATTGTTGTTGCTATGAGACATATGGAATTGGCAGGCGGACGTAGATGAAAGTGCATTTTAACAGGGTGCAGATCCAGCTGTTATCGGTGCAGAGGGAGGCACACTGCTTATGGCTGACAGCACTGCTGTAGTGGCATGTAGTTGGCGGGAGAGGCGTATTCTAGTGGTGGCTGGAGCTGGGTGTCATGCATTGGCAGCGCAATGGAACGCATTCAGCAACCAAGTGTCATGTTTCACTCATCGGCAGACTGTCTCCCATTTTCCATCTGGGTGACAAGTGTCTTCTTTCCCAGTACAATCACCAGTATCCCTCCAAGATAACCTCTTTGCATCCTACAGAGACTTGTCCCTGGGTGTGGCCATACATTTGATTGGCTGGTTCATATTCTTCTTCTGGCCAATCATGTTATTGTTCACTATCATTTTAAACAGTTTTGTACCACCCACAATTTTCCAAATTCTCATGGTAAAAGGGAGGACCACACACAGACATCATCATAGAATTCCTTCAGTAGGCAAGTTCCATCTCGGCACTTAAGAATAGATGTCCTGTGTTCTATCCATTTGTCACCTACACCTCCTCTTCTACTAAATCTTCCTTTCCACACATCCTCTTGGCAACAGAGCACATGTAGAGGCTAAAAGGCTTCTTGTAACAAGCATTGCTTTCCTTAGCAAACTGCATTTTGATATTTCATAATAGCATCATGTGTTTTAGAGAAATCCGATTGTCCCCTTGTCTGACACTCTGCAGATGGCTTCTCCAATTTTTCTGTTTCCCTTCCACTCTTCTCAAGAGCACAGAAAAACTATCTGGCGGACAACAGCCTGGATGACCCGGAAGGGGCAGAGGGGAGGGGGGGGGGGGGTCTTTTTCACTCGATCAGCACCTGCCTGCCTTCTTCAAGAGTGGTCAGGGACTGGGGGTGAGGGCAGTCAGGTCTTTATCTGCAGGTCCATTTCAGCTGTTTAATTTTTTTAATGTGTAATGGCTCACAAAAGAAAAGTGGGAAATTCACTTATCACCATACTTTAATAACTCTAATAGGGTGGCTATGGGAGATGTACATATCACCATAGTTTTTGGTGCTTAGTCACAAAAATAAAATTATCAAAAATATATTCAGTTTATCACAATTCTAGTACGGCACCAAAAAAAGTTAGCTTTGCCGAGTCACTACAAAAAATGCCCAAACGAAAGAGTTAAATTATGAACAGAAAGCATAGAATTATCTTAGTTATTACACATATGTATGATAAAAATTATTTGCCATGAATAATTACAGTTTGCTGTGTAAAAAGATGAATATTTGTAATAGATGTATAGGAAGTAGATGTTAAAAGTTCACTGTTTCTAAATAATGGACAATGTGATTGCCTTGAATGTGCAGTGCAAATGTACCTGATGACATTTTATGGAGCTTCAGTACACATAAAGTTTACATGAGCTTCCCAAAAGAAATGCTACCAATCTTATTACTGATTTGAAATAACTGGGGCATGCAATTTTCCCTATCAGTTTCACTTAATATTTGTATCACAACAGTATACTCCCAATTAGTCATGTGAAGATTATCTAGTTTGTGGATTATTTATGCACAAAAAATGAGAAGCAGACAAAGGAATGTGCAATATTTCCCTCTAGCAAACAAACATCAATGAACAACCCATCACGTGATAGTAAGTGCTATTTCCATTGTTTACACAACTGCTGTATGATAACAGAGTACAGTTTCCATTGTTATCGGCCAGCCTGTTCTCTCTAAATCAAAAACAAACTCATTTTTCATATGTTAATTGGCATGGAAGTGTCAACAAAGCAAGTTAAATGAAAGTTGTAAACGAGATGATGAAGAAACAAAAGAAACGTTTTGAGCACAAAAATTAGAATTAATTGAAATATTTGAGAAAGGGGAAACTGCTACAAAACTTAAGTGCTGATTATGGTATTATAATGCAAACTGTTCAGGATATTAAAAAGAATAAGCAGAAAATACAGGATTTGAACAGGAAATGTGATTCCAGTTCTGTACCATCTGCACGAACAGATCTACATTTGATGAATTAGATGCTGCCCTTTTGCATTCATTTAGCCAAAAACGAACAAAACGTTTCACTGTTTCAGGTGCGATGTGTGCTGAAAAAGCTAAATTTTTTTCTTGAAGCTCTAGGGTTACAGGGAGAATTTAATGCCTCATCTGGATGGCTAAATACAAGCAACCAAGAAGAAGCATGGATAGTGAAATTTTCAAAAACTGGTTCCACACACATTTTGTATCACAAGTTCAGAAGAGAAACAATAGCTACAAAAGGCTGTTCTATTGCTTGATAGTGCCCTTTCACAGCCCAATGAGGGGATTATCGTATTTGCTGATGGTCTTATTGTAACCCTAAGTTTTTACCTCCTACTTGACTGCAGTTATACAGCCAGTGGACCAAGACATAATTGCATTAGGAAAGCGGAGCTGCCAGGCTGGTCTGCTCAGAGAATGCTAGTTGATGAGAATGATTTTGTAGTGTTCTGGAAGAAGTTGACAAGTCTAGACACCTTACATGGGATTTTTGATGCCTGACAGGATGTCAAGACACATACACTAGTCTGATCATCGAGGAAAAATCTTCCAGATAAAGAAGAATGTGTTTTTCAAAGTTTCAGTAATGAAGAAATAACAACTGCACAAATGATGCATTGCGCAATGGGTTTAAATGGTTTTGAAGATGTTGATGAAGTAAACTTGTATAAGTGGCTGAAGATCAACAATTGTGTAAAGGCTTCCAGTACTTGAGTGATGCCAAAATTGTGACTGCTGCTTCACAACAAAACAAAGAAGAGGACAGTGAATGTGAAGGTGGGATGTAGGCAGTAACCTTGTCAATCATTTTACCGTACTGCAGTGTGTTGATACTCTTCCAAATTATACGGGCCAAAGTAGGTTTCAGTACAATGACATTATTGCTGCAAGAAAAATTCGAAATGCCATGCAAAAAAGAAAAAAAATCAGTTCCCTACAAAAGCAGACCAGCAACACAGACTATTTTAAGAAATAAACAGCCCTACAGTACCTATCCACAGAACTAGTTAAGGTTTCGTACGAAGACTGCATATTTCAAAATGTCTTGATCATTCATGCATCTTCTCCCACACATTACCCCGAATAATTGGGAGTATAGTGTACAGAGGTACATAATTTACTTGACAGGCAGGTGCTTTAACTGTAGTGTACTGCCCTTAATCCCATACTTACTTTCTGGACTACTAAGAAGTGCTTCACTGAGTCAAAGACTTTAGTGAGTTCATAGATACTTGCCACTTTCCAGTAAGTGCCCATCTTGTCAAGAAAGTAATTTATCTTGCCTACAATGCTTTTTCTTCCTTGCAAGAAAACACATTGGTTCTTCAAAATCATGTCACTTTTTCAATAAAATTTTGTATCTGGATTGGAACTTCTTTCTCAGATACTGTTGACAAAACATAAAGAACAGAAATATGGTGATAATTTCCTAAATCTTCCACTGACTCTTTCTTAAAAGGGGTTTTTGTTTTTGGACATATCAATACATCTGGAAAAAAACTGTGTTCTGAAGACTAGTTTATTAATGTAGCTAGTGGATGACCTGTTATTTTATACAATTATTTAATTGCCGAGCACTTCAAAAATGTACCTGTACAGAGACAATCCTTGACCAATTCCTAGGTGCCTGTGGACAGGCAACACCTACAACTGAGCAATGCTATAGTGTTTCTCTAGTATCTGCTTGCAGGCATGCAGAATTTGAGGGATGTTAAGGAGTTGCCCGCCTGCAGGAGCCTAGGGATCTGTAAGGGATTGTCTCTTTACAGATGCTCGTGAAAACTGGAAATGTACACTACTGGGCATTAAAATTGCTACACCACAAAGATGACGTGCTACAGATGTGAAATTTAACCGATAGGAAGAAGATGCTGTGATATGCAAATGATTAGCTTTTCAGAGCATTCACACAAGGTTGGCACCGGTGGTGACACCTACAACGTGCTGACATGAGGAAAGTTTCCAACCGATTTCTCATACACAAACAGCAGTTGACCAGCGTTGCCTGGTGAAACGTTGTTGCCTGTCACGATTGCGGTTTATCGTATCGCGACATTGCTGCTCGTGTTGGTCGAGATCCAATGACTGTTAGCAGAACATGGAATCGGTGCGTTCAGGAGGGTAATATGGAACGCCGTGCTGAATCCCAACGGCCTCGTATCACTAGCAGTCGAGATGACAGGCATCTTATCCGCATGGCTGTAACGGATCGTGCAGCCACGTCTCGATCCCTGAGTCAACAGATAGGGACGTTTGCAAGACAACAACCATCTGCACGAACAGTTTGATGACGTTTGCAGCAGCATGGACTATCAGCTCGGAGACCATGGCTGCGGTTACTCTTGACGCGCATCGCAGACAGGAGTGCCTGCGATGGTGTACTCAACGACGAACCTGGGTGCACAAATGGCAAAACATCATTTTTTCGGATGAATCCAGGTACTGTTTATAGCAGCATGATGGTTGCATCCATGTTTAGCAACATCGCAGTGATCTCACATTGGAAGCATGTATTTGTCATCGCCATACTGGCGTATCACCTGGTGTGATGGTATGGGGTGCCATTGGTTACACGTCTCGGTCACCTCTTGTTCACATTGACGGCACTTTGAACAGTGGACATTACATTTCAGATGTGTTACTACCCGTGGCTCTACCCATCATTCGATACCTGCGAAACCCTACATTTCAGAGGATAATGCACGACCGCATGTTTTAGGTCCTGTACGGGCCTTTCTGGATACAGAAAATGTTAGACTGCTGTCCTGGCCAGCATATTCTCCAGATCTCTCACCAATTGAAAACGTCTGGTCAATTGTGGCCGAGCAACTGGCTCATCACAATACGCCAGTCACTACTCTTGATGAACTGTGGTATCGTGTTGAAGCTGCATGGGCAGCTGTACCTGTACGCGCCATCCAAGCTCTGTTTGACTCAACGCCCAGGTGTATCAATGCCAGAGGTTGTTCTGGATACTGATTTCCCAGGATCCATGCGCCCAAATTGCGTGAAAATATAATCACATATCAGTTTTAGTATAATATATTTGTCCAATGAATACCCGTTTATCATCTGCATTTCTTCTTGGTGTAGCAATTTTAATGGCCAATAGTGTAGTTTAGGTAATTTTAAGTATGCAACATCCCACTGCGCTCTTTGGCTTAACACGTGCAGATGAGGTGCAAAAGCTGCAAGGTGAATTGCACATCTCCGACAAGGTGCAAGGACAATTGTACAACTGCACCTGCTGCGGAGGTTTGCTTATGTTTTGATGTCGTAGCTTGGCAGTGACCTGGAAGTCTCAGAGAAAAGGGGATGTTAGCAAGAGAGTGAAGGATGGAACAGTTGAAGATCAGACTTGTGAACTGTCATTCTGACTTGGCTGTTGAATGTCAAAGCATCAAATATGCCTTACAATATACAGTAAACTACAAGTTAAGATCAATCTGTATCACGTGCCATTGCAAATGTAGCTGTTATAACACAGAAGAGCTTCTGAAAACCGATTTACATCATTTAGTAGCTTGGACAGATTGAAACTCTTCCAGCACCTACTTCCAATGCAGAAGGTGAAGTAGTCACATGTCATGGCCTCGTGGCTGTGCATAACAGGACTACGAAAGTAATCCACATCAAGAACGGCAACTGAAAATTATTTAAGAGGTAAAGTTAACACACACGCATCTGGGTGACAGATCATACATAGCGTGCAACCGAACAATACCAGTAACACTCCAACAGCCACAACAAAGGGATTGTCAAAAATTTGAATATACAATTGACTGGGAAGTACAATCTTTGTAAAATTTGGTTGTTACATGAGAGAAATATCAAAGAACTGTAGGTCTGCATAAAACAGTGATTCACAAAATTATTAGGCTACATTGCAATTGTCTTTAGCGCAAATGGTGTCTACAGGTATGAACTAAGAGTCTCCTCTTGCTTTGAGGGTCACTAAGAAAATAAAGAAATAAAATGTTATTGTGATAGGTGCCCCTTAGATTCTTTGTGGGTAAATAAAGGACTACAGAAAATTAACAGGATATATAGAAAAATCTACCAGTCTGTTATGAACATATCATTTTGCATCACATGTGGTATACAAAGAAATCATTTTAGGAAAAATGGGACATGCCCGAACAAAAGAAGCAAATCTCACACATTCCAAAAATTTATTTAATTTTCTGGAAAGTAGTTAACAAATAGTGAAATCATCAAACCTATTTCTTTAATGCCAGAGGGCTCTTGAGCATAAAACAAGGAATGCACTGACTGCTGCTGCAAAACAGTTGCAGCTGCAAGCAACAATTGCTGAAATACTGGTAGTGGTTAGATACCTAAAGAATTTCACTGAAATAATGGAATGAGCTCCACCTCTTGGCCATGGAGATGCCTAGCCACAACCTACTTCTGTGGATATATCACAGCTAAGATTTTTATTGCCCTGTGTAGTTCATGCTGCTGCAATTGTTATAAAAGTTGATAAATGACTTGAGTGCCAATATTTCTCCATGTCATATATCCCAGAAATCAATCTTGTACTTTGAGGACTTCTTTTTAATTTTCCACAACACTGTTTCATTTATTGAAATGGGTGTTGTTTCACAAACCAGAAGTGCAATAAATATAAGTACTTTCCTGTAATGAGCAGTTTCCTCTTTACATACACTGTCCAAAACCAAAGATGTTACATATCAGAAGTCACACTCTTTTTAATTTTCCCTTTAATTATGACCTACAATGCCAAATTTAAAGTTTCAGCTAGAAGCGGCCTAGAATTCTGAAGTCACAGTCAAATATTTAATTTATGGGACCACAAACTAAAAAAATTTATTTTGTTGAAACTGTCATTTCCAAGAAATGTTTTATGAAATATGACAATGTATAAAGACCCTTCCACTCCCAGCTGCAGATGACAGTGGTCATGCGTGTGTGAGCTGTGCTAGCTCGCACACATCTGTGTGTGTGTGTGTGTGTGTGTGTGTGTGTGTGTGTGTGTGTGTGTATACTGGAAACAGCACATGTTGGGATGCCTAAAACAATGTAGTTCAGCCACATTTGCACTTAGAATCATTGCAAATCTTGGGAAGAGACAAATCAGCTGACATACTGTGCACATTTTTGTTCAGTAATGTCATAGGGGATAATGTTCTGTGATAACTCATCTCTAAGAAAGAAAGTCTTCATTGCTCAAAAATGTGCTGTAAGAATATTATGTGATGCTCACACATGATCATCTTGTAGACATTTGTTTAAGGAGTTGGCATTCTGACTACTGTTTCACAGTGTATTTATTCCTTCATAAAGTTTGTTGTATATAACCCACTGCAGTTCAAAAGGAACAATGATGTACACAATTGCAATACCAGAAGAAACAGCGACATTCATTACTCCACACTGACATTGTCTTTAGCACAAAAAGGGGGGTGCACTACGCTGCAACCAAAATTGTTTTTATCACTCGTCCAGTGATATAAAATGTGTGACAGGCAGCAAAGTAAAATTTGAAAACAAACTTGAAAAAATTTTCAGCTTGACAGTTCTCTAGAATAATTTCTATTACTTGATATGTGTGTAAGGTGGTGAGTAGGAATTACTGTCTCATATATGTGTACTTAACAAGAAACACTTGCAAATGATTATCATGTAGCCATATTTACAAATAATTTGTGATATGAATATAAATGACTTGTTCCACAACATTAGATATACTGTGCAAATGATCCATGGAACATGCAAAAAACTACGGTGGTCAAAATAAATGTTGCATATAGCTTTGTTGTAAATACTTAGGGGAAAAACTGATTTTGTTCTGTGAGGTACTGTTATATTTGAAAAAAAAGAAAAAAACTAAACACACTTTCACCTGATTAAAACAGACAAGAAGGAAAAACAAAACCTTACAAAAGATTCAACTGCAAACAGTACAATTTCTTTTCCAACTGTTTCCTTGCATAACACATTGTTTTTGAACCAAATGGACCATCTCATAATTCGAGACACTTTTGAATGTTGTTTTGGCGTACTACTTACTAGATTGTTGAGATAAGCCTGTGGGATTTTGTCCCATGCCTCCACAGTGGCTTATGACGGCATGTGAGGTGTCTGGTGGGACAGGATGATTGTAAACAGCTCGTTGTAGCATGATGAAGGCATTATCAATGCAGTGAGGTCCAGAGAATGAGGCCATTCCATCTGATTCTATGCTCCACTAGGAAAGTGTGCACAAGATTGAGGATGAGAGCATACATTGTCATCAATTAGTGTGAATCCCACTCCCATATGTTCACCATTTGGAGCTACAATGTGTTTAAGGATGTCGTCCCGATACTTCACACCAGTTATCCTGTATTGACACAAGGGAGTGTCCTGCAGCCACTCATGATTCCACCCCAAAACATGACTGAACTGCCTTTATCAACATGGGCACAAACATTGTCCTCATTGCCTCCACATAAGTATATCAGTGGTTTGAGGGTGGATACTGATAGGAGTCTCATCAGAAAAGTGTGTGTGTTCCACTGGCGGCTAATCTACAAAGAATGGTTTCATGCCCATGTGACACAAGCCCCTCTCCAAACAAAATTTAGAGGATGAGCCTTGAGAGGTCTTCTGGAACGTAATCCCTGCACATGTAGCCTATTTCGTATCATTTGTGCTGTCACTTAACTGTTTAGAACTACTGCCATACATGTGTAGAGCTGTGTTGAAGGGTTTCTGCTTGCTGTTAAACGCAGATATCATTCCACCATACCTGCCATTTTTCTTCTGCGGCCACTTCTTTGATCATCCTCAGCTGTTTCTGTTGCTAGAAACTTGTTCCAGATTCTGGAGACATCACTTTGTCTCACAACAACATTCACTGTGATGTCTGCCTGTCTCATTTCCTGGTCAATTAGCGTGACTATATGGAGTCTCGGACTGAATGGTATTGCTGTCCAAACCATCCTGAAGCAACACAACACTCTTAATGACATGCAGCACAAGTTCTGGAATTTTTACAGATGACATCGTTACCATAGGCTGCATGCACATACTGTACCCTTGTCGTAGAAACATTGATTTTTTCCCCAGAATTACATTACAAACTGACATCATAATGTATTTCTGGATGACAATGTTACATATTATAGTTTTGGCAATATCTAACATATATTTTGAACACTGTAACTGACTAACATATATTATCACTATGCATCCCTGCTTAGGATTCAGAATGGGGTTTTATATTCTGGCGCAAAAGTCATTAACAGATTGCCACAGACATCAACAGGATACAGGAAATCTCCCGGTATTCAAAAACTAAATTAACCTTGTATCAGAAAATTAGGACGTGGAATATGGAAATTTCAGTTAATACTAATGCAAACATTAAAAAGATTGTAACTTTACAAGTATATAGAAAACAGATAGTGTTCTGTGTAAACATAAGTAAAAGCTTAGTTTGAAGTATTAGATGAAAACAGCAGCTGACTAGTGTAAGAGGAAGATTAATGCCTTTTTTCAAAGTAGTTGTGTGTGTCTTAATATCCCAGGAGGAATGGTCAATATTTAGGGGAATGACAGGAACAATAATTAAAAAAAAAAAAAAAAAAAGAACGTGGTCTCCAAAATGCAAACCTTAAGAGCTATCAGCACTTGTTTATCTTTCATACTGTGAAACATTTCTCTTCTACAGAACAAGTGCTCACAGCTCTTAAGTTATGGTTTTAGCACCTATGCTTACTATACTTTTTGGCTTCGGATAATCATTCCTATCATATCCCTGAATACTGATCATTCCTCCTGGGACATCCTTTACAATATAAAAGTGAGTCCCACGATTATCAATTTGAATAAATTACAGCTAATTGGAAATGGTTATTAGTATACTTAACAGAAATTGGAAGAAGGTACCTCACACAAATAAAGAAGTGTAGCAGAAGTAATCTACAAAACTACCATCCAATATCCTTGACATCCATTTGTTGTAGAATATATTTGGAGCTCAGACATAATGAGGTATCTTGAACAGAATGACCTGCTCCACCTCCATGACAACCAGGAGGGATTCTAAACACATTTGTCATGTGAAGACCAACTCACATTTTCCTCACGACACCCTGAGAGTTACAGATCAAGACAGTCAAGTGGAATTCAGAACTGCTGGTGGTACGGCAAGTGTGCACGAGGTGTGCTTGCTTTTGTGTGTGTTTTCTTTACTGAGGAAGGCTTTGGCTGATAGTTGCATGTATATCAGTCTTTTCTCTGTGCCTATCTGCAACTCAACAGGTAATATTTACAATGAGTAGCTATCATATCGTATTCCTTACAGTATTGTAATTCCAACCAGGAGTTTCCATTGTTTGATTTGAGCATTATTTCTTGAGTTCCAAAAAGTATTGGATTTAGTAACATATCTCTGCTTATCAAAGAAAGTATAGTTATATGAGTATGAAATAAATTTGACTGGCTTGAGGATTTCTACGTAGGTGGAACACTGCATGTTATCTTGGATGTAAAGTCATCCAGAGATGTAGAGATAACTGCAGGTACGTCCAAGGAAAGTGTGTTGGAAGCCTTCCTCACTGTTTATGTTGCATGTTAAAGATCAGACACATGATATTGAAAGACATTTTGCAGATAATGACTTTATCTATAATGGAGTACTACCTGAAAAAATTGAGACAAATATTCAGTCAGATTTTGATAAGACTTCAAAATGGCACAAAGATGATCAACTTGCTTTAAGTGCTCAGATATGTAAAACAGTATACTTAGCAAAATGAAAAAGAGTCACAGTTGGAATTTGTGAATTCATGCAAATACGTGGGTGGAAACATTTGAAAGAATATGAAATAGAGTTATCTCATAGTCTCATTAATAGATGAAGCAAGTGGCAGACTTCATGCCATTGGTAGAATACTGGTAAAATGCAATCAGCCTGCAAATGAGATTGCTTACAAAATGTTTGTTTGACCTTTCCTAGAATATTACACAAATGTGTAGGAGCTATATGAAATAGGACTAAAGGGAGTATTGGATGTATACAAATAAGGCACAAAGTGTGACTAGTGTTTTTAACCCACAGAAGAAAGTTATGGAGATGCTGAAAAACCTGAATAATCGTACGAAAGCATGCTTGCAAAGTGTCGAGATCCATTCATTATTAAGTAACAAATCTCAGAATATATCACAATCTCTTACTTACCACTCCTGTAGGTGCTAAGAGGAGAGTAAACTGATTACAATATGCATAGAGGTGTTTAAACAGTCATTGCTCCTGAACTCCATATGCAAATAATATAAACATAGTATTTCTCTCTGTATGACAACTCCGTATTCTTGAGAAATATTAGAATGTTATCATGACTTTATTTTTCATAGTAATTTATCTGTAAAATTCCTGTGCACAACACCAAATGTATCACCACTGTATTCATTTTAAAAGTGTTGTATGATGTTTCTTGAAAAGCAGTCACAATTTTTAGGATATCCTGTGTAAGTACAGCATTGAAAATTGAGTTCTGGGTTTAATGCTGTGCTGCATGAGCGTGCACAGTGTACACTGCAGTGAAGCTCCATCACCAGCAAAGGCTCAACATCACTGCACAGCCAGATTCGTGCTGCTCCAACTAGATAAACAGGGACACCACAGCGGGCACATAAGGCTGCAGGCTCTGTGAGTCTGGAATCCTCCACATCTGCAAATACAGGTGGATAACTTTACTTTTGGTGTAATGTGTCAGTAATCTACTAAAATGTACTAATGAAAGGCAAGCAAGGTCTACTTAAATCAAGAAAGACAACACCAGTTTCACAACCATCTTTTAAGGAGGGGCAAATTATGAGTTTTTTTTTTTTTTTTTTTTATGGATAGTTCTTTGCCTGAAATGGATTCTAACCGTTTAACTGTTGTGGGTGTGCATACATGCCCTGCTACGCTGTTCCCCAGGGCTGTGGATGTAAATACATGCACTGCTTGTGTTTTCTTACAGTGCTATGGATACCTGTGTGCATCCTGAGCCATTGACATCTCACTTCTGCAGATGAGTTGCTTCTACATCATATATAAAAAAAAATTGAATTATTTATTGTGTAACATACACTTTCATATTTGCTATCATTTGCAAAAAAACATTGTTTCGATATCTTGAATTGTTTATGAACTATAATGATTGTTATGACAATATGATTCGCAGTGAGCAAGGGTGTGTCATGCACAACTGTTCATTGGATATGAAAATCCAGTAATTCAAAAATGAAATGTGCTGCAGTTCTAATCAAAATTGAGTAAAATTTTGGTATCTTATCTGTAGTTCATTCACAGCAACATATGAGTTATAGTCAACCATTCATGAAGTTTACGTAATGCATTTTTATGTTTGCAAAATCTTTAAAATTTTGTGCAATGTTTTACTTAATTTGATGCAGCTCAGTAAGTATGATGGATAATAAAAACCAATTGAGTTCTTTATCGAGTGAAGACATCAGACTGTAAGATGTGCAAAAATCAAGCTTTTCACATGATAGTTGTCATAAAATCAGATGATGAGAATTTCATATAGGCTGGAATGCTGCTATCTCTCAGCACAGCCACCAGCATTTGGTGAGGAGTACTACCCTCAGCACGGAATGCAGAGAGCATGTCTGTAGCAGCGGAAGGGCTAATGGGTAAAAGTCTAAATGCAGCTACAGTTCATAAAAGATAGAGCAAAAATTCTACTCACAAATGAGTGCATGACTGTCAGATTGACAAAAACCTGGTGTTCCTTTGCTTCAAAACAATAGGAGCAAAGAAGGATACTTTCAAAGAATCACACACAGCAGTGCTCCAGAGTTCCAGGTAATATGCACAGCCAGATATTGTTAATTTCCATATCTTTCTCACTTATTTCTTGGCCATGGATGAGCTTTCCCTACTTGGTCCTTTAAAATATCTGAATCTTCTTTTTTATGCAGATGAATGAATCCCATATTACAAAAGCATCTATCTTTCACATAGATAATGTTGTGGGGAAAGTGAACCAAAGACTGCTGTTTATTGGCAGAACACTTAGAAGATGCAACATGACTACTAAGGAGACTGCCTATACTACACATGTTCATCCTCTTCCAAAGTATTTCTGCATGGTATATAGATACGGTTGACATAGGACATTGAAAAGGTTCTAAAAAAGGCAGTGCACTTCATGTTATTGTGAAGTAGGGGAGGGAGTGTCACAGAGATGATAAATAAGTTGGGGTGGCAATTATTAAAACAAAGGTGTTTATCGTTGCGGCAGGATCTTTTTACAAAATCTCAATCACCAACTTTCTCTTCCAAATGCAAAAATATTTTGTTAGCACCTACCTACATAGGGAGAAATGCTCATAGTAATAAAATAAAATAAATTGGAGCTTGCACGGAAAAAGTTAAGTGTTTGTTTTTCTCCCATGTCGTTCAGGAATGGAACAGTAGAGAAACCGCTTGAAGGTGGTTCAGTGAACCTTCTGCCAGGCACGTAACCATGAATTGCAGAGTAGTCTTGAAATGATGTAGATTGCTGCCTAGCAAGATGATGTTTTGACTGGATGTTGTTATGGAAGAAATGAATTCTGGATGTGCTATGCAAGTTATTTAGAACTCTATTCCTATTGGCACTGTAAGTTAGATCTAACTTTTTTCAGTTCACAGATGTAACTGAAAATAGTGTTAAATAATCAGTTCACTGTGAAGATTAACTGGTTCACAATCTATGTAATAATAGTACAGCTGTCACACACAGTACACTTGCATGCTCAATTTAAAGACAAAAGTAACTTTCACATGATTTCTCACTGTCAGGTAACATAGCTCAATGAAACTTGGACCATATATAGAAAGAAGTGCTACAGTATAGTACAGAAAGTACCTTATGGAAATACACAATGAGACAAACAGAAGACAATAATTACACTGAAGTCATTGCAATTTATGATGGCCCCCTGAACATTACAAAAAGCGGACCGTAGTTCTTAATAGTGTGTGTGATCACTATGGGGGGCAGTGCATGCTGTGAAACGTTCTCCCATTCTGCGATTTGTAATGTCCAGGAGGCCATCATGAGTCACAGTGACTTCAATGAAATTATTGTCGTTGAATAAAAGTGTCATTTTTGTTCTTCTCACTGTGTATTTCTTCCAGTTACTCCTGTACTACTATGCAGCAGTTCTTTCTATGTATGACCCCACATTAATTGAGATATGTTACCTGGCTCATGTGAAAGTTTCTTTCATCCTTACGTCTTGTGAACCAGTGTATTAATAAATTATATATAATTTACCTAATGCATGCAAGTTTCTTAAAAACATAATCAGGTTGCATTTTTCCAACAATTTCATATACAATATGAGGAAACCAATGTAAGTATTCAGTACAGTACAGTTCAGTACAGATATATCAAATTCAGCACACATCATAAAAATCCACAATCATCGTACATCACGATGTTTAAAACATACAGTTTTGATTTGATTTATTTCATCTCATAGTATACAATATTCAGATCTTGTGATCTGTTGTATTGGAGACAAGTCAATATATAATTTTAGGGATTTAGTTTACAGACTTAAAATAATACAAGCATAGTTATCAAACAATTTTCTAGCAGTACAATACTTTTACATTTTGTACATTTTTTTTTTTTTTTTTTTTTTTTTTTTTTTTAATTTACAGAGACGTCTGTTGCCCGGTTTAAATTATCACCTCATCATTCATAAACTCCTCCACTGAATAATAACATTTTTCCACTAAGAGTTCATGTAATTTTTTTCTTTAGATGACCAATTTCCATGCTCAGAATATCACAGCCCATTAATTTATTGTATATTTTCATGCTAATGTATTGAGGAGTCATAGAATATAACTTTAATCGGTGTGCAGGGAGCATAAAATTTTGTTTTTGCCTAGTTGTGTAAGTGTGTTTGATGTGAAATTCTTTGAAAAGTTCAGGTTTACTGTACAGGAAAACTACAATTTCGAAAATGTATAGTGACGGGACAGATAATATATTTAGTTTTTTAAACAATGAGTGACATGAGGTTCTTGGAAGTGCGACACACATCATTCTAATGATACTTTTTTTTGAAGTTTTAATATCAGTACCAAAAGTAGCACTCAACAAAGGTTAAGTTTCAGTTTAAGGCCATATTAATATACTTCAACAATTTACTGTCACTTCAGTATTACCAAATTATTCATTGTACAGGGTGGTTATAAATAAACTTTCATTACATGAGAGGGCCCCTATGATTTAGTGGAAACATTTGTAAGAACATGCGGAAGGGAAAAAACATGTAAACCATTGAAAGAAACACATTTTAATTTCCACATGAGAGGCTAACATATGTTAATTGCATACCATGTTTACATTCCAGGTCACAAATGCTGCATAAAGTGATGACCATCTGCACACATGACAGCCAGAAACTATGCTAGAGGTTGCTCTACTGGCGCCCGAAACAACAGTGGACCATGTAATATTCAGTTGTTGTGACACAGCTTGTGCACTGCTCACATGTCCAGCATTCTCAGCCATGACAACAGTAAATTCTTTAGCGATTTGTGGCACAGTTGGCCATTGACCTCTCCCAATAGCAATTTCCAAATCAGCAGTTAATTCGAATTTCAGAATCATGTTATTCAATCCTGGTGCAGGAGGAGGACCTCTCCATATTCTTTTAATACATCACCTAGCAAAAGGCAGCAACACTATTGCTGTTGTTTTGATAAAACAGCTTGAGGATTAAAGACCTGCTTACCTAGTTCAGACCCATGTTGACTGTCTGTGACTGTAATGCACACTGATACTGGTGTCTCAAAGGAAGGTGTGACACTAACACTACTAACAATGCAAATCCTGCAATGCACAGTCTGAACGTAATTCCTATGAAGTTGGGTACCCATATGATGAATAATTTCCTGTGTAGGGAGACTCAAGTAGCGAAAGTTTAATTGTATCCACCTTGTACATAATGTAACTGACCAACTATTTAAATTTACTTTTTGATTACATGTAGTAGTGGCCTAATCTAAATACAATTTCTGTAGCAGTGTAAATTATTACCTGTCAATCTATTTTTGTTACTCAAATTATTTACAACAAACACACTACTGTATCTTTTGTAAATAAATTTCATTACTTGTAGTGCATGAAAATTTTGTAATGCTGTTCTCACTGATTATTTATGATCTATGTTGGCAGAATTATCATATTTATGATTATATCATTCAATTGATATTTTTCACCAAACAAATATCTTCAGCTGAGTAATTTGTGCAAATTTACATTCAAAATAAAAAAAATTATTTATCTGCCACAGATTTACCTGATGACAGAAATCAGCATAAGGGATGCTAGTTGTCTGTAAGTGATTATAGTTGCCTGGTTTGTTGCTCTTTAATAAGTTACATGAAGACTGATGTAGATCATTGTTGGTCATATAGTGATTTCCACTGTCTCTGTCTGCTTGTATAGCATAATGCGCAGCATGCTAGCTTTTGATACAGGCAGGTGAGCCAGATATGGATTGCATACGCTTGGCAGATTAACGACCATGGGCTGGTACACTGTCCAGCCTGAGTGTGGTTCTTAGTTTCTGACACTTGCTGGTCCCCCAAATTCCACCTCAGAGGATACAGTACACACAAACAGTTGAAATATGAGAACACACAGAAAAATGTTTACACAATTTGTAGACGGATGGCGCATGTGACTTCCCTCTCTTATGTTACCATTATGTCTGTGGTGTCAAGGAAGGGCATCTGGCCACAAAATTAAATAATAAAATAAATTTTGCTAAATCCTGATAAAATGTACTCCATCTTGGACAGGATAAATGCTAGGGGGAAGAAGAAGTGATTTCAGCTGTCACTACACCATACTGGAGGAAGAGTAGCAAAACTTGAAACTCTGAGCTGATTTGGCTGTTACATAGGCTGAGTTAGCACAGTTGTGAGCTACAATTTGCAGTAACAGCAATGACATACACAACACAGCAAGTGTAGAGGCATGTGGACAGTGCAAGGCATGAGAAGTACGATAAGTTTAGAAAGAAAATGGTTAAGAAGACCACAAATGTTGTAGCCCTAAGTAATAATTGTGGGAGAGAAATGCCATAGCTGGTGCAGATGTCATTGGTTGATAATTACCAGGTCATTAGTATTCCAAGCCAAGCACTGGGCTCATCATTGTTACCTGTAATTTAGTTAATGAATGTCCTTAGGGTACTGGGTACAGTTTGGACCACAACCTCAAGTATGCTCTGAGGTTGACATCAAGTATATATGTGAAGATCATATCACTCTTTAAGTGGTACACAAAGCCCTGAATGAAGTTTTCTGTGGCATATGTCAAATGAAGTTTGGAGAGTCACTCAAAGCAGGAGGGTCAGGAGGTGTGGCATTTAAACAACATGGGTGTGACTAATGTGTCACCCCACATTTAAAAAAGAGACCATTCTTACTTGTGATCTCTCAGATTTCACCAGGTTTATGGTATATGCAGGACTGGGGCAGAACAGAAAGTAAGAAAAGTAGGAACTCTAGATAGCTAAGAAAAAAAAGAAAAAAAAATTTTTTTTGGCACAGGCCTGGCATGGCATGTGCCATTTATGTTTTTGTAGTTAACAGGTGGCGATTGGTACACCAGGAAGAGCACAGAATGGTAATCTGAGTGTCGTGAGTTGTAGTCTTCATGTAGAAACGTTTTTATTTTCAATTTTTATGTTACTTACAATGCAAATAGATCAAAATAAAAATTGTATTTATTAATATTGTCATACAAGAAAAGGCAAAGGAAAATTTGGGATTTCGCATAAATTTCAGGGAAGGGATTGTAACCATACATGAGAACTTCATATATAAAATTAGATACTTTTATTATTTTACAATGTAAGGTTTACACATACTGAGGGACATCCAGCATAAAAACTGGGAAAGGGATAATTTGCTTGGTATCTTGCACACATTATAAACATCACATTTTTAAAATTATATGGTTGATTTGAAGTTTCTATTCAACAATAAACTTGGTTTACATTTGTAAAAGATTCTCTCTCTTCACACAGTTTGGTAGCAAATCATATTTATGTACCATTTCGTAAAATACTGGTGCGGATAGCTGGTGATGTACACTGCTCAACAAAAGTCTGGAATACTATCGTAAAATGTGGTCTAAGATACTTAGAGGTCTCATTGACCTAGGCACTTCACTTCATGAATTATCCTCTAATAGTGGACAGTGTTTACTACTGGCATACTTTGTAGCCATTTCCCAGTCATATAAACTTACCACTGCCACAGCAGCACACTGCGAGCAGTCCAATGTCAACAACGTCATTCACCTTCTGTTCAGCACTCTGGTAACATGCCATGTACAGGCATACAACACTTTGACAGAGTCACGATAATGGCTTTTCGGCAGGTTTACACAGCAAGATGTTGCTGATCGGTTACAGGTCACTTAAAGTGGTATGTCTAAAGTGTGGAGTACAGAGAGATGGAAAATGTGAACAATAGATCTCACAGTGGTCTTCCTCATATGATAACACCAATGCAGGATCATTTCCTCCAAATATTGGCCCACAGGTATCCAACATCAACTGCCAGAAATATTGGAAATGACTTCTCTCAGGCAACAGGAATTCATATCTCAGACCAAATAGGACATAAATGATGGAAATGGGGTGGTCTTCATTCCAGACCATTGAAAAGTTTTGCACAGAACCCATGGAACTGATGCAATCAAAGGACCTGGGCTCTTGCACATCGACATTGGACCATTGCGGAACAGAGTAATGTCATATTTTCTGACAAGAACAGGATTGGTTTGCGACCTGACACTAGACGTGTTAGAGTTTGGAGAAATGCTGGACAACACCAGGAACATTGATATGTTCGGGAAGTCCATTCATTTGCAGGTGGAAGCGTAATATTCTGGGTGGCAATAGTGATGGGAGAGTGGATGCCTCTAATTCATATTTGCAGCAAATCAACTGGTCCCCGATACCTCCAAAAGGTCCTACAAATGACTGTAATGCCCTACAGACATGAAGTTGGTGACAACTTCATCCTAATTGATGACAATGCAAGACTGCAACATACTCCAGCAGTGTCTTGGTACCTTCAAACATGCAACATCAACTGAATGCACTGGCCAGTACAGTCCCCCCGATATGAATGTAGTTGGGCATGTATGGGACCTGTTGAAGGTGGCCATTGCAGATTGACAATCTTCAGGACCTCACTGAAGTTGCCATTGAGAAGTGGGACCTCATACCCCAAGATAAACTTGATGTTCTCATCTAGAGCATGCCTCGCAGAGTGGAAGAACTCACCCATGTGCAGGGAGGAAATACTCACTACTAAAGACTGTTAATCACCACCAGGAGATGAAGATTTTCACTGTTTTGTGTTAAATATGTGTACTTTGAGAGAACATGCTTTGTTTTGCAATGATTTTTTGTAACTGTCCAAAATTGTTCTTGTTTTGAGAAGGAATTATGTTTATTTTGTTAATAAGATGCTGTACAAACTTAAGAAGTCATTGGCAGCAAACTCTATGATATTCCAAACTTTTGTTGAGGTGTGTACAAAAAAGTGTAAGAAGTGGGAGAAGTAAATCTATGAGGATGAGGCATGAGTCATGCTTGGGTAGCTCAGTTGGTAGAGCACTTGCCCACGAAAGGCAAAGGTCCTGAGTTCGAGTTTCGGTCCGGCACACAGTTTTAATCTGCCAGGAAGTTTCATATCAGTACACACTCCACTGCAGAGTGAAAATCTCATTCTGGAAAGTGTATTTTGATGCAGTCTTCTTGGGATGTGATTTGTTTTCCTCTTTTGACAAGATAAGGGCAATTTTGAAGCATTTTCATCATATTCTTCAGATGAAGATAAAATTGGACATCACAGAACTGCCCATTAGCAGATTACATTTGGGAGTGAGGAAATCACTTCAGTATTGCAGAATGGCAATCCTTCATCTTGAAAAATCTCATCATGCAACTGTAACTTCGTTTGTCCTCCTCATGAGTCGGTTAACATAAGCAATTTGTTCTCCTGTACATAAGGTTTCATCACATCAAATATAATATGTTTAGCATTATCTAGGTTTATTTGCAGTTCTCTCTCTCTCTCTCTCTCTCTCTCTCTCTCTCTCTCTGTCTCTTTTAATTAGAGATCCCTTACAGGGACTTACGGAGTCAATCACACAATCCTCAGCTTTTCACTCTGCAAGAGCACTCCCTGGAAACTACACTAATGTAAATCACTCATGTCTTGCCCGCCCAGTGCCAAAAACATCATTTTTTCACAATGCTTGATCAGCTGGAGCTCTCACTTCTGTTGCTTGCTTTTCTAGCCAAATCCTATATATATCATATATTTGGACAAAGCCAGTGACGAGTAGGCACGGTCTCCTTGTTAGTCATTTTATATATGGCAATAGTCTGCATTATAATGCCTCTGGTAAAAGCTTACTTCCACCCTCTGTTTTCCAAAAACATCTCATTTGATCAAAGCAGGGTCCATACGGTCTGTGTGATTTCCAGTGGTTTTGCTGGGCCTTTTTTAGGGAAAAACTATTTGAAAAGGCAATGTTGCAAAGAGCATATTGTTACATTTCAGAGAGCTACTAGCAAAGCAAAACACTTAAGTTTGGACAAAATTAAGAATTATGAAGAATACTCATTAAGTATATTCTGTCAGAATACACAAAGTACCTTAAATAAAATTGATGACCTTGAAAAATCACTAGTGGAAAACAGAAAGATAGCTGGAATATAAGCAGACGTGTTATCCTTTTCATTACTGTGTTATTCTTGTCCTTAATCTACATAAATGATCTTCTAATGACTTGAAAGGACTCTTAAAACTAATATCAGCTGATGCCAAACTCTACCAAACCAACTCAGGTGACAGCTTCACAAGCCAACAACTGGTTCATTCCAAATGGCTTTAGTCTTAATATCATAAAGACAATACTGTAGAATTTCAAACAAATAAAATTACCTGTTGTTAGCAGGAATAGGTATAATGGGCACACACTAAACAAAACACTTTGCATAAAACTCCTCAGGATCCAGCTGGATAACAAGCTAAAATGGAGTCAACACACAGAAGGACTGATCAAGGAGCTAGGTTCAGCATATTTTGTTATTAGAAGTATCTTTCATTATGTTAATTTGAAGACCAGGATGCTGGCTTATTCTGGATATTTTGACTCTCTGTTGTCCTACAGAATTTCCCTTCTGGTGCAACACAGCTAAATTAAATAAAGTATTTATGCAGCAAACATGAACATAAGAATACTGCAGAAACTTCTTCAAGCATTTTTAAATTCACATTCTTTATGTACTTTAACCCTCAATAGTGTTAGTTGCTAACGAGTAATGAGACGAGCATTCTAATGGAGAATAACAAGCATAAAATTTTGTAACAACAATACAATGCAAAGCATGTTCATAATTTGTGATTTTGCATTGCCGTTATTTTCTTTTACAACTGCACTGTATAGGACTAGTACATTACTTTTACTATTCAAGCTTTCATGCCATGCACACACTTTCTTCTACCTGTGAACACGCTGTGTAGTTTCCTAAGGCAAAGTTCCTGGAGTGGTGGAGCCTGTGGATGGGAACACTGGCATCGACAGCAGCCCAGCATTGGAGGGGGCAGTGGCAAGCTCATACTTGCAAAGCTGCTGTTTTGCTGCAGTATTAGGAGTCTTGGTCCTTTCAGTACATAGCGCCATTCCTGGCAGCACCTGCCCAGAGAATATATTTTGACTATATTTTCACAAATACTACATAAAACACAGGTGAATGACACATGAAATAAAGCATTAAATATAGACCTGTAGTGAAAATTTTACCAAGCTTCAATAATATGAGATTAAAAAATATGACAAAATGCTAGCTTTTTGAAATCTGAGGCTCCTCCATTCAGTACAGAAAGAATAGTAGGAGGAAGCTAGACTATTTAGGAATTAAGGAAGCACCTCAGTCAGAACCCTGAGTCAGAAGAAATAGAGGGTGTTACAAAAAGGTACGACCAAACTTTCAGGAAACTTTCCTCACACACAAATAAAGAAAAGATGTTATGTAGACATGTGTCCGGAAACGCTTAATTTCCATGTTAGAGCTCATTTTAGTTTCATCAGTATGTACTGTACTTCCTCGATTCACCAGCAGTTGGCCCAATTGAAGGAAGGTAATGTTGACTTCGGTGCTTGTGTTGACATGCGACTCATTGCTCTACAATACTAGCATCAAGCACATCAGTATGTAGCATCAACAGGTTAGTGTTTATCACGAACGTGGTTTTGCAGTCAGTGCAATGTTTACAAATGCGGAGTTGGCAGATGCCCATTTGATGTATGGATTAGCACGGGGCAATAGCCGTGGTGTGGTACGTTTATATCGAGACAGATTTCCAAAACGAAGGTGTCCCAACAGGAAGATGTTCGAAGCAATTGATTAGCGTCTTAGGGAGCAATTCTTCGTGCAGTTGCCGATAACCCTAATGTCAGCGTCAGAGAAGTTGCTGCTGTACAAGGTAACGTTGACCACGTCACTGTATGGAGAGTGCTACGGGAGAACCAGTTGTTTCCGTACCATGTACAGTGTGTGCAGGCACTATCAGCAGCTGATTGGCCTCCACGGGTACACTTCTGCGAATGGTTCATCCAACAAAGTATCAATCCTCATTTCAGTGCAAATGTTCTCTTTACGGATGAGGCTTCATTCCAACGTGATCTAATTGTAAATTTTCACAATCAACATGTGTGGGCTGAAGAGAATCCGCATGCAATTGTACAATCACGTCATCAACACAGATCTTCTGTGAACGTTTGGGCAGGCAGTGTTGGTGATGTCTTGATTGGGCCCCATGTTCTTCCACCTACGCTCAATGGAGCACGTTATCATGATTTCATACAGGATATTCTACCTGTGCTGCTAGAACATGTGCCTTTACAAGTACGACACAACATGTGGTTCATGCATAACGGAGCTCCTGCACATTTCAGGCGAAGTGTTCGTACGCTTCTCAACAACAGATTCGGTGACCGATGGATTGGTAGAGGTGGACCAATTCCATGGCCTCCACGCCCTCCTGACCTCAACCCTCTTGACTTTCATTTAACGGGGCATTTGAAAGCTCTTGTCTATGCAACCCCAGTACTAAATGTAGAGACTCTCCGTGCTCGTATTGTGGACGGCTGTGATACAATATGCCATTCTCCAGGGCTGCAACAGTGCATCAGGGATTCCATGCGACGGAGGGTGGATGCATGTATCCTTGCTAACGGAGGACATTTTGAACATTTCCTGTAACAAAGTGTTTGAAGTCACGCTGGTACGTTCTGTTGCTGTGTGTTTCCATTCCATGATTAATGTGATTTGAAGAGAAGTAATAAAATGAGCTCTAACATGGAAAGTAAGCGTTTCTGGACACATGTCCACATAACACTGACAATGTTGAGTTTTTATGGAAAAAGTTCAAGGCAATCATAAAATGCGTTTTAGACAGGTATGTGCCGAGTAAAACTGTGAGGGACGGGAAAAACCCACCGTGGTTCAACAACAAAGTTAGGAAACTATTGCGAAAGCAAAGAGAGCTTCACTCCAAGTTTAAACGCAGCCAAAACCTCTCAGACAAACAGAAGCTAAACGATGTCAAAGTTAGGGTAAGGAGGGCTATGCGTGAAGAGTTCAGTGAATTCGAAAGTAAAATTCTATGTACCGACTTGACAGAAAATCCTAGGAAGTTCTGGTCTTACGTTAAATCAGTAATGGCTCGAAACAGCATATCCAGACACTCCGGGATGATGATGGCATTGAAACAGAGGATGACACACATAAAGCTGAAATACTAAACACGTTTTTCCAAAGCTGTTTCACAGAGGAAGACCGCACTGTGGTTCCTTCTCTAAATCCTTGCACAAACGAAAAAATGGCTGACATTGAAATAAGTGTCCAAGGAATAGAAAAGCAACTACAATCACTCAACAGAGGGAAGTCCACTGGACCTGAAGGGATACCAATTCGATTCTACACAGAGTATGCGAAAGAACTTGCCCCCCTTCTAACAGCCGTGTACCGCAAGTCTCTAGAGGAAAGGAATGTTCCAAATGATTGGAAAAAAGCACAGGTAGTCCCGGTCTTCAAGAAGGATCGTCGAGCAGATGTGCAAAACTATAGACCTATATCTCTGACGTCGATCTGTTGTAGAATTTTAGAACATGTTTTTTGCTTGTGTATCATGTCGTTTTTGGAAACCCAGAATCTACTCTGTAGGAATCAACATGGACTCCGGAAACAGCGATCGTGTGAGACCCAACTCGCTTTATTTGTTCATGAGATCCAGAAAATATCAGATACAGGCTCCCAGGCAGATGCTATTTTCCTTGACTTCCGGAAGGTGTTCGATACAGTTCCGCACTGTCGCCTGATAAACAAAGTAAGAGCCTATGGAATATCAGACCAGCTGTGTGGCTGGATTGAAGAGTTTTTAGCAAACAGAACACAGCATGTTGTTATCAATGGAGAGACGTCTACAGACGTTAAAGTAACCTCTGGCGTGCCACAGGGGAGTGTTATGGGACCATTGCTTTTCACAATATATATAAATGACCTAGTGGATAGTGTCAGAAGTTCCATGCGGCTTTTCGCAGATGATTCTGTAGTATACAGAGAAGTTGCAGCATTAGAAAGTTGTAGCGAAACGCAGGAAGATCTGCAGTGGATAGGCACTTGGTGCAGGGAGTGGCAACTGACCCTTAACATAGACAAATGTAATGTATTGCGAATACATAGAAAGAAGGATCCTTTATTGTATGATTATATGATAGCGGAACAAACAATGGTAGCAGTTACTTCTGTAAAATATCTGGGAGTATGCGTGTGGAACGATTTGAAGTGGAATGATCATATAAAATTAATTGTTGGTAAGGCAGGTACCAGGTTGAAATTCATTGGGTGAGTCCTTAGAAAATGTAGTCCATCAACAAAGGAGGTGGCTTACAAAACACTCGTTCGACCTATACTTGAGTATTGCTCATCAGTATGGGATCCGTACCAGATCGGGTTGACGGAGGAGATAGAGGAGATCCAAAGAAGAGCGGCGTGTTTCATCACAGGGTTATTTGGTAAGCGTGATAGCATTATGGAGATGTTTAGCAAACTCAAGTGGCACACTCTGCAAGAGAGGCGCTCTGCATCGCGGTGTAGCTTGCTCGCCAGGTTTCGAGAGGGTGCGTTTCTGGATGAGGTATCGGATATATTGCTTCCCCCTACTTATACCTCCTGAGGAGATCACGAATGTAAAATTAGAGAGATTAGAGCGCGCACGGAGGCTTTCAGACAGTCGTTCTTCCTGCGAACCATACACGACTGGAACAGAAAAGGGAGGTAATGACAGTGGCACGTAATGTGCCCTCCGCCACACACCGTTGGGTGGCTTGCGGAGTATAAATGTAGATGTAGATGTAGAACATATTTTCTTTCTTTGTGTGTGAGGAATGTTTCCTGAAAGGTTGGCCATACCTTTTTGTAACACCCTGTATAGCAGAGCTATACAAGAGGGAAATCCTTGATGAATTTCTAACAACAGACATAAATGAAACATTATACATATCCAAAGTGCAGCTAATAAATCATAAATAAGAATGGAATAAAATAGAACTAAAAGCATTTGTGACTATCAGTTGCATAGTGTCAGAGAAAATGAAAAGATGACACAAAAATAAGAAGATGGACTTGTAATAAAAATTAATAAAAATGATTGCAGAAATAGGGGAGTGAAAGCGCAAATGTGATGAAGACCTGCATGTAAACTGAGGCCTGATCCATGGCAGAAGATCGAGTTCTGGGTTGCTGGAACACAGAATCCAATTCACACACATTGTGTAGCTGGCATCAGAATCACAGGTATCCCATTATAGTTTTGTCTCTATTACAACATTGAGTATTAGCAGTATAGACACACTATTCTTGTCCATTAATTGTTACTAACAGTTTAGTGGTCCTCAAGCTGACAAAGAAAGCTGACACTCTGTTGTATGTCAGCTAACACGAGGCATAGGTATCCTCATGAGTATCTCTCCTTTTGATGAGTTAAGCAGGTCTTCCCAGCAATGAGGCAGGAGTAATTAATGTTACGAATGTACTTAAGAAAAGTCTTGCATCTAGGGCAACCACAAGGGCATGAACCTAGTAGTAATATGAGGGATGTAAGTTGCAGTCTCGTCAAAATATATCTGTGTGTACTAAGACTACAGTTACTGAAAATATGGCACTACTTTGCATTGCATGTCTTCAGCAAGAGGTATGAATGGATGTGTAACAATTGTCCTAGTCAAAGAAGTTGATAAAAATTTAATGTAGTGTACATAATAAAAATTTACAGTTGTGTAGGTAATGGGGGTGATTTAACTGATAAAGATATTTCCTTGTTTTTGAAGGATACATTTAAAATGACTATATACACCAACACCGTTTCCTTTTTGTGAAAATTACACTTCTTAAATTTCACAAAAATTGGTGATGAACTGTGCTAACACTGATTTCCTTCTTATAGACATGCATTTAAGGGAGAAATATTGTGGATTACAACTTCACATTGTGACTTTACATGCAAAGGAAGTTAAGTGTATCGTTACATACAATAGTTTTAATATTAAAATTGAAATAAAGTGTAATGTTTGACAAAATAATAAAGATTTTTAGGAGTTGAACCACAGTTAATACACACATGCAGTTTCCACTGATTGCTATGTTTCTTACTCTCCCATGCCTTCAGATTTCCATGGCACATAATTACTTTTCATAGGAAAAGGGATTTCTTTTCAAAAGTGTCATTTTTGATCTTGAAGAAAAGACCTGGGACTTTTATCATAAAACTGTTAATAGCTGTCATGTTAACGAAGCCTCTATGTACCCATCCAGTTTTATCCTTGGGAGAAGAGTCAGCATCTTTGCAGGCAAAAACGTGAGAGTCGTATTATTGCTGACATCCAGTTCACATCCAGCAGGAAGTGTTACCATTGGAAGCCACTTCAGAAAATTACTGGACACATTTAAGCACTGTAGTTGTGACAGTCGCCCAATACTACTAGGCAAATGTGATAAGTGGTTTCCATCAACAAGAAGGCAGCGAAGAGAGGTGAGTTGACCTAAATCTGAAACACATAACCCCAAAATGATAAGCTGACAAATTCAAGTTAAATTGTACATAATGAGATAAAAATAGTTGAAGGAAGGACAATGTGATCATTCAGATTTTCTGGAATAAACAGTCAAAATGAAATTTGTTGGCCATTCACAGAGAAGAGATGCACACAAAACTATGTACCATTCAACAGTTTAAAAGATATGGAGACTCACCACAGTTTTCATATGTTCAGAGAAGACATCAGAGCCTGCTTATGGCAGAAAATGTAAACTTACAAAACATACGTCAAAAGTGTGGGCTCACAGGCTAGAAAACAGCACAAGTGAAAAATTTATTAGACTCCACAAACAAAGATACCTTTTTCTTTGCTCATTGTCATCATTATTCTCCAACATCTTTGGTACTGCCAAACAAGCTTTAAAAAGACTCTCCATTGATTTTGGTTGGCAGGGAGTCTTGTCAGTTGAGAAAGTTTCCAACACTTCTCTATATTTGGAAAGTAGAGAAGTCAGCCATTATTTTGTGTTGTAGGATGATCTGCTAATCACTGGTGTAAAATGAGGAACACAAGGATCAAGCGAGAGAATGTTTGTAAACTACCCACATTAAATGTTTTGTGATCATCTGTCAATAATGTATTTGTGTTCAGCTTGGACAAAGTTCCTCTGTAAAAATTTTGTGCAACATTATCCATTTCACCAGTGGAAATTTCATAATGTAGACTATAGAGGACTAACAATCTTCAAATGTTTTATCTTATGGGCTCGTCTTTGTCTTATGGCTAATTACTAAGCAAGCCACTCTTACCATGCACTTCGTATAGTTTTCCTTAGATGCTCAGTGCCATATTGTTTCTTAATTCGATTCTGAAGACCCACAAAGGTCACACAATTCACAGTGAATTTTCCCCATATCACTGTTATTCTCCAACATCTCTGGTACTGCAAAACAAGCTTTTCAAAGCTTTACATACAATCTGGTTGCCTAGGAGTTTTGTCAGTTGAGAACTACAATGCGCAACAATTACCACGTTCAAGACAGCTCATACCATCGGGGCATGAGGGCCGCCGTGCCTACTGGATGGAGCACGCTTGTGTGGCATCATCGATCCTCACAGTGCCAAGGCTCGTACCCTCGGCCTGGCTTGTAGGTTAAAAGTGATACTCTGGTCAGGCTCTCAGCAGATGTTTTGCTGTCATTTAGACTGGTTCGTTCATTAGTTGTAGTGTGAAATGAATTTGTTCCAGCACATCAAAATTTCATTTTTATTACAGTAGCATTTTGATATTTTTCTTTTTGTTCACAAAGGTAAGTTAATGAAATAATTTATTTGATAAAATCGATTTGTCAAGGACATACACAAGATTTTTTGCAGAGGTACCTGGGCCTTTTAATGAAATTGGGGGTGGGGGGAAGGAGCAGGCGGAGGGAGGGGTGTCAAAACGTTTCTGGCTATGTCCTTAACTGTTCTAGGTATTTTACAACACAGTGTCATTTCATGCTTGTATTTCCATTTCAATGGATGTTTTCCATCAGTGAATAAATGAGTTCTTTGGGCATGTTTTGTTGTTGTTGTTGTGGTCTTCAGTCCAGAGACTGGTTTGATGCAGCTCTCCATGCTACTCTATCCTGTGCTAGCTTCTTCATCTCCCAGTACCTACTGCAACCTACATCCTTCTGAATCCGTTTAGTGCATTCATCTCTTGGTCTCCCTCTATGATTTTTACCCTCCATGCTGCCCTCCAATACTAAATTGGTGATCCCTTGATGCCTCAAAATATGCCCTACCCGCCGAGCCCTTCTTCTAGTCAAGTTGTGCCACAAATTTCTTTTCTCTCCAATTCTATTCAATACCTCCTCATTAGTTATGTGGTCTACCCATCTAATCTTCAGCATTCTTCTGTAGCACCACATTTTGAAAGCTTCTATTCTCTTCTTGTCTAAACTATTTATCATCCACATTTCACTTCCATACATGGCTACACTCCATACAAATACTTTCAGAAATGATTTCCTGACACTTAAATCTATACTTCATGTTAACAAATTTCTCTTCTCAGAAACACTTTCCTTGCCATTGTCAGTCTACATTTTATATCCTCTCTACTTCGACCATCATCAGTTATTTTGCTCCCCAAATAGCAAACCTCATTTACTACTTTATGCATCTCATTTCCTAATCTAATTCCCACAGCATCACCCTATTTAATTCAACTACATTCCATTATCCTCATTTTGCTTTTGTTGATGTTCATCTTATACCCTCCTCTCAAGACACTGTCCATTCTGTTCAGCTGCTCTTCCAGGTCCCTTGCTGTCTCTGACAGAATTACAATGTCATCGGAAAACCTCAAAGTTTTTATTTCTTCTCCATGGATTTTAATTCCTACTCCGAATTTATCTTTTGTTCCCTTTACTGCTTGCTCAATATTCAGGTTGAATAACATCGGGTATAGGCTACAACCCTGTCTCACTCCATTCCCTTTCATGCCTCTCGACTCTTATAACTGCCATCTGGTTTCTGTACAAATTGTAAATAGCCTTTCATTCCCTGTATTTTACCCCTGCCACCTTCAGAATTTGAAAGAGAGTATTCCAGTTAACATTGTCAAAAGCTTTCTCTAAGTTTACAAATGCAAGAAACGTAGGTTTACTTTTCCTTAATCTATCTTCTAAGATAAGTCGTAGGGTCAGTATTGCCTCACGTGTTCCAACATTTCTCTGGAATCCAAACTGATCTTCCCTGAGGTTGGCTTCTACCAGTTTTTCCATTTGTCTGTAAAGAATTCATGTTAGTGTTTTGCACCTGTGGCTTATTAAATTGATAGTTTGGTAATTTTCACATCTGTCAACACCTGCTTTCTTTGGGATTGTAATTATTATATTCTTCTTGAAGTCTGAGGGTATTTCGCCCATCTCATACATCTTGCTCACTAGATGGTAGAGTTTTGTTAGGCCTGGCTCTCCCGAGGCTGTCAGTGGTTATAATGGAATGTCGTCTACTCCCGGGGCCTTGTTTCGACTTAGGTCTTTCAGTGCTCTGTCAAACTCTTCACACAGTAACATATCTCCAATTTCATCTTCATCTACATTCTCTTCCATTTCCATAATATTGTCCTGAAGAACATCCCCACCTCCATTCTGTTATCAGAGCAAAAATTTTCCAAAAATAAATAAAACTGTTATTCCTCCCATTAGCTGACATATGTTCACTAATGAGATTTTGCTTTCCTTTGTAACTAAATAATTATCATGTTCTAATTTTTCTATAAATACTATTTCCTGGGGGCAATATTTAATACTTCTCTTCTTTTCCATTTTTTGTATGTCGGAGAGTCCATTTATCAGGCTATCTGGAAGCAGAAAGAGAAAAACCTACACTGCAGATGAAGTCATTAACTGCTTAGAGTATGAAAAATGGACAGATGATGAGTTAGAATATTATTATAGGATGAATCAAATTCAGATGAGGATGAAGCAGAACCTGTTAACTTTCAAGATGTACCCTGTGCTACAGACATACCTGGTGCTACTGACAACAATGGCAGGGCCCAGTAATGAGGCTTCAAAACCTTGCACAGTTTCTCAACACCACCAGGTTCCCATATCACCCATTTTTCTCCCTGAAGACAAATGGAGTGAGGAACCACCACATAATAGGAGGGAGATATCTTTTACTGGTTCTCCAGGACTTTTGGAGACCCTCCTTCCCTATCACACCAATATTATTTTTCTTCTTGTTAGTTACCCAATACTTCTTTAATAGTGGAAGAGACAAATGCTTTTGCTTTGGAAGTGTTTTTCAACAGCGAAAATGAGCATGTTATATAATTTCTTGGAAAGATATCACCTTTGAAGAAATGAAAATGTTTTTGGGCATAATATTTTACATAGGGTTTGTGAAGATGAATAGGGCGAAGGATTATTGGAAAACAAACCATCAATTTAGATTGCCCATCATTAAATACTTACGGATGAGAAGTCTACATTTTGCCAGAAGTTATGCTGGAATGCCATCTAACAAACAAATTGTGCCAGTGATAGATCATTTTGATAACACCATGGAGAAAATCTATTACCCATGGAAAAACCTCTTGAAAGATAAGGCATGTTCCGTTGAAGAGGAAGACTTATGTTTCGCCAGTACAAACAGGGGAAGTGCCATAAATATGAGATGAAACTGTGCATGTTAGCTGATCCTAATGGGCTGATAAATTAACTCCACAATTATACAGTGGTGCTGAGAACCCTGTATAGGAGGGAAGGATCACACTTCAAAAGTGGATAAGAAAATGACAAAGGGGAAATCAGATGTTGGCCACAGCTTTTTATGGACAATTATTATAATATTTACTTTTACTCCCTCGCCAATGAAATACTTGCAAAAAAAAAAAAAAAAAAAAAAAAAAAAAAAAACTTCTGCACTGGTACTCCTGACTCCAATCAGGTGGGTGATCCACAAGAAATTGTTGGGATGAAATTGGAAACAGGAGAGTCAGTTTCTTGTTTCAAAGAATATGGTGTATATGTTTGTAAATGGAAGGAAAAATGGGAAATGCTGGCCATATCCAAGGAATTCAGAGGCAAAATGGCGGACACGAGAACTCACCTTGGAATATCCATCAAGAAACCAAAGATGATTGCCCAGTGCAATAAATATGTGAAAGGGATTGACAGTAGCAATGAAATGATTGCCTGTTATCCTATTTCCTACAAGACATTGAAACGATATAAGAATGCTGGACTTCATGCATTTCATCTCATATTGGAAAATGCACACTATTATACCTGAAGTGTGTGACAGAAAAAAATCAATCTTCATGATTTCCAGCTGGTCATTGTTTCAAATTTGCTCCAGAACAAGAAAATCCTGCAGTAAAAATTGTATGGACAGGAAGAAAAGGAGAGTGCATCAATTTGGTTTTGCCCTCCCTACTTTATGGAGTACTATAGGTACTAGTCTTTTCATTGTTGTTATTACTTTTTTGTGTTGAAACTTAAGAGATAACTGCATGTGCTATTTTATAATTCTGTTTCTTCATTATTATACATCTAGATAAATTATGTACACTACTGGCCATTAAAATTGCTACACCACGAAGATGACGTGCTACAGACGCGAAATTTAACCGACAGGAAGAAGATGCTGTGATATGCAAATGATTAGCTTTTCAGAGCATTCAATCTAGGTTGGTGCCAGTGGTGACACCTACAACGTGCAGACATGAGGAAAGTTTCCAACTGATTTCTCATACACAAACAGCAGTTGACCGGTGTTGCCTGGTAAAATGTTGTTATGATGCCTCTTGTAAGGGGGGGGAAATGTGTACCATCACGTTTCCGACTTTGATAAAGGTCGGATCGTAGCCTATCGCGATTTCGGTTTATTGTATCGTGACATTGCTGCTCGTATTGGTCGAGATCCAATGACTGTTAGCAGAATATGGAATTGGTGTGTTCAGGAGGGTAATACGGAATGCAGTGCTGGATCCCAATGGCCTCGTATCACTAGCAGTCGAGATGAAAGGCATCTTATCTGCATGGCTGTAACGGATCATACAGCCATGTCTCGGTCCCTGAGTCAACAGATGGGGACATTTGCAAGACAACAACCATCTGCACCAACAGTTTGACGACATTTGCAGCAGCAAGGACTGTCAGCTCGGGGATCATGGCTGTGGTTACCCTTGACGCTGCATCATAGACAGGAGCACCTGCAATGGTGTACTCAATGACAAACCTGGGCACACGAATGGCAAAACATCATTTTTTCGGATGAATCCAGGTACTGTTTACAGCATCATGATGGTCGCATCCGTGTCTGGCGACATCGTGGTGAACGCACATTGGAAGCGTGTATTCGTTATCGCCATACTGGCGCATCACCCAGCGTGATGGTATGGGGTGCCACTGGTTACATGCCTCGGTTAGCTGTTGTTCACATTGACAGCACTTTGAATAGTGGACCTTACATTTCAGATGTGTTATGACCCGTGGCTGTACCCTTCATTCAATCCCTGCAAAACCGTACATTTCAGCATGATAATGCACGACTGCATGTTGCAGGTCCTGTACGGGCCTTTCCGGATACAGAAAATGTTTGACTGCTGCCCTGGCCAGCACATTCTCCAGATCTCTCACCAATTGAAAACGTCTGGTCAATGGTGGCCGAGCAACTGGCTCATCACAATACGCTAATCACTACTCTTGATGAACTGTAGTATCGTGTTGAAGCTGCATGGGCAGCTGTATCAGCTGTACCTGTACACGCCATCCAAGCTCTGTTTGACTCAATGCCCAGGTGTATCAAGGCCATTATTACGGCCAGAGGTGGTTGTCCAGGGTACTGATTTCTCAGGATCTATGCACCCAAATTGCGTGAAAATGTAATCACATGTCAGTTCTAGTATAATATATTTGTCCAATGAATACCCCTTTATCATCTGCATTTCTTATTGGTGTAGCAATTTTAATGGTCAGTAGTGTATATATTGTTAGTACTTTATAATTCTTGTATATATTCATTCATATTTTGAAATTCAGGTTTTTGAATATAGATGTAATGTTCTATTTTTATGTATTTGCAGTTGTTTGGGTCCATATAACTATTCCCCTATATAATAAATATATTATTTCTATCAGTTATTATTTGACTCGAGTTTTCTAAAGTTCTTATGTCTCAACCTTCCCCTATATAATAAATATATTATTTCTATCAGTTATTATTTGACTCGAGTTTTCTTATGTCTCAACCTGAATAGAGAAGTATCCCATTAAAAGTAAAAATAAAAAGATTTTTTTGACACTTTTATATATATTTTATAAAAACATCAACAAAAAAGATCAAAATATGAAATATACCATTCAGAATATGAATGAAAACTTGAAAACAACCATTTTCAATATAGACACAGGTTCCCTGCTGGTTTGGTTACCATAATGTCACTGTTTATCCTCGCCAGTGTGTACATGCTACTGTGGCATCATGTCAAAATTATATTGATATGGTGGTATTTTTTTCAGAGTATATGTTGCATTGTTGAGTCATTTAGTTTCAGTTCAAGTTGAAAAAAGTCAGGTCCAAATGGAAATAAACTACTAGTAGATCATCAAGAAGATGTTAAAGGACCACTTTTTCAAAACCCCTTGATTGTCTCCCATTGTGATGCATAAGTTTGAAATTTGACTCAAAGGTACTTACAACCTTCCTCTGCAATGGTGCCAAAGCTGGGCACTGTGATGTTACACTCAAGCTTGGCAACACTTTAAACAGCAAGATGTCAACACATGGGGAAGAAAAGAAAAAAAATGGTAGGTGTAAGGTGGGTTAATTAGCACCAAATTTCACCATGGTTCTGCTCGATAGCACTGTAGATATGTTACATGATGAAAAGGTCATGACACCCCCTCTTACCCATATTTAACCCCTTCTTCTGCCTCTGCAAAGGAGGAAGGAGGTCAGAAGCACAACATCCGGTGTTGAAATCATGAGGTTTTTTTAATTGTTGGCCGAGGAAAACATTTCAGACACACTGCTGCAGAGGATCAAAACGAAAAGGCCTTAGGGAATGGCACAAATTGTGTCAGTGAAACTACTACGTCCCTTGCGGTGCTGATTCCCACACATTTTGTGGTCGAAAGTGGCAGTTGGTAGTGCGATGAGCAACAGGACAATGTTCTTGAAAGTTGTTGATACTGCTGATATCTCTTGGATACTTCAGCCCTTCCCTAAGGACATTTTGGGCTAACAACCGCTTAGTTCAGCAATACCCTCAGTGGCACCTGCCCACATTAATTGAGAATTTTAAAAATGCGCCTTTACAGAGAAAACCTGTGAAGAAGTCCTAGGCACCTGCAGGCAGGCAACTGACATTGGAGGGGTGTCAGAAGGTTCCTGCCTGCAGGTGCCTAGGGCTACTTCACAGGTTTTCTCTGTAAAGGCGCATTTTTAAAATTCTCAATAAATGTAGGTGGGTGCCACCAAGTGAACTGCCAAACTGGGGGCTCTTAGATGGACCCTTTGGTATTGTATTCGTTTTGATCCTTTACAGCAGTGTGTCTGAAATGTTTTCCTTGGCCACCCATTAAAAGACCTCATGATTTCAACACCAGATGTCATGGTTCTGGCCTCCTTCGCAGAGGCATTCACACAATCTTGCACCACTCCAGAATCATACCACAGAGGACATGAAACAGGAGGGCTGACAAATCATAAGTACCCTTTTCTGCTTCAGATCCAGTTCCTATTTTGTCAAAGGGTTTTGAATGTTCCCCAGCAGTGTCACCCAGTACACCAGAGCAAATATTGTGGTCACACTGCTCTCCAAAGTGGAGCAATTGCATTCAATTGTGTTGCTGGTCCATGGTGTCCTTAGAAAAGGGCTGAAGCATGCAGTGTCAAAAACTGTCAAGAACATTGTCCTGTTGCTGACTGCAGTGCAAACTGATGTTTTCAACTGTGAAATATGTGGGAATCAACATCCAAAGGGAAGGAGTGGTTTTATTGATGCCTTTTGTGCCATCTTCTAAGGCCTTTTTGTGAGTGGTGGTGTGTCTGAACTGTTTTCCTCAGCCATCTATAACAAAAGTGCATGATTTCAGTGCTCAGTGTTGCAGTTCTGACTTCCATCACAGAGGCAGCAAAAACAATTCAAACAAATGTCACATATAATTACAAACTATGTAGGAAAGCTAATCCAGTGGCAATAGAGAGTTTTTGAACAAGAGTGGCAGGATGCTTGTAGTGATGATAACATAGATGACAAATACAGTGCTTTCCTTGACACATTTCTCATGCTCCTTGAGAGTTGCTTTCCACTACAACATTCTAAATGGGGCACTAGCAGTGAACAGCAGCCTGGGTGGCTGACTAGTGGGACAAGGATATCATGTAGAACAAAGCAGGAATTGTATCAAAATGTTAGAAATAATCACAGTCAAGCTACAGTAACCCATTACAAACAGTATTGTAAGGTGCTTAAAATGTCATTAGGAAGGCAAAGAGTATGTGGTACACAAATAGAATAGCTAATTCACAGGATAAAATTAAAACTATATGGTCCATTGTGAAGGAAGTGTCTGGTCATCAGCACAAGGTCGACAATATGGAGTCAGTTCATAGTAAAAATATTTCTGTTACTGATAAGTCAGATATATGTACAGTATTAAACTATCATTTTCTGATCATTGCTGGTTAATTAAATAAAACTTAGTTTCTACAGGGAATCTCATAAATCTCTTGAAAAGTGCCTTTCCGAGACTGGTGTCTGAAATACTCCTCTGTGATACTGACAAGGTGGACATTGAGTCAATAATTAAATCACTGAAGGCTAGGGACTCTCATGGACATGATGAAGTGCCTAGCAGAATACTAAAGTACTGCGCTGTGCTGCACATTTTAGCCCTGTACTTAGCCATATTTTTAATTTTTCCTTTAAGAATGGTCAGTTTCCTGAACAATTAAAATACTCAGTAGTAAAAAAGAAAAAACAACTCTGTCTTCAGACCACAAGTGGCCCATTGGGACCATCTGACCGCCATGTCATCCTCAGCTGAGGATGCGGGTAGGAGGGGGTGTGGTCAGCACACTGCTCTCCTGGTCGTTACGATGGTTTTCTTTGACCGGAGCTGCTACTATTCGGTCGAGTAGCTCTTCAATAGGCATCACGAGGCTGAGTGCACCCCAAAAAATGGCAACAGTGCATGACGGCCCAGATGGTCACCCGTCCAAGTGCCGGCCACGCCCAACAGCACTTAACTTCGGTTATCTGACGGGAACATGTGTATCCACTGCGGCAAGGCCGGTGCTGTACTCATTAGTAAAGCCACTTTATAAAAAGGGAGAAAGGGATAAGGTAGACAATTTTAGACCTATTTCTACGCCATCAATGTTTGCTAAAGTTATTCAAAAGGCTGTGCATGTAAGGGTAATTAATCATTTTATATCACATAATTTGCTATCAAATGTACAATTCGGCTTCAGAAGTTGTTTAACAACAGAAAATATTATATTCCCTTTTCTCTGTGAGGTACTGGAGGGATTAAACTAAAGGTTTTGAACTGTAGGCATATTTTTTTTTATTTAATTAAGGCGTTTGATTGTGTTGATCACAAAATATTGCTCCAGAAGTTGGACCATTACGGAATACGGGGAGTAGCTCACAATTGGTTCACCTCTTACTTTAACAACAGACAGCAAAAGGTCATTATTCACAGTGTTCAGAATGGCTGTGATGTGGGGTCTGAGTGGGGTACAGTCAAATGGGGAGAGCCCCAGGGATCAGTGTTGCGGCCACTCCTGTTCCTTATTTATATAAATGATTTGCCCTCTGGTTTTACAGGTAATTCTAAAACATTTCTGTTTGCCAAAGACATTAGCTTGGTAGTAAAGGGTGTTGTATGCAACACTGGCTGTTTCAAATAGTACAGTTAATTACATAAGTTCATGGCTTGTAAAAAATAAACTAATGCTAAATCACAGTAAGACTCTGTCTTTACAGTTTCTAACACACTGTTCAACAAAACCCAGCATTTTAATTTCACAGAATGGGCATATTGTTATGCCGGAGCCAAGGTAGCCCCTGAGGGCCAGCAACCCATATTACACCACAGAGGATGAGGTTGTCTATGTCCAAGGCATATCAAAAGCACCATGGTAAACACCGGCTATTTACATACTAGGTAATGGAAACAGACATTCCAAGCACTACTTCCTGCAGGGGGAGCTCGAGCCATGGCCTGCACAAAGTATCACTACGCCAAAACCTGATTGGCTAGAGACAACTATTTAGGGGCTAGAACCAGCCCTGAAGTTCAGTTCACTCCGGATGGCAACCTCTTGTACTTCGACTGCTGAAGATTACGTCTTCGTCTATGAATTGGACCCTTACTCCCTTACTAGTGTGTGTGTGTGTGTGTGTGTGTGTGTGTGTGTGTGTGTGTGTGTGTGTGTGTGTGTTACCACGAACCTTTGTGGAAAATTAGAAGTGAACTTTTGTTTGCCTCGATTAGGAGACTTTTATTGGCATTGTTATTGTACTTCAGCAGCTGCTCCAAAGTGTGCACGACTTACTACAAGGCTTTCAACAGTTTTTCAAAAAATCTCAGGATACATAGGAATGTTTATTTACAGAACTCTTGCAAAACCGCCCGGTTCCGCCGCCCCCGCCATTTTCCGCTTTCAATGAGGATGCTGAAGACTGGGAAATGTACGAGAAGTGGCTCCAGCAGTCCAAAGTGTATGTGTTCTCTTGATGAATCTCCAACCTCGACCTCCAATTCTTTGACTTTCTCCCAGATTTGTGAGGTTCTCACAGCTTACTACCAATGAAGGTTCCACGAGTTGGCTGCCCGTGTCGAATTTTAACAGTGCCGCAAGAAGGCTGGCCAATCCTATCGCCAGTGGGCAGCAGAACTGCATGGCCTCAGCCGGAAATGTCACTTCAACACATGAGTCTCCAAAGAATCCTACGCGGACGAGATGGTCTACGACCACCTCATCCAGGCGGCTTTCCGGCGCGACGCCCTCAGACTCAGCAATCCTACTCTGGACCAGATCACTGATCTAGCATTCAAGTACGAAGTCTCTATGCCTCGGAACCCGTCGCATCACTGGCGGAGGTTGCAGTTGTTGCTGCCACCTATTCTGATGACCGGCACCAACCATCCTGTTCTGCACAGCGTCGATAGGGCAGTCACCCTGTCCAGGACTTTGCGCCCTCGGATGGCTCCGCGGGTCTGGTGCAGACCGTTGGTGCACGGAGACCCCTGCACCCTCGTCAGTTCCGCCAGCCCCTCTGGCTGCCATCCTGCCCAGGATGCTTTAAGAACCATGCACGGGAAGACTGCCCTGACAGGTGAGCTTATTGTGCTGTGTGTACCTGTAACGGACATGTCAGTTCGGTCTGCCAATCTCGGCAGCCCCCTCCTCATCTGGCCAATGACCGTCGGGGACCTATACCCATGGGTATCAACCAGGTGCAGTGTTCGGTATCTTCCAAGCTGATGACTGATGTTCAGGTCAACGGTCGGCTGCTGCAGATGCAGGTGGATACCGGAGCAGCGGTCTCACTGATCAACTATTCCTCTTATGCAAAGATTTGGGCAACCCCCCTGGCGCCCACAACTCAGCGTCTCCTTACTTATAATAAGCAAGCGATCACCGTCTTGGGTCAGTTCATGACTTCTGTCATGTATAAATCAGTTCGCCGGGAAGTTAACTTCCTTGTGATCAACAATGCGGCCACGGGGAATCTCTTCGGGTTGGATGCCTTCCGGGCCTTTGGCTTCGCCATAGACAACAATGTTCATCTGGGTGTCTTCCCAGGTTCTGTTCCAGGCAGTCAATACCTTGTGCACGGAATTCCAGGACCTCTTCTCACCAGGCGTTGGCTGTGCTCAAGATTTTCATGCCTCGCTCCAGCTGAAACCGTCTCCCTGCCCGAAGTACTTCCAGGCCCGGCAGGTTCCCCACGCCATTTAGCAGCCTCTTCAACAAGAAATGTATCACCTCACCATGGAGGGAGTCGTCACTCTGGTCCATCACAGTTTGTGGGCAACACCGTAGGTCGTCCTCAAGAGACCAGATGGGCATCTTTGAGTTTGTGGTGACTTCAAGGCTACGCTTAACCCACAGCTACAGGTTGAAGACTATCCCCTCCTGTGACTCGAGGACCTATTCTCGTAACTCACAGGGGGACAATTTTTTTCGAAAATCGATCTTGCCGAGGCCTACCTCCTATTACCTTTAGATGAACCTTCTACTTACTTGACCATCGTCAACACACCGTTTGCGCTGTTCCGGTAGAACTGCCTCATGTATGGCATTGCTAGTGCACTGGCTATCTTTCAGTATTACTTGGAACAGCTCTTGCGGGATGTGCCAGGTTGTATAAACCATCTTGATGACATCGTCGTCACCGGCCGTAACGCGGATGAACATCTCAGTCATCTGCGACAATTGTTCCTGGCACCTGCAGACTGTGAGCCTAAAATGCAGCCTTGCTAAATGCCCCTTTTCTGAACCTGCTATCTCCTACCTGGGTCACATCATTTCCCATGATGGCATATCACCTACCTCATCCCACATCACCGCTATAACGGCCCTTCCTCGTCTGCACGACATCGACTAATTGCGCTCATTCCTGGGTAAAATTGCTTACTATCGAAAGTTCATTCCCTCACCCGCCCACATTGTGGCACCCCTCTAGCACTTATGTCAAAAGAACATGCCTTTTCATTGGTCCCTGGCTTGTGAATCGGCTTTCCAAACTTTAAGGTGGAGGTTGCACTCTGCTGTGTGTCTCATGCTATATAACTCCTCTCTTCCTCTCCTCTTGGCTACAAACGCCTCAGACTATGGCGTTGGGGCTGTGCTTTCGCACCGTCTTCCAGATGGATTGGAATGCCTGGCGACATACATATCTAAATACCTTACAGAGGTCCAATTCAAATATTCCCAAATTGAGAAGGAGGCCCTAGCCATCGTGTTTGCCTGTACCAAATTCCTCCCGTACCTTTACGGTACGTCTTTTCGCTTAAGCACTGACCATATGCCCCTCGTGGCCTTATTTTCCCCATCAACCCAGTTACCCATGAAGACTTCCCACCACCTGCAGTGATGGGCCCTATTCCTTTCACGTTTTAGGTACACCATCCATTTCCAGCCCACCTCCCAGAGCATGCCAACGTCGATGCTATGTCTCAGTTCCCTTCGGCCAGGATTCAGCATTCGATTCATCGGACCTCCTAATTTTTCAGGTCAATGACGACATACAGGATGCGTTAGCTGCATTCCCAGTCACAACTAAGAGGGTGGCTGCAGTGACAACGGCAGATCCGCTCCTCCAACTAGTACGCTGCTATGTGCTCCGCAACTGGCCAATGCTTCATCCGCCTTGCGCCCAGGCTGACCTCCGATTCTTCTTCTCCATCCGCCATCAACTGGTGGCCTTCAATAGGTTGTTCCTCCATGCAAAAAATGACGCCAATCCATGAGTCATCGTACCAACTTCCCTGCAGTCCCAGATTCTCCATGTCATAATGAAGGTCACTGGGGTATTGCCCTGATGAAAACCCTCGCTCGTCGACGAAAACCCTCCCACGTCACCGAGATGGTGGCATGACAGTGGACTTGGAGCGCATGGTCTGGGGTTGTCAGCAGTGTACCCAGGCCCTTCCCACACTGCGCTGGTCCTTCCAATCCTGGCCGGCCCCCTCCCTGCCATGGGAACACATCCATGTGGATTTTGCGGGACCCTTCCTCGGCATTTACTGGTTACTTGTCACGGATGCCTACTCCCACTTTCCTTTCATTATCCGATGCTCCTCTATCACCACAGAGAATACCATCATGGACCTGTCAAAAATATTTTCTATTGAAGGCCTTCCCGTCATCTTGGTGTCAGACAATGGCCCGCAATTTCGCAGTCAAGAGTTTGCAAATTCTGCCACGATAATGATATCCACCACGTCTTTACCCTTCCTTTCTGTCCCCAGGCTCACAGTTTCGGGCCCTCGCCCAGCTGGCTTCTGGGGCTCATTATACGGCCCTGTGGTTGACAACTGTTTCACGTATGTCTGGATGACAGCATGGTTTCGCGTCACTGCAACCAACAGCTTCCTCGTTTCCTCGAGCAGCCACAGCCCCAAATGCCGGCTCCTCTCTCTCTCTCCCATTGCCGGTCCCTTCCTTGGGGCCTCTGTTGATGCCCTCTCCTCAGCTGGTGGATGATCTTCTCGGAGATAGCCAGCAGACGCCAGCTGCTAGCCCCACGCTGCCGCATACTCTGGACCTGGGACAGCTCCGGGACCTTCCCCAGAACCCACTTCGTGGCCCCTCTTCAGTGCCACCTCGGTTGAACAACGTGCGCATCATGCCGCTTGCCCAGCCCGACGTCGCCTCGCAACCACCACTGCTGCAGTGTTCCAGCTGCCTCACATGGAAGGCGGCACCCTACTCTCCAGCGGCTGGGTTCGCCTGCCTCATTTAGGAGGACTTAGCTGCAGATCAGCCTACAGCACCAAGCTATATTGATACTCTCTCCCCCACGGTTGCCTGTGCCACACCAGCTTTTCCGAGGGGGGAGAGGTGTTACGCCAGAGCCAAGGTAGCCCCTGAGGGCCGGCAACCCATATGACACCACAGAGGATGAGGTTGTCTATGTAAAAGGCGTACCAAAAGCACCATGGTAAACAGCAGCTATTTACATACAAGATAATGGAAGCAGACATTCCGAGCTATTTCCTGCAGGGGGAACTCAAGTCACAGCCTGCAGGAACTATCACTACGCCAAAACCTGGTAGCTGGAGACAGCTATTTAGGGGCTACAGCCAGCCCCCGAGTTCAGTTCACTCCAGATGCCAACCTCGTGTACTTCAACCGCTGAAGATTACGTCTTCATCCCTGAATTGGACTCTTACTAGTGTGTGTGTGTGTGTGTGTTACCACAAACATTTGTGGAAAATTAGAAGTGAAATTTCGTTTGCCTCAATTAGGAGACCTTTACTGGCATCATTATTGTTACCTTTCATTTGTTGTTCAGTGATCAACCTTGTGAACTTGACACCAATATAAGTTATGTTTGTGAAAAATTGAGAATTGTCAGTGACAACACATAAAATTCGTGAAACTGGACAGTTCAAATTTCAAGGTTTTCAGATAGATAGTAAACTGTCATGGAAAACCCAAGTTCAGGATCTTGTTCAAAGACTTAATGCTGCCAATTTTATTACTTGAACAATATCTGAAGTGAAAGCTCGATAAGAAAATTAGTCTATTTTGCTTATTTTCATTCGCTTATATTGTATGGTATTATATTTTGGGGTAACTCTTCCCATTCTACAAGGTTTTTTGGGCTCAGAAATGTGCAGTTCGGGCAATAAGTGGTGTAAGTTGGACACCATGCTGTTTGAAGTGTTGCCAAACACAAGGATGCCATGCTTTTGCACCATTACAGAGGTAGGTTGTAGGTGCCTTTGAGCCAAATTTCAAACTTACGTGTCACAATGGTAGTCAATTATGGGGTTTCATAAAACTGGTATGGGGTTTCATAAAACTGGTCCTTTAATTATGTTGCACTGTGTAGCTACATTCCAAGAATATGCTAATCGATGCAGTCAGTAATAAATTACTCTGAAAAGTTTGGAAGAAACTTCACAATTTGCATAGTTTGACTTTCCTAGTCAGTGCCTCTTTTTCAATACTCTTTTGATTACAGAAAATCAATGCAAAAGCCACCTATGTAATGGAGATACAAGTAGGATGTTATTTTCAGAGCAGTTCAGTAGTACTCACAGATTCTCTGATCATGAACAGGATGATGTGACTTGTGTCCACTGTACAGTCTGTGAACTTGTATCAAAGGTTAGTTTTAAGCTTATACTCTTAAAGCATTGTCACTTTACCACAAGAAGAGTTGCATACAAAATTGGCATAAAGCACAGCGAGGTAATTCAATAATTTAACCATTTTTGTGAGACACAAAATACGTCAGCTCAGCTGCCTAGTGGTCATTCTACATCAACATCAGCTGATAACTTGAGGGCACTTGTGTGGCTATCCAGCTCACCTGACCTCCTTCCTGATAAGCATATAGTGAGCTGTTGTCGGCAGCTGGACAGACATGGATTGACATAGTTCCCCCACTTCTTTTGTTCTCTCATGGAGGCCATCCATCAGGGCAAAAGAGGGCGCTAAATGTTACTGGAAATGAATCAGCTGCTTATGAGTGTATCTTAATTTTGTTGCTAAAGATGTTAACCAAAATAACTTGACATCTGAAACAGCCAAAGATTTTTATGTCACAATTCTGAACGGCAGTCAATAGAACTGCAAACCATTCTGTACAAAGAGGCTTTTCCAATTTCTTAACAAATACTGGAGGGTGTAAGTAGTCCTAATTGTTTTCCAGTGCAAGACACAATGGTTTGGTAAGATTTAGAACACTTAGTGTGTAATGAACAGTGAAATTATATTATTTCATTCACTTGTTCATATAATCAATTTTGGACATTAAAACCATGTTGTGGGGTGTCTGTCATATTGGTAAATGCAATCCCTAATTGGGACAATGCCTGCACCACAGAAAACTTCTTCCTAATCTGTGTCTTGCATTCCTACAGGATCTACTTGTTTGGTTGCTTTATACTACAACTTTCTCTCAGGAGCAAACTTGAGTTTGAGACCTGTCACTCACAAGTAACCCTTGATCTTGTTTAGCCCTAAGTTCTTAGAATGGCCAGGTGGTTGACTTTCTCCTGGATCTTAATGAATTTTTTGCCACAGATCTGTTCTTATGTCTGGTAATGTACCCATATGACATAAGGAGTGTTTTTCTTCCCTTACATTTTAATTTTTCATATGCTCTAGTCTTGTGATACCTGTCAACCAGTGCAACATTTTTGATTCAAGCAGTACTTGTTTATAACTTGTTGTTGGTGCCCATCATTCTGAACTGTACAGAGCCAGTGACAGATCTATCAACTGCCCCTTAAAATGAGTGGGTACTTTCTTGTCACAAAGCTCTGCAATGACTCGCCCCCATCTTAGCCAAGCAGCATTTACTCATACTAGAATGTCTGGGAATATCTCACCAGCTGAATTTGTATTAGAGCTGAGGTACTTAAATTATGCAGTATTACTGAGTGTTTGGTTCTTATAATTATTGTGCTGTTAGTCTAAAGTCCATATTCAATGCACTAACTTTTGTTGACTTTTAACCTAAAGCCATTATTTCTGCTGCTGAGAGTCTGATTTTTACAGTTTTGAAGCACATCATTAGTATGTAATATCATCAGATGAAGGAATATCTCAATAGCTGCTGTCACTGCATACATACACTGAATGAATTTCTGGCTCACACTGAGGTGTTACCTATCATTTTAGGGGAAATGATAGGAACACTTTCCGTGATGAACGATCATAACAATATTTAATATTTACTTTCTATTAATAGTCAAGTTTCAAACAGCATACTATGGGAAAAAATTTTCTATTAATATTTACAGGTAATATGAGGCATGTGGGGGCAGCTTATATACAGGACGAGATGAAGGTTCATTGTGGTCATGGAAGAACAGCACTCACAATAACAATAGCAACAGCGTAAAAGAAAAAACAAATAAAGTTTTTAAACAGTTGTTCTGATATTACTCATCTCTGATGTTTTGTTTTGTCAAACTGTATTTGCGTTGTGCAGTCTAATGAGACAAGACATTCGTAACTCATGCAATTATAATACATTGAAGAGCCAAAGAAACTGGTACACCTGCCTAATATTGTGTAGGGCCTCCGCAAGCACACAGAAGTGCCACAGCATGACATGGCATAGACTTGACTAATGTCTGAAGTAGTGCTGGAGGGAACTGACATCATGAATCCTGCAGGGCTGTTCATAAAACCATAAGAGTATGAGGGGTGGAAATCTCTTCTGAACAGCATGTTGCAAGGCATCCCAGATATGCTCAATAATCTCCATATCTGGGGAGTTTGGTGGGCAGCAGAAGTGTTTAAGAAGAGTGTTCCTGGAGCCACTCTGTAGCAGTTCTGAACACATGGGGTGTTGCATTGTCCTGCTGGAATTGTCCAAGTCCGTCAGAATGCACAATGGATATGAATTGATACAGGTGATCAGACAGGACGCTTACGTATATGTCACCTGTCAGAGTCGTATCTAGATGTATCAGGGGTCCCGTGTCACTCCAATTGCACTTGCCCCACGCCATTACAGAGCCTCCACCAGTATGAACAGTTTCCTGATGACATGCAGGTTCCATGGATTCATGAGGTTGTCTCCATACCCGTACACGGCCATCCACTCGATACAATTTGAAACGAGACTTGTCGAACCAGGCAACATGTTTCCAGTCATCAACAGTCCAATGTTGGTTTTGACGGGCCCTGGTGAGAGCTTTGTGTCGTACAGTCATCAAGGGTACACGAGTGGGCCTTCAGCTCCAAAAGCCCATACTGATGATGTTTTATTGAATGGTTCACATGCTGACACTTGTTAATGGCTCAGCACTGAAATCTGAAACAACTTGCGGAAGGATTACACTTCCGTCATGCTGAATGATTCTCTTCAGTCGCCATTGGTCAAATTCTTGCAGGATCTTTTTCCAGCCCCAGTGATGCCAGAGATTTTATGTTTTGCTGGATTCCTGGTATTTGTGGTATACTTGGGAAAAGGTCATACGCGACAATCCCCACTTCATCACTACCTCGGAGATGCTGTGTCCCATTGCACGTAAACTCACTTAAATCTAGATACCCTGCCGTTGTAGCAATGGTAACCAATATAACAACTGTGCCAGACATGCAGGGGTGTTCCAATTGCAGCGCCTAATTCTGCCTGTTTACATATCTCTGTATTTGAATACACATGCCTATACCAGTTTCTTTGGTGCTTCAGTGTGCAACTGTATTATAACAGGAAGTTACCTGTTGATGTATTAAGAAGTTTAATAGATTGATAATTAAAAGAAGAAATTTTCTTGGTCAGTACATATATTTTAGAAGGATTCCAGCTTTCTTCCAGCCTCTAGCACTGAAGGTGCTGCAGAGCAAAAGAAGTCCACTAATAAGAAAAGAAGCACAGTTATTTTGATATATTAGCTAGTCCACAATGTAATTAACTCATGACATAGGCGACCACAGAAATTATAATACATACAATCCATTAATAAACCAAAAAGACATTTAAAAGAAAAAACAAGTCATTTTTGTATCCTAGCGAAGGACGTGATATAGTCAAGCTAGAGAACAGTAAAAAGAGATTTTTTGAGAAATTTATGAAGAAGAAATTGGAGCAATATTCTGTTGTCCTTGAAAATGAGGTTCAACAGCTACAAATAAGTAACAGTGAGTACACTTTTAAAACACAGTGCTCGTGCTCATGAATCAACTAACAGTGTTTTTTATGACTACAACTACAGATTGCAACATGGAAGAAGTCTGATAAGTTCACAAGTTGGAAGAGAAACAATGGCAGTTTGTATGAGCTCTGACTGTTACTGCTTTCGCCATGACACAGCCTTCTGTGCAGCCAAGCCACAACTGCCTGTCCTTCCCGCTTGGATGATGCATTCAAATCTGCTGACAGGGTGTGAACAGCAACAGGTTACCTTCGCACTAGCAGCTCGTCCGCATGATGCATGTGCCTACACAATTCAGACAAGATGTATCTGTAATGAACAATTTGTTTTTCTATTATTTTTTTGTAGTTGTGGAATAATAGCTCAACATTGGGCAATTTAATGATGAATGGATTTTTTAAATTAGCAGTGCAAGTTAGTGGTTTGGTATTGCTACAAGACTAAGGTAATACTTATTAGAAGCATATTGCTGAATTTGCTGTATGCCTGTGATTACCCATAACATGGACAGTTTACCAGAAGTATTTAGAAAACTGGAAGAATTAATTGGTTGTCTAATTCAGACTCAAAAAATGAATTGAGTGCAAAGATAGAATCTAGTAATAATACCCTAAGAGATGAATTACCTATCAGACAAGAAACGACTAAATAAGAATTATCTGCTAGGTTAGAGGCTACTAAAAATGAACTGTCTGCTAGGCTAGATATGACAAACAACAACCTAAAAACTCATGTCTCATGAAAATAAAATATTAATGCTAAGATTTCAGAATTGCAGATAGCGATAATTACTTTAAAAGGGGAGTTACAGGGTGTTTCAAAAATGACCGGTATATTTGAAACGGCAATAAAAACTAAACAAGCAGCGATAGAAATACACCGTTTGTTGCAATATGCTTGGGACAACAGTACATTTTCAGGCGGACAAACTTTCGAAATTACAGTAGTTACAATTTTCAACAACAGATGGCGCTGCAAGTGATGTGAAAGATATAGAAGACAACGCAGTCTGTGGGTGCGCCATTCTGTACGTCGTCTTTCTGCTGCAAGCGTGTGCTGTTCACAATGTGCAAGTGTGCTGTGGACAACATGGTTTACTCCTTAGAACAGAGGATTTTTCTGGTGTTGGAATTCCACCGCCTAGAACACAGTGTTGTTGCAACAAGACGAAGTTTTCAACGGAGGTTTAATGTAACCAAAGGACCAAAAAGCGATACAATAAAGGATCTGTTTGACAAATTTCAACGGACTGGGAACGTGATGGATGAACGTGCTGGAAAGGTAGGGCGACCGCGTACGGCAACCACAGAGGGCAACGCGCAGCTAGTGCAGCAGGTGATCCAACAGCGGCCTCGGGTTTCCGTTCGCCGTGTTGCAGCTGCGGTCCAAATGACGCCAACGTCCACGTATCGTCTCATGCGCCAGAGTTTACACCTCTATCCATACAAAATTCAAATGCGGCAACCCCTCAGCGCCGCTACCATTACTGCACGAGAGACATTCGCTAACGACATAGTGCACAGGATTGATGACGGCGATATGCATGTGGGCAGCATTTGGTTTACTGACGAAGCTTATTTTTACCTGGACGGCTTCGTCAATAAACAGAACTGGTGCATATGGGGAACCGAAAAGCCCCATGTTGCAGTCCCATCGTCCCTGCATCCTCAAAAAGTACTGGTCTGGGCCGCCATTTCTTCCAAAGGAATCATTGGCCCATTTTTCAGATCCGAAACGATTACTGCATCACGCTATCTGGACATTCTTCGTGAATTTGTGGCGGTACAAACTGCCTTAGACGACACTGCGAACACCTCGTGGTTTATGCAAGATGGTGCCCGGCCACATCGCACGGCCGACGTCTTTAATTTTCTGAATGAATATTTCGATGATCGTGTGATTGCTTTGGGCTATCCAAAACATACAGGAGGCGGCGTGGATTGGCCTCCCTATTCGCCAGACATGAACCCCTGTGACGTCTTTCTGTGGGGACACTTGAAAGACCAGGTGTACCGCCAGAATCCAGAAACAATTGAACAGCTGAAGCAGTACATCTCATCTGCATGTGAAGCCATTCCGCCAGACACGTTGTCAAAGGTTTCGGGTAATTTCATTCAGAGACTACGCCATATTATTGCTACGCATGGTGGATATGTGGAAAATATCGTACTATAGAGTTTCCCAGACCACAGCGCCATCTGTTGTTGAAAATTGTAACTACTGTAATTTCGAAAGTTTGTCTGCCTGAAAATGTACTGTTGTCCCAAGCATATTGCAACAAACGGTGTATTTCTATCGCTGCTCGTTTAGTTTGTATTGCCGTTTCAAATATACCGGTCATTTTTTAAACACCCTGTACCTGCAGAGATGAACAACCCCGCATCATCAGTCATAAACGAAGTCAGTTTGCAATTTCGTGAATTAAATAATGACAACTAACAAATGAAAGAATTTACAGGATAGTACTTTAACAACGGTTATGAGCAAATCTCAGACACCTAGGCAAGGTTGAATGTACTGAAACAGACTAAGAATTTGAATGTAATGGTGAGTCCCCACTCTGCTCTTACTAGTTTGGAGGAATGAATAAATGAACTAGTTGAACAGAAGCTGCAAGAAAGAATTAACTTAACTGTAAGCACATCTAACTCTGCCAGTGATTTAGTTAAAAATGAAGTGGAATTTCAAAAACTGGAAGGAACTGGAGAAAATAAAACAAAAATTAAGCAGACTGCAGGTTAAAGATAATGGACTATCAGAAGATTTAATTGAAGAACTTCAACTGGGAAACGAGACAAATTTGTCAAAACAGTTTGCTTAATTTAAACCAGTTGAAGTACCAGTACATCAGGCCTATTTTTTTCGAGTGTGTTCTCTTGATCCTTTCCAAAGAGGTGGGAAGATTCTTAGAAAATAAATTTTGCACTTAGTTAACTGGTAGGTGCCATGGCTGAATGGGAGAACCACCCATCCAGAAGAGTTTAAGTCTTGAGATGATTTCCAGAAAAAATATAAAAAGAAATGTTGATCAGAAAGCACACAAGAAAAGTTAAACTGAAATTTCAGATATTTCTACCTTGTGCATACACTAAACAAACTGAGATGTGGGTGTCAATTGGTTCATTCAGAAACGTGCCCCGGGGTACATTTTCAACATCACTGACAGGTAGGAATAATATTTAAGTACCGTAGATCCTCAGCAGATTCTGCAATCTGTGCTGATTCGGCGACTGACAACTGCCAGGTTCTGAATTAACTGCTTTAGTCTTACCTATTTAGTTTTCCCTGTAGCAGATGCTTCTGCTCATACCTTCCTATCATCTATGAATGAATTTTCCTTCTGCTGTCCTATCATAACGATATAAATCATACATATGATGCAGAGAATTAGAATCATGGAAATGATTATTCTACCAAAAACTGGTATGAACTACCAAAGACATAAAATTACATTAATTAGTAAGTAAATATTAATTACATTTACTCACCATCTTTGATTATAAGTATGTAGTTGCTCATTTAATAATAATGTAAGATGGAAATTTAAAACCAATATTATTTAATTTCTCTCATATGTGTAGTATTGTGTATTGCAATTCTATTGATGTAACAATTAGTTAACCAAATTGAAATGGTACCTATCAACTGTTTAAATACATGGAAGCAAACAATTCATCTTACTACAAGAAGTAAAGTGGAGATATTCCACTAACAATCAGTAGTAAGTATCTTATTTTACTCTATTTTTATTAGCTAAAATTATAAAAGAAGTGGGAAAAATGTAGTAAATTAATAGAGGATAAAACGACATTAACAGCATACATGCACTCTGTAATGCCAAACACAAAATAAAGGCAGATGCATAGAGATCAGCAGACATTAACAAAAAGAAGAGCTATGCTCTTTTGTGTTAAAAATATGTTAGAATTATTACATTTATTTGTTATGTTAGCTATGTGAAAGGAATTAGAAGTTGTTACGAGTTATTTAAAGAAAGTAACTCTCAAAATCTTTCATCTCATTGGGGGCATAAGAGATCTAAAACATCATTTTAAGGAAAATGATAGGTTACACAGTCTGTTCTTCTAAATGATGAAAGTTGAGTGTGATATTTATTTTTTATTAATAATTAAGTTTCAGAGAGCATATTGTGGGAGAAACGGTCTATAAATAAGTGCAGGTAATACGTAGTACATACGTACAGCATATCTGCCAGATGTGACGACGAATTTGGCATCTCCGTCTGCTATGAGCCACTTGTTGTTAGACGTCATGGGTTGGAGGTGTTTTGTGGTTGTGGAAGAATGCCGCTCAAAATAACAATAGTGATATCATAGAAGAAAACATCAAAAAAACTTTTTAAACAGTCATTCGACGACGTTTCACTTTGTCAGACTGTATTCACACCATGCAATCTAATGAGACAGGGCATTTGTAGTTATAGCAATTGTAACATGATTGTGTTACACATATCTGATGAGTGTCATCTGCCAATGTGTAAAGAAACTTTAATAGATAATTGAAAGAAGAAATTTTCTTGGGCAGTATGTAGACTTGAGGATTCAGGTTTCTTTCAGCCTCTAGCACTGAAGACATTGCAGAGAAATAGAACAGAAGCACTGTTATACAGATCTGATTAGCAGGTGTGAATCATAATTACTTCATGACATAGGCAAGCACAAAAACTATATTATGTAACCTCATACTGACCAACTAAAAAGACAGATGTTGTTGTTGTCTTCAGTCCTGAGACTGGTTTTATGCAGCTCTCCATGCTACTCTATCCTGTGCAAGCTGCTTCATCTCCCAGTACTGACTGCAATCTACATCCTTCTCAATCTGCTTAGTGTATTCATCTCTTGGTCTCCCTCTACGATTTTTACCCTCCACGCTACCCTCCAATGCTACATTTGTGATCCCTTGATGCCTCAGAACATGCCCTACCAACCGGTCACTTCTCCTTGTCAAGTTGTGCCACAAACTCCTCTTCTCCCCTATTCTATTCAATACCTCCTCATTAGTTACGTGATCTACCCAACTAATCTTCAGCACTCTTCTGTAGCACCACATTTCGAAAGCTTCTATTCTCTTCTTGTCCAAACTATTTATTGTCCATGTTTCACTTCCATACATGGCTACACTCCATACAAATACTTTCAGAAACGACTTCCTGACACTTAAATCTATACTCAATGTTAACAAATTCCTCTTTGTCAGAAATGCTTTCCTTGCCATTGCCAGTCTACATTTTATATCCTCTCTACTTCAACCATCATCAGTTATTTTGCTCCTCAAATAGCAAAACTCCTTTACTACTTTAAGTGTCTCATTTCCTAATCTAATTCCCACAGCTTCACCCGAGTTAATTCGACTACATTCCATGATCCTCGTTTTGCTTTTGTTGATTTTCATCTTATATCCTCCTTTCAACACACTGTCCATTCCGTTCAACTGCTCTTCCAAGTCCTTTGCTGTCTCTGACAACATTACAATGTCATCGGCGAACCTCAAAGTTTTTGTTTCTTCTCCATGGATTTTAATACCTACTCCAAATTTTTCTTTTGTTTCCTTTACTGCTTGATCAATATACAGATTGAATAACATCGGGGATAGGCTACAACCCTGTCTCACTCTCTTCCCAACCACTGCTTCCCTTTCATGCCCCTCGACTCTTATAACTGCCATCTGGTTTCTGTACAAATTGTAAATAGCCTTTCACTCCCTGTATTTTACCCCTGCCACCTTCAGAATTTGAAAGAGAGTATTCCAGTCAACATTGTCAAAAGCTTTCTCTAAGTCTACAAATGCTAGAAATGCAGGCTTGCCATTCCTTAATCTTTCTTTTAAGATATGGCGTAAGATCAGTATTGCCTCACGTGTTACAACATTTCTATGGAATCCAAACTAATCTTCCCCGAGGTTGACATCTGCCAGTTTTTCCATTCGCCTGTAAAGAATTCGCGTTAGTATTTTGCAGCTATGACTTATTAAACTGATAGTTCGGTAATTTTCACATCTGTCAACACCTGCTTTCTTTGGGATTGGAATTATTATATTCTTCTTGAAGTATGAGGGTATTTCGCCTGTCTCATACATCTTGCTCAGCAGATGGTAGAGTTTTGTCATGACTGGCTCTCCCAAGGTCGTCAGTAGTTCTAATGGAATGTTGTCTACTCTGGGAGCCTTGTTTCAACTCAGGTCTTTCTGTGCTCTGTCAAACTCTCCACACAGTATCGTATCTCCCATTTCATCTTCATCTACATCCTCTTCCATTTCGATAATATTGTCCTCAAGTACATCGCCCTTGTATAAACCCTCTATATACTCCTTCCATCTTTCTGCTTTGCCTTCTTTGCTTGAACTGGGTTTCCATCTGAGCACTTGATATTCATACAAGTGGTTCTCTTTTCTCCAAAGGTCTCTTTAATTTTCCTGTAGGCAGTATCTATCTTACCCCTAGTGAGATAAGCCTCTACATCCTTACATTTGTCCTCTAGCCATCCCTGCTTAGCCATTTTGCACTGCCTGTTGATATCATTTTTGAGATGTTTGTATTCCTTTTTGCCTGCTTCATTTACTGCATTTTTATATTTTCTCCTTTCACCAATTATATTCAGTATTTCTTCTGTTACCCAAGAGGTTCTACTAGCCCTCGTCTTTTTACCTACTTGATCCTCTGCTGCCTTCACTATTTCATCCTTCAAAGCTACCCATTCTTCTTCTACTGTATTTCTTTCCCCCATTCCTGTCAATTGTTCCCTTATGCTCTCCCTAAAACTCTGTACAACCTCTGGTTCTTTCAGTTTATCCAGGTCCCATCTCCTTAAGTTCCCACCTTTTTGCAGTTTCTTCAGTTTTACAGATTGTGGTCAGAGTCCACATCTGCCCCTGGAAATGTCTTACAATTACAACCTGGTTCCTAAATCTCTGTCTTACCATTATATAATCTATCTGACACCTTTTAGTATCTCCAGGGTTCTTCCATGTATACAACATTCTTTCATTATTCTTGAACTAAGTGATAGCTATGATTAATTTATGCTCTGTGCAAAATTCTACCAGACTGCTTCCTCTTTCATTTCTTACCCCCAATCCATATTCACCTACTACGTTCCCTTCTCTCCCTTTTCCTACTACCGAATTCCAGTCACCCATGACTATTAAATATTCGTCACCCTTCACTATGTGAATAATTTCTTTTATTTCATCATACATTTCTTCAATTTCTTCATCATCTGCAGAGCTAGTTGGCATATAAACTTGTACTACTGTAGTAGGCATGGGCTTCATGTCTATCTTGGCCACAATAATGCGTTTACTAAGCTGAAAGCAAGGGGAAACTACGGCCGTAATTTTTCCCGAGGGCATGCAGCTTTACTGTATGATTAAATGATGATGGTGTCCTCTTGTGTAAAATATTCCGGAGGTAAAATAGTCCCCCATTCGGATCTCCGGGCGGGGACTACTCAAGAGGATGTCATTATCAGGAGAAAGAAAACTGGCGTTCTACGGATCGGAACATGGAATGTCAGATCACTTAATCGGGCAGGTAGGTTAGAAAATTTAAAAAGGGAAATGGATAGGTTACAAGTTAGATATAGTGGGAATTAGTGAAGTTCGGTGGCAGGAGGAACAAGACTTCTGGTCAGGTGACTACAGGGTTATACACACAAAATCAAATAGGGGTAATGCAGGAGTAGGTTTAATAATGAATAGGAAAATAGAAATGCAGGTAAGCTACTACAAACAGCATAGTGAACGCATTATTGTTGTCAAGATAGACACGGAGCCCACACCTACTAGAGTAGTACAAGTTTATATGCCAACTAGCTCTGCAGATGACGAAGAAAATGAAGAAATGTATGATGAAATAAAAGAAATTATTCAGATAGTGAAGGGTGACGAAAATTTAATAGTCATGAGTAACTGGAATTCGCTAGTAGGAAAAGGGAGAGAAGGAAACATAGTAGGTGAATATGGATTGGGGCAATGAAATGAAAGAGGAAGCCGCCTGGTAGAATTTTGCACAGAGCACAACTTAATCATAGCTAACACTTGGTTTAAGAATCATGAAAGAAGGTTGTATACATGGAAGAACCCTGGTGATACTAAAAGGTATGAGATAGATTATATAATGATACGACAGAGATTTAGGAACCAGGTTTTAAATTGTAAGACATTTCCTGGGGCAGATGTGGACTCTGACCACAACCTATTGGTTATGACCTGTAGATTAAAACTGAAGAAACTGCAAAAAGGTGGGAACTTAAGGAGATGGGACCTGGATAAACTGAAAGAACCAGAGGTTTTACAGAGTTTCAGGGAGAGCATAAGGGAACAATTGACAGGAATGGGGGAAAGAAATACAGTAGAAGAAGAATGGGTAACTTTGAGGGATGAAGTAGTGAAGGCAGCAGAGGATCATGTAGGTAAAAAGACGAGGGTTAGTAGAAATCCTTGGGTAACAGAAGAAATATTGAATTTAATTGATGAAAGGAGAAAATATAAAAATGCAGTAAATGAAGCAGGCAAAAAGGAATACAAACGTCTCAAAAATGATATCGACAGGAAGTGCAAAATGGCTAAGCAGGGATGGCTAGAGGACAAATGAAAGGATGTAGAGGCTTATCTCACTAGGGGTAAGATAGATACTGCCTACAGGAAAATTAAAGAGACCTTTGGAGAAAAGAGAACGACTTGTATGAACATCAAGAGCTTTAATGGAAACTGAGTTCTAAGCAAAGAAGGGAAAGCAGAAAGGTGGAAGGAGTATATAGAGGGTCTATACAACGGTGATGTACTTGAGGACAATATTATGGAAATGGAAGAGAATGTAGATGAAGATGAAATGGGAGATACGATACTGCGTGAAGAGTTTGACAGAGCACTGAAAGACCTGAGTCGAAACAAGGCCCCCGGAGTAGACAACATTCCATTGGAACTACTGACGGCCTTGGGAGAGCCAGTCTTGACAAAACTCTACCATCTGGTGAGCAAGATGTATGAAACAGGCAAAATACCCTCAGACTTCAAGAAGAATATAATAATTCCAATCCCAAAGAAAGCAGGTGTTGACAGATGTGAAAAATACTGAACAATCAGTTTAATAAGCCACAGCTGAAAAATACTAACACGAATTCTTTACAGACGAATGGAAAAACTAGTAGAAGCTGATCTTGGGGATGATCAGTTTGGATTCCGTAGAAATACTGGAACACGTGAGGCAATACTGACCTTACGACTTATCTTAGAAGAAAGATTAAGGAAAGGCAAACCTACGTTTCTAGCATTTGTAGACTTAGAGAAAGCTTTTGACAATGTTGACTGGAATACTCTCTTTCAAATTCTGAAGGTGGCAGGAGTAAAATACAGGGAGCGAAAGGCTATTTACAATTTGTACAGAAACCAGATGGCAGTTATAAGAGTCAAGGGGCATGAAAGGGAAGCAGCGGTTGGTAAGGGAGTGAGACAGGGTTGTAGCCTCTCCCCGATGTTATTCAATCTGTATATTGAGCAAGCAGTGAAGGAAACAAAAGAAAAATTAGGAGTAGGTATTAAAATCCTTGGAGAAGAAATAAAAACTTTGAGGTTCACCAATGACATTGTAATTCTGTCAGAGACAGCAAAGGACTTGGAAGAGCAGTTGAATGGAATGCATAGCGTCTTGAAAGGAGGATATAAGATGAACATCAACAAAAGCAAAACTAGGATAATGGAATGTAGTCGAATTAAGTCGGGTGATTCTGAGGGAATTAGATTAGGAAATGAGACACTTAAAGTAGTAAAGGAGTTTTGATATTTAGGGAGCAAAATAACTGATGATAGTCAAAGTAGAGAGGATATAAAATGTAGGCCGGCAATGGGAAGGAAAGCGTTTCTGAAGAAGAGAAATTTGTTAACATCGAGTATAGATTTAAGTGTCAGGAAGTCATTTCTGAAAGTATTTGTATGGAGTGTAGCCATGTATGGAAGTGAAACATGGACGATAAATAGTTTGGACAAGAAGAGAACAGAAGCTTTCGAAATGTGGTGCTACAGAAGAATGCTGAAGATTAGATGGGTAGATCACATAACTAATGAGGAGGTATTGAATAGGATTGGGGAGAAGAGAAATTTGTGGCACAACTTGACCAGAAGAAGGGATCGGTTGGTAGGACATGTTCTGAGGCATCAAGGGATCACAAATTTAGTATTGAAGGGCAGCGTGGAGGGTAAAAATCGTAGAGGGAGACCAAGAGATGAATACACTAAGCAGATTCAGAAGGATGTAGGTTGCAATAGGTACTGGGAGATGAAGAAGCTTGCACAGGATAGAGTAGCATGGAGAGCTGCATCAAACCAGTCTCAGGACTGAAGACCACAACAACAACAACAACAACAAGCTGTTTGTAGTAGCTTACCCGCACTCCTATTTTTTTATTCATTATTAAACCTACTCCTGCATTACCCCTATTTGATTTTGTATTTATAACCCTGTATTCACCTGACCAAACGTCTTGTTCCTCCTGCCAGCGAACTTCACTAATTCCCACTATATCTAACTTTAACCTATCCATTTCCCTTTTTAAATTTTCTAACCCACCTGCCCGATTAAAGGATCTGACATTCCATGCTCCGATCTGTAGAACGCCAGTATTCTTTCTCCTGATAACGATATCTTCCTGAGTAGTCCCCGCCCGGAGATGCGAATGGGGGACTATTTTACCTCCAGAATATTTTACCCAAGAGGACGCCATCATCATTTAACCATACAGTAAAGCTGCGTGCCCTCGGGAAAAATTATGGCTGTAGTTTCCCATTGCTTTCAGCCGTTCGCAGTACCAGCACAGCAAGGCCATTTTGGTTAATGTTACAATTACAGATTTAATTTTTGAGGTGATACTTAAAACAAGGTCCATGAACCATGGACCTTGCTGTTGGTGGGGAGGCTTGCATGCCTAAGCGATACAGATGGCCGTACCGTAGGTGCAACCACAACGGAGGGGTATCTGTTGAGAGGCCAGACAAATATGTGGTTCCTGAAGAGGGGCAGCAGCCTTTTCAGTAGTTGCAGGGTCAACAGTCTGGATGATTGACTGATCTGGCCTTGTAACATTAACCAAAACGGCCTTGCTGTGCTGGTACTGCGAACGGCTGAAAGCAAGGGGAATCTACAGCCATAATTTTTCCCTAGGACATGCAGCTTTACTGTATGATTAAATGATGATGGCGGATCGGAGCGTGGAATGTCAGATCCCTTAATCGGGCAGGTAGGTTAGAAAATTTAAAAAGGGAAATGGATAGGTTAAAGTTAGATATAGTGGGTATTAATGAAGTTCGGTGGCAGGAGGAACAAGACTTTTGGTCAGGTGATTACAGGGTTATAAATACAAAATCAAATAGGGGTAATGCAGGAGTAGGTTTAATAATGAATAAAAAAATAGGAGTGCGGGTTAGCTACTACAAACAGCATAGTGAACGCATTATTGTGGCCAAGATAGACACATAGCCCACGCCTACTACAGTAGTACAAGTTTATATGGCAACTAGCTCTGCAGATGATGAAGAAATAGATGAAATGTATGACGAGGTAAAAGAAATTATTCAGGTAGTGAAGGGAGACAAAAATTTAATAGTCATGGGTGACTGGAATTCATCAGTAGGAAAAGGGAGAGAAGGAAACATAGTAGGTGAATATGGATTGGGGGGAAGAAATGAAAGAGGAAGCCGCCTTGTAGAATTGTAGGTGAATATGGATTGGGGCAATGAAATGAAAGAGGAAGCCGCCTGGTAGAATTTTGCACAGAGCACAACTTAATCATAGCTAACACTTGGTTTAAGAATCATGAAAGAAGGTTGTATACATGGAAGAACCCTGGTGATACTAAAAGGTATGAGATAGATTATATAATGATACGACAGAGATTTAGGAACCAGGTTTTAAATTGTAAGACATTTCCTGGGGCAGATGTGGATTCTGACCACAATCTATTGGTTATGAACTGCATATTGAAACTGAAGAAACTGCAAAAAGGTGGGAATTTAAGGAGATGGGACCTGGATAAACTGAAAGAACCAGAGGTTGTAGAGAGTTTTAGGGAGAGCAAAAGGGAACAATTGACAGGAATGGGGGAAAGAAACACAGTAGAAGAAGAATGGGTAGCTCTGAGGGATGAAGTAGTGAAGGCAGCAGACGATCAAATAGGTAAAAAGACAAGGGCTAATAGAAATCCTTGGGTAACAGAAGAAATATTGAATTTAATTGATGAAAGGAGAAAATATAAAAATGCAGTAAATGAAGCAGGCAAAAAGGAATACAAACGTCTCAAAAATAATATCGACAGGAAGTGCAAAATGGCTAAGCAGGGATGGCTAGAGGACAAATGTAAGAATGTAGAGGCTTGTCTCACTAGGGGTAAGATAGATACTGCCTACAGGAAAATTAAAGAGACCTTTGGAGAGAAGAGAACCACTTGTATGAATATCAAGAGCTCAGATGGCAACCCAGTTCTAAGCAAAGAAGGGAAAGCAGAAAGGTGGAAGGAGTATATAGAGGGATTATACAAGGGCGATGTACTTGAGGACAATATTATGGAAATGGAAGAGAATGTAGATGAAGACGAAATGGGAGATAAGATACTGCGTGAAGAGTTTGACAGAGCACTGAAAGACCTGAGTCGAAACAAGGCCCTGCGAGTAGACAACATTCCATTAGAACTACTGATGGCCTTGGGAGAGCCAGTCTTGACAAAACTCTACCATCTGGTGAGCACGATGTATGAGACAGGCGAAATACCCTCAGACTTCAAGAAGAATATAATAATTCCAATCCCAAAGAAAGCAGGTGTTGACAGATGTGAAAATTACCGAACTATCAGTTTAATAAGTCACAGCTGAAAAATACTAACGCGAATTCTTTACGGACAAAAGGAAAAACTGGTAGAAGCGGACCTCGGGGAAGATCAGTTTGGATTCCGTAAAATGTTGGAACACGTGAGGCAATACTAAGCTTAGGACTTATCTTAGAAGAAAGATTAAGAAAAGGCAAACCTACATTTCTAGCATTTGTAGACTTAGAGAAAGCTTTTGACAATGTTAACTGGAATACTCTCTTTCAAATTCTGAAGGTGGCAGGGGTAAAATACAGGGAGCGAAAGGCTATTTACAATTTGTACAGAAACCAGATGGCAGTTATAAGAGTCGAGGGGCATGAAAGGGAAGCAGCAGTTGGGAAAGGAGTGAGACAGGGTTGTAGCCTCTCCCCGATGTTATTCAATCTGTATATTGAGCAAGCAGTGAAGGAAACAAAAGAAAAATTTGGAGTAGGTATTAAAATTCATGGAGAAGAAGTAAAAACTTTGAGGTTCGCCGATGACATTGTAATTCTGTCAGAGACAGCAAAGAACTTGGAAGTGCTGTTGAACGGAATGGATAGTGTCTTGAAAGGAGGATATAAGATGAACATCAACAAAAGCAAAACGAGGATAATGGAATGTAGTCAAATTAAGTCGGGTGATGCTGAGGGAATTAGATTAGGAAATGAGACACTTAAAATAGTAAACGAGTTTTGCTATTTAGGGAGTAAAATAACTGATGATGGTCGAAGGAGAGAGGATATAAAATGTAGGCTGGCAATGGCAAGGAAAGCATTTCTCAAGAAGAGAAATTTGTTAACATCGAGTATAGATTTAAGTGTCAGGAAGTCGTTTCTGAAAGTATTTGTATGGAGTGTAGCCATGTATGGAAGTGAAACATGGACGATAACTAGTTTGGACAAGAAGAGAATAGAAGCTTTCGAAATGTGGTGCTACAGAAGAATGCTGAAGAGAAGGTGGGTAGATCATTTAACTAATGAGGAGGTATTGAATAGGATTGGGGAGAAGAGAAGTTTGTGGCACAACTTGACTAGAAGAAGGGATCGGTTGGTAGGACATGTTTTGAGGCATCAAGGGATCACAAATTTAGCATTGGAGGGCCCCGTGGAGGGTAAAAATCGTAGAGGGAGACCAAGAGATGAATACACTAAGCAGATTCAGGAGGATGTAGGTTGCAGTAGGTACTGGGAGATGAAGAAGCTTGCACAGGATAGAGTAGCATGGAGAGCTGCATCAAACCAGTCTCAGGACTGAAGATCACAACAACACAAGGCCAGATCAGTCAATCATCCAGACTGTTGCCCCTGCAACTACTGAAAAGGCTGCTGCCCCTCTTCAGGAACCACACGTTTGTCTGGCCTCTCAACAGATACCCCTCCGTTGTGGTTGTACCTACGGTACGGCCATCTGTATCGCTGAGGTAGGCAAGCCTCCCACCAACGGCAAGGTCCATGGAACATGGGGGGGAGGGGGGAAAGACAGATATCTACCAGATAAGGAGGTGAAATTCCAACTGTGCTGTGTACTGCATTCATAATGTTACAGTAGCCTGGAAATGTAGCCTTCTGGAACACTATGAGCACAAATTGCTTTCCAGATAGGATCATGATAGATGCTGTTAAACTTATTTTATGTGTTTTTACTTCCAGGAAATCTGGTATAATGACTGATTTTTATGTCAACATTTTTCTATTATCATATGTGAGACTTGAACTGTATATTTTGTACTGTGGCCCTTAACAACACACTGGTTTGAGGAAATGTGGGAAGAGTTTTGTAGACGATAAATTCCTTCAAAAATTTTGGTTGTATGCATGAGCAAGTGGATTTTGAGGCACGGAGTGGTGCTCACCCACACCTCCTTCACCTTTACAGGTATCTTAATTAATAATGCAGTTGAAGAGTACTGTAAGAATCCCACGTCCTCTTCACCCTAGTATCTTCCACATTTCAGATGATACATTATTTGGTCCCATCAGCTTCTGTTATTCGTCCTACTCATAGCAGCTCAAGCTGCAGTTCGTTTAATGTGACTAGTGACTATGACAGCTAACGTTGTCTACTGCTCCTGGGGAAACTAGCAACAGTCTTTCCTCAGCGAGATCAGCTATCTGCAGCGAGCAATGGGCCACACGAGATGAGAAGTCAGTCACAGTGCTCAGAGAGCAGTGCAGCTAAAACTGTCTGTGGAAGTGTAGACTCAGTACCATTCCAGTTAATGGAACTGTTCACTACAAAAATGTTACTTAGAGATGAACAACACAGAAAACTGATTGAAAATGTCTTGAAGTTTCCTTCTTATTTTGGTATTGGTAGTCCAGTGTATAATGGCCATAACGTGAAAGACAGTGCTTGGAAGAAAACTGTGAAATTAATCTAGAAATCAATTAAGAATGATATCATGTACACTCAGTGTCTGTGGTTTATTAACAATGAGGAGCAGAGTTCTATCAGTTACTGTACAGTCAGGAAGAACATTCCTAATTGATTCTTGTAATTCTGCCAATGTACTGACCCTGCATGGACGTTAAAATAGTTTATAATTGAGTCTTACAATGACAAACCTCAAATATTGGGCAGACTACTATATGGTTTTTGGCAGCTCAATTTGGTATGTTTCATTATAAGGTATGTTACTACTTTCCAGGAATGCATTACTAACAAGAATGTACAGACAACAAGCTAGAATGATTAAGTCATTTGTCATATTTGAGTTTATGGGAAATGGCATATGAAAAATGTGAAATACGTGAGAAACATGAAAAAGTGTTTCCAGAAGCTCTACAAACATGATATGATGATAATTAAAGATAAGTATCTGATGGTTGACAATAGCTGCTGGCTGAGAAAAGGGTTTCAGAATATTTTCATTCAGTCAAATTGACTTGTCTCCTACAAGAATAAGTGGTACACAATGTCTGAATTTGACAGTTTCGAAGGAGCTGGAATCATTTTGCCACTTCTGAAAAGTGTCTTATATTACTTTTGTCGAAAATTTGGATGAATGAATTACATCATGAATTACACCAGGAGAAGTTCAAGAATCACAAAAATTTGTCTGTTGCTTTCCATAAGATCAAACATCAATGAACAAGACTGTGTTATGTGCATCCAGGAATGCAGCAACACAACTGATAAAAAGATATTGGTAAATGGAGAACAAGGAGCCACCATGGACAGGGGAAAAACTCGAACATTTTTCATTGATGGATACAATAAATTCTACTTGTAATCAAATTTCTCAGCTGCGTCTTCTGATCGTCAGATGAGGATGGCTGCAAAACCAAGAAGCACTAAAGTATTTCAACGTACTGACATCACACTTTGTACAGGTCCGCTGATGTAAATGTGGGATATTTTAATTACAAACACCAACTATCTAAATGACATGTTTCATTGCCATGAACAAAAATCAGAAAATTAGAATAGATTTGCGGTTGCAGCATGGAAGTTACATATTGAACAACTGCACTACTTTCACTAGGGTAGAACAGGTAATCTATATGGAATGTGACATAATAATTTGCTAATAATTATTGGTGAGCCATTACAGTGAAAGAAGGTAAGAGAAAATAGAGGAGCATCAAAGATACCCATCAAAAGAGGCTAAAAAAGGGAAAAGAACCTTATCTTCAACTTCATGTCAAATATATGGTTTCCTTAAAATGCTTAAGGCTAATACTGAGATGGTTCCTTTGAAGAAAACACAGCCAAATTCCTACTCTATCCTCCCACAATCCAAGCTTGTGATCAGTTTATGATGACATCTTTAACCCTAATCTTTCTTCCTTCAAGTCAGTTTAGTAAGAAATGACCACTATGTGATTGTGATATGGTATCATTTCTTGGAGGAGTAGATTGTAAATGATAGTAAAGTTATTCTACAGTGTTGTCTGTTTTCTTAACTTTCACACTGTACAGTCAAAACTGTTAATTTCAGTTTACTTCATAGAAGTATATCAAACATTCAGCAATATGATTTCTGCACTTAAGAGGAAAACTCCACATCGCACCACCTTCAGAATTAGTGGTAAGAGGGTCCACTGGACAGCCCATCAAAAACTGAACACAGATCAACAGGAAGAAGGTGTACTGGACTGCAAAATATAAACAATGCATGGCCCAAGAACAGGAAGTGCAATATTGAGCAGCTGGGAGAAGAAATGGCATTGTAGTTAGTTGGTTATGATGTTGGACTGCTACATGGGCGAGCCGTGTTCAAACCTCCCCTGACATCTTATCGACACCTAATTTGTACGACTGGTAAGTAAGATATGCCTCCTTGTGTGATATAGGTGTTTGTATGAATGTGAATGTGATCACTCCTAAGGAAATCATGAAAGCATGATAGTTTGTCACATAAGTTGCAAAAAATGAATGCAACAGTTTCACAATCACACGGTTTCGCTGTGCTCTGTCAAAACATATGTTTTTTTAACATTTTTTATGTTGCATTCATTTTGGGAGTCTTGAATTTTGAATTCCTTTGTTGTAACATAGTTCAACCTGTTTATTTGTTGTTTTCATTTCTATGAGATGTCTATGTGGCATCTCACTACTCGTCACATTTACTTGTGGCAATGCCATATTCTTACCACATGACTCATATTTTATAATAAATGTACAGTATGACAACTGCCAAGACTATAGATAGAGAACAGACAGCTCATATGTTGTGAAGAAAAAGAAAAGAAAGACAGTGGTATGAGGGAGTTTTGAACACAACTTGGCAGCTCGGCAATCCAACACCGTGACCACTTACACACGACGCTGTCACTGTTTAATGGTTCTTTTTATTGCACTTCTTGTTCTTGGACCATTCACTGTTTCTATTTTGCTTTTTTTCACAGTTCAGTACACCTTCTTCCTGTTTCCATGCTTGATCTGTGTTCAGTTTTTGACAGGCTATCCACAGGGCCAACTTACCACTAAATGTGAGGGGATGTGATGGGGAGTTCCCTTGTTAGGAAGATAATGATTAAACCATTGCTATCGAGCATTCTTGGACAAAGAACGAGGATGTAATTGTTGATTCCCTTCTGTCTTCTAGCACAACATTAAAATTTTGGTGCTCTTGGAAGCTAGGTACATACAGAAATTAAAACAATGTCAGTGTAGGTGGTTTTTTATGTGGCAAATCATAACAGCTCTTTTGAAGTTTTAATCATCATCAACATATGTGTACCTTACAAATAATGATAACTGATTAAGTACTTCTATGAACTGCTCATGGTTGGAGTGGAAAACACCACTCCACCGCATGTCACCGCACCTAGTGGTTTCTGGCAATGTGTGCAGCATTAGCATGCTTAAATGAAACGCATTTACTCTATCAAAATGTTGGCTTCATTCAAAAACTGCAGATGAGCACAGACTCACAAGGTTCAGAGGAAAAATATATACAAAAATAGAAAGTAACAGATCCATCAAAAAGGAAAAAAGAAATTTAGGTTATGAGAATTATACAATGGGAGGGCTATACCAGATTACACCAAACAACAAGTTCAGTATATTAGAAAACAAATACTTCTTAGAAGAAAGGAGGAGTTATTTAGTAAAGGAAATAATATGAATAGCAAAATATGTTGCATGCACAAAGAAATGAAAGGAAAATCTCAAATGATACAAGGCTGCTATTGAAAAGGAGACTAGGGTTTCAAGCAAATGACAATAAGTTCACAAGAGAATATGCTGAACTAAACAAAATTATTTATTAAACCAGCAGCAGCTATGGGATGATGCAATAAAAATTTAGTAAGTGGACGAACTGAGAACAAAAAAAGTATGAAGGAGGCAAAACAAAACTGTATGTTGGATAAACTACACATCTCATCAATTGAGTTTGCAAGTAGCAAATTTCTACCAGCAGAGAGAAAATTTTACAAGTATTTCAGGATTTCTTTAAATGTTTGTATACAACAAGGGATGGCAAATACATATGGTTAATCATGAAATTTGACATATAATACCAGGTGTGGTTGTAAATCTACTACTTATATCACATGCCAAGCCACCTTTTCATATGTCTCCCATTGTTATGAAAGCAAACTTCTTGCAGCAAGTTCACATTTAATACAATCGGTTTTCTCAGGGATGGGGATACACATGCAGATAATGATGACGCAATCATTTAAAAACTGATGAAACAAACACCACATTTATGATAACCCTTATCATGCCAATGTATAGAACACAATTAGTTTCAATGCCATCTGCCAGTACAAAACTTTGTATCTGACACCACGCGTCGTAGATGACCTTGAATCAATTATTATTATTATTATATGCAGTAAAGTAATCCTTGCACTAACATGTTCATAAGGTGTATACAGCCATTCAAAGGATGGAAGATCAGGGTTTTAACAGCCTATCAGTGATGAAGTCACTAGATGTGGATCACAAGTTCAAATCAGGGAAGGATGAACACAGAAATTGGCCAGGTCATTTCAAAGGAACCATTCTAGCAACCACCTTATGTGATTTGGAGAAGCAACAGAAAATCTAAATCTGGATGGCCAATAGTGATTTGAACCCGTCATCCTCCAGAGTATGATTCCAGTGTCTTACCGCCTCACTTAGTAAAGACATTCAAGGTATGAAGAAACAGAAGGTACTGCGACAGGATGGTTTTTCATTTGAAATTATTAAAGCTGAAGGAAACTACCTAATAACATTTACAGACTGTTTGTGAAAGAATACACTTGACCAAAATTGGGACAATGCTGCTATTATTCACCTTCACAAGAAAATCTGGTGGAGGTTGCAAGAAAATTAATTACATGTTTTCAAAACGTAGTATTAGATGTGTCTGAAAAGAAAAACTTACAAGCTGCTTGTATTAATAGAAAAAATTGCTTGTAAAAGCTATTAAATAAGGCAGAATTGTGGGATAGTACCTGTCTTCAGAAAATGAAACATCAGTACTCCTGGTAGACACATGAAAGAATACACTATCCGACCTTTTGGAACTATTAGTACCTTCCTCACATTTGGAAGGTTTAAAAAGGAAGATTGGTTGGTTGTTAGAGTTAAAGTGAGCAAGCTGCGAGGTCATCAGTCCCTTCATCGTATGTATCATGTATCAAACCAGGAATAATGCTCAGGAGGAGGATACAAAAGGCAAACCCTGGGAAGCCTGACTGTAAGCAGGATATAATGAGACAGAGATAAAATCAAGAAGTAGTGGGGTGGGGGGTGGGGAGTGAGAGGGGGTGAGGTGGGTGAACCGCTCTGCCCAGAATGCAGTTGGAGGTCCACAGAGCATGGTATGCAGTGGGAGACACACACTGCATCCCACCAGCACCACCTCACTGTCCATTGCCCCAAGAAAAGGAGCAGCACAGACAAGGTGATGAAAGTTTGGGAAAGATAAAACATTACAAATGGCAGACATAAAAGAACAAGGAGAATAAAAAGGTGGGAAGGGTAGGGGCCAGGTCAGACCACCAAGCAAGGGCCACCTTGGGCTCCCTGGGCCAGAGCAGTTGAGGGGTGCTCCTCCAAAACCTCAGGTGGTCAATGAGGCCAAAGTGCCCCATCTCACTGAGATGAGTAGAAAGCACCTTCTTGGGTGAAACACAAAACCGGGTCAGCCATTTTGGCACCATCCACTAGCACCAGAAGTAATGTGTCAGGAAGATTAAGAGATTGCCGCAAAGCAGACATATTTGGGTAGTCTATTACGATGTGGGCCACTGTCAAGCGGGCACTACATCAACAGTAAGTTACGTCCTCACATTGGAGAACATGGCTGTGGGTCAGCCAAGTGTAGCCAATGTGTAGCTGACAAAGTACGGTGGATTCCATGCGAGAAGCGCAAAATGGAAGACTGCCATATGGTTGTGTTCTCCTTTATTACCGCAGTTTTTTTGGGGAGACCAGAGTGAACTATTCAGAGTTCCAGGCATCCAACAGATGATGGTGTAGAGTCAACCGAAGGTCCAGTTCTGAAACACTCCCCCCCCCCCCCTCCCCCAATTCCAAAATCAGCATCCTGGTAACCAACTTTGCCAAGCAGTCATCATGTTTATTCCCTGAAATCCCAACATGTTCAGGGATCCAAACAAAGTCAACTGGCCATCCAGCTTGATGGATGCCAAAAAGAGGATCCTGGGTAGTTGTGATCGATGAGCGATGAGGGTAGCACTGGTCTATAGCTTGGAGCCCGCTCAGGGAGTTGCTGCAGATTAGAAGCATCTCGCCAGTGCAAGAATGAGCACGGCTAAGGACTCATTTGATGGCCACCAATTCAGTAGTGAAGACACTGTATCCATTCGGCAAGAACATAGTTCACTGCATCTTGCTTGTGTGTACATGAAACCAGTTCATCCATCAACTCTTGGGCCATCAGTGTGTACCACTTCCAAACCTGGAAATTTATGAAGGACAACAAGGAACAGGTGGCAAAACACCATGGGGGCAACTGAATCTTTTGGTCCAAACGATAAATCTGGACAGGTCTGAGGTTGGGGTACATGCCACGGGTCATACGCGATTGCCCTCTGACAATGGGGAAGTTCAAGTTCAAAGCAGAGACCCTGTAGTTGAACTGTAATTGTGACTCCAGTTTTGGGTCTCTGTTGAGGAAGGTGAACTTCTCTGCTAGGAAAAAGGACATGGTAGTCTGGATAATTATGGGAGCTGCGAACATGTGTGGCATAATTGAGTAGCTGTTGTTGGAGCCTGATCCATAGTGAAGGGATCCAGGCCTCTGAGAGTAGGCTGTTTACAGGGGTAGTTTGAAAGGCTCCTATTGCAAATCAGATCACACAGTGGTGAATCAGGTCCAGAGACTGCAATGCTGAGTGCGATGATGCCAAACCATATGCCAGATGCCAATAATCAAGACGTGACAGGATCATGCCTTTGTAAGGCTGCAGAAGTGTAGTGCGGTCTGCACCATGCCTAGTGTTACCGAGGCATCGAAGTGTCTTCAAGGCGTATATACAGACAAGAAAAAAGTTCCTGGATTTTTTCCAGTTAAAAATATACTTTCTGAGGTGAAAATAAACTTTTTCCAGGTGAAAGTACATTTTTCTATGTTAGGTTATGATATACTTTCCCTCAGAGCTGTAAAACTTACCAATCTTTGGAATGGCGAAGGATTTATACACTGGCATAGAACATTCTGGCACTTTAGGAATGTTTTAGTATTACAAAAGTATAAATGGGAATTCCGCCAATTACATGATGGTAGCTTCCGAAGCACTGAAATCGAGAGTGCAATACGCTTTTGTCAGTCAATCATAAGTCGTATCACATGATCTCACCAGCCAATGACAGCAGATGTTTAGAGCACAGGAAACGTGAAGTGAGCTGATAGCAACATCATTGTTAAGTAAAGTGAACACACAAATACAAAAATTTAATGGTTTAAATTAATACACATACAATATAACCGCAAGAAAAGCTAAGATTTCGCATGTGATACCAATTGTCAAAATTTTTTTGCTGTTTTTTTCCAGATGGTTTGGTCAGACAGGATCCTAAGAGCATCATTCTAAATTTCAGCATTGACTATTGTTGACGAGCACAATTATAAATTTCACTGCTGTGCACTATAAATTCTGTCAAACATTTCAACATTTCCCATAGTAAAGACAGTTACCTGTGGAATTGCTCGAGAACTTACGTCACACCTCTTTTCACATGTAATGATTCTTTTTGCCATCATTATTGCATAATTTGTAATCTATGAAAGAACTAAAATAAATATAGAAAACTAACCTTGAAACTTGGTCTTTTTTAGAGTGTATTACCACTTTAAGATGTATCTAACGCGAATGTGCCAGTAAAATTTTAAATAATGGCGTAAATGCCTGATTTTCTGTGGATGAAATGTTTCTGAGTGACTTGTCCTCAGTGTTAAATGAGAGTTTGACATGCTATGATTTAAGAAATCCATTTTGTGGTCATATATTTCTGTATTGAATCAGTTCTTTTCTGCTGAAGAGACTGCTGGAACCATATGAGCACCAGTGGAGAAAGTTTCATCCACTCATTCGTCGTGGTTCCACTGATGGGCACATTCTCCTTGGCATATATTGAGAGGCTACTACCATCGAGGTACTTGATGAATTCATTTTCAAATACTGGAAGAGTATAGTCTGGGTATTTGTGCATGGATAGCTACCCTGCCTCAAGATGTTTTATCACCTGGAAACCATCAGATACACAGCTTGCAACTGTGACTGGGTGCCATGAACTTGGTTAGCCGTTCAGTAATATAGTGGGATGCATATAGCTGAAGACTTAACTGCACAGAGATATCTATAGAAGGCTTTTATCTGACAGTGGGCAATATGTCTGGAAACTGGATACAACAAAAGCTCACAAACACTGTGACTAAAGTAAAATATGTGACAGAGATCTCAGAATCACAGTAGATCAAGAGTCATGGCAGACAAGGTAATGGATTTTCTTAATTTCTATCGTTCAACTAGGTTTTGGAAAAAGTCACCCAAGAATGGTGAGAGAGACTGAGCCAAATAGAAGGTGGTGATCAGTTCAGACTGGGTCCCAAATTAAAGAGTATATGCTGATTGTCTGTCCTTTGCTGATGACATAGCTTGGTTGATTGTTTTGGGGAAGGAGACCAGACAGCGAGGTCATCGGTCTCGTCGGGTTAGAGAAGGACGGGGAAGGAAGTCGGCCGTGCTCTTTGAAAGGAACCATCCCGGCATTTGCCTGGAGCGATTTAGGGAAATCACGGAAAACCTAAATCAGGATGGCCGGACGCGGGATTGAACCGTCGTCCTCCCGAATGAGAGTCCAGTGTCTAACCACTGCGCCACCTCGCTCGGTGATGACATAGCTATCTAGCTATCTTAAGCAGAAGTCAAAATAGAAAGCTCAGCCATCTAAAGGAAGCAGCTGAGACAGTTGGTCTACAAGTTTCCTTCAACTAAATGAAATACATGAGAAACCTCTATAACATACCAAAATGGAACAGTGACTATGGAAAGATTGCCTGGGCCAAGGAATTCAATTATGTAGCTGATGTGATTCAGGAGAATGGGTTGCAGCAGGAAGCAATCAATGCTACAGTCTTAAAATTAGATGGGGCTATCATCTGACACAAAACTCTTCCCCGAGGCAGGACTTAATAGTTCCAAAAACTAGCACAGTATTTGTAATTTTGTATATGTCTACCAGCAGCATTTAACATTTCACCTTCTGAACATAAGTATTGACCAGCAATTCAGTATAAAATTCTTTGTTTTCTTGAGTGAATTTTCCTTTTGATAAAAAAAACTACAAGTAGGTACTTTGCATTGGAGCGAAGTTAAGACAGGATATTGTGTTGATTATACCAGAAGGAGTGTATGCATCACAGACCTTAACTATGAGGACAAAGGAAGCCATCAGACATTGACAGAAAGGGAATGGTGGATACTGAGAACGAAAATGAGCAATGGAAGGTTTAAGGATAGGCAAGATTAAGACCTAATGAAGAATTATACAGAAAGATAGAAGTAATAACATCACTAATTAAAGAGAGATGACTGCTATTGTATGGGCACATACGCAGACTTGACAATGATCAGCAGATCACAAGGAGAAGTTACAACTCAAACAGAAATGAGATTGTTTCAAAATGCACAAAATATTTGCAACAAGCTGAAATTTCAGAAAACACAGATGTGGACAATGTGACTTGCTTAAAAAGTCTTGATATGTTGAACGAAAATATGACTATCACAGGCAGTCACTCTTGCAGGTATTCAGTAACAACACAAAAAGCAAAAATAAAAGTTCTACACACACACACACACACACACACACACACACACACACACACACAAACAGAATGAAAAGTAAATAATTTAGCAACATACCTTTAGGCAAATATACAAGTCTATTCCTGGAGAGACACAATACTTGAAGGTTACTTAATTTGCAAAGACTTTCTGGCAACACAGACAGGAAGTTGTGCGCAACATCAAGAACAGTCAAATTGCACAAATCACCTATTTCATGTGGTAGAAAGTTCAGCTTATTTTGAAACAGGTATAAACCAGTTAGCTGCTTCAGTGAACCTATCCAAGTGGGCTATTAAAAATAAAATTACTTTCAAGTGCCAAATATTAAATCGACAATTTCCGGAACTTACATCTGTTTTTCTTTCATACTAACCAATGTAGTGATATGATTCTCTTTTAAATACAGATCTGTTATACATTCTGCATAGTGCAGTTCATCAGGAAATTTGTCAAAGTCTCTGTAATTCCAGTGCAGAATTGTTTTTTGACATACTTCTCCAAGCAGCTGACAATCCATTAGAGTACTACCACAACATCTGTGACATTGAGGCAGATGCAAACAGGGCATTCTGCCAAGGAAAAAAAAATTGTGTCGGCATCAAAATAGCTCCTTGCTCCTTCAGAAAAACCTTGGAAGAAACAGTTTGGTTCTGCTACTGATTTTCCATCTCATAAATTTTGAATCTTATATTTCTAATAAAAGTTAAATATTGTAAAAACACGCCATCAAAAGTTATAATTGTTTGATGCATGGTGGAAACAACAGGATAACCAATTATTACTATTATTATTATTATTATTACTTTCAATAAGTGCAGAAGAAAGACATGCTTCAGCTGAAGAATCACTGACTTTAATTTAGATAGTTCTTAACCAAATGAATCAGTCCACTACTCCACCTAAAACTGTTGATTTATAACAGGGATACTACAATCAAGGGAAATTGCACCAACTGACATGTCACAGATCTGAAGCAAATATAGCCTACTTCTCTGCTCAAGATTGTTTCAAAGAGGCTCCTTATTTCCAAAAGTAGAAATGAAACTACAGTTGCAAGCAATATCAGTTTATGTTGTGGTGCAAGCAAACTTAACAAGCGTGTTAAAGTACCTTAGACACTTATTAATGAGGTGTTAACCATAAAAATTCAAATTATTGTAAATTTTTCTGAGCATGATAGCTGCGTAAAAAAGATGTTTTTAAATATACAAGACCTCTCTCCACCATAACAGACAATAGTAAAATCTGCACAGTGGAAAGAAAAGATGATCACGATTCAGATTACAGCACTTATTTTTTTCTTGTTGTAAGCTTGAGATGCCTAATAGGATTGAATTAAAAATAAATTTCTATGCAAGAAACCGGGTCAATATTAAGTCTTCACATAACATGGCATCTGTTACAGAAGTATTATACAGCCTTTTCAAGCTATTGTGTATTGTTGAGTTATCACATATACAAGGTGTGTCCCAAAATTCATGAAATATATTTAAAAGAAAGATTTATTAATAATATCTGTACCAAGGGTTAATATTCTTCAAAGTACTGCCACAAGCAACCGCACATTTTTTCCACCAACTCTCCCATGCTCAGTACATGTCCTCAAAGGGAACCTCCTTTGAAACTGTTGCACAGTCACTTTGATAGCATCAATGCTGTCAAAACTGTGTTCTTGACCTTAGGCAACAAAAGGAACTTGGCCAGAGCAAGGTCAGGACTGTAGGGAGGCTGAAACAGTGTTGTCTCGTTATGCTTCTCCAGGAACTCAAGTACACAGGGAGACATTGCTAGGTGCATTTCTATGAAGCAGCAGACAGGTAGTGGCGATATCTTTGCGTGTAGATGTCCCTTTTCTACAATGTTTCGAATGTTCAGTTTCAGCTAACAGACAAACTCTCCTTCGACAATCAACATTAAACAACCCAAGAACAAGAGTCACATTTTCATCAGGTTGGTTCGTTGATTGCCATCCAGAGCTGGTCATCGTCCACAATTGATATTATGAAAACTTCAACTGAAGAACAAAATAAGTTACTTTGTTTTTTAAAGCATTATATTGTTATAAAACCATTGCAATCAGTTTTTGGTTTTGTTACAGGTCTCATCAGCATTCAAATTCCTAAAAAACAAAATTGTAAAAATATTGTAATATCCCCATCAACAGACATTAACAACAGAGCAGACACTATAGTTAAACTTTGTCAGGTGCCAATAGCGTGGTAGCAGACACACACTGACTCGATGGCCACGAGAAAAGCATGCTGCGGCAGCTGTCTAGTACAACATAGTACAACACACCGTATGCACACAGTGGTATCGTGCCTAGTTGCTACTCTGTACTTGACCCTGCTTTGGACTCTGACGTCCTGGCTTAAGTAATATGTGCTTGTTCAGTGTTCCGTTCATGACAATGTAGGCTTTGTTCATAGATTACGAGCACATATCAGGTGCAGATTCTTTAGTGGCGATGAGTTCTTACCCTGTTTTGTTAACAGTGTTGTGTCTGCCTTCAGCTCCTGCCTTACAGATGCAAAGTTTGTGAAACTGTGGCGGCAGCAGCAGCTGTCACTCCAACAGCAAGTTTGTGGCTCAGCAGTCTGCTCTCCTGCAGTTTGTCTCAGCATTAACAAACACCAAGCTAGTACGAGATCACCCCCCTTCGATGAGGTTTTGGGGAGCTGGGACACCTACTTCTGACTTGCACTGTCCAGTGTGTGATATTTCCAGTGAGCGGAACCGTGGTTTGCTCTTGTCTCTTAGTGGCTGTTTATATGAAGCGATCTGAAACTTGCAGCCACTCTTGGAACCTAACGAAGTGCCTTTCAGTGATCTCTCTGTTCTGTTAACTGAATACTATGGTCAGCAGACACACTTTGTTATTGGTACGCTTCAGTGTAACCAATATTGGGCAAATGCTTGGGCAGCTGTCTTGCAGGATCTCACACCCAAGTGCAGTTTTACACTCTAGAACAACAAAGTTTTGAATGCAGAATAGCTGACTTGGGATGTGATCGTGCACCTTGCTCTTGACAGGGAGGTCAACACTAAAGCTTTGCACTAGTCTGATCCTAGTCCTGTCGTAATATTTAAAACTGCTAAATGTTTCGAGGTTGATTTGACAGCTCAGCATGCTTTTACAAATGACGTTCACATTTCTCAGTTTGTTAGTCGTCATCTTAAGTAGCAGTCAGCTGATGTTCTGTCTCATTATCTGCTGATTACGCTTCCAAGTCTCACTAGAGTTGACAGGCATCCAGATTATTGGCATCTTGTGAGCCACTTCAGTATGTTGTTCAGTCTGCCCTACCTCAATGCCAAAGACCATAACACGATCCCTCCTTTCAATGATCATATTAACATGGAAATGGCAGATATTGAGCTAACCAATGGTACGAGTGTTGACTGAAAAGTAATGCCCACACCTTTGTCACTCTTCAACAGTTGGTAGCATTGGTATGCAGCACGTACTGGCTTGTTCTGTAGCCTCTCTTCTACAGCTCCAGTTGGCAGAAAGCCTTAGCATTGAACGGTTGTGTTGTTACAGTATAAAGTATGGAACCCTGCACAGATGGTTGGCCGATGCGATTTAAGCAACATGCAGTCATCGAATTCTTGACAGGAGAAGGTGTCACCCCCAGGGAGATTCATCAGAGAATGAAAGCAGTTTATGGTGATTGTGTTGATATGAGTACTGCGAGCTGTTGGGCGAGTAAGTTTAAAGATATTGAGGTAGGAACATCTGACCTGCGTGGCTAAGAGTTGGATGTCCTGCGACAGCAACCACCGAATTTCACAAGCAAAATGTTGACAGATTGATTTAGGACAATCTTTGTATCACTCAGAGAGAAACTGCAAGCACAATCGGCATTTCACAAGAACATGTGGGTCACATTATTGCTTTGCTTGGTTATCGGAAGATCTGTGCATGATGTGTACCCCAGATGCTGACTCCTGAAACGAAAGTGCACAGACTAGAAATTTGCCAAGAACTCCTCTCGCATTACGAGAATGAAGACACACAGCACTCATTAACACAATCAACATAAACTGCTTTCATTCTCTGATGAATTTCCTTTGGGGTGACACCTCCTGCTGTCAAGAATTCAATGACTGCACGTTGCCTAAACTGCATTGACCGACCGTCTGCACATGGTTCCATACTTTACACTGTAACAACACAACCGTTCAATGCTAAGGCTTCCTGCCAACTGGAGCTGTAGAGAAGAGGCTACGGAACAAACCAGTACATGCTGCATACCAATGCTGCCAACTGTTGAAGAGTGACAAAGGTGGAGGCATTACTTTTCAGTCAACCGTTATTGATAGAAAAGCAACTCCACTTAGTAGCGGAAAGGCATCAGGAGCAGATGACATACCTATAATATTCTACAAAAATAAAGCAAAAGAACTTGTTCCCCTTCTAGCAGCAGTTTATCATAGATTGCTGGAGCAACAAAAGGTACCTAGTGACTGAAAACAAAGGGTTGTAGAACAGATGCACAAAATTCCAGGCCTATGTTGTTGACATCAATCAGTTACAGGACTATGGAACATGTTTTATGCTCAATAACTACGCCTTTTTGGAGAACTAAAATCATCTCTATAAAAATCAACATGGATTTTGCAAACACAACGTTGCGAAACTCTGCTCGCTCTGTTCCTCCTCGAGATCCATAGCGCTGTAGACAACAGTGCTTAAGTTGATGCCACATTCCTTGACTTCAGGAAGGCACTTGACACAGTCCTGTACTAGCATTTGGTGGAGGGGCGGGGGGGGGGGGGGGGTGGAAGCAAACTTACAGAGTATTGGACCAGATTTGCAAATGGAGATTTTCTTGCAGGCAGAACGCAACAGGTCACACTTGAAAGTACAAAATGGACAGATTTAAAGGTAATTTATGGAGTACCCCAAGGATATGACATTGTATATGAATGATCTGGTAGAAAATGTCTGAAGCTCTTTAAGATAGTTCGCAGATACTGTAGTTCTCCATAACAAAGTAGCAACGTGAGTAGACAGAACTGATTTGCAGAATGATCTGCAGAGGATTGATGAATGATGCAGGCTCTGACAGTTGACTCTGAACATCAGTAAGTGTAACATACTTCACATACATAGGAAAAGAAAGCCACTACAGTACAACTACACTATTGATGAGAAGCTGCTGAAACCAGTACCTACATTAAAATATCTAGGAGTAACTATCCACAGTGACCTTAAGTGGAATGGCCATATAACACAAATTGTAGGAAAAGCATATGCCAGAATGAGCATCATAGGAAGAATCTTAAGGAAATGTAACTGATCCACAAAGTAGAGACACCCGTTTGACCAATTCTTGCATACTGTTTGGCAATCTGGGACCCTTGTCGACTACGAGTTATATGAAAGATACAAGACCTAATAAAGACCAGCACATTTTCTTATGGGTTCATTTAATAGGTGCAAGAGCATTACAGAGATACTCAACAAACTGCAGGGAGAGATGTTACAAGGGAGGCAATGTGCATCATAGGGAGGATTACAACTGAAATTTCAAGGATTTAATATCCCCACCAACATAAATTAGGAATAACGAAGATGCTGCTTGGTCTGACCCACTGATGGCCATAAGGTAAGCAAGCTGCTGTGGCTTAGCCTAGTATCATTCACTGTGTGCACTCAGTTATATCATGACTAGTTGCTATTTGGTACTGGACTGTGCTTTGGAACTGGATATTTGTCTTAAGTTCCCAGTGGCATTTTTCAAAGATAACAAGCGCGTATCAAGTGCAGATTCTTTGAAAATCGTTGAGTGTATACAACGGTCTGACAAGCATTACTAAAGAACTGACCTTGTATAATAAACATTGTGATTTTCCAAGACATCGTTCTGTGGATTTATGCTTGTGTGAATGTTGGTACAGTTCTCCTCTGTGGATACTCAGTAAACAGTTATATAAAGAAGTTACTCAGACACCTCTCTTCAAATCCTGTGAGTAGAGGTACATAAACAATCCCCTATAATGGACAATTGTGGCTTTAGCTCAAAGCCAGAGAAGAGTATATATAGCTCTGATGATACGGTGTTCCACTAAATGGGTAAAACAAAAACTTTATAATTTTTAGAAAAAGCCATACCTCCAGGACACAAGTCAGCCAATGTGTACACACAATGTGAAAATTAATCAGCCCATGTACTACTGAAACAAACTGCTGCCAGAAGCAGAATAAATAACTTTAGGAATGTGGAACAAATTATATTACAAAAAAATTTGCAGAACACTACTACATGCAGCTTACAATAAACAATTTTAATTAGACTACATGTGTCAGGCCTGATGGAATAATGGAAATCACATGCTTATACACAGTCCAGTCACATTAAAGTGACCAGCTGTCAAAAGCCTGAATAACCACCTTCTGCAGTGCCGACCACTGAAAGAACAAGCATGAAGCAAGTCAATGAGGACCTGGAAGGTACAGACAGGGATGTGCACCCATGCCAACTCCAGTGCTGTGGCCAGCTGCACTAGATTTCTCAGTTGACGATCCATGGCACATATGGCCTGATAGAGGTGGTCTGTCACATTCTCAATTGGGTTTGAATCCAGGGAGTTTGATGGCCAGGGGAATACAGTCAACTCAACCTGGTGCTCTTCGAACCACACACGTATGCTGCAAGCTTGGAAACAGGTTGCACTGTCCTGCAGATAGATACCATCGTGCCCAGGAAAAACAGACTACATGTAGTGGTGGACATACCCCAGAAGGATAGATGCATACTTGTATCCATCCATTGTGCCTTCCAGAATGACGAGATCACCCAAGGAATGCACAAAAATGTTCCCCAGACCATAACATACTTCTCTGCCCTGGACCCCTCCAACAATTGTGGCAGGGTGTTTGCTTTCAGCTGTTTCACCAATGGCCATCTGTCTGACGGAGCATAAAATTTTATTCATCTGGAAAGGCCATCTGCCACGTCACAGCACATGTCCAGCTGCAGTATTAGCGTGTGAATTCCATCCTTCACTGCCACAGAACAGCAATCAGAATGAGTGCATGAGCCAGCCACCTGTTGTGGAGGCTAATACGCAGCAACACTTACTGGATGATTGTTGAGGAGACACTGTTGGTAGCCCTGGATTCACCCAGGCAGTCTGTTGCTCAACAGTTTCATGTCAATTCATATATACATATCCCTGCAGCTATTGTTCATCTGTCATCTATGGCCCATGGGCACCACAGTTATCTTGGCACTGGTTTTGGATACCGCCATTTTGACAAGTATGATATACTTTAAACACAGCGGCATGCGATCTGTTTACAAATTATGCAGTTTCGAAAATGCTTCCACTCTTGGTCCAAACACTAGTGATCATGCTCTTTTCAATGTCAGATAAATCACTCCATTTCTGCATTGCAACAATGACTGCACTGCTGCCCCCCCCCCCCCCCCCCCCCCAACACACTGCTAGTGCTGCCATCTGCCATTTGTGAGTGGTTATTACACATTGCTGTGCAATACAAGGGGGTGGTCACATTAATATGGTTGGATTGTGTATAATGTGCATTGCTGCCATCATCAGATATCCTGACACTGAAGGGCACAACATGGGTGCTCGGGTTAAACATGTCCCACCCCCCACCCCTCCCCCATTTCTCAATCCATGTCAAACACTCTATTCATTGCTATACAGGTGGAGATAAAACAGGTTCGCAGTTTCAGCTAGTGGAACATGTTTAACTCTGAGAAGCAGTTACCTACATCCACACAAGTCTTTGAGGCTGTACTTCACAGTTGATGACAAAAGTCTGGCACAAAAAAGTTGCCATATAGTACATCCTAAACCAAGAAAACAGATTTCACCGAGAAAGTTAACACCAGCCAAGACAGTCTGCCATAAATTTAATGCTACCCTTTCTGCAGCTACTGCACTTGCACAAAGTTGTGGTTTCTACAATATGACAATTTCTCACCTTTATATAACCTCCTTCAGTAACAGACTTTTATATAATATTATCTTCCACTCTTCTGACTGACTACAATACATTTTAAAATAAAACTATGTGCTTGACAGGAATATCACTTCAAAATTCAATAATATGGACTATCATTGCTGCTAGTGAAAGTGACAGGGGAGAGAGTATTGCAGAAATTAAATAAAACCCCCAGAAGATTAAAATATAACATGAAGCAGAATTTATTTTTCACTTCTGCTATAAACAGACCAATAAATATATCTATTTTACACAGTTTGACAGACAACATATGAATTTACAATTAACATAATTTGACAGTTCTGTTTTTTTTAATATGTAAATTTTTACAAATCAGGAAACCATTAGGCAAATGTACTTGCATACCTATTGCCTGATTATATCTTTGGTAAAAACAGCAATGAATAAAATGACAAATGCACAATGTTCTGAAATTCACAAAAAAGCACAGCTAAATAATATTCACAATGAAAGGTATGTGATATTCAATGCAATTTGTAGGAATTATACAAGTATATATACCACTGCACAAACACACAAAAACTTTCATGCTTCACCATTTTAAATATAATATATTCCTCATGCAATCACTTAATACTGGGGAAATAATCTGGACAAAACGACCAGGTTATAACAACTATATTAAAATATTCTGCACCAATATGTGCAGTAACAATTTGCAACATACTACACTGTTTGTTGCTGTATGAAGCACTATCTGCACGGCCCACTCTCAGAACACATAACCAAGTCGCAGTATAATTACTGCACTTTACGTTGAAACATATAAAAGTGCTTCTATAATTATTTCATTTGTGGCACATTTGTAATAGGAACACTGCCATTCCACAAAACTCAGAGAACACATTTCTTAACAGATGGTCATTGCTATCAAACATCCTCTGTTGTAGAAAGGTTTAAAGCAATCCATATTCTTATAAGGCAGTTCTATTTGCATGGCAATGAATAAAAACTAAACAAAAAGGATTATCACTGCTACATTATACAAGGACATGGTGTGCATTTGGTAGTGGAGTAATTAGATTATGGCTTCCCACAAAGGAGTGATAACATTAATATACCAAATCTGAATGTATTTTGTGTATGCAAAGGTTTCTGTGAATGCTACACTATTTTTCTATTTCAGTCCCCTGGTATCTTTCTTGTAGTTAAAAAGATGTACTTACAATCAGATGAACTTTTAGCCAAAAGACACTACTCACTTACTGATTATCTTTTAAGACTACCCACTTATAAGAAATGAGAACAGACTGGAGAAATTACAAAAATAACACCCTTCAGCACACTTTTACTGTATTTGTTGCAGTAATAAACAGTACAGCAACTACTTGCAACTTATATTTCATAAACACTATGAGACTACTCTTCACTCCACTGTGATACCAACTTAAACACACCCACACAGAATATGTAATGAATCCATACATGATGGATCATCTATGAATAAGGTACTCATTGCAATCTGTAACAAAATTTTCAAATTCAGTGGTAGCACTTGCTGCTTCCCTTTTCTACAATAATTCTTCTTCCATCACTCTAGTTTTCTCCCATGGAAAAGTGAGATTCATCTCTAAAAATAAGGTGGAGGAGATGGAGATCAGCAAACTGTTCTTAAAATCAAATTTACCACACTACTGAATTCAAAGCCAACTGCCCACAGTCCATAAATGCAATTTCTCACCCCCCCCCTTCCCCTTCTCCTAACATTCTATGACTTTTTTACTAACAACAGTAAAAGAGGTTTTTTGGAATGTTGAAAATGTGTATATGCACACGTATACAGTATTCTAAATATAATCCTAAAACCAATTTTATTTCCACAAATAACCAAAAACATTTGTAATACACAGCTGCTTTTGTATTTAAAAGCATAATATACCTTAAATAGACAAGCTTACTTTCTTTTATTATAAAGACAAAAAAATTATACGAACTAATTTTCTTATTCTCTGACAGACAATTTTTCAACTGTGTTGACAGGATGCCAAATAATTTGATAAAATTAATTGAAAATACATAGTGACTCACAATATAATGCCTCACTCCCCCTCCCCCTCTTTGGACAATTCAGAAATAGTTACTTAAATCATTACATGATCACTGTAGCAAACACTAAAAACTGTGGGTATAACCGAATGTATAAATGTTATAATTCAAATATTGCCGTACATTACTGCCATTAATTCTGGTCAATCCTCCCGTAAAACATATGCTCTCTGAGCTGACGTGCCACCAAATTTTAAAAACAGACATTCTGTGTATTTTATATTGCATTTAACCACTGTTTACTAATCTTTCTTCTTCTGTGAAGGATCCTTCATCTCCTGAGCAGTAGCAGCTATAGCTGCAGGTACGCCATTTGCTTGCGAAGATGCAGCAGCTTCCATCTCGGCTGAGAAGCCAAATTCATTTACCCGCGTAGGGTCAGTCTTATAAATCCAGCGCTGGTACAAGAATATGCAGAAGACAATATCTGTAATGTATCAAAAATTACTTACATAGTTACTTCCAACACCAGTGATCAAAAACTGCATATTAACAAACATCTGATTCTACAAACGATAATAATTAGTAACTTCAACAGCATATATCAAGTTACTGCATTCCTTACACTTGTCATTACGAGACATTAAAATATTGAAATACATCATTATGGATAATACAGTAGGGTAACAAGGCAGTATGAGGAATGATTTACATATTTCAATTCTGAACTCATTCATTACAACTGATAATTGCACATGATCTGGACACACACACACACACACACACACACACACACACACAGGTTTAACAACTCTTCACAAATAATGTGTTGATGCAGTCTTTACATTCAACAGGATAAGATATTTGCGTACACATAAAAAGACAGGTTCGTTGTATATGTATGGCAGCATGTTAAGTATTATTTAGAAGTATACAGTACGTACCATCTCTGAAACAACCTAATCTGTACAATGTTGGCATTTTGATGACAAATGCGAAAATGTCATCAATAAACGTGTTAAGGAACTTGTATGACAACATTCTCCAAGGTAAATGTGCAACAGACTTCAATTTATAATTGATAAACAGTTGAGGAGTCATCATAATGAAACCTGTCAACAAGCATTTCACAAGTTAAAATCTAATGCAGTATTAAATACATCTAAAAATTTCACAAAATGGATATTTGCAAAATGCAAACAGGAGTATCAAATATGTGATAAATATGAAAAACAGTTTTTTTAAGTCTAAGTATTTAGTTGATCAATGATATGTATTTGGGACACTTATCAGTAGAAATGATGATTTAGTTTTCAAGTATTACTGAGCGGTCTACAGACAATGCAATACGAACTACATACAATAAATCAATTAAAAAATTTACAATAAAAACAACTCAGGAAAACTATGTAGCTATTGCATTGAAAGTTTGAAATTTTGACAATCATAACTACAGATGTCATGAACCAAGACAGTGCTCAATAACTATCCAATTTTAGATAGTCTACCAGTCTATTGAGAAGCAGGGCTGGTTTTCCTTATGTCTTCTATGGTTTTCATATATTTGGGAAGTATGTAAAACTCAATTTAATTAACGTTCTTCACAATAAATTACCATTTGTATGCAGCAAAAAAAAAAAAAAAAAAAAAAAAAAAAAAAAAAAAAAAAAAAAAAAAAAAAACAAACTTACCAAATGTGAGAAGGAATCCATACAACATGTTGAGGACAAAGGAATACCATCCTTTATGTTCCTGATACAGCAAAGAATAAACAGCATATCCAAATAACAAAGGGTACAAAGCCCATGACAGGTATTTGAATGCCATCATATCGTACTCTTTTGTACTAGATTCAACATATGAGCCTTTATCCGTAAACGAAATTCGTGGAATAACACCAAATATTCTAGACTCTCTGTTTATGTTTATGTCCATGACCTGAAAGCACGATAAAGCTATTATAAAAATTTAATGAAACATACAAGTTCTTATTTGGACAGTCAGCACAACATACATAGAGGCAGCATTTATGATTATCTGAATCCAACAATGTAAATGTTTTATGCCTAAATATTAGGGAATGAATTAACTTGTTTTGTTGTATTGTGATGCTGCAGCAGCTATTTCATCTTCTTTTCGCAACAAGAACAGACAAAAATTTGGCGCCATTTCTAGATTGTATAAGAAAGAAATGGTACTCCACACCTAAGCAAAAAAATAAACTTCAGCTATGCTTAAGCAGACAAATGCAAACAAAAAGTGAGAAAGACAGTTCAAAAAGGTCACTGTTTCAGTGAAAAGGAATGGGCAGTGCATTTAAATTATTCAAGCATTACACTTAAAATCAGCTATGAACTGAAGAGGAAATAAAGCAAGCAGTATATTATGTAATATTGAATAAAAAAATTGACTATCCTGATCATTGAAGAACATACAGCACTTTCTTACATTTTGAATCTCTTACATGCACAACATTTTCATGACTATCAAATATATTGTAACAAACCTACAGAAGCCTGGACAAGTATACTAGAGCCTGCTATAAAATATGTTTTGACATAGTTTTCAGATCAGGTCTAAAAATTTTGCACCATGTATGCTTACATTTCTTCAGTATAACAAGTCTCACCTTATGTATTTTCCAGACCTCTATTCCAAGCCCAACAAAGCAACTTAGTTTCACAACAGTGTTTGTGTCATTATCCAGAACATACAGCAGGACAATCAGAGACTGAAATACATTGAAGAATACTGATCGAACTGAGAGTCCTTCCAAAGACTTCCTGTTGTTCCAGAACTGAATATCTGAAAGAGACAGGTACTTGCATTAAAGTCATGTTCAGAACAACACCAATCCTGTGTGGCACATTAAACGAGGAAATAGAATAGATAAATACAGAGCAATTCATAATTTTGTCTTGTGACATATAACTGTATAAAAATACTTTAAATAACAAGTACATTAAAAACTTAAATTTGAGATGACATCTTGAGAAAATGACAACTTTATCTATGTGGCAGAAATTTCAAAGTAAATGATTGTCAACAAGTCAATTGTACTACCAGTTACAAATAAAGACTGGATGAATGACCACTGTTTATAAAACTCAGAATACTCTGTTCATGTCATATGTAGCTCTGTACTGAGCCCACAAAACCCTCCAATTAAAAAACAAATTCCAATCACCTACTTAATATTTCATCTATGGTAAATTACTTTAAAAGCTTGGCCCCAAGTGAGCACTCAAGTGTACTGTTAAGAATTTATACTAAATTCAACTCCACAATTAATTTCCAATGGTTTTCTTCTCCACTGTAGGGGAACATGACTCAATATACACCCTGCAACACAGCCTGCTCAACACACAGATCTATAAGAAACTGCAGCCTGGCAACTAGGCAGATGCAAGTGGTTATCTACCCACCAGGCAGCCCTATTTCACTGCATTCACAACTTGTTCTGTCACCTGCTCAAAGCTTCTCTCATCAATAGTACAAGACATTTCGATCACCTAAACATGACACTTCAGTGGGAGGATACACTGATTATTAGTGGATGCAATAAAATTATTGCATTCATTGACAAAATGCCTAACAAAGGCAGAGAGGTATAGAAAACTTTACCTTTTGTTTAAAAAATGTCTTTCTTCTCTATAATGATTTACAGACATTGCTTTGTGTCTTAACAAAACTGTGGGCAATTTCATGATAGTTTTGAGGCAGGGTTTCATGACTCGGGTAGTCTACAAAATAAGATGAAATTGTGTAACAGTCAGTTCTCAGTTGCACCAGATACTGTAGCTTTGGATAGACAATTAGAAATGACTAATTTACAAAACTGTCACCCAATATTATTGTCTGCATTGTCGACTGCCCACGCATGAGCCACCTGCCTGTTCCTGCACGCAGGCACTCAGTTGAAGCCCATGATGCTGTAGGCTACAGCCCAGTAAGGCAGACTGCTGATGTGTAAGCTGTTTGCCCACCCTAGCCTGCAGGCACCCATCTGCAGGCACTCAAGTTGTAGCTGATGGCTCTAAGACACCCATCTATGCTAAACATCTCAACCATATGATTTAATCATTCTCTCCTGCCTGTTTAACAGCTTATTTACTTATTTAATTACAAACTATGTCTAACTGCAGAATAAATACTGAATAGTCTTTGCACAATGCACTGATAAGTGGTAAGTTGCGAATACAAAGGAACAAGAATGGACTGAGCAAGAGAAAAAGCTAACATGGCTCCTAATAGGTCAACAGACATGGAGAGACGTAGACAGGCAATGGACTATGCATAGAATTGTTCAAGCCTCTTTCTACACACAGTACGCATACACTAACTATTTCAAATGGGGCACACTACGTAAAAGAATGTAGTATCCTGTGAGCTACACTATCAATGAGTCACAACCAGAATTAAGCGAACTCCTGCAAATATCTGGATGTAACAATTTGTGCTGATATGAACTTGAATGGTGACATAAGCTCAATCACAGGTAAAGTAGGTGGTAGATTTCAGTTCATTGGTAGGATACAAGAAAAATATAGTTAGTCTACAAAGGCGATTGATTACAAAATACACATGTACTCCATCCTGGCATACCGCTCACATGTGTGATCCCCCCACCGAACAGGATCCACAAGCAATTTTGAATGTATACAAAGGAGGGTACCACGAATGCAGCAGCTTTATTTAACAAATGGGAATGTGTCGCATAAAGAACATCAATCCCCCAAAAGTATACTTGCAACATGTCAAGAACTATTATGAGAAATCTAGGAATATATCACAAACTCTTCTGTAGCACTCCAGTAGGGACTGTGAAGACAAGATTAGACTAACTGCACTGTGCACACAGGTATTTAAGCTATAACTCTTTTAGCACTCCATATGCTCACGGAATGGGAAGACCCTTCAAATGTGGTACAACGAAGTATCCTCAGTCATGCACTTCATAGCGGTTTGTGGAGTATAGAGAGGTAACAGTGTATTCTAGGTCGTAACAATAATGTTAAAAACTTCCAATTAAAGTAAAAGTTCTATCAACTTCTCAAGGTTTGACAGCCCCAATGCTGCACTTTGCATGAACTTATTCCCATAAAAAAGTCACAGCATTCAAGCTCCTGGTCTGAGAGACACAAAAGCCAGTGTGTCAGTCCTACTCCTTTGGATGCCACTGTCATCTACAAATTACAATTAATCATGGCAATTCTGTTTTGTTACATATCACCAGTCACTTGCAGAGTGTATTAATTACAACAGACTCAATGAGTGGGTGAACTAACCATTTTTGAAAGCCAACAGTTCAAAGACACTGTGCAGGATTGACACAATAACAGTAAGAGCCAACAAATAAGGTGATGTCTCCAGAAGAGCCTCTTTCAAGGAATCCTGGTCCTCATCATCCTCGTCAGCTTCAGTTAGCATTGACGGCCAGCGATTGCGCATTGCCTGTGATGAGTATAACTGCCATTTGAAAAGTGACAGTGGCTGCAAGGTTAACTGTAAAGGCAGTACTCTGAAACATTAAAGAGAATATACATGAAAAATTATTACACACACACACACACACACACACACACACACACACACACACACACACACACAAAAATTAACTTACAACATTTCACTTTGTTGGTTTTTCTGCCATCTAAATCTATACCTAAATTCTGTTGCAAATTATTGTATAGCGTATATCTGACAAACCTTTACTGCATCATACATAAAGCTTTTTTAAAGGTCACACAGTATGGGAGGCAACCTCTCATAGGCTTCCAAGACTGCTGTATAGCTTTCTTTGTACAGTTCCCATAAAAGCTGAGTGCAAGAGAATGCAGTATATTCCTAGATTGTTCTCAAAATGCATGTGAAAAATTCATGAATCTGTAAACTTTTCTCTGACACAAAGTCTATTAGAGACTCTCTAAGTTACTTGTCACCTGATCAGATCTGCTGACCAGTTCTACTGCGTAATGATTGGAGGTATGAAGAAAGGAAATGTGCCTGAAAATTATGAAATTTCAGTAGCAATTATTAAAGCTGAAGGCAAAATAATGCAAAAGAAACTCAAAATTAATTACAGAATGCCTGTGGAAGAAGACTTCTCAAAACTGGAGGACTACTGTATTCATCTTCACAATATACACCAATCGACTTCCTCTCCATATTATACTAGGTATTCACTGAAATAATCACAAAAATTTGTGCTTAATTAACAGAACAAGTCAGGAGTGGAAATAGTTCGAGGCACCACCACCTAGATGATAGAGCCTGACAGCTAAGGAAAGATATCATGTGCCTGAGGCTATGTCATAAGTATTAACTAAATCTCCAGTGAAGTCACTGACTAACATTGCAACTGATTAATACCAGACTAAATTTCACTATGATGGTTTCACCTGATACAAAATGGCTCTGAGCACTATGGGACTCAACTGCTGAGGTCATTAGTCCCCTAGAACTTAGAACTAGTTAAACCTAACTAACCTAAGGACATCACAAACATCCATGCCCGAGGCAGGATTCGAACCTGCGACCGTAGCGGTCTTGCGGTTCCAGACTGCAGCGCCTTTAACCGCACGGCCACTTCGGCCGGCCCACCTGATACAAATTATTATGTATTTTTACCACTAAAAGTTTATTTCTACAATTTCTTTCCTTCAAATCTACACGTAAAATTGTGTCTTAGCATGTAAGTTCTACTTGTGCTTGAATAGTTTTATCATAAAGTCTTACAGTACATTATCAGAGCAAACAAAATTATAAAATCTAATCTTGCAATTGTAAATAATTACTAAAATTCCACTAAAACTTTGAACAAGTGGAGGACTACGGCAATAGGGGAGTTACAAAACAATTCTGAAGGGTGATACTTGTTGCTGCATGGTAACAAATACCAATAAACCAAAGCTGTTAGAACTACGAGAACAGTCAAATGATCCACAAATGTCTTAACCCCATGAACAGCTTGCCTGTTATGAATATAAATAACTTTAAATATTTATACTTTTGAAAACAATAAGAAGCTAACTTGGAATGCCCCCCCCCCCTCCCACCACACACACACACACACACACACACACACACACACACACACACACACAATTGGTTAGCATGTCTGCCTGCTCACATGGGAGGTGTGCACAGCATAAAATGACAAGGAGGAGCTGAATGGGAGAGGGAGATAGAACGGGGGAGATGGGGGGGGGGGGGGAGAGAAGTAGATTTAAGGTAACACCAAAATCGGATCAAGACTAAAAAATAATGTTTAACTAACACACAGAAAATAAAATTTTACAAATTAATAACAAAGTCTTAGAACAAGTTGATCAGCTTGTGGATTTAAAGAAGGTGTAATACAAAAACAGGATAGACAGGACAGGAAATAAACAGAAGAATAAAATGCCCAGGGAGTGCCTCTAATTATCAAAAAGTGGTTTCCAAAAATATATTCCAACTTATGATAGTGGTATATAGGCTTTAAATTCAAAAATTGTTGAGGGCAGTTCAGTGAACAATGAAGAGGTGCATGTTTGAATTACTAAGAGAAGGAAACAAATTTATACAAGACAACAATCAAATTTAGCAGGTAAACTGTACTGGAACACAATATTACAACTGTAATAAATATGACAGAGGTGTGCAGACATGTAGCCAGATGAATAGCTGGTTACTGGATCAAGAATGTTTTATGTGGATTCCAACAGACAAGTCAATGCTAAGAATACAATGTGACTTCCAAATTGAACCAAGAAAATTCTAGACATACTAGCAAACTACAACCAAATTTTAGTCCATTGTTAGACCTCTTGACACACAACACACTACCAAACAACTTAGTTAATTTAATTTCGGACTTCTTATAAGTAGCAGATTAAAAGTAAAATATATCTAAACCTTTTACTTAAGCACAAGAAAGTCCAGGAAGGACGGGTACTTACTTTGTTGACTGGTTTACTGGCTGATAATCTCTTAACAAGTTCCAGAACTCATTCAAAAATATTACTGGTTTGTAGTATTCACCACCAGGAAGAAATTCAATATCTGAAATTTATGATATGATCGTTTGAGAAAAACGCAAACTATGATTGCACAGTAAGAAATTACACATGACCACGATGTGAAAATAAACACTTCAATCAACATCTTCTGCAGATTATCTGGAAAGTTATTTCTGTCTGGAGTACTATTACAGTATTCATATTGGACTAAGAAACATTAGCAGTACACAAGTGTGTTAAAGAAATGCAGATGTCACAAAGTTTAGTACGCAACTCCACCACAGATGTGGTATAAACTGTCAGGAACTAGCACCCATCTTCCGTCAAGGTCAACACACTCAAAGACTGTGAAGACCATTTCACACATGAAATAATAATTTGCAAAGACTGGATAATGAGGAGGAAAATCAGAGGACATAGCCTGATCCTCCTATCATTCCCTAGACTGAACAGAATAATCCACTTAGCTTTTGAGACTGAATTCTGATTACCTAAACAGGAACTACTTGAGCAAAAATCAGTAGAATATTTTATTTGCAACTTTTTCTAACACAGAATTTACTTACATTCATCAAGAGGCGGTGGAACAGATCCTTGGATCCAGCTGGTTTGATCTGTTACTACATTCACAGTCAAATTTGGATGCCAGTGTGATATTATTTCCTCTTTCATTGTCTCTGCTTTCTGTTGGAGAAAAAAAATGTGGGTATTACGAACTTTAAAACAAAAATTTCCATAGTAAATAGATAAAGAATATTTAACAAGTTATCATGAACAATTTTCAAATTTTGGCTCCCAAATTAAAATTTAAGTGCATATAATGCACAAGCTAGAAGCAGTAGTGGAAATATATATAAAATCTGAGCTTCATACAGCTACATGAACTAACAGGACAATTAAAAATCGTTTGAATGGTGACCAGTAGTGGTTGAAAATAAGCAGACTAAAGCATTTGGCATGAAACTACCGTGCACTACCTTGCTGGAAACAACTACTCCAAAATTGTTCACTGACAGTTTCAAAAAAGTTGCATGGTACATTGAAGGGAATTTTGAAACTCGTCTCTTATCCTGTCAGGAGCTTCAGTCAACTTCCATAAACACTTACCACTACCTGAACCCTGTATCCAATCTGTAAGTCTCAGCCGCCATACCTTTACCACCACCACAGTGAGCAGAACAGATTAAGTGCACTACCTTGCCACTCAGTAACACAGACAGCATAGGACAAGCTGTGTTCCCTGGAACTAATAGCACTAATGCCCCTCAAGAAATGGTGTCTGCTTTATCAGACAGTAACTTTTAAAATGTTCAGTTCTTACTTTGTGACTTTGCTGATGTTTTGTGTGAACAAACATGTAAGTGAAAGCTGTAGTGAGAAAATAGTGTTACGACTTAGTTTCTCATTTAAACAATACAATCTGGAACAAATTGTTCATTATGTTTCATTAATCTAGGTACACAGGAAGTTCTAAGCTGATCCTCCATTATCTGAAATCCCAGTTTCACACAGGCACTGAAATAATTCGAAAGAAGCAGAAGTCCTCAAAAATGTCAAAATGACAGAAGGTACATACCATTGTATCAGTTATTAGGGCCTCTTCCCATGGGAAGAATGATTGATTGCAGTATGAACAGATGCATTTAAACAATCTAATCATTTCCCCTGATCCCTACGTGAGAGAGACAGCAGTTTTAGTATATTCCTAGGGTCAACAGTGGGTTCTTGAAACTTTGTAAGCGGGCTTTCTCAGGATAGTTTACTTCTATCTTCAAGAGTCTGCCAGTTGTTTCTTCAGCATCTCTGACACACTGTCATGGGTCAAACAAACCTGTGACCATTTGTGCTGCCCTTAAGTATACCACCTACTTTAGCCACAACTGAGCCTATGTGATCATTCCATTTCATATCCCCACGAAGTGTTACACCCAGTTATTAGGAGTTGGCTGATCCCAACTGTGATCCATTGATATTACAGTCATAGGATACTGTGCTTTTCATTCTGTGAAGTGCACAATTTTACATTTCTGAACATTTAAACCAAGTTGCCAATCTCTGCACCACTTTGAAATCTTATTCATATACAGCACAAATAGCAAGGGTCTGCAACACACTTCCCTGGTGCACACCTGAAGTTACGTATACGTCTGACAATGAATCTTCATACAAGATAACATGCTGTGACCTCCCTATCAAAAAATCCTCAATCGAGTCAAGTTTTGCTAACGCCAATTCGATCAATAGGGATGTCTTTATTCCAGCTTCTTTCCTCACTTCCTCATCCTTTAACTTGTCTATTTTGGTCTTCTGGATGGTGGCCCTAAGAAATTTCATCTCTGATGCTTGCAGCCTGGACGATTCTCTTTTTGTGAGGGTACATGTTTCAATACCATAGGTCAATATTGGTATGAAATAGCTATTAAACATTATAAGTTTGGCCAGTTTTGGATTCAAGTCATCCCATAAAAGTGATCTTACTTGTTGGTACAATTCAGATCCTTTTTGTACTCTGTTGGTGATTTCATTTCTGACCAAATTATCACTGGAGATTACACTTTCAAGGTAAGGAAAACTGTCCACACACTCTAGTTGGTCGTCTTTGTTTTACACTTGCTGGTTGTCCTCTGTTGACTGCCACAACCACCATCTTGGTCTTGCTGATAGTTCTCAGTCTCTTTTCTATGATCTATTTTCAGACAACAGGGTTATTCCTCTACAGTTGGTGGGTTTCCACCTGCTATCTTTCTTAAACAGGGGAATTATTACACCCTTGCTCCAATCCACAGGTATTTTGTTATCTGCCCACATGACATTGAGTACTCGCTGCAGCCACGGTATGCCTTTGATACCTGCTGCCTTTATCATGTCTGTGTTCACTTCACCTGCACCTGAAGATTTTCCTTTAGGCACAGATTTTAAGGCTGCCTCTATTTCTGTCCAGGTGATGGGAGTTTCCACATTGTAAGTGTGGATTTCCAGTTCTGCATTTGGTTCTTCAACTGATTTATTTAATAGTTGGTCAAAATGGTTTTCAGGACTTCTCTCATGTCACTTTCTGTCCTAACCAGGTTTCCATTTTCATCTTCAAGTTCTTTTACAGTATTCATTGGTTTCCTTTTACATCTGATAACGCTGTACAACAGTTTCTTACTGCCTCTACTGTCCTCCAATTTCTGTGTGAATATCTTCCATGCCTTGGTCTTTTCTTATGCAACTGTTCTTTTAACTTCCAGTTTCTTGATTTGGTACATTTGTTCGAGGTTTCTGATCTTCACCTCATATCTAGTAAGTTCTGGTTTATTTTTCTTCCGATCCCTCTCTTTCCCCGATTACTGCTCTCACACTTTCATTCCACAAATGTGTTTCCTTCTCCCTTGTCATCATACTTTTCTTTCTACAAATTTTGGTGGCTTCATTTAAAAAATGTGTACTTTAGTCTGGTCCATTCAGCCTCTCCATTTTTCCTTTCATCTCTTGGTAACAGGGATTTTATGTGGTTCTGATAGACAGCTCTCTTTTCTGTCTTCTGGAGTTCCCATACTTTGATTTTTGGCATTTTCTTGTTCTGTACTCTTGGCACATGCAAGACTCTCGGATTTGCTACTAATTGACGGTGATCACCATTCTACTCCTATCTTCATCTGTGATGACATAATCAATTACAGTCTTTTGTAATCCATCCCAATCATATCGTGTTATCTTATGGCTATGTCTTTTTTACCATATCCATGGGGTCCCATTACATTCTCATATTCTGTTCTATCTGTCTCAATATGTGCATTTTGGTCTCCTATAACGATCACTCTCTCACAGAGTCAAATGCTTTTTAGAAATCAAGAAATACTACATCTACCTGACTGCCTTGATCTAAAGCTTTCCGTACGTCTCGTTAGAAGAGTGAAAGTTGGGTTTCAGACACGACCAATGTTTTCAGAATCATGGTGGTCGGCATGGAGTACATCATTCTATTCGAGATACCACATTTTGTTTGAGCTTAGAATACGATCTAACATTCTACAACAAAACGACATCAAGAACACTGGTTTTGCAGACCACTTCTACTACCCTTCTTGTAGACAGGTTTGGCTCTGCTTTTTTCCAAGAACTGTTGGTAGAAGAGGGGCTGACTCGGCCACAAATTCAGTATAGAAGCTGATACGGATTCCACTGGACCCTAGATATTTGTTAAATTGCAATGTTTCGCTGTTTCTGAACAACACTGCACTTGTATCACTTATCTTTTCAGTGTGGCACGAGGATTAAATTGGGGCAATTCTCCTGGGTTTTCCTGTGTTAAAAACTTTGAAAACAGAATTAAGTATTTCAGCTTTTGCTTTGCTCCCTTCATTTACGATTCCTGTCATTTACAAGTGACTGTATATTAAATCTGGTGCCACTAACAGTCTTTACATATGACCAGAATTTCTTTGGACTTTGTGAAATGTCATTTGACAATATTCTGCTACAGTACTCACTGAAGGCTCCATACACTGCACCCTTGAAAGCCAAATACATTTCATTCAGCATCTCTCTAGCTGTAGCCCCATGTTTTTGTTTTACACATACTACGCAGTAACCTCTGCTTCTTCAGAAGATTCTTTAAAATGACTATGTACCATGGACGGTCCCTCCCATTATGGACTATTCTACGGGGAACACATCTACCCAGTGAATGGTCAGCTATTCTTTTAAACTCGAGCCTAGTTCCACTAAATGTTCCTGCCCTGTGCTGAAAGTTTCAAGTTTGTCATTGAGATGGAAGACCAATTTTATTTAGTTTACTGAACATATACATATTTCTGCTTGTTTTAGTTGCCCTTTGCATTTTGGTATTCATTGTTGCTATTAGAAGCTTATGGTCACTGATACCAGTTTCATGTGGACATTCTCATAGAGGGCAAGTCTATTTGTTGCCATTAGATCCACTACGTTTGCATCCCGAGTGGTGTTCTATCTGTTCTAAGTAGTTTTCAGAGAATGCATTTAGTAATGTTTTACAGCATATCTTACCACACTCATTACCAACAAAACTGTAATTTTTCCAACTGATAGTATGATGATTCAAGTCTCCACTGATGATTACAATATGACTGGGAAACTTATGTACAGGTAAACTGAGATTTTCTGTAAATTTTTGGTTAGATCTGGCAAGTAATAGAAGGATCCAGTTGTTTTATGCCCACCCCTAATACTATGAGGGAAGAGAGAAGATCAGAAAGTAACGCACAATGATTTCATTAGCAAATAGTTTAATAGGAAAACAACAGTCACAAATGAACTTTTATCATTTACATAATTTTCTATATAGTCACCAACTTTTTTGAATGCATTTCTCCAATCGTGGTACCAGTTTCAATATGCCCCATTTGTAGATCTGTTTGGCTGGAATATAGCCATCTGTGGACTGCTGATTTCAGTTCTGCATATGTCACAGGCAGGTGCGGCTCGTAATTAAAGGCTCTGAGGCGGAGCCGCCCCAAAATATATGTTAAAGTAAATTTTGCAAAAACATATTACATAATTCAAATTATCAGGACGAATTTCGCATGTTTCCCATTCCGATTAAAATAGTGACGGTCAACGTTTTTGGAACTGTTTGTATCGATAGATGTTTTCCGAACGGTTAGTAGTGTTCAGGCTGTGCCTTGGAACATCTGTAAGCTGCATGTAGTAGCGGTTTGGGGGTGTGGCTTCTACATAGTACTACTCTTTATGGGCAACCCGAAGGCTCAGAGCTTGCAGCTAAGGGTGTCCTACCAAACACCACACTTTTTCATGTTTTACCACACTTTTTCATGTTTTACTATCTATGTAATAAAGGAATGTAGAGTGGCCGAAACTTCGCTATCCAATCTCTGTCTCTGCACATCTCTACTATGCTTCGATGCGTCATTAATCGATGTTTAGTATTATTGTTTTAATAATGTTTTACATAGTTGTTTTGTTTTTGCCATTGGATAATTTATCCACATTTAGAATAAGTTTGCAAATATCCCGCAAGAGTGCACTGGACTACAGTAACACAACAGTACTGCCATCTAGCAAGAGTTTCATAAGTGATTAGAGGACAAAGCGCACGAAATTTGTCCCGTTACTTTACTTTCCTTGCTTGCTGATGCTGACTGCTTTTGTTGATACTGTGTGATATTAGCAAGTTTCTTTTTCGGAGTGTATTTTGCAAGATTTTAGTGAGTTTTACTTGCTTGTGAAAATCTGCGACATACCGCAAGTGTGAAACCAGCGCAATAGGAATTCAGTGTGCTATTTAATAGGTAAAAACTTGGAACACTGCCATAGGATGAAAGTGAGTGAACTTGGTGCACCCACACCTGATCTAACGATCAATCAAGAACAGAAACAGTGCAAATCTAGGCAAGGATACAAACACAGTTTTAATAGAGCAATGTATGATGCAGCTGAGTGGTTGTGAAGTGAAAAATGCATTTTTCTGTTTCACTTTTCTTCTTACAAATAGTACTGAATTTTCACGCAAAGGTGAAAAAACATAATTCCAGCGAAAAACATTTAAATCGTTTCATTGAGTTTTCAATGCTAGGGAAAGTGGACATTATGTGCCAATTAGACAGTGCTTACCGCCCTAATATAAAGCTATATAATGGAAATGTATCAAAAAATCGGTATATTCTGGGTGAACTGATAGACTGTATTAAATTTTGCAGCAAAGTTGAGCTTGCCATAAGGGGCCACGACGAAACAGAAGATTCCAAAAACCGAGGAATTTTTCGAGGATTAGTCAGTCTTATGGGAGAACTGGACTGCGTCTTGAAGCAGCACATTGAGAAATCAGAAAACCGTGTTTTCTTGGGCCTATCTAAGACAATTCAAAATGAATTCCTGGAATCAATTTATGAGGTATGCCTCAATCTCATCAGGAGTGAACTGTCGGAAGGCAAACTTTCTTGCAATAGAAGTTGATGAAACTACTGACTGGGCAAATTTGTCACAATTGGTCCTAATAATTCGCTATGAGCTACTGGGACAAATAAATGAAAGATTTATTTCCTTTGTACGCCCAAAAAGTCACAGTGCAGAAAATGTAACTGCAGCTGTTCTCTGCGAGCTAGAGAAAATGAATGTACATGAAACACCTGAAAAACTGATAGCTCAGTGTTACGACGGTCCCCCTGTTATGAGTGGCCATAAAAGTGGAGTTCAAACTAGAATTAGAGAAATGTACAGGAATGCTCACTTTATTCACTGTTACACCCATCAGTTAAATTTAATTGTTGAACGTTGTGTGACGGGCAATAAACAAGTGCGGATCTTCTTTAGCAACTTGGAAGGAATTTCCACCTTTTTCCCGGTCTTCTAACTGTACAGCCATTCTTGAAGTAGTGAAGAAGCGTATTCTTACCTGTCCTCAGTCCATCAGATGGAATTTTAAATCACGGAGCGTAACCACGGTGTACAAATACCAAAAGGAAATTGTTGAGTGCCTAGAAAGAATTATTGATGATGATACCAGTGATTACAAGACAATAAACAAGGCCACGGGACTGAAGGGTTTCCTGCAAGACGAAGATTTCCTCTTCTGGTTAAATTTTTTTAATACAGTCATGCCTCATTGTGACATTCTCTTTATCCAACTGCAGCAGAGGAATATTGATGCAGTGAGAACTGTTGAATATGTATCGCACTTTTCAGATTCTGTCCAGCAAATTAGGGCCTCACTTGAAACTGACGATCACTGGGAACATGTAGAACCAACTGCAAAACGCGGACGTTTCACAGAGTCAAGAATAGTGTGTGCACGAAACGTTTGCGACCTCATCACAACTCAGATTAGAGAAAGATTCAGTTTCAATGATCACTTATCGATTGCACAGCTGTTTGATCCATCATTGTTTGCAAAACATCAAACAATTTTTCTGGAAAAAGAGCTTAAAATAGCTGTTAATTTGTTCAATTTACAGTCTTCAGATCTACGTCATGAGCTGAACGTGTTGTACAGCCGAAAAGATTTTATGAGGGCGTCAGGTGCTTTGACCTTGTTGAACTTTCTTTACGACAACAATCTGGCTAAAGCTTTTCCTGAAAGTGTAAAACTTCTGCAAATAATAGTAACCTTCCCTATGACGACCGGAGAGGCAGAACGCTGCCCCTCTATGTTAAAGTGAGTGAAAACACTGACTTTGTGCGCTTGCAATGTGTTCCCTAGAAAAAGAATTACTGAATCGGCCAAATTTCAATGAAATTGTCTGACCATTTTGCTGCGCAGAAGGGGAGACGAGCTGACTTCGTCTATAAACAAATGAATTGAGGTAAGCAAAAGTGCATTCATAATTGATAAGAAGTAATTTCTTTATATTAAGTCCTACTTAGCCTATTAAGGGAAGCCTATTAAGGGAAGTGAGTAAAAAAGGGTAGTGTCATGTTTAGCCAGTCATAAACGTGATGACATTTTCCGAAACGAATCACTTTTGGTACCGGTACAGTGTGTTGCGCTACAGTGTCACATTTTGTGTACTTTAGCACAACAAACCGCACTAAAAAGGACGTATTTTGGAGAGATCTTTAGTGCGCTATTTCACATACATGCATATTTTCATAATACACAATAAATAAAAAACTGTTTGCTTCTCAAACATGTGAATTAATATGGCAGTTGCACGGATTGCTCCTGTCACCCAATCACAGCACAAGACCTATGACGTCACCAAAACATCACAGTATCGTCATGCGAACTCGTAAACTTGGAGCTTTGGAGGTAAACCACAATAAATGCCTAAAGTTTAGAACTGAAAACACCAAAAATATTAAGCAGTCGCAAAGTTAACATTCATCGCATTAAAGATCTCTCAGAAACGCATCTTTTCATATGATTTGCTGCAAAGTGTCAGAAAATGTAATGATGATGTATTAAAACACTAACCAAAGATTTTAACTCGAAGTTAGCTTCTAATGATATTTAACACCTGATTATAGAAGATACAGTACGTAAAACTATTGGTAGAGAGTGATCTACCCACCCCCTTCCCCCTGAATTCTTAGTTGTTTATGTCAGACTAATCTGTAGATAAATGCCGCAGCCTTCCCCAGTATAGAAACCACGAGCCGCGCCTGGTCACAGGTGTTGGCCGACTAGGAATTTCTTCATGGGACCAAAGAGATGCAAGTCCGATGGTGCAAGTCCTGGACTTTATGGTGGATGCAGGAGCACTTCCCCCACCCATTTTGGCAATTTTCTCACAAACAGGAGCACCAACATGGGGGTGAGCATTGTCATGAACTTTGGCATTGTCAGCATTAATATTGTGGTGCTTGTCATGGAGGGCATGACACAAAGTATTAATGTAGGCTGCAGCATTCTTAGTGGTCCTATGTTCAGCAAAGTCCACCAATAAAACAACAAGGAAACCTCAGAACACTGCTGCAAGCACTTTCCTAACCGACTGAGCCACATTGAAGTTTTTTTTGTATTGTGGAAGCAGCATGTTTCCACTCCACAGAGGCCTGCTAGGTTTCGGGTACCCTCGACTTGTCACCAGTGACAATTCTTTTCAGAAAGACATGTCCTTCTGTGGCATAACACATTCAGTCCGCCAAGCTTGTCACCATTCACTGGCCCTGGCCCTTGTGGTTGTCTGTCGGGTTCTTAGGCACCAAGCAAGCACTAACTTTATGAAATTTCTACGTGTCACGAACAACATCATACACTACACAATAGGAAACTAGGAACTGCTGCAATAAAGTTCGCAGTTATACAAGATGGTGAATCATAATTGTAGCTCAAATAGCTCCGACATTCTGCAGGTTTGCAGCTGTTACTTGCCACCCAGAGCATGGCAAATCACTAAGGCCCACACGGTCCTCTTGAAAGGAGGCACACCACCTGAAGACATTACTACAGTCCACAGAGTCATCCCCATACACACCATCCATGTCCCCCTGAATTTCACTTGGTTTATGACCTTCAGCTCTCAAATATCTAACTACACTTCGCAGCTCTTCACTAGTTGATGACAATAACATGTCATGTTTGTTTCGTAGTTAACACTTCTCTCGCTAGAGCTGCACATGAAAATAAAATACCATCTGTGGAACAAACTTCAAACTATATCGTCATGAAATTTCAAAATTACACCTGCAATATCTGGGAGAAAAGAAATTATTGTGCATTACTTTCAGATCCCTATTAAGTCTTGCCCAAAGAATCTCACATGCAGCTTCAATTCCTATCTTTGTTTATATTGTCACGTAGAAGAAGGTGCAAGTAGATGAATGACTAACACTAACTTCACTTAACAAAGGTTTATTCAGCACTTCCACATACAAGAGCAAACTGCCTCCGGCCAGAACACACACAGTATATATACATCTACAGCACAATGAGTCTTGAAATTTGCGGATACTTCTAGAATGTGCTTTAACTGAATATAGAAATTAAAATGGTACAGTCCAGGTGAGTTTTGAACTCACAACCCTCCATTCAACAGTTTAGTATCATAACCACTACACCACAGTACTACTAAGCTGCTTCTGCGACATTGCTCCCTCCTTAAGAGAACAGCGTCTCTGTGTTATGTCCTAGTTCGGGAACGAGTCATCGGTCCTGCATACTCCGACTCCCGGTGACTAATGCTCGTCCTGGTGGTAATTTTCTTAGAACTTCTTTTGCCGCTACACTCTGCATCACCTTTCTGCTTGTTGCCTATTGCCGGAGCTTCGAATTTACCCTGGTTGGCAGGATAGGATCCTTGTAGGGCTTCATTCGAAGGACGTGGACCGTACGTCTAATCTTTCGTCGTCTTACGTTGGGGTCCAAATCTTCAACTTCATAAGTAACATTAGACAACTGTCTTACAACCTTATAAGGTCCAAATTAGCGCCTGAGGAGCTTCTCGAGGGAGACCAACCTTCCAAACAAGAGTGAAGATCCAGATGAGGTCACCAGGCTGGTGGCTCACATCATACCTTCGACAATCATTTTCTTGAGCCTGCCGTGTTCAGAGTCGAGCTCACTGTCAAGCTTCCTCAGATCTGGTTAACACCTGGACGATGTAGTTGTCCACATCATCGGGATGTAACGGAAACACGGTGTCCATTGTCGTAGTTGCCTCACACCCACACATCAGGAAAAATGGCATAAATCCTGTGGTGTCTTGTTAGGCAGTGTTGTAGGCAAACGTCACAAAAGGTAGTACCTCATCCCAGTTACTCTGCTCAACAATGACGAACATCGATAGCATGTTGGCCAAGGTCTTATTAAGGCGTTCAGTAAGCCCGTTAGTTTCGGATGGTAGGCAGTCGTCATGTGATGAGTAATGTTGCACCGACGTTTTATGTCCATCACAAGATTCGATTGAAAAACTTTCCCTCGATCCGTAATTAATGAACTTGGGGCACCATGTTTTAACACAATGTTTTCTACGATGAATTTGGCTACCTCTAATGCTTCGGCTGTTTAGGAATCACTGATAGCCACCTCTTTCCAAATGGATCAAAGTTTTTCTTGCAAAGTAATCCATTAACTACCTTAAATTGTCCGTTCATATCCTCTGGCCGATTTAAGGCAAGCATAACTTGAGATATTTTGGCGTCGTCCTGCTCAGCAGAGAGATCCTGGCGTGCAGCGAGTCAGTCACTATCTTCATCCAAGTCTTGATGGTCTTGCACAGGGTTTCTCGAGAGACAGTCGGCATCTTTGTGTTTTCTTCCACTTTTGTACACTATGGTAATGTTATACTCTTGAAGACCTAGTGCCCACCTGCCGAGTCGTCCAGTTGGATCCTTAAGACCTGCCAACCAACAAAGTGAATGATGGTCTGTAACAAGTGTGAATGGCCTTCCATAGAGATAATGTCGAAATTTGCACATGGCCCAGATCACAGCAGGACAGTCTTTTTCTGTAGCTGAGTAGTTTCTCTCAGCTTTTGTAAGTGTCCTAGAAGCATAGGCTATAACCTTCTCTTTTCCATCCGAAATCTGCACCAGAACAGCACCGATCCCATACCTGCTGGCATCTGTGTGTAGTTCTATAGGTGCTCTCTCATCATACAGACAAAATACAGGTCAGTCGTCAGAGCTTTTCGCAGCACATCGAAAGACTCTTGTTGAACACCACCCCAGATGAATTTAGCATCAGCTTTTAACAACTTTTGGAGTGGCCGGGCTTTGATACAGAAGTCTTTGATACACCAACGGTAATAAGAACATAATCCGAGGGAGCTTTCACATCTCGAATACTTTTAGGAATAGGAAATTCCATTATAGATCTCACCTTTTCTGGGTCTGACCACACACCTTCGTTTGACACAAGCTGTCCAAGTATTTTGATTTCTTTTGCTCCAAAGAGACACTTAAGAACGGCCCTCAGTCTTTTTGAGTATTCATCTAATATCTCTGAGAACACTATAACGTCATCTAAACAGACATCGTCCACTTCAGGTGACAGAAGATTATCCATCATCCGTTCAAAAGTTGCTAGTGCATTACACAAACCAAACGGCATTACCTTAAACTCATACAGGTCCTCAGGGGTGATTAATGCAGTTTTCTCACAATCAGCCTCATCTACTTCGATTTGCCAGTATCCCGAGTACATGTCCATGATTGAGAAAAACTTATCCCCTTCAGACAATAGTGTAACGTCAATTTGTGGAAGAGGGTAAATGTCCTCCTTAGTTATCTTATTAAGCTTCCTGTAATCAACACAAAATTTCCAACTACCATCCTCCTTCCTGACGAGGACCACTGATGACTATGGGCTCTGCGAAGGCTAATGATGTCATTCTTCATCATTTTCTCTACCTCGTCGCGAATTATTCGACGTTCCATTGCTGACAATCTGTATGCTCTCTGGCTTACTGGTTGATGGTCTCCAGTGCTAATCCGGTGCTTCACAGTCTATTTGTCTAATTTGCTCTTCACCTGTGGATTGAAGCATTCAGAGAACTCTTAAAGAATGGCAAGTAGCTTCTTCTGTTGTTCCTGAGTGAGATCTGGTGATAGTTGAGCTAGAAGATCTTGTCTCATAGTGGTAGCGCTAATTTCGCCCACAGACTCGGCATGGGAGGTTTCTATGATGCTCAGGTGTTCTTCAATTAATGTCTCAGCATTTGCTACACCCATGCGACTTGGAAGGATCTGCAGTTCTCAGCGACAGTTAACTATCCACAATTCACTGAATCCATTCTTAAACGAGACAACAGAGGCTGGGATGACCAAGTTATTCTTCAGTGGTATGCTTCTCTTACATTCCACTAAAAGATCCATGGGTTGATGCATGGCATGACACATGACAGTTACCTTTCTAGCGCTGACTACAGGAATGATCACTTCATCCAGCATACACTGTCTCCACACACTCGGGTGTGCATCTTCCTGCCCATAATATCTCATCTCATCTAGCATAATCTTCGAGCGACCACAATCTGTAACTGACTGAGAAGCTTTCAAAAAGTCCCATCCGAGAATGACATCATGACTACACTCTTTTAAGATGACGAATTCTAAGGGCTGTGTATGGCCACTTATAGCCACACAAATGGTACATCTTCCTGTAGCTTTTACATATTTCCCATTAGCCACCTTCAGCAGAGATGTTTTGTTGTCGACTAATACGTTTTTCTGCAACTGGCGACAGTACTTCTCCGAAATGACTGAATACGGTGTCCAGAGTCCACAAGAGTTTGGGCTGGTCAACCATCCATGACGATATCATTTTTGTAGTGATCAATGGCGGAGGAGTTTTCTCTTCAGTGGCCTTACCTCCAAGGAAGGTCGCACCCTTTAGTTTTCCAGGTTGCGGCAGCTAAGTGATTGGCTGGGGTTTCTAAACAGCAATGGAGACTGATTGGCATGTTGGGGAGTGTAATCCAGCGGATAGCTTGCGACGATGGTGACCTATGTCCCTTATGACCTCTTGAAGCGTCTCTGTTTTTTGCTTGCCATGCAATCCAAGTGCCTCTCAACTTCCTCTCTCACTATCTGACGAAGAAGACTTGCGAAATCAGTTGCTTCCTCCATCACAGACATCAATACGATATTTGGAAGCCCTTCAAACTACTTTCGTGTAATTCTTTTTTGATGCATTGTCTCGATATACTGGCACCATTTTATGAAGTCGTCTGCTGTCGAAACCTCCTTCAGGAGCAGGGCTTGATACATGTCCTCAGCAACACCCCTCATGAGATGTACAATGCTATCTTCCTCTTCCATTCTAGGATCCACTATTTTACACAGCTCCAAGACGTCTTGAATGTAGGATGCTGTAGTTTCTCCTGGACGCTGTTCCCTGCGCTTTAATTTATCTCCAGTCGTGCACTCCCGTCGTGTGTCGCCGAAATACTTGTGCAGTTCCACCTGGAATACTTCCTAGCTTGTGAACTACTACTTTTTGTTCTCATACCATTGCTTGGCAGTCCCCTCCAAGTAGAAAAACACATTAGCCAAACACACGGTGTCATCCCATTTGTTAAATTTGGCTATACGCTCATATACCTTCAGCCACTTGTTTGGATCTTGGCCATCATCACCAGAGGACCCAGAAGGATGTCTAATGTGGTGGCACACAGTTGCTGTCATCGTAATGTCTTAGTATTCTGTCTTCGGTAGATCGCGATCTGTTGAATATGGTTCGAACTCTGGTTTCTCGCAACGTAAACGGCAGCTCTGTTGTGTCCTGATGAGAGCCACTGTGTCGTCGATAATGTGCTCTATCACAAATTCCACTACCCAGCGCCTCCACTAGAATAATGTCACATAGAAGAAGGTGTAATTAGATGAACGACGAACACCAACTTCACTTAACAAAGGTTTATTCAGCACTTACACATAAAAGAGCACGAAGCAAACTGCCTCCAGCCAGAACTCCTACAGTACATATACAGCTACAGAACATTCCAGTACGGCAATTCTTGGCATTTGTGGATACTTCTAGAATGTACTCAAACCAAATATAGAAATTAAAATGGTATAGTCCATGAGAGTTTTGAACTTGCAACCCTCCATTCAATTGTTTAGTGTCATAACCACTACACCATGTTACTACTCATATGAGTTTCTTATATACTATGACAAATACACCACCTCCATTTCCCATTAGCCTACCCTTTTGAAAAACACTTAAATTTTTTGCAAAAATCTCACTGCCATCAATTTCAAGTTTCAACCAGCTTTGTGAGCTTCACTGGTTTTCAGGAGAGCTTCAAACTCTGGAAATTTGTTGCAAATGCTTTGGCAGTTGACAACTAGAATTTTAATAGTCTCACCTGTAGGGAGCAGCTCTTTTTGATATAATACTCCTACAGCTGTCATTATCTGGACTGGATGGTGTCACCTCATTAAAAAAAAAATTAAAAAGAAAAGACTCTTGTGTGCAATCTACAGAGTCAGTTAACTGGGTAGCAACCTCTGATGGGTAGCACACACAGCCTTGAAGACAGGCACAGTTTGTTGCAACATACACTGTAGTCTGCTGTTGGTTGCATCTTGCTCACTTAATGACTGCCGGAATAGCCTCTTCAGTATATCAAACAAGGCCCCCAGGCATACACAGTATGTCCACCTGGTGTTCCTTATGTCCCTTACTGCAATTTCCCCGAAGGGGTACCATTATTCGCTGTAAGTTTGAACTGCCAACAATTAATATAACCCTACCACTTTTCAGTTGCCTCCTCTTGACACTGGGCAAAGTAGGTGTTCTCAAAATGGGTGACTTTAGTCCCACTGGTTCAGTTTCATGAAAAACAGCACCTCGAACTTGTTGGATAGAGGAATCTATATAACACCCTGAGTCCCCCTCTGGTCCCTGTATACCCTGTATAGGACACCTAGATCTACCATTGACAAGCCACTTGCAGTTAAGGTATCTCAACACACCGATTCGCAGCAGCTACCATTTGTTTGACAGTAGTTAGTTGATATTTGTATGCAGCTGGATATCGCCTAACTTCTCCCATGTTCGAGAACAGCATTAACAGTGGGACAGCATCATGGCTCCTGCAATGTATTACAAAGCAGTGAACAAATCAGCTGATCATCTTTTAATCTGTTGAGCTAAAAAGCTGCTAATTCCCTACAAGAACTGAAGCAAATACACAAAATGGGATTGCTATTAAGGCAACACAAAAACCTGCGGTAAAAATTACTGGTTTCCTAAAATGTTTTGAGATTAATTAAAGTTGTTAGCAAACTTGAAAACCAGAATTAATTTACGATAACTGTAGATGACATATAGGGCTACTCCTCTTTGAGGGAAAACTAGATGTAACACTATGTTAGTTACAATATCAGCTGTATTAACTAGTTTACAAATGCCAATTTAATACTATGAACGCCCAGGACAATGGTTAACTTCGGAAAATTCTCAAAAAAGTATGTTTACTTGCACTGGTATCCACTGAAATTTGGAATGGTCTATTCTATGGCAATAACTGAATTGCCAATGCTTATTTGCTACAAATTACGTTATACATAGCTCTTGTCACCTACGAAAATTCTCAAAAATGTAGTTCTGTAGGCATGTGGAAATTCTCAAAATAACATATTTCTCACTTTACTATACAAGGAAATTAGAGAACAATTGCAAGAGCAAAAGTTAAGTTTAACCTTACAATTGACAATTGCAGTACAATTTTATCAGGATACTCGCAAATGTTCAAAATTTCACAATGTATCACAATACAAACAACTACTGATACAATCAATTGAAGATTGCACAGAAGCAAAGTGAACAGTAAAATAAGCAAATCAATAATTTCAAATCAGCTCACAAATCTAGCACAAAGGAAAATTCCAAGGTTGGCATTTACATATAAAAAAAACTTGCAAATTGCACAGACTTTTTCCTTAAATGATTCTGTGAAAATTTCTACACTGGCATGCAAAAAATGAACACTGCAGTATCAGTTTATCTCAGTAATAATAGTGAAAACATGCAGCACCAACAAAGAACATGATCTGCCTGGAGCAGCTAACTTTGACAAGAAGTGTGCACTGAGGTGAGTCTGTTCAATACATTTGAGCAGCCCGAGGGAACACAATGGGTAAGCGCCATCACCGTGTATTTTGCGATAGGCTGCTACTGATCCCTCCTGTGAGGTGCACAATGCAATACACTTATTTGTAATTCTAAATTCACTCAACAGATGACAAGGCAAAACTTACTGGTAAGCGCTAGTGTCCGTCTGTTGTGGAAACATAAAGGTAAGTGACAGAGAAAAGGGCGGCTGGTAAAAACAACCCATGTACTACTACTGAGATTACCGTATTTACTCGAATCTAAACCGCACTCGAATCTAAGCCGCACCTGAAAAATGAGGCTCGACATAAAGGAAAAAAAAAAAAAATATTCACGAATCTAAGCCGCACCTGAAATTTGAGACTCGAAATTCAAGGGGGAGAGAAAAGTTTTAGGCCGCACCTTCAAATCGAAACAAAGTTCGTCCATTGTAATATAAGACACAATTTAGGTCGAATGAATGACGATACAGCTACAGTAGTTTGGTTCGAGTCTTAAGCTTAGCAGTTAAGCTTTACCAGGTAGCCATTGCTATGCGTCAGGCGCTCCGTCCGTATTTATACAGGTACCCTTCCTTTTTCACGTGCTTCGTCTGGTTTGAATCGATTTGCTTATTTTGCTTTGATCTGATAAGTGCTGTTTTCTTTGTTATAGGTGTTTACGTCACTATAAGCTGAAAATGCATTATTGTACTGTGTCATGCATTGTTTGTCGCATTCTGATAGCGCGTGTTGACGGCCTGTCGCCGCTCGCGGCATGGCTTGCTTTTGCGCGCGCTACTGCCGCTTAAAAAAAAAAAAAAAAAAAAAAAAAAAAAAAAAAAAAAAAAAAAAAAAAAAAAGGTGGAATCGTCTCATCAGCGAAACAATGGCAAGAGACTGCTATTTGTTGTTACTTACACTGCTGCTTTCTTTGATAATGATCAACAAGAACCAAATAATAGACTGTCTATGATAGAACATGTTCTGAACGAGAGTTAGGCGAAAATTTTTCTTCATTTGAAAATCTTTGCGGCTGCTTCTCTAGTACATCAAATTCTGCACAGAAATTAGAGTCATCTTAGATTTAAAAATCTAGTCAGTTGCCTTGCTTCATTTCTGACTGTATCACTATTAGGCATAAGAATAATATGAATATAAACATGACACATTACGTATATTCTTCCGCGTTTGCTGTTGTCTCACTCTAGTATCGTAGTTTATTAGGCAGACAGGATTTAAATGAGATAGCAGCAAACACGAAAGAATGCATGGCAAAATGTTTATATTAGTATTATTCTTATGGTGAAGAGAATACTGCATGTGATTCACACTTCATCAGGTTCCTATTAGCAACCATCTCTTCCCACAGGTAGGAAAAAATTCAGAAAGTAGATTTGGCCATTTCTGCTACATTCGAAGATGAACAATACGGAATTTGTATTTACTTCGTTGGATAATGTATGAAAATGCAGTGGTCGAAACTCGGGGCGGAGAGAAAAAGCTCGTCTTCCACCCTTTTTTTTTTTCTTCTGACGCAGAGGTTTTGGCACCAGTATTTATCTTTGTGCCTACAAAGCATGCCTGTGTAGTGCTACATATATTCGACGGCAGAAGTTAGTTGTGGCGGCACCTACCAACATTTATCAGAACTTCCACTTGCTTTGCACTCGATTCTAAGCCGCAGGCGGTTTTTAGGATTACGAAAACCGGAAAAAAGTGCGGCTTAGATTCGAGTAAATACGGTATGGTAAGATTGAACATGACACTGTACTTAGTATGTTTCATGAACATAATTGCAAGTACATGTACATACCATTATGTTCCTGAAGTACATGAATTTTGAGGTTATATTAGAATCACCACTTTTGGTTAAGTGATGTGTGTATGCACATTTTTCATGCACATTATTAGATTTAATAATATTAATGGTAACAATAATAGCAATTTTTGTTGTTATACATATTAATAGCAAATCAGATGGTATTGCCCAAAACAATGAACAGTGTATTGCTGCACAAACAAGTCACGAAGGGGCGCTCAAAGAGACGAAGAGGTCGCCTTGGAAAAGGCTGAAGATCGATTCTCAGTGCAAAATTAAACAGCAGAGGAGTAATTTCGGCAACGAATGTTTCGTGTAAGGAGAAACTAAGTAAAAAAAGTGAGAGACCTAATTGCTAGTGCCATCTTAAATGTTTTGTAGAAGTAGGATATTCAAATGTGATGAAAACATTCAAAACATTTTGGGAAATAGGTGATTTTAACGTTCAAAATGCATTTTTAGTTGGTGCAATGAAATGTAATGTTGCCGTACGTTGTCAAAAAGTAGCCTGTGAATCTCTGAGAAATTTTACTATTTCCTAGCATGTAGAAGTTGACAGCAGTGATATTAAAGTTTGCAAGAAAGCTTTTCTTGCCATTCATGGTCTGCATCATAATCACGGTAGCATGGAAAATATACAGAAGATTGAGCATGTCACCCCAGGACACATACGGCAAGCATTCCATGTGTCCACGTGCTTACTCTGAAACAAGTTTTAACCACGTCAGGGAACACATCGACAAAATATCGAAATACTAGTGTTACTACAGATGCTCAAACAATGGTGGCAGATTGTACCTGGGCACAGACTCAACAATCGCCTCCTGTTACGATCACTATAAGAATGTCTTCTACAAGTAGAGATACTGTACCTGCAGAAAAGTACAGGCAAATTTTCCCTGAAGAATATAACATAGGAGTAAAGTCACCAAAGAATGATAGGTGTGAGACTTTTGACACGCTAAAACTGAAAATTGAGAGTACTGTTGACCCCCAGCTGAAAGCAAGTCTTGAGTGTCAGTTGGAATTACATCAACGTCGCGCAGAGGCTGAGCTGGCTAACATTGGAATCCAGACAAAATGAGCAGAAGCAGACAGTAATCTTCATGTTGTGACTTGATTTGCAGTACTCTCTCCCAGTTCCTTAGTGAAGATGTGCGCCAGCTTTTTACAAAAGGACAATTTGGTTACGTAACCTGAATTTTTATGACTGTGGCAAGAACAAAGGGCACTGCTTCTTGTGGAATGAGACTACAGCTTTCCATGGATCAGAGGAAATTTTAAGCTGCCTTTTACATGACTTTGATGAAGACAACATAAAATGAGAGACTCATTGTGATATCTGATAACTGCTGTGGCCAAAATAAGAACTGGAACATGGTTCAGTTTTGGAAGTATCTATTTTCAACTGGAAGATTTCATGTGATTGAAAATCACTTCCCCGTTAGTGGGCACACAATGTTGCCCTCTGAAAGAGATTTCGCAACAACTGAAAATTATGTTCACTGGCAAGTACAAGATGTGTACAGTCCAGATAAGTGGTTGGATATGATCCAAAGTACACTAAGAAAAATCCATTTTTGTGTATGATATGCAAAGAGAGCATTTCTTTCAAATAGGCCACTAGAAAGAAGCATTTGTCTTAAGAAAGCAGACAGCTGATAGTTGAGATGTCAACCTAAGGAATGTGGAAGGTGACCTCAGAATTTCTGTCATCTTTATCCATAAAGCGCAACATTCTGTCATGACATCTGGCACAAAATAAGTTTCAGAAAACGTGGAAGGCAATGCCCTGTTTCTATCCTTCAACTTAAATACAATGGGCCAAGACTTACTGAAAAGAAGAAAGTTTGACATCCTGTTGCTCAGATTACATACCTCTAGTCCAGTGTGGATTTTTCTAACTGTTTCAGACAGAGAACACTTCAGTGATGAGAGAGATGAATGACAATGCAGTTTGAGTAAAGTGTTGAATAGTTGCTGTAAGTTTTCATAAGTAATTTTCTATCACCATGTATTTTTAATGATGTGTGGTTGGTAAAACAAAATCACATCTTTACGACCATAATCTAATACTTTTTGTATATTTCATTTGTTTTAGTCTGTTCTGCTTTATTTATGTCTGTGTAGAAGAAGACATATGTTAAATGCACTACAGAATAAAAGCAATGTTTCAAAAAAAAAATTCAAATTTGTAGGTAAATTCTCGAAACTATGATTTTGGTGCTTACCATTGTGTGCCCCCGAGCCCTCATTTGTGTATTTCACTATATAAATTTATGGCTATGAATGAATGAAAATAGATTATTTTCCATCTGTTTTTCATTACTTCAAACTTACTGGTTTCATGCGATGACATCCATTTTCAGATCATTTCTTGTAGTAAAAGAGTTAAGAGAAATGATCTGAAGATGGGCAACACTGTCTGAAACAGGTCAGTTTGAAATTATAAAAACAGTGAATGAAAGAGCGAAAATAAGTCCATCTTCAACTGATAATGTTGTCAATAATTCCATGTTGCCAGGTACATCCATATTTGATGAATTATTGAGTTTGTATGTTATGACTTCCATACCAATGTGCACTTTCTTGGGTCTCAGCCGAGCAATGCACATTGCATGACAGGACTGTTGTTGTAGGCGAGTTGGCACATTCTCCTCCCTGCTATAGCATCACTATTTCCATATCAAGGATCTTGCACAACAGTAATAAAATGAGAATAAGAGACTTGGCATTCAACAGAAAAAAGATATGATTAATTAAACAATGGAAAGTCCAGGATGGAACAACAACCTGAAAAAGATAGATTGCTACTCACCATATCGAGCTGTGAGCAAGTTTTAGACGAGCACAATGAATACACTGCTTAACATTTAAGCTTTCAGACACAGAAGCCCCCCAGCAGCCAGAAACAGTAGCCGTGTGTGTGTGTGTGTGTGTGTGTGTGTGTGTAGGCGACTTCTTTGTCTGAAAGCTTAAATGTTTTAGTGTCAGTCTTTTCACTGTACCTATCTGCAGCTCACCACCACCTCTGTGTGGTGAGTACCAACTATGCTTTTCTAAAGGTTAGATTTCGACTCCCTTACCTTTACTTCTTCTGGTGTGGCTGCTGTCTCTCCCGTTAATAAATTGTGAGTCTTCGTATAGCGCAACTTCTTGAACTTGTTCAACATTTTTCTATTATATGCAACTTGAGCTCTAGCCTTGTTAGAATCTGGGTTTGGTGGCTTTCCATGTCTTGTAAGAAATACGTGAAGATACAAGGATCCATTATTCCTTACATTCTTTAAAAAAGAAGAGAGAACATAGCATTTATTGTAGGATATGAACATGGTTCATGTTTTGAATGAAAATGAAAATATCTAATTAGAAAAATAGTGCTACACACAGAAGCATGGAAACTTGAGATTCTGAGACTTTTTTTAATAAATACAAAATATATTGAACCAACATCTGTTTAGTATTTTTTTATCTTTCAATCAACAGATCAATTACACATTTAGTAAGTGCTCTTTACATCTGTAGTATGACATTGTGCTTCCAGGTGTTCTCCATAGCAAAAAATGGAAACAACAACTGAACAGACAACCCAGAAGCACATTATTAATCAATCATGCCAAGAAAACCTGAGAGATCACATCTGTAGTATGAATTCTATGACTATTTTTCCAGATCACAGTAACAAAACCAATTATTTTCTGATCAATAAAAACTATGATAAAATACACAATTAAAAAATGCTCAACTAGTAACAGTGCTCTTTGAGCACAGCTACTGTTCTAGTAGCAAAAAGACCACTTACAATGTGCCACAAGAAATAGCACACTGTTTATTAAAACAACCTGCTCAGTGTACACCCACAAACATCATCTACCCTCTCAACATACATGGGTACATTAATTTACATGGTTTGATATCTTCTTTCAGTAAATATTATTTTGTTGATAAGTGAAAGTTTTAGAAGTTGATGCAGTTGTTTACACATATCACTTTCACAAATTTGTTCTTGCTTCATCCAGCAATTTCTATTTGTTCACGTATAAAAAAAAAGACAAAAGAGGTGACACTGATCAGACCTGCTTCACTTCTGCAACTGTTTATGTAAAATACAAAACAAGATGTTCAACAGTTGGCAGTAAACAGCCTTGATCAGGAGAAGAAATCACCAAATTTATTACTACACAGCTACAAGAAAATTGCACAAGATATTTCATTACCTCTGATGCAATAAGCTCAGTATTGTGAACGTATGTACCATCTCCATTGGGACCTGAATACCAATCTCCGTATACTAAGCCCTCCTTCTTCCAAATCAGTGCATCTGGTTCATCAAACTCTTTGAATGTTTCTTGCTCTGAGACATAGACATAAAGGTCCTGAAAAATGGAAAGAGTTAAGTAAGAAAAGAGCATGATCAAGTTCTACATATGAACAGTTTGAAACAAAATGAAAATTCTTTGAAAAACTTTTCCAGGCAAGTGACTATGTCATTTTGTTTTTTTATAAAACCAATGTTTTGTCCATTATTGCAACTGACCTTCATCAGGGCAATTTAATTACTACTGGGCCAAGACAGTGTTCAGATATTATATACTGTATTTACCTGATAAGATGAGGTTTTTTCCCAAATTCGTCATTTGAAAAATACAGGGTCATCTTATATTCGTAGATTAAACTATTTCTACTGAGGTCAATGTTTCTAGACTGTTTAATAGATTAATATAGAGATTGTCTCACATTTGCAAATAAGGCTTTGGCTATTGAGGTTGCATACAAATTATTTTGAAGACTTTCATTCGAACAGACTTCATGACTTCCCAATATGCCGAGGTGCGTCATACAGTATCAACCTTGCTCAAACAATCACGTGACATTTGACATGTGGATCCTAGTGCAAGGTATAGTCGAGATACTGAAATAGCCTCTAACAACCATCTTGCTTAAAAATTGACAATTTTGTGAAACACAAGAGGAAATACTATTAGATTTTATCAACATACAAACTTTTGTTGTAATTGGATAGGTTTGTAATGCCGCAACCATACGTTTATGCTGCATTTTACATAAAAATAACATTCAGTGGCAACAATTTTGTCCTTCAAAACTCATTATTTGAGTCTGAACCCAAGTCAATATTTTATTTGATTATGAGACACTAATGACATACCCAGTGATTTGTAATTGATAAATTTGGTCTCTCTTCATGTATTAGAATACCAGGGGAAAACGTCACCAGCTTTTAATCATCTTTAGAACATGGTAGTGACATTTAGATGAAATTAGAAAGAAAATTAAACCACAGTTGAATTTCTAACAAATGAAATAAATCACATTAAACCAAGAGTCATTTTAATCACAAGAATAAATTACAGCGGAAAGACCCGTTGGAGAGAGAGAGAGAGAGAGAGAGAGAGAGAGAGAGAGAGAGAGAGAGAGAGAGAGTGTACCAAAAGACATCACTAGATTGCGGGATGAGGAAAAGTTCAAGAATTGGACTGAATTGTGATTGCTATCTTTTATTTGTGTATTATTTGTTGTTCCATATAACCCGCATCCTGGAATATATTGCCATCCAAGTTTCACTATTACTCAAGTACAGAGATGGCAGCTTGGCCGAGAGCTTGGATTACAGCAGGAAAGTGAGTTATGAGAAAATTATTGCAAATAAAACTTTAAACACAATATTGGTTAAACAGAGAACAAAAGGCACAAAACCTAAAGCTTGTTGCCGACAAGGAGATCACTCAGCTCAGTGACACTCTGGGTGAGAAAGAGGGTGGTGTCGTCATGTTATGGAGCATCTTGAGAGGAATGTTTTACTGTCTTGACAGCAGGTTGTACCAATCTGAGACTACACACCTAGTATGGATTAACGTATTTCACACAGAAGTAACAATGATTTTCCAAAGCTCATTACAGAGACAGCAGTCTTCAAAAAGAGTTGCTTATTACAAATAAACGACAGTGAAAATAAAGTGTTTGCAAGACAATGCAAACAGAAGGAAGGCTATTACCAGAATCACTATCATCAGATCATGATTGTCATTAAGGTTGTGATTCAGTATATTTTCCCACCCTTCCAAACACTGCAAAGTATATTACTGGCAGTCATGACCCAACACGCTGACATGAAAATCTTGCTTGCTGCACTAACACTACATGACATGATGAATAACTTTGAATATATTCCATGTTTTCTGCTTTGTTTCGACAATGACTGAGCAGGAATATTATGCACTTTTTTGCAGAAATCTGTATAAAAATCACATTAAAGGCCATGATAATGTCAAAGAAAACTTAACATCTGGTAGAGATAACACGGAATCATTAATGACAGAAAAACATTGTACTGAGAGAACAGGATCTCTGTTGGGACAGGCAAAAATGAATGGAAGAAGCGGGGAAACAAATTACTTTTTAATGCTGCTAGCTTCATAGTTCCCAGTCACTAAATGAGGCAGTGATTTTTTCAACACAGTTTGAAATGTCGTTAAACTAATATCCCTGAGTGCAATGTGATGTATACAGTTCGCAGAAGCCAAGTTGTAACCAAATCATCACAAATCCTTTCACATGAGAAATGAATAGTAATCTGATGTGTTTTACATTCAAAAGGAACTGATGAGTAGACATGCATGCTTATAAAGTACTTTCTTAGGCTTTACACTGATTTCTTTATTGATTTCTGACTCATTTCTTTCGAAACTAGGCATAATTTTATATTCTTTGCCATTAGCTGCTATTTATTCTGGCAAAAGACTTTTTGGCCTTTTCCCTGCTTCTTTGTCTTGCATGTATCTATCAAGTTTCTCTTTCTTGGCTGCAACATTTAGTCCTCTAGCATGTCTGACACTTTCTTCATTATGCGTACATCTTAACTCACAGCCAGCATATGTTCCACTACATTTAGCATGAAACTCAATTCCTGTTCAATTTCAGTTAGCACTTCTGTATCATTAATGTGTCATATTGTGCTAATTTTCAGTTCTTTAATTCGCTTTTCAATGAAGAAACAAATATCAGTGCTGACAATTAACTTGTCTTACAAATTTACTTGTTTTGACTTCTACAAATCTACCAGTGCACACTATTCTAATTTGCTCTACAACTTCCTGCCTAAAAAAAGAAAAACACTTATTTCATACCAGATTACAAAACACATTTATATATCTACAGCTTTGAAGTATGGCCTCCTTTGCATTTTGCATGTGCTTCTCCACTCCATGTACGCAATACACAGTGTGTTTATGTACATGCCAGGTGATTACAGTAAACAAAAGACCATCATTTTTTAAATCAAATCTAAGGAGAAGTGCTAGGTCTGATAAAGTAAATTTGACAAATGACAATATTTGACAAAAGTTCCCTATTACATTATATCCAATATGTGACAAAGCAACTATGTTAAAGAAATCTGATCATGTAACACCGGCCTAACACTGAAAGTACTGTCTTCACTCCTGCCCCAACAATTCTTTGAAAAGCGCCTAAATAAAAAATGTGATTGGATGTTGGTAGTGGAGGGGAAGGGGCTGATTTTGTTTTCAGATTGTAATTTAATACTGAAATTTAATGGCTAACGCTGATATATAAAGAGGGAGATGCTTTCATGTTCTGGTGTTTGCTATAACCCCGTATGCAACACTTGGATACGTGCTGTAGCACTAGGCTGTCAGCACGCTACACTTAAAATAGTCTGCTTATGGCAGCTACACGGACTGGCCACCAGAAGCCGCACGTGGTGGGTCACAAGATCAGTGCACACCAGCATGACATTCGCCAGACCACCTACAGAGCCCTCCTTCATACAAAGACAGCACATCTGGTAGTCCTCAGATTGTGTTCTACTGCTTATTGTAGTAATTCTACATTTTTCATTTACTTCAATATGGATCAATAAACTTTTGTTCTTAATGGCCGCACTATTGGTCATTTCTAGCATTATGACAATTGGCGACAAGTGTGGTATTCACTTCCTGTGTTCAGTTTATTGGTTGTTCCTTTGGTTCCTCTGTCCATAGAGGCAGTACTCAAAACTCTCCTCAAGCGCAGCAGGCTCATACAGTTGCTATCACTAACTTGTCTGCCACACTGACTACACAAACTACCCCACTGTCTGTGTACCCGCCACTGTTCCCCCTTACAACAACTTGTACGAAGACTGGAAGGCTTATGAGAGTGGCATCAGCATCACCTCCACGTCTTTGGTGTCACTGATGCAATATGTGGAAGGCTTTGCTCCTTTCTTGGATTTCTCCTTGTGTCTACCAGCTGTCTTGCCAGTTAGGCCCGCTCAAGGACCCCGCATCGCTTTCATTTGAAGAAATGTGTTGGTTTTTGTCAAATTATCACTGCAAAGAACTCATGTCATTGCAATGCCTGTAGAGTTCTATCACTGTCATGAACAGTTCCACCAGTCCTACTGGGCCTGGGCGGCCGAACTCCATGGCCTCAGTTGCAAATGTCAGTTTGCTACTGATGCTCATGATTCCTATGCTAATTCTGCTGATTCTATAATCTGTGACACCATCCTTCAGTTGTCTCCTGACAAGGAGGTGCATCAACTTGGGCTACAATGTATGAAGAAAGTCTTTGGCTTAAGTGTTAAATATTGTTCAATCTTTCATGATATCTCATATTGCTGGTGATCAAATTGAGCCTTTGTGTGATGTCACTTCAGTGCTGCAGTACATCCTGCTCCTGATCATTGGGTGTCAGTTCTCAGATTGGGGGGGGGGGGGGGGTTAAGAACAACAATAACTGATTACTGAAGTGCAAGTGAGGGATAAAGTGCTCAGACTATAAGTGGACATGGGTGTAGCTATGACACTGTTGAACTCTCAAACACATGTGGACTCATGATATCTAGCATTGTCTCTGGTTACTTGCCATTTGTGAGTTACAAAAAGCAGCGTATACCAATTTTGGAGCAATTTACAGCTCCCGCAAGTCTTTGTTGTTGCCTCAATAGATTGGTTTAATGACAACTTAGCAAAAATTTTCAGCAACATGGTCAGTGACTCCCTGCACTTAGGAGAAGAACAATACAAAGGTGTTTTACTTCTTGATCTGTCAATCCTGTTCTTTGCGAATATGATTTTTAATGATGGGTACTCCCTTGCAAACATTAATTTTGAAGATGCACCACAGCTTCTGCAGGTCCAGATTCAGTAAGGCTCTCGACTGACATACGTGATGCCGAATTATTCTGCTGAGGGTGGTGGAAAAGATACCCAACAGTGTTAGTGGACTTCCATTTGGTGACATGTTCACATCTACATCAAGAGACAAAAGCACACTTTTCCATTTCCACCATTAAACCATTTCTGTGACTAGTGGGCTGTTTGGGTGTTAATGGACTAAACAGCAAGGTCATCAGTACCTTGGTCAAGGGGTTGTTTGTATGGAGCTAGTGACATTTACCAGAAATGTGACTATGGTGAAGGTAAATAGGAGTGGCAATATCAAAGTACTGAAGACAACACTGATGACAGAGCTGAGAAATAATTTACAAATGAGTAAGAATATATGGTATGGATTGGGCCAGTACATAGGTCAGGGCAGATGAAGGGCTGCCTAGGGCTCATCTGTGGCGACTGCCTGCCAGTCTGATTACACTTTGATGATGAAGCCTGAGTATAGTTCAGGGCTCAATGCTGTGTTCAAAAGACTGCATCTGAGTACAGCTCAGACAGCAATTTTCTTGGCACATGAAATAACTATTGCTCAGAAACTGGACTCATTCCTTATGAGAACACTGTGTGGATGTCTCACAACCTGTCCCTTGACAGGTGCTGCCTTCTGTTGCCAATTTCTAGGATTATTTTGAAAGAAACATTAGTGACTGTAAAAGCTGTTGTCGTAAATGACTGAACCAATATGATTACATTGACAAATTTGCACTTGAAATTGTTAAGCTTTGCAAATTTTTCATAATTCTGCTACAAACATTATATTTTTGAGTGAGCAAGAAAATTTGGAAAGTCAAGAGAAAGATACTGGACAATAACTTATCTCACTTTTTTTGAGAAGGATGATTAAACTTCCTGCCTCATTACTTTAATATTTTTTATCGATCAAAGAAACAAAAGTAAAAATCATTATTTTAGATTTTTTACCTATCAAAGAAACAAAGTACATATGAAAACTAATCTTTTTTGTTTTGTATTACACTTGAAGATATGTCAATTACATGTGTGTCAGTAACACTTTAAATAATGGCATTAACAGCCAGTTTTCTAGGTCTGACATTCTTCCAAGTGGCTGATCTTCAAATGGTTAAGGATGAAGATAGTTACAGAGATACATAATAGGAAAAGTCAGAAGATTAAAAATGTAATGGACTTCAATTGGACTTTCAACAGAGACAATGCGGCACATTTGTGTTCCCCAGAGCTCTGCATGTGACTGAAGCTGCCTCTCCTGCAGACCTCCCCCCACCCCAGATTCATTACAGTCCCAATATTACAGAGGGGGACCAGCACCAACTATTCAACAGAGGAAAATCACATCTAAAAGCAATTAAAACAGAATAAAATACGTATGACAGAGGCAGCTTTACCAGATAGGGTTGAGGGACATCCAACCCGAACCACCCGTGTCACTGCCCCAAAGGTAGTTTAAAACATTATATCTAAGAATAAAAACCACTTTCACGGAGACAACAGAACCAATTCAATTGTTGAATCGCCCACTAATATTAGATGCAAAGAATACAGCAGAACTTGCTTAGCATGGAGAACCAGAAGAAGAGTGCATTTCATCGTGATAAGAGCTGCTGTCCAGAAGGCTTGCAACCGCAATGTGAGAGTGGCTCACTACATAAAATACAACTAGGGGTTAATGTTGTATGGTCAATGTGGAGGTGACGTAGGATGGTGGATTCCTTCCATGAGTAACAGGAGGAAGAGCGCCATGCTGCAGTAGCCTTCTTGATAATACAAAGTTTATTAGAAGGATCAGCAGACCAGCAGATGATCCATCACTGAGTGAGCAGAGGCCTCTATTTGCCTTCTTCTTCTTCTTCTTCTTCTTCTTCTTCAGTCCTGAGACTGGTTTGATGCAACTCTCCATGCTACTCTATCCTGTGCAAGCTTCTTCATCTCCCAGTACCTACTGCAGCCTACATCCTTCTGAATCTGCTTAGTGTATTCATCTCTTGGCCTCCCTCTACGATTTTTACCCTCCACGCTGCCCTCCAGTACCAAATTGGTGATCCCTTGATGCCTCATAACATGTACTACCTACCGATCCCTTCTTCTAGTCAAGTTGTGCCACAAACTCCTCTTCTCCCCAATTCTATTCAATACCTCCTCATTAGTTATGTGATCTACTCATCTAATCTTCAGCATTCTTCTGTAGCACCACATTTCGAAAGCTTCTACTCTCTTCTTGTCCAAACTATTTATCGTCCAAGTATCACTTCCATACATGGCTACACTCCATACAAATACCTTCAGAAATGACTTCCTGACACTTAAATCTATACTCGATGTTAACAAATTTCTCTTCTTCAGAAACACTTTCCTCGCCATTGCCAGTCTACATTTTATATCCTCTCTACTTCGACCATCATCAGTTATTTTGCTCCCCAAATAGCAAAACTCCTCTACTACTTTAAGCGTCTCATTTCCTAATCTAATTCCCTCAGCATCACCCGATTTAATTCGACTACATTTCATTATCCTCGTTTTGCTTTTGTTGATGTTCATCTTATACCCTCCTTTCAAGACACTGTCCACTCCGTTCAACTGATCTTCCAAGTCCTTTGCTGTCTCTGACAGAATTACAATGTCATCGGCGAACCCCCAAGTTTTTATTTCTTCTCCATGGATTTTAATACCTACTCCGAATTTTTCTTTTGTTTCCTTTACTGCTTGCTCAATAAACAGATTGAATAACATCAGGGATAGGCTACAACGCTGTCTCACTCCCTTCCCAACCACTGCTCCCCTTTCATGCCCCTCGACTCTCATAGCTGCCATCTGCTTTCTGTACAAATTGTAAATAGCCTTTCGTTCCCTGTATTTTACCCATGCCACCTTCAGAATTTGAAAGAGTATTCCAGTCAACATTGTCAAAAGCTTTCTCTAAGCCTACAAATGCTAGAAATGTAGGTTTGCCTTTTCTTAATCTTTCTTCTAAGATAAGTCTTAGGGTCAGTATTGCCTCACGTGTTCCAACATTTCTACGGAATCCAAACTGATCTTCCCCGAAGTCAGCTTCTACCAGTTTTTCCATTCGTCTGTAAAGAATTCGCGTTAGTATTTGCAGCTGTGACTTATTAAACTGATAGCTTGGTAATTTTCACATCTGTAAACACCTACTTTCTTTGGGATTGGAATGGTACGAAATGTAAAAGCACATCTAGTACTATCAATGTTTTTAAAGTTATCAGTGCAAATGACAGTGGCACCATGATATCCCTAAAGAACGGAAAGATGCCAAATGATCATGGTGCAACAAACTTTATGATCTTGAAACAGATTAGTCCTAATTTGTGGCCTGGATACTAACCAAGGAGGGGTGTGGAGGAAAACATTCTACAGAAGTTAAGCAGAGGTCCCAGCAGAGGGCCTAGAGGCACATTCCAACTGCTAATCCCAACCAGGGACAGGTGTTGGAGTCAATGCCCTTTTAAGCAAAAAGAATGTGGTAAGGTGTATGATTAAGAAACTGTCAGATGGTGACTGTCCAAGTGAGCAAGAGCTAGTGCCATCAGAACTGAAGAGAGAATATTCCCACTCCAGCAAGGGGACTGCCTATGGGATTAGTTAGAAAGTAGCATTGCACGATGGAGGGCTAGGTCTATCAATTTCAAAGAGAAAGGTGGTGCCCAGGCATAAAACTGGGACACACAGTTCAATCGTGACTGGGAATAAGGAAGATAGTAGTACGATCAGCACCTCAAGGGGTGTGGACTTCTCTCTTTTTTTTTTTTTTTTGGGGGGGGGGGGGGGTTAAGGGCACTCAACTACTGAGGCCATTAGCGCCCAGTCACAATTGTTAGAGCACATAGAATCTAGTAAAACTCATGGGGAGGGGGGGGGGACACCAGAAAGTCCCTACAAAGATGCAGATAAAATAAGTAAAAGAGTTAGATGTCTTTGGACAAGCCAGTCAAAGTTATAAAACGAAGAACACGAGCAGCTGCTCGAGCGTCATCAGCTAAAATATCCAGTAAAGTAGATGGCAGGGACAGGACAACACGAGATTGACTAAAGCGGGGACACGACAATAAAACATGGCGCACTGTTAATGCTTGACCACAAGGGCACTGCGGGGCTGGGTCACCGGAGAGCAGGTAGCGGTGGCCAAACCGGCAATGCCCAATCTGCAACCTGGTCAGAAGGACCTCTTCTCGCCGAGATGGTCGGGAGGAGGTTGTCCAAGCAGTTGGGAACGGTTTTACTGCCCGGAGCTTGTTTCCTTGAAGGGATGACCAAGTATCCCACCACAATGACACAAGCCTCTTACAAACAACCCCACTAACATCAGATGACGGGACACAATGGGAGGCTGGCCGAGGCAGGAGGACTGCAGCCTTGGCTGCAGCATCAGCAGCCTCATTCCCAGGCACTCCTACATGTCCGGGAACCCACAGAAAGCTGACAGGAGAGCCATCATCAGCGAAAGAATGGAGGGACTGCTGGATCCGTTGCACCAAGGGATGGACCGGATAGGGAGCTCCAAGGCTCTGAAGAGCACTGAGTGAATCAGAGCAGAGTACATACGGTGAATGGCGGTGGCGGCGGGCATACTGAACGGCCTGATGGAGAGCAAAAAGCTCGGCCGTAAAGCTGGAACATTGGTCGAGGAGCCGGTATTTAAAGGTGACGGCCCCGACGACAAAGGCACAGCCGACACCATCGTCAGTTTTGGAGCCATCGGTGTAAATAAAGGTGTGACTGGCAAGTCGCGCACGAAGTTCGACAAACCGTGAGCAATACACTGCAGCCGGAGTACCCTCCTTCGGGAGCGAGCTGAGGTCGAGATAACTACGAACCGGAGCCTGGAGCCAAGGTGGTGTCGGGCTCTCACCCTCTCTGAAGGTGGTAGGGAGGGCAAAATCCAATTGTCGAAGCAGGCGACGGAAGCGGACGCCAGGGGGCAGCAGGGCAGACACATACAACCCGTACTGACGGTAGAGAGAATCAGCGAAGAAGGACTGATAAGAGGGGTGGTCGGGAATTGACAACAGCCGGCAGGCATACCGACACAGCAGTACGTCGCGCCAGTAGGTCAATGGTAATTCGGCAGCTTCAGCATAAAGACTCTCGATGGGACTAGTGTAAAAGGCTCCGGTCGCAAGACGTAACCCCCGATGGTGGATGGAGTTGAGACGGCGTAAGAGGGATGGCCGAGCAGACGAAGCTCCCATAATCCAGCTTCGATCGGACTATGGACCGATACAAGCGAAGCAGGACAGTGCGATCCGCTCCCCAAGATGAACCACTAAGAACTCTGAGGACATTAAGGGAACGTGTACAACGGGCCACCAAATAAGAGATGTGCGGAGATCAACAAAGTTTCCTGTCCAATGTGAGCCCTAGAAACTTAGTTGTTTCCACGAATGGGAGAACAACGGGACCGAGATGTAAGGATGACGGAAGGAACGCTTTATATCGCCAAAAGTTGATACAAACTGTCTTCTCTTCAGAGAACCGGAAGCCATTTGCCACGCGCCATGAGTATAGGCTGTCTAGACAACACTGAAGGCAGCGCTCCAGGAGGCATGTTCTCTGGGCACTGCAGTAGATCGCGAAGTCATCGACAAAGAGAGAGCCTGAGACATTAGGTGGAATGCAATCCATAATTGGATTGATCGCGATGGCAAAAAGGGCTACACTCAAGACGGAGCCCTGAGGCACTCCGTTCTCCTGGAGGAAGACGTCTGACAATACGGAACCCACACGTACCCTAAACTTTCGATCTGTTGAAAAGGAATCAATAAAAACGGGCAGGCGACCGCGTAGACCCCACCTGTGCATAGTGCGGAGGATACCTCCTCTCCAACAGGTATCATAAGCCTTCTCCAAATCGAAGAACACGGCTACCGTTTGGCACTTTCGCAAAAAGTTGTCCGTGATGAATGTCGACAAGGTCACAAGGTGGTCAACAGCGGAGCGGCGGCAACGAAAGCCGCATTGAACATTGGTAAGTAGCCGTCGAGATTCAAGAATCCAGACTAACCGAGCGTTAACCATGCACTCCATCACCTTACAGACACGGCTTGTAAGAGAAATGGGGCGGTAACTAGAAGGAAGGTGTCTATCCTTCCCAGGTTTGGGTATAGGAACAACAACGGCGTCACGCCAACGCATGGGGACCTGACCTTCGGTCCAGACGCGATTGTAGGTACAAAGAAGGAAGCTTTTGCCCGCCGGAGAAAGGTGTGCCAGCATCTGAACGTGAATGGCATCTGGCCCCGGAGCAGAGAACCGGGACAGTGCAAGCGCACATTCGAGTTCACGCATAGTAAAGGGGGCATTATAAGTTTCCAGATTCAGCGAGTGGAAGGAAGGTCGCTGAGCCTCTTCTGCCTCTTTCCTGGGAAGGAAGGCAGGGTGGTAATGGGCGGAGCTTGAAACCTCCGCGAAAAAGCGGCCGAAGGCGTTGGAGACAGCCACAGGATCAACAAGGACCTCATTACCTGAGGTCAGGCCAGGTACCGAGGAGTGGACCTTAATGCCCGACAGCCGGCGCAGGCCACCCCAAACGACAGAAGAGGGAGTAATACTGTTAAAGGAGCTGGTGAAAGAGCCCCAACAAGCTTTTTTGCTGTCTTTGATGACTCTACGGCATTGCGCTCGGAGTCGTTTGTATCCAATACAATTCGCCAACGTAGGATGGCGGCGAAAGGTGCGTAAAGCACGTCGTCGAGCACTGATAGCGTCTCTACAAGCCTCATTCCACCAGGGGACGGAAACGCGACATGAAGAAGAGGTAGTATGAGGAATGGAACGTTCGGCAGCATTGATGATAACAGCCGTGAGGTATTCGACCTGACTGTCCCAACTGTGAAAATCGTGGTCCGGAAAGGTCGCCAGGGAGGAGTAAAGTCCCCAGTCAGCTTTCCGTATGTTCCAGCTCAAAGGACGTAGGGATGGGGTGTGGTGCAGGAGACGAACGGCACAGGGGAAGTGGTCGCTCGAATAGGTGTCAGAAAGGACATACCACTCGAACCGACGGGCAAGAGTGGTAGAACAGATCGAAAGGTCCAAGTGGGAGTCGGTATGAGTAGAGTCCGAGAGGAAAGTCGGGGCGCCAGTATGTATTGAGGAATACAGTCCACAGCGGTGAGGTCATACCGCTCCGAGGTATAGTGGGTAAAGGCAATACGGTCAGTTGGGCACAACTTGGTTTGCTGGAGACCAAGGACGAGCGGACAGTGCAAGCGGAGGAGCAGTTGTAATTCCTCCCGATTAGATTGAATACCTCTTATGTTCCAATGTAACAAGGCCATCGCTAGTCAGAAAAAAGGGGGGGGGAACGAGACGGGGGAAGAGCATAACCAGCAGGCAACCATCTTTCTAGCAGATTGCAAATCAATTTGGTGAGGCTAATCAAGAATTAGTTGTTAACAGACATTCATTATCTACCCTTTTGAATATATATTGAAGACCCAGATTTTAGCTTTTGATCAACATTTGGATGTTGGATCATCTGATTATAAATCAAATCAGGTCTTGGGGATCGTATAATATAAGGCAAGTCTCTGGAGCAGGTTCTCAGTCAGTAAAAGGTTCATTACACTGGGTTTCTCTCCTACAGGTTGTCAGGTGCATTTTCTCTGGCATTTTGGCAGATATTTTTAATTTCACTTTTGCGACGCATGGCGCAAAGACACCATGCTCTTCATGGGTTTCAATGACACCCAGTGTTGGTTTGTGTCTAATACAAGCAAAATTATTTTTAAATCTGAATTTTACGTGGCTATTCAATATAGTGGTCCCAAATTAGTGTAGTGAATTATTTGTTTGAATAGTCTGGATTAATAGTAACAGTAAAAAATGAAAAATAATCGTTACTCCAGCAGTGACTGAACAGTGCTTCTCCATGGTGGTAACAGTCAACATTAGCCAGGACACTGCTGTCACTGCCGGAGTACTGGTTAATCTTTGTCTTTTGCTGTCCCTTTCAATGCACATCATTAAAAAAAATATCGCACTAGACAATTTGGGACTACCCTAATGAATCAACATATAAAATTCAACTTTAAGAAGCATTCTTTTTGCAGCGAGAAATAAATTGACACTTTCCATTGATGCTGTACATCACATGAGACATGATGAGCAGTACTTGTTTGGGCTGATTCCAATTACATTTTGCAAAAATAAAACTGCAAATATATGCTGAAACAGAGAAAATGCACCTGATGACTCTTAGGAGAGAGACCGTGTATAATACATTATGGCAAGGGGTGATAGAGAGGGAAATGTCTTCAACTTGTTATTTATGTATTTTGTATAAGAAGAGGTTGCTGAATCTGTTCCTAATTCTGCCACAATGCATGCAGCAAGAACCTATGTGTTGATAACAAAAACCACCCTGACAGAAGAGACATGGTAGAGTTCTTGATCTTTGGTGGCCCAAAAGACTAAGGAGCTCGACCCACACACAGCACCACCAGCATTATTTCTTACTATGTTGAGTTCGACAGCGGGACTTCATGTGAAGTCACATAAAAGTGAGGTGGTCAGTCTGAAGGGTGTCACTTCACTTGAGATGTTATAGGGCTCTTTGGTGATCCTGAATAGCTGTTGGGATTTCTGGTCCTGTGTGAGACTGGCTGGATGCAGAGGGATCCATAGAAAGGTGAATAGTGGCTCCAATGGCGCAGGTGATAACATGCGTCCTGCAATCCCATCGTTGCAATCTGACAAGGAGCGAAGATGACAACAGAGGCAATCTAGGAAAGGCTTGTCTGTTCAGAGCAGCAACGAACGAAGAGCAACCAGCTTTAGCACCCACAGTCCTGAGACTCCTTCAGCCATTGGCCAAGAGAAGGGTTTTGATAGGGAACTCTGTCACTGGTGGAAACCAGAGGAAGGAGCTGCTTCTTCAGCTGGATGCAAGAAATTGTCCCCAAAGATGGTGCTGGTTGATTCAGTTTTGAAAAAGATGAAGCAGGAGCGGTAATAGTCTTTTGCATAACTTATCAAGTTGAATGGATGCACATGTCCATATTTTTTCCTTGCCTAAGTATATTACAGACATTTTCTTTTATTTTTCTTTATTAAATACTGTACAATCCAGTGAATGTGGACAATGGTGTTCTGTACAATTTCACACAAAGGTGGTTGTTCAAAATGGCAAACTTCTAAAGTGATCTTCCAGTTTCTGCATTTTGGGTTGAACATGCACATGGATGACCGCACGGAAGATGGGATGTAGGGTTTCATTTCTCACCTGTACACCATAACTTTTTCCGAGACGATGTTCCTTCAAGAGCTAAGATGAAAGCATGTGTATCTTTTCAGTTATCTTTTGGATGTTTTTGTATGCAACAGTTAAAATGCAAACTTCGTCATTCTAGGTTTTTTACTGAGCACAGAGGATGTTCAGTGCTGTATTAACTTGGCACTATTTAAGGCATTCCTCCCCTTTAGATATACACTACAGAAAAAAAATTTGAAAATGGAAGTTCAAACCAAAAGGAGGGCCACAAATTAGAAAGCAGAACAGAGAGACATAGTCCAGTCAACAAGACTGACACCATGGTAAAGAATGTAACAGATGTAAGGATAGCGTGAGAAGGGATTGCAGCACAAGAAAGAAGGTGATTGAACAGCTTAGGGCCCCATGCTCACCATACACATACTCATTAAAGCATCGTGGACACGCTATGAGGTACATTTCTGTGCCGGGTGTTGCGGTACAGGTGGAAATTGCAAAGGCTTCTTTCTCCATGGGGCAAGATACGTAACCAAGCCAAGTTGTTTGTAGACATGGAATGAAATGGAAATTCCTGAAACGCTTCCATGAAGAGGTCCACCAATAGTAGTGAAAAGAGGGAGGAGGAGAGGGCAGGGACCCTGATAACTACTACTGTATATTTCCACCCGTCAGCTTTGACCAGTGATGTTATACTGGACCCAAAGATCCAACACACACAGTATATGAAAATAGTGACCAATACTTTTAAATGTTTCCATGCCTCTGAAATGTAATATGAATTACAGAATTGTGACAACTCTCTCTCTCTCTCTCTCTCTCTCTCTCTCTCTCTCGCTCTCAAGAAACACAAGAGAGAAACAACATACAGCTAAAAATTCGAAACATTTTAACTGTAAGAACATTATATATGTAAGCCATGAGTGTGCCTTGCATTTTGCTGTGGTGTCCATTGTATGTTTAAGCTGCTCTGCTTGAATGACAATGATTATGGTGTTGCTTTGCACTTCTGGAATGGGTAGTCGCTCTTCTCTCTATACAGTTGGTTTCAGCAGCTTTTAAGGGCACAGTATCCACCTATTATGACAAATTTCATCAAAATTTATGCTATTTGTAAGGCTTGACCTGAAATGAAAGTGACAGAAGTGGGAGTGCCAGAGTGTTATGCGTAAGAGAGAGAGAGAGAGAGAGAGAGAGAGAGAGAGAGAGAGAGAGAGAAAAGGAAGGGCAAAGAAAAATTTGTAATGCACATAAAACTCACATTTAAGTGGTTTAGGTGACTAAGTAAAGCTGAATCCCTTGCCCAAAATGTCCACCACAGTGGCATCATTGAGGCCGCGATGGGAAAGGCTGACCAACAGCTGACATGTCAAACTTGTGTTTAGTCCTTTCAGTTTGTTGCTGATTGTAAATTTTCTTCTTCCGCTAGCTGGAGCTACTTTTACTCATTCAGGTGGTTTGTTGTCGATCAGTCCAACTTTCTACCTTTTTGCCACATCCACTTCACAATCACTGCTGATGCCAAAGAACACTCAAAAGTTGTGTCTGTCTACTGTATTTCCACCACAAAGGACTTGGAACTGTTTGTTCAATGAAACAGCAGACCTCGGTTGGTCAGTTTGGGGGTTCTAAAGGGACCAAAGTACAGGGTCTTTAGTTACTTTTTCCTCGTGCAAACAAGGCTAAAGTTAAAACAGTTCCCAAATGGAGTCATGGAAAGGAAAAGGGTAGAAAAGTAATGAGGAACCACACAGAAAAAAAAAGAAAGATTCTAACCAAAAGGAGAAAAAATACACAAAGGAAAAGTAGTGGAAGGTATTAAAATAATATAGCAGGTGGCCAAGACTGGCTGATGACAAGAATAAAAAGGATGACTCAGCCACTCTGCAACACATTAAAATCACCAGCCTAAAAGAAGGTGAAATGAACACACATATGAACAAGAACACCACCAAGGAAATAGTGAGGAAGAGTTAAAATGGAGGTTAAACGTCTTCTGCAGAGTGGCTAAAACAGGGCAGTCCAACAAAATGTGGATGACAGTTATGTGGGAGCCACAGCGACACTGAGATGGGTCTTTGCAATGGAGGAGGTGACCAAACAATGCAGAGCTGGCTAGCGTGGATAACTGCCACACATTCATTGTCTTCTTGATGACACGTAGTTTATTTGGTGTATTATGGTTGCACCATTCAGTATGGTAGAACTATTTTGCAGGTATTTGTCTCGCACGTAACTAATTTTGAAATATCTACTGAATGGTGGTAAAAAGTCTATTAAATATAATTTAAAATATATACATTATAATCAGACGAAAATTACTCCAGTTAACTCTATACACCTTGCAACTGAGGTCCTCCAAACAGCACTTTCTCCATCATGAGTGAGGTGTCCACTACTGACGAAGTGCCATAATAAAGAGTCAGTCAGCTTGCAGTGCTCAAGTACTGCACAGCAGCCAACGCACAATGAACAATTAACAAGCAGAATGTTGAGTCTCGTTCACAGTCTGACTATCCCTGATCATAGAGAGGCACAATGTTCTCTATCCCTTCTGTATCTTGCTTCCTGCTCAAACTATCATTGCCAAAGGTGTGGTTGACAATCATTTAAATAACACTGTGACTGAAGATGATACATCATTCAGCATAGTGTCTCATCACAAACCGTTCAGGCTTCCCTAAAAATTATCAGTTTATGATTTTGCTTACGTCCAATATAAAAAGTTATGTGAGCCCACTACTTTTTCTGATTGCTTCCCCCCATAAACATTGAAATATATACAGGTGTCTATCCTTAGCCGAGTGCCTCCCATGCTATATGTCAGGACATGTAGGCATTGGGGTCCATGAGGAACAGATCTTCACCACTTCCACTTTATACCATGAAACAGTTTTAACACACATATCACACCAACCCATCATAACTTTGTTTGTTGCCCTAACACCATATAAGTACGGACTTATCAAGACTCCATTGCAAGTTGAGGAAGACACTTGCTCTGCATCCAAAAACACGACCAAGATAGTTACACAGTGCAAGGCATGCAGCTCTCCAGCAACCCTTGTGTGTGGTGGGGGACAGCGGGTCAGCTTGGGAGGAGGCAATCTGATACCGGTGTGTGCGTGTGTGGTGGTGGTGGTAGTGGTGGTGGTGGTGGCTGTTGCGGCAACGATGGGAGGGGGGAGGCACTCTGACACCAGTGTGTGCTGACACCAGTAGTTTGTCAGCAGTCCAAGATAGAGAGCACATAAGTCTGATGTGTGCTGGCATCTAACCCTTACAGATATAGTTTTAATATACAGCTTTTCTTATGGTCTGACAATTTTGGAGCTACCCCCAATTATGTTTATTCTAAATTAACAAATTTACCCAACCTCAAAAAAATCTTTCAGGGCATTCCATACAACGTTTGCTACACTAGTGTCATCTAGCTTTCAATACACTTTTGACCCACTTATTGGGAACATTTTGTTTTGAAAGCAATGGTGCAACTCTTATGAAAACATAACTATAGTTGTCACAGTAATGCCAAAGCATCTAGCTCATGAATGAGATTTTCACTCTGCAGCAGAGCGTGCGCTGATATGAAACTTCCTGGCAGATTAAAACTGTGTGCCCAATCGAGACTCGAACTCTGGACCTTTGCCTTTCGCGGGCAAGTGCTCTACCATCTGAGCTACCGAAGCACGACACACCCGGCCCTCACAGCTTTACTTCTGCCAGTATCTCGTCTCCTACCTTCCAAACTGCTAGGTTCGCAGAAGAGCTTCTGTAAAGTTTGGAAGGTAGGAGACGAGATACTGGCAGAAGTAAAGCTGTGAGGACCGGGCGTGAGTCGTGCTTCGGCAGCTCAGATGGTAGAGCACTTGCCCGCGAAAGGCAAAGGTCCCAAGTTCGAGTCTCGGTCGGGCAAACAGTTGTAATCTGCCAGGAAGTTTCATCTAGCTCATGCCTTCGATTTGACTCAATATCTGAGGTCCACAATATGTTCTAACAACAATGTTGCTGATTTTAACCTGCCCAGCAAGCCACAATAACAACCTCAGATCCCCAATTCTGTTATTGCCAATTCAGATGTGTACCAAACACTGCAACTGATTGAACCCTGTGGTCTTGTCACTACTGGGACCATTTCTTAAACATGTAAACCTACTCACATGCATTTTCACAATGTATCACAGAAAAGTACAAACCAAATGAATGTAATGATTTGCTCACATGCAGTAGATCTCAAAAAAATCTGTTTAGTGGTATTCTGTCCAATTTGATATTGTCTAGCTGACCAATTTAAAAGGCAGCATGTTCACAGGAAAAACTTTTGCGAAGAAAGGATTACAGGCAATGAAAGAGGAACAACGATTGCTCAAGCCCTCAAGGTAGGAAACAATACTAGCAATCAAGGTTTGCCAATACTGTGATACGTTGACTGCAACAGCTGATAAAATGTTTTGGATATCAACAGTCACTGTCTCTATTAATGCAAATTTCTGGTGACACTGTCCATAACTGACTCTCATAGAACGGGAGGATGGGCTTGACGTACCACTAGATCTCAACGTTTTATTATGGGTTGCTTGCAAAATATACATTGGCACAAAGGAGTTAGTTGCTCTGCAGTTCAAATCATACAACTGAGTTATGACTAATGATTCTATTCTGGGTAGTTCTGCAGTATGCAAACTTACCATAATAGTTCCGTTCTCAAACAAATTAACTGCCGGTCTACGGCTAGAAGAAACCCCCGCTGGAGCATTAGGATCTGGTGTCTGCGCAGGAGCTCGAAAAAATGAGGTTATGAAATATATGATAAGTGCCCTAATAATGAGCGATTTAATAATGGCGAAAAAGGACTCCCATCTTGTTGGCTGATATCTCTCCCGTTCCTGGTTCACACGCGCATTAAACTGAAACAAACGCAAGTATTTAGTGTTCACAGTACAAAAATACACCAACCATGGCGTGCCAGTTATTTTATGTATATAAAACAAACAAACACACACACACACACACACACACACACACACACACACACACACACACACACACACATCAAGGGCTTCTGGTTTATTTTCACGCCGAGTCACATGCTTTCATGTGTGCAAATGACACTGAAATCTAGTTCACAACATCACAGTATATTACACACACGAACAATTGCAAAATATACTTACGTCGTTTTGTTCCTCCGTCTGAGCATTATCTACAATTTCCCCGTTTGCATTCACCAATACATTACTAGCCACATTCTCAACTTCACCACCAGCAACAACTCCATCAGCCATGATTATCGAGCTCACTACAAATGAATAAAGTATAAACCTTGACGACAGCCTGACGCAGAGATTGTTGTGTTACATAGCATTCATCTGAGGTGAACGTGCAAAGTTCATGATCATGACGTCATCGGAACGGTGGTAGGATAAAAAGTTTTAAATTAATAGTATCACCTAGTAATTAATCAGAAATATATATTAATAAATCTATATATAATGTATACCAGTGGAGAACACTAGTGTCGCCTCAACTAAATTTCTACTTCCTTAATGTAGGGGCGAATCAAATGACCTCGCTAGTTTTTCGGCTTTCGTATGTCAACCTGCCATACATCCACCTAATGAGTAAGCATTTTGATTAAAAAACTATGCGTACTAACACCTGACATTTACAAACATAAATTAGTAAATGGAAGTGCGTAACCAGCTTTGGGCAGAGGATACTGTTTGTTTCAATGAGTTAAAATTTGAACTCGTCGATTTGTTCACAACGGCCTGAGCGGAAGCTCCCTAGTTTTGGATCGGCTGACGGCGGTAGAAGTCAGACATCGACCATGAGTGTTTTGTGTACGGCCGCTGCCAACATTGGCGATCTTACAATACCTTTGCATACTGTAGTCAAGAAGTCATTGTCGTGCCATAGCCATAGCAAATCAGTAAGCATAACAGTGGCGTATTTCCTCTCAACGCCTCACACGCCCCTCAGATGTCAAAGTGCGGGGAGACGGTGGATGGGACGTGCTTGCTCCGCTCCACATGCGAATTAGTTCAGAAAGTTCAAACTACAGATGCCCTCTCACACCACCACACCAGCCCTGCCAGAGAGACAGCTGAATTAATTCAGTACCAGATTGAAGAAAGACAGAAAATGTAATGGTCATTGAATAGTAGCAAGTATACCTAGAGATTATTGTCTTGAAATTTCAAAACTATTTCGTCATTCGACGGAAAATTAACATTGGTTGCCCCCACCCCCTTCCACCTCTCTCTCTCTCTCTCTCTCTCTCTCTCCCTGAATGTGCAGGTCATAGATACGTTCTTGATGCCTTCATTCATCTTACTGTCACCAGACTGTCCAGTTCCAAGGAATAAAACCACATACATGTTAAGACTGGTGGCTACTACCAAGGTCAGAACCAGTTATATGTAAAATAAAATGATTATTCTTTCTGTTACAGTTAAAAACAATCTTCACTAGCGTGACTCCCACACATGAATACAAGGCACCCCACTCATGTGACAACTAGAAAAATGCAGAACCAGCAAATACAATTAGATTACATTAGATAAGTACTTTAAATTGTTCCGAAGATAATATTACAGGCCAGTCAACACGCAACGATCTGTCTGCTCAGATATCTATGCATGTGTTACAGTGGAAGTGGAATATTAGGGAAGGTAAACCTTCCCTAATGAATGTACACTATCACTAAAATGATCAGTGAGAGCTTACCATAAAATGAAAAAAAAACACATCTACTAATGAAGGTGTACCATCACTATACTCGGCTAGGCAAAATACAGTAGCATATTATCCACTAGCGAAGGTATACCATCACTGCTCCCAAGTTATTAACGCTGCGTCCAACAATGACACCACGCATCAGCATGAGTGTAATTGTCGTCTGCTCGTTTTTGTTATGTTATACAGCAGTGCAGTTATGGTTGACAGTAGTGCAGTTATGATTCACATCAGTGCAGCTATGGCTGAATCAGTGAACTTCAACGAACATCTTAGAGTGAAACGGGGAAATCTCAGTTATAATTCTTTCTTCATGGACAGAGAAAAGTACGAGTCACTTATCAGATAGGCTAAATCACTAAAATCTGGTAGGCAATGAGTGCAAGTTCTTAAAGAGATATGAAGTGCTGGAAGTGAATGGAGTAACCAAGTTAATACAGCCTGTAACTGAAGACTGTAAGACTAAATACGGTGTTTATGATGAAGAACTGTATGTTATCCTGCATGACACTCATGTAATGACTGGGCATGGTGGACATGACCGAATGATGAAATGCTTGAAGTCAAAGTTCTGTAATATAACATACAGAGATAGCCAAATTTATTTTAGTTTGTGTGAGCCTTGTTTACAAAAGCAAAAAGGTCAGAAAAAAGGAATAGTAGTGAAGCCAATACTATTCAAGAAGCTCAATTGCAGATGTCAAGTTGATGTCATTGACTTCCAATCGCAACCAGGTGGAGATTACAAATTCGTAATGGATTATGAGGACCACCTCACTAAATTCGTTGTTCTCAGGCCACTGGGGTCCAAAACAGCTGAAGAGGTATGTGATAGCATTACTGACATTATCATCTTGGGGTTGACATTTTTACATTGTTAGGCATCCCCTCAATACTGCAGTCTGACAATGGTAGAGAGTTCGTCAACAAAATAATGAGCAGCTTAACTGAACTATGGCCCAATTTTAAGATTGTACTCGGTAAACCTAGACACAGTCAGAGCCAAGGCAGCGTAGACATAGAAAATATGCTAACTACATGGACACTAGAGATGGGCAAAACTGTTCTTTTCAGAGATTGGATCAGAACTGTTCACTCCCTGAAATGAATTAGCTCTTTTTCATGACTCACCACTCATTTACAATATAAAATAAATGGAAGGCACATTGCCCTTTAAACTTGGTTTATTCCAGTACTACACCTGTATTTTGATCTTATTTGATCCTATTTTGAAGTAACACAGATAATGAGTAAGAATTTTGTATTGTTTATTGAAATTTCCACGATATGACCAAGTTTTTGATTATTGATTTATTTTGCACTATCGTGGTTTTTTGGGTGATCGGAAAATGTTGTAACTTGAGATTTACATTAACAATATATTTGGCTATAATGTATTAAAATTTCATTAACCTCATACAAATACATCGCAAGCCATATATTTTTAAAGTGAACGTTTCCTTCCGAAGACGCCTAAAATCGCAAAATCCGTAGCAGAATAAGAAAAAAATATATAAATTTGACTGTAAAACGAAAGTGCTGCATATAGCCTTACGCAGAATAAAACAAGGAAAATATTGGTGTATCACATTTTGCGATACGTTTATCGGTTCGCTCGTAATTAAAGCGTAAATTCGAGTGTCCATAATAAAAATCCTATGGTAAGAGGAGTCATCAGCAACCTAATCTAATCAGTTTAAACAAATAAAAATAAAATAAAAACGATTGATGTATACATAACATAATAATGTAATATACATAGCGGTATTACTACGAAGAACAATATCCAGTGGGGACGAACTCCGATGCAGAGGCGCTGAGTCGAGCAGGTCGAGCCGCGAGCTGTATTGCTGCATGAGCTGAGACCGCAGAGACCAGAGTGACACCTGAGTCGCTTTGCTCAACGCTCTGGCTAGAGTCGAGACGGTGGGGTGAGCGTCGAGCGGGCGAGTTCCGAGGGTGGGGGGAGCTCACCCGCTCGGAGCCAAATCGTCCGTTCCATTGCGAGCAGGTTTTTGCAAGTAGTTCCTATGTTATCCGCTAGGTGGCTCTCTGTCCTGTTGCTCGTATCAACTGCCCAGAGGGCAGGACGTGCGACTGAAACGATCGCCGACAGAGTGCGATGCGAAGTTAAGCTGCGCCAGACACTGCACGCGGCAGACGACGCACAGAGACGGCACGGCATATGTGAAACACAAAATCCAATGGGACACTGCACAATGCAGGCAGCCAAGGTAGAAGCAGGGCAGAGGCCGGCGCTGGCTGTGTTGTGTGGCGTGCAGTGTGCTCTGACCAGCAGACGCGCTGCTGATATGCTCCGTCTCTCTCTCTCTCTCTCTCTCTCTCTCTCTCTCTCTCTCTCTCTCTGCCGTGGGAAACGTTTGGAGCTACCGTTCTTTTTTTCTGAATCACTGATTGTTCACTCCTTTGAAAGATTAAACGCTATGAATTAGTTCAAGAGCGGATCCCCCATCTCTAATGGACACAGGAGCACACCATGGAGTGGAGGTGTGCATTAAGATTTGTGCAGCTAATAAAGAATAGCGCTGTACATTTTGGAATTAAAATATCCCTGTACCAAGTGATGTTTGGCTGCCTTCCCAAACATGGTTCGTCTTCAACTAGTTTACCTCCTGAAGCATCGATGAATCTTCACTCTGAGGATGAACTTGAAAATGTAATTAATCAAGTGAATGTTAGGAGTGAGACAGGGACTGAAACGTTGCAGCATAATGATCAAAATAAATCTCTATTGCAAGAGGATAACGTACCAACAGGAACAGAGGTTGAGAACAGAGAGAAAGAAAATATTCCTGACAGTAACGACTACTGCCCGACTGATTTAGACGAGACAACTCGTGCTATTGAAAAACAGAGAACTGAAGCATACAAGTGCTTAGAAGAACAAGTACAAAAAATGCGGCAGTGTTCAGATCGCTGCTTTCCAGCAGTGGAAAAGGCCCGTACTGTGAGAGTTCCAGTTCCGACTTCGATAGAGGAAGAGATGCTAGGTCAATCTTGGGTGTCGTTCTCGAGACAATGGCTGATGGCTTCTACTGCATCGGGACGAGAGATGGTGTACTGAGCCAAATATAAGCAATTTGATCCATGTGACGTGCTTTGCTCATGGTGTACATCGCCTTGATAAAGAAGTATGTTCCACGTATGTGAATGTAAATAAACTGATTTTATCCATAAAGAAAGTGTTTCTAAAGGCTTCTGCTCGCATCAAGACCTATAAAGAAAAACTACCAAATTTGCCTTTACCTCCCAAACCAGTGGTAGCTCGTTGGGGTACGTGGGTCGAAGCTATGTAGTTTTACAATGAACATTCCAAGGCCATTAGAGGGGTAGTAAACGACATCGATAGTGCAGAGGCTTTGGCAGTTTGCCAGTGCAAGGAAGCTTTTAATAATTCCAATATTAAAAAAGACGTTGCTGTGATTGGTACTCATTTACGCCAGATACCTGCAAGTATTAAAAAGCTTGAAACTCAAAGTTTGGCATTGAATGAATCTATTCAGTTAATATAAAATTTTTCTAGTGAACTCTTCATTGCTGGAGGTATTCCCAAGAAAACTTAAAGAAAAGTTTGAAAACATTTTAAACAATAACTTAGGCTTTGAACCCTTGTGCTAAATCGATAGTTTTATTAATGGGACAGGTACAGTTTTACCAGAAACAATGAGTGTCAGCATATCACCCAAATTCAAATACTACTGGGTTACCTCAGTTGATGTAGAACGATCCTTTTCTGCTTATAAAAACGTTTTGAGTGCTCAAAGACACAATCTTACTACCGAACATTTGGAACAGAAATTGGTTGCTTATGTTTACAATAGTAGATAAATGTAAAATAAATTGTAAATAATGCTTTGGTCCAATAATATGAATAAAAAGTTAATGCTGTTAAAAAAAATTCGTGATTGTATGTTGTTTTTTAAATAAAGCATTACGGAGTTTTTGAGCGTGCCCCTCTGCGTGCGATATATTTCGAAGTAGGTCCTGAGCATATAGATTGTTTCGCTGCGACACACTCGCATCACATCTGCTTGTTATCGACAACAATAGCAAAGAAGGAACGATTCTTGAAATACGGTATGCATCCACAATTTGCAAATTTTTAGAAAATAATCCCAGAATGGCGCCCTTCCTAACCTGTACCAGAAAGTATTCAGAAAATGATATCAGCTTTCTAAATGACCGATTTGTCGCGTGGCTGGCGTTCTTTCTCGTAATTGATACGCACAGGTTAGACTTTGAGATATAGTGCACGCAGTAGTTACCATGTTTCTTCATTGTTTGCCCTTGCATATTTCAACACTTTTCATGCATTTTTAAGCATTTTGATGCATATTTTAAGGTTTTTATAATGCATATAATCCGGTCTCTAGTTACGACGGTGAAGCTGGGTTCACACACGTAAGAAAAGAGTCACAGCTAGTGGCATACTGCAACAGCTTGAGAGAACTCTCTTTTTTTCACTAGCGCAACTTAAGAGATACAACTTTTGTCATGCTACAAAACGTTCAGTTCGACTGTATTACAACGCTTTTCTTCCACCACTGGCCCCTGGTGGCTATATTTCAAAACACTAACGTTCTGCTACACTGTCACAGCTATTGTGGAGCAATTGCTGCTGAACTCCATTCGATTTTAGTGCGTTTTCATTTCATTACTGAAAAAATTAAAAACAACGGTTGGCCGGTACATTTTCGTAGCTTCTGAAGAACAACAACCTATGTTTCAATTTTCTGTAAATTTGTGTGTGTGTGTGTGTGTGTGTGCAACACTTGCAAACCAATGATATACACCTATCCCACAAATTTGAAAGATTTTTAGATGAGTAAATAAATTAAGTTATATGCAGTCAAAAAAGAGAGTTGTATAAACTTTGTGATTTGTGAGGCAAAGCACTATATAAATCATTAATTGTTAATAGAAAATAGCCCCCAAGTATGATGTGGTAGCTGTTAAACTAAAAATTAGTTATTCGATATGCCTTCATCAACCAGTAGCCTACAATAAGGTTCTAAAATCTTAAAAAAGTAAGGTGTCTGCAGACGATATCTACACGCCAGGTGGTGGTTAGTTTGCCATAGCAGACGACATTTTCGCCTTAGAATGTTATTTCTTTTGCAACTGTGTTTGTGGTTCCTGTCTTATACCTGTGCGAAATCTATTTTCGAATCTACCATTTAACTCTTGTCACAGCTCTAATGCCATAACCTGCATTATAACGTTCATATACGCCCATAAATTTCGAAATATGCCATATTGAAAGCTGTGCAACAACACAGAATTTGTGGCGTCCTGTGTGAACGGTAGCTCACGATGCAACCACAGAAAGCCACAAGCTGTTGCACACGTTGGATATGTGTGGGTCCGGCTTATAACATTAATACCCATCCATGTAATTTCAGTTAACGCCATACGGAAAGCTGTGCTGCTACATAGAACTTGTGGCATCCTGTGTGAATGGCAGCTCATAGTGTCACTGCAGAATAGGGATGGGCTTAAACTGCGATTTACCGACATCACTGATTTCTGTGACTGCTGCTTTTCGATAACGAATTAACAACTTGTATCTCTCTGCTCTCCACCAATGCTATTTCTGCGACTTCTATGATTTTTGCGATTTACCACCGTAGATGATGTAGATGTTACTTTTTTATTAGTCGCATGTAAGAAGTGAACTGTGTCAATACAACCAAGAAACATGTTCTCGCTTGTAAACGTGATTACTTGTCAGGACCTAAGGTTAACCTTTCAGTATCCGAACTGACAAAAACTTATGTAAGATTGTATTGTTAATATTTGCGACGATTCTTCCTCAGTTGTCACATAATATACGAAAGTTATGCTTGATCACAGAAAAAATTTCGTCTCAGCAAAACAGTTAGTAGTGAGTATGTTTTATATTTGTTCTCCCTTTGGCTTTAATTTTGTATTAAGGACTAAGAGAGAAAGTATTAAAACTGTGTGCTGAGACATAACACAAGTTACCACACAGTAAGAGTTGACGGTTAGAATACAGATTCTCACCTCATTATAATATTCACAGGTATCTGAACCACATTTTCAGTCACTCAGTATAGTGGTAATTCAAAATATCATAGAGAGCAGAACTGTAGAAGATGCCACACAGTCTTTAGACCGTCTTCATCAGTAGTGAGCTTAGTTTCTAAGTGAGATCGTGTATGCAAAATGTGAAATCTCCCCACACTCAGATGTTCTCATTTCTGGAAATATTAACAATTGTAGAACTCGAATAAAATGGCTAGTAATTAATAGGAACAAAAACATTTAATAATCCTCATTGGTTTTCCAAACGCAGTTCCCATTTCGATTACTGGTTGCTCTATGTATCTATGCAAATCTAGCAGAGATAATCATGGAGATTCAAGACAACTCTTGAAGAACTCAGCTTAAAAGAGCAATAACTGAAAAAAAAAGTGTGCAAAATGAGTACTGGAACAGTGTTTCATTGAAGACATTACATGATTTGAAAGGGATCATAAGTAAATGTGAAATTCGTTGTGAGTGAATAATGAAAATCTCATTCACCCCTTTTTTTTAAGCCATCCCATACCACAACATCTTCAGCCATGTAGTTATTGATAAATATTTGCTAGAATGCGATATTTGTCCATCTGTTCCTCCCACGCTGAAACAGTGGTTGTGGTGACCTGTACTATCTTGGTTAGGTTGAAAGGCGCATGTTATAAGGTTGACAGTGTGCAAGTGAAAACATTATTGCAGTACTGACATTAGAGTTAAAAGTTGACATCGGGAATAGTTTTAATGCAATATTTTAAAATACGCACAAAAGTTTAACAGTGTATTGTACTGTCAGAAAAAATCATCTTTCTTGTGAATATAGTTATTAAACATTTGCTAAAAATTACATAGTAGACCCCAGATTGCATTTCTAGTAGTTCATGTACGATAATTGGTAATATGCATCAAAATACTAATTGGAGCCTTGCCCATTATCTAGTGTATTCTGAATTTACCCTACAGCTATAGTTTTTTTAATAAGTGTGTTTAAATACTTCACGAAAATCCAGATTACACTGTAGGTATATCTACTAGCACAACCTTTTTTTTTTATTTCAATCACCTCACCCCATATGGGTGGGAGTTGGGCTGTCAGTGGTTCAATTCTCTGACCTTCAGCCAAGCGAGGTACAAAAATTGTAACGAGAACATACAAACAAAATTTGTGGCTGTTTTCTATTTTCAAGTAAAAATCAAAGACGAGTAGTTAAAAAACGGAAATATATACATTTTGAAAACATATCACAGAAGGGTAAAAATATTCTGATAAAACACTGAAGAACTGCACATTAAGTGAATATCTGAAGGATCTGTACAAGGGATATAAGTATTACTGGAGGAGAGAGCGAGTTCCATAGGTTTCAGGAGCGTGGGTAGAAAGATAGGGGTCTGATAGGTAGGAAAGAAGAATGGAGATGAGAGGTAGGAATTGAGGTGTATAGTGAAAAATACAGTTGGTGGGAAAGATAGAGAGTGAGGAGTAGTGTGTTGTGTGCTTAGGACATTATTTTCAGTAGGAAAGGAATGGGGATAGATGGGGGGGGGGAGCTCTGATGAGAAATGGGATACGTGGGGAACAGCTAAAATTGGTAGGATGGATAAATATTGTGGTGAATCTCATTTTCTGGGAGAGGAAGTTGGTTAAAGTTACATTAGGTATGACGTGGAGTGTTTGTAGGTCTAGGGACATAGGGATATGTTTGTGATGGTGTGGCAGCATATTAGGTTTGGTGATGAGAGGGGAGACAATGGGGTGATTGGAATCTAGTTTGCAAACAGTATAGGGGGTGTAGAAGTGTTCGATGTGGGTGAGAAGGGGTGGGACTTTGATGAGATCGTAGAGAATCCAGGTGTGGAAGGTAAACAGATGTGGAAAGCAAGGCAGAGTGCATGATGTTTGAGGATTTGGAGGAACTTATAGAACTTTGGTGCATGCAATATTTGAACAGCAGAGGATGGGCCATATCAGGAATTTTTAAGTGTGGAGAACACTGGAGGGGTGTAATCGCCAAATTTGGTCTGTTGGTAGGAAGAAGGAGATGGTGCTTCACCCTAGAATTATTGCCTGGATTTTGGAGGGGTTGATTTTGAGGAGCCACTGGTTAAACCAGGAGGTAAATTATTGAGGCAGGGTTGGAGGGATCGTTGGGATATCAGGAATGAAGGGTAGAGAGTGACGAAGGTGGTGTCATCAGCATACTGAAGGAAGTGGACTGGGTGGGGCGGGGGGGGGGGGGTTGGGCAAATTGGCAGTGCAGAGGAGATAAAGGGGAGTAGAGAGAATGGAGCCTTGGGGCACTCCTGCAGAGTGATGGAAGGTACAGGAATTGGTATTGTTAACAGTGACAGGGGGTGGGCTATTAGATAGAAAGGCGGCAGTAAGGTAGACATAGTTAACTGGAAGTGCATATGTCAGAAATTTGAAAATGAGACTGGATTGTCATACATGATCATAGGCTTTCTCTAGGACAAGCAGAACCTTTATTTGGCATTCACATTCGTTTGCTGCACCAATTCTGAAACAAGTATACAAGTTTTCGTAGAGTAAATTATCTTCTGGGTTCATTTCTTGGACAATAACTATGTTATACATCCATACTGTGAGCTACAAGGTTCTAGGAACGAATTACGAACGTCGTTCAACTGAAAGCACATTGTACCGAATTTTAACTGTGGTTTTTAGTTGCTACTTGCGACTTCTAGTTGCAACACATTCTAATACATACAGTCATGACACTCACTGGTGAAAAAATTGTTACCATTTGACAGCTAGAGTGACATTATCGCTCCAAGTGGTGAGGAAGCAGGCGGCCATTTGCATTGTAAGGACACTGTTTTTAATTCTTTTTGTACGTAATTAATGACATAGTGGTTATATGTTCGCATACCATGGATTAGTAAAGTACGAAGAGTCATGAATTGTCGGGAAATAAATGTAAAAAGAGCGGAATCTCACTGATTCGATGACAAGCTACAACTTATTCATGAACATATTCGAAAGTTCGAATATGTATATAACTGCAGCTCGCTCCGCTGAAAACAAAACTATATAAACGCATATTTCATGTATGAGGAGCACATACTAGTGTTGTTGCCTGTTCTTATCACGATAGGTACTTTTATTGACATTTAAATTTTTTTTGTGAAGTCTGATGATTTGCCCATTCTTACACATGACTCGAGTTTCTAATAAGTGAATTTTTTGTAAGTGTAATTACGTTTACTTCAAAAAGGAATATGTTGAAGATTCTTGCCATTGTTGACCCAGATGCAGCAACAATTCTGGAATTTTTTTGTATGTCAGTCCTTCTGATTGAAGCTTTGAGTGACTTCAGCCATTCAGTTATGTAATTAAATGTCCCACCTGCAGCCATCCCTTCGATGTTATTCATTATATAGCTACCAGTTTCCGTGATTTAGCACATCTTCATGCTGTAAATTACGCAAAGGGCGTGAGCTCTATGGTATACAAGATTTCATCAGTGGCCAACATCTATGAACTGTACATAATGTGAAGGACAATCAAACAATTTAAAATCTAAGATGGTAAACTTTTATGGAAATTGAGTTAAAGTCCAAATCTTCAATAGCTGTTCATTGTATTTCCATTGTATGTTGACCGGTTTCATTCCCAGGAGGTATATCTTCCAGTCATATGAAACTAATACCTCATGTGCAATGAATTCCAAGGTACAAATGGGCATGAAAACATGTCACTCCTCAGTAAAACTCTGGATGAAATGGTAGATGGGCATTCGATTTGAAGCATTCCCATCTATTGTTTCCGTGGCATATGAAATATTAGTTTTATATGACCTGAAGATATATCTCCAGGGTATGAAACCAGTCGTCATACAGTGAAAAGGCAATAAACAACTGTTGCTGATTTGAACTTTCACTCAGTTTTAATTTAGACTAATTTACCATATCTGATTTTAAATTGTTTCAGTGTTCTTCACATTATTTACAAGTTTTTTTTAGCTTGGCTGTGCGATTTATATGGTTATTTATGAACTGGTTCATGTAGACAACAGTAACAATGATGTGTTTGCAACATCAAGTTGATGTTGTAGACACAACGTTTTTGTTATAGTAGTCTATGGAAACCAGTTCACAGATATTGGGAACTGATGGAATCTTGTGTACGATTGGCGTTCACTCCCCCAGCATCATTTATGGCCTGAAGGTGCTGTATTGAATCACTGTAACAGTTAGCTATCGAAAGGATGGCTGCAGGTATTCCATTTTATTAAAATTGTGGACTTGGTTTCATCTGTGTTGGAAAATAAACTTATTCCTTTTATCACGCCTCTGTAGTTTTCCCTTCAGGTACAGATGTTTTGGGAGATTTGGCATGATGGACAGTGCAGGTATTACATTCCATTCAGGTTTCCTACGTTCCACATTCTCAAATTTGGCAGAAAGTGTAGAGCACAAAACATTGCATTGTTGGGTAGATATATGGCGTCTTTCTGCAAAGGATCAGGTCTTTTGGTTCTTACTGACAAATTTTAGCTATTAAAGGAAAACGACATGCTTCAGTAAATATCTATACGCTAAAACAGAATCGAAAATAAAGTGACTTGTAAGGTACCGTTTTATATCTCCCAAAGTCATTAGGGAATTAGAGAATGACAAATGTGGTGCCTTTTGTTTAGTTATTGTCGATTTTTACGGCACTGCCTACGCTATCTATTGTAATAACGATGTTACAAATCGATATAAACTACAGTATTCATGTGATTCTTCAGGCTTTCTCAGCGATCTGTTGGCATGTTGAATAATAGGGATCTCTGACGGGTGTTCGTGTCGTTCTCGCACGATATTTCGACGGCACAACTCGCTGTCTTCTTCAGTTGCTACCCAAGAATCGTCCTTGGGTGGCGAGAGTCCAGTATTTATGCCTGGATGCTCCGTAATCGGTCCGCGCCGTGTCAAGTGCTCTTTCCGCGGTCCGCGCTCGCCAGGCACTTCAAACGGTCCTCTCTGGTCGCCAGTGTTCCGACTGCCGTCCGCTCCCGGCTCGGCCGCCCTCTGGAGTCATTCTCGTTACCTGAGGTGTGTCAAATTCGACCTGCAATGTCTAGTGTTCTGTCTCATGTCTGTTTCCTCGGTCTGTTTCTTTCGAAATCTCGAAGTGTCCTACGTTGAGTTTTCAGAAGCTCAAGAACTGGATCCCAGGCGGTACTGAGTTGGTATCCAGTGTCACAGTTGATGAGATTTTCTTTGACCTTTATCTCGTTGGATTGTTTTATGTCAGTGTCCCAGTATCTTGGGGTCTATGCAGTAATCTTGGTGTCACTGCAGTTAACCGAGTGACCAAGTTCTAGACAGTGCTCCACTATGGCTGATTTTGTTGTCTGTCTGAGTCTGGTGTGCCTCTGGTGTTCTTTACACCTGATGTCCACAGTCCTGTTGGTCTGGTCGATGAATGACATCCCACATTGGTAAATACCTGGCTTGCATAGCCTCAGGCGAGATCACAAAGGTGTCATCCACATGACTCACTTCATCTTGTGGGAGAGAAGTTGGGTGGGGCTTTCCTCGACTTCTTCAGACATGTACTAACCTGAACGTACTTCCCACATTGAGGTCAATTTTATGTGCGAACGGAAAGGGAGGGGGGGTGGGGGTGGGAGCGATGAGCAGCCCTGTATCACCAGTGGTGACGAACCTCTTTATGAAAAGGTTTGAAGAGGAGGCACTTACATCAACCACATATCAACCACCCAAGTGCTTCTTCAGGTATGTTTACGATACCTTTGTTACCTGGCTACATGGTAGAGAGAAGCTAGATGATTTTCTGGAACATCGGAACTCAAGCCATCTCAGTATAAAATTCATGATGGAACTGGAGGAGGATGGACAACTCCCAATCCTGGATGTACTAGTCAAGAGGAAGGCAGATGGCACATTTGAGCACAGTGTGTATCACAGACCTACTTACACTGACTTATACTGGCAAGCTGATAGCTGCCACCATTGGACACAGAAGAACGGAATGCTCAAAACTCTAGTTTGGCTACGGAAATAGAACACTTAAAATCGGTGTTCAGCAAAAATGGGTTTTCCTCTAGAGATATCCAGAAGGCTCTTCAACCTGCCAGTCAGCCAAAGGATCCTGAAGAAGAACCAGAAGAAGTGACAAAGATGGCATACCTGCACTATGCTGGACCAGTCTCTGCCATGATCAACAGAATTCTCATGAAACGTGTCATGGAGAGCGTATTCTGTCGAACCACTAAAATTGGGACGATGCTGGGGAATGTAAAGGATGACCTGGGGCTACATAAGCCAGGTATTTACAACATCCCAGGCCAGTGTGGTATGTCATACATCGGCCAGATCATGAAGGCTGTGGACATCAGGTTTAAAGAACACCACAGGCACACCAGACTCAGACAGGCAACAAAATCAGCCATAGTGGAGCACAGTCTAGAACTTGATCTCTCGATTAACTACAAGGACACCAAGATTACCAAACAGACCCCAAGATACTGGGCCAGTGTCATAAAAGAATCCATCGAGATAAAGGTCACGGAGAATCTCATCAACTTTGGCACTGGATACCAGCTCAGCTCTGAGCTTGAGCTTCTAAAAACTCAATGTAGGACACTTCGAGATTTTGGAAAGAAACGGAAGTGCGGACCGAGAAAACAGCCATGAGACGGAGCACAAGACATACAGGTCTGATTTGACAGACCTCAGATGACGATCACAGCCCCAGAGGATGGCCGAACTGGGAGCAGACGGCTGTTGAACACTAGCGACCAGAGAACACCTTTGGAGCCGCTCCTGGGGGCACAGACCGCGACGGAACATCCGATGCGGACCATGTACGGAAGGCCCAGCAAGAAACAAAAGTGGTGACCAAGTAAACAGCCACGTGACGGAGCACCAGACATTACACATTGGCTTTGAAACACCACAGATAATAACCTTTTTTTTTGCCGTATCGTGGTGTGTAGCTTTGACGAATCCAAGTGTATTTGTGTGTCGTTTGTATTTGTTTTGCTTTGGGATTCGTTTTTATTTACAAATCGTTGGAATTTGAGGCTGTGGTAGGAGCAATCAGGACTTTCAGCTCCAAACCATCCTCAATTGACGAGGCGTGGGAAAGGGGCGTGAGGTACTGTGCTGTGGGTGCTGTGGATGCCATTCCCCACTGCTTGATTTGACTTTGTTGCACCAGTCAGCAGCCAGGCGTGCGTTTTGCTCGCTATTGCCTGGACAGCCGCTGTGGTCGCACTGACAGCTGTCGGCAAGGCGCTGTTTGTCCCATCTGAGAGAGGCACATTTCTGGTAATGGGCGTCATACAAGCATAGGCATAGAGTTGGTCTGCATCTATGATCTCCTTTTTCATTGCTGTTTAGTTTCTTGCAGTTTTCTAAGATTTATAGATCTCAGTCTATCTGATTTAGGGTGACCGAACAGTCAACAGAGGGGGCAGGGGAGGGCTAGACTAACTACACTTTTGCTCTACACTAACACAGATCCTTAACATTACTTTTGACACACTGGTGTGCATGGTACAACTGAATTTACCCTAAATCAACATCAGGTGACACTTTCACTCATTGTTGATGTACTTTTTTGGGAAAAAGCAGATATACAGTCATGGGAAAACTTTGCTTTTGCACACTTTGGTTTATCTATACTTTCAGGATGGAATTTGTTGCTAGACAATTTTTGATTTTACATATTATACAACTATCTGTTTATGGTTCTTTAATAACCGAATCTATTGGATTTTGAATAATGAGGCATGGCACCCTCTGTCTATGCCATGTCCTAGGTCTTACTATACTTATGTCTCTTAACTGTCTACAGTCATTTCGCATGATTTCTAGTTTATTATACAGTGCATTTACACTGCAGTGGTGCAGAAGACTGTGTTGTCCGCAAATTGGGCAATTCTGGCATGCAACGACAGGGAATAACATTTGTGTAAACGTTGAACAAGATGGGTTATAAAATAGACCCCTGGGGGATGACAGCCCTCACGGGCTTTATTGATGAGCGTTTTCCATCTACCTCAATGAGGAATGTCCGATCTGTCAGAAAACTGTCTGTCAGTTTTGTGTACACATAGGGGATAGTGGTGTGGTGTTTGATTTTGAAAACTAAATTCTCATGTCATACCTTGTCATTAGCCTTTTCCCTATTCGAGGAATACTGCTGCTGTTGAGTTTGTGAAGTTGAAGTTGCGTGTTGTGTATTCAATGAGTTGTAGGATTTGTAGCTCCGCAGAGATTTTCTGGAACCCGAATTATACCTGTCTAATAGTTTCGTCGTTTGTGAGACATTTATTGCCGGCCGGAGTGGCTGTGCGGTTCTAGGCGCTACAGTCTGGAACCGCGCGACCGCTACGGTCGCTGGTTCGAATCCTACCTCGGGCATGGATGTGTGTGATGTCCTTAGGTTAGTTAGGTTTAAGTAGTTCTAAGTTCTAGGGGACTGATGACCTTAGAAGTTAAGTCCCATAGTGCTCAGAGCCATTTGAACCATTTGAGACATTTATTGATTCTGTCCAAAAGTACTCTTTCGAGCGTTTTCCCCATTGTGGAGAGTAGGCTGATCGGGCTATGGTTTTCTGGTAGTTTTGGGTCTTTCCCTGCCTTTGGGATCGTAATAACCTTTGCTGCCTTGCAGGCCACACTGAAGTTTTATAGCAGCATGCAACTATTGATAATTGATGTTAAAATGACTATCGGTTTCCGAGAGATATTTCTCGAGTGTATGTATGAAATTTTGTCTAGTCCTGGTGCGGATCTACCTTCCCTGCAGGCTAATATTTTATTTATTCGTGATGGCATTGTAAGTTCTGGTACTGTTTGTGTAGGTGTGTTTTGAAGGTTTTGTAATGGTTGTGTGATGTTTTTTTCCTCAAGCCCCTCTGCAGCTGCGAGGTCGATTTGTTGTAGTGTGCTTTGCTCCTCGTATATGTCCACAAACAGTGCGGCTTTTGACAACGCATCAAACACACATCGCCCTTTTTGCTGGACGCTGCTGTCGAATGGTTCTGATTAGTTGCCATTCATCCTGGGATTGGAGGCAGAAGGTCTCCATCTTGACTTTCCAGGTCTCCGGGCGCCATTCCTCTAACCGTTTCTCGACTTAACGATATTAGATTAGATTAGTTTTTCGTTCCATAGATCTGTGCTGAGGAGATCCTCATGGATGTGGAACATGTCAAATTTCTTTTGTTTTTAAGCTGAAATAACAATACTAATAGTATGAATATATACAATACAACATTTGTTTCTATTAAAAAATTCGTCAATGGAGAAGAAGGAGTTGGGCACTAGTAAGTCTTTCAGGCTCCATTTAAACTGATCTTTATTTGTAACTAAATTTTTTATGTTTGCTGGCAAATTATTGAAGATGAGTGTTCCTGAGTAGTGGACCCCTTTTTGAACTAAAGTAAGTGATTTTAAGTCCTTGTGCAGATCATTTTGTTCCTGGTATTGTATGTATGAACTGAGCTGTTTGTTGGAAAAAGAGATATATTATTTAGGACAAATTTCATTAAGGAGTAAATATACTGAGAGTCTGTAGTTAGTATACCCAGTTCTTTGAAGAGGTTTCTACAGGACGTCCGTGAATTTACTCCACAAGTAATACATATTACGCGCTTTTGAACTATGAAAACTTTTGTTTGACTTGAAGATTTACCCCAAAATATTATACCATATGACAGTATAGAATGAAAGTATGCAAAGTATGCAAGCTTTTTCATTATTATGTCGCCTATGTTATCTAACACTCGAATTGCAAATACAGATTTGTCAAGGCATTTCTGCAGTTCTGTGGTGTGCTCTTCCAACTGAATTTATTATCAAGTTGTGATCCCAGGAATTTAAGACTGTCACCTCTTCTATCTTCTCTTCTTCATACTTTATGCGTATGCTGGGTGGAAACTTCTTACAGGTTCTGAATTGCATATAGTGAGTCTTTTCGAAGTTTAATGTCAGTGAGTTGGCTTTAAACCATTTATTAATATCCACGAAAATATCATTAGCAGATCTTTCTAGAACTACACTTGATATACTATTTATTGCAATACTTGTGTCATCTGCAAAAACAAAACGAACTCTGCTTCTGGCAGTGTAACTGATGAGATGTCATTAATGTACACAAGAAAAAGCAATGGCCCTAAGATTGATCCTTGTGGGACACCACATGTAATTTCTTCCCATTCTGATGATGACTGATGACTTAATTTACTAGTCCCTTGCACTGTCACCCTTTGTTTCCTGTTAGAGAGGTATGACTTGAACCATTTTGCAGCACTGCCCGTGACACTATAGAATTCTAATTTATTTAAAAGGATGTTGTGGTTCACACAATCAAATGGCTTTGACAAATCACAGAAAATACCTGCTGCTTGTAATTTGTTATTTAATGAATCAATAACATTTTCACTGAAGGTGTAAATAGCCTTCTCGATATCAGAACCCTTCCGAAATCCAAACTGTGTTCTTGATAATACGTAATTTGTGGTCAGATGGTTGAGAAGCTGACTGTACACTACTTTTTCTAAAATTTTTGAGATTTAAAGGCAACATTACTAACTGCAGTAAATGTTTACTGGAAGATTGCATTAGAAAATCTGTATTAAAGTCACCAGCAATCAAAATTTCTTTGTTTCTTCCTGTTAAATAACCCAAACAGCTTCTAGATGATTTATGAATAGATTGTAAGTTCCTGCAGGTGCTCAGTAAATAGTTACTATTATATAGGATCTGTTATGGAACTCTACTTCTGTTGCACATGCTTCTAGATGTTCCTCTAAACAATGTTCTTGAATTTATGGCAGTTGTTAATAAATGTGGCAACTCCTCCCCCTTCCATATATACTCTGCTTTAGTAGAAAGCTAGCTTAAATCCTGAAATGTATAACATATCTATATCAGTGGTCACTTGATGTTCAGAGAGGCAGATTATGTCAAATTGGTTATGTGAATTCATTTCAGCAATACAGATGAGTAGTTCATCAACTTTATTTCTGAGTCTCCGAATGTTCTGGTGTAATAAAGATAACTGATACTGCATACAAATGGGATTATAACTGCTTTGACGAAGATGAACTGGCAGTTTCTGATTACTTTCTGTTAATCATTGTTTAAATGGAGGCTGTACGCTAAAATCTGACTCCTGTTCATCTGTTTTCTCAAACTGAGACTCCTGTTCATCTGTTTTCATCTGGTATTATACCACTTGTGACAGTGTCCCCCCTTAAGTTTTCTGCAATCAACCCAGGTAGTTTACCCTTCCCTTTCCTATTGAGGTGAAGGTCATGCCTGGTGAAGTCCCACCTATCGATAGCATCCACAGGAATCAAACCAATATGGGACCCTATATCCGTCCTAAGCAGCCACTCCAAATTCACCCTCCTGACGGAAGAGTTCAAATGAGGCCGATCATAGAGTCTCAACACAGACACAAACCCCACACTCATATGCTTCGTTGCTGATGCTATCTTCACCAGGTGCTCTATTGAATATTCAGAGTCTCTGTCACTGCTATTTCCCGGACCACCCACTATAACCACAGCATCCTCCTTTATGAAATCCTTGCATAAAGAACCTACATCCTTTGTTATCTGACCCAGATCTGTACTAGGCTTGAAAAAGTTTGTGACCTGGTACTCTGGACCTAGATTTTCCTGCAGTAGTTGGCCAACACCTCTACCATGGGAGCTACCTAACAACAGAACTTTCTTTCTCTTTACAAATTTCCCTACCTTTTTCAAGTCCTTGAAAGCTTGTTGTGCCCTTTCTACAGCTTCAGCTACATGAGGCTCAACCGATTCTGAGGCAACAGGTCAAATCTATTTTCAAGATTTATGACAAAGCCGTCTGATGCTCTCCTTTGCCTGTTCCCCCTATTACCTGTTGCCACTTCCCACCTCTGTTCACCCTTCTCCCTCTTTAACCTGTCCAGATCCTCCCTTTCCTTGTGTAAGCCAGCTTGAAGAGCTGCAATTTTCCCTTCCTGTTCTAGTATTTCCCTATCTCTACTGCAAATCCTACAATACCACTGGTGAGCCTCATTTATGTCCCCGTTCCCCACGCCACTACATTCGCCCCAATGAAAGAAACTACAGCACCCATCACATCACACCCCGGAACCAACGATCCTATGGCATGTCACACACTTTTCACTCGTACTGAAAACAGAAATCTTATAAACTCATTCAAGTACTGACTAAAACGTAAAAAAAGGACCCTAGAAACTATTCAGGGAGATTTAAATAAATTGAAAGAGTAATGAATAAAAAAAACTGGTGATTACATATAAGTCACTGTTTACTTTCGATACGCACGCGTGAAATTAAGCCTGAAAACCGTGCTATAGGCGCGAGAAGGAAAATAAACTTCTTTCTCCGTTTAATCTTCTTTAACACTTCACTAACACTTCCACTAATGTAACAACACTTATATTATATTTATACTGTGGTGCGCGTACTGTAAGACCTTCGGTACACACACCATCAGATTATTTGACTTGTCGCTCTAACGAAGTAGGCGAGTGTCAGTAATACACTGCTGGAAATTGAAATAAGAACACCGTGAATTCATTGTCCCAGGAAGGGGAAACTTTATTGACACATTCCTGGGGTCAGATACATCACATGATCACACTGACAGAACCACAGGCACATAGACACAGGCAACAGAGCATGCACAATGTCGGCACTAGTACAGTGTATATCCACCTTTCGCAGCAATGCAGGCTGCTATTCTCCCATGGAGACGATCGTAGAGATGCTGGATGTAGTCCTGTGGAATGGCTTGCCATGCCATTTCCACCTGGCGCCTCAGTTGGACCAGCGTTCGTGCTGGACGTGCAGACCGCGTGAGACGACGCTTCATCCAGTCCCAAACATGCTCAATGGGGGACAGATCCGGAGATCTTGCTGGCCAGGGTAGTTGACTTACACCTTCTAGAGCACGTTGGGTGGCACGGGATACATGCGGACGTGCATTGTCCTGTTGGAACAGCAAGTTCCCTTGCCGGTCTAGGAATGGTAGAACGATGGGTTCGATGACGGTTTGGATGTACCGTGCACTATTCAGTGTCCCCTCGACGATCACCAGTGGTGTACGGCCAGTGTAGGAGATCGCTCCCCACACCATGACGCCGGGTGTTGGCCCTGTGTGCCTCGGTCGTATGCAGTCCTGATTGTGGCGCTCACCTGCACGGCGCCAAACACGCATACGACCATCATTGGCACCAAGGCAGAAGCGACTCTCATCGCTGAAGACGACACGTCTCCATTCGTCCCTCCATTCACGCCTGTCGCGACACCACTGGAGGCGGGCTGCACGATGTTGGGGCGTGAGCGGAAGACGGCCTAACGGTGTGCGGGACCGTAGCCCAGCTTCATGGAGACGGTTGCGAATGGTCCTCGCCGATACCCCAGGAGCAACAGTGTCCCTAATTTGCTGGGAAGTGGCGGTGCGGTCCCCCACGGCACTGCGTAGGATCCTACGGTCTTGGCGTGCATCCGTGCGTCGCTGCGGTCCGGTCCCAGGTCGACGGGCACGTGCACCTTCCGCCGACCACTGGCGACAACATCGATGTACTGTGGAGACCTCACGCCCCACGTGTTGAGCAATTCGACGGTACGTCCACCCGGCCTCCCGCATGCCCACTATACGCCCTCGCTCAGAGTCCGTCAACTGCACATACGGGTCACGTCCACGCTGTCGCGGCATGCTACCAGTGTTAAAGACTGCGATGGAGCTCCGTATGCCACGGCAAACTGGCTGACACTGACGGCGGCGGTGCACAAATGCTGCGCAGCTAGCGCCATTCGACGGCCAACACCGCGGTTCCTGGTGTGTCCGCTGTGCCGTGCGTGTGATCATTGCTTGTACAGCCCTCTCGCAGTGTCCGGAGCAAGTATGGTGGGTCTGACACACCGGTGTCAATGTGTTCTTTTTTCCATTTCCAGGAGTGTATATCTCGTGGTCTTATCGTGGCGTGTTTATCTTCTGCCGTTAGGTCAGACAATAGAAATGCCACTTGCACGCTTATAGTAGCAGATTGACGGTGACAAACTTTAAACAGAACTTGATTAATTTTCACACACATTTATTAAAAGAATAAAAAGCATAGAAATAACTTAACTTGGTTCTGGATGCTATTTACAATTGACAATCTGAAGTTCCTTTGGTGTTGTTACGTTAATCTTATTCTCACATATCTCTGATACTCGACAAAAGTGTCTATATATTTATCTTCATGGCTGTGTGTAGGAATATGGTAATCTTATTAGGCACAGACTGAAACTCGACTACAGACTAATTCAGACAAATGCACACTGACTAATCGGAGGTCTGTACACTCGTTATAATACCTCGAGCGTTAAGGTATCACTGTGCGAGTGTGATCCGCGAGGAGAAAAGGTTCTACGTTAGCAGCAATGTCATTGGCTGCGTTACATATTTATACGCGGATCGGCGGAAGCTGAATTTGGTCCGTTTCTAAGATAGCGCCATCTCGTAGTGCGGAGATGGACGAGCGCTGCGCCTGCGCTGTTGTGCTTAGTGGGGCGCACTCTATTGGGAAAGTTGTGTACGCGCTGACTACGCGGAACTATGTACACACCATATACCAACTGGAAACGTTTACCTATAAGTTTAATTCAGTGCTTACTTAACGATTCGCGCGCGTGTAATTAGGCCTAGGATTCATGCTACATGCAAGAGAAAATTAAATACACTTCTTACCCCGTTTAATCTTATTTTATACTTCACTAACACTTCCTCAAATTTAACAACACTTAGATTATATTTATAACAACTGTAAACGTGTAAAACAGCTTAATAACAACGCTTTTTATAATTATTTATTGCAGCAAATACTCGAAGAGTCCGCGTGGGGGCAGTGTTGCCAACATGTTGAGTATGTTCATCTCCGTCCACGCATGCGGGTCTCTACTTCTCTGCCACACCCTTCTGTGCCTGTTTTTCTAGCACTGGAGTTCCCGCAGTAGCGAGGGCAGTTCTGATTCGTGTCGGTTCGACAGAACCGTCGTTATTTTGTTGCGTTTAACAGCCGCCTGTATCTTTTTTGTGAGGTATTCGACAGCATCGTCCAGCTTTTCCTCTGACAAAAGGTCTTGTGTAGGGTCAGTTGTGTCTGTTAGGACTCTGCGATATTGTTCCCATCCATCTGGATGTCTTTGATCGGAAATTTTGGGAGGGATTTTATCCTGCGGAACCTGACAAGTACAGGTTTGTAATCATATGTTATGTCTTGGATCGTGTCTAGCATGACGTCATCTCCGATGTTTTCGGTCAGCATCATGTCCAGGACATGCGATCTATGCGCTGCCGCGATCGGAATGTTTGTCGCGTCGTCAGGGCCATGGACGATGTAGTGGAAGGTGTGCTCCAGCTGCAGCAGCTTTGTGCCTTTGAATTTGTCGTGCGGGAATTTCACGCGCGATTTTCCGCGTTTAAATCCCCGCCGAGCGCAGCCCTTTCGAAGATTTCTCTCAGGTGTTCCTCCAGCAGCTGCCGGTTTGGAACTAGGTATACTGCCCCCACCGTCAGTTTGCCTCTTTCTGTGTTCAATGTCCTGCACTGGAGGCGCAAACACAACATCGTGCGGTATTGTTTGCTTTAGGAACACGGCTGTACCACCTCCACTTTGGTTTTGCCTACCGGTTCGGTATGCTGTCATGTTCCACAGTTTGAAAGTATTACAGGACTGGGGTGTCTTTCGGAAACTAACAGAATGTCCACATTGTCGTCTGATAGGAAAGTTTGTAATTCTACCTTTATGTTTTTTATACCATTTGCATTCCTTATGCAAAGTATTGTGTCTGTCATTTTTCTGCCTTGTTGCTCCATCTTTATGTGAACGCCCTGAGCAGACCCTGTAGTATGGTTTGTGCTTTTTCCGTCTTACCCGACGTCTGATGGTTAGCACTTTCTGTTTTCAGTATTGTTGAGACTATATTTAAGTCCTCCTCGAGGGCAAGGATTATGTTAATTGTTTCCCAAAGGGCGTCTACGAGCAGCCCCTTGTCGGTTTTGTTTTCTATGGCTGGGTGTTCCTGTGTTGTTTCTCTCGCCGATGTAACGTTTCTGTATGACTGTCTTACATTGTTATGCGTGATGTTTGTTTGTGGTGGTTTTTGTTTGTGGTGGTTTTATTTTTTCTGTGACTAGAGTGGCCGGCACGAAAGTAGAGTCCTCAAGGTCACGGCCGCTGCCTGCTGCCAGCATTAAAATGTAATATTGTCAATTCTGCATTAATTAACAACCGTTTTTCCTAAAAACCCGTACCGAAATTTAACTCCTGTTTTCATAGAAGGATTTACTACCTGTTTCGTAGTAAGGGCAATGCAGTTCATAAAATGACAAAATGTTGTGGTGCTTCTGTATCGCTGTATATATAAACAGTACAGTAACATCAGAACTGTCCCAGCACCTATTGTGATTCTCTCAGAAGAGCATAGAAATCCATGATACCGTCAAATATTTTGCAAAGAGCTAAAACGCAGATATGTATTACTTTACTATGACAAAGGATAATATCCGATGGCTAGAGAAATACAGGGTAATGTCCGTGATAAAATTGATTATCCTGGCCAGTCACTTCAATGCATGGTCTTCTCCCCCCACTTGGTTTTTAATTGAGAAACTGTAATGATGGACGAAATTTGTAATATAAGACAGGGACATTGCAGTAGCAGGAACGAGGTTTTTGTGTACCAAGCACATATTCCTTGCTGAGAATAATAGGCTTACAGCAAATTTAGATAAAACTTGGGTTTCACAAAACCCTTTCGAACATATATTTTGCTCGAATTCAGTGAAAATATTGGCTTCAAAATAACTATGATTACTTTTGTGTAGCGTATATTGGCGTTTTGAGTGATAGATGCAATGATGAAGAATATGTATTAGTTGTTGTTGTTGTGGTCTTCAATCCTGAGACTGGTTTGATGCAGCTCTCAATGCTAATCTATCCTGTGCAAGCTCCTTCATCTCCCAGTACCTACTGCAACCTACATCCTTCTGAATCTGCTTAGTGTATTCATCTCTTGGCCTCCCTCTACGATTTTTACCCTCCACGCTGCCCTCCAATGTTAAATTTGTGATCCCTTGATGCCTCAGGACATGTCCTACCAACCGATCCCTTCCTCTAGTCAAGTCGTGCCACAAACTCCTCTTCTCCCCAATCCTATTCAATACCTCCTCATTAGTTATGTGATCTACCCACCTAATCTTCAAAATTCTTCTGTAGCACCACATTTCGACAGCTGCTTTTCTCTTCTTGTCTAAACTATTTATCGTCCATGTTTCACTTCCATACATGGCTACACTCCATACAAATACCTTCAGAAACGATTTCCTGACACTTAAATCTACACACGATGTTAACAAATTTCTCTTCTTCAGAAACGCTTTCCTTGCCATTGCCAGTCTACATTTTATATCCTCTCTACTTCGACCATCATCAGTTATTTTGCTCCCCAAATAGCAAAACTCCTTTACTTCTTTAAGTGTCTCATTTCCTAATCTAATTCCCTCAGCATCACCCGATTTAATTCGACTACATTCCATTATCCTCGTTTTGCTTTTGTTGATGTTCATCTTATATCCTCCTTTCAAGACACTGTCCATTCCGTTCAACTGCTCTTCCAAGTCCTTTGCTGTCTCTGACAGAATTACAATGTCATCGGCGAACCTTTCTTCTCCATGGATTTTAATGCCTACTCCGAACTTTTCTTTTGTTTTCTTTACTGCTTGCTCAATACACAGATTGAATAACATCGGGGAGAGGCTACAACCCTGTCTCACTCCCTTCCCAACCACTGCTTCCCTTTCATGCCCTTCGACTCTTATAAGTGCCATCTTGTTTCTGTACAAACTGCAAATAGCCTTTCGCTCCCTGTATTTTACACCTGCCACCTCTAGAATTTGAAAGAGAGTATTCCAGTCAGCATTGTCAAAAGCTTGCTCTAAGTCTACAAATGCTAGAAACGTAGGTTCGCCTTTCCTTAACTTTCTTCTAAGATAAGTCGTAAGGTCAGTATTGTCTCACGTGTTCCAACATTTCTACGGAATCCGAACTGTTCTTCCCCGAGGTCGGCTTCTACCAGTTTTTCCATTCGTCTGTAACGAATTCGCGTTAGTATTTTCCATAATATTGTCCTCAAGTACGTCGTAATTTTCACATCTGTCAACACCTGCTTTCTTTGGGATTGGAATTATTATATTCTTCTTGAAGTCTGAGGGTATTTCGCCTGTCTCGTACATCTTGCTCACCAGATGGTAGTGTTTTGTCAGGACTGGCTCTCCCGAGGAATGTTGTCTACTCCCGGGGCCTTGTTTCGACTCAGGTCTTTCAGTGCTCTGTCAAACTCTTCACGCAGTATCGTATCTCCCATTTTATATTCATCTACATCCTCTTCCATTTCCATAATATTGTCCTCAAGTATGTCGCCCTTGTATAGACCCTCTATATACTCCTTCCACCTTTCTGCTTTCCCTTCTTTGCTTAGAACTGGGTTCCCATCTGAGCTCCTGATATTCATACAAGTGGCCCTCTTTTCTCCAAAGGTCTCTTTAATTTTCCTGTAGGCAGTATCTGTCTTACCCCTAGTGAGATAAGCCTCTACATCCTTACATTTGTCCTCTAGCCATGCCTTCTTAGCCATTTTGCACTTCCTCTCAATCTCATTTTTGAGACGTTTGTATTCCTTTTTGCCTGCTTCATTTACTGCATTTTTATATTTTCTCCCTTCATCAATTAAATTCAGTATTTCTTCTGCCACCCAAGGGTTTCTACTAGCCCTCGTCTTTTTACCTACTTGATCCTCTGCTGCCTTCACTACTTCATCCCTCAGAGCTACCCATTCTTCTTCTACTGTATTTCTTTCCCCCATTCCTGTCAATTGTTCCCTTATGCTCTCCCTGAAACTCTGTACAACCTCTGGTTTAGTCAGTTTATCCAGGTCCCATCTACTTAAATTCCCACCTTTTTGCAACTTCTTCAGTTTTAATCAACAGTTCATAACCAATAGATTGTGGTCAGAGTCCACATCTGCCCCTGGAAATGTCCTACAATTTAAATCCTGGTTCCGAAATCTGTCTTACCATTATATAATCTATCTGATACCTTCTAGTATCTCCGGGATTCTTCCATGGATACAACTTTCTTTTATGAATCTTGAACCAGGTGTTAGCTATGATTAAGTTATGCTCTGTGCAAAATTCTAACAGACGGCTTCCTCTTTCATTTCTTAGCCCGAATCCATATTCACTTACTTTGTTTTCTTCTCTCCCTTTTCCTACTGTCGAATTCCAATCACCGATGACTATTAAATTTTCGTCTCCCTTCACTACCTGAATAATTTCTTTTATCTCATCATACATTTCTTCAATTTCTTCGTCATCTGCAGAGCTAGTTGGCATATAAACTTGTACTACTGTAGTAGGCATGGGCTTCGTGTCTATCTTGGCTACTATAATACGTTCACTATGCTGTCTGTAGTAGCTTACCCGCACTCCTATTTTTTTATTCATTATTAAACCTACTCCTGCATTACCCCTATTTGATTTTGTATTTATAACCCTGTATTCACCTGACCAGAAGTCTTGTTCCTCCTGCCACCGAACTTCACTAATTCCTACTATACCTAACTTTAACCTATCCATTTCCCTTTTTAAATTTTCTAACCTACCTGCCCGATTAAGGCATCTCACATTCCACACTCCGATCCGTAGAACGCCAGTTTTCTTTCTCCTGAAAACGACGTCGTCTTGAGTAGTCCCCGCCCTGAGATCCGAATGGGGGACTATTTTACCTCCGGAATATTTTATCCAAGAGGACGCCATCATCATTTAACCATACAGTAAAGCTGCATGCCCTCGGGAAAAATTATGGCTGTAGTTTCCCCTTGCTTTCCGCCGTTCGCAGTACCACAACAGCAAGGCCGTTTTGGTTAATGTTACAATGCCAGATCAGTCAATCATCCAGACTGTTGCCCCTGCAACTACTGAAAAGGCTGCTGCCCCTCTTCAGGGAACACACGTTTGTCTGGCCTCTCAATAGATACCCCTCCGTTGTGGTTGCACCTACGGCACAGCTATCTGTATCATTGAGGCACGCAAGCCTCCCCACCAACGTAAGGTCCGTGGTTCATGGGGGGAGGATGTATTAGAAGCCAGTAAAATATTTTTGGGAAGTAGGGAATATTCTCGCTCATATTAAAGCGAGCCATCTGAACAAAACTCTTGGCGACAGCCTACAACGACTTGCGCGGGTCTGCGCACGGATTATCGTGGAAGTAATTTGCCTCTGTACCTGATACGATACAATAATGATCTTTGAAATGTTACCAAAAATAATTTTGTAGTTTTCTTAACAACTTTCTCGCAGAAGTTTCTTCACTTTCCTACATAACGAAAATTCATCAGCGACTACATTCTTCGATACACAGTCGGCACCTTTTCACACCTCTTATAATATTTTATCTCAGAATACTTTTACGTTTCCGAAATAAAAGACACAGTATATTCACCTGTAAACGTCGAGGATGTTCATATTTTTTTTTCGATTCAATTACATTAGTGATTCTGTCACTACCACAGGTTGAAGTACAAAATTAATTTCCTCCAAAATTTTTGTAATGTTAGTTTTCATTTTTTTTTCCTGGAAGCTAGTGAGAATTTTCTTTTGGAAAGTACTCCATCATATTCTAGACTAAAAATTGAATTGCCCAATATTTGTTTTTGAGTTCTTACGAACATTTACCGAGCGAGGTGGCGCAGTGGTTAGACACTGGACTCGCATTCGGGAGGACGACGGTTCAATCCCGCGTCCGACCATCCTGATTTAGGTTTTCCGTGATTTCCCTAAATCACTCCAGGCAAATGCCGGGATGGTTCCTCTGAAAGGGCACGGCCGACTTCCTTCCCCATCCTTCCCAAATCCGATGAGACCGATGACCTCGCTGTCTGGTCTCCTTCCCCAAAAAACGTCCCAACCCCCCCTCTTACGAACATTTGAAATTATCACTATAAAAAAACTGGGAAAACTGTAAGACGGCGAGATGACCTTGAAGCCCTATTTTCGTGCTAGCCACTATAGTGGTGTTACTTGCCTCCACGAGGAGCAGCAGCATGGTGTTGGTGTGTTAGTGTTTGCTGCCTCTGTTTCTTCGGCAATGTCTGGATGGACCTGTTGCTGCAGAGGGAGAAGTGGCCACTGTGGTCTTGTGTGTTTAGTGCGTGTGCCCTCTTTTTTGTGTGTGTCTGGTGTGCGTTACTCGGGTGGTGGCTTTTCTGCCCCACCCTGCCTGCTCACCATCTTTGCTGCTGTTTGGACTGTTTTTTGCATATAGCAGCTTGTCTGTGTTTGCATGTGTGTAATCTGGATGTGTTTCGAGCGTGTTCATGGGTTCTTGGGTGGAGTTTGTGGTAGCTCTGTCCCACTCGTGTTTCGCCAACTTTACGCTCTTTCCGTGTGTTTTGTCTTTGTGGTTTGTTTTTTGAGGGCTTATGCTGTAGGAGCTGTCTCCCTGTCGGCTGTCTGGCCTGATGATGTATTTTTGGTGCTCTGGGCAGCCATTCCGGGATGCCACATGGTCTTCTCCACATAGTACGCGTTTTGGTGACTCGTTTGGAGGTTTTTTGCAGTGTTTTGTGGTGTGTACACCCGCATATTTGACGCACCTGGCTGGCATGTTGCAATAGCTTGCCGTGTGCGTCAGGTGCTAGCAGCAGTGGCGCTGTGGCTGACCTGATTTGGATCTGTAATTTTCCACTGTCACTTCTGTACAAAGGTCGAACCACAGTTTATATATCCTCTCTCCACCTGAGCCTCCAGGGAGGGTGGCTTTATATGTTGGTTCCCCTATGAGCCTTCCCGACTTCGGCGCCCGTTTTTTAAACTAGTGAATGTAGGACGACCTAAAGCCTTCCTCTGTGAGGGCCCCTTTTAGGACCTCCTCCAGGACCTCGGTAGGGGCACCATGAATGACCACATTTAGTTCCCTTTTATCGAGAGGTTGGTGTTGGAAATGCAGCACATCCTTTTCTCTTAGGAAGGCTACTGCGGCATAGTAGTCTTCCAGAGGTGCAAAATGATAATTTACTGAATCCCCTTGGAGGTGGCCTTTAGGGGTCCGGCTATTTTAGTTTAATTGCTTTTGTGTCATCTGTCTAGCTTATGCACTACTTTGGGGTGTACGCTATTTGAGTTTATTCGGTCTTCTTCACTGCCGGTGGGCCATTGTTGACCCTCGATGTTGGGAGTCGAGCTGTCGTCGAGTGCGTCGACCTGCAGGTGGTTTTGTTGGTCTGTTGGTGTGTGGATGTTTGTATCACTTGAGGGTGCAGTGGTGTATCGCCTGGTGGCGGTTTCTGTAGTATTTTGCCACCTGGGGGTTACGATCGTCTCATCATCGTCGTCCGCTTCCCAGAGAACGTGGTATTTGTTCACAATCTATAAGCAAGGGCTGTAGGCGGATAGCCCGTGGGGATATACGACCGCAGAGGTCGGCCGAGCCGGGAACGGACGGCGGCCGGAACACCAGCGACCAGAGAGGACCTGGTGGGCGCGGACCGAGGAAGAGACACTCAACTCGATCCACCCAAGGACCATTCTTGGGTAGCACCTGAAGGAGACAGCGAGTTACGCCGTAAAAAGTATCGTGCGAGAACGACGTGAACATCTGGCGGAGACATCGGTTATTCAACATGTGTACAGTATGCATTCCCATCCAATAACGTTTTCAGAAGTGTCACTTGCTGACCACTTGGCGTACTGCTATCACAGTGGGTAACAAAAAGTATGTTAGTATGTGGTTGCAATTTGTCACAGAAATCGCAATTTTTATACTTGATAGTGTGTCACAATGAATGACAGTAATATGAACTTTGGCCAACAGACAGCACAGGGTGTTACAGTTAAATGCTACTTTTCGTTGCTATTTGCGACTTTTAGTTGTGACTGAAATCACAGCCAGACTCTATAAAGTTGTTAGTGTGATATCTATGACTTCTGTGGTTTGTAACAGATGCGCAATTTTTTGCCCATCCCTACTGCTGCAGAAAGGCACAAGCTGAGGTGTCACACTATAAATGTTTGTGAAACCAGCTTAAATTTGGCGTTCACTCATGGTCCATACACACAGAACGATCTGTCTGTTTAAATCACTGTGCACATTATGTCTGCACAGACAGATCATTACATGTAAACAAGAGATTTGCACAGATAAGACATGTGCATGAACCTTGAAGTTGGAGTTGGACAACAAGTTTAAAGTTAAACTCGTTGGAGTTGAAGGTTTGAGCAAAATACCTCAACTCTGTTGGAATGAAACACATCTGCGCAGTTTGGGTCAGTTGTTTGATCAGTCTACTGTTTTTCGTCTTTGGCACACAGTGAATTTTCAAATGTCAGATACATGTCAGTGCTCTAGAGAGTTCATTATCGAAGTTATTGAACTGTAACGGGCCACACAATTTGTACACGCGAAACAAACACATTTGCAAACCACTGACTGTAATTTGAGGTGTCAAATAGAATATCCAAAAACTGATAATTGTGAAAGTGAACATCTTGAGCAGTTACAACTATGTAATGCAAAATTTGAATTAAGTTTATCAGATATGAATAATGAATTTCTTTCTTTCTTCCACATAACTCAATACAAAATAAATTGCCTGCATCAGAGCTGTTTTTCGAAGAGTTACATTGTGATGTTCTGTGTCTCAATGAACACTGGCTCACAAAAAAGAAAGCCAATTGTACATTCCGGATGACTAATGATTAGCAACTGCTTATTTTAGATTCTGTGTGAGGAAAGGAGGTGTACGTGCACTTGTCAAAGGTATACTTCTGAAAACCTGTGTAAAACTTAAAATGTAATAGATGTTAAGGAGTTAATTCAAGAAAGAGAATTTTAAGTTACTGTTTCTCAGTTCCCTGAATGTCTGGTTATTGTGGTATCCATATACTGCACTTCCAGTACTGACTCAAAAGTTACAGTGGACCATATAGAGAAATTTTTAATGTTTGTACTTAGATACTATACATATAAAATTCTTATTTTCAGTTATATTGATACATATGTAAATGTCCTTGATTTTGAAACTAACCATCTGTTAGATATTTTGAGATCAGAAAATTTCTTCTGTTTCAACAGTAGATTCACAAAACACAAAACATGAATAGATAATGTTATCATAAGTTTCTGCCAGGAGAATGTTGCCTTGGATGTTGTGAAACCCATTCGGTCTGACCATGATGGCATATTTCTACAACTAAGTGGACACAGTAAAGTTCTTGAAGAAACAAAAGAACCCAGGGCATGAGGCAGCATAGCAGTAGGAGTGCAGATTGTAATTCCACTGTGGCGCAAATTGACACACTTATTACGGCATTTGAGTGCTTTCTATATACTATTGTAAATATATTTATTGTTTTTGGACCACTCAAAACAACATCGAATTGGTTATATACAAAGAAGAAAAAAAAGGTTCCCTTAGTTGGAATACACCTTAGCTCCATAGATTAGGGATCCTACTAAGAGTGCATATAAGAAATCCTGCATAGATATTCATTATAAATCTGCTTATAACAAACTAAAAAAGATGCAGGAGAGAGCCAATTGTTGCTAAGGAAAAGGGCAATCATATATTATGTTCTTAAGTCCAGTGACAAATAGAAATCAGCTTGGAATGTAATTAAAATAGAAACTAGGGCCACTACAGAAAAATTACCCACTCCCTTAATTCCAGATGAGCTTAATAATTACTTCATAAGTAATTTCTTATGATAGATGAAGTCAAGACCAGTAGTAAACATATAAATACAAACAGACAGCTTGTTTCTCAGAAAGATGGAGCTAACATCAGTTTAGAGACGTTTCAATGGAAAACTATCCACCCTAAGGGTATAATAGCCTTAGTCTCTGAGCCAGAATCTCTAGAATGGCAAGATATCTATGAGTTGTCTAACTCTATTAAAGAACAAATTCAAAAACTCAACAAAATTAAACTAAAAGAAAAATAATCAATACCACAATAATATCTAATTATATTTAAGTCAGCATATGAATAAACACAAATCATAAAAACAAAACTCAACAGAAACATTAAAGAATGAACCAACCATCAACAATTATTTAATAAACAAAGAGGGATCAAAAATAGTTATAAATAAATTCTTTAACATAGGGTAAACCAAAAGAATTTAAAAAATCATTACCAAGAGGCCGAATTATTGAAACCAAAACAGAAAGACCTAAAGCACCTTCACAAACAGAAAAAACTAAAAAAATAACAGGAAAAAATAATCATAATCAAATTCAATAAGAAAAACAATAATTAATATAAACAAAGAAAGAACAATATACTCCAATCTAAGAAGAACCATTAATAAATGTTTACGTTTAGAAGAAAAAACGTCAACACCAGCAAAATATACAAACAAAGAAGTAAAAACAGAGAATATAAACATTAGTTTTCATATTGCTGGTGTTAGGACAGCAACCAGTCACAAATTTACTTTCAGTTCCTTTATTCAAAGGAAACCGTTCCCGGTTTCGCATCATTGTGATTCATCCTCAGACGGTTGACACGCTTTCTTTATGACATTTGGTGTGTTTTTATACATTAATTGTCCTAAAATATAAGTAAAACATAATTATAAACACGCCACACACAGATGGTTGCGTTACAGATTTTCGTTGCATGTGACGTACGTGAAACGTCTGTTTCGAGTGTTTGTTTTCATAACATCCGTCCAACCGATGTAAATGCATTCTCACGGCATCCTCGTTGTTGCACACGTAAATAGTTCTCACTGTACACTTTAGATTTGTCGCTGAGATCATTTCAACCATGCACCACATGTTTTGATACATGCAAAGAGCTTACAAACATATGCTTATCACAGGTTCTATGATGTATCGCAACATTTGACGATGATGTCCTATGTTTGGAAAGGATCATATATTCATTTACAAAACTGTAATGCCTTTTACATTAGTACAGAGACATTGAATTTTTGAGTCCTAACACCATCAACATTTGTCTTCAAACAACAACCACGGTCTCCATCATGTCATCATATGACAAAATTGCATTAGTTTTAATAGTTTAAAAAAACGCCGGGCTTGTAAACTGGAAATAAGTCTAGCCCCAACTTTTAAAACTTCAGAGGTGGAAAAGATTCCATCATCGGTCCCCATTCACCAGACATTTTCAATTGGTAAGAGATCTGAAGAATGTGCTGGCCACGGCAGCAGTCGAACATTTTCTGTATCCAGAAAGGCCCGTACAGGACCTGCAACATACGGTCGAGCATTATCCTGCTGAAATGTAGGGTTTCGCAGGGATCAAATGAAGGGTAGAGCCACAGGTCGTAACACATATGAAATGTAACGTCCACTGTTCAAAGTGCCGTCAATGCGAACAAGAGGTGACCGAGACGTGTAACCAATGGCACCCCATACCATCATGGCGGGTGATATGCCAGTATGGCGATGATGAATACACGCTTCCAATGTGCGTTCACCACGATGTCACCAAACACGGATGCGACCATAATGATGCTGTAAACAGAACCTGGATTCATCCGAAAAAATGATGTTTTGCCATTTGTGCACCCAGGTTCATCGTTGAGTACACCATCGCAGGCGCTCCTGTCCGTGATGCAGCCTCAAGGGTAATCACAGCCATGGTCTCCGAGCTGATAGTCCATTCTGCTGCAAAAGTCGTCCAACTGTTCGTGCAGATGGTCGTTGTCTTGCAAACGTCGCCGGCCGCGGTGGTCTCGCGGTTCTAGGCGCGCAGTCCGGAACCGTGGGACTGCTACGGTCGCAGGTTCGAGTCCTGCCTCGGGCATGGATGTGTGTGGTGTCCTTAGGTTAGTTAGGTTTAAGTAGTTCTAAGTTCTAGGGGACTGATAACCACAGCAGTTGAGTCCTATAGTGCTCAGAGCCATTTTTTTCTTGCAAACGTCCCCATCTGTTGACTCAGGGATCGAGACGTGGCTGCACGATCCGTTACAGCCATGCAGATAAGATGCCTGTAATCTCGCCTGCTAGTGATACAAGGCCGTTGGGATCCAGCACGACGTTCCGTATTACCCTCTTGAAGCCACCAATTGCATATTCCGCTAACAGTCATTGGATCTCGATCAACGCGAGTAGCAATGTCACGATACGATAAACCGGTATCGCAATAGGCTACAATCCGACCTTTATAAAAGTCGGAAACGTGTTGGTTCGCATTTCTTCTCCTTACACGAGGCATCACAACAACGTTTCACCAGGCAACGCCGGTCAACTGCTGTTTGTGTGTGAGAAATCGGTTGGAAACTTTCCTCATGTCAGCACATTGTAGGTGTCGCCACCGGCGCCAACCTTGTGTGAATGACCTGAAAAGCTAATCATTTGCATATCACAGCATCTTCTTCCTGTCGGTTAAATTTCGCGTCTGTAGCACGTCATCTTCGTGGTGTAGCAATTTTAATGCCAGGAGTGTAGATTAAAGCTAAATGGTCATAAAGCAGAACACATACTTTTCTCCCCCAGGAATCTTGATATTGACGTGCACAATCTCAGGGAAAAGTTAGTAAAATTGTTAGGCATCCATCTCGACAATAAGACACATTGGAATGCCCAGATAGAAAACAATTACAGTTAGTTATCTAGAGCAGTACACTGATAACAAAATTAAAAAGATTTGCCAAACAAGGCCTCATCCTGATGGCGTATTATCTATTTTTCCATATGCATTTGAACTATGGGCTAATACTTTGAGCAAACCCAACTTGAACTACGAAAGTCTTCCCTGGCACAAGAAAGTAATAATATGCATTTTCGTCTACAAAACACAACATCATGCAAACAATACATCACTGAATACAAAATACTTACTGTTCCCAGTTTGTACGTATTCCATATTCTTATTTATGCCAAAGAGAATGCAGACATATATAAAAATATGTCCATACTTACAAAACCAGGAACATAAACCTTATAAGTTCTCCTGGACTAGACTGTAGAAGACTAAAAATAAATATTCACAAATTGGCGTGGTGTCCCTGAATAAGATACCACAAAGTGTTAAAGAACTGTCTCACTATAAATTTCAAATGGTTATGGAATGATGGCTAAAAGGAAAGAGCTTCTATAACGTTGAGGAATTCATATGTAAAAGGGTAAACCATTTAATAATTAATTATAATGTGAACTAACTGCTGGGCATTATAAGCTGAAAAATACACAACTGTAAATGGACATCTATGTAAGTTAAATATGTAATACCATATTCTGTTGTAACATTATAGTTTGTGAAGAAGTAACTTGCACCAGACGATGTCTCATACAACAGAAATGTTATCTTAACAGAAATAAAAGGATGTGATTTGCAAGTACGTGTTTGTGGAAAATTAAGAGCAAAGAATACAGCAATCAAGATAAGAAGGCAGCTGCTTATAATTCTTTAATAGAGGAGTTACAACAGTTGGCCTTACAGCAAACAGGGAATAGTAACAAAAAAATTAATTCGTTGCAGACTGTTTACCACAAAAAGCTAAGCAAAGTAAAGAAATCTATTCGATCTGGCGCTGGGAAGAATGAAACATAATAGCCAAGTTTATGGTATTTTAACATCTTCTGCTTTCTGAGTGATTCCAATGAAGGTGAATCATTATGAAACATAGTTATCTTGTAGATAACAGTAACAATTTCTTGTGCTTTGCAACAGTGTTCAATTGTCTACAAGACAAAAAGCATACAAGTAACTACTGAGTGAAATGACTGCAGATGCTAACACAAAGTGTTAACCAATTCTTCTTTCAGGTGCTACTGATAGAAATCATTTAATAAGACTGAGGTGGTGTGATCGATAATGTCATATCAAGCCAAAAGAAAGCAGAGAGTTGTACTTAATAACTGAATCAATGTAGACAGGGAAGATTCTTCACTGGAGAAAGTAACTTATGGGGTTCCATAAGGCTCTATCTTAGATCCACCACTGCTTCATATACATGTGTAAACAATCCTCCATCAAATACACAACAGGCCAAATTAATTCTTCTTGCAGAGGAGGCTCATATTGTAATGAAGTCAAACATAAATACATCAATACAAGAAATGGTAAATAACGTTCTTAAAAGTATTATTCACTGTTTTCTGTGAATGGCGTCACTCTCAGTCGCAGAAAGACACAACATATACAGTTCTATACATCTAGAGGTACTACACCAAAGATAAGTGTCAAATATGGAAAGGAAGTAATAAATAGGGTGGAAATCTCAAAATTCTTTGGTGTCCACATTGATAAAATTTTAACTGGAAACTGGGAAATAACATGTTTTGGAACTTCCATAACAACTTAGTTGGTATGAACCACTGAAAATCTTGGGGAGAGACAAATTAGTAAGTTGACATATTTTGCATATTATCGTTCAGTATTCTGGAGTAACTCACCTATAAGGAAAAAATTCGTCATTGCCCAAAAAACATGCTGTAAAAATAATGTGTGCTCACCCACAATCATTTTGTAGACATTTATTAAGGCGATAGACATTTGTACCATTGCTTCACAGTATATTTATTCCTTCATGAAGTTTGTTGTAAATAGTCTACTGGATGTCATAAGGAACATACACTGATGGAAAAAAAAACTGCAACACCAAGAAGGAGTGTGTGACATAAACGAAAGTTGATAGGTGGGTTTCCGCATCTGAAAGATGGTGTTTATTCATATTTCGCGCCACTTGCATAACAGTGGCGCTAGTAATACTACTTTGAGAATGCAAATGACGTTTGCTTTAAATACGTGCAGTAATGGTCGTTAGTGTTGGTTACCTTGAGATTGGACGTGATGAGCTGATGTTAGTCAAGAATGCCTCTAAGGCGACGAAGATGCCATTATCAGTACCTACTGATTGTGAGTTGAATGACGTCCTGTAACAGGGCTACGAGAAGCTGGATGTTCCTTCTGCAATACTGCAGAAAGAAATGGAAGGAATACAGCCACTGTACATAACTGCTGGCAGCGGTGATCACGCGGCACTACCGAGAGGGAAGACCATGATATTCGGTGTATGGCTTTGGGGTGTCATACTGCACCTGCAGCAGCAATTTGAGCAGCAGTTGGTACCACAGTGACACAATGAACTTCAAGGAAAGTTCCGAGCCAGACGCCCTGTAGCGCGCATGCCAATGACCCTAAACTACCGCCATTTGCGATTTCAGTAGTGTCATGTGAGAGCTAATTGGAGGGCGGAGTGGAGGTCTGTTGTGTTTTCCAATGAAAGCTCGTTCTGCCTTGGAGCCAGTGATGGACCTGTGACAGTTAAAAGACAGCCAGCTGAGGGCCTGGAACCAACCTCACTGCGTGCCAGACACACTGGAACTACACCTGGAGTTATGGTCTGGTGTGCGATTTTGTACGACAGCAGGAACGCTCTAGTGATTAGTCAAAGCACCCAGACGCCGAATTTGTACATCAGTCTGGTGATTCGACCTGTTGTGCTGATATTCATGACAGCATTCCAGGGAGTGTTTTCCCACAGAATAACGCTTGCCCACGTACCGCTGTTGTAACTCAACGTGCTCTACAGAGTGCCGACATGTTTCCTTGGCCTGTTCGATCATCAGATCTGTCTCCAATTGAACACATGTGGGACATTATCGGAAGACAACTCCAGCATCATCCACAAACAGCGTTAACCGTCCATGTATTGACCGACCAAGTGGAACAGGCATGGAAGTCCATCCCACAAACAGACATCTGGCACCTGTACAACACAATTGCATCCACGTTTGCATGCTTGCATTCAACTTTTGGCGGTTATCAGTGTGCCAGCATTTCACATTTTTAATGGCGTATCTCGCACTTACATTAATCTGTGATATTGCTAATGTTAATGACTTAAATATGTTACCTAGATAAATGTATTCCCAAAATTTCAATACTGTTGGTTAATTATTTTTTGGTGCTGCTTTTTTCTGACAGAATAATTACTATACGAAGAAAATAAGTCCACATTAGGGTCTTGTTTATCACAGAAGTGGTGCACACTGCTGCTAACCAAATTTTTGATCCCTGTGATATAAAATGACTGACAGACAGCGAGGCAAAATTTGAGAACAATCCGAATCAGTTACATCTTAACAACTCCTTCTATTCTATAGAAGAATTTCTGTTTTTGTAAGCTGTAAAGGTGGTGGGTAGCAATTACTAGCTCGCATCCGTATTTTAAAAAATGTTTTAAAGTAGTTGTGAGATGACTTGTTCCACATCGTTACAATTAGTCATACAAATGATTCATGGAATATGAAACTAAGTAACTAACAAAAATGTATGCAGACCATTTTCTCTGGCTGCTCACTACAATTGAGAAAATAAATTAAAAGCAGGATACGAACTAGAGCAGTATCAGCTGATGAAAAGCTAGAAGTTACACTATGATTCTTGGTAACTGGAGTCAGTTACTTTAGTCTTAAATAATTGTTACCGATTTCGACCATATAAATGAGCTTGTGTCCTCCTATCCTTAGTCAATTCCCGCCTGAAGGCAGTAAGTAATTGGATTTCTGAAACTTCCTGGCAGATTAAAACTGTGTGCCCGACCGAGACGCGAACTCGGGACCTTGCCCGCGAAAGGCAAGGTCCCGAGTTCGAGTCTCGGTCGGGCACACAGTTTTAATCTGCCAGGAAGTTTCATATTAGCGCATACTCCGCTGCAGAGTGAAAATCTCATTCTGGAATTGGATTTCTCTTTTTCCTCAGTTCTCCAGCTGTAACTTCGAGTTATTCTGACCCTGTGCTATGGATCGCCTGGATCTCACAAGCTTCTGTGATATATAGCAACATTACATTCTCCAATAAGAACCCTATCGTTTATACGAAGCTGGTCCGGAAAGTGATGTCAGTAAGTCCAGAAAAATTATTTACTGGTCAGGACAGTACAATACATCAAAATTCTGCAGAATAGGACCCTCCTGCAAGCCAATATATTTGTCAATGGTTTTAAGGATGTCCCAAGTAGGGGAACAGAAACAGACGTTTGTGCGAAAAGGTCGAGACTGTGGAGGGCGGTGGGGGAAAGGGGGGAGGGTGTATCCTGGGGCAGTATTGCCAAGTTACCTTTTATAATATAATCCATCACTAAGGAGGAAGTGTGGCTGGGCTCACGTTTTGGTGGAACTTCTAGGAAATGGCGCTGTGAGATCTAAAAGTCTGCAACCCTTTTCTTCCAGCCTTTTGACCATTTCCACTTAAAATGTATCATTGACAGTCTGTCCAGTAGGTGAAAACTCAATTATGCACCATACCACTAGCATCGAAAACGGCAGTGAGTATTGCTTTCACTTTGGATTTTCTCACATGTGCCTTCTTGAGGTAAGGTGACTACGAGGTATGCCACCTGAAGCTTTGTCTCATCATTTCAGGTCCAAATTCTAAAACCTACGACTCATCTCCTGCCACAACATTGATAAAAAAAGTAGCATCATTTATATGCAGTTTCAGTAGTTCTTCACAACCAGAAGTTGGTGGGATTTGTGGTCGTCAGTTAAAATTTTCGGTCCAGTTCTGCTAACACGTTTTTTTCTGCAGTTGTTGGTTACAGCCTTGTGGACAATGGAGTATGAGTTGTAAATCGAACATTCATTCTACGGTCTGTGTTCCGAAGTTCATGTTCACAAGTCACACTGTCTTCATCCAAGATGCTGAAGGACGTCCAAAGCAAACTTCGCCATCGCCGGCATCCCAGCCTTCCGATAAATCCTTCTGCCATCGAAACACTTGCACTTATGTTCAAATGGTTCAAATGGCTCCGACTTATGCGAATTAACTTCTGAGGTCATCAGTCGCCTAGAGCTTAGAACTAATTAAACCTAACTAACCTAAGGACATCACACACATCCATGCCCAAGGCAGGATTCGAACCTGCGACCGTAGCGGTCGATCGGCTGCAGACTGTAGCGCCTAGAACCGCACGGCCACTCCGGCCGGTTGCAGTTTTGTCAGGCATTCTATTCTACATGAGTGATGACTCAATGAACACGTTCTGACAGCGGTTTTCCTAAGTTATGCACCATTTTGTATTTCGTACCAGCATATTTTATCAAGTGAACAGTGCATCGCGGTTGGGACTGTACCAACAAATAGAGGTTCATGTAGGGGCCCGTTCTAACTCTCTGGTAACCTGGAAGAAAATAGAGTTGCTCACCCAACTATCTACTTTCAATTAATTTTCAGAATAACCATCCAAAAGATACACAGAGATTATCACAAGTATGAGGCTTTTTTAGTATTTTTGTCAGGGTAGCGAAAAAGAAAAAAACGTTCTTGTACTTAATTTTTGCATATGAATTACATCCAGAAAACAGTTCTTTAGTTGCGTTCGATTTGTGTATTTTTAATAGTAGTTAAAAGTGGGTAGTTGGAAGGCCCTGAAATGTAATTGAAAGTGGGTTGTTGCAAGCGTAGGAACCTTCATTTTGCATCTGTATGAGGTACTTGTGATAACTGCTGTTACAGAATATAGACAATTTGAATATTGGAATAAAACTGTACATTTAATTCTGTGGTCCATTGTGCCTTGCACCAAGTGGGTAGAGAGACTGAACTGCAATTGTTCTCAAGTGTACGTAAACCTGTAAGTTAGAACAGCATTACTAATAATGAACTGTGTGTCTTTTGTACCGTTATAGAACAAACCTTAACGTATTTTGATAAATAATACAGATTTTTTTGTATCTTTAGAGTGCTATTTTACTTTGGTGTTGAGCTGTATTGGCTCGTATTCCGAGATGTTATATCTTTGCTTACTGGCGCAATCTGTTTTCCACTTTGGTCTTCTGGTAGTTGACTCTTTGGTTACAGAGGGTTAGAGGCAGGTTGTTGACAGATGGTGGGGCAGTGAGATAGAGAAACGTGTCACGAGCGGTGAGCGTGCCATTATAAGGCCTTATCGGCGATTGCTTATCCGAAAGGGCGGCTACTTATACGGGACCACGAATGGTAGCGTAAGGGGGATATGACCCCACAATGCGGGTTGCTTTATCAGGGGAAAGTATACATTCAGAGTAAACCTATAGTTCTGTTTTCGATTGACAGGTTCTTGACGTATCGTTGTGCTAATAAGACCATGACCCCCTTAGGCTAATCTGCCCTTTTTGATTGACAGGTACTTAACGTATTGTTCAATTAAGTGGTTTTCCACGAAACACCCAATGCTCCACCTCGGCCTCCCCTACACCTCTGGGAACTCCCGTCGCCGATAAAAGCACACTTTTCATATCAATTTCATTGACTAATTAGTTAAATCAATCAATTCGTTAACCCCTCATCCTGTGGAAAATTCCCAGCCCTTCCTCTCCCCTCACCCACCTGGAAATTAGAGAGAAAATGGCTCAGTTGATTGGCCATTTGGCGGGAAATCGATTGCAGTCTACGTATTATTGTTTAAACAATTTAGACAATGTATGGGATATTGTTTATTTAACCAATTTATAAAGTACGAGGTGGTATATGAAATATAGATGATTCATTTGTTTATTTAAAGAACTTGGTGGGAAATCGATTGCAGTATATGGAATATTGTTTAAACAATTTAGACAATGTGTAAAATATTGTTTATTTAAACAGTTTATGGGATACAAGGCAGTGTATGGAATATACAGTGAAGCTCAAAGAAACTGGTATAGGTATGCGTATTCAAATACAGAGATATGTAAACAGGCAGAACACGGTGCTGCAGTCGGCAAAGCACATATAACACAAGTGTCTGGCGCAATTGTTAGATCGGTTACTGCTGCTACAATGGCAGGTTATCAAGACTTAAATGAGTTTGAACTTCGCCGCAAGAGCGATGGGGCGCTGCATCTCTGAGATAGCAATGAAACGTGGATTTTCCCGTACGACCAATTCACGAGTGTACCGTGAATATCAGGAATCTGGAAAAACATCAAATCTCCGACATCGAAGCGGCCCGAAAAAGATCCTACAAGAACGGGACCAACGACGACTGAAGAGAATCGTTTAATGTGACAGAAGTGCAACCCTTCCGCAAATTACTGCAGGTTTCAATTCTGAGCCATCAACAAGTGTCAGCATATAAACCATTCAACGAAACATCTTCAATACGGGCTTCCGCAGCTGAAGGCCTACTCATGTACCGTTGATGTCTGTATGCCACAAAGCTTTGCGCCGCGACTGGGCCCATAAAAAAAATAAAAATAAAAAAAAAGTTCAAATGTGTGTGAAATCTTATAGGACTTAACTGCTAAGGTCATCAGTCCCTAAGCGTACACACTACTTAACCTAAATTATCCTAAGGACAAACACACACACCTATGCCCGCGGGAGGACTCGAATCTCCGCCGGGACTAACCGCACAGTCTATGACTGCAGCGCCCAAGACCGCTTGGCTAATCCCGCGCGGCACTGGGCCCATCAACACCGACATTGGACTCTTGACGATCGGAAACATGTTGCCAGGTCAGACGAGCCTCGTTTCAAAACGTATTGTGCGTATTGATGTGGATGGGTATGGTGACAACCTCATGAATCCATGACCCACCATCTGTCAACAGAGAGATCATGTTCAAACTGGTGGAGGCTCTGTAAAGGTGTGGGACGTGTGCAGTTGGAGTGATATGGGACCCCTGATACATCTATATACTACTCTGACAGGTGACACGTACGTACGTAAGGATCCTGTCTGATGACCTACATCCATTCTTGTCCATTGTGCATTCCGATGGACTTGGGCAATTCCAGCAGGATAATACGACAGCCCACACGTCCATAATTGCTATAGATGGCTCCAGGGAGACTCTTCTGAGTTTAAACACTTCCGCTGGCAACCAAACTCCCCAGACATGAACATTATTGAGCGTATCTGGGCTGCCTCGCAACGTGCTGTTCAGATGAGATATCCAACCCTCGTACTATTACGGATTTATGGACAGCCCTGCAGGATTCGTGGTGTCAATTCCCTCCATCACTACTTCAGACATTAGTCTCGTCCATGTCATATTGTGTTGCGACACTTCTGCGTGCTCACGGGAGCCCTCCATGATATTAGGCAGGTGTACCAGTTTCTTTGGCTCTTCAGTTTATTATTTATTTAAAGAATTTGTCTGGGAATCGTCTGCAGTGTATGGAATATTGTTTAAACAATTTAGACTATGTATGGAATATTGTTTATTTAAAAAAATTACGGGATACAAGGTGGTGTATAAAATATTTAAACAATTACGGCGCTTTTACATTGCGATCATGTAAGGAAGCACATATTTACGCCGTCTCAGATCCCTTAAACATATCTAAAAAAACTTTCTCGCGTATCGCCATCCACGCAGGCTGCCCAAGTCAGGATGTGCTGGAGCGACTTGGAAGCAGCCTCGGGCTCTCCGCACTGCTATCGGTTGTCGGCTGCCATCTCAAGTGGTCACTTCCTGTTTCTGCATGCATGAATGAACCTGTCGGATACCAGCACTCGTGAGAGATGACTTCATTCCAAAGCAAACACCTGACTGGTATCTATCCCGAAAGACTGCTGAAGTTACTAAACAATTAATTTCCGATCACATGATCGTGATGTAGGAAATATAAGGCGGACGCACAAATTGGTGATGTCACAAAACTAGTAGCAGACTGGCTAGAAATACATATAAAAAGAAAAAGATCGCCGCACACAAAGAAAGAGAGAGAGAAAGAGCTGTAGTTTGCTTTTCGGATGACATGGGAACTAGCATGGGATATTTCATTCCGCCATGGACTCTAAACTGTCCCAGTCTTCCTGGTGCACTTTCTTGTGGTACACTTCACCAACTGCTTCAGAAGTTATTAAATCTGGTGCGGAATATCTCATCTTGAAGACGTCACAAATGTTGCTTCAGAAGATGTGCCACAGGAAATATTAATTAAATCGTTAATGTAGGCATTCAAACAATTTGCTTCACACAGTTTTATACTAGTCGACATAGAAAAGACTGACACTGCACATTAGTTTGCGGGTATAAACAACATTACTACGTTTTTGACGAGAAATTTCATTAAATAATCCAAACCTATTACTATTTTAAGTCACGATTGGAAGCGGTGATATTGGAAATCGTAGTTGGAATTTCAAATTTCGACATGAAATTATACCGTCACAATTACTGAATTTCCAACCACTACAGGTCTACTAAGTGTATATTTCTTTTTAAAGCGCTAGAAAATCCCTAAACTGGTTCTCTCCGCTATACTGCTGGTGTCACGATTGGAAGCGTTGTTGTTGTTGTGGTCTTCAGTCCTGAGACTGGTTTGATGCAGCTCTCAATGCTAATCTATCCTGTGCAAGCTTCTCCATCTCCCAGTACTTACTGCAAGCCACATCCTTCTGAATCTGCTCAGTGTATTCATCTCTTGGTCTCCCTCTACGATCTTTAACCCTCCACGCTGCCCTCCAATGCTAAATTTGTGATCCCTTGATGCCTCATAACATGTCCCACTAACCGGTCCCTTCTTTTTGTCAAGTTGTGCCACATACTCCTCTTCTCCCCAATTCTATTCAATACCTCATCATTAGTTATGTGATCTACCCACCTAATCTTCAGCATTCTTCTGTAGCACCACATTTCGAAAGCTTCTATTCTCTTCTTGTCCAAACTATTTATCGTCCATGTTTCACTTCCATACATGGCTACACTCCATACAAATAGTTTCAGAAACGACTTCCTGACACTTCAATCAATACTTGATGTTAACAAATTTCTCTTCTTCAGAAACGCTTTCCTTCCCATTGCCAGTCTACATTTTATATCCTCTCTACTTCGAACATCATCAGTTATTTTGCTCCCCAAATAGCAAATCTCCTTTACTACTTTAAGTGTCTCATTTCCTAATCTAATTGCCTCAGCATCACCCGACTTAATTCGACTACATTCCATTATCCTCGTTTTGCTTTTGTTGATGTTCATCTTATATCCTCCTTTCAAGACACTGTCCATTCCGTTCAACTGCTCTTCCAAGTCCTTTGCTGTCTCTGATAGAATTACAATGTCATCGGCGAACCTCAGAGTTTTTATTTCTTCTCCGTGGATTTTAATACCTACTCCAAATTTTTCTTTTGTTTCCTTTACTGCTTGCTCAATATACAGATTGAATAACATCGGGGATAGGCTACAACCCTGTCTCACTCCCTTCCCAACCACTGCTTCCCTTTCATGCCCCTCGACTCTTATAACTGCCATCTGGTTTCTGTACAAATTGTAAATAGCCTTTCGCTCCCTGTAATTTACCCCTGCCATCTTTAGAATTTGAAAGAGAGTATTCCAGTCAATATTGTCAAAAGCTTTCTCTAAGTCTACAAATGCTAGAAACGTAGGTTTGCCTTTCCTTAATCTTTCTTCTAAGATACGTCGTAAGGTCAGTATTGCCTCACGTATTCCAATATTTCTACGGAATCCAAACTGGCCTTCCCCGAGGTCGGCTTCTACTAGTTTTTCCATTCGTCTGTAAAGAATTCTTTCTTTGGGATTGGAATTATTATATTCTTCTTGAAGTCTGAGGGTATTTCGCCTGTCTCGTACATCTTGCTCACCAGATGGTTGAATTTTGTCAGGACTGGCTCTCCCAAGGCCGTCAGTAGTTCTAATGGAATGTTGTCTACTCCCGGGGCCTTGTTTCGACTCAGGTCTTTCAGTGCTCTGTCAAACTCTTCACGCAGTATCGTATCTCCCATTTTATATTCATCTACATCCTCTTCCATTTCCATAACATTGCTCTCAAGTACATCGCCCTTGTATAGACCCTCTATATACTCCTTCCACCTTTCTGCTTTCCCCTCTTTGCTTAGAACTGGGTTTCCATCTGAGCTCTTGATATTCATACAAGTGGTTCTCTTTTCTCCAAAGGTCTCTTTAATTTTCCTGTAGGCAGTATCTATCTTACCCCTAGTGAGACAAGCCTCTACATCCTTACATTTGTCCTCTAGCCATGCCTGCTTAGCCATTTTGCACTTCCTGTCGATCCCATTTTTGAGACGTTTGTATTCCTTTTTGCCTGCTTCATTTACTGCATTTTTATATTTTCTCCTTTCATCAATTAAATTCAATATTTCTTCTGTTACCCAAGGAGTTCTACTAACCCTCGTCTTTTTACCTACTTGATCCTCTGCTGCCTTCACTACTTCATCCCTCAGAGCTACCCATTCTTCTTCTACTGTACTTCTTTCCCCCATTCCTCTCAATTGTTCCCTTATGCTCTCCCTGAAACTCTCTACAACCTTTGGTTCTTTCAGTTTATCCAGGTCCCATCTCCTTAAATTCCCACCTTTTTGCAACTTCTTCAGTTTTAATCTACAGTTCATAACCAATAGATTGTGGTCAGAGTCCACATCTGCCCCTGGAAATGTCTTACAATTTAAAACCTGGTTCCTAAATCTCTGTCTTACCATTATATAATCTATCTGATACCTTCTAGTATCTCCAGGATTCTTCCATGTATACAACCTTCTTTCATGATTCTTGAACCACGTGTTAGCTATGATTAAGTTATGCTCTGTGCAAAACTCTACCAGGCGGCTTCCTCTTTCATTTCTTAGCCCGAATCCATATTCACCTACTATGTTTCCTTCTCTCCCTTTTCCTACTTTCGAATTCCAGTCACCAATGACTATTAAATTTTCGCCTCCCTTCACTACCTGAATAATTTATTTTATCTCATCATACATTTCTTCATTTTCTTCGTCATCTGCAGAGCTAGTTGGCATATAAACTTGTACTACTGTAGTAGGCATGGGCTTCGTGTCCATCTTGGCCACTATAATGCGTTCACTATGCTGTCTAAAAAAAATGGTTCAAATGGCTCTGAGCACTATGGGACTCAACTGCTGAGGTCATTAGTCCCCTAGAACTTAGAACTAGTTAAACCTAACTAACCTAAGGACATCACAAACATCCATGCCCGAGGCAGGATTCGAACCTGCGACCGTAGCGGTCTTGCGGTTCCAGACTGCAGCGCCTTTAACCGCACGGCCACTTCGGCCGGCTCTATGCTGTCTGTAGTAGCTTACCCGCACTCCTATTTTTTTTATTCATTATTAAACCTACTCCTGCATTACCCCTATTTGATTTTGTGTTTATAACCCTGTATTCACCTGACCAAAAGTCTTGTTCCTCCTGCCACCGAACTTCACTAATTCCCACTATATCTAACTTTAACCTATCCATTTCTTTTTTTAAATTTTCTAATCTACCTGCCCGGTTAAGGGATCTGACATTCCACGCTCCGATCCGTAGAACGCCAGTTTTCTTTTTCCTGATAACGACGTCCTCCTGAGTAGTCCTCGCCCGGAGATCCGAATGGGGGACTATTTCACCGCCGGAATATTTTACCCAAGAGGACGCCATCACCGTTTATCCATACAGTAAAGCTGCATGCCCTCGGGAAAAATTATGGCTGTAGTTTCCCCTTGCTTTCAGCCGTTCGCAGTACCAGCACAGCAAGGCCGTTTTGGTTAATGCTGCAAGGCCAGGTCAGTCAATCATCCAGACTGTTGCCCCTGCAACTACTGAAAAGGCTGCTGCCCCTCTTCAGGAACCACACATTTGTCTCGCCTCTCAACAGATACACCTCCATTGTGGTTGCACCTACGGTACGGCCATCTGTATCCCTGAGGCACGCAAGCCTCCCCACCAACGGTAAGGTCCATGGTTCATGGGAAGCGGTGATACATGAAATCATAGTTGGAATGTCCGTCCCCGGAGCTGAGTGCTCAGCGTGACAGAATGCCAATCCTAAGGGCCCGGGTTCGATTCCCAGCTGGGTCTGAGATTTTCTCCCCTCAGGGACTGGGTGTTGTGTTGTCCTAATCATCATCATTTCATCGTCATCGACGCGCAGGTCGTCGAAGTGGCGTAAATTCGAAAGACCTGCACCAGGCGGACTGTCTACCCGACGGGAGGCCCTAGCCACACGACATTATTATTATAGTTGGAATTTCAAATTTCGACATGAAATTATACAGCCACGGTTACTGAATATCCAACCACTACAGGTCTACTAAGTATATTTTAAAGCGCTATAAAATCCCTAAACTGGTTTTCTCCGCTGTACCAGGACGAAAAACGAGGAAGCGAAGGAGGAAAGGGTCTACTGCGTGACAGGAAGAGACAACGGCAAATACCGCTGCAAGACAGAGTCCACAACGATGTATTGAGAAGCACTAAAGACGACACACTTAAACCACAATCCAATCCATAGCAGTAGCTGACATGCTAGATGTCGGAGATCAAAAAGATGGTTCAAATGGCTCTAAGCACTATGGGACTTAATATCTCAGGTCATCAGTCCCCTAGAACTTAGAACTACTTAAACCTAACTAACCTAAGGACATCACACAAATCCATGCCCGAGGCAGGATTCGAAACTGCGACCGTAGCGGTCGCGCGGTTCCAGACTGAAGCGCCTAGAACCGATCGGCCACATCGGCCGGCTGTCGGAGACCACTGAAACATTCGCACATCCCACACGCGCATGTCCCGAGGTGAACATGCAGCACGCCAATCCTCTCTTACGCTGCTGGCGTCAATGTTTAGCGGTCGGTGCAAACTACTGCCGCGTTTACAGCCGCAGACGTGGAGGCGCGTGTGGGCTAGAGTGCACCACCCCCGTCAGCAGAGGGCGTCCGAGGAAGATAAGAGAGGTGAGAATTCGGATGTTATCAATATGTCCAGCGCAAATGCCCGTCATTTGAATCATCTCTTACGCAACACTCACGTCCGCTCCTGTCGCCACTCACCCAGTATATTGGTCACTACGCTAGCCCCTGCTACGGCAGACAAGATCAGGCAGCCCCCACAGGCTGAGCTAATCCTTTACTTCCAGTTGCTGTGACCACCCTTGCAGACGACCGCAGTGCACTGTGAAACAACCAGCTGCAGCTTTGACGTGTACAGTAGTTCTAAAGAATTCCACCCCCCATAGCCCCCCCCCCCCTTCCAGTTAAAAAATCCCACTTCACCCAATCCGAGTCAGCGAAGTCGTCGACACTACAGCTCAAATCCCTCACGCGAAATGTAGATTTCACACTTTTATAAAAGTCATTTTCGGAGACGGAAGAAAGCAGGGCATACACGCTTTTTCACATCGCTGAAGTATCGTTACTTCTTGTGAAAATCCTGTGATAGTATGCAACAGGCTACGTTTGCTCTCAATATCTTCTCATCAGCTAGGAAAAAATCTTTTCATAGCTGTCACGTCAAGCATTATAATGGCTCTGAGCACTATGGGACTTAACATCTGAGGTCATCGGTCCCCTAGAACTTAGAACTACTTAAACCTAACCAACCTAAGGACATCACACACATCCATGCCCGGGGAAGGATTCGAACCTGCGACCGTAGAGGTCGCGCGGTTCCAGACTGAAGCGCCTAGAACCGCTCGGCCACTCCGGCCGGCTAAGCATTATAATACTAGAATCTTAAACTCATTTTTGTCTCATGACAGAGTGCTAAGATCTACCTATGTCACAGGACAGCTCCTCACCTTCGATCTCCCTCTTAAGGTAGCCAAATGACTAGTCACAGACGAACTCTCTTAAGGTAAAACCACAGAGAAACTGTAAATATCAGGTTTATACTACGAATCACTTTATAATTCGGTAATACATCTCATTTTATTACGATGGTCGACTCTTCCTGTGTAGGTGGGAGAATGAAATATCATTACAGGATATCGCCGCAACGAAAAAGACGCCTGTTTACCGCTCCAAGTCAAGAATCTTGCCTGTTATATCCCAGCCATCGATTCCACCCGCCAGGCGGTATGTCACTTGTCAGATTCATAGGCTAATCAATTAAATTGATCATGAGAGTCTCTTATCATGGCGAATAACTTTTTTTCAGCAGTCGGATTACACTCACCAGGTAGCTCAATTGTGTATCCCTGGAAGGGAGATGATGTTATTTTCGAGGGACACTATTGACATCCAATATTTGAAGCTGACCGCAGAAGGATTCTACCGTCAGCAACATACATTTCGCGTAAGGAACACGCTATTAAAAAGACGATCACAACCACTATGTTACTGTCACCTTAAATAAAAAGCGGTCTTTGTTCTACAGGCACACACAAAGTCGCTGATACTGTTACGTTTTCTGGTAGATATGCTGTCTGCGATTTGGAATCAAGTCTATCCATTCAACCACATACTTGCGTTAGAGCCGGCCGGTGTGGCTGAGCGGTTCTAGGCGTTACAGTCTGGAACCGCGCGACCGCTACGTCGCAGGTTCGAAACCTGCCTCGGGCATGGATGTGTGTGATGTCCTTAGGTTAGTTAGGTTTAAGTAGTTCTAGGTTCTAGGGGACTGATGACCTCAGAAGTTAAGTCCCATAGTGCTCAGAGCCAACTTGCGTTAGATCCTATAGAGATGTCTTTGAATGATTACAGACACTGGTGAATCATACTTGTGACGTTCTCATATCTCGGAACGAGTCACCCTTTTCGAACCTATCTGCTATGAATTCCACACAGCAAATTTCCACCGTGGTTTTAGACGAACCTGTGCATCTTGTAACTGTTCCTCAGTCTCTGCCCCACTCTCCCTGCAGCTTTGTCGAACTGTTCATCCGAGTTGAAGTCGGAACCGAGCAGAAGTTAAAGAGCGCTATTTGCTGTTAAGTATCGCATGTAGTGCAAATGCACTATTTTTCTGGTCGGACGTCATACTGTATCACTGTACCCGAATGCATCCAGTCACCTCCAACCACACATTCTATGGCTGCAGTGCGTTAACTCTGTTTTCTCTATGTCTGTGTCTATGCGTGTGTCACAGACGACTCCCATGACATAGAGTAGACACGAATTAGTGTTCGAGTATGGATGCGCCATGCGTTATATCTGGAGCGATGTTGGGATGTGGACCCGTAATATGTCACGTACGGAATAGGGTTTGAAGGTGGGTCTGAAGCGCGTTATATCCAGAGCAATACTTACAGGTGGAGCCACAATATGTCACATCTGGGATAGGGCTCGAATGTGGATCAGCCACGCGCTAAGTCCAAACATGTGTTTTATGTTCGAAGTTGGATCCACCAGCGGCACGTGCACAGACACAGACATACAGACGAAAGAACCAGCGGCACGTGCACAGACACAGACATACAGACAAAAGAGCTAACACACTGCAACTGTAGAATATGTGGTTGCAGGTTATGGGATGCATTCGAATACAGTGCTATAATATGCTGTCCGACCAGAAAAATAGTCGGCCGGAGTGGTGAGCGGTTCTAGGCGCTACAGTCTGGAGCCGCGCGACTGCTATGGTCGCAGGTTCGAATCCTGATTCGGGCATGGATGTGTGTGATGTCCTTAGGTTAGTTAGGTTTAAGTAGTTCTAAGTTCTAGGGGACTGATGACCTCAGAAGTTAAGTCCCATAGTGCTCAGAGCCATTTGAACCAGAAAAATAGTGAATTTGCGCTAGGTGCTGGCAACTGTACTACATTTAACAGCAATTTTAGAATACGGAGCGAGAAGTGACGTCATGATCTTACAGGCAGAAGTGACATAAAATCGATAAAATGATGGAAGATACGTATGAATAGAAGTAAAATACGCCGAAATGGGGCAGAACAACTCTTGTGCATGGGAACAAGTATGCGATGACAAGAAGAATACGAGAAGTGGTTGACGTGGAAGCACCGGGAACTAGGAAAACAGCTTTTTTGTCGATAGCGATAGGAGGGTTTTAATAGAATGTTAAACGTGTTTGACCACCAAATGCAGGAAATACATTTATATATATATCAGTTCACAAACCCAGGTGTCACCCTAAAGTTATCGGCAACCACCTTAAAGGTTTTTATAAAGTGTCCCTAGCTAAAGACACTTGTGTTACCAGCTGGAGTGACTGCAATATACAGCTAAAGATTGTATCGCATGTCTGACCCTGTGCAGGACTGTTTAGGTGTTTTGAATCCTAACAAACAGTATTTATAATGTGCTTCTTTGTACTCTCCGCCAATCACAACGCTGCGGTGTTAGCCAACAAATGGTTCAACTGGCTCCAAACACTATGGGACTTAACTTCTGAGGTCATCAGTCCCATAGACTGAGAACTACTTAAACCTAACTAACCTAAGGACATCACACACATCCATGCCCAAAGCAGAATTCGAACCTGCGACCGTAGCAGGCGCGTGGTTCCGGACTGAAGCGCATAGAACCGCTCGGCCACAGCGGCCGGCGTTTGCCAAGAGACAGGTAATAGTGATACATGCATGTTGCCTGCTGTCTTTGATGCTTTCCTGGAAAAGAGTACCATCTGCCTCCAAACATACATGGATCTACGTCAAAGGACCATAGAAAGTTGATTGAATGATCGTTTGAGATGGAGAGAGGGAAATGCTGCTGCAGGTCATTTATCACGCATTTAACCATTCTTTTTCCGTTGTTCTCTCGGGTGTATCAGTTCTGCGGAATAAACAGCGATCGACTCATATACAACTGCGTGTTCTGCGTGTGACTTAGAGCACTATTCATCTGCGATCGTTAACAGCAAACCTCTCCAAATCAGTCATCAGAGGACTTCCAACTCATGTGTGATGAAACATGTCCATTGATGGAAAACCTGTTTTGGTACCGTCCTCTAGACGAACGAAGATGTTTACGAAGTAGTCCATTTGTCTGTCACATCTCAGACATAAACCGAGTCTTCAGTTTCATATAGGTACGAAGCGACTGTTACTGTACTTTTCATGTTTGTCCTATCCTAAATGCATGCAAGTGGATCATGGGGAGAGGGCAAGTCTTAGGACTTTTTAGTAGGTTGGTGTATAAGATGCTCAAGCGTTCTCGACGAAAATCAGACAGCGTATGTCAGCAAAATTATCATATGCATATGGAGAACTATGGGAAAAATATGGAAAATTACAAAAAAATAGGTAAACTTCGAGGAAAACCTGGTATAATCACGAAAAATTGATGTGAGATACTAAAAATTGAGTGAAATACCACGAAATACCCAAAAATCGCGAAATCCTAGTACAACTACGGAAACTGACTGAGAATACATAACAACAGAGGCAAATATCAAGCAAAGAGTACTGAGCAAAATCAATAAAATTGTGTTCTGGAGGAGAAGAGTAGGCTGATGCTACATATGCACATCTTATGGGTGGAGAGAGGAGGCATTCTAGAGACGTGGCGTCAAGACGAAACGGCAAAATTATCCCGCACATGAGCAATACAGCCTAACATCGGACCATGACTTCTGCGTGCAAGACGAAGGTTACCAGGGGCGGCGGTAAACTGTTACATCTCCTGTGGCTACTGATGGTGGTGTTTAGTTGCTCAGAAGATGTCACTGTTCCTTCGTATGCATTTCGGCTGCCGGCAATCGTTTTATAAGAATGTTGTAAACAAGTCATAACTTCCGTACCGTAATCGGGCTTGAACTTTGTAAAAAGCAGGTGTCGTACACCTCTAGAAATCTATGTAGCATTTGGGTTACAAAGAATCGATGTTTCCTTTGGTGTGGAAGGTAGTAGTTTTACCACTTTACAGTTTATCACCATAGTTTATCGTAGAGAAATTTGCAAGAGGAATGTATGTCATGCGCTGGGAAAATATTTCTTACATTGCATTATTAATAGCGTTGCATTCTACACAACTAATTGGTCGGAAGCCGCACCGCTCTAGCATTACAGCTTGTTTTAAGTGCAGAACTGTGTAACCTTAGGGATGCATGTGTTTATGTTCCACGATCATTTCTCTCTTACCACTACGTTCTTGGTATTGAACCCAGACACTAGAACAATACTTCAGAATTGATAGCGCTGTTGATTTACATAAAATGCTTCAAACTACGTCCGTCTGGAACTCCATCATGCATAAACGACATGTCTCTTCTTCATAACTGTCTGTTATACCATCACATCACTCTCAAATCTGCTATACACCGATAAGGGGTGCTAACCTCCTCGACATGCGCGTATCTGAAAAGATCTTGTGCACTTGTATGGACACCATGAGTAAGATTGGTGTGGAACACTCTTTGCTGAACAGGAATTAACCACTGGTTCAAATGGCTCTGAGCACTATGGAACTTAACATCTGAGGTCATCAGTCCCCTAGAACTTAGAACTACTTAAACCTAACTAACCTAAGGACATCACACACATCCATGCCCGAGGCAGGATTGGAACCTGCGACCGTATCAGTCGCGCGGTTCTGGACTGAAGCGCCTAGGACCGCTCGGCCACCGCGGCCGGCAATTAAGGACTCGCCTGGCTCTGTTTATTCATGGGATGTGGAACGTAGTGGTCTACTTCTTCTCAGCTGCATATTAAACTGATGATGGTATCGCAGGAAGGGTTGATCCAAGACAATCCGTGGAGATCTTTCAATATCTAACTTTATCCTAAGAATACGAGAATGCACTGTGACTCGCTTCTGCAGAGGGAAAGATTGGCAATCATAATCGTAAATTACGCACAACGATCGAAGTGCTAGAAATATGTAGTTCGGTTCTGGCAAAGTAGTGGAGGGGCGTTTTAGTGCTGATACAGAAATTGGGAAGCATACTGACGTGTCAGTGTGCTGCGTTGAAATTACGGAAAAAACTGGTGAAATTGCTAAAATTAATAGCACTATCAATTCTGTTGCTTATTACAGTACATCGACGGTGTCTTTTCCATCACATCCATCCACTGGTATGTTGTTGATTACCACATAATGGATGACTGATAAATGGTTCAAATGGCTCTAAGCACTATGGGACTTAACATCTGAGGTCATCAGTCCCCTAGACTTAAAACTACTGAAACCTAACTAACCTAAGGACATCACACACATCCATGCCCGAGGCAGGATTCGAAGCTGCGACCGCAGCAGCAGCGCGGTTCCGGACTGAAGCGCCTAGAACCGCTCGCCCACAGCGGCCGCCAACTGACTGACATCACTTGTTTGAGATGAAGAAAGAGTCCTGGTGATAACAATACCTTCCAGGGATGGCCTGCACCGAATCAGTGGCCGTGTACACGACTGCAGTATGAGGAATCAGTCGAAATGGAACACAGAGGCATGTGCTGCCACGTCATTGTGGAAGATGAGTTTAAATGTAGATGTCATCAATCACCTTTGGACACCTGTTTGGAAACGCTCCACAATGCTGGAAAACTCTTCCATTTTCCATGTGTCATGATGTCTTCCTCATTTTTGTTAATAAGAAATACCGCCTCTGTCATTTATTTCAATCATCCTGTGTGTGTGTGTTGTGGGAGGAGCAGCATAATTTACACTGTGCGATGTCCAGTTTTCTGTGAGAACCAATGGATCGAAACTCGTTAATGGCAGTTAAGAACCTGACACAGATATCGAAGTCGTGGTGGAAGAAAACAAAATGATGGTGCTGTACAAAGGTTTAGTCATACACTACTTGGATGTGTTACAGCAGAAAAAGACAGTGTCTCAAACAACAACACAGGGACTCTCTCTTGCGACTGATAGTCAGTGGGAATGGTCCTCCTACAGTACAGGTGACGAAACTTTACACTGTTCTATGCAAGCGACTCCGATCACTGCCCACCTGCTCCAATCGATCAGTACCTGTATATTTAATATAACTGCCACATATGCTCGATGTTAGCATCAGATGGCATTCGTTTCCAGATGTACTGGAAGGTTGGGAAATGGGAATACCTTATCGAGTTCTTTACCTGATGACGTTTGCAGAGATTTTATAGTTCACAGTTTTTCTCTCTTGTGTGGTACAAAAAAAAGAGGATAGAGAGAATGTTTGGGCGACAGACATGAATGCAGCCTGAGACTGTATGTAGTTTGGAGAAGCACCACAATGCAGTAGCAAAATCGTCATCCTTCTTTCAGTTCCTGTATGATGTGAAGTCTTCCTAATTTTCCCAATAAGAAACTCCACCATAACTTCTTGTACTGTCTTTTCTACTACCTCTGTTACAGGGGAAAGCTTCGTTTGGCGCTGGTTTTAGGCACTGTACATGTTTGGCTGAACTATGACAACATTCTCCCATTTCCACCGAGTGATCTAAACATGGTCCTGTCGGATTAACTCAGCTCACCCCATTTCTACATAGGATGCAGAACGATCACCACATATGTTCAATGTCAACGCGCAGACGGTATTTGTTTTTTGATATGTCAGAAGAGAGGGATGCTGTAATATCTTATTGAGTGAAGTTTTGTGAAACCGAGTGATAGCCTTAGCCAGGTGACAGAAAACTTAGGTCAGCTATGCAGAGACTTTGAGAAGGAAGATCGGGTAATTATAACTGGGGGAGCAGGAAACAGCTTGGCAATGAACCCAAGATATAGTATTAGGAGTGACCTGGATAAAATAGGAGCAGAAACTGGGCACACAAATGTGGGGTTTGTGGAGGTCTTTCAGCGCCATGATCGACTCTGGGTAAATACTACTGTAAGGCATGGTAACACTGAGCTGAACAGGCAAAATCTCACTAAGTGTTGTTCCAGAAGATGCTGTTAGTAGGTGGGGATACATTACACATGGCCTGCACCTAAATTGGAAGGGGAAAGACAAATTAGCTTCTCTATTAGCAGATACTGTAAGGAGGGCTACTGTAACACAAGTGATGATCCCTCTGGTTAATGGGACCAGACACACAGGTTTTTTAGGTTAAAGCCAGAGTTCAGACAGGCAACAATCAAGAAAAATAGAGTAAAAAAGCTTCATGTACAGTAAATAGGGAAAAAGCCTAAGGTAGTATCAATTTACTTCATCAAAATATCAGGGGAATAAAAAATGTAGTAGATGAGCTGTTAGTGTGTTTAGATGATCTCAAAAACAAGAATGAGACTGATATACTTTGTTTGTCTGAACACCATGTAACTGTGGGGATGGAAAGTGTAAGTGTAAATGGGTATAATTCAGCATCTTACACTTCCAGATCTAGCATGGATAAAGGAGGAGTTGCCATTTACATAAAACAAGGATATAAATACAAAACTGTAGAAGTAAGCAAATTCTGTGTCGATCAGCACTTTGAAGTTTGTGCATGTGAACTACAGACAGATAACATAGTGTTGATATTAGCGAGAGTGTACAGGTCCCCTTTAGGAGATTGGGAGCTACCCATAAAAAAGTTTGACTCCATGTTATGCTGTCTGTCAGACAAAAAAAAAGAAGCTATTAATCTGTGGTGATTTCAGTGTAAACTTTATAAGCAATGGAAAAGTGAGCTAGAAGTACTATGAATGACATATAGCTTAGACTCAGTGATCAATTTCCCTATATGTATAGCTCAAGACAGTGGCACTCTAATAGACAATGTATTTGTACAGCAATAGGATGTAAAACTAAGACATGCTTTCCCTGTGATAAATTAATTGTCAGATCATGATACACAACTAATTAACTTACAAAACCTAGCAAGGTGTACAGTTCAGAAACCGTTAAGTAAAAGTGTGAGATTGTTCAACCACTATCTATAGAGAACTTCAGAGAAAGTTTAAGAAATGTTAATTGGGGAGATGTATATAACAAGCCAAATGCTAATGACAAATGCAACATATTTCTTGATAAATTTATATCCCTCTTTGAACACTATTGGCCAAAAAAATTACGAAATGTAACACCAAACTGTTTTCAAAGACACTTTGGACTACTACAGGTTTTAAAGTGTCTTCAGAAAGAAAAAGAAAACTGTATGAGACAGCAATTATGAAAGCCCCAGAAATAATTTTACACTATAAAATATGCTGTAACACAAGGAGAACAGTTGTCAGGAAACCATGACTTATGTGTATTAGAGATGAAATTAACAACTTGGGCAATAAAATCAAATCAGTATGGAATGTTGTTAGAAGGGAGACAGTAAGAGTAACCACTGGGGTAGGTAGTATTACTATTAAAAAGTATGAGACCATCTTAACCAACAGTACACGAGTAGCTAATGTATTTAAGAAACATTTCTTAAGTGTGTGTGAAAAAATTGGTGAGAATAGTTCAAAAGAACAAGCCAAGCTGTACATGGAAGAGTCAGTTATGAGAAATTCCAGTCAGATTAATTTTCACCTAACAACATCTTATGAAATAAGGAAAAATCATTAAATCTTTGAAAAATAAATGTTCTGTTTGAGTAGACGACATCTCCAACAAGATATTAAAACAATGTGGAGCAGGTACAGCTGATGTTCTGAGTTACATATGTAATGCATCACTAACTCAAGATATTTTCACAGACAGATTAACATATGTCATTGTCAAGCATCTCTCCCAAAAAGGGGACATCACAGGTGTCAGTAATTACTGGCCAGTATCCTTGCTTACAGCATTTTCAAAAATTGTTGAGAAAGTAATGTAGTCAAGAGTGGTTAGCGATCTCAACAGTAATGGAATATTTAGTAAACAACATTTCGGATTTCAAAAATTCTGTTCCACTGAGATAGCAAATTACAATTTCACTGCTCACATAATAGAGCCTTTAAATAGTAAAATGTCACCAACAGAAATTTTCTATGACTTACTTGATAGTGTAAACCATGATATATTTTACATGAATCACAATAAAATGGTATAAAAGGAACAGCGTATGAGAGGTTTAAGTCATATCTACAGAACAAGAAGCAAAAGTTTCTTTATATGGTTTAGGTGATTTAAAAAAGTTTCCCACTTCATCTAACTGGGGTGAAATTACATTAGGTGTTCCACAGGGTTCAATCATGGGTCCCCTTCTGTTCTTGATATATGTGAATGACCTCTCTTCTTACCTGAAGCAAGAAGCTAAACTGACACTATTTGCTGATTATACAAGCACCATTACTAATCCAGTAAAAGAAACTCCAATAGAAAATGATACAGATAATGTCTTTGGAAAAGTTATTAATTGGTTTTGTGTGAACGGGCTTGCTCTGAACTTTGAAAAAAGTAATACATCCAATTTTCTACTGCAAGGAGTACACTTCCTTCAATAAATATAACACATCAACAGAAGTCAGTAGCCAGGGTAGAGCATACTAAGTTTTTGGTGTACATATAGATGAGAATCTTAACTGAAAAATTCATATTTTGGATCTCCTAAAGTGACTAGATTAAGTAACTTTTGCAATCAGAATAATTGCCAATTTTGAGGATATAGAAATTAGTAAGCTAATATACTTTCCATACTTTCACTCTGTGATGTCGTGCAGGATAATATTTTGGTGTAGCTGAAGTCTTAGACAAAAAGTATTCGCTGCTCAAAAGAAATTGGTTAGAATAATGTGTGGCGCTTATAGTTGCACATCTTGCAGGCATTTGTTTAAAAGGTTACAAATTCTTACAACAGCCCACACAGTATATTTACTCAGTAATGAAATTTGTTCTCAACAATACGGACCAGTTTAAAAACAACAGTGACATTCCTGATTAAAATACCAGAAGAAAGAAAGACTTATACTATCCTCTACTTAACCTATCTTTGGCACAGAAAGAGGTAAAATATGCTGCTGTAAAACTTTTCGATAAATTACCAAGTGAAATAAAATGTCTGTCAGACAGCAGTAATAGTTTCAAAAATAAACTGAAATCATATATCCTCAACAACTCCTTCTACGCCATTGATGAATTTTTGAATAGGAATAATTAAATCTGTAGATACAATATATGCATTTTGTGCCATTTAAGAGAATGGGGTAGGTAAAAAAACTGTAAGGTTAAAAAAACCTTGATTCATGTGTGCATTTCGTATGCACTTGACACATTCCACATCATAACGGTTACCTTGAGACTGATCAATGAAACAAGTAACTAACTAACTAACCAGTTCTCTAGCAGGCAACACCAGCGAAGCCTATTACAGTGAATGGTATGGAATTTAAAGTTTGGTAGCATATAGTTCATAGTTTCATAGTTTTACTCTGTTGGGTAGTACAAAACGACGAGGGGAGAGAGAGAGAGAGAGACGTTTGGATGACAGACATGAGTGCACCCTGAGAGACGCAGGTCTCTTCCAGATTGCAGTACTTGTATGAAGTTTGGAAATGAACCGCAATTCAGAAGTGAAACCCTCATCGTTGTTCCAGTTCCCCATATGATATGAAGTCTTCCTAATTTTATCGATAAGAAACACCATAGTGACTGCTCATATTCTCTTTTCTACTACCTGAAGTTGCAGGAGAAAGCTTCGTTTGGCGCTCGCCTTACCCATTTTAAACAGTGGGCGGAGCTATGGCGCCTGTTTCTCCACGAGGCGCAGAAGGCCGTAGATACAGCGCCCTCTGACTTCCGCTCAGTTCCGATTTAACACTTTCAAGATGCAGAGAAACTGTCTAAAACCACTCTGGAGTTTTGCTGTATAGGGTCCTTGGCATTCGAAAAAAGTGACTCGTTTCTAGCTATGAGAATGCCACGAATATGCCTGTAATCATTAAAAGACATCTCTAGAGGATCCAACGCAAGTGTTCAGTTGAAAGGAGAGACTTGATTCCAAATCACAGACAGCATTTCTACCAGAAAGCGTAAACTATAGATCTGTAAAGCCAGTGTATCGGTCACAGGATTTTTGACATTTCTAACGACCACAATCTAGCGTCGCGTTTTTTTAAAGTGATTCAACACATAGCACACCATCTACCATATGTAATTATTCTCAATGAACCATCATTCTTCCTCGCCTCTAACCCCATGGATATTTCACAGAACCTCTGGCATCGAGATAGAATTCGTTACAAATACTGTTTGTTAACGTGGGAAATATCGCAAGTGGCAAGTAAGAATTGCGTACATTGAGTTAATACCACATTCGTTAGCAAAATCACTTTCTACATTCTGTGAGAAGAGTGATTTTATTACTATCTTACACCGCTGGCGGCGTGCACCCGCATTTTCACTCCGTTAATACACACCCCAGCGATCACCGTCTATACATAACATCAGTATTTGTGTGGATCACCAATCCATCCAGAAGCAATACCATAACTCGACTTATAATGCATGTACAGCTTTTAACATGGATATCGTTGGCGATACTTGTGTGTGCCTGTAGAACCAAGACCGCTTTTTATGCAAGGTGACGTAACATAGTCGTTGTTTTAGTGTTTTTCATAGCTGGTAGCTTGTAAGACGATTACGTCTCTCTTCCTAAGTCACACTGGTACCACTCACAAGAAAAGCAAATGGAGCATGTCCATTCATCCCAAAATTTTCGCTCAATACTGTTTGGTACTAATAGCATTCAGTTATTAGCGAAGTGTTATACTTAGTAAGGGAGGTGTGACAGATTCGCTGTGATCAGCAGACTTATAAAGTATGTGTTGGGGAATAAAGTTACTGTGGCTTACGTTCTGACATGTGCAAACAAAATGACTGTGTCCGGTCTTAAGGCAGGTATGGATTTGACGTGGGACATTGTGAATTTCAAGGCATTGATAAATATACTGAAGATCCAAAGAAACTGGTACACCTGCCTAATATCGTATAGGGTCCCCGCAAGCACGTGGCATGGACTCGATTAATGTCTGAAGTAGTACTGGAGGGAACTGACACCATGAATCCTGCAGGGCTGTCCATAAATCAGCAAGAGTACGAGGGGGTGGAGATCTCACCTGAAGAGCATGTTGCAAGGCATCCCAGATATGCTCAATAATGTTCATGTCTGTGGAGTTTAGCGGCCAGCGGAAGTGTTTAAACTCAGAAGATTGTTCCTGGAGCCACTCTGTAGCAATTCTGGACGTGTGGTTGTCTTGCTGGAATTGCCCAAGTCCGTCGGAATGCACAGTGGACATGAATGGATGCAGGTCATCAGACACGAGGCTCATATATGTGTCACCTATCGTAGTCGTATCTAGGCATACCAGGGGTCCCATATCACTCTAACTGCCCTTACCGCGCACCATTGCAGAGCCTCCACCAGTTTGAACAGCTCCCTGCTGACATGTATGGTCCATGGATTCATGACGTTATTTCCATACATGTACACGTCCATCCTCTCGATACAATTTGAAACGAGACTCGTCTGACCAGGCAACATGTTTCCAATAATCAACAGTCCAACGTCAGTGATAATGGGCCTAGGAGAGGCGTAAAGCTTTGTGTCGCGCAGTTATCAAGGGTAAACGAGTGGGCATCCAAAAGCCCATATCGATGATGTTTCGTTGAATGGTTCGCATGCTGGCTCTTGTTGATGGCCCGGCGCTGAAATCTGCAGCAATCTGCGGTAGGATTGCACTTCTGTCATGCTGAACAATTCTCTTCAGTCGTTGTTGGTCCCATTCTTGCTGGATCTTTTTCCGGCCGCAGCAATGTAGGAGATTTGATGTTTTACCGGATTTCTGATATTTACAGTACACTCGTGAAATGATCGTACGAGGAAATCCCCACTTCATTGCTACCTCGGAGATGTTGTGTCCCATCGCTCGTGCGCCGAATGAAACACCACGTCCAAACTTACTTAAATCTTGATTACCTGCCATTGTAGAAGCAGTAACCGATCTAACAACTGCGCCAGACACTTGTTGTCTTATATAGTCATTGCCGACCGCAGCGCTGTATTCTGTCTGTTTAAATATCTCTGTATTTGAATAAACATGCCTAGACCAGTTTCTTTGGCGTTTCAGTGTATAAGGGTATGAGAGGTTTTACGTGGAAAATTATGACCAGTCATAAGGAGGATACAGATATTGATATTTCTACGTGAGATTCGTCCCAGAGCCGCAGCATCAGGAGGAGATATTTCCAGTAATTCACTCACGTCGACTGTCACCAGATTGGGGCTGCAATTTAATTGCAATTACACTAATAAAGATGCGGCTGGTTTCCTAGGACGACTCTACCTGCCATCCATGTGCGTAGCTGAGGTAGTCAGTGATCGGAACGAATGGACGTTTCTGGCTTACAGTGGGAGCTATCACTAAGTCTCACAAACCGGTCAGATGAGGTACATCTGTGTCGCCCTCTAGGCAGGTGAATAGCGAACTAATATTCAGTATGTGTTGGGCAACCTTCGTGATCATCGTGTGTATAAATATTCGCCGATTTTTACGTGGATATTTGAGAAGAATCATGAAAGAAGGTTGTATACGTGGAAGAACCCTGGAGATACTACAAGGTATCAGATACATTATATAATGATAAGACAGAGATTTAGGAACCAGGTTTTAAATTGTAAGACATTTCCAGGGGCAGATGTGGACTCTGACCACAATCTATTGGTTATGAACTGTAGATTAAAACTGAAGAAACTGCAAAAAGGTGGGAATTTAAGAAAATGGGACCTGGATAAACTGACTAAACCAGAGGTTGTACAGAGTTTCAGGGAGAGCATAAGGGAACAATTGACAGGAATACAGTAGAAGAAGAATGGGTAGCTTTGAGGGATGAAGTAGTGAAGGCAGCAGAGGATCAAGTAGGTAAAAATACGAGGGCTAGTAGAAATCCTTGGGTAACAGAAGAAATACTGAATTTAATTGATGAAAGGAGAAAATACAAAAATGCAGCAAATGAAGCAGGCAAAAAGGAATACAAACGTCTTAAAAATGAGATCGACAGGAAGTGCAAAATGGCTAAGCAGGGATGGCTAGAGGACAAATGTAAGGATGTAGAGGCTTATCTCACTAGGTGTAAGATAGATACTGCCTACAAGAAAATTAAAGAGACCTTTGGAGAAAAGAGAACCACTTGTATGAATATCAAGAGCTCAGATGGAAACCCAGTTCTAAGCAAAGAAGGGAAAACAGAAAGGTGGAAGGAGTATATAGAGGGTCTATACAAGGGCGATGTACTTGAGGACAATATTATGGAAATGGAAGAGGATGTAGATGACGATGAAATGGGAGATATGATACTGCGTGAAGAGTTTGACAGAGCACTGAAAGACCTGAGTCGAAACAAAGCCCCAGGTGTAGACAACATTCCATTAGAACTACTGACAACTTTGGGAGAGCCTGTCCTGACAAAATTCTACCATCTGGTGAGCAAGGTGTATGAGACAGGAGTTGACAGATGTGCAAATTGCCGAACTATCAGTTTAATAAGTCACGGCTGCAAAGTACTAACACAGGCATAAATACTGAACCAGGCCCACTCGAGGAGTAGTCTCAGGTCGCACCTGATGAAGGTAACGACCTACGTTACAGAAATATCGTGCAAGTACGACGCTGATATCCGGCAGAACACCCGACAACCCAAGATGTCAGATTCAGAAGGATGTACGTTGCAGTAGGTACTGGGAGATGAAGAAGCTTGCACAGGATAGAGTAGAATGGAGAGTTGTATCAAACCAGTCTCAGGACTGAAGACCTCAACAACAGCAACAACAACAACAACAACAACTGAGAAGATCCATATTGAACACTGACATGGCGCACGAGGTATTGATAATATCCGAATTCCTATCATTCCAATCATTCCCAGAAGCCGTCCATGGCTAGGGTGGTTCACTCTGGCAGATGCGCACTTCCACGACCGCAGCTGCAGTCACAGTGGCAGTTTCCTCTGGCCTCTAAGCACTGGTGCTGCAGTGCACAACGGGATGGGCGCGCTGTGAGCATCTGGGAGGTGAGTGGGCTGTATGTACAAGTGTTTCAGCGATCTCTGACATATAGCTGCGACAACTACTAGGTTCACGATTTAGTGCTTCTCAATACATTGCAGTGCACTCTACCTTGCGCTGGTATTTGTTGTTGTTATTGTCCTACCGTGCGGTAGACCTTTTTCTCCTCCTTCTTCGTCCTGGTGTACCTGAGAAAACAGTGCTTTAAAAACCCAATCGCAACGTCAAATTCCCGATTGATTCATTTAGTGTTTCCGATAGTGATATTGCGAGCACGCATCTCTCCATCCCCTCCCACAAACGGTTTAAGTACATGGCGCAGTTGAGCTTAAATTTTAAATTCTGAGCTACCTCAAACGCAATTGACTTCCTGCCAAACGACATAACTCTGTCAGTACCCACCAATAGGAGATAGGGGAAAAATCTGGAAGGGGGAAGAGCAGGGTTTGGAAACCGGCAGTAGCGGATCGAGTCCCAGAATTTCCTTCAAATACACCAGTCCTAGTATCCACCAGTAGGATAGAAGGAAAAACTGCCTGCACACAAAGGGTATCGATTTAATTAATTAGTCAATCAATCTGACAGAGTGAGGGAATATTTCCAAGACATCAGCAGCTGAGTATTTACCAGGTATGCACTTCTTTGTTCAGGACAAAATAGAGGTTAGTGTGCTGTATGACAGACGCTCTAAAAACTAAACTTCGCCCGAACATGTCATGAAGGCCCAACGGTACCGATCTGACGCCATGCCATCCTCAGCACACAGGCGTCACTGGATGCGGATACGGAGGGGCATGTGGTCAGCTCCGCTCTCCCGGCCGTATGTCGGTTTACGAGGATGGAGCAGCTACTTTTCAATCAAGTAACTCGTCAGTTTGCTGCACAAGGGCTGAGTGCACGCCACATTCCAACGGCGCTCGGCAGACTGGATGATCACCCATCCAAGTGCGGGCCCAGGCAGCCAGTGCTTAACTTCAGTGATCTGATGGGAACCGGTGTTACCACTGCGACAAGGCCGATGACAGACAATCGCTGGGTGGGCAGTAGCCATTTGAGAGAGAAAGAGACACACAGAGAGAGAGAGAGAGAGAGAGAGAGAGCGAGAGAGAGAGAGAGAGAGATATCATGAATTTCTCAGGTATCAATGTCAACGAGCTGCCGCCACCGGATGCTTTTTTCAACAGGAAGTACCCAGAGGGCGAGGAAGAGAGGGAGGTGATTGGAGGGAGAAGTGGTGGAGGCGTTGCTTCTCCAGTTTCTTCTGCCGGTGGTACTGTGAACTAACTCAGTCAGTATTGCTCAGCAGGGCGAGAACATAGAGCAGCTGCTTCCACTGACTTGATGTGGAAGGTGTGTGTTTGGGTGCAGATTGTGCAGGTGCTGCAACTGGAAATAGCCACTTGAGGAGGGGGTAAGGGACCGATGACCGTTGCAGTCTGGTCCCTTTAATCCCACAAACCAACCAACCAACTTGAGGTGGGAAATCCGACGCTGCTGGAGACAAAGGGGACCATGGCTGTGGGGTGACCTGGTTGCCAGACATTCAGAAAAAATGTAGCTTGTGTCACAGGCAGCGGAGCTCTCTGGGCGCTGAGTATCCATCGTATAAGTTCAGTATTGATCAATAGTTTCTGTATGGTCAGTGTGCTAATACGAGGAGACATGGACTTAATGGTAGATGACCTTGCGGTGTGGTGACATGGGCGTGGGGTTTCCATGGCTTCCAGCGGCTGGCGCATAATTCAGACCGGCATAGTGGGCGGAGCATGGATGTGTGACGCAATGTAACGGCCAGTACGTCTGCCCTGCGACCAGTGCAAAGATATGACAGGAAGATTTTTAACAGTGTAATTACCTGTGGTGAGTCATGTTGGCATCTATTTCATGACGGTATTCCTTGCATGATTGAGAAAAAAGCGATTACCTATTTTCAGTGTATTTTACAAGATCTCCAGCATCCAAAACAGCAGAGAATATTGAGCTTTTTCCTGTCAGTTAAAAGAGAGGTGCAACCCATGCGACTTTAATTTTATAAATAAATCATATATCCTTTGCTATGTGATTGATATTGATCTGAATTTCGCGTCGTAAGCTCCTTCCTCAGCAGCACAGGATGAATGTTTTTCCCACCAATTTCCAGGTGGTGGAGGGGAGCCTGGAGGATTTACCAGAGGGGGAGAGGTTAATTAATTTATCGATTTCATTAATTAGGCAATCATATTGATATCAAAGGTGTGCCTGTATCAGAGATTTCCCAGAGGGGTGGTGGAGATGGAGGGGTAGAGGGATGGAGGCTTTCTCAGAAGGATGGATTATGCACAGGGGGTCATAAATCAACCAACAGGACAATAGGTTAAGAGGAGGGGGAGAGGACCATAAATCAATCAAGTTTGACCCTGAACATATGCTTGTCCCTTGATGTATGCAACCCGCAATTACAAATTGTCTGAGAATATACTTTGCACTATTACTCTCATTTCACCAGTTATCGACACACCTTAAAAATTATATTCTTTCATCGAAAAAGACTATAGGTAGTGGAATAACATGGTGCATAATGAAGTTTTTCATAATATCCACATGCCGAAATACTCTCCTCTTTGCACGCTGTCATTTACCAAAATCTAATTTCGATATTGCCAACACTTCATGAATTACGAACAATATTGTGGATATTTCACTATGGCATTATCGCTGGCGCGCGTGATCGTAAATGAGTGTGCTGCATTAGATCAATTTCCTCGATATTGGTGACAGGTAGAGATCACCACCCAGGTCTAAAGAAAAATTCAGTATTTTAGCTCAACTTCACACGCATCAACATACTATGTAACATGCACCAACATCAAAATTATAGCGACACCTATTTTTCATTGCAAACTTTTCGAATTTCGCGCAATATATCACAAAATGTTCAAATGTGTGTGAAATCTTATGGGACTTAACTGCTAAGGTCATCAGTCTTTAAGCTTACACACTAATTAACCTAAATTATCCTAAGGACAAACACACACACCCATGCCCGAGGGAGGACTCGAACCTCCGCCGGGACCAGCCGCACAGTCCATGACTGCTGCGCCCGAGACCGCTCGGCTAATCCCGCGCGGCAGTATATCAAAATGAAGATGACTTATACAGATACAAGTGATGCAAAAATGAATTTCTTTTACCGAATAGTCTCTGTAACATTATTTGAGAAAGACTGCAGTGAGTGCATCTTCATTCTATCATTGCCGACCTGCCAAAAATGGGGAAAAACACTGTCGACCTCCACTTCCGAATAAACAAATGAACTCGCCCAGCATTTGGACGAAAATTGGTCACTGCATATCGGCCACCATATCCCCCGTGGACTCTACAACAGTCAGCACTGAATCACAGCATTGTACGATGGCACCGTGAAACTGTTGTCCGTGACAACTACAGACGACATCGTGGCAGATTCTGTTATCAGCCTGTAAGTGGGAAACGGATTGTCAGTGTTGAGGAAGCGAATGGGGAAATGTACCCTACATCCTGAACGACTCGTTTGCGCTGGTGGTTGTGAGATGTCCAGACAGAGCTCCACTTGCGCCAAAGGGCAGGCTGCAGATTCTGGAGACTATGACTGTCCTTGAATGGCGGTGGATGGTGGTGCTTCCTGGAACATGAACGCAGGCTTGGTTCTATAAATCAACAAGTTCACTCCTTGTCGTTCCATAAAAAGTTTGCGCACCCCATAGTAACACGCAGTATGGGCTTGCGTACCGTATCTATAAATGTGGCTTCACTCCTTCAGTGTGGAGCATGATATGAGAGCATCTCTCTAAATCGTGATGCACATAACACTGGGAAGTGCCATGACGAGAACCTTTTGACGGATTGATTTGACAACATGTAGTTGGAGTTAGAGCTGTGGTGGTCAGGCATAACTTTATACATCGTGTTTGTGTCGAGGAATTTGCCTGGAATGAGTACTGTCTGTCCCTAAACTAGTTCTGCGGACGATGAATCGATGTATGGTTTGTATGTAGTCCTCTATCCAGAAGTACTATGGGCAAGGCAGTCAACCAAGTGACATCATGGCACACCAGCGCCGCTTTCAGTGAACGGCGTTCCAGCGCATTGTATTATGGTTTTTATTGCCGCAGAACTTGGCGAGTAGACTGAACAATTCTGATTCAGATTACCACCACCAATCGGTGTTGGTGTGCTAGTGACAAATGAACCTCGCTAACCAACTAATACGAATGCAGGGACTAGTGTTTCGGCTGTAATGTTATCCACTAGTACTGCCTCAGTCCAGGGAGTGAACTGGTCGATCATGGTAAACAAACAACGGTTAGCATTTGAAGTCGGCAGTGGACCCACGACGTCCAGATTCACATATTCGAAACGCGCAGTCACGTCCTGAAACTTTCGGTTCGAAGCATGAACGTGACGGGATATCTCACTCCATTGCCAATGCAGGCAGGCTCGTGCGCATTGATGACAGTCTTTCTCTATCCCAGGCCATATGTAACGTTTCTACAAGAGACAAAAGGCAGGGGGTACCCCTGTTGACAGATGGTGTCGAACGTTTGCTTGCAGAAAAGCGATGGGAAAAAGGGTGGGGGCTTTCTCTGGAGACGTCGCAATACAGTGTTGAATCTGATCCAGAAACGCCAACAAGTTTCAAGTGTAGTGATGCAGTATCGTCGTCAATGGAGGCTCGGAGTTCATCATCCTGCTTCTGTGCTTCTGCTAGTGCCACAAAATCGATTGGGTTTTCCACGCTGCTGATGTGCGAAAGACAGTCTGCTACAATTTTATCAATACCAGAGATGTGTCGAATGTCTGTATTGAATTGTGCCACGAACTCAAATTGGCTGAACTCGCATGGAGAGCAGTTAGTGCGGTCCCGGTTAACGTGTAAATCAAAGGCTTATGGTCCGTAAATATCGTGAATACATGGGCCTTGATCTGTGGATGAAAATATTCACGTACTGCCAATAGCTCATAGTCGTAAGTGGTCCACTTACTCTGTGATTGCGACAGTTTATGTGAAAAACGCTACTGGCTGCTGGCGTCTTCTACCAACTGTTGTAGCACTATGCCAATAGCTGTCTGACTCATGTGAGCGACCAAGGCTAAAGGCGCATCTAGTTTAGGATCAGCGTGAAGCATTGTATTACCCGTGTTCTGCTTAAGATTGTCGAATGCTGTACAAATTGCTTCTCTCCTCTGCACTAATGAACTGCCTTTCACTTTTGTTCCTGCAAGCTCTGCAGTCAATGGTTCCTGTATTTCAGCATGTCTGACAAATGTCGGCGATTTGAGTTCAGCTTACCTAAGAATCTTTGCAATTCTCTGTGATGTGTCGGCAGCTGGGCCAACACCTTGTAGATAGAGGTGGCTTAATGCACGCTAGACTAACGCAGACGGGCGTGAAGTACTGGAACAGGATACGTAATTAATGCTATGAAGAAAAGAACGGAGCTTCTCATATACTTATCTTTAATGTCTTCTTGTACATCTCTATGGTGAACACAAGTGAGACTCTAATTACAATCACTGTAAGGCTAATGGCGCCTTGCTAGTTCGTAGCCATTAACTTAGCTGAAGGCTATTCTGTCTCTCGGCTAATGAGAGAGAAAGGCATCGTACGCCTAGTCGCTAGCTCTGTCGTCCGTACAACTGGGCTGAGTTCGAGTCAGTCTCTCGAGACCTGCCTTGTGGTGGCGCTAGGTTTGCGATCACACAGTGGCGACACGCGGGTCCGACATGTACTACAGGACCGCGGCCGATTTAAGCTACCACCTAGGACGTGTGGTGTCTGGCTGTGACACCACACTCTGATCTTAACTGGGATTAGGTATTTGTATAATTCCCCAGCATCTCCTGCGCCACCTTGAGAGAACACTTTCGTTGCTAGTACATCGTAATCTGCACATGCTACAGCCGCCTGTGACGACGTACTTTTGCACTGTACTGTGACTACACTAAAGGCCATCTCACTCAGAGTAAGGTTTGCTGCACTTAACTTGGTATCTCATGCGATGACTCCCTTGAGACCTATGTCCTCTGCTAACCCGCTGCCCTACATGGAGTTGTGCATGCTTCCTGTGAAAGGTACGGTGCTATTTTTCTTGTTAGGCGTAGTGGGTTCCTTGCATACTACCTGCCTTGACCGGTCAGGAGTTGCTTGGTGATTGACCTCACAGCCTACAAGGCGGGAACTCTTTGAGACACAGCCATTCAACCAGCGAGACAAACAGAACGTCACGCGCCCTTCAGCCTGCAATCTTTCTCGAACGATTGTAAAGAAACTGTTCGATAAGAAAATCGATTCTCGCACATCTTATAGCTTCATTCGTTAGCTTCATGATGAATTGCCTATCATTACGCTAATGGTCATATTTACTGTGATATTTCAGAATTAAGCAAACTACCGCAAGAATTTCGGAAAATTTGCGGTGAAAAATATAGGTTGCTACGAATTTGGGTTCGGTGCATGTTACGTCATATGGCGCTGTGTATGAAATATAGCTAACATATTGAATTTTTCTTGAAACTCTGAAGGATATTGTTATTTACTCGAGAAAATGAATCATATGTAAAGCGCTTCATTCTGAGCTTGTGCACCTTTGAAAAAGCTAGAATGAAATATTCACAAAATTCTTAGAGTTTCGTAAACGGTTTCAGATATCAAAACAAGATTTTGAAAATGACAATATGCGAAGAGGAGAATATTCCGCCACATGATCAATATGTGGAACTTCCATACCTATCGCGATATTCGAGCGACTACAGATTTGTTACAGTGAAATGATGTAATATTTAAGCTCCATCGACAGCTGGTGAAACGAGAATTGCTAGTTTTGAACAGTATCCATGAAGAAATCACAGTACATTTTCATACCAAGAGCTGGCATTTTCATAAACTATTGACATGTCTTTACATTAGTCCCTGTTCTATGATTCTGTCGGAATTTCAACTGCATTATAATGTTAGCGAGAAGAACATTTATAATCTCAGTTATATTTCGGGGAAGGAAACCGATTAATATGGCAACAAGGAGTCTTGCGTACTATTCAAAACTCGTCACTGATAACGTTTCTCTGTAGAAAGTAAAGTTGGTAAGTGTGGGAAAAATACATCGCTACTTCTGTTGAAATTCTGGCGAAATCCTATACCCCAGTGTATTTTTGATAACGAATCATGTGAATTGAAACTGGGCAACAGATTTTATTTCTATAGCTCAAAAATCTGAGAAATATGGACACAATTAACAGCACATAGCATGCCAATCCACATTATTCATTACTAAAAACACGCAGAGGTATAGGATTCCATTAAAATTTCAACAGTTTTGAGTAATACATTAAGTTCCCTTTTTGTCACATTCAAATATGCTTCATGAGAGTTTGTAAATACGAGGGTAAGTCAATTATTATCCGCAATTTAGCTGTATTTTTGTGTATTTTGGTAGCAATGCCGTTTTACATTGATAACGCTTGCTTTGTTTATTTGTTGCTATATCTTTGCAATTTTCAAGCTGCTAGGTTAGTTTCGTTATCGCTGCGGTGCTGTTAATCATGGCTGCTCCGCTGTCTATTTGCACCAAAGAAGAGCAGCGTTCAGTGATCAGTTTTTTTTTTTTTTTTTTTTTTTTTGGTCGGAACACATGGGTTGGAAGGCGTATCAGTGACCGGAATTCATCGAAGACTTTCGGAACAATACGAGAACAGTGTTTGCCACAACGGAGTGTCTACGAATCGATTGAAAAATTCCGAAATGGTCGCACAAGTGTTATGCACGATGAAGGAGCCGGACGACCGTTTACCGCCACAAATGAAGAAGCCATTGAGCGATCACGTGAAATGATTCTCTTAGACAGACGATTAGCTGTTGACGATGTGACACAGCGTCTGCAAGGCAGTCACGGTTCTGTCTACGAAATCATCCACAACAGACTTGGGTTTCATAAAGTTTGTACAAATGGTTCAAATGGCTCTGAGCACTATGGGACTTAACATCTATGGTCATCAGTCCCCTAGAACTTAGAACTACTTAAACCTAACTAACTTAAGGACAGCACACAACACCCAGTCATCACGAGGCAGAGAAAATCCCTGACCCCGCAGGGAATCGAACCCGGGAACCCGGGCGGGGGAAGTGAGAACGCTACCGCACGACCACGAGCTGCGGACAAAGTTTTTGCAAGATGGGTCCCAAAACAACTCACATAGTTGCATAAACAAACGCCCTTGGACATCTGCAAAAGCCGGCCGAAGTGGCCGTGCGGTTAAAGGCGCTGCTGTCTGGAACCGCAGGACCGCTACGGTCGCAGGTTCGAATCCTGCCTCGGGCATGGATGTTTGTGATGTCCTTAGGTTAGTTAGGTTTAACTAGTTCTAAGTTCTAGGGGACTAATGACCTCAGCAGTTGAGTCCCATAGTGCTCAGAGCCATTTGAACCATTTTTGAACATCTGCAAAAAACATTTGGATCGCTATGGTAACGAAGAGGACAACTTCTTAGACAGCATCAGTACTGGTGACGAAACATGGATCCATCATTACGAGCAGGAGAGTAAATGGCAGAGTATGGAATGGAAACATCGAAATTCGCCGTGTAAGAAAAAGTTCAAAACACAACTGTCTGCAGGAAAACGGATGCTTACGGTTTTCTGGGACGCACAAGGTCCAGTACTGGAACATTATGGGGAAAGGGGCACCGCAATAAACAGTGTACGTTGCAGTGAGATGCTTACTGCCAGGCTAAAGCCTGCAATTCGAGGCAAACGCCGAGGATTGCTGTCAAAAGGTGTCGTGTAGTTGCACGACAATGCCCGTCCGCATACTGCTGCCCGCGCTACTGAAACGCTCCAGAAACGCAAATCCGAAGTACTGGATATCCTCCATATAGTCCCGATCCACAGGCATCAAGGGGCCGTCGATTTGCCTCGGATGAAGCAGTGAAAGAGGCGGTGCATTCCTGGCTCGCAGCTCAACCGAGAACCTTCTTTTATCAGGGCATCAGGAAACTTGTACAACGATGGACTAAGTGCCTTGAAACGCAAGGAGACTATGTCTAAAAATTATGTTATTCTAAGTTTCCTATTTGTTTACAATAAAGTTTTATAACTACTTTGCGGATAATAATTGACTTACCGTCCTATTTATGTCAATAACATTCTAGAGCAGTTGAAATTGAGACAATTATAAAACAGCAACTGATAGAAATACAAGTCAACGGTTTATGAAAATGGCCATTCTCAGGGCAAAAATAAAGTGAAATTTCCTCACAAATGCGTTTCCAAATCCACAGTAATTATCGTTTCACTAGCTATCGACAGTGCTCAAATATTACATAATTTCACTGACGAAATCTGTAGTCCCTTGAATAGTGCGACTGATATGCAAGTTTCGAATGTTAATCGTATGCCGAAATACTTTCCTCTATCGTACTATCGTTTGCCAAGATCCTGTTTCGATATCTGAAACTGTTTACGAGATACGAGAAATTATGTGAATATTTCATTCTGGCTTTTTCGTTGCCGCGCGAGCTCGCGACAAAGCGCTTCATATACGATCTATTTTCTCGAAATTGGTAATAGATACCTACGTCTTTCAAAGTTTAAAGAAAAATTCAATAGGTTAGCTACATTTCATACACAGCAACATACCACGTAAAATGCGCCAAACGCAAATTCATAGCAACCTCTATTTTTCACTGCAAACTTTCCGAAATTCTTGCAGCAATTTACTTAATCCTTAAATATCACGTAAATTAGACTGTTAACGAAATGATAGGCAGTTAATCACGAAGCTGACGAATGAAGTTATTAGATGAATCAAATTTTTTACCGAATAGTTTTTTTAAAGTCGTTTGCTAGCAAACTTGCAGAGAACCGTACACTGTATGAGACCTTGGTTGGAATGATGGCCTCCTGTATTGGGTCGGTGAGCTCCGCCACAGCATTTCCTTCTGTGACGCTACTATCACTTTCACCTGTAGTGGTAATCTGCTGCTCCACAGTGTACATGACAAATTGTCTGAGACGACACTAGTGTCCACTCTGCTACCAAGGTGTCTCAAGTATTGTGATGGTTTTCGATCTCCTGTGTCTTCCTGGGCACATAGTTTTTATATCCTGTCTTCTTGACGTATAAGTTTTCCCTCCAGCTCAACTCCCGTCGCTCCGCCATTTTTGTTTCCCTTGACCTCCAAAATGCCTATGACCGTGTATGGCATCACGGTCTCCTCTTTAAACTCCAAACCTACGCCCTGCCTATCAATTTTGTCCGTCTGGTCGCTTCCTTCCTCTCGCACCGTCCTTCCTATGTCACCCTCCACAACACCAACTCCCGTATCTTTTATCCCACGGATGGCGTCCCCCAGGGTTCTGTCCTCTCACCTCTCCTTTATCTCTTGTATACAGCTGATATGCCCAAGCCACCCCCACCAGTCCACCTTCTCCAGTATTCTGATGACACCGCCTTCCTGGCTCTCTATCCTACCCTTCAACAGTCTCAACGTACCTTCCAAACCCACCTTAACCAGTTCACCACTTGGTGTAACCAGTGGTTCCTCCGTCTCAACCCCTCCAAAACCCAGGCAATCATCATAGGCCGCACCACTCGCTCCTTTCGCCTCCATGATTTCTACCTCACCCTTTATGGCCGTCCTATCCAAGTCACCCTCACCCGGAAATACCTTGGCCTCACCCTTGACCAACACCTCACCTGGACCCCTCATCTCCTGACCATCCAGCAGAAAGCCCATTCCCGCCTCCGCCTTCTGAAACTCCTGTCTGGCTGGACATGGGGATTGCATCCTTCTACCATCCTCCACACCTACAAATCCCTCATCCGTCCTATCCTCTGTTATGCCAGCGTTGCCTGGATCTCCGCCCCCACCCGCTTTTACAAGGCCCTCCAAATTCTTGAACGTCATGCGCTCCGCCTTGCCTTCCGTATCCGCCTTCCTTCCCCCACAGGGCTCCTGTATGAACTGATCCCCTTCCCCCACCTCCTCCTGTTCCTCCAACATCTCCGCATCCTTTACATTGTTCGCAGGCTTGATCCCCCCCCACCCTCTGGTTTCCTCCCTCCTCTCCACCCCCCGCCCGTTGCCGCGCCTCTATCGCTGTATCCCTCCCTCTCTCCACCTCCACACCCTCCATCTCCTTCATCAGGGCAATTTCCAACGCCTCCCCCTCCCGGATGACGAACTTCGCCGTGACATCTACCCTTCCTTCCAACTATAATCTGGCCTTGTTCCCCCCCCTCCCCAGGGCCCCCTTTTCCTCTTTCCTCCTTCTCCCAGAGCGGATTTTCCTCCATCCCCCCTCCCCTGAGACCCTGCACCCCCTACTTGCCTTTCTCCTTCCCACATCCCTCCCTACCTGGCCCTCTTCCGCGCGCCCCCCGCTCACCTCCCACATCTCTTCCCCTCCCTCCCTTCGTCAGGTCTCCCTCATCTCCTTGCGCCTGGCAGATCCTCTGTATTGATCATCATCAGTGTGCCACATCAGTATTGTGTTTCGTGCTGTTTCTCGGGTGCGTCAAGAGGTGTGCTTTTAATTGTGTCCTGCCTTGAGGTTCGCCATCAGTGTTACATTATGTGCTATGCCATCCGTCGCTACCTTTATGTTCCAGTCATACTGTGCCTTGTGCTCCTTTAACCGTCGCAGTGTGTGGCTTTTTTTGTGTGCTACTTTTAAACAGTTTTTTATCTCCATTTTACAGTCGCCCCGTTTTTGTCTATTGCCTTCCATGATGTTCCCCCTTTTTTATATCTATGTTCACCTTATTCTCTCCTTTGCTGTTTTTAAATGTCTTCTATTGTTTTGTTCTATGTCTTTCGGCTGAAGAGCAGCGCCTATGCTGCTGCCAGCCCGCCCCGATGGGGAATTGAAATACAATAAAGGAAAAAAAAACGTATAAGTTCAGACAGCAGTTTGTCATAGAATTCTGCTCCTGGAGGTGTGGTGATGCCATCTTTACATGTGCTGCAAAGCAATGATCCAGCTGGCTCACCACAAGAGCAAACTCTGTCATGTCAGCTGTAATTCTGGCATATCAAAAACTTGCTTCAACCTATACAAACCGCAGCAAGGGATTATGAGGCCAGGACGAAGGTAGACCAACTGCTAGACAAGAAATGTTCTGCTCTTCAGACACCTTGCCTCTCTGTAAGAAATGGCTTGCTTCAGATCTGCTCTTGTCTCTGCAGATCACTTTGGGGTCGCCACTTGTCAGTTACAGCACAACTTCCAGCTGGCCAATTTTGCAAGGATGTATTCTTACGTCTAGTAATCAGGTACCACACTGGAGAGAACAAGTTTATTATGCTTGGAGTTATCATTGCTTTGGAATTGATTTATGATGCAGCTCTGTTTTCCCACTACAGCAAATAATTCAGGACAGCAAAAACATGAACAACCTTAGACAGTAACTAGGTTAAAAGAATAGCTAGGAAAAAGAAATTACATGGAGTGAACATATAAAAGGAAGGAATGTTTTAAACTGAGAGTAACTCAGACTGTACAGCAAAATAAACACAGCACTCCTGGCTGTTGGACATGGAACTGTTTGACAGCAGTGATGCAACTTTTACAACACTCGATCCTGAATCACTAATTTGTACAATTGCGCAATGAATCCTCTGTCCATGATATTGTGGAGAATCTATGAAACACTTAATGAACTTCTGTGCTGAAATTTTATGACTAAATTGGGTCCATAACCTATAAAGGGTAATGGAATTCAGATTCAGACACAGGGATACAAAGAAATAACTTTTATTTCATCTTATTACAAAGCAAAGTGTACTGAATGCTGGATACAGAAAGACCAAACAAAAGGGCGCTATGTTCAAGGAACATCAAAAGTAATGTGACTGCAATGCCATCATCACCTTAGGTGGGGAGATTTCAAAAGTGAAAGTAACATTCTAGTTTGAACACAAACACATCAACAATATTAGATGCATCTACTTGATACTTTTTCTTCTGCTCAACTTTGTGCATGTGCAAATTTTCCAGCAGCACAAGCATGCATCTGTATTTGTGCATGCTTAATTTCTTCAAAGTGGATGGTGTGTGCAATAGCGCATTACTTCCTGAATTTGATGTGTTCTCTTGCATTGTTTAGCAGATGACATGCACCTGGGTCCCATGTATGTTTATTTCATTATGTAGAGTGTTGAGGTTATGCTTTAAGGCTATACATTTGCAATAACTCTTAAGAGAGCATACTGAAATTTATAGATGATTATAGACAAAGAGAAATCCTATGGAATGTCGCTTCTAAAGATTACTTGAATAAAAATGCCCTGAGCATCAAGTATTAGGTAGAAAGACTCTGATCATATTACTGCAAACAAATAAGTCACGAAGTAGGAAAACAGTGAAGGAAAACCCTACAAATTTATGAAAAGTGCATATGAAAACTGTCAACGAATATTCACATTATGGCGAATGAATAGCACCACAATTGAGGAATATGACATTTAAACAAAAGGAAACATGGGGTAGATGGAGCTCCTCATCAGACTAAAATAAATTGAAATGAAGGGCATTGATGATGAATAGAAAATATAAATTTGGGACATACTACCTCCATTGAAGGGGTTTTTGACACCAAAGACCTTAAACTATATGTGATGTTTTTTGATCGAAGTTGTGTAAACAGATGTTCATACAATAAAATACAAATGACATACCAAAATTATAATTACTTTCATATAATGACTAAGAACCTCCCTTAAGTATATCTCAGTTTCAGGAATAAACATTGAAATGTTTCGTTCTGAAATGCGAAATAAATAGCTCAGACTGGTATATAAGTCGCTGGTTTTCAGGTAACGAAATGTTACTGCCAACCCTATCGCTGCAGTTTCCCAAGAAAAAAAATTTAAAACCTCATTCTTACCTCCTTTTGAAATTTGCTAATAAGATGTCACCACTGCACTGTATTTCTTGTATATCTGTTATTTATATACTGTTTTATCCAGGGTAGCCTTAATGTTTTCATTTTCTGTCGTGTGTCATCACAATAAATGCAGCACAAATTGCTAAGCAATTAAATCCATGTACAGCAAACTGCTTGAACAATTATGCATCGTGTGTACAGATGGAAATGCATGTGTATGTGTGTGCTTTCAACTAATTTTTGTGCATGCACTTTTTTCATGTGCACCCGCAATATCACCCAAAAAAGAGGCACTGTGTGTACATACTTAAAAGGTATGTTTACACGATCCATTATGCTTTTTCCCTTCGTAGTAAATAACATCATAATCATCTACACTTTCTCTCTCAATACAACAAACTTTTTCACTTAATAAAAGGTTATTTTATAAAAAAAAACTGCTTCATCAATTTGTGTTCTTATTTATACACAGTGTAGGTATCAACATTGTTCAGTTCTTAATGACCAAAATCACTACTCACTTTCAGATATCTGTCCTCTCTTATGGAAGAACACTCAACGAAAAAATATCAAAGTCGACATGAAAAATCCGCTATTTGTCACAAAAACAAAGCAAAAGAATAAAAATAAAGACTGAGAAACCGCAAAAGCATGAATTCTACTAGCAAAGAATGACTGAACGCTGGGAGAATACATTAATTCCGATTTTAGAAGACGATGACACAGTTATCCCTACGAACTTCAACTTCAAAATTCTCTACCCAGCAACCTTGATGGCGACATCCCATCCCACTCCATCCTGTTCCGTCCTGTTCCATCCCATCCCATGCTGTGGGGGGCATATGTGATTGTCCCCTTTGATGTGGCTTGTAGTCTAGTTGTGAAAGAAGTATTAGGGCAAAAATCCATGTAGTTGCAAATTTTTTCACAGTGGTAGTAGGGAATGCCATGACAACATACTAAAAATACTGATTATGTTTTTCTTGAATAGCTCAATAATCCATGTCTTCTAGCAAGAATGTTTTAATACAAATGAAACTACATTAAATTTCCTACAGAGAATGCCCCACTCATTTTTTCTCTAGGGCTAATAGTTTCCTCACTGTAGGGGATGGAAGAATCCCAGATTATTAAAAATAGTGTTTTCATGGTATAAAATTAATATTTATTGTTAAATGGAGTTGGGTAAGAACAAATATAAAATATGGGTATCACATGTAAGTGCAGTAGAACCGTATTAAGGGATAAATAGTGTTCTGGTGGAGTGACATGTGGAAGGGAGTGGATGAGAGGAAGACACATAAGAGAAGGTAGGTCACCAGATTGTGGTCAGGCACTTCCCTGCTTCGGAGTCTGTGAAGTGAAGAGCGAGCAGACCATTTCCCACTCTCTCTAACACCTCTACGTCACAAGAACCAACTACAAAGTGTTTCACACAGCTTAACTGTCCCTCCTGCAGTGTTCTGTGTGAATCACTGACGATGCAGTGCACAGACATACCTAGAAATTGTTTATTTTCCATAAAGTGCGTTAATACTACATGCAATGCAGATATGGGTTACTAATAGTTCCAATGTAAGAAACACTTGTAAGGAATCTACATAAATCTCTGCACACTGCCCTACTGTGCTAGAAGAGAAATTGATTCCTAGTTCTCCTCTACCACTGCTTTAGCATTCTTCCAGAAAAGGCAACTTCTGTCTCTATGAGTGCTACTCGCTTTTCAGTTTACCTCAGAAACAGAATATACCACCCCACCTTCTCCTGTCCAGTTCTCTTAATTAAATTCATTATGTGAACAAAATATGTTTCAATCAACAATGGCTATGAAGTGTTTATTTTTTAAGTGACCTATAGAGTGTTAGTAGGAGAGGGATTGGAATGGTAAATGTGTTACCTTGCTGCTGTATACTTTGTAAAGCTGTGTGACTAAGCTGTAGCACATGGTGGTAAATTAATGAATGACTAGACCGATATTATACTTCTCTCACCTTTAATTTTCTTACTGGTAGACTGCATAAATCTGTTCGATTCGGGTGTTGCTGGTACTTGTAGAGTGCACTGTACTGAGTAGAGCCACTTACCACAAATCCATAATACACCTTACAATACGTGTGTGAATATTGCTAATAGAATGAGTTTGATCATGTTCAGGTCAAGAACATAATTTGCTGTAATGCATTGCTTGACTTATATTGAAATATCTGAAGTTCTATAACCCTTAGGTGGCGTTCTTCTGTTGGAGATGGAGGCAATATAAGCCACTGGGTCTCTTAAATTTGCACCCTCTGGAACAGAAACAGGTCTCCACGGATGTTGGGAGAGTTGAGGCTGGCGTGATGCATTTGATACCACTGATATTGTGAAAAATATTCGAGCCATTGACAATGGAAACACTGACATTGGTATTGTCAAATACCTATTGATAGTATGTTATACTTGGGGCAGGCTCCTCAGTGTGATAAACAGTTTACTTTCTCCAGCAGTTGAGCTTTCTTACAGAATAGCACACTTAACAACAGCAAATAGAAACTCACTTAATAAATTGATTATAACATGTGATGTATCTGATAGACATTCTGTTATCCCTTAACTACTGCCTGCACATAGCATATCTTGCCTGACTACTTCTATTTGTTCATGTGCCAGTACATCCTGATGTATTTATTTATTCTCCTCAACTACACATATCTTCCTGTAATCCATCACACAATAGTTCTCTATTATCATTTATATTTGCATTACATGCTTGAAGTTCATCAACAGTAGTACTACACTAATAACCTCATCATCAATTACCTCCCTATCACTATCATTGTCTTCACACTGATCACTGGGACTATCATTCTCTTCTGATCATTCACTATAATTCTCATGTCCTGTATTACTCTCAATATTGTCCTCCACACTTAAACTACACCTTTCCTTTATTTTCTCCTGCCTATTCTTTACCTCTTCTCCCTTCTCCTTTCTATGCTCATTTACATTTGCTCCTAAATTGCATAATGCACCTACCCAGTGATCATATTCTTCTATTTTTTACATTCCCAGTATTATCTCCGGTTTTTATAATTACATCTTGTATTGGGAACACTATCTACCTTTTATAATAAGATTTCTTTAGCTTCATACACGTCTGCAGGTAAAATATCACCTGTATCTACATAATAAGCTTTTATTATTTTATTATATCTCTGAATTTCCTGTCCTCTAATCGTCTCAGGTAAACCCTGCACTCATTATAATTTTGAGTCCCACTCTTTCCTTTGGTGGTACTTCATGTCTTTATCACACCAAGCATATTATTGATTATTTATTTACTTTAACCCACAATTTCTTTTTGTCTTATTAATCTGCCTATTACCATAAGATCTATTTACAATGCACATTCTCTTATTGTTCTGTCTTTGGCGTTGATGTGGCTGTGTTGTTGGGGCCTGTCCTCTCTATCCACTACAGTTTGGCCCTTCACTGTTGCGGTCTTTTGTTCCCCTCATCATCAGTTGGGTATTATGTCCTAGTACTTACTGGCCTCTATTTCCACGAACTCTTCCACCTCTCCTACCTCTGTCTGTTCTTACTGCTCTCAAAGTGTATTCCCTAATATCATTTTGGTTACTATTTTTATTGTAATTATTTTTATTAGACGTGCTTTAGTTGTTGTGAGACCTATTCTCATTATATCAGTTCCACATGTCAAGTTCACCTACACTCCTTGAAAATGTGGCTCGGTCATGGTTTCATAGACTGTACATTCCAAGGTAACTTCCTATGCAAGTCATGCAATAAATGCTCCTCAGTTACCAATCCCTTTACAAGTTCTACCTTCCTACAAAAGCCTTCACAGCAGAGGCAACTTCTGAGGTAGTGCCACTGTGCCGTGGCACCACTTGTATGAAATAGAAAGAAACAGAAATCTATGCAAATTGCACATAAAACATTGTTTTGGTGTACATATTTTCTGATTTGAAGAGGCGCATTTTGCCGTGCAAGCTCTCACAATAGTTTTCTGAAGCTTGGAGCCAACTGCAGATTGGCACCTTCTGCCCTCATAAACAATGTATGAAAGCCTCGGCGATCAGTTTCTATGTGCTGCTTGTGGCGGAGGTGGACCTGTAGCTGGTGTGACTCGGAGCCTTACGTTCCTTCCACCAGAGAGCAATAAAGTGCAGAACCTATAGAAGCAAGATCTGCAATCTAACAATCGTGTAAGACTACATCAGGGCGCATATTTCTTGTAATCCAGTTTTACAATCTTTCTGCAAGTTAATGCTAATGCATTCCTAAACGCAAATTAATGCTTAATTAAATCAAATACAGAAATAATACACTTAAATACCGTTACAAATAGCTGTATATAATTTTAATATAATTATTCCTTTAGATTTTCATACTAAGAGGCATTATTTCAATATTGGTATATTTCGCAACAGCAGGGCTATTGCTACAGAACAAAAAAACTGATGTATTCATCACCTGTCGGGCATCTATGAGTATTTTCCAACAAACAGTGTAGTATTTCTATTTATACTTGTTACATTCATGTTACACAGTTCTGTACAAATTTGTTGCAGTAGTTGTGAGGTCAGGTAACTGACTGTATATAGCTTTGTGCAAGGGTTATCTGTAAGGGAAAATTCAGTTGACTGAAAATTGCAGTCATGAACAAAATTAATGAGTCATCAAAAATGGCATTTAGCGATACGACTCCCAGTGAAAAAAATTCAGGTAAAAAACACTAGGTTTGAAACTCCCAATCGAACCAATAAAAAATCGATGTAGTAAGTTCAATCCTGAAATTTACCAAAAGAATAAATGGATTTGTGGCTGTGAAGAAAGCAACGATGTTTTTTGTTTTCCTTGTGTGTTATTTGGGAGAGAAGTTCATTGGTGTAAGACCGGAATAACTGATATTGGGCACATATGGCCGAAAATGAAAGTAAATGAAATGCCAAAGTGACACATGAATAATATGCTTAGTCATTCATTTCTAGGCAAAACCAACATTCTGCAGAAATTAGATTCGCAATATAGACAAACAATTGACAACCACATCAAACGTGTAGGGAAGAATAGATATATATTGAATTTAATTGTAAATTGTATTCGGTTCTGTGGCGTTTTGGAACTGGCTCTCAGGGACAATGATGAATCTGATGCCTCTCGAAATAAGGTTTTTTTTTTCGTAAGCTAATTCAATTCAGAATGGAGCTGGATAAAGATCTTAAAGTTCATCTCAGTCAAGCATCAGCGTTCAAGACTGTTGAGATGATCTACTGCACTGCATGATGAAGTTTGTAAACAAATAAAACGTGCCAAATGTGTTTCAATAGTCACAGATGAAACCACAGATCTGTCTTGCGAATTGAAATTGGTTATTCTTTTGCATTATGTCGTTGAGGGAAAAGCTTGTTAAAAGATTTTGGAACTTTGCCAATTGAGAACGTCAGAATACTTGTACCATCGATTACCGTACTCTGAAAAAAATTGAACCATTAATTGGCAATGACGGAGAAAAACTAATAGCTCAGAGTTACGACAGTGCAAAAGTTATGAGTGGCGAGTCGAATGGGGTTAAGAAATTAATTAAAGGCAAATACCCAAATGCAAGCTACATCCATTCTTATGCCCATCAGTTCAGCATTGTTATATCTACAGCAGCCTCTGTTAATCGCAGAGCCTGCATCTTTTTTGCACATCTTTCAGGTATTTCTTCTTTCTTTTCTAACTCGTCACAGAGACCAAAACTGTTGCACACCATTATTCAAAAACACTTGCTTGCCTCGTGTGTGCATCAAGAGATGGGATTACCATTCGCAAGTAGTAAAAGACTTTTTTGAAAACAGGGAAAATCTTATTACTATAATGGAAGTTACTGAAACAAATGAGAGCATACAGGGTGAGGCAGTGAAACGACACGATTTCGATAGTGGTTGTCGGGCGCAGAGGGGGGTTGCGAGAGTGGGGGAAGTGACCTTGGGCGTCTAGAGTGGTGGACGTTTCAGTAGCCATGGAGCGTTGGTCGAGTGCGCAACGTGCATATGCCGTAAAGGCATATTACAAAAACGCGGATAGTGTGGTTGGTGCTCAACGCGCCTTTCGTCGTGAATTCAACCTGCCGCCACGGGCTCCCGTGCCATCAAGGAAAGCCATTCTCCTTTGGGTTAAAACCTTTGAAGCTACTGCTAGCACAACAAAGAAAAGAGGCGGCAGCACAGAAACAATCCGGACACCCGAGAACATTAATCGTGTGCGCGAAGCGTTGGGACGAAGTCCGCGAAAATCCGCGAGACGGCACAGCGCAGAACTTGGTCTCAGCAATCGATCAGTAAGACGGATTTTGAAGAGTGACCTTCACTATCATCCATACAAAATTCAGGTAGTGCAAGCCCTTAAACCTAATGACTACAATAACCGTATATGCTTTTGCCAGTCAATGCTTAACGTTATTGAACGAAATGAAGAAAGAGTGCATAACTTATGGATGAGTGATGAAGCCCACTTTCATCTTAGTGGGTACGTAAATAAGCAAAACTTCAGATATTGGTCCTCAGATAACCCGCACGAACTTCATGAAAAACCTCTCCATTCTGAAAAAGTAACAGTCTGGTGCGCAATGTCATCTCGTGGAATCGTGGGGCCCTATTTTTTTGAAGATGAAGATGGCAACACAGTGACGGTAAACTCGGGACGTTATGCTGACATGTTGACCATTTTTGGTCTGCCTGGAATTGATCGACATGATCCAGATGCTGAAACACTCTTCCAGCAAGATGGTGCAACAAGCCATACTGCTAATGTCTCAATGGAATTGCTCAGACTTGCATTTCCAGGACGTCTAATCAGCAGGAATGGCGATTTCCCCTGGCCTGCCCATTCACCAGATCTGACGGCACCAGACTTTTTTCTTTGGGGCTACCTCAAGTGCAAAGTCTTCCAGGAAAATCCACCAAGAACAAAAGAAGACCTGAAGGAGCGAATTCGACAGGAAATTAACAACATTCCAGTACAGATGCTACGAAACGTCATGGGACAATTTCATCTCAGGCTTAGACAATGTGTGCAAAACCAAGGACGACACCTCACTGACACCATATTTAAAAAATGATTGTTTTTAAGTTAAATCTTTAATTTCCACTCTTGTACTTGAGATCCATGTTCAACTATTATGATTTTACTTGTAAATAAATCTCTGGTGGTTTTACAAAATCGTGCCGTTTCACTGCCTCACCCTGTAAAACTCTACTATAGAATAAGCTGGTTCATACAAACAAAGAATGCAACATAACGAATTCATTTTCTGGCTATCATTTTTCTGTAAGATAAGCCTCTTGCAGATGTACTTTTTAATCATAAAATTTTTGAAAACATTATCAGCAAACTTTAAAATTAAAATTTAAAGATTAAAAACAGTCTTGATCGCAACTTATTATTTATTGAAGTGACTGGTTTCGATTCTATTTAAGAATCAACTTCAGACTCTGAAAAAACATATTACTGGACAGAGGGATCGTTATAATATTAAGTATATATAACAAAATGTAGAACTAAAGGTGCGTTTACAGTGCGATTTGTATCGGCACATGTATGAGATACATGTATATGCGACTTTGTGACATGTATCGCGACTTGTATGAGTTGACAAGTATCAACCTCATACATGTATAAGCGTGCGTTTACACTGGTTGATATGTATCACTGTGCGATAGCTTCCGACGACGATTTGGAAGATTTCACATTTTTATGTGCTGATACACTTGCTCTTTTGGAAGATGATAGGAAGAAAAGGCGGAGGAAGCGTAGATGGTGGCACAGAGAGTTTCTCGCGAATTAACGCTAGAGGATGGCGTATATTTTAGAAATTATGTTAGGATGAGTATGGAGGATTTCCGCGGTTTGTTATCACTTGTGGCTCCTCTTGTGTCCAAAACCAACACAAACTTTCGGGAAGCGATTCCAGAGGATCAGTTGGCAGTAACACTCCTTTTTTTAGCCACTGGGGATTCCTCGTAAAACGAGGAGTTCATGACAAAACATTTGCATTGTCGCGCGATTGCTAATGCCAACGTCTCACACACGATTGTCGGCATCCGTTGTCAACATTATCACGCGAGGCCGCCGGAATAATAGCAAAACATTGATATACGTGCCAGATGCATGAAAAAATTATATAATGTATTACATACTCTGATATATATATAAAACTTTTACCTTCACTTCTTGGGATAAAACTTGCACAATGGCCTCGCAAACACGAAGAATAATGTTGCATATGGCACTTTTTGATATTCTATGCAGATACATTAACGCCGAAACGACAGTCGGCACCTTCAAAACTCAAACAGCTGCCAAAGAGCCTGGTCCTACGCATGCGCTAATCGTCGAAATAAGCGGCAGTCGACAAGACGACAGGAAATGATAGTACTGCGCATGCGCGAGTTCTTCAAATGTCGCTCATACATGTCGCGTATATGGCCAAAAAGCGATATACAAATTGTATACGCGACATGTATGAGCTCGAGGGTCCGCATACAAGTTCCGTGAATTTTTGTATGAGGTGATGTATCGCGACATGTCAAATTGACATGTCGCTCATACATGTCGTGATACATGTATCCCAGTGTAAACGAACCTTAATAAATAAATATACCCAGAAAGGTGGGTGGACTCCGTGGTGCAAGTTGTGCCGACCCTTGACGATGGACTAACTGCTAATCGACAAGGAGAGAACGGTTATTAAATAAAAAGTTGCGATCAAGACTGTTTTTAATCTTTAAACTTTATAATCAGCTTCAGAAGAAGATAACCGAACCGACCAAAACAAAACAAGACATGCAAAACTTTGAATCAGTAATGCCAAACATCAGAGATGGCATTGACTCTATCCTCAACGAGATTAGTTTCGAAAATGACGAAACTATGCCTCCCAAGAAGCCGTGGACTCTTGATGGGCATAAAAAAAGAGGTGCTTTGGAAGTATGCAATGCCACCTTTTCTGAAATAAAATTACGTTTTCAGTTTACTGGACACCTCATTGTAGCCAAATTATTCGATGTAAATCAGTTTGACAAATAGTTCCCAAATTTTCCAGACAAATACATATACATTTCAGGGAAAAAAAGTTGAAGGGAGAGCTTCAAGTCTTCTATGCTACACCTGAGTTGAGAGCAGTTTCTGGTGTAGTTCCTTTTCTTTAGCTGATTCTAGAGGATGAACTTTGTGACACAATCAACGAGATTGTTAAACTTTTGAAGCTGCTAATAATGACCCCTATCTCGATGTTAGAAGCTGAGCAGTGTTTTTTAATGCTCAAGAGAATTAAAACGTTCCTACGAAACGCCATGAAAGAAGAACAACTGATTGTCTTAGGGATGTTACCCTATGAAAAGTCATTTGTGTGTAAAATTGTACATTCCAATTTGACAGTGACAGATCTATTTGCCAACAAGAAGGAACGATGAATGGATTTCCGGTACCATTCCTATTATTTTGAAACTGTCTTCCCAAAGTCATGGAGCATAAAAGTAACCACACATACCCTGTGAGCAGTAAAGAATTGTGCTGTTGATATGTTCATGTGTGTGCATTTGTGGGTGCAGGAGATATTGTTGGAGTTTGTGTTACGTTTTATATATCATGCAGGCATGCTAAAAAGGTAGCTAAGGCAACCACCCTCTCTCTCTCTCTTAGACAAACACTTTCTATCATGTTCTCCTGGAGTGTATCAAACTCTTACTGTGCATAAGAAGGGCGCTGTTGTAAGAAGTGTTTATTTCTGTTTTCCTATACATTTTGTTCAATACAATATGTTATGAAATACGTGACAAAATTCCGTAATATGTTTGATGTTACCAAACTGTTTTTTTTAGCACCGCCAATGGAATACCTCAGTGGCCGCCACTGCTTCAGAGTATTCTCTTATGGCGGCGCATCTAAAAATTCCTGGTGGATTCCACTCTGTTTACTACTTGACCAAAAGGCTTCCTCAAATTTGTACAGAAATTCCTCTAAAGTCTCACTTTCCTCTGTAGCTTTGACTGCTCAGTTACTAACATCACCACTAAGTCTCTTTTCAGCTATTATAACCCTCTGTCTTTCCAGTAATACTTTAGGGGTCAACTTCATACATGACTACATAAATGTCACTGGAGGTATCTTACCTTTTGGGTCAAATTTTTCTATTTCTATCCCTAATTGGTTATGGCATCCCCCTTCAAATGTAATGGGGCAGTGACATATTGCTGTTTTCTAACAGTTTAACCTTTTCCACTAGCACTTTGTCTTTGTTGTCTACCTCGGTGTTCCCTTTACAACAGTTTCATTTAGTTTTTTATTTACTGCTTCTCTAAATCCCTTAATCCTATCAATTGTTTGTGACTCTACTTCATGGACAATAATTCCTATATTACCTATAAGTTCCTCAGCGTTACCTACTCTGTTATTCAAGATATTCACCAGTTCTGTTACTTCATCCTTTACTTTCTAGTTTACAAACAATTCTACCTCTTTCTGTAGATCCTGTTTAATGATTTATACATTAATCCTACATTTTTGGCTACCTCCCAGTCCAACTGTGTGACCTATTCTATCACTGTCTGCATTGCTTCACTGTGTTTGGTTTCAAATGCCTGTATTGACTGATTTATTTGTGTTATCAAGGACTGCTTCAATTGACTTTGTTCTGTTCTCATTGATTGCACACCCTGATTTGATTATGTTAATAATGATTATATCTTTTGATTCTGTTTATTCTCCAAAGCTTGTGTTGTTTTTTAATGCTCAAGAGAATTAAAACGTTCCTACGAACGCCATGAAAGAAGAACAACTGATTGTCTTAGGGATGTTATCCTATGAAAAGTCATTTGTGTGTAAAATTGTACATTCCAATGTACAATTGACTTACTGTTTGCATGGTTTGATTTTATAGCTGGCTTTTTGTCTCAATTTCGTATTCACTGTTTGCATAGTTTGATTTTGCAGCTGGCTTTTTTGACGAAATTGTGTATTTATTTGTGCTAAGATTGACTGTAACATGCCTGTCATGTATTATCATTACTGAATGGGTTCACATCCTCACCCATATTTACTCTTTCTTCCTCTGTTGGCTACCTAAATGCACTTCCATATCTTTTTGATTGGAGTCTTCTATTTACTGCTTTATTTTCAAATGCAGATACGTAATTGATTTCTCTGAACTTTCCTGGTCAATGTAAGTCGACACTAGTTTCAATGTTATAAGCTCTATGTCCTTTGTACTTAGAGGAATGTCTGCTGCACTTTTAAGGTTTGCATTTCCATCAATTGCATCTGTATTGTCTACGTCACCAATAATCTTTACTCTTCTCCTTCTGGCTGCTTGTCAGCTATACTGAAAAATTTTCTAGTATTAATTAACCAAAATAAGCAATTAATTTTTGTAATGTTTTTACACACAGTCACCACTCTCAGTTTAGCGTGTGAAAAGCTCATAAATTACGAGGGTTGCAACTTAAATTGTGGCAACTATTTATTTGGCAACTATTTATTAACAACCGATACAAAAGAGTTACATGTTTGCGCTTATTACTGTCCTTCGAAGTAGTCACCAGTGTTGTGTAGAACCCGTTGCCAGCGAAGTAGAAGGTGTAGTATACTGTTAGCAGAGCCTGTTCTGTTTATGGTGCGAATGGAGCGTTCTACCACCTGTCGAATCTCTGGAACAGTACTGAAGCGAATGCCACGAGGTGGTTTCTTCATCTTTGGAATCAAATCAAATTCACAAGGACTTAAGCCCGGGGAGTATGGTGGATGCTACAGTATTTCCCAGTCCCATTGACTGAACAGAGCAGCCACAGCCTGCACTGCATGCGCCCGCACACTGTCATGCAAAATGATGGATGGGTTGTGCAGAAAGTGTCCCCGCTTCCTTCGCAAACCTGGTCGCAGGTGATGCTCCAAAAACGAACAGTAATACTGGGCATTGACAGTCTGCTGTGGAGGAACGTAATGCATTAGGATAAGACCATCTCAGTCGTACACGAGTATCACCATAACTTTAGACCGCTCTATTCGCACCATCAACAGAATAGGCTTTGCTAACGGTGTACTACGCCTTCCACATCGCTGACTACACGTTCTACACAACACTGGTGACTACTTTGAAGGACAATAACAGGTGCAAACATGTAACTCTTTTGTTCGGTTATGAATAAATAGTTGCCACTATTTAAGTTCCTACCCTCTTATTTTCACCTACAACCTCTGTTTAATTTAGAAAACGGTTCCTAATTTCATGTACCAAATTACTCAAAATTTTGGCAAGTCTCGCTCAAATGTCCATTGAACACGATTCCCATGTGCGAAAGTCCTGTCACCAGAAAGCCACATGCGATACCCCACCCAAGTTATCCTAATTTGAAAAAGTAGTCGTCCATAACTGACTATAAGTGGCGATCGAACTCATAAATGTTCATGGGCAGATTCTTGTGTGTAGCAAGTAATCAGCATGCACTTTACTGATCTCTACGCTTAGGGGTGTGATGCTACACTGCAAATGACTAACACGGACACCATATATGTATTGAGTTAATTAGTAGGGAAAAGAATACTTTAATCTGAATAAAACACTTCTATTGTAAACACAATACATTTATAAATAAATGTACAGTGAAATATTCAGTGGAAATAGCCTGCTAATCATTGAAGATGTTTAGCTACTGTAGTGGTGCTTTTATTAGTAGTGCACCTAATAATCATTACTTTTGTATTACTTTACAATATCTGATCACTCTGTGAAGAAATATGCTTTGAAATTATTATTAAAACATTACACTTTACACGGAAACAAGCCTTTAATGATGTGATTACACTTTTATTAAGCAAAAACGACTGTATCCTGCACTTTATCAGACTGGAAGTAACTTTAGTCACATGCAAATAAATTTATGAAATCGTGTAGACTGGAGTGACACCACAGTATTGTTCTGTTGTAGGAAGGTAAAATTGCACAGCACTAGAGATGGGCAAACTGAAACACATAACTGTTTCGCAACAAATGAAACAGTATAATGTAAAGTTAAGAAACAGTAAAACAGTTTGTGTATGGTAATCGTATAGGCCTAGACATTGTAACATTTTGAGTGTCTACTGTATAAATATTGTCATAAAAACTCAAACGAGATGCGAGAGCGCCAATCATATCGCAGAAAATATGAAACATTCACTTAGGCGTCTTCGCAGTTTCCTACAAGAAATGCACTATTTTCGTATCGTGTGACTTTCATACTTTTCAGTTGTATGTTTGACATAACAGATTTTGCCAAACACATTTTCCTGTATTCTAGTGTCTAATTTTGATCGGTTTTATGTGTGATAATCTGTATGTGCTCTTGAAAAGGCATATCATGAGTTATAATTTATTGAGGCAGCATTCTGGCAAGCGAGGCACTGAACTAACACATATGAGTGTGCCACTCCCACTTTCCTTACTTACAATTAAGTTTTCCATTGTTTGTCACACAGAGCAGGTTGAAAAGTGACTGATCAAAAAATTAACATAACAGACTGGAGTATATGGCACAATGGTCATGTATGGCAGTTTTTCATCAAACATTCAAAAGTTAGCTGGACACAGCTCATAATACATACACTTGATAGAACTGGAAAACACGTTAAAACATTTCATAGCAACTGAAATGCAGAGATCGGTATCTTTCCTTGAAGTATAAAATCCAGACTAAAATTTAAAACAATTCATACAAGGTAATGCCTTTGTGATACGTATATCATAGCAGCTTTGGCTCTACATTGCTTACAATTCTCACTAAAGAAGTTTGTTTGATGTACAGGTATATGGAGTTTCCTCAAGTACTCATAGCAAGCAGATATATTATCATTTTATTATAAGCTTCCCCAGGAAATCAGAGGTGAAGTTAAGTTGCTGTTGAAGCGCAATTTTTAACACAGTATCAGAATACCAAAAACATAAGTATCACAGTTTGCTAACTGAATGTTCTATCACTTCTTGGTAGAACAACATCATAATAAATGAAAAGCACTAATTTGCTTTTGTTCTATAGTATATTGTAGAACAAAAGCAAACTAGTGTATCAACGTTTGTTGATTTGCCTGATTTTATTTATGATACACAAGTATTAAAATGAATAGCGCATTTAGAAAAATAAACACATAAACATATATATTCATAAATCAGATACTTATTCTCAAACACATAAATAAACAACATAATCAAAAAATTAAACTCATTGAATGTTGAGCGAAAAGGTTGATCCGTGTGCAACAAATATGAGCAAAATGTTTTTGTAAGGTAGCTACATGTAAGATTTAGTGAAATAAACAAAATACAGCAAATACAAATTCAGTGCCCAATGTCCAGAGGAGAACAAAATTAACAGAAATTTTACTGTTTTATTTCTGAGTAGATCTACTGTACCTCTTCTAAGCTGTAGATTAGAAATATCATTTTTGATATTTTTTCACTTGAAAGACGGGATTGTTTGTCATATACCTATCAAACTCGACTATACTTGCAGCACGTGGATTGTCTACACTTTGGATCAAGCCTCCTACAGCTTGGTCAAAATCTTGCCAAATGTTGCCACTGCTAGAGTTGAATGTGCTCACCACAACTGGTTTGGCTGGTGGTGGATTGTCTGTAGAACACCGAGTGGGTTTCTGTCATATTGCACTGCACTTGTTAATTATGGAATCTTTTGTTTCTTTTAATCAATGCCCAGTTTTTGGAAATCCATGCTCCCTGAAGCGAGGATCCAATAATGTTGCTTCATAAGCAATTGCTTTATAAGCAAACTTTCGAATGACGTGGGTACAGATTCCATCCTCAAGTTAAGCAATTACTGTATTAATGGTTTCATTGCTGTAATCTGTGTTTCTCAGTCTCAGACAATGACTTTGTAAACTTTTGCTTAATAAGAAAACTTTTGAGAAGGTTCCCCCCATGAAACATGGACATTGCCATTGGTGGGAAGACACAGATAGCCCTACCACAAACGTGTGGTTCCTGAAGAGGGGCAGCAGCCTTTTCAGTAGTTGCAGGAGCAATAGTCTGGATGATTGACTGACCTGGCCTTGTAACACTAACCAAAACAGCATTTCTGTGTTGGTACTGTGAACGGCTGAAAGCAAGGGGAAACTACAGCTGTAATTTTTCCCGAGGGCATCCAGCTTTACTGGCGTCCTCTTGGGTAAAATATTCGGATGTAAATTAGTCTCCCATTCGGATCTCCAAGCGGTGACTACTCAAGAGGACGTCGTTATCAGGAAAAAGAAAACGTGTTCTACAGATCGGAGCATGGAATGTCAGATCCCTTAATCGGGCAGGTAGGTTAGAAAATTTAAAAAGGGAAATGGATAGGTTAAAGTTAGATATAGTAGGAATTAGTGACGTTCGGTGGCAGGAGGAACAAGACTTTTGGTCAGGTGAATACAGGGTTATAAATATAAAATTAAATAGGGGTAGTGCAGGAGTAGGTTTAATCATGAATAACAAAAATAGGAGTGCGGATAAGCTACTACAAACAGCATAGTGAACGCATTATTGTGGCCAAGATAGACACAATGCCCACGCCTACTACAGCAGTACAAGTTTATATACCAACTAGTTCTGCAGATGATGAAGAAATTGATGAAATGTATGATGAGATAAAATAAATTATTCAGGTAGTGAAGGCAGACGAAAATTTAATAGTCATGGGTGACTGGAATTCGACAGTAGGAAAAGGAAGAGAAGGAAACATAGTAGGTGAATATGGATTGGGGCTAAGAAATGCAAGAGGAAGCCACCTGGTAGAATTTTGCACAGAGCATAACTTAATCATAGCTAACACTTGGTTCAAGAATCATGAAAGAAGGCTGTATACATGGAAGAACCCTGGAGATACTAGAAGGTTTCAGACAGATTATATAATGGTAAGACAGAGATTGAGGAACCAGATTTTGAATTTTAAGACATTTCCAGGGGCAGATGTGGACCCTGACCATAATCTATTGGTTATGAACTGTAGATTAAAACTGAAGAAACTGCAAAAAGGTGGGAACTTAAGGAGATGGGATGTGGATAAACTGAAAGAACCAGAGGTTGTATAGAGTTTCAGGGAAAGCATAAGGGAACAATTGTCACAAATGGGGGAAAGAAATACAGTAGAAGAAGAATGGGTAGCTTTGAGGAGTGAAATAGTGAAGGCAGCAGAGGATCAAGTAGGTAAAAATACGAGGGCTAGTAGAAATCCTTGGGTAACAGAAGAAATATTGAATTTAATTGATGTAATGAGAAAATACAAAAATGCAGTAAATGAAGCAGACAAAAAGGAATACAAATGTCTCAAAAATGAGATTGACAGGAAGTGCAAAATGGCTAAGCAGGGATGGCTAGAGGACAAATGTAAGGATGTAGATGCTTATCTCACGATGGCTAAAATAGATACTGCCTACAGGAAAATTAAACTGACCTTTGGAGAAAAGAGAACTACTTGCATGAATATCTAGAGGACATCTTGAGGACAATGTTATGTAAATGGAAGAGGAGGTAGATGAAGATGAAATGGGAGATATGATACTGCATGAAGAGTTTGACAGAGCACCGAAAGACCTGAGTCGAAATAGGCCCCGGGAGTAGACAACATTCCATTAGAACTACTGACAGCCTTGGGAGAGCCCGTCCTGACAAAACTCTACTATCTGGTGAGCAAGATGTATGAGACAGGCGAAATTCCCTCAGACTTCAAGAAGAATATAATAATTCCAATCCCAAAGAAAGCAGGTGTTGACATATGTGAAAATTACCGAACTATTAGTTTAATAAGTCACAGCTGCAATATACTAACGCGAATTCTTTACAGACGAATGGAAAAACTGGGAGAAGCCGACATGGGGGAAGATCAGTTTGGATTCCGTAGAAATGTTGGAACACGTGAGGCAATACTGACCCTACGACTTATCTTAGAAGAAAGATTAAAGAAAGGCAAACCTACGTTTCTAGCATTTGTAGACTTAGAGAAAGCATTTGACAGTGTTGACTGGAATGCTCTCTTTTAAATTCTGAAGGTGGCAGGGGTAAAATACAGGGAGCGAAAGGCTATTTACAATTTGTACAGAAACCAGATGGCAGTTGTAAGAGTCGAGGGGCATGAAAGGGAAGCAGTGGTTGGGAAGGGAGTGAGACAGGGTTGTAGCCTCTCCCCGATTCTATTCAATCTGTATATTGAGCAAGCAGTAAAGGAAACAAAAGAAAAGTTCGGAGTAGGTATTAAAATCCATGGAGAAGAAATAAAAACTTTGAGGTTCGCCGATGACATTGTAATTCTTTCAGAGATGGCAAAGGACTTGGAAGAGCAGTTGCACAGAAAGGACAGTGTCTTGATAGGAGGGTATAAGATGAACATCAACAAAAGCAAAACGAGGATAATGGAACGTAGTCGAATTAAGTTGGGTGATGCTGGGGGAATTAGATTAGGAAATGAAACACTTAAAGTAGTAAAGAAGTTTTGCTATTTGGGGAGCAAAATAACTGATGATGGTCGAAGTAGAGAGGATATAAAATGTAGACTGGCAATGGCAAGGAAAGCGTTTCTGAAGAAGAGAAATTTGTTCACATCGAGTATAGATTTAAGTGTCAGGAAGTTCTTTCTGAAAGTATTTGTATGGAAGTGAAACATAGACGATAAATAGTTTAGACAAGAAGAGAATAGAAGCTTTCGAAATGTGGTGCTACAGAAGAATGCTGAAGATTAGATGGGTAGATCACGTAACTAATGAGGATGTATTGAATAAAATTGGGGAGAAGAGGAGTTTGTGGTACAACTTGACCAGAAGAAGGGATCGGTTGGTAGGAGATGTTCTGAGGCATCAAGGGATCACCAATTTAGTACTGGAGGGCAGCGTGGAGGGTAAAAATCGTAGAGGGAGACCAAGAGATGCATACACTAAGCAGATGTAGGCTGCAGTAGGTACTGGGAGATGAAGAAGCTTGCCCATGATAGAGTAGCATGGAGAGCTACAACAAACCAGTCTCAGGACTGAAGACCACAAAAACAACTTAAGAAGGTTACATTTCTTTCGCTGCTAATTTCTGTTGTGACTTGCTCAAAAGGAGATAGTGCCGAGTGATCAAAAAGTCAGTATAAATTTGAAACCTTAATAAACTACGGAATAATGTAGACAGAGAGGTAAAAATTGACACACATGCTTGGAATGACAAGGAGTTTTGTTAGAACAAAAAAAATGTAAACAAAGTTCACAAAATGTCCGACAGATGGCGCTGGACAGAAAAACGTCAGTGACTGCGCATGACAATCGTGTATAAAAGGGGCTGTAATGAGAGAGAGAATCAGATGCGCCAGCAGTCGCAGCATGTTGACGTTACCTGAAAAGGCGCTTTTAGTGAAGCTGTATTATCAGAATGGGGAATGTGCTCGTTCAGCATTACTATCCTATCGCCATGGGAAGGGGATTCGAGTAGGTAAAGGTCCGTTGACAAATGCAGCTGTGGCGGAATGATTTCGAAGTTCGAAGCCAGAAGTCGTTTAGACGATATACCCCGTAACGGTCGACCGAGCACAAGGCGTAATGGTGCTGAGACAGTTCAGGAAGAAATGGAGACTGTAGCGGGTTCGTCTATGCACGGGGAAGTCAGCGCTCGTGCAGTGGCACGTCGCACCGGCATTCCAAACACTACTGTTTGGTTGGCACTTAGGTGTGCCCTCCGATGCTATCTGTACAAAATCCATCGGCATCATGAACTGTTACCTGGCGATTTAGTGAAGCGTAGGGTATTTGCGGTGTGGGCGTTTCAAAAGATGGCGGCAGATGACGATTGGCTGAGTAACGTGTTGTGGACCGACGAAGCTCATTTCACGCTCTGAGGGTCTGTCAACGCCCACAGCTGCAGAATTTGGGCTACCGAAAATCCTAGAACTGTCGCGGAAACTCCATTGCACGACGAGAAAGTCACGGTATGGGTTGGATTTACCTCATCTACCGTTATCGGGCCTTTTTTCTTCGAGGTAATGCGTGATTCTTGTTTTGTAACTGCTACCGTCACGGGTGAGAGATATGCCGATATGTTATAGAATCGCATCATCCGCAGCCTGGCTGATAAACACCTGCTGGAACGTACGATGTTTATGCAGGATGGCGCTCCACCCCCTATTGCTAGACGCGTGAAAGATCTCTTGCGCGTGTCGTTTGGTGATGATCGTGTGCTCAGCCGCCACTTTCGTCATGCTTGGCCTCCCAGGTCCCCAGACCTCAGTCCGTGCGATAGTTGGCTTTGGGGTTACCTGAAGTCGCAAGTGTATTGTGATCGACCGACAGTTCTAGGGATGCTGAAAGACAACATCCGACGCGAATGCCTCACCATAACTCCGGACATGCTTTACAGTGGTGTTCACAACATTATTCGTCGACTACAGCTATTGTTGAGGAATGATGGTGGACATATTGAGCATTTACTGTAAAGAACATCATCTTTGCGTTGTCTTACTCTGTTATGCTAATTATTGCTATTCTGATCAGATGAAGTGCCATCTGGCAGACATTTTTTGAACTTTTGTGTTTTTTGGTTCTAATAAAACTCCATGTCATTCCAAGCATGTGTGTCAGTTAGTACCTCTCTATCTACATTATTCTGTGATTTATTCAGTTTTCAAATTTATACTGACTTTTTGATCACCCGGTACTTCACAACATTTTTCAATAACTGACTCGTCTTCATTAGCCAGTTTTGTTTGTGAATCCACACTGAGACCGGCGAGGGTGCTTTGCAAGGGCTGTTTCATTTTCAAAAGTCTGTCAAACATTTCATATGTGGCATTCCATCTCGTAGGGCTATCATCCACACAATTCCGAAGACGGCAAGAGCTGACAAGTGCGAGAGTTATCGCACAATCAGCTTAACAGCTCATGAATTGAAACTGCGTACAAGAATAATATACAGAAGAATGGAAAAGAAAATTGAGAATGCGCTAGGTGACGATCAGTTTGGCTTTAGGAAAAGTAAAGGGACGAGAGAGGCAATTCTGACGTTATGCCTAATAATGGAAGCAAGGCTAAAGAAAAATCAAGACTCTTTCATAGGATTTGTCGACCTGGAAAAAGCGTTCGACAATATAAAATGGTGCAAACTGTTCGAGATTCTGAAAAAAGTAGGGGTAAGCTATAGGGAGAGACGGGTCATATACAATATGTACAACAACCATGAGGGAATAATAAGAGTGGACGATCAAGAACGAAGTGCTCGTATTAAGAAGGGTGTAAGACAAGGCTGTAGCCTTTCGCCCCTACTCTTCAATATGTACATCAAGGAAGCAATGATGGAAATAAAAGAAAGGTTCAGGAGTGCAATTAAAATACAAGGTGAAAGGATATCAATGATACGATTCGCTGATGACATTGCTATCCTGAGTGAATGTGAAGAAGAATAAATGATCTGCTGAATGGAATGAACAGTCTAATGAGTACACAGTATGGTTTGAGAGTAAATCGGAGAAAGACGAAGGTAATGAGAAGTAGTAGAAATGAGAACAGCGAGAAACTTAACATCAGGATTGATGGTCACGAAGTCAATGAAGTTAAGGAATTCTGCTACCTAGGCAATAAAATAACCAATGACGGACGGAGCAAGGAGGACATCGAAAGCAGACTCGCTATGGCAAAAAAGGCATTTCTGGCCAAGAGAAATCTACTAATATCAAATTTCTGAGGATGTACGTCTGGAGTACAGCATTGTATGGTAGTGAAACATGGACTGTGGGAAAACCGGAACAGAAGAGAATCGAAGCATTTCAGATGTGGTGCTATAGACGAATGTTGAAAATTAGGTGGACTGATAAGGTAAGGAATGAGGAGGTTTTATGCAGAATCGGAGAGGAAAGGAATATGTGGAAAACACTGATAAGGAGAAGGTACAGGATGATAGGACATCTGCTAAGACATGAGGGAATGACTTCCATGGTACTAGAGGGAGCTGTAGAGGGCAAAAACTGTAGACGAAGACAGAGATTGAAATAAGTCAAGCAAATAATTGAGGACGTAGGTTGCAAGTGCTACTCTGAGATGAAGAGGTTAGCACAGGAAAGGAATTCATGGTGGGCTGCATCAAACCAGTCAGTAGACTGATGACAAAAAAAAGGGCTATCTTGTTTCGGTGTTAAAACAGGGAAGTCCATTTGCTTTTGAATATTGTGTAAGTTCTCAAGTGCTCGAGGACTTTTTTTTTGAAAAAATCCACTACTGATTTCACTTTTGTGCTTGTGTCTGTAATTAGTTCAAGGCTTGCCTGCACATTTAAATTCAGTGTATGTGCAAAACAAGGTACATGCCACCATTTGCACATCATCACTGCCTTCACCATATTAGGTTCATTATCTGTAGTGCCAGCTACACCTTTATTGATAATACCCCAAACTGAAGTCACATTTTGTAATTCACTGGAAATGTTTTCAGCTGTATGCTTGTCATGGAATTTAAAATTAGATAACAAATATGACTTCAGATTGCAGTTTTCAAAAATGAAGTGAGCAGTCACTGTAATACAATTTTCATTTTTCACAGATGTCCATCCATCAGTTGTAATGCAGGTGTAGGATGTAGCTTGCACTGCAGATCTCACTCGCAGTAGTGTGTTGTCAAACACTTGAGAAAGTAAACTGTTGGAGAGTGTTTTTCTACTGAGAGGTACATGGTTATCATTTAATAAATAAGTCATTTTTCTAAACTCTACACTCTCAACTACATTAAATGGAAGATATTCTTTAACAACAAGTCTTAAAATCTGTTTGTCTATTTTGGCTCGTTTGGATGAAGGCACTGGTCTTGAAACAAATCCAGTAATATTGGTTTGTCTACCGTACCTACCCAGAACTGAAGTGGTGGATGTGCTGGGTATTTCTTGCACAGATTGTTCATCTTGATGCACAGGCACTGAACAGTTAACTGGCTTCGTCACTGTCCAGATTCATAAAAATTGGTTTCGAACGAGTTTCACTTAAATTAACTGTTGAATGCTTATGTCGCAAATGTCTCTTTAAGCAAGAAGCTGAACTTCTTTTAAACGACAACACTGCCGAGCACAAGTTACATTTAACTTTCTCAGGATTCATCTGCATAAAATAATTCCACACTGGGCTTTGTAACGCCATAGCTGAAGACAGAAGAACCATCACAAACGGAACTGGAGGCAGGAGCATACGGCAGAAACAATGGATAGACTACTGGGATTCACACATTCCATTAGTCTGGATAATATACCTGTCCTGCTAATTTCCATGGACACAAAAGGAATCATAGTAGAGAATAGGAACATTGGCTATAGATTCACAAATAATGGCAAGTAATTCAGATTAATAACAAAATATGATAGAAAAAAATGTTTTCCCCCAAGTGTTTTGAACCATTACTATAAATCTGTCATGCTTCCCAGCCCTTCCTGTTCATCATTACACCATCAGTGATCCATCAATTAGATTGCTTGCAATTATAAACATGTCCAATTTATGCATATGTCTAAAAGCTGCCACTCTGCACCTTCTTTTTATTCAGAATTTTGTACATTTACTTGCACTTTTTAATATGTTTATTTATTTATTTATTTGTTCATATAAATCTCTTTTTAGTACATATATTGTACACAGGATATTGGACAGAAAACCTTTTTAGCTATTGTTTTTAAAATGTCAAACATACATTCTATAAATTTTTATGACAAATTGTATCTATACAGTTAATAATTACCAATTTTTGAAATACTGTATATTAACTTATTTCTACAATTAAAGATACAAAATTACATTTTTTCTTGCATAAGATACTGTGAGATTGAATAGTAGCAGTTTCTCAGAAGGTAGGATGTCACAGACTTTTTAAAGCTTTGTACTTCAGGAAGAGATTTTATGTGTCTTGGTAATCTCTTATAAAGTTTTGCTCCTGCATGATATACACCTTTTTGGCATAATGTGATGTTACAATGATTAACATGTATGTCACACTCTGACCTGGTGCTGTAATCATGGACACTTTTGTTTTGAGGAGAAAGGTTTTCTTTTCTGAGTATGTTTTTCTTTGACATGCGTGACTACTTCCAGTATATAAATGCAGGGAAGGGGTAGGATCTTTAGATCTTTAAAGAAAGGTTTGCATGAAACTTCCTGGCAGATTAAAACTGTGTGCCGGACCGAGACTCGAACTGGGGACCTTTACCTTTCGCGGGCAAGTGCTCTACCAACTGAGCTACCCAAGCACGACTCACGCACCGTCCACACAGCTTTACTTCTGGCAGTACCTCGTCTCCTACCTTCCAAACTTTACAGAAGCTCTCCTGCGAAACTTGCAGAACTAGCACTCCTGAAAGAAAGGATACTGCGGAGACATGGCTTAGCCACAGCCTGGGGGATGTTTCCAGAATGAGATTTTCACTCTGCAGCGGAGTGTGCGCTGATATGAAACTTCCTGGCAGATTAAAACTGTGTGCCTGACCGAGACTCGAACTCGGGACCTTTGCCTTGCTCTACCAGTTGGTAGAGCACTTGCCCGCAAAAGGCAGGAGAGCTTCTGTAAAGTTTGGAAGGTAGGAGACGAGGTAGTGGCAGAAGTAAAGCTGTGAGGGCCGGGCGTGAGTCGTGCTTGGGTAGCTCAGTTGGTAGAGCACTTGCCTGCGAAAGGCAAAGGTCCCGAGTTCGAATCTCGGTCCGCCACATAGTTTTAATCTGCCAGGAAGTTTCATATCAGTGCACACTCCGCTGCAGAGTGAAAATCTCATTCTGGAAGGTTTGCATGATTTTCTGCTGCTCATTTTTTTCATTATTCTTATAATTGCCTTTTGTTTCCTGAAAACTGTTACATCCTGATGTACACTCTTTGACATAAAACTTGACCGGCGGCTGGCCGCTGCAGAGGCTAAGTCCGCGCCTATTGCGACATGGGACAAATAAACTGACCAACTCGCTAATTCTCTAAGTCCGCCTATCTGCACAATCTGGCAACACTGTAGACTGTGGCACTTCCTGGAGGAAGTCTTGTGCCATGCTAGAGAAAGCATATGCTGTACACGCCCGTGGTCTAGCAGTAGCATGTGGTTCCTTTTTTTTGTCTACAATGCCTGTGGATCGAGACCAGCTGGCGCAAGAGATTTTTATAGTCTCTTCTGTCTGAATGCTGAAGACGTGAATGTAATGGTAACGCAGATTGAGCCTATTTCACTTTCTGACACACCGATAGCAGAATTTTATCCAGTAACCATTTTGCAGCAGAATTCTCGCAGACTGTCCTCTGCACGCCGTATGCGCCTTGCTGGCTACCGGCAGCGGCCGTAGCGACAGGAGCGGTGCTGCACTCCCCCGTTCTTTATCGAAAGCGTTTGCTACCGCTCATCGCTTTTGATAATTAATACGCTTTATTATTATTAAATGTCGCTCCACAGAAAATTTCTACGATTTCCATTCACGCTCGCAAGCAACGGAGATTACTTCATTACATTAATCGGCAAGAACTGAGTATGGCCCGAAATTAATTTTATAGACTGGGACAAAGTTAAACCACCTCACTACATTCGATTAATTTACAAATGGTTCATACCTCGTTTCTTTTTCTTTCAAAGTCAATTATCTGTGCAACTTAAGGCCAATATTCGGATGTTTTCGTCAAGGCAGAGTGAGCGTCTATGGTGTAAAGTGTATTACAGCTTTTTTTTCATTCCTCGTGGTAAGTCTATGCGATAAACTGTGTGAATACCTTGCAATGCATGCTCTGTAGCAGAGCAGGAACACTGCACATTTGGAGTTAAATGTATGGATACATGAAGTATTTTTATGTTGATTGGAAGTGATAGTTAAAGTCATCAGATTTAAATGAGAAAAAGTTATCGTGTTTGACGTTTCAGAGAACGGAAAGGAATTGCTAACGCCGGTGTCAGAAAACCTCTACAGTGAAATGCTATTGCAAAAATTTACAGGAGAGGAATTATATTAATCAACATGTTCACTTCATAAACAACCTCAATGATATATTAGACCTATATGACGAAGAAAGCTCAAATTCGTATCGTTGGCAGTCGGTTCGAATCTTTTCAGAAACTAGTTTACAGTGAAAAACCTTGGCAGTTGCAAAGCAGTCATCCGTGATACTAACATAATTTACTAATTCAAAATTACTCGAAGATTTGTGTGTAAAGGCATTCTTCAGCTTTCGTATAAGGAACTTTTACTATCAGTTTGCAACTCCATTAATTAAAATGGAAAATTAAAGGTCGTGTTCTGCAGCTTTCACCGAGATTGGAACTGCCACCTCATATAGCACTAGCATCGCAACACGTAAGGGAACCACTTTTCTTTTTAATCTCATTTTTTCGTTTTTGTTCGTTGTATCTGCTCTGGGCGGACGTCGAAAGACACCCGTTTTTTTAGTTCGTTGTTGATCCATTAACTCAGTTTTTTTTATTATTACAGAGGGCAGCTAGCCCTCTGACCGAACACGCTGAGCTACTGTGTCGGCAAACGCATCATTAAAAACAAAAACAGGTGTTACTTATGTGAAGAACGCCGTTCTTGGTGTCCAGAAATTAAATATACTTTCTAAGTGTTTCATCTTACAGTGGATTATATCGTATGAGTCTTCGATATGAAAAACGAATGTCAAGTGAATTTAGCGAAGTAATGCCGGGCTACACCCGGAAGTAGATGCACTATCACAGTGTTGACAAATACTTGCTACGACGCTGCCAATTCTCAGCTCTCTTACGAGGCCGCTTTTCAGCGAAATGCTTGCCGTGATTCTTCGATGCGGTTCTTTAGACAGGAGGCGCGCGCGAACGTTTGGTTTTTATGAGGCGTTCTCCCCTCCTCATAGTTTCTGACGTCGCCTTGTGGGCTATGTATACATTTGACGCATTGAATAATCATTAATCCAGAATGATACAAATTTCAGCTTCCGGCGGGGAAGGAGGCTGTTGACGCCGACATTATATCATTTCAAAGTAGGGAAATCAAAACGGATGATTCAGTGTTTCTCATTCAGCATAAACCATGTGAAATAATTTTCCGTAACGTTCATAATCATCTCAAAATACAGACGAAGTAAAAATACATCGAAAGTTTATTTGAATTGAATATAATGTAAGATATCAAACACTTTGCACCTCGATGTCGAATGTGTCCACGTGCAATCTTTTGCAGCATACATATAGAATGTCACGATTACCACGAGAATGAAGAAATATGTTGGTAGGGATGGAAGCAAGAAGAGACACAGTCAACAAATATTCGATTCCTCATGGAATTCATTTCATTTGAGATTTAAGAAGAGCTAAAGCGGGATATTACTTTCGTTAACACGAAATATATGCCGCACATATGGATAACGAAGAAGTCTGCGTCTTCATACGTTTAATCGTTGAAATCTGTGTGTTCTATTATATACTAAGTAGCCTGATCATTGTTTCTATAATGTTATCCCCTTGTTTGGCCCCTACACGATCAATAGATTCCAAATGCATGTCTCTGAATGAAAGTAGTTGTTCGGCCCTTCCTGCGTTGTTCTTTGTGCTTTTTTGCTTGGAATTCATGAAGCAGACACTCCACCCCCCCCCCCACCCCCCCGTCTCTCGAGGGTTAGGTCTCAAAACTAAGCCGTTTTTTATCCACTGGCATAATTTATTCAGACGGAATCAGCACAAGACTATCAAATAAAGCCTTCCATTTACAGTTGCAACACTCTGACCAGCAGCTGACCCAAGGGTAATACACAGTCATGGTCCGAAATTAGCAGCTCTCTGCTACTGTGGCGAAGTCCGTACTACATTTTCGATCCCGCATCACCAGTATATCTGGTAACACTGTGTTAAATCTACAGGAGTAGTTGCAGAGGTGTGCCAGCGTATCTGTCCTCCCATTGTCAACTTTATGTATCTCACTCCTCCTGTAGCGTTGATCACGAGGTGCTGAAGTAAAGGAGTGTATTCTGCATGACGTAACATTCAGTATTCCCTTCTTCCATAGCCACTCTTCATGTGCATCGACACCAAATAGGGATGTGAAAACTCTTGCGAGTGAGAGAATAACAATAATAATCGTAATAAGAACAAGCAAATAATGAGTGAAGTTTATTGCAATGCAGAACGAGAATGGTTGTAAAAACAAACATCTATAAAAATAGGTTGTTCGTTGAGTTGGCACAATGCAAATGTCTTCTTAGCATTTTATTTCTGGAATGAGTTCAGGATGTTTGCAGAGAAAAAGGAAAATTCGGTACTTCTCGCTAGTGTAATATAATGTGAACCAGCAACTACCCTTTCCTTAGAACACGACTCAAGCAGGTCACCAAGTAGCTACCAAGGCACTGCTGCAATCTATTCCCTGACATTGCTCTGATGACAGTTAATGCAGATAGTTCCGATTATGAAATACAAAACGTATTGCAGGTTAGTTCCTAGGATCGTGATATTAAATTTGGGATGTAGATGGCACATGAACGTGACGACTATCCAGATTACTCGTCAATATAGATAGATAATATTATGGGAATTGAACATTGTTCCACAGCACCAATGCTGAAAGAGAGTGAATGACCAAAGGCGTGCGCAACACACTCAAAAGGTCTGTCAAGTACCAAAGACAGTAGCAATATGAAGAAAGCATTGGACAGTTCAGAAAGGCCTCACTGCTATCCACAGAATGGGGGAGTGCAGCGCCTCTCCTGTCGCTACGGCCGCTGCCGGTAGCCAGCAAGGCGCATACTGCGTCCAGAGGGCACTCTGCAAGAAATCTGCCGCAAAATGGCTACTGGATAAAATTTTGCTATCGGTGTGTCAGAAAGTGAAATAGGTTCAGTCTGTTCAGTCTGCGCTACCATTACATTCACGTCTTCAGCATTCAGACAGAAGAGACTATAAAAATCTTTTGCGCCAGCTGGTCTCGATCCACAGACATTGTAGACAAAAAGAACCAAATGCTATCGCTAGCGTACAGCGTATGCTTTCTCTAGCATGGCACAAGACTTCCTCCAGGAAGTGCCGCAGTCTACAGTGTTGCCAGATTGTGGAGATAGGCGGACTTCGAGAATTAGCGAGTTGGTCAGTTTATCTGTCCCATGTCGCGATCGGCGCGGACTTAGCCTCTGCAGCGGCCTGCCGCCGGTCAAGATTTATGTTACAGAGTGTACATTTCCCCAGAAAATGATACCGTACTTCAGTATTGAATGTACACAAGCGACGTATACAGCCCTAACTGTTTCTGCACTAGTACTGTTGCAGAGAATTCTTACTAAATAGCTCATTTTTGCTAGTATTGAATTAAGGGCTGTGATATGAGTGCTCAATTTAAGATTTTCCTGGATATGAATCCCAAGTAATTTAGTTTCATTGACAGCACTAATGTTTTGGTTATCTATACATATTATAGGTTGTGCCAGATTTTTATTTTGATCAGTGTGGAAATTCATGAGTACCGTTTTTTGGGGATTAACTATTAGCCTGTTTCTGGTAAACCATTCAGACACTCCTTTTGTAATATCTTTTGCAGATGCCGTAAGATTTTCTTTTTTATTCCCTTCAATCAAAAGACTGGTGTGATCTGCAAACGGTTCTGGTCCAGAGTCACTAACGTGTGATGGGAAATCAATGTAGACCAAAAAAAGAAAGGGACCTAAAATGGAGCCCTGTGGAACACCATGACTAAGTCCATATGGTTCTGAAAGGTGTACCTGGAGTTCATTTCCTTGCATGTACTTAATTTCAGTTACCTGAGAGCGATATTCCAAATATGATTGAATCCATTGATTTGGCACACCTCTTACACCATACAATTCAAGCTTTCTAAGGAGTATAGAAAGATCAATCACATCAAAAGCTTTTGTTAGGTACAAGAATAAACCTGAGATATTTCTGTGGTTGTCCACTTCATTTAAGACATGGCTTATCAGATTGAAAGTGGCAATTTCAATTGATCTTTGTGGTCTGAAGCCATGTTGACATCCAGAAATAATATTGTTCTTGTCGAAGAATGTAATTAGTTTTGAAAGGAACATTTTTCAATAATTTTCGAAAACCCTGACAACAGAGACACAGGCCTATAGTTACCCATACATTGATGATCACCTTTTTTATGTAGGGGTATTACTTTTGCCATTTTCAGTTGCTGAGGGAGGCACCACATGTTAAGGTTGAATTGCATATGTCCAATAAAGGTGAAAGTATTTGCCTTGCTGTTATTTTTATAATATAATCTGGAATATCATCAATACCAGTTGAATACTTACTCTTCAGTGAATTAATGGTATTTAGGAGCTCTGTTGGGCTTACTGGAATGAGGAACAGGGATATATGATTTATTTCAATAGATGAAAGTTCTTTCCATTTTGTATTAGGTGGATTTCCAGATTTTTCCTACACTAATTTTCCAGCAACAGTTGCATAATAAGAATTGAAACTGTTTGCAACTGCCCTAGGGTCAGTGATATTCTTACCATCATGTGATATCACAATATTTTTGTGAGTTGTCTTCTTCCCCGTAAGATCCTGCACAGTTTTCCACATGGACTTAGTTTTATTGGATGACTTCATAATATATTTGCCATTTTCCTTAATTTTTGTCTGTTTTATGACACATTTCAAAACTAGCTTGTATTTTTTGAAATAATTAATAAATTATGGACTGCTGTGAGTTTCTGACTGCAGAAAAAGTTCCTGCTTCATTTTACAAGATACTCTGATGCCTGGTGTAATCCAGTTTTTGAATCTATCTGTGCTTTTGGAAATCACTTTCCCTTGTGGAAAAGCTATGTCAAAATTATGCTTGAAAATGTTCAAAAAATGTTCCATCTTTTCATTAGTATTAGAGGTATCATATACTTCTCTCCAAGGTTGTTCGCTGATTAGGTACTGGAAGTATTCAATATTTTTCCTACTGTAAATCCTTTTATGGATAACATTATCTATACTGATCGAAATGTGATTTACAGGTATGGTCAGTAATTGCAAAAGGTGGTCAATATAACCAGTATCAAAGTTTTCTGATGTACACTTTCCATGTTTACACAACCTGATCAAGGAGAGTGACACTAGTTTTTGTTACATGTGTTGGTGAGAGTTAACAGACAGATGAAGATTGTAGGCTTTTATAATATTTAAAAACGTTTCCCTGTGAGGGCTATGGCTCAGAAAATCAGTATTAAAATCACATAGTACCACTGTTTTCCCAGTTGTATTAAGTTTGCCTAAAGCAAGGTCCATTTTTTTGAAAAAAAACACTAATGTTGCTAACAGGAGAGCTGTACACATATAAAATAATAGTTTTTTCAGACATTAACTCAATAGCTGAGATTTCAAAGTCTCTTTCACAACTAAGTTTGCAAACAGATGCTATACTCTTATAATCTACATTTTCTTTTACATATATACAAGTTCCCCCATGTTTTGATTCCATTCTACAAAAGCAGTTTGCAAGATTAAAATGCAATATTTTTAAGTACTGAAAAAAATTCATTTTGTAACCAATGCTCACAAAAACATAACACTGAAACATCTTTCCATTCACTATTGAGGAGTATATTTATTTCATCAACTTTGTACATTCTGGTGTACAATCTTCAGTCTATATTTGCAATTTAATTCTGCATCACATTTTTTTGTTATACAGTCTACTTCCCTAAAAAATGTCTTTCGCCCTTTTTATAAGACATCACATCTTTCTTTATGACCCATTTGTCCAAAGTACTGTGGACTGCTTCTATATTATGCCTATTGTGACTCAAATTTGCTAGACGACAGATTTCTTCAACCAAAAATTGTTTCCCACTGTGATTTAAATGAAGGCCATGGCTTGTGTCCATGGACATGTCTAACATGCTTACATTTATTAAGTTCACATACAGAAACTTTTTGCATACAGCATCTATCTCTTTGTTTACTGTTTCTATTAATTTATTTACACTTGACCAAGGAGGTAGATAGTATCTATGTGGTTGATGTACAAAATTACATTTGTGTTGCCTAATTTGGATAGCACACGTTCAAGGACAGTTATGAGTTCACTACCTTTATCTCTGGCAACATCATTCGCACCTGCACAAATTACGACACAGTCTTTTGGGTTAAGGTTTTCACACGATTTTACCACTGTTTTTGTCATTTCTGCAATGCCTGCTCCTGGTTTGACAAAAGCTTGGACACTTTCGTTAGTTTGTGTATCTGGTATCTTTTCTGCTATCTGACGTCCATGATTATCGACAAAAATCAATACTTTTTGTCCTTTTTTGCACACTTGAGGCCAGTCGACTGATTTTTTAATCACATTTCTTTGTTTAGGATGCGACACGCGCGAAAAATGTACAGTGCACGGCTGTTGTTGTTTACAGAGAAGCGTATGTAATAAGAGATGTGTAATTTAACTGAATGTTTTTCACACTTTTATTATTTTGAATGTGAATTGTGTGTGTTATTTTATTGTTTGTTAGTGTTTGTAGGGCAGATATTACGCCATTTCGGAATAGGGCAGTCAATTAAAATCGAAACTTTATTTTCGGAAAACTTAAGCTTCATGCTGTTGAGTGTCAAAAACGTTTCGACACTCATGAGAGTGGTTTATGAAGTGACATGTTAAATGTGTCTCAGTATGTGTACCGTGGGCGAATCTCGTCCAAGACAGAGCGGAACATCACTGTTTCGAAACAATTAGTCGTTCTTTGAAACAACGATACAGTTTCTGTGTGTGGCTCAAGATCGAATTGGTCCAGTTATTCGAAAAACCACTGTTTCGAAACAGAGAAACAGTTCCACGTATCGATACACTGTATCGAAACATAGCAACAGTGGCCAAGTCTTCACAGTACCTTTCGATGTCTTCTTCTGCAACATTGCTTCCAATTTGTAGTAATATTTATAGCAAAACAGCTGGTAAAGATTCTTTGGTAACACTACGACGTTTTACTCAATTACGCAAATTATAGGAATTTAGAATATGTTATATTTATAACCAGCTCAGGTATCCTCACAAAAAGAAGAAGGTCATGACTTTTACAAAATGTCGTTCTAGTGTGAAAACTATTATACACTTTAGTACACCAATAAAAAATATACTATAGTTTTTTCACGGTAGGTGAGCACCCTGCTTATAGCCTCTTAAGAGAATTGCTACAGTATGATGAATTTGCTGCTTTTAATTATGGCTTAGAAGTTGTAGTACTTTCCATCGTCATACTTGGTCAGCGCAATAGATCTTGCTGCAATGTAATGCATACTGTAAGCTAGCATACAACAAATTCAAACGGCCCACAAAATATATAGCCACATCTTCTTCCTTGGATAAGAGCTGCTTAAAAACGTTGCAGAATGAATAATCTCATCAATCCAAGGGTTTTATAACAATTATACTCAATTTTGCCGCCACAACGTAATACACGTGTTCACCATTTCACACGGACCTCGAGATTGTAATCCACTTAGAGAATGTTCTAGCGGGTAAAAAGGCGGTAATTTTGCCGCCGACACCCTTCTGTAGGGAAGTCCCTACTGATTATGCCTTAAGTCCATGATAATTACAATGATAAAAGCAGTTTTACAAAATACATATAACAATACACATGTCGTTATTTAAACAGTAAAGTTTAAAAACTTGTCTAGGATTTAAAATTGCTCATTTATCTGCCTGGCGGCAGCACCGTACAGTTTTAGTTAAGCTAAGTTTATCACTTTTGCCACTAGATGGCAGAAGTGTACAGTGCTTGCTCCGACACGTCACTGCCTTTTATATATTGTTGTCCATCTATGCACGACTGTTATTTGTAATAACAAGTTAAAAAAACTAATATATATCTACACTCCTGGAAATTGAAATAAGAACACCGTGAATTCATTGTCCCAGGAAGGGGAAACTTTATTGACACATTCCTGGGGTCAGATACGTCACATGATCACACTGACAGAACCACAGGCACATAGACACAGGCAACAGAGCATGCACAATGTCGGCACTAGTACAGTGTATATCCACCTTTCGCAGCAATGCAGGCTGCTATTCTCCCATGGAGACGATCGTAGAGATGCTGGATGTAGTCCTGTGGAACGGCTTGCCATGCCATTTCCACCTGGCGCCTCAGTTGGACCAGCATTCGTGCTGGACGTGCAGACCGCGTGAGACGACGCTTCATCCAGTCCCAAACATGCTCAATGGGGGACAGATCCGGAGATCTTGCTGGCCAGGGTAGTTGACTTACACCTTCTAGAGCACGTTGGGTGGCACGGGATACATGCGGACGTGCATTGTCCTGTTGGAACAGCAAGTTCCCTTGCCGGTCTAGGAATGGTAGAACGATGGGTTCGATGACGGTTTGGATGTACCGTGCACTATTCAGTGTCCCCTCGACGATCACCAGTGGTGTACGGCCAGTGTAGGAGATCGCTCCCCACACCATGATGCCGGGCGTTGGCCCTGTGTGCCTCGGTCGTATGCAGTCCTGATTGTGGCGCTCACCTGCACGGCGCCAAACACGCATACGACCATCATTGGCACCAAGGCAGAAGCGACTCTCATCGCTGAAGACGACATGTCTCCATTCGTCCCTCCATTCACGCCTGTCGCGACACCACTGGAGGCGGGCTGCACGATGTTGGGGCGTGAGCGGAAGACGGCCTAACGGTGTACGGGACCGTAGCCCAGCTTCATGGAGACGGTTGCGAATGGTCCTCGCCGATACCCCAGGAGCAACAGTGTCCCTAATTTGCTGGGAAGTGGCGGTGCGGTCCCCTACGGCACTGCGTAGGATTCTACGGTCTTGGCGTGCATCCGTGCGTCGCTGCGGTCCGGTCCCAGGTCGACGGGCACGTGCACCTTCCGCCGACCACTGGCGACAACATCGATGTACTGTGGAGACCTCACGCCCCACGTGTTGAGCAATTCGGCGGTACGTCCACCCGGCCTCCCGCATGCGCACTATACGCCCTCGCTCAAAGTCCGTCAACTGCACATACGGTTCACGTCCACGCTGTCGCGGCATGCTACCAGTGTTAAAGACTGCGATGGAGCTCCGTATGCCACGGCAAACTGGCTGACACTGACGGCGGCGGTGCACAAATGCTGCGCAGCTAGCGCCATTCGACGGCCAACACCGCGGTTCCTGGTGTGTCCGCTGTGCCGTGCGTGTGATCATTGCTTGTACAGCCCTCTCGCAGTGTCCGGAGCAAGTATGGTGGGTCTGACACACCGGTGTCAATGTGTTCTTTTTTCCATTTCCAGGAGTGTATATTATTGGAATGGAACAGTTTATACAGGGTGGTAATGATACATGTATCGTTACAAGCTCCACAATGTGAGCAGAAGATCAGTGAAGTTATTTTGTTTAGTCACATAAGACAACTGGATAGAAAATGCTGGGAAGGTACAGTTTGTCTGTAAGCTGAAAACCGAGCAGCACTCGTGACAGAAGTTGCCTTTTCTGGAAAAAAATGTTACATTACACTTACCATACAGGACGAGGTAAATCAATTTCTTTTCTAGCACCGTAGAACAGTGTGTAAAGATTTAGGTGTTTCTTATATTAGTGTTACCAGTAGCTCATATCTTTTGTCGATGTAACGGACTTTGTGGAAAATCAACACTGCCCAGGTAAGTCTGTGCATTGTCACAGCACACTGCAAAAAAATGGCTCTGAGCACTATGGGACTTAACGTCTGAGGTCATCAGTCCCCTAGGACTCAGAACTACTCAAACCTAACTAACCTAGGGACATCACACACATCTATGCCCGACGCAGGATTCGAACCTGCGACCGCAGCGGTCGCGCGGTTCCAAACTGTAGCCCCTAGATCGGCTTTTTTATTTTATTTTTTATTTTTGCATCTCCTCGGGGCGGACGTCGTAAGACATCCATTTATAAGTTCGTTGTTGATCGATTAGCTCAGTTTTTTTATTACAGAGGGCTGCTAACCCTCTGACCGAACACGTTGAGCTACCGTGCCGGCTCTCGGCTACTCCGGCTGGCACAGCACACTGCAGAAGAACACGTTATAGCTGCTTCTTTTGGCAAAGGGGTGTTAGAGAGAATAGGGAATCGCCTGCTCGCTCTTCAGTTCACATATTATGAAAGAAGGAAGAGCATGACCACATTCCAGTAAACTGCCTTCGCCCACAAATCCACTTCCACCGCTCCTCTTCTGCTTGTCATACCAAAAGAATACAATTTATCCCTTAATACAGCTCTACAGCACATACATGTGGTACACACATTTAATGTTTATTCTTGCCCCAATGTACTTAAGAATAAATATTAATTTTGTACCATTAAAACACTATTTTAGTAATGTGCGATTTTCCCATTCCCTGCAAAGTGGAAACTGTTAAACCTAGAGAAAAAAATGTATATGACCTTTTCTGCTGGTAATTTAATATAGTTTAATTTTGTACTGTAAAAAATTTTCACTAGAAGACGTAGTTCTCGAGTTATTCGAGAAAAACATAAAAAATTGACCAAAAAAGCCAAGCTACACTGGCTTCACGGCACCCTCACGTCATGGCAACGTCACATACGGGTGTACAGTCATTGCCCATCACATTAGGGCATATCAAGTCATTTCAGGACAAGTGATCTCTGTCCTCAACCTTTTTTTCACTGGTACTGCGATCTTCACAGGATGATTTTCATGTGTCTGGGCATGCCAAGTGCACGTGCACAATGGTAGCTTATATAAGTGGATGCTGGAGTCCACATTTGCATGAAAATGACATTTATTGGACTCAAACGGTTTGCAGATTGCAGGGTTATCTTGAATAGTAGAGAAGGAAGACAGAAGTGCAAAACAACGCAGAAAAAAATGTGGGTTCAGAAAAAGCATTACGTGGTACAGAATGGGAGTTTCATGCACTATACAAGGAGCTCAAGGAAGGGGAAACTGCATTTTATAAATACTTTCAAAAGTCGAAGCACCAGTTTTTTTATTTGTTACATCAAATTGGACAATTAGTTATTCAAAGGAACATAGCGTAATGAGCTGCCATCATTTCCTGTGAAAAATTGGTTTGTTTAAGTTTAATTGCTAATCTAGTGCAAATTTTTGTGCAGTAACCTTATCTCCCTCAATATCTTTCCCTTAAAGCTTTATAGGTTATCTTTATGGCTTGTATTTAGCTTTTAATACTACAAGTGCCTTATTTGTACTGGGGTTAGCTAGTGAAACCACGTAAGTATTGACTATTGATTATTGTAAAACATTTTCACAAACAATCCACAGTGCTACTTGACAATTAATAAGCCTCCCACTGACACATATTTAAGAAAATAACTCTAATACGTTATTTGACATATACATCGCAAAAAACTCATTTTGTCACTGTTGTAATATCTTAAGGCTTCAGTCCATTTCTTTATGAAACATTACAAATGCCTAACAAGATAAGAATAAATTCCACTTACTAATCGATCTGATCCTACCCTAGGCACTTTTTTCACTTTTAAGTTACAGCTACATTGCAATCCATTTCACTGTAAAATATTAAATACGGTACCGGTGTGAATAAAACTCCACTTCATAAGTATAGCAGAAGACAAGTAATTTAGTAGACGAGTCATACAATTCGAACTTCTGTCTTACAGCTTCGGTTAATCTTTCGTCATTAATTATTTCATTATAAATATTAACGAAAGAAATAACGAGAAAATTTATAAGAAATGACAAAAATAACGAACAACACACAACTTATATCAAGCACGAAAATCACGAGGAAAGGAAATATGGAGATGTGCGCATGGCTGTGTAGCGGAAGGAAATGTGCTTTGGAGTCCCTGATCAACAAAGGACAGAATATATAAGCCATCAAAATTTTCTTCCTGAGATACCCTGACGGTGCCGTAATGGTATGGGCAGTGTGGATGTCGCGATTTTAAATGCAATACAGAGTAGTTTAACCGGACAGGACGTGATGTGGCATGACGGCCAGTGTGAATTGTCCTTTAAACCCTCCCATTTCCCATCTCCACCCACACATCCCAGGAATCACGATGTTCAGTATGTTCTTCACAGCACTGCCTCCTGTAAGTGCACAAAAATTTGGGACTACATAATTTTTTCCGGCTTTGCAATCATTTCTTTTAGTTTTCATTGATGGGTCATAGTAGAATGTTTTGACGCTTCTTCCATTCTGTCTAGTGTGAATCGGCCTTACGGCAGCTATGAAGAAGAGGTTTCTTTGTATGCTGATCTGATGACATCAGTTTACGTTTTTGCACATGCTGAAAAAGCTGCTGCGCGATATCTTTTTTAATACATTGAGAATTAGATATTATTCTGTTTGTTGGTAAATATATGGGTCGACGATCTTTTGACTGTATTAGACGCATTTGTTGTTCTACACAATTAAATGTACATATTCAAATTTTCCATGAGACCCAAGGAAAGTTTTATAGCGTACTTATTGAACCCAAAACTGGTATCATATGTGAGCGCCAAGAAGTCTACGGATGACAGAAGGGATTCGTCTCTGCTCATGCATGTTTGACAACAGACGAATGTACTAACTTTAACCTTGACCTCGAAAGTGCGTAAGGGACTACGCTAGTCAGTGGCTTTTGAAAATCTGCAATATCCGAAATAAACTTTAAAAAAATTATTTGTTGTGTGTAATGAATGTACTGAGTATAAGATACACATACTGTCACTAAACAATGAGGTGTTAGTACATTTATGAATGACACGGCGTTAGTTTATAATGCCGCGTAACTGCGACATGGCGGGGTTTCGAGAAGTTGATCGGCAACAGTTCCCGCTACAAGATATTTCTTCAATTGTCGGTTTATTTAAACAACAATTAGAAAGTTCTTACGAGCCTGATTTAGCACTGTTATCCATTATTGTTGGAGCTGTTGAAAATTCATTAACATGGAATCGAGCATTATCGGCGCAGAAAGAGACCGAAAATTTTACAGAATTCAAGTTGCCTCCTGTCGAATATCACATTGTGGAAGCATTGTATTCAAAGTTTAACGCTATAATAAAAGGCGCAGTCGATCTTTCACTATATGGACTCACAAAATTTGCTACACGGGAGCTAGTTAAGAAAGTGTCTGATGTCATTTGGAATTCTCTGACACGAAGCTATTATAAGGATAGGGCGCACTTGCAGAGCTTGTACAGTTATTTGACGGGTGAGTTACTGGTGAACGTTTCTGTTTATGTGACATTTCACTGCGAAATGTGTTAGATGTTTACATTATTACTTACAGGAAACAAACTGGATTGTTTTGGAGTGGCATTCGCCGTGGTTGCCGGTTGTCAAGTTCTTGGATTTCGTGACGTCCACTTAGCTCTGTCAGAAGATCATGCTTGGGTTGTGTTTGGAGAAGGAGGAAAAGAAACAGCCGAAGTTACGTGGCATGGTAAGTGTTTACCTTCGTACATACTATAAACTAATCAAAATTCCGCATTGAGTAGATGAATTGTGACACCTCGTGCAGTAACATTTTCCGACTATTTTCTTCTAGTAACCCGTCAATTTACACTAAATGGCGTGTTACCAATTGACGGAGAATTGTGGAATTCTCTGTGAGGCTAGAGTTGTCATTTTAATTAAATGTTGTAGGTAAGGGGAATGAAGACAAGCGAGGGCAACCAGTTGGACCTGGTATTGGATCAAAGTCTTGGCTGTATGTAAATGGACGTCCTGTGATATGTACTAGGCCAATGGAAGTTGCAGCTTTAGTCTCAGCAATAAATCCTAGCCTTAGTCCAACCACAGAGGCAATGGAAATAGCTTTGTTACAACAAGAACTGCTGTGGTTATTGTATGATCTGGGACATTTGTCTCATTATCCAATGGCGCTTGGTGAGTGAATGTTTCTTTTGTATCTACGAATTATGAAAAACAGTGTGTTATGTACAATGCTCAGTGATGTGTCTTGCACTGTTTCATAACATATTTGTAGATGTAGTTGGTGAAGTAAAAGAGGTCCCTGGTTTTCTAATATGATCTACTGTAAGTGATTATGTAAATGTGATTTGCCAGTACTTGTTAAAACCTACTTGTGAGAAGAAACACATTTTTAGGAATGATTTATGTACGGTAGGCCTAAATTGCGATTTATGTTTATGAGTGAGACTGCCTCTTAAGGGATTGGAAAGCATTAGGTAATTACTTCAAACATGTAATCAACCCATCAACAAATTCTACAGAAGAGAGATGAATCAGTCATTTTTGTCAGTCATCTTTTAAATAAAAAGTGACAAGCAGGTAATTACTTCACTTTGTCCTTTCCAGTGTTTCATGGTCACTGGCCAACATGGACAAAACAAGATAGTAACTGTTCTATGTTATTTCATGTGATCAGTGGTCAAAGTATTGGCTTAAAACCAGGAGGAGTTGAGTTGAAATCCCCAGCTGGCCATCTAGATTTAGATATTTGTGAATCAGTAGTATGAATGCCGAGGAAGCTCTTAGTAGGGTGCTAATGCATGATTCCTTCCTTTTCTTGTTGCAGATTTTATTTCATTTTTATTGGGGAAAATTGCAATGAGCCCCCAATGCTTTGTGAAGGTTATTATTTTTGTGGGAAATTACACTCACCTCCATAAAGCTACATATACATTTATTTAAGTTAATATTTTCAGCAAAGTAGCTTTCACTGCTGTGATACATTCCAGTGATTGATCGTTTAATCTGTGTCAGATGTGTAAATTTTTTGAAACTTCATACTAAGTTGAAAAGCTGTAAACAAGATGTATTACCATTGTTTTGCAAATAAAACTAAGGCACCAAAAGCAAAAGCTTTCAAAAGCAATTCTGTGAGGCAGCAGACTTGTATTGCTATTAGAGGTCACTGTCTTAGCTCCGTGTAGCAATATCATAAACCTCAATCATGAGCTCTGCTTATACAAGAATGTTTTAGTTCTTTCAGAATGTAAATAACTTAGGAGCAAACAAGACCACAGGCCAAATAGCGGAATCAAAGTGTTGATTTGTTGATGAGCACACACAGAAAGAAAAGAAAACTTGATAGCTGTGTGTGTGTATGTGTGTGTGTGTGTGTGTGTGTGTGTGTGTGGTTTTTTTTTTTTTTTTTCCTTTCTCTTCTGTATGTGCCTGTCAGTGATGCCACACTTCTGCTATTTGGGATTGGTATCCTTTACCCTATATTATTTATAGGCCTACTAGAAAATACCTATTCCGCCTTGATTGACATTTTGTCTTGAACACTTCAAATTGTTTTTTGTTAATGCACATACGCTATTATTTAATAGCTCGTGGGTGAAGCACAGGTAGTAATCAGTAGTATACATTAAGATTGCAGTAACAAAATTAACACCAGGAAAAATGCAGACTTACATGTTTGTTATGGAAAAGTTAAATTTATTTAACATTATGTATCTTCACGTGAATCTGTTAATGGTAAGTCCATGGTGAGATATAACTTATGGAGAGCGAAAGGTAACAACCTGATAACAGAATACACATATATACTTGTGCAACATGATTCAGTGTACCCACAAATAATGGAGGTCACATATCACAAGAGCCCCCTGGCATGTGATGGTTATATGGGCTATTATAATGGTGTTTTATATGCTTCAGCGGTCTTATTTTGGTCCGAAAAATAATCTTGGTACTATGGTGTCTGCAAGAGAAATGGTGGTGCACAAATCATTATATCATCCCCTTGAAATTGAATGAACCCGTAACTATAACACTTGGTGTTCACCTGTTCAAATACTTGCTGTGCCCTCTGTCACGGAAAGGCAAACTCAAAAGAGGAGGGGTCTGTTAATTATTGGCAGTTCAAATATACAGTGAATGGTGGTACCCCTTATTAGCAGCAAAGTTTGGGATGGATCATCATGTGCACTCAGTATCTATGCCTAGAGAGCTCATTCAACATGTTGAAGAGGCTGTTGCATCAGCCGTTAAGTGAACAGGGTGCATCCAGCTGCAGATTGTGGTGCACATGCCCGTTGTCTTGGCACTGAGGACATACAGGGGCCATTCCAGTGACTGACAGAGAGGTTTGAAAGGGCAGCATTGCTCATGGTCTTAGAAAGAAATTCAAAACCTACAAAATTTTCCTCAGAACTGATTGTGGTAAAAAAAAATCAAGTGTAAGGTTTGAACCAGCAACTTAGAAGGTTCTATGCCGAGCTTGGGTGCAACTACTTAGGCTTGTGCCATAGGATTGAGAACTGTATGGTCCCCCAAAATACGCCAGTGGTGAACCATACATTAGAGGCTGCAGATAGCTGACAATGTGTGGGCTGCAAACAAGGCATTTTTTTTAGAGTAACTGATTCTCCGTCAGTCCAAATAATGGTAGCTGCAGTAAACGCTGAAGTAAGGGCCAAAGATATGGCCACCATAGGTGATAGTATTAATATCCTATTGTTCAACTGCCAAAGCTTTCAGAATGAAGTGCTTCTGAAAAGCAGTGGAGCTAATATTTTTAGGTACAGAAAGCTGGTTAAAAGCCGAAATTGAAAACAGTGTGAATTTTGGGGACATTTAAAATGTGTATCAGAAGCGTAAGTAAATTGGAAATGGAGGTGGTGTATTTGTTGCAGTCGACAAGGATTTCAAATCCATTGAGATAGAAATTGGAAGAAATTGAAGCTGAACTTGCAATTTTATCTTGCTGTTGACCACCAGACCAATACCCAGATGTAGCCAGAAACCTTAGAGAAAACCTCATTTCATTGTATGTAAGTTCCCCAGTCATACTGTCATCATTGGAGAAGACTGTAATCATCCAGGAGTCAGTTGGTAGAAGTGGTGAGGTTGCAAGACATCTTGTGAAACAATTTTAAATGTGTTCTGTAATTTAGAAGACCAGTCATGATGGAAACATATTTGATCTGATGGCAACTTAATAGACCTGACATCTTTGAGGATGTCCATGTTGAATCTGGTATGAAACAGCAAGTGGCAGTTGTTGTAACAGTGTTTACCAAAGTACAAAGGACAACTAAGACAAGTAGAAGGAATTATATGTTCAGCAAATTAGTTAAAGAGGGTGTAATGTTTTGTCAGAGTGAAGAACTATGAACATTTAGCTCGGTACTGGACCATGTAGAAAAACTATGACTCGATTTCAAAAGGGTGATTGACCTTGCACTGGTTAGATAGATATCTAGTAGAAAAGTTCAGGTGTGAGGGACTCTCCATAGTATACATTCACTGTAAAGAAACTAGTAAAGGAACAGAGACTACAGCATAATAGGTGTAAAACAATGCATAAGGCAATAGAGGGAGAGATCCTAATGAAACACATTTTATTGTCAAGAAGACAATGAGTGACTCCTTCATTGACTATTGTAGAAGAATATTATTGGAAGATCTCTCACACAACCTGAAGAAATTCTGATCAAAGATGAAGGTTGCCATTGGCATCAAAGTTATGTTCTTCTATAAAGGAAAATGTAAGAATATTACCCCAATTTAATTTTGTACTACTGCAAAATGAATGCTGTAGATATTAATGTCCATAGTGTGGAGAAACAATTGAAATCACTGAAACTGAACAGAACTCCAGAGTCCAATGGAATTCCTACCAGATTCTGTATAGAATTGGCAGTTGAAACTCCCGTTTTTCAACTGTAATAAGGTCCCCTTCCCTTGGGGGGGGGGGGGGGGGGACACCTGTGCTCAGTAGTTGGAAGAAAGTGCAGATCACACACATCTACAACAAGGATAGCGATCCACAGAGGTACAGTCCAATCTCATTGACATCCCTCTGCTGTAAAATCCTAGCATATAATGAGGTATCTCAAACAGAATGACTGCCTTTGTGACAACCAACATGGTCTGTGAAAACATAGATCTCGTAAAATAACAACTCAAGCTTTTCTCATTTTAAGTCATGATGACTTAAGACAGTCAAGTAAGTCCAGTATTTCTTGACTTGCTAAAAGCATTTGACTCAGTACCACGCTATCAAAAGTACAGAACTGTATGATGTATCAAGTGAAATTTGTGACAAAATTAAGGATTTATTCATTGATGTGGAGTACGCAGAATGTTGTCCTGGATGTCGAGTTTATCGGCAGATGTAGAAGTAACTTCAGATGTGCTGCAAGGAAGTGTGCTGGGGTCCCATGTTGTTTATATTGCACGTTAATGTCATGACAGACAATATTAACAGTAACTTCAAAATTTTTGCAGATGCTGCAGTTGTTTATGATGAAGTACTAACTGAAAAAAAGAAATTGCAAAATTATTCAGTTAGATTTTGATAAGATTTCAAAGTGGCACTGAGATCAGAAAATTGCTTTAAATATACATCTGTATTCTGCAAAACAAGCCAGGTGGTGCAGTGGTTAGCACACTGGACTTGCATTAGGGAGGATGGTTGTTCAAACCAGCGTCAGGCCATTCTGATTTAGGTTTTCCGTGATTTTCCTCAATCGCATCAGACAAATGCTGGGATAGTTCCTTTGAAAGGGTATGACTGATTTCCTTCCCTAATCTGATGGGACTGAAGACCTTGCTTTTGGTTCCCTTCATCGAATCAACCAACCTGTACTCTGCAAACCACAGTAAGATGCATGGAAGAGGGTACGTCCCATTGTAACAGTTATTAGGTTTCTTCCTGCTCCATTCACTTGGGGAATGTGGGAAGAATGATAGTTTGAATGCCTATGTGTGCAATCATTATTCTTATCTTATCCTCACAATCCCTAAGTGAGTGATACGTAGGAAATTGTAGTATATTTTTAAAATAATCATTTAAAGCCGGTTCTTGAAACTTCCTTGGGATAGTTTATGACTATTTGTGCTGCCCTTCTCTGTATATGCTCAATATCCTCTGTTAGTCCTATTTGGTACAGGACCCACACGTTTGAGCACTACTCTAGGACTAGTCGCACAAGTGATTTTTAAGCAATCTCATTTGTAGATTGATTGTGCTTCCCCAGTAAACCAAAGTCTACCATCTGCGTTACCCACGACTGAGCCATTCCATTTCATATCACTACACCTGGGTATTTGTATGAATTTTCTGATTCCAACCTTGCTCATTGATATTATAGTCATAGGTCACTACGTTTTTTTGTTTTGTGAAGTGCAAAATTTTACATTTCTGAACGTTTAGAGCAAGTTGCCAATCTCTGCACCACTTCGAAATTTTATCAAGACCTGACTAAATATTAATGCAACTTCTTTCAAGTAGTACTTCATTATCGATAACTGCATAATCTGCAAAAATTCTGAGGTTGCTATTTATATTGTCTTCAAGGTCATTAATATAAAACATATATAGCAAGGGTCTAAATACAATTCCCTGGGGCACACCTGAAGTTACTTCTACGTCTGTTAATGACTCGTCATACAAGATAACTTGCTGTGACCTTTCTGCCAACACATATTTCCCTTGATGCCCCATGTGACTGTACTTTTGACAATAAGCGTAGATGTGGTACTGATTCAAATGCTTCTCGAAATCAAGAAATACAGCATATAACTGACTGCATAGATCCAAAGCTTTCAGTATGTCATGTGAGAAAAATGCGAGTTCGGTTTCACGTGATCTATGTTTTCGGAATCCATGCTGGTTGGCATTGAGGAGGTCATTCTGTTCAAGTTACCTCATCATGTTTGAGCTCAGAAAATGTTCTAAGTTTCTACAACAAATTGATGTTAAGGATATTGGATGGTAGTTTTGTGGATCACTTCTAATACCCTTCTTGTAGATGGGGGTGGTATGTGCTTTTTGCCAAGAACTGGGCATGGTTTTTTGTTCAAGGAATCTACGATAATTGTAGTCAGAAAAGGGGCTGACTCAGCTGCAATTTCAGTATAGAAACTGACAGGGATTCCATTGGGCCCTGGAGCTGTGTTCAGTTTTAATGTATTCGGCTGTTTTTCAACATCTCTGACACTAATACTTATTTCATTCATCTTTGCAGAGTGGTAGGAGTATGAAATTGGGGCTATTCTCTTGGGGCTTCCTTTGTAAAGGAACATTTGAAAACGGAGTTGAGCATTTCGGCTTTTGCTTGTTACCCTCAATTTCAGTTCCTCTCTTATTTGCTAGAGACTGAACACTAACTTTGGTGCCACGAGCAGCCTTTACATGCCATCAGATTGTCTTTGGATGTTGTGAAATATCATTTGACAATATTCTGCTGTGGTAGTCAGTGAAGGCATCACACATTGCTATCTTCACAGCCAAAATCATTTCATTCAGCAACTCTCTGTAGCCTACGCTTTGTTTTCCATCCAGTAATCTCTGTTTCTTGAAGTTTCTCTACAGTGAGTATACCAAGGAGGTAAAATTGTGCACATCACATAATGAAAAAATTGTCATCTTAGTACTGCAGTATCAACAACTCACAGTTGGAGTTGGAATACAAATGCCAGGGTGTAACAGTTTCTGGAGATAGGACATAGAAAAATCCCATAAGCTCAGTTGTACGTAAAACAGGTGGCAGACTGGTTCATTGGTAGGCTACTAGGAAAATACAGTCAAATCTACTAAGGAGATTGCTTACAAAACACGTATGCTACCCATCATAGAATACTGCATAAGTATGTGTGACCCATTTCAGATAGGACTCTCTGAGGATATTGAATGTAACCCATGAAAATAAACATGATTAAGAGCAAATCAAAATAGTACCAGAAATATGATGTATACATCATCTGCTATTGTAGTAAATACTAAATTACAAGTTTTCACTTAGTGTGATTTTGTACAATAAAAGAAACTAGTTTTTAACTGACAGTAGACAGACCTACAATACATTGTTCTGAAATAAAATTTCATTACTCATTTAGCACTGTTTGCACATGAAGATAATTTTCGTAAAGTTTCCAGAGTATGTAAAGTTATGTTATTGTCATTACGTATCGCATCTGCCACATATTGTGTTTTTTTTTTAATTACTTGCAAATGCATTTTCAATTAAATTAGTGTATTGTGATATCTCTACATCAAGATATATTTTCACTCTGCAGCAGAGTGTGCACTGATTTGAAACTTTTTGGCAGATTAAAACTATGCCAGACTGTGACTTGAACCCAGATCCTATGCTGCCTAAAGGTGACAATTGCTCTACTGACAGCTAAGCAGGCATAACTCAAAACCTGCCCTCATAACTTTACTTGCACCAGTACCTTTCTATTATCTTCGAAACATAACAGAACTACTTCTGTATACTTTCCAAGACTAGCATTCCTGGAATAAAAGATATTTCAGAAAACTGCCTTAGTAGACATGGTCTAAGCATTGGAAAAAAACCTTACAACTGAAGAAGTATTTTCAGTCTCTACCATAATGCTCAGTTTCAGATGTTCCTCCAGCAGGGTTGTTTGTAGAAAGGACAGAGCTGCTGCAGAATGATAATTCATTCTGGAAACAATCCCCTAGGTTATAGCTGAAGTTAGGGAGGTAGGAGATGGCTGAAGGTTGGAAGATAGGAGATAGGTGCTAGTGGAAGTAAAGCTGTGGAAGCAGGATGCGTGTCATACCTGGATAGCTCAGTCAGTAGAGCAAGTGCCCGCAAGAGGCGAAGTTGTTGGGTTTGAGTTCCAATCAGGTGCAGTTTTAATACGCTAGAAATTTTCATCTCTCTGCCATTTTGTAGCATGTGAGAAGCACCATTCATTAGCTTCTTAGAGGTCACTGTACCAATTTTTGTCTTGCAGATGCTAATTTTTTAATTGAGTACGCAATCTTAAACAAGAATTTTCCTAAATTCTTTTTTACATTAATTACCCCTTTACATTAGAAGTTCTGGACTATATTTTTTTCCAGTGTTATAATTTGTTTTCTCTTAGGTTGACTGGTACTGATAGTGATAGGTATTACTCATACAAATTCTGGATATTGGTGATGTTCCAGTACTCTGTTTTCAACGTAACACAATTACTGTCATCATGGCTGTCATTGTGCCTGGAAACTCCTGTGTGTACCATCTTGCTCTCTCATTACCGTTAACAGTTTGAATGAGTCTTGGTATCTTACTGGCTTCTACCTGTCTTGTCCCAGAGACATCTACAGGTATACTCTGTAAACCATTGTGAAGTGTGTGGCAGAGGATTGTCCCATTGTACCAGTTGTTATGGTTTTTTCCTGTTTCACATATGGAGTGCAGGAAGATTGATAGAGAGAGAACATTGATGCAACAACGAAGGAAACATAATATGAGATAATAGGACAAAAGTTAGTCATGTCAGTATATAATTATGCTAATGAAAAGTCCTTGGTGCAATATAAGTTGGTGAGTGGTCAGTAGGCACATAAACAAGATTGAACATTAAACTATGCATCGAATGATGTCCTTTTTCAGAGCTAATTGCATATTATACGTGCACCTGCATGGCTACATCGTCTTAGCTGATGAAATTGTACTGGCACTGCATCATGTCTTGGGTGAGGTTTCCATATTTACTCCTCTCGTTATTTGTATTCTGTCTAGAATTTTCCATTACTATAAACTTAGGTGACAAAAGTTATGGGATAGCGAGAAGCACATATACAGATGGCTGTAGTATTGCATATACAAGGTATAAAAGGGAATTGTATTGGTGGCACTGTCATTTATACTCAGGTGATCCATGTGAAAAGGTGTCCGATGTGATTTTATCCTCATGACAGGAATTGACAGACTTTGAATGCAGAATGGTAGTTGGAGCTAGATGCATGGGCCATCCCATTTTAGAAATTGTTCAGGGATTTAATATCCTGAGATCCACAGTGTCAGGAGTGTGCTGAGAATACAAAATTTAGGCATTACCTCTCACCACGGGCAACACAGTGGCCGATGGCCTTCACTTAACAACCAAGAGCAGTGGTGTTTTTGTAGAGTTGTCATTGCTAACAGACAAGGAACACTGCATTATATACAGCGGAAATGAATATGAGGAGTACAATGAACATATCTGTCAGGTCGATGTGCAGAATTTGGGGTTAGTGCGCTATGGCAGCAGATTACTGACAAGTGTCTTTCTGACAGTGCAATGTCACCTGCAGCATCTCTCATAGGCCTGTGGCCATATCAGTTGGACCCTAGAGAAATGGAAACCGTGGCATGGTCAGATGAGTCCTGATTTTAGTTGGTAAGAACTGATAGTAGGGTTTGAGTGTGGCGCAGACCCCTCAAAGTCATGGACCCAAGTTGTCAACAGGCTGCTGTGCAAGTTGGTGCTGGTGTCCCCATAATGGTGCAGACTGTGTTGACATGGGTCCTCTGGTCCAACTGAACCGATCATTAACTGGGAATGGCTGTTTGGATACTTGTAGACCATTTGTAGCCTCTTGTGGACTTCATGTTCCCAAAATGGTGGATTTTTTATGGATGACAATGCACTGTGTCACCAGGCCACAATTGTTTGCAATTGGTATGAGGAGCATTTTAGCCAGTTTGAGCAAATGATTTGGCCACCCAGATCATCCAACATGATCACAATCAAACATTTACAGAATGTAATCAAGAGGTCAGTTTGTGCACTGGCAACACTTTCACAATTATGTATGACTGTAGAGGCAGCATGGGTTAGCCTTTCTGCAGGAGACACCCAACAACTTGTTGAGTCCATGCCACGTTCAGTTGTTGCACTACACTGGGCAAACGGAGGTCCGACACAATATTAGGAGGTACCCCCTGATTTTTGTCGCCTCAGTGTACATGTGGCTCCTGTCTGTCCACCATTTGTTACTAAATCTGTTTTCCCCCCTCATATTATCTATCCAATATCCCTCCTTATATTTTCCTTCTCACTTATCTTACACACACACACACACACACACACAAAAACAACACCCCCCCCACCCCCCCACCCCCTTCATTACCATGACTGCACTGGACTTGTGGTACCAAAGCATTGGTTGTGGCCACTTCACATGCATTGCACATTATCCATCTGTCTGACTGACCACTAGATTTTAGTTTAACAGGATTTAACTATGAGATTACCTCATTTTAGCCCCTCATACTTGTACTTTCCACAGTCTCTCTCTCTCATTGTTCTCTTTCCCCCTGCCACTCCACTCCTTCATGTCGTCATGTGCCACATGCAACTCTCAACGTATGCAACAGAGTTCACCAGTGCCACAGTCCTATCCTGTGTGCATCCTGCCACTCCATGCCAGCCATCCTTCCATTCCCCCATTCTCCTCCTCTCTCTCTCTCCCCCCCCCCCCCTCCCAGTGTCCTTCCTCCTCCCATCCACCCCACCTGAGATGCATCCTCATAACTGTCTTGCTGCAGTGGTGTGTGTGTGTGTGTGTGTGTGTGTGTGTGTGTGTGTGTGTGTGTGTGTGTAAAATTCTTACTGTAACCCACTATGACACTTAAGGAAGTGCTTATTTTTGATCTGTCAAATAGTCTGAATATATGTGAAAAGATACTACAAATCTTGTGAGTTACATGTGTCCTTTGATGTAATCTGATTGTCATTTGTTGTGTTTTATGTTCTATATCAACTTCAAACATATTGCTTCAAAGGCTGTACTTTGAATGCTCCCTAAATGCAGTTAAACATTTTGTCAAACTTTTTGTGACAGTTTGCATACAGTACACTGATGCCCTTACAATTTTGCATACCAGTTTCCTTACATGGCACCTACAGTGTTCAGCTTCATTCTGCCTGAAGAATTTCTTTGCGGTCAAATATTTTTTCCCTAAAAATATAAAATCTTGTACTTTGTTCTCTCCAGCTTCATGTTCACATGTCTTCACTTGCAGTCATTAAAATATGCCAGTCTACGTATTTTATCGCAGAAACCACAACTCTTTCTATGGTTTCTGTTTTATGTAGATGCCTTGATGTACTGCCAACCTATTTGGAAGCTGTTGTCAGATGGTGCTGATGCTGTCATGCAGTCTGTATGCTTGAACACCATGCATATCTCAATGCTAGAATCACATTTTATGTATATTTTTTAATGCAGATCATCTGCTCCATGAAAGATTTGGTCTTCCGTCTTCACAACCTAGCATATCCATTCTACCTTAATATTTCATGGTGCTTTCATTGATTGGTTCTGGTGAGTTTTCTTAACATTATGGTCAGCTACAGACTGCAACACTACAAATATTCTCAAGTTGAAATAAGTGACAGTACAGTGACATCAAATATGTATTGCATAGTCCTTGCTCCAGTATCTTAAATTCTTGAATACTTGGTGCATTCACAATATACCCAATCATAGACAGTTGTATGTTTTAAATAATGCTATCAATATTCCTCTTTGCCTTTAATTTGTAATACACTACTTCTTCTCCCTTCATCCCTCCCTCTTCCCCTCCCCCTTCTCTCTCTCTGTCTGTCTTTAAGATACTGCATAGTGCTGTTCACACTTATGCCAGCCAAGTTTAATCAATTAAATTAGAAGGAAAGGTGCTGAGCTGCTAGTTTGGAGGGATATATATATATATCCAAAAACAAAGATGATGTGACTTACCGAACGAAAGCGCTGGCAGGTCGATAGACACACAAACAAACACAAACACACACACAAAATTCAAGCTTTCGCAACAAACTGTTGCCTCATCAGGAAAGAGGGAAGGAGAGGGAAAGACGAAAGGATGTGGGTTTTAAGGGAGAGGGTAAGGAGTCATTCCAATCCCGGGAGCAGAAAGACTTACCTTAGGGGGAAAAAAGGACAGGTATACACTCGCGCGCATACACACACACATATCCATCCACACATATACAGACACAAGCAGACATATTTAAAGACAAAGAGTTTGGGCAGAGATGTCAGTCGAGGCGGAATGAGATCCATCCTTCATGAAATCCTCCCCACTCCACCAAGAGTGTCTTTCCGCCGTCCACCTAACTTTCGTAACCTGTTAGTTCATCCCTATGAAATCCCCAAACCACCTTCCCTACCCTCTGGCTCCTATCCTTGTAACCGCCCCCGGTGTAAAACCTGTCCCATGCACCCTCCCACCACCACCTACTCCAGTCCTGCAACCCGGAAGGTGTACACGATCAAAGGCAGAGCCACATGTGAAAGCACCCACGTGATTTACCAACTGACCTGCCTACACTGTGATGCATTCTATGTGGGAATGACCAGCAACAAACTGTCCATTCGCATGAATGGACACAGGCAGACAGTGTTTGTTGGTAATGAGGATCACCCTGTGGCTAAACATGCCTTGGTGCATGGCCAGCACATCTTGGCACAGTGTTACACCGTCCGGGTTATCTGGATACTTCCCACCAACACCAACCTATCCGAACTCTGGAGATGGGAACTTGCTCTTCAATATATCCTCTCTTCCCGTTACCCACCAGGCCTCAATCTCCGCTAATTTCAAGTTGCCGCCACTCACACCTCACCTGTCATTCAACATCATCTTTGCCTCCACACTTCCGCCTCGACTGACATCTCTGCCCAAACTCTTTGTCTTTAAATATGTCTGCTTGTGTCTGTATATGTGTGGATGTGTGTGTGTGTGTGTGTGTGTGTGTGTGTGTGCGTGCGTGCGTGCGTGCGTGCGTGCGCGAGTGTATACCCGTCCTTTTTTCCCCCTAAGGTAAGTCTTTCCGCTCCCGGGATTGGAATGACTCCTTACCCTCTCCCTTAAAACCCACATCCTTTCGTCTTTCCCTCTCCTTCCCTCTTTCCTGACGAGGCAACAGTTTGTTGCGAAAGCTTGAATTTTGTGTGTATGTTTGTGTTTGTGTGTCTGTCGACCTGCCAGCACTTTCATTTGATATATATATATATATATATATATATATATATATATATATATATATATATATATATATATATATATATGAAAACCAAACAACAACAACAGGCCGTGCATCTAGATATTTGTGGATTTTCCTTTTAACTGGTAAGGATTCCCTATTTCTTGCTTTATGTTAAATGGGGGCTTATTGAATGTTTGTGCACCAGATCTTTTAACTTGTTTCTGAGCTGTGGACAAGGAAGCAAAGACTACACAGAAACTATTTTTGTGTTTTGTATTGTGATTGTGTATAGTACAGCTCAGCTGACACTGACATTTACTGGAGAAAAAACATTAAGGAGTAAATCTTTGTTTTCCTTTGTCACAACAGCAGTGTTCCTCTCATCTTTGTGTCTGAATGATCTGCCCATCCTTTTTAACCTTCCCCAATATACCCCTCTCTCCTCCTTCAGGAGGAAGGACCTGTCAGCTCCAAAAGCAAACTTTTAATGTTTTTTGGACAGTATTGACTTTTTTCTTGAAGATAAGTACTGGCCAGCAGTTTTGTTTCATAATATTGTAATTTTCTATGTTTGTAGGTTTAAAAATGGTTGAGTTCTGGTGCAAGATGTTTTATATTGTTTTGTTTTTATTACAGGGAATCTGAGTGACTTGGAGGAAGTAAGTCCAACACCAGGACGACCTCCTTGCAATGCCCTCTTCCAGGAAGCTGTTCTCTCAGCTCGAACATATTATGCAAACCAACATGTTTATCCATACACTTACCAAGGTGGTTATTTCTACAGGCACAAAATGTACAAACAGGCATTTGAAAGTTGGGCTAATGCCAGTGATGTTATAAGGCAGTAAGTAGTTGTACATTATTATATACTAACATGTCTCTTTTCTTTCTTACTCTTTCAATAGTATATATGTATACATTTTAATTAGAATTTAATAAGAGGAATACAAAATAAACAAAAGGAATCTAAATCTACAGTTATCAGTAGGATCTAAATTGGGGACCTCTTACATGACTGAATGGGGCCAGGTACTGAAAAATATTTCTAAAAGAGAATACCAGTTTGAAAGAAATTGGCACCAGTTGTAGATTGCTTATTTGTCGTAGTACAAGTGGTTCTATTGAACATGCTTTCAACCTGAATAGATTTTGTTGACGCTGCAAAAGTATTCAAATATTGTCAACAACAGAACTGATCTATCTGTCTATATCAAGCCTCAGGTGTGTGTGTGTGTGTGTGTGTGTGTGTGTGTGTGGAGATGGCCAGGTATTTTTCAAGCCTCCACTGTATTTCTGGGGAAGTATATTCTTATTACTCTTAATAACCTGTAAGTGCTGTGTATCATTATGAATTAATAGATCTTATAATTAAATGTTTCCCTGAGACATTTAAGTATCTTTTTATTATCTACGATAATGATTGAAACAAACAAAATGAATTAAAATTTGTGCTGTGGCTGGGACTCAAACCCGGGTCTTCTTTGCTTGCTAGGCAGAAATGCTACCATTACACCACCGTCTGCTTCGATCATTATCGTAGATAATAAAAAGAGACTTAAATGTCTCAGGGAAACATTTAATTATAAGATCACCAATGGTACAAGGGCATCCCATTACGTCCATTGCTGGGGTGCTTGCTGGTATCGTAGAGCCCTGGCAATAGTGACAATATGTAGGGGAAAAATGAATTGAGTTTGTGTTGGGGAGGGCACTCAGCTTAGGTAGTTCATGCAGCAATGTTTACCATTTTACTGCGGTGGTGTAATGGTTAGCATTTCTGCCTAGCAAGCAAGGAGACACGGGTTCGAGTCCCGGCTGCAGCACAAATTTTAATTTATTTCGTCTGCTTCAATCCTTATGAATTAAATTTTCTTATAAAATGCTTTTGGCGATGTATACAGAAATTATAATAATACTTCATCATTTATAGTTATTTTTATAAAGTAATAAATTCAGACTATAAAGAGTAAAAATTTTTATGTAAATACGGTGTATGACATAAGTACAACAATCACTTGCCAAGCCTCGAAATGGGAATGAGAAAGTCCTACGGAAAAACACACACAAATAGAAGTCAAATTAGAGAAATCTTGAGCTTTCAGAGTGGGGAGTTCATTTGTAAGACTAAAGAGGCAGAGAAAAAAGAAAGAGCTACCATACACATTTTCTTTGGTGTTTCCAGTTACAGCTAACTTTCGTCATAAGAAAGGTATTGCCAGTTAAAATTTTTAACTATTTTTGCTGTTGATATTTCTGTTGCTGTCATAAGGGTGTGCACACAAAGAATGGAGATTACCTGTAATGGAGGCCGGTGTGATGCCACTTGAACCAGTGCCAAGAACATCCCCATATTATCTAATTGGACCGCACACAGTGGCTGTACTGACGGCAATGGGTACGTCCTTGCCTGATAGCTGGTATGAATGATATGTTCATTGCCTGTTTAGGAGTGACAGGTGACTGATGTACTTCGACAGAATGGCGGTGCTCTGACATCGGGCACTCACAAACAGTATTACGGAAACTATTCACTGGAAGGTTTTGATTATTTGGTTACTTATAACAGATCTGCCCAAAAGTTCCTGGAAGGAATAATTTTTGGTAGATGCCAATGCTGGCTGGTGGGGTGGAGGTCAGCCGGAGAAGTTGGTCGGGGAACTGAGCTGTGTCAGTCCCCTGCAGGCAGTTGAAGCAAAAGCGTGCTTCATGGACAGATATCTACTGCAAATTCGTTGAGCAAAAAAAATGGAGCAGTTTTTGGAGCGGCATTATGCAGTAAAGTTCTGTGTGAAACTTGGCAAAAATGGGGCGGAGACACTTGAAATGCTTCAGAAAGCCTTTGGTGACGGGGCAATGAAATAAAGCCCAATTTTCATGTGCCACAAGATGTTCGGGGAAGGTCAATAGTCTACCAGCGATGACGCCCGCTCAGGATGCCCATCGACATCACAAACTGATGACTCGGTGCAAGAAGTGCATCGAGTAGTGGACAAGGACAGACGATTAAGTGTTCGGATGATTGCAGAGGAGTGTCGAATACCCGAGGAGTGTTGAATACCCAGAACAATCATTCACCACATTTCAACTGAGGATTTTCAAATGAGGAAAGTCTGTGCGAAAATTGTACTGAAAAGGAATTGCATGAGCACTGTGAAACAGATCCAGAGTTTTTGGACAGGGTGAGCACAGGGGATGAGATGTGGCTCTTTGAGTTTTTTGAGTAATCAGTCTTCTGACTGGTTTGATGCAGTCCACAATGACTTCCTCTCCTATGCCAACCTTTTCATCTCAGAGTAGCAATTCCACTCTAAGTCATCAAATATTTGCTGGACATATTCCAATCTCTCTTGTCCTTTACAGTTTTTACCACCTGCAGCTCCCTGTGGTACCATGGAAGTTATTCCCTGATGCCTTAACAGATGTCCTGTTATTCATCCCTTCTTCTTCTCAGTGATTTCCTTATGTTCCTTTGCTTCCTTAGCATATCAATCCATCTAACTTTCCAACATTCTTCTCTAGCACCACGTCTCAAATGCGTTGACTTTCTTCTGTTCTGGTTTTCCCATAGTCCATGTCTCACTACTATACAGTGCTGTGCTCCAAATGTACATTCTCAGAAATTTCTTTCTCATGTTGAGACCAGTGTTGGATACCAGCAGAATTCATTTGTCCAGGAATTTCTGTTTTGCCAGTGCTAACCTGCTTTTTATGTCCTCCTTGCTCCATCCGTCATGGCTTATTTTGTCGCCTTGGTAGCAGAATTCCTTAACTTCATCTACTTTGTGATCCCCAGTTGTAACTTAAAGTTTCTCGCTGTTTGTCATTCTGCTACTTCTCATTACTTTGGCCTTTCATTGTTTTACTGTCAATCCATATTCTGTACTTATTAGACTGTTCATTCTATTCAACAGTGTCTGCAATTCTTCTTCACTTTCACTGAGGATAGCTGTGTCATTGATAAATTCATCATTGATAAATTATTTCTCTCTGAATTTTAATCCCACTCTTCAAACTTTTTTTTAGTTTCCCTCATTGCTCCTTCTATGCACAGATTGGACATTAGCTGAGAAAGACTACATCCCTGTCTTACACCCCTTTTTAATCTGAGCACTTTGTTGTTAGTCTTCCATTCTTACTGTTCTGTCTTGTACGTATTGTACGAGGGTTGACTGAAAAGTAATGCCTCCACCTTCGTAACTCTTCAACAGTGGGCAGCATTGGTATGTGGCAGGTACTGGCTTGTTCCATAGCCTCTTCTCTACAGCTCCTGTTGGCTGGAAGCCTTAGCATTGAACGGTTGTTTTGTTACAGTGTAAAATATAGAACCCTGCACAGACAGTCGGTCAACGCGATTTAAGCAACGTGCAGTCATTGCATTCCTGATGGCAGAAGGTGTCACCCCAAAGGAGATTCGTCAGAGAATGAATGCAGTTTATGGTGATTGTGTTGATGTGAGTACTGTGCATCGTTGGGTGGGTAAGTTTAAAGATGTTCAGGCGGGAACATCTGACCTGCCTGACAAACAAAGAGTTGGACGTCCTCTCCCTTAAAACCCACATCCTTTCGTCTTTCCCTCTCCTTCCCTCTTTCCTGATGAGGCAACAGTTTGTTGCGAAAGCTTGAATTTTGTGTGTATGTTTGTGTTTGTTTGCGTGTCTATCGACCTGCCAGCGCTTTCGCTTGGTAAGTCACATCTAGTTTTGATCGTTGTGACGACTTGCAGAATCCTGTCAACTTTTGTCTAGGGGAAAAGAGATTATCAAAATCTTTGATGAACCAAATGATATTTGAGATGAACAAGTTTAGTCCTTCATGTATAGGATCAAAAAGATGGTGTGCTTTTTGTTGTGATTTTTTTTTTTTTTCCAAACTTCTCAGGTTATTGATGTGGTGAAAGAGACTACTTCTGTAAGTTTCAGTACCAGCCATACATTACTAAGTACACACTGGGTTACAGGATTCCATTGAAAGTGCAACAGAAGTAGTCATTTCTCTCCCCCCCTCCCCTTTCCCCCAGCAATTTCTTAACCTCTTTTCTTTTTACACTTTTGGAAAAGCACTATCGGTGGCTAATTTTGAGTAACAGATATGTTTCTCTTGGTACCGTGTTAAAATATGCTTCTTTTGCCAAAACACAGTGAGAGTTAACACAGTGTCACCACACTGTTTTTTTTTTTGTAAAAGAAGCAAATTTTAACATGGCCACAAGATAAATGTAGATGTTACCCTAAATTCATCACTGACGATGATTTTGTGAAGTGGAAAAAGGGTAAGTTGAAGTTGTGACAGAATCCTGAAACATGTTTATTAAGCTAGGAATTGAGGACTAGCCAGGTGAATAGCTTTTGAAAAAGTATATTCTCAGTATAAAAATAAACATATTAAGTTCTTCATTTACGTTGTTGCAAACTCATTCTCATTTCGCCAGTTATTGATGACCCTTAAAAAATCACATTATTCTACTGAAAAATCTGCAGTTGCTCATATATTGTGGCAGATAAGAATGTTCACCATGTTACCCAATGGCAAGATACTCTCCTCTTTGTGTGCTATCACTTGCCAAAAAGTTATTAATTATTATGTGTGGAGTTATCATCAAATGTGCGTTTTTGTAATTGTGCCAAGGCAAAGCGTGTTTATATGGACTTTGTTAAGACAGACTGGTATGACAGTTATACATGTTCTGCAGTTGTGTAGTTCATATATAGCCGAAATGTGTTGTTGATCCAATGTTGTACATTGTTTTTGTGCTTGAAAATGATTGTAACAATTGAAACCAGTAGAGAATAAACATAAAATTGTACAATAGATGGCACAAATATGCTTTTTCCAAATTTTCCAAAAACTTGTTTTGATATCTTGAACTGTTAAAGATACAACAAAGTTCATTCTTGCGGTCTCCTTAGCACCTGAAAGTGGAAGTAATTGCGTTATGTACAATCCATTTTCTTGAGACAGGAGGTAGGTATAGATCCCCTGCCAAGTTTAAAGAAAAATGTAACATGTTAGCTATATTTCATACACTGATATGTGTGACTTAACATGCTCCAAATGTCAACTTGCAGCGATTCCTATTTATTGTTGCACTCTGTCACAATAACCTTGGCTATTAACGAAATGTAATTGCTCATATAATTGTGAAGCTTCTGTAGTGAAGTCTGTTGTGAATATGATGAATGAAGCTATAAGATGCGAAAGAATAAAACTTTTTTGTTGACTAGTTTCTTTAAAATCGTGTGAGAAACATTGTAGAGCAACTGGAGCACATGCAACGTTTTGCTTGTAGTGGCACTCCCAAGCCTTGACAAGCAGCCTAACCAGTGCTCTATTTGTACCCGTAGGTACATATAAAAGTGCTGGACAATGCGGTGAATCAGTATGTAGACTACCAGCTTTGTTAGTGTTCCCACGCTAAAGCTGTAACCATCCCAACATTTTGATTATAAGCAAACTTCTTCAACCTCCTGTAATATTTTTCTATCAGAATCGGAATTTTATTGTCTCATAACATACAAATTTGGTGTCAGGGAGACTCGTCATAGAATCTTTATGTGAAGAACACCATTATTTACCACCAAGAGCTGCTAATAAAATTTCTTTACAACCAGCTTTGGCCATGGGCCATCATCAGGTTCGTAAAAGCATTTACAACATGATTAGGCTCAATGGCGTCAGATAATAAAATCCATGAATTTGTCACTGTTGTCACATTGTAATATAAATACATTGTCAATCATATTACATCATCAATCATAAAATGTGTGAGACAGCGCACTCATTCAGGCTATGTCAACAGTCAACATTAACGCTACGAATGGAGCATTACACATATTCTAGTAGAATATAAAAATGCAGTAAACAAACATTCTTGTCTTTTATACAAATAAAAAAAATGTCTATCAACTAGATGAATGCTGCAAGTCAACTCGAAACAAAATACCGAGCTGAGAAGTTTTGTATCTTATAATAACAGTATTGATTCGAAGGTAGAAGAGTTAATTATATCAAAGTCACTGCCTCCAAGTCAGCAGATAAACTGGGCATACTGTCTAACGTGCAGGCGTCACTTTCTGTCTGTACATGAATATTTTGGTCACATGCCATTACAGTTCTGGTACAGTTACTTGGTATTATTATTTGTGGTTAAGCTGACAGGCTTCTCTCTTGGTACTGCGGACTTTTCTTGCGACTAGTTGGGCTTGTTTCTGGTTTTTGGTTATCCTTCCAAATTAATGTTGGCACTTCAGTTGTTGGCTGGAGTACCTCCATTCAGCTTATGACTTATGCAGCTTCAGTGCTCTGTGCAGGTCATCAGATGCATGTGTTTCTATTGTGGCTGAGGAAAAGGTGCCTGTAGCGAGTGTATGCAAGTCTGTCTTGAGCCGCCCAGTGGAACAATACAGAATGATGGGAAGCTAGCTGTGTGCTAAACAATAATTAATTTCTTCTGCATTTGTATTTTCCTCCTTTTTCAACTCAAAAGTACAGTCAGGTGCTTTTTTTTTTTTCCAACATTAATTTCATCACATCTGAGTGCTGTTGATTAGACTTTTCTTTGTCATTGGACACAAGTTGTGCTTTATGTAAACAATAGATTTACTTAAGATTCAGGATTGTTGAGGTATTGCAGTTGTAGTAGACAACTTACGGAGAAATGACAGACTTGTACAGGTAAGCAGGACTTGATCTGCATTGTCATCCTCAACCCTAAACTGTTGTATTAATCTATAAAATCTCACTAAACAAGACTCTCAGGGAGAGAACTTGACTGACTAGTCATCCTAGAAATGAGCTTGTAAAATCACACAAAACTCTGGAAATGTGACACCTGCTGAATAACTTGCGATAGAATGATCTTTGTTATATTGCCACATCTTTACAAGCATGCTTCTGCACTGTGAAATTCAGTTTCAGTAATAGTTTTTTCTTTGATGTTGTTTCTTGTCCTGTATATAACTAATTTTCTTTAGTTTGGTGGTGAACTAAATAAATACATTGTATAATTTCATTATGTCAGATAATATATTCTGTTAATGCTCTATTATTTTTGTCACTGTAAAAGAAAATAGTTTTGTTTTGATATACATTGTTATTACATCAAGTACTTTTACAGAATATGCAACATTCTTACACAGAAAGGTAGATAAAAATTAAGATAACTTTCTAAATATTGTAAACTATGCTAAATACATGTCGCTTTTTCTATAATATATACTGTATCACGTATTCGTACATAATAAAACATATAAATTAATAGTACTAAAAGAAAACAGCAATTATTTTTACTTCCTGAACAATTATGAAATTGTGATAAGCAACCTTCTTTGATGGAGGTCTTCATTTATAGCTGCTGAACTTTGACAGTGATTTTTCCCATGGATTTCTGTGACACAACATACACTGGAATTCGTCAACCAGTAACAAGATATCAACACCAGAAATCACTGTTCTTGTTGTCAGGAGAAGTGGTCTCACAAATGTCTGCCCCACTATACCAAATGTAGTAACTCTGGGACAGTTTGTTTGTTTATTATTACTATTATTATCATCATCACATTAAGTGTTCAGAATGTTGATCTGTGTGTTAATGCATGCTGTAAAGTGATTCCAGGCAGACAACACTGCACACTGGATTTCATTTCAATTTATCACAGCATAGGCCCATTTCATGACTGTGGGAGTTGTCAGTTTTTACGTGTTGACCTCTTGTTTTCCCTGCAGGTGAAAATGCAAAGATGTTGAGTATGGTGAGTGTGCAGGCCAGTTTGGGTTTCCAAATGACCAATCCAACAATTTCTAAATACCATATTTACGTAAATCTAATGTGCTAAGCAGATTCAGAAGGATGTAGGTTGCAGTAGGTACTGGGAGATGAAGAAGCTTGCACAGGATAGAGTAGCATGGAGAGCTGCATCAAACCAGTCTCAGGACTGAAGACCACAACAACAACAACAACAACAATGTGCACTTATTTTTACCATATGCTATATTCAAAATTAGGGTGCCCATAAGATTCGGTTGCACATTACGTCCAAGGACAAACTTGAATCCGTCTGTGAAAGGAGGACAAATGGGCAACCTGTGACTTGCGACACAATAGGAAACAAAGCAAAAGGGGTGGCTGCAGTTCTTAGTATACCAAGGCAAGAGTTTGAGGCTAGCTGTGGGTGGATTGATTGCTTTATTAAATAGGTGGGTTTATCTCTACAACACCTTACAACAGTATGCCAAAAGCTTCCACAGGATACTGAGAAAAACTTAAAGAATTTTTGTGGTATGTCACAACACTTTGGACAGAGAAGAATTTTTCAGTGGGCCAAATAACCAATGCTGATAAGTTTCCAGTTTGGTTTGATATGACATGTAATTACACGTTTGACAGGATGGGGACCAAAGATTTTACCATTGAAACGTCAGGATATGAAAAACAGTGCAAAAGGATAATGCTGGCTCTTGCAGTAGATGGGTGCAAACTTCACCCTTTCTTAATCTTTAAGCAAAGAACAAGCCCCAAGACCCTTAAGAATGAATTGTTGTTCCCTGATGACATTATTGTTCAAAGTCAAGGGAAGGGATCTATGATTGGAACTTTAATGCTTGACGATCTCCAAAATGTATGGGAAATCCATCTTTGTGTGCTTTCCGAACTACCACCAATGCTTTGTCTTGAAGCATTTCATGGTCATCTCACTGATGACTTAAAAAAGAAGATCCACAGCCTAGCCAGTGATCTTGTTATTACTCCTCCAAGAATGACTTCTGTGTTATAAGCCATGGACGTTAGTATACATAAACCTTTTAGGTTATGTTCTGGAACAGTACAAAAAATGGTATTGCGAACCAGCACTCCCTGAACTGATTCCAACAGAGAAAATTATGCAGTCTGCACTCAACATTACTGCACGCTATGCTTGTGCTACCCGGAATAGCATCGAAGCACCATTGACCATAAAATCATTCAAGAAATGCCGTATTTCAAATATTCTGGATGGCAGTGAAGATGATGATGTTCTAGAACGACATTGAGGATGATGAGGAAAGAGGAAAGGAATCTGTTTCTGATGTAGATCTCTCCGAGGATACCAGTAATTATAACATTAGTGAATAATGGTGAGTAATGCCTGTAATTTATAGTATATTTGTTTGTATGTTGTGCAGGTAATTAAGGCAGGCACTATTTTTAATTAAGAACTTTGTCATGTGACAAATTGTTGTTATTTTGATAGTTCATGTGTACCCCCATTGTTGTTTAAAATAAATTTAGCGTATCAGTGATGCGCCAATAAACTTGTTTGTGATTTTAATTTTTAAAATTATGGTGCACATTACATTTAATGGTGCATTAGATTCACATAAATACGGTATTGTGTTAAGAAGGCCAGTAATTAATTGTGCCAATTGAGGAGAGTATCTGTCTTGTTGGTACCAATTGGATTGCCTAATGTCCAGTGGAATGCCTTCCAATAACTGTGGCAGTGTATCTGTGAGGAGGTAAAGAAACTCGTGGCCATATAGAGACCTGTTATTAAAATGAAGACCAGTGATGTGATTCTCGAAAAGCCTACATCACACCCTGACAAAGCGAGATCATTGCTTGTTTCTCTCCAGGGCTGAAGAAGTGCCCACGGTTTGTACAAAGTGCTTTATCTATAAACATAATCTTACATAGAACTGCCACATCCCTTTGCAGTTTTCATTGACACAATTCGGAGAACTGAAACACATTATGAAGGTCATTTTGACATGAAGTCATTGATGATGGAGTGAAGTATGGAAAGGATGAAATGCATTGGAACATGTTATTTGCAGAACACTCCTTTTTTGATCTCATTGACCCATCCAAGCTGCCTCGTAGTAACATGTGGATGGTTTGTTACTGCTGCTAAAATGTTAGTTGAATTTCAGTCATTGTTTGTTGTTCTTTTTTGTTGGTGTATTTTAGTCTTCTCATTTCCAGTTGCTTGAAATTTGTTTATAATGGATGCAAAGATAAATTTTACAACTGTACACATTGATGTGTTACGACTTCTGCACCACTTGTTAGCAGCAGACATAGTGGCTGTGCCAAAGAATGAGACGGCGTGGAGTTTTACAGTTATTTATTGAACTTACTTTACAATTTCTCCCTCGTCGTTGCTGCCCAGCCCTGCGGATCCCTCTGCCTGGCTGCTGCTGCAGTGTTGATTCTCTGACAATGCGCGCATCGCACGCTGCTGATCGCACTCGAGAGCCTCAGGCCACCAGTGCTCCGCTGAAGCCAGGATGCCCTGTGAGTGAGATGAACTCGTTGGCGCTCGGCGCTCCAGTACGGAACTCCCACGGAGCCACGTCGTTGTGAGGTCAGCTACCGACGCCTGCTGCACCGGTGGCTGGGAAGCCGTCAGTCACTATGTCCCGTCATGAATGGACCACGCGCTGTGGGGCCGGATTGCCGTGAAGTCCGGGTGTCAGTCCGTGGCTGCGCCTGTGACCAAGACCACACTGCAGCCGGTTCTGCTGGAAGTTCTCGCTGTAGTTAGTCAGCCATGGTGCCGACCGAACTCGGGCCGACCTCCAGAGCTGAAGTTGACATCTGGCGGCGAACGGATGACTCCTGCGAGCTGGAACAGACTTCCGGAATCGGCACCTACGAAGATTGAACATTCAGACACGGACCACGTCCGTCCTCAGATCCGAACTGCTTCCTAATGGCTTCTGTCTGTTGCTGCCTGCGCTCCACTATTTATATCTGGTAGCAGGACGTTTTTTACCCTCGGTGGTAGCTTTTTGTTATTACTCCCACTGTATATTGCAGCGTAACTTAGCGTGCTGGCCTCACTTCCCCTTACTCAGCACTCTCCAGGCTTCGCTCGTTCTGTGTGCGTCCTTGCGTCATTTTGTTGGTAGACTGCTGCTGTCAGCAAGGCTATCTGTACCTGCTTACTTCGCAACGCCTCGGTCGCTGGTGTGCCTTTGTTTTGCCATTCTCCACTGCGTGAAGCAACGCTTACTACATGTGGCCGCAACACTGCCTACTCCTAAACATTAAATTTGTCCCCGAATTTACCCTATACGTTAATTCTAGTTCTATCCTATATTCTACTTCTTCCCCATATACATCCAGGTTGCCCTGACTCATGCCCTGCTGGTAATCCATTCTACAGGAATCTCATGGAGCAGTCTTGCAATAACATGCTGAATCCTCCGTTTTAATAAGACATACACCACACTGATAAATACAATCAACATGGTAATAGTACTGGTTGAAATTTCCATGGTCACTATGCTACGTTTTCGCCTGGTATCATACTCCTCCACATGCCTTAATAATTGCTGCATTGAAATTTGACCTTTCTCCGAATCTACTAGTTTATCTATCGTTTGCAATAGTGTAGCATCCAAGGTGGTGGTAAAATACATCAGATTTTCTCCTGGAATGATGCCGAATGACGCATCTGGCCAGTACAGCGTCAGATGAGTATCTGTAACCTTGGTGACTCCCGTGACTGTTGTTGGTAAGCTGAAACGATCCCCTACTATTTCACAATTTGTCCCGTTGATTAGCAAACCACTGTCCTGTAATTCCATCTCTGTGTTTGCTGTCCAATTCCCATTGTCATAACACTTGGCTGATATCCTCTCCGTAGCGAATACTGAATACAACCAATGCCTCCCAACTTGCTGAAAATGTGGCGTAGGCTTCACTATTATTCTCCGACACTCCGAAGCTTCTGCTTCTGCCCTAAATAACTGGATCTCACACGACCCCTTGCCCGTGAAAACAACCTGTGATGGACAAACGGAAACTTACTCCATTAGACATCTACTCAACTCTAAACTCGACATAGTAGCATGAGTATCTCCCTCCTTAGAAATTAATGAAACCTCCTGTGTCCTGAACTGTATGCCCTTCCCCATGCACTCCCATCTGACCAGATAAAGATGCACTGTGTAACAGTGATACTGTCTCTCCACACGAGTTACTGGAAATCTAATCTCTAAATACATCTTAACTAGATCCGTTGTTACCTTAATCCTAGACATATGATAAAAAAGTGACATACTCGCTTTAGTTATCGGCACTACATGCTCTACCCCCTCTGGAAACTCTCCCTCTTCCTGCTTCAGACTCCATCTGAATTTTTCTGGTGACATCAACGTCACACTCACCTGCCCGTGCAATGCGTGATGTACTGCCTTTTGCAATTCATCCATCCTCACTCTGCATCACCAATGCTGTTAACCAGTTCCCGCAGCAATTTAGCCATTTCCAGCTTCCTTTCCGCTATATCCAATCACGTTTGTATTTGTTCCAGATCGGTATTCAATGATTTCTGTGTTTGTTCTATATATGCTCGTAACCCTGTAGCCATCCCACGCACCATGCGTGTCACATTCAACAACTCTGTACCTAATCCCCGTATCCCTGTTGTGTGTATATCCACTAACTTCCCTATGCTTTCCTCCCTGTCGCGAATAACTGTTAAAGAATTGTTCAAACCCTCAATATCGTCTCTATCCGCTGTTCCAAAAATTGTTTTCAGCAACTTCCCACCTGCATTCAACCAATCCCTCTTTACTCTCTTTCTTCTCCCTGGAATCATACTCACTATTTGGTGCAGTTTTTCCCTTATTTCCTTACATGACCTATCCAAAGCCTCGTACTCTTCTTGCACGTCCCGTAATATTCCATTCTTAGATGCAACCATTTCCACACTCGATACCACCTCCTGTAGCTGCCGCATCTCATTCCTTACCTGTAGGATGTTGAGTACCAGCCGAAGCGTCCACTCGTGACTCGTGAGGACCACATTCGGTTGTTTCCCGAACAACACTCCACTTTGCAGCGGCATATCCTGTACATGGCCAGCTTGTGTCAGCTGCCAGAGGACTACGCCCCATACTATCCACTTGTACCCCATCCTGTGTCACCTACAGAATGGAGAGAGAAGGAAAAAACTCCCATCACTACCCCTTAATACCAATAAAATAACCCTAGTCCGTGCACAAAAAATAATACACACATGATAATTACTGCTAACTACACATCTCTCGAACGCAACTTATACTTCATACCCGGTTAACTGTCTGCTTCTGTCGCTTCTTTTAGCTTTCTGCCAGAAGAAGTAGTACATATACACGGATCTACTACCCCCTGGAATGGCTTAACTCTACTAACGTGAACCACCATTGTCTTGGTAGGCAATTGTAATTTTGCATTGACAGGTGATGTCATTTCCACTACCTGGTATGGTCCCTGGAACTTGTTTGTGAACTTCTTGGTTCTCCCTTTTGGAACATACGGATTAGCTAGTAGCACCCATTGGCCTACTCTGTACTGTGGCAACTTCCTCGTTGTACCTCCCATCCGTTCTTGTCGTTGCAACGCTTTCGTGTTAGCTCGTCTAACTCTCTGCCATTCTTCCTTAATGTTTTTCGCAAATTGCCTTACATGCTCGCCCTCCACTCCCAGCCTTGGACGAAGCATGTCAAAAGGTGATTGCATCTTCCGTCCATACACCACTTCGTACGGCGACAATCCTGTTGACGTATGTACCTTACTATTATATGCACTGGTTACGAATTGCAAGTACACATCCCAGTTGGTGTGCTGACTATTTACATAGTGACTCAACATCTTAGCGATCTTGCGATACACTCTCTCTGTTCGTCCGTTTGCTTGCAGGTGGAATTGACTAGTCCGTAGTTTCTTTACCTTCAATAACTTAAACCGTTGCTTCATCAGATAAGACGTGAAATTAGTACCTTGATCCGAGATTAAGGACTGAGGTATCCCAAACCTGAGTAACCAATTATTAACTAAAGCTTGTGCCACTGTACTTGCATTCTGTTCTGGTAATGCGACCATGACTAAATACCTAGAAAAGCGGTCAATCAGTGTTAACACATACTTATTCCCTGCTGCACTCCTATTAAATGAGCCTAATACATCAATTCTGATTTGTTGGAGAGGTCTGTCTACCTCTGGTAATCTTTGAAGCTGAATCTTTTGATGGCTCAAGTCCGCACGCTGTGCGCATGGCACACAATTCCTGATGTACTCGTCCACGTCTTGACACCGTGTCCTCCACCAAAACTTCTCTGCTGTTCGCCTATCCGTAGCTGTTTTCCTGCCATGCCCTGAAAGAAAATGGTCATGCACCTGTTGCAAAACTTCAGATCTTAACACTGCTGGTACGACGACCCGTGGGCCGCATTTTGTTGACCTGCAAAGTAACCCATCCTGTACTAGGAACTGTGGTTGCTTTCTGAACAATTGGCATCACTATCCATGTCTTGTGCCCTTTTCCACTCATCTTCAGTCACCCCTGTTACTTGTAATGCTGCCACTTTCCTGCTCAATGCGTCAGCATGGGCATGTTTCACACTTGGCTTGTGTATTACCTCATAATCGAACTCACTGAGTTTCAGCGCCCATCTCACTAGCCTACTCGCTGGGTCTTTCAGACCTAATAACCATTTCAGAGCTGAATGATATGTCACAACCTTAAACCTTCTACTGTACAGATAACATTGAAAGTACAAAATCCCGTATATTACTGCTAACAATTTGTTTCTCCGTCGTGGAGTAATTTTGTTCCGTCTTGTTAAGTTGGCGAGACGCGAACGCAATCGGATGTTCTTTGCCATCAATTTCTTGCCCAAGTACAACGGCAAGAGCGTGATTAGACGCGTCACATTGTAGTATAAACTCCTTTGAAAAGTCTGGAAACTTCAAAACTGAATCTGATGTCAGTATCTGTTTCAACTCTCGAAATGCTTGCTCGCACTCTGACGTCCACTGGAAGGTAACACCTTTTCTTAGCAACTTAGTAAGTGGCCTCGCTATTTCTGCGAACCCCTGTACGAATTTTCGATAATAGCTCGCAAGACCAATATATGATAGCAGTTGCTTAACCATTTGCGGAACTGGAAAATCTTGCACTGCAAAAGTGAGACGAGGATCTGTCCATACCCCGTCCTGACTGATAACATGGCCGAGATAATTTACTTGTGTTTGTGCAAAATGCCATTTGTCCAAACTTAATGTTAGCCGTGCTGCCTCTAATCTTTTAAACACCTCTTCTAGCCGTTCCACATGCTGCTCTATGTCTCTTGAAAAAACCATGTCATCCAGATACACCATGCATTTTTTTGGTTTCAACCCGCGAAGGAATCCATCCAACACCCTCTGAAATGTTGCTGGAGCATTTTTTGGTTGAAACGGCATTCTTTTATATTCAAATGACCACAATGCGGCGTAAATGCTGTTTTTTGCCCGTCCTCCGGACATACTTCATTCTGGTGATAACCGCTTTGCAAATCCATAGTGGAGAAAAATTTACACTGCCATAGGTTGTCTAATGTTTCTGTGATATTCGGAATCGGATATACGTCCGCCACTGTCCGTTCGTTCAAATGTCTGTAATCGCAACAAAAGCGAAATTTGAAACTTCCTGGCAGATTAAAACTGTGGTGTGTGGTATGTCACAACACTTTGGACAGCTTTACTTCTGCCAATACCTCGTCTCCTACCTTCCAAGGTAGGAGTGCTAGTTCTGCAAGGTTCGCAGGAGAGGTTCTGTAAAGTTTGGAAGGTAGGAGACGAGGTACTGGCAGAAGTAAAGCTGTGAGGACGGGGCGTGAGTTGTGCTTGGGTAGCTCAGTCGGTAGAGCACTTTCCCGCAAAAGGTAAAGGTCCTGAGTTCGAGTCTCGTTCTGGCACACAGTTTTAATCTGCCAGGAAGTTTCATATCAGCGCACACTCTGCTGCAGAGTGAAAATCTCATTCTAAAAGCGAAATTTTTTTGACCCGTCTGGTGTCTTCTTCGGAACTAGGACCATGCTACTAGACAAAGGATTATTACTGTGCTGGATTATCCCATCTTCCAGTTGTTGCTCTATTAATTGTCCTACTACTGGTTGTAATTTTTTTGGTAGTCTGTATGGCTTACGATACACTGGAGCGTGATTCCCTGTCGGAATACTATGCTGTGTTATCGGTGTAGCAGGTAACGTACCCTGTGCTTCAAACAATGCTTTATACTTTAGTAATAATGCTTCCATACCCGAACGATCAATTCCTCTCAAATGATTTACCTTGTCATGAAGTACAGACGTGCTGACTGTTTGCTTTACATCATAGTCTAGCCTTGAACTATCGATGTCCTCTTCATCCATTAACTCTACTGTGGCTATTACTAATCCCTTCGGCAGATCGACATCATCCCGCCCTAAGTTATCTAAACTCACCCGGAACCATAAACTGCCCATTTATGTCTGTTACCCGTGATACACTCCTACGAATAAAGCAATGCTTTTCATCTAAAACCTCATTACTCGGTAGTGGCTCTACCAAGAATAATCCCTATTGTGGCACAAAGACATCCACTGGTACCCAGATCAACTTCCCTGTACCTGTTCGTACTTTGTCACACGAAATCACCTTTAATGCACTTGTAAACAGTGTAGTTGGTATCACCTTAGCTATCGGTACACCTTGCGACTGAAACATTTGCAACGGCTGTACCCATTGAGAACAAGTTCCCATCGTGTTCCAGCGTATGTTGCGAAAGGTCAATTTTGGCGTGATGTTTAATCAGAAAGTCCAACCCAAGTATCGCTGAAAATCCCTGTCCCACAGTTGACAACACCTCCATTTGCTCCCGGAACCACACGTTCCCTATCTTAAACTTGAGCTGTGCTGTCCCTAGTGCATCTAATTTTTTATCACCTACTGTGCGCAATCTGTATCTCGGAGCTTCCAATCCTTTCTTGCCCGCGAGGTCCACACTGACAACTGATACATGCGCTCCAGTATCCACTAAAACTCTTCGCCACTTATCTTTTATCCAAATCATCAAACTAGAGCCTGCCTCTTTGTGCACTCTCTGAGTACCTCTTTTTACTGGGAATGCCTCCCGACGGCAGGAACACTCCCTTTTTCGTTTAACAGTTTTTTACCTGCTGTATCATTAACCCGTTTCTTGGCTTTACACTGCCTTGCCTTATGCCCTATTTTCTGACAGTTGATACACTGCGGTTCCCGACATTGTTCCTTAAAATGACCTTGCTTCCCACAACAGTAACACTCTTTGGCAGACGAAAAAATTTTCTTGTCATTGTGACTTACAGTGGCGCTATCCACTTCCTGCAAATGTGTAGCTACTAGAGATGGGCAAAACTGTTCTTTTCAGAGATTGGATCAGAACTGTTCACTCCCTGAAATGAATTAGCTGTTTTTCATGACTCACCACTCATTTACAAAAGAAAATAAATGAAAGGCACATTGCCCTTTAAACTTGGTTTATTCCAGTACTATACCTGTATTTTGATCTTATTTGATCCTATTTTGAAGTAACATAGATAATGAGTAAGAATTTTGTATTGTTTATTGAAATTTCCACGATATGACAAAGTTTTTGATTATTGATTTATTTTGCACTAGCGTGGTTTTTTGGGTGATCGGAAAATGTTGTAACTTGAGATTTACATTAACAATATATTTGGCTATAATGTATTAAAATTTCATTAACCTCATACAAATACATCGCAAGCCATATATTTTTCCTTTCGAAGACGCCTAAAATCGCAAAATCCGTACCAGAATAAGAAAAAAATATATAAATTTGACTGTAAAACGAAAGTGCTGCATATAGCCTTACGCAGAATAAAACAAGGAAAATATTGGTGTATCACATTTTGCGATACGTTTATCGGTTCGCTCGTAATTAAAGCGTAAATTCGAGTGTCCATAAAAAAAATCCTATAGTAAGAGTAGTCATTAGGAACCTAATCTAATCAGTTTAAACAAATAAAAATAAAATAAAAACAATTGATGTATACATAACATAATAATGTAATATACATAGCGGTATTACTATGAAGAACAATATCCAGTGGGGAAAAACTCCGATGCAGAGGCGCTGAGTCGAGCAGGTCGAGCCGCGAGCTGTATTACTGCGTGAGCTGAGACCGCAGAGACCAGAGTGACACCAGAGTCGCTTTGCTCGACGCTCTGGCTAGAGTCGAGACGGTGGGGTGAGCGTTGAGCGGGCGAGTTCCGAGGGTGGGGGGAGCTCACCCGCTCCGAGACAAATCGTCCGCTCCCTTGCGAGCAGGTTTTTGCAAGTAGTTCCTATGTTATCCGCTAGGTGGCTCTCTGTCCTGTTGCTGGCATCAACTGCCCAGAGGGCAGGACGTGCGACTGAAACGATCGCCGACAGAGTGCGATGCGAAGTTAAGCTGCGCCAGACACTGCACAGTGCACACGGCAGACGACGCACAGAGACTGCCCGGCATATGTGAAACACAAAATCCAATGGGGCACTGCACAATGCAGGCAGCCAAGGTAGAAGCAGGGCAGAGGCCGGCGCTGGCTGTGTTGTGTGGCGTGCACTGTGCTCTGACCAGCAGAGGCGCTGCTGATATGCTCCGTCTCTCTCGCGCTCTCTCTCTCTCTCTCTCTCTCTCTGCCTGGGAAACGTTTGGAGCTACCGTTCTTTTTTTCTGAATCACTGATTGTTCACTCCTTTGAAAGATTGAACTCTATGAATTAGTTCAAGAGCGGATCCCCCATCTCTAGTAGCTACGCGCAATGCTGCTGCTAAGTCACTTGGATTTTCCATCTGTATCCGGCGTGAAAAACCCGGCGAGACCCCTCACAAAAATCCGTGTAAAGCTCTAATCTCTGCTTCTTTCAATAGAGCTTCATTTGCACTCGCATCTTGCGTTAACTCATACGTGTGCTCATTCGTTCTCCTAATTCTATCTGAATATTCTTTACCGTTTCACCCGTTTTTTGCATCATACTCCCCAATTTTTCTCTAAAAAATCTGGCACTGTTTTGTTTCCTGAACCATTGCAATAATCCCTCAGCCAACTCTGTGAACGTAGTAGCATCCTTTAACCCTTCCTGATATGCCACATAAGTCTTTGCGTCATCTACTAACCGTAACCTCGCCATTTGCAAACACATTTCATCCGATCAGCCACACAGTCTAGCCATACTATGTACGTCACCAATGAAAACATCAACATTCTCTGATGTTTTACCTGGAAAGGAAGGTATCAAATTAGCCGCTGAACAATCTGCCACACCGGAAAAGACAGTACCCTTGCATTCTACACTACAGCTTCCCGAGCTTGATTGAGTATTTTGCAACAATTGTTGCTCCATTCTCTGCATGAGCTGCTTTTTCAGCTTGTTTTCTTCAATCAGTTTCTTAACTTGCTCTGTCAATGCGACTATGGCGTCACTTGTCCCGGTTGCACGTGTCTCTGGCATTTTCCGTGTGGTATACTTCGCCCCACAAAAATAAAATTGTATTACCCAGAAGCAAGTTAATTCCTAGCACGTCTAATGGCAAGCCATCTAGACTTACCACATTGCCCCGTTACATGACAATAGAAGCCACACACATCACAAGTCCTTGGTACAAATTTATCGCAAGGAGCGACGTGACCTGTTAATCCACACGCTACACATTTAGATGGCACTAAGTTAACGTGACTATCATTCCCACGAAACTGCGATAAGTCTACAGGGCTGCTAGGCTTTTCAAATGACACTCTCACATCCCTTAACATTACCCTCGACATAAAACATGGAGAGAAGGCAGTTGCTGGACTCACCCTATTCAGTCTTTCTCGGTTGCTCCGCACGGTGCTAGTCAGTCGTGGCGTGGGTGCGCCTGACACCACTTGTTAAGACTTCTGCACCACTTGTTAGCAGACACAGTGGCTGTGCCAAAGACTGAGACGGTGTGGAGTTTTACAATTATTTATTGAACTTTCTTTACAATTTCTCCCTCGTCGTTGCTGCCCAGCCCTGCGGATCCCTCCACCTGGCTGCTGCTGTGTAGATTCTCCGGCAACGCGTGCATCGCCCGCCGCTGATCGCACTCGGGAGCTTTAGGCCACCAGTGCTCCACTGAAGCCAGGATGCCCTGTGGTTGAGATGAACTCGTCGTTGCTCGGCACCCCAGTACGGCACACCCACGGAGCCATGTCGCTGTGAGGTCAGCTGCCGACGCCTGCTGCACCGGCGGCTGGGAAGCCGTCAGTTGCGATGTCCGTGAGGTCCTGTCATGGACAGACCACGCACTGTGGGGCTGGGTTGCCGTGAAGTCTGGGTGTCAGTCCGCGGCGGCGCTTGTGACCAAGACAGCGCTGCAGCCGGTCCTGCTGGAAGTTCTCGCTGTAGTTGGTCAGCCATGGTGCCGACCAAACTCGGGCCGACCTCCAGAGCTGAAGTTGACATCTGGCGGCGAACGGATGACTCCTGCGAGCTTGAACAGACTTCCGGAATCGGCACCTACGAAGATTGAACATTCGGACACGGACCACGTCCGTCCTCAGATCTGAACTGCTTCCTAATGGCTTCTGTCTGTTGCTGCCTGCGCTCCACTATTTATATCCGGCAGCAGGACGTTTTTTACCCTCGGTGGTAGCTTTTTGTTATTACTCCCACTGTATATTGCAGCGTAACTTAGCGTGCTGGCATCACTTCCGCTTACTCAGCACTCTTCAGGCTTCGCTCGTTCTGTGTGCGTCCTTGCGTCAGTCTGTTGGTAGACTGCTGCTGTCAGCAAGGCTATCTGTGCCTGCCTACTTCGCAACGCCTCGGTCGCCGGTGTGCCTTTGTTTTGCCATTCTCTACTGCGTGGAGCAACGCTTACTACATGGCAACAGATGATTCCTAGCAGGGCGACAATATTTGATTCAATTTGGTGTTCATTAATAGCTTGCTTAGGGTCCAATTTCCAAGTGAGTTTGCATCCTTCGATGCAGAGCTAAACACAGGCTTAAAGGCGCTGGAACTGATGATGTGGGATCAATGTAAGAATTTATTCACCTGTTCTTCTTTATCTGCTTTTCTTCTAAAGGACTCTTTTTACCATGCAATAGGTATATTTTTGTTCACATTACATTTATTTCTTAGCCCCTTAATTCAGAATAGGCAGAAATTGGATTTGTTTGGACAAACAGTGTAAACACTTTGGATTTTATTAGCTTTGAGAATAAACAAATTGATGTCACACTAGTATCCTAAGTGGCATTATCATGTTATCTGTTTGTCTTTATTTATTTCGGTTTTTCAGTGTAAATGGAAATATTTCACCACCTGTTTATCACTGCAAACTAGTTGTGAGTTGAAAAGCTTCTCCAGGCGAAAATAAAACTTAGTTTTTATTTCTTAGTTTTCCCGTATATCATAAAGTTGGTTGTTATTCCTGAACCAACCCCCCCCCCCCCCCTCTTCTTTCATGCCAGAGCTAATTCCCTCTATTTTCACATCCCTCTGTTTAAGTTCCTAGTAATTCAATGAGCTGAGAAGTCATTTGTTGGTGAAAGAGTGGCTGTTTGAAGTCACAGAATAACAAACAATGGCAGCTTAAATCATTGGCTTCTAGCCGTGTGAAAGTCATGTGCTTCATAATGCTTCAGCACAATTATGAATAGGTCAAACCCCTCTGACAAATGGCCTCCTCCTCTGGTAGATTGCAGGGGAGTTTACCACAGGTTAGAGCAGGTAGGTAACCATACCTAGTGCAAATCTTTTCCTGTTCACACACCTAAATGTATCAGTGCTAGCCCGAACACTTGCAAGACATATACATTTAAAGGAGAACTAGGGGTAAGACAACCCATGTTATGAACCAGTTAACATGTTTCAGTGCATGCCAAACTAACTCTAAAGGCGAACAAACTCACAGTGCTATTACACAATAGTCATATCGTTGGTCTTTGCTTAACTGCATTCTACAAATCCCTTCCCCTCACAATTTACAAGTAACTTCACTTAGGCATATCGCACACTATGGTGTGTCTCGGCCAGCTGGCAAAGGTGTGTGTGGACAAGGCATAGGTGAACACACTGAATTAGTGCTTCAAGGAGACACAAGATGGCTGTGCTTTTTCACACCAAGATAGTCATGCACCCTCTCTTGCAACTCGTATATGTTCAGGAGCAAAGAAGATATTGATTATAATCATTACAGTTGTGAAAGTACCGCTGAATATAACATATTCAACATGCGAAAGATCCCACCATCTATTTTTGTCATTTCCGGAAAGTTAACAAAATGTCTTGGAAGGGTTTCTGTATTGTGGTAGGTAAAGTGAAGGACAGCGTACAAGGAAAAGCAACAAAGCGGAGCAAAATGATTTTCTACACACTGTGTAACCGGCCCAACAGTGTTGACAGTTTGAGCATTAAATACATTGGAATAAAGCAAGAGTACATTCGGCATACCATAGTAAACTATAAGGAATTTTTTAGATTTGTGCTGTTTGGATTTGCAAGTGCACAAAGTTTATTTGTAATGGTGGTCATGGGTGAATATACGAGCAACTGATACACGAGCATTTCTGAACATTAACTTAGTGGATAAACAAGCAACTGATACACAAGCATTTCAGAACAGTAATTTTGGATTTACTTTGCAACAAGAATACATAAATTTATGAGAATCAACTCCATTACCAGGTGAAACACATAAGATTCCTTTCTTTATCTCTTTTGACAAGAAGTCTCTCAGGTATCTGCAACCACCTTTAGCACTGAATGGTGACACTTTTGTCTTGGTCACTAATATAATTTGTGTTTACCATCTCATTCTGCGTTTAGGATAATTTGTGTTTACCATCTCATTCTGCGTTTAGGGATAATCCTATCATCTGATCAGTCAAATCAAAGTTCCCAGTCACCTCCTCCTGCATTCTGAAACAAGGTCCGTGACAGTTTGGGAACTGGTGTTGTTGCAGAATTGAGTGGGAAGTTAATGGGTATTATGTATTGATTTCGACAGATTTGATGATGGTGTTATCCCCAAATGTGTAATGAGATGGAAAGGAAACCCTGTGATCAGACACTGAAGACCACGCGATAGTCACCTGACTGCCATGTCATCCTTGGCATTCGTTGTCAGATGCAGTGTGGAAGGACATGGCGTCAGTGCCCAACACTTCTGGCCACTGTTGATATTTTGACCTTGAATTTCCTACCTCTCAATCAGATTTCTCCTCAGTTGGCATCACAAGATTGTGTGCAGCCCAGTCCAGTCCTCCCACCAAGGAAAAATCCCTGGCAGTAATGAGAATCTAACCTGGGTCCCCCAGCATGAGGATCTGTCGCGTTGACCACTCTGCTATGGAAACAAACACAATGAGATGATAAACAAAAATTATATGGGTGATCGAGACAAGTGTATTACCATTCAGAGTTGTCTCTGTTTTGTTTTTGTGACAGATGTGTAATTTGCCCATCACAAAAATATAATGAAACCATTCTCATGGAATCAGTTGACAAACGATCAAAAAATATTCCACAGCAGATTGCCGGCGAAGAAAAGCAGTAGAATGCACATTTGATACGTTCACATGAAATTCAGAACTATAAATATGCTACTGTGTTGCAAACCCAGCCAAACTTGATTTTATGAGGGTTAATCCAAAAGTAATGCCTCCTATTTTTTTTTCTCCTCAAATAGTCTGTTAAGTAAAATATTTGAATTTGGCGCTGTTCTATATAGCTCCTTCTCCAATCCACTGCAATAGTAAGTTCCGGCCTCAACAGATTCCAGTACTACAGTCGCTTGCAAAATGGCAAACGTCGATGTTCATATTAGACAGCATTGCGTGATAGAATTCTTGAATGCAGAAGGTGAAACACCCATTCTCATTCCTGAAAGACTGAAAAATGTGTACGATGATGCAACAGTGGAAATCAGCACTGATAGACGATGGGCTCGTCGCTGTAATAAAGCTGCATGACGAACACTGTTGGCTGATGAAATGCAGAGTGGCAGGCCAGTGACTACAGTGACTCTACACAACATTTCAGTGAGTTGTGACATTGTTTGTGGTAACTGCCTGGTGACTCCAAATGATTTGTGTCGCATAACCTCTCTCAGTAAAGGCAGTTGTTATTAAACATCTGGGGTACTCAAGGGTTTGTGCAACTTTGGTACCAAGAAAGTTGTTGTTGTTGTGGTCTTCAGTCCTGAGACTGGTTTGATGCAACTCTCCATGTTACTCTATCCTGTGCAAGCTTCTTCATCTATCCTGTGCAAGCTTCTTCATCTCCCAGTAACTACTGCAACCTACATCCTTCTGAATCTGTTTAGTGTATTCATCTCTTGGTCTCCCTCTACGATTTTTACCCTCCATGCTGCCCTCCAATACTAAATTGGTGATCCCTTGATGCCTCAGAACATGTCCTACCAACCGATCCCTTCTTGTAGTCAAGTTGTGCCACAAACTTCTCTTCTCCACAATCCTATTCAATACCTCCTCATTAGTTATGTGATGTACCAATCTAATCTTCAGCATTCTTCTGTAGCACCACATTTCGAAAGCTTCTATTCTCTTCCTGTCCAAACTATTTATCGTCCATGTTTCACTTCCATACATGGTTACACTCCATACAAATACTTTCAGAAAGGACCTCCTGACACTTAAATCTATACTAGCTGTCAACAAATTTCTCTTCAGAAACGATTTCCTTGCCATTGCCAGTCTACATTTTATATCCTCTTTACTTCGACCATCATCAGTTATTTTGCTCCCCAAATAGGAAAACTCCTTTACTACTTTAAGTGTCTCATTTCCTAATCTAATTTCTTCAGCATCACCCGACTTAATTCGACTACATTCCATTATCCTCGTTTTGTTTTTGTTGATGTTCATCTTATATCCTCCTTTCAAGACACTATCCATTCCGTTCAACTGCTCTTCCAAGTCCTTTGCTGTCTCTGACAGAATTACAATGTCATCGGCGAACCTCAAAAGTTTTTATTTCTTCTCCATGGATTTTAATACCTACTCTGAAGTTTTCTTTTGTTTCCTTCACTGCTTGTTCAATGTACAGATTGAATAACATTGGGGAGAGGCTACAACCCTGTCTCACTCCCTTCCCAACCACTGCTTCCCTTTCATGTCCCTCGACTCTTATAACTGCCGTCTGGTTTCTGTACAAATTGTAAACCAAGAAAGTTAGCTAACCAAAATAAAGAGAAAAGCAAAACAATTCCCTAACTCTTTGTGTGCTTCCATTTGGAGGGAGAGGAGTTTCTGGAAAAAAATTATGACTGGGGATATAACATGGGTTTATTTTTTTGAACCAGAATCAAAGACATAGTCGGTGGAATGGATCACAGAAACTCACAGAAGAAGAAAAAGTTCAAAACTGGGCAGTTGGCAAAGGAAGTTAGGGCTGCAGTATTCTTGGATGATGGTGTGATTATGGTTGATGTTTTGGAGCAAGGATCACAATAAATATTGTCAAATACATCAGTACCCTCAAACAGATTAAAGCACATTGTCAGCAAGTTCATCCAACAAAAACTGTGGTGGATGATAATGTTTTGTGTGACAATGCAAGACCACACACCAATCGTCACACTGCTGAAGATATTGTGAAAACTGGATGTGAACTCTTGCCACATCCCTTATACAGCCTTGACCTGGCACCATCAAGTTTCCACCTGTTTTGCATGCTAAAAGAAGGCCATCGTGGGATTCAATTTGATGATGAAGCCATGAAAATGGAGTGTCAGTATCTGTGGAAGTAGGTCTGTGTGTTTTACCACACTGCAATACACACCATTTTTAAAAGATGGGCAGAAATTGTGGAAATGGATATTGAATTGAAAAGTTGTAAATTAATTGTCAGTGTTGTAGTTTGATTGACTTTTGTAACAATCAGCATGTTTGCATGTTACACAACTTTATCACAAATTGTGACAGAAGATTCTCACAACCTCAGTACCTTAATAGGAAATCGAACAAGTGTTGAATTATAGCTACAGCAAACATCTTCACGATACGTTAAAACATATACTTCCTAAAACACTTTTTCACTTCATTTCAGGGTAGATTTGACATTTTCTGAACACTCTTAACAAGAAGAACCATCAAACTGATCCCTAAAATTTATAATTTGCAATGATGTTCAAAGATAATTGTTTATGTGATTTTCTTATGACTAATGATGAAACAAACTGTTCCTGATAGGAATTGATTTTATCATATGAAACTGTTTAATGCATTTAACTAAGCCTGAAACTTGTGAACTTATGCAAGTGGTAGCTATTATTAAGTTCAGTTTAGTTATCTGTCAGATTTTGTTACGCTGTGTTTGCCCTATGAACAAAAACATCAGTGCACCACTTAAATGTCGCCGCCATGTGTAGCTCTGGAGTGCCACTCATGACTGCAAGTGGTCACAGTGCAGTCTACGGAGGAAATTGTTGGTGCATGCCACAGCTGTGTGTATTGCTGCACACATGGGTGACACATAACTGCACCACAGGTACACCACAACTTCTCCACATGTCTACGCCACATTGCTCGTGTGTGCATCTGGATATCTGGTATTGGCTTTCCCCTTTTCAGTGTCTCAAGATATTTTCCATGAATTGTTTGTTAGCTCTGCAAAGTGACATTAGTTCTGCAAATTTATGTTCAAGTGTAAGATTCTGTGAGATATTTGTAAAACTCGAACTGATGCAAATAACTCTGGAACTAGTGATCAACAAATAGTCCCTGCAGCGAAGTAGTGTCTTTTAAGAGGTGACGGTGACAAGAATCAGAAACGGATAGCTCAAAGTGGAAGAAATTGTGTGATCTAATGATGAAATGTATGATAAAAGTATTACAGTATACCTACTCTGTGTGTGTCGAAGAATGCTGAGCGCACCAAAGTTGCTATAATGTACAAAATTAGCAAAAGTCTGGATAGGGGGGGCAAGCTACTTGACATGGGAAGTTGGAAGCCAAACTATTTGTTGATGGAAGCCAAGGTCATCTTGAGTGAAGTGCTGGCAGTACGATTGTACAAGTCAAAATCTGAAACCAAAGCCGTTGTCAGCCATCAACGTAATACTACTATGGTACATAACTGTAGGCTTCATAGATGTATACAAACTGTTGGTGGTCAGTGACACTTGTGGCTTTGTAGGACTTGTTCACCAAGGATTCTGTCAGTCACAGCTATTTACTCTGGTGACCTTTGCTGCTACTTGGATTACATGTGGCATGCCATGCCTCACTAATACAGTATACGGCCTCTATTTTCGTCCCACTGTCTGGTAGGTATGTTAGTGCTCCTGTTTCTGAATCTTTGCACGGCAGGAATACTAAACCTTTCTTCATGCTCAGTGTTTTGTTTTTGCTTTATTGTCACTGTTTTATATTTTGTAACTTGTATTGTCATTTCTTATCTACAGTTTTTGCTGTCTTCTTAACCACTACATTTTGTGTGTCATTGCCCATTTGTGTCTCATCTATACATCTGTCCCTCTCTCTCCTTCACTTTTTCTTGACACACTGATTGCCCTTGTGTGCCACTTCCAGCTTTTCAGATTTGCAAAATGACATGGTAGAATTCCAGTAGTGATTTATTTCTCATGCCTCCTTCCGTTCGGTATACTGTGTGACTTTCCTGCTTAATACTTGATTAGTCTTATTTCCTCCAGTCATTTCTTCTATCTTCCAATCTAAAAGTATTCCTTGCGTGCAGAGCTGATGTTTCTCTCTGAAAACATGTCAGTCTATTGCTACCTTGTATGTAGCATTTTTCAGTCTCTATTTATTGGAAGAAATGAAATTCTGACTACATGTGAAACACTCTTCAAAACATAGGTATTCGTGCATGGATGTGAAATGGGAAAGTTACTTAAGAAGAAAAGAGGAAGAAGACAGGTGTGACAGATAATGTTACAAGAGAACTATGTCTATTCATTATCTTGCTTGACTTAATATTTTTATTTCAGTTGTTACCTCACTGTTGCCACATTTGACCACACTCCACAATGATTTGCAATTTCATAAAATATCTTTTTCTGTGGTTTATAACTGTTGAATGGAGACCATAGTAAAAAGCTAGTTTTATTTTAAAGAGAAGTCGGATTCACATTATAGTGTAGCCACTTTAAGAACTATGTGTTGAAACTCTGAAACAATGGCCTGCATTGAGACTGTGGGTGGTCAAACTATTCAAAATTCTTTCAAACAATTTATCATTGGCAATAGGGAAAAAAATAATATGCAATAAAACACAATTCTTCCTCATATGTGAAAATGGTGCAATAGTACAGCAGTAAACACACTTTCACATCAAGATAACTGAATCACCACTGATCATTATGATTATTAATTTGTGTCCCATGCTTTTGCAGTAGATTCTCTTAGACGGCAATGACCAAGTTTTTAAGTTTTTGATACTTTCTGTAAATAGAGATTGTGGAGTACAGCAAGCTCGCAAATTTTCTGGGTTAATGCAGACCTGAGAAACCACGGTTAACTGAAAAACATGCATAATCCAACATACACATTTTTACAGATGCTCCGTGTTGCGTTTGAAATCCCATTGCATTACTTACATATTGCTTCCCAGAATTTGATAAATTATTTACAAATTTAACTTAAAACACACTATTTCATATCATTTGCATTCAGTTCACTTTTGTGACATAATCACTTATAATTTTTTTTGTTTCTGTTTTTCATTTCCCTTTTCCCTGATAACAGGTTTCATTTTCTGGAATGTCAAAACATAAGTATAGTCAAATGAATTTTGTCCTGTATTCTCTAATAACTGATCAACAGCATTCCAGTGCCATTGTGCTGGATAACAGATCCTTCAATTACATCATCTTTGCACTTTTTATCTGCCAAACTCTTTTCACTATATCCACATGACTTAGTTACTCAGACCACAGTTCATAGGCATTGCTATTTAACCGCTCTCATTTGTTTCCATCATCTATGTCTTAATAATCAGAAATTTGTATTCTAAATAAAAACATTCGTTTTGCTAAAAATGCAATACTGCATGCTTTGTTTTTTATTATTTCAAAATACGGTAATCGTTGTGTCTATAATCCACCATCTAGATAATCCACACCCAGGTAATTGGGAGCTTGCTGTGTGTAGTGCTTAAACAATACATATATTATTTGCAACTTCCTTGAAAGTATAAAGCATCTATACATTGTTCTTTTTGTCACAGCTACAATTACTCCAGAGATGACGAAGAAGTGTACAAAGAATTCCTGGAAATAGCAAATGAACTGATCCCTCAAGTGATACGTGTGGTGGGATCAGGGCACAGTGCACGTTCTCTACTCAAGGACCCAGAGTGCTTTGCGCACCTCTTACGTTTCTATGATGGAATTTGCCAGTGGGAAGAAGGCAGTGCCACACCAGTATTGCATATAGGTTGGGCAAAACCATTAGTCAATACCATCTCAAAATTTGATGCAGCTGTACGTGCACGTGTCGACATTATATGCCGAGGAGCTACACCGGAAAATGGAGGTGAAGGCGGTGGGGACAATGGAGGAGGGACAGGAAGTGCAAGTGGTCACCTCAATAACAACAATTACCGTGAAACAGACATCGTTCGGAGTCTGGAATCACGTGTCGGACCTGTAGGAACTTCTTCCGGAGCTCATCCCAGCATTGCTGCTCTTACTGCCGCTTGCGGTGAGAAGATTCTCAATCGAGATTATTTACTAGCAGGAGGGGGACCGCCATTTGCTTCGGAAGGCCGCGAATCGCCAGGCCCATCAAGTGACATACCAGAGCCGACTCCATCTGTACCATCATTACCTCCACCATTGCCGGTAGTGGAGGAATTGCCCCTCGGACCTACTGAGGAGGGACGACCACAGGTGATACTGCACTCTCAAAAGATGCGTGGGTTGAAGGATTTGCTTCTGGCAGAAAAACTGAATACTCATGCCATCTCTTTGCAACTTACAGCACAGTCACAAGTACAGGTAGGGCGCAAAGTACGTGCATCTGATCATGATTCAATGGATGGCTTTGGTATTCGCAACTCTTATAAACGTGCCAGGAGAGAGTAGCTAAGGCAGTCCTAAGTTATAATCCCACTTTACTTCGTTGTCCCACATTTGCTGTGTAATTTTAAGAAATAACACAGTGATTGCTGAACTCGAGTACAAATCCATCTCCATTAAAAAAGAAAAGTGGTTGTCTATTCTTGAGATATGTCCTCTGTAGTTCCATTTTGAAAATAGAAGCACAGGCAGTTTAACCAAAATCTTATAGTCTCTATGTAGTATAAGTATATTTGACTAAAGTCATAATTATAGCTTTGCCCACACTATTTATTTGTTCAGGGTACAACCCAGTCAATCATAGAAATGTGATATACTGTCAGGTCTGACCGACAGTTGTGATCTTCCCTCCCCCCCCCCCCCCCCCCAGGTGTTTAGTCAGATTCTCTAACTTAATAGAATATTGAGAATTTAAGGTGAAGCACGTTATTTAACAACAATTGATGTAAATTAGTGCACCCAATTGGTCCAAATATAAAAGAGTTATTGATTGTCAGATATTCTAAGTGTACAAAAGAAGTGTTGTATAAAGTGCAATCAGCCGAGTCCAGAAAAGGCTGTAAACTAGTTTGTGGTCTGAGGATTGACTATGAGCTTAAGCGAATATGTAACGGTAAACATGATGCAGTTAACTGGAGGTACTTTTCTTCCAGAAAGCACTGGAAAGGTTTATAATTAAGTCTCAGCATTCTACATAAATGGATATTTGTTTATGTTGTTTGAGCCTCTTCAGCTGATACATTTACAATGGCCAGCTCTGAAATGTCATACATATTTAAATAACCAATTTAAGAATGTTCTTTCTAGCTGTTTTGTATCTTTCTTTTTAATATTGATAGAAACTTTTATGTTTTGTAGTAGCTTGCTGTCTTGCCATTTTATGAAATGTATTTATTTTATATGCACTTCTGCTTTCAAACAATGAAAACAAACACAGTCATACATGCGGACTTCTGCATGTATGAAAGTATGTGTGTGTTTATTCTTCTGATGTAGGAATTTGTTTGAAAGTTAAAATGTATTCTACAGTTTACTTTTAAATGTTCTTATCTACTGTTCAATGCCTCCTGAGTGTGGTGTGTAGCAGTCCAAAATAATTCATATTTCTTCGTCTGCCTCCCCCCCCCCCCCCCCCAAACTACTGACGTATTCTTGTTTGATGATTTTCTTAGAAAAGTAATGGTGAAATTGCTGTTGTATAAAGAATATGTCCAGTATTGTAAAATATTGATAATTGTAAAAGTTATTCCTTTATGCAACTGCCTCAAAGAGAAAGTAGCAGTTGTTTGAATGATATACTAGGTTCCAGCGTAATTACTGATACAACAGTTTTTTTTCTTTGGTTTGTTTTGTACATTCCATGATTTGTTATTTTGCATTCCAATTTGTCCAGTAATTTGTATATTGGTGTGGCATATGTAATCACTTTTACTTTAAGATTTGCTTCCTCGTCCAACAAAAAAAGTTAGAAATCGTACCTGCAATAGTTTTGCAGCAAGAAATACTTTTCTTTAAGACCATTTGCTAGTTTGACCTTTTAAAGTAGTATGCCTCTGCTCCTTTCTACTTTTTTAAGTGTGTCCTTGCTATTTTCTATAGTGCCCACTTTTACTTGGGAATTAATGTACATTTTTTTCTCACCAGAGTAAGACCTGTACTGAATATGAAGTACAAATCATTTTGGTAGTACTTATCTATTTTTGAGAAAGAGAGACACTTTTAAAGAAATGAGAGTATGTTTGTGTGTTTGTATGTCTTTACAAATGTTATAGCAGTATTGATATATTCTTTCCATTATAACTTTTTTGAGCTGTCCCATGTCTTTATATTTATAGTTGAATGTTATGTGGCCTAAGTTGTTAAATTGTTGGTAATCTGTTGGTCAATGTGAGTTGTTTTTATTATAATGTTAATATTACACATTTTCAGCCAATAGAGTCATTTTAATTCAAATTGCAGAGCTGTGTGCCAAAAGAAAGACAGTAAGGTTCCTCACGCATGGAAGCATTTCTGTGCTGATGTTATCTAGCTTATTTTGTATATGTGTTAGATACATTTGCACATAATAACTCTTCATTGAACTGGTGCTGCATGACTAAAATGTCTGTATTTTAAGAAGTTTTCCATATACTTGTCTGTTAGCTTATTACATGAAAGGTTAAGTTTCCCATTTGATACTGTCTCAAGACCAGCTTTTCCCATTGTCTGTTACTCTGCTTATAAGAAGGAAAGGTTCTGTTTCTTGCCTTCTGTTACCTCTGTTCTCACTCTAGGAATTTCCTAAAAATTGTCTGCATTAAAATAGTGTGAAACACTCATAATAAGTGAAGAGACAGTAGTTTAGTATAAGCTGTACTTTAATATCCAAGTGTAAATTGTTTATCCCACAGCATCTGCTGATCAGTAGACAGTGGTGTGCTCCTGTGACTCTCAGCAGTGTCATTATATCCCTTTAGTTTTTCCTCTTCTATGAACAGTGAATAAACTTGGCACAATTAGGCATCCTCAGATCTGATTCATACATGACACTGTGTTATAGATTTTAGCAGGGTAGTGAGAGTTCAGCATATTGTCCTCCACAGCTGGTGAGAGTGAGATTTGCTGTTATCTGGAAATGGTTTAAAGTGATCTGATGGCAGGAAATGAATGTACTGAAAAATGGTAGTGGGATGAGTTGCCAAGGAGTCAAGTTTGTATATAGAGTGGGATGTATTTGCAGCTACACTGCGTTATAGTAAGCTCATAAGATGTTTATTTTACCTGAGGTGAATACAATGGAAATGGATGTAGGCAGTATGTAAATGAGAGTGTACTTCTGACAGTGATTGTATTTACGACTCATCATTTACTTTGGAATGGTTCTTTGTTCTACCTCATGCCTGTTAGAAACTGCTTCATATATCCTATGATATGCAATTAATAATCAGGAGTTATGTAATCTTGTTAAGATTTTCTTGTTTACTAACAGAAAATATTGGGGAAGGGATTAGGAAGCAACTTTTTCCATCAACAGGCAGTGTCAGTATTGCACATTGAAACAATCTACTTCCTCTTCTTAACAGTTTGATATCACAAAAAGTCTGTCAGTGCCACGTGTGTGTGCTCTAGGACTTTGCGACCCACATGATCTTGGCTGTGTGATACAATTGGACTGCTGTTGGCTAAGTACCTATTAATCAGTTGATACAGGTGAATTCTCCACCCTGTATTAAATAATTTTTGGGAAAGACCAAATAGCCTTTCATTGATGTGTGAGACAAAGTTAAACAGTTAATACTGTGACACAACTGGCTACTGCCAGGAGCAATCTGATTGCAGTCAGGTAAACTGTAAGATCCAACTACTGGACTGTAAATACATAAAAGTAACACAAAGATCCAACTACTGGACTGCATAACACATGACACTAACAATCTCCATTAATTGCCAACTAGGTTTTTGTCATATCCTTGAGAAAATCTCAGGGTAATGTTTCAGATAAGTGAAGATGAAATAATCACACAAAAATCAGTGTAACATCCTTTGAAACTATAGAGTTTAGTCTTCTCACCAAGTCAGTTTCTTTTATATTTATTTTGCCCATCAGCTGTGACTACAGCAAGGTTGCTGGTGTACAATAAATTAGGTCAACACTAAAAATAAGAATAATAAAGCCCATGAATGAAACTTAGAACTGCTGATATTGTTTCACATCCTGGTTCTCTTGGACATGCATTTTCCCCTCAAACAGGGATCTGCAACCTACTCCACATGTTGAGAGTTCAAAGCAAGTCTCAAAATTTGTTAAAACTTCTAGGTTTATTAACTGAACTGTGCTCTAGCTACAGAAATTTTAGTTTGTTTCTTGCTTTCTGGCGTTCTCATTTGTTCAGCTTCCTCTACAGTTAACAAACCATCACCACACTTGTGATGTGACAGGAAAGCATTCTAGAGGACTGCATTATGATTGGAAGCCACTGACAGAGGGACCCCAGCTCCCTTGTGGTTTGGAATGCTCTCCAAAAATCAAATTGAGGCATGCACCTGTATCAGTGATTAACAACCCATACTTATTAGCATGGGAAAGATACACTACAGCATGTGCTTTGAGCCTCCAGCTGCACGTCAGCACAGGAGTAAAAATAATACACAGAAGTGACAAATGCTTCTCGAAGAAATTTTCGACAATTCCTGCAGTGGTCCTACTGTTGCTTTGTTACTCATTTCTAATGAAACAGAGTAACAACACAACAAGGGGGGGGGGGGGGGGTTGGCAGTTCTTTTTTTAAGGTTGGCAGTGGCTAGGAAACCCAGTAATCGTAAAGCTCAACAGATAGTGCATTGTGTTGAAGGACAGACTACAAATCCATAGGCTCATTATTCAATCTGTGCATTGGTTTTTGACAGTTAATGTAACTTATAAAGAAAGCAACTGCAGTAGGATTGTGCTGATTTTAAAACTGACTTGTATTGTTAACACTTGCTGTACCCTTACTTTATATTTTTGTTATAGTCTCATCCTGTCTTGGTTTGTGTTCTGCTGCTTTTTTCACATAAAGACTTTTCACTCATGTGGCCATACTCCAGAAAGTGAATTTCCAAGAAGCTGCAGACTTACAATGATTAAGGTAAAAACCCTCTTCAGTGGTCTTCTTTGTTGCTTGGCTTTTTAGGTCAACAGCAGAATAGACTGTCTTCTGAGACTGATAAAGTTTGTTTGTACTTTTTTATTTCTTTCATTTGAACAGTATCTTCAAAGAAAATCAGTGGAACTGTCTGTTTCAGTGAACTGTTCTAAACTACAATTTTGTATTGTATTCTTGTTTAGAAATCACCCCGAACATTTAGGCAGATACCAAAACTCTCTTATCTTCCTTAAAATGTAAACATTTTGTATGCATGAGATGATAAGTTTGCAATGTGTGAAAGTTGTGACATTTTAATTGGCTTGCAGCTTATTGAGAACTAGCCTTTTCCCTGTAGCTTCGCCTGTGTATATGTTTGACACATTTGTTGAACACAGATCCTCCTCCCTCTGTCTGTCAATCTTATTCTCCCACCTCTATCGATCTCTTCCTCCATACTCTGTCTCTTAATTTCCTCCACCTCCTCTCTTTGTCCATTTCCTCCAACCTCTCTCTGACCATACCTCACTCCCCTTCCCCCTGATATACCCTCGCCCCCTTCTTTCCATCTCTGTCCCCCCCTTCCTTTTCCACTAGTCCACTACCACTCTACACCCCTCACCTGCATCATGCATCTTTCCCTCATTTCCTCCATCTCTGTCCATTTCCTCCTCCCCCTCGCTCTGTCCATCCCCTCCTCTGTCCATCTCAATGTGTCCCCAGCTATGCTCATTGGCACGTGTAGCCCCTGCAGTACAGTTAAAACAAGCAGGCCGTTACTACTCCAATAACATGCCTGTCTGTAGGGCAGGCTACACATCGATGGTTGATAGTCATTTATTTGCCCGTGACATACAGTCTGCCATACGAAGCAGCTCGATAAAGTATGCTGATACTACTATAACGCAAGATTCCTCTTGTGCAGGGCAGTCTACATGTCGGGGCCAGAAAACAGTTTATGGCCCCTGACATGCGGCTCCACTGCAAAGCAGGTTGATTTGGCAAGCTGATGCTGTTTCTGAGGTACACCAGCCCAGACTTCACTAGGGATCAACAAACAAGGATCAACAGTCAAGAAGCTGGTCACAGTGAACCAGGTGTATTTCAGTACACAACACCATAGACAGAAATATAAATAACAATCATAAGCTGTAAACTTTTCAGGTCATATAACATTTGAATGCAGACAATCCAAGTTGTGATTCAGAGGGAAAACCAAATAACATTTGCACTGTTCATCTTAGTGTCTGATGTTGCGTAGAACACTTGAGCTGTTCACTAGATGTGATGCACAGAAGACTACAGGTATTTTGAAGAGCACCCGTTTCAAACATTGGTTAGCGCACACAACAGTATGTGGTTGGCTGGTTTCTGGGGTCACGGCTGAGCTGCTGGGACCATTATGGCCGTTGACCACACTGTATCCAGGTATGCATACCATGCGAGTACGTGGTCGGAATTGGTGGCAGGAAATTAGGTGTCAGGAGATGACACCACCAGGACAGCTTACATGCTAAGGGCTGGAAAACTTTGTCCCTCCTTGAGCTAGGACGTTATAAACCCCACAGTAATAACACTCATGAGGCCTGCTTTTTCTGTATCAAATTTGGTTGAAATCGATCTATGGGTTTGGGAAGGGATCCCGGACAAACACACATGCACTCCCCTTTATATATACAAAAGGATAGCCATAATGAATATTAGTTGCCTTTTTTGCCAATAAGACAACAGTTTTATTTAGAAGAGTAACCCCTTGATTTAACATTCGTTGTCATCGACGTTTGACAGTTTCACTTATAAATCAGTGTTGCACATTAATTTTGTAAAAATTGCTTTATAACGCAGTGGCAATGAGTAGGCTTTCATAGAAGTCAGTTTTTCACTGGAGTTATGAATTGGACCTATATTGATTTATAAGGCAAAAACAGTTAACTTTGTTTTGTAACACTCTGTGGTGCTCTACAGAAATGGAAGAGAGGGGAAAATACAGCTGCAAATAGATTGAGAGTAAGAAGAAAAAGGTTAAAATTCGACTGCTATATGGAATGGGGTTCTTAATGATACGGATGAATAAAAAATGCACTTGAAATACGTCTGAAAAGCAGTGGAACAAGGAGAGGGGGCAAAAAATAGAGCACATTGGACAGTTTTTCTACATTAAAGAAACAATTTTAAGGAACATAAGAGTAAGAGGTGGCAGAGTGAAACGTGTTGAATGAAGATTTGTTATTTTTTTGGTGAAGTAATAATGAAAGGATAAGGCTAGGAAGTGTGAGCCAGTGCAGAACAATTATCAACTTTTTGGAAAGTCAAGGTTTATGATTGAGAAGATTTTTCTCAATCTTTGATTGGACTGAAACAGTGTAGTGATGGAAGCAGAAAAACTGTAAATTTAGAAATGTGTTATTGGCTATGATCAGCTGAATTTTAATATTTATCAGAGGCAACTAAAGACTGTTGTAAGTATCCAAGATACATTCGACAACCAGTTGTAATTTATTTCTACACTGTCTCAACTGCACGTACACAGTTCTCTTGAAAATACTCAGTATTTTTAGTGCCTAATTATATTCTAGATATCAGTTAAATAGCTTTTATGAATCTCTGATAACAGTTCTTACGGAAAAGAGTTTTACCCTATTAATGGCTCGTCTCACTTTCCTCCCTTACAAAATCTACATGTTAGATTCTCTGCCGTGAATGTGCGTGGATGTTGGGACAGCAGTAAGGAGGACATGGTTGGGTGACATATTATGGATGAATTTTTGCAGGTTATTGCATAGAGATTGATCCAACTGAAGCTATCACTTTTTGAATCTCTTTTTTGTTGAAAGGATTCACACAAACATAAAAATTATGAAAAAATTTCTGATGCATTTCTCTAAAATGAATACTTTACTTCAGATTTACTTGGATCACTTTATGCTGAATTTTCGTTCATGGATATCATTTTATTTGGCACTGAGTTTTCTAATACATTGTTATGTACCATTGCACCATTGCAATTTGCGAAGAATAGTCCTGTGTTGTCTTCCTCTTTCAGTGTGAATAGTAGTACTAATAGCCCAAAATTTGTTACGTAATATTTCACTTCAACAACTTTTGTCTACCAACGTTTCAGTAGGCTATCATTCTACAGGGGAATTACTATAATGTACTGTATTAGTATGTACACTATACTACTGTAGGAGTCCGGTAAAACTTTGTCTACCAACAGTTCATCAGCACTTGTGTGAAATTATACTTTCCTGTCAATAGCTGTGTTCTCTTGTTAAATGTACAAGTATCTTCATTAAGTTCTGTCTGTTGCACAGCTCTGTACATGCAGATTGTATTCTAGTTTGGTTTATGTTGCTCCAATTCTCGAGTTTCAAGCATTTTTGTAGTCAATCTAACTTCCGATGATATTAAGTCAATTGCCAATCATGTGGGCCATTATTATTTAAAATTTGGCCTGTCTAAATTTGCCACTTAATTTCAGATCAATTTTCCAAATTCAATATGTATCCCTTATTTGTGCATACCAAAAATCAACATAATACATGTATTTATTCTGTGTGTGTGTGTGTGTGTGTGTGTGTGTGTGTGTGTGTGTGTGTGTGTGTGTAACAATTAGGAATTAAGCTGCCTATGCATGTTTGCCGGAACAGAAATAATTCCCCCCAAAATACAGCTGGAATGATTTTTTTCAATGTTGTTTGATGTAATTACCTTCCTGTTAGACGTACAATAATTGCGTGTCAGGACTTCTTATCATACATTCTCATTTGTGCTATAAATTTAGTTGTGTCCTCATATTCTGAGCTTAGTGTCATCATACTTTACACTTAATGCAGTAATATTTATATGTGTCCATTTACTCAATCCCTGTGGTGATCTAGATGATGATCTGGAGCAAGAAATATAACAGAAGGGCATTCGTTGAAATTTGCATGTGAAAAATAAAATAAATGAATTTCAAGGCTTTTGGGCCAAAATTGTTTCTGTGGAACCTAAGACAGGAAAAGTAGAAAGGATTATTATGGTGCGGTAAGTTACTTATATCACCTGCCAGTTGACCTGTTAATCACATTGATCTTTATTTTATGAATGCAGAGTTTCTCACTAAGCATCCTTGCATAAAACAGTTTTCACATCAAATGTTTTGTTTAACATTACTTGTAACTTTTCTTAATCATCTGTAACCTTCCTAAAGTTCTCCTGTCTCGTGCAAATTAAATACTTCTTCCTGATACTGTAGAATTTCTCTTATATGTTGTTTCAATGCAGTGCATATTCTTTATTTTTGACACTTTAAAGAAGTTCGTACTTTAATTTTAAAGAGTACTCTTATCCTCTTAGCTCACTTCTCGAAGTTCTCTTGTTTGACTAACTTGCTTATTATTATTATTATTATTATTATAGCTGAGCTATTATTACAGTGAGTCTGTTAAACTCTTGTCATCTTCTGTTACTTTTGTCATGTATTTGACTGAGTTCCCTTTCCATCAGTTATTCAACTGTTGAACTTCTTTCAATTACAGTAGCATGTTTTTGATGAAGCATTCTTTCCTATGTGATTTTACTTTTACTTGCTAAAGGCAACTTGGTTGCCAAGTGCATTACTGTGTCCTCTTACCAACTTTTGTGACATCTAGTAGACAATCATGTTTAAATTCACACATCAACATTTGTCAGAGAAAAAACCACATTATGTGAATATCTAATGAATCATTTGTGGGTCGACTATAGGTTTTAGCCAATTAGGGTTGAGTAGAACACCTCAAATGCAACTGATGAACTCAGATGTCTGTTGAACTCAGTTTGCTGAAAGGTCAAGTGATTAACTAAATGAAACAATTTTTAGTCTTGTTTCACAGCAAAACAAGGTTAAAAGAATGTTTCGTCTAGTTAATAAAGTGTACAGTATTTCACCAAAAAACCACATGTGAATCATTAAAAAAATTTTTTCATCCACTCAACAGAACAGGAGAAAATACGGAACTGCTTACAGAAGTTCACATGTAATGAAAATTAATTCTTAGCATGGTAACACTGTAACAATCAAGGAATTGCAATAGTGGACTTTCTGAAAATTTATTGTTGTTTTTAAGGAAGTCATAACAAGCAGTTGAATCCATTGTTCATTTTTCTGCATTCTCTTTTTCCCCTTTTTTTCTTTCAGTAATTGTTTGGTTTTGTTAGATTTGTGTGTGTGTGCATGCGTGCGTGTGCGCGCGTGCGTGCGCATATGGCCGGACAGGTGCATGGGAGCATGGGTGTGCGCATGTTTTTTCTTGCAAATTTCGTGACTCCAGCATTTGACAAAAGCAACTGAAGTTGAATATATGCTATGGATGCACTAAAAGGAATGCAGAAAGCAACTGGTTATGCTTATGATAGTTGGATTTTCAAATGATTGTTAATGGCGTTGTTGTTGTTATAGCTATAGAGAGGAAAATTATGAGACTACTCTCATGAGGATCCAAGGATTTTCTTAAAAATATGTAGATTTCTTGCAGTCAGGCATCACAGATTCAGTAGATTCTGAAAAAGATAATGTAATTATCACAAAGGCTTTTCAGGTAAATGAACACGCTTCTTTCTAGGAAATTATTTTTGGAAACGTAATAGGTAATTTTTTTATTTATTTAAATGGTGGGAGGAATTACAGACGCCACGTAAATCCTTAATTTTAGTGTAACACTCCATATAATGAGAGAATGTTAAAAAATATGAAACCAAAAAGATGTTTTTGATTATACACAAAGCTGTGACAGCTGCATCACCATTAAGTAACTGTGCCATTAATGCTGCATACTCATTTTGGTGAAATAATTATATTTTTTTGTCAATTCTAACAAAATTAAGCTTGTCAAGACTGATTTTTGTCCCTCTGCAACCTGTTTAGTGTTGTTATTTCTGACCAAAGAGAAGTAAAAATGACAAGAGATGTGCATTGTGAAGTAAGAAGAAACCAAGCACAGATCTGTTAATATTTTTTGTTTCTATTAACCTCCATGACATTCATACTTTCCTTAATTTCCTTTCTGGGCTTAGCCTTTATTTTATTATGTGATTAATTAGTTACACAGAATCTGTGAAGCATTTCATAAAAATTGCCTGAAAATACAAAATGTGATGCAGCAGGGGTAGTATTTTACTTGTTGTTTTTTGTCAGGTAACAATATCTGTTAGTTTATAATGTTATAGAACATAAATATGTAACTGCAGCTAATGTTAGAAACTGCGTACTGTGACAGCCACACAAGCCAAACTGTGATACAGTTAAACATCCACAGTGATGTATTAATGTTTGCTCGTCTTTAATAAATATGTGTACTTTGAGTTATATGAATATAAGCTATGTAGTTCTTGTTGTTATTATTATTACTACTACTATTAATAATAATAATAATAATAATAATAAGTAGCAGCTGGTTTCGATTTTGACTGTCACTTATGAAATTATGAGCTTTGTAATGTGCTGTTGGGTAGATCATTTACTTACAGGCCTGCATCAGTGTTTTACATTTCCTAGTGGAGCACAATGGAAAGTGAGAATTGATATAGTGTACTTATTTACAAATAATTTCATGAATTAACATGTTTTATAATGAATCTCTCTCAGGAAAAGTTTCCCAAGTTAAAGTGATTTGTATGGAAATAAAAAAAAAATGTTAATATGTAAGAAAAGTAATTGATCTAATAAATTGGACCACTGTTTTAAGTCAAACTATTCCACAGACTAATGTGGTCGTAATTTATAGTTATGAAACAATAATTTATTTATATTTACAGTTTCATGTTCATTGTTAAATTGAATGTTGGGAAATTGAAATGCAAAATTAAAAAAAGGTTTTGTTAAAGGAAATTTCCAAACTATGATTGATTATTTTTACAAATATCTATTCTAAAAATTTCTAGTTAACAGAGTGTTAAAAACTGCAGTTTTGCTGTTTCGTTGCATTATAGGAATGGTTGTACTGAGACTGTGATTTCATGAGTGACTAAAAACACATCACACAAAAGTCAGTATTTTTATAATGTGCAGTAGTCACTTATGAATAATTGACTATAGTGACATTTGTTACAGAAACAACTTGATTTTTTCCTGACATTATGTATTATTCTAAAGTTGTTTGTGTGTGTGTGTGTGTGTGTGTGTGTGTGTGTGTGTGTGTGTGTGTGTGTGTGTGTGTGTGGGCGCATGCGAGCACATTTGCATGTGTTAAGTCAGTGGGGAGCTGTTATATTCATAATCGTATTTATTATAATAATAATGTAAAAGAAAACAAGTTTTAAAATTTTTTTCAATGGAATGTGACACTGTAGTGTTCTATTTTGGAGAGAGTTGTGTGAACAGCATGCAGCAAAGACACTTTCGTATACGATGTTTGGCTTGTGAGGGACATCTAGTGATATGTCTGATTCTGCTTTTGTGTGTATGTGTGTGTGACAGAGATTATGTGTATAAATGGATGTTAGTAGAAGTGTGCGATAATTTGAGCTGCAACTGACATGTTGTAGAGCATTTGAGTTTTTCAGAATTTCTGAACACATTGTAAGAGATTGCACATTTATCAGATTTTGTATGTAAACCATCTATGAACTTGTTAAATACATTAAGTCTCAATGTAAATTGTTTCCTAATATGAAACTGTGGCAAACAATTGTCCTGTAATCATGGATGGAAAATTTTATTGATGTTAGGCTGTAGCCAGTTCTGTGTAATTTATTTTAAGTATACAAATTAGAGAGACTTTATGAGGTTTCACAAGCATAAAATGCAAAGGATAGATACCACTGCTGATGGGTAGCTGTTGCTAACCCAGTAATTTTTTTCAGCAGGAATTGCAGTGTTATTTATAATAGTAATTGTGCTATGAAGGGAAATACATGAAGCTATTTAGAGATTAAGCACACTTAGAAAACAATGTTTTCCTCTCCCTGTAAAAATACTAAGCAAATGAAGCCCTTTGTTTCCCTGGTAGTACCAAAATAATCTGAAACTTATGTAGAATTGTGCTTGTTACAAGCTATGTAAAATAAGAAATTTAAATGTTGTGAGTCCACCCTCACAGTATATATTGTGTGGCACTGTTTTTCCTTACCCAGCCCATATCTTAGGAGGGCTTAGTAATGAAATGTATATTCCTGATCATAAAGTGAAATTAATCTTCCATATCTTGGAGCATCCGTAATGATTTATCATATCCTAAAGCATAGGTGGGAGTCTTAAAGAGCAATGTGGAACTGTGGGAACTATGACAGAGAGTGAATGACAATACTAAAGCGGTTTGCTGCACAGTAGTATGGCACTGGTATATTTTTAATAACTAATGAGTTTGTACACACTTGAAAAAATAGTAGCTGTTTCTCACATGAACATTAGAGAACAAGAAAAGATTGATGTTATTATCTCAGTGACTTTGAAGAATGGACAGATGCAGATTTAAACTGACCTTTTCTCAAAGATGAGTGCATTGTCTTAACCACAGTGTCACATCACTCAGTGCACCAGATAATTAATATGACTCTTGTTAACAATCTTGAATCTGCACTGAGGACACTTAACTGTAACACTGGTTTCTCGCATCATATTTCTGTTGTGATGATTTTTTGCAGTGGGCTTAGTGAGAGGCTTAGTGACTTAAATGTAGTGAAATATGGAGTGGATGCCTTGATGTGTATGGAATTTACACATATGACTTCTTAAGGAGTTAGATGTTTCTGTTTTGAAATTGAACTGTTCTTTCATTGAAACACTTGGATTTTCTTGTACATTTCTTCCACTTTAGCTGTTTATATCAGTCCACTTAAGATTTCTTCTTCCTCATCTGAAATTTCAAAAGACCCCCAACACTTGTTTGTGATGCTTTCTGTTTTACTGGGCTGGCATTTTAAATCAAACTTTTACAGCTTCTACTACTACTACCACCACTACTACTACTACTACTATTATGACTGCAACACACACACACACACACACACACACACACACACACACACAACACACCTGCATTTGTGGGAGCAAAATACAATACAATGTTTTATTTGTTGTAACTAGATGTTTCAATAAATACAACAAAAGAGGCTTCGGCTTAAAAACAGTTATGTTTTTTATCTATAATAGGAATTATTAAGAATGAGAAGCACACTATGTGCTCAAAAATTGGCTTGAAAACAGTCAAACGCTTTGCTTCTCAGGCACATGAGAGAAGTTTCCACATTCTTTTGGATGGAAACTTTTTGACTTAAAACTAAAATTATTTTGTCACAATTACCTCCTTTGATCTACTGTTATTTTGCTGCTCATTCTAGCACATAATTCAATTCCTTTTGTTCTTCTTTTTTTATTTAATTTTATTTATTTATTTATTTTACCTTTTTTTTTAAAGGAGAACCACATATGATTTGAACTTGCCGATACTTTTTGTTAGTATACTTAACAGTAGTTATGATAGAAAAAGACAACCACACACCCTGTTTTCTTATTTTTAATGTGTGTTCAGTCAACAACCATGGAAAACATGCTAATAGAACATTTTGTGTAGAATACAAAGAATAGTATAAGGCTAGACAACAGCACACCATGCAGAGAAATTACTGGGCATTAGGTAAGCATGTAAGCAAGAAGTAGAACTCCTTCATGTTTCACTCAGAATTCCATATTATTGTGATGCCAACCGATAAACATACAGATACAAACAATTAAAAATTGAAATCGTCTGCTGTGACATGCAGTAAACATAAAAATGGAATAAAATAAACAAAACCACATGTCACAAAATAAACAGTAAACCTCTAGCTTGAACTGCTATTATTCCTTTGTTCAAATATAAGAAAGAGAGAAACCTATAGCACAAATTCAAGAGGCACGTACTTTGTAATAGGAATATCTCAATGTGTACTATGTTCACACAAAAGAAGAATGTTGCCCAGTTTGGCTTCCAGTATTAACATTTTATCTGTACATCAGCTCTACCTATTAAGTTTCCTACTCTCGTAATCGAAATAAGTGAAGTGACGCAATGATAAGACAATGGACTCATATTCTGGAGGACGGGGCTTCAACTCCTCATCTGTCCATCCAGATTTAGAGTTTTTGTGGTTGCCATTAATCACTAAAGACAAATGCTGGTATGGTTCCTTTGAAAGGGATGCAGCTGAGTTCTTTCCACAGATAGTTTGTGCTCCATTTCTAATGACCTCATTGTCAACAGGGTGTTAAAATTAACCTTTCTTCCTTTTTTTCATCTAATTAATAGCTTCCTCTTGGTTTTTCTTGTGGACGTAGAAAACACTACCCACAGTATTAATATTTTGTTTATTTTTTAACTGCCTAAGTATTAGGCACTATATTCACAACACAGACACAGTTTTGGCGGTACTCTTTGTTGAGTTGGTTTTCAGTCAAAACAGACTATTTTTTAATGTGTTTTAAGCTGTAGGACAATCTTTGTAAGTATGTAAATGTATATACAAAGGCAAAAAAGTACCAGCAGCTATCAGTATGAAAGAATTTAATATTCTGCACAGTGTGAGATACTAATTTGTATGATAGTATTCAGTGGTGCCAAATGATGCACATAAAAATTTATTAATGTATTTAGAGATATAACTGATATTTTTGTGACATTTATGTGTTCTTATATGGTTAATTAATGCCAGTGGCATGAAATTAGATACCGAATCTTCAGTAATTGATCTTGGGTTGAGGATCAGTGTTTTTGATCCTTCTGTTTTAAGTTATTGCTTTGTTGTGACATCTCGTCTTTAATGAGCTTGCAGACCTTTATGTGCAGAAAATGGTCTAACTGCTGATAATCAGTGCATATGGCTTGTTTATGTGGGGAGCTGTTAAATGATGCACATTAAAATGCAGAAATTATATGCATTTACTGTTTAGTGTGTTAGTTCCAAGTAACCCGTGTAGTAGCAGTAGTTCAAATAAGCATGTATCTTAGTGTTAATTTGATGTTTGTCGTGCCCGTTTATATAACCTATAGTATTAACAGCTGTACATTGTGTGGCTGTACTGCTGCTACGTGCTTCTTCTCTCCAAAATAAAATTGATTGTTTTGTACTGTTCTTTGCTTTAAGAAATTATGAAGTTGCATATCTCATAGAATCTAGTCTCCTAAACATCACTGTTCTATTTTTCAATCACATACATAGAATTCTATAAATATATGGCTTTACTGTATATGTGTATAAATAAATGTATATGTCATAATGTATTGCTATAAATGTTAAGATTTTGACCCATATTTTTTTATCTGAGAGGTGATATGTCTTTTCATTTATGCTGTTTTATGTGTTTCTATTTATAAACCGATTGCTTTTGAGAATTTTGTGTGTTTTGCAAATATTATATTTTGTATAACTTATTGCCTTTTATCTTTGATCTCTAGGAAGACAGGAAACACAGCTTATCTACACTGTGTAAATTGTCTTTGAATGTCAATCATTGGCAGCATGTAATGTGCAGTACATAGTATCTAGTATATTGAGGTTATTAATTTTAAAGCCTTTTAGCACTTTCTTTGATCAGTTATGTAAATTATTATTGTACATGAAGTTATTAAATTTGTGTATGAACTGATTAACGGCTTTAAGTCATTGTTTTATGTTCACATTCCTGTGTAACTGTGCAGTGTCCTCTGAAGTATTGGATAATTTTCATCTTGTTCTTTTTATACATTTTTTAAAATTAAATATACACAATTCTTTCTTGAAGTCCTTTCCTCCATCAAATACAGAAAATTCTTCTTCTCTTTCGGTACACAGCATCAGGTAGTAGAAATAATTCGAAAGTAACTACACGTGGGGGATTTCCATAGTGATTTTATCTTCGACTGTTCTGGTCAAAAGTGTTAAGAATTGAAGATGTTTGCCTTTTGCTTCCCACAGTAACCTTATGAACAAGAGCAGGAGACATGATATAATTCTAAATTCATTCGTCTCACATGAAGTAGTTGTGAGCCCAATAATAAGTAGTTTATCAGCTCAGGATGGTTAAACGGCAGAATCGAAGCTTAACTAAGAAGTGAAACACACATTGTCACAGAACCATAAATGGTGATTCAATTACATTTTTCAGAGATAATGTAAAAAATTAACAATGGCAAAAGTGTTCCCAAGGGGACACAAACAATAGGTGCAAAATCAGCTGTTCTAAAAATTCCTTACAACACTGTGAATCCATTTTCCGTACGATGTCAGAAACAGTTAAAGTGGAAGCCAAGAGAAAGGGTGGAAATAACATTTTGTATCAGATTATTTAATGCCAAGAAAATGAGAGCTTTATGTAATGGAGATTTAAAGGGGCATAACAACTAATATTGCAAAATTCCTTATTGTGATATCAAAGAGGCAAAAACGATATACTGTGCACAAAAAATTCAGAACACCAGTACCAGACGAAATGCAATTTGGATAATTATTACCGTATTTTACGGAATATAAGATGCACTTTTTTATTTGAAAAATTACCTCCAAAATTCAGGAGCACCCTATATTCAAAATTAATATAAAAATGCCCAGTGTTTGATTTAAAATTATTGCCAGTCTTAAAAATGGCCTTATATTCAGTGTCGTGGGAAACCTCTCTCTGTCTGGCAACATTGGATTCAACTGGCAGCAGCAGTGCACCGATGCGACGAACATGAGATGAATGGATTCACAAGCTTGCGGACACTGTCTCCCTCCTGCCCTGCCATCGCAAACCCAAAACACTGTCTAGTCTGTGATGCGTCATTGTAGTCTACAGTGCCAGTGAACTTGAATTGAAAGTGATTTATGATGTAACAGTACAATATTTTTGTAGGTTGTAAACTAGCTCACATCTGTAGTGGAATACTACACGTACCCCACGGGTAACACTAAATGAGCTCGAATGAATAGGCATTCAGACCAGAAATTGGATTTCCTGACTACAAACATGAAGACAAATAAAAATCAAAAAGCTTTAAAAAATGGACCATTTCAGGACCAACTGATTAAAAGTCTTGGCTTATCAATCTGAGTGTACCATTTAAACTTAGAAGGTATTAGCCATGCTAAAAGTGAGTACCAATCTAAACTCCTTGTAGATAATGACATTGGTGTAGTTCCAATCCAGGGAACACATGCTCGAACTATGGAAGACCTGCGTAAAAGAGGTATCCACGGCTACGATCTTATGGGTGCTACATATCAGTGTGTATGGTGTTGCCACCTATGTAAGGAGCAATATCGAGCATGCTCATCTCATTTCAATAAATACAGAAAATGAGATCCATTATGTCTCTACACAAGTGGAGGAGACCATTATAAATAATATTTACAAGCTACCAAATGTGCTGTGGCCACTGGATGTTCTGCCAATTACTGCCCACTGATCGATTTACTAGAGATTTTAATAGTCACAACAGTCTCTGGAACTACGCACATGACAATGAGTGTGGTATTGCACTCAATGACTAGGGTGAAAATGAAAATGTATACCTGGTTTATGATTCCAAGGATTTGGGAACTTTCAGATCGGCCGCTTGATGAAGAAATTACAACCCGAATCTATGCTTTGTGTCCCGGGACTGCAGGGAGCACCCAGTGCCTATATCCAGAGAAGTCATGCCTAATTCCCCCACACAGCCAGCACAGGCCAGTAATCCTCGATACGGGGCTCTCTGTCCCAATAGCTAGATCTGTCTCTGTCCCAATAGCTAGATCTGTATCGTGACCCAGATGAAAATTCCACAGTGTTGGTTGGCGGAATTTTACTGACCACCTAGATAAATATATGTTTTATTCCACCAGAACTTAAAAACTACCCTCAATTCGTCAGGGCTGTTCTTACTGTTGCTAAAATGTTTATCCCTCATGGGTACAGAAAGGAATATATACCAGGCTGGAATGAACATCGCGAACAACTTTATGATCAGTATAGCGAAACTGGCAACAGCAGTATTGCAAACAAACTCCTCCAAAGTGTTGGTGCTGCTAGAATAGTATGATGGTGTGAGATAGTGGAAAATGCAAACTTCAGACACTCTAGTAGGAAGCTTGGCGGAGCCTCCAATAGACCCGGGCAGAAATCTGGTATTTCAGGTAACCAAATCGCTAACAATATGGTTGAAACTTCTAGATCATCCCATAACAAACAATATACTTCCAATATAAAACAAGAACTCACGTCTCTTAAAAGTTCAATGTCCAAATGAGTCCAATTTCTCTTCACCATTTACACCGACTGAATTGAGTGAGGGCTTGAAACAAACTATACCTGGTAAAGCACCTGGTCTGGATAATATAAACATGGATAATGGTGGAAAAAATGGCTAGTCCCCTTCTTCCTCAACATCGTAGACAGTGGATCACTGCACAGTGAGCTAAAGAGACCAAAAATAGTGGCAGTTTTGAAACCACGTAAACCAGCTGACAACCCTCAAAGTTTCAGACCAATTTCCCTTTTGATCTATGCTTATAAACTCTTTGAGAGGCTCATCTATAGTAGAATTAGCGGCTTCATTCAGGAACATAGCTCAGCAAGCGGGCTTCAGGCCACAGAGAAGTTGCTGAGGCGAGGTAGTGGCCCTAACAACTTTCATAGAGATTGCTTTCCAAGAAAACGTGAAGACATCTGTTGCGTTCGTAGACCTAACTGCGGCATAAGACACAGCCTGGATAGAAGAGATGATATACAAATTACTAAAAACAATCCGATGCCGAAAAACTGCAACTCTCATCAACACCATGATAAACAATAGATATTTACTTGTTTACTTGGGAGAAAATGTGAGCAAGAAGAGGAAATTAAGCAATGGTCTACCACAGTGCTCCATCTTAGCCTCCCTATTATTCAACATATATATCTATGATCTCCCAATTACCAGGTCAACAAAATTCTGCTTCACGGACGATATTGCTCTTGGTTGTAGAATTTTGGGTCTTGGATGAGGGGAGACAATTTTTACAGATCCATCAGTTATGAGCACCTATTTTAGAAAGTGGCAACTTAAACCCAGTACAAATAAAACTGAAGTATGCATTCCACCTGACAAACAAACAAGCTAATGCGGAGCTCAGAGTGAAACTTAATGGAAACAGCCTTTGCCATAACAAATACCCTAAGTACCTCAGCGTCACCCTTGCTGCACTCTTACATATAGAAAACATCTTGAAAATACTGCTGCCAAGATAAAAACTCGTAACAATACTATTCAAAAACTGTGTGAAATGACAGACACTTTGCCGCACATCATCTATTGCGTTGGTCTTCTCAGCAGCCGAGTATTGTGCCCCAATGTCGCTAAAAAGCTGCCACACCAACTTGAGCAACGTCCACTTGAACCACACTATGTGGTTAATAACGAGGGCAATATGACCAGCACCAATGTATTGGCCTCCTCTGCTGAGCAATATCTATCCACCTGCAATCCGCAGAAGTGAGGCCTTGCTTAAGAAATACCACAAGTTACAGGAGAACCTGGAATTACCCATACAGGAAGTCGTACCAAGTTTACGATGAAATAGACTCCGTTCAAGAGACCCACCATTATGACAAGCAGAACAGCTAGATGCCAGTAATACCGGGGTGAGAGGCCTGTGAACCAGAGCTGTCAGCTTATTGAAAATCCTGAAGAGTGAATGGTTCCGAAAGTATAACTGATAGTGCTGCTGGCACAGAACTTAACAAGACTGTACACATTCGAGCTTTTGGCATAGCCTTCATCAGAAAGGGAAACCCATTCACACAAGTAAACACACATGAGCAACTGGAGATAGCAGTTGTGTGTGTGTGTGTGTGTGGTGTGTGTGTGTGTGTGTGTGTGTGTGTGTGTGTTTCTTTCTGAAGAATGCTTTGGTCAAAAGCTCCAATGTGTAACAGTCTTCATCATGGCTGTTTGCAACTCAACGTCTCGTCTTTATAGTAGTTAAAAATCTATGCCTTCCTTAATATTGATGATATTCCATCCTAGAGTGTCCATTGTTTAAACCAATATATTAGGTATATTAGTAAAAAAGCAGCTACTAAAAGCCACTGCTCCTCATCTTAGAGGAAAACTTATAAAGTTATTTACGTGTCAATGTTAACTGGAATATACTTATTTGAGCACAAATATTGTGATAAATTAAAGGAGAGATTGGTAATAGGACACTGTTTTTCTTTGTAGATTGTATTTTATTGGTCCTATAGTCTACAAAGCACCTTAAGCATAAGACATTGGGCAAGTCATCTTCTAAGTATACAGCTAAAAAAAAAAAAAATTCTATGCATAGTTCTTTAAGATACAACAATACACTTCATACATTAAGTATTTATATAGCACACTTCATAAACTGAAATGTTGTTCATTTGAGTAAAAACAGTGACACTGTGAACATGACATCAGTGATGTCATGTTTTGACCTCAATAATTGCCTTTATGTTTTTGGGAAGTTTAATTTCCATGTGGAAGGTACCATTTTGTAAGCCTCTACATGACTTGCAGGATAATAATCAGTTGCATTGTGTACTGGAAATTGGTAATTGACAGCTATGTGCAGAGAATGAATGGCAATATTAAAGCACAGTGCAATAAACTAGAAGTCGTTTTCATTGATCCAAATAAATTTCTAAATGCAAAGTCTCTTGGCTATGATGGTCTACATCTAACCAGGTTAGGCCCAAAAATATTCCCTGATATGTTCAAGACACTTTCCAGGTTATAAAAAATAAATGAAAATGATACTTAGGGATAGAGATGAAAAAACTTGTGTATGAATAAGAAAGACAAAACCAAACCATTATCGGGCAAGAAATGTGCTAAGGCCTATAAGTAAGAGTCAAAGTAGATATGTTATGCACTAGAATATAAATGGTTTGAACGCTGATGCTTCAAACAGCAAAAGCTCCAAACTGGAAAAATAGGACATGATTCTGTCAGAATGTGCAGATACTAGTGGTGTTTGTTTGAATGAGCACTGGTTCACTGAGGACACAATTAAAATTTTAAATAAAATGGGGAATTTCAGATTAGCAAGTAGCTTTTGCAGAAGAAAGAAGTCATGTAGAGGCTCATGTATACTTCTGCATACCGATATGAATTATGAATCTAGAAACTGTTTTAATTATGTAAATGAAGAATGTGTGCTTACGAGCTGTTGTGTAGAAATAATAGACTTACCAGAAAATGTTACAGTAATCTCAGTGTATAGAATCCCTGGGAGATCAACTACAGAATATTCTTATCTGAATTTCAAATTATGGTAAGAATACCTCTGTAACATTGATATCACATGTGATAGTAGCTATGCTTCAAGATTCACTGACTTGGTAAAGAAACATGGCTTCAAACTGAATTTCTTTAAATTTGCCAGAGACAATGGCCAATCACCAACCTGTATTGACAATGTTCTAATTACATGAATATAATAGAAGGAAACATTCCACGTGGGAAAAAATATATCTAAAAACAAAGATGATGTGACTTACCAAACGAAAGCGCTGGCACGTCGATAGACACACAAACAAACACAAACATACACACAAAATTCAAGCTTTAGCGACAAACTGTTGCCTCATCAGGAAAGAGGGAAGGTGACGGAGGGGAAAAAAGGACGGGTATACACTCGCACACACACACATATCCATCCACACATATACATACACAAGCAGACATATTTAAAGACAAAGAGTTTGGGCAGAGATGTCAGTCGAGGCGGAAGTGCAGAGGCAAAGATGTTGTTGAATGACAGGTGAGGTATGAGTGGCTGCAACTTGAAATTAGCGGAGATTGAGGCCTGGTGGATAAGGGGAAGAGAGGATATATTGAAGAGCAAGTTCCCATCTCCGGAGTTCGGATAGGTTGGTGTTAGTGGGAAGTATCCAGATAACCCGGACGGTGTAACACTGTGCCAAGATGTGCTGGCCGTGCACCAAGGCATGTTTGGCCACAGGGTGATCCTCATTACCAACAAACACTGTCTGCCTGTGTCCATTCATGCGAATGGACAGTTTGTTGCTGGTCATTCCCACATAGAATGCGTCACAGTGTAGGCAGGTCAGTTGGTAGATCACGTGGATGCTTTCACACGTGGCTCTGCCTTTGATCGTGTACACCTTCCGGGTTACAGGACTGGAGTAGGTGGTGGTGGGAGGGTGCATGGGACAGGTTTTACACTGGGGGCAGTTACAAGGATAGGAGCCGGAGGGTAGGGAAGGTGGTTTGGGGATTTCATAGGGATGAACTAAGAGGTTACGAAGGTTAGGTGGACGGCGGAAAGACACTCTTGGTGGAGTGGGGAGGATTTCATGAAGGATGGATCTCATTTCAGGGCAGGATTTGAGGAAGTCGTATCCCTGCTGGAGAGCCACATTCAGAGTCTGATCCAGTCCCGAAAGTATCCTGTCACAAGTTGGGCACTTTTGTGGTGGTTCTGTGGGAGGTTCTGGGTTTGAGAGGATGAGGAAGTGGCTCTGGTTATTTGCTTCTGTACCAGGTTGGGAGGGTAGTTGCGGGCTGCGAAAGCTGTTGTCAGGTTGTTGGTGTAATGCTTCAGGGATTCCGGACTGGAGCAGATTCGTTTGCCACGAAGACCTAGTCTGTAGGGAAGGGACCGTTTGATGTGGAATGGGTGGCAGCTGTCGTAATGGAGGTACTGTTGCTTGTTGGTGGGTCCGACACCCCGCACCCCTACCTTCTACCTTCTTCCTAAAATTCACAAACCCAATCATCCCGGCCGCCCCATTGTAGCTGGTTACCAAGCCCCCACAGAACGTATCTCTGCCTACGTAGATCAACACCTTCAACCCATTACATGCAGTCTCCCATCCTTCATCAAAGACACAAACCACTTTCTCGAACGCCTGGAAACCTTACCCAATCCGTTACCCCCAGAAACCATCCTTGTAACCATTGATGCCACTTTGTTATACACAAATATCCCGCACGGCCAGGGCCTCGCTGCGATGGAGCACTTCCTTTCACGCCGATCACCTGCCACCCTACCTAAAACCTCTTTCCTCATTACCTTAGCCAGCTTCATCCTGACCCACAACTTCTTCACTTTTGAAGACCAGACATACCAACAATTAAAGGGAACAGCCATGGGTACCAGGATGGCCCTTTCGTACGCCAACCTATTCATGGGTCACTTAGAGGAAGCCTTCTTGGTTACCCAGGCCTGCCAACCCAAAGTTTGGTACAGATTTATTGATGACATCTTCATGATCTGGACTCACAGTGAAGAAGAACTCCAGAATTTCCTCTCCAACCTCAACTCCTTTGGTTGCATCAGATTCACCTGGTCGTACTCCAAATCCCATGCCACTTTCCTTGATGTTGACCTCCACCTGTCCAATGGCCAGCTTCACACGTCCGTCCACATCAAACCCACCAACAAGCAACAGTAGCTCCATTACGACAGCTGCCACCCATTCCACATCAAACGGTCCCTTCCCTACAGCCTAGGTCTTCTTGGCAAACGAATCTGCTCCAGTCTGGAATCCCTGAAGCATTACACCAACAACCTGACAACAGCTTTCGCATCCCGCAACTACCCTCCCAACCTGGTACAGAAGCAAATAACCAGAGCCACTTCCTCATCCTCTCAAACCCAGAACCTCCCACAGAACCACCACAAAAGTGCCCAACTTGTGACAGGATACTTTTCGGGACTGGATCAGACTCTGAATGTGGCTCTCCAGCAGGGATACGACTTCCTCAAATCCTGCCCTGAAATGAGATCCATCCTTCATGAAATCCTCCCCACTCCACCAAGAGTGTCTTTCCGCCGTCCACCTAACCTTCGTAACCTCTAAGTTCATCCCTATGAAATCCCCAAACCACCTTCCCTACCCTCTGGCTCCTACCCTTGTAACCGCCCCCGGTGTAAAACCTGTCCCATGGACCCTCCCACCACCACCTACTCCAGTCCTGTAACCCGGAAGGTGTACACGATCAAAGGCAGAGCCACGTGTGAAAGCACCCACGTGATCTACCAACTGACCTGCCTACACTGTGATGCATTCTATGTGGGAATGACCAGCAACAAACTGTCCATTCGCATGAATGGACACAGGCAGACAGTGTTTGTTGGTAATGAGGATCACCCTGTGGCTAAACATGCCTTGGTGCACGGCCAGCACATCTTGGCACAGTGTTACACCGTCCGGGTTATCTGGACACTTCCCACTAACACCAACCTATCCGAACTCCGGAGATGGGAACTTGCTCTTCAATATATCCTCTCTTCCCCTTATCCACCAGGCCTCAATCTCCGCTAATTTCAAGTTGCCGCCACTCATACCTCACCTGTCATTCAACAACATCTTTGCCTCTGCACTTCCGCCTCGACTGACATCTCTGCCCAAACTCTTTGTCTTTAAATATGTCTGCTTGTGTCTGTATATGTGTGGATGGATATGTGTGTGTGTGCGAGTGTATACCCGTCCTTTTTTCCCCCTAAGGTAAGTCTTTCCGCACGCGCGATTGGAATGACTCCTTACCCTCTCCCTTAAAACCCACATCCTTTCGTCTTTCCCTCTCCTTCCCTCTTTCCTGATGAGGCAACAGTTTGTTGCGAAAGCTTGAATTTTGTGTGTATGTTTGTGTTTGTTTGTGTGTCTATCGACGTGCCAGCGCTTTCGTTTGGTAAGTCACATCATCTTTGTTTTTAGATACAATGTTCTAATTAATTATACATATGAAGGTGTGTGTAAATTTTGTCTAGATTTAGGTATTTCAGATCACTGTGCATTGCTCATTGAGCTGTCACAGACAGACAGGATATTTGAAGTGTGAAAACCCACATGAGAAGGAAATTCAGCAAAGAAAACCTGCAAATATTGTGTAATAAGTTAAAAGAAAAAAAAGTCCTTTTGATCATTGTAATTCAAGTGAAGGAAACTTTGAAAAATTCCCAAATAGTTTTCTCAGTATCTTTAATGAAACATTTCCGCTTATACTCTGCAGCAATAAATTGACAAATAAATTGAAGTGGATCACCTAAGGCATAAAAATCTCCATTGTAAGGAAAAGACAGCTGCACAGAGAATTAAAATATAATAAAGATACCGATTTCTTGACTGGTAGACACTCTAAAATTGTACTTAAAAGAGGTGCAAAGGCAACAAACAATTGGTAAAAAACAGGATAATTTTAAACCATAAAAATAAAACAAAGGCAGTGTGGTCCATCATTAAATGTAGGTTAGGTGTTATTGTGTTTTATTAGTCTCGTAACACACATAATGTAAATCATTTGGTTCAGGTATAGGAGACACACCAAAATTTCGGTAAAATTTCACCACAAACATAAAACAGCTGATATTAGCAAACAGCATGATAATAACAATACAATTTCGTTATATATACATACAACAAAATCTAACTCTTAATTACCTTGCTCAAATTAGCATTTCATCCTCTATGAATTCTTCTATTGAATAGTAGCATTTCTACCACAGAATCTGCTATTGTCTGTGCATATAATTTCAACTACTGTGTGGGTGGCATAAAATTATTTTTATTTCTCATGTTATATGTGAGGTTAAAATGATTCTCTTCTAATAATTTTTGTCTGGTGTGAAGGAAAATTATAATTTTATAAATGTGTATGGAAGGGACAGTTAATATTTGTAGTTTCCAAAACAATGGGCAACAGACTCTGTTTGCTTTGCAGTACACATATACCCGACAATTTTCTTTTGCAGTTTCAGTATTCATGATATAATACTTGAACTTCCCCAGAAAATTATACCATATGTAATGACAGGTTCCAAATAACTATAATACGCAATTTTTCATGCACTCAAGTAGTGAAATTTGCTAGTATTTGCATTGAAAATGCAAAACTGTGTAATTTATTTGATAGGACGTCGAGATGTGTATTCCAGCTTGAGTTCTTGTCCACATTTACTCCTAGGAATTTGACCATGTCAACTTCTTCCTTAAGCTGATTGTTATGTTGTATTTTAAGTTCCCTATGTTTTGAATGTTTGGTTTTGAAATGAACCATATAGGTATTTTCAGTTTCAACCCATTTAACTCGAACTAGTTTTCTAAGGTATCCAGTGTGCTTACTACGGAGCTCACAATTTTTTCCTGCATCATTGTCTTCAATCAAAATAGAAATACTATCTGCAAACAGAACTGATGGGAAATTCATATTTATGGGTGAATCATTTACATAGAATAGAAACAAGATTGGCTCTAAAATGGAGCCTTGAGCCACACCTTGTGCTATTGTACTTCATTTAGAATAACAATATGCTGAATCTAATGTGATAGTTACCCTTTGTTTTCTGTTGTATAAATATGATGTGAGCCAATTTAGAACATTGGTAGGCCGACCGCGGTGGTCTAGCGGTTCTGGCGCTGCAGTCCGGAACCGCTGGACTGCTACGGTCGCAGGTTCGAATCCTGCCTCGGGCATGGATGTGTGTGATGTCCTTAGGTTAGTTAGGTTTATGTAGTTCTAAGTTCTAGGGGACTTATGACCTAAGATGTTGAGTCCCATAGTGCTCAGAGCCATTTGAACCATTTAGAACATTGGTCTTAATCCCATATTTGTCTGATTTGTAGATAAGCATATCATGGTTCACAGATCAAATGCTTTTGTGATATTACAGAAGATATGTGCAACTTTACTCCTGTAATGCAATGATTTGCATGTCTTTTCAATAAAGTTATTCACAGCATCCAGAATGTTTGTTCCTGGTTGAAATAAGAATTGGTTACTTAGAAAAATGTCATTCTTGACAATAAAATTTTTGATCTGGTTTGCAGCTACTTTCTGTAACGTTTTTGATATGGCTAGAAGAATAGAAATAGGGCAATAGTTATCCATGTCTTCCCTTGACACTGTTGAATGGAGGTCTAACTTTGGCATACTTCAAAACATCAGGAAAGCATCCCTGTTCACAAGATTGGTTCAATATTTTAGTTAGGAAAGGTGCTACTTTGTCACACAGTTTTAATCACTTTAGTGGATATCCCATCCCACCCAGCAGAGCTTTAATTTTTGATGGTAATATAACATTTTCCACATCTTTTATTGTGATGTTTTTAACATCTGTAAGATACCCAGCTTCTTGGTGGAGTCCAAAGGGATTTACTTTACTTTGGTACTCTGCTACAACAAGATCTGACTTGTGAAGAATGAATTCTTCTTATGAAGAATTCGTTTAAACACTCTGAGCTGAGTTTACAATAAAGCTACCATCTACTTTAATCCTGGATATTTCATTAGTACTGACTCTAACACCTAATTCTGATATGGTAATGGGCCACACTGCTGTTCCTTTACTTTGTGTTGTACAATGATCTTATTGTTTGGTATTTGTTTGGCTGATCTTCACAACTTTTTTAAATATAGCATTATAAAGACGAACATACTCAGTCAAACATTTGTTTTCTTTATATTTCAGTTCATTGCGGAGTTTCTCTTCCTCACACTAGAAATTTTTATACCCTGAGTTATCCATCTAAGGTTATTACTTGTTTTGTTACATGTGGTTCTAAGTGAAAAAGTTTCATTAACATTTCAACAAAGCTACTTAATTTTTTTTCATTTAAGTTCTGTTTTCATGTGGCTTTTGTTACATGAAATTTCTTTGTTAATTTTTGGTAGTTAAATGAATAAGTCAGAGTGGTAAACATCTTCAAATACATAATTCATTAGAATATTACCAATACAGGTCGCTGACTGTGCATTTACTCTAGCGGGTTGCATGGGTTTACTTTGAAGCCAAAGTTTTTTATTATGTCAGTGAGTTTGGACACGGCATTGCCTTCAACTATTATATTAATACTGAAGCCAGCAGCTATTACAATATTTTTCCTTTTTTCTGTTCTTAGCTTTTCAAGCAGGCAATCAAATTTCACTAGGAGATCAATTTTAGCTTTCTCTGATACTGTAGGTACTACTATGTCATTTAGGTCCCACAACTTGATACAGCAGCTTTCAAATGTACACAGCATTCAAATGATTAAAGTTATTTCTTATGCCATATTTTGTATCAGAATGAGTAAGTATGCGAAATCCTTCATGTGATTTCTCTTGCCTACAAAACCAGAAGCTAAGAAATTTCAAAAATCAACTTTGAAAGAAACAAGTTGTAAGTCCAACACAGATACCAGAATGCTTCATGGATTGTTTATAAATGTACTAAAGTCTGGTGTAAATGTAACAATTATTGCAATGAAGTATATCTCTGTGGCCTAAATGAAAACCCTGAATGTCTTAGAATTTTTTTAAAAGTTTCTGTGAAGGATGTAGAAAATGCAATTCTAGCATTAGAAAACAAAAACTCTGCAGGTTGGGATGGAATACCTACCAAAGTTACTAAAGCAGTGCACAAAAATTGCAAACCCACTACCTCAAATAATACATCTACATCTACATCTATACTCCGCGAGCCACCTTACGGTGTGTGGCGGAGGGTACTTATTGTACCACTATCTGATCCCCCCTTCCCTGTTCCATTCACGAATTGTGCGTGGGAAGAACGACTGCTTGTAAGTCTCCGTATTTGCTCTAATTTCTCGGATCTTTTCGTTGTGATCATTACGCGAGATATATGTGGGCGGTAGTAATATGTTGCCCATCTCTTCCCGGAATGTGCTCTCTCGTAATTTCGATAATAAACCTCTCCGTATTGCGTAACGCCTTTCTTGAAGTGTCCGCCACTGGAGCTTGTTCAGCATCTCCGTAACGCTCTCGCGCTGACTAAATGTCCCCATGATGAATCGCGCTGCTTTTCGCTGGATCATGTCTATCTCTTCTATTAATCCAACCTGGTAGGGGTCCCATACTGATGAGCAATACTCAAGAATCGGACGAACAAGCGTTTTGTAAGCTACTTCTTTCGTCGATGAGTCACATTTTCTTAGAATTCTTCCTATGAATCTCAACCTGGCGCCTGCTTTTCCCACTATTTGTTTTATGTGATCATTCCACTTCAGATCGCTCCGGATAGTAACTCCTAAGTATTTTACGGTCGTTACCGCTTCCAATGATTTACCACCTATGGCATAATCGTACTGGAATGGATTTCTGCCCCTATGTATGCGCATTATATTACATTTATCTACGTTTAGGGAAAGCTGCCAGCTGTCGCACCATTCATTAATCCTCTGCAGGTCTTCCTGGAGTACGTACGAGTCTTCTGATGTTGCTACTTTCTTGTAGACAACCGTGTCATCTGCAAATAGCCTCACGGAGCTACCGATGTTGTCAACTAAGTCATTTATGTATATTGTAAACAATAAAGGTCCTATCACGCTTCCTTGCGGTACTCCCGAAATTACCTCTACATCTGCAGATTTTGAACCGTTAAGAATGACATGTTGTGTTCTTTCTTCTAGGAAATCCTGAATCCAATCACAAACCTGGTCCGATATTCCGTAAGCACGTATTTTTTTCACTAAACGTAAGTGCGGAACCGTATCAAATGCCTTCCTGAAGTCCAGGAATACGGCATCAATCTGCTCGCCAGTGTCTACGGCACTGTGAATTTCTTGGGCAAATAGGGCGAGCTGGGTTTCACATGATCTCTGTTTGCGGAATCCATGTTGGTTATGATGAAGGAGATTTGTATTATCTAAGAACGTCATAATACGAGAACACAAAACATGTTCCATTATTCTACAACAGATTGACGTAAGTGAAATAGGCCTATAATTATTCGCATCTGATTTATGACCCTTCTTGAAAATGGGAACGACCTGTGCTTTCTTCCAGTCGCTAGGTACTTTACGTTCTTCCAGAGATCTACGATAAATTGCTGATAGAAAGGGGGCAAGTTCTTTAGCATAATCACTGTAGAATCTTAAGGGTATCTCGTCTGGTCCGGATGCTTTTCCGCTACTAAGTGATAGCAGTTGTTTTTCAATTCCGATATCGTTTATTTCAATATTTTCCATTTTGGCGTCCGTGCGACGGCTGAAGTCAGGGACCGTGTTACGATTTTCCGCAGTGAAACAGTTTCGGAACACTGAATTCAGTATTTCTGCCTTTCTTCGGTCGTCCTCTGTTTCGGTGCCATCGTGGTCAACGAGTGACTGAATAGGGGATTTAGATCCGCTTACCGATTTTACATATGACCAAAACTTTTTAGGGTTCTTGTTTAGATTGTTTGCCAATGTTTTATGTTCGAATTCGTTGAATGCTTCTCTCATTGCTCTCTTTACGCTCTTTTTCGCTTCGTTCAGCTTTTCCTTATCAGCTATGATTCGACTACTCTTAAACCTATGGTGAAGCTTTCTTTGTTTCCGTAGTACCTTTCGTACATGATTGTTATACCACGGTGGATCTTTCCCCTCGCTTTGGACCTTAGTCGGTACGAACTTATCTAAGGCGTACTGGACGATGTTTCTGAATTTTTTCCATTTTTGTTCCACATCCTCTTCCTCAGAAATGAACGTTTGATGGTGGTCACTCAGATATTCTGCGATTTGTGCCCTATCACTCTTGTTAAGCAAATAGATTTTCCTTCCTTTCTTGGCATTTCTTATTACACTTGTAGTCATTGATGCAACCACTGACTTATGATCACTGATACCCTCTTCTACGTTCACGGAGTCGAAAAGTTCCGGTCTATTTGTTGCTATGAGGTCTAAAACGTTAGCTTCACGAGTTGGTTCTCTAACTATCTGCTCGAAGTAATTCTCGGACAAGGCAGTCAGGATAATGTCACAAGAGTCTCTGTCCCTGGCTCCAGTTCTGATTGTGTGACTATCCCATTCTATACCTGGTAGATTGAAGTCTCCCCCTATTACAATAGTATGATCACGAAACTTCTTCACGACGTTCTGCAGGTTCTCTCTGAGGCGCTCAACTACTACGGTTGCTGATGCAGGTGGCCTATAGAAGCATCCGACTATCATATCTGACCCACCTTTGATACTTAACTTAACCCAGATTATTTCACATTCGCATTCGCTAATAACTTCACTGGATATTATTGAATTCTTTACTGCTATAAATACTCCTCCACCATTGGCGTTTATCCTATCCTTGCGGTATATATTCCATTCTGTGTCTAGGATTTCGTTACTGTTCACTTCCGGTTTTAACCAACTTTCCGTTCCTAATACTATATGCGCACTATTTCCTTCAATAAGAGATACTAATTCAGGAACCTTGCCCTGGATACTCCTGCAGTTTACCAATATTACGTTAACTTTTCCTGTTTTTGGTCTCTGAGGACGGACGTTCTTTATCAACGATGATAATGTTCTCTCTGGTAAGCCGTCAGGTATTTTATCGTTTCGCCCAAGGGGGGGGTCCCTCTAACCTAAAAAACCCCCGTGTGCACGCCACACGTACTCTGCTACCCTAGTAGCTGCTTCCGGTGTGTAGTGCACGCCTGACCTGTCTAGGGGGGCCCTACAGTTCTCCACCCAATAACGGAGGTCGATGAATTTGCAACCATTATAGTCGCAGAGTCGTCTGAGCCTCTGGTTTAGACCCTCCACACGGCTCCAAACCAGAGGACCGCGATCGACTCTGGGCACTATGCTGCAGATATTAAGCTCAGCTTGCACTCCGCGTGCGATGCTGGTTGTCTTCACCAAATCAGCCAGCCGCCGGAAGGAACCAAGGATGGCCTCAGAACCCAAGCGGCAGGCGTCATTCGTTCCGACATGTGCTACTATCTGCAGCCGGTCACACCCAGTGCGTTCAATAGCTGCCGGAAGGGCCTCCTCCACATTACGGACGAGACCCCCCGGCAAGCACACCGAGTGCACACTGGCATTCTTCCCCGACCTACCCGCTATTTTCCTGAGGGGCTCCATAACCCGCCTAACGTTGGAGCTCCCTATAACTAATAGGCCCGCCCTCTGTGACTGTCGGGACCTTGCCGGGAATCGGCCACTGGCCCAACAGGCGAGGCATCCTGTGGTGGCTCGGAAACGATGTCATCACCACTAGGAAGCACCCCGTACCTGTTGGAAAGGGGTAAGGCAGCCGCCACGCGGCCAGATCCCACCTTCGCCTTTCGGCCAGGCACGCGCGAGCCCACTACTGTCCGCCATTCACCCTGGAGTGATGGCTGACCGGTAAGATGCTCACTGCCGGAAGACGCAGCGACATCAGGGGTTCCATGTGATTCCAAGGCCACCGAAGTAGGCATAGGTCTCACCACAGTTGCCCCAACGCCACTACGAGCCGACGCCTGCGCCTCGAGCTCGATGAGCCTAACAGACAAAGCCTCCACCTGTCCCCGAAGAGTGGCCAATTCTCCTTGCGTCCGCTCACAACAACCACAGTCCCTACACATGACTATGTTTACCCTACTCTATACGGTGACAAATTCCCAAGATAATCTTCTGATGAGCTACTCTGATAATCAAGAAACACTCACTGAAATACGAGACGCGAAAACTACGCTAGGTTTTCCCAGAAAAACTATTTAAAAGCTAAGCGCAGCAAATAAGTACAAAAACACTGTTATTGAAATAAAAGGTTCTACCTAGTAAGCACTCGAACACGCAAGAAATTACAAAAATAAACTAGTAATTACACAGATAACTGAAAATAAGTCGCTGCTGTTTGTAAAATATGTAAGAAGCAAACGGTGTACTCGCCTTAGTTAAATCACTGTTTCAAGAGGACTGTTTCCTAGAGGTACTGAAATAAACCAAAGTCAAACCACTCTTCAAAAAGGGATCAAGAGATGTTATGGGAAAGTATTGTGCATTCTTAATTCTCCCAGTCATATCTAAAATATCTGAAAAAGTTGCAGTTGCCCAAATCCAAAACTTCATTGCAAAATATGCTCTTATTCTACACAATCAACTTGGTTTTCAACATGGGTAAAACACCATAAAGGCAGTGAACAATTTCGCTGAGAAAGTAAGTACATCATTAGACAAAAGCAATAGGGTGGCAGGAATTTTCTGCAACATTCACAAAGGTGTTTGATTCTGTAAACTATGCATTGCCTTTTTACAAACATTAAAAGTAGGGCATTAGGGAAAGTGCTCTACAATGGCTTAAGTTGTACTTATCAAACAGAAAGCAAAGTTTTAAATGCGGCAAATTATTATTCTGATTAGAAAAATAAATAAATATCTCGAGGTCTTCCACATGGCTCCATACTAGGTCCAGTTCTATTTCTCTTCTATGTTAATGACTTACCATTAAATATCAGCTCCCCATCAGTTCTGTTCATGGATAGTATGATACCTTGGTCTTAGCTAAAAATCAGTATTGGAAAAAATTCTCGAATCTATGACCAGTATCGTAATTACCTCAGAAACTTGGTCTCAGATAAGTGGGTTGAATCTAAACATATCTAACACTCACATGACGCAATTCAAAATCAAACAGTCGAAATGTGAGCAGAGTAAGATTGTTCATAACAACCAAGATATAGAAGAAGCTGATTCAGTCAATTCTTAGGTTTAAATTTGGATAAAAATTTGAGCTGCCAGGATGTTGAGTACCAGTACGTAGCAAACAAATTGAACAACTTTGCATTTGCAGTGCAAATATTATCAACTGCAGCTTACAAGGACACAGAAAAAGTAGCATATACAAACTGCTTTGAATCCGTATAAGGTAGGATATAGCTTTTTGGAATAACTCAACAAACGTAGTGCAGATACTAAAAATAAAGAAAAAAAAAGTAATTTGAAATATCTGTACACTAAATCATATTGAACCATGTTGTCCATGTGTATCTCTCTCTCTCTCTCTCTCTCTCTCTCTCTCTCTCTCTCTCTCTCTCTCACACACACACACACCATTTTGCTTATTCACATGATACCAGAAGCAAAGAAAATTTAGCATCCCACTTACTGCCTCAAACTGTATGCCCAGGGACCTCAATTCATGGGAATGGAAATTTAAAATGAATCAAAAGAGAAGAAGTTAATACAGATGAATTTAGGTCCACGTAAAAGATGAACTGACACTTAAATTTTATTACTCAATGGATGTATTCATGCAGGATGAACTGAAAATATGAGCTGGTTACAGTGTTATTATTTATTTTACTACTATTATTTATTAGTGTAAGAACCATTGTCATTGTATTATAAATTTTTGATATGTCTCCTGTGTACAAACCAAATTGATTGGAAATGTATGTTATGAGATAAATAAACTACAGTTCCACAAATTGTAACAGACTCTTTTAAAGTACAGCACAAGATGACTGTGGAGATATTGATGATTTGTTTTCTGATGGAGAGGATGAACAAATATTACTGAGTGATCATAATAGTGCCTCTGAAATTAAGTACAATGACACAGAGACTTCCTTTGATACTGAAGACAATATGTTTTTTGGTAGGGACAAACAAACAAAATGGATGAAAACTGATGTGTGTATAAAGATATTCCATGTACCAGCAAAAAATATTGTTAAGCTCATTCCAGGCCATAAAATGATAGCACAAGATATTGAAGAGGAACTTGAATCATTCCAGAAAAAAATCAGTATTGATATGATAGATGAAATTGTGCATTTTTACATTCACAGAAAAAGGCAAGGAGAAAACTATTCTAGAGTTAGGAATGCTACATTCAAAGATCTAAATGAAATTTGTGCAGTATTAGGCATTCTGCATTTGACTGGCCTCAAAGTTGTAAATCACACTAATGCGTTTGATCAAATGACAGAACAGGAATATCTGTTTTGAGATCATGCATGAATTACAAGAGATTTATATTGCTTCTTATATGTATTCCCCCCCATGAACCATGGACCTTGCCGTCGGTGGGCAGGCTTGCGTGCCTCAGCGATACAGATGGCTGTACCGTAGGTGCAACCACAATGGAGGGGTATCTGTTGAGAGGCCAGACAAACGTGTGGTTGCTGAAGAGGGGCAGCAGCCTTTTCAGTAGTTGCAGGGGCAACAGTCTGGATGATTGACTGCTCTGGCCTCGTAACATTAACCAAAACGGCCTTGCTGTGCTGGTACTGCGAACGGCTGAAAGCAAGGGGAAACTACAGCCGTAATTTTTCCCGAGGGCATGCAGCTTTACTGTATGGTTAAATGATGATGGTGTCCCCTTGGGTAAAATATTCCGGAGGTAAAATAGTCCCCCATTCAGATCTCCGGGTGGGGACTACTCGAGAGGACGTCATTATCAGGAGAAAGAAAACTGGCGTTCTGCGGATCGGAGCGTGGAATGTCAGATCCCTTAATCAGGCCGGTAGGTTAGAAAACATAAAAAGGGAAGTGGATAGGTTAAAGTTAGATATAGTGGGAATTAGTGAAGTTTGGTGGCGGAGGAACAAGACTTTTGGTCATGTGAATACAGGGTTATAAATAAAAAATCAAATAGGGGTAATGCAGGAGTAGCTTTAATAACTAATAGGAAAATAGGAGTGCGGGTAAGCTACTACAAACAGCATAGTGAACGCATTATTGTGGCCAAGATAGACACGAAGCCCACACCTACTACAATAGTACAAGTTTATATGCCAACTAGCTCTGCAGATGATGAACAAATTGATGAAATGTATGATGAGATAAAAGAAATTATTCAGGTAGTGAAGGGAGACGAAAATTTAATAGTCATGGGTGACTGGAATGCGAGAGTAGGAAAAGGGAGAGAAGGAAACATAGTAGGTGAATATGGATTGGGGGAAAGAAATGAAAGAGGAAGCCATCTGGTAGAATTTTGCACAGAGCACAATTTAACAATAGCTAACACTTGGTTCAAGAATCATAAAAGAAGGTTGTACACATGGAAGAATCCTGGAAATACTAGAAGGTATCAGATAGATTATATAATGGTAAGACAGAGATTTAGGAACCAGGTATTAAATTGTAAGACATTTCCAGGGGCAGATGTGGACTCTGACCACAATCTATTGGTTATGAGCTGTAGATAAAAACTGAAGAAACTGCAAAAAGGTGGGAGTTTAAGGAGATGGGACCTGGATAAACTGAAAGAACCAGAGGTTGTATAGAGTTTCAGGGAGAGTATAAGGGAACAATTTCACAAATGGGGGAAAGAAATACAGTAGAAGAAGAATGGGTAGCTCTAAGGGATGAAGTAGTGAAGGCAGCAGAGGATCACGTAGGTAAAAAGACGAAATATTGAATTTAATTGATGAAAGGAGAAAATATAAAAATGCAGTAAATGAAGCAGGCAAAAAGGAATACAAACGTCTCAAAAATGAGATCGACAGGAAGTGCAAAATGGCTAAGCAGGGATGGGTAGAGGACAAATGTAAGGATGTAGAGGCTTATCTCACTAGGGGTAAGATAGATACTGCCTACAGGAAAATTAAAGAGACCTTTGGCGAAAAGAGAACCACTTGTATGAATATCAAGAGCTCAGATGGAAACCCAGTTCTAAGCAAAGAAGGGAAAGCAGAAAGGTGGAAGGAGTACATAGAGGGTCTATACAAGGGCGACGTACTTGAGGACAATATTCTGGAAATGGAGGAGAATGTAGATGAAGACGAAATGGGAGATACAATACTGCGTGAAGAGTTTGACAGAGCACTGAAAGACCTGAGTTGAAACAAGGCCCCGGGAGTAGACAACATTCCATTAGAACTACTGACGGCCTTGGGAGAGCCAGTCCTGACAAAACTCTACCATTTGGTGAGCAAGATGTATGAGACAGACGAAATACCCTCAGACTTCAAGAAGAATATAATAATTCCAATCCCAAAGAAAGCAGGTGTTGACAGATGTGAAAATTACCGAACAATCAGTTTAATAAGCCACAGCTGCAAAATACTAACGCGAATTCTTTACAGACGAATGGAAAAACTAGTAGAAGCCAACCTTGGGGAAGATCAGTTTGGATTCCGTAGAAATATTGGAACACGTGAGGCAATACTGACCTTACGACTTATCTTAGAAGGAAGAATAAGGAAAGACAAACCTACGTTTCTAGCATTTGTAGACCTAGAGAAAGCTTTTGACAATGTTGACTGGAATACTCTCTTTCAAATTCTAAAGGTGGCAGGGGTAAAATACAGGGAGCGAAAGGCTATTTACAATTTGTACAGAAATCAGATGGCAGTTATAATAGTCGAGGGACATGAAAGGGAAGCAGCGGTTGGGAAGGGAGTGAGACAGGGTTGTAGCCTGTCCCAGATGTTATTCAATCTGTATATTGAGCAAGCAGTGAAGGAAACAAAAGAAAAATTCAGAGTAGGTATTAAAATCCATGGAGAAGACATAAAAACGTTGAGGTTCGCCGATGACATTGTAATTCTGTCAGAGACAGCAAAGGACTTGGAAGAGCAGTTGAACGGAATGGACAGTGTCTTGAAAGGAGGATATAAGATGAACATCAACAAAAGCAAAACGAGGATAATGGAATGTAGTCGAATTAAGTCTGGTGATGCTGAGGGAATTAGATTAGGAAATGAGACACTTAAAGTAGTAAAGGAGTTTTGCTATTTGGGGAGCAAAATAACTGATGATGGTCAAAGTAGAGAGGATATAAAATGTAGACTGGCAATGGCAAGAAAAGCGTTTCTGAAGAAGAGAAATTTGTTAACAACGAGTATAGATTTAAGTGTCAGGAAGTCGTTTCTGAAAGTATTTGTATGGAGTGTAGCCATGTATGGAAGTGAAACATGGACGATAAATAGTTTAGACAAGAAGAGAATAGAAGCTTTCGAAATGTGCTGCTATGCCATCGGTGTTTGCTAAAGTTATCGGGAGGGTTGTATATACGAGGTTACTGGAGCATTTAAATTCACATAATTTGCTGTCAAATGTACAGTTTGGTTTTAGAAATGGCTTAACAACTGAAAATGCTATAGTCTCTTTTCCCTGTGAGGTTTTGGACGGATTAAATAAAAGGTTGCGAACGTTAGGTGTTTTCTTTGATTTAACGAAGGCTTTTGACTGTGTCGACCACAAAATATTACTGCAGAAGTTGGAACATTATTGAGTAAGGGGAGTAGCTTACAATTGGTTCGCCTCTTACTTTAAGAACAGAAAGCAGAAGGTAATTCTCCACAATATTAAGAGTGGTAATGATGTTCAGTCCCAATGGGGCACTGTTAAATGGGGCGTTCCCCAAGGATCGGTGCTGGGGCCACTGCTGTTTCTTATTTATATAAATGATATGCCTTCTAGTATTACAGGTGATTCAAAAATATTTCTGTTTGCTGATGACACCAGCTTGGTAGTGAAGGATCTTGTGTGTAATACAGAAACATTATCAAATAATGTAGTTCATGAAATAAGTTCGTGGCTTGTGGAAAATAATTTGATGCTAAATCACAGTAAGACTCAGTTTTTACAGTTTCTAACTCACAATTCAACAAGAATTGATATTTTAATCAGACAGAATGGGCATGTTATAAGCGAGACGGAACGGTTCAAGTTCCTAGGCGTACGGATAGGTAATAAGCTGTTGTGGAAAGCCCATGTTCAGGATCTTGTTCAGAACCTAAATGCCGCTTTATTTACCATTAGAACAGTATCTGAAATAAGTGACATTTCAACACGAAAAGTAGTCTACTTCGCATATTTTCATACGCTTATGTCATATGGTATTATTTTTTGGGGTAATTCTTTTGATTCAAAAAGGGTATTTTTGGCTCAAAAACGGGCTGTTCGAGCTATGTGTGGTGTAAGTTCGAGAACCTCTTGTCGACCCCTATTCAATAGTCTGGGAATTCTGACATTGCCCTCACAGTATATATTTTCTTTAATGTCATTTGCTGTTAGCAATATTAGCTTATTCCCAAGAGTTAGCAGCTTTCACTCAGTTAATACTAGGCAGAAATCAAATCTGCATGTGGAATGCACTTCCTTGACTCTTGTGCAGAAAGGAGTGCAGTATTCTGCTGCATCCATTTTCAACAAGCTACCACAAGAACTCAAAAATATTAGCAGTAGCGCAAACGCTTTTAAGTCTAAACTGAAGAGTTTCCTCATGGCTCACTCCTTCTATTCTGTCGAGGAGCTCCTGGAAGAGCTAAAAAATTAAGCAAATTCCAGTGTTACATTGTTGATTTTCTTTATTTAAACTAATGACGTGTCACCTGAATATGTTTCTTATATTTCATTTTATCTGTTTCTACAATCGTGTTATAATTTCATGTATTGACTCGTTCCATGACCATGGAGACTTCTCCTTAATGTGGTCCCACGGAACAATAAATAAATAAATAAATAGAAGAATGCTGAGGATTAGATGGGTAGATCACATAACTAATGAGGAAGTATTGAATAGAATTCGGGAGAAGAGGAGTTTGTGGCAGAACTTGACAAGAAGAAGGGACCGGTTGGTAGGACATGTTCTGAGGCATCAAGGGATCACAAATTTAGCATTGGAGGGCAGTGTGGAGGGTAAAAATCATAGAGGGCGACCAAGAGATGAATACACTAAGCAAATTCAGAAGGACGTAGGTTGCAGCAAGTACTGGGAGATGAAGAAGCTTGCACAGGATAGAGTAGCATGGAGAGCTGCATCAAACCAGTCTCAGGACTGAAGACCACAACAACAACATATGTATTAGCTTCAATGATAAAGAAACTAGGGATATGAAACATAAAACAGACAGGTTAGCAGCTATTAGGAGCTTCCTGGATGCATTTGTGAAAAACAGCATGAATAGTTACAATCTTGGAAAATTTGTCACTTGATGAGAAACTAGAAGCATTTAGAGGTTGTTGCAGGTTCATACAATACATTCCCAACAAAACAGGTAAATGTGGCATCAAAATATTTGCTCTGTGAAATGGTAAGTCATTCTGCTCTGGTTTGTTGGAAATGTATTGTGGCAAACAGCCAGAAGGACCATTTCATGTGTTCTAATGCTTTCGGCGACAAGAGAAGCGGCGCAAAACTGGATTGCACCCTTTCTTTTTCTCTTATTACAATTGACTTACTTGAAATGTTCAGCCAATCCTCTTCTCTGGATATGCAGCTGCCTTCATCTCCACAACTTCTTCTCCGAAGAAATAATGCCGGTTAGAGGGATTGGAAAAAACTCTCTCGCTCTCTCTCTCTGTTCTTGAAATAACTAGGCACTCTCATGATACTTTCAGTTAAATTCTACTGTATTTTCATTTCCAGAAATTCAAAAACAGGTCTTGCTTCTTGCAGGTCTAACACCAAGATTAAGAAAAAAAAAATGGTTCAAATGGCTCTGAGCACTATGGGACTCAACATCTTAGGTCATAAGTCCCCTAGAACTTAGAACTATGTAAACCTAACTAACCTAAGGACATCACACACACCCATGCCCGAGGTAGGATTCGAACCTGCGACCGTAGCAGCCCCGCGGTTCCGGACTGCAGCGCCAGAACCGCACGGCCACCGCGGCCGGCACCAAGATTAAGAAAAAGTCTCTAAACAAAACATGTTTCAGTTGTTCGTAACAATTACAATCATTACACCATCAAAGATAAACTCATGCTCGCTCCTTGTACGCCACGTACAGCTTCTATGGTGCGAGCGGCATCGTTCATCTGACGCAGCTCCTGTCCTCTCAGGCCCAACATCCATCCTGCACACACAGACATTTGTTGCGCAGTAAATAAGCTCTCTCTCACACTTATCTTTAAAATATGTTATATTCGAGGCGGCAGCAAGTCGAGTGGCTCCAGAATTTACATGTAAATTCTAGAAGCATTACAGTGTCTAATAAGACATTCAATTTGCGTGTAGACCAACTGAGCTGATAAGATGCACAAATAGAAATGTGACAATAGGTAATTGGTACAGTAGCTATCCACTCTCTCTCTCTCTCTCTCTCTCTCTCTCTCTCTCTCTCTCTCTCTCTGTCTCTCTCTCCTGCAAAACAAAATCACTTGAATAGGAACCCTGAAAAGGATAAAAAGAAATCCCACCTGAGTTTCTGCATATGAAGAACAGAGAAATTGGTTTAGCAGTTTTTGAATACCATAAGGACCTTAGTATGGTATTGTTGGTACCTAAACATAAGAAAGTTGTACTCATGTCCAGAACGTACAATCAAAGAACAATAGATGAGGCCAATTAAGAAACATCACATTACACTAGATTGCAATAAGACAAAGGATGGGGTTGATACTGTTGACCAGATGTACAATAAATACTCAGCAATGTGAGTGACACTGTTGAATGTGGCTGGAATCAATGAGCAGTCATTATTTCAAGCAAATGAAAAGAATGAGAAACATTCATGTCGAGTTTTTGTAAAGAACCTTTGTTTTCAACAAATGAAACCACATCTTATCGAAAGACTTGCAATGTCAAGTTTACCAGCTGATGTTAGTCATTACAAAGTTCAAGAGACACATATAGAAGAGAAACCAATAAAAAAAGTTAGATGTGGAATTTGTGTAACAGCAAAGAATAGCTCTACAGCAATTAGAAGTAGCTCCTGTAAGGATTCTGTGTAACAAATTAGCATTTATGACGTGTATGTAACTATTGTTAAACACCAGCTTAAAAATGTTTGTTGTAATCACTGTATGCTGTAACATACTGCAACAAAATATAAAACAGTAGCAAAAAAGGTGGGAATTTAAGGAGATAGGACCTGGATAAACTGAAAGAATCAGAGGTTGTACAGAGTTTCAGGGAGAGCATAAGGGAACAATTGACAGGAATGGGGGAAAGAAATACAGTAGAAGAAGAATGGGTAGCTCTAAGGGATGAAGTAGTGAAGGCAGCAGAGGATCAAGTAGGTAAAAAGATGAGGGCTAGTAGAAATCCTTGGGTAACAGAAGAAATATTGAATTTAATTGATGAAAGGAGAAAATATAAAAATGCAGTAAATGAAGCAGGCAAAAAGGAATACAAACGTCTCAAAAATGAGATCGACAGGAAGTGCAAAATGGCTAAGCAGGGATGGCTAGAGGACAAATGTAAGGATGTAGACGCTTGTCTCACTAGGGGTAAGATAGATACTGCCTACAGGAAAATTAAAGAGACCTTTGGAGATAAGAGAACCACTTGTATGAACATCAAGAGCTTAGATGGAAACCCAGTTCTAAGCAAAGAAGGGAAAGCAGAAAGGTGGAAGGAGTATATAGAGGGTTATACAAGGGCGATGTACTTGAGAACAATATTATGGAAATGGAAGAGGATGTAGATGAAAATGAAATGGGAGATAAGATACTGCGTGAAGACTTTGACAGAGCACTGAAAGACCTAAGTCGAAACAAGGCCCCCGGAGTAGACAACATTCCATTGGAACTACTGACGGCCTTGGGAGAGCCAGTCCTGACAAAACTCTACCATCTGGTGAGCAAGATGTATGAAACAGGCGAAATACCCTCAGACTTCAAGAAGAATATAATAATTCCAATCCCAAAGAAAGCAGGTGTTGACAGATGTGAGAATTACCGAACAATCAGTTTAATAAGCCACAGCTGCAAAATACTAACACGAATTCTTTACAGACGAATGGAAAAACTAGTAGATGCCGACCTCGGGGAAGATCAGTTTGGATTCCGTAGAAATATTGGAACATGTGACGCAATACTGACCTTACGACTTATCTTAGAAGAAAGATGAAGGAAAGGCAAACCTACATTTCTAGCATTTGTAGACTTAGAGAAAGCTTTTGACAATGTTGACTGGAATACTCTCTTTCAAACTCTAAAGGTGGCAGGGGTAAAGTACAGGGAGCGAAAGGCTATTTACAATTTGTACAGAAACCAGATGGCAGTTATAAGAGTCGAGGGACATGAAAGGCAAGCAGTTGTTGGGAAGGGAGTAAGACAGGGTTGTAGCCTCTCCCCGATGTTATTCAATCTGTTTATTGAGCAAGCAGTAAAGGAAACAAAAGAAAAATTCGGAGTAGGTATTAAAATCCATGGAGAAGAAATAAAAACTTTGAGGTTCGCCGATGACATTGTAATTCTGTCAGACAGCAAAGGACTTGGAAGAGCAGTTGAACGGAATGGACAGTGTCTTGAAGGGAGGATATAAGATGAACATCAACAAAAGCAAAACGAGGATAATGGAACGTAGTCGAATTAAGTCGGGTGATGTTGAGGGTATTAGATTAGGAAATGAGACACTTAAAGTAGTAAAGGAGTTTTGCTATTTGGGGAGCAAAATAACTGATGATGGTCGAAGTAGAGAGGATATAAAATGTAGACTGGCAATGGCAAGGAAAGCATTTCTGAAGAAGAGAAATTTGTTAACATCGAGTATAGATTTAAGTGTCAGGAAGTCTTTTCTGAAAGTATTTGTATGGAGTGTAGCCATGTATGGAAGTGAAACATGGGCGGTAAATAGTTTGGACAAGAAGAGAATAGAAGCTTTCGAAATGTGGTGCTACAGAAGAATGCTGAAGATTAGATGGGTAGATCACATAACTAATGAGGAAGTATTGAATAGGATTGGGGAGAAGAGAAGTTTGTGGCACAACTTGACCAGAAGAAGGGATCAGTTGGTAGGACATGTTCTGAGGCATCAAGGGATCACCAATTTAGTATTGGAGGGCAGCGTGGAGGGTAAAAATCGCAGGGGGAGACCAAGAGATGAATACACTAAGCAGATTCAGAAGGATGTAGGTTGCAGTAGGTACTGGGAGATGAAGAAGCTTGCACAGGATAGAGTAGCATGGGAGCTGCATCAAACCAGTCTCAGGACTGAAGACCACAACAAAAACAGCAAAAAATAGCCACTTGTCATCTACGAGTATGTGTACATAATACACTGCATGCCTGCTCCTATAACGTTAAAGAGCATGCCTGCTCTTGGGTTAAATTATAGGATGCGGCATGGTTCAAAAGGTCCTCTCTGTTTCTGCTTTTTTGAGAAAATCAATGTTGACATCACCACTGATTCTGAAACTGCAATACTTTTATTTACTTTGTTTAGCAATGAATCCTATTTATTTAAGAAAAGTCCAAAATTTCCAGATGGTTGTTGGTAAACTGCAGCAATTTTTCTGGCTGCTATTTCGTAGACCTTTTCGACATTTGTTCCAGTTAAGCCAGGTGGGGTAGTAAATTCTATATTTTCCTTTATGTAAATTGCTACCACACTCTGTTTGCTGTTTTTTTCTGCAACAGTAGGAAGAAAAAATGAATCTATTTATTTTTGTATATTGAATTAATTCAAGGTTAACCCCAATACTGAGATATCCTTTAGTTTACCTGTGAATAGTATGTTAATGTCATTGACCTTGTTACACTTGGATTGTACATTATAGTTAGATTAGGTTAGATTAAGTTTTCATTTGATAGATGAAAAATGAGGTGATTTCTTGGGTGTGGAACATGTCAGAAAGTGTAACATAAAAAACATATAACATTTTACTATAATACACACTTCCCTGATCATTTGTGAGGAGATTGTCAAGATATGTAAATGCAAAGTTATGCGCTTTTAATGAACTTATCATACAAAAAACCTAATCTTGACTGTTGTAACCAAGTGCTGTCAAAATTGAAATCTAAAAGACATTTTGACTTAAGCTAGTGTAACAGTCCTTATTAAGGTATTCATTCACAGAGCAGAAGTTGCCTACCAAAAAGTCTTTCAAATGCTGTTTAAACTGTGCCTTATCTGAAACCAAGTTTTTTATGGTTTCTGGCAATTTACTGAAAATGTGTGTTCCTGAATATTGGACTCCTTTTTTGGTCAATATAAGAGATTTTATGTAGATTGTTATTGTTCCTAATGTTGATACTATGTATTGAGCTACTGACTGGAAATAGAGACCTATAATTTGGAAAATATTTCATTAAGGAATAATTGCACTGAGTAGCAGTTGTTAGAATACCCAATTCCTTGAACAGATTTCTACATGATATTCTTGAACGTAAACCACAAATGAGTCTTATTACATGCTTGTGCAATCTAAAAACGTTTGCTCTGTTTGACAAATTACCTCAGAATATGATCCCATATGACATAATAGAAAGAAAGTAAGCAAAATATGCAAGTTTTTTTTTAGTTATACTTCCTACAGCAATTCTGTGGTATGTCCTTCCCAACAGAATTTATTACTGAGTTGTAATCCCAGAAATTTAATACTGTCAACCTATTCATATGTTATACATATGATGGAAAGAAATCTCTTACAGGTTCTGAACTGTGAAGTTTAATGACAGTGAATTAGCTTTAAACAACTTATTAACACCAGTGAACGTTTGAATAGCAGTCATTTCTAAATCTGTACTGGACTTGCTACTTATTGCAATGTTTGTATTATCTGCAAACAAAACAAACTCATCATTTCACAGTGTAACAGACAATAGGTCATTAATGTAAACAAGAAAAAGCAATGGATGCAAGATGGAACCTTGAGGAACACCACATATAATCAGTTCCCAATTAGATGAAGATGGATTGCTTACTCTACAGGTATCTCAAGTGACACCCTTTGTTTCCTGTTTGTTCTCAAACCATTTAGCAGCATTGACACCATAATATTATAATTTACTTGTGACACCATAATATTCTAGTGACACTATAATATTCTAATTTACTTAAGAGAATGCTGTGATTCACACAATCAGAGGCTTTTGACAGATCACAGAAAATGCCAGTACCCTGTAGATTATCATATAATGAATTAAGTACTTCTTCACTGTACATGTAAATAGCCTTCTATATATTGGAAACCTTAAGGAACCGAACTGTGACTTGGACAGTATAATACCAAGAAGACACTTCAACACAACCTTTTCAAATTTTGAAAAAACTGGCAGAAGTGAAATTGCTCAATAGTTTGACAGTACCTCTTTGTCCCCATTCCTGTTAAGAGGATTAACTTCTGCATATTTTATCCAACCTGAAAATGTTCCGCTGATAAGAGTTATTACACAAGTAATTTAAGACAGAACTCAACTCACATGAACACTCTTTGATTAACTTTGTTGATATGTTATTATAGACACTAGAATACTTTATTTTAAGTATTTTGCAATGGATGCTACTTCTCTGAGAGAAGTGAGTCTTCATTTTTCTGGAGTTATTTGTAGAGACACGTCACATATTCCATTGCACAGTTTACTGAACCTGATAACCCCAAGCTGTCATTAACAGAAACAAAGAACTTGTTTAAGAGGTTTGCAACACTACATGCACTTGGTGCCAATGTTTCATTTATTTTTAAGAGCTATTTGTTTGACTTCCTTTTTGGCCCCACATGCCTCTGTCTTCACTATATTTCATATAGTTTTAATTTTGTTACTTGATGTAATTATCTTTTTCTCATAATAAAGCTCCTTAGATTTCTAAATTAGTTGCTTCAATATTTTGCAGTACTCTTTGTAACGCATTACATTGCTAACACCAGAGTTGTTCCTAGATGATAGATACAGTTTCTTTTTTGTCCCACATATACCTTTGTGGTGCCGATGAGGTCAACACCAGCACCAGCAGGGGGGGGAACCCACTGGTACTTCAGCATATGTGATGTGCTGCTCCCCCCTCCCTCCCCCCTCCATCCTCCTGCCCCCTTCATTATGGTATTTGCTATTAGCCCAGGCAGTTTTCTCTTCCCGTTCCTGTTGAGCTGAAGTCTATGCCTAGTATAGTCCCACCTTCTGATAGAGTCAACATGAACTACACTGATATGAGAACCCATACCTGATCCAAGCAGCCGTTCAATGCTAAATTAGTCTCCCAACAGAAAGCTTTAAATGAGGCCAATCACAGTACCTGAGAACAGATGCAAACCCAATACCATCATGTCTTGTTACTGATTCTATCTTTACCAAGTCGCCCTCGATTGAATAGTTAGGGTCCCTGTACATCATGTTGCCTGCCTCACCCACTATTACCACAGTGTCTTCCTTTGTGGAGTCTTTGCAAAGTGAACCTATATCCTCTATCATCTGATAGTGATAAAGTTTTAGATATGGTTTATTCATGACTTTGTAGTTAAGTGTCATATTTACAACATCATATACACTCCTGGAAATGGAAAAAAGAACACATTGACACTGGTGTGTCAGACCCACCATACTTGCTCCAGACACTGCGAGAGGGCTGTACAAGCAATGATCACACGCACGGCACAGCAGACACACCAGGACCCACGGTGTTGGCCGTCGAATGGCGCTAGCTGCGCAGCATTTGTGCACCGCCGCCGTCAGTGTCAGCCAGTTTGCTGTGGCATACGGAGCTCCATCGCAGTCTTTAACACTGGTAGCATGCCGCGACAGCGTGGACGTGAACCGTATGTGCAGTTGACGGACTTTGAGCGAGGGCGTATAGTGGGCATGCGGGAGGCCGGGTGGACGTACCGCCGAATTGCTCAACACGTGGGGCGTGAGGTCTCCACAGTACATCGATGTTGTCGTCAGTGGTCGGCGGAAGGTGCATGTGCCCGTCGACCTGGGACCGAACCGCAGCGACGCACGGATGCACGCCAAGACCATAGGATCCTACGCAGTGCCGTAGGGGACCGCACCGCCACTTCCCAGCAAATTAGGGACACTGTTGCTCCTGGGGTATCGGCGAGGACCATTCGCAACCGTCTCCATGAAGCTGGGCTACGGTCCCGCACACCGTTAGGCCGTCTTCCGCTCACGCCCCAACATCGTGCAGCCCACCTCCAGTGGTGTCGTGACAGGCGTGAATGGAGGGACGAATGGAGACGTGTCATCTTCAGCGATGAGAGTCGCTTCTGCCTTGGTGCCAATGATGGTCGTATGCGGGTTTGGCGCCGTGCAGGTGAGCGCCACAATCAGGACTGCATACGACCGAGTCACACAGGGCCAACACCCGGCATCATGGTGTGGGGAGCGATCTCCTACACTGGCCGTACACCACTGGTGATCGTCGAGGGGACACTGAATAGTGCACCGTACATCCAAACCGTCATCGAACCCATCGTTCTACCATTCCTAGACCGGCAAGGGAACTTGCTGTTCCAACAGGACAATGCACGTCCGCATGTATCCCGTGCCACCCAACGTGCTCTAGAAGGTGTAAGTCAACTACCCTGGCCAGCAAGATCTCCGGATCTGTCCCCCATTGAGCATGTTTGGGACTGGATGAAGCGGCGTCTCACGTGGTCTGCACGTCCAGCACGAACGCTGGTCCAACTGAGGCGCCAGGTGGAAATGGCATGGCAAGCCGTTCCACAGGACTACATCCAGCATCTCTACGATCGTCTCCATGGGAGAATAGCAGCCTGCATTGCTGCGAAAGGTGGATATACACTGCACTAGTGCCGACATTGTGCATGCTCTGTTGCCTGTGTCTATGTGCCTGTGGTTCTGTCAGTGTGATCATGTGATGTATCTGACCCCAGGAATGTGTCAATAAAGTTTCCCCTTCCTGGGACAATGAATTCACGGTGTTCTTATTTCAATTTCCAGGAGTGTATATTTAGTTTAAATTCAGATTGCCAGTAGTGTTGCATTCTGTTTCTTCTTTTTTGTTCAGTTTACTTTCCTCACTGTTGTCAGTAGGTTGTACAAGAAGCTGATAGATAGTTTTAGTTCTTAAAAGTCTTTCTTTAATTATTTCACTGATGCAATCAGACACAAACCTATTCTTTTCATAGTTTAAGTGCATTCCACACTTGGTGTGCAGGTTATGATGCAGTTTACTTGTATCTAACACATATGTCTGTTGTCTGCCAGCAGTCTGTTACAGGCTTTTTTGCAACAGAATGTACAACTCTATTTTTGACCTTCATGAGTGATACATAACCTGTATGGAAATCATTTTTACTTCTAGTATTGTAGCTGTGAATTTCACAGTTAATCCTAAATTTACTGCTTTTCTATACTACATTTACCATTGGGATGTTTATATATTGATGCATAAGATTCAATATGACCTGGAAGAGCCTTTGGAACATGTTTGGTTATCAACTTTACATAATATACTTACTCCCATGCTTGTGTAAAATAAATGCTTCCTTTGACTAAAGGTTCATTGCTACAATATAGTAGTACTGAGAAAAAGCACACTAGCAACCTCATATGCATGTCAACACAATGAAAAAGATTTCTGTGTGTAAAGTAAGCAGAACTGATCTTTTTGGTTGACTTAAATGATTTACTGGTGCCTTCCCAATTTATTATTTGCGTGGATGCCTAGGAACCTGACACATGGAGCCTCATAATAATAATAATAATAATAATAATAATAATAATATTTATTCAACATCGAATAATCAAATACAATCCCTAGAAATAATACAGTTTCAGGACATCATACAGATTATTCTTCTGAATACGTCAGTTTATAAATTACAAACTAAAGATTTGTTTGTATTAATAAATTTTACATTTTGATGGATTTTACATTTGGTAGTATACAATCACAATATTACAAATATTGTTTTTATCAACATTATATTAGTTGCAGGTTACTTAAAACTATGAGCTTGACATACTTATGAAGCACTTTTCATACAGATATAATACTCGTCTAGGGAATAAAAAGGGTTTTCAATTAGAGTTATTTTTAGCTGATCTTTTAATTTGTTAGTAGGAAGGGTTGTGAGACTTTTTGGTAGGGCATTGGCTAGCTTCAGCCCAGCATGAAGTGCATTTTTTTCATATAAAGCTGTTCTGTGGCTATTTACATGGTATCTGAACTTTTGCCTTGTATCATACTGGTGCAGGTCACAGTTGAAATTCGGATTTATTGTTTTCACAAGCAATATAACTTTCAGTATGTATACACCTATAATGGTAATCACACCTAATTTTGGGAACAGATTCTGACATGATTCTCGAGGTTTGGCACCACAAATAATTCTGATAACTTTTTTCTGTAGTATTAATAATGTACTTAGGTTGGCTTGAGTTGTTGCACCCCATATTTCTACAGCATAGTTTAAGTTTGATGAGAATAGGGCATGATAAGCAGTTTTTAGTACACACATGTCCTTACAATATTTGCTAATCATATTTATAGCAAACACATTCTTCGACAGCTTACATGCTAAGGAATCAATATGCATGTCCCATTTGAGGCTGTCCTGGATTGTAATTCCCAAGAACTTTGTCCATTTTTCCTTTTTTACAATGTCATTTCCTATGGATAATTTCATGTCAAATTCTATTTGTTTCCTTGTGTTAAATTCCATCATTGCAGTCTTTGAAGCACTTACATTTAGATGGCTTTCATTAAAATACTTGACTATTTCATTAGTTACACTGTTGCACTGTACCTCCAGACTCTCATAGTCTTTTTGTTTACACACTATTGATGTGTCATCTGCATACAATATTTTTGATTAGATTAGATTAGATTCGATTCAGTTTTTGTTCCATAGATCCAAAAAATGAGATTATTCTCGTGGGTGTGGAACATGTCAGGAAGTATAAACTAAAAACATAAAACATTTGAATTGAATATTTACTACCCTGATCATTTGTCAGGAGATTGTCAAAATAGGTGAATACAATGCGGTAAACTGGAACAGCTAATATTTACAGAATTAACATGCTGTCAGAATGAAACATTGTTATGCACTATTAATAAATTTATCATACACAAAATACGTAATCTTGACTGTTGTGACCAAGTTTTGTCAAAAGTGAAATCCAACAGACATTTTTACTTAAGCTGGCTTAACAGTCTATGTTAAGATATTCATCTAAAGAGTAGAAGGAGTTGCCTACCAAAAAGTCTTTCAAACTCTGTTTAAATGGTGCTTTTTCTGAAACCAAGTTTTGAATGGTTGCTGGAAATTTATTGAAAAATCTGTGTTCCTGAATATTGGACCTCTTTTTGGACCAAGGTAAGTGATTTTAGGTCTTTATATACAAGGTGTACAACTTTGCTTCTGCCATTTGCCGACAGGTGGTGACAACAGTAAGTAGTGGTCGAAAGAAACAGATCGCAGATGTCAGGCAATTAGCTTGGACCTCAGTCAACATAACCTCATTCAAACATTAGTCAATTTGTGTCTGCATCATAAAGTTGCTATTGATTGAAAACGTCAGTTTACGAGGCTAATTCTTGTCATTTGTGGGAGGTGTTTCTGTTTTGTTTCAATATTAAGAAAACAGAGGCTGAGTCTCATTGAATGCTCTCAAGTATGTATGGTAAGGACGCTATTAGTGAAATAATGTGTTGTGAGTGGTTTTAATGCTTCAAGAACGGTGCTTTTAAAATCGTAGACTAGCATAGTGGTGGAAGAGAGAAAGTTTTTGTGCTGACTGAAGACTCACGTCAAACTCGAGAAGAATTGGCAGACTAGTGATGGTGACACAGCAAGCCATTTCAAAATGTCTCAAGGCTATGGGCATGATTCAGTAAGAAGGAACTTGGGTCTCAAGTGAGCTGGAACCAAGAGACATTGAATGGCATTTATGTGATTGTGAACAGTTGCTTCAGAGGCAAAAACAGAAGGAATTTCTGCATTGCATTGTGACTGTGGACAAAAAATGGGTTCATTATGATAACCATGTAGGGAAGCAGCCTACTCACGCTGTAGTAAATTCACATCAGTTTCCATTGTGTGCCAGCCAGTCTGCTGTAACTAGCTCTGACGTCATAAATGTGGCGCAATACTTTAAAAATCAAGCAAATGACCTAAATCTTTTCTGGCATGTCAGAAGTATTACTAAATTAATGTGTGTTGAATATCAGTTTGATAACTTAAGCCATTTCCGAAATTTGGACGTTTTTCTGTAAAAATCATTGGCGCAACAGAAAAGAGCTAGATACTTCAAAATTTATATTTAGATTCATCTTTCATAATGATTTAATAAAAACTGTACTTTGGATTTCACAAATTAAGATTTTAGTGGAAATTCATGATTTTGTGGTTTTCGTCTCAAAACTGAAGGAAGCAAGATAGATTAAGTAGGCTAATAAATAAGGTTAGGATGTTTAGATTTAAATAGGTTGGAGGTCCGCTATGACTATGAAGGTGTGAAAAGTTTCTTTTGAATACCTATAAAATTATAGCGATAGCGGATCTCAAAAGGGACAGTTCAGAGCTCATCTGCTGCGTGCAGGGCAATTAAATTAATTCTCTCGCCCAAAATATTTAACTTAGCCACGTCAAAATTTTATTATCAATACTTACCTGCGTGCTGAATGCACATTTAAATTCAGAGCTTCATCAGCCATCAGCAAAAGAAGCTATAATTTATTATGTAACTTGAAGTGGTGCGTTACTAGCCCAGCGGCTAGTCGGGAGAGCCGATTTGATCAGGCGTTCCCTTAGCCGTCCGCACCGCGGCTTTATATATAAGAACGTTGCGCGAGGAAGCAAGGCCCCAGTTCTCTCCAGACGCTGAATAACACGCCATCTGTGTCGGGAGCCGCGTCGCGTCGGTATCACTGCTACAAACAGCCTCGGGTGCCGTATTAAGTTACTAGAGATATGCGTAACCATGAAATCATTTCAAGTGATTTTCATTATCTAGCCTCAGTGTGCGTATTGTCGTATTTTCACGTGCCGTCGCGGGACAGACATTCTACCAATTATTTAGCGTGGCGTTTGATGAAATATTCTCATCAAATTATGGCGAGCATTCTTTTTTAACATTTAATTCGGACATTTATAGTTGCATCAGCGCATTAGACTCTGAACTGCTCTGTTAGTTAGGTTGTAGGGATACTTGTGTTTTTTATTTGTGACTTTGAGAATATACTCAACTATTTTGGAAAATCGTTTTTGATTAGAAATCCCGGACAATCTCCTAATTCCTCAGAGCTATAAGCTGCAGCTATAATGGTACTCTCAGATGAAGTGGGCACTAGGAACTCTAATTACAGGCTTCACGTTTTGTTAAATCACTTTCTGGGGGCTAAAAAGGAACTAGAGAGCCAGTGTTGAGAACGGCGAAAGACAGCATTAACAACATTCTAAAAACCAGAAACTGATTCAACAAACAAACTTTTATACAGCAACAACAATAATTTTCAATTTAAAAAGCGCCGCCCCACATATGGTGCATCGGCCGGGAAATCAACTAAGTGAAAGTGATTTTAACTATTCGGATTCGCGAGTGAAATGCGACATGCAGCTGAGTAATAGAACAGTGAAAGTGTTACGTGTGCATGTGGACGACGCAATTGTACAGTTAGGAGAACAATACTGTATATCATTAACATAAATCAAGAAAAGAAGGGGTCCCAAGACAGAACCTTGAGGCACTCCATATTTGATATCAGTAATTTTAGATTTGTAAGACCCACTGTTTGTTTTAAGCAAGACAAATTGTTTTCTATTGCTCATATACGATTTTATTAGCTCATAGCCAGTTCCTCTGATACCTAGGTTCCACAGCTTGTCAAGTAATATGGTGATGTTGACACAATCAAAAGCTTTTTCTAGATCAAGGAACACTCCAGTTACATACTCCTTGTTCTCTATGGCCGTTATTATTTTGTCTATTAATTGTGCTGCAGCTACTGAAGTTGACTTGTTTTTCATAAAGCCATTCTGATTTTCAAATATTAAATTGTGTTGACTCAGGAATGTCAATAGTCTAGCATAAATAACTTTCTCAACTACCTTAGAAAATGCAGGTAAGATTGAGATGGGGCAGTAGTTTTCAATTTTAGATTTATCACCTTTCTTGTGAATCGGGGTTACTTGTGCTGTCTTTAGACTATCTGGGAAACAACCTGATGCAATTACATCATTTACTGCTGTGCCCATGGCATCAGATATGTTGTCTATGCATCTTTTCAGTGTACTGGTAGACAATCCATCATAGCCTGCTGATTTTGTATTTTTTAATGACATTACTATGTTTTTGACTTCCTTGTTATTGGTTGGGGCCAAGTATATGGTTTGTTTGATTGGAGTGCCCCTATATCTATGCTGAAGATTCTTAAAATGGTCATTGACAGATTTTCCAACAGAAGAAAAGTACTCGTTGAAAACATTTGCAATCTGACATTGACATTTCATGATATGCCCTTTATGGTTTATAGTAAAATCACTTGTTGATCTGTCCTTACAATCCCTAAAGCTATTTATTACTTTCCAAACAGCTAAACCTGTGTTAGTAGAGTTTCTTAACATTGTGGCTACATATTTACTTTTAGTTTCTAGTAGAAGATCTTTATAGTAATCCTGATAGTTCTTAAATTCTACCTTTAGTCTATTATTATTGTTATTATTTATCATTGCATATTGGAAAAGTCTAAGTTTCTCTCTTGCTGTTTTTACTTCATGATTTATCCAGTTACTTTTTTGTATCTTTTTGCAGTCATTTACTGTAAAGGTCATTTCTGGACATGAGACATTGAAGCAATAATAAAAATCTGATGAAAACTCACTGAAAGTAATGCTGTTTTTTTTTTCACCCCATTGTAGGCTATTTAGCAAACTGTTGAAATCTTTAACATTGTCATCATTGGTCATTCTTTTTGTCACATATTGTTTCTCTTTTCTATTGACGTGAAGATTTTCAGCTTCTATCAATACCTGTACTGCGTGGTGGTCAGAAATGGCAAACTTCAGAACTGATGCACTGCATGTAAAGTGGGACATGTTAGTTATAATGTTGTCAATGCATGATTTTACACTATTGACCTCTCTAGTGGGCTCATTTATCAGAAATGCTAAGTTAAATTGAGCTAGTATTAGCATTACTTTTTTTAAATACAGAGTCATTGGACAGCAAGTCAATGTTTATATCTCCAGTTAGTATTATGTTAACCCAGCCATTTGTATTGCAGTGTTTACTGTCAATGTCAACAAGCAGGTCATTAAGAACATCAAAGAAACTATCTAGGCTACCAGATGGAGGTCTGTATAGGCCTATAATAATGAAGTTCTCTTTATCCCACTTATAATTAATTGCTGCTAGTTCTATTACACCCTCAATGCTGAAAGCACTTACATCTATTACACTATAATTACTACCACTGGCTGCAAAGATAGCTACACCGCCACCACGTTTCTCTTTTCTAATGAAGGCAGAGCAAAAGATCATGGAAAGTGGCTTACATACACTAATTAGCTCATCTGTGTACCAGTGTTCACTTATAACTAAAACATCAGGGTTGTCAATTGCTGCAATGGTATCCAACTCGTTGTGTTTATTGCCAAGACTTTGAAAGTTCTGCTGAGTTAATTTGAAAGTGAGTTTGGATTGTTGAGCGCTTGATGGACGTGTCACTCTACCAGAACCACTTATACATTTATCCCTAAGAAAGAAATGTCAGTTGACAGAGTGGGTTTGGTTTTTTTCACTGTCCATTGATTCAAGTTGGTCTGTTTCCATGTACTGGGAGCCTGGGAAGAATCAGATTTACCTGGTGTTTTCAGCAGCCATTTGTCCAATGTCGTCTGTCTATACCCATTCCTGCAGTCTTCTTGTGTTGTGGAGCACTCATTCTTTGAATGTGTGTGTTTTGAGTATACGTTGTTCCTAGCATTTACGACGATTTCACAAATAATGGACGCTAAGTGACTTTTTCCGCGTCGATTGAGGTGAAGGCCATGAGTGGTGTAAAGATCTCTACTAAAATGTTGCACGTTAACCATTTGTATATTTGTGTTACGGTTGTAAATTTCTGCATATTGACTGTTCATATATGCTACTGCCCTGTTTACACACGAGAATTGAGGCAAGTCATACCTGTGTGGAATATTGAGAACAATGATGTTTGAGTCATTTAGATGGTTTAGAGCAGATTTTAGGGCATTAACAACATGCAAACCATCATTGTGTGTGACGTCATTTGCACCACCACATATTACAATGAAGTCTTCCTTCATTGTCTTTCGAGAGATATTGTTGAAAGCACTTGGTCAAGACGAGCGCCAGGTTTAATAAAACCTGAAGCATTTACTTCACTGTTTACACTTTTTATTTCGTGTGCAAGGCCTCTAAGATGACTATCACCCATTAAACATACGTTTATTCTTCTTGCTGCATTTGTGGTGTTAGTTAAATTAACTGTCGTCTTGAATGTTGAATTTACCTTGCTTCTGTTTACGAGTGACGGTTTTGGCTGGCGAGGTTCCACATTTTGCTTAATAACAGGCTTTTTTTTGGATGGTGCACGATTTGATCTTTTGTTGGTAGGCCTACCGTTTTTTGGAGCATGGCAGGAGAATTTATTATTAAAGACGACGAAATGATTGCGCTATGGTTAGCGTTACCGGTACACCCAGAATGTGTTGGAAAACTTGAAATGGCGACGGAATCTTCGGTCACTGTGTACACTTTATTTCTGTCGAATTCACTTACGCCCTGCTCGGTGGTTTTTAGTTTTCTATGATCATTTTCAAGACATTTGAGTCTATCAGCTAACACTTTGTTTTCTGCCAAGGATCTGCGCACAATTTCTTGCAACGAATTAATAGTTTCAACTAGTTTTGCTTTATCAGGATGGACTCCACATGTTACACACTTACATTTTGATCTGGATGATTTTTCACTGCGAGTTTTTTGCGTGGCACTAGACTTGAAACTTTGAGAAGCACCTTTGTTGATCATCTTCTTGCCATTGATGCCGGATAACATTTGAAAATTGTTAATGTGACACACTGGTTTTTGTTTGCTAAGACATGACTTGATCTATTCTAGGGGAATGCTTTTAATCCACAACATTTTAGTTTCTGTAGTAGAATTTTATGCTGTACTTTTTCAAAGAAAAATCACAGAAATTGATGACAGAGTAATTTGTCTTGTTTACTTCTGCCAGAACTAAGCGTATGAAATAATACATTGCCTTTCTTACTAGAGAAGGCTTTAGGAAAGCCAGAATGACCAGTTGTTAAAATGCTATTGTCTCTCAAAACATTTTCAGAACAGAGCAAGGTAATGAGGTGGTTCCCTCCCGCCCCCCCCCCCCCCCCCCCCCAATTTGTATGAACAGATGTTACTATTAAGTATATCAAACTTTCAGCAATTACTCATGTACTCATTGACTGATTACTAGGGACAGGAAAATTTCTTGAAAACAGTAACACAAAGTTAGTTTTTAGTAAAATTGGCAATTTTTATGAGATATCGCAAAATTTATAATTTTTCTGTACAAAAATGTTAAAAATCTTAGGATCACAGTTTACTAGTTTTTGTAAGTAATAGTTACTGAATGTTAAACAACATTTTAACTTCTAACTCCTCAAGGTTGAGATTTATGTACACTGAGGTGACAAAAGTCATGGGATAGTAATATGAACAAATACAAATGGCAGTAGTATCACATACACAAGGTACAACAGGGCACTGCATTGGCGCAGCTTTCATCTGTACTCAGGTGATTCATGTGGAAAGGTTTCTGATGTGATTATTGCCTCATGACGGGAATTGACAGACTTTGCACGTGGCATGGAAGTTGGAGCTAGAAACTTGGGACATTCCATTTTGGAAATTGTTAGGGAATTCAATATTCCAAGATCTACAGTGTCAATAGTGTGCCGAGAATACAAAATTTCAGGCATTACTTCTCACCATGGACAACACAGTGGCTGATGGGCTTCACTAATGGCCAAGAGCATTGGCTGTTGTGTAGACTTGTCAGTGTTAATCGACAACCGACACTGCATGAAATAACGACAGAAATCAATGTGAGATGTATGACGAATATATCTGTAATGACAGTGCAGCACAATTTGGAGTTAATGGGCTATGGCAGCAGATGACCAATGCTAGTGCCTTTGTTAACAGCATGACATCACCTGTAGTGTCTCTCCTGGGCTCATGACTGTATCATTTGTGCCCTAGATGACTGGAAGACGCTGGTCAAATGAGTCAGTAGGTAAGAGCTGATGGTAGGGTTTGAGTGTGGCACAGACCCCGTGAAGTCATGGACCCAAGTCACTGTGCAGGCTACTGGTGGTTCCTTAATGGTGTCAGCTGAGTTTACATGGAATAGACTGGGTCCTCTGGTCCAGTTGAAACAATGGTTATGTTCAGCTACTTGGAGACAATATGCAGCCATTCATGGACTTCATATTCCCAAACAACAATGGAATTTTTACAAATGGCAATGGAACACATCACCAGGCTACAATTTTTCACAATTGGTTTGAAAAACATTGTGGACAATTAGAGCAAATGGTTTGGCCACCCAACATGAATCCAATCAAACATTTCTGGGTTGTACAAAATCCTGCACCAGCAACACTTTTGCAATTATGGATGGCTATAGAGGAAGCATGGTTTAGTATTTCTGCAGGAGATGTCCAACAATGTGTTGAGTCCATGCCATGTGAGTTGCTGCACTGTACCTGGCAAAATGAGGGCTGACATGATATTACGAGGCATCTCATGACTTTTGTGACTTCATTGCATAATCCTAAACTGATGGTTTATTTCACGCAGAATGAACTTTGATGTGATGAAGAAAGTAGCACCACAATTACAAAAATAACTCAGAATTCGGCCAAAAAGGGCCAAATTTGGCAAAAAAAATTTTCAATTTGTCCAGAAAACACCGAATTTGACAAGAAAACCAAATTTGGCAAAATTATCAACACCAAATTTGGTTAAAAATACTGTAACAACAAATTAGGCAAAAAGTAACATTGAATTTGGTAAAATTAATAACACTGATTTTAAATGAACAATACTGAATTTTATTAAAAAATATCATAATATGAAATTTGATAAAAAAGTAACATGAAATTTGACAAAAATACTGTTACGCATGTGGCAAAAAGTCACCAAATTTAGCAAAAGCTTATGCTTTATTTGGTAGAAACAACACCAACTTTTGCACAAAGTGATATCAAACATGGCAAAAAAGATGCTTATTTGAAAAAAAATAAATAAATAAAAAAGAAAAAACTGAATCCGGCAAAAAATACTGAATTTGGCGAAAAATCACCACATTTGGCAGAAAGTAATACTGTATTTGGAAAAAACAACACTGCAGAAAATGACACCAGTTGCAAAAAAAAAAAAGACACCAGTCGGGGGGGGGGGGGGGGGGGGAACCCACCTAATGTGACAAATAAATAATAACAAATTTAGCAAAATGTATTAACTAATTTGCAGAAATAACAATGAATCTGCCAAAAAATAACACTGAAAAGTAAAATGATTTTTTCCCACCCCTATTGATTACTGATTTATCTCAAGGGAGGGTGCTACAGGTCAGCTAAAGATTTTAGTATTTCCATTGGAACACTTATAATTAAAAGAGTTGCTGTTTCTCAGTGATCCAACGAATTTTGTGACCTCTTTAACAGTACATTTGACAATAATGATGCCTGGATTGGGAGTATGTGATGCCTGTCAAATCTAATCAATCTGCTTTTGTTGACTCATTTTTGTCCTTGACTTCCAACTGCTGTTGGGAAGAACTCAATTTTCTTAGTGGCCAGTGATCGGAATCTACCGTCATATGTCTCACAGCCCACTGTCATGACAGTGTTAAATACACTCCTGGAAATGGAAAAAAGAACACATTGACACTGGTGTGTCAGACCCACCATACTTGCTCCGGACACTGCAAGAGGGCTGTACAAGCAATGATCACACGCACGGCACAGCGGACACACCAGGAACCACGGTGTTGGCCGTCAAATGGCGCTAGCTGCGCAGCATTTGTGCACCGCCGCCGTCAGTGTCAGCCAGTTTGCCGTGGCATACGGAGCTCCATCACAGTCTTTAACACTGGTAGCATGCCGCGACAGCGTGGACGTGAACCGTATGTGCAGTTGACGGACTTTGAGCGAGGGCGTATAGTGGGCATGCGGGAGGCCGGGTGGACGTACCGCCGAATTGCTCAACACGTGGGGCGTGAGGTCTCCACAGTACATCGATGTTGTCGCCAGTGGTCGGCGGAAGGTGCACGTGCCAGTCGACCTGGGACCGGACCGCAGCGACGCACAGATGCACGCCAAGACCGTAGGATCCTACGCAGTGCCGTAGGGGACCGCACCGCCACTTCCCAGCAAATTAGGGACACTGTTGCTCCTGGGGTATCGGCGAGGACCATTCGCAACCGTCTCCATGAAGCTGGGCTACGGTCCCGCACACCGTTAGGCCGTCTTCCGCTCACGCCCCAACATCGTGCAGCCCGCCTCCAGTGGTGTCGCGACAGGCATGAATGGAGGGACGAATGGAGACGTGTCTTCTTCAGCCATGAGAGTCGCTTCTGCCTTGGTGCCAATGATGGTCGTATGCGTGTTTGGCGCCATGCAGGTGAGCGCCACAATCAGGACTGCATACGACCGAGGCACACAGGGCCAACACCCGGCATCATGGTGTGGGGAGCGATCTCCTACACTGGCCGTACACCACTGGTGATCGTCGAGGGGACACTGAATAGTGCACCGTACATCCAAACCGTCATCGAACCCATCGTTCTACCATTCCTAGACCGGCAAGGGAACTTGCTGTTCCAACAGGACAATGCACGTCCGCATGTATCCCGTGCCACCCAACGTGCTCTAGAAGGTGTAAGTCAACTACCCTGGCCAGCAAGATCTCCGGATCTGTCCCCCATTGAGCATGTTTGGGTCTGGATGAAGCGTCGTCTCACGCGGTCTGCACGTCCAGCACGAACGCTGGTCCAACTGAGGCGCCAGGTGGAAATGGCATGGCAAGCCGTTCCACAGGACTACATCCAGCATCTCTACAATCGTCTCCATGGGAGAATAGCAGCCTGCATTGCTGCGAAAGGTGGATATACACTGTACTAGTGCCGACATTGTGCATGCTCTGTTGCCTGTGTCTATGTGCCTGTGGTTCTGTCAGTGTGATCATGTGATGTATCTGACCCCAGGAATGTGTCAATAAAGTTTCCCCTTCCTGGGACAATGAATTCACGGTGTTCTTATTTCAATTTCCAGGAGTGTATAATTTGCATTAATAAGTTTATTTGTTTCATGCCTAATAATGCTCCAAGCTTAATTTGCTTTGTTCTGGGTATTTTGAATTTTTTGTTGGTAGTTTGTGGTTTTTAGTCTTTAATGACTAGTGAAGAACTTTAAAATATTACTTGGTGCACTAAATAAAGGTGTCTCTTCTGACAAAGATAACGTGGTCCCAGATGTCAGCAATCTTCTTTTTCTTCTCTCTATTTTGTCTCCACTGCAACTGTCCCTGACTTGTAAAATAGAACAAGTTCCACATCTGGAAACTTTTTCAAACATCCTAACTTGTTAATCTGCCAATTTCAAGGGAAAAAACAAGATTTTATGTTAGGAAATTATTTATATTTGTAATCACTGTAAACAGTTACTCACTCAGAATACAAATTGTTAATGAACTGTATGGAAGTATTTTAGTTCCACATTATTAAACTAAAGAAAGGAAAATAAAATAAAATAAAAATGAATCTGCAGAAACAGCAGATTTAAACTGCACAACAGTATGCCAGCTAAACAATTTTTCTAATTGTAAATGAAAAGGTGGGTAATCAGCAGTTGGGGATTACAGGTGACTTGTATCACATACAGTAAGTGGTTGCACAGGAGTAAAGCATGGTGAGGAATTAAAAAGAGATACATCTGATATATGCAGAAGTTATGTGTATGAAACCTTACCTTCATCCTCAGGGAACTAAAAGCAGATTTCTTTGACTAAAAATTAGTGCCAATGTTAAAGCCCTGATTATGCAGTGTGTGAATTAGTGAACAGTTGTTTAGACCACAGGTAAGTATACTTGATATGTAAACTAGGGAACTGGATCACAAACGCTGCTAACAGTTCACTCATTTGGATGTTGCACATTGTGGTATTAACAGAAGACAACATGGTTCAGGTTAACACTAGGCACTACCATATTCATGAAAGTTAGTATCATATGGTACTGATCAGTGCTTTAGTGGATTTGGTATATGATATTAGAGGAACTTTTAATGAGTTGTCAGGCCACAGTGTTACATAAAGACACACAGATACTTTGATTATAATGTAAGTGGCTGGTAAAGAAGATGAATTGGTCTGCGTTTGGATACTAGTCTAGAAAGTGAAAGTCATTGAAAGTTATAAATGCAAACTGTTTTGGGATGTCTGATGAGGTGGAAAATTTAATTACTAAATAATACTGGAGGTACGAGAATAGTATTTAAAACCTCTCACAAATTTATAGAGAATATGAGTTCTGTATTGAAACTATATTGTACTGAAATTGTCCAACACAACCTTTCCTTTTGTATATGAACTTTGTTTTACAATAAACTATTGTGTAGTAATTGTAGAATATGAAGAACCATTCCTTCAGGGCATTCATTTTCTCCTAGTGTATATTTTGTAATAAATTTGTGTAACTAATTTTTGTATGGTACATTTCATATCATGAGTTTGACCATCAACATAAGCTATTGAACATAAATGAAAAATGTAAGTGTTCATTTCCACAAAATCATAAATCTCCATAAGTTCTTCATTGATTGCTTTGAAATTTTTACACAGCATTGAATTAAAATATGTGCCTGTTTTATACATGTATTAAAGTGCCACAAATAATATATACTGAAGAGCCAAAGAAACTGGTACACCTGCCTAATATTGTGTAGGGCTCCTGTGAGGATGCAGAAGTGCCGCAACATGACATGGCATGGACTCGACTAATGTCTGAAGTAGTGCTGGAGGGAACTGAGACCATGAATCCTGCAGGGCTGTCCATAAATCCGTAAGAGTCTGAGGGCATGGAGATCTCTTCTGAGCAGCTTGTTGCAAGGTGTCCCATATATGCTCAATAATGTTCGTGTCTGGGGAGTTTGGTGGCCAGCAGAAGTGTTTAAACTCAGAAGAGTGCTCGTGGAGCTACTCTGTAGCAGTTATGGATGTGTGAGGTGCTGCATTGTCCTGCTGGAATTGCCCATGTCTGTAGGAAACCACAATGGACATGAATGGATGCAGGTGATCAGACACGATACCTTTCAGACATGTATCTACACATATCAGGGATCCCATATTACTTCAACTGCACATGCACCACACCATTATAGAGCCTCCATCAGCTTGAAGAGTCCCCTGATGGACATGCAGGGTCCATGGATTCATGAGGTTGTCTCCATACCTGTACATGTCTATCCCCTCGATACAATTTGAAATAGACTCGTCTGACCAGGCAACATGTTTCCAGTCACCAACAGTCCAATGTCGGTGTTGATGGGCCCAGGTGAGGTATAAAGCTTTGTGTCATGTGGTCATCAAGGGTACACAAGTGGGCCTTTGGGTTCGAAAGCCCATATTGATAATGTTTCATTGAATGGTTCACATGCTGACACTTATTGATGGCCCAGCATTGAAATCTGCAGCAATCTGCATAAGGGTTGCACTTCTGTCATGTTGAACGATTCTCTTCAGTTGTCATTGGTCATGTTCTTGCAGGATCTTTTTCTGGCCACAGCAATGTCAGAGATTTTATGTTTTACCAGATTCCTGATATTCACGGTACATTCATGAAATGGTCATCTGGGAAAATCCCCACTTGAATATTACCTTGGAGATGCTGTGTCACATTGCTCATGCACCAACTAATACACCAGGTTCAGACTCACTTAAATCTTGATAACTTGCCATTGTAGCAACAGTAACCGATCTAACAACCACACCAGACACTTGTTGTCGTCTATATGCATTGCTGACCGTAGCACCGTATTCTGCCTGTTTACATATCTGTGTATTTGAATACTCATGCCTATACCCATTTCTTTTGTGCTTCAGTGTATAAATATATATGTAATAATTGTATGGCAAATCAATAAAAATGTAAATGTTCTCATGTACAAAACCATAAATCTCTAAAAGTTATTCACCGATTACTTTGAAATTTTGAAACAACATTGTATTTGAAATAGAGGGAAACATTACACGTGGGAAAAATATATCTAAAATACAAAGATGATGTAACTTACCAAATGAAAGCATTGGTATGTTGATAGAGACACTAACAAACACAAACACACACACAAAATTCAAGCTTTTGCAACCCATGGTTGCTTCATCAGGAAAGAGGGAAGGAGAGGGAAAGACAAAGGATGTGGGTTTTAAGGGAGAGGGTAAGGAGTCATTCCAATCCCGGGAGCGGAAAGACTTACCTTAGGGGGAAAAAAGGACAGGTATACACTCGCACACACACACATATCCATCCGCACATATACAGACACAAGCATACATATGTAAAGGCCTACATACCTGTCCCTTTTTCCCCCTAAGGTAAATCTTTCCGCTCCCGGGATTGGAATGACTCCTTACCCTCTCCCTTAAAACCCACATCCTTTCGTCTTTCCCTCTTTCCTGATGAAGCAACCGTGGGTTGCGAAAGCTTGAAATTTGTGTGTGTGTTTGTTATTGTTTCTATCAACGTACCAACGCTTTTGTTTGGTGAGTTACATTCCGGGAGTGGAAACACTTACCGTAGGGGGAAAAAGGGACAGGTATACACTCGCACATACACATGTCCATCCGCACAAAACAGATACAAGCAGACATTTGTAAAGGCAAAGCGTTTGGGTAGAGACGTCAGTCGAGGCGGACGTACAGAGGCAAAGATGTTATTGAATCACAGGTGAGGTATGAGTGGAGGCAACTTGAAATTAGCGGAGGTTGAGGCCTGGTGGGTAACAGGAAGAGAGGATATATTGAAGGGTAAGTTCCCATCTCTGGAGTTCTGATAGGTTGGTGTCAGTGGGAAGTATCCAGATAACGAGGATCATGTAACACTGTGCCAAGATGTGCTGGCCGTGCACCAAGGCATGTTTAGCCACAGGGTGATCCTCATTACCAACAAACACTGTCTGCCTGTGTCCGTTCATGCAAATGGACAGTTTGTTGCTGGTCATTCCCACATAGAAAGCTTCACAGTCTAGGCAGCTCAGTTGGTAAATCACGTGGGTGCTGTCACACGTGGCTCTGCCTTTGATAGTGTACACCTTCCAGGTTACAGGACTGGAGAAGGTGGTGGTGGGACGGTGCATGGGACAGGTTTTACACTGGGGGCGGTTGCAAGGGTAGGAGCCAGAGGGTAGGGAAGGTGGTTTGGGGATTTCATAGGGATGAACCAAGAGGTTACATAGGTTAGGTGGACAGAGGAAAGACACTCTTGGTGGAGTGGGGAGGATTTCGTGAAGGATGGATCTCATTTCAGGGCAGGATTTGAGGAAGTTGTATCGCTGCTAGAAAGCCACATTCAGAGTCTGATCCAGTCCCGGAAAGTATCCTGTCACAAGTGGGGCACTTTTGGGATTCTTCTGTGGGAGGTTCTGGGTTTGGGGGGATGAGGAAGTGGCTCTGGTTATTTGCTTCTGTACCAGGTCGGGATGGTAGTTGCGGGATGCGAAAGCTGTTTTCAGGTTGTTGGTGTAATGGTTCAGGGATTCAGGACTGGAGCAGATTCGTTTGCCACGAAGACCTAGGCTGTAGGGAAGGGACCGTTTGATATGGAATGGGTGGCAGCTGTCATAATGGAGGTACTGTTGCTTGTTGGTGGGTTTGATGTGGGCGGATGTGTGAAGCTGGCCATTGGACAGATGGAGCTTGAAATTTGTGTGTGTGTTTGTGTTTGTTATTATTTCTATCAATGTACCAATTTTTGTTGCATGATGTTTCAGTAGATGTATAGAAACACGCTTGTATTTGAATGCAACATTGTGTCAAAATTTCAAAAGAATTGATGAAGTTTTGAGGATTTAAGAGAATATGAGATTGTGCTTCAGTAGTCATATAAAAACATGTGTGTATTCAAATGCAATGTTGTTTGAAAATTTCAAAGCACTTGATTGAGAACTTTTGGAGATTTACAATTTTGTACAGATGAACATTTACACCCATATAAATAAAAATGTAGATATTCATGTGTTCAGAATGTTAAATCTCTGAAAGTTCTTCACTGATTGCTCCAAAATTATGACACAATGTTGTATTCTAATATGCGGATGTTTTTATATACCTGTTTTTTAAAATATATATTATATATAAATAAATATGTAATATGCAGAGAGAAGATGTTGTTGCCAAAACTCCCAAAAAGTTCTTGACCAATTTATTTTAAATACATTTTTACATAATACTCTAATGAACATTCAGATGGATGTAGGTATTAGTGAAACATTGTTGTCAACCAGGAAAGTTGTATTTATGTGTTACTGGTTTATATGTTGCATAATCTGAATATGCAAAAACAATGAACAAGGCCCAAGGCTAGAGAGAAGAGGCAAGAAGGAGATGGATGCAGGGGTGGGAGGATAGAAAGTGGAAAGAAGGTGATGGACAGAGAGAGGGGGAGGAGGAGACAAAGAAAGTAGGAGAAGAGAAGATGGAAACAGAAAAGGGGGAAGAGGAGATTGATGGAATTTGGGGGTGGGGGAGAAGGAGATTAGGATATATACCCAATTACCATGCATTTTAGAAATGTATGCTAACAGTTTTCTTTCTTTTCCATTTAACCAGACTGAGTCACAGCAACATATGACTGGGAGTAATGATATGTTTTCTGTTCATGTGCACAGCCTGATTCAATTTACGTAAGGCATAGAAAGTTGAACATCACTGTTTCAATAATAAAAAATAATGAAATTTCACTGTCATACGTTTCTTTATTGCATTTGCTCTAAAAATGGTTTTATTCCAGCATAATTTAGTATGTATTTGAAGATCTTCTCTTTAGATGACTTCCATTAAGCTTTTAGTAGAATCTTTTTTTCAGAATGTCACACATTTTATACTGGTCATGAGGGTCTGTGAGTGAAAAAATCATGTATGGAAAGGTTTCATATGTTCCTGTGACTACTTTGGTTATATTCTACTGCACTACTCAGATTTTTTCCTTGTAATTTTCCAGCATTTCAGTAATATGTTACTAAATAATGTTTTGATTAACATAACCCATTTTGTCAATAACTTTTTATTATCTTAGTTAAATTGTCATACAATACTTCTTTGGCATTGTCAGAAATAAGGAAGTCAACATGAGTGAACTTTTTATCTGGCACTTCAAGTAGTCCAATGCGCAGAGGAAGTGCACCAAATAACCTCTCGGCCTCCTATAGGACAACAAAAGTCTAGATTATCAACAATAATATTAACAGTATTATTATTCAAATACAGTCATAAATTTTGACACATATTATTGAAATTCTCTGACACATATTATTGAAATTCTCCAGAAATAGAATCTTCAAAAATTTAATGTTCAGTGTAATGAGCTTCAGATCATAGAGACAGAAAATGTTTCGAGTTCTGTGCAGATTCTTAAAAGGAAACTGAGTTCTAAGTCTGTTACACAGGCCTCACTGAATTAGCACAGTCATTATGAACTGTGGTATTATTAGTCTCATGATGTACATTTATGAATAATTTGATTTGAGATAGATCAAAAATTCGTGATAAAAGTTTATTACTATCAAAGTAAGTAAGTACTAGCAACAGTAATGGAGTCTGTTATGGAAAACAGTTAATTGATTAGTATGATACTAATTTAACATCTTGTTCAACTTCTTCTGAATGGGTTTTTCTACTGAATATTAGCATTTATCTCACAAAATTTCAGGTAGCATTCTGTTTAAAGGATATAATTTCATACTGAGTATGTTTCTGTCTATTATGCAGGGTGTTCCAAAATACATGGCAATATTTCAGGGTGAGGTTCAGCACATGGAGAAGATAAAAAATGTCATATGAACGTGGGTCGAGAAACGGATATTTATTGAGATGTCAGACATGGGCAACAGTTATCACGTACATTACTAACACTCCCTGTGAACTCACCCTAGCTGCCCCACAGCCCTGTATGACAATAGTGTAATGTGACTGTGATCTCCACGGACTGTGGCCAGGCTGGAATTACTGTGCTTTGGGGCAGGCCCTACAGACTGCTTTGGCAGACAATATGGTACAATCCTATTTGTACATGCACTACTGCTGCTCTCATATGTTGTGTTTCTCCAGGCAAGGTTATGCACTACCGTAATGTTGCACTGTGACTGACTTCTGATTCTCCTTTCTTTATGTATTGTTTTAGACCACAGGTGGGCAACCAGCAACCGGCAGCCTGCAGGCTGGATCCAATCCATGATTGATTTCAATCCCGCCCATGGATAACATCCGTGGGAGAGGACAAGATGCTCACACTCTACTCCACCTGAGACACATTTTTGTGTATTCCTGACAATGCTTGGGTAAGCTCGATGCACATTTGCAGCTCATGATGCAGACCAGTGAAAGTCTTGCTAGTGATTTTTGTTCATGGTGTAGATGTGGAATTCAAAACAATGAAAGAATGATTAGCATTACAGCCATTAAAAGGAACCAATACTGGTGAAAATGTTTTTCACAAAGTTGAAAATTGGATGCTGGATGCACACGCATTGTCTGAACTCTTACGGGACTTGGTATGATTGTCTGCCCCGAGTGTAATGGGCAGGGGCACTATGAATGTAATGTGTGGACATTAAGTTAGGAATGTGAGTCTCACGGGGAGCATGCAAGGGATAATCCCTGCAGTCACATTATCCTCTGTGACCCCAGTGGCTCAGATGGATAGAGCATCTGCATTTGTAAGCAGGAGATCCCGGGTTTGAGTCCCAGTCAGGGCACACATTTTCAACTGTCCCCATTGATGTATATCAACTCCTGCCAACAGCTTAGGGTATTGATTTAATTACAATTTCATTCTAAGAGAGCTGCATGGTCACCGACGGTATCTGTTCTTTCGGACATGTCCAAAAGGACAGATACCATCTTCATATAGTTAAGGCTAGCCAGCTTTTAACCTTCTTCTTCTGTGCGGGATGCACATGCATTGCTCAAACTCTTACGGGACTCAGTAAGATTGTCTGCTGCGAGTAATGAGCGTAACGGGCAGGGACACTACGAATGTTGTGTGTGGACATTAAGTTGGGAATGTGGATCTCACCGGGAGCGTGCAAGGGATAAATCTCTGCAGTCGCACTATCCTCTCTGCCCTCGGTGGCTCAGATGGATAGAGCATCTGCCATGTAAGCAGGAGATCCTGGGTTCGAGTCCCGGTCGGGGCACACATTATCAACTATCCCTGTTGATGTATATCAATGCCTGTTGACAGCTTAGGGTCTTGATTTAATTATCATTTCACATGAAGCTTCTGTTTACTGTATGTGCTTGTTCACTAATCATTTATGCTTCTGTCCAGCTTTCCAACAATGGCAGCTATTGTGCCACTCTGTAGCCCACCTCTACTTACCATTATGTACACAACAATACCAATATAAGAAAACTGTGCAGTGACTGCAGCAGAGCTACTGCATGACATGGCTGTTTGCATAGGTGTCTCAGCCTCTGATGGGGTAGAATGAGCCTGTGATAGGGCTGGAATATGAACTGCTGGGTGGGTGGATTGGGCAGGTCTTGCATCTGGATCTTCCACAGGGAAGGATCTTAGGTGAGATGTCCCTCAGTTCAGGGCATGATGATAGATAATCAAAGCCCTGATGAAGGATGTGGTTCAGTTGTTTCTGTCCAGAGGCGTATTGGGTGATGAAGGGGTCACTTCTTTGTAGCTGATTCTTGGGAGTGGTGGGAGGATTTGAGGTATGTGAGCATATGGCATGGGAAATCTGTTTGTCAACTATGTCTGGGGGTAGCACTTGTCTGTGAAGGTCTTTGTGAGACTTCCAGCATACCAGGCAAAGGAGTTCTTGAGTCTGGAGATACGCTGTCCTGGGTAGCCAGGCTGAATGGGAGAGATTTTTTGGTGTCAAAGGGGTGGCAGCTGTCAAAATGCAGGTGCTGTTGGTGGTGATGCATTTAATGTGGACAGAGCTGTGGTTGGAGCCATCAGAGAGGATAAGATCAATGTCCAAGAAAGTGGGACACCTGTTGAGGACAACTAGGTGAAGCAGATGGGAGAGAAGGTGTTGAGATTGTGAAGGAATGAGGAAAGCTTGTCTTGACACTGAGTCCAGATCGCGAAGATATCATCAGACTGGTATAGGAGGGTCCACGGAAGTGCCAATGGCTGTGTCACAGATTTTGTATGTATATGTTCCCTTCAAAGGACGAGTAGTTGTGTGTTAAGATAAAGCTTGTAAGCTGTATGAGGAATTATGTAGTAACCAGACTTAAAATCCACTAGCTAGACTCAGAGTCAAGACAACATTTCCTCATTCCTTCACAACCTCAACAACTCTCCCATCCACTTCATCTTGTTCTTCTCAACCCAGCCTGCCACTTTCCTGCACATTGACTTTCTCCTCTCTGATGGCTCCATCCACACCTCTGTCCAAATTAAATGCACCATCTACCAACAGTTAATGCATTTCAAAGGTGCCATCCTTTCCACACCAAAAAATCCTTCCCATACATCTGGCCACCCAAGACAGCATATCTGCAGTGACAAGAACTCCCTTGCCCCATATGCTGAAGGTATCACAATGGCTTTCACAGACAAGAACTATCTCCCAGACCTTGTCCACAAAAAAATTTCCTATTCCATATCTCTACACACTCCCAGTTCTCCCACCAACCCCCAGGAACAAGCTAGAAAGAGTGCCTGTCCCCCTTCATCAGCCAATACCACCCCAGGCTAGAACAGTTGAACCACAACCTTCATCAGGGCTGTAATTGTATATCGTCATTCCCTGAAATGAGAGACATCCAACCCAAGAGCCTTCCCATAATTATACATCATCATGCCCTGCAATGAAGGACACCCTACCCAAGACCCTTCCCATCCCTTCCAGAGTGGTGTTCCATTGCTCACTCCACTCCACGACATCCTAGTCCATCCCTATATCACTCCCAATACCAGCCCATAGCCAAAGGAATCACATCTTTGCAGAAGATCCAATTGCAAAACCTGCCCAGTCCACCCACCCAGCACTTCTTATTCCAATCCTGTCACAGTCTTTTCCTACCTCATCAGAGGCTGGGCCTGTGAAATCAGCATATCACACATAAGCTCTGCTGCAACCATTGCACAGTTTTTATAGTGGTATGACTACCAACCAGCTGTCTACCAGGGTGACTGGCCACTGCCAAACTTGTGGCCAAGAGCTAAGTGGACCACCCTATGGCACAACATGTAGCTGAACATAGCATGCTTGATTTCAATGGCTGCTTCAAAATGCATGCATCTTGAGCCTCTCCTCCACCAACACCTTTTCTGAACTGCACAGGTGGAAGTTATAATTAGAACACATTCTCTGCATACAAAATTATCCTGGCCTCAACCTATGATAACATACTGTACCCACAACCTCGTCCCAACAGTTTCTGCCCCCTCCATCCTATAACCTCCTCTCAGTTCATGTTGCCTCACCCTCATTATGTGCCACTCTCTGCCAATGCACCTGCCAGTCTTTTCCTCTCTCTGCTCTTCTCCTTTTCCACTCTCCATTTTCCCACCCCCTCCCTCCCCCACAGCCTTCCAATATTGCATCTGGCAGCCTTGTCTTGCTGCCTTCAAGTCCCTGCACTTTCCACGAGACAGCTCACATCTCTCCTACAACCAATACTCTGCTAGCCTTCCCCCTTCCCCACCCCACTTCATGGCTGCTTCCATTCAATGGAACAGTTGCAGTCTGGCCAGAGCATCAGGAGATAGTGGTCAGGTGTGCATGACATGTGGCTGCTTGTGAGAATGTGTATGAGTTTTTCTTTTTTTTTTCTGAAGAAGACTTTGCCCAAGAGGTTATTGTGTAACAGCCTTTTTGTTGTGCCTCTCCGCAACTCAGTGTGTCATCTTTATCATGAATAGCAGTCTATACTTTTCATAGTTGTTGATATTCCATCCTGGAATTTGCATTGTTTCACACTCAGATAATTTTTGCGTAGAGTGGCTGATGAAGTATGTTTTTAATTTAAGTTGGGTTTGTAGGGATTCACAATTTCTTGCTTTATCAAACAATGGGATGACTCCCCTCCCCTACACACTTAGATACGTACACACACAGCAATTTTTTGTGTGTGTGTGTGTGTGTGTGTGTGTGTGTGTGTGTGTGTGTGTGTGTGTGTGTGTGTGTGTGTGTGTGTGTGTTTTCATTAGCTCATGAAGAACGTTGTCTGACAGTTTATCCAACACTCTAATTTGAAATGTGCATGTCTGCTGCTTAATTTATTGTGTTATGTGAGATGAGAGGTTGTTGAATAACTTTACAGCAAAGCACACAACTCCATTCTGAATTTCAGTAGCCTGTATTCCTCAAAATACGGGAACTATTATAAACTTTTCCATCTCACAGAACTTAGAAAACTAGTTCATTTCCTCATCCCCTTTTACAGTATTTAATAATCCTGCAGCAGCGGAATAACTTGATGAGGAATGAAATCCACTCAACTGTTACAAATAACTCAGGAATGTCACACTACAACCATTTAATAAAATAAAATAAGACAAAATTGGTTTAAAATATTGTGTTTTCAGCATTGTAAGTAGACACATCATCATGTTGCAATAGCAGACATCCGGACATTGAGGTGACGTGACATTATGGGCACACATCTGTTGTAATTAGCTACACCTGTGACAAAAAAGGGGCACCCATGTCCTTCGTGATACTGTAGTGCATAAAATAATCCATGTACAGTCTTGTTGGGCAGTAACACTGCAAGCATAGGTGTTGTGACTCGCCGATCTTTCAAAGTGCCGCCACGCAGTTATGCGCGTCCTCTACATGCAGCGCTGTCTGCCAGCCATGCAGCAGCAGTGCCACCTAAGCGGCCAGCCAGCCAGCGGCAGCTAGACTTGGACTCAGTTATGATTTGACTGTTTAAGTGTACACACATCTTACTCTGCTTACTTGATCTGTGACTTTCAAGTATTGTGTCTTCCTCGAAATATATTAGTTCAACTTGAAATTATTACAATTGGCGACGAGATAGTGATTTTACTTTTCCATCGTTGACCCACATGTTTCCATGGCCACTTTAGAGCAACTATTGCAAGGTCTCATAGGACAGCAAATGCTTCTCACAAATGCGATTCGTGATTTCGTCACGGCATCAAATGTGGGGCATCTCTCGTCGTTGTCTCTATCTACTTTTCCTCCTTACGACGAGACGGCGGAAGACTGGTCTGATTACAAAAAACATGTTCGACAGCACTTCTTGGCATTTCATGTCGCAGACGAACAAACATGTAAGTCTCTGTTCCTTTCATGGACTTCACCTCAAATGTATCGGTTATTGTCGCAATTGTCTCCTTTGAAAGATCCTGCATCTTTGTCCTTTGCTGAAATGTTCTCACTTCTGTCCGTCTATTTTCAAAAGCATATGCATGTGGTAGCCTCTCGTGTTGCCTTTTATCGTTATCAAGAACAACCGAATCAATCCTATCGCACTTGGGCTGCTGAACTTCACGGCCTCAGTAGAAAGTGTCAATTTGTTATTGAAGTTCACAAAGAATCCTACGCCGATTCCATGGTACGGTAAGCTATTATCCAATCGGCGCCCGACAAAGAAGAAGACTGCCATCTGCTTCACGTCTGCTGTGCAGCGAGCTACCTTAATTTAAGTATTAACTGTATTTTTCTTACTTGTCACTTCTTCTTCCGTGTGTTTTTGCTTTTAGGAAGCTTTAATTGTCAAGTGCTAATAATAGTGTTCCATAGATTTCGTGTTTGTTTTGAATACAGTCAGAGAGAGTCCCTTTAGTCAACCATAGTGCCAGTAGTGCTAGTGTTTTTCAATACAGTCCAGAGACAGGTAGTGCTATTTTCATTGTTTTCTACAAGAAGTGGCTAGCAACCACAGTTTAGTCAACAATAAGCCGCCTTTAGCGAATTAGCAGTCTAGTTAAAAGTTGATTAACTCAAATTGATTTCTTAGGATGGATAGGATGTGTGACTGCTGTGTACGGACGCAGGAGGCGCTGGCCACTGTTCGCGAACAGCTGAATGTCTTGATGGCCGCGGTCAGCCGTCTTCAGGCTGCTGCCTGGGAGTGTAGCGGCAGTGGGGAGTCTGTTGCATCACATGGTACAACCCAGGTGTTACATGTGTCACCCACTGTCCCTGCTGTCGAGACATCTTCGCGGGCACTGGGCGCGGTTGGGCCACCCTCTCCCCAAGGGGAGTGGTGGGTTCAGCGGCGTTCGCGGCGCACGAGGCGGAGGGTAAATGTGGAGGCTGGCCGTGTGGCATCGCCCGCTCTGCCTGTGAGTGGACATGTGGCCGCCTCTTTCAGCAAGGTCCGAGCAGGCACACGGGGGGAGGGGTTTATTAGTTATTGGGAGCTCCAACATAAGCCGGGTGATGGAGCCCCTTAGGGAAATAGCGGAAAGGTCGGGGAAGAATGCCAGTGTTCACTCTGTCTGCTTGCTGGGGGGTCTCATCCGAGATGTGGAGGAGGCCCTGCTGGCGGCGATACAGAGCACTGGGTGCACCCGACTACAAATTGTTGCTCATGTCGGCACCAATGACTCTTGCCGTCTGGGTTCAGAGGTCATCCTCAGTTTGTACAGGCGGTTGGCGGAATTGGTGAAGGCGGAAAGCCTTGCTCGCAGGATGGAATCAGAGCTAACTATTTGTAGTATTGTTCCCAGAACTGATCGCGGTCCTCTGGTTTGGAGCCGAGTGGAAGGCTTAAACCAGAGGCTCAGACGATTCTGCGGAGATCTGGGGTGCAAATTTCTCGACCTCCGCTGTCGGGTGGAGAAATGTAGGGTCCCCCTGAATAGGTCAGGAGTGCACTACAAGCCGGAAGTGGCTACAAGGGTAGCGGAGTACGTATGGAGTGCACATGGGGGTTTTTTAGGTTAGAGAATTCCCTCCCTAGGCCCGACAAGACGCCTCCTGAGACGTGGCAAGGTAGGAGTAGGCAAAATGCTAATAGTAAACTGCAGGAGCGTCTATAGAAAGGTCCCAGAACTGCTCTCATTAATAAACGGCCCATATAGTACTAGGGACAGAAAGTTGGCTGAAACCAGACGAAAACAGTAATGAAATCCTAAACTCAGATTGGAATGTATACTGCAGAGACAGGCTGGACAGTGAAGGGGGAGGCGTGTTTACAGCTATAACAAGTGCAATAGTATTGAAGGAAATTGATGGAGATCCGAAATGAAATAATTTGGGTGAAGGTCACGGTTAAAGCAGGCTCAGACATGGTAATTGGATGTCTCTATAGGCCCCCTGGCTCAGCAGCTGTTGTGGCTGAGCACCTGAAGGATAATTTGGAAAATATTTTGAGTAGATTTCCCCACCATGTTATAGTTCTGGGTGGAGATTTTAATTTGCTGGATATAGACTGGGAGACTCAAACGTTCATAATGGGTGGCAGGGACAAAGAATCCAGTGAAATTTTTTTAAGTGCTTTATCTGAAAACTACCTTGAGCAGGTAAACGGAGAACCAACTCATGGCAATAACATATTAGACCTTCTGGTGACAAACAGACCCAAACTATTTGAAACAGTTAATGCAGAACAGGGAATCAGCGATCATAAAGTGGTTACTGCATCGATGATTTCAGCCGTAAATAGAAATATTAAAAAAGGTAGGAAGATTTTTCTGTTTAGCAAAAGTGACAAAAAGCAGATTACAGAGTACCTGACGGCTCAACATGAAAGTTTTGTCTCAAGTACAGATAGTGTTGAGGATCAGTGGACAAAGTTCAAAACCATCATACAATATGCGTTAGATGAGTATGTGACAAGCAAGATCGTAAGAGATGGAAAAGAGCCACCGTGGTACAACAACCGAGTTAGAAAACTGCTGCGGAAGGAAAGGGAACTTCACAGCAAACATAAACATAGCCAAAGCCTTGCAGACAAACAAAAATTACACCAAGCGAAATGTAGTGTGAGGAGGGCTATGCGAGAGGCGTTCAATGAATTCGAAAGTAAAGTTCTATGTACTGACTTGGCAGAAAATCCTAAGAAATTTTGGTCTTCTGTCAAAGCGGTAGGTGGATCAAAACAAAATGTCCAGACACTCTGTGACCAAAATGGTACTGAAACAGAGGATGACAGACGAAAGGCCGAAATACTAAATGTCTTTTTCGAAAGCTGTTTCACAGAGGAAGACTGCACTGTAGTTCCTTCTCTAGATTGTCGCACAGATGACAAAATGGTAGATATCGAAATAGACGACAGAGGGATAGAGAAACAATTAAAATCGCTCAAAAGAGGAAAGGCCGCTGGACCTGATGGGATACCAGTTCGATTTTACACAGAGTACGCGAAGCAACTTGCCCCCCTCCTTGCTGCGGTGTACCGTAGATCTCTAGAAGAGCGTAGCGTTCCAAAGGATTGGAAAAGGGCACAGGTCATCCCCATTTTGACGAAGGGGCTTCGAACAGATGTGCAGAACTACAGACCTATATCTCTAACGTCGATCAGTTGTAGAATTTTGGAACACGTATTATGTTCGAGTATAATGACTTTTCTGGAGACTAGAAATCTACTCTGTAGGAATCAGCATGGGTTTCGAAAAAGACGGTCGTGTTAAACCCAGCTCGCGCTATTCGTCCACGAGACTCAGAGGGCCATAGACACGGGTTCACAGGTAGATGCCGTGTTTCTTGACTTCCGCAAGGCGTTCGATACAGTTCCCCACAGTCGTTTAATGAACAAAGTAAGGGCATGTGGACTATCAGACCAATTGTGTGATTGGATTGAAGAGTTCCTAGATAACAGAATGCAGCATGTCGTTCTCAATGGAGAGAAGTCTTCCGAAGTAAGAGTGATTTCAGGTGTGCCGCAGGGGAGTGTCATAGGACCGTTGCTATTCACAATATACATAAATGACCTTGTGGATGACATCGGAAGTTCACTGAGGCTTTTTGCAGATGATGCTGTGGTGTATTGAGAGGTTGTAACAATGGAAAATTGTACTGAAATGCAGGAGGATCTGCAGCAAATTGACGCATGGTACAGGGAATGGCAATTCAATCTCAATGTAGACAAGTGTAATGTGCTTCAAATACATAGAAAGAAAGATCCCTTATCATTTAGCTACAATATAGGTCAGCAACTGGAAGCAGTTAATTCCATAAATTATCTGGGAGTACGCATTAGGAGTGATTTAAAATGGAATGATCATATAAAGTTGATCGTTGGTAAAGCAGATGCCAGACAGATTCATTGGAAGAATCCTAAGGAAATGCAATCCGAAAACAAAGGATGTAGGTTACAGTACGCTTGTTCACCCACTGCTTGAATACTGCTCAGCAGTGTGGGATCCGTACCAGATAGGGTTGATAGAAGAGATAGAGAAGATCCAACGGAGAGCAGCGCGCTTCATTACAGGATCATTTAGTAATTGCGAAAACGTTATGGAAATGATAGATAAACTCCAGTGGAAGACTGCGGGAGAGACGCTCAGTAGCTCAGTATGGGCTTTTGTTGAAGTTTTGAGAACATACCTTCACTGAAGAGTCAAGCAGTATATTGCTCCCTCCTACGTATATCTCGCGAAGAGACCATGAGGATAAAGTCAAAGAGATTAGAGCGCACACAGAAGCATACCGACAATCCTTCTTTCCATGAACAATACGAGACTGGAATAGAAGGGAGAACCGATAGAGGTACTCAGGGTAACCTCCGCCACACACCGTCAGGCGGCTTGCGGAGTATGGATGTAGATGTAGATGTAGAACATGCCTTTCAGTTGGAAAATCTGACTCTAGATAAAGTCCTATCCATCACTCAGTCTTTTGAAATTTCTCGTGGCACTGGAGCGCAAATAGAGGCATGGGGTGACGTCGGGGAAATACAACCTCTGTGCGATGTTGACGAAGCGTGTGGCGTGTCCCCGCCGGCCGATGTGGCCGCAGTATGCTCACAAGCGCAGCCTCGGCCTAACCGTAAACAAACCTCTAAGAAACTGCAGCAAAACCCATGGCAACTTCCTTCATGTCCCCAGTGTTTTACGAAACATTCATGAGAAGATTGTCCACAACGTTGGGTCATGTGTCACAAATGAAAAAAAAAAAAAAAAAAAAAAAAAAAAAAAAAAAAAAAAAAAAAAAAAAACGGTCATGTGTCATCCGTTTGCAAATCTGACCGCATACATGATGTTCATGAACATGACACTGATTCTGATTCTGTGTTGTCTGTCAATTGTACTTCTTCCCTTTCAGGGAAATTATTCCTCACTGTCCAAATACTTGGTCGAGATGTTCGCATGCAGGTGGATACTGGTTCTGCTGCCACTATCATCAATTCTCAGACGTATCTTCAGTTGGGTTCTCCAATCCTGTCACCTGTCACTAGGCAATTATAGACTTACAATAAACAGAAGATTTCTCTCTTGGGGCAATTTGATGCTGAGGTATCTTACAAATCTGTTGTTCGCACTGTTCCCATATTTGTGGTCGACCATAGTAACGCGGAGAATCTTTTTAGTTTCGATGCCTTTCGCGTTTTTGGGTTCTCCATGGATGACTCTGTCAATATCGTCTCTGATGCTATTCCTTATGCTCAATTGGATTCCTTGTTGATGACATTTTCGTCCCGTTTTTCTCTTGGGTTAGGCCGTGCCAACTACTTTGAAGCTCATATCCCGCTCAAACTCACTGCTCAGCCTAAGTTTTCTCAGGCTCGGCCCATTCCTGTGGCCCTTCGTGATCAGGTCAAACAGAAGCTGGATCGTCTCACTGCTTCAGGGGTCTTGCTTCCTGTCCCTCCCATTGAGTGGTCCTCTCCTGCTACGGGTTCTGACCCTACCCTCTTCTGGGTTTTACGCTGTATTCAGAAGGGTTAGCCAGATTATCCATCCGCTAAGACTTCTGATCCATTGCGGAACTACTACGCTTTGCTTTACCGCCTCACGGCTAGGGATGGTGTTATCCTTCTTTCCACCGAAAATGCTTCGCCGCGTGTTGTGGTACCTGTGTCTTTGCGTGCTTCGGTCTTGTGCCTCCTTCACCAAGGGCACTGGGGTGTCTCTCGCACAAAATCTCTGGTGCGCTGCCATGTGTAGTGGTCTGGCATCGACTCTGAAATCGCCCACATGGTCGCTACCTGCAGCCCTTGTGCGTCACAGGCCGCCACCCCTAAGTCATCTTTGTCACCGTGGCCTTCTCTTGAGAAGCCCTGGGAGCATATTCATGCTGACTTCATGGGACCTTTTTTAGGTACTTATTGGCTTCTCGTTATTGACGCCTACTCTAACTTTCCTTTCATTGTCTGTTGCACTTCACCTACCACCACAGCAACTACTAATGCTCTAGCTTGCATTTTCTCTTTGGAAGGCCTTCCCTCTACTCTTGTTACTGATAATGGTCTGCAATTTGCCTCTTCCGATTTTGCAGATTTTTGTGCCCGTCACGGCGTCATGCATGTCACGGCCCCTCCATTCCATCCACGGTCAAACGGTGAGGCTGAACGACTGGTCCACACATTTAAGGCTCAGGTGAGGAAACTCCTGACTTCTTCTGCTGCTGATGATGCGCTTCTCAAATTTCGGGCTTATTACCGTTTCTCCCCCATGGGTGACCACAGCCTGGCTGAGCTCTTACATGGCCGACAGCCCCACACGCTACTTCATCTTCTGTGGCCTTCCACCTCATGGCCGCAGGTGCCTTCACTGGGCCAGTTCACTGCCGACAACCTGTATGGGTATGGGGATATGGCAGGCGGCCAAAATGGAGTCCTGGTCGCATCTTATGACACCGTGACCAACGCCTGTATGAAATCCAGACAGACAGGGGTGTTGTAGTGCATCATTCGGACCAGCTTCAGCCTCGTGTGCTGGCAACGCCTGTTCTGGACGCTGCTACACCACCTTCGGCTCTATCTGACACTCGGGATACTGGAATCTCTCATTACTCACAACGCAGTCCTCTCACCATCATATCGGTGCCAGCACAAGAACTGACGCCACCAGGAAACGTGCCCATGCAGGAACCAGATGACCATCATCTGTCGGAGCAACTCTACTCGCCTCCTTCTCCTACGGACGCGGACACATCGCCTATGTCTCTTGTTATAACAACCGGACTTGCCACAATGGGCAGATTGGTGCATGGGGCCCCAGCAGATTCGACCCCCACGTCTCCTGTCATCTTGACCCGTTATCATCGAGGACACTTCCATCCGTATGGGAAGCCTCCTCCTCGAGACTTCACGGCCAGTCAAACAACATCTATGGATGTTAGCAATCTACAGGCCACCTCCACCAAGACCTGTGCAAAAAATTCAAAGGGGGGAATAGTGTTGTGACTCGCCGATCTTTCAAAGTGCCACCGCGCAGTTACGCGCATCCTCTACATGTGGCGCTGTCTGCCAGCATTGCAGAAGCAGCGCCACCTAAGCGACCAGCCATCCAGCAGCCACTAGACTTGGACTCAGTTATGATTTCACTGTTAAAGTGTACACTCTGTTTACTTCATCTGTGACTTTCATGTATTGTGTCTTCCTTGAAATATATTTGTTCAACTTGAAGTTATTACAATAGGATGTGTGACATGCCTGTAAACTAACATTTTCACTTGTGCCTTAGTTTGCAATGTATCTTTTCACTGCTAACAGGGAGAGCTTGTTAGAAGTGTAATCATATAATTCAGATTTAAATCCAGAGTTTAATTTTATTTGCTCTAACTGAGGATAGGAGCCACCATAATTGTTGAGGTGATAACAAGCATCTGCTGTGATATTCAGAATACAATCTTAACTGCATGGGAGTCCATTGTCAGGAGTTTTAGGGAGGTGGAGGGGTTTCTCCCAAATCCAAACAGTGTGGCACTCTGGAAAGCTTCCACTACACCATATTCAAAGAGTTTACCATGATGTAATGGAAACTTTTCTGTTTGTAAGTTCTGCAAAATTTAGTAACAAGTGATTCTGCCAAGTGGCAGCACCAGCTAGAAAATGATTGTTAGCCATACAGGGAGCTGAACTAATGCGAGTCCCCATTAGTATGTAACAAGCCACTCACTTTGGAGCCACAACACTGATTGGCTGAGATGCCTCAATGTTTAACAAATTTTGGGAGTTGCTCAGAACTTGTAAAATTGTGGAGTCATTAATGATCCATTGAGATATGATTAAGGTTGATCCAGTGGATCCATGATGCACAGTGTTATCATAGTTAAAGTATTTTAGTGTAGGCCTGCTTGATTTTGTGGGACAGCTTTGCTGCAGCAATAGCTCATTGGCAGTTGTAACTTCCAGTTTATAGGTTAAGGTGATTTAGTGCAAGCTTGTATTGTTACTTAGTAGCAGTTTTATTTTGGTTCTGGGAGGTAATAGTTAACTGGAGGATGCACTGGACAAAGAAACTGGCATGGCGAAGTTTATTTAAGTATAAATAAACTGTATTGTTTCCATACAGACAGGAATGTTTCATTTTAGTGTGACTTACTGACCTTAATCAGTTTTAACTCAGGTACTGAGGATTTTTTTTTTTTTTTTTTGTAAGATTTCAACAGTTAGTGCAAGAAGCTGGTTTGCAGGTAAGGGATGCTGCTAACATCTTATGTTTTGAATAAAATGATGAAACCAGGAAATCCCTCTGAGAGAAATGAAAGTGCTGCAGAGTAGTGATTAGTTTTGTTGGAGTTGTGATTTTCTATTCTTGTCTCTTGGATCAAAGTGAGATGAGTGACTCTTATAAAAAATTATTTCACTAAATCAAGTGTAGTAGTGTTGAGAGTTGTCCTGGTCTTACCATTACAGTTCCTTTGCTTACAGTTGGAAGTTAGTATATATTTATTTTATTTATTTATATACATATTTTGGGGATCCTTTTATCCATGTGAAGCACTAGGATGTGGAATGCATCAAAGAATACATAAATAAAAATCACATAGAACATGTAACAAGGAAACCTACAGTAAGTTTACAAAAAAAACAATTGCAAGAAAAATAAAAATACACCACTAGAACAAAAACAAGAAGCAAAGTGAAGGAAAGACTCCCTACAACGATTAGTGCCTGTTGCACAACAATAGCAACAAACAATAAAAATACATACATTACGGGTATATATGTCTCTGATAAAAAATTCATCTAATGAATAAAAAGTTTTATCAAGTAAACACATCTTTATTTTACTGTTTTAATAATTCACTGCTACTATGTGGACTTCTGACATTATTCGACAGTGAATTAAATATTGTAATACTTGAACTTTGGTATATTTAATTGGTTTCCTAGTGCACAGGATTGTAAAAAATGAAGCTCATAATGGAATAAATATATTGGATAGTTGTGGTAAGTATCTTCAGTATTTTAAAAAGAACACTACAGGAAGTTCATCATCATCAGTAAACACTTCCAGGCTAAGTTGCCGTGGTCGATCTGTACAACTTCTTCTCCCTGACGTTTCATTCTCAACTACGGAGAACATATTCCGAGGTGAGTCGACGACTGGCTGCTAGGAGCTGGGGCCGCCGCTTATATGGAGAAGATGTTCTCCGTAGTTGAGAACGAAACGTCAGGGAGAAGAAGTTCTACAGATCGACCACAGCAACTTAGCCTGGAAGTGTTTACTGATGAAGATGCCGGCCGTGAAAGCCTACATGGGATGACTACAGGAAGTGATCAGGGAAAATCTGCACATAACTTGGACAACTATTTCCTGCAGAAACAAAGTTTTCTTTGGTGAGAGTGCATTGTGCCAGAGTGGAGGCATCCAAAGGAAGTGGACTTTGTGACACTGACATCTCCAGTATGTAAGATTGTCCTAATGGCAAAAGTAGCTGAAGACTGCTTTTTTGTGGTCTGGAGAGTACGATGTTCCCATTGTAAGGTAACAGGGGATAATATGGAACTCTTTCAAGTATGTAAGGTAACAGGGGATAATATGGCACTCTTTCAAGTAATTTAAAATTTAAAGCACAGCAGCAGCGATAATATGCTGGGCAAAATAGACCAGAAAATACTTGTTTTGTGTTTTGATGGACGTTGTAGTTCCGTTGGAAAGTGTTTTGGTTTTCTTTTAATTGCAACGAATTATATAAGTGTGGTGATAATTTGTAAAATTATATAATGTATTTAGATTTAAGTATTTAAATATTATAAAATATTGTAAATGAATTGTGGCCATGTTTAGCAATTATTTTGACTACTGTGGTGTCATGTGACCTGACTTAGGACTGTGGATATGAGCGGGAAAATCGTGGTCTTTTGTCGTTGGCCGTTGTGGTGGTGAGTTGGGAGCGGCAAAGTGCCGCGAGTGCCAGCATGGACGGCAGGGTATGCAAAGGAACAAAGTGAAAGTGTGTGGGTGTGAGACAAACAGTGTACGAATTGCACCGATTATTATTTGTGAACTTAAAAAATGCATGGCCACAACGTTAAAGTGTTTCTTTTGAATAAATAAGTTTCAATCTGAACGTGTATAGTTCAATTCACTGCTCTTCAAAAGCCAGCCAATATCAGACTCAATAATAGGGGCGCAAATGCAACCGTTTACTACCAACCCCCTTTAAAGATGAGCCACGTGAAAAAATAGGTAGTAAACGAGCCCGAGTTCAGTTGCAATTGGGGGCTCATCTGGGATAGGACTTTCTTCCATATTCGATAGTATTTCGGAATCGAATGTCCATCTGATGTTCAGCTTTTGAGCAGTCAGTGTGGGGGCTCTGAGCTAAATCGGTGCATTAGCAGTACCGGAGTGTTTGTGCTGGACAAGATACGCGTTGCCCCGTGGTTATGCCGATATAAGGCCACCACGATTGTGAAGCAGTCAGTTACACTGTCTGATGATTCGACCACGTGTTGCCGCGGGTAAAACTGCCGTGCTTGCCGTATCCACGTGTTGCCGCGGGTAAAACAGTCGTCCGTGCCGCGATACGTGCTGCCGCGAGAAGAAACCGTCGTCCGTGCCACGTCCATGTGTTGCTACGGGTAAAGCAGTTGAAGCTGTATCCACGTGCTGCCGACGATCAACGCCGTCATCCGTGCCACTGACCAACATGACTACATGCTGCCAGGGGCCTACGCAACGTGTTCTAGCTCCTGATTGAGTTTGCTGTGTGTCCACGCCGCCGATTAAGATTCATTGCATAGCTGTGCTGCGGAGCTCACTGCAGACGTCGCGTCACACGAGGATTTAAAAGATAAGTACAGCCAGCAGCTACATTGCAAAATTGTGTCTTTTCATTAGCCATGGCCGATGAGACGTGTGAATCTCAAAGTGAAGGCGAATCAGTGGATGTTAGGAGTACCTGTAGTAGCCCTAGCATGCCAAAAGAAATAGGCTGGATACCAGGAAGTGACCTCAGCACATTTTTTGTAAAAATTACTAGTAAATTAGGAGAAATAGACTCGAAAATAGGGAATATAAAAACTGCAATAGTTGGAGAAATGGATTCGAAAATAGGGGATATGGAATTAAGGCTTAGTGATAAAATAAAGACAGTGAGTGAAAATTTTGATCAGCTAGATCTCAAATTCACTCAAATTACAGATAAAGTTGAAAACACAGTTAAAATTGTTGAGGGAATTATTGAGAGAGTTGATGAGGTTGAAAGAGGCCTAGTAGCCAAGGTGGACACTGTGCAAAGTAATCTTGTGGGGGAGATTCAGGTACAGGAACAGAAATGCACATTATTTCAAAGACAAACAGAGGTAGACATTGAATCCATTAAGATAGGAGTGCTGGATTGCCATAAGGGAATTACTGACAATAAGAAGGAATTAGAAGGGGAAATAAATGTCTTGAGGGAAACAGTTAATACTGTGGCAGCAGGGAATGGAAATTTATTGTTGGGATATCCTCTGTGGCATGGATTTCAGTCAAAACCTTTTAATGGGGAGAATAAATACCATGCAGTTGACTTTCTAGCTGCGTGTAAGGATAACTTTGTGACAGGGATGAGTGAGCAGGCAAAAATTAAATATGTTAAGAGGCAGTTGGAAGGGGGAGCTCAAACATGGGCAAACCAAAATGATTATAAATTTTGTGATTTTAAAACCTTCGAAAACCTGTTCTTGAACAAATACTGGGGCCAAGCAAAACAATTAAGATTGCAAAACGATTTTTTGAATGGATCCAGTTACAAGAGTGGAAAGGATAGTATGAGAGAGTTTTGTGTTAGAGAACTGAATAAATTAAATCATCTGGATAGGCCACTGGGCGTATTAACAGAAATATCTACACTGAAGAGATGATTACCAGAGCATTTGCAATGGGATTTGATTCACAGTGCAACAGATTCAGTGGAAGAATTTCTTAATTTTGTGGATAATATGGACAGGGCATTCTGTTACAGACCTAAATACATGGAACATAGGGAGAGTGGAAGGTATCATGAAAGGGAAACAGTATTAATTATGAATACAGTAATAACCATAACAGGTGGAGAGAAGATAGAAGTGATCAGAATAATCAGGATAGAGATTGGAGAAGCAAGCCACAAAGGTATAACAGAAATTTTGGAGGGAGAAGAGACAATTTTGATCAGATGAGGAGTGATGGAGAAGGTATGAGAGTAGGAATGCCAGATGCAAATGGACAGGGTAGGCACTCAAAAAACTAATTGATGCCTCACTTAAGGTCCGCAGGGGGGCTGGTAATTATGTGAACAGGGCCAGACAAGGACATGATGGGATGAGTAATAAAGTCAGCAAGGAAAATAGGGAAATTGGGATATGTCATATGGATGCTGTCTTAGGAAATGAAAATCTATGGGGGGGTTTTAACAATTATAGAAATACAGATAAAAGGTATAAGAGGAAAAAAGGGAACAAGGCTAATATCAGCAATGAACAGTGTGAGTTTTACATTGATGACATGTTTAAAAGGGAAGAGAAATTACAAGCAGAGGAGGACAATATTGGTTTGTGTGCAGCAAAATTCATTGAAAGATCAGAGACAGAGGTAGTTTCATCAAAAGGGGGAACAGAAGTGGATATGGAATTAAGGGGCAATGTTCACAGTAATAATGGGTGTGATGAATGGGTAGAGGTGTCTATTGGAAATAGTATGGAGAATTGTGGAAAAGGTGAGGAGAGCGTTATTCAGTGTGATGTAAAGGCTAATATGAGTGGTGTATTTGACAATGTGGAAAATGCTGGTAAATTACCTACTGATAATGTTACTGTGCTTGTGGGTGCAGGTGTTAACTGTGGTAGTGATAATGACTTCAGTGTGGATATGGAAATGCGTAATGATATGGAGAATGTTGCTGTAGGTTGCCCAGAAGATAAAATTAAAACCTATGTTTTCTTAACTGATGATGAAAGCCTCAAAGATGTTAATTGTGGATGGTTAGGAAAGGAGGAGGCTGATTATGATTTGAGTGATTGGGTGTCCTATGCAAAATTACATAAAGCTTTGATGCCTGAAGAATGGGGTAAAATAAAATTTAAAATTGCCAGAAAATTGGAAGAATTAAGTGAAGAAGAGAATGTTGAGTTTGCTATTAAGGATCTGTTTGAAGGGGATACTGATGTATGTTTTGGAGAAAGACCTAAAGATATTTGCATTATGCAAGAGTAAAGCAGGAGTGAAGTAGAAAGAGATTTATTACAGGAATCAGGGCTGAACAGAGTAGAAATAGAGGTGATACAGCCAATAATTGATATCAGTGTGGGAGGAGTTGCAGATATAGCATTATTAGACTCTGGCTCAAGTTTATCTGCAATCTCTGAATCTTTCTGGCAGCAAATTAAAGGTTTAGGATTAATAGAATTACCAGTTACAGGAGTCAAAATTAAGACAGCAACTGGGACATGTAGCAAGCCCATCAGCAGGGAAGTATTACTGGAATTTAATAGTAATGAGTATTGTTTTGATATTAGTTGCTTTGTGGTGAAGGGTTTGGCATTGAATGTAATTTTGGGTATGGACTTCTTGTACAAGTATGACTGTAGCATTTTTGTAAAGGACAGACTGGTAGAATTTGATGCTGGTGGAAATAGACGAAGAATAAAATTTAAAGGGGAATTAAAAGGAGGTGAGACAATTACTCATTTACAAAGGATAGAAGAGGTAGGTGATGAGATCTGCACTGAACAGCAGATACATGACAAAGTAAATGAAATGGGACATTTAAATAAGGAACAAAAGGTGCAGCTTACAGGTTTATTGTGTAAGCATAAGCATGTGTTCTCTGACAGACCTGGAAAAGTCGTAGATTTCAGTTATGTTTTGAGGGTATTGCCACATGAACTGATAAGGGCCAAACCTTATCCTATAGCAATAGCTAATAGAGAGGCTGTAAGGGCAAGGATACAGATGATGTTGAAGTGGGGCATACTGGAAATGGGGAGGAGTGAGTATTGTAATCCAATAGTAGTGGTGAAAAAGAGGGATGGTTCTATAAGAATAGTACTGGATGCAAGAAAGCAAAATAAAATAATAGTCAAAGAAAATGATCAGCCAGAGAACATGGATGAGCTGTTGCAAAAATTTTATAATGTTAAAATTCTGTCAAGTGTTGATTTGACTTCAGGGTTCTGGCAGGTGCAATTGGCTGAAGAGAGCAGAAAGTACACTGCTTTCTTATTTGAGGGCAGGACTTATATGTTTACAGTTGTGCCATTTGGTTTATCAATATCTGTAGCAGTTTTTGTAAGGGCTTTAAGTCATGTGTTGGGTGATGAACTAATGAGAAAATTGACAGTGTACGTAGATGACATTTTGATTACGAGTAGCAATTGGCAAGAGCACTGTCAGCTGTTGGAGGATGTATTCAAGGCTATATCTAAAGGGGGGATGACCCATAAGTTAAGTAAGTGTGAATTGTTTCAAGCAACATTACTATTTCTCAGTCATCAGTTAACTCCTGATGGCATTCTGCCCAATAAAGAGAAAATCAAGGCTATTGTTGACTGCAAGGTGCCAACGAACAGGAAACAATTGAAATCATTTATAGGACTATGTTCATTCTGTAGGAAGTACATAAGTGATTATAGCCTGAATTCACCTAACTTATGTAGACTATTAAAGAAAAGTGTAACCTGGTGCTGGACATCTGACTGTGACCGGGAATTTAAAGCCATCAAGAATAGCTTAAAAAACAGCAAAATTTTGTTCTATCCAGATTTGTCTTTGCCTTTCTGTATTGGGGCAGACAGCTCAGATTATGGGATAGGGGCAGTGCTATTTCAGGAGAGGGTAGTAGATGGGAAGACCGAGCACAGGGCAATCGCTTTTGCAAGCAGAATGCTGTCCAAACATGAATTAATGTATGGTATCTCAGAGAAGGAACTTTTAGCCATAGTTTTTGGATTTCAGAAGTTCAGGATATATGTGGAAGGTAGAAAAGTGATTGTTTACACAGACCATAAGGCTCTGAGCTATTTGCAAGAATGTAAGCTGTTAAATAATAGACTCATGAGATGGGCCATGTTTTTGCAGCAGTTTAACTATGAGATAAGATATATTAAGGGCACAGACAACAATGTGGCTGATGCCTTTCAAGATTACCATTCATTGGAGAAGAACATGAAGCGAATGGAGACAAGAAAGAACTACAGATATTGTATATGAAAGGAGTGGGTGGAGAGAAGGAAATCAGATCCATCTGTAAGGACATGAGGAGACTTCAGAATGGGGACCAAACCTTGAAGTTTATCAAAATAAACTTTGGAAGTAAATAACATGAAAAAATAGCTAAATATTATAGAATTTATAAGGGTATTTTATTTAGACGAAGAAATTTGGACAAAGAGGAGTGGAAGGTATGTTTTCCAGATGAGCATGTGGAAAAATTAATAAATTACATCCACCTTAGCCATGGGCATTATGGGGCTCAAAAATGTTTGGAAATACTGCAGGACTATGTTAGTTTTAACAACATGGCCAGGAGAGTAAAGAGACAATTGGCTTCTTGTGACAAATGTCAAAAAGTGAAGTATAATACTATTGCAGTACAAGGAGAGATGCAGAATATTGTTCCTAAAAGAAATGGTGAACTGCTGGCTATTGATTTATTTGGGAGGCTGCCAACAGGTCGAGGGGGTGTAAAGTATGTTCTTTTAGCTGTTGATGTATTCTCAAAGTTTGTAAAGCTGTATCCACTGAAAAAGGCCACTAGCCAGAATATAATTAACAAGCTAGAGAAGGATTACTTTGTGAATGTTATAAAACCAGAGAATGTTCTGTCTGATAATGGAGCACAATTTGTATCTAGTGTGTGGGGGAAGTTTATGCAAAGATCTGGGATGAAGCATATAAGGATTTCAGTGTATCACCCTGCGGGAAACCCTGCTGAGAGGTATATGAGGGAGCTGGGTAGGCTATGTAGGACATATTGCAGTAAAAAGCATAGTACTTGGGCAGAATATATAACTGTGTTTGAGGATCTTATGAACACAGTGAAGAGTTGTGCAACAGGATTCTCACCCCATGACCTCATGAAAGATATCAAGCCAGACAATCTAATAGCAGAACACATAGATTTTCCTCCATCTCAAGACTTGACAAGTCAAGAGAAGATGCAGATGGCCAGACAGCAGATGTTAAAGAAAGGACATGAGAGACAGAGGAGGCATGGAGAAAGGTATAAGACAACAAAGTTCAAGGAGGGAGATAAGGTGCTGGTGAGGAACAAGAAAAAATCCAGTGACATTGATGGCGAAATCAAAAAGTTATTTGAATTATACCATGGACCCTTTGAGATAACGGGTTGTCCACACCCTAATGCATATAGGTTGGTATATCCAGTGTCCAAAAAGCCATTTGGACTGAGAAATGTAATGGAGTTGAAAAAATATGTGGTAAAAGAATAAAGGTTAAGGAAGTGAGATTCCCATGTACACTATTGTCGAGTTAAAAAAAAAATTATTGGGGGCTATGTATACGTGTATTTATAATTGGAGTATTATTTGTGTTACTGTGTATGTTGCGATGCCATTGTTGGTGGTCAACAAACATCATTATACTGTATGTATTTGCAATAAGGGAATCTGTTGTCCAATGGATTTGCACAACTGGTGTGGGTGTGATAGAAGCCTTGTTGAAAGTCATACGGGAACTGAAACCTACTGTACATATAGTCTATTTCTGTATAAATGTGTGGAGAATATAGGAGGGAGGAAATCTGCAAATAGTTTGTTAAAAAAAAAGTTGAGATTTTATTAAAATTTCTAATGTATCTGTGGCACCTGGAGTTGATACTGGTGCATGGGGGTAGGATTGTTGCTGGGACAGTCATGTAGGGCAGTCACTAAATAGGCAAATTGTAGAGGCATATGGGAAATAATTAACTTGCTTATTATAAGATGTTCATGAGGGAAGTGAGGGAATGAACACTAATGGCTAAGTGGATGCTTGTAAAAGTTTATGACCTTGGTGAGTTTGTTTGCCATTTATGATTGAATCTAGATAGCCATGGAAATGTCATAAAAGAATGGGTTTCAAGATATTGCCAAATATTATGTGAAAATTTATATAGGAATTCATAAAAAAAATATTGAGTGTATTTATGTACAGTGATATAGCTGTATGGATGCTTAAAAAAAAAAAAATCAGCATCTGGGAATAAATTCTCTTGGTGTGGGGGGGTAGAAGTGTCGGAGGTCCTGATCTGGGAACATTTGAAGGGTGAAATAGAATATATTTAACTATGCCATGTTTGTGTTTGATTTGTGTGCAAGTTTGTCATTTGTACAAACCTCAATAAGAACTGATCAGTGAAAACAGGATGTTCCAGGGAGGATTTGGATAGCCTGATTCCTGGGAAATGTGGGTCTGCATGTCTAGGCAAGATTTATGAGGATTTGATTAGATTTTGATAGGATGGCTTGGCTAATGAGAGGAAGCACAGTGCTGCTGGCTGACAAGTTTGGAAAGACTGTATTCCAATGCTTAAACCTGTGAACACGAGGATCTGGTTACAACAACTTCGTGCAACTTACAGAACAACTGTGTAAAAAGTGGAAGTGTTAATGTGCAGTGAGTGTGCAACCTACATATAGACTAACATGGGCATTTATTTTGCCTGCCCAATCAGACTCAATAGGATACTATCTAATTGTATATTTGAGCTGGATACATTGTTGGATTATGTATATATGTTTTCTAATGACAGTGCTTACACTGATTAACTCACCACTATAACACTGTTCTACATATTTTGGTGCCATTATAGTTATAATTAAAATGTTTAATATATAAAGTAATATGGGTTCACTCCATTTGGTGCTACTTCATGTTGCCGTTACTAAGGTAATGTCTCCATGAAGTGGGGGTATGTAAGGTAACAGGGGATAATATGGAACTCTTTCAAGTATGTAAGGTAACAGGGGATAATATGGCACTCTTTCAAGTAATTTAAAATTTAAAGCACAGCAGCAGAGGTAATATGCTGGGCAAAATAGACCAGAAAATACTTGTTTTGTGTTTTGATGGACGTTGTGGTTCCGTTGGAAAGTGTTTTGGTTTTCTTTTAATTGCAACGAATTATATAAGTGTGGTGATAATTTGTAAAATTATATAATGTATTTAGATTTAAGTATTTAAATATTATAAAATATTGTAAACGAATTGTGGCCATGTTTAGCGATTATTTTGACTACTGTGGTGTCATGTGACCCGACTTAGGACTGTGGATATGAGCGGGAAAATCGTGGTCTTTTGTCGTTGGCCGTTGTGGTGGTGAGTTGGGAGCGGCAAAGTGCCGCGAGTGCCAGCATGGATGGCAGGGTATGCGAAGGAACAAAGTGAAAGTGTGTGGGTGTGAGACAAACAGTGTATGAATTGCACCGATTATTATTTGTGAACTTAAAAAATGCATGGCCACAACATTAAAGTGTTTCTTTTGAATAAATAAGTTTCAATCTGAACGTGTATAGTTCAATTCACTGCTCTTCAAAAGCCAGCCAATATCAGACTCAATAATAGGGGCGCAAATGCAACTGTTTACTACCAACCCCCTTTAAAGATGAGCCACGTGAAAAAATAGGTAGTAAACGAGCCCGAGTTCAGTTGCACCATCTAACTCTGCTATCTATGTGAAGGCCTAAGAATGTTGTATTTCCTGTCTGTGATGTACAATAGATATCTCTTGTTGGATTTTGTGATCAGAACTGAACTGTGTATAATTAACTTTGCTCAGTTTTATTGTAAGTAAGTTTACTTTGAATCAGGTTAGGATGTCTGAAAATAATTTGTTGGTATCAACTCTAGATTGGTGAAATGTTTGTTGTTAGTCTTCTGCTCCCTGTAAAGATGTATTTAATTACAATATCAAAAGAAAAACTGACATTCATTAATCCATATTAATGTTGCTTTTAAAGCAAAAAATGGTGCACAATTTTGCAACAAAAATTTTTGATCATGTAATCAGTGACATAAAATTTCCAACAGGCAGCAAAGTAATATTTATAAACAAACTGAAGAAGTTTCTCCTTGACAACTCCTTCTATTCTGTAGAAGAATTCCTATTATTGTAGTGTGTAAAAAGTGGTGGGTAGGAATCACTAATTTGTATATTGAAAAATAAATAAATAAAATAAACTAAAAAAGACTTATAGATGTTCAGCATGTAACCATGTTTACAAATTAATTTTTGATTTGAATGTAATATGACTCATTCCACATCATTACCATTTATCATGCAAAATGGCCCTTGAAATGAGAAACTAACTGGAAAATTAACTAACTAACTCTTGGAGGTATAATTTTAGTCAGTTCCTCATTTCCCCTCTGATGGCATAGATGCACGCTCTGTTGAGAAGTATTTTGTGATCCACACAGACAAAGGACTTAGATACTTCACAAAATGCACCAACTGGCTTCATTTTTGTGCCTAGGGATTCCAGTACCTTGTTCGTGAAAGAAATTACAACTTCAGTTATGGATATACCCTTTCAAAGACAAAACTGCCTTTCACTGATGGTGACAGTTTCAGAATACAGTACATTTTCAAGGATTTTTGCAACTGTGGTCAAGACGGAGGGAGGACGATAGTTTGTGACATGTTATGTCTCCATTTTTGTGGAGAGGCTTTACCACTATAAATGTCAAAACACCCTGATCAAAACAGACTGTTAGAAGTTTACTGAAAAAACTATCTACACCTGATAATCCATTACCCTTTAAAGAGCCAGTAGTTTTCTTTATTTCATTTCCAGTTATGGTGGATATTTTTATAGGGATATGTTTATCTCACTTGTAGGATTAGGAAAATGTTTTAGTATTTCTGCAGCACTTTCTAAGGAGCCATTGCAGCCCATTTGCTCAGCACCACTCGCAAAATAAGCATTGCAGGTCTATGCAATTATCTCTTGGTTGCTTATATGTTTATCAGCAGTATTTAAGACACTGTCTTTGGTTTTACTGGCACATTTTGGGCCTGTCTCACTCCTTATTATGTTCCAGATTGCTTTGGTTTTGGAGCTCAATTATAAACTTTTTGATTAGTTTGATTAGTATTTTACAATACTTTTTGTAATGATTGTGATGTACAATTCTTGTTTTTGTTTGCAAGATATGCTTTCTCTTTTATGGTCCATGTTTGTCTGTGGTATCTTTGGGCTGATTCCTGTGAATTCTTTTTGGAAAGGAACCTTCAAATACAGTAGAAAAGCTGATTGTACTTGGAATTGACATTTCTTCTGCAGTATACAGAGTGGTTCTTTGATCGTGACTGGGCCAAATTTCTCACAAAATAAGCATCAAATGAAAAAATTACAAAGAATGAAACTATCTTGAAGGGGGAAACCAGAAGGCTCTATGGCTGGCCCGCTAGATGGTGTTGCCATAGGTCAAACGGATGTCAACTGTTTTTTTTAAATAGGAACCCCCATTTTTTATTACATATTCGTGTAGTACGTAAAGAAATATCAATGATTTAGTTGGACCACTTTTTTTGCTTTGTGATAGATGGCGCTGTAATAGACACAAACATATGGCTCTTAATTTTAGATGAACAGTTGGTAACAGGTAGGTTTTCGAAATTAAAATACAGAACGTAGATACATTTGAAAATTTTATTTCAGATGTTCCAATGTGATACATGTACCTCTGTGAACTTATCATTTCTGAGAATGCATGCTGTTACAGCGTGGTTACCTGTAAATACCACATTAATGCAATAAATGCTCAAAATGATGTCCGTCAACCTCAATGAATTTGGCAATACGTGTAACGACATTCCTCTCAACAGCAAGTAGTTCGCCTTCCGTAATGTTCACATGCATTGACAATGCGCTGATGCATGTTGTCAGGCATTGTCGGTGGATTACGATAGCAAATATCCTTCAACTTTCTCCACAGAAAGAAATCCGGGGATGTCAGATCCTGTGAACGTGCGGACCATGGTATGGTGCTTTGACGACCAGTCCACCTGTCATGAAATATGCTATTCAATACCACTTCAACTGCACACAAGCTATGTGCCGGACATCCATCATGTTGGAACTACATCGCCATTCTGTCATGCTGTGAAACATCTTGTAGTAGCATTGGTAGAACATTACGTAGGAAATCAGCATACATTGCACCATTTAGAGTGCCATCGATAAAATGCGGGCCAATTATCCTTCCACCCATAATGCCGCACCATACATTAACCCACCAAGGTCACTGATGTTCCACTTGTCACAGCCATCGTGGACTTTCTGTTGCCCAATAGTGCAGCATTACAAAGTCATCACCATGCAATTCCTGGTGCATAGAAATATGGCACGGGTGCAATCGATGTTGATAGAATGCATGTAAAATCTGTCATCATCCCATAATTTCTCTTGTGCCCAGTGGCAGAACTGTACACAACATTCAAAGTCATCACCATGCAATTCCTGGTGCATAGAAATATGGTATGGGTGCAATCGATGTTGATGTAGCATTCTCAACACCGACCTTTTTGAGAGTCCCAATTCTCACGCAATTTGTCTGCTACTGATGTGCGGATTAGCTGCGACGGCAGCTAAAACACCTACTTGGGCATCATCATTTGTTGCAGTTTGTGGTTGATGTTTCTCAATGTGGCTGAACGCTTCCTGTTTCCTTAAATAACATAACTATCTGGCGAACGGTCTGGTCACTTGGAAGATGTCATCCAGGATAGCGAGCAGCATACATAGCACACCCCCATTGGGCATTTTGATCACAATAGCCATACATCAACATGATATTGACCTTTTCCGTGATTGGTAAATGGTCCATTTTAATATGGGTAATGTATCACGAAGCAAATACCATCCGCACTGGCGGAATGTTATGTGTACAGCGCCATCTATCACAAAGTGAAAAAAGTGGTCCAACTAAAACATTCATATTTCTTTATGTACTACACGAATATGTAATAAAAATGGGGGTTCCTATTTAAAAAAACGCAGTTGATATTCGTTTGACCTATGGCAGTGCCATCTAGCAGGCCAACCATAGTGACATCTGGTTTCCCCCTTCAAGCTAGATGAGTTTCGTTCTTTGTAGTTTTTTCATTTGATGCTTATTTCATGAGATATTTGGCCCGGTCACCAGCAATGGACCACCCTGTATACTGTCTCCAATTTGCAAAATCAAGGTATGATTTTAAAGTCTTAATCATTTCTCCATTTACTAGCCTGAATACTTTCAGTGGGACTCAGCTTCATTTTTGCAAATATTCATATCGTCAGTAGCAAGTATCTGGCCACCATGGGTCAGAGATATGATACAATAAGTTCACCAGACAAAACATTTGTCATCACAGTGTTCAGGCACATTGTTAAGCCTTTACAGATGGTGCAATGATCAACTCACATGGTCAACTGCATGCACACTGCCTCTACGTGAGCATAAGGAAGTAGCAATCAGTGAGACATTTATTTTTCAAATGCACATTGTACATAAATGTGGGTAATGTGAGGACATGACAGAGTGGCAAAAAGGGGCAGTTGTGTTTGGCCATGCCTAAGGCAATATGGTATGTGACACTGCTCAATTTGTTGACTTTTGTGCCAAACAGTTCAATGTGTATACAAGCAGAGCTGTAACAAACTAGGTCACGAAATGTGATGTCAGAATTGTGGTTGGAAAAAGATCCTGACAGAGGAACCAGAGACAAGTTTCATGGTTTACGAATCATAATCACTTCCAAACCAAACAGGAATTGCTGCAGGCAGTCTGGTAATGAGAGAACATTTTGACAAGAACTGCTTGCAATGAATATTTATCATTAGTCACCTTGCACGATGTTATTGCTCACACAGGCACATAGAAATGACATCAGCAAAGTTCATCAGACTGGAAGAATATGTGACTGGTTTTCTGAACACTTCACCACCCTATAAATCTTGATTGAACACTTCACCACCCTATAAATCTTGACTGGCTTGCAAAATCGGCTGACATGAACTATACAGAAAAACTGTGGGGCATGTTGGAGCAGAGGGTAAAATGCCAACATAAGCATCCTTACAATTTGTGGAATTATGCAATCAAATCTTCAACGAGTGGGTTAACCTGAATATGACGTACCTGCACAACCTAATGGACTCACTTTCTAACAAAATCCAGGCAGTTTTCAAGTCAATGGATGTAATTATGTGGTATTAAATGGTGTTAGTAGTGATCCCTCTAGGGATGAAAAATTTTTTTCAAATAAGCTTATTTTATTAATAATGACATTGCTCATTTTCCCTTGGTCTGCAAGAAAGTTGCAAGATCATAAGCATTGTGAAGACTTGGAGTGACTCAACCATAGCACTGATGTTCTTTTGAGACCTAGTGCTGCTAGAAGAGGAAAAGATGACTGTGATAATGTAGACAGAAGACTTTTTGTGGACTTGCCGCAAAGCCTGCCAGCTGCCTCTACTGCAGTGTGGTCTAGCTCAGTGATGAAGAAAGATTGCACTAAATCAAAACTTTTAACATTAGATATGAGTTATTCAGAAAATTATTTTTCTTTTGATACATATGTCAAGTTCATTAAATTATTCTTTTGAAAGTCATCATAATTAATTTAATTATATGCTATCAGACTCATTTTCCCCTACAATTTGCGATCACTGTCAGCTTGCTTAACCAGCAGACTATGGGCTTATGGGGGATGGATGAATTTTCTGGGTCCTACTTTGATTAATTCTACAATATCACAAGGTGACAAATACTGGCAGGGGCTAGCCAGCCATTAATTTCAAATTCAGCCCATGGCTACTTGCCGCAAAAATTCTTCAGACTGCCACCTGTTTTTGCAGAAGTTTCCACCTCAGCAGCAATCTCAACCTCTAAGCTGTGGTAACCAGAGGGACAGTTAGGTTGGCTGTATGGCCATTATCTTATTGGTGGAAGCTTACTGTGTTGTGTTGAATACTGCTCAGCCACAAAAGTGATGGTCACCCAGTTGTGATTAATTGTTGAGTGAACATGATCAGTTATGACAGTCACGAGCTCAGGACCAGCTGCCCTCTTAGTATCAGTGAGTATGCTTGGTGCACCATTTGCTGCCATGGACTGTTCTGCTTGCGAGATAGCAGGTACTTAAATTCATCTCAAAATTCACATATACTGCTATGTATGTTTGTGTTTGCTTGTGTGTCTATCGACCTGCCAGCGCTTTCGTTTGGTAAGTCACATCACTTTGTTTTTAGATATATTTTTCCCACGTGGAATGTTTCCCTCTATTATATCCATATAGTTATACTGCTAATGACTCAGTATGCAGTAAACCGGGCACTATTTAAGGTTATATCAGAATAGTTGTTTGAAGCGGCCTGCCTGGGCTTCCACTCACTTTCATGCTACAGAACAAAGTTCCCCATCTATATTTTATATTTGTGTCCTGAAGCAAGAAGCCATATGACCTGGCTTTCATAAATTTATGGTTATACTCGTGTATTAGGTACCTCACCAATTCATTATGTGTTATTGGAGGAACAAGTGGAGGGTCTGAATCAGAGGCTGAGACGGTTCTGCGACAGTGTGGGCTGCAGATTCCTTGACTTGCGCCATAGGGTGGTGGGGTTTCAGGTTCCGCTGGGTAGGTCAGGAGTCCACTACACGCAGCAGGTGGCTACACGGGTAGCAGAGGTTGTGTGGCATGGACTGGGTGGTTTTTTAGGTTAGATGGCCTCGGGCAAGTACAGAAAGGGCAACAGCCTCAAAGGGTGAGGGGCAAAGTCAGGACATGCAGGGACCAAGCAGCAATTGGTATTGTAATTGTAAACTGTCGAAGCTGCATTGGTAAAGTACCGGAACTTCAAGCGCTGATAGAAAGCACCGAAGCTGAAATCGTTATAGGTACAGAAAGCTGGCTGAAGCCAGAGATAAATTCTGCCGAAATTTTTACAAAGGCACAGATGGTGTTTAGAAAGGATAGATTGCATGCAACCGGTGGTGGCGTGTGTGTCGCTGTTAGTAGTAGTTTATCCTGTAGTGAAGTAGAAGTGGATAGTTCCTGTGAATTATTATGGGTGGAGGTTACACTCAACAACCAAGCTAGGTTAATAATTGGCTCCTTTTACCGACCTCCCGACTCAGCAGCATTAGTGGCAGAACAACTGAGAGAAAATTTGGAATACATTTCACATAAATTTTCTCAGCATGTTATAGTCTTAGGTGGAGATTTCAATTTACGAGGTATAGACTGGGACGTTCAGATGTTTAGGACAGGTGGTAGAAACAGAGCATCGAGTGACATTATACTGAGTGCACTATCCGAAAATTACCTTGAGCAATTAAACAGAGAACCGACTCATGGAGATAACATCTTGGACCTACTGATAACAAACAGATCCGAACTTTTCGACTCTGTAAGTGCAGAACAGGGAATCAGTGATCGTAAGGCCGTTGCAGCATCCCTGAATATGGAAGTTAACAGGAATATAAAAAAAGGGAGGAAGGTTTATCTGTTTAGCAAGAGTAATAGAAGGCAGATTTCAGACTACCTAACAGATCAAAACGAAAATTTCTGTTCCGACACTGACAATGTTGAGTGTTTATGGGAAAAGTTCAAGGCAATCGTAAAATGCGTTTTAGACAGGTACGTGCCGAGTAAAACTGTGAGGGATGGGAAAAATCCACTGTGGTTCAACAACAAAGTTAGGAAACTACTGCAAAAGCAAAGAGAGCTTCACTCCAAGTTTAAATGCAGCCAAAACCTCTCAAACAAACAGAAGCTTAACGATGTCAAAGTGGGCGTAAGGAGGGCTATGCGTGATGCGTTCAGTGAATTTGAAAGTAAAATTCTATGTACCGACTTGACAGAAATTCCTAGGAAGTTCTGGTCTTATGTTAAATCAGTAAGTGGCTCAAAACAGCATATCCAGACACTCCGGGATGATGATGGCATTGAAACAGAGGATGACACGCGTAAAGCTGAAATACTAAACACCTTTTTGCAAAGCTGTTTCACAGAGGAAGACTGCACTGCAGTTCCTTCTCTAAATCCTCGCACAAACGAAAAAATGGCTGACATCGAAATAAGTGTCCAAGGAATAGAAAAGCAACTGGAATCACTCAACAGAGGAAAGTCCACTGGACCTGACGGGATACCAATTCGATTCTACACAGAGTACGCGAAAGAACTTGCCCCCCTTCTAACAGCCGTGTACCGCAAGTCTCTAGAGGAACAGAAGGTTCCAAATGATTGGAAAAGAGCACAGGTAGTCCCAGTCTTCAAGAAGGGTCATCGAGCAGATGCTCAAAACTATAGACCTATATCTCTGACGTCGATCTGTTGTAGAATTTTAGAACATGTTTTTTGCTTGAGTATCATGTCGTTTTTTGAAACCCAGAATCTACTCTGTAGGAATCAACATGGATTCCGGAAACAGCGATCGTGTGAGACCCAACTCGCTTTATTTGTTCATGAGACCCAGAAAATATTAGATACAGGCTCCCAGGTAGATGCCATTTTCCTTGACTTCCAGAAGGCATTCGATACAGTTCCGCACTGTTGCCTGATAAACAAAGTAATAGCCTATGGAATATCAGACCAGCTGTGTGGCTGGATTGAAGAGTTTTTAGCAAACAGAACACAGCATGTTGTTATCAATGGAGAGACGTCTACAGACGTTAAAGTAACCTCTGGCGTGCCACAGGGGAGTGTTATGGGACCATAGCTTTTCACAATGTATATAAATGACCTAGTAGATAGTATCGGAAGTTCCATGCGGCTTTTCGCGGATGATGCTGCAGTATACAGAGAAATTGCAGCATTAGAAAATTGTAGCGAAATGCAGGAAGATCTGCAGCGGATAGGCACTTGGTGCAGGCAGTGGCAACTGACCCTTAACATAGACAAATGTAATGTATTGCGAATACATAGAAAGAAGGATCCTTTATTGTATGATTATATGATAGCAGAACAAACACTGGTAGCAGTTACTTCTGTAAAATATCTGGGAGTATGCGTGCGGAATGATTTGAAGTGGAATGATCATATAAAATTAATTGTTGGTAAGGCGGGTGCCAGGTTGAGATTCATTGGGAGAGTCCTTAGAAAATGTAGTCCATCAACAAAGGAGGTGGCTTACAAAACATTCGTTCGACCTATACTTGAGTATTGCTCATCAGTGTGGGATCTGTACCAGATCGGGTTGACGGAGGAGATAGAGAAGATCCAAAGAAGAGCGGCGCGTTTCGTCACAGGGTTATTTGGTAACTGTGATAGTGTTACGGAGATGTTTAGCAAACTCAAGTGGCAGACTCTGCAAGAGAGGTGCTCTGCATCGTGGTGTAGCTTGCTCGCCAGGTTCCGAGAGGGTGCGTTTCTGGATGAGGTATCGAATATATTGCTTCCCCCTACTTATACCTCCCGAGGAGATCACGATTGTAAAATTAGAGAGATTCGAGCGTGCACGGAGGCTTTCAGACAGTCGTTCTTCCCGCAAACCATACGCGACTGGAACAGAAAAGGGAGGTAATGACAGTGGCACGTAAAGTGCCCTCCGCCACACACCGTTGGGTGGCTTGCGGAGTATAAATGTAGATGTAGAACAATACAATAGATCTTACCACAATAGACACATTTTCTCTTGTCTATAGGTTCCCTTTATTTTCTTGCTATTATGTTAATTAACTATCAACTGAACCCATGCTAAAAGAGAATTAGTTTCAGTACCAGCCAAGATCGGGACAGCAGCCAACAGGTAGGTGAATGACAATTCTCACCACTTTAAGGGAAACATTTTGCCACTTCTCTTCAAATTAACATTCATTGGTATTCACGCCATTGGTTTCAACAGCCAACAATAAGTACATGTGATTCTCTTCTTTCATATGTTTATTGCTGAAGACTTCATACACACTGGTGAGACAAGCTGTTCATAGAAAATTTGTATGCAATGATCCTTATCTGAGCTATCTGTGGGCTAACGTTGCTCATGACTAGTCTCTTCACAAACTGATGACTTCCAAAGAATGGAAAACCATGCTGTCTGTGACAATGACAAATAGTGTGGCCATGGTTATGGAATATTTGACTCAAAAGAACAGAAAGGAAAAAATGGAAGAATGAGAACTGGATGAAAAATAAGTTGGTGGAGATAACATATAACTGACAATTACATAACATCCAAACTTAATATGCTGATTAAAACTGCCATATAATTAGATAATTATATTACTGTTATTGGCAAATGTCTTTGGCATATGCTAAGAAACCAGTATGTAATGGAATTTAAATTATGTGAAAAAGTAGCTATCATATGAAATAATACAATATACTATAGAGATAAATGCATTTTGGAACATAATTTGTCCTCTGAAATTCAAATGCCACTGGTGATGGGCACGCACATGATACTAGTCTGGCAATAAATAAATGTGAGTAATCCTTACTCAGTAGCTTACATCAATGTACATGAGCTCATGTATATAAAGATAAGCATCATCATCAACCATTTGATACTCAATGCTGAATAAATGCCCAATCTTGACTTATCATGCATACAGTCAACAACTATAAGCATCATCATTGTGCCTGCTCATTTCCTAATGTCATCTACCCACCTTCCTTTATGTTGTCAAGTATTTTCTTGTCTACTGGAGTCCAGCAAAGAGCTCCCTTGTCTGTCTAGCATCCATTTGCCTGGCTACATCCCTTTACATCTACTCATTTCTGTTAGTCATTTTTAGGTCTTCTTTTCCAGTGTGTTTCCAAATCAATCTGTTTAGTTTTCATGTCTCTTCAGGTTGTTCTTACCATGTATCTCTCCAGTACTCACTGGGAACCCCACAGTTTTTAAAACTGCTTTTCCATTAAAAGTCTCATTTCTTTTCCTATCAGTCCAGTCACTATCTTTAACAGCCCCAAATTTTGACTTCATAGATAATTTGTACTATTTTTGCTTTATGATATTGATTACACATCATTTTAGAAGCATAGTGATTGATTTTCTGGCCTACTTTCAAACTTACTTTAGTAGGTTCTTCCATTCATTGTTGAAGGTTATTTGCTTGAGAGAGAAACAGTACAGTACCAGCAGTACTGTGCACTTCAAATATGTTCTATTAACATGTATTCCTTATTTTTCTTACCAGTTTAACGATACGAAAACTTCCTCTAGATCTTCTGAGAATAGTATTAGTGGCATAGAATTTCCTTGTCTGATACCTCTTTCAGTTTTGAATTTCTCACTATCCTGATATAGTCTAATGGAAGCTGTAGCATTGGATGTATTTATTTTCAGTATACTAACATTGGCTGAAGCAATACATAGTTTCTTAGGGGACGTTAATGCAGGCATTCTCGAAACTGAGTCAAAAGCCTGCTCAAGTTTTCTGAATCCTAGGCAAATGGTTTTTTGATACACATTTTTCTATTGTATTACTTTGTTCACAATTTACAAATGGTCCAGTGTGGTGTATACACTTCTAAAGGCAGCTCATTTTAGGCTTGATTGGAATCTGTCTTTTTTGCATGTACCTGGTGATAATTTTTGTCAATACTTTGAATACTATGAAGAGGATTCAGCTAGGTATACAGTTTGTATTTATTTATATATTTTATGGAAGTTCATTAAACCCATATATCTGCAAATTTCTTTGTGTAAATTTATGTTTATGTGTTGCAACTGCCATTGTATCATCCAATTTTTTTTGCTCATGCACAACAATTGATGTTTCATGGCAGAAATAGAGAATTGCTTGAGTAGCACTTTTTATCTGATATTAGTATGCTGATTTTCGTATCACTCTTCACTTTTGTTTTAAAGTATCACACTGGGATGCTACACTTCTACACTTTTAACAGACCGCAGTGGCCAATCAAAGTTTCATCAAGTATGACAACTTCATACATATTGTCAAATCAACCTTTGTCAAATTTTTACTGCCAGATACATACTACTTTTCCATTCAGTGGACGGAAGCAGGACTCAGTCAGAAATTATCTTTATGAGTAGCAAATATGCATGAATACTTGCCTGTACTGCTACCATCCCAATATTGAGAGCTGCTTTTCATGCTCAGTCTTCTAAAGAGTCACTGTAATGCCAATATTGAACTTGAAGGTCTTAATTTTTTATTCTAATTGCTTACTTTGGCTCCTGAAGCAACAGGTTCCCAACAATAGTAAACAGCCTCTCTGCACATTAATTTGGTTTTAAACTTGAAGTCAAATAATGATGTACAAAAAATCCATTATTAACAGCTTCATAACAAACAGCATAATGGCTCACACTTCTGATTAAAGGGCATCTTCTAAACATAGCCTGCACTGGAAATGTCCTTTAATAAATATCTTAAAGCTGTGGAACATCTATCTTCCAAGATTTTCACTCCCTACTGAATAGCCTTACCTATCAATGCAGAACACAAGTGTTGCACTCTCACACTACTGAATGAATGTGAACAGCTCTCAACCAGTCAGCTGCACTACACATAAGCACCAGATGCCATATTTGGTAACAGCTAAAAATTGTATGATACTTAGTAACAGTTTTTATGACAGTTAAATATGTGATGTGCACATGTGAAATTAACATGTTATTGTCACATAAAGAGAACATGAAAGATCAAGATTTAATTTTTTGTATGCTGTACTTGTTAAACCATGTTATCAGGCTGCCTTTCATCTCATTTGAGTCAAGTATGACATGCATCATCATTCCTATGTAATATACATCAAAAGAGACATAATATATCACTGATAATAAAAACTGTGAGAATTGTTGGGAGTCTACATTAGGGAACCAGACCAGCTTTAATTTCAGCTGATTCAAAGTAACTCGCGACAACCTATGTATCTCCATTTGTCTAGAACAAAGCATCATCTTTCCTATAAACTGGAATTATATGTCCAGTTAAATGTTAATTTTCTCTCTAATATAAATGTTTGGCAATGATAAATGCACAATCTGTTAATAAAAAACTGTCACTAAATCTTGTTTCAGAGCAAATAAATGAAATTTTGCAATTTATTATTAAATCTTCAGTAATGTGAATTAAATACCTGTACTTAGTAACACAACATTATAGTAAAATTATAATGATACAGAGAAACAAATATATAGTAATCTAATGACAGCTTAGACATTAAAACTAATGTGTAACACATCCAGATAGCATACCTCACGGGTTACTGTTGTATCTTTGTGGCCATAATGGATCGAAATGGGTGCTGTTATCTGGCTGAGATCAAACAGAGGTGGTTCTGGCTGACCATATTGTTTCATGTTGTCCTCTTCTCCATAATCATACATTCTAAACTGGCCTACGAGAAAGAGAATAATATTTAAAAGTATATGATCTAATTTTTATACTGAAATTTACTAGTCACTTAATATTAGTTAGTTGTTAACACGACAAGCAAACCAGCTCATAACAGGTTGAATGGTTCATGGACATTTTGCTGGATGGTGTCTGCTGCTCTTCATGTTTAGGTACTACTAACTCATTGATGAGGTGGTTTGCCAGTTTATTCACTGGGTCAATAGAAAAGCACAGGTGCCAAGGGGTGGGACTTCAATGTCTTTGTAGATGAATCATCAAGGACATCAAATCCAGAGCTTCTTGCCAGAGAATTGGGCCATGGTCTTCATAAGCACAGCATGGGAAAAGTGCCACTGCAAGCCACAGACCTAGTGTATGCTTGCAGGCAAGTAGTTTATGCCCCGCTGAACTGTCCCAGCTTAGATTCTCCGTGTGTGTTGACTCAGTTCATTTCTCTGTAGCTGATAATGCTGTTATACCACCAGTGCTGGTTTCCATGCTTCGCTGAGTTAAAATCCAGTGTCTGTTAATTAAGTCATTAGTTATAAGGGGGTTGACAAAGATATGGAAACATCAAAAACACAAAATCTTACCATGCACAGTATGGTTTAGGAAAGTTGTTGGCATTCTGTGCAGGTCTTGTATTTATGCAATTTGGGATGACTAGCTTCTAGTCATCCCAAATTGGATAAATACAAGACCTGCACAGTTTTCAGTGGAATCGCATACCATTCTTCCTGCAAAATACGGACAATTTCAAGGTAACAATGATGGACATGGATAACAATCATTCACCCTTCTCTCCAAAGAAGACAACTAAGGCTCAATAATGTAGGGACCTGGTGACTATGACGGCCAGGGGGGATGCAACAATTCACAAAACCTGTTCTGGATGATGCGAGTTGTGTGGACAGAGGCCTGTTGTCTTGGAACACAGCATCACCATTGGGGAACGAACACTGTACCATAAGATGGACATGACCAACCAAAATGGTCACATAATCCTTGGCAGTAATGCAGTCTTGCAGAGGAACCACAGGGCCCATGGAATACCATGATATGGCTGCCTAAATCATCACTGAATGCCTGCCATGTTTCATTCTTGGGACATAATCTCAGCCAGAGATTGGAAACAGTGTGACGCAAGACTTATCCGACTAAATGCGTTTCTCCTACTGCTACAAAGTGCTGGTTTCATAGCTTCAGCACCTTGTTGTCCTGTAACAGGAGTTTTGCTTCACTTGAAACTATATGGTTCCAGAGGCCTATTCAAGTCTCAAAGATCTATGGTATATATATGCAGACTGAAATGACAAATGAAAGTGTGTACCAAATCCAGGATTCAAGCCTGGGTCTCCTGCTAACCACTACACCAACCTAGTACAGTGCCTTTTTTGGACTGAGATGGAAAGTATGCTAGGGTAGTTCGTGCATTTGTGCAAAGCCACTGTGCCGGGTTGGTGTAGTGGGTAATGCATCTGCCTAGTGAACAGGAGACCCGGGTTAAAATCCTGGTCTTGGTACAAAGTTTCATTTGTCGCTTCAGTCTGTGTGTGTGTGTGTGTGTGTGTGTGTTTGTGTATGTGAGTACCACTTGCATTACTGATGTGAGGTTTTGGAATTCCACCTCTCACTGCTTATGCAGATCCCTTTGTGTTGTTTTGATGTTGACAGGGTTCGCTGGTGCAACATTAGTTCTGCAGTGGCTTTTGCAGCTGTCATCCTATCTTTTTATCACAATTCTCTTTAGTGATTGTCAGTCATGATCATTCAACACACACTTTCATCCACATTGTGACCTAGCGGATGATGTTTCTCCACTTTCTCTGTATTTTACATAAATCTTCAATACTATCACTCTCAAAACACCATACACTTCAGCTATGTTGGTTATGGAAGCACTCACCATATGAGTACCAATAATTTCATTCGAATGCATATAGTGCCAACGTAATGCATTCTCAACAACACAGAACATTTTTCTGTCCACAACTGACACTTACAATGTATTGAGGACACATGGTCAAATACAACAGCACAATCTGCAGGCTCGACTAGCATCTGCATTTATGTTCAAGCATGCATTTCTCATGGTATTTCCATATTTTTGTCCAATATGTGTATGTATTTCAGCTGCTTCGTTAAAGATGGAGTCCCAGTACAGAGAGGCAGCTGAAAGGATCTTGGTCAATCCATAGTTCATGTCATGCCCTGTGTCAAGACAGTGTTCAGCAACAGCAGATTTTCTGTTACCTAGTCTGGTGTGAAGTCACACCAGTTTTAGATCACCCAGAAAAATCTACTGTTGCTGAACCTGTCTTGACATGGGACATGCCATGGACTATGGGGAGACCAAGATCTTCTCACCTGCCTCCATTTACTGGGACTCCATCATGAAAGAATCAATTGAAATATGTGTAACTAATGACTTAATTAACAGGCACACAGGATTTCAACTCAGCAAAACAAGTGAATTGGGATATGCAGCACTATGGCATCATCAGGTGCAGACAAATGAATCCAGTGGGTCAACATGGATGGGGAATCTAAGCCAGGACAGTTAAGCTGGGCACCAGCTACTATCCCTTGTCCACATGCCAGTTCCATGGCTTGCAACCCCCAATTTTCCCACACTGTGCTTGCTAAGACCCATTTCCCCAGCAGGGAGTTCTGGATGTCAACTTCATCTATGATGATGTTATAGCCCCATCCCCCAGTGCCTGCATTTTTCTAGTGAACAAGCACACCACAACACCAATGTGCCAGTAGCACCTGAAGATGACACTCACCTGTCTCGTGGAATTATTTTGCAGTTTACACAAAACCGTGTTGCAATGCCCATGAACCGTTGTAAGGGCACAGATATGTTGGTTAATATTTGGGGGGTTTTCTGAAACAACTGTATCCTTAGCAGTTCATAAAATTCAGTAATCATCATTCATAACTGGCATTCAGCTAAGTTTAAGCAGCATTATTATTGCTAGTTAAGTTACTGGGTTGATTCTATGTTTGCTGGGGTTGGACTTTTATGTTTGAGATACTCCCAGGGCATCACACATCAGTGAAAGATGTCCATTTGATAAGTTACAGTCATCACAATGATTCACTCAGAGATTACAGTGCAGTATGTCATGCCATGGAGCTTCTCCCTGTCAAAGTCCTTGGTTTTAGTCAACACAGATCTAAAAATGTAGAGTGAAGAAGAGAGTAGCCTGATGACAAATTTGTCAGACAAGATGTTTTTGTGACGTGACTAAGTTGTAATCTGAGTTGTAAATGGAGTTTGAGCTGTAGTCTGGCCAATAAACCGATTGCGTCCAGAGTACATACCCTGTTGTTCCTCATAGTAAAATTAGCTTTCCAGGAAGAGGAGGTGGAGGAAGTGGAGGTTCTGCCTGCTACTGTATAAAAACATACTTTGAAATGGAATAAATCCTTACATGTAGTGACTATGTTTTTGAAAACTGCAAAACAATGTATGATAAAACTCCAAATACTGAAATAAAGTTCCCAGCCTGACAACATATTGAGATGAAAGCAAAATGAGAAGAAAGCAAAAGAGAATCATACAGTGGCAGCCACCAAAGAGGTGATGACATTAGTGAAAAAAAATCAGAAATAATGATGACTAAAATAAACAAAATTACGAGGAGGATATATGAACACATGGACAAATACAACACCGGTGCAGTGAGAATTGTGGTGTATCATTAACAACTGTGCAATATAAACCTTCCAAATTAAAGATTGCTGAATCTAATAAATTATTAACAAAATCAGTGAATTCAAGTTGACTGTGTGAAAGTAATTTAACACCAAATACGAAAAAAATGGTTTGCCAATGATAATAAACAAGCAGTATAGGCAAATAAACAGGTATAAGGAAACCTTCATAACAACATATCAAGGAGATTTCATGAAAAATAACTACCTCAATGATGCCAAGACATGTTTCAGAAGATCATTTACCAATTACAACACACATTTTCAAGTTAACAGTAAGAGTGACTTCTGTTGAGAAGAGCTCGCAACTATAGTTATGTCCACTCACCACCACCACACCCAGTTACTTCAGCCATGGTTGGCAGCACTCATCAAGAGCCATCCCTCTGTACTGTGGCCTACACTCCAGTGCACTACTCCAACAACTGGGACATAGCTGCATACAGTAGCAGCATCCACCACTGAACATAGCTGACTATCTAATGGGTCACAAACAGTTATATTGTGAACAGCTGTGATCATTATTTAAATTTCCTATCGATAAGTTCAGTATAACTTGCGCTGAAGCCTATCATGAAATGTATACTTATCCAAGTAGTGACTTTAAGGAATATTGCATAGATGTTTTGATATTCATGATAATTAATAATGCATGATATGTACACTTTGTAAAACAGTTCACCATATTTGGTGCAGAGATTACTAATAAGAGAAATAATATACATCTATTTCCAGATATTACATAAAATTAAGTGGATATTTTGATGTTTATTGATTAGTAGCAGTATGTATAGCAAACACGGCTGTTATGGATAATCAGTTAATGCTCAAAATATTATTGGTAAGCATGATACAACAATTTCATCAATTAAATTCTAATATAGAAAGCAGATTCAACCAGGTAGATGAAATACTGTCTAAAATCAGGGGAAAGATTGATATATTAGAACACAAGATTAGATATGGCATTCAAAAATGTTGAAGAAATGGATTCTCTACTAGAAAAAGTAGAAGACAAACTAGACATGAAACTGGAACACACGCATACTCATAAATCAATGCATGACGAGTTGCTTAAAAGAATTAACATTTTAGAAAGGGAGTTTATAGAAACAAAAACTAGTTTAGAAGAAATGGTAAATATAGATGTGATTTCAATGAGCCCAGAATACAAAGGTTATAAAATGAAAAAAAATCAAGGGAGAACAAGGTACAGGCTCATAATAAGTGTTCACTGAAAGACAATCCCATTTCATCATTCACTACAGTACCATTAGCAATGACTTCAATGTCAAGCAATATGGAACATACTTTTATCAATAATAGACAAGTAAGCCCATCAGAAACAGTGCACTAATTTTAGGCTGCACAGATCATAATGAAAGAGACAGACATGAGGAAGAGTCAACTAAAATCAGATTAAATTATAATTCATATGAAGATTCCCCCCCCCTCCATGAACCATGGACCTTGCCGTTGGTGGGGAGGCTTGCGTGCCTCAGCGATACAGATAGCTGTACCGTAGGTACAACCACAACGGAGAGGTATCTGTTGAGAGGCCAGACAAACGTGTGGTTCCTGAAGAGGGGCAGCAGCCTTTTCGGTAGTTGCAAGGGCAACAGTCTGGATGATTGACTGATCTGGCCTTGTAACAATAACCAAAACGGCCTTGCTGTGCTGGTACTGCGAACGGCTGAAAGCAAGGGGGAACTATGGCCATAATTTCTTCCGAGGGCATGCAGCTTTACTGTATGATTAAATGATGATGGCGTCCTCTTGGGTAAAATATTCCGGAGGTAAAATAGTCCCCCATTCGGATCTCCGGGTGGGGACTACTCAAGAGGATGTTGTTATCAGGAGAAAGAAAACTGGCGTTCTATGGATCGGAGCGTGGAATGTCAGATCCCTTAATCGGGCAGGTAGGTTAGAAAATTTAAAAAGGGAAATGGATAGGTTAAAGTTAGATATAGTGGGAATTAGTGAAGTTTGGTGGCAGGAGGAACAAGACTTCTGGTCAGGTGACTACAGGGTTATAAACACAAAGTCAAATAGGGGTAATGCAGGAGTAGGTTTAATAATGAATAGGAAAATAGGAATACGTGTAAGCTACTATAAACAGCATAGTGAACGCATTATTGTAGCCAAGATAGATACGAAGCCCACACCTACTACAGTAGTACAAGTTTATATGCCAACTAGCTCTGCAGATGGCGAAGAAATTGAAGAAATGTATGATGAAATAAAAGATATTATTCAGATAGTGAAGGGAGACGAAAATTTAATAGTCATGGGTGACTGGAATTCGAGTGTAGGAAAAGGGAGAGAAGAAAACGTAGTAGGTGAATATGGATTGGGGCTAAGAAATGAAAGAGGAAGTCGCCTGGTAGAATTTTGCACAGAGCACAACTTAATCATAGCTAACAATTGGTTTAAGAATCATGATAGAAGGTTGTATACATGGAAGAACCCTGGAGATACTAAAAGGTATCAGATAGATTACATAATGGTAAGACAGAGATTTAGGAACCAGGTTTTAAATTGTAAGACATTTCCAGGGGCAGATGTGGACTCTGACCATAATCTATTGGTTATGACCTGTAGATTAAAACTGAAGAAACTGCAAAAAGGTGGGAATTTAAGGAGATGGGACCTGGATAAACTGAAAGAACCAGAGGTTGTACAGAGTTTCAGGGAGAGCATAAGGGAACAATTGACAGGAATGGGGGAAAGAAATACAGTAGAAGAAGAATGGGTAGCTTTGAGGGATGAAGTAGTGAAGGCAGCAGAGGATCAAGTAGGTAAAAAGACGAGGGCTAGTAGAAATCCTTGGGTAACAGAAGAAATATTGAATTTAATTGTTGAAAGGAGACAATATAAAAATGCAGTAAATGAAGCAGGCAAAAAGGAATACAAACGTCTCAAAAATAAGATCGACAGGAAGTGCAAAATGGCTAAGCAGGGATGGCTAGAGGACAAATGTAAGGATGTAGAGGCTTATCTCACTAGGGGTAAGATAGATACTGCCTACAGGAAAATCAAAGAGATCTTTGGAGATAAGAGAACCACTTGTATGAACATCAAGAGCTCAGATGGAAATCCAGTTCTAAGCAAAGAAGGGAAAGCAGAAAGGTGGAAGGAGTATATAGAGGGTGTATACAAGGGAGATGTACTTGAGGACAATATTATGGAAATGGAAGAGGATGTAGATGAAGATGAAATGGGAGATATGATACTGTGTGAAGAGTTGGACAGAGCACTGAAAGACCTGAGTCGAAACAAGGCCCCCGGAGTAGACAACATTCCATTGGAACTACTGACGGCCTTGGGAGAGCCAGTCCTGACAAAACTCTACCATCTGGTGAGCAAGATGTGTGAAACAGGCGAAATACCCTCAGACTTCAAGAAGAATATAATTATTCCAATCCCAAAGAAAGCAGGTGTTGACAGATGTGAAAAATACCGAACTATCAGTTTAATAAGCCACAGTTGCAAAATACTAACGCGAATTCTTTACAGACGAATGGAAAAACTAGTAGATGCCGACCTCGGGGAAGATCAGTTTGGATTCGGTAGAAATACTGGAACACGTGAGGCAATACTGACCTTACGACTTATCTTAGAAGAAATATTAAGGAAAGGCAAACCTACGTTTCTAGCATTTGTAGACTTAGAGAAAGCTTTTGACAATGTTGACTGGAATACTCTCTTTCAAATTCTAAAGGTGGCAGGGGTAAAATACAGGGAGCGAAAGGCTATTTACAATTTGTACAGAAACCAGATGGCAGTTATAAGAGTTGAGGGACATGAAAGGGAAGCAGTGGTTGGGAAGGGAGTGAGACAGGGTTGTAGCCTCTCCCAGATGTTATTCAATCTGTATATTGAGCAAGCAGTAAAGGAAACAAAAGAAAAATTCGGAGTAGGTATTAAAATCCATGGAGAAGAAATAAAAACTTTAAGGTTCGCCGATGACATTGTAATTCTGTCAGAGACAGCAAAGGACTTGGAAGAGCAGTTGAACGGAATGGATGGTGTCTTGAAGGGAGGATATAAGATGAACATCAGCAAAAGCAAAACGAGGATAATGGAATGTAGTCGAATTAAGTCGGGTGATGTTGAGGGTATTAGATTAGGAAATGAGACACTTAAAGTAGTAAAGGAGTTTTGCTATTTGGGGAGCAAAATAACTGATGATGGTTGAAGTAGAGAGGATATAAAATGTAGACTGGCAATGGCAAGGAAAGCGTTTCTGAAGAAGAGAAATTTATTAACATCGAGTATAGATTTAAGTGTCAGGAAGTCATTTCTGAAAGTATTTGTATGGAGTGTAGCCATGTATGGAAGTGAAACATGGACGGTAAATAGTTTGGACAAGAAGAGAATAGAAGCTTTCGAAATGTGGTGCTACAGAAGAATGCTGAAGATTAGATGGGTAGATCACACAACTAATGAGGAAATATTGAATAGGATTGGGGAGAAGAGAAGTTTGTGGCACAACTTGACCAGAAGAAGGGATCGGTTGGTAGGACATGTTCTGAGGCATCAAGGGATCACTAATTTAGTATTGGAGGGCAGCGTGGAGGGTAAAAATCGTAGGGGGAGACCAAGAGATGAATACACTAAGCAGATTCAGAAGGATGTAGGTTGCAGTAGGTACTGGGAAATGAAGAAGCTTGCACAGGATAGAGTAGCATGGAGAGCTGCATCAAACCAGTCTCAGGACTGAAGACCACCACACACACACACGAAGATTTTACAGCCATGTTCGACAAAGGTATAAATCATGAAGTCCCTAAATTATCACAATCTGGTGACTTACACCCTGTTTTGCTCTTGAAAGCATTTAACAAGACAACTGGGCTGACTATCATAAAATCAGATTTGTAATAAATCACCTAACAGGAGAAGCAGCACAATTCTAAGGCCATATTTAAATCAAAATACTGGAGCAAGGGATCCCAGAAAAAACTTTGTTTAGAGTTAATCGGAGCAAAACCTTACAACAACAATGACTGTAAAGTCTGTAGGGATTTGGTCTAGTAACATCTGAACACAGCTAAGTACTTAGACAACCCATTTCAAGAGGAACATCTCTTAGTGGTATTTATTGGTAATTACAAGTCATCTACAATGGAGAGTATGGTATAAATGAGTAAGAAAAGATTGGCGAAAGATAAATAAGCTCTTTGAATACATTGATCTGATAGACCTAACATATCACCAGTTGGATAGGTGGAATAGCAACTATAATTTAATGTACAATAACAACCCATATAGAAATGACAGTAAGGGAAATACAGGACCAAGGAATACCAAAAGTCATAACAATGAACACCAAGTAATAGGTAAGATTAGATTAGATTAGTTTCAGTTTTCATTCTACAGACCCAAAAATGAGATGATTGTTATTGGTGTGGGACATGTCAGAAATTGTAACATAAAAAATGTAGAGCATTCGATTATAATATTCACTTTCCTGAGCATTTGTCAGGAGATTGTGAGATCTGTGAATACATTACAATAAACCAGAACTACTGGTATTTACAGAGTTAATACACTGTTAACATGAAACTCAGTTATTCGCTTTTAGTAAATTTATAATACACAAGATACCTAACTTGACTGTTATGAGCAACTGCTATTAAAACTGAAATCTAATAGATGTTTTTACTTGGCTGGTCTAACTGTCCCTGTTAAGATATTCTTCTACAGAGAAGAAGGAGTTTCCCACAAAAAAGGCTTTCAAACTGTGCTTTATCTGAAAACAAGTTTTTAATGGTTTCTGGCAACTTATTGAAAATGTATGTTGCTGAATATAGAACCCCTTTTGGACCAAACTAAATGATTTTAAGTCTTTATGTAGATTGTTACTATCCCTAGTATAGATACTATGTACTGAGTTGTTGGTTGGAAATAGAATCATATTATTTCCAACAAGTACACAGCAACCATAGCACATTAACATTTCTATTAAAGATTAAACTCTTTCATACCAGACATATACAGTGGCCATGGTCCTACAGCAATTTAAATTTCAATACACCATGCGAAGGAAAATGAAAACTTAGTGTGAGATGCTCAGCGATAACCAGTGTTAATCCTGCTGAAAATTTTATCACCAATACCTGACTGTCAGTAGTAGGTGAGAACGTGGTGTAAAGTAGCTAATTAATTAGACATAGTGACAATACTCATGGTTAATTTACACACTCACAGCAGGCTACAAGGACATGTGGTATTGTTATGGCATATTAAGCTCAGTGGCTCCTTTGTGGCATTGTTTGAATGGAGCAGTCTATGGGCCAGAAACAGGTTCCATTCATTCACTTATAACTACTTATTATCAAAATGTAAGCACAACCTTACACTCTGCACATACTTATCACATTCAGGAACACTACAAATTTACACATCAGATAAGCTGAACACTCAAGCCTCCAAAGTGACACTCAATCGAAATGATGCATATGTAATGAGCTACATACTTAGAGGCAGAATCCTCCCTCCCCTTCTTAAAGGAAATTATATTCCCAGTAGAATGAATTGGCATTTTTTGTTGTTTTTATGCTCTCCATGTCACATCAACTGTTAGTGCAGACAGAAGTTTTGTATGGGAATAAAGTTACTGGAAAATTGTGCACATTTACACCTATAAAAATTACTTTTTGGAAATAGCAAATTAAAAAATTGAAACAATTGATAACTATAAACTACAACTACGAGTTTGGTAGCATGTGGGAATATGTTTGACATAATTTGAATACTCATTAATTTTAAACACAAGACCTTGTTAGTTTCCTGAAATCAGTCCCTGTTTCACTGAACAGATCACTCACCAGTACCTTGACTAAAACTAGAGACAAAATGTCAGAACTCATGCTGAAAGTCATACAAGTGTTTTGTATGTGTGATCAATTACTTTGAATCACCAACTAACATATTTATGATCAAGATGCTAAATTTTCAATGGATGACACATTTTTTAAACAATGAAAGTCCAGGATGGAATAACAACAGTATTATGAATATGATAGACTACCTCTCACCATATAAGTGTATATTGAAAGGGTAGGCAAATAGGAAATGGAGGTAGTGTATTTGTTGCAGTAGACAAGAAACTCTGAGATAGAAATTGAAGATTCATCCAGAGACAATTTACGTTGCATGGATTTCGTCAAAAAAATACATAGTATGCGTCTGCTTGTGTCTATATGTGTGGATGGATATGTGTGTGTGTGCGAGTGTATACCCGTCCTTACGGTAGGGGTAGGGGTAGAATATTCAGCTGTTTAAATAATTGCTTTGAAGGAGTTAGCCTTGAACTGTTGGTAATTATTCTAACAGCTCGTTTTTGTAGAGTGAAGATGGTTTTGAGATTTTTCTTACTATGACCCCAGAAGATGAGGCCATAGGTAATAGCAGAATGTATATAAGCAAAGTAAACAGCTCTGCTACATTCCCGACTACATACAAAGCTAATAATGCGTAAAGCAAAGCAAGCAGAGCTTAACTTATGTGAGAGATACAGGATATGGGATTTCCAGTCTAAATTTTCATCTATATGTACACCTAAGAATTTTGTGGTAGCAACTCTCACAATTTCTTTATTTTGTATTCTGAGATCTAGATTAGAGTGTGACTTTGCTTTCCTGTAATGGATATAATTAGTTTTAGAGGTATTTATGGTTAATTTGTTCACTTCAAACCAATTTTGCAAATATTCTATAACTCTGGTTGCAGATGTTGGCAATACCCAGTTTATGTCAGTTACTACAATGTTTGTGTCATCCGCAAACAGGGTTATATGAGTACCATTTACTGGAATCTTGATATCATTTATGTAAAGAAGAAATAGGAGAGGTCCTAGAACACTCCCCTGCGGTACCCCTATTGGCACAGTCTGAATATCCGATCTGTAAACAATACTTTGGTTTTTACTGTTTGTTGTTGCAATTTCTACTACCTGTTTCCTATTATGGAGATATGACTGAAACCACTTTTTAGCTACTCCTCGTGTACCGACATATTCTAATTTGTCTAGCAGGATATCATGTTGGACAGTATCGAATGCCTTTGAGAGGTCCAAATTTATTCCTATTGTACTGTTGTTCTTATCTAGCCCCGTTACAATATTTTCAATGAATTGGGTGATGGCTGACTCTGTACTCATTCCTTTGTGGAAGCCGTGTTGGTTTACAGACAATAGATTGAAATTCTCGAGGTAATTTGTAATTCTGTTTTTCATGACTGTCTCTATTACTTTTGAAAATACCGATAATAAAGCTATTGGTCTATAGTTTCCCACTTCATGTATATTGCCCTTTTTGTACAATGGTTTTACTTTTGCAATTTTTAATCGTTGTGGAAAGACACCTTCTGAAAATGATATGTTTATGATGTGTGAGAGTGGGTCTGATATGACACTAGCACATCTCATCATGACTGAGCAAGGTATCTCGTCAATCCCTGAGGACATTTTATTCTTCATTGTTTTTATTATTTGATTAACTTCCAATTTGTTTGTGGGAGGTAGCAATAATGAATTAACACTTTGTTCTTCTGGGATCGATGTTCTACTAATCTTAGGACAATTTTTATGCAGATTGATTGGACTATTTATGAAGTAGTCATTAACGTAATTTGCTAAAGTACAATTTCTGACTAGCACACCTTGATCATCTTTTAAAACAAAGTCATCTGGATTTCTAACATTTTTGCTTGGGCCTATTTCTTTTTTTACTACATTCCATATAGCTTTTGATTTGTTTGCTGACCCAGCAATTACACTGTCATTGTGCATTGTCTTGGCCTTTTTGATCACCTTCCTGTAAATTTTCTTGTATGTCTTAACATAATCTGTGAAGTGTTCATCTTTGTTATCTTTTTTGAGTTGACTGATATGTTTTAGTGTTTGACTAGATACTCTAATAGCAGGTGTTATCCACTGGCTTGTGTTCCTAGGCATGACATTGATCTTTGTGAGCTTTTTTGGGAAACACATCTCAAATAGGGACATGAATGTACTAGAAAAAGCATTGAAGGATTCCTCGGTTGTAGTTTGTGCAAAGACATCTTCCCAGGTTTCATTAGCTAACAACTGGATGAAAGTATTTACTTTTTCTGTCTAGAAGTGCCTTTTGTATCCCCACTTATATTTTACTGCCTTAGGGATAGAGTAATTTATGTATGTTAATAGTGTATTGTGATCCGAAAGACCTAAGTTTACGTTTAGTGGCTCAGTGATACCATTCTCCATATTTGAGAAAATATTGTCTAAAAGAGAAGATGACAGTTCTGTTATTCTGGTGGCATCTGTAAAGAGTGGTTTCATGTGGAAGCTGCTGAGTATACTCAAAAGCTGTCTTTTTTCATCACTTTCAATTAACAGGTTAATATTAAAATCTCCACATAAAAATAATTTCACTTCATTACTATAAAAAGTGTTTAATGCTGCTTCTATTTTTTTGAAGAATATGTTTTTGTCACCCAGTGGAGATCTATATACTGTAATGACAACTAGTTTTTCACTCTTCTCCTCAGTTTTTAACTCTATGGCACATGATTCAAAATGTTTTTCTATATTTAGATGGTCCAATTCTGTTTCCACTTTGAACTGCAGTCCTACTCTAGAGTAAATGCATACCCCACCATTTTTAAAAACACTTTGGCAATAATGTGTTGCTAAATTAAACTTGCTTATATTTATGAGACTTAATTCACTAGCCTTCCACCAGTGTTCAGATAAACAAATACAAGAGACATCAGCAAGATTATTTAAAGCTACTTCTAGATCTAGTACTTTGTTTCTGACGCACTGAATATTCTGACACATTATCCTGACTGTTTTGCAAGTATTTTTTCTTTTGTCATTACCTGGTAATGTGCTGCTTTTTCCATAGTAGTTGTGACTTATCTGCAAATTTTCTTGCTGATTTGTCACAATCTTTTCAATTTCTTTGTCTGAAGCCATAAAAAATCCTTATTTAGTGATGTAGATGTACCTTGTCTTTGACTCCTCCTTAGGCAGTGTAACCATGAACTTTAGAGAAAACCTCAGTTCACTTGTATGTAAGTTCCCCAATCATATTATAATCATCAGTGGAGACATTAATCATGCAACAATTAAATTGGAAAATTAAAGTTTTGTTAGAGGTGGGCATGATAGGACACCCTCTGAAACTTTATTAAATGCCTTATCTGAAAACTACTTAAAACAAGACAATTAGGAACCCCACTCATTGATGGAAATATATTGGATTTAATGGCAACAAAGAGACCTGACCTCTTTGAAGATGACCATATTGAAACTAGTATCAGGGGCAACAATGATTACCAAAGTACAAAGGACAACTAAAACAAGCAGAAAGAAAAATTGGTCAGTAAACTAGACAAAAAAATCAATAATGTCATATTTCAGTAGAAACTTGAAACTTTCAGCACAGGGCAGGAGAATGTGAGGATCTCTGGCTCAAGATGAAAGGAATAGTTGACCTGCACTGGACAGATATGTACCTAGTAGAACAGTTGATAATGGGAGGAAACCTCCATGATATACAGTCACTGTAAAGAAACTTCATAACAAACAGAGATTACTGCATAACAGATGTAGAACAAACCGTAGGGCTATAGATAGAGAGATGCTGGATGAAATGTGTTTGGCTGTCAAGAGTGCATGACTACTGTAGCAGAATATTGTCAAGTGATCTTTCTCAGAACCCAAGGAAATCCTTTATTTAAAAAAAAAAAAAAAAAAAAAAAAAAAAAAAAAAAAAAAAAAAAAAAAACGGGAGAACTACCTCAATTTAAACCTTGTATCGCTGAAAAGATGAATGAAATAAGTATTAGCGTCAGTGGTGTTGAGAAACAGCTTTTTGGTAGGGAGGATACAGCATGCTATCTTGGTTGGAGAATCATTGTCAGATGTAGAAGTAACTTCTGGTTTGCCCCAGGGAAGTGTATTAGCACCTTTGCTGTTCATGTTGTATATTAATGACCTTGCAGACAATATTAACAGTAAAATCAGGCTGTTTGCTAATCATGATGCACTTATCTACACTCCTGGAAATTGAAATAAGAACACCGTGAATTCATTGTCCCAGGAAGGGGAAACTTTATTGACACATTCCTGGGGTCAGATACATCACATGATCACACTGACAGAACCACAGGCACATAGACACAGGCAACAGAGCATGCACAATGTCGGCACTAGTACAGTGTATATCCACCTTTCACAGCAATGCAGGCTGCTATTCTCCCATGGAGACGATCGTAGAGATGCTGGATGTAGTCCTGTGGAACGGCTTGCCATGCCATTTCCACCTGGCACCTCAGTTGGACCAGCGTTCGTGCTGGACGTGCAGACCGCGTGAGACGACGCTTCATCCAGTCCCAAACATGCTCAATGGGGGACAGATCCGGAGATCTTGCTGGCCAGGGTAGTTGACTTACACCTTCTAGAGCACGTTGGGTGGCACGGGATACATGCGGACGTGCATTGTCCTGTTGGAACAGCAAGTTCCCTTGCCGGTCTAGGAATGGTAGAACGATGGGTTCGATGACGGTTTGGATGTACCGTGCACTATTCAGTGTCCCCTCGACGATCACCAGTGGTGTACGGCCAGTGTAGGAGATCGCTCCCCACACCATGATGCCGGGTGTTGGCCCTGTGTGCCTCGGTCGTATGCAGTCCTGATTGTGGCGCTCACCTGCACGGCGCCAAACACGCATACGACCATCATTGGCACCAAGGCAGAAGCGACTCTCATCGCTGAAGACGACACGTCTCCATTCGTCCCTCCATTCACGCCTGTCGCGACACCACTGGAGGCGGGCTGCACGATGTTGGGGCGTGAGCGGAAGACGGCCTAACGGTGTGCGGGACCGTAGCCCAGCTTCATGGAGACGGTTGCGAATGGTCCTCGCCGATACCCCAGGAGCAACAGTGTCCCTAATTTGCTGGGAAGTGGCGGTGCGGTCCCCTACGGCACTGCGTAGGATCCTACAGTCTTGGCGTGCATCCGTGCGTCGCTGCGGTCCGGTCCCAGGTTGACGGGCACGTGCACCTTCCGCCGACCACTGGCGACAACATCGATGTACTGTGGAGACCTCACGCCCCACGTGTTGAGCAATTCGGCGGTACGTCCACCCGGCCTCCCGCATGCCCACTATACGCCCTCGCTCAAAGTCCGTCAACTGCACATACGGTTCACGTCCACGCTGTCGCGGCATGCTACCAGTGTTAAAGACTGCGATGGAGATCCGTATGCCACGGCAAACTGGCTGACACTGACGGCAGCGGTGCACAAATGCTGCGCAGCTAGCGCCATTCGACAGCCAACACCGCGATTCCTGGTGTGTCCGCTGTGCCGTGCGTGTGATCATTGCTTGTACAGCCCTCTCGCAGTGTCCGGAGCAAGTATGGTGGGTCTGACACACCGGTGTCAATGTGTTCTTTTTTCCATTTCCAGGAGTGTATATTGAAGTACTATTTTAGAGAGGCCACATTAATATTCAGCCAGATTTTGATAAGATTTCAACTTAGTGTAGAGATTGGCAATTTGCTCTAAATGTTCAGAAATGTAAAATTTTGCAATTCACAAAATGAAAAAAATGTAGTATCCTATCTGTAAAATCAATGAGTCACTGTTGGAATCACCCAACTCTTACAAATACTTGGGTCTAACACTTTGTAGGGATATGAAATGGGATGATCATATAGATTCAGTCACAGGTAAGGCAAGAGATAGATTTCAGTTTATTGTTTGAATACTGGGGAAGTGCAATCAGTCTGTGAAGGAGATTGCTTACAAATCACTCATGTGACCAGTTCTAGAATATTGCCCAACTGTCTACCAGATAGGACTAAGAGGGGCTATTAAACATATACAGATAAGGGTACCATGAATGGTTACAGGTCTGTTAATCCGTGGGAGAGTGTCACAGAGATACTGAAGGAACTGAACCGGCAGACTCTTGAAGACAGATGTAGACTATGCTGAGAAAGTCTATTAATGAAATTTCAAGAACCAGCATTAAATGATTACTCTAGGGATATACTACAACCCCCTACATATTGCCCACATAGGGATTGTGAGGGTAAGATTAGAATAATTACTGCAAGCACAAAGGCATTCAAACAATCATTCTTCCCATCTCCATATGTGAACAGAACAGAAAGAAACTCTACTAATTAGTACAAAACCCACAGCCATGCACCTCACAGTGTTTGCTGAGTATAGATATAAATGTAGATGTAGATAGAAGAGTTGCAGACAGACACAATAAAGTATTTCGAAAGAAGGCCTTTTGGACAAAGGTTAACCATACAACAGATTTTTTATTGTGGCTCTCTGTGACACAGCATATTCTCTATATTGGGGTAGCAATCTGTCCTTTTCATAATACATTTTATTTTTAGATATATGGACAATACACTCGAGATTTTCTCTTTCAAAATGTTATATATGTTTGGAACATTGATCTGTGTTTCATTTAATACCTCTGAGTATGGGCAGAGGAGTAAATGAAACATAAATGTCACAACATACATTCATAAATTTGTATTTTTTGCTTATGATGCTGATTTGGCAGCTTAGTCTCTGAATATCAAAGAAAATTTGAGCTTAATATCTTACCAATGTGCAAGGACAATAAACATTTTATCTTACAGGTATTGCTAAAAACTCATTAAATTCAGGGTGTTTCAAAATGAATATGGGGGTTTTAATGCTTTGTGGCATTTATTACATTCAACTTACAATTCTAAATAATACATTAAATGACAGAGTACCTCAAATAGTTTGCTTGTATATCTGTGTGCAAAGGGAAGAATATGGATCAACCAAGTACGTGTCGAATGAGTGAAAGTCTTTCACACGTAGCCCCAAGAAATCAGTTTGGCAGTCTAGTTGTGGATTAGCAATTCCAGTTGTGCCTGTGTGGAAACTTTTGAGAAGACACTTACAACTATGTCCTTGTCATTTGAAGATGTTACAGGCTAAAAGCATACAGATTATGGTTCGTGGGCCAACTCAGCAATCAAAATGTTGCAGCTTGACTCTGAAGATTTTCTGGATTGTGTTGTCTTCAGTGATGAATCAATATTTCAACTAATTGGAAATATAAACGCACACAATATACATGTTTGGGGGTCAGCAAATACCCATGAGATAATACAGTTGCAATGAGACTCTCCTGAATGAGTGTTTCTTGCACCATAACCTGGCAGGAAGTTGGCAGGCCTTTCTTTTGCAGTGAAGCAACTGTAACTGGTGTATCTTATCTTGATGTGCCAGAACTATGGCTGAACCACAGATCTTTATTTCGTAGAAAGATGGTATGCCAACTCACTGGTTTAATTCAGTATGTGACTGGTTAATTGATGTTGTACCTGACTGCTGTATTGGCTACAAGAGGCAGGATGACAGATCTCATTTTGCATGGCCTCCACAATCGCACACAATCTAATGCCATGCAGTTTTTACATTTAGGGGTTCATATGGATCATGTGTAAGTGCCTCTGTTATTGTCTGATCTACCTGACTTTAGAAACAGCATTTTTGGGACAATTACTCCACACACACTGATCAAGGTTTGGGAAGAAATCGCCTATCAATTCGAGGTGTGATGAATGGTGCTCCCTTGAATGAAAAACTGTTTGGGTTGCTGTGTCATTTGATATACTATTTATAATTATAGTTTGAATGTAAATGCTACAAAGCTTTAAAACCCATATACTCATTTTGAAACACCCTGTACCTTCTATCACTATCAGATACCAAAAGATGAATAATGATTTAAACAAAGTCATTGAAAACATATAGCACTTAATTTGAGTAATACTGACGGATTTTTTTTGTTTCAAATATTATATGGCATCAGATCTGCAACATTCTGATAAAAATCAATGGTTTCATGGTTCTTCTACAGTCAGTCACATTAGAAAACAAGCAACTTTTGGGAACAGTAAAAGTAGTTGCTATAAAATTATTTGCTATGTAAGGCATATTACTGTGGTGCAATAGTTCAGCTGGAACAGGATGAAAGCAGGAATTGTCCATGGTATTTTCAAGGAACCATAGAAGCATTTGTATGAATAATTTGAGTAAACAATGGAAAACTTACATTTCGATCATTGAATGACAATTTGAATCTGACTCCTCCCAAACTGAGTCCAGTATCTTACCCATTCCACAGATTGCCACTAAAAATATTTTTCTCTAAAAAGATACAATATAATTATAGTTTCATCAAAAAAAGTTTTACATCATTTCGGTTCCGAGAGTTACAGAACCTGTACAGAAAATTGGAATAGAGATCAACATAAACATCATTTCTGCCCTTTTTATTGTTCATGAAGACCACACATTGCATGTTGTACCACCATACAGTGAGACCTTCACAGGTGGTGGTCCAGACTGCTGTACTCATCAGTACCTCCAATACCCAGTAGCACATCCTTTTGCATTGATGCATGCCTGTATTCATTGTGGCATACTATCCACAAGTTCATCAAGGCACACTTGGTCCAGATTGTCCCACTACTCAACAGCAATTTGGCATAGATCCATTAGAGTGGTTAGTGGGTCACACCATCCATAAAGAGCCCTTTTCAGTCTATTCCAGGCATGTTCGACAGTGTTCATGTCTGGAGAACATGCTGGCAATGTTGTTATCCTGGAGGAAGTCATTCACAAGATGTGCACGATGGGGGCACAGATAGTCGTCTATGAAGACAAATGCCTCATTAATATGCTGCCGATACAGTTGCACTATGTCGGAGGATGGCATTGACGTACCGTACAGTCGTTACGGTGCCCTCCATGACCACCAGCATCGTACTTCGGCCCCACATAATGCCATCCCAAAACAGCAGTTAACCTTCACCTTGCTGCACTCACTGGAAAGTGTGTCTAAGGCGTTCAGCCTGACCGGGTTGTTTCCAAACATATCTCCGATGATTGTCTGGCTGAAGGCATATGCTACACTTATCAGTGAAGAGAACGATGCCAATCCTGAACAGTCCATTCGGCATGTTGTTGGGCCCATCTGTACCGCGCTGCATGGTGTCATGGTTGCAAAGATGGACCTCGCCATGGACGTCGGGAGTGAAGTTGCACATCATGCAGCCTATTGCACACAGTTTGAGTTGTAACACAATGTCCTGTCACTGCACAAAAAGCATTATTCAGTGTGGTGATGCTGCTGTCAGGGTTTCTCTGAGTCATAATCCATAGGCAGCGGTCATCCACTGCAGTAGTAGTCCTTGGGCGGCCTGAGCAAAGCATGTCACCCACAGTTCCTGTCCCTCTGTATCTCCTCCTTGTCCAAACAACATTGCTTTGGTTTACTCTGTGATGCCTGGACACTTGCCTTGTTGAGAGCCCTTTCTGGCACAAAGTAACTTGAGTGAGATGTGTAGCTTTTTGAACTGTTTATTACAAAATTCTTCTCTATTCACCATGCCATAAGTTTGTAGGATTTCCATTCTGTCCATGTTAGCTGAAGTCTTAAAATTAGTTGAAAATGGGAAAGAAAGAGACTTAATTCTGGATACTTCATTATGGCAGAAACTACTGAAGACTATTATGAGAATTACCTGACCTTTGTTAGACACAAACATAATAGCTTTCAGAGTGTTATGTGCCATATTGTATTTTACTTCATCAAAAAATCTGAGAAATGGGAAAATAATGTGCATTAGGCAAAATTCAGTAGTTAATTTTACTGTCCTAAAATTGTTTATTTTCTGTTGTGATAGATTTTAGAAGAACCATGAAACCCAATGCCTTTTATCAGAATGTTACATATCAGGTTCCTTAAAACCTCCAAAATGCCAACATGAACAAAAAAAAATCAATTAATATTACTCAGACTAGGCTGTACCATATTTGTTTGCAATTATTTTGTTTAAATCATTATTCACCTTTAGTTATTTAGTAGTGAGAGAAGATACTTATTGAGCTTCTAATGGTATCTGCTGTATAGATCATTCATTGTGCATGCAAGTGTTATATATTTAAAATATATTGTTACATCTTCTATCATATGATACCTTCCTATCCTGTTCATTTGCTGTGGAGTTCTTTGTCTCTACACCTTTTCATTGTTTATGTTAATTAATTATAGATAAGAAATATTATCTGGCTGATCTGAAAGAACTCCACTACAAACCAGACAAAACAGTAAATATGCAGGGAACCATAATAATTATAAATTCTGTGGTTATTATCACTGGCATAAAAATTAGAATATTGTACTTTAAATATTATGTTTGTGAGGCAATATGTCATGCTCACCTGATTTTATTAGCTGTGTGAAATGTATTGTTGAATATACTGATGCTCCAGCAACCAGGTGTGCAATATCAAATGACAGTCTTGACTGTAAACAATTTTGATGCACATTTAATATGTGATGTTAATTTTTAAAACCTTAATACACACTACACCTATGTTCAAGGTATTTATTTACAGATATCAAATTGTGAAGACAAATGGAAATAACATATTTCTGTTTGTCTATAGTATCTTCAAGCAAGATAGAGAAAAACTGTACAATGGAAACATAGAAACACACACTACAAATCCATAACTTTTTCATTCATCTGCTAACCTTCATGAAGATGTGGCTTAGGAGTTATAGAATCAGTTAATCAGAAGAATTTATGGTCTCTGCACTGTGATATCTTGTAAACCAAATGTCTGTCAGTGGCTGTTTCCCTTCATCCTTAAAGATGACCATTACTGTTCCTCTGCACACAAAAAGTGACAAGTCTTGTCCTAATAACTGCCATCCAATTTCTCTTGTACCCACCATTTTGAAAGTAGTGTAATAATCGTTTTATTGCATACGTCTTCAAATCGGGCAACATCTGTCTGTGAGTAATATTCTTAGTGACTGTCAACTTGGCTTCAGGTCCAGGTTATCAACATGAAAGCAGATTAAAATATTGTTTCATTTCTACTATCATCATTTGAATCAATGTTACCTATTAATACTATCCTCATGGATCTCAGTAAGGTATTTGTCTCTGTTAGCCATAGAATATTGCTAGAAAAACTCTACTGCTATGATTTTAGAGGCTCAGAACTATCTCTGATCAGGTCCTCCCTCAGTGACAGGAAAACATGTTGTACAGTTCAACAATATGAAGTCAAATTTCTTGAGTATCACACAGGGCACACCACAAGGTTCTCTGTTTGGATCTTTTCTCTTCATAATATATATAAATGACTTGCCCTGCACTATGTTGTGTAAATCCACACCCTACTCAGATGATACCACTTTTATTACAGCTGGGAAACACTTAAGAACTTTAAAGAAGGAGTAGGGATCATCTCACAGAGCCAGAAAGTGGTTCAAAATCAATGAACTGCATATAATAATGAAAAACTGTAAATATTCTCTTTAGTTTATGTATTAAAGATGACGGCAATAACTGTGCTTCAGCTAAACTACTTGGGACCAAATTGACTCAAAATTAACGGAATAATCATCTGATTATATCTGTATTAAGATAGGACCAGTGACATATTTGTTGGGTGGACTAAGAACTTGTGTTAGTGATAAGTTGTTGCTCAGTGCATACTCTGCCTTTTTCCACACCCATTTGAAATATGCCATTTTGTTATGGGGGAATTCACACACTTTTGTTATATGCCATTTTGAGACTGTAACAAGTTTGTTTCCGTGGCCATCCTCCTCAGCAAGCACAGAAATATTTGTTTTGTAAATAAAAACCACCTTTTTTTGCTGTATTTTATTTTCCCAGACTACACAGAATAATCAGGAAAATATAAGAGAAAACACAAGATGATACACAATGACATACAAACACAAACTCACACATAAAATCACCAACTTTTTCAAAGGACTGGAAATAAACATAGTGTGCACAACAGACAGTTCTATTCAAAAATACACCTTAACATTGATTTTAAAAAACTGAGACATATACTAGGAAGCAGGTATATATCAATTACAGTGTAAAAATTGTGATGATAGATACACAGGACAAACAGGCACAACATTTGATGTCAGATACAAAGAACTCATGAAAGCCTGGAAAGTATGGGACAAACCACTCTACATTCATGGAACACCTAAGAGTACACAATCATAAGCCAACAGCTAGAGAAGAAAACAGGAAAATAATTACAATCAACAATAAAAAAACACCTTCTTACCATGCAAGAAAATCACCATATACAGAAAACGAAAGCAGAAAAGAAAACCCTGTTGAATGATCAAGTACACATGCCAAACAACTCATTGTTTACATTAATAAGTAAAATAATACAGTAACACTCTAAAAGAGGATAAATATCATAATAATAATACTACTCAACCACTTTACACTCACTTGTCCATGAACCCTTCCACAAAACATATGAACCAAAACTCAAATCAGCTGAACAAAACTTTCAACCACTCTTTGACAGCTATTACATCCATATTCAACATTCTACAACTTGCACTGAGTAACCAACAATACCTCCCCCCTCCCCACAGAATAAACCATACATATACTCTCTTTCTCTCTCTTAAAACACACACAAAATACCAATCCATACATATACACACTCTACATCTTTAAATATCAATTTTTGATCAAATATCCATAACTAGTGACAGAAGACTAATAGTGCATAACAACAATAATGACAAACAAGATTAAAAGTTTCCAGAATGAGTTTTTCACTCTGCAGTGGAGTGTGCGCTGATGTCAAACTTCCTGGCAGGTTAAAACTGTGTGCCGGACCAAGAGTCAAACTCGGGGCCCTTGGCATTTTGTGGGCAAGTGCTCTATTTTTGTGTAAGACGATGCCACTTGGAAGTTTGACACATTATGGTCTGCTGGCACATCCAGCCTGAAAGCAACTAACCATGCAATACTGTCCATCCATTCTCAGGAATCTGCTGACAGATGTGACGAGGTTTCAGATGAAGTGGAAACAAGCTGCTGGAGACTATCTTCTTCTTGCCTTGTGTAATGGATTCTTTCTCCCAGCAATGCCATGCTGGGTCATTGTTTAATACTCTTGGTGGACGCAGAGGCTATATAATAAGTAAATTTGGTGAATGTCAGTAAATCTTGCTGGTCCCAATATCTCAATAAAAATGTGAGGGAGCACAACAGTCTGTTTCTCTTGCTACAGAATTTAAAACTCACGTATTCTGATGACCATCTCCTTCCTGTAGAGGTACCAGATGTGCTATTTGAGACTTTCCACTGACAGTGTGAACTGTCCCATTTTAATCTTCCCCAGTCCATACCTCTCCCCTCCCCACCAAAGCAACTTTTAGTTCTGAAAGCTAGGAAATTTATCACTTATTTTTGTGTATATCCATCACCAGCAATACACATTTTTCCTCCTAAAAGTACTGGCAAGCAGTTCTATCACATTATTTGTTAGTTTTGTTGACTGGATTTTCCTTTGATGATACACAGTGTTTAAAGTGTGTACACTTGAACAAAATTTCATTTATGTGGGACAATTCCTCCACAAAGTTCGTTATTCATTATCTGGTGTTGTAATTTGAAATTCACTTGTTGATTGTATTTCAAAATGTGGCATTTTGTACTACATTTTTGCTGAAGCTTGCTTTCCTCATTAACAGTAACATAAGCAGTGGATTACATGGAATTGACATAATTAAAAGTGTGGAAAGTGAAAGTGATGCTAGACAATCCTACAAACCAGGAATTTATGGTAATAATGAGTTTAAAAAAATGAGAACTTACGTTATTCATGTCTTGTGGTTCTTTCTGTGTGGTGATGCTGATGATACGTTTGCAGACATTGAGGTAACGAGAGTGGACACTGCACAGCCTATCAAGTAACATCAGCAAACTCTTGGAACGGGGGAGTATCTCATATGGGCCATGTTGATCTACATATTTCTGTAACAAAAATTACAAATGTGGTATCATTTTAGGTACTCAGAGGAGACTACAAAGAAAAAAATATTTAATAATGCAGGAGGCCACAAATAAAACAAGGACTAGAAGGAAGGGAGATTTTTAGAGAAGCAAGAATAACACAAACAATTGGACATTCCTATTTAGTGTTCTTCAACAGTTTTTAAAATGGGATGAACATCTGCAGTAAAGGGGAAAAACAGTAACAGTACTCCTGTAAAGGGCCTGTTGTTGATACCCTTACTAAATAATCAATTATAACTCCCACTTCTGGTTGGTACCATATCACTAGCCTTCTGAAAGGTCCCAGAAAGGAAAATTCCATGCCAAAAAGTGGATAGTATTGATACAAATAGTACACTAGAGGCTGTGAATCAGAGTGCCTCCACAGTGCTGTCAAAGAATAACCAACAGAAAATAGATGTAGACAATACAGAGGATGAAGATCTTTCTAATATGACGCAGTTACTTTTGCAGAATATGAACAGCTGACAGAAAGAGTATCTAGAACACCTTAAGAAAGTGCAGGCTAATCTTGCTAAGCGTTCTGCTGTAAAATAGAATTAATAGTAATGATAGTGCGAAGCTAACTTTGCTAAAGACTTTGCTGATTGAATCTGAGGAAATCTAAAATGTACAAATAGACAACTGAAAGGAATGCAGAGTAGTACAGCTAAGAAGTTCAGAGAAGAGAGTCAGCTTTTGTTCAGTATCAGAAATAGTTAATTAATAAATTGCAGAAAGACACACTAGACTGTCAGAATCATTCTGCTGATCTATTTCCGCAAGGTGTTGTGGGTATTAAAGAACAAGGTAACAAACACACCAGTTCATCTACAGAAATAAATAAAACAAGACAGAAGCTTGAAAAGTGTATGGTGACCATCATCCAAGTCACATATCAACATCTTTGTTTTCCAGGCTCTTTTGAAGCAGTCCATGGTCTCAATGCAACACTGTAAATATGTGTGTACCGGAATAGCTAAATATCATTTGTGTGTGCTGTTTGAGATGCTTCATGAAAAATATTGCTGAACCCATCATGATTGTTGGATGTGTGGCATTGAACAGCAAGACATTGGTTGAGTGAAGATGGTGGGGCTACAATGGTGACAGACATAAATGACGTGCAGTGGGCACCCAGTAGCCTAATCAAGGTCGACCTATTATGCATGTGCAGAGGAGGAGTCCAAGGCTGGAAGCAGTGGAAAAATGAACCAGTGGACCTGGACAGCTGACGAGGACTGTCAACGCAGCACTTGGCTAATAGTGCATCTTCACAATGGCATGATGATACATGAGAGTGTTTGTGATGTGATTTTGTTGTTTAAAATGTTGAGAGCTTGTTTAAGATGATCAAAAGTCCAATATCATATTAAGAAGAAGTGCAAAATGTTATTTACATGTCATCGTATGTTTTCTTTCAGTAAATTTTATAACAAATAAATAAATAAATAAAAATACTCACATTTTGTCTTATACAAAACTTTTCTTAATGGTTGTGATGTTATGCTTAGAATTAATACTTTGTCAATGAGTGATTTATTGATCAATCAGTAAAAGAGATGGATAGGTCAGAAAAGTAACTTCAAGCAGTTTCTTATATATGTAAACAATTGAAATCTCTGCATAAAGTGCATTTAGTGTCTTCACCAGCAGACACCATGGTGGAGGCAGATAAGCTGCCATTGGGAACACGACACGATAGTGCACGTAGTATGGTCAGACCTCCTAGTGGGTTGCAGTAGGCCAGGTGGGCCAGTGCCCAGATTGAACAATCACAGGCCTCAACTTGTACTTCATGCTGTAAGTTGATGCCAAGTGCTTACCTGTTAGCCATCTGTTCCTGCCATGTCTAAGTAATTCCCGTGGCTGTCTTGACATGGGTTTGGTCTCTCTGCTTCCTGCAGATTGACCTACATGGCAGATAATTTTCCTCTCAAGGGTTTCTGTTTCCCAGCTATTATTAAGCCACTATCAGCATGTGAAATATCTACACTAACCGTATAGTGTAGCGAAGTTGTCATACCTGTGCAGTTTCTAAAGTGGTCATCAGAAGGGACACTTTTATGCCCATGATACACCTATTTTTTTCGCCCCCTTCTCCTACTGTTGACTTTGGCCACCATGGATCCAGCATTTCTGCAATGCTGGCAGAAATGGTTGCACCAACAGAAGGAGCAGCAACAACTTCAGTATCATCAGCAACAACAGGAACGAGTGCAGGAGTTGATAAATCAGTATTCGGAGTTGCTTCATGTCCTTGCCTTACAGGTGTGGGGAGGGCCAGGCACTCACTGTGTAGTTTTCTTCAGAGCCCCTACCATCCTGGATGCCATTTGCCAGTTTCAGTGAGTCAAAGGAAAGGTGAGAGAATTACTTGCACCGTTTCTTGCTGCTTTGCCAGGTAAGGCGTATCATTGAGCCAGTTGATAAGACTGCCTTGTTGTTATCCAGAAGCATGAGTTCATATGAATTTGTCCAAAATTTAAAGCCTTCCACTGAGCCTGAGGAACTCTCCTTTGATGAACTTTGTTGGTTGCTTAACCAGTATTTCAGATGTAATCAATTCAGTCAGCAAGAGGCTCTCGTGTTTCCACTGGGTAACTTGTTGAAACAAATCCTGTTGGATTTTCCATTGACAGCACATGAAGTCACAACTGCCACAGTCACTGACCCACTTTTTGGAAAAATCGTTTTGATTGTCCAGTTGCAGTGGATAAAGTACAATTCTGCAAGTGCAGATAAAACATGCTGTACATTTATCCTCCTATGTGGATAGCTCAGTGTTTTCCAGAGGTTCCTCATGCTTGCCACAAACGAACATGCTGTCAAATGGTTATTCACCAGACATTGAGGCCTTGCATACTCCATTTGCTGCACGTATCAAACTGGGGTATGACTCTTATGAAGATAATAGCATGATGTTACGTCCACTGGCCAATGGTTGGTCATGACATCAAATGTCTGGTGCGAACTTGTGGGGTCTGTGCACAGAACCAGGCTGCAAGTTGCACCTGTTCTCTCCTCAGCCACATCCAGGGCACCCTTGAGACGGGGCGCACATTGATTTTGCTGGTTCATTTTTGGGCAGCTTGTGATTGTTAATGATCAATGCAGTTGTCCATTTTCCTGCACATAGGCAAGCTATTCTTCCTTATTGACTGCCATTATTCAGGCATTGCCAGTTATTTTTGCCACTGACACATCTCCCAGGACTTTCGTGTGATAGGAAATTTGTGTCACAGGATTTTTAGAACTTCTGCATTCACAGTGGTGTCTAGCATCTGACTACCGCCCCATTCCATCCAGTTTCTAACTTGTAGGTGAAGAGCTTCTTGTGTACATTTAAGACCCAAATGAAGAAGTCCATTTCTAACTCTTCCCATGACAATGCAATGTCAACTTTTTGGCTATGTACCAGTCAGCGGGTGCAGTCTAGCAGAACATTTGCATGGGTGGCATATGTGGGGTCTCCTGGATTTGCTGCACCCTGAGCTGCTTACTTTGGACCACTGTGGACCACTGAATTTTCCTCATGGGGCAATCGTTTGGGCCTGGTCCTTTACCCAGCAGGTGGGATGGTTGCTGGGTCTGCTGATGGGCCACAAAAGTTGGTAATTGTTTATGGTGGATGTCACCACAGAGCAGCTGACCTACCATGTAAATCAATGCACCCACAACCTGTTGGGACATCATCGTTGTGGGCTTCTGGTCAACAGGGTGGCAGGGTTGACCATGACATTGTCTCAGGTGAGGGCTGCTATTTGCAGTGGCGTGCTTCTTTGTTGCCGCCCCCTCCACTGTACTCCAGTCACTTGCTGTTTCACCTCCCAGTGAGCCTCACACTTGCACCTACCAGTATCGATATGGAGCCCATGGATTTGGTCCCCACCCTTCTCCCCCCACCCACCCTTTACCTCATCTACCTCTTGCCCCCCTCCCCCCACCCCTTCTCTTGCTGAAGGAGGTGGTGTCACATCTACTGCTGCCAGTGGACCCACCACTGACTCAGTTACTGAGCTCTTCCAGCAGATCCAGCTACATTGTCATTGCTACCTTTGGTGGTCTGTTTGCTGCCAGGTTCTCCACGGTCATCTCCAGTTCTGTGACAGAGGTCACAACCCGACAAGCCTGGTCATTCCCAGCCCTAAATGACATTTTAAGAGAGGATTTAATACCTCTGCCCGTAGACATTATGGAGGTGACAGACAAGTTGGCATGGATAGTGCAGCAGGATAGTAGAGGAGGGCACACGTGACAGTATGGGTAGAGTCACTGGTGGAGATGTTTACCTGTGGGTGGCAGTAGGCCAGGTGGGCTAGTGCTTACCTAGAGTTAAACCACTGCAGACGTTGCCTTGCACTTCATGCATTGTGTTGTTGCTGAGTGTTTGCCATCAGCTGTCTGTGCCTGCTGCATGCTGAGTCATTCCTGTGCCTGTCTCTTCATGGGTTTGGGGTCTTGTCTGCCTGTAGATTGACCTGCAAGGTGAGTTCATTTTCCTCTCACAGGGTACTGTCCCCCAGCTACTACTGAGCTACTATTGATTTGCGTAGAATCCATGCTGACCGTGTGGTGTAACGTAATTGTTATGCCTGTGCAGATACTTAAGTGCAGAATAAATTTGAGGTTTGATAGGAATAATGGATTTTCAAAGGAATAAATTTCAGGTCAAACCAGAATGCTGAATACAAAGATTCATGTAAGGGTTTCATTTCATGGAGATTTGGATTAAAATGTGTCTAGCTATTTCTTTGTCTTATGTTCAAGTTTATACAAGTTGTAATGCATTTAAATTTTTGTTTAACCTAACAGGATGCAGGTTTGACTTTGGGAAAGCCTTTTGTATGTTTTTAATTCAGGGGGTTTTTCTACATTAAAATTTACTTTTAATATCTGATCAAATGATCTGATAAGCCTAGATCTTGAACAAGTATATAGCATTTTTTCCTGTCTACATCTGTTGCTACATGGTCTATCAATGTAGAAGATTGTTTGGTTACTCTAGTGGGACACTTTACAGGTGAAGTCATGCCCTAACTGTACAAAACATTTAAATAGGCATGGCTGACATTGTCTGACTTCATTGTATTGATATTGAGGTCCCCACAGATGATTATACTTGTTTGTGACAAGATACCTTAGCTAGTGTCTGATTTAGTTTCAAGAAAAAAATATCCACATTACCACTCAGTAATCAGTACACACAAATTACTATTAATTTTTTTTACATGCTGTGTTCTGTTACTTCAATAACTGAGAGTTCAAAATGTTTATCAACACTTAATGCAGTAAGGTCATTTCTGTCTAAATGAGATACCTCTCTTCACATAAATACATGAAGCCCCATCTTAACTAGAGAGTCTACTGTAGAAACAAATAACTTCATAAGATGTTAAGGTTAAATATGAGTTTTCATTTCCTTTGCACCAGTGTTCCATAAAACACACAACTGAGCTGTCTAGTGTTTGTAATTTTACTTCTAGTTGCTGAACTTTGTTTTTCATGGATTGTATACTCTGGTGAAGTAGGCTTACCAGATCATTTGAATCGGATATTAAAATTAATTTTTGTGTAGAAAAGCCCTCTAAATTAAAAGTATACAAAAGGCTCTTCTCAGAGTCAAACGTGCATGAATTTTCATCACAGTTACAATATGAAGGGTGGGAGGAAGTCTATGTGGAAATGAATGTGAACAAAATGTTTAATAGTTTCATGTCCATTTTTAAACTAAAATTTGAGGAAGAATTCCCCAAAACTTTACATACCATTACAACTTCAGAAAAAAATAACTGGATAACAAAGTGTATCACAAGAGAATCTAAAGAAAGGTACTACTAGATGCTAAAAAACTTACAAACCATAAAATACTATTGCAGGCAGAACAAAAGCAAAGTAGCCTCAAATATTATAAAGTGGGAAACAGCAAACACAGGGCACAAACATCTGAATTCAAAATTAAGCACAAAAATAGACAAATGAACCACCCAAAAGAAATAGCTAACTTTGTAAATGTGCACTTCAACAGCATTGCTATGTAATTACATTACAACTTTCCAGACACATATGTCTTAATCACCCAGAACAATCCACCAAACTCAATGGCACTCTATCCAGCAACTGAGAAAGAGGTTGCACAAGTTATACAACAATCAAAAAATTAAAAAAAAATTCAACTGGTCTAGATGAAATCCCAGATTGTGTCCTTAAAGAATGTGCAAATTCCGTAAATGCTCCATTAACAAAAATAATCAATAAATCATTCAAATCTAGCTGTTTTCCTAAGAACCTAAAAGTGAAAGTAATACCCATACTTAAAAATGGTTATGCGGAAAATGTAGAAAACTGCAAACCAATCTCTCTACTATCCACCATTTCCGGAATTATTGAGAAAGTAATGAAAAATAGATTAATGCAGTATCTAAACGCATTTAATCTTATTTGCAAAGAACAACATGTATAAGGGCACTGTTTGTGTTGTTGCCCCGGATGAAAATTAGTTGAAATATTTGTCAGGATTTGTAAGCGTTGGGTCCTTGAGGTACAGCAATACACAAACGCCGAGAAGTAAGTTTAAACAGTTTTACTAACAAAGGCTGATAGTAAAACACACATGCTATGTGCAACCAACATCACTGTGTCTGACGATGAGCTAAGAAAAGAGACATATTTGCGCCCGAGGCCACGCTAGTTAAAATGGCGTGCTGTGGGCGGCGGCCAGTCACTTACTCCCTGTGTCACACTGTCGCCAGACGCACGTATACTGACCGAGCAAATTGTCAGCATTCCAGATAGATCAGCTGGTGAGTGCATGTTACATATTGTACGGTTGTGTACAACCCGTAGACCCTTACACCGCTCTCCCCAGAGAAAAAGAGCAACCATAGGTGGCTGACGAGCATGTGTTATGTACCGTATGGCTGCGTGCAACCCCTAGACTGTAACACTTGGTTTAAGGCCAAAAAGCGGTACAGAACTGGATATTGCACAGCTTACAAAGGTCATTCTTGAGGCACTGGACAAAGTGACCATGTGAATGGAAATTTTTTGAGACAGTGGACCACAAATTTATTACATAAATTAGAGTTGCTAGGAATAAGAGGTGTGGCTAAGAAGTGGTTTAAGTCCTACCTAGAAAACAGGATGCAGTGAGTTGAAATTTCACATACTTCAGAAGGATTTCCAGTAAAACACTTATCAAATCCAAAAAATATTAATATAGGCATCCTGAAAGGTAGTATATTAGGTCCAATCCTTTTTGTTATTTACATTAATGATTTCCCACGGAGTATCAGGTGTGGGGAAAAAATCCTATTTGCTGATGACAGAAAAATAGTGATCACAGGCAAAACTCCAACATGTTGTTGTTGTGGTCTTCAGTCCCGAGACTGGTTTGATGCAGCTCTCCATGCTACTCTATCCTGTGCAAGCTTCTTCATCTGCCAGTACCTACTGCAGCCTACATCCTTCTAAATCTGCTTAGTGTATTCATCTCTTGGTGTCCCTCTACAATTTTTACCCTCCACACTGCCCTCCAATACTAAATTGTTGATCCCCTCGATGTCTCAGAACATGTCCTACCAACCCATCCCTTCTTCTAGTCAAATTGTGCTTTCCTTGCATTTCTGAAGAAGAAGAAATTTGTTAACATCGAGTATAGATTTAAATGTCAGGAAGTCGTTTCTGAAAGTATTTGTATGGAGTGTAGCCATGTATGGAAGTGAAACGTGGACGATAAATAGTTTGGACAAGAAGAGAATAGAAGCTTTCGAAATGTGGTGTTACAGAAGAATGCTGAAGATTAGATGGGTAGATCACAGAACTAATGAGGAGGTATTGAATAGAATTGGGGAGAAGAGGAGCTTGTGTCACAACTTGACTAGAAGAAGGGATCGGTTGGTAGGACATGCTCTGAGACATCGAGGGATCACCAATTTAATATTGGAGGGCAGCGTGGAGGGTAAAAATCGTAGAGGGACACCAAGAGATGAATACACTAAGCAGATTCAGAAGGTTGTAGGCTGCAGTAGGTACGCCAGTCTACATTTTACATCCTCCCTACTTTGACCATCATCAGTTATTTTGCTCCCCAAATAGCAAAACTCCTTTACTACTTTAAGTGTCTCATTTCCTAATCTAATTCCCTCAGCATCATCCGACTTAATTTGACTACATTCCAGCTCCAACATAGTTGACAGAAAAGGCAAATGCAGCCCTCAAAGATGTTTGTAAGTGATCACTGAAAAATAAAGTAACTTTGAACATAAAGAAAACCAATTGCATGTACTTCCAGTTGAATGAAAGGCACAATGATGATAACTTAACACTTACTGATGATATAATAGAACATGTAATGGATAGCAAATTTTTGGGGTTGAAGACAGATTGTAAGCTGAAATGGACAGAAGATGTAAAGGCTTTAACAAGGAGACTATCCACAGCATATTGTGTTCTAGAAATACTTGCACCGGTGTGCAATATTTTGTGCCTCAAAATGACATATTTTGGATACATACACTCAGTTCTCAGTTCTGGAATGACTTTTTGGGGAACAAGTGATGGAAATATTCAGTCTATCTTCAAGGTACAGAAAAGAGCTGTATGGATAATAACAAATAGCAGCAATAGGGCCCATTGTACTGATTTATTCAAAAACCTAGAAATTCTGACTGCCCCATACGAATACATTTTACAGACTATAATGTAAAGAAAAAATATTCATCTGTATGCTACAAACAGCTCAATACATGCCCATGAAACTAGATCCAGCCACTACTTATACCTAAACAGGAAAAACAAGTCCAAAACACAAAACAGTATGCTATATAATGACCTAATACTTTGCAGCAAGCTGCCACAGGAAATTAAAGGTGTAAATGAACTTCTTATCTTTAGCCATAAGCTAAAACCATATTTATTAAGTAAAATTTGTAACAAGGTAAATGAGTATTTAGAATAATGATTGATAGCTAATTAGTAGATACAAATACCATATAGACCTACATAAAGTGACAGTATATGGCATAATTATAAGTACTGTAATAATTGACATGTAAAAATTGTAAGAATTGAATTGTAAACATTGTAAGAACCCATGTATGCTTTAGTTCTTGAGACACAATTGACAACATCCATACAATTTGTATTGTTATATGGATGGATAAAATTATCAGTCAATCAATAAGGATAGTTTTTGAAACATTCATTTACATTTCATACTTAAATGGTTTTGTGATTTCCATATTAACATTTTGAATAATGAACCTACTCCTGCTTTAATATTAGTTGAATCAGAGTAAAGATACTCAAATCAAATATCGTGTTTAATGTTCTTTGCATTTGAATAATTTTGTATTTCAGTGAGTTGATGTGTATGTCAAAATTTGGAGTGTGACTGAGTAAGTGTGATTGTGTTTCTACAAGAGTTGTAAAAGTATGGAATTATGAATGAGGTTCTAGCCACATGGTGATAGTTGAGTGCATTGATTTCTGTAGAGCCGAGTTTTCATACTTTGCCAAAATTTTGCAATTTTACAAAACAAAGAAGAGTGGGGGTGTAAGGGTACTGTTGTCAATACCATTACTAAATAAATGACTATAACCACCTACTTCCAGTGGATATCATATAAATGGCCTTTTGGAATGTTCCAGCAAGGAACCCTCATTGACCCTCATTACATCGTGCGCTCTTGGGCAGACACAGAAGAAGCAGTGTAGTCTTAGATGAGGGGCCAATGATTACAGTTGGATGCAGCCTCAGTGTCAGAACGGTTTATGTTAAGTGAAGAAATATCTGCATATCTACCTTCACAGTACAATGGGACTCTCCTTGGTAGCACCAATTTTGATCACCTCAAAGCTGAAAGCTGAAGTGAATGCGAGATGGTGTTTAATCAAAAAAGATGTTGGTTGGTTGGTTGATTTGGGGGAGGGGACCAGTGAGGTCATTGGTCCCACTAGAGTGGGAAAGAATGGGGAAGGAATTCAGTTGTGGCCTTTCAAAGGAACATCCTGGCATTTGGCTGAAGTGATTTAGGCAAATCACTGTAAACCTAAATCAGGATGGCTCAACACGGGTTTGAATCATCATCCTCCTGAATGCGAGTCCAGCATGCTAACCACTGTGCCACCTCGCTCAGTGCTCAAAGATGTAAATGACACCATGTTTTAATTGACATGAACACACATTTTATTCCATTCAAAGTTCACTTCTTAATAACGGTGACCATTTTTTACACTACAAGACGTAAATAGCAAAAGTCTATAGTACAGCATGTGCCATTGCAATGGGAAGTAACTTGTTCTCAGAACTCAAATTTAGCACAGTCCTTTAGCAATTTATTAAGTACCATTATACTTTGATGATTCATTTAGGTGAATTGATAATTAACATGAAGCACTGAATCCAACAATAGCTACTTTCAGTGACAATAACATTGCATGCTACTGACAGTCACAACACACATGAAAAAGAATATCACTCAAAAATAATTAAACATTAGATTTCACTTGTTTTGGGGTGAGCAGAGTGTGTATTCTCAAATACAGAGTACACATAATTACAGTGGCATCACATGAAGAATGTGCATCCAACACAGCTATTACTCATTTACTTTCGAACTGCAAACTGAATATTCTGGGTGGTAACCAACTACTTATAGAAGGGTGTAAGAACAATCTGATATTTTTGTAAACTTCATAATACTTTGAAAAATAGCTAGCTTGTAATTCACTATTTTTGATGGACTGTAAGACTCAATGGATTTTAGATTACAGAAAATTTGCTGGTTATAAATTTAGAAAAATACATTGACATTATTTTTCTTCTGCATTGGCATTCCCCTCATTCACATGAGTAGGCACCATAAAATGTTAAGGTAATTAATTAACACTGTATGTCAAACTGTACAGATAAATTCAGACAGCATAAGTAAGTAACCAGATTCTGGGATCTAACAGTGGTTTCGACAAAATCTATGAGGGAAAATGGTAATGGCTCAGAACTTCAGATGTAATTATTCTGGAAGAAATTAGTTTTAGGTAATGTAAAATATTTTACAAGTGAGTGAGAATGCTTAATTTTCAAATGGTGTAGGCCACTTTATGGACTTATGCTGATTAGCTGATAGGTTTTTGCATGTAATGAACTATAGTGCTAAATGTGAATGTATGCTTTCTTGACGTATACAGCTGGCGAAGAGTTCTCGGGCTTCTAGCCGGGTGGCGGTGTCTTCAAACTGCGACGTTTCGACGAGTGACATGCTCATCATCTTCTGGCGAAGTGCCAAGACTTTGCGGATGCTGGTCCCTTTATACCTGCGGTGTGCCCCCCACCACCTGGCCGCGGGAGGCTGGGTCCAGAGGAGCCGGCGGGCGGGGTGGAGGGGGAAGTGGGTGCGCCGTTCGTGTCTCCGTCAGAGCATTCTGATCGCATCTCGTGAGCTGGACGGTTCTTGTTTCATTCCTGGCGTATTGCGGCTAATGCTGGACTCCAGGCCACGCTCAGTTGATAGCCTTCATCCCTTTCACAAGCTTCTCGTGGACCCGTATTTCTATTGATTCTTTAATGACGCTATCCCAATAGCTCCCGGCTCGGCACAGCACTCCGGTGTTTTCGAAATCAAAGGTGTGGTTTTCTTTGATGCTATGTTCAGCTATGGCAGATTTCTCTATCTGTCCAAGTCAAACATGCCTGATGTGTTCCTCGCACCTTTTAGAGATGCAGCGCAGCGTTTGACCAATGTACTGCACACCACATTCGCAGGCAATGCTGTATATACCAGGTGTGTTTAGTTTGAGTGGGTCTTTAGCTGAGCCCAGCAGCTCTTTCATCTTCGGCGGTGGTCGGAATAGCTGAGTATATAATGCAGTGTATAAGCAGTTATATGCTTAACTTTCAATGTTAATCACAGACAAATAGAGAATGTACAATTTTCATAAAATATGAGTTCAAATTATAACACGTGTAAATGAAATATATGCTAAAACTGGTCACCATTAAAAGTTTATTCATACCACACAAATAAATTACAAAGAACAACAAACTGTTCCAAATATAGAATCCAAGAACAGATTCATATATCATATAATAAGAACATGTTTCATTGGTAATTATTTGCTACCTCTGAAAGCAAGGGAAAGAAACACAGAAGGAAGGAATTTACATCTTTCAGTTACTTCACTACTCACTAATCACAGACACTCCACTCAGTTACTTGCTATAACTTGACCCATGCCTGTCCCATGACCCATCACTTACATCAGTATCCTTGGAGGTGGTCACCCTCCGTCATTGTACATGGAAAGAAAAATGCACAAAACACCCTAGTTTAGCACACTACTAATTATCATAACTAAATATACAAGAAAACACTTTATGTGGCCTAGTAATCATTATACACGGTCCAGTCACATTAATGGGACCATCACCTATGTTCAGTATCAGCATGCAATAGCCAGTCGCAGACAGCAGGTGGCAGCACTAGCAGTCTGGGGGATGTGAAAAACAGTGCAGTGTTGTAATGCAGAAACTGGGCAGTTTATCATTTTTCTTTGGGCTAAGGGTAAAAGCTTTTCCAAAATGGTGAAACTGTTCATGTGCAGCCATGCTTAAAGTGCTGCATGTGCCGCCTCCCCCCCCCCCCCCCCCCCCATCTCAGTGCTCTCCAAGTGTTGAGGTTTCTACAGCTCCAAACTCTGTGTGTGCCCTCTAGTACAAGTGCCACAAGTGAAGTACTTACTCCTCTAGTGCCTTCTATTATGTCACTGCCACCACCCCTTCCAGCACTGTCACTTTCAGTGTCAACATTTCGCCACCTTACATAGAGTATCTCTTCCTACAGCTACATAATAGCACTCTATTCATGCTTTACACACTGTCATGCTCCCTCAACGATTCGACCATCTACCGTATGCCAACTCCCCCTCCCCTCCAGTTCCTACCAGCTTGATGGATGCAGAGATGTTGTTGTCATCAGCTGCTTCAATTATCCATTCCACTCAACCAACAACACTCTCCCCCTCAGGATCAGCTGATTCCCTTGTCCCACGTGGGTTGCCCACTTCACCCACCATGCTGGGTACGAGACTGCATCATCTCATTCATCAGCATTGAGTCATTGCTTTCCATGAGAAAGCTTCCTGGGGTAGGTGGGTCTCTGTGGAGACTGTCAACAGCTACACCATTGATAGCCACCCATTATTTGAGGTACCTTTTTTGACTCTAAGTCAGTGGCCATGATATTTACCTATACGTGCTTCCTGTTACTTTGTTCTGAGTTATGTGTAATAAAAGTGTACTTCAATTATAAGTGTAGATTCAGTCTACTCTGCACTGAAAGCAGTGCATAAAAATCACAATTTTACTTACTTTAGGTGTGCTGTCCCAGAAGATAATTCCATAAAGCAACAGAGGTTGAAAATATGCATTTTATGCCAACACACTTGTCTTTAGACCAACATGATGATAGATACTTTTAGAGGGAAAGACATGCTGAACTATTTTATTAGTTTATCTGTGTTTGACTCCATTTTAACTTGTTACACAACAGGACCCTAATGGATTTTATAAAGGGTGTTTCACTTAGTGTATAACAATATCTACTTTTGGTTCTAAACATATTGTTTTTGCCTTTTTGTAGTCTAATAATATGAGTGTGAGATTAAGACAAACTGTAAACTGTGGACCAGATGTGAACCTGTTCAGCTATCATGTGGGATGTGTCTACTAAGGTTGAGTTTGGATACTTGATTGGTTTCTTTATGTTATCAGAAAATATTACTCATTTTACTGCCTTCTAAAGCCGCTGGAGGATCACTAACATAGGTTAGGAATGAGAGTGGACCAAGTATTTGTTCCAGGGAGGGGTATTCAATAAGTAATGCAACACATTTGTTTTCTTGGCCAGTTTTGGCTGAAAAAATGTGGAATTTTTCTTGTGATATTGTGTAATATTCCCACTTTAGCCCCTATAGTTTCATGAAGTTCTGGCAGGTGGCAGTGGTGTATGTAGTCTTCAGAATGGTGCCTGCAACAGAGGTGAGTTCCAGGCAGATAGCTGTCATTGAGTTTCTTTTGGAGGAAAACCAGAGCAACACAGATACTCATAGCTGTCTTCAGAAACCTGACAGTGAACAAAAGCATGGTGAGTCACAGGGCGAGGTGTCTGTCATCATGACCACAAGGTAACGCAAACCTGTCTGATCTCCTGTATGCTGGTGAGCCACACACACCTGGGACTCCTGCAATGTTTGAATGTGCTGATACTCTCATTCGAGGTGATCATCAGATCAAAATTAAACACTTCTCTGCCCAACTGGATGTTGCTATCATTAGTACTGACACATTTGTCCATTAAATGGGGTACTCAAGGGTGTGTGCCCTCTGGATTCCTTGTTGTCTAACAGAAAACCATAAAGAGCAGTAAGGGACCACCTGTGTGGAATTGCTTGCACATTATGAGGCTGATCATAACAATTTTTTGTCAAATATCATCACAAGCAATGTAACGTGGGTTCATTACTTCAAACTAGAAATAAAATGGTAATCCATAGAGTGGTGCGACACCACCTTTCCTCCGAAAAAAAGTTCAATGCCAAACCCTCGGCTGGTAAAATCATGACAATGCCCTCCCTCATGGTACAATAATCAACTCTGACATTCATTGTGCTACCCTCAGGAAGCAATGACTTCAGTATGTTAGTCACCACAAAAATGCAAAAAAACTTCTCCTTCTCCATGAATGATGTAAGGCCTCACACAAGCCTGCACTCTCAAGAGGAGCTCACAAAACACCATTGGACTGTCTTTCTCATCTGCTCTGCAGCCTGGATCTTGCACCTTCCAACTTCCATCTCTTTGGTCCAATGAAGGATGCATTCCACAGAAACAGTACATGGATAATTGGGAGGTTGCTGATGCAGCAAGGTTTGGCTCAAAAGTCAAACATTGCTGGCACAAAGACCCTCCCAGTAAGAGATGTAAAGACACTGCATTGAAAAGAGATTATGTTAAAAAATAGGGTTTTGTAGCCAGGAGAGTGAGGAATAATATGGTGTAACAGAATCCTGAAAAAAAACCATCCTGCTTTCAGGATAAAAATGTGTTGCATTTTTTATTGAATGCCCCTTGTAATGTGGAAATATGACTTAAACTGTAAAAACGTTTTGGGGAATTGACCACAGACTTTGGAATGCATTGCTCAACAGTAAAAGTGTATTCCTGTGAATGAGCGTGCCATTTATTTGTCGTTGATCTTCTCTAACAGTCATAGATGTAAAAAGTTCCTGCAGAACAAAGTAATCATTGGGTAATTAGGAGAAGGAATCAAAGTAAAAACCTCTACATACCACTAACCCTGGTGTCAAGATGTTGGAGAAAATCGAACGATGAGGTATGTATGCAGGCGCTAGCATTGCTGCCATTCGGATGGCACGGGAGTGACGGCTTGTCGGCAGTGCCAACATGGCCAGCAGCGCAGTGCAGCCGGCAGAGTGGCACACAACAGAGGTGCGCCGTGCAGCAGTAGTTGCGAACATCACATCCAACATGGCGGGTATATCTTGCTCGCCCATCTCCTGGAAGCTGCAGTAATACAAGTTCTCACATGTGACACATCACATACTGAGATTTTATAAATTAAAAACACCAATACTGTGGTTGGGAATGAATCTAGGGATTTGAGGTTGCTCAACAATACAAGAAGGAGGACTATTTTCTTGTCAGCTGTAGCAGATGAGTAGGAAGAAATTAGCCAGACAGCTATGACTGTACAAGTCATCACGCCGTCATTCTGCTTGAGCAGTATGCTGACCTAAAGTGAGCCATTTCTGACAGCTAATCACACCAAGGAAGCTAGATTCCATCAACACTTGTGCTATGGATGGTGAAGAAAAATAGAAGAGTTGCAAGCTGCAGAAGAGGAAACAAGGGACTATGTGGCTGGAATTAGTTGTGGGCCATCAGCTCATAAGCAAAAGCAGCATTCAACGAAACTACACAGTAGTGAAAATAAATATTCACTTATCAGCATGCAAAGATATCCCACTACAGACAGCAATTACTGTCACAAATTGCCAATTCTACAGGTACTTTCACCAGAGCTGAGGACTGTACAGCAACTGACATTTGGTTTTGTCGAAGACAGTCATTTGACAGTGCATTTAATGTGTCAAGGAACTACACAGGAGTGCAAGTGAACAGTTAAGAGAGTCACTCCTTTGGCTGATTGGATGTCATGTTACAGACATTTGCTAAATGTTATCAGCTAGAATCCTATGAAAAGGTTTGTTTGCCAATACATTCCTTTTATTTTTAAATTCAGTTTACAATTTATTAGTAATGTCACTTAGCTTTATTTTGTGGATTTGTTTTGAGGCAGAATCGGTTTTTGGTTTCCTCCAAGTGCTCTAACCCTTTTTTCTGAAAGTTATGAATAGTGGAAATATTTGAAGGAAAGTTTGAACGAGGAAAAGGACAAAGAAAATGCTATCATCAAAAATTTGTTAGCTTGTTTAGGACATCTAATGTATACCATTAAATATGTTGCAATCAACTACCTCTGGTTGTCCAATGCCCTGCCTTATAATGAACCTGAAAATAATGCCAGGCTCGAAGCAAACTCAAGCAGTTTGTACTAATACGGCAGCTTTCTGGCAGACAGAACAGCCCATTGGACTACGAGCAGGGGAAGTCAAGCCCTGCTTGTAACACCAGGTAGCGTGCTCATCTCAGGGTGTTACAATTGATGTGCAAACTCCCTGACGAAAACAGTTCCAGGTAGGTAGCACCATTCTATGGAGGACACTTCTCCCACCTTTCACATAATTAATTTTAGGTAGCACCATAATAATGAGGAAATTTCTTCCACCTTTTACAACGTTAATTTGTTATCCAAGGTATTAGGGTACACCATTCCACCACACAAGATACACCAATATTGATATTTCAGCAGCAATAATAATAATTATGTTTCATTCACAGATGCAATTTGAGGGTAGAAATTTAAAGGAAATGTTTTCTCATCAGCATGACTGCGTTTTATATTTTCTGTCAATTGTAAATAGAGCTCAGATTTGATGCTAACATTGTGATAGTTGGGAAAGTGGCTAGAATACTGCAATTTTTGGTGTTATTGCAGCCAGAGTGTTTATGTTTATCATGAGTATGAATATTATTTCTAAGATCCTTGTGTTTAGATGTGGTGGTGTTACAAGGTGACAGAGTTTTGGTTCTTGATATGGCAGTTTTCTATTCATTGTTGTATTTGATACATTTTGGACAGTGACAACTAGTTCATCATGTTAAAAGAAAAGAAAAAATTCCTTGACGTCTATATTTATGTGCTGCTCCATGACTCTGCTGTCAATATCTTTATTCTTGGCTTGTATGTAACTTCTGTGTTTTCTTTCAGTAGATGTGGTTTTTTTTCGTATCCAGGGCGTAATTACAAAGCTAATAAAATGTTTTCTTGCCTTTAAATAATATTTTTCATCAGGTTATGGGCCCAGTACACGTGTAAAGGCAAACAACATAGTTTAATTAAAACAGTATTTGAAATGAACCTATGTCTGTAAAGAAACATGACTGCTAGCGGCGATTATAAGGTCAGCATTGATAAGCTTGAAGGACCTAATGACTGGGCCAAATGGGAATGGCATATTTCTATGGTGCTGCGTTCATATGGACTAGAAGATATTATTAACAGTACACGTGAACGTGTAGAGTTGCCGCAAGATGTGACAAGTGCACAAAAAGAAGCGTATGTGGAATGGCACAAGGACGATGCAAAGGCAGCAAGTCATAGCAAGTGCACTAAGTAAACCTGTTGCAGAACTCGTCTTAACGTGCAAGAATGCAAAATAAATCTGGGACAAATTACGTGCCCGATTTGAACGTAGCAGTACTCAGCGTTTGAATATGTTGATTGAAACATTTTTCCGTGTTAAACGTTGTGGTGTTACCGCCAGACACCACACTTGCTAGGTGGTAGCCTTTAAGTCGGCCACGGTCCGTTAGTATAGGTCGGACCCGCGTGTCGCCACTATCAGTGATTGCAGACCGAGCGCCGCCACACGGCAGGTCTAGAGAGACTTCCTAGCACTCGTCCCAGTGGTACAACCGACTTTGCTAGCAATGGTTCACTGACAAATTACACTCTCATTTGCCGAGATGATAGTTAGCATAGCCTTCAGCTACATCATTTGCTACGACCTAGCAAGGCGCCATTACCAGTTACTATTGATGCTGTAAAACATGTACCGTCAAGAGCGATGTTCACCATTTATGGATTAAAGTTAAATATTCCAGCAGCTATGTACGTTTTTTGCTAAAGTCTAATTCCCTTGTCCTGTTCCAGACCTCACGCCAGCCTGCGTGAGCTAAAACGCGTGCCTTTCGGCTTCCTCTAGTAGTACCGGGTTGGCTCTCTTGCCAACCCACAACAAACGTGATGAAATGAAAGATATTAGTGCACATGTGGCCAAACTGCAAAAGTTATTTGTGGACCTGAACGATGAATTAGCAAAACATGAAGAAAATACGCTATCTGAAAGAATCTTAAATGGGCGGATTTTGTCTACACTGGGAAAAGACTATGACAATTTTAAGGATCTCTGGGATACGATACCGACAGAAAAGCAAAGCTTGAATTTATTGATTGAAAAACTGTGTACTATTAAACTGCGTGAACAAGACATTAATGGAAGTGCAGCTTTTGTCGTTTCTAAAACAAGAAAACGGCAAACAAGTAATCAGCAAGTAAAGATGACGAAGTCACAATTAAAACAGAAGTTTCCGTGTAATATATGCAAACAATTAGGTCACTGGGCAGCAGAGTGTCCACAGAACACTCGTGACAGCAATAAAAGAAAAGAGAAGAAGCGAGAAAGTGAACACGCTGCATTTACTTCATACGCTATGGGTGTGTGTACCAGTAATCACAGTGACCCAAATAAACGGTATTTGACAGTGGCACCACAAATCATATCACTCCCAACAAACAGTATTTTGTTTCGTATAGTGAATTTGATGTTCCTCAAGTGATTTCATTGGGAAAACAAGATGTCAAAATGTGTGCGTACGGTCGAGGAACAGTTTACATCCAACATCGACGAAACAATAAATGGTACAATGCTAGAATGGACAATGTTTTGTACATCCCTGATGCAAGTGCTAATTTGTTCTCTGTGAGAGCCATTGCCTGCAGAGGCTACAGTACTAATTTTAGTTATAATAATGTCTGTGTTCGAAAACAAGTCAGTGGCAATATTGTTATGACAGGTTATGTGAAAAATGGACTTTATGTGTTGAACATGCGTGTTGTTAGAAATGCAAAAATGAATCGTGTGAACTTGATGACTTCATCCGAAATATTGCAAGTGTACCATGAAAGGTTTGGTCATCAAAATAAACAATATGTGAAGAATATTTTAAAAGGAATGAACATTAATGTGGAAGATGCCAAGAGTGAATTTTGTGACGGCTGTGTGGTTGGAAAGATGCATAGGCTGCCATTCAAAACACGAACAATACGCGCTACCAGTGCTGGTGAATTAATCCACGCGGATGTCAATGGACCAATGAGCTCGAAATCTTTTGGAGGCAAGCATTATTATGTGTTTCAAAGACGATTTTAGTAAATTTTGTCGAATTTTCTTTTTAAGACACAAAAGTGAAGTGTGTACTGTGCTTAAGCAGTTTTTAAATGAAGCACGAACAAATGGACATGTTGTCAAACAATTTAGATGTGATGGTGGCAAAGAATTTAACAATAAGAATGTCAGGGAACTGCTTGCAGACAGGAGAATAGAGCTACTGATTCCTCCTCCTTACACTCCTGACCAAAATGGTGTGGCTGAACGGGAAAATAGGACCATTGTTGAAGCTGCCGGGTCAATGCTAAATCCGAGTAAATTACCTAAAGGGTTGTGGGCAGAGGTATGTAACACAGCAGTCTACCTAATAAATCATACTGGAAAATCTTCAGTTGAAAATGAAACCCTTATGAACTATGGTTTAATCGACCAGTAGGACAACTTGATCATCTCAGAATTTTTGGCACAGGCTGCTATGTTCACATTAACAAACAATTCCGTTCCAAGTTTTATGATAAGGCAGTTTTTGGACGACTTGTTGGATATGTTAATGACAAAGATGGGTTTAGAGTTTGGATTCCATCTAAAAGAAAAGTGGTGTTGAGTCACGATGTGAAATTTAAGCCAGAAGTTGTTTGTGATTTACATAGTGATCATGTTGAATTTGAAGTCCCTCAGGAAGAATTTAATGATCCGAATTCATCTAAAGATGGCCAATGTAAATCTCCTAGGCTGTACACTTCTGGAGGAAGCCAAACTCAAGAAAAAATTGGCACTCTCGATTCTAGAGAAAGTCAAGAGTCAAGTGAATCTGATGAAAATAAAGAATTAACAAAATTTCTAAAAGCAGAAGCTGCTGAATCTTCTAATGAAGAGAAACAGAAGAATAAAAGACAACGAAGAAAACCAACCTGGATGGAAAGTGGTGAATTTTGTATGGCAACAAAAGTTGATGCACTTGAATACAAAGATCCAAACTGTTTTTCAGAAATATTGCAGTCAAACGAGAAGGAAGAATGGATGCAAGCTATTAGTGAAGAACTTCAGTCACTAAAGAAAAACAATACCTGGGTGCTGGTTGACCGTCCGAAGAATGCAAAAGTATTGCAAAACCGCTGGGTTCTACGGCGATAGATCGTAGTCAATGGAGGTACTCGCCTTAAAGCCATATTGGTTGCAAAAGGCTTTATTCAGAAAGCAGGAATTGATTATGATGATGCCTTTAGCCCTGAGGCACGTTATGACACCATACGAACTCTGTTGGCTGTAGCTGCTTCAAAGAAAATGCTGCTAGAACAATTCGATGTAAAGACAGCTTTTTTGAATGGAATACTTGAAGATGAAGTATCTGGTTGTTACCAGAAGGTTTCGAAGATGGTACAGGTCGAGTGTGTTTCTTAAAAAAGAGTCTTTATGGGTTGAAGCAAGCACCACGTTGCTGGAACAAACGTTTTGTTGAGTTCATGAAGAAAGCTGGTTTTTCAAACAGTGATGCAGATCCATGCCTATTTTATCGTAGACAAAATGGAAATAGCCTTTATGTGGCATTCTACATTGATGATGGCCTGATTGTCGGCAGTAACAAGAAAGAAATTGCTGTTTTTATTGATGTTTTACAACATGAATTCGAAATAACAACTGTCAGTCTGGACAATTTTCTTGGCATAAAAATAAAGCAATATGAAGATGGAGCAATAATGATAAGTCAAGAGAAATACACAGAAGAAATTCTGAAAAGATTTCGAATGACAGAATGCAATACAATCTCTACTCCTATTGGACGTGAGGACAACAATCAAAACGAAGAAGTTTCGTCATCTGTACCCTACGGTGAAGCAATTGGTTGTCTCAAGTACCTTTCAACAGTAACTCGTCCAGACATCACTTTTGCAGTCAATAAAGCTGCTCGAGCTATGGAGAAAGCAACCACTGAAGACTGGAATAGAGTAAAGCGCATTTTCCGGTATTTGAAAGGGACCTTAAATTTTGGAATTGTATATAATAAAAAAGAAGAGTTGAAGATTTACGCTGATGCAGATTTCGCAGGTGATAACCGGACAAGGCACTCAACAACTGGAATTCTTGCGAAGCACTCAGGTGGTGCAGTGTCATGGACAAGTCAGTTGTAGAAAGTAGTGGCCACATCCACAACCGAAGCGGAAATAATTGCAGCTAGTGAAGGAGCGAAAGAGTTAGTTTGGTTACGTCGTCTGCTATCAGAATTAGTGGAAATGTTGGGGCAGCCTCCAGTTCTTTACATTGACAATGCTAGTGCATTGAAGTTGGCAAAAAATCCAGAATATCATCGACGTTCTAAACATATATAGAGGTCCGACATTTCTATGTTCGTGAAAGATATCTGAACGGTGAGATTTTCTTGGAACACATTGATGGACACAACCAGTTGGCTGATATTTTGGCGAAACCCCTTGAACGAGTTCGATTTAATTTTCTATGTTCAGAAATTGGCATGCAAGAGACAGAGCAATAATTTCATGATTTTTTTCTTTTGGAGGAAGTGTTAAAAGAAAAGAAAAAATTCCTTGACGTCTATATTTATGTGCTGCTCCATGACTCTGCTGTCAATATCTTTATTCTTGGCTTGTATATAACTTCTGTGTTTTCTTTCAGTAAATGTGTTTTTTTTTTCGTATCCAGGGTGTAATTACAAAGCCAATAAAATGTTTTCTTGCCTTTAAATAATATTTTTCATCACATCACTTAGCTTCTAGGTTGTGGAGTGTGAGTGAAAATGAATAGTGTAAATAATTTACAAGTTACAGACTTTCTCCACCTTTATGGCGAGGAGAAGCTTGCTGTAAAGAGACTAGGATGACTGTTACCAGTTTTCAATACTGTGCAAAATATTAATACTGGAAATCAACAGTTTAAGAGAGTATTCCAAATGAATATTTATAAAAACAGTGATTCGTTATGTGACTGTGAAGTTAAAAATGTGCTATTCTCCTTCCCATGCCTGTTGTTTGGTAGGGAACAATCTTGGATGAAAGTGGAAGTTATGGATAAATCATCTGAGTACCAAAGGGAAGAAGCACGAATCTTCAGCTTTTATATACAAAATTGTTTAAGACCAGCACTTTTTGGAACTTTAAACATAGCTAAACAACAGGATAGTGAGTACAGAAGGAAAATTGCGAAATATTTTGATGAATTGTAGTCATTTCTGGGGTTATGTTGAGTTGGCGTTAAGGGATAATCATGAAACTGTATCATTGTCAAACCCTGATGTTTTCAGAAGACTGATTAATTTTAGTGCTAACTGGCTGCAACACTAAAAAATAATTTAAATGAGGCAACTGATTTCAAAGAAACATCCAAAACAATTCAAAACGAACTTCTCCCAATTATGTTGGAGGTATGCCAAGAAGAAATTTCAAAGCAAATAAGAAAAACACAACTTTCAGCCATAACAGCAGATAAAATTGGTGATATATAAAATGTATTTCAGATGGGTATTGCATACCATTATGTATTAAGAGGTAAAGCAATAGAAATTTTCTGGAGTTTCCTGTCATGTTCCAAACAAGACGTGCAGATGTTAGCTGTGAGTTTGCAAGAAAAATAAGACAAGCAAAAAGTAAATGAGACTCCCTAAAAATCAATTGCACAGACTTATTAAGGGACACCCTTTATGGCTTGTTTATCTAGTGGGGTACAAGCTATTGTGAAAAAAAATGTATCTTAATGCAGAAGATGTGCACTGCTACACTCATCAAGTTAATCTTATAATGAGCATGGTGGCATCAGTCAATAACAATGGTTTTTTTTTGGGGGGGGGGGGGGTTACATGGAATATGTGCATTCTTCTAAAACAGCTCACAGTGGACTGCAATCCTTGACGAAGCTGTGAGAAAGCATTTTCCTCGATCTTTCCTGCTCAATGGAACTTTCAATCTCAGTCCATAAACACAGTTCTTCGTTGTGAGGAAGACTTTATTTCAAGCATGAATTACTTATTGTGACTCTATAATGAGTGAAATTACAATTCTCCAGGGTCTTGGTCATAAAAAAGTTCATCCAAGCTGTAGCTTTAATTATTGCTTGGAAATCCTCAGTTAAGTTATGCCATTAGTCAAATTTCTTTTCAGTTAGCTATAGCATAGAGACACTAATGTGTGCTCTGCCCATAAGACGATTTGAGCATTTGAAAAACATATTATCAGGATCCAAGAAGAAATTGATGTCATCAGTGTAATTAATCCACTGATTATTCGGTGAAGAAAAGGAACTTGGACAAGACTGAGTGCAAAAGAGAAGCAAAGGAAGTGTATGATGTGATAATTTCTGAAGGTAAAGAAGGGTCTAGTTGCTCAGGTCATCAGTTAGCATCATCAGTGTTTCTTCCAGAAAATTTCCCCTGTACTGTTCTAGATTTCCTAAAGATATCTTAGGGAAGTGTGTTCAGTGTATACATTTTTGGCTAAGCTGAAAGTACATAATGAACTATCTTCTATCTACCTAGTGCAGGAATTTAGGTCATTGTCTGGGGCTGCTAGTCTATTGAAGTTTACAACAACCAATAACCTATGGAAAATATTTACTGAGTGCTCTAAACTGTTGAAGCTCACCCTCACAATTTCCATTATGTCAGCTGTAGCACAAAGGTGCTTTTCAACTTTGAAAAGAATAAAATCATTCTCACGCAACTCTGTCAGCCTTTTCAATGTTTCCCATTGAAAGAAATCTTGTGCTGGAGATTGCAGACTTCGGTAGGGGTGACTGAAAGTTTGCATCAATAGAAGACAGGAGGCCAATTTTCAATACAAGTGAACTAAGAATAAGTGTACTTATAACATATAATTTGTCTCTATTTCCAGTCTTTTAAATGACAAATGTATGGTATTTCAGTTCTATGAGGAACGTAGGTCATTAGATAACATTAACAGTTTTTTAGATAGCCATAGCGTGCTCTCTGCCACAGATCTTTTTCTGTCATTGATATATCTAACTTTTTGCAGGCCTGTAAACTGGATTTAAAAAAGTGAATTTGGTGCCATTCATACAGGAGGTGTTTGCATCATAATGAATGTCAGGAAGGCAAGTGCTGAGATAAAAAATTTTCTTCATTGTAAGAGTCTCATATAAAAATTCACCACTGAAATTTTGGTATAAGATCCAGCTTCAGATATCACCAGCTGCCACTGGCAGTGAGATGGTCTGCTCCTCATGAATCTGCCCAGAGCTCATGGTCTAGTGGCTAGCGTTGCTACCTCTGGAGCAAGAGGTCCCAGGTTCGATTCCCACTCGGGTTGGGGTTTTTCTCTGCCTGGGGACTGGGTGTTTCTGTTGTCCTCATCATTTCATCATCACCCTCATCAGTCGTGACAATGTATAGATTGGACAGTGAAAAAAATTGGACTGTGAAAATACTGGGACTTTGTACAGGTGTTGATGACCATGCAGTTGAGTGCCCCACAAACCAAACATCACCATCATCCTCATGAATCCTGCCATGCTCTATGATACTCTTGGGAAGCAATAACAGCAGCTCTTTCTGCATTTTCTGTAGATGTTAGCCAAAATCCAAGAGCATACACTATGTGATCAAAAGTATCTGGACACCTGGCTGAAAATGACTTACAAGTTCCTGGCACCCTCCATTGGTAGTGCCAGAATTCAGTATGGTGTTGGCCCACCCTTAGCCTTGATGACAGTTTCTACTCTCACAGGCATACTTTCACTCAGGTGCTGGCAGGTCTCTTGGGGAATGGCAGCCCATTCTTCACGGAGTGCTGCACTGAGGAGAGGTATCGATGTCGGTCGATGAGGCCTGGGATGAAGTCGGCATTCCAAAACACCCCAAAGGTGTTCTGTAGGAGCCAGTCCATTGCAGGGATGTTATTGTCATGTAACCACTCTGCCACAGGCCGTGCATTATCAGCAGGTGCTTGATCATGTTGAAAGATGCAATCGCCATATGCAAATTGCTCATCAACAATGGGAAGCAAGAAGGTGTTTAAAACATCACTGTAAGCCTGTGCTGTGATAGTTCCATGCAAAACAACAAGGGGTGCAAGCTCCCTCCATGAAAAACATGACCACACCATAACAGCACCACCTCCAAATTGTGCTTTTGGCACTACACATGCTGGCAGATGACGTTCACTGGGCATTCGCCATACCCACACCCTGCCATCAGATCACCACATTGGTTACCATGATTCGTCACTCTACACATTTTTCCACTGTTCAATTGTCCAATGTTTCCACTCCTTACACCAAGCGAGGTGTCGCTTGGCATTTACCAGCGTGATGTGTGGCTTATGAGCAGCCGTTTGACCATGGGATCCAAGTTTTCTCACTTCCCACCTAACTGTCATAGTACTTGCAGTGGATCCTGATACAGTTTGGAATTCCTGTGTGGTCTGGATAGATGTCTGCCTATTAAACATAATGACCCTCTTCAACACTTGGCGGTCTCTGTCAGTCAACAGACGTTTTTGTGCTGTACGTGTCCCTTCACATTTCCGCTTCACTATCACATCAGAAATAGTGGACCTATGGATGTTTAGGAGTGAGGAAATCTTGTGTACAGATGTATGACACAAGTGACACCCAATCACCTGATCACATTCGAAGTCCTTGAGTACTGTGGAGCACCCCATTCTGCTCTCTAACGATGTCTAATACATATTGAGGTCACTGATATGGAGTACTTGGCAGTAGGTGGCAGCACATTGCACCTAATATGAAGAACATATGTTTTTGGGGGTTTCCGGATACTTTTTATCACAAGTGTATCATAGAGCTGTTACTCTGCTTAGAAAGCTGGAGCAACTAGACATCAGTATTATGGCTGCATGTTGGTCAGTTCTGGAAAGATTTTTTCCGTGTTTCAAAACTTGTTTCTATCAGTCACCATTTCTCTAGCGTGTGATGGAAGAAAACTGGTCACTAATATTTTTGCTGGATTCTTTGTGAGACAGATATGTATGTATTTACTAAAATAGCAAGTGTGAGTAGACATGAATACACACATTAGTTATCAAATCAAAGGTATGTAAAAATTCGATAAAATTTTGTGGGAAAATTAATAGTTCTTTTCAAAGATATGACTTCTGTGGGAAATCTGCATTGAGTTGCCTTAGCGCATTGGATACTGGGATGACCTTGCAATGTGAAATGTACAGAAGACACATTTTGATTATTCCTCACAGGAAAATGAAAGTAATTCCAGATGATATACATTAATTAGATCTCACAAAGTAAATGCTAGTCAGAGCCTTGCTGAAGTGATCCTATGCCCCTGGCAGGACTGCCGATGCTAGCCACCCATAAAATTATCTGTTTGTAATTTTTTATACACAAATTTTATTATCTTTTAATAATAATGAAGCATTATTGAAACATGCTACTTAAATGAACTACACTGATTTAAAATATTGTTTGTGGCAACAATTGCACACTGTTCCAGTACAACATATAATAAAGAATAGATTTAATTTATTCCTCATAAACTATTAATGATGAATAAATTTCTAATTAGAAATAAACAGGCACTATTACTAAGAGGTAAGAAAATACCCCTTTACTGAAATTTTGTTTCTATTATAATTGTACTGTACATTTCCTTTCTGTGAGTGGAGTAAACGCATTGATTATGTAATTGGGGTGAATATAGCTAAATTTCGTAGTTGGCTTTCATGCACTCTCAAGCTTAAGCAGATTTTTATCATCTTCAATTTGATGAAATTGCATTCACAATATCCTGGCAATTTTTTACATGTCATGAAAGCTGTTTTGATATTAGGAGAACCATCTCCCTAACCTCTTCTTTACAAAAAAAAGAAAAAAAAAAAAAAAAAAAAAAAAAAAGAAAGAAAAGAACATTCAATACCTCTGTTATATTTTGCACAAAAATCAACTGTCATTTTTCAAGATAAGACATATAGCTTTCATTTAAAACTTTTCTTGACAAGTAATTAAAGTCACATGAAATAGCATCACACAGGTGAGACATGTTTTTCATTTCACTTATTATTCTACGAAACAATTTAAAACACTAAGGGTCAATCAGTTTTGCTCCAGTCCTCGGTATGTAGAAACTGGCAAAAATCAGAAGCCTTCAGGAAAATAGCATATCTGTATTAGCATCCATTCGCCAACCTTTGAGATCCTACAACAGAAGTAGCAGCAAGAACTCCATTGTTGAACATGAGTGAGTTGTTTAGGTGGCAGCTGTGTGAACCAATTAAATTGCTTCACATAATCCATATCAGCGATAGATATCTGTTTGGTTGTAGTTATCCAGAAAATTTTCAGTGCTTTGGTAACAAAATTGCATTATTTATTAACTGATATCAACCATGAAAACCACGACATAATAAAAGCACAATGAAAAAAATTATTGAGGATAAGAGCATGGCTATGTGTTGGGAAGAAATGAGTTTGGAGGTCATGTGATCAACAACAGAAGACAACAGCAGCTGTCAAAACATTGTTCCTGAGAAACCATGACAGTGCCATGACATGATGACCAGGGTGAGTGAAACAATTTGAAATGCGTTGTGGGATGTTTTGATGTACCATGACATAACAGCCAGTGTGAATTGCCTTTAAAGGTACTGTGGATTTGGAAAAACATCTTAGCACAGAAAAACATGAAAGGATGACACTGGTTGCAACCAGCTACACATCTGGCTCATGCTCAGTTTTATGACTGAAAAACATAGGGCTGTTGTTAGAAAATTTTCAAACCACAGAAGCCACACTGGCAAATCATACCACATGGTTCTTCATGATGACTTCTTTTTCTTTTGCCTTCACCCTGTACCTACACAGGTTCATCATGATTTGATAACCATAACAGATTTGGCATTGACAATGCTGGAGGGTGGCTGGATCTGGATGCCATTCCTGCCACCACACAGTTTTTTACAACCATTCATACAAGTTGATTGATTATGCCAGCAAATTAAATAAAAAGCTATTTCTAAAAATCTGAGATTGCACCCAATTTGACTTGTGGAAGTATTAAAACAGAAATCATTATAAATCTATGACTGCACCTCACACTGTATACATTATTGTCAAAACAATGAATACAAAGTTCCATACTTTGACCTGGGGACCTATGCAAGCAAACATGGTGCACTGGATATGTTCCCAGCTGTAATTCTATATTTTCATTACAAAAACAGTGGTATTAAAACAAAGGTACTTCACTTACAAAGATGTCCAAATGAAACTTCAGATAGTATTGCCGGTTATACTAAAGATACTTTGAAAAACCATTACCTTACCAGTTCAAAATGAATTGCTTTTGCTAGTGACAATGCAAATTCTAACTCCAGTGGTCTTGCATAAGGGAGAGAGAAAAATGTGTATCATACTCTCAAAAGACAGTTAAATGAAAGCATAATGGGAATTTGATGCCATGCATATATATTACAACATATCTTGTAACAGGGAACTGATTCTCTCCCTTTAGATATAAAATTTTTTGCTAACAAAGTTTTCTATTTTTTTACATGTATACAGTAGGCACAGAAGTGAAAGATTTATGCAAATTGGTGGATATAAACAACAAATAACGAGAAAGAAAAAAGAAAGAGATGATCGTACAGTATTATTGACAGTAAGACCCCATCTGGAGTTGTTTGATTGCCTAGTGCAAGTGTTTTTTATTTGAAACCACTTTGGTAACTTGCTTGTTGGTGATGAAGACGAAATGATGATAAGGATATATAAAGTAGTGTAAATTAGATTGTCAGTATTGTTTATTGCAGGTGTCCAGTGCGAGTCATTTATGAGATACCGTATTTTGAAAAGTTCATACATCGACACTTGTTTATGCCTCTCAACTTTCATAATTGCTAGGTATAATATTGTTATGTTTGGTTGCAGTGTACTTGTGTGTTCTTTGAGTGCATTTTGACTTGCTAGTCAGTCACTGTGTGACAGTCCAAGCAATAGGTCATGAATGGACAGAGGAATTTACCAATGCAGAAAAAGGTGACACACTCATGGTGTATGGAAAGTATAGGAAGAATACAGTTAATCTTGTATGGTGTATGCGGCAAGATAACCCAATAGATGTCAACCATCTTGGCAATTATTTATCAACATCTTCAACCATTAATATGAAAGTGGTAAGGTAACACCTAGACAATGTTATAGAAGTCAACAAGTAATGACAGAAGAGAGGGAAATTAATGTTCTTGCTACTGTTGCAATTGATCTGCACGTTAGCTCCCATGCAATCACATGAGGAAGTGGTGTGAGTCAAGCAAGTGTCCTATGTATCCTCCACTGACATAGGTTCCATCACTATCACATCTCTCTTAATCAAGAGCTGCATCCAAATGATTATGAGAATTGTTTTAAGTTTTGTACATGGGCATTAAGACATGATATTCCAGATGTATAATGTATCTTCTTTAGTGATGAAACCACATTTACCAATCATGGCCAGATAAACTGCTGAAACATGCACTTTTGGTCCATTGACAGTTCCCATTGGCTTCAGCAGGTGGAGCCTCAGCATCCATGGAGTGCAAATATATGGCGTGGGATAATGAACCATCAGTTCATAGGCCCATGTTTCACAGATGGAACACTGAAAGCCCACCATTATCGGAGCCTCTTAACACACCATCTTCCACAGATGGTAAAAGACATTCATCTGCAGGCTAGGAGGAACCTGTGGTACCAACACAATGGCTGTGCAGCCCATAATGCACAAAGTACTACAGTATGTCTTCACAAATCATTTCCAAATCATTGGATTGGATAGCCCAGGATGGCTTGCCATGAAGGGCAACAAAACAAGATGTACAGTATTGTTGACATACTGCTGTGCCTTAAAGGTGCCACAGATGACAACCATAGGGGTCTACTATGAAAAGAAATGGCACCCCAGATGATCACTCCTGGTTGTCACGCAGTAAAGTGGGCGAGAATCAGATTGGTATCTTTTGTGTTAGCAGAAGAACCAACACCGTGTTACAAGTGGAGGCCGAAATGCACGCGTTTTAGCACACGCAGGCTTGCGTGAAGGGGGAAGAACTATACTAATGTGAGGTCTGGAACATGACAAGGAATGAGAATTCAGAAAGCAGACATAATTAGTTTGATACTTAACTTTAATCCATTAATGATGAACATCACTCTTGACAGTACATGATTTACAATATTATCTGTTCAGAATACATTCTTGAAACAATTATAGTAACTGAATATGGCGCCTTGCTAGGTCGTAGCAAATGACATAGCTGAAGGCTATGCTAAACTGTCATCTCTGTAAATGAGAGCGTATGTAAACAGTGAACCATCGCTAGCAAAGTTGGCTGTACAACTGGGGTGAGTGCTAGGAAGTCTCTCTAGACTAGACCTGCCGTGTGGCGGTGCTCGGTCTGCAATCACTGATAGTGGCGACACGCGGGACCAACGTATACTAAAGGACCGTGGCTGATTTAAAGGCTACCACCTAGCAAGTGTGGTGTCTGGTGGTGACACCACAGTATCCCACCACTGTCTAGAGTGTCTCCAAACATGCCTTCAACCTGGGATCTCTTTGAATACAGTAGAGTTGTCTTTAGTGATGAGTCCCACTTTGAACTGAGCTCCTATGACCAGCAAAGACATGTCTGGAAATGCCTGGATAGCGATGGGATGTCAACTTGACTGTTACCCACCTTATGGCTCGGCAGCCAGGAGTGATGGCCTGGGGTGCCACTTCGTTTCATAACAGTACCCCTTTTGTTGTCATCTGCAGCACCCTTGCAGAAAATTAGTATGTTGATGAAAGTCTATGGCCTGTTTTGTTGCTCTTCATGGGCTTACATTTCAGGAATATAATGCCTGCCTGCACATGTTGAGAGTTTGTACTGCTTGCCTTCATGCTTATTAAATCCTACCTCAGCCAGCAAGGTCATCAAATATCTCCCAAACTGAGAACTCTTGGAGCATTATGGGGTCCTCCAATGACCTCATGATTTTGACAGTTTAACAAGCCAATTGGACAGAATTTGGCATCATATTTCTCAGGAGAACATCTATCAATTCTATCAGTGCCAAGCCAAATAACTGCTTTCATAAAGCCCGGGGGGAGGGGGGGGGGGGCAATGTGCTATTGACTTGCTCAATTTGTGAAGCTCTTTCTCTTGAATAAATCATCCAATTTTTCTGAAATTTTAGTCATTTGTTTGGCTGTACATGTACATCACATCCACTGATTTCTGTCCCATTTGGATGATTACTTTGAGATGCGCTATTTTTATTGTCTAAGAGTGTATATGAGTTGTGCTCAAAAAGTAACGAACCTTGTTTTGCCACTTACACCAGTGAAGTGCAGGAGATATTATTCAGTGGAAATGTGGTAGGGGACATCAACGAGCAATCATGATTTTGTCCCTGCCAGCAGGGAGCATCAGTCACTGGCAGTTGGACTATAAGTGAGGACACATAGTGAGCATTCATCAGATTCCAGTTGCTTGTAAAAAGATAGAACAAATTAAGCAATAACATTGCACCAAATTTCGCCAAAACCTCAATAATACTGAAGTGAAAACTGCTCAAAAGATTTGATGGCTTTGGGTGACAATACCATGAACAATTCACAGCTTATGGAATGATACAACCAATTCAAGATAGCCACACATAAGAGAACAGAGACCCATACTCAGGCAGACCTGGATTTCAGTACAGAAGTCAATAACATTTAGCAAGGTTATCACAGATTCTGTATGTGAAATAATTTGGATGAAGTGAAGCACCAAATGTGGGTAAAAAATGATGACTGGATCCTTTTATAGAATGTCTATGCCAGGAGCTGTAGCAAGAGGGCACTTGACAAAGAACTTGCAGAATTTTGTGAATAAGTTTCCTGATCATACCACTGTAGTAGGGAACACTACAACTTGCCAGCTACAGAACAACAGAGTCATGGGATCAAAAGTGGTGCCAGTGATGGGAATTTGTGAGATAGTATTTTGACACTCTTGCCTGAAAATAATTTCAAGCAGATTCATGAGTGTAACATCTTAACCTGCTATCAACAAACAGACCTGAAATTTTCAAATTAGTTAACACAGAGGAGGGCATTATTGGTCACAAGGCTGTAACAGCATCAATGACGATGGATGTTATAATGACTGTTAAGAAAGGTAGGAAAATATTCTTTCTTGCAAGAGTGACAAGGTACAATTTGCAGAATATCTGCGAAGAGACAAACGAGTAAGGATAAATCTTGATACAATTTGTGCTTGAGAGAGTTGCATGAACCACTAGTTTGAAGGGAAAAACATGCAAATACTTCCCAATGATTCACTACTTCTGAAAGATGCCAAAGAAGGAGATGCAAATTTTATTTTTAGGCAATATTGCTAATCAGATTCTCAGGGTGTGACATGTAATTTCCGTATGATCCCTGTTCTTTATTATACATTGTCAGTATCACAGTAAGTAAGGTCTTCTGCTCTACATTTTTCCCCCTTTCATGTTTTCCTTATGGCAGTGCAGGGTTGGACTTGTTTACTGTGGTTCATCCTTTGTTATACAACTATTTCTTTTTCATTTGTCTGGTGAGAAACTACTGACTTTGAACACCTGTATTTTATGAACTACTGACCATACTGACACAACCTGTACATATGATATTTTGCAAACTCACTAGCTGTAACTTCTATATGTTTCCATAAATGCATATGCTTCTGCTGTCAAACTGTGCCTCTGCTACCACATGGCAGTCATCCAGGCAGGAGCCTCTACCCCACCATTGTCCCTTCCCCTACAGTGCTGTATGGTCAGATATGAGCTGACTATTTTGTGCACACTCTACCCTGACAAGCATCTTGAAGCCAAAGCCAAAACTTTTATAGTATTGCAATGAGATGAAACTGTTCTTCCTGCAAAGATGGACTTTCCCTTGCTTCTAATTCCAATGGGAAACAAATGCTGTTTAGCAAGTTACAGTCACCATGTGCAAAATAATTTGGAAAATCTAGTTTTGTTAGGCATATGTTTAGTTTATGACTTTCGACAGACTTGTCCAGTAGGGAAGATTGCTGTACCTGGAGGATAGTGTACATAGATTGTGTGCTTAAGCCAGGAGATCTCTTTTGGAGTACTGCTACATGGCGTGGGATCCTTACCATTTAGGATTAACAGAGAAAAAATTCAAACAAGGGCAGCACATTTTGTATTATTGAGAAATAGGAGTGAGAGTGACATATGATACAGGATGTGGGGTGGAAATCATTAACACAAAGGCGTCTTTGATTGTAGTGGGACCTTCTCACAAAATTTTTGTCACCAACTTTCTTCCCTGAATGGGAAAATATTTTGTTGATGCAGACCTGCATAGAGAGAAATGATCATCATAATAAAATATGGGCAATCGGATCTTGCACAGAAAGATATAGGTGTGTTTTATCCATGCTTTGCTAGAGAGTGTGTAGTGATTCGAGAATTTCTGTGTAAATTCTAGAACCACTCAGCCTTCTACTGTCCCAAACACAAGATGCTCTAGATATGAGTGTGGGATGGTAGAATCCTACCTACTGTGCGTCACATGTTTGTGTGTGCAGGTTTAAAATCAGTCACGGGAAGAACGTAGATGTGGCGGTCAAATGGCACCAACAAGTACCTGTCGAGAAAGCCATAGAGGTTTTAGTGCACTTGTAAGGAAGAACCATGGAGTTTTTTTTATGCTGCTCTGTGCTTATTGTGTCATTGTCTATTGTTAATGTGAAACAACAACAGTCGAAAAAGTGCTCTTGTAAACTCTTGACTCAGCCTTGATAGAGGCAAGATGTATTTTCTGATTCATTTTAAGAAAGTCATGGTAGTCAAGCCAATTTTCTTTTAACTGTAACTCATTTTGTTTCTAATGTTAAGCGGTACGAGGTACTTACAGAAAGTTGCTTGTGTATGTTGAAAGTGTGAATTATGTTATGCACGGAAGCCAAATACATCATTAACTGATGAAAAGGAAAGTTTTTATGTCTACTCATTTCATAAGTAGAAAGAGGCTTAAAAGTTCCTGTACCGAGCACTATTCAACGGAGAGGAAGTCAAGGGATTTTCCAGCAGCTGACTATCCTGTAAAAAAGAGGGGCTGCAAAATTCCAAGTAAGTCACCTCATAAAGAAGTGGAATGTGGTTTGGGGAAATAAATCAGTATAACCCACACCCACCCTCACTTACGTTGTCAGAACGTTAGAAGTGAAATAACACAAAATTAATGTGAAGGTGGTTCAATGAACCCTCTGCCAGACACTTAAGTGTGATTTGCAGACTATCCATTTAGATGCAGATGGAGATGTAGATGTAAAAGATTGTCAGGCAACCAGTGTTGTCAGCTCTTTAGTGTTACCCAGAGTGCACCATGTGGAGGCAAGCTGATGTTGCGTGCTGAACAACACAATAAGAATTATTGGTGGTGCACTAAGATCAACCTCCATATAGTGACTGTATTGAGCAACATTATGCCCCCTGGACTTCAATGAAAAGCAGCTGTACTTCATGAGTTGAAACACATACAAGGCAACCCGCAACTCCCTATCCATTAAGATGCACTTATCCTAGAAAGAAACCAGATCTGATCAAGAAAACCATCCATGAAAACATGCATGGAACTACACATCTCAGTTCAACTTAATAGAGTCATGGGGATGAGACTGGACAGGGGCTTGCCCTCCACATAGCCAGAACTTACCCTGCATAAGAAATATAACACCTGTCTGACCAATTGCACAGAATGTGGACATTGATTAACAGAATACACACCAATGATGGCAGAAGCACAGACTGTCTTCATAGATGGGGTAAGGTTCCATCTCCAAAAAGCAGTTGTGGAGTAGCCAGGCAAACTGTTCAACACACAGTTACAGAGTGTCCCAGCAGGCCGTATTATAGTACTTTTGACAATTTCCTGATGGGAACGAATGATGCAATTGATTATATTAAAAATGAAGGTGCCTGTTTCTAAATTACATGTATTATTTTTTTTGCATTATAGTTAACTCTGTGCTTAAAAAACATATGATTAATCCATACATATTATAAAAACGAATGTGTGGTTGTGTGTGTATTTTTATGTTCCACATTTACCTCCTGAACCACAGGACCATTTTCAACTAAATGTGGTACACATATACCTTACAGTTAGGCAACAATTTATGGGGGGGGGGGGGAGGGGGAGAGGGGTGCTAAGAACCACCGTCTACCTATCAAAGGGGTGAGGGTGGAGATGAAAAAGAAACGTAGCCTGTGACATGTGAACTCCCAGACTTCATTCACCCAATATTTGAGAATGAGAACACTTAGTGTCCTGCAACAAACTAATTTCAAGCCCTTACAAATTTTTTTCTTGTTGACAGTTTCTATAAAATGGTGAAAGGAAAAAATTTTATCACTTAGTACAGTACTTTTCCGCTGTTCATCAGTAGAAGTACTGCATGAGGCATGAAGTTATAGTTTATTACTTCTTTACTACTAGCTGTAGATGAGATACATTTTGCAGACGTATTCACATACAGCACTGAATGTAACTGCAAAATTATATCATTGTATGACACACATTTCCAGAGAGAGGATGTCATAAACAATGAGGTGTCAAAAACTGCAACATCATGCATGATGTTTAAATTTATTACTTTTCTGCTACTAACTCTATTCACAGTGAATTTTGCAGCCAGTATCCACATATGTCATTAAATATACTTACAATATTATATCATTATACAGCAAATAGCTCAGGAGATATGACATCAGAAACAGTGAGATGCACGAAAAACTGCTGCATCATGCATGATGTTTAAATTTATTACTTCATTGTTCTAACTCCATTTGCAACACATTTTGAAACAGTATCCACATACACCACAGAATGTACCTATAAAATTATATCATTATGCAACACATAGTTCAGGAGATATGATGTCATAGATGTTAAGCAAGAGGCCAGACAGTGCATGGCATGGGCATGGATGCACAGCTATAAATAAATATTTGGGAAACGCCAGGTTTCTCTGCTAATAAATAAATGTATAGTGTAACTAGAAACACATGATGTTTCCAGGTCAGTGTTTTAATCAGTGATCGATTTTAGAATCATATGAAGAAACACTCAGTAGAGACTGCCATAAGCTGTTTCAGCATTTTGTACTGTTTATGTTGTTGTGAGACATGTGGTAATGTTTTGTGTAACTGTTGTAAGTATTATGAGTTCTACATGTTGAAGAGCTGTAGATTATAAAGCTATCTGGGGTATACTGTTAATTATTCAGTTAGGCTACAGCGATTTAGGCTGAGCAAAATTCAGTACATTTTTAAAATTAGTTACATAACATTGTGGATGATTAAACTATACTTCATCCATCGTGCACCATCTTGTACCATAAAGTGGAAGGTCTGGGGTATCATGGAACACATTATATTTGCAAATGAACTGACAGTGAGTTTCTTTAGTGTCTTATCAATTTTCGTTTGTCTTGAGAAAGGAAATTTGTGTTATTTCTCAAAACTTCTGTTTCAAAATGTTTTCAACTTTCAACTGGTTTCCTTACTGGTACACAGTAGAATAATAACTTAACACATAGAGTATTAAATACCAACAAGACTTTCTCAATTTCAACACCTTTAAATTTGAAAACAGTATCTGTTCCTAGGTACATGACCCTGTTGTACATTGGAATATTTTTTTCACATTTAGAGAAACCTTACTTTTCCACAGTTATTTTTGTAGCTGAAGAAAATGACTGCAGCACACATAAAGTAAATGCTATCATTTCAGGTAGGAATAAGATAATATATATTAATGAGATAACACATTAAACATCTATTACAAGGCTGACTAGAGGCAACAGTCTGAAATGTATTCCAAAGTGCAAGACTCTCCTCTGCCATAAATAATCTTCTTGAACTGATCTTTCTTTTTCTCTCCAGAGAATCCCTGATAGATTTTCACATCAGCGTAGAACATTCAGTGCAAAACCCAAATCATTTGACATCAATTTGATTAACAAAGTGTAATGTGACAGGCACACAATGGCACCTTTAATGTGTTACTAGCACTGTATGTAAAGTTTTACACATCCTTTTACACACTAGTTTTGGAGATCAGTTTCAGCTGAGTTTGCACTTGATTGATTACCTGAACATCCAGAAGGCCCTTTCAGCTGGAGAGAGGGACACGTGCCTCCGGGAATAGAAGTTGCCACGAAAATTGCCCAGCCACACATCATAGCCTGAATCTGCAAACACGTATGCTGTGCAGACACACACAGCAGTAAGTTCTCCATTAAGAAGAGGAAATTGCTTTAAAAGTACACTTAGCCTATCAGCATGCAATGCAAGAACATGGTAGTACAGTGTGCCACAAATGAATGAGAACTCTGAAAAATTCAGTTCGAATAAATCTACAAACATGGTGTTGCAGAGAGGAATTTATCTTGTGATACATCTATATAAGTGTGGAGGGGGTGGGTGTGGTTGATAGGACTTCATGGACAGGTGACACCAAAAATGGAAAAATATATCGATTCCCATTGCATGTATTCTAAACTATCATTGTGTATTGTAGAACATTTTTATGATAATGAAAATGAGATGCCTGTTCTGCTCCATATTGAATGTTAAACAGTGAGATCATTTATTACTCACAGTCCTCACTCCACACTGCTGCCAGCTGCACATAACCAGGGATGGTTTAATGTACTGTGGGGTCCATTAGACTGGTCCAAATGCAACAATCTGTCTGCATAGATATCTGCACAAATGTCTGTGCACACAATAAATTACCACAAATCTTATGCATTTGTACAACACAGTACTGCTGTCCAACCATTTGTTGGTCTATGATAGAACTTTCAGCAGCAAGCAGCTAATCTCTTGGGAAAGGTATTTTAGTTCAGGAAACTAGCTGCTAATGCTGAAAATTCTGTTGTGGTCTCAGCCTTAAGAATATTGAAGTCTGCAGTTATGAGCACAATTTATGGGGCAAAACATATGGAACACAGCAGAACACACAGTTAATAAAAACACTTGTAAATAGAATCCAGCCAGCTGGAAACAGTGTCTGTACAGTGCCCAGAGTCAAAACCAAAGTTGTCAACGCATAGCAGCTGGTAAAATTGAGTTTCATCTAAGCAGTCAAAGGAGAGAATGGTCACACTGACGTACCAGAGCACAGTTATGGGTAAGGAATCCTGTCAGGTGGCATGATGTGCACTCTGAAGTGTGACTTCTTTCGAAAACACAGATTGTGGAGACTGTTTGTGGTGCCACACGTGGTGGGGGTGCAAGTAGTGGTCAATCTCTAACAGCTGTGATAGCTCCACGTTGCTGCTGGAGCCAGTTACAGCAAAAACATGTTAATGAAGTGTCAGAGGCAGAAAGAACCATATAAATGGTAAAGACAGTAGCTCCTTAAGAGATGGCAGTTTTCACATATTAATTTATTTTGAGAGTTAGAAAGCAATTACGATGATTGGCAAAATTACTTTGAATAGACATGGACACCTAAAAATATTTACTGAGACTCATAACTCCTCACACAATATAGCAAAATACTTGTATGAGAAGAGTAATTTCTTCATATGAACAGCTGATAGCAACGTTGTGATTCCTGTCAACAGGAAGAAGTTACGAAGATTTAGAATATTTTTCATGAAGGCAAGTAAAATATCTATGTTATGAAATATATCAATTATGAAAAGCTACAAATAATATTTTTACACTGTTACATGTGTTTTGAATTCCAGATTTTGTAGTAAATTATAGGAGTGACCAATGAGTTAGCTTTTATTTTATTTTTGAGTATATGGTACTGTAGCCTCTATGTAGCTCCATTCTATTAATGGTAGACTCGTTCGTATTCTTAATGTTCAACTTTATTGTGAAGCAATGAGCCAGACATTAACATAGAACATCTAAGACAAAAACAAACACAAACTGTACTGTACTGTGCACACGCAACTATTCGTCTGCGTGCTCCCACACAGCCCCCTCCCTGACGAGCGGAGCTCCAGGAATGTGCAGAAACTTGTACTGGACCCTTCGCCCAGCTCTTGTGCCAATTTCCGGCTGTACTTCCTCCATCGTTGTATCTTCTCGCGGCTTCATCCGGCTCGCTGTCCTACCATCCGTTGCACCCTGCAGGGGCCCCTCGTCTTGCTGCAGGCCTGCCTCTTCTTGTCTTACATCTTCTAGCAGTAAGTGAGCTGGCTTCACCCAGTCTATTGACACAGTAACACACTTATCGCAAACTAGGATAGTCATGGCCTGGTCCGTACGGTGTAGTACTTTATAAGGTCCCGCGTATAGCAGCTGCAATGGAGTTCTGACTGCATCGGTTCGCAACATTTGCTCAATTCTCGATGTATGAACAATGGCCTAATGCCATGCCGTGTCACTGGTTGTGGCCTAAGCTCTGCCAGTTGAGCCCTTACTCTCATTAAAAGTGCGGTAGGTCCGTCTCGTCTGTACTCTTCTGAAAAAACTCTCCAGGTAGGCATAAGGTTTCCCCGTATACTAATTCCACTGTAGATGCTCCGAGGTCAGGTTTGAAAACAGTGCGTATGCCTAGTAACACTAGTGGCAATGCTGCTGACCAATTCTCACCATGGCACATTAACACGGCCTAAAGTGTTTGGTGCCACCACTCTACCATGCCATTGCTTTCCGGGTGATAACTTGTGGTATGGTAACGGCGGAACCCACACATGTTTCCCAGCTCCAGGAACAAGGAGGATTTGAACTGACATCCTTGGTCCGCCGTGACATGTACTGGACATCCAAACCGTGCTACCACATCGTCAAGAACGCCCAGCTGACTGTCTCTGCTGATATGTCTGAAATGGGGATTGCTTCTGCCCATCTCGTAAATCTATCAATTGCCGTCACTAGATACCGATAGCCTTTGGACATTGGCGGTGGTCCAACAATATCCAGATGCACATGTTCGAAACGACCAGTTGGCCCGTCAACTTTACCCACTGGCTTCTTCACATGGTGTCTCACTTTACATCGCTGACAATCCAGACATATCTGCACCCACTTCCGACAGTCTCTCTTAATTCCTGGCCACATGAAATGCTCTGCCATTAATTTTACACTCATTCGGGGTCCCGGTGAGCCAAACCACGTAACCCTTCGAATACTTCCCGGTGCAAACTCTCCGGCACAAAAGGTCTAGGCCATCCCTGTGAGGTATCGCACCATAACTGTATTGCCTCTCCTTCCAGACACAGTTTTCTTAACTTCAACCCGGTCGGCATGCTCTGCCGAAAAACTTGCAGTTGTGCATCATCCTTCTGCTCTCTCGCCATTGTAGCATAGTTCACTGAATACTTTATTGCCGCAAGTCGTGAGAAGTAATCTGCCACCATATTCTCTACCCCCATTAATATGTCGTAAATCAGCAGTAAACTGACTTATATATTCCAGTTGCCTGGATTGTTTAGGTGACGAAGTATCCGTGCACTTGCAGAATGCGAAAGTGAGCGGTTTGTGATCTGTAAACAATGTAAATGGTCTGGCTTCCACGTAAGGCCAAAAATACCTTATGGCTTCGTAAGCAGCCAGCAGCTCTCTATCATACGCACTCCAATTCCGCTGTGGGTCTCCGAGTTTCTTGGAGAAGAATCCTAAAGGCTGCCAGTGACCAGCAGTCCACTGATGCAACGCTGCCCCAATCGCCACCTGACTTGCGTCAACAACAATAGCTAGCTTCGCGTCTTTCTCTGGGTGAGCTAGTAAAACCGCTTGCTTTAGGCTTTCCTTGATCCGCTCGATCGCGCGCTGCATGCTTGACGTCCATTGTAGCTTCTGATTTTTCCCGGTGTTCGTGCCCGCCAAAGCCTCCGTGAGTGGCGCTTGTAAGGCCGCAGATCCTGGCAGATGTCTGCAGTAAAAATTTGAAACACCTAGGAACCTCCACAACTGTTGCAAATCTAACGGGCGAGGCATCCGCTGTATAACCTTGACCTTCTCCTCCAAAGGACGGATGCCAGCTGCTGAGACTGTGTGACCCAGGTAAGTCACCCGATCAGGTATTGTACGTGCATTCAACAACCTATAATCACCACAAGGTCTCCAACTTCCGTCTTTCTTATGCACTAAATGTAAAGGCGAGGCCCATGCACTATCAGATCTTCATATCATTCTCATTTCCAACATCTCTTCGAACTCAGCTTTTGTGTCTGCAAATGTGTCTGGGGCCAACCTTCTCGGTCTGAGGGAGAATGGAGGCCCGGACACTGTGTTTATGTGGTGAACTGTATGATAGGCCACCATGGCTATCGGCTGCGCTGACGGTTCTCTAAGTCGGCATACTTCTGTCACTCCATATATTCTTAGATGACCCTGCACCACCTCTTTGCCCCTTCTAAGCTGCGATAGCTGAATGTCCACCACAATACCGAATACATATACAAAATCTGCTCCTAATATGCACTCCGCCACATCTGCAATGACAAAATTCCAGTGACAAATAACACTAGGTCCTAAATTCACTTCTTTGACACAACTGTCATACGTCATTATGGGCTGTTTATTTGCAGCCTTGAGGCAAAACGATGTGCTGTCACTGAGGGAAGTATATTTTCCCTTTGGCCACGTGCTGACATCAGACCTCGTGTCTATCAAATAATAACACGAAGCCGTCAAATCCCGAACATAAAGTCGCCGAGATACCGTTAATAAAGAAACATCTGTACTTACAGTCTCCATGTTATTTTCGTGGCGAGTATGACTGCACGGTAGAATGCACTTTGAGGCTCGCTCCCCGAATCGTCGATGATACCAACACAACTGCTCCTTCCCGACATCTCCGCTGTCCTTATGTGTCGGCAGGACCTCCGAACTGGTAGCTCTCAACACCTCCATCTGCCTCTGCAGCCCGTCTAGCTGCTCCTTGAGTTTTTGAAGTTGTGCGCCGCTGCTTATTAATCGCCACCATTTCGTATTCTTCCGTCGTCGCCTCCACCTTTGTTATACCGAGAGAATTTGTTGGTTCGACAGTCGCATGAACCCTGTCGGCGAGTTGGAGTAGTGCTTGTATATCGTATCCGTCATTCGCTGCCACAGCTGCTCTTACTGTAGACGGAAGCTGTGCTGCCCAAACGGAATGAAGTGTAGTGTTCGAAAATTCATTTTCCGTCACGATTCCACGCAAATGCCTCCAATATTCGGAGGGAATTCTGTCACCTCTACGTTCACCTCGCAACACCTGGCAGATTCTTTGATCTAACGGTTAAGTAAGCCGGCTTATTAAAAAGCCCTTCCGTGTTGTATACTACTGCATTTCCGGCGGCCGTCTAATTATCTCTTTAACCAATGTCGCTGCCCTGGCATCCAGACTGCAATATCGTCTCAATTATGTGACTGTATTTGTGATTACCTGTCAGAGAGGTCACAGTTCGTGGTAATTGACGGAAAGTCATCGAGTAAAACTGAAGTGATTTCTGGCGTTCCCCAAGGTAGTGTTACAGGCCTTTTGCTGTTCCTTACCTATACAGGGTGTTACAAAAAGGTACGGCCAAACTTTCAGGAAACATTCCTCACACACAAAGAAAGAAAATATGTTACGTGGACATGTGTCCGGAAACGCTTACTTTCCACGTTAGAGCTCATTTTATTACTTCTCTTCAAATCACATTAATCGTGGAATGGAAACACACAGCAACAGAACGTACCAGCGTGACTTCAAACACTTTGTTACAGGAAATGTTCAAAATGTCCTCCGTTAGCGAGGATACATGCATCCACCCTCTGTCGCATGGATCCCTGATGCGCTGATGCAGCCCTGAAGAATGGCGTATTGTATCACTGCCATCCACAATACGAGCACGAAGAGTCTCTACAAAAAATGGTTCAAATGGCTCTGAGCACTATGGGACTCAACATCTCAGGTCATAAGTCCCCTAGAACTTAGAACTACTTAAACCTAACTAACCTAAGGACATCACACACACCCATGCCCGAGTCAGGATTCGAACCTGCGACCGTAGCAGTCCCGCGGTTCCGGACTGCAGCGCCAGAACCGCTAGACCACCGCGGCCGGCGAGTCTCTACATTTGGTACTGGGGTTGCGTAGACAAGAGCTTTCAAATACCCCCATAAATGAAAGTCAAGAGGGTTGAGGCCAGGAGAGCGTGGAGGCCATGGAATTGGTCCGCCTCTACCAATCCATTGGTCACCGAATCTGTTGTTGAGAAGCGTACGAACACTTCGACTGAAATGTGCAGGAGCTCCATCGTGCGTGAACCACATGTTGTGTCGTACCTGTAAAGGCACATGTTCTAGCAGCACAGGTAGAGTATCCCATATGAAATCATGATAACGTGCTCCATTGAGCGTAGGTGGAAGAACATGGGGCCCAATCAAGACATCACCAACAATGACTGCCCAAACGTTCACAGAAGATCTGTGTTGATGACGTGATTGCACAATTGCGTGCGGATTCTCGTCAGCCCACACATGTTGATTGTGAAAATTTACAATTTGATCATGTTGGAATGAAGCCTCATCCGTAAAGAGAACATTTGCACTGAAATGAGGATTGACACATTGTCGGATGAACCATTCGCAGAAGTGTAGCCGTGGAGGCCAATCAGCTGCTGATAGTGCCTACACACGCTGTACATGGTACGGAAACAACTGGTTCTCCCGTAGCACTCTCCGTACAGTGACGTGGTCAACGTTACCTTGTACAGCAGCAACTTCTCTGACGCTGACATTAGGGTTATCGTCAACTGCACGAAGAATTGCCTCGTCCATTGCAGATGTCCTCGTCGTTCTAGGTCTTCCCCAGTCGCGAGTCATAGGCTGGAATGTTCCGTGCTCCCTAAGACGCCGATCAATTGCTTCGAACGTCTTCCTGTCGGGACACCTTCGTTCTGGAAATCTGTCTCGATACAAACGTACCGCGCCACGGCTATTGCCCCGTGCTAATCCATACATCAAATGGGCATCTGCCAACTCCGCATTTGTAAACATTGCACTGACTGCAAAACCACGTTCTTGGTGAACACTAACCTGTTGATGCTACGTTCTGATGTGCTTGATGCTAGTACTGTAGAGCAATGAGTCGCATGTCAACACAAGCACCGAAGTCAACATTACCTTCCTTCAAGTGGGCCAACTGGCGGTGAATCGAGGAAGTACAGTACATACTGACGAAACTAAAATGAGCTCTAACATGGAGATTTAGCGTTTCCGGACACATGTCCACATAACATCTTTTCTTTATTTGTGTGTGAGGAATGTTTCCTGAAAGTTTGGCCGTACCTTTTAGTAATACTCTGTAGAAGCGATTTTGGAGACAATCTGAGCAGCCGTCTTCGGTTGTTTGCAGATGACACTGTCGTTTATCGACTAATGAAGTCATCTTAAGATCAAAACAAACTGCAAAACGATTTAAAAAAAAAAAAAAACATCTGAATGGTGCGAAAATTGGCAGTTAACCCTAAATAACGAAAAGTGTGAGGTCATTCACATGAGTGCTAAAAGGAATTTGTTAAACTTCGGTTACACGATAAATCAGTCTAATCTAAAAGCCGTAAATTCAACTAAATACCTAGGTATTACAATTACGAACAATATATACGAAGACAGTAACTTGTTCTCGAAAGAACAGTTACTGTTGATGACCGTGCAGCTTTTTCCCTGGAATAAATGATGACTAACTGACAACCTAAGCTGCCGACAGGTGTTGTTGATATACCTCGATGTGGACAGCTGAAAATGTGTGCCCCGACCGGGACTCGAACCCGGGATCTCATGCTTACATGGCAGACGCTCTATCCATCTGAGCCACCGACGACACAAATGAATAGCGCGACTGCAGGGACTTATCCCTTGCACGCTTCCCGTGAGACTCACATTCCCAACTGTCCACAATTCTACATATGTATTGTACCTTATAGACATTTGCCCACCCACTCATTACTCGCGCACGCTTTGGCGATTCCCGTAAGAGTTTGGGCAACCTGTGCGCATTTGCACAGACGAAGGTCAATGGCTGGGTAGTCTTTAACTATATATACGAAGACAGTAACTTGTTCTCGAAAGAACAGTTACTGTTGATGACCGTGCAGCTTTTTCCCTGGAATAAATGATGACTAACTGACAACCTAAGCTGCCGACAGGTGTTGATATACCTCGATGTGGACAGCTGAAAATGCAGTCGCGCTATTCATCTGTGTCCTCGGTGGCTCAGATGGATAGAGCGTCTGCCATGTAAGCAGGAGATCCCGGGTTCGAGTCCCGGTCAGGGCACGCATTTTCAGTTGTCCACATCGAGGTATATCAACAACACCTGTCGGCAGCTTAGATTGTCAGTTAGTCATCATTAATTACGAGCAACTTAAATTTGAAGGAACACACAGAAAACGTTGCGAGGAAGGCTAACCAAAGACTGTGTTTTATTGGCAGGACACTTAGAAAATGTAACAGACCTACTAAGGAGACTGCCAAAACTACGCTTCTGCGTCCTCTTTTTAGAATATTGCTGCGCAGATTGATCCTTACCAGATAGGACTGACTTTCCGGTATGGTTATCAAACCAATAATAAACTAATGAATGCTGTAGGGAGGAGGTTGTTCTGTAACCTCTACACAGTGTGGCAGCTGTGCAGTCCCAGCTGTGTGAGATCTTCTTTCCATTTCAGATCTCACTCACTCTTCATCTTTTCCATCCACCTAAAATTTCGACCTCTTCTTTCCAACACAAAATCTTCCGGTATGACTATTAAGTCAGCATTAAGCAATGAATGCTGTAGGGAGGAGGTTGTTCTGTAACCTCTACACAGTGTGGCAGCTGTGCAGTCCCAGCAGTGTGAGATCTTCTTTCCTTTTCAGGTCTCACTCACTCTTCATCTTTGCTATCCACCTAAAATTTCGACCTCTTCTTTCCAACAAATTAAATTTTTCCGTTATGGTTATCAAGCCAGCATTAAGCTAATGAATGCTATAGGGAGGAGGTTGTTCTGTAACCTCTACACAGTGTGGCAGCTGTGCAGTCCCAGCTGTGTGAGATCTTCTTTCCTTTTCAGGTCTCATTCATTCTTCATCTTTCCTATCTACAAAAATTTCAACCCCTTCTTTCCATTACGAAAATTTTCTGGTACTAATGAACGCTGTAGGGAGGAGGTTGTTCTGTAACCTCTACACAGTGTGGCAGCTGTGCAGTCCCAGCTGTGTGAGATCTTCTTTCCCATTTCAGGTCTCACTCATTCTTCATCTTTTCTATCCTTCTAAAATTTCGACCTTTTCTTTCCAACATTAAATTTCCGTTATGACTATCAAGCCAACATTAAGCTAATGCATGCTGTAGGAAGGAGGTTGCTCTGTAACCTCTACACAGTGTGGCAGCTGTGCAGTCCCAGCTGTGTGAGATCTTCTTTCCTTTTTAGGTCTCACTCATTCTTCATCTTTCCTGTCCACAAAAATTTCGGCTCCTTCTTTCCAGTACGAAAATTTTCTGTCATGGCTATCAAGCCATGAATTATGTAACCATTCTAGCCCCCGATTTGTGAAGAAAAATACCTAATGTGACAAACCTAACAGTGACATAAACAAAAGAGAAGTATGATGTAATTGAGATAAAATGTATTTGAGTAACAATTATGTATAGTACCCTGGTAATATAGTAAGTACAAAGTATTGTTTTATTGGAAATGGTCCCACAACAGTAATTTAAAAAGATGTACAAATTCATGTACAAGCAGGATCTGAAGTGGTAGTGAAACCTAGTGTATGCATTAGAGCTAACTAAGAAATAGTAAGAGAGAGTGCTTAGTGTTATGAAAAATATGCGAATAATTTGTAAGGATGAACTCACCTTATGTAGCAAGGAATGGCAGTGTAATAGAATTGAACAGTGTTTATGGTTGAGACGTGAAGGACACGTCTTTGAAGTATTTATAAGGTTGGAGCTGGCCATTATTTTGGTGTAGTGTGTGACAGGACACACCTACACGTATTGAGGTTATGAGTTGGAGGCGTGAATGGACCATAGGTACCCTTATGTTATATGAGACAGAGCAGCTCATGGTGTCCTATAGGTTTAAGGAATTTAGCATTACGCTCGTCCATAATTACTTGATGCACTTTAGTGGTAGGTCGAGAGAGACTACCTGTGGTTTCAGCGTCCGATAGAGTGCAAATGGATTGCCACGTGAGCAAACTAATCAGCTTCAATACACTATAGATATGAAATAAATATGCTATCCTGTGCTTTAAATGTTAATAGAGTGAGTGTTAAATAAGTACATACACTAGCAACGTAATTAAGTAACCTAATGGCAGACGTGAAACATTATTTATAGCTCAGCATAAATACACTTCAATGAAGTAAGTACACAATTGCAGATGTGGAACTGACACAACAGCAGAGGACCAATAAGTGGATTTTGTAGTCAACTAAACGTAGTGTGTTTTAAACACTCAGAACTGTAGTATTACCAAAAGTTACTCATATGTACAAAGAAGCTGAGAAAACTACTAATCAAATATACTCATACTATCTCTAAGAATAAGGTAATCGAAGATGTCAGCTAAGTGAATAAAATACAGATTTGTCAGGAATATACCGAGCATTGGTTCAGTGTTCCGGCCCAGAAATAATAAATTGATGTTAAATAGGATTCATGATTGCATGCCTTGAGCATTAATTTTCTCTAGTACGTGACTAACGGCGTTTTGAGCCATTGGTTTACCGATTTTATGACAGTTAAGTAACCGTAAAAGTAAAATTGAAAAAGTTCTGTTAACTTTGTTCCAGAAAATTATTGAAGGATTAAATGTATATATCCCCATTTCATTGTGACCCACCCTTAGATATTAAGTGAACAGAGTCTGAGGCACTCTTTTTGTTTGTTCTACAGGACAAACCAGATAATGGCAGCCTGGTAGCTGCGTGAAAGCGTGGAGTGACTTGGACACAACTCACAGTGACCCCTCCCCTTTCCCCATGTAATTTAGAGTGAACGTGAAGGACGCACACCATAGCAACTTCCCCTCCTCTACCCTTGTGAATGGAAGTGTAGGACGCCAGCCAGAGCGGCTACAACCACGTGTGTAAAAAATTATTTGTGAATTTTTTTTTCAGGTTTAGAAAAGACTGCTAAGAGATAATCATCTGTTTATGTATCATGTTATTTTCTTTGAATTTGTGAATGTAAAAATGTATTTAATGGATTTAAGATTTTCATAATTTTACATAATTTTATTTGTTTGTTTGTCTAAGGCAATATATATTCCAAAGTGTTTCATGAACTTTGCTTAAAAATTTTGAGTAATAATGTTGCTTAAGAGGCAGTGAACATGCCCGCAATTTAAATAATTAATGTAGGTAATCAGTTTTCTTTTAATGTTTCTACATGTGTACATTTCAATTTTAATTTTTATAGGAAGTTAAACTGTACTCTTGCTTCCCTTTTTGTAATTAATTTTTTTTCGTTAATTAACATTCATAAACAAAAAATTTAAGTAGAGGGTGATGTAGGGAAGCAGCCTACTCACGCTGTAGTAAATTCATATCAGTCTTTCCATTGTGTGCCAGCCAGTCTGCTGTAACTAGCTCTGACGTCATAAATGTTGCGCAATACTTTAAAAATCAAGCAAATAACCTAAAACATTTCTAGCATGTCAGGAGTAATACTAAATTAATGTGTGTTGAATATCAGTTCAATAACTTTAGCCATTTTCGAAATTTGGACGTTTTCTGTAAAAATCATTGGCGCAACAGAAAAGAGCTAGAGACTTCAAAATTTATATTTAAATTCATCTTTCATAGTAATTTAATAAAAACAGTACTTTGGATTTCACAAATTAAAATTTTAGTGGAAATTCATGATTTTCTGGTTTTCGTCTCAAAACTTAAGGAATCAAGATAGATTAAGTAGGCTAATAAATAAGGTTAGGATGTTTAGATTTAAATAGGTTGGAGATCCGCTATAACTATGAAGATGTGAAAAGTTTCATTTGAATACCTATAAAATTATAGCGATAACGTATCTCCAAAGGGCCAGTTCAGAGCTCGTCTACTGCGTGCAGTGTAATTAAATTAATCCTCTCGCCCAAAATATTTAACTTAGCCACGTCAAAATTTTATTATCAATACTTACCTGCATGCTGAATGCACATTTAAATTAAGAGCTTCATCGGCCATCAGCAAGAGAAGCTATGATTTATTCGGTAACTTAAAGTGGTGCATTACTAGCCCAGCGGCTAGTCGGGAGAGCCGATTTGATCAGGCGTTCCCTTAGCCGTCCGCACCGCGGCTTTATATATAAGAACGCTGCGCGAGGAAGAAGGCCCCAGTTCTCTCCAGATGCTGAATAACACGCCATCTGTGACGGGAGTCGCGTCGCGTCGGTATCACTGCTACAAACAGCCTCGGATGCCGTATTAAGTTACTCGAGATGCGCGTAACCAGGAAATCATTTTCAAGTGAAGTGTTAATTCTGGGATGATTTTCATTATCTAGCTTCAGTTTGAGTATTGTCGTATTTTCACGTGCCGTCGCGGGACAGACATTCTACCATTATTTAGCGTGGCGTTTGATGAAATATTATCATCAAATTATGGCGAGCATTCATTTTAACATTTAATTCGGACATTTATAGTTGCATCAGCGCATTAGACTCTGAACTGCTCTGTTAGTTAGGTTGTATGGATACTTTTGTTTTTCATCTGTGACTTTCAGAATATACTCAACTATTTTGGAATATCGTTTTTGATTATAAATCCCGGACAATCTCCTAATTCCTCAGAGCTATAAGCTGCAGCTATAATTGTATTCTCAGATGAAGTGGGCACTAGGAATTCTAATTACAGGCTTCACGTTTTGCTAATCACTTTCTGGTTGCTAAAGTGTAATTAGAGAGCCAGTGTTGAGAACGGCGAAAGACAGCATAAATAACATTCTAAATAATAGGAACTGATTTTACATTCAAACATTTATAAACAATTAATTTCCTAAACCGCCGCCCCACATATGGTGCATCGGCCGGGAAATAATAAATTGATGTTAAATAGTTCAAAGAAGGGCAGCACGTTTTGTGTTATCACGAAATATGGGAGAGAGTGTCAGAAATGATACAGGATCTGGGCTGGACATCATTAAAAGAAAGGCGTTTTTCGTTGCGACGGAATCTTCTCACGAAATTCCAATCACCAACTCTCGGCTCCGAATGCGAAAATATATTGTTGGCACCGACCTACATTGGGAGAAGTGATCACCACGATAACATAAGAGAAATCAGTGCTCCTACGGAAAGATATAGGTGTTCGTTCTTTCTGCGCGCTATACGAGATTGGAATAATAGAGAATTGTGAAGGTGGTTCGATGAACCCTCTGCCAGGCAGTTAAATGTGATTCGCAGAATATCGATGTAGATGTAGATGGTAGGGAAGAATTATGAGCGACCGCCGAACAGCTCTAAGATTCAAGAAGAGGTGCAGTATTGAACTTGACTCGCTATATTCAGAAGGAGCGTACCTGCAGAGCGGCCGGGGCCCCCGAGGACAAACCCGTCGGACCCAGAAAACAGTCCGTGCAGCAAGAGCAGAGGGGGTCTCTTGGCGGGGCCCTCGCGAGTCCTCACACGGTGTAACGTCAGCAAGTAGCCGTCCCTAGTCTTGGCCAGGTGCTTCTCCGACTCGTAGCCGTCCATGCGTGCTATCTCGTCCTGTAAACAGTCGCAAATTGAAGCTTTAGAATCGTTGGGAAGAGACAGTGTTAGAGCAAACAAAACAGCAGCATCCCCAACATGCATGGGCAAACCACTGGAAACAACCATACAAACCATCCCATTACAGAATATACTGGACGTCTCTCATCAGCTTGTTGGAAGGCGTCCGCAACAGGGTGGGGGTTGCAGAAGGGGTAAAAGGGAGCATTTGCCCTTTCCTGGAACGGTGCGGGAACTATTCATTTTTACCCGCTGAAGTCCACCGATATTTATTTGAAAAGGAACTGGTAATCTTGCTGGATGAAAAAATATTCACCCCAGTGAACGCGCACAGATGAATGGTTAACCGTTTACAGACTGCGCAGCGATCGAGCCACGTGCTCAACTGTGCACACACTGCCTCTACTTCTTAAGTAATAGAACCCAGTACGTTGTCCTCGAAGTGAGGGTATCATCTGGAGTGCCCCAGGGAAGTGTGGTAGGTCCGCTGTTGTTTTCTATCAGGACATGTGGCCTGTAATTAAAGAAGTGTCATGATGATCTCTCCATTGGCAAAAGATTCCGGAATAGTCCATTCGGATCTCTGGGAGGGGACTGCCAAGGGGGAGGTTACCATGAGAAAAAGATTGAATAATCAACGAAAGGATAACGTTCTACGAGTCGGGGCGTGGAATGTCAGAAGCTTGAACGTGGTAGGGAAACTAGAAAATCTGAAAAGAGAAATGCAAAGGCTCAATCTAGATATAGTAGGGGTCAGTGAAGTGAAGTGGAAGGAAGACAAGGATTTCTGGTCAGATGAGTATCGGGTAATATCAACAGCAGCAGAAAATGGTATAACAGGTGTAGGATTCGTTATGAATAGGAAGGTAGGGCAGAGGGTATGTTACTGTGAACAGTTCAGTGACCGGGTTGTTCTAATCAGAATCGACAGCAGACCAACACCGACAACGATAGTTCAGGTATACATGCCGACGTCGCAAGCTGAAGATGAACAGATAGAGAAAGTGTATGAGGATATTGAAAGGGTAATGCAGTATGTAAAGGGGGACGAAAATCTAATAGTCATGGGCGACTGGAATGCAGTTGTAGGGGAAGGAGTAGAAGAAAAGGTTACAGGAGAATATGGGCTTGGGACAAGGAATGAAAGAGGAGAAAGACTAATTGAGTTCTGTAACAAGTTTCAGCTAGTAATAGCGAATACCCTGTTCAAGAATCACAAGAGGAGGAGGTATACTTGGAAAAGGCCGGGAGATACGGGAAGATTTCAGTTAGATTACATCATGGTCAGACATAGATTCCGAAATCAGATACTGGATTGTAAGGCGTACCCAGGAGCAGATATAGACTCAGATCAAAATATAGTAGTGATGAAGAGTAGGCTGAAGTTCAAGACATTAGTCAGGAAGAATCAATACGCAAAGAAGTGGGATACGGAAGTACTAAGGAATGACGAGATACGTTTGAAGTTCTCTAACGCTATAGATACGGCAATCAGGAATAGCGCAGTAGGCAGTACAGTTGAAGAGGAATGGACATCTCTAAAAAGGGCCATCACAGAAGTTGGGAAGGAAAACATAGGTACAAAGAAGGTAGCTGCGAAGAAACCATGGGTAACAGAAGAAATACTTCAGTTGATTGATGAAAGGGGAAGTACAAACATATTCCGGGAAAATCAGGAATACAGAAATACAGGTCGCTGAGGAATGAAATAAATAGGAAGTGCAGGGAAGCTAAGACGAAATGGCTGCAGGAAAAATGTTCAAAAATGGTTCAAATGGCTCTGAGCACTATGGGACTTAACTTCTAAGGTCATCAGTCCCCTAGAACTTAGAACTACTTAAACCTAACTAACCTAAGGACATCACACACATCCATGCCTGAGGCAGGATTCGAACATGCGACCGTAGCGGTCGCGCGGTTCCTGACTGTAGGAAAAATGTGAAGGCATCGAAAAAGATATGATTGTCGGAAGGACAGACTCAGCATACAGGAAAGTCAAAACAAACTTTGGTGACATTAAAAGCAATGGTGGTAACATTAAGAGTGCAACGGGAATTCCACTGTTAAAGGCAGAGGAGAGAGCAGAGAGGTGGAAAGAATACATTGAAAGCCTCTGTGAGGGTGAAGATTTGTCTGATGTGATAGAAGAAGAAACAGGAGTCGATTTAGAAGAGATAGGGGATCCAGTATTAGAATCGGAATTTAAAAGAGCTTTGGAGGACTTACGGTCAAATAAGGCAGAAGGGATAGATAACATTCCATCAGAATTTCTAAAATCATTGGGGGAAGTGGCAACAAAACGACTATTCACGTTGGTGTGTAGAATATATGAGTCTGGCGACATACCATCTGACTTTCGGAAAAGCATCATCCACACAATTCCGAAGACGGCAAGAGCTGACAAGTGCGAGAATTATCGCACAATCAGCTTAACAGCTCATGCATCGAAGCTGCTTACAAGAATAATATACAGAAGAATGGAAAAGAAAATTGAGAATGCGCTAGGTGACGATCAGTTTGGCTTTAGGAAAAGTAAAGGGACGAGAGAGGCAATTCTGACGTTACGGCTAATAATGGAAGCAAGGCTAAAGAAAAATCAAGACACTTTCATAGGATTTGTCGATCTGGAAAAAGCGTTCTACAATATAAAATGGTGCAAGCTGTTCGAGATTCTGAAAAAAGTAGGGGTAAGCTATAGGGAGAGACGGGTCATATACAATATGTAGAACAACCAAGAGTGGACGATCAAGAACGAAGTGCTCGTATTAAGAAGGGTGTAAGACAAGGCTGTAGCCTTTCGCCCCTATTCTTCAATCTGTACATCGAGGAAGCAATGATGGAAATAAAAGAAAGGTTCAGGAGTGGAATTAAAATACAAGGTGAAAGGATATCAGTGATTCGATTAGCTGATGACATTGCTATCCTGAGTGAAAGTGAAGAAGAATTAAATGATCTGCTGAACGGAATGAACAGTCTAATGAGTACACAGTATGGTTTGCGAGTAAATCGTAGAAAGACGAAGGTAATGAGAAGTAGTAGAAATGAGAACAGCGAGAAACTTAACATCAGGATTGATGGTCACGAAGTCAATGAAGTTAAGGAATTCTGCTACCTAGGCAGTAAAATAACCAATGACGGACGGAGCAAGGAGGACATCAAAAGCAGACTCGCTATGGCAAAAAAGGCATTTCTGGCCAAGAGAAGTCTACTAATATCAAATACCGATCTTAATTTGAGGAAGAAATTTCTGAGGATGTACGTCTGGAGTACAGCATTGTATGGTAGTGAAACATGGAATGTGGGAAAACCGGAACAGAAGAGAATCGAAGCATTTGAGATGTGGTGCTATAGACGAATGTTGAAAATTAGGTGGACTGATAAGGTAAGGAATGAGGAGGTTCTACGCAGAATCGGAGAGGAAAGGAATATGTGGAAAACACTGATAACGAGAAGGGCCAGGATGATAGGACATCTGCTAAGACATGAGGGAATGACTTCCATGGTACTAGAGGGAATTGTAGAGGGCAAAAACTGTAGAGGAAGACAGAGATTGGAATACGTCAAGCAAATACACTCCTGGAAATGGAAAAAAGAACACATTGACACCGGTGTGTCAGACCCACGATACTTGCTCCGGACACTGCGAGAGGGCTGTACAAGCAATGATCACACGCACGGCACAGCGGACACACCAGGAACCGCGGTGTTGGCCGTCGAATGGCGCTAGCTGCGCAGCATTTGTGCACCGCCGCCGTCAGTGTCAGCCAGTTTGCCGTGGCATACGGAGCTCCATCGCAGTCTTTAACACTGGTAGCATGCCGCGACAGCGTGGACGTTAACCGTATGTGCAGTTGACGGACTTTGAGCGAGGGCGTATAGTGGGCATGCGGGAGGCTGGGTGGACGTACCGCCGAATTGCTCAACACGTGGGGCGTGAGGTCTCCACAGTACATCGATGTTGTCGCCAGTGGTCGGCGGAAGGTGCACGTGCCCGTCGACCTGGGACCGGACCGCAGCGACGCACGGATGCACGCCAAGACCGTAGGATCCTACGCAGTGCCGTAGGGGACCGCACCGCCACTTCCCAGCAAATTAGGGACACTGTTGCTCCTGGGGTATCGGCGAGGACCATTCGCAACCGTCTCCATGAAGCTGGGCTACAGTCCCGCACACCGTTAGGCCGTCTTCCGCTCACGCCCCAACATCGTGCAGCCCGCCTCCAGTGGTGTCGCGACAGGCGTGAATGGAGGGACGAATGGAGACGTGTCGTCTTCAGCGATGAGAGTCGCTTCTGCCTTGGTGCCAATGATGGTCGTATGCGTGTTTGGCGCCGTGCAGGTGAGCGCCACAATCAGGACTGCATACGACCGAGGCACACAGGGCCAACACCCGGCATCATGGTGTGGGGAGCGATCTCCTACACTGGCCGTACACCACTGGTGATCGTCGAGGGGACACTGAATAGTGCACGGTACATCCAAACCGTCATCGAACCCATCGTTCTACCATTCCTAGACTGGCAAGGGAACTTGCTGTTCCAACAGGACAATGCACGTCCGCATGTATCCCGTGCCACCCAACGTGCTCTAGAAGGTGTAAGTCAACTACCCTGGCCAGCAAGATCTCCGGATCTGTCCCCCATTGAGCATGTTTGGGACTGGATGAAGCGTCGTCTCACGCGGTCTGCACGTCCAGCACGAACGCTGGTCCAACTGAGGTGCCAGGTGGAAATGGCATGGCAAGCCGTTCCACAGGACTACATCCAGCATCTCTACGATCGTCTCCATGGGAGAATAGCAGCCTGCATTGCTGCGAAAGGTGGATATACACTGTACTAGTGCCGACATTGTGCATGCTCTGTTGCCTGTGTCTATGTGCCTGTGGTTCTGTCAGTGTGATCATGTGATGTATCTGACCCCAGGAATGTGTCAATAAAGTTTCCCCTTCCTGGGACAATGAATTCACGGTGTTCTTATTTCAATTTCCAGGAGTGTAATTGAGAACGTAGGTTGCAAGTGCTACTCTGAGATGAAGAGGTTAGCACAGGAAAGGAATTCGTGGCGGGCCGCATCAAACCAGTCAGTAGACTGATGACAAAAAAAAATGATCTTTGGGATTGGGTGGATAGCAATGTGCGGCTGTTTGCTGATGATGCTGTGGTGTACGGGAAGGTGTCGTCGTTGAGTGACTGTAGGAGGATACTAGATGACAAGATGACTTGGACAGGATTTGTGATTGGTGTAAAGAATGGCAGCTAACTCTAAATATAGATAAATGTAAATTAATGCAGATGAATAGGAAAATGAATCATGTAATGTTTGAATACTCCATTAGTAGTGTAGCGCTTGACACAGTCACGTCGATTAAATATTTGGGCGTAACATTGCAGAGCGATATGAAGTGGGACAAGCATGTAATGGCAGTTGTGGGGAAGGCGGATAGTCGTCTTCGGTTCATTGGTAGAATTTTGGGAAGACGTGCTTCATCTATAAAGGACACCGCTTATAAAACACTAATACGACCTATTCTTGAGTACTGCTCGAGCGTTTGGGATCCTTATCAGGTCGGATTGAGGGAGGACATAGAAGCAATTCAGAGGAGGGCTGCTAGATTTGTTACTGGTAGGTTTGATCATCACGCGAGTATTACGGAAATGCTTCAGGAACTCGGGTGGGAGTCTCTAGAGGAAAGAAGGCGTTCTTTTCGTGAATCACTACTGAGGAAATTTAGAGAACCAGCATTTGAGGCTGACTGCAGTACAATCTTACTGCCGCAAACTTACATTTCGCGGGGCAGTCATTTTTCCCTCGTTCTGTTTGGGAGTGGAACAGGGAGAGAAGATGCTAGTTGTGGTACGAGGTACCCTCCGCCACGCACCGTGTGGTGGATCGCGGAGTATGTATGTAGATGTAGATGTACGTGAGCATCAGAAAGTAGCGATCAGTGAGACATTTATGTTTCAAACGGACGTTGGACGTAAACATGGGTAAATGTAACGAAGTGATAGAGTAGTAATCAAGGGGCAATGGTGTTTGGCCGTGCTCATAGCTATATGATGTGTGAAGTTGCTGGATTTGTTGGTGTATCGCGGTGGACTGTTCAACATGCCTACAATAAGTGGTTTAACACACTCGCCCACGAAGTACGACGTCAGAATTGCAGCCAGAAAAAGATACTGACAGAGAGAGATGGTTCAAATGGCCCTGAGCACTATGGGACTTAACATCTATGGTCATCAGTCCCCTAGAACTTAGAACTACTTAAACCTAACTAACCTAAGGACAGCACACAACACCCAGCCATCACGAGGCAGAAAAAATCCCTGACCCCGCCGGGAATCGAACCCGGGAACCCGGGCGTGGGAAGCGAGAACGCCACCGCACGACCACGAGATGCGGGCACAGAGAGAGAGATCGGAGACACGTTTCACTACTTTTCAAACAAAATCGCTTCCAAACCCAACAGGAACTGCTGCAGGCAGGTCCACCCCAACATGTTAGCGAGAGAACGTTGCGACGGAAACTGCGTGCAATGAACATTTGGACTCCGTCACCTCACAAGAGGCCATTGCTGACATAGGCACATAAAGACGACAACAGCAGAGTTCACCAGGCTAAAGAAAAATGTGGCTGGTTTTCTGAGCAATCTCCCATCCTATTTTATCTCGACTAGCTTCCAACATCCCGTGACATGGACCAGACAGAAAACCTGTGGAACATATTGGAACAGCTGGTAAACCGCCAAAAACTGCATTACTTCGATTTGGTCGAATTGCGCGATCAAATCCTCAGCGAATGGTTTAACCTGGATGTTACGTACCTGCACAACATGGTGGAATGACCTCCTAACCGAATCCAAGCGGTTATCAAGTCCAGGGGCGGAATTACAGATATTTAATAATGCTTGTCATTATTTCTCTGAAAGTGACTAATTTTTTTTTTTTTCGGCGAGCTTATGAACCACATCAGTAACGTAGAATCCCAAAACTACAACTCCTGTTAGCTCACTTACCTTGGTTGATTGCGTTTTCCTTCAAGGGTGCATGTCCACAGCTTCATTTCAGGTTTATAACGCTTTCAGCTTTATGAATAACGAACAAAGACTTTGCTGAATCCAGAATGAGATTTCCACTCTGCAGCGGAGTGTGCGCTGATATGAAACTTCCTGGCAGATTAAAACTGTAGGAGACAAGATACTGGCAGAAGTAAAGCTGTGAAGACCGTGTCGTGCTTGGGTAGCTCAGATGGTAGAGCACTTGCCCACGAAAGGCAAAGGTCCCGAGTTTCGAGTCTCGGTCCGGCGCACAGTTTTAATCTGCCAGGAAGTTTCGTATCAGTGCACACACCGCTGCATAGTGAAAATCTCATTCTGGGAAAATCCCCCAGGCTGTGGCTAAGCCATGTCTCCGCAATATCCTTTCTTCCAGGAGTGCTAGTTCTGCTAGGTTTGCAGGAGAGCTTCTGTGAAGTTTGGAAGGTAGGAGACGAGATACTGGCAGAAGTAAAGCTGTGAGGAGGGGACGTGAGTCGTGTTTGGGTAGTTCAGATGGTAGAGCACTCGCCCGCGAAAGATAAAGGTCCCGAGTTCGAGTCTCGGACCGGCACACAGTTTTAATCTTCCAGAAAGTTTCACTTTGCAGAATGTTTGTTTATTTGGCTCCCACGCGTAAACTACAGTATAAGTGAGATCTACTGAACTAACTTTCACATTACGCCGAAACACTTCAGCGCCACATTGAAAATATGACCAGTTGCAAACTAATAATGCGTCTGCTTGCTACTGCCGTCTGTGTTGTGCCAAGACGTTTCACAACCATCCATCTTCAGCTGAAGATGAGATTTTTATTCCAGAGGCATGTGACGTTATTCCCATGGCGTCAAACAAGCCCTACATCAGAATAATCTGATGAGTGAAATTAAGTTTTGCATAATTTTAAGTCATGCTGGTAGCCAATTACGAGGGGCAGTCAAACGAAAACCGAACACCCGCCACAACGGTCCGTGGAACGGTTCCATTCAAAAGTAATCACCACACCCGCTAAGACTTTTATCCCACTGGGAGACGAGGTGACCAGTTTATGTTGCGCAGTACGCGGTCGTCCGCTGATGGATCCACAAACGCACCTATTCTTGGACTTCCTCGTCCGGTTAAAATTCATTTCCATGTATGTCTTTCTTCAGGTTGTCAAAGATGTGAAAACCGTGTTGTGAAAGATCCATGCTGTACGGAGGATGATGCAGTGTTTATCAATCAAAAGTGTAGCCTTCGTCCAATAGGAAGGATGGGGGCGAACGTTATAGTGCAACAGGATGATTCTGTCCAACAGCATTCCGACAGCCCGAGGGAAAACGGCAAAGCCAACAGTAGAAACATCCAACATCTCCCTTTGCCAAAGAAATCCAAAGGCATTCACACAAGTTCCGGTAAGGTTACCATGACCTTTCTCGACTGCAGGTCCCCCTACTCATCGAGTTCCTCGAGCGTGGAACCACAATCAATCCGCAGCGCTATGAAGACACTTTGCAGAAACTGCGACGCTCCATAAAGTGAAAACGCCCAGGAATGCTGTTGGATGGAATCATCCTGTTGCACAATAAAGCCCGCCCCCACACTGCCAATCGGATGAAGGCTGCACTAAACCGGTTTATTTTGGGAAATAGTACAGTATCCTCCATATAGTCTGGATCTCTCGCCATGTGGTTTTCACATCTTTGGCAACCTAGAGAAAAACATGCATGGACGTCGGTTTTAGAAGGACGAGCAAGGTTACCATGACCTTTCTCAACTGCAGGTCCCTTTACTCATCTAGTTCCTCGAGCGTGGAACCACAATCAATGCTGACATCGATTTGTTGTAGAATTATGGAACATATTTTTTGTTCAGACATAATGACCTTTCTAGACAAGCTCATCAGCAGAAACCAGCACGGTTTTAGGAAACAGCGGTCATGCGAGAGACAGCTAGCCCTCTTTGTGCATGATATACAACAGGCTCTAGATATCGGCTCTCAGATTGATGCCATATTTCTCGACTTTCGAAAGGCGTTCGACTCAGCTCCGCACTGTCGCTTGCTCCAAAAAGTGCGCGCTTGCGGTCTATCAGATGACATATGCGGTTGTATAGAAAGTTTTCGAACAGACAGGGAGCAGTATGTCGTCCTGAACGGGGTGACTTCAACAGAAACAAGCGTAACTTCACGTGTGCCCCAGGGCAGCGTAATAGGTCCGCTGCTTTTTACGATTTACATAAACGATCTGGTTGATGGTATTGACAGCGGCGTTAGACTGTTTGCCGATGATGCTGTAGTCTACAGGAAAGAACGAGGGCGGTTCAGAAAGTAACCTCCGATTGGTCACAGTGCGGGTTGTGGGGGGAGTAGCGACGCCATCTGTGCGTTCACGCACTCAACAGGTCAGTCTGCATCAAGCCGTGGTCGAGTGAACGTCGTACCTGTGCTAGTTTAGTTTTTGTGGCAGTTTGAAATGTGTGCTGCAATAGAAAACCCCGCCAAATGTGAAGTGCGTGCTGTCATAAGGTTTTTTACAGCCAAAGGATATTCTGCAGCAGCTATTCATCGTGAGCTTTGTGCCGTGTACGGACCAAGAGTTATGAGTGAAGGAGTTGTCCGTGAATGGGTACGTTTATTTAAAAGTGGACGAGAAAACGTTCATGATGAAGAGAGGAGTGGTAGACCATCATTGGTGACTGACGAACTCGTTCAGACAGTTGATGCAAAAGTTCGTGAAAATCGACGTTTCTCAATGTCGGAGTTGTCTACTGGTTTTCCACAGATTTCTAAGACTCTCTTGTACGAGATAGTGACAGCAAGATTGGGTTACCGTAAGTTCTGTGCACGATGGGTGCCCAAAATTCTTACCGACCACCACAAAACTCAAAGAATGGCCTCTGCATTAGACTTTCTGTCACGTTATGAGGACGAAGGAGAACCATTGTTAAACAGAATCGTGACCGGTGACGAAACCTGGATTAAGTACGTGAACCCTGAGACAAAAGAACAATCAAAGATGTGGGCACATTCAAATTCGCCTACCAAACCAAGAAAAGCCTCGCAAGATTTTTCTGCCAGAAAACTGATGGCAACGGTGTTTTGGGATGCCAAAGGGGTGTTGTTGGTTGAATTCATGGAACGTGGTACGACGATTAATCAAGACGTGTACTGTGAAACAATAAAAAAGTTACGATGGGCTATACAGAACAAACGCTGTGGTATGCTGACTTCCGGTATCGTTTTTTTGCACGATAACGCCCGTCCTCACTCTGCTCGCAGAACAACGGCCCTTCTTGAGTCCTTCAAGTGGGACGTTATCAACCATCCACCTTACAGCCCAGACCTGGCGCCAAGTGATTATCACCTCTTCATGCATTTGAAGAAATGGCTCGGGTCACAGCGGTTTGATGACGACGAAGAGCTCAAAGATGCGGTCACAGGCTGGCTCCAGGCACAAGCGGGTGATTTTTATGCAGAAGGAATTTCAAAGCTTGTGAAGAGATACGATAAGTGCCTCAATCGCTATGGAGACTATGTAGACAAATAGTGCAAAGATGTAGTTGTAAGATGTATATATTAAAATATTTTTATTTAACTTGGTGTATTTTTTTAAATCAACCGGAGGTTACTTTCTGAACGGCCTTCGTAGTATCACACGAAAGTTGTGAATAAATCAATGAGGATTTGCAGAAAATAAATGCGTGGTGTAATGACTGATAGTTATCTCTCAATATTAGTAAGTGTAAACTACTGCGTATAACATGGCGAAAATCCCCGTTAATGTACGAGTAAAAAATAAATGCCCAGTCTTTGCAAGCGGTAACATCAGTCAAGTATCTGGGTGTGACTATTCGAAATGATCTCAAATGGAATGATTAGATTACACAAGTAACGGGTAAGGCGAACTCTAGATTGCAGTCCTTCAACAAAGGAAATAGCTTACAATACGTTAGTTCGTCCAGTCTTAGAGTACTGTTCGTCTGTATCGGACCCTTACCAGTTGGGTCTGATTCAAGAGATTGAGAAGGTCCAAAGAAGAGCGGCAAGGTTCGTGACTGGTAAATTTAGCCATCGCGAGAGCATTACAAATCTCATAGAAAGTTTGAAGTGGCACACACTTGCAGATAGACTACGCGCTAAACAGAAGGGGCTTCTCACTAAATTCCGAAATCCAATCTTCACCGAGGATGTAGAGCATATATTATTACCACCAACTTTCAAATCGCGTAATGATCATCATTCAAAGATAAGGGAAATACGAGCTCGTACTGAGGCGTTCAGACAATCGTTTGTCCCTCGCGCGATCGGCGAGTGGAACAGAGTGAGGGGGGGGGAATATGACTTTGGCGCGAGTTGTGCCCTCCGCCACACCTCGCATGGTGACTAGCGGAGTACGGAGTATATATGTAGATGTAGATGTAGAATTGCAGGAATGGGTGTGATTTCGGATCCATCAACGGCAGAAGGCATTCTACGAAATAGGAATTGATCGTCTCGTCTCTCAGTGCGATGTATTAATATGCATGGTGGTTACTTTTGGATGGAACCATTCCATGGTCTCGTTGTAGCGAGTGTTCGGTTTTCAATTGACTACCCCTTATATACGGATAATTCAGTGCATCCAAATGACATTAGGAGCTCATGACAAACAGCTGGTTCTGTTTGCACGCAAATCGTGTTTGTAATTTATTGACTGAAGACAGCTGAAAAGGGGCTAGAAGGGTTCAAAATATGCAAAAACTAAAATCTCTATAAAAATGCCAAAAATTAAAGTCAAACAAAATGCTATTGTGATGTACAGAAGATCATGGAGCTGAAGCTTGATTTTATGCAGGTAAAGTATTACAAGAATTAACGATGTATCTTTATCGATGTTTTAATTAATACTGACCTAGCATTTCCAATGAAATTCCTCAGTTGTCTCAAAGGGCTTGTCTAAAAAAGTGTAAAGATTAAGATGAGCAGAACAGATGCGTTTCGCTCGTAGAATCTATCACGCACAAAATCTTTTATGTCACTGGTTCTGACTTACGGTACACGTTAGTAAAGCTGGGAACAATTTTTAGAAGAGAAACCATTGCGCTTCCACGGCGTTCGCCATTTCTTCAGTACGTCTCAAAAAGAGGAATTTACGCTGGACTTTATATTGATGAGAGACACTAAGCATTCCTACCACTGAAAAGCCGCGCTACTTTCGCTATTTTAAAAGCTATCGGACAGCTTAGTTCATGGCAGCACCATCATGCATCGCATGAATTTCTTCCTATAAATAGGTTACAATGAGGAGTCACAAACGAGAGCAAAACCCATAATGTGTGATCAGCAACTTTCGAGGCTGATAATCTTACGTTACAAAGCAAATACTGAAGTCCACTTCGTGTTTCAATAATAAGTAAAGTACTTGGCACAGTGGGTTGAAGCGTAAGGACTCATTAGATTTTCGTTTTGACTATCTTAGCTCCTTCCTGTAAATTTGCTTCTCACTAGTTCTGTCTTATTATCACAAACGCAACTTTAACCCTAACGATACCAACGTATTTTTCATAACGCGTGTTGCCAAGGGGGAGCGGGGGGACTTTGTGCCCACCCTAAAAAATTAACAAGTACTAAATTCGTTAATTGTTGATGACTTATATTAACAACACATTTTCTAAAACCTAATGTTTGTTAGTAGGATCCAGAATATGAAAATATCTTTTTTTAGCACACTCTTAGAAACATCAGAGCATTTTCAGTAATGTGTGCTTTATACCCATCCTAAAAAATTAAATTTCGACAATTGTTACTGACTTTTACTTTCAAGAAACTTTTTAAAGAGATATTAATGTGTAAGCAAAGTCCTGAACGTGAAAATATCTATACCCTGCCACGCTTTGCTGTGGCTCAGTCTGCTTAAATGGGAAACAAAGGAAAGAGAAAGGACATGTCTTTAATACATATGGTAATTGGACATATGTCCTAATGTCCTTTCTCCCCTGTCTCTGTTCATCTACCTGGATCCCTTTCTTTGTCCATCTCCTCCTCTTTCCCCCCTCTCTCTGACCATCACCTTCTCACAGTCCCTCTGTCCATCTTCTCCTCCCCTGTTCTATACCGATCTCCTTCTGCCCCCTCTTCCCCTTTCTCAGTCCAACACCCACTACCCCCTTTCTCTGATCGTCTCCTTCTCCCCCTCTCTCTCTCCATCTCTTCTGCCCCCCTCTCTGTCCATCTCCTCCTTCACGTTTTTAATGTACATTTCCTCCCACCCCTCTGTCCATCTCCTCTCCCCATCTCTCTGACCTTGAGTCTTGTTTATTGTTATTGCAAATTCACTTTCTTAGTTGTATTCTAATCAAAAACCAATATGGCATAAATACAAATGTTCTGTTTGCTAACAACATTCCAATATATATATATATATATATATATATATATATATATATATATATATATATATATATGTGTGTGTGTGTGTGTGTGTGTGTCTAAACATTTATTATAGTATCGTGTAAAAATTTGTACTAAATCAGAAAGGTACATTTTGAGACTTTTGGTAATAATGTTTTTCCTTTATATATACATGTATAAACATTTACATTTTCATAATGTTCCCTCTTTTATTACATACACATAACATATACACCATATGGCATTCCAGTAGGTATATAAAAACACATGAGTATTTGAATGCAATGTTATGTCAAAATTTCAATGCAATCCGTGAAGAACTTCTGGAGATTTGTGATTCTGAAGAAACGAACATCGACATTTGTACTTATTAGAAACTGTAAATGTTACTAATCGCAATTCTCTGAAAGCCTTTGACCGAGTGCTTTGAAATTTCGAACTACGTTGCTTTGGAATATGTATGTTTCTTTACATACCTATTGTTTCAATATATGTAATATACAAATTAAATAAAAGGGAAACGTTGTTACAAAAGAGTGAGACACACACACACACACACACACACACACACACACACAGATATATGTTCATAAGAACTGACACTTAAGTTGTTGGATTAATTTTAACTGAAAAATTTAAAATATTTATGGAATCAGGTAGAAGAAATCATTAGCAATGATAAATATTTTTTCAAGATTTTAAAATATAAGGTAACCGTCTAGATTACAATATTTTCAAAAGGTATGCACAAAGAACTACCCGCCCCCCCCCCCCCGCCCCTTGCTCCCTTGGATGTGAGGGTTATTATAAACAGTGTTAATATCACAAGGTCAAAAGGCAGGGCTGGTATATGCGTGTCTGAAAGTGCTCAGGGTGATGGGGGGCGGGGGTAGGCTGGAGCCTGTGTTCACATTATCTCATTTGCCAAAGGCTGCTCTAGAGAATAATTGGAAATGGACAACTTAGAGATGCACCACAAAAAGTACTCACAGTAGTATTTTATTATCCTTCATCAGCACTATTGATGAATTATGTTACAATGTAGCATTTTTATTGGTTCCAATGAAGACACAGAGGAGATGCATAAAGTAAGAATCTCATTCTAAGATGATTTTATTTTAAAAGTAATTTGTTATAAATCGTTGTAATTACTAACAAACTATCAGTAAGTATCATTTCTGCAAGTGTTACGATTTATTTTGCCTTTTATTTTGGCAAAGATAAAATTATATGATACCAGTTCATTAAGTATTGGTCAATAATTTCTTATAGAAAGAATTAGTAATATTAGAAATGGCAACCTTATTAAGACTTGAACTTCGCAATTTTCGCCCAAGATATTGAGTATGAGACCTTCTATAGATCTGACCGTTTTGTGAACTCAGAAGCGTCCGTGGTGCCTTCGTTTTGTTCAGGTGCACCCATGATAAGTCAGTGATCTTTTCAATGCTGACTAAAATATGAGATACAATGGAGTTAATAATTTTCCTATTCTTCTGAGAGATGACGATGAAGCACACCTGCTGCATCTCTCATTCTCTGGGTATACATTCCTATTCCAAGAAATAATTTCTCATCAGTTATTGTAATTTTAAATATTATTTGATTGAGATGCAACATGTTGCTTCAGTTTTTTCCTTTCATTTTAATAAGTCATCAGCTGTCAGCTATACAACTGTGCTCTTCAGTGAAGAACATTAAAAAATATAAATAATCTGGTTTTAAAATACTAAAATTGTAATTTTTAAATTATTAAGATGACTGCTATACATTAGAGATTTTAAAACCCTTTTCTTGTATGTTATGGCTGTTTTTATAATAGGACGAACCGGTTCATTACAGTAGAGGAAAGGGTAAGTTGACACTAGAAGAGCTGTTATGAGCTGTGAGGGGAAACGAAACTGGTGGCTTCGTATATGAGGATTTGGGATATGGGTGAGTAGGCTGGAGGCCGGTCATGGTCATGAAAAGAAAAGAAAAGGGTTGGGTGAGAAAGGATGAGGAACCACTGATGTGGGAAAGTATGAGGAGTAGTAGATAAGACGCTCTGAGAAAAATAAACCGCTGATGTGGGAAAGTATGAGGAGTAGTAGATAAGACACTTTGAGAAAAATAAATATCAGGTATAAATCCGTTATTTTAGAGGGGGAGGCTGTACATATTGTTTTGGGGAGAAAATATGGAGGGTGTGTGGTGTGGTGAGGGGTCAGTACGATGTGTTGATACTGGCTTGGCAGCATGGGAGGAGTCATAACTGGGGGAAACGACAGCTTTGCTGCAGCCAAATTTTTGAATGTATAGAATGTATAAACACGTTCATTGTGGATGAAGAGAGAAGACAATTTGACGAGTGCTAAAGAATTCGAGAGAGGCTGGATAAATAGATGAGTAAGCATGATAAAGCGCATAGCATTCAAGGATTTTGAGGGAATGCTAGAAATTGAGTGGAGCAGACCTCCAGACCACATTGGCGATGAAGTGGATAGATCAAAGCAAGACCATGTAAATGTGGAGAATGGTAGAAGGATGAAATCCCCACATCCAGTCAGTTGGTAGTTTTAGTCCTTTTTGTCTATTGTGAGCTATCTGTTCGATGTTTAATAGGTTGAGTTTCCATGTTAGTTTACAACCAAAGGTTAGTCCAAGTTACTTAGTGTTGTTTCATTTGACAGGGCAAGTAAGGGGCCAAGCTATGTTCTGGCGAATTTTATTAGTGCGATTTGCCTACATCAGGGATAGGTATGCACTCAGGGGTAGGCCTGTTGTTCTCCTTTGATTGACAGGCACTTAACCTATTGTTCTGCTAAGTGGTTTTCCATATTGCTGCACTTAATCTATTAGCTCCTACCCCCACTCCCCCTCCCCCAACCCCCTCCCCCCCCCCTTCGCTGCTACAGGTACACTTTCAGGTCTGAGTTAACCTATTGCTTTGTTAAGTGCTTTACATGTCATCCCCTTTCCCTTTTGATTGACCGGCACTCAACCTATTGATGCAAGAGCCATCAACTGACGTCACGGCCGCCATCTTGGATGAGGTCGTGCGCTGTGCACATTAGTACGTGATAGTACACGTTAGTACATGTTAACCCACCAACATGGGTTGGTAAGTGGGTGTGGCAGTCGGTTGAGGGTCGTGATGGAGACGTTAACTATTTCAGTCCAAGTCCAGGTGGGTGTGGCACTTTCCCACCAGAGAGGTTAACTGATTGATTAATTTGATTAAATAGTCAAGTAGAGTGAGAGGGGGGCCTATTCCAATAACTCAGACCTGAAAGTGTACCTGTAGCAGCGAGGGGGATGGGGAGTGGGAGGGGGTGAGGGACAATAGGTTAAGTGCCTATCAATCAAAAGGAAATGGGGGTGACATGGTAAAGCACTTAACAGAACAACAGGTTAACTCAGACCTGATAGTGTACCTGTAGCAGCAAAGGGGGGGGGGAGGAGAGGGTTGTGGGAGGGGGAGTGGGTGAGGTGATAATAGGTTAAGTGCAGTGACATGGAAAAACACTTAGCAGAACAATAGGTTAAGTACCTGTCAATCAAAGGAGAACAATAGGTCTGCCCCTGAGTGCATACCAGCCCCTGATGTAGGCAAACCACACTAACAAAATTCGCCAGAACATAGCTTGTCCCCCTACTAGGGCAGTCATAAATACACTGGTGTGCAGAACGTAAGGATGAAAGTAATTTCGCACATTGTTTCACAGCAAAAGCAAAATACAGAAAGAACTGCTGCTGCATAGTACTGAAGGTAACTGAAAGAAATACTCAATGAGACGAACAGAAATGGCAGTTTTATTGAAAGGCAACGATTACACTTACGTCACAGTGATTGGTGATCATCCCCTTTCCATTACAAAAAGCGGGACTCAGTTATTATTACTGTGCGCACTCACCAGGGACGGTATTGCATGCTCTGCAGATTGTTCCCATGCTTGCAAAAGGTTAGTAAGGAGTTATTGTGGCAAGGCGTTCCATTCCTTTACCAGCGCAGCTGACAACTGCCAGATGGTCTGTGGTGCATGTAGGCGTGCTGCAGTACGTCTCTCCAACACAATCCACATGTGCTCGAAGGGATCTAAGTCGGGGGAACAGACAGGGCAGTCCACTAGCCGAATATCCTCTCGTCCCAACAGCTCCACCACCTGCGCAGTTCAATGTGGTCACTAATTGCCATCCATGAATATGAAATCAGAGGCGAGTGCACGCCTGGAAAGACTAACGAGGGGATGAAGTTCAGTGTCACAATAACGTTGTACAGTGAGTGTTCTGTGTCCAGAGATTTGGAGGTCAGTATGGTAATGCAACATTATGCCTCCCACACCATAACTATTGGACCACCAATACGATCACATTCGACAATGTTCCTTGGTGGATTACGTGTTCCCAGCACTCATTATATCAGGGTAGGCCCAGCATTGTCGAACATGGTCGTTTTGCTGGACCAGGTGTTATGGTGTGGGATGACATAATGTTGCACGGGTGTACGAGCCTCTAAATCTTCGAACACGGAACACTCATCAGTCGGGTCATTGTGATACTGTGCTCCTTCCTCTTGCGCGTCTTTACAGTTGCGCATTCAGCCCTGACTTCATTTTTTATAGATGACTTTGCGATACCACATGGAATAGCCCACGAGAAGAGCCCTTTGAACGAGAGAATATTAGGCGAATGGGTGCCCCACCCGTTCCCTCAACTTAACCCTGTTACTACCAGGATATTTTTGTTTCACTGAGTACCACTTGGGTCATAAATACATCGAGTAATTTACGATGGATATATTGGCAATACTTTAGTGAACTAACAAAAAAAAAATTACATTACAGCTGCTCAAAGTAAGCGTCATCACTCTCTTTTCATAACTGTTACATTCTAGAATTGGGGTCATATTGACTGCAGTGGTACTAATAGTACAAAAAAAAACCATGAATAAAATTTAACGTCTTGTAAATTTCAAACTGAACGAAACGTCACTGGATACAATTGGCTCTTAGAGAGACAGTCATATGTTTAAAAAATAATAGCTTTGAAAACAAGGGAGATATATATTTCCGATGTGCTTATGGGGTCAAATTGATACTAGTGGTGCTAGGAAAGGCACAACAAAAGCTGAGACAAGAAACCCTAACAATGGGTAGAAAAATGGGAAGTAATATTTTCAGTAAGTTTTCTTTAATTTACGTCTATGGTCACAATCTTTTTGTTAACAGATTACCGGTTTCGGTCTTTAATGACCATCATCAGATCTGCTGAAAAAATGAGAAAAACAATACATAGACAGTAATGAAAAGTAGTACTGACAATATATACATTTGTCTGCTTTAAGTATGAAGAGGCATATCTGTTTCATAATAACAAAGTCCTAATGTACTGCAACCATAGTGGCATCTTCAAATGTTAAATGCGGAATCAGCACCAGCATCGTCAAATACATACAAATAACATCATGCCGTACAGTAGCCACAAGATGTTTGTGTTGTTAAGTTCACCAGATGTCGCTAATGTTGGCATACACTAGTTGTCAATAATTAATTGAAACAGTGAAAATAAAGGGGGATACAATAGCTGAAGTCTGTAATGAGTTTATAACGTATAAAAGGCAATACAGTAATAAAAAGCGATGAAATAGAACACGACAAAAGTCAGATTGTTAAAAAGAGGAAGAGTTAAGAGACAGTAGGTGGCATATGCTCAAGTGCCGATATTCTAGATAATGACATAAGTAATAAACACCTTTGATTATGCGCGGAATAATATTAAAAAACTATAAAACAAATCGCTAAAGAAGCCACAATGAAAGTGCTGCACACTACTGTACGGCAGCTTGATTTGAACAGTAGTGCTACTGACAGCATGACTCGTGTATATGATGTTATTTATATATATTTGACGTTTCTGGTGCTGATTTTGCATTTAACATCTGACGACGCCACTACGGCTGCAGTACATTAGGACTTTGCTTTTATAAAACAGGTATGACTTTTCATACTTAAAGCGCACAAACGCATATGTATGTCAGTAGTACTTTTCATTATGGTCTATTTATTGTTTTTAAGCTGTAGACAATCTGCGAGTGTATTTATGTTTTTCCCATTTTTGCTGCAGTTCTCATTATGGTCATTAAAGACCGAAACCGGTAATCTGTTAACAAAAAGTTTGCGACCGTTGACGTAAATTAAAGGAAACTTATTACATATACGGGTCACTGCTTTTTCGCGACAATGTCGCAGCTTGGAAATTTGTGGTAAGTTTCTATGGGACCAAACTGCTGAGGTCATCGGTACCTAGGCTTACATACTACTTAATCTAACTTAAACTAACTTACGCTAAGGACAACACATACACCAATGCCAGAGGGAGGAGTCTAACCTCCGAGGGGGGGGGGGGGGGGGAAGGCGCGCACCGTGGCAAGGCGCCTGAGGCCGCGCGGCCAGGTGTATAACGGCTATTCACTTCAACAGCCATTATTCTGTTTTCATAAATATTACATTCAAGAAACACGCAAACAGTTTAAATTGGTGACATATTAACGTCAGTGGTACTACGGTATGATTAAATCCCATGGAGCGCGTGTAGGATGCGGTGGGAGACGTATTTTAGCACGTCCACATGCTCAAATGACTGTCCGTCAGTCGTCAAGCGCGCTGGTGGAGGAACGAGATTCACCACGGCAGGAACTCGTTACCAGTGTTGTGGCCAGCGTGGGAGCACGCACTGCCGTCCGTGGTGATCACACACTCTATTAAGAACCATGTCCCGCCATTTGTAATGTTCAGGAGACCGTCATAAATCACAGTAACCTCAGTGAATTGTTGTGTTTGAATAAAAGCGTCATTTCTGTTCGTCTCATTGCCCATTTCTTTCAGTTACTGTACCACAGTGTAGCAGTTGTTTCTGTGCATGATCCATGTTCCATCGAGCTATGTTATTTGGCAGTGCCACGTCATGTGAAAGTTACTTTCGTCCTTAAATTTTGCGTACCAGCGTAATTACAGTATTTACTCGAATCTAAGCCGCACCTAAGAAATGAGACGCGATATCAAGTAAAAAATTTCTGAATCTAAGCCGCATCTGAAATTTGAGACTCGAAACTCAAGGGGAGTGAAAAAAAAAGTTTTAGACCGCACCTCCAAATCGAAACAAAGTTGGTCCATTGTAACATGAGACACAATTTAGGTCGAATGGATGAAGATAGAGCTACAGTAGTTTGGTTCAAGTTGTAAGCTTAACAGCTAAGTTTTACCAAGTAGCCATTGCTATGTGTCAGGCACTCCATCTGTATTTATACGGGTACCCTTCCTTTTTCACGTGCTTCGTCTGGTTTGAATCGATTGCTTATTTTGCTTTGATCTGATAAATGCCGTTCTCTTTGTTAAAGGTGTTTATGTCACTCTAAGCTGAAAATGCATTGTTGTACTGTGTCATGCATTGAATGAGTGTTTACGACCTGTTGCCGCTCGCGGCGTGACTTCCTTTGTGCACGCTACCGCGGCTTACAATAAAAAAAAGAGGGGAATTGTCTCATAAGCGAAACAATGGCAAAAGACTGCTATTGTAGTTACTTACACTGCTGCTTTCTTTGATAATGATCAACAAGAACCAAATAATACACTGCGTATGATAGAAGACGTTCTGAACGAGAGTTTAGCGAAAATTTTTCTCCGTTTGAAAATCTTTGCAGACGCCTCTTTAGTACATCACATTCTCCTCTTTGGTACATTACATTCTGCACAGAAATTAGAGTCATCTTAGACTTAAAAATCTAATTAGTTTCCTTGCTTCATTTCTGACTCTATCATTATTCAGCATAAGAATAATACGAATATAAACATGGCATGATATGTATATTCTTCCGCGTTTGCTGTTGCCTTACTCTAGTTTCGTAGTTTATTAGGCAGACAGGATTTAAATGAGATAGCAGCAAACACAAAAGAATACAGGGCATAACGTTTACATTATTCTACCTTTTCTTTTAATTTATTTATTGACGCAGAGGTTTTGGCGCCAGTATTCATCTTTGTGACTGCAAGCATGCCTGTGTAGCGCTACATATAGTCGACGGCAGAAGTTAGTTGTGGCGGCACCTACCAACGTTTTTCAGAACTTCCGCTTACTTTTCACTCGATTCTAAACCGCAAGCGGGTTTTTGGATTACAAAAACCAGAAAAAAAGTGCGGCTTAGATTCGATTAAATACGGTAGGTGGAAGCCATGAGGGTCGGTGTTGCAGGTGGGTCATCCTATAATTATTGCCTGGACTTTGGAAGGGTTTGTTTTCTACATCTATTACAATGTAGTACCTAACTGAGGGTCCATCGAACGACGTTCAAGTTATTTCTGTGTCGTTTCGCTCTCGAACACGGTGGAGAAAACGAATATTAAAATCTTTCCGTGCGAGCTCTGATTTCTCTTATTTTGTTACAATGATCATTTCTTACTGTGTAGGTAGGCACTAACAAAAAATTTTCGCGTCCGGAAGGACCATTGGATACACCAGGAGATAAACTGGTTAAGACAGAGCTGAAGGGATCGTTAGGACTCGTAGAGTGCTGTGTGGACGGCTAGGACAGTGATGTCATCGGACACACAGAAGGACGTGAAGAGGAGGAGGAGCTTTAAGAATATCGGCGGCGTAGAGGACAAAAGGATAGAAGAAAGGCCAGAGCCTAGAGTTACACCTGCAATGATAGCGGACAATACAGTGAGTGACCCTTTTCTCCTCAGATATTCCACAGCGCACGATAAATAATTTATACTACTGTAAAAATCACACTATACCTCGGCTTAATGTTTCAGACATGGTCGCCTGAAGCCGAAAACTACACCTCGAAAAATATTTTGCCAATAAAATTCCGACAGTTTTCCAAGACATTGTAGCTGGTGGCTGTTACTGTGTGAGAAACCTTTCTGAGAGTTTGGAGACGCATTTTTTGAACGCCAGCAGAAAGCAAAAGAAATATCTCACCAATGAGAATGCTGGTCATGTGCGTCTGATTGATACTGTGGGCAAGACACGGGTCCACCAAATCACTCCTGAAACGAAACAGTGATCAAAGCAGGGAGCACCAGCTGTTGTCCACACACCAGGAAAGACCAAGTTGGTTTTATCCCCGCAAGTGTTCTGCGGATGCTTATGGGATCCCTTTTACTGTTTATCTTGAATGTAGTGCAACAATAATTGGTAAATTTTACGCAAGTCTTCTGGATCAATGGGATGGACAAATACGTAAGAAGATGCTTCGATGGAAAAAGAAAAACAAAACATTGTTCCATCACGTTAACGCGTTTATCCGCAAAGGTGATTTGGGGATGGGAAAAGTAAAGAATTTGAAATGTGATTTGTTGGCATAAGCACGGTATTCATCAAATCTTTCGTCCTTCTACTCCCGCTTTAGAAGAAGTTATTACAGCTATAGATGGGTACTTCCTTCCAGAATCGCCCGTCAAAGATATTATCTACTCGCTATAAAAACGGTGGACAAACTGCATTAACCTAAAAGGCACTACGCAAAAGGTAAGTGCATTTTGAACTAAAAGCAAAAGTCTTTCACTCGCAGACCGAGAACATTTCACGTTGCAATCTTACTATCGGTCTACAGTGGAAAAATTAATGTAATTATTTTCCTTGACGTTTGTGGTAGCTATAGACTGGTTGAAATTCACACTCATTGCCTTTCTCCGACGCAAACACGTGATTCAGCAGAATCAGTGACCTTCGCTAAGTATGAACTTGAAGCCAAGGCCGACGGGTCGAGTATTTGCAGAGTCACTTAGGCTTTTCCTACTGCACTCTTCCTGGAGACGTGCTCAGCTGCTTCTGATGAAGAATCGTTTAACTGTTCGGGAAGTATTACGGGGTGAGCTGAGGGCACCGATTCTCCATCAACAGTAGCTTTCCATGTTCCATTCGCTCACAAGCGATGTTCGTACTGATGATTTGTTCAGAGACCCTGACTCATTGTCAGCTAAGAAAGCCGACATTTATTAAAGAGAAAGCGCTCCACAAATTGAGGGAGTTAATAACGCGTTGATCCACCTCTGGCCCTTAATGCAAGCAGCTGTTCAGCAGAGCACTGATTGATGTCCTTCTGAGGGATATCGTGCCAAATTCCGCCTCGTTGGTGCGTTAGATCGTCAAAATCCCGAGCTGGTTGGAGGATCCAGCCCATACTGCAAGTAGTAACAGCGGTGTACTTACTACGACTTAAAAACAAATGGAAAAGCGATGGTTATGACGGGGTGCAAGACTGTCACACACGACGCACCCCGAGGGTATTATCCGAATGGGACGGAAATCTCGAGGTGTGACACACATGTGCAGACGAACAAATGGTTACAGTTTCAGAAAAATTGGATGGTTTATTCGAGAAAACAATGAAATAATCGTGTGGAGGAAATCTCCGGCCTGGCCGGTAGTCGAACCTGGGCTCGCTGCATGGCAGTCAGACGCGCTCACCACTCATCGTGTCCGCCATAATAGCTGAATGGTTGGAGCTCCACACGCTGCGAAATGTGGAGTCGTGTGAAGTTAGCACCCTTTTTTTCAGAAATCTATATTTTTTTCAGAGTTCTTGATAGATATGAAATAGTTCTAGAGTTCTTTGTACAAAATTTCAATAGTTCTGCAGAATTTAGCGAAAAAAACAACAATACTCGAAAAAATTTTCGTATCGAAAACATTCTTTGTCAATTTCCGCAATATGTAAATAAGTACGACAGTTCTGAGCACAGTTCTGAATAGAGCTCCAAGAGTTCTATCGAAAATCCCAGTAACATTTTCTTGTGCAGCTAATAGTTTACGAGATGATTGCAATTTAAGGAGAAAATCTTTTCACTTACTGTGAAGTTGGCACCCTTTTTTTCAGAAATCTATATTTTTTTCAGAGTTCTTGATAGATATGATATAGTTCTAGAGTTCTTTGTACAAAATTTCAATAGTTCTGCAGAATTTAGCGAAAAAAACAACAATACTCGAAAAAATTTTCGTATCGAAAACATTCTTCGTCAATTTCCGCAAAATGTAAATAAGTACGAGTGTTCTGAGCACAGTTCTGAATAGAGCTCCAAGAGTTCTATCGAAAATCCCAGTAACATTTTTTTGTGCAGCTAATAGTTTCCGAGATAATTGCAATTTAAGGAGAAAATCTTTTCACTTACTGTGAAGTTGGCACCCTTTTTTTCAGAAATGTATACTTTCTTCAAAGTTCTTGATAGATATGCCATAGTTCTAGAGTTCTTTGTACAAAATTTCAATAGTTCTGCAGAATTTGGCGAGGAAAACAATATTCGAAAAAAATTTCGTATCGAAAACATTCATCGTCAATTTTCGCAAATTGTAAATAAGTACAAGAGTTCTGAGCACAGTTCTGAACAGAACTCCAAGAGTTCTATCGAAAACCCAAGTAACTTTTTTTTGTGCAGCTAATATCTTACGAGATAATTGCAATTTAAGGAGAAAATCTTTTCACTTACTGTGAAGTTGGCACCCTTTTTTCAGAAATGTATACATTCTTCAGAGTTCTTGATAGATATGCCATAGTTCTAGAGTTCTTTGTACAAAATTTCAATAGTTCTGCAGAATTTGGCGAGGAAAACGATATTCGAAAAAAATTTCGTATCGAAAATATTCTTCGTCAATTTTCGCAAATTGTAAATAAGTACAAGAGTTCTGAGCACAGTTCTGAACATAACTCCAAGAGTTCTATCGAAAACCCCAGTAACACTTTTTTGTGCTGCTAATAGTTTACGAGATAATTGCAATTTAAGGAGAAAATCTTTTCACTTACTGTGAAGTTGGCACCCTTTTTTTCAGAAATGTATATTTTTTTACAGTTCTTGACAGGTATGCCATTGTTCTAGAGTTCTTTGTACAAAATTTCAATAGTTCTGCAGAATTTTGCGAAGAAAACAACAATACTCGAAAAAAATTTCGTATCGAAAACATTTTTTGTCAATTTTCGCAAAAATTAAACTTGTACAACAGTTCTGAGGACAGTTCTGGACACCACGTGAAGAGTTCTATCGAAATTCGTAGTAGAATTTTTTGTGCAGGTAATAGTTTAAGAGGTAATTGCAACTTAATTAAGATCCCCATAAGAGCTCCTACTGTGAAGCTGGCACCCTTTTTATCAGAAATATGTATTTTTTCAGAGTTCTTGATAGATAAGTCATAGTTCTAGAGTTCTCTGTACAAAATTTCAATAGTTCTGCAGAATTTAGCGAAGAAAACAACATTGTATAACATAGCTGATTCAGGAACCCTTTCCTTCTGATACAATTCTTACTGTTGCCACAATAAATCACTTGTGCATACATTCCAACTGTACTGATCATTACAAAAATATAACCATTGACCAGCGGCGCACATTTCTTGCAGCGTTGTACAAAGCATTCAGCTGATCCGCTGTGAAAATACCACACTTAACGCTATTGTAAAATTTACGGTGGATGGCTTCCGTTTATCTACAATGTCAGCATCTATCGAATTATATTCATACAAACGTGATGCCTGGATCACTCACTTCCCCTTTTTAGGTACGGAGGAAACTAGAGTTCAGTCTTGTGGAAGCCAAAAAAGGAAATGTGGGCAGCCCTTCTTTTACTGATAGCAAACTCTAGAGAAATCTCCACGCTTGTTTTTCTTCATCATGCCAACAAAAGAAAAATTCTCCCTTCATAGCTCTATTATCATTCCAGTACTAGTAAACCAGTTGTCCGCTTTCACATTTCGACCTGACTGATATATAGGTTTATGCAGTCACAGAACAACATCAAAATGTTTATTGCTCAGTTGGTAAATCCTTCTGGTTGCAACACAGAGTATATTTCCAAATTGTACAGGTAAAATACTTAAGAATCCACACTTAAGAATCCATACTCGTTTGTTTTGATTGATACATATTGGCGAAAACTGTACCTTCCACAGAATCCTTCCAGCTTCTTGTCTACTGTAACATTTTCTCCAAGGGTGTAAGATTTGTGGTAGTTGCGTACAAACACAGTAAATATTTCCCGAATAGCTGTTAGCTTGTCTAATTGTCTCCTTTCATCACGAATAGCGCGACTGTAAAATCTATGGCTCTCCAGAATAAATTTGAAACGTTTTATGTTCATTTGCGAGGTAAAATTTTTCATTGCCATCACCATCAGTTCCACATATATCTTCCAGGCTTTATCTGTTACTTTTGTTAACAACAATTAAAAACAAGAGACTGATGAAGGCTTTCAATTCAGTATCACCTATTGATTTTACCCCTCTCTCATGCTGAAATGAGGCTTTGATGCTCTGAAAATTCTGATTGGAATACAAAACTACAATAGACAGATATCGTTATCTATGAGGTAGTTACAGCATCACAAAGGCTGTTTTGGCTTCACCTATTGGTACAGGTAAATTTCGAATAATATTACGCTCTTCGAACAATATGCTTTGGGTTTCTTCAACATTATCTAGTACTTCCCACTTAAAATAATAAAATTCCTATAAAATAACGCAACCAGGCACAGTGTATTAATCTGATATTTGACGTTCAGACAGCGGACACTGACGGTTAAACAGTTCAAACAGAATTTAAGTGCAGTTTACATTCTGGATTAGCTTTGTACTACTTACTACGTTGATAAACAAATAAATTAATCGCTGAAATGAAATACGAAAGGGCACAGTGGATAAAAACGAGCAATCGGCTCATATCTCATCAAGAGAGCATTAGCGTCGATACTGAATCATACAACAATGAAAGGTATACCGAGAAAGGAAGCTATAACGAGAAGGCGCCAGTGCTGCCAATTGTTGACAAGTAATTGCTCGTTCTTATCCACTGCGCCCTTTCGTATTTCACAACACACAACAATGAAAAGCATACGGAGAAGGCAAGCTGGTAACGAAGCAGCGCCAATACTGCAAATTGTTGAAAAGTAATTTACAGAAAATTTCGACACGTGTCAATCTGAACAGCTGCGCCCGATGGAAGGATAATGAAAACTATGATACGTCCCTGAGACCTCTCAAGACCAAAAAATAATAAACAAAGCAAAGCAACAATGCAAAAGTCGTGGCACTACATCTGGAAACAATGAACACGTGAACTGCGTCTTTTAAACAATCGGCAAATGACGTCAGTGTAGTAGTTACAATAGAGGTAGCATCAAAGCTTCTCACGGTAGCATCAAGGCTAATGACAACAACAGCTGCACTTTTTGGGTGGCGCGCGCCGCGTCGTGTGAAGCCGCCCGCCAGCGCTGCATTTCGCTCCTTGATCTGCCCCTAATGACTAAACGTAACAATACTGCTCACTCTCATGGAATAATCGTTATGCTCGTTCAGTCAGAGCTCTTGTGCAGTCGTTGCCCGTTGTGCAGTCGGTGCTGTTGTGTAAGTGATATTTATGAACCAGAACACCCATAAAATTGTACAATCTACCAGAATTGAAACGTCTTCTCAGCATGGAGGAATTTAAAGTAATCGTTGATAGAGGCATTCAATTCACTCCGTCTCATCCGGTCTTCCAAAAACTGTCCGATGCCATGGCCGACATCGGCTCGAAAATGTCTTCAAAACATATTTACACAACAATTAAAGAAGATCGTCACGATCTGCTTGCTTTTGTTAGAAAAACTTTCAGGCTGGAATGTTTCGTTGAAGAAAAAGACGACGACAGCAAAGATGAGTCGTGGAATGATTTTGGTTCTTCGTGCAACAAGGACATGACAAAGCAATTCGACTTACTACTGTCAGCAGAAAAATGGTCTACCATAAAACCAACAAAGAGGAAACTTGGAAAGCCTTCAAGACTGGAAATAGGGAAATGGATCGATTTGATGGCTCATAAAATTTATGAACATCACAAAATTCCATGTGCCTTTTCTTTCAAATACGCGAAAGTATGTGAAAGTTCAAGTTCAAAGTATTTCTTGAAGATCAAAGGAAGATGCACAGAATGCGGAGCCACTTTCGAAGGGATTGCTCTGAAGAAGCCAAAAAAGGACAACGATATTATTATAAACTGCAGACTTTCAAACTTTTCAGACGATAGTATTCACCTTAAAAGAAGACAACTTCGTGGCACGAGAAGACAACAGGTAGCTGCTAAATTGGTTGATAACAGGATGCCTGCAGCTCTTTGGCGAAATTATGAAGCGAAAAATATGTCTTTTGGAGACATGATTCCTCCAAATTTACCAAATGCTGATGTCTTGAGAAAGGCTAAAGAAGAGGAAAGGGACAAACGTTTTGGTATAACAACCAGTAAGCCTGTTGAAAACCTGCAAATTGCAAAACATACAACCCATCGGGACGAAATTCACGCAATCGGATTGGACCCATTCTTCTGTATATATTGGCTGAAAGATCAAAGTCAGTTGCACAAATATTGTCATCAAATCAATAGCAGTGTATACGATTCAGTAGATGCTACAGGTGGCGTTGCATTTCGAGTTATTTCACGATTTGGGGATCTGTCAAACAGGGCTGACTGTGTGGAAATTAAGTCAAAGTACATATACCTGTATCAGTACATGTGCATCCGCGAAGTAAACGTCACTAGTAAAGATCCAAATATCGTCAATCGATCATCAATCAGTTACCCAACTTATCAGATGATATCCTCTAGGCATGACGCATCATTCTTGTCATTTTTCTTTATGGAAATCGTCAGATCTGGAGCTCCCAGACCAAAAATCATGGTAACTGATTTTGGTAAGGCTTTGTTGGTTGCCATTTCTAGAGCAATAGCCAATTGCTCGGACTTAACAGATTATTTGAATAGGTGTTATAGTCATATTGTTTTGCATGAAAGAGTAATTCTACCCTCGTGTTGTTTGAGAATAGATTTAAACCATTTTATGGTCATGATTTCGAGGTGGAAATGCTTCTCGAGAGTTAAATCACAAGTCAAACAACTTTATCTTCGAGTTTTGGCCCATATTTACATGATGACAGATTTTCGTGATATTGAAAGTGCTTTGCGCTCACTTTTGGTTGTTGCGTTAAGTGAACATCTTGGTATTGATGAGTGCGGTCAAGAATATGCATCAATGGAACATCAGCGCCACCTTGATAACATTATCAGAGGTGGTCCACGTCATTCATATATTGACGAAAAGAAAGATGATGACAAGACAACTGATGATGTTGAAAACAATGATGACTGTCTTTTGGAATCAGTTTTGACCTCTAAGGAATCTACTGCAAACGCGTGGATTGATAGGGCAAAACGTATCTACAATGAAGCTGAAGTCATCGCGAATCAGGCTAAGGATGACAATCTATTTGATGTGAATCCGTACAACATTCCTAATGCTGCAGAGATGCTGAAAGAGTTGATGTACTATATACCACTGTGGACAGCTGTGATGTATCCTTCTTTCCATATTCCTTTATCTATTCGTTCGTCAGCAGCGACTGAAGGACAATTTTCAAAATTAAAGACAATGGGCTTTGACAAGCTGCCTTTACGAGTAGACAAATTCATTTTTCAGCATTTGAAGTGGCTGCGTGAGGAAACAAAACTGTTAGCGCCACTTATGATGGAAAAACAAGATTCAAAGCAAGCTGTGAAGCACAAACCAACTGAAGCATCGTTGCCTTACCATGAAGAAGAAAACTGGAGAGGAAAAAATAAGAAGCTGAAGATAACAAACCCCAAAAGCAATCATATTCTTGATAATTCTGAGAGCACACTGAACAATACCTTAAGAAGTGAGACCCAACTCGATGATGCCAATAAGACAGAGTTAAACAAAATTTTTAATAGTTTTGAACACAGATTTTCTCCTACTTCGAGCGCACTTGTTATGAATGCGGAGAACAACTGTCTCTCAATCAATAGTGAGAGTGTGTGTTTTCAGCGCTCTTCAGATAATAATTTACTGCCGAATTTGGACTCTAAAGAGATATGTCATTCCACAAAAGACTATCGAGAATCATGCTTCACCAGGGATGTCAATGAAATTTCATCCTGTGGTTCGAAAACGGAAGAAAATCGCGAGACCTGTAACAATAAAATGGAGGAGAGTGCAATGCTGAAAAAGCTTCAAAACGAAATCATTGTCACATCGAGCATGCAAACTAAGAGCAAGAAAAACTACTTAGATGATTGCCCAAACTGGAATTCGACTAAGAAATTCATAGACATTAATTTGCCACTTTTCCCAAATGGGTCCTCAAGCAAATTCAAATCTGCTACCTACAACTTGAAGGGAACGTGCGGTTTCGATTCTTTGATAACCTTATTCATGCAAGCAATATCACTCAGTGATGATTTCAAAAGTACCATTCAAATGGTGAGCCATCCATTTTTGGATCTGGCTTTGGATGTGTTGGACAAAAAAATTATAAACTCCCAGCATTTTAAGCAGAGATTTGATATTTTATATGTGATACCGTTCCTAAAAAAAGGAGTAATCTCTCGAAAAATACTGTCTCTGAATGCAGAGTCGAATGTTGGGGAATTATACGAGACAATATTAAAAGATAACCCGATTTGCAACAAAAAGATATCGTGTCTGACGTGCCTAAATTCACGCTATGTGAAACTACATTATATTTCCGTTGATACGTATGTGCTTTTCAGACTTGGTTATAATTTCATGCAAGAGGCTGTAGATGCAACAAACGGAGGTCTAAAGACTATTATAAAATGCAAGAAATGTAAAGGAGAAGCAGTCGAAGAAAAGAAATTCGGATGCTACTTGATGATGGATACTAGTATAACAACTTGTCCACTAACTGAAGATCAGTTTCCACCGAATCAAAGGAAGAATTGTGTGTTGCAAACGATCACGAAAGAAATCGTAGTCGACAATCAAGAGTACACTCTCGTTGGTGCCATTCATTATAATAGCTCCATCAAACACTACACGGCATATGTCTTCGATGGAACCTACTGGAAGCAGTACGATGACCTGTATAAAGAAGTACAGAGAGTTTCAAAAGATACGATAATTTCTCCACACCTGTTCATGTATGTCAAGACAGGAAAATTTTCAAATGGCACCTACAAGAGCGACGAGACGAAACAAGTAGTTCCTACATAGGAACTTTGCTTTATAAGGTAAGCAATTGCTAAAAGTTGATATCTAAATATTACAAATACAGCTCTTATATTAGTTCTTCGTATCTTTGTTTCTGGAACCACAGCCCTCCTGTTTTAGTTACTAGAATAAGAGCATTTTATGCCCTAAATGTCACTTATATATTTTTTGTACTTATTTTTCTTGGTTGCTTCACACCTCATAAATTCTATGCTTATTTATTACTAAATTCCCTACATATGTATTTCCTTCTCGGTTTTAGTGTATCCTGAAGAAGAGCTGTTAAGGGGACCTGTATATCACGGCCTGTAGTTTTTCCTGGTACTTTGAAATTTAATAATGCAAGACTGTCAATAGATTCAGGAATGAAACTTTTATCAAAGAATTGGTATATTGTGAGCTCTAGGTGAAATACATTGTAAATCTGTGGAATACATTGTGGAGTGAATATTGATGTTTTTCTTACCTACAGAATTACATGTAATTGTTATTTTAGGTTCAATGTACTTACACGCTATTCCAAATAAAAGATAAAAAACAAATTTTATTCTTTGAATTATTACCTTGTTGAAACAGCAAACCAGTAATATTTTTCAGTTTCATGTTTTGATTATTTTAAAAACAATGTATTTTAAGAGAAAAATTTTTCTCCTAATAATTTAAGAACATAATATGACATACTGCAGCTTAAAATATTTAATCCATTCTTGAATAATGTGGTTCAGTGTGTAGGCACTGTATGCAAACACGTTGATTGCAGAAAATTGAAACTAAAGATTTGTATGTCATTTTCTTCTCAATGACGTCATTGCAAACCATTCCTGCTCCATAATCTTGTTGATACCTTTCATGTCCTTTTCATTTTCTTTAGTTTTGCTTCTTTTCTTTGTTATTCTGGCCTCCTTTTTCATGCTTTTAGTAGCTTTTTCAGATTACGTAACATGTTGCCTGTCCGCCCATACCAGCACAATTTTCGTGTTGTTCCTAGTTTTGATGCCTGTTCCGCTCATTGTTTTTAATCTTTACTCCATCAGGCTGGCCGGAGTGGCCGAGCGGTTCTAGGCGCTACAGTCTGGAACCGCGCGACCGCTCCGGTCGCAGGTTCGATTCCTGCCTCGGGCGTGGATGAGTGTGATGTCCTTAGGTTAGTTAGGTTTAAGTAGTTCTAAGTTATAGGGGACTGATGACCTCAGACGTTAAGTGCCATAGTGCTCAGAGCCATTTGAACCATTTTTACTCCACCATTAAAACGTATTGCAACTGTTGAAACGCATTCTGATTTTGTTTTATGCCATGTAAACATTTTTCCTGCACATACGACAGTGCGAATTTACGATCGTCCTCATAGCTGTACTTCCAGCAGTACTTCATCTCCTCCGTTCCCAATTTCGTAGAAGTTGTCCTACGAAAATTGCAGAAGAAGCACTCCTGGACGAAAGGATATTGTGACGATATTTCTTCGTCATAGCCTGGGGTTAGAGACCCGGTCCGGCACACAGTTTTTATCTGCCAGTAAGTTTCACATCGGCGCACACCCACTGCAGAGTGAACACACAATCTATTTCATAATCTACTGGCACCATAAAAATGTTATGAGGGTTTTTAAAATAACTCTTTCGGTGCTATCCAGAGCTGTCAGCAAAAGGGTTGTGCCAATTTATTGTAATGTAGACCAAGTGGGTTTCTCGAAAATGCTATTATCTCATTAACTGTTATCCCCACAAAAAATATTATTACAGTTTTCGGTAGAACTCTTAGGGTCGTATTAAGAAATGCCATCAGAACTTTTGTACGAATTTATTACTTTTACATGACAAAAGTGAGTCCCACATTAATTATCTCATATGTCATCGTCACAAATAATGTTATTATAGTTTTTGGTAGAACTCTGTGGGTGATATTCAAAACTGTCATCAGAACTATTCTACGAATTTTGCTATAGTAGAGAAAGTGAGTATCAGATTAAAACAATTACCGTATAAACTATTATCGCCACAAAAATGTTCTTATCATTTTCAATGCAACTCTTCCGGTGCTATCCAGAACTGCCAACAGAACTGTTACACAAATTTATTTTTTCCAAACTGACAAATAATTTTTTACCATACCAAAATTTGTCCGAGTTATTGTTTTCTTCCCGAAATTCTGCAGAACTATTCGTGTTTTGAGCAGGGAAATCTAAAACTATTACATATATATCAAGAACTATGAAAAAATGTATATTTATCGTAAAAGGGGTTCAAACTTCACGGGAAATGCTCATAAGCATTCCTTAATAAAGGCAGTTACTACGTAAACAATTACCGGCACAGAATATGTTACTAGTATTTTCGATAGAACTCTTACAATGCTATCCAGAGCTGGCATCAGAACATACGAACAGACATAATTTTTTTTTTTTTGAGTAAGTGTGCCCCACAATTAATCAATTACCATACAAACTATTATAACCACAAAAAATGTTATTATGACTATCGATACAGGTCTTGAGGTGTTAACCAGAACTGTTCATCAAAACTGTTGAACGAATTTACTTTTTCTGTGGAGAAAGTGGGTCTAACATCAAAGCAGTTACCGTATAAACTATCATCGCCACAAAAAGATATTATTAGGATTTTCGATAGAGCTATTGGTGTTCTGTTCAGAACTGTTGTACGAATTTACTTTTTGCGAAAATTGACAAAGAATGTATTCGATACGAAAATTTTTTCGAGTATTGTTGTTTTCTTCGCTAAATTCTGCAGGACTATTCAAATTTTGTACAAATAACTCTAGAACTATGACATTTCTATCAAGAACTCTGAAAAAAATAAATATTTCTGAAAAAAAGGGTGCCAGCTTCACAGTAGGAGCTCTTATGGAATTCTTAATTAAGTTGCAATTACCTCTTAAACTATTACCTGCACAAAAAAATTCTACTAGGATTTTCGATAGAACTCTTCACGTGGTATCCAGAACTGTCATCAGAACTGTTGTACGAATATATTTATATTTTCCGTAGAGAAAGTGTGTCCCATATTAAATCAATTTATCTCAAACCATTATCGCCATAGAAAAATGTTGTTGGAATTTTCGATAGACCTCTTGGGGTTCTGTTCAGAACTGTCTTCAGAACTGTTGTACAAGTTTAATTTTTGCGAAAATTGACAAAAAATTTTTTCGATACGAAATTTTTTTCGAGTATTGTTGTTTTCTTCGTTAAATTCTGCAGAACTATTGAAATTTTGTACAAAGAACTCTAGAACTATGCCATATCTATCAAGAACTCTGAAAAAAATATATATTTCTGAAAAAAATAGTGCCAACTTCACAGTAAGTGGAAAGATTTTCTCATTAAATACAATTATCTCGTAAAATAGTAGCTGCAGTAAAAAATGTTACTAGGATTTTCGAAAGAACTCTTGGGACTCTGTTCAGAACTATGCTCAGAACTCTTGTACTTATTTACATTTTCCGGAAATTGCCATAGAATGTTTTCGATACGAAAATTTTTCGAGTATTGTTTTCTTCGCTAAATTCTGCAGAACTATTGAAATTTTGTACAGAGAACTCTAGAACTATGACTTATCTATCAAGAACTCTGAAAAAAATATATATATCTGAAAAAAAGGGTGCCAACTTCACAGTAGGAGCTCTTATGGAATTCTTAATTAAGTTGCAATTACCTCTTAAACTATTACCTGCACAAAAAAATTCTACTAGGATTTTCGATAGAACTCTTCACGTGGTGTCCAGAACTGTCATCAGAACTGTTGTACGAATATATTTATATTTTCCGTAGAGAAAGTGTGTCCCATATTAAATCAATTTATCTCAAACCATTATCGCCATAGAAAAATGTTGTTGGGATTTTCGATAGAGCTCTTGGGGTTCTGTTCAGAACTGTCCTCAGAACTGTTGTACAAGTTTAATTTTTGCGAAAATTGACAAAAAATGTTTTCGATACGAAAATTTTTCGAATAATATTGTTTTCTTCGCTAAATTCTGCAGAACTATTGAAATTTTGTACAAAGAACTCTAGAACTATGCCATATCTATCAAGAACTCTGAAAAAAATATATATTTCTGAAAAAAAGGGTGCCAACTTCACAGTAAGTGAAAAGACTTTCTCCTTAAATTGCAATTATCTCGGAAACTATTAGCTGCACAAGAAAATGTTACTGGGATTTTCGATAGAACTCTTGGAGCTCTATTCAGAACTGTGCTCAGAACTGTCGTACTTATTTACATTTTGCGGAAATTGACCAAGAATGTTTTCGATACGAAAATTTTTTCGAGTATTGTTGTTTTTTTCGCTAAATTCTGCAGAACTATTGAAATTTTGTACAAAGAACTCTAGAACTGTTTCATATCTATCAAGAACTCTGAAAAAAATATAGATTTCTGAAAAAAAGGGTGCCAACTTCACAGTAAGTGAAAAGACTTTCTCCTAAAAATTGCAATCATCTCGTAAACTATTAGCTGCACAAGAAAATGTTACTGGGATTTTCGATAGAACTCTTGGAGCTCTATTCAGAACTGTGCTCGGAACTCTCGTACTTATTTACATTTTGCGAAAATTGACAAAGAATGTTTTCGATACGAAAATTTTTTCGAGTATTGTTGTTTTTTTCGCTAAATTCTGCAGAACTATTGAAATTTTGTACAAAGAACTCTAGAACTATATCATATCTATCAAGAACTCTGAAACAAACATAGATTTCTGTAAAAAAGGGTGCCAGCTTCACAGTGGGAGCTCTTATAGAGTTCTTAATTATGTTGCAATTTCCTCTTAAACTATTACCTGCACAAAAAAAAGACTACCAGGATTTTCGATAGAACTCTACACGTGGTGTCCAGAACTGTCATCAGAACTGCTGTACGAATATATTTATATTTTCTGTAGAGAAAGTGTGTCCCACATTAAATCAATTTATCTCATAAACTATTATAGCCATAGAAAAATGTTATTGGGATTTTCGATAGAGCTCTTGGGGTTCTGTTCAGAACTGTCCTCAGAACTGTTGTACGAGTTTAATTTTTGCGAAAATTGACAATGAATGTTTTCGATCGAAAATGTTTTCGAATATTGTCGTTTTCTTCGCTAAATTCTGCAGAACTATTGAAATTTTGTACAAAGAACTCTAGAACTATGGCATATCTGTCAAGAACTCTGAAAAAAATATACATTTCTGAAAAAAAGGGTGCCAACTTCACAGTAAGTGAAAAGATTTTCTCCTTAAATTGCAATTATCTCGGAAACTATTAGCTGCACAAAAAAATGTTACTGGGATTTTCGATACAACTCTTGGAGCTCTATTCAGAACTGTGCTCAGAACTCTCGTCCTTATTTACATTTTGCGGAAATTGACAAAGAACGTTTTCGATACGAAAATTTTTTCGAGTATTGTTGTTTTTTTCGCTAAATTCTGCAGAACTATTGAAATTTTGTACAAAGAACTCTAGAACTATGGCATATCTGTCAAGAACTCTGAAAAAAATATACATTTCTGAAAAAAAGGGTGCCAACTTCACAGTAAGTGAAAAGATTTTCTCCTTAAATTGCAATTATCTCGGAAACTATTAGCTGCACAAAAAAATGTTACTGGGATTTTCGATAGAACTCTTGGAGCTCTATTCAGAACTGTGCTCAGAACTCTCGTACTTATTTACATTTTGCGGAAATTGACAAAGAATGTTTTCGATACGAAATTTTTTTCGAGTATTGTTGTTTTTTTCGCTAAATTCTGCAGAACTATTGAAATTTTGTACAAAGAACTCTAGAACTATATCATATCTATCAAGAACTCTGAAAAAAATATAGATTTCTGAAAAAAAGGGTGCTAACTTCACACGACTGAAATGTTGTACCAATTTGGAAAATGGAATCTGTACGCAGATGGGCCATGCACATGGAATGGCGTGCGGGCTTTGGTTACATTTTTCTTTCTTTATTATCTATCATCACACTGTTAGTTTCAAATTCTATTTCATAGTTTAGAAGGAACTCTTGTTCTGTTGTTGCTACAGATGTACATTCTAATTTTGTTTGTCGTAACTGAAAGACGCCTTTTTCCATATAAAAAAAAAGGTTGGCAGAGAAAATAATTTATAATTAAAAAAAAAAGAAAAAATGAATACAAGGAAAAAAATATGGATAGAGCGTCTGCCGTGTAAGCAGGAGATCCCGGGTTCGGGTCCCGTAAAAAAAAAAATAAAAGTGGCGTCAACTCAAAACTTAAAAAAAAAATTGGTCAGCGTGACGGACTGCCGTCCTAAGGGGCCCGGGTTCGATTCCCGGCTGGGTCGGGGATTTTCCCCGCTCAGGGACTGGGTGGTGTGTTGTCTTCCACATCATTTCATCCCCATCCGGCGCGCAGGTCGCTCAATGTGGCGTCGAATGTAGTAAGACCTGCACCAAGGCGGCTGGACCTGTCCCGTAAGGGGTTTCCCGGCCTCTGACGCCAAACGCTCGTTTCCATTTTTACCACTCGTTGTCAGCTAAGAAGGACAACATTTATTCAAGAGAAAGAGATTCGCAAATTGAATTGGTCCACCTCTGTCCCTTATGCAAGCAGCTGTTCGGCAAAAGCACTTTTTTATGTCCTCCTGAGGAATATCGTGCCAAATTCTGTCCTGTTGGTGCGTTAGATCCTCAAAATCCCGAGCTGGTTGGGGGACCCAGCCCATAATTTACCAGATGTTCTCAAATGGGAAGAGATATGGTGGCTTTTTTGGCCTCGTCAGCTTTTGGCGAGCACAAAGACAACCATTAGAAACCCTCGCTCTGATCGAGGGAATAGTATTCTACTCAAATGAAAGCCCAGGCGGCTTGCCATGAAGGGCGACAATGCGGGGCGAATAACATCGTCGACATACTGTTGTGCTGTAAGGGTGCCGTGGATGAAAACCGAACGGTCCTCCTATGAAATGAAATGGCACCACTGACCTTTACTCTTTGTTGTCGGGTCGTAAGGTGAATGACAGTCAGATTGGTATACCATTGCTGCTCGAGGCGTCTCCAGACGTCTTCGCCGGTCATAGGGGCTCATTTCGAAGTGGGACTCATCACTAAAGAAAATTCTACTACAATCAATGATATTCCAGGCGTTGTTGAAGAGCGAGGAAGTGTCTGGAGATGTCCCAGACAGTGGTGGGATACCAGCCTGACTGTCACCTACCATAGACCTGACAACCAGGAGTGATGGGTTGGGGTGCTATTTCATTTCATAGTCGGACTCCTTTGGTTGTCATCCGCGGTACACTTAAAGGACAGCGGTACGTCGACAATATTCTACGTCCTATTTTGGTGCCCTTCATGGCAAACCATCCTGAGCTAACATTTCAGAAAGATAATGCCCGCCCACACACGGTGACTTTCTACTGCTCGTCTTCGTGCTTACCAAACCCTATTTTGGCCTGCAAGGTCGTCGGACCACTCCCCTTTTAAAAACGTTTGGAGCGTTATGGGCTTCAACGAGCTTCGGATATTGACACTCTAGCGTTCCTATAGGACAAAAAAATGGTTCAAATAGCTCTGAGCACTATGGGACTTAACATCTGCGGTCATCAGTCCCCTAGACTTAGAACTACTTAAGCCTAACTAACCTAAGGACATCACACACATTCATGACCGAGGCAGGATTCGAACCTGCGACCGTAGCAGCAGCGCGGTTGCGGACTGAAGTGCCTAGTAGCGCTCGGTCACAGCGGCCGGCTATAGGACAGAATTTAGCGGGATATCCCCCAGGAAGACATCCAACAACTCTATCAATCAATGGCTTAGCGAATAACTGCGTGCACAAGAGCCCGATGTGGACCAACGCGTTATTGACTTGCTCAATTTGTGAAGCTCTTTCTCTTGAATGAATCATCCAATTTTTCGGATATTGTAATCATTTCTTTGTCTGTACATGCACGTCACATCTATCGGTATCCATCCCAATCGATAATTCCTTCATGGTGCTTTTTTTTTGCCTTAGGGCTGTGTAACTAAAAGCTAGTAGATAAATCGTTCCACGCTGCACTAATGTTCTTAATCGGAGGACAGTCAACAAAAATCGTGTCAAATGTGACTAATGTCGCGATGTGCAGAAAACATATGTCGGCATAAATAATGAAAAAAAAGCTCTAAACCAAAAATTTTATGTCAGATATTGAAACAGTGTACCTGTTATGTTATTGCTGCATAAATAATCTAGATAACAAATTACTCCAAACTGAATGAGGTGGTGCTGTGGCAAGACACTAGATTCGCATTCGGACCATCGTCTGCATAAATCACTTTACGCAAATGCCGGGAAGGTTCACACAATGATGTTTGATGTAGTGAACAGCAATCCTATGAACTCCACACGCCAAGAGTAGAATTCCTTCGCAGCACCTTCTCAGAAAAAACCATTGGCGATTGTGAACAATAATGCATCATAAGGAGAGGACGAATGGAAGGAGGTGGTGGTGGTGAGGGGGGGGGGGGGGGGCGGAGGCAGTATGTCCGACAGAACAGACTCCACATATCTATATTGCATACATGGGTATATAAAGGATGACAATTATTGGACTATATGAAAAAAACGTAAATTAGTTACAAACTAAGGCATGCATACATTTTATTCAGCATTAAAAACTTACTGCAGATATTCGGAGTTAGATTATTTCGATATGTCTGCCATCATTGTCGATGATGTGGCGCAGACGAGTAGCGAAATTCTGCATGATCCGCTAAAGTCTCGGAGCATCGACGCTGTCGATGACCTCCTGAATGGCTGTTTTCAGCTCAGCAATGCTTTTAGGGTTATTTCTGTACATCTTGCATTTACTATAGCTCCACAAATACCAGTCACATGTGTTTAGATCCGGAGAATATGGCGGCCAATCGAGGTCCATGCCAGTGTCTCTTGGTACCCCAGTGTCACAGTGCGGTCGCCAAAGTACTCTTCCACGACATCAAACACTTTCTGCTTCGATGGGGTCGAGCTCCGTCTTGCATGAACCACATCTTGTCGAAATAAGGACCAGTTCGGATAACAAAGATGAAATAATCTTCCAATACCTTCACGTACCGTGCCATCAAGGACTATCGCACCGATTATCCCGTGACTGGACATTGCACACCACACAGTCACCCGTTGAGGTTGAAGAGACCTCTCGATCGCAAAATGCGGATTCTCAGTCCCCCAAATGTACCAATTTTGCTTATTGACGAACCCATCCAAATGAAAGTGGGCTTCATCGTTAAACTAAACCATACACGCCCATACTAGTTCTGATCATGTCCCGCGGTCAACCGTGGAGTTTTAAGTCCTGACGCAAACCGTTCAGAAGCTAAGACGATTTTATTTTGATATAGTTCAGTAACTATCACCATGTATCAGCGAGGTCGGCTTTAGGAATTTTCAATGCGGATGCACGGTATCCTTCGAACTCCTGCAGGACTTAGTGAATGCTACGAGCAGAGGGGCTAATGGAAGGGGGGAGCCACTTGTATGTGACAGGCTGAGAATTGGGTTGGACGGGAAGCACGTCCCGATGGCCGAGGCAGTTAAGGAGACCATTCTAGAGAAATGCAGCACTCGGGTTAGAGTCACGGTCCGGCCCAAATTTTCGACCTTCACCACTGATTTACTTCAGTGTCTATAGGCGGCTGTAGCCCTAATGTATCGTAATAAATATTAAAACACTCATTATATTTTTGCCTGAGTCATTTTGTCACAGAAATAAATCAAAGATAGTTCAATCTCTCAGTTCTGACCAAGTTTTTGGGAAGGTTACACTTAGTTATAAGGCAAATGACGGAACCAGAAGTCCCATCCCAAATACTCCGCCGGCCGCGGTGGCCGAGCGGTTCTAGGCGCTACAGGCTGGAACCGCGCGACCACTATGGTCGCAGGTCCGAATCCTGCCTCGGGCATGGATGTGTGTGGTGTCCTTAGGTTAGTTTGGTTTAAGTAGTTCTAAGTTCTAGGGGAGTGATGACCACAGCAGTTGAGTCCCATAGTGCTCAGAGCCATTTGAGCCAACCAAATACTCCAAATTCTCTCTAAGCTACCACCTTTCTGCCTGGTGTTTGAATAGATCTGGACTGTGGTACTCGTTCTTTCCGCGCGTTATACGAGATTTGAATAATAGAGAATTGTGAAGGTTGTTCGATGAACCCTCTGCCAGGTACTCAAATGTGATTTGCAAAGTATCCATGTAGATGTAGATGTAGACTGCACATTGGCTCGCATCACGACAAGGACGCCATACACTTTGTGATAGCAGCTCATTTGATTGCATCCAATTGATTGATGCCATGCGCCAGGAATGCTCTTTTCAGAAGTAGTGAAGGCACTGAGGGTTTCACTTAACACCAGAACCATATCCTCACTATGTGCTACGGAAAACACCAACCCTCAAGTATAACTATGTTCACTGCACGACAAACGACACAGAGACGGGGACACAGCTAATGTACGCTACAAACACGGAGGAAGTTTCGTAGATTAACGAGTCGCCTTGTCCTTTCGTACACATCGTCGACAGGGTTGCGACTTTGTCAATAGATAGATAGGTAGGTAGGTACATAAATAAAACAAATAGACAGGTACTCTTCGTTCAATAGATGTGGCGAACTAAACTCTTGTTAAAAGTTATATCCTTTCAGAACTGTGTTTACTGTACAGCTCAAGATCAAATCCTGCATTTTCTTATGGAACTGTGTAAAATATGGAACGCAGATGGCGGAAGAGCTGTACAGTGACTACGGGATTGTTGGTTACTTCTCACTCCGATTAGTTGTAAATTCTTTGCAGTATCAGATATATAAATGTATTTATTCACCGAAGCGCCAAAGAAACTGGTATAGGCGTGCGTATTCAAATATAGAGATATGTAAACGCCTATATAAGACAACAAGTGTCTGACGCAGTTGTTAGATGGGTTTCTGCTGCTACAATGACGGGCTGTCAAGATTTAAGTGGTTTGAACGTGTTATTATAGTCGACGCACGAGCGATGGGACACAGCATCTCTGATGTAGCGATGAAGCGGGGATTTTCCCGTTCGACATTTCAGGAGTACACTGTGAATATCAGGAATAACTGGACACATGTGGCTGGTCGGACAAGTCTCGTTTCAAATTGTATCGAGCGGATGCATGTGTACGGGGATGGAGACAACCTCATAAATCCATGGACCCTGCATGTCAGCAGGGGACTGTTCAAGCTGGTGGAGGCTCTGTAATGGTGTGGGGCGTCTGATATGAGATCCTGATACATCTAAATAGGACTCTGACAGGTGACACTTACGTAAGCATCATGTCTAATCACCTGCATCCATTCACGTCCATTGCGCATTCCGTCGTGCTTGGGAAATTCCAGCAGGACAGTGCGACACCCCACACGTCCAAAATTGCTACAGAGTGGCTCCAGGAACACTCTTCTGAGTTTAAACATTCCGCTGGCCACCAAACTCCCCAGACATGAACATATGGAGCATGGCAACGTGCTGTTCAGAACAGATCTCCACCCACTCGTACTCTTACGGATTTATGAACAGCCCTGCAGGATTCAAGATGTCACTTCCCTCCAAAACTACTACAGACATTAGTCGAGTCCATGTCAAGTCGTGTAGTGGCACTTCTGCGTGCTCGCGGGGGCCCTACATGATATTAGGCAGGTGTACCAGTTTCTTTGGCTCTTCAGCGTAAGTTCATTCGGAGTTTTAAAAGGGATCTTTAATTATACTTTAAGTCTGTTCTTATCACGTGATTGATTCTTTAATTTCATTGTTTTATGGAAAAGTTTAAGTTTAAATGATAGTGTCCAATATCTTTATATTCATGATAAAAAATACACAGATATCAGTTTTAACAAATTCACTATGTTCATGCTTTAAGTACAAAATAATCATATTTCTAAATTTTTCACTTGGTTGTATGGGCCATTGCCCCGAAACCATTTGAATTAAAATAATCCACAGTGAGGAGACCTCATAGATGAAGAACATGTCATAAAACTAAGTACAGATTTACACAAGAACAGATATGCTGATGTTTCTTCCACAGATCTGAACTAAAATAGTGCATCAAGATGTGGAAAAACAAAAAAAAAAATCTGAAATATATTCTCAGTTCAAAATTAATACCGAACTTGTCGCAAACATGCAAATGTAAACAGGATGTAAGAAACAGTCTGAATAGCTTGTTGTAAGGGTGTCGCAAGGGAAGTTGTGCTGAGAAATAGTTGTTAAGAAAAATTCGATACGGTTCTCCGTTCCTGAGTTATTTAGCAATGAAGTTAACCAATCGGGTCGTCGCGTGTGCTAATTCATGCAGACTGCCAGAGGCAGTGTCACTAAGCATGTTCCTCGTTTGGTTCCCTCAAACGGAACAAACATAGCTTTTGCTCACTTAGTTTAAATTTATCACTTCCGAAAAAGGCACATTTGAACCGATAAAGAGCATTTGAACAAGTGGTAAATCATAGACCTTCAGATTTTTCGCGCGTGCGAGTGTCGAATTTGAGCACACAACGACCTGATTGGCGTCAATGCCAAATAACTCGGAAACGGCGCATTGTATAGAACTTTTTCTTAACAATTATTTCTCAGCACAGCCCCCCTGCAGTACCCTTACAAGCTTTTCAGTATGTTTCTGACAAGCCAGTACACATCTGAAGCACAAGTGCACTATATCAGATGTTAGCCAACGGTCTTGCCGCAGTGTTAACACCTATTCCTGTCAGATCGTCGGAGTCAAGCGCCATCGGGCTTGGTTACCACTTGGATGGGTGACCGTCTAGGTCTACCGAGCGCTGTTGGCGAGCGGGCTGCACTCAGCCCTTGCGAGGCCAACTGAGGAGCCTCTTGACTGAGAAGTAGCGGCTCCGGACACGAAAACTGACAACGGCTGGGAGAGCGGTGTGCTGACCACATGCCCCTCCAAATCCACATCCAGCGACGCCTTACAGCTGAGAGTGACATGGCGGTCGGTCGATAGTTTTCGGCCCTGTGAAGCCTGTTCATATTGAGCTTAGTTCCTATATTAGAAGTTAAGATTTCTATGGTTGCTGGGAATTTATTGAAAATATGTATTCCTAAATAAGGGACACACTATGAGACGAAATGACCCTCTTTCCAACAGGATACCGTTACAGCAGATGTTGGAGATATTCTCGTGCTGAGGATGTTTGCCTGGTGAGAACTGAGCGTATCAGGGACACTGTCGAATGGGATATGCGTGCGAGCAATGGACGCAGCAGGCCAGTCTCTGTAAGTTTTGGGCTGCGGTTGTGACCGTCATAGATCGTGGTGGACCCCAAACGCTTTCAGTTTTCGTGAAGAACAAGACATCCGATGAGTCGTTCCATGCTAGCCTATCCTGTGCAGGTCTCTTCATGTTTGTGTAACTTCTGCAATCTACAGCCACTTGAAATAGCTTACTGTAGTCGGATCTCGGTCCGCCTTTATAGTTTTTACTCTCACACTTACTTCCATCACTAAACCAACTATTCTTTAGTGCTTCAGAATATGTCATATCAAGTGATCCCTTCTTTTACTCAAATTGTCACCTAAATTTGTTTCTTCGGAATTCGATTCGATACCTCTTTCCTAAGTACGAGGGTTGGAACTTTAATAGTGACAACTATTTATTTACGTATCGTACAAAGCAGATACGTGTTTCAAAGTTTTACTGACGTTCGGTGTAGCTACCAGCACTGTGTATAACCCGTTGCCAGCGATGTTGAAGTCGTAGGATACTCTTAGCAGTGCCAGTTATGTTGACAGTTCGAGTGGCGCGGTCTATTGTCCGACGAATTTGTAGCAGTTCTGATGCGAATGCTGTGAAGTGTTTCCTTCAGTTTAGAAATGGTTCAAATGGCTTTGAGCACTATGGGACTCAACATCTGAGGTCATCAGTCCCCTAGAAATTAGAACTACTTAAACCTAACTAACCTAAGGACATCACACACATACATGCCCGAGGCAGGATTCGAACCTGCGACCGTAGCAGCATCGCGGTTCCAGACTGAAGCGCCTAGAACTGCTCGGCCACACACGCCGGCTTTCAGTTTAGAAATCGAGTTGAACTGACGAGGGCCTAAGTCAGCGGAGGGCAGTAGGTGGTATATAGCACTTAGCAGCCCCATCAGTCAAACAAATCAGTAACAGCCTGCACTGTACGTGCTTGGGAATTGTCCTGTAAAATGATGGTCATCACTTCTGTCTCAATGCTGTTCATTTTTGTGACACCGCCTACGACCAGCTTAGAGATAGAAGTGATGACTCTTTGCGCAGGACCTGACCATCATTTTGCAGGACAATGCTCAAGCACGTACATTGCAAGCTGTAACTGATTTCTTTGAATGATGGGGCTGCATTTCTCTCCGAATTCTAGCTGGAAATCACAACAAAATCACGTCATTTCTCTTCGAATGTAAGCAAAAAATCAGACTCAAGTTACGCCATTTCTCTTCGAATGTGTGTTGGTATGAAAATAAAATGGACGAAAACGTTTTTTTAGCTATCTTTCCACGGCAACTAGAAACCAGTGTCGAGTGCTGAAATGATGGTCAGCCGCGCTATGGGCAACTAAGAGAAGCGATGCAGCTGTCTTCGGCTGCGCATGCTCTGATGTGACGTCATCGCTTCTGGCACTATAAATGCAACATTACTCACAGCACCAGGTCGCTACTTTTCTTTTAAAGTGCGAATAACATATTGTGCATATTCTTGAGGAGCAGTTGACGTAACGGCCCTGTGACAGTGATTATGTGTACTGCCTGGCAATTTGCCAGCTCGAGTCTGATTCCTGCTGCTATCATATTTTTTTCATGTTTTTTATTCATCGCAATATTAACGGTTAATTATAAAATTTAAATACACTGAAACAGTTCAGTTAATATATGTAAAATCAATATATTCAATTTAGTTACGATTCCCACCTTGTAAGCCTAAAGACTATTGATGGTAGTAAAAAAAACGAGTGTATGAGGAAATTTCATATGAATGTGATCTCTGTAGGTAATATACTAAAGAGGTCCTTTTCCAGGAGATCTCTGAAGGGAAAAGTGAGATTTAAAGAATTACATAGGTCTTCTCAAAACGTAAACCTAACAACTGGAGGGCGCGATTGAGGCTCATCCATCTATCTTATAAGATAAGTCATAGAGTCAGTATGGATTTGCACGTTTCTACATTTATCCACAACTCAAACTGTCCTTCCACGAGATCGCCTTCTTCCAGTCTTTCCATTCTTCTGTAAAAAACTCGTGTTAGTATACTGCAACTATGTCTTACTAAACAGAAATTTCTATAATATTCACACCTGTCAGCACTTGCCATGTTTCTAATTGCCATTATTATATTCTTTTTGGACCCTGGGAGTATTTCTCTTGTCTCATAATTACATCTTGCACAGCAGAGGGAATAGTTTCGTCTTAGGTAAGAGTCTCCAATTAAATTGCTTGTAAGTGTGTATTACCCACAAGCAGAAATTCCGTTCACAGATGGAGAAAGGAAAAAAAAACTGGTTCCAGTCTGTCGCAAAATAGTAACATATCAGCTGTCACTTTGCAAGCTGCCTGCGACTCATTCGTGAAAAATAATGCCCTCCATGGAACTGAAGTTTCGCAAGGTAGGTGTGCTCATTATAATCCCAGCCGCCAGTAACGAGTGGTTAGGGACTGGTGTTCTTGTACACACTCGCCACCTTCACGGAGCACTGTGTTCAGGCGGTCTATAGCATCCCCCTTGAAGCTGTAGCAGTTTGCATGCTGCAGCTGACCTGTAGCCTCATTGTCAGTAGAAATCCTTTGAGAGCATAACGGTAAATACTGGTCAACAATGTGCGCCATCGACTCTGGCTATTGTTGGCGGAACGACGTCGATGTCGAATCTGGTGCTGCAAACACAGTCTCTGTACAACATGGAACCAATGTTTAACTACTGGGGGACCTGTGGAGAAGTTTATATGTACCAAAGTTGCCAATCGTCATCCACAGCAATTCCAGCAGACTTTAATTGTTAGTTGTATCTGGGTGTAGGTAAAGTGCCCTGACGTCCCGATACGGCGGGGGCACTTCCGAATTTTTGGAGTCCAATCCCCTTTGTAACCGCTCTTTAGAGAGTCGTTATACAGAAACGAGTATTACATTAAATTCTGTTTTGGTTGGCAGGAGAGCCAACACCGTGTTACTAGAGGAGGCCGAAAGGCACGCGTTTTAGCTCACGCAGGCTGGCGTGAGGTCTGGAACAGGACAAGGAAATTAGAATTTAGAAAAACGGACGTAGCTGGTGGAATACTTAACTTTAATCCGTTAATGAAGAACGTCGGTCTTCACGGTACATGTTTCATAATATCAATAGCAACTGATAATGGCGCCTTGCTAGGTCGTAGCAAATGACGTAGCTGAAGGCTATGTTAAACTATCGTCTCGGCAAATAACAGTGTATTTTGTCAGTGAACCATCGCTAGCAAAGTCGGTTGTACAACTGGGGCGAGTGCTAGGAAGTCTCTCTAGACCTGCCGTGTGGCGGCGCTCGGTCTGCAATCACTGATAGTGGCGACACGCGGGTCCGACGTATACTACCGGACCGCGGCCGATTTAAAGGCTACTACCTAGCAAGTGTGGTGTCTGGCGGTGACACCACAAATTCTGTAATACGAAATGACCTAAGAGCCAAAAGTACCGGTAGTAGCATTTCGAAGTAATAGTTAGTTAAAATTTTACAAAGAGTAGATATTCGAAATAGAGTAACGCAAAGTAGTAAAAAGGGAATCCAAGGAAGACGTAACAGAACTGCGTTTTGTTTTGAATGTAACATATAAACAATGCGCAGCATTGTTAGGTCTCTTGCGATTTTGTTTTCAGTGGTGGCGAGTGTGTTCGCAGTTCTTCCGTGGTAGTTGCAATTTTGGTATTAGGGGCCTAATTAAATTGCATTCTTAGAACTGGATTAGACATTGGAGTGGTAGAGAATAGATTATTTTGGAAGAAATTCGGAGACGGAGTTAATTAAAGGTGATTGGGTGTACAAACATTGATATTCAAGTGAATGGTGATTGTACGTGTTAAACGAAAAGCTAGGATCGTATACTTATGGTTGTGAAGAGATTTATTGACAATACGGAAACTTTTATGTTGAATTAGGACTTTATTCGCTGTATGCGAATTATTAAAGAGTATTGAGACCGAAAATAGTTTGGACCTTATCACACTATTATCTTTGCCGCTCGTTGTGAAGGTGATCAAAAATGTTCAAATGTGTGTGAAATCTTATGGGACTTAACTGCTAAGGTCATCAGTCCCTAAGCTTACACACAACTTAAATTATCCTAAGGACAAACACACACACACACATGCCCGAGGAAGGACTCGAACCTCCGCCGGGACCAGCCGCTCAAGGTGATCCCCTAATAAACGAGAAATGAAAAATAGTGCCCGTTAAAAGACTAAACTTGTGCTGAACAGACATTGAAAGGATTCGAACACATAATTAACATCGAGTCGTGAGAACTGAGAAGCTTAGAAATTGTAAGGCCCAGAGACATATTTATAACTTATCGGATATTAATGGCAAAGGACAGTTTCGTGGGAAAGCGTATGTTTGGTGATAGGTACACGAAGGATTGTAGTACTGACTGACTGTTATCATACTGAAACAATATACACTAGGATCAACTCTCCATTCATTAATCCCCCAGTGCCATCTCTCATTAATTGAAGGGCTTAATTGTGTCAATAAAACAGAAATATACAAGACATTCCCAGTATTTACTAAATTCCATAGTCAGCTAGTACATAGACATTAACATCTGTGAACATTCAAGGGTTATTGAAGGAAGCTGATAAACCATTTTACAAACAGAATTAATAGGATTCAACGAATGCATATAAACTGCTAAACTAACTAAATCAGATTACTCAGGGAAACAAAGTAGTAAAATAGACTGGAACTCAATTCATATATTACTCCGGGGTAACAAAAAAATTGCAAAACTCTCTTTGGATCCGTCGTGGTTGAAAGTTTATGAAATCTCTCTGGAAAAACGCGATCAATTTTCAACTGCTAGTTCACACGACTAGATTCACAACGTGATTCAGAAATGTTTTATGCCCGACCCACACGGCAGGCAATGGTTCTTAACTAGACGGGGCAATATATACACAAACTTTTGAGATCAGTTCCGCTCCCGAGGGGGGGGGGGGGGGGGGGGATCGGAAGCGATATCTGTGCAGTCGCGACAACGGTGCGTGTGCGGGCATACCTTGTGCGCATCGTGTTCTGCCAGGACGCCTAATGTTCCAATATTTAGAAATCAAGTCAAATTCTCAGTCGTGAGACATATAACTTTTTATGTTTCTAGCACTGTAAAATGAAACTTCCTGGCAGATTAAAACCGTGTGCCCGACCGAGACTCGAACTCGGGACCTTTGCCTTTCGCGGGCAAGTGCTCTACCATCTGAGCTACCGAAGCACGACTCACGCCCGGTACTCACAGCTTTACTTCTGCCAGTATCTCGTCTCCTACCTTCCAAACTTTACAGAAGCTCTCTTGCGAACCTTGCAGAACTAGCACTCCTGAAAGAAAGGATATAGCGGAGACATGGCTTAGCCACAGCCTGGGGGATGTTGGTAGAGCACTTGCCCGCGAAAGGCAAAGGTCCCGAGTTCGAGTCTCGGTCGGGCACACGGTTTTAATCTGCCAGGAAGTTTCATATCAGCGCACTCTCCGCTGCAGAGTGAAAATCTCATTCTATCTACAGTTCATTTCAGTACAGTATCCCTAATCTAACATACCTTGATGCGCCGTATTATGAAAGGCGTTCACACGGCCCAATTGACGCGTTCGAGGACTTCAGTAATAACTGCACAGAAGTTGGTACTACTGAGATGGACCTGCTTAGCGGTAACACTAATGCTTTCATGTGTATTTATTTTGCGTGAATGTTGTAGGACGTACAGCATAATTAATACGCTTGTGGAAATGTTAGCTTCACTGGCCAGAGAAAACGGCTCGCAGTCTTATCTCTGACGATTGGCGGTAGCAGTGCAGTTCGCTCTGTGACTCGAGTGTGTTATGTCGTGCACCCTTGTAAGTATCGAGTTTCTATGAAGTGTGTTGTGTTCTCCGTACCGCTGTGTCGTCTATCATTCGCTATCATTACGTACCGAACTTCCATATTAGTGAATACACGTCACGCCGTATTTTCTCACTTTACTACGAGCCATTATTGCACTCTAGCGCTACGCATTTCGTGCGAACTGACTAATTTTCCTGCATCGATATTTTACGTACCACGTTACGACATAGAACATTGTGTGCAATCCATCAAACTGTGATCGAACCTGAAACATCGACACAACTGTGTAGTGTACCGACTGCCCAGTGCATCTATGGTGCTCCGCCCTCCATCAGCGGGCAACAGATGGCTCGTTTGGGCATGGAATATATAAACGACATGTTTGGTGCTCCGCAGCATCACACTGAACAGTCTCCAACGGATTTACATTCAATTTCGAAGTGTCGTTACAGTGCCGGACAGAGACACGCTATCCAACTAGTTAGCGTGCTCTTATCGACGCTACTGTTTCGACTGCGCCGCGTTCTGACAGTACACATTTTCACGTTCAGCCAGTTGGTTATTCCCCGCCCTCCTATCGTGGACAATCGACAGTGTGTAACTGACGCCGACAAAAATGGCAACCATCTTGCCTCGCCGCAACTTCTATTCGCCTCGCGACGGCAGGAAACCGAACTCATACGAACCGAACCGACTATCACCGAGCATGACTCCCTCGTCACCATGCAATCTGAGCTGGCCAAGGTATCACGACTTTGCCTGACCGCCGCTGAAGAAGCCGGCATCCCCTCCCTGTCGTGGCAGTTGCCCATTACGTCACGTCTTCGTCAGAAGGATACCGAGGCGACGCGACTCTTCCCCAGGCCCGGATCTATGAGGGGGAGAGAGGGAGGCCAAATCGGGGTATCTGTCCCGGGCGACAATTTCAGGAGGCGCCAAATTCAAATTCCTGAGGAAAAAAATCTTGTTTCACAAAGCGCCAAGCATCCAGCGCACCTTGGTCACTGGATTGATTATTCATATGATTTTGAAACTCATCACTGCTGGTTTTTGAACATTTTTCAACGCATTCGAAGTTGATTTCCGAATGAATCATAAGTTGATTTTTGAATGCGTGCATAGTGTATGTGATGTCTCTACCATGGGAATCCTCGTCGCATAAATAAATAAAAAACTTTCCTCCAAACAAAAGGGGACGGGGCTATACGAGCTGAGCCGAATAAACCCAAAGGGGTGAATGCCAATCACTGTTTGTTATGTGGTTGATTGGGTGTGCGGATGATCAACGTTGTTATAGTTATTAGTGAAATCCATAGATTTCAGACTACCAGAGTGGAAATAAACGGTTAACAGGAATAACAAGTAACGAAGATTACATATTATTTTGTCATTGTATCCAAGAAAATGAAATGTTGACAGAAAACTTGCCAGATCGTTACACTACAAAGGGCCAATTGTACAGTGTCCAGTTAGCAGCCGCTGAAGTTCTGTTCTTGGAATAGCGCGGAAAACGCGTTGTACGAACACCTAATAACACCTAACCGGAGAATAAGTGTGGGATAATTGAACCGGTGATTCTGGCAGGATTAGTGAAGTTAACTGGAGAATAAGTTTTGACAGTAACAGGTATAGTTACAGAATTAGTGAGGACAAGATTGTTAGAACGAGGAAGGAAAAGGAATGGGGACATCACGCAAATTATATGGAAGAATGTGACGATTCCAAATTTATATAAAAATTTCGTACTAATAAGACTACTTTTCGATCCCATGCTTGAGAAAATGGCGTATGAACAAAATGTGAAACTATTTCCTGACATAAGACTTTTTGCTTGTAGTAGACGTAATAGGCATATGGTATTGGTACTTTGTCAGTTATATTCTGTCACGTTATTTATGTAAATGAGGTACATAAAAATGGCCATTTGTGCCAAAACAGTCTCGATTATTTGGCGTGTGTTACAACTGCTGTGATATTAGAAATGCTTATTTAGATTTATCTATGAGACAGAAACAAAATGGCGTAATCTATTCGAGAAAGCATGCCAGTCTTGGGTACTATTCGTATTAACAGCTTTTTCAGTATTTGACAACGACATTTTGATTTTTCATACAGCAAAACGTTTGACAAACTTTGATGAGGTAATATAGTGTTTCACAGAAAAGAAAGCACAAGGGTGTAAAGCTGTAACAAGGTTAGAGAGGAAAAATATGCTAGGACCTAAGAACTGAAGAAATGCATACCGTCTTGCTTGTCTGTTGCGTTTACAGGTTTTATGTTTCTTATATTTAATTTTATATCACACAAAAGATAAAGTTATTAGCTAATAGGCAATAAAGAGTGCAATTTTTCTGAACATTTATTTTTCCCCAATCACAAATAATCCCACCCAGTATTAATTGTGAGTTTTTTAAGGGGGTAGGATGACAAACAGGCCAACTGGGAGCAGAAGAGGCACCCTAAGACATTTTAATTTCCACTGTCCTGAATATAGGTTTGATGGCCACTTCGAATAACATGTCCTTGAAGTATATTTACATATCAGTCTCTTCAGAAAGATGTGCATTGAAAACTGAACTTTTTTGAAAAATCGGTTTTTAAAAATTTTTACTTCCTATCTCGAGTGGGAGGCATGGGGACGCCACTATAAAGTTTTTGCGCCATTTCGGAAATACCGTAGATACGAGGTTGCTCGGCCCAATGACTGCCTTGCGAGAGGACGACACTTTCCTACAGCGGCTGTCGGACAACAAAATGACTTGTATCGCGGTGAACGCCAGTCTCCCGCCACGTGTCACACGACTATGCTGGTTCCACTAGCGTTTCGACTCTTTTGCAAGCACGTACTGATGCCCGTGCACACTTTGCTACCGTATCTCGCGACCCGCCCCACACCATGCACGCTAAATCGCAGATGTCACCCAATGTACCCACCTACCACATACGACAACACCCTCGGAGACGTCATATGCAGGTCTTGCACCGCCTGGAGAACAATTTTACTGCACTGAACAAAACGTGCCCGTAGCATACCTCAGCTCCACCGACATCTAGTGGGCAACTTGATACACTACTGGCCATTAAAATTGCTACACCAAGAAGAAATGCAGATGATAAACGGGTATTCATTGGACAAATATATTATACTAGAACTGACATGTGATTACATTTTCACGCAATTTGGGTGCATAGATCCTGAGAAATCAGTACCCAGAACAACCACCTCTGGCCGTTATAACGGCCTTGATACGCCTGGGCATTGAGTCAAACAGAGCTTGGATGGCGTGTACAGGTACAGCTGCCCATGCAGCTTCAACACGATACCACAGTTCATCACGAGTAGTGACTGACGTATTGTGACGAGCCAGTTGCACGGCCACCATTGACCAGACGTTTTCAATTGGTGAGAGATCTGGAGAATGTGCTGGCCAGGGCAGCAGTCGAACATTTTCTGTATCCAGAAAGGCTCGTACAGGACCTGCAACATGCAGTCGCGCATTATCCTGGCGAAATGTAGGGTTTCCCAGGGATCGAATGAAGGGTAGAGCCACGAGTCGTAACACATCTCAAATCTAACGTCCACTGTTCAAAGTGCCGTCAATGCGAACACGAGGTGACCTAGACGTGTAACCAATGCCACCCCATATCATCACGCCGGGTGATACACCTGTATGGCGATGAAAAATACACGCTTCTAATGTGCGGTCACCGCGATGTCGCCAAACACGGATGCAACCACCATGATGCTGCAAACAGAATCTGGATTCATCCGAAAAAATGACGTTTTGCCATTCGTGCACCCAGGTTCGTAGCTGAGTACACCATCGCAGGCGCTCCTGTCTGTGATGCAGCGTCAAGGGTAACCGCAGACATGGTCTCCAAGCTGATAGTCCATGCTGCTGCAGAAGTCGTCGAACTGTTCGTGCAGATGGTTGTTGTCTTGCAAACGTCCCCATGTGTTGACACAGGGATCGAGACGTGGCTGCACGATCCGTTACAGTCATGCGGATAAGATGCCTGTCATCTCGACTGCTAGTGATATGAGACCGTTGGGATCCAGCACGGCGTTCCATATTACCGTCCTCAACCCACCGATTCCAAATTCTGCTAACAGTCATTGGATCTCGACCAACGCGAGCGGCAATGTCGCGATACGATAAACCGCAATTGCGATGGGCTACAATCCGACCTTTATCAAAGTCGGAAACGTGATGGTACGCATTTCTCCCCCTTACACGAGGCATCACAACAACGTTTCACGAGGCAACGCCGGTCAACTGCTGTTTGTATATGAGAAATCGGTTGGAAACTTCCTCATGTCAGCACGTTGTAGGTGTCGCCACCGGCGCCAACCTTGTGTGAATGCTCTGAAAAGCTAATCATTTGCCGTCGCACGGACGCCAAAATGGAAAATATTGAAATAAACGATATCGGAATTGAAAAACAACTGTTATCACTTAGTAGCGGAAAAGCATCCGGACCAGACGAGATACCCGTAAGATTCTACAGTGATTATGCTAAAGAACTTGCCCCCTTTCTATCAGCAATTTATCGTAGATCTCTGGAAGAACGTAAAGTACCTAGCGACTGGAAGAAAGCGCAGGTCGTTCCCATTTTCAAGAAGGGTCATAAATCAGATGCGAATAATTATAGGCCTATTTCGCTTACGTCAATCTGTTGTAGAATAATGGAACATGTTTTATGTTCTCGTATTATGACGTTCTTAGATAATACAAATCTCCTTCATCATAAGCAACATGGATTCCGCAAACAGAGATCATGTGAAACTCAGCTCGCCCTATTTGTCCAAGAAATTCACAGTGCCGTAGACACTGGCGAGCAGATTGATGCCGTATTCCTGGACTTCAGGAAGGCATTTGATACGGTTCCGCACTTACGTTTAGTGAAAAAAATACGAGCTTACGGAATATCGGACCAGGTTTGTGATTGGATTCAGGATTTCCTAGAAGAAAGAACACAACATGTCATTCTTAACGGTTCAAAATCTGCAGATGTAGAGGTAATTTCGGGAGTACCGCAAGGAAGCGTGATAGGACCTTTATTGTTTACAATATACATAAATGACTTAGTTGACAACATCGGTAGCTCCGTGAGGCTATTTGCAGATGACACGGTTGTCTACAAGAAAGTAGCAACATCAGAAGACTCGTACGTACTCCAGGAAGACCTGCAGAGGATTAATGAATGGTGCGACAGCTGGCAGCTTTCCCTAAACGTAGATAAATGTAATATAATGCGCATACATAGGGGCAGAAATCCATTCCAGTACGATTATGCTATAGGTGGTAAATCATTGGAAGCGGTAACGACCGTAAAATACTTAGGAGTTACTATCCGGAGCGATCTGAAGTGGAATGATCACATAAAACAAATAGTGGGAAAAGCAGGCGCCAGGTTGAGATTCATAGGAAGAATTCTAAGAAAATGTGACTCATCGACGAAAGAAGTAGCTTACAAAACGCTTGTTCGTCCGATTCTTGAGTATTGCTCATCAGTATGGGACCCTTACCAGGTTGGATTAATAGAAGAGATAGACATGATCCAGCGAAAAGCAGCGCGATTCGTCATGGGGACATTTAGTCAGCGCGAGAGCGTTACGGAGATGCTGAACAAGCTCCAGTGGCGGACACTTCAAGAAAGGCGTTACGCAATACGGAGAGGTTTATTATCGAAATTACGAGAGAGCACATTCCGGGAAGAGATGGGCAACATATTACTACCGCCCACATATATCTCGCGTAATGATCACAACGAAAAGATCCGAGAAATTAGAGCAAATACGGAGACTTACAAGCAGTCGTTCTTCCCACGCACAATTCGTGAATGGAACAGGGAAGGGGGGATCAGATAGTGGTACAATAAGTACCCTCCGCCACACACCGTAAGGTGGCTCGCGGAGTATAGATGTAGATGTAGATGTAGATGTAGATCACAGCATCTTCTTCCTGTCGGTCAAATTTCGCGTCTGTAGCACGTCATCTTCGTGGTGTAGCAATTTTAATGCCCGGTAGTGTACATACAACAAACTGTCTGCACAACATCGTTCCCTCCTGAACGACTGCAACAGCTGTTTTACCAAGTCGTGGCATACAATCTGTTGGTTTCAATCAGCCCTCTCTCGCAACTGATGCCAACTACGCTGAAGGGCACGCCATCCCCCACCTGTGTCACAGTCATGACTTCTCAATCCGTTGGTTCATACCCTACGAGCTCTGTGAGAAACAGTCCATGAGTCCATGGCCGGGGGACACATCTTCCCCATTTCCTCCTCCCACGCTCACCCCTGTGGGCTGCACCACCCACGCAGCTGCCCATTTCTGTGACTATCATCTCTACACCCTCGCACCAGACCACCCTTTCGGTCATCGCCTCCATACTATGCCAGAGAAAATGACTTGCAGTCTGCTGTCTTATCTCTGACCGTTGACAGTAGCAGTGCCATTCACTCTGTGATTTGAGTGTGTTACGTCGTGCATCCTTGTATGTACTGAGTTTCTATGAAATAAAATGTGTTGTGTACTCCGTACCACTGTGTCGTCTATCATTCACTATCACTGTGTACCGGAGTTCCACTAGTTCTTTATTCACTCTGTAACCAACTCCGCAATGCCCAAATGGTACTGTATTTGCATTTGGGAACTTTAGGAGAGGAAAGTAACGTATTTATAATCCAATGTCATAAACAATGTGACATAACTCTGTTTTTACTCTTGGAAGCTGCCTGTGTGATACGACCACAGAAAGTAATTTCAATGATAGAGATGTACCATTCTGGAGGGACAATGCCAACATAAAGTTTGGAGGACAGTCTCGACCAGGGACAACAATATTTCGCACAAATTAAAGGGCTGATTTCGATATGACATCTTTGGCGTAGGATATGCAGCGAACCAGTGCCTAATGGTATAAAGAGAGCTGCAGATTGTTCACCAGTTGACGTAGAGTGGATCTTACAGAAGATTTATTATTGCTTCAACATGTATTTTGTCTGTGTGGAAAATCTAAAAGAATTCTGTACCTTTTTAGAGATAGAGTACAAACAATTGCTTGCTCAAGAAAGGAAATAGGAGTAACCCATTGAATTACAGACCCATATCACTGACCTCAATTTGCAGTAGGATTTTGGAGCATATACTGTACTCGAACATTATGAATCACCTTGAAGAAAATGACTTATTGATACATAACCAACACGGATTCAGAAAATGTCGTTCTTGTGCAACTCAGCTAGCTCTTTATTCCCATGAAGTAATGAGTGCTGTCGACAAGGGATCGCAGATCGATTCCATATTCCTAGATTTCCAGAAGGCTTTCGATACCCTTCCTCACAAGCGATTATTAATCAAATTGCGTGCATATGGAGTATCGTCTCAGTTGTGTGACTGGATTCGTGATTTCCTCCCAGAGAGGTCATAGTTCGTAGTGATAGACGGTAAATCATCAAGCAGAACAGAAGTAATATCTGACGTTCCGCAAGGTAGTGTCATAGGCCCTCTGCTGTTCCTGATTTACATAAATGATCTAGGTGATAATCTGAGCAGCCCCCTTAGATTGTTTGCAGATGACGCTGTAATTTACCGTCTAGTAAAATGATCAGACGATCAATTCCAATTACAAAATGATCTAAAGAGAATTTCTGTATGATGCGAAAAGTGGCAATTGGCACTAAACAAAGAAAAGTGCGTGGTCATCCACATGGGTACTAAAAGAAATCCGATAAATTTTGGGTATACAATAAATCGCACAAATCTAAGAGTTGTCAATTCGACTAAATACCTAGGAATTACAATTACGAGCTACTTAAATTGAAAAGACCACATAGATAATATTGTGGGGAAGGTGAAACAAAGACTGCGCTTTGTTGGTAGAACACATAGAAGATACGACAAACCCACTAAAGAAACAGCGTACATTACACTTGTCCGTCCTCTGCTGCGTATTGCTGAGCGGTATGGGATCCTTACCAGGTAGGATTGACGGCAGACATCGAAAAAGTGCAAAGAAATGCGGCTCGTTTCGTGTTATCGCGCAATAGGGGTGAGAGTGTCACTGATATGATACGCGAGTTGTGGTGGCAGTCACTGAAACAAAGGCTGTTTTAAGAACGTAGGCTTCCGCGGCCGGTGTCATAGTGATTAAAATTCTTCTGGGTATTATGCCGCGTCATTGCTAAAAACTAACAACAATAATAAACGAAAATCGACGTTTCCATCGAATTGCAACGGCCTTCCTCAGGGCATGACTGGTTTTGCATGGGGATAGTTGCTTAGGCCTGTATTTATTAGACTATCGATGTCTGACGTCACTGTTGTAAAACTTTTAATTGGCCCTCTAATATGATTGGCTAGTCATGACGTAAGGGAAGATGGAAGGAAAGAGGCTATTCGTGGATGTCCACGTCGTCAACGATTGGTAGCTGTCCTCCAATCAGCGTTCGGCTTCTGGTCGGCAAGTTTTCCTCCTGGTGTGCGCGGATGTGGAGTGACAGTTGCTCTACAGCTGTTTGTGTAGATACGTCCGTGTCCCGTGTAGCTTCTGCCTCGCGACCGCTCGCGGCCCGTTGGACTGGGATGGCCGGCAGCCAGGACGCCGGGAGTTTGTAGCCATCTTCTCTGTTTATCTTGTCAGGTTGCTTAATAATTTCGATCGCCTCCCATATTTTGCGTTCTCGCATCCACGATTGTTTCGCCAGTACTCGGGCTTCCTGGAACCTGATAGGTTGTCCACAGTCACGGTGGTGTTCCGCTATCGCCTATTTATTATGTTGTAATCGTACAAAGCGTTCGTGTTCTGCTACTAGTAAGCTGTTTTCTTTGCGGCAAGATCTATTTACCAAATTTCAATCATCAACTTTCTCTTCCATATGCGAAAATATTTCGTTGATACCCACCTACGTAGGGAGAAATGATGATCATAATAAAATAAGAGAAATCAGAGCTCGAACGGAAAGATTTAGGTGTTCCTTTTTCCCACGCGCCAATGGTCGAGAAGTAGTACGAAATGAAACTTCCTGGCAGATTAAAACCTTGTGCCGAACCGAGACTCGAACTCGGGACCTTTGCCTTTCGCGGGCAAGTGCTCTACCATCTGAGCTACCCAAGCACTTGCCCGCGAAAGGCAAAGGTCCCGAGTTCGCGTCTCGGTCCGGCACACAGTTTTAATCTGCTAGTAAGTTCATGTAAGCGCACACTCCGCTGCAGAGCGAAAATCTCATTCAGTATAAAAATGGTTCGATGAACCCTCTGCCGGCCCGCATCTCGTGGTCGTGCGGTAGCGTTCTCGCTTCCCACGCCCGGGTTCCCGGGTTCGATTCCCGGCGGGGTCAGGGATTTTCTCTGCCTCGTGATGGCTGGGTGTTGTGTGATGTCCTTAGGTTAGTTAGGTTTAAGTAGTTCTAAGTTCCAGGGGACTGATGACCATAGATGTTAAGTCCCATAGTGCTCAGAGCCATTTGAACCATTTTTGAACCCTCTGCCAGGCACTTAAGTGTGAATTGTAGAGTAACCATGTAGATGTAGATACAGCAATACTATGTGCTTGGCCTTGATGCCAGCCATTGAGAAAGTTTTGCAGCTCTGTGGATCAGTAAAATCATATTTTTTGAGTGAAGAAACATTCCTAACAATATTAAAGACTTTTTGAAAATCCAATTTCTGAAGTCTTTCTTATGTTTCTACATAATCAGGCATCAACTTTTCACGCAGCAGTATTGAGTGTTGATGGACATTATGTTACAGTTGTAGAGATTGGAGAAGCAACTTGTGATTCAAGAACGAATATGACAGAAAAATGCAAAACTAGATACATGTCACAGGTGGCCGAGGTTAGCAAGCAGAACAGGCGTGGGTCATCACGGTCAGCTAGGAGCTCAAGTAGCCCTGACCGTTCAGAAACAGGATGGTGGGTTTCTCAGGGGCTGCAGCGTGCACACTGGGTGACTACACCTAGCGCCAGTATGGAGGCTACTAATGGGTGAAATTCCAAGATGAATGTAATACTACTGCGAAAAATACGTAACCTACCATACAAACTAAATACCCAGAGAAATTGCGACGATGAGACAAGCTCATCGAAACTTTATGAACAGTTTTAGACCTTATACAGTGTGATTCAAAGAAACGAGAAATTTTGAAAGTTGCGTTGGTAGCCAAGGGAGATTAGTATCACTGAATAACGCGCGGCAGCCTGTCAACGACACCTTGCCATTTACACTCCTGGAAATTGAAATAAGAACACCGTGAATTCATTGTCCCAGGAAGGGGAAACTTTATTGACGCATTCCTGGGGTCAGATACATCACATGATCACACTGACAGAACCACAGGCACATAGGCACAGGCAACAGAGCATGCACAATGTCGGCACTAGTACAGTGTATATCCACCTTTCGCAGCAATGCAGGCTGCTATTCTCCCATGGAGACGATCGTAGAGATGCTGGATGTAGTCCTGTGGAACGGCTTGCCATGCCATTTCCACCTGGCGCCTCAGTTGGACCAGCGTTCGTGCTGGACGTGCAGACCGCTTGAGACGACGCTTCATCCAGTCCCAAACATGCTCAATGGGGGACAGATCCGGAGATCTTGCTGGCCAGGGTAGTTGATTTACACCTTCTAGAGCACGTTGGGTGGCACGGGATACATGCGGACGTGCATTGTCCTGTTGGAACAGCAAGTTCCCTTGCCGGTCTAGGAATGGTAGAACGATGGGTTCGATGACGGTTTGGATGTACCGTGCACTATTCAGTGTCCCCTCGACGATCACCAGTGGTGTACGGCCAGTGTAGGAGATCGCTCCCCACACCATGATGCCGGGTGTTGGCCCTGTGTGCCTCGGTCGTATGCAGTCCTGATTGTGGCGCTCACCTGCACGGCGCCAAACACGCATACGACCATCATTGGCACCAAGGCAGAAGCGAATCTCATCGCTGAAGACGACACGTCTCCATTCGTCCCTCCATTCACGCCTGTCGCGACACCACTGGAGGCGGGCTGCACGATGTTGGGGCGTGAGCGGAAGACGGCCTAACGGTGTGCGGGACCGTAGCCCAGCTTCATGGAGACGGTTGCGAATGGTCCTCGCCGATACCCCAGGAGCAACAGTGTCCCTAATTTGCTGGGAAGTAGCGGTGCGGTCCCCTACGGCACTGCGTAGGATCCTACGGTCTTGGCGTGCATCCGTGCGTCGCTGCGGTCCGGTCCCAGGTCGACGGGCACGTGCATCTTCCGCCGACCACTGGCGACAACATCGATGTACTGTGGAGACCTCACGCCCCACGTGTTGAGCAATTCGGCGGTACGTCCACCCGGCCTCCCGCATGCCCACTATACGCCCTCGCTCAAAGTCCGTCAACTGCACATACGGTTCACGTCCACGCTGTCGCGGCATGCTACCAGTGTTAAAGACTGCGATGGAGCTCCGTATGCCACGGCAAACTGGCTGACACTGACGGCGGCGGTGCACAAATGCTGCGCAGCTAGCGCCATTCGACGGCCAACACCGCGGTTCCTGGTGTGTCCGCTGTGCCGTGCGTGTGATCATTGCTTGTACAGCCCTCTCGCAGTGTCCGGAGCAAGTATGGTGGGTCTGACACACCGGTGTCAATGTGTTCTTTTTTCCATTTCCAGGAGTGTATTTATCATGGGCGCTTGTAGTGGTCTGCAAAGTTCATTTGCAATAAAAGTGTTTTACAAGAACAATGACAGTGAGGAGGGGGCACGTAGAAAATTCCTCCGTCGATTTAATTTAGGACGCCACGATCGTGTTCCATGAGCACATGCCATCAAGACATAAATAGGTAATTTCGAGGAAACTGATTCGTAAATGAAAAAGAAACCTACAGTCCGTGTGCGAATCATTGGTACACCAGACAGTATGCAAGCTGTTCGGGATGCTGTCATAATAAGTCCATGTCAGTCAATCCATAGTCGCTCAGTATCTTCACTGTTGCGCAGTTCAAGTGTTCAAAGAATATTAGTGCAGCAATTTCAGTGCCATCCATACATATTGTAGATCGCCCAGGAAGTGAAATTCAACATCATGTTATGCAATGAAAATTCTGTGAAATAATGCTTTAAGAGATAAACGTGGACCAGAAGTTTACTAACAAACTGCGGATGTCACACGAAGCCCATCTCCTCCTCAGTGGATTTGTTAAAAAAAAAATGGCTCTGAGCACTATGGGACTCAACTGCTGTGGTTATCAGTCCCCTAGAACTTAGAACTACTTAAACCGAACTAACCTAAGGACATCACACACATCCATGCCCGAGGCAGGATTCGAACCTGCGACCGTAGCAGTCGCACGGTTCCGGACTGTGCGCCTAGAACCGCGAGACCACCGCGGCCGGCAGTGGATTTGTTAACAAACAAGATTTTACATATTGGGCACAAGACAACCCTATGGAGTTACACCAGCGTCCATTGCACAGCAACAAAGTTGGACGTGGTGAGTTGATGTTAGTGAGGAATGCCTCCGTGTAATAGGGCTGCGAGAAGCTGGATGTTCCTTCTATGTGTCTCCACATGACTGCTGGCAGCGGTGGTCAAGAGAATGTGCGATCGCAAGAAGACCAGGCTCCAGACAGCCATGTGGCACTATCGAGAGGGAAGACAACCGTGTTCGGCGTATGGCTCTGGCGCATCGTACTGGATCTGCAGTAGCAATTTGAGTAACAGTTTGCACCACAGTGACACAACGAACTTTTAAAAATCGCTTACTTCATGGACAGCTCCGATCCAGACGCACTACAGCGTCCATTCCACTGACCCCAACCCACTGCTATTTGCGACTTCAGTAGGTCAAGCGAGAGGTCATTGGAGGGCAGGGTGGAGGCCTGTTGTACTTTGAGATGAAAGCTGGTACTTCCTTCGTACTAGTGACTGCCGTGTGTTGTCTAAAAGGAGGCTAGTTGAAGGCCTGCAAGCAACCTGTATTGTGTTAGAGACACTGAACCTACACCTGGAGCTATGATCTGGGTTGAGATTTCGTACGACTGGTCCCGGCGGAGGTTCGAGTCCTCCCTCGGGCATGGGTGTGTGTGTTTGTCCTTAGGATAATTTAGGTTAAGTAGTGTGTAAGCTTAGGGACTGATGACCTTAGCAGTTAAGTCCCATAAGATTTCACACACATTTCAACATCTGTTTTGAGATTTCGTATTGCAGCAGGAGCACTCTCGTGCCTATCCCACGGACCCTGACTGCAAATCAGTACGTCAATCTGATGATTCGATATGTTGTGCTTGCATCCATGAACAGTATTCCAGTGGGTGTTTTCCAACAGGATAACGCTCGCCCACATACCGCTGTTGTCAACCAACATGCTCTACAGAATGCCGACATGTTGCCTTGGACTGCTCTATCATCAGATCTGCCTCCAATATAGCACATATGGGACGTCATCGGAAGATAGCTCCAGCGTCATCCACAAACAGCATTAACCGTCCCCATATTGACTCACCAAATGCAACAGGCAAGGAACTCCATCCCACAAGCTAACATACATCATGCAACATTTTGGTTATTAAGATACCAGCATTGCACATTTGCAATGGCTTACATCGCGATTACATTATCCGGTGATCTTGTAATGTTAATCATATGAATATGCTACTTAGACAAATATATTCCCGAAATTTCATTGCTCTACATGAATTATTTTTTGGTGTTGTGATTTTTTTGTATCAGTGTATATTTCCGTGACGTCATTGACTACCTTGTCTCACGGTAGGATAAATGTGTTAACAGTTATGGTGATTTCCTTTGAAATAATAAATAGCTTACTTTTCTTCCGTCTATTTGGTTTTCTGTTGACTGCCCCTTATATGTGACCTTTCCAGTAGTTAGTGTGCTGCATAGTCTGATATCAATTATGCTAAATCTGTATACCCTCCTAATCTGGTTTTTACGTGCCTAGTGTTATTGCTAATATTTACCAACAATGTTGCCATATTTCCACTTATAAGCTGTCTTTCTGTCTTTTTGACTGATGTGAAGGTTTTTGACATTGGTAGTAAATATTTATCAAATTGCAACGAAAGACTGACACTATTACTACATTTCCTATGGCTATGTCAGGTTTAAACAAGAAGAGAATAGAAGCTTTCGAAATGTGGTGCTACACAAGAATGCTGAAGATTAGATGGGTAGATCACATAACTAATGAGGAGGTATTGAATATAATTGGGGAGAAGAGGAGTTTGTGGCACAACTTGACTAGAAGAAGGGATCGGTTGGTAGGACATGTTCTGAGGCATCAAGGGATCACCAATTTAGTACTCGAGGGCAGCGTGGAGGGTAAAAATCGTAGAGCGAGACCAAGAGATGAATACACTAAGCAGATTCAGAAGGATGTAGGCTGCAGTAGGTACTGGGAGATGAAGAAGCTTGCACAGGATAGAGTAGCATGGAGAGCTGCATCAAACCAGTCTCAGGACTGAAGACCACAACAACATGTCAGTTTTAAGACCTCGATCTCATGATTACAGCATATGTAAGGTTTAAATATGCCGAGGAAGATTGTGACGTGCTCGGCTGATATGGAACCTCACACCGGATAAATATTGCAGCATTATTCCCTTTTTACATCTGTCAGATATCTGATTCCCTGAATCCATTATCGCGTGATTAGGACTGTTCAGTTTATGTAATACCGAAATCCGGATTGAACTAGCAATGACGTGTTCACAACCTGGCGTGACTTCGGCAAATTTCATGTCTCGCAATATACTCACATAACAGTAAAAAAGTGGAACAGCAGTGTAAGCTACAATAATGATCACGCACTACTTACAATTCGACAATAGACTGTAATAATCCCCATCATAAAACCAAGGAAATAACTAGTTTCCGGTGTTCGAGGCCATAATTCATGAAAGCCAGACAAGAAAACATTGATGCGGCGAAGTGAACTACGCGGAGTTCTGTAAATGGAGATGTACTAGCATCAACATAAAAAGAAAACACGAGGTGATAGTGAAGAAAAGTGGCCTCCATTTCGAGGTCGACAACACTCGTTATGCTATTGCGCCCAAGGCAGAGGTTTACTTTTCGAAACAATACGCATTGCTAGCATTTAAACGATGAGGGGACGAGAGAAGGTAATGTTAAGTTCGTGAAAGTGCATCATCGACCTGAATTACTTTTTAATCCTTTCCAGCAGTGTCTCACAAACTGTTTATGGCGATCTATCCGTCGGATGGAATGTTCGGCTGCCGCCTTGGTTCTGTTGTTGAATATTAGTAGACTACTTGCCAGCACTGGATTTCACTTTTTTTTTTCATTCCATACTCATCCTTAACAACACAACCACAACAACACGACGTATGTCCAAAAATAATAGGAATTTTGTACTTTTGCATTTTGTTTTCGAACAAGCAATGTCGTTTAGTGGGAAAAAATACGAGTTTCGGACCAGATTTGCGACTGGATTCAAGACTTCGTTGCAGGCAGAACTCAACACGTCGCACTTAACCGAACAAAATCGACTGATGTGAAGGTAATTTCCGAAGTGCCCCAAGAAAGTGTGATAAACCGTTACTGTTTACAATGTATATAAATGATCTAGTAAAAAGTATCGAAAGATCTTTAAGACGGTTCGCAGAGGAAAGACAGAAGACAGTGTCGATTTGCAGAATGATATGCAGAAGACGAATGAATGGGGCAGGCTCTGGCAGTTGAAACTGAAGGTAAGAAAATGAACATATTGCGCAAACACAGGAAAAGAAATCAACAACAGTACAACAGCACAACTGATGACAAGTTGCTGAAAACAGTGCTTGCCGTAACTAGGAGTAGCTATCCAGAGCGACCTTGAGTGGAATGACCACATAAAACAAATAATAGGGAAAGCAAAGGGGAAAGAAAACGCCAAAATGAGATTCATAGAAAGAATTTTAACGAAATGTAACTGATCCAAGAAGGAAGAAGCCTACAAGGCGCTTGTTCGATCGCTTGTTGAGTACTGTTCATCAGTCGGGGGCCTTTACCAGGTGGAACTGACAGAAGAGATAGAGACGTTCCAACGAAGAGCCGCACGTTTCGTCACGGGTTCGTATAGTCGACTCGGGAGCGTTACAGAGATGCTCAACAAAGTCCATTGGCAGACGTTACTAGAGAGGCTTTGTGTGTCACCGGGAGGTTCACTATTGAAATTTCAATTAAGCACTTTCCTGGAAGAGTCGGATAACATACACTCCTGGAAATGGAAAAAAGAACACATTGACACCGGTGTGTCAGACCCACCATACTTGCTCCGGACACTGCGAGAGGGCTTTACAAGCAATGATCACACGCACGGCACAGCGGACACACCAGGAACCGCGGTGTTGGCCGTCGAATGGCGCTAGCTGCGCAGCATTTGTGCACCGCCGCCGTCAGTGTCAGCCAGTTTGCCGTGGCATACGGAGCTCCATCGCAGTCTTTAACACTGGTAGCATGCAGCGACAGCGTGGACGTGAACCGTATGTGCAGTTGACGGACTGTGAGCAAGGGCGTATAGTGGGCATGCGGGAGGCCGGGTGGACGTACCGCCGAATTGCTCAACACGTGGGGCGTGAGGTCTCCACAGTACACCGATGTTGTCGCCAGTGGTCGGCGGAAGGTGCACGTGCCCGTCGACCTTGGACCGGACCGCAGCGACGCACGGATGCACGCCAAGACCGTAGGATCCTACGCAGTGCCGTAGGGGACCGCACCGCCACTTCCCAGCAAATTAGGGACGCTGTTGCTCCTGGGGTATCGGCGAGGACTATTCGCAACCGTCTCCATGAAGCTTGGCTACAGTCCCGCACACCGTTAGGCCGTCTTCCGCTCACGCCCCAACATCGTGCAGCCCGCCTCCAGTGGTGTCGCGACAGGCGTGAATGGAGGGACGAATGGAGACGTGTCGTCTTCAGCGATGAGAGTCGCTTCTGCCTTGGTGCCAATGATGGTCGTATGCGTGTTTGGCGCCGTGAAGGTGAGCGCCACAATCAGGACTGCATACGACCGAGGCACACAGGGCCAACACCCAGCATCATGCGATCTCCTACACTGGCCGTACACCACTGGTGATCGTCGAGGGGACACTGAATAGTGCACGGTACATCCAAACCGTCATCGAACCCATCGTTCTACCATTCCTAGACCGGCAAGGGAACTTGCTGTTCCAACAGGACAATGCACGTCCGCATGTATCCCGTGCCACCCAACGTGCTCTAGAAGGTGTAAGTCAACTACCCTGGCCAGCAAGATCTCCGGATCTGTCCCCCATTGAGCATGTTTGGGACTGGATGAAGCGTCGTCTCACGCGGTCTGCACGTCCAGCACGAACGCTGGTCCAACTGAGGCGCCAGGTGGAAATGGCATGGCAAGCCGTTCCACAGGACTACATCCAGCATCTCTACGATCGTCTCCATGGGAGAATAGCAGCCTGCATTGCTGCGAAAGGTGGATATACACTGTACTAGTGCCGACATTGTGCATGCTCTGTTGCCTGTGTCTATGTGCCTGTGGTTCTGTCAGTGTGATCATGTGATGTATCTGACCCCAGGAATGTGTCAATAAAGTTTCCCCTTTCTGGGACAATGAATTCACGGTGTTCTTATTTCAATTTCCAGGAGTGTATTACACCCTTCCACATACATCTCGTGAAATGACCACGACGAGAAAATCCGTTAGGTGGCTTGTGGAGTATGATGTAATGATGCCGGTGTAGACGAACAATATTAGCGGCAAATGGGAGTTGCTCCGGAGTCGCTATATGAAGTCAATGACGATCCAGAACCACCGAAACGAATCATAACAGATGATGAAACATGGATTTACAGATACGATGTCGAAACTAAGGCTCAAACGCTGCAGTGGAAGCAGTCTGTATCGCTGATACCGAATGAGCTGGAAGAATGGGGTCAGATGTGAAGGTTATCCCCAATATGTTCTTCGATTTTAACAGCATAGTGCACTTTGAGCTCTTGACACAACATCGAACAATCAGAAAGAGTACTTCTTAACAAGTTCAACGCCTTCTCCGCAAGGAAATCCGAATTATACGCTCGGATTTGTGTCTGTATAGTTTATGGCTTTTGCATCACGGCAGTGTACCTGCTCAGACTTCGTTGTTTCTTCACGAATTTTTGGCCAAAAAATAGAATAACAGACTGCGTTAGCTAAAGACCATCATTTTCAAATTAAAACACATTACTAGCTACTCTTTTGTCAGAATTCATGTCTTAAGAGTGAGTATAAAACCTGATCTTCACGTAACGTTTTGTCGTCTGTCTTTCATGATCTTGCCAGATTTGTCAAATAAAAGGTTACATTTGGATGGGAATTTGACAGTCTTGCATGAACTAAATGCAGTTTGACAAAGTCGCAAAACGTGGAACGCCTGAAGGTAAATACCGTGCAACAATAGTCGGAAGGGTCCAAGACAGAGGAGGGAACATTATGGTTCAAAATGGCTCTGAGCACTATGGGACTCAACTGCTGAGGTCATAAGTCCCCTAGAACTTAGAACTACTTAAATCTAACTAACCTAAGGACAACACACACATCCATGCCCGAGGCAGGATTCGAACCTGCGACCGTAGCGGTCGCGCGGTTCCAGACTGTAGTGCCATAACCGCTCGGCCACCAGCGGCCGGCAGGGAACATTATGGTCTGGGGAATATTTCCGTGGCATTCCATGGGTGTACGTGTCATTTTTGAAAGCACTATGGATCAACATTAAGTATGCATCAATCCTTAGGGACGAGTCCACACGTGCATCAGCTCGTACATTGGCTTGAACGGCACTGTGTTTTACTTGGCAAGTTTGAAAGAGTAGTTGACCATACTCTGGATAGAACCTACCTAGTACGACAGTTCATGACGGGAGGGACTCTGAATGGTATGCAGTTGCTGCAAAGACACTTCTAAAGAAACAGTGACTTCCGTACAACAGATGTAAAACAAAGGACAGTGCCATAGATAGAGAGGTGTGGAATGAAACGCATTTGACTGTCAAGAAGGCAATGGGTGATTGCTTCAATGACTGCCTCAACAGGACTTACCGAAAGCTCTCTCACAAAGCCCAAATAAATTCTGGTCATATTTATACGCTACCAGCAGCAGCAAAATTCCAGTCCATACACCCATGGAAGATAAGGGAACTGAAACTGAGGGTAGAAAAGCCAAAGCAGAAGTACTGAACTACATTTTCAAATATTCCGTTACTAAGGAAGATATAGACAAAATTCCTTAGTTTACTTCTCTCACAACTGCCAAAATGAATGGTATAGATATTAGTGACAGTGGCATTGAAAACAGCTAAAATCATTAAAATTAAACAAGGCTCCAGGACCCGATGAGATCCCTGTCAGAGTCTATACAGCATTTTCAGCTGAGCTGGCTCCCGTTTTAACCATAATATAAACTGTAGGTCTCTTAAACAAAAAACTGTGGTCAGCGATAAGAAGATATCACAGGTCACATACGTCTATAAGTAGGGCGCCAGAAGTGATCCGACATATTACTATTCTATCCCATTGACATATCTGTTATAGAATCCTAGAACATATCCTGAGCTCAAACATAGTGAGGTAGCCCGAACAGAATAATCTCGTCCGTGCTAAACACCGTGGATTCCGAAAACATTAATCATGCGAAACCAAACTTCAGCTTTTCTCGCGCGAGTCAAGGGAATCAGGTGGATGCAGTATTGACTTCCGAAAAGCATTTAATTCGGTACCTCACCAATTTTTATTAACAAAGGTGCAGTTACATGTGTACGAAACAAAATTTGTGACTGGGTTGACGAGTTCTTGGTGAGGAGGACCCGACATGTCATCTTGGACGGAAATCATCGACCGGGATACAAGTAACTTAAGGCGGGCCCCAGGGAAAATGTGTTGGGAACCTTGTTGTTCATTTTGTATACCGATGACCTTGTAGATAATATCAATAGCAAGACTTTTCGTAGATGATGCAGTTACATGAACTGTCAGAAAAAAGCTGCAGAAATATTTCGATCTTGATGAGATTTTAATTTGGTACAAAGATTGCAACTTCTTCCAAATGAGTAGAAATGTAGTATTACTCTTTTCGTAAAAAGAAAAAACGTAGTATCCTGTGACTGGAATATCACAGATTCACAATTAGAATCATTCGGCTTCTACTAACATCCAGGTATAACTATTTGTACATACACTCTAAGACAAAAAAAAAACCGAAGCACCACGAAAGAATTATCTGCTGGTCATTGGGGCTCAGTTCGAAGGAGAATTCACCACTGAAAACAATTCTACTCCAGTCAACGAGATTCCAGGACGAAAACTTGTCTGGAGATACCCCCGACAGTAGTGGCATACCAACCTGATTCTCTCCCGCATACGGTCCGACTGCCAGGAGTCATAGTCTGGAGTGCTTTTCTTTTCGAGGCAAGATCTGTTTGGTGGTTATTCGCAGCACCCTTACGCACAGCACAGCTGTACGTCAACGATGTTGTGCGCTCCGTTTTGTTGACCTTCATGGTAAGCTATCCTGGGCTTACATTTCAGCAAGATAACGCCCGCCCGCATACAGCGAGAGTTTCTACTGCTTGTCAAACATTACCTTGGCCAGCAGGTGCGTTGGATCTCTTCCCAGTTAAGCACTTTTCGAACATTATTGGTAGGGCCCTCCAACCAGCTCTGGAATCTGACGATCCAACGCGTCAATTGTACAGGATTTGGCACGATATTCCTCAGGACATCCAACAATACTGTCAGTCAATGCCGAGACGAATAACAGCTTGCGTAAGGGCCAAGAGATGGACCAACGCGCTATTGACTGGCCCAGTTAGTGAAACTTTTTCTTTTGAATAAATCATTCTTTTGTTCTTAGGATGTATGTAAAACAGAATGTCGCATAGGCTCATAGGCTCGATCGTAGATGAGGCAGATGGCAGACTTCGCTTCATTGCCAGGATACTAGGAAAATGCAGTCTACAAGGGAGTTAACTTAGTCTACAAGTCACTTACGCATCCCATATTTGAATATGCTCAAGCATGATGGACCAACAGCAGACAGGACTAAGAGAGGATATTGAAAGTATAGAAATAAGGGCGACACGAATCGTCACACGTTCGTTTGACTCTCGGGAGAGTGTCACGGAAATGTCGATGAACCTGAATTGAAAGACGTTGAAGACAGAAGCAAATTACAAAGCGGAAGCCTGCTTACAACATTTCAATAACCAGCATATGTGAAACATGTAGGGATATCGTTCAGCTCCCTACGAATCACTTATGTTGGAACCATGAAGACAAAATTACAGTACTGGCTAGGTACTCTCCCCGCGCTCTGTAAGCAGTTGGGATGAGAAGAATAATATAATAAAAAATATATTGGCCAGATAAAGGGCCGGACAAAACCCGTATCAGTCTGATGTGTCATGTTCGCCTGGAGGAAGATACCCATATTATCGTGTAGGGCCGCGATAGGTACAGTACTATAAAAACACTAAAATCATACAAACTGTAGTGAAATACAGGAACGCATAATGAAAGTAAGACGCACGTAAGATAAAACGAATGACAAGGAAAATAAAATAAATAGATGTATTAAAATCATGGGTCTTACCATATGCACCCGACGTATCACGGCGAGAACAAGATTATATTATTCTCCATGTTTTTTCTTAGAACTTGAGGATTTTACCATGGCTATTTCCTTCATTTCGGCACTCTTAGTATTACTGCTGTTCCCTTTAAGAGCGTTTCAATATAGCATGACTGAGAGTGGTGGGGGGCGTCCAATAATTTCTGGGTTTCTCTGTAAATGTTTTGAATATGAGTGTTCTGCTTATTGAGTACCCGATACTCTTAAGAGCTATTGCCCATATCGTATATTCAGCAGCTAAACGTCACTAAAATTACATATTGATTTCACTGGGCGTCTTGTCAATTTTTCTTTAAATTTTTCCTCCAATCTCTATTTTTCTATTCATCTGTACCTGACGATGCAATTTTAGTGTTGCGAAACTGGTTACACTTATAAAGGTTTATTCAACAGCTGATGCGGTTTTGTTTAACAATAATGCATTCTTACACTTTCGGTTGCCCAGAATATAATGTGTCTGGCTCTTGGTGATTAAATATTGCCTTCTTCTCTACATCTTAATAATGAGTTTGCTGTGGACATTCCCATCTTCCAAGATGACACCAGCAGATTTCACAGGGTCTCACGCATACGTTCTCGGTTTGACGAACCTGGGGACACTAAATCCTACCGCGACTGGCCTGCTAAATCATCCGATCTTAATCCAGTAAAAAAAAGGTCTGCGACTACACTGTGTGACAGTTGCTAAGGAACAGGCACATTGTTGCACAGGAATAATCACATACAATGATGGACGACATGAAACACAACAGAGACGTAACAGGGGTGGAGTCGTATATTTATAATGTAAAATGGTACAGATTTCACCACATGGGGAAGCAGAACAACAGTCATAAATAGCGTTCATATTTGACACAGGTCAGTCTCCCAACATAATGGTCGATATAGGCGCTCAGTAATAAGGAATATGTCCTCCTCTGATCTAATGCACATTGTGGGCCTCTTATTCAACTGTAGAGAAATCTTGGGGGATATTGTCCCACTACGGTCTCAAAGCGGTTTTCCGTTCTTGTACGGTTCGGAGGTGAGGTGTTCGTTGAGAAAAAGTCTGCTAAGAGCATCCCAAGAATGCTCTATAGGGTTTAGATCCAGGGAGTATACAAGCCGTTCCATACATCCAATACCTTCACTTTTCGGCCATTGTACATAATGGTTGCCCACACCACAACGATTAGGCCACACCTATGACATTCATTAACATTCTGTGGTTTTTACATGTTCCCCTCTCTCTCCTCATTAATTTGCGTCGAGAATCACTTACCAGCGTGAAGCGGGATTCGTCGGAGAACATACTCTGGACCACTGTTGCTGACCCCAATCAACATGCTCCCTACCCCAACGAACACTTCCTCGATGATGACGTGGTTGAAGTGGGATCCTTTTAACAGTCTTCCGAGCATACAAACCAGCCTGGTCTAATCGCCGCGAAATGGTTCTGGCAGAGACACTTATAACAGTATCGGTTGCGAGGTCTGCAGTGATCTACCTAGGAATGAAAAGTCAGTCTCTTTCCGCCACTAGGGCTACGTATCAATCCTCTTGCGATGTAGTGGTCAGTCTATTGCCACAGACATGCTTTCGCATAGAATTTCGACCTTCAGTGACCATTTTTAATTGCGAGATGACACTTTTGGACACACCCATTACTGTGGCTACAGGAGCGACACTTCAATCGGCTTCAAGCCGTCCAGCTGCTAGTCCATGAACGTTACCACTCAAACTATGTGTTGCAGACATGTTGCCATACTACATGAAATGTCGAACTAACCGATTCCACAATCACCTTGTTGAAACACTACTGCATGCACTGTCGAATGCATTCAGAGCGTGCCCCATCTACATTTCCTTTTACCATCATTGGTCGGTTGTTTCTTAGCAACTGAGAGTCGTGCATTAGCAAGTGCCAGTTGTTCCTTATCAAATTGTTAAGCAGTGTATTTTGAACAGGCGGTAATCAACATCCCTGTAATTTGCCAGTTTGATGGAGCCTAATCAGCAATGAGTTGGTTCAGCCGGATATGACATATGGGAAGAAAATTGTGGACTATCTTCCTTGCCATTATATCGCCAGGCAATGTCACTCGGTGTTTGCGTAGTGTCTCCCAAGGGTCACGAATGTTTTGTCCGATGAGTTGATGTATGACAATGAATGAATGGTTGCAAGCACCGTGGGTAGCTATGAACTCAGACTGTGGTGGTCGAGCGTCATACTTTACCAAAACTCTTCCCCTCTGTACGAATAGGCCTTGAAGGCTCAACGGTGCCGACCGACCGCCGTGTCTTCCTTAGTCCATAGGCTTCAGTGAAAGCGGAGATGGAGGGGCATGTAGGCAGCACACCAGTGTCCCGGCCATTGTCAGTTTTTGTGACCGGAGCCGCTACTTCTCAGTCAAGTAGCTTCCCAATTGGCCTCACATGAGCTGAGTACATCCAAGCGCTAACCAAGCCCGACAGTTTTAACTTTGTTGATCTGATGGAAACCAGTGTGACCGCTGCGGCGAAGCCGTTGACAATCCTCTTCCCCTAGTAGTGACATATTGCTGACGATAGCATTTTTTCCACATCTAGAACTCGAGTTTATTATTCTCAGGTAGTGTCGCCATGAAGTGACGTCTTTATATACCTCGACTTCCACAGCGAGCACGAAAGGAGTGTAAGATTTTATATATCAGTGTCGTTTCTTATTTGCCCTGGGAATGAAAGAGTTAGTAAGATTCGAAATCTATCAGACAGGAAATGATCCATGTTTTAGAGGAAGAATAACGTGTAAATGGAGCAGGATGATTTAAAAGCGGTTCTGAGTTTAAACTGCTGTAAGATCCTGTTCTTTAGCGATGTCCTTGCACTTAGGATTGAAGCATATTGTTGTGCGTCAGCTAACTTGTTGCATAACGACCAGCTAGAAACACTTATAATTACTGCTTAGTCATCTCACCTCTTTTTTACGCCCTCGAACTATACGAACCTTGTAATCTTTTTTGTTTCTACTGCAGTAATATTTCCTGCCAGAGGCACGTGCTAACGTTCACTGCCTTTCCCTCCTCGCTCTAATGTCTGAACTCTGAACATCTGTGCCTCGCTCATAGTTGTGTGTCATGGTGGTTCAGAAGCGTAACAAAACTATCATTTTGTCATCGTTAATTTATCTGGTTATCTACGCTGACTTAAGAAATATTTGAGCTTTACCTTAGCGAGAAAGATTCACAAAGTTCTGCAACATGGTTGACATTAACAAAAGAAAAACTATTGTTCAAAGAATACTTAAAATTAACTACTCAAAACGGTTAGGGGAAACACATAATGAAGAAAGAGGTAACCGGCACTAAATGTAGAAAACTGAGAACATGCGCACACAAGGAAATCCAAAAATGTTGTAGTCTTCTTCTACAGTATCTGTGCATCAGTACTGGCTTTCAGAATCAAATACTCTGCTTGAAGAAAGTGAAGCACCCAGGAGGGAAGGAGGAAACGAAATGAACTTCCACAAGCAGACAAAATATATCATGCTATCACAGTGATTACAAAATTGACTCAAATTTACAAAGAACTTAGCAGTGTACGCCCACTTATCAAGATGACGTCCCACGGCTTTTACCCAAGATGCACGCACTGACTGGGTTGGGCCGTCGTATCCTCTCCTGAGTCAAGCTGGCCCACAATTGCTCAAACAGATCCATGAAATAATGGATACTGTTCTTTCAGGGACAGAAATGGGGATTTTGCTGGCCACAGGAATATTTCAATATCATACATACAGTTCATTGATACTCATGACGTCAGCGGATGAGCATTGTCCTGAGATTTAAAACTTTCTAAGCGTATACGGATTGTTCCATAAAATTTCGGGCGAACTACAATTTTTTTCTTGGTCATCTTGTATCATCCAACATTCACTGATCTTCGACACCTTCCTGTTGTGTACGTATACAAAGTTACATTGACATCCGATAATGTCTGTTTTGCTGGTTTGTGCGCTTCACTTTTTTTGTCAGGCAGTGTATCTTGTTGTAAAATGTACACTTTCATGGCCAGAAATGTCACAGTTAATAAAATATTCCGGGGTATTAAGCCGCGATCGGATGGATTTTTCACTGAAACCCAACATTCCGTCCCAATCTGCGGAAGACATTTTCAAGGGTAACAGTAGCATCCTTGAATCGTGTGAATGGGTCATTCAAAGAAGCTACGATCCACCTTGAAAATGTCTTCCACAGATTGGGAGGAAACTAGAAAATCCATCCGACACGGCATAATAGCCTGGAATATTTTATTTATAGTGTATCTTGATAACAGTGCGTGAGGATAAGAAATGTAGCAGTGTCATGGTTTGAATTAGTCGTATTACACCTTCTTGGTGTATGCTCAAGTATAAAATATCGTTGCATTTTTTTGTATCATTATCAAATGAGGTACAGAAAAAACATTTTTCTCCGTTAATTAGAGAAAAGTCAGAGATGAGAGAAACGTACGTCAGTCGATACTAGATTTGTGGTACCAAAGTCGCGGATTCAGCTGTCATCGTGGGCGTAGGAATGGGTTATAAATGTGGCATTACTTCATTTCCTAGAAATTATAAAAGTATTTAAATGAAATTTTCATTATTTGTCCTGCATGTTTCTTGTCGTAAGACGACGTATGCTGAGGACGTTTTCGTCGCTTTATCACAAGCAGTTTCAAATTTATCACTGAGTGACACTTTTCAAGCCACCAACTTCCGGAGCGCCTAGCTCTTACTTTAGACGCTAAATTGTATGTACAGAATACTTCAAGGACGACTCAAGAACTGCCTCTGGAGTTGCACGGGACCTTAATGACTCCCCGGCCCGTCGTCCATACAGAAGCCAGGTGGTTTATAGATTTGAGTCGAGTATAAACTACACGAGCTAGGAGCGACATTAGAAAGAAACCCGAGAAAATCGTCGTGCAGACTGGACTATGAGTTGCATCTGGTCACACGGCTGCACATGAACTGAAATTGAAACCTTTCAGAGCAACAGCAGTGGATCGACTAACCAGTTCAGATATTGTTCCTCGTCGTGAGTATTGTAACTGGCTATAGCAATCTTTGCAGGTTGGATAGGTTGATCCTCCGATGTTATTTTCTTCTAACGAAACGTGGCTGCACATATCGGGGTACGTCAACTCGTGGGAGAATCAACGTTGGAGTTATGAAAATTCCCATCAGCTACATCAAGAGTCTCTCCATGATGTGAATACTGAAGTGTGGTGTGTAATCAGTTACAACACTAATTCTTCCACCTATCTTTTTCCATGAAACCATAGCTTCTGATGGGTATGAGGACAATATACTGCAGCTTTCTGAAAATTAAGAACTAACGAAAAGACCTACAGTTATTTAATGCTATAAGATGCAAGTGCTCGCACCATGGCAGTATTATGAATGGGTGTAATGATTGGATGGTTCGTCTCATTAAAACACCAATGTGTGCATGGCAGTATTATGAATGGGTGTAATGATTGGATGGTTCGTCTCATTAAAACACCAATGTGTGCATGGCAGTATTACGAATGGGTATAATGATTGGATGGTTCGTCTCATTAAAACACCAATGTGTGCATGGCAGTATTGCGAATGGGTGTAATGATTGGATGGTTCGTCTCATTAAAACACCAATGTGTGCATGGCAGTATTACGAATGGGTATAATGATTGGATGGTTCGTCTCATTAAAACACCAATGTGTGCATGGCAGTATTACGAATGGGTGTAATGATTGGATGGTCCGTCTCATTAAAACACCAATGTGTGCATGGCAGTATTACGAATGGGTGTAATGATTGGATGGTCCGTCTCATTAAAACACCAATGTGTGCATGGCAGTATTACGAATGGGTGTAATGATTGGATGCTTCGTCTCATTAAAACACCTCATAATATTGTTATTGAAGCAGTGACAATGGATAATTGTAGTACTGATATCGACTTTGCAAGGCTTTGTTCCTAGCTCGTGTAGTTTGGTTTCGGTTAAAACTGACACGTCACCTTGTACGTTCTCCGAGCAACAGGTCCAGCGTCATGGGGTCATCGCAGTCGGCCTAGGAGCTACTGGGTGCACCGTCCGTGTTAGAGGAGTGCACGGATATACGTACACCTTATGTAATCGAAAGTATCCGGACATCCCCAGGTAATCTGGAATTGAGCCCTATATGGTGTGTAGCTATAAAATAATAGGACTATTGCGGTAAAATACTTTATTATATAAACATACTTGTTTAGTTATTGACACCCTCATACTTCCCTCCTCTTATCTCTACAATGCTCTATGTGTATTTTCCATTGATCAAAACAGTGCTGAGAGTCTTCCTCTGTGAGCTCCTTGAAAACTCATGTTGCCTTTTCTTTCACTACTTCAACGGACTGAAATCAAATGGCTCTGAACACTATGGGACTCAACTGCTGAGGTCGTAAGTCCCCTAGAACTTAGAACTACTTAAACGTAACTAACCTAAGGACATCACGAACATCCATGCCCGAGGCAGGATTCGAACCTGCGATCGTAGCGGTCGCGCGGTTCCAGACTGTAGCGCCTAGAACCACTCGGCCACCCCGGCCGGCGGACTGAAATCTTCTTCATTTTAATCCAGATATGACCTTGGGGAACAGATAAAAGTCACATGGCCCTAGGTAATGCGAAAAAGGTAGGTGTTCCTACAATGGGATGCTGTATTTCTCTAGAAACCTGTTAACAGACAATGCGGTATTAGTCGGTGCGTTGTGTTCATGAAGAACCCACCACTTGTTGTTCCACAATTCAGTTCGTTTTTTTTTATTTTCTCACGAAGTAAACAAGAATCTCAAGTTTGTAGTGTTGATTAATAATCTGATCTTCAGGAACCCAGTGAAGACACACTATTTCATGAATATCGAAAAGAAAGTCATCATCGGTTTGAATCTTGATTTGCTCGTTCGAGCTTTTTCCCTCTGGCGAGATTGGGCCCTTTCGATGCATGGACTGGCGCTTAGTTTCTGTATCATAAAGGAAAAACCAAGATTCGTGACACGTTAACACTTTTTGCAAGAAATTAGCATCATTTTCAGTAGTATTAAAAGTGTCAATACAAACTTATTTTTGTTCGATCGTGAGGGTTCTCGGCTCTAGAATAGTCCGCCTCCGGTAGCTGAGTGGTCAGCGCGACAGAATGTTAATCCTACGGGCCCGGGTTCGATTCCTGGCTGGGTCGGAAATTTTCTCCGCTCAGGGACTGTGTGTTGTGTTGTCCCAATCGTCCCCATCGACGCGCAAGTCGCCGAAGTGCCGTCAAATCGAAAGACTTGCACCAGGCGAAAGGTCTACCCGACGGGAGGCCCTAGTCACAAGACATTTACATTTTAGAATGGCAGTTTTTTTAAGGTTCAGTCGAAACTTCACGACAATTCTTTGCCCTATAATTTCACTTATCGTTTTTCCGGCCAAACAAAATAACAGCTCGTACACAAAAGAAGACCACGGCCGCACTGATTTGTGTTCAGATACTACAGATGCCACACTCGACTGAGAAGAGTTCACGCTCCACAGCTATTGGTGGTTTCTGATTGGCACATGCGTACTCTGTGACAGCACCAGTCCCGTTAATTTATAGCTAAACCTCGTACGTCACTAGAGGCGGATCCAAAAGTGTAAAAGGAGGCAGACAGTATTGTATTATCAGTACAGAAGCAATAACGGCAGAATGTATAGGTCAGGTGAGGTCTGTGACTTCGATCACGGACTATACATTGGATGTCACATGAACAACAAATCATTCAGGCATATATCAACCTTTATAAAGCTGCCCAGAACCAAGACCAGGCAGACATCATGGGCAGGGACCATCGAGAATTGCTGAAGGTGGCTGAAAAAAAAATAATAATAAAAATAAACAATCAAATAAATAAATAAATCAGTGAAAGGAAATACTCATGATTTCCAAAGTGCTACGAGCAATCCTGTTAACGCAATGACTGTGGGTAGGGAGTTAAAAAAGAATGGGTTACATTGAGCGAGCAGCTTCTCATATGCAACTCATATCAGTGGTCAGTGCTAAGCGACGCTTGAGGTGCTGTAAAGAACAACGCCATTGGACAGTGGATGCTTGGAAACGAGAAATTTGGAGTGATAATCACGCTATACCTTGTGACAATCCGATGGAAGGATTTGGGTTTGTCAAATGCCTGGAGAAATGCCATCATGTGGACTGTCAACAGTGAAGTACAGCGGCGTTGGTGTTACGGCATGGGATGTTATTCGAGCGGAAGGGTATGAATCCATTTTACAGCATCATGTGCTGTGTAAGTAGCGGAACAGTTTGAAGGCGATGACTGACTGAATAACATGACAATGCACCCTGTCCAAGAGGCAATGGTTTGGGGACAATAACATTTCTGAAATGGACTGCTTACCCAGTGTCTTGACCCAGTAGAGCACCTTTGGGATGACTTCGACTTCTTTCCAGATCCACAGCGTCCAACATCACTTTCTCTGGCTTCTGCTCTTGAGGTAGATTGGGCTGCCATTCCTTCACAGACATTTAGACAGAGTTCAAACCGTTATAAAGGCAATGGATGGACAGTCCTGTATTAATGTCCACTAATGTCTGTCTGGATACTTTTGATCAGATGGTGTACAACAACATACACTGAGTACGCAAGCCATGGCCCAGAATGGTTTTAGTGATTGTTGTTTAACTGAAGAACCTGAAAAAATGAACGTGATAGTCTCCATGTAAACTATTGCTGCGGCACATACCCGAGCGATATCGCTATGTTTAGGAAAAACTGCATAGCAAAATTTCTGTGTCTTTCAATATTTACTTATGGACTTAAGAATTTACTTTCAAATCATTCACTAACCAGGACGATAAGCGTCTGTCATCTTATAGTACCTTTTCCCAACGTTTAATTCTTAACATATTTTGTCACCAATGCATTGCGTACTAGCTATCGTAATACTTACTCCGTAATATCTCAGCATTATGCAATATAAATCAAAAAACTGCATTTTACCGTACTGTACTTCTATCATTTTTGTACTTATCGTCGCCGGCCGAAGTAGCCGAGCGGTTCTAGGCGCTACAGTCTGGAACCGCGCGACCGCTACGGTCGCAGGTTCGAATCCTACCTCGGGCATGGATGTGTGTGATATCCTTAGGTTAGTTAGGTTTAAGTAGTTCTAAGTTCTAGGGGACTGATGTCCTCCGAAGTTAAGTCCCATAGTGCTCAGACCCATTTGAACTTATCGTCCTTACCATCTGTAACATCAACATCACTACCACCGACAACAAAACAACAGGTACCCGGCGTATTTAATAGACGGTGTGTCGTACACGGGACAATTCCATTTTTGCACTCAGTATTTGGAGGACTGACCTAGTCGTTTTCTCTATCTCCCGCGACTAGTTAACCAAGTTCCCTGCTTGGTTTATTGCAGCGAACAGACACCGTCTGAAAAACAAAGAACCCAGACGAGGAGAATGAAACCAAATGAAAGGCCAAGGATTGAGAGGGTATCTGATGTTATTTCAGTGATCTATCTAGATTGACCTTAGAATTTCCCTTTCTAGATTTTCTAGCTTCCCTACCACGCTGAAAGTTCTTGCATTCCATGCCCCAACTCCTAGAACGTTACCCTTTCGTTTGTTATTTAATCTCTGCCTCACGATCACTTCCCCCTTGGCAGTCCCTTAATAGAGATCCGAATGGGGGACTAGTATGGGATCCTTTGCCAATGGAGAGATCATCACGATACTTTTTTTCAATTACAGGACATATGTCCTGTGGATACACTTTATGTGTCTTTAATGCACTTGGCTTCTGTATCCTCATGTCTTTGATCTTTACTGATTCTTTCGCCTTTAAGGGGCAGTTTCGCATCCAAGCCCAAGAGAGTGCCCTAAACCTTTGTCCGTTACTACGCTCTCTTTGCCAAGGCCGTTGGCAGAACGACCTAGCTTCTTAGGTCTTAAGTCATCGGCCGACATTGTTGGTGATTTTTATTCAAAATTTAAGCAGTGATGAAGATGAAACCCGGGACCGAGAACGTTTTGATTACTAATGAAAGACGCTACCCCTAGACCATAGATATCAACCTGACTGTCTGCTACCATACAGCCCAGCAACCAGGAGTGGTGGACTGGAGTGCCATTTCTTTTCATAGCAGAACCCCTTTGATGCATTTTATGCATCGAAGTGGTCCTGCTATGGAAAGAAAAGGAACCCCAGGCTACCCTTCCTGGTTGCCGTACCGTATGGCGCGTAACAGCAAGGTTGGTACCCAACCAGTCTGGGGCGGCTCCAAAAACTGGAATAGAATTGTCGTCAATGATGTGTCCCGCATAGAATTCAGCCCCGACGACTAGTTAAGACGTGTCTGGAGACGCACTGGACTGTGGTGGGATGCCAACTTGACTATCGTCTGACATGTTACTCAACATTTAAATATCTTGGAAGCACAATAACTGAAGACTTGAGATGTCACCAGATGGTGAAAACTCGAATTGCCGTAGCGAAGGAGGCATTCAACAGAAAAAGGAGACTCTTCGTAGCAAATTAGATAACGGTCTAAGGAAAAGGCTTGGCAAATGTTTTGTCTGGAGTATGGCACTATATGGGGCAGAAACATGGACGCTGAGACGAGAGGACGAAAAAAGGTTAGAAGCATTTGAGATGTGGATGTGGAGGAGAATGGAGAGAATAAGCTGGATGGAAAGAGTGAGTAATGAAAGAGTACTGAAAAGGGTTGGTGAGAGAGTATGTGCGCTGAAGGGTTTGAAGCGAAAGGAAAAAGAACTGGTTGGGACATTCATTGAGAAGAATTGGTTTGTGGGAGAAGACTGAGAGGAAGAAGGAGACACAAGTTGATAGGCGATATAAAGGGAAGAGGAAATTGTGCAGACCTGAAGAGGATGCCAGAAGACCGGACAACCTGGAGAACTACCATGTGAAAACCTGCCTTTTGGCAGAACATTGATGATGATGATGAGACCTTTAATTTGCTTTGGGAAGGTCTTGTAGAATCCATGTGTATTATAATTTTTAAAATTGTTTCTCTTGATTCTAGTTGCTGGATTACATATTTTCTCTTCTCTTGTCTTATCTTATTATTATTATTATTCACGTTCGGACCTTACCGGACTACGCGATGTACAACAAAGGGAATTTTAAGAGCTTTCTTCCGATTTTTTTGTGCTCATACATCTGTCATTCTCTTTAGAATGGGCTCTTCCCTTGTTGTCAGATCAAATTGTTCCAGTCTTCTTGGGATTTTCTGGAAGGTCAACTGTTCAGTCGTGAATTTTCTGAATAAAATTTTTCTGTTTGGTATATCAATTTGTTTTACTCATGCTTCCTTCAGCTGTTCCATTACTGCATCTATCTTTTTATTGTTTCAGTTTTAGGGTTCCGTATATTAACAGGTAAAAACGGACCCTTCATAGGAGCACTTCGTTGTCCTTCTGTCAGCCTGTCTGTCCGTCTGCTAGGACACCCTTTTCCCACGAACAAGTAAAAATGTATCAAATGAAATTCTTGTCAGGTACTAACGTCTATGGTCCTTTGTCCCTGCACGAACTTTAAGCTTCTCAGTCAATACAATCAAAATATACAGCCGTCTGCATTACGAGTAGTTTCAAGGTGAAATTTATGTTAAACACTAAGGTCTACGCTCTCTTAGTGGTGTAAATGTTTTAAGCTTCTAAGTCAATGAAATCAAAAGATGCGGCCATATACAAGGTCCAGTCACTGACCACCGCCTGTGTTCGACGTCAACGTGCAATAACCACTCACAGGCGGCCGCTGGCAGCACCAACAGTGGACGGTACAGAAAGCGTGTCGGGGGAATGCGGAAAACACTGAGGCCGCTGTCGTAATGCGGACAAGGAGCGCTTTATCTGACGTCCAGAAGGGCCTGATCATTAGCTTTCGGGCTAATAGTGGAAACATTTTCAAGACAGCTAAGTTTGTAAATTGTTACCACGCCGCCGGCCGGTGTGGCCGAGCGGTTGTAGGCGCTTCAGTCTGGAACCGCGCGACCGCTACGGTCGCAGGTTCGAATACTGCCTCGGGCATGGATGTGTGTGACGTCCTTGGGTTAGTTGGGTTTAAGTAGTTCTAAGTTCTAGGCGACTGACGACCTCAGAAGTTAAGTCCCGTAGTGCTCACAAGGGAACCTCCCCATCGCACCCCCCTCAGATTTAGTTATAAGTTGCCACAGTGGATAGGCTTTGAAAAACTGAACACAGATCAATCGAGAAAACAGGAAGAAGTTGTGTGGAACTATGAAAAACATTAGCAAAATATACAAACTGAGTAGTTCATGCGCAATATAGGCAGCATCAAGGACAATGTGGGCTCAGGAGTGACGTGGTCCCGTGGTTAGCGTGAGCAGCTGCGGATCGAAAGGTCCTTGGTTCAATTCTTCCCTCGAGTGAAAAGTTTACTTTTTTTATTTTCGCAAAGTTATGATCTGTCCGTTCGTTCATTGACGTCTCTGTTCACTGTAATAAGTTTAGTGTCTGTGTTTTGCGACCGCACCGCAAAACCGTGCGATTAGTAGACGAAAGGACGTGCCTCTCCAATGGGAACCGAAAACATTTGATCGCAAGGTCATAGGTCAACCGATTCCTCCACAGGAAAACACGTCTGATATATTCTAGCCCGCATCTCGTGGTCGTGCGGTAGCGTTCTCGCTTCCCACGCCCGGGTTCCCGGGTTCGATTCCCGGCGGGGTCAGGGATTTTCTCTGCCTCGTGATGGCTGGGTGTTGTGTGATGTCCTTAGGTTAGTTAGGTTTAAGTAGTTCTAAGTTCTAGGGGACTGAAAACCATAGATGTTAAGTCCCATAGTGCTCAGAGCCATTTGATATATTCTATACGGCATGTGCGTCACATGACAGGAATATGTTGTCGACCCACCTAACTTGTACACTTGGCGAATGGGTAAAAAGATTCTTCTACCTTGCCCGATTTAGGTTTTCTTGTGGATGTGATAACCACTCCCAAAAAAGTGATGAAAACATAAGAGTTTGTCACATAAACTGCAACATATGAATTGCCTGAAAATAAAAAATTAAACTTTTCACCCGAGGGAAGACTTGAACCTAGGAACTTCCGATCCGCAGCTGCTCACGCTAACCACGGGACCACGGCGCTCCTGAGCCCCCACTGTCCAAGATGCTGCCTATATAGCGCATGGACTACTCAGTTTGTTTATTTTGCTTGTTTTTTTCATAGTTCCACACAACTTCTTCCTGTTTTCTCGATTGATCTGTGTTCAGTTTTTCAAGGCCTGTCCACTGTGCCAACTTATAACTAAATCTGAGGGGGGTGTGATGGGGAGGTTCCCTTGTCAGAGCCATTTGAACCATTTTGTTGGCATGCCACCGTGGTTAAAGCATACCGCAGATGGCAAAATGGCGCTATCCAAAACCGGTGTTGAGGCGGCTATGGTGCACGACGAGCCACAGATGACAGGTGTAAACGACGGCTGCTGTGATGTGTATAGGAGAACAGATTTGCAGCTGTTGAGCAACTGACAGCCCATATGTACCGAGTGACTGTCTACAGTGTCAGGCGACAGGTGGCCTTTCCAGATGAACCATGTTTTACGCTCCGTCGGACATATGGTCGTTGGGGTGTACGGCGTGAAACATCTGTAAGTGATCTTCCTGCAACAATCGTCGGAAGGGTCAAGGCTGAGGGGAATGGGGGAGGGGGGGGGCATTACCTGGGTTATTTCGCCGTTCTGGAAGAAACAGTGGATCAATACTTGTTTCTATCCTTGGGGTCCATGTCCACCCTGACATGCAGTTTGTTTTTCCTCGGCACAATGGCATCTACCAGCAGGACAATGCAACATGGTACACAGATAGCAGTGTATGTACGTGGTTCAGAGAGCACCGAGATGAGTTTACCATACTCTCTTGACCACCAAACGTCCAGGATTTAAACCCAATCGAGAATCTGTGGAACCACGTCGATTGGGCCGTTTGCATCATGGAGAAAATATAGCGCAGCTGGCCCCGGAATTTCAGTTGGCACGGCTCCACATTCCTTGCTGTAAGCACTATGGGTCGTAACATCTGAGGTCATCAGTCCCCTAGACTTAGAACTACTTAAACCTAACCAACCTAAGGACATCACACACATCCATGCCCGAGGCAGGATTCTAACCTGCGACCGTAGCAGCCGCGTGGTTCCGGACTAAAGCGGGTAGAACCACTCGGCCACAGCGGCCGTCCCACATCCGTGTCAGTACCTTCCAGAACCTCACTGTCTCTCTTCCTGCACGTCTCGTAGTAGTCCTCGCTGCAAAAGATTTTACAGGTGCTCACATTAATGTGACTCACTAATCAAAACCAACAGATGAACTGTGTATGTAAATATGGTATGCAGGTAAATCGCGTGCCTCAAAATGGAAATGTCGTGGTAATCAATCTCGATCCGACCACAGACCTTTTCAGTGTTCGTTTTCAGCTAGCCTCCACCTCTCAACGATGATAAGTGGCCAGAAACAGCGCATGGTTCCGAATCAACGTTAAGCTATCGGTCCTCTTTCTTCGGTTGAATAACTGAGGTAGGTTAGGAACATGCAAGTCACTAAAGTGGCATCCAATAGAAAGACTTGTACCAGGCCACTGAGCCACACGAAATTATTATTATTATTATTACATACATAATTAAGTTTGTGCGGAGCCATCAAAGGGCGAATCCTACCCGCATTTGTTCGGTTTCCAGCTTCATCTCATGTTTTGTAGAGTTCCACAACGTACCTAGTTAATATGATCATTATTTATTATGGTTATTATTAATTATTATTATTATCATTACATGTAATGGCGGTTAATAAAGATAAAGGTGTTAGTATTTGTTCGTCAGTTCGGAGATGTGGTTAACTGCGTGGGACATGATTACGTCCCTGTGACCGTGAACACTGATGGGACAGGTTAGCATTACCTTCACGTCCCGCGCAGCCTTTACTTAGCCACGTGGCCACAACTGCTCGTACGGCGATCGCATAAATGGCCTTTTTCAGAGGCCACACAGTCGCTATGACTCCCTTGCCAGCCGAAGGACACAATTTTACTGCGTAGGAGACTGGGACAATGTTATTACACACACCACCTCTGCCAGACACTGCTTGCTCCGCAACCGCACGTCAATCGTATGTAAACCGTGTTACTCCTTTACAGTGAATCACCAACTCAGTCGTGATCTATAATGTCCACATCAGTATCTTAGTGGTATCTTCACTGGATAAAAAACTCTTGGACGTCCAATTGTCAGCTGATTCCTGTCCTCTGCTTCGTCCGTCGTATTGCAATTAGGCAGAAATTTTCGATCCGTCAGTGTGCGATTAAGGATTATGTGTATATTTATGATCATAATCATTAAGTGTTTAACACAATATATGAAGAAGGAAGTCATCATATCAGCAAAGATTGCAGTACTTAAGTAGTTGAACCTCGCAGAAGAATTCCTCCCTTCGCGTAAACTAGGAATTCAACCGCCCGGATTTCCAAGGGTGCTTACGCGCATGCTTCCGGGATACGCGGACACGAACCAGCCCCGGCTCCAATCCGCCTCGCGGTTTCAGGCGAAGGCTGGTGTGCCATCCCACACTGGATGTACACTCCTGGAAATTGAAATAAGAACACCGTGAATTCATTGTCCCAGGAAGGGGAAACTTTATTGACACATTCCTGGGGTCAGATACATCACATGATCACACTGACAGAACCACAGGCACATAGACACAGGCAACAGAGCATGCACAATGTCGGCACTAGTACAGTGTATATCCACCTTTCGCAGCAATGCAGGCTGCTATTCTCCCATGGAGACGATCGTAGAGATGCTGGATGTAGTCCTGTGGAACGGCTTGCCATGCCATTTCCACCTGGCGCCTCAGTTGGACCAGCGTTCGTGCTGGACGTGCAGACCGCGTGAGACGACGCTTCATCCAGTCCCAAACATGCTCAATGGGGGACAGATCCGGAGATCTTGCTGGCCAGGGTAGTTGACTTACACCTTCTAGAGCACGTTGGGTGGCACGGGATACATGCGGACGTGCGTTGTCCTGTTGGAACAGCAAGTTCCCTTGCCGGTCTAGGAATGGTAGAACGATGGGTTCGATGACGGTTTGGATGTACCGTGCACTATTCAGTGTCCCCTCGACGATCACCAGTGGTGTACGGCCAGTGTAGGAGATGGCTCCCCACACCATGATGCCGGGTGTTGGCCCTGTGTGCCTCGGTCGTATGCAGTCCTGATTGTGGCGCTCACCTGCACGGCGCCAAACACGCATACGACCATCATTGGCACCAAGGCAGAAGCGACTCTCATCGCTGAAGACGACACGTCTCCATTCGTCCCTCCATTCACGCCTGTCGCGACACCACTGGAGGCGGGCTGCACGATGTTGGGGCGTGAGCGGAAGACGGCCTAACGGTGTGCGGGACCGTAGCCCAGCTTCGTGGAGACGGTTGCGAATGGTCCTCGCCGATACCCCAGGAGCAACAGTGTCCCTAATTTGCTGGGAAGTGGCGGTGCGGTCCCCTACGGCACTGCGTAGGATCCTACGGTCTTGGCGTGCATCCGTGTGTCGCTGCGGTCCGGTCCCAGATCGACGGGCACGTGCACCTTCCGCCGACCACTGGCGACAACATCGATGTACTGTGGAGACCTCACGCCCCACGTGTTGAGCAATTCGGCGGTACGTCCACCCGGCCTCCCGCATGCCCACTATACGCCCTCGCTCAAAGTCCGTAAACTGCACATACGGTTCACGTCCACGCTGTCGCGGCATGCTACCAGTGTTAAAGACTGCGATGGAGCTCCGTATGCCACGGCAAACTGGCTGACACTGACGGCGGCGGTGCACAAATGCCGCGCAGCTAGCGCCATTCGACGGCCAACACCGCGGTTCCTGGTGTGTCCGCTGTGCCGTGCGTGTGATCATTGCTTGTACAGCCCTCTCGCAGTGTCCGGAGCAAGTATGGTGGGTCTGACACACCGGTGTCAATGTGTTCTTTTTTCCATTTCCAGGAGTGTAGTTTTCAGGTGGTTTCCCACTTCCAACCAGGTGAATACGAGGCTGACACCCATATTCCGCCTCAGATACTCACTACGCAAATATTTAGAAAAATTTTGCGCACTTTTATATACATAATTTGTGTGTGTGTATTATAACTTCGAAAAAGTAAATAACTCGAAAATGTGCATCACATGGAAAAATAATTGCAAACGGTATCCAAATATACCACTAAACATACCAGCAAAATTGTAGCATCGTAAGACACATAGTTCAAGAGATATGAAGTCATAAAGTAGCGCGGGATTAGCCAAGGTCTTGGGCGCTGCAGTCACGGACTGTGCGGCTGGTCCCGGGGGAGGTTCGAGTCCTCCCTCGGGCATGGGTGTGTTTGTTTGTCCTTATGAGAACACTTAGCGACTTCGAACAGACTGTGAAGGTAATTTCAAACATTCTTTAAACTTATCCTTTCTCACAACCCCAAAAAATAATGAAGGAAGTTTTACACATGGTAGCTCGATTCTTTAAAGAATTGGGGTCTGTGCTGATGTTTATACAGATGATTAGTACGCCCTGACTCACAAGTTCACTATGATGTATAGTAAGCGATGCTACCAGTATATAGGGATATCTTCTGTCACAGATACTGCCTGGTTTGTTTGTTTCGTGCTCACGAGGAAGCAGACTAGAGCGGTGGAGATCCCGACGCGGGTAATGCGTAATAGTACGCAACTGTAGTGAAATGAAACATTGCGACGGATTTGTTACTGGAAATATATATGTCTGATCTGTGAATTTTATTGCCAAAGGATTTACTCTGAAGAAAGTATTAACCTATCCAACTGAAAAGAGAGGATTTAAACTGAAGGATTGACTGCTGTTTTGACTATTGGAAACTACCGCGACGTAAATCTTTGAAAAGTACTACTTACGAGAATGAAAATTTGTGTTAGACAGAAGAGAGAATATTTTGACTGAGAATTATGTTGAAAGATTAAATCATAATAGCCTAAAATATTATCAGATCAGGAGAGAATGAAATTATTTGACATTACGTAAAAGCAGAGACATTGCTATGAAGTTGCGCTCTTTGCTGATCTGGTATGGAGGGTGTGATCCCTGGGAATCATAACAACGAAAGAATACTGAATCTAGATTACGCCAATTTAACGAGATTTGGCTTACATATTTCTCATTTTATACCAGTTTGTGCCCCAGATCCGTAGAAGAGAATAAGTACAATATTACAAATTTCTCCGGAAAGACGACAGATATTGCGTCCAGGAGTAGAATGGTAAAATAATCTACCAAGAGTGAAAGTTTTACTATTATTCCTCGAAGATGTAATTAATACAGAACGACCGTGAGAGGTTACTAAAGCTACTGGGTACAAGTATTATGGAAGAATCCGATCAGCGTAATAGGATCTGGTTTTTAACGAATTATCGTAAGTGTGTTATTATCGTGACCAAACCTAACGCGGACGGCTATCGTACACCGTATGCCTGAGACATATTGTCGATATCGCTGCTAAAGGAAAAGGGGCGGGGTGTTACTGGTCTTATTTCACTATTGTAATTTTTAATTTATCGATTTCTACTACATATTACGACATTGATGTTTGCACGAGAGCGGAATCAATGACTTAGGCGTAAGTGAAAATAAAAGCAGGACCTGTTTAGTGGTCAGTCTGCCAATGTCCAGATCGCACTCCAGTTTTCAAATGATACAGCAGAACATTCATGGTTTTGATAATTAAATCGATACCATAGCTGCAAACAGGCGTTAATATACATAATTGGGGACATGTTGAAAATGTGTGCCCCGACCGGAACTCGAACCCGGGATGTCAGACGCACTATCCATCTCTTTTTTTTTTCTTTTTTCTTTACTCGGGATTGTTCGTTGCGTTTGGTCTGCGCGGACGTCACAAGACATCCATTCACGTTGATCCCTTTAACCAGTTTTTTTTATTACAGAGGGCCAGCAGCCCTCTGACCGAAAACGCTGAACTACCGTGCCGGCATCCATCTGAGCCACCGAGGACACAGAGGACAGTGCGACTGCAGAGACTTATCCTTTGCACGCTCCCCGTGAGACCCACATTCGCAACGTGTCCACACCACTAGATTCGTAATGCGCCTAATAGATGTTTGCCCATCACACTCATTACTCGTGGCAGATTAACCTACCAAGTCTCGTACGAGTTGGAGCATAGCGTGTGCGTTCGCACAAGAAGGTCAATGGCCGAGTAGCCATATTTTAACTGTATGTGAAGGTAGTATCTGCTCCCGAAAGAACAGATACCATTGATGACCGTGCAGCTTCTCTAGAATGCCCCAACTCGTACGGGACTCTGCCACGAGTGATGAGTGTGATGGGCAAACATCTGTTAGGCGCGCTACGAATCTAGTGGTGTGGACATGTTGGGAATGTGGGTCTCAGGGGGAGCGTGCAAGGATAAGTCCCTGCAGGCGCATTATCCTCTGTGACCGCGGTGGCTCAGTTGGATAGAGCGTCTGCAATGTAAGCAGGAGATCCCAGGTTCGAGGCCCGCTCGCGGCACACATTTTCAACGTGTCCCTAATGATGCAACGCCTGTTTGCAGCTAGGGTGTCGATTTAATTATCATTTCATTCTAGAGAAGCTGCACGGTCATCAATATATCATATATAGTCACTGTTTTTTACACTAATTTTGAAACAGTTCTTTCCATTCTGCTCCAGAAATGTGACACGTCCGTGTAATGGATTCGTGTGTGCGCAAAGTCGGAAAGTATTTTCTACTGCCTTCAAGTGACACTTCTTTCTCTTTTCTAACTAGAGCATTGAGGCCACATCTTCGCTGACACCCTTAGACAACTGCACGTAGACATTCGGTTAAAGCATAGCTAGATATCACTGCAGTATCATTATTGTCTCCGATCTGTAGACATTGAAAACCTTGGAAGAACTTTCTCCACATCGCCGGTAACGTAGATAACAACGCATTCAGAGTTCTTTGGCGCTTCAGGTGTTCTTTGAAACTAGAAATGTGATGATGAGTTTCAGTTTAAGGAAACATGACAGTTGATTTAGAACTGTACTGATTTATCTAACATTAGACTATCAAACTGTTACTGCAGTTGTACGATTAACACGATGTAACGCCCAAAAACAGTCGCGTTGAGAGTAGCAGTCGCATATTCTAGCTCCACAGAGGGCGCACCACACCTATTATTTTTCTTTTCACCTTCTATTTGATCAATGTATATTTCAAAACTAAACTGTGTTTTGTCACTTGTTCTAAATACAATGTTGTACCGTTCTGTACGGTGTGGTGCTTACGATACATGACTCGGATTCGAGAAGGGCTACATCAGATTCCCATCCAGACGATAAAGTGCCGCGAGATTGCGTTGCGCACATACAGGGTGTTTCAAAAATGACCGGTATATTTGAAACGGCAATAAAAACCAAACGAGCAGCGATAGAAATACACCGTTTGTTGCAATATGCTGAGGACAACAGTACATTTTCAGGCGGACAAACTTTCGAAATTACAGTAGTTACAATTTTCAACAACAGATGGCGCTGCAAGTGATGTGAAAGATATAGAAGACAACGCAGTCTGTGGGTGCGCCATTCTGTACGTCGTCTTTCTGCTGTAAGCGTGTGCTGTTCACAACGTGCAAGTGTGCTGTAGACAACATGGTTTATTCCTTAGAACAGAGGATTTTTCTGGTGTTGGAATTCCACCGCCTAGAACACAGTGTTGTTGCAACAAGACGAAGTTTTCAACGGAGGTTTAATGTAACCAAAGGACCGAAAAGCGATACAATAAAGGATCTGTTTGAAAAATTTCAACGGACTGGGAACGTGACGGATGAACGTGCTGGAAAGGTAGGGCGACTGCGTACGGCAACCACAGAGGGCAACGCGCAGCTAGTGCAGCAGGTGATCCAACAGCGGCCTCGGGTTTCCGTTCGCCGTGTTGCAGCTGCGGTCCAAATGACGCCAACGTCCACGTATCGTCTCATGCGCCAGAGTTTACACCTCTATCCATACAAAATTCAAACGCGGCAAACCCTCAGCGCCGCTACCATTGCTGCACGAGAGACATTCGCTAACGATATAGTGCACAGGATTGACGACGGCGATATGCATGTGGGCAGCATTTGGTTTACTGACGAAGCTTATTTTTACCTGGACGGCTTCGTCAATAAACAGAACTGGCGCATATGGGGAACCGAAAAGCCCCATGTTGCAGTCCCATCGTCCCTGCATCCTCAAAAAGTACTGGTCTGGGCCGCCATTTCTTCCAAAGGAATCATTGGCCCATTTTTCAGATCCGAAACGATTACTGCATCACGCTATCTGGACATTCTCCGTGAATTTGTGGCGGTACAAACTGCCTTAGACGACACTGCGAACACCTCGTGGTTTATGCAAGATGGTGCCCGGCCACATCGCACGGCCGACGTCTTTAATTTCCTGAATGAATATTTCGATGATCGTGTGATTGCTTTGGGCTATCCGAAACATACAGGAGGCGGCGTGGATAGGCCTCCCTATTCGCCAGACATGAACCCCTGTGACTTCTTTCTGTGGGGACACTTGAAAGACCAGGTGTACCGCCAGAATCCAGAAACAATTGAACAGCTGAAGCAGTACATCTGATCTGCATGTGAAGCCATTCCGCCAGACACGTTGTCAAAGGTTTCGGGTAATTTCATTCAGAGACTACGCCATATTATTGCTACGCATGGTGGATATATGGAAAATATCGTACTATAGAGTTTCCCAGACCGCAGCGCCATCTGTTGTTGAAAATTGTAACTACTGTAATTTCGAAAGTTTGTCTGCCTGAAAATGTACTGTTGTCCCAAGCATATTGCAACAAACGGTGTATTTCTATCGCTGCTCGTTTAGTTTTTATTTCCGTTTCAAATATACCGGTCATTTTTGAAACACCCTGTAGATACATACACAAGCACACACTACATCTACATATTTTTGTAATAGCTTGTATTTTCGCAGAAATAAAAATAGCTCCAGTCCCCCGGTTCTGATCAAGGTTTTCCAGTATGAGACTGTCTCATTACCAGCACGCGAGGCATTTGTCTGTAAAAGAAACACGTTCTCGATGACGTTTCGGGAGTGCAGCCGTTCGTCGTTTATTACCATGCACGACATGCCTTCTGGTCACCTACCAGACATCTTCCGACGAGACGGCGAAGAGTAACATCGGCTAACCCAGATTTCGACCGCTCCCGTCATATTCGGTAGCTTTCCACAAGAAATATCTTTCTTGGTAGTAAACGACAAACGGCTGCATTCCTGAAATGTCATCGAGTATTCCGCAAGCCAGGAAAATTTCTAGGTTCACATAAGAATTAGGCTTCTTGATGGAGCAGAGCTCTAACAGTCCGCTCTCTTGGCACAATAGATAAATCGAGATCACAGCTAGGCACAACTGGAGGCCAGAAATAAAGCAACACAACAAGAACAAACCAGTTGTTTAGTTAGGGCCAATTCGAGAACATTTTCCCGCACAAGCGATCTGAGATTTGGTGTCCCCTATCCTCCCCCATTTTCTCTGTACACTTTCATCTGTGTCCCTTTCGCTGCTAACTGATACAATCTTACACAGAGTGGTTGTTTTAACTTAAGACATGTAGATAGGCCTACCTCGAAACGCCGCATCGCAGGAAAAAATGTTATAGTTGAAAATTTAATATTAGCAAAGGGGACATCCGTGTGCACTACCATTGACCACCTCCTAACTTGCGTGGGCGGAGTCAACGTTGTATTTTCAAATGGGAGCCCCTCATTTTTATTGCATATTCGGATACTACGCCAAAAAATACGTACAGTTTACTCAAACCATTGCTTACTGTTAGTGGTAGATGGCGATGTAATCGACAAGTGTCAAGTGTACCTGTTCTTGCAATCAACAACCGACGCATCTGATTCTACATTTCATTTACGAAGTAGATGTAAAGCTTTGTGTTCTAACAATTGATATTTATGTTCTAAATCTACTTTAGTGTTCCAAATTTGATTGTACGTTAGTCGTTTCAGTGTGTGGTTAGAAACTACGTTTGCCGGCCGGAGTGGCCGAGCGGTTCTAGGCGCTTCAGTCTGAAACCGCGCGACCGCTACGGTCGCAGGTTCGAATCCTACCTCGGGCATGGATGTATGTGACGTCCTTAGGTTAGTTAGGTTTAAGTAGTTCTAAGTTCTAGGGGACTGATGACCTCAGATGTTAAATCCCATAGTGCTCAGAGCCATTTGAATCATTTTTTAAACTACGTTTAGCGTGATCCATTGAGGTGATTGATCTCGGATTAGCCGAGCGGTCAGGGGCACTGCAGTCATGGACTGTGCGTCTGGTCCCGGCGGAGGTGCGAGACCTCCCTCGGGCATGAGTGTGTGTGTTTGTCCTTAGGATAATTTGGGTTAAGTAGTGTGTACGCTTAGGGACTGATGACTTTAGCAGTTAAGTCCCAAAAGATTTCACACACATTTGAACATTTTGATTGATCTCAGTGAGTATCAATGGCAGGTCGCCTGCCACTGTCACATGATGAACATTTTACCTTATTATTGTGATTGTGGTTGTTATTCCGCCGGTAGCTGCGTATGGACCAGCGCGAAAGTTACGGAGCTTCGATGGAAACACACACCGAAATCAGTCACCCTTATGGCGGGGTTCGAGGGCAGCCACCGAAATCAAGCATGTCGATTATTTGGGGACACACCACAATCAACCCCGTAGGGAACAGAAAACTACGTTACCACGCAAGTAACTTATTTTCCAGATATGTCAATGTTTTTGGATGGAGTCCGCCTTTAGCAAAACAAAATTTTGTTTTTTAACCCAAACATGTTTCACTGCAGTTGGAGCATCTTCAGTGGTCTTTTATGTTTCATCTGTTAAAGAGTGTTCTTTGCTGTTTGTATACATGTAGCTATTAGTTTTTAAATCGTAATTACAGATATTTGAAAAGCACATAAATTACGATTTCATACCTTTTTACCGCATGGTGAGGTTTTTTCTGATGTGTTTTGTTTCTACAGAGACCGTTTTGTTGCACAGTTTGTCATCTGCAACCACTTACACCGTAAAGTATACAAATTGTTTTAGCCAGAATTACGATTTGAAAACTTGTTATTTCTATGCCTGAAATTATTTAATTCTATGTGTGAGTCTGTTTACATAACGTTTCACTTACATTTTCCTTTTAACCATCTTCATCTCTGTCAAACACTATATATTGAGTTGCCACTGTCACTGTAACTGTTTCACAGCTTTACCAGGTGTAAAAACAAACATGGCGGGCAGTGGAACAATTGAAGGTGTAAAAACGAGATGGCTGACAGTGGAACAGTTGAAGATGTTCGTGGCGGTTGTTCTGAATCTTTCAGAGGTCTCTGTGATTTTTTATCTTTTGTGTGTGTATGTGTGTGTGTGTGTATGTGTGTGAAAAGGAAATCAATGGTTTGAGCAAATCGTACGCATTTTGGGAGTATAATCCAAAAATGCAATATAAATGCGGGAGGGTAAACAGAAAGGTGATTCCGCCAACGCAAGAGGGGCGGTTAGGAGGAGGCGAGCTGCAGCACAGACGGGTGTCCCGTTTACTAATATTACCTTTACAACTAGAACATTTTTTTCACGCGGTGCGTCGCTTTCAAGACTTTAGTTGTCTTAAGTAGAAACAGACATAGTGTATACAAGTCCTGCACACGTCGCCCAAGCGGCTGCTGCTAATACTGTGATACGTCCTGTAAAGAACTCTTACAGTTGTGGTGCCGCTCCCAGCTTGGCGTCCCACGAGCCGGCTTGCGCCGCTTGGACCTTCAACCGGCCCTGAGACTAGTAACGGCCTTGCAGTAGAAGCCGCTGTCGAATTTCGCTACTCGAAACGTTCTGACTTATTTGGTTTCGTTCGAGAGATGATCGAGTGACTATCGTTTGCGAACAAAACCCATCTCGCTTCGAGAAACTGCTGTGCGTAATCTTGCTTAATAAACGGCATCGCCATACTCACACTGAACTTCAATGTAGGCTATCGTGAACAGCGAATGGAATAGAAGAGGAGAAGAGAGGGAGAGAGAAAATGTTGGCGGTACATGCTGCACGGTGCATGTGGAACTGGCAGATTGTGAGTGCAGACGTACAGTGGACTGTAAAGGAAAAAAATGGTTCAAATGGCTCTGAGCACTATGGGACTCAACTGCTGAGGTCATAAGTCCCCTAGAACTTAGAACTACTTAAACCTAACTAACCTAAGGACAACACACACATCCATGCCCGAGGCAGGATTCGAACCTGCGACCGTAGCGGTCACGCGGTTCCAGACTGTAGCGCCAGAACCGCTCGGCCACCAGCGGCCGGCGGACTGTAAAGGATGCTCAGATAGAGTGCACCTAATATTACAGTGAAAATTACAAATGTCAGCAATCTTGGTGATAACAAAATCTTAATAAATACATAGTCATCCCTGATGTTTGTGTGCTAGGAGACAGCCAGAGAAAATTACTGAACGACATTCCATGACTAAACCGACTGGATGGGCTTCAGCAGTTGTCTTTGTCTCTGCTTTAAGATAGTAGTACAGTGGATACAGTCAACAGGACCTGAAAAATTGACGACTCACCCCGAGATAGCGTTTTGCAGATTCTAGGATACTAAATGTTGCCCAAGATTACATTGGAATGTTTTTAGAAGGGAACAATTTTGGTGAGAATATTTCTTCTCTAGAAGAGATTATTAGATACCAGAAACCAATCGGCTGGAGTAGCCGAGCGGTTCTAGGCGCTATAGTCTGGAACCGCGCGACCGCTACGGTCGCAGGTTCGAATCCTGCCTCGGGCATGGATGTGTGTGATGTCCTTAGGTTAGTTAGGTTTAAGTAGTTCTAAGTTCTAGGGGATTGACGACCTCAGATGTTGAGTCCCATAGTGGTTCAAATGGTTCAAATGGCTCTGAGCACTATGGGACTTAACATCTGTGGTCATCAGTCCCCTAGAACTTAGAACTACTTAAACCTAACTAACCTAAGGACATCACACACATCCATGCCCGAGGCAGGATTCGAACCTGCGACCGTAGCAGTCGCGCGGTTCCGGACTGCGCGCCTAGAACCGCTAGACCACCGCGGCCGGCTGTCCCATAGTGCTCAGAGCCATTTGAACCATTTTTTTTTTTTTTTGAAACCAGAAAACAAAGTTGTTCACAAATAATAATATTGGCGAGACAAAGCACCCAATGCGGCCAGTCAAATGTAAGGACATGCCCACAACAAATTTTATAGAACATCAATAAAGGGATCGTTATGGTGTGTGATATTTCATTACTAAGACTGGTGTACGGCACCTCTTCACCTGTTGGGAGGTCATGCACGATTGACTGTGCACGAAGTGATGACCATCATTTACTTATTGCCAGCGGACACCTGGCCCAGTCCACCATCAGTGGTACACCACACAGAACCACTGTCGCCACTGATTTTCTCTGGGGTGTAGCACTGCGCAACTCACTGCCATCTTTGCCTACAAATTAATCTTTGTCTCAAATGTTTTTTATTCCAGTCTTTGATCACGGTATCAATTCTTTTGACGATTCAGTCAGTAATGGCCATCCTCAGATCTACAATATAAAAATATACACACCTAGTGAGCAGTGTGTCTGTCAACACAATACAGCATTACGTATTACAATATACTATCATACAACCAGGGAAATGTTTGTCTGCTAATGACTGCGTTAAATCATTCACTTACAAGTCCACCGGACGACGTTCTGTTTGTCCGAAAGTAATTAGTAACACCCTGAAAACCCCTGACTCTAAGGTAATCACTAGTTAACACAAAAGGCATATTATTGTTTCATTTCCTGTGGTAGAATGTGGTTGAAAGATATTGACTGTTTCATAACAGGTTTTTTAGGGGCAACCACTATCAATCTAGTTGTGGTCCAAATCAGATACATTTCGTGAAAAAAACTCTTAATGTGCCCTTGAAGCACGCAATTTTTTATTTATTATTAACTGCAAATGCTACAGTCAAATAGAGTTGTTGTAATTAATAAATCTGATTAACATAACGAATCCACCAGCACATATCGCCCAAAGTGGAGCCACAAGAGGCATAACCCAAAAGTATACTCGTAATTACTAGTGAACAATACTTGATATGGGTGACCATGAAAAGGCTCACACATTAAAAGTAGGAACAGCGGTTATCACTGGAACGACTGGTTTTCAGATATATCGTTTTCTTCATCTCCAGTTTAACCTGACTGTTAAAACCGCTCAAAATAACCGGTTTACGAAATAACCGCTTTTTCCATTTTTATTGCTATTATTTCCAGTAATAAACGTTGACAAAGGCTGAAAAATTAAAAGAGTCTCTCAGACTTATGATAAATTATACGTTTCAAGATATGCAGAATCAAGATACCAAATAAAATAGTTTTAAAAAAGCAAACCATTGCACATCTACCGCTCGCTGCTTTCTTCGAAAAGTAATGAGGGGTTGAATACGGCCGGCCGGGGGGGCCCGAGCGGTTCTAGGCGCTACAGTCTGGAACCGCGCGACCGCTACGGTCGCAGGTTCGAATCCTGCCTCGGGCATGGATGTGTGTGATGTCCGTAGGTTGGTTAGGTTTAAGTAGTTCTAAGTTCTAGAGGACTGATGACCTCAGCAGTTAAGTCCCATAGTGCACAGAGCCATTTGAACCCTTTTTTGGTTGAATACACCAAAAATCATGTTGTAATCGAAGATCATACCAGTATTTGGGTATTACAAACTGTCAGGGTGAAAAATGAGGCTGGAGATCTCTATTTTTCGTTCTGTGTTGTCCGATTCCAAGGGCTGCAAGCAGATAAAGGCATTTTATATAGGCACAACTGCAGATCAACTACTTACTAATTTTATTATGATCTGTGAATGAATTGTTAAGTTTTTAATTTATTACGATTGCCTTAATTTTATACAAATGGCAGATAAATAATAAACTTGGGTGTACAATTTGTAGCGTTTTTGTTGTTTACTCGTCAGCCTATAGGCGTCATCGGATGCGGGTATGGAGAGGCATATGGTCAGCACACCGCTCTCCCGGCCGATATCAGTTTTCGTGATTGGAGCCGCTGATTTTCGATCAGGTAGCTCATCCAGTTGCCTCACAATGGCTGTGTGCACCCAGTCTACCGACAGCGCTCAACAGAACGGGACGATCAGCTATCCAAGTGCTAGCCAAGCCCGACAGCGCTTAACTTCGCTGATCTGGCGGGAACCGGTGTTACCACTGCGACAAGCCAGTTGGCCAAATAGAACATTTACCAGCAGCAATTACACGATTAAACTAAACTGTCCGAACAGGCCTTGGAAGGCCCAACGGTACCAACCGGCCGCCGTGTCATCCCCTTTCACAGGTGTCACTGGATGCGGATATGGAGGGGCATGTGATCAGCACACCGCTCTCCCGGCCATATGTCAGTTTACGAGACCGGAGCCGCTACTTCTCAATCAAGTAGCTCCTCAGTTTGCCTCACAAGGGCTGAGTGCACCTCACTTGCCAACAGCCCTCTGTAGACCGGATGATCACCCATCAAAGGGTTAGCCCAGCCCAACAGCGCTTATTCTAGGAGCGCTCTCAACATACAATCTTGAGGAATTCGTTAGAAAACCAACTCGAGATGGGAACATCGATATCTTGGCAACAAACAGACCTGATCTTTTTGCGGAAGTTAATCTACAAGAAAGTATTAGCGACCATAATGTCGTTGTGGCTTCTATGTCAGTGGAAGTTGCCAAACAAAAAAAAAGTATTCACCGAGGGACACAAAATTGTTGAGCATCTTTGGTTGGAATTTAAAGGTATTGTCCACCACGTGCTAGATAAGTATGTGCCTAGCAAAAGTATAGGGGAGGGAAAGGATCCACCTTCGTACAACAAATATATTAGGAAGTTGCTGAGAAAGCACAGAATTTTGCACAAACAGAAATTAGGCGAAATGAAAGCAGCTGTCAAAAGATCAATGAGAGATTCTTTTAACGAATTTGAAAGCAATATTTTATCTGCACATTCTAAAAATAACCCCAAAAAATTTTGGTCGTACGTAAAATCTATGAACGCGACAAATAATTCAATACCTTCTCTTGATGACAGTCCGGGTAATGTAACGGATGATGATAAACAGAAGGCCGAAATTCTAAACCTATCTTTCAAAAACTCGTTTACGGTAGTGGACTGCAGCACCATTCCCCCTTTCAATTATCGAACAAACGCAAGGATGGCTGACATAGTGTTTAGTGTATCCGCGATTGTAAAACAGTTAAGATCCTTAGACGCCAGGAAGGCATCTGGCCGAGACGGTATCCCCGTAAGATTATATGTTGACTACGCTACAAATATAGCACCATTGTTATCCATCATCTATCAGAGACCATTGAAACAGCGGAAAGTTCCACGGGACTGGAAGAAAGCTCAGGTCATAGCAATCTATAGAAATAGTAGAAAATCGGATGCACATGATTACCGGCCAATTTCACTGACAGCGATTTGTTGTAGAATCAAGGAAAATATTTTGTGTTCAGACATAATGACCTTTCTAGGCTCTGAGAAGCTAATCTGCACGACCCAGCACGGTTTTTAGGAAACAGCGGTCATGCGAGACACAGCTGGCCCTCTTTGTGCATGATATACAACAGGCTCTAGATATCGGCTCTCAGGTTGATGCCATATTTCTCGACTTTCGAAAGGCGTTAGACTCAATTCCGCACTGTCGCTTGCTCCAGGAAGTGCGCACTTACGGTCTATCCGATGACATATGCGATTGGATTGAAAGTTTTCTAACAGGCAGACAGCAGTATGTCGTCCTGAATGGAGTGACTTCAACAGAAACAAGCGTAACTTCAGATGTGCCCCTGGGCAGCGTAATAGGTCCTCTGCTTTTACGATTTACATAATCGATCTGGTTGATAGTGTTGACAGCGGCATTACACTGTAACACCCCACCCGTCACTTATCTGGTTTTGGTGTGTGTTCACCCCAGGTAATTGACTAACAGATGAACAGAGAGTGCAAAACTGCCGCAATGTCAGATAATGCAAAGAAAGTAATAAGGCCCTGTGACTCCTGATTGAACTGCGGTGGCAGTGTTGACATTAATTGGTTCAGAATTGACCCCTTTTAATTAAAAAGGGGTGCACATTGATGTTATATTCAGCTATCGAACACCAGATGCAAATGTTGAACATAAAATTAATTAAGAATGTGAGTTGGGATTTCAACTACTTCATTGAAAACAGATGCAGTCGATTGGCACAGATTTATTTTAACTCACGACCTTCAGTCATCATATTACATGACTCTCCTAACAGGCGGTTGTAATAAATTGCGTTTGCGTGAAGTAAAGCGCGATAAATCAAAAGTAATTCCTATCGACTGACCCAAGCGTAATGCGAAGTGCAAGAAGAACTCTACAATATGCGGCCCATGAAACACTCGTGGAAACTTTGCCGACGTGATCCAACAAATTAATCAGTGGCCAGAGCGGGCGCAATATCACCGAAATCAGCATGGCGGAGTGGTGTCGTGCGGACGTCGGCCGACCTCGTGGTGCTGCAAGGCTGTGCTCGTCTATTCACTTCTAGCTATCTTGCTCAGTACATAGCTGAACGAAAACTTTCTATCTCCAAGCTCAATCATTCCGTTTGCTAAGTCCTAAACTGCAGAGATGCTCACTCTCTCTCAGGCAAGCTGCGTAAAGAACGCCATGTCCGCACTCTAGGCAAGCTGGGAATGGAAGACCTCTACGGAGACTTCTCACAGTCCGCTCTTCGCTTCAGTTTCCCCTCCAGCAAAATCACTTACGCCAATTGGAGCGCAATTCGCGTTAATTATGCATCGCTTCCCAGCGCCGACCAGTGCCTGCTCTGGGAAGTGAACAAATTCCCACAATATTTCCCTTCCTCTCAACTTCCGTTATTTAGCTCCTCCCAGACCACCCATCAAGGTTAACATCTGCACAACACCAAGTTTTCCGGAATTCTGACTCCCAGGAGAGTACTTCAAATTCCTTGGTCCTACGTTCCCATCGGAGGCCGGCGTATTTCATTCTGTTGCTCTTCACCTGATTTGCTTCAGACTCTGTGGACCGTGAATTCAGCGTAAAGTTGCTATAGTCACGAACATGCATGTTTTGACCTCTGTTGACCGCTCCACCGTAGCTTTGCACGGCTTTCTCGCATGTTTCACAGAAAACGGGACAACGGACATTTATCAACAGGCGTACAAGTTCTCCGTCTGTTTCCCGGTAAACCAGCATGGAGTCGGGGTCAACCACCCACTCACTGTCACTCATCTTAAGGCGGCTGGAGGCCGCGCACCGTTACCGCTTTCTTAGAGCTTGAGCCGCCCTAAGCTGCTTATTGTCGCTTCCCTTAGCCGCTCCCCCGGCCGGCCACAGTCAAATACTTCCCTGGGGTAAACTAGCGTCCAGTAAATCGACTCGTTTCCACAAAGTTTTCATGTCGTGTGAATTACTTTAAAACCATCACCCGACATTAATTATTCCAATACGTCCATACTATACCCTCTACAAGATGCATTGTGCCTTGTCAGTCATTTTGTTCAGCCCTACTGTTCGCTCAACATGAGGTAGGTGATCTTTAATGACTTCATGTAAGGGGCATAGTTCTTGCCATCTTACAACACTGTTTGCCGATGATGCTGTAATCTACAGGGAAGTACTATCACACGAAAGTGAGGAACAAATCAATGAGGATTTGCAGAAAATAAATATGTGGTGTAATGACTCGCAGTTATCTCTCAATATTAGTAAGTGTAACCTACTGCGTATAACAAGGCGAAAATCCCCATTAATGTACGAGTACAAAATAAATGCCCAGTCGTCAGAAGCGGTAACATCCGTAAAGTATCTGGGTGTGACTGTTCGAAATGATCTCAAATGGAATGATCAGATTACACAAGTAATGGGCAAGGCGAACTCTAGATTGTGGTTTATTGGTAGAATCCTGAAGCGATGCAGTCTTTCAAGAAAAGAAGTTGCTTACAATACGTTAGTTCGTCCAGTCAGTATTGTTCGTCTGTATGGGACCCTTACCAGTTGGGTCTGATTCAAGAGATTGAGAAGGCCCAAAGAAGAGCAGCAAGATTCTTGGCTGGTACAATTAGCCAGGGCTGCACACTAAATTCCGAAATCCGATCTTCGCCGAGGATGTAGAGCTTATATTATTACCACCAACTTATAAATCGCGCAATGATCACCACTCAAAGATAAGGGAAATCAGAACTCCTACTGAGGCGTTCAGACAGTCGTTTTTCCTTCGTGCGATCCGCGAGTGGAACTGGGGGGGGGGGGGGGGTGAGTATGACTTTGGCGCGAATTGTGCCCTCCGCCACACCACGCATGGTGGCTAGCGGAGTATATATGTAGATGTAGAACTTCGGTGATCTGACGGGAACCGGTGTTACCACTGCGGCAAGGCCATTGGCAGCAAGTACACAACAGTAGTTAAAAATTCAGTAAATTATTAACCCAAAGGCCAATATTTATTGTCCAATTTGTTTATAAATACTCTTTCTACAACGTGTTGATATATAAGGCAACTCCTTTCATCAGAAACAAGACCACTCAAAGGCGGTATCAATCTTTCAGGAGTCACAGAACTTCCTACCAACAATAAATATTTTTGGATTAGAAATGACAAACTTGGCTTACAACTCTTACTTTGCTCCCAGTAAACGAAAAAATCTCTGCTTCTGGGTGGTGAAGGCCAACAGGTGCATTATTGTCTCGCGAATGCTGCATCGATTCTAGTACTCTGAGGTGACAAAAGTCATGGGATACCTCCTAAAACAGTGTCGGGTCGGACCTCCTTTTCCCGACAAAGTGCAGTAGCTCTACGTCGCATGGACTCAGCGAGTCGTTAGAAGTCCCCGGCAGAAAGATTGAGCTATGCTGCCTCGACAGCTGTGAATAGTTGTGAAAGTATTGCCGGTGCAGGAATTTGTACACGAATAGAGCTCTAGATTATGCCTCAGAAATGCTTAATGGGATTCATATAGGTGGCCAAAACTTCGCTCGAACTGTACAGAATCTTCTGCAAACCAACCGCAAACAATTGTAGCCTGATGCAATGGCGTATTGTCATCCATAGAAATTGCATCATTGTTTGGGAATGTGAAGTCCATGTATGGCTGCAAATGGTCTCCATGTAGCCGAACATAACCATTTTCAGTCAATCACCGTTTCAATTGGACCAGGGAACCCAGTCTATTCCATGTAAACACAACCCAAACCATTATGGAGCCAGCACCAGCTTGCACAGTTCCTTGTTGACAACTTGGGTCCATGGCTTCCTGAGGTCTGCGTCACGCTCGAACAATACCATTAGCTCCAACCAACTGAAATTGGGACTCATCTGACCAGGCCACGGTCTTCCAGTCTTCTATGATCCAACCGATATTGTCACGAGCCTAGAAGAGGCGCTGCAGGCGATGTCGTGCTGTTAGCAAAGGTAGTTGCGTCGGTTATCTTCTGCCATAGCCCATTAACGCCAAATTTCGCCGCACTGTCCTTACAGATACATTCGCTGTACGTCCCACATTGTTTTCTGCGGTTATTCACGCAGTGCTGCTTGCCTGTTAGCACTGACACCTCTAAGTAAACGCCGCTCCTTTCTGTCTACATCTATATCTCCATCTACATGGTTACTCTGCAATTCACACTTAGTGCCTGGCAGAGGGTTCATCGAACCATTTTCATACTACTTCTCTACCATTCCACTCTCGAATGGCGCGTGGGAAAAAAGAACGCCTAAATCTTTACGTTCGAGCTCTGATTTCCATTATTTTATTATGATGATCATTTCTCCCTACGTAGGTAGGTGTCAACAAAATATAATCGCATTCGGAAGAGAAAGTTGGTGATTGAAATTTCATAAATATACAGTATCTCGCCGCAAAGAAAACCGCCTTTGTTTCAATGACTGCCACCCTAACTCGCGGATCATATCAGTGACACACTCACCCCTATTGCGCGATAACATGAAACGTGCTGCCCTTCCTTGTGCTTTTTCGATGTCCTCCGTGAATCCTACCTGGTAAGGATCCCACACCGCGCTGCAATATTCCAGCAGAGGACAGACAAGTGTAACGTAGACTGTCTCTCTAGTGGGTTTGTCGCATCTTCTAAGTGTTCTGCCAACATAGGGCAGTCTTTGTTTCGCCTTCCCCACAATATTATGTATATGGTCTTTTCAGATTAAGTTGCTCGTAATTGTAATTCCTAGCTGTTTAGTCGAATTGACAGCCCTTAGATTTGTGCGCCTTATCGTATACCCAAAATTTATCGGATTTCTTTTAGTACCCATGTGGATGACCTCTCACGTTTCTACGTTTAGTGCCAATTGCCACTTTTCGCACCAAACAGAAATTCTCTCTAGATTATTTTGTAATTGGAATTGATCGTCTGATGATTTTACTAGACGGTAAACTACAGCGTCATCTGCAAACAATCTAAGGGGTCTGCTCAGATTATCACCTAGATCATTTATGTAAATCAGGAACAGCAGAGGGCCTATGACACTACCTTACGGAACGCCAGATATCACTTCTGTTCTATTCGATGATTTACCGTCTGTCACTACGAACTGTGACCTTTGTGAGAAGAAATCACGAATCCAGTCACATAACTGAGATGATACTCCACATGCACGCAATTTCATTAATAGTCGCTTGTGAGGAAGGGTATCGAAAGCCTTCTGGAAATCTAGGAATATGGAATTGATCTGAGATCCCTTGATGACAGCACTCATTACTACATGGGAATAAAGAGCTAGCTGCGTTGCACAGGAACAATATTCTCTGAATCCGTGTTGGTTACGTATCGTTAAGTGAAGGTCGATGGCAATGTTAGTTCCCGTTTTGCGGCCATTATCTCATAGAAAACCTTTTCATATGAGTCACCAGAGCACAAATGACAGCTCCGCCATTGCACTGCCCCATTATACCTTGTGTATACGACACTCCCGCCTTCTATATACAGGGTGTTACAAAAAGGAAAGGCCAAACTTTCAGGAAACATTCCTCACACACAAAGAAAGAAAAGATGTTATGTGGACATGTGTCCGGAAACGCTTACTTTCCACGTTAGAGCTCACTTTATTATTTCTCTTCAAATCACATTAATCATGGAATGGAAACACACAGCAACAGAACGTACCAGCGTGACTTCAAACACTTTGTTACAGGAAATGTTCAAAATGTCCTCCGTTAGCGAGGATACATGCATCCACCGTCCGTCGCATGCAATCCCTGACGCGCTGATGCAGCCCTGGAGAATGGCGTATCACAAAAAAATGGTTCAAATGGCTCTGAGCACTATGGGACTTAACTTCTAAGGTCATCAGTCCCCTAGAACTTAGAACTACTTAAACCTAACTAACCTAAGGACATCACACACACCCATGCCCGAGGCAGGATTCGAACCTGCGACCGTAGCGGTCGCGCGGTTCCAGACTGTAGCGCCTTTAACCGCTTGGCCACTCCGGCCGGCTATTGTATCACAGCCGTCCACAATACGAGCACGAACAGTCTCTACATTTGGTACCGGGGTTGCGTAGACAAGAGCTTTCAAATGCCCCCATAAATGAAAGTCAAGAGGGTTGAGGTCAGGAGAGCGAGGAGGCCATGGAATTGGTCCGCCTCTACCAATCCATCGGTCACCGAATCTGTTGTTGTGAAGCGTACAAAAACTTCGACTGAAATGTGCAGGAGCTTCATCGTGCATGAACCACATGTTGTGTCGTACTTGTAAAGGCACATGTTCTAGCAGCACAGGTAGAGTATCCGGTATGAAATCATGATAACGTGCTCCATTGAGCGTAGGTGGAAGAACATGGGGCCCAATCAAGACATCACCAACAATGCCTGCCCAAACGTTCACAGAAAATCTGTGTTGATGACGTGATTGCACAATTGCGTGCGGATTCTCGTCAGCCCACACATGTTGATTGTGAAAATTTACAATTTGATCACGTTGGAATGAAGCCTCATCCGTAAAGAGAACATTTGCACTGAAATGGGGATTGACTCATCGTCGGATGAACCATTCGCAGAAGTGTACCCGTGGAGGCCAATCAGCTGCTGATAGTGCCTGCACACGCTGTACATGGTACGGAAACAACTGGTTCTCCCATAGCACTCTCCATACAGTGACGTGGTCAACGTTACCTTGTACAGCAGCAACTTCTCTGACGGTGACATTAGGGTTACCGTCAACTGCACGAAGAATTGCCATCGCTCATTGCAGGTGTCCTCGTCGTTCTAGGTCTTCCCCAGTCGCGAGTCATAGGCTGGAAAGTTGCGTGCTCCCTAAGACGCAGATCAATTGCTTCGAACGTCTTCCTGTCGGGACACCTTCGTTCTGGAAATCTGTCTCGATACAAACGTACCGCGTCACGGCTATTGCCCCGTGCTAATCCATACATCAAATGGGCATCTGCCAACTCCGCATTTGTAAACATTGCACTGACTGCAAAACCACGTTCGTGGTGAACACTAACCTGTTGATGCTACATACTGATGTGCTTGATGCTAGTACTGTAGAGCAATGAGTCGCATGTCAACACAAGCACCGAAGTCAACATTACCTTCCTACAATTGGGCCAACTGGCGGTGAATCGAGGAAGTACAGTACATACTGACGAAACTAAAATGATCTCTAACATGGAAATTAAGCATTTCCGGACACATGTCCACATAACATCTTTTCTTTATTTGTGTGTGCGGAATGTTTCCTGAAAGTTTGGCCGTACCTTTTTGTAACACCCTGTAGATGCATGTCCCTATCCCATGACTTTTGTAACTTCAGTGTATCATGTGCGTGTTGCTCCTTTCTAACTGTCGGCGTTGTTATTAATCGTTTTTCTCACTTTCCATAATAACCCAATATTTCAAAGCAATGGAAAATTTACGAATCTACATTACCCGTTTTAAAAATGTCTCGTTTAAAAACCAAATATTTAGCGCCACTGATATGACCAACTGACACAACAATTTTTTTACCAATAACCGGGTGCATAATGTAGCCGAGACTAAACAAATGCCGAAAAATATTGGTTATTCAGAACTAAAATACCGGTATCAGCATTAAGGGTCGATATCCCTATCACAAATTAAAAGCTAATGCGGGATATAGATTGGTAGTCCAGTCAAATTGCAGAAATACCTTGCAAAAGGTGGGGTAGAAGAGTTTATTTTTTCAACTCGTTCATATGGTTGGAAATATAAGAAAACCGAGTTTTGCCAACAAAATTTCGCTTGGAAAAACTTTTTGCAGTCAAAAAACTTGGAAAATTTCGGCCTTTTTTCCGTTTTTCAGAATATCTCAGTTTCATTTGCTCCTATTGCTTTAACGTCTCTTTTCTTTTTTAAAGAGCACAAAATTCTCTACAAATTTGATTCTTGCCATTTTTTTCTACTCCGAATATCTAAGGCGCTACAGCGCCTCAAAAAATACCAATTTTTCAAATTTTGAGCATAGTGGCAAGATACCTTATTTTTGAACACTATTTTTTCAGTTTCTGTTTGTGTAGTATAAATACATTATACATCATCACCTCACTTTCAAGTATTCAATTTCTCTGTATGCAACATGAGGATTGCTGGGCACCCAACTATTGTAATTCTTACATCACTACCTGAAGTTCACTATGGGCCACCTCAGCCCTGGTATTTGTAAAACTGTAAATATAAAAATACATCATTAAGAGACATAGACTCACACACACACACACACACACACACACACACACACACACACGCACACATAATAAATTGTCTCAGGAAACTGAACTATTATTAGCTGCAATAGGCAACCTAATTAGGTAGGTAATTATTCTTGTGTATAAAAGCCACACAGTTGACATTAAAAATAAGTAGCTTTATTACAATTAAAATGCATTGTCAACTGCTATAAAATGTTGACAGTTCTGGGTGTGTAATACTTGTAATATCGCACATTAGCGCACTTGAGACAGATATGAGCATCACTTCCAACGTTTTGATGGGCCAGGTTCCTCAGTGTCACCAGAAATACCTTGAGTTACGGATTCAGGGTCTGTACATAGAGTTGATCCCAGCTTGACCTCTTCTTTAAACAGCGAGTCAGCCTCAGCGGTTTCCTCAACATCCTCCATAACATCTTCTTCACTGTCTTCATATAAAAATTTTGGCACGTTTTCACAGTTGACCCCAATACATTTCTTGCAAATTGAAGAACATTTCAAACCCGCTTTTCTGCAGGAGCACGCTCCGCCACAGTTCAGCTTGCATGAGCATGAAACAATGTGAAGAAGTGCTTCAGGTGTTGGATCTTGGCTCATTATAACGGTTATTGGACCGTGGTCATTGTGATTCCAGCCCCATTTCTCAGGAGGTTTCCAGTTTCCCATCCAACTTTGGACTTGTTGGTAAGTCCGCAACGAATGATGTTGTGCAGCATCTAGTGTAAGAGGCAACCGTGCAAGATTCAGTTTGCTTTTTGTGGCAGACTTGGCGAATAGCTGGTACCGCAAATGATCTAGTGTGTGGGAACTGCTGACACCTCCACTATACAATGCGATAGTAACCTGTTTTGTTTCTGTTATTATTTCTTCACAGGTAGCATGTGGTTTATTGAACGTGCAAAGCGCTGAGGTTAGGTATTCATTTTTCGCAACAATATTGCTGCACTTAATTTTTCCTTGACCAAAATAAGCGGATGTTGTATCACATCCGCTAAAGGCGTGAGTGAACAGAATATATTCACTGTCAAACTTGAAAGATGCAGTGGAAAACCACTTGTCTTCTGCATTTCCTCTTCCTGGCTTTAAGAAAAATAAGTTTTCAATGCCTTGCCCCAAACCGGTCATGAGCACAAGCAGGTCAAAATCGTCTCCTACAATGACAACACTTCCAAAATCTTTGGTTCTTGAAATGACAGATGTTACAATCATAACGTCAGCATCTTCTTGTGGCTGGTGCATTTCAACGCTACACTCCAGAAATTCCTTATTAAGAAGTGTGATCAAACGCATCTTGTTTCGTTCGTTGTACAAGAACTTGTCCTGAGGGACTTGGTTCACCACCTCTGATTCAACCACAACGTCAACCGAAGAATGTTTTTTGGACCTACGAATCGTCTCAGCACTCTTTGTGCTACATTTGTCTCTCTCATATGGATACCCATCAAATACAATAGCAAACTGAGATCGAAATTGACGTTGCAGGTAAGAAACATAGCTTTGGGCTATTGACTTGAAGCAAACATTTCGAGTCCAAGTCACTTTGTGGATAAGGTACCCTCCATCAAAATTTCGTTTGGCATACGGCAGTCTTAACAGCTTGGTTAAAAAGTCATCAGAATTCCCTTTTGCACATAAGAAGCATTTCTCTTTGAACTTGAACTGACCTTTTTCCTGCGACCGATGTAGCATGCCTGTTGGTTCCTGAGGATGTCGAAGGCTAGCTGCTATCATTCTCTCATTAATGTACTTCTTGTAGCATGCTTCATGCACCATTACTTCACTGAGCGTTTTCAAAAAACGGGTGTGAGCAGACTCCCTGCGTTTAGCACTACATTCGATAAGTGTGCTCAGTCCTTTCTTTTTCACATTGCATCCACCACTCACCACAGTTTTTTCGCAAATGAAACACAAATTCATGTCAGACATACTCATTTTCAGCACCACAACATACACTGAATGGAAGCGACTCCAAACTGTAGGACCCTTATTGCTGTGTGCTAATAGCTGTCAGCGCGCTCTGAACAATCACTAGAGATTATTGTCTTCCGCCCGCCAAAGAATAAATACGCTTTTGTCCGCTAAAGAACAATTCCTACCTACTTTTTCTTATAACTAATCATTAACGTCAATCAACTGTAGAAAATGTACGGCACCTGCATGCAATCGTATTACATATTGTAACACAAATAAACTTCACGCAATCCGACGTGAATGTGTTCGTAGTTACTGAATATGATACTGTTTGTCCTGGCCCTGCAGCAGAGTGAGATGGTAAATTCCAATGAATAACATGATGAGTAATATGTTTATACCACACAAATAGAAACTGAAATAACAGTGTTCAAAAATTAGGTAATTTGCCACTTTGCTCGAAATTTGAAAAATTGGTATTTTTTGACGCGCTGTAGCGCCTTAGATACCGGGAGTAGAAAAAATGGTAAAAATCAAAATTGTAGGGAATTTTGTGCTCTTTAAAAAAGAAATTAGACGTCAAAGCGATAGGAGCAAAAAAAACTGAGATATTTTGAAAAAACTGAAAAAAGTTCGAAATTTTCGAAGTTTTTTGACTGCAGAAAGTTTTCCCAAGATAAATTTTGTTGGCAAAACTTGGTTTTCTAACCTTTCCAACAATATGAACGAGTTAAAAAAATAAAATCTTCTACCCCACCTTTTGCAAGGTACAGGCTTTTTTTTCTGACAGTTTCACTGGACTATGGAGGGTTAGTACAGAGGTGAAGCAGGACAAAGACCACACTGACCGTGGTGAGCAAAAGCCGGGGGTCGATCTCGGTGTCGTTGCCAGGCGGTGCAGCGGCGAAGCAGCCCGCCAGCAAAGCGGACACCGCCAGCGCCAGAAGCTGAGGCGGCAGCAGCGGCATGCCGGCGGAACAGACTGGCGCGCGCGCGGCCGGCTCCGCGGTTTTACACTGCCGGTGACGTCATCTGGTATCACGCCGCCCTTCGCCGCGCCGCTGCGTCAGCTGAACACTCCGCATCCACATTAGTGCCACGCGACCCGTGGCCACAGTAGGGATGGGAAAAACCGACCGGTAAATCTAGTACCGGTGTTTTAGTTCCGAATAACCGGTGCTTTTTGATATTTGTTTGGCCTCGGTTGTAACAGGTATTGTTTTACATTTTGCTAATAACCGTGTAAAAAAACGAAACATCAGTTAATCATAGAACAGTGCTCAAATTTTTCGTTTTTAAATAAACCTTTCTTAAAACAGAGCTAAATTTTATACACAAAATTTGCATTATTTTGAAATATTCTGTTATTACCAAAAATAAGAAAACCGATCAGTGCTATTTTAATAATAATGCCGACAGAAACGACCAAAACACATATGCCTTAAAAATTTCTACAGCATTGCTGAGAGAATTACCCCCTCATTGGAGTGTGTCTTAAGTCGGGGGTCTCCAAACTACGGCCCGCGGGCCGAAACCGGCCAGCGAGGGCCGGCAAACCGGCCCGCGTTAGCTGGCCGGATATCCCCGGTAACCGGCCCGCCAAATTTTTGAGGTGGTACCTATACTGTTATGTAGAAGGGAAAAGGACGCGAAGAAGGAAAAGATTCCAGATACTGGATGACATGGTGGACGGTACAACATACAGCAGCCTTAAGAAGGAAGCATTGGCTCTGAGCACTATGGGACTCAACTTCTGAGGTCACCAGTCCCCTAGAACTTAGAATTACTTAAACCTAACTAACCTAAGGACATCACACACATCCATGCCCGAGGCAGGATTCGAACCTGCGACCGTAGCGGACTCGCGTTTCCAGACTGTAGCGCCTAGAACCGCTCGGCCACTCCGGCCGGCGAAGGAAGCAATAGATCGCAGAAAATGGAGAGGCAAAGGACCTGCTAATATAGCAGATAACTGATGATGATGACCTATACTGCCAACAATTGAGTTCCGAGCCCTATCGCAACCAATACACCACGACATTGTCGGAGCTCTATGTTTACAAAGCGGAATGTTATGGCCCGCATCTCGTGGTCGTGCGGTAGCGTTCTCGCTTCCCACGCCCGGGTTCCCGGGTTCGATTCCCGGCGGGGTCAGGGATTTTCTCTGCCTCGTGATGGCTGGGTGTTGTGTGATGTCCTTAGGTTAGTTAGGTTTAAGTAGTTCTAAGTTCTAGGGGACTGGTGACCATAGATGTTAAGTCCCATAGTGCTCAGAGCCATTTGAAGGTTATGGTTAAACTTGTGGCCATCCACAATAAACAGACAGCGATAGCTAAAAAAAAAAAGAAAAAACGGTAAACAGACTAGTTTGGCGAAAACATTTTAAGTAAAAAAATTCTTTGCATTTTATTCTACTCACGAGTCTGGTGCAAATCTTTCAAATGGACGCCACTTCGGCGACTAGCCTTAGTAATCAATCGTTATGGAAGATGCTTCTTATGCGAGGATTCACTTTCTTTTTATTACGTTGTAAAATACATACAGAATGTGCAGGGACATACTTTTTTGTCGGTGAAAATCGCCAGAATAAAATACGCCAGAATTTCGGTCAGGTACGTCAACCAATCAAAATTATGTAATTAAATAAAAATCGTAGTTCGTTTCAGTGCTAGCTATTTCCACAACCTTAGATTTTTGCGATTTCATCTTTCCTTTAGCCTTACATTACGGTGATCATGGAGTGTTTGGGTGCTTTAATCCCACTAGGTAGATCTTGGCCCTTATGACTTCGTGGAGGAGTCAATGTGGCCCGCGGACTAAAAAGTTTGGAGACTCCTGGCTTAAGTTATGCATGTACGTGTAGTGTGCGCAAGAATTGCCCCTAACTGGTCTATATGTAGTTACTTGCTGTCTTCCCGAACATCTGTTGTATTGCGGAGAGGCACCAATCCTAGTCTGGAACAGGGCTGTGGTTAAAATATCGATATATCGACATTGTCTCAAAAAAAAAAATCTTCGTATATCCAAAAGACATGGATATATGTAGCCGATATTTATTTCGCTGATATATCGATATTGAAATGGCAGCATCAAGTGCGGATATTTTTATTTTATATTATATTTTTTCACAATTTTCGATAAATATTTGAAGTTGTTCTTTTGAAATTGTAGCAGAACATAATTTTACTTTCGCTGTGTGACGGAATCTTACTACTTTTTGAGCTTTCATCATGTCTGGAACTTTGACTGTGTGAACAAAGTATAGATGACACAAAGAAGAAGTCCGATTCTACTGGAGGCGGGGTAGCGGTGTGAATGGTACAAGACATCTGACGTGAAGAAATAGAACACCAATTACGCTAAAAATAATTTTTAACGCAACTAGTGTGGTATTTCTCCACATCGGCGTTCTTCAGAAACAGTTGCTGAAACTGATGAACAAATATCTGAATGACGAGACTGGTCTTTGCGGTGGGCGGAGACCTGTGAGGGGAATTGCTGACGTAACCGGCGCTCGGCGCTACCAACAGAAACCGTAACGTTTAACTACACCACACAATTTTGACACTACTACTGCTAGGTCGCTGGAGTTTGCAGAAGTGAAAAAACAGGGAAGTCGACATGAATTGTTCCAGTCATATCTTATATGTGACGAAACCGGACGACGGACCCATCTGATAACTTTTATTTTGCCACTTAACCTGCAGTTACCATTGTTTAGCAAAGTGGTTATCGCCAAGCGTGAACGTGCATCGTTTTCCTTTCAATTCTTGCTCTAAGTGGGATTAAACAGGCTGCTAGCTTCTTCATGTACGGAATTGTTTGTTGTTGTGGTCTTCAGTCCTGAGACTGGTTTGATGCAGCTCTCCATGCTACTCTATCTTGTGCAAGCTTCTTCATCTCCCAGTACCTACTGCAACCTACATCCTTCTGAATCTGCTTAGTGTATTCATCTCTTGGTCTCCCTGTACGATTTTTACCCTCCACGCTGCCCTCCAATGCTAAATTTGTGATCCCTTGATGCCTCAGGACATGTCCTATCAACCGATCCCTTCTTCTAGTCAAGTTGTGCCACAAACTTCTCTTCTCCCCAATCCTATTCAGTACCTCCTCATTAGTTACGTGATCTACCCACCTTATCTTCAGCATTCTTCTGTAGCACCACATTTCGAAAGCTTCTATTCTCTTCTTGTCCAAACTAGTTATCGTCCATGTTTCACTTCCATACATGGCTACACTCCATACAAATACTTTCAGAAACGACTTCCTGACACTTAAATCTATACTCGATGTTAACAAATTTCTCTTCTTCAGAAACGATTTCCTGGCCATTGCCAGTCTACATTTTATATCCTCTCTACTTCGACCATCATCAGTTATTTTACTCCCTAAATAGCAAAAATCCTTTACTACTTTAAGTGTCTCATTTCCTAATCTAATTCCCTCAGCATCACCAGAATTAATTTGACTACATTCCATTATCCTCGTTTTGCTTTTGTTGATGTTCATCTTATATCCTCCTTTCAAGACACTTTCCATTCCGTTCAACTGCTCTTCCAAGTCCATTGCTGTCTCTGATAGAATTACAATGTCATCGGCAAACCTCAAAGTTTTTACTTCTTCTCCATGAATTTTAATACCTACTCCGAATTTTTCTTTTGTTTCCTTTACTGCTTGCTCAATATACAGATTGAATAACATCGGGGAGAGGCTACAACCCTATCTCACTCCTTTCCCAACCACTGCTTCCCTTTCATGCCCCTCGACTCTTATAACTGCCATCTGGTTTCTGTACAAATTGTAAGTAGCCTTCCGCTCCCTGTATTTTACCCCTGCCACCTTCAGAATTTGAAAGAGTGTATTCCAGTTAACATTGTCAAAAGCTTTCTCTAAGTCTACAAATGCAAGAAACGTAGGTTTGCCTTTTCTTAATCTAGCTTCTAAGATACGTCGTAAGGTTAGTATTGCCTCACGTGTTCTAACTGTGGGTATTTCGCCTGTCTCATACACCTTGCTCACCAGATGGTAGAGTTTTGTCATGACTGGCTCTCCCAAGGCCATCAGTAGTTCTAATGGAATGTTGTCTACTCCCGGGGCCTTGTTTCGACTCAGGTCTTTCAGTGCTCTGTCAAACTCTTCACGCAGTATCTTATCTCCCATTTCGTCTTCATCTACATCCTCTTCCATTTCGATAATATTGTCCTCAAGTACATCGCCCTTGTATAAACCCTCTATATACTCCTTCCACCTTTCTGCCTTCCCTTCTTTGCTTAGAACTGGGTTGCCATCTGAGCTCTTGATATTCATACAAGTGGTTCTCTTCTCTCCAAAGGTCTCTTTAATTTTCCTGTAGGCAGTAGCTATCTTGCCCCTAGTGAGACAGGCCTCTACATCCTTAAATTTGTCCTCTAGCCATCACTGCTTAGCCATTTTGCACTTCCTGTCGATCTCATTTTTGAGACGTTTGTATTCCTTTTTGCCTGCTTCATTTACTGCATTTTTATATTTTCTCCTTTCATCAATTAAATTCAATATTTCTTCTGTTACCCAAGGATTTCTATTAGCCCTCGTCTTTTTACCTACTTGATCGTCTGCTGCCTTCACTACTTCATGCCTCAGAGCTACCCATTCTTCTTCTACTGTATTTCTTTCCCCCATTCCTGTCAATTGTTCCCTTATGCTCTCCCTGAAACTCTCTACAACTTCTGGTTCTTTCAGTTTATCCAGGTCCCATCTCCTTAAATTCCCACCTTTTTGCAGTTTCTTCAGTTTCAATCTGCAGTTCATAACCAATAGATTGTGGTCAGAATCCACATCTGCCCCTGGAAATGTCTTACAATTTAAAACCTGGTTCCTAAATCTCTGTCTTACCATTATATAATCTATCTGATACCTATCAGTACCTCCAGGATTCTTCCAGGTATACAACCTTCTTTTATGATTCCTGAACCAAGTGTTAGCTATGATTAAGTTCTGCTCTGTGCAAAATTCTACAAGGCGGCTTCCTCTTTCATTTCTTCCCCCCAATCCATATTCACCTACTATGTTTCCTTCTCTCCCTTTTCCTACTGACGAATTCCAGTCACCCATGACTATTAAATTTTCGTCTCCCTTCACTACCTGAATAATTTCTTTTATCTCGTCATACATTTCATCAATTTCTTCATCATCTGCAGAGCTAGTTGGCATATAAACTTGTACTACTGTAGTAGGCATGGGCTTTGTGTCTATCTTGGCCACAATAATGCGATCACTATGCTGTTTGTAGTAGCTAACCCACACTCCTATTTTTTTATTCATTATTAAACCTACTCCTGCATTACCCCTATTTGATTTTGTATTTATAACCCTGTAATCACCTGACCAAAAGTCTTGTTCCTCCTGCCACCGAACTTCACTAATTCCCACTATATCTAACTTTAACCTATCCATTTCCCTTTTTAAATTTTCTAACCTACCTGCCCGATTAAGGGATCTGACATTCCACGCTCCGATCTGAGGAATGCCAGTTTTCTTTCTCCTGATAACGACGTCCTCTTGAGTAGTCCCCGCCCGGAGATCCGAATGGGGGACTATTTTACCTCCGGAATATTTTACGCAAGAGGACGCCTTCATCATTTAATCATACAGTAAAGCTGCATGTCCTCGGGAAAAATTACGGCTGGAGTTTCCCCTTGCTTTCAGCCGTTCGCAGTACCAGCACAGCAAGGCCGTTTTGGTTAATGTTACAAGGCCAGATCAGTCAATCATCCAGACTGTTGCCCCTGCAACTACTGAAAAGGCTGCTGCCCTTCTTCAGGAACCACATGTTTGTCTGGCCTCTCAACAGATACCCCTCCGTTGTGGTTGCACCTACGGTACGGCCATCTGTATCGCTGAGGCACGCAAGCCTCCCCACCAACGGCAAGGTCCATGGTTCATGGGGGGGATGTACGGAATATCTAACAATAAATCAATATTTAAATAAACAGCTATAAAACTGGCAGTATGTTTACAATGTGCAGCCGATAATTTCTTTTTTTTTTTTTTTTTTTGTTTTTGTGGCCGGTAAGTCGATATATTTTTCCGTCGATATATCAATGAATCCATAATTTTTGTTCGATATGTCGAAGGTTGATAATAATCTTTCTTAAATATTGATATATCGGATGCGCGATATTTTTAAAAATATCAACAGTCCTAGTCTAGAAATACTTTTGCAAAGTGACGTAACAATGGGTTACAATGCGTCATTCGCTTCGAAAGGTTAAATATTTGCTTTCCATTTCTATGAAATAATAAAAGAGGAAGGAGTTAATCGTAACAGTAATAAACAAAAAAATTGAAAACTATTCATTCATTATGCACAATAGAAATAGAAAGTAGCTGATTTGCTGCCGATGTCTACATAATATGCCTTTATCTGTTTGTTGCACTTATAAACGGACAAATTAACACGAGAAACAGATTTCTTCAGCTTCAGTATTCACCCTTTAGCACTGACTATTCGTAATCCCTGATTACACCATAATTTTTGAACAGAGCTTCAAAACATTGGAATCAGTACGAAAATACTGCTTTTCTTTGATTTATTTCACTGTAGCACTGTTCACTGCACTACATGATATGGAATTACACGAGGATATTTCTCTAGTTTACAATTTTGGTTTTCTAGTTAATTTGTCATAACCTAATTCCAATAGAGGTATACAGTTATATAGTTTCAGATAGCTTTGGCGACTCATTGTTTTTTCAGAGAGCATTTTTTTAATTACACCATTTGTATTGTTCAAGATTATAAAGCAGTCACAAACGAAGTTTTTAGATAAGAAACTAATCTAGGTTTAGTTTAAAACAAATAAACATTTTTATTCAGAAAAGTTACAAGTTCCAGAATCGAAAGAGTCGAATGACGTCGGGCGGTGCTGAATGCTTTCTGGTCGCTGCCAACGGGGCAGAGTGCCTACGTTTCCGAACAGAACGGGCAGACATTGTTAGCAATTCTCGGAAGGAATGGATGCTGCGAAAAGGATCAACAAAAGAAGCAAATAGGCTTATCAATTTGTTAACGACATCAAGGTAAAGGCATCATACGTAGCTACGAAACAATTGGCGGAAAACCGGGAGGAGTGTAGAATGCTAAATTTGCAGTGATGGCCCTACCTAATGGGCAGAACAAGTCATTATAATCATCATCAAAATGTTATATGCAGTTGAGTTTAAAATCATACATTTTTTAAAACTAGCTGATTAGTGGCATTACCTAGTCTCTTGTTTATCCCAGTGTTATTTCAGATCAGAACAGGGCGGCAAACTGTCTGCTGTGCAAAAAGAAGCTTTACAGAGATGTTTTTAAAAGTATGATTACAGTATTCAAATAGTGAAACACAAAATATCAAAAATTTTGCTACTTCCATAGTTTTTTCAGATAGTTACGCACATGTGTACCAAGTTTGGTTGAAATTGCCCCAAGCGTTCCAGAGTTATGATTACATGCCACCTATTTCCGTGTCCTACCGCTACCCCTCTCACTATTACTAGGAGTCTCCTAGACTCACAGTATTCTTTTCCAGATAGTAATTCATTTGGGTACCATAAGCAATAAGCACTCAGCTTTCCTTACGTTTCGCTCCTTCTTACCGCCACCACCAACCCTAAGAGTTAAATGTCATTGAAACTGTCATCAATGAGCCCAGCAAACCAGAAGACTATGGATTCGACTCTAATATAATTCGTTTTCATTCATTTTTACGTGTCATCCCGATAATTCCTGCATCCACCATTGTTGAGGCATGGGAGCTAGGAATGTGTTATGGCTACAGTATATTTTTCAAGTTGGAGAACCATATATCGCCAATTAAAATTGAATTTCCCTAGGCGTTCAAGAATTACATTTTCATGCTACCTCTTCCCTCCCCTAATCCTACTTGCATCCCTGTACTGTTCTAGCTCCACAGCATTTTCTTTTCCATATAGTTAGTCGTATGTGTACCAAGTTTATTCGAAAGGGATCCAAGCAGTCAAGAGTTATGTTTTACACATCATCTCTTCCCACCACCACCTACTCGTCTAGGGGATAAATATCATCAGAACTGTCACCAATCATCCCAGCAGCCATAAAATCTATGGGCTCGGCACTAATACAGCTGATTTTGATTATTTTACATGCCACACACGTCATTCCCATCGTGACCATAAGGATACTGGAGGTATATAGCAGAGGATCAGTGGAAGTTTTGCAGTAATTTCGCTGACATCAGCATCAGTATTCCTGGAATTGATGACAACAGCGTCAGCATTGCTGGAATTCATGACATCAGCATCAGCTCTTGTCCCAGTATCGCTGACGCTAGCGTCTGGTGCTCAGACAATTACATTATTCCCAGAATTCCTCCCTTCCCCTTCCCAATGTGTTTCAGCGAAAACGCGAAGTAGCCAACGGTGTGCAAGCTCGACCTCCTTCCTTCGAGCAATTTTAATTTTTGTAGTTTAATTGCTTGCTCAGTGTCATTTATTGTCTGTACTGCCATCCAGTATGAAGTGCTGCCAGCAGCTACAGTGACGAGCTAGGAAGAAAAGACTATCAGTAAGTATTCATCCATCACTAATTGGTATTGTTTTTATTATTATTATGTGTGTATTTCGCTACCTTTGGTCTTTGTCATTGTTACATTCGAGGACACGCAGATGTTCCCACCCAAACCACAGCTGCAGCAGCAGTCACTGACCACAGAACATCTTGCTAACTTTCAGAGCCCAGTGCCATTCGATTACGCTGTAGAACAGCCTCAGCTAACAGATCTTGAGTCTTAGCTAAGCACAAATAGAACTCTACTAATCACAAATATGTACAAACTGACTGCAAGTGGATCTAAGAGTGTGACTGTAGGCATAGCACCTCACTGTGATTTTGATGTGGTGGTTGAGATAGAGAATGTTGAAAATCTTGGTAGTAGAGTGCAGTAGTCATGGTGCGAATAGGATTATCTGTGTAGTACATGGAGTTCATTGAAAAAGATGAGCACAGAGCACAAGCCATTACATACTCCTATTAACATTAGCAAATTAGAGGATAAGGCATTAAGAATTAGTATACATGAACATGCAGTGCTTGAGCTGAAATCTGTAGGTGCATATAAATTAAACAATCAGGTGTGGTGAATTTAAACAGCCTGTACAATGTATTACTGGTTGCAACAGACAGATTGAGTCGCTGACTGCCATATATTAGAGCTGCATATTGTGATGTTTTATTGACTGTTTTCATATTCAGAATGTAAGTAAATCCTTTTGAACAATGTATGAATGACTATGTTCGTCCAGCACCAAGATATGCATTTGAAAACCCTATAAGCATAAAATCTGTGGAGGCTGGATTTGCTGAAGGAATGCCTCTTTACTGAAGGAAGGCATGAATACGATTCAAGCTGAGTCCAAGGAATCTAGAAAAGAATTATTTGGATAATACTGTCAGTTGTGAATGATTGTCTGGAGTAAGGCACGCAAATGTCCCTGCCTGAACCACAGCCCCAGTGCACAAGCTGTCTTCTTGACCAGCCAGCCTGGTGTCATTCGACTATGCTGTAGTACAACCACAGCGGCCAACTTCCACAAGAGAACAGTTATTTGCCAAAACATAAACTGTTACTGCCAGTGGTTCTAAACATATGAGTGTAGGGCTGTCACCTGACAATGACTTTGAAGTAGTTATAGAAGAAGAAAAGGCACAATGTGTCAGCGCTGAAGTGCAGTATTCATGACATGATTGGGAGTATTTATGCAGTATGGTGAAATATAGAGAGAGGAAGATGACAGACGCGTATTGCATATCTCATACTCCTATTGATATCCACATCTGTTTGGCCAGATTATGTTTTGTGAGGCAATTCTAGAACTAACCTCGTGAGACATGAATATATATTTAAAACGTTCAAGAATTGTTAAATTGAAAGACCAGTATCATGCAGTATCAATTGCCACAGATAAATTGTGTTGTAGATGTCCATACATAAGAAGAGCATAGTATGAATTTGTTAAACATATGCGCAGCAACAGTTTAAATACAGAGCTAGTGAAGCAATGCATCAATGCCTGTGTACCCCCTGAGCCAAAGTGTGTAAGTTTTGAGCCTATAACTACACAATATGTGCAGGCTGAATATACTGGAGGAATGCCCATGTATGAAATTACGCCTATTGGCCTGAAAACAATTCACACCAATTACAAAGCATATAGTAAACAATTATTTGGACATTACTATAAAACAGTGATTGGGTATGGTTTACTATCAGAAACAATACATTATATTTTTGTTTTCAAAAAGAGATTGCATAAATGTAGAATGAATTTATGTTATTTACGTAACAGCAGCTGATCATCTATACAATATTTACAGCATCATGCACACACACACACACACACATACACACACCCGCACCCCCCCCCCCCACACACACACACAATCACTCAAGTGAATTGTGTGAAAATGGGGCCCTGATCCCATTTGCACAGATGAAGCATTTGCCATCATGACATGACTGACAAACTTTCAATTGCAGCATGGTATCCTCCTCTTGGTATCGCCAGTGAAAGACTATTTGCTGCCTTATATGAGGAGATACCTCACCACCTGGCATACACTCCCGAAAGTCTTCGATCGTGGGACCCTGAGGGGTCGCATATGCATAACCTTAGCGTGTCTCTGGATAGCACATGCATCTACACTGTATAAATACATCTTCCATCTGAGCCCTAAAAACTCTCCAGTCTGTGAGTCATTTGCCTCGTCTTTCTTATTCTGAAATGTCACACAATAAGGATTATCAGCTGCATATCCACATGTGCCGAATTCCCCGGGATTGAACCCAATTACTTCATATTGTTCACAGCCATTGACCCAGTAGATGAAAGTATCTGTATCCACATGAAGTAACTTGACATCAACGGAGTTTGGACTCGCAAACTTGTTGTGGAATCGGTACATTTGGAGTTTTGTGAGACCCATAGCTCACATACCGATACAGACAGGCTTTATGAGCTCCACTGACACCTTAGTCATCTCCACAGCGACTAGTCCTTCACTGAAAATTGTGGCCCATTTAAAATTTGACCTGGCCACACAAGCCCTTGGGCCATAACGCACATACCAACGGTAGACTAAATGAATTTCACGACGGTTTCTAACATTCTCCACATTTTTGCCGAAAATTGAATTATTCATCAATTTATAAAAATATTTTCAAAATCACACATTGCGACAGTATTTTGTTCGGCGTTGACAACAATATTCTTCTTCAACTAGGGACGCTGGTTTTGTAGGAGATAGTCCTCAATCTGAGACGCTACTGGAGGTTTCTATAGAATAGAATGCTATTTGCTTATTCCCCAACGTTTTCATATGCTTGGAGGCAGAAACATTTCGTGGGACTAGGCACTCTGGACACAGCATCAAGTCGCGGTGCTCATCATGCAATTCAGTGGAATATTGCAGGTCTGCCTCCAGGTCATACCCTCTACCAGCATCAGAAGTCATATCGTGGATATTATCCTTCAGTCTGGCGTTTTCATCTTTGGACAATCATCAGAACCATCCAAATGGTAGCGTTTGTTGCACGGCATGCCTGTAGAGGATGTAACTCAAATCGTCAGATGGTCTGTACTCCTCCTCAGTCAGTCGTGGGTTATCTTCCTAGGCGTACCTGTGGACACGCTGGCAAAGCCCTCTGTGAATCTGACGTCCAAAGAAAAGCAACACATCAACATCAGTCAATGGCTCGATGTTGATAAATATCTTTTTAACACTGCATCCCACACAAGCCCTGCCACATTTAATAGAAGGCTGTGTCCAGAGTGTGTACGCCCTGGCATACACTCCAGAATTTCTCAGAAACGTTTGTGGGTAGGTTCACTTACGTCTCCATGTACAATTTAGCGCATTCATCTAAATCAGAGATATTGAACTCCTGGCAAACATTCAGTACATGCCTACACTACGCATCCATTATGGCAGTGCCTGTGAGTTTGCAAGTGAACGTGGTTAAATTGTTTTTGATGTTGCTGACAACAGTCACACAATAATTTTTAAATCAACACACCGCCATTTGACTGTATTGTTGTTTATTGAATTACGACATGTTTTCGGCCTCTCATGCCATTTTCAATTAATTGAGGTTATGTCCTGCAATATGTGTTAATGGCATAAATTCAGTCACTTGAAAATCGCATAAAAAATCGAAATCTGGTTCGTAATTAAATAAACAACAATACAGTCAAACAGCGGGATGTTCATTTTAAAAAAGTGGATGTATTGAGCAATATGGTTTTGTACAGTCTCTTCATTGACCTAGGTATTCGATGGGAAGACCCCCTTCTTTGTTGCAAGCTGAAACTATGCATAATCAGGAAATGCAACTTGAGGGATATGCATATCCTCCTGTTGTATTGTCTCAGCAAGCTTATGAAGAGATGCCTGCATAAACCGTAAGGAATCCAAGAAGTGGCGCAATATTTTTGCCATGATTTGCTTGCAAAATGAAATGTGTGAAAAATGAAATGTGTTTTCTACGTTGTCAGGCATGATCCTAACTATAGCATTGTCCAATCCATAACCCCCAAGTGCTCAAGACGAAGTGAATATCGTCCTCATTAAAATTGTGGAAGAAGACAATTATGAATTGTAGCAGTTTGTACTTCAAGTTGCATGCACTGTGAACTCCACCACATAACTTCCCCATTAGATGACAGTGGTCTCTATGTCGAGTTTTCATTTTTCTATGCAAAGGCAGCCCACAAATATGATTTAAATCACCTTTTTATATAATAAATCATTCTCCTGCGATTTGATAATTGGAATGTTTTTGCTGTAAAAAACATTAACATCTCACGGCAACCACTTTGCAGGATTATCCCCAGAATGTGAGACAAACTTGTTGTGACTCGAATCTTATGAACATACTATTTGATACACTGTCACATATGGTATGCATCATTTGTGAAAGTGATGTGAGGGGCATTGGGATCATAATATGTTGACTGAGAGCCACAGGAACTAGTAAGCACTCAAAATCAACATACACAACAACGGGCCAGCATTACTAGTAGTTGGCCTTCTTAAACGTTAAGGACTTTTTATCCTATTTGGGTGTTAGTAGTAGGGCAAGAAGGACATCACCCTGCTCTGCATTGTTGCCAAATATAGTCAAGATGGCGGATCCAAGATAGCAGTGATAAGAAATAGAAGAGGCAACATCACAATGACATCATGGTGGGAAGTTCAAATTTTGGCGAGAAGATAGGTCGATTGGGCTACCTCCACTAACATAACCCCCTTCCTTCCCTCCTCCCCTCACCGCATCCAGAAAATGGCAGGAAGATAAAATTCCAGCAGGACAATGCAACACACTACGGCTACCTTAATTAACCTAAAAAAAGGACATGAAAATAGGTCACTTGGGCTACCTCCGCAAACCTAACTCATCCGACCACCACCTCTTCCTAGGAATTGGCTCATCCATGTACTTCATTTCAATGTGTACTCGTATGTTTTTGATCCAGTTAATGGGGGCGGGGACCAATTTCATATCTCTTTCTCTAGATAACGCCTCTAAAAAAAGTATACATTGTTGTCCAGAATCTAGATGAGAATGATGAATTTTGCTTTGCATGGCCGGTGCTGGCTTGGATAGAAATTATTCAAATAACGCACATATTATGGATACACACATCAAACATTATAATTTCTAAGGCATGTCATTCCCTGAAGACACACATGAATGGAATTAAATTTTCAGCTGATAGGCAGGTGTAAAAAGAGGTTCTGAAGTGGAGGAAAGGGCTAGTAGATGAGTTCCTTGAGGATGGCACAAAGAGGTTAGCAGCACAGTTAGATATACCTTTTCTAAAAAAATATATAAATGTCTAGTACACTCGATTTCTGAGCACATATTGTACTTCTCCAAAGCATTCAGCATCCTACATACATAGATTTAGTGCTATTCTTCAAAGGCAACAAGCACCACTACATCTGGATCTAAACATGTCCGGCCTACCTTCTTCTAAACTGAGTAAAAATAAGAAGGTAAGACGTTTTTGTTACAGATGTCTGAACTCTACTAAGAGTGAGTATTTAGAAACACATCTGATTGACTGCTCAATCCAGATACCTGTACTTGTGAAAACGCCAGTTGTGGGGCAACAAGGACGACACCCCACTCTGCATTGTTGCAAAATTTATTGAAGCTGGCGGATCCAAGATGGCGGCGATAGAAGTGGCAACGACGCAATGATGTCGCGTGGGAAGTTCAAATTTTGGCGGAAAGATAGGTCAATTAGGCTCCCTCCACTAACCTAAGTCATCCAACAACCACCTCTTGCTAGGAATTGGTGGGGAAAGGACTCAACCTGTGCTGAGGTGGCTGGATAGGATGGACCCAAGTCTTTATTTTGGATGCAGTGTTTATTTAAACAATTTGAGACAGTAGCTCCATCCAGTGTGTCCACCATGAAGTGCAGAGTCCAACTGACCTAGTAAACAGCACTGCCAACAGAGGGTGCTGTCGTCCCATGGTGGTCTGGGGAAAAATGGCGACAAAAGTACTCAGTCTCTGTCCAACTGCTGGAGGGAGGAAGGTGTTTATTTATTTTTCAACAATTTATTTAGTGATGGATTGCACATAGCTTATTTATTACACTGATACAAAACACTTGCTCCGATGTGCTTGGGATCACAATACACAGCTTACAGACCCGTAAACTACTAGTAAATTATCTAAATATTTCAGAACACTGATGTACAGACACGCAAACAACTCGTAAATTACTGAAATAATGCAGTACACCGATTTGCAGACACGAAAACAACTCTTAAAACCGAGCGAGGTGGCACAGTGCTAGCACACTGGATTCGCATTCGGGAGGATGATGGTTCAATCCTGCATCAGGCCATCCTGATTTAGGTTTTTCGTTATTTCCCTAAATCGCTCCAGGCAAATGCCAGGATGGTTCCTTTGAGAGGGCACGGCAGACTTCCTTCCCCGTCCTTCTCTAATCCGATGAGACTGGTGACCTCGCTATCTGGTCTCCTCCCACAAACAACACAACACATACACACACACACACACAAGTCTTAAATTACCGAAATAATGCAATACACAGCATAAAAACACTCAAACTACTTGTAAATCACCGAAATAATGCAGTACACCGATACGCAGACACGAAAACAAACCGTAAATTATCAAAATAACGCATGTAAAACGCTCTACAGACACGCTCACTAATTCTGAACTGTCCAAATAATGCAGTACATAGTCTAGACACCTGCAAACTACTCGTAAACCACTGAAATAATGCATATGTGACACTGCCAACACGCTCACAATGCTTAAACAGCCGAAAATAATTTAGTGCACAAGCATTCAGTACACATCAAAACGCTTTCGAACTATCGTCAACTGCAATGTATCAGAGGCTCCAGTGTGCACACATGCTGACGCCACTGTGATCCTCCGCCAGACAGATGAGTGCAGGGGCACGAGCCATTGCTCTCAGGCCACTATCGCCTACAGCTAGCAGGTGAATGTTGCATCTATTTTTGGGTATACAGATAGAGATATTCGATTGTTATACTGATGTCACATGTCTATGTAAATAAGAGACTAGCCATCCTCTGAGCTGTGCATGCGTGTTTACCATTGCTGATGCTATACATCTCTACCTGTGCATACTGATGTCACAGGTCATGCTATAGAAATGCTTGCCAGAATAGCACAGGGTGCATTGTTCCTAGCGATCCTAATGGGACATGTGAGATGCCTCCAGCCGGGCATGTGTCTACTGTGACTGATGTCTACCTGCAAGACCAGCGTCAAGCAAGAGATGTCTGCATAGTGTCTCACCTAAGCAGGCATATCTAAAAGGTTCTCAATGTTATACTGATGTCTCATGGCTATGTAAATAAGAACTAAGTCAACCTCTCGGAAATTGTAAAGTGTCGCAGAAATAGTTAACGATCGGTTTTGTAGGAGCTTTCGTGATGTCTCAGCTTGTTTGTACGGGTATTCTTGTCCTAACAGGAGCTGTTCACGAAAATATCCCAGAATAACACCGGTTTCATTCTTCCTGATGGTCCTAACGAGGCACCCTGTCTGTCACATGTTACCCTTCCTGGAAATCGCGACGTTCTGCTTTCAACATTACATCTCACAAACAGTAAATGTTATCGCTGATGTGTAGAGGCTCCTACGTCCCAGCATAAAGGATGTATTGCGAATGAATGGAGCATTCTGATCGGCTCTTACTTAATTTACCTGCCAAATTACTGATGCTGCCAGTGTGGAAGCACTGTCCGCCTTTCTCTTTCTTTCTGAAGGCAAGACTTCCAGTGGTAAAACTGTTTTGTACAGATCACCATATTGCACTGACGGTTAAAACCTGCAAAAGTGACCTACAGATCGTCAAATACAGAAAGACACTTGCTCAATCACGCTTCTCTGCCACTGAGAATGGAAGCTTGACTGTTAGAGCATGAAACCAATCTCCAACCCAGCAATATATCACCATTTACCACGTCGATGTAGTAAACATACAATTCGTATGCTGTGCCATACAAAATCACCCGTTTTGCATCATGCATATAGCTATCAACCCCCAAACACTCATACACATACTGTGAAGCCAGACAGTATAAGCACATGCACCATAGGTATACTCCTCGCTGCACTAGATATTTCCCGTGAGACCGGGTGGTCATCTACTCCCGATGCATGACCAGAGCACCTTCAGCTGGCCAAAGTCACTCTCAGAACTACTGTGCAGACTCGGGATCACCTCCCCTCGGCACAAAGACATTACAGTTTCTGGCCCCGACCTGCTTGCTTGCTTGCTTTTTACACCCATCTCCAGACTGAGATTACAAGAACATATCTCATTTCACATGGTTTGCCAGAATATCATACCATTTTCCTAAGACACTCATACATATACCGCGAAAGCTATTGTACAAAGGCTGGGTTGGTTCCCCTTGGCACAAAGGTGTCACCATTTCTGGTCACGAGCTGCTTGCTTGCCTTCTACACCAATCTCCAAACTGGGATTACGAGAACACATCTACTTTCACAGTGTTTGCCAGCAATATTATAACATTTACGCGATACTTCTCGATATTAAGCACATAGCAATATCACTTGCATAGCCGTATCGCTGGCGCAACATAATTCTGAAGACATAGACTGGAAATTATTTCTCTAGAAACCCGGAACTTTAGCGAAAGTGGAGCGTGCTATAAACCACTGAGTAACTAGAAACTTACCCTGTCTGCATAGGCCTTACGTGAAAACTCGAAAAAAATAGAGGAAACTGATATTTCCACTCGCGAATACCGATGATGATGTAACAGATTCCAAATCATCCCTATAATTTACAAAGTCAACTAAAGTGTTTCTCATGTCTAGAGAACCAGCAAACTTGCTAGATACACACACCACAATCGATGTTCCCTCAACTGAATAAAGGCATGGAATGTGCAGAAGCAGTCAACTGGACACTTTACATGGGACAGAATAATGGTCCAGTGCAAACACATGTCCATATTGAATCTCCTCAAATTTCCACACGATCACGAAAGCTGCCCAACACATGCTAAGTATTACTTCGCCATTCGGTCGTCTAGAGGACGACACGGTTATGTCAGCTACATTCCTGCACCCCAAAGGCCTCTCCATTCGGACAGCTCCTACCGTTAGCCGGAAACGTGAATCATTCCCGCCACAGATCACCTGCGCTGCACGCCAAGCATACATAGGCAGAATCATCCTAGGAAACTGGCCACATATATATTTTATCACTGTACTTACAATTAAATATTACGATCACAGTCTCAATTGGACGACATTCGACAATGAACCAAGTATCAGAAATACACCCTTCTGATGGCTGTGGCTCTGGAAATAGAAATATCTGTACGATTCTTATGACTTGACATACTCTTCCCTCACAGTATTCCATGTCAAATCCAGATCTTCCTTACGACTTGACATAGTCATTTCCTTTGCACATGTCGAAACACCCACACACATACTTTATAAGCCTGATGCTCAAGGCAAACCTGTGACGCATCCCCTACTACTAAGTATAATACTTGGCCAATAACTGATTGCTGATGATACGAAACAATACTGACCAAAAATCAATGATAGGAGGACATGTCTCATAAGTTTTTCTTGCGAGTGGTACCACTGTGTCATAGAAAGAGAGATGTAATCGTCTTAGAAACCACCAGATGTTAAAAAACGCGACCATATTGTCACAAACGGTGTTGGTTCTGCAGGTGCACACAACTATTCACGTTAAAGCTACACTGGTATTATAAATCGACATATGGCATTACCTCTGAATGAATTGGTTTTTCCAGACAAATACTGCGACACTGAATATAGACGGTGATCGTAGAAGTGTATATTATCAGACCAGCAGTGCTGTTACATGTAACCCACAATGCAACCTCGCAATAAAATCACTGAATTTTGAAAGTGATTCGCCTAAGGAACGTGGTTCCTGGGAACCATCTATGACATATGCATATACACAGACATACAGAAAACAGAGTAAACGCATTGCAAATGTGGACTATGTGGGGTGGAGGTGTCTGGATGCATTCGAATACAGTGCTATACTATGCCTCTCAATCAGTACATTTGCGCTAAGTGTTGTTAGCTGTACTTCATTTACAAGCAATTTTAGATCACGGAAAGAGACATCTTGTCATGATCGCTTGGGTAGGAGCTGCACAGAGACTGAGTACTTTCGTCTCCATTTTTCCCCAGACTGCCATGGGACGACAGCATCCTCTGGTGGCAGTGCTGTGTACTAGGTCAGTTGGACTCCGCACTTCATGATGGACACACTGGAAGCAGCTACTGCCTCAAATTGTTTAAATAAACACTGCATGCAAAATAAAGACTTGGGCCCATCCTATCCAGCCACCCCAGCACAGGCTGAGTCCTTTCTCTGCCAATTCATAATAGGTGGCTGTTGGATGGCTTAGGTTAGTGGAGGTAGCCCAGTTGACCTATTTTCCTGCCATTTTCTTAGGTTAGTTGAGGTAGCTGTGGTGCGTTGCATTGTCCTGCTGGAACTTAAACTTCATACCATTTTCTGTGGGAGGGGAGGGAGGGGAATGGGAGGGGGTTAGGTTAGTGGAGGTAGCCCAACTGACCTATCTTCCCACCAAAATTTGAACTTCCCACGCGACATCATTGCGACGTTGCCACTTCTATCGCCGCCATCTTGGATCCGCCAGCTTCAATAAATTTTGTATCAATGCAGAGTGGGGTGTCGTCCTTGTTGCCCCACAACTGGCGTTTTCACATGTACAGGTATCTGGATCGAGCAGTCAATCAGATGTGTTTCTAAATACTCACTCTCAGTAAACGAGTTCAGACATCTGTAACAAAAACGTCTTACCTTCTTATTTTTACTCAGTTTAGAAGAAGGTAGGCCGGACATGTTTAGATCCAGATGTAGTGGTGCTTGTTGCCTTTGAAGAATAGCACTAAATCTATGTATTTAGGATGCTGAATGCTTTGAAGAAGTATGATGCATGTTCAGAAATCAAGTGTACTAGACATTTACATATTTTTTTAGATAAGGTCTATCTGAGTTAGTCACGAACTTTTGTTCTGCCTTCACTAAGCTACCTATCCCATTGAAACACGCTCTTTCTGTTTGTAACACGTTCGCCAGTGTGTGATTCACAAAAATATTTCAGTAGGTGTTATTCCTTCTGCAATAGGAAGCAGATCACAGCATGTGGCTCGCACTTGGTGGTATTTCTTACTGACATCTTTCATGCAACTAGACACTAAACTATGAGTTTACTGTATTTCTGTGGTGTTCATACTGGTCAGGAGATCCCCCTCTAACACTCAGTGTAGCCAATCCTCGAAAAGCAAAAAAACCAAAGCCAGTTACGGTTACAGAACGCTTTCAATCTGAATATTTCTCGTAGGGGGACCAACCACCTTATGCCTCGCATCTCTTGGCTTGCTACATTCTCATCTACACACAGACTGTAACATGAACCAAATAACTAGGTTCAGCCTGTCTAATTTTGGCAGGTGTGGAATTGTGACCGTGAATGATATGCCTTCAGAGTTATAATATTTGGTGTGTGTATCCATAATATGTGTGTGATTTGAATTTTTTCCATCCAAGCCAGCAGCGGCCATGCAAAGCAAAATTCATCCTTTTCATCTAGATTCTGGACATCAATGTATGCCTTTTTAGAGGCATTATCTAGAGAAAGAGGTATAGAATTGGTTCCTACCCCCCATTAGCTGGATCAAAAACATGCAAGTACACATTGGAATGAAGTACATGGCTGAGCTCTTTACCACATCCTCTTTCCTTCATATCCAAAGAACGTTTCGGTTAGATGCTCATGGTAGAAATTCCATACCACTCAGCAATTGACATGCCCCATAATGTCACTCCATCCTTACCCCAAAGTTTGACAATGATTGCCTCTGCAGCATCATTACCGCCTTCTTTTGAGGGTTCATCAGATTGCAGTACAGAACTGCCTTGCACCTGATAGCTGGATACCGCTGATTGTTGATGATTTCTTGGATCTCCCTTCCTAGCACCAACTGGCATGCACAAAGGAAGGTAGCTGGATCTCGAAATTCAGCACTGATGTTATCCAAGTGGTACTGCAAGATCCTATCCCTGAAAGCACCAGCAACCACAGACCAGTCCATTGTGACTGCATGATTTTCCTGGTGCTGGTGAGCAAGACAGGCTGTGGGGCCGCTACTGCCAGCCCAGGGACAAGGTGGTTCAGACGTTATCGATCTGGCTACCTACTGCTAGGCGGGTGATGGTAACCAGACAGGCTCAGATGGGTTGACATTGTCTTCAACAGTACTGTCCTGCTACCACTAGGCTGAAGACCGTAATCGGACGGCCCTGTCTAGGTGACGATACTGCCTTCCTACTGCCAGGCTGGGAATGGTAGCCAGATGGGTATGGATGCAGTGAGGGCAGCCGTCGATAGTTGCATCAATGACAGATCTGATGGCAGTGTTGTTGTTGCCAACAGTGTAGTAATCCCGTCTTCATAAGGTGTCATGTGCACATGCAACACAAACCCACCCACACACACACACACACACACACACACACACACAGACACATGAAATAGATATACATTCGTCGTTAATAATAATTTCTGATGCTTACATCATGGTTCACCAATGATATGTGATGTTATTCACTCATCACCCCCATCATTTGCTATACTGCGTGCGTATTCCAACATTTTATGTTCCAACTTAACATTTACATCTCTGTGAAGAGCATCTGGAACAAACACACATCATATGTATTACATGCAACCAAAAAAAATCTGTAGAAATAAGACTACTTGTACATTTGATTCTCCACAATTGGAGCAAATTCCCAGAAACTTTGGTTTAAGAATTACGAATCTGGATCACAACCACATTCCTGTAAATTGGCTACAAGGAAAGTCATGATCTAATCATAAACGAGTGGTGATATTATGCTCAGAATCAAATCATCAACATCTGACTAAGGGTGTGCTTATCAGTGCCATCACAATCAGCTTTTGCGGATCATTTAATGAGTGATGCTGATGAGACTGAGCAGTGCTGGTTTTATATGTATATACAGGGTGTATCATAATTAGTGGCGTAAAAGAAGTAAAAAAGTCTCAGTAAACATAGGGTCGAAAATGTATACCTTAAGAGCTGCGAGAAATTTATCATCTTCGATACCGTGAATCAATTCTCTTCTACTGCAAACTCTTTGCTTTCCACATTTTGAGAAGTAGTAGTATGGACGAAAGCAAGAAAAAATATCCAGTAAACATTTGCTCTAAAATGCATACCTTAAAAGTTATAAGCAATTGTTCATTAGAAGAGTTGCGTTTCCAAGTAGCGAAGGTAAGCACGTGCACTCGAAATCCTCGCGTGTTATCGCATTCTGCTTCCACTATGAAGTGGTCTTTCTGATGACCGTGAATGTTATACTTTATACCCACAATACTGCTTGAGAAAAAAGAGCTATAATTTCCTCACCGCGAAAACTTACTAGATTCACGTTCTGATCTATTATATTTAGTTCGAAACGATATACTGTCTGAACAGTCACTGGGGGCATATTGGATTGCTGGAAACCTCTGCAGTTCTATAGCGTGGACCCACTGCAGGACCAAATGTGTTCATAGTATGGACTAAACTATCGTTAAGATGTGAATTCGCCACGATATTACATTCAGCATGAATAGTACTTCCTGGCAGTATGTCCACTTTCTGATTTGACTCGTAAGATGGCTCTGAGCACTATGGGACTTAACTGCTAAGGTCATCAGTCCCCTAGAACTTAGAACTACCTTAAACCTAACTAACCTAAGGACATCACACACATCCATGCCGGAGGCAGGATTGGAACCTGCGACCGTAGCGGTCACGCAGTTCCGGACTGTAGCGCCTAGAACCGCTCGGCCACCTCGGCCGACCTGACTCGTAAATTTTACCAGTTTACCTTGGTGACATTAGTTATGCTGTTGTATGTTTTCAGGCCGATCAATGAAATACTCCACTCCCCATTGCTTGGATATATTGGAAGAAAATACACTGAAGCGACAAAGAAACTGTTATAGGCATGCGTATTCAAATACAGAGATATGTAAACAAGCAGAAAACGGCGTTGCGGTCGGCAACACCTATATAAGACAACAAGTGTCTGGCGTAGTTGTTAGATTGGTTACTGCTGCTACAATGGCAAGTTATCAAGATTTAAGTGAGTTTGAACGTGGTGTTGTAGTCGGCGCTCGAGCGATGGGACACAGCATCTCCGCGATAGCGATGACGTGGGGATTTTCCCGTACGACGATTTAAAGAGCATACCGTGAATATCAGGAATCTGGTAAAACATCAAATCTCCGACATCGCTGCGGCCAGAAAAAGATCCTGCAATAACGGGACCAACGACGACTGAAGTGAATCGTTCAACGTGACAGAATTGCAACCCTTTTGCAGATTGCTGCAGATTTTAGTGCTGGGCTATCAACAAGTGTCAGGGTGCAAACAATTCAACAAAACATCATCGATAGGGGCTTCCGGAGCCGAAGTCCCACTCGTGTACCCTTGATGACTGCAGCACACAAAGCTTTACGCCTCGCCTGGACCTGTCAGTACCTACATTGGACTGTTGATGATTGGACACATGTTGCGTGGTCGGACGAGCCTCGTTTCAAATTGTATCGAGCAGATAGACTTGTACGGGTATGGAGACAACCTCGTGAATCCATGGAATCTGCATGTCAGCAGGGGACTGTTCAAGCTGGTGGCGGCTCTGTAATGGCATGGGGCTTGTACAGATGGAGGAACCCTGATACGTCTAGATACGTACGTAAGCATCCTGTCTGATCACCTGCATCCATTCATGACCACTGTGCATTCCGACGCACTTGATCGATTCCAGCAGGACATTGCGACACCCCACACGTCCAGAATTGCTACAGAGTGGCTCCAGGAACACTCTTCTGAGTTTGAACACTTCCTCTGGCCACCAAACTCCCCAGAAATGAACACTATTGAACATATCTGGGATGCCTTGCGACGTGCTGTTCAGAAGAGATCTCAACCCCTCGTACTCTAACGGATTTATGGACAGCCCTGCAGGATTCATGGTGTCAGTTCCCTCCAGCACTACTTCAGACATTACTCGAGTACATTCCACGTCGTGCTGCGGCATTTCTACGTACTCGCGGGGCTCTGCACGATATTGGGCAGGTGTACCAGTTCCTTTGGCTCTTCATTGTAGTTCCCTTTCAATGGTGACAAACGTTCTTAGAGTGCTTACATCGCATCTAGACCTCGACGGATGAACCGAAATGCACACTCATTGTTTTTATGCAGTCATCAGGAGAAACGTTAGACATAGATGACGGCAGAGAAGTGAACTGAAGTCTTGGTAGCACCGAAAATTTTAGAACTTCTGAAGTGACGACAGGATTCTTCTGCTGGTCTTAAATCTTCGAATGAGTCAACGTAGCTAATGGTATTCCAGTTTTTTTAACATATGCAACATAGTGAGTTCCATCCCCCCCCCATAACATCTAATTTGACAAACCTGCGTTCTTTGGATTCCTACATTGTCTTTGGCAATGTACCACTCATAAACACACTACAAAATCTTGTGATAATTTTAAGCAGATCTATATTTGTAAGTGGTCTGTCTGGTGCTCTCGCTCTGAGCTTTTTTTTTGTGTGCAACTCAAGCCCTTTCCTGTGTGATTCCTTTACCGATAGCGATGGCAACCATTGTCATATTATGTCCTTCAGCTTCCTGTAGTTGCTTTTCTGCATTTCGCGCATTCTTTACTGTTTGAGTTATGGTAGCAGTTCCGCCTGCTAACAAATCAGTGGCTGACAGCCTAGAAAATGTAGGAATTTGAAACAAACTGACGCCTTAGGCATTAGTAGAACCCAAGGTGTTTTAACGTTAGAGCGGGCCCATCTACAGGGTGCGGCGCTCAAATCCGGACAAATTTCAATCTGAATTTCCCGCCATATCGTACTGCCGCCGGAGGTCGCCACTTGCGTTCTTGAAAGCCATAGGCATCTAGTAATCAGTCAGAACCTCGAAATGGCCGAGATTTTACGGACGAGTGGGGAGTACAACCGAAAAGCCACGATTATCGAAAGTCCTCGCGCTGAGCGTTCGCCCACTGAAATAGTTCGGTTCTTCGCCTACCCGAGATCAACTGTTTATGATATTATGGCCAAGTACAATGCTTCGATGAAGTCCGAGGTTCGCGTCCTAGGTGTCGTGTCCGATAGGGGTGATATCATGCCGCCACATTTCTGTGAAAAGGGACAAACTGCCACAAAAGAAATTTATCTGCAAGTTTTGACGAATGTCGCGAAATCTTAGATGATAACTGTTGCCTCAGGAAGACAATATGTCTTTCAACAGGACGGTAAACCGGCTCTTACAGCCATTTAGTCCAAAACTGGCTCTCGGATAACGTTGACATGTTCTGCTCAAAGAAGTTCTGGCTCCCGAATTGAAACCTCTCGATTATTAAGTTTGGAGCGAAGTCGAAAGAGTTACCAATAAGACGAGGCACACTTTGTCGCCTATCTGCGCAACACTATCGAAGCAGCAATCGCGAAAATGGAATTGTTTGATTCTTGACAGATACCACTACTTATATGTAAAAGGATTTTCCTTTTTACTTGTATTTTGTTTTAATAAATTTGCTTTAAAAAAAGTTTCATTTGTCCGGATTTAAGCGCCGCATCCTGTATGTATAAAGGGCGCCAGCCATAAAAAATGCTGCCTTTTACCATTCCATTGTTGTTTCGCAATTGTGAGCCTGTACCTATTCCTTCATTATTACTTCAGCTAACAAAGTGCCAAGTTGTGCTGTCATGCATCCAAGTGAACAGCAGTAATATTAAATAAATAGTGAACTATATGAGAAAAAAATTACGATCCTTGCATGAAAATGACCCAGGTTCCAAGCTAGCAGCACAATACCACAATGAAACAGTTTTCTATGAGCTAATTAGCGATCAAATAAGAAGTTGGCTGGAATCTGAAGCAGCTGCACTGAAGCTTGGAGTAGGTCATTACTGTACGGTAACAATTGCATGTGGCAACAGAGTAATATAATGTAAGTTTGTTTTGTCATTGTTTAATTAAACTCTAATTTTGAGCACACGTGTTTACCTTGGTAATATAAAGACAACTATTCTTTACATGTGTACAGAGTTAGCCACGTGCCCTCTTGTGTTATGAAAACGGCGTGCCCGCGCGAGGGTTAATACGTCTTTCTCTTCCTCTTTTCTGCTTCAAGACACCTTTTGCCGCTGCCACCACTTATTGGATGCTATTTTTTAAACAACTCATAGGATTTTTTCTTCTCCTTTCGTGCGTGACGAGCTGCGTCCATAACGTGCTTGGAAATTATTCCAGCCCAATTTAAGTTTGGCATGAATTGTGTTACCACGAATGCAGCAATACGTTGTCCTATACCAAAATACTTTCTTAGATATATATGTCTAGCTTTATCAGCTAACAATCGGTCTGCAGTGCAACGATATTTATTTGTAGCATGAGCGATATCGTGCTCCTTTCTTGTGTCATCTACTATACCAATTCCCTTATTGCCACAAGCTAGGTGCTTTTTCAACTTTGTTCCATGTGCGTGCGATTATTGGCTTTGGAGTTACCTGAAGTCGCAAGTGTATCGTGATCGACCGACATCTCTAGGGATGCTGAAAGACAACATCCGACGCCAATGCCTCACCATAACTCCGGACATGCTTTATAGTGCTGTTCACAACATTATTCCTCGACTACAGCTATTGTTGAGCAATGATGGTGGACATATTGAGCATTTCCTGTAAAGAACATCATCTTTGCTTTGTCTTACTTTGTTATGCTAATTATTGCTATTCTGATCAGATGAAGCGCCATCTGTCGGACATTTTTTGAACTCTTGTATTTTTTTTGGTTCTAACAAAACCCCATGTCATTCCAAACATATGTGTCAATTTGTACCTCTCTATCTACATTATTCCGTGGTTTATTAAGTTTTCAAATTTATACTGACTTTTTGATCACCCGGTACTTGTATTGTCACATATCTACAATATCAGCCTGCCATAAATCATCCAATACTCATGTCTGAATGGGAATGTTTTGCATGCTGGCCTGTGGAAGTCATGAACAACCGTTTCTGTAGTTATCCAATGATGTGTCTATTTTGGAACTCTGATATGATTGATACAATTTCATTTGTGTGACCTGTATTCCCTGTAGCTGCTGGTGCTTTAAGTAATCGTAATCAGTCTATGATTACATTCGGGTCTTCATAATATGTGTACTCCAGAGGTAGATTTCTCTGTCTTTTATACTGAACTTCAACCTCTTTGCCTGTGCTATGCACAACTGGTTTAGTTTTATTTTTGTATTTGTCTCTCTTAGAGGTTTTCATTAGTCCTTTATGAGATTTCATCCTTCCAATGCATGTTAGTCAAGTGTAATTTTTCACCACATGCTTTTATCGATTTGGGGAAGTAATTTTTGATGTTCGAAGTTCTTAAGAATATTAGCTCCTACATACCGGGTGTCCTTTCAGATTCCTTATCCCCAATTCGTACTGCATTCTCAGTTAAACGTTTTGGGTAATTACCTAAACTATATGGTTTTATCCTGCTGACCCTATATGTTCTGCCTAATTCAGCAGTGTTTCTGAGAGAGATTGATCTCGTTGTAACTGTCCTAACTTTAGCAATCGTAATTTCTGATTCGTAGGCTTCCAAAACTTCACACTTTGTCGATGATGTGCTGCTGCATATGAAACCATTTTTGATTTAGTGTACAACTTACGTATAGTCTGAGACTACTGGTGATGATGGAAGTAAACTACCTTAGCTGCCTTGATATATCGATGCATATCTTTTAGTTTTGTGCTGACTTATTAAGTTTTCTCATTGAGATATAGTTCACATTTCTGTATTCCAGTATTCAGCACCTTATCATTTCCAGCCATTACCTCAATAACACTTTCCAGTTCATTAATTTAGCACTGATTGCCTCATTTTTCTGTCACTGTAGAGATGAGTATGCTTTGCCCCTTCCAAATTAGTGTAAAAAACACATTCAAATTTGTCCAAGGCCTACAGTACACTGACACTGTTTTGGTACACTGCCTTTTATGCAGTATCTCATCGAAGTTTCGTATATGTCGTTCCTCGTTCAGTTTCCTAGTTGTATCTATCATCAAAAAGTCATACTGTGCATTATTCCAGCAATCCTCATATATGGTAACTAATTCAATGAATGACATGTCGGTTCTGACACGTACTTGGTACATACACTTTAAATTCAGATTGTCCTGTTTTAAAGCAATAATAAGGTTTACGTTATCCAGGACGAACTGCTTCCAGATCCTTGAGTATGTGTGGTTCAAATAAAATACATTAACTTGCTTATGACGGCCAAATCAAAACTATCTCCAAGTCTCATCCCGATTTTCCACTGCAACGTCGTCAAACATGAAAACGCTGTTTTGCTTTACTTTTTTTTCAGGCGGTAGAATATCGCTGCTATCATGAAACATCTCGTACGTTACTCCCTCAATTCTGTGCAAAATCTCCTGCAATAGCCGATATTTTGTTTCAGACTGGATTTTTAAAATATATATATATATATATATATATATATATATATATATATATATATATATATGTGCTTGAGACAGAATTCCTCAGGATGCGTTAGTGTTAGAACAATATTAGTCTTCTCACAACTTGAAAACCTTATAATCAAAACAAATATGTTATTGGGAAGTAACAATCCATTCTTCTTCTTCTTCTTCTGGTTTCCAGCATCATCACTACAGGACCCGTCGCTTACTACAAGGCTACTTGGTGAGGTTGTTTTGCCTTCTGTCTGTTGGTAACTGTTCGTTTACACTAGACTGCAGGGGGTTTTACAGGGGAATAAATAACTCACTTATGGATCTTAAACTTTAAAAAGTCTTACATATATCTGGGTTCAGAAACAAACTTAAATAAGATCATAGTTCTGTGTCCACGTCTGGTCAAGCTGAATCGTACATTTCCACCTCCACACACAGCAAGTATCAAAGAGCTGTGCTGTGGTTCCTTCCTGTGGGTAGAGGATTTGGCAAAGTAATGCCAACAGATTACTCCACACTACCTGATGCCGTATGGCATAGGATAAATAAAAAATACTTAAAAACTAAAACTCTCCCTCTCTCCCCATAGGGTGGGGTTTGAGAGAGAGGAATTAGAGTTTTACAAATGTTGACCGAGATATTAATTTTTTCCGCAGATTCGGATAAGTTTGGGTCAACATTTTTAAAACTCTAATTCCTCTCTCTCACACCCCACCCTATCGGGAGAGACGGAGAGTTTTAGTTTTAGCTAAACAAAATTTACGAAGCAAATAAGTATTTTTTAGGTATCCGTAACCATTCTCCACGCAAAAATGAGAACATGGGTTTTCTTGAATTACAGCGCCAACTACCAAGAATCAAAACAAATGTTTAAGACAAAATGTATGTAGTTTTTATGTAGAATCTCATTCTGCAATAAAAAATGGGGGTTCCCATTTGAAATTTGAAATTTATTTCCCACCCCACCCCCAGGGGGCTGGGGTGGGGGACTAATTTTAGCCTTAGCTGATGTCCCCCTCGAAAATAATCAACTTTGGATTCTACACATTTTTTTCGTGTGAAGCTTATTTTTCGTGTTATTTTGGTTTGTCAACTTAAAACTTACACCCTATATATTAAGAACAAGCTGTCATTGAGTTTCTTTTGGCGGAAAACTTGAGGACTCAGATATTCATAGGTACTTGCAGAATGTCTTCGGAGATCTGACAGTGAAAGAAAGCACAGTGAGTCGTTGGACGAGGCAGCTGTCTTCATGGCAACAAGGCCGCGCAGATCAGTCCGAGCTCCCTCGTGCCGGCCGGCCGCACACAGCTCTGATTCCTGTATTGTTGGAATGTGCGGACATTCTCATTCGAAGTGCAACGAGGTGTCTGATTGTGACCTGTCGAGCACTGTGTTTTTGCGTTCCTCAACGCCTAACAGAAGACCATAAGGAGCAACGAAGGACCATCTGTGTGGCGTTGCTTGCGCTTTAAGTGGCTGATCGTGACAATCGTGAGAGCGACAAGTTTAAATAACAACCGTGCGAAATAGTGGCAAGTTCGAGTAACGACGGTTGAGGTAGTTACCGAACACGCGCCCTTTCCTCCAAATTTGACAGGAAAGGCTCTGTAATATTGAGATCTGTCCAGGAGAGGTGCGACAGTTCATCCTCGTGCTCACAAAACCAGTCCTGCGCGATGTGAGCTGTGTGAGCACGAGCCCTGCTGTCTCGGGACACAGCATCTCCATTGGAGAACAAACATTATACCATGGTATGGACCACATCAGCCAAAATGGTCACATAATTTTTGACAGTAATCCAACTTTGCACACTACACATGAAGCCCATGGAATTCCACGATATGCCAAATCATCATCGAAGCCCCTCCGTGTTCACTCTTGGGACGTAACTTCGGCCAGAAGAAACAGATTGAGAAGGGACTCATCCAACAAAGAAATATTCTTCTATTGCTCCATTGTCCAGGTTCTGTTGCTTCGGCACCATGGTTTTGGAATTCCAGTTCGACCTGCAGTTCCCAGTATATGAGCTCACTTCGTGCTATTTTGATGCTGACGTTGTTCACGAGTGCGACATTCAGTTCTGCAGCGACTTTTGCTGCTATCGTCTCTTGTTTTTAGTCCTGTTCAACGACCGTCCGTCATGATCAATCAACACTCACTTTCCTTCGCATTGTGTCTTAGCGTATGATGTTTGTCAGCTTGTCCTGCATGTAGTATAAATCTTCGATACTGTGCCTACTGATGCAATGAATACTTCGCCTGCCTTGGTTACCAAACAGCAACAATTTACCAACGTTGGAATACAGTGAGCTCCAACATAATGTACTCTCAGCTGCACAGGGCACTGTTCCGACCTGTCCGCAGCTCGTGGTCGTGCGGTAGCGTTCTCGCTTCCCACGCCCGGGTTCCCGGGTTCGATTCCCGGCGGGGTCAGGGATTTTCGCAGCCTCGTGATGACTGGGTGTTGTGTGCTGTCCTTAGGTTAGTTGGGTTTAAGTAGTTCTAAGTTCTAGGGGACTGATGACCATAGATGTTAAGTCCCATAGTGCTCAGAGCCAGCCACTGTTCCGACCATGACTGACACTTGCTACTTATTGAGGACATTGTACAGGCGCTTTTCGTGGTCAAACACAGCAATACAATGTCAAATACAACATTGCAAGCTGCTGACTTGGCTGACATCTATATTTATGTTCACACATTCATTTCTCGCCGTATTTCCATACGCTACAGTCTGGAACCGCACGACCGCTACGGTCGCAGGTTCGAATCCTGTCTCGGGCATGGATGTGTGTGATGTCCTTAGGTTAGTTAGGTTTAAGTAGTTCTAAGTTCTAGGGACTTATGACCACAGCAGTTGAGTCCCATAGTGCTCAGAGCCATTTAAACCATTTGAACCATTTTTCGTATTTCCATATTTTTGTATGAAGAAGGTCAATGGCCTGTTAGCCTTAACTGAAAGAACAGATACCATCTTCATAAAGGCTAACCCGCCATTGACCTTCTTCTGTGCTGGATGCACACGCATTGCCCGAACTCTTACGGGACTCGGTAAGATTGTCTGCCGCGAGTAATGAGTGTAATGGGCAGGGGCACTACGAATGTAGTGTGTGGACATAAAGTTGGGAATGTGGGTCTCACGGGGAGCGTGCAAGGGATAAATCCGTGCAGTCGCACTATCCTCTGTGCCCTCCGTGTAAGATGGATAGAGCGTCTGCCATGTTCAGGAGATTCCGGGTTTGAGTCCCGGTCGGGGCACACATTATCATCTGTCCCCGTTGATGTATATCAACGCCTGTCGACAGCTTAGTGTCTTGATTTAATTATCAATTCATTCCGTATTCTTGTCCACTGCCTGTAACCTTGGGAGTAGCCCAAGGAAATGTTACAAGACCATCACCAAAACGACGTCGGAAGATTCATGATGCTTTTCGTGAATGATGCTACTGTATGCTGGGAAGTCACAACACTAGAAAATTGTAGCGAAACGCAGAAACACCTGCAGAAGACCGACGCTTGCTGCAGGGATTGGCAGTTGACCCTCAACGTAATCAAATATGGCGTACTGCGCATAAATAAGCGAAAAGACATTATTGTACGAATATTCGATTGTAGGACAATCACTCAAGCAGTCATATCCATAAAATAACTAATAGTATTCGTACGGGGTGATCCGAAGTGGAAAGAACACATAAAACTTATCGCAGGTAAGGCAGACACCGGACTTAGATTTGTTTGACCTGTACTCGAATATTGCTCGTCATTCCGGGATCTGTATGATATAGGATTGCTAGACGAAACAGAGAAGATCCAAAGAACAGCAACGTGTTTCTTCACATTTTCTTTTCGTAAGCGCGAAAGCGTCACGAAGATGCACATCCATTTCCAGTGCAGACGCTACAAGAGAGGCGTTCTGCATCATGGTGTTTATTGGTGAAAATCCAAGATCGTACGTTTCTAGAAGAGTCTACCAATATGTTGCTACCTCCTGCGTAGAAATCTTGAGAAGTCTATTAAGTTAAAGTAAGAGAGATTCGAGCTCACACGGAGGCTTACCAACAACCGTTTTTCCCTCTAACCATTCGCAACTGGAATGGGAAAGGAGGTAAATGATTGTGATACACAGTGCTTTTTTTCTAAAAAAAAAAAAGTTTGAGGGTACTCCGACATTGGATATAATGCAGCGAAAATTACTTATAACTGAAGCATGGGATACCACCCGTCTGCTTTTAGCCATGACGTCATCAACATCATCATGTAGCGGGACCGTAGAGACATCTATCGGTAGCTCGGCGTTTGAGCGTACGCATATCCGTTTAACACCACCATCGCCCACTACTAGCGGGCGAGGGCACTGCATGCTTGTTGAAATGGTTGCCAGCGACTCAGCTGTCGAGAACGGTTGCCGCAGTTTCGAAATGCTTGAAACAGTCAATGACATCGGTTTTTTCACCAAAACCTGCACTGGTATCGTTCGTATTGCAATTACCAACACGAAAAAATGAAATAAAAAATTTACGTCCGTGAAATAAATCTTTGGCACTCTTCCAAGTTCTCAACATAGTAAAAAAAATTATTTTGTTGACGAAAAAGTTTAGGGGTACGCATGGCTTGCAGAGGAGATCCGTAAATACAGATTCACTTTTACTATGTTAGAGATTTGCTAAGTGCAAATAAAAAGTAAATTAATTGTCTAAAGCTGTGTTTTGATATTTTGTTCCGAGAAAATCATTCAGAACACATAATTGTCCCAGTTTTTAATCGAGAAACAAAGCGCTTCCAATAACATTTTTCATTTAATTAAATATTTGTGAAAAAGTGTTTCCTTGAAGTAGAATGTTATAGAAATATATATTTTCACAGCTTTTGGTTTAATTCGTCTTTTGCCTGAAGAAAGAGTAAGAGATAAGTTGAAAAGAAGTGCAGGTATTACCTATCCTCGCCTCTATCTTGCCAATCTTCCACTCTATGGCCCTCAAGACAAATAAAAACGAAACCAAAGGAGGTATAAAGGAACATCAATTAACTTAAACCATTTCTCCTAACGGGACTGCAGCCATATGAAAGTTAATTTTGTGAAGAAATTGCTCGATGTGGCGTTTGAATATTGTTTGTCATGGGTGCACACTTGCCCTAACAGTTTGAAATCTTACATTTTAGTACGAAATGTACTATTTGCATCTGATTACTAATTGTTAATATTATATAGTTTTTAGGGTTAAAAAATTGTACCTAGTAAATGACTAAACATCGCAAAAAAGATATCCAGACTGTATTATTGACGTTATCTAAGTAAGTATATCAAACAAGAATTGGCCACTCCCAGGACGCGTGATAAATGTTCAAATGTGTGTGAAATCTTATGGGACGTAACTGCTAAGGTCATCAGCCCCTAAGCTTACACACCACTTAACCTAAATTATCCTAAGGACAAACACACACACCCATCCCCGAGGCAGGACTCGAACCTCCGCCGGGATCAGCCGCACAGGAGACGTGAAACTTATACCATGTAATAACGCCTCTAACCTTGATAGTGCCCTCAATTCAGCGAGGAAGAAAGTGCATCATTTTATTCAGGTATGCTATACCCAACTGTAGACATACACACACACACACACACACACACACACACACACACACACACACACACATTGATGATTGATCCAATCTGGCTATAGAGAGGATGTTGAATGCTACCTTTTACCTGTTCTTCCAAATTGTCCCCGACATTTTCTTTGTGGTTAATATTGGGTGATTTAGCGGACCAGCCAAGGTGCGATTGGATGCCTGAGCGCTCGTCAGACCAGGAAAATATCCGTGTAGCCTTGAGAACACTGCTGTTGCCATCTTGGAAGACGGGAGTGTGTACAGGATTCTCACTTTGAAGACGTAGAACAAACGGCGACACCTGATACCCGGAGAATGCCGAAATAAACATTCTGGTTCGTATCCACAGTGACATAAATGAGAGCGCCCAAGTTGCGATAAGATAATCAACCCTAAAACATCACAGGGCCACCTTCGGCTTGAACTACACCCTCAACACACTCCAGGTTAAAAGCATCATTCACCCATCGCTGCACCCAACACTTGCATCACTTGATAAGACACAAAATCGAGAACTGTCAGACCATACGACACGCCTCAGTCAGCCTCCACCAAGTCTGTGTAGTTTGGCCCATTGGAGACGTGCAGCCTTATGTGACGCTCTCAGCAACAAGTTGAGATGGATGTGCATTTACTGACAACTGCAACTACTGTCAGGTATGAAACCGTGGCCAGCTGATGTGATCGAGCGGTTATAGACGCTTCAGTCTGGAACCGCGCGACAGCTACAGTCGCAGGTTCGAATCCTGCATCGGGCATGGATGTGTGTGATGTCCTTAGGTTAGTTAGGTTTAAGTAGTTCTAAGTCCTAGGGGACTGATGACCTCGGAAGTTAAGTCCCATAGTGCCCAGAGCCATTTGAACCATTTTATGAAACCGATTGTCATTGAGGATTGACACTCGTCTCCAGTCCCTGTCAGCTGGGATTCTTAGAACCACCGCTCTTTCGCCATATTACGAGGGGCGTTCAATAAGTAATGCAACACATTTTTCACGAAAGCAGGCTGGTTTTATTCAAGATTCAAATACCGTATTATTTCTTACCTTTTGACTTCAACGCCATCTCCGTTCAGTGCGACCAGCTTATGCCACCTTACTGGGAGGACCTATATTCCCGCATGCTACCACTCCACTGCTCGACGTCGGAGCCAACGCCTTGCTGCATCAATAAACTCCCCATCATTCACTTACTACTTCTCGCGGAGTGCATCCTTCATAGGGCCACACAGATGGAAGTCTCCTGTTAGGCGGCGAGGAACCTAGCGAGCACACACATTTGAGTACACGAACTGGTGGATGACTGTGTCAGCACTACCAACAGAGACGTCCAGTTGCGCAGCAAAGTGTTCGACCGTGATCCGTCGACGACCTAGAAAGAGTGTGCTCGCACGTTCCACCACTACAGGAGTCACAGCTGAGCGCGGCCGGCTGGCACGTGGGAGATGGGACTGGTTTGCGCGACATTGTTGCATTGACGAAAGATGCCTCGCCCAACGACTCATCATGCTTTTGTTCACCCCAGCTCTTCCGTACACATTCTGCAGCCGGCCGGAGTGGCCGAGCGGTTCTAGGCGCTTCAGTCTGGAACCGCGCGACTGCTACGGTCGCAGGTTCGAATCTTGCCTCGGGGATGTGTGTGATGTCCTTAGGTTACTTATGTTTAAGTAGTTGTAAGTTCTAGGGGACTGATGACTTCAGATGTTAAGTCCAATAGTGCCCAGAGCCATTTGAACCATTTTTGAACATTCTGCAAGTGCCTGTGAATATCTGCGATGCTCCGGTTTTCCACTAAAAGAAACTCAACGACAGCTCTCTGCTTGAACGCTCCTCCGTTACAGACACCATTTTGCTGGCTATGAATAGCGCCGCCACCTATCGGAACTTCATAAATTTATAGGATCCGAAGTGGGAATACTTCACGATGTCCCACTACAAATTCCCGATTTTCAACCGAAATTGGCCGAGAAGAAGAGGTATTGTATTACTCATTGACCGAGCGAGGTTGCGCAGCGGACTGAACTCGCTTTCCGGACGACGACGTTCAAACCAGCATCCGGCCATCCTGATTTAGGTTTTGCGTGATTTCCCTAAATCTGTTGCAGGTAAATGCCGGGATGGTTCCTTCGAAAGGGCACGGCCGACTTCCTACCCCATCCTTCCCTCATCCGATGAGACCGATGACCTCCCTGTGTGGTCCCCTCCCCCAAATTAACCAACCAGCCATTACTTAGTGAACGAGTCTCGTATACGGCTAGGTATGGTACACCATTCCTGTTGCACAGTCTGTGCTGAGATACAGAGGGTGGACAAAATATGGAAGCGCCAAAAACACAACATATAATACGGCATAGGGAACAGCCGTCATTCAATCAGCTACCAGTCGTTCCACAATGGATTAATACGGGTCCTATATGGTTTTCAAGGGCACCTCATACCATTCTTCCTGCAAAATAGTAGCAGGTGCTGGTAAGGATGATAGAGGTGGACTGCGATCATGTGCCATTTTCTCCAAAGCAGACCACAAATACTCAATAACATTGAGATCTGGTGACTGTGGTGTCCAGGAGAGGTGCGACAATTCGTCCTCGTGCTCGCAGAACCACTCCTGGCCAATGTGTGAACAGGGGTCCTGTCGTGTGGAAACACAGCATCATTACTGGAGAACAAACATGCTACATCACCATTTCCTGCTATGTAGTTGGACGTCAACAGAACATTTTCACATTCAGGGGAGAAAGCTGGTGAGTGAAATTTCGTGAAAAGCTCTCGCGGCAACGAAAAACGCCTTTTTGTTAATGATTGCCACCCCAACTCGCGTATCATATCAGCTGTTTCGCGATAATGCAAAACGAGCTTTTGCGATGTCCATCATCAATACTATCTCGTAATGATCACAGAGGTCGGACAAGCGTAATGTAGGCAGTCTCTTTAGCAGATTTGTCGCATCTTCGAAAGTGTTCTGCCAATAAAGGAAAGTCTTTGGTTCGCCCTACCCACAGCATCATGTACAGTGACGGAAAAGAAATCGCAACACCTAGAAACAAATAATGTAGAGTAATGAAATTTCATGAATACTTTCTCTAGGTAACATATTTAAGTGATAAACGTTGCAAAATCAAGATTAATGTAAGCGCGAGATACGCCATTGCAAATGTCAAATGCTGGTACATTAATAACTGGTGCAACTGTCAAAATATTGAATGCAAACGTGCATTCATTGTGTCGTACAGGTGCTAAATGTCAGTTTGTGGGCTGGAGTCCCGTGCATGTTGCACTTGGTCGGTCAGTTCAGGAACGGTTAATGCTAGATGTGGATGACGCTAGAATTATCGTCCAATTATGTTGCATACGTACGAGTACTTGATTGGAAATGTCTGGTGACCGAACTGGCCAAGGCAACATGATGACACTTTGTATAACATGTATTACAATAGCGGTATGTGGGCGATCGTTATCCTGTTGGCAAACACCCATTTAAATGCTGTTCATAAATGGCAGAAAAACAGATCGGATTACCAGACTGACATACAGATTTTCAGTCAGTGTGTGTGGGGTAATGAAGAGAGTGCTCCTGCTGTCTAGACTATAACCCCAGATCTAGGTTCAGTGTGTCTAGGCCGCAGATAGGTTGGTTGCAGGGCCTCACCTGGCCTCTTCCTAACCAATAGTCAGCAGTGGCAGAGAGACAGAACCGGCTTTTATTAGAAAACACGAAATATCTCCACCCTGCCCTCCAACGAGCGCTCTTGTCACCAATGGAGTAGGATATGGTGGTGGTTTTGTACGACGCTACAGGATATCTGGTTCGGATCTGTCCTTGAAGTAATGGATTTGTAACAGTTCATAGTGTCACTGTGGTGCCGACTGCTGCTCAAATTGCTGCTGGAGACCCAGTACGATGCACCACAGCCACACGCCGAACAATATGGTCTTCCCAATCGGCAGTGCCACATGGCTGTCTGGAGCCTGGTGTTCTTGCGACCGCACATTCTCGTGATCACCGCTACCAGCAGTAATGTGGAGTGGCTATGGTCCTGCTGAATCTTCCTGCAATATCGCGGAGGGAACACCCAGCTTCTCGTACCCCTGTTACTCGACCTCGTTCAGACTCAGTGGTGTGATGATAATGGCACCGTCGTTATCTTAAATACATTCTTCACTAACATCAGCTCACTATGTCCGATCTCAAAGGTAACAAACGCTGATGACCGTTTCAAAGCGTATTTAAAGCCAACCTGACTTACACCTTTATAGTGGCGCCACTAGTAACACTCTAATCCGACTGGCAGCAAATTAGAATAAATATAATCTTTCCGATGTAAAAACAAGTCTACCATCTTTGTCTCACACATCCCCTTCTTGGCGTTGCAATTTTTTTTTCCCTCAGTCACTAGTAGCCGACCGAGACAGACGCAGCAACAGGTAAGTAACCGCTTTTGTGACATTCACGAGTTCCTAACCAGGAGCGAATTTTATTACATCATCTGCGTGCTTCAATAGTTTAGTTTCTTGAGTTTCTGCGTGTGAATTTAATATATAATAGCCACTATTTTCGCGTTTTCGTTTGCGTCGGAAAGTAAACCGATTTTGTGACATCTTACAATTTCCTAATCAAGGGCGAATTATTTAGTTTCACCTGAGTGCTTCGGTAGTTAGGTTTTTGAATATCTGCGTATTACTAGACAGTTCCTGCGTTTTCGTCAGGGTCTATAGTAGAGTTGCGCAGGACGTGCCAATAGTCCGTTTATCTTCATACACTCCTGGAAATTGAAATAAGAACACCGTGAATTCATTGTCCCAGGAAGGGGAAACTTTATTGACACATTCCTGGGGTCAGATACATCACATGATCACACTGACAGAACCACAGGCACATAGACACAGGCAACAGAGCATGCACAATGTCGGCACCAGTACAGTGTATATCCACCTTTCGCAGCAATGCAGGCTGCTATTCTCCCATGGAGACGATCGTAGAGATGCTGGATGTAGTCCTGTGGAACGGCTTGCCATGCCATTTCCACCTGGCGCCTCAGTTGGACCAGCGTTCGTGCTGGACGTGCAGACCGCGTGAGACGACGCTTCATCCAGTCCCAAACATGCTCAATGGGGGACAGATCTGGAGATTTGCTGGCCAGGGTAGTTGACTTACACCTTCTAGAGCACGTTTGGTGGCACGGGATACATGCGGACGTGCATTGTCCTGTTGGAACAGCAAGTTCCCTTGCCGGTTTAGGAATGGTAGAACGATGGGTTCGATGACGGTTTGGATGTACCGTGCACTATTGTGTCCCCTCGACGATCACCAGTGGTGTACGGCCAGTGTAGGAGATCGCTCCCCACACCATGATGCCGGGTGTTGGCCCTGTGTGCCTCGGTCGTATGCAGTCCTGATTGTGGCGCTCACCTGCACGGCGCCAAACACGCATACGACCATCATTGGCACCAAGGCAGAAGCGACTCTCATCGCTGAAGACGACACGTCTCCATTCGTCCCTCCATTCACGCCTGTCGCGACACCACTGGAGGCGGGCTGCACGATGTTGGGGCGTGAGCGGAAGACGGCCTAACGGTGTGCGGGACCGTAGCCCAGCTTCATGGAGACGGTTGCGAATGGTCCTCGCCGATACCCCAGGAGTAACAGTGTTCCTAATTTGCTGGGAAGTGGCGGTGCGGTCCCCTACGGCACTGCGTAGGATCCTACGGTCTTGGCGTGCATCCGTGCGTCGCTGCGGTCCGGTCCCAGGTCGACGGGCACGTGCACCTTCCGCCGACCACTGGCGACAACATCGATGTACTGTGGAGACCTCACTCCCCACGTGTTGAGCAATTCGGCGGTACGTCCACCCGGCCTCCCGCATGCCCACTATACGCCCTCGCTCAAAGTCCGTCAACTGCACATACGGTTCACGTCCACGCTGTCGCGGCATGCTACCAGTGTTAAAGACTGCGATGGAGCTCCGTATGCCACGGCAAACTGGCTGACACTGACGGCGGCGGTGCACAAATGCTGCGCAGCTAGCGCCATTCGACGGCCAACACCGCGGTTCCTGGTGTGTCCGCTGTGCCGTGCGTGTGATCATTGCTTGTACAGCCCTCTCGCAGTGTCCGGAGCAAGTATGGTGGGTCTGACACACCGGTGTCAATGTGTTCTTTTTTCCATTTCCAGGAGTGTAGTTTAGTTTTCCACGGTCCATAGTATGGACAGGGACTGCGATTGTTGTGAACAGATGCGAGCCAAGTTGGTGACACTTCGCTCTCAGCTTCAGGCTGTGATGGCTTCGGTTACACAGCTTGAGGCTGTAGTGGATGAGCACCACTGTTGTGGGCCGGCCGTGGGGATCCAACGGACGTCCAGCACGTCAGAGTCCTCCGATCGGTCCTCACCGGTGGCCAGCCCAGTTACTGCTCGCACTGAGGCTGACCCCTCACCTGTGGTCGAGTGGGAGGTCGCCCCGGAGCGAAGCAGGCAGCACGTAAGGCCTCCCTGGTTTGTCTGACAAACAGGTTCCAGGTGCTCTATGTGGCTGACACTGTCGCTGAGCCAGATGCTGTCGCCTGTCCTGTTTCAGAGGAAACCACTCAGCCTGCAAGATCCGGACAATCACAGAGGGTGGGATTATTGGTAGTTAGGCGCGTTATGGGGCCCCTTAGGGACTTGGCTGACAAGGAGGGTAAGAAAACCAATGTGCACTCCGTCGTGTGCATACCGGGTGGAGTCATTCTAATTGTGGAAAGGGTCCTCCCGGATGCCATAAAGAGCACAGGGTGCAGCCAACTGCAGGTGGTTGCTCACGTCGGTGCCAAAGGTGTGTGTCACTTTTGATCAGAAGAGATTCTCTCTGGTATCGAGTGGCTGACAGAAGTGGTAAAGGCTGCCAGTCTTGCTTGCAAGTTGATATCAAAGCTGACCATTTGCAGCATAGACGACAGGACCGACTGCGGACCTCTGGTACAGAGCCGAGTGGAGGGTCAGAATCAAAAGCTCAGACGGTTCTGCGACCATGTAGGCTGCAGATTCCTCGACTTGCGCCAAAAAGTGGTTGGGTTTCGGGTTCCACTGAATAGGTCAGGTGTCCACTATACTCAGGAGGCGGCTACACGGGTAGCAGGGGCTGTGTGGCGTGGACTGGGCGGTTTTTTAGGTTAGAGGGTCTCGGGAAAACACAAGAAGGGCTTCAGTTACAAAGGGTGCAGGCTGAACACAGGAAGAACGTAGATACAGGAACCATTGGTATAACATTTGTAAATTGTCGTAGCTGTGTTGGGAAAGAACCAGAGCTCCAAGCGCAAATAGAAAGCATTGATGCTCAAATCGTTATAGGCACTGAAAGCTGGCTAAGGCCGGATATAAACTTAGCCGAAATTTTTGCGAAGAACCTAACAGTGTTCCAAAAGGATAGACTAAACACGGTTGGAGGTGGCGTGTTTGTTGGTGTAATAAGTAGTTTAACTTGTCGCGAAATTGAAGTAGCTACTTCCTGTGAGTTAGAATGGGCAGAGGTCATTGTTAGCAACCGGAATTAAATAATAATTGGATCCTTTTACCGACCTCCCAATTCAGATGATACAGTTGCTGAAAGGTTCAAAGAAAACTTGAGTTTGATTTCAAACGATAATAGTTGGTGATGACTTTAATTTACCCTCGACGTGTTGGCGAAAATACGTGTTTAATTCCGAAGGGACGCATAAAATATCATCCGAAATTGTGCTAAACGCATTCTGAGCAGATAGTTCATGAGCCCACGCGAATAGTAAACGGTTGTGAAAACGCAATTGACCCCTTAGCAGCAAATAATCCTGAGTTAATAACGAGCATCAAAACCGATTCAGGAATTAGTGAACACAGGGTTGTCGTAGCGAGACTGAATACTGTAATCCGCAAATCCTCGAAAAATAAGCGAAAAATTCACTTGACGCCTGCCTGAGAGACCATCTCCACTCATTCCAAATTAATAATATAAGTGTAGACCAGATGTGACTTAAATTCAAAGAAATAGTACAGCAGCGATTGAGAGGTTTATACCAAATAAATTAACAAACGACAGAACTGATCCTCCATGGTACACAAAACGGGTTAGAACACTCCAACTTCCTGGCAGATTAAAATTGTGTGCCGGAGCGAGACTCGAACTCGGGACACAGTTTTAATCTGCCAGGAAGTTTCCTATCAGCGCACACTCCGCTGCAGAGTGAAAATCTCATTCTGGAAACATCCCCCAAGGCTGTGGCTAAGCCATGTCTCCGCAATATCCTTTCTTTCAGGAGTGCTAGTTCTGCAAGCTTTGCAGGAGAGCTTCTGTAAAGTTTGGAAGGTAGGAGACGAGGTACTGGCAGAAGTAAAGCTGTGAGGACGGGGCGTGACTCGTGCTTGGGTAGCTCAGACGGTAGAGCACTTGCCCACGAAAGGCAAAGGTCCCGAGTTCGAGTATCGGTCCGGCACACAGTTTTATCTGCCAGGAAGTTTCATATCAGCGCACACTCCGCTGCAGAGTGAAAATCTCATTCTGGGGTTAGAACACTGTTGCAGAAACAACGAAACAAACATGCCAAATTTAAACAGACGCAAAATCTCCAAGACTGGCGATCTTTTACAGAAGCTCTAAATTTAGCACGGACTTCAATGCGGGATGCTTATAACAATTTCCACAACGAAAGTTTGTCTCGAAACCTGGCAGAAAATCCAAAGAGATTCTGGTTGTAGGTAAGGAAGTATGTTAGCGGCAAGAAACAATCAATGCCTTCTCTGCGCGATAGCAATGGAGATACTATCGAAGACAGTGCTGCCAAAGCGGAGTTACTAAACACAGCCTTCACAAAAGAAGACGAAGTAAATATTCCAGAATTCGAATCGAGAACAACTGCCAACATGAGTAACGTAGAAGTAAATATCCTCCGAGTAGTGAAGCAACTTAAATCACTTAATAAAAGCAAGTCTTCTGGTCCAGATTGTGTAGCAATTAGGTTCCTTTCGGAGTATGATGATGCATTAGCTCCATACTTAACAATCATATACAACCGTTCACTCGACGAAAGATCCGTACCCAAAGACTGGAAAGTTGCACAGATCACACCAATATCCACTAAATTACAGGCCCATATCGTTAACGTCGATATGCTGCAGGATTTTGGAACTTATATTGTATTCAAACATTATGAATTACCTCGAAGAAAACGGTCTATTGACACACAGTCAACATGGGTTTAGAAAACATCGTTCTTGTGAAACACAACTAGTTCTTTATTCACATGAAGTGTTGAGTGCTATTGACAAGGGATTTCAGATCGATTCCGTATTTCTGGATTTCCGTAAGACTGTTAACACTGTACCACACAAGCGGCTCGTAGTGAAATTGCGTGCTTATGGAATATCGTCTCAGTTATGTGATTGGATTTGTGATTTCCTGTCAGAGAGATCACAGTTCGTAGTGATTGACGGAAAGCCATCGAGTAAAACATAAGTGATTTCTGGCGTTCCCCAAGGTAGTGTTACAGATCCTTTGCTGTTCCTTATCTATATAAACGATTTGGGAGACAAACTGAGCAGCCGTTTTCGGTTGTATGCAGATGAAGATGTCGTTTATCGACCAACAAAGTAATCATAAGATCAAAACAAACTGCAAAACGATTTAGAGAAGATATCTGAATGGTGCGAAAAGTGGCAGTTGACCCTAAATAGCCGGCCGTTGGGACCGAGCGGTTCTAGGCGCTTCAGTCAGGAGCCGTGCTGCTGCTACGGTCGCGGCTTCGCATCCTGCCTCGGGCATGGGTGTGTGTGATGTACTTAGGTTAGTTAGGTTTAAATAGTTCAAAATATAGGGGACTGATGACCTCAGATGTTAAGTCCCATAGTGTTTAGAGACATTTGAACCATTTGACCCCAAAAGGAACTCCTTAAACTTCGGTTACACGATAAATCAGTCTAATCTAAAAGCCGTAAATTCAACGAAATACCTAGATATTACAATGACGAACAACTTAAATTGGAAGGGACACATAGAAAATGTTTTGGGGAAAGCTAACCAACGACTGCGTTTTATTGGCAGGACACTTAGAAAATGTTACAGACCTACTAAGGAGACTGCCTACACTACGTTTGTCCATCCTCTTTTAGAATACTGCTGCGCGGTGTGGGGTCCTTAAAAGATAGGACTGACGAAGCACATCGAAAAAGTTCGAAGAAATGCAGCACGTTTTGTATTATCGCGAAATATGAGAGAGAGTGTCACAGAAATGATACAGGATTTGGGCTGGGCATCATTAAAAGAAAGGCGTTTTTCGTTGCGACGGAATTTTCTCACGAAATTTCATTCACCAACTTTCTCCTTCAAATTCGAAAATATTTTGTTGAACCGACCTACATAGGGAGGAACGATCACCACGATAAAATAAGGGAAATCAGAGCTCGTACGGAAAGATATAGGTGTTCATTCTTTCCCCGCGATATACGAGATTGGAATAATAGAGAATAGTGGAGGTGGTTCGGTGAACGCTCTGCCAGACACTCAAATGTGATTTGCAGAGTATCCATGTAGATGTAGATGTATGTGATCGTTCCCACTTAACTTATTCGTGATTTTAATCCCTAAGTACCTTAGTTTAATCCACAGCTTTTAGATGTGTGTGAATTATCGTGTAACCGAAATTTAGCGGATTCCGTTTACTACTCATGTGGATGACATCACACATTTCATTATTTAGAGTAAATAGCCACTTTTTGCAGCATACAGATATCTTGTCTAAATCACTTTGCAATTGATTTTGATTACCTGATGACTTCACAAGGCGCTAAATGACAGCATCATCTGCAAACAATTTTAGAGAGCTGGTCATATTGTCTCCTAAATCGTTTATATAGATCAGGAACAGCAGATGGTCTATAAAACTTCCTTGGGGAACACCAGATATTACTTCTGTTTTACTCGATGATTTTCCATCAGTTACTACGAAGTGTGACTTTCCTGACAGAAAATCACGAATCCAGTCGCACAACTGACACGATACTCCGTAGGCACGTTATTTGATTACTTGCCGCATGTGAGGAATTGTAGGTTTGGATTGTTTGGGGGAGGAGACCAAACAGCGAGGTCATCGGTGTCGTCGGATTAGGGAAGGATGGGGAAGGAAGTCGGCCGTGCCCTTTCGAAGGAACCATCCCGGCATTTGCGTAGAGCGATTTAGGGAACTCACGGAAAACACAAATCAGAATGACCGGACGCGGGATTGAACCGTCGTCCTCCCGAATGCGAGTCCAGTGGTCTAACCACTGCGCCACCTCACTCGATGAGGAATTGTGTCAAAAGCCTTCTGGAAATCTAAAAATATGGAATCATTTGACATCCCTTATCGATAGCACTCATTACTTCGTGAGGATAAAGAGCTAATTGTGTTTCACAAGAATGATATTTTCTGAATCCGTGTTGGCTATTTGTCAATAAATCGTTTTCTTCGATGTAGTCTGTAACACCCCACCCGTTGCTTGTCCGATTTTGCATGTGACAAACAACTTACAGAGAAACTGTGAGTGGAACTGTACGCAAAATGGATAACGCTAGATTTAAATGTGGCCCTGTCACCCCTAATTAAAATGCGGTGGTAGTGTTGACGATAAATCACACCTATTTTTCCTTCCAAACATGAACGATCACGAACACTTAGGGTGTTCGGTGACATCGAACACATACACAAAAATAAAAAATAAGCATAAGGGTGAATTCAGGATCAACTACTGAAAGTAAGCACTCTACTGACTCACAATAATTTTATTATAACCTTCAGATCAATGTTGAATAAAACACACTGAACAATCTACAAATTATCCTCCTAACTGGCATTGACAGTGAACTGTGTTAAAATCTGTCAAAACGCGACCTCTTATAACTTGAATGAACGACTGACATTGACACAAAACTTAAAATAGGAAGAACCACTACACCCCAAAGTACCGTGAAACCTCTGTTGAAACAGCAATTGCGCGTGATCCAACTATTTAACGCTACTCCAAACATAGGCCGAAGCGTGAGCGATCTCACCGTAATGTTTCTGTTGCAGCGGCGGTCTCCGATGGCGACGGCGCGGCTGTGCGGTTGACGTGTGGCGTCTCGGAAAGTACACTACTCGGACAACAGACCGCTGTCTGTAAACTTCTATCTTTGCAACGATCTTCCCAGCAGCAAAGAGCTTGGGTGGCTAACGTCCTTTCAGAACGAAAGACCAAGACGGGAGACGACTTGGCTAACGTCCTCTCAGTACGAGAGCCCGGAACGGAAGACCACTCCAGAGAGTCGAGCAAGATCGCTCTTCACCTCTGTTTTCCCACCTCAACTTTTACCGAGCGAATCACATCACTAGAAGCTCTCAAAATACCCAGTTTGCCAGTGCCGACCAATGTACGGCCTGGGAATAGAACTCTTTTCCACAATTATTCCCTTGCTACAAAATTTCACAAGTAAACTCCACCCACACCGGCTGGGAAGAACCACAGCTGTGGGCAATAACACGTTTACTGGAAGTTTTCTCCCAAGAGACCACTCGGATTTTCCCGGCAAGATTCCCCGTCGTAGCGAACACAGACTCCTGCATTGAAAGTTTTGTTATTCGGAACTCCTGGCCTGCCCCACTTCAGTTACTCGAAGGTGTAAAATTAGTGAGACATAGGCGACAGCACGTACAGGAAAGCCTGTCCTGCTATCCACTTCTCTGTTTTGGTAAACACTTGAACACCTGCAGCCGCACGTCCCTCAGAGGCTGGCGGCTGCTGTGGCCTTTTTAAACGGATTACAGAACTTCCCCATTTCACCATTCATACCGTCAGGCTGTGGCCTTCGGCGGCTAGCCGGGGACGTAGCTGAGCTCTGTCTCGCATACTGTCTCGGTGCAAGATCTTCTAATTACAAAATCGCAGAATTCTCGCTGTATTACCTAGCCTGCGTGCCGATGCGTTTCCACATAGATTTCCTACACCGTAATTTAGAGCATTACTCCAACAAAACCTAAAGTGTCACGTTAAATGGACTCATGTAAGGTGCAAGGCCATTGCCACCTTACAAGTTCCTAATGTTTAAACATAGTATATGTTGCAAAATCCCACTGCATTATACCGTGAGACGCACCTGATCAGCCAAAATAGTCACATAGTCCTTGGCAGTAATGCGACGTTGCAGAGTTTACCACAACACCACGATGCGAACCCCTCCATATTTCACTCTTGGGACGTAAACGCGACCAGAACATTTTACGTGCATTTGCGTCAACGATGAGTGGTTTTGGGAGTCCACCTCGTCTTGCAGTTCCCAACTTATGGAGCACTCTTCATGTTGTTTTGATGCTGGAAGGGTTCAAAAGTGTGACGTGCCGTCTGAAGTAACTGTTGCAGCTGTTGTTCCTTTATTTTTTGTTATAGTCCCCTTCACTGACCATCTGTCAATATCACTCAACACACACTTTCACCCGCGTCGCACTTTGCAGATGTTGTTTCTCCGTCTTCCCTGTATACACAAATCGCCGATATGGAGCCTCTTGAAACTCCGAATACTTCAGCTACTTTGGCTACGGAAGCACTCACCATAAGAGCACCATCAACTTGCGCATGCTCGAATGCTCTGAGCTACGATATACAGGGTGGTCCATTGATCGTGACCGGGCCAAATATTTCACGAATTAAGCGTCAAACGAAAAAACTACAAAGAACGAAACTTGTCTAGCTTGAAGGGGGAAACCAGATGGCGCTATGGTTGGCCCGCTAGATGGCGCTGCCATAGGTCAAACGGACGTCAACTGCCTTTTTTTAAAATAGGAACTCCCATTTTTATTACACATTCGTGTAGTACGTAAAGAAATATGAATGTTTTAGTTGGACCACTTTTTTCACTTTGTGACAGATGGCGCTGTAATAGTCACAAACATATGGCTCACAATTTTAGACGAACAGTTGGTAATAGGTAGGTTTTTTAAATCAAAATATAGAACGTAGGTACGTTTGAACATTTTATTTCGCTTGTTCCAATGTGATACATGTATCTTTGTGAACTTATCATTTCTGAGAACGCATGCTGCTACAGCGTGATTACCTGTAAATACCAGATTAATGCGATAAATGCTAAAAATGGTGTCCGTCAACCTCAATGCATTTGGCAATACGTGTAACGACATTCCTCTCAACAGCGAGTAGTTCGCCTTCCGTAATGTTCGCACAGGCATTGTCAATGCGCTGACGCATGTTGTCAGGCGTTGTCGGTGGATCACGATAGCAAATATCCTTCAACCTTCCCCACAGAAAGAAATTCGGGGACATCAGATCCGGTGAACGTGCTTCGACGACCGATCCATCTGTCATGAAATACGCTATTCAATACCGCTTCAACCGCACACGAGCTATGTGCCGGAGATCCATCATGTTGGAAGTACATCGCAATTCTGTCATGCAGTGAAACATCTTGTAATAACATCGGTAGAACATTACATAGGAAATCAGCATACACTGCACCATTTAGATTGCCATCGATAAAATGGTGGCCAATTATCCTTCCTTCCATAATGTCGCACCGTACATTAACCTGCCAAGATCGCTGATGTTCCACTTGTCGCAGCCATCGTGGATTTTCCGTTGCCCAGTAGTGCATATTATGCCGGTTTACGTTACGGCTGTTGGTGAATGACGCTTGGTCGCTAAATGGAACGCGTGCAAAAAAATCTGTCGTCTTCCCGTAATTTCTCTTGTGCCCAGTGGCAGAACTGTACACGACGTTCAAAGTCGTCGCCATGCAATTCATGGGGCATAGAAATACGGTACGGGTGCAATCGATGTTGATTTAGCATTCTCATCAACGACATTTTCGAGATTCCCGATTCTCGCGCAGTTCGTCTGCTACTGATGTGTGGATTAGCCGTGACAGCAGCTGAAACACCTACTTGGGCATCATCATTTGTTGGAGGTCGTAGTTAACGTTTCACATATGCATGCCCACTTCCTATTTTCTTAAATAACGTAACTATCCGGCCAACGGTCCGAACACTTGGATGATGTCGTCCAGGATACAGAGCATCATACATAGCACACGCCCGTTGGGCATTTTGATCACAATAGTTATACATCAACACGATATCGACATTTTTCGCAATTGCCCAGTAGTGCATATTATGCCGGTTTACGTTACCGCTGTTGGTGAATGAAGCTTGGTCGCTAAATGGAACGCGTGCAAAAAAATCTGTCATCGTCCCGTAATTTCTCTTGTGCCCAGTGGCAGAACTGTACACGACGTTCAAAGTCGTCGCCATGCAATTCATGGTGCATAGAAATATGGTACGGGTGCAATCGATGTTGATGTAGCATTCTCAACACCGACATTTTTGAGATTCCCGATTCTCGCGCAGTTCGTCTGCTACTGATGTGCGGATTAGCCGCGACAGCAGCTAAAACACCTGCTTGGGCATCGTCATTTGTTGGAGGTTGTAGTTGACGTTTCACATATGGCTGCGCGCTTCCTGTTTCCTGAAATAACGTAACTATCCGGCCAACGGTCCGAACACTTGGATGATGTCGTCCAGGATACTGAGCATCATACATAGCACGTGCCCGTTGGGCATTTTGATCACAATAGCTATACATCAACACGATATCGACATTTTCCGCAATTGGTAAACGGTGCATTTTAACACGGGTAATGTATCACGAAACAAATACCGTCCGCACAGGCGGGATGTTACGTGATACCACGTACTTATACGTTTGTGACTATTACAGCGCCATCTATCACAAAAGCGAAAAAAGTGGTGCAACTAAAACATTCATATTTCTTTACGTGCTACACGAATATGTAATAAAAAATTGGAGTTCCTATTTAAAAGAAAGCAGTTGATATCCGTTTGACCTATGGCAGCGCCATCAAGCGGGCCAACCATAGCGCCATCTGGTTTCCCCTTCACGCTAGACAAGTTTCGTTCTCTGTAGGTTTTTCGTTTGTCGCTTATTTCGTGAGATATTTGGCCCGGTCGCGATCAATGGACCACCCTGTACACTAAGGTGACACAAGTCATGGGATAGCGATATGGGCATATACAGATGGCCGTTGTATCGCGTGCACAAGGTGTACAAGGGCAGAACATTGTCGGAGGTGTCATCTGTACTCAGGTGATTCATGTGAAAAGGTTTCCGACGTGATTACGGCCGCACGACGGCCGTATGCGGAATAGTATTTGGAGCTAGACGCAGGGGGCTGACCATTTCGGAAATCGTTGGGGAATTCAATATTCCGAGATCCACAGGGTCAGTAGAGCGCCGAGAATACCAAATTTCAGGCATTACCTCCCACCATGGACATCGAAGTAACCGACAGCCTCCACTGAACGACCGAGAGCAGCGGTGTTTGCGGAGACTTGTCAGTGCTAAATCACAAGCAACACTGCGTGAAATAACCGCAGAAATCAATGTGGAACGTACGACGAACGTATCCGTTAGGACAGTACAACCAAATTTGGCATTAATGGGCCGTAGCAGCAGACGTCCGACGCCAGAGCCTTTGCAAACAGCACATCACCTGCAGCGCCTCTCCTGGACTAGTGACCACATTGGTTGGACAGTAGACGACTGGAAAACCATTACCTGGTCAGATAAGTCACGATTCCAGTTGGTAAGAGCTGACAGTAGGGTTCGATTGTGGCGCAGCCCCCCGTGAAGCCGTGGACCCAACTTGTCAACAAGGCACTGTGCAAGGCTGTGGCAGGTGGACTGTGTTTACATGTAATGGCACGGTCCTCTGGACCAACTGAACCAATAATTGACTACTTGGGGACCATTTGCAGCTATCATCGACTTCAGGTTCCCAAACAACGATGGAATTTGTTTGGCAGACAATGCGTAATGTCGCTAGGGCACAGTTGTTCGCGGCTGGTTTGAAGAACGTTCTGGACAACACATCCATATCACCCGATATGAATCCCAACTACTTTTATGGAACATAATCGAGAGGTCAGTTCGTGCACAAAATCCTGCACCGCAGTTACGGTCGGGTATAGAGGCAGCATGGCACAGTATTTCTGCATGGGGCTTCCAAGACTTGAGTCCATGCCACGTCGAACTGCTGCACTACACTGGGTAAAAAAAGGTCCGACACGATATTAGAAGGTATCACGTGACTCACGTACCTCAGTGTAACGTACTGTTGTGAGCACGACTGAAACTTGCTACGTGTTGAGGACATTGCACAGGCGCCGTTCATGATCAGACACAGCATTTATGATGAAGCATGAATTTCACCCGGTATTTCAATGTTTTTTTTTTTTCCAGCCCTTGTACCAACAAATTGTGCAACTTCATTCGCTCTGCTGTCATGGCCACCTCGAAACACCGAGAGCAACTTTCTACCATCGTGTCACTTCTCCATGCCAAGCCTTCTTCCTTTGCTGATTCGATACAACCTACTGGCGCACACGCACGCACATACCACTTCAGTTCCCTGATTATGATCTGGTACCAGTTTTAAAATATATTCAGCGCTCAAATGAAACCAGACTGATTTTTTTTAAGGGGGCGGGTGCTAACATATTGTTCGGTGAGGTTATCGTCACATTAGGAACATAGATTTTTGTTCTGAATTTATAAATAATGTATGATTTTGTACCCGTTAACGGACTATGGGAAGCGATGGAGTATATAGATGTAGAAGCGCAACAGATATCCCTAATTTAAAGAATATATCACCAATCGTACGCAGCAATTAAATTAGGGAGAAAGTTGAGTGAGACATTTCAAATGTCGAAAGAACTTAGACAGGTTCAAAATGGCTCTAAGCACTATGGGACTTAACACCTGAGGTCATCAGTCCCCTAGACTTAGAACTACTTAAACCTAACTAACCTAAGGACATCACACACATCCATGCCCGAGGTAGGGTTCGAACCTGCGACCGTAGCAGCCGCGTGGTTCCGGACTGAAGCACCTAGAACCTCTCGGCCACACCGGCCGGCACTTAGGGCTGAGTATGTTGACGACCACGTTTAACTTTTATATGCAGCATATATTGGAACGGTGGAATCAGTCATGCCGAGGTATGGAATTTGCTTTCCAATATGGTACTGCCTACTCATTATTCCTTGCTGATGATCAAATACTTATAGCACAAAGTAGAAAGTGTCAAAAATATGATAAAGTATTTAATGGAAGCATTTTAATAAGGCAGGCTTAGAACAAATACGAGGAAAACAGAATATCTAGTAGTGGGAGGAGATGGAATGGGTATAGTACTGCCGCAAGGAACTATTAAAGCTATAAAGCAGTTTAAATACTTAGGATCGATTAACCATTCCACAGGAAGCTGTGAAGCAGATGTGGAACACAGGACAGAGGAGCAATTAAAATGCTAAAGGTAGTTCTATGGAGCTGGGCAATATCAAAGAAACCAAGAAGAGGATTCTTCAACCGGTAGTGGAAAGCATACTAACATACGGTGCAGAAAGATGGACCTGGAGGAGCGGCAGAGAAGCAGAATGCATGCAGTGGAAATGAATGGGATAAGGAGGGCAGCCAGGATATCCAAGACAGAAAGGAAGAGAAATGAGGAAATTAAGGAGATAATGGATGTGTGTGTACGAATTCCTAAGGGATCAAACTTCTGAGGTCATCGGTCCCTAGACGTACACACTACTTAAGCTAACTAATGCTAAGAACAACACACACCTATGCCCGAGGGAAGACTCGAACCTCCGGCGGAAGCGGCCGCGCAATCCATGACATTGAGCATCAAACCGCGCGGCAAATAATGGATATGGAATAACCAGTCCTGCAATTAATTGAGAACAGAGCTCCTCAGTGGCCATTATGACGAATGGAGTGAGGACAATGGCCAAAGTTAGTACTGGAATGGTCGCCACCAGGAAGAAGGAAGCGTGGACAGCCGAGATTAACATGAAAAGTGGGAGTAATTGGAATGACGAGAAAGAGAAAAATGGCTCTGAGCACTATGCGACTTAACTTCTGAGGTCATCAGTCGCCTAGAACTTAGAATTCATTAAACCTAACTAACCTAAGGACATCACACACATCCATGCCCGAGGCAGGATTCGAACCTGCGAGCGCAGCGGTCGCTCGGTTCTAGACTGTAGCGCCTAGAACCGCACGGCCACTCCGGCCGGCGAGAAAGAGAGATCTGAAAGAGCAAGACTGCCGTGATCGTGAAAACTGGCGAATGTGAATCAAGGCAACTGCTGAAGAATGGAGAAGCCCTTAAAGGTAAGTAGTAATTTCCCTGTCACTGGGTGTTCAAAAAGTCTCTCCGCAGTGCCGTGTGATTGTTCGCCTGCCTGGGTTACTTCCCTTCAGGTGGTCTCTCCCAACATTCATCTGTTTCGTTTATCTCAGCCAGCGTCAGTAGTATCGTTGATGTGTGTCGTTACGTGTTGACGTGAACGTGTAAGTTTAGTTCCTTTGTTCGTTTGTTTCGTTTTTGTCACTGTTAAAATGCTAACTATTGAAGAACCTGCGTTTTTAATCGAACAAGTGTTCAAAGCTGGCGGTAAATATACAGTTTCAGTTCGTCAAATATTTAATTCAGTTTTCCCGGAGACAACACTCCCACATCGCGATACTGTGCGAGATTTGGTTAACAAATTTTTAAGTACGGGTTCAGTGACAGATGCACCGAGAAGTGGTCGTCCTAGCGTTTTGTCTGAGGATAACCTACTCGATATCTCCGATAAAATGTCCATGAGTCTGAACAAGTCAGTGAGAAAACTCGCCCAGAAAATCGATGTTAGTGTCGGAACGGCCCACAGCGCTGTAATGAAAAAATTAGAACTTTTCCCATACAAAGTGACAGCCGTGCAAGAACTGAAAAATACTGATCATGGCAAGAGACTGCATTATTGTCAATGGTTCAAAAATTTCATTCAACAAAATGGAAGGGATATTCTTAATGAAACGTTTTTCACTGATTAGGCGTGGTTTCATTTATCCGGGTACATGAACTCGCAAAATTCTCGTATGTGGAATACTGCAAATCCATTGTGTGTTCATGAGGAACCACGTCATTCTGTGAAAATAGGAGTTTGGATTCCAATTTCTAGACGTCAGATTGTGGGTCCCATATTTTTCAAAGAAACAATAAACGCACAACGATACTGCAGTGATATTCGGTACCAATTCATAGGAGAACTTGTGTTAAGTGAAATACTGAACTGTTATTTTCAACAAGATGGTGCAACCGCGCATACAACTCGCGTTTCAATGTCACTGCTTGATGATGTTTTTGGTGATCTTATAATTTCACAGGGACTTTGGCCTCCACGATCGCCTGACCTAACACCACCTGACTTTCTCTCCTGGGGTGCAGCAAAAACAACTGTCTACAAAAACCGTCCAAAATCCATCGATGAAGTGAAAGCTGCAATATTCAGTTTCACTGTTTCTGTTACAGAAGAAATGTTACAGATTGTGTTTGGAAACGTGATTAGACGAATTGAAATGTGTATTCAACAACAGGGGGGACGCTTTCAACATTTAATGTGAAAATTTGTAAGTAAAAGGAAAAATGAATATTCAATAAATTAATAACTTGTATTTCACTGACTTTCATTTCGGTGTATTCACTGTGGCATACGGCACGCGCGGCTAACAATCATACGGCACTGCGGAGAGACTTTTTGAACACCCCGTGTATGAAATGAAATGTTCGTGTAGCATTATTGGCCGGAAGACCCCATCTGAGGTTGTTCGGCAGCTAGTGCAGTTCTCTTTACTTGACGCCACTCAGATTTTTGTGTCTACAAAGATGAAATGATGCTGAGGACAACACAACACCCAATTCCCTGAGTGGACAAAATCTCCGACACCGCCTGGAATCGACCTTCCTTTAAAAAAAAATTAAAAAAAAGGAACAGTGTATCTCGGGCCTTTCCAATTGCAGTCAGGCGCGCCGACCACCCAGCTACGGAGGCGGACTCCTTGGTCTATGAAAAACAGTCCACTGGCAGTCAACACTGCCGCAGCATTCACTGCAGAGCGGCAAGAGCGGTGATCGTGGAAGCGGGCGCGGTGACGCAGTTGGATTCCAGTGCAGGTAGCTGGGTCCAGCCGCCTTGCGGAAGCAGTTATTTCGGCCTATTCTGCATAATGAGCTACGGTACGCGTGGCTGGCGCTCAAAGCACTGTTATGAGACCGGCGCGTAGTACCCAGCGGTTACAATGTAGACCTTATTTGACAAGCATGAACTACTCTACGCAATGGCTGCTGGAGAATCGCGCGTCCCTTCGTATTTATGTACTGAGGACATCAAATGCCTGGTTGTCATTTGCGGCTTCAAACAGCAAAACGTCTTGTATCTGACCCAGACTTTTTTATTTAACGTCTTAGCAGGGACTCAAAAAAAATGGCTCTGAGCACTATGGGACTCAACTGCTGTGGTCATAAGTCCCCTAGAACTTATAACTACTTAAACCTAACTAACCTAAGGACAGCACACAACACCCAGCCATCACGAGGCAGAGAAAATCCCTGACCCCGCCGGGAATCGAACCCGGGAACCCGGGCGTGGGAAGCGAGAACGCTACCGCACGACCACGAGATGCGGGCCTCTTAGCAGGGACTCCCACAGCCATCATAGGCCAGCAGATTTAGAATTCAAATGGGAAATAATTGCTACCAAAGAAACTTCCTGGCAGATTAAAACTGTGTGCCGGACCGAGACTCGAACTCGGGACCTTTGCCTTTGGCGCGCAAGTGCTCTACCAATTGAGCTACCCAAGCACGACTCACGCCTCCTCCTCACACCTTTACTTCTGCCAGTACCTCGCCTCCTACCTTCCAAATTCAGTTGGTATAGCACTTGTCCGCGAAAGGCAAAGGTCCCGAGTTCGAGTCTCGGTCCGGCACACAGTTTTAATCTGCCAGGAAGTTTCATATCAGCGCACACTCCGCTGCAGAGTGAAAATATCATTCTGGAATTGCTACCAAAGATTTTATTGTTTTAATGGCTTCATTTGTGGCCCAATATGACTATCCTAGGTTTTCCTTCTCGACAGAGTTGTGCTTAATTGATGGAGGGTAAAAATGTACCCCAAATGGGATATTTTTGCGGTTTTACGATTATATCTCGTAAAGGGCTCACAGGATCAAAATCATGGTCCTATTAAAAGTTGTAGGGCATCACATTCTGCTTTGAACGAGACCAGATGCATATTTTGTGAACCATCCGTTCTCATACTAGTGCTCATCAAGAAGGACAAATTTTACATATTGATGAAAAATTTTCTTAAACTAACCGGTCTATCACTAAAGTGTCCATACAAAAGTTATGACCAAAGTGAATTTTTTGGTCTACCCGCTTGCATACAGCTCCATCTTAAATTTGGACCAACTCACGTTGATTGCACTGGTTGTGGGGAAGAGTAGCAACTTTTTTCAGCCTGTTTCGTACTGAAGTAGGATAAAACGTAAAACATAGTACTACAGCATACCATAGTACTAGTCTTGTACCTAGTAAATATAATGTTATTTGACGAAAATTTGAAACTTACAGTTAATTTTGCTACAGGTTGGAGACAAGCTGATGTAAAAATACGGAACCGTCTCCTGTGCGCGAAAAGACAATAGAGGAGAACTTTGTTGGAGTGCAGTAAGAAGTAACATGATGGAAAGGGTGCTCTTTTTAAGACATATGACACCGTAAAACGTCGTGTCTTGTCTCATAAATCTTAAATCAGGGATAAATGTGTGGCTGCCGCAGAGACAGCTAGTGGAAGTGGAACTGCACGTAAAGTCCGATCACGCCAGCCAGCGTTCAGTTTTAAAAAAGCATGCTTTTTTGTAACACAGATGCCAGTGCTAAATTCATTTCCAAACAGCCAAGACTGAATGTCCATCGGCAGGTACTGTAAGTACCGTAACCTTACTTCTCCACTGGATTGTGGGGAAGAATGGTGAGACCGGCCCATGTGACCGTGCGGTTCTAGGCGCTTCAGTCCGGAACCGCGCGACTGCTACGGTCGCAGGTTCGAATCCTCCCTCGGGCATGGATGTGTGTGATGTCCTTAGGTTAGTTAGGTTTAAGTAGTTCTAAGTTCTAGGGGACTGATGACCTAAGATGTTAAGTCCCATAGTGCTCAGAGCCATTTGCACCATTTGTCCTTAGGTTAGTTAGGTTTAAGCAGTTCTAAGTCTAGGGGACTGATGACCTCAGATGTTAAGTCCCATAGTGCTTAGAGCCATCTTTTTTAAGAATGGTGAAACATTCCCATGAATCCTAACAATATATGTTCATTACCGAAGAAGACACTATCGAAGAGCGACGAGTGTGGTGTTTGATGGCTACCCAGAAGACCTGCCCACCGACAGCATCAAATATGCTGAGCGCCTCCGCCAAAGCAAAGAATATTACTTCTTAGGTCATCTTTACCGAGTTAACAGTGATGACTATGACTCGGGAGCAGTTCTTTTCCAACGACATAAATAAAGCTCATCTCATTAGCTTGCTTACTCAGAGGCTTGAAGGTGAAGGGTTCTCAGTAAAGCAAGCTAGTGAAGACGCGTATCACCTGATTGTTGCCACGGCTCTTGAGGTATCACAGGAGCATGAGAAGTTGTGGTAGTTGGTCAGCCTTCTCATCATGCTCAATGCCCTAGCCACGCCATCAGCAAACATACATTTCCCAAAACCTGGAAGAGGAACAACTTCATCAAAAGTATTTGATACCAACAGCTTCAAACTAGCAGATTACATCAGAAGGCTACTCACATTTCTCCACGCTGTAAGTGGATGCGACGCAATTTCAGCACTCTTCGAGTAGGGCAAGAAGAGGACGAGCAAACTGTTGGTCGAAAAATACATGTCTTATAGAAGAAATCAAACTTTCCTTCGAGCATAACACTCAAGCTGAAGCAACTGATGAAGGTGGTCTACAATTTTTAACAAGCCTCTACGGAGGTAGGTCAGGAGATACATTAGATAAATTGCGATTCGACCTGTTTTCCAAACACCTCGTGAAATCCAAATTTAACCTGGCATTCCTACCATCAACGTCCGAAGCAGCTCGGCAGTACCGCTTGAGAGCTTACCTGCAAGTACAAATGGAATTAGAACACTACATGGATCAGTTCCTCTGGGGATGGCAGGCTTCAAAGTTTGATCTTGACCCCGTTTCTACGTCCAAGGAAACAGCTCCACAACCTCTTCTCTCCACAGTTTTCTGCAAATGCAACAAGTGGGTGTTGGAATGCTGGGATTAAGGGCTCGTTTATTTGTGCCAACTGCAAGGGGAATTTGTGCTAACTACCTCTGACCACATGTAACTGACGAACCAGATGTTGACTAAGACTTGGACTGACGAAAATTCCTGACTTTGAGGAGCCGAGTGGCCCAACGACAGGCAAACGTCGATGTCTGTAAAATTTGTGCACTTGCCTTTTTCCTCTTTTCGTCTTCACACCAGTAACTACAATTTTTGTTATTATGAAATATGATCACCTCTAATTTATTTCAAGAATTTTGTTTTTTATCCTGCCTCCATCGTCATATCACTTGAATGGATCTCATCATATTCTATACGAAACCATTCTTTAATGTTAGCTTTTTATATGTTATACAATGGTGATATATTATTGTATTACTATATTTACTAAATGCAAGTCTAGTACAATTGAGTGTTATAGTACCATGTTTGTATAGTTTAAATAGCATTTATTCAAGAAGTGCAGTTTAAACAGTTTCAACTGATGATGAGGAATGGTCCAACTTAAAGGAGGAACTGTACAGAAACGGGTGGTCCAAAAGATTCACTTTTGGTCTCATCGAATGCAGAATTTATTCCTCTGTAACTTTTCCACGGACAACTTTATTGATCGACGGGTTAGTTTAGACGATATTACCAAAAAGTAGAAGCTGAAATGAAAATTTTTCATAAATGTGTGAAATTTGTCCATCATTGATTAGCACTAGTATGGGAACAGGTTGCCCAAAAAATATGCGCTTGGTCTCATTCAATGCAGAATTTAATGGCCTAAACTTTTAATACAGCCACATTTTCGATGTTGTGAGTCCTTTACGAGATATAACCGTAAAGCCGGAAAAACTACCCCTTTTGGGGTATATTTTTACCCCTCCGTCCTCCCCCCTCACCCCCCCCCCCCACTACCACCACTTAAGCTCAACTTCGCTGGGTGGAGGGGCGGGGGACATGGGACATAGGATAGCCATACTGTACCACAAATAAAGTAACTAAATCAATAAAACCTTTTTTAGCAATTATTTCCGATTTCTCTGCTTTTTTTGGTTTTATGCTACTGGCCTTTAAATGTACATGTACTTAGATTACCGACCAGTTTAGGGGTTTACTGCACTTATCGATAGCACAACTCTGATTTTATTTAGAAAATGTAATCACTCAGAATCCAAATAACAGAATAATTATAATATAAATACAATGTTCGTGAAACTATTCCCCACAGTGTAATTATATCACTTAGAAGCAACAATGCATTAAACCTGTAGAGCTCGCTTAATTGGTAGGGATGCTTGAAATTATCGTATTTTGTTCCAATTTTTTAATAATAAAATCATAAAAAGCAGTGTTACTTAATTATCGTCCGTTGGTGTAAATATCCGAAATAGCATGTAATTTGCTACTGTTAATGGGTGAGACAAATGTTTATAATGCGAGTCCTTATTTATCGTTTTAATTAAAATAATCCACGAAATAATGCAGCCTGAAATACTTAAACAGTTTGCCAAAAGGAACCTTTATTTAAAGGAACAGAACTTCTGGGCATGTTAATAAATGGATATTATCTTATATATGCTATACACATGGTAGAAACTTTCGATGTATTTTCAACTTCATGTAATTAAGAAAGTTAATGAGCTGATTGTTCAATTTACGTATTTGACGCAAGTTCCTGTAATAACATTGTTATCTGACGGAACTGTATGTTTACAGCCTATAAGTGTATTTGAAACTATTTTGTATGTAAGCCAGATCAGCCGAATGCAGTTATTTTTAATTGTAACATCGAAAATCTGCAGTCCCAATGAGAATACTGTTTGGAATTATATAAAAGAATGCCACCTCACGGGTGGTTCACTGTTGATCGGAAGTTTTGTGACGCAATATCTACGGGGGGCGCTTAATAACTAACGCAACATATTTTTTTATCATCCGATTTCGGTCGAAAAGATGTGGAATTTGTTGTGGGACATCGTGCAATATTTCCGCTTCAGCCCCTATAGTTATGTGAAGTTCTCATAGGTCACGGTGCTATACTTAGCCTTCAAAATGGCGTCTGTAACGGGTATGCGTTACAAGCAGAGAGCATACATACATACATACATTAGTCCTTGTTCCATAGATCATAAATAAGACATTTCGTAATGATGTGGAACGTGTCACTTTAATATAAGTTTTCTTTACACAAAATAATTAATTAATATTTTTACAATTACTACTTCATATCTAAGAATTCATCTATTGAGTAGAAGGAGTTGTCATTCAGAAATTATTTTAATTTGCTTTTAAATGTTGGCTGACTATCTGTCAGACTTTAATACTATTTGGTAAATGACCAAACATTTTTGTGCCAGCATAATTCATTCCTTTCTGTGCCAAACTGAGATTTAATCCAGAATAGTGAAGATCATCCTTTATTCTGGTGTTGAAGCTACGCACTTTGCATTTATTTTTGAATCGGGTTGGGTTATTACTGACAAATTTTATAAGTGAATATATGTATTGCGAAGGTACTGTGAATTTATTTATTTATTTATTTATTATCATCCCAATGATCACATTTGTGATATAGGATTTGTCAGGGTACATTTTAACAACTATATAATATCTTTACAAAATTTGTATCTGTGCTGAATTCATATTAATCTATCTTATGTTTAATACAATATACAACTAATAAGTGTTTTTATAACATAATTTATTATGCACTGATGTAATTTCATTTGTCACATTAACTTAAACATATATTTTATACAGTTGCGCAGAGATATTCACTTATGCTGTAATAGCATTTGTCAAGCATGTGGTTCTTTAGAACAGTTTTAAATTTATCCTAATTTTCCAGCTCTTTGGTATATTTTGGTAGTGCATTAAAAAGTTTGATGCCTTGATTACATACATGTTTCTGGCTTAGAGTCCTTGTTACAGCTTGTATGTGGAGATCTTTACATTGCCGTGTATCATAGTTATGGAAGTCTGTATTGGTTTTCATTTTGTCCTGATTTCTTTTGATCACCAACAGACATTTCAGAATGTATAATGATGGAATTTTTAAAATTTTCAATGCTTTAAAAAGGGGCCTACAATGTGTTTGAGGTGGGCTGTGGGTCATTATCTGAATAGCACGTTTTTGCAATTTGAAAATCTCATTTAGACGACAATTTGTTTTTCCCCGGAATACTATCCCATAGGATGCAATGGACTGAAAATAGCCAAAATATACTAATCTGGTATAGTCATTACTACAAACTCTTGAAATTATTCTAAGCACAAAACATGCTGAATTTAGTTTTAGTGCTAAGTTCACCACATGGTCCTTCCAATTAATCTTCTCATCAATGTGCATACCCAGGAATTTTGCACACTGTACTCTTTCAAGTTGTTTGCCCTCCATGGTGGGATTTAGGCCATCCTGTTCACTTATTTTTCCATATTGCACATAATTAGTTTTTTTTGCATTCAGTGTTAGCTTGTTAGCACTAAACCATTTTTGTATATCTTGTAGGACATGGTCCACAGTACTGTGCAATGACTGCTTCATATCACTAACTATTAAACTAGTATCATCAGCAAATAACATGATTCTAGCTTTTCTCTCTGACACCTGAATATCATTAATGTAAATGAGGAACAGCAAGGGGCCTAATACACTTCCTTGGGTTACTCCTACTGTGACCTCCCTTGGATCTGATCTTAGTTTAATTTTTTGATTAATATTTGGTGCTGTAATTTCAACCACCTGCATCCTCTTTTTCCAGATAAGACTCAAACCACTTTTTTACCGGTCCTCTGATACCTATAGCTTCAAGCTTTTTCAAAAGTATGCTGTGGTCAACAGTGTCAAAGGCTTTTGACAAATCTAGATTTATCCCAACTACTACACTATTTCCCTCTTCCAATTTAGTGATTATTTCTTTTGTGTATTCTAGTACAGCTGTTTCCGTACTTCTCCCAGCTTGAAATCCATGCTGATTACTGTTTATCAGATTGTGCATATTAAGATAATGTGTGACTCTATATTTCATTAGTATCTCTAAAACTGTAGAGAAAGTTGGGAGGAGTGAGACAGGTCTGTAGTTTTCTATTTTAAGTTTATCACCCTTTTTCAACAGGGGACGACTTTAGAAGTTTTCAGTTTTTGTGGAAAAACGCCCTCAGCCATTGACAAGTTTGCTATGTGCGCCAATGGTTTCGCTATCTGATTAGCTGTTTTCTTTACTAATATTATTGGCACCTCATCTACTCCAGCTGACGTCTTGGACTTCAGACTTTTAATCACTTTTAAAACTTCCTTTTCGTTTGTTGGAACTGCCATCATACTGCTGGCTGCCTTGGGTGCTTCCATCTTAATCTGCTCCCCAAGATTCCTGCTTAATGTCTGGGGTACATTTAAAAAGTAATTATTTATATAATTAGGTATGGCATATTTATCTACCATTTTATCCTCCTCATCTTTTAGAATAATTTCCTTTTCTTTGGTAGGTACCCCGGTTTCTTTTCTCACAATTTCCCGTGCTATTTTAGTTTTATTTCTGGACTGTTTTATTTCCATATTATTACTTAATAACTTTGCATTTGCAATTACTCTGCGGTATATTTTCCTATACCTCTTTACATATTCTATAAAATCAATATTTGTACACTTCCTCAACTCTGAATTCAGTTTTTTTATGTTTTCACATGATTTCTTAATTCCAAGAGTCATCCAAGAACTTGACTTTATGTATCCAGTAGACTTGACTCTGGTCAGTTTCTTTGGAAAACACATCTCAAAGTTCATCATATAAATCGATGCAAATACACTATATGCCTCATCTGTACTTGACTGTTTCGTAACATCTAACCAATTTTCATTTTCTAAGATACTTATGAACTGATGACAGCTGTCCACAGAGAAGTTTCTTTTGTAAATATTATTTACACCTTTATCTTCCTTTGACCTTAAAGGGATTTCAATGGTGAGAGCATTGTGGTCAGACAATCCTAAATCTATGTTTGTTACCTCTATGTCAGTTTCTGACATATTTGAGAAAATGTTATCTATGAGGCTATTGGAGGTGTTTGTTATTCTAGTTGAATTGTTTATGTGTGGTGACATGTTGAAACTCTTTAATATGTCCAAAAATTGCCTTTTTTGTTGACTTTCAACTAGAAGATTAATATTGAAATCACCACAAAGAATAATCACAGTTTCTTTTTTGTAAATAGTCTTTAGCAACAATTCTAATTTATCAAAAAAGACTTCTATGTTTCCACATGGTGACCTATACACTGTTATGACTATGACGTTTTTCATCAGGCCATATAGCTGGACAGCACCTGCTTCAAAAAACTTTTCAATACTTAAGTTCTCTGCTTAACATCTCTATTTAAATTCTAACTCTTGTCTAAGGTAAATACCGACTCCACCACCTTTTGCAATTTTCCTACTATAATTATTTGCCAGTTTAAATGGATTAATATGAATACTACTAATTTCTTGGTCCTTACACCAATGTTCTGTAATACACAGGACATCAGGTTGGGTGTTACTTACTGCTATTTCAAGTTCATAATATTTGTTCTTGAGGCACTGCACATTTACAGTCATAATCTTTAAAACAGGGGAGTGAGCACTGGTGGTATTTCTCCTTTCGTTTAACACTGTTATCTTGGAGTTTCCATTATGGCTGGATACCAAAAATCCTGTTGTACCACAGGTTTCCTGTTTCTGTTGCTTTTCCTACTTGAAGTGGATGATGCTGATTGATTGTTTATACTAGCTGTGGCAGCTGATGACATTTTAATATTTACAATAGCAGATGATGATGTTTTTAGTGCTTCAGCAAATGTTGCTCTTGTTAAGGTTTTCATTTCTTCTGCTTCTCTCCTCATTTGGAGTGGGATTTTAGGGAACTTTTCTACTGTTATGCGGATTATTTCTTCTAGTATCTTTTCACCCATCATCTTTTTTCCATAATAGTTCCTGTGCTGTCCATGCCTCGTGAAATGATTTCTCATTGAGCTGTTTGCATCCACAAAAGTTGCACACATAAAATCACAGCAGATCTTCCTGAATTTATTATTTGTTGACTTTATTTCTTTGTTTACGCATGATTCCTCGATTAGATCATGTCTATGTGGCACACTTACAACGAGAACCTTTAAATTTAGATCTGACAGCTTTTTTAGAGTTCTTTGAAGTGCCCTTGTCGCTAGTTGGCTTTCATTTTTGTATATGTCATTTGCTCCACCTATTAGCACACAGCATGTTCCAGTCTTAACTAAGTTTTCACAATTATTTACTATTTCATTAAGGGGCGCACCAGGTTTGACAATGGCTGTTACTCTGAATTGCGACTGCCGACCATTTATTATTTGTGCCACATCCTTTGCATGACTATCACCTAATACACAGACTTGATATCTGTTGTTCTCCAGGTGCCCTCGTTCCGTCGTTTTTATAGTACACTTTGGAGAAACATTTCTCTCGTTAGAACACACAGATGATCTAGATTCACTTTCACTTGTCTTATTTTTTGAGTTCACGTTTCGTCCTGTCGTGTCTTTATTACCCGTTTTTCTTTGCACTCTGTTTACTGGCGATGTCATACCGCCAGAAAGATTTCGTTTACTACTAGCAGAAGTTTTATTTGAAACGAAAATTGCCGGTATGTTTTCATTACACTCGTTTTTTAAATCGTCATAATTCCGCTGCTTTATCAGTACCTCTAACTTATTTACGTAACGATTTGCAAGCACAAGGTCTTGCTGAAGCGATGTAGTAACACTTTCTTCTATGCAGTTATCGTATCTTGACAAAGCTACCGTTAGCCTAGTAGATCGCAGCATTCCATGCCACAGTCACATTTCGCGTCACATTCTTCCGTTCCCGCGAAACACTTTGTATGAATCCATTTTTGCGACACTGCACATAACTTGATACCTTTCGCGATGTAGTATTGCACTTTATACAATTTATACTCGATATGTAGCCGTTTACCGTGGAACTATTTATAAACACTTCTACACGCGACGCCATCTTGAATCCCGAGTTTCTTAAACAAATGTCTGCAAGGTGATCTTGTGTGGGCTCCAGCTATTATTCTGACTACACGCTTTTGTGCAATGAATACTTTCTCTCTTCATGACGAATTGCCTCAAAATATGATGCCATATTGTAAGGTGTCAGGCATATCAAACACCTTCCATGAAAACCCTGACATGATAAGCAAATCCAGTAGTATGTCACATAGCTCCGAATAAATCGTGACATTAAATTATCAAAGTAATACGAGTAACGAGTGAGCAAATGGAATACCACAGACTAACACAAGAATGCCTAAATGCATGTCATACCTTCCCACCATGAGACAGACGCAGTTCCGAGGGGAGAAACGAGAACAGAAGCCGAGAGCAGAACCGTGTTAAGCTAGAAGGCCCTACGATAAGGGACGGACACCCACGTCGCCAGCTAACCGACAGGACCACCCCCCAGTCCATGTTAAAAGCTAGAGCCCTCCAGAAGAACAGTATAGATCTTACGATAACACTAAAAGGGCCACACCAGCCGCAAGTTTTAGCGTGAGACTTTTTCGCGGCTCTGTTACGTTGCAAACGTTAAAAACATTGCCCCACAATGAAAAGTAACCGACAAGACCATCCCCCAGCCCATGTTAAAAGATAGAGCCCTCCAAAAGAACAGTATAGATCTTACGATAACACTAAAAGGGCCACACCACCTGCAAGTTTTAGCGTGAGACTTTTTCGCGTCTCTGTTACGTTACAAACTTTAAAAACATTGCCCCACCAGGAAAAGTATAACGTTTCTCATTGGATAGACAGAATTTTTGTAGGCGGAGCTTAAGGTTAACATTGAGACCCTGATTGGTCAGATGAAAACACAGCCAGATAGTTTTTTTTAAACCAACTTCGGTAAATTGTAGTAAGGAGAAGTTAGAGAGAGTTGCTTCCGGGACGGCGAGATGTGAGGAGCTGCGCCGCCCTGACGCTGCCTAAACACCGACAAGGTAATGAACGCACGCGATGCCGCATTTTTGAGCGCATAAGGCTTCACTCAGAACTGCAGAAGTCTCATCTGTTACATCCTCGTTTTGCGTAATACTAGTGTCGATCGTCAATTGAAGCTCATGGTATTCACATTTGCTACGTAAGTTAAAATCTGAAACGCGATGATTTTTCTGTTATATAATTATTGAGAAGCCACATCAGCGACTGTAATTTACGACAAGTTAGATAAGTAATTAAAGATAATTGAGGGTCACTGTAGACCATTTTGATAGTTTTCTCTTTTGTGAAACTTAATTTAAACCTAGATTATAGATGTGATATGGCATAGTTCATCCTTCGATCCATTGTAGAACTTGGAAACCCATTCAGGGAATATTCGTTCACATTAATGTTGAACGCAACTGGTTTTATCATCTTGTATTAAAACATTTCCTTTTATCAATAGTGCAATTTATAAACAATGTTTTGTGAGTAGAATAAAACTTCCAATGGTAAACTTAACTGCTTTTTCGACATTATTTTACCAGCTAACTAAAAATAGGAAAGCCTTGAACCCCTTCCACTAAATTTAGTTAGTATTAAGATTCTTTTACAGGGAGTGCAGTGGAGCTGCCGCTGAAATCATTAAGTATTTGGTTATATCATCGCTAGTCTCACTGAACTCTTCTGAACTCTACATGTCATGTGTGGTCTGGCGTCTCCTTACCAGCAACAGGTCCCAGGTTCAAACTAGTCAGTTCCCTAACAAACACGCTCAGAGCGTCGTTGCGCGAAAGTGCTAGGGAGACACGACTTAGAACAAACAGACACCACGCAGAATGTTAGAATATGAAAGCAGTGTATGAAAATAGGCATAGTAGGCTAATTTATTGATATATTTATCAGCAAAATTTGCAATAACCCCAATAGCAAAAGTAGCTGAACCTAACTGTTTCAGCAGATCATCGATGTTTTCTTCCAATTCAATTACTCATCAGTGCACACATCCAGAAATTTGGAGTGTTCTGCCTTAGCAGCAGACTTCCGTTCACATTCTATATTTATCAATGGCTTTATGCCATTTACTATACAGAATTGTATAAACTGTGTTTTCTCAAAATTTAGTGAGAGTCCATTTGCAGAGAACCACTTAATAATTTTCTGAAAGATATTATTTGCAATTTCCTCTGCTGATTCTTGCTTGTTGGGTGTGATTACTATACTTGTATCTTCAGCAAAAAGAACTAGCTTTGCATCTTCATGAAGATAGAATAGCAAATCGTTAATTTACAGGGTGTAAATTTTAAGGCGACAACCAGAATAACTCGAAAAATAAGCTTCACACGAACAAATGTCCAAAGTTGATTATTTTCGAGGGGGACATATGCTGGTGTTTAAATTAACCCGTTGACCGGAATATTAATTTTTTCCACAGATTCGGATAAGTTTGGGTCAACATTTGTAAAACTCGTTAATTCCTCTCTCTGAAACCCCACCCTATGGGGAGAGAGGGAGAGTTTTAGTTTAAGCGAATCAAAATTTACGAAGTAAATAAGTATTTTTTACTTATCCATAACCATTTTCCACACAAAAATGAGAACGGATTTTCTTGAATTACAGTGCCAATTACCAAGAATCAAAACAAATGTTTAAGACAAAATGTACGTAGTTTTATGTAGAATCTGATACTGCAATAAAAAATGGGGGTTCCCATTAGAAATTTGCCTGCCGCCCCACCCCCAGGAGGCTGGGGTGGCGGGCTAATTTTAGCACCAGCAGCTGTCCCTCTCGAAAATAATCAACTTTGGATTCTACATATTTTTTCGTGTGAAGCTTACTTTTCGAGTTATTTTGGTTTGTCAACTTAAAATTTACACCCTCTATATTAAGAACAAGCTGTAATTAAGTTTCTTTTGGCGGAAAACTTGAGAACTCCGACACTCATAGGCACTTGCAGATTGCCTTCGGAGATCAGACAGTGAAAAAAGCACAGTGAGTCGTTGGGCGAGGCAGCTGTTTTCATCGCAACAAGGACACGCAAATCTGTCCGATCTCCCTCGTGCCGGCCGGCCTCACACAGCTGTGATTCCTGCATTGTTGGAATGTGCGGACATTCTCATTGGAAGTGCTCGACAGGTCGCAATCAGACACGTCGTTGGTCAACTGGGCGTCTCTGTTGGTAGTGCTGACACACTCGTCCATCAGTTGGGATACTCAAAGGTGTGTGCCTGCCGAGTTCTTCGTCGCCCAAAAGAAGACCGTAAAGAGCAACGAAGGACCATCTGTGTGGCGTTGCTTGCACTTTAAGTGGCTGATCGTGACAATCGTGAGAGCCGATGAAACACTGGTTCATCACTTCCAACAGGGAACAGAACGACAATCAATGGAGTGGCGCCACACCTTTTAAAGCTGCACCCTCACATGGTGAAGGCATGTCGACGGTCTTGTGGAACTCTGAAGGTGTTATTCTGTTTGATGTCCTTCATCATGGTGCAAAGATTAACTCTGAAGTGTATTGTGCTGCTCTCAGGAAATTGAAGAAACAGCTTCAGCGTGTTCGTTGCCACAAACATGCAAGCGAATTTCTCCTTCTCCATGACAACGCCAGTTCCCACATAAGTCTGCACAACCGAGAGAAGCTCACAAAACTTCATTGGACTGTTCTTGCTCGTCCACCTTAAAGTCCGAATCTCCCACCTTCAAATGGTTCAAATGGCTCTAAGCACTATGGGACTTAATATCTGAGGTCATCAGTCCCCTAGACTTAGAACTTCTTAAACCTAACTAACCTAAGGACATCACACACATCCATGCCCGAGGCAGGATTCGAACCTGGACCATAGCAGGCAGCGCGGTTCTGGACTGAAGCGCCCAGAACCGCTTAGCCACAGCGGCCGGCCTCGCACCTTCCAACCTCCATCTGTTTGACCCAATGACGGACACACTCCGTGGATGATGGAGAGATTATCGATGCAGCAAGACTTTGGCTCCGACGTCGACCATCAAAGTGGTACCATGCGGGCATACAGGCTCCCCCTAGTAAGGTGGTATAATGCCTTCTCATTGAATGATGAATTTGTTGAAAAGTAGTGTTTCTTAGCCAAAAGAGTGCGGAATAATATGGTGTCTTGGAATCCTAAATACAGCCTGCTTTCATAAAAACAAGTGTTGCATTACTTATTGAACGTGCCTCGTATTTCCAGGGTGCAATAACTCTGCAATCAGAAGTATAAAGGAGTAGATAGATAGATAGATAGATAGATAGATAGATAGATAGATAGATAGATAGATATTCAGCGATCACAAGCCCTGCAGACCACGCGCTGCTTCCACAAACTGCCTCCATTCCTTCGAGTTTTGTGCCCGGGTCCTCCAGGTGTCTTCAATTCCCAGGGCTGCTGGGTCCTTCACCAGGTCGTCTATCCGGCGTTGTCTTGGTCGTCCAATGGGGCGTTTGGTGTTTGGTTTCTCCGCTAGCGCCATCTTTGCCTGTCTTCCATCTGGCGTACGGGCTACATGGCCCACCCATTGTATTCTTTTGCTCTTTATCTTCTGTGGGATAGTTGGTTGTCGCATCAGAAGGTAGATTTCATCGTTTTTCCTCCTCCTCCATTCTGAGATATCTAAAACTGATCCCCATACCTTCCTCATTACTCTTTTTTAAAATATTAATAGTTAGTCCCTTTCTCGCTTGGTAATGCTCCATGTTTCTAAACTGTACATTACTGCTGGGCATATCACTGTGATAAAGGAGTACCTGTTCCTAATTTCAAATTACACGCTAATTGTACCTAAAATGTGATTGCAGTTCTCGGCGAAATCTCTAGGACAAAGAGTAGATCTCAGGTTTAGTATTCTACATCACTGATATACAACTCTCACACAAACTGTTTTTATTTCATCGAGCTACTGACTGCAATAAATTCGCGTAATTTCATTATCACTTAAAGAAGAACACGCTACGTCTCAGAGTGATTGGAATATTTAAGTGTCATCTAAAACAAATAGAAAAGTAACAACTTAAACCAATAAAACCGCTCTCCATTAAAACTGCACACCGTCTCCCCCCCCCCCCCCCCCCCAGAAAAGCGAGCAAATAACGAAATATTTTACTTATTATACTACTACAGTATATTGGAAGAATACAAGATTAAATTTGTAAGTATTTTGGCTTGATCGGATACGAATTATAGTTATCAGAACAACCACACCCGACACCATCAGTGGCTCTAAATGGGCTGATCATCAAGTCAAACTGAGCTTAAGTGACAGATGTCTTGCTCCAACTCTGTGCCAGAGGTCATCAATAACAGTCGCTGGCAAGCTGTGGTCTGCCTCTCCCTTGACAAAATTGCCAGACTTTTCATTGGAAGAAAGATCAAGAGAAAGTGCTGGCCAGGGCAACAGACGAACGCTCTCTGTATCGAGGTAGGTCAGGACACACGGGTAACATGCGGTCTTGCGTTATCTTATTGACAGATAACGTCACAGAGATCTCGAATATACATGCCAGAAATGCAATGCCTTCAACACTGGTTGTCAGTCGGTTGTTTAATCTGTCCAATCATGCCATCAAGACATCAAGTTACTTAAATGAGAGCCTGCAACACTGGCTGTCACTGGGGTGTTTTGTTTGTCCGAACAAGCTATCAAGACATCAAGTTACTTAAATGAGGGTCTTTCAACTATGGAATACGTTCTTCTCACTAAGCGTACTTCTATAGATTGAAGAACGAGTATCTCCTACAAACTGTAACACAAGTACTCTGTTGCCATCGAATATTTCGCGTAAGAAGCATAAAGACGAGATAAAAGCGATTACAAAACATGGAAGAAATACAAAAATGTACACAGGGTGGACAAAAATATGAAAACAGCAAACACAACACATTACCGTGCCTAATATGGTGTAGGAAGACCGTCTACGTGCTAAAAAGCTTCCAGTTGTTTGGAAATGGATAAATACAGGTCTTGTTTGGTTTTCAGGGGAATCTCATACAAGTTTTATAGTTAATTATCTCAATTTTTGCGCAGTTTTTTAATAGATTTGGAAAATTCTAGAGTTTCATACACCTGTAGCTATTGTTTGTATGCTATGAAAAATTCATCGAAGAATCTCTCTTACTTAGGAAGAAAAGTGTACCTATAGCAACAAATGCAGCCAGTAATAAGTGAAAAAATGATGAAATTTCACATGTAAAAAAGGTATTTTGCTACGTTTTTGAACTTCCACTGCAATAAGTGTGAGTCCTCAATCCTTCCTGGTCATGGGGACAAAGTTTTATGAATTTATTTGTAAAAGTATAGACAGTAGAAATTAAAATGTCCTGTGGTGACTCTCCTGCTCCAAGTCGGCCCGTTTGACGTCCTACCCCCCTTAAAATAGTGGCTAGTTCAAATAAGAATGATGGAGGTGGATAGCAATCACTCACCCTTCTCTCCAAAGTAGACCACAAAGGCTCAATAACAGTGAGATCTGTTTATTGCGGTGGCCAGGGGTGGAGAGACAAATCGTCTTCGTCCTCACAGAATCAGTCACGGACGATGCGAGCAGTGTCAACAGAGGCCCTGTTGTCCTATAACGCAGAATTGGCATCCGGATACAAACATTACACAATGGGATGGGCCTGGTCGGACAAAACAGTCACATATTCCTTAGCGGTAATGCCACTTTGCAGAATACCCATGGGATCCATGGAATACCACTATATGGATGTCCAAATCATCACCAAACCACCGCCATGTTTCATTCTTGTGGCATAAACGCGGTCAGAAGTTGGTAAAAGCTTGAAACAAGACTCATCCGGCCAAGTGACATACTTCCATTGCTCCATTGCCCAGGTTTTATAGCTTCGGGCATTTGCATCACTGATGAATAGTTTTGGAATTCAAGTTCGCCCTGCAATTGCCTGCTTATGGATGATGATGTTTGGTTTGTGTGGCGCTCAATTGCGCGGTAATCAGTGCCCGTATAAATTTCCAACCTTTGCGCAGTCCAATCTCGCCACTTTCAGGAAAGATGATGAAATGATGAGGACAACACAAAAACCAAGTCATCTGGAAGCAGTTGAAAATCCTTGACCCCGCCGGGAACCTAACTCGGGACCCCGTGCTCGGGAAGCGAGAACGCGACCGCGAGACCACAAGCTGCGGACCTGCTTATGGAGTTCTCCTTATGTTGTTTTTCTGCTGATAGGCTCCTTGAGTGTGACACTAAGCTTTGCAACGACTTTTGCAGCTATCGTTCACTTCATTTTTCATCACAATCTTCTTTAGTGGCAGACTGTGATGATCAGGCAACACACACTTTCGTCCGCATTGTGACTTGGCAGATGATGTTTTCCCTTCCCCTGTATACTGCATTAATCTTCGACACGGAGTCCCTTCCAACACCAAACACCTCGAATACCGTGGTTACAGAAGCAGCCACCATCCGAACACCAACAATTTGCCCGGGTTCGAAGTGACTTACCTCCGATATAATGCACTCACAGCTACACAGAACACTCTTCCGACCACGACTAATAATTGCAAAGTATTGAGAACATTGCACAGGTGCTGTTTGTGGTCAAATACAACAGCACTACGCGCAGGCTTGGTTGCCACTTGCCTTTATGTTCAAGTACGAATGTCTCGTGATGTTTTCATATTTTTGTCCAACCCATGTATTTACCTTCTTTGTATGCACTGTTGGAAAAAGGAAAGGAAAACACTTGGTGCGACTAAAGGTACTTTCGTACTACACTACAGGCCATTAAAATTGCTACACCAAGAAGAAATGCAGAGGATAAACGGGTATTCATTGGACAAATATATTATACTAGAACTGACATGTGATTACATTTTCACGCAATTTGGGTGCATAGATACTGAGAAATCAGTACCCAGAACAACCACCTCTGCCGTAATAACGGCCTTGATACGCTTGGGCATTGACTCAAACAGAGCTTGGATGGTGTGTACAGGTACAGCTGCCCATGCAGCTTCAACACGATACCACAGTTCATCAAGAGTAGTGACTGGCGTATTGTGACGAGCCAGTTGCTCGGCCACCATTGACCAGACGTTTTCAATCGGTGAGAGATCTGGAGAATGTGCTGGCCAGGGCAGCAGTCGAACATTTTCTGTACCCAGAAAGGCCCGTACAGGACCTGCAACACGCGGTCGTGCATTATCCTGCTGAAATGTAGAGTTTCGCAGGGATCGAATGAAGGGTAGAGCTATGAGTCGTAACACATCTGAGATGTAACGTCCACTGTTCAAAGTGCCGTCAATACGAACAAGAGGTGACCGAGACTTGTAACCAATGGCACCCCATACAATCACGCCGGGTGATACGCTAGTATGGCGATGACGAATACACGCTTCCAATGTGCGTTAACCGCGATGTCGCCAAACACGGATGCGACCATCATGATGCTGTAAACAGAACTTGCATTCATCCGGAAAAATGACGCTTTGCCATTCGTGCACCCAGGTTCGTCGTTGAGTACACCATCGCAGACGCTCCTGTCTGTGATGCAGCGTCAAGGGTAACCACAGACATGGTCTCCGTGCTGATAGTCCATGTTGCTGCAAACGTCGTCGAACTGGTCGTGCAGATGGTTGTTGTCTTGCAAACGTCCCCATCTGTTGACTCAGGGATCGAGACGTGGCTGCACGATCCGTTACAGCCATGCGGATAAGATGCCTGTCATCTCGACTGCTAGTGATACGAGGCGGTAGGGATCTAGCACGGTGTTCCGTATTACCCCCCTGAACCCACCGATTCCATATTCTGCTAACAGTCATTGGATCTCGACCAATGTGAGCAGCAATGTCGCGATACGATAAACCGCAATCGCGATAGGCAACAATCCGACCTTTATCAAAGTCAGAAATGTGATGGTGCGCATTTGTCCTCCTTACACGAGGCATCACAACAACGTTTCACCAGGCTACGCCGGTTAATTGCTGTTTGTGTTTGAGAAATCGGTTGGAAACTTTGCTCATGTCAGCACGTTGTAGGTGTCGCCACCGGCGCCAACCTTGTGTGAATGCTCTGAAAAGCAAATCATTTGCATATCACAGCATCTTCTTCCTGTCGGTTAAATTTCGCGTCTGTAGCACACCATCTTCGTGGTGTAGCAATTTTAATGTACAGTAGTGTTTATGCATGGGGATACGATACACGTTCATAGAATGCTGCTGCTCTACTGCTCCTGCCGGCCGAAGTGGCCGTGCGGTTAAAGGCGCTGCAGTCTGGAACCGCAAGACCGCTACGGTCGCAGGTTCGAATCCTGCCTCGGGCATGGATGTTTGTGATGTCCTTAGGTTAGTTAGGTTTAACTAGTTCTAAGTTCTAGGGGACTAATGACCTCAGCAGTTGAGTCCCATAGTGCTCAGAGCCATTTTTTTCTACTGCTCCTCAACAGAGAAACAATGACGCCTTACATCACATACCTCCTGTGTGTGAGACTAACTACTCTGAGGACAGCACGAGAAACAGGTTTTTCAACTATCGATATGACCTACCTCCTGTCAAAGAACGTCACGGGCAGTTGCTAAGACACTGGACACACTGGGGAGCAACGATAATTCATGTTCCTGTCCTGATTTTAGTATTGCTCGGTTTTCCTGTACCGCTCGAGGCAAATGTCCCTAATGACACTTGTAGTTAATAAAATGAATGTGAATGTAACATGCACTGTGCATTTTACAATGACAGTGCGACTGGAAAAAAGCGCAGGTGACGCCCGTGTATAAGAAGAGTAGAAGGACGGATCCTCAAAATTACAGACCAATATCTTTAACATCGATTTGTTGCAGTATTCTAGAACATATTCTCAGCTCGGATATAATGAATTTCCTTGAGACAGAGAAGTTGCTGTCTATGCATCAGCACGGCTTTAGAAAGCATCGCTCCTGCGAAACGCTACTCGCCCTTTTTTCACATGATATCTTGCGAACCATGGATGAAGGGTATCAGACGGATGCCATATTCCTTGACTTTCGAAAAGCGTTTGACTCGGTGCCCCACTGCAGACTCCTAACTAAGGTACGAGCATATGGGATTGGTTCCCAAGTATGCGAGTGGCTCGAAGACTTCTTAAGTAATAGAACCCAGTACGTTGTCCTCGATGGTGAGTGTTCATGGGAGGTGAGGGTATCATCTGGAGTGCCCCAGGGAAGTGTGGTAGGTCCGCTCTTGTTTTCTATCTACATAAATGATCTTTTGGATAGGGTGGATAGCAATGTGCGGCTGTTTGCTGATGATGCTGTGGTGTACAGGAAGATGTCGTCGTTGAGTGGAGGATACAAGATGACTTGGACAGGATTTGTGATTGGTGTAAATAATGGCAGCTAACTCTAAATATGAATAAATGTAAATTAATACAGATGGATAGGAAAAAGAATCCTGTAATGTTTGAATACTCCATTAGTAGTGTAGCGCTTGACACAGTCACGTCGATTAAATATTTGGGCGTAACATTGCAGAGCGATATGAAGTGGGACAAGCATGTAATGGCAGTTGTGGGGAAGGCGGATAGTCGTCTTCGGTTCATTGGTAGAATTTTGGGAAGATATGGTTCGTCTGTAAAGGAGACCGCTTATAAAACACTGATACGACATATTCCTGAGTACTGCTCGAGCGTTTGGGAACCCTATCAGGTCGCATTGAGGGAGGACATAGAAGCAATTCAGAGGCGGGCTGCTAGATTTGTTACTGGTAGCTTTGATCATCACGCGAGAGTTACGGAAATGCTTCAGGAACTCGGGTGGGAGTCTCTAGAGGAAAGAAGGCGTTCTTTTCGTGAATCGCTACTGAGGAAATTTAGTGAACCAGTATTTGAAGCTGACTACAGTACGATTTTACTGCCGCCAACTTACATTTCGCGGAAAGACCACAAAGATAAGATAAGGGGTCGTACAGGGGCATTTAGGCAGTCATTTTTCCCTCGTTCTGTTTGGTAGTGGAACAGGGAGAGAAGATGCTAGTTGTGGTATGAGGTACCCTCCGCCACGCACCGTATGGTGGATTGCGGAGTATGTATGTAGATGTAGATGAGGTAGTAAAAATAATTTCCTTACAGACTCAGGTGCCTTCTGTAGGTTTCGGAATGATGTTTTATAGTCTGGTGTAAAAGTTAACATAAGGTTACGATGTAAATCAGACGTGAAACTTAAAATTTATCAGAATACTAGCTGTTATTCGCAGCTGCGATCGCATATGATGGGTGATGGTGAGTAAGTTGGCTACTGTACATGCAATAACATCAGGTGCCCTCACATGTCTGCCTATTCGGATAACTGTAGCTCGTGATGTGCGCTCTTCTCTCCTCCCTCCCAACGCATAATACGTCGGCATGCGCAACGTCGCTGCCGAGAAGTGCGTACAGAGGAGCACGGGCTGGAGTGCACTTCTATGCATCGTGCTATTGAAATACACTCCTGGAAATGGAAAAAAGAACACATTGACACCGGTGTGTCAGACCCACCATACTTGCTCCGGACACTGCGAGAGGGCTGTACAAGCAATGATCACACGCACGGCACAGCGGACACACCAGGAGCCGCGGTGTTGGCCGTCGAATGGCGCTAGCTGCACAGCATTTGTGCACCGCCGCCGTCAGTGTCAGCCAGTTTGCCGTGGCATACGGAGCTCCATCGCAGTCTTTAACACTGGTAGCATGCCGCGACAGCGTGGACGTGAACCGTATGTGCAGTTGACGGACTTTGAGCGAGGGCGTATAGTGGGCATGCGGGAGGCCGGGTGGACGTACCGCCGAATTGCTCAACACGTGGGGCGTGAGGTCTCCACAGTACATCGATGTTGTCGCCAGTGGTCGGCGGAAGGTGCACGTGCCCGTCGACCTGGGACCGGACCGCAGCGACGCACGGATGCACGCCAAGACCGTAGGATCCTACGCAGTGCCGTAGGGGACCGCACCGCCACTTCCCAGCAAATTAGGGACACTATTGCTCCTGGGGTATCGGCGAGGACCATTCGCAACCGTCTCCATGAAGCTGGGCTACGGTCCCGCACACCGTTAGGCCGTCTTCCGCTCACGCCCCAACATCGTGCAGCCCGCCTCCAGTGGTGTCGCGACAGGCGTGAATGGAGGGACGAATGGAGACGTGTCGTCTTCAGCGATGAGAGTCGCTTCTGCCTTGGTGCCAATGATGGTCGTATGCGTGTTTGGCGTCGTGCAGGTGAGCGCCACAATCAGGACTGCATACGACCGAGGCACACAGGGCCAACACCCGGCATCATGGTGTGGGGAGCGATCTCCTACACTGGCCGTACACCACGTCGAGGGGACACTGAATAGTGCACGGTACATCCAAACCGTCATCGAACCCATCGTTCTACCATTCCTAGACCGGCAAGGGAACTTGCTGTTCCAACAGGACAATGCACGTCCGCATGTATCCCGTGCCACCCAACGTGCTCTAGAAGGTGTAAGTCAACTACCCTGGCCAGCAAGATCTCCGGATCTGTCCCCCATTGAGCATGTTTGGGACTGGATGAAGCGTCGTCTCACGCGGTCTGCACGTCCGGCACGAACGCTGGTCCAACTGAGGCGCCAGGTGGAAATGGCATGGCAAGCCGTTCCACAGGACTACATCCAGCATCTCTACGATCGTCTCCATGGGAGAATAGCACCCTGCATTGCTGCGAAAGGTGGATATACACTGTACTAGTGCCGACATTGAGCATGCTCTGTTGCCTGTGTCTATGTGCCTGTGGTTCTGTCAGTGTGATCATGTGATGTATCTGACCCCAGGAATGTGTCAATAAAGTTTCCCCATCCTGGGACAATGAATTCACGGCGTTCTTATTTCAATTTCCAGGAGTGTAGTTATGCGTTATGGAATGTGTACGTTATGCAACAAATAGTGTGGAAGTATGGATTAAACACGTTGAAGATTGTTTAAGCATTGTATTCAATCCTAACACATATCAACCAATAAAAGCTTTTTCATAAATATGATAAAGATCAGAAGTCCAAGAGTAAATAGCTTTTTCAAAGAGTAAGTATTATTCCCTAATTCGCGTAATATTCTTCATGTCAAGAAGTATCTTGCACTACACACTTCCTAAAGAAGCCTGTGTTCTTCCTCAAGGTTCAAGCAATCTCCATACCACATTTCATCGAAATCCACTCATCAGGTTAGTCGTAGAAACGTAACAACCAGAGTTACTTTCGCATTCATAACATTAGTATGGATTTGGACTCAGGGTTGTATGTTCCATATTGGTCTAATGTTTACATTGAAGAGATTTTAACCTTAAATTAAAAGGAAGGTCGTTAATATTGATGTTTTATTGATAGCAGAATCGATTTTCGATCACTTAGTGATCATCCTCGGAGCTGTACACATTAAACTCAGACACTGGTATCAAGTGATTGATTGATAACTTGATACCAGTGTCTGAGTTTAATGTGTACAGCACCGAAGATGATCACTATATGATCGAAAATCGATCCTGCTTTCAATAAAACATCAATATTACGAACAACACTGACCTTCCTTTTAATATAACATATATGGTCGTGGTGCACACAGCACTCCATGGAGTCGCCAATCAATAAGATTTTAACCTTGCTTCCAGCACACAGATAGCTCATAGCGGTCTGTGAACTGTTACATGAGATTTGATGGAAGTATTAAACCAGCAGCTAAGTGGGTGTAAGTTTTTAGCGAGAATAATAGTAGCGAACGAAGGAAACAGATAAGTAATACATTCGTACTTTATTCGCGTAAACACCAACGAACAACAAAGATAAATCAAAGAAACCTTCGTCTTAGTAATAATTCCATGGTGCAACCAGCGATCATCTCGTACTGCATCATCCACTTGTCAGTTACACACGTCCGTCGCTAAAAGTTGCGTAAAAGGCGAAGCAGCGACCTTTTTCAAAGGAGCTGGAGCTACTTTCCGTGTAATTCACACACACACAAACACACACACACTCAAAGGGGGGAGGGATACAAGGGGTCCGGATCCCCCTATCACCTAAATGAAATTACACACGATCTAGTTGCCGTGTTGTGAAACTGAAAGATATTTCGATTTCTAATCATACGACGAAAAAGAGATACAAGACCAACGATAGATTTAAACTATCTACACTTCCATGGTAGTGTCGGCTATAGCCCATCTCTATTTTAGTCAAGATCAATTATTGGTCTAGTTTGAGCTCAGTTGTAATTTTCTTAGTCAGTTCAGTTCTAACTTGTAGCTTAATTTAATGTAAGTACAACCGTTTATTGTTTTTGTGCTGTGTGCTGTTGCGGTAGTTTCAATTATGGATAAGTTCGTAACAAGAAAGAAGAGGAAACCGATTTTGATTCATCCGCTAGAGTTATGGTAAGTTAAAAATATTTACACATTGCTATAATAGCCTAATTACCTATCTGTAACAGTTTAATGTTAGCACGAAATTCGTTATTTGGATGCTGGTAGAACTTTGGGGCTACAATATTTTAGTATTTCAAAAAGCAGCAGAGCAGTAAGTACCCAAATAACATTAAATTAAAATCAGTGCATAAAAATGCACTTCGATTTTTCTGTCACCCAAAAATAGCGTTGATCGACGAAAATATTGCCCAAACGGTGAGGGTTGCATTTCTTTAAAAAATTGCTCAATGTTCTATTAACACCCCAAATGGCAAAATATCGCTCAATCTGCTCACCTGGGCGGTACTCAATTATGAAAACCAGGTCCGATACGGAACGATGGGGAGCAGTTTGTTGAGAGCGGAAGGGGTATGGAATGACAGGACATTCTATAGTCCATTCGTGTCCAAACGATTTTTTCAAGGGACTGCTTGAATTCGTCGGAGCCGATTGCCGCCTGCGTCCCTCCCTCCCCTTTCATCTAAAATCTATGTACGCAGTTGTAATACTATAATAACTGAAGCCAGCAACTACATGGACAATTAAATCTTAAAATATGCACGTTTCAGACACTATCAAATGACTAAACATGCAGAATTAAAGGAAAAACATTCAATGTCAGAAATCACTTTTTTTGTTGTGATGCATTTATTTTATTTTAAAACAGTGTAAAGCAACCACATTTTTCCAAATTCTCCAGTGAGTTGGGATAGCTCTGCATGTTGGGCTGCTGAGCTATCAATCCCTGGATTTGGGAGGCTAGGTGGTTGGAATCCATACGCTGGCAACCTTGAAAACGGTTTTCTGTAGTTTCCCATTTTCAGTTTAACTAAATGCTGATCACTTATTATAGGACACGTTCAATACCTTCCGAATACCTTTCTTTCCCGAGAGATTTCAATTCCCTTAAAGATGCAGACCATGTGTTTAAATGAAAAGAGCTGCATCGAAGGAGAGCCGAGCATCTCTTTGAAGACTCGCAGCACTAAAAGCCTTATGATAAATAAATAATACTCCAAATTCTCCCCATTTATACTCATGTAGTCTTCTGGGAGATTCTCTAAAGCAGGAAATATTATTTCCTATACTGTAAGAAGTGTGGGATGTACACTTAAATGAGGCAATTTTGGAAAGTGTAAGGTTGAATAATATCGGATCCTTTGCATTTTCGCCACCAAAAACTGTTCTACGAGGGGCGTTTGAAAAGTCCATGCAAAAATAAAAACTACTTACGTGTTTGGGGTAAACCTTTTTTTATTTTTCGACATAGTCTCCTTTTAGACTTATACACTTCGTCCAACGCTGTTCTAATTTGTTGATCCCTTCCGAATAATAGGAATTGTTCAAGTCTGCAAAATAGCTATTAGTTGCTGCAATCACCTCCTCATTTGAATAAAATTTTTGTCCCGCCAGCCATTTTTTTCAAATTGGGGAAGAAATAGTAGTGTGAGGGAGACAACAGGGGGGATGTGAAACGGGTTGTAATCCTATTTCCATTAATTTTCCTTCCACAACTGCTGAGGTGTGTGCTGGTGCATTGTCGTGATGGAAAAGGACTTTTTGCAGTCCAATCGCCGGCGTTTTTCTTGCAGATCAGTTTTCAAACGGTCCAATAACGATGAATAATATACACCTGTAATAGTTTTACCCTTTTCCAGATAGTCGATGAGGATTATTCCTTACAAATCCCAAAAGACAGTCGACAAAACCTTTCCGGCAATAGGACTGGTCTTCGCCTTTTTTGGTGCAGTTTCACCCTTGGTAACCCATTGTTTAGATTGTTGTTTGGTCTCAGGAGTATAGTAATGTATCCATCTTTCATCCACAGTGACGAAACGACGCTTAAAGTCCTGCAGATTCTTCCTGAATAGCTGCAAGCCATCCTTGCAACACTCCACATGATTCCGTTTTTGGTCAAGGGTGAGCAATCGCGGAACCCATCTTGCAGAGAGCTTTCTCATGTTTATGCAAAATATTTTGTACCCATTCATTCGAGATGCCCACAGCACTAGCAATCTCACGCACCTTAACTCTTCCGTCATCCAGCACCATATTATGGATTTTATCAATGATTTCTGGAGTCTTAACCACCACAGGGCGTCCAGAACGTTCAGCATCACTTGTGCCCATATGGCCACTCCGAAAATTTTGAAACCATTTATAAACTGTTCTGATCGAAGGTGCAGAGTCACCGTAATGTTTATCAAGCTTCTCTTTAGTCTCCTGAGGCGTTTTGCCTTTCATAAAGTAATGTTTAATCACCACATGAAATTCTTTTTCGTCCATTTTTTGACAATCACTCGACTTCCTTGATTCAAACGAATGCCAAACACAAAGAAATAGATCAATAAAGCTGAAACTTGGTGTGCGTTCTGTCCAAAGATGCTACTAAGTAAACAGGACCTCGATACGTGCCGGTGGTTCCATCTCTCTGACTTTGCACGGACTTTTCAAACGCCCCTCGTAGCTTCTCTGTCGAACATAGCTCTCTTTATTCCAAAAAGGCTGTCGGTAATAATCACGATGTCCCAAAAAAATTAGCGCTCGTAAATTCCTGATCACTTCCTCAGCCCAAATACAGTCTGAAAGAAGAAGAGCGTAAAATGACGTGGGAAGGTGAAGGGAGACTGAAAATGGTTTGCGAAAATACAGTACTCCCAGAGGGGGGGTTTATATCTCTGTTAGGTGAAAACTCCAAGATCAGTTTCGAATAAAATGGTCCACCGTTCTTTAAAGAACTTTTTAAGGTCTTCTTTAACAAACTGGACCCCCTTTTGACAATATCCTGGCTACATCCTTGACACACTAATGAGCTGAAACAGCTGAGGCTAGTCCGTACTGTAAAGCAGGATAGTCGGTGATCTGTGACGGATCAGACATGGAGCACAATGCTGACGCCCAAGTATTTTGGAACACACACTTCAGCCCCCTTGTTGCATGCAGGACTCTTCAGCAGACTCCCCTACGTATTCCCATATAGACTCATCGACTTTCGCCAAAACGTCTACATCTGCATCTACATCCATACTCCGCAAGCCACCTGACGGTGTGTGGCGGAGGGTACCTTGAGTACCTCCATCGTGTCGTCTGTTCGGATGAATTATGTCTCTTCTTTTACTACCTCGATGGTCGTGTACAGATATGCCGTGATCCAGTCAAGGGCTGTTCGAAACACGCTCAGTGCCTTGCACGCTTGCCAATAGGAACAATATTATGCTATGGGGGACATTCACCGGTGTTTCCGTGGTACCTGCGTTAGTAATCTTAGACGCCATGACAGTTGTGAATTATGTGAACATTATTGTGGACCACCTGCACCCCTTCATGCTTGATGCCTTCCCCGAAGGCGATAGCATCTTTCAGCGTGATAACTATCTGTATCAGAAGGTTAGACTCGTGCTACAGCGGTTTGAGGAGCTTGAGAGTAAACTCAGATTGATGTCTTGAACACCAATTTCACCTAATCTGTACCCGATGGGTCTTGGACTGCCAAGTGTTCAGGCTTTTACCTAACTGTTCACTTTTTCAGCTTGCGTTCAGTGTTCAGTGCAGAAGTGTGAGTGGTTTGGTAGTTTTAGGATTTTGTTGCTATCACTGATTTATCTATTGATTTACAAAATCAAATCAGAACACATTAGGTGCGTTGTTGCCTGCATTCGTGACCTTATAATAGTTCAGACCACATTGGTCATTTTATATCACATTTTCTCCTGCATTGTATTCCAGTTCCTGGGGTAGGCTTTCAAAAGCTTCAGCATCATCTTTGCATCTCCCTGCTAAAATGATATGCCTCAGATGTACCAGTAATTTGGTGATGCAAATCTCGATTAGCTCAGAAGGGCTGTAAGCACTGCAAAGAAACTGATTCTTCTGAACCATGTGCTCAAAGAATCTTTCCTGGGTACTACCGGTGATAATTCAGTAACATTATGATGCCGTTTTTAGTGCGACCTTGTGCGGCCTCCGAACAGTATGCTGATAAGAGTGCTTGCCAAAATGCTCAGTACCTACAACATTCTCACGCAACTGGCTTCATTCATAAGGCCGATTCTTGTTCCAAATAACTTCACACGAATTCGAGTCTGTGCACCTACATGGTTACTCTGCAAATCATACTTAAGTGCCTAGCAGGAGGCTCTCAAACCACCTTCACAATAATTCTTCTCTATTATTCCTCTCTCGAACAGCGTGCGTAAGTATCGAACACCTACATCTCCCTGTGCGAACTGTGATTTTCCATATTTTATTATGATCATCGTTTCTCCCTATGTAGGTCGGCGTCAACAAAATACACTCCTGGAAATGGAAAAAAGAACACATTGACACCGGTGTGTCAGACCCACCATACTTGCTCCGGACACTGCGAGAGGGCTGTACAAGCAATGATCACACGCACGGCACAGCGGACACACCAGGAACCGCGGTGTTGGCCGTCGAATGGCGCTAGCTGCGCAGCATTTGTGCACCGCCGCCGTCAGCGTCAGCCAGTTTGCCGTGGCATACGGAGCTCCATCGCAGTCTTTAACACTGGTAGCATGCCGCGACAGCGTGGACGTGAACCGTATGTACAGTTGACGGACTTTGAGCGAGGGCGTATAGTGGGCATGCGGGAGGCCGGGTGGACGTACCGCCGAATTGCTCAACACGTGGGGCGTGAGGTCTCCACAGTACATCGATGTTGTCGCCAGTGGTCGGCGGAAGGTGCACGTGCCCGTCGACCTGGGACCGGACCGCAGCGACGCACGGATGCACGCCAAGACCGTAGGATCCTACGCAGTGCCGTAGGGGACCGCACCGCCACTTCCCAGCAAATTAGGGACACTGTTGCTCCTGGGGTGTCGGCGAGGACCATTCGCAACCGTCTCCATGAAGCTGGGCTACGGTCCCGCACACCGTTAGGCCGTCTTCCGCTCACGCCCCAACATCGTGCAGCCCGCCTCCAGTGGTGTCGCGACAGGCGTGAATGGAGGGACGAATGGAGACGTGTCGTCTTCAGCGATGAGAGTCGCTTCTGCCTTGGTGCCAATGATGGTCGTATGCGTGTTTGGCGCCGTGCAGGTGAGCGCCACAATCAGGACTGCATACGACCGAGGCACACAGGGCCAACACCCGGCATCATGGTGTGGGGAGCGGTCTCCTACACTGGCCGTACACCACTGGTGATCGTCGAGGGGACACTGAATAGTGCATGGTACATCCAAACCGTCATCGAACCTATCGTTCTACCATTCCTAGACCGGCAAGGGAACTTGCTGTTCCAACAGGAGAATGCACGTCCGCATGTATCCCGTGCCACCCAATGTGCTCTAGAAGGTGTAAGTCAACTACCCTGGCCAGCAAGATCTCCGGATCTGTCCCCCATCGAGCATTTTTGGGACTGGATGAAGCGTCGTCTCACGCGGTCTGCACGTCCAGCACGAACGCTGGTCCAACTGAGGCGGCAGGTGGAAATGGCATGGCAAGCCGTTCCACAGGACTACATCCAGCATCTCTACAATCGTCTCCATGGGAGAATAGCAGCCTGCATTGCTGCGAAAGGTGGATATACAGTGTACTAGTGCCGACATTGTGCATGCTCTGTTGCCTGTGTCTATGTGCCTGTGGTTCTGTCAGTGTGATCATGTGATGTATCTGACCCCAGGAATGTGTCAATAAAGTTTCCCCTTCCTGGGACAATGAATTCACGGTGTTCTTATTTCAATTTCCAGGAGTGTATTTTCGCATTCAGAGGAGAAAGTTGGTGATTGACAGTTAGTGAGAAGTTCCTGTCATAACGATAAATGCCTTTGTTTTAATGATGTTCATCCCAAATCATGTATCATGTCCCGTGACAGTCTCTCCCCATTTTCGCGATAATACAAAACGTGCTGCCCTTCTTTGTACTTTCTCGGTGTATTCCATTAGTAATATGTAGTAAGGATCTCAAATCGTGTAGAAGCACTCCAAAAGAGGATAGAGAAGCGCAGTGCAAGCAGTCTCTTTAGTAGATCTGTTGCATCTTCTAAGCGTTCTGCCAATAATACGCAGTCTTTGTTTCGCCCTCCCCACAACATCCTTTACATGTTCTTCCGAATTTAAGTTGTTCGTAACTGTAATTTCTAGGTGTTTAGTTGAATTTATGGCCCTTAGATTTGATTGATTTATCGTGAACCGGAAGTTTAATGGATTCCTTTTAGCATTGATGTGGATGATCTCACACTTTTCATTCTTTAGTGGCAATTGCCCAATTTTCGTACCATAGGTATATATTATATAAATCGTTTTGCAATTGGTTTTGATCACCTGATGACTTCACTAGATAAACGACAGCATCATCTGCAAACAATCTAAGATGGCTGCACAGATTGATTCCTCAATCGTTTATAAAGCTAGGGAGCAGCAGAGGGCCTATAACACTACCTTGGGGAACATCAAAAATCACTTCTGTTTTACTCAATGACTTTCTTTCAGTTACTACGGACCGTAACCTCTCTGACAGGAAATCAAGGATCCAGTCACATAATTGAGACGATATTCTATAGCCACAGAATTTGATTACAAGCCACTTGTCAGGTACAGTGCCAAAAGCCTACTTGAAATCTAGAAATACAGAATCAATAATTTTAAATCCCTTTTAGATGTGTAGGAAGCAGTGAATAATGGAATTGTTCTAACCAAGCACTTGGTTGAATACCATTTGAGGAACTATGGAACACTTCGAACTTTCGTATGTACAAGAAATCTTTATAGTCAAAGCCATCCATATCTTCCCTTTTGCAAAAAAACCTTAGACATTTCTGTTACTCTTCAAGCCGAGTATGGGTGCATATGTTTCTGATCCTCAATCCCATTCATCCTTGTGTCCGAAGTCACTTGGAATTTACCACTCGCTCCTCTTTTTAGTGGCTATAGCTTAATCTTCTTTCAACATCTGCCATGCAATTGTGTAGATCACACGTCCACCCACAGTGTCACCAATTAACTTATCATTGCCCTTGTTTAAACTTCAACAATGAGTTAACTTTAGGATTTTACACCACCGCAATAGGTGCCATACCATCACTGCTTTTATCCACACCTACTAATGCCTTAGCACTCTCGGCTAACTTATCTACCCCACCTTCCAAAGTTAAGTTGCTCTCACTGGTGCTTTGGTTTAATCATTCCAACTTAACTCCACACCCAGTTTGCAAGTTCTGTGGGCTGCACCTGCTCTTTTATGTGTGCACTGGTACTGCTTTCATATATTGCTGCAGTGTCCCCACAAGCCCTTTAATCTCCTCTCGTTCTATTCTGCTTCATGATACGTAAAATTACAAAGTTAACACCCACAAAAGAATCAGTGGCACACGCCTCCCGATTTCCCTACAGCTGCCCCTCTAAAATCACAGTACACATAAAATAACAACGTATAAGCGATGTAGTATCATACAATACTAAAAGACCGAAAAACCATCTGAAGTTGTAAAAATATTAAATTTTTAGACATCTACACTATGTGATCAAAAGTATCGGATACCCCAAAAACCTACTTTTTTTCCATATTAGGACCATTGTGCTGCCACCTACTGCCAGGTACTCCATATCAGCGACCTCAGTAGTCATTAGGCATCGTGGGAGAGCAGACTGGGGCACTCTGCGGACCTCACGGACTTTGAATGCGTGGTCAGGTATTGGTGTCACTTGTGTAATACGTCTGTACGCGAGATTTCCACACTCCTAAACATCCCTAGGTCCACTGTTTCTGATGAGACAGTGACGCAGAAATGTGAAGGGACACGTAAAGCACAAAAGCGTACAGGCCGATCTTGTCTGTTGACTAGAGACCACGGACAGTTGAAGAGGGTCGTAATGTGTAACAGGCAGACATCTATCCAGACGACCACAGAGGAATTCCAAACTGCATCTGGATCCACTGCAAGTACTATGACAGTTAAAAAAAACTTGGATTTCATGGTCGAGTGGCTGCTCATAAGCCACATATCACGCTGGTAAATGCCAAACGACGCCTCGCTTGGTGTAAGGAGCATAAACATTGGACGATTAGACAGTGGAAAAACGTGGAGTGACGAATCAGGGTATACAATTTGGTGATCCGATGGCAGAGTGTAGGTATAGCGAATGCCCGGCGAATGTCATCTGCCAGTGTGTGTAGTGCCAACAGTAAAATTCAGAGGCAGTGGAGCTAAGGTGTGGTCGTGTTTTTCATGGAGGGGGCTTGCACTCCTTGTTGTTTTCTGTGGCACTATCACTGCACAGGCCTACATGATGTTTTAAGCACCTTCTTGCTTCCCACTGTTGAAGAGCAATTCAGAGATGGTGATTGCATCTTTCAACATGATCGAGCACTGTTCATGACGCAACACCTGTGGCGGAGTGGTTACACAACAATAACATCCCTGTAATTGACTGCACAGAGTCCTGATCTGAATCCTATAGAACACCTTTGGGATGTTTTGGAACGCCGACTTCGTGCCAGACCTCACCAGCTGACATCGATACCATTCCTCAGTGCAGCACTCCGCGAAGAAAGGGCTGACATTCCCCCAAGAAACCTTCCAGTACCTAATTGAAAGTATGCCTGCGAGAGTGGAAGCTGTCATCAAGGCTAAGGATGGGCCAACACCACACTAAATTCCAGCATTACCAATGGAAGGCACCACAAACTTTTAAGTCATTTTCAGCCAGGTGTCCAGATACTTTTGATCACATAGTGTAGTTCTAAGTAACGCACTTATTCTCATAGTGCAATCTGACTACTTATCAGAAGATTCACACTAATTTGTACATCTCAAGAATGGGTCCATCAAAAGAAAGAACTCTACTATTAACAATTAAAATCCTGCAGGGTCGCCAAATGAAAGCTGTTTGTACCAATAATTTTGGGGAGAAACTAAGCAAGCTGTAGCTGTTTGTTTCTACTATGACACAATACAAATGTCGCCAGATGCCTGAGCATCAATGATTAATCCAAAATAAAGGAATATACGAGGGTTGGAACTTTAATACTGGCAACTATTTATTTACAGATTGTACAAAATAGGTACGTGTTTCGAAGTTTTACTGACCTTCAAAGTAGTCGCCAGAATTGTGTATAACCTGTTGCCAGTGATGTGGGAGTCGTAGGATACTCTTAGCAGTGCAAGTCGTAGGATACTCATAGTTGTGTTGACACTTCGAGCAGCTATTGCCTGACGAATTTGTAGCAGTTCTGAAGCGAATGCCGTGAAGTGTTTCCTTCTGTTTAGAAACTGAGTAGAGCTTACGAGGGCTTAAGTCAGGGGAGTGCAGTAGGTGGTATAGCACTTAGCAGCCCCATCAAAAAAATGGCTCTGAGCACTATGCGACTTAACTTTTGAGCTCATCAGTCGCCTAGAACTTAGAACTAATTAAACCTCACTAACCTAAGGACATCACACACATCCATGCCCGAGGCAGGATTCGAACCTGCGACCATAGCGGTCGCTCGGTTCCAGACTGTAGCGTCTAGAACCGCACGGCCACTCCGGCCGGCAGCCCCATCAGTCAAACAAATCAGTAAGAGTTTGCACTGTACGTGCTTGAGCATTGCCCTGCAAAATGATGGTCAGGTCCTGCAGAACGTGTCATCACTTCTGGCTCTTTGCTGTTCAATTTTGGAAAACAACCTACTTTAGACAATGTGGTAGAAATAATTGTGTTACCCATGGTCTTAAGGAAAGGTTAGTCATGCACACGAATTAATGAGCAAGTTAATGAGAAAGTCATGATAACTCAAGATTCACTGTATCAAATGTTGCATCCAAAATCATCAAAGTACTGAAATAAAAAATTACGAATAATGACTAAGGCTGTGAAACGACTCTTAATTTGGTCGCATTGTACTTAAACTTCACATAATGCTGATCTTAGATAAATCCTAACACAACAGAGAAAATACTCGCCATTCTGGATGCTGCCTCAGCTCTCGAATGAAGACTAACTGCCTTCCTTTGCTCTCAGAACCAGGAAGCAGCTGCTAACCATTAATCTCTGTAACAGAAAATTCCTTCTAGCAGCTTATGACAGCCAACCAGGGCTCATGCATGATTGTTTGACCTATCAGAAGAAAGAAAATTTTCTACACAATTCCCTTCCTCTCATATTATGAGTCCCCAAAGGACGAACCATGACGAACCCCTACTGGGCAGAGGCTCTGCTGCACGCATTGAGCACTCTTTTATCCACAATGCACATTGGACCACCTTTCCAGAAGAGGAGTGTGATTCAGTGTGATACTCAGCTGTCCATAGATTGCCTCATATGAATAATAAACAGTTATTGAAATAAATGGTTATAGCTCTGTCAAAAGTTGCCTTGAGATGTATCTTTTTTTTATTTCTTGAAGGTGAGCAGTTTCGGACACCTGTGGCGATTTTCAGACCATTCGTACTACAAGTGTGACAAATGCATCGATAGCCTACATACAAAAACTGCCCTGCAGTGATCAAAGCGGTACTATGGCCAGGTCAACATCTGCAGCATGCTGTAAGTCCAAAAAACTATTACTTCAGTAAGATCCGACTTCCTTGTTTCTTCATCTGTTAAGAGTAGTATCAAACTGTTGATGTAGATTCTATTAAAAGGGGTTAACTACGAGCATGATTGCAACCGACTCTGCTCTGTTCACACTGTAATTACTGGTGGAAATCAGTCTTAGACAAAGCAGTACCAATGCATTTTCCATAACATGTCATACCAAGGGGGGGGTTACTTTGTGCCTATCAGTAGAAAAACTAAAAGGTATTTCATTAAATGTTTTTATCTTTTATTAACAACATACTTTTTAAATAGCTCCTGATGTACTGGTATAAGTAGGTTACAGAACATGAGAATATGTTTTTCCCAATTTTAGCAACACTAACACCTTTTCCATAATGTTCACTTAGTGGAGGGATAATTTACCTTCATCACAAGAAATTTGAAAACATAGAAATATCGTTAATTGTTGTTGATTTTCAGTTGCAACAAACTTTTTAAATTTATGTAGGTGTGTAAGGTAGTTACTGACTTTGAAGAAATGAATATGACATTTTTCATGAAAACTCACATTCACTACCAAGGCTTAAATCTTTGAGTTACGTTTTACTGAAAGATATAAAACAGTTGTGTAATCTGATACATCATTAAGGACAATAGTTTTTTTTCAAAATTTTAAAATATGAAGTACCAGACGATTTCGATATTTTTCAGAAGGTGGGCACAATGTACCCATACCCCCCCCCCCTTGGTATTGAAGGGTTAACTGGCTTTTAATCATATCTGACGGATGTCGTGGTCAAAGTACAATTAGCAAAACACAAACCACCAACTTCCCGATGTTCCTTTTATTAATTTAACTCTTTTTCATCTGTTGTCAGGTTGGATTTATGCGTTAATTGGATTAGGAAGGAAATAAGAAGAGCAGACCCAGATTATCATTTATAGAACATGCATACATAAAGAATACAATGGTCTTCTCTCTTGTTGTACCCTACTACATACAGACTTAACTTTTCATCCAAATTATTAATTTCTGACAAAATGTACATGTGTTAAATGTATTTTTTTAAAATCATATCTAATGTTTCGCCATTATATTTACCAGGAAGAAAAATTTATTTGATGCCATTGTGGAAATACACCAATAGAAATCTGTTTCTCTCCAAGGTGACATATAACACAGTTTGTGAAAGACAAATGGATGTTTGAGGAAAGTGCCTTTCCTGACTGTTTAAAGTTAACTGTAATTATATCTGTGCATAAAAAGGGAGACAGGGAATCAGCACAAAATTATAGATCTATTGCCATAGTTCCAATATAATCCAGAATCATTGACATGATAATGAAAAAGCAACTACATGAATATTTTGAGACAAAACGCCTCTTATATCAGGTCCAGTGTGGATCATGTGAACACCAGTCCATAATTAAAACAGTGCAGGATACTGTTTTGTCAGTCTTAAAGGGATATGAATGTCAACAATGTACATGGTACATGTACAACAATGGTTGATCTAACAAAGGCCTTGTACACAACATTGCATATAATTCGAGTGAATAAACTGATACAGTGTGGGATAACAGACAGAAGATAACATTGTTGAAATCATACTACTCCGATATGAAGCAAACTGCCCTAACTGATTCCAATAAAAAGTCAGGCTTTCTGGACATCATAAGAGGAGCACCTCAGCGATCGGATCTCAGACCAATTCTTTTCATTTTTTCTGTTAATGATCTGTGTAGACCTTACAAAACAGTAATTTATGCAGATTATACCACATTTATTACTTCCCATAAAGACAAAAAATACTATGTAGGGAATTAATAAACTTAGGATTGACAAGGCATCTTGCTGGTTTAAGGTAAATAAACTAAAAATAAACATTTGCAAAGCTGAGAGTATAATATTCACCCTAAAAGGTAATGAATGACTGCTATGACAAAGACTCTGTCATATTACTTGGTATCCACCTCGGCACAAAATTGAACTGGGACATACGTGCAGACAATGTATACAGAAAACTATTTGTTGTATTGTACTTCATCAGGAAATTGAAAACCGAAAGGTTGTAGAATCTGGGCTGAAATAAAAAGCTTTCAACACTGTTGATGAATTTGTAAATAGAGGTGTAGGAGTTGTCTAGCAATTATAAACAAATTGCAGCTATTCTTACAAATTCTTATAATCTGTTAATTTAATTCCAAACAAACAGCTTCCACTTATTAGTCTTTAGACTGTGAGTGGAACAACTTTCTGTAGGTAGTGTAATAAAATTGTAGAATTGCGTACCGTACAATGCAAGCTGTATTTCAAAACGCATAACATATATACAAGGGTAACAATGGAGGGTGCGTTATGCAGTTTGATATCTATTTTGTGAGCTAATGAATAAATGAAATGAATATCAGAAACCGATCCTCGCTGTCATGTGGAAAGATTTGACGCCAGCATTGCTGGTGTAAGTTTATGTGGCGCTGATTTTGACGTACTAAACGTGTCTCTGGTCAGAGATATCATAGCGGTTTACTTCCAAAACAAACATGGAGCAGAAGTAACATTTGGAACAATCCGTCAATCCACACAAGTGAAGTTAGAGTATGCAATGCATGTATTAGATGGCAGCAATGGAAACAAAACAAAGCCGTGCTGCGCACAGGAAAAGAGATCAATTAAATAATGATGATAATAATCCTTGTCTGAAGGTTAATTTTCATTTGAAATATCTGAAATATGTCTTGATTACGTATAAAACAACCCTCTTAATTTAAGAATTCCTGTTTCAGGAGCAAGAAATGTCACTCAAATGCTTAGGTGCCAACAATTATGACAAAGACGCATGCAGTAAGCATTTTGACAACTACAATGCATGCAAGAAATTCTGGGTGAGCAGAGACTTGGTTTCTTTTTATTTCGCCGAACACGAAGATAATAGATACGCATACCCTACAACTGTACTTATCACTTACATTGAGTTACCTTTAACCAAATACAAATTATCATTTAAAGCATTAGGTGTGAAAAAAACAGTTCCATTCAGGGTCGTTGCAAACCCCAAATACTTACCACGATACTGTCAGCTCATTACATCATTGTCAGAGTGATGACTTTGTTGGCGATAAAAACACCTACCGTACAAATCTAACGCGTTTCTGATACAAATTTGTCAGTCACTTGAAAACCACTACATAGTAGTTTCTTTCCATGATAATGTAATGTGAAGTATTGTAAAAATCAATGATGTCGAGCGGCTGAAACCTATTTTTGCGTTCGAACTGTTGGTAAAAACATGAAGCAACTCGTGAATTAAAGATAGTTCAATTGTTTTCCAAAATAGCAGTGAGTGAACACGAAAGTACATATTTGGCTTTGCAGTTATAATTAATAGAAACAGTAAGATTTAAGGTAACTTCGCCTTTGTGAAGGTAAGTCAATATCATTTCAACCTCATCATGTCGGATTTTGATCTTGTGTGTACACATCCCCCTGTGAAACACTACTGTGCCAAGGTGGGATGATTTGTGTGCTTCAACGATAGAGATAACGGTTCCATTGGTGTAACCACAACAGAGAGGTATCTATGGACAGTCAAGAGAAACCTATGCTTCATGGAGGGGCAGCAGGCAGTGATCTGGATGGTAGATCGACTTAGCTCTGTAATATTAACCAAACTGGTCTTGCTGTGTTGGTACTGCAAATGGCCGAATGCAGGAGGACCTACAGCTGTTATTTTTCCCCAAGACCATACAGTTGTCGTCCTCTTCGAGAAAAGTTAGTTATTTGCATGTTCCGTTGACTCATTACATCACTAGATAGATGTTCAGTGATTTTTCAAGCCGAAAACATTACTGTAAGGATCAGTCAAATGAAAATGAGACAGAAAAGAGTAACGAAACTATTTATTATTTCAAAAGTAATCACCATAGTTGTTATTGCATTGATCCTCACTGTGAGACAAGATGGTCAGTGCCCTAATGGAAAAGTGTTTGAAGTTGCCTAAGGAGCCATAGTGTACTTAGATGTACACATCTTCATCTGAAGTAAATGGACAGCCACATACATCTTTCATCAGAGCTCTATAAATATGGACATCATATGGGGAGAGATCGGGACTGTGTGGAGGATATGTAAGGGTTCCCCAGAAAAACTTCTGCAGTGTATTCAAAACAACCAGGGCGACATGTCTGTGAGCCCACATCCTCCATACACCCCAGTATCTCTCCATGCAATTTTTAGTGAAGAGAGACATTCGTGCCCTTCGGTTTGCTTCAGAAGGTGCGTGCCTGTGTACAATCATAGTTCCACAGGCCAACTTTTTCCATGAAGGCATTCATGTCTTGTCTTACAGTGGGATCAGTGTATTTACAGCTATGGTGATTACTTTTGAAATGATGAACAGTTTACTTAATTTTTTTTCCCATATATCTCATTTTTATTTTACTGCCCCTTCTATCTTCTGTAACACAGTAGGACTAGGTGATACGCAGTGATAATCATTTCTTCGTATCACATTGTGTATATGAATGTTTTCAATCAGTGATTAATTGTTGACAACAAACTTCATAAGGGAGCAAATGTGCTGTGAGACTGTAGTCAGTAAGGTCACCTGTTTAAAGAGCTATCTAGTACAAGAGGTTCTAGAGTGAACACTACTTATTACCCTTACTATATGCTTCTGTACAACTCACTTCTATGATTGATTACCCCATACGGCTGGTTAGTCGGGGATCCGTACCAGATAATATTGTTACAAGAAATGAAGAAGAACCAAAGAAGAGCAGCATGTTTTATTACAGATTCATTTAGCAAGCATGAAAACATCGCGAAGATACTCATGCAACTCTAGTGGCAGACACTGCTAGAGAGGTATTTTGCACCATGGTGTGGTTAACTATCAAATTTCTTAAACATTCATTTCTAGAAGAGTTAACCAATATATTGGTTCCCCCTAGGTAAAGTAAGTAAAGCAGTCATCAATCCAAAAGTTGTTTTGAACTTCACTGTGCCTTACTAGACATGCTCCTGTTTTAGGTGGTATGCCATTGAAACTCCGACCTTTGAACTGACATAGCCAGCCTGTGACTGGGAGAGCTAGAGTTTAATGTGGATCCCGAACCACAATGTAACTCGGCACTTTTTACATCAAGAAACATTGCTAGAGGTGAAAGGAATGATAAGTGACAGATAAAAATCCTAAGACTGACCAGATATCTTGCTGAAAGACCATGAAGAAAAAATTAGAGAAAGATACGACCTCACACAGAGGGGTACCAGCAATCATTCTTCCCATGTACTATTCACAGATAGACCAGGAAAAGGAGAAGTGACAGTAGTACACAAAGTATCAAGTTGCACAAAGTAACTTCCACCACATACTGTAAAGTGGCCTTCAGAGTATAGATATATATTCTACCAGTACTTGGAGGGATGTAGAGGTATTAAAAACTGGAATACACAGTACTGATGTTCGACAGTAATAGTTATTTTCTAGTTCATTGTGAACTGGCTTTCAGCTTTCTAGGCCATTCTCTGACATCTCAAGATTAAACAGACAGTCCACTCAAAATTATCTATTGTTTATAATTGTACAAAGATTGTTTTTTCCAATCATAGATGACTTTTCATGACTACATATCTGTACAAAAGATACAAACATAATTAAATACTCAAAGAAACTATGAACAAATCTTGTATTGCATTATACTCAAAGATTAAATATATAACAATGTGTGATATAAAACAAGTAACTGACATGTTTGATACAGTCAGTCATAGGAATTATCAATGGGGCCCTCTTTGAGCATCTTATTAGCTGAAATGTTTATAAATAATTTTGAACAAAAGTTTTTAGATAAAGAGATGCTGTGTTCCAAAATACTACAGTGGTCTGCCTATGCAGATAATTGGTCAGCATATCTGACTGCTGTGCGGAGGACCAAGGTTCAATTCCCAGTACTGCCAGCAGTTTTCCTGTGATGGGAGAACTAGAGCTCAGCCTTGTGATGCCAGTTGAGGAGCTACTAGAGTGATAATTAGCAGCTACAAGGTCCGGGAAGCTGATAACAGTCCGGAGAGCAGAATTTTGACCATATGCTCCTCCATGCCCCATTGAACGACACAGTGGATGGTTGCTACTGACTTAACATTGGTATGCTGTAGAATTACTGAACATTTTCTAAGTTTAAGTATAATACATTTCCTTGAGACAGAAAAGCTTCTGTCCAGAAATCAGCACGGTTTTAGAAAACTTCTGTCATGTGAAACTCAGCTTGCCCTTTTGTCACATTATAAATTGTGAAGTATGGATGAAAGGCAGCAGGCAGATTCGATATTTGTAGTTTTACAGAAAGCAAATGACACAGTTCACCTGTGCACACTGTTAATGAAGGTCCAAGCGATTGGAGTAGGTTCAGAGGTATGCGAGTGCCTTGAAGACTTATTAAGTAATAGTACCAGTACATTTTTCTCAATGGCAAGTGTTCATCAGAGACAGCGATATTGTCAGGAGTGCTCCAAAGAAATGTGATAAGACCACTCTTGTTCTCTGTGTACATAAATAATCTGACGGATAGTATGAGCAGCAATCTGTGACTGCTTGCTGATGACACTTTATCATAGGGGAAAGTATTGTCATTGATTGACTGTAGAAGGATACAGGTCGACTTAGACAGAATTTCTATTTGGTGTGATGAATGGCACTCATTCTAAATGTACGAAAATATTCAAAATGTATGTTAATGCAGATGAGTGGAAAAAAACCGTGCAGAAATGTTTGAATACAGTCTAATGTTGCGCTACATGTCACAGCCACTTCGATTAAATATTGAGGTGTAACTTTGCAAATCAAACAAGTCCATTAAGATGATAGTAGGGAAGGCAAATAATCAACTTCAGTTTATTGCAAGAATTGTAGGAAAGTGTAACTCACTCACAAAAGAGACAATGTATTGAACACTTGTGCAACACATTCTTGAGTACTGCTGGGGTGTTTGAGATCCCCATCAAGATGTATTAAAAGAATACATTGAAGCAATTCGGAGGCATGCTACTGGGTTTGTTAGCAGCAGGTTCGATCAACTTGTGACTGTTACGGAGATGCATCGTTAATTCAGATGGAATGCCTGGAGGAAAGACAATGTTCTTCTCGCAAAAAAACATTGAGAAAATTTAGAGGACAGATATTTCCAGCTGACAACAGAACAGTCTCCTGCCACCAACATACATTTCATGTAAAGATCAAAAAGACACGAAATTAGGGCTCATACCGAGGCATTTATACAGTAATTTTCCACTCTTCATTTGCAATTGGAACAGGAAAGGAAATGACTAGTTGTGGTACGTGATACCTGCCCCTAGTATATGCCGGGCTGGATCCATATTTGCAGATATGTTTTGCAAGCCAGGTAGAGCTCCTGCCTTACCTAGGGAGGTTTTTTGTCAACAGAAGAGTTGCTGAGCTGTTCACCTCAAACCCTTGTGCTGTTGTGTTGATACATGGCGCACAGGTCGCAGCACACAGAGCTGCAGTCGCAGGCTCCTACTTGTGTCTGCATAGTCACATGTCCATGTGACAACGCGCCTGTATTCCTGTGCTGAAGTGTACTTAGGTCGCCACTCAGCCCCTTGACAGATAGTTCAACTCCGGGCTACAGACAGACCACCAGCATCCCTTGAGGCTAAGCTAGAGACTACAGAGCTTGCCACTGCTGCTACTCACCAGACAGTGCTGTCGCACGCCTTTGCGAAAATCACTGGTATTGGACTCCCATCAGCAGTTCCAGAAAACCCCACTTTGCCTTCACCTGGATCATAGCTGCTGGACTTCTGTCAGCCACTCCGGAAGGCCCTGCTTCGCTGGAGCTGCACCTCAACTACCCATGAGCTCACAGTCTCGTGGGACCATGTCACTGTGCATTCGCATCACCACCTTGCTTATCACCACTATTGACAATCGTGGCGCCGGCCGGTGTGGCCGAGCGGTTCTAGGCGCTTCAGTCGCAGGTTCGAATCCTGCCTGGGGGCATGGATGTGTGTGATGTCCTTAGGTTAGTTAGGGGACTGATGACCTCAGATGTTAAATCCCATAGCGCTCGGAGCCAGTTTTTTGACAATCATGGACTTCTTCATAGGGGGCACTTTCTATGCATTGTCACAGTAAGGCATTCAAGTTGCACTCATGTGTGGACCTTCATCCTCTAAAGCTGTACTGAGTTAGTTTGTTGTGAATTAACAAACTTAGGTTCTGCAATGTGTGCATATCAACCACTACCTTGGAACACCGTACAGTCAAGGATACTTCTCAATACCTTCTGTCATACACCGTATGGCAGCTTGCAGAGAATGTAGGTCTATATGTGGACGATGTACTGTGCTTGTGGACAGGTACCACCAGGCAATTAAACAAATTTTTCCACTGTAATAAAATTAATTTTACAATGGTGGTGGGAGGAGACACAACTTCTTAAACCTTACTATTGACATTAGCAAAAAAATTATTTATTTAAGATACACAGCAAAGTGGCTTTCTGCAGAGACAGTAATACCTACCAATTCCCACCATCCTGTAACACACAAACATACAGCTTTCCACTCCATGGCACACCACCAGCTCTCTATACCACAGACCAAATTAGAGTTTGAAAATGCATTAAAAATAATTAAAGAAATTGCATACAGTAATGGTTATAATCCTGCCCTAATTTATAATGTACTCAGTAGGAAGAAAAGACAGAGGGTAACAGCACTTATGTATCTTCCTCACAATGTGATAAAATCTAGGAAATATACACCAGCTTTTTGTACTAGCAATACTTATTCACATTCTTTTCAACAGTAATCACACAATTCCACTTTTAGAAGAGAGTGGAATTTATAGGATTTCTTGCAATATGTGTGGCAAATTATATTTGGGTCAAGGTCTGGTAGGGCTATAACTACTAGACTGACTGAACAGGAAAGGAGTTGGAAACTGAAAAAGAAAGATTCCAAACTTGCTAAACATGTTCTGCATGAATGTCATTCTTATGAAATTAAATGAGGCATTCAGAATACAAGTGGTGCAAGTCCAGAGTAAGTGTTTCTGAGATAGCAGAGAATAAGGGCATATGGGAATAAAACAATCAGCATAAACTTCAGGCAAACAAAAATGTACTTTATTTTCACTCATTCCATGCAAATACATACATGCAAGTACATAGAAGAAACATTGTAGTCTGCAGAAATGTTTGAAACTGAAAATATGGACTTGCTTCAGTAGACTCCTAAAAATAATTGCAAACAAAGTAGTACACAGTATAACAGTTCCATGTTTAATATTTCTATATCCCTTCTTGTACTGACTACATTTGCCTACATATTCACACACAGAACAATTCATGATTGTCTTTAGTCTCACCAAACCGTTTTTGATGTGTGTTTGCAATGCAAGGAATATGTTCAAAGAAATGGTGCTAAATGGGAGGAATAGAAGTGAGCAAACCCAACATATACTACTACTTCTTTGCATCCATAACTGCTGGTCACTGCTTGTAGAGACTGTCTTCTTCTGGTAGCTGATGTGCTGGTCTTCCTTTACCTTTGTTTGCCAAATTAATTTCGTGGAACTGTATGCCAGCAACAAGGCTGTTTTAGTGAATATGCATGTCTCTTTTCATTCCTCAACCACTGAATGTCTAACCAGTCCCCGTTGTGACTGTCAGTGGTTTTCTTCCATTTTACAATGGCTGCATCCAATTTCTTTGGGGATAAAATAATCTGTATGGCATCATTTGAACTATTTTGAACAGATTTTTCTTCTTGGACTCTTTCACAATGGTTATCCAGTCATCTGACAAATACACATGCCTTGCTTTTCTACTCTTTGCTTCTATCAAGCTGAAGTCAACATCATTTCTTAGGTATGGATACCCTGACATAAGAAATTTATGGATTATGATTTCTGTTTCCATACCAAGTTCTTGTAATAGTCGCTTCAAAGCAAGTGCCATTTTTATGTTCCAATTGTGTCCTGTGCACCTGTCATAATATACAGTTTTGTGCTTACAGTGTTTCAAAACAGATTATGTTGTTGTCAAACCATGTACACAAATGGTATAAGTGATAAAAATGTGGCCCATTTTCGCAACACATTTTGAATTACATTAGTTTACCATCAGTTTCTTCTGAATAGTGATCTCCGTCCATAGCAACAATTAATTGTTGTGATGGAACTACAAATCTTTGAAACAGAGCATGCTGTGTGGCCTTGCTTCACTTGTCCTCTGAAATAATAAACAGCTCTTCCAGTTGCCAAGTAAAGTGGTGCAATCTGACACCACACAGCTCAAATAGGGACTTCATTCACTAGTCCCATAATTCAGAGCGTACTAAGCCTCTGTTCTCAAAACAATTTTTGTGGATTTACACTACTTGTACTCTGTGGAGCAAATAAAGCTGAAAACTAACTTTACTAGAAATTCTTACTATAAGGAAACACCAATCACAGAATCCTTATGTGATTCTTAAGGAGAAAATACAGTTCAATTATTCACCCTTGCTAAAGTAACAGCAACTTTTTAATATTTTTCTCTGTCCTAAGATAATATGCTCATTAAATAATCATTGTACAGCTGTAGACTCTTGCTGATGATGTGTGGACTGTCTGTTTAGTCTTTTAGTTGTCTGAAGATGGGCTAGAAAGCTGAAAGCTTGTTCACGACAAACTACAGAATAAATATTATTGTGAAACATCAGTAATTCGTATTTCAGTTTTTAACATAGATAATTTGTTCAAGAAACAAGTGGACCACCCTGTTGCTGAAGACGCTGCCAAACTTGATATCCTTCATTTCAATGACTGCTTCACAGCCTGTGCCTTATGAATCCTTCCAACCAAAACCAGCTTTTATGAATTGCTATCTTTAAACTTCATCAAAGGAAAATAGATACGCATAAAAAACACATTTTTCAGAAAATAAAATAAAAGGGTTGTTTTTGAGATTTTGAAAACCAAACTTTATGGATTTTTGCAAGACTGAATTAATCTCATGGTAGTGTTGTGTTGCACATCAAATTAAAACACAGTTCAGGAGCTTTAAAATGCCACCACTGCAAATCTGTAGCTTCAGTTGTTTTGGCCTTACAATCAAATTGATTACCCACAATGTTTAGAAAACAACAGTTTTTAATATTTTTGATCCCAAAAACAAAAAAGTAGCATAGCCAAGAACTGTTAGATTTCGCAGTAGTTGTTAACTGTCAAATATTCAAAAAATCTGAGAAATCTGTAATAGCAAGAACCAAAAATTTAGCAAAACTGGTTGACTTGATAGGAATGGTGCATTTTATAGGAACTGGCACTGTGATTTTCAGTCCAAATACAATTATGATGCAGTCCCTCACACTAGTCTGTCCTGACAAGCCTCTTCATCTCTGTATAACTTTTGCACTCACATACATTTGAACCTACTTACTGTAGTCAACACTCAGTCTCCCTCTACTATTGTTACCTTCCACATGTCCCTCAGTTACAAAATTGTTCTTTACATAACTGGATCCACAGCCACCAAGTACTGGTTAAATGAGGACATTTCTCCACTGAGGCTATAACTTAATGCAATACTTTTATTTGCAATTGGCCAATTTCAACCTCATGAATATTATCAAGCATGTGCAGCTAAATGGCCACACATCTAATGTTTGTAGACCACACATGAAGGCAAAAAACAAAATATGGGAAAGAAGGCCAAGGCATTTTCCAGTTAACTTTGTTGAACCTGCTTATAACACAGTCATGATCAGTGTTAAGATAAGTATGAACTACCTTATTTCATGTATAGTCTACAGATGGTTCGTGCATGACCACATGGTTGCAAATACTTGATAATGACTATGAAGTTGAAATCAGCCAGTATTACATAAAGTTTCAGTCTCAGTGGAATGGAGTCCTGATTTAATTCCAAATTTGATAACTCATTGGTGGACAGCTTGTGTACTATGAAATTATCCTCTCTTTTAGTTAATTCATGCCATAACTCTATATTCTACCCAGTCTATCCAGTGCCTTCTTGTTAGTAATGCAATCTACCCATCAGCTCTCCAGAATTCTCCTATTGCACCACATTTAAAAGATTCTATTCTCTTCTTCTCTCTACTGCATGTTATTCTGTAAAAGGCTATATCCAAAGAAATACTACAAGAAATACTTCTTAAAAATTAAATTTATATTAATTGTTTGCAAATTTCTCATTTTCACAAATATTTTTGTTGCTATTGCCAGTCTGCATTTTACATCTTCTCTGCTTCAGCCATAATCAGTTATTTTTCTGTGCCAAAAGCAGTACTCCTCTACTACTTACAGTGTCTCACTTCCAATCTATTTCACTCAGCATTACCTTAATTTAATACAACTACATTCCATTTCTCTTTATTTATTTATATTGGTTATGTTCATCTGATACAAAATTTTCAAGATGCCATCCATTCCATTCAACTGATGTTCCAGTTCCTCTTCCATCTTTAACAGATTGCAGTGTCACTGATGTACTGCACAGTAATTTGATATCCTTTCCCAAGGTCTTCTTCGTAGCTTGCTCAGTTTATAGATTGAATAACACTGGGGATAGGGTGCAACCTGTCTCATTCCATTCCCAACTACTGCTTCCCTTTCATGTTCTGTGGCTCTTAAACTGCATTTCTTGGGATTACAACTCGATAATAAATTCAGATAGGAGGACCATACCACATAACTGCTGAAGCAGCTAAACAAATCTCTATTTGAATGCAAGTGTTGTCAAACACAGGCGATATAAAAATAAAAAGAGCTAGCATACTTTCCTTACTTCTCTTTCATTTCATACTGTCGTATGGAATCATTTTTTGGGGTGACTCATCAAGCCAAGCTGAAGTTTTGCATGTCCGAAATATAATATTTTTTTTGTGGCGTGAACTCAAGAACATCCTGCAGAGGCCTGTTTAGGGAACTAGGAATGCTAACTACTACCAGTACATATATTCTCTAATAAAATTTGTTATTTAAAATTGCTGAGATTTGTAGAGAGCCTTGTGTGTGTGTGTGTGTGTGTGTGTGTGTGTGAGAGAGAGAGAGAGAGAGAGAGAGAGAGAGAGAGACAGAATTCAAAGTAATATCTCCCATCAGATCTAGCATCGCCGGTCAGAGATCATATTAAACATTTAGTTCTGTATTATCTGATTGTTTGTACCAATTCACATATTGAAGGCATGCAATTGCATACTGGCTCCAATAAAATCATGCCTAGTAAAGCATTTTTATGTTAAAATCAGCAGTTTTTTTTTTTATTGTGAGTATCAGTAGCAGAAACCATTGCACTGTTTCAGCAGGGATACAGAGAGGAAGTATTCATCCAGGCATAGTCCACAAATGTTGCTGTTAGTTTTTTTATAAAAGAAAGAAAGAAAAACAGGTTGGATGGCTGTTGAAAATTAAACATGTCAAATGTCCCTCAGCCTTCTAATAGTTATTAAATTGGATGAACTGACTGGAAAACATCTGTTTTTGTCAAGGAAATCTACAGCAGAAACCATTGTGCCCCTTCAGCAGGGATATTGTGCCCCTTCAGCCTAAAGATTTGCAGGTCAAACCTTGATGTTGATGGAACATTAAACCCACCCTCCCTCCAATAAGTAGGTAAGAATCCACATGAGGACAGTATGGCTTAGTTTTATATATATATATATATATATATATATATATATATATATATATATATATATATATATATATATATATATATATATATATATATAAAGGAGGTAATCCACAATGAATTTGTTTCCCAAGGCACCAGAGTTAACCAGCATTACAGTTTCCAAATGCCTAAACAGTAGCATGATGCTTCTCAGTAAAAATGGCGTGCTTTGTAGAGATCAAATAACAGACATTAAGTCAGATGGACACTATTTTAAAGTGTTACTGTTTTTGAAATGTTTTCTGAAATCCAGAATTTTTAACTGAATAATTCTCACGACTTTGCTCCCACCTTGTGTGTACTATACATTACTGTTAATTTAGATGAAGCAGACAAGGGCCATTTGCAATAATGTACAGATCTCAGTAAGTCGCACTACATGTTTTAACATCTTACTTATGCTATGATGTGCATAGAGTGCCTACAATGTATCATATCTAATTATTGTTTCAGGATGCTGTTAGATCAGATAGAAGAGTGAAAGGGATTGTTCCTTATTTACCACCAGCAGAAGAAAGGGAAAAAGTTAAAGAAGAATACATTGCGACTCTAAGGAGATAGTAAAGTTGTAGCTGTATAGTTAATTGTAATAAATATCATATTTTATATTATCTAAAACTGTGATTGCACGTGTAACACCTCTGAGGCTATACAAAGACGGTAGATTATAAACTCTGGATTGGTACATGTTACCATTCACCTAGGAAAACGCAGTTAGTACGCAAGAGAGATTGATTGTGAAACACTTCTGTGATGCATCCTAGAATATTGTTCAAGCATGTGTGGTACCCATACCAGATAGGACTAACTAGAGATACCAAAGAGATTAAGAGCAGCACAAATGGTCTCAAGTTTGTTTGATCCACAGATCATGACAGAAATATATAAAAAACAGGACTGCCAAATGCTTGAAGGTAGGTGGCAACCATCCCATAAATGTCCACCTATAAATTTTCAAGAATCAGTATTAAGTAAGGAATACATTAGGTCCTTATATGCATCATTGGCATAGGGACTACAAAGACAAGGTTAGATTAATTACAGTATGAACAGGGCAGAGAAATTTAAGCAGATATGTATGCAATGGAAAGAAACCCTAAGCTGTTGTACAATGGGAATTACTCACTGCCGTACATTTCACAGTTGTTTGCAGAATGTAGATATTGATTCAGTTGCCAACTTTTTTTTATTTCAAAGGATTTTATTAAAGGTCGCCTGATCAGTTAATGTTATTTTTGAAGTATAGCCATGCTGCGTAAATCACTTCAGTGATAGAATTTTGACTAGCTCTGTTGCTTAACAGTGAAACAAATAGCATTAGTTCCCATGCTCCCTTTGCTACTAAAATTGTTTCTTTTCTGTGACACACAGCCTATTTGATTTTTAACTCAGGGCCTTTTAACTTTGGTAGTTTTACTCGGGAGACACCTAGAAAAGTAGTTGCACTTTGCTTATACTTTACTACTCAGACATGATATTTATTTATTTATTTTATTGGTGCCCAAAAACATTGGTCAGCTATGGTTTTGTTAGTTCTCTGACATTAATAAAGATGCAATTATAACAGAAAATGAGAACAGTGAGAAATTAGGACAATAGAGGGAGATAGAATGCCTCCGGAAAGCAAAGAAAGCATTGGAATTGCAGAGCAGCCACAAGCCACATGTAACTTTTCTTTATTTTGGCATGTTTCATTCAACCAACACGAGTGTCTTCAGAAATTATGTAGCCAATGGCCAAATATTACAATTTGTAAGATATCAAAATAACAAAATGTTACATGTGATTTGTTGTTGCCGTGCATTTTTAATTTCTAACGGTCGCCGTTTCATTGCAGGCAATGCCTGTGCTTACTAAAGAAACAATGGTTCTTGAAGCCCATTAATTTTGAAGAGAGAGTAAGGAAAAAAATCACAAAGAAACTATCAAGTCTGCAAGGAATAAGGAAATTGTTGTGAGGACTGTAGTGATGACACTAAAAAGCAGTGTGAAAATGAGCAAGAAATTTAAAAGTGGCAATAATATAAAAAAATGTCTGTGGTTATCTAACATTTCTTGGAAGCATATAAGACACCAGGGTACAGGTGACACACTACATCAAGAGTGACGAATATAATACACTGATATAAAATGAAGCTATCAAAGTGGAGCAGTATTCAAAAATTAATATAATTTTCCTGAGAAATAAATTTACACATTAAGGCTAATGATCAGTGACATCCTTCTCAAATAAGCAGCTCTTCCTTGATGAACTCTTCCAGCAAAAAGTAACATTTATGTATCAGAGTATCACATAGTTCATTTTCCAGACAATAGAAAATCTAGGATAGAACAACAATAATGTGGTGTAGAATAGAATGTACTCACCCTCTTGAACAGCAGACATGCTGATTTATATGGGCACATGGCAACTGTTGTCTCTATGCGCAGAGGCCTGACAGTGGTGAGTATCAATCTTGGCTGGGGGAGTACTGAGGATGCAGAAGGGGATGGGGAAGGGGAGTGGTAGCAGGGTACAGGTGCGAGAAGATGCTGTGCTATTGCCTTTGGGAGTCACTGTGGCTTGGTGGGAAAATGATGGTGGGCTGCTGTGTACAGCATTGTGAAACTGTGCTCAGTGGGAGAGGGAGTGTTGATTTGGTAGAAGAGAAGAGGAGGAGAAAAGACTATGCAAGTGTGCTGGGGAGAAGGGGGTGGGGGGGGGGGGGGGTTGAGGCTGGAATGGAAGCAATGAAGGGCTAGAGGTAGGTGGAGGACAGAGGCTAGGGAAGGAAGGCAGGAGGGGAGAGTTCCTACCTTTTGGAATTCAGGAAAGCTGGTGTTAGCATATTCCACAACTGTGTGGTTCGGCTGTATTGTGGCCATAAATTAGCTGTGCTTATTCATGTGGACAGACAGCTTGTTAGTGGTCATGTCTACATAGTATGTCACACAGTGGTTGCAGCTAAGTAGGTAGGCTACATGGCTGCTTTCTCAGGTGGCCCCACTTGAGATGGGGTAGGAAATGTCTGTGACAGGACTGGAATAGATGGTAGTGGGAGGATGTGCGAACAGGTCTTGCAACTAGGCCTCTTCCAGGAGTATAAACCATGAGGGCAAGAGGTGAGTTGGTTCTTGGTGGAAAAATTGTGAAAACATTGGTATAGGTTTAATCTTGATATATTACCTTAATTAGTCTTCAATTTCTACTACTTTATTTCATGTATAGTCTACAAATGGTTGGTGCATGACCACATGGTTGCAAATACTTGAACTTTGGTGGTTGTAGATGGTGACTCCAGATAGGACACAAGTGTGACCCATTGTTGGGTACTGTTCGAGTGTATGGGATCTGCATCAGGTCAAATTTAGGGAGGACATGAAGTCAATTCAGAGGTGGGCTGTTAGGCTTGTTACCACCTAGGCTCGAATGACACTCAAGTATCATGGAGATGCATCAGGAACTCAAATGGGAATCAATAGAGGGAAGGCAATGTTCTGTTTGAGGAGCACTATTGAGAAAATTTAGAGAACCAGCATTTGAAACTGACTGCAGAATGATTCTACTGCCGCCAGCGTACATTTCACGTAAGGCCATCAGTCATGTGAAACCCAACTTGCACTTTTCTCACATGAAGTACTGAAGGCTTTCAATCAAGGCAATCAGATAGACACTGTATTACTTGATTTCAGAAAAGCATTTTACTCAGTACCGCACCTATGCTTATTGTCAAAAGTACAATCATATGGGGTAACAAGTGGCTCTTATAACTGGATTGAGGACTTTATGGTAGGGAGGATCCAGCATGTTTTCTTGGATCGAGAGTCATCATCAGATGTAGAAGTCACTTGAGGTGTGCCCCTGGGAGGTGTGTTGGGGCCCTTACTGCTCATATTGTATGTTGATGACCTTGCAGACAATATTAATAGTAACTTCAGACTTTTTGCAAGTGATGCATCTATCTATAATGAAGTACTATCTGAAAGAAGCAGCATTAATATTCAGTCAGATCTTGATAAGATTTTTAAGTGGTGCAAAGATTGGTAACATGCTTTAAATGTTCAGAAATAAAAAATTGTGCACCTCACAAAACAAAAAAACATGGTATCCTATGATTATAATACCAGTGAGTCACTGTTGGAAATGTCTAACTCATGCAAATCCTTGGGTGTAACACTTACTGGGAATGTGAAATGAAATGATCATATAGCCTAAGTGGTGGGTAAAGCAGATGGTAGACTTTGGTTTATTGGTAGAATACTGGGGAAGTGCACTCAATCTACAAAGGATATTGTTTAAAAATCACTCAAGCGAGAGTTCTACAATATTGCTCAAGTGTGTGGGGCTCAAACCAGGGACTGGCAGGGGAATTGAACATACACAGAGGAGGGCAACAGAAATGGTCACAGTTTTGTTTGATCCATGGGAGAGTGTCACAGAGATCCTGAAAGAAGCTGAGCTGGAGGATTCTTGAAGATAGACGTAAACTGTACTGAGAAAGTCTATTAACAAAGTTTCAAGAATCAGCTTTAAATGATGACTCTAGGAATATACTACAATCACCTACATATCACTACCATAGGGATCGTGAGGATAAGATTAGAATAATTACTGCATGCACAGAGACATTCAAACAATCATTCTTCCCGCACTCCATATGTGAATAGAAAAGAAAAGAAAGAAACCCTAATAACTGATACAGTGGGATGTACCCTCTGCCATGAGCCTCATGGTGGTTTACAGAGTGTAGATGTGTAGATCTAGAAGATAAGATTATTGTGATAAGGACTCGTACGGAGACATATAGACTTTGGCTTTTCACTCATTCTATTTGTGAGTGGAACTAAACAGAAAATGACTAGTACTGGTAAAGGTACCTGCTGCCACTTACCATATGGTGGTTTGTGGAGTATGTATGTAGATTAACCAATTTTATTTCAAGTTGAATTGCATTGGTCTGTACCAAAGGGATCTTAAGGTGACATGGAATTGAATAATAGATTTTCTTACAAAAGTGTTTATACATTCATTCCTTCTTGTATTGCTTTTATTTGACAGCTGTTGTTATTGTTGCCTACTTCAAGGCTCCCAGTAAGCAATCCGTGTGGTGCTGGAAGCTCCATGCCACACTTGCAGTGACATAAAAGCGTCTGCTGGTGAACTCCAACCACCGCACACTGCCCATGAAGAAATAATATAATACAAAACAAATATTTAGATCCTTCAGTGAATTATTTTTAACTCATAAACATTATAATAATATTAATTATCAACATGCTTGCTCATTTATATAAGACAACAAGGGTACAGAAAACTTTGCACTGCTAACACTTGTGGGGTTAGTCACAACTTTAACTGCATGAAAATTCTGTACCTTCACACGTCGCTCCATATAAATGAATAACCATGTTACTATTTTCCAGTTAGTCAAATAGAAATATTAAACATTACAATAACAATCATTTTTCATTCATGTACAACAGCTATTCGAAAATAAGACTTATCTGTCTTCGCTTTTTTTAAGTAATTGTTCTTTTACCCAAAACAAACATGCTGTTCTTGGTTTCACATTTTAAAAATATTAAGTATACCATTTATTTCTGCACTGTTATTCACGCTAATTATTATTCTTATTTTTTTCCGAAGTAAATCATATCGGCTTTGATAAATCCTGTTGCATTAATTAATCGCAAAAGTTCTATTAAAGTAATAATATTTTTTTAAATACTGGAATCATTTCTGTAAATATTGTAATATTTCTGTATATTCATTTATAATTACCCTTTCTTCTCTATGGAAGATTAAAGTATGCCAATGCAGCGAGGTTTCACTTATGTTGTACTTGATGTATTATGATCTTGCATTTATTATAATGACAGGTTCTATTGTCTTTCAAGTACTGTACAGTAGTGTATTTGCTTAATTCATTTCATTTGCATTAAAGCATTACATATTTAGCTCATGCTTTCCATTCAATAAACAAGTTTTTTCAGTGCCACAAGAAAAAGTAAGGAAAGCTTAACCATAAGCTACTTGGATATTGTGCAAAGTAACCACTCGTGTAATTCATTTTCAGATTCATTAAGTATGACAAAAATGGAATAAGCTTGGTACCCATAATATGGTTAAGCTAATTATCTTTTGAACATATGCAAAAGCAACTTGTCATTCAGTAAATTCAAAATACTACAAATTCCCTTTTACAAACCCCATACCAATTTTTACTACCACCCAGTAGAAAACGTTACAAACCCTCACCAGATTTTGTCATTTAATGAGTTACACCTGAAAAACTCATTACAAAATAAACTAAATTACACTCCATAAAATCTTCAGCTAAATCTTGCAATTGGATGGACAGTATTATTAATTTAAAGTAGTATTCTTAATCTGAAAACTCATTAGGAGATTTACACCATCATTAAGTTTGAGCATGACTCTCTCAGCAGAAGATTGCTAGAGAATATTCTGTTTTCTCCAGCATTGCTAAAATTAACCATACCCTTTCTGGTGGACTGAGCAAAGTTCCAACTAGAAAACTGTTACCTCCCTGTAGCAGTAGAAATATATTTTTTCTCTACACAGAGGAAAAAGAATACAAATACCTCTGTTACTGACAATGAAATGGTACTTCCTTGTAACAAGGACAGAAAAACTGATTCTTCCCACAGAGGACAAATGGTACTATGACCACAGTAAATGTTGGTGGACTCTCCATGAGTCCCCACTCCACCACGCTGCTTCAACGCGTCATTACAGGTGCCTAACACTTAAAAGGTAACAGAATTTTACAACTCTTCATGAGCCTACACATTATACAAGGTGCTCTAAAATCCCCCTTCCAAACCTCTATAATTTGTAGAGGGAACTGAGCAGACAATATTCTGAATTGGAACCCCTATCTGGAAATGTATTGTTTCTGTACTAAAGCTGTTTAAAAACATGTTCGTTGGGTAGGTATATAACAGGGTAGACATGATTGGGGGAGGGGGGCTTGTGTCAGATCGGCTGATGTGGTTTGACATCTATCCTACTTCTGTTACCTGATTCAAGCCTACTCACTCTTCAGCTCTTCCATTACCGTGAGTTTCACTATACAGAAGGATCACGTCAGTGTATTCTGCAAATCTGTACTCAATCATGTTGCTCCAACACACACACATACGTGAATAAGGCTTTAACCAGGTCATTGAGGTAGGATAGATGTCAAACGACATCAGCCGATCCGCCATAAGTACCCCCAACAACCCTGTTGCATACCTACCTAATAAAAAATGTCACCAAACAGCTGTAGTACAGAAACAGGATGCTTCTGGACATAGGTTTCAATTCAAAGTATTGTCTATCCAGTCCCCTCTACATGTCCTAGAACTTTGTAACAGGAATTTTAGAGCACCCTGTATAATCACTCATAATAAGAGTTGCCCCGTAGCTCTGGGACAAAAAATCCTTAGACCAGCCCCCATTTATACCATAAACACACGCACAGTTCCTTATTAAAAAAACTCTTCCACTTCACATACCGATAGTTAACCTCCTTATTATTCCCACTATGATTACTCGGTCAGCTTTTTTCCCGTAACAATGCCCTGTAGTTAATAGATAAAATATAACCTGTTGTTTATGACTTTCTCAAAATACCATCTTAAATTGTCCTATGTGCTTTTTGGATTTCAACAAAGCTTTTGAGACTGTTGACATTCTACTTGCTAAATGCACAAGTAAAAAAATTTTCTTCAGTTGCTGTACAATGGTTCCACTCATATCTTATATCCCACCAGCAGTATATCATGATTGGAACTAAAAAGTCATGAAGAGGGATCTTGTATCAGGGGTCCCACAAGGATCAGTATTGGGCTGATTACTTTTGTCTGTATATGTTAATAATGTGTTAACTATTCTTTTCTACTACAAATATCACCTATATGCTGATGCCATTGAGTTATATCTGAGGGCAAGTTCAGTGGACGTACACAGCTGTGCAGCATATAAATTCTGATTTACTTGCCTTTTCTGAGTGGCCACAGGCAGAACTTAGGTTTGAAACTTGACCCACCAAAAATGCAAGCAATTTTAGTTGCTCATAACAGACATTACATTGCAGTTCAGAGAATCTCTTTGACAAGTAATCCTAAATGCCATAGAAATAACATTTCCCCCTGCTGCAAAAAACTTGGGCTTAATTCTGGATCATCACTTAGACTGGACTGAACATACAGCTACAGTCTGTGAGAAGGTGTCAGCATGACTTGATTCACTACAGAAACATAAAAAAAGTATTTCCTGTCGAGCTTAAAAAGAACCTCATAGAGTCACTAATATTCCCCATGCATGACCGTGTGATGCTGTTCTCCAAGAACTTTTCTACAAAAGCTCATGCAGAGTAGAACTGGATGAATGCTTGTATGCAATACATTTGTGATGTCCGCTGTTTTGACCATATCACTTCTGCCTCCAAAGAATTATCATGACTGTGCCAATAAGCATGGAGACTATTGTACTCTGTTTACTCTATCATCTTCTCCATCGCTACACTCCCTCATATTTATCTTCAACTCTTACACTACTATCTGACCAGCACAACAGAAACACTTGTTCTGAAAAAAGTAAATTCTTCTCTGTATCACATAACACTGCCCTATTCTCTAAATCATTTTCTGTATTAGGAATGCAACTGTGGAACAATGCTTCTCAAAAAATCGGAGAGATTAAATTCCTTCCCTTATTTCAAAAGACAGTTAATGGCCAACCTATCACAATAGCTGCTTCTCCCATACAGTAGTCTGCAGCTTGCCCTCGTCACTCCTGCCCCCCACCCTCCCACACCCCTGCCCCACTGTGCCCCCCCCCCCCCACACCACAACTCCCAACTTTTCCCTCCACCATATTTTACACAGCCTCTGTCACTGTCAATTAAGTCTTAAGCTCTTTCTTTATCCCATACACTTCTGTAGTAATAAAAATCTATTCAGATGTGCAAAACTATTCATTATTATTTTAATGGCCTTTACTAATATTGTCAGTATTAGTGTCAATTATTATCATCATCATTAGTGTCTATAATTATTATTATTATTATTATTATTATTATTATTTCTCTCTTTTCTCAGACGTTATGTCTGGTCAAGAATGGAAAGTGACGCGGACCTTGATCAAGCGTGACTTCCTTTTAACTGTATGTTATATGTTATATTGCATTTAGGAACTTTCGGGTAATTGAACATGTATCAATAATTACAGATTTCTGTAGTTGTATATATAAGTTTGGATGTAGCTGTATTGCATTGATGTACTGGTGGATATTGTGTGGTATGACTCCTGTAGTTGATAGTATAATTGGTATAATGTCAACTTTATCCTGATGCCACATGTCCTTGACTTCCTCAGCCAGTTGGATGTATTTTTCAATTTTTTCTCCTGTTTTCTTTTGTATATTTGTTGTATTGGGTATGGATATTTCGATTAGTTGTGTTAATTTCTTCTTTTTATTGGTGAGTATGATGTCAGGTTTGTTATGTGGTGTTGTTTTATCTGTTATAATGGTTCTGTTCCAGTATAATTTGTATTCATCATTCTCCAGTACATTTTGTGGTGCATACTTGTATGTGGGAATGTGTTGTTTTATAAGTTTATGTTGTAAGGCAAGCTGTTGATGTATTATTTTTGCTACATTGTCATGTCTTCTGGGGTATTCTATATTTGCTAGAATTGTACACCTGCTTGTGATGTGATCTACTGTTTCTATTTGTTGTTTGCAAAGTCTGCATTTATCTGTTGTGGTATTGGGATCTTTAATAATATGCTTGCTGTAATATCTGGTGTTTATTGTTTGATCCTGTATTGCAATCATGAATCCTTCCATCTCACTGTATATATTGCCTTTTCTTAGCCATGTGTTGGATGCGTCTTGATCGATGTGTGGCTGTGTTAGATGATACGGGTGCTTGCCATGTAGTGTTTTCTTTTTCCAATTTACTTTCTTCGTATCTGTTGATGTTATGTGATCTAAAGGGTTGTAGAAGTGGTTATGAAATTGCAGTGGTGTAGCCGATGTATTTATATGAGTGATTGCTTTGTGTATTTTGCTAGTTTCTGCGTGTTCTAGAAAGAATTTTCTTAAATTGTCTACCTGTCCATAATGTAGGTTTTTATGTCGATAAATCCCCTTCCTCCTTCCTTTCTGCTGAATGTATGTGATGTATTCTATATTTGTGGCATTGTGATCGTGTAAGTGTATTGAGTGCTTCTAGGTCTGTGTTACTCCATTTCACTACTCCAAATGAGTAGGTCAATATTGGTATGGCATAAGTATTTATAGCTTTTGTCTTGTTTCTTGCTGTCAATTCTGTTTTCAGTATTTTTGTTAGTCTTTGTCTATATTTTTCTTTTAGTTCTTCTTTAATATTTGTATTATCTATTCCTATTTTCTGTCTGTATCCTAGATATTTATAGGCATCTGTTTTTTCCATCGCTATGCAGTCACTGTGGTTATCCAATATGTAATCTTCTTGTTTAGTGTGTTTTCCCTTGACTATGCTATTTTTCTTACATTTGTCTGTTCCAAAAGCCGTATTTATATCATTGCTGAATACTTCTGTTATCGTTAGTAATTGGTTGAGTTGTTGATTTGTTGCTGCCAGTAGTTTTAGATCATCCATGTATAGCAAATGTGTGATTTTGTGTGGGTATGTTCCAGTAATATTGTATCCATAATTTGTATTATTTAGCATGTTGGATAGTGGGTTCAGAGCAAGGCAGAACCAGAAAGGACTTAATGAGTCTTATTATTATTATTATTATTATCATCATCATCAGCCCTATGAATGTTTTTGTAATATCTTTGGTATTTGTTGTTCCTGGTCAGTTACAAGAGAAGGCCCAAAGGCCCTCATTTGATCAGGCTAAATAAGCAACAATAAATAAAATAAATGAATATTGCCACAAGTGCCCAATAATTGAGATATTTCATTAGCAAAAGTTTTGAAATATGTGTATTAGTCACTTGTTAAAACTTTCTTAATAACTGTGCATGTGCCATATGAATGCATGTCAATCAAAATGTCTGCCATTCTGCCCAGCCACAATGCAGTGGACCAATGTGGTTCAGAGCCATAGAATCCCAAAGAGCTTCTGGTAGTATTAAATGCAAAATATTATGCACAACTGTCTGAAGATGGTAACTTCCCAGAAGTAACAGACAATGATAAAACTCAATAGTAACAGGAACTGGTGAACTCCCATTAATAACTACAGAAAGCAACTTCTCAGTACTGATAGATGGAAGTTATTTCGCATTAGTAAGTCAATGGTATAATCTCAATAGTAATGGAAGCTTGTAAATTGTCAATACTAACATAAGATGGTAAATGATCATCTATCAAATCTGTATTACTTGTATTCACATCACTATCAGAAGATTCCACTCTAAATTCTACTTTCTCCAATTGTGGTTCTACTTCATTCTTAAATACTGTAAATGTCTCTACATCTGTAGCTGTACTTTGTTCTAAATTAACTTCTATTTTAATCAGTCAGCATCAGAAGTTTGCTCTTTATCCACTGGACCATCCTTTATTGAATTAATAGTATATACATGTTCAACATTGCTATCTAATGTTTCTTCCAACATGTTCAACAAATAAGCAAAATCTGTAACCTTTTTGTTATATATGTCAGTTATTCCTTCCTGTTCTTCTAATAATTTGTTACTTAGATTAATATTATTGTTAACTTTATTAACATAGATTAATTGTTACATGGCTCATCTGTATCTGCTTCTAAGGACCGAGCCATACCACGAAAACCTTGAAATTTCCCTTTCTGTCTTATTGCTGTTTTGAAACACTTCATTTGAGTGTTGCTGATTTTGTGTGTTATTTTTCCATTTGTATCCTGTACCATTATACCCTTGGTCATGTTTTGCTCTTTCTGTATCATGGTGACTATACTGTTTCACTTCATTTGACCCTTTATTACTTGAATGTCTACCTTTTTTCAAAATCAAACAATGGAAAATCCAGGATGGAAAAATAATAATATTATGAAAATGCTAGATTACTACTCACCATATAATTTAGATACTGAGTCACAGATAGTGACAACAAAAACTATCAAAAAATGTAAGGTTTCAACCAAAAAGGCCTTCTTCAGAATCACACACACACACACACAAACACACACACACACACACACACACACACACACACTACTACCGTCTCTGGCTGCCAAGGCCAGACTGCCAGCAGCAGCGTATGATAGGAGAAGCAATCTGGTTTGTGGGGGCAAGGAGGAGGCTGAAGGGGAGTGGGAGAGATAGCAGGGTAGGCATGGGGGTAAAGTGCTGCTTGTGGGAGCATACAGTGACAAAGTGGAGAGAACGTAGGGCAGCTATGTGCAGCTGGGAGATTAGACAGGGTGCAGAGGGGAGGAGCAGTGGAAAAAGAGAAAAGTAAAGATTGTGGATGCATTGGCGGAATAGAGGACTGTGTAGTGCTAGAATGGGAACAGGAAAGGGGATGAATAGGTAAAAGATAATGACTAGTGAAGATTAAGGCCAGGAGGGTTATGGGAACATAGGATATATTGCAGGGGGAGTTCCTACCTGCGCAATGCAGAAAAGCTGGTGGGTAGGAAGGATCCACATGGCATAGGTTGTGAAGCAGTCATTGAAATCAAGAACGTCATGTTGGGCAGCATGCTCAGGGACTTGGTGTTGCAGATGTTTCTTGGTCACAGTTTGTCGGGTGGCCATTTGTGTGGTAGACAGCTTGTCAGTTGTCAAACCCCCTTAGAACACAGTACAGTGGTTGCAGCTTGCTTGTATGACAGGTTTCACTGGTATACCTGCCTTCGGTGGAATAGATGATGCTTGTGACAGTACTGGAGTAGTTGTTGATGGGAGGGTGTATGAGACAGGTCTTGAAGCTAGTTCTATCACAGTGATATAAGCCATGAGGCAAATGGTTGGGAGCAAGTGTTGTGTAGGGATGGACAAGTAGATTTTGTAGGTTTGGTGGGTAGCGGAATACCTCTGTGGGAGAGGTGGGAAGGATTGTGGATAGAACATTCCTTATTTCAGGGCACAATGAGAGGTAGTCAAAACCCTGGCGAAGAATGTGATTCAGTTGCACCAATCCTGGGTGATGCTGAGTCATGAGGGGATTGCTCCTCTGAGGCCGGGCGGTGGATCTTCGGGAGGTGATGTGTGACTAAAACAATAAAGCACAGGAGATCTGTTTTTGTACAGTGTTGGGAGGTTAGTTATTATCTGTAAAGGCCTCAGTGAGACCCTCAGTGTATTTCGAGAGGGACCGCTTCTCACTACAGATGTGATGGTCACGGGTGGCTAGGCTTTATGGAAGGGACTTCTTGGTATGGAATGTGTGGCAGCTGTCGTAGTGGAGGTATTGCTGGTGGTTGGTAGGTTTGATATAGACAGAGGTACTGATGTAGCCATCTTTGGGGTGGAGATCAACATCCAGGAAGGTGGCTTGTTTGGTTGAGGAGGACCAGGTGAAGTAAATGGGGGAGAAGGTGTTGAGGTTCTGGTGGAACTTCACTTCCTACTCCCACATTGGACTACTACTATCCACTACCTCCACAACAACCTCCAAACCTCCCCCACATCCCCTCATAGCTGATGAACTCTGCCTTGCGACCTACTATATTTATCCCGTTCTCAAAAACTCCCTCACACTATCGTACCAAAACACAGTCATGAACCTTTCTTCCAAAAGCCTTAGCCAAACAGAAGTATTAGTCCTCTCCAATGGCGGCGTCACCTTTTGTCCCATTCCCAGATTCAGTCATGCAGGACTTGTTAATGACCTTCTCCCGGTCAGTACAGTGGAAACACTTTTTGTCCACCAAACCTACCAATCAAAATCAACCAAAAACCAAGGTTGAACCCTGCCTAACTCAGTCCACTCCTCCATCCAACTGTGATCCCCCCTCCACTGCCCCCAAATCACCCTCTGTTAACTTTCCAGAATTTCTTAACGTAAAATGTTGCTTCACCATCATTCCCCAAATCCGTCAACATGTAAGCTAACCTTAAATTCACAGAAAGAAGTGCAATCCACCACCTAAAAACTGACCCTGACCTTTTAATCCTACCTGCTGACAAAGGCTCCATCATTGTTATTTTGAATCACAAGGATTACCTGGCAGAATGACTCCACCAGTTGTTAGATTCATCCACCCACAAACCCTACCACAGTGACCCCATTCCAGAAACCCAGCAGTATCTCCAGTCCCTCCTCAAATCCTTTGGCCCCTCCCAGAACCTCTCCCTGGAGTCCATCTCTGCTCACCCCTACCATTCCCCACACTCCTTCCTTCTACATGCTTCCTAAAGCCCATAAACCCAACCACCCAGGATGTCCCATTGTGTCTGGTTACTGTGCCCCTACTGAGAGAATCTCTGCTCTCATAGGCCAACATCTTCAGCCTATTACCTGCAACTTACCCCTCTATATAAAAGGTACCAACCATTTTCTGTACTGACTCTCCACATTCCCTGTTTCTTTACCATGTGCTGTCCTCCTCATCACTAATGATGCCATTTCACTTTATACTAACATTGCCCATGGCCTTGCCACTATTGAACACTACTTTTTCCAACACCCATCCAATTCCAAACCTACAACTTTCTTCCTAGTCAGCAAGACCAACTATATCATCACCCACAATTACTTGTCTTTTGAAGGCATCAGCTACAAACAAATCTGGGATATGACAATTGGGCACCTGCATGGTAATGTCCTATGCCAAACTATTCATGGCCCATCTAGAAGAATCCTTTCCAACTATCCAGAAGCCCAAACCACTCACCTGATTCAGATTCACTGATGACATCTTCATGATCTGGACTGAGGGTGAGGACACCCTATCCATATTCCTACAGACCCTCAACACTTCTCCCCTGTTCACTTCACCTGGTCCTCCTTAACAAGACAAGCCACCTCCCTGTTTGTCGATCACCACCTCAGAGATCTCCACACTCATATCAAACCTACCAACCACCAGCAACACCTCCACTTCAAAACCTGTGCCACCCATTCCATACCAAGAAGTCCCTTCCATACAGCATAGCCAACTGTAGCTGTTGCATCTGTAGTGACGAGCAGTCTCTCTCGAAATATACCGAGGGTCTCACTGACACCTTCACAGACCATAATCACTCTCCCAACCTTGTGCAAAAAGAGATCTCCCATGCCTTATCTCTCCAGTCACCTACCACCCCCCAAAGCCTGACCATTTGGTCACAGAGGAGCATTCCCTTTGTGACTCAGTACCATCCACAACCGAAGCAACTGAAACATATTCTCCGCCAGGATTCTGACTACCTCTTGTTGTGCCCTGAAATGAGGAATGTCCTACCCCCTATCATTCCCACCTTTTCCACAGCGGCACTCCACTGCCCATCGAACCTACACAATCTACACAATAACCTCATCCATCCCTACACAACCCCTGTTCCCAAACCCCTTCCTCATGGCTCATATCCCTGCAATAGACATTGATGCAAGACCTGTCCCGTGCACCCTCTATTCCATTTCTGTATAAAGTTAGGAGGGTAATTACAGTCTGTGAAAGCCTCTCAAAATATACAAAGGGACTCACTGAGGCCTTATCTCTCCAGTCACCCACCCAGTCTCACTGTCCGGCCACAAAGGGGCGTTCCCCTCATGACCTAGTACCGCCAAGGACTGGAGCAACTGGATTACATTCTCCACCAGGGTTTTGACTACCTCTTGCCATGTGCTGAAATGAGGAGTGTCCTACCCACTACCCTTTCAACCCCTCTCACAGTGGTATTCTGCGCCCACTGAACCTACTCAATAACCTCTTCCATCCCTACACAACCCCTGTTCCCAACCCCTTGCCTCGTGGTTCCTATCCCTGTAATAGAACTAGCTGCAAGAACTGTCCCATACATCCTCCCACCAACTGCTGTTTCTATCTGGTGACAAGCATCATGTACTCCGTCAAAGGCAGCAGTACCTGTGAAACCAGTCATGTGATTTACAAGCTAATCTGCAACCACTGTGTCGTGTTCTATGTGGATATAACAACAACAAGCTGTCTGTCCGCATGAATGGCCATGGACAAACTGAGGCAAAGAAATATCAGGACCAACCAGTTGCTGAGAACATTGCCCAACATGATATTCTTCATTTCATTGAGTGCATCACAGCCTGTGCCATGTGGATCTTTCCTACCAACATCAAATTTTCTGAATTGTGCAGTTTGGAACTCTCCCTGCAATATATCCTACATTCCTGTAACCCTCTTTGCCTCAGCCTTCATTAGTTATATTGCTACACACCTATCCCCTTCTCTGTTATATTCCAGCACCACACACACCCACAATCTTTATGCCTCTTTTTTTCCACTGCTCGCCCCACCCGTCCCCGCCAACCTAACCTCCCGACTACACCTAACAGCCCTATCCTCTCTCCACCTCGTTCCTGTATGCTCCCACAAACAGCACTTTACTGCCGCCCATCCCTATCCTGCTATCCCTCCTCCTCCCCGCTCCAATTTCCTCATTACTCCCACCACCCAGATGCTTCTCCCATCATCCTCTACTTTTGGCAGTCTGGCCTCGGCAGCCAGAGACTGTGGTCATGTGTGTATGAGTTGCGTTAAATTTTTTTAATTTTTTATTTTGTTTTGCCAATGTGCGACTCAGGATCTCCACTATATGGTTAGTAGTAATCTCTCATTTTCATAATATTGTCACTTTTACCTTTTTGCCATTTGAAAGATAATTTCTCCATTGTGTAAATCTTTTCAAGACACCTTAAGAAAGTTAAGTCTTTTCCCTTAGTCCTTACCAAGAAGCTGATCTTTTATCCTCTATGGAAATATACTAATAAGATCTTCTAATAAATGGTCTTCTCTAAAGGACCATATAAATATTTTGCTTTATTTAAATGCCATTCTACAAAATCTCTACAGTCTTTCAAACTATTATTGTAAGGCTTTGAACTAAACAGTTCTATCCATAATTTGTTTTGTGCACCCCCACTCCAATACATTGATTTAAAAGCTGTCGCATATTCATTATAAGATGTAAAATCTAATTGTAAAATACTTCATTGTGCTGCATCCCCATTTAGGAGGCTTACAACAAAACAGAGTTTATGCTTTCAGAAATAATTCTACTTGTACCTTGCCTCATGGAGTAAAAGTTGGGAATCTATGGTTTAATTCTTTACCATTTACTGCAGAGAAGTCATCCCACCTGTTTTACTGTAATTAATGTTTGGCTAATAGATCTTATAATTCTTTTCATATGGTACATCACATCTTGAACATTCCAAGTTTACATAATTATTACATGGTAAATCCAGTGTAGTATACCTTGTATTCCCATTGTTATTTAATGTGGTATCCACATCAGCTTGCACAGTAATTAATAAAATCAGTAACTTCATCTTCATCATCAGCCAATTCAATCATTAGATGATGTGGCCTCTTCGAGTTGTGGATTCAGGTAGGCTTTCAGAAGTCTTCTCCAAGTGGGACGGTCTTGGGCAGTTCTCTGCCAGGTGTTACCAGCGATCTTCTTGATGTCTTTGTCCCATCTGTCTGGTGGTCTTCCTCTAGGCCTCCGGTGCTCTCTCGGACTCCACTCCAGTGAAAGGTTGTGAGCATTACTAACATCTACATCTACATGGATACTTTGCAAATCACATTTAAGTGCCTGGCTGAGGGTTCACTGAACCACCTTCACAATTCTCTATTATTCCAATCTCCTATAGCCCAAGGAAAGAACAAACATCTTTATCTTTCCATATAAGCTTTGATTTCCCTTATTTTATTGTGTTGATCGTTTCTCCCTATGTAGAGATTAAGATTGGATGTGATGAGTCGATGTTAGTCAAGATGCCTTTAAAGTGACAAAAATGCCATCATCAACACTTCACTTAGTTTGAACGATGTCATGTGGTCTATGAGGAGCTGGATGACCCTTCTGTGATACTGCAGAAAGGCATGATAGGATGTAGCCACAGTACATGATTGCTGACAGTGGTGGGTATGGTTTCCAGAAGACCGGGCTTCAGTTGACCATGTGACACTTTCAAGAGAAAGACCTTTGTGTTCAGCATGTCGCTCTGGTACATTGTACTGCATCTGCAGCAATCTTCTGAGCAGCTTTTGGCACCACAGTGATGCAATAAACTGTCACAAATTGGTTATGTCAAAGATAGTTCCAAGTCAGATGGCCTGTAGCATGCATTCCACTGACTCCAAACCACTACCATTCCCAACTTAAGTTGTATCAAGTGAGAGGTGTTTGGAGGGCAGGGTGGGAGGTCTGTTGCGTTTCCTGATGAAAGCTGGTTCTGCCTTGATGCCAGTGATGGCTGTGTGTTGGTTAGGAGGAGACCAGTTGAAGGCATGCAACCAATGTGTCTGCAAGCTAGATACACTAGACCTACATGTAGAGATAAGGTCTGGGATGTGATTTTGTATGACAGCAGGAGCACTCTCGAGGTCATCTCACACATCCCACTTGCAAATTTGTATGTCATTCTGGTGATTTGACTAATTGTGCTGCCATTCATGAACAGCATTCCATGGGGTGTTTCCCAGCAGGATAAAACACAACATGCTCTACAGCATATCAACATGTTGCCTTGACCTGTTCGATCACCAGATCTGTCTCAAATTGAGCACATATAGGACATCATTGTATGACAACTCCAGCATCATCCACAACCGGCATTAACTGTCCCTGTATTGAGTGACCATGTGCAACAGACCTGGAACTCCATCCCACAAACTGACATCCTACTACACATGTACAACACAATGCATTCATATTCGTAAGTGTGCATTCAACATTCTGGCAGTTACACTGGTTATTAATGTACGAGCATTTCACATTTGCAATGGCTTATTTGCATAACTTTAACCTGTGATCGTGCAATGTTTATCACTTAAATATGTTACCTAGAAAAATGTATTCCTGATATTTCATTATTTTACATTAATTATCTTTTGGTGTTATGATTTTTTCTGTCCCTTTGTTTCCATTCCAGTAACCAATCTGTCTTGTACTGATTTAATTGTATGTGAGTGTTCTCCCTTTTTTTCCAACGTTTCTTCCACTAATCCTAGGTTATTTTGTAGTCCTTCTACATGTTTAAATCCTAATTCCTGTCTAGTATGTCCATACTTTCATTTCACTGAAAACTTGATACATGCAGATTATAATCCATTTGAGAAAACCTGTTGTCTATTTGTGCTGACAGGTTTGAAGTTGCCTGCATAATTTCTTCTCAAGTTATGTTTCCTTCTATAAGAGCCATTTTTGTCAGTCTCGTGACAAATGTTAATGTATAAAGTCACAGGATTGGTGTTGACATTAACTAAGATAGTACTAATAATAAATCATATATATCTCTTCTGTCTGTATTGTAAAAAAATGTACGAGTAAATGTCATGTGACTAGGGCTTCCCGTCGGGTAGACCGTTCGCTGGGTGCAAGTATTTCAATTTGATGCCACTTCGGTGACTTGCGCGTCAATGGGGATGAAATGATGATGATTAGGACAACACAACACCCAGTCCCTGAGCGGAGAAAATCTCCGACCCAGCCGGGAATCGAACCCGGGCCCTTAGGATTGACATTCTGTTGCACTGACCACTCAGCTACCGGGGGCGGACTCTGTCTATATTGTTCATTAATAATAAAATTCCCTCAACAAGGTTTCTGTTGTGATAGAATATCATCTAACAAACTGAATTAGAACTTTGTTTTCACCTAAGAAATTCATGCTATCAGTTGATAAGATAAATGTTTGAGTTACAGTTCAGAGATCCCACCACAGTAAATTGTGTTTTAAAGAAATAGAACCCACCCAGTTGTGATACAGTGGACCCCACTGAGGGTTTGTATACTATGCATCAACTGCATCTGCCCATTGTCTGCAGCTGTGTCAAGCGGCCACCTGTCGTTGGTTGCTGGCTGGGTCATATAGTACTGCATGTTTGGTGCTGACTGCACTGCCTAGCTGCATTGTGACTGTGAACTGCAGGCTGCCAATCAGTTTCCAAGTTGATTAGACACTTATTTTGTTCTCTATTGATTCCTCAGACTGTTCTCATAGAATGAAGTAAAAGTGTGACATGCAGTCAGTGCACACCAAATTTATGTAGATAATGTTAAATTCCAGGTTTAAGTTGCCATTGCTCAAGAAGAACCAAAATTGTACTCTATTCACAGCAAATCTTGTTTTCATTTTGATATGTCATGCACTGATTGAGGCACAGTTAGAACAGAGCCCAGGCAAGCAATGTAGATCTGTTTTATCAAAAAGCACATAAACCAAAATATTCCTCCTTTGGAGAAAAGTTAATGACTACAATAGTTGTGAAATTTCGTGATTACCAGTGAAACTACACAAGTCTGAATGTAGGGTGAAGGCCATAATTGCAAAACAGTCAAAGTTAATATTCACACAGAAGCAGAACAAAATAACGTAGTGAAGGTAAATGGCCAATACCAAGTTCCTGGCCATCTCCAATGCAGAGGCCAAGTTTTGGTGATGGTGAAGACAGACACTGGCAGCTCCCTTGGTTGGCAGTGGCTGGTGTGGCATGATATCATATGTAGCAAAGATTCTGAATGAGACTCTGATTTAACAACTGTGTGTGCAGTTGGTGCCTGGCCCAGAGCTCAACAAACTGACTTGGAGCAGCATTGTACCACCCTGAATAGCCAGGCCGAGTAGAGATACTAGAGGAACTGTTTTTGATCTCGTGGTCCGCAGAAGCAAACAGGTCCACGGGGCTCGCAGTGCCATCTGCTGACCTAGTCACTCTGTGTGATTGGAGTTCTCTCGTCTTCCGATGTAACCCAATCTAGGTTAGGCCACCCAAATTCGTCAGGAGAGAGAGTGGTTGCAGGTCTATTTGAGTGAGTGCCCTATATACCTGTAAAAATTCTTTTTCCTTACTGGGATATGGAGCAAGAGTGAAACAGGAAATATTTCATGATATTGCATAAGTTGTGTGGGTGATGGAATACCATCGTGGGAGGAAAATGGGGAGGATATTTTGCATTCAAGGCATGTTGAAAGGTATTTCAAACCCTGTTGGAGAACATGATGCAGCCTCACTAGTCCTAGGTGGTACAGAGTCATGAGAGAGACACACTGTTGTTTCTGGACTCCATATGGAGAGTCATTTCAGTCTGTTACAGTGTCAGTGAGACACTTGGAATATTTGGAAGAGGACTGTCTGTCACTGCAGATGTTACAACCAAGGGTGGCTAGGCTGTGTAGAAGGGACATCTTGGTGTGGAGTGGGTGGTAGTTGTCAAAATGAAGGTATTGTTTGGGGTTGGTAGGTTTGATGTGGACAGACATACTAATGGAGCCTTCCATGAAGTGGAGGTTGATGTCAAAGAGGTGGCTTGTTTGGCTGAGAAGGACCAGGTGAAGTTAAGGGGGAGAAGGTGTTGAGCTTTTGGAGGAATGAAGATAGGTTGTTGTCTCTATTGATCAAATGGTTCAAATGGCTCTGAGCACTCTGGGGCTCAACATCTGAGATCATCAGTGCCCTAGACTTAGAACTACTTAAACCTAAGGGCATCACACACATCCATGCCCGAGGCAGGATTCAAACCTGCAACCGTAGCAGCAGCGTGGTTCCAGACTGGAGCACCTAGAACCGCTTGGCCACCACGGCCGGCCCTATTGATCCAGACATGAAGATGCCATCACCGAATCTCAATCAGGTAAGGGGTCTGGTTTTGATTCCATATGTTTACCTGTGGCTGTACTGTGGATTGATTTGTAGGTGAAGCTTTGACAACAGAAGTAACTGTGGGTTAGGATATGGTTGGCCATGCTCAAGAGGATGATGGTTGTAGGTTTGGAGTCAGTTGGGAATTGGGAAAGATTTGTTCATTGACGGCAAGGCCATGGGCATTGAGTTATGTTAGTGTAGTGGGAGCTGGCATCAACACTAACAAGTAGGGCACTGGGTGGTAAAGGAGCAGAAACTGTGGTGAGTCAACAGAGGAAATGTTTATTGTCTTTTACATGGAAGAGTAAGTTACAGGTAATAGAGAAGGTGTTTGTCCACAAAGGCAGAAATTCTCTCTGTGGGCACACAATAGGCATCCAGAATGGGCATCCTGGATGGTTGCATTCGTGTATTTCAGGAAGCATGTGGAAGATAGGGGGCAAGGAGTGGTGAGCTTGAGAAGCTAGGTAGACTTGGGAGAGGCTGTGAGGTGGATCTATAGATTTAAGGAGGGAGATTGTTCAGAATTTCTGAAATGTGGTAACTGTGGCAGGGTTTGTAGGTGGATGTGTCTGACAGCTGGTGGAGTCCCCTCTTCCATCTAATACCTGTATTCATAATGACAGTGGCAGAACGTTTATCAGCAGGTAGTATTGTAAGTTTTTAGGTGTAGCTCACTGTTGTTTTTGCAGGCATAAAGGTTGGTTTCCAAGTTAAGTGATTGGGGTCATGATGGTGAGTCAAGGTTTGAAGTTAGGAAATTCTGGAAAGTTTTCAGGGGGAGCTGAAACTGATCACAGGTAAATTTGAGTAAATTGAATAACACAGGGTTCAATATTGATTTTGGATTGAGGCTGATGGTAGGGACTGGAAGAGAATAGGTTTTTAATAAGCCTTTCAGGATTAAATTTTGGAGTGGAACAAAATGTAAAGCATTTGGGATAGGCTAATACTTCTGTGTAGCTGAGGCTTTTGAAGGTTAATCAACCAAGAAATCAAAATCTTGGGGCATCTAGGTGATAGTTGAGTCTGTCCTGATCCAGAGAAAATAAGAGCAGTCACAGATTTTCCCACTCTTCACCACATTTGTGAAGTGAGAAATTTCCTCAGAATGTGCTCGTAGGAGTGGCTATTCACAGGCTTATCCCTTGCAAGAAATGCAACCAAATTTTCATACAACAAGGTGCAAGAAAGATCTTCCCTTGTCCTTAAAGATGTGCTAACATCTTCTCCAGTTCTAGTATTGTATGATGAGAATGCTGAGACAGAACCCTCACCAACACTAGTGGTTATGGGGCAGGTGCAATCCTAGTGCAAACTCGGGGCAGTATTGAAAAAGTAATAGCTGATGCTTCCAGAGAATTCCTCAAGTCTGAGATGAACTACTCTAAAATTGAGAGAGAATGATTTGCAGTTGTTTGAGCCACCAACAAGTTCCAGCCATATTTATTTGGCAAACCATTCACCACTGTGATGGACTACTATTCTCTATTCTGGATGACTAACCCAGAGGATCGTATAAATGCACAAAATGGGCGCTGAGGCTTCAGTATTACATAATCACGTAGATACACAAAAGCAGATGCAAACACAAAAATGACAATTGTCTTTGAAGGAATTCTTTGGCGGAACACAGGAGCATGGAAGAAATATCAGTCATTGCTGCATTAAATGCAGAGGGAAGATCTAGCACTACTGAAAACCATAGAGGCCTTGAAGAATAAGAACTGATCAAAGGAGGATTCCTATAAATAAATGGAATGTATGAAAGGAACTGTGATCCAGCAGTGTGTAAATTGTTGCTCATCATCTTAGCTTACCTATTGCCAGTTATCCCAAAGTATTTCCATGACATTCTAATGTCTGTTCACCTGGGACTCATGAAGACTCTAAACAGAATCAGATGCAGATATCTCTGGCTATACGTTAGACACTGTGTGAGTCTATGTAAGGTGTACTAGTGATGAAAATGCACAGCAATTGTCCCCAGGATATAAAAACCAGTTCTGCCTGCAAAAGCACCATTCCACCATATTGGTATTGATCCCTAGGGGAAGTTCCTGAAGTTAACAAATGAGAATGAGTGGATAATAGCTTGCACTGACTACCTCACTCACTATTCTAATTGCCAAAGCTCCATAAATTGCAAGGATCCTTGCAGAAGACACCATTTTGGGATTATCTGTGATTGTGGAAAAGTTTTGCAGTTGGGACTAGTCTCAGAGGTAATTTAAAATTTTATTTTTTTTATTTTTTGCAACATCACCACTGCCTACTACTCATAGATGAACAGGCTTACACAATTCTTTAAGTAGGCGTTCAGACCATGGAGAGTCCAGGTTGGAATACAAGGTGACAATCATTGAACTATATGAAAAAAATTACAAGTTAGTTACAAACTATGGCATGCACACACTTTATTCAACATGTAAATATCACTACAGATATTCAGATTTAGGTTATGACATGTTCGATATGCCTGCCATCATTGGCGATGATGTGGCACAGACAAATAGCGGAATTCTGCATGACTCGCTGAAGTGTCGGAATATTGATGCTGTCAGTTACCTTCTGAATGGCTGTTTTCAGTTCAGCAATGGTTTTGGGGTTATTGCTGTACACCTTGTCTTTAATATAGCCCCATAAAAAGGAGTCACATGTGTTCAGATCCGGAGAATATGATGGCTGATTGAAGCCCTTGCCAGTGGCCTCTGGATACCCCAGAGCCATTTTGCGGTTCCCAAACTGCTCCTCCACAACATCAAACACTCTGTTGCTTCGATGGGTTCAAGCTCCATCTTGCATGAACCACATCTTGTTGAAATCAGAGTTACTTTGGATAATGGGGATGAAATTGTCTTCCAGAACCTTCACGTACCATGCGGTAGTCACCATGCTATCAAGGAGTACCACACTGATTATTCCATGACTGGACATTACACACCATACAGTCACCCATTGAGGGTGAAGAGACTTTTTGATCACAAAATGTGGATTTTCAGTCCCTCAAATGCGCCAATTTTGCTTATTGACAAACCCATCCAAATGTAAGTGGGCTTGGTCACTAACCCAAACCGCGCATGCGCATACTAATTCCCATCATACCCCACAGCCAACCATGCAGTTTGAACGTCCTAACATAAACTTTTCAGAAGTTATAATGATTTTATTTCATATAGTTCAATAACTGTCACCGTGTATCAACAATATTATGAAAAGGATAGATTGCTACTCACCATAAACATGACACACGGAGTTGCTGACAGCCACAATGAAAATACTGTTACACATTGAATTTTCGGCCAAAGTCTTCTTCAGAAAAGAAAACATACACATTCACAAAAATGAGCACACCTCAAACACACATGACTGCTACCTCTGATCCGAATGCAACTGCCACGTCAAAAGAAAGAAGCAATCTGGAGTGGACAGGGAACAGGGAAGGATAGCAGAGTATGGGGGGAAGGGGGGGGGGGGGCTAGCACTGTCTGGCAGAGTGTGCAGGGACTAGTTGATGACAGGACAAGGAGAAATTACCTTCCACCACACACCATTAGGTGGCATGTGGAATATGATGTAGATGTAGATCCAGATGGCCTGGGTTGTGAAGCAGCCATTGAAATCAAGCATGTCATGTTCAGCTGTCTGTTGTGCCACAGAGAGGTCCATTTTGTTGTTTGCCACAGTTCGGCAGTGATCATTCATCCTGATGGACAGCAGGTTGCATATAAAAAACTGCAATGATTGCAGCAGAGCTGGTATATGACATGGCTGCTTTCACAGGTAGCCTGGCCTCTGATATGGTAGGATAAGCCTGTCACAGGACTGGAATAGGAAGTGTTGGGAGGGTGGATTGGGCAGATGTACCTGGGTCTTCCACAGAAATATGATCCCTGTGCCAAGGGGTTGGGATAAGGAGTGGCGTAGGGATGGACTAGGATGATGTGTAGGTTGGGTGGGTGATGGCATGCCACTTTAGGAGTGGGGGGAGAGTGTGGAGGATCTTGAGTAGGATGGCTCTCATTTCAGGGCATGATGATAGATAACCACAGCCTTGATGAAGGATGTGCTGCAGCTGTTCCAGTCTGGCATGGCATTGGACGATAAAGGAAACAGCCTTTGTAGCTTGTTCTTGGGGATGTTTGAGGGATAGGGTATGATAAATATGTTTGAGGACTAGGGCTAGGGGATATCTGTGAAGGTCTTTGTGAGACAGACCTAGTCCACAAAGAGATTTCACATATCATATCACCACAAACTCGGAATCATCCTACCACCTGCAAGAACCAGCTACAAAGGAGTGCCTGTTCATCAGAGCTTTGATTATCTGTCTGCATGCCCTGAAATGAAGAACATCCAACCCAAGATCCTTCCCAGCCCTCCTAAAGTGGTTCCCTGTTGTCCACCCAACCGCCACAACATCCTAGTCCACCTAATGCCACTTCCAGTCCCAATCTCTTGGCACAGGGATCATATTCTTATGGAAGATCCAGGTACAAGACCTACCCAACCACCCATCCAGCACTTTCTATTCCATACCTGTCACAGGATTATCCTACCCAAGCATAGCCAAGGCTACCTTTGAGAGCAGCCGTGTCATATACCAACTATGCTGCAATCATCACACAGATTTTTATATTGGTATGACTGCCAACCAGCTGTCCACTAGCATGAATGGCCACTGCCAAACTGTGGCCGAGAGAAAAGGGGACCACCATGTAGCACAACAAGCAGCTGAATGTAAAATGCTTGATTTCAATGGCTGTTTCGCAACATGGGGCATCTGGATCCACATTGACATCATACTCCACAAGCATCTAAAGGTGTATGGCAGATGGTACTTTCTCACCTTGATCACCAGCTTTTCTGAACTGAGGAGATGGGAGTTATCCTTAAAACACATTTTCTGCTCCTGAAATTATCCCGACCTCAGCCTATGGTAATCTACTGCCCCCACCCCCACCCAACAGTTTCCAGCCATTCTGTTCTATCACCTCTTCCCAATTCACGTCCCCTCACCCCCTTTGTGTGCCATTCTCTGCCAATGTACCCACTGGTCTTTGCCCCTTCTCTACTCCTCTCTTTTTCCACTCCCAGTTCCCCCCTCCCCCTCCCTCCCTCACCCACAGCCTCCCAACACTGTGTGTGGCAGCACCAAGCAGTGCTGACTTCTTTCCACCCACCCAAACGCTGCTATTCTCCTCCCCCGTCCCCATCCCACTCTGGATTGCTGCTTTCATTCAACACAACAGTTGCATTCTGCCTTTAGCTGCTGGAGATACGGTCGTGTGTGTGTGTGTGTGTGTGTGTGTGTGTGTGTGTGTGTGTGTGTGTGTGCGTGCGTGCGTGCGTGCGTGCACGCAGAGCATTGTGACATTGTAACACAGTGAAGTAAGATACTGCAGACTTCTCACCATTCATTCTGCTTCACAGTCACGAGGCGAAAGCCAAAAAGACAATGGATACACTGGTCCCATTTCAAGCAGATAATGCTCAGAATTCTCTGTGAAACATCTCATCACTAGGATCTAAGAAGCAAGAAGGGTGATTTGCATGTTATTCCAGGATGTTCAGGAGAAAGCCAGTGAGATACAGAGTGTGAAAAGTGAAACTATTACAATATATCCTTTATTGCCGGTCAACATCACATTCGATGTCAAAGATTATAGACCTTCGTCAAGAAGTCTAAAGTGCAGAGACGTGGTCCATGTCTTCCATATAAAGTCCTACTAAAGTCCTGAGTTGCAGATTGATAACATGGATGATGACAAGGAAACTGAAGATCTGCTTGATGACTGTGAAGCTTTGACAGGTGGAGCTACCTTTGATGCTCATCATAGTGAAGAGCATGTGACAACACTTCCAGTCATGAGTGTCTTTCAGCACTACAGAGGACCACTGACAAATTGCTTTAGTTAGCTATAATGAGTACTTTTTATACAGCAGGTGGCTGTTTCTGCAGCAAGAAAACAATGTCAGGAGCTGTGCTATATGCAGTGTGAAGTAGTGGTTAGAGCCGCTGGTTGGCATGATGCAGGTTGCCGGTTCAAATCCAGTCAGCTGAATTAGAAGTTGAAATGAATTGACATTTTGTGGGAACTTTCATTAATACCACGCTATAAAGAAAATGTATGTGAAACTATTTGGTTTACTACAAGTACATAGATGATCATACCTTTTTGTTAAAACTTAACAATAAAGAAACATCAGCATACAAGGATATGGTGAAAAGTAATACCTCCAAATTTTGTTACGTGAAAACTTATAATAACGTTTGTTTTATTTAAAAAGCTTCAAGAAATTTCACATAAAGAATTTGGAGGCATTACTTTTCAGCACACTCTCATACCTTGCTTTACTAATTGAGTAAATACTTTATAGTTTTATTGTTGCCACTTGCAAACACAATACAGCACATTAATATAATGACATGTTTAACTAGGATATAAAATGTAGACTGGCAATGGCAAGGAAAGCGTTTCTGAAGAAGAGAAATTTGTTAACATCGAGTATAGATTTATGTGTCAGGAGGTCGTTTCTGAAAGTATTTGTATGGAGTGTAGCCATGTATAGAAGTGAAACATGGACGATAACTAGTATGGACAAGAAGAGAATAGAAGCTTTCGAAATGTGGTGCTACAGAAGAATGCTGAAGATTAGATGGGTAGATCACATAACTAATGAGGAGGTATTGAATATAATTGGGGAGCAGAGGAGTTCGTGGCACAACTTGACCAGAAGAAGGGATCGGTTGGTAGGACATGTTCTGAGGCATCAAGGAATCAACAATTTAGTATTGGAGGGCAGTGTGGAGGGTAAAAATCGTAGAGGAAGACCAAGAGATGAATATACTAAGCAGATTCAGAAGGATGTAGGTTGCAGTAGGTACTGGGAGATGAAGCAGCTTGCACGGGATAGGGTAAGATGGAGATCTGCATCAAACCAGTCTCAGGACTGAATACCACAACAACATCATATTTAACTAAGGTAGAAAATTATTGTTATTTACATCAGCTTCTTATTTGTCAGTCTCAATTGGCCTGGAAGTGTCACCATGGGTAGCTTCCGAAAAATATTTTTTTTTATACTTTGCAGAAGACTGTACATCATTCAGGTGTCTGATATTTTCAAACACAATTTTTATAAAAGTAAGTGCATTAAGCATCCTGAAAATGAGCCTTTGTTATAATTATGTCCTTAACAGTTACCACACTAAACATATTCGTTTCACCAGCACATAAAGCATTTGTGATAGAGAACACTCTTTCTGCAGCAGCATGAGTGTCAGGTAGAGCTAGAATAATGCAGTAATTAGTGGCAAATTGTTGCAGCTGACATCCTGAGATTCTGGAAGTTAAAATGATAGTCATCATTTACTTTTATTTAATCAAAGAGGGTATTTTCTGTATTCTTTGGGTGCGCCCACTTTTATTCTCTATTTGTTTATGCCACACATTACTTAAAAACACGCTATTGCAAAATATGTGGGCAGTTAATGAAAAATGGAACAGGACTATGAAATAATTAAGTTAAATAAGGGATGAGCCCATAAAATTTCAATTTCATATACTGGGGAGCCAGAGCATATAATGGTTTCAGTGAATCGGCACACTGAAATTATCGTTAGTTGTTGTATTGTATGTGTTCTGGTGTAAAAGTCAAATCCGGCATGACAGTCAGGAACGTTAGAGCAGAGAGGGCTGTGAAGAAGATGTCAGCCAATAGTACACTGACCGACCCATCTCTAGGACGACACCGAGACAGCAGCGGCCTCTAGGCGAAGAGAACATAAGCGCTGCTCTGCCTGGCCACAGCCCAGTTGAAGACCAGCCATTCTACGAGCTCTACAGCAGCAACTTAGTACTGTATTGTTTCACTTGCATTAGGAGTTGTGATTACTGAAGAGATTTTCTTATTTTGTCTGTTTCCCAATGCTTGGGACACACCATTGTAAATTCTCTAAGTTAAGTATTGTCATTTATTTTCCTATAAAAAAATTATTAATATGATTTGCTTGAATTGTTGTCTAGTGATCCGAGAAAGCAGGTTTCCTAGGCACCCCCATATTTGATGAGTGGGCAGGACTCAACAATATGGATGATCAGGATTATTTTTCATTTATAATTGTAATTTTTTGTGAATAATGATGATTATGAGATACCTATGTAGGCAGGAGATTGTTAAAATTCCATGATTTTACGCAATGGATGACACAATTCTCATAAATGTGTGGCATACAAGTTCTTAATGACTGTTTCTTGTGCTTCAGTACACTTAGTATACCTTATTATTGATTCTAAGTAAGTGTGATATGCAATTTTCCACATCTCCATTTGTATTGTAAAGACAAAGTTACATAATTTACCTGAGAGGTACTCAGTAAACATATTTCACATTAAATTCTTATACACACTGCTAGCCATGAAAACACGCAGACGGCAGCATGCAACAAATGTTAATTTGGCATGAAGTGTGCCAATACTTACATTAATAAATGATTAGCATTTCAATACATCTGCGCAAAGTACATAGGAGTAACACCTCTATGTTATGGATGTAGGGAAAAATTGCACAAAAGGTTTGTCATACAGAAATCACATTTGAATATTGTTTCTGAGGTTATCTTGTTGTGCCTCATGTAAAAAGAAGAAATTGTGTACCAGTACTTGGAATTCAACAATGGAATGGCTGTGGCCTACTGAGACTATGGTTTATTGTTCTGTAATATTGCTACATGGGACGCTCAAGACTGCACAACAGTCATTCAAATATGGTGTTGATAGGTATGGGAGGCCCATACTCAATACTGTACACGATCTCAACAGTCCCACACAACTAGTGCCATATAGAACAGACATATTGTTCACCTGACTATGCAGGCTCACACAGCTGTGTAACATATCTTGAGTTAGGAAATGGACTTGTTTATAGCAAGACAGAGTATCAGTATGGATGCAATAATGTCTGAAGCACCACAAAGAGCACAGCAAACATTGTTGCATCCTCTCTTTACCTAGCAGCAGAGAGATGTGTGCCAACAGTGGTGCAGCCAACAACACTGGGCAGTGGAGTGGCACCACTTGATCTTTTCAGGCGCTCCAAGTTTTATGTACATCATCTCGATTAGCATCTGTGTGTGGGAGGCTCCAATCAGTGCTAATGTATCCAGACTGCATTTGTCATCATCATATTGGCACAGCACCTGGCATGGTGGTATAGGGTGCCTCTGATTTGTGTAGCTGGTAATTTGCAGCTGTTTCGTTCCTGATGTGTCAAGGCCAGTGGTTGTACCCTATCTGTGATCTCGTCATGATGCTATATTTCAAGAAGATAATGCAAGATCACATGCTACCCGTGCTGTCCTAACATACCTAGTTACACTGTCTGCTTGACTGTTATCTTATCCAGCACATTCTTCAGATCTCTCACCCATTGTGAACATCTGGTCATAGGTTGCTGACCCACAAGCACAGCACCATTTGCCAGCCTCTAATGGTTGTTGAACCTGCCATAGAGCTGAAACAGCATGGAATAACATACCTGCATGTAAGGACCGCGAAGGTAAGTTACAAGAAAGTTGGGCTCATACAGAGGCATATGGACAGTCATCTTTCCCTTTCTCTATTTGTGAGAGGGACAAGAAAGGAAATGACAAGTAGTGGTACAGGATTCCCTCTACCATACACACCATATAGTGGCTTGCGGAGTATCCATGGAGATGTAGGTGCAAATGTAGAACTGTATCTGTCATCAGAGTTCATTTCAACTGGTTGCCCAATCAGCTTACAGCCATTGTTGCTACTTGAGGTGGCAGTTCTACAAGCAAAATTTTGCGTTCTGTAAGCCTCAAATCACCTACAAAGTTAATCAAGTGTTCTTCTCTCTCTGCTGTATATTTGCAACAAGTAAAATATTCTTATTTGCTAACATTGCTGATGCTGCATTTTTAATGATCACTTTAGTTTTAATGAGTAGTTTAGTCCTAGAAATATGACAGATTCCACTCCTGCTACATCCTTATTCTTATGAATTATTTTATTTTCCTGTTATTTTGACTGTTTGGTTCTGAATTGTACCAAAGGTGTTCTTTAAATTTTGTGAGTCAGCCATTTTAGATGGAATCATGTTTCTAAGTTACTGAGTATATTAATGATACAGTGTGAAACTTTTATTCCTTCACAGTTTTCCGTTAAAAAGGGTGTACAGTGTCTAGTTACCTTTTTATCATTTCAGTGTTTTTTGGGGCATCATTTAAGGTGACTCCTACACCTGACAATTTGTTTTGTTACTGTTGGTATAATCAAGTTGTGTGACAGAAATTTTCACAGAACACAACATAACCATGCAAACATGTAGTTTAAGAGTCATGAAAGAAGTGAAGGGTGTTGTGGTACATGTAAACATAAATCTTCCGCTTCAAAGGAGATACTACCCAACCACAATATTATTGGTTTGGCTGTTACCGGGAACACCTGGTAATGTTACAGTAAACAAATACAGTGGTGTCTAAGAAAAACATGTCACACTGTCAATGCTTTCAGGTCACTTACGCATATATCATCAACCCTCATTACACTCTGGCTCACAACAAGCCCACTGGAGTGTCCTCACTCTTAGGTGCAACAATATTGTGGTCGATTAATACCACTAGTTAATGAGTTCAAGTTTTCTTTCCAATGCCTCAAAATTGCTTGGTTGTCAGTGAGAACAGTGAAATATCTTTGTCTGTTCAATAGATTGGGCCATTAATTTCCTTTATTCCCACATAAGAATTTTTTTGGTCTTTTGGAGCTTCCTTATCTTAGTGTGACATCTGTTTTTCAGCTGTTGGCTTGAAAATATTTTTTCCAAGCACTGGATCCTGATCTAGAGATAGGTAGAGTTATCTTTTGGCATTGCTGATGGTTAAATTCCCTGCTTGCATTAAACACTCTGTCTACTCCTTTTCTCAAAGCCAGTAATGTTTTCTGCTTATTCTATAATGATGTTTTCAAGTATGGCATACTTCAACTGTACTTATTTTCTTATGATTCAGTGATGAATCAGCTTTTCTGTGGTGAAAATTTAATTCTGAAGTTTTCATGTGTCAGTTTTCTCTTATAAGATTTGATGAAATGGATGTGAAGCTTTCATTTGATAGAAAAGCTGACACAACTGATAACTACTTATTCATGTGTCCAACAATTGCCCTTTTTCTACCCCAATTTTCTCAGAATTTTGAACACCTTGCACCATTTGATATTGTTGAATGCTTTTTCCAAGTCAACAAATCCTATCAACCTGTCTTGATTTTTCTTTAGCCTTGCTTCTTTTATTAACCACAGTGTCAGAATTGCCCCTCTTGCAGCTTTACCTTTCCTAACCAAACTGATTGTCACATAATACATGCTCAGTTTTCTTTTCTATTCTTCTGTATATTATCCTTGTCAGCAGCTTGGATGCGTGAGTTGTTATTCTGACTGTGTGACAATTCTCACACTTGCTGGCTCTTCCAGTCTCATGTATTGTGTGGGTGATGTTTTTCTGAAAGTCAGATGGTATACATTGCACACACTAATGTTATAGTCATTTTGTTGACACTTCCCCCCAATGATTTTAGAAATGCTGATGGAATGTTATTTATCCCTTCTGCCTTGTTTGATTTTAAGTCTTCCCGAGCTCTTTTAAATTATGATTCTGATACTGGAGCCCCTATCTGTTCTACATCGACTCCTGTTTCTTCTTCTATCTCATCGTCAAGCAAGTCTTCCCCCTCATAAAAGCCTTCAATATACTCTATCCATCTATCCACTCTCTCCAGTGCAGTTAACATTTGAATTTTCATTGCACTCTTAATGTTACCATCCTTGCTTTCAATTTCACTAAAGATTGTTGTGATTTTTCTAGTTGCTGAGTCAAACCTTTCCACAATCATTTCTTTTTCCATTTCTTCACATTTTTCATGCAGTTACTTCACCATAACTTTCCTGCACTTCCTATTTATTTCATTCCTAAATTATGTGTGTTTCTGTATTCCTGATTTCCCTGAACATTTTTCTACTTCCTACTTTCATCGTTCAACTGAAGTATTTCCTCTGTTACCCATGGTTTCTTTGCAGTTACCTTTTCTGTGTCTATTTTCTTCTTTCCAACTTGCCCTTTTTAGAGATGTCCATTCCTTTTCAACTGAACTGCCCACTGAGCTATTCATTATCGCAGCATCTACAGCCTCAGAAAACTTAAAGCATATCTCTTCATTCCTTAGTGCCTTCGTATCCCTTTCCTTTGTGCAATGATTCTTCCTTACTAGTCTCTTAAACTTCAGCCTACTCTTCATCACTACTACATTGTGATGTGAGTTTGTATCTGCACTTGGGTACACCGTACAATGCAGTATCTGATTTCATAATCTCTGCCTGACAGTGATGTAATGTAATTGGAATCTTCCCTTACCCCCTGGCCTTTTCCAAGCATCTCTTCATCGTGTGATTCTTGAGCAGAATATTCACTATTACTAGCTGAAATTTGTTGCAGAACTCAATTAGCCTTTCTCCTCTTTCATTCCCAGTATCAAGCCCATATTTTCCTGTAACCCCTCTTTCTACTCCTTCCCCTAGAACCGCATTCCAGTCCCCCATGACTATTAGATTTTCACATCCCTTTACATACTGAATTACCTGTTTAATATCCTCCTGATACGTTCTCTGTCTCCTCATCTTTGGCTTTCAGTGTTGCCATTTATACTGAATTACCATTGTTGGTTTTGGTTTGCTGTCGATTCTGATGAGAACAGCCCTGTCACTGAACTGTTCACAGTAATTCACTCTCTGTCCTCCCTTCCTGCTTATAACGAATCCTACTCCCATTGTACAGTTTTGATATTGTAATTACCCTATACTCATCTAGCAGAAATTCTTGTCTTCTTTCCATTTCACTTCACTGACCCACACTATACGTAGATTAACCCTTAGCATTTCCTTTTCCATATTTTCTAGTTTCCCTACCACTTCATACTTCTAATATTCCATACCACAAATCATATAATGTTATCCTTTTGTTTGTTGTTCAATCTTTTTCTCGTGGTTACCTCCCACTTGGCAGTCCCGTCATGGAGATATGACTGGGGGCTAGTCCAAAATCTTTTACCAGTGGAGTGAACATCATGACCTTTTTTCAATTACAGGCCACATGTCCTGTGGATACACGTTGTGTATTGTTTATACAGTGTCCAATATACTTGCCTCATACTCCCACTTTAGACTACCACTACCCATCACCTCTATAAGAGCCTCTATCAAGTCCCTCCCCCACTCCAGATACCCTCATAGTCTCCAAACCCATCCTTGCAGAACTACTACATCTGCCACACCCTTACAAACTCCTTCCTGCCACCCCCTGTATAACCCAGAGCTTAAACAGGCCTACACCACAGTTATAAACTTCTCCTCCAAGAGCCTCAGTCTCACAGAAGAATCAGTCCTTTCCAAAGGCACCTTTTGCCCCACTTCCAAATGTGGTCATGCTGTCCTCCACTGGTCCTTATAGTGGAAACACTTTTTGCCATCAACCATATGATCTGACTCAACCCAAAACCACTATTGAAGCCTGCCTTACTTTACCCCTCCATCTAAGTGTGATCCACCCCGATCATTGCCTAATAACTTTACAGAACTTCCTAACCTCAAAACTTCCTTCACCATCATTTCCCACATCCTGTAACATGGAAATCAACCGCATATTTGCAGAAACAACCACAATCTGCCACCTAAAAAACTTAGAATACTACTGCTGATAAATGTTCCACCACTACAGTTATGAACCACATGGATTAGATGGTTGAGGAGCTCCACCAACCATTAGATGCATACACCTATAAGCCCTGCTATGTGACCCCTTTACAAAAATCCAGTATGATCTCAAATCCCTACATCCATCCAAGAATCTCTTACTTGTCTCCATCTCCCTCATTACCCCACCACTCCTTGGACTCCTACTTTCCACATGCTACCTGAATTCCTTGAATCCAACCGCCCATGATACTCATTGTGGCTGGATACTGCACACTCACAGAGATACTTTCTGCTCTTGTAGTCCAGCACCATCAGCATCAGTACATCCATCCACATCAAGCTTACCAACCCCCAGCAATACCTCTATTTTTACAGCTGCCACCCATTCCACTCCAAGAAGCCCCTTTCATAGAGTCTAGTCACCTTTAGTTGTTGCATCTGCAGTGATAGGCAGTCCTCCTCCATATATGATGAGTGTCTCACTGAGACCTTCACAGACAGAAATTAACCACACCTTCTTCAGAAATATATCTCCTGTACTTTGTCTCACCAGTTACCTACCACCCCACACACACACACACTGGCGATCACAGAGTAGGTGCCTCAATACCATCCAAGAGTTATGGAATCATGCTCTCTGCAACAGTTTCAACCTTCTGTCTGTGCTCGGATTCACAGTAAACACTTTTAGTCTTAAAAAGACATACTATAGAATATGCACATATTAAACAGAATTCTTTGTGTGAAATTACAAGACGTGTAGATGATTACACAAACTGAGGTGACACTATTATATGGATAACAAGATCAGTTTTGCCTGGTTTGCACTTAAAAATCTCTCTCATTTTGTTGACATATAAATAGTATACAAAGTTAATAACTGTCTTCCAGAAGCCTTTTCGGGGACCTCAAAATTTTTGCATTCGCACACCAATACATTTCTCCATAATGATATTTGTGGTGAATAATGAGAGTGAATTTGTGATGGTCTGTGTAATTTACAAACACAATAGCAGAAATAAAAATTATTTCCTTGGAGAGTTTTCATCTCTGTCAAAGGTTGAGAATGGAGTTTCATGTTCTGATGCAACAGACTAACAGATTGCCAGCAGACATCAGGTAACAAATCTGAAATCTCCAGATATTCAGAAATAAAGTAAGAATACCACTATGAACGTTAATGTTAACAGCTTAAAGTGTTCTGTGCAAGTTCCATAAATGCTTAGTATGAAGTACAAGGAGGGGGAAAAAAGCAGGTGAGTTCGTATTTTTGAGAATCCTACAACTTCTTTTCAATGGGTGTATATAACAACCTCATTTATAATGCATTATAAAAAAAGTATCTGTGTGCAAGCAATTTGTCCTTGGTATACTTTCTTCCACTACTGCTGGTCCAGCAAGGTGTGTAGGACAGCTTCTGTGACTTTAGAAAAGGAGATAAATACTGGCAGACACAAATGTGGGGGTGAGTCATGGATCACATCTGGAATCGCTCAGTCAATAAAATCATTGTCCATGAAAGGCAAGTTTCCAGGTTCAAGCCTGTGGCCGGCTGGAGTGGCCGTGCGGTTCTAGGCGCTACAGTCTGGAACCAAGCGACCACTACGGTCACAGTTTCGAATCCTGCCTCTGGCATGGATGAGTGTGATGTCCTTATGTTAGTTAGGTTTAATTAGTTCTAAGTTCTAGGCGACTGATGACCTCAGAAGTTAAGTCGCATAGTGCTCAGAGCCATCAACCTGTGACCCACACAACAGTTATAATCTGTCAGGTAGTTTTATAATCTAACAATAAGTTCTCTAATTAATAGTGTGAATAAATCATCACTAATTGTAATTGGTTGTCAACATAATTTGCAGAAATAACCTGCAACAGTTGCTTCTGTCAATTGGTGTTTAATTTTACTCTTTCCATGTACCTGAAGGATCTCCTTCATGATGGATTTTTTGAACATGATATGTTATTGCTAAACACATGAACAAAATCATTACACCATTTGGGAATCCAACCACCAAACGCTTTGGTTTGTAGAAGTTGTAAAATTATTTGCTTTGTTTGTCTTATGTTCATAAACGGTGCTAATATTTCAGTTCGTATCTACCACACTGTCCATTTGCTATACTGTGCTATCAGTGTACACAGAAGAAAAAAACTGACACTTCTTTTAAAAATTTGTTATGCACTATGTCTCATGTGTTTTGCATCTAAATAACAAACTTGGTTACTACTGTACTGTGAGAATCAGAGTTGTGTTACTTCAATTCCTTTAACAGTATTCATATAGACTGTTGAGAAGAAAGAAGCAAGAAAAATAGATGAAGTTTTCTGAAGTGTCAGACTACTTGATTATTTGATAATTGTCAGATATGCAATTGGTCAACTGAGGTATCAAAGGCGGGGGCTCCACCAATTCAGGACAATCCAAGATTGCATGAACAGAAAAGGAAATATGGAACAAAGATAGGCATAAAATGGTGGAGAAAGAAAAGGAGGCTATTAAAACACAAGCTGTTTTGGAAAGAGTAACATATTGATAGGGAGTTGGTGTTGAACTAGTTTATTTCCTGAAGGCTATGGATATCCTGCATGAAACCAACTGCTGTTACTTGTTTACATCATTTTCAGTATACAATTTTATGTTTAACTGTAGTTCAAGTCTTTTTTTTTTTTTTTTTTTTTTTTGCTGCACAGCATTGAATAAATGGAAAACACACACACTCTCTCTCTCTCTCTCTCTCTCTCTCTCTCTCTCTCTCTCTCTCTCTCTCTCTCTCTGCACACTTTTATTCTATAATGGCAACATGACAAAGCACTCATTTCAAACAAATTACATAAATAGTTATTCTTTATTTATTAAACAAATATAAAATTAACAAATGTTTTCACCTGCTTCATTTCTGTTTAAAATTTTTCCTTGAGTATTCTTCCACAAGACATTGTAAGGCACTTGAGATAAAAGACAGGTATGAATGTGTTTTTCTCGATCTAACACATCATATTTATAAGACACCAAAGTCATTAACATTAGAGAATGTGTAATATTTTCGTCTTTCACTAAAGCTGCAGTCAATATTGAAATAAAATATTTTGATTTTGTCTTAAAAATGAAAACAGGAAAGAATATTTACAGGAATTTGGCATAAATTATTAACTTATGTGACGTGTCTATTACTGCAGTACGATAAATTTTTACACACTGGATTTTAGCCACAGCAGATGTATATTAATTTAAAAAAAAAATTTCACAAGGAATTGTATTGAGCACAAACATTGGAAAGGAATGTATAATTGAAAGATTAACAAAGAACCTCAGAACATTACTTCAGTCAGTTGATATTGCAATTACAATTTGTAACTCCAAACTGTCACACACATTTTCTGATTTCTGAGCCTAGTCAGCACTTGACCACTTTGAAATATCACATGCTACTTGAGTAATTAACACTATGAGAACAGTTTATAAATCTATAACAGCAGAATCCACCACAGCACGAGGATCTAAATCTAATAGTTCTTGTGATGATAAATGAGAGCTTCGAAGAACCCCTCACCAGAAACTGGTAGGAATTTATGTGAGTGAAGGACTAAGAGTCATTCACCGCTGTGATATGAGCTTCCACCGCAAGAAGATATAAGCAGCAATCCTCAGTACGAAGAATATGGCAACCAGTGCAACAATATCAACTGTAAAGCTGGATTCCAGCATATCCAGCTCATCTAGAGTGGTTTCAGGATTCTTGAAATGACAGTAAATCTGTGAAAAAAAGACACATTTTAACACATTCTAAAATATGGCATTCAAGTTTTCATAAATATATCAAAATTAAAATACTGCTTCAAAAACAGTTCCTTAATATCTGAGCTATTAATTCAAAAATGAATTAGCGAAGTAGATATAAATGTAATATTTAACAGTGATTTAGTATGCACTTCATATGAAAAACATTTGATATTACCTGGTGGCACTCCAGAAATTCTCTGTTGTAAGCATATGTGGCAAGAGCTGTGCCTTCAAATCCATAGCGAATGTAGCTCAGATAAGTTATCCATCGAAGATATATCGGTATGGCATCAAAGCTTACAAAGAATCCAGAGAAAAGCAGGAATGGAACAGACATGACAGGAGCCAGGAAAACGCCATTCTGAAAATTTTGAAGAATATAAATTACTTATTGGTAACATTGCTTAAGGCGTATGTAGTTTTTTTTTTTTTTTTTTTAGTAATATCATATTTGTTGCCTGCAGAAGAAATTAAAACTATTTATACTGGCAGTATTACATAGGAGGTTAACATTCAGCCCAACTGCTGCAGAATAAAGATACAAGCTCTGAAATAAAAGACAGTTACCACAACAAAAGGGACAGCTTTGACATTCTTGTTTCTCCTATTACAGAATTTTTATGCAAGGCACTCTTGTAAAGTAGTGAGGCTAATTTCTATATTATTCTCACACGCTTACATTTTTCTTGGACCTTCTAATGGCTAGGACCATTACTTCTGCATAATTTTTTTTTTTTGCAGAAAGACTTACTGCCATCTTTAGGTGACTGTCACTTGATGGCAGCAGGAAGTTTCATTCGAAAAAATCATTCAGAATCAGCAATTAAGCCCATCATAAGAGCTGAGAATAATTTAAATTACATTTTTGTTGGTAAAGTCTCAGATCATATATTTTCATAAGGTTTGGAGACCTTTTAATAACTCTCTGTTCTTCTCCCTTTTTGCCAACCCCCACCCCCTCCCAAACACCCTTCATCTAACCTCCTGATTGCACCTAGCTGCTCTATCCTTTCCCCATCTCGTCCCTGTATGCTACCACACACGGCACGTTACCGTCTTCCACCCCTACCCTGCTATCCCTCCTCTTCCTTGCCCCCAGCCTCCTCCTTACTCCCACCACTCAGATTGTTTTTCCTATCATGTGTTGTTGCTCACAGTTTGGCCTCGCCAGCCAGAGATAGTGGTCGCATGTGTGTGCGCGCCTCTGTGTGTGTGTGTGTGTGTGTGTGTGTGTGTGTGTTATTAAAATACATGACATACATGTATGTGGGCAAAGCCACAGGCAAAAAATTAAACTTAATAAATGTCACTAATGACAGCTGAGATTAATGAATTTTTGGAAATAGAAGTTGATGAGAAACAGAAGACTCCAAATAACTGAAAGCTTTCCAGTCTCTGACGGTTTTGCTTTTCTTGTATCTCCCAACCCAGGGTTTTGAACACCTTTCCTGCCCTGCTTCAGCATCAGCACATTCATGATTTCTTCATATTTTATGTCTATCTCCAATTCCTGATGAAGAAACTTTAAATATTTCTCTTCCAGAACTTTTAAAATGTATTTTTAAAAAATTGTGCTTGTCTAAGATATACTCCAGTTTTACCCATTTTGGCAGCCAGTATTTAGACAGTCCTTCGGCTTTATCAACGTAATCTACAATTGCTATTCAGATTTTCAGTATCTGGAAACATCTGGGATATAAATGTTACAGATGTGTCTTTGCAATTTTGCTATTATTGAGATATCCATAAAATAAATTATTGTAGTGTGAAACAATTGTGTGTTCGCTGCAGTAGTTTACTTACAAGTAAGCACTTACTTGTCAGATTTCCCTAGTACATACCTGAACATTCATTGCAGCACCAACAACTAAACCGACACTCTGAGCCACAAATGAAATTAGTAGACAGGCTCCCAAGAACATGGCATACCGCCACATTTGCGGAGGCTGTGATGTCATGTAATATACTATTGACACATAAATTACGCAGAAAATGGCCTGAAATAAAGTGACAGATATAAATGAGATGTTTTTACACATACACTGAGTGGCAAGTGTTTTTATGTTGAACAAAACTTAATCATACCTGGAATGGTATATCCGATATTGTGATTGCAAAGTAATAAGATCTTAATGAATACCATCTGTTGAAATTCTCCTTTATAAGGACAGGCATTTCCAAGGGGACTGCAAAAATAAATAAATAAAAATTATTACTATGTTTCCAAATAGCTATACTATCATACAAAATTTGCAAATAATACCACTTACATGATAAAATGGTGATTGTCATGGAAGTGTACATCAAAAACAGCATGTTGAAGAAGAGAAATCCCAAATTACTGAGCACCTTGGCACCATCATTTCCAATGTCATAGTATAGTGCCCCAATGAGGAAACCCACCAAAATGTGGGCAAAAAGACGCAAATACATAAGTGTCTGCAAAACAAAAATTACCTAATTAATTCATGTGTTTATATGCTAATGAAATATTAAAGTAATGATAGTTTTACTTGACATTACTTATTTTAGTTCCACACACTGTCAAACTCTGCAATGTCCTTCATGCACTTGGGTCTTGTGCAAGATCTAAAAACAAGTTTCTTGAAAAACTAAGAGAAGTCGGTGACGACATGAATTAGTGTAATAAAAGCAACAAACAATAGCATAGTATAAAGCCCTTATTAATTGAAAGTTGCCACAGATACACATATTTATCTGGAACATGCACTGATAGTAGTGAATAAATTTTATTGGACATTAGGTGTGTCATTAATCAAGGCAGATAAATGATTATACTTTCATGTATATGAATTACCATTTACAAAATTATTTTTCAGTCTGTTTTAAAGTGACAGTAGCCACAAACATAGAATGGAAAAAACTGATATTAGACTTGTAATAATATTGTGTTAACTACTACTCGTAAAGTCTAATCTAAACCACTAAGAAACAGTAGGGTTTGCCAGTCTGTACCTTTAGGGGGCACAGCTCCCACTGCGTCCAATAGAAACCCATAAAAACTTTAATAACAGTAATCCCAGCTTTTGTGACCACAAGTTCCTTCTTCTTGAGAGATAAGAGGAATAAGCTGGAGAGATGTGAAAAGATATGAAAATGTCAAGTGACAAGCAAAGTGTAATAAATAAATAGAAACTCTGACAACCATCTGTAGTTTCATAGATAGCCTTGCCTTTTAAGTTTTACAGCTCATGGCCCTTGAGTTGCTTTTTGAGGATGAGTACGTATGACAGGTTTTACCATTCGAATGGTTGAGATAAATGACACTATAGAGTTTGACAAGGATGTCATGAAGTTTGGAGCTGAAAAGGAAAGGAAAATGATGGTCTAATAGTTTGTCAATGACAAGGTCATTAGAGACAGACCCAAAGCTTGGATTGGGCAAGGAGGACATGGAAATCACCTGTGTCCTTTACATAAGAACTGTCCTGATATTTATATTAAGCAATGTTCAGAAACTATAGAAAATCTAGGCCTGAATAAGGATTTTAACACTAGTCCTGAATGTGACAGCAATGTTTCACACACATTTGCCACATGACTCAGTCTAGCTAAACTTTGTAATTGGTATCAAGAGAATATCACAGAGAGACATCTTAAATTAGCCTCCCACTTTTCCTTCCTTCATTTATGTTTGTTAATTCTTTCCTGAAATTTTATATACAGTAACATATCAACAGCCACTGAGAGACAAATGTCCCACTTTTTCCTGAGTGACATTAGCTGTGGATGAACTTTGAGTTGGTTGAACCAAAAGCACACAAATTACAAAAATAACCCATCTCTTATCAGAAGCTGGAACATAGAATCTGAAATGTGTAAGGAGTTAACAGAAAAGTAATCCTTCCATTACTGCCAATCTTTTCTTATCACTACATACACACATCCTTGTTCCATAGATCATGAATACGACATTTTGTAATGATGTGGAACGTGTCACTTTAACATAAGTTTTCTTTACACGAAATAATTAATTTTTTAAATTCTGATTACCTTAACTCTCAGATTTGACCAAAGAAAAACTATGTTAAATGCATCAACGTTCAAGTAGGAAAACTAGTTTTATTCCTGATTTAATGCAGCCAAGAAGACAGCATAGCAAATATGTAGCCTTAAGTACAGTGCAGAGAATGGTACAAATGTAACAAGCTGGTCAGGAACTAGCAAGAAAAGTGTCTGTCTTAGGCAGTAGCCTTGGGAAGGATGTAGACCAGTTGTTACAGCAAAAATTAGATATAAGTTACCAGGCAACAAGTTTTATGAAGCCAGTGCATCTTAGTCAGGCGACACAGGACATAAGGCAATTTTGATGAAATGGGTTCAGATGATCAAAATAGTTGGAGAAAGTTATAGTCTGGATAAGGACAGTACAGCATTAGGGTATTTGTATGGAATAGGGGCACAAGCTGCTCATGGAAGTATGGCACTGGTAAAGGACTTGACTGGTCTTAGGTAAAAATGGCTGTAAGTTAAATAAACACTGAGCTGAGCTGGTTACTGGTTCTGACTAAAACAAAGTTTCACATCAGAGCTGTGTCTGTTGCTGCAATTTAGAGATGGAGGTACTTTAGACATGGACTACGTCTGAGTAACAGAGTGCAGGAAGGTTATCTGAGCTTCATGGAGAGAGTATAGAGGGGCCACAGTCGACACAAAGCAGGATCTTTGTGGTTACTGATGGATCCAGGCGAGGCTGTTTAAAAAGACTTAGTGGTGGATGACTCCTACAAACTGTGTAAGAAATTACTGAACAGTATCATTAACTTATTTCATCAGAACATCAACGGATTATGAAGAAAGGTAGAAGAGCAGCTGCTTTCTTCAACAAATTTACCAAGTTCTGTAAAGACAGGTGTCCCATGCTTGAACACCAAGTGCCCACAGGGATATAAATTTTTTTTATCAGTCTTATAATTGGTTTCATGTGGCCCCTCACAATTTCCTCTTGTGTCAGTCTTCACATTTCATTGTAGCACTTAAAACCCAACCTTCTCAGTTATTAGTTGCATATTTTTCAGTTTCTACTTCCTCACCAAAATCTGCCAATGGAGCTTCCTCTAGCTCATACAAATTATTATCTGATTTCTTAACGCACATCCTTTCTTCTTGTTAAGGGTTTCCATGTATTCCTTTACTTCCCGGTCAGTGGAGAATCTCTTCATTTCTTCTCTTATCCATTCACTTAATTTTCTGCAGCATTCGATAACACCACATCTCAAATGCATTGATTCTCCTGTTATCTAATTTTCCCACAGTCTGTGATAAAATTTAGAATGTGGTCCCCAGTTTTGATATTAAGTTTGTTGCTAAAATCATTTCTGCTGTTTCTTAATACTTTTGTCTGTCTTTGGTTTGGTTTCAGTCCCCGTTCTGTACTCAATACATTTTTATTACATTCATACTTCCTCACTTTCATAGAGTATAACAAAACGTCATCAGTAAATCTTATCACTCACACCCTGTCCACCTGAATTTTAATCCCATTTCTGGATCTTTCTGTTATTTCATTATAGCTTCTTTGATATACAATTTTAACAGTAGAGTCAAAAACTGTATCCCTGGCTTAAGCTCTTTTTAATCCAAGCACTTTTCTCTTAGATTTTCATTCTTATTGTTCCATATTGGTTCTTGTACATGTTGTATATTTGCCCATTTTTCCCTATTACGGTTAGAATTTCAAACACATTGCTCCAGTTTAAAATGTCAAATTATTTTTCAAGGTTGACAAACTTTGTCTATTTAGTGCAAAAATATTACATAATTACTTCTGTTATTAAACTAAATATTCTTTCCTGTATGTGAATTCAACTGTAAATGATCAACATGTAGTTGTATTTAAATACTAATTGTTGATAGTTAACGTTAAGCAAGTGGATACCAACTCCTTTATTGTAGGCATTAACAAACATGTCACAACTCACTGATACTCTTAACATACCCAGTCTCTCCGGCTGAACAACAGTGTCCTCTTCAACACAATCCAAAACTGAGTGAACTGCGAAGTGGCATAACGTCGCTGTCTCACAGTTACACTGGGGTCTAGAAGTGCTGCTGTCACATTGTCTGGAGCTTTTTCACAACCTGTCAAGTCCACTGGGATTGCCACTGCCTGGGAATCTGTTCCTGTACCTGTAGAAATTACCACAATTTTCTAAATGCTTGAGACTGTAAAAGACTAATACACTTATTATTACGTACAAGCAGCTGCTGAAGTATGAAGGATGCTGTGGAATTTCATCTGATCATGGCAAGAAACATGAGAGACATTTATCATTAAAAAAAAAATAAAAAAAAATAAAAACAATAATTTCTTAGGCTGAAGGTCTATGCCTGTTCCAGGTGTTTGCCCAAGGGCTCTTTCCCACAGTATACCATCCAAATAACTGAAGAATTATATTAATAACTTTAATGAATATAAAATGTCTCAGACAATTCCTAAAGTAATACATTCGTAAGTCTGAGACCTGTTAATTTTTGTACATATGGAAAACAACCTTAAAGTATTCAACTATTCACAAGTCTTATCAGCAAACATATACAAGATTTATAGCACTGGGTAGTTCGTCTTATGTCATTTTTGTTCTGAAGAAATATACGGAACTCTCCTATTAATGTGAAGGAATACAAACCAAAGTTATTTCTATTAGCTTGCAGTCACAGACAGGCACAACAAAAAGACTGTTATATATTTTATCTTTTGGCCAAAAGTTGTTCTTCTGAAGTAGAAAACACACACACACACACTTCAGAAGGAGGCGGTCTTTTGGATGAAAGATAAAATGTATACCAGTCTTTTTGTTGTGCCTGTCTGTGAATCAACATCTCTCTTGCAAGTAGCAATCTATCCTTTTCATGTTATTGTTGTTATTCCATCCTGGGCTTTTTTCTATTAGCATTTAATTTACTTGAAGGAAGAGCAGCAACTGAACTGGGCAAGGCCCACAAATGAAAGACCTCCTGTATTAAACTGGTCTTTTTGTAGTTATTTGGGCACATCTTACTTGCAGTGTTTTGCCCTGTCTCCCTTTTCTAATTAACAACTTATCTATGATTGCTGGGTAATTTTGTCCTATATTTATAGCAAATATGTTTCTAGGCCTTAGAGAAAGTGTGTTTCAAGAATTATTGAAATGTTTTACATGCAGAAAGAAATTTTGAAGTCCCCTTGCTTCTCCATTATGACTGTCAATCTTGAATAAACGCACCACATTTTTATTTATTTTACATATTTATTTATCCAGCCATAGGCAATAAATATTGCATGGATGTTGTCCAAATGGATATGAAAATTTTATGTGTAATCATTACAAGAAAATGAAACAGATAAAAATATGCATTAAACAACACACTCAAAGTGATACAATACATAGTAATACAAATGAATATATATATTGCTTCTGTTATTATAAATTCATATGCCTCTACTTTTAACTTCCCTAACCAGCAAATCCTTTTATACACAAAAATGCAAATATAATGAAAACAATAAGGGACAAAATACAGTATATTTGTTTTTGGCTTAATACAAACATCAGAAAAATATTTTTGGCCATCATAGTCATCTACCAAGTAAAACTATCGTTCAGGTAGAATTTTTTATAAGTCTGATTTAAATTTATTTTCATCTCCCTACTTCCTGTTGTAGACTGGCAGTCTGCTGCAAGGTTTAACATTGATATGGCTCTTTTGTTCAGTATGTATGGAGTGCTGTGCTGTTTTAGATATTGTAACTATGAAAGTCAGCATTTCTCTGAAAATCTTCAAAGTTGATCAATCAGGCTGAATTGAGTTTCTGTACAAATTTTTTACATGGTCATTAGAATTCAAGTTTTCATCAATGTGGATCCCCAGCAATTTTGCATATGTTACTCTGTCTATGGCTTTGTCATGCAATTTCTAATTATGGATGAACAGTAAGGACTGCTTGTGTCAAAGATCTGGAAATGACTTACCACAAAAAATTCAAAGTTAGGCTTATGAAACAAATATCCATGAAGAGCTCAAGTGGCTGTTCTATACTAAAAAAAAAAACCTTTAATGCAGTCCGCTTGTATATTACCAAATGGGCAGTGACAAGCAGCTCCTCTGCCAATATGCTGAAGGTCTCACCTAGGCATCTACAGACTGAAATTACTCTCTGACTCACGTCCACAAACAGATCTCCACGGCCTTATCACCACACACACCCACTGCAATATCCCGGTGCAGTACCCCTTGACAAATTGGCTGTACTGCACCACATTCAGCCTTCCGGCAACAGTCTCACCACAACTCAGCCACTGGAAAACAAACACACAAGACTCCATGTCTGCAGCCAATAAACGTAAGCATATTTACCGGCCAACTAATGGAAAGCAAATTAAGTCTAGGCGGCACCACAATCGTGGACCTATTAAATGTGCTTGTCACATGTCGCCTGGAAATTGTACATATATACTTCCACCAGGCATGTATTTAACCAGCTGCCCGGCCCGCAGCCAGCCAATCATTCCTCAAGTTCCAACACGATTCGTTCTGTGAGCTCTAACATCAGCTATCTCCACAAGCAGCTGAACCAGTATTGCTGCTATTCGTAGCCAGGAAGGATTTTGCCTGCAGTACGCTCCACGACCTGCTAAGCCGTCACCACACAGCTGCCTCCCACCCACTGACTGTGGCCTCACCAGACACCATCAGCCCTATATCCAATACTCTCGGCAGTCACCAGTACTGTGCTCAGTACCAATCACTGCACCATGGGACCCAGCACTTATGAATACTGTGAGACAATCCCACTTCAGTGACCAAACCTAGACTCTGTATGAACCTCCTTACTGGTGGATACAGTGTAACCTTATTTCTTGTTGACTAGAAGGGAGTCTTCATTTTCCTATTACTCATGTTCCATGTTATTGATTTAATAAACTGTTGTTCACCATCACTGGTGGCAAATCAGTAAGTATTCTCCCCTTGTGTTCATGGACATAAAACTTACCACTACTCACATATCTTATGACAAGCCACAAAGTAGTGGTCCTCTCATAATTCACTATCAGCCCTAACTCGAACAACTGAAACACATCCTCCTTCAGGACTTGACCGTATGTCTTTGATCTGTGAACTGAGGACTATCCTACTCAGTAGTTTGCTCCATCTTTCCAAAGTGGTGTTTCAAAATCCACACAACCTACACAATATCTTTCACCCTGCCAACGACCCTCCAGCTCTCAATCCCCTGTCCCATATACTTGTGGGAGAATCATTCATCTCCCCAATAGCTCATATTCCATCCCTATCACTGGCATTTCTTGCTCTACGAAAGGTAAGGAAATCTCTGAAATAAGTCACACCTTGTACGACATTTGCTGAAATCACAGTACATCATTGCAAATGGGTATGATCATGAACATACTATCTACCAGATGAATGACCACTGCAAAACTGTAACCAAGGGTGAAGCAGACCACCAGTTATGCAGCACACCTACCACCTCCCTTCCCCCCTGTCCCATCATCATCCTTCATAAAATGTTATCTCTTTTATTTCTTGTACTCCATATTCCTCTATCCAATTCCCCCCCCCCCCCCCTTCTCCTGTTACCATCCCCATTAAACTTTTCCATTTGCACACCAGCCTCACACCCCCATTTTTCTACTACACCCACCAAACAAGGGGTTGCATTAGTAGGCCTAAGACATTGGATCCATATTTGTGAGGATGGCAGTTCAAATCTCCATCCGCCCTTCACGGGTATACCCTTGGAGAGTTCTTGGATGAAATGATTGGGTGAATTGCACGGTGATAACAGGGGTGGTTATGGGTAAAGGTGATAAGGCCTCAACAAAACAGAAATTCTGAGTGTAGAGGGAATCAGTTCTTACATGCTCAAATTGAAGCTTGCAATGTTCAGTTCCAGTTCTGCCCATTTAGGATCCATCACTACTCCAAATTAATCACCTATTGATAACCTTCCAGGAATTTATTTCCTCCAGCCTACCTTACCTTTTTTTCCTAAATACATCCAGTGATATTAATGATATAGTTACCTACTATGCAATTATATCAGCTGTCAAATCTGATTCAAGCTTAAACATTCTCCCTGCAATGAAAGACTGCACCAGTGTGATAGTTGAGTACATTCATTGGTTCACCGGCTGTCAGGCACCTTCATCTGCCCTTCATAAGTTTGTAGGCTCCACCTATTGTCTGTCTTGTATATATTACAAACCCAACCACCCAGGATGCACTACACTGGAGTTTTATACTTGTGCTCCCACTGAAATGATTTCTGGTCTCATGGAGTAGAACGTTCAGCCTACATTCTTGCATTAGGTGTAACATTTACTGTCTTCAACACTTCTTATCACTAACCCCAAGTATACCAATATCTGCCATATCCTGTTATGACTGAACACAATTTCTCCTAACATAATGCTCATCAAAAATTTATTATCTTCTTTACTATCGGCATAGTGAATCTTCATATTTCACAAAATTTTTGTCCTTTGATGTTCAGGTTCACAAGCAAATTTACAACAGTTCCCTGAAAATGTCTGTTACTGTTAAACCCATCACTTCCACAACAACCACTTCATCAAGAATAAATGTCCCTCTGGTGCATGAATATCCCAACATGTTACATAAGCAAATCTCTTGCCATGTACTCTAATGTTCCTGGTGATTCTTGTAGCATTATTACCCATCCACAAAGAGGAATTACCTTTTACGAAGACAATACATTGCTACTAATCACAAAAATGACACACTGAGTAGCAACCTTTCATGTTCATAATATTGTTGATATTCTAATCTTGACTTTCCATTGTCTGAGGAAATATCATTTTAACACATTAGCACCCTAAACCTCAACAGCTCATATATATCTTCCCTTATAGATTCACCCACATTTCAAGATACCCTTAAATGCAGAATATCCTTCCCAGATTCTTTCTACTGCTTCTGAGCAGTATTTCACTGCCTTCCAAACCTTTATATCCTGCTTATAATCCCTTACTCAATGGTGTGAATGATGCTGGTGAAAGATCTGCCTCATGTACATTCTTGGCATCTCCTAATCTAGTTTTATAAAGAAAGCCTTGTCATGTATGCTGCAGTTATGTTCAAGCATTCTACATGGATCTACAAGAAGGCTTTCCACTCTCCAACAACCCCTCTTCCTTAAACACTCACTGTTTGTTTATTAATTTCCTCTTGTATGCTCTTTTTCCTCCTCCTTTCCTTTTACAGAACTATCTTTGTTTTTAATGGCCTCTACGTGAGCCACTTTTTCTTCAGTCTGTGTTCTGTGATGCTACCTTCCAAGGTTCCTATGTTCATCAGCTTTTTATCTTAAGAGAACTGCAACTTTACTATACATATATCACAATAATTTCTGCTGGACCAATGGTGGGGGATACCACTAAAAATCATGAATGTCGAAGGAAGAACAGGAGACAGAAGAAGATTTCCAGTGCTGTAATATTGGCTTGTGATAGTATTCAACCTGGTTCACAAATGGTTGTCAGAAAAATCAAGGCAAGCAGCTGAAAAAATGTGCAGTTTACAAATATACTTACTGTGTCCATTCTTAGCTATGTCGTTTGCAATATATGGTTGAAATAGGTTAATATTGGTCCCAGCAACAGATGTCGCTGGTTCGCCATTGGACTCCTGTGTTTGTCCATTGCTTTTCTCCAGATTTTTTGATTTATCCAGGATGTTAACATTAGAATTATTTAATTTCTCATCCACTCCTGCAATTGGTGGGAACGGTGTGCCACTGCGAATGTCATTTTTACCATTCCTTATTGCTGTCACCAATTTGCGAATGTTGTCTCCATATTCTCCACATGACACCTCAATTACTGTGAACAAAAGTAGTTATTGAAGATTACATGTATACTGATGTTAAACACACCATGTTATTAACAAACTTATGGATCTCAGTCAATTGAAATAACATATTTACAAGCTTATATTCACTTAAAACAAAATACTTAAATTTAAATGAATAATATTCAAGTTATGCAATGTAGTTATTTTTTGTATTAAATTACTCAGCACACAATAATAAAAGAAGTTTGATAACATATAATATAATGTACAAAGTAACTTTTTCCACAAAAAAACTTTACAGTTGGATCATATGTAAATGTCACCACTCAAGATAATTCAGTAATTTAGTAGAAAATTACATCTTTTGGAAGTGACTGTTTAAAATCCATATTTTACAAAATTCTGTACAAAAATATGCTATTTCACAAAACAATCTGTGTCCAACATTTTCCTCATTTTTTAAAAGTTATTGTTCTCCTTAAGTTTTTGTGAATACATAATTTTTCATTATAATTTCAGAAAGGTGTAGTGTCAATAATGTATTAATAATCATGAAATGTTATTTTTCTGCACAAAGGTCAGTGTGGGTCCAAAGCAGTTAGTTACCAGTGGCTAATTGCAGCACAAGTGAGAGTTTGTTGAAGTGAATAAATAGAGAAAATTTATCCATATATTACTGTTGTATCTTTTTTATTTTTAAAAGTTAACCAATGGTAATTGTTAAAGAATTCAGAATTATGCAAAAAAGTAATGAAACCAGGATATCTGAAGAAAATATACATGAACAACAATGGACATTGTCATGTGGAGAGGAGGAAAGTTTGACACTAAATACTATCTGGAACATTCAATTTTCTATTACCAGTATCATTACAAGTACAACAAGGGTTTCTGATGATAGCCCTGTTGCTGCACAGTGGGGAACCCATATAGCAAAGCCATATTAGTTAAACTCCACAGAACAGCAACATCTGGCAGCAGCACTAGAACCCTGACACATGTGGAAAGTCACATCTTGACCCCAATGGGTACCAACTCATCATACAAATGCATCTTGCAAATGTGGGCTCTATAACAAGACTGCCACAGTGTGGGCACCAGCTGTTGCTTGTCAATAGTCACCAGCATCAGCCACCTTAAGGTGTTAAGGAATTGTCTCAGTGAAATACTCTGGAATTTACACAACTTGAACCAGTCGTACACCACAGAAACAGAATATTTAGTAGAGATAAGTGGTAAGACGGAGCAGTTTTTAACTATAACGCTAACTGTGGTCAAAATATCACATCATTTTAATAGGATGAGTAAGTAACAGTATTTGGTTGTATCTCAAGACAGAACAATGAAATCAACAAATAAAAAATTGAACAGCACACCAAGTTAATCAATTATGGCTTTGACTTACATGATGTTGTTGACAAATACTGAACAAATGTAAAAATTTCATTTTCATCTAAACTGAACTTACTGAATGATGCTGGGTTGTGGTAGCTGGGACATGCAAGACCAAGATTTGCGAGAAAAGGCACCAGTTCCTGGGTGGAACCCTGGTAAACACACTGACCCTCAGCCAATGTATACAGATGGTCAAACATTTCAAAGAGCCGAGCACTCGGCTGATGGATTGTGCATACTATGGTCCGTCCACCACGAGCTAGTGATTTTAGAAGGGATATACACTGGAAGCATGATGAACTGTCCAGACCACTGAAACAGAAGGCATTTATACTTAGAGTAGGAATCATCTTGCAGCAACTTAATGAAATTATTTACTTACTTCAAAACTTAATCTTTACTACACAAATTCAGTATACCAACTTGTCCCACTCTCTTGGTGGTATGTGAAACCAGGAAGGAGCAACTGTTTGTGGTATCATCAAGTACCTGCACTAATCCAGATCATCCCCACATTCCCACTGTCTGGTCACAAAGGACCACTCCTCTCATGACTTGATACCTTCCCTCTCAAACTATGCCACGAGTCTCACTGAGACCTTCACAGACTGGAATTATCCTCTCAATACGGTCCAGAAACAGATCTCCCATGCCTTGTCTCTGCAGACACCTACCACCTCCCACATATCTAATCTGCACACAAAGGAGCATTCCTCTCATGACTGAGGACCACACCTCCTCTATGTGGTTAGTAGCAATTTGTCCTTTCCATATTGTTGTTGTTCCTTCCTGGACTTTCCTTTAAGGTAGGTTTCTATTTACTTTCAAATTAATGGGGATTTCCCACTTATTTCTTTTTGTTAGATGCAGCTTGTTGAAGGTTCTTTATCAGAGAACATAGCGTTCTTTATCAGAGAACATAGCTTCGCTCTGAACACTAGACAGTGCAACAACATTTACATGAAAATTGTTTTGTGTCTTGTGCTGAGTAAATCACAGTTTAGCTGAACCGGAAATTTATCCTCAGCAAAAGAAAACATAAAAGATTAAATGTTCTATTTATCCTGAGCAAAAGAACACTTCTGGATCCTAAGGAATGTTATACACATTGTTTCATGTATGTATGATCTTTAATATCTACTTTTGGTAGTAGTAGTTACTTTTGCTCATCTGAAATTACATAACAAGAATATTTGTGAGATTAAGATACAATATTTGCTTTGCTGTTCTGTCACTGGACACATGCATTTTGGCATATTCAAATACTAGTTAATGATAAAAGGAAGATTAACAAGAATGGAGAAGCCTCACTACATTAGCATATTAAAGTGTGGGAATACATAAACTGACACTTGTTACCTTACTTGATTGGTTGCACATAAGCTGTAGAGGAGTATTTTTGTATATGGGCACTTGATTTACCACATCTCTCCATGTGCTGCTTCTTCTTGTGGATTTGGTCAAATACAAGTTTACATTCATAAAATTATGAATCATTGTTTAGTGTCAGTGAAAATGTTGCTTCATGAAGTTGTTCAACATTGCACTGTAACAACTCTTGCCTCATGGATTTTCTCGAAGTAATTTATTACCATTGTATTGTTATAATTTTCAAAGGATAACTTCATTTTAAGCAGAAATTACAGTACTTTGGTGTTGCTCTCCTAACAAAAATATCACACTAGAAAGTAGTACCTATGTTTTTAGTGTATTGTACCTTGTTGGTTCATCAAAGAACATGATGGGTGGGTTGTTGACCAGCTCTAGGGCAATAGACAACCTCTTCTTCTGGCCACCAGACAGGTTACTTGTCATTGTCCGCCTATGTTCATGCAGACCCAGGAGCTCCAGGATTTCTTGGATCTATAGAAACACACATGAAACTACTATTTGACTTTTGTATGAAAACAGTGAGCTATTAATGTGTCAACACATTCCTAGGAATAGTTCTTGTTTCAATAAAACTCCTATGACCTCAAATGACATACACATAAAAACAAAATAAATAACAACATAAAATATGTTATAGTCTATGTTTACTTTCTGTTAAAATAAGTTTTCACGCAGTCTGAATGACCTAATTGCCAAATTCCACAGCATTTTACTATATAGAATTATATTCTGGGGTAATGTGCCATCTAGTTGAATCATTTTCGTAACTTAGAAAAAGAAAAAATGCAACCAGCTCGATTAACAGAGTCTTGCAAATCTCTCTTTGAAAAGCTGTCATTCCCTCAATTTTCCTGTATGTATTTACTAAAAATTTTAAGTATGTTAGAAAGAATTAAAAAGACACAATAAAAATATGTAATACCCATGAGTAAGATACGAGGCAAAAGAAAAAGTTATTTATTTAGCCAATAAGGACATCGTCTTGTAAAACTTCCACTACAAACAGTGTGATACAAATTTAAAGTAGCCTTCCACTGAATAAGATAAAAATAACTTCATCATTCTCACTTTTTGTAAATTTCTAAGGGCATTCTTGCTAGATCCCTGCTTCTATTCTGTAGGAGAATTATCAGAACATGTGAAATACAAGGGACTTGAAATAAGACAGTGCACCTGCTACAAGCCCTTTTTACAAATAAAGCAAAACATTCATTTATTTGCTGAAATATAACTGTTTCTGTACTTTATGTAACAGTGTATGTATGTACGTGTGCACACATTTATTCACAATATTCATACTGTTTCCCAAAACCTGGAAAATTTTTTTGGGTGAATAAAAACTAATGTAATTTCATTTATGTTTGCAAAACCTTATAATGAAGCAGGCTTAATGGCTTTATTATCAACAGCCACAATTGCAACAACTGAGATTTCAAAACTCTTCATGTAACTAATATAGTATACTAGCTGTAACCTTGACTGCACTAACATGTCAGTAGTTTTGGTATGACGAGTGATGGCGAGTAAGCAGGCTATTGTTTGTGCAATAATGTCAGCTGCTCTCATGTGTCTGCCTGTTCAGGTAAGCATAGATCATGATGTGTGCCCTCACCCAACTGCCCCAATGCACAACACAGTGGCACATGCAGTGTCACTGCTAAGTGGTGTGTGTGTGTGTGTGTGTGTGTGTGTGTGTGTGTGTGTGTGTGTGTGTAGGGACATAGGCCTCTACACATTATACAACACGTACATTATGCAACAGATTTAATAATTTTTTATCGTGGTTTGTGTTCGCTGATGTTAAAAAAAGATGTTCTATTCTTTACTTGACCCTCTTAGGGGTTGCTTTTTTTTTCTTTTTATTGTAGCCTATGTTCTTTCGCAGGCTTCAGGCTATCTCCACACCAGATTTCATCAAAATTCATTCAGCGGTTTAGTCATGAAACCTTAAGAGAGAGAGTTACTTTTGTACTTGTAATATTAGTATGGAAATGTGGATAATATTAACTTTTAATTATATTTCTTGTGTTTAGAAATGACTTTAATTAAAAACACTTTTTTTAAGCATATAGCTTGATCTGACCACATTACTAAACGCTTCAAAGCAGCTACTTTAAAATACAACAGCAAACAAGTTGCAGGGAGAGCATTACTCACCACATCCCGTTTCTCATCACTCTTCATATCATTACCAAGTTTCAGGCCTGTTGCTACATTCATGGCTTCTTCAACTGATAAGTTTGCGTGTAGTTGATTGTCCTGCATGATATAGCAAGAAAGCTTTCGGAAACTGCTCAGATTTCGTTCCTCACCATTTATGGTGATTGAACCTTTCATCCCAGAAGTCCTGCAAAATGAGTTCCATGTATAAACATTTAAAGCATTTTAGATATGCATCCTAACATCCTTACTTTCATTATCCCCAAAACAGTCCCCTTTAGTTAGTTTAATAATATGACAATGTGTCTAAATTATTACTTCCATTCATGTATAATAGTAAGCTGACCCTACTTAATAAATTTTATTTTATTGTATTTTATATGGATATCATGAGCACAGTGCTGAGAAATTTTGTACCCTTTCATACTCATAGAAGTCTAAGACTTTTTCAAAAATGCCTAACTTCATTTTGAAACCCTGAAATTAAAAGTGGCTTCCACATTATTCCTTATTCAGTGGCATAAGGAAGTCATGATAATCAGATTTCATTACGTATTAAAGATGTGTGTTTGATTTTCAAATGGATTTTGTCAAAGACATTTGGGTGTGGTCATTATCATAGAAGAGACCCACAGATTTTTCGCTGAATCAGTTTCAGGTAACTCTGGGAGCTACGTATAAGTGCTAGAATATGATGTGTAAGGGTTTTATGAATATTGTAAACTAATTGTGGTTCATTTTCAAAAGTCAAACGGCCAGGTACCAGCCATTGTATAACATGCTTCAAGTTTATATAAACTGTATATGTAAATGAATAGGCACATCCGAAAGCAGTTTACAAGTTAGCAGATAGCTGCTAATGGCTAAATATATTAGGGCACTGGGCACTGCATTCATACTCATTCCTCTGTAGAATAGAATTACAAGAGGGCACCAGGGACATGAAAGTCTCTTGCTACATCCAGACAGTCCCATCTATTTTATGTTGACGCAGGTATCATAAAACACTGTATTCTTATTAGTGTATTGACAAACAAAAAATTACTTTTTACATGCTTTTGTATGCATCCTAATCACTCCCATATGAGACATATGATGATGGCTGCAGAACTGTCATGCACAGTTTTATTTGAATACTGCTTCTTTATATTTACCCAATGTGGTTTCATAACAGCTGTGTTGAAACTTTTTTTTCAAAGATTCTCGTTCAAGTTCTATGAGCAGCTCTCAGGGAGGGAAGGAAGATTAGGGTTTTGACAGCCTTTCAACAATGAGATCATTAGAGATGGAGCACAAGTTCAGAATGATTCAAGGATGGGGAAGGAAATTGGCCATGCCCATCAAAGGAACCATCCCAGCATTCATCAGGAGCGATTTAGGGAAATCATGGGAAACCAAAATCTGGAGGGTCAGCTGCAGATTGGAACTGTTGTCCTCTCTACACCACATCGCTTGGTCTGAGTAGCTGTGTTACATTTTGGTATGGGCTGTACAAATCTACTATGATCCCAACAGCATGTATCTTGAATGTTTCATTCAGTGTCTGATGTCATGCCTAACTGCTAAGTACTCTAAATTCTCGATCAGTACTCTAGAATTGATCACATTGAGTTTTGGATGTACCTAGAAGGTTAATGAATGAAATCTACACTATGGATGTGACAGATCCATGTAGCCCAAGTAATGTCAATATGGAATGTCACTACCCTGTAAAACACGTATTGCAGTAGCATTAATGATGGTGTCAGTGACTTCCATAGGAGTAAATGTCATTATTGTTTCAAATCCAGTCTCTGCACAACATGGCTTTCAGGAAAGAGTAGAACTAGCACCAACTCATTGTTTGAAACATGTTTAACGGGATTTAGCTCACGAGATCAAATCGCTATACCCCCTCCGCCCCAAGGTGTGGTCCAATAATGATCACCAGGGCCCAGGTTGGAAATTTTGGAAGGTGTAAGAAATATAGCCTGCACAGAAATCAACACTATGTATTACTGTATGCATTGTCACTCTGAGAGTATGTCCACACGCCACTGATTTGGCACAAACCTTTACACAACTGTTGAATCAATACTGAGATATTAGTACAATATTGTCGGCAGTTAATTATTTTAATTTAAATTTTTATTCGGATTTGCACGGTGTATACAATACGAATCCATTCAGAAGCACACTGGAATGAGTGTCAGCCCTCGGCGAGTAGCAAGACTACATACATAGAGGGACCAACTTTGATTGAATGCTCAGAAGGGCATGCCAGGCTGCAGAACAAAGCCACTCGCTTGACCAACTTCCCTATTGAGTTGCCACCACTGGACTCTGGGCATCCCACAAGCAACAAAGACATGGTATAAGATTAGATTCAGGTTAGACAACCCAATACCCCCTTGCAAAACTCAGCCAGCCTTTATGTAAATGCTGTGTGACAATAGAAAGATATATGAAAATAACAAACTGGTGACACATATTTATTTTTCAGTTATAAAGTAAAGTTTGTGGTGTGGTAACTCACACTGAGTAGCATGCTTTGAATGTAATTTTATCAATCCTCAACAAAAACTGTGAAAAATGGGTCTTTTCCGGCAGTGGATTGGGTAAGACTCCAGTTTCATAACAGACAGGAGAGTGAATTTTTGCCACCCTGTCAAGAACAAGTAAGCAAACACAGGTTATTTTTAAGGTTCATTTTATCTACCACTCTTCTTGCTAGTCTTCTTCACTCATATTTTCAAATCAAAATTTAAATTTAGTTTACCAATTTGATTGAATGGACATTTTAGATGATCATGTTGTTAATTTTTAGTTACTTTCAAGTTCTTAGTGTTTGTTTTAGTTTTAGGTACACCAAGATAAAGTCACATTTCCTTCAGCACTAAGATTCCAACAGTTCACATTACAAATGTCACTAGAAAGAAGAACAAAAAACAGACTCTGTGACAAGTTGCACAGTGAACAGCTTAGACTTGTGTGAAGCTTTAGTATTGGCTAATTTGCCATGGAATGTGCTAAAGGACCCTATTTTAATGGCTTCCAACAGAGTATCATTTTCTCTGTTAAGACATGTACCCGTGATTCATCTTCTTCAACTCCTTAAACAGGATGAGGGGCTGTTTTCCTGGTGCTGTCAAATCTAATTTCCCCAACATGACATTAGCTATAAATTTGCCACAACAGGCAGTATTCTCATTAACTGAAAGCCACATATAGTGGTCACTAAAGTCTGCTTTAATATTAGCAGTAGCCTTTCGATACAACTGTTTCAAATAATTTTGTCATGGTGTCAACTCATCTGGTATACTCTGGTCAATGGAAAACCACGCCAATGGTGACATCAGGGAATCTATCAAACGGTGTAGTGTTTGCTGGGTAGTCCCACATTCACAATTGCTCTGTACACAGTCACAGAGAGTGCATTGTGGTACAGCGAATATGCTTACCAGACTCTCTGCAGTGGAGGGCCATAGGAATAATGGAAGCATGTCCATCGCAAACTGATGTAGCCTGGTGGCTTAATTTGAATCGTTCTGTTGTTTCTCGGATGTGGTGACAGTTTATAGAGAACGAAACTATATCATGGCCTACCACATGTGACATCAGAAAGAGAGAACATAAGGGCACGATGGTGCTGCCTTAGTACTATGCAGCAACTGGCATCTGTCTTCACAGCATCCACTGGACGTGTTGTATCAATGCAAATGGTATAGAGAGGGCTTTGAAAGAGTGGCCTTTATTGTCGGAGACCTGCTGTATTTGTGTCTCTGACACATTTTCACAAAAGGGAACGTCTAGAGTGGAGTTGTCAACAGCCACCTGGACAGTCGAACAGTGGGCCAATGTTCTTTTCACAGATGAGTCCCAATCTGATCTGGAGAGTGGTTCTCAACAGATTTGCATCTGAAGGGAATGTGGAACATGATTTCGAGACTAACATTGTGCAAAAGACTGATATCGAGGAGGATCATTAATGATGTGGGCAGGGATAATCTTGATCACCCGAACGTCTCTCCATGGAATTGTACAGGTGAGTCAGAAAAATGTAAGTGCTGACAGGTATTGGCGCAAGGTCTTGGAGCCTCATGTACAGTTGCTGTGAGGCAGTGCAGATACAGAAAACCTCAAGGAGGGGGCACTAAAGATATCTTCTTGAGCTACCTTTAATTTTACCACAATAAACAATAATCCAGTCACAAGCAAAGTTTAAGAAAGTTCTATTTAAATTGATTATACACATATACATGACAATGCCATCTTATGATATAAAAAAGGTACGACTGTGGTCCTCTTTCTTAAATGATGAATTCCATGTGCCTATTCTTCCTGGCAAATTGGTTAATTACGTTGTCAATAGGACAATCAATGTCAGGGTGAGTGTTCAACAGAGCTAAGCCATTAAGTCGATCCTCCTCCATCGTCGACCTCAGCCATGTGTTAGTTATCTATGTGCCAGACAGAAGTGTATAAAATAAGGTGACGCAGGCGCGCATGCTACACAGGAAAGTACAACTACTCGATAATTTGACTCAATTGAGTCGACTGGCAAAAGAAATGAACGAATAGCATTCAGGCTGAATGGTGGGAGTGGTGCGGGTGGCAATTCAGGAGGCCTCGCAAGAGTGGGGGAGGGGGGGCAGATGCCCCTCCCCCCATATGTATACGCCACTGCTGTGAGATGCTGTGCGCCCACTCTTCGTACTGATGGACGATACTGCTCGACCTCACAGAGCACGAACGGTTGATGTTTTCTTGGAAATGGAAGATACTGCACGCATGGTGTGGCCTGCTCGTTCTCCCGATTTGAATCTCATAGAGCATGTCTGGGATGCACTAGGGAGGCGAGTTCATCATGTCAGCATCCACCAATCACTCTCCAAGACTTGCGAGAGGCTCCGCAGGAAAAATAGGTGTTACTGCCTCATCATGACATTGATGACGTTATTCACAGCATGCTCCGTCGTTGCCAGGCCTGTATTGCTGCCAGAGGTGGTCACACTCCATAGTGACCACATTAACCAGTTGTCGGAATGTGTGTGCAAATCTGTTAAGCTGGAAGAAACGACAAACATTTTCGTCTACTGTTGTGCATGTTGCAGCTGTTTACATTCTGTATTCTTTACACTGTTTCTACTTTGCTATCACCTGTTTATACTGTTCTGTGGCAACATAAGCGCAATCTTGCAAAATTTCTGTTTGTTGCTTTAATTTTGGACACCAGTGCGTAAAGAAAATATCGAGCGAATTTACCGGGATAATTCTAAATCACTTCAGGAAGTAAATCGACGGTCACATTGTTGACAAACGTATTCTACAATGTTGACAGTTCTCCATTACACTAGCGACAGGCAGAATTCTCAGCCAATGTGTTCCTTGAACTGGTGGGGAATCTTGCGCTTCAAAGCCGCGCTGGCGCCGGCTGCCACCGCTTTGACTGGGAGCAAAAATACCTGGTATAGGCCAGTGAGTTTTATTTGTATTTCTGTAACGATGACCTCCATCTACGTCATTACCCTACAACTCACACTTAAGTGCCTGAGAAGAGGGCTCTTCCAACCACCTTCAGACTATTTCTCCACCGTTCCACTCTGAAACGCAGCATGGGAAAAATGAACACACACATATTTCTGTATGAGCTCCAGTTTCTTTTATTTTATTATGATAACCATCCCTCTCTATGCAGGATGGCAACAATAAAATATTTTCACGTTCAGACGAGAAAGTTGGTGACTTGAGATTTCGTGAAAATATGTCGCGCAGCGAAACACGCCTTTGTCTTATTGATTGCCTTTCCAATTCCTTTATCATATCTGTGACACTCTCTCCCCTGTTTCACGATACAAAACGAGCTGCCCTTCTGAGAATTTTTTTCAATGATCTCTGCCAGTCTTATCTGGTAAGGATCCCATACAGCAAGGCAATACTCTAGCAGAGGACGAACAAGCGTAACGTAGGCAGTCTCTGTAGTAGACCGTTGCGTCTCCTAAGAGTTGTACCAAAAAAACGTAGTCTATGTTTTGCCTTCCCCACAACGCACTGGCCTTTTATACCTTAAAATACTACCGCCATCTGTACGTATGTATATCGCTGACCTCGCGACTTTCGTCACCTCACTGTATTATACTAAAACAGTGCATCGCTCACTTCTTAAAATTAATGCTTGCCTTCAACTAATAATGAGAAACGTTGTGCCGGCCGAAGTGGCCGTGCGGTTAAAGGCGCTGCAGTCTGGAACCGCAAGACCGCTACGGTCGCAGGTTCGAATCCTGCCTCGGGCATGGATGTTTGTGACGTCCTTAGGTTAGTTAGGTTTAACTAGTTCTAAGTTCTAGGGGACTAATAACCTCAGCAGTTGAGTCCCATAGTGCTCAGAGCCATTTGAACCATTGAGAAACGTTGTAATAGTCTGCTCCACTTCGCATAACCCGTAAAGATAATGTTCATAGCTTTTATTCCACATGTCACGTGTCAAGCCTGAACACAGCAAACACGTGTGTAAGCGGTCTAAATGTAGGTCTGCTGCCCACGGGCAGCGCGTTGATCGTGATAAAATATAAGTGTGTCTAGTTGTGGTTTCCATTCCGAAAACTGGTTTCATGCAGCTCTACACATTAGCGTAGCACGTTCAAGATTTCTCCTCTTTGCATAGCTGGAGTTTTTACCTCTCACACTTCCCCCAACTACAAAATTGGTGATCCCTCGATAGCACAGGATGTGCACTCCGAATCGATCCCTTCTTTTAGTCAAGTCGTGCCATATTTCTATTTTCTGCTCAGTTTGGTCCAGTACCTCCTCCTTAGTTATTCGACCTATCCATCTAGTCTTCAGCATTCTTCTTTAGCACCGCATTTCAAAAGCTTCTATTCTCTTCTTGTGTGAACAGTTTATAATCCACGTTTCACTTCCGTACAGGGCTACACTCCATACATACATTCACTTAGAGAAGTACTAATGGAAAAGTTTAAGTTCGATGTTAATAAATCTATTTTCGCTCTCAGAAAAAGCCTTTCTTGCTATTGGCAGTTAGTTTTTTAAATGCATTCTATTTCGCCCATCGTCAGTTACTTTGCTGCCCAAATAGCAGAAACTTATCTACTCACAGTATCTCATTTTCTAAACCATGGGGTGGTATCCAAAAGCTCTCGAGATTTGAATTTATGCACAAATGGTTTAGAACTTTAGACTAAGAGCGTAGGCGTCCACAAGAGGGGGTACTTCCCCCCCCCCCCCCCCATCTCTCCTTCTTCCGGAATCTGGGGTACACAGTTTCTATTCATTACAGAAATCTCATCCACTTCTCGACGGATTTTCTGTGACTCCGCTACACCCTTCGCGTAGCCAGATGTAGCATTATGTGACTTGCAGCGAGACAGTACTGTGGCGTTAGCAGTTGGCGGACAACTTAAATTGGACTGACCACATAAATAAAGTTGTGGGGAAGGCAAAACATAGGTATAAAAGGCCAGTGCATTGGTGGAGCTGTCATTTGTATTCAAGTCCAACTCAATTATGGCCGCACGACGGGAATGGAACACTCCACTTCGGAAATCGTTAGGGAATTCCATATTCCGAGATCCACAGTGTCAACAGTGTGCCGAGGATACCAAGCTTCAGGCATTATCTGTCACCGTGGACAAAGCTGCGGCCCTCGGCCTTCACTTAACGACCGAGAGCAGTGGCTTTTGTGTAGAGCTGTCAGTGCTAACAAACAAGCGACACTGAGTGAACTAACCGCGAAAATCAAGGTGGAACGTACGATGAACGTATTCGCTATGACAATGCGGCGAAATTTGGTGTTAATGGGCTATGGCAGTAGGCGATCGACGCGAATGCCCTTGGTAACAGCACGACATCGCCTGCAGCGTCTCTCTTGGGCTCGTGACCATATCGGTTGGACCCTAGGTGGCTAGAAAACAAGAGCTGATGGTAGGGTTCGAGTGCGGAGCAGACTACACGAAGCTATGGACCCAAGTTGTCAACAAGGCACTGTGCAAGCTAAGCTGGTGGTGGCCCCATAATGGTGAGGGATGTGTTTTACATGGAATGAATTGGGTCTTCTAGTCCAACTGAACCGATCATTTACTGAAAATGGTCATGTTCCGCTACTGGGTGACAGACCGTAGCCATGCATGGACTTCATGTATCCAAACAACGATGGAATTTTTATGGATGAGATTGCGCCAAGTCACTGGGCCACAGTTGCTCGCGATTTGTTTGAAGATCATTCTGGACAATTCGAACAAATGATGTGGTCACACACAATGCCCAATATGAATCCCACCGAACATTTATGGGACATGATAGAGGGGTTACAAAATCCTGCACCGGCAACACTTTCGCAATTACGGCCAGCTGTATAGGCAGCATGGCTCAGTATTTCTGCAGGGGTTCTTCCAACGACTTGTTGAGTCAATGCCACATGGAGTTGCTGCACTATGGCGGGTAAAAAGAAGGTCCGATACGATATTAAGGGGTATCCCATGACTTTTGTCATATCAGTGAATGCGTAGCACTACAATTAACGTAATATCTACACAATTCCAATGTTATTGTGTGAAAGTGTAACACAGAACGTTTGAAATTTGGAAATTTGTGGTAAGGTCTTATGGGACCAAACTGCTGAGGTCATCGGTCCCTAAGCTTACACACTACTTAATCTAACTTAAACTAACTTACGCTAAGGACGACACGCGCGCCCATGCCCGAGGGAGGACTCGAATCTACGACGGGGGAAGCCGCGCGGACCGTGACAAGACGCCCAGAGCGCTCGCCTACCCCGCGTGGCAGATCGTTTGAAACACAGCTCTTTCTCTGATAAGTTTTCACATGTTTTTCTGAGTAGTCAAATGCTGCACAAGACTTCAACATTATAATCAAAACCTCTTTGGTAAAAACACTACAATAAAAAAATTCTGTTTATTCTAACTGACTTCAACAAACCGCCTGCCGACGAATTCGATCCATCAACTGATCGCAATGTTGGTTTCTATCTATCATGCGAGGACTATCGGTTAGCATGCTACAGTATGCGCTGCCTAATATGTTCCAAAATGTCGCGCGTAGAAACGGGATTTTTCCGGTACTCATACCTGGGGTTCTATTGATAACAGAAAGGTAGGATCCAGTATTTTGGATAGCTCCTGGGGTAAGGATCATTTGTATACCAAACAGAAGGATCGTCTGTTGTAACTACACTACAGTATGGGGTCAAAGTTTGAATATTACACACACTTCCTCCAGCTTAGACAAATGATGCAAATTAGTTGGTTATTTTTGCATTGCGTGTCGTCTATGGTGCGCGTTAGGGGGCTTATTGAGGCAACATGTAGTTCCCGGGAGGATCCCGAGAAAACCCGAAAAACTTGGTTTTTGGGAACCAAAACTGAGCCGCGGATTCCAAGACCGTTACGCACAGCAAATGGTTGAAATCATTAAGTTATATTCCGAAGATCTGGACATCGAAAAACCTTGAAAATCTTCTTGATATCTTCTATCCGTTTCCGAGATACAGATGTTCACTCTGCTTTCACACGTTAAATAAGCTCGTTATTATTCGGCGTGAAGCGAAAACGTAGTATAGAAAGTGACGTAAACTGGTAAATATGCTGTAAACTATAAAGTGTCTGCCTTATCATCAGAAGGGTTCTGGGAACTCCATGCTGTAGTACGGAAGCACATGTAAAATTCTTGTGCACGTAAAATTCGGTCTAAGAGATAAAATTTGTTTTGTATTATTCTAGTTTGACGTAAGTAAACTACCAAATCTTACTGACCCACATAATTCTTTTGATATGAGTGACATGCCCTAGAAGAGCGGAGTGGCCGGGCGGTTTGAGGCACCTCGTCACGGATTGCGCGGCCCCTTCCGCCGGAGATTCGAGTCCTCCCTCGGGCATGGCCGTGTGTGTTGTTCTTAGCATAAGTTAGTTTAAGTAGTGTGTAAGTCTAGGGACCGATGACCTCAGCAGGTTGGTCCCTTAGGAACACACACATTTGAACATTTGACGCGCCCTGCTATAGCAGGCGAAAGAGGGGAACCATGGAAAAATGGTCCTATAAGGCGAATGTGTTCCTGTTTTAAAAGAGTCTGGCTGAAAAGTGGGGTACCAGCTGCTCATTCTGCATTCCTCAGCACCTTTAAAAATTCTCCCATAAATTTGCGCATGTGAACATATTCGCGCTTTTTTATGCTGAGAGAAGTGGACAATAGTATGGAGAAACAGACGGAAAAGTAATAAATGCTGGTAGATAGTGGGTGGTGAATGTGGTATAGAAAGAGCGAAGGGGACAATTGGCAGTGTGAGAGAAAGAGAAGGACAAGGTGGCGTTGGAACATAGTTGGCAGTGAAAGAACAGTGCTAGGAAAATAGTGAAGGAGACAGTGCCAGTGGGAGAGGAACAAAGAGAAGGAGAACGTGGGAGCGGATGAGAGCCAGTGATAATGAGAGACAGAGTTGATAACAAAGACAACGATGGGAAGGGAGATAGTGCAGTGAGAAGAGACAGCAGAAGTGGGAAGGAATAAATGAGGTGATACTAAGAGGGAGCAAGACGCTGACTGTGGCAAAGAGAGGAAGCAGTAATGGTAGGACATAACAAAGGAGACTGTGGCTGTGAGACAGGTGACAGTGACATTTAGAGAGACACAAAGAGATAATGACAATGAGTTGCGCTGAAAGAGTGAGTAGACGTGTATGAGCGGTGTATACGGCGATGGACTAGTGGATGTGAGTAAATTACTTGTGCGAGTGTGAAGTGAGTTGCATGTTACATAGAGCGCGAATATGTTCGCATACCAAAAGTTTTGGGAGAAATTTTAATGGTGCTGAGGAGGGTAGAATGAGACAGCTGGTACACCACTTTTCAGTGATAGTGTTTTGAAACAGGAACGTATTAGCCTTTTTGTGCTCCGATAAGAGCATTTTCCGCAGGTCGTATCTATGGTCTAAGCGGCAGCAGAAGACAGAGCGGTGAGTACTGACTTGTAGCCGGTGAGGATGTTGAGGAGCGTGCTCTTGCCGGCGCCGGATGGGCCCATGATGGCCGTCAGCTCGCCCGAGCGCAGCCTGCCGCTCACCGACCGTAGGATCGTCTTCTCCTCTGCAACAAAAACGACCACTTCCCGTCACAAGATGTCTCACTGCCGCGAGTAATAACAATACGACAGGGATCTTCAACATTCACGACGTTTGCCAGATCGGGACCTGGTCATAATTTTTTAATTATCATAAAAAAAATCCAAAAGGAAAAAAGAACTGTAAACCTGGCCAGGGTGCCAACATAGTAGCGTTTACGCCCGAGATGGGAAGGGAGGTAGCAACAGCGTACACTCCAGCACTCTTACACGTTAAGTGTTCACATGCTACACGTGTATATGCCAATTCACTTCATACAACAAAAATTAAACATCCACTGGCGCTTTTATTTGGCAATACCTTTCGCACACTACCACTGTGTGTGGCAATACCTATGCTCGGAGTCGATAAAAATATCTGAGCCCCTATTCAATATTCCGTAAGTACTCCACAAATCCAGCTCATGGATTTCGTCAATGAAATGTGATGAATTTGATGACTGCGATCTGTTCCGGGTCTCTGGTCTCAAAATTGATTTGTGGTGTCAGGTTTTGTAACTATGTGCGGGGTGTAAAAATTGATAAATCGAAACGTGTCTTCATGGCTCAGTATTAATATTGTCTGGAACTCTCATAAGTCGCTCGTGACAGACATCGTACATGTTTTTACACAGTTGTTAGCCTACACTGGATTGTCTTTATAAACATTAAAAGTATTTGCAAGTCTACCTGATCCACCACAACATCAACCCATTCTCAAGTGATGCTTCGTGCCTATCCAAAATGTATTTTAAGACATCCCTCTCCTCATCAGTTTAAAGGATTTCATGTCACAAAGACGAAGTATAAAACGTAGTTAATAATAGAATTAAGCTGCCAGAGGGCTAACTCTATTTTCAATTACATCAGTATTAATTTAAACGTTTTTCTGTTGCATATCAAATTTGACTGAATGTACATTAATTTTATAGCAGCCATACTTGAGTCCACTACTACACCTTCAAATCTGTCTGACAACTTACCAGAGCAAAATTAGCAAATTTTCTTACGAAATTTAAAAAGATTGAGAATTTATGTGTAAAATGTTCCGTCTTTAAAGGAATTTTTGTGCTGATTCCACGTGTAATATTTCCGAAGTTACACAGGATTTAATATTCTGATTTATATTTTTGTAATATTAATTCAGCTGATGCATTAGGATTACAGTTGTGTGTGTAAAAAATCATCTTTCCTCTTCCAGCCCCTGCCGAGTAAATGTAATTTTTTGAAAAGTCTTTTATTTAAATGTGAATATTACACAAATGTTTTGTTGTTACATATGTGATACAATTTTGGAATTAGCCAAATGAGTTTGTTCCCCACGAAATCTATTGCTTTGTCTTTAGTTGCTATAAATCCCCGATTCATTGTAGCAAAACATGGGTTAACGTTTTAAAGCGGTTTGAACATTCGAAAAATCGTTTTCTCACAGCAAATCCTAAAATACAATTTTGGAAGGACTGTATGGTTCCTACGGAATAAGCAGGTAATGTGCAATATATACTGTAGTTATTAATGGCTGGCTCTAAGCACTATGGGACTTAACGTCTGAGGTCATCAGTCCCCTAGACTTAGAACTACTTAAACCTAACTAACCTAAGGACATCACACACATCCATGCCCGAGGCAGGATTCGAACCTGCGACCGTAGCAGCAGCCCGGTTTCGGACTGAAGCGCCTAGAACCGCCCGGCCACAGCGGCCGGCAGTTGTTGTTACTAGTGTATTTTATGTATGAGAAGAAAAATGGAATTCTCTTGATATACATTTTTGGCTACGTTCAAAGAGGTTGTTGTTAGGTGTCCTGATCGACATTTCTTCGACAACTAGTTATGAAATTATATCACAACTGCGGCTACATTTATTCATAGTGTAATGTGCCTCAATAAACCACTGGCTTCTTTAATTATGACCATTATTTTCATAAAAAAGCTAACATGGTATTCCTTTCTGAAAATATGAACATGGATAGTTTCTTCCGGTACATTTTATAAGCAAATAACAAAGACAGACCAAATGTTTCTCAGAATTTCCTTGCTAGCCATGAAATCCTGTTCTGTGACATTTTCGTGAAGTTGGTATTTCTTTGTATTGTTCATAATATCGCACCTGCCTATAGTTTGGGTCACAAGCGAAGGCGGTCGGATTAAGGCTCGTTCTGCGCATCAGCGCCGCGCATTCTCTGACAGCCAATGAACGTTCAGTAGCGTTCTAAGAGCTCTGGTGTGAATATCGTACCCAGTGCAAGCGTTAAACGTGATCGCGGCGACTTAGTGAATTTTTATTCCATTTGTTGCGGGCTGTCATGGCTGATGTTGGTAAGCGAGAAATTCTGCACAAGCAAGTAGGAGACGTAATTTGCAGGATACATGCGTACATGAAGCGTCAAGCTGGTAACTGAAGGAGGTGTGTGTGTGTGTGTGTGTGTGTGTGTGTGTGTGTGAAGGAGGAAGGCCGGGGAGGGGGTGGGGAAGGATAACAATTGTAGAGAAAGGCCGAGACTTCAGTACAGTAGGCAGGTACAAATGAATGTAGGCTGCAGTAGTAACTCGGAGATGAAACGGCAGCCTTCGGCCTAAAGATCACAACAATGTTAAAAAGACTCTAAATTAATCAAAATATCCACGGGTGTGCTGCCGGTCTATAGTGTCCAACGGGCACAATATTTCAGCGATCATACATGTCGCCATCATCAGGTGAACTGACGGACTGAGCTCCTGTGAACGTGCCGGCACGGAGATCCGTACGCAATGGCTGCTCAGAGGGTTCCCTCTGAGCAGCCATTAGTTGACAGTGGTGAAAGGTTACTGCGGAGATGGGCACGGGCGAATAGACAAGCAACTGTTGAGCAATTGACGGCCCTGATGAACCAAGGGACAACAACAGAGTCTCCTCAACGACTGTCCAGGGAACGTCGCAGATTAAGGGCCTTCGCAGCTGGCGCCTGGTTCAAGCACTATGCTGACTGCTGGGCGACGAAGACTGGAATCCAATACCGCAACTAGAAGTCCACTGAGCCGTGACAGGTGGCCTTTACAAATGAATCAATTTTAGGCCGGTATTACACTATCAAATTTCTTTTTCAAAGTTGATATGTCAAATATTTATGTCAAAGAAGTTTGATGGTGTAATAGGGCACTTTGTCAAATCTCGTCTGTCGTCAAATAAATTTGATCAAATCTAGGGCCTCGCTGTAGATTTGATCATAAAAGTCACTTGTCTTCTGTTCACTGCAATGTGACTGTTACCACGTGGAGCGCTAGCATCGCTGCAGCGTTCTGTCATCTCTAGTGTGTTTATAAACATGGCCGGTAGATACAATTGGTTTGTACCGTCAACTACAAAATTAAGAGAGATGTATGAAGCTGATGAGGCGCTTTACAATGTGAAGCACCCTGAATACAAAAAGAGATTAAGAAGATTGGAGAGCTACAAGAATATTGCGGAGGTCATTAGCCGTGAGATACGGTTTTCGGACACAAAATTAAATTTGTTTATAAAATAAAAATAGTCCTTAATACACATAAAGTGTATTGAACATTTATTTACCTTCAGACATTGGTCCTTTAGTGCTTTGTAAATTGCTGCACACCTTTCAGGTATTATTTTCGTTAATGTGCACTGTGGTATTCGAGTGCTGTACTCTAGAGTAACTCTCTCCTGTGGCAATGAATCGGAGTGTTCCAGTGAGCCTGTCTTCTGCAGATATAGCTGTTCTCAAGTGAGTATTGTGCTTTGTGATATGAGGATACACTTCACTGAGCACATACTGAAATGTGTGCTCATCCATTCTTAAGTAATTAATGCACGACCTGACGTACTCCACTACAAGCTCACGAACCAAGTTTTGTTGAATGCTTTTATCGTCTCGTCGTAAAACCCACGGCTTCACCCAGGTACGTTTCCTTTTTTCCTCCGCTTCTCTTCCACGTGTGCACACAGTGCAATTGTGGTACATGCAACTGCTGCGGTTAATAACAAGTTGTTGTTGTCAGCCATCTTGAACTTTGACGAAAAATATGATGACAGTGTAATACCCCTTTTTAGCGACACGTCAAAGATCTTTATCAAATAAATTTGACGAATATTTCATCATATCTTTGATCAAATCTTTCACAAAGAAATTTGATAGTGTAATACCGGCCTTATTTATGCTCCATCGGATAGATGGCCGTTGGCGTCTACGCCATGATGCGTCTGAAAGCAAAGGGTTCAGGCCAGAGGAGAGAGCGTTGTGGTCTGGGGAATGTTTTCGTGCTATTCCCTGGGTGATCTCGTCATTCCGGAAGGCACAACTGATCAAGACAAGTAGGTCTCTATCCTTGGGGACCGTGTCCACCTCTACACGCAGTTTGTTTTTTTCTGGCACGACGGCATTATCAGCAGTACTATGCAACGTGTCACACTACTCGCAGTGCATGTGCGTGGTTCGAAGAGCTCTAGAATGAGTTTACCGTACTCCCCTGGCCAAGTCCCGACATTTAAACCCAACCGAGGGCCTATATGACCACCTCGATAGTGCTGCACGCGCAGTGGATCATGAGCCACGAAATCTACCGCAGTTGGCCGCGGCAACGGAGTCGGCAAGAATCCACATCCCAGTCGGTACCTTCCAGAACTTCACTGGCTCTCGTCCGCAGCAGCGGTCTGCACTGTAAAAGATGGTTATTCAGGTTTTGACTGGTGGTCACTTTAATGTGAATGGACAATGTATTTTATTTGCAGTCTGTTCGAGACAGGATAAATCTACATTTATGAACTGCGTCCCACAGCGAAATGCACGGCAGAAGGTACTTCCCATTGTGTCACATGAATAGGCCCATTCCTGTTCCATTCGAGTATGGAGCATGGAATACCTGCTTAAATACTTCGGTGTGCGCTATAATTAGTCTTCGTGGCTGCTACTGAAGCGATGCGTGGTGGACGGTAGTGCTTTCCGAAATTCTTCATTTAATATTGCTTCTTGAAATTTTGCTATTAGTCTATTACAGGATAGTTGGCGACTTTTTTCAAGCGTCTCTCAACTCAGGTTCCACAGCATTCCCGTTAGTCAAATAAACCTCTGGCCATTCGTTTTGTCCTTATTTGCACACGTTCAGCATCCCCTGTCAGGGCTATTAGGTATAAAACGCACACACTTGAACAATATTGTGCAATGGTTCGCCGACCGATGTGGCCGAGCGGTTCTAGGCGCTTCAGTCTGGAACCGCGCGACTGCTACGGTCGCAGGTTCGAATCCTGCGTCGGGCATGGACGTGTGTGATGTCCTTAGGTTAGTGAGGTATAAGTAGTTCTCAGTTCTGGGGGACTGATGACCTCAGATGTTAAGTCCCATTGTGCTCAGAGCCATTTGAACCATTTTTGCAATGGTTCGCACGAATGTTATGTATGCAGCCTTCATTGTGGATTTGACGGCATTTTCCCTGTATCCTATCAACAAACCGAAGTCTGCCACTTGCGGCTATGTGATCATTGCTGAGTTGTGGGTCGAGTTACCCATAAGTCTGATGTACGATAAATGAAGAGAGCCTCATGAAAGTACTTTATACCTGCTTTTATCAAGGACCAGCAACAGCACCCAACTGTGGCAAACGGTCAGAGACAACTCCCAACGAGGCGTCTTTCGGCTGGGCACATAATAGGCAGGCACGCCTTGACCGACACACCGCAGATTGCAGCGTGACGTCACACCAGCCGGGGGGGGGGCCTATCACATCTGGGTCGCCGAGGCGCTGAGACTCTATGGATGCTGCGTTGCCGCGCGGTGGCTTCTGACAAGTTTGGCACAGTGCTGGGTGTGAAGCTTTCGCACACCGCTCATACCGTGCAACCAGCACACATCTTACAAGTCTTGCAGTACACACTAAGAGCTACAGTGGTTACTCAGATTCTATTAACATATTTTCTTTTTTATCACGGGAGCTATCGGCGTTTCATACACTGCAGTGTCATTAATAACAGATTCCTCTGGGATATTTATGTCACATCGTCTTGATTTATCGCCCCAGTGGTTTTACCTTGACACTAGTACAGTAATAGTCCAGCTAAACAGTGTGCGCAAAACTGAAAGCTCGTAGAACGAAAATGAAAATTATACATTGCAAGAAACTGAATACTGACTTGTGCACTGTTCAAAGGATCCGGACACCCTATGCACTGCGTAATTGACTACTAGCTGTCACGAAAGATGGACCCTTCAGTATGAAAGGAGGCAGGGAGTACTGTATTGTCAGAGAAGCAGGAAAGAAGTAACAGCAGTGGAGTCGGTCAGAAGAGCCCAATAATATCAAACGTGGACTAGACACTGATGTCAACTGAGTAACAAATCCGAGAGAGCCATTCTATCCCTTCTAAAGCGGTCCAGTTCGTCTGCTGGTGACGTGACTGTGATGTGGATATGCGAAACAGCAACCACTGCTAAGCCAAGACAGATGGGCCACATTTATTTATTTATTTTGCGTATGGCAATACAGCGACAATATTTTATATAAGTACAACAATATGTATAAAACAAAACAATGTGTAAATAGTACACGTGTAAAAAAAAACAAGCAATAGCACAAAAGGATAAAGTACAAACCCTCAAGACAAAATAACTACACGTTAAAAGCTTGGGAAGCCTGACTAGAAACTCATTCATATATTTAAAGCTCAATATCTAGATTACACAGCCAATCCAAAGCAGAGGGTTTCACATATATAACCTCAGAGACAGGTCCGGCGTATCTTCTTAAGGGGCATTCCACAATAATATGGCGGACGTTCTGTTCTGGTGCTCCACAGTCACAGGCTGGTGAGTCGCATAGACCCCACTTGTACTTATATGCATTGCATCTTGCATGGACCGTTCTGATACGGTTTAATTTAGTCCAGGTACATCTCTTCAGATCAAAGCGCGGTAATTCCAGAGTAGGATCTTGGATACCTAGTTTATTAATTCCAGAATCATTCCAAAAGTGCCGCCATTGCTCCTTGATGTCAGGTTGATGTTATTATGCATTAACCCATATAGGCTTCCGTGACTTCAAGCGGGTCGATGGTATTTCGTTCAAAACATCATGGATTGGTAGATTCTGTGATTAATCTGAGTCATGAATTTTTGACCACTCTCTCGCTGCTGCTTCTTGGCTTCTCAATTGTGGAGGTGGGATATTGCTTAGAGTATGCAGCCAAGGGACTGGGGTGGATTTAATAGTACCCGTTTTTATCCTCAACACTCGTTCAACTGGACGTCGATTTTCTTAGTATGAGTGCTCGAATGCCAGACAGCAGAGCAATATTCGGCAACAGGATATACCAGGGCTATTGCGGCAGTACGTAAGGTGGATGCTTGAGCTCCCCAAGTCGAGCCAGCCAATTTTCTCAGGATGTTGTTGCGACTCTTTAGCTTTTGGCTTACGTTTTCTAGATGTTTTTTGTAAGTCAGGGAGCGGTCTAGTGTTATGCCAAGGTATTTGGGGTTGAAGTTGTGTTTGACTCTTTGTTCACAGAAGTTCACATTCAGTTCCTGGTGGGCCATTTTATTGTTCAAGTGGAAAGCACACACCTCAGTCTTGGTTGGATTAGGGCAGAGTCGCCATTTTTTATAATAGGAATTCAAGGACTCCAGATCTTCTGTGAGTACGTTCGCTCCTTCCCCAAGTGTTTTAGTTTGTACAACTAGTGCCAAATCATCGGCGTAGCAAAATTTCCTGTTGACTGTATTTGGCAAGTCGCTAATATACAAATTAAAAAGGGTTGGAACCAACACATCCTTGAGGAAGGCCATTTTTTTATTTTATACGATCTGCTGGTGTTGTGGCCGATGCTCACTTTGAAAGACCTGTTCGTCAGCATGTTGTTCATTAAGGTAGATGGGCCACATATACCGACGGACTCGAAATCAGCAGAAGAAATCACTCGTGAGTCTACGACCGCTACGGTCGCAGGTTCGAATCCTGCCTCTGGATGTGTGTAATGTCCTTAGGTTAGTTAGATTTAAGTAGTTCTAAGTTCTAGGGGACTGATGACCTCAGCAGTTAAGTCCCATAATGCTCAGAGCCATTTGAACCGTTTTGAACTCGTGAGTCCCAAAGTGCTACCACTACTCCACCACAATGTACATGTGGAAAAGTTTATATTGGAACAACAAAAAGAAGCATAAATACACGGTTAAAAGAACACAGAAGTCTTTGCCGATTAGGAAAAACAGATAAATCGGCTGTAGCAGAACACGCTTTTCAGTCAGGAAATCATCAAGTGAGGTTTTCCGACACAAAAATTTTATCTACAACGACGAACTATTACCCACGGCTTTGTAGAGAAGCAATTGAAATATATAAACATAGGGATAATTTTAATCGGAAAGAAGAGACCATGAAACTTAGTGATATTTGGACAGTAGCACTACAGAATTGCTAGACAGTTTTATCCGTGACGAGATTACGATCGATAGTTAAGTTTTATCTCTGACAAAGATTATCTCTGCATATCACGTGTAACTCTTGGTCACGCCCACTTTCTACGATATATAAGTCGCTCTCAGACGTCCGACCCGTCAGTCAGCAAGACTCACCGGAGGAGAAACACCCCTCTGAAGATGTCCAGCGCAGCTCTGGACGAAACGTTAGGAGCTGAAGAGTTTCATGGACCACGACCTTACATCCCGGAAGGTTCACCAGCTTCTCGTAAGACACACAGTTTTGTACTCAGTGCTAAGCTACACTTGAGGTGGTGTAGACAACGACGCCACGGGATAGTGGATAAGTGGGTACGATTGATTTGGAGCGACGAACCAAGCTCTACACAGCGGCAATCCGATGGAAGAGTTTGGATTTGGCGAATGCGAGGAGAACGTTACCTGTCATCACGTGTAGTGCCAACAATGAATTACGGAGGTGGGGGTGTTACGGTATGGGGTGTTTATAGTCGTTAGAGCGGCGCTTCACAAAACACTAAATTCGGAAGGAAATGAATACAGTTTACGACATTGTGTCCTGCGTACAATAGAGGAACAGTTCGGGGATTATAACTGATTGTATCAGCATGACAAGCACTCTGTCATAGAGCGGCTTGTGTGAGGCAATGGTTTGTGGACAATAATATTCCTGAAATAGAGCGGCCTGCTCAGAATGCCGATCTGGACGCAATGGAACGCCTGATTCAGAACGTCGATTTCTCTCCAGATCCCAGGGTCCACCATCACTACCTTCTCTGGTTTCGGGTCTTGAGGAAGAAAGGGCTGCCATTCCTCCACTGATATTCAGATACCTCATTGAAGGTCTCCCCTGCATAACTGAAGTAGTCATAAAGACAACGGGTTGCGACACCCCATATTAACGTCCACTAATAGATGTCTGGATACTTTTGATCATGCAGCGTACTCGTTTTCATAGAAATCCTTATTGTCTGTCCAGTTATTAGTACGAAAGCATCTTGTACAGCGTGCGAGAAAGCTACTTTCACAAACTACGAGCGATGTTGTGGAATACAGAAATGAAGTACAGCTCTTGGGAAGACGAATTTTTCGTGACACCTGAAGATTTGTACCATATCCGGACATGAGCTCGAATTTCCTGCTTCTTACGAGCAGTCGCCTTAACTACTATGCTATCCGAACACGCCTCCAGAGATCTCGCTCAAACTTTCATTGTCGCTAATGTCTCCACCCCTCCCTGTTGGAAAGAGAATCTGCCACAAAGTTTCAGTTTCACTACATGTTCATTACATTATAAGTTCAATATTTCTAAATGGTTTTCATGTCATTTCAGGATATTTTATCGTCATTAATTTCATCCTTATCGAGCCATTCATTCCATCCCACTGCATTAAATCCATTCGTTGGAAACACGTCCCACTTAAAATCCGTACAGCCAGGCGCACTACGCTAACCACTACTAGAACATTTTTACATATTTTATTTTTATTATCATTAAAATCATAGCCATCTGTGGAACGTTAAACATAGGTATGACGGTATATTATTTGGGGATGGGGGGGGGGGGGGGGGGGAGGGACGAGACGAAGTAGAAACTGACTTCTTCCCCAGAATCGAACTCTGAATTGCGCCTGGGTGCAGCTGTGTGGTTCCTACACGATGGATGCCGTCTCACTTTAATAACATCATTCTGGTTGGTTGGTTGATTGACTTGAGAGAGGGGACCAAATAGCGAGGTCATCGGTCCCATCGGATTGGGAAGAATGAGGAAGGAAGTCGGCTGTGCCCTTTCAAAGGAACCATCTCGGCATTTGCCTGAAGCGATTTAGGAAAGTCACGAAAAACCTAAGTCAGGATGGCCGGGCGTGGGTTTGAACCGTCGTCCTCCCGAATACGAGTCCAGTGTGTTAACCACTGCGTCACGTCGCTCGGTAACTTCATTCTGAATGCAACGTTTAGTGAGGGGTGTAACGGAAGAGGAGGCATTCTTAAGTTTGAAACTTCTGAACTATTCTCTGTGGGACCACGTCAAGAATTTGTTGTATACTAAACAGTGTACGATCTCAAAGGTCGCATTTCAGTAGCTTTCGACACTGGTACCCAAATACCCTCTGTTTATTCGTCCTCCCGAATACGAGTCCAGTGTGCTAACCACTGCGTCACGTCGCTCGGTAACTTCATTCTGAATGCAACGTTTAGTGAGAGGTGTAACGGAAGAGGAGGCATTCTTAAGTTTGAAACTTCTGAACTATTCTCTGTGGGACCACGTGAAGAATTTGTTGTATACTAAACAGTGTACGATCTCAAAGGTCGCATTTCAGTAGCTTTCGACACTGGTACCCAAATACCCTCTGTTTTAGATCTCTGTTTTGTGATAGAATGCTGAAGAACTAAGAACGTAATGTCTGCCACTATTTATTTTCTTCTACCGCGTTAACATCTAGTTCTCTACAGGAAACGCAAATTTTGGCCGATCCTTACTTTCTTATTTAAGACAGTTTATTTTCGTCTGCTTTATCGTCTCGCGAAGTGTATACGTGCAAAGCCTGCGAAAAAATTAAAATGAGTCAAATTTGTTCGAATTTGGTGCAGTTCCAAACCACAGAAATTATGTGGATTTCACTGCCGATAACGTTCGACACCATTCAAAACAAAAAAACCAACATTCGGTCTATCATCCGCCAATCCTGATGTAACGGTCATTATAAGCAGGAAATTAAAAAGTTTCGGGTTCGTTTAAGTGTCGAAATAACGTGTCGACAGGCAATGGCACAGTGTTATAGACTCAAAAACACATCATCCACACAACAAAACACAACATCAATCTGTAGTCCGCAAAACGGCTGCTAATATCTACGAAAGTTGTTCAATAAGTTCAAATGGTTCAAATGGCTCTGAGCACTATGGGACTTAACATCTGAGGTCATCAGTCCCCTAGAACTTAGCACTACTTAAACCTAAATAACCTAAGTACCTCACAGAGATCCACGCCCGAGGCAGGATTCGAACCTGCGACCGTAGCAGTCGCGCGGTTCCGGACTGAAGCGCCTAGAACCGCTCGGCCACCATCGCCGGCGTTCAATAAGTAGTGCAACACATTTTTTCTCGGGCAGTTTCGATTGAGAGAATGCGGTATTTGTTGTGGGACATCGTGGAATATTCTCGCTTCAGCCCCTATACTTTCTTGAAGTTCCGATAGGTGCCGACGCTATACGTTGCCTTCTAAATGGCGTCTGTAACGGAGGTGCTTTACAAGCAGAGAGCTGTCAATACGTTTCTTGTAGCGAAAAACCAGAGCTTCGTATATATTAATAGGCGCTTCTAAGATGTCTAAGGAGACCCGGCAGTGAACAAAAACACGATGAGCAGTTGGGCGAGACGTTTGTCATCATCGCAACAAGGTCGCGCAAACCTGACGGATCTCCCGGATGCCGGCAGTCGCAGAGACCCGAAAGAAACTGAACAAGCGAGTACATCGTGTTGGTCGTCACAAAAATGCAAACCAACTTCTCCTTCTCTATGACGACGCAAGGTCTCAACAACTCTGCGCACCCGAGGATCTAACAAAACTTCATTGGATTGTTCTTCTTCATATATCCTACAGCCCGGATCTCGCACCTTCTGACTTTCATCTGTCTGATCCAATGAAGGATGCAATCCATAGGAAGCTGTAAGTGGATGATGGGGAGGTTATTCATGCAGCAAGACGTTGGCTCCGATGTCGACCAGTGGAGTGCTACCATAGAGTTTTGTAGCCAGAAGAGTGGGGAATAATATGGTGTCTTGGATTCCTGAATAAAACCAACCCGTTTTCAGATAAACATGTGTTGTTTTACTTACTGAACGCCCATCGTATATGCAGAGTCGGATGCAGATCGGAAATAAATTTACTTTACAAAAAGCGAGGAAAAATTCCGTTTCTGTTACTGACGGATAATGTTGCAACAACTGAGGAGGTGACGGCTCTAACGTTCTGCAGCATAAAACACACAGGTCAATAGCTGTGTGTTTACCGTGTACGCCAAAGTAAAAGTTTGACGTATATACCGAATGTAGCTGGACTGTAGGCATCGTCGCATTAACGAAACGAAATGATGCTGGGAAGTCCACTGAATTCAGACACACGCGGAAGAACGCACGTTCCAGAACACGTTTTCGCGTGTCCTCCATCGGGAGCGGGTAACAGGGTTCACGAAAGCACTGCGGCCGCGTATTCAGGGAACTGGGGGTCAGTTACGTGTTACCTGTCACGTCAAGGTCTAGGCAGGCGCCGCCTTCGTGGAGAACAATCAATGTCTTTATCATGTACATGGTACTCCACACGTGCCAGATAGCTTTGCGACTACTGCGGAAAGTTTAGCGATTAGCTGGCCTTATTACTTCTAAAGCCGCGACTGACGTTAGCTTGGTAGGAGGAAAGCTAGGCACCATACGTAAGACATTAGTGACGGAACAACATCTCCGAATGGCCTCAGACGGGAAAAGGAATAGGTCATAGCATTTTTAGGAATCATTCTAATTTCTCCCTTAAATTATTTAGAAAAAATAATCATTAAAAAAATAAACAACGTAAATTTGTCTTAAAACTTATATTTACTAACGTTTTAGAATATATTTACTTGTATGTGCCTCCGCCTTATCTGCGCTGAAACGTTTAAGTGGGGCACTGTATATTTTATGGAGTGGTACAACTGAAATTCCCAAACTGAGGTTTTCCGTATTTCTTACGCAATCTATAACATGAAAAATCGCAAAAAGAATGGCGTTGGTTGCATCGCAATACGTCAATTACATCCCTAAAAATTGCAATATGAAATTGACGCTTGAAACTAACTAAACGCGCCACTATTGCACATCCCGAGATGCAAGCGTGATCTCCACATACACGATATGATCAAAAGTATCCGGACACCCCCAAAAATATGTCTTTCATATTAGGTGCATTGTGCAGCCACCTACTGCCAGGTACTCCATATCAGCGACCTCAGTAGCCATTAGACATCGTGAGAGAGCAGAATGAGGCGCTCCGCGGAACTCATGGACTTCGAACGTGGTCAGGTGGTTGGGTGTCACTTGTGTCATATGTCTGTAAGCGAGGTTTCCACACTCCTAAACATCCCTAGGTCTACTGTTTCCGATGTGATAGTGAAGTGGAAACATGAAGGGACGCGCACAACATAAAAGCGTACAGGCCGAGCTCGTCTGTTGGCTGACAGAGACTGCCGACAGTTGAAGAGGGTCATAATCTGTAATAGGCAGACCTCTATCCACACCATCAAACAGGAATTCTAAACTGCATCAGGACCCACGGCAAATACTATGACAGTTAGGCGGGAGGTGAGAAAACTTGGATTTTATGGCCAAGCGGCTGCTCATAAGCCACACATCACGCCGGTAAATGCCAAACGACGTCTCGCTTGGTGTAAGGAGCGTAAAGCATTGGGCGATTGAACAGTGGAAAGACGTTGTGTGGAATGACGAATCACGGTACACAATGTGGCGATCCGATGGCACGGTGTGGGTATGGCGAATGTCCGGTGAACGTCATCTGCCAGCGAATGCCAGATAAAGAAGCAGCTATCGATTATCAGTCCAATATAAAAAGAGCGGTAATGTGTCGCAGTATCAATCCTCCACCATTCGATCCCACTCCACCCCGAAGGAAAAAAAAAAAAAAAAAAAACGAGATTCGCCTACCCATCAACAAGATTTGCTGGCGACGGCACCCGAAAACTTTAGCGGGAATCCTGTGAGCTGCATTAGCATCATGGATATATCCCAATGGTCCTCTACGGCGGAACGAATTAAGTGATTGAATAAATGTTCGTACAACTCTTTTGACTTTAATGCATTCTGTGACCACAATGATGCGTCGTATGACCCGAAATGCAGTTTTGCTGTCTGAAGAGCCAGCATTTCTCCATTCATAGCTTTCCGAGTAAGCCGTTACTGCAACTCACTTCCGTGCGGTTAAAAGGCCGTTCTATGCAAATCGACGGAAGCGTCTGGACTTCAGTGCTACCACCCTACCCCGTACATATTACCAAAGAAATCATTGTTCTTCGCGTACCTTTGGGGCCACAAGCCGAAAATGTACCGTTTGTTAAAATTTGCTCAGGTTACTAATCATAAGAAGTTACACTTGGATCCTCCCTGAGAAAGACAAATTATTTGTCCACTGTAGGTCGTGTGCCAACGACCTTGCCGCAATGGTGACATCGGTTTCCGTCAGATCATCAAAGTTAAGCTCTGTTGGGCTTGGCTACCATCTGGATGAGTGGCCATACGGGTTGCCGAGCACTGTTGGCAAGCTGGTTTCATTCACCCCTATGTGGCCAGTTGAGAAGCTACTCGAGTGAGAAGCAGCGGTTTGCGTAAAGAAAACTGACAATGGCCGGTAGAGTGGTGTGTTAACTACATGTCCATCCCTATCCGCATCCAGTGACGCCTACCGGCTGAAGACGACACGGCGACCGGTCGTACAGTTGGGCCTTCTAAGGCCTGTCCAGACAGAGTTCAGAGGTTATGTATTAGCTGATCAGTATAAGACTTTGTAAATATTCGTGTGCTGGTTGTAACAAGAAGTATCAATATTCGTCCATATCGGTCGCTTATCATTAACTGTTAGTATGTAGGACGGTGGTTCCCAATCTGGGGGTCATTATTCTGAGCGGTAAAACAAGGGGTTTTATTGTGACTCGGCCACTGGACTAAATTATTTTTAATATATAACTATTTCGTAAGACTATAATAATCACGTAACTAATGAGGAGGTATTGAACAGAATTGGGGAGAAGATAAATTTGTGGCACAACTTGACTAGAAGAAGGTTGGTAGGTCATGTTCTAAGGGATCACCAATTTAGTATTGGAGGACAGCGTGGAGGGTAAAAATCGTAGATGGAGACCAAGAGATGAATACACTAAGCAGATTCAGAAGGATGTATGTTGCAGTAGGTATTGGGAGATGATGAAGCTTGCACAGTATAGAGTAGCATGGAGAGCTACATCAAAACCAGTCTCTGGACTGAAGAATTACATTTTTATTTCAAATGCTAGTAATAATGCGCGAAACAATGGGGTGGAGGTTACAACTAGTGAAACGAATGTATGCAGAACCTTCAACACATAGTCCACACACACACACACACACACACACACACACACACACACACACACTTCATACCACGCATCTTTGACAGTAAAATCGAAACATATATATGCTTAGACATCTGAGAATGCCTTTTCCGAGGTTTAGGTAGTTCCCGTAACTGACCAGAAATTGCTACATTATTTACTTCGCAACAATAAATGAACTGAAAAGGCAACAGAAGTACATAATGGCCACTATAATGCAGTAGGGATTCATAGTATTGTTATTGTTTTTATTATTATTATTATTATTATTATTATTATTATTGACAGTGGTCAGACACAGAGCAATGGAAATCTGAATACTTTCAGTTTCTACCAGTTCATAAGTAAGGATTCACTTACACACAGTATGTATAGCGCATATATTTTAACTTGGTTGAATTTAAATAGGGGTGCAGAGTGTGTATGAAGCAAGTGTCGGTACAGAGAGAAGTGATGCAGAGGGGGAGGAAGAGGAGATTAGTGTTTAACGTCCCATCGACGACCACGTCTTTAGAGATAGAGCAAAAGCCCGGACTGTGGAAGGGTGGAAAAGAAAATCGTCCGTGCCCTTTCAAAGGAACTATCCTGGAATTTGCCTGATGCGATTTAAGGAAATCATGAAAACCTAAACCAGGATGGCCGGACGTCTGGTTCAACTGTCGTCCTCCCAAATGCGAGTCCAATGTGCTAACCACTGCGCCGCCTCACTCGGTGAAGTGTCTACCCTCATTGTATATAGTTAGCTTTCTTTTCTGAGGAGGAGTTGTAGGTAGGACTCGTAATCCACTGAGAATTTATATTTTGTTGACGAACTACAGTTTCCAATATTGAAATTTATTTCTGAAAAGCAACTTAACTGTAGCTGGTACAGATTGACTACCTAAAGCGACGTATGAAAATTTATGCTGGACTGGGACTCGAACCTCAATTCAACGTCGGCCGCGGTGGTCTAGCGGTTCTGGCGCTGCAGTCCGGAACCGCGGGACTGCTACGGTCGCAGGTTCGAATCCTGCCTCGGGCATGGGTGTGTGTGATGTCCTTAGGTTAGTTAGGTTTAAGTAGTTCTAAGTTCTAGGGGACTTATGACCTAAGATGTTGAGTCCCATAGTGCTCAGAGCCATTTGAACCATTTTTGAACCTCAATTCACGACAACCGGCAAATCTTGGTTCGAGTCATGGTACAGCATCCATTTTGATATGTCACTGTAGGTAGTCCATCTACACCTATTACAGTTAATTTTATGTATATAGACTGACGCGAGAGTGAAAATTTCTACCACGGCTGGGAATCGATCCTGGGTCCCCTGCTTAGTAGGCAGGTGCTCTAGCCACTAAGCCACCTTAGCGCAGCAGTTCGCACAACTACATGGATTAGCCTGGCCGGCCTCCCTCCTCGATCCAAATCCTCACTGCTGCCCCAGTCTACTTTAGATTTCCCACTGTGCCAAGGCGGGTTAGTGGCTGGCGCACCTGCCTAATAAGCAGGAGACCCGTGTTCGATTCCCAGCTTTGGTACAAATTTTCACTCGCCGCCTCAATCTATATACATGAAATCATATCTGTATGAGACCAAAACACCTGAAAAAATTAAATATCTTTTAACTTTCGTTATTTTTAAAAATGTAAGTGTTTAAACAAAATTTCTTTACAGTCTTAAGTTTAGTTATGCGCTAATGTTGATGATTGCGGGATGAATAGAGGTAAGGAGGGTACTAACTAATATCTGATTCCGCATTCTCAGAAAGGTTGGGAACCACTGACGTAGGAACAGCGAACTCAGAGGAAACTTCGATGCGTTCCGGAGCGGCTTCCGTGTGCTTACGGCCCCCCTAATCACCGCGTCGTTAGGTGGAAATTGCAGCTTCGCCAGAGAATAACAGGAGACTGGAAAACCAACTCTAGGCGTCCTTCCCATCCGGTTTGTCAACAATCCCCTCAAACGAGCAGCAGTCTCGCCGTACTCCTGAAGGTTATCTTCATCTGTGAGACCAGAAAAGACCAAGAAAAACCCACTGAGTTTTTCACCTAGTGACGTTGACAAAACGGTCACAAATTTATATGAAGCAGAAAGCTGCTTAAGCAAGCACTAGCGCGGTGAGACCCGTGTGAGAGTACACCGTCCAGTCACATTAATGTGACCTCCACCTACGTTCGACATCAATAACCACTCACAGACGGCAGGTGGCAGCACTAGCAGTGGTGGGTATATGCCGGGGGGGGGGGGGGGCGAAAAACCGTACAGCAGTTGTCGTAATGCGGAAACGGTGCGATTTATCTAACGTCCGAAAGAGCATGATTATTGGCTTTCGGGGCAACAGTGAAACCATTTCCGAAACGGCTAAAACTGTAAACTATTCGCATGTCGCCGTTGTTGAAGTATACCGTCTATGACAAAATAGCGCTACCCAAAACCGATGTCGAGGCTACTGTGGTGCACCACGGGCCATAGACGAAAGGGTTGGGGGTTGTGTTGTTTGGGGGGAGAGACCAAACAGTTAGGTCATCGGTGTGTGTGTGTGTGTGTGTGTGTGTGTGTGTGAGTGTGATTTGGGATCTTATGGGCGCCCAACGGCGAGGTTATCAGCGCCCTAACATCGATGAAAACAAACGAATGTGGATAAGAACGAAAACTGTCGTACACGCATGCACACGAAACGACCCCACAATGACTATCGCACAGGCACTCTCCCCATGCATTAAAACCAATGTGGAGGCAAGATAGCTAATCGAGAAATTAAAACGGAGGGAAAACAAAACACAAAAGAGCTAATAGAACAGCACAGGGAATGAGACTGGCTGACCACTTACGAAAAAATTTGAGTGAGTCAGCCACCCCGTTGACACATTAAAAATATCTCCCCAAAATCTTGTTAAAAATGTGGGACAGTTTACAGAACTTGGATTAGGTAAGGACGGGGAAGGAAGTCGGCCGTGCCCTTTCAAAGGAACCATTCCGGCATTTGCCTGCAACGATTTAGGGAAATCACGGAAAACCTAAATCATGATGGCCGGACCCGGGACTGAACCGTCGTCCTCCCGAATGAGAGTCCAGTGTTCTAACCATTGCGCCACCTCGCTCGGTCATAGGCGACAGTGGTGAACGACAGTGTGGAGATGTGTACGAGCGAAAAGACGTTCTACTGTTGAGCAACTGACAGCCCAGGGGGTTGCTACCAACGGTGTCTCCCCAACGGCCGTTCAGTAAACGTTCCGAATGGGCCTTCGCAGCAGGCGCATGGTTTATGCGCCCATGCTGACTGCTGTTCATCAGCGACAAAGGCTGGAATTTGCATGAAACGTCCACTGAGTGACGACAGGTGGCCTTTTCAGATGTATCATGTTTTATGCTCCACCGGACAGCCTGTACGGCGCGTAGCGTCTGAGAGCAAACGCCCTGCAATAATCGTCGCAGCGTTATGGCCTGGAAAATGTTTTCGTGGCATTTCCTGGATGATTTCATCATTCCGGAAGGCACATTGGACCAACACGAGCATATTGCCGTGGGGACCATGCCCACCCCCACAAGCAGTTTGTTTTACCTCGGCACGGTCTAATCCACCAGCAGGACAGTGCTACGTGTCACACAGTTCGCTGCGTACGTGCGTGGTTCGAAGAGCACCAGGATGAGTTTATTGTACTCCACTGGCCACCAGGCTCCACGGATTTAAACACGATCGAGAATCTGTGGGACCACCTAAATCGGGCTGATCACACCATGAATCGTCAACCGAGGAACCAACCGCAGCTGGCCACGACAATGGAGTCGTCACGGCTCTACATCACTTTCGGTATATTCCAGAACTTGACACTCTTCCTGCACGCCTCGCAGTGGTCTGCGCTTCAAAAGGTGGTTATTCAGGCTTTTTGTTTCAAAGTAAGCAACTCTGGTTCTACAAGGGACTGAGATATTACGAATTTTTTTTCTTTCAAGAAGAAAGAAAGAATTCAACAACCTCTATCACATTCCAGAAACATGTCCTGGGATCCATGCCTGATTTAGACAACAAGAGTGGAAGGTGTGTAGGACTAACTGAGAAGATGAACATGGTAGCACGCTACTTGTCTGTGTAGCACGCAGCACCCCCCCCCCCCCACCCCCCACGTGTCGTGAACACTCATGTAATACACTACTAGATACTCGTTCTGAGGACCATGTGCTAGGAAATATGAATGGCAGTGAGCATCACAATATGGGCAAACCATCATCCAGATTGGTCCAAGCTGCTCTAGTAGAAACTGAGAGTAAGTGAAAATCATATTCCGTATAGCTAATACAGTACTTTGAAACTGCAGGAACGTTAATTGTAATAAACATGTCCATTACATATATATGTCATTCAACATCGACTGCTCGATCAAGAACTCTTTCATAACTTTTCTCTACATTATTACTTGCGGAGACACGCATTAGTGATGTACCTGCTGGTTTCCTGTCATCAGTCTACCTTCTTTTACGTCGTCTTCGTCGTCGTCTCTGTCTTTACGTATCTCTTGAAATCAGTCAAAGAACATCCTTAGTTCATCTTCCATCTGGCTGTATGTCTCGCCACATTCATTCATTTAATTTACGTTGCAGTCGCCGGCCGAAGTGGCCGAGCGGTTCTTGGCACTACAGTCTGGCACCGCGCGACCGTTACGATCGCAGGTTCGAATCCTGCCTCGGGCATGGATGTGTGTGATGTCCTTAGGTTAGTTAGGTTTAAGTAGTTCTAAGTTCTAGGGGACTGATGACCTCAGCAGTTAAGTCCCATAGAGCTCAGAGCCATTTGAACCATTTTTTTACATTGCAGTCTTAATTACGTCTTCCCCTCCAGCCCTTCCCCCGGTCCATTTATTTGTTTTTCAGGTAATTACCAACAAACGTATTTCCATATATATGGTCCCTGTTCTTTCGGACATTTCCGAAAGAACTGACACCACATAAGGCCAGGACGGCCAATGATCTCTTCAGTGCGGATGCACACCCGACTCGAATTCTTGCGGGAATCGGCGAAATGCCGCGAATAACGAGAATAATGGGTAAGGGGCATAACGTTAGTAGTGTGTGGAAAAGTTGAGAACTTGGGTCTGACGGGAGGCGTGCAAGTGTAGTCCGTACAGGTGTACGGGTGGCTTAGTGGTTAGAACATCTGCTTGGCCAATATCTGTGGGGGAAAAAGTTATTAGAAGAAAGCAGTACAATTTGTCTCACTGACTCAATAGTTTTTAATATCTGGCTTCGCGAAGGGGCAATGGTATAAGAAAGGTTGCGAACCACTTCTTTTCTTTTTATTTTATGTCCTTCATCGCACCACTGTAGTCAGTTATACAAACATTTGTACAAGTTTTTGTTATTCAATAATACAAGGCAGTTCAATTATAATTCACTTCATTAATAACCGTGCAGTTAGAATCTCTCTTCTTTTATTTGTGGTTTACTAAAGTGCGACAAGAAACCTGCCAAAACAGACATTTAACATTCAGTTAAGAAACGAAGAATAGTTGTAAACTGGCCACGTTGACAGTTACGTTTTGTGAGACTCAGCATACAACACACAAAAATCATTTGCTACAATACGATGCATCCGTTGACATTTGCTAGGCAGTAATTAAAAGTCCCTTCCTTGCCCATATCGAAATCAATTGACTAATATTTTTTTAAAAAATATTTAAACCCATAACATTTGTATGTGTTCCTTATTATTGATTAACCGTTTCGAGACATAGTACATCAACGAGAAGTGGTGTCTTTCTTAGATTTTTAAAATCTAAAATTTTTATGGTGCTATTACATTTCAGTATAGGTTACCGATATTTTGAAACTAAAAAATTTAAGTTTTCGAAATCAAGCAGTTCGAATATGATTACAGCGGTAGTGTTACATGCCACAATTTCACGAAAGTTCTGCAGAGATAATGCTTGTGTATGGGGTTCTTTAAACAGAGAAACGGATGAAAATGGTTAGAACACAAAGATGACTCACCTATTTCAAATACGTAGTATAAAGTGGTGCATAAATGTTTCTGACTATTATCAATATGCACCGCATGTTAAGGGCATTGATAAGTATTACAACGTCTTTTTTAGTTCGCACATTACAAAAAAATCCTTGATAAGGGCGAAATTCTTGATATGAGCGCATTAAGGTGCCTAAAAATAACAAATTCTGCAAACTTTGAGTCAAGCAACCCCTACAATGTAGGTAATATTGGGCAATAATATTGTGTAATATTCTGAGGTTGCCTCCAGACACTGCGGAAATCTCATGTCAAATCTCGGAGGTGCAAACATGACGGAGATGGCCCCTGTCAGGCTTTGTGCTCGCGAAAGGAACAGAGGAAGCGGAAGTAGAAGAAGGAGTGGTGCCGGCCGCGGTGGTCTCGCGGTTCTCGGCGCGCATTCCGGACCCGTGCGACTGCTACGGCCGCAGGTTCGAATCCTGCCTCGGGCATGGATGTGTGTGATGTCCTTAGGTTGGTTAGGTTTAAGTAGTTCTAAGTTCTAGGGGACTGATGACCACAGCAGTTGAGTCCCATAGTGCTCAGAGCCATTTGAACCATTTTTTTGAAGGAGTGGTGCCAGAAGATAGGAAGATTGACACATGGAAATTTACTAAGTGACCTAAGGATAAGCGAGCTATATGACTATCGGAACTTTCTGAGGATAGATGCTCGCTCATTTAATGTGCTTTTGCAAATGGTTACTCCTCTCATTAAGACAAGGGAAACATGAAATTCCTAAGTTGAATAACACCACAGTCAATAACCCTAATTGTGATGCAAACGTGCCAGCTATTACGGAAAGTTTGAAAAATTGCATAAGTTTGCATACGTGTTTAATGCTGAAATTGTGGTTATATTTGGATTGGAAGGAATGTATAGCTCTTATAATAAGTTGCACTTCCCATAATTAGTATGCAATGAATTTATGCTCTAATTCTAACTTTTATGTTTCCGCACAAATTTCCCGGTATTTCGACAACTGATCGTACTGCTAGGTTTTCTTTTGAAGGTGACTATATTCGTTGCTTTTACACACCATAAGGCGGAAAATCCCTGTAGACTTCTCATAAATCTAAAATTAATGTCCGTTGCGGAGATTTGCACAATTCGGTTCACAGAATGCAACAATTCGCGAAAAATAAACAGTTTGGCATACGGGATATAGTTGACAAAGATATACAATACTATCCAGTGTTTGCGCAATATAAATATATTTTCAGTAGATCCCTCAATATTCCTCTGCTTCTACATCTATACTCCGAAAGCCACCTTGCGGTTTGTGGCAGAGGGTACTTTTAGTACCCGTATCACTTCCCCTTTCTCCTGTTCCAGTCGCGTATGGTTCGCGGAAAGAACGATGCTTGTAATCCTCCGTGTGAACCCTAATTTTATTTTCATAGTCTTTCTGCGAGATATATGTAGGAGGAAGGAATACATTTTTTGATTCTTCTAGAAACATACGCTCTGGAACCTTAACAGTAGACCATACCGCGACACAGCGCCCGCCACCGCAGTTTGCTGAGCATATCCGTTACGCTTTCGCACTTACTAAATGAATCTGTAACAAACGTTCTGCTCTTATTTGGATCTTCTCTATTTCCTCTTTCAATCCTATCCGGTACGGATCCCATACTGACGAGCAATGTCCAAGTATGGGTCGAATAGAGCTTTTGTAAGCTACCTCCTTTCTTCACGCACTACATTTCCCGAGGATTCTACCAATGACTCTCAAAGAGGCATATGCCTTACGCGCGATTAATTTTATGTGGTCGTTCCACTTCAGATCGCACACTGCCAGATGTTAGATGGAAGTTACTGCTTCTAGTGTTTGTTCCACTATTTTGTTATCATACAATACTAGGTCTTTCTGTCCATGTATTCGCAATACGTTACATGTCTCTATGTTGCACCCTCTCTGTATACAATAGCATCATCCGCGAAAAGCCTCGTGGAACTTCCGTCGTTATCTATTAGGCCATTTTGTGAAAAGTACACTTCTTTGGGACTTGCCCGAAGTTACTTTCACGTCTGAAGACTTCTCTCCGTTCAGAATGACATTCTGTGTTCCGTTTGCTAGAAATTGTTCAATCCAGTCACACAGTCGGTCTGATGTACCACAAGTTCGTGTTTTGTTCAGGAGGTGACAGCGCGGAACTTTATCGTATGCCTTTAGGAACTCAAGGAACACGGTATCTATCTGGACGCCTGTACCTACTATTATCTGTGCCTTGTGGATGGATACGGCGAGCTGGTTTTCACACGATCGTTGTTCTCGGAACACATGTTGTTTCCTACTGAGGAGGATCTCTCCAGAAAAGTCATAATACGAGAGCATAAAACAAGTTCCAATATTCTACACCAGACTGACGTCAGAGATATAGGCCTACAGTTCTGTGCGTCTGTTCGACGACCCTTCTCGAAAACGGAATGACCTGTACTTCCTTCCAGTCATCAGTGGAGCGATTTCAGTTGCTTCTTTGTCCCTTGGCTACTTATTTCGATATCTGTCATTTTGTCGCTCGTGCGACGATTTAAAGGAATAACTATCGTGTTATCTTCCTCTGCGTACGATATATTTCACAACTCTCAATTTAAACCATACTGCACAATACGAAAAATATCACATCATGATTGAAAGTATAGGAAGCACTGTAAGTTTACGTCATTCCCGTTTTTCCCATTGCCTCCCTCGCCCTGTAAAGCTATACGCTTATAACTTTTACAGCAAAGCTTCCAAAGCTAAATGAGCGAGGAGTCTTCAAGTGCAGAGGACGCAGAAATGTGGCGCGCGCCAGTGGTCCCCAATTGCCTTTGTTCTCCCGAGGGAAAGCAGGTTGCAGCACGCTAACACAGCTGCCGTGACTCTGCAGTCCCCGTTTCGTTGTAACGGAGCTGCTGGGGTAGCCGTTTCCTGACTCAATGCCCACTTCTTTTACTACACAAAATTATCGGCAGACGGCACCGTTACTGTTGGCCCGCAAACCACCGGTCTCTCACCTCAGCATACAATAAATTAAAAAAAGCGACGGTGTCCATACTACTACTACTACTGCTGCTTCCTTTCTGTATGTTTATATTGGAAATGCAGCATTTCATAATGGTTCTACGACTGCAATGTTTCCATTGGTTTGACGATTATTATACAACAACTTAAAAATAACAAAGCATCAGGAGAAGACAATACAGTTGCTGAATTGTAACAATATTCGAGTGACAATATTATTCCATGTCTAACAGAAATCATTACAGAAAGTGGACAACAAACAGCCTATCATCGGAATGGACATACATCCACTACGCAAAAAAAAGAAAGAAAACTGATCCTAACAATATTAATGAGGAATCTCCCTTTCGCCAGTGACATATAAGGTCCTGTCCGTGGTACTTGTAAAGAGAGCTGAAGGAATACTCAACCCACATCTAGGAGAATATCAAGCAGGATTTAGGAAGGGCGAGTCTTGTGCAGAGCACACTACATCTAACGAACATAACAGAAATGAGAAAAACCACAAACTTAAAATTTGTGATAACTTTTGCAGGTTTTAAAAAGGCGTATGATTCAATTGACAGAAATACAATAATCACACATTACAGAGGAAGTTGAACACAATAAAATAACAGAAATAATTAAACGAACTTTAAGAAACACAACATCGAAAGTAAAATATATGGGGGAGCTGTCGAAACCTTTGAAATAAAAATCAGGAGGAACACAGGGAAGCGGTTTATCAGCTCTACTTTTCAACTGCGCATTACAGAAGGTAGTGAAAGAATGAAGTAACTCCATCAGTGCTAAGGCTGCTCAATTAGGAAGAGGCCGAAATAAAATCATCATAGACTAACTAGTTTTTGCAGATGACATAGCATTAATTACTGACTCACTGGATACTGCCAAAGGACCAAATCACAAAACTACAGAAACAAGCGGACAAAATAGCACTAAAAAAATCTTCTGAAAAAACACACTTCAAGACAAGCATTATTGATGCCCCCCCCCTCCATAATCTTAAAATTAATAACGACACAGTATCTTAAACAAACTGTTTTAAATACCCAGGAGAATGGATAATAAGAAATACAAAACAAAAGATAACACTAGAATACAGAGTACAGAAAATGGAAAGGGCACTCCACATGACAAAAACACACATAAAAAATTATCTGCAACACAAAACTACGAAGAAGGCACTGTCAACCTGTGGTAAGGTCTGAAACATTTTATGTAGAATAAACAATAAAGCTAACGAGATTTGGGGATCATGAAAAACTGTAGAAAGTTGAAACAAGAATTCTAAGGAAAAGTGCTGGTATCCAGAAGTAATAGTAATGTTGAATGCAAATTAAGATCATGGATGAGCTATCTGATATAATGAGGAAAAGAAGACTGCAGTTTTATGGACACATATACCGAATGAGAACAGACTAACAAATGAGATCTACAACTTACTAAACAGCTCTAACACCAAACCCACGTGTTTTACCGAAATTGACAAAGTATCAAAAATACTGGAATCAGAATTGAGGTAATAACTGAATAACTTTTAGAGAATCAACACAAAAGTAAGGATATCAGGAAAGAAAGAGACCTTCAAAAGGAAGAACACATTCGAAGGATGAAGGAAGTCTGGAAGCAACCAACATTAAACACAAAAAAGCAAAACCAAAGTTGTTTTATTGTACCCTATAAAAGGGTTATTCGAATAAATCAATACAACCTGCATTCTGCATCGAAACTGCAGGTTTAGTTTGTAGTAGCAGTGAATAAATATCTGATGTCTCTATTATATCTCACTCTCCTCTATTCTTCTCCTTTCAGTCGCGCTTTCCTTATTCTCTTCTGAAACAGTCGGGCTTTCAACGTCTGTAACTCACATACAAGCATTTCTCCGCACATGATCTTATAAACATGATTTCATTCCTTAAATTAAATCTCAATGATTTGCACAAAGTCTGACAAAAAAGTGAAGCACCCAGAAGACATAGTAGGATATCAATGAATCTCCGTACGCGTGCGCACCATCGGCGGGTATTTACATGAGCACAGTAGCAGTTCTCTGTCACAGGTTGAACGGTCAGCCGAGCGCTTTGCGTCTGATGTTGAATGATCACTACCAAGGATACGGATTGCCTCATACTTGTGTGAGACAGCGTTATCAGCATCTGACAAGAGTTTAAAAGCGGCTTCGTTGTGGGTCTCCATTTGAACAGCTGGTCGAATCGTGAAGTATCTAGTTTTGTGGGGTATTTGGGTGTCATAGTGGCCCCATGTTGGACTGCATGGTGACTTGACGCAGGCATACTCGTCATCAAAGTTCCGAGCCACGAATGCCGATCACAAGAAAGGATCGCCGTGTTGTGCCCTAAGCACATCGTAACCCCTTCACATCTGCGTCTGTCGTCCGAGAACAAGTAGTGGACTTCCTGGAACATTTTGTGTCATCGCGCACCATTGGTCGCAGACTAGCAGCTGACGAACTTGGGAATTACCGTCCCATGCGTAGGCTGCCGTTAACACCAGCAAAATGGTTGCGTTTGGCGTGGTTCCCTGACCGGAAAGCATGAGCTGCTGATAAATGGCGTCGCGCTGTGTTCAGTGATGAATCGCGGTTCTGTACCACCTCGGAAAGCCCATCGTCAGTGATTATTGAGGTGATCTAGAAAGAGGTCACAGTCATCCAGTGTTTTGGAGTGGCACAGCGGTGTTACTCCTAACATCGCCGTGTGTGTAGAGCAATCAGGTATGACTTCAGGTCACCGGTTGTAGTGACTGACGGAACTCTCACGGCACGACTCTATGCCACGGTCATCCTGCGTCCTCATGTGTTACCTCCATGCATTTCTCAACAGGCTACCGCTCGTTCTCTATGAACTGTCTATCTGATGTTGAAGTAGTCCTGTGGTCAGCAAGATACCGAGATCTATCCTGCTATAAATTTTCTTCAACACAGTATTTTCTTCACATCTCACAATTTTCTTCACATCTCACATCACATCAGACATTACTACTATTGGTTCTACCAGTAAGAAGAGTTTTTCTCGGCTAGTTTGACACTACCGTCAGTGGATAACACCTTTGAGCCATGACGTAATGACGTGGCTTGTGACTTCATACATGGTGCAAAACAGAGACAGTTATTTTGTTTCTATATAACTTTCTGGGTGCGACGTAATACTGCAGCTTCTCTTCGAGCGTGGATGGGGTCATGCCGTTTACTACTTATTACTGGAAGCTTGGGAGTTTGTTAGATCGGGTGTTGTTCGTCCATTGTTCTTCCCAGCTTTGTGAGACATGGCGTCCGAGATTTGTACTGAAAGCCAGTTCATTCTGGAGGCTTCCTTAGTTAATGTATCAGCATGATCACTGTCTCCGTGGCTCGGCGTTCAGAGGAATTCCACGGAGGTTTCTGTATGTCGAAGTTGTGTACACGTCATGAATGGCGGACACCAGCGGATCGGTCGGTGAGTAATTTCAAATTGCCTTTATTTATGGCAATTTAAGGTTGTACGTGTAGTGAGAACTTTGTATATTGCTACTAAGACCACCACGCAGATACGAGGTGTGGCTATTGCTCCAAAACATTTTACTTCAAAAATATACGTATTTGGTGATTATCACCTTCAATATACTCCCCTCCTCTATCCGTACAAAGCTCCACGCGAATTTTCCATTGATGGAAACAGTGCTGGAAGCCTTCTGTGAGCGCCTTGATGACGCGCGCCGCTGTTTCTTTCACTGCTTCAACGGACTGAAAACTTGTTCTTTTTAATGCACATTTGACCTTGTGCGATAGGTAAAAGTCACATGGCGCTATGTCAGGCGAATAAGGTGGGAGGTCTTGCACTGGGATGCTGTACGTCCCTAGAAATCTATTAACAGACAATGCGTTATGAGAGGCTGCGTTGTCTTGATGCAGAACCCATGACTTGCTATTTCACAGTTTGTGTCTTTTCTCATGAAGTGCTGCAAGAATCTCTAGGCAATAATGTTGATTGATAGTTCGACCTCGATGAATTTCGAAAAAAAATCCCTTCTAATGCACGGATTGGCACTTGGTTTCTGGATCATAATCGAAAAACCAAGATTCGTCACATGTTATCACTCTTTCCAAAAAATTAGAATCATTTATTCAAAGTTTCGATATAGTCTAAACATTTTCACGGGCTTCTTTCTGTTCGATCGTAAGAATTTTTAGCACCAATTTCGAACAAACTTCTATCATGTTAAATTGGCTGTGTAAATGGAAATGAGCGTACGGCTTTGTGTGCCGGGAGTCCCCCATTCGGGGAAGTTCGGCTGCCGAGGGCAAGTACTTATTGCATTCGACGCCACATTGGGCGACTTGAGAGTCGGAAAAGGAGATAAAATGATGATGACAACACAACACCCAGTCCCAGAGTGGAGAAAATCTCCTGCCACAGCCGGGAATCGAACCCGGGCCCCTTGGCGTAGCATTCCGCCGCGCTGACCGCTACCAGCTAATGGGAGCGGACATTGGCTGTGTAAAATTTGCCTTACACATTCTTTGTCAATTCCTACAGTTTCACCAATCGATCGGGTACCCAAACGATTGTCAAATCGAATCAGATTACCTACTTCTTCGATATTTTCATCCGTTTTTGATGTTGAGGACGTTCCGGGTGCGAGTTATGTTCAACGTCTTCCCTCTCATCTTGGAAATCCTTGAACTACTCAATAACTCGCATACGTGATAAACAGTCTTCACCATACACTTCTTATATTAAAAGATAGGTTTCAGTACCAGCTTTTGCAAGTTTCATGTGAAGCTTCACGACAGTTCGTTGTTCTGTTATCATTTTTCCGGCAAAACGAAATAACAGCTCTTACACAACCGTAGGCCACGGCCACACAAATTTGTTTACAGACACCAGAGATGCCGCATCCGACTGAGAAAGCTTTACGCTTCACAGCTATTGGTCGTTCATCTTTGGTGGATGCGTATTTCCTCTGTGACAGCATCAGTCCTGCTATTTTATAGACACAGCTTGTTCTGGTTACAATGAGAAGGGAACTGTATACTTTTTTTTCCCCAGTAGTAATTTGGACAGATTGCCATACAAACGTTACATATGAAATGACAAGTGGAATAATTTACCCCATCGATCACTTCACCCTTTTTTACACATCGCGTTGATCTAGGTGGGTATAATAAAACAGTTTCGAAAGATCAAGTGGTGCGGATTAGATTTTTAAACATGTCATCCTGGACAAATTTTCCCCCTTCTTCATTTCCGCATCCTCTTCACGAGTTGAGTGATATCTATGAGAAAACTATGCTTTTGGAAGATTCAAAATATTACGAACGTACTGATAACCTCACTTCATCGTGTTGATGAAATTGGAACAGTTGATTTACAGGTACCTTTCGTGTGAAACAACACCCGAGAAACGGTTATTTGATCGGGCTAGCAGAATCCATTCGGGTTTAACGTGAAAAACACGATAGCGACAGTGGGTGTCACATATATACCCACAGCGCCGTGGCGTTGCGCTGGAAAGCCCTCGACAACGGTGTAGTGTTTTCCACAGTTGGCGCGACGACGTGAAGGTTGCTGAGCGACGGCCTCAGGGTGCAGGTCAAGGGCCCAGCATCCTCCTACATACACCTGTTGTGCGCCAGCCCACGTGCCGTGAAAGACAACAGCCTAGATCCTTCGTTACGAGCGAAATTTCTCTACTTTTCACGTCGTGTTCCTTGTACTGTATGCGAGTAACGGGGCGCAGCGTCTTCTCCAAATTCTTATTACGGCACCATAGGATATAAATATCTATGGAGTGAGCATTCGTATGAGCGGAACGAGAATTCTGTCCGTGACGTCTCCTGCAGCTCAAGTCACGTGATTTTGGGACGGCGAATTTCAGCCCGTATAGCGCTTAGAGTATTCTAAGTGTTATTACTTCGCTTTTAGAGACAGATCACCTTCAGAAGTACCATGAAACTTTTAGACACATGTTAACAATTTTATACTAGGAACAGAAGATGGCTTGTAGATGTGAAGAGCAATGGTACTGCGGTTTTTCGCCCCAGTATCATGGCTCAGATTATACTTCATTTACGGTTTTTCGGTAACGAGACAAGAAGTGACAGCCAGCAATATTTTTTATGCTTTCTATTGCACTGATTCATATTGTCGAATCTGCTCTAATTAATTACGTTATGGTGACACTGTATAGTTACATACACGCAAAGGTATGAGAACCTGCATAAACTGGACGCAATTAATCAGACTGTCATCTATACATTTTATTGACATATGAACATACCACCAATATGTATACACTGACAGCCAGTTCACTCAAACACATCCGTAAATTTATGCCGCGCGGGGTAGCTGCGCGGTCTTAGGCGCCTTATCACGGTCCGCGCGGCTCCTCTCGTCGGAAGTTCGAGTCCTTCCTCGGGCACGGTTGTGTGTGTGTGTGTGTTGTCTTTAGTGTAAGTTAGTTTAAGTAGTGTGTAAGCTTAGATACTGATGATCTGGACAGTTTGGTCCCATAAGATCTTATCAAAAATTTCCAAAATTTTTCCGTAAATTTATCTACCAGGTGTCTCGCAAACACATGGCCATAAAATCGTAGAAATTATCTGTACAATGCAAGGCTTCATAATACCGTCTCCCGACATTTTTCAAAATATAAAGTGCTTCCTATCATACGCTCCTCGGAGTATGGGACCTCATCATATCAATATGAGATTTAAAATTATACATTCATAGTACACACCTATGAAAAGTAACTGATCCTCCTTTTACGCACTTCTCTTTACATCCGTAGCAACGACAATATTGCACCATAGGTGTTACTAGAACTCAAACATGCAGAAACACAAATAAAAAAAAGCCGAATATGTGTAATATTCAAATTTCGCTATTACTGCCAATTGTAGACAAGTAGCGCCATCCCAAAGTCACGTGCAGCCGGTTTGATGTTGAGAACATGGGCAGTAAACTATGCTCACCCCATAGATATGCATACTCTATGAAGTGCACTGGGCGATTGTCCATTCACGCGTTTTGCTTAAGACCAAAAATGAAGGTTAGTTTCAATTCACTCAGTGATTCAAAGAAAGTGTTAAAAGTGACTCCTTGATCGTCTCTATAACTGAGGCTTTCAGGGGCAACAAAAATTTGGTTTTCAATATTTCCTACAATTACTGGCCGAATTTAAAATACTATTATAATCTACTCATTAAGAAATACAATCTCATGTTAAAGGTTTAACACATTAAGACCAGTATTAGAGTTAAAAGCTGTGTATATGTCTTGAAGTAGAGTAACTCACAGCGCGCAAATACCTCGAATATACTCACCCAGTATTTGAGAATGACAGAGTTTAATGACTCCCAACAAACTTTACACACAATTTCAAACTTTTATGAAACTTGTTCTCGCTGACACCGCCCACATAATGGAAAAGGAACAAAAATTATCGTTTACTACATTTTCACTGTTCTTCAGTACAACTGCCGCATCAGTCATGACGTTTTAATTTACTATTTCTTTACTAATAACTCAACTCGCAACATTTTTTGCAGACAGTAGCCACATACACACTGAGGTGACAAATGTCACGGGATACCTTCTAACATTGTATCGGGCGACCTTTTGCCTGGCTAGTGCAGCGACTCGACGAGGTATGTACTCAAGTCGATGGAAGTCTCCTGTAGAAATACTGAGAATATTTATAGCTATTCATAACTGCGAAAGCGCTGTCGAGACAGGATTTGTTCACAAACTGGCCTCTCGATTATACCCCACAAATGTTCAATGGGAATGTGGTGGGCGACCTGGATGGCCAAATCATTCGCTCGACTTGTCCAGAATGTTCTTCAGACCAGTCGCGAACAACTATGGCTCGGTGACATGCGCATCGTTGTTTGGGATATGAAGTCCGTGAATAGCTACAAATGGTCTCCAAGTAGCCGAACATTACCATTTATAGGCACTGATCGGTTCAGTTGGGCCAGAAGACCCAGTTCATTCCACGTAAATACAGCAGACACCATTATGGAGCCAACACCAGCTTGCGCAGTGCCTTCTTATCAACTTCGGTCCACACTCGAACCCTATCATCAGATCTTACCAACTGAAATCGGGACTCATCTGACCAGGCCACGGTTTTCCAGTCGTCTTTAGGACACCATCACTCCGAGAAACTTTCGCGACAACGAAAAACATCCTGTAAGGTCACGAGCTCAGGGGAGGCGCTGCAGGCTATGTCGTGCTGTTATCAAAAGCAAAAGCGTCGGTCATCTGCTACCATAGCCCATTAACGCCAGATTTCTCCGCGCTGTCCTAACGGATATGTTGGTCGTACGTCCCACATTGATCTCTACGCTTGTTTCAACCAGTGTTGCTTGTCTGTTAGCACTGACAACTCTACGCAAATGCCGCTCCTTTCCGTCGTTACGTGAAGGCCGTCAGCAATTGCGTTGTCGGTGGTGAGAGACAACGTCTGAAATTTGGTAACCTCGGCACACTCTTGACACTTGTGGGTCTCGGAATATTGAATTCCTTACCCATTTCTGAAATGGAATCTCCCATGTGTCAAGTGCCAACTATCATTCCGCGTTCAAAGTCTGTTAATCCCCGTCGTGCGGCCATAGTCACTTCGAAATCTTTTCATATGAAGCACTTTAGTACAAATCACAGCTCTGCCAAATGATGGCTCTGTCATTGCTATTTATACCTTGTGTAAGCGATGCTACCCTCATTTGTTTGGGTGTATATGTCGCTATCCGATGACTGTTGTCATTTCAGTGTACAACTAAAGGTAGCTGTAATGTTATTTCATTGCACGACACGTAGTTTAGGCGATAGACGTCATAAACACTGAAATGCTTGAAAAATTAGATTGTACTTAAAACGGAGCGCAAATTATCCAGACTACAGTCACCCACTTCTTAATAATGAGAGCACTTTCCGAAGTCCAACAAACTTTAAATATAATTTTAAATCCCTTCTAATCCTTTTTCTCGCTTACGTGCTTAACGTCTAATATTTTACACATTAACTCTCTTCTAAAGGAATTAGACGTTGGAGACTGTTTTATACATGGGAATTCGATTCTTTAAGGAATCGTTGGTTTACTGGTTTTGAAAGCAAAGGCTGCTTGAGATAGTGCGTGAAGTAACTTAAGGTAAAAGGAAAAGAGAGCCTTACCCGATAGCTGGAGTAATTAGACAACTTGAGTTCTTGTTGAAAGCTGGAACTTATTGAAAAATATTAGTGCTTCTGTCCAAAATTAACTCACTTGAAAGTTTTACCAATGATTTTGTCTGTGTTGCTTCGGTTTTCGTTAGGAAAATTATGGGCGTGCGCTAATGTGAGAGAGCGCGCTCTAATACATCACATTAGTGGAAATCCGATTCTTAACATTCCTTAAGTCTGACGAAGTAATTTATGCATTACCAAATTTGTAGCATATTTTGATATTGTAAAGAACCGCTGATACAGGTTATTGATGATATGTGTAATGTTGATTTCACGTAAGATCCTGTATCGCGTATGAGTAAGTGATATTCAATGTGCAAATAACCACATAGTTACAAAACCTCATGACCAATTGGACTAGCGACCATTTTCAATTATTTGAAATAATACGTCGAACAGAATTAATGAATTTCTTTGAATGTCTTCAACTTTCAATGTCGTCTATCCATCTTCGTAGTATGTAACTGCACTACTCTGAACAACTCATACTCTCGATCGCTTTCAAATCTATTAGACATCACCCACATAACTAGGGGAATACGTCGATATGTAACACACTGCTCCTTGGTAAAACAATTTCATATTTATGAATAAAAGCGCAAATCATGAAATATCTTCTGCGATTGTCTTGTTTTGTGTCATCGGCAGCCTTTTGGATTACAAGGCCGTTATTAGACACTAACTATCATCGTCAAAGATGATGGAATGATGGTGAACAACGATAGAAACCACATCCCAATAGAAGGGTGTGCTGAAAACGGTAATCGAGTAAACTGGCTAAGGCGACTGGATGAAGTTACGTGGAGGAGAACTACTGAGCCGCAACTGATCGTTCAAAATTAATTGAGGGCTCCGTGACAGATATTTGGCAACCTCAAGGACTGCGAGCAGGTTCCGCTTTCGCCCTTCATTTGAACACGTTCTGTGTCTAGTAGCTGTGATCTTCACTCTGTACGGACACAACACATGTAAGAGCCAACTTCCGCACTCTACAAGTAGACTCATAATTTCTCTACACTTTCCCGAACTGTTTTCACTGCCATCTAAATCATCCACCCGATTTTTCGTTTATTTTATTTTTATTTTCAGTATATTGTAAATTGTTGAATTTTCTCTCGAAGTACATGCAGTTCTTTACATTTAGTGTTAAAAAATAGTCGTATTATTTGTAATTTCCAACCGTTCGAAGCTCCCCAGTTGCAAACATCAATCCAATTCTAGCACAGTATTAGCCTTTGCTTTGATTTGGTTCGCCTCATAGATGTCTCCCAAGTTCCTCCCTTTATGTTTATTCTCTACTTATTTATAAGGTTTTCTGCTATTCCTCGGTTGCACTATTAACACTCCGTTAGCTACGGTTCAAAATGGTTCAAATGGCTCTGAGCACTATGGGACTTAACATCTGAGGTCATCAATCCCCTAGAACTTAGAACTACTTAAACCTAACTAACCTAAGGACATCACACACATCCATGCCCGAGGCAGGATTCGAACCAGCGACCGTAGCGGTCGCGCGGTTCCAAACTGAAGCGACTAGAACCGCTCGGGCACACCGGCCGGCGTTAGCTACGGTGTTTTGACAGATGCAAACACATCTATTTTCATGGCAAATTGGAGAACAGCACGAATCTCGCCTCCCCTTTCCGTTCATGTTCTTGCGTCTCGGAGTACGTTCCCCATGATTTCATTACTGTGAACAGTGAAAATTACGGGTGTGAGCGCCGAATTGCGTCTACGAGACACAGCGTGACCGACTGTGTAAATTTTATAACTGTTTAGTAAGTTTAATTTTTCAACGGTCCAGTACCATTTAATTTCATGTTTTTAAACTTATCGCATTAATAATAGAATAAATCGATTCTCGTCAAAACTCCCCAGTATCTGAGCGATGCCTGCGAGAATATTTGTTACATTTCCTCTCTAGCTATCAACATATTTATATTATTGTTTCATTAAATTTACGTCACATATTCAATGTAAAACTCATAGGTTATCTTTCGTTGGGATGGTCAGGAAAAATAAGTGGCAAATCCCAGACGAACTAAACAATATAAAAACGCGCGGTTTACAGTTAAGTGTTCTTGCAAGCTGTAAAGAAGTCATGGTCGTCTCCTACATGGTGAAAAAGAAGAAGAATGTCACTTTGATTTCCAGCTTACATTTTGACAGTGCGACTTACAAACAGGAAGAATAATGTAACGTAAAGGATTACATTCGACAGTAAAACAAGATTCGGTGCTGATATCGTAGACAAGATGTGTTCAGCCTACAGTGTCTCTCGAAATACAAACGGTCGATGGTTGTACTGTTTTTAGTACTGAACACAGCTGGAATAAAAAGCCAAGTTTTGTGTTTTGGAAGCGAAAACACTATCATGAGACATCAAGGTTTTGCTCGAGCTCTAAGAAAAGAATTGGTTCAAGAGCAGTTGCGGAGAAGAATAAGTTGTAATCCACGTTTTCCTTTTTCTTCGTCAGCTGGTCTTGAAGAAATTCCATGAAGTAATGAAGAAAGGAGGGAAATCCACGCAAGTGAAACTAATGAGAATTTTACAAATGTGGGGAAGAGGTTTAGACGGTGTCACAAGGTAAATAAATGTCAAATAAAATAAGTGGCAAATGCAATTCACGTGGTGCTTATCTCTGTGTCCAGCACGGTACTTTAATATGCGAAACACGACTGCGAGGTGAAAATGACTGATTCAGAGAAGATATACGATCCTTAAGACGACGGGAACTACTTTATGTTTAACGCTGTGGAAAATTATATATCACCACTTTTGTCAATTGTTGTTTTCGCATTCCTTATACTTATTTTGTTAGGAAAGAATGATGAATGGGTTTGACACATTTAACCGTACGGCTTCATTTTGTCCAACAGTAGTTTCATTTACGATTTGCTTTCGTTTATGCAGAGGCAAAAGGTGTATCTCAGAGATGCTACGCGAGCAGTGTTGTTGGCAGAAGCCGCGGCTAAAAAGGAATGTCAAGCATGACTTTTACCCTGTGAGTTTTTGCAATACATATTTCGGCTGAAGGGTCTTTTCAACTCTTGTTAACTTGAATGCTATAGTCTTTGGGAACCGAAGTCGGCCGATAACCTCGTGAGCCCTAAATCAGATTACGACATAAATAATTGCTTCACAACATAGACAGGTTGTTCTTCAACCGTAAGACTGGTGGCTATAACCTAAATTAGGATTAGCATTCTATCTTAATTCCATTCTTCCCCAGAAGATCATGCGACAATCGTCGAAACGTCACACGCATTTTGATGAACTCGCTGTGCTGGAAATCCGAAACTTCATATTACCGCACATGGCTGTTTTACAGTGAAGCGTCAAAGAAACTGGTATAGGCATGCGTATTCAAATACACAGATACGTAAACAGGCATAATACGGCGCTACGGTCGGCTAAGCCTATATAAGACATTAGTTGTCTGGCGCAGTTCTTAGATCGGTCACTGCTGGTACAATGGCAGGTTACAAAGATTTAAGTGAGTTTGAACATGATGTTATAGTCGGCGCACGGGCGATGGGACACAGCATCTCCGAGATAGCGATGAAGTGGGGATTTTCCCGTACGACCATTTCACGAGTGTACCGTGAATGTCAAGAAACCGGTTAATAACCAAAACTCCGTCATCGCAGCGGTCGGAAAAAGATCCTGCAAGAACGGGACCAAGGACGACTGAAGAGAATCGTTCAACGTGACATAACTGCAACCCTTCTGCAAACTGCGCAGATTTCAACGCCGGGTCATCAACAAGTGTCAGCGTGCGAACCATTCAACGGAACATCATCGATATGGGCTTTCGGAGCCGGAGGCACACTCGTATACCCTTGTTGACTGCACGGCACAAAGCTTTACGCCTCGCCTGGGCCCGTCAAACCTACATTGGACTGTTGATGACTGGAAACATGTTGCCTGGTAGGAAGAGTCTCATTTCAACTTGTATCGAGCGGATGGACGTGTACGGGTTTGGAGAGATCTCATGAATCCATGGACTTTCAATGTCAGCAGGGGACTGTTCAAGCTAGTGGAGGCTCTGTAACGGTGTGGGGCGTGTGCATTTGGAGAGATATGGGACCCCTGATACGTCTAGATACGACTCTTACAGGTGACACGTACGTAAGCATCCTGTCTGATCACCTGCGTCCATTCATGTCCATTGTTAGTACCGACGGACTTGAGCAATTCCAGCAGGACAATGAGACAGCCCACACGTCCAGAATTGCTAGAGTGGCTCCAGGAACATTCTTCTCAGTTTCAACACTCCCCAGACACGAGCATTATTGAGCATGTCTGGGATTCCTTGCAACGTGCTGTTCAGAAGAGGAACGCTTACGGATTTATGGACAGCCCTGCAGGATTCATGGTGTTAATTCGCTCCAGCACTACTTCAGACATAGTCGAGTCCATGCCACGTCGTGTTGCGGCATTTCTGCGTGCTCGCGGGGACCCTACACTAAATTAGGCAGGTCTATTAGTTTCCTTGGCTTTTTATTGTGTTTTGCACAAGTGTACTGCGACACTAGCGAATCGATGAGTTGTAGAGCGTGAGGAAGACAACACAAAGAGAAAGCGGCAGTAAGCAGTTCCTGTTGTCCGTCATCGGCCATGCGTCACGCGCGTGCCTTATCGCACAGATGGCTGGCCAAAGTCGCCTCTAGGCGTAAAACACGGATAGCCTGGTACAGAGTCTGCAGCATGGCTACAAAAGAAGTATCTCAGCTCGCGCAAAGGTCCAACTCCACTGAGGGCACATCGGCAAAGAGCCACGCGAAAATACCTCACTTGTTATTCAGAGAGACGCATAACTCACAAGTCCACCCGTCTAGGGGCGCTGTCCTAAACAGCAGTTTTACTAGCGAACCCGGCAATGCTTCGCAGTTTCTAAATACTGTATGTATAGGAATTGCATACACGTCCTAATCTGGGGTATCTCTGATAATTTTGTCAGGCGCAATGTTCCGCTCTTCGATGCGACTTCGTTCACTTTGAATGCATGGAACTTGTAATTGTATAGTTCATACAGAATATGAATGAGAAATATCTGGCAAAGTTCTTGATCGATTTACTTTAAATTTGAAAATGATACTCTAAAGCACAGATGGACACAAGTTATATATTTTTTGAAACAACAATGTATAACTTTCCTGTTAAAATCGACAACGGGCAAGAAAATATTGTGTTATGCTGTGATAATTTTGCCCGCCGGTGTGGCCGTGCGGTTCTAGGAGCTTCAGTCTGGAACCGCGTGACCGCTACGGTCGCAGGTTCGAATCCTGTCTCGTGCATGGATGTGTGTTAAGTCCTTAGGTTAGTTAGGTTTAAGTAGTTCTAAGTTCTAGGGAACTGATGACCACAGATGTTAAGTCCCATAGTGCTCAGAGCCATTTGAACCATTTTTGTGATAATTTGCGATTTCGTTTCGAAGCCCAACACCTTCACAGTCCAGCTACAGAAGATTAACAGCTGAATTTAACTTACTTGATAGGAATGATAGGAAAATAGTGACAGGCAGTACATTCCCCCATTCCAGTCAACAGACGTTACTCAATTACAGTAATGCTGTCCTTTTCTTACATCTTTTTTTCTTTACGACGCCATCACTCCAAGAAACTTTCACGACAACGAAAAACATCCAACATAGCATGTACACTATAAATTAAATATAATTTATCACGTGAACAGCCAGCTCACGACGAACCTATCGGTTCCAAACCAGTAGCGGCGCTTTTTGTTCTCAACAGATAGGAATACTCATACAGGCTAGTTGCTGCTTTTACCTTTTTGTAAGAAATATCACAGCCACAGTCTTGGCATATCAATATTCGACAAAATAAAATTGTATTTCTGTGGTAAATGGCAAAGGACTTGGAAAACCTTTTGAACGGAACGGATAGTGTCTTTACGATAGGTTACAATATACACACCACCAAAAATGGTTCAAATGGCTCTGAGCACTATGGGACTTAACATCTATGGTCATCAGTCCCCTAGAACTTAGAACTACTTAAACCTAACTAACCTAAGGACATCACACAACACCCAGTAGCCGGCCGAAGTGGCCGCGCGGTTCTGGCGCTGCAGTCTGGAATCGCGAGACCGCTACGGTCGCAGGTTCGAATCCTGCCTCGGGCATGGATGTGTGTGATGACCTTAGGTTAGTTAGGTTTAACTAGTTCTAAGTTCTAGGGGACTAATGACCTCAGCAGTTGAGTCCCATAGTGCTCAGAGCCATTTGAACCATTTGAACCAACACCCAGTCATCACGAGGCAGAGAAAATCCCTGACCCCGCCGGGAATCGAACCCGGGAACCCGGGCGTGGGAAGCGAGAACGCTACCGCACGACCATCACACCACCAAAAGTAAATCGGAGTGTAGTACGAGAATTAAATTAGAAAATGAGACACTGGAAATCCTAAACCAGTTCTGTCAGATGGACAGCAAAATAGCTGACGACGGGAGAAGGGGAATAACGACGATATAAAATGGAGAAAGGCAAGATGAAGAAAAGCTTGCTGAAAACGAGGAATTCCCTTCGATCAAATATTAATTGAAATGTTAAGGTGTACGATGTTTCTCAAAGAATTTGTTTGGAGTGTCGTCTTATATGGACGTGATAAGTCGAAGATAAACAGAGCAGACAAGGAGAACAGGAGCATGTGGAAATTTGTGGGACCAAACTGCTGAGGTCATCGGCCCCTAGTCTTACTCACTACTTAATCTAACTTACACTAAGGACAACACACACACCCATGCCCAATGGAGGACTCGCACCTCCGACGGGACGAGCCGCGCGAACTGTGACAAGGCACCCTCGACCGCACGGCTACCCCGTGCAGCGAAAGCATACGAAACGTGGTACCACAGAATACTGAACAGTACCTGGTGTAGACGGGGTATTTATTTATTCTAACCTTCTCTTCGTCCATCTCCTCCTCGCACCACTCTATGTCCAACCCCTCCTCTTTCCTTTTCTGTCGATCTCCCCCTCTCCCCTCGCTGTCTCCGTCACCACCTGTTCCGCTTATCTGTCCGTCTCCTCCTCTCCCATCTCGCTGTCCATCTGCCTGCCCCCTCTCTCTGTCCACCTCCTCCTCTTCCATTTCTCTGTTCATCTCCACCCTCCCTGATCTGTCTGTCTCCTCCTCTTTTCTCTCTTTGTTCATCTCCTCCTCTCACTCTCTATTCATCATCATCTATTCAACTCTCTGCATCCCCCCCCCCCCCCACACGTGTCCATCTCCTCGTTGCCTCATGTCCGTCCATCTCCTCCCACCACCTTATCTCTCCACGTTATCACCCCTACCCAAATAGGAGATCCATTGTTCTTACACGCACAGTATTTCTTTAGAGATACAGAGTAGTATGTGTGCCAAGTGTAGCTAAAGTCGATCTATGGGTTTGGGAAAAGCATTTTACCCGTGGTTTCGTCCAGATATGCATATTTCACATATATTTAACTTATTTCACATATATGTGTACAGGTATTTGACTTGCATATCTACCGAATTTCGTCGTGCAATTTCGTTTTCATGCAGTTCAATGTGTAGGACGTCACAGCTCATGAACTATGAATTGTACAATTTTATAATTTTGTAGGTGCATTCAGCGGCATATTTGGATATTGTCTGCGAAATGTGTTGCGAATAGAGTTAGTAGCAAAGAAGTAATAAATTTAAATACCACGCATGATGCGACAGTATTTCACGCACCTCAGAGTTTATGACGACTCCTCTCCTGAACTACGTGTCGTATAATGATATAATTTTTCAGGTACAGAGGTATATTTGGATACTGTCTGTGAATGTGTTATGAACACACGTAGCAGTAAAGACGTAGTACACCAAAACGTCATGTCTTATGCGGCAGTTTTACTGCATAAAGAACGAAAATGTAGTAAGCGATAAACTTTTTTGCTTTCATCATTTTGTGAGGGTTACCAGGGAGAAAAAGTTTCGTAAATGTTTGAAATTATGAGCAAAGTATGTTGCAAGTCACTAAGTGCTCTCATTCTCAAATATTGGATGAATAAAATCTGGGTATTTCGTGTGCCGTGGGCTACATTTCTGTTTCACCACCATCTCCATCTTTGATAGGTAGGTGGTTTCCACGCCCACAGCGGCTCTTTCCAGACAGTAAGTGTCAAAAAATGTTCAAATGTGTGAGAAATCTTATGGGACTCAACTGCTAAGGTGATCAGTCCCTAAGCGTACACACTACTTAACCTAAATTATCCTAAGGACAAACACACACACACCCATGCCCCAGGAAGGACTCGAACCTCCGCCGGGACCAGCCGCACAGTCCATGACTGCCACGCCTGAGATCGCTCGGCTAATCCCGCGCGGCCAGTAAGTGTCGTATGAAACAAGTTTGGTTGGTTCAGTGGTTTAGGAGAAATGTCTAACGTACATACATACATTTTTATAACGTTGAAGAGTAGCTGACAAACCTGGCATTTCCTACGTATTCCTTTTGCTAATTTTCTATTAGAAACTAAAACAAAACATGAATTGTGCTTTTAGTGAAGTATCGAAAAAATTTCATTTCCATTTGTTTGTGGAAACACATTTGAAATTATGAAACACCTATACAAAGAAACAAGCGTAATGTACAAATGTATAAGCACAATATCCAAATTAAGAATCATGATCCCAGTTTCTATACGCTTCGCGTTGTCTACAAGACGATTATCTAAACGTCTCGGTGGCACCGCCTGTTCATAGCTCTAAAGACGACTGTCGTTTCCGCCTACAGTCGTTTGCGCTTCGCAGGTGAAAGCTGTGAAAAGCGCAGCCACGTGTCAGGGATTGGCTTATGTTAACTCGACTGTGGGAGTGTCTTAGTAGTAAACAATAACCGTATTAAAACGTCATGCACGATGGGGCATCTTTTCATGCGTCTCACAATGTCATATCTCCTGAACTGTGATAGGTAGGTGGTCGTTAGCCGCACAGCGTTTGTCGCCTGACAAACCAAGTTTGGTTGAAATAGGTCCATAGGTTTAGGAGTAGACGTGGAACATGCGCATACACGCATACCTACGTCCAGTTTTGCGATATGTATGGATATAGACGCCATGGGTAGGTCGAGTAGCTAAGGAAGAGGTACTGAATCGAACTTTGCAGGATAGAACTTTATCTCTCAACTTGACTAAAGGACGAGCCAGGCTGACAGGGTACAATCCTGAGACGTTTAGGAACAGGACAGGGTGGTGGGGTAAAGATACAGAGGGGGACCAGGGATTAACTACAGCAAGCAGGTTCAGAAGAAGAAAAGGAGGCTTGCGCAGGATCAAGTAGCAGGGAGAGCTGCATCAAACCAGTCTCTGGACTGAAGACCACAACAACAACAACAACAAAAACCACCAAGAAACACATCTCAGGGTTAGTATTTCCGTATCTTCTATCGCGAAATAACATTTATCGTAGAAATGCTGTCAGGTGGTGGATATGTGTAGGTGGAGTGATGGCGATGTGGGAGTTCAGGTGACCGGCTGTACGCCGCGGCAGACAATAGACGCAGGGAGCACGGGAGCGGCGGCACAATGGCCTGAGGACAAAGGCGCAGGCCGCCGGCCGTGGGAAACACACACTGCGTTTCCTAATGATCGAGCCCCCGCCACCCACTACAGGCTTCGATTACCACCTTCTGTGAGACGCCAGCACAATAGCTGGATATCCAGGTGCACGAAAATACTGGAGTATTCCCAGCAAAGTCCCAGAGCTCACATCCCGCGTAGAAAGCGGGCGCCCACGCATCATACTTAGAGTGGGAGTTGTATGAAAGCACAAGAGGGGACATTTTCGACAACACGTGGAAGGGACATCGGAAAGATGGATTCGACCCCGCTGCTGGAGGAGTGGTCATTGCGACAAGCAGGAATACTCGACTTAGCGACGTCCGCATCTACAGCTACAAACCCGCAAGTGCATAGCGGAGTACTTTGTACCAATATTATCGACTTTCTGCCTTATGCCACTCGTGTATAGTAGAAGATGACTGTCCATGAGTCTGCTTCTCATGATCCCTACACGAGTACACGATGATGACAACATAATGGTTACAGAATCTTCTTCAAATAATCTCTCTTTATCCACCCAACAGGATTTCACGAGAGCTCCAGCGTCCTTCTTTCATTTCTTCCATTTAAGTTCCAAGAGCACTTTGTGTTACAGTTACGCAGGAGCTGACAGATGTGTAAAGTTCCAAGAGCACTTTGTGTTACAGTTACGCAGGAGCTGACAGATGTGTATCCGGCATTGTACAGTATGTGTTTATTCCAGTATTCTGTTAATCCACCTCCTCTTTCCCCTCTCTCTGTACAACTTCTTCACTGCCCTCTTTTTGTCCGTATGACCCAGAGTGTGGATCCGCCGCGCGTTATTCCCGGAGCGATGTTCCATTTACATATACATCGATAGTTATCGACTACTGAGCGTCGCTGCAAACAAATATCGACGACCGATAACTCTGCTCCGGCGTTGATTGTTTGTTGACATCATGCTTCGTGATACTTGTTTACATTTTGTTATTACATCCAATGTTCTTTTTGTACAGTATTGTTATTTAATATTGCTTCTGTGCTATGTTTCTTATAACTTCATGTCAGCAGTTTGTTTATTTAACTCACTTTTGCGGTTCTCTTTATAAACATGTGTCCAACAGATTCGTGAGTCACTGGAAAATACACTCCTGGAAATGGAAAAAAGAACACATTGACACCGGTGTGTCAGACCCACCATACTTGCTCCGGACACTGCGAGAGGGCTGTACAAGCAATGATCACACGCACGGCACAGCGGACACACCAGGAACGGCGGTGTTGGCCGTCGAATGGCGCTAGCTGCGCAGCATTTGTGCACCGCCGCCGTCAGTGTCAGCCAGTTTGCCGTGGCATACGGAGCTCCATCGCAGTCTTTAACACTGGTAGCATGCCGCGACAGCGTGGACGTGAACCGTATGTGCAGTTGACGGACTTTGAGCGAGGGCGTATAGTGGGCATGCGGGAGGCCGGGTGGACGTACCGCCGAATTGCTCAACACGTGGGGCGTGAGGTCTCCACAGTACATCGATGTTGTCGCCAGTGGTCGGCGGAAGGTGCACGTGCCCGTCGACCTGGGACCGGACCGCAGCGACGCACGGATGCACGCCAAGACCGTAGGATCCTACGCAGTGCCGTAGGGGACCGCACCGCCACTTCCCAGCAAATTAGGGACACTGTTGCTCCTGGGGTATCGGCGAGGACCATTCGCAACCGTCTCCATGAAGCTGGGCTACGGTCCCGCACACCGTTAGGCCGTCTTCCGCTCACGCCCCAACATCGTGCAGCCCGCCTCCAGTGGTGTCGCGACAGGCGTGAATGGAGGGACGAATGGAGACGTGTCGTCTTCAGCGATGAGAGTCGCTTCTGCCTTGGTGCCAATGATGGTCGTATGCGTGTTTGGCGCCGTGCAGGTGAGCGCCACAATCAGGACTGCATACGACCGAGGCACACAGGGCCAACACTCGGCATCATGGTGTGGGGAGCGATCTCCTACACTGGCCGTACACCACTGGTGATCGTCGAGGGGACACTGAATAGTGCACGGTACATCCAAACCGTCATCGAACCCATCGTTCTACCATTCCTAGACCGGCAAGGGAACTTGCTGTTCCAACAGGACAATGCACGTCCGCATGTATCCCGTGCCACCCAACGTGCTCTAGAAGGTGTAAGTCAACTACCCTGGCCAGCAAGATCTCCGGATCTGTCCCCCATTGAGCATGTTTGGGACTGGATGAAGCGTCGTCTCACGCGGTCTGCACGTCCAGCACGAACGCTGGTCCAACTGAGGCGCCAGGTGGAAATGGCATGGCAAGCCGTTCCACAGGACTACATCCAGCATCTCTACGATCGTCTCCATGGGAGAATAGCAGCCTGCATTGCTGCGAAAGGTGGATATACACTGTACTAGTGCCGACATTGTGCATGCTCTGTTGCCTGTGTCTATGTGCCTGTGGTTCTGTCAGTGTGATCATGTGATGTATCTGACCCCAGGAATGTGTCAATAAAGTTTCCCCTTCCTGGGACAATGAATTCACGGTGTTCTTATTTCAATTTCCAGGAGTGTACTAGTGATACAGAGTAATTTAGCGAAAGTAGTTGTGGTTCTTACGGGTATAATGATTGAAAATGAAGACAGAGTGGAAAATATACAGTACGCTGAAGTGAAGTGATTTCATCTGAAAAACTACAGCCAACACCACATCCGTTTCACGACGGGCCTGGACCACAGCATATAAGTATGCCACCAGTGGGATATTCTGCAACTGAACATTTCAATTTACTTTTCAATGCAGCGTTACTTCATTTCAACTAATTGTTACTGAAACAAATCTCTCAGCAAAGCAATTTATATGCAGATAAGCTGCTACTTTGCCTAACCCATATAAAAATGGACGAAAATCACAATATCTGAGATAACAGGTTTTATAGCATGCTTACTGAATATGGGACCCAGCAGAACACCTACACTATTTTCAAACTGGAGCACAAAACCATCTAAGGAATTTCCATGATTTGGAAAAATGTACTCTGCTCCAAAACACAAGTGTTAGGTGATACTGAACTGCATGCATCAGGCAGACAGTAATGTACTGTACAGTTATTATAATTATCATCTATGTAACGAACATTAAAAATTTCCTTTTTCTTATGTCATTTTACTCAGAAATTCGTATTGATTTTATGGAAATTACTGAAGATTCTTTAAATCAAGCATAGTGCTAATTATATGGAAACCGAATCAAATTTATATGATTTAAAAAATACTTTTTATTTCGTCACTTATAAATAATTTAAATTGATTAAGAAAGGCTTTCTGGGTATGCCATAATAAAGTACATACTTCTGTGGGCAATGGTATTTTTTTCATAATTGTAAACAGAATGCAGCTTCATATATGGCAATTTAAATAGAACACTGCATGATAGCATAAAAACGTATAACTTTTTAGCACTCAAACAGGCTGAATGCAAATACCAAATGGTTCAAATGGCTCTGAGCACTATGGGACTTAACATCTGAGGTCATCAGTTCCCTAGAACTTAGAACTACTTAAACCTAACTAACCTAAGGACATCACACACATCCATGCCCGAGGCAGGATTCGAACCTGCGACTGTAGCAGTTGCGCGTTTCCTGACTGAAGGACCTAGAACCGCTCGGCCACAACGGCCGGCGACTGCAAATAACATATACAATTACAGAAAAACTGTATGTACAATCGTAATGACTCTTAAGTACGAATTAGTTGAAATGCAGGAATTACAGATCTTCACTAATTGCTCGGGTCTTTTCTCTCCTAAATTATTTCCTAATTTTGGCCAAACAGGCCTGTGCGTAGAGAACATTCTCCCCAAATGCAGTGCTTATAAGGCAAGAAATGAGGCGCTAATAAAGTAGTAGTAGAAACGGGCTAGTCTTTTGAATAAATTAATCATAGGAATTTACGTTGAACTGTTTACTCATCGATAAAAAAATCCCCCAAAAAACCAATAAGACCCATAAAAACCCTATCTTACCGACTGCGTAGGTTTTACTGTAATACTAGGGTTTTCATCCTCTCTCTCTCTCTCTCCCTTGTTAACATGTCGGTCGTAAACAGCAATCCCCGAGTTTCATTGGAAGGCAATCCCTCACCCTGCAAGGTGTGAAGATCTTGCGTCTTCCAAAGTTGTGCCTTTTCTGTTTTCTATCGGAAAATTTACTGGGAACTCTTACGTCGAATATACTTTCCAAAAGTGAGCTAACGACTTCTTCAACACCATACCACCATAACATTTAAATATAAACTGCGTCAAAGTGATGATAGACGAATAGACAATGGGTTAGTCATTCTTTATGTACTATATTCATTTCGAAGGCCAACCTTAATTACTGCCGGAAGAAACACTACGAAATTTTGGATAAGCGTAGAACCAAACAATCATTGTACACTTAAGCACTTCTCCTGATAGGTCCATGTTTGGAAAAAAAAAGGGGGGGGGGGGCAGTTCTCGGTCCATATTGATGCAGGCAAAGTATTTTGATCAAGGCGAACACACAACTCCCATAATATTAATACAAAAGCAGTTCAGAACTCAAAATCTAGCAGCGTTCGGCTCTGAGGCTTCAAGTGTGTATTCGTTCATTGGGTGGTGTTGGACGTATTAAAGCTTAGCAGATGAGTGGTAACCGCACTTGTGATTAGTGTCGGGCATATGGTCAGGACCGAGCGAGGTGGCGCAGTGGTTAGCACACTGGACTCGCATTCGGGAGGACGACGGTTCAAACCCGCGTCCGGCTATCCTGATTTAGATTTCCCGTGATTTCCGTAAATCGTTTCACGTAAATGCCGGGATGGTTCCCGTGAAAGGGCGCGACAGACTTACTTCCTCACCCTTACCTAATCCGATGGAACCGACGACCTCGCTGCCTGGTCCCATCCAGCGAATTAACCAACCAACCACGTGGTTCGGGCCGCATCGCCGCGCTGGTGTCTTACACCACCCACTAGAAGAACGCGGCAACTGTCATGACCCGATTTCCCAGACACTTCGCTCAATGGAAGCAGTGCCAAAGTAAGCGAACATGTGTCTCCACTTACACGAAGATACTCGGCCGTTTCTGAGGAAACGAAGGTCAGAGTTTCCGAGATACTTTGTCGGCGTTTTAGCGAGTAACTAGTCAAACCGTAGTGGTGGCACAGTGGCTAGCGTTGGGGCTTCGTACTATTGCGCCCCGTGTTGGAAACCCGATTAATGTTTTTTATTTTTGTTGTTCATTTATCTAGCCACGTACGTAGAAGCTCACTGAACGAATGTTTTCCACGTTGTCCTTATTCGTCTACTAATTGTACATCTGGTGAATGAATGAAATAATAAATAAATGAGACATTTATTTGACATTGTTTTCGTCAGAATTTCTGTAGAGTATTTCGATTGATATCAACAGCATGAGTCACTCTTCGGAAAAGTGATCCATCAAACGTGATCTGCTGCGAAATTAGTGCCAACGTATGAAACCTTCAGCAATTTTAACAACATTTACTCCCGAGTGGGATTCACACGAAGACATCTCACTGTGGCATACCTCTATTCGCGCGATCATCGTGGTGTTCGGAATTTCTGTGTTTCGAATGTTTCTACGATTGGTATCAGCCAAGGAAATGCAGCAAATCTTCCTGGAGACTAAACATATAAAAAATATTCGTCTACTAATTGTACGTAAAATAAGAATTGATATAAGAATGAAATATGAGAATTTAAAAAGATTGTAATACCTTGAAAATACCATATGTTATATAATAAATGTGTGACACCGTGAAACCCACGAGTAATTTTACAATTAATACAACACCCCTGTTGAAGAAACATTCGTGTAGTAAGTCTCTATGGACATTGGTAGATAACTGAAAAATAAAATAAATAAAAACAATAATCCAGTTACGAACACTGGGCGCACAAGAGAGAAACCTCGACGCTAGCCACTGCGCCATTATTTCGGCCGAGATAACCGTGTTGTGCCGCGAGGTCTAGGGCGCCTTGCCACGGTTCGTGAGGCTTCCCCCGTCGGAGGTTCGAGTCCTCCCTCGGGCATGGGTGTGTGTGTTGTCCACAGTGTAAGTTTAAATTAGATTAAGAAGTATGTAGGCTTAAGGACCGATGACCTTTGCAGTTTGGTCCCATAAGACCTTACCACACATTTCCACATTTTAACCGTGTTGTAAAAGGCATCTAATTATGTCGAAAACTGTGACCGCCTTTTTCTCAGAAAAGGTCGATTATCAAAGGATGAACCGAGACACGAGTTTGCCTATTTGGACTCCTCTTCCACTTAGCGAAAATGTTGGGAAATCAGGTTATGGCACTTGCCGTGTTCCCCTTGTCAGAGACGGAAATGAGGCGTACTTCCTGTGGTGGATCGACCCGCTGTTTATCCTTGCGAATCCGGACCGGCGAGCAGGTGGACTTCGGAGCGGTCGCACACTGCCAAGGCCGCCTGCCTGCCAGACGAGGCCGCGCACTGGCTGCCATCGCCTGAAGTTGCCGCAATCCGCAGCCTCGCGGAATAAAGTGCTCCGGGCGGCAGCCAGGCTGAGCCGCAACTCAGACATGTCCAGAGTCTGCGCCTAGTAGAGTCGGTGACATCGAACACGAACGGAGAAACGAGCAAATGCACACCACACTAGATGTTTCTTCGCGAGTTGAGCGTTCATACAGAAGCTCACTTAAAAATGCTAGGCACAGATTTTCTGCGGTTTATGTAAAGAGCTGTTTGTGACTGCCAGGCAGCCGTAAATAACGCAATTATTCGATTATTTTTACAGAACATATATACATGCATTTCCCATGCATGGCAGAGAACACTTTGTGCGGTGTCGCCGCCAGACACCACACTTGCTAGGTGGTAGCCTTTAAATCGGTCGCGGTCCGTTAGTATACGTCGGACCCGCGTGTCGCCACTATCAGTGATTGCAGACCGAGCGCCGCCACACGGCAGGTCTAGTCTAGTGATACTCCCTAGCACTCGCCCCAGTTGGACAGCCGACTTTGCTAGCGATGGTTCACTGCCTACGTACGCTCTCATTTGCAGAGACGACAGTTTAGCATAGCCTTCAGCTACGTCATTTGCTACGACCTAGCAAGGCGCCATATTCAGTTGCTACAAGTAATATCTTCAAGAATGTATTCTGAACAGATAATATTGTGACTCATGCACCATCAAGAGCGACGTTCATCATTAATGTATTAAAGTTAAGTATGAAACTAATTACGTCCGCTTTCTGAATTCTCATTCCTTGTCATGTTCCAGACCTCACGTCAGTATAGTTCTTCCCTCCTCACGCTAGCCTGCTCGAGCTAAAACGCGTGCATTTCGGCCTCCACTCCTAACACGGTGTTGGCTCTTCTGCTAACACAAAACTTTGTAATATTCCATTCGCGTACTGCGGGAGGAAAAAGTGAATGTCTATAATCTCTCTCTCATCTCGCCCTCGTATTCCCTAGGGCAAGACCGTCCAGTCACATTAATATGACCACCTGTCACAAGACTGGATTACCAACCTTTGCACTGCCGACCGCTGTTAGACGTGTAGGAAGAGAGCCAGTGAGGTTCTGGAAGGGACGCTGAGCCACGCCGACAGCAGTGCCGTCGCCAGCTGCGCAGCATTTCTCGGTTGAGGATCCATGGCGCGAACAGCCCGATCGAGATGGTCCCACATATTCTCGATTGGTTTTAAATTCGGGAAGTCTGGTGGCCAGGAGGGTACGGTAAACTCATCCTGGTGATCTTCGAACCATGCACGTAACCTGCGAGCTCTGTGACACGTTTTATTGTCGTGGTGGTAGATGCCATCACGCCGAGGAAAAACAAACTACGCGTAGGAGTAGATATGGTCCCCAAGATGCACACTTGTGCTGATTCACTGTGCCTTCCATAATGACGAGATCACCCAGGGACTGACCTCCGGCACGGATCCTCCCGCCGATTGTTACAGAGTGTTTGCTTCCAGGTATTTCACGTCGTACACGCCACTGTCCAATCGAGTGTGATTCATCTGAAAAGGTCACCTGTCGTGAATCAGTGGACGTCCAGTACCGTTCGTCGCCAATGGACAGCTGTCAGTATGGGTGAATGAACCAGGCGCCTGCTGCGAAGCCCCGTACGCAGCAGCGTTCGCTGCACGGTCGTTGAGGAGACACTGTTGGTTATCCCCTTGATTCATGTGGCGGTCAGCTGCTCAACAGTTGCACGTCTACTCGCCCGTAGTCATATCCGCAGCCGTCGCTCAGCCCCGTCATCTACGGCCGGTGGTGCTTCACAGATGCACTGGAGCCTGTTTTGCATAGCGCCATTTTGCTATGCACGGTATGCTTTAACGACGGCAGCACACGAATAATTTATTAACTTAGCCGTTTCCGAAATGCTTCCACCGTTGGCCGGAAAACCGTTCTGGACGTCAGATAAATCGCTTCATTTTAGCATTACGACAACCGTTGTACGTTTCCCGCGTCCCTCCAACAAGCTTTATATACCCTCCACTGCTATTGCAGCCTCCTGCCACTTGCGAGTGGTTACTGCACGTTGACTACGAGCATAGACAGTGGTCACATTAATGTGACTCGACCGCGTCTTTGGTGTAAAAGTGAACGAAATTACAAAAGCGGTTCTTGACGTCTTACGAGCGAGCTATGTTGTCAGTAGGGTCCTGTTCTAAGGCATAAGCCTGAGAAAAGATATAGTCCTAAAGAATAAATCTGAGAAAAAATATAGTCAGAAAGTAAAATTCAGGGCAGGAAAGGAAGAAGCACTGCAATGGCTTGTCGCTCAATGTTGGCCATGCCTGTACTTCCTTGGAGGAATAGATAAGAACTGTGCTAATTGCTAGGATGTTCAAATGATTAGCATTTCAGTGCAACTACATCAAGTAGATGAGAATAACGCCATCTACTTTCTGTATATAAGGAAAAAGATTAGACAGGGGGTTTATCGTTCAGAAATCACATTTGAATTATGTTTATTTGTGAGAAAATAGTGTTATACCTTGCATGAAAAGAAAGAAAACGTCTACCACCATATTTAGGAATTAGACTGCAGTAGGACTGGGGCCTATCAAGACTGCGTTTTATCACTTTGTAATACTGCTGCTCGCTGCAGTCAGGCGAATATGTTATCGATGGGATCAGGCTGGCCATACCCTACATATTACATACTTTAATGGTCCCATGTGACTAGCACCTGAGAGGATGGACACCCCCCCCCCCCCCCCCCCCCGTCAATGTATTATCGTACAGCCATGTTACGTATCCTGGGTCTGGGAATGGACTTATTTATAGCAAAACAAATATTCACACGGGCAGTGCGACGATGTCTGGAGCGCCATGGACTGACATCATGGAAAACAGTGTTGCGCCTTCCCTTCACGCAGAAGCTGAGAATGGAACACCGGCAATGATATCCAGCGACGGCACTGGACACAGAAGTGACACCGCGTCGTCGTTGCAGACGAGTCCCGATTCTGAGCACTGAATCTCGATGGCTTTATCTTCGCGTGGAGGCTTTGACCAGAACGAGCGTTGTCAGATCGCATTCGTCAGCATCATACGGCCCTAGCACCTGACGTCATGGTGCAGGGTGCTATTAGGCACACAACACAGTCAACTACGGTTCCTACAGGCTAGCAATCCTTACACTTCTGACGTGGTAGTGCGGTGGCTGTGCCATGTCTTCGATGTCTCTCTTTCTACACGATAATGCAAGACTGCATGCTGTCCGGGTGGCCCTCACCTGCCTCGATACAGAGGATGTTCGACTGTTGCGGTGGCCAACACCTTCTCCAGAGCTCTCACCCACTGAAAACAGCTGGTCACGGGTTGCTGCGAGGGCGGCACGCCCAGGGCTGGCTCGAGAACATATTTCCCACACAAGTGACTTACCATTTAGCGTGTCCGCCTGCTCCCTTTTCCCTCTTACACTTTCATCCGCGTCACTTTCGCTACTAATTCTAATTGTGATACACGTTGTATACAAATCTTGCACTTGCGAGTCCATGGCGCCCCTGTAAACTTGGCAACCCAAGCGGTCGCTAGTAACTGTGGTACGTCCTGTATAGAAATCGTAACCGTTGTGACGGCTCTCTCAGCTTAGCACCCCAAGCGAAGGCTTGTGTCGCTTGGTCTTTGCACTGACCCTGGGCACGCCACTACTCCCCAGCCACTACAACAGATGAAATCTGGAGTAGATTTAAAGCTGCATGGAATGACGTACCCAAACCACTACGGTCGCAGGTTCGAATCCTGCCTTGGGCATGGGTGTGTGTGATGTCCTTAGATTCTTTAGGTTAAAGTAGTTCTAAGTTCTAGGGGACTGATGACCTCAGATGTTAAGTCCCATAGTGCTCAGAGCCATCTGTCACCCAAGTTCACTTCAACTCGATGCCCAGTCAGCTAAGAATTGTTGTTACTCCAACAAGTGTCAGCTCTGTATACAAAATTTCGGCCTCTGTATATCTCCAAATCACCCTCAAATTTAATCACGTACTCCTCCTACTATCCTTTATAAGTACAATAAGTAAAATTTCGTTATTTACTATCCTTCCCAGTGTTGCAGTTTTAATGCCCAACAGTGTAAACTCCAAGACAAAAAAAAAAAAACAAAAAAAAAAAAAAAAAAAAAAACGACGCCCCACAAAGGAATTATCCGAATGGGAAAAGAATCGACCAATGTGAAGTACAAGGGGCGTTTGAAAAGTCCGTGCAAAAATTAAAACTACTTACGTGGTTGGGTTAAACCTTTTATATTTTTCGACATAGTCTCCTTTTAGACTTATACACTTCGTCCAAAGCTGTTCTAGTTTATTGATCCCTTCAGAATAATAGGAATTGTCCAAGTCTGCAAAATAGCTATTAGTTGCTGCAATCAGTTTCTCATTTGAATAAGATCTTTGTCCTGCCACCAATTTCTTTAAATTGGGGAACAAATAATAGTCCGAGGGAGCCAAGTCTGGAGAATAAGGGGGATGTGAAACGAGTTGGAATCCTATTTTGCGACCACAACTGCTGAGGTGTGTGCTGGTGCATTGTCGTGATGGAAAAGGACTTTTTTGCGGTCCAATCGCCGGCGTTTTCCTTGCAGCTCGGTTTTCAAACCATCCAATAACGATGAATAATATGCACCTGTAATAGTTTTACCCTTTTCCAGATAGTCGATGAGGATTATCCCTTGCGAATCGCAAAAGACAGCCGCCATAACCTTTCCGACCGAAGGACTGGTCTTCACCTTTTTTGGTGCAGTTTCTCCCTTGGTAACACATTGTTTAGATTGTTGTTTCGTCTCAGGAGTATAGCAATGTATCCATGTTTCATCCACAGTTACGAAACGACGCTTAAAGTCTTGCGGATTCTTCCTGAAAAGCTGCAAACCATCCTTGCAACACTTCACACGATTCCATTTTGGGTCAAGCGTGAACAATCGCGGAACCCATCTTGCGGATAGCTTTCTCATGTCCAAACGTTTATGCAAAATATTATGTACCCGTTCATTCGAGATGCCCACAGCACTAATAATCTCACGCACCTTAACTCTTCTGTCATCCATCACCATATCATGGATTTTATCAATGATTTCTGGAGTCGTAACCTCCACAGAACGTTCAGCATCACTTATGGCCACTCCGAAAATTTAGAAACCACTTATAATCTGTTCTAATCGAAGGTGCAGATTCACCGTAATGTTTATCAAGCTTCTCTTTAGTCTCCTGAGGCGTTTTGCCTTTCATGAAGTAATGTTTAATCACCACACGAAATTCTTTTTCGTCCATTTTTTGACAATCACTCGACTTCCTTGATCCACACGAATGCCAAACACAAAGAAATAGACTAATATGGCTGAAACTTGGTGTGCGTTCTTTCCAAAAATGCTACTAAGTAAACATGACCTCGATACGCATCGGTGGCGCCGTCTCTCGGACTTTTCACGGACTTTTCAAACACCCCTCGTACACATACGGACAAATGAATGATTACAATTTCAGAAAAATTGGATGATTTATTCAAGAGAAGGATCTCCTGAAACTGAGCAACTCAATAACGCGTTGGTCTACCTCTGACCCTTATGCAAGCAGTTAGTCGGCTTGGCATTGATTGATGGAGTTGTTGCATGTTCTCCTGAAGGATATCGTTCCAAATTCTGTTCAATTGGCGAGTTAGATGGTCAAAATCCCGAGCTAGTTGGAGGACCTTGCCCATAATGCTCCAAACGTTCTCATTTTGGGACAGATCCGGCGACCTTACTGGCCAAGGCAGGATGTGGCAAACCGTAAAGCAAGCAACTCTCGCCGTGTGCGGGCGGGCATTATCTTGTTGAAATGTAAGCCCAGAGTTGCTTGCCACGAAGGACAACAAAACAGTGGATAGAATACGGTCCACGTACCACTGTGCTGTATATGTGCTGCAGATGAACCAAAGAGGTCCCGCTATTGAAATGATATGGCACTCCACACCATCACTCCTGCTTGTTGGGCCGCATAGCGGACGGCAGTCGGGTTGGTATCCCACCGATGTCCGCAGCGTCTGCAGACACGTATTCGGCCTGGAATCTCATTGACTGGAGTAGAATTGTCTTCAGTGAAGAGTCCAGCTTCGAGTTGAACCCCGATGATCAGGGAAGACGTGTCTGGACAGCCCTGGCAGTAGTGGGTTATCAACCGGACTGTGGCCCACCATACCGCCCGACTTCTAGTCTGGGGCGCTATTTCATTTCAAGGCAGTACCCCTTTGGTTGTCATCCACGGCACCCTTACAGCACAGCGGTACGTCGACGATATCCTACGACCCGTTTTGTTGCCCTTCACGGCGAGCCATCCTGGGATTACATTTCAGCAAGATAATGCCCGCCCGCATACGACGAGAATTTCCACCGCTTGTCTACGTGCTGCCAAACCTTACCTTGTCCAGCAAGGTCGCCGGATCTCTCCCAAATTGAGTGTGTCTGGAGTATTATGGGTAGCACCCTCCAAAGTTTAACGATCTAGCTCGCCAAAGGATAGAATTTGGCACTATAACCGTCAGGAGAACGTCCAACAACTCTATCAATCAATTCCAAGCCGAATGCCGCTTGCATAAGCGCCAGAGGCGGACCAACACGTTATTGACTTGAACAATTCATCCCATCTTTATACACTACTGGCCATTAAAATTGCTACACCATGAAATGACGTGCTACAGACACGAAATTTAACCGACAGGAAGAAGATGCTGTGATATGCAAATGATTAGCTTGTCAGAGCATTCACACAAGGTTGGCGACGGTGGCGACACCTACAACATGCTACATGAGGAAAGTTTCCAATCGATTTCTCATACACAAACAGCAGTTGACTGGTGTTACCTGGTGAAACATTGTTGTGATGACTCATGTAAGGAGGGAAATGCGTACAACCACGTTTCCGACTTTGATAAAGGTCAGATTGTAGCCTATCGCGATTGCGGTTTATCGTATCGCGACATTGCTGCTCGCGTTGGTCGAGATCCAATGACTGTTAGCAGAATATGGAATCGATGGGTTCAGGAGGAATATGGAACACCGTGCTGGATCCCAACGGCCTCGTATCACTAGCCGTCGAGATGACAGGCATCTTATCCGCATGGCTGTAACGGATCGTGCAGCCACGTCTCGATCCCTGAGTCAACAGATGGGCACGTCTGCAAGACAGCAACCATCCGCACGGACAGTTTGACGACGTTTGCAGCAGGTTACCCTTGACGGTGCATCACAGACAGGAGCGCCTGCGATGGTGTACTCATCGACGAACCTGGGTGCAGGAATGGCAAAAAACGTCATTTTTCGGATGAATCCAGGTTCTCTTTACAGTATCATGATGGTCGCATCCGCGTTTAGCGACATCGCGGTAAACACACATTGGAAGCGTGTATTCGTCATCGCCATACTGGCCTGTCACCCGGCGTGATGGTATGGGATGCCATTGGTTACACGTCTCGGTCACCTCTTGTTCGCATTGACTTCACTTTGAACAGTGGACGTTACATTTCAGATGTGTTACGACCCGTGGCTCTACCCTTCATTCGATCCCTGCGAAACCCTACATTTCAGCAGGATAATGCACGACCGCATGTTGCATGTACGGGCCTTTCTGGATACAGAAAATGTTCGACTGCACCCTGGCCAGCACATTCTCCAGATCTCTCACCAATAGAAAACGTCTGGTCAACGGTGGCCGAGAAACTGGCTCATCACAATACGCCTGTCACTTCTCTTGATGAACTGTGGTATCGTGTTAAAGCTGCATGGGCAGCTGTACCTCCTGTACACGCCATCCAAGGTCTGTTTGACTCAATGCCCAGGCGTATCTCGCTTCCCACGCCCGGGTTCCCGGGTTCGATTCCCGGCGGGGTCAGGGATTTTCTCTGCCTCGTGATGGCTGGGTGTTGTGTGCTGTCCTTAGGTTAGTTAGGTTTAAGTAGTTCTAAGTTCTAGCGGACTTATGACCACAGCAGTTAAGTCCCATAGTGCTCAGAGCCATTTGAACCATTTGAACCCAGGCGTATCAAGGCCGTTATTACGGCCAGAGGTGGTTGTTCTGAGTACTGATTTCTCAGGATCTATGCACCCAAATTGCGTGAAATTGTAATGAAATGGTTCAAATGGCTCTGAGCACTATGGGACTTAACATCTGAGGTCATCAGTCCCCTAGAACTTAGAACTACTTAAACCTAACTTACCTAAGGACATCACACACATGCATGCCCGAAGCAGGATTCGAAACTGCGACCGTAGCGGTCGCGCGGTTCCAGACTGAAGCACCTAGAACCGCTCGGCCACAACGGCCGGCTGAAAATGTAATCACATGTCAGTTCTAGTATAATATATTTGTCCAATGAATACCCATTTATCATCTGCATTTCTTCTTGGTGTAGCAATTTTAATGACCAGTAGTGTAAAATTTGAATCATTTGTTTGTCTGTACATATCCACCACATTTAAGCATTTCCCTCCTATTCGGATAATTCCATCGTGGTACGTCGTTTTTTGTCGTGGAGTGTATTAACAAGTATCAAGAAGCGACTCAGGCGGGAATGGTAGCGATGACTTGGTGATAGGAGACCTGATGCAGGAGCACGTCGAATTCCGCATGGAAACGTCCAGAAGCATTGTATAATGGATGGAGTGAGAGCGAGGCTGGGACCTGGGACTGCGACAGGTTGGAAGTTGCGGAAGGCGGCGGCGCAGAACAGGTTTGGCTCGGTCACGTGGCGGCGCTTCGCCCGTCACGAGAGAGTGCGGGGCTCACCGCGGGAAGCACGCACACAAAAACGCCGCTCCCGACAGCTGCCGCGCCTTCGCATCTCTAGGCCGTACAATGAGAGGCTCAAACGAATATATGATAGATGAAGCGTCTACAAAAGGCTGCACATCATTCTCGTGTTCAAGAAAGTTCGTCGGATGTATGCACACAAATTGAAGACTAATTTTAGGGCTGCTGTTCAGTTCTGTGCAAATGAGCACACGAAACAAATAGGAGACATACAAGTTTGTGATAAATAACTTCATACAACCGTAAATAGTAAGGTAACCACATGTGCAGCCAGAAAACATTACATACACCATAACAAAATATGTACAGTTAATCAGGTAACTCTTTTATTTATTTTTCAAATATGAATAAAAAAATCGTGTTTTCCTGATTTGGACGCCAAAAATTTGATGTATTCTTTAACAGATGACGAAGGAAGACGTCAGCAACATCCGTGTTTCGAACTATGGAGTGTAAGCGCAATCGAACAACTGTGTCCTCTTATCGAAGGAAGTGTACCTCCTCGAGTACTTCTGTGCCACTTCGGTAACGCTGGAAAAAAAATAAATAAATAAAAGTGCGTAAGGGATGATGCTTTTTATTTTTCACAACCAAATTCCTCTTGTGTTTTGCTCGTTCATAAACATTTGATGTTAAACGAGGGAGTTACTATAGCTATTAGAGAAATCAAATCAACACCTGCTTCAAAAGCGGAAGAAAGAGGAAAAGTGCGGCCGATGGCTTTATGCCAGAAGCAGAATAAAAATAAAAAAAATTATTTGTTCTTCCTAAAATTCACATTCATTTATGCTGAAGATCGTTTAGTGACCTCAACAATGGGCAAGATAAAGTTAATATCAGATTCCATACTCCACTTCTTTTCGTCCTTCTAATTCATTGTGTTATTGAAATGATAGTTACAGCTGTCTGGATAGATTCCAGAAACATTACTTGTGAAAATAAGTGAAGCAACTAAGACATTTCAAGCGAGGTATAAGTCTGCTACTAGCAGGAACAAACGGAGAAACTGGTCCCCCGTGGCTCTTACTCAACCGACTCGCAAGTAGAGCGTCAAAATGCGGGAGGTGTTTGACTTGCACCGCTGTGCATCTAGGACAAATACAAACATCTGCTCAACGATTTCACCCATCAAATAAGGAACAGCGTAAAATTTCCCATCCGTCCAAAGGCAAACAGGTTCTGAGTTGTTTCCATAAATCCTTTCAGCCAAACGCCACGACGGTTCCTTTAAGAAGGCGAAGTTGGTAATCTACGACGAGGAAACAGATTTTAATGCAAATGCTTTTTCTCAGTCGAAAAATGTTCCCTCTCAAATAAATGTTCAAGTTTTTTTACTAGGTTTTACAGTGCATGTAAGTGTAGAATATTTATCTTCTTTGAATAAGCATACAATTTTCTGAAATCTTAACCTGAATTGCATATTTTGTATTACAAATAAATAAGTATTTTTAAATTATGTGGCCAAGTTTTCGTTGGTATGTTTAGCTTATCTCTTTATATTCTTATCCTTCTGATTCAGTGCTGAGGATAACATTTATGGTTAGATACGTTTTCTCGCAATTGCCTGCTACATTTCGATTTGGTATTCTCTAACAGGAATTTCCCTGCCATTGGAAAGGCCAAATGACAATCATTATTTAAGCAATGCTGTTTATTATGTAACGTTACGCTACAGTTTTACCCTCGTAACTTATTATTTAAACGATTTTTAACTATGTATGGAATGTTGGCTAAAATATTTCTTTTCATTATAAATACAACATTTTATCGTAAAATTATTTCAGAAGTTATCTTTTCCCAAAGCGTCTGTCAGGTTCGCATTTCCTACTTGTATTTGACGCTGCAGTTGTGTTTTTATATGTTTTGTAATGAAAGTGAAAAGAAACGATAAATTTAAATTAAGCCAGCGCCAAGGGGCTCGGGGCCCACGGGAAATACGGATCCTGCAACTAACTTGTGACGTCACACTAGTTGCCTTGCCTGCCGTACTTCGCGAACGCTCTGTTCTGTCAGAGCCCACGGGAAATGTCGGGCGATCTGGCTTGCCAAATCATCCGCTCGAATTGTCCAGAATGTTCTTCAAACCAACCGCGAACAATTGCGGCCCGGTGACATAGCGTATTGCCATCCATAAAAATTCCATCGTTGTTTGGAAACACGAAGCGCATGAATGGCTGCAAATGGTCTCCAAGCAGTCGAACATAATCATATCCAGTCAGTGACAGGTTCAGTTGGAGCAGAGGACACATTACATCCCATGCAAACGACGGCCCACATCATTACGCAGCCACTACCAGCTTGCACAGTGTCTTGTTTACAACTTGGGTCCATGGCTTCGTGGGATCTGCGCCACACTCCTACGCTACCATCAGCGCTTATCAACTGAAATAGAGAATCATCAAAACGGTCCACAGTTTTGCAGTCGTCCAGCGTGCCACTGATATTGTCACGGGCCCAGGAGAAGCGCTGCAGGCGATGTCGTTCTGTTAGCAAATGCATTCGCGTCGGTGTTCTGGCACCATAGGCCATTAACGCCACCGCAGTGTTGTAACGGATACGTTCGTAGTGCTTCGCACACTAACTTCTGCGGTTATTTCACGCAGTGCTGCTTGTCTGTTATCGCTGACAAGTCTACGCAAATGCCGCTCTCTGCCGTTAAGTGAATACCGTCGGCGACGGCGCTCTACTGGTGAGAGGTAACGCCAGAAATTTTGTATTCTCCGCACACTCTTGACACTGTGGATCGAAATATTGAATTTCCTAACCAATTTCAGAAATGGAACGTCCCATGCGAACTCCAGCTACCATTCCGCGTTGATAGTCAGTTAATACCTATCTTGCGGCCATAATCACATCGGAGTCATTTTCACATGAATCAGCTGCGTACAAATAATGACAGATCTGCCACTGCACTTTTGTACCTGATACTACGCCCATTTGTATATGTGCTTCTCGTTATCCCATGACTTTCGTTACTTCAGTGTAGATGGGCCACTCATTTCTCGAGATCAACTTCCTCGAAGCGCCGTTGCGTTACTGCCACATCCACAATCACGCCCTTAGAAACGCGACGCGGTCCGTAGCAGTTAAGACCGTGGCAGAAGCAAGGAGATCTGCTGTTTACGAGGGCGGTAGGAGCTGTCGCTCAAGGCAAGTGGGAGAACGGGACGAGGTTGTTTGCTGCCTCCTGCTCCGCTGCTCAAAAGCAGACAGCGCTGGAAAGCCTTGGATTGTGTGTGGAAGTGCGCCTTTTCGTAGGCACCCCAGCCACTATTGTGTCCCGTTGAAAGGTCTGGTGGCACTATACCGAAACTGAAGAAACGCTCTCCTACAGAACTTAACGTAGCAAGCTCCATCACAACTAATATCAGAATTACCAAGAATAAAAATTCATACAATTGTTCCTGAATTAAATGATGTGCACAAACTGTGTACAACCGATAAGCTGCTGCTGCTGATTTCTGCTCTGCTCTGCTATGATGCTGGAATTCTACTGAATACTTACTGTTTGCAACAGTCACGGAATTCATACGTATTATAAAAATGAATGTGTGTGTGTGTGTGTGTGTGTGTGTGTGTGTGTGTGTGTGTGTATGTGCGCGCGCGTGTACCACATCTCCTCCTAAGCCACCGGACCGATTTAAACAAAATTAATTGTCCGCCCCCGGTAGCTGAGTGGTCAGCGCGACAGACTGTCAATCCTAAGGGCCCGGGTTCGATTCCCGGCTGCGTCGGAGATTTTCTCCGCTCAGGGACTGGGTGTTGTGTTGTCCTAATCATTATCATATCATCCCCATCGACGCGCAAGTCGCCAAAGTGGCGTCAAATTGAAAAACTTGCAACAGGCGACCGGTCTACCCGACGGGAGGCCCTCGTCACAAGTTTAATAATAATTGTACACATATTGACTTACTGCCAGCCAACAATCGCTGTGAGGTGTACGAACCACTACCTGTCATAGTTCAGGACGGGGCCAACGAGGTATACGGACCCCGCAACAAATTTGTGACGTCCCACTTGCAGGCTTGTCCGTCACACTTCGAGGACGTTCGGCTCCGTGCAGGGCCCACGGTAAATCAGTATTTAATTGAAAAGGTACTGCCTGAATTTTGTAGTGTGCTATCGAGTACTTGCTAGCATTTAAACGCGCAGTCAACAATTACTAAACTCGTCTGAAATAGTTACTCGTTCCCCGCGGGAGACGGCTGCTGGCACTCGTAAGACCTGCAGTGTCACGTGATGTGACGTACGCGCCATGGCCTGTCTTTCTCGTCGGCCTCTATTCAGGGGATATGACGCCATCAACAATGAGATGCGTTAAAAACTACCACATCATGCACAGTTTTCACAATGCCGCTGAATGTACCTACAAAATTAAACCACTGCATGACACACATATCGGGAGATATTACGTCATAAACACTGAGATGCGTGAAAAAATATCGCATCATGTTATTGGTTTTAATACATTTATTCTTTACTACTAATACACTCCTACAGTCGAGTCAACTTAAGGAAATCCCTGACACATGGCAGCACTTTTGACAGCTTTCAGTTCCAGAGCGCAAATGGCTGTAGGTGAAGACAATAGCTGTCTATAGAGTTATGAAGAGGCGTTGCCATATAGATGTTAGCAAAATCGCGTTATACGCACGCACAGCAGCTGCGCCCAGCGTAAGGAAATGTCTGGGATCGTTTCACACCGAGTCTACCTCATAATTTCGAAGGACGAACACGTGAAAATGAAATTTTTTTCGATATTACACTAAAAACATAGTTCATTTTTTTTGTTTTCTTTTCTAACGGAAAAGTGGTAAAATGAATAGCCGGGCAATGCCGGGTTTGTCAGCTAGTCAACTAAATAAAACAACACTGGCGACTTCTTCGGCGGAAAACTACATTACAAAGTAAACTCACTCAACAGAAACTATCGAAAAATAAGCTCTTACAACAAGAAAAATAGCACTACTGAAATCAGCTTAATCAGTAGGAGTATCGAGTTTTTAAATAATTCTCGTAACGTTACGCGCAGAGTATAATGCAATGTTTGTGTTGATTATGATGAAAGGCGTGGGAGAAGCCCCGTCTTACGACATCCGCAATGCTCTCGAACAGCTGCCAAGAGGAGCTGTCGATCTTATGAATACATCCATCACATACATCAGGATGAAAAGTGTCAGAGACGCTCACCTTATGTAGCACTAATGATGAGCGTGAAAGTGTACCCAGGAAACTGAAGCACGTGCTTGTGACCTAGAACATTACACCAACACCCGTCCTCCGGTTAAATTCTGGTAGTGGAAATGTCTCGCACCACCAGCATTTGAACCGGTTACAATCATTTCGAGCTGCATAATATTAAAGATCGTTTCATATTGGAACGGTACGCCACGAGATTCCGAAATACATTTGAAATGGCGGCATTTACAGAGGCCGTCATCAGAATGGTACGGAACGTTCCGATTAATGCTTCTTTGAGAATAAAGGAATAAAAATAGGTTCTTAACTTTGGCGAGGTGGAGGGTGTGGGGGGGGGGAGTGTAGAGTGGAGGGAGGGGGTTGGAGAAAGGGGGGAAGGACTGGCGGCGAACGATAACGTCGTCTGCTAACATCGCAAGTTAGCAAATACCGCAACGCACACCCATGTTATAAAAGTGCAGTTGTGTCTTATTACTTGCTTTGTTTTCGTGGTACACTGAAGGTTGCACGAGGACCTATGATATTTTCCCCATGAGTATTATTGCACATAAGAGGGCAACAATAACGAAAAATAATTTCGGTATTATAATACCTGGACAAAGGAAAAACTCTGGATGCTCGATAAGTGAGAATGTAATACGTAAATAATTTTAATTAAAAACGTTTTACTAGTGAAGGAAAAATACAGTTTTTATGTTATTCAGCACTTAGAAAGAAAACAAGATACAGATGATAAAATAAAAAGGATTTTTGCGCTGGCTTCTAAATACCGTTTGACGTATGTTTGGAAAACACATTTCCTAATATTTCAGTTTTCAGGCGTGTGGAAAACGTGCCATATGCCATTGGCCAAAACATCCGTAATGAATTTTCAAAAAAATGGTTCAAATGGCTCTAAACACTATGGCACTTAACATCTAAGGTTATCAGTCCCCTAGACTTAGAACTACTTAAATCTAACTAACCCAAGGACATAACACACATCCATGCCCGACGCAGGATTCGAACCTGCAACCGTAGCAGCAGCGCGGTTCCGGACCGAATCGCCTAAAACCGCTCGGCCACGGAGGAAGGCGTTGTGAATTTTGCTTCATCACTGCAAGTTCCTCGATTCTGATACTACATTCCGACATTTTGTTTCATGTACGGCATCTCATAACCTCACTTTCAGTGTTCAGTATTGGGCTCAAGCTCATGTAACCTATCCAACGGGCCGGCCGCTGTGGACCAGCGGAACTAGGCGCTTCAGTCCGGAACTACGCGGCTGCTACGGTCGCCTCGGGCATGGAAGTGTGTGATGTCCTTAGGTTAGTTAGGTTTAAGTAGTTCTAAGTCTAGGGGACTGATGACCTCAGATGTTAAGTCCCATAGTGCTTAGAACCATTTGAACCTATCAAACAAGTAGTCAAATTACATTAGTTAGTTAAACAATTTGGCAGATTGCTGCTTTGTCTGACGTGTCTGTCGTCTTTAAGAGACTTTTCGATTAACGGCCGATTTCATAAGCAAGTGTGGCCGCTTACGCATACGTTTGTCCAACAAAAGCGATTTGCTTGCCGGAATATTGTATATACATTCGAGATATCTGGAAATTGGGGCAGATTCGGAAGATTTAAAAAGTTTTTGTCCTATACTGCAGTTCGTACATTGACCATTAGTATCAAAATATTTCGCGACACAATACGCCGGCCGGACTTGACCGAGCGGTTCTAGGCGCTACAGTCTGGAACCGCGCGACCGTTACGGTCGCAGGTTCGAATCCTGCCTCGGGCATGGATGCGTGTGATGTCCTTAGGTTAGTTAGGTTTAAGTAGTTCTAAGTTCTAGGGGACTGATGACCTCAGGAGTTAAGTCCCATAGAGCTCAGAGCCATTTGAACCATGTGACACAATACGTACATCGTCCTAGCAGCTTCAATAGCAGGACTAAATGAGACGAACTTTGATGTTCCGTCTACTTGTTTGACAAACCCGTGGATGGAAAACAGTGAACCTGACTTAACGCGTTTTACCCTTTACTGGAGCCTGATCGAAGTGAGGCTATGTTGGCGTTGTGTCTAGACCGAATACACCTCCATTTGCCAACGGTTTATCACTGACGTCCTCTGTGAGTCAACCTTGAGCGTCCTTGGCTCCCGCTACTAGACACACGCCCCACGCACCGGCTGGGTGGCAGGAAGCCGGAAGCGGGTGCGCCCCTCGCGTTATCGATCTCCCGGCAGCACAGCCACGCCAGGCTTCCCTGGTGCGGCGCGGGTCGCTCTACCGACACGAACGCTGGCCAACCACGGCCCGCCTCCAACTGAAGACCGGCGGACAGGTACGCAACAGGTGACTCCCAGCCATACGTCACACTCGCAACTACTTTCACCGTCCTCGCCCTCCTCCCACCAATCATTAGCTCGCAGCCCCATCTTTAAAAAGCCGCCTTGGAACCGACTCAGGCTACAGCCAATTTATGAATTACTATTTCTAAGGTCAACATCTTATTCGAGATTTTCCTGTTATACGAGGGACACCTTTGAAGCTAAATAGTTGTTGTTGTTGTTGTGGTGATGGTCTTCAGTCCTGAGACTGGTTTGATGCAGCTCTCCATGCTACTCTATCCTGTGCAAGCTTCTTCATCTCCCAGTACTTACTGCAACCTACATCCTTCTGAATCTGCTTAGTGTATTCATCTCTTGGTCTCCCTCTACGATTTTTACCCTCCACGCTGACCTCCAATGCTAAATTTGTGATCCCCTGATGCCTCAGAACATGTCCTACCAACCGATCCCTTCTTCTTGTCAAGTTGTGCCACAAACTCCTCTTCTCCCCAATTCTGTTCAATACCTCCTCATTAGTTATGTGATCTACCCATCTAATCTTCAGCATTCTTCTGTAGCACCACATTACGAAAGCTTGTCCAAACTATTTATTGTCCATGTTTCACTTCCATACATGGCTACACTCCAAACAAATACTTTCAGAAACGACTTCCTGACACTTAAATCTATACTCGAGGTTAACAAATTTCTCTTCTTCAGAAACGCTTTCCTTGCCATTGCCAGTCTACATTTCATATCCTCTCTACTTCGACCATCATCAGTTATTTTGCTCCCCAAATAGCAAAACTCCTTTACTACTTTAAGTGTCTCATTTCCTAGTCTAATTCCCTCAGCATCACCAGATTTAATTCGACTACATTCCACTATCCTCGTTTAGAATAAATCCATAAATCTAACTCCCTCAGCATCACCAGATTTAATTCGACTACATTCCACTATCCTCGTTTAGAATAAATCCATAAATATTATAAAAATTGATGTACTTATGTATGTATGTTCCACATCTCCTCCTAAATCACTGGACAGATTTCAACCAAACCTGGTACAGATAGTGGCCGAGCAGTTCTAGGCGCTTCAGTCCGGAACCGCGCTGCTGCTACAGTCGCAGGTTCGAATCCCGCCTCGGGCATGGATGCGTGTGATGTCCTTAGGTTAGTTAGGTTTAAGCAGTTCTAAGTCTAGGGGACTGATTATCTCAGATGTTAAGTCCCATAGTGCTTAGAGCCATTTGGTACAGATAACACTTACTGCCTTGTGCGGGTAAGAACCGCCGACCTATCAAAGCGCGGAGGTTGAAGGTGGAAAGGAAATGCACCCTACGACGCGCGAGTACCTATATTATTTTAACTCGCCCAGTATTTGAGAATGGGGGCACTAAATGACTTTACACATAATATCAAATCCTTTAGAAAACTTTATCTCGCTGACAACGCCCTCAAAATGATGAAAGGAAAAATTTTATAGCTTACGACATTTTCGCTGTACACGCAGTAAAACTACGTCATGAAACATGAAATTTTAATTTATTACTTCTTTACTAGTACTTGTATTCGCAACACATTTTGTAGACAATATTCACATATACCATAGAATATACCTGCAAAATTATATCACCGTACATAGTTCAGGAGGTATGTCATAAACACTGCGATGCGTGAGAAACGGTCACATCACACATGACGTTTACGTTTATTACTTTTTTGCTACTAAAGCCATTCTCGACACATTTTCAGATAGTATCCACATATGCCGCTCAATGTATCTACAAAATTATGTCATCGTACAACTCCTAGTTCAGGAGATACGACGTTACAAACACTGAGCTGCGTGGATCGAAACTGCACGGCGAAATTCGCTAGACATACACGTAAAAAACGTATACAAATATATGCGAAATATTCTTAATACATGTATAATATATGTGACGTTTGCGCATGGGGGCAGAGTCACAGGTACAAAGCTCCTCTAAAGCCATGGATGGATTTCAACCAAATTTGTACACTTACTGGTGACTGTAGAAACAAATACTGTGGTGGTAATAACCAGCAACCTCCTGTTGGGGTAGGGGTGATAATGTGGTGAGAGAAGAGGGTAAGAGGAGGTTCACAGACAGACACGCGGAAGGAGGAGATAGAGGTATGGAGGAGAAGGAGATGGACAGAGGAACGGGGAAATGGACAGAGAGAGCGGACAGGACGAGGTGGACTGAGAAAGGAAAGAGGACGAGATGTGGAGAGAGAGGCAACAGGAGGAGATGGACAGAGAAAGGATAGAGGAGGAGATGGATAGCGAGAAGGGGGAAGAAGAGATGGACAGAGAGGGGGAGGGGGAAGGGGAGAGGAGGAGGAGATGGACAAAGAGGAGGTGGGTAGGAGATAGAGATACAGAAGGAGGGACAGAGGACGAGATGGAGAGAAGTGGAAGGAGCAGATGCACAAAGAGGTCTGCAGGAGATGGACAGAGAGAGTGAGAAGGAGCAGATGCACTTATAGAAGATTGAAATAAATACGTATCCAAGCAATGTTGGATACCATAAATCATTCTGCAATCGTTATGGATTTTTGCGAGTAAGCCGTCTAGATAGCTTAATACATTTTCATTTATTTCGGACCAGCTGAGCAGCCCTCACGTAAACAAGGTAGATAGTCAGATCAATACAACCATTAGAATCGTCTCTGGATGCAGAAGAACTGCCGGCCGAAGTGGCCGTGCGGTTAAAGGCGCTGCAGTCTGGAACCGCAAGACCGCTACGGTCGCAGGTTCGAATCCTGCCTCGGGCATGGATGTTTGTGATGTCCTTAGGTTAGTTAGGTTTAACTGGTTCTAAGCAAACGGTGGGTAAACCTGGTCTACAAACGTTTCAGCTGTAGTGCGACGTCTTATTGGCTCTCTCCAAAGACCCGAGAGCTATGAACTCCCACGGCACGAGTGGGAGAATATAAATCGCATCCGAACAGGACGCGGAATGTGTGTATAAAACCCGCAGAAATAAAGTGATCATCTCAGCCTAGGCTGTGATTGTGGAGTACCGAAGCATGCCATCCTGCACATTGTCGAGAAGTGTAAATTGAGAATCTACCTGGGTGATTCGAACGACTTTTTCATAGCTACAGCAGCAAGTCCTGGCAGCATAAGGAGACTGCAAATTAGCATAGAACAACTGTTTGTTACTTTAATGTATCATTTGTACGCAGGTCTCTTTTCTGGCAGTTTTGTTTACATTTGATGTGTACCGGTCGACCATAATATTATTGCTCCTGGCAATGAGGGCACATCGGTCGGCTTATCGTGGGCTTTTATCGTGATATTTCACGAGAACACATTGAGCCACTTGATAGTATACGCACGGCAGTCGTGAAATTATTGACAACGCGACGCGTTTTCCTAGTCCCCACTGTAATCGTTCAAATGGCTCTGAGCACTACGCGACTTAACTTCAGAGGTCATCAGTCGCCTAGAACTTAGAACTAATTAAACCTAACCTAAGGACATCACACACATCCATGCTTGAGGCAGGATTCGAACCTGCGACCGTAGCGGTCGCCCGGCTCCAGACTGTAGCGCCTAGAACCGCACGGCCACTCCGGCCGGCGCCCACTGTACTTATTTACTGTAACATCACCGAGTGTTTGCGATAACGACTAGGGGAGGTCAAGTGCGAAAATAGCGTGGTCAGGCAGCAGCGTTATACGCTAAATAAGTAATACATTTATTACGACGTTTCGGCTACTGCTTAGAACTCGTAAAGCAAAGTTCAGTGACAATAGCAATAAAACCTATACCTGACACTGAACTTTGCTTAAGAGATTTGATTGGATGATGGCAGTAGCTGAAACGTCGTAATAAATGAAAATATATTAAGCGATCCAGTTGGCCTTTTTCCCAAAAAAGAAAAGAAATTAAAATGTATGCCATATGTGTTTCCCGCCATTTATTTTCGAAGGCCGTCACTGGCCTGTAGTGCATGGCCTGAACTTACGTGTATGCACCTGATATACTAGAACATGACTGTGAATCATTTTTTTACATCTGGATTTTGGTATTAACTTCTGTTTGTGGGCTGAGAACAACTTTCACTGTACATGTGTTTCACATTTTTCAAATTTTATTTGCAGTATTTACAAAAATGGCTCAAATGGCTCTGAGCACTATGGGACTTAACTTCTGAGGTCATCATACCCTAAAACTTAGAACTACTTAAACATAAATAACTTAAGAACATCACACACACCCACGCTCGAGGCAGGATTCGAACCTGCGACCGTAGTGGTCGCGCGGTTCCAGACTGTAGTGCCTAGAACCGCTCGGCCACCCCGGCCAGCGCAGTATTTACAGTTTTCCCACAACCCAGAGCGTTGTTTTTGGTGTGCCTATCGCAGCTTTGAACTCTTACCCCCTTTTGCCTTGTGAAGATTTCATCGGATTTTGCAAAGAACCAGTTGGATAGCGATTATTGCCTGTTTAAGATTTCCAGTAGACTGACCAGATCTTGGAATATTTCTAAAAGCAGTTATATTTCTACGGACGTTTCTCTTTGGTGTTGGAGTAGTTGCCTGCTTTAATGCTGTCTTTTGAGTCGAAGCGAGACTCAACGACTGTTGTACAATTGTAGCAGTGCTGGCCAGTCGATAAACATTTCCTCGCAAATCGTTAGTGCAGTACGTTGCATGACCTGGCGCGCCTCACAATGCTGAAATGCGCGTGGATTTCGTTCGTGGATGCGTTTGAGACTCCGCGCGACGCAGGCCATCACGTAAGACGAAATTAAGGAGCAGCAGCACTGTGAAAAAACAGCTACATTTACTGTAGACACAATGCATGGAGAGGCTTCAGATCAGCTGGTGGGACTACCACAGCAATACATGTGCACGTGTCGCATTAGCAGGCCGCCTAACGTCTGCTTATACTCGCACAACAGAACGTGTCACGGATGAGAAGTGTGCCGCAGTCACGTCTGGGCCACGACTGCTCACTGAAATGTGAAGCATCTGTGGAGATGCAGGTTCTCAGTATACGGTGACTAACGTCATTCGAACCGCTGGCCTTTCCCCAGTTACTTAGATTCCCGCTGCCGCTTTCCTGAATAAAATTTTCTATAAGCTCTCTGGAAAATTCTCATCCTATTGTAACAGTTCTCGAGAATACTGCTGACCTTGCACGTAAGTGATCACCTTCGAGTAAAATCAGCATGCGAAATAATAGATACTGTCAATATATTCAGTTTCTGGCATGCAGATGTGGAATATAAACGTCAGCATACCCAAAGTTATGCCAAGAAAATCTGAAAACGCCCAACAGATATTGACTTTGTCTGTGAAACAACCCTGTTTAAAATTTACTCATTCTGCACTAGCTGGGTCACAGATTGGCTGTTACTCCAAACATCGGTGCCCTTGTCTACAGAACTTTATTGTCGTTGCACCATCCTAACCAAATTAGGTTACTGGCAAACATCTGCATTGCATGACATACATTAAATTGTTACGAGAGATGCTAAAAAGTGATATGAAATGGGATCACACGAAAAATCTGTAATAGAGAAGATGAATGGAAGAATAGACTTGTTGGAATGCTTCTAAGAAAGCGCAGTGTAGAAAATTGCATAAGAAACGCTGGTGTGATCAGTTCTAGAGTACTGCTCGAGTGTTTGGAGTTACTATCAAGTAGACATAACAACGCACATAACTAATGCAGAGACCCGCTTCTCGGATCCTAACATGTCGGTAAAGGTTGAAATACAAACCAAGTGCAACAGACTCACTTGAAAATGGCAACACAAAATAAAAATATATCAGGTAAAGTGCTGCTACTAACAGAGGACCATTGTGTGCTGTAATTATCTCATGGCAGCGAAACTTGGTAGATATGCCAATGCGTTAATGTGGAACCGATTTACGCTGGAAAAAAATAGTTCCAATTTTGACCACCAGGTGCAAATAAGGCGCTGTAAGGCATCTTGTCGACGTCCTCAGTAGAGATGGGTCGAACTCGTTCATTCCCGTGAAGTACTTTATTCATTTCACTCTTTGCCGTGAAGCGTTCAAATGAAGTAGTTCATTCATGAAGTACGGAAGCCTGGCTAGTTCATTCATGAAGTACGGAAGCCTGGCGAAGTTGTCCAGTTCGCCGTTCAGCCGCGGCTACGCTCGCTTCGCCTCGCTCGTACAATAAAGCTTCGTAATACTTCATATTTTTACCAACGGATGGCCGAACTATGCAGTAACGTGCACGCAACGTTTTGCGTCTTACAGCGTCTGAGTTAACTTAAATACAGGATGGTCGAAGGGGACAAAGGAAAGATAAACAGAGAAGCCTGTCACATATAAAGAAGGTATTACGTTTAATCTTGCTCGACATTTTCTCATGAAGCGCCAAAAAGAGTCTTCATCTGCCAAGTGAAACCTTATTTGTTGTATTTATGAACTGAAAATTAGGGCTACCAACGAAATGCAGTCCAAGTTTGTGTTCCTTTTAAAATTTAATCCAAAATAGAATGAGTATGTTTACCACTGTCACAAAGTCTATATACCTACGTTAAGTAATTATTCAGAAGTTTTCCTGGAGATTTTATTTTTATTGAGGATAATAACCCTCTAAATTCAAAACGTAAACTGTCACCTGTAATCATTGGTACGATTCAGGTAAAATCCCTCTTTATTTTATTCGAAAGCAGTTTTTGTGTCTGTTCACGCTTATACAATGGTTAGCAACACGCGATCGCGTAAAAGTAGTGAAATTTGGGGTTTCTTCGCCGATTTAGGTTATGTGAAAGCAAAGTGAAACTGTTGTTCTAAGTGTATTTCACCGCGCGAGTCGTCGACAGGCAGTACAGGGAGGATTGAAGTGAAGGGAGAATGAGTGACGTAGCGCCAATGTAGTGGGAGAGGGGGAGGGGAAGAGAGTGAGTGAACGAACTAGAAAAAAAGTGTGGAGTGTACTATCTGTGGAGAGTTTGAAGTACCAGTTCATTGAAATTGAGTGGTTAGTTCACACTTCACTGGAGTGAAGCGTTCATTTAAACGACTCATTCACGAGCTCCCCATCACTAGTCCTCAGTGCTCACGCTGAAGAAATTGTGTAACCGACGGTTAGTAACAACATCAGCATTATGTCTTTCTCACTTTCTTGAACTTTCCTGCCCACGTTCCGTTCCTAATCCATTACATACAGAAACGTATCTATGCGTTTTTCTTGCATCCACAGCGTCAGAGTTGCACCTGGTGGCCATAATTGGTACTAATTTTTTTTCAGAGTAATTCGGTTCCGCATTAACGCAACAGCTTATCTACCAAATTTTGCTGCCGTACGATAATTTCAGCCCACACTGTATATCTGTCTGTAGATACCCCCGTATTTCAATCCAGTTAACCTTTTCAGACCTGATTTTTTCCTACTAGATGAAGGAAAAGTTTTCTTTATTTAATAATGCTCTTAGGTGATTTTAGATGCAAGATTTAAACAAAAATCTGTATCCGTTTTCAAAAACCTATTTGGAAATGATTGAGAGGATCGAACGTCAAACAACAATTTTTCTTCTCCAGTATTATATTTCACAAAATAACTGCAAGAAGACTTCAGTAGAATAAGAGAATGTCGGAATTGACATGGAAAATTCGTTCAACTTTGATACACTGAGACAAAGACTGCGGAGAAATCAGAGTAAATAATGCTACCCGTCCACATGGGAAGTTTTTTCTTTTCTTTCTTTTTTTTCCAGCACACGTCCATGTTAATCCCCCTCCTAACAATAGAAACTTGTAGTGAGATACTGAAGTACTGAAAGTGACAGACGGGCTTTTCCAGTAGTCTGAGAAGCGGCAGTGTCGGCTCTCGCATTCGAAGCAACTTGTGCCGCTGTTGACTTCCGAGAATAACAAGGTCGACTGCGGTTACGTTTCGCTTGCAGCGGTCACGCGCCAGACATAAAATGCTTGTCACATAACGTGCGGGGGTTAGTCACACGTAATACCCAGTGGTCACCGCTCTGATCTCAATTTAAATCACATAGAATGATTCCTCCGAAGTACGGGGGCATGAGTATTCACTACACTTCGTAAAAGATTCATAATAGTGTAATACAGATGGTTGCCGAAATATAGGGGACGCTTGTGCTTTTCAACACACTGGCTCAGTGAGAGGGTAACATTCACTCGTAAAAAGAAAGGAAGACCAGGGCGTAACTTCCAACCGATTGCAAGTTCACTAATAGGAGAATGGGATCCGTCTGGACAAGGATGAGGAAGGATGATTTCGGTTTAACGACATGTCGGCAGCTAGGTCACTAAAATTTGAACAGAAAATTAGACTGGGGTTGCATGACGAAGGAAATCGGCCGTGTGCGTTTCAAAGGAACAGCCTGGTATTTGTCTCAAACGCTTTAGGAGACCACGGAAGATCTTAACCTGGAGGACCGGTGTGGATTAAAAATAAATAAACAAACAACATAACTGAAGTGAGTTAGTGGGACTTGGGAAAACTTAAATCAGGATTTGGCATTATTCCCTCCACACGACTTTAGGGGTGGTGGTGGTAGTGGTGTTAAATAATAATTTCGTGTGGCTCATTGGCCTGGTGCAGGTCTTTACATTGGACGCCACTTCGGCGACTTACGTGTCCCTAACCTGCCTCTGTTGTCCATCCGGGGAAAGGGGACCCATAGTTTAATGTGGAATCCGAACCACGTGCTGTTTCTAGCGAATCTCCACATCGCTGAGAGGCAAAGGCTCAGTTAAAACACAAATTGAAAAACCGCGGTTTGATCCCATGACCTTTCGGTTTCCACGCACGCGCTTTACCGCTAGACCACCAGGCCAAACATCATGTTGTTGTTGTTGTTGGTGGTGGTGGTGGTGGTGGTGCATCGACCATTCGACATCTACACCCAGATAAGGCCTCATAAACACTTTACCATGCATTACGGTCTTCAGCTGTAGGCAGTATGCAGCCAAAATTTTCTCTTTTTAATTTAATTTTTGGCCTTTAGCTTACACTTACAGCGAGGTAATTCTTATACACAATATACAGATACTGATAGAAAATTACTGTTACAGTATTTGTTTGACTGTTTGCTCTCACACACATGCGCATGCAGATCATATGTAGTTACTCACAGACCAATACAGTATCATCATTCTAAATTCAGACTTCACAGAACACTTTTGTGCAGTCCTTAGTCAGTGATACGTTGATCTTAGATGCTATGAAGGTTCGTTAAATGGCCTACACATATAAATAAATATTCGCGCCGTCCCCGTGCGGCAAAGATATCATAGGGAGGTATGATTATCTGAGTAAGCTAACAGAAAAATAAAGCCTAAACTATCAATTATTTCATTTTAATGTAAACAACTTGAAAACGGCTTTATTCCGAAATCGGTTAGCGGACTAAAATTTTACACTATATCCCCATTGTCGTCCGTCGAGAAAGTTAGTCATTTTACTATCACAGTGCGCCAGTGGCGCCAAGAAAAGTAAAAATACTAAATCTGGGTGGCTGAAAGGTGAATTGAGCGACGCTCCTTCCTAATAAGGCTACAATGCTTTAACTACCACTCCACTTTCCTCGCTATTGGAATTCTACAAACTGGAATCCTAGTGCTTTACGTACAACATCTGTCAACTTTGGCTGTTCCGCAACTCTCTTTTTTTCTTTTCAAGGACACATGAATTAACCGACATAGCTTATTTCTATAACCGGTTTCTACCACGACCAGATTTTTCTCTCCGTTAAGGAGGAGCAGCACACCATATTTCTACAGTTTTACTCTGCCACTGATTAAAGTAGATGGTGGATGGGGCCGATTCTGGGGAGAAATTGAAAGAAAGTTGTTGATCAAGAACAAATTATATTTTGACAGTCTCATGTCTTTCAACATTAATTTGTTGACTCTTAATGATTATTGAAGTCGATACTGACGAAGACAGATACAGGAAAAGGAAGGATGAAAAATTAGACTTTATATGTTCCATCGTTGCCTAGGTTATGATATTAAAGCGTCAGTTCCTATAGCACGACGATGTAGATGAAAATTCAGTTTGGTTTTTTCGCGTAATCTATCCATTATTCGTCTATTTAGGAAAACGATTAAAAGTAAAAAATTAAGTGGGTATCATAACAACTGCGCTACCATCTTCGTTATACGATACTAAAGCGAAATATGTAGGACAGCGTAAGCGATTTGAAGGTACCTGTGAAAGAAGATCAGTCAAATAGCTCACGCAGAGTTTCAAATCGTGAGCCGGATTCTACGCCGGAATGTTTCCCACATTAACTCTGTTGGAAAATTTCGTAACTACGCTCATTCCGCTGCAGAGCGGAAGCTTCGTCTTGGAAAATACACATAATTTTAGTATCGAACGAGAAACTCATAAAGTATATAAAAAGAACTGAAGTAGCTTGTTTTCGGCAAATAAGGAAAAGAAAGGAAGTGAGCTAGAAAATTAATTAGGCATGCAAGTCCACACATATGATTAATGGTATCGAATCGAGCTAAAGTCTACACACATAACGCAAATAAAAAGTAAACACGTCGGCATCGAAGACACTATTTGCTACAAACTTCATGTTTGATTGGTTCCCAAAGTTTAAAAAAATTAAAAAATTCAAAATGAAAAATAATAATTTCAAACTGCAAGAGATATTTTTGCTAGTAAGAACGAGAAAATGAAACGGGCGGAATTTTAAAGCGTATTCCAGAAAGGAAAGGGTGGCTTAACACATAGAATTTTATTGCAAGAGCGACGTACACAGAAGAACTCAACTTCTGAAGGTAGATGGCGGATGAGCGGCATATGGGAATGATTGTAGACCATACGGGGGTAAAGCCGCATACAAGTGAGAGACTGGTAGTTCAATGTGTACGAAACTGAGTTGATGATGTGATGGTATTGCCCTCACTACATGAGAGCGAGCACATCTCATCACGTAATCTGAGCATCTATGACCACTTTATGTCCCAGTCCCCCAAATCCCAGTGTCAGCTGACACTCCTATCACTCATTTTAACTACGTGTGTGTAGTTTATCTGAGGTGAAGGTGAGGAAGCATTGCACATTTTTAGACAAGTGTGGAAACTCCCTGCGAGGAACACTAATGCTGGACAGTGTGCAAAACCATATGATCGTTAATCCTTTCAAGTTCAGCTCCTGTCTCGCGAACTAGGTCGATGGGCTTTATGCTAAACGGCGTAGTACTTTATATGACTATGTTGCTACGAAAACTGTGTGCATGTAGCTTATTGGCCCCAAAAGACTATCCGGAAGACAATAAAAGATTCATGTAAGTACTACAGGCGTGAAGTGGCTGCTGGAACTGTAGCAAAGCCTGTTCTTCGAAAGATCTAGTGGAGTTCAGAAACGAGACTATAACCAAGCTTACAGGATACTTTGCTGCTTTTTAACCCGTGACCTTTTCTTTTTTGTTCGATGTCTATTGCAAAACTAGTTAGATTAGGTTTAATAGATGCATGAGCTTACGAAATCGTTAGTTGGTCAAACACGTATGGCGCAAGCAGGCGAAGAAAAACATGGCAGTTATCTTCATTTCGAAAGAAACGGCTGCGAACAGGTCAACTATCACAAATTTCCTCACGCCGTAACACGGAGAGAAAACATTTGTTAATGGCGTCGTGGTTCGTCATTTAACAGCTCCACTAATGAAATAACTTACAGATGAAGATAGTTATGTATTAATTGGCCACGTGTTTCTACAATCAAAGTAAAAAGTACTTGTTTCTCCGTTTAAAGTTTATAATCTGACAGAAGACTCAGTGAGGCGTCCTTGTAATGTACACCGACTGTATGTCACGCCAGGTCTGCATCATGTGCGGCAGTTTCTGATGAGGATCATCAAATCAGCTTGTAACATCATTTCCGGACCGCAGCGCGCCAGTACTCGAGGACATCCGTTGTAGAGAAAGTTATAAAAGTCCTGCTAGGAAACACCACCTTAACAGGGGCAGGAAGTGGCCAATAAAAATGTCTGCATTCAGCTCCTGATTTTGACTCTTTCTTCTTCTTCTTTAGAGTTTGTCGCTCCAGGTGCAGGGCCCACTGACGGGATTCGCTGTCTCTATTTTTTTTATTGTGAAACGTATATGGATGAAGACTTACACCCTTCAGATCACTTGCAGAGTGTCGGCCCATCGCTGTCTTAATCGTCCCTTGGGTCTTTCTCATGACTTCCCCTGTGTAGGCTGCCTTTGCTGTAGTAGCATCCTGATTATAATTGTCTGAAAAGCTAAACAAAAAAGTAATTGTGGAGCACTTTGGAGCCTACGAAAATAAGCAGTTGGCTATCAGCCCTCGTGGGGTGTGGCAGGGTATGGATTTGGTGAGTCTTCATGATCGACCAACTTATCTTCTGCCATACGGAAGACAGAAAGAGTCCGAAGTGTGTTTCCTGGAAGTTGGCATGGACTCCAGTTTAGGCACTTCACTCTTTTTCCCGGCGAGTGTTGTGGATTATTTAGCATGGACTCGTTTGGTAAAAAGGGAGTTTTAACTGAAAATGGTGTTGGATAAACGTGTCATACTCGTTTAGGATATAAAGCAGTGTGTGTGTGTGTGTGTGTGTGTGTGTGTGTGTATCTGGGATCTTCAGCCACACCCTTGGATCAAATTAACCAAATGTGCCACAGAAACAGCAGACTTGAAAAGTATCAGCACTGTGGGATTTATAACCTCCCAGCTCAAACATGAGCGGAGATGCGGACAAAAATATGTTTTGGCCAGTAACTGGTGTATAGGTATCCCTGCACTATAGGCATGTTGAGAGAGAACATTATCGGCCTGCCACATCAACCTGCTTTACTGGGAAGCCTACTTGTCAGGGGGCAAAAAACGGTTTTCTGGTCTGTGACATGTATGCTGCCGTGCATGACAGTTGTGTAGTATCATCAGCCTGCTTTGCAAGGGCTACGCAAACCGAAGAGCATGGCTCGGGACAGGTTAAGATGGACAGAGGAGTGGACTGACAGAGTGAGGGGGAGGTGAAGAGAGAGGGGGATGAGGGGGAGATGCTTGATGCAGATGGAAGGTATAGAGGAGTAATGGGCAAGTGGAAAAGGAAGAGAGGGAGGCAGAGATGGAAAGAGAGAGGGGGAGGAGGATATGGTCAGAGGGAAGGTGGAGGAAATTATGCTCAGAGAGAGAGAGTGGAGGAAACGGGCAGAGAGAGGGGAGGATGAGATGAAGAAACAAGGATAATGGGGAGGAGGAGACAGACAAATACAGGTAGGCTGATGAGGTGGACAGACAAAGGGAGGAAGAGGTAGACACAGAGGCAGGGAGGAGGAAGCATTATCGATATATGTCTCGAACACATACAGAGGCAAAGCCATAGGGAAAAGACTAGTTATTGACACTGAAATATATTCCTGATTTTTGTTGTGGTGATTATAGGCGGGAGATGATAGTTGACAGACAAATGGGAGCTGTGCTTTCAACTATTTACAGGACCCCTCACACGTTCAATTTCTCTTGCGCAATAATATTGTGTCAATATCTTGAGCGAAAGTGCGAGACCAAGAATGGGATAGAACTAATGAGCATATTTATGAGCGCGTCAGTTAGAACTCTACCTTCGAAACAAAAATGTTGGCGCTCGGAGATGTGTAATTCACATGTGCAGTACTGCGATTGCAATCGCTACATACTGCGAAAAGGAAAGCAAAAGGTAGCGGCGATGGTCGCACGGACGTACTAACATCCTTAGAGAACTTCCAGCATAGCCATATGACTGTCAGAATAATTTAAGAATGAACGAGGAATCTTTCAAAGAGTTAGTGAACTTTGTTAAACCTTATGTTCATACACTCGTCGGATTTCTCTTTCTACAAAGTTGGAAGGAATCTCTAAACCTGAAAAGAGTAACATACAGGCTCTGGCTAAGCCATGTCTCCGCAATATCCTTTCTTCCAGGAGTGCTAGTTCTGCAAGGTTCGCAGGAGAGCTTCTGTGAAGTTTGGAAGGTAGGAGACGAAGTACTGGCGGAATTAAAGCTGTGAGGACGGAGCTTGAGTCGTGCATGGGTGGCTCAGTTGGTAGAGCACTTGCTCGCGAAAGGTAAAGGTCCCGAGTTCGAGTCTCGGCCCGGCACACAGGTTTAATCTGCCAGGAAGTTTCAGTAACATACAGTATTGCAGAGGATCGGTAGGTAGAACTGTGCCCGAAAGGGTAATAAAAGAAAAACGACTTTGTAAACGTTACGCTATAACAAATTACGCTGACAATTAGATCCAAACTTAATCCTCACAGGCACAGTAGTTTCGTAATCAGAAGGCCTGACGAATACAACGATGTAATCATCTATTTTATGCTGTTAAAATTTACAACACTGTTAGGTAAAATTTACACTAACGTCAATTTTAAAATGTGCAAGTGCTCGACTAAGCCGGTGGCGTAAGTCTCTAGAGAAAACGTATCCCAGTATAATATTTCTGCAATACGTAATTTATGCATCTGAAACGAACCAATAAATCTTCGTATCCATTATGGGCCATGGAACAACGGCTGGCATGTATTTCTTGATGCAATAATTCACCAACAGCCGTATGTATTGTAGAAATTTCTACAATACATACAGCTATTGGTAAATTATTGCATCAAGAACCAATAAATAGCTGCAGTATGTTTTCCCTGCGCTTAAACACTTTTGTCGAATGTTTCTACAGCTAATTACTGATTAAGTGTTACTTATGTAATCAACCTACTCTCGTCTATGCACTTCAACAGATGATTCCTTTCATCTGTCTTTCCTAATGCATCCATATCCATATCCATATGACGTCGGAGCATCAGTTGTTTAAACGTCCGGAAATCGTGAAGTCTGGAAAGTAACTGCCGTGTATTGCGTGATATCACCCTTACAATGTGCAATATACTGCGCAATATAATGTGCAAGCGTCAATATTTTTAAAGCTCTGCAGTCTCCTTCACTGTATTGTGCAAACTGTCAATAACGCTCTCAGTCAATAAATATTTTGCGAAACATTCAGTATTCTGCTCTGATGGCAGTAGGTAGGTCAGTGGTGTGTAGGAAAGGGGGCATGGCACTGGGCATCGGTTGATACAAGATGGATTTTACATCATTTGTAGCACGAATTAAACTCTGAAAACTGGAGACAACATTTCTAAAATGTTACAGATCTATCTGGTGGCAAAAAATTTCAGCCGGCCGCGGTGGTCTCGCGGTTCTAGGCGCGCAGTCCGGAACCGTGCGACTGCTACGGTCGCAGGTTCGAATCCTGCCTCGGGCATGGATGTGTGTGATGTCCTTAGGTTAGTTAGGTTTAAGTAGTTCTAAGTTCTAGGGGACTGATAACCACAGCAGTTGAGTCCCATAGTGCTCAGAGCCATTTTTGAAAAAATTTCAACATTTTTGACCAATATTACAATTTACCATTTTAACATATCTAGTGTGTCAAAGCGAAGGTGGCGACCCTTACTTATATTGATTTGGTAGTGTAGCAGCGCAGGCAATACGTGTCAGCCAATGAACATTTCCGCCTAAATCTGCGGTGGAGAAAGTGGCATAATTTGTCGCGGGTGCGGGAAAGAGTACGTAGATTCCGGCCGTGGTCGTTACACGAGACTATGCAGAAGCTCCGATACACGGGCGAAGGGAACGTTTCAAGCTTTCTGCATAGTCTCCTCGTAGGTTTCTCGACGTATAATCGGCCTGTTGCATTTACAGGTGGCGTTGTCGTCAGAATACAGGAACGTTAAAGAATTACACGGTCCAGAGTCCGCCCCCGGTAGCTGAATGGTCGGACGGATTGTCAGTCCTCTGGGCACGGGTTTGATTCCCCGCTGGGTCGGGGAATTTTCTCCGCCCAGGGACTGGGAATTGTGCTGTCCTCATTTTCATCCTATCACCCTCGTCGACTGCAGTTCGCCGAAGTAGCGTCAAATTGAAAGACCGGCACCCGGCGAAGGGTATGCCCGACGGGGGGCCCTAGCCATACGATAAAAAAGGTCCAGTCATATAAATGTGGCCACCGCCTATGTTCGACATCAAGGTGTAAAAACCACTTACAGACAATAAGTGGGAGCACTGGCAGTGGAGGATATATAAAGCGTGTAGGGGGGACGCGGACAACAGTGCAGATATTGTAGTAATGCGGAAACGGAAGGACTTGTCTGACGTCCAAAAGGGCATGATCACTGGCTTTCGGGCCAAAGGTGGAAGCCTTTCCGAAACTGATAAAATTGTAAACTGTTCGCGTGCCACTGCGGTTAGAGTAAGCCGTGCATGACAATATGGTGCTAACCAAAACCGGCGCCGAGGCAACTGTGTTTGCGCCACCGGCCATAGATGAGGGGGTCAACGACGATTGTGAAGATGTGTGTGGGCGAACAGACGTGCAACTGTTGAGCAACTGACCGCTCAGAAGAACCAAGGGGCTGCCGATAGTCTCCTCAATGTCGGTTCAGGGAGCATGGCTGCATATGAGCCTCCGCAGCAGGCGCCTGGTTCAAGCATCAATGTTGACTGCTGTTCATCGATGAAGAAGGTTGGAATTTGTGTGCCAGCGCCGCAATTGGACGTCCACCGAGTGGCGAAGGGCGACCTTTTCAGATCACGTTTCATGCTCCATAATGCATTGGCGTGTACGGCGTGAAGCATCGGAAAGCAAACACCCTGCTTACGTTACGGTCTGGGGAATATTTTCGTGGCATTCCCTGGGTGAACTCGCCATTTTGGGAGGCACAATGGATCGACACAAGTATGCATCTATCCTTGGCGATCATCTCCACCCCTATGTGGAGTTTGTTTTTCCTCGGCAGGATGTCACCTCCTAGCAGCGCAACGCAACGTGTCACGAAACTCGCAGTGTACACGCGTGGTTCGAAGAGCGCCCAGGTAAGTTTACCGTAATCCCCTGGCCACCAAACTCCTCGGATTTACAACCAGTCGAGAATCTGTAGGACCACCTCGATTGGGCTGTTCGCGCCACGGATCCTAAACCGAGAAAACTAGCGCAGTTGGCTACGGGAATGGAGTTGGCGTGGCGCCACATCCCTGTCGGTACCTTCCAGAACCTCACTGACTCTGAAACTTCTTGGCAGATTAAAACTGGAAACATCCCCCAGGCTGTGGCTAAGCCATGTCTCCGCAATATCCTTTCTTCCAGGAGTGCTAGTTCTGCAAGGTTCGCAGGAGAGCTTCTGTAAAGTTTGGAAGGTAGGAGACGAGGTACTGGCAGAAGTAAAGCTGTGAAGGCGGGGCGTGAGTCGTGCTTGGGTAGCTCAGATGGTAGAGCACTTGCCCGCGAAAGGCAGAGTTCCCGAGTTCGAGTCTCGGTCCGGCACACAGTTTCAATCTGCCAGGAAGTTTCATATCAGCGCACACTCCGCTGCAGAGTGAAAATCTCATTCTCATTGACTATTTTCCTGCAACTCTAGCAGCGATCCGTGCACCAAAAGGAATTTATTCAGGGTTTTGATATTTGGTTACATTAAAGCGACTGGACAGTGTATAGCCCATCTGAGCAAATCAGAAACCGGCATAATTTTATGATGCCGAGTGCATTGCATTCTTGCAATGACATCAGCTGAAAAAGGAAGGACACAACAGAAAAATCTTGGGTCTAGTGTAAACAGATAAAGGCAATTGTAAATGTAGAAGAAATAAAGACCTATACTATAGCAAAAGAAGTAAAACGATATCCGTGTCTACTGCAGTAAAAAGGTGTGTTAGATTTTTCGGCCATGTAGTGAGCATGGAGAGTAGTCTCCGAGCGGATTCCTGTCACGTTAATAGTGAGTCTTCGCGCTTGTAATTGACATCAAAGCGCGCACATGAACGTAACTTTCCGCTACTGAATCAGTTTACGAACTGCTGCTCCCATCTTGTAGTGCCCTGTGACGTCCACGAACGGTCGCGCTCATGGCACGTTGATGCGAATTGTTTCTGACGCTTCAGAAAAATCTTAGCGTCTGTATAGTGTATTTAATCCATGTACAATTCTTTTTATACGATCTGTGCATGTAACAAAATTGCTTTCAGAGAGATTATGCTATTGCTGCAGTATAATTTCAAAATTAAAATCATAAATTATCATCTCTTGTCATTTCTACCGTTGTTCTCACTCGCACAGCACAGGTAAATGTCTTTACTACGAGTATTTTTTGAACACACTGTCACATCATATATTTACCACCCAGAATTCTATCTTGGCATAGATAAGAAAACAAATTTAACCATACTACTTCTCGTACATTACACGCACTTGATGCAGCTATGACATTAAATGAAGTCTGCATCTCTAGCAACATGTTCTCAGTATATCAGAAGAAGTAGCTTATTCTGCAGCCGCTACTTGCTCTTGTTTTAAATTTTTGTTATTTTGGTGAAACGCTGCGAACACCGAGTCTGTCAATTCCGATGTAATCAATGAAGTGTCCATCTGTTCCTGGAGTTTAATCAAGATGTATTATCACCAGCAAATATTTTGTCGCATGCCTGAGATAACATTTTTTAATGATCACACGCCCGCAAGTCCGGCGATAACAGCGACAAATAACGCTGATAAAACCACACACCCACGTATCTCACAAGCAGGAACGGGAAGACTTTCCTCACTTCGCTTTACCTTTCCGACTTCTCCGATTCTTTCCTCCCCTTTGACCAACAGTTCACGATACAAACCCATTTTTTCGAAATAAGGTATAACAGCTAATGTGTGTGTTTGTGTGTGTGTGAATGAATGCGCGGTAAAGAATGTCTTTTTCGTGTTCCATATGCCGAATTCAGCGACGTTCTTTTTATTTATTTATTTATTCATTTATTTTTTAAGGCAGCCGCGCGGAGTGGCCTCGCAGTTAGAGGCGCCATGTCACGAATTGCGCGATCCCTCCCGCCGGAGGTTCGAGTCCTCCCTGGGGTATGGGTGTTATATATATATATATATGTGTGTGTGTGTGTGTGTGTGTGTGTGTGTGTGTGTGTGTGTTGCTCTTAGCATAAGTTAGTTTAAGTAGTGTGTAAGTCTAGGGACTGATAACCTCAGCAGTTTGGTCCCTTAGGAACTCACACACATTTGAACTTCCTTTTTTTTGTATTTTTTATCGAATGTCTGCTTACCCATCCTATCATTCTGCAGGAACAATTTACTTTAACTAAACAAGGTCGACCTGGCTGACCAATTTATCAACTCCGGTTGAAAATGATCATTTATCGAAACCGTTACCTCCTGCTGATAATTGTGTGATTTTTCGTCTGAATGAATGTGAGAAAGTTGCCGGCTTTGGAGGCCCATCCAAAAGTGTCCACGCACGTAAGGTCTTGAAACAACTATTTGAGTTCGTTCGCTGTGCCGGTAGCCGAAACCTTACCCGTACAGAGCGGTCGTGTGTGGCAGTCTCTGAATGGCGAAAGCAATGGCGGGAAATATTCGTGTGAAGTAATTGTATTTTGGAGTGGTTACTGTGGCTATGTGGACAGCCTCTACTACCAACTTCACGGGTCGCCTCTCCATATCAGGTAACATCGAAACAGGTAGTTGACAACCAGGGTGCCATTTTTATTGCCACATATTCATTACTCTGCAGGTCCAGGATTACTGAACTGACTGTGTTCTTCTCACTGCACTTCATTGCTTTTCGTTTCCGTTACGAGACAACTTTCGGCGGTACACACTGGGTTCACGTCCTAGCACTTCTTTTCCAGAAGTTTTGAGCACTTTCGCAAAACTAACAAGTTCTGCAAAAAATACTACGTCCTTCTCTGTGAAGCTTCTCCCTCCATCTGATCATCTGAGGATCTTTCGGAGTACTGCTATAACATGCGACAGCCTATGAGACAAAATTAATCCGGGACCTGAATGAGAGCGTGGAAAAGGCACAGGGAGGCTAAAAGATATGCTCAATTAACTACAATGGTTTACAGCTAGGATACTTAACGATGGATGGAAGAAGCAGATTATCACGACTAAATTTACGAAAGATACTTTAAAGAACCAATATATGAGAATTTTATCACTTTTTGCAGTCAGTCACTTACTACTAAGATGAAGCTGTGATGATGACAAACATGCAGAGAAGTATATAATCAATCTTCCACGCAGGCCTGTGTGGTACTGACCACTTCCCCATCTTCCTGTCCCTCCCTCCGCGTCACTTCCGTGGACTCCTGCACAGCTGGCCTCTCCGCAATGTTGACTGGGGTGCTTTCGCCACTGCTGTCGCCCTTGGCTCCCCGCCACATGGAGATATCGACGAGGCAGTCCAGAAACCAACCACAGCCATTCTTTCGGCAGCTGATTTGGCGATCCGCTGTTCTTCGGGCCCGCCCCGACGGAAGACAGTACCCCGGTGGTCATCGCAAATCGCGGAGGCCACTAGACATCGCAGACGTGCTCTCCAGCGCCATAAGCGGCATTAGAAAATTGCAGCGAAATGCAGGAAGATCTGCAGCGGATAGGCACTTGATGCAGGGAGTGGCAACTGACCATTAACATAGACAAATGTAATGTATTGCGAGTACATAGAAAGAAGGATCCTTTATTGTATGATTATATGACAGCGGAACGAACACTGGTAGCAGTTACTTCTGTAAAATATCTGGGAGTATGCGTGCGGAACGATTTGAAGTGGAATGATCATATAAAATTAATTGTTGGTAAGGCGGTTGCCAGATTGAGACTCACTGGGAGAGTCCTTAGAAAATGTAGTCCAGCAACAAAGGAGGTGGCTTACAAAACACTCGTTCGACCTATACTTGAGTATTGCTCATCAGTGTGGGATCCGTACCAGGTCGGGTTGACGGAGGAGATAGAGAAGATCCAAAGAAGAGCGGCGCGTTTCGTCACAGGGTTATTTGGTAACAGTGATATCGTTACGGAGATGTTTAGCAAACTCAAGTGGCAGACTCTGCAAGAGAGGCGCTCTGCATCGCGGTGTAGCTTGCTCGCCAGGTTTCGAGAGGGTGCGTTTCTGGATGAGGTATCGAATATTTTGCTTCCCCCTACTTATACCTCCCGAGGAGATCACGAATGTAAAATTAGAGAGATTCGAGCACGCACGGAGGCTTTCCGCGAACCATACGCGCCTGGAACAGGAAAGGGAGGTAATGACAGTGGCACGTACAGTGCCCTCCGCCACACACCGTTAGGTGGCTTGCAGAGTATAAATGTAGATGCAGATGTAGATGAACCTCATTTCCTTTGAATGGCTTTGTGCCAACATTTCTTATGATACAATGACTTACCTTTTGCCATCTACTTTTATATTTTAACTGCAACATTTTAGCGACGGATTTGTTGCATTAAATGATCTCTATACACTTGTCGCGTTAATTTTCAATGAAAATCCTACATTTTGACAATTCCCACCAATGTCATCGTCAGGAAAGCACCTATCGAAAAAGTAATGGAATTACACAGACGCAATGCGATTTTATTCTAACCTGCTTGCACGCACGTTAACTGGTGTAGTGGATCCTGCTGTTGCCAGTTTACCACGGCGCCGACGACAAACACCTGCAGCGTTCTTTCGATCACGATAGTGTAATACGTGACGTACTCCACTACACAGCAGACTTTTGACGAAATTAAATTTACAGATTGTGTATGTAAGTCAGAGTGCTGTAATGGTTCGCCTACGACGACTGTTAGTATGTTTATTTTACTCCTCTTATAAAGATAGCAGGATGTATGAAATACATTGCTGGGCGGCCACGCGAAGTCAGAGGTTTGGGGATTTGTCTTATGGTAATCTATTAAAAATGGTCTAGAAAAGATTTGATGACGCAGGGGTGCGCTGGCCGAGATAAAAGTACCCTGCCTGAACAGTGAGTGCAGCGAGAGCATGGCGATAGCGCTTCGGCTGCCACAGGGCGCAGGGGTGCCACTGCTACTGAACAACAAATTAGAATGGAAACACGCTAATATCAAACTCCAGTCTTGTCTATATGTAACTGACCGACGTAATGCCATTACGTACCCCAGGCCAAGTTTTTATCACGGTAACGTTACATTTTAACTGAAGTGGAACATTTATGATGGGCAATACGAGGCACAGTGCGTGTAACATTTTCTTGACGAATATACATGAAGTACAGTATAGCAGTTATCTTCGTTATGATTCGTAGTTTGAAGTGGGTTGTGTGACAGTGGCGGACTGTGATATTTGACTGATGGATAATAATCAGTGCAGTATTCCCTTTCATCAACCAAAACATTTACGTAATTGTATGTTATTGTTCATACTTGGGATTTATAAATACACAGAGATTTCACATAGGAAGTAGGCGACCTTAAAACGCTGTCATGTCAAAATATAGAACCAAATGTAAACATTTCAAGATCATTATCGTTGCGAGTGTTCTGGAGTTTCAATATCACGCCCTTACTGCGGGTGTTCTCGTCTCACCGAAGACTAATAATACCAGAAGCGCTCAGGATCAGGAGTGTTTAAGCAAATCCATTTTTTTTAATATTTTTGATCACTTCCCGACATGAGAAACGTCACTGTGCTTATATACTTTACTTCTTCGATAGTCAGTTGCTTTCCTGGCGATGACAATGGTGGGTATTCTCGAAAGCTTGTATTTTCGTCGAGAGTTAATGAGTCAAGTGCACTGAGAACACTTAATACGACTTCAGTATTATATAGCATATATATAGCACGGTAGCAATAACGACGGAGAACTCACGGGTTCCAAAAGGACAAAGTATGGATTAAAAAAGATTACCAGTAAGGAAAACACACATACACACGACATGCACACGCACACACACACACACACACACACACACACACAGTCATGCTGAGATCACAGAAGGTCCAGTGAGAATAATTCGAAACGCTATTACAGCGGGTAGACTTGTGTTGGTCAGGATATTCCTGAAGTGCGTTGTTTGTCGGTAATTTTCCACTCGGGTCAGGGCGGAGCTGTCTGGTGCGCAGGAAACGCGGCTGTCCTCTGCGTTATAAAAACTCTCGCTTTCCGGCACTCTGCGTATGGGATGGGGCTAATTATTCAGCGATACTCCGGAAAATTTGTCGCCAGATTCCGTGAACTTATTAGCATCTTTTTCCCGTAAGTCTAGACTAAGGAAGATGGTCAAAATATACAAGAACATTTACTGCTTCTTTTATATCCTAAGCATTCAGTTTCGACGAGTTTTCGATTTCAAAAGACACGAGCGTGACACGTTTCTCATCTCATATTCACCAACTATGTTTGAAACCATCAAGAACAGTTAAATTTGTAAACCAAAATGAATGGAAGCACATAATGTGAATACGGTGGCATTTTTGAGCATATGGCGCCTTTTTCTGGCTAAACACTGGATAATGGCTTAAAAAGTTGAAACGAACATTGAAGCAATAATAAAAATTATTTGATGTGATGCAAAATACAAAATCAGTGTTTCCATATCCGCGAATACTAACTTTACAGCTGACAGCATGTCACATGTCCTCTTTCTATTCCATCCTCCACAATTTTTTTTTCGTTCACAACTGATGTCACTTGTCTACTTCACAAATGTTGTGATGTTATGTGTGCAGCGTCACGGGCGCTCGTACAAATATATTTCACGAAGGGTGAAAGTAAAAAAATATAACATTTAAAGATTATACACCACACACACACACTAACCTTCGCGACAGTCTCGCTACATGAACCAACGTAGTTTGACCAAAAAGACAGCCAAAGGAACGATAGAAATTTCAGCTATTGGAGACAAAATCAGGAGATAGATGTTAGCTTCATTACGTTTCTAAAGGCCCGTTTCTAAATAATAAAAATAAAAGTGCACGGCGTACATATTACGATACCTAACAATAACAACAAAACCTCAGCCTGCCAAACTCTTCAATACCATTTTTATTCTAACTGTAATCGCAGTTAGTGTGTGAGATATCGGGATTCCATCATTGAAAACTCCAGAATGATTAAAATTGTCTACGAAACCAAGACTCGAACTTGTACCTAAGAATTTTGCGAGCAAAGTCATAACAAACTTGGGGTATCTTGGCATGCTTCACAGCTACATACAATGGCTCCACACACCAACTCGTCTCTCGTACACCTACAGACTGAAGTACGAGTCCCCAAATGCGTTGCGTGATGAGGACGATGCGTACGTTGTAAAGTAGAGCCTTCCCAGTTATGCAACTTACCTTCAGTTTCCGTTCGGGCATGAGGTTTAAACTCCTCACACATGTTCGAACCTTTGTTTCTTTTAAAGCATGTTATCAATGTAATTATCTTTATGGGTGAATGGAATATCTTCAGAGTCGCTTTTTCTTGCTAAGCGCCGCTGAATCCACTGACGCTTTCTTCAGGATTTCCTCTTTCCGTCTACACAACTAAACGCCTAACGCAGTGCACGGTACCAGTAGCAGGTTGCCTGTGTAACGGTTTCCAGGGGTGACGGGAAGTCGATTTCGGATCTTTCTTGTAATTATTGACCAAATTTAAAAATTTTAAATGATGTCGTCATCTGCTCATTGAGAGATACAATCTTATGTTAAAGATTTAACACAAAAAGTCAAGTACTGAAGTTAGTAACATTGTACGAGTAAATGTCTTTAAGCCCGCATCTCGTGGTCGTGCGGTAGCGTTCTCGCTTCCCACGCCCGGGTTCCCGGGTTCGATTCCCGGCGGGGTCAGGGATTTTCTCTGCCTCGTGATGGCTGGGTGTTGTGTGCTGTCCTTAGGTTAGTTAGGTTTAAGTAGTTCTAAGTTCTAGGGGACTTATGACCACAGCAGTTGAGTCCCATAGTGCTCAGAGCCATTTAAATGTCTTTAAGCGAAAATTAGCCTTCCTTTATTCACCCAGTATTTGAGAATGAGAGCACTTAGCGGCTTCCAACAAACTTTACACGCAATTTCAAACCTTCACAAAACTTTTTCTCGTTCCACCCCTCCGCACCCTTCCTCACAAAACGATGAAAGGGAAAAGGCTTATCGCTTCCTATATTTTCGCAATTCATGCAGTAAAACGTCAGCATCAGTCATGGCGTTTTAGTTTATTACTTCTTCATTAGTATCTCTATTCCCAAAACATTTTGCAGACAGTATCGTCATATACAGGGTGTTTCAAAAATGACCGGTATATTTGAAACGGCAATAAAAACTAAACGAGCAGCGATAGAAATACACCGTTTGTTGCAATATGCTTGGGACAACAGTACATTTTCAGGCAGACAAACTTTCGAAATTACAGTAGTTACAATTTTCAACAACAGATGGCGCTGCAAGTGATGTGAAAGATATAGAAGACAACGCAGTCTGTGGGTGCGCCATTCTGTACGTCGTCTTTCTGCTGTAAGCGTGTGCTGTTCACAACGTGCAAGTGTGCTGTAGACAACATGGTTGATTCCTTAGAACAGAGGATTTTTCTGGTGTTGGAATTCCACCGCCTCGAACACAGTGTTGTTGCAACAAGACGAAGTTTTCAACGGAGGTTTAATGTAACCAAAGGACCGAAAAGCGATACAATAAAGGACTGTTTGAAAAATTTCAACGGACTGGGAACGTGACGGATGAACGTGCTGGAAAGGTAGGGCGACCGCGTATGGCAACCACAGAGGGCAACATGCAGCTAGTGCAGCAGGTGATCCAACAGCGGCCTCGGGTTTCCGTTCGCCGTGTAGCAGCTGCGGTCCAAATGACGCCAACGTCCACGTATCGTCTCATGCGCCAGAGTTTACACCTCTATCCATACAAAATTCAAACGCGGCAACCCCTCAGCGCCGCTACCATTGCTGCACGAGAGACATTCGCTAACGATATAGTGCACAGGATTGATGACGGCGATATGCATGTGGGCAGCATTTGGTTTACTGACGAAGCTTATTTTTACCTGGACGGCTTCGTCAATAAACAGAACTGGCGCATATGGGGAACCGAAAAGCCCCATGTTGCGGTCCCATCGTCCCTGCAACCTCAAAAAGTACTGGTCTGGGCCGCCATTTCTTCCAAAGGAATCATTGGCCCATTTTTCAGATCCGAAACGATTACTGCATCACGCTATCTGGACATTCTTCGTGAATTTGTTGCGGTACAAACTGCCTTAGACGACACTGCGGACACCTCGTGGTTTATGCAAGATGGTGCCCGGCCACATCGCACGGCCGACGTCTTTAATTTCCTGCATGAATATTTCGATGATCGTGTGATTGCTTTGGGCTATCCGAAACATACAGGAGGCGGCGTGGATTGGCCTCCCTATTCGCCAGACATGAACCCCTGTGACTTCTTTCTGTGGGGACACTTGAAAGACCAGGTGTACCGCCAGAATCCAGAAACAATTGAACAGCTGAAGCAGTACATCTCATCTGCATGTGAAGCCATTCCGCCAGACACGTTGTCAAAGGTTTCGGGTAATTTCATTCAGAGACTACGCCATATTATTGCTACGCATGGTGGATATGTGGAAAATATCGTACTATAGAGTTTCCCAGACCGCAGCGCCATCTGTTGTTGAAAATTGTAACTACTGTAATTTCGAAAGTTTGTCTGCCTGAAAATGTACTGTTGTCCCAAGCATATTGCAACAAACGGTGTATTTCTATCGCTGCTCGTTTAGTTTTTATTGCCGTTTCAAATATACCGGTCATTTTTGAAACACCCTGTACCACTGAATGTACCAGCGAAATCACATTTTGTACGACACAAAGTTTGGGAGATAAGACGTCACAAACATTGAGATGGGTAAAAAACTGGCTTCTGTATGCAGGAGAGCTCGATTCTTTATAGAATAGGGGGTGAACGCTGACTAGTCTTCGACAATCTCTTATAGGGGTGATGCAGGTACTCCGTGCGCGTCCGTTTTCGGAAGCGAAATATGTGTTTGGTGTGCTAGAGAAAGCCGACGACTGCCGCAGGAGAACGCTGCGGTCGCAGAGCACGTTGGCTAACACGTCTCGTGTGATGAAATCTGAGCGCTTTTCAACCACGCTGATAACCACACACGCGTTCTCGACTACGTTACGTTTCGCGTTCATACGAGGAGGGCTGAGTACCAAATGTCACTGAAGGTAGCGTCGGGATCAGAGAAGGCGATGACAATGGACGAAACGTTGACGAAGGATCTGTAGCAGCCGCTGGGATTTAGTGCCACGGCATAGACCACTGTACTTTGTACTCGGGTGTTCATGTGTCACACACCCGGCGCCTTTGTGCTCGTTATCTGACTCACGGGACTGGACAGTGGACCGGACGGCACGTGTGGCCAGATAAAGGACACCGCTCCCACGCAGCGCTCACGGCGCCGCTCAAAGCATTCCAGGTCCGCTGTTGACCTCCAGCCAGCGTACTCACAGCTTTATTGCAAGAGTACAATCGTCTCTTACGCTCGTGATCAGCGCTGTCGTCTGCAGGTCAGTATTAAAGTCTTATGCAAGCCAACTGCTATTCTGCCAATGCATTAATGTCCGCTTTCTGTTCAAAAGTATCCGGACACCTTATGCCACGCGGAATTGGTCACTACAGTCCGATTACAATTACTTGATGGTTGACGTCTGTCTCTTGCCGCTTCAGCGTGGCCACATCCGCCGCCGGCTACTATTCCATGATAGGCGACTCGCAACAACGGCGGGTCGCTTCGCAAAATAATGTTGTTAATGTGCAACGCGGAGCAATGTTGGAAGTGGCCGCAACGAGGTGTGACGGAAATGGGACACGCTCTGTCGACAGCTGATTTTAAATTCAAATGGTTCAAATGGCTCTGAGCACTATGGGACTTAACTTCTGTGGTCATCAGTCCCCTAGAACTTAGAACTACTTAAACCTAACTAAACTAAGGACATCACACACATCCATGCCCGAGGCAGGATTCGAACCTGCGACCGTAGCAGTCCCGCGGTTCCGGACTACGCGCCTAGAACCACTAGACCACCGCGGCCGGCTGATTTTAAATGACCAATGACTAGACTCAAGCAGACGACGTGTTTTGTAGTCCTGAATTTAAATTCATGTCCTAACCTAACCACAACCCCGCGATGTGCAATGTATCCGAGAAAACGACAATCAACAAACTGGGTCAGAACTACTCTGAAGCCCAAATAAACTGGCATAGGCATGCGTATTTAAATACAGAGATATGTAAACAGGCAGAATACGGCGCTGCAGTCAGCAACGCCCTTATATGACAACTGCTGCTACAATGGCAGGTTATCAAGATTTAAGTGAATTTGAACGTCGTCTTTATTGCCGGCGCACGAGCTATGGCACACGGCATCTACGAGGTAGCGATGAAGTGGGGATTTTCCCGTACGACCAATTCACGAGTGTACCTGAATATCAGGAACCCGATATAACATCAAATTTCCCACATCGCTGCGGCCGGAAAAAGGTCCAGCAAAAACGCGACCAAGGACGACTGAAGAGAATCGTTCAACGTGACAGAAGTGCAACCCTACCGCAAATTGCTGCAGATTTCAGTACTGGGCCATCAACAAGTGTCAGCGTGCGAACCATTCAACGAAACATCATCGTTATGGGCTTTCGGAGCCGAAGGCCCACTCGTATACCCTTGATGACTGCACGACACAAAGCTTTACGCGTCGTCTAGGCGGCGCGTCGGCAACGTCAACACCGACTTTGGACTGTTGATGACTGGAAACATGTTGCCTGGTCGGACGGGTCTCGTTTCGAATTTTATCTAGCGGATGGACGTGTGCGGGTATGGAGAGGACCTCATGAAGCCACGGACGCTGCATGTCAGCAGGGGACTGTTCAAGCTGGTGGAGGCTCTGTAATGGAGTGAGGCATGTGCAGTTGGAGCGATATGGGACCCCTGATAACATCTAGATACGACTCTAACAGGTGACACGTACATAAGCACTCTGTCTGATCACCTGCATCCATTCACGTCCATTGTGAATACCGACCGACTTCGGCACTTCCAGTAGGACAATGCGACACCCCCATACGTCCGGAATTTCTACAGAGTGTCTCCAGGGACACTCTTCTGCGTTTAAACTCTACCGCTGGCCACTAAACGCCCCAGACATGAACATTATTGAGCATATCTGGGATGCCTTGCAACGTGCTGTTCAGAAGAGATCTCCACCCCCACGTACTCTTAGGGATTTATGGACAGCCCTGCAGGATTCATGGTGTCAGTTCTCTCCAGCACTACTTCAGACATTAGTCGAGTCCATGCCACGTCGCGTTGTGGCACTTCGGCGTGCTCCTGGGGCCCTACACGACATTAGGCAGATGTAGCAGTTTCTTTGGCTCTTCAGTCTCCTGACACTGGCTACACGGGGCACCACATTACCAACCGATGAGCAGTACGGGCTGGCACTTGGTTGCAGATTATAGGTGACACAAGCAGTTCCAAACCAAGAAAGAAATGTGATGATAAAGTCTATTGATAAGATTTAGAAGAATAAAAACTTTTTCGGAATTTAATGAGATTCGAACATTCTAGCTTCTAAGTGCCAGATTTTTACGCTAACCACTATGCTATGCCACTACATTGCAGGTGGGCGTTGTATTTATACCCTGGTGTCCCAGTCGCAACGGTTAATTGACAGTCTTCAAAAATTCGGTTTCACGCAATGCGTGCGAATCTCACCTAATGTTAGCTGATCTCTGTGATTATAATAACTGTATACATGACGCTGAATGGCGACTTGTGAGGAAGGATCAAGTAGAGTTTGGTTCGTGCTGGTATGAAATGTTTGTATTTCGTTAGCATCGCTGTATAGGACTAAAGCAGAGCATGGAAAAGAAATGTGGCATTCAAAATTCATAAATGTGAAAGTAGATTTATGACTATAATAGCAATGAAAATAAAAACAAGGAAAGGAACTGATTCGGAACATGACTGATGATGTGCACTGGCTAAGAACAATAAAATTTTAAAAAAAAAAGTTGAAACTTGCAGGCAGACTGAAACTTTATGTCGGACCGAGGATTGAACTTGGCATCTTCGAGCGTATGTCATGCACACGGTTTTAATCTGCCAAGAAATTTCATATCGATGTACACTTCGCTGCAAAGTGGCAATTGATTCAGTAAAAATAGTTGTTGGACTTAATAAGGGTTCGAAGAAAACTCTTTGTCATTCTTAAGTTACGTTAGGTGCGAAAGATGGGCATGGTGGGAGGAATGTTGGCGGGTGGGGGCCCGGCGAGATGGGAGTGGGTGAGGTATGAAATGGTGGTACTAACTAGTGTTTGATTGCACTCAGGGCTAACGGTCTACGAAAGGTTGGGGACCATTGCTCTAGCTCAGCTTTTGACTGTAGCTGAGCGAAAGTCACTACGACATCGCAAAGATATCATTGGTATTAATGCCGGCCGTGGTGGCCAAGCGGTTAAAGGCGCTACAGTCTGGAACCGCGCGACCGCTACGGTCGCAGGTTCGAATCCTGCCTCGGGCATGGATGTGTGTGATGTCCTTAGGTTAGTTAGGTTTGTTCTAAGTTCTAGGGGACTGATGATCTTAGAAGTTAAGTCCCATAGTGCTCAGAGTCATTTGAACCATTTCATTGGTATTAATGTCCGTCTGCTATGCTGTTTGTCTTTAACCTTCATTCGTATCTTGCAGTAATTCTGAAATTCGATACATGCATTCCTGAAACCACTTCCCACAACAGGGAAACGCTAACGTCTACACGACTGTAAGCCACTTAACCCCGAACAGTAGCCTGCCGTATTTCTTGTGCTGTAATAATCCAACACGGCGTAACACGAAGATTGAAGAGTGCAACAATCGATCGGCCTTCTCCCTCGGGATTGGACCATTGAGTTCCCGGAAGTTTCGTCGGGTTTCCCTGGTAAGTGCGGACGGCAAGTCGGCCAGCAGACACTGGCTACTTCCACTGCTGTGGTCGCCTATCGTAATAAGCCATTAGGCTCTGACGTCACCGCTGCGTTGTTTGTACAGACTTCGTCCTGTGCTCAGCTTGGGTCAGAGGGGACAGTGGTAGATCTGCCTTTCTGCACTCCACTTTGCCTCCAAAGCTATAGGTTAACAAGCACATCTGTGTACCTCTTCTTAAGTACAACTTCTCGTGAGACGAAAATAAACACGTGGAACATTAAATTAACCTCGAGCGAAAATGAAACTTCCGATTCGACGCTAACGACGTCTGTAGAGTATTCAAACAACCGCATTTCCATTTGCATTTTAACTAGACCCCGCCTCATAGTTTTCAAGGAAGAAATCTCTTAAATTCATGAACAGCTGATCATGCAATTTTGTCATGTGATGACATGATGGAGACCGTGGCTGTAGTTTGAAGACTAATGTTAATGGTGTTTGGACAGCAACCAGCCACAAATTTACTTTCAGTTCCTTTATTCAAAGTGTACCGTTACCGGTTTCGAATCGTTGTGATTCATCATCAGACGGTTTACACTCTTTCTTCATGACATGTGGTGTGTTTTTTACAAATCAATTGTCCTAAAATATAAATAATACATAATTATAAACACGCCACACACAGATGGTTGCGTTACAGATTTTCGTTGCATGTGACTTACGTGAAATGTCGGTTTGGAGTGTTTGTTTTCATAACATTCGTCCAACAGATGTGAATACATTCCCACTGCGTTCTTATTGTTGCAACCATCTGTCTGTGGCGTGTTTAGAATTATGTATTATTTATATTTTAGGACAATTATTTTGTAAAAAACACACCACATGTCATAAAGAAAGCGTGTAAACCGTCTAATGATGAATCACAACGATTCGAAACCGGTAACGGTACCCTTTGAATAAAGGAACTGAATGTAAATTTGTGGCTGGTTGCTGTCCAAACACCATCAACAGCTGACCATATCTAAATGACGAGTGTACCAATAATTGTTTTTGCAGTTCACATTCGCATTATTTAAGATCTTACTCATTTAGTCATTTGCACGTTTTTGGCTTAATCACACGTCGATTTACTACCAACTAGTAGTGGAAAAACTGGCAGAAGCCGACCTCGGGGAAGATCAGTTTGGATTCCGTAGAAATACTGGAACACGTGAGGCAATACTGACCCTACGACTTATCTTAGAAACTAGATTAAGGAAAGGCAAACCTACGTTTCTAGCATTTGTAGACTTAGAGAAACCTTTTGACAATGTTGACTGGAATACTCTCTTTCAAATTCTGAAGGTGGCAGGGGTAAAATACAGGGAGTGAAAGGCTATTTACAGTTTGTACAGAAACCAGATGGCAGTTATAAGAGTCGAGGGGCATGAAAGGGAAGCAGTGGTTGGGAAGGGACTGAGACAGGGTTGTAGCCTCTCCCCGATGTTATTCAATCTGTATGTTGAGCAAGCAGTGAAGGAAACAAAAGAAAACTTCGAAGTAGATATTAAAATCCATGGAGAAGAAATAAAATCTTTGAGGTTCGCCGATGACATTGTAATTCTGTCAGAGACAGCAAAGGAGTTGGAAGAGCAGTTGAACGGAATGGATAGTGTCTTGAAAGGAGGATATAAGATGAACATCAACAAAAGCAAAACGAGGATCATGGAATGTAGTCGAATTAAGTCGGGTGATGCTGAGGGAATTAGATTAGGAAATGAGACACTTAAAGTAGGGAAGGAGTTTTGCTATTTGGGGAGCAAAATAACTCATGATGGTCATAGTAGAGAGGATATAAAATGTAGACTGGCAATGGCAAGGAAAGCGTTTCTGAAGAAGAGAAATTTGTTAACATCGAGTATAGATTTAAGTGTCAGGAAGTCATTTCTGAAAGTATTTGTATGGAGTGTAGCCATGTATGGAAGTGAAATATGGACGATAAATAGTTTGGACAAGAAGAGAAAAGAAGCTTTCGAAATGTGGTGCTACAGAAGAATGCTGAAGATTAGATGGGTAGATCACATAACTAATGAGGAGGTACTGAATAGGATTGGGGAGAAGGGAAGTTTGTGGCACAACTTGACTAGAAGAAGGGATCGGTTGGTAGGACATGTTCTGAGACATCGAGGGATCACCAATTTAGTATTGGAGGGCAGCGTGGAGGGTAAAAATCGTAGAGGGAGACCAAGAGATGAATACACTAAGCAGATTCAGAAGGATGTAGGCTGCTGTAGGTACTGGGAGATGAAGAAGCTTGCACAGGATAGAGTAGCATGGAGAGCTGCATCAAACCAGTCTGAGGACTGAAGACCACAACAACAACAACAGTAGTGGCAACGTTGCCAATGATACCAGACAATATAATGTCCTAACTTCTTTGGACTCTATGCAGTTCTTCCTCATATAAATGTCGATCAAAAAGTTTACGTTGCTGCAGCGTATATGCAACGCAGCGCGACTCCGATGTGGATATGTAAGCACCGACATGTAGGCCAGGCATTAGTGTGTTGTTCGTGTGAGCGCGGTAAATGCGAAAACGTGAATTATGGCGACGTTATTACCAAATGCGCCCAAACAAGACCATCGTGCTTTTATTCTTTTCTTGACTGACGAAGGACAAACACCGGTAGACAACCATCGGAGAATGAAGAATGTGTATCGCGCACCATGTCTGTCGAAAACCATCGTTGTGCAACGGTGCGCCAAGTTCCGTGCTGGTCGCGATTCGACACAAGACGCCGGTAACGAATGAATTACGCCAACTCAAGTGGGAGTCACTCGAGCACCCGCCCTTTAGTCCTGATCTCTCCCCATACGAATGTCACGCCTTCACTCCCTTAAAAAAGGCCTTGAAGGGTCGAGGATTCCTGACGGACGAGGATGGGCAGCGGGCAGTTAGGGACTTTTTCACGCACCGGAAGACGGTGTTTGACCAAACGGTCATCTTCAACCTGGTGTATCGGTGGACTGATAGTGTCAATGCTCACGGCTGTTTTGCCTGATTGGCATACCGATTCTGGACTGTATGACCTTCGAACGGAAACTTTTAGATCGCCCCTTTTACACTACTGGCCATTAAAATTGCTACGCCAAAAAGAAATGCAGATGATAAACGGGTATTCATTGGACAAATGTATTATACTAGAACTGACATGTGATTACATTTTCACGCAATTACGGTGCATAGAGCCTGAGAAATCAGTACCCAGAACAACCACCTCTGGCCGTAATAACGGTCTTGTACGCCTGGGCATTGAGTCAAACAGAGCTTGGATGGTGTGTACAGGTACAGCTGCCCATGCAGCTTCAACACGATACCACAATTCATTAAGAGTAGTGACTGGCGTATTGTGACGAGCCAGTTGCTCGGCCACCATTGACCAGACGTTTTCAGCTGGTGAGAGATCTGGAGAAAGTGCTGGCCAGGGCAGCAGTCGAACATTTTCTGTATTCAGAAAGGCCCGTACAGAACGTGCAACATGCGGTCGTGTATTATCCTGCTGAAATGTAGGGTTTCGCAGGGATCGAATGAAGGGTAGAGCCACGGGTCGTAACACATCTGAAATGTAACGTCCACTGCTCACAGTGCCGTCAATGCGAACAAGAGGTGACCGACACGTGTAACCAATGGCACCCTATACCATCAAGCCGGGTGATACGTCAGCGATGACGAATACACGCTTCCAATTTGCGTTCATCGCGATGTCGCCAAATACGGATGCGACCATCATGATGCTGTAAACAGCACCTGGATTCAACCGAAAAAATGACGTTTTGCCATTCGTGCACCCAGGTTCGTCGTTGAGTACACTATCGCAGGCGCTCCTGTCTGTGATGCACCGTCAAGGGTAACCGCAGTCATGGTCTCCGAGCTGATAGTCCATGCTGCTGCAAACGTCGTCGAACTGTTCGTGCAGATGGTTGTTGTCTTGCAAACGTCCCCATCTGTTGACTAAGGGATCGAGACGTGGCTGCACGATCCGTTACAGCCATGCGGATAAGATGCCTGTCATCTCGACTGCTACTGACACGAGGCCGTTGGGATCCAGCAAGGCGTTCCGTATTACCCTCCTGAACCCACCGATCCATATTCTGCTAATAGTCATTGGATCTCGACCAACGCGAGCAGCAATGTCGCGATACGATAAACCGCAATCGCGATATGCTACAATCCGACCTTTATCAAAGTCGTAAACGTGATGGTACGCATTTCTCCTCCTTACACGAGGCATCACAACAACGTTTCACCAGGCAACGCCGGTCAACTGCTGTTTGTCTATGAGAAATCGGTTTGAAACTTTCCTCATATAAGCACGTTGTAGGTGTCGCCACCGGCGCCAGCCTTGTGTGAATGCTCTGAAAAGCTAATCATTTGCATATCACAGCATCTTCTTCCTGACGGTTAAATTTCGTGTACGCAGAATATTCACTTACTAACAACAAAAGATTTCTGTAAACCTGAACAGTTCCACTAAAAACGAACAGCCGCATCGAATAGCACAAAACGTCCCGCACAACGGTTAGAGCGACATTTCGTATGTTTTTCCAACTTTTTTCATTATATATTTATCTTTTTCTTTTTTAACTCTGCCTCCAACATGTGCTCGTCTTTCCTTATCGTAGAAACTGCTGGCACTGCTTGAAGGTCTGCAATTACTAACGTGTACAAGATCGCGATGCAGGACGCCACTATACAGCCAATTAGAGGCGAAACACTAAAAAAAAGGGGAAAAGGAAAAAAACGCCGGTGAGTGCGAGTGACGCAGTGAGAAATTCAGGGTCGCCTGGTCGCGCGAATGCTTCACGTGTCTGCACACAGAAAATAAAACAGATGTGTTACTGGTTGGGACTGAACCTGTTTGACTGCGTCACAAAAAGCAAGTGCCTTCGAGAGCCAAAGTGTTCATTCCACCCGGATACTCACTTTTGGGGATATGCGCTCCGCGTTTCCAATGACACAGTCATGGCGACAATTGCAGCTGCGGATAGGACGCACGCGATTCCATGAGAAGGGAAACAATTCCGAGGCTCCATCTTCTCAGGCGCATCGCCATCAAGGTTTCGGGTTTCGGTGACGGTCTGGTGCATGGCTTTAATCTGTCAAGAAGATCCAAAATACGCCGCAGAGTGAAAGATTCATTGTGATAGCGTCTATCCCCGAAGAAATAGGAGTAATCTGCTGAATTACAGATCCGTATCACTGACATCGAATTCCAGTAGGACTTTGGAACATATACTGTGTTCGAACATTGCGAATTACCTCGATATATAGTCAGCACGGATTCAGAGAATATCGTTCTTGCTAAACACAACTAGCTCTTTATCCGCAGAAAGTAATGAGTGATAGCGACAAAATATCTCAAAGTGATTCTGTACTTATAGGTTGCCAGAGGGTTTTGGACACATTCATCACGAGGGACTTATGATCAAAATTGCGTGCCTATGCAGTATATTGTCTCAGTTCTGCCACTGGATTTGTGATCTTCTGTCCGAAAGATCACATTTCGTAGTAATTGACGGAAAGTCATCGAGTAAAACAGCAGTGATACCTGGCGTTCCCCAAGGAAGTGTTATAGTCCCTCTGCTCTTCCTAATCTATATATACGTTTAAGGAGACAATCTGAGCAGTCATCTTAGATTATATGCAGATGATGTTGTCATTTTCCTTCAAGTAAAATCAGCAGAAGATCAAAACCAATCGCAAAATGATTTAGACACGACATCTCTATGACGCAAAATGTGGAAACTGTTACTGAAATTGCTAAAGTGTGAGGTCATCCACACGAGTATGAAAAGAAATCGGTTATATTTCGGTTACAGGATAAACAACACAAATCTAAAGGCTTTCAATTCAACCAAATACATAGGAGTTACAATACGAACCACTTCAATTGGAACGATCACATGTGCGGTATGGGAACTTTATAAGATAGGGTCCTTATCAGAAAGTCTAAAGAAGGACAGCTTATTTTGTATTATCAGGATATACGAGAGAGGGGACTAGTGCAGCAGGGGATACAACCCGTCGGCTTTGAACAATGACGTCACAAGTCGCCAGAGAGCATGTATTACAGAGATGAAAGAGCTGAGGAGAATGTTGAGAAACAAAGGAATGCGAGAGAGATAAACATTGATCTTGTCAAAAGCATAAGTGTTTTTTGACTTTAAAAAAAAATATCACGAGATAGAATAAACTGATCCTACTTTATTAAGCAATATCTTGTCAAAAGCCGAGAAGAGATTGTTCTTAATGTTCTAGCTCCCTTCAGTACGTAATAAGTGTTTTTTGACTTTAAAAAAAAAAATCTCACGAGATAGAATAAACTGATCCTTTCAGTACGTAATAAGTGTTTTTTGACTTTTAAAAAAAAATCTCGCGAGATAGAATAAACTGATCCTACTTTATTAAGCAATATCTTGTCAAAAGCCGAGAAGCGATTCTTCTTAGTGTTCTAGCTCCCTTCAATGCGTAATAAGAGTTTTTTGGCTTTTTTGAAAAAAAAAAATCTCACGAGATAGAATAAACTGATCCTACTTTATTAAGCAATAGTGTTTTTTGGCTTTAAAAAAAATCTCACGAGATAGAATAAACTGATCCTACTTTATTAAGCAATATCTTGTCAGAAGCCGAGAAGCGATTCTTCGTAGTGTTGTAGCTGCCTTCAGTAGCTGATAAGTGTTTTTTGGCTTTAAAAAAAATCTCACGAGATAGAATAAACTGATCCTACTTTATTAAGCAATCAGTAAAAAAACGAAATGGAAAGATAACAGCAAAAGCTGTTATGTTTTAGTTTAGTTTTTTTTATTGATTGCTGAATAAAGTAAGATCAGTTTATTCTATCTCGTGAGAGGTTTTTTAAAAAAAAGCCAAAAAACACAATCCACATTACCTCAATATCATTACGAAAAATATTAAGTACCGGACGAATAAAAAACAAACAATTAAGTTAATTAAATCACACATTTAATGGGTCAACAGAAACATCCGATCTCACGCGTCGGCTTTGACCCGTGACGTAAGGGTGTTGTGGTGTGTGACGTCATTACGGCGCGGAGTTTGGTTTGTGAGTGTGGCGTGTTTGTAGATGTTGCCTCGTTGACGTTACCTTAGTAGGAGTTTTAGGGCCTGTAATATATAGTTTACCTTTTTACTGTACTTTTTGTTTTAACGTCGTCTATGAGGCTTTTATCAGTTTGCCATTAGATTGTTCAATCTTTATGGTCTATATGTTTTGTCGCTACTCGTTATGTCTAATGAATCAATATTGTTTTTTCTTTTTTTTTATTTGTTTCTTTTTTTTATCTTTTGATTGACCTACACACTGATCTGTAGCGTAGCCCTGAATACGAGGTTAGGTTGGGAGTTTTTTTTTGGCGGGGGGGGGTCAGGGGGGTGGGGGCGCAGCCCCCCCCTGCCAGGCCTTGAGTACCACTTGTTTATTATTATCTTTGTTTGCTATCAATGTTAGCAGATTGTTCTTGTGAAACCTTTGTGTGTGTTGTTTTTCTATGTGTTTTCGTCTTTGTGATACGTATGCAACGTTTCTATATCCGCCATATTGGAATTGTCGTTTCCGCTATATTTGTGACGTCATGGGTCAAAGCCGACGGGTTAGATCGGACGCTTCCGTATTTCCCATTTAATGATGCACCGAATATCAAGCGATCGCTTTTAGATTAACATTCAATTATTTTAATGATAGTGCTTATTAGAACACAGAACTGCTTTATTATCTATGCCTCGAAGTGAAGACATTACGATCTATGACTAAGGAATGACGTCATTGTTCAAAGCCGACGGGTTGTATCCCCTGCTGCACTAGACCCCGAGAGAGAGTGTCGGATATAATAAGCGAGTTGGGGTGGCTATCATTAACAAAAGAGTGTTTTGCGTTGGGGCGAGATCTCACGAAACTTCCGTCACCACCTTTCTCCTTTGAATGTGAAAATATTTTATCGTCACCGATCTACATAGGAAGAAATGATGATCGTAATAAAATAAGACAAATCAGAGCTCGTACAGAAAGATTTGAATTTTTACCACGCGCTGTTAGAGTGGAACGGTAGAGAAATAGGCTGAAGGTGGTTCGAAGAACCCTCTGCCTGGCACTTAAGTGTGAATCGCAGACTACTGTTATAGATGTTGATGTAGACTGTTTTTCTTGATGCTCGTTTCATTGCTTTTGGTTTGGAAATTCGCACTTCAAACAGAGGACCCCAGGTGCAGTACCTTACGTATGCCCCACTGTGACTAAAAATATGGAGATGCCTTGATGGTCAGGATAGGTGGAGACAATGAATGCTTGAAATACGAAGCCTAACAAAAATTTTTTCACAACTGTGGACATTTTAATGTTTCAGGTACTCACCAAATTAGGGCAACGTAATTTCGCACTTAGGATGATGTCCTCTTTTCTTTCCCATGATAAAAGAACAGAGCCGTCGATGGGGTTCAGTTGCTGCGCAACGTACGTGATTCCTGTATACGACATAATTACAATACGGACGGCAAATTTTATTGTCGGACTTACAGCAACCTTCTTTAAGACTGTATCCATTAAATTGTTTTAATGAGCGTTGGCAATCTCGCTTTGATGGACGGCACGTGATTAGTTAACCTACATCCAGTACTGCTGTTTCAGACCAACTGCAAACACACTGCACTAATCCGACCGCTACACAAGTAGTTTCGCGCCATTAGTGGTCTCCACATAAGCACCTACTGGTTGCAGTCAACAATTTTTATCAACACGGTGTAAAATTTCTGGTTAATCTTAAAACGACGAGTGTTGAAAGGTATAAAAATGCAAGTGCTTAAGTTTCCGCAGAAACAACAGAGCTTATTGACACGTTTATCAGACACAGCCATAGTTGTTCCTTCGACCAAAGTCATATCCGGCTATCTATTACCGCTACAACCAAGCACAAGATTAAGGGGTTTCAGCCTTGTGCCTGACAAAGAGTAACATTATAACACGCCAGTCAACGTTGCTGAAGGGTTGATACATGCAGTTCCTTAATTGCCTTCACACTGCTACACGAAAGTCTGATCCTGAACACGACCAGGTAACCATCGAACCCTGAAGTGTCAATTCAAAACTATCTTTAAGGCCAGTGTCGGCAAGATTATAGTAACACGGATCTTATACCAAATACCTTACGTGCTGTGATCTTGTCTGCCGATAAGCGATTCCAAGGTTACTTGATAATCTGGCAGATATGCATACGTGAGTCTAGGTCACAAAGATAAATCGAAAGCGTTTCCGTCACGTCTGGAGTGTGATGCACTATCGATTCTCTAGAGCACATACCGCTAGTGAAAACGAAGCCTCCTGCTTGAGTTTGGTAGTGACACAACCATAAATACATGACGAGGGTAGGGCGGTGAAATTTCTGTTGGCGTCTCTCTGATGAACTCTAGTGGTCATTGGGATATTTCTGCCCGTTGTTACCGTCAGCAAATACGCGGCTCTAACTACTTCGATCATGTCGATAAGTCAACTGAGAAACTCCAAGCGCGCGCGTAATCATCCACTTGTTTAATGTCAATATGATTTCGTTGTTTCGTCCCGCGGTGCAAATGTGAATATATTCCTACGACTCAGCTGGTCAGCTGCCAATATTGTAGTGACTGTACTAGGTGTCACTCTTTTCCTCTTTGGGAGGTCTCATCAAAATATTCATATGTCTATACTCCCACGTTTTTTGCAATATTTTGAGTAATATTACAGACACGATGGCATTAGGATGAAGTCTCACGCAAAGAAGCCTCCAGAAAGCAACACAAGAAGTCACACTGACTGATGACGTTCTAATCAAATCCATGACATAATGGTGACTGGAAATTCGTCCTATAGAACATTCATCAATACATGCAAGTGGACGTCGAAAGACAAGGAAGTGAATGCAGGACAAGAAACCATGTATAAGGAAACCATTATTCCGCGAATAAAGTACATTAACGTAGTTCGCTGAAGATCTTACCTGTAAGCGCATAAAATGCAGAAGTTCCAAAATAAAAAAAGGAAACTGTGAAAAGAGTCTATCAGAGGTGCACTTCGAGCAGCACAGGGCACAAACAAGTCCATTAGTATGCTATTCTCTTTTTAAAATTAAAAACAGATTACTAGTATAACAAACGTATCTGGAAGACCGCGTTAAGGAAAACAGCCGACTTCACCGAGGCTGCTGTGAACAAAACAAAGCTTCTCTCAGCATTGTGCCGGCCGCGGTGGTCTCGCGGTTCTAGGCGCGCAGTCCGGAACCGTGGGACTGCTACGGTCGCAGGTTCGAATCCTGCCTCGGGCATGGATGTGTGTGATGTCCTTAGGTTAGTTAGGTTTAAGTAGTTCTAAGTTCTAGGGGACTGATAACCACAGCAGTTGAGTCCCATAGTGCTCAGAGCCATTTGAACCATTTCTCAGCATTGTCGTTTTTGGAGGTAGTTTGCTCTTGCTTGCCTTCGACTATCCTCACGCTGCCAGTAATTCGAGACCTGCAACTTCAACATCCAGTGTAAGTCATGATGCAACATGGCATTTTAGCCTTCCTCCGCCACAAACACACTCCAATCAATCGGGGATAAGCAGTCAAACTTTTAAAACTGTATTGTGTCCAACAATTTCTCGTCGACAACAACAACAACAACAACAACAAAAAAGGATCTCAATGACATAATCACAAAATTGAAGACTAGACGCGTTCTTGCAGGAGCACAAAGATTCTTATCACTTCCTTCATAACGTCAGATACGCAATCAAGAACGTAACCGGTCGAACAATTTCCGTAGCAAAAATTCGAACCAGCTAGTGAATTTCGCAACGGTACATTCTTCTCCAGAAAAAGAAGACTGACTGGCGCAAGGCTATCTACTTTATAAGGTTTCAAGCGACTGGCGCACAGAAGCCGACCAACAATCGCGTAGGTTGCAGTGTCGTCACTTTCTGGTTCAATTAAAGAAAAAAATTCTCCAAATACAAATGAAAACTACTCATATGACCTTGTAAGCAATTTGCAGCCTAATTTCGTCCAATATTATTCACCAGAATGAGGTCTATAGTGGACCTGAACTCGAGAGTAGTGTGGTTTGAATTTCCCTGTGCCCATCTGATTTTTGTTTGCTATAAATCACTTCAGGCGAATGCTGGCGAAGTTCCTTGAACCGGGCCACGGTCGACTGCCCTCTCCTCTTTTATTCAACTGGGCTAACGATCCGTCAGTAATGACTTCGATGACAGTGAGCCATTAAAGCTTAATCTTTGTGCCCTTCGTCCGTTTCCGTTTTCAAAACCTTAAATATCCGCCGAGGACCTATGAATACAAGGTTACATACGGACAAATGTATAGAAGAAATGTATAGAAGATATATGAATGGTAATACGTAAGAACAGAGTTTCAATAGCCGGCAATTTTTCCTTCTCTACAAATCGCCTCTCCAATCGTTACACAATGTTACCAACCATCAATGACGAAGGAACATGTATTTTCAGAAGCAAACCTATTTATCCATTATGGAAAGAATTATTGAATTATGGCTTAACGTGAAGTTAAGAAAGGCATAACTACATCGAACTACGATCCTACAGTATGTGTTGCGTCCACGACAGGTTTATGTATTGCAAGACCTTGCCTCGTGGTCTGCCGCTGTTTCTAAACACGGGGCAGCATTGACGTAAGAAAGAATGAAGTTCCAGGAAAACACTTGCGTCACCAGCCAACATCCCTTCATTAAAGTGGACCCGCTCGAGTCTCATTAGCTCATTGCTGTGCGTAATATCAGCAATGTTCAAAACTTATCTCAAAAGATTTGATGATGGTCTCTGTCTACATGGGCACGAAAGGCCAATACGTAACTTCTAAATGTCAGCCCATCTCATATCGGAAACTTTCCTTTATACTAAACATACTGAGATGTGTAAAACAGAGAACACGAATCGATACTGCCATACGGTACCCAGGTGTACGTACATACAGGGTGAACCAGAACTCCCCCGACAAACTTACAGAGGTGGGAGAACGAATCAAAATAAGAAAAACATTTCTAGTAAACATGGAATCTAAAAAGCATACCTTAAGATCTATGAGCCTCGCTGACCTTCGATATTATGAAACGCATCTCTTCGACACCTATATCTACATCTGTACTCTGCAATCCACCTGACGCTGTCTGGCTGGTAACCTTCCGTGTGGGCTCGAATCTCTCTACTTTTATCTCGACGATCCTTTCGCGAGCTATACGTAAGAAGAATTTGTATAATGTCTGATTCTTCCAGGAATATACGCTCTCGGATCTTTAACCATAGACCATGTCGTTATGCAGAACTCCTTTCCTGCAGCGTCTCTTACTGGAGTTGGCTGCGCATCTATATGATGCTTTCGCTTTTACTAAATGAACCTGTAACAAAACACGGCGCTCTTGTTTGGATCTTCTCTATTTCCTCTAGAAATCCAGTTTGGCATGAATCCCAGAACTAACGAGCAATATTCGAGTACTCGTCGAACGAGGAATGGTTTTCCCAGTTTCTTTCTTTTGACATACAACATAGTCTCAAGAAAGAAATCTGGTAGATAACTGTGTTACTATCCGTGCATTACGCATTATTCTAAAAAGATAGTAACTGTAGTAACTCAGAGAAGTACTGATCACAGATATTTTCATGACCCATTGATAATAATTGGCTGGCTATATCTAAAAACTAAACTTAGCCCGAAGAGGCCGTGAAGGCCCAACGGTACCGACCGGCCGCCGTGTCATCCTCAGACAACAGGCGTCACTGGATGCGGATATGGTGAGGCATGTGGTTAGCACACCGCTCTCTCTGCCATATGTCAGTTTACGAGACCGGAGACGCTACTTTTCAATCAAGTAGCTCCTCAGTTCGCCTCACAAGGGCTGAGTGCAACCCGCTTGCCAACAGCAATCAGCAGACCGGATGGTCACCCATCCGAGTGCTGGCTCAGCCCATTTAACTTCGGTGATCTGACGGGTACCGGTGTTACCACTGCGGCAAGGCCGTGGCGCTGATTATATCAGTCGGATAAAATATAAATGTGGAAGATAAGAAGAAGAAAGCACCTACTGATAATGGCTTAAATATGGTGAAACAACTTGAAGACATTGATAGACAGGGTCTCAGAAACTTTAGGGATCGTTTCACTTTTTTATGAGAAGCGATGGAGAAGTTTTTCACGCACACGTCTGCAAAAGCTGGCGTGTGCAAGGCCTTTGTCTACCATCTTTGAACTTTGCTCGCAGTACGATAACTGTTCAACGCAGTGCCGCTATTTATAGCATTCTGTGGGAGCTAAAGTGAACATCATCCACAATGAAATGACAAATCGGACAAGTAAAGTATGATATGATGTACAGTCACGATGTGCAGTCACCAATACTTCTCCAATTACGCAGCTGTTACTGATAAGAGAACTGTCACAAACAAGTGACTATGGTCCAGTGCTAAATAACACTGGAAGTAAGAAAAGCTGTCACCAAGCCGATAATTGGTTTGAAGAGCACAGTCTTTATACTATTGAGAAAAGGAAGAATACAATACTTACTGCACAACTTCCCATCAGACGGAAGCCTGAGCACAAGCTCGAATAGCGGAAGGATATGAAGGAACTCATTTGTGTGCTTTTGAAAGGAACAATTCCGGCACTTGTCTTGATCGATTTAAGGAAATCACTGAAAACCCACTTAAGAATGACCGGAAGAGGGTTTGAATCTCGTTCCTTCCGAACGTCAATCTAGTATTGGAACCACTATACCAATTCATTCTATGATCCTATTGGAGTCGACCCAGCACACCGTAGGGAGTTCTATAGTTTAAACCGGAGTCTGGACGACCTGGCCGCTTCAGTTTTTTGCAGAAACTTGTAGTCCTACTTAACCTCGTCAGTTCCAGTGATAAAACAAGTACAGAAAAAATTACATCCTTTGTTTTATTGTTGTTACACACAATTACATTCTAAATTACACAGCGTTAATTTTTATTTTTTATATTTTCGAAGATATTTAATGTACATGTACGTGTACTTGAGATCTTAACCAGTAGACTTCAAACTTCATGCTTATTACGAGTTTAATATTGACAATATTGCAAAAAAAAAAAAAAAGGAATGTGATACGTAACTTTGGAAACATCCGTTCCCGACCGAGGTATTTTAACTATAAAAAAAAAAAAAATACATTTCAGTGAATTCAGTAGTGATCGAGATATGACGTGATAAGTTTAAAATTCTTTCCCGGACCTAACAAGAACACAGATTTCACATGCTTAGGCAGAGAGAGATTTATACCATACATGATTTACAAATTTTTTGTGTGGTTTTTTATAGACACTTCATCGATTTATAGACTCTAAATCGACTTTCTATCGCCGCGGATAACGGAGCCCTATTGCTGACTGCTAGCAGACAATACTTGTCTCGAAAACGTTGCAGCTTTGGACATTACACGTTAGACGCAAACTAATTTAACTAGATTATATCACTGTAAGAGGCGACATTCTCGTCAACAGCTAGAAAAAAATTAAAATCAAGCGGATGTCGAACCTCTAGCCTTTGAATTCGTTACTTGCATCTTACGTGAAAAGACTTATCTGATAGTAATGTGTTATTGTGAAATAAACCTTTCAGCGACTCGAAATAACATGGGATACCACGCAATTCTTGTGATACAAAACATGCCTCAACAAACTTAACGCGTAATATCTCTCATTCTGAAATGGTCTTCATCTCTGATGTGCCGACTAATCCGAAAGAGTAGCGAAAAGCACATTCCGAGAGCGTTAGTGTACAATTTACACCTAAGAGTGCACTGAATAGAGCCTACAAAGTACATTCCCGTAAACCCAACCAACTAATGCCAACCGCTGCTGCTCACTGGCAACAGAATCACGCTTAAATAAATTGTTTGATATTCAGACCAACCTGGTCAGTTTCGAAACGCACACATAAACATACTAATTCATTATAGTTCTACGTCTTTAATTGGAGTATATTTTCTGTAAGTTGTAAGTAGAGGCCAAGTTGGTATTTTAGTAAGACATTTAATTGAAATCTTAAAGTGTATTAATTGCAACGACCATCCTAAAGCATTTGTTTTTCAACCCGGAATGTAAGACTTCTAGCACTTGCGCACAGCAGCCAGATTTTCTGATCAGTGAAGAGTGCCATTTCTTCTCCTGTTGCTCCAATTCCGGAGATGCGAAGCTACAGGATCAACCACATCGCTCTCATTCACAAAAAAGCGTATAAGTTTTTAGAAGGCAGATGTCGGAACAGTTCGAGAACAGAAAGACGACGATATCCGTGCTGGAGAACGCTGAAACGACAAAAACTCTCCACCGCTGATGGCCTTGTGCCAGCGACGCAAACATCAGAATTTTCCACGCGAGTTTCTCCATTCGCCTGTATCAATAATTAACTCAGTGCGGTTCTCACCGCTTCAGAACAGTGGCAGGCGTGTCAGCGATCCACCTCTGATAGCCTCATGCAGATTAAGAGCTGTTCACAAGCATTTCATGCATACGCATAGACAGCTCATCAAACTCTCTTAATCATTCACGACAGACAGGGGGTTCTTGCTTTCAAGTTATCACGGTTGTCTTACGCGAAAATAATAGCAGAGAAAAAAAACATTAAACCGTAGAGACGGACACTTTTGGAAAAGTTTGTGGAAAATCTCGAATATAGGACAGACCGAGAGGTGGCAAATTGCTGGAAACATTAACTCTCGTAAAATGCCTAGGAGTAACAATCCGGATCGACCTGAATGGGAATGAACGCATGAAACGAACAGCAGGAAAAGACAGCTGCGAGACTGATATTCATAGGAAGAATCATACTGAACTGTAATACATCCACAAAAGAAGTGGTTTACAAGCCGCTTGTTCGGCCGACTCTTGAGTATTCTTCATCAGTCATGGACCTTTATACGGTTGGATTAATAGAAGAGATAGAGACGATCCAACGAACACTGGCGCGTTTCGTCACGAGATCGTTTAGTCGGCGCGAAAGCGTTACAGAGATGATCATCGAACTCCAGTGGCAGATGCTACAAAAGAGGCGCAATGTTTCACGGAGAGCTTAACTATTGAAATTTCGAGAGTACTTTTCCGGGATGTGTTGGACAACACACTACTTCCTTCCCATACATCTCGCGAAACAGCCAGCACGACAGATTAGAACTAATACAGAGATTTACCGATAATCAGCGAATGGAACAGGGAAGGAGGGATCAGGTAGTGGCACCAGAACTTCCCTCCGCCACAGATCGCCAGGTGGCTTGCGGAGTATATGTGTAGATGTAGATAGGCAATAACCTATTTCCGATACTTTAACCACGAATATTTTTTCTGCATTTGAGGCTAACAAGCACAAATGTAACTAGTCTTCGGGCGGAAGATTGTTTCTATTGACCTGTGCACATTTGAATTATACCAGTCCGTCCAAAGAATTTTAACAGCGAACTTGTCCGGAAAATGTGAAATACGTCTCTTCCGTAGCGTCTGCCAGTGGAGACTGATGAGCATCTCAGTAACGATCTCGCGCCTACTAAACGAGTCCCTGGCGAAATTTGCCGTTCTTCTTTGGATTTGCTCTACATACTTCCTACTGCTTCTACCTGGAAACAGCCCGCAAGCTGGCTAGCGATACTTACGAGCCGGCCGAAGTAGCCGTGCGGTTAAAGGCGCTGCAGTCTGGAACCGCAAGACCGCTACGGTCGCAGGTTCGAATCCTGCCTCGGGCATGGATGTTTGTGATGTCCTTAGGTTAGTTAGGTTTAACTAGTTCTAAGTTCTAGGGGACTAATGACCTCAGCAGTTGAGTCCCATAGTGCTCAGAGCCATTTTTGATACTTACGAATAGGTCAAACGAATTTTATGCAAGCCAGTTCTTTCTTGGATGAATTACATTGCTTCAAGATACCTACTATAAATCACAGCCTGGCGTCTGCTTTTCCTACATGCTGTACATGAGCATTTCACTCTAAGTCGCCTCCGATGGTAACTCCTATGTATTTTACTTTTCGTATTGTTTTCTATGATTTATCGTCAATAATGTAATGGGACAATAATAGGTCTTTCCGCTTTCTTGTGCGCAAAACATTGCCCCTTTTTTACGCTGCGACTCAAGAACCAGCTCCAGCACCTATCGCCGATCCTCTGCAGATTTTCCAGCATTTCGTTGTAGTTTTATGACGTTGCAACTTCTTCTATAGCTATTATGCACTAAACTCCCCTGCCGCGTTTTCACTATTAGATACACTGATGCACAAGGAAGGTTCTTGTACGTAATTTATCATTTATGGTAATTACTAGCCTGTAATAGAGAGGATGAGCTAGAAACGTTGCGACAAACTTCGAGGGGTTGTAGAGGGTGTCTTGAGGAGCAAATCGAGAATAGGAACCCGTGTCTGGAAACTTCATCCAACGGCGCTACGGAGCGTCGAAGTTATGGGCGCCGGTGGCTACTGCCAGGCCACCACTCCGGCAGCAAACATGATTTTGTGCGCTGGCCGTAGGCGGAACGTCTCGCATTGTTGTTTGTTATTCAGTGATCGCGACTGATTGCTGCGATCGTCGGTGGCGAAAACGGAGCTAGCTGCTGCTTAGAAAGGCTCCTATGAAGGTGGCGCTCTTCTGCGTCGGTGGGTGCGGTTTCGGACGAGGGTTTCCATCCGCAGGTTATTTTTCTTCCGGAACCCCGTACAAACTCCGATGTGTTTCAGTACTCAGGTCAAAAATAAACTGCAGATGGAACCTTTTTCCGAAACAGTCATACACTAAGGTAACAAGGCTAGGCTACGCAGCAACTTTTCCCTCACTGAACAAGAAAACACTGCGAGACGTTCCGACTAGGGTCCGTCAGCGTACAAAGTCACATTTGTTGCTGAAGAGGTGGCCTAATGGCAGGCGCCGGAGCCAATAACTTTGGCGCTCTGCAGTGTCGTTAGATGACGTTTCCAGACACGGGTTCCTACCCTCGATTTGTTCCCCAGGGCACCCTCTACAGCCCATCGAAGTTTGTCGCAATATTTCTGGGATACCTATGTATGTTGTTATCTGTTCCATATTTAACTGGCGGTTGAAGTGATGTGTTTTGGAAATGGTGGCAGCTACGAACTGGTCAGTTTACAGGCTCTCTAGTTAGCCAGAGAAGTAGCTGCCGCTGCAGCTCCAGAGCGCAACGAAGCCTGACCAGTATCAGTACATACGTACGTATAAGTGCCCGGCCGCGAGTTTCTGTCTGTGAAGGCTAATCTGAGGAACTCCTGTGGATAGTTTGATATGAACTTGGATTTCCCAGGACCGTTGGGTTGCAAGAATCGATATCTATAACAGGCAAAAATCGCCGAGATTCTCGATTCCCAGTATGAATTATATATATATATATATATATATATATATATATATTGCCGCCCGGTCTGAGGCGTTTTGTCGTGGTCCGCGCGGCTCCCCCAGTCGGAGGTTCGAGTCCTCCCTCGGGCATGGGTGTGTGTGTCGTCCTTACCCTAAGTCAGTTTACGTTATATTAAGTAGTGTGTAAGGTTAGGGACCGATGACCTCAGCAGTTTGGTCCCATAACACCTTACCACAAATTTACAAATTTCCTACTCCCACTTGGCCAACTTCTTTGTTTCTAGACTCTTGGTCATCTGGAGCTCCCATTTGTGTCACTTCCATTTCTGGTCGAGCCCTGCATCTAGCATAAATTTGGATGACATTCGCGATATTATGTAGGCATGGTCCCCTCCCCTTGTAAGACGTGTTGCCACACACACAATTCCTGCAGCATATTCGCTAGAGGTTCAGCTCTGAGACTGTGCAGGACGCGGCCCTTATCAGCGGCAAACAGGCCGGAGGAAGGTCCGGATCAAACTCCGCGACTGCGCAGTTATCGCCTTCTTTCGGCCACAGAGCACGCCGGAGCGCCTGCCTGCGCGCTCTTGCAAGAGTCGCCGGCACATCTTCTGATGGCGCAAGTTTGCGCTCTTCGGTCTGGGTCACAACCCCCGCAATCACTGCCAATAATGAAGAATTTGTCCGAAGTGGATTATGCTGTGCTCGAAGATCGTACAGAGCGACTACTAAGCTCCGCACTAACCAAGCTGCTAGGTTGAAATTCGAGTTATTTTACACTATTTCGCGCCAAACAGAGGACGACCAAGAGATGAATACACTAAACAGATTCAGAAGGATGTAGGTTGCAGTAGGTACTGGGAGATCAAGAGGCTTGCACAGGATAGAGTAGCATGGATAGCTGCATCAAACCAGTCTTAGGACTGAAGACCACAACAACAACATGCAAACATCAGCACATGCGGTAAAAACAGGCATCGTTCACAACATTTGTGGCTCCGTTTAAGGTTGTTTTCAGTGAACCTGTAGTCCCTAGGCCTTTTGAAATAAATTCTCCCTCGCAGATGTCTGCTCTTAATTTAATGTGGATAGTGCCGCAGACAGAATCGCTTCAAAATAACGGAATCACCTGGAGGACCCGAAATATCGGCAACGCCATTAGATGTGCGAGTAAAACTATTGCGATTGTGTGTGTGTGTGTGTGTGTGTGTGTGTGTGTGTCTGCTAGCATTATCATAAAGCTCTCGAGTACGCCACGTGTCCTGCTGTTCCGACTGCCTGAAAGGGCATGGGCCAGACTGATTGTATTGTCATAAAACCTTACGATTTTATTACTAACATTCTAACCTACCAATGGCAGAAAATATGTAGCTACGTTCCAAAGGGCTTGTTTCGGCGTGATAAAGTCTATCTATTAAGTGATGCTTAACAATATTACACGTGTAATCTGACGAGTTCAGAACAAAGAATATTATTGTAAATCTGGTGTATTCCTACTTTACAAAATGGTGAAGAGAGGAGGGAACTGAGGGATAATGTCTGAATTGAGTACCGTAAATGGCCACAAAGGGCATTTGACACGAACTGCGTCCTCCCTAATTGCCACGCTCGTCCTGACGTTTCGCTTCGCCTGCAGGGCCGCCAACGTGCCGCTGTCTCGCGCCAGCACGAAAATGCACAGTCATCTAGCTTAGCGTGTGTACGCGGAAGAGGTATAGGCTAAGAACTGTGTCACCGTATTTTCTTAACTTTCGCCGTGTCTGGTCATCAAGTTGTCTGTTTATCTATTCCTTCGCAAATATATTTCCACTATGATACACCGGACTGATTTTTGCGTCTCAATTGTTTTTGTACCTCGTGTTTTCCACAGATGTTGGAGTACTGCCCAAAACGTATGCATTGCAAGGCGATTGTCTGGCCCAAATGCCAAAGTCCTGTTGGTTTCCTTCAGAAAAACTGCCAATCTGTTAATAAAGGAACGCATCCCAAATATGAGTCTATTTCTTTTTATATTATTATCAGAGTAGGTGAAGATGGCTGTGCGAGAAGACGCAATAAATAAAGGCCATCCATGCGAAGTAGACAAGAAACTTTTATGGGACTGCTGCTCCACCCCCCCCCCCCCCCCGGCTCAGTTCGAAGATCTGTATAAATATAACCATTCAATGTATTACGAAACCTATTATAAATAAAACGAGGCTATAGAAAATGGCTGTTCTGGAAAGTGCACGAAACTCACAAAAGCACATAAACACGTTCGACGCACACTGCCCCTCTGTCATAGAACGTGATATATATATATATAACGTGATATATATATATATATATATATATATATATATATATATATATATATATATATATATATATATATCACGTTCTATGACAGAGGGGCAGTGTACAAAAGATGCATCGAACGTGTTTATGTGCTTTTGTGAGTTTCAGGAGAGGTCAGTGACTTCGACCGTGGACTGGTCACCTGAGTAACAAATATATCAAGGATATTTCAACCCTCCCAAAGCTGCACAGGTCGGCTGTTGGTGATGTCACTGTGAAGTGGAAACTCAAAGGAATAACAACAGCTAAATCAAGATCAGGCAGACTTCGCGTACTGACTGACAGGGACCGTCGAACACAGCGGAAGCAATCACCCATGGTGCTACCAGTATTGCTGCTAGGATAAGGACTGTTCTTAGGTAGTTACAGATGGTTGAGCACTCCTCAAAGCCACGTGTTTCTGCAGTCACTACTAAGCAACGCTTGAGATGATGTGAAGAGCGACGCCATTGGACAGTCGACGACTGGAAACGTGTGATTTGGCGATGAATTACGCTATACCCTGTCGCAGTCCGATGGAAGGGTTACGGTTTGGCGAATTTCTGGAAAACGTTACCTGTCATCATGTGTAGTGCCAACTGTGAAGTGCGGACGAGTTGGTGTTACGGTGTGGATGTGTTTTTCATCGTCACCATGCGGTCCCCTTATTCCTCTTAAGAAAACGCTTAATGTGAGGAAAATTATCACAAAATGGTTCAAATGGCTCTGAGCACTATGAGACTTAACATCTGAGGTGATCAGTCGCCTGCAACGTAGAACTACTTAAACCTAAATAACCTAACATCCATTCCCGCGGCAGGATTCGAACCTGCGACCGTAGCGGTCGCGCGGTTCCCGACTAAAGCGCCTAGAACCGCTCGGTCACAAAGGCCGGCTGATTGTCACATTTTACTGCACTGTGTACTGCGTACAGTAGAGGAACTATTCGTACACGGTGATTGTTGGTATCAGCATGACAGTACATCTTATCACAAAGGAGCATCTGTGAGGACAATAACATTCCTGAAATGGACTGGGTGCCCATAGTCACGACATGACGCCAATGGAACACCTTTGGGTTGAGTTGGAAGACCGACTTCGCTCCGGACTCCAGCGTCCAACATAACTACCTTCTCTTGTTTCAGGCCGGCCGCTGTGGCCGAGCGGTTGTAGGCGCTACCGCCTGGAACCGCGCGATCGCTACGGTCGCAGGTTCGAATCCTGCCTCCGGCATGGATGTGTGTGATGTCCTTAGGTTAATTAGGTTTAAGTAGTTTTAAGTTCTAGGGGACTGATGACCTCAGTCCCATAGTGCTCAGAGCCATTTGAACCATCTCTTGTTTCAGCTCCTGAGGAAGAAAGGGCTGTCATTCCGCTACAGACATTCAGACACCTCATTGAAGGTGTCCTCAACAGAGTTCAAGCTGTCAAACAGACAAAGGGTGGCCACCCTCATATTAATGTGCACTAACAGAACTCCGGACGCTTCTGATTAGGCGTCCCTCTCTCTCTGTCGCGTGGCGGCTCGCCGCCGCCAAGTGCAAGTATTTTTAGTTGACGCCATTTAGGCGACTTCCGCGTCGGTGATGACGAAATGATGATGGGCACAACACAACACCCAGTCCCGGTGCGAAGAAAACCTCAGAATCGGGGAATCGAATCCGGTCCCTTCGGTTGGGCGTACAGTCACGATGACCCCGTAGCTACCAGGGCGGACTTTTGATCAGATAATGTATCTTCGAAGAGCCACACAGCTAATTTAAGCACGACTGCTTTGACGAAGATGAAGATCAAATAACATGTCTCTCCTAGCTTCTTCTATCGCCGGATTTAAAGGTTATTTAACCAGTGCGATACGTATCGAAGAGAGAGGGTGGATGTTTCTATCATTTAATTCCAATCTCTGCAGCGGCAGTCTGATGTTTTCTGTCTGCCACTTGGCGAGCTGCAGAGCTCCACCTAAGAACAGTAATGTTGTTGACTCTGACTAGCACTCAAATTTAACTTGCTCGTTCCGGATGATACTGCGCTGAGCTTACAAAAATCATGCAGCATTAACGTAGATACGTGCGCTATATGTCCAAAAGCCTCAGACTTTTCTTTCGCGATGCCACACAGGTAGTCCAGCACGTACCTCACTCTTCACTGCGATAGCGGGGTCATTCTATCTCGTAACCGCTAAAAATTTCGCAGGGCACTTTGAAGGGCATGGATCGATTGCTAACCCCTCTTACGTAACCAGAAGAGTTTGGATGCGTTTGGTCGTACTCTGTATTTGTATTAACTGTGCCGAATACCTTCTTGGGAGCGTCTTTTCGGCTTTATCGGGTAGTAATAGATGCAACAAGCCGCTAGTGGGATGTGGAAGGTAGGCCTACACAGTTGCTCAATCCCCTGCCTATCCCTGAGGGTATTTTCGTTCTGTCGTTACAACTGCAAGAAAATGCGTGGTTTTTTCCCACCATATGCTTTTCGCTTTATTGAGGTAAAGCACCATCAGTGGTCTGTAATTAAAAATATTTGCAATTTTATTTGCTTTTAAGATCGAAAAACAATTCTTTAACAATGTCTCGGTTTTTACTTACGGCGATTTCTGCTTGGTTTCTCGCCTACACGTAGGCCACTAATGACACTGCACATCAGTAAAGTGAAACGCGTCTGGGTAAAAAAAAAAAAAAAAAACACGTATTTTCTTGTAGTTGTAACGACATAACGAAAATAACCGCAGGAATTGTAAAGCAACTGCGCACAATATGGCCACACAAATGAAGAATTTAATCCCTGTCTATTCGCTTATGGAGCCAGGAAAAATGGCTATGTAAATGCCTTTTCTATTCTGTTTTCACTACAAGTCCCCTGAGGCAGTCTGGTACAGTCATTGATGTACATGAATTCTTTCGATCTCTTTCTCCAAGATGGATGTGAAGAGTTTCTAGCAAACGAGACACAGCGTGTCCTTCTCGACAGAGATAAATTTTCAGACATAAAAGTAACTTGGGGAGCGCCCCAAGGTAGGTTGTAGGACCAGTACTTTTCACAACATATATTAATCACTTAGTAGATAACGTCAGAAGGTTCATGAGGCTTTTCACGGATGGTGCTGTTGTATACAGAGAAGCCGCTGCGCAGGAAAGCTGCTGCGAAATCCAGGAAGACCCGCAGATGATCAAAGCTTTGTGCAGGGATTGTCAATTGACCCTCAACATAAAAATATAACGTATTGCGCATACATAGGCAGAAACACTTATTATTCTATGATTTTATGATTGCAGACCAATCGCCGAAAGCAGTCAAATCCATAAAAAATCTAGGAGTATGCGTATGGAGCGATTTAAAATGAAATGGTCGCATAAAACTAAATGAAAGTAAGTCAGATGCTAGACTGGGATTCACAGGAAGAAACTTAACAAAATCTTGTTCAAACTATTCTTGAATACTGGCTCGTCCGTCTGGGATCCGTACCACATAGGATCGATAGAGGAACGAAACAGAGAAGATCTAAAGACGAGTAGCATCACGGTTTGCTTTACTGTTAACAGTGGCGAGAACATAGGTTCCTAGAAGAGATAACCAATACATTGTTTCCTCCTACGTGTATTTCGCTAAAAGATTGAGATAGTTTCGAGGTCACATGGAGGCTTACCAGTAATCAGTCTTCCCTCAAACCATTCGCGACTGAACAGAAATGTGGAAGTGGCAGTGTTTACACAAAGTACCCTGCGCCGCACACCGTAATGTGGTTTGTGGACTATAGACGTAATGCAATAGTATTAACCACAAGTAGGCCGCAAAAAAGACTCCATATCACGCTTTAGCGTTACTATCGACTGAAATGGCACAGTGGTGTTCCTTTCCCATCCATCAGGTCCGCCTTATTGAAAAACAACGTTTTAGTTCCTTCTCACCCAAACATGTTTCGCCACCACAATCACGTCGTCAGTGGTAAGCCTTTTATTCTGAAATTTTGTTAATATTAAAGATACTCACCACTCCTTTAATTTTTCTTCGTTTGCATATTATGAAAAGTCTCCTACCTTTTGCAGTATTTTGTGGGAAGGTAGACATATTAAAGAGTTAAGTGTGGATTAGATTTCGGGGCCAAGTGCAGTTCATATCCACATTTTGGTTTTCAGCTGTTTCCTTAGTTTAGCACAAATGCGCTCCAAATGTCACTACTGTCACATTCCAGACACTGCTAGTGTTCAGTCTCTAACATCATCAGCATATCGTTAAAACAATGATATTTCTTTCGTAGTGATACCCACTCCTTTTTAAATCCTGTTACTGAGTCCAGATGTCATTCATTTATGAAGTAATCAAATACTCTTGAATTTGATCAATTCCAGTTACTAGGATCCCAATATTTAAATCGCAGACCACATACCTCCCATACATAATCCTGCAACAGTAAAATGTCTGTTATAGCTAAGAATTTGGCGACACGCTCACAATGGGCAGCAGGACGCAAAAATGGATCCAAAATGTTCACACTAGGTCAAGTACCAAAGTCCGATGGGCAAGCTCTAACTGGCTGACGCTTCATTCTCTGCGGTGTCCATTGTGTGTCCTTCTGGTGGAAGGTTGTCATATTTTATCAGCGTATCGGGTCGCAGAGATAGACCTCTTCCGTGACTCAATTAACGTCACCACCCACGTTCCACTCGCCACAGGTAAGTTACTTCGCAGCTACAGCTGTTACCATTTACTTCTTTTTCTTTGTCATTACATATATAGTATAACATACAGCAGTCCTTGTATCCGTATTCTTATAAAAGCGAAAAGAAAAATTCCGTCCATCCCAAAGGGCTATTTGCCTATGAACTGAATAGCATATAATTAAGAGGTTGTGGTCTGACATAATGTTGGCCTACGCAGAAGGTAATTTTGTGGACCATACAAAGAACTCATCTGGTGTAAACCTCTCACAATCGTCATCTTTAAAGAGTAAAAAATCCAAAAGTTTCAAGTGAGTTCGAATTTCTTCGAAACGCCACTTTTTAACTCTCCTCCACGCAATATCCAAAATATCAAGGCGCACGTCGTGATCTTCAACAAAAATCAAAGTCCTTGGTTGATCGTCTCCTATCTTTCTAGCGTTACAACAAATCATGGTCAGACGATAGATTATTCTCGTGGTCATTCCACATGTGATCGCTGTATATCTTCGTTTGCACCCTCAACAACAGAACGACGAACTATCACTGCGAGAAGTATGATTGCTTATCGCTTATCTACTCTTAATATCTACTGTACGTATCTCACCCCCTTAAAAACCGGACATTTCTCAGCAACACAGTTATCGTAGGTGAATTTCCTTGAATACAGTTGCAGCACTCATATTCTGGTGTACCTTGGGATATAAAATTAGGTGAAGAGCCTAAACGAGAGGAAACGCAACTCATGTACGAACAATGCCATACCAGATTACTGGGTTGGGTTTTTAAGTGTTAGCGGCAGCGGATCGGCAGAGAGAACATAAATGAGTTTATGAGATCGCTCTAAGCTTGTTGATACCAGTGCCTACCTATTTTAATTGCATATTACAGCACTGAGGATGATCACTAAGTGACCGAAAATCGATTTTGCGGATAATAAAACAAAAAAATACGACCAATGCTGATTCTCCTTCCAATAATAAATAGAAACCGCTACAGCTAATATGAATTCGAAACAATTTGGGCAGTAAACTTCATGGTGTGCATCTATTGTAGTTAACAACTGAATAATATAAAGGAAAACACATTCGCCTACAATTTGTCATGTTTTTCACTAAAAAGCACAATAAGTCTCGAATACTGAAGACATATCTCTTGGTGCTTAATACATCCCGTCATTATTTGTACATGGCACACAACAAAATGTTGACATGGAAAGAAAAACCAGTCTTTTTACTATGTAAATTATCTGTACTTCTAGTCTGTACACGTGCGTGACTAAAGGAGGATATTGTTGGTTATGTTTTACGAGTGTACATCCATCATGGCGCCAACAATAGCCACCATGGATAAAACAACTGAAGAAAGTTGGGTGACTATTTATAACCGTAAGTGTTGGTGGCGAGATACGCAGTTCTACGGATTCAAGATAGAGGAATCAAGCAAGATACTCACTCTTTTTACGGCCTTCGCGGACGGTGTAGCTGAGGTCCGTAAAGCCAATGTCGACAGGAGGCCGCTTGGGAAGGTGCGTCAGCGTCTTGGGCTGGCTCGGCACGATGGTCACCTTCACCGACGACTTGCGCCTGTTGTTAAAACCAGCAGAAGACGCGGGCGCGCCATTAGCTTCGAGCAACTCTACGCTGGCGGAAGGCATGGCGGCGGCTGCAGCTGGACGTAGCGCGCGACGGAGTCCTGCCTTTGCTTTCAGCTAGCTACAGCTACGTCGCGGCGCGGCACAATCTGCGCTGCGTCCTCTCTCCTCGACCGCCGTCCCTCAACTGACGTTGCTGCTGCTGCTGCTGCTGCTGCGCCTGCGCGCCGCGTGCACATTACCTTGGCAACTAAGCGCAGTGCATGGCGCGGGCGCTTGGCGGCGCTGCGTTCGCGACCCCGTTCAGGCTATCAGTAGCTGCTTGTCAGCTGTTGTTATTGCGCTGAGAGAGGGACGTGGTGGAGGAACAACTGACAAGATGAAATAATAGGAGTGACTCAAAAACGTCGACAGGACAGGTAATTTCTCGGAAATTGTGAGATGTGGCACTGACAATAAAATTATAGGAGGTGTAAAGTGAACAAATTAGCAACTCAAATGAAGTGCGCCATTAAATTCTTCATTTTGTGTCCATGGTATTCATAGTTGCTATATAATTACTTACAGTATTTCAAATCCGTCTTTTCGAGTACTAAAAAGGCGAGAAAACATTACACAACTAATGTTTATATATGTAAACAAACATTACTGTTGGAATATTTCGTCATGCTGTACTTCAAGAAACGCACAGTAGTGTAAGCCAAAGTGAAGTTAGGCCAAATACGTAACTTCCGGACGCTGTAATACTTGGAAGATGTTAGAAGAAAGCATACAAAAATACAACGAGGTGACAGAAGTCATGGGATAGCGATATGCACATATACAAATAGCGGTAGTATCGCATACACAAGGTATAAAAGGGCACTGCATTGATGGAGCTGTCATTTCTACTCGGGTGATTCATGTGGAAAAGTTTCCAACGTGATTATGGCCACACGACGGTGATTAACAGACTTCGAACGCGAAATGATAGCTGGAGCTGGACGCATGGGACATTCCATTTCGGAAATCGTTAGGGTATTGAATATTCCGAGACCCAAAGTGTCAAGAGTCTGCCCAGTATACCATATTTCAGGCGTTACCTCTGACCACGAATAACGGCCTTCACTTAACGACAGAGACCAGTGGCGTTTGCGCAGAGTTGTCGGTGCCAACAGACAAGCAACACTACGTGAAATAACCGCAGAAATCGATGTGGGAGCTACGACGAACGTATCCGTTAGGACAGTGTGGCGTAATTTGGCGTCAATGAGCCATGGCATCGGACGACCGACGCGAGTGCCTTTGCTTATTAGTACATTGCCTGCAGCACCTCTCTTGGGCTCGTGATTATATTGATCCGACACCAGACGACTTGAAAACAATCCCCATAAGAGCTAATGATAGGGTTCGAGTGCGACCCACACTCCACGAGGCCATGGACCTCAGCTGTCAACCAGGCACCGTGCAAGCTGGTGGTGGCTCCATAATGGTGTGGACTGTGTTTACATGGAATGGACTGGGTCCTCTGGTCCAGCTGAACAGATCATTGACTGGAAATGGATATGTTCGGCTACTTGGAGACCATTTGCAGCCATCCGTGGACTTCACGTCTCCATACATGTCTCTGGGCCATAATTTTGGCCACTTGTTTTAAGAACATTCTGGACAATTCGAGCGAATGATTTGGTCACCCAGATCGCCCGACATGAATCCCATCGAACATTTATGAGATGTAATCTAGTGGTCAGTTTGCGCACAAAACCCTGCATCGGAACACTTCCGCAATTATGGTCGGCTATAGAGGCAGCATGGCTCAATATTTCTGCAGGAGACTTCCAGCGACTAGGAATCAGCATGGGTTTCGGAAAAGACGTTCGTGTGAAGCCCAGCTCGCGGTATTCGTCCACGAGACTCAGAGGGCCATAGACACGCGTTCCCAGGTAGATGCCGTGTTTCTTGACTTCCGCAAGGAGTTTGATACAGTTACCCACAGTCGTTTAATGAACAAAGTAAGAGCATATGGACTATCTGACCAATTGTGTGATTGGATTGAAGAGTTCCTGGATAACAGAGCGCAGCATGTCATTCTCAATGGAGAGAAGTCTTCCGAAGTAAGAGTGATTTCAGGTGTGCCGCAGGGGAGTGTCGTAGGACCGTTGCTATTCACAATATACATAAATGAACTTGTGGATAACATCGGAAGTTCACTGAGACTTTTTTCGGATGACGCCGAAGTATATCGAGAGGTTGTAACAATGGAAAATTGTACTGAAATGCAGGAGGATCTGCAACGAATTGACGCATGGTGCAGGGAATGGCAATTCAATCTCAATGTAGACAGGTGTAATGTGCTGCGAATACATAGAAATAAAGATCCCTCATCATTTAGCTACAATATAGCAGGTCAGCAACTGGAAGCAGTTAATTCCATAAATTATCTGGGAGTAGGCGCTAGGAGTGATCTAAAATGGAATGACCATATAAAATTAATCGTCGGTAAAGCAGATGCCAGACTGAGATTCATTGGAAGAATCCTAAGGAAATGCAATCCGAAAACAAAGGAAGTAGGTTAAAGTACACTTGTTCGCCCACTGCTTGAATACTGCTCACCGGTGTGGGATCCGTACCAGATCGGGTTGATAGAAGAGATAGAGAAGATCCAACAGAGAGCAGCGCGCTTCGTTACAGGATCATTTAGTAATCGCGAAAGCGTTACGGAGATGATAGATAAACTCCAGTGGAAGACTCTGCAAGAGAGACGTTCAGTAGATCGGTACGGGCTTTTGTTGAAGTTTCGGGAACATACCTTCACCGAGGAGTCAAGCAGTATATTGCTCCCTCCTACGTATGTCTCGCGAAGAGACCATGAGGATAAAATCAGAGAGATTAGAGCCCACACAGAGGCATACCGACAACCTTTCTTTCCACGAACAATACGAGACTGGAATAGAAGGGAGAACCGATAGAGGTACTCAAAGTACCCTCCGCCACACACCGTCTGGTGGCTTGCGGAGTATGGATGTAGATGTAGATGTAATTGAGACCATTCCACGTCAAGTTGCTGCACTTCACCGTGCCAAAGGAGGTCCGTCACGGTATCAGGAGATATCCCATGATTTTCGTCACTTCAGCGTACAACTACTGACGATGCGTCCAACACAAAAACGAAAAGCATACAGTAAAAAAAACGCATATTTTTTAGTACTTGGCAAGACGGAGTGAAATGCCTTAAGTAACAAATGAAGCGGTATTCGTAAGAGTTAAAGGAAGATCGAGGTTGTTATGATTCAAAAGAGGAAAGCACACTGGATTCGAAGCTTTATGAGAAGAGACTCAAGGTAGTGGAAGAAGAAGACGAAGAATATTTTTAGAAGATGACTTTAAGAGAAAGAAGGTAGGACTACGTGATAGGGAGAGAAGCAATAGAAGGTAAAAATTGAGAACAAAATTCACAAGCTACATCCTTGGACTTGACATTATCCGCTGCACTTTCTAAACCTACCTTAAACGTCCAAATACAGTGAATTACATAAAATGTTATCAGCTGAGACACCAGTCTCAAAACGTAAAGGAAAACATTCTTTGTCTTACATCACACACTTCATGTACAACCACAAAAATTCAGCCACAGGTGAAACAATACAGAAACTTAAACCATATATTTTGAACTGGTGATCTGACTTGTAAATAACTTAGCATTTTCTGAGATGCATGCCTTGCAGCCAACAAATATTTCTTCACTAACATCACCTTCACAAACATCAAACAGCTTCATCACTGATTTATCTGCAGGGTGACAATTATTGAACTATATGAAAATAAAAACTACAGTAGTTACAAACTACGGGATGCACACACTTTATTCAACTTGCAAACGTTACATAGATATTCGGATTTAGGTTATGACATGTTCGATGTGCGTGCCATCCATGGTGATGACGTGGCGCAGACGAACAGCCAAATTCTGCATGACCCGCTTAAGTGTCGGGACATCTACGCCGTCGATGACACCCTGAATGGCCGCTTTCAGCTCAGCAATGGTTTTGGGTTTATTGCTGTACACCCTGTCTTTAATATAGCCCCAGAAAAAGGAGTAACATGTGTTCAGATCCGGAGAATATGGCAGCCGATTGAAGCCCATGCTGGTGGCCTCTGGGTACGCCAGAGCCGGAATGCGGTCCCCAAAGTGCTCCTCCAGGACATCAAACACTCTCCTGCTTCGAGCTCCGTCTTGCATGTACTACATATTGTCGAAATTAGAGTCACTTTATATAATAGGGATGAAATCATCTTCCAAAACTCCACGTATCGTTCGGCAGTCACCGTGCCAGCAAGGAATATCGCACAGATTAATCCGTGACTGGACATTTCACACCACACAGTCGCCCGCTAAGGATGAAGAGACTTCTCGATAGCGAAATGCGGATTCTTAGTCCCCCAAATGTGGCAACTTTGCTTATAGACAAACCCATCCAAATGAAAGTGGGCTTCGTCGCTAAACCAAACCATACTGCGCATACAATTCTCGTCATGCCCCGCGGCCAATCGTGCAGTTTGAACGCCCTGACGCAAACCGTTCAGAAGTTATGACGATTTTATTTCGTACAGTTCAATAATTGTCACCCTGTATCAGCACTTGGACGTGTTTCAGGAGAAATCCATTACCCACAGTCACAAATGTAACTGTTCAGAATTAAAAGCGTTTACATACAGACACCCCCTCAGTGAACGGAGGAAATGAGAAATACCACTAGCTCCTATTATCAATGAAGTGATACTTCCGACTTACACCTCATAGTGATGAGAGGGTGAGCGCCATAGGCGGCCAACGTAAGCGGGAACCGAATGACTATTATCCTTGGATTGATAAATTGACACTGAAGGGGAACCAATCTCACTGAAGATTAACAGCAGGAGAATACAGAAAGCAAGGAGAAACCACCCCATTAAAGATTCTTAAGGATAACTCAAAACAGAATGTAAATCGGACTCTACCTTCCTTACAATAATACGTGACTCTGTCCTCAGTAAGGAGACAGCACACAGAGGAATGGTACCCAATGCCACAGGGTGTACCATCCAGGTATAATTATCTGCTTCATTTGCAGTCGCATTTCTCCAAAATTCCACACACTCTGGCAACCAGCAAAATGACATCATCCTGTCTTGCCACTGTAGTTGGAGAAGGACTTAGTGTCTGCTGGCTAGAAGCGCTAAGTAGATTGAAGGGAACATAGAGGATTGAGCAGAAGTGGAATTTCGTAATCTGCCTACATTTAATCTCCTAGTCTTCTCTAGCAATCAAATACACCTCTGAATCGTAAATTGTGAACTCATTTGGTAAGTGCATCTTGAGCACAGTTTCAGGGAATACCACAGAGTATACGTTCAGTCAGTTGCTGGAAGGTTTCTTGGGGAATGGCAGCCCATTCTTCACGGAATGCTGCACATGAGGAGAGGTATCGATGTCTGTCGGTGAGGCCTGGCCAGAAGTCGGCGTTCCAAAACATCCCAAAGGTGTCCTACAGGATTCAGGTCAGGACTCTGTGAACGCCAGTCCATTACAGGGATATTACTGTCGTGTAACCATTCCGCCACAGGCCGTGCATTATGAACAGGTGCTCGATCGAGTTGAAAGATGCAGTCGCCATTCTCGAATTGCTCTTCAACAGTGGGAAGCAAGAACGTGCTTAAAATATCAACGTATGTCTGTGCTGTGATAGTGCCATGCAAATCAATAAGGGGTGCAAGCTTCTTCCACGGAAAACGCAACCACACCAAAACAGCACAGCCTCCGAATTTTACTGTTGGCATTACACACGCTGACAGATGACGTTCACCGGGCATTCGCCATACCCACACCCTGCCAACGGATCGCCACATTGTGTACCGTGATTCGTCACTCCACTCAACATTTTTCCACCGTTAAATCGTCCAATGTTTACGCTCCTTACACCAAGCGAGGCGTATTTTGGCATTTACCGGCGTGATGTGTGGCTTATGAGCAGCCGCTCGACCATGAAATCCAAGTTTTCTCATCTCCCACCTAACTGTCATAGTACTTGCAGTGGATCCTGTTGCAGTTTGGAATTCCTGTGTGATGGTCTGCCTATAACACACTAATACCCTCTTCAACTGCCGGCGATCTCTGTCAGTTAACAGATGAGGTCGGCCTGTACGCTTTTCTGCTGTACAAGTCCCTTCACGTTTCCACTTGACTATCACATCGGAAAGAATGGACCTAGGTACGCTTAGGAGTGTGGAAATCTCGCGTACAGACGTATGACACAAGTGACACCCAATCACCTGACCATGTTCGAAGTCCGTGAGTTCCGCACACCCCATTCTGCTCTCTCACGATGTCTAATGACTACTGAGGTCGCTGATATGGAGTACCTGGCGGTAGATGGCAGCACAATGCAGCTAATATGAAAATTATTTGGGGGTGTCCGGATACTTTTGATCACACAATATAGCTCTTAAGGTACGCGTTTTCGAGGCTATGTTTGTACAAGACTTTTTGTTTCGAATGGTCGTTCCTGTCATATCTCTGAATATTTACCATTCCTCATGGGACACCTCGTATACTCCGTTTATTAAGGAATAAGTCGATTCATATAAAGAAACGTAGTATATCAACTTAAAAAAAGAGAAGCCATCAGTCGCTATGAAGTGATCGTTATTTTCCAGATTGAAACAGAAATAAGACAGTCCAGTCAGATTAATGTGACCACCTGGCAAAAGCCTGAATAAGCACCTTTTGCAGGGAGGACCGCTGCGAGACGGATAGGAAGAGAATCATTGAGGTTCCGGAGGGTACCTACAGCGATGTGCAGCCATGACGACTCCATTACCGTAGCCAGCTGTGCTATGTTCCTCAGTTGAGGATCCATGGCGCGAACAGCTCCATCGAGGTGGTGCCAGAGATCCTCTGTTGCGTTTAAATCCAGGAAGTTTGGTGGCCAGGGGAGTACGGTAAACTCATCCTGGTGCTCTTCGAGCCACGCACGTACACTGCGAGCTGTGTGACACGTGGCATTGTCCTACTGGTAGATGCCATCGTAGCAAGAAAAAACAAACTGCATGTAGGGATGGACATGGTCCCCAAGGATAGAATCATAACGCGTGGTGGTCCACTGACCCTTCCAGAACGACGAGATCACTCAGGAAATGCAATGAAAACATTCCCCATACCACGACGCTCTCTCTTCCGCCCGCCACCCTTCCGATGATTGTTGCAGGGTGTTTGCTTTCACACGTTTCACGCCGATGGCCATCCGTACGACGGATCATTGTTGTGTACGTAGTTCCGCGTAGTCAGCGCGTACACAACTTTCCCACTAGAGCGCGCCCCGCTAAGCACAACAGCGCAGGCGCAGCGCTCGTCCGTCTCCGCACTACGAGATGGCGCTGTCTTAGAGACGGACCAAATTCTGCTTCCGCCGATCCGCGCATTAATATGTCACGCAGCCAATGAGATTGCTGCTAACGTAGAACCTTTTCTCCTTACGGATCACACTCGCGCAGTGATACCTGAACGCGCGAGGTATTATAACGAGTGTACAGACCTCCGATCAGTCAGTCTGCATTAGTCTGTACGAGTCTGCATTTGTCTGCATTAGTCTGTACCAGTCTATAGTCAAGTTTCAGTCTGCGCCTAATAAGATTACCATATTCCTGTACATAGCCATGAAGATAAATGTATAGACACTTTTGTCAAGTATCAGAGATATATGTGCGAATAAGATTAACGTACGAAGACCAAAGGAACTTCAGATTGTCAATTGTAAACAGCATCCAGAATCAAGTTACGTAATGTCTATGTTATTTATTATTTTAATAAAAGTGTGTGAAAATTAATCAAGTTCTGTTTAAAGTTGGTCACCGTCAATCTGCTACTCTAAGCGTGCAGGTGGCATTTCTATCCTCTGACCTAACGGCAGAAGATAAACACGCCACGATAAGAACACGAGACATATTGCTGACACTCGCCTACTTCGTTACAGCGACAAGTCAAATAATCTGATGGTGTGTGTACCGAAGGTCTTACTGTACACACACCATAATCATAAAACGTGATTCATCTGCAAAAGCAACGTTCCGCCACTCAATGGACGTCCAGTTGATTTCCGTGCAAATTCCAACCTTTGTCGCCGATGAACAGCAGTCAGCATGAGTGCATGCGCCAGACGCCTGTTTCGGAGTCCTAAACGCAGCGACGTTCACTGAGGGTTCGTAGAGGAGACGCTGTAGGTAGCCCCTTGGTTCATCTCGGCAGTCCGGCCATTGCGGCCGAGTGGTTCTAGGCGCTTCAGTCCGGAACCGCGAGACCGCTAAAGTCGCAGGTTCGAATTCTGCCTCGGGCGTGGATGTGAGTGATGTTCTTAGGTTAGTTAGGTTGAAGTTGTTCGAAGTTCTCGGGGACTGATGACCTCACATGTTAAGTCCCATAGTGCTCAGAGCCATTTGAAGCATTTGAACCATCTGTGCAGTCAGCTGCTTAACAGTTGCAGGTTTATTCGCCCGTGCACACCCACAATCATCATTGACCCCCGTCATCTACGGCCCTGCGTCATTTTGCTATGCACGGTATACATTAACCACGGTGACACGTGAACAGTTTAAAAACTTAGCTCACTCGGAAATGCTTGCACCTCTGGTCTGAAAGCAAATCATTATGCTGTTTTGGACTTTTTACACCTTCCAATGCTAGCGCTGCCATCTGCAGTCTGTGAGTGGATATTGCAAGTTGACGTCGAATGACGGCGGTGGTCACAGGACCGTGTAGATCCTCATCGGAGTCGTTGTGAAATGACGCAGCGCAAGGCAAATACACTACTGGCCATTAAAATTGCTACCCCATGAAGATGACGTGCTACAGACGCGAAATTTAACCGACAGGAAGAAGATGCTGTGATATGCAAATGATTAGCTTTTCATAGCATTCACACAAGGTTGGCGCCGGTGGCGATACATACAACGTGCTGACATGAGGAAAGTTTCCAACCGATTTCTCATACACAAAAAGCAGTTGACCGCCGTTGCCTGTTGAAACGTTGTTGTGAAGCCTCGTGTAAGGAGGAGAAATGCGTACCATCACGTTTTCGACTTTAATAAAGGTCGGATTGTAGCCTATCGCGATTGCGGTTTATCGTATCGCGACATTGCTGCTCGCGTTGGTCGAGATCCAATGACTGTTAGCAGAATATGGAATTGATCCCTGAGTCAACAGATGGGGACGTTTGCAAGACAACAACCTTCTGCACGAACAGTTGGACGACGTTTGCAGCAGAATGGACTATCCGCTCGGAGACCATGGCTGCGGTTACCCTTGACGCTACATCACAGACAGGAGCGCCTGCGACGGTGTACTCAACGACGAACCTGGGTGCACAAATGGCAAAACGTCATTTTTTCGGATGAATACAGGTTCTGTTTACAGCATCATGATGGTCGCCTCAGTGTTTGGCGACATCACGGTGTACGCACACTGGAAGCGTGTATTCGTCATCGCCATACTGGCGTATCACCCGGCGTGATGGTATGGGGTGCCATTGGTTACACGTCTCGGTCAGCTCTTGTTCGCATTGACGGCGCTTTGAACAGTGGACGTTACATTTCAGATGTGTTACGACCCGTGGCTCTACCCTTCATTCGATCCCTGCGAAACCCTATATTTCAGCAGGATAATGCACGACCGCATGTTGCCGGTCCTGTACGGCCCAGATTTGAAGTTGGTGACCAAAATTGGAACTAATTTTTTTCCAACATTAATGCATTCCACATAATGCATTAGCATATCTACCAAGTTTCGCTGCTATACGATAATTGCAGCCCACACTGGACACCTGTGAATAAGTGCACATTTATTATAACCAACCGGTATCTTACATTATGAGACATGCTTCGTGTTCTTCCTTCGATAGTGCGGCGAAGCCCAGTCTGGCAAAATGTGTTAGGTAGTTGAAAACACGCCACGTATGAGGTACGGTAGTTTTTCTTAGCTCCTCTCCTCGCCGTTTGCTTCTGGCGTCCTTGAGGGAGCATCATGCGTAACAGATGAAGCAGACGCTGCAGGTCATAGGAGATGTATTGCCTGGCCTGTTGGCTCGTGGAAGTCAAAGATACTGTTGTGTAAGCGGGGGATGCGACCGCTGTGTCTCAAAAAGGAAATACAGGACTTCATATCTTCGTTTCAAACGGCTATTCTGAGAACTGTCGCTCTATTTTCCCAAAGACAACCGCTTATTCTCCTTGAGGTCTTGGCCACCAGACTCGTCTAATCCGAATCCGGTGGAACACATCTGGGTCGCTATTGGGCGCCAGCTCCTCAACCCAAAACCACCCATAATTTACGGGAATTGCGTGACCTGTGCCTAGACGTCTGTTGCTCCATACCTCCGGAAACCTACCAATGACTTGCCGAATCCATGCCACGTACAATCGCTGCTGTATTGCGCGCCAGAGGTGGACCGACACGATATTAAACTGATTATCTTGATGGTCATAATGTTTTGGCATGTAAGTGTATTTCGATAAGCAGCATTTTTAGGGTCCTGTACATCAATCGCTAAAAACGGAACCCTTATAGGATCAGCCGGCCGGGGTGGCCGAGCGGTTCTAGGCGCTACAGTCTGGAACCGCGCGACCGCTACGGTCGCAGTTTCGACCCTGCCTCGGGCATGGATGTGTGTGATGTCCTTAGGTTAGTTAGGTTTAAGTAGTTCTAAGTTCTAGGGGACTGATGACCTCAGAAGTTATGTCCCATAGTGCTTAGAGCCATTTGAACCTTATAGGATCACTTTGTTGTCCGTTTTTCTGTCTGTCAGATTGCTGAGAACCCTTTTTTCTTAGGAACGAGTATCAAGTTCAAATTTATGTCACATACTGAAGTCTATGGCCCCTTGACGATGTAAAAGATGTAAGCTCCTACATCAGATACTGCCGTTTATGTCACATATTTCGATATTCGCAAACTCACTCATCAAAGCCTTTAGGGTACTTCCCGTTTACCTATGATCATGAAGTTTGGCCATAAGCAAGGTCTTCACAGTTCAAGTAAAGGAAAAAAATCCGAAAATTCTTAATCTGACATTATATTACAAGAAAAAATATTGCTTTTTGTCATTTTTTATATGTCTGTCTTTTTGTCCGTCTGTTAGGACTCCTTTTTCTCAGGAACGGTTTGACGTATGAAGCTGCAATTTATATCACACACTAATGTCTCCGGTACCTTCATGGTGCAAAAAATTGAAGATTCTAAGTCAATGAAAGCAAAAGATACGACCATTTATGTCACATATTTTGATACTAGCAACTCATTCATCAGAACCTGTAGGGTACTTCCCGTTAATCTAGATTCATGAAATTTGGCAAGAAGCAAGGTTACAGAGTACAAGTAAAGGAAAAAAAATCTAAAGTTGTTAATCTGTAACTATATCACACGAAAAAAATTTTGTTATTTGTTATCCGACTGTCTATCTGTCCGTCTGTAAGACGAGTATCAATATGAAATTTATGTCACATACTGAAGTCTACAGTCCCTTTGCGGTGTAAAGAAATTCAGCTTCTACGTCACCGTAATCAAGAGATAAGGCCATTTGTGGCACATATTTTGATATCTTCCCGGTATCGATATCGATAACAGGCAAAGAATTCTCGTTTCCCGGGATGGACGATTTCCCTGTATACAGAATTAAGTTTGCACAGAACCGTCGGCGTGCGTGTCCTACTCGCACTTATCTGGACTTTTTAAATTTCGTTACACAAATGGCGCATCTCAAATCCGCTGCGAGTTTTTTTAGTAACAAATCAATTAAACAGGACAATCGGTTTACTTTACTTTGTTGCACTGTCTGACCTTCTGAAGAAATTGACAGTGGAATGAAAATTTAAAAATTTAGCGGGGTGTGTGATACTACCCGAAGATCACTAACAAAGTAAGGAAGGAAACATTACTGAACTTCTACAAGACTATGGCCTTAACAGCAGGTTTCCACGGGACTGATGCATGGGTCTGCATAGGCAAGGGCTAAACATGAGTCCAAGTTTCCGAAATGCGGTTTTCTTGATTAGCTGTGGGAATGAAAAAGAGGGACAAGAACAGAAACGAAGACAAACAGCAAAAACTCGACATTTATTCTTCAAACATAAATGCTTCACTACTTGAGGCGGTTGTCGGGATGGTCCTTCTAAGAAGGCCGTGCCAAATTTCCTGCTCCTCCCTTGCTCAATTAAGCTAATGTCCGGTCTCTGATTTAGTCGTCGACTGGTAGTTAAAGTCCTAACCGTATTCCTTCTAATGGCTGTACTGTAGACTGCAATGTAGCCTTGTGTGATTACAGAAGCTGTTCCTCCACAATCCGGTGTAAGGGCGGCGTGAATTTCTGGAAGGTCGTATCCGGTCTGACGGGTGCCAAAGCGGTCTCCTGGAGACTTGTTCGGACGAGGTCTACCGGAATGTATGGGAAGGAAGAGCGCCAAGGAAAGCGGGAGTTTCCCTGCAAAGGCAGGACGAGTCTGCTCCTTACATTAACGCCTTCTCCGAGGCACGGTTAGTTTAACTCATTTCATCAAGTCACTACATCAAACGAAATGAAACGCTCTGTTTTCAGTCGCCGTCACCAACCCTCTGTCTTTTCGGGTAAAATAATTTTGGGTGTTGGGCCGCGTCATTGTAAACTACTGAAACAAATAAACTGCCGACTGCAGTGAACCGACCTGAAGATGACTGCAGGAAGCCGGTCGAAACGTCGGTAATTTAGTTTTTTTCAAGAAAGTTTATACCGGTCGACATTGTCAAAAGTGTTCTCCAAATCTACAAAACATGTAAACGTAGGTTTGCCTTTCCTTAAACTATCTTCTACAGGATGTCGTCGGGTCAGTATTGTCTTACATGTTCCGACATTTCTTCGGAATTCAAATCAATTTTCCCCGAGGTCGGATTCTACGAGCTATGGCGGCAAAAATCAATTGTACTACATCACTGTAGCGCTAAGTGGTTACTCTGTAAAAACTGAATTTCAAATCTGTCTGAGGTAGATCCTTCGCTGCATTAAGCAGCTTGCATTTTACATTTTTCTGGATATGAGGATGAACCTAAAATGTCCTTCTTTACTTCTTTCTTCTGTAATAATAATATTTTCCACATCTTTCTGTGAGTTTGAATCTGCACTCGTAAGTACCAAGGGCAACGAAAACACACTTAAGTGCAGTAACGAGCACTATCTCGCTATTTAGATTTTTTTGTTTTTGTAATCACACCCCTTCCCAGTATTCGCCGCGATGTCAATATCGAGATCGGATTGGAGTCTCTGGTCGCCGCTTATCTTTGGCGAGTTGGCTTCCCGCGCGCCGCGACGCGAGAGAACGAGGAAGAAGGGGGTAGCGGGGAGTTAACTCTGGGCTGTGCATGAGGGAGCCACGTCGGTGTCGGAGGGTAAGGCCGCTTGGTCGGTGGGCCTCGCGAAAGCAGTCGGTTGGGGACGGAACGTCGTGGGCTCGAGGATCCCGGTGTGGAGGGCCGGTGTTGTCCCGATGGCGGTCATCGCGTGCTCATGCAAGGGTTGAGAAGTGATTTCTTGGTTCTGCTCTTGGATTCCGACGAAGAATTACGGCAAGTTTGGTGTATGAGGCGAACACAAGAACTCTAGAAAGGTGCACGTTGGTGGCGCGTATATCATACTTGTGAGTGGTGTAAGCTTTGCGTCGGTACTGCAGTCTCCAGTTAGAGCGCTGCTTGGGAGGAGAGCGTTGATATCGGCACTGTCTACGAGGTGAGACAATAAAGTAATGAGACTGATGTGAAAAAAAATTTGCTTACCGTTTTAGTCAATTTTAGTGTTATCTCCTTCAAAGTAGTTCCCTACTGATTGCACACACTTTTCCAGCGCTTCTCCCATTGATGGTAACATTTCTGGAACTCATCTTCTGTAATATCCTCCAAGACCTACGTCACAGCTTTTTGGGCGTCTTGTGTTGTTTTAAAATGGTGTCCCTTGACCGCCGTGTTGACTCTTGGAAATAGAAAAAAGTCGCACGGAGCGATATCTGTTGAATAAGGTGGCCGTGGTAGTACTGAAATTTGTTTTGAGGCTAAAAATTGCTGTACTGACAGAGCAATATGGGATGGCGCATTATCGTGATGCAGAATCCAATCATCAGCAATGTTGGCATGGCTACGAAGAACTCTTTTACGAAGTCTTTCTAAAATTTCTTTGTAGTAATATTGGTTAATAGTTTTTCCATGAGGCACCCATTCTTTAGGAACAATTCCCTTGGAATCAAAGAAGCACACAAGCATGCATTTCACTTTTGGCTTTGACATGCGAGCTTTTTTTGGTCTGGATGATCCCTCTGAGCACCATTGCGAACTTTGGCGTTTTGTCTCTGGATCGTACTGAAAAAACCAACTTTCATCACCAGTGATAACACTGCTCAAAAATTCTGGATTGGTTTCCGTTTGCTCTCGCAGATCGGCTGCCACATTTGTCCGGGTTTCTCGCTATTGTGGTTTCAGATTTTTGGGGACCATTTTTGCACAAATCTTTCTCATACCAAAATCTTCAGTTATTATTAGACGAACCGTTTCTCGATTGATGTTCAGTTCTTATGCAATCATTTTCACGGATAATCTTCGATCAGATCGAACGGGTTCACGCACCCTGGCCAAGTTGACATCCGTCCGTGAGGTTGATGGTCGTCCACTGCAGTCTTCGTCTTCAACATTCGTTCTGCCTTCACTAAACATTTTATGCCAATGAAAAACTTGAGCTCTCGACATAACCTCCTCTCCAAAAGTCTTCTGAAGCTTACCATAAGTTGTCGTCGCGTTTTCACCCAATTTAACGCAAAAAGAAATGGCATACCGATGCGCAATATTATGCGGTTCCATTTCCGTGACGAGAGACTCAAACACACGTTAACTTATTACAGTACAACTCACGACAGAGAAGTTGCATTGATGTGCCGCTTGGACTAGAAGCAGCTTATAGACCAAGGTCAAAGATATTGTGCCTACGCAAGTCTGCAGGGTTGCCACATCTTGCAAAGAAAATCAGTCTCATTACTTTATTGTCGCACCTCCTATTTAGCTGCTTCAAAGTAAATGACTGTTTTGGATCGAAGGTGGATCCAAGTGAGGGACCGAAACATTGCTTGTCTTACTAAGAAACCTAAGTCGGCCCCCAGCGTGTTAAACTTTTATTTACAGTTATAACGAGTAATTGACACTCTGGCAGTGACCACGAGTGAACTTTGGAGGTACTGTTAAGTGTTTATACACTCCTGGAAATTGAAATAAGAACACCGTGAATTCATTGTCCCAAGAAGGGGAAACTTTATTGACACATTCCTGGGGTCAGATACATCACATGATCACACTGACAGAACCACAGGCACATAGACACAGGCAACAGAGCATGCACAATGTCGGCACTAGTACAGTGTATATCCACCTTTCGCAGCAATGCAGGCTGCTATTCTCCCATGGAGACGATCGTAGAGATGCTGGATGTAGGCCTGTGGAACGGCTTGCCATGCCATTTCCACCTGGCGTCTCAGTTGGACCAGCGTTCGTGCTGGACGTGCAGACCGCGTGAGACGACGCTTCATCCAGTCCCAAACATGCTCAATGGGGGACAGATCCGGAGATCTTGCTGGCCAGGGTAGTTGACTTACACCTTCTAGAGCACGTTGGGTGGCACGGGATACATGCGGACGTGCATTGTCCTGTTGGAACAGCAAGTTCCCTTGCCGGTCTAGGAATGGTAGAACGATGGGTTCGATGACGGTTTGGATGTACCGTGCACTATTCAGTGTCCCCTCGACGATCACCAGTGGTGTACGGCCAGTGTAGGAGATCGCTCCCCACACCATGATGCCGAGTGTTGGCCCTGTGTGCCTCGGTCGTATGCAGTCCTGATTGTGGCGCTCACCTGCACGGCGCCAAACACGCATACGACCATCATTGGCACCAAGGCAGAAGCGACTCTCATCGCTGAAGACGACACGTCTCCATTCGTCCCTCCATTCACGCCTGTCGCGACACCACTGGAGGCGGGCTGCACGATGTTGGGGCGTGAGCGGAAGACGGCCTAACGGTGTGCGGGACCGTAGCCCAGCTTCATGGAGACGGTTGCGAATGGTCCTCGCCGATACCCCAGGAGCAACAGTGTCCCTAATTTGCTGGGAAGTGGCGGTGCGGTCCCCTACGGCACTGCGTAGGATCCTACGGTCTCGGCGTGCATCCGTGCGTCGCTGCGGTCCGGTCCCAGGTCGACGGGCACGTGCACCTTCCGCCGACCACTGGCGACAACATCGATGTACTGTGGAGACCTCACGCCCCACGTGTTGAGCAATTCGGCGGTACGTCCACCCGGCCTCCCGCATGCCCACTATACGGCCTCGCTCAAAGTCCGTCAACTGCACATACGGTTCACGTCCACGCTGTCGCGGCATGCTACCAGTGTTAAAGACTGCGATGGAGCTCCGTATGCCACGGCAAACTGGCTGACACTGACGGCGGCGGTGCACAAATGCTGCGCAGCTAGCGCCATTCGACGGCCAACACCGCGGTTCCTGGTGTGTCCGCTGTGCCGTGCGTGTGATCATTGCTTCTACAGCCCTCTCGCAGTGTCCGGAGCAAGTATGGTGGGTCTGACACACCGGTGTCAATGTGTTCTTTTTTCCATTTCCAGGAGTGTAGTAACGGAAAGATCGACTGTGAATCTTTTCAGTCGGACGCTTATGAACCATGTTAATTGCAGTTCACTGCTCAGGTATTCTACGGTTCTACTTGTCCTGGCGAAATCGCCAGTAGTATTTTCATAATTTAGCTTGGGACGTCATTCTGTGGTTTGGTGTGTCCCTCCCAAGAGTTTAAAGACCCAGATATTTTCTTAGTGCCTTTCTGAGGTTGCCTTGCAACAGTATTTGATTTGTCTCTTGTCTACCCTCCAGTACTGCTTTTTGGTGCGGTGCGGTATAGTCGAAGTGTTCAGTAGTACCGCATCTACTCTCTCGCCCGTTTTATTTGCGAGCCGCATCCACATCGACGTATAATCCCAGTATACAATTTGTGATTGTTGGTTGCGCCATGTTAACGTACTGTACATCGTAGAAAATCTTTCCCGTGCCGCGTGTGATCCTGAAGGGCAGCACAGTGCACAACAGCGCATGACCACGACGAAATAAAGAGATAGGTATTGTATATTTTTTTAACGGATGTAACCACTGAGGTGTGTTTTATTTATTCTGAAAAGAAAAGATTTATATACCTGATTAATTATAACATCCATGCCTAATTATTTATCATAATTCGTTGCGTGTAGTACGCATCACATATACGGAGGTTTATGGTGTAAAGTGTTTAAAAGGAAGGAAAGTAATCGTATTTTGTGATACGGTACGCATCGTAGGGGCTACGGGGCTCCAGTGTACGTTGATAGTAATCAGATTTTATTACATTTAACTTGTTGTTTTAATTAATATTTTGTGATCAATATTTTATTGCCTTTAGAGATCACAGGTGATATCTAGGAAAATTTTCATATTGCCACGTAACGATAGAATCTTTTATTTAACCTTGCATTATGAAATTTGTATTTTTTTCCTGTGCTTAAAAAGGGATTTGAGTTTAAAGCGTTGTAAATTGATTTTGAGAGCTGTTCTTTGATCTGTTAAAATAATACTTCAGGGGCTTTCATTAACATTAAGAAACTAAATTGAGGATTGCTGCTCATGATAACGAATGTTCACTTACTATTTTAAAATCAAGTTACTAAAGTTGTAAAATTTTAAAGGTAAAAAAAAACTTTTATTAGAGACACGGTGCCTACCTATACTCCCCACAACTTCCACGTATTCGAGGTACTGGCCTTCGGGCGTTGTCTGTTTTCCCCGGTACCTATGCCAGCTAACGCCTGCGGGGCCATGTCACTATCCTCCGCCCTCCAGGATCGCAGGTGTTCACTGCAGAGTAGCGCCGTGGGAGGAACTCCGTCGCCATGCAGTCAGTAATAAGTCAGCTGTTTGGATCGTCAACCAGTACCGTTCCTACTGAGCAGCTCCGATTGAGGACGGCCTCATCACTACCAGCAAACGATCGACATGTACTCAGATTGAAGGTCGTGCACTAGTACGGTAATCACAGGATATTTATTTACCGTAACTGTTATTTCAGCCGCGCGGTATTAGCCGAGCGGTCTCAGGCGCTGCAGTCATGGATTGTGCGGCTGGTCCCGGAGGAGGTTCGAGTCCTCCCTCGGGCATGGGTGTGTGTGTTTGTCCTTAGGATAATTTAGGTTAAGTATTGTGTAAGCTTAGGTTCAAAAATGGCTCTGAGCACTATGGGACTCAACATCTGAGGTCATCAGTCCCCTAGAACTTAGAACTACTTAAACCTAACTAATCTAAGGACATCACACACATCGATGCCCCTGGCAGGATTCGAACCTGCGACCGTAGCGGTCACGCGGTTCCAGACTGAAGCGCCTAGAACCGCACGGCCACACCGAACGGCTGTAAGCTTAGGGACTGATGATCTTAGCAGTTAAGTCCCATAAGATTTCACACACACACACTCTCACACACACACACACACACACACACACACACACACACACACACACACACACACTTGTTATTTCACAGAGGTATACAACAACACAATGTCAATATTTATGGAGTATTAGTATTTAAAGGAAATCTATCAAATAATCTCGGTCTCTAATGAAGAAGCTTTCCACATAGTGCGGGAGAAGGTGGGAATATCAGTCTATTACTAGCAGTAATGGCGATAGATACAAAATAGACTGTCACGTTAATGTGACTCCATCTGTCAAAAGCCGAAATAACCACCTTATGCAGCGCGAGACATGAGAAAAGTGTGTCAGCGAGGTTCTGGAAGGCATCGCGACAGGGATATGGAGCCAGGCCGACCCCAGTGACAGGATCAGCTATGCTCGGTTTCCCGGTTGAGAATCCATAGTGCGAACAGCCCCACAGAGACAGTCCAAGAGATTCTCGATTGGGTTTTAACCTGGGCAGTTTGGTGGCCAGAGGAGTACAGTAAATTCATCCTGGTGCTCTGCGACGCACACACGTACACTAAGAGCTGTGTGACATGTTTGCAGTGTCATGTTGCTAGATGTGATCGTGCCGAGGAAAACTTAACTTTATGTAGGGGTGAACATAGTTCCCAAGCATAGATGCACACTTGTGATGATCCATTGTGCCTTCCAGAATGACAATGTCGTCCAGGGAATGCCTCAAAAATATTGCCCAGACCATAGCGCTCCCTCCCTGGTTGCAGGTTGTTTGGTTTCATACGTTTCACGCCATACACGTCAATAGCCATCTGTCCGATGGAGCACCAAATGTGACTCATTTGAAATGGTCTCCTGTCGCCATTCATTGGACTCCCATTGAGGTATCTGCGGGCAAATTCCAGCCTTCGTCGCCGATAGACAGCAGTCAGTATGGAGCCATCAACCAGACAACTCCCGCGGGGTCCCATGTGCAGTAACGTTCGCTGAACGGTTGTTGAGGAGACACTTTTGGTAGCTCCTCGGTTTATTTGGCCGGTCAGTTGCACAACAGTTGCACATCTATTCACCCGTACACATCTCCGCAGCCCTGTCATATATGGCCTCGGCACCGGTTTTAGAATGCGCCATTCTGCCATGCACAGCATACTTTAACCATGGAAACAAGCAAATAGTTTACGAACTTAAGCATTCCGGAAGTTCTTCCAAAATGGTTCAAATGGCTCTGAGCACTATGCGACTTAACTTCTGAGGTCATCAGTCACCTAGAACTTAGAACTAATTAAACCAAACTAACCTAAGGACATCACACACATCCATGCCCGAGGCAGGATTCGAACCTGCGACCTTAGCGGTCGATCGGCTCCAGACTGTAGCGCCTAGAACCGCACGGCCCGTAAGGTTGTGGAACGTGTCAGGTTAATAAAAGGTGTCTACACAAGATATTACATTACACAGAATATTACAAGACACTTAATATTTTTAATTTTTTTGTGGGGGTGGGGAAATTATCCACTTACTATATCCAAAAATTCATCTAATGAGTAGCAGGAGTTGCCATTAAGAAATTCTTTTAATTTCCTTTTAAATTCTATATGGCTATCTGTCAGACTTTTGATGCTATTAGGTAACTAACCAAAGACTTTTGTGGCAGCATAATTTATCCCCTTCTGGGACAAAGTTAGATAGATTTAACCTTGAGTAATGAAGATAATCCTTTCTCCTAGTGTTATAGCCATGCACACTGCTATTACTTTTGAATTCGTTCGGATTGTTTATAACAAATTTCATAAGTGAATATATATATATATATATATATATATATATATATATATATATATATATATATATATATATAGTGAGGCTACAGTGAAGATCTCTAGCTCTTTAAATAAGTGTCTGCAGAATGATCTTGGATTAGCTCCAGCAATTATTCTGATTACACGCTTTTGTGCAATGAACACACTTTTACTCACTGATGAGTTACCCCGGAATATGATGCCATACGCAAGCAGAGAATGAAAATAGGCGTGGTAAGCTAATTTACTGAGATGTGTATCGCCAAAATTTGCAATGACCCTAATAGTGTAAGTAGCTGAACTCAAACGTTTCAGCAGATCCTCAGTGTGTTTTTTCCAGTTCAACCCCTCATCAATGCATACACCTAGAAATTTTGAATATTCTACCTTAGCTACAGATTTCTGATCTAAGTCTATATTTATTAATGGTGTCATTCCATTTACTGTGTGGAAATATAAATACTGTGTTTTGTCAAAGTTTAATGAGAGCCCATATGCAGAGAACCAGTTAATGATTTTCTGAAAAACATCGTTTACAATTTCACCAGTTAATTCTTCGCTGTTGGGTGTGATAGCTCTACTTGTGTCATCGGCAAAAAGTACCAGCTTTGCATCTTCGTGAATATAGAATGGCAAGTCATTAATATATATTAAGAACGGCAGAGGATCCAAGACCGAACCTTGTGGCACCCCATTCTTGATTGTTTCCCAGTTTGAGAAATCACCAGTTTTCTGCATATTATGTGAACTGCTTAATTCAACTTTCTGCACTCTTCCAGTTGGCTATGAATTAAACCATCTGAGCGCTGCCCCATTCATACCATAGTACTTGAGCTTATCTAGAAGTATTCCATGATTTACCCAATCAAAAGCGTTTGAGAGATCACAAAATATCCCAACGGGTGACTTCCGGTTACTCAGAGCATTTAATATTTCATTAGTGAAAGTATATATAGCATTTTCCGTTGAAAAACCTTTCTGGAAACCAAACTGACATTTTTCTAAGACTTTATTTTTAAAAAGGTGTGAAGCTACTGTACAATACATTACTTTTTCAAGAATTTTGGATAAGGCAGTCAGAAGAGAGTTCGGGTGGCAGTTGTTGACATCAAACGTATCCCCATTTTTATGCAGTGGTTTAACAATGGCATACTCAGTCTATCTTGGAAAATACCCTGCTTCAGAGAGCTATTACATATGTGGCTAAGAATCCCACTTATCTCTTAGGAACTAGCTTTTATTATCCCGCTGGAAATGCAGTCAATTCCATGTGAGCTTTTATTCTTGAAAGAGTTTATTATCTTCCTAATTTCAGAAGGAGAGGTGGGTGGAATTTCAATTGTATCAAATGGTGTGGGTAAGGCCTCTTCCATTAACTGCCTTGCTTCTTCTACTGAACATTTAGATCCTATTTTCTCTACAACATTTAAAAAATGATTATTCAAAATGTTTTCGACTTCCGGCTTGTTGTTTGTCAAGTTTCCATTCGCTTTGATGGTAATGCCGTCATCCTGTACTCTTCGCTGCCCTGTCTTCCTTGTAATAATATTCCAAATTGTTTTGATTTGTCGATGATGACTGCGGCCGGCCGAAGTGGCCGTGCGGTTAAAGGCGCTGCAGTCTGGAACCGCAAGACCGCTACGGTCGCAGGTTCGAATCCTGCCTCGGGCATGGATGTTTGTGATGTCCTTAGGTTAGTTAGGTTTAACTAGTTCTAAGTTCTAGGGGACTAATGACCTCAGCAGTTGAGTCCCATAGTGCTCAGAGCCATTTGAACCATTTTTTGATGATGACTGCTTAAGACAGACGGACCTCGAAGCTGACTGTAACCAGAAAGTACAAAACGGTACCACGCCAGACAATACCTCCCGGAATCTGTATAGTAAAAAACTAACCGTGTTGAACAGCATACATCGAACGCTCACGATTATTTTGAAAGCAATAACGAAACCAATCCGAAGCTTGAAATCGCGAAATTGGTGTTACTAGAACACAAATTGGACGAAATGACAACGGGAGAATGTCATGTGACTAGGCGAATTCTTTGTTATATTATTCCTGAATAATTGAGGTATTTACAGTTGAAGAACGCCATCAGATGCCTGGAATGTGGACTGTGTTTGTCCTACAGCGAAATCTGGAGTGAGTTTACGAAGCTGCGACGTCGCGATGTTGTCTCAGGGTGTTCTCGCTCAACTTGCCCTGCATTAGGCAGGTTACAGGACAGGATTATTCCAGTATTCTGGGTGATCACATTTATCCGTTGTTGCAGATTTCATTTCCTGGACACCGACTCACGTATCAAGACGATAACGCTCCCATTCACACTGAATTAGTCCGAGATTGGTTTTATGAACACATCGATGAAGTGGAATACGTCGTACTGCCCCCTCAGTACATTGATCTGAATACAACTCAACCTTTGGGGTATACTGGAGGACAAGCCGAGCAATACGTATTTCCTTCCAAGGACACTTTCCGAATTAGCGAACATTTTGCACAAGGAATGGACATGTATCGCTACATTGTACATAACTCGTATTTGTCCGTCGGAATCAAGCTGTAATTCATATAAGATGTGTGCTAACAAACTAATCCCTCCGTCGGTAAAAATGGGACCCTTTCACGATCACTTTGTTGTCTGTCCGTCAGTCTGATCGTCTGTTGAGACCCCTTTTTGTCAGGAACAGGTAGAAGTAGCAAGTTGAAATTCGTGTCAGGCACTAAGGTCTACGGTCCCTTAGCGGTGTAAATGATTTCAGCTTTTATGTCAATGTAATCAGAAGGTGCGGCTATATATGCCACATATACACTGATACACGCAAACTCAAGTCATCAAAACCTATAGATGAACTGTCCAGATACATGGCGCGCCTGGTGGCTAACACGAAAGAGCGTGGTACGAAACCGAGAGGTCACGCGATCGAATCTCGTTCGGACTACGGATTTTTTACTCTTCATTTTAACCTAGCCTTCACATCTCAACGTCGTGAGGAGTCGCCAGAAACGACCAGCGTTTCGCATTCCACGTTAAATTGTAGGTCTCCCTTCCCCGGTTGGATAACTAGGATAGGTTACGGACATGCAAATCGCCGAACTGGGGACCAACGGAAATACTTGAACCAGGCCATTGAACCATTATTATTATTATTAATATTATTATTATTATTATTATTATCTATGTACATAATTAAGTTGGTACGGAACCATTAGAACACAAGACCTGCTCGTACATGTCCCGCTTTTTCTAACATTATCTGAACTTTTTTAACATTATCTGATTTTTCTGGCTGAAAATGATAGCAATATTGAATAGGAAACACTTCCTAATGTTGTGCAAAATTATATTTATTTGGTCACGAACCGACTTAGGCTTCTTAGGCCATCGTCAGATGACTGCTGAATGTTGCAAAAACAGATAAAATGACGTGCAACTTCCATAGATATTATTTACTAAATACTAATTTATTGCCGGCCGCGGTGGTCTAGCGGTTCTAGGCGCTCAGTCCGGAACCGCGCGACTGCTCCGGTCGCAGGTTCGAATCCTACCTCGGGCATGGATGTGTGTGATGTCCTTAGGTTAGTTAGGTTTAAGTAGTTCTAAGTTCTAGGGGACTGATGACCACAGATGTTAAGTCCCATAGAGCTCAGAGCCATTTGAACCATTTGAACTAATTTATTTATTTCTGGCTTCTAACATACACATACTGCTTAGTCAACAAAAATTAAAAGGACTGACATATCGCAAGATAACATTCACGTTCATCATACATACATTTTAGGGCATATATTAGTAAATTTATGTTCCGACTGAAAATCTTTCATTCACTTAAAATACTGGACACACAGCGCAGCTGTGTGGCCAAGTATTACGCCTCCCAACGCACATAGAAGCTGGATTTGAACGTCAACTAAAAACCACTGTTGTTTTTCTCGACTTAATTGCGGCCTATGATACAGTTTGGAGAGAGAGACTTCTTTACAAACTTCTGAGTAAAATATCATGCATCCAAATAGTATCCTTAATAAATAACATGTTTTGTGACCGGCCTTTTCAAATAGTCATGGGAGAAAGCAGGAGCAAAATAAGGAAACTGAATAACGACCTACACCAAGGATCGGTGCTCGCACCTGCTCTTTTCAATCTATATATCCCTGATCTGCCTCATCAAGATCCAAGAAATACGGTTATGCTGACGACCTAGCACTAGCTGCCTGCAGTAACACCATAGAAGAGACCATCAGCATATTCACAGAGGACCTCTCCGTGGCGGGCAAATACTTCGCTGACTGGAGACTTACTCCTAACATGAATAAACCTGAAGTGTCCAGTTTCCACCTCTACAATGGACAAGCAAATAAACAGCCAGTAGTATATTTTAATAGCTACCTCCTACGCTACAATCCATACCCGAAATACCTGCGCATCACACTGGATAGAACGCTGTCGTATAAAAGGCACTTGGAGAACACCGCAGCCAAAGTTAATACTAGGAACAACATAATCCACAAATTATGCGGCGCAACTGGGGTGCAAACGCATCCACACTTCGAAATTCAGCTCATAGCCTGGTGTATTCCGTTGCTGAATACTGCTCGCCGGCTCGGCTAAATAATTGCTACACAAAGAAAGTCGATATCAAGCTGAATGAAACTATGAGAATAATCAGTGGTAGCTTAAGAAGTACTCCAGTTCACTGCCTTCCTGTCCTGTATCATACTGCTCCCTCCCACATTCGCAGACAAGAACACCTCCTTAGAGTATATAAAGAAAAATATTAGTAAATCTCAGTCTACCTGTCCACGAAGACCTTCCTGGTATAGCTCTGAAAAGACTTAAATCTAGGTCTCCTCCATCCCCTAGTGCAGAACAACTACACTCCTGGAAATGGAAAAAAGAACACATTGACACCGGTGTGTCAGACCCACCATACTTGCTCCGGACACTGCGAGAGGGCTGTACAAGCAATGATCACACGCACGGCACAGCGGACACATCGCGGTGTTGGCCGTCGAATGGCGCTAGCTGCGCAGCATTTGTGCACCGCCGCCGTCAGTGTCAGCCAGTTTGCCGTGGCATACGGAGCTCCATCGCAGTCTTTAACACTGGTAGCATGCCGCGACAGCGTGGACGTGAACCGTATGTGCAGTTGACGGACTTTGAGCGAGGCCGTATAGTGGGCATGCGGGAGGCCGGGTGGACGTACCGCCGAATTGCTCAACACGTGGGGCGTGAGGTCTCCACAGTACATCGATGTTGTCGCCAGTGGTCGGCGGAAGGTGCACGTGCCCGTCGACCTGGGACTGGACCGCAGCGACGCACGGATGCACGCCAAGACCGTAGGATCCTACGCAGTGCCGTAGGGGACCGCACCGCCACTTCCCAGCAAATTAGGGACACTGTTGCTCCTGGGGTATCGGCGAGGACCATTCGCAACCGTCTCCATGAAGCTGGGCTACGGTCCCGCACACCGTTAGGCCGTCTTCCGCTCACGCCCCAACATCGTGCAGCCCGCCTCCAGTGGTGTCGCGACAGGCGTGAATGGAGGGACGAATGTAGACGTGTCGTCTTCAGCGATGAGAGTCGCTTCTGCCTTGGTGCCAATGATGGTCGTATGCGTGTTTGGCGCCGTGCAGGTGAGCGCCACAATCAGGACTGCATACGACCGAGGCACACAGGGCCAACACCCGGCATCATGGTGTGGGGAGCGATCTCCTACACTGGCCGTACACCACTGGTGATCGTCGAGGGGACACTGAATAGTGCACGGTACATCCAAACCGTCATCGAACCCATCGTTCTACCATTCCTAGACCGGCAAGGGAACTTGCTGTTCCAACAGGACAATGCACGTCCGCATGTATCCCGTGCCACCCAACGTGCTCTAGAAGGTGTAAGTCAACTACCCTGGCCAGCAAGATCTCCGGATCTGTCCCCCATTGAGCATGTTTGGGACTGGATGAAGCGTCGTCTCACGCGGTCTGCACGTCCAGCACGAACGCTGGTCCAACTGAGGCGCCAGGTGGAAATGGCATGGCAAGCCGTTCCACAGGACTACATCCAGCATCTCTACGATCGTCTCCATGGGAGAATAGCAGCCTGCATTGCTGCGAAAGGTGGATATACACTGTACTAGTGCCGACATTGTGCATGCTCTGTTGCCTGTGTCTATGTGCCTGTGGTTCTGTCAGTGTGATCATGTGATGTATCTGACCCCAGGAATGTGTCAATAAAGTTTCCCCTTCCTGGGACAATGAATTCACGGTGTTCTTATTTCAATTTCCAGGAGTGTACTAGCAGAAAATTTCAATACAAATGACAAATGGAAGGACTACTAACAGCCCACTATGCAAGTCCTTGCCCCTCACACCATCGACTCTGCTCAGATGATGGCAGGAATGGAACTGCCTCGCCACATATGGAAGACACTTAATAGAATGAGAACTTCACATGGTGTCTGTCAGGATGCACTTCACAAATGGGGATTTGCAAAATCATCGTCCTGCGACTGCAGTGAACCTCGCCAGACCATCCGACACATTACAACCACCTGCTCACTAAGATCATATCCTGGAGACCCAGCCGATTTCTTCCAAGCAGCATACACAGCGCTGGACTGGATAAATGGCCTCGATATTACAATATAGTTCTAATTGTTAGATATCATAATAAATTCTAAATATGTATATAACTGTTCGTATTTAAGCTGTAAAATTCTAAATATGTATATAGTAGTTTGTTGCCGACCGCTGGTGGCCGAGCGGTTCTGGCACTACAGTCTGGAACCGCGCGACCGCTACGGTCGCAGGTTCGAATCCTGCCTCGGGCATGGATGTGTGTGTTGTCCTTAGGTTAGTTAGGTTTAAGTAGTTCTAAGTTCTAGGGGACTTATGACCTCAGCAGTTGAGTCCCATAGTGCTCAGAGCCATTTGAACCATTTTTTTTAGTAGTTTGTTTTCTAACTGTACATCATCATCATATTAACACTGACTTAGATACCTGTACTTGATTATGTATTATTATTTGATCCACGTAAGCCATACGCTAAATAAATTAAAACTGAATACAGCTGAAAACTCACCACTCGTTTGTATTAAAGCAGTAAATTCAGTTCGTGAATTAACTTCAATGGGCGTCTTTCCTTTTAGTACGGTTGTTTTCCTATGCTACAAACTTGGCTATGGCATCACATGCACTCCCAGTTGTATCTGCAAGAACTGGGATAGTTCAAACTGGCTGGCAGTGACCAAGTCTCGAGAGCCCCTTCACAAATTTGATTCTGCCTTTCTCACTGCGCTTGCAGTGAAATAGGACATGATTTACAGGTACATACCACATTGACAATAGAGTGTCTCCAATACGTCGATTCTATATAAGTGGGCGGGAAAGATCCACGACTGAGACACATTTTCGCAATGGACGCTATTATTTTGCTTGAAAGTTTGGAACGAAAGAAACGCTTGTTGTTGTAGTTTCAGCAGTTAACCTATGTAAGGAAGTTTTATGTCCGTGTGTCTTCCACTGCTGATTATCTATACAGAAGGTACAAAAATGATGACACCTAGAGTGTTTTTTCAACATTCTCCGTGCATCTTTTGATAGAAAACCACTCATATGATAGACCTTACGAAATTTTACGTTCTGTTAAGAAAACCAGAATGGTGACCCTACTGGAAATTCTGAAAATCAACAAACATGTGACGCTGATTGCCATCTTGTTGTTAATATTAAATAACCAAACTAAATTTCCTTTTTCCCCTGTATTAAATTGAGTTTTATATGTACAAAATGCTTAAAACTATAAACTGAACTTTGTTTTTTCATCTGTTGTTAAAAGTATCTTCAAATTTTTAAAAAAATTATTTTTTCCGTTTTTAGTTAAATGTAACTATTTCTGCGTGGCATAAAAATATGATGAAGTACTGTCTTATGTTAACACTCCACATGTCAGCATTTTGTATTTTTTATATTTTCTGTACAAATAATATTAATTTAAGTAGCACGATATTTATCTATTTTGCGACATTCAGCTGCCACCTGACAATCACCCAAGAAGGCGAAAGGAAAATAAATATAATTTAACAGTACATTAAAATGTGTTTTCTACTTAATATTGTTCATTTTTTGCGCAACCTCTGTATATGTGGGAGGAAATTATGAAAAACATGAGTTCTTGGATGCCAAACAGTGGGACTCAGGTTAGAGATGGAAGAGGAATACACATATCAGCCTTACATGCAAAACTGTTTCCGCAAAAAACGTGATCCTTCGTGTGACCTCTGCACGAACGCCCGGCCCAAGGTTGCAAAGCGGCTGTAGTTGAAAGAAAAGCGGCAGAACGGGTTCCCTGGACTCGGTTCTTTCCCGCGAAACCAGGGTCTGCTGCCGCTCAAAGCAGCCCCCAGCAGGAAGTTAAGGAGACACGTAAACGAGTTGCCCTGCATAAGCGAAACATGGTCTCTAAGAGCCACTAAGAACATTTCTACGATGCACTTCATGTTAATTATCGAAAGGATTTACAATAGGCGGTACAGATTTAAAAGGAAAGGGAAATAGAGATCAGATCAAGTAAAACTTCGTCATTATTTTTTTCATCTTCACGATAAATACCCCAGCATCCTTTACGGCATGTACACGGTCCCGTCATATTAATGTGACCACCGCCTATGTTCGACATCAACGTGCAATAATCACTCAGACGGCAGGTGGCAGCACTAGCAGTGGACGGTATATAAACCCTGTCGGGGGATGCGGAAAACAGTGCAGTCGTTTCGTAATGCGGAAACGGAGGGATTTGTCTGAAGTCCAAAACATTGGCTTTGGAGCCAAGGAGAGAAGCATTTCCAAAATGGCTAAGTTTGTAAACTGTTCGCACGCCGCTGTGATTGAAATATACCGTGCATGGAAAAAGAGCGCTATCCAAACTGGCGCAGAGGCAACTGTGCCGCACCACTAGTCATGAAGACAGGAGTGAACGATGGCAGCGGAGACGACTACTGCCAAATAGACGTGCAACTGTTGTGCAGATGACCCCTCCCCCCCTCCCCGGATGAACCAGGGGGCTACTAACAGTGTCTCCTCAACGACCGTTGCTGTGTATACGCCACCGCAACAGGCTCCTGGTTCATGCACCCCTGCTGACTGCTATTCATCAGCGACGAATGTCCGCCCCTGGTAGCTGAGTGGTCAGCGCGACGGCATGTCATACCTCACGCCCCGGGTTCGATTCCCGGCTGGGTCACAGATTTTCTACGCTCAGGGACTGGGCGTTGTGTTGTCCTAATCATTATCATTTCATCCCCATCGACACGCAAGTCGCCGAAGTGGCATCAGCTCGAAAGACTTGCACCAGGCGATTGGTCTACCCGACGGGAGGTCCTAGCCACACGGCATTTATCAGCGACGAATGCTGGAATTTTCAAGCCAATACCGCAGCTAGACTGAGTGGCGACAAGTGGCCTTTCACATGAATCACATTTTATACTCCATCGGACAGTTGGCCGTTCGCGTGTACGGAGTGAAACGATTGAAAGTAAGCCCGCCGAAGTGGCAGTGAGGTTCTAGGCGGTGCAGTCTGGAACCGCGAGACCGCTACGGTCGCAGGTTCGAATCCTGCCTCGGGCATGGATGTGTGTGATGTCCTTAGATTAGTTACGTTTAACTAGTTCTAAGTTCTAGGGGACTAATATCCTCAGCTATTGAGTTCCATAGTGCTCAGAGCCATTTGAACCATTTTGATTGAAAGTAAACACCCTGCAACAATCGTCGGAAGGGTCCAGGGCAAAGCAGGCAGCATTATGGTTTTGTGAATGTTTCTGCAGCATTCCTTGGGTGATTGCGTCATTCCGGAAGGCACGATGGACAAACATCTGGACAATGCATCTATCGTTGGGGACCATGTCTATCCCTACATGCAGTTTGTTTTTTCTTGGCTCCGTGGCATCTAACGGCATCTACATCTACATGGTTACTCTGCAATTCACACTTAAATGCCTGACAGAGGGTTCATCGAACCAATTTCATACTACTTCTCTAGCATTCCACTCTCGAACTGCACGTGGGAAAAAGGCACACCTGAATCTTTCCGTTCAAGTTCTGATTTCTCTTATTTTAGTATGATGATCATTCCTCCCTACGTAGGTGGGTGTCAACTAAATATTTTCGCATTCGGAAGAGAAAGTTGGTGACTGAAATTTCGTAAATAGATCTCACCGCAAAGAAAACCGCCTTTGTTTCAGTGACTGCCACCCGAACTCGCGTATCATTTCAGTGACACTCTCACCCCTATTGCGCGATAACACGAAACGATCTGCCCTTCTTTGCACTTCTTCGATGTCCTCCGTCAATTCCAGCTGGTAAGGATCCCACGCCGCGCAGCATATTCCAGCAGAAGACGGACACGTCTAATGTAGGCTGTCTCTTCAGTGGGTTTGGCGCATCTTCTAAGTGTTCTGCCAACAAAGCGCACTCTTTGCTTCGCCTTCGCCACAATATTATCTATGTGGTCTTTCCAATTTAAGTTGCTCGTAATTGTAATTGCTAGGTATTTAGTCGAGTTGACAGCCCTTACATTAGTGCGATTTATCGTATACCCTAAATTTATCGGATTTCTTTTAGTACCTATGTGGATGACTTCTCACTTTCCTTTGTTTAGTGCCAATTGCCACTTTTTGCACCATACAGAAATTCTCTCTAGTTTATTTTGTAATCGGAATTGATCGTCTGATGATTTTACTAGACGGTAAATTACAGCGTCATCTGCAAACAAGCTAAGGGGGCTGCTCAAATTATCACCTAGATCATTTATGTAAATCATGAACAGCAGAGGGCCCATGACACTACCTTGCGGAACGCCAGATATCACTTATGTTCTACTCGATGATTTACCGTCTATCACTACGAACTGTGACCTCTCTGAGAGGAAATCACGCCGGCCGAAGTGGCCGAGCGGTTCTAGGCGCTACAGTCTGGAACCGCGCGACCGCTACGGTCGCAGGTCCGAATCTTGCCCCGGGCATGGATGTGCGTGATGTCCTTAGGTTAGTTAGGTTTAAGTAGTTCTAAGTTCTAGGGGACTGATGACCTCAGAAGTTAAGTCTCGTAGTGCTCAGAGCCATTTGAACCGTGTTTTAGAGGAAATCAGGAATCCAGTCACACAACTGAGACGATACTCCATATGCAAGCAATTTGATTAATAATCGCGTGTGAGGAACGGTATCAAAAGCCTTCTGGAAATATAGGAGTATGGAATCGATCTGAGATCCCTTGTCGACAGCACTCATTACTTCATGGGAATAAAGAGCTAGCTGTGTTGCACAAGAACGATATTTTCTGAATCCGTGTTGGTTATGTATCGATAAGTCATTTTCTTCAAGGTGATTCATAATGTTCGAGTACAGTATATGCTCCAAAATCCTACTGCAAATTGAGGTCAGTGATGTGGGTCTGTAATTCAATGGGTTATTGCTATTTCGTTTCTTGAATATTGGTGTGACCTGTGCTACTTTCCAATCTTTAGGAACAGACCTTTCGACAAGTGAGCGGTTGTATATGATTGCTAAGAAGGGCGCTATTGTGTCTGCATACTCTGAAATGAACCTGACTGTTATACCATCTGGACTGGAAGACTTGTCTTTCTTAAGTGATTTGAGTTGTTTCGCAACACCTAAGATATCTACTTTTTGTCGCTCATGATAACAGCTGTTTTGGTTACGAATTCTGGAATATTTACTTCATCTTCTTTCGTGAATGAATTACGGAAAACTGTATTTACTAACTCCGCTTTAGTGGCACCATCATCGGTAACATTTCCATCGCTATAGCGCATTGACGGTATTGTCTTGTACTTTACATACGATCAGAATCTCTTTGGGTTTTCTACCATATTTTGAGACAATGTTTCATTGTGGAAACTATTAAAAGCATCTCGCACTGACGTCCGCACTAAATTTCTAGCTCCCGTGACACTCAGCCAGTCTTGGAAATTTTGCGTTCTTCTGAATTTGGCATGCTTTTCTCGTTGCTTCTGCAACAGTGTCCTGGCGCGTTTTGTGTACCATGGTGGATCAGTCCCGTCTCTTATTACCTCATGCGGTATGAATCTATCTATTGCTGTCGAAACTGTATTTTTGAATTTGAGCCATATCTGGTCTACACTTACATAATTAGCTTGGAAGGAATGGAAACTCTCTCTTAGGAAGGCATCAAGCGAATTTTTATCTGCTGTTATAAATAGAAATATTTTGCGTTTATTTTTAGCGGTTTTGGTTGGTATGGTTTTGAGCCTTGCAACAATGTAACGTGTGACACGGCTGGCACTGTACGTGCGTGGTTCAAAGATCACCAGAAAGAGTTTTCTGAACTCCCCTGGCCACAAACTCGTCAGAGTGAAACACAATGGAGTATCTGTGGGACCGCCTCGATCGGGCTGTTCGCGCCTTGTATCGGCAACCGAGAAGCCTGGCGCAGCTGGCCACGGCACTTGAGTCGGAATGGATCCACATTCCTCTGAGGACGTCCCAGAACCTCATTGACTCTCTTCCTGCACGTCTCGCTTTGCAAAAGATACTTTGGACGGGTAGTCACTTTAATGCTTCTGGACAGTGTATGTGTTCTTCTGCTGTCCTTACCATTTCTTGCAATCTGGTCATCTGTATCACAGCAGTTATAGTTTACTTGCGTTGTTTTTTTCCTTCTCTCAGGCAAATTTTTCTAGAAGCTGACACACTAGGAAACTTTCACTTCTGACTATTTTTCGAATTTCCATCTACCTCTGTATCTACATACATACTCCGCAAGCCGGAAGCGCCTAGAACTGCTCGGTCACAACAGCCGGCACCACAGCATCATTAGCGAACAACCGCAGAGTGCTGCTCTTCCTGTCCACCAGATCACTTACGTGTATCGACAACTAGCTGGGCGTTCGCTGCTTCGCTCAGGTAGAGTGGTCTGCGCAACTTTCTTTTTTGTTTTTCTTTAATGGAATTTTTATGTTGTTCACAAATTGCAACAACTTCTCAACTATTCACGCTAATGAAGGCCTTAGGAGCATGCTATTTCCCGAACGCACTTTTGACCAAAAAGCGATTCTGACGGCTAGAGTCGGGGGTTTTTGTTAATCGTGCTTTTTGAGTTCTTGTCGCGTAATTTCCATTGAAACTTTCATCCCCTAACAAATTTCTTTATTTCTAACCTAGAAGCGAAATATCAATTTTCATACATTTAGCTTTAAAATGTATTAATATAACAAAATATTCTCTTAAAAATTTCATCCCCTATTTTACTCCCTTATGAGTTATATTACCAAATACAATGAAACACATTTTTTTTTTTAATTTCTAACCGGAAAGTCAAATATCAATTTTCACAAAAAGCTTCAAAAATGCTTTAGAAGTTCGGTAGTAACTATTTATTATAAAAAATATCCACTCATTGTTATACCCCCAGGTTGAACTTCCAAAAATGCTGAAAAATATATATTTTTTTTATTTCTGACTGAGAAACCAAATACCAATTTTCATAGTTTTACCTCCAAAATTGCCTTAACAGCAACATATTTCCAAATAGCCTTTCTTCCCTTATTTCACCCCCTTAGGAGTGGGATTTTGGGCAATCCCTTCTTGAACGATGTTTAAAATGTACGATCAACACTCTCTCCATTTCAAGTTTCTCTCCTTATCTTTTTGGGATGGACGACGATTAGATAGTGAATCAGTCATACCCTGAATGAGATTGTCACTCTGCAGCGGAGTGTACGCTCATATCAAACTTCCTGGCAGATTAAAACTGTGTGCCGGACCGAGACTCGAACTCGGGACCTTTGCCTTTCGCGGGCAAGTGCTCTACCAACTGAGCCACCCCAGCACGACTCACACCCCCCTACTCACAGCTTTACTTCCGCCAGTCAAAGTCAAAGCACCAACAACTGAAGATCGTAAATGAGAAATGTCATTCTATCAGTCTGTTCTGAATCATCAAATCGGTAGATGATCAAATGTTGTGATCTGCTTGGAGCTATTAGTTAAGAGAAATCTGTTCACCCACAATTGTAACGGAAGCTGTACACGGGAATATTTCGTGTAAAATACAGAAGAGTTACCGCAAAATTGTTTATGTCATTTAGTGGCTTGAATAGATCTGAGCTCCCTTTAAGCACCCGCTCTCAGCAGGCGAAGAAGTCACACGTCACGATCCAGTGGCAAAATTACTTCAAGGGCGGCGACCGCAAGCTAATAATAAGGTAAAATTTGGCACGTATATCAATCGGGTGACAGAACTTCCATGGACTGGAACATACAGTAACGAAAACTCCACCTGCAAAATTTCATTTAGTGTCCTAGCGCAGGAAGTGGACTAGAGGAGCTCAAAGAAGAGAGCTTTAATAATAAGAAGTTGCAAGGATTTTGAAGAAAGTAACACAAGAAGATACGACGTTGCCCAGGGCAACGCAAGTCAGTTAGCGAAAATATATAAACAGGCACACGCGTGGTGTTGCCTGAATTTATTTGAATATTCGGGAAATAAGTTTAACTTGATTAATGTGAGGGAGTATTAATAATATAAACAGTTAGACAAAAGATGTTAGCAACTCGGTCAAGAATGAAAGATATTCGCGTGCTTAACCCTAGCAACACCAATGCATTTTCCATAACGTTTAATGTCAAGAGCGGTTTTTGTCCACCATCAAATAAACCTAAAAAATCGCTAATGTGTTTCATTTTTATTAACAACATACATTTCTAAATAGGTACTGTTGCCTAAGTAGGGTACAGAACCTGAAAAATGTCTTTTAGCACAATCTTAACAGCACCAATGGAGTTTACGTAATGTTTACACCTAGTGGAGGTGTAATTCATGACCAACAGAATTTTTTTTAAAAAAATACAAATTTCGTTCATTTTCATTCACATGATACTTTTTAAAGCTATATAGGTACTGAGCGCGGTAGCGCAGTGGAGCACACTGGATTCCCATTCGGGAGGACGACGGTTCAAACCGCGTCCGGTCATCCTGACTTAGGTTTCCAGTTATTTCCCTACATCGCTTAAGGCAAATACCGCAATGATTCCTTAGAAACAGCGTGGCTGATTTCCTTCTCCATCCTTCCCTAATCCTACCTTGTGCTCTGTCTCTAATGACCTCGTTGTCGAATGGACGTTAAACACTAATCTCCTCCTCCTCCTAAAGTTATACAGATGTCTAAGGAGACTCCTGAACCTGAAAATATGAGTACGACACTCATTGGGAAAACTCACACTCACTACTAAGACTTAAATTCTTGGATTAAATGCCGGCCTTTGTGGCCGAGCGGTTCTGGGCGCTTCAGCCTGGAACAGCGCGACCGCTATGGTCGCAGGTTCGAATCCTGCCTCGGGCATCGATGTGTGTGATGTCCTTAGGTTAGTTGGGTTTAAGTAGTTCTAAGTTCTAGGGGACCGATGACCTCAGATGTTAAGTCCCATAGTGCTCAGAGCCATTTGAACCATTTGGATTAAATTTTACTGAAAAAATTAAAATATTTGTGGAACTAAGTACAAAAATTCATTAAAAACAATAAATATTATTTTCAAAACCTTTAAATATAAAGTACCAGGTTCGGTTACGAGATTTTCACACAAAGCACCCCCCCCCCCCCCCCCTCTGTGACCCCCTTGGTATTGCGAGGGTTAAGTAACCTTCGGCACGTGACTGGAGAATAATTTCGTCAACCACACGAAAGGATTCTGCATCGTGATTGGTTCTAGGCGCTCAGTTCGGAACCGCGTGACTGCTACGGTCGCAGGTTCGAATCCAGCCTCGGGCATGGATGTGTGTGATGTCCTTAGGTTAGTTAGGTTTAGGTAGTTCTAATTTCTAGGGGACTCATGACCACAGCTGTTAAGTCCCATAGTGCTCAGAGCCATTTTTTTGCATCGTAATTCCGTGACTTTAAGTACAGCAGCCATTTCCGACGGCACCCCTATGGCAGCCGGCCAGCACGACAGCACAGCAGCATCGATTTGCAGCGCAGAGGCCGACCAGCTGGAGACGTAACGCCTACAGAGCGGATCATCGCTGCGTCACTTGGTCCACGCGTGACGCATGCGAGTCGTGCAGCTAGCAGTCCGCCTGATTAGGTTGGCTGTAAACAGCACCAATTTGATTTTTTTAGTACTGCATTCTGTAAAGAGTTGTAAAGACACATTTCGAGTCGAGCCAGATGTAGCGGCATTATTTAAACACGAACGAGAATATACCTTTTGTTGTTACAGTTGTATGCCAGTCCGGGCTAGGAAGATGGAGGAATTAATGACTCTTATTAAGGTTCAAAGAGAGAAATAGTCTTATAGTATTAAACACAAGAGGAAGCGGGTCAAATAGTATCGAAACTCAAGAAGAAAAATTGTTAGATTTAAAGTCATAAGGGGGGAAGTAGCTACAAAAGAAGATAAAATCTCCAATATAGGAGAGATGTTATTAAAGTTACCCGAGCAGTCACAGGTTGAGATAGAAAAAACAGTACGACTTAGTAAGCGAGGAGGTTTAGGAACAGTTTAAGAAGAGAAACGAGAAGATGCAACGACGCCAGGCAGAGTGGAGGCGTTAGAATAAAGTACAGAATTCGGTGAAATAATTCGTGGTCTAAACAGCACGACTAGTTTGGAGGAGCGTCTATAGGCGTTTGCTGACCGAAAGTTATAACAAAAACTTGTGTCTACTAGCGCTACCACCTATTCTTTGGGCGATAGTATAGAACACCAGAAGGAAGTTACGCGAAGCATTCGAGAATACCCAGCGGGAACTTAGTAGGAAAACGTTTATCAATATTACGGCGGTATCAAGTGATTTGGTAGAATAACTGCAACTAGGGAATGGAATTAATTTATCAAAGCAGTTTCCAAAGTCTGAACATGATGGGGAGGTACACTAAGTGTATTTTTTGCGAGTATTTTCTAGGTCGTTGCCTAAGAAATGGGAAAATCGTAAGAAAGTAGATGTTTCATTTTGTTATTTGGTACGGGACGCGGCAGATTAGGGAACTGCTCATTCGGAAGATTTTGAATAATGGGACAATTTTCAGGAAAAATTCACGAAGACATACTGGTCCTCTAGCACACAGAAAATGCTGATTCTAGATTTGCGATGGGTGTCCAGTAAGTAATGCAACACATTTATGTTCTGAAAGCAGGTTGGTTTTATTTAGGATTCCAATATACCACACTATTTCCCATTTTTTGGCTACAAAACCTTACTTTTCAACCTAATATCCGTTCAATGCGACGGCTTACGCCACCTTACCGGGAGGGCCAGTATGCGCGAGAGGTGCTAGGCGCTTCAGTCCGGAACCGCGCGCCCGCTACGGTCGCAGGTTCGAATCCTGCATCGGGCATGGATGTGTGTGATGTCCTTAGGCTAGTTAGGTTTAAGTAGTTCTAAGTTCTAGGGGACTGATGACCTCAGATGTTAAGTCTCATAGTGCTTAGAACCATTTGAACCATTTGAACGGAATGCAGCGAGCAAGTCTGAAGGAGCGAAAGGGTTTAAGTGGTCACCTTCCATAGCAGTCAAGGCAGCAGAACTACAGAATATGGTCATGGAAATTTTGCAAAAACAAGCGGAAAGCAAATTACGAAAATACAGTAAAGGAAATCAGAACAAAGAGAGGGTTCCTACGACAGTAATAGTACAATGTCTGTAGCATACTGTATTGAATTTATAATGAAAATAGGTGATATATATAAGACACAAACAATCATGGCGGAATTACATAGTTTCTTTCATAACACGAGTAACAAAATAAGACTGCATTTCGTGGGTGGAAATTAGTATAAAGGCACTCACTGTCCTGTTGTGTTATTGTATTGTTAATACTTCGTCCGTAGCATACTGTATTGAATTTATAATGAAAATAGGTGATATATACAGGGTGTTACAAAAAGGTACGGCCATACTTTCAGGAAACATTCCTCACATACAAATAAAGAAAAGATGTTATGTGGACATGTGTCCGGAAACGCTTACTTTCCATGTTAGAGCTCATTTTATTACTTCTCTTCAAATCACATTAATCATGGAATGGAAACACACAGCAACAGAACGTACCAGCGTGACTTCAAACACTTTGTTACAGGAAATGTTCAAAATGTCCTCCGTTAGCGAGGATACATGCATCCACCCTCCGTCGCATGGAATCCCTGATGCGCTGATGCAGCCCTGGAGAATGGCGTGTTGTATCACAGCCGTCCACAATACGAGCACGAAGAGTCTCTACATTTGGTACCGGGGTTGCGTAGACAAGAGCTTTCAAATGCCCCCATAAATGAAAGTCAAGAGGGTTGAGGTCAGGAGAGCGTGAAGCCATGGAAATGGTCCGCCTCTACCAATCCATCGGTCACCGAATCTGTTGTTGAGAAGCGTACTTGTAAAAGCACATGTTCTAAAACACAGGTAGAGTATCCCGTATGAAATCATGATAACGTGCTCCATTGAGCGTAGGTGGAAAAAACTAAAATGAGCTCTAACATGGAAATTAAGCGTTTCCGGACACATGTCCACATAACATCTTTTCTTTATTTGTGTGTGAGGAATGTTTCCTGAAAGTTTGGCCGTACCTTTTTGTAACACCCTGTATAAGACACAAACAATCATGACGGAATTACATAGTCTCTTTCATAACACGAGTAACAAAATAGGACGATTGCATTTCGTGGGTGGAAATTAGTATAAAATGGTTCAAATGGCTCTGAGCACTATGGGACTCAACTGCTGTGGTCATAAGTCCCCTAGAACTTAGAACTACTTAAACCTAACTAACCTAAGGACATCACACACAGCCATGCCCGAGGCAGGATTCGAACCTGCGACCGTAGCAGTCGCACGAAATTAGTATAAAGGCACTCACTGTCCTGTTGTGTTATTGTATTGTTAGTACTTCGTCCAACCTCGTTTCTTCCTAAATACCTCAAAAGTTCTCTTCGGCGTTGACTTTTTGGAGTTTTCAGTTCTTGCAGTGAAATTGTCTTCCACTCTTCTTGCATCGCTCTTTTCCGCTCGCATACGGCCTTAACTTGTCTTCCATTGCGATAAACACTCCTTCAAAGTATTTCCCAAACGTTTTCCACGGATTTCATATCCTGTCAACTTGCAGGCCGGGGCAAGACATCGATATCTTTATCTTCAAACCACTTTTCGCTTGTAGCAGAAACATGCACACATGTGTCATTTTGTTGAACATTAGATTTCCGTTCCCTACATCTTCATACATTTCAATCCATTCTATCTCCAGCATCTCAGTGAATTTGTTAGAGTTCACTGCAGTGTTCAGCCAAGCAAAGCGTGATTTACTTTTAACACAGAAGGTTGTCCATATCATAACACTTCCACCACCAAGATTTCTCTTACCTGCTGCTCTGTTCTCAGATCATGTCAATAATACTGAAAGCCATCTGGCACATCTAAATTACACATCCTCTCATTAATGAATATCACTTTATCGCATTCTGAAGTCCATGGCATATGTTTCTAACTCCAATCTAGCTGTTTATGTTGCGTGTTTCAGCAGGTTTCTGCACTCGTTTATTCGATGCAAGATATTTGTCATTTTCCAAAATTTGTTGTGCACGTGTGGCAGTTACTGACAACTGGAAATCAACAACAAGATGAGATGAACAACGGTTTGTGACCTTTGCTTTGCGCAAAAGTAACCGTTTAGATGCCTCAAATAATTTTCCACTGAACTCATATTTTACGTTCTGCCCATATCGTGCGACCAATCTAACCAAATTATCAATTACTGTACTTGAACAGTTTAACTTCCTAGCGACTTGACAATTGCAGAGTCCCATTTCCATGTATGCATCGATTTTTCTTTTTCACCTCATGATAACTGATTCCCGCGTGGCAGTGTCACAATCGTCGTTTATGTACACAATTCGTATATCGCTAATGCTGTCTGTTCCCTATCAGCAGTAGAGACACATACGCACACACCAACGCCACAAAGAACTGACTGCTTTTATTCTGCGTTCCACCGTCTACCACCCGAATCGCTGATGTCTTGTTGTACAGGATGGTCGGAAATTCCCGTTACAGACTTCTAGGACTTGCAGAAGGGAGTGAGTAAATCGTATTTTGAATAGGAATCCATGTTCAGAAACGTCATCCAACAAGACTACAGAGCGTCGAAGTTATAGGCGCGGGCGTCTGTAAATGTACGTATACACGGGGTGATTCCGTGATGATGTTACAGACTTTCTAGGCTGATGGAGAACGAAGAATGTATTAATTAGAAGTAAGCTTCCCTGTACCGGAAACGAACTAGTCGAAAGTTCGCGGTTCCAGACTGTAGCGCCTAGAACCGCTCGGCCACCCAGGCCGGCGCGAAGAGTGTAGGGCTGGTAACTTTCAGCGGTGGTAGTGTGGACAAAAACGAGCAAAAAAGTCTAATAAACGTGGGCTCTTAATTGCATACCTGAAGAGCTATGACCATTCGTTCATCTTCGCTAAAGTGAAACACATCTCCTCTACTGAGGAAGTGTTCATAGCTGTTAAGGTACGCACTTAAGAGCCCACGTTTATTGGACTTTTTTTCTCGTTTTTGTCCACACTACCACCACTGAAAATTACCAACCCTATACTCTTGGCAACACAAGAACCGGTACATGTGTTCAACTGTCAGAGGTATCAGAACGGTTTTCGTTTATAACTTTCGACTAGTTCGTTTCCGGTACAGGGAACCTTACTTCAAATTAATACATTTCTCGTTCTCCATCAGCCTATAAAGTCTGTAACATCATCACGGAATCACCCCGTGTATACGTACATTTACAGACGCCCGCGCCTATAACTTCGACGCTCTGTAGTCTTGTTGGATGACGTTTCTGAACATGGATTCCTATTCAAAATACGATTTACTCACTCCCTTCTACAAGTCCTAGAAGTCTGTAACGGGAGTTTTCCGACCACCCTGTATACTGTACTATTGACATTAACTGCTAATACCATTTGACTGCATTTGTCAGTATACTAGATATCATACTACTGCATTTTCTGTACACTGGGCACAACTATTCCAGCCGACAATGTTAATTTTCTTACAAATATCCATGCCCTTTTACTGGTTTCCGCTAATGTACAATACAAAAGCACTCATACCTGGTCAGTGACTTAGTGATTTTCATCCTAGTTCTAGTTTCAAAAAGGAAACAAGCAAATTTTTCCATCCTGTAGGAGACCTTTCAAGCTACTAGGACTATATCATCCAAAGGCAGTATTATTAGTCGACCTGGAGACTGGACAGGAGAGGGGTAATACAATATTGACATGTTAAAGAAATTCATGTCCCAGGAGAATCTGCGATCTTTACAGATTCGGCGGATTGACGACCATCATGTGTCCGACTTAATTGTTTCAGTATTTCACATATCGTTTTCTCTAGAGCAGTTTCTTCTACTCTGTCAATCCCATGCTCTGTATCTCAAACCTATCTTCTACTGACCTATCTTAGTTTTAGTGGTAGAACAACGCTGGTATAGCCAATGTCGTATTATAGAGGGACTTATCACAGTTTTCTCGAAAATAAAAGAATACAAACAGAACCCATTACAACTACAGTATATGATGCTGCCGAATAGAAATGACGTAGTATGTATATTATGGGGAATAAGCATTTTTCTACTTTTTGCATGACATTTTGTACGGGAGGATGTCTGCTATATGCCAGTAGCAGATGGTGACAACAGACAGACATAATTATAGCAATACCACTAGATGAATTACAAATGCCGGCCGAAGTGGCCGTGCGGTTAAAGGCGCTGCAGTCTGGAACCGCAAGACCGCTACGGTCGCAGGTTCGAATCCTGCCTCGGGCATGGATGTTTGTGATGTCCTTAGGTTAGTTAGGTATAACTAGTTCTAAGTTCTAGGGGACTAATGACCTCAGAAGTTGAGTCCCATAGTGCTCAGAGCCATTTGAACCATTTTTGAATTACAAACGTGTTGTTACTGCATACCTTCATGCTTACCTTAGGGATACGTTAAGATCAGTTTTCAGAGCCTGTACCGCTGAAGCCAAGACAAGTACGTTCTGTAGGGTATGCTGTCCACTCTTCATCCTCTCCATGAAGAATTTATCAGTGCGGGGATTGTGGGGTAGGTGGTGGTATGGGATTCAGTTTTTGGGGCTCCATCATCTTTCTATCTTAGACCCTAGCAAACCCATTCTTAATTTTCTTTTCTTACTTGTGTGAAAGCAGGGAGGTAACACACGTATGACGACCAAATACGTACTCTTTTCAGTGAGGCAGACTATATACAACCATTTTCCGTTAATAGTCCCTCTGCTTAACTGGGTGGTAACGTGTTCGCCTCCTATGCAAGCGGGCCCGGGTTGGATTCCCGGACGAGTTGGAAATTTTCTCCGCTCGGGGACTGGGCGTTGTGCTGTCCTCATCATCATTTCATCCTCATCACCGGCGTGCAAGTCGCCCAATGAGGCGTCGACTGGAATAAGACTTGCACCTGGTCGCCGAACTTCCCCGGATGGGGCCTCCCGGCCATCGATGCCATGCGCTCATACGTTCATTTTTTTCCTCCTGTTAACAGCATGTTAGCCACGTCACGGGAACAGGGGAGGTAGATGGGGAAGGAAATCATTTTCTCGCTAGATGATGATATGCTAACATGAAAAAGAAAAAGAAATAATTTGACAAGTCAGCTGTTTTGTCACTGTAGCTAAGACTACGCGTACCTCTGGTGAAAGCATGCTAATAAATTGTTTAATAACTGATGCGCGAAAATGATACGAAAGACTCGAGTTATGTCTGATGAGAGGGCCCTGCTGAATGAAGAATTTAAGTAAATGAAATAAAAATGCTATAGTTAGTAATACATAACGCTTCTTAACGTAAAATCGAAGCCGCGCGGGATTAGCCGAGCTAGGGTCGCAGGTTCGAATCCTGCCTCGGGCATGGATGTGTGTGATGTCCTTAGGTTAGTTGGGTTTAAGTAGTTCTAAGTTCTAGGGGACTGATGACCTCAAAAGTTAATTCCCATAGTGCTCAGAGCCATTTGAACCATTTTGTCGTGTTCAGATAAAATAATGTATTCCAAGACGTTCACTAGTACTAGTACTACTACTACTACTACTACAGAGGGTGCATAAGCGTAGGACTGAGGACAAAGTCTAGATTATGTGCATTATTTCATCAAAATACATGTCTTTGTTCTACTTAAAACGATATCATTGTCATCCATTCATTACGATGACCCTCCATGCTACGGTAGCATTATCACGTTCTTCCATATGGATGTCAGGCTTGTGAGCAGCGGCTCGCATTTTGGTTAGTGAACAGGGTTGATACTTTGATAAACATACACCGCTAAGTATCCGCCTTTGGTGTGCAGGGTAGCACATGTGTTGCAGCACACACAAAACAGTGTAACTGGATTGCAAGTCCAATCACATTTACAAGATATGACCAGAAGATCAAGTGACTGGAAGTGTAGTCATCATACCCTTAAGCAAAGATTGTTGCTACTAGTATGAACAATCATCATCAGTACAAAAACAGTTGCTGTTGGTTGTCATTGTGATCATACTTCTATGCTAAGACGCACTCCAGTGCTTCTCCTATACAGTTACGATTACTAAGACAGACTGAATTGGAATCTAAACCAGGGCTCTTCGGGAGAATTAAAGTACACTCATGAACAGAAAAAACAGAACGCCTTGAACAACTAGACATAGGACGTTCATATTCACAGGACATTTACTTTACTATGATCCGCAGAAATGATGAGCATTTGAACCATGTCGGTCGGCGGATTCGAGGTCACCATCGATATCGCGGCGCAGCCCCACCTACGGGTAAAACGTGCCTGCGGCTCTCGTTGTCGCTATAAACAGAAGGTAAAGGATCAGTGTGACTTGAGCAGACGTGTAACATGCCTTCCAGACGCAAGCAAGAACTGTACCGTCAGATCTGTGGGTTTGAGAGAGAACGCATTATTGGTATGAGAGAATGTGATGCACCCATCCGGGAAATCGCTGCTCGTGTGGGACGAAGTTTTTCGGCAGTGGCACGGCTGTGTACACTGTAACACATCGTACACTATCAGGGGTGACAGCTCGTCGTCGTTTATTACGGCATGAGCTACGTGCGCGTCGTCCTTTTCTCTACTTACCTCTGACGAATGTGCAGAAACATGCTAGACGGCAGTGGAGTACAGAACGACGTCAGTGGGGACTGGAATGGCGCCAGATAGTGTTTCCACATGAATCCAGGTTCTCTCTGTTTGAAAATTGGTTCGCTGCAGACAGGGGGCGCGGCATCAAAGTGATGGCATTCGCACAAGACATACAGTGGCAACTCGAGGCCTTACGGTGTAGGGTGCTATTAGGTACATCCACAATCACAGTTTGTGTGTGACTAGGGAACTGTGATCAGTGTGACCTACGTGAATGACACCCTGCAAGCTGTAGCCATACCATTTCTGCACGACATCCCAGACGCCATTTTTCATCAAGAAAATGCACGACCACATGTTGCTGCTGAACACGTGCCTTCTCGGTGTCATAGGAGGTCTGACTTTCGCGTTGGCCCGCCGGATCCCCAGACTTGTCGCCAATCGAAAATGAGTGGAGTATAGTGAAACGATGGGTGTAGCGCTGTGACACAATACCAACCACCACAGATGAACTCAGGAACCAGGTGAATGCAGCATGGATGCCTATACCACAGGACGTTGTTTGCGCTTTATACTCGTCAGTGCCATTACACATGAGAGAAGTTATCAGGGCCCATAACGGACCCTGTGCCTACTAGGCAATAGGACACTTGCTGACCAAGGTGACTGATAAGACAAAGGAGGAATCAGGTTACACATTCAGTGTCAGGTTACACTTCGGAGCAACTTGTATTCAAGGTTCCCCCCCCCCCCCCACTCTCCTTCCCTCCTGGGGAACCACTGGGAATTGATCAAGGTCATCTGCAGAACCCCAAACTACTCCCCTCCTCCCCCCTCTCCCCATCCTCTCACCATCCCCCTGAACCTATGAAACTGAAACACCCACTCCCCATCTTCAACTTCTGTAACTGGGGCACTTGAATGGATGGAATTCACTCTAGACTTAGGCAATACAGGGAAAGAATCAGGTTGTGTCTATTTGTTAATCACAAGTTATGTTAAGCCATGTCACACATAGTAATTTCGACTGATCCATGGAATTCCAACTAAATGTGTTGGACAGCTACCAAACTGCAATAATTTAAAAAAATGTTGCTGCAAAAAACTTATCTGTACATTAATAATGAGTGACATCTCACATACAAGTATCCTTTAATAGTGGAAAATCAATGCATTACTAAAAACCTGCTACAACACAATAGTTATACAAATAAACCCCAGAACATTATGAGTTTTTCGTAATGTTATCCTGCAAGCATACTGATGAAATGTTGTGTGGTTAGGGCCTCCTGCGGGGCAGACCGACCGCCTGGTGCAAGACTTTTTAACTGATACCACTTCGGCGACATGTGTGTCGATCAGCATGATATGATGATGAAGACTGCACAACACCAAGTCCCCAAACGGAGAAAATCTCCGACCTAGCCAGGAATCGAACCCGGGTCCCTCGCATGACATTCTGCCGCGCTGACCACTCAGCTATGGAGGCGGACAGCGCACTCTTTTAGTTATACAAATAAACCCCTCAATATTATTAGTCTACAGTGACGCTATAAGACTCTTAAAAACAATTCTGCAAGCTTAATGATTGTGGACGGGACGGGTGCAGCAGTTACAGTAACAGCAGCCTCAACGATAATTTCCACCAGGACAGGACCGCTTCTTCCTCCAGGTGCCAAACCAACCTCGCGAGTATTTTCAGATTTCATTATCATCTTCTTTAAGCCATTTAATGACGTTGAGCTTTTTCTCAGACCTTTCAGTCTGCAATAACCTCTCTCTCACTCTAGTACTGTAATTGCTGCCCCGTTTGTTTCTTTGTTTTGTTTTGCTTTAGGGAGCAAAATCACCTGGGTTCATACGCGCCCAAGTCAAAACTACAGAACACGAAGACAGAGAGTAGTTAAAAAGGACTATACGTCAGTTCCAATTGACATAAGAGAAGACAGCTAAAAACAGGGACGTAGAGAAAGGGCTAAAAGAGACACCATACAGAAACGGAAGTCCAAAGCTAAAAATTAAGTGGCCTTCGCCATATTACTTTGGGGGATAAAAAGTAAAACGCAGTCGGCAGCCCGCGAGTCATTTGCTAAAAAGTACTTACATTACTGATACTGAACCACCTGAACATTTAAATAGCGGCACACAGCTTCCAAAACGCACCCCCAGCGGTGGAGTGAACGATTCTAACACTAAAATAACAATAACGATAAGATTTTAGGAAGTAGATTATATCATTCATATTAAAAGTTGTTCCACAGAAACGAATGGACTGAAATCAACGCCAGTTCTACTTCTACAAAGATTGAACAGAGTTTGCGCCGCACATATGTGGACGGAAAGTAAGCTGCAGAAACGTTAGCAGCTGCCTGCCGACAACAAGGAGACCATGTATACAATTGAGTGACTGGTACTAATGGCCAGGTACAACGGTCATGAACTTTTAATAAATGCAGATGACGGTGGGTTCCATGACGTCAATCGCATCTGGTGACCCTGGTTAGTATGCACGACAGACACTGGCAGGGTTTGAGAAACACGGCTCACTGCGCATCGCGTCCGCGCCGCCACGCGGCATTCCGAAGGAGAAATTCTTAGGGCCGCCGGTTCAAACCGGCTCACGACCTTTAGGCTTTCGGTGCATTCGCGATCTGGCCGGCACCTTCATATCATGTCCGGTACGCGAAATCGCACTGCTTTCACCGTATTTTCGGATCTGCTTCGCTAATGCATCAGCTCCTTCTCAAAACTTATTATTACTTTGAAAGCAACATTTTGGCAACCGATCTGAGTAGAAACCCTAAGACGTTTTGGTCTTACGCAAAATCAATAAGCGATTCGAAATCCTCTTTTCATTCATTCAGTGATCATACTGGTACCGAAACCGGAAGATAATAAATAGAGCGAAGGCCGAAATACTGAATTCGGTCTTCTGAAACTGTTTCCCCGCCGACGATCGTAGCGCAGTCCCTCCCTCCAATCATCGTACCAACATCAAATAGGCAGATATTGAGATAACTGATAACGGAACAGAAAAATAACTACAATCGCTTACTAGTGGAAAGGCGTCGGGACCACATGAGATTACCTATAAGATTCTAATAAGATTATGCAAAAGGACTTGCTCCCCTGCTATCAGCAGTTTGTCGTAGATCACTGGAGCAACGAACGGTAAATAGTGACTGGAAAAAAAGCGCAGGTCATTCTCCTTTTCAAGATGGGTCGTAGGATGGATGTACGTAATTATGGGCCTACATCGTTAACATCAATTTGTTGTAGAATTATGAGCCGGCCGCTATGGTCGAGCGGTTCTAGGCGCTTCAATCTGGAACCGCGCTGCTGCTACGGTGGCAGGTTCGAATACTGTCTCGGGCATGGATGTGTGTGATGTCCTTAGGTTAGTTAGGTTTAAGTAGTTCTAAGTCTAGGGGACTGATGACCTCAGATGTTAAGTCCTATAGTGCTTAGAGCCATTTGTAGAATTATGGAACATGTTTTATGCTCAAGAATTATGACATTTTTGCAGAACGAATATCTCCTCTGTGAAAATCAGCATGGATTTCGTAAACAGAGATCTTGCGAACCTCAGATCCCTCTGTTCCTCCATGAGACCCATAGCGGTGCATGCAATGGCGGTCAGGTTGACTCCGTATTCCTTGACTTAAGGAAGGCATTTGACACCATATAGCGCTGCCGTTTAGCGAATAAAATACGAGCTCAACGAGTACCGTATACAAGATTTCCTTGCAGATAGAACACAAGCTCTCACTCTTAACGGAACAAAATCGACAGATGTAATTTCCAGAGTACCCCAAGGAAGTGTGATAGTACCGTTAGTATTTACAATGTGTATAAATGATCTGGTAGAAAGCGTCGGAAGATCATTAAAAATGTTCGCAGAGGATGCAGCTGGCTATAAGACATTAGCAACGCTAGAAGACAGTATAGATTTACAGAATGACCTGCGGACGACTGGTGAATGGTCCAGGTTGTGGCAATTTACTCTGAACTTAAGTAAATGTAACATAATGGACATACACAGGAAAACAAATTCACTATTTACTACTACACTGTTGACGGCAAATTGCTGGAAACAGTGTTTGTCGCAAAATATCTAGACTACTAAAGACGTAAATTTTCTGCCAGAAAGCTTTCTTGTGATATAGACAGCATACACATACACAGACACATTCACACAAACGCAACTCACAAACACACGACCACTGTCTCTTGCTGCCGAGGCCAGCGAGAGACAGTCGTCGAGTGTGTGTGAGCTGCGTTTGCGTGAATGTGTCTGTGTATGTTGATCTCAGAAGAAGGCTTACGTGTTTAGTAGCGTTTTTGTTGCACCTGTTTGCGACTCAGCATCTCCGCTGCACAGTGAATAGCAATCTGTCCTTCTCATAATATTGTTATTATTCCAAGCTGGATTTTCCATTGTTTGAATAGCATCACTTCTGGTCAAGTGACGCTGCTACCGCCTGAACTGGTTTATATCGATAGTACCTTCGTGGTCATAAAGTTCTGGGTAATTAGTGTACATACACCACACGATGGGACTTTAAGTGTTCTAAAACCGGCCATGTACCCAATAACCGATTGTGGATGAAGCAACTGTCCTGCGGTTTCTTCATTTCTCAACATGGATTTGTGCTGTTGCAGCTCTTTGTGCTTTAAAAACATGAACGACTTGGGAAAAAATGAATATAGTAAGTTGTTTAAACACATAAAGCCGGCCGGTGTGGAGAAGCGGTTCTAGGCGCTGCAGTCTGGAACCGCGCGACCGCTACGGTTGCAGGTTCGAATCCTGCCTCGGGCGTGGATGTATGTGATGTCCTTAGGTTAGTTAGGTTTAAGTAGTTCGAAGTTCTAGGGGACTGATGACCTCAAAAGTTAATTCCCATAGTGCTGAGAGCCATTTGAACCATTTTGAAACACGTAAAGAAGTTCTATTTCACCATTTCCAAAAACGTGTTTACAATGAATGCAGTAATAACAATCTTTCCGAAAATTAAATTTTAGAAAACTGTCAGTTTAAAGAACCAGCTGCAGTCAAAAGGTAATCCATCATTATGTTTCTCTCATTCTTTCCCGAAATGCCTGCACCGATAGGTTTTAATTAAAGTGCAGCCACTCACCGAGGTCCATCGTGGGCTGTAATTATCGTATGGCAGGCGAAATTTGACATATATTTCAATGTGTTAATGCGGAACCGACTTAAGCTGGCAAAAAATTGTTCAGTTTTGGCCACCAGATGCAAATTTGACGCTGTTAATACAAGAAAGGCGTACAGAAATGTTTCCATGTGTAATTGAAAGTCAGAAAGGCATAATCTTGAGTTTATTATTAACCACCACTTACACAGTTTGTTCAATATGAGCCCTGGAGACGTCAACGAGGTGTTGTATGGCGGCAGATTTGCACCTTGTGGCCAAAATTGGAACTAGTTTTTTTCAGCGTATATTGGTTCGCAGTAATGCACTAGTACATTTACCGAGTTTCGCTACTGTGCGATAATCAGAGCCCCCACTGGACCTAGGTGTGTAGCTGTACTTTAATTATAACCACCCAGTACCTGTTTAGTGGTCTGTGCGGCGGTCTGTCACGCTAAGGGGCCCGGGTTCGATTCCCGGCTGGATCGGAGATTTTCTCCGCTCAGAGACTGGGTGTTGTTTCCAGAATGAGATTTCCACTCTGCAGCGGAGTGTGCGCTGATATGAAACTTCCTGGCAGATTAAAACTGTGTGCCCGACCGAGACTCGAACTCGGGACCTAATCTCATTCTGGAAACATCCCCCAGGCTGTGGCTAAGCCATGTCTCCGCAATATCCTTTCTTTCAGGAGTGCTAGTTCTGCATGGTTCGCAGGAGAGCTTCTGTAAAGTTTGGAAGGTAGGAGACGAGGTACTGGCAGAAGTAAAGCTGTGGGTACCGGGCGTGAGTCGTGCTTCGGTAGCTCAGTTGGTAGAGCACTTGCCCGCGTAAGGCAAAGGTCCCGAGTTCGAGTCTCGGTCGGGCACACAGTTTTAATCTGCCAGGAAGTTTCATATCAGCGCACACTCTGCTGCAGAGTGGAAATCTCATTCTGGAAACATCCCCCAGGCTGTGGCTAAGCCATGTCTCCGCAACATCCTTTCTTTCAGGAGTGCTAGTTCTGCATGGTTCGCAGGAGAGCTTCTGTAAAGTTTGGAAGGTAGGAGACGAGGTACTGGCAGAAGTAAAGCTGTGGGTACCGGGCGTGAGTCGTGCTTCGGTAGCTCAGTTGGTAGAGCACTTGCCCGCGTAAGGCAAAGGTCCCGAGTTCGAGTCTCGGTCGGGCACACAGTTATAATCTGCCAGGAAGTTTCACTGGGTGTTGTGTTGTCCTCATTATCATTTCATCATCATCAGTGAAAGGCAACGGGAAACCACCAATGGAATCACTTCCCTAGACGCTCATGAGGTGGACCTCTCTGACGAGGCTTCCCCCATGACCAGACCTGCCGTAAGGCAGAACACAAAAGTTTTTAGTATCTGTTTAGCTGTCTGCACTCGTGCAAGTCCAGGTATTGATAATGTGTCTTCAGTTTCATAGCCGTATTTGTCACGCACAAAGCTGTGCAAAACGACACAGTCTTCTACAGTCTCTACAGAAAAACCAAGATTCGAGTTCAAAGGTAGTATCCTAATCAATAGATATAAAAAAAAGATGAATATCGCGAATAGTTCGTGTATTCAGACATGTTTGTACTATGGTATAGGGGAGTGCCACGAATAAGGTAATAGAAATCCTGAGTCGTGTGGCGTGAGTGTGGAGGGGGGAGGTGAGTTTGAAGGTCGCTTTTGTACGTTTTCCTCGAATAATTCGAAAACTAACCGGCATCGAGGCGACTGTGGTGCACCGTGGGCCACAGATGACAGTGGTGAACGACAAATGTCGAAATGTGTACTGGCGATAAGACGTGCAACTGTTGGCGAACTGACCACCCAGATGAACGCACGGGCTAGCAACAGCGTCTCCTCAACAACCGTTCAGCGAATTTGCTCCATTTGAGTCCCCGCAGCAGGCACTTGGCTCGTGCAACCATGCTGACTGCTGTTAATCGGCAACGAAGGCTGGAGTCTGCCCGCCAGCACCGCAACTTGCCATCCACTAGTGGCGACAGTTGGCTTCTTCAGATGAATCACGTTTTATGCTCCATCGGACAGATAGGCATTGGCGTGTGCGGCGTGAAAGATCCGAAAGCAAAAATCGTGCAGCAATCATCGGAAGGGTCCAGGCCGGAGGGCATTCCCTGGGCGATCTCGTTATTCTGGAAGACACAGTGGATCAACAACACAAGTATGCATCTATCCCGGGGCAACATGTTCACCCGTACATGCAGTTTGTTTCTCCTCGGCACGATGATGTGTACCAACAGGACAATGCAACGTGCCACGCAGCTCGCACAAGTATGAGTGTGTGGCTCCAGGATGAGTTTATCGTACTCCCCTGGCCACCAAAGCTCCGGATTTACATCCAATCGAGAAACTATGGGACGACCTCGATCGGGCTTTTCGCGCCGTGCGCCCTCACACAAAAAACATAGCGCATCCAGTTACGGAAATCAAGACCGCTACGGTCGCAGGTTCGAATCCTGCCTCGGGCATGGATGTTTGTGATGTCCTTAGGTTAGTTAGGTTTAACTAGTTCTAAGTTCTAGGGGACTAATGACCTCAGCAGTTGAGTCCCATAGTGCTCAGAGCCATTTGAACCATTTGAACCAGTTACGGAAATGGAGTCGGCATGGCTCCAGAGCCCTATCGGTACCTTCCAGAACATCATTCACTCTCTTCCTGCACGTCCCACAGTGGTCTGCGCTGCAAAAGGGTGGTTATTCAGACTTTTGAGAGTTGATCACATCAATGTGACTGGACAGCGTATAAGCACCGACATTAAGGCAAGGGATTAGTGTGGCATTCGTGTCTTTCCGACGTGTCTGCGGCACATACGAAACGTGAAATATGGCGAGGTTATTACCAAATGCATCCAAACAAAACCGACTTGCTGTTATTCTTTTCTTGGCCGCCGAAGGACAGATATCCAGTGGAAAATGAAGAACGTGAATGGGGCAAAGTGTATGCAGAAAACCACCGTTTGCAATGGTGTACTATATTTTGTGCTGGTCGCGATTCGATACAAGACACTAGTCGCTCTGGGAAGCCATCCAGAAATTACTCAAACATATGCAATGATATCACTTCATTTCTAGTATCGGTAATACACTGTCCATTCACATTAAAGTGATCACTTGCCAAAAGACTGAATAACCCTGAATAATCAGCTTATCAGGTGGTCTCTCAATGGCGAGACGCATTCCATATTGTTTTGGACCGTGTATGTCACAACCTCTATGTGTCTCCCGGTTGCAAAGTATATGGCACTGGTTCTGCTTGCATAATTCTTGCAGCAGTTTTCCTTTGGCAATTTACGTTAATACAGATAATCGTTCACGGTGGCCCAAAAACAGCTAAATGTCCATGTTCCTGTATAACACCCTTCAAAGCATCACCTTACGTGGTGACCAGCTCCCTCAAAAATCGCTTTAGACTGTATACGGTGTATATTTTTACCTATTTATATACTCAAAAGAATCTGCTCATGGCATGTTTCCATATACACTACTGGCCATTAAAATTGCTACACCAAGAAGAAATGCAGATGATAAACGGGTATTCATTAGACAAACATATTATACTAGAACTGACATGTGATTACATTTTCACGCAATTTGGATCCATAGATCCTGAGAAATCAGTACCCAGAACAACCACCTCTGGCCGTAATAACGGCCTTGATACGTCTGGGCATTGAGTCAAACAGAGCCTGGATGGCGTGTACAGGTACAGCTAACCATGCAGCTTCAACACGATACCACAGTTCATCAAGAGTACTGACTGGCGTATTGTGACGAGCCAGTTGCTCGGCCACCATTGACCAGACGTTTTCAATTGGTGAGAGATCTGGAGAATGTGCTGGCCAGGGTAGCACTCGAACATTTTCTGTACCAAGAAACGCCCGTACAGGACCTGCAACATGCGGTCGTGCATTATCCTGCTGAAATGTAGGGTTTCTCAGGGATCGAATGAAGGGTAGAGCCATGGGTCGTAACACATCTCAAATGTAACGTCCACTGTTCAAATTGCCGTCAAAGCGAACGAGAGGTGACCGAGACGTGTAACCAATGGCACCCCATACCACCACGCCGGGTGATACGCCAGTATGGCGATGACGAATACACGCTTCCAATGTGCGTTCACCGCGATGTCGCCAAACACGGATGCCACCATCATGGTCGGCCGTCGTGGCCGAGCGGTTCTAGGCGCTTCAGTCTGGAACCGCGCGACCGCTACGGTCGCAGGTTCGAATCCTACCTCGGGCATGGATGTGTGTGATATCCTTAGGTTAGGTAGGTTTAAGTAGTTCTAAGTTCTAGGGGACTGATGACCTCCGATGTTAAGTCCCATAGTGCTCAGAGCCATTTGAACCATTTTTGCGACCATCATGATGCTGTAAACAGAACTTGGATTCATCCGTAAAAATGACATTTTGCCATTCGTGCACCCAGGTTCGTCGTTGAGTACACCATCGCAGGCGCTCCTGTCTGTGATGCAGCGTCAAGGGTGACCGCAGCCATGGTCTCCGAGCTGATAGTCCATGCTGCTGCAAACGTCGTCGAACTGTTCGTGCGCATGGTTGTTGTCTTGCAAACGTCCCCTCTGTTGAGCATACTGGAAGTCATCATTCACTTGTTCGTAATTTGTCAAAATTAGAACGATAACCAGTGTATTCACTTCCTCAAACATAATTCTCTCAAACGGAAGATTCTGTTTTTTACCAATATCAGAATGCTTATTGATGTGAGTTACATCAGATTGTCCAGACTGTCCAGTCTGATTAAGGTGATCACTTCTCAATAGCCTGAATAACCAGGAATAACCAACTTGTGCAACACAAACTGCTTCAAGATGTGCAGGAAGAGAGCTAATGAGGTTCTGGAAGGTACAGGCAGTGATGAAGAGTCATGCCGACTCCAGTGCCATGGGAAGCTGGACTAGGTTTCTCGATTGAGGATCCATGCCACGTAGAGCCCTATCAGAATGATCCCACAGATTCTCGATTGAGTTTAAATCGAGGAACTTGGGAGGCCAGGAGAGTACGATAAACTCATTTTCTCCTTCTGGCGCTCTTCGAATAACGTATTTACAATGCAAGCTGTGTGTCACGTGCCATTGTCCTGGTGGTAGATGCTATCGTGCAGAGGAAAAACGGCTAGATGTAGGGGTGGACATGGTCCCCGATGATAGATGCATACTTGTCTTGATTCAAAGTGCCACGGAATGCCACGAAAACATTCCCCAGACCAAAACGCTCTGTACTCCAGCCTGGACGTTTCCAACGATTGTTGAAGGGTATTTGCTTTCAGACGTCTCACGCTGTACGTGCCATCAGCCACCAGTCCGATGACGCATCAAACGTGATTCATCAGGAAAGGGCACCTGTCGCCAGTCAGTTGCGGCATTGTCGTGCAAATTCCAGCCGATGAACCGAAGTCAACGTGAGTGCACGACGAGCCACGCCTCTGCTGTGAGGCCCATACGCTGCAACGTTCACTAAACGGTCGTTGAGGACACATTGTTGGTAGCCCCTTGGTTCATCTGGGCGGTCATTTGCTCAAGAGTTGCACGTCTATTCGCCCGCACACAACGCAGCCGTCATTCAACCCCCTGTCGTCTATGGCCGTGGTGGACAATAGGCCGGCCGTGGTGGCCGTGCGGGTCTAGGCGCTGCAGTCCGGAACCGCGGGGCTGCTACGGTCGCAGGTTCGAATCCTGCCTCGGGCATGGATGTGTGTGATGTCCTTAGGTTAGTTAGGTTTAAGTAGTTCTAAGTTCTAGGGGACTGATGACCACAGATGTTAAGTCCCATAGTGCTCAGAGCCATTTGAACCATTTGACATCACATACATCCATGCCCGAGGGAGGATTCGAACCTGCGACCGTAGCGGTCGCGCGGTTCCATACTGAAGCCCCTAGAACCGCTCGGCCACACCGGCCGGCAGAAGTCAATGATCATGCCCTTTTGTGCGTCAGATAAATCGCTCAGTTTCCGCTTTACGACAACGACTGCATTGTTTTCACGTCCCTCCGACTGTGCGCTTTATATACGCTCCAGTGTTGGTGCTGCCACGTGCCGCCTATGAGTGATTATTGTACGTTGATTCTGAACATAGGCGGTGGTCGCATTATTGACAGCGTAGTTGGTAAGCTTCCAGGGAAGGTACATATTCTAGCCTTGTAAAAAGGATAATGCAGATAACATTACAAGAAAATATAATCCTTTATCGCCACCCGAGATAACCCGAATTGGTTTACTTCGCTCAGAGAGTGTATTCTATTGTTTTTGTCCGGCCGGTGTCACCGAGCGGTTCTAGGCGCTTCAGTCTGGAACCGCGCGGCCGCTACAGTCGCAGGTTCGAATCCTGCCTCGGGCATGGATGTGTGTGATGTCCTTAGGTTAGTTAGGTTTAATTAGTTCTAAGTTCTAGGGGACTTATGACCTCAGATGTTAATTCCAGTTGTGCTTAAAGCCATTTTTTTTATTGTTTGTGTTTTTGATAACAGTGACGATAACAGAGAGGAGAGAGGATGAAACCTGACGCTGACCCATAGCCCTCTCATTTCAAAGCGACTAAAATGGCCGCTGAGCTTATCGTCCTCAGGCGACATACATATTACCACACGAACAGCGTCAACAGTCTACACTTCATGACATGCTGCGAAAATTAACTCAGTGCTGTCCCTGTCCCCACAGATGTCTGTTAACCTATGGGAGGGAAGGAAAATGTAAAACTGTGCAATTAATGAAATGCAAAACAACAGTATTATATGACTACAATGTCAATTAGCTACGATTGGAGTCAGTCAACCCTTACAAATACCTGCGTGTTACAATTTGTAGGGATATGAAATGGAGTGATAGCATAGACTCATTCATATGTAAAGCAGGTGATAGCCTTCATTTCATTGGTAGGACACTAAGTGCCACTAGTTTACAGAGGAGATTGCATACAAATCAATAGTGCGACTCATCCTGGAATGGTGATAGCCTTCATTTCATTGGTAGGACACTGATAATGTGCCACAAGTTTACAGAGGAGATTGCATACAAATCAATAGTGCGACGCATCCTAGAATACGGAAAAAAATCGCAACACTAAAAAATAATTACGCAGAGTAATGAAACATTGAGAATACATTTGTCTAGGTAACATATTGGTGATTAAAATTGCGAGATCACAGGTTAATGTAAGTGCGAGATAAGTCATTGCAAATGTGAAATGGTGGTACATTAACAACCGGTGTAACTGCTTAAATGTTTAATGCAAGCATGCAAACGTCCACTTATTGTGTTGTGAGACGTGCCGGATATCAGTTTGTGGGATGGAGTTCCAGGCCTGTTGCACTTGGTCGGTCAATACAAAATGGTTCAAATGGCTCTGAGCACTATGGGTCTTAACTTCTGAGGTCATCAGTCCCCTAGAACTTAGAACTACTTAAACCTAACTAACCTAAGGACATCACACAAATCCATGCCCGAGGCAGGATTCGAACCTGCGACCGTAGTGGTCGCGCGGTTCCAGACTGTAGAGCCTAGAACCGCTCGGCCACCGGTCGGTCAATACAGGGACGGTTAATGTTGTTTGTGGATGAAGTTGGAGTTGTCGTCCGATGATGTCGCATAAGTTCTCGGCTGGAGACAAATCTGATGATCGAGCAGTCCAAGGCAACATGTCGACACTCTGTAGAGGTTGTTGGGTTACAACAGCGATACGTGGGCGAGCGTTATCCTGTTGGAAACAACGGCTGGAATGCTGTTCATGAATGGCAGCACAACATATCGAATTACCAGATTGACGTACAAATTTGTAGTCAGGGTGCGTGGGATAACCACAGGAGTGCTCCTGCTGTCATACGAAATCGCACCAAGACCATAGCTCCATGTGTAGGTCCAGTGTCTAGCACGCAGACAGCTTGGTTGCAGGCCCTCAACTAGCCTCCTTCTAACCAACACACAGCTATCACTGGCACCGAGGCAGAACCAGCTTTCATCAGAAAACGCAACATACCTCCACACTGCCCTCCAATGAGCTCTCGCTTGACACCACTGAAGCTGCAAAAGGCGGTGGTTTCGGGTCAGTAGAATGCACGCTACAGGGCGTCTGGCTCGCAGCTGTCCTTGAAGTAATCGATTTGTAACAGTTCATTGTGTCACCACAATGAGCCAGACCCATATGCCGAATTCGATCTTCCTCCTCAGTAGTGCCACGTGGCCGTCCAGAGCCCAATCTTCTGGCGACCACACATTCTCGTGACCACCGCACCCAACAATCAAATACAGTGGTTACATTCCTGCCAAGTCTTTCCGCAGTATCGCAGAAGGAGCATCCGGCTTCTGGCAGCCCTATACGACCTATACGTCCTCGTTCAAAATCAGTGAGGTGCTGATAATGGTATCTTTGTCACCTTAAAGGTATTCTTGACTAACGTCAATTCACCACGTGCAATCTCAAAAATAACTAACGCTCACGACCGTTACAGTGTGTATTTGAAAGCAAACCTGATTTGTATCCTCATAGTGGTGCTACTAGCGCCGCTCTTATGGGACTAGCGTGAAATTGGAACAGACATCATCTTTCAAATGTGGAAACACGCCTACTAACATTCGTACATATAGCACAGCTCCTTCTTGGTGCTGCGATTTTTTTTTCGTCAATGTATATGGGATCCGCACAAAGTACAGCAACACGGCATACTGAACTATACAGAAAGAGACAGCAGGAATGGTCACAGATTTGTTTAACCCACGGAAAGTGTCACGGAGATGCTCAAATACATTTTCTGAAGACAGAAGCCAACTACCCAGTGAAAGCCTGCAGAACGCCTCTACAGCAGCGTTTGACGCTCGAATTATTTGAATATCTCCATGACGCTTCCCGCTTACTAAATGAACCTTTAACGACATGCACAGCTCGTCTTTGGATCTCTATTTCCTCTATCAGTCGCATCTGGTAAGGATCCCAGACTGAGTAGCAGTATTGAAGTATTGGTCGAACAATGGTTTTGCGAGCTTCCCGCCTTTCTGGATGGACTACACTTCCTGAAGATTCTTCCAATGAGTTACAAACATGCAGCATAAAAATTATAAAAGGAAACTCACACTGGAAATTTCACTGTGATATTTCAGTTGATTCCAGTGGGCAGAAGTCTGTTTTTTAAATCGTATCTCTCGTATTCGTTGCTTTCATTCATCTCGTATTTTTTGACAATGCATAGGTTGTGACTGACATTTTCTTTAATTGATTCAGTCATTGTTGTCCATCCAGAAGCTGTCTGTTATTATTATGAGGTTACAACAGATCGCATCGCCATTAACGATGGGTAGCAAGATGTCTTTGCTTTTCACCAAAATCCTTTATGGTTATGCAGTTTTTGTTCATGCTACAGACTCCTCGACTGTTGTTCCTGAGGGGAAGCTATACATCAGCAATACAGCCAAGAACACTCATTCTGCTGGCACTTAGCGACCTTCAGAAAACATCTTTTCAGCCCACGGCGACTAGTTATTAACGATTCGTTTCTTTTTCTTTCTGTCACGCATACAGCGCAAGGGAGCTAAAGGAAGGGCACAAAGGACGTTCAATTACACGACACACATCCAAGCGGTACTCAGGTTCGTTCCATACGTTATGTAGCAACATCCTGTCAATGGTCATCACAGCAGCATTGATGCGTTCTCTGAGCTGTTCTGGTGTTCTTGGGGTAGCGGGTAAATGGTGGGGAGTGGGAGACGGGCGGGGGGGGGGGGGGGGGGGGTTAAATGGTTCAAATGGCTCTGAGCACTATGGGACTCAACTGCTGTGGTCATAAGTCCCCTAGAACTTAGAACTACTTAAACCTAACTAACCTAAGGACATCACACACATCCATGCCCGAGGCAGGATTCGAACCTGCGACCGTAGCGGTCGTGCGGTTCCAGACTGTAGCGTCTTTAACCACTCGGCCACTCCGGCCGGCCAGGGGGGGGGGGATATGTAAACATTGTCCTTACTGACCCCCTCCCCCCAAAGGGAAAAGTCACAAGGCGGTAGGCACGCGACCTGTGGGTGTGGGGTCTTGATAGACCAACGCTTTGCTGTTTACACAGACAACCAGTGTGGCTGGTTCAAATGGCACTGAGCACTATGGGACTTAACATCTGTGGTCATCAGTCCCCTAGAACTTAGAACTACTTAAACCTAACTAACCTAAGGACATCACACACATCCATGCCCGAGGCAGGATTCGAACCTGCGGCCGTAGCGGTCACGCTGTTCCAGACTGAAGCGCCTAGAACCGCACGGCCACACCGACCGGCTGACAACCAGTGTCCCTAAATTGTCGACACCAACGCGAAATGCTCTGTTTCCATAATTCTTTCTGAAGCCACACAGCACTGTTGTAACAGATATACAGCTCGCATATTCCAACACAACAAAAACTCTTTTTTTGTTTTGCCGCCATACTGTCAAGGCACTGCACTCGTAATGCCATCTGGTAGGCACAATGCAAATTTGATGAGTTCATGATTCTATTCGTGCATAAATTATATTTGTACATGTAATACTTTGGAAAATACAGAACCTTGAAAATGAATGAATCATAGTACAGGGTGTATCAAAAAGAATCAATCGATTTTAAAAACTCATAACTATTATGTTATTTAACATACGTGCGCAAACATTATACTGATGGAAAGAGCAAACTCTTGAATTTTATATGGTTCCCGCTAGGTAGCAGCAGTGTGCGCCCGCTTCAGTTCTAGTAAAAATGGTGTCGGGACAACAGAAAGCGTTTTGTGCTCTACGTTTTGCGTAGTGCGGGTCAGTAATAACTATTCAGCGTGCTTTCCGTACTATGTCTGGTGTGGATCCTCCTATAGCACAGAGCATTACACAACTGCATGAACAATTCCGAGAAACAGTTTGTTTGCGTAATGGCAAATCTCTGGACCGTCCCCGAGTGTATGAAACAGACGTCGAACGCATCCGCCATAGTTTCACAAGGAGTCCGCAGAAATCCGTTCGCCGTGCAGCTCGACAGCTCAACATGCCCCCGATGTCCGTCTGGCATGTGTTGCGTCGACGTTTGCTCATGAAACCACACAAATTTCAGTTACTGCAAGCTCTTCGTGAAGGTGACAAACAACAACGTGTGGATTCCGTAATTTCGTTCTTGGCAAGACGGAGGACGGCAGTTTTCTTCCACGCTTAGTGTTTAGTGACGAGGAAACATTCCATTTAAATGAAAAGGTGAACTGTCATAATGTGAGGATATGGAGTACGGGACAACCACAAGAAGTTCTACAACATGAGAGGGACTCTCCAAAATTTAATGTGTTTTGTGGAGTTTCATGGGAAAAGGTGTATGGTCCATTTTTCCTTGCCCAGAACACTGTTAAACGCAGCACATATCTCGATGTGGTTAAGAACTTTCTTTTCCCACAGTCTGAACGATTTCATTTACCAACAGGATGGGGCAGCGCCACACTGGCATCTGGAAGTGTGGGAATTTTTAAACCAAAGGATTATTGAACGATGGATCGGCCGCACTAGACCAAATGAATCAGCCTTACATTACTGACCTCCAAGGTCACCGGACCTGATTGTACACACATCAAAAAAAGTTTTGCATCATCTCGGTTCTGCGAGTTCCGGAAACTGTACAGAAATTTGGAACAGAGATCAACATAAACATCATTTCCATCCTTTTTATTGCTCATGAAAACCACACATTGCATATTGTACCACCGTACGGCGCCACAATCAGAGGTGGTGGTCCAGATTGCTGTACACACTAGTACCTCTGATAATTGGTACCGCGTCCTCTTGCACTGATGCATGCCTATATTCGTCGTGGCACACTACCCACAAGTTCATCAAGGCACTGTTGGTCCAAACTGTCCACTCCTCAATGGCGATTCGGCGTAGATCCCTTAGAATGGTAGAACGGTTGGTGGGTCACGTCGTCCATAAACAGCCCTTTTCAATCTATCCAAGGCATGTTCGACAGGGTTCATGTCTGCAGAACCTGCTGGCCACTCAAGTCGTCCGATGTCGTTATCCTAAAGGAAGTCATTCAGAAGATGTACACGATGGGGGCACGAATTGTCGTACATGAAGACAAATGCCTCGCCAATATGCTGCCGATATAGTTGCACTATCGGTCGGAGGATGGCATTCACGTATCGTACAGCCATTACGGCGCCTTCCATGACCACCAACGGCGTACATCGGCCCCACGCAATAGAATCCCAAAACAGCAGGGAACCTCCACCTTGCTGCACTCGCTGGACAGTGTTTCTAAGGCGTCCAGCCTGAGCAGGTTGCCTCCAAGCACGTCTCTGCCGATTGTCTGGTTGAAGGCATATGCGACAGTCATCGGTAAAGAGAACGTGATGACAATCCTGAGCAGTCCACTCGGTATCTTGTTGGGCCCATCTGTACCGCGCTGCATGATGTCGTGGTTGCAAAGGTGGATCTCACCATAGACGTCGGAACTGAAGTTGCGCATCATGCAGCCTATTGCGCACCGTATGAGTCGTAACACGACGTCCTGTGGCTGCACGAAAAGCACTATTCAACACTGTGGCGTTGCTTTCAGGATTCCTCCGAGCCATAATCCGTAGGTAGCGGTCATCCACAGCAGTAGTAGCCCTTGGGCAACCTGAGCGAGGCATGTCATCCACAGTTCCTGTCGCTCTGTATCTCCTCCTTCGCTTTGGTTCACTCCGAGACGCCAGGAGACTTCCCTTGTTGAGAGCCCTTCCTGGCACAAAGTAACAATGCTGACGCGATCGAACTGCGGTATTGACCGTCTAGGCCTGGTTGAACTACAACACGAGCTGTGTACCTCCTTCCTAGTGGAATGACTGGAATTGATCGGCTGTCGGACCCCCTCCGTCTAATAGGCGCTGCTCATACATGGATGTTTACATCTTTGGGCGGGTTTAGTGACATCTCTAAACAGTCAAAGGGTCTGTGTCAGTGATACAATATCTACAGTCAACGTCTATCTTCAGAAGTTCTGGGAACCGGAGTGATGCAAAACTTTTTTTGACGGTGTGTATAAGATTATTTCCTGCGAGGGTTTGTAAAACGAACAACAACAGCTAAACCAAGATCAGGCAGACTTCACCCCTACTGACGGACAGGGGACGTCGAGCACTGGTCGAGCACTGCGGAGGGTGGTTGAAAAAAATCGCATGAAATCAGCAGAAGTAATCACTTGTGAATTCAAAAGTGTTACCAGCATGCAGCTAGCACAGTGACTGTGTGCACTAAGTTAAAAATAATGGGGTGCAGTGATCAAACAGTTCCTCATAAGCCACACATTTCTGCAGTTTGTACTAAGCGACACTTGAGGTGGTGTAAAGAGCGTCACCACTGGACAATGGACGGTTGGAAGCGAGAGATCTGAGCAGTGGTTGTCAACCTGGCCCCTACCTCCCACTAGTGGGCGTTCCAGCTTCCACGGTGGGCAGCAGGCAGTACGTACTTTAAAAACATTTTCGTTAGCTTTTCATAAAATTTTTACTACAATTATTTGGTAAGTAATAATTATTATTATATAGTTTACGTTGCCGTAAATCTGCTTTACAAATTTAATAGCGTGAAATTGCTGGGCGGTTAGAAAATTTTATTACTAACAGAATTAAAAATGTGGGTGGTGGGTAAAAAAAAAATTGACTACCCCTGATTTAGAGTGATGTATCGGGCTACACTCTGTGGCAAACAGATGGAAGAGTCTGAATTTGGTGAATACGTGGAGAGCGTTACCTGACATCATGTGTATGGTAACGGTGAAGTGCAAAGGAGGCGATAATACGGTAAGGGAGTGTTTCTCGTGGTTATGGTGTGCTATCCTTATTGTGCTTAAGAAAATGCTAAATGCGGAAGGGTATAAATAAATTTTACAGCATTATGTATTACGTACAGTAGAGTAACAATGTGGAGACGAAGACGGTATCAGCTTGACATTGCAACCTGTCACAGAAGCATCTGCCACGGAATGGTTTGTGGACAGTAACATTCTTGAAATGAATTGGCTCGGTCAGAGTCTCGACCTGAACCCAAAGGAACATCTTTACACAACAAATGGATGAAATTTCTGAGATATATTCCCAAGATGCTGATCCCGAAAAATCTTGAAACTTTCCTTGATACCTTTATCCAATTTGGAGATACAGTGTTTCAATGTTACCCTACTTGTACAAGTAAAATACGCAAGTAATACCAGGTGTGAGGGGAAAAAATGCTGTAAAGTGTCTCCGTTATCATCAGAAGGTTTCCTGGAACACCGTGTTATAGCACTGAAGCAAATGTGGAATTTTTGTGCACGTAAAATCCGGTCTGAAGTGTAAAATTGGTTCCGTGTTATTTCAATTTCACGTCAACTACCAAAAATTTACTGACACGTAAAGTTCTTTTCATATGGGCGCTGTAGCGGGGAAAGGAAAGGAACCAGCAGAAAAATGCTCCTATCGGAGCACAAAAAGGGCGAATATGCTCATGTTTTAAAAGACTCTGACTGAAAAGTAGGGTACCAGTTGCTTCATTCTATGTTCCTCAGCACCCTTAAAAATTTTCTCCCATTAATTTGAACAAACGAACATAGACGCGCATTTTTATGTTGAGGGAGAAGCACACAGTTTCAGTGGGAAAAAGACGGAGTAGTAATAAATACTGGAGGATAGGAGACAGTGGTTGTGGTATAGAAAGAGCGAAGGAGACAATGGCAAAGTGAGAGAAAGAGTGGGACACAGTGGTAGTGGAACATAGTTGACAGTGACAGAACACTGCTAGAAAAAGAGTAAAGGAGTCAGTGTTAGATGGAGCGGAATAAACAGAGAAAGTGGAAGTGGGTGAGAGCCACTGATAAAGGGAGACAGAGTGAATGACAATGATAACGAGGAAGAGAGACACAGTGAAAGTGAGAAGAGACAGCAGCAGTGGGAAGAAATGAACAAGGTAGCAGCATTAAGAGCACTTCCAATTTGCGTCAGAGTATTAACATATTTGTAAGAAGCAACTGCATGGGACACTAGCAGCGCGAAAACGTATCAGGCAAACATAGCTCATTTCACGTAGCAAGATACTTGTTCCGTGTGGTATACAGTAGTAAGAGCCTCTTTCTTCTTTTGGTTTCTTTCACCACGTCACCACAGTATAGCGGACGCTGTCAAGGATCGACGCTGAATACGACCCTCACTCATTGCGACACGTGTCATCTGATGAAATGGCAACAATCACACATGAGGGGCCATGGCCCACAAAGAAAATGCACGCCTGTCCGTAATTACAACCTGTACAACGTCGAGTGCGTAATGCCATCTCTTATGGAAGTGGTATCATAGCACAAAACGCAGTTATCTCGCTTGTCAAGCAGTAGTAATAACCACCTCGTAATGGCAGAGTATGGAACTTCTAGAACGCCGAGTCCTAAATCTGAAATGATGTCGGCTGGCGGAGGGTACGTACAGGGCAATTCAAGTTGAATACAGCAACGACAAACGACTATAACTATTTAATGTATAGCGATACACTGATAAGAATTACAGAGAACGTTAAATGCAAAAACTTCAATGTTTTTTGCAAGCTCTTTAGGTGTTCTTTATGAATCTTCTTCGTTACGCAGACAAAATCTAAGCGATAATTCATTTCACGTCGTACATTCTCCGACCAGTCGCGCTGATATCCAATTACATAAAAAGACTTCTCTGTACCCCATATTCGTATGTTTTGATGATCAACCCTGCCACTTACATGGACGGTAGACTCTTCGTTAAAACTGAGACGTGTAGCAAATGTTTCTTCATCCACGACTTCCAGCATTGTGAAACACAAGTGGCTCTTTATTCACATGAAGTAATTAGTGCTAGCGACTGGGGATCTCTAGTTGACTTCATATTTCCATATTACCAGAATGCTTTTGACATCGTTCCTCACAAAACATTTTCTAACCAAATTGCGTGTCTATGGAGTGTCGTCCCAGTTGTGCGACTGGATTCGCAATTTCCTGTCAGAAAGGTCACAGTTCGTAGTAACTGACGGAAAACCACTGAGTAAAACAGAACTAATATCTGGGGTTCCCCAAGGAAGTTTGCCAGACACACTGCTGTTCTTAATCTGTATAAACTATTCAGGAGACGATCTATATCTACATCTACGTACATATTCCTCAAGCAGTCGTATGGTGCGTGGCGGAGGGAACCCTTGCACCATAGTAGTCATTTCCTTTCGTGTTCCACTCGCAAACAGAGCGATGGAAAACAAGTGTCTTTATGCCTCCGTAAGAGCCCTAATTTCTCTTATCTGCGGGTTCCTTACGCGAAATGTACGTTGGCGGCAGTAGAATCGTTTCGCAGTCAGCTTCAAAAGCCGGCTCTCTAAATTTTCTCAAAAGTGTTCCTGAAAAAAAACTCCGTGGCGCTTGCGTGTTGTTAGAATCTACCACTAAATCTAGCAGCACGCCTCTGAATTGCTTGGAAGTGTTCCTTTAATCCGACCTAGTGGGGATCACAAATACTCGAGCAGTACTCGACAATGAGTCCCACTATTGTTCTGTACGTGATCTCCTTTATAGATGAACCGCGTTTTCCTAAAATTCTCCCAATAAACCGAATACGACCATTCGTTTTCTCTACCACAATTCTGAGCAGCCCTCTTAGCTTGTCTGTGGAAGATGCTGTCGTTTCCGGTCTAGTAAAGTCGTCAGAAGATCAGCACGATTTACAAAATGTGGTTATTGACCCTTAACGATGGAAAGTATGATTCCTCCATATGAGTACTAAAATTGTTCGTTAAATTTCAGTTACGCCACAAATTAAACCAATTTAAAGGTTGTCAATGCAGTTAAATACCAAAGGATTGCAGTTACAAAAGACTTAAATTGTAACCGTCACATAGAAAATGCTGTGGTGAAGGCGAACCTAAGACTGCGTTTTATTGGCAGAACACTTATAAGAAGTAAGAAATCTACTGAAGAGACTTTCTACTATGCTTGTCTCCTTCTGGTGTGCCGATGCGCGGTATGCGAGCCTTAACAAATACGATTTATGGAGAACACTGAACAAGTTCAAAGAAGGCAGCTCGTTTTTATTACCGCGAAACAGGAGACAGCATGTCACGAATATGGTAAGCGAGTTGGGGTGGTAATCTGTAAACCAAAAGCGTTTATAGCTGCTGCAAGATGTTTTCACGAAATTTCTGTCACCACATTCCTCCTGGAATGTGACAATATATTGCTTACTCTCATCAATACAGAGTGCTATTAGAGAGTAGAACGGTGCAGAAATAGTCTGAAAGTGGCTCTGTAAACCCTCTTCCAAGCACTTAAGTGACAATCGCATACACATTTAGATGTAAATGTAGATTGCGTAGTCTTCCTACTTCAGTTCCTGTGATATCTGAATTACAAACAGGTTCATTTTCAACATGGTTTTGAGAAAACCGTCGTTTGTGGAATTTTTAAGTTCATCTGGTTTCATAAGTGGATTTCCGGGGATTATGTTCAAACGAAAGGCGAATTCCTTTCAACGTTTTTTCTCCCACACGTGGCTGACCCCTGCTTTTTGTTTTGCACAAATATCCTGTTTCTTCAAACACTGAATATTGTTGGCCTTTGGAGCTGCTTGATTGTATTACTGACGAAATCTTCTCTGCACAGTGATGACAAAATTACAATTGTTAATTCTAAAATGCAGAATGTCTTCTGTAAGTGTTCCGCCATTTTCACTTATGACACTGAACTCTTCGTAGCGGTTGAAAATACCCCTTCAGTTGTATGGTTTATTTATTTAAGAGTGCTTAGACCACGACCGGTTTCGGGCTATTACGTGCCCATCATTGGGTGTGATAATTTTGTGCTGTGACCCCGAGCGCTAGTTAGTGGTACACCGTGTGCTATACTTTCCATCTCGACGCTCGGGGTCACAGCACAAAATTATCACGCCTATGATGGGTGTGTAATAGCGCGAAATCGGTCGTTGTCCAAGCACTGGAAAATAAAAAAAATCTTATAAGTGAAGCGGTATTTTCAACATCTACTACAACGCTCAGTTTCGGATGTTCCTCCGACAGGACTGTTTGTGCTGAACTTTTCACGTATTCCTAACGGCTCGTGCGGCGGATTCCAATTTACTGCGCATGTGGGACGATCGACATTCCAAACTTTCTTTTACATCCTACATCATCGCTATGCATTAAATACACTGCCAGAAACAAACTGAAACACCTAGAAGACTTAGTCAGGTGTCAGTTCAACTTGGCACACGAATACACCATCGGCGAGTAAGTAAATGTGCCGACTAAGACTCAAAACAAAGTTTGGGTCTTTGAAGGTGAGCACACACCCGAAGCTGTCAGAAAATACCGATCAGTAAAGTAGAATGTGATAGCGGACAAACAGAAGACAGTCACAGCTAAGTGGTACATTGAATAGTGCCTGTCCAAAGTCATCCAATCTTTGAAGAACCTGCGACCGAAGTCAAGAATGGACACTTGGTTTTTGCATCACGATAACGCTCCGGCTCTCCGCGCCAAAAGATGCACCGGATATTTGCGGGGTACATGTCTGAAATTTCTCGAGCATCCTCCTTACAGTCCAGACCTTGCTCCTTGTGACTTTGCACTGTTCCCGCATGTGAAATGAAGCTGAAAGGATTGCAGTTTTCAAGCAATGAGGACCTCCTGAGGGCTTGGGACAACGCGTGTGCCTTACTCCCTACAAAAACTGGAGAGAACTGGCTGAATTTTCCTAGTACCCCTTGTACGAGGGCGGTTCAGAAAGTAACCTCCGATTGGTCACAGTGCGGGTTGTGGGGGGAGTAGCGACGCCATCTGTGCGTTCACGCACTCAACAGGTCAGTCGGCATCAAGCCGTGGTCGAGTGAACGTCGTACCTGCGCTAGTTTAGTTTTTGTGGCAGTTTGAAATGTGTGCTGCAATAGAAAACCCCGCCAAATGTGAAGTGCGTGCTGTCATAAGGTTTTTTACAGCCAAAGGATATTCTGCAGCAGCTATTCATCGTGAGCTTTGTGCCGTGTACGGACCAAGAGTTATGAGTGAAGGAGTTGTCCGTGAATGGGTACGTTTATTTAAAAGTGGACGAGAAAACGTTCATGATGAAGAGAGGAGTGGTAGACCATCATTGGTGACTGACGAACTCGTTCAGACAGTTGATGCAAAAGTTCGTGAAAATCGACGTTTCTCAATGTCGGAGTTGTATACTGGTTTTCCACAGATTTCTAAGACTCTCTTGTACGAGATAGTGACAGCAAGATTGGGTTACCGTAAGTTCTGTGCACGATGGGTGCCCAAAATTCTTACCGACCACCACAAAACTCAAAGAATGGCCTCTGCATTAGACTTTCTGTCACGTTATGAGGACGAAGGAGAACCATTGTTAAACAGAATCGTGACCGGTGACGAAACCTGGATTAAGTACGTGAACCCTGAGACAAAAGAACAATCAAAGATGTGGGCACATTCAAATTCGCCTACCAAACCAAGAAAAGCCTCGCAAGATTTTTCTGCCAGAAAACTGATGGCAACGGTGTTTTGGGATGCCAAAGGGGTGTTGTTGGTTGAATTCATGGAACGTGGTACGACCATTAATCAAGACGTGTACTGTGAAACAATAAAAAAGTTACGACGGGCTATACAGAACAAACGCCGTGGTATGCTGACTTCCGGTATCGTTTTTTTGCACGATAACGCCCGTCCTCACTCTGCTCGCAGAACAACGGCCCTTCTTGAGTCCTTCAAGTGGGACGTTATCAACCATCCACCTTACAGCCCAGACCTGGCGCCAAGTGATTATCACCTCTTCATGCATTTGAAGAAATGGCTCGGGTCACAACGGTTTGATGACGACGAAGAGCTCAAAGATGCGGTCACAGGCTGGCTCCAGGCACAAGCGGGTGATTTTTATGCAGAAGGAATTTCAAAGCTTGTGAAGAGATACGATAAGTGCCTCAATCGCTATGGAGACTATGTAGAAAAATAGTGCAAAGATGTAGTTGTAAGATGTATATATTTAAATATTTTTATTTAACTTGGTGTATTTTTTTAAATCAACCGGAGGTTACTTTCTGAACGGCCCTCGTATAAAGGACGTGAACAGCGTCAGAGGTTGAGTGATCACTGAAGGACACAGAGACGCCGCGTACCCGTGTGATAGGGCGTTATCAGTACCTGACAGAATTAGAAGAGAGGTTCATTGTCGGACCGCAGTTGCCCAGCTTGTCGGATCGTGAACATCCAGATTTGTGGGACATTACGATGAGAAAGTTCCGGTGTTGGTACTGCACGGGAACGTGAGGGCAGAGATACTCTTCGCCAAGGTTCCAGTTGGCCACGTAAGACCACCACGAGGGCGGCTCGTCGTATTGTGCACAAAGCACATCGTAACCCTTTCACATCTGCCATCCGAGAACAAGTAATGGACGCCCTGCGACATTGTGGTCGGAGACGAGCAGCAGCCGAACTGGGGAATTAGCGTCGCATGCGTAGGCTGCCGTTAACACCACAACGCAAGGGGCTACATCTGGAGTTGTGCCGTCGCCAAGAAGCATGAACTGCTGACAAATGACGTCCCACTGTGTTCAGCGGTTAATCACGGTTCTGCGCGACCCCAGATGACCACTGTCGGTGAGTACAGCAGTGATATAGGGAGAGGTCCTTTACTTCCAATGCTTTGGAGAGGCACAGCGGCGTTACTCTTGGAGTCATGCTGTGGAGAGCCGTCGGTTACGACTTCAGTCACGGCTGGTAGTGATTGGGTGAACACTGACTGCACCGCTCTCCGTCATGTACATCCTGCTCCTTGATGTGTTATCTCTCATGCGACAGTATCGCAGTGTGCTTTTTTAACGATGCATTGCTTGTCCGTACGTGGCACACGTGTTTATGTACTGACTTCGTGATAAGGTACTCCAATGGTTAGCAAGATCCTAAGATATGTTCCTAATAGAACATTTGTGGGACCAGCTCGGATGTCAATTCTATCTCAGTACCAGGATATGGGATACCAAACACTAATCGCAACATTTGGGTGACAGCTTGCCTCAGAAGATAATATATCGGCTTTATGACATCCTTACTAACTGAATCAGAGCACCGTCATACCAATAAGTGGGTTCATACTGACAAGTTCTTTGTAAGTTTGACTCGATTTTGTAATAGCTGAAATAACATAACATACCCTCTCAAACCGCGCTATTTCATTTCGTCACATCGTTTCCTACTGGCTGCTTCACTTTTTTTGTTTGGCAGTGTCTTTATAGCCTTCTTAATCGGCATATTAATTTATAGTTGCAGTATACTATATCACATTCACTCTCTCTGTCTTTCCTGTCGATGCGAGGATGGTACGGGGGGAAAAGACCGCAGAAACCCCTGTGTATAAAACCCAAGTTTTCTAACTTCACTGTCGTGGTCATTACAAGAGACGCACGTTGGGAAATGAAGCATGTTTTTCAATTCGTTTTGGAGCAAGGTATCTCGGAATTTTAGAGGAAGGCTATCCCAAAGGCACAATGTCTTTGTTTTGCAAAGTACTCCGTTCCAGTGGAGTCAATTGAGCATTTCTGTGAAACTTGTATGTTAATTAATGAGCGTATGGCATTGGTGGCCGGGAGACCCCTCGCGGGGCGTTTCGGCCGCCGCTCCACAAGTTCTTGCAAGTGAATGAGGATGAAAGACACACAACACCCAGTCATCTCGAGGCAGAGAAAATCCCTGACCCCGCCGGGAATCGAACCCGGGACCCCGTACGCGGGAAGTGAGAACGCTACTGCAAGACCACGAGCCGCGGACACAAACGTAACGAAGCACACAGATCCTGTTTGTAAGTTCTCTAACCTCTCATATTAATAAAAACTGATAAGTATCCGAGATGATCGAGTAACACCCAACGAGTGATCGAACGAGGATTGTAAACGACATCTTTCGTGAGTGAATTATATTTACTAAGACTATTTCCAGTAAGTTTGCTTAACTCGTGGCTACATTACTGCGGTTGTTCCACGATAAATTGTTATCGATAAAGACTCCGCAATACTCAACGGTTGTGACTGGTTCCAGTGACCGACTGTTGATTGTGTGGTCATACAATATAGAATCTTTTCGTCTGCTTAGGAGCATTACAATATCTTTATTTACCCTGACGGTTAACCGTCAATCCCTGCACATAGTGTTGATCCCCTGCAGGTCTTTCTAGATTTTGCCACAACTTTCTTGGGGTTGAAATTTGTCTGTACGAGATGAAGAAAAAATGCCGCACTTGGAGATCGGCATGCGATTCCTCATCCAGATTCAAGACAAAAGCTTCTTAGCACAATCAGATCGGATGCGTTTTGAAACCACATGTATGAAAACGAGGAGATGGCTACACTGTCACATTGTACAGCGCATCGGAATATACAGAGGCATGTGTATCACCCTCACTGCCCTAATACGTGTCACAGCTCTTTGACTAGACTGCTGGCACATCAAACCCACATACGCCCTGGAACTATATTTCGAATCCTCGTCAGGTTCCTTTTTTATTTTTTAGACATCCATTCCTTAGTTCTCGTCGTTCATAAGGAGGACATCATTTTGTCACATGACAATATCCAATAACATGAACTTGGGATCCATTAAACTGCATACATGCGGTTAGATAGAAAGTTTTCTAACAGACAGGGAGCAGTATGTCGTCCTGAACGGGATGACTTCAACAGAAACAAGCGGAACTTCAGGTGTGCCCCAGGGCAGCGTAATAGGTCTGCTGCTTTTAACGATTTACATAAACGATCTGGTTGATGGCACTGAAAGCGGCGTTAGACTGTTCGCCGATGATGTTGTAGTCTACAGGAAAGTAGTATCACACGAAAGTTGTGAACAAATCAATGAGGACTTGCAGCAAATAAATGCGTCGTGTAATGACTGACAGTTATCTCTCAATATTAGTAAATGTAACCTACTGCGTATAACAAGGCGAAAATCCCCATTAATGTACGAGTACAAAATAAATGCCCAGTCTTTGGAAGCGGTAACATCCATCAAGTATCTGGGTGTGACTATTCGAAATGATCTCAAATGGAATGATCAGATTACACAAGTAATGGGTATGGCGAACTCTAGATTGCGGTTTATTGGTAAAATCGTGAAGCGATGCATTTCTTCAACAGAGGAAATAGCTTACAATACGTTAGTTAGTCCAGTCTTCGAATATTGCCCGTCTGTATGGGACCTTTACCAGTTGGGTCTGATTCAAGAGATTGAGAAGGTTCAAAGAACAGCGGCAAGATTCGTGACTGGTACATTTAGCCATCGCGAGAGCATTACAAATCTCATAGAAAATTTGAAGTATGACACACTTGCAGATAGACGGCGCGTTAAACGGAAGGGGCTGCTCACTAAATTCCGAAATCCGATCTTCACCGAGGATGAGAGCATATATTATTACCACCAATTTTCAAATCGCTCAATGATCACCATTCAAAGATAAGGGAAATTGGAGCTCGTACTGAGGCGTTCAGACAGTCGTTTTTCCCTCGCGCGATCCGAGAGTGGAACAGGGGGGTGGAGGGTGGGGGGTGGGGGGAAATATGACTTTGGCGCGAATTGTGCTCTCCCCCACACACCGCTTGGTAGTTAGCAAAGTATATGTGAAGATGTACTAACTGCACAACGCACAAGCATAACCGGTCCTGTCAAGTTCATGCAGGACGGCTTCCCAATGAAGTACACAAACGATGGATACCTCAATATGCCTTTGGTGCTGGATGCATCCGATAACCAAGCTGCTGCTGCTGCTGCTGCTGTTGCTCGTGCATACTCTGCATGGTACCCTTAAAGGCACCAACCCAATGATAACGTTTTTCGTCACCTGGAGCAGCGTCTTCTGGAAACAGGTAATCTTCTTCCAAAGTAATGGATAGAGGTCGTCCAAGGACTAGACGTACTCTTGCAAACAGAGGATGTGGTTCTTGAAAATGTTCGCCGACTTTATAAATAACGTGATATGGGTTGACAAAGCTAGCTTCAGTCGTGAATGTATTTTAAACCTCCGCGGCAGCCATTATTCGGTTGAACACAACCTACACGTCACCCATGAAGCCGGCCGCTGTGGCCGAGCAGTTCTAGGCGCTTCAGTCCGGAACCGCGCTGCTGCTACGGTCGCAGGTTCGAGCAGGTTCGAATCCTGCATCGAGCATGGATGTGTATGATGTCCTTAGGTTAGTTTGGTTTCAGTAGTTCTAAGTCTAGGGGACTGATGACCTCACATGTTAAGTCCCATAGTGTTTAGAGCCAATTGAATCACCCAAGAACTTGGCTTTCTGACACGCTTTGGCTTAAACCCGTGGGGTGGAATCGTGCAAGGCGTGCTTTTGGGCACTTACCTACTGTCGAACCCATAGAACCTCATAGAAATTGGCGCACCATTCCACAACGGTGGTTTTCAACAGATATGTCGCCCCATACTCGTTCTTCATTCTCCGATGGATGTCTGGCGATGTTTGTCCTTCGGCAGCCAAAAAAAGAATAACGGCACGATGGTCCTGTTTGAATGCATTTGGTAATAACACGTCGGAATACACGAATGCCACACTAACCCCTGTCTACATGTCGACGCTTATATACCCGCACCTGAGTACGCTACAATTGCATACACGATGCACAGCAACTCCCTCAGACGAAAAAGTTTTGATCGCCCATTATATGAAGGGCTTATTTCAATACTGGTACAAGTCCATTTTTGTTCATTCTGAGATACGGAGTCCTAAAGTTAAATGAGCGCTCAAAAATCTGCAGTTGAGATACCAGAAATACTCAAGTATATGGCTTGTTGCTAGATATGAACCTTTCTTTCTATTTGTTTGGACCATTAATTTCAGCAGCATTTCAGGCAGAAAAGTGGAGATAATGGAGCTGTACCGCTATTGAAATAAAATAAATTGAACATTGTATATAAACCTGTTAATGTGTCACTTTCATTAGTGTTAGGGCAATGCTTATGTTCCTGTTTTGCCCAACACACGTGTCACTGTACGCAACTACCTGTTTTTGAGAAGTGGCACACTTTTCAGTTTCAATAAACAGGTACGAATTTCCTGTGAACCCCTTGATCCAGAGTTTCATCCCAAAAATACATATGAGTTTTGCCGTCAGTTAAATTGTGGCAACCAAAATCATACACGCACATCTTTCTTTTGTGGTACGACATCGATGTTGTCAGTTTAGGAAATGCAAGTGCTTTTTGCAGGTCAAAGGTAAATACGAACACCTGGGAATCCGCCCCTTCACTACATGCTGTGTCTATAGCCATTGCTGTTCTTGCAGTTTCAGCCCTCCTAAGGTGAAGCTCCTTTTCAGTTTGAAGCTTTCTTTTTTCTTCTGCATTGGTAGCTTTCAAAGCTCAATTTGTCAAAAAAAGAGCAAATGCCTTTACTTGGTGGTCGAAATCTTTGTTAAAGATTTTTCGATGGATGTGCTCCCCCACAACAAGAAATCGTACATTTTGGCCACACACAGCTCAGGATTTAAAAACCTTTTGTGGGGATTATCCTTCCTTGCATAATGGCTCTCGGAAACTGGAAAGCTTTAGATGTGTTCCTTTACATCATTGATCAGCCCTTCCGGTACAGAAAATTTGTTCTGATTTTCGCCCCTTCCATCAAGGTGAGGTGTACCTTCTTCCTTGCATTAGAAATGTCAAAAGTATTCAAAAAAAAACTTCTTGCTTACTATTGCACAGTTTCCGTTCACATGTAATCGATATTCATAAATACAGCTTTTCTGAGCACCAGAGCCATCTCTTGGCTGTCGGCGGTTAACTGAATGATACGTACATAAACCATTCAGATAACAATTTTGGCGATTAATATCACAAATAGCCCAGAAATTGTCAAATGACGTCTTCTTCATCCTCTGAAATTTTATTAAAACATTTACGTCCACACCTGCAGTCCACATTGCGAAATGTTTTTGGAGGAATTATTTTACCAGTTGCTGTGACGTATAACTCCCCAGTGTTCCTGTTTTTCTTTCGAATATGCTTTCCATATGTGTCCGTTTCCCTTGCACCCTTCTTGCTTCGAGTATGCTTCCTCTTTGTCTGCATATTTGCGGCTGCACCGTGCGCACAGGCATCAGTAACAGTGTCTCCTGTTTCGTAATTTCTTGCACTTTCATTGGAAGTTTCATCGTCATCGGTACTGGTATCTAGCTAGAAAGTACCACAAGTTATGATTTATACAGCACCAGATGATTGAAAACATATTTATATGTGAAGTACATTAAGATGGAGACCCTCATTTTCCACTGTTATTGTCAACATGACCTTCATTCTCGCATATTCCTTTTTTGGAACAAAATGTCCATAATGCTGAGACAAAAGTAAGCAAATTCTTTTCTTTTTACCTGCAATCGTTTGAAAATCTGGATCATCAATTGTATCACAGTCACTTGATAATGCTCCTGCATCCATCATCTTCGCAAGAAATAGCAACACGCTTCAATGCACAAAAGCACACGGACTTGTACCACTACTGAAACAAATTCCTGCTTGCTTCCTCTAAAGCGTCAGCATTGAGGTGCTCTCTGTTGGCAGCAGGACGACTCTGGAGCTGTCCCACAATGCAAATAAATTAAAAACAACTTGTGTGGGCACGTAGGTGAGGATAACTCCATTTTTTTGAAAAGTGGCCTTGTACCACTATTGAAATAAGCCCCTCATATTATCTACATATACTCGCCTCATAAGAAATATATCTTGCTCACAATCAGTACTACAGTATAAAGACACGCCGTTACTTGACGTTATCACCAAAAAATCTCGAATAGTTCTTGACATATTAACTTCAAATTTTTACACGATACTCTAGTAACCGTTCGGACAGACATAGGCTACACATTTCTAAAATATTTATGGTACACAAATACACACTGAAGCTCCAAAGAAACTGGTGTAGGCATGCGTATTCAAACAGAGAGATATGTAAACAGGCAGAATACAGCGTTGCGGTCAACAACGCCAACGATAAGTGTCTGGCGCAGTTAGATCGGTTACTGCTGCTACAATGGCAGGTTATCAAGATTTAAGTGAGTTTGAACGTGGTGTTATAGTCGGCGCACGAGCGATGAGACACACCATGTCCGAGGTAGCGATGAGGTGGGGATTTTCCCGTACGACCATTTTAGAGTGTACCGTGATAAAACATCAAATCTCCGACATCGCTGCGGCTGAAAAAAGATTCTGTAAGAACGGGACCAACGACGACTCAAGAGAATCATTCAAAGTGCAATCCTTCCGCAAATTGCTGCAGATTTAAATGCTGGGCTATCAACAAGTATCAACGTGCGAACCATTCAACGAAACATCATCGATTAGGCTTTCGGAGCTGAAGGCCCACTCGTGTACTCTTGATGACTGCACGACACAAAGCTTTATGCCTCGCATATGCCCGTCAACACTAACATTGGACTATTGATGACTGGAAACAGTTGCCTGGTCAGACGAGTCTCTTTTCTAATTATATCGAGCGGATGGACGTGTACGGCTGTGGAGACAATCTCATGAATCTATGGAGCCTCCATGTCAGCAGGGGACTATTCAAGCTGGTGGAGGCTCTGTAAGGGTATGGGGCGTGTGCCGTTGCAGTCATATGGGATCCTTGATACATCCAGATATGACTCTGACAGGTGACACGTACGTAGGAATCCTGTCTGATTACCTGCATCCATTTATGTCCGTTGTGCATTCCGTTCGATTTGGGCAATGGCTCCAGGACAATGCGAGATCTCATACGTCCAGAATTGCTACAGAGTGGCTCCAGGAAGACTTTGCTGAGTCTATATCGAGCTGGCCACCAAACTCCCCAGACATGAACATTATTGAGCATATATGGGATGCCTTGCAATGTGCAGTTCAGAAAAGATCTCGACCCCTCGTACACTTACGCATTTATGGACAGCCATGCAGGATTCACTGCTTGAGACATAAGTCGAGTCCATGCCACGTCGTGTTGCGGCACTTCTGCGTGCCCGCGGGTGTCCTACACGATATTAGGCAGGCGTACCAATTTCTCTGGCTCTTCAGTGTATAATTAAATACTATATAAAGTGGAAACGCTGTTAGCACAAATCTCGAAAGTTGTGGACCGATTTACTTCAGATTTTCACACGATACTCCAATAAACGTTAGAAAAGATATAGACGACATATTTTATTTCTATATAGTATTCAGACACAACAACCTATTTTAGAAGATAGGTTAAGGAAAGGCAAACGTACGTTTATAACGTTTGTAAATTTGGAGATAGCTGTTGAAAATGTTGACTGGAATATACTCTTTAAATTTCTGAAGGTAGCTGCGGCAAAATTGAGGGAGCAAAAGGTTATTTACAACTTGTATTGAAACTAGATTGCAGTTAAAGAGTCTGAAGCATTGGCTGAAAAGGGTGTAAGACAGTGCTGCACCCTACACCCAGTGTTATTAAATCTGCACACTAAGCAAGCTGTAATACGAAAGCAAGTGAAAACTTGGAAAGGAAATTATAGTTCAGCGAAAGGAATAAAAACTTTGCGGTTTACCGATGACACTGTAATTCTGTCAGAGCCAGCAAGGATCCTGGAAGAGCACTTGAACGCAATGTACAGCCTTGAAATGAGGATCTAAGAAGAACATTTAAAAAAGCAAAACAAAGGTAATGGAATATGGTAGAATTAAATCAGAAGATGCTGTGGGAATTAGACTAGATTCCATGGCTGTTCCTCCATGTTCCTACTTCACAATCATGCCACCAACAATCGACTTCATCTACATCTACATCTGTACGGATACTCAGCAAATCACACTTAAATACCTGGCAGAGGGTTGATCGAACCACCTTCACAATAATTCTCTATTATTCCAATCTCGAGCGGAGATCTACACTCCTGGAAATGGAAAAAAGAACACATTGACACCGGTGTGTCAGACCCACCATACTTGCTCCGGACACTGCGAGAGGGCTGTACAAGCAATGATCACACGCACGGCACAGAGGACACACCAGGAACCGCTGTGTTGGCCGTCGAATGGCGCTAGCTGCGCAGCATTTGTGCACCGCCGCCGTCAGTGTCAGCCAGTTTGCCGTGGCATACGGAGCTCCATCGCAGTCTTTAACACTGGTAGCATGCCGCGACAGCGTGGACGTGAACCGTATGTGCAGCTGACGGACTTTGAGCGAGGCCGTATAGTGGGCATGCGGGAGGCCGGGTGGACGTACCGCCGAATTGCTCAACACGTGGGGCGTGAGGTCTCCACAGTACATCGATGTTGTCGCCAGTGGTCGGCGGAAGGTGCACGTGCCCGTCGACCTGGGACCGGACCGCAGCGACGCACGGATGCACGCCAAGACCGTAGGATCCTACGCAGTGCCGTAGGGGACCGCACCGCCACTTCCCAGCAAATTAGGGACACTGTTGCTCCTGGGGTATCGGCGAGGACCATTCGCAACCGTCTCCATGAAGCTGGGCTACGGTCCCGCACACCGTTAGGCCGTCTTCCGCTCACGCCCCAACATCGTGCAGCCCGCCTCCAGTGGTGTCGCGACAGGCGTGAATGGAGGGACGAATGGAGACGTGTCGTCTTCAGCGATGAGAGTCGCTTCTGCCTTGGTGCCAATGATGGTCGTATGCGTGTTTGGCGCCGTGCAGGTGAGCGCCACAATCAGGACTGCATACGACCGAGGCACACAGGGCCAACACCCGGCATCATGGTGTGGGGAGCGATCTCCTACACTGGCCGTACACCACTGGTGATCGTCGAGGGGACACTGAATAGTGCACGGTACATCCAAACCGTCATCGAACCCATCGTTCTACCATTCCTAGACCGGCAAGGGAACTTGCTGTTCCAACAGGACAATGCACGTCCGCATGTATCCCGTGCCACCCAACGTGCTCTAGAAGGTGTAAGTCAACTACCCTGGCCAGCAAGATCTCCGGATCTGTCCCCCATTGAGCATGTTTGGGACTGGATGAAGCGTCGTCTCACGCGGTCTGCACGTCCAGCACGAACGCTGGTCCAACTGAGACGCCAGGTGGAAATGGCATGGCAAGCCGTTCCACAGGCCTACATCCAGCATCTCTACGATCGTCTCCATGGGAGAATAGCAGCCTGCATTGCTGCGAAAGGTGGATATACACTGTACTAGTGCCGACATTGTGCATGCTCTGTTGCCTGTGTCTATGTGCCTGTGGTTCTGTCAGTGTGATCATGTGATGTATATGACCCCAGGAATGTGTCAATAAAGTTTCCCCTTCCTGGGACAATGAATCACGGTGTTCTTATTTCAATTTCCAGGAGTGTATATCTTTCCGTGTGAGCTCTATTTTCCCTTATTTTGTTATGATGATCGTTTCTCTCTATGGAGGTTTGCACCAAAAGAAATACTTCCGCATTCGGAGGAGTAAGTTGGTGATTGAAATTTTGTGAGACGATTTCGCCCCAACGAAAAAGGCTTTTGTTTTAACGATGTCCACACCAAATTCTGTATTAAGTCCGTGACACTCTCTTTTATTTCCGGATAATACAAAACGTGCTCCTCTTCTTTGAACTTTCTCGATGTACTCCATTAATCCTATCTGGTAAGGATCCCGGACCGCGCTGCAGTACTCTGAAAAGAGGACGGACAAGCGTAATGTAGACGATCTGTTCAGTAGATTTGTTAGTGTTCTGCCAAAAAAAAAAAAAAAAAAAAAAAACGCAGTCCTTGGTTTGCCTTCCCCACAACATTTCCTATGTGTTCTTTCCACTTTATATTGTCCGTAATTGTAATTCTTAGGTGTTTAGTTCAATTTACGGCCTTTGGATTTGACTGATTTATCGTGTAACAGATATTTAAGGGATTCGTTTTAGCACTCGTGTAGTTGACCTCACACGTTTCATTATTTGGGGTCAATTGACAATTTTCCACCTTGGGCTGCTTTAGAAGGATTGAAATGTCCCTATTCTAATTTTTTTTACCCGTGTGACGTCCAATGATTAGCCCACGTCCGAAGTCGCTCAGCTCTCTCGGCGGACCGATTCTATCGTTACTGCTTCTCTACTGACAACAAACACACTCGGCGCCTCGTACTATACGGAGGTGTGCGCCTTTCGCAACATCTAGTAGTCAGTTTCGCATTACATTGGGATATCCGGATACTGCTGATCAGGTAGTGTACAATCGTATCCTAGTGTTAGAGGGACGAACCCAAGAAGGTGAAGCTGTAGTTGCAAAGTGCCTCGTATCGTGGCATTCAGCATGTCCACAGACTGCTGCAGCGTTGGTTCGAGGCTCCCCGGATGCAAGGCGTCATTACGTAATGCGCACTTTTTCCCTTATGTAAGATGCTGTAATAGCGACGCGCTCGCGCAAGCCCAAACACAGCTCCGGTAGGCGCAACTTTTCTACTACACATCTCCTAACAAAGCTTCGCAGCTTTTTCACGTGAGGTACCCGGAAGTTGTGAAAAAATTTTAATTAATTATGATTTCCCTTGTATGATTCTGAACACACCTACAGAAAACATTTCATATAAATAACACATTATAAATATGGGTGTAAAACATTTACCTTGTAGCTAATAAAAAGTAATAAACATGACGAAGTACAGATCAGTGTGTAAAAACTGTTTTACAGCTTGACAAGTTCGTAACTACATTTTAAACAAACATAAGTTTACATGGACTTCTTACAATGAATTAACGGAGAACATGCTTCATTATAAATGGTTCAAGTGGCTCTAAGCACTATGGGACTTAACATCTGAGGTCATCAGTCCCCTAGAACTTAGAACTACTTAGTCCTAACTAACCTAAGGACATCACACACATCCATGCCCGAGGCAGGATTCGAACCTGCGACCGTAGCAGGCGCGCGGTTGCGGACTGAAGCGCCTAGAACCGCTCGTCCACAGCGGCCAGCCATGCTTTATTATGACGCGATGCAAGTTGTCTTCTGCGTTCCGCGGGAATCAGTACCGTCTAGCCAGGCAGCAATGACCGTATGACGCTACGGACTGTAACGATACATCGTACCTCGACGTTTCATCCCGTAATCGAGCAGCCTCAATGATGTGTGCTGAGTCATATTATAATTTTGTTTTAATGTTGGTTAATCAAGGCACAGTATAGAAATTTAAATTAAAAAAAAGAATACAACATATTTGTATAAGTTTCTTTCTTCTGTTGCATGAGCAACGCAGCAAATTAACGGGAGCAAACGGCAGTTTTCCACGCTGCATGAACAATTTGTGTCGCTTGACGTATCTTCCCGGAGTCTGCAGTTCTGCAGAGGAAGAAGATGCCTGAAGCTTCATGTAACTGCTGTGATTATAGTTATAACAGTATAAAAATACAAGAAAACACTGTAAGTGATGAGGTACGTTCTGACAGTAAGATGGGTTTTTATTGATGTGTTATATACGCCACGTTGAATTTAATTTCACGATCTGCAATACGCAGAAGACTCTGTAATCCGTGGTTAACAATCCGTTGTGAATTCGTTGTGAAGAAACGTGACTGGACTGAAGAGTGCCTGGCAAACAGGACACAGCATGTCATTCTGAACGGAGAGAAGTCTCCAGACATAAAAGTAACTTCGGGTGTGCCTCAAGGGAAAGTTACAGCTCCATTACTTATCACAGTATATACAAATGACCAAGCAAACGACGTCGATGGCTCCAAGCTTTTCGCGGATGATATTGTTGTATCTGGCCGTTGTGGCCGAGCGGTTCTAGGCGCGTCAGTCTGGAACCGCGCGACCGCTACGGTCGCAAGTTCGAATCCTGCCTCGGGCATGGATGTGTGTGATGTCCTTAGGTTAGTTAGGTTTAAGTAGTTCTAAGTTCTAGGGAACTGATGACCTCAGCTGTTAAGTCCCATAGTGCTCAGAGCCATTTTAACCATTTGATATTGTTGTACACAGAGAAGTTGCGACGCTAGAAAATTGTAGTGAAATACAGAAAGAGGATCGACGCTTGGAGAACAGAGTGGCAGTTGACCCTCAACATAAAACAAACATAGTGAATGCAAAGGCAGAAAGACGCTGTAGTGTATGATTACACAACTGCAGAACGATTACTGGAAGCAGTTACTTCCATAAAATATGGAGCGACTACAAATGGAACGACCACATAAAATTAATCGTGAGTAAGGCAGGTGCACACTGAGATTCATTGGAAGAATCGACCAATATTTGAACATTGCTTGTTAGTAAGGGATCCGTACCAGATAGGACTGATAGAGGAAACACAGTAGACGCAAAGAAGAGCGGCGCCTTTCGTTACAGGTTCAGTTAGTAAGGGCAAAAGCGTCACGGAGATGATTATCCAACTCCATTGGCAGACACTGCAAGAGAGGCGTTCTGTATCGAAGTGTGGTCAATTGTTAAAGTCCCGAGAGCGTACGTTCCTAGAACAGTCAACTAGTATCTTGCTTTCTCCAACATATATCTTGCGAAAAGACCATTAAGATAAAACTGGAGAGATTCGAGCCCACACGGAGGCTTACCGGCAATCCTTCGTCTCTCGAGCTATTCGCGACTGGAATAGGAAAGAGAGGCAGTGACACTGGCACAGAAAGTAACCTCCGTCACATACCGCAAGGTAGCTTGCGGTGTACAGATGTAGATATTATGGTGTTGATGCTTTTGTGAAAGTAGATAGCATCCTGAGTAATTAATGCATACGATGTATCACGATTATTGAAATGAGAATTAAATAATCTGAAAAGTAAAGTCCAAATACCAGATACTACGTAAAGTGCAGTATCACTAATATCTTTGGTAATCAAATATTGCAATAAACTCGAGTTTTCGCCTATAAACATACTTTTGACAGAATGAAGGACAGCAGTCTGCGCTATGGCTGAAATAGGTACAATACTTATTAATTAATAGCAGTGATAAAACGAAAAAAATCTTTAACACATTAAGTATCAGCTCAGGCAAACTGAGCAAATCGGTTGGTTCTTTCCCATTAGTTATGGTCTAGGGTGAACCTAAGGCGGCTCCTTTAAAAAAAAAAAAAAAAAAAAAAAAAAACGGATGGCCACTTCTATAATTTCCGTTCATGGCAAATCATCGAAATTTTTACTGTATGCTCTTAAGATGCTATTCTCAGGAAACTTCGAAACTTTTTTCAGTATCATTACCCGTTACCGAGACCCAGAGGTTCAAATTTATCGTACTATGCAGAATACCGTAAAACCGGTTTTTAGCCGTTTTTGTGCTCTGGGCCGCAATTGTTTGAATAAGTAACTATAGCAAATGGCTCAAATTTAACTGTAAATACTTTGGACATTCATATAGAAATGCTATTTTTGCTGTTCTCAAAAATCAGTATCCGTTATCAAGATAAACCCGAAAAACCATGACTTTCGGGCCCCGAAAGTTCCAATTGTCAGGAAGGCCACTTCTATAATTTCTGTTCGTGGCAAGTGGTCGAAATTTTTACCACATGTTCTTGGAATGATATCATTAACCCACACCGAGATCCAAGGATTCAAAGTTACAAAGTTACCGTACTTGCGCACATAAAATATGCATGTCACACCCGGTTCAAGGCATCAGCGTAGTTTTAGTTGGTGTGGTGAACACATGGCAAGGGCTCTAGTGACTTTGCAAGGGTTCTGAGGTCACAAAACAAAGTTTTTAGTCAGCATTTTTTCACCAATAAAATTTTATGACGAGCTGTCCCTAAATAATTGGCATTTCACGCCTAAGCAGAACACCCAAATTGATACTCCAGAGAAAAAATGGGATAAAAAGAAGCTTAACGTGGTTGAAAAGAACTTAAAACTGGAAAAACTGCAAATTTTGTAAATTATTACTAATAACACATTTACTTTTAAAAGATACAAATCATACACAGGGCAGTCACCATCACCTGCGACCAACTTTGTGAAAGAAACAGCAACACTTTCTGCGCAACCCACCCATCATTTTGCACGACAATGCGCGGGGGCATACAGCGCAAGCTGTGGCTGCTCTGTTCGGTCGATGGGACTGGGAAGTGCTGTACCATCCACCATACTCCCCGGACTTAAGTCCTTCTTACTTTGATTAGATTCCGAAGATGAAGGAACCACTTCGTGGCATTAGTTTCAGAACTGTTCCAGAGATTCGACCGGCAGTAGACCGCTCCATTCGCACCATCAACAGAACAGGCTCTGCTAACGGTATACTACGCCTTCCACATCGCTGGCAATGGGTTCTACACAACGATAGTGACTACTATGAAGGCCAGTAATAAGTGCAAACCTATAACTCTTTTGTATCGGTTGTGAATAAATAGTTGCCATTATTTAAGTTCCAACCCTCGGACATGCAGCTATCATGCGTTTCGTTAATGACATTTCGAGCAGGTAAATAAAATAAAGCAGTCATCATTCCGTAGATTGTTTTGAATGTCACAGTGCTTCACTATAATGGTCCTGTTGCAACTGGTATGCCGCTGGCATCCTCCGATCTTTGAAATGATCCAACCAGTAGTAGGGGCAACACGGCATTTTTCACATTAACAGACACAGGGAGAGGCGAAAGAACTGATAAACTGGAGGTAAAAATCCTGGGACTTACACTGAGAAACGAACCTAAGCCTTCTGATTTTGAAATCTCGTACTTCACCACTGTGTCTCCGAGCTACTCCTATGAGCAAACCACACAGTAAAGGGTGACTGTTTGAGGTGTCAAAAAAGTAAAACACAATTCATAAGAAACTACACAAATTTATTGCTTGTTAACGGAACATACGTTTGAAGAAGAGCTTGGAGCTAGTGTCTGAAGATTCTGTCACAGCGCATTGGCACTCACAAGGGAAATTCCCCATCGCATCCCCCACCCCCCACCCCCTCAGATTTAGTGGTTCGATGGCCCAGTGAATAGACCGTCAAAAACTGAACACAGATCAAACATGAAAACAGGAAGAAGGTGTACTGAAATGTGAAAAAGAAGCAAAACAGAAACAGTGAACGGTCCGAGCTAAAACCAAGTGCAATATTGAGAAGGCTTCACCACCCGCGGCGCCGTGGTTAAGAGGTCACGCTGTTGGAACCGTGTGCAAAACTCCCTCTTCCCTCCCCCACGACATTATGAACTGTCCGTCCGGTCACTGAGATGTTTGTTCTCTTTCTGCAGTGTTGGCAGCTGTCATACTATACATTTGCTATTGAATATGAGACCTGCGGTAAGAATACGTTGTCGTCAAGTAAATGTGATGAGTAGTTACAGCAGGCGAAATACCACATAGACGTTTCACAGAACTGAAAACAACAAATAAACGGGAGTGAACTACGTTACAACAAAGGAATTCAAGAGTCAAAACTTCCAAAACTGAACGCAACTTCAAAAACGTTATAAACATATGTTTTGACAGATCATATAGAAACTGTGCGATTGTGAAACTGTTTATTTGTTGCAGCTTTGTGACAAAACTATAATGTTTTCATCCTTTCCTTGGGAATGCTCACATTCATATTCATACGAAGACCTACATCTGGGAAGGAGGCGTATCCTACTCACTGACTGGGCGTACAAATTAGGTGCGTCGATAAGAGATTGCTATCAACTGACACGAGTTCTGTTACCAATGCCACTTCCTTTCGGTTGCTAATAGAGTAGCTGTGTAGAATCAACTGTCATTATAGGTCTGTAGGTTACACCTCACTGTTTCAAGCCGGCTTGGCAGTCCAGCACCGTAACCACTTCCCCACGACGAAGTTGCTTCGTGAGGCTGCTGTACATTTCACTTCTTGTTTTCGGACTGTTCCCTGTTTCTATTCTTGCCTTTTTTCACAATTCACTGCGCATGTGGCACATATCATAACTCGCGTCCATGTTGCGCCATGTGGAGCGCGCCGTTTCTGGAGTGATTTGCTGAATGGCAGCTGTAATCTGCCTCCGTAGCTCGGCCAGATTCTATGGTCTTTATGCATACACTGTTAATGTACCCCCAGGGACTGTACAACACAAAATAATCTCTACACGTTAGGTCGGGGCAATTGGGAGGCCATGGGATAGGTCCACCACGGCCGCACCTGCGATCGTTGAATATCTGATTCAATTGTTCCCACACCATGATCCACATGCGGTGGAGCATCACCCTGTTGAGTAGATAATAGTGTCCAGTATGCCATTATCCTGTAATTGCTCGATCGTTTTAAGGTTACTAACATACACAGAGTCTCCTAAGGAAAAAAAAAATGAGGGCCGTTTTCTCATGGGTCACTCCAAACCACACATTCACTTGAACTTTCGAATTCGTATGAGACATATGAATTCTCGGTTTTCAAATTACGCGGTTTGATTCAGCCATTCACATGAAATGTGGCTACCTCCGTGAACATACATCGATTTAACCGTTGATCGTCCGATTCCTACCTCTCGCACACCATCATAACATAATTGGAGTCGAGCTCCGTAATGCAGCTATATCAGTATTTGCGTGCGCTGAATACGGTATGGATATAAGTTAAAAGTATCGTCTAACAACCATATGACATGCGTATGGTGTATCTAACTTTGCACATAAGAAGCGGAATGACTTGCGTTGTACGTGGACTCTCAGTCATGGCACGATACGATGGGAATACCTAACGTTGAACCGACGTCTGAAAGCTCGCTGGGTCTTTAGACACCCGAAAATTTCGCATGTAATACTACACATCGAGCCCGTTGTTGTAACGAAACGACAATTTTCACTTAACAGTCGAGACACAATGAGCGCGCTACCCTTGCCACCTCCGTACAATGTGTTTCTGACGTCTGGTGTTTCCACTGTGAGGCCGGCCGGAGTGGCCGAGCGGTTCTATGCGCTACAGTCTGGAACCGCGCGATCGCTACGGTCGCAGGTTCGAATCCTGCCTCGCGCATGGATGTGAGTGATGTCCTTAGGTTAGTTAGGTTTAAGTAGTTCTAAGTTCTAGGGGACTGATGACCTCAGTAGTTAAGTCCCATAGTGCTCAGAGCCATTTGAACCATTTTGCGCTGTGAACTGCGTGCTGTTGGCTTACCTCCTAGAGCATGACACTTGTTAACTCCCATTACTTTCACGTACATTACAGAGAATTGCTCAGAGATGTATAGACTAACTTAATAAATACAGCGCTAGACTTTCCTAACACCCAAATGGATCACCATCTAAATCTACAGAGTGGACACTAGAGGTGGCAAACTTTCGAGCAGGCCCGATGCGCTGCAGCGTTCGTTACCCTAAAGAGACTGTTTGAACAGTCGCATGACATTTTATTCATGTGCGGTGAATGTAACGGATACCTGAGAAAATACGAATTAGTTACATCAAGTTAGCTCTGCTTCAAATACGACAGTCTCATGAAATACCACAGGAAATAGCAACAAATCATACCGTAGTACAAACTCTTGCTGCATTTCCGTAAATTTGCGATTACACTTCATGTACAGTTTGTGTAAATATATAAACATTTATGCTACCTTTAAGTAAAACTAACAATCAAATGGGAATATGTTTACTTCAAAAAATATTACTTGCTTATTAACCCATTATAGTAATTGGTTATTAGAGACTGTAATGATTTACAAAGTGACCTTTTTTTTCCTTTATTGAGTTTCGATTCCCCCAGAAGGGGGCGGGCTGGCAGCAGCTTAGCACGTCACTCTTCAGCCTGCAGAACTTGTTTTAAAAAGATGGAGATAATAAATAAGAAAAGCGGGCGATAAAATCGGTGACTTAAATGGTAAAATGGCGGAAAATTGTGGGACTGAAAACATAAAACAAAGTGTTGGTGATGCTAATAAAATATACAGGGAGCATACAGGTAAAACAATAATTAAAAAATACGGCGACAGTCTGGTTTCTGTTCGCAAGAGACATAAAAATCACACCCAGCGACAACATGACTTCTGTTTGCAACACTATGGAAAGACGCACAACACTGAACACTCACTTGAACACTGCATTAAAACGTTGGCACAAATATGACACACCACATCCGAGGGCAGATGGGGGGAACCTGGACAGATGAGGGGAAAGAAAAAGGGGGTAAGGACAGGGAAAACGAAGTGGGGGGGAAAGGGGAAGGAGCCGACGAAGGACGAGAGAGGGGGGGGGGGGGCTGGCAAGACGCGAGAGTGTGTGGAGAAAGACAGAGGAGGGGAATGCAAAAGGACTCGGGGGGGGGGGGGGAGGAGGCAAAGAGAGGATAGGTGGGGAAAAAACAGGATGGAAAGAGGGGGGGAAGAGAGAGCCCGGAGAAAGGACACAGGAAAAGAGGGGAAGATGAGGATCAGAGCTGATAGGAGGGATAAATGGAGGAAGAGATGGCACCATCCGGGAGGGGGAGTTGACGGAAGCCACCTTGGGAAAGGAGATAAAGGGTGTAGAGATGGAGGATGGGGGGGGGGGGGACAACAGTGAAGGCACGGCAGTGGGTGTGGGTTTGAGAGGAGTGGAGCAACCAGGGGGTGAGGGGGATCAAGGTGGCGGGAGGTGTAGAGTATGCTGATATGTTCGAGGAATAGGAGCAGATGGGGGAAAGGAATCAGGTCGTAGAGGATCCTCATGGGGGATGAAGCGGAGTGCATGGTGCTTGAGGATCTGGAGGGACTTATAGTATTTGGGGGGAGGGAGTGGATATCCAGGCAGGACTGGAAAAACAGAGGATGGAATGGGTTAAGTATCTGTAGGTGTGGAGGATGGTAGAGGGGTTCAACCCCCCATGTCTGGCCAGAGAGGAGTTTGAGGAGTCGGTGGCAGTTGTGGGCTTTGGATAGGATGGAGCGGAGATGAGGGATCCAGGTGAAGTGACGGTCAAAAGTGAGGCCAAGGTAGGTGAGGGTGGGGGAGAGGCGGACAGGACGGGCGTATGAAGTGAGTTTCAAATGAATATTTCGATCCATGTTCACATTTTAGAATAACAGGTAAAACTGTTACCAGCTCCTACTCAGGTCGAAAACAAGATGATAACATTCATATAATACAAAGAAGAAAATTAATCAAACGTTAAATGTCTGATAAACGAAATAAATTACAATAAACTGAGTGTAGTTGCGGCTGCGAGAATAAATTACAGCTGCAAGAGCCGTCCTGGACATAATACCGAGAAACGTCGCTAGATCGCGGGACTAGCAGAAGCTCGAGATTGAACCCGGACTGAGACCTTTTACTTATAACTTGCATCCTAGAAGTCACTCAAAACTCAAATACTGTCCTAAGAAAAGCAGTCCTCAATCCTAATCTTATTCTAAACACCACAATGCTTTACTAGGTCCGGGTCCTGTATGCAGCTGCCTTCCACTGACCTTTGAGAACTGATTAACTCAGCCAGTTGTGGGATACCTACAGCTTAACGTGGATTCCGAACCAAGGCGCGGCTCAGCATTTTTCACATCAACAAACATTGCCAGAGGTGAAAGAAGTGATAAATGATAAACAAAAATCCTAGGACTGACAAGAGATTAAGCCCCAGTCCTTTGGATTGGTATTCGGGCATTTTACCACTGCGCCACTCAACCACGCGGGAAGCAGCGCCTGTCCGTCTTTTCACAGTATTATTACTCTCGATAGTCCGTTAACGAAATTGTTTCCTTCTTTATAAATAGTTAACTGACAGCGCGTAAAAGAATTACGATCTCAAGAACATCTTACAACTGTAAAACACAAGGAGATTGTGCCAACATAGTTACGTTATAAGAAACTAGGTGATCTAACACAAGCCGAGGAGACTTAGACTTCCGAACTGTCACGTAAACTGTTCGAGCAGATCAGTCTGTTATCCATAACTAATCTCACATCGCATTAATCAGATATTGGCTTACATTTTTCTTGATGTACCATACTTCACCACATTATACACACAGATAACAACCAAAGAAGTCTCGCTATGAAATGAAATGGCATCCCAGACCAAACTCCTGGTTGTCAGGTTGTATGGCGGGTGACAGGTTGGTAACTCACCTATTTCCGGGGAGCCACTATATATGTCATCTGCGGCACCGTTACAGCCCAGAGTTACGTCGACGATATTCTACGCTCTGTTCTGTTGCCCTTCATGGCAAGCCATCCTGCGCTTGCATCTCATCTCAGCAAGATAATGTTCGCTCGCACACTGCCAGAGTTTCTACTGCCTGTCTTCGTGCTTGCTAAGCCCTACCTTGGCCAGCAAGGTCACCAGATGTCTCTCTGATTGAGAACGTTTTCAGCATTATGGACAGGACCCTACAACCAGTTCGAGATTTTGACGATCTAAGGCGCCAGTTGGACGGAGGTTGGCACGATATCCGTCACGAGGACATTCGACAACGCTGTCGATCAATGCCAAGCCGAATAACTACTTGCATAAGGGTCAGAGGTGGACTAACGCCTAACTGACATGCTCAATTAGTCAAGCTGCTACTCTCGAATAAATCATCCAGTTTTTCTGAAATTGTGTTTTTTTTGTTTGTCTGTAAATGTAATGCACATCTACCAATTTCTGTTCCAGTGGGATAATTCCTTCCTTTTTAATTGTCTTAACATTTTTTTTCCTTTGATTGTCATTTCGTCCCGCTCGCCCCATATTGGCGGGGGTGGGCTGCCAGCACATACAATTTTCCGCTCTTCAGCCATATGAGAGTAAAATTTTTAAAAACATGTTGTAAAATTGGACACGGCAATCGACTAAGTGAATGTCTGACATAGTAAAAAGACATAGACTCAGTTGCGTGATTTAAAATTTAAAAGGTGGATTTGTTGATTAATTAAAAGATCGACGGAGATGAAATGGCAAATGAATGTTTCACAAAAGATAAAAGACAAAAGGACAGCTGCATAAGTTAAAAAGTTAGAAGTCAGTATTTTGACGGATTAAAATAGATACATAGATGAGTTAAGTGACGAGTGGTCTAGAGCGGCAGGAAGAGGGGTATCACGGGAACGTAGCAGTCAGAGTAGTGCGTTAAGAGGGTGTTTGTGTGGGCAGATGGTTGGAGAAGCGATTTGGGAGAGTGAAGAGAGATGGTGTTCTGCACTAAGCCCTAGGATGTCGGTGGAGAGGAGTGGAGAGGAAGGGAGCCATGAACAGGGGAGATTTATTTTATTTAATCGTATGGTGATTTTGTACAATATACAGTTGATATAAGACAAGTGGTTTTATACAATATACATATGATATAAGACAAGATTAAACCTTAAAGTCCGTGTTTTTCAATCAATTAATTAAGCTAGATGTGAGAGTGAACAAGTCGTCGGGAATTCCAGGGTATGAATGAAGAGGACAGCATTGGACTAGATGTTCAATTGTCTGCTCTTCTTGATTACATTCACACACTGGTGAACTGATCCAGCTCCATTTGTACCCGAAGTAGCTACAACAACCATGCCCAGTTCTTAACCTGTTGAGGTGGCACCAGAGGTTCCTCGGTAGGTCAAAACCTTTTGGCTTCTTTGTGGGATCAAGGTGATGGGCTCTTGTTCCCAATGTTTTTGTTAACCATTCATGCTTCCAGGTTTCATTTAAATCAAAACCACCCACGAAGAGTTGTCCTGCAGTAACACTTGCCAGTCTTCTTGTTCGCAATCGTTGCTGTGGCGGATGACAGAATTCCTGGTGCAGTGGTAGAGAGGGTGATGCAGAGATTTTCTTGGCCTCCCTCAGTAGGGCTTGTTTCCACCGTAAGTGAGGTGGAGGGATGAGACTCAATACAGGTAACCAGTGGCATGGGGTTGATTTGATGGAACCAGTAATGCAGCGCATTGTGTCGTTCAGTTTTGTGTCTACCTTCTTCACATGTACACTTTCCAACCAGATTTAAAAATGGTTCAAATGGCTCTGAGCACTATGGGACTTAACTGCTGAGGTTATTAGCCCCTAGAACTTAGAACTACTTAAACATAACTAACCTAAGGACATCACACACATCCATGCCCGAGGCAGGATTCGAACCTGCGACCGTAGAAGTCGCGCGGTTCCAGACTGTAGAGCCTAGAACCGCTCGGCCACTCCAGCCGGATTTCCAACCAGACAGGTGCACAGTACTCGAAAGCAGAGTACACAAGACTGATGCCAATTGAACGCAGACAGTCAGCAGAGGTTCCCCAGGTGGTACCACTGAGCTTATGTAGTATGTTGTTCCTTGCAGCTACTTTATGACAAAGCTTGGTGATGTACTCTTTGTAGCTCAGGATTCTATCTAGAGTGATTCCGAGATATTTTGGGAAAGGATTGTACCTCGACGTTTGTCCATTGAGCAGAACTCTTGGTTTGTAGTTCGCAGCACGAACAGGAGAGATGAGGAGGGTTCTTCTATACCTGGTAGGACAGGTATCTATCAGGGCGGATTACATGGTTGGGTAAAGGAAGCTGATTAAAATTTCGTTGGGAGAAGACGTGTGCGGCGAATATGGTGGTAAAGATGCTGCATAGTACCACGATCAATAAGCAGAGGAGGGGGGGGGGGAGGGAAACTAGTGGGAGGGTAGTGTCATGTTTACAGGTAACGTACGATATTCAGAGGTATTCAAGATGGGAGAGTAGGCAGGGAAATTTTAAAAGTTGGAAGGCGATGCGGGTGGAGGAGGTTATGTGGTTTCGAAAGGCTAGGTGGAGTGCATGGTGTTCGAAGACCTGTTGAGCGTAATAAAAGGAGGGAGGAACGGAAGTCCATGTACAGCAGAGGATGGGCCGGATCAGGGCTTTGTACATACGGAAGACTGTGAAAGGATGCAATCCTCAAGTTCGGCCGGTGAGTACTTTTAGTAATTTTAGTATATTGTGGGCTTTCTGTCGAATGGTTAGTGGATTGTGTTTCCCTGTTTATCGGTGATTAAGCATGTTAGTATTTTAGATAACTATTATATAAATGTGCGAACATCCTAATACAACTTAACGCTATCGGTAAAGTTCCCCGCGGGAACTGATGCTTGCTTAATTCGGCAAACGAACACAGGTACTTATGTCGACTTCGTGCATGACCTAGAACAAGTTATGGAATGAGAACAAAGCAGTGAATGTTATTTCGACCACTGTCAGGTTACGCATGCATTAGCTATACTGGCTCTGAGTCCTGGAATGGAGGGCAGCGCTATCTGGTAGCAGAAAACAGAACCTTGATGCGATGCTACCTGCAGGAGAGAGTCGCAACTGCTTCAAGTGCACCCAGCGGCCAGCTTTCCAATGGAGAAATAATATACTGAGAAAATGCAGTCCAACTCGTTCAACCACTTGTTCTACGTTATTTCTCACTTCGCGTCTGCCAATGATATCGTACTACATCGTACCAGGATGCCACTCAAATAATGTCTATCCCATGAACTGCCAACACCAATCGTAATATGACATTTCCTGTGTTTAGCTAGCTGAAAGGGCAAGTTCCGAAAGCTAACAAATTTTTAAAAAATGATCGAATAATAGAAGGGTAGGAAAGTCCACACTACTACCGGCATCTGGACAGAAAACTGCATCTTGCACGTACAAGAATCAGCAATGATCAGCTGAAAACTTGAACTAAAGTTACATCTGACAGGTACAAATCAACTACCGCAAGTTAAGGATTTTTCGTATTTTTGATATGAGTAATAAAGTCCACGACAGTCTGTACTGGAGTGTTAAGCACGATCCACCAAATGGAGGAACACAGAGCTGCTGGCTTAGATACCCGCACTGAACAAATACCGGATTTCGGACCTGCAGCCGTAAAATGCATAGTACAGTTAATGAATAGTTGTATCCCTACCACGCACATTCTGAAACTCTGAAGGTGATAGCCCTGCTAAAACCAGGGAAAGAACCGACAAATTCACAAAACTTCAGGCCTGTGTCACTTCAGTGTCATCTCTACAAGGCACTTGAAAGAATGGTTCTTGACAGAATGTTTGGCACAATAGAAACCAAAATCATACCAGTAAAAGTAGGATTTATGCCTGTTAAATTATGTTGTAGCCGAATACTCAGTCTCACCCAACACAAAGACGACGGCTTCGAGCAGAAGCACATAACTAGAGTCACTTTTATAGATCTCTCGGCTGCCTGTGATACTGTCAGTCACACGCGGCTGCTCGTTAAATTTCAGAACATTACTAAGGACTTCCGAATGACAAAATTAGTGGCACATCTCGTTCAAAATACATGATTTTATATGACACTACAGAGGAGCAATAACCGCTAGAGAAGGCAAAAAAATGGCCTACACCAAGGCAGTGTCCTGTCACATATTTTATATCAAATCTATACAAACGACCAGCATATAAACGCTGAGACGAGACAGTTTTTGCTGCGAGGACAGCTGAGAGGCGTGCAGGAAAAGTCGGTGTGGTTCTGGAAGGGATCGACAGGAATGTGGAGTCATGCTGACTCCACTGCCGTGGCCAGCTGGGCTAGGTTTCTCGGTCGAGGATCCACGGAGCATACAGCCCTATCGAGGTGGTCCCTCAGATTCTCGATCTGGTTTAAATGCGGAGAGTTTGGTGGCCAGAAGAGTATGGTAGCAATGTCCTGCCGACAGATGCCATACTACCGAGGAAAGACACTGCACGACGGGTACATGGCCACCAAGGATAAATGAATACTTATGTCGATCGTCTGTGCCTTCCAGAATGATGAGACGACACTAAAACATTCCACAGACCGTAACGCTCGCTCCTCAGCCCTGGAGCCTTCCGGCGGTTGTTGCAGTGTGTTTGCTTTCAGAAGTTTCACGCCGTACACGTGAACAACCATGTGTCCTATGGAGCATAAAACGTGATTCATCTGAAAAGGCCACCTGTCGCTACTCAGTGGACGTCCAGTTGCGTTATTGCGTGCAAATTCCAGACTTCGTCGCTGATGAACAGCAGTCAGCACGGGTGCAGGAACCACGCACCTGCTGAGGGGGCCCATACTCAGCACCGTTCGCTGAACGGTCGTTGAGGGAGCACTGTTGGTAGCCCCTTCATTTGGGCGGTCCGTGTTCGCTTTACGACCGTGACTGCATTGTTTACGGCATTCCCCCCCCCCCTCCCCCTTCCACCCCGTTTTATTTGCCCACCACTGCTAGTGCTGCCACTTACCGTCTGTGAGTGGTTATTTCTCGTTGACGTCGAACATAGGCGGTAGTCACATTAATGAGTGTGTATCGTGGGTACGCCGAAAATACTGCCGTGGCTGCACAAGGGAAATCGTTGGAGGAAGTGGATGGGAAACTGATGCGGACTCTCGAAGACTTAGCTCCCTACTACTACTACTACTACTACTACTACGTGATCAGGCCCAGTGGACCGCACGCATCTACAAGTTTCCTCCTCCACTGTATTCTGTCCATTGCTGCTATCCGCCATTCGTCCACATCTATTGACACTTGGTTTAAATCTTCATGGAGTCCATCCCTCCAACGCTTCTTGGGTCTCCCTGGCGGTCTCTTTCCTGTAGGTGTGATATCCAGGAGCTTCCGAAGCCATCTGTGATCCTCCATCCCTACTACAGAGAACATTTCCTCGAGCTAAATCCCTGTAAAACTCAGGTGTGTACCTTCCGCCTTAGAAATAAAGACGCATAGGGGCAACCGAAAGTGATATTTCATGGTCAGGAGTTGAACCATAGATGACACGCCTAAAACTATTAGGGTACCGACTTGACAAGACTCTTGTCATTTCGGAACCACTGTCACGGTGCGATGAATAATACCAGCACGAAATGGTGTGCTCAACCTCAAATTCTGAGAACATCAGCTCTCGCAGTATGTTCCTCTGCAGCAGACTATGCAGCACCTGTCTGTTACAACTCTGCACACGCAAATTGTCAGCGTGGCAATCAATGAGACAGTGTGCATAGTGTCTGGCGGGCTTAAACCAATGTCAGTTCAACAAATTGACGCAACTGTCGGCGTAGCTCCACCCACAATCAGAAGGCAAGTTGCAGCTGAGTCCGAAAGAGGAAACAGTCTTGTAGTGTCCTGCAGTCGGCAGGAATGAACTAACAGTCATGTTTGAATACACTTTATTATAATTAAAAAAGCGCCTTCTTAGCATGCATTAATTTTCAAACGCAAGAACAACGAGAAAACGCCACAATTCTTGTGGTGGCAAAACCATATTAGAATACAAGACAATGAAAGAAAATAATAACCAAAACTCTACCCTACCAATTACTACTGAATGCGATGGAGAGTTTATACTATGCTTGAGAGAGGCTGTTCTATCGGTGGGTAAACACTGCCAGTCTGACTCTCCGAGCGTGCTTTTAGCCGAGTCGGCGGAGTGCTACATGAGTCACATGAGTTCCCATTGGTGGAACACTGTCACATGTCTTCTTCTGGCGAAGTAGTTCCGTGTTTATTTGGAAAACCTGTTATTGTTTACAACCACTGGCGATGTTTCGATCTGAGATGTTGAAGGGCGGTCTGCAGCCCATCTTGCTTGTCTGTTTTGCGGGCCCTCTAACTGATAAGGGGCCGCTGCAATAAGTCAGATGATGACAGGCACCCGTTACACGGCTATTAAATACAGCAAAAGCCCACTGAAGTCCCTGCGAAGTTTTAGGTGAATGAAGAATACATTTGAAATGCGGCGAGAAAATTTATGGCAAAACAGTATTAATCACATGCTAATAAAGTACAAAAAACAACTGGCTACTGGGAACCATCTACCGCTTCAGATGTGGAAGCCACACAACCGCTTAAGTATTGGTGTCACACGGTGCAGTATCAACATGAGAAAATAGGGGCATAAAAAGAGCGACTTCTGTGAGTGTGGTGCAATACAAGATCGTCGCCGGCAGGAGTGGCCGAGCGGTTCTAGGCGCTACAGTCTGGAACCGCGCGACCGCTACGGTGGCGGGTTCGAATCCTGCCTCGGGCATGGATGTGTGTGATGTCCTTAGGTTAGTTAGGTTTAAGTAGTTCTAAGTTCTAGGGGACTGATGACCTCAGAAGTTAAGTCCCATAGTGCTCACAGCCAGCCACAAGATCGTCAACATCTAATGATAGGCCCAAAAATAGGCAAAATTTGCAGAGTGGCGGATCTTATGATAGCAAATGACAAAGCCATCCATATGCCTGATTACTGGAAATACCTTATCTTACAGACTATAAGACACATTTTTAAGCAATTTCTTTAAAAAAGTAAGATTTTTACCATTTTTATTATTAAATTGCAAAGCCAGACTGAAAAAAATTCTTATATTATAAAACCGAACTGGCCTTTAAAATCCCTGACAGTCGTCATCTTCTAATTTTGGCCATTTTGCATTCATTCCTCTATTTGCACATTTGGTCTTCCACATTTTTTCTTCTTTACCAGCCCGCCAATCGTAAATGGTTTTTTTGTGTTGGTTGAGAGCCGAAATGCAGCTCAGCTGTTCTGTTTCCATTTCCTCCTGCACATGCTACTACTTCAATTTATAGCCTGCATCATATGAATACTTTGATTATTTTTCCATTATGAAACTAGATACCAACAAAAATATTGTACTGTTATCAGTAATATAAATCACTCTCAGTTCTAGTCCATTGCCACCGTAGACTACAATGAAGCATCATAGGCTAGACAGTGTTCTGGGTTTGTTATGGTGGGGCGGGAGGAAGATAGTGTTAGCAAGCTTGCGAATCCCCGCAACTCAAGTTCGTCGCATCGGTACACTTCTGCTGCCAGTTGAATCCAATGTTACCAGATTGAAATAGGTTTCCCGCGGTATCGAATGTATGGCCATTTTTAAAACTGGCGGGAATTTTAAATCAAACACTGGACATATCTTTTTATACTAATTTCGAATGTAAGACGCACCTGAACTTTGGAGGCAATTTCGAAGAAAAAAGTGCATCTTGTAGTCCGTAAAATACGGTATGTAGTATGGTTGGTGATCCGGACAAGTAAAGTAAGGAAGTAGTAGATGCGGCACAGAAACGGGCGATTGTAAAACTTCTACCAGCGACACAAATTTATTCACAGCAATATAAAATAAATACAACATGAATTAACAATGCTTCCATTTTAAATTGCCCAACACTTGAAAATAAAATCACATAAATGGCCACCATATTCCTTCACATAGATTTAAAGCCTTTTGTGGAAGCTTCTTATCATATCTTGCAGGACTGGCTTTGGAATTCGAATAAATTTCTCCTTAATTTCATTCTTCAGTTCCGAGATGGTATGTGGTGGATCACACTGTAAGATCTGAGATTTCAAATGACCCCAAAAGAAGAAATCACACGCTGAAAGGTCAGGGGATCTAGAAGGTCAGGAGATGTCGCCGTTCTTGGAGATGAGATGACCAGGAAAGGTATTCTGCAGAGCATTAATGGAAAGCCGCGAGGAATGGGATGTGGCCCCATCTTATTGGAAGAATGTGAAGTTACAGGAAGATCAGCACTTGAAAATAGAATAACATTCTGTGTTCAGCATTGGCGCGCTCATCTTCAAAAGAAATAAGGTCCTATGATCAAAAGATATGTCCCCACACGCTACCACTTTCCAGCAGTGAACTGGCATTTCAGGGAGCATTTCAGGATTTTTCACGTGACCAGTATCTAAAGTTTTGCTTGTTAACAAACCCTGATACATAACAACTGGCCTCATCGCTCATGATCAAACTGCCGCGTAGGCCTGGGCTGTTGTTCACGAGTTCGATCAATTCCCGGCAAATGCGAAGGCTCTTACAGAGGCCGACCGCATTCAGTTTTTGCACTATCTGAATTCTGTACGGGTGGTACTGCAGTTCCTTGTGTAATATTCGCCATACACTGCGATCCGATATGTCAAATTGCAGCGCATGCATGCGTGCAGAATGTCTCGCACTTCGACTGATGGCTTCTTCCACTCTTACAACATTCTCTGGTGTGCACGCGCGTCTGCATCCCCCCCCCCCCTCCCACAGTATCATCCGTGTTCTCAAAGTTATGTACCCACACTAGGGTGTCCATTCGTCCCGTTTTTCCTGGGACAGTCCCGTTTTTTACCAAAATGTCTCGCTGTCCCGAAAGTTTTTTTGGGGACGCTCAAACGCCCGGTTTCTTTTTATGATTCCGCTTGGCTACAGTATTTTACGCTACTGGTTGTTTGACTTGCTATTAACTGCGCAGTCATTTACGCAAGAAAGCGTGTGATGACTTTCAGCATACCCCAAACATGTACCGAACTGTCAAAAATAGCAAGTAATTTTAAACGCACTATAGGTTACGAATAACAACGAAGATTCTTCTCTTCTAAATCGATCCACTGAATCCGTCCTTTCGGTCCAGGATACTTTACACCACTGATACTTGCTCTCTGGCTTTCGTCACCACACTGTTAATGTTTTGCACTGTGCAATCACTGTTTCATTATGCCAAAACGAAAGTGTAATTTTAACAGCAATATAAAAAGCGAGTTTCCTTTTATCACTGGTAGTGGAGAAACTGTAGAATGTACGTTGTACAGATCAAAATTTGCTATTGGTCATGGTGGAAGGTCTGACATTGTGAATCACATTAAGACGAAGAAACATCGCATGAGTGATCAAACGAAAAGAGCAAATAAATGCGTGAGTGACTACTATGTAAACTTAAAATCAGTAACAGAAATGGATAGGCAGTTGGCAGCACAAGAAGCTACATTTGCATACCACAGTGCAATGCATAACCATAGATTTAAGTAAATGGACTGTACTACAGCAGTTGTTAAAAAACTTTTCAATCCTAAATTCACATGTGGACACACAAAATGTAATGCAATCATTTCAAATGTTATTGCACCGTATGCAGCTCAGCGGGTTTTAAATGAACTGAAACGTCCTCGATTCATTTCTGAAATGATTGATACATCGAATCATCTGGATTTGAAGTTGGTTCCTCTCCTTATCAGGTATTTTCACCCTGAAAATGGCATCACGGTGAAAGTGCTCGAACTGGTTAATTTAGCTGGAGAAACTTCAGATTTACTTCAGAATTATGTTCAAATGGCTCTGAACACTATGGGACTTAACAGCTGTGGTCATCAGTCCCCTAGAACTTAGAACTACTTAAACCTAACTAACCTAAGGACATCACACACATCCATGCCCGAGGCAGGATTCGAACCTGCGACCGTAGCAATCGCGCGGTTCCGGACTGCGCGCCTAGAACCGCGAGACCACCCAGAATTATGTGCTGGAGGTTTTAAAGAAATATGATCTTGAGGGAAAGGTGATTGCAGTTTCTGCAGACAACACTAACACCAATTTTGGTGGCAAGTAGAGGAAAGGAAAAAACAATTTGTTCTATAAACTGCAACAGAACACAGTGAATAATATAGTAGGTGTTGGCTGTCCAGCACATGTGGTGCACAATTCCTTACAAACTGGCTCAGATTGCCTACCCATCGACTGCCAATTAATTGTAAACAAAATCAACCAGCATTTCCATATATATACAGTAAGGGTTGAATCTCTGAAGTCATTCTGTAAGTTTACGGAAACTGGATACAAAACTGTACTGGGGCACAGCAAGACAAGGTGGCTATCTTTGCTACCAGCATTGGAAAGAATTGTAGAGGTATTTCCTGCTTTGAAATCATATTTCATTTCCCTTGATAAGTGTCCTGTTATCCTTAAACAATTCTCTGATAACCCTGTGTCTATTGTTCTTCTCCACAACAATTAAATGTATTGAGAAACAAGAAATCACAATAGTGGAAGTTTATCAAGAAATAAACAAATTCTTGGGAAAATTACAATGTAGAAAATCTGAAAGATTTCTCACATCCTTTGTACATGAGACTCTAAGAAAGCTGGAAGAAAAGGGTTAAATTACTGTACAACAATTTCATATTTATGCTGACATCTTCTATGACTCTTGCATTGAGTATATTAAAGATTGGTGTTTACCATTTCTCACACCTTTTAAGGCATTTGACTGGGTTAATACTGAAAAGGAGCAGCTACAGTGGAAGGATATTCAGGGCTGTTGTGTTTTTGTTAAAAGTATTGTACCAAATTTTCCTGTTGATGAAGACGAACTGTTCGATGAATTTTCATGTGCACAGAACTTCATAAAATGTGAAGAAGGGGACAAAGCAAGTGTTAGTGCAACGTGGTGTAAAATATTTGCTTATTTCAAAAGTAAAAACAATAACATGAAAAACATGATTCATTTGGTGGAGTTTTGTCTGGCAATTCCTGGGTCAAATGCTGCTGTGGAACGTGTGTTTTCGTTAGTGAACTCTTTGTGGTCAGATGAAAAAACGAGAATGAAAGTTGAAACAGTGAGGACTTTGCTCATTGTCAATCCACACTTTAATGGTGTATCGTGTATTTACTTTTATGATACAATTTCAAACGAAAATGCACTTCTTGATAAAGTACATAAAAGTGAAAAGTACGGTGATAGTGTGGCAGAATAATTGTAAAAAGTGGTTTGGGGTCATCTGAGTGCACGTTGTAAAGGTAAACTTGGACGTGTATTAAATTTAGTCAATACAATATTTATGTCCCGTTTTTTTCTTCTTTGTCCCCGGTTTTTCTCTAATTTATTTTAAATGTCCCCTTTTTCAATGAAAATGAAATGGACACCCTAAGCCACACTGCGATAGCACGTGCCGACGGGACTGAGCCATGACGTGCGAGCTTGTAATGAGCACGAAATACACGCCGCGCGCCGTGCAGCTGACGTTGTTTTGTAAGACACCTTCATGGCAACAGCGCGTCGTCTCGACTGAACATCGGTATCAACGTGAAAGGCAAAGGCTTGTTGTTCAAATAGCAACATTCCAGTATTCTGATTCCTGATGTAATGTGCTGTTTCCAGGGCTACCAAATCGGCCATTTCACTGCCGCATCTGTTATTATTATTTGCCCAAAATACGAGGGTCACTCCAAAAGAAATACACACTATCTTTTTAAAAATCCATCTTTTATTCTACATGTTTGAAAGTTTTGCAGTGTGAAGATAGATCCTTTAGGAACAATATTTTCATTTCTCCACATAAATCCATCCCTCTCAACTGCCTTACGCCATCTTGGAACCAGCGCCTGTGTACCCGCTCTGTAAAATTCTGGACCAACCTGTTGGAGCCACTGTTTGGCAGCGTGCACAAGGGAGTCATCATCTTCAAACCTTGTTCCACGAAGAGAGTCTTTCAGTTTCCCAAAGAGATGATAGTCACATGGAGCCAGGTCAGGACTGTAAGGCGGGTGTTTCAGTGTTGTCCATCCGAGTTCTGTGATCGCTTCAATGGTTTTTTGATTGACATGTGGCCGTGCATTGTCGTGCAACAGCAAAACATCCTGCTTTTGCCGATGTGGTCGAACACGACTCAGTCGAGCTTGAAGTTTCTTCATTGTCGTCACATATGCATCAGCATTTATGGTGCTTCCACTTGGCATGATGTCCACAAGCAAGAGTCCTTCGGAATCGAAAAACACCGTAGCCATAACTTTTCCAGCAGAAGGTGTGGTTTTGAATTTTTTTTTCTTGGGTGAATTTGCATGATGCCACTCCACTGATTGCCTCTTCGTCTCTGGTGAAAAATGATGGAGCCATGTTTCATCACCTGTCACAATTTTTCCAAGAAATTCATCTCCACCATTCTAGTACTGTTCCAAAAATTCGCTGCACACCGTTTTCTTGTTTCTTTGTGAGCCACTGTCAACATCCTGGGAACCCACCTGGCACAAACCTTTTTTAACGCCAACACTTTCAGTATTCTGCAAACACTTCCTTCCCCTATCCCAACGTAACGTCACAATTTGTTCACTGTGATGCGTCTGTCAGCAGTCACCAATTCGTTAACTCTCTGCACATTGTCTGGAGTGTGTGCAGTACGAGGCCTTTATACATTATATTTCACATGCTGCTGCTTAGTTACTTCGTTACATGTTCCATAGGTCATTTGCATGATATCTTTTAATGACATGTTATGAGTCAGTTCACAGAATATGTAATTAAATATGGCTACATGATGATGATGAAGGGGATGTTTACGTAACAGAAAACAATATTTACCTTTAAATAATTTACAGGAATGCAACAAAGTGACATCTTCGACAATTGTCATTAGTTCCACAGGTGCACACCCCGCCATTTTCAAGGCACAAATGCAACGAGAAAGTGCTGTATAAGATGAAATAGTCAGAAGTTATCGATAGTGAAAATTACAAAACAACTGGTGAGATAGCATTAACTCTCTTCCTCTGTTGTTTGACCACGGACACAGCAAGAGTCCACACAGAATTTTTCCTTAATAGTAGTATCCCAACGCCTTGAAGTACATGCTAGAAATTTCGTGTTGTTATATTATGTCGATTGGAGGGATTGCGTCAGAAGGACTCTGATATTTTAGTGATGTGGTCTCTCTTTCCACTTGTGTACCTCTATCAGATTCGTAATAGTTAATTGAGGTTATCTTTGATGCTGGATTAACGAACCTATTTTGACATGTGTTGACTTCCGCTTCTTTTTATTGTATGACAAGTACTACGAACAGAAAGACAGAATTGAGATGGGGAGTCCGTTGTCATCTACACTCCTGGAAATGGAAAAAAGAACACATTGGCACCGGTGTGTCAGACCCACCATACTTGCTCCGGACACTGCGAGAGGGCTGTACAAGCAATGATCACACGCACGGCACAGCGGACACACCAGGAACCGCGGTGTTGGCCGTCGAATGGCGCTAGCTGCGCAGCATTTGTGCACCGCCGCCGTCAGTGTCAGCCAGTTTTCCGTGGCATACGGAGCTCCATCGCAGTCTTTAACACTGGTAGCATGCCGCGACAGCGTGGACGTGAACCGTATGTGCAGTTGACGGACTTCGAGCGAGGGCGTATAGTGGGCATGCGGGAGGCCGGGTGGACGTACCGCCGAATTGCTCAACACGTGGGGCGTGAGGTCTCCACAGTACATCGATGTTGTCGCCAGTGGTCGGCGGAAGGTGCACGTGCCCGTCGACCTGGGACCGGACCGCAGCGACGCACGGATGCACGCCAAGACCGTAGGATCCTACGCAGTGCCGTAGGGGACCGCACCGCCACTTCCCAGCAAATTAGGGACACTGTTGCTCCTGGGGTATCGGCGAGGACCATTCGCAACCGTCTCCATGAAGCTGGGCTACGGTCCCGCACACCGTTAGGCCGTCTTCCGCTCACGCCCCAACATCGTGCAGCCCGCCTCCAGTGGTGTCGCGACAGGCGTGAATGGAGGGACGAATGGAGACGTGTCGTCTTCAGCGATGAGAGTCGCTTCTGCCTTGGTGCCAATGATGGTCGTATGCGTGTTTGGCGCCGTGCAGGTGAGCGCCACAATCAGGACTGCATACGACCGAGGCACACAGGGCCAACACCCGGCATCATGGTGTGGGGAGCGATCTCCTACACTGGCCGTACACCACTGGTGATCGTCGAGGGGACACTGAATAGTGCACGGTACATCCAAACCGTCATCGAACCCATCGTTCTACCATTCCTAGACCGCCAAGGGAACTTGCTGTTCCAACAGGACAATGCACGTCCGCATGTATCCCGTGCCACCCAACGTGCTCTAGAAGGTGTAAGTCAACTACCCTGGCCAGCAAGATCTCCGGATCTGTCCCCAATTGAGCATGTTTGGGACTGGATGAAGCGTCGTCTCACGCGGTCTGCACGTCCAGCACGAACGCTGGTCCAACTGAGGCGCCAGGTGGAAATGGCATGGCAAGCCGTTCCACAGGACTACATCCAGCATCTCTACGATCGTCTCCATGGGAGAATAGCAGCCTGCATTGCTGCGAAAGGTGGATATACACTGTACTAGTGCCGACATTGTGCATGCTCTGTTGCCTGTGTCTATGTGCCTGTGGTTCTGTCAGTGTGATCATGTGATGTATCTGACCCCAGGAATGTGTCAATAAAGTTTCCCCTTCCTGGGACAATGAATTCACGGTGTTCTTATTTCAATTTCCAGGAGTGTATATTGCCTATTAGTATATGGAATAATCTGAGGAACATGCCTTGGAGTCGGCGGCATTAAAACCTGCGTGTTTTTTTCACATGTACAGACGATACTTTTGTTGTTTGGTCACACAGAAGTGAGAATTAACAGCTTTTTAGGACATTTGAATTCAGATGTCCTAAGAAGCCGTTTAATTCTCACTTCCATGAGACCAAAACCACCAGAACATTGACCTTACGTTGGAGATAGAAAAAGATGGTTGCTTCTCCTACGCTGATTTGTTGGTCAGGAGGAAGGTTGATGATAATGTTGGTATATGCTGTTTACAGGAAGCTAACTGACTCTGGTTTGTGTTAACGTTTCGTTATTTGCTTTCTTTCCTCAGGTTGCAATTTTAATGGCCAGCATTGTTCCATCAGCGCATATTTAAAAAAAAATGTGACGGGCTAAATATGTTTTCCACTCATCTCGTAAAAGGACGCTATCGAGTTTTTTTTCCATGGCCATTGGATTTTCATCATCTATATTTAAAGAGTTTTCCTGGCAGTATCGCTTGATTTTTGTGCAGTACTGTCCTTCCGCAGTGTTCTTGGACTCCAAACATTCTTTCAAGCGGTGACCGCGGCGATATTGTAGTTTATCTGTGACCTGGGCAGCTCGTACAGGGTCGCTAGATCGCTTCGTTTGCATCATCGAGAATCGTGCAATTAGGTCACATACACACAACACTCACGGGCTGTTTTCGAAACCAATCGTATATTTGCATGGCGAATAGCTATTAGCTGGTTACTGACGCGATTTAATCAAATGGTTCAAATGGCTCTAAGCACTATGGGACTTAACATCTGAGGTCATCAGTCCCCTAGACTTAGAACTACTTAAACCTAACTAACCTAAGGACATCACACACATCCATGCCCGAGGCAGGATTCGAACCTGCAACCGTAGCAGCAGCGCGGATCCGGACTGAAGCGCCTAGAACCGCTAGGCCACGGCGGCCGGCGCGATTTAATCAGACGTGCATATTACTCTGTAGCTCATCTCAAAGATTTTGAATAGGGTTCAGTTTCTGGTATTACTTTCTTAGTATTTTAAACTTTTACAATGCGTCAGCTATAAATTGTTTGAAATAATATAACAGTTTCCATGACGTTAACTTATCGAATACATAGAGAACGATACAACCAATTTAGGCGACAAGATAACATAAGTTATAAATGCAGGAATATGAATAAGATCGGGACGACTGGTCGATGAGAAACACCCGATTTTCGTCAAAATGCGACTCAATTATATACGCTCTGTGGGCTTGAACATAATAGTGCTAGGTGAGAAAAGATCCAGATCCAATCTGTCGCTACAGATAAATGAATGCGGAGTTTTTATATTCAGGCTGTTGGATATCTAAATTTTCCTTCGTTAATTAAATAAATAACAACCTGACGGAAAAAGTGCCGCATTCCTTTAATACGTACATGCCTGTGGTACCCTCAATGAAGAAGATGTCATTGTGATGTCTGAAGCTTGCTATTTCTCAAGATGTTTCACACCTGCGTTTATTTTTCCATCGTCCGTAACGAACGGTTGGAAAACAACAATCCAATACCTTCACTACGTCTCCATCGATTTCTTCTTCCTTTTTATTCAGTAACATATGAGAAGGAGCTCATACAGCTGCTATATTTACTTCATCAGTTGGCTTATTGTTGAACTACATGTCATTAAATTACACAGTGCGACAATGAAATTTGGCGCAGAGCAATAATGGTTCTTAACGTAGTTCAGTGCCCTGATGACAATGGTGAAAACCATTGTTCGCTATAACCTAAACTTTTTTCTGGAAACGCAATGTTATCCGCGCTCGGCTGCGTTATTTATGGTTCAAATGGCTCTGAGCACTATGGGACTTATCTTCTGAGGTCATCAGTTCCCTAGAACTTAGAACTACTTAAACCTAACTAAGCTAAGGACATCACACACATCCATGCCCGAGGCAGGTTTCGAACCTGCGACCGTAGCGGTTGCGCGGTTCCAGTCTGTAGCGCCTAGAAACGGCGTTATTTATGGTGACGCGGTGCTTATCACCTTTGTTATTTTAGGAATATTATTGCGTATTGGTGCGAGTAGAGAGGAGAGGGGCAGATAGCCACTTGGGTAGGTAGTAAAGAGAAGTTGCGGTTGAATCTGTCAATCGACCGTCGACAGCCTCATTATGAGATCACGTCTTATCGATTCTTGACGTGTGTACACCCGTTGTTGTTGTTGTGGTCTTCAGTCCTGAGACTGGTTTGATGCAGCTCTCCATGCTACCCTATCCTCTGCAAGCTTCTTCATCTCCCAGTACTTACTGCAACCCACATCCTTCTGAATCTGCTTAGTGTATTCATCACTATGATTTTTACCCTCCACGCTGCCCTCCAGTGCTAAATTTGTGATCCCTTGATGCCTCAGAACATGTCCTACTAACCCGTCAATTCTTTTTGTCAAGTAGTGCCACATACGAGGGCCGTTCAGAAAGTAACCTCCGGTTGATTTAAAAAAATACACCAAGTTAAATAAAAATATTTTAATATATACATCTTACAACTACATCTTTGCACTATTTTTCTACATAGTCTCCATAGCGATTGAGGCACTTATCGTATCTCTTCACAAGCTTTGAAATTCCTTCTGCATAAAAATCACCCGCTTGTGCCTGGAGCCAGCCTGTGACCGCATCTTTGAGCTCTTCGTCGTCATCAAACCGCTGTGACCCGAGCCATTTCTTCAAATGCATGAAGAGGTGATAATCACTTGGCGCCAGGTCTGGGCTGTAAGGTGGATGGTTGATAACGTCCCACTTGAAGGACTCAAGAAGGGCCGTTGTTCTGCGAGCAGAGTCAGGACGGGCGTTATCGTGCCAAAAAACGATACCGGAAGTCAGCATACCACGGCGTTTGTTCTGTATAGCCCGTCGTAACTTTTTTATTGTTTCACAGTACACGTCTTGATTAATGGTCGTACCACGTTCCATGAATTCAACCAACAACACCCCTTTGGCATCCCAAAACACCGTTGCCATCAGTTTTCTGGCAGAAAAATCTTGCGAGGCTTTTCTTGGTTTGGTAGGCGAATTTGAATGTGCCCACATCTTTGATTGTTCTTTTGTCTCAGGGTTCACGTACTTAATCCAGGTTTCGTCACCGGTCACGATTCTGTTTAACAATGGTTCTCCTTCGTCCTCATAACGTGACAGAAAGTCTAATGCAGAGGCCATTCTTTGAGTTTTGTGGTGGTCGGTAAGAATTTTGGGCACCCATCGTGCACAGAACTTACGGTAACCCAATCTTGCTGTCACTATCTCGTACAAGAGAGTCTTAGAAATCTGTGGAAAACCAGTAGACAACTCCGACATTGAGAAACGTCGATTTTCACGAACTTTTGCATCAACTGTCTGAACGAGTTCGTCAGTCACCAATGATGGTCTACCACTCCTCTCTTCATCATGAACGTTTTCTCGTCCACTTTTAAATAAACGTACCCATTCACGGACAACTCCTTCACTCATAACTCTTGGTCCGTACACGGCACAAAGCTCACGATGAATAGCTGCTGCAGAATATCCTTTGGCTGTAAAAACCCTTATGACAGCACGCAATTCACATTTGGCGGGGTTTTCTATTGCAGCACACATTTCAAACTGCCACAAAAACTAAACTAGCGCAGGTACGACGTTCACTCGACCACGGCTTGATGCCGACTGACCTGTTGAGTGCGTGAACGCACAGATGGCGTCGCTACTCCCCCCACAACCCGCACTGTGACCAATCGGAGGTTACTTTCTGAACCGCCCTCGTACTCCTCTTCTCCCCAATTCTATTCAATACCTCCTCATTAGTTATGTGATCTACCCATCTAATCTTCAGCATTCTTCTGTAGCACCACATTTCGAAAGCTTCTATTCTCTTCTTGTCCAAACTATTTATCGTCCATATTTCACTTCCATACATAGCTACACTCCATACAAATACTTTCAGAAACGACTTCCTGACACTTAAATCTATACTCGATGTTAACAAATTTCTCTTCTTCAGAAACGCTTTCCTTGCCATTGCCAGTCTACATTTTATTTCTTCTCTACTTCGACTATCGTCAGTTATTTTGCTCCCCAAATAGCAAAACTCCTTCACTACTTTAAGTGTCTCATTTCCTAATCTAATTCCCTCAGCATCACCCGACTTAATTCGACTACATTCCATGATCCTCGTTTTGCTTTTGTTGATGTTCATCTTATATCCTCCTTTCAAGACACTGCCCATTCCGTTCAACTGCTCTTCCAAGTCCTTTGCTGTCTCTGATAGAATTACAATGTCATCGGCGAACCTCAAACTTTTTATTTCTTCTCCATGGATTTTAATACCTACTCCGAATTTTTCTTCTGTTTCCTTTACTGCTTGCTCAATATACAGATTGAATAACATCGGGGAGAGGTTACAATCCTGTCTCACTCCCTTCCCAACCACCGCTTCCCTTTCATGTCCCTCGACTCTTATGACTGCCGTCTGGTTTCTGTACAAATTGTAAATAGCCTTTCGCTCTATGTATTTTACCCTTGCCACCTTTAGAATTTGAAAGAGAGTATTCCAGTCAACATTGTCAAAAGCTAGAAATGTACGTTTGCCTTTCCTTAATCTTTCTTCTAAGATAAGTCGTAAGGTCAGTATTGCCTCACGTGTTCCAATATTTCTACGGAATCCAAACTGATCTTCCCCGAGGTCGGCTTCTACTAGTTTTTCCATTCGTCTGTAAAGAATTCGCGTTAGTATTTTGCAGCTGTGACTTATTAAACTGATAGTTCGGTAATTTTCACATCTGTCAACACCTGCTTTCTTTGGGATTGCAATTGTTATATTCTTCTTGAAGTCTGAGGGTATTTCGCTTGTCTCATACATCTTGCTCACCAGATGGTAGAGTTTTGTCAGGACTGACTCTCCCAAGGTCGTCAGTAGTTCTAATGGAATGTTTTCTACTCCCGGGGCCTTGTTTCGATTCAGGTCTTTCAGTGCTCTGTCAAACTCTTCACGCAGTATCGTATCTCCCATTTCATCTTCATCTACATCATCTTCCATGTCCATAATATTGTCCTCAAGTACATCGCCCTTGTATAGACCCTCTATATACTCCTTCCACCTTTCTGCTTTCCCTTCTTTGCTTAGAACTGGGTTTCCATCTGAGCTCTTGATATTCATACAAGTGGTTCTCCTTTCTCCAAAGGTCTCTTTAATTTTCCTGTAGGCAGTATCTATCTTACCCCTAGTGAGATAAGCCTCTACATTCTTACATTTGTCCTCTAGCCATCCCTGCTTAGCCATTTTGCACTTCCTGTCGATCTCATTTTTGAGACGTTTGTATTCCTTTTTGCCTGCTTCATTTACTGCATTTTTATATTTTCTCCTTTCATAAATTAAATTCAATATTTCTTCTGTTACCCAAGAAGTTCTACTAGCCCTCGTCTTTTTACCTACTTGACGCTCTGCTGCCTTCACTACTTCATCCCTCAGAGCTACCCATTCTTCTTCTACTGTATTTCTTTCCCCCATTCCTGTCAATTGTTCCCTTATGCTCTCCCTGAAACTCTGTACAACCTCTGGTTTAGTCAGTTTGTCCAGGTCCCATCTCCTTAAATTCCCACCTTTTTGCAGTTTCTTCAGTTTTAATCTACAGTTCATAACCAATAGATTGTGGTCAGAGTCCACATCTGCCCCTGGAAATGTCTTACAGTTTAAAAGCTGGTTCCTAAATCTCTGTCTTACCATTATATAATCTATCTGATACCTTCTAGTATCTCCAGGATTCTTCCATGTATACAACCTTCTTTCATGATTCTTGAACCAAGTGTTAGCTATGATTAAGTTATGCTCTGTGCAAAACTCTACCAGGCGGCTTCCTCTTTCATTTCTTAGCCCCAATCCATATTCACCTACTATGTTTCCTTCTCTCCATTTTCCTACTCTCGCATTCCAGTCACCCATGACTATTAAGTTTTCGTCTACCTTCACTACCTGAATAATTTCTTTTATCTCATCGTACATTTCTTCAATTTATTCATCATCTGCAGAGCTAGTTGGCATATAAACCTGTACTACTGTAGTAGGCGTGGGCTTCGTGTCTATCTTGGCCACAATAATGCGTTCACTATGCTGTTTGTAGTAGCTTACCCGCACTCCTATTTTTTTATTCATTATTAAACCTACTCCTGCATTACCCCTATTTGATTTTGTGGTTATAACCCTGTATTCACCAGACCAAAAGTCTTGTTCCTCCTGCCACCGAACTTCACTAATTCCCACTATATCTAACTTCAACCTATTCATTTCCCTTTTTAAATTTTCTAATCTACCTGCCCGGTTAAGGGCACGCTCCGATCCGTAGAACGCCAGTTTTCTTTTTCCTGATAACGACGTCCTCTTGAGTAGTCCCCGCCCGGAGATCCGAATGGGGGACTATTTTACCTCCGGAATATTTTATCCAGGAGGACGCCATCATCATTTATCCATACAGTAAAGCTGCATGCCCTCGGGGAAAATTACGACTGTAGTTTCCCCTTGCTTTCAGCCGTTCGCAGTAACAGCACAGCAAGGCCGTTTTGGTTAATGTTGCAAGGCCAGGTCAGTCAATCATCCAGACTGTTGCCCCTGCAACTACTGAAAAGGCTGCTGCCCCTCTTCAGGAACCACACGTTTGTCTGGCCTCTCAACAGATACCCCTCCGTTGTGGTTGCACCTATGGTACGGCCATCTGTATCCCTGAGGGACGCAAGTCTCCCCACCAACGGCAAGGTCCATGGTTCATGGGGAAGGGTACACCCGTTAAGAGGAAGAATATTATTTGTGCGTGTTCGCGTATTTCGTATACTCATTGATGTCTAGGAAGTGTGTCAATCCACTAGTCTTTTCTGTAATGTGTGTAGCAAGTTTACAACTAAGTCTCAAAGACATCCCACTTCATTAATCGTCAAAAAGGCATACGAATTGTACTGTATTTTGAATAAAATGTAAATGAGGGTAGGTATTGGTCACCACAAAACTATTTCTCACGTTGCTCTCGCTATTTAAGAGGTTGAGTACATGGAACACACCCATCTATGCCATTTGCCATACCACAGTTGTGGAGGGAACCTAGAAACCACATTACGGATAGCTAATATTGTTTAACGAAAGTAATAGGAATCTCAAGTAAATCAAAACAAACAGTTCCCTGTCCAAATTTGGAATCTGCGGTTCTCTTAGTTCCGCATTCTGATTCTCTCCCAGTTCCAAAACCATAAACGGAGTGGATACTGGAAGATGAAACAGACAATGGTAGCGACGAAACCAACAGATCATGGAGATACTGAGAACACGCCATCTGCAGCACGGCTACAATCACACCCACTGTCGCAAGTAGAACTGAACGATATTGTAAGAGATCTAAATTTTTCGAAGAGGCAAGCAGAATTACTTGGGTCTCGTCTTCAAGAAAAGAACCTGTTACAGTTGGGTCTCGTATTCAAGACAAGAACCTGTTACAGCCAGACCCTAGTATCACATTCCGTAGACGACACCTTGGTCTTTCCACTTTTTTCTCAACGACAGAGAGTTTGATATACTGACATGACCTAAATCAACTGCTTACAAAATTTAGGATTATTCACAACCCACAAGAATGGCGCCTAATTACAGATTCCTCAAAGGGTAGTCTCAAAGCTGTTCTCTTGCATAACGTAAACGAGAAACCTTCGATACCAGTGGCTCATTCCGTTCAGTTAAAGAAAACCTACGAGAACATGAGGCTTCTCCTGAACTACATTGGCTGCTCGAATCACAAATGAAAAAGCTTTGGTAATCTCAAGTTCTCTGACTACTCCTGGGAATGCGAACTGGTTATACAAAATATTGCTGTTTCTTGTGTCACTGGAGTAGTGGGGCAAGGAAACATTATTATGTAGTCAAAGAGTGTCTTTGACAGATATTTTCAATCCTTGTGAAAAACAAAATGTATCGCATGAAATCTTCAATGACAAAGACTGTGTGCTATCACCACCACTCCATATGAATTTCGTCTTTATGAAGAATTTTGTGAAAACACTGGACAAAGATGGTCAGAGCTTTCAGTTTTTACTAAGATTCTTGCGATTAGTACTGAAAAAATTAAAGAAGGAATTTTCATTGGGCCTCAGATCTGTGACCTGATGAAAGGTATTACCTTTGAACAGTCTGAAAATTACAGGGAACAGATGTTGGACTGTTACAGGGCTACAGCGTGCAACATGTGTCTGAAATAACATTTCCTTCATTCCCATTTGGATTTCTTCCCACCTAATCTTGCAGAAGTGAGTGAAAAACATAATGACCTATTTCACCAAGATATCGCTGTCATGGAAAGACGATATAAAAGGAAGATGGTCACCAAACCTTTCGGCGGATTACTGCTGGGCACTTTCACAGGAAGTTTCACCATCCACTCACAAACGGAAAGTTTCCAGAGAAAGTTTTTAACTTGTAAGTACGTTTCAAGTTTTATTCAGCTTTCTCGTATTATTTTCATTTTATTTTGTTTTGTCTTAGAAACAATTGCTTTTCAAATAATGGAAGCTCGAAGTAGGAATATCAACAATGTAGGAAAATATACGAGGGTTGCAACTTAAATAGTGGCAACTATTTATTCATAACCGATACAAAAGAGTTGCATGTTTGTACTTGAAACTTCCTGGCAGATTAAAACTGTGTGCCCGACCGAGACTCGAACTCGGGGCCTTTGCCTTTCGCGGGCACGTGCTCTACCAACTGAGCTACCGAAGCACGACTCACGCCCGGTACTAACAGCTTTACTTCTGCCAGTACCTCGTCTCCTACGCAGGAGAGCTTCTGTAAAGTTTGAAAGGTAGGAGACGAGGTACTGGCAGAAGTAAAGCTGTGAGTACCGGGCGTGAGTCGTGCTTCGGTAGCTCAGTTGGTAGAGCACTTGCCCGCGAAAGGCAAAGGCCCCGAGTTCGAGTCTCGTTCGGGCACACAGTTTTAATCTGCCAGGAAGTTTCATATCAGCGCACACTCCGCTGCAGAGTGAAAATCTCATTCTGGATGTTTGTACTTGTTACTGTCCTTCAAAGTAGTCACCAGCTTAGAGTAGAACCCGTTGCCAGCGATGTGGAAGGCGTAGTATACCGTTAGCAGAGCCTGTTCTGTTGATGGTGCGAATGGAGCGGTCTACTGCCTGTCGAATCTCTGGAACAGGTCTGAAGCGAATGCCACGAAGTGGTACTTTCATCTTCGGAATCAAATCAAAGCTACAAGAACCTAAGTCCGAGGAGTATGGTGGATGGTACAGTACTTTCCAGTCCCATCGACCGAACAGAGCAGCCACAGCTTGCGCTCTATGCCCCCGCGGATTGTCGTGCAAAATGATGGGTGGGTTGCGCAGAAAGTGTCGCCGCTTCTTTCGCAAAGCTAGTCGCCGGTGATGCTCCAAAATGCGTTAGGATAACACCATCACAGTCGTACACGAGAATCACTATAACTTTAGACAGCTCCATTCGCACCATCAACAGAACAGGCTCTGCTAACGGTATACTACGCCTTCCACATCGCTGGCAACGGGTTCTACACAACGCTGGTGACTACTTTGAAGGACAGTAACAGGTGCAAACATGTAACCCTACTGTAACGGTTGTGAATAAATAGTTGCCACTATTTAAGTTCCAACCCTCGTAGATTGCTACTTACTTTAAAGAAGAGACGTCAAGTTGCACGATTAATAGACACTTATATGTAGCTTCCGGCCACAGCCTTCGTCACTAAAGAGTGACACAAAAACACTATTTTCACACACACGACCGCCGACTCCGGCGTCTCGGGCCGAGATTTATAGTATATGCACAACTGACCTGAAAGCATTGACACTGTGCTTGTGTGTGTGTGTGTGTGTGTGTGTGTGTGTGTGTGTGTGTGTGTGTGTGCGGGCGTGTGTGTATGTGTGCGGGCGCGGGCGCGCGTCGCGCGTCTTTACTATTGAAGGCTGTGGCCGAAAGCTACATGCGAGTGTCTTTTAATCGTTCCTGTCCTCAACTTGACGTGTCTTCTTTACGGTAAGTAACAATCTATCTTTTCCTACATTGTTAAACAATTGTTTTTGTTACATGACCTGTACATTAATCAACTAAAGATTCCTAGTGTCTTGTTACTGAGTATTTCCAAGTTTCTCAAAAGGTGTATATGTGGCGGAACTTTTCCAGAAAAATTTGTACGTGGTGGAAGAGTTCTCTTTTCATTTTCACAAGCAGTGTATGTGATTTACTAAAGAAGACATTCTTACTTCTCTCGGCAAGACACAAAGTTCAGCTTTGTTGCACTATCTTATTACTGTAGAACCCATAGTAGCGGTACTTACTTGAGATCTCTTATTTCCGAAGCACCTACGGTAACAACTCTTCGCTTCCCACAGGCACACAGGCAATACCTGACGATTCGTCCTACTATGGTCGCCACAAGCGAACTGCTTTCTACTCTGCTGTATTCCCTCACTCGTATTACAATAATTTATTAGTCGACCAAAATATTTTGCACCTGGTAGAGAGGACGCTTACGTCGGGACGCGCGGTTTGAGGCGCCATGTAACGGAATGCGCGGCTCCTCCCGCCGGAGGTTCGAGTCCTCCCTCGGGCATGGGTGTGTGTGTGTTGTTCATAGCATAAGTAGTGTGTAAGTTTAGGGACTGATGACCTCTGCAGTTTGGTCCCTTAAGAATACATACAAATTTGAATTTGAATTTGCTTACGTCGGCTTATTGTGAGTCGACACATAATCAGGGTTTGTAGTATGTGCACAACTGAGCTGAAAGCATTGACATTGTGATGCATTTTTCTTAGTCACCACTGTACTTGTTTACGTGTTTCCCAAAACGGCCAAGTGCAATAATATCATGGTTGTGTAGTACACTGACGGGACTTCCAGTTACTTGTACTGTTGATGTTTCAGCCTTCAGTCGGAAGACTAGTTTGATGCAGCTCTCCACGCTAGTGAGCACTTTTAAAGCATCTTCGTCCCTTAATACTTGCACCAACCTACATTCGCTCGAATCTGTTCACTCGACAGTGTTTATCCTCATGACTTCGCTCCATTACCAAATTAAATATTTTTGCGGCTTCAGGCTGTGCCTTTTCAGCCTTTCCCTTCTGTTACTCTACGTCTACTATAAACCTCATTTCTCTTCGATTCGATTCACTATCTCTTTATGATTTAACTTCGTTTCTTATTAACTTGATATCTACATTCACAACTACATGACTAATCTGCAATTCACACTTCAGTGCTTGGCAGAACCACCTTCAGACTATTTCTCCACCGTTCCACTTTAGAACAACGAGCGGGAAAAACGAAAACTTAAATATTTCCGTGCGACCATTGATTCCTTTTACCTTAGCACGATGATCAATTCTCCCAATTTATGTGGGCGTCAACAAACTATTTTCGCATTCGCATTTTTGGTTGTAATTTCGTGAAGAGAACTCGCCGCAACGAAAAACGCCTTGGTTTTAGTAATTGGCGCCCCAAATCGCGTATCATATCCGTGACTCTCTCTCCCCTATTTCGCCAAAATACAAAACTGCTGCCCCTCTTTGAACTTTTTCGATGTCCTTCGTCAATACTATCTGGTGAGAATCCCATACTGCACAGTAGTGCTCCAGAAGAGGACGTACAAGCATAGTGCAGGGAGTTCTTTAACACGCCTGTTACGTTTTTTAAGTGTACAGCCAATAAAACACAAGATGAACATTATCTCGGCTGTTTCACTAAAAGAACTTCATATGATTTTGTATACGATGTATTACATTTCAGGCTAAAATGTATAAAAAGAAATTAACTTGTTACAATTGATATGTACTAATGGTTAAGATTACTCCTCTTTTAGAAATATTTGAAATTACGAAATTTGTGGCATACTTAAAATTCATATTATTAATTGCACAATCTAACGTGAATTATTAAAGACACTAAGAAAAATTTAATAGTGAAGTGTGGGAGGGTAAGATTACATCCACACTGGTTTCTATGTGACTGACCCAATTTAAATTGTTTGTAACTGTAATTCCTAAGCATTTAGTAGAACTGACAGCCTTTACATTTGTGTGATTTGTCATGTATCCGAAATCGAACTGCTTCATTTTAGCAGTCATGTGGAATATCTCGCACTTTTCATTATTTACAGACAACTGACACTTTTCGCACTATATAGATATTTCGTCTAAATCATTTTGTAATTGTTTTTATCTTCTGATGACTTTGTTACATGGTAAAAACAGCATTAGCTGTAAGCATTCTAAGAGGGCTGCTCAGACTGTCTCCTAAACGTCTATTAAATGAAGAACAGCAGAGGGGCTATGTCACTTCTGTTTTACTCAATGACTTTCCGTCAATTACAATGAACTGTAACTTTTCTGGCAGGAAATCCAATCGCACAACTGAGACGAAACTCCACTGGCCCACAGTTTGATTAGAAGCCGATCGTGAGGAATTGTTGCAAAAGCCCTCTGGAAATATATAAATATGTAATCAGTTTGAGATATTTTGTCAATAGCAGTCATTCTTCGTGTGAATAAAGAGCTCATTGTGTTTCACAACAACGATATTTTTTGAACCCGTGCTTACTATGTGTCAATACATTGTTCTCTTCGAGGTAATTCATAATGTTCGAACATGTTCCAAAATGTTACTACAAATCAGTGTTAGTGATATGGGTTTGTAATTCAGGGGATTACTTCCATTTCCTTTCTTGATTAATGGTGTGACCTGTGGATGTTTCCAGTGTTTATATACTGATCTTTCATCAAGCAGCAGCTGTATATGATTGCTAAGTATGGAGCTATTATGTCAGCATACTCTGAAAGGAACCGAACTGCTATACAATCTGGACTGGAAGACTTGCCTTTATTAACTGATTTAATGCTTCGCTACACCGAGGATCTCGACTTCTTAGTTTCTCGTGTTCACAGCCGTTCTTGATTAGAATTCTGAATATCTCTTATATCCAAGGCATCTAACGCAAATCTGTATGAATCGCGAACATGAGTAACATCCGGCCATAATTTTGGTCAAGTAACAAAAAGTATAAATTCACATGGCCTCGCAAAAAAGACGAAAGGACTTCTACAGCTGGAAGTTGGTGGTCGTCGATATCCTTTATTTCCTAGCATAGACACAGGGAAGAAGTAGTTCGGACAATATGGAGGAGGTGGTTCTTGAAGTTTCCATGAAAGACACTTAACCTTTTGATTTTTTTCCCTGTCCCTCTAAACAGCCTCGAGCATGACATAACAACGGCACTTCGGCAGCGAGAGATATATTGCTACATACGGTCGTCCTCGCCTACAAGAAAATATCTGCGACTCCTTCAGCCGGGTGTGCTTTCCTCTGCATAGAGTTCACGATAATCTGTAGTCCGGATCTTTTTTTTTTTTTTTTGTCACCGACGTTTTTTTATCGAGTAAGAGGATCGAGAAGTTTGCATCCTATGCTTTGATACGAAAAAGGACTGGACAATTAGGACGGCTTTCAGCTGTGTGCTCTCTTGACGACTTGTGGCTTCTAGAGTTAGGCTGCGTTCACAGTGGCACCGACAACGGTCGTTAGACACCTTTGCCAGAGATAGGGCGATCACATCGGCCGAGAGCGTGGTCATAGTGCGTCCGATCTCCTTCATCAGTTTTTGGCAGGGTCAAGGAGGTTAGGTTAGAATCTGTTCTATGTATGAAGTAGGTTAGATTTTAACCTTTTAGGGTTGGGTGGATAACACGAGTGCTGCATAGCGGCTTTTGCTGTCAAAGAGACGCCGATTGCATGTGAATGAGCTTTCCTGTCTCGTAAAGAACGTGGCGAGTACTACACTCTCTGTCCCCAGTTGTCGCAATAAGCAGACAAGTTTATATATAAGATGACGAGTGAAACATTCTGTTACTCGAGATATTTCGTGGTGACCTTGAAAAGCTAGATATAAACACCCTGATTCCCTGTATTTTTTAAAGTTGTGCTGACGTACACCCATTAACCTTCAATGATTATCATTTAGCACACGAGTGAAAGACAATCACAAAGTGTAGCATAAGATACTCTGATAACCTAAAGCACTTAAAAGTGGAAATCCGCTGAAGCGACAAAGAAACTGGTATAGACATGCGTATTCAAAGACGGCATAAGAGGCATAAGACGGCGCTGCGGTCGGCAACGCCTATATAAGACAACAATTGACTGGCGCAGTTGTTAGATCGGTTGCTGTTTCTACAGTAGCAGGTTATCACGATTTATGTAAGTGAGTTTGAACGTGGTCTTAATAGTCAGTGCACGAGTGATGGGACACAGCATCTCCGCGGTAGCGATGAAGTGAGGATTTTTCCGTACGATTTCACGAGCGTACCGTGCATATCAGGAATTTGGTAAAACATAAAATCTCCGACATCGCTGCGGCCGAATAAAGATCCTTCAAGAACGGGATCAACGGCAACTGATGAGAATCGTTCAACGTGGCGGAAGTGCAACCCTTCCGCAAATTGCTGCAGATTTCAGTGCTGGGCCATCAACCAGTGTCAGCGTGCGAACCATTCAACGATCATAGATATGGGCTTTCGGTGCCGAAGGTGCACTCGTGTATCCTTGATGATTGCACGACAGAAAGCTTTACGCCTCGCCTGGGGCCGTCAATACCGACAGTGGACTGCTGACGACTGGAAACATGTTGTCTGGTCGGACGAGTCTCGTTTCAAATTGTATCGAGTGGAAGGACGTGTGTGGGTATGGAGACAACCTCATGAATCCATGGACCCTGCATCCAGCAGGAGACTGTTCAAGCTGGTGGAGGGGCGTGTGCAGTTGGAGCGATATGAGACCCCTGATACTTATAGATACGACTTTGACAGGTGACACGTGCATAAGCATCCTGTCTGATCACCTGCATCCATTCATGTCCATTGTGCATTCCGACGGACTTGGGCAATTCCAGCAGGGCAATGCGGCACCCCACACGTTCACAATTGCTACAGAGTGTCTCCAGGAACACTCTTCTGAGTTTAAACACTTCCGCTGGCTACCAAACTCCCCAGACATGAACATTATTGAGAATATCTGGAATGCCTCACAACGTGCTGTTCAGAATAGATCTCCACCCCCTCGCACTCTTACGTATTTATTGACAGCTTTGCGGGACTCATCGTGTCAGTTCCCTCCAGCAGTACTTCAGACACTGGTCGAGTCCATGCCACGTCATGTTGTGGCACTTCTGCGTGCCCTACACGATATTATGCAGGTGTACCAGTTTCTTTGGCTTTTCAGTGTATATACCGTACACCACATTTGCAAACCACTTCTTATTAACAGAATCACTACCCTACTTGCTTAAAGCGCCAATAAGGTGTAATAAAAATTTGTAGACAACTAATGACAACCTACCACTAAAAAGATCTAGTACAGTAGCTACATGCATACGCCAACCCATTTCACATGAACAAATTATTTTTTGAGGTTATAATCTATGCCTAAAATTTTAAATAAAGATCTTGCCTATTTGAGGTTTCGAATATAACTGTGATTTCAGTCCATAGATTCCAAACTATATCCCAGTTATGATATTTTCATCCTCAGGGTGCCACAAACTCACTCTCTTCGACTAAACTTAACAGTCTCACGTTCCATATTCCGCGTGTCGGTAGATTTGATCGAAGAAAACAAACTGATTTGAATTTCACCGATTGTCTTCCGAAGTCTGTACATTAGGGAGATAAGATAGGCTATAGTGTGACCGCGCACGTAGTGACGTACTGATTGGAAAAGATCGGCCGTCTCTGGCCGATGTCGGTCGTCGACAGAATCCACCGATATCGGAGCCATTGTGACCGCAACCTTAGAGGGAGGGAACATTTAAGGCGATTTATCTATCTTTTGATATGCAGCTTCTTGTATTGGCCGTGTTTGCAGTTAAAAATTTTTGGATGTGAGGTCCGCCAGTTAAGCAAAACACCGTTTTTCTCACTACCCAAACATGTTTCGGCCCCACTGTGCCATCATCAGTGGGTTTTCGTTTTTTTATTTATTCTTTACATTTGGCGTGCATGAACATTCTGGATCACTTTTGTGTTAATTACTACAGGTAGCTTGTCATATTTTCGTGTGGCAAGCGCTTCCATTCTCCACATGCTGAGATGTTGTGATGCATACGTAACTATAACAAGTATTTTCCACAAATAACGTAGTAAAATACTGTTTCACTACACCAGAACACAGTGTGATTGTCTTTTCGACTAGGACGTTAGCGTTTATTAGACATTTCTACACGTCACGTGTCAACATATCTTTGTACTTTTCTTCACTGTGTACAGACAGTATATTACATATCTATTTATTTACTTAGCCCTACCAAGATTAGGGACATTAGGCTCTCTCTTACATCTAACTGGACATATTACATATAATGCATTATATAGCATTATAAAAACGTGTAGTAACTACTATAGTGTAGAAGCAGAAAAAATTGTTCAATTGGAATAGGACTCGTTCAATGAGGGTTCCGTACAAGCTTAATTATGTTTGTAGAGAGTTCATCCATCCCGGGAATTGAGAATCTCGACGATTTTTGCCTGTTATCGATATCAGTAGACTACAGGCAAGATACAGGTCACGGGAATTCCAAGACCGTGTCAAAATCTCTACGGTAGTTTCCGAGACTGCCCGGACGTACAAAAAGAAGCGAGCAGGGGACTTCGCTTTATATATGTGAAGAGAGAAAATTTTAAAAAAATATTTTTTATTTACATACTGAAACATGACTACAACTTAAATTTTATGTTTGCATTAAATAACATTTTTCTGTTATGCTTCTCACGGATGTAGAGTTCAGTGTTAAGTTCAACATATTTTTTATGTGATATAATTACAATTTAGGAATTGTCGGATTTTTTTCGATGAGTTTGCGAATATCAAAATATATGTTATAAATGGTCGTACCTTTTAACAGCACTGACTTACAAGCTTATATTTTTTACACTGCCAAGGGACCTTAGTCCTTCGTATGCGACATAAATTTCAACTTGATACGTCAACTGTTCCTGGCGAAAAGGGGTCTGAACATTCGCACAAACAGAGACACGGACAACAAAGCTATCCTACAAGGATTCCCACACTTCACATTCGTTCACGTGCACAACAGAGACGAGTTACAAGGAAGTAGTTTTTAACTATGGGGGCTAGCAGAAATGGACATGAGACAAGGGATGGGAAACAGAGCGAAAGAGAAGACCATTATACAACACAATATTATGAAAACAGGGGGAAAGAAAATGACATGACTGACAGTGAAATGATAAGAGCTGAAAGGAGCAAGAAGCGTTAATGGGAGAAGATGGGAGCATTTGCTTTACAGTCAAAGAGAAAACAGACCATACGCTTCAACTTTGCTGGAATTGTTACGAGGGTGGCAGAAAGAAGTGCATCAGCTTCATGGTAAAAGCAACAGGGCATTTAATTGTGCGCGGAGTGCAGGGCAGCTTGTTGCGGAGCAGCTATAAAGAAGGAGTTTGCGAATGGTTTTGTTTTATGGATATGCACAGTTAGGGTGATAGACAGGTGAGACGTTGTCTTTCGATTATGATGAAATGGCAGGTACTTAACATCTGATGTAAAGAACTGGGGTACTTGTACACTGAGGAGTCGATGAAGTAAACATAGCATGTGGTCCTCACGTAACTTACATCGCCGCTACCAACATTAAGTGGGTGTATAAAGCACTCACAAGGCCATAGAGACGGACGTTGCAAATGTAACGCACACGATAATTTATGGTTAGTTGTAACCGCCTAATGTTCTCACTATTCACAGTAGTAGAGATTAGCTAGAAAAAGTGACTGCACAAGTTCACGTTTCACATCCAGTGGAAATAAGTTCCGACACGTTTTGAGGGCACAGAAAGAAGCGGAAAACTGCCTGCGCGTGGCGGCAACGTTTTCTGCCAGCTGAGATCCTCATCCATAATTACACTGAAGTTCGTCTAAGAGAACATAACATGTTTTGGAAGCTGCCGGCCGGTGTGGCCGAGAGGTTCTAGGTGCTTTAATCTGGAACCTCGCGACCACTACGGTCGCAGGTTCGGATCCTGCCTCGGGCATGGATGTGTGTGATGTCCTTACGTTAGTTAGGTTTAAGAAGTTCTAAGTTCTGGGGCACTGATGACCTCAGATGTTAAGTCCCATAGTGCTCAGAGCCATTTGAACCATTTGTTTTGGAAGGCAAGCCATGGTTGGTTCGCTGTTTATTGTTTCTCAACTGTTCGGCATCCAGTGCGCTTGCGTCAAATAAATGGCTGGAAAAAAGTTTTAAAATATGACAAAATCACATGTTATACATCCATAGTTTGGGCAAAAGACTGTGAATACTTGTGTAGTAACTTGCCTTACACTGCCACACTCTAACTTTGAGACACACTACCTAGAGAGCAAGATTGAACACAGATTAGTCTATTGCTACCAGCAATAGCGTTCGGATATGAAATGCACAGCAATACTGAACATCGCTGAGGCTGATCTCTCAGGATTCAAAACAGGCATGGTTTTGGGACGTGTCTTGCAGAAGCCCCAGAAACGAAAACGGCTCACTTTATTCTTGATGGAAGAAGCTCGTGTCGACTATAATGAGGGCCTTCATCAAACGGGAAGAAACATCGGCAAGGCCAACAGCGGCTCAAAGTCGAAACTGATTAGGATTTGGAAGCGGATTATGATCAGAAAGCACTGTATGTTGTGTCGATTCCCTAAGGTCTCGACACAATGAGTGGCTAGGTGCACGCGAAACTAACGCAGACGGGCGTAAATTCTGAAACAGGAGACTGGATGAAAACTATAAAGAAAAGAAGAGAGATTTTAATATACTTAACTTTAATGTAGTCTTGTTCTTGTTGAAATACATCTCTTGCATAGTAGTAAGCAATTAGCAATGATACACATGGCGCCTTGCTAGGTAGTAGCGATGGACTAGCTGAAGGCTATTTAATCTGTCTCTCGGCAAATGAGAGGAAGACGTGATACGTCTTGTCGCAAGCTATGTCGTCCGTACAACTGGGACGAGGTCAAGTCCGTGTCTTGTGACCTGCCATGTGGTGGCGCTAGGATTGCGATTACACAGTGGCGACACGCGGGTCCGACATGTACTACAGGACCGCGGCCGATTTAAGTTACCACCTAGCAAGTGTGGTGTCTAGCGGTGACACCACATTCCTCCCCCGCAAATCGGCGAACGGTCGTGAGATAAGGCTTCCGCCCGCCGTGGGGAGGACCCCATGTTGACGTAGGCGATGAGGTGGGGAGCCTAACAACAGGCGAGGCTGTGCCACCCGCACCCGGCCATTCGGTCCGAGGGGAGCTAGGAAACGCCTGCAAACCTAGTCCAGGGTGCACGTCAACATGAGGTGTATGCGCACGTAATGATAAAGGGTCGACCTCCATGTGGTCGGAGCACCCGACGGGCGAAGACGACATCTGGTCCGGAGCGGGCAAGAGGTCCATGGCGGAGGACGGCCGGTCACGGGAAGCAAGCGGCGGCGCGTGACCCAGGGAAGCGCGAGGCGGCTGCAGCGAAGCGGCCGCTGCTGGCGGCGCCGGCGGCGGCTGCGGCGGCGCGACGCCATGAGGCAAAACGGAAGGCATCGTCGGTAACACCTGGGGATGAGGCGAGCCAGTAGATGGGTCCCCAGGGCGCTGACCTGACGGCTCCGTCGCTGAAAGCAGACGGGGAGCGGCAGAACCCAGGCGACGACAGAGGCGCAGCTGATGGAGATGCCGACGCACCTCACCAGAGGCCCCCAAAACCAAATACATCGCGCGGCCGAGGCAGCGAAGAATGCGCCCTGCGAGCCAACGCTGTGAACCGCGATAGTTGCGATAATAGACAACGTCGCCAGGAGCAAAAGCAGGAGTCTGCCGCTGCACAGGAACCTGATGTGGCGGATGCAGCAAAGACATCAGAGTTCGATGAGGACGACCATGGAGCAACTCAGCCGGCGAGCGACCATCGCGGGGCTGAGAGCGATATGAGGACAAAAAGAGCAACAAAGCGTCCTCCCGAGAATGCGACTCTTTCAACTTCAACATCTGTGACTTGAAAGTCCGGACCAATCGTTCAGCGGCACCGTTTGACTGAGGCGAAAACGGCGCGGATGTCAGATGTTGAATACCATTGGCCTGGCAGAATGACTGAAATTCTGCGGACATGAATTGTGGGCCATTGTCGGAAACAATAGTCTGCGGAAGACCTTCAATGCAAAAGATAGCAGACAAGGCTTGGATGGTGGCAGAAGACGTCGTGGAAGACATCCGGACAACAAAAGGAAAATTACTGAAAGCATCGACCACAACCAACCATCGAGCATTCCAGAATGGACCAGCAAAATCGATGTGCAAGCGTTGCCAAGGGGAAGCGGCTTTCGGCCATGCAAAGAAGTTCCGCGGCGGTGCGGATTGGTGTTCGGCACACGCCACGCAAGAGGAGCACATATTCGTAATCGCAGCATCGATTCCAAACCAAGTACAGTGCTGACGAGCAAGTTGTTTCGTACGCACTATACCCCAATGTCCTTGGTGAAGAAGCTTTAAGACAGAGGACTGTAACGAACGTGGGACTACGACTCTGGATTGATCATTATCAGAACGCAACAACAAAACACCACGTCGGACAAAAAGTCTCTCCTTGTGAGCAAAAAAACGGCGAACCAAAGGATCCTCGATCCGTGACTTTGACAAGGGCCATTGCGTAGCAACAAAACGCAAAACGGGAGCAAGGACAGGGTCAGCAGCTGTGGCAGTAGCTACACGACGAAAATCAATCGGAAACGATGCGACCACGTCATCGGTTTCCGAATCAATGAACATGCAAGCAAGTTCGGAAGAATCGAATGCTGTATCCTCAGCAACAGGCAAACGGGACAACGCATCAGCGTTTCCGTGCTTAGCAGTGGACCGATACAAGATATCGTAGCGGTACTGCGAGAGAAAAAGTGACCAGCGAATGAATTTCTGCGCTGTACGTGGAGGTACAGGCTTGTTCGGATGAAAAAGCGATGTCAAAGGCTTGTGGTCCGTGATGATGGTAAAGTGACGACCATACAAGAAATCGTGAAACTTTGTTACACCAAACACAAGAGCGAAAGCTTCCTTCTCTATTTGTGAATAATTTCTTTGCGCAGAAGAGAGCAATTTGGACGCAAAGGCAATAGGGCGATCATGCGAGCCATCCTTGTGCGCAAGCACAGCACCGATCCCGAAATCCGATGCATCTACCATCAACAAAAGGGGTTTTCGGGGATCGAATGGCGTAAGGCAAGTATTGGAAAGTAACGCCGATTTCAACTGGCGAAAGGCGCGTTCGCATTCCGTCGTCCAGACGAACGGAACACCTTTACGGCGTAAGCGATGAAGCGGAGCTGAAATGGAAGAAGCATTGCGCACAAACCGATGATAATAATTTACCTTACCCAGCACACTCTGTAGCTGTTTTAAGTTCTGCGGTGACGGCAAGTCCTGAATGGCACGAAGGTGCTCTGGACTCGGATGTATACCTTGGGCATTTATGACATGCCCCAGGTACGGTAAGTCACGAGCAAAAAACACACATTTGTCCTTCCGCAAGCGAAGACCATTCTGACGCAATACCTGAAATAATGTTCGGAGATTTTGCAAATGTTCTGCTTCTGTCTTTCCTGAGATTACAATATCGTCCAGATAGTTCGCAGCCGTAGGGACCGACGCACAAATAGTTTGTAAATATTGCTGAAATAAAGCAGGGGCGGATGCACACCCGAATGGCAGTCTTTTGAAGCGATACAAGCCAAGATGCGTGTTAACCACTAAGACGCGCTGGGATTCTTCGTCCACAGGTATTTGCAAGTACGCATCTGCTAGGTCCAATTTTGAAAAATATTTTCCCGGGCACAGTTTGTCAAAAAGATCTTCCGGGCGGGGCAAAGGAAAAGTAGCAGTCACAAGTTGTGGATTCACAGTGGCCTTGAAGTCCACGCAAAGTCTCAATTTTCCGGAAGGTTTGGGCAAAATTACTAAGGGTGAAGCCCAGAGAGAAGCCTGCACTCGTTCAATGACACCTTGAGATTCTAATTCGGCTAATGTTCGTGCGACCTCATCACGCAATGCGAGGGGAACATTGCGCGCTCTGAAAAATTTCGGTTGCGCGTTGTCTTTCAATTCCAAATGCGCTTCAGAGTTCTTAGCGCAACCAAGGCCCGGTGCAAAAATGTCTGCAAATTCTTCACAAAGACTAGAAACGCTGGCGGAAGGCACAGTCTGATTCACTGATAGGACCTGATTTACTATAGACAAATTAAACAATTGAAACAAATCTAACCCAAACAAGTTCACTGCACTAGAGGAACGAAGAACATAAAATGACACAAGTTTTGTCTGTCCCTTGTATGTGGCAAGAAGGCTGCACTGTCCTAACACAGGTATATGCTGTCCTGAGTAACTAGTTAACGTAACATTTGCGGCACGCAATGGCGGGGCGCCCAGTTGTTTGTACGTGTCGTGATTGAGCAAGGAAACTGCAGCTCCGGTATCGAGCTGGAATGGTATCACTTTTCCTGCAAAGTCTAAGTCCACAAAAAGTTTATTGTCTTGTTGACGACAAGAGCGACTGTCACGTGCAAGTTGAACTGAGACAGGTACAGAAGCACCTGCAACTTTACGGGATTTCCGGCGACGTCGACGCACTCTTTGGGTGGGACGAACACAGTCACTGTTAGCTAAAGTGTCACTGGACGGGTGGGAATGTACTACATGGATGTCCATGGGCGAAGGTCCACGAGCCTGATTGTCCTGGGTGCGATTCCGGCGCGAAGCAAAGGGCCTGGAATTTGTGTGATTGTCTGATCTTAACTTTTTCTGGCAAACACTTTGTACATGTCCTTTCTTTTGACAGGAAAAGCAAATAGCTTGGCGTGACGGGCAATTTTCACGCGAATGTCTAGTTGCACACCGCGGGCAAGATTTCACTGCATTTGCTGGCTTACGCGGCGCACGTGGTTGCCAGCTAGGCGGCCGCTGCGAAGTCGGGCGCGAGGGCCGCTTAGCGTCCCGTGCAGCGGGCCCGGCGGGCCGATTAATGTGACACACTGCTGGCGAAGTTTCAAATGATTCCTGAGCAAAGTCAAGTGTGTCTTGCCTGTCCAATATGTCTATCACTTGTTGCAGGGAGGGATTAACTAGCTTCAAAATCTGTTCCCTTATGCGAACATCAGAAACGTTCTGTGCAATTGCATCACGCACCATAGTATCTGAATATGGGAGGCCACATTCACAGGCAAACGCGCAGTCTCTAGTAAGTCCTTGCAAAGTTGCTACCCACTCCCTGTTAGTCTGACCGGCCGTACGTTTTGTACGAAAAAACGTATACCGTTTGGCAACTACATTTACTGTTTCTTTGAAATAGGCATTCAAAGCAGACAAAATTTCTTCGTAGGACAGAGTTGCTACGTCTCGTCGGGGAAACAATTTCACTATCACACGGTAGGTAGACACACCGACACAAGAAAGCAAAAACGGCTGCCGCTCTTTACCTTGAATTCCATAAGCAGTGAGGTGGAAGTTGAACTGATCGGCCCACTCAGTCCAGCTTTCGGTTGTGGCCTCAAAGGGCCTAAATGGCGGTGCGACAGCGTTGTGTGGCTGCGGTAGCGAAGAAGCGGCTGCCGCCGCATCGGTTTGCAGCGCACGTTGACCCTGGACGAGCTGTCCAAGGGCTTCCAATAACGCCTGCGTCTGCTGATTCTGCAAGCGAAAAAATTCGGACAGTACATCTGGAGAATGCGGCGAAGCCATGACACAAGCAAATTAGAGCAAGTATAACACAAAGACTGCAACGTGGGCGCGGCACCACACCTCGTCGCCAAAATATTGTTGTGTCGATTCCCTAAGGTCTCGACACAATGAGTGGCTAGGTGCACGCGAAACTAACGCAGACGGGCGTAAATTCTGAAACAGGAGACTGGATGAAAACTATAAAGAAAAGAAGAGAGATTTTAATATACTTAACTTTAATGTAGTCTTGTTCTTGTTGAAATACATCTCTTGCATAGTAGTAAGCAATTAGCAATGATACACATGGCGCCTTGCTAGGTAGTAGCGATGGACTAGCTGAAGGCTATTTAATCTGTCTCTCGGCAAATGAGAGGAAGACGTGATACGTCTTGTCGCAAGCTATGTCGTCCGTACAACTGGGACGAGGTCAAGTCCGTGTCTTGTGACCTGCCATGTGGTGGCGCTAGGATTGCGATTACACAGTGGCGACACGCGGGTCCGACATGTACTACAGGACCGCGGCCGATTTAAGTTACCACCTAGCAAGTGTGGTGTCTAGCGGTGACACCACACTGTACGTCAGCATCCCAGATAACTTACGAGACGGACACAAAGACGCGCTGGGTAGCCGCGCGGTCTAGGGGCGCCTTGTCACGGCCCGTGCGACTCCCCCCGTCGGAGGTTCGAATCCTCCCTCGGGCATGCGTGTGTGTGTTGTCCTTAGCGTAAGTTAGATTAAGTAGTACGTAAGCTTAGGGACCGATGACCTCAGCAGTTTGGTCACATAAGACCTTACCACAAATTAAAAAAAAAAAAAAAAAGTTTTTACGACGAACACATATCTACAGGAAGCTGTATCATCAAAAACCACCCAGCGTGAAATGTATGCCAATAACGTTTACAGCACAATGGCTACTTCGAAAGTATTGATTACACGTTGCATAACGAAACTCGTGGCACAAACATACAGTCTGGACACAACAAACATCTGGTCAGATGAATCATCGTACACGACATTCGCACACAATAGACGTGTTGCCGTTCGGTGAACGCGACCAGAAACTTCTCATTTTGACTGCCTTCGTGTTATTGGGAAGTATGCCGGGGTTCCAATGATGCTCTCGATTTTGCACTTTGACTTGGCCCACATGACATCATGGGATGCGATACAGGGCGGGGTTATGTCGGTATTCTGGGATACGTTTTCAACTAACGCTGCAAATTTTATTCCATGGTGAAAGACGTATGTAGCAAGACAAAAGCTCTTCCATTCACATTTTTGGGATTGTCCTTAACGAACACGATGACAAATAAAACATATTTCGTCGCTCCTCAATCTTCCTATATGAATCCATGTGGGATGGATACATATCAGTCGAAGTACACGGTGCAGAGCGCACGTAAAAGTAAACATTTTAAAAATGCGCATTGTTATTATACATCGTGCATTTTAAGGACTAACAAAGCTTAGTGGAGTGCTACGTGTGTGAACTTGCCCATTTGCACAAGGTGCTTTTTTACCAGCATATTTTTTTACTTTTGACAGACGTATGTATAATGTGCTGAATATTCCCCACCCTAAAGACGACATAGCATGAGTGATGAACTCGTAATGGAACACGGTTTACAACCATTTTTGAAGGTCAGAAAATGACAGTTTGAAATGTCGAAACCTGTCGTCAATAATAAAAATTAATTAACGCGATTTGGTTATATATTTTTTTCAAAATAGCTATTGATCCATCTTGTTAGACGTTAGTGTAAAATAAAAATTTGGTTAAAAGCGGACTTGTCCTATAGCTTTCTGGTACTGTTTTTCTGTGTCAGTGTTGTCCTTTGTTTACAGTGGCCAGATGAGACGAGAGGACATTGTTGCTTCACGAGTTGCTGTAGAAGCAGCGTGAGCACACATGCCCTACCACACATTCAGAGAGTTTGATTTAAGACGACCCCCTTTCAAAATCTTTGCTTTGATTTGTTCTTTATAACAAAAATCTATGGTTGGACATGCTTTGATATGTTTACAGTCAGCTGATGATCAGTTATAACTGTAATTTCAAACTGGACGCAGCATCTCTTGTGCAAGGTTTCGTTCTGTAGATACTTAGCAGTTCATATGGTGCAGTAATTATATGGGTTGCCATACTGATAAGCTGTGTCATGTTATTAATATTTTATCTTTTGTAAGTATTAGTTTATGCCACATTTATATACCTGACTGGATTTTGTGCATTTCTAGTTTCATGTTTTGTTTCGATGGATACAGATAACGGTAGCGTGCTGAAGGTGTAAACCGAAACCGGTAGTTATAATAAAAGATAATCAAACAGCTGCGTGTCGTGAATTTTTAAAAAATATGTTACAGCTGGTTTTGGCAGTCGCCTTCAAATAACGTTCCATGATATAACCTTATAATTATGGACATCCGCCCTAGTTTTCTCTACATGCCAGTTCGGTTGGTGCTTCCTATGTTACGGTGAAATCTTATCAAGACGAAGCTTGACATAAATACCTGGGGGGGAACGACGTTGGTTCTTCGCATTTGCTATAAGTTAAAATTGTATGCTGCACTGGGCTTCGATCCCAACACCTACCTTTATGCATGCGTCGGTCATTGAAACTACAAAATTTCACAAATGTTCATGGCATCGTATACCCCACAAGAGAGTAAAAGCCCAATTCGTTTCACTATTGAAATTCGTTGAGGAAGGTATCAGCTTGGAAAATTGCTTTTAACCCATATATCTTTTCAGAAATCCGGCTGAATTACGTGAAGGTTAATTTTACGTTTTCGCGTGCCGCATATGACCCGAATATTCCAGTCACACGAAAAGGTCGGCATGTGGGGTTATCTACAGGGCCACCAGCTGTGCATGCTCTTTAGTAATCACGGACAATTTCTGTTCCTGCACCTTGTGGGACTTCTTCAGCTTGAAATATCCTGGTGGTTAAGGAAGGGATCACGGCTTCATCTTTGGTGTGGAGCTTTAATAGCAAGGAAGACGGGAAAACGCAAGCTGCGCGAAGTCCTACTGCCGGTAACCGTCCTTGGCAGCGTAGCCGCAGCAGAACGGTTTCTGCAAGTTTTTGTGGTCCTCACCCATGAACGACCTGATGTAGGCCACAGTAAAGCTGTAACAGACGAGGTCGTAAGGGCAATTTGCACTGGCTCGACGAGGATTTTAGTTCCAAACGGCCGTGTGTTTGATTAGCTCCACAGAAGCATATCCGAATGTTTTAAATGATCTCAAGAAGCTGATCAGTATCACTGAAACTTTCGCAAGCAGCTACTATTAGGAATCTACTTCAAGACGTTCTCCATCAGACAACTCACCATCACATTGTGTATTATTAAGTGTTGTCTATTGTTAAATGTGAGGGTAGTAATGTTAAAGGCTCAGTTCGACTCAAAGCGAGTTTCAATGTTTTTTTGACGCTTAAGCGATTTTCATTTCTGTCAAAATCTTGTGTATGTGGAAATGTAGCACCTAGGGTGTGAATTTCGTATCAGGAATTTTTCCTAAAGCAGTATATACACTCCTGGAAATTGAAATAAGAACACCGTGAATTCATTGTCCCAGGAAGGGGAAACTTTATTGACACATTCCTGGGGTCAGATACATCACATGATCACACTGACAGAACCACAGGCACATAGACACAGGCAACAGAGCATGCACAATGTCGGCACTAGTACAGTGTATATCCACCTTTCGCAGCAATGCAGGCTGCTATTCTCCCATGGAGACGATCGTAGAGATGCTGGATGTAGTCCTGTGGAACGGCTTGCCATGCCATTTCCACCTGGCGCCTCAGTTGGACCAGCGTTCGTGCTGGACGTGCAGACCGCGTAAGACGACGCTTCATCCAGTCCCAAACATGCTCAATGGGGGACAGATCAGGAGATCTTGCTGGCCAGGGTAGTTGACTTACACCTTCTAGAGCACGTTGGGTGGCACGGGATACATGCGGACGTGCATTGTCCTGTTGGAACAGCAAGTTCCCTTGGCGGTCTAGGAATGGTAGAACGATGGGTTCGATGACGGTTTGGATGTACCGTGCACAATTCAGTGTCCCCTCGACGATCACCAGTGGTGTACGGCCAGTGTAGGAGATCGCTCCCCACACCATGATGCCGGGTGTTGGCCCTGTGTGCCTCGGTCGTATGCAGTCCTGATTGTGGCGCTCACCTGCACGGCGCCAAACACGCATACGACCATCATTGGCACCAAGGCAGAAGCGACTCTCATCGCTGAAGACGACACGTCTCCATTCGTCCCTTCATTCACGCCTGTCGCGACACCACTGGAGGCGGGCTGCACGATGTTGGGGCGTGAGCGGAAGACGGCCTAACGGTGTGCGGGACCGTAGCCCAGCTTCATGGAGACGGTTGCGAATGGTCCTCGCCGATACCCCAGGAGCAACAGTGTCCCTAATTTGCTGGGAAGTGGCGGTGCGGTCCCCTACGGCACTGCGTAGGATCCTACGGTCTTGGCGTGCATCCGTGCGTCGCTGCGGTCCGGTCCCAGGTCGACGGGCACGTGCACCTTCCGCCGACCACTGGCGACAACATCGATGTACTGTGGAGACCTCACGCCCCACGTGTTGAGCAATTCGGCGGTACGTCCACCCGGCCTCCCGCATGCCCACTATACGCCCTCGCTCAAAGACCGTCAACTGCACATACGGTTCACGTCCACGCTGTCGCGGCATGCTACCAGTGTTAAAGACTGCGATGGAGCTCCGTATGCCACGGCAAACTGGCTGACACTGACGGCGGCGGTGCACAAATGCTGCGCAGCTAGCGCCATTCGACGGCCAACACCGCGGTTCCTGGTGTGTCCGCTGTGCCGTGCGTGTGATCATTGCTTGTACAGCCCTCTCGCAGTGTCCGGAGCAAGTATGGTGGGTCTGACACACCGGTGTCAAAGTGTTCTTTTTTCCATTTCCAGGAGTGTATACACAGGGTGTTACAAAAAGATACGGCCAAACTTTCAGGAAACATTCCTCACACACAAATAAAGAAAAGATGTTATGTGGACATGTGTCCGGAAACGCTTAATTTCCATGTTAGAGCTCATTTTAGTTTCGTCAGTATGTACTGTACTTCCTCGATTCACCTCCAGTTGGCCCAATTGAAGGAAAGTAATGTTGACTTCGGTGCTTGTGTTGACATGCGACTCATTGATCTACAGTACTAGCATCAAGCACATCAGTACGTAGCATCAACAGGTTAGTGTTCATCACGAACGTGGTTTTGCAGTCAGTGCAATGTTTACAAATGCGGAGTTGGCAGATGCCCATTTGATGTATGGATTAGCACGGGGCAATAGCCGTGGCACGGTACATTTGTATCGAGACAGATTTCCAGAACGAAGGTGTCCCGACATGAAGACGTTCGAAGCAATTGATCGGCGTCTTAGGGAGCACGGAACATTCCAGCCTATGACTCGCGACTGGGGAAGACCTAGAACGACGAGGGCACCGGCAGTGGACGAGGCATTCTTCGTGTAGTTGACGATAACACTAATGTCAGCGTCAGAGAAGTTGCTGCTGTACAAGGTAATGTTGACCACGTCACTGTATGGAGAGTACTATGGGAGAACCAGTTGTTTCCGTACCATGTACAGCGTGTGCAGGCACTATCAGCAGCTGATTGGCCTCCACGGGTACACTTCTGCGAATGGTTCATCCAACAATGTGTCAATCCTCATTTCAGTGCAAATGTTCTCTTTACGGATGAACCTTCATTCCAACGTGATCAAATTGTAAATTTTCACAATCAACATGTGTGGGCTGACGAGAATCCGCACGCACTTGTGCAATCACATCATCAACACAGATTTTCTGGGAACGTTTGGACAGGCATTGTTGGTGATGTCTTGATTGGGTCCCATGTTCTTCCACCTACGCTCAATGGAGCACGTTATCATGATTTCATACGGGATACTCTACCTGTGCTGCTAGAACATGTGCCTTTACAGATACGACACAACATGTGGTTCATGCACGATTGAGCTCCTGCACATTTCAGTCGAAGTGTTCGTACGCTTCTCAACAACAGATTCGGTGACCGATGGATTGGTAGAGGCGGACCAAGTCCATGGCCTCCACGCTCTCCTGACCTCAACCCTCTTGACTTTCATTTATGGGGGCATTTGGAATCTCTTGTCTACGCAACCCCGGTACCAAATGTAGAGACTCTTCGTGCTCGTATTGTGGACGACTGTGATGCAATACGCCATTCTCCAGGGCTGCATCAGCGCATCAGGGATTCCATGCGACGGAGGGTGGATGCATGTAACCTCGCTAACGGAGGACTTTTTGAACATTTCCTGTAACAAAGTGTTTGAAGTCACACTGGTACCTTCTGTTGCTGTGTGTTTCCATTCCATGATTAATGTGATTTGAAGAGAAGTAATAAAATGAGCTCTAACATGGAAAGAAGCGTTTCCGGACACATGTCCACCACATAACATATTTTCTTTCTTTGTGTGTGAGGAATGTTTCCTGAAAGTTTGACCGTACCTTTTTGTGACACCCTATATCCGTAATAACGGTCTTGACACGCCTGGGCATTGAGTCAAATAGAGCTTGGATGGCGTGTACAGGTACAGCTGCCCATGCAGCTTCAACACGATACCACAGTTCATCAAGAGTAGTGACTGGCGTATTGTGACGAGCCAGTTGCTCGGCCACCATTGACCAGACGTTTTCAATTAGTCAGAGATCTGGAGAATGTGCTGGCCAGGGAAGCGTCGAACATTTTCTGTATCCAGAAAGGCCCGTACAGGACCTGCAACATGCGGTCGTGCATTATCCTGCTGAAATGTATGGTTTCGCAGGGATCGAATGAAGGGTAGAGCCACGGGTCGTAACACATCTGAAATGTAACGTCCACTGTTCAAAGTGCCGTCAATGCGAACAAGAGATGACCGAGATGTGTAACCCATACCATCACGCCGGGTGATACGCCAGTATGGCGATGACGAATACACGCTTCCAATGTGCGTTCATCGTGGTGTCGCCAATCCCGGATGCGACCATCATGATGCTGTAAACAGAACCTGGATTCATCCGAAAATAAGACGTTTTGCCATTCGTGCACCCAGGTTCGTCGTTGAGTACACCATCTCAGGCGCTCCTGTCTGTGATGCAGCGTCAAGGGTAATCACAGCCATGGTCTCCGAGTTAATAGTCCATGTTGCTGCAAACGTCGTCGAACTGTTCGTGCCGGCCGCAGTAGCCGTGCGATTCTAGATGCTACAGTCTGGAGCCGAGCGACCGCTACGGTCGCAGGTTCTAATCCTGCCTCGGGCATGGATGTGTGTGATGTCCTTAGGTTAGTTAGGTTTAATTAGTTCTAAGTTCTAGTCGACTGATGACCTCAGAAGTTAAGTCGCATAGTGCTCAGAGCCATTTGAACCATTTGAACTGTTCGTGCAGATGGTTGTTGTCTTGCAAACGTCCCCATCTGTTGACTCAGGGATCGTGACGTGGCTGCACGATCCATTAGAGCCATGCGGATAAGATTCCTGTCATTTCGACTGCTAGTGATACGAGGCCGTTGGGATCCAGCACGGTGTTCTGTATTATCCTCCTGAACCCACCGATTCCATTTTCTGCTAACAGTCGTTGGATCTCGACCAACGCGAGCAGCAATGTCGCGATACGATAAACCGCAATCGCGATAGGCTACAATCCGACTTTTATCAAAGACGGAAACGTGATGGTACGCATTTGTCCTCCTTACAAGAGGCATCAAAACAACGTTTCAACAGGCAACGCGGGTCAACTGCTGTCTGTGTATGAGAAATCGGATGGAAACTTTCCTCATGTCAGCACGTTGTAGGTGTCGCCACCGGCGCCAACCTTGTGTGAATGCTCTGAAAAACTAATCATTTGCATATCACAGCATCTTCTTCCTGTCGGTTAAATTTTCGTCTGTAGCACGTCATCTTCGTGGTGTAACAATTTTAATGGGATATATATATATATATATATATATATATATATATATATATATATATATATATATATATATATATAGAAAGAGAGAGAGAGAGAGAGAGAGAGAGATTTAACATGGACGCTCTAACTATGGGGGAATTTGTTTATTACTCGTACCGAGCGCATATAAAATAATCTTCACCAACCTGAGGCATGTCGTGCAAAATTCAGTCAAATTGGTGCGTCAACTCGTCAAAATCCCGAGATGGTGGAGGGGTCTGTCCATAATGCTCCAAGTGTTCTCAGTTAGGGAGAGATCCGGCGACCTTGCTGGCAAAGGTAGGGTTTAGAAAGTCTGGCCGTCTGCGGGCGTTCATTATCTTGCTGAAATGTAAGTGCAGGATGACTTGCCATGACGCGCCACAAACCGGGGTGTAGAATTTCGTGGACTTACTGCTGTGCTGTAAGGGTGCCGCCGATGACAACTAAAGGGGTCCCGTTACGAAAAGAAATGGCGCATCAGCCCATCACTCCTGGTTGTCAGGCTATACGGCGGGCGACAGTGAGATTGATATCCCACCGCTATCTGGGGTGATAATGAGCGCCCACACACGGCGAGATTTTCTACTGATTGTCTTCGTCCCTGCCATACCCTACCTTGACCAGCAAGGTGGCCAGATTTCTCTCCAGTTGAGATCGGTTGGAGGATTATGGACAGGACCCTCCAACCACCCTGGGATTTTGACAGTGCGCGTCAATTAGACAGAATTCGGAATGATATTCCTCACGAGAACATCCAACAATTCTATCAATCAATGTCAAAGCAAGTAACCGCTTGCATAAGGACCAGAGGTGGACAAATGCGTTACTGACTTGCTCGATTTTTGAAGCTCTTTCTCTTCAATAAAGCATCCATTTTTTCTGAAACTGTGATCACTTGTTTGTTTATACGTTTAAATCGCATCTACCGACTTAGTTCTCATTCGGATAATTCCTTCACGGTGCGTCTTTTTTTTTCTTAGAATGTAAACAAATGCTTGCAGCTTCATGGCGCTACATGGTATTGGGACTTTGAAGGCCGCTTTGCATCAGCCAGCTCTCTGTTTCATTCGTCAGTGTTTAAGCAACATGTGACTGAAATATCTGGTGTCACTGCATCTTTTCCCATTTGCTAGGTACGTTCTGTCATTCTCTTCCTGCAAACAGAAGGAGTCAGTGCCACCGAGATTCATTGTCGATTGTGTCGTATGTATGGGGATGAGGATAAGAGTGGTGTTGTTGTGAAACAATGGTGCAGAAAATTAAAGGCTGTGTGTGATAAAAATAGCCCGGCAAGGCATTCAGAAATTGACGACATTATGCGTGTGAGACGTCGGTTCATAACTTCCGATCTTTCCGAAGATTCAGATTTCAAGGGCAACTCTATTCAACACAGTCATATAGAGGTTAAATCACCATAAGTACCACAGATACGAAAACGTCTAACCGATACTCACAAAACTGAAAGAACGGGTTCGGGCCTCGACATTCCCTCAGCGCTACTATGATGAAGAAAGGGAGGAATTACTGAACAGGATCGTGACTGGGGACAAGACATGGCAGCAGTACAAGAACTTTAAAACAAACGAACAGTCAAAAAATGGGATGCACACTCATTGTCCCAATAAACCCAAAATATTCAGGCAGACGCTGTCAAACAGCAAACTGATGGTTTCAGTTTTTTTGGATCAGAAAGGAATGCATGAGATTTCATGAGAGTAATGCGCGAGAATAACGTGCATTACAGATTTATTGTGAGGCTCTTACGAAATTCCTTCACAATAATGCGTCACTCCATACTGCGAAGCGAACAGTGGAGAACGTCCGAGTTTTTAGCTTGGAGAGTCTTCAATTTTTTCCCTGCAGTCCCGACTTGTCACCAAGTGGCTTTTATCTCTTCACTAAGATGAAGGCATGGCTGGGTACTCAGCACTTCACGCCCGACGACGAACTCAAGGATGCTGTTAACAAATGACTGAAGCATCAAGTGGCACCATTCATTAGTGAAGGGACAAAGAAGCTGGTGTCATGGTACTACATATGTTTGAATTTGGGTGGCGACTGTTGCGAGAAATAATGTCAACGTGCAAGTACAAAAAGTATACAGGTTAATTCAGCTGCTCCTACCACTCGGTTTTATGCAAACTGCAACACCTTCAAATGTGCAGGATTTTCATATTCTCTCACTCGATACGAGCAAACTATTATCTCTATAGAAAAGTGAACAGGACCTTTACGTATGAAAATCAATGTAGTTATAGTTTATAAAGGAATACATTTTCACTGGAGGCTGTGGTTTTCGAATTAATCAATACAAACGTGCAAAAGTGACCTTCAAACGGGTTTTTCTTGAACAATTCTAAAAAAAAGGTCCTCTTCATTTTTTCTGTAGGACTAAGAGTTTAAGCGTAGCGTGCGAGAGAATATAAACGTGCGGTTTTTGATGAAATCGCCGGCTGGAAAATACCTATTGGTAAGGGCACCTGAATTACTCTGTACAACAAATATGAGGTTTTTATTCATATTTTAAGTGGGGCGTTCAATAAGTAATGCAACACATTTTTTTTTTTCCTCAGACAATTTCGGTTGAAAAATGCCGAATTTGTTGTGGGACATTGTGGAACCGGCCGGTGTGGCCGAGCGGTTCTAGCCGCTACAGTCTGGAACCGCGCATCCGCTACGGTCGCAGGTTCGAATCCTGCCTCGGGCATGGATGTGTGTGATGTCCTTAGGTTAGTTAGGTATTAGTAGTTCTAAGTTCTAGGGGCTTCGCTCTGAGCACTACGGTACTTAACATCTGAGGTCATCAGTCCCCTAGAACATAGAACTACTTAAACCTAACTAACCTAAGGACATCACACACATCCATGCCCGAGGCAGGATTCGAGCCTGCGACCGTAGCAGTCGCGCGGTTCCGGACTGAAGCGCCTAGAACCGCTTGGCCACCGTGGCCGGCTAAGTTCTAGGGGACTGATGACCTCAGATGTTAAGTCCCATAGTGGTTAGAGCCATTTGAGCCATTTTGGACATTGTGGAATATTCTACCTTCGGCCCCTACAGTTGCATGAAGTTCCCACAGGTGGCGGCGCTAAACGTAGCCTTCAAAATGGCGTCTGTAATAGAGGTGCGATCCAAGCAGAGAGTTGTTATTGTGTTTCTTTTGGCAAACCAGAGCGTCGCAGATATTTGAAGGCGCTTCAGAGTGTCTACGGGACTTGACAGTGACGAAAAGCACAGTGGGTCATTGGGCAAGGCGTCTGTAATCACTCCAAGGTCGCACAAACCTGTCTGATCTCCGGCGTGCCGGCCGGCTTCAGACAGCTGTGACTCCTGCAGTGTTGGAACGTAGGAACACTCTCATTCGAAATGTTCGACAGATCGTAATCAAACGCCTCGCTGCTCAATTGGGCGTCTCTGTTGGTAGTACTGACACACTCGTCCACTAATAGGGGTACTCAAAGGTGTGTGCCCGCTGGGTTAAAAAATGGTTCAAATGGCTCTGAGCACTATGGGACTTAACATCTGAGGTCATCAGTCCCCTTGAACTTAGAACTACTTAAACCTAACTAACCTAAGGACATCACACACATCCATGCCCGAGGCAGGATTAGAACCTGCAACCGTAGCGGATGCGCGGTTCCAGACTGTAGCGGCTAGAACCGCTCGGCCACACCGGCCGGCCCGCTGGGTTCCTCGCCGTCTAACAGAAGATCTAAATGAACAACGAAGACCACATGTGCGGAATTTCTTGCGCATCATGAGAATGATCGTGGCAATTTTGTTGTCTAGCACGATGATGATGATGATGTTTGGTTTGTGGGGCGCTCAACTGCGCAGTCATTAGCGTCTGTACAAAGTCCCAGTTTTTTTCACAGTCCAATTTTTACAAAATCAAAATTAGCCACGGTCACGAGTTACTTCCAGTATAAATGTAGGTAAGTTACTATTACATAACAGGTATAGGCAAAATTGGGCTACTCTGAAGTGTCTGTCTATTATAAATTAAACTTACTTAGAGGGCACAAATCTTCACACCTATCATCCACTGCTTTGTTTTGATCTGGAATTATTACATCCTTCTGTTTTGTTCACTCCACCTTTCAACTTTAACTTCTTTGCATAGGACTGGTTTTTCCATCTGAGCCAGTGATAGTCATTCAGGTGCCTCTCTTTTCTCCAAAGGCGTCATTGTAGGTGGTACCTGCTTTTCATACCTTTTCCCTAGTGAAATATGCTCCTAAATTCATACATCTGTGCTCTAGCCATTCCTGCTTAAGCATTTTGCACTTCCTGTCAATTTGATTTTTTAAACGTTTGTATTCCCATTCGCCTGCTTCACTTGTTGCATTTTTATATTTTCTTCTTTCATCAATTAAATTCAATATCTCTTGTGTTATCCAAGGATTTCTACTAGGCCTTGTCCTTTTATCTACACTCCTGGAAATTGAAATAAGAACACCGTGAATTCATTGTCCCAGGAAGGGGAAACTTTATTGACACATTCCTGGGGTCAGATACATCACATGATCACACTGACAGAACCACAGGCACATAGACACAGGCAACAGAGCATGCACAATGTCGGCACTAGTATAGTGTATATCCACCTTTCGCAGCAATGCAGGCTGCTATTCTCCCATGGAGACGATCGTAGAGATGCTGGATGTAGTCCTGTGGAACGGCTTGCCATGCCATTTCCACCTGGCGCCTCAGTTGGACTAGCGTTCGTGCTGGACGTGCAGACCGCGTAAGACGACGCTTCATCCAGTCCCAAACATGCTCAATGGGGGACAGATCCGGAGATCTTGCTGGCCATGGTAGTTGACGTACACCTTCTAGAGCACGTTGGGTGGCACGGGATACATGCGGACGTGCATTGTCCTGTTGGAACAGCAAGTTCCCTTGCCGGTCTAGGAATGGTAGAACGATGGGTTCGATGACGGTTTGGATGTACCGTGCACTATTCAGTGTCCCCTCGACGATCACCAGTGGTGTACGGCCAGTGTAGGAGATCGCTCCCCCACCATGATGCCGGGTGTTGGCCCTGTGTGCCTCGGTCGTATGCAGTCCTGATTGTGGCGCTCACCTGCACGGCGCCAAACACGCATACGACCATCATTGGCACCAAGGCAGAAGCGACTCTCGTCGCTGAAGACGACACGTCTCCATTCGTCCCTCCATTCACGCCTGTCGCGACACCACTGGAGGCGGGCTGCACGATGTTGGGGCGTGAGCGGAAGACGGCCTAACGGTGTGCGGGACCGTAGCCCAGCTTCATGGAGACGGTTGCGAATGGTCCTCGCCGATACCCCAGGAGCAACAGTGTCCCTAATTTGCTGGGAAGTGGCGGTGCGGTCCCCTACGGCACTGCGTAGGATACTACGGTCTTGGCGTGTATCCGTGCGTCGCTGCGGTCCGGTCCCAGGTCGACGGGCACGTGCACCTTCCGCCGACCACTGGCGACAACATCGATGTACTGTGGAGACCTCACGCCCCACGTGTTGAGCAATTCGGCGGTACGTCCACCCGGCCTCCCGCATGCCCACTATACGCCCTCGCTCAAAGTCCGTCAACTGCACATACGGTTCACGTCCACGCTGTCGCGGCATGCTACCAGTGTTAAAGACTGCGATGGAGCTCCGTATGCCACGGCAAACTGGCTGACACTGACGGCGGCGGTGCACAAATGCTGCGCAGCTAGCGCCATTCGACGGCCAACACCGCGGTTCCTGGTGTGTCCGCTGTGCCGTGCGTGTGATCATTGCTTGTACAGCCCTCTCGCAGTGTCCGGAGCAAGTATGGTGGGTCTGACACACCGGTGTCAATGTGTTCTTTTTTCCATTTCCAGGAGTGTATATGATACTCTGCTGCCTTCATTGTTTCATCTGTTAAAGCTACCCATTCGTCTTATGCTGTATTTCCTTCCTCTGTTCTATTCAACCGTTGCCTAATGTTCCATCTGAAAATCTCAGAAAACTCTGGTTCTTTCAAATTATCTAGGTCCCATCTCCTTAACTTCCTACCTTTTTCCAATTTCTTCAGTTTTAATCTACAGTTGGTAACCAACAAATTTACCTGCCCCTGGAAACGTCTTACAATTTAAAATCTGGTTCCTACTCTTCGTGTAACCATTGTATAATCAATCTGAAACCTCCCGTGTCTCCATGTCTCTTCCACATATACAACCTTCTTTTATGATTCTTAAACCATGTGTTAGCGATGCTCTCTGCAAACCTCTACCAGCCAGCTACCTCTTTCATTCCCTTCCCCCAGTCCGTATTCACCTACTATTTTTCTTCTCTTCCTTTTCCTACTATAGAATTCCATTTCCCCATCATACTAAATTTTCGGCTCCCTTAACTATCTGAATAATTTCTCTTATCTCTTCATACATTTCTCCAATCTTTTCATCATCCGCGCACAGCTAGTTGGGATATAACTTGCACTATTGTGGTGGGGTGGACTTCGTATCTACCTTGGCTACAATAATGCGTTCACTATGCTGTTCATAGTAGTTTATCCGTATTCCTATGCTATTATTCATTATTAAACATACTCCTGCATTACCCATATTTATTTTGTATTTATAGCCCTGTATTCACCTGACCAGATTTCCTGTTCCTCCTGCCTTCGAATTTCACTAATTCCCCAAATATTTAACTTCAACAGGTCCATTTCCCTTTTTAAATTTTCTAATCTACGTTTCCCACTAAGGGATCTAACATTCTACGCTTCGATCCCCTGAATGCCCGTTTTGTTTCTCCCGATAAGGACATCCTCCTTAGTAGTCCCCGGCCGGAAATCCGAATAGGAGACTATTTTACATCCGGAATACTTTACACAGAAGGATGCCATGACTATAACCATGCAGCAGAGCTGTATGCCTTCGTTAAAGATTACGGCCGTAGTTTTCCCTTGCTTTCAGCCGTTTGCAGTACGAGCACAGCAAAGCCGTTTGGGTTGATGTTACAAGGCCAGATCAGTCAATCATCCAGACTGTTGTCCCTACAACTATTGAAAAGGCTGCTGCCCTTCTTCAGGAACCACACGTTTGTCTGGCCTCTCAGTAGATACACCTCCATTGTGGTTGTACCTGTATCGCTGAGGCAAGCAAGCCACCCAACCGACGACGAGGTCCATGGTTCATGTAGGGAGACTAGTTACGATCTCTACCGAGCGAGGTAGCGCAGTGGGTAGCACACTGGACTCGCATTCGGGAGGCCGACGGTTCAAACCCGCGTCCGGTATCCTGATTTAGGTTTTCCATGATTTCCCTAAACCGTTTAAGGCATCTGCCGGAATGGTTCCTTTGAAAGGACACGGCCGACTTCCTTCTCCACCCTTCCCTAATCCGAGCTTGAGCTTCGTCTCTAATGACCTAGTTGTCGACGGGACGTTAAACACTAAATTCCCCCTCCTCCTAGTTACGATCTGGAAAGATATACTGTAGGATTAAGAGCCACCAGCGTCCTATTAGAGTGAGCGGGATAACGTGGAAAGAGAAGACGGGAGGAGGAGATGGACAGACAGCGAGGGGGAAGGAGGGGATGGACAAAGATAGGGGGAAGTGGAAATCGATAGAGAGAGGGAACTGGACAGAGAAAGGAAAGAGGAGGAGGTGGAGAGAGAGGGGGAGGAAGAGAGATGCAGAGAGGGCAGCAGGAAATGGACAGAGAAATGGAGGAGAGGTAGATGGAAATAGAGAGGGGAGAGGAGGAAAGAAAAGACGAGGAGATCAATAGAGAGAGGCGGAGGAGCAAATGGACAGAGAAAGGAGGGAGGAGGAGCGGAACTGAAAGGGGGTGAAGGATGAGACGGACAGAGAAGGGGTGGGCGAAGGAGGAGATCGACTAATAGAGGACTGGAACAAACTCATACCCAGGCACCGCTGGGTACTCAGCTATATTACGGCATTCACTGTTGGGAACAATTCGTCCTAAATTCCTCTCGTTAAATAATATCGCCCAAATGGTTCAAATGGCTCTGAGCACCATGGGACTTACCTTCCGAGGTCATCAGTCCCCTATAACTTAGAACTATTTACACCAAACTAACCTAAGGACGTCGAAACAAAGCCCCGGGAGTAGACAACATTCGATTAGAACTACTGACAGCCTTGGGAGAGCCAGCCCTGACAAAACTCTACCATCTGGTGAGCAAGATATATGAGACAGGCGAAATACCCTCAGACTTCAAGAAGAATATAATAATTCCAATCCCAAAGAAGGCAGCTGTTGGCAGATGTGAAAATTACCGAACTATTAGTTTAATAAGTCACAGCTGCAAAATACTAACGCGAATTCTTTACAGACGAATGGAAAAACTAGTAGAAGCCGACCTCGGGGAAGATAAGTTTGGATTCCGTAGAAATCTTGGAACACGTGAGGCAATACTGACCCTACAACTTATCTTAGAAAATAGATTAAGGAAAGGCAAACCTACGTTTCTAGCATTTGTAGACTTAGAGAAAGCTTTTGACAATGTTGACTGGAATACTCTCTTTCAAATTCTGAAGGTAGCAGGGGTAAAATACTGGGTGCGAAAGGCTATTTACAATTTGTACAGAAACCAGATGGCAGTTATAAGAGTCGAGGGACATGAAAGGGAAGCAGTGGTTGGGAAGGGAGTGAGACAGGGTTGTAGCCTCTCCCCGATGTTATTCAATCTGTATATTGAGCAATCAGTGAAGGAAACAAAAGAAAAATTCGGAGTAGGTATTAAAATCCATGGAGAAGAAATAAAAACTTTGAGGTTCGCTGATGACATTGTAATTCTGTCAGAGACAGCAAAGGACTTGGAAGAGCAGTTGAACGGAATGGATAGTGTCTTGAAAGGAGGATATAAGATGAACATCAACAAAAGCAAAACGAGGATCATGGAATGTAGTCGAATTAAGTCGGATGATGCTGAGGGAATTAGATTAGGAAACGAGAAACTTAAAGTAGTAAAGGAGTTTTGCTATTTGGGGAGCAAAATAACTGATGATGGTCGGAGTAGAGAGGATATAAAATGTAGACTGGCAATGGCAAGGAAAGCGTTTCTGATGAAGAGAAATTTAACATCGAGTATAGATTTAAGTGTCAAGAAGTCGTTTCTGAAAGTATTTGTATGGAGTGTAGCCATGTATGGAAGTGAAACATGGACGATAAATAGTTTGGACAAGAAGAGAATAGAATATTTTGAAATGTGGTGCTACAGAAGAATGCTGAAGATTAGATGGGTAGATCACATAACTAATGAGGAGGTATTGAATAGGATTGGGGAGAAGAGAAATTTGTGGCACAACTTGACTAGAAGAAGGGATCGGTTGGTAGGACATGTTCTGAGGCATCAAGGGATCACCAATTTAGTATTGGAGGGCAGCGTGGAGGGTAAAAATCATAGAGGGAGACCAAGAGATGAATACACTAAGCAGATTCAGAAGGATGTAGGTTGCAGTAGTTACTGGGAGATGAAGAAGCTTGCACAGGATAGATGAAGATGCTTGCACAGGATAGAGTAACATGGAGAGCTGCATCAAACCAGTCTCAGGACTGAAGACCACAACAACAACAACCTAAGGACATCACAAGGCAGGATTCGAACCTGCGACCGTAGCGGTCGCGCGGTTCCAGACTGTAGCGCCTAGAACCGCTCGGCCACTCAGGCCAGCAATATCGCCCAAAGGAAGTCACTGCTAAAACAACAAGTGGTATGTACAGGTAATACTAAAGCCTAGTGTCACTGACATTCATCTGCTGCAGGGAACAAATACAGTCGTAAGGATGTATTTGGAACGCAATAATCTCTACGGAGACCTCTACTGATTTCGAAAACAGTGACCATGCCAAACTAGACTCGCGCTGCATATGGCTGATATCTTAGTGTCCATGTACATTTGCGAGTAAAATGCTCGAGATTGGCTAACCACACTGCATTGCGAGCGTATACATTGGTATGTTTGATGCCAAAAGTCATGTATCGTGTATTGATGTTCATGACATGCTCCACGTATTATTTAAATAGTGACAAATGTAATGTGGTGGCTTAAACCAGTAATGTGGTGGCTTAAACCATTTTAATCCTTACCCGTGAAGATGGTCCATGACTGAAACCGGTTGATATTTGGGTTTAAAATAAAAGCAGCCGATGGTCAAACATGCATTTTATTCATTACTTGACGGCTGTTGATAGTCACCCTCCCAAAATGTTTAAGCCAAAGAATGGTCTACACGTTTGCGTATTAGCGTTTAACCTCTGTAACTGATGCTACTCTTGCTGATGCAGCGGAACGCTGCAGGGACGTGTGGAGCGTACGTCGAAAGCGACGTCGACTGCGGAGAGGAAAAAGTCAACGAGCACAGGAGAAAGTCCTTGAGTGAGGCGAGAGCGCAGATCTTCCTGCGGAACCGCTCGCTAGGCAGCCGACAAGCGAAGTGACAATGCTAAAATGCTGGACTTTAACTGGGGAGGTTATGTTAAACCATGGGCCGTCCGTCCTGACTGAAATTTTCCACGCCTTCTTCAATGACACTCCTGCTGTATCACTCTTAACATACTTTTCAGTGGAGAACTTGGCACAAGGATTCTTCTTTCGACGCGTGTTGCGATATCACAAACTGTGTTACCAATTTTTATGTTGTAATGGTCGATTGCATCACTGCTCACATTTTATTATTATTTTGAGCTTTTCCTCATTACAAAGGCTTATCTCCAACATAATAATTCACTTGGAAATTACAATACAAACAATAAACGTTCTTAAACTATATTTTCAAAATATTCCTCCACGTGTTTCGATCTTGTGTGTCCTCTTCCTCTGCGCCCATTCTCCTCATTGTGTGCTGTACATTTTGGTGCCAGGTGGTCATAGGTCGTCCTCTTCTTATCCCCTCCGGTTCCCACTCCAGTATCAATTTTGGTATTCTGGTTTTCTCCATTCGTCGTACATGCTCGTACCACTGTAATTTTTTCCTATGCATTACGTCATATATTCTTTCTTTTATTTCCATCCTCCTTATTATTTCGGTGTTCCTTATCTTTTCTTTCCTGGATATTCTTACCGATCTTCTCCAGAAGTTATCTCTAGAGCTTGTAATTTTTTAATGTGCTTCATGTTAATTGTCCAGGTCTCCGTTCCATACAGAACCACACTCTCTAATATGGATTTGTATATTAATTTTTTTAGTTCTGCTCATTACGTTACTGCTCCATAAGACTGAATTAAGCATCCCAGTGACCCTCCGTCCGCTACTAATTATTTTATTGATTTTTGACTCTGATTTTCCCTCGATTTCTAAAATGGATCCCAAATAACAGAAACTGTTTATCTTTTTTATTTTCTTTCCTTCAATGTATAGCTCATCTGAATCATTAGTCAAGTATTCTGTTTTTTTGGTAATTAATCTTCAAACCCCAAGTTTTGTATGCTACTGCTAGATGATTGCACATAGCATCCTCCTCATCTTGTGCTACGACTACTTGATCATCAGCAAACAATAAATGATGTAGGTAAACTCCATCTCTTATTTCTAATCCCATACTATTACATTTACGAGACCATGTTCTAAGGCTAATATCTATATAGATTTTAAATAATAATGATGACATGGGACAGCCCTGCAAAAGGCCTTTGCTTGTTCTAAATTTCTTTCTCACATAATTTTCCAAACTCTTTGAGAAGGTTGCGTATTCTAGCATAGTATTTCACATGAGTTACAATAACAGCCTCAGCAAATAACAGTTTGGATTTCAGTAGAGTTGCTCTACTGAGAATGCCATTTATGTGTTCGCTCACCAAATTTTACAGGCATTAGATAATAAAATAGCATCAGTTGGTATTTTCTGCGATCTATTTATGGGCTTTTGATTGTGTGAATCACAGTATTCTTCTAGGTAAATTGAAGTGTTCTGGGATTCACGGTAAAGCCAACCAAATGCATAATATCATATCTAACGAAAAGAATGTAGGAAGCTGTACCTAGTAATTCAACCATTATAGTCCAGGGACGTAATTCTGACTGGTGAGAAATCACATATGGGATCCCCCCAAGGGTCAGACTTAGGTCCACTATTCTTCCTCATATATGTAAACGATCTTTAGCATAATATACACTATTGTTCCTCATATATGTAAACGATCTCCCGTCTAATATACAACGAGCTGAATTAGTTATTTTTGCAGATGACACTGGCATTGTAATCCAAGCGTACATTTAGAAACAGAAGAAATGGTAAAGAAAGTTCTTAAAACTATCATTGACTGATTTTCTGCAAATGCTCTCGTCCTCAATTTTAAAAAGACACAACATATTCAGTTCTGCGCACCTAGAGGACTACGCAAATGACGAGTGTAACATATAGTGAGGAAATAATAAACAGGGTGGAACTTCAAAATTCTTAGGTGTCTAGATCGATGAGAACTTAAAGTGGAAAAAGCACATTTTGTAACTCCTAATACAACATAGTTCAGCCACTTTTGCACTTAGAATCATTGAAAATGTCGGGGAGAGACAAATGAGTAAGTTTACATATTATGCATATTTTTGTTCAGTAATGTCCTATGGAATAATGTTCTGGGGTAACTCAACTTTAAGAAAGAATGTCTTCATAGCTCAAAAAACATGCAGTAAGAATAATATGTGAAGCTCACACGCGATCATCTGGTAGACATCTGTTTAAGGTGTTGGCCATTCTGACTACTGCTTCACAGTATAATTATTCCCTCATGAAGTTTGTTGCAAATAATCCACTAGAGTTCAGAAGGAACAATGATGTACATAATTACAACACCAGAAGGAAAGTGACTTTCATTGCTCCACATTAACGTTGCCTTTAGCATAAAGAGGGGTGCACAATGCTGCCACAAAAATTTTGGAGAACTTACCCAGTGATATAAAAAGTCTGAGAGACAGCAAAGTAAAATTTGAAAACAAAGTAAGAAAGTTTCTACTTGACAACTCCTTCTGTTCCGTAGAAGAATTCTGCTATTGTAATGTGTAAAAAGTGGTGGGTAGAAATTACTAACTCGCATCTGTATATCTTTTTTTCTTAAAAAAAAAAAGAACCCTTAGAAATATTCAGCATGTAGCCATACATACAAATTAATTTGCGATTGAATTTAAAACGACTCGGACTCGTTCCATATCACTACTATTTCTCGTGCAAAATGATCCATGGAACACGAAACGAAGTAACTAGCTATCGAACATTGACGTGATGGTTTGTGGCTGCTACTACACATAGCAGCAGAACTACAGCACCTGAAGATGACAACTGGATCGGTCGTCAAAATATTTTGCATAAAATGCAAACAGCAACTCGCCTAAACATCCGGAAGCACACCACTAATGAATCGCGCCGAGAAAACAGGACTAACTTTCATTTTTAATGATCTATTGTGATATAGAGTAGCTCGTGGTTAAGTCTGGCACGTCGGTGACGACATACAATGGGACTCCTTGTACTCCAAAAAATAATCACATGGTCGTGGAAAATCGACAGCACAGAGAAATGTAACTTTGGAAGGTATACTATGCTCGAAAATTATGAATTACCTCGAAGAAAACGATTTGTTGATAAATAACCAACACGGATTCAGAAAATGTCGTTATTGTGAAACACAACTATCTCTTTATTCTCTCGCAGTAATGAGTGCTAACGACAGGCTATGTCAAATTGATTCCATATCTTTAGATTTCCAGAAGGCTTTTGACACTGTTCCTCGCAAGCGACTTCTAATTAAATTGTGTGCATACGGAATATCGTCTCAATTGTGCGACTGGATTCGTGGTTTCCTGTCAAAAAGGTCACAGTTTGGAATAATTGGCGGAAAGTAATCGAGTAACACAGAAGTAATATGTGGCGTTACCCGAGGAATTGTTATAGGCTCTCTGCTGTTCCTGATCTACGAGGTCGAGTCAAATGAAAACCTTCAATTTGTAATAACAAATCGAAATTTCGCGCCGTTATCCTGTAAGTTGGTAAGCGTGTTACAAACAGCGTGCAGAATGGCCTGTAGGTGGCAGCATAGTGCAGATGCACACGTACCGTCGCAGTATCAGTATAAAGATGGCAGCCCCACTTGCGACTTGCACCAGGGAAGAATAGCGTTCTGTTATTCGGTGCCGGCCGCAGTGGCCGAGCGGTTCTAGGCGCTTCAGTCCGGAACCGCGCGACTGCCACGGACGCAGGTTCGAATCCTGCCTCGGGTATGGCTGTGTGTGATGTCCTTACGTTAGTTAGGTTTAAGTAGTTCTAAGTTCTAGGGAACTGATGACCTCAGATGTTAAGTCCCATAGTGCTCGGAGCCATTTGAACCATTTTTTGTTATTCGGTTTTTGCGCAGTGAGGGTGTGAAACCTATCGAAATTCGTCTACGAATGAAAGTTCAGTACGGTGATGCATGTTTGTCACAGCAGCAAGTCTACGAATGAAGTAGGAAGTACGCAAATGGTGTGACTTCATTAGAAGATGCTCCTCGTTCAAGTCAGGCACAACGAGTTGGGACTCCACAGAACATTGCAGCAATTGAAGCCATAGTGAAGGAAAACCGCCGAGTGACATTGAATGACATTGCAGCATATTTACAGATAGGTCATGGGTCAGCACACCACACTGTGCATGATGTGCTCCAGTTTCACAAAGTGTCTGCCATGGCAGCTGGCTCCTGATATGAGAGAAACGACGTATTGATGCTTGTAAAGAACTTCTTCGGCGCTTTGAACGAGAAGGTGATGGCTTCCTTGTAAGAATCGTTACTGGGGACGAAACCTGGGTTCACTTCCATCAACCGGAAACGAAGAGAGCGAGCAAGGAATGGCGCCATTCCACATCACCAAAACCAAAGAAGTTTCGAACAGAACCATCAGCAGTGAAGGTTATACTGACTCTCTTTTGGGACGAAAAAGGTGTCATTTTGGAGCATTACATGCCTAGAGGGACCACTGTCACCAGTGCATCATACACAGATCTCCTAAAAATCGTCTGTGGCCTGCAATCAAATCAAAGCGACGTGGGTTGCTGTCAGCAGGTCTCCTGTTGCAACATGACAATGAGGCCCCACACTGCCCCTACAACAGTTGCAACAATCACAGACCTGCTTTTTGAGTGTCTTCCTCATCCATCATACTCACCAGACCTTGCCCCAAGTGATTTCCATATGTCTGGACCACTCAAAGACGGAATGGGTGGAAAGAAGTTCCGTTCTGTTGAAGAGGTACGCCACGCGGTGCATGAGTGGTTGCACGGACTACCAAAAGAATTTTTTTCTAAAGGAATTTATGCAGTTTGTAAGCGTTGGAGGACTTGCATTGAGCTTGGGGGAGATTATGTTGAAAAGTGATACGGCTTTGTACCACTTCTGCAAAATAAATAATATTTAAAAAAATATTTAAGGTTTTCATTTGACTCACTCTCATACATACAAGATTTAGGCGACAGTTTGAACAGCCCTCTTAGATTGTTTGCATATGATGCTATCACGTACCGTCTTGTAAACTCATCAAATGATACTCAATTAATCGTTACCTTTTTAGTTTATTAGTTTCATCTTCGAAATTACATTCTTCCTGAAATTTTCTCGAATCGTTACCTTTTTAGTTTATTAGTTTCATCTTCGAAATTAATTCTTCCTGAAATTTTCTCGATAGTAAGTCCTCTTAACGTCGGACACACACAGAATTTACCTGAAGGTCTTAAATATTTTACACACCGTATCCTGAAAAATACTGAACGTTAATAACATAATTTTTGAAGTCATTATAGCTTTATACTGAATTTAGTCGGAGAAATTAGACTGTGTATTTGTTTACGTCTGTCAGTGCATTCGCACTGAGCGCTCGATCAGCTGTAGGCGCGTGACGTAGAAAGTGATTGTTTGCGGTCAACGACAGCCTTGTGCGGCGCGCAGACTGACTGTTGCTTTGAGTATGTGCCGCCGCCAAAACACAGCGCGGTATCCTTGTACTCTCTTCGTGTTTACATGTAGCTGTTGGTTTCTCAAAAGTATGTCATTCCACAAAAATTTTTACGTTCGATATATGATGTATTCCCTTAGAGCGCCGAGATTTAAGAGTTTCTACTTCAACAGTGTTATCATGAATAATTTTGCGAACTCTAAATGGACCGTTATAAAGCAGAAAAAATTTGCGACACAAGCCTTTTCCTTTATGAGACAAACGGTGGGACTTAATTAACACCTTCTGGCCAACTGACAAAGTTTTTAAACGACCAGGACGCTTAGCTGATTTCTCTCTTCTAGCAGCTGCAGATGCAATATTTTGCAGAGCCAGGTTCACAACTTCAGAATGCCGCAGTTTCCGTGAAGGCGGAAAAGGAACGATTTCAGAAATGCGATTTGTTGGTACTTTATTTTTTAATATCAATAGAGGCGGTAAAGAAGTTGAGTCATTAGGGAGTTCATTCAGAATGTTTTGAAAAATATGAAGATACTGATCCCAAGTTCTGTGATTCTGATGACAATAAAGACGGCACAATTTATTGATTTCCTTCATCCATCTCTCTGAAGCATTAGACTGAGGGTGAAAAAGTGAAATGAAGATTGGTTTAATTTTCCGACGCCGTAGAGTACGAAGCCAAATTTTAGAGCGAAACTGTGATCCATTATCTGATATAACCTTATCAACATGACCAACTTCTTTAAGAAAATGTTTGATGAAAGCATTAGATACTGAACGAGCTGTTGCTTTGCGTAACGGTGTAAAACACACATATTTTGATGTCAATTCCACTGCTACGAAAATGTACGCAAAACCATTAGTAGAACGAACCACTGGACCGAACAAATCGACTGCAGCCATGTCCTTTAATTTCGCTGGAATGATAGGAAACAACGGTGCTCTGTGAGAAACTGTTGGCGGCTTAGCCTGTTGACATAATTTGCATTTGGCAAGAACAGATCGAATACGTTTTTCCATATTATTGAAGTAGCAATTTTCCCGTAATTTATGAAAGCATTTTCTGGGACCAAAGTGCGCATAACTGAAATGTGTGTACCAAATCAATTTATTGACCCACTCATCAGGAATACAAACTAACCAAACAGAGTTTTCGACCGATTTTCGTTTAAAAAGAATATCATTGCGAACTAAATAATGCTGTCTAATCGCTACGCTTTCCTTTCTCCTCCACTTCTCCTTAATGTCCTTCCAGATTGGATCCTTGTTTTGCTCCTTAGCGATGTCCTGGAGCGAAGACGAAATAAAGTTCTCAAACGCAACACCTTGAATGTACATCAAACAATAATGGTTTTCTTTGCAGTCCTCTTCAGCACTTTGTTTCAAACCCATAGGTGCACGTGATAAAGCATCAGCAACAATATTTGAAGATCCCTGTATGTAAACAATACTAAAATCAAATTCCTGTAGGTACAGCGCCCATCGTGACAATCTTCCATGAGTTAATTTTGTCGACATAAGAAATTCCAGAGCTCGATGATCGGTGTAAACCTTAGTATGTCTGCCAAACAAAAATGTGCGAAATTTTGTGAAAGCCCAAACAACATCCAAAGCTTCAAGTTCCGTAATCGAATAATTCTTTTCGGATTTAGAGAGAACACGACTTCCAAATGCAATAGTCTTCTGTACTACAACGCCGTTTTCTTCTATCTCTTGAAATAAATGTGCACCTAGGCCTTTGTATGATGAGTCCGTCGCCAAACAAAAATCTTTAGATAAATCCGGATGTGAAAGAAGTGGAGCAGCAACTAAAGCATCACGAAGTTGTTCAAATTCTGACTGAGCTTCCTCATCCCAACACCAATTAGAACTTTTTCCAGATAGTTCACATAAACGAGGTGTGGCCAAATTGTCCAATCTAACAAAACGTCTAAGAAAATTACAAACACCAAGGAAACTACGAACATCACGTTTTGTGGTAGGAACAGCATAATTACGAATAGCATCTAGTTTCTCTGGATCGGGAAGAATACCTTCTGTAGAAATAATGTGACCGAGAAATTTCACCTGAGAACGACCAAATTCTGATTTTTCCAAGTTCACTGTCATGCCAACTCGTGCAAAAATACGTAATAATGAATCCAAAATTTTGTTGTGCTCACTCCAAGAACGTTTAGCAATAAGAATGTCGTCAACATAGGAAGTAATATTGTCACGAAGACAAACAGGTAAAATTTCATTTAAGCTACGAATGAATGCTGCTGAAGATACAGTAAGTCCAAACGGTAATTTCCGAAACTGGTAACAGTTACCAAAGGCTAAAAAGGCAGTATATTTTCTACAATCAGGGTGGAGTTCTATTTGCCAAAAACTTGCGCGCATATCAATCGTGGATAAAACTTTAATTCCATGGAAATGTTGAAGAAGTTCATCTAAATTTTGTGGACGGTCAGTTTCAGGAATAATAATATTATTTATCTGTCTGGAATCCAGAACCAAACGAATTGACCCATCCTTTTTAAGCACGACATGTAATGGGCTGGTATAAGGGCTGACTGCTGGCTCAATAATGCCCTGATCTAACATGTATTGAAGTTCATTCTTAACCTTGTCTCTGTAAGCCAAAGGAATAGCGTACGTTTTCCCGCGAAATGGTGTGTGTTCTTTTACTTTAAATAAATATTGTAAGCCTTGTATAGTTCCTGTGTGATGACTAAACACTGTAGCATGTGAAGTCAAAATGTGGTGCAGCTCTTCTTTTGCAACGTCATCTGGCACTTCAGCTTTCTTAACCTTTTCATTAATTAATTCTTCGCTACTAATTATATCCTCCATCGCGTCTCTGTATCTATTGTCATTGTCATGAATAAACACACTGTCGTCATAATGCTCAACGAAAGCATCAGAAGTAAGAAACCTTAAACATTTTGTATCTGATTCAGATCTTGCTAAACACTCGAAAAATTTCAAACATTTCGGCATTCCGGCAACAGTCAAATTCACACTTCCTTCTTTAAAGTTCAAAATTGCCTTATGTGTGTTAAGAAACTCCATACCTAATATAATCTGTGTACTGAGTAATGGAACAATAATAAAATTAGCAGACAATTCGTATCCTTGACAAATAAAATTTAGGTTGGTCTGTTGTTTAACTTCCACACCTTTTCCAGAAATCGATCCTCGAATTGTAGTTTTAGAAATAGGTAACACAGGACAGGCAATAATTCTTTCACATATACGAAAAACTGATTCACTAATGACGTTCAATGGGCTCCCAGAATCTAAAACTGCAGTGAACTTATTCTTACCCACACATACTTCAATAACAGGATGTAAAAATGCGTCTACATTATTTTCCTTTTCATCTAGCAAAATGTCTCTCATGTCTTCCAGGCGTACGTAGTGTAAAGTCGTAGTGTCATTACTTTCCGAACCGTCTATATTGCTGCCAGAAGCCGAAGCTGCTAGTCATTGTCGATTGTTTGCGTCACGTCTTTGATTATTCGCGTCATTTCGCGGATCAATTTCTACTAATTGCACTTGTCTCTCTGAAGTTCTGTCACGTGGAGGATGCCAATTAGGTCCTTCCTGTCTGTTAGATGCAAATTCTTGGTTGTGTCTGTTATTAAAATTTCTGTTTTCCTGTCTGTCTGCATAACTACTTCTTGTATAATTTCGACTGTCACTTCTGAAATTATTGTTAGATCTACTACCCTGGTTATTTCTGTAGTAAGAATTTCTGTTATTGTATGAATAATTTCTATCTTGATGATACCGATTACTGTTTCCGTATGGTTGATCATTCCGGTAGGAATTACCGTTATTATAATTGTCTGTGTAATTTCTGTTAGAACGTCTGTTATTGTCATAAGGCTGGTATCTATTGTCCTGTCTGTTACGTCTGTCATTCTCAAAGTTACCCAAATAACGTCCGTTCCGATCACTATCCCTTTTAAATGATTACGCGATCGATGAAAAAGGCAAAAATGATGGATAGTCACAATGACGAAATTGTTGACATGGCGAACTCGCCAACACAGGACAACAGTACGATAAATAATGAAGTTGAAAACAATTTAATAAGCAGGGAAAATAGTCCAGAACCCTTTCAAAATTTTTCTCAATCAGAAAATTCAGAGAATACGAGATTACCGATAGAAGATTCTGGAATAGTATCGAACACAGATAGCTTTACAGCTATGACGAAGGAAACTGGTTTTGCGGGAAATGTTAGGGGCGAAAAGAATTTCGAACCGGCTATTATGGAGCAGTTGTTGGGTGCAATATTAAATATGGGATCACAGTTACGATCTGAAATTAAAACTGATATAGCATCTGAATTAAAAACAGTGGCAACACGTTTAGAAACAGATATGGGAACAATGGAATCACGGTTAGACTCACAAATAGGAACAATTAGAACTGAGATGGGAACAATGGAAACACGGTTAGATTCACGAATAGGGACATGTTTCAAAAACATGAAAGATGAATTAAAGAAAGAAATCAGAGAAGAAGTACAACCGATTTTGAATTCTCACAATAATAGATTAATTGCAGTAGAGATTAGACAAAGGGAACAGGATAGAGAACAGGAAGAAAGAGATCGCGTGATAGTACAAAAATTTTCAGAGTTAAATTTACAACGTGCACACGATAAGGAAGAGATATTTGAGAGAATCGAGGAATCCGTACCAAATGACAGATTAAATAACCTAACACAACAATATGAACAGTTAACTACCAAATGTGTCAACACTGAAACCCGAGTCGCGACACTTACGGAAGACGTAAATAAACAGAAAGAACAATTAGGTGACTTATCGGAAAGAGTTGAGGAGATTTCAGATAAATTGACAAATCTTAGTTTACATGGGGACAGAGATTCAGATGATACAGCACCATTACCATTTGCAGAAACCGAAGAGTACCAGAACATAAATAAGCATGTTGAAAATCAGGGAAAGTTTAATGAACGCGTTAAAAGCGAAGTTGAGGCATTAAAAAAGCAAGTCAAACAAATTGAAGGCGAAATCGTAGGAAAAGACGGCAAAAGAGATTTAGAATCACAGATACCAGAGGGGTTTGAAGAAAATAATTTGTTTCATTTACGGGATGCAACAAGAGAGCGCCAGGCGCGCGAACTTGACAATAATCGACATTCAAACTGGGACAGACGCGGTAGGTCTTTGTCGCCGCGAGGCGGAAGCTTTGACTGTAAACACTTCTTGACTGTTCGGAAATTTAAGATCTTTTGCAATTCTAGGAATGACATACGTCCATGTTCATGGTTGGATCGATTTACGTGCGCACTTCCGCCAGATTTGCCACAGTGTCACAAACTGGAAATTATGTGCAGCTATTAAGGTCCTCAGGGGATTCACTACACTAAGCGAATATGTGCTGTAGCGATCACAGGGCCCCGAGCTGTAGTGGTGCTATTTCCCTTTTAGTTTTCTGCACCGCTGCGTACTCTTTCACTATTCTTTGCATCTATAAAAACAACTCTTCTACTATCAATCTATCTAGACAGTAGGTAAAGATTAACCGGATTTGACTGTTTTACCCAAAAGTGACTTTAGAAATTACCGTTTGGACTTACTGTATCTTCTGCAGCATTTATTCGCAGTTTAAATGAAATTTTACCTGTTTATCTTCGTGACAATATTACTTCTTATGTTGACGATATTCTTATTGCTAAACGTTCTTGGAGTGAGCATAACAAAATTTTGGAGTCATTATTAAGTATTTTTGCACGAGTTGGCATGACAGTGAACTTGGAAAAATCAGAATTTGGTCGTTCTCAGGTGAAATTTCTCGGTCACATTATTTCTACAGAAGGTATTCTTCCCGATCCAGAGAAACTAGATGCTATTCGTAATTATGCTGTTCCTACCACAAAACGTGATGTTCGTAGTTTCCTGGGTGTCTGTAATTTTCTTAGACGCTTTGTTAGATTGGACAATTTGGCCACACCTCGTTTATGTGAACTATCTGGAAAAAATTCTAATTGGTGTTGGGATGAGGAAGCTCAGTCAGAATTTGAACAACTTCGTGATGCTTTAGTTGCTGCTCCACTTCTTTCACATCCGGATTTATCTAAAGATTTTTGTTTGGCGACGGACTCATCATACAAAGGCCTAGGTGCACATTTATTTCAAGAGATAGAAGAAAACGGCGTTGTAGTACAGAAGACTATTGCATTTGGAAGTCGTGTTCTCTCTAAATCCGAAAAGAATTATTCGATTACGGAACTTGAAGCTTTGGCTGTTGTATGGGCTTTCACAAAATTTCGCACATTTTTGTTTGGCAGACATACTAAGGTTTACACCGATCATCGAGCTCTGGAATTTCTTATGTCAACAAAATTAACTCACGGCAGATTGTCACGATGGGCGTTGTATCTACAGGAATTTGATTTTAGCATTGTTTACATACAGGGATCTTCAAATATTGTTGCTGATGCTTTATCACGTGCACCTATGGGTTTGAAACAAAGAGCTGAAGAGGACTGCAAAGAAAACCATTATTGTTTGATGTATATTCAAGGTGTTGCGTTTGAGAACTTTATTTCGTCTTCGCTCCAGGACATCGCTAAGGAGCAAAACAAGGATCCAATCTGGAAGGACATTAAGGAGAAGTGGAGGAGAAAGGAAAGCGTAGCGATTAGACAGCATTATTTAGTTCGCAATGATATTCTTTTTAAACGAAAATCGGTCGAAAACTCTGTTTGGTTAGTTTGTATTCCTGATGAGTGGGTCAATAAATTGATTTGGTACACACATTTCAGTTATGCGCACTTTGGTCCCAGAAAATGCTTTCATAAATTACGGGAAAATTGCTACTTCAATAATATGGAAAAACGTATTCGATCTGTTCTTGTCAAATGCAAATTATGTCAGCAGGCTAAGCCGCCAACAGTTTCTCACAGAGCACCGTTGTTTCCTATCATTCCAGCGAAATTAAAGGACATGGCTGCAGTCGATTTGTTCGGTCCAGTGGTTCGTTCTACTAATGGTTTTGCGTACATTTTCGTAGCAGTGGAACTGACTTCAAAATATGTGTGTTTTACACCGTTACGCAAAGCAACAGCTCGTTCAGTATCTAATGCTTTCATCAAACATTTTCTTAAAGAAGTTGGTCATGTTGATAAGGTTATATCAGATAATGGATCACAGTTTCGCTCTAAAATTTGGCTTCGTACTCTACGGCGTCGTAAAATTAAACCAATCTTCATTTCACTTTTTCACCCTCAATCTAACGCTTCAGAGAGATGGATGAAGGAAATCAATAAATTGTGTCGTCTTTATTGTCATCAGAATCACAGAACGTGGGATCAGTATCTTCATATTTTTCAAAATATTCTGAATGAACTCCCTAATGATTCAACTTCTTTACCGCCTACACTGATATTAAAAAATAAAGCACCGACAAATCGCATTTCTGAAATCGTTTCTTTTCCGCCTTCACGGAAACTGCGGCATTCTGAAGTTGTCAACCTGGCTCTACGAAATATTGCGTCTGCGGCTGCTAGAAGAGAGAAATCAGCGAAACGTCCTGGTCGTTTAAAAATCTTGTCAGTTGGCCAGAAGGTGTTAATTAAGTCCCACCGTTTGTCTCATAAAGGAAAAGGCTTGTGTCGCAAATTTTTTCTGCTTTATAACGGTCCATACAGAATTCGCAAAATTATTCATGATAACACTGTTGAAGTAGAAACTCTTAAATCTCGGCGTTCTAAGGGAATACATCACATATCGAACGTAAAAATTTTTGTGGAATGAAATACTTGTGAGAAACTAACAGCTACATGTAAACACGCAGAGAATACAAGGATACCGCGCTGTGTTTTGGCAGCGGCACATACTCAAAGCAACAGTCAAGTCGGCGCGCCGCACAAGGCAGTCGTTAACCGCAAACAATCACTTTCTACGTCATGCGCCTACAGCTGATCGAGCGCTCAGTGCGAATGCACTGACAGACGTAAATAAATACACAGTTTAATTTCTCCGAATAAATTCTGTATAAAGCTATAAGGACTTCATAAATTATGTTATTAACGTTCAGTATTTTTCAGGATACGGTTGTATAAAGTATTTAAGACCTTCAGGTAAATTCTGTGCGTGTCCGACGTTAAGACGACTTGCTTTGGAGAAAATATTCAGGAAGAAGGTCATTTCGAAGAAGAAAGTAATAAACAAAAAAAGGTAACGGTTAATTGAGTTTATTTTTCAGGTAACATAATTCCACTTAGGTACGTACTTCAGACGTAATTTGCTGCTTGCGATTACGTGATTCATACTTTGTGCTAATTTCATGTTCTATGAATTTACTAGTGAAGCGACGTGCTTACGCATATTAACTGATTTTGACAATGATTGACTAATGAACAGGGTTGTTATTTGTATATATTATGCATCGCTTGGCTGCTATGCTTTTTCACTGATGTCATATTTTTCTATTATGTGCCTGCTGTGCTTATTTATTTAAATTATAATTGTCACCTGATTAGTTGTGCTGTTATGTATGTAGGTTACACTTTGTGATTTATCTGCTTGCGCCTTCATGTGTACTTATTAAGATTACATATGAACATTTATTTGCTTATGTCGATGTGATGCTAATGACCTGTTTATTGTGTAAGGCATGTTTGCTGCTGTGCGTATGGATTGCATATTTACACATTTCTGTTTTGTTGTCATAACTACTCTTCAATTTAGTATATAGCAATGCTGATGTACAGTGTACGAACATAGAGTTTAGGTTACACTGTGGTATTAATTATAGATTGTTCGCTTGGCAGAGCCTCGTTGTAGGAATTGTGCTGCATCCACTTGTTGACTTTCTGTTCTCTACTGGTATATTTACTCGCTATTGCATGTTTTGCTTACGCTCAGTGCCTTATATTTTTAAGATAAGAAAATGAACTGCTATAATTCGACGAACGACATTAGTAAAAGAAAGTCATAGAAGTCACATGAGCTGGAGGTTTTATGGAAGCTGTATAAATTTATGCTAATAGGAAGGAAGCTAACGACATGACACACCAACATTAGGTTTAGACCATTGACAGTTATTACACTGCATCCTTCGTGAGCAATTGAAATAGGAAGTGACACTTGACACAAAAAATACTCCACATGTTTGTTTCTGCCATGATTCTTGAAGTGGTGTACACACTGTGAAATATTATGATCATTCACACTCCGTAATCGTACTTAATTACTGAGAGTTATTCGAACTAAAGTCTGTTAGAGGTCATGTATGCATTTCTTTTATTTAATGATGGACAAGGAACCAAAATGTATCTTATAATTTATAATGAGTAGAAAATTTGGGTCAGATGGATTACACAGAGGTTGTGTGTGGACACTGTGTCTTCGGATTGTATGGGATGCTGAATTGAAGTTGCACTAGGATTTTGTCTGTACTTGTTCGAGGAGACTGACTAGAGGAAAGAGTTGTTATGGAAGGTAAATGATATTGGTGCTGAGGTTTATATGTATCAACGTATTATTGAGGTATTGAGAGTATGTGAAGTAGATGATTATTGGAGTTTTCGTGGACAAGAGGTAAGGTAAATGATATTGATGATCGACGTATTGAAGAGGTATTAGTGAAGTATTGAGATTATGTGATGCTGAGGTTTATGGGAGTTTTGGTGGATAAGAGGTAAAGTAAATGAGGAGTATATTTTTTTTGTTGGTCCATATGGAACAAGGAGGATGAAGATGGCAGACTAGAACACTAAAGTGGAAGGAGGATTGTCTATACACACACTTTGTTAAATCACTAAGCAGTATATACTTTTTTTTTGAGAGAGGAAGCATTTGCATATCTTGGTACACTGACAGTTGTTCAGCAACCGTACATTTTGATCTGGCTTGGCAAACATTGGTCTTGACATGATGACTATGACGTTGACTTAACTATTATTGACTGTTATACATTGCTGCCACTACTACTTGATACACAGGATGAACATAAAATTTTGACAGAATTGCATTTACACAGTTAACACTATTCAATTACACAGTAGCACTAATGTGGATGAAAGATGAGTGAGTGTGTTTTGTGTGTTTTCCTTTTATAATCCCAGAGAAGCGATCCCAACCTATCTCCTAAATATTATTTCACTTGTTTGTTGTGGCTTGCACTGACACCCATAAATATTATAGGTTAACTGTTATTGTGTGCTGTAATAGTTAATGTGACAATTACCTGATATCATTTGTGTGTTTATTATGATTTGTATGTTTAGTGTAAGAGCATTGATAATAATTTGTTAAAGAAATTGTATGTGCATTCAAACTATTGTTCATGACTGAACTGTCTCAGTAGTTATGGTGAATAGTATGGACTGTTACTTGCACCTTTTCTACAATATTGGTGCCACTAGGACATGTTTAATTTCTGCTTATAAACTCTGATGAACAGTGTGATCAGTGACAGTGTATTTTATTGAACTGCTTCTGCTGAGAAATGTGACTTGTTGCTGTGTGTACCTGCTCAACATTGCTGGGTACCACTGATGGACTGTTTCTACTGAAAAGATGTCACCTGTTGCTGTGTGTACCTACTCAACATTGCTGGGTACCACTGATGGACTGTTTCTACTGAAAAGATGTCACCTGTTGCTGTGTGTACCTGCTCAACATTGCTGGGTGCCACTGATGGACTGCTTCTACTGAAATGGTGTTACTTGTTGGTGTCTGCACCTGCTCAACATTGCTGGGTGCCACTGATGGATTGCTTCTACTGAAATGAAGTCACCTGTTGCTGTGTGCACCTGATCAACATTGCTGGTGCCACTAATGGACTGCTTCTACTGAAATGGTGTTACTTGTTGGTGTCTGCACCTAACCAACATTGCTGGGTGCCACTGATGGATTGCTTCTACTGAAATGAAGTCATCTGTTGCTGTGTGCACCTGATCAACATTGCGGGTGCCACTGATGGACTGCTTCTATTGAAAAAATGTTACTTATTGGTATTTGCACCTGTTGACCATTGCTGAGTGCTACTGCTGGAACTGTCAACTGCTTATTCTTGAGCTATGGAAAGCGTTTATGTGAATATTTGTATAAACTGATTTTTTGTGTATTACTGTTTGTGAAAAGTTATGAGACTCTTACCTGCACATATTCGTCATTGCTGACGCTATTGATTGAATTGTTTAACCACATAATACTTGTGTAAATTATTATGTAAAGTCACATGTATGAAAGAATTTGTATTGCTTACTGTATTCTATATAATAGGTTTTTGAAAGGTCAGTGCAAAGCCAAAATTTTATCTAGTTATATGATATTTACGTATTAATATTATCTTTCATTTTTGTCTGTATTTTTTTTTGACGAATTTGGTGGTATTTTCACCACCAATGCTGGCAAAAATACCATCAAATTCTAGCCGTGGAGGAAGGGCATATGAAAGGTTGCTACACTGAGCCACAGCGCCAGAGATCGCTAGAGAGCATTGTTCCGCCGCCTCCACTGGCAGTGATTATTGAGATGTCGTAGTAGTCAGTGCTTGTCGAGGACTGGTAGTAGTCAGTTCGTGTTGAGATGTGCTAGTAGGGAGTGCTTGCTGAGATGTGATACTGAAAAGTTCTTGTTGAGATGTGGTAATAGCGAGTCGGTGTGGAGATACATTGTAATTATGAGAGTGATTTTGGTCAATATATGAAGGTACGAAACTTGATTTATTTTTCATTATTTCCATGTTTTAAATAATGCGTCATTACAGGTTCAGTCAACAAAGCATCTGGCTTGTGTTCTTGGATTAGAGTGCAATTCTGGTTTTCTTGAGTAATTATGGTATTTCTATTTTCTTTAATTAATTCAGTATAAATGGTATTTGAAATTCTTGTCTTTTGAAGAAGAACCGTGCCAGATGTGTACGTTGAGTCACACTCCCACACACAGAACAGTTACTCTTGTGCTTGTTGTTGCGTTGGTTTTACAGTTGCTGGGGACTTAATTAATTAATTGTGTTAATGAAAATTTCCATTTCATTCCTTGTTGTTGTTCTAAGCAGTCAGATTGCGTAATAATAACAGTCAGGGCCAACCGTTTACGAGATTTCGTAAACGGACAGACAGCTACTAAAGCAAAAAAATTAAAATTATTTTCATTTTAATTTAATTGAGCCCCCATGCACTGTATGGTATTAAAACTGGCAATTCATGCTAAATAATGAAAAGTATGAAGTCGTCTACATGAGTACTAAAAAGAATCCGTTTAATTTCGATTACACAACAAGTCACACAAATCTGAAGGCTGTAAATCTTACTAAAGACTTAGTGATTACAATTACGAAAAACTTAAATTGGAACGATCACATAGATAAAGTCGTGGGGAAGGCAAACCAAAGACTGCGATTCACTGGCAGAACACTTAGAAAATGTTAACAGGTATACTAAAGAGACTGCTTACACTACGCTTGTACGTCCTCTTCTGGATTATTGCTGTGCGGTTTGGGATTCGCATAAGAGGATTGACGGAGGACATCGAAAAAGTTCAGAGAAAGGCAGCTCGTTTTGTATTACCGCCAAACAGGGAAGTGGGTTGCAGATATATGGTTCACGAAGAGGGGTAGCAGTCATTAAAACAAAGGCGTTTTTCGTTGCGGCAGGACCTTCTCATGAAATTTCAATCACCAGCTTTCTGCGCCAGATGCGAAAATATTTCGTTGGCGCCGGCCTACATAGGGAGAAATGATCATCATAACCAAACAAGAGAAATCAGAGCTCGCACGGAAAGATTTAAGTGCTCGTTTAGCCTCGCGCTTTTCGAGAGTGGAGCGGAAGAGAAGTAGCTTGGAAGGTGGATCGAGGAACCCTCTGCCAGGCACTTAACTGCGAATTTCAGAATAACCATGTATATGTAGATGTAGGAACTTCAATAGTTTTGTCAAATATTTGAAATGCGCAGGTTGTTTGAAGTCATTGTCAAACATAGACTGCGTTTAAAAGAAATTTTGACTGGCAGCCGATTTGACAAAATGGAGGACGTTGTTTGTGTTCATGTTTCGCTCCGCATGTCCAGCGAGTAAAAGTTTTATTACAATTTGCCTCACTGTATCGCGAGTTTCCACAATTGTGAAAAAAAGAGTCGAGGCTAAAATCAAAATAGCACTGGCAGTCACCAAAACAGAAAAGGTGTTGCGTCTTTCCCAGCCATAAATTACACAGGAAGACGTTAAGAAAGAAATGAATATCTTACATACAACGTGCGAGAGATGTACACGGAGGTGACAAAAGCCATGGGATAGCGATATGCACATATAGAGATGGCGGTAGAATCGCGTACACAAGATATAAAAGGGCAGTGCTTTGGCAGGCCTGTCATCTGTACTCAAGTGATTCATGTGAAAAGGTTTTCGACGTGATTATGGCCGCACGACGGGAATCAACAGACATTGAATGCGGAATGACAGTTGGACCTAGACGCATGGGACAATCCATCTCGGAAACCGTTAAGGTATTCAATATTCCGAGATCCAAAGTTCAAGAGTCTCCCGAGTATACGATACTTCAGGCATTACCTCTCCCCACGGACAACGCAGTGGCCGACGCCCTTCACTTATCGACCGAAAGCAGTGGCGTTTGTGTAGAGGTATCAGCGCTAATAGACAAGCAACACTCCATGAAATAACTGCAGAAATCAATGTGGGACATACGACGAATGTGTCCATTACGACAATGCGGTGAAATGTGGCATTAATGGGCTATGGCCGCAGACGACCGACTTGAGTGCCTTTGCTAACAGTGTGGTGTCACCGCCAGACACCACACTTGCTAGGTGGTAGCCTTTAAATCGGCCGCGGTCCGTTAGTATAAGTCGGACCCGCGTGTCGCCACTATCAGTGATTGCAGACCGAGCGCTGCCACACGGCAGGTCTAGAGAGACTTCCTAGCACTCGCCCAGTTGTACAGCCGACTTTGCTAGCGATGGTTCACTGACAAATTACGCTCTCAATTGCCGAGACGATAGTTAGCATAGCCTTCAGCTACGTCATTTGCTACGACCTAGCAAGGCGCCATTATGGTTCAAATGGCTCTGAGCACTATGGGACTCAACTGCTGAGGTCATTAGTCCCCTAGAACTTAGAACTAGTTAAACCTAACTAACCTAAGGACATCACAAACATCCATGCCCGAGGCAGGATTCGAACCTGCGACCGTAGCGGTCTTGCGGCTCCAGACTGCAGCGCCTTTTAACCGCACGGCCACTTCGGTCGGCTAAGGCGCCATTATCATTTGCTATTTATCTTGTGATGCATGTACCGTCAGACCGATGTTCACCAATTATGGATTAAAGTTAAGTATTCCAGAAGCTACGTACGTTTTTTACTAGTCTCATTTCCGTGTCCTGTTCCAGACCTCACGCCAGCCTGCGTGCCTTTCGGCTTTCCGTCATAGTGGATTGGCTGTCTTGCCAGTCCACAACAAACAGCACATCACCTGCAGCGCATCTAAATGGTTGGTTCAAATGGCTCTGAGCACTATGGGACTCAACTGCTGAGGTCATGAGTCCCCTAGAACTTAGAACTAGTTAAACCTAAGGACATCACAAACATCCATGCCCGAGGCAGGATTCGAACCTGCGACCGTAGCGGTCTTGCGGTTCCAGACTGCAGCGCCTTTAACCGCACGGCCACTTCGGCCGGCGCAGCGCATCTCCTGGGCTCGTGACCATATCGGTTAGACCCTAGACGACTGGATACCGTGGCCTGGTCAGATGAGTCCCAATTTCAGCTGGTAAGAGCTGATGGCAAGGTTAGAATGTGGCGCAGATCCCACGAAGCCATGGGCCCAAGTTGTCAACAAGGCACTGTGCGAGCTGATGGTGCCTTCATAACAGTGTGGTCTGTCTTTACACGGGATGGACTGGGTCCTATAGTCCACTGAACCGATCATTGACTGGAAATGGTTGTTCGGCTACTTGTTGACTATTTGCAGCCATTCATTTGGCTCCTGTCCACCTCATTAGCCGAGTGGTAACGTGGTGCTGATTGCTAACGTGGTTGCATACCACACAGCGGGCCCGGGTTCGATTTCCGGCCGGATTGGAAATTTTCTCCGCTTGTGGACTGGGTGTTGTGCTGTCATCATCAGCTCATCATCAACGACGCGCAAGTCGCCCAATGTGGCGTCACCTGAAATAAACTTACACCCGGCGGCTGAACTTACCCGGATGAGGTCTCCCGGCCATCAATGCCACACTACCATTTCATTTGGCCACTCATCGAACATTTATGGGGCATAATCGAGAGGTCAGTTCGTGCACAAAATTGTGTATCGGCAATACTTCCGCAATTATTTCTTTAAGGGGGCTTGCAACGACTGATGAATTCCATGCCACTTTGAGTTGCTGCACTACACTGGGCAAAATGAGGTCCGACATGATATTAGGAGGTATCCCATGACTTTTTTTTTTTACCTCAGTATATAGTCCCCACTTCGTGATATTATAAGTCCGCAGCTCGTGGTCTTGTGGTAGCGTTTTCGCTTCCCGTGCACGAGGTCCCAGGTTCGGTTCCAAGCGGGGTCAGGGATTTTTCCTGCCTCGAGATGACTAGGTGTTGTTGTGTTGTCTTCATCATCATTCATCCCCATCACGGCAATGGCAAACCACCTCCGCTAGGACCTTACCCAGTCGGCGGTGCAGGTTTCCCGCATCGTTCCCTACGCTCCTCGGAGTACGGGACCTCGTCATCATCTGATATTATAATGAAATTTCATAAGACAACCAAGTAGAAGAGAATAGGTTTTCATATAAATGTGTCTTCTTTTTCAATGTGAATGCGAAATAATTCTAAATTGTTATCAAAATTGTGACTGTCCATTCGAAGAAAGTTGATGTAATCATCATGTTCTGAGTGTAATGTTTCCTTTAGCAGATTTTCATGCATTTATGTAACTCTCAATTTCAGCTCTTCACTGGACCAGTGAATTTTATTTTTCTTATTTATCTACAGTGCTAAAGTCAAAGCAAGAAATGCATTACCTACAGTGGTAGGCATTCCCACTAGTGTCAAATACTCTGCAACATGATACGCACAGTGTGACAGCTACCTCAGAGATGAGGTTAAATTTGACAAACTTTGTAGGTACGTCTGAGCACTTGTTTGACAAACTCGTGGACTATAAACAGCGAATTTGACAACTTCGACCGTAACCTGGGGCCTTTATACTCCCAGTTAGGAACATTGTGGCAAGACAAGTTAAGTGAGTACCATAACTATGTATTAGAATACGGGTCTCAGTGTGAGAGCTCCTCAGTAGCTCGTGTCGCAGATTAAGTAAATGTTATCTCGTCATAACCGCAACACAATGTTTCGCTTTGTACGAGGGCTATTCAGAAAGTAGGGAACGTTTTGGCATTAAAAAAGTATAAGTATAAGAAATACATTTTATTATATACATCTGAAAGAACGACCGACATACTACTTTTCAACAGTCATCATAGCGCTGGACAAGCTATGAAAGACCTTCGTCGGAAAGTTCTGCCGCCTGAGACTTCAGCCAGTGAGTCACGCCCGCCTGGAGTTCCGCGTCGTCATCAAAGCGCTGCATTGCAAGCCAGTTCTTCATCTTGAGAAACAAGTGGAAGTCGCTTAGTGCAAGATCAGGGCTGTAGGGCGGATGAGGGACAATTTTCCATCTGAATGAATTAAGGAGTTCTTTAGTGCGGTTTGCCGTGAGAGATCGGGCATTGTAATGCAAAAACAAAATTTTGGACGTCAGTTTGCCTCGGCGTTTGTTTTGAACTGCTCTTCTAAGGCTGTGCAAAGTTTGACAGTACTGGGCACAATTTATGGTTGCCCCACGTTCGAGAAAATAAAAAAGGTGCACACCTTGCCTATCCCAAAACACTGTCGCCATCGACTTCCTTGCTGACAAGGTTTGCAAACATTTTCTTGGTTTTTGGGGGACCTTGCGTGCCCCCACTCCATGGACTGTAATTTTGTCTCGCAATTGACGTGTTTCACCCAAGTCTCGTTACCGGTTACGATTCGATCCAGTAATGAATCTCCATGTTTGTGGTAGGCTTCCAGAAATGTCAACGTTGCCCCCCATTCGCTGTTCTTTTCCGTGTACTGTAAGCATTTTGGGCACCCATCGTGCACAAAATTTGTGGTAGCCTGGCTTTTGAGTGACAATTTCAAACAACAAAATCCGTGAAATTTATGGAAAAGAAAGCGAAAGCTCCGTTTTTGTGAAGCGACAGTTTTCACAAATCGTTTCATCAACTATAGCGACAAGAGCGTCAGTCACAATATTCAGGCGGCCACTGTTCTCTTCATCATGAACGTTGGTTCGGTCATTTTTAAACCGAATGCACCATTTCCGGACGGAACATTCACTCATTACGTTGTTTCCGTACACTTCGCACAGTTCACGATAAATTTCTATGTTTTAGGTTTTTTGCCAACAAAAACCGTAGCGCAGGCCGCACCTCACAAATGACGGGATTTTCGATTGCAGCGCACATTTCAAATTCGAATATCGAAAAAACCAGACGCGCAGAGACATTACCGCTGTCATGGATGGATGCTGACTGATCTGCCGAACACGCGATCGGCGCGCGCCTAGCGGCGTCAGACGGAAACGTTCCCTACTTTCTGAATAGCTCTCGTACTGTTCTAACTGTGCCCAACTATAAAACAGGAACATTTTGAGACACCTTCTCGATTGCTGCTGCCCATCTCTAGAATGAGCTACCCAGCAATCCGCGCACAGGTCAGTATCCTGCTGCATTTAACTATTTGACTAGCTGAGAATCAGTGGGAATTTACTGCCTATTATTGCTACGTATCAATGTGAACATTCCGTCCAGAAGGGGCGGTATCATGAGGGCTGTGACTGTTGGTAAATGCAAATACAGCAATTTCTGCGTCAGTCACTTGTTTAATTTGCCACTACACGTTTCGATGGTCCACACCATCGTCTTCTGGTGGAGACTTGCTTATTTACATAGCTGGCGATGCTGAAGAGTGCAGACGTCTTTTCTCAGTAGCAGACAAAGTGCAGTGTAGGTCATGTTGTGTCTTTTGCTAATGATTAAAACTGTTTTTTTGGAAAAGGCACTTTTGAGGTTAAAAAATTCACTGCCAGAAATTCATGTTTTTTAATCTCAGAAGTGCCTTTTCTAAATAAACAGTTTTCATCATTCGCAAAAGACACAACATAACCTACACTGCCCTTGCTCTGCTACTGTGAAAAGATGGCTGTACTTTTCACCAACACCAGCTATGTAAATAAACAAGTCTCCATCTGAAGATGATGATGTGAGTCATCGAAATCCGCGATGGCAAAATAAACAAGTGACTGACAGAGAAACTGTTTTATTTGCGTATATTAATGTCCCAATGGTGAAGGGAAGCCTGATAATGGTTAACAGACTTCTTATAATGATATATTGCACCTGTAGGTTGTGCTGCCTTCAACTTTCATTGTTAACTTTCTGTTTTGTATTCTTATACTGAATTAGTTCCTGCCAGAAGATAGGCAACTCAATGAAAAGATTTGCGAAGTGGGCTGCTGATGCGCCTCCCTTGACAGTTGGTATCTATGAACCGCATGCACATATTGACGTTTGATGTGTCACAAGCTGTGCCCATATTGAGCACCTACATTTACATGGATACTCTGCAAATCACATTTAAGTGCCTGGCAGAGGGTTCATCGAACCACCTTCACAATTATATATTATTCCAATCTCGTATAGCGCGCAGAGAGAATGAACACCTATATCTTTCTGTACGAGCTCTGATTTCCCTCATTTTATTTTGGTGATTGTTCCTCCTTATGTAGGACGGTGTCAACAAAATATTTTCGCATTCGGAGGAGAAAGTTGGTGATTGGAATTTGGTGAGAAGATTCCGTGGCAACGAAAAACGCCTTTCTTTTAATGGTGTCCAGCCCAAATCCTGTATCATTTCTGTGACACTCTCTCCCATATTTCGCGATAATACAAAACGTGCTGCCTTTCTTAGAACTTTTTCGATGAAGTATGAGCTAAAACCTTGTCGAGGTGCTCCATCCACGGATATGCATCGGTTTTCTGTAGGTCTGATAGCTTCTGTGCAGTCCTCTTCTCACGCCCTGGAGATTCTTACGAACAGACCTGTAGGGGAGACCGGGCAAAGTTGCCATGGCAGGCAGTGTGGCTGTTGGGTCTTGCGGGCTGAAAAGTGCCTGTCACCCTATGGAGTCCAATCCATTTGCTGTGCTGCTCCTCAGAGTTATAATAATGTAACGTAAGTGGTCAGTTTGTATACTTATCATGGAGAGGGAATGTAGCTTACGTCTCTTTAATGAAATTGTATTCAAACTATCATATCTTGACTCCTTAATCCTACTTTAGTTAGAGTTTTCAGTGATGTTATTAGAGGGTATACACCTTTTGTGTGATGTTGTCAATGCTGGCAAAGTGGCCATCCAGGCGGTAGCTTTGGCCACTTTGTATAGGGGGAAAACGTAAAAGCAGCGGCCGAAAGAAGGGCTCCACGGCGATACTTATACAGCAAGTCCTTATAACACTGACCTATAAGTGGCAAATAAAAAAATGAGAAGAAAAAGAAAGTAAAGAGAACGAAAAACAGAAAGCAGCTGAAGTGAAGAAAGGCAGCAAAAAGAAGAGTGTGACGAGCAGGAAACATGACCAAAGAAAAGATCTTTTTGACAATGATGAAGAGAGAGAGTGCATGTACTGTGAAGAAAAATCTTCAAATTAAAGGCCAGAAGAGCAGTGGATTTACTGCCAGTTATGCTCTCTCTGAACCCACGAACTCTGTACAGGAGTTGAGGTACACAGCTTCACTTTTATGTTACACAATAAAATACAGGTTGTATGAATAATATGCTGTTGGAAAGAGGAAACTCTCGAGCTGTACTTTGTTCCCGCAAGGTAGCAGCAGTGTGCGCCCGATTCAGTTCTACTAAAAATGGTGTCGGGACAACAGAGAGCATTTTGTGTTCCATGTTTTGCGCAGTGCGGGTAGGTAATAATCGTTCAGCGTGACTTTCGTACTAGGTATGGTGTTGATCCTCCTACAGCACAGAACTTTAGATGATGGCATGAACAATTCCGAGAAACAGGTTGTTACTATAAAGGCAAATCGCCGGGCTGTCCCCGAGTGTCTGACACAGATGACGAACGCATCCGCCATAGTTTAACAAGAAGTCTACAGAAATCCGTTCGCCGTGCAGCTCGACAGATCAACGTACCCCCAATGTCCGTCTGGCGTATGTTGCGTCGAAGTTTACACGTGAAGCCATACAAAATTCAGGTACTGCAAGCTCTTCGTGAAGGTGACAAACAACAACGTGTGGATTTCTGTAACTTCGTTCCTGGCAAGATGGAGGACGGCAGTTTTCTTCCATGCTTAGTGTTCATTGACGAGGCAATATTCCACTATGTTTATGTGCCTCCATTACCAACAACAATGAATGAACTGAGACATCGCATCACAGCAGCTGTGGAATCTGTAACTCAAGACATGCTAAACACTGTGAGAACAATTTGAATATTCCACTGACATTTGCCGTGCATTTCAAGGGGGGCGTATTGAACATCTGTGAAAAAGTATGAAAAACAACTTTTTGAGTTTCCCGTTCATCAAAAAACAAGATTCATTGTTTATGGTTATTAGTTTCAGAAATATAGATGTGCCAAATCATATGATTCTTTTTGATATACTTTGTATATTTAGTTCTTTGTCAAAACAGTTGTTTATCCTTTATTTTTCAGTTGAAAACTAAGCGGCCACTTTGCCTGGTCCTGTCAGGCAAAGTGGCTATTTTGCCACTTTGTGAAACATGTAGTTTCTAAAGTACTCAATTTGAGCCTAAGCTCTAAGGATGTGAAGTACAAACACCAAATTTTCAAGGGTCTCTAAAATGACTCTAAGCACCATGAGACTTAACATCTGAGGTCATCAGTCCCCTAGGCTTAGAACTACTTAAACCTAACTAACTTAAGGACATCACACACATCCAAGCCCGAGGTAGGATTCGAACCTGCGACCGTAGCAGCAGCACGGTTACAGACTGAATTTCAAGGGTCTCTGAGAGAGAGTGGCAAAGACAATAACTGAAACGGTCGTGCTGTAAATGTAGTAGTACAAGAAACAATCAAATGAAAACGATACAGATGGAATAATGTAAATAAACTTTTTATTTTTACCATAACTGTTAACACATTTATCCCACTGTGAGACAAGACGGTCAATGCATTCGTGGAAAAATGTTTGCAGTTGCCTATGGAACCATGATGGTACCAAGGCGTACACTTCTTCACGCAAAGCAAATCGACGGCTTGAGGGCTTCAAAAATATGGAAATCGCATAGGGAGAGATCGGAACTATGTCGACGTTCTGTAACACGTCCGAGCGTAACTACTGCTGTGTACTCGAAACAACACGTACACTCGCTCTGGAAAAGTCATAGTGACCATTTTCTTTGACAGCAGGGGCCCGCTGCACATTGACTTTCTGGAACACGCTGCCCCAATTAACGCACATACGATGACAAGAAGATAGAAGAAGTGGACAGTGTTAAATTCTTGGGATTACACCACAGAACTGCTGAAGCGTCTTAACAAATCTCTATTTGCAATGCGATTTGTGTCAGACATAGGGGATGTAAAAATGAAAAAGCTGGCATACTATGCTTACTTTCATTCCATAATGTCATGTGGGATTATTTTTTGGGGTAATTCAGCAAGCCAAGCTAAAGTTTTCCAGCCACAAAAACGTGCAGTAAGAGTTATAGGTGGTGTGAACTCACGAACATCCTGCAGAAGCCTGTTTAGGGAACTAGGGATACTAACAACTGCTTCCCAATATATTTATTCCTTAATTAAATTTGTCATTAAAAATATATCACTTTTCAAACCAACAGATCAATTCATGGAATCAATACTAGAAATAAAAATAATCTTCACAGGGATTTAAAGTCACTTAGTCTTGTACAAAAAGGTATGCATTATTCAGGAACACACATTTTCAATAACTTGCCAGCAGCCATAAAAAGCTTAACAACCAATGAAATTCAGTTTAAGAGAAGCCTAAAGGATTTAGGATTTATTGGTGGCCAACTCCTAATCCATTGATGAATTTCTCAGTAAAACCAACTGATATATATATATATATATATATATATATATATATATATATGTGTGTGTGTGTGTGTGTGTGTGTGTGTGTGTGTGTGTGTAAAAGTACAATCTAACTTCTGCACCATTTCAGTGCAGTAATGTGCTCATTGTAAATAAGTATTATAGTAATTGTATTACATGTTTATTACCTTATAAATAAATAAATAAACTTTTTTATTTTAAATTCAGTGCATTAGTATTTGTTAAATGACTCTTTCATATAGTGTTCATTAAAAAATGACGATCATTCCACTTGGGACCTGTGGAATGGTACATTAGTTTATTTGTTTTAGTTGTAAATATTTGTCATGTATTGTTGTTTCTCTGACATGTTCTACATCCTGGAGGACCTTCTCACTACGGATCAATTGGAATGATACTAAATCTAATCAAATCTAGTGTGCGGGCACTTCAAGAATTGAAGCATTATGTCAAGTCCAAACGCCCAGGAATATTGATGGACAGCATCATTCTTTTGCAGGAAAATGCCCACCTACATATGGCCAACGTTGTTTCGACTACACTGCAGAAGTTTCGCCGGGAAGCTCTTAACATCCTCCACACAGTCCCGATCTCTCCCCATGCGATTTACATATTTTTGTAGCCCTGAAGAAAGACATTCGTGACCGTCGGCCTGCATGCCAAAGTACAATCGTGGTTTCGTAGACAACCACAAACTTTTTCAATGAAGGCAGTGACAGTCTTATCTTACAGTAGGATAGATGTATTAAAAGTCATGGTTATTACTTGTGAAATAATAAAACAGTTTACTTACGTTTTTCCATCCACCTCCCTTTCATTGTAACGTTCACATAATGTTTGACTGCCATATAAGGTAGGTTGATGGAACTTGGACCATACATAGAAAGAATTGCCACACTGTGGTATGGAAAGTAAAAGAAAGAAATAGACAACGATAGGAACATAGATGAAACGTTTATTCAAAAACAATAATTACAGTGAAGTGATCGCAATTTATGATGGTCCCCTGGACGTTACAAAAGGTGGGACATGCCTCTTAGTAGGGTGTGCGGTCACCATGGACGGCAGTGTATGCTGTGCCATGTGCTCCCACGATAGCCACAAGGTTCCTGGAGGCGGCCCGGACAGCGATGGGATACCAACCTCACTGCCACCTGCCATACAGCCAACCAGGAGGGATGATCTAGCGTGCTATTTCTTTTCGTAGCAGGACCCCTTTGATCGTCGTCATATGCGGTGTCTATGCAGCACTGCGGTACATCAACAATATCCTACACCCCGTTTGTTGCCCTTCATGCAAGCTATCCTGGGGTCGCATTTTAACAAGATAATGGCTGCCCACACACCGAGAGTTTCTACTGTTTGTCTTCATGCTTGGGAAACCCTACTTTGACCACGAAGGTCGCCAGATGCCTCCCCAATTGAGAACGTTTGGCGCATTATGGGTAGAGTCCTCCATTCAGCTCGAGATTTTGACGATCTAATGGGCCAGTTGAACAGAATTTGGAACGATATCCCTCAGATGGGCATCCAACAACTCTGTCAATCAATTCCAGGCCGAATAGCTGCTTGCATAAGGGCCAGAAGTGGACCAAAGTGTTATGACTTGCTCAATTTGTGAAACTCTTTCTCTTGAATAAATCATCCAATTTTTCTAAAATTGCGACCATATGCTTGTATGTACACGTACATCACTTCCACCGATTTCCACCCCATTCGGATATACACTACTAGCCATTAAAATTGCTACACCAAGAAGAAATACAGATGATAAACGGGTATTCATTGGACAAATATATTATTCTAGAACTGACATGTGATTACATTTTCACGCAATTTGGGTGCATAGATCCTGAGAAATCAGTATCTAGAACAACCACCTCTGGCCGTAATAACAGCCTTGATACGCCTGGGCATTGAGTCAAACAGAGCTTGGATGGCATGCACAGGTACAGCTGCCTGTGCAGCTTTAACATGATACCACAGTTCATCAAGAGTAGTGACTGTCGATTGTGACGAGCCAGTTGCTCGACCACCATTGACCAGACGTTTTCAATTGGTGAGAGATCTGGAGAACGCGCTGGCCAGGGCAGCAGTTAAACATTTTCTGTATCCAGAAAGGCCGTACAGGACCTGCAACATGCGGTCGTGCATTATCCTGCTGAAATGTAGGGTTTCGCAGGGATCGAATGAAGGGTAGAGCCATGGATCGTAACACATCTGAAATGTAACGTCGACTGTTCAGAGTGCCGTCAATGCGAACAAGAGGTGACCGAGACGTGTAACCAATGGTACCCCATACCATCACGCCGGGTGATACGCCAGTATGGCGATGACGAATAAAAGCTTCCAATGTGCATTCACCGCGATGTCACCAAACACAGATGGGACCATCATGATGCTGTAAACGGAACCTGGATTCAACCGAAAAAATAACGTTTTGCCATTCGTGCACCCAGGTTCGTCGTTGAGTACACCATCACAGGCGCTCCTGTCCGTGATGCAGCATCAAGGGTAACCGCAGCCATGGTCTTTGAGCTGATAGTCCATGCTGCTGCAAACGTCGTCGAACTGTTCGTGCAGATGGTTGTCGTCTTGCAAACGTCCCCATCTGTTGACACAGGGATCGAGACGTGGCTGCACGATGCGTTACAGCCATGCGGATAAGATGCCTGTCATCTCGACTGCTAGTGATACGAGGCCGTCGGGATCCAGCAAGGCGTTTCGTATTACCCTCCTGAACCCATCGATTCCATATTCTGCTAACCGTCTTTGGATCTCGACCAACGCGAGCAGCAATGTCGCGGATAAACCGCAATCGCGATAGGCTACAATCCGACCTCTATCAAAGTCGGAAACGTGATGGTACGCATTTCTCCTCCATACACAACGTTTAACCAGGCAACGCCGGTCAACTGCTGTTTGTGTATGAGAAATCGGTTGGAAACTTTCCTCATGTCAGCACGTTGTAGTTGTCGCCACCGGCGCCAACGTTGTGTGAATGCTCTTAAAAGCTAATCATTTGCATAGCACAGCATCTTCTTCCTGTCAGTTAAATTTCGCGTCTGAAGCACGTCATCTTCGTGGTGTAGCAATTTTAATGGCCAGTAGTGTATATATCCAATCTTGCTTAGTGCTGGCTTGCCATCTGATCTCTTGTTATTAATATAGGCACAGGCACTTCTTTATTCCGCAAGGATTTCCTGCTTTTAGATGTCTGTATTCTGCTTCTTTTTGTATGCTCTTCTTTCGTCAATTAAATTCAGCATCTCCTACGTTACTAAGGATTTCAAATAGGCCTTGTCTCGTTATCTATTTGATCCTCCACTGCCTTCAATAATCATCATTAAAAGCTACCAATTCGTCCTCTTTTGTATTCCCTTCCCCTGTTTCAGTCCATTAACGATCTGAAATTACATCCTCATGCAGTTAAATCCAGCGTATTCAACGAGTTTACCGAGTGAGATGGTGCAGCGGTAAGATGCAAGGCTAGCATTTAGGGCATCAGTTTCCACGATTTCACTTAACAGCTCAAAGCTAATGTCGGAATAGTTTCTTTGAAAGGATATGATCGATCTTCTTCCCATCCTTCCCCAATCCAATCTTGTGCTCCGTCTCTAATGACACGTCTTCATCGATTGGACATTAAACCCTAAACTTATTTCCTACCAACGAGTCAGGAACTAAAGCTAGAGAATCTTCAGAAAAAAGTAACGCAATAAACAGTAATAGAAAACAAGATCACAGAGATTAAGGTACCTAAACGGTACCATTCGAAGATCTCTCCAAAATAAGATTAGAATAGAAACTTGTCTTAAATTTTGAGTCATGCCGATGTCAACATTGCTCTGTGGGGGTGACTCTTGGATAGTGAAAAAAGGAAATATCAACACTAGGAAGGACTGAAAATGTTTGATACGAACGAAAAGTTTGAATAAAATCGGTAAAGATGGGCATCCCATCTGTTGCGAATGGAGGAGTCAGGATTACCATTACAATTCTGGCAAAATATTTCGCAAGGTAAAATACGCTTGGAAGACCAGCAAAGAGATGAAAGGATCAAATGTACATTTTTGAGTTTTGTTTAGCTTTCCTTTGTGTCCACATCACTGTCATTCTCTCAAAATTGCCTCATTTCCACTCAAGTAGAGAAATAGAAAATGAACTCTAAAAAACGGTTATTCAACTCTTGATGCTATCTATAACATTTTTTGCTTCCGAAATTTGACGTCTGATCTGATTAATTGCATTTTTTCATGTCTTTTATTTTCTAACGTCGATCTGCGTGATAAAATTTGAACAAAGTGTGTTTTGAAAGCTGCATTTTTTGGGTTATCTGGATGACTTGTAAGCCAGCGCCAGTATTTGAGGTAAATGTGGGAAAACATCTACAATAACCCTCAAATTGTCCGATATAATCTGATCTTAAGAGCCTATAACTGAACCAAGACGGTGCTCGACTATGCAGTTTGAGATATTATTGCGCATTCATGCCCATATGGCTACACAATCCGTAAATTAGTCTGCATATAGCCCTGCGTTACACTTCCTAACAGTTTGTTATGGGCCCAGCTCCTGAGGAGAACATCTTTTCGCTCTTGAAATTCCATACTTTCTTTTTCTCACTTCAAGAAGAGATAATGATTTTTTTTTTTTTTTTTTTTTTTTAGACTGTCATATTAGGGTCCATAGATGAACTATAGACGAATACACTCACAGTACAGCACTGTTGTGTTTTCAGAATCTACTACAGTCGCATGCCGTGTAGGACTGTATATAGGCTCAGCAGCCTAGATGTATCTTCTTTCTTTATGAACAACTTGTAAATTACTGTCGAGATCAAGCTGTGCAGCAGAGGAAGGGATTATCCTCATGGGAATTGACGTTCGAGAATGAATGTCGCGCAGCAATACTGCAACAGTGACATATTTTGCGCTACGTTTTGAAACTGCAGCTGGGTGACGACTGCAGAAGGAAGCGACCGAGAAAAGATTGGGATTTATTTACGTACTTTGGCAATGTTCACTTGCGCCAAGACTGTAGAGTAGAGTAGCGTCGAATCCGCCGTCGCGTCAAGGAAACTATATTTTACCGTGGATAGCCTGACCCCATACACGCTCAAGCTATGCAGTATTTGCTAAGCCTCAATGTTCCCCGTCGCACTCGGGAGTGCTAAATATACAGTTTAGACAACGATTTCTAGAAATGCGCGAGAATTCTGTAAAGAATAAAAACACTACACTCAGATTTCTGGAGGAGGTATGTGCCAGCTCTTATTCTCTCCTACCCCTCCATGGACTTTATGCCACACGTAATTGTTACTTATCTGCCATTAAGAAAAAGTCATAACTATCGGTATATGACAGCTATCTCGTTTCATTTGAAATACCATTATAAAGAATATTTGTTACACAGTAAAGAATTCGATCTGTTGAAAAAGGTTTAGCTGCGATGGATAGCTTTTTTACATATAGCTAACGATATTTATTTTGATGAGTGACACGACATTAATGATTGCTTTTCTTTATTTAACTTCGAATCGGTTACCTCCGTTGTTTTATTTCTGTATTAATGTAAGGTAACACCTACTTAAAAACAGTATACTATTTTAGGACCTGTTTGTTCTCCTTATGCCATATCGATAGAAAATTATTTATTCCTGCGAACGCAGTGCCAATGTTCTTGCACCGGTGATTATTACTTCCCCTTTCTCCTTATCTTTTTCTACATAATATACTTAGATCTACTGTTTACACATTCTAGTTATTTTTACACTCGATACAATTGCGTCACGTTATGTGTCAATCTTTCCGTAAAAAATAACATTTCATGCTTTCACAGGAGAGTAAAAAAGTTAAAAATCGAACTTGTTGCTGCAGCAGCCCTTCTGAGACTCAGCAAATTTACTCTTCCTATTAAGTTGAAGTCATCACTGTATGCAACTATAAATAAAATCACACTGAATCACCGTAAAATTTCGCTCTGGCGAATGCTCTAGGTACCATAATAGTTACAGATACGTTCCAAAACTTGGCAGTAAATAGAAAGCTTTCTTCTTCATTGACAGTGCAGAAGTTGTTTCGTAAATGTTGCTCATATCGGAATGCAAATAGAATTTTGAAACCAGATAGACTTTAACAGCTAAGTACACTATACATTAGGAGGCGTATTGGTACGTGGGTGCTCGACCACTATCCAGCCAGTATGAGGTAAGTAACACAAATCTATTCACATGTCACATAGTAATGCTGTTTACAGAAATAGTAGCTTACCGCATATTGTTGATGAAGGTATTCACAGACTCCATGTTCAGCTTCCAACAATCTCCACAGCGTTCTAACTGAACTGACAAGAGACAGGGCTCTTGCGCGACTGTCTGAATGTAGGTCTTGCGCGTGTGTAACTTAACCTACTTAGCGTGCACCTTCACGAACAGAATATGAACACTGAGCAAAAGGGAAATCTAGAGTGATGAAATATAATTTATACGTTCACAGGCTAGGAAAGCGTTGGCTATTATTAAGTATTTACCGATAAAACATTCCTACTGATAGCCTACGGAGACCCTCATTTTTTCGAGGTCTGTTTGTTGTCGGTCGTTTCCGAAGATGTGCATGTAATCAAACAGTTGAAAGTCATTTGGTCAAGAGCGACGAAGGGGAATTTATTGTGATTGCACCGCAGTTTCTCGGGTTTATTTCCTCTATGTTTAGTTGAGAAATTACTTATATTGTTATGTCAGACGCATTCTTGAAAGGTTTTCGAACTAAGGGACTTAAGTTAACACATTATTCATAAGAGAATGTTGGAGAATCTGTGGACGTTGTAGATAGGTATAAAAGTATATATTTGTCGATGTCAATTTCATAGGTCAAAACATCGTCGTAAACTCTGTCAGTAAGTTTAATTACAATATGGTATTTGCCTCACTGCAATCGAATAAATACAAAAAGACTGTAAGCTGGCGAGTGATCAACAGGTCAGGAACAAAAGTGAGGGTTAACAAATTTTCTTCCTCTGTCGCCTCATGAGCACGTTAGAATGAAAATGGTTTCAATTGGAATGGATTTGCCTTTCAGATTTAGGGGCTTAAAATCTGAGAATTTTAGTAAGAAGCAGTTATTACAAAAGCAATGAAGAGGTGTTCCAAGTAGCCGTTATAAAAACTTTTGCATGGGACATGTCAGCATTAACTAATGCTAATTTCAGTGTGTGTACGACAAAAGTTGTGCCCTGTACTAATTACATAGTCTATTATGTATGCCCAACTAACAAATATTTTACGCACAATTGTTGATCATTGTAATATAGTATGTTACCACTGAATTATGGATACAATTGTTTATGCGTCTCATGAAGTGAGGGCATAAGGCACTGTTGATGGTGATGCGTCTGTCGGATAGTGTCCTTGGTGTTATTTGAGAGGAGTAGGCTATGGGCAGCAATGGATTTCACGCTTCCTTTCTCTGATCACCACCGTACGACACAAACATAATGCTACATTATACACATATCCATTACACTCACCTAAACTCTACAAATACCCATGATGATTCTCACATATCTGCAAGGATAAGGGCCAGTGTGTGTGGAGGAAGAACACCATTTCTGACAGGTGGCTGAACCTACCGTGTGGGATATCCTAGACAACAGTGCATTATGACATTTACATTTAACACTATATATGGTGATGTATGACAGCTCTCACGTATCTGCAAGAACTGGGGCCATTGGGTGCGGAGGAAGAACACCCTTTCTGACTGGTGGTCGATGCTATGGTGTGGGATATCCCAGACAACAGTGCAATACAACATTTACATTTACAACTATTTATAGTGACAATATCACACTGAACTTGGATGAGGGTACCGTAGATATATGGTGCATTGATAACCAAAGGATTCAAAGATTAGTGTTAATCCCATCACTGTTATTATTAATTCAGTTTATTGCAACAGAAGCTTCATACATTTGAGCTGGTGGAACATTTTTAAATACACAGATTTTAAACAATCACTGAACATAGTTTTTCCTCTTCAAAATTAATGTAGTGTCTCAGGCCAGGGGATTAAGATCTCTTGTGGTAACCTGTTGTACTTCCTTCTACCTACACACATCAGAAAAATTGGCCATTAACTCATTGCAGTGTAGCACATTTATTTCATGAGCAAGGTGTTGCCTTTGGCTTTCCTTCCATTTGCCACATTCAACTTGTTTTTACTATCAGCCCATGAACTGCAACTTCCTTATCTCTGAAATTTCTCCTGACTTTTAGAGAGCCCAAGTTCATGACCTTTATCATTTCAGTGACTCTAGTAGGCTTACCACTCTTAAAATTTCTAGTAGTAAATCTTGCCCCTCTGAAATGATTTTCTGGTAGCTATAGAACATTTTAAGATTTCTGTAAGAGGTGACTTCAACAAACTGTTGAATCCGTGCTATGCTGTAGTCAATGAGCAATATGAATTTTATAAGTACGTAGTATCTACCAGAACCACTTCTTGAAAACTGTCACATGTGAAATGGATAACATTTTTTTGTATCTGATAAAGCCAACTTCTCTTTCTTCAAATGACTCCACAATCCTTGAAACTGTGTATATTTAAACACTTATTCATTTGGATCAGATCTGATACAGCGAGCGGTTGATACACATTAACATGCACTGGGAAGGAAATTGCTTTGACTTTTTCAAAGAAACTATTCCAGTGTTCATCTTAAGCAATTTAGGAAAAACACAAATTTTTTCCCTTATTTACTAATGATATTCAAATTTTAGCATATCAATGCAAATGACATCATTATTTTGTGTACATACACACATATATGTACAAATATATTTCAAGAGAAATATAAAATATTTATTTGCTCATTCACCTTCAGGGATGTGGAACAAGTCAAAGTATACATTAATATTGACATTCAGGGATGTGGAACAAGCCAAGTACAAAACTTCCTGGCAGATTAAAACTGTGTGCCGGACTGAGACTCGAACTCGGGACCTTTGCCTTTCGTGGGCAAGTACCAACTGAGTTACCCAAGCACGACTCGCCCCGTCCTCACAGCTTTACTTCTGCCAGTACATCATCTCCTACCTTTCAACCTTTACAGAAGCTCTCCTGCGAACCTTGCAGAATTAGCACTCCTGAAAGAAAGGATATTGCGGAGACATGGCTTAGCCACAGCCTGGGGGATGTTTCCAGAATGGGATTTTCACTCTGCAGCGGAGTGTGCGCTGATATGAAACTTCCTAGCAGATTAAAACTGTGTGCCGGACCGAGACTCGAACTTGGGACCTTTGCCTTTCGCGGGCAAGTGCTCTACCAACTGAGCTACCCAAGCACGACTCACGGCCCGTCCTCACAGCTTTACTTCCGCCAGTACCTCGTCTCCTACCTTCCAACCTTTACAGAAGCTCTCCTGCGAACCTTGCAGAACTAACACTCCTGAAAGAATCTGCTAGGAAGTTTCATATAAGCGCACACTCCACTGCAGAGTGAAAAACTCATTCTCAAGTCAAGTACACATTAACAAAGACAAAGAAATCATAGACTTAATCTGTATGTACTGTATTCTCAACACACTTTCTCTATACTATTTAATACTATTCATGTTTATGGTATCTAGATTTTAAGTGAGTAAATTTGAAGGAAAGCTGCTACTTTGAATGAAGCTGTAGATGTAACTGTAGATGCCTTTTCAGTTTTACTATATATCCAATGTTCATCTTGTATTAGAAGCTTAAGTTACTAGACTACAATGGTATTTTTAAAAGAAAGCATTTTCTTACATCTGTAACTGCTGAGTCGTATTTACAGCACACTACTACTTGTCATGCAGCTTTGTAACAATACCTCTACTTGCTATGAAATTAATAGAACTTATCAGTTGCACAATGTGCATGTTCGGATAATTTATTAGAAAGAGTGGCTAATGAACTAATGATGTATGTTATTAATATTCTTTTGAAGCTGTAGAGATTCCCATTTGTTTATTTTATGTCAGATAAGCTTGTTAGAAACCTTCCCACTAGAGGATGTAACTCCATTCTGAACCCTAGACAAGGAAGCAAAGTATACATGAAAATTATTTTTGTGGCTTGTATTGAGCCTGTGTAAATCATAATTCAAGTGAAACTAATTTTTTCTATCAACAACAAAAACCATTAAAGAATAAATTTATTGTGAAGTGAGTGTAAAAAATCCAAGATCTTCAAAAAGGATTCTGCAAGATGTACAGTTATCAGCTATACACAATATTGCTACTGCTTGCTTCTACTAAATAAACATTTAGATGCACTGCCTGAGAAGATAATTTCATAAGACAAACAATTTGTCCTCATTCAGGATGAATTTTTACTCTAGATCAGAACGTTTGCAGATCTGAAGCATCCTGGCAGACAAAAACTTTTTGTCTGACTGGGATTCAGACCTGGGACCTTTGCCTTTAGTAGAAAGAAGACAGGTACTTGGAGAAATGAAGCTCTGAGGATATGTGGAAAGCTGTCAGTTGAGTGCATACGAACCAAAAGCAATAGTCACAGAATTGAATCTCAGGTTAGCACACAGTTCTAGTTTGCTGAGAAGTTTTAGTATGTGACATCTTCATTACATATACTTATACGTATACAACATAAATGAAACAACGTTAGTACTTAAGATCGTTTTTAGGACACCACATGAATTTTTCTGTTGAATAAAACACCTTTTCTGTAAGCCATTTCTCATAAGGTGTTTCTGAAACCACTAAGTGACTCGCCAATGCCTGTACTGGAAACACGTTAAAGTATTGTACACGCATGTATGTGTAACTGTTCTGAGATTTCTTAAGCTTGGCAGCTTGAATGTCAATCTGCTGTCTTTGGAGTGTGTCATGTTGATGAGCAGCGTTATGTTCCTGTTATTTTTGCTTACAATAAAATGAGCCATAATTATTGGTATTCTGGGATGGTAATGAGAGGAACAGTGTTACCAAAACAGTTTCCAAATCAAGGGAAAATGTTTGCAGAAAACAGCAGTATATCAATATGGTGTAAATTGATGCTAGATAGTTGGCAAGAAATAAGAGCATCCTAGGAATCATTTTTTCTTAATGCTATTTACTCCTTCTCATCTCTGGCTCAATCAGTTTCCTCCTTCACTACATTACATATACACTTTATTTTGTTTCCTGAGTTGACTTTTGTCTTCTCATGATGTGCTTGCTTCACTGCGTAGAATACTTTCTTCAGCATTCTGCAGTATGCCTTAGCATGAGTTACATTTCCAACACCAAATTCTTGACTAATACAATTTCCTTTCTGACACAAAAGGCACTTTCATCCCTTAAATGATTCCATTTATTCTGTATACATTTGTGACATTATTATCTTTTTGTATGTCAAAAGGAATTAGTTGAGGGTGACATTTTTTTCACACATGATACAAGGAGCAAAGAGAACTTTATGCTTTCCACCTATTGCCTCAGATCTGTATGCCCAGGCACCTCAATATGTGGGAATGAACATTAAAATGGAACAAGTTAATGCAGATGGATTTAGGCCCACTGAAAAGAGGTGCTGATACTGAAATGCTATTACTCAGTGGGTCAATTCATGCAGGACAAACTGGTAATTTGAGCTAGATACAACTTGTTAAATATCCTACTAAGTATATACAGGGTGTCCCACCTAACTTTGCCACCTCAAATATCTCTGGAACAAGAATAGATATTAAAAAATGGTTTTCACCAGCATGAACGTACAGCGGGGGCTTAGGAATCCAAATACTATGAGAAATTTAGAAACATAATCAAATACTATTTCCAACAACATTTGTGTATTTTTAAATGGACATCCCCTATTTTTCGTATGCAATCAATAGCACGAAAAATCACAAAAATAAAGGCATTGCTTATATCGCAATTTGTCAATTGCATCCCGAGAAATTGAGAAGCAAAGTTGGCGCTTGAAATAAATGAAGCACACAGCTAGCGTACATCCTGAGACACAAGCGTGCACCTCATTCTGCCAGTAATTGTGATGTGATTGACGTACTACGTCAGTGGAGTGTTGATGTATGGTGTGGTATTGTATGATAACATATCATTGCCCCATATTTCACCGATGGCACTCCTAAAGGGGGATAGTTTAGCCCCTTCTTGAGCTGTACCTTACTTGAACCAGTCACTTCTTATAATGTGTCGAATAAAGCAGTATCAGTATGATGGATGTCGTGCGTATAATGTTTATTGTTGCAAAATGACAACTAGAGGTACAATTAGTGGTAACACACTTTGTTTCGCATTTCTAAACCTCATAAGTTCTGTAATATGTGGCTTGTAAAGGATAGCAATGGCGTCACAGTTTCTGACGTAATGCATCGCATCTATTACTGTGCTCAGAGCAGGGGTTGCCTGCACTGGCGACTGTATCCTGCTGTAAACATACCAATATTACCGCGGCATGCTCTACCTTCAGTGTAAAAGTGTCTCCTAATCTGGCCTACATACTGTAACATAATTCACATATGTTGCCACATTAAAACCTGTTTTCTTGTGGCTTGTTACATTTGCCGTCATCTAGTCGATATGCTGGCCTTCAGTAATGAAGAAAAACTAGATTTAATTTATGGTGAATGTCACAGCAATGCAAACGCAGTTGTGACACTGTATGCTGAAAGCTACCCAGACCAGCGGTGTCCGTCACGTCGAACCACTGGCAACATCTGCAAGACACTGACGGAAACAGGAAGCTGGGCTCCCACAAAACGTCAACGTACAATGTCAGCGACTGGCAATGGAAATGAAATTGCTGTTCTGGCTGCTGTAGTGCATAGTCCACAGGTGGATGTATCAGAAATTGCACGAGGTGTAGGAATAAGCCACAGTAGTGTGTGCAGTATCTTTCATCGGTTTCATCCGATACATATCTCACTGCACCAAGAACTGTACAGGAATGACTTTGAATCCCGCATTGCATTCTATTGTTTTGCACTTAAGCAGTTTCAAGGTAATCCAATATTCCTAAGCAATACGTTGTTTACGGATGAGGCTTCATTTACAAATCATGGTAATGTGAATCTGTGGAACATGCAATACTGATCTGTGCAAAATCCCCACTGGATCCACCAAGTTGCTTATCAACAACAGTGCAGTGTCAGTATTTGGTGTGGTATCATTGCTAATTGTATTGTAGGTCACAATTTTTACTGTGGAACATTGAATGAACAGCGATATGCATCATTTCTTTAACACACACTAGTGCTCCTCATGGAGGATCTAGATTGGAAACTCGTCTATCAATGTGGTTCCAACATGATGGATGTCCCGCACACAATGCAAAAGTTGCCAGAGATGTTCTAGATGTGACATTTCCAAATAGATGGATTGGGCGGGAGGTACTGTGCGATGGCCAGCATGGTCCCCCGACTTGACGCCATTAGACTTCTTTCTCTGGGGCGCAGTGAGAGACAGAGTGTATCAAGAACCCCCAACGACAGTAGAGGATGTGCAAGATGGTATTACTGCCGTGTGTGTGGCAGTATCTGTAGAAACTCAACAATCTGTTCAACACTCTTCTCGTTACCCATTTGCAAATGTGTATTGATGCATATTGCAATGCATGATGACATGACACAGCTTCATTGGTCAAGATGTGGGTGTATTTTCTATGCTGGATGTAATGCGCAACAATACAGTTTCTGTGAGCGACAGGGCACTAGTAAATGTGTTTAGCAAAGTGAATTCAAGTGTGTTATCTCTAGTTGTCATTTCGCTAGAATAAACATACATTTACAATTTAAAAATGTAACTTTGCATTGGACGTGTTACTTGTTTATTTTTGTGGATTGTGCATACCTTCCCATTGTGTGAGCCTCTGACACAGACAGTGTGAGGTGTACGCTTGAGTCTCAGGACATGTGCTAGCTGTGCGCTTAATTTATTTCAGTCGTCAACTTCACTTTGCAATTTCTTGGGACGTAATTGATGTATTGCAATGGAACCATTGCCATTATTTTTGTGATTTTTCATGCTATTGATTGCATACGAAATAATAGGGGACGTCCATTTAAAAATAGACAAGTTTGTGTTGAAAATAGTATTTGATTACGTTTTAAAATTTTGCTTAGTATTTGGTTTCCTAAGCCTCTGCCATACGTTCATGCTGGTGAAAACCGTTTTTGAATATCTTTTGTTGTTCCAGAGATATCTGAAGTGGTAGACTCCCGCTCCCGGGATTGGAATGACTCCTTACCCTCTCCCTTAAAACCCACATCCTTCGGTCTTTCCCTCTCCTTCCCCTCTTTCCTGATGAGGAAACAGTTTGTTGCGAAAGCTTGAATTTTGTGTGTGTGTTTGTGTTTGTTTGTGTGTCTATCGACCTGCCAGCGCTTTCGTTCGGTAAGTCACATCATCTTTGTTTTTAGATATATTTTTCCCACGTGGAATGTTTCCCTCTATTATATATATATATATATATATATATATATATATATATATATATATATATAATAGAAGGAAACATTCCACGTGGGAAAAAAATATATCTAAAAACAAAGGTGATGTGACTTACCAAACGAAAGTGCTGGCACGTCGATAGACACACAAACAAACACAAACATACACACAAAATTCTAGCTTTCGCAACCAACGGTTGCCTCGTCAGGAAAGAGGGAAGGAGAGGGAAAGACGAAAGGATTTGGGTTTTAAGGGAGAGGGTAAGGAGTCATTCCAATCCCGGGAGCGGAAAGACTTACCTTGGGGGAAAAAAGGACGGGTATACACTCGCACACACACACATATCCATCCACACATATACAGACACAAGCAGACATATACAGAGGCCAATATGTGTATACCCGTCCTTTTTTCCCCCAAGGTAAGTCTTTCCGCTCCCGGGATTGGAAGGACTCCTTACCCTCTCCCTTAAAACCCAAATCCTTTCGTCTTTCCCTCTCCTTCCCTCTTTCCTGACGAGGCAACCGTTGGTTGCGAAAGCTAGAATTTTGTGTGTATGTTTGTGTGTCTATCGAAGTGCCAGCACTTTCGTTTGGTAAGTCACATCAACAAAGATGATGTGACTTACCGAACGAAAGGGCTGGCAGGTCGATAGACACACAAAATTCAAGCTTTCGCAACAAACTGTTGCCTCATCAAGAAAGAGGGAAGGAGAGGGAAAGACGAAAGGATGTGGGTTTTAAGGGAGAGGGTAAGGAGTCATTCCAATCCCGGGAGCGGAAAGACTTACCTTAGGGGGAAAAAAGGACGGGTATATACTCGCACACACACACATATCCATCCACACATATACAGACACAAGCAGACATCTCACAAGCAGACATATTTAAAGACAAAGAGTTTGGGCAGAGATGTCAGTCGAGGCAGAAGTGAAGAGGCAAAGATGATGTTGAATGACAGGTGAGGTATGAGTGGCGGCAACTTGAAATTAACGGAGATTGAGGCCTGGTGGGTAACGGGAAGAGAGGATATATTGAAGAGCAAGTTCCCATCTCCGGAGTTCGGATAGGTTGGTGTTGGTGGGAAGTATCCAGATAACCCGGACGGTGTAACACTGTGCCAAGATGTGCTGGCCGTGCACCAAGGCATGTTTAGCCACAGGGTGATCCTCATTACCAACAAACACTGTCTGCCTGTGTCCATTCATGCGAATGGACAGTTTGTTGCTGGTCATTCCCACATAGAATGCATCACAGTGTAGGCAGGTCAGTTGGTAAATCACGTGGGTGCTTTCACATGTGGCTCTGCCTTTGATCGTGTACACCTTCCGGGTTGCAGGACTGGAGTAGGTGGTGATGGGAGGGTGCATGGGACAGGTTTTACACCAGGGGCGGTTACAAGGATAGGAGCCAGAGGGTAGGGAAGGTGGTTTGGGGATTTCATAGGGATGAACTAACAGGTTACGAAGGTTAGGTGGACGGCGGAAAGGCACTCTTAGTGGAGTGGGGAGGATTTCATGAAGGATGGATCTCATTTCAGGGCAGGATTTGAGGAAGTCGTATCCCTGCTGGAGAGCCACATTCAGAGTCTGGTCCAGTCCCGGAAAGTATCCTGTCACAAGTGGGCCACTTTTGTGGTTCTTCTGTGGGGGATTCTGGGTTCGAGGGGATGAGGAGGTGGCTCTGGTTATTTGCTTCTGTACCAGGTCGGGAGGGTAGTTGCGAGATGCGAAAGCTGTTGTCAGGTTGTGGGTGTAATGGTTCAGGGATTCCGGACTGGAGCAGATTCGTTTGCCACGAAGACCTAGGCTGTAGGGATGTGGAATGGGTGGCAGCTGTCATAATGGAGGTACTGTTGCTTGTTGGTGGGTTTGATGTGGACGGACGTGTGAAGCTGGCCATTGGACAGGTGGAGGTCAACGTCAAGGAAAGTGGCATGGGATATATATATATATATATATATATATATATAAAACAAAGATGATGTGACCTGCCAGCACTTTCATTTGGTAAGTCACATCATCTTTGTTTTTAGATATATTTTTCCTACGTGGAATGTTTCCCTCTATTTTTTATATATATATATATATATATATATATATATATATATATAACAGAGGGAAACATTCCACGTGGAAAAAATATATTTGTGTATATTTGTGTTTGTTTGTGTGTCTATCGACCTGCCAGCGCTTTTGTTTGGTAAGTCTATATATATATATATATATATATATATATATATATATATATGTGTGTGTGTGTGTGTGTGTGTGTGTGTGTGTGTGTGAGTGAGTGTGTGTGCATAAAAATATCATTTTAGTGTTATATTATTAGTGTAAAAATCATTTTAATTGTAATGTAAGTTTTTGACATGACTCCTGTATGCAAACCATATGGATTTCAAATGTGTGAGATGAATAAGCCGCAGTTCACAATACTAGGTAATAACACGATAAGCCTTACATAGTCAGGAATGAGCAAAAATTTAAAGACACTGTCTGTGTTTATTGTGTTTAAAGTATAAGCAAAATTTATGTTTAGGACTCTCTTAATGAACTTTTCACGTCTTATGAGTAATGCATAAAGAAACATGAGACTTCAACAGGAAGTTTAGAATAATTAATAATACATTTATCTGCTATATACAATTTACTAATAAAGTAAAGATTGTTTTGAATATCACAATGCTTTACTAGGAATGGTCCTGTTGTACGTGGGATGCTGTTGCCTTCCTCCGACCTTTGAACTGACTTACCAAGCCAGTTATAGGGGACCTACAGTTTGTTACAGATTCCAAACCATGGTGCAACTCGGTCTTGGAGCCAGAACCATGCTGCAGCGGTTTGGAAACCACTATAGTGAACACATGTTGATGTCTTGGTGACCAAATTTGCCTGAAGTAAATCTTATGGAACCCAGCTGGGTCACTGTCGGATGCCATCGCCGCATATGCAAATTAGTGGCCCATTATTTATGCAGATTACATAACCTGTGTGTAGACATCTACTGCCACATACCTCCACAAATCTATTAACAAACTGTTAGATCCCTGATAAGCAGAATCAGTGATGTGTTTCGTTCCAAAGATGAACAAACAAGCTATTAAGCAGGTGGTCATAATGTCTTGGCTCATCTGTTTATATGCCTGTTACAAGTCATTTTCAAATTTCATTCACATTTTTTGGCACAATTTTATTCATGAATAATTATCTTGATGTAAATCTTCACAAACTTATGTTCATTATCTTTGTTGAAGATACTACTGTCATTAACTGTTTGTATGAAATGGAGAGGAAAAGGGCACTGAACCAACATTTTTTCTGTCATAAACATGGCAGTATCATATCTAATAAAACTGGTTATATAAAATCAGTTTTAATATTACACAGAACACAAAATTGTGTGCTGTTGGTGTAATCAAAAAGGTGTTTACAACGATAACACATACATAAAATTTAATTTGTGAGACACAGTCTTATCATCAAAGAGCCACTACTATAAATTGTTCTGAATAATAACATTTCAATACTTAGTGCAAAAATAAAACGATTCTTACTGCTATAATATACACTACGTCATTTGTAGCACAAAATGTTCTTTACCGAACACGAACACAGTAAGTAAATTGAAATAACATCAACAATAAGGACAGGTCAATTGATTACAATTTGAATCATAAAACGATTCTGGGGACCTACACACATGACACTGCAGTCACATGAGAAATTGTCTTTTAATACAGTCACAGCCTGTTGATGGACACATAATGCTGTAAAATACCAACAATAAAACAGCTGGAATTTGTTTCACACACATTCTACTGAATTTGTATCACACATATCCCACTACAGATTTCACATAGTTTGGGAGGGGGGAATTGGGGGGGGGGGGGGGGGCAATAAGGGAATGCTTGGCACCGGCAATACACGGACGGAAATAGTCAATCCACTTTGTTATGTACATGTCTGTCACTTTTAACAACTAATCATATATATCTAAAAAGAAAGATGATGAGACTTACCAAACAAAAGCGCTGGCAGGTCGATAGACACACAAACAAACACAAATATACACACAAAATTCAAGCTTTCGCAACAAACTGTTGCCTCATCAGGAAAGAGGCAACAGTTTGTTGCGAAAGCTTGAATTTTGTGTGTATATTTGTGTTTGTTTGTGTGTCTATCGACCTGCCAGCGCTTTTGTTTGGTAAGTCTCATCATCTTTCTTTTTAGATATATATTTTTTCCACGTGGAATGTTTCCCTCTGTTATATTCTTAACAACTAATCATTTACACACAAACACTTGTGATGTTACATTAGGAATACTACATCAATAGACATGTAAATATTATCACAGTCCTTTCTACTGCATTACAAGAATACTGATAAAGCCTGTAGTAAGTTTAACTGAAAATATGGACAGAATTGAAATCACATTAGAAAAATATATTTCTTTCATAACAATTGAAATCACACGAGAAACATATATTTCTTACTTGATGATCAATGTAGTTTCTCCTTTCCAGGTGTACTTTATTTTTAAATGTTGTCCAGTTAAATCGTCATTAAAAGTTCTTGAACACAGAAAACACTTGTTGTATGGGTACTTCCATGCAAGGACAATTTCATTAAATTTGTATTCATTAGAACTTCCACTTCATGCAAAATTAATTTTATATTGCATGTCACAGTTGTAGCATAGAATTCCACATTAGCCACTATTAACTAATACTATTGACATAATAAAAAATCATGTCTTTCCTGATAATCACTAGTCAGGAGACAGTTACAATTATTTCCACTTTAATATAAAGTATATTAAACGATTTTCTGATTTCTTGCCTTACAATAAAGGGACTGAGCATGTAAAATATTATATTTGTAAAAGCCAAGATAGTTGGCTTACAATAGATGTTCTTTGGTACATAAGTATATGAAAATAATTTTAATTTAAAAAAGTATGATCCTCCATCAACAACATATGTTGTAACAGAAAGCTGTCTCACATCACTGTTCTCCTTCTAAATACGCATTTAGAGTATTTACACAGTAATCACGGTGATCTGATACAGTCTTCTCAAAACTCATTCATTAAAAATCTATCAATTAATCACATTCACAACAGAAGCTGAAAAAATTGTGGAGTCCACCAAGCACAATACCAGTGTGAGCAAAATGTTACCTTATTACACAAGAATATCAGCTATGATGACTAGCAAGGGAACATAACCTCCTCTGGTGCGCTTTCTGAAATTCTGGAAAACCTCTGTATATCATTTATAAATTTCAGTCTCTCTCTCAATCTGTATTAAACATATTTGTGTACTTATAAACACAAATGGTTGTTCAGGCTAGGTACTGATATACATGACCATGAACAACCAAGTTAAAAAACTAAAGGCAATGATGTAGAACATATGGAAGTACACATGGCAGTGATATGAAATCCTGAAGAAAGAGAGAGAAGTAGGCACACTATTTTTCACTTGTGGGACAAACACCCATTTTCATGAAGAAGAAGAAACCATTGCTGAATATTCTTGCTGAACATGTCTTCACATTGCCGTCTCCAGTGGCTGGCTGTGGGCGCGTGCCAGCGATTCTGTGTACTGTGGCACTTCTTCAAGGAGTGCAGCCTCACTGCGTGAACGCGGTGGTGGTGGTGGCAAGACTGCATCTAAATCTGTTTCAAGAAGTAGAGGAGTTGGCTGGACTGTGTATGTATGTGGCAGTGGTAGAGTTTGCGTGTGTAATGGCAGAGGGCGTGGTTCTGAAATAGGCAGTACTTTTACAGGTTCCAGTGGAAGAGACTGTGTATGTGGTAAGGGTAATTGTTCTGTATTAGCCGGCTGTGTGCTGTGCACTTCTGATAATGGTAAGGTCGGTGAACGTGAAAGTGGTAAAGTTGCTGTTTCTGAATATGGCAGTGAATGTAGCTCTGACACTGGTGTCAGTTTTGGCTGTGATAGTGTCACAAGCTGTGGATCTTGTCGGGGCAGGGGCTCTGGTGTTGACAGGGGAAAGCCACTGGAGTCCGAGTCATGGTCTGCTGCCCGGAAAGGAGGTAGTGATCTGTCATGGAAGCCTTCATTACGGTACATGAGGCCACCGGGGCCATTATTTGAGTGATTTAGGAATGCAAGGCTAGGATTGCTAGCTTCATAAATGTCATAACTGTAACTGCGTGAGTCATCAACTGAAGACTCTAGTCGAGATTTTTCAACAGAATCGAGGCTGCCACTGTCTTCTTGCATCTTGTGATATTCAGCTGCAGGAACCTATAAAATGAAATGGTTTCATTAAATATACAAATTCATGATGATTTCTTTTTTCTGAAATTCTATATTTAAATTTGAACTGTTGAACTTGGGACTTTTTTAACCCTTTCAGACCTGATTTTTTATTTACTTATTAAAAAAATATCTGACATCATTTTTACATTCAGGTGAGTCTCCTGACAACATTTTTCTAAGAAAAAATTTCATATGATCTCTAGTTTTCTAGATATTTAATGTACACAATTGTGTTCATCAGGTCTCGAGCTTCATGTCATACATTACGGAGGTTAACACTGTGGATCGAGTATGCCACTCTTTATTTCACTTTAAAACAGAAGAAACAATAAAAATAATTCCAAATTACAGTTATTATTTAAACAACAATGATCAAAACACTGATTTTAAGGTTTTGTATGAAACTGTAAAAAAAAATCTGTCCTTTTGGAGACATAAGTGTACTTTACATTTTCTGCACTGAATTCTAGAAATTGGAAATTTGCAGTGAATTGGAGCTCCTACATCATGCAAAGGTAAATCGTCAATGGAATCAAACTGTATCTCCCTAGCTGGTCATAATTATCCTCTTTTTCTTGGTATGACTCTCATGTCTGAAGCCAGTCCTTCATCAAACAGACGCTCCCTCTTCTTTTCAGTCACTTTCTTCTGGCACAGTATCAATCCATCTGCTGCCCTGATACGAAAGGAAAGAAGGTCCATTTGCTTCTTCTTTGGGATAGACAGGTTGTCTGCATCTCATCTGTATGCCAACCAACTCTGCATGCTGGCAAAGTCAACAGCGTGAAAAATCATACGGAAAGGCCATTTTTGAGATCTGATGAAAACTCTGTAGTAGCTTATCAATTGATCAAATAGTTCCACATGATCCATTGCATGATTATATCTTCTCAATATTTCAGGTCTTTCTACTTTCACCCATTTATGGTGTTTTTTGTCCCAACACTCAACTTCATCCACTGAGCCTATACCACCAAACTTTGAACACAATACAACTGTCCTATAGTCTGAACACTTACACATGGTAATGTCATCAGCACTAGTGATTATTCTCAGTAACCTCTGGTTTGTTTCATTATTGTTTTATCATCTAAAAAAGGCAAGTTCTTTCCAAATCTGTTTTGACGGACAGTACCTGCTGCACTGATGCCTTGAGATTTCAGAACTTGAAACAAGTGATAAGGTAAAAGAAGTTGTCAAAGTATAATTTATGACCTTTACTTTTTCATAGTGGAACAGAAAATTCTAAACCAACAGCAAATTTTTTTATAGTATGCGGTATTTAGTTCAGTTGTAGCACCTTGATACAAAAGAAACTCATGCACTATTCCACTCTTTTCACATGAAGACTTTGATTCCCCATGGACTTGGTTTCTGCTTGACGTACTGCTTTGCAGAAAACTTCCCAGTGAAAGGAATAATTCCTTCACTGACACTAACATTCTCTTCTATAGGAAGTTGACTGCAGCGTTTTCAAATGCCTGAGTAAATTGGCCTGACTTTGTAAAATTTATCTTTATTTTCAGATGGCTTTTCCAGATTGTTCATCAAGAGTAAATTTGTTTATAATTCTAAAAATCTGTCTCTTGACATGTTTTCCCAAAACACATTTACCTTCAGGCTTGTATCCCAATACATTCATAATCTGGGAAATTTCAAGGTACCAGTCAATATATGCAAACCAAATAGCATCTCTAGTGCTTGAGGAGTTGTCTGCTTGAATGAGGATTTGCCTCGTTGTAATGCATAAATATGAGTGTGTGCTGCCATGCTAGTGAACAAATCATCTGGTATATATCTTTTTTAGAACTGCATTGGAGAACACAAGAGAGATTCTTCATAATTTGGAGATTTGTATGTTTCTGCAATGGTACTTAGAGGCTTTCATTTCCATTTTATGGATTCTTTAGGTGTCATCATTATGTTGTCACACAGGTTATGCAATTCTGGGTTGTTCTCACTGCATAAAAAGTTCATTTCAGCATCCACCACCTCTCCATCCTCATCATCTTCAGATATGGTGTCTCTACACACATCATTCACGCCCACTTTATTTGCTCCAACACGTTTTACTATTTCTGGAGCTTGCCTTTCAATAAGTCGTACACTGTCATCCTCATCTCCACTCAAACTAATGTCAGAAATGCCACCATTATGTCCATAATCAAGTCCCAATCTTTCTCCACATAAAGATATTCCTTATCCATATTTGTAAGTCAGAAGCCAGCAATATAAAATAAAATCATATGTACAGGTCACTTATTCTCCTACTTGCTGCTGGTACCAAAATTAATGGAAAAATTACCACACATAACTACCATAGCTATGCAAATATAGCTGAGACACATTTTGGGTTATTTTTCCTATTTTACACCATTAAGGACCTGTTGTACACAAATGTGTACATTAATCTTACCTGACACATAACACAAATATGAATTGAATGAAATTGCTGAAAATTCCACTGAAAGATCGGCTAATGTTTCCAAAAGAAGGAAACCACACAAAACATTCATAGACAAAACCCACAAAGTGACTATAATAGCAATAAAGTCAATGAGTAATGGCTTCCCACAGAGAGACAACACCAGAGAGTATATTTTACTATTTGGTTCACAGACTGCTCACAAGAGAGCAGCAGCTGCTGGAGCATGGCTAAAAGAAACATACACAGATGTCCACAGTGGGTTTGGATGCACCTGACATTTCTTGTCAGCGAAATATTAGCGAACAAACTTTATGTACACAATTGTGACCACCAGGTCTGAAAGGGTTAAGTACAGCAAGTTCGCTTTTTACCAAGGAAAGTGTTCACAAACAAACTATACAAGACAAAAGGGAAATTAATGTTTGTATGACATCTGTTAATTGTGTACGTGTACTTGTAAACACTGACAGAGGAATTTACACAACAGCTAAGCATTTTCTGTCCTTTACGTCTTCCAGAATTATCACGAGGAAATTGATACTTGAAGTTTTAGTATCTGGGCATTTAATGCCTGACATGTAGCACTGATGAAAACTGAAGCAACAGAAACAGGGAAAAGAGAGCTGTAATGATCACCTTTGTGAGAAATAGATTAATGAAACAAGACAAAACTTGGAAAGGAGATAAATAAAGTCAACTCAAATCAAAAGTGTAAAAGACAATTTGAAGAAATGAATGGAAATGACGTAGTTTAGTACTTACAGAGAAATTAATTGCTACTGAATTATTTATACACATATATTCATTTTACAAGCAGTGCTGATACGTACAATGGCTGGTCTTGGATCAAGCTCAGTAGTGGAGGACATGCCAACAGATCGTAAGGACCTAAGAGACTGCCGGATGGAGTTGCGACGTTCCAGGCGTTCGACCCGGCGATGGCGAGATTTGGCCCACCAGCATGCAGCTGCCAGCATTACCAACAGCAATGCTACACACACAGCACCCAGGACAGATACAGCTAGTGCATCACGTCGCCAGCTTAAAGGGTCTACATGAACCTTTGGATCTGTTACAAAAAAAATCACAAATTTTAATTAGAAATTAATATCAAATTTCATTTTGTAACACAATAATGGGATCTTATAAAAAATATATATGCATAGAGATTGGAATTAATAATAGGTAGGAGCACTGATTACGTATGGAATTTATGCCTGACATTGTTACTGAAATTAACAGAACTAAGGAAGCTTTATCTATGAATCCAAATGTTACAAAATTAAGCCTGTCAATTCTCTTATTTCAATATCATATGTTTCCAGAACACTGAGTTCTAGCTGAAGATATGAGGGGCATCGTACATGAAACTGGATAGTAGTGCAATGGAAACATTTCTTCAAAAATAATTACACTGATAGTAACAGTACATTAATTCAAACTGAATGTAAGGTAATTGCGGCAACCAATTAAAACAACAATACTGCATTGTGCTACAAATTTCTGTTGTACGAGAAGATGAAAAATTTAGTTACGTACCGATCTCACAAAGAAACGGACTGGAATAATCACAGTCATCTACTGTCACACGCTGGAAGGCAAAAACTGTGCATTTTCCAATGCTGTCAAGATGCTGCACCCATGCTCTGTCATAGTACTGGAACGTTGGCTGCTGTGATCTTATGAATTGGTACAATGAAAAGTAGTCGCCCGAAATATAGGGCATGGAAGCATTCAGCAGCTGCAACAGAATAATTTCTAGTAACTCCAAGGAGACTGTGAATATTTATCAACAGTATATCAGATAAGCCAATCCACCAGCCATCATCATCGTCATCATTTATTGCATTAAAAAGCTTTTACGGCCTACATCAGAAAAGAAAAGAAAAACCACGCTACACAAAGAAAATACAAAAACAGCAGACTATAAAAAATATTATAAAGAAACACAATCAAAAAGCACAATAAAAAGGGGAAATCAGTTAGTCACAACAGAGGAGGCATCGATTGCAGATGGAAGTTAATCATTGCCAGTCTCTAGCTTCACCTTCCATCCTTGTCAGCTTCAATTGTTTAAGGGTTGTTAATACTTGATCCCCTTGGGCATTTTCCAGAAGGTTGAGAATGGAGGAGTCAGGGAGGGATCCATCAGATCAAAAGATGTGGCCAAACCACTGTAGCTTCTTTCTGCTCTGATACTCGGCCAATGTGTGGCTTTCTAAACCACTAGTATAGGTCTTCTTTCGTTCTTCATTCCCATTTACCTTCCATGATATTGTAAATGGGACCACAGATCTTTCAAAATACTTTCCTCTCTAAGGCACAGATTGCTCCTTCAGTTGAAATTCAGTTTAAGAGAAGCCTAAAGGATTTGTTGATGGCCAACTCCTTCTACTCCATTGATGAATTTCTTAGTAAAACCAACTGATTTGTATATAAGTACAACATAACTTCTGCACAATTTCAGTGCAGTAATGTGTTCATTGAAAATTTGTGTGTGTGTGTGTGTGTGTGTGTGTGTTAGTATAATCTAACTTCTGCACCATTTCAGTGCAGTAATGTGTTCATTGTAAATAAGTATTACAGTAGTTGTATTACCTTATAAATAAATAAATAAACTTTTTTATTTTAAATTCAGTGCATTAGTATTTGTAAAATGACTCTTAGTGTTCATTAAAAAATGACGATCATTCCACTTGGGACCTGTGGAATGGTACATTAGCTTATTTGTTTTAGTTGTAAATATTTGTCATGTATTGTTGTTTTTCTGACATGTTCCACATCCTGGAGGAGCTCCTCACTACGGATCAATTGGAATGAAAGTAAATCTAATCTAATCTAATCTTGCTGATGTCACCCAGGTTTCACAATGATATAAAACTATTGGCCAAACAAAACAAGATTAAAATGGACTCCAAGTAGTCCAACTGCTGTTTAATCACTTCAAAGGACTACCAACTGTACCTCAGAAGCAGAAATGTGAAAATGGTGCAGGGAACTGTTTTAATAATTTAATTTAATTTAATTTATTTTTTTTTTCTCAAAAGCTTAAGTGGGTATTATGGGAACTTTCTTTTCACAAACATGCACTAGCAAATAAAAAAAGGAGATTCACTGAATCAGGACTTCTTGTATTAATTTAAATATATAATTATAACAAAATTAAATTACTGGTTGTGGATTTTGAACGCCATACACAAGCAACCACAAGTTGAGGTTTCAAGAAAAGCTTGCAACTGAACAAGAAAGGTGAACATAATGAACAAAACAACTAAATGAAGAGCAGTGGAGCTGTAATGAAAAATGAGTGACCATCTGCAAAAGAACAAAATTAACTGAATGAGACTGAGGTGTGAATGAGGCCGACGTGATGGGAATGGTGAATGACAGTTCCTTAGAAGTCATTCCTTGGTCTTTCTGTTCAGGTTAATGAAAAGTTCATTTGAACCCGTTACTTCACAAACAACCCATCTCTACCAGCTAGCATTTCTAATGAAAGAGCAACATTCAGAGAACAAAAGAAATCCATTTCCTTCAGACACTGATTTTCACAAAATCAGTTCAAAAAGTACAACTATTGTCCTTGTATGTGTGCAAGCACATTTCTCTGGACCAACTACAAAATAAATTATGTACAGGGCTATATATTATGTGACTAAGGATGGGTGTAATGACGTTTCTAATTTTCAAAATATGAACTGCAAACAACAGTAACACATAACTCCAGAAATTAATAGGGGAGAACTCACCTTGCAGAATGAGCGAGCCTCCTGGAATGTGAGTGGGGCTCCAATATATGCAAGGCATGTTGTTGCATGCAGCCCCCATCCTGGAGGACACTTGCCACCACCCAGAAGGCTCGTATTACTGGTGTAGAAGGGCTGGTAGTCAACCTGTATCAGCTGCGGGTCATCCTGGATGTCCTTGATACGAGCACTGACAGCTGCACTCACATTTGTTCCCCACCAATTATAACGAGCATCAATCGGTGCTTCCCACCAGTTGTTGGGACGTATGTCTCCAGGAAAATCTTGTACATCACTTGTTCTGTTAAACAGAGAAAGAAATTGGATGAACATAAATAATAAAAATTGGATTATAAATTACAATTTTAATTAGTGATAGATGTTACAATAATCTGTTGCTTTCATTGCACGTTTCATGTAAGAGTTATAAATCAACTGCAGTGCTAGCACAAGTTTCTCCATCATCTGACTGGTTTGATGCAGCCTACCATGGATTCCTCTCCTAAGCCAACCTCTTCATCTGCGAGTAGCTCCTGCACATTACATTCTCAATTATTGTTGCATGTATTTCAGCTCTGTCTTCCCCTACAGTTTTTACCCTCTACAGCTCCTTCTAACTACAGCTAAAAGAAAAAAAAAAGAAAAAAAAGAAAGCTTATTCAATTTGTTTATGTGTCTCTTGGTGGTTCAGTCCTCTACTGTTTGGTGAGTTGTTATCTTCATTCCTTAAATTATTTACATTCCACCACAACTTTCCATTATTATTTTTATCATTTAATTGCATTTTCTATTCCATTGCATGACATGTTTGGTGATTAATCAGCATCAACAATGTTCTGAATGGCATTTTTTTGATATATTTTCTTTGGTTATTTCCTCTGTAATTGTCAGTATTGGGGCTTTCAATCATTTTCAAAATTGTTATTCATATATTTTTCATCACTATAGTGGTGAAAACTGTAGCATCTCACGGTGTTATCTCCTTCAGTTATAGTTCCAACACCTATTAAATTAAGAGTTTATTAATTATATGTGATTCTGTATTTTAGCTGCCAGCATAGAACTTACCAGCACTTCAGGGAACGAAACCCAGCAATAAACAATGCATTTTGTAAAGATCTTTGACGCGCAGCAACATGTACACTGCATATTTTGTATTACAAAAGTATAAACAGGAATTCCACAAATAACGCAACAGTAGTTTTCATAGCACTGACATCAAGATTGTGATGCGCGTTTGTCAGCCAATCATAGCTCATGATATATGATTCACCAGCCAACGACATCAGGTATTCAGAGTATAGGACTTGTGATATAGTCAGCCAATAGCAACATCACTGTTAAGTAGCACAATGGACAAACAGGGGACATAAATGGTTTAAATTAATATACATTCTACACGACAAGGTTTCACCTGTAATACTGGTATTAATATACATTCTACACGACAAGGTTGGCTTGTGTCTGTGTATGTGCGGATGGATATGTGTGTGTGTGTGCAAGTGTATACCTGTCCTTTTTTCCTTTTTCCCCCCTAAGGTAAGTCTTTCCGCTCCTGGGATTGGAATGACTCCTTACCCTCTCCCTTAAAACCCACATCCTTTCGTCTTTCCCTCTCCTTCCCTCTTTCCTGATGAGGCAACAGTTTGTTGCGAAAGCTTGAATTTTGTGTGTATGTTTGTGTGTCTATCGACCTGCCAGCGCTTTCGTTCGGTAAGTCACATCGTCTTTGTTTTTAGATATATTTTTCCCACGTGGAATGTTTCCCTCTGTTATATTATAATCATGAGATATGTAGACAATAAATCCATTACCCAAAGGGTGATGTAATAATAGTGGACAAAGGCACTGGCAGTGGCAGTGTTTTAGTTTAGAGATTTTTGTCTCAGGACAAATCATATAGCATGATACTGATAATAGTATTCTATATACAAAGGAATCTCAACAACGGAGCTATGATAAAATGAGAATTACAAAATTTCTGCATTTCACACATTAGAAGACACATACATTAAATGTACTGACATCTGTGAATCAGAAGTATTATTCTATATTCACTAAAAATAAATATATTGCTGTGTTCATCCAATTTGTTACATTTAGTAATATGATGATTGCTGTTAACATGGAGATGATATTTTAAGATGGAGATGATATTTTAAGACACAGTGAGGTGCTTACAGTACAATGAAGCAAATTTTATATGAATGCATGGTGTCTGTTCTTTCGGACATGTCAGAATTTTCTCAATTCAGTGCTCCATGTCTGAAAGAACAGAAACCACACATTCATATAAGTGACTGACCTATCTGGACAATAGGCAGATGCACAAATACGTCCGACCTCCTGTGAGAATCTCAGAGTAGTGAACATGGAGGAAATGGACAGATTTGTGGCGCTTGATGGAAATGTGGATTGGCTGTGAGGCCTGCCAAGATAGTACTTGCAATTGCAATGGTGCTGTGTCCCAGATGGCACAGTGGTTAATGCACCTGCCAAATAAGCAGGAGATTCCAGGTTTGAATGCTGACCCAGTACACGTTTTCACTCATTGCCGCCAATTCCACGTAATGTCCCGATGCAATTGACAGCAGTGATCCCCCTTTCCTTTCTTTTCTCCCCTCTCCAATTTACATATGAAGTAAATTTTACTTGGAAAGTGAATATATGCAAACACAATACCTCCAATTTCAACCAACGAAGTCACTGTAACAAAGCCAGTTATGTGGTTTAAACAATACTCACAATGATCTGTTAACAGTAATAAGCTCGTAATCATTGTCAGGATTCCAGAATACATTGTCGATGTAATGCTGTCCAGCAGTTGCAGCAACAACTGTACTTCTTGATTCTCGTTTTGTAGCAGCATTCCTGCAATAAAAACATTTATAATGAAAGAAACCATACACACAGTACATTAACTACAATCAGGCACCAAGTAGTTGCTAATAACTGGTTTGTGTGATCTGAACTGGTTTCTTTTCTCTTCCTGCATTCTCTTACCTTATCTTGTTCTTTGTCTTGAGTTCCTTAATCCTACAGCATAAATATAATTAGTCACTAACCATGAAATTTTTCTTTTAATCTCTAAATCTTAGTAGTAATTTGGTTTATATCCTCTCACCATTCTTATTACCCATGTTTCTATTACTATGAAATGTCATTATTAATGCTTTTACCATTTTCTTAATTCAGTGCCCCAAATCAATAGGTGTTGTGTCAGTTTGTAAAATTGACAAAGTGACAGTATTGTCAGTATTTATTTTCAGGGGGTGTAGTTTCTACTACACCTACCATAGCAGATACTATGCATTCCAGACCTAAGGGCCAAGTAATGCTAACTGGCTGCCATGTCTTCCTCTGCCAATGGAGTCATTTGGATGTGATATGGAAGAGCATGTGTCATCCTAACCCATTATCAGCTTTCCATACCTTGGAAATGCTACTTTTCATTCAAGTAGCTCCTCACTTGACATCACAAAGATGGATACACCCCAATCCAGTCCTCCCATGAAGGAAAAAGCTCTTGTAGTGTAATATGATTAATGAAACCCGTAATGAACTCGTAAAAGTGGAAGTTATTTACAAAAAAATATTAGTTTCTCATTCTTCAGAGCAAAAATTGAAACTTACCCTTTTTTTCCTATCACTGGCTAATTTGTAATTCATGTGTTGAAATGCCCATAGGACATGCTTGATCAGTTGATAAAAGGTTTTTTTCACTATTTCTAACTCTTGAATGTTTTTATACCTCATGAACTTTTCAAATAATTTTTGGCTTTATTTATGACTGCTGTGTGATGGCAGGCATGTGAAAAGTAACACTACATCTATCAACGAATTTGCCACTTCACTTTGTTCACTTGATGCATTAGTATTTTTCCCCTCTGAATCGTACTTTCTTTAAATTAAATGTGTTTTAAGAAACAGTGTGATTAATAACTGTGAGAAAAATTCAAATTAAATATACCATATTTACCCAATTATGACACAAGGTTTTTTCCCAAATTCATCATTCGAAAAATACGAGACCATCTTATATTCACAGATTAAACTGTGAGGTCAATGTTTTTATTGTTTAATACATTATTATAGAGGTTGTCTTACATTCACAATGAAGCTTTGGCTATTAAGGTTTGGTACAAATTTATTTTGAACAATCCTGAAAGGTAGGTCATGCCAAGCCATCGGCCTTGCTGCAGTGGTAACACCAGTTCCCGTCAGATCACCAAAGTTAAATGCTGTCGGGCTGGACTAGCATTTGGATGGGTGACCATCCAGTCTGCTGAGCGCTGTTGGCAAGCGGGGTGCACTCAGACCTTGTGAGGCAAACTAAGGAACTACTTGATTGAGAAGTAGTGGTTCCGGTCTCGCAAACTGTCATATAGCTGGAAGAGCAGTGTGCTGACCACATGCCCCTCCATATCCGCATCCAGAGACAACACCTGTGGGCTGAGGATGACATGGCGGCCAGTGGGTACCTTTGGGCCTTCATGGTCTGTGCGAGAGGAATTTAGTTAGGTTGTGCCAAACAAAACTTGGTTTTACTTGCATTTGGATAGGCTCGAGATTTCCCGATACACCAAAGCACTCTCGATACAGTATCAACCTCGGTTGAGCAGTCACATGACGTTTGACTCATGACACTAGGGCAAGGGATACATGAGGAATATGAACTAGCCACTACACGTGTTTAATGCTGTGCTTAAAAATTGACAGTTGTGTGAAACACACGAGCAAATAACATTAAATTCTATCAACTTGCAAACTTTTGTTGTATTTCAAAGGATTTTCAATAAAAGTTCTCATAAATGAATGGACACCATATACCTACAATTCTGCTGCTTTTTAAGTAAAGACAACATACAAAGGTGAAAATCTTATCCTTCAAAAACCAGTACTTGATTATGAATGCAAGGCAATATTTTCTTTGGTTATGAGAAACTAATGATTTACCAAGTCAGCTGCAAATGAGAAATTCGGTCACTGTAAATGTATTAGAATATCAGAGAAAATCATTACCAGCTTTTAATCAGCTTTAGAACAAAATGACGACACATTCAGATGAAACGAGAAGGAAAATTAATCTAGAATGAAATCTCTAACAAAATAAATCATATTAAACTGACTGTAGCTGTTGTCGTGAGAATAAAGCACAGTGGAAAGACCCCAATGTGGAGACAGTACAGACGTCACTAGATTGCGGGAGAAAGTTCAAGAACTGGACTGAATAGTGACTGCAATCTTTTATTTATATATTAGTTGCTGTTGATACATATGACCTGCACTCTATAAGATATTGCTGTCCATTTTTCACTGTTGCTCAAGTGCAGAACTATGGAAAGTTGGAGAGGGAACAGTGACCCAGCTTGGCTGATAAATACCATGAGTTTGGAGAGGACAGTGTTGTGCAGGCATAAATTTCACCGTGCAGCCAACCACGGGAATGTATACTGCGTACTTTGGCTCTTTATGAACATCTACCATGTTTAAACCGCTGTTTATCTGAATCCATTTGCAATCGGAATCAAATAGACTTAAAAATTGGACAAATACTCAACAATAGCATACATTTCTGCAGGAGATGTTAAAAGCCTAGATGAGGGCCAGTAGTGTACTTCCATTTAGTGCAACAACATTGTTGACATTTACTCTTTGACGTATAACAGGAATGATTTTTTTTGGGGAGGTGGGGGGGGGGGGGGGGGGGCGACAGGCAGTGAGGGAGCGGCAGGCAGACAAAACACACACCTGTGTTCTCGGGCCCTACGGTGACCAGCACTTCAGAACTCGTAACACATTCAGAAGAAACAGCCAAATATTTGCGACAACAGAGATAAAAGTTTCACAGTTTTCCTGTTAGGATGAAAGACAAAGGTCAAAAGTGGTGGTGATACAACAGACAACAAGCTAAGTAAACAAAGAAGGCAGTGAAACAAAAATTGATGTAAACAGTTTCTTTTTGTTTATTTTATTTCTCCTTGCATTATCAAAATGAGGCAACCAATAAACAGCATAAATTTAGAATAGATGTAATTTTAACTTCTTAGACAGATCCCTTACATCAATGAAAGTTTGTAATTTTAATGAGTCAGAATATGTTAAAAAATAAATTTTCTCAAGGAGCCTCTTAAAAAAAAGGGGGGTTGTCTTATATTCAGGGTCATCTTATACTCAGGAAAATATGATCTCTCCCCATTTTCTGATTCGAGTGCGCAGTTCTTAGTGATTTTATCACAGTCAACTTGTAACTTTTGTAATGTTATCTTCTGATCTGCTTGTCCTTTATTTCCTATCTCTGCAGTCATTTCATTCATTTTCTTCCACAAGATCCCTTGAGTCTGAAAGACATAAAATTTGATATGTATGCTTCATTTTCCATTTTAGAGTACTGTTTATATCTATGGTGTGCAATCTCTTGTGTAACTTCGTAGAGGAATAACTGTCATTCGTTAATGCCATTTTTACATGTTACGATCTCTGTCTAGTTTCCTCCAGAGGCACTATTTCCCATACCTGACAGAAGTAAAAATGCTGCAACAAAACAATAAAAAAGTGAGGCACTAAAAGTATGTCGCAAGATCCCTATATCTATTGGGCAACTTTTCTGTTTTCCTCAAAGCACGTTTCAAAGGAACTATTATCCAAACATTGCCTGCACATTACACTTTGTTATTAAAGGCTACAGTGGCTATGCTTTCTAAATTTATAGTGTTCCACTCTTTAAAAATGTGTGTGTGAGATTTTAACATTCCTGAATTTCCTGTTGTTCTTAACCTTTTGCTACTTTATTCCACTCTAATTACAATGGACTCTGTAATACACATGACTGAAAACAGGTGATAAGGTGTCCTGTTGCCAGACAGTATTTAGGCCAGCACTCTGTCATCCATCTGCTGTTCACTCTGAGCCAGGGCTCCAATTCAGACATGCAGCTCACGCCGCTGCCACTACGGACAATGCCCTGGGGCACCACATTGCCATGACGGTTCTGTCTCAGTAGTGTGGAAGACATAAACTTTGCCTAAATTATTCTTGTAGTACATTTACCATAGACTGTACCAAGAGGACTTTAATTCCATACCTAGATTGAAGAACTTAAACCTTCTGTGAAATTTTAACTCTGTGCACTGATGGAAGAACTAATGTTTAGTTGAACTTTGCTTCAAGACAGTCTCAATGAGACCTACCATTATGTGTGTCCAATTTGTTTGTTTCTAAACTATGGCTTTCAGCCAGTGACTTTCAACCTGCCAATCTTGTGTTATTATTTGTTGGAAAAGACAAACAGTGATTCTTAGGTTTTGTGACAAACCTTTTGAAGAAATTTTGACATTGATTGTTCTTCAGTTAGTGTGTGGTTTCCTTTTGTGCTTAAGGAAATGCTAAATGCGGAAGGATATGAACACATTGCACAGCAATGTGTACTGTGTACAATAAAGGAGCAGTTAGGAGATAATGACCGTATCATTATGACAATGCCTCCTGTCATAAAAGGAGCATCACTGAGGCAATGGCTAGTGAACAATATCATTTCTGAAATGGACTGTTCTGCCCGGAGCCCCAATCTGAACTCAATGAAACACATTTGTGATGAGTTACAAAGTTGATATCATATCAGAATCTGTTGCCCGACATCCCTACCATCTCTGGTTTTGGCTCTTGAGGAAGAAGTGTCTGCCCATCCTACACAGACTTTCAGGCACCACTAACAAATGAAAAGATTCCATCAGTCTGAACTTCTACTACTTTAGATGCAGTTCTAGGTGTAAATTTAGAAGATCCAATAAGTTCTAACAATATGAAAACATTTCTATTCCAGGCTGTATGAGTTTTAAACTTTAATTATGCCTGTGTTGATGTATTTTCAACAAATACTTATGGGACAGTGGGTCAGCAACTTGAGCTTAAGAAAACAGTTAAAGCAAGAGGTGAAAAGCTCATCAAAATAACATACATGTTGTACGTTTTTATGTGTCATTAACAGCAAGCAAAGAAATAACACCATTATCCTGACAGCTGGAGAACTATTAGTGAGGGGCAAAAATCTGGCCTACATTGCACAGAATTCTCATGAGCTATCGTTAATTCTGTAAGTAATAACTGTTAGTGTACTTTTCATTTACACTCAAATATCTCACTTTATTAAATTTTCAAACAAAATGTTTTCAAAACATTTTCAAACAACATGTTTACAAAATTTCACTGTCCAAATGCATCAGAAATGCAGAACCAACTATGGAATATTAAGCTATTAGTATCTTGTATGAAATACTGAGGTATTACGGGCTTGTATAAGGAAAGCATGGTTTCTAATCACGGTGATTCATCATATACAACTGCATTTTTATCTGTCACCTACAATATGGAATGAATTTGTGTAAACATTTCTAAGCATATCAGAAATGAAAATTCTTGCCAAAGAAGTAGTTTTTTAATTATTAATGCCTTCAAAAATAACATTTAATATCAAAAGTCAAATGTATCTGTATAGCCAGGAATTTGGTAGCAAGAAGGAGAGAGTACACACTTACCAATAAAAGCTGTTATTGTATGTTATCTGATAAATTGGAAGTCGGACCTTCTCAAAACCAGACACTTCTAATATATGACAGCCAATATTATTTTGCACAAAGTTATATGAGAAGTTTGTCACAACCTGCAAGAAATACAAATAGTAACTACCAAATTTATTACAAATGACAAACACAAATAATTATTCAACATGTATCACAAACAGCTTTCATGACCGCAAATCACATTCACTAAGAGTATATGTAAGATGATAATATGCTGGTGGTGAACACAATACAAAAAAGCCACATAAAAGAAATAAACATTTGAAAAGGAAACGTTCTTGTGTGTGTGTGTGTGTGTGTGTGTGTGTGTGTGTGATGACATGTTCATGCTGGGATCTTTCTTAACAAATGAGATATCACATAATTAGAGATCATTTTAAGTGATCTCTTATTTCTTAAAAGAAGTGATGTACACCAATTACAAAATAAAAGGCTGATATATTAAAACAGGTCGACTTCATCTCAAATCATACAGGTCAAGAGTGAAAGCGCTGGCACGTCGATAGACACACAAACAAACACAAACATACACACAAAATTCAAGCTTTCGCAACAAACTGTTGTTGAGGGGAAGTCTGCTTGTGAGATGTCTGCTTGTGTCTGTATATGTGTGGATGGATATGTGTGTGTGTGCGAGTGTATACCCGTCCTTTTTTCCCCCTAAGGTAAGTCTTTCCGCTCCCGGGATTGGAATGACTCCTTACCCTCTCCCTTAAAACCCACATCCTTTCGTCTTTCCCTCTCCTTCCCTCTTTCCTGATGAGGCAACAGTTTGTTGGGAAAGCTTGAATTTTGTGTGTGTGTTTGTGTTTGTTTGTGTGTCTATCGACCTGCCAGCGCTTTCGTTCTGTAAGTCACATCATCTTTGTATATATATATATATATATATATATATATATATATATATATATATATATATATATATATATGCTTGTGTCTGTGTATGTGCGGATGGATATGTGTGTGTGTGCGAGTGTATACCTGTCCTTTTTTCCCCCTAAGGTAAGTCTTTCCGCTGATACTTCTCCAAAACTACAATATTTTGATTTTCTGATGATTTGTTAAAAATGCTCTCTAAATGAGAGTATATGTGAAAATGTCATGACGAAAGGGAAAACTGAAAAATTGTAATAAGGAAACTGAAAGTGACAGATCTGAATTTATTTTCACGAAATATTTGTTCCCAATACTATGAGACATGATTAATACATACACACTTCTGAGCTCTTTTCCATTTTTTTTTAAATAAACTGTGTAAATTTGTAGCTTTATGCGAATTTCATAATTATGTTTTGAAAACAGGAATGGTCACAGGATGTTAACTGTCTTGAGAAATGATAAAGTGGAAGGACTGCTAACTGTCAGCTATGACATTAATGCATGAAATTCTTAAACTGTCAAAATTCTTGTACATAAACAGAGTGTATACGCGAACAAGGAAAAAAAACTTCCGGATATCCCGGTTAAAAAATAGTCCCTTTCCCGTGTGAAAATACACTTTTTCCATGTTAAGTGGCAGTAGATTTTTCCCTCGGAACTGTAAAACTTGTCAATCTTTTGAATGGTTGATGTTTTGTTTCCCTGCGTCAAATTTCCCGGCACTTAAAAAAAAAAACGGTTGGAAAGACCTTTGATGTGCAGCAACATATATGCTGGATATTTTCATATTATGAAAGTATAAATTCAAATTCCACGAAACACACCACATTAGATTCTGAAGCATTGACATCGAAATTGCGATGCCCGTTTGTTAGCCAATCATAGCTCATGTCACGTGATCTCGCCAGCTAATGACAGCAGATATTCAGAGCATAGTACACATGATGTATTCAGCCAGTAGCAAGATCACTGTTAAGTAGCATGAACACACAAAGAGGAAAAGTTGTGGTTTACAGTAATATACATAGTGTAGCTACAAGAAAAGATAAGCTTATACATATAGTATTGGTATCAAAGATTAATAAGCTACAAGAGAAGTTAAGTTTTCATATGAAATATTGGTCTTTTTTTGCATATGTTACACTTTACGACACATCACACAAACATGCCAGTAAAACTTAAAATAATGACTTAAATGTATGGTCTTCTGGGCTCGAGATTCTTCTGTGGGACTGGTCCTCAAAGTGTTAAGTTTTAAATGAGAGTCAAATGCTCTGTGATTTAATAAATTCATCCCACATTTTCACAGGTAATATAATTCATCTTGTGTAAAAAGAAATTTATTTTGAAGTCATGCTTTTCAAACCATCATTCGCAATATTTCCCCGTGGCCTGTTGGAAATGGGTTCATTTTAGCAGGTGCCAGAGAGTGCCAGAAAACAGGCATTATTGCGCATGCATTGCTACGATGATGTAAGAAGCCCATATGTTCATCTGTATAAAGCTTTAAGAGATCTTACTTTACATCATAAAAGAAACAGGACATCAGAGGATACTCCAAGAACATTGGAATTTTGTAAACCATACCAAAATTCACAATTCAGCTTGAAGTGTACACTGGCTTGTCCATATTCACAATGAAGTAAGTCCCACCTGATATTAAGCTTTTCTATGTGGTTTTTGGGGTGCAAATTTTCTTGAAGTACCGGTACTGTACTATCTCATGTGTGGTTGTTTATTATGGCATTATGCCATACATATGCCAGAAAATGAAAACGTGCACTTGAAAGTAAGTGAACAACTGGACCTAGCCAAACTGTGAAATGAAGCACTTTGTTTCAAATAAATTGACTGCCTCAGTGTAAAAGATTAATAAAAGCCAAATTTCTTTAGCAAACCAACAAAAATAACTTCATTGTTCTGCAAGGCGATTAATGCCTGACTGCCAAAAATGAGGAAATAAAATAAAATCAGAAAACTGAAACTAGTAATATAGTCTTGCCTTCTGTAATTATGTGAATGTATTTTAATTCACTTGATAGCTCCCAGCTACAGAAGTCCGTTTTGTTTTCATTTGACATGGGAGCCGTAAACGAAGAGGAAACAGTGAAATCACTAAACATAAACACGGGTCATTTGGAGACTACTCCCCTCCCCACTACAACTCAGACATCTCGGCACATGCGTGAATCTGGCAGCTAGGGTATGCCAGAAAAATTTTTCTCGTTGCATCTGACTGCTTGCTGCTAATGCTGATGTAGAAGGTACAGCTCCTATGCGACTCAGCTGCACATGCACATGAGTCGGCTGGCAACTGCTCAAACGAACCTAACGTAAACAGTTTTGATGTCATGCTAATAGCAGTTTATTGTTACGAAGTATTGCATAGTCTTGTGTGTGCATGGTATGCATTTCCTTTGCAACTCAAGTTTTATTTTGGTTTTTTTCTCTTGTTTATGTTTTATTGCTGCAATATTATTCTGCAGTAGTGGGATACAGTAATATTCTTTATCAGAGTATCAGTTTTTACCAGTCAAAAACACAAAAATTTAACTGAAAACTAAAACAATAAAAAATACTCAAAATTCTTAAAAATTTCCGGGTTTTTCCCAGTTTTCTCTTGGGTGAAAAATTTCCCGGGTTTTTCCCAAATACACCCTGATAAAGCTAAAAAAAATCTGAAATTTTTTGGTTATTTAGAAATTATTTTCTCCAAAACCTCCACCCTAAATGTTCTAAAAATTTCATGGTATGTTAGTTGGTCACTGTACTTAGGGAATGTACAATCAGAGTGGGCAATACTTGTCTGTACAAAATGCGACAAATTTTTTAGATAGACCTAACTGTACTCTCAAGGTCAAAAAAATCATGGACACTTAAATATTTAAATTGATTGCTTATTTTAAGTAAATGTCATGCAAAACTGATATTTCTGAATCAAAATAATTACTATGCAACACTATACATGAATTGGAAAACAATTCATAATTTTGTTCAAAACTATTTTATAACAAAAATGAGATATAGAATATTTATACCCTTTTTTCCCATCTGCTCTCATTGAACTTGTATAAGTGAGCTGAATTTGCACATGGACAAGGATGATGCAACAACAGCAGTACTTGGGAAATGGGAATTGCACACTGGTCTTTTGATGATGGCCATCTGAAAGCATTAGCAGGACCATGAGGTGTCCTAAAGGAGATGGGTATATCTTGCAACTCATGAGTGACACTTATTATCTGTCCCACCCACCACTGATTGTCATACACACAAGAAATGAAGTGGCTCACTAAAAAGTCTTCTAATGTATACTGTGGTCTCTGCATTTCACACACAGTAATAGGCTGCATTTCGTGGAGAACTGTTCTTGCAATGTATGTGCCACTCTGGGATGCAACCCAGTAGTGACTTGATTGAATTCCTACCACATCATAGCAGACCACTTTTCTCTCTTTTTTAAGCAGAATTCCCTTAATTAAGAGTTTCACATTTGTTACTAATGGTGATATGGTGTGTACAAATCCAGTAGCATCTCTTATAGCATCAACTGGTTCATGCCGGAGATTAAATCTTGTTGCAAGTTGTTTACGGAGGTCTCCTACCCCATCACATGCAATTTTTCCATGACCTGTTGCTGAAAATATCCATTTTTTCCTGTACTACAGTTTTAACCAAGTTCAGAAAGCTGGAAGTTGTTTTTAAAGTGAGATGCTGCTCCATCAGTCACATACACAAGTCTAGGAAATGCATGGCCTTTAGATGCTAGGCCTATGTCATCAATTATCATGCTGACAGTATAGCATGCATGTGCACTGCCATGAATGAGATCATCATTGCCAATAGCAAAACAGTGTGATGTCCCAAGGAAGTGAGAAACACATGTGAATATTGATATTTGTTGTGGGTGTCAGTGGTAAATTTTGAATTTTGTTCTGCAAAGCAACAGACCAGGTCTCAGCAAAGTCTAAATGAAGAACTAATGGGGTTGATTTTACTTCTGCTATGGCCTGTCTCTCAATCCTTTGGATACGATGATGAGCTATTCCTTTCATGACCCAAAGCCTAACCTCTGTAACAAACTTCTCTGGCTCTACTGTCTTCATAACCAACTTTCCTCCCTCCCCCAACACTTAGGTTACATCACTGTCAGTATCCTGAAGATGCCATGCTTCCACAGTCATCACTTCAGCACCAGGACACATCGCACATTCCTGCAACCAACATTTATCTTGGCTCTTGACATATACTCAAAAACATCAGGTTCATTTCTGTGTACTGTGACACTGCTTATGGCAAAACAAACAAGTTTCAAATTAGTGCAGTAAATACATGTGCATACTTCCTTCAATGGCTGGCATTTTACTCATTTTGGTCATAAGGAGTATAATTTTGTGAGACCAATTTTTAAATTTGGGTTCTCCTTTTTCATTATGAGATATGCTTCTCTTATTGATCTTGTCATATATCGTTTCCCTTTTTAACTTTTTCATCATTTTCACTAATAGAGATAATATCAGTCTGATTAGGACTTTGCCTGCTGCAATCTTTGTCGTCAAATAAGTAATATTCCAGAACAACAGTAAGTGTATCATCTTGCAACAGATGCCCACAGTAAGAATCTGGGCACGCCCAAATACATTTCCATCCCGGATTTTCCATTGTTTGATTTTTACCTTTCTCATTCTATATTTTATGAGCTTTTGAAATTGAATAACATGAGGAAGTGGGTATGTATTTCTGTATCTGCTGCTTAGAGTAGCTACCTGGTATCAGTGTCCGTTAATGTGCCTTCTCAGTATAGGTGGTTGCTGAGATAGCAGTATTTAGGTTTTGAAACCACACATCACATTTCATGCGCATATCACTATCTTCAGATTCTGCACCAAGTGCATCTACATTATACACTTCACAAACTTTTGAAGATGTTGCTTATGGAAAATTTGTTTCAATTTCTTCCACTTTTCTTTTTACATACTGTCTTCTTCTTGTGCTTTTTACCTTTCCTGGATGTGTAAGGTGGGATATAGTAGAGGCTACAGCAGAAATGCTAACATTCAACACATCAACAACTTCACACCCAGGAATATAAACATATGCACTGTCTTGTTGTTTCACATATGGGTGATGGAGATCGTTCAGGTGGGTTGTCACTGAAGTTCTTCTTGTAGTGAGTCCAGCAATTTCTGCACAATGGATGTGATGCTAATACCGTTACTTAAGGACCGATATATTTCTGCAATACCTCTGACAATTTCCAACAACTGTGAAGTGTTTCTTACTCCTCTTAAACACCACTTCTTGTTCCCCCCCCCACCCACTTCACTCTTTCATTACTGTTATTTAATTACTGGCATTGTATCTAAAAAAAGTTCAAACCAAACACAAAACTCAATGCAGAGTAGTTTATGTGCAAGTTCTCAGTCATTTGTTATAAACAGAAGAGTGCTGCGAACAGTGTTGCCAACATGTATATTTTGCACTAGTAATTCAGTGACATGAAATATGCAGAATGTTGAAAAATTTTTAACACTTTACACAGAAAAATATTGCCCACTGTGTTTGCACTGACTACTAAAGTACGCGTCATATATCTTGGCGGCCGAGTTTAGGTTCGTTCTGCGCATCTGACGTCAAAACATACAGTCAGCCAATGAACAGAGAACGACGTTGCCAGATCTCGACTGTAGTACAGAGCACGGACGAGTGTCTTCAGTTTTAGAAATGTTCAGTCATAAATAAAGTAATAGAACAAAAGCAATGTCTTGATAGCAGACTTTGTTTTTTGAAAGTTTGTAAAAACCATTCTTTATGCCAATTGCTTCATTTTCTATTAATTAATTAAACCAAACAAGCAATAAGACTCTTAATTCAGGCGATAGCAAGGAAAGGTGTTTGTATCAATTTCACGAACCGCTTTTTCGCAATAAAGAACAGCGGTAATTGTTTATTTCCTATTGTACTTCGACGAAGTGCGAGTAATTCATAGGCATACCAACAGTGTTTGTCAGAATTTTGCGTGACGTGTTAGAGTCCTGATGGAGAGATATTGCAAGACGAGCTGCATTAGCGTAATGGTTAAGGCGTTGGATTAGAAGGCGATAGGTAACGAGTTCAAACCTTGTGTGCTGCTAAATATTTTTTTTATTTTAAAACAATATCGAAGTGTCTTACTTCACGAATTTTATTTGTTTGAATGCAGTTTTTTGAAATTTCTAGTGCTTTGTCTCTTCATTAACCCTTTCGCTGCTGCAGTCACGTGCTCCCCGCATTCCGCGCTGAGCGCGATTTTGTCATCACTGCACTGCTCGCCTGTGCAGACACATGGTGTTTCCACTGCTTTGACACACTTATCATTCGATTTCACAAAAACTATTTGGCCCAAAAATTAGATTTTTACACATCTTCTTGACTGATACCTTTCCCCCATAAATGACTTAATTTTGTTTCGATGTTCAACCCAGTTATTGTGCAGCATTAAATGTAGTAAACCATTGCACGAAATTTTGAAGAGTTTGCAGAGGTAAAAGTCCATAGCGTATACTTTCCGTATGGTCGATTTTAGTTGCCACAATGTTGAGAATGAAATGTGGACAAGGTACCTAAATTTCATATAAAATTTACTGTATAACAATATCTCATTTAATTTAAGTACCACATAGGTGTCGTATGTAATATTGAGAAATATTCCGTCTTTCGCGACTGTAATAAAAGTTTTATTTACACCGGGCGCGTTTGGCTTTATTTTAAAGCACTTCAGTCAGTCAAAGGAAGTGGGGGGAAGGTATCAGTCAAGAAGATGTGTAAAAATCTAATTTTGGGGCCAAATAGTTGTTGTGGAATCGAATGATAAGTGTGTCAAAGCAGTCGGAAACACCATGTGTCAGCACAGGCGATCAGTGCAGTGACAAAATCGCGCACAGCGCGGAATGCGAGGAGCACGTCTCTGTAGCAGCGAAAGGGTTAATGCGGCCGTGGTGGCTTTACTTCATAAACTGCGCACTCCCCCCTAAACGTAAGCTTGCGAACTATACTGTACTATGGCGCTGTTTCTCTTGGCGCGTGCGTCGTGTGCAACTGGCAATGCAGCAATCTCCCGCGTCTGGGCGGGCATGCGCGAGCCGCCAAGATAAAAGAATTCAACTATAACAGATTAACCAAACAATATTTTTTGTAATTCTCAAAAGTTTTTGAATGGGGGTTTTTGAATTGTGGGAACAAGAGACTGACCAGTGACGTGCATTGTTTGTTCCTTGGATGAGTAGCTGATTTCAATGGTTTGACGTTTATTCTTTGTTCTTCATTTTTGTTCCGGTGTTACTTCAAGTATATAAATGTCTCTTAGTATATATGGGTTTGATTTCTGACCTACATAATTGGTGACCCCAAAAACAAGACCAGTTTAAGTTGCAACAACATTTTTTTGGATTACATTTGCTACAACAACATTTTTTTTTTATTACATTAGCTACTCATGGAAGGCGTAAATAATTTTTTACAAGCCATTGGTGATGAGATCCTGCAGCTGCAACAAGAGATTGAAGTTTTAGAACAGTCGGCACTGAGAAATGACAGCAAGATGGACACAACGAGATCACAAACTCCTGCGATAACTATAGCGCTGAGAGCACACACCCGTGATAAAAATTTTCTGCATGCAGATTCATTCGTACCAACTGCACCGCACCTACAACTGTGGGCACCTCCATTTACACCCGCACAACCAGACATACAGTTTGTGATTTTGGAAAGCATTTTCGCACAACAACGGATCACAGAGGACCATGAACAGTTTACGCTGGCAATTAGCAATTTGGACCAGAGAGCAACGACAATAGTTTTCAATGTGATTCCCCCATCAACAAGCATACTGAAGACTTCACTAATCACTCACTGCATGAAGCTACCCGAGCAGAGGCTTTCACAAGTGCTTTATCAGGAGAAATGTTGGGACGGGAACCTGTCAGAATTTTGGAGACATTTGCATGTGATAGTGAACTGCAGAGTAATATCTGATAAGTTGCTGCCACATATCTGGTGACAACAGCTTCTGTCTCAAGTACAGTTGACATTAATAGCATATGAAGGACAATCAATGGATAAATTCCTGCAAGTTGCTGATACAGCATGTGCCACATTGGAGTCAACCACTGTGACAGGCGTAGCGGCCACAAATACAAGCATCACAACAGAAGGTGACAAACACGCATTGCAGTTTTTTGTGGAGCTGATGCTGAATCATGCCACGACATCTTGTCAATAATCACCAGACATCATTGGGGAACTCCGAGAGTTACGGACCACAATGGGACGAACTATCACGCAGTTAAAGAACTTGGAGTTACAGACGGTCGCTGATAAGAGGACGTAGTGATCTCGTTCATCCAATCTACAGCCATCAGACACCATTCGAAGTCAAACTACTGCCCATGATATCTGCTGGAACCACAGATGGCTCGGCGCCCGTGCTACAAAGCGCATGAAACCATGTAAATGCCCAAATGGCAGCAAGGGCAGTTAGAATTAGGCGTCACGGGCTGTAGCACTCACAAACAGTGCTGTCGACATAACTAGGGTCAAATTGCAGCAATGCACAGATGGACACATGGGAAAGGTAAGGCCCATTATGGCATGGTTACTACTTTTCCGATGAGTCATAGTATGACATCGCATCGGTTGCACATGATTGATAAGATTTCAGGCTTAAGATTTTTAATAGACACTGGTTCAGAGGTCACCACCCTTCCGGTCAGGGGAACAGCTAAGACAACAATGCTGGAGCCCTTACAGTTCATAGCTGTGAACAACTCCAGCATCAAAATGTATGGGCACAAAGATATAATGATAGACATTGGTTTTCCTACTCCATACAATTGGAATTTCAAGGTGGCAAACATTACGCAACCCATATTAGGTGCTGATTTTCTGTCACACTTCGCACTGGCTGTTGACTTTGCAAATGCCTGCCTTATAAGTGGTACACAATATGAAAGGGTAAAGGTAATTAAGAGAGGTTCTTTGGACAATGTAATAGGAGTAATTAATGATGCAAGTAAACAGTGGAGTCCGCATACGTTGGTGTAGGGAACAGTGTTAGGCATCATACAGTGCATTATATACGCACAACACCAGGTCCACCGGTTTCACAACGCATTCGTAGAATAGCTCCACAATGGTTGGCTGAGACTAAGGCAATATTTGAGGATGTGCTCCGTGCTGCTGTTATACGAAGTCCAGACAGCCCACGGTCATTCCCGTTACACCTAGTGCACAAAAAGGGTGGCACATTGTGCCCCTGTGGCAATTACCATAGGCTGAATGCAAGAACAGTCCCAGATAAGTACCCGATTCCTAATATCTGGGAATTTACCTATTCTCTGTCTGCCCCGATAGCTGAATGGTCAGCGTGATAGACTGCTGTCCTAAGGGGCCCGGGTTCGATTCCCAGCTGGGTCGGGGATTTTCTCTGCTCACGGACTGGGTGGTGTGTTGTCTTCATCATTTCATCCCCATCTGGCGCGCAAGTCGCCCAATGTGGCATCGACTGTAGTAAGACCTGCACCACGGCGACCAGACCTGCCCCGTAAGGGGCCTCCTGGCCAATGACGCCAAACGCTCATTTCCATTTTTTACCTATTCTCTGTCCAGTGCAAAAGTTTTCTCAGTGTTGGATTGCTGGAAAGCTTACAGTCAGATCTCAGTGGCACATACCAATGTTGCAAAGACAGCACTTATAACACCTTTTGGCCTGTTTGAATTTTTGTTTATGCCATTTGGTTTTAAAAATGCAGCCCAAATCAGGCAGAGATTCATTGATGAAGTGTTACAAGGCTTGCCAATTTGCTTTGCATATTTAGATGACATATTAATATATTCAGCTGATGCACAAGTTCATGCCAAGCATATATGTGAAGTGCAACAGATGTTGTGTACGTATGAAGTGGCGCTAAATGATAACAAGTCTGTCATGCGTAAAAGCAAGGTAACTTTCCTAGGCAACGGAGTCTCGGCCTCAAAAGTTTGCCACATTGTGTAATCTACCAAAGCAAACAGACTATAAGCAACTCAGACAATTTTTAGGCATGGTAAATTTTTACCGCTATAATTTGCCGGTAACAGCTGTCACCTACGTACCACCAACGGGCGTACTTATGGGTAAGAATGCCAAGGGCAAGAGACTATTACAATGGACACCGGAAATGAGTAACTCTTTCAGTCAATTACAAACCAGCCTTGAAGATGCAGTGTTGCTTGCCCACCCTGTCCCGGGTGCACCACTGAATATTGTGGTCGATGCCAGCCAGGTCACAATTGGAGCAGCACTACACCAAGAATTGAATGGACATTGGCTGTCTTTGAGGTTCCCCACCCCCCATAGAAGCTACTGCACAGACAGACAAAATAGACTGCTTGTGATAGGGAGTCACTGGTGATACATGAGAGTGTGAGACATTTTCGGCCTTACATTGAATCCCGACCCGTGACAATTTTTACGGATCATAAACGTATCACTTCAGCATTCCACAACATCAGCAACAAATGTTCACCATGGCACATAGAGTTTGTCAGCCAATTCACTATGGACATATGGTATATTGGAGGTGCAGAGAACATAGTAGCCGATTATTTTTCTCAAGTATGCAGCTTAGTCACCATCTTAAATTACGACAACCTCGCTACAGCACAAGAGAGAGATCAAGAGTTGCACTAACAGACTGACACGCAGGATTGCGGCTGGAACAAATAGAAGTGCCAGGAAGCAAGATCAAAATATGGTGCAACATATCACAACAGATGCTGGAGTTGTTCACGGCTATGAACCGTAAGGGCTCCTGCATTGTCGTTTTAGCTGTGCCCATGACTAGAAGGGTGCTGACCTCTGAAACATTGTCTATTAAAAATCTTAAGAATGAAATCTTATCAATCATGTGCAACCGATGTGATGTCATGCCATGACTCATCACAAAAATAGTAAGCATGCTATCATGGGCCTTACCTTTCCCATGTGTCCATCTGTGCATTGTTGCAATTTGACTCTAGTTACGTCAAGGGCGCTGTTTGTAAGTGCCACAGCCCATGGCTCCTAATTCGAACTGCCCTTGCTGCCATTTGGGCATTTACATGGTTTCATGCACTTTGCAGCACGGGCGCCGAGCCATCTGTGGTACTAGCAGATATCATTGGCAGTAGTTTGACTTCGAATGGTGTCTGATGGCTGTAGATTGGATGAATGAGGTCACTGCATCCCCTTATCACCGACTGTCTGTAGCTCCAAGTTCTTGAAATGTGTGATACTTCATCTCATTGTGGTCCGTAACTCTTGGAGTTCCCCAGTGATGCCTGGTGGTTATTGACAAGATGTAGTGGCACAATTCAGCATCGGCTCCACAAAAAACTGCGATGTGTGTTTGTCACCGTCTATTGTGAGGCTTGTATTTGTGGCCGCTACGCCTGTCACAGTGGTTGACTCAATGTGGCACATGCTCTATCAGCTACTTGCAGGAATTTATCCAGTGATGTCCTTCATATGCTATTAATGTCAACTGTACTTGAGACGGAAGCTGTTGTCACCAGATATGTAGCAGCAACTCATTAGATATTACTCTGCGAACCACTATCGCTCGCAAATGTCTCCAAAATTCTGACGCGTTTCTGTCCCCACATTTCTCCTGGTAAAGCACTTGTGAATGCCTCTGCTCGGGTAGCTTTATGCAGTGAGCGATTAGTGAAGTCTTCAGGGTGAGGTATGCTTGCTGATGGGGGAATCACATCGAAAACTATTGTCGGTCAAACATTACACAGCGATTCCGCAAAGTGGCTTTTGACAGTGTCCACAACTTAGCACACCCAGGTGCAAACACCACTATCAAGTTGCTAACTGAGTGGTTTGTGTGGCCATTGATTAAAAAGGATGTCAGGAATTGGAGTCGCTCATGCTTTCAATGCCAGTATTGTAAAGTAGGACAACATGTTCATGCAGAGGTCGGAAATTTTGCAGGTTCACCCACAAGGTCTGGTCACATTCACCTCGACATAGTGGATCCATTTCCACCCTCAGAGGGTTATAAATACTTGCTCACGGCAGTAGACAGATGCACAAGATGGGCAGAGGCTATACCAGTGACAGATATAGCAGGTTAGCACTTTCTGGATGCCCCCTTCATATTATATCAGATCAGGGTCAACAACTTGAATCCAATCTGTTCAATGAACTGGCTAGACTATGTGGATTCCAGCGTCACCACACAACCAGTTATCACCCGGCAAGCAACGGGATGGTGGAAAGGTGGCATAGAGCACTGAAGGCGGCCCTCATGTGTCAGCGAGAGAGTTGGACAGAGGCGCTATCACTAGTAGTTCTAGGTTCACGGACTGCGTATAAGGCGGATATTGGCACATCAGTGTCGGAGATGGTTTATGGAGAACCACTGAGAATATCGGCATCCCGCCATGGTAAACATCTGGTCTTCGTGCACAAAGCGTTGGCGGATTGCTTGCACGTCATGTTGTGCACAGACATCATACAGGCTCCCCTACAACCTCCTTATACTGGGCCCTGCCAAGTACTGTGATGTAATGCCCATACTATACATATCTTGCAAAATGGGAAAACTGTCAGCGTGTCCATTGAAAGAGTGAAACCAGCATGGACCTTACCATCACCGAGGCACAAAAGCACTCTTCCAGTTCAGGATGATTGAGGGTCAGACGAGCATACACCTAGTCGAACTGAAGAGGCAACATCAAGATGCCAGATGACTATAGAACAGCCAGTCACACATGTGCTCACACTGGCACATCAACCAGTCGTCCGTACAAGAGCTGGATGACAAGTCAAATTCAGGTACCCCTACATCTCAGGTGTTTTGCACTTTAAAGGGGGGGGGGGGGGGCTGTGTGAAAACAAGAGACCGACCAGTGAAGTGCATTGTTTGTTCCTTGGACGAGTAGGTGAGTTTGATGTTTATTCTTTGCTTTTTGTTTTTGTTTAGAGCTGCCCTTCCGATGTTACTCCAAGTAAATAAATGTTTCTAAGTATATGTGGGTTTGATTTCTGACCAACAGAATAAATGATTCATAAAAACTCATAAAAGTGCACTTTCCTACATTTTTAGTAATAAATATATACGTAATACAGACAGCTGGAGCAAAGAAGATACTGTTTATAATTACATAAGTAGTATCTGGTAATATAACAGAAAAGATAGTGTTCTGTGAATTTCCAAATTAGGAAAAAAAATAAGTGGGAAAATTAACTTAAATTTAATATATTCATCTTAAATATTCACATTAAAGGGAGCCTGTAAGTTAAATTAACACTTATGATATAGAGGTCTAATATATATTTTTTCCAGAGACTTGCATGACCACAAGTTGACATGACCTGTATGATTTGAGATGAAGTCAACCAACAGTACCCAAAGGCATTTGAAATGTCTGCCGGCCCACATAGAGAAACAGGAAAAGCAGTGCTACCAGATGAAGGAAAGTATGAATATGCTTGCCACCTCACAGCAAGAAACATAATTATCAATGCCAGCACGATCGTGTTAGTGCAATCAATGGGTGAATGTGTCAGTGTAAAAATCAAGAGTATCTTGCAGTGTCCTGCTAATGATTTGGAAGGTGGAACCCTGCATACTATTCCATTTTCCATCTTTTGTGGATAACCTCTATGTACACTCTTTCTCTCTTTTCCCTCCTCCTCCTTCTTCTTCAGAAAAAAACTAAGAATGCTGTCTTTATCATCATTACATACAATACATACAAACATTGTAGTATTTAGCTAAACAATTTTGCTAAGTATGAAGTTAATAGCGAACAGTCTTTAGCTTATGTTGTTCAAATAATTAACGATCCATAGCAAACACAAGCAATGCCCATAGGGAAACTGGTGAAATAAATCAACTTATGTGCAACTTACAGTAGTTTATCTGTACCCTGATTGCAACAGTCTCTGTTTTTATATGTTTCTTGTAGCAGTTTATCCATTCACTAATTACGAGGTCTACAGAGACTGTTGTAATTAATGTACAGATAAACTGCTACAAATCACATATAATTTGATTTATTTGACCTGTTTCACTTGTCAGATGTAAACATCCTCAGATCTTCATTGCCTTGGTGGCAACAAGTTAGAGGTTTAAAACACTGCTCCGCACCATTGTCAACACAGAGAGGTATGCACAGGATCTAATGAGTGGAACTAATCAAATATATCAAATAATACATGCCCTGTGGCAACATTAATTAAAGATTCTGATTTCCTGATTATGTAGCCCAATAACAAGAATGGAACCAGTATATAAATATTAATATGCAGGGACTTAAATTAAGACATGTAGATTTAATACCTTTACAATCAAAGAAAGTCTGTGGTTTTGTACAAAACCCATTTATGATGTGCTATGTAAATTTCAAGGCTTCACTTCCTCGCTATAATTTTTTACCTGACAAAAATAAATCTATTTCAAGAAAATCTGAAAGTTTGTAGCCATTATTTGCAACAGTAAGTTCTGCACAGATAGGTAATGAGGGTCTCACCTGGCGGAGAAGGATGAAATCCCTATAAGGCACTTCATTACGGGAAAAATAGTTTCTATAAATTGTGAGTTGCTGGTACGGACTACTCTGCCTGCCCTCCGCTCTCAGAGTTGGTTGTTGCTTGTTGTGTGCAAAGGCGTTGTGACCCACAAAACCACGCAGTGCTGTTGCAGAGCCACGAGAGTCTGCACTAACTGACAGGCCACCCACATTGCCAAGGACTGCATTGTTCTGTGAACATTAGTACAGCATTGTTAAACAGTTAAATACATATGGAATGATAATGGGGAAAAAAGTAGATGAAAAAAGATAGGCCAACAGCTTATTGTCAATAAATAATAGTAACGTCTACTCTAAGAAGGATAATGAAATTTGCAAACAGCTTGTGGACAAAAACAAAAGCAAAACACAATGAAAAAATAAAAGTCTTCTACAAGCTAACGGAAAAAAAGCCTACTGATAGTAAACTTCATGAACAGTGTGAAGAAAACTGCTACTACATAGAAAATTAATACTGATATGTGGGTTCACTTGTACACAATGAAAATGAACAATAATATTCACATTGGCAAAGTATTGAAGAGTCAAACTAGAGCAAAAATCATAATTGAACTCTTGGAATTAGAAGGCAAGATTTTGCATGGAAGTAACTTCATTATCTGTATAACTGGTATAAATGATGTGGCCTGTAATGAAGCTGCTGTTTGTATTGGAGGTTTGACAAAAGAAGAAGCAGAATTTGTAGCTGCTTACCCTGATATGAATTAGTTCTTACCTTAAAATATAGGCCTTCCATATTTTGCACATCAATTTCAACAGCAGACTGACAAGTAGAGAAATTCCCATAAAGTTGCAAGCAATTGTTCAGAATACGACACTTGTCTATTGCCAGAAGTGGATTGACTTCACCAGCACTCTGGTAACGTATTGCTCCTAATCGGCAGCCTGCCAAAACTGATCCTGTTATGTTGTGCTGTGCATCACGGTCTGTAACATTTAAAATATGTTTAGAGTTCATTCAAGCAACAGTGATTACAACTGTGGTACAACATATTTATCAAAATAAGCTACCCATTACGTATTTCCTGAATGATATTTTTCTTGTGGAAACTTCCTTTGAATTTTTCTACTACAAAAACAACAATAAGTAAGAGGTATTAGCATGAGTTAAAGAACAGGTAAACTGTAATTCTTCTACATTATGCATGCTATGAGTTTTAAATATACATTGGAGTAAGAGTAGCCCTTAAGAAATGTTCACAATACACTTTAGTTATGTGCTTACATTTCATGGAATTAGGTAAGTGATCAAAGATTTTAGTGGGAGCATTATTCATCCGAAAGTCAATTTTTCTAGTATTATCATAATACTGATCGTTCATTTATATGATGTATTTAGCATGCAACAGATAGTCAATAGCTGCCGAGAATATACTTTCAAGACAGACATTGCAGTCACTGACTTAGACAAAAGCATTCAATAGATTTATAAGACAAAAGCTACAGCAAATACTTTCTGACAAGGGCGATCCAAACAAAAACAACAATAAGTAAGAGGTATTAGCATGAGTTAAAGAACAGGTAAACTGTAATTCTTCTACATTATGCATGCTATGAGTTTTAAATATACATTGGAGTAAGAGTAGCCCTTAAGAAATGTTCACAATACACTTTAGTATTTATCTCTGTTATGCGCTTACATTTCATGGAATTAGGTAAGTGATCAAAGATTTTAGTGGGAGCATTATTCATCCGAAAGTCAATTTTTCTAGTATTATCATAATACTGATCGTTCATTTATATGATGTATTTAGCATGCAACAGATAGTCAATAAGTGCCGAGAATATACTTTCAAGACAGACATTGCAGTCACTGACTTAGACAAAAGCATTCAATAGATTTATAAGACAAAAGCTACAGCAAATACTTTCTGACAAGGGCGATCCAAGCCACTTTATAAATAAGCAATACAGTCAGTGTGGAAAGCAGAACTATTTGCTGGGATTCAGCTATATCAACCAATACCATCTTATCTGCAGACAATTGAGCAATAGCAACATATAGAAATCCCTTTACATGCTAAACAAAATTTCTGGAACATATAAATGCAATTTCTGATGGGAGCCTAACTTTATGACATTTCATGGAGAAAACTACATCAGATTAAAAATCTGTATCAATAATATGTTATAGATAGAACAGTCATACAAAGTATGACTGAGACTCTGAAAATAAAGTTGTGATTTTTTATAAAATCTATGGTGCAAGACGTAATGTACTGAATGCTGGAAGAACTACAGAAGAGAAACAATGGCTCCCCATCTCTGTTGTAAGGCAGTGAGACACAGATGAAAACCACAGAAATTAGTCTCAGATCAAAACAACAGAAATGAGATTCCTGTGTGAAAATAAGGGCTGCTCCAACATAGACTACAAAATAAATAAGGATATCATAAAAGAACTAGAGATAAGAGAATTCTGTGGTAATGTGGCAATGCCTAGAGGGACAGTTGCCATCTGCATAGATCAGAGAGGCTACTGCTAGAGCTGTAGTGTGATGTGCTTCATGTAAGTAAACAGTTGTCTAAGTCTTCAGTTGTCAACAGGTTGTGACAGTTGCCATTCATGCTTGTAGACAATTGATTAGCTTTTGTAGCCATGTAGAAAACTCCAAAGTAACTGTAACACAGCTGGTATATGACACCACTGCTTTCAAACACTGTCCTAAATTTGATTGGATAGGAAGTAGGGCTGTTGACATTTTTAAAAATATCAAGAATCCAAAATATCGCAGTTTTAGAGTTGTATATTTAAGTATACTGATTTATTATTAGATACTCTGTACATCAACAAGCCAGCAGCCTGCTTATCCCCCTTAGAGCAAGAATTGGAAGGAAAGCAATGCATATTCACACTTGGTGATAACCACTTTACTAATAATTGTAACTGCATGTAAGTGGCACAATAAAAGGTGTCCGATGGGCCTGTCGTTCTGTTTCGTCACTTATCGGATTTGTCCAGAACACTTCATGTCTACTCCCTGTTTCATCATTTTTTCAAATGCCAGCAAACTACCAACTGTAGTATCAAAATTGCATGCTAAAGTTAAATGTTACAGTTTTTGTTGATAGCGCTGATTACATCAGCATGCATGGTGAAGTTAAACATTGCAGTTTCTGTTGATAGCGCCAATTACATTAGCATTTCCCCTCATACGTCTCCCCCCCCATCACAAAAACCAATCTTGTCATTTAGATTTTTATTTATCATTTTTCGCAACTGTTTTTGAAGAATGCCAATGTGTAGAAATAGCACACCTGTTGTGTTAAAAATTGTTTTGTAATGCAACTGGTGTGCTATTTCTTCACATTGGAAATCTTGTTATTCCATTCACACTGTCACCTCCCAGTGTAGTCGGACTTCTTCATGCCACCTGTACTTGCTTCACACAGTCAAAGAGAAAGACTGGATGTGGTGAAAGCTCAAAAAGTAGTAAGACTCCTTCACACAGTGAAAGTAAAATTATTTTTGGGAAAAATATCGATATATTCATATTTTATCAACAGCCCTAATAGGAACAGCCTCTGGGTGAAACAAAGAAGCAGGTGGTGGCTTGTTGTGTGGGGTATGTATTGCACCTGTACCTTCCATCGTGATGAACTGTGGGGCACTGGGTTAGGAGAAGATCTGACAGAATGGTGTATCAATATATTGTATAGGTTATGATGTTGATAGAATATTTCTTTGAATGGCGAGGGCAGAATTGTTACAGAATATTCCTAATTTCAGGGCATTAAAAGATGTAGCTAAAGATCTGGCAATGGATGTCATGAAGTTTCTCAAGGCCTGGACAATAAAGGGGTGGATGTCTCATTCACAATTATGAGTTTTTTGTCTCACACTAACAAATGGATGGGCACAAGTGTGATTGTGAAAACTATATGTTATCAGAATATAAAAAAATGGTAGACTGATTTATTATTTGGGACAGATTATTCCCTGTGGCCTCTGTTAGTTATGGGTTTGTTAAAAGTTTTCTTCGAATATGATTCTGAATACACAAAATGTAATTTGCAATCAGTGCTAGGTACTGTGTCAGATAATTTTTCTCAAACTTACCAAAACCAACTGCTGAAACTGGCAATGTGATAATTTCAGCAATGAATCCATAGTCGCCTCCACCACCTGCTGATATCATGTGCAACCCTAGAACAGCTCCTCTGGTGCGATACAAATGACGCCACGTTGAGGGCTCCATTGTAGCCAACAAAGTTGCTAATGGTGCAGTTCCATTAACATATCCCTCAAAAAGAGTCAGAGAGTCGGGCCGGACCACAGATCCATTTTGTAAATTCAGCTCCAAAAACCTGAACAAGAAATTTTATCAAATGTTATGGTAGACAACCCCTTGTAATTATTGTGGCATATCTACTGCACAGATTGTATGGATGAGTAATTTATGAAGAAGTACTCTCTTTTCTATTATCAGAGCAGATGCATAAAATAACAAACACCCTTGCACATATATTTCTTACTTGTCTTTCTTATACTCCATAGGTATATAAAATAAAACACACCTGAAACCAAACGGTTTTGAGTAGTAAACACTGGAAAAGACCTTAACACAACTGACTGGTCTGTTGTCGTACTTGAAGTATACAAGTACACGCTCTTCCACTGTGATATGCTTGTCTGGTCCACAGACATCAATAGCACCAAAAAGATGTCGTGGTAGAGATGAGGCATCGGCAAGTGGAGCGAAGGAACTTGCACCTTCATCTCGGGCCTCTCCAGTCAAGGACAACACTGTGACACCCACTCCAAGGACATTATTCACTCTGAAATGTAACAAAAGAATAAATGAATTCAATAAAACCTGAAGTCAACTGTTAAAATCAATGTTTTTCTGCAAATGTGTAGCTGAAGCTCTTGGCTCCTTATCTTTCTGAAAGGGCCCCAAAAAGAAAGTGTGTCTGTACAGAATTCCTCCATAGAATGTAATGCCTTGCGTGAAAATTACATCATAGCAATTACCTAACCGTCAAAGTTTAAAGATAACCCCCCCCCCCCCCCCCCCCCACACACACACACATATGCACACACTAGAGACCAGCAAACTCATTCACTTTGAGAACTAGTTCACTGTTGACTGTCCCTTTTTGGGACCCATTCACTTTTACTCATTCGCCATTGCTTTTCCGTTTTCTAATTATATAATACTGTACATCTCCACAAATTTTAAATACATCCACACAAGACTACCATCTTCAGTATCTCGAGCCAGAATGCAACATCATGTGGGATGCAAGCAGCGATCTGGAGAGGGTGGGGAAGGGGAAGGGGAGGGGAAAGGGACAGTAGAGTACAGGTGGGGAGAGAGATGAACGCTGTCTGGTGGAGTGTGCAGGGACTAGGCTGCCACCAGGTGCAGCATCAGGAGGTTGTGGAGCAGAGTGGTGAGCAAAACAGAACATAAAAAGAGAGGAGCAAGGAAAGGCAGGTGGATGCATTAATTAGCAGAGAGCTGCAAATAAACAAGATGGTAGACAAGAATGGGGAGGAGATGATCAGACAGAGGGTCAGTGAGAGAGCACCTCGTGTTCCTGGTGCCTAGAAGGTGAGTACGTCGTTCGTTTTTTACATATTTTTATGAGCTTCCAACAGGAGAGACTTATTTACAGATAACTGTGTAGTTACTAGATTATTTCTGTAATTTCTTGTGTATTCGAGTGCTTACTAGGCACAAGCTTTTATTTTAATAACAGTGTAGTGTATAGTATCGCCATTGCTATCCACCCTCATATTGTACAGGCTTTTGTTTGTTTTGGTTAGTATAGATCAGTGTCGGGTAGTCTGTCAGTGAGAGAGCACCTTGTGTTCCTGCTGCTAAGAAGACGAGTACACTGTTTTCATTTTTTTTTTTAATTGCATATTTTTACAAGCTTCAAACGGTAGTGACTGCAGTAATGGATAGGAACTGTGATCGCTGTGTACAGACATGAGATGAGTTGGCGACCCTTTGCTGGCAGCTCCAGGCTGAGTTGGCTTCTGTCACACAGCTTTAGGCTGCTGCCAAGGGGCATCACTGTGGGGGGTCACATGTGGGGATGCGAGGGACGTCAAGCACATCCCACATGTCGCCCGTTTGGTCCACTGTTGTGGCCTTCACTGAAGTTGGACCCTCACCCGTGGTCAGTTGGGAGATAATTCCAAAGTCTGGCAGGCAGCGAAAAACGTACCGAGGGGCCAATTGTAGGGCCTCCCCAGTTCGTTTGATGAACAGGTTTCGGGCGTTGGCTGTGGCTGACGATGTCTTGAGCCGCTTGCAGTCATCCACCCTGTTCCAGAGGAAGATTCTCGGCCCGCAAGGTCAGGGCGTTCACAGAGGGTGGGTTTGCTGGTAGTTGGTAGCTCCAATGTTAGGCACATAATGGGGGCCCTTAGGAACATGGCTGCCAAGGAGGGGAGGGAAGTTAGCGTGCACTCCGTATGTGTACCAGAGAGAGTCATTCGGGATGTGGAAAGGCTGCTTCCAGATGCCAAGAAGAGTACAGGGTGCAGCCAACTACAGGTGGTGGCTCGTGTCAGTACCAGTGAGGTATGTCACTTTGGATCAGAGGAGATTGTCTCTGGTTCTGGGCAACTAGCAGAAATGGTAAAGACTGCCAGTCTTGCTTGCAAGTTAAGGCAAAGCTCACCATCTGCAGCATCGTTGATAGAACCGACTGTGGTCCTTTGGTGCAGAGAAGAGTGGAGGGTTTGAATCAGAAGCTCGGGCAGTTCTGTGACCATGTAGGCTGCAGATTCCTTGACTTGCACCATTGGGTGGTGAGTTTCTGGGTTCTGCTTAATAGGTCAGGAGTCCACTACACACAGGAAGTGGCTACAAGGGTAGCAGGGTCTGTGTGGATGGAACTGGGTGGGTTTTAGGTTAGAGGGCCTCGAAGAACCACAGGAAGGGTGTCCGACTAAAAGAGGGCAGGTAAAACACAGTAAGTTAGTTGTAGAAACAATTGGTATTGTAAATTGTCATAGCAGTGTTGGGAAAGAACCAGAACTCGCCCTAATAGAAAGTACTGAAGCACAAATAGTTATAAGTACAGGAAGCTGGTTGAAGCCGGAAATAAGTTCAGCAGAAATTATTTCAGACGATCTAACAGTGTTCAGAAAGGATAGATTAAATACAATTGGTGGTCGAATATTTATTGCTGTCAGAAGTAGTTTGCCTTGTAGTGAAATTGAAGTAGATAGTTGCAGCAAAATAGTGTGATAGAAGTTATACTTGACAATCGGACTAAACTATTGGAAATGAAATGAGCGTTTGGTGTCATTGGCCAGGAGGTCCCTGACGGGGCAAGTCTGGCCACCTCAGTGCAGGTCTTATTACATTTGATGCCACATTGAGCGACCTGCACACCGGATGGGGATGAAATGATGATGAAGACAACACAACACCCAGTCCCTGAGTGAAGAAAATCCCCGACCCAGCCGGGAATCAAACCCGGGCCCGGAGGATGGCAATGCATCATTCTGACCACTCAGCTGTTGCGGCAGACACTAAACTATTAATTGAATCATTTTACCAACCCCTCGACTCAGAAGATATAGCTGCTGAACACTTCAAAGAAAACTTGAGTCTCATTTCAATTAGGTACCCCACTCATACAATTATAGTCGGTGGTGACTTTAACCTACCCTCGATACGCTGGAAAAATTGTACGATTAAAGCCGGCAGCAGGCATAAAACGTCATCTGAAATTGTAGTGAATGCTTTCTAGAAAATATTTTGAACAATTAGTTCATGAGCCCACTCAAAGGGTAAATTGTTGCGGAAGCATAATTGACTTCTTAGCAAGAAATAAAACCGGACAAATAGTGAGTATTGTGACGAATACAGGGATTAGTGACCACAAGGCAGTAGTAGCTAGGCTTAATACTGTAACTCCTACAACCATCAAAAAGAAACGCAAAGTATATCTATTTAAAAAAGCTGTTAAAATGGTCTTAACACCATTTTAAGAGACAGTCTGCACTCCTTCTGATCTGATCATGTAAGCGTAGAAAAGCTGTGGAATGATTTCAAAGAGATAGTATCGACAGCAGTTTGAGAGATATATACCACATAAATTAATAAGTGATGGTACTGATCCCCCATGGTACAGAAAACGGGTCAGTTCGCTGTTGCAGAAGCAGTGAAAAAAGCATGCCAAATTTAAAAGAACGCAACATCCCCAAGACTGGCAACGTTTTGCAGAAGTTTGAAATATAGCGCGTACTTCAATGCGAGATGCTTTTAATAATTTCCACAACGAAACTCTGTCTCGAAATCTGGCAGAAAACCCAAAGAGATTCTGGTCATACATAAAGCACATCAGTGGCAACACGCAATCAATACCTTCACTTCATGATGACAACGGTGCCACTAAAGCTGAGTTATTAAACATGGATTTCCGAAACTCCTTCACCAAAGAAGATGAAGTAAATATTCCTGAATTCCAATCAAGAACAACTGCCAAGATGAGAAACATAGAAACAGATATCATCGGTATCACAGAGCAGCTTAAATCACTTAATAAAGGCAAGGCTTCCGGTCCAAATTGTATACCAGTCAGGTTCCTCTCAGAGTACACTGACACAATAGCTCCATATTTAGCAATTATATACAACCACTCATTCACAGGAAGATCCGTACCTAAAGACTGGAAAATTCCTCAAGTCACACCAATACCCAAAAAAGGAAGTAAGAGTAATTGGTTGAAATACAGGACCATATCACTAACATCGATTTGCAGTAGGGTTTTGGAACATAGACTGTATTCGAACATTATGAAGTACCTCGAAGAAAACGATTTATTGACACATAGTCAGCATGGATTCAGAAAATATCGTTCTTGCAAAACACAACTAGCTCTTTATACTCACGAAGTAATGAGTGCTATCAACAGTAGATGTCTAATTGATTCCATATTTTTAGATTTCTAGAAGGCTTTCTTCATCGTCTCTCACGAGCATCTTCTAATCAAACTGCGTGCCTATGGAATATCACCTCAGTTGTGCGACTGGGTACAAGATTTCCTGTTAGAAAGGTCACAGTTCATAGTAATAGATGGAAAGTCATCAAGTAAGGCAGAAGTAATATCCGGCGTTCCCCAAGGAAGTGTTATAGTACCTCTATTGTTCCTGATCTATATTAACAACATGGGAGAAGATCTCAGTAGCTGTCTTCGATTGTTTGCAGATGATGCTGCTATTTACCGTCTTGTAAAGTCATCAGATGATCAAAATGACTTGCAAAATGATTTAGATAAGATATCCGTATGGTGCGAAAAGTGGCAATTGACCCTGAATAAAGAGAAGTGTGAAGTTATTCACATGAGTACTAAAAGAAATACACACTAAATTTCAATTACGCGATAAGTCACACAAATCTGAAGGCTGTAAATTCAACTAAATACTTAGGGATTACAATTACAAATACCCTAAACTGGAATGATCACATAGATAATGTAGTGGGTAGCGCAAACCAAAGACTGCAATTCATTGGCAGAACACTTAGAGGGTGCAACAAATCTACTAGACTGCTTACACCACGCCTGTCTGCCCTTTTCTGGAATATTGCTGAGCAGTGTGGGATCCACATCAGATGAGACTGATGGATGACACTGGAAAAGTACAAAGAAGAGCAGCTCGTTTTGTTTTATCATGAAGTAGGGGAGGTAGTGCCACAGAAATGATATGTGAATTGGAGTGGCCATCATTAAAACAAAGGCGTTTTTCATTGCGAAGGGATCTTCTAATGAAATTTCAATAACCAGTTTTCTCCTCTGATTACAAAAACATTCTGATGGCACCCACACACATATGGAAAAATGATCATCATGATAAAATAAGAGAAATCAGGGCTCGCACAGAAAAATTTAAGTGCTCAATTTTCCTGCGCGCCATTCGAGAGTGGAATGGTATAGAGACAGCCTGAAGGTGGTTCATTGAACCCTCTGCCAGGCACTTTATTGTGAAGCAGAGTAATCACGTAGATGTAGATTTGGATGTAGATGAGGGTGTGGGGACAGTATGTTACCGTAGGTTGATGCCAAGATAGTTTCGGGAATGGAGAATGTGTTGTAGTGATAACTCCCATCTATGGAGTTCAGAAAAGCTGGTGGTGGAGGGAAGGATCCAGATGGCTCGGATAGTGAAGTATCCATTGAAATCAAGTGTGTTATGTTCAGCTGCATGTTGTACCACAGTGTGGTCCACTTCACCCTTGGCCACAAATTGGCGGTGGCCATCCTGGTGGACAGCTGGTTGATAGTCATACCAATATAAAAAGCTGTGCAATGATTGCAGCAGAGCTGGTAAATAACATGGCTGCTTTCACAGGTGGCCCAGTCCCTGATGGGGTAGGATAAACCTGTGACAGGACTGGAATAGGAAGTGCTTGGTGAGTGGAATGGGCATGTTTTGCACCTTGGTCTCCCACAGGGATATGATCCTTGTGGCAAGGGGTTGGGATTGGGAGTGGAATAGGGATGGACTAAGATGTTGTGGAGGATGGGTGGAGGACAGAACACCACTTTAGGAAGGGTGGGAAGTAACTCAGGTAGGATGTCCCTCATTTCAGGGCACAATGATAGATTATTAAAGCTCTGGTAAAGGATGTGGTTCAGTTGTTCCACTCCAGGGTTGTACTGGGTGGCGAAGGGGACACTTCTTTATGGCTAGTTTTTGGGGGTGGTGGGAGGATTGCAGTTGTGAAGGGAAATGATGTAGGAGATCTGTTTGTGGACTAGGTCTGGGGGATAGTGCCTGTCTGTGAAGGCCTGAGCATGCTCAGCAAGGGGGTTTTGCCACTGCAGATACATTGTCTTCAGGTACACGGGGACAGCTGAGTGTCTCACCACACACTCCACCCAACAGCTTCCACCCCCTCTGTCCTATCACCTCCTTCCCATTCTCGTCTCCCAACTTGTTTTTTTGCAGCCCCCTGCCAATGCATCTGCCCGTCTTTCCCCACTCCTCTATTTTTTTGTTCAATTTCTCCTCACCTCGATGACCCACAACCTTCTGATGCTGCACCAGTTGGCAGTCTACTTCCTGCACACTCTACCAGACACTATTCATCTCTCTCCCCACCCATAAACTACTATCCCTTCCACTTCGTCACCCGTTCCTGATGGCTGCTTGCATCCCATGTGATGTCGCATTCCAGCTCGAGATGCTTGAGTTAGCAGTCGTGTATGTGTGTCTTTATTGACAAAGGCTGCGGCCAAAAGCTATATGTGGGTGTCTTTTAAGCAACTTGTCATGTCTTCTTTACAGTAAGTAGCAATCTGTCTCTTCCTAGAGTGTTCAAACTTGATTTCAATTATGTTACCTCACCATCATTTACGAATGGCCTTTGTGAAAAATGGTTATACGAAAAACGAGATTAACCGAGCACTTCACCCAAATAAAAAAATGCCTAAAAATAGGAGACAGCAACAACCATCAGCTGGAAAAGTATTTCTTCCGTTCATCCATAATATCACGGATGGCATTGGGAAAGTACTAGCCAAGTTTCACGTAGAGACCATTTTCAGACCTACTAAGAAAATTAGTGAATGCCTAAGATCAACAAAAGATGCTCGTCACCCCCTAGCCACCCCAGGGGTATATAAAATTCCGTGCAGTTGTGGCAGGGTTTACATAGGAACTACAAAAAGAAGCATCAATACACGGTTGACGGAGCACAAAAGAAACTGTCGCTTGGGACATATCGACAAATCAGCAGTAGCGGAACATGTTTTTAAGGATGGAGATCACGAAATAAAATTTGGTGAAACAAGCGTGCTAGCGAGGACGTCGCATTATTATACACGTATGTATAGAGAGGCAATTGCAATCCACAAACATCAATACAATTTTAATCGTAAAGAAGAAGGATTAAAATTGGATAAGATATGACGGTCGACGTTGCATCAATCACGTGACAATCGATTGCCTGCAATCGAGAGAACAGATGATAGCCAGAGATAGCTGCACATCGACGCCACATGACGTGCCGTGGCGCCCTCTACGATATCCATATAAGCGGCGGCCCCAGCTCCTAGCAGCCAGTCGTTGAGTCACCTCTGAAGATGTTCTCCGTAGTTGAGAACGAAACGTCAGGGAGAAGAAGTTCTACAGATCGACCACGGCAACTTAGCCCGGAAGTGTTTATTGATGAAGACGCCGGCCGTGAAAGCCTACATGGAATGATTAAGGATTTCTGCTACCCAGGTAGCAAAATAACCCACGACAGATGGAGCAAGGCGGACATAAGAAGCAGACTAGCACTGGCAAAATGGGAATTCCTGGCCAAGGTAAGTCAGCTAGTATCAAACATAGGCCTTAATTTGAGAAAGAAATATCTGAGAAATTATGTTTGGAGCAGAGTATTGTATGATGGTGAGACACAGACTGTGGGAAAACCACAACAGAAGAGAACTGAGGCATTTGAGGTGTGGTTCTACATAAGAATGTTGAAAATTAAGTGGACTGATAATGTAAAGAATGGGGAGGTTCTCCATAGAATCTGTGAGGAAAGGAACATACAGAAAACACTGACAGGATGATAGGACATCTGTTAAGACATCGGGTAATAACTTCCATGGTATTAGACAGAGCCGTAGAAGGTAAAAGCTGTAGAAGAAGACAGAGATTGGAATATATCCAGCAAATAATTGAGGATGTAGGTTGCAGCTGCTACTCTGAGACCAAAGATTGCACAGGAAAGGAATTTGTGGCAGGCTGCATCCGATCATCATAAGACTGACAACTCAAAAAGGGACTGTATTTGTTAATATACGTGGAAAAAAAGAAATAGTTGCTGCTAGTGAAATTCGAACCAGCAGCTTTTGGTTAAAAAACTACTGAGCTACACACTCTGCTGCTATTGACAAACGTGGAATTGTTTTCTACTTAATATAGCTTAGAAGTTTTCCGATAATAAGTCAAATTATCGAGCTTTTCTGAGAATTGCACTATGCTCCTTCAGGAAATTGATGTCGAGGCACTGACCTTCAAATCCTATAAGGATGAACAAAAATTGAAAATGGCCAGTTGTATGGTCCCCTTGTTAAATACTGTATATATGTCAAACTGCAATGGTATCAGAAATTTTCAAAACTTTAACTAAAAAAGTTGGTGATTTGAGTGACCAAAACACATCATAATGAACACCACCTAGTCCACCTGCTGTTCAATACCTTCAAAAGATTGCCAACCATACCTCAAAAGCTGAAAAGTGAAAATAGTGCAGGAAACTGTTCAATTAATTTATTTAGTTTCATTTTTAAATTTTATTTTTAACATCTTTTAGAAGATATTTATACAAAAACTTATATATTGCCACTGATAAATGTTATTTGTGAAAGTTGGCACGGCAATTACGGGCACTTTGGTCTCAAACACTAGCATATTAAAAAATGAGTTCTAGCAAATCAAACCTTCTTGTGATAATTTTAATCTGTAATTATTACAAAGTTATAAATTTCTGGTTGTGGACGCTGAAAAGCCTAAGCAAAGAACTAGAAACAGAGATTTTCACAACAGTTGGAAACGGAACAAGAACAGATGAAATGGATCAAGAACAGATGAATGCAATGAACAAAAGAAACTACCACTGAATGAAAAATGATGGAGCTGATAATAAGGAACATGTGTCTGCATGAAAAAGAATGAGACTGCATGAACAAAGTCAAGGTGGGAACAACAGAACTGGAACAAGACCAACCAAACGAGACCAATGCAGGAATGAGCAACAGTGGAAACAGAATACGGAATAAGACAGTGGAAACAGAATACGGAATAAGACTGACCGTACAAGGAGAAGGCAGGAATGAGACCTACCATAAGGGAATTGTGAATGACTGTTCCTTAAAAGGTGTTTGTTGGTCTTTCCATTTGGACTTGTTCTTTCGCAAACAACTCACCTTTAACACAGACACACACATGCACACACACAAAAAACCACCAAATCATTAATATGGTGAAGCTGAGCAAGCACAGACATTCAAAGAGAGGGTTGTTGGCACTGTCACTCCCGCAATAAATATTAAAGCATTTTTTTTTTTACTGTTGGTTTGATTCTGTTATGGCTGAATTAATATCTTTATGGGACAAAGATTGCTGAAAACTGGAATGTGAAATGACAAATATATATTACATCATTTTCTTTTAAACAGAAAACTATATGCATAAACAAGAAGATATACTTTCAAACCCAGTCCTGGTGAAAGAATAGACACAGTATTGATTTACTAACATTTACAAGGAAAAGACTTCATAATGTAGTAAAATATCTTTCAAGTCTCAAGTTGCAAGAGAGTCTCAAATATAAAACCATTTGCAACTGATTCATTTATTATAAAAGGTGAAGCTACTAAAGTTTTCAGTCTTAGCGGTTGGGATGTTGTTATTTTCACTGAACAGTCTTTACCAGAAATAGCACAACCACTGAGGTTTCAACTTAAATGGAATCTGCAATGTATAATTCAAAAGTTCATATACTTCTTTTCATTTTCTGTATTACTGCCTTTTTTTACGAGTTTAACAGCTGTTTGCCACCATAAATCAGGAAGTTGCTGTTTTACTTCTTATTTTAGTATTATTATAATCAATACTAGTCTTATGAGAGTCTTGATATTTGGATTAAAATTCTGGAACAAGCTGTGGAATGAAGAATGAGCGGAAGAAACAAGAAGAAGGATAAAATTTGGTCTCTTACACCCTATTTATTTTGTTTCTCCATGACTTTATTTTAATTTGTAATGTACAGTACAGTGAAGTCCCGTTAATCCGAACTAATAGAGGCTGGACCTTGTTCGGATTACCAATTTGTTTGGATTAGCTGGAATTATGGTGACGAGTTTTTAGACTGAAGTATACCAAGCAGATAAATAGGTACACCATGGTAACAAATGGGAACAAGTGTGGGAACAATGGCTCACTCTCACTCCCTGCCCTTGTTCTTGTGCATTGTTGAGACCTTTGTAGTGTCTGAGGTCACTGCACTGCCAGTTGGCTCGCAGAGCACTTGGTTATGTTAGTTATCAATCGCCGGCACGCCTAACAGTGGTATTGTATTCATTCAGGTGTAGTGGTGTACGTATTTTTGTCATGAGTAAATGAAAAACATACAAAGTTAACCCTCAAACAAAAACTGAATGCCTTTAAGCAGACAGACAATGGTGAGAATGTATCTAAACTGGCAACGGAACTAGGTGTTCGTAAAACAACCATTTGTGATTGGAAGAAGAGCCAAGTGAAGCTTGAACAGTCCTGTGCAACGTCTTCGGTTAAAACACTTGAAATTTGGCAGACTTTGAAAGAGTCCCAGTATGATCAAGTGAATGAAGCTCTTTTCCTTTGGTTTACGTGGGAAAGAGAAAGGGGAACTCCTTTGAGTGGAACACTGGTTCAGGAGAAGGCTGTTTACCTGAACAAGTTAATGAATCGTGATCAGTCTTTTAGTGCGAGTATGGGTTGGTTGGACAGATTCAAAAAACGTCATGGGATCCGTCAGCTAACAATTAATGGAGAGAAGCTTTCTTCTGACCGTGATGCAGTGAAGGAATACTTGGGTGAGTTTGAGGAAATGATAAGAGTATTCTCCCCAATAAATTTATAACACTGATGAGACTCACCTTAAGTTTAGGGCATTGCCAACAAAAAGCTTGGCATCAAAAGCAGAAGACCATGCTCGTGGTTTTGAAATGTGCAAAGATCGTGTGACTTTATTAGCGTGCAACAATGCTGCAGGTAATCACAAACTGCCTGTAATGCAGGTCAGCAAATCTGCTAGGCCCAGTGCTTTTAAAAACTCCAACATGAAGTCCCTGCCTGTATATTATCACAACCAGAAAAAAGCAAGGATGGATAGTAAGCTGTTCAAAGAATGGTCGGCCAGTTTGTTCTCTCTGTGCAATGGTTTTCTAAGGTAAATAATTTGTTTCCCCGTGCAATCCTTTTGATTGATAACGTGCCGTCTCACCCCAGCACTGAGGAATTATGTGATGGACAAATTGTGGCAAAGTTTTTGCCAATGTTACACCACTTCTACAGCTGATGGACCAGGGCACACTGCAGACATTAAAACTGATTTACAGGAAACAATTTTTAAGAATGCTGATACAAGATGATAGCATTCCTTTAGTGGACAAAATAAAAAAGATCAATGTGAAGGATGTTGTTTATTGGGCCGCTGAGGCATGGCAGAAACTTTCAGAAAATACTCAGAAAATCATGGAGAAAACTGTGGATATCTCTTGAATTTCAGGACACCCTAGTTGAAAATGAAGAGGAAAATTCACTGGAAAATCTGAAGGAGACGTAAATTAGTGAATGGCAGTGGATGGGGCATATGTGGAGAATCTTACTGACACTGATTTAATTGCTGCTGTGACTCAAGACCAGGAGGAAGTGGACTGCTGTGATGGAAGTGACAATGAGTCTGAAGGCGACAAAGGAGAGCTGGTGTCATACACTGACGCAACAGAAGCCCTTGACCTCACGCTATGTTACTTGGAGCGACAGCCCACTGCTACACCTGCTGATTTGATGTTTATGAGACGATGGCACAACTATGCGTCTTATAGGCAACAAAGGACTGTCTCCATTACACCAAAAAACAATGACTGAGTCTTTGTCATATAAAATGTATGGATAAAATATCCGCTGTATTTTAGTAAGTTTGACAGCTTGTTATGCATTGTTTAAACCTAATGTTTTCTTGGCAATTTTTCTAATACATGTTTACTGGACTGTGTAAATTAAAACAGTGTGTATATACAGAAGTTTACTGCACAGTTTTCCTTACTTAGACTAACATTTTTCATGTTCGGATTAGCCAAACATTTGGATTACCGGGGTTCAGATTGGTGGGACTCTGCTGTACTTTCATGTACCTCTTTTCCATAAGTATTCACCCATTTCAATCTCACGGTATCAAAATTAGCATTTTTATGAACATCTCTGTCACAATAAATCTCCAGTCTAAGTAAAATAGCTACATGAAACTTTGCTGAATTCTATTGTCACTGTTGAAGACTGGCCAGTTTGCCCCAACTAGACACAAGGAAGAATCAGATATGAAACTATTGTTTCTCTTTATGTCTGTGCTGGAACTTCAAAAACTTGTGCAGAAAGCAACCAAAATCACATAGACAACAAAAGTGAGTATCTATCCTCCACAAGTGTAGTTTAGCCAAAGTATTCTCAGAAAATGCACCAGTGCTTTTTCTCACATGAAACGTATAGGGGAAAGAAAACAGTCAACTTACCACGAGACACCTTAGTTAAAGACAATACACATTGAAACACATAAAATACATTGTACAGGTTAATCACAAGTAACTATTGAAAAATATAAGCAAAATAATCAAACTAATTTGAATTGCAGAATCTGGTTGGCTGTACAACTGGGTTCTCATTCAATCCACCTGTTACAGCTGTGTTATGCAGGAACTAGGATATAAATTACATATGAAGCCTGTCTAGTACTAATAACATACTTAGCATGCAACAAGATGCACTTCTTATAGGAGCATTTTAAGTAATTTTTACGAAGAGAAGTGGAAATAACAATCATTGCAAAACATCATTGGAAACAATTATTATCAAAGAAGTGATCACTTGTAATGCACCAAGATACTTTTACAGGGAATCAGTTTGATATCAGTCCTGGAAAATGTTAAGTTGCCCCACTTCAGAAGTTGTTCACCACACTTTTACTTTTATAGGTTAAACAACGTTGTTTGTTAATCCAGAACATTAAATCCATTTGTGAAGTTTTCGGAGTTAGTTAGGGATGATGATCTGTATGGCCAAAGGAAACATTTCAAATGTACCTAAAGGTCCTGTATTAACATGTTTTCATAATAACATCAACAGACCTTCCAGCAAAATGGGAAAAAAAGGGAAACAGCATATGTGCCCTTGAAAACATACTCACAAATAGTTTCTATGATTCTGCCACTCTCAAAACTCACGACATATTTACAAAATCCTTAGGTGAGCTCATTTAATGACTTACGTAGCATGTTGAAGACGAGCAGATGAGGCAGGTGCAATCAAAGAAATTCCATCAGAAGCCGATCTCTCTACTGTGACATGTGCCATTGCAGGTGTTCTACCAATGGCAAGTATTGCAGGTGATAATTCTCCATGTAGCAAGCCTGCACCAGTCAAATTGACACCTTCTAAATAAGACTCTTCACGTGGTGAATGAGTCCATTCTAAATCAGGATTTGCAAATCTGAAACATACAGCCAGCCATTTAAATGTTTATATTAAAATTATGAACTTTATACAGTTTTGAACAAGTCATACAAGAGAATAAACATTCTTTAAATTCTGAAAATAAAGCTTTAAATAAATTTTAAAAAAAGTAAGGAATTAAAAAGATTTTGTTGCCAAAATGAGACAAGAAAAGGACACACAAAATGAAATTTAATATTCTATATCATATTGTGACTTGAAAACATTTGAACTAAACGAAATGCTAACTACCTATTTACGTTTCTGAAAATAAATGTTAAAGATATAGTGCCTATAGAATGTCGTCACCAGTTAAAAATATACAGCAGGGCACACAATGAAGAGCCATGACACATAAAATCATGGGTATTATTGCCTACTTGCTACTTTTAACTATAGTGTACCGTAATTTTGTTCTGTATTCTGCAGGTATTTTTTAAATCTTTCTGTAATTACAATATCTTAAGTAATAATGAGACATAACAAGTAACTTGCATCTAGCATGTAACTTGGAGTAAATGATACTAATAAAGGAATCATCACACACTGGACTGATATAAAACAACTATTACACACACAGTACTGTGCTGATGTCATTAGCACACTCCACCTTCTGTCACATATCACTTCCATGATGGACAAAGGTAAGAAAAGGTAGTTATTATACCTTTATTTTGTGAACTTAAGTTTGCTGTTATGAACACTAGGGACAATCTTGACAACAATATTAATTAAACCAATCTAGCACATGAGTATATATAGATTTATGAGCCACTAGGCTCATAACTGCATCACAAATGATGAAGGTGAATCAAAGAGCCTTTGCACATATTCTTTGTACAATGTAATTTTGTCCTGTATTCAGCAGGTATTTAATAAATCTTTCTGTAATCACAATATCATGAGTAAATAATGCGATGTAACATGTAACTTGCGTCTAGCATGTAACTTTGGAGTAAATTGAATTTTTATGTTTTTTCCCAGCTTTTCCCTTGCTCTTCTTCTGTTTTGCTGTCTTTTCCACCCTCTGCTTATTTATTTATTTTTTTGCCACTCCCTTGATTCCTAACTCTCCAAAAGCCCTCTCTTGCCATGATGAATCCTATCTCATATTACATCCGTTCTTTTTGAAAACATGCTTTTGCATTATCAAAACTAAGGTCCCACATTCGGTTTCTTGGAACCTGCTTGTCCCTTGGAGTTACTCCAAAAGACCTAACATTGGAAGTCCCTGTTTCTGGATGTAATCCTACTCTACACCAGGCTCTTTTACAGTTTCAAATACAGCAATCTCTTGCTCTTACCTGACTAATCTGTGATCTATATGCCTCATCAGCCAATTTCCACTCCATCAGACTTCTCTCCTTCTACAAAATCCTGCTTGTATCTGACCCTCATGTTTTCTTGGATGGTATCACCCACGAAGCCAACTTCAAACTGCAACAACGTACCAGACTTCACCTCAAAAAGCTATCCCACCTTCTTGTAAACAATCTGAACAGTGGTGTTTCCCTTCCTGTCCCTTTGCAGCTCCGTAAACAGCCATACCATCAACCACCATTCCTAGCCTACAAACCGAGCTTGGCCAACCTCCTTAACATCCCACATCCTTCACCACTGCCTCCCAGACCAAGAATAACCCATAATCACAAGAACCAGTCACAACAGTGCAGTGTTCTTAACCTCTCATCTAAAGCACTCTCCCCTCCTGAAGTATCTGTGTTGTACAATGGTCTCACTTTCAGCCCTAAACATGCATTTGGTCATGCAGCTTTGGTGAAGGACCTACTTTCTTCACATGTAATATCAACTGGATATATCACTTTGCAACACATCCCAAAACCTTTCCAACAGCAAACCTGACATTGGACATTGCCTTGAACAGCTCAAACCACAATCCCAACTTGATCCACCACCACTGCCTCAAAATCATACCTTACAAGCCTTCCAAGAATTCCTCACACACAGCATTGCTTCACAACCCTTCCTCAGGTCCCTATAACATGACCCTAACCTGTCCTCTGCAGAACTCCAGGCTCTACATTCCCTAAAAGCTGATGACTCCATCATTATCCTCCCAGCAGAAAAAGGATCTACAGCTGTAGTACCTGACCAAACGGAGTATGTTAGTGAAGGTCTACGCCAGCTGTCTGACACCTCTACACACAGCGTCTGCCATCAAGATCCCATCCCTGTGATTCAAACTGACCTGCAGTCCCTCCTTAAAACCTCAGGCTCTTCAGGCCTAACACCTCAATCCATAGAACTTTTCACCCCACTCAAATCATGCACCCCCACCTTTTACCTTATTCCTAAGATCCACAAACCCAATCATCCTGGCCGTCCTATAGTTGCTGGCTTCAAAGCACCCACCGAACATGATCAGCACCTGCAACCCATAGTGCAAAGACTCACCTCCTATATCAAAGATACCACAATTCCTTGATCATCAGAAACCTATACCCATCCCACTCCCACCACACACCTTGCTTGTCATCATTGATGCCATTTCCCTCTATACCAACATCCCCATGTACATGGTGTGTCTCCTGCTGAATATTTCCTCAGTCAGCACCCACCTGATTCCAAACCTATGACATCCTTCCTACTCAGCTTAATCAACTTTATACTTACCAACAACTACTTCATCTTTGGTAGGCAGATCAGGGGTATGGCCATGGGAACCAGCATGTCTCCTTCCTATCCAAACCTTTTCATGGGTCGGTTGGAGACGGCTTTCCTGGGATCCGTGAGCCTTTGGCCCCTGGTTTGGTTTAGATACATTGATGACCTCTTTACCATATGGACTCATGGTGAGACTGACCTGTTAAAATTCCTGGAATCTCTGAATACCCAACTAAATTTCACATGATCCTATTCTGAATCCCATGTCCCTTTCCTTGATGTTGATCTCGTCCTCACCGAATGTCAGCTACACACTTCTGTCCACATTAAACCTACCAACAAATAACAGTACTTACATTTTGACAGTTGCCATTCTTTCCATGTCAAACATTCCCTTCTGTACAGCCTGGGCATTCGAGGCAAACATATTTGTTCTGATGCAGACTTTACAGCAATACACCACCATTCTCACCTCAGCCTTCACTGCACGTAATTACCCCACCAGCTCAAAGCAGATTTCCCAGGCCATCACATCCAATCCTTTTACTGCTGATACCTCCAAAACAACAACTTCGGAGGACACCATTGGTGACTCAGTATTATCCTGGTCTGGAATGTATTAATCAGCTACTTCAACATGGCCACGACTTCCTACTTCAACATGGCCACTACTTCCTAAAATCGTGCTCTGAAATGAGATCCATTCTGTCTGAAATTTTTCTCACCACACCTAGAATAGCTTTTCATCGCCGTCCCAACCAGTGCAATATTTTTGTCAGACCCTATGCTCCTTCTGCACCCATCTCCCTACCCTATGGCTCCTATCCATGTGACCATCGCTGCTGCAAGACTAGCCCTATGCACCCTCCTACCACCACCTACAGCAGCCCTGTAACTGGCAAGACATATACTATCAAAGGGAGAGCCAACTGTGAAACAACACATGGCATATACCAGCTGTTCTGTAAATACTGTTCAGCCTTCTACATTGGCATGACTACTACCAAATTATCAATTAGGATGAATGGGCATAGGCAAAGGGTGTATACTGGCAACACAAAACATCCTGTCGCAGAGCATGCTCTACAACATGACAATCATGACCTTGGTGCCTGTTTCACCACACACGCCATCTGGATTATTCCCCCAGATACAAGTTCCTCAGAACTCCGCATATGGGATCTAGCGCTACAACACATTCTTGGTTCTCACCACCCATATGGCCTTAATTTATGTTAATTTCTTCTGCCTCAGCATTTCTTCACAGTAAATACTCTTTCCTTCACTCTGTTTTAGTTTTCTACATCTCTCATTGTCTTTCCATCTACTTTTTACCACCGCCCTTCCACCTCTGTTACGTACAATGCACTTGGTTTTTCACTCTTATTAACTTGCTTGGGTTTAAGGGCGCTCTCACTCTTATTAACTCATGCATGATGTTTAAGCAGTTATCTCTGTCGTGCATATTTCCCTGTCTTCCACCTTTAAGCTCCCAGGTTTTCTAATCTTGTCCGATGCAGTCCCCAACAATCAGTCTTTCCTTTTCATATGGTGCAGTAAGTCTCCCCTGACCCTCAGTTCTGGTGACTTTCCCAATATATAACCCTTTTCCGAGACCTCTCCAGTCCTTTTCCTTCACCCCTCTTTCCTCCCCTTCAACCCTTCTGCCTGAAGAAGGAGCCACTGGCTCTGAAAGCTTGCCTAATTACAACCTTCTTTTATGTATGTGTTCTGCCGTCACTTTGTGAGTAGATTTTTTATCCATCCAATTAAAGTAATTTATAGTACATAAGAAAAAATGCTATTTCTCTGTGGTAATGGTCTGATTTCATGCAGTGAAACTATACATCATATTTTTTAGCACACATGTTGTGTTTGGAAGATCACTGAGTGTTTCATTGTCCATGGATGGATCAAAAACTTGAACTTTGCAGGAATCATCGAGAGTGCTTGGATTTTGTGTCACATATGAATAATGGTGACAAAGTTATGACTTATACCTGTTCAACCAAATAAATGTCACAAAATCTCTATTTTGAGAAGATATGATGAGTTGAAATAATTTTTTTACAGGTCATGACATCAACTCGAAGGTAGGTTTCATGTCTCTCTGGTGTATTGCTTGTAAAGTTGCTTCAATACAACTCTACATTTCTATTGACGAAAAGTGATTGACCATTGCCAAGTAGCTACAAATTCCTCATGTACATTTGCTGATGTATATCACAAATGCTAAAGTTGTAGGAGAAGCATTTTCTAATGTGAAAGGTGTGAGCATTCTGAATATGTGTAATTGGATGTTTTCTAGTCAGAATTTTGTGCCAATAGTTTTCAGTAATTTCTGTTGGACCATCCACAATTTGTAACAGTCATAACTACTGGTGATGACTAAAGGTGATGCTAAATCGCATGCTCCACGTGATGTGCTGTGCTGTTGATACTTCAGATTCCAATAAATGTCAACAATCAATGACACTTTAAGTTTTATTTATGGTAAATTAGAATCATGCCCACAAATGCAACAGGTGACCGCTACAAATCGAGATCAATTTTGGAGGCTCACCTAGATGCATAGCACATTTGACAATCCAAATATCAGAATCAATATAAACTATTGAAAAATTACTCAAATCGACAGGTATATCTGGGAAGTTCCAGCAATGGTAGAAGTCAAGTCATTTTCCAGCAACTGTTGAGCCCATTTTCTGCAAAGCCAACATCGAATGTTGCCTGAAGTGTGGAAGTCTCCTTCTCTAGATTGTATATTGGTCTGATACTGAACAGACAGTAAAATGCTTAATGTAAATTCACCAAAGAGTTGCAACTAGAAGAGAGCACTAGTAAATTTACCTGATGTAAAGAATGCCCTGTTGCAAATGTTCACTTCACCACAAAACCATTAGGGTCCAGTATACGGTGTTGACGAGGTGTCCATGCGGAATCAGTGCGCAGCAGAAATGCGAACAATCTGTTAGCGTCTTGTGCAAGACAACAGGGTGTGAACCACTATGCACAGCGATAGCCTGTCAAATCTTTGGCATGTGATCCTGAATCCTCTGTACCAACAAGGGTAACTCTGTTTTGTCTAGCAACAGCACAGAGGTCAGAAACTCTGCTGGGATCCTTAACAAGTCTCCGTATACCATCTCAGCCACTGAGGTGCCAATATCAATCTTGTAAACTGTTCATAACTTCCAACAGTACCACAGGCAGCACTTCAGTCCAACGTTCTTGGTGGCACATGAGGGCTCCTTTCGGTGTGCAATGCCACTTTTCCACCATACCACTGTTGTCTGGATGGTAGCTGATAGTTTGGCGATGCTGGAATCTGCATAGTTTAGCCAGCTCACTGAACAGGGTAGATTCAAACTGCCTGCCTTGGTCTGTCATAATGTCCAGGGGACAGCTGAAGTGTTCCAGCCAGTGTCTGACAAATTCCTCTGCAACTGTCTCAGGTGAAATGTTTGGCAGTGGTACGGACTGTGCCCATCTTGAGCACCTATATGTCAATATGAGTAAGTATCTGTACGCATCAGAAGGCAGTAGGGGACCCGTCACATCAAGGTGGATATGTCCAAATTTCACTGGTAGACCTGAGAAATGCCCAACCTCAGCATGGACGTGATATCCCACTTCACATCACTAACAGTGGAAACAGGTGTAGGCCCAGTTGTGAGCATCTTTCTTAACTGTCGGCCACACAAAATGTTCCATTATCATTTTGACAGTGGTGTTCACCTCTGGATGTGCCAGACTGTACCTGCTGTTGGAACTTTATCTTATGAAACTGTGGTGTGATAAAGGTCCGTGGCACGTGCTGAGAGATGTTGCACCACAACTTTACACCGCAACCTGATACTTCAATCTGCTGGAATCACAGACTTGAAAACTGATCCACCAGTAAGTCTTGCAGCTGATGATCTGCCATTTGTGCCTTAGTGAGATCTTCATACTTCTGAATGGAAACCACACTACACCCACAGGAGAGGTAGAAGGCCACTATGTTTTCAGTACCTCAAATATGCCGAATATCCGTCATGAATGGTCTAACAAACTCTGATGTACCTGAACTGTTGAGGTGAACACTTATCCCTTGGGTTCTGAAATGCAGGTACAACTGGCTTGTGATTCATGTAAATTGTCACTAGATGGGCTCTGACATAAGGGCAGAAGTGCTTCACACTCTCATAAATTGTCAACAATTCCCTATCATAGGTGCTCCAGTTCATTTGCAATGGCAGTAGCTTCTTTGAAAAAAGCTTAATGGCAGGACACAATTGTCGACTGTCTGGTGTAGTGTCGCTCCAATTGCAGTCTGACTGGCAATGATGGTGCAGATGGTACTGGATGAGCAAGTGACGCTCCTTGATCGAGACTGTTCTGCAAAGTGCGGAAGGCCTTATTCATCTCTGAAGTCCACTTCAGTACATGCTTCCCTTTAATGAAGTGGCCAGCAAATGGGTCTGTAAGAGGTGTCTGAATAGCCACTGTTGCTGGTAAATTGTGGCGAAAAAAATTCACCCTGTCTAACATCCATTACCCTGTCTAACATCCATTGAAGTTGTCAACAATACCTTGGATGTGGCAGGTCTTGCAACATAGCCAACTTTTCCGGCAATGGGGAGATTCCATCTTGTGAAACTCTATAATGGAGAAAGGTCACTTCACTTTTATCCATCATGCATTTGTCTTCATTCAGTACCACACTGTAGTCTTGCAACCTTTGCTGTACCTAAGCCAAATGCCTGACAAGTGATTGTGCATCAGCAGAGTATAACAAAATTTCTTTGAGGTCAGTAAACGCAAAATGGCAATCCCTGCAGCACTTCATTGATGAACCTTTACCACGTCTGAGCCATATTTTGAAGTCTGAAAGGTATGTGCAAGACCTCAAAAAGGATGAAAGGCATGATAACTGCTGTCTTGGGAACATCCATAGGTGCTACAGGAACCTGGTTATAGGCCTTCTGGCAATCCAGGACAGTAAAAACTGTTGCGCCAGCCAAAGAATATGTGAATTCTTGAATATGTGGAATAGGATATTGTCTGGAATGGTCCTGCTATTTAATCCCCAGTAAACCCTGCAAGGACACCATGTGCCATCAGTCTTCCTTAGCAAATGTAGTGGGGACACGCAGTGATTGTCTGAAATCCATATGATACTGGAAAACAACATCTCTTCAAAAACTGCTTTAATTTTCAGCATTTCATCTGGCAAAATTCTACAAATGTGCTGTGCAACCAGCAGTCCTGGAATCTCATGTATGTAGTATAACATCTTGTGCTTTACACTGTGCAGTGGTGTCGATAACTGTAGAACAGGCTGTTGATGTATATTGCAAACACAACATTCCTACCATCCGACTTTGCTGCTGCTGGAGCCACTGGACAAATCCACATACCGCCTAAAATTTACAAGGAAATCTGCTCCTAAGATAGATGGGAAAATGTCTGCCAGTATCAACACCAACTTGAAGAACTAGCACAACCCAGGTCAGTTGCCAGCTCCTTACGACCCAGTATCCTGATACTAGAATTATTAATGGCTGACAGCTCCAGTGGCTCTGGAGCTGCCATGTCTGTTGTGTACGAGGTTGTCAGAGTGCTGACTTCCGAACCAGTGTCCACCAGAAATACTAACGCAGATCTTCTGTTGGCAATGTGCAACCAGTTCGATATTCCCATACATTTCTGTTGAACCGCCAATTGATTTGCGATGGCAGTTGGTTATACCATCTCCACGGGTATATTAATATTGCACTGTAGCGTGGGAACTACTGCAAGTCAACGTTTCATGAACTGTTGGCACTGCTTGGAGATGGCATGGTCTGTGGTGCCTATTGTGGACCGCTTTTGTCATTTGGGTAATCACATTGCCGGAAAAGTTGGCTATGTTGCAAGACCTGTGAATGAAGACAAATGCATGATGGATAAAAGTGAAGTGACCTTTCTCCATTATACAGTTTCACAAGATGGAATCTCCCCATTGCCGGAAAAGTTGGCTATGTTGCAAGACCTGCCACATCCAAGGTATTGTTGACAACTGCAATGGATGTTAGGGTGAATTTTTTTCGCAACAATTTACCAGCAAGTGGCTAGTCAGCAACCCAAAGCAGCTCACACCAATAGTGCTCAACATGGTGTCTTGAGTTTGGGCATTGCAGTCCAGAGCTGGCAGATTACTAGAAAGTCATGCCTGTAGCCATCTGTCTGAACCCATCCAAAGCTCGAATGCTTGCAATCAATCAGCGATCTTTCGCAGCGTGTTTTGTAAATCTGGTCCTATACTCGGCATTTGCCAAAATGAGAATGTAACACAACATTGTGTATGTTCTTCTGGCACCTCCAATGGCTCAATACTACATGTGGCATTTATGTGCACTGGCATTACAGCCGCTACAACTGCTGAGTCTACGGTGCTGTGTGAGCAATCAGCTACCGACAACAATTTATCCAGGGGTTGTCACTCATGCACTATCATAGTTAACTGCACCTGTGGAGATAGCTGGTGTTGCCAAATGTGGAGTAGCAATTCTTCGGAGACCACACTAACTTTCACCATAGCCTGTAAGTGTCTCCAGATTTACAGTGGGGTTCTATCACCTCTTTGTTGGGTTGGATTGTTTGGGGAAGGAGACCAGACAGCGATGTCATCGGTCTCATCGGATTAGGGAAGGATGGGGAAGGAAGTCGGCTGTGCCCTTTCAGAGGAACCATCCCGGCATTTGCCTGGAGTGATTGAGGGAAATCACAGAAAACCTAAATCAAGATGGCCGGACGCGTATCACCTCTTTGTCCATGATACAGTGCCTGCTTAAGAGTTTGTTCAGATGACTCAGTTTAAATTATCAGCGCCATCTTGAGTGCATGGTAGATAGATTGGTGTAGAGGTTGTGGCATAATATCTATAACCAACATGGTTGCTCTCTCGTCTAAATTACTGACTGCCAACAAAAATTGCTCCTGGTGCTCTATGATCCTCTTATTGGAGAAAAAACTTTCTAAAATCGCAAACCAAACCCCTAGTTGTGCTGACGAAAATGGCAAGGCCCTTAATTGTAACCATGGCACAGATGACACTAATGAGATAGCTGGCGGGCAGCAAACAATGTATGGATGCAATTACAGCATTGAAGGTACCTGGAGCTGGTAAGCTGTCTGCACCTGTGCTGTCATCATTCCTCTGTAACTGCTGGATCTCCCAGCCACTCATAAATAACAATTTCACCGTGTCTTCCCTGAATATGAAAATATAGCACAAAACTCGACCATGCTTTATGTTCATGGACTATTTTTGTCTTAGGGTCACCTATTATGTGGGCAAATAACAATACCCACATATAAGATGCCTCAGCTTTATTGTCAACACAAAGCACCTGATCGTGTAATCAAAGAACAATTACAGTTCATCACTGACATATTCTAAAGAGTATCTATTGCATTTCACTTGTGGAAATAGCTATTGCCACAATATTATAGTATGGAAATAGGGATTAAATATACTGAGCATTGTATGAGGATTGTATTCATTATGTCAAATTGTAGTATGTAGAATACAGGGTATACATAAAGTCCAGGAACACTTTCAATTATTTATTGTGCAAGAACTAAACATTGTACAGATGTAATACATGTCGCATTTTGAAGAGAAACTCTGAAAGTTTGTTTTCACAAACATTCAATATGCAAACCATGAGTGACCTGGCAGATGTCAATACGGTAATCAAATTCTTGTCATACCCGTCCCAGCATGGCATCGTCAACTGTGGCAGTCACTTCCTGTATTCTCTCCCAGAGCTCTGCTACATCACGCGGTAAAGGCAGTACATACAGCAGACCTTAAATGTGTCCCCACAGAAAAATGTCACACGGAGTGAGATATCAGCCATTGCTGCAAAATGTCCAAGTAGGAATATCCAGTGAGAGTGCTCTCAGCGAAGGAGAATGGTCTGTACAGTTTTCAACATGACAAGGCACAAAAAACATTTACCTTTGGGGAATTTGTTGTGCCAGAGGTAAATGGCCTTCCTCGTTGGTGGCTTCTTACCGTACTTGGTTCTAAACATTCGCTGAACAGCTGTAGCACACTTGTTTTTGTCAAACTCCAACACACAGGAAGCTCACTCTGCACCTAAACCCGCCATGTTTGCGACTAGCGCTGCCTATTGGCAAATTACCAAATTACGCTGTGGCAGTACACATGAAAAAAAACTTTCATGGTTTCTCTTCAAAATGACTTATGTATTATATCTCTACAATGTTTGGTTCTTGTGCAATAAGTACTTGAAAGTGTTCCTGGACTTTGTACACACTCTGTATATCAATCAATAAAAGCATTTTCACAAACAAGATAAAGTCAACAAGTTGAAGAGAAATATATTTTGGAATAGTAAATATCTTCTGCAGTTCGCGTAATATTCTTCAAGTCAATAAATATCTCGTACTATCCACTTTCTAAAGTAGTCTATATTCTTCCTTAGTGCTCAAGCTATTCCATAGCTAATTTCATCAAAATCAGCACCGCGGTTTAGTCATGAAAAGGAAACAGTTGAACACATTTTTGCATTTATAAAACTTTACATTATAATATATTTTAGCATGATCAAATTTTGATGAAATGAGGCCTGTTTGTTGCACCAAGCTATGCTCACGTAACCTGTGAAAACCCCATGGAAAGTCATCACGTAGTTTTGGAGAATGTTGTATTCAAACAGATACACAATGGTTTTACAGTTTTATTATTAGTGTAGTTTGGCTACCTGACTGCTATTATTTTTTATTTGGTTGTTTCTTTTAATAACAAAGTCCTCACATTCCTTAACTGATTTCCCTACTTCTCTTTTGACTACTGCCCATATACATTTAATTTTACTATTTGAATTATTAACACACTCCACACTGCTATGTATACACCTCAAGTGTGCAGGTGCACTGGCAATTTTCAAGCAACTTTAATTAATAATATTACAATAACTAATGACCTTGAAGGTGCATTTCTAGCGTCACATGAAACTCCATACTTTATAGATTAGGGAAAATGTAAGCTTATACATATGCTTGCATCGGTGGAGGTGTACCAGAATTTCCCAAAATCATGAGAAACCTTCACCTGCAAAAAAACTTTTACATTTCCTAACATGACTTCAGGTGTCCATAACAAAAAGAATTTGGTTCAGGAGATTTTTTATTTAATATTTTATGACCCAAAATGTTTACATATATTTTGTACATAATTCACTTTCAAGTGGTAATCCTGAAAGCACTGAGGTACACAGTCCTATGTTGGAGTCTTTGCACCACCATCTGCTTTCTTTTCTCATCCACTTTCCGGTCTCTTTCTTCCCTTTATCAGAGCAAACTTTGCAATAACGCATAGTACTTACTTTGCTGGCAGTGGAAGGTACTTTTTCTGGAAAGTAACAACCAAAATTTCTGTCCAGGCTAGTGCTTGGGGCTGGTTACAAAGATCAAAAGGGTCCTCCCATTACTACCAATTTCAAACTAACTTTTTTATAAAGTCCACAAGAGAGATTTTCTGTTTACTGACATCTTTGCACAAAATAAAACTGTTCACGACAGACATTACAAAAACATGAAAGAAAAGTTTCTCCACCATTTCATTGTTTTTGGTGCGAATGGGTAGTAACTGTATAGCTGGTGCACATTGTTCATATTGTCTTGTTCATATTGTAGCCAATTACAACATCTGGTTTCATTACTGTTGTAATACCACCTTTTAAACACACTGGGATGTCTTTGGTGGTAGCCTGATGTTTTGTGGATAGACAGTATATATCACGTTTATTTTTCCACTTCAGCACTAGAATGGTCCCATTCCTCCAAAATATCATTTCATTTTGCTTCAGTTTCTTTGTTTTGAAGCTTGTTGGCAAGCCTTTTCTGTTTTTCATTACGTATAGAGCCTGTCTACTAATGCTGGAATATGGTTGACAGTCCTCCCTGTTGATCATGTGTAAACATTGCAGTTCAGGACATAGACTGTTGCAGCATCACAAAGTGCATAAAGCTTCATGCCATATTTATTGGGTTTATTTTTCCTGTAAACCCTAAAGCCAACACATCCACAAAATGGATAAATAGCTTCATCTATAGTCAAATTTTCGTATGGCATCAAACTGGATCTACATTTGTCGGCAAAAAAGTTGTACACAGGCCTATTTTATGAAGAGGATCATGGTTTTTCTCTTCTTTTTTTATGTACGTTGAGTTGTCATTAGCATGCAGCATGAACATAATACTGGAAAACCTATCATGGTCCAGCAATCTACTCGCAAAGCCTATTTATAAAAATGGATCAGTTGACCAATAGTCACTAAGCTTAGGTAACTTCACGATACACATATGCAGAACTGTTTCAAAAAACCAATATATTTTGTGTAGTTTTACTGGATCCCATTTGTGCCACATAGAGTTCTTTTTTATTTCATTTTGCCGTTCCATTGCGGCAATTTTTGTATCTGCATATCTGTTTGTCTCAGTCTTTATGTTTTGGATAACACTGTCACTAAAAAAAGTTCAAGAAACAGTCATAAACATCAATTCCTGTTCACAAACAAGTGGCTCCATACACCGACTGAAATATGGAAGCTGAGGCTGTGTGCCATGCTCCTGCCAGTCATCAGCATTGTGCTGAGTAAGACCTACCATCACATTTGTTGCTGTAACATTTGTTGATCGTTGCAGATCCTCATCATCCATAATTCAAATTAGATAAAAAGAAAAAAAGATAGTGTGTTTTCTTTACAAATTCTCCATATACATTAGCAACAAAATTGAGGAAAAAAAACTATTACCTGATTCATCACTTGAAACACTTTCTCGTTTGTAATTACTGCTGTCATCACTGACATCAATATCAGAGTCATTTTCACTGAATAAAATGTCAGAATTTCACTTTCCCAGAGGCCTCTAGCTGTCATTTTCACTCAAAATGCCCATACACAGTCACAGATTTATGGCTGAGTGCCAAGTGAAAATGTCATCAAAGAACCAATCATTATACTGACAGACATTCTACTCATACAACTGATACGCAGAACTCATCGACTGCTGCTGCATCTAGTGGACAAAATATGAACTACTGGAGTTATCTTACAGCTGCCAGCTATGTAGCTTGGTGAAAAACACCTTTTAGGGACCGTGAAAGTGGCACCCGCATGGGATACGAGCGCCGTCCACATGGCCAAAAATGCATGCCTGTATGGCCTACGGGCATAGTGTTGAATTTATTAATTTCAGACATTATACAAAAGCTTTTTTCATTTATAATCACTTTCCTTAAGATAGCACAGTATTTCTTGTAAAATGAACTCAATGCTACTTTTCTGTCTGGTCTAGCCATTTCATGTATCTTCTTTTGTGCACATGATATTTTGAGTCGTTTTGTAATCCATGATTTTTTCAGTGCCTTATTAGTACCAGTCTTCATTTTCTTGGGAACCAGCTGTTAAAGATTTATTGAAAACCATCTATAATTACATTAAATTTGGAATTGACACATGCTGCATTATGTACTTCCCTCAGTCAGCTTCCTGTAACATTGCTGTAGAACTTTAAGTTGCCTGTTTAGTAGTGACTTTCCCTCTGTTTTCCATGACATCACTTCACTGCAATCAATAATACCGCTTCTCTGCAATCACATAAGTTATTAAATATGGCCAATTGTCTATCACAGCTGGAGAGGCATTCGCTGCTGGATAAGCATTTATATCAATGATGAAGTGTTTATCTATAAGTGTGATGTCTATTAGTGTGCTGCTTACCTGCGTAAATCTGGTGGGAAAACAAACAACAGAACCCAGTTTGCAAGTATTTAGTATCATTTATAAACCACTTCTTTTGTAAGACTCTTTCAGGGAATTAATATTAAACCCTCCAGAGACCACAATTTATTTTCTTTTGTTACCTCGGTGGCATAATAATGTCTCAAACTGCTCTAAAAATATTTTAAAATTTCTCAGTGGAGATCTACATACTATAATAACCATAAATGACTTTCCTGTGAGTAACAGTTTGTAAGCACAGGCTTCCAATTATTGACCTCAGCAGAAACTATTGGCTCTAGTAGATTTGAATGTGATATTATTCTTAACACACATGACAAATCATCTTTTCTCCATATTTTCCCTACAGAAATAGGATGCTAATTTATACTCCCGTATGTTTAACGTATCAATTCAAGTAGTTATAATGGTACTCGGACAGACATTTCTCATTCACTTCCCTTTGACATTATAGATCATGTGATGAGACAAGAAATTTACTAACTTTGGTTTGTTTCTCCCCCTCTCCCTCCAGTGTTTTGATGCATAATGATAAGCTTATTCAAACAAGTTTGTTTAATGTTCCATTAAGTTTCGGGTGTGCAGCCGCAAGAAATCTCCTTCTTCTTCTAATATTTGTTTAATGTAAGCCACTTCATGTACCTGGATTTCTTTCAAAGCAGTCTACTTGAGTGAGGTATTCAGCTTAAAAAAGCTTACCTTTCACATCTCGAAATCAAAAGAATTCTACCATTGGTGATGCCCCTCCGTCGTGTTAAGATATAAGCTCTGTCTCATCTATCTCAACATCCCAATAGCGTCAGCTATCACAGCACTGTTATGAGCCACAGCTGAAGTCAAGACCAATCCAGTTTCTTCCCAGTTAGTTTGCCTTAAATGGAATTGTAACATGGATGCTACACACTGTGCATGAGAAGGGAACACAAACTTTTGAAATGTGGTGTTCCCGAAAAATGCTGAAGATTGAAATGTGGGAAAATTCAGCTTGACTACAGCATGCAAGTTCATAAGGGGATAGGATGCAGCACTTGTGCAAAAATGGAGATGTTTTAATGAGATACACTAATGTGAAAAGAGCTGCATCAAACCAGTCTTTGGGCTGTACACATGTGGAGTACTACACCTAAAAATCAAAATGTGGGAAATTACAGTGTACACATTGTTTTGATTTGATTTCAGAAGAAAGTTTGGCATATGTCATGCACGGTAGGTCTCTTGAAAAAGTATATGAACGTTTCACCTAAACAAAATGCAACCTTTACCCTTAATATTACATTTATAGATATTAAAATAACAATGTAGGAAAAGATAGACTGCTGCTTACAATAAAGATGAAATGTTGAGTTGCAAGCAGGCACAATTAAATGACACTTACACAAAGAGCTTTCAGCCACAGCCTTCATCAGAAAAAGGGAAACACACACCATTCATATACACAAGTAAGCATTCCTCATGCACTCATGACCGCCTACTCTGGTAGCTCGAGCCACAATGCCAGAGTTGGCGTCATGTGTGTACGAAGTCTGCTTGCATGTGTGTATGAGTGGTGTGTGTTTCTCTTTTTCTGATTAAGGCTGTCGCCGAAAGCTTTGTGTAAGTGTGTTTTAATTGTGCCTGTCTGCAACTTAATGTGTCATCTTCACAGTAAGTAGCAATTTTTCCTACATTTTTGGTATTCCTACCTGGAGTTTCCATTGTTAGATATTATAATAACCGAGCGAGGTGGCGCAGTGGTTAGCACACTGGACTCGCATTCGGTAGGACGACGGTTCAAACCCGTCTCCGGCCATCCTGATTTAGGTTTTCCGTGATTTCCCTAAATCGCTTCAGGCAAATGCCGGGATGGTTCCTTTGAAAAGGGCACGGCCGATTTCCTTCCCCATCCTTCCCTCAACCAAGCTTGCGCTCCGTCTCTAATGACCTCGTTGTCGACGGGACGTTAAACACTAATCTCCTCCTCCTCCTCCTCCATATTATAATACTTCGACATAATAAAACAGCAAAACCATTTGTGCTGCTATTATATTTGAATTTATACACTGCTAGTGTCCTATTAACAGGACTGTTTTAAATGGCAAGTTTATAGTCTCAGAGAAGGAAATTACCCACAAAACATCCACACACAGTGATGTACTTTTGCATGTATCTAGTTATATGCCAATATCCTACCTGATGCCACCCCAGTATGTCAGGCCTGCCTGCAAATTACGCTGACCACAGTGTAGAAACACAAAGTCACCATCCCAGCTACAGCGATGTTCTGCAGCTCCTGGGGCTCTGCCATCCAAATGAATTCGACAGTCCTCATAGTGAAGTTCATCACCTAACAAACACAAAGGGAAAACATAAAATTTCATTTAAACATTTCTATTGTTTTAATTCACTCTACAGCCTTATTTCGTGAAATAAGAGCTTGATATTTCTTTTTAAAACATTATGGAAACCTTGAAAATTGTTCTAGTTTCTTCATCCTGTCTGTAGGCTTGTGGGTGCAAACTCAATGAAACATAGAAGAAATGAAGTGATAAGTGATAGAACTTAACTAACTGACAGAGATAAAAAAAGAAAGACAACACTTGATTTCTCCAAAAGTGGAGAGATTTATAAATGCTGTACTTTCATGAATCATAGTGCATCTCATCATTATGGCAGCATTTTGAACTGATGAACTATTATCAAACTATCAGTCAAAATCATTGGCCACAAACAAGTTGTTTATACTCGGAAATTCAATACCCTATTTCCAAAAATATTACAGGGCACAACAGCAAATATAAAATTTGGGCTTAAAATACATTTTTATAACTAATTTGTGGATACTGATCATATGATAATGACCACAGAGGCCAGAATCACTGACTGAGTTAGACATTTAGAGTTTTGTGTAATAAATTCAGCTTAATTAAGGATAAATTATGTCATTTAATAATTTTCTACTGATTCTGGGTGTCAGTTCTAAGAAATTATTAAAAACTGTGAAAACTAGTTTTGAGCCAGATTTAGCACTTAATCTCTTCCAAATAGTCTTAACTCTAGCTTTCCTTTCCTTCTTTAATTTTTTGTTCGTTCAAAAACCTTACTTTCTTTTTCCCTTTTCCATTTATATTGTGCATTATCATTCTCTGTTTTTCTCTGACTACATTATTTTTCTTTTCAGCAATATGAAAGGATAAATTGCTACTCACTATATGGAGAAGACGTTGAGTCATAGGCAGACAAAATGAGAAGACTTCTGTACATTTTAACTTTTGGCCAAACAGCCTTCTTCGGAAGTGGAAAACACAAACACATTCACAACTCACACACACACAGTCTATAGCTGGCCACAGCAACCAGACACAGTGATCCTGTGCTTGTGTGTGTGTGTGTGTGTGTGTGTGTGTGTGTGTGTGTGTGTGTGTGTTGTATTTCAGAAGAAGGCCTTTTGGCCAAAAGCTAAAATGTATAGCAGTTTTTTCGTTGTTCATGTCTGTGACTCAATGTCTCCTCTACATGGCATGGTGAGTAGCAGTGTACCCTCTTGTTATTCCATCCTGGACTTTCCATTGCTCTACTTTTCCTTTCAGTTATTTCCTTAACACTATTTCTTTCTTCATCTATTTTGTATCAGCTAATAAGGACTACATTCCAACTTCAAGTCCTTAATTTTCCTTGTTATTTTATGTTTCTCCAATATTCTTTTATTTTCCTCTTCAAATTGTTTTTCCGCCACTAGCTTATACGGTTCTTAATTCCGTTTTTTATGACACCTTATAAATATAGTATTATGTTTCTAAAATTTCTCTTTGTTATTCATGGTTCTTGAGTGTCATTTGTTTCCAGACATTTTTACATTTCTGTAACCCAAGCTAGATTTTATTTGCCCCCTTCCACAGCCAGAAGAAATTCCCATAATTAGGGCTACTTATAATAAGCTGTTAGTTAGTTACTTCTTGTTTTGTGGTCTTCAATTCTAAGATTAGCTTGATGCAGCTCAAATGCTAGTCTATCCTGTGCAAGTACCACTGCATCAATTTGAACTTGCATACTGTATTCAACCCTTGGGATTCCACCACCCTTCTTCCCTCACTTCTTGCCATTACCAAAGTGATGGCTCCTTGATTACCAAAGTGATGGCGCCTTGATGCTTCGGATGTACCCTATCATCTGATTCTTCTTTTGGTCTAACTGTGCCATAAATTTTTTCCACACAGTAATTCAGTACCTCTTCATTAGTTATTTGACCTAACACTCTAATCTTCAGCATTTTTCTGTAGCATGGTTCTTAGTACAGCCTGCGAAAGGAAGTGGCAGCGGATGTATAACTTCTGTTGTTTCACACTTTTAACAGGTCTCCTTCATGACTGAATCGGCATAATATGATGTCTAACTCAACTAATTAATGTATCTGTTCTCTGCCTTTGTTTACATTCTGTTTCCACTCACATCCTATTATTTCTTGCATTTCTTGCATTTCTTGCAGTAGTTCATTCCTATTTCTGAATCTGTGTCTGCCCTTGTCCAGAGTATCTTTATACACCCCTTCAGTTCCTGATCACATCATCCTGTTGTTTTTGTTTCCACCTTTCTGTTCTCTTGATGAAGAATTTTTAAAAAATCTGATTGTTAGAAATTCTATTTTGTAGCTAGTAGTAGACACTGCTTTCCATACAAATATTGTTTGATTAGGTTGACACAGCTAATAGTTCAGTTGGTAGGTACTCAGATATAAGGAAAGGATATTTTACAAAAGGTCAGATTTACTGAACTTTCAGTTGTATCCTTACCAGTTAGGATTGACAGATGAAATCAATTCAAAAAAGAGCAGCTCATTTTTGTATTATTGTGAAATAGGAGGGTGGCACAGGTGTCATGGAATGATTAGCGAGTTGGGGTGGCATTAATTAAACCAAAAGCATTTTTCATTGCAGGAAGATCTCTTCATGAAACTTCAATCGCCAACATTGTCCCCTAAACATGAAAATATTTTGTTGGCACCCACTGAGTAATAACCATTATAATAATATGAGAGAAATCAGAGCTTGCATGAAAAGATTTTAAGTGTTCATTTTTCCCAGACACTCACTGTTTGTGAATGGAATAGTAGAGAAATAGTCTCAAGATAGTTCGACAAACCCTTCGCCATGTGGTTAAGTGTGAATTGCAAAGGAGCCATGTTGATACAGATGTAGATAACAAATTGCAAAAAATGCTTCTTTTAGCATTATAAATTTAATTTTACAGCATTTTTAAGAGTATAATGGTACATTCCTCTAATCGTCAATGTTCATCAATTCCAACAAGCCCGTTCTCCCATAAATGGGATGTTTGTTTCCGCTAGTGTTGGGGAGTTGAGTGACCAGGTGAGCCGGTGTTCTTGGGAAACCCCTAAGTGGTTGCCCCCCCCCCCCCCCAACACTGTCTGCCTGGGTAGGTTTTGAACATGAGATTTTTACACATGCTATTACAGTCTTACTGTTATGCTATGGATTTGGTACTCCCACAATTGTACCCTAACAAAAAATTTTGTTAATGCTGAATGGATGTGTGTTTGGAACATACATGTGAAATCTTTCAAAGAAATGATTTCCTACTTCCATGCAGCAGGTCATTTTAACCAGGTTAAGAGTGTACATCTGCACTACCAGGACATGATCAGCCTAAAACACAAAATGGATCCCCAGGGATTTCACAAATTCACAGCTGAAGGCTATTTAACTACTTGTGGTACTGAAAAATTCTGGTTGGACATCTAATCAGACATGATCATAGAGTATTTCCTAATTATAACAGTGAAGAGTTATAGACAACAGCCTCACAGTCACGGCATAATGGATAGTGTGCTAAGTAGATAGATCTTGGGCATGCTGTGAATCCAACACATATGTAAATAAATAAACAGATTCAAACTCCTTACTAAAACTCATTTCCAGCTAATGTATGCTAGGGCATACCACAGAGGTGATCAGCTCCAAAACACAAGATTCCGGTGCTCTGTCATTTATATAAATTGTTGTGGCAATGCATATGAGAATTCTCCCAACCTCAAGAAGGAGGATACTAATGTGGATTACAATGACGAGAAAAGCCTTACTGATGACATCATCACTGAGGAGGAAGAAGCCGGTGCCTTTAACTTAACCATATGGACAAAAGAGGTCAAGGTGTTAACTTTCTTTGTATGATTCTGTATTCTGTTACATGTTTTTTCATTTGTAGTAATTTTCTATTTTTAAATATACCTTTAGCCTGTAAAAAATGGTATTCTATTAGACATGATGGGGAAATTTTTATGAAATATACATTGTACAGATAAAAAATTGTATTTTTGTTTCTGGTTATATACCTGTAATGAATGAAGTACTCATTGAAGGCAGGGAAGATGGGGGCATGCTGGTTGTTAAGCACTGACACTTAGATGCACCTACCATGAAAAACCACGATTTGTTTTGCAACTTTTACACAGCCTTAGCAGAAATGTGCACCCCACTGAGTGTAGGGAGCAGTTTACTTGTGGAACTTACTGTTAAAGGCAATTACCATTATCCTCTTGAAAAAGATGTAAAATAACATTACAATGTTAAAACCTGAGGTTCTTACAGCCTTTTGATAATTTGATAATACTACCATTCATTTGGATCTCTGTATCGTGATAAATATATGTTGTAGAAATATGTTTCAGCAGTAAAAACTGCAGAAACTTTTATTTTTGGGGGATCCAACAGAAAAAATTGTAGGGAAAAGACTGGCAAAATTTCATGGTTTATTGGCTCCTCTAAGTTAGTACATGATTCTCAAGATCAAAAGCACTACACATCACCTACGTACAACTCACTAAAAGTTCATAGAATTCTAACCTTTTGTAAGGTCCACTGTACCGGCCTACTGCAATATAAAAGCAAATATCATGTGCATAAAGAAAGTGCAAATGATTGAATACCTCGACACTGCAGTGGTTCAGGCCAGGCAGCGATGTGTGCTACTGAACCAGCATGATAGCTATATTGTCTTCCATGACTGACAAACACCACATTAGAGTCAAATCCCAGTTCTCGACACACAACCTGTGCATCACGTTCACAAAAATGTGGATCACATATAGGAACCCATTGCAGTGATGTTCGATTATAACGCTCCAAAAAGCCCTCTGCAGTTCTTGCTTGCATTGACCCTGTAAAAAAGATTCATTATACATATGAATTTCTCATTTAGGAAAGAGCCTAGGTTTATTGGCATTTAGTTTTTAAAAAAGATTTATATAAAAATGGTTACAGTTTAAGAACAAAGCAATCTGCTAAAAAAAATTTTCTGTGTGTGTGTGTGTGTGTGTGTGTGTGTGTGTGTGTGTGTGAAGTGCAAACACGTGCATGTATGCATGTGCATAATTTTTCATATTCTTAAATTTATTTTCCCACAACATTAGTTTTACTTTTAGAAGTACGAGGGTAATCCCAAAAGTAAGGTTCCTATTTTTTTATAAGTACAGAACTCTGTTTGTGTGACAGTTGGTCACACTGTTATGAAGAATGCTTCAGGCACTGTGTGTAAACATGCGAACGCCACGCTGAGGCGCTCAGTCTTGGCTTGGCAGCCATTGAGAATGGAGCTCTTGCTGGATGTTACCGCCAAGTGCGAATTGCGTGCAGTTATTCAGTTTTTGGACGCAAAGGGCACTGCGCTGATTGAAATCCATCGCCAATTGACAGAAGTGTACAGCGAGTCATGCATGGATGTCAAAAATATTTGTAAGTGGTGTAGAGAGAGCTGGTCGGACCGAAATTCATGACAAACAAAGGAGTGGGAGACCATCAATTTCTGAGGAGACAGTGTTGATGCTTGAGCAAAGCATGCGTGAAAATCGGCGGATCACCCTGGATGATCTCTGCATATTGGTTCCTGAGGTTTCCCGAAGCCCTGCTCACAGAATTTTAACGGAAACATTGAACTACCGGAAGGTGTGCGCAAGATGGGTGCCACGCATGCTGACTGAGGACCACATGCAGCAATGAGTTGATGCTTCCCGCACATTTCTTCACCGCCTTGCAGCCGAACAGGACAACTTTCTGGACTCAATTGTCATGCGTGACGAAACCTGGCCACACCACTGTACACCTGAGACCAAGCAACAATCTAGCTAGTGACGTCATCCTTCTTCGCCAAAGTCACGAAAATTCAAACAAACACAGTCTGCTGGTACAGTCATGACAACCGTTTTTTGGGATCGGAAAGGGGTATTGTTGGTCGACTTTATGCCCACTGGGACCACAATCAATGCTGACAGGTACTGTGAGACTCTGAAAAAACTCAAATGGGCAATTCAGGACCAGAGAAGAGGAATGCTGAGCAAGGGCGCACACATTCTCCATGACAATGCTCGCTCACACATCGCTCGGCAAACCGTTGCTCTCCTGCAACAATTTCAGTGGAACATAATCACTGACCCACCCTATAGTCCCGACTTGGTGCCCAGTGACTATTACCTGTTCCCTACATTAAAAGAACATTTGGCCAGAAAGTGATTCAGCTCTGACAACGAGGTGAAAGAAGAGGTTCATAACTTTCTGAACAGCATGGCGGCAAGCTAGTATGACATGGGCATACAAAAACTGCCACAGTGTTTACAAAAATGCATCGACAGAAATGGTGATTATGTCAAAAAATCGCTAAATGTTCAAGCTGTAAACTGATGTAAACGACTGTAGAAATAAACAGGTCTATGTGCTTATAAAAAAATAGGAGACCTTACTTTTGGGATTATCCTCATATTATAAGTAAGGAATAAATTGCACTGATGAGAAATTAATCCTACAGAAGCAATATAAATATCACACTAAAATCTTTGAAAACAGTGTTTTAATTAGTTAAGCAGGTAGGTGAAGAATAATGGGAGGGGGAAAGGGGGGCAGAGAGCCAGTGTTATGAAATAGTAACAAAAGAGATATGTAAAGATACAGTGATAGAAACTCAAATATATACCTGTGACCAATATCCTAGAAACATTACTCATGCTTCAAGAAAGAAATTTCTGCAGAAAAAAACTGAGAAACAATAATTTAAAAAATGAAACTGGCAAGAACACAGAGAATCATGTTCCTTTATTTTGGTGCATGCACTCTCATCTATTATTCTGCATAACAGAACTAAATGGTAGTGTTTCTTGGGGTCTCTGCTAGTGTAACACTCAGTGATGAACATAAATGAACATTTTAAGATTTCCAATGATGCCAGTGCTGTTAAAGAAGTCTTGTACTTTCATTAAGTTTATACCGACAACTTTCACGATATGACTGAAGAAAAAAAAAACAATCAGACATGATTTGGATTAATGGTATCTTTTGTGTAATGAAGCAGAATCTACATTAAAGATAATGACATTACAATAATTGAAATTACAGCCTGGAAAAAATAATAAAAAATGAGAATAGTCAATTACTCATGTGTAGGCAGCATTATATGTGGTATGAAGACTTACATAAAATAACAGATTTGTTCATTAACTTTCAAGCTAATACTTTCTTCCAGTTTAAACACACACACACACACACACACACACACACACACACACCTGACGGAAAAGATATATCTTACAATATTTTGAAATTATTAAAGACACAAGTTTTATACCTAGGATGAAACATTCTCCAACTTCACTGGGAAATTTATTATCTATTCAGGCAAAAATTACTAATTTTAGCAGATAATCTGAGCCAGCAGATAAGATTTACAGAAGATTTTTGCTTAGTCATAGTGTTTCAGAAGAGATGTGAACCACATATGGCCAAACTGATTGGTCAGTTGAGTGCCTAGTGGAATTGACTCAGATTTTAAATTTCCGATATCAGAATTGCTCTCATTCAGTAAGTTATAAAGTCTGCTTGAAGGAGAAGATGTTATTGGACAGGATATAAATTGTATACCCAGCAAAACCTCTGATCTCTACTCTAATCCCCAGGACCATCCCAGAACCTTCCTCCAAATGTTCGCCTTTTATATGCTACCAAATATTCTTAAACCTAACCATCTTGTATGTTCCACTGTGGATGGCTAGCTACAATGCTCCCATGGCTAGCTACAATGCTCCCACAGAAAGAATCTTGGCTCTTGTTAACCAACACATCAAACCTGTTGCCTACAGCCTAACCTCTCACATTAAGGATGGAAACCATTTCCTTAACCATCTGTCAATGATTTGCACACCATTACCGGTGGGATCCCTACTCATCACTATTGACACCACTTCCCTGTACACAAACATTCTCCATGTTCTTGAACCTACATTTATAAAAAAAAGTATCTCTACCTATTGATTCTGTGCCCACCACATCATCATTCCTTATACTAACGATAAATTATATCATTACCCGTAAATTCTTCTTCTTCTTCAAGGGAAAAAACAGCAACAAAGTCAAAGCACAGTCATGAGCTCTCACATTCAAATGATAAGCATCGCCATTCTCACCACAAAATGGTCAATCTGAATGCAGTATGGAGTAGCATGGGGTCAGGACACTGCACTCTTGAATTATCAGACCTTGATTGCACAATTTCTCATTGAAATAGTTCCTCAACAGACATCATGAACCTGAGTGGACACCATTCCAGTCCCCCTACCAAAGAAAAATCACTGGCAGGACTGGAGATTGGACCCATATCCAGCCATGCTGACCAGTCAGCTAGTTAGGTGGACTGTGAGCTGTTGCATGACACCCTCATATAGTAACCTTTTCATGACTCATCTAGAGGCAATCCCAGATTATGAGCCCCTTCATCTGCTTTGGGTTCATGGTCTTGGCCCAGGACCACAACAGTCTATCATCATTCCTCCATAGCCTTTTCTCCCAGCAGCTTCATGTGATTTTCCCAAGCCCACTGTTCGTCTTCCTCGACAACGACCTCCACCTTTCCAATGGCCTCATAAAAACCTCTGTCTGTATGGAGCTCACTATAACTAGGAAGCAGAAACCTGATTGTGAGGGAAAGTCATCTGTCCCACCCCTCGTCTTCCCTTTGAATGATGAGAAGCCTCCGGCCTTGTCTGGCTTGATCTGTGATTCTTAAGTGTGTTGCCATAGCGCCACTTCTGCCACAGCTTTGCAACTGAGTTGCTGCCAATCATTCACTTAAGCATTCATTCTACGGAAGTGTTGAACATTTGTAAAGAGAGTCCTGATTTTTACTGTGCACTACTGCTAATCATGTTTGCTATTTAAGACCATTCAGTTACCAGACATAAAGAGCCAAACAAAGGGCATCATATACAGGGTATATGAATTTCTTCATGATCTTATATATAATTTAAAAAAAGGCAAAATCTTATCAGCACTACAGACTGCAACAGCAAAGGGGAGGTGTTTCACTCCAAATAGTAAAGAGAATATTGCAGAGGTGGTCAAGTAATGAAGTCACAGTCTCCGAGGAAAGATATTAGTGAAAGAAGAAGTCACTGATTTGGAAAATTTGCAGGACATGGTAAATCATACTGTTATCAGATTTTATGACTGTGGCAAGTACCCAGCAAGACAAAAAGTTGCAGATGCATTAGGTGACTAGCATTGTTTCATAGGGAACTGCCATTCATTTCTTAATCTTTTGGGTTTAAGGAACAAAAAATGCAATGATTGAGGACTAATTCTGATGGAGAGATCTGACATTGTAGCAACTAGGGAAATTTTTCTGAGAAAAATTCACATCACTGAGGAAGAAAATCATCACCACCCTGATATTTACCTCAATAACTCATGCCAGGAAGCACATCTGGTAGGATTTGAAAGGCAATGGGGGTTTGAAAGTGCTGACTAGCAAAAGAAACAGACTTGTTGTCAGCCATGCAGGATAACCTGAACATGGCTCCATCTAAAATTCACTTCCAGTGATTATCATGAAGCGACGAATAGTGATGTGTCCTTTTAGACTGTCGAGAGCAATAAATTAACATTACCTGGTATGCTTCTTGTCATAACACTCTTTCCTCTCTTGCACTCTCTCCTGTCACTTCCCCTTTCCTCTCTCCTTCCAAAACTTTTCAGTACAAGGCAGGATGGCCGCCAAGAATACAGCATTTGTGCTGGCATCCATGAAATTTAACAAATGAGCAGTAATAACATATTTAGCTACAATATACATTATAATTCACATGAGAATACATTAACATGGAAAGACCCAAGAAGGGAGCTATGGCTGCTATTTCCCCATAGTGTATTCAAACATTTTCTTGATATATGGTACTACAGTCATAAAAAATTGTTTATAGAAAACCATTGTTTGCATCCAACTGTAAAAGTTTTATTGTAATGTATTGTCTACAGATTTCGGCACTCATGTCATTTTCATGTGAGTCTCTTGTATGCACAGGTGTCTGACAGGGTTCTTCAAAGGCACAGTATGCTGGATATGATTCGACTGGCGCAGACCTCCAGGCTTGCAACTTTGATGAAAGAAATATACACTGAGAATAGGAATTGGGGGGGGGATTGTGCAGAAAATGTGGAGAGGTTTACCTTCTACATCTGCCGTTCCAGCTGCCGGTCTCATTGCTCTGTAGTATAAACACCAATAGTAACGACACTTTGATTACTGTCATTCTTTCACATTAAAGAGTCACTTTCATAAAATCTGGCCATCCACGGGTCACACATTTACCATGGTGAACAAAAGGTCTTACCAAGGCTTTTGCACACAGAGGCAACCCTCCAAACCTTATCCACAAAGAGATGCCCCATGCCGTATCCACACATGCTCCTAATCCTCCAGTCACTTGCGAATGAGCAGTCCTCTCACCGCCCAGTATCATCCTGGACTGGAACAACAATCAGGGCTTCAACTGCCTACCTTCATCCAACAAATGAGAAACTTCTAAAGTCATAATCCTTCCCCACTCTCTGAATCTGCTGCCCACCCAGTCTATGAAATAACTTGGTGCACCCTTCTGCCACACGTCTTTACACACAAATCACCTCTTGGTGGAAGGCCTAAGGGCAAGATCTGTCTGTCAGCACATCCCATCCCACTCCCATCAAAGGTACAACCCTTGTTAGAGGCAGGATGACCACCAACCAGCTATCTACCCAAATGAATGGCCACTGCCAAACTGTGACAAAGAGCACAGTTGACCACACAAAGGCTGAACACACTGCTGAGCAGTAAGCATTCAACTTCAATGGCTTCTTCAGAACAGGGGCCATCTGGATATTCCCCCTCCCAACTGCACCTTCTCTGAATTATGTAGATGAGAACTGTACTTACAAAACATTTTTTAACCCCACAATTGTCTTCAATCTCCAGTAGGCCCTGTTCCACACCCACACCAATCCACATGGCTCCCATCTCACTTCTACTCTCCTCATTTTCCTTCTTCCTCTGTTGTATCTCCACCTTCATTCCTCCAGTCCTTGTGTGCAACATACACCAGCTGCCTGCACCAGAGTGAGCTCACTGTCCCACATTTCTATCCCCTTTCTGGCTCTTTTTGCCATTTGCCATACATCCCTCTCTCCACCCCTCCCACTTTCAACCCACCTCCTTTCTCTTTTACCAAATCTACTTGACACAACACTACATTCTTATTGAACAACAGCACCAGTATAATTTCATTAGCTGTGACAGTGTATATATATATATTAATAGAGGGAAACATTCCACGTGGGAAAAATGTATCTAAAAACAAAGATGATGTGACTTACCAAACGAAAGCGCTGGCACGTCGATAGACACACAAACAAACACAAACATACACACAAAATTCAAGCTTTCGCAACAAACTGTTGCCTCATCAGGAAAGAGGGAAGGAGAGGGAAAGACGAAAGGATGTGGGTTTTAAGGGAGAGGGTAAGGAGTCATTCCAATCCCGGGAGCGGAAAGACTTACCTTAGGGGGAAAAAAGGACGGGTATACACTCGCACACACACACATATCCATCCAATATATATATATATTTGAATTTTGTGTGTATGTTTGTGTTTGTTTGTGTGTCTGTCGACCTGCCAGCACTTTCATTTGGTAAGTCACATTATCTTTGTTTTTATATATATATATATATATATATATATATATATATATATATATATATATATATATATATATATATATATATGTGTGTGTGTGTGTGTGTGTGTGTGTGTGTGTGTGCCTTCTGTATCGGTTAGCTCTGTTGTCTTCACATGAAGTTATCAACTTCTGCTTCCTCCTTATTTCGTCCACTGTGTTTTGCTCACCTTGCATATTTTCTTCCCCTGTGCAATTATTTGGCAATGTGCACAGGCGAACTGTAGGCTGACCTTGTGCCAGCACAGAAGCCATCTGAGTTTTCACGTCTGAAGAAGCCTGATGTGTCAGAGGACGCAGTATAACTTCTTGACCTGGTCTACCATTTGCCTTAAGTGAGCCCAGAACCAGTATCCCCACATTTGGTGCAAATTCAATCACCACACCTGGAGATAGTGACAGGGTTACCTGTGAACAAACAAGGTATTTAAAGGAAAGATACTAGCAGAAACAGCTTCATTATTAAATCCCTTACACAGTGTGGGAAACATTTCACTACTGTCACAATGTGTGTGGGTGATTACAATTATATTAAAAAAAAAGTAGTTTTCCATCTTTTCACACAAATGCGTATCACACTTGAACATAATTGATGGTAATTATACTTCTTCATATATCTGATAACATTAAATGTTTCCTACTGAGACACCATAACACACAAACCAATGTGAGTAAATGCAAGATATTAGCAAAAGACTGGAAAAGCAAAAGTAACAGGGAATTGGAATGTTGTATGTCTACTAATGGACTTACATGTTTTAACAACAGATCAAGAAAGAGATAACAGTGATAAAGCTTTTACATGAGAGGAGAGTGAAGAGATGTGCAAATAAACAAAATTTACACAAAAAAATGCTCAGCAAAACGGAACTACCCATTTAACAGTGTTTTTTCCTTCCTTCTAAATTCACATAGTCATCTTTGTCCCCTGTTGCTGCAGCCTGATTGGAGTGAGTAAAGACCTTGGGTACGTGGATGATGAGAACACATTTGCGATATAATGTAGAAAATCAGAGGAACAGGTCAGGAATGGTTTAGAAATGATTCTGGTAGTGTAGTTCATGTAGATGTATGAAAGGGAGGAATTTGATCATACAGTCATACAAGAATGCCATATTGTGCTACATGAAACATATACAGAATTTGTTTGGTACTTTATGAAATTAAAGGAAGCTACATAATACTTGTCATTTTTTTGCGTGAAATAAGGCAAAGGAAACCACTCACCTGTAGCAGATCAATCCACGGATCACAGTAACATATAACAGAAAGCAGCATTTGCACTCACTTTCGAGCACTAGCTCTTCTTCTAGCAATAGTAAACACATTCATACAGGCACCCAAACACATACACCTGTCAAATCCTGCCATGGCCACAGGAGTGTGCATTTGGGTGTGTATGGTTATATGAGTGAATGTGTGTACTATTGTTAGAAAAAGAGCTACTGCTTGAAAGCTAGTGTGAATGCTATTTTCTGTTGTGTTACTCTGCTCTGCGCATCAATCCACTATAGGTGAGTGGTTACCTTTTCCTCATTTTTACATACTGCTTCATCGAGGTATTTCATTTGTCATAGCCCAAGGATAGGCCATTTTTATTGCTGGACTGGTACACGTAACAGCACAATTCTCAATACCTGAAGAAGATGACTAGCTCAGTCATCAAAATATTGTGCATGAAATGGAAATAATAACCTGGCTGAACACCTGGAAACACAAGCAATGAGACTGGTTGGAGTCTATGCATTGACTACACATAACAGCAAAATTGTCAGACCTGAAGAAGACGTCTGAGCTGGCCATCAAAATACAGGGTGATTTAAAAAGATGGACACCATTTTAGTTGGCTATATTTCCTGCACTATATACTGTACTTGAATTCTGCCAAGTATATTTCTATATTTGAAAGAGGATATCGTAAAGTTTCAGATACTACCACTGAAGCACTTCAGCACCATATTGTCTGCAGCATATACTGCATCAGTTGAAAGCAAGATGGCTACTATGTAACACAGGATTTTTATATTCATGTGTTCAGTAACAGCAAGTCTGTGACTGCAGTGCAATGAGAATTTTGCCGTAAGTTGTACCTCCAGTGAGAGAGAGCACTGGTTGTTGGAATAAACAATTTGATGAAACTGGTTCTCTATGTAATGGTAAAAGCCCAGGCCAACCATCTGCATTGGAGTAACATGTGGAACACATTCCAGTGAGCTTGGAACATAGCTTGTTCCTCAAATGAATGAAGGTTCAAGAGATTAAATTTTAGAGCAGGATGAAACTCCACCCCATTGGCATCTGAATGTTCGATTTTTACTGAACGAATATGTACCTCAACATTGGATAAGTCTCACAGGGAATGGAGACTTAGTACTTCACTTCTGGCCACTGGTGCCTCTTGATCTCACACCCTGAAATTTTTTCTTGTTGCGGTTTGTGAAAGATGGAGCATACATACTATCTATTCCCACAGATTTGAAAGACCTCAGAAAACATATCACAGCTGTGGTGATCTCTAAGACAGTCATCATCTAGTGTTGGATAAATTCGGCTACCTTCTGCATCAGGGGTTCCCAGACACTGGTACACGTACCACTGACGGTGCACAAGGACATTTCAGGTGATAAGCATACAAGTAAACAAAACATGGAACTGATATAAGTAAATTTTTCTCATACTTTATTCTTAAAGTAAAATGATAGTGAGAAATTTTTAAACTAAAATGATAGTGAGAAAACTGATTGATAAAGAGTAGAATATATATAATGTTAAAGAAAATGGATTTGCTGCAAAATGTTTTTTTCTGGATTTATGCAGGACACAGGAAGATCTGAATGTACCCTCCTCACCCCCTCCCTTCACCAGCCATCACTTCCTTGGACGGGAATGATTAATCTTCTTTTGATGTTGGCAATATTTTGATAAAGTCTTGTTGCTTATCCAAAAATTTTTGTGCCACTTTGCAACTGCTGCAAGTGTAATGTGGTGTACCAATTTTTTGTTGTTATCGTCGCTTTGTTGGGTGTTACATTACAGTGACAAAGATGGCAAAAATTATTGCTCTGATATCATTCCTCACTCCTGCAACAGTCACTGCTCAGCATTTTGCAGACCCCCCCCCCCCCCCTCCACCACCTCAGGATTCATTAGAAGGTGAACAAGCTATAGTCTGGAAATCCCTGGTCTAGATGTTACTGGTGCAACCAGAGGAGCCCACATTGATTATCCAAAAACTTTCATGTATGTGCAGCCAAATGAAAACACAACATATAGTTCAGGAAATATAGGCAAGTTCAGCTGAGCACATCATTAACTTACATTTGTCCCTGGAGCTTTGCCATGTGAGTTAGTCAAAACCACATGAGAAAAAATAAAACAATCAAGGTAAACTATGAAAATATGATGACCAGGGCTATTTTAATATTCATGGTAACTTACATCTGAGAAGTGACTGAATAGTAGTTAATAAGCACCTTACCTTCTGCTACTGGCTAAAATATTGGTAAAAGAATTACATGAGCTATTTCAATCTAGTTTTAAAAGCCGGATAGCTTTTAGACTATGTGTAGAACGAGGTAGAAATATAACTGAGTCGGCTTTTTCTCTGGATGACAAACGGATGAATGTGGCATGAAAATTTCAAAGCTATTCCAGTCAGTGTAAGCAAATTTACTTCATTATTATTCAGTTTATGTAGAGAACTAATCATTTAATGTATTCTTATGAAGCTACAATATTTTTGGACAAATATAAATTCCACTAATCTTATGTGTTATAACCTGCACTTTGCTATAAATTTTGCTATGATCTTTCCTCTCCCTAAATAGACTGTATGTCCTTGTCCTTTCACTTTCTGTACTAACCAGTGTATTGGTTTGAATACCACATGTAACATAAACAATGAATAATCAATAAACAGGTATAATCTGTCACTGACCTGTGGTAAAATTGTGAGATCGGATCGCACAATGTATGGTTGTTCTCTGTAATTCAGCGTCATTGATTTATCAAGTCGACCATGCAGGTTGTCAGGGTCAACAGGAACTGGTGTTTCCCATGACACTGATACCGATGAGTCCAGTGAGTCTTCAGTAAGAAATGGTCTGAAAAAAAAAAAAAAATCGTTTCACAAAAACTGAGATATAAATTAAGGTAATTTAAGAACCTTTAGATTGAAGGCTTTCATGGAGTATATCAAATATCACAAAACTTTTTGGATACTTGCAATGTCATTTCTTCAACTATCTTCTACTAATGTTTTGACAGTGATGCTGCTGAATGAGCTCAGTAACCTCGCGTTATTTTTTTCTGTTCCACATTTGGTAAGCCAATTAAAATCTGAGACTTGTAGGTATGTGTGTGTGTGTGGGGGGGGGGGGGGGGAAAGGGGGGGCGGAGGGGGGGGGCTGGGCTGGCACCACATTGTTCCATTTAATAATTATTATGTGACATGTCAATAATATACAGATATTCTTCATATGGTTCAGATTCACTGATGACATCTTCATGGTCTGGACCAAGAATGAGGACACCCAGAGGACCTCCATACCTTCACCTTCATTCGCTTCATCTTGTGCTCCCCAGCCCAACAAGCCGCTTTCCTAAATGTCAACCTCCAGCTCAAGGATTGCTACATCGGTACCTCCATCCACATTATGCCTACAATCGACCAACAATATCTCCTCTTTGATATGTGCCACATATTCCAAAGTAAGAAGCACTTTCCATACAGCATAGCCACCATTTGTTGTCACAACTGTAGTGATGATCAGTCCCTCTCCAATATGCCAGTGGTGTCACTAAGGCCTTCACAAACCAATACTACCCTCCCGACAATGGTATTCTGCTGTCCATCCAACTTATGCAATATCATTCCAGTAAGACCAGTACCACACATCCTCCCACTATCACCTACTCCAGTCCCATCACAGGCATCTCCTAGCCCATGTAAGGCATGGCTGCCTGTGAAAGCACCTATGAGATCTATTAACTTAGCTCCAAACCACTGAGTGGCATTTTATTGGGCATGGCCAATAACAAGTTGTCTGTCCATTTGCATGGCCACTGCCAAACTCTGGCCAAGAGACAGATGGACCATCCAGTTGCTGAGCATGCCACTCAACACGATGTGCTTGATTTCAATGACTACTTCACAGCCTATGTCATCTGAATTCCTCCCAACAACACTGGCTTTTCTGAACTGTTTGTGTAATAACTCATGATGCAACACATCTTTAGTTCCTGTAAACCCCTGGCCTCAATGTTCACTAGTCTCTGTCCACTACCTGCCTCTATCCCATTCCCTGCTCCCACTCCAAACACACAGTCCTTCATCCTTGCAGCACTCCTGCATAGCTCTTTCCCTTTCTCTAGTTCTCTCCTCACCATTTTTCCATTTTTGCAACCCCCCCCCCCCCCCCCAAAAAAAAACCCTCTCCTGAGGTGCTGCACCTGCTAGCCCACTATCCTATGGAGAGTAGACCCTCCAAACCTAACACCTCAGTAGAGTGTTTAGATTTTGCAGCATGCAGTTGCAGCTCTAGTGGTTATAAAGCTAAGCACTGACAAAGTTATTTGTGCACTGTTACACAGTTATTAAATTTAATAGAATTCAGCAGTGTTTCGTGCTGTTTGTGGCAAAATAACGATTTAATAACTTTTGGAAATGTTTGCTCGCTATGTTTTTTAGAGTTTTCTGTGCATGGAAGTTGTTTAGTAAATTTCATGCTTTAGTTTTCAGTTGACGTTTCTTATTGTTTCTATTGAAATATTTCAGTAAAATTTTCAGTCAGTGTTTTAACTTCAATGAGTGTTGAATTTTTGGTTTTAGCTAATAATTTTTTGTTGAAGTTTTGTTGGTATAGTTATTAGCTGTGGTGTAATATTATTAATACAGGTAGTTGCTTTCTTAGTAGACAGAGAATTTTGAGAGCACTATTGTTAGTTCTATAAATAGTTCTACTGGTATAACTGAACTTAGGTAACATAGACATATAGTTTTTTCCAGTGGCTGTAAGATTTTACCATGAGTGAGAAGTGTGGGCTTCTGTAAAGAATTCATGTTAGTATTTTGCAGCTCTGACTTATTAAACTGATAGTTCAGTAATTTTCACATCTGTCAACACCTGCTTTCTTTTGTATTGGAATTATTATATTCTTCTTGAAGTCTGAGGGTATTTCACCTGTCTCATACATCTTGCTCACCAGATGGTTGAGTTTTGTCATGGATGGCTCTTCCGAGGCTATCACTACTTTTAATGAAATGATGTCTACTCCCAGGGCCTTGTTTTGACTTAGGTCTTTCAGTGCTCTGTCAAATTATTCATGCAGTATCATCTACATCCTGTTCAATTTCTATAATATTGCTCTCAAGTACATCGCCCTTGTATAGACCCTCTATATACTCTCTCCAACTTTCTGCTTTCCCTTCTTTGCTTAGGATTGGTTTTCCATCTAAGCTCTTGATATTCATACAGGTGGTTCTCTTTTCTCCAAAGGTCTCTTTAATTTTCCTGTAGGCAGTATCTACCATATCCCTAGTGATATATGCCTCTACATCCTTGCATTTGTCCTCTAACCATCCCTGCTTAGCCATTTTGGACTTCCTGTTGATCTCATTTTTGAGATGTTTGTATTCCTTTTTATCTGCTTCATTTACTGCATTTTTATATTTTCTCCTTTCATCAATTAAATTCAATATCTCTTCCGTTACCCAAGGATTTCTACTAGCCCTACACACTTGATCCTCTGCTACCTTCACTATTTCATCTCCCAAAGCTACTCATTCTTCATCTACAGTATTTCTTTCCCCTGTTCTTGTCAATCGTTCCCTAATGCTCTCCCTGAAACTCTCTAGAACCTCTGGTTCTTCCAGTTTATCCAGGTCCCACCTCCTTAAATTCTCACCTTTTTGCAGTTTCTTCAGTTTTAATCTACAATTCATAACCAATAAATTGTGGTCAGTGTCCACATTTGTCCCTGGAAATGCCTTACAATGTAAAACCTGGTTCCTAAATGTCTGTCTTACCATTATATAATCTATCTGAAACCTTCCAGTGTCTCCAGGCCTCTTCCACATATACAACCTTCTTTCATGATTCTTAAATCAAGTGTTAGCAATGATTAGGTTATGCTCTGTGCTAAATTCTACCAGGCAGCTTCCTCTTTCATTCTTTGCCCCCAAGTCCATATTCACGTACTACTTTTCTTTCTCATCCTTTTCCTACTATCCTACTATTGAATTCCAGTCCCCTGTGACTATTAAATTTTCGTCTCCCTTACCTATCTGAATAATTTCTTTTATTGCATCATACATTTCTTCAATCTATTAATTATCTGCGGAGCTAGTTGGCATATAAACTTGTACTACTGTGGTAGGCATGGGCTTCGTGTATATCATGGCTACAATAATGCGTTCACTATGCAGTTATAATAGTCGAGGAGCATTAAATCGAACAGTGGTTTGGAGGGAAGTGAGACTGGGTTGTAGCCTATCCCCAATGTTACTCAATCTATACACTGACCAAGCAGTAAAGGAACTAAAAGAAAAATTTGGAGTAGGAATTAAAATCCATGGAGAAGAAATAAAAACTTTGAGGTTTTCCAGTGACGTTGTAATTCTGTCAGAGACAGCAAAGGAACTGGAAGAGCAGTTGGCAGTTGAACAGAATGGACAGTGTCTTGAAAGGAGGCTATAAGATGAACATCAACAAAAGCAAAATGAGGATAATGCAACTCCTCCCAGGCATTACATTTTTCTATGTTGTTACTGTAAACCTTAAATCCAGGTGCTCGAATTGAAGGACAATATACGCTGAAGAGCCAAAGAAACTGGTACACCTACCTACTATCGTGTAGGACCCCCGCAAGCATGCAAAAGTGCCGCAACACGATTTGACATGGACTCGACTAATTTCTGAAGTAGTGCTGGAGGGAACTCACACCATGAATCCTAACGGACTGTCCATAAATCAGTAAGAGTACGAGGGGTTGGAGATCTCTTCTGAACAGCACGCTACAAGGCATCCCAGATATGCTCAATAATGTTCATGTATGGTGAGTTTGGTGGACAGCAGAGGTGTTTAAACTCATAAGAGTGTTCCTGGAGCCACTTTGTAGCAGTTCTGGACGTGTGGAGTGTTGCATTGTCCTGCTGGAATTGCCCAAGTCAGTAGGAATGCTAAATGGTCATGAATGGCTGCAGGTGATCAGACAGGTGATATTGAGGGAATTGAATTAGGAAATGAGACACTTAAAGTCGTTGTTGTTGTTGTTGTGGTGGTCTTCAGTCCTGAGACTGGTTTCATGCAGCTCTCCATGCTACTCTATCCTGTGCAAGCTCCTTCATCTCCCAGTACCTACTGCAACCAACATCCTTCTCAATCTGCTTAGTGTATTCATCTCTTGGTCTCCCTCTACGATTTTTACCCTCGACGCTGCCTCCAATGCTAAATTTGTGATTCCTGGTTGCCTCAGAACATGTCCTACCAACCGATCCCTTCTTCTAGTCAAGTTGTGCCACAAACTTCTCTTCTCTCCAATCCTGTTCAATACCTCCTCATTAGTTACATCATCTACCCACCTGATCTTCAACATTCTTCTGTAGCACCACATTTCGAAAGCTTCTATTCTCTTCTTGTCCAAACTATTCATCGTCCATGTTTCACTTCGATACATGGCTACACTCCATACAAATACTTTCAGAAACGACTTCCTGACACTTAAATCTATACTCGATGTTAACACATTTCTCTTCTTCAGAAACGCTTTCCTTGCCATTGCCAGTCTACATTTTATATCCTCTCTATTTCAACCATCATCAGTTATTTTGCTCACATCATCAGTTATTTTGCTCACACTTAAAGTAGTCGATGAGTTTTGCTATTTGGGGAGCAAAATAACTGATGATGGTCGAAGTACGGAGGATGTAAAATGTAGACTGGCAGTGGCAAGGAAAGCGTTTCTGAAGAAGAGAAATTTGTTATCATCAAGTATAGATTTAAGTGTCAGGAAGTCTTTTCTCAAAGTATTTGTATGGAGTGTAGCCATGTATGGATATCAAATGTGGACAATAAATAGTTTAGACAAGAAGAGAATAGAACCTTTCAAAATGTGGTGCTACAGAAGAATGCTGAGGATTAGATGGGTAGACCACGTAACTAATGAGGAGGTACTGAACAGAACTGGGGAGAAGAGGAATTTAGGGCCCAACTTGTCTAGAAGAAGGGATCAGTTGGTAGGACATGTTCATCAAGAGATCACCAATTTAGCGTTGGAGAGCAGCGTGGAGGGTAAAAATCATAGAGGGAGACCAAGAGATGAATACACTAAACAGATTCAGAAGGATGTAGGGTGCAGTAGTTACATGGAAATGAAGAAGCTTGCAAAGGATAGAGTAGCATGGAGAGCTGCATCAAACCAGTCTCTAGACTGAAGACCACAACAACAACATGCTGTTCATAGTATCTTATCCGCATTGCTATTTTTTATTCATTATTAAACCAACTCCTGCATTACCCCTATTTGATTTTGTATTAATAACCCTGTATTCACCTGACCAGAAGTCTTGTTCCTCCTACCACCGAACTTCACTAATTCCCACTATATCTAACTGTAACCTATCCATTTCCCTTTTTAAATTTTCTAATCTACCTGTCCAATAAAGGGCTCTGACATTCCATGCTCTGATCTGCAGAATGCCAATTTTCTTTCTTCTGATAATGATGTTCTCCTGAATAGTCCGAATGGGGGACTATTTTACTCTCAGAATATTTTGCCCAAGAGGATGCCATCATCATTTAACCATACTGTACAGCTGTGGTTTATTCTTTGCTTTCAGCTGTTCACAGTTACCAGCACAGCGAGGCTGTTTTGGTTGATGTTACAAGGCCACATGAGTCAATCATCCAGACTGTTACCCCTGCAGCAACTGAAAAGGCTGCTGCCCCTCCCTCTTCAGAAACGACACGTTTGTCTGACCTCTGAACAAATACCCCTCCTTTGTGGTTGCACCTACGGTATGGCTATCTATTTCGCTGAGGCGTGCAAGCCTCCCCACCAATGGCAAGGTCCATGGTCCATGGGGGTAGGAAGCTCAAATGCATAGCAGCCTATTTGTTCTGTTGATCTGCGACTCAACGTCTGCTTTATAGGGTATGAGTAGTAATCTATTCTTTTCTTGATGTAGTCAAATGACTTAATCCAATTGTAATTAATGTTAAAAATAGAAAAGAAACGCAAAAAAATCACTGTCAATGTGTATATTGAGAAGAGTGTTCCTACTGTCAGTTTATTTTTCCTCATTTTATACACGTGTTGCTCATTTTTAACTTTCGTCTGTGCTTTTATCAACTTTTGAAAAATTTGGAAACTATCTTTTTCTGCTTTGATGTAAAAAAGTTCTAAAGTGTTCCAATGATAATTGTTTTCCTGTTTTCCTTGTTTTATGAATGTGTTTGTTGTTCTTTCCACTATGTCTACATTTTATTTATTCTGCAAGCAAGGGCACACTCTCAACTGTGTTGGCGATCTTTATACAATATAATTCTGTGATTTGTGAAACATACACACATCATTTGTTACAAATGGATTACTGCTTCAGAACAGGATAGTGTAGTGTTTCGAGAATTTCCACATAAATTCGAGAACCACTCAGCCTTCAACCATCTCGAACACATGATATTTTAAATAGAAGTGTGAGAGAGCCTATTTACTGCACATCACCTGTCTGTGTGTGCAGGTTTGTAGTTTATCGTGAGACAACTATAGACGTGGCAGTCGAACGGTACCGACTAGTGTTTGCCGGTCACGGCATGGAAGCCATATTGAAAGAACAAGGAGTGTTTATGTATTCTGTGCTGTTTTATAGCTTTGACAATTGTAGTGGAAAAAAAGAACAGTTGAGATATTGTTAATTAATGCTTGTTTTGGACTTAGGAAGGGTAATACATGTATTCAGATTCATATTCAAAAAGGACATGGTTATCAAGCTAACCTTACCTTATGTCTAAATGAACTTTGTTTCTAACCTTTAGAGATGTGAAGAGACTTACTTGATAGTGTTTGTTTATGTGGAGAATGAGTTTTGTAAAAGTTTGATGTTCAAATATACACTCCTGGAAATGGAAAAAAGAACACATTGACACCGGTGTGTCAGACCCACCATACTTGCTCCGGACACTGCGAGAGGGCTGTACAAGCAATGATCACACGCACGGCACAGCGGACACACCAGGAACCGCGGTGTTGGCCGTCGAATGGCGCTAGCTGCGCAGCATTTGTGCACCGCCGCCGTCAGTGTCAGCCAGTTTGCCGTGGCATACAGAGCTCCATCGCAGTCTTTAACACTGGTAGCATGCCGCGACAGCGTGGACGTGAACCGTATGTGCAGTTGACGGACTTTGAGCGAGGGCGTATAGTGGGCATGCGGGAGGCCGGGTGGACGTACCGCCGAATTGCTCAACACGTGGGGCGTGAGGTCTCCACAGTACATCGATGTTGTCGCCAGTGGTCGGCGGAAGGTGCACGTGCCCGTCGACCTGGGACCGGACCGCAGCGACACACGGATGCACGCCAAGACCGTAGGATCCTACGCAGTGCCGTAGGGGACCGCACCGCCACTTCCCAGCAAATTAGGGACACTGTTGCTCCTGGGGTATCGGCGAGGACCATTCGCAACCGTCTCCATGAAGCTGGGCTACGGTCCCGCACACCGTTAGGCCGTCTTCCGCTCACGCCCCAACATCGTGCAGCCCGCCTCCAGTGGTGTCGCGACAGGCGTGAATGGAGGGACGAATGGAGACGTGTCGTCTTCAGCGATGAGAGTCGCTTCTGCCTTGGTGCCAATGATGGTCGTATGCGTCTTTGGCGCCGTGCAGGTGAGCGCCACAATCAGGACTGCATACGACCGAGGCACACAGGGCCAACACCCGACATCATGGTGTGGGGAGCGATCTCCTACACTGGCCGTACACCACTGGTGATCGTCGAGGGGACACTGAATAGTGCACGGTACATCCAAACCGTCATCGAACCCATTGTTCTACCATTCCTAGACCGGCAAGGGAACTTGCTGTTCCAACAGGACAACGCACGTCCGCATGTATCCCGTGCCACCCAACGTGCTCTAGAAGGTGTAAGTCAACTACCCTGGCCAGCAAGATCTCCGGATCTGTCCCCCATTGAGCATGTTTGGGACTGAATGAAGCGTCGTCTCACGTGGTCTGCACGTCCAGCACGAACGCTGGTCCAACTGAGGCGCCAGGTGGAAATGGCATGGCAAGCCGTTCCACAGGACTACATCCAGCATCTCTACGATCGTCTCCATGGGAGAATAGCAGCCTGCATTGCTGCGAAAGGTGGATATACACTGTACTAGTGCCGACATTGTGCATGCTCTGTTGCCTGTGTCTATGTGCCTGTGGTTCTGTCAGTGTGGTCATGTGATGTATCTGACCCCAGGAATGTGTCAATAAAGTTTCCCCTTCCTGGGACAATGAATTCACGGTGTTCTTATTTCAATTTCCAGGAGTGTACATTGTGAAGTTAAGCAAAAGAAACTGTGTACATCTGCTTATTTTTATAAGTAGAAAGAGTCTTGAGAAATTCCTGTTCCTACTAGATATACTTCAGAGAAAAAGAGAAAAGGAGGTTGGATCAACTGAAATATTTCTTGTATTTTGACTTGGCAAGACATAAAAAAAATTAAAAGATGGCAACATCAACACCTGGTACAAAGGATTATCACTAGTATTTGATTACATGAAATGAAATATTACAAAGTATTACTTACAGAAAATGAGCAAGAGCATGGTTGTTCCAGTCGTCAAAATCAAAGATCCGTTCTCGAATCTCAGTAGCATTTGTTGTTCCCCACCAGTTCTCTGCCACATCCACTTCACTTTCCAGATGAGCAGTTTGTACTCCAGCAACCAGCTCAAAGTCCACTGTGTTGTCCCCAAGTAAATTCCGTCTCACTTGTACCTTCTGCACCCCACGGAATCCAATAGCAAACGATGGGTTGCTATCAGTGTTCTGTAAAAAAATAATGAAATTCTTTCTATCACTGAAATTCTAACAAATGTCTAGATTCATACTGTCCTTTGACCCTTTAATATTAATATTCATATCTCACAATTATAACACAATGGAAAGTATTGCTTAATTCTTAAATTTCCAGCATTTTGGTAGACATCCTATTATATGTCCACAGAATACCATTTCACGCAGACACAGGCTTTACGAATAAATCATAAAGCTTATTTTATTGATGTTTTTGAAGTACATTCATTTTTTAGATATTTATTTTCAACCCTTTTCTATAATTTGTATTCACATGGTGTGAAATGTGCACCTAATTTTAGTTCTGTGTGACTCCGTTAGACCACCATATGTGAAGAGCTGATAATGCTGTTAACAGTATTGAATTTATTGTGAAGATGCTCCTTTGCTTTGTTATTTTGTTCTCCCCCAATTACGGTGAGATTTTTGGGTTCTGCTGACGATGGAACAATGACAACAAAAATTATCTGGATGAGTACAGGAAACAAAATGGGATTGTGGGTCACTAAAGCTGAATCTTCTGAAATAACATTCAATATAAACATGCAAATACTGACAAATATTGTGGTAACTCAAGTCCAATATACATGCATAGTCTGATAATAATCACTGCAAGAAATTAATATGTGGTACTATCTCACAGTTGAAGACAACAGATGATCTAAAAATTTTTCATTTAATTCCAAGACTCAAAATCAGATCTTATGTTTGTTAATCAAACCCCAGATCCCTATTTACTCTTCGCCATTATAAATGGTTGTGAGTTTCAATATTAACATCCCCTTCTTCATTAATCTTTCTGACTACATATTCAACCTCTATTCTTTTAGTTACTGCTGATGTTAACAATGCATATTTTTTAATAGCTATGTAATGTACATGTTACTTAATAGATGGATAACTGCCAAACAGATAATGAAGATTTGGACACCTATCATAATATACACCTCTCATGAAACTTGATGTGTAAGTGAAAACCTCCAAGTTGTGCCATGATACAGATTTCGTATCCAGTAGTAAGTCTCTCACTAGCTGGCTGTGCGAGCCAGTTCTCAGGATCAGAGGGAGGCGTGATCATGTTCAAATGAATCTCTGTGTTGCAATCAAAGAAACAGCTCAAAACATTTTAATGTCAAGAGCTGTAAGTACCAGCATTTCCATTTAAAGAAATCAGTCAAAATGTCATAAATTATGAGCATGAGAAATAGAGCCTACGGTTACCGTAAGTCCTGAGAAGGGATGTAGGTGAGAAGCGGAAAGAAAATTAAGCTGCTTGAATAGTTTGTTAACTTAATATCAGGAAGAGAAAGGAAAAATGGATGATGAAGGAAAAAAAATAGTTAAAGCAGAACAAGAAAAAAATAAATTGAGTAACAACTAACAGACTGTACTATTGTGTGCTGTAACATAGTCCAGTCCAACAACAAAGAGAAAAGAAAATCACAATTTTTAAAGTGGTACACTTCAGTCTTTCCGAGGAGATTCATTAAATATATGGCTCTCAGAACTGCTGCAAGATTACACACTGTAAATTCCATCAATACTTAATTGAGCTATCTGTTCGAGTGGTGACTGATGGTATGCAGAAACTACCAGGGTTCACACCAGGGTTGTCTCATTATGAAGGCTATATGCAGAAGTTGGGCAGAGATAAAGATGCCGCTACACGATAGTGGTAGTAATATTTTGAGAGATCTCTACTGGAGCTGAACTCAGGTTTCAGCACATGTAGAAGATCACTTGTACTTCCACCTGGCACCAAACCAAATTTGGCTGCTGTGTGAATTCTGTACAATCCTATGTCGGGAACACCATTACAAATTTCTGTCATGCATCTGGTAGCAATGCCTGGGTCCATACATAACTAGTTAGAAAAAATGCCATTGTTGTTTAGGAAAATCTAATAAAAAAAATATATTAGAGAGTGTAATTTACAAAGTCTGGAAGCTGGAACTGCCTTTCCAAAATGAATTAATTTAATAATAAAATTGTTTCACTCTTTATAATCAGAAAGTTTACACACTTTAGTACATTTTTTTGCCCAAATTTCAGTTTCTTGGACACAGTTTTCATGTATTAGGTGCATGTACTTAAGCCGCAAAAACAAGTTTTATTGCAATTACAGCAGCAAGACACAGCAATATACACATAACAAAAAAAAATTGCATCACCTTGGTTCCGAGAGTTCCAGAGCCCCCAAATTGGAATAGAGATCAACATAAACATCATTTCCACCCTTTTTATTGCTCATGAAGACCACACATTGCATGTTGTACCACCATACAGCAAGATCTTCAGAGGTAGTGGTCCAGATTGCTGTACACACCGATACCTCTATACCAAATAGCACATCCTCTTGCATTGATAAATGCCTGTTTTCGTCGTGGTATACCATACACAAATTCATCAAGGCACTGTTGGACCAGATTGTCCCACTCCTCAACGGCAATTAGGCCTAGATCCCTCAGAGTAGTTGGTTGGTCACGTCATCCATAAACAGCCCTTTTCAATTTATCCCAGGCTTGTTCGATAGGGTTCCTGTCTTGAGAACATGCTGGCCACTCAAGTCGAGCAATGTCATTATCCTGAAGAAAGTAATTCACAAGATGTGCAAGATGGGGATGCAAATTGTCGTCCATGAAGATGAATGCCTCGCTAATATGCTGCCAATATAGTTGCACTGTCGGTCAGAGGATGGCATTCACGTATCGTACAGCCGTTGTGGCACCTTCCATGACTACCAATGGCGTAAGTCGGCCCCACATAATGCCACCCCAAAACAGCAGGGAACCTCCATCTTGCTGCACTTACTGTACAGTGTGTCTAAGGCATTCAGCCTGACTGTGTTGCCTCCAAACACGTCTCCGATGATTGTTTGGTTGAAGGCATATGTGACACTCATCAGTAAAGAGAACGTGATGCCAATCCTGAGCGGTCCATTCGGCATGTTGTTGGGCCCATCTGTACCGTGCTGCATGGTGTTGTGGTTGCAAAGGTGGACCTCGCCATGGACATCGGGAGTGAAGTTGCGCATCATCCAGCATATTGTGCACAGTTTGAGTCATAACATGACATCCTGTGGCTGCATGAAAAGCATTATTCAACATGGTGGCGTTGCTGTCAGGGTTCCTCCGAGCCACAATCCATAGGTAGCAGTCATCCACTGCAGTAGTAGCCCTTGGGCGGCCTGAGCGAGGTGTGTCATTGACAGTTCCTGTCTCTCTGTATCTTCTGCATGTCCAACCAACATCACTTTGGTTCACTCTGAGGTGCCCGGACACTTCACTTGTTGTGAGCCCTTTCGGGCACAAAGTAACAATCCAGACATGATTGATCCCTGGTACTGACCGTATAGGCATGGTTGAACTACAGACGACATGACCCATGTACCTCCTTCCTGGTGGATGACTGGAACTGATCGGCTGTCGGACCCCCTCCATCTAATAGACACTGCTCATGCATGGTAGTTTACATCTTTGGGCGGGTTTAGTGACATCTTTGAACAAAGGGACTACTGTGTCTATGATACAATATCTACAGTGAACGGCTATCCTCAGATGTGTGTGTGTGTGTGTGTGTGTGTGATGATTGAAAGTTGCAATTCTCTGCGACAGGCAGAACAGCCACCAGAGTGCATTAGTGTTGTTCATGTTCAGTTCTGTTACCAGACCTGGTATGGTATATAGCGGGAGTGAAGAGTGTCAGATGTCGAGTGATCACCGCATAGGACACAGAGATGCCACTTGTTTACTTGTGTGAGACAGAGTTATCAGCAAGTGACACAAGTTTGAAAGAAGTCTCATTGTGAGTCTCCACTTGGCTAACTATTCAAATAATGCAATATCCAGATTTGTGGGACATTCTGTTGTGACAGCACCTTGAAGTTGGATTGCATGGGGATGTGAGGGCAGGCTTACTTGTCACCAAGGTTCTGGTCAACCGTGTCTGACCACCACAAAGGAGAATCGCCATATTGCACACCAAGCACACTGTAACCCCTTCACAGCCAAACTTCCCATATGAGGACAAGTACTGGACTGCCTGCAATATTCATGTCATCCCACACCAATGGTCAGAGACTACTAGAGGCTGGACCTGGGAACTGCAGTCCCATGAGCAGGCTGCTTTTAACACTACTACACAAACAGCTATGTTCAGAGTGGTGCCATGACCAGGAAGCATGGATTGCTGATGAATGGCATCGCACTGTGTTCAGCGATGAAGTGTGTTTGTGCCCTACCTCAGATGGCAATTGTCAGTAAATATGGCAGTGTCCTGGGGAGAGGCCCCATTCTTCTGTCTGGAGAGATACAGCTGTGTTACTCCGGGTGTCATTGTGTGGGGAGCCATTGGGTATGGCTTCAAGTCACAGCTGGTATCATTGAGGGAAATCTGACAGCACAATGAAGGTCAAGGACATCCTGTGTCCTCATGACAGTATCATGGTGCCATTTTTCAACATGACAATGCTCATCTGCATATGGCAAATACCTCTATGAAGTGTCTGCATGGTGCTGAGGTAGTCCTGTGGACAACTGGATTCCCAGGAGTCTTGAGAGTGCTGCTGGATCAAATAATGAGATTGGAGCAGAGCATCATAGTGCTGCAAGAAGTAAGGTGGACTGGAAGCGAAGACATAGAAAAGAGAGAAGTTAACATATTTTACAGTTACAGTGGGAGGAAGCACGAGTTTGGCACAGGTTTCATGGTACATCACCAACAAAAAAATTTAGTAATCAGGTTTAGACCTAGTAGTCCAGGCCCAGCCAAATAGCACTCTGGAAGTGAAAGTTTTCCAGCCGCACTCCTGCCTAGTGCTCTGAGAGTAGTGGTGAGTTTGTACTAAGGGGTGAGGAGCAGATACAGTTGGACATCACAAGAACAACACAGTCGGCTGGTTACAGTTCACTAACAAGACCAATTATGTTAAATTATATTTGAGATCTACATTAAGAATACCACTGTGGAGAGACCACATCATTCAACACTGAATGGTAGTTTCAAGGCTTAATATGTCCTTCCACTGTTATGAGTGGAAAAACTTTCATTAGAACATCATTAAAACACCAGCCACACAGATGATATAATGCACTTGCCTTTTGATGAATGATAGTGATTGCTGGCTGAACTTAAGGTGGCCATTATGGAACAAACTGAGTTTAGGAAATATAGAACAGTGGCATAATATTTTATGTTACAAATCACAAATTATTTAATTTCATTATGTCTTTTAATGCAAGGGGAATATCATTTGGTAACAGATATCATGGACAAGATTGATGCTATTAAATAAAAATCAGCTTCAAGTTCGTGACATGGAACATTTATGGAACACGAGGCAGTCATTTATGGACAAGACATGACTGACTGTATTTCAATAACTGAAACATTTAATCATTGGTTCTCAAGAGCTTCTACGATGAAGAACGATTCTGATTTACTTGTCAGACCATTCTCGCTTTTGGTTGCTGAAGTACCTCCATATTATCTCCAGCTTTAGCTGGTAGACATACAGTGTAGCACTTGGCTCAATGATCATTTTGTCCAATCTATATATTTACAAGGCTTTTATAAAATATTACCCCAAGAGTAATATTCTTGACTGCACAGACAAGCCACTATAGTCATTTCATGTTTTGTTCAACGTATGTGTTCAAATAGGTATTTTCTGTTAAGAAACTGACAAGATCTTGCCAATCTTCATATCTGGAAGATTTTAATCTGCATAAGTCCACATGTTTCACTGTATAACACACCATAGTTCTACTAATGTACTTATTGCATTAAGAAGTAAAGTTGCTGATTTAGTAGAAAAATAAAATGTTGAAGATAAACTGTAGAGATAAAATGCTGCTTACAAAATATGCTGCAATATTTGCCCCTTAAAAGTAGTTCGATTACATTGCAAATACATCTTCCTAAGTTTCCTGCATCTGCAACCTTCAGCATATAGCTGACACACACACACATGTGCATGGAATAGTAAGTGGTTGAAGAAGCTGGAATGCTGAGCAGACCCTGCTGCACTTGCAGAGTGCGAGCGCACTCTGGGAGTGCAAATCTTGGCCAGCTCTGTATTATTCCAAAATTATCAACACTCAGGATAAAGGAAAAATTCTTTAATTATTCTATAATTAATGCCCATGCATCAATGGAAGAATCTGAGGAACGAGAAAATAAGTAATCTATGAACTTTCGGAAAGAACATACCATGGTTGACCAGAACATAAGATTAAAATAATAGCTGGTGACCCAAATGCTAGAATGGGGAAAGAACAGTTCTTTAGATCAACAATTGGATTTCACAGTAAATCATGAGCAATGATTATGGAATATGACTTATATTATTTGCAACACCTAGAAATATGGTGGTGGGTTCAACACTGTTCCCAAATAAAGACATACACAGAGAAACATGGACGTCACCAGTCGGAAACTTAAAAAATGAAATTGACAATATTTTGAGAAGGACAGACTGCTGCTCACCATACAGGGGAGATTCTGAGTCGCACACAGGCACAGCAAAAATACTATTGAACTTTCAGCCAGAAGGCTTACTTCTTATATAGACTATCTCTCTCTCTCTCTCTCTCTCTCTCTCTCTCTCTCTCTCTCACACACACACACACACAAACAGGTCACACACATGACCCGTCAGGGACGGGGGTGGTAAGGGGTGTGGAGGGGGGGAGAGCAAGCTGTAGATGCAAGGCACAAATCAGAATTACTGGATGTCTGGAGCCTTAGAGATACAGATATCAATCACTTTCTCATCTAGGCATAAGTGAGGGCTAGGATCTCCAACAAAGTGCAAGAAACACAACCCAGTAGTCCTAAATATGATATAGCAGCTTTAGAATCAGTTGAAATTACAGAACAGTATGAGCAGAGGATAACACAGTGACATCAGGGAATGAAACAAAGTTAAGTAAGGCACATGAGATCTCCATGGTTTGACCCCGAGTGCAAAATTGAAATGGAAGAAGAGAATAAAGCATATAAAAGGAGACATCAATTACAGTGTACAAGAAGGATGGTATAAGATTATATCAAAAAACAGTGGATTGAGAAGAGGACCCACCCAAGAAGCAAGATACAGTGGATGAAAGAAAACATTGAGGAATGGAACTTTTGAGGAATAAGGATAAGGTAAGGAAATATTACAGACAAGTAAATACTGCACAGAAACACTTTGGTGGTGAACAAATCTGATAAAAGATGAAACAGGAAAAATTGCAAGTGAGGAGAATGAGATATGTGAAAGATGGTGCCAACACTTTGACAAATTCCTCAATCCCACAATAATCACATCAAGACATCTAACAGACGTACATGGAGAAAATTACTCTGGTAGCATAGATCCACCAAATTATAGTATGAAGGTCCTGATAGAATGTAAACATTTCAGGAGTAGAGGAGACCACTCACTGAAAAATAGAAGCACTGAGTTGACATTTTATATGTATACAATCTGAAAAATGAAAGCAATGTATCTCCCATTAGCACCACCTGTCTGCTAGCACTTGTATTTCTGTAAGCTTTGGAGCCTGTTGTCAGCAGACACCCTCCTTAGGCATAGGTTTCAGTGAAACCGCCACTGACTTGTACAAGTTCTAAATTTTGATTAGTGAGTATGCAATTTTTTTTTAACTTTTTGTCACCTGCTAATGTATAACTAATAACTCTTCCTTTACTTTTGATGGCAGCAACTGAAATATTGTTAGAGTTAAAGATATATATTAACTCTGTAAGTGGACATGATAGACATATCTGTTCACAGTCCAATTTTTCTCAGTGGATTTGACGGATATATTTGTCAGCAGCATTCCATGGCTTGTAGCTAATGGGAATGATGAATTTCAGGCCAACAGGTGTTACAGTGCTATTAGTTAGTGCTTCCTCCAATAGTTGGTATCCCTCATCAGCCAAAATAATGTATTCTTGGAGAGTTATAACATCTGTCTCATGAGTGCATTTTTTGCGTCAATTGACAGTAAAAAATCGTCATTTTCGTGCTGTTAGCTTTGAGTTTACAAGTTGGTTACCTTTTGTAATGGTAAAAAGAAGCCATCTGTTGGTATCATAAATAGAACAGCTGCCTTTAGCTAGTAATAGTAACTATTAACGGCTCTGATACTTGGCAAAACACAGATGATGAAAAAAATTACAGTGATATGCAGTGCTTTTTTTTCTAAAAAAATGTTTGAGGGTACTCCAATATTGGATATAATGCAGCTCGCACATTAATTATTGACAGTTTTTGGTTTTTTAGATGCAAGAGAACAAGTAAAATAGTTTGTTAGTTTTCTGCTCATCTCTCACCTCCAACTTAACTTACAAGTTGCAACGAAAGACAGGACACACTATGAAACTTCACACAACCGACAAGAACAGAACAGCAAACGCAAACGGATTAAGAACAACAAAACAAAGGTGGCAATGAATCGCAAAGTATCATGGTAGCGCGACCGTAGAGACATCTATCGGTAGCTCGGCATTTGAGTGTACGCATATCCGTTTAGCACTACCATCATCCACTATTGGCAAGTGAGGGCACTGCATGCTTGTCGAACTGGCTGCCAGTGATTCAATTGTCGAGAACGGTTGCCGCAGCTTTGAAATGCTTGAAACAGTCAATGACATCGTTTTTCCAACCAAAAACTGCACTGGTATTGTTCATATTGCAATTACCAACATGAAAAAATGAAATAAAAAGTTTACGTCCGTGAAATAAATCTTTGGCACTCTTCCAAGTTCTCAACATCGTAAAAAATTACTTTGTCAAAGAAAAAGTTTAGGGATATGCGTCGCCCAGCATCCCCCTAGAAAAACAGCACTGGTGATATGCATTCATTCAGAATCATGTGAGAATGATGCAGCACTGTAACAGATGCTTTTGCGTGTCAGTTCAGCCCACTAGCACTTTTTGTTTACTGGTAAGAATGGCATAAACGAATAGTTTTCAATGTTGTGTAGAGCACTGTTTTTGCAAAACAACAGCTGACCAAACAAACATGCACATTAGTACACAGCTTCTCATTCCAATTTAGCAGCAATATCTGGGGATCACTGATGGCAAGGCACAACAAATGATAAGGTGAAAATACTGACTGGAATATTCATTCTTCAGGGAATTTTGCACAAGTCAGAATGCAAACTGTGCTTTTCAAAGAGGAAGTCACTTGGTACACACACTGTTTAAGAAATTTACAAATTAAAGAACATTACATATTTTGTTGTAATTTCTCCATTTTGTAGATAAAAATCATATGATCCCTTAGATACCGTGAACGGAAAACTTTTCGAAGCTCAGCAGATTACGGAATTGCAGTCACAAAGGGACATTACTGTTGATGATTCTCTGTTGCTCTAGAAACGTCATCTTGGATGAAAGGAGTTCCCTGATTTCATAAAAAAGAAAAAACTGAAGAAGAGCAAATATGCCACAGTGTACAGAAACAAGCAGAGATCAATGAAATGGAAGGACAAGTGAGGTGTTGTGATAATCAGCATATACATTTCAGGAAGTACATCCAGAGAAAGGCATCATACAAATGCCAAGTGTTCTCATCGACTACAAGATGAATACAGGAGGCATGGATAAGAGTGATACCCAATTGCAATGCTACCAAATGGTAAGGAGCAGAATGCAAAAACATTATCAGAAGATTTTCACAATTTATTAGCTGTTACATGCTTCAGAGCACACTTGCTTTACAGAAAACATGGCAGCAAAAAAAGTAATTGGAATTCATGATTAGTCTCTGGCAATAACTATGTGAAAAATAAAATTTCATTTTCTTCTGTAATACATTCTATTCTATCCCAAGCTAATTTAGTTTTGGTCCAAAAACTAAAATGAACAGAAACATGTTTTAATGAGTGAGCAAGGCATGTGGCGCAACTGCATCAGCCAGAGCTAGGGGGAAATAATCCACTGATAAAAAAATACCCACTTAAGGGTTAAGCAATACAGACAGCTTCAACCACAAAAATTTACATTTATGCTCCAATAACCAGTGGCAAATATATTTCCAAATGTGTAAGCTATGTTTCATAGTCATGTGTTGTGACAAGTATGCTAATCCAACTTTGGTCTCATTCAAGAAATTAGCTGTGTAGGCAACTGATGTGCTAAAAAGACAGAAATGGATTAGTACAAGAAATGAAAACAGATTATGTAATTTGCTTGTAAGTAGATGCAGTTCAAATTACCTGCTGCAGTGGTGCTGTATTTCGTCGAACTTCATTGAATATAAAAAATGCTGGAACAGTGCCCAAAATCTCTGACTGGCTATTAGCTCCAAATTCTACCAGATAATGGCAGCGATTTCCCTCAATCAGGTTACGATTCAGCAGCATAAGTTTTTCCATTCCTCTAACTGACAGGAGTCCTTCACTTGCATGACATACATTTTCACGGAACACGTTCTTGGATACATTCAGCCTGAAAACAATTAAAACCAAAGTACACGTCTGTTGCTTACCAAAACATATCTACATCAAAAAATTCTGTTCATAATTTTTTGTTGCTTCTTATATCATTTATTACAATTCACCTTACAATCTAAAAGTTTCAAAAGGATGTACCATTTACAGTTTAAGACTCAAAAGAGGAAATGAGGAGTTATCATTACCCTACATATCACTAGAGATTTGAGCACAATGTAAATATGACCAGGAAATTTTGGTAAGTAAAGCTAATTCAGTGCAGATGCAGTTTTGTAAAGGAAGACTTATCCGTATAATAGATAACTTTATCACAGCCTCCCAGCACCTGAAGGACATGTGACACAATTATACTCTTAGGCAGTTAGGAATGGATACTGTCAGAGACCCATGACAAGTGACACCATAATCATATGACACTACAGGCAATTTAATGACAAAATGTTCTAGTATGCATGATGAGGAACATAATGTCTCATTGTCCTTAGCTGTGCCAGAAGTAATGATGAGGTTGAAACTTCAGAACCTTTTCCATTGTCCATGCACAACTCTCCAGAGCCCTTGGTGCATAAAACTATCATCTTCGGTAAAAGGTAAACATTACATGAATGTGCAAACATCAGTGATACAATAAGAGATTAATATGCATCAAACAGATTATAGCAATAATAAACAATGAAAGACACATCAGTTACCATTTATGTACATATTTTGACTTTTCATCTATTTGATTTACTTTCAGGGACTAAAGGTTTAAGATTTAATTTCATTCTATGCTCCAAAAAATTTAACCAGGAAGAGGGGAAGAAAAAACTTCTTACCTGGCAAAATGACCTCCAATTTCAACAGCAAAATTAAAGTTGTTTCGCCACGTATTGTTCATCAACACAACAGAATGGGTGAAGTTTTCATTATATTGCCATACATATGGCAGCTCAATAACAAAACCACCAGCTTTATTGCGTTCTACTGAACTGTCCTTCACTTGCCAGTGGAATAAATTTGCCGAGCCTCTTAGGTCTCTGAAATAAAATCAGCACACAGTTAACTGCTGAAGCTATTATTATTTCTTACTGTTATGAAAAGTGCTGCACTTCCTAATACACCACATTAGTAGAATTACACTGTGTTTAAATAACAGTGATCTAGAAAAAATGTTAGCCAATACTACAGACACTCAAGAGTAATGTACTGAACATCTAACAAATTACAAGCTATTGATATTTTCTCCATGAGATATAATAAAGAAACACTACATGAATTTCCTATCAAATCTCCACCCCTTTAGGCTTTTTATCATTTCCTGAAATCACTTCTGGCACATGTCACTTAGGCTCCCAAAAAGGGTTACAGTTGATTTTTTTCTTCATTCTTCACAAGCTGGTGTTCCATCTCTGATGATGTCATCGGGCTATGACACACAAACCTATCTTTCTTCACTTTAGGTACGATTTTTTCAGAAACTAATGTTCAATATCACGAAAAAGAACACAATAAAAAAAGTTTAAATACAAATCACATTGTCTTGTTGGGCATAAAAAGATATGATTAATATTAAATTACATACTTGCCATGCTGGTGTATTCCTGCTCCATTATCAGTCAACAGTGTTGAATCAATGGTGATGTTGACTTCTGCCAAAGGTGCTGTATCTGTTTGCTCAGCAGTACTATTCCTCAAGAACCTTGGAGAATCAACCAAAACAGCTTCACGTTTATTGAAGGTCACCTCACTTGACATAACTTCCATGGTTTCATTTCCTGTGCGTAAGTACAGTTCTCCCGCATCACCTACAAGTCTGAAAAATATCATTAAGTATAAGTTGCTTGCAATTTAGGCAAAACTGCATATAAAATTACCTCCATACATTTCCACCTCTCACCGCAGTGACAATAATGTATGTCTGCTCTAGACTGCTACTTTGCTGGAATGTTGCTTTGGATCACCGTGTTGTGGTGTTAACTTTTTGTGCAGAAATGCATAACACAGCTTTCTTTCAATTTGTCTACTAGATGAAATAAATGTAAAATTAATATTATGTGAAACAGCAGAAGAGGTTTAGAACACCAGATCCATAACTAGAGCAATGTTGAAAATAAACAAACAGAAGTATGTTGTGGCACTACATTGGAACATTCGTAAATATAACTCTCACCAGGAGGGAAAGGCTGATAGGAATAGGAGACATATGGGACAAAGTAACAACTGAAGGAAGAAACAGTAATGCAAGGAACAATGCTTTCAGCTCATTGAGGTTTGTTCTAGTCATCCAAGCGTACTGACAAATATGCCTTTTTCTGCTGTCCCCATAATGTTTGGTTGGATTTTCTTTTTCTAAAAAATTTAAGACAATTTAATTTATATGATTTAATTTATATGATATGATTAAATAACAGCTGGATATGTGAAGAATGTGATAAATTTAAGTCAACTGGTGCATAATATGGCTGGAGCCAGTTGCTGGTGTGTAAACATCATTGCAAAAAAATAACTGTGAAGACATGTTTTTGTTTCTGTTTTTGAGTTCACTGTACCAGAAGTTGATGAAACACTCTCATATTGTGTAATTTATAGTGCGTACATCATCCAAACTGGAAGATGATGTAAATTAATTTGTATTAAATATTTCTGATCAGAGGTTACAGTATGCCTCCTAACCTAACTGGTGTATCCATAAAAACCATATTTGAAAGGATTGTATACTGCACAAGATAATGCACCATATTAATAACATATGGATGTCTGAAGATAGCAGCATGCTGACAAAACAAGCTGCACTGAACTAATATCGGAAATAAAAAAGTGGTTAAAACAGGAAATATTCTATAACTAGTAAATTTTTTAAGACAGTTACAGAATTCAACCAATTTCATAAGGATAATATTAAGTGTCACATCCAGTTTTCACCATTTCACCTCATGCAGGAAGTCAATGATAATGTTTCCCTTTCTGTCGCAGAATTCTGTAAAACATCCAATTCTCCACTGACACAATCTGCCCGAATTTAGTCTTGCACAAGAGTAGACTGTGATCCATGCAGCTCAATATGGAATGCATTTCTCTGCAAAGAAAAGTGAAATAATTGTCACAACAAGGAAGAAGAATAGGCCAAATGTGGATATAACTTGTGGAGGGGAAAAACTACAAGTGGTAGAGAACTTCAAGTACCTGGGAAGCATGATTGAAAGTAAGGGGGGAAACACAATGGAAATAAATGAAAGGTGCAGAAAAGCAGGGCAGTTCTACAAATGCATTAGGGGGCTTATTTGGAGCAAGGAGGTGCCACAGAAATCCAAGGGAATTATATACCGAACCTACTTTGTCCCCATATTGGCATACGGAAGTGAGACATGGGTAATGCACAAAAGTGACAAAAGTAGAATACAGGCTAGTGAAATGAAGTTCCAGAGGAGCAGGTTGAGTGTAACAAGACGAGACAGATTGCGAAATGTGTATGTGACGGAAAGACTAAAGGAGGAACCAGTACAGGACAGGATAGAAAAATCAAGACTGCAGTGGTATGGACACATGAAGAGAATGGATGAGGGAAGAATTCCAAAGAGGATGTTTGATCTGCAACTGGAGGGGAAGAGGCCCAGAGGAAGACCAAGAGATAGATGGGTGAAGGGAGTGAAGGAATGTGTGACGAGAAGAGGAGAGAACTGGACGAAGGTGGAAGAGGGGGAATGGTGGAAAGACAGAACACGATGGAGAGGCTTGTGTTCCCGACAGACCCACCAGTGGCTGGAAACTGTCCAAGATGATGATGATGACAAGAGTAGACTGATGCCAATTTATTGACTTCTGCATGGTTGGGAGAGAAAGTAAACATCATATATATGCAAATAATCCGCACCATCAAATAGTCCGCACGCCCTAATTTTAAGGAAGATGGGGAAAAAAAGAAACGTTGGCTTTAATGTGTGTTGGAAGAATCATTGTGGTTGTCGCCATCTCCACATAGAACTTCATCCTTGGTTCTGTCCGGTTATAATGATACAGCCTTCTCCAGGATTCATATGAAATGTCTGATGCCACCTTTTTTTTTATATGCATCCGGATAGTTATTGGACAATTCAGTGCTTCCTAAGGTCTTGTACGTGTGTCTTGTTTCCCTCCCTCGATGTGACTTACCAAACGAAAGCGCTGGCACGTCAACAGACACACAAACAAACACAAACATACACACAAAATTCAAGCTTTCGCAACAAACTGTTGCCTCATCAGGAAAGAGGGAAGGAGAGGGAAAGACGAAAGGATGTCGGTTTCGTCTTTCGTCTTTCCCTCTTTCCTGATGAGGCAACAGTTTGTTGCGAAAGCTTGAATTTTGTGTGTCTATTGACGTGCCAGCGCTTTCATTTGGTAAGTCACATCATCTTTGTTTTTAGATATATTTTTCCCACGTGGAATGTTTCCCACTATATATATATATATATATATATATATACAAAGATGATGTGACTTACCAAATGAAAGTGCTGGCAGGTCGACAGACACACAAACAAACACAAACATACACACAAAATTCAAGCTTTCCCAACAAACTGTTGCCTCATCAGGAAAGAGGGAAGGAGAGGGAAAGACGAAAGGATGTGGGTTTTAAGGGAGAGGGTAAGAAGTCATTCCAATCCCGGGAGGGGAAAGACTTCAAATATATATATATATATATATATATATATAGAGGCAAACATTCCACGTGGGAAAAATATATCTAAAAACAAAGATGATGTGACTTACCAAACGAAAGCGCTGGCACGTCGATAGACACACAAACAAACTTCTGCATGGTTGTTTGTTGCGAAAGCTTGAATTTTGTGTGTTTGTTTGTGTGTCTATCGACGTGCCAGCGCTTTCGTTTGGTAAGTCACATCATCTTTGTATATATATATATATATATATATATATATATATATGAAGTCTTTCCCCTCCCGGGATTGGAATTACTTCTTACCCTCTCCCTTAAAACCCACATCCTTTTGTCTTTCCCTCTCCTTCCCTCTTTATATATATTCCACGTGGAATGTTTCCCTCTGTTATATATATATATATATATATATATATATATATATATATATATATATATATAGAGAGAGAGAGAGAGAGAGAGAGAGAGAGAGAGAGAGGGGAACATTCCATGTGGGAAAAATATATCTAAAAACAAAGATGATGTGACTTACCAAACGAAGTGCTGGCAGGTCGATAGACACAGAAACAAACACAAACATACACACAAAACTCAAGCTTTCGCAACCAACGGTTGCTTCGTCAGGAAAGGATGTGGGTTTTAAGGGAGAGGGTAAGGAGTCATTCCAATCCCGGGAGCGGAATGACTTACCTTGGGGGAAAAAAGGACAGGTATACACTCGCACACACACACATATCCATCCGCACATACACAGACACAAGCAGATATGGGTAAGTCTTTCCGCTCCCGGGATTGGAATGACTCCTTACCCTCTCCCTTAAAACCCACATCCTTTCATCTTTCCCTCTCCTTCCCTCTTTCCTGACAAAGCAACTGTTGGTTGCGAAAGCTTGAATTTTGTGTGTATGTTTGTGTTTGTGTGTCTATCGACCTGCCAGCACTTTCATTTGGTAAGTCACATCATCTTCACTATCTTGAGAAACAGCTGAAAAATTATTACCAAGTGATGTATTTTCATTTGTTATATATTTTTATGTCTTCCTCTATAAGTAATATTCTTTGTAATTACATTTCCAATTAACTCTCCAATTGTTTACATCTCACAGTTTCCCAATTTCCAGAATTTGAGGCCTTATTTGTGCATTTTATATATGTAATTTTGTGAAGCATGAAAATTTCGCATTGATTCATCAATGGACCAGGCACAAGAAACTTAAGTAACATTCATATGAATCGTTACACAGTGAATCTGTGATACCACATTTTTTTGAAGGATTTTTCCACCACTGGCAGCAGAATGGAGTCCCATGCATGTTTTATCCATCCACAAATCTGCGACAAATCGAGCCATTTAATTTTTCCACTCGGTGTGAACTTACAGTTTTCATCAGCGATCCATTGCATGTATCACTGTTTAAGTGCAGCTCTGAATGGCCAATTTATACATGCATCTAATTTTTGCAGGATGGATGTTGGGTCTCCAGGGATAATGACCATGTCAGTTGCTTCTTTTGGTAACTTGTCTTCCACTTACTCAGTTGTATGTCTTCAGAACCTATCCAGGACCAACATATTATGTAAATTTAGTAATGCACCAGGGCGACGTTGCCAAACCTGTACCACCGAATCAACCACAAGTTTATTGTTCATCCAACCCTTTTGGTTTGCTCTCACCAAAATGCTTTTCTCAGATATTTTCGGAATAATTTTCCTTTTAAATATCATGTAAGACGGTAGCTTTCACACATCACCAGTTACAAACATCACTGTACACCTTTGCTTCTCACTGCCAGCAGTTTCTATGATGACACTGGATTCCCCTTTCCCGTTCACCGTGTTGTTGAGTGGCATCTCAAAATAGACTGACATTTGAGCTGCGTTACCAATTTTGCAATAATATACAGGAATGTCCATGGTGCAAATTTATCACATAGTGATGAAAATTTACTGCTTTTGCCTCGTAATTGCCTGAAAGCCATTGAGTGATGGTAGTTTTCCTCTGGGAACCTAATCTGTTTCAACTGAAAAATCTTGATAGCCAGCTCTGGCTAGCTTCAAAGCTGGTGATGCCTAGTTCTTTTGCTAAACCCAATGCTTTGAGTGAGCACATTTCACTAGTCACCACACATACCTATTGTCACTTCTCATGTATGTGAGTGCAGAGCTTTCTTTTCGAGGACTAGATGCTTTGATTTTTGGCTGCAAAATGCCCAGCAATTACTGTTCATTCTTGAAGCCATCTTTTATTTTTTTTGTCAGTCGCGAATACAACCCTCACTCACATAGTACATTCTTCTCACTGCACAGTTTCCAATGTTGTCTGCTTCTTCAATAATTTTTTTAAAAATTTTCTTTAGTTGCATATCAGTAACAATGATAATTTGTAGACATAATTAGCAAGTTAACATGTAGTTAATACTTGGCTTCTAATGTGCTACTGATGCATCACAGACTAAGATCGCAACACTGCTCCAAAGTAGTGGGAGATATTCCTGAAGACAGAGCAGTGTACCAACCTTATTACAATTAATAAAAGGACCCCAGTTTTTCATTCGAGAAAAACTATGTGTATGTTATACAAGTTAATCTTCATTTCACTGCCTGTAATGATCATACCCAAGAACTCTTCATTGTTATCATATGACTGCAACAAAAATTCAATAACCAGTTTCTCCATAATGAGGATGTGAGTTACTACAAAATTGTAGAACGATAATGAAGAACCAAACAACTCCATTCTTGACGAAGGTGTCTGTGCCAAGCATGTTCTATTGCTACTTGGAAATGGCTGTACTGAAGGTTGAAATGGATCTGTTAACACTCAGAACTGAATGTGTTTTGATCTTCATTGGAAATGTCTTTACCGTTTCTATGTATTAGTTTTGGCCCTAGTAAAAGGTTTTCAGCACCATGTGGCACACAGTTTCTACAAAGAAAAGTGCTTCACAATAATGTTGTGCAAGGACGGGGATGCCTGTGGCTCCTAATTACTTCACAAAGTTATCATCGATAAGGCTTTGGAAAATAGCTACACAAAAAATGCTCATGTTGTTGACCAGCATGTATAGCATAGCACACAGTGCGCTAGCTTGTGAGACAGGTTGGTGAGTCAGGACTGGATCAAATCTGTGCAGTGGATTGATGACTGTGGGTGGTGCACTGACCAGCCTGAGTGTGGCTTTTAGGCAGTTTCCCACACTTGTTCAGGCAAATGCTGGTCTTGTCCCCAATTTTGACCTCAGAAATCACAACAACAAAACGGTTAAAACACAGTACAGAACAAAGTTCACACAATTCACAGACAGGTGGCACACACAACTTCCCTCCCTCAGATAGCTGACAACAGCAGCTACAGGAAGGGCATCAGGCCACGAAGTTAAATAAAGTAAATTTCCCAAATAATGAGTAAAGTGACCCCATATTAGACAGGATTAATGTTAGGAATGAGAAGGAGAATGTTCACTGCTGTTTGCCAAGGTGTCCTAAACATCAGGTGCTGACAGCACCATGCATAACTTCTACATCATCTGGGTTGCTGTGAGTTCCGCCCCTATGGAACAGACGCCACAGGGACTCTGAACTCCACAACCAGACCAGAAGGTGACAACAACAGCATTCCAGCCACGCCACCAAGTGGTGTTCATGGTGACGGCAGGGGTTGTTGATGTACCGTACCTTCTCCTACATCCGCAGGATCATGAGCCTATAATAGGCATGCATGTATCCTTCCACAAGGCAGTTAGTTAGGCTGGCATGTGAACTTATCAGAACAGTTCCATTGCAGTGAGCAACTGACTAGAAGATCTCTGCTATGCCTTGCTCTGAACTCTGCCACCACCTTCATGGACAGCATGCCACCTCCTCTGCACGGACTCTCAGTGTGATCGGCGAAATGGCAGCTGGGACTCGGCATAATTTTTACTGTTTGTTTTCTGCAGTGACAAGATAGTGCCAAAACTTGACTTTATGCTTCCATCCTTGCTGGACTTAGAAATTTTTCTAAAATGTTTGACTGATAGTGCTTTTCCTGTGAAGAACTCTCGTCTCCGCAGCTTAAGCTAGAGGGTGGACTTTGTTTTCAAACCCAAGAATCGAGGAACCTGCTTCATGCTAAACTTAACTTTATTCACATTTTGAGATCTGGCTCATCTTTAAAAGTGGATATCTCTGTGGACCCAGATATACCACTGTTCAGCACATACACTAACCAGGGCTGACAGTAAGTTCCACTGTGCTATACTTAGTGAATTCAAAATCCTTCAGATTGGAGGGAGAATAAAACAGAGCTTTCCTTTTCAGTCACTATAAACATAACACGGTGTGGAATTGAGAACTGCTACAGGTTACACACAAGAACAACATCCCAAATCCTTCATTTATGCAACCTCGTCTTTCACATTCAGGTTTTATATGTGGACAAGGAAAAAAAAAATCCCAGATTTTTCCCGGATTTCCCGGTTAAAAATACACTTTCTACCAGATGAAAATACACTTTTTCCGTTTTAAGTGACAGTATACTCTTCCTCGGCACTGTAAAAGTCATCAATCCTTTGAATGTTTATGGTTTTATATACCAACGTAGAATTTACCAGCACTTTAGAAAACAAAACTCAGGGGAAAAACATGTTTTGAAAGACCTTTGATGTGCAGCAACATTTACACTGCATATTTTTGTATTATGAAGGTATAAATTTGAATTCCGCCAAATAACGCTTGTCACTTTCCAAAGCATTGAAATTGAGATTGCGATGCGCTTTTGTAAGCGTCATAGCTCATTCACGTGATCTCGCCAGCTGATGACAGCAACAGGACACGTGATGTAGTCAGCCAATAGCGAGATCACTCTTAAGTAGCACGAATGCACAAATAAGAAAAGGTAATGAATTAAATTAATATACATAGCATTCACATATAATATTGGTCTCTAAAGTTAATAAGTTGGAAGAGAAGCTAAGCTTCCCCATATAATGATGATCTTTTTTGCGCGTGTTGCACTTTAAGATACACACACAAATGTGCCAGTAAAATTTTTAATAACGACACAAATGTCTCCTCTTCTGGGCTCGAAATACTTCTAAATGGTCGTCCTCAAAGAGCTGATTTTTAAATGAGAGTCAAAGGCTTTGTGGTTCAAGAAGTTCATCGTACATTCTCGCACATAATTCATCTTGCGTAAAAGGAAATCTGCTTTGAATGTAACGCTTTTCAAACCACCATTTGCAATGTTTTCCCACGACCCGTTAGAAATAGGTTCTTTTTAGCAGTTGCAAGAAAGCACCAGATAACTGGCATCACCACGCTTGCGCAGCTACGATTACGCAGGAAGCCCATATGTTCGTACGTGTAAAACATTAAAAGATCTTACACTATGTCATAAAAGAAACAAGACATCAAAGGATACTTCAAGAGCATCAGGATTTCGCGAACCATACTAAAGTGCATAATTCGGCTTAAAATGCACATCCATATGTAAATTTTCTTGGAGTACGAATACTCATATTTGGTTCTTTATTATAGTGTAATGCCATATCTGCACTTGAAATGCAGCGAACAGTTGAAACTGGCCAATAGTGTGAAATTAAACACTTCGTTTCAAATAAATTGACTGCCTCAGTAGAAAGGATTAATAAAAGCCAAATCTCTTTAGCAAACCAGCGAAAATAACTTCATTGTTCTGTAAGGCGATTAATGCTTGACTGTCAAAGGTGGAAATGAAATAAATATTTTAGCCTGCCATAATTATGCAAACGTATTTTAATTCAGATAGCTCCCGGCCATAAAAATCCATTTTGTTATCATTTAACATGAGAGCAATAAATGAAGAGGAAACAACAAAATCACTGAATGTAAACACAGGTCACGTGGAGACGACTCACTCCCTACCACAACTCGAACTGCTCTGTGCATCAGCCCCGGATCTACGATATTTCCGAACTGGGACAATATTAAGTAGTGGCGCCCAGCCACACTTCCGTAACCAGAAGCGGGAGAAGGTACTACTCATACACGACTCAACTGCGCATGCGTAAGAGCCCGCCCGCAACTGCTCAAATGAATCTAATTTAAACAGTTGTCACGTCACGCTCATTGGAGGCAATTTGTTGTTATGAAGCATTGCAGTGTTCCTAAAGACTTTGACACACTTTACTGTTGGCAGACGCTTGTATAAGCAATGTTCTGTGGTTCTATATAGTACATTTCCTTTGCAACTTAAGGGTTTTTTTTTCCCATGTTTTGCTGCTGCAGTATCATTCTGCAGTAGTGGGATACAATAATATCCTTTGTTAGAGTATTGGTTCTTACCAGTCAAAATCACAAAAATTTAACTGAAAACTAAAACAATGAAAAATTCCCAGAATTCTAAACAATTCCCAGGTTTTTCCCGGTTTTCTCTCTGAAACATCGCAAAAAATAAGTGACAGAAATCGTGTTTATACACTCCGCCTTACAAAAACAACAACAGCTACCTCCATTGCTGAACACTTTTACAAAGCAGTGTGACAGAAGCACAAAAATGTTGTCTTCATTGGTAAGACCCTGACATTGTAGAAAGAAATGTGAGTGCACATAATACCTGCTGTAATATGATAGATGTAATCCATTGGCATTGTGACGAATCCGTGAGGCAACAACTGTCAGCATCGGTGGCGGGCCACGACGATTAACAGCTGTGGCAGCTGGCGCCCTCACAGCTGACACTGCCAGGACCATTCCTCCCAGAGCGGCTTCACCACTTCGATACTCGAGAACAACGGCTGATGACGATGACAGCATGGGAAAGTGTGTGCGGTCTTCTCTCAGATCCAAAATATCAGCAGCCAGTACTCGACTGGGTCCATCCACCAAAGATAGATGTTCTGTGCTGCGCTCTAAAGGCATGTTCAGCAACTGTAGGCCTAATACGTAACCCTCTAAGACCTAAAATCAAAATTTCAAAATAATGTGTTTTATGACAGTTGGTACCAAATTCAAGCACACAAATGACATCTCCACCTTTGAACAACATAAACAACTGTGTTACAATCATAAAATATGGAATGAGCAAGATGGTGCAGTGATAAACGGCACTGGATGTGTATTAGGGAAAAGCAGGTTTCCAATCCATATCTAATTACCTTGACTTAAGTTTTTGTAATTCACTTAAACTCTCTCAAGTGAATGTTCAGCTGAATTCTTCTACCACACCATAGACAGATCGTTCCTTCAGCCTTCTGGAACTGAGTTAATGCTTCATCTCCAACAACTTTGCAAGTAATGGAATTGTACACATTCTTTTTGTATTCTGTTACTCGGTGGATAACAATTACAAGGAATTCTTAGGTTTTCTTGACATAATAACTACTTAAATGCTCCTTGGGAGAAACAAAAGAATTAATAGCAATTGCACAATACTTCTACAAGCCAGTTGCTCCTTGTCTTAGAGTGTTGACATTGTGATGAACAGATTTAAATAAATATGCTAGCTCATTAGCTATCCAGACTCACCTCCTGGAGAAACATCTACATCTAGATCGCTACTCTGCAAATCACAGTTAAGTACCTGGCAGAGGGTTCACCAAACCACCTTCGCAATAATTCTCTGTTATTCCACTCTCAATTAGAGCTTGAAAGAAACTAATTCCTATATCTTTCCATGCAGCTCTGATTTCTGTTATTTTATCACGATGATTGTTTCTCCCTATGTAGGTCAGTGTCAACAAAATATTTTCACATTCAGAGGAGAAAATGGGCGATTGAAATTGTGTGAGAAGATCCCACCAATCTTGTTATAATGACGTGTACCACATATCCTGCAGCATGTCTGTGACACTCTTTTTCTCAATAATACAAAACATGCTCCCATTCTTTGAACTTTCTCTATGTACTCCATTAATCCTGTATGGTAAGGATCGCATGCCATGCAGCCATACTCCAAAAGAGGACAGCCAAGCGTAGTGTAGGCAGTCTCTTTAGTAGATCCGTTGCAAGTGTCCTGCCACTAAAATGGTCTTTGGTGCACCTTCCCCATGACATATTCTATGTGCTTTCCAATTCAAGTTGTTTGTAATTGTAATTCCCAGGTATTTAGTTGAATTTATACCCTTTAAATTCAATTAATTTATCAGGAACTGAAGTTTAATGGATTTCTTTTAGCCATCACATGGATGACCTCACACTTTTCAGTATTTAGGGTCAACAGCCAATTTTCGCATCAAACAGATATATCATTTAAATTGGTTTTGATCTTCTGATGACTTAATTAGATGATAAATAACAGCATCATCTGGACAGCTGCTGAGTTTTTTTTATACAGATAAAGAACAACAGAGGGCCTGTAACCTTGGGGAATGCCAGAAATCACTTCAGTTTTACTCAGTGATTTTCCATCAATTAATACACACTGCGATCTCTCTGACAGAAGTCATTAATCCAGTCGCATACGATGGACATTGAGTGGTGGAGAGAATGTGCAAAGTGCATTGTCACTGCCTAACCCAGCTGTCCTGGTTTTCAGCATCATTAGCAAGTTCTCAGAAAATTCATGTTTCTGCAACTGCTGTTGTCTTAGCACCGTCAGTCCTGGTTCCCATTATTTAATACGCTGATATCTAACATTCCTGTTCATTAAGCCATATGCTACGATCTTGGTTTCTTCACACTACAGACATTGCCCCCAATCTAGATACTGGTCAGTAACAGCACATTTTTGTCAGTGACCTAATATAATGTGATGTCAATATTCATGACAACTGTCATTAAGCATATGCTATGTGTGGTCAATGTATGACTTCCCGTGTTAACGAGGAATCTTGTATACACCTTGCTTTCTTACATTTTGACTGGCTTCTTTTGGAAACTGGATTAAAAGACACATTCCATTTGGTGTTTCCTGTAATTCTTCCTAGCATTTAATGAGACACATTCAACATAGGGCAAGAAATCCATTGTAATCAGGTTCAACCATATCTTCAGGCTGCTCATATCATCTAGTGCATGGGCGACAAAATGTACAGCAATTTTGCTTTCTAGAATACCCATTCAGAACAAAATTAGAACAGAGATGGCTGAGCTCTGTTAACAAGCTTTCAGGATTTAATACAGATCGTGCTCTGAGAGTGTGCTCCTGCAATACCCTCTAGTATTGAGATGAAGTAAGACGTCAGGTGAATGTGTGTTCATTTGCAATTCAAACCATCTTCTTTTTTATGAATCCTGACACCAACTCAACCAAGTGCAGGAACAGCATTGGCAACAGAAAGACATAGTCAGTTACACAACAATGCATCTGGTAGAACACACTGACTAAAGCTCAAAGAGAGGACAGCTTTGCTGGGCACTAAATATTTTCCCTGTTGTCTTCTACTAGCGGTTTGGTTTTGGATACACTGTAGCACATGGTTGGCAATTCACGCTTCAGCATGAGGGTCTGGATATATACTTCCCTTGTGGCTACACTACTACTGCTCGCCTCTTACATGTGAATGTGCTTTTTTAACAAGCTACCATATAAACTGGACTGCCATTACAGCTCTCTACAGTCACATTAGCATCTCAAAGTGTCAAGCAGTTACTTCAGAGAATTATGGTGCAGTTACAACAACAACTGTCTTTATGTTCAAGAGGCATTTCATCAATTACAATAAATGAACCAAAAGAAACTGCGATCAAATACCTTAAACAATGATAAGTCCAGGTTAGAAAATCAACAATATGGTTTGGACTGTAGTTATTCTGATTGATTACAGCATTTAAATAGCATTTACAGTCAATATTCTCACAAAATACCTGTTATTTTTTTGTAATTGAGGCTTAAAAATTATTAAATATCAAGATCGAAAATGCTCTGTTATTGGCTGATGCTCTGGTAAAATCACAGACTACGAGTAAGACAAAGCTATACATGTGTTATAGGAGAGTAAGCTGAAGCTAGGATGTTTTTACGTACTTTTTCTGCAAACAGTTAACCTGTTTAGTGATGGAACACACTATTACAGCTTTTAAGTAACAATAGAAGGGAATTTTGTGAATGCTGATAGTGGAAGCCTTGTGAAAGTTGATGTGTTTTGCTCCACCCATTTAGAGCAGTGATATGTGCACTCAAAACTAAGGTACTGTAGAACTTTTGCAAATGGGTCCATATATTGTAACTAGATTGTTGACTATGGGTCATGAGCTACAACCGAAAGCACAATAAAATTATCCTTGGCAAAACTTAGTGCTGCTTTCCTTTCTACAAGACACTCAGAAGAGAAAATGCATCCAGTAGACATTTGGTGGCACAATGAATTATGCAACCAACTGAAGATACACATCTTCAAATCCTGCAAGGGACATATATTTTTAAAACTTTTACACGGAATACAGTATTAATAAGAACTGATTACAGCAGTTGTTTCGATGATGCGGTGTATTATATATAGCTTCACATTAATCTTAGTCTGAGAAATGGATACAAAACATAACCAATTCACTTTTTTTGGGAAGTATTGCTAGTACTGAAGATATCACCATTCTCCCACAGTACAATGAGGTGTACAATGATGAGGTTGTACGGAGAGATATAAAGCATGTACAACATGCAGGTGACACAAACGTAAGGGCTGTGATGTTTGTGAGTGAAAATTAACATTAGTGTCTGAAGCATACTTACTTCATCTTTATGTAAGGTGATGACACTGCAAATATTTAAACAATATGGGTCCTAGCTGGATAGTATAAAAATAAACGCATTGTTTCTGATAAAGTAAAAAAGTGTGGACTCACAGTACCGTATTTGCTCGAATATAAGCCGCACTCGAATCTAAACCGCACCTGAAAAATGAGACTCGAAATCAGAGAAAAAAAAATTCCCGAATCTAAGCCGCACCTGAACTTTGAGACTCGAAATTCAAGGGGAGAGAAGAGGTTTAGGCCGCACCTCCAAATCGAAACAAAGTTGGTCCATTGTAATATGAGACACAATTTAAGTCGAATGAATGACGATACAGCTACAGTAGTTTGGTTCGAGTCGTAAGCTTAGCAGTTAAGCTTTACCAGGTAGCCATTGCTATGCGTCAGGCGCTCCGTCCGTATTTATACGGGTACTCTTCCTTTTTCACGTGCTTCGTCTGGTTTGAATCTATTGCTTATTTTGCTTCGATCTGATAAATGCTGTTTTCTTTGTTATAGGTGTTTACTTCACTCTAAGCTGAAAACACATTACTGTACTGTGTCATGCATTGTTTGTCGTATTCTGATAGTGCGTGTTTACGGACTGTCGCCGCTCGTGGCACGGCTTGCTATTGTGCACGCTACTGCCGCTAACAATAAAAAAAAAGAGAGAGGAATCGTCTCATTAGCGAAACAATGGCAAGAGACTGCTATTTGTTGTTACTTACACTGCTGTTTCTTTGCTAATGATCAACAAGAACCACATAATAGACTGCGTATGATAGGACATGTTCTGAACGAGAGTTTAGCGAAAATTTTTCTCCGTTTGAAAATCTTTGTGGCTGCTTCTTTAGTACATCAAATTCTGCACAGAAATTAGAGTCATCTTAGATTTGAAAATCTAGTCAGTTGCCGTGCTTCATTTCTGACTGTATCACTTAATACGAATATAAACATGACACGATACATATATTCTTCTGCGTTTGCTGTTGTCTCACTCTAGTTTCGTAGTTTATTAGGCAGGCAAGATTTAAATGAGATAGCAGCAAACACAAAAGAAAACATGGCAAAATGTTTATATTCGTATTATTCTTATGGTGAAGAGAATACTGCATGTGATTCACAATTCATAAAAGTTCCTATTAGCAACCATCTCTTGTCACAGGTAGGAAAAATTTCAGAACGTAGAGTTGGCCATATTGACAAACATCCCAAACAGTCTTGCCAGTCGGATTTTCGTAGTACATTGAAATTCTGCTACATTCGAAGATGAACAATACGGAGTTTGTATTTACTTCGTTGGATAATGTATGAAAATGCAGTGGTCGAAACTCGGGGTGGAGAAAAAAAAGCTCGTCTTCCACCTTTTTTTTTTTAAAAAAAAATTATTTACTGACGCAGAGGTTTTGGCGCCAGTATTTATCTTTGTGCCTACAAACCATGCCTGTGTAGCGCTACATATATTCGACAGCAGAAGTTCGTTGTGGCGGCACCTACCAACATTTTTCAGAACTCCCGCTTGCTTTGCACTCGATTCTAAGCCGCAGGCGGTTTTTTGGATTACAAAAACCGGAAAAAAAGTGCGGCTTAGATTCGAGTAAATACGGTAGCTAGAAAATACCTTTTTGAATGTGACATGTGTGAACAGTGGTTGCAAATGTATGCAATTGTAAACAGTAAGGAAAACACAATAATATTCTGTTTCTGTTTTATAATTGTGATTTGGTTTTCATATGAGAGGACTGTCGAGTCATTATACAGATAAGTTAAAATGTTCTTTCATCTTATAAAATTTGACAGTCTATTGCTCTGATAACTGAGCTACCGAATAAATGAGGTGTAGTTGGGTAAAATGACAAATTTCACTAGGAGTTTAATTTCATTGAATGATGCTATCCTTTGTTGTAACAGGGGGAGAGCATATCTCAGAGGTAAGTTAATTTTAACTTCACAGTGCAACCTATTTTTGATTACATTAATGAACTTGTGCATTGACATGGTGGCAATTTGCTGGTACAGTGCAACCACATTTTAAACATCTTCTCATTCTGTGGGACACTCAAAAACAACTTTTCAGGAGTTTTTGGAGAAGTATTTGTACGGTATGGTACCACAAGCCTTTTGTAACCCCTTTTCCAAAACATAAATTTCAAAACAAGACATCACTGTGAATTAGCTGTATGACAGTATAAACAATGACCTGGTCAGTGACATCACAGGTATCACGACTCAAATGGAGCATTTTAGTAGGCTTTCAAATTATTTGATTTTCATTCCTTTTTTTATAAAAGAATACTGAAATTCAAGAAGAAGAAAAGCATGTTAGGAGCGTAAAATGACATAATTAATCATTTAAGACAATTTCCAGAAAACAATCAAATACTCTACTATTAAAAGGATAGATTTCTATTCATCATAAAGATGACATGTTGAGCTGCAGACAGGCACAACAAAAAGACTGTTACACTCTAAGCATTTGGCCAAAGTTTTCTTCAGAAAAAAAGGAAAATACACACACAGTCACACAAGCAGGCACTCTTCATGCACATGATTGCTATCTCTGGCCAATTCAGCCAGAAACTGCAACTGTTGTGCTGAACGAAGGCAGCAATCAGGAGTGGAGCAGGGAAGGGGAAGACATAGCAGAGTATGGGCGGGGAGACACAAGAAAGACTGGTGGGTGTTTTGGCAGAGCGAGCACTATGTGGGTGAGGGGATGTGAATTGGGAGGATGTTATACGATAGAGGGGACAGAAACTGTTGGGTGGAGGATATGGGGACAGTATGTTATTATGCGTTCAGGCTGCAATAATTTTGGAACGGAGAATACGTTGTAAGGGTAAATCCCATCTCCACAGTTCAGAAAAGCTAGTTGTGTGGGGAGTATCCAGACAGGTCATGAAGCAGCCATTAAAATCAATCATGTTATGTTCAGCTGCATGTTGTGCCACAGGGTGGTCCACTTTGCTCTTGGACACAGCGGTAGTCACGCCAATCTAAAAAGTTATGCAACAGCTGCAGCAGAGCTATGGCAGCTTTCACAGGTGGCCCAGCCTCAGATGGGGTAGGAAAATCCTGTGACATGAAAGGAATTGGAAGTGTTGGGTGGATGGTTTGGGCAGGTCTTGCACATGGGTCTTCCACAGGGATTGGGAATGGGATAAAGATGGACTAGGATGTTGTGAAGGCTGGGTGAGTGATTGAACACTATACACAACCAGCTATCTACCAGGGTGAATGGCCATTGCCGAACTGCAGCCAAAACAAAGTGAGCCATCCTGTGGCACAACACCCAGCTGAATATAACATGTTTGATTTTAAAGATGCCTCACAGTCGGGACATCTGGATCCTTTCCTCCACCACCAGCTTGTCGGAACTGTACAGATGAGAGTTATCCTTTCAACATATTCTCTGCTCCCAAATTTATCCCAGCCCCAACCTACAGTAATCTATTGTTCCCAAACCTTTCACCCAACAGTTTCCACCCCCTCTGTCCTATACATTCTCCCAATTCACATCCCTTCACCCTTATTGTACACTGCTCTCTGTCAGTGAACCAACTGGTCCTTTTCCCCTTCTCCGCACCTCTCCTTTACCGTACCCAACCCCCTCCTCCCTCCCCCATAGACTCCCGACACTGCACCTGGCAGCCACAATCTAATCCCTGCACCCTCCACCAGCAAGTGTTCTTCTCTCCTCCTATCTGTCACTAGCTATCCCTTCCCCTTCCCTGCCCCACTCTGTGTTGCTGCTTTCATTCAGCGTGATTTTATTTCTGGCCAGAGCAGACGTGTGCATTAGGTGTGGTTGCTTCTGTGAATATGTGTACATTTTCTTTCCTCAAGAAGGCTTTGACAGAAAGCTAAATGTATAACAGTCTTTTCACTGTGCTTGTCTGCAGCTCAGCATTTCATCTTTACAGTGAGTAGCAATCTCTCATTTTCATAGTATTTTTGATATTCCTACCTGGATTTCCCAATGTTTTATCACAATAATATGAAGAAATAAAACAGTTTCTTTTAATGCACTCGTAAAGCAGCAATATTTTATGGCAAATAGTACTTACTTTTATAGTAAAATTTGCATCCACAGAATCACCAACTGGCACCTTTGTTGTAACGAAAACTTTTGTTTCATCATTTTCCAGCAAGTGGGTGCGAGCTGCTGCAGGCAAAACAATAGGTGCATAGTCTGGGTGGGGAGGCTGAGGGGGCATCAGCCAACCCGCAAGGTCACGTCGATCTTGCAGTGACACAACGGGTTCATGCCGAAGGCCTGCTGCATCATTCTTCTCTAAGGTGCACCCTGCACAGGTAAACATAATTTCAAAACATGAATGACCCTCAGCACAATGTACATACTTGTATATTTCATCTCCATAACAGATATTTTCTCCAGAATATGAATACAACTAACAAATACAGTTTATTAAGTACTACAATCAAATACCTTGTCCTGTTTCTGGTGGGAGGGGGCAAAAGAAAAGAAAAAAAAAAGTATCAAGAGGAACAATGACTTGGCGGAAAATACGTTACAGATACTTCACACGTAGCAAGATAGAAGAAGGGGGAACAACAACAAAATGTTCGAAAAAACAAAGTTACAAGACCTGGAAGTTATAAGTAGAAAGAGAGCATACCTGCCAACTTTTGAAAATCCAATAATTTTCAACATACCCTGGCTTTACAAAAACAATAGTACTTCTGGGCTACGAAACATAATAATTCATGCTTCAAACAGGATACTTCAATGAAATCACATCTACTTATATCATAGGCCAATGACTTGTAGAAGAACATAACAATTTTGAAGAAATTCATGTTAAACAGCAGCAGGCATGATGAGCATACATACCAGGACTTTCTTAATAAATTCAGCAGATATGCAATAACTGAAAAATGCTTTACATAACAAAATTTGTTTAACGTAACACAGGCAAGAATTAATATAGTACATAATGCAAATCACATACTAGTTTGATTTTATGAAGTCACAGTTGTGCCCTTTTTGGCTTCCTGCAAAAAGTCTTGAGAAAATGTTTTGTCGTAAGAGGGACCAGAACTCCTGGTCTTCAAAACAGAAATAGACTCCAGAGATTCATTGGACATGGTTGATCTGAATCCTGTTCTATTTTTCTTCACAAGACTGAAAAGACATTCACATTCTGCATTGCTATGGGGTATGGTGAGAATAGAGAGCATTACTCTAGAAATTCAGTTAAGAAGTCCACCAGCTCCACGAATTCTTGATGTTTGTGCCCAGCTGGAATCACTTGCAGCATCTCGATTTGCAGCCAAAGTGTCATCTACCTGAAGAGCTGTGAACTGCCTCTGAATCTCATTTAAACCTCATCTTGCATAACATTTCAGGAAACTTTTCCAAGAAAAAATGAATGGAAGAAAACTGTGTATCTTTAATTTTTTTTCTAACCTAGCAACATGAGCATGCTTTAGCACATCATTCTTGAGTGGAAACTTCTTGATGATGTAGTCACAGGCAGTACAAAAATAGTTTCTCACCGATGAAAAGAAAAGTGATTTATCTGTATCCTGGAGATCATTCACTATGTTCTAAGTCTGAATGCCAATAACTAACTCATCATCACTTCTTTGATTTTGAATCAAATTGTACTCAAATTCCAGAATTGAGGAGCTTTTGATAATTTTGGTCTTAACAAACTTGGTGAACAACTGCTTTAGCAAATCCATTAGAAGTTCTAATAAAAAGTGAGCTTGTGGGGGGAAAAGTCTGAAGGGCAACATTCAATTTGTTAAATACAAGAATAGTCACATGAAGGAAAGTGCAAAAGGCCTTGTTCAAGTTTGAGGACAGGAACATATACAATTTTTCCTTGTGTGTTGTAGCCGAAGACTTACTTTTTAGGGTGGGTTTGTCACATCTGGAAGAATATGCTGTTCTTTTAGGGGCATGTGTAGTAGCAGAATCAATAATTCTCTTCTTATGATGCTCTTTGGATCCACTTTGTTCAACTCTAGGTGTTCCGAAAGATGTAAAGCGTGTGGAAATGGTTTGGGTACATAGTATTACAGCTAATCAGCCACACTTAAGGGCACATTGTGTTCCACCAAAAAGGAAGTAAACAGACACTCAGCCCTAATTGCGTCAGTGTCAACATTTCCAGATCTGGCATAAAGGCTGTTGATTTTCTTGTTATCTTTCTTCGATTTAATATGACTTATGTATTTACCACACTTCACATGAATACTTAAATTTTTTCTTCTATCATGTGCAATATTAATATCACACCCACATACTGTGCAAAAGGCAAATTTTTCTCCCTTTCTTGATTTTACTATGCACGGAAAATCAACAGAATATGATAACATAAACACTCAAGACACTCAAACAATTCATTGAAACATATCAAAGCTCATGGAAGAACTGTTAGCCTGGCTTTAAATTCAGTTCCAATGATGACACAAACATCACACAGTTAAAAGTACCAAGCATATCAAAATATGAGTTATCTACTATCATATTTTTGACCCACATAAACAATCAATTGTACAGAAATGGGGTGATTATCAAATGTTAATGTTTCAAATTTTTGTGCACGAGATCATTAAATGACACCACTGATCCGTAAACCATAAAATGCTGCAATAAAACATAAAAGCTGGCAGGTCTGAAAGAGTAATCAAAAAGTCATAGATAAACACTGGAGTGTCTGAGGACAGAACAACAGATAAAACAAAGGAAGGAGATGAGGGAAAGGAGAGGAAAATATTGGATAGGCTAAATAATATCAAAGAAAATAATAAAAGTTAACTCCCTTGCAGAATGTATAACACAAACAGATAGGAACAGGGAGGAGTGTATGAAAATAAATGCGTGTGATGTTTGGCTGAGAAATTAACACACAGGTGGAAAAGAGAGCAATATATTCAAGGTCTTTGTTGCTGGGAATTGAATGCTACAAAAGTTTAGCATATAAACTTAAGCTAATTATTTAAATCAGATAAGACAGAGAAAGATGGTAATCACAGGAGTTTTCAGGCACAATGATAACCAAGAGTACAGTAATTGTGTTATGTTGAAAACAGAACAATGGAATATCACCAATATCCAGAATTTGAATGAGTAATGTCTATCACTATTAGTACCAGAAGGGGGGGGGGGGGGGGGCAGAGCACAAAATGTACAAGATCTCTGCGCTAGGAATTGAATACTATAAAATTTTAGCATGTAAACTTAAGCTAATTATGTGAACTGGAAAAACTGAAAGTGTGCCAATGGTAACAGGGAAAGGCAATTAGTAAACATAGTTGATGAAATAAAGCTTACAAATGAAGTATGCACCTCATGTGGCCTGTTCCAAACACTGTTTATGTAAGACTTCTATTATTCTCTAAAAGGAGATCACATAATGACAAACATCTGCAATATGTGCCACAGTGTTGCAGATTTTGAGGAAAAGGAAATTTCACTACTGCCGAACGTGTTACAATCACAATTAAATCAAAACCTTACCTGAGACTTTAAGCCCAAATTGCCTAATACTGATACCATTTCCGTGATTGGCACGAAATTCACTGTTCTTCACAGTACGTGCAGCTCCTGTTGAATACAAATCAGAATAAATGACACCAAGGCCATCCTGCAAACTATTCTCCACCCGGATGCTCTCCATTGCATGGCGCCATAGATCCACTTGCAGTCCTGCAATCACACCATGAACAGTGAATAAAAAATCAGTACTGTACATCTGTAGATAGTTACTGTGCGAGCACAGTATTAGCAGATTAGCACTCGTTGTAACTGATCGTTAGTGTGCTCTAGTGAAGTAATTTTTAGTGGCAACTTGGGCTTGTTAATGTATAACTGGACTCATATCACGTTACTGAAAGTACTCAAACACGATGAGGTTTGCAGAAAATGGTGACTGAATTAATTAATTAATGTACATGCTATGATGCACATCTTCCCCCATGAACCATGGACCTTGCCGTTGGTGGGGAGGCTTGCGTGCCTCAGCGATACAGATGGCCGTACCGTAGGTGCAACCACAACGGAGGGGTATCTGTTGAGAGGCCAGACAAACATGTGGTTCCTGAAGAGGGGCAGCAGCCTTTTCAGTAGTTGCAAGGGCAACAGTCTGGATCATTGACTGATCTGGCCTTGTAACAATAACCAAAACGGCCTTGCTGTGCTGGTACTGCGAACGGCTGAAAGCAAGGGGAAACTACAGCCGTAATTTTTCCCGAGGACATGCAGCTTTACTGTATGATTAAATGATGATGGCGTCCTCTTGGGTAAAATATTCCGGAGGTAAAATAGTCCCCCATTCGGATCTCCGGGCGGGGACTACTCAAGAGGACGTCGTTATCAGGTGAAAGAAAACTGGCATTCTATGGATCGGAGCGTGGAATGTCAGATCCCTTAATCGGGCAGGTAGGTTAGAAAATTTAAAAGGGGAAATGGATAGGTTAAAGTTAGATATAGTGGGAATTAGTGAAGTTCGGTGGCAGGAGGAACAAGACTTTTGGTCAGGTGATTACAGGGTTATAAATACAAAATCAAATAGGGGTAATGCAGGAGTAGGTTTCATAATGAATAAAAAAATAGGAGTGCGGGTTAGCTACTACAAACAGCATAGTGAACGCATTATTGTGGCCAAGATAGACACAAAGCCCATGCCTACTACAGTAGTACAAGTTTATATGCCAACTAGCTCTGTAGATGTTGAAGAAATTGATGAAATGTATGACGAGATAAAAGAAATTATTCAGGTAGTGAAGGGAGACGAAAATTTAATAGTCATGGATGACTGGAATTCGTCAGTAGGAAAAGGGAGAGAAGGAAACATAGTAGGTGAATATGGATTGGGGGGAAGAAATGAAAGAGGAAGCCGCCTTGTAGAATTTTGCACAGAGCATAACTTAATCATAGCTAACACTTGGTTCAAGAATCATAAAAGAAGGTTGTATACCTGGAAGAATCCTGGAGATACTAATAGGTATCAGATAGATTATATAATGGTAAGGCAGAGATTTAGGAACCAGGTTTTAAACTGTAAGACATTTCCAGGGGCAGATGTGGATTCTGACCACAATCTATTGGTTATGAACTGCAGATTGAAACTGAAGAAACTGCAAAAAGGTGGGAATTTAAGGAGATGGGACCTGGATAAACTGAAAGAACCAGAGGTTGTAGAGAGTTTCAGGGAGAGCATAAGGGAACAATTGACAGGAATGGGGGAAAGAAATACAGTAGAAGAAGAATGGGTAGCTCTGAGGGATGAAGTAGTGAAGGCAGCAGAGGATCAAGTAGGTAAAAAGACAAGGGCTAATAGAAATCCTTGGGTAACAGAAGAAATATTGAATTTAATTGATGAAAGGAGAAAATATAAAAATGCAGTAAATGAAGCAGGCAAAAGGGAATACAAACGTCTCAAAAATGAGATCGACAGAAAGTGCAAAATGGCTAAGCAGGGATGGCTAGAGGACAAATGTAAGGATGTAGAGGCTTGTCTCACTAGGGGTAAGATAGATACTGCCTACAGGAAAATTAAACGAGACCTTTGGAGAGAAGAGAACCACTTATATGAATATCAAGAGCTCAGATGGCAACCCAGTTCTAAGCAAAGAAGGGAAGAAGAAAGGTGGAAGGAGTATATAGAGGGTTTATACAAGGGCGATGTACTTGAGGACAGTATTATGGAAATGGGAGAGGATGTAGATGAAGATGAAATGGGAGATAAGATACTGCGTGAAGAGTTTGACAGAGCACTGAAAGACCTGAGTCGAAACAAGGCCCCGGGAGTAGACAACATTCCATTAGAACTACTGATGGCCTTGGGAGAGCCAGTCATGACAAAACTCTACCATCTGGTGAGCAAGATGTATGAGACAGGCGAAATACCCACAGACTTCAAGAAGAATATAATAATTCCAATACCAAAGAAAGCAGGTGTTGACAGATGTGAAAATTACCGAACTATCAGTTTAATACGTCACAGCTGCAAAATACTAACGCGAATTCTTTACAGACGAATGGAAAAACTGGTAGAAGCGGACCTCGGGGAAGATCAGTTTGGATTCCGCAGAAATGTTGGAACACGTGAGGCAATACTAACCTTACGACTTATCTTAGAAGAAAGATTAAGAAAAGGCAAACCTACGTTTCTAGCATTTGTAGACTTAGAGAAAGCTTTTGACAACTTTAACTGGAATACTCTCTTTCAAATTCTGAAGGTGACAGGGGTAAAATACAGGGAGCGAAAGGCTATTTACAATTTGTACAGAAACCAGATGGCAGTTATAAGAGTCGAGGGGCATGAAAGGGAAGCAGTGGTTGGGAAAGGAGTGAGACAGGGTTGTAGCCTCTCCCCGATGTTATTCAATCTGTATATTGAGCAAGCAGTAAAGGAAACAAAAGAAAAATTCGGAGTAGGTATTAAAATTCATGGAGAAGAAGTAAAAACTTTGAGGTTCGCCAATGACATTGTAATTCTGTCAGAGACACCAAAGGACTTGGAAGAGCAGTTGAATGGAATGGACAGTGTCTTGAAAGGAGGATATAAGATGAACATCAACAAAAGCAAAACGAGGATAATGGAATGTAGTCAAATTAAATTGGGTGATGCTGAGGGGATTAGATTAGGAAATGAGACACTTAAAGTAGTAAAGGAGTTTTGCTATTTAGGGAGTAAAATAACTGATGATGGTCGAAGTAGAGAGGATATAAAATGTAGACTGGCAATGGCAAGGAAACCGTTTCTGAAGAAGAGAAATTTGTTAACATCGAGTATAGATTTAAGTGTCAGGAAGTCGTTTCTGAAAGTATTTGTATGGAGTGTAGCCATGTATGGAAGTGAAACATGGACGATAACCAGTTTGGACAAGAAGAGAATAGAAGCTTTCGAAATGTGGTGCTACAGAAGAATGCTGAAGATAAGCTGGGTAGATCACGTAACTAATGAGGAGGTATTGAATAGGATTGGGGAGAAGAGAAGTTTGTGGCACAACTTGACTAGAAGAAGGGATCGGTTGGTAGGACATGTTTTGAGGCATCAAGGGATCACAAATTTAGCATTGGAGGGCAGCGTGGAGGGTAAAAATCGTAGAGGGAGACCAAGAGATCAATACACTAAGCAGATTCAGAAGGATGTAGGTTGCAGTAGGTACTGGGAGATGAAGAAGCTTGCACAGGATAGAGTAGCATGGAGAGCTGCATCAAACCAGTCTCAGGACTGATGACCACAACAACAACAACAACATGATGCACATAATGAAAACAACAAATCCTGGAATATGTGATGTACTTGCAACTGAACAAACATTCTAAACATATGGTGTGGTGGTATAAAAAAGAAGAAAACAGTATTTTGCAGAGCAATCCATGTTTTAGATGTGGATTTCTGAAGAGATCAATAAATGACAATTGAATATAAAATTGTCAGTAGTACTCTAACAACAAATTGCAACATAAGCCTCAAAATAATGTTACACACACTTCATGAGGACATGAGCCAAGTTGGTTGATACACATATCTGTTGTCTTTGAAGATTTCTCAATACTTGTAGGGTCATTACTATGTGATAATGTTACACAGATATCAATGGTTAGCATAGTGTAAGTTGTTATTAATATAAGGGCTTATGACCTTGTTGAACATTCCATCCCTTAAGTATTGAGTTCAAGAGCTCTGTTACAGACAAGCATTTTTCTTATCACAGAATTATTCCTTCTCCTCAATCCATAGAATGATAACTCTATGATGGCTGTCAACAAAGTCCAGTCACAATTATTCAGGGTACATTTTTTTAGGTGACAGAAAACTATTGTTGCAGGGATAAGGACTGACAAGTGATATTTCCATATTATGTTTAAATTGTGTTCTGATGTACCCCAATCTGTTTTAAAGGTGTTGAAACACAAATGAGAAAGGACACATGAATGGCAATCTAGCACACTTCAGTAACAAACAGAGCAGCTCTATATTAGGGAGAGGAAACCAAGGGGAATAGCAGTATATTAGTGCATTGGACTTTGGCTAAAATGTACTGAAACTTGAGATCATTTTTTAGTTTCTGGGTAGCTATGAAGTCTAACAGTGTATTTCACAATGGTTTGCTTTAAACATAGATCTTGCAGGAACTAGCTGGAGCACAGTGGATCTATTTATTTCGTACCACTGGTGAGCACTTGTCAATCAAGATATTATGAATAACTGGTTTACACTGGTTAGTGCAAAGTTTGCAACTGTCAATCTACATATCTTTCAACGTGTGATGCAGTAAAAACTAAAGTGTGAAGTAATCTGCAGAATACCTAATGCCACACCATTAAGTGTGAAGTAATCTGCAGAATACCTAATGCCACACCATTAACACCTTAATTGAACTTTTTTAAATTTTTTTTCAAATTATGTTCCAAAAAATAATATTTTTTAACTAAAAAATGACATCCTATAATGAATGACATTGCATACAGAAGTACAACACAGTTTTTAAAGTTCAGGACTTCAACTAAAATAGCCAGTAACTTGAAGTCATTTTTTAGTTTCTGTGTAGCTGTGAAACCATGTATTTCTAGCAACCAACCACTTAACTATCAGTGCTGATATAATATATAAGGGGATTTTATTTTTTCAGAGGTCTTTTCTTAAGTTTCCTGGGTATACACGGGATTTTAAGTTTCTTTCAAAATAATAAAAATGAGATAACTCAGAGTTTTAAGTTAAGGGATTAAAGGGCGTTTAGTGGGAAATGGTGCACCTAACAAACCAATGACACACAGAATAATGAATCTTTTATCTTCTCCATCAATCCTGAAATTTTGTAAACAATTTTTAACTCTATTTTTAAAACCATTTTAGAGAGTGCAACAGGTCTCTGCATGTTCTCTAAGAAAGATGCCATCCCAAATAAATACTTTTTCACTTGCATATTAGTCACTTCCAGTGTAGAAAAGCACTACCTTCATTCATCAAAGGAACTTCTTCCAATGTGAATGTACTGCTAAAGGACAAACATACAATTATCTTGCAACATCGATCCGTCTCAAGCTTGCTGTCAATGTTTCACTTCATCTCACTAGACAAATGTTGGCTCTTAGCTATTCCACCTGATTTCATCAACAACGCATTACACAAACACCTGAGACAATTGTGCAGTACTTTTGACTGCATGGCCTGTAAAACTTAATACTAAACTTGTGCAGTACAGCACTATTACAAGACTTCTAAATATAGTCGTCATTCATTAGTTTGCGTTTGTTTTATATTACATTTCTGTTTGTAGATCTTTTCAACTCTGTAAGTACTTGGTTTCATTCCTTAATATACACAAGACTGAGATTTTTTGCTACAGTAGATTCTTCACTTTTAACACCAAATCATAATAACAGGAAGCTACACGATCCATACAACTTTGTGTCACATACTAATTGCATCGTATGCTTAACAGAAATGGAGTGCAATTTTCGTACAAGATAACCAAAAGATTTCATAATTTATCACCTGAGCAAGCAATGCACAGGGTATCCACATGAAGCCAATTTCCAAAAGCAATAAAAAAACTATGAAACATAGCAATGCAACATAAAAAATTTTGAGTGGCTTTTTTCTAAATGATCCCTTTTGTTTCATTTCAGGTGCTAAATAATTATCAAAAATGACAACACATCAAGAGTGAGCCCAATGTGTGGTGTAGTAAGCGGAAACAAAATAACCCATTGCTGTCCAAAGAAATTTCTGACATGAATTTCAAAGTAAAGAAAAATGAAGACTGGTGTTTAACATTCCATCGATAATGAGGTCGTTAAGACATGGAGTTCAACCTCAGATCAGGGAAGGACTGGGAAGAAAATTGGCTGTGGCTTTGTAATTTCAAAGGGAGCAATCTGACATTAATACACAAGTCCCTAGCCACTGAGAGAAACAGATAGACAGGCTCTGGCTGAAAATGCACATCTGATGAAATTGTACAGCAGATCAGAGACACCTTCCACAAAGGCCCGCCAAAGTCAGTTCACTGAGCATCATGATAGCCAAAGATGCCACACTCAACACCTCACAAGGTGCTGCACAAACTTCTTCACTTGCATGCTTACAGAGTTCACATTGTGCAAGCACTGAAGTGAAATGACATGCAGCTTCGCCACAAATTTGTTTTCGAGGTGTTGGAACAGATTGGGCAAAACTCAAACTACCAATGAAATGTTGTTTTCTCTGACAAATCAAACTGTCACAGATACTGCAAGGTTAATTGGCACAACAGTCACATTTGGGTCTCAGATAACCTCCACATTTTTTGGGAACATGTCAGAGAAAGTGAAAAGGTGACTGTGTGGTGTGCGCAGATGAAAGACAGTATAAATGGACTATTTCTGTAAATTGGACAAACAGTCACAGGAACTGTTTATCTGGACATACGTGAGCCATTTTCTGTCCCTCAGGTTCTTCACTTTCAGCCAAATGTGATTTAGCAAGACGCTGTACCACTGCAGAGGAGTTTACAAGTTTGGACTTTCTGTACTGAACATTTCCACAGCAATGCATAGAATGTGATTGACTAACCAAGTGACTGACCAGGATCTACGACTAAACTCTTCTGGATTTCTTCCTGTAGGATTATATGAAAGACAATATCTATAGCTCATCTGTACATAACCTTGGCAATGTTAATAGAAGAATTGTGGCTGCAATAGTGTCCCATCTTTCCGGACATGCCTGTGCACATACAGGCTGAGATGGTGTACCATCTAGACATTTTATTGGTTACAAAAATGAACCCATGTACAAGTGTGTTAAGTTTTTTTCTCAAAACTTTTTGAGTTACTTTAAATGACACCATAAATAGCATTTTTTAAATTTATTTAACTGACTATGGAAATCAGGAAGGTTTCATGTGGACCCTCTGCATGCACCTGAGGGTAACAACTACGATTTTCAATTGAAGTGTTAGTATGTGGCCAGTAATTTGTACTGAATTACAGCAGTATGCATACCACTGTACAAGTCACCAGTCAACAAGAATGAAAGAGTTCATTTTAGTGTCACTGTTATTGTATTTTTTGATAGTATATTATTATCTTCTGTCAACTAACAACAGATTTGTCCTTTACACATTTGTATTTCTTCTTTGCAAAAGAGAGTAAAACCAACAACAAGATATTATTATTATTACAGCTGCATTTTCTGTTAAAACAAGAGTCCCTTCTCTCAGACTACACCACATCACAACACAGAACAATGTTGACTGATGAATCATACATTTTTTTGGCTGTGTTATATGATTTCATTACATACCATGTATAATTGAAAAGAAACCTGCGGGACCAAACATCTAAAACTCACAAAATCTTTGGCAGAATCTCACATGTCAACATATCTCCTTCAGGTAATCTTCATAAAAAATAGGCCTTTCCAAACTACGATTGAATGTTACTGTTCTGCTGTGGATGCCACTGTGCAGATAATACACGCACACTGCCTAAAAGAAAGAGAAGTTCCTTTACCTGGCTTCAGCGTTGGTCCATTGAAGTCTAGCAACCCCGCATGTTCTATTGTAACAAACTGAAGGTCAGAGCGCCGAGCGGTTGGTGCCAGGCGCACACCAGCCCACGCTGGCCGAAGGCAACGCAGACCTACATCCTGTTGATGGGTACATGCTCCGTACATGTCTCCAGCAACAGTGTGCTCTGCTCGGCATTGAGTTACGTCTACGTCTTCTTCTCCACACCGCACATTACTGTGGTGAAAACGGGGAAATTGCTGTTATTTTTACTACTTATTTGTTCTAAAGGGTCGCTTTTACTTTGCAATGAAATTACATCTAGGATTAAACTTTCTAAGACAGAAATAGAGTAGGATAATAAAATCATAAAAAGATAACAATAATAACACAATGCACATCAGACAACTCAAACAATGATGAAGACAAACAATCTGAGAAAGGTGAGAAAGGGACTATTGGTTAATTAATATGAAGCTGAAAGTTTGAGAGGTGTGTTTACAAGAAATTGGGTGTGTGTTTTTTGGGAAAAGGGAGGAGAGCTGAGCTACCTGATATTCATCTCCTTTTCCATCTATGCTTCAACAGGAAATAATTACGGTATTCACAATCACTTGAGTCGCATGTACAACTAGTTACTTCAGATCAATAGAAATAATTGTCTTTCTGAGTTAGTCAGCTCAGACAAGTGACCTGGTACACTATTTGCACAAAAGCAAATGTTTCCATTCTACAAGAATGTGTCCTGCAGTGCCTTCCATAAAAGCCATGTGTGTTTACTACTCTCATGATTTTTCTATAATTCATTATTTCAGCATGTTGTTTTCAAGACACAGAAACAAAATGAAACAGTTTGTAATGTCAACTGGTTACACATATCTTACCCGTCAGTTCAACACAAACAAGTATGAGTGTACATAATGGAGAGATTATGGGTAACAACTCACCATATAGCTAACACTAGAAGCCCAACTTTGTATTGTTCCTTAGAATGCCCAAAGGAGGTCCATTGACCACTATGGTTTTTATTGCATTTTAGGCTTTTTTTTTACAAAATGTAACAATATTTCACATTTACTGCTTTTAATATTGTTTTTATTATTTTTTCTTGTATAATAATAATGTGCCAAATTTTTATTTGAAACTCTTAAATTTTACTTTTATGTTAAACCATACAAAAATTATTGCCACTGTATTAGAGGTACATAAAATGACTTATATTTCTAGTGTTCGTGGTTTACATCACGTAACAATAGGTAACAAGTGTTATTATCATAGATTTGCTTAGCTGTCCACTAATTAAGCATTTATCTTGTAACAAATAAGTAGAGTTTTACTAGACACATTTTTATGGAGAACTATGTACACTCAAAGAGTCACAACTGCACTATTTGCATGTCCTTTTGCTTAGACATGAACTGCAAGCAAATTTTTACATATTTCACAGTTATCTCTGGTTTTGTTTTTCTTGAACAATACAGTTTAACACTTTTTCTCCCCCTTCTCTGACGGCAATCAAAATAAATGGAGTCTGGAATTGCTGAAGGTGTGAATTCCTGATTGGTACCACTAATTCGTCTGTGTTTTCACTATATAAGACCATTAATAGATGGCAGAGCCAGTTATCAACTTGCACAAGGTATGGAGATTGATCACAACCATATTTAGAATGTTATACAAAACATGTACAAGTCAGCACCTTGTCATGACTCTTACACTACATTTGTGTGACATTTCACTACCACATCTACATCAAATTCAGTGTTATTATAACAACTGACTGTTTCTGGGGTTTTATTTCTGCTATCTAGTCGTCTGTTACAATGGAGTGCACAGAACTAATAACAAGCAAACTTTTTTAGTCTTGCTCTAGTAAGATGTCATTTTTCTTAGTCTTCCCTTGTTGGTAAGATGTTAGAGGAACGTCATCAACCTTGTCAGTAACACTTGGACGCAGCACAACTTTGCTTTTCTCAGAGATTGTGGCACTTCCCATCTGCTCCTGTTCAAAGTGCCAACAACGATTGTATCCATATGTTTCAGGTCTTTTGCCAGCTTGAAAGAAGTGAAGAAGCTATCTGACATGACAGTTCTCCACTTTCATAAGTAAGACTCATGAGACATTGGGTAATACGTTCTTCCAGGATAGAATCCGCATGTCTCATTTTAAATTTTCCCAAATAACGAAAATCATTCAAAACATCTAGCATGTTTGAGCAGCCAATGCTTCTTTTTCAGCTTCAGAAAGACCACAACTGTGATATCAGTCCATTATAGTTTCCAGCCCAACTGCTAGTGATGACAAACATATGCACAAAAGTTCATCATTGTTGCCTAAAAAAAAAGTGCCAAATAAAACAGGTAAAATGCATTTCTGTGAGAAGCGGTCAACTGACCAATTTTGGAAACCAATGGTAAGTCAGCAATTATCTTAAAAGTTTGCAATTACAAAGTAAAACAATTTAGGCAAATCAGACCTTCTCTAAAACAATTAAAAGTCATAAATTCACAGAAACACACTATTTTAAACACCAAATACATTTGCGTCTCAAAATAAAAAATTATCCTTTGACCTCCGCCGTACATACTAGTGTTACGAATTTGACTGCTCGATAGATACACAAAAAAGACAGAAAACATTGCTACAGCTATTGGGTGAGTACTTCTTCGGTGAAGAAGAACTTCTCTGAAAGGTTAAAACCATTTTCCATCTTGTTTATATGGCCACTGAGCATCCTCAACATCTCAACTCTACGAGTTTTACTTGCACTCCTTTCATTATTTGTATTCAACATAGGCCTTCCATTACCATATGTTCATAAAGAGGTATTCAGAATTAAATGTCCAAAATATGTACTAAGTGGAAAGAGTAATCAAGAAAAATATTGTGTTTTTCTAAGGGAGGAATCCTCAAATAAATTTTATGAATTTGCAATTTTCTCAGTCTGTTATGAGGTGGTTGCAAGTTTCTTAAAGTAATTAATTGGGAAAATACATACTTATATGACAGCCAGAGTTTTCTGCTCGAGTTTTCAGTTATTTATGTAGCACCAACTTAATTCCTTTCTCAGCACATGATCAACACTGAATCTTCAGCAACAAGGAAACCTTTAACAAGTGGTGTAGTGGTACTCTTTAATACAATATTAATAACTGCAAGTTCTGTGTACTTTACATACCTCATTAATATGTTTTCACCAGTCCCAGCCTGAGGTAACTCTGCAGGCGCCATGAGCCAACCGTCAGGATCCGGTGCCAGCCCCAACTGACGGCATACTATTACTGAATTACGCTGAGTCCACCCGTAACTGCACACAGTGCCCCATGTCCCATTTACACGTATCTGCAGAAAATTATAAAAATTTTTGACCCACGTACAACTGCTCAAACATTTTAACAGTAGAAGGTTTTAACATGGACTTATATGAAATTCTTCACCAAGTAAATGTACCATCAGTCTCAATACTGCACAGCAGCTATCACAAATTTGTATAATTGAATTACAATAATATCTGAGAGGAGAGAACAAAATTTATCTTACAAGAGAGGCACGAGAAGTGAAGTGTTTATCGCTGAGACAGGAAACTTTCATACATCTACAGAGTAGAAAGGAATTGTTGCCGACACACTCTGGATGCCTCAGAATAATTGTGTGATTGGCTGTGAGGAGAGAGTAGGAAAGAGGAATACTGAAGGAGGGAAAGGTGGAGGAGAGCTGAACCGAATGTACCTTCAAACATATGATTCCAGTGCTTCAAAAAGAAATCCAGGAATAATGTGCATTTCTCCAGCAACAAACAACCTTCGCACGCCACAAATAAACATTTTGTTTACAAATGTAGCACAGATACTGACTAAAATATTGACAACAAATACTTTTCTAGACAACAGAAAATAAACTGCCACCTAAGGACAGCAGCAATTCAGATAAAAACCACAGGATAATAAAAACAATGTGCTGTTTTCGCAGACAGTCCCGGCAGGAAATTAACTAGTGCATTAAATGACATAAATAATGACAATGCAGCTATTGGAATCATGAAACTGGAGCAAAAACAACTGTTGTCCTAGAAGGCATCACGCAAAGTAAAATAATGTTGCAAGCAACTGATCACATTGTGGCTAGAACAGTGAGGCGTGTGATGAAGCAGATGCTTTTGTTACGTTCTTCGACACAACCAATCTAAAAGTACAACTGTTGTTACAATGTCCCACAAACAAAATTTTGTTAGGTTCATGCATTAAAAGATAAATAAATAAAAAAAATAAATAAATAAAAAAAAAAGAAAAGTCCAGATCACACAGCTATGTTCAGAGTTTGATAAATGTGATGTTATAGATATTGGTGATATTGATACATATGGTTTTCTATAGTTTTAATATTTGACGCACATGGTTTGAGTTACACCAAAATAAAATTCCATACTTTATTACTGACTTTAAGTAGCTGTGATGTATTACTTTTCTCATGTCCATATTGGTAGCATTGTGCAATTTGATACGTAATAGCCATGGGTATTTCTTTTCTCATCTTTCTAAATAAACACACACCCATTTAACTCATGTAGGAAGCGAGTTAGATATTATTACTTCAATGTTAATGATATTCATACAACGAACAGTTTGTGTCAAGACTGACTGTTAAAATTGACATTTGTTGTTTACATATAATAGCCGCTGGTCCAGAGCTGGTTTGTTTAAATAAAGCACCATTTATTTTTGTCAGAAGTTTTTAAACTTTGAAATACAGTGGAACCTTATTAACAAGCACCTCCCATACCATGCAATTCGCATAATGAGCAAAACAAATTGTAAAAAAAATGACTTGCTTAACGAGTGATGTTTCGCATAACAAATGACGATGATTTAGTGAGACGTCACCAGCCATTCACACACAGCAGGGGAAACATTCAACAATATGAACATCTTTCATAGTCGACAGTGGCATATGAACAATGTCTTTAGCACGTAGTGCAGTCTGAGTTCTTTCTGCTACCATCTTGGAGCAGTTTGTGACCACACATTTTTCTGAACTTGTGTTCACATTGTGATTTTTTGTGTGCATATTTTAATAACCCTCGTAGAAATGCCTATGAAGATTAAACTGCAAGAATACGACCATAAAAGAAAGAAAAGTACCTTAGAAATGAAACATAAAATCAATGAAAAACACAAATGTCGTGTGAGCACTGCTGATTTAGCATGCACATACAATCTGTCTACATCAACTACTTGCTCTATACTCAAGAACAGGCAAATGATTAAGGAGATAGATGTTTCAAAGGACTGACATGAGTACCTGAACAATGGTATCATATTCTCAATGATGTCAAAAAGTTGCTCTTTATATGGATAAATGAAAAGCAATTGAAACGTGACACTATTAGCGAGAACACCATTTGTGAGAAGGCAAGAACAATTTTCACTGACCTCATTAAGAAGATGCCAGAATCTTCTGTGCTCACAGAAGTGATTAAGGAAAGCTGTGAGTGGTTCAAGAAGTTTAAGCTAAGAACCAGCATCCACAGTGTTGTGACACACGGCAAAGTAGCCACCTCTGACTCAAAGGCAGCAGAGAACTTCATGAACAACTTCAAGATGCTCACAGATTCTGAGGGTTATCTGTCGCAACAGGTTTTTAATTGTGATGAGATGGGTCTATTCTGGAAAAAGACCTTTTTAACAGAATAGGAGAATACACTGCCTGGTCACAATCCAGTGAAAGACCATCTGTGCCAATGCAAGCGATGAACTGTTGACTGTTCAACATTCAGAAATTTCATGAGCCTTCAAGAAGTGTTGAGTCCAGAAAAGCAAGTTAAATGTGATGTGGAGGTCCAGCAATAAGGCTTGGGAGAAATGTGATCTCTTTTCTGATCAGATCAATGAAGTTTTTGGTCCTTCGGTGAAAAAATATTTGCTTCAGATAAATCTACCACTCCATGTCTTGCTTATTATGGACAATGCTCCTGCCCATTCTCCAGGCCTGCAAGACCACCACCTTGAAGAATTTCAGTTCATCAAGATCCAATTTCTGCCTCTGAACACCACTCCATTACTTCAGCCTGTGGATCAGCAGATTATTTCTAACTTTAAGAATCTCTACACTAAAGCACTCTTAGAGCTTTGCTTTGAGTTGACTCTGAAGCTACCAATCTCACTCTCATAGAGTTTTGGAAATATCACTTCAACACAGTGCCTGTGTCAAGATGTCCAAAAAGGCGTGGGAAGGGACTAGCAATAGAACTCTGACTTCTGCTTGGAAGCAGCTTTGCCCGGAGTGCATTGTTGAATGTGACTCTTAAGGCATCTGAATCAGTACCTGTGGAACCTTAGTCAACAAGATTATGTCTTTGGCCAAGAGCATGGGACTAGAAGTGGATAACAATGATATTGAGGAGCTTGTGGAAGATCACAGCCAAGAAATGACCACCAAAGAGCTTATGGAGTTGCAGTATGTTTCACAGCACGAAATTGTCGAGAGGAGTTCTTCAGAGGAGCAGCAGGAGGTGGTAACAGCAAAGTGGCAATCTTCTGGCACAATAAGAGAAATACTGAAAGCATGGGAATCCGTTGCATCGTATACTGAAAATCATCAGCCCAATAGAGCAGTGGCTATGTGCGCTACAAATTTATTTGACGATAATGCAGTGTCACATTTTCGCCAAGTGTTGAAGCGTTGGCAAAAACAAATGATTATACATAGCTTCCTATTAAAAAGAATTAGTTATTTATCGTGAATAATGAAGTACATAATACTGTATGTATGATTTTCTTTCAATAATTGGCCTGGAACACATTATCGTATTTTACATTATTTTATATGGAATAAATTGTTTCATTTAATGAGTGTTTCACACTGCAAGTAAGATTCTGGAACAAATTATGCTCACTATGTGAGGTTCCACTGTATCATTCAGTAATACACTGAATGTACTATGTAAGTTACTTTGATAAGTGACTTACGCTTACACAACATTCGAACTTAACTGCACTGTCTAACAATAAATAAGTAATGTGGTGTACCATACTTTGATTCCAACAAACGTGTTACAAGATAAGTTTATTATCTTCATTATATTGATCAGTATATATATGTGTGTAATATTGGTGTAATTTCAACAAATGAGTTACAAGAATAAAATAAATTACTGCAAATACAGTAAATATGGAATTTTTGCATCCCATATGAGGTCCATATGGGTTAATTTTTTTAATCCTCAAATACAGAAAATACCTTAAAATATGGGACTGTTGGCAACCCTAGTCAAGACAGACAAATCAGGTAAGCAATGGGAGTCAAAATGAAAACACATGCTTTAATGTGTAGGTGCTTACAGTTAAGTACATTCACTACTGTTGTTTATGAAACTAGGATCACTTCAAGCAAAATGTAAATTCTATCCTCATGTTACAATGATGTTTTACAAAACATGAACAAATGAATGATAAAGTGATGTACTGGAGAAAAAAATACCTAGAAAAAAGCATCAGTACATCTTTTACATATAAGGTGCAGTCAAATGAAATCTGAACACCCACCACAACAGAATCATGGAACATCTCCATTCAAGAGTAATCACCACACACATTACAACATTTGCCCTGCTGGGAGATGAGACAGTTAATTCCTGTTTTGCAGAACACAGTTATCTGCTGATGAGTCCACAACTACACCCACTCTTTTCCTTCCTCGTCTGACTGAAACTGGCATCCAGAATGGTCCGAGATGCCAGAGATAACGGTCATGTGTGCATGAGGTGTGCTTACTTATGTGAATGTGTGAACGTGTGTGTGTGTGTGTGTGTGTGTGTGTGTGTGTGTGTGTGTATTTCTCTTTCTTTTTCTGACAAAGGCTATGGCCAAAAGTTAATTTGTAAGTGTATTTTAATTGTGCCTGTCTGGAAATTAGCGTGTCATCTTCACAGTAAGTAGCAATCTATCTTTTCCTTACATTGTTGATATTCACCCTGGAGTTTCCACTGTTTCATATATTTCTTCAGTTTGCCAAAGATGTGAAAATCTGGGCTGTATGGAGGATGTTGCAGTGTTTCCCAACAAAATCACTGAAGTGGAGCCTTCGTCCGATTTGGAATATGTGTGTGTGTGTGTGTGTGTGTGTGTGTCCGACAGCAGTCTTGGATGTCTGTTTCATTCAAACAAGGGAGTGCAAGACTGGGAGTGGTTGTGTATCCGTCAGCAGCCAACGACATTCTATGAAAAAAGGCATTGACCATCTCGTCCCCCAATGGGGTAAGGGTCTTCAGCGCATGTGGTGATTACTTCTCATCTTGTATCCACTCCAACTGCTTTGCTGAGTTTTGGCATTAACAACTGCAATTGTCACAGTATATGAAGGACAGCTATAAAATTTTAATTGTCACTATGAAAAAAGAAGTTATGTCATTATTTTTGCATGTACATGAGTGCACTCCCGAAACACACTGAAATCACCTCACAACAGTACTATAGCATGCCACTACAGAGTGAAAACAAAATGTCGCGACCCATCTCCACTTTATCAGTGGGCTGTAGCATTTCATTTTGGCTCATTTTGCGGCATGCTACTGTACTTTGGTGTGGGTATTTCATTGTGTTCCAGCACTGTAGACATGTATTTGAAAACAAACAAAAACTTGATTGCATAACTATTTTTTTAATGAGTACCCCTCATGTAGTTACTCTGCCTAAGATGATCACTTTTTACAGTTTCCAGTAAATTCCCTAATTATTTTTTAATAGTACTCACTTCCAAAGCTAGTATGTGAAGTAATCAAGAGCATTAAGGTTGAACTCACCTGAAGCCTCCCTTCTGTTTCAGTCATGCCACCGAGGAGTCGAACTGGACTTTCATCTACTTCAGCTGTGATGGTGCCAAGTGTGTTTCCTGCATCCGTGTCTGTCTCAGGTCCAGTTACAGGGTCTGCCACTTCCAGTAATCCTAGTCTGATATCACCTGGGCGTGTCCCACGAGCCTCCAGCTGTCCAGCAACCATCACACCCAGTGCTGGCGGGAATCGTAGAACGGCTCCACGTCGCAATTCTAAGAGCCCGCCCGGACGTACTGTGATATCAGCACGCACTTCATATTCCCCAGCTGCTAGGACCTCACGACCATCCACTTCTCCCCCAATAATGCCCGCTGAACGTATAAAAGGTGCAATGTACGTGTGATGCCTGACATACGCAGTTGCTGCAGGGTTGCTTGGATGCAAAAGATATGGGAGGTAGCGAAGTCGTGAGAGATTGTAGCGGTCCTTCCTGAAACAATTTGATATTAAATATAACTCCGTGGTATGTTTGCCACATCATGGCAACTACAATAAAATTAAATGCACATGCATATACAAAGTAAAAAACTAAATCATCTGAGGGTGAATGAGCCTTTCCATTGAGAAAATGGATGTGTCTAGATGTGACGCTTCACAGGCCAGTAGCAGTTGCTCTGATGCTTGCACTCCACATATAGTCATGGCAATCAGCAAAGTGAACTTGGAATTTGTATGTAGTAAACACAGTAATATCACACAATGGAGGTTTGAAAAAGCATACTGTAGGATGGTATTTAATCATTGAAAATGAGTCAGAAGATGATATTTATTGCTATATTCCTGCAAATTACAGCAAGTATTTGATGTCAATGACAACAATAAAACAATTATCAATGGAATAGAAGTTTTGGAAAAGTTATGTGCACGAATTTCTGGAAAAATCAATTTGGTGTGGTCATCAGAAACTAAACACACTTCTTTCTCATATCCATGACTGACATATTGCATTGTCACCATTATGAATCTGAGACATTACATCAAAACAAACAATAGTTAATGGGGTACAAGCATATGGAATAGGTTCACAGATATGTGAGTGACTTGAAGGCTTTGTAAGTCATAGAACCTGGTATGCTGTCCTTGATAGCAAGTATTCATCAGAGACATGATTGCCCCAAGGAAGTGTGATAAGACCAGTGTTGTTCTCCATATACATAAATGATTTGGCAGACAGGGTGAACAGCAATCTGCTGTTGTTTACTGATGATGCTATGGTGTACAGCAAGTTGGCGAAGTTGAGGGACTGCAGGAGAATACAAGATGACTTAGACAAAATTTCTAGTTGTTGTGATGAATGGTAGCTATCTCTTAATGTAGAAAAATGTAAGTTAATGTGGATGATTCGGAAAAACAAACCACAAATGTTTGAACACAGCATTAGTAGTGTCCTGCTTGACACACTCACTTCATTTAAATATCTGCATGTAACATTGCAAAGCAATATGAAATGGAAATAGTTTGTGAGGACTGTGGTAGGGTAGGCAAATGGTCGACTTTGGTTTATTGGGAGAATTTTAAGAAAGTGTGGTTTACCTGTAAAGGAAACCACATATAGGATAATTGTGTGACATGTTCTTGAGTGCTGCTAGAGTGTTTTGTATCTGTACCATGTCAGATTAAAGGAAGACTTCGACACAGTTCAGAGACAGGCTTCTAGATATGTTACCAGTAGGTTCAAACAACACCCAAATGTTCAGGAGATGCTTTGGGAACTTAAATGGGGATCCCTGGAGGGAAGGAGACATTCTTTTCCAGGAACACTATTAAGAAAATGCAGAGAAACGGCATTTGAAGCTGACTGCACAATGATTCTACTGCCACCAACATAAAATTGCACATATGGACCATGAAGATACAATACGAAAAATTGGGGCACATATGGAGGCATACAGACAGTCATTTTCCCCATACAGTCAGTCATTTTCCCCTCACTCTGTTTGCAAGTGGAACCGGAAAAGAAATGACTACTGTGTGCACTGCAAGAGAAGAGCCCTGATAGTCGACGTGGCCTTGGCGCATCCACAACAGCCAGTCAGATTGTGAGCTTTTGTTTACAATACTGTGGCAACACCCCAGTTTTGCCGTAGTACTGGGCAACCGCTGCTGGCCCACTGCCTGTCCATGTCGAATACCGGCAACTGCACTGCCAGCTGTCAGAGCTCTTCTCTCGGCATAAGGAGTATAGTACAGGGTACCCTTGGCCATGTATCCTATCGTGGCTTGCGGAGTATAAACGTAGATGCAGATGTAGACTGCATAATGCTCTGGTGTCCTCCCCTCCCTATATCTAGATCTACATCTATAATATGCAAACCACCAAGAAGTGGGTGGCAGAGGGTGTTTCCCATTGTACCTGTCATTATGGTTTCATCCCATTCCAGGAGAGTGGGAAGAATGTTTGAATGCCACCGTGTGTGCAGTAGGTTGGGAGTTAAATAGTGGCAACACTGCTGTGGAGACACTGTGCAATGGACTCTACTACTGTCGCTGATAGCATACGTTGCTGACATACCCAACTTACCTCCGAGCAAATGGACTCCCCCGTCCCATGACACTGGCGTGCGCACAATCGAGGGAAACACAGTCAGTTGTGAGCAAGCGGTCTAATGTAACGGTGTCACTATGTTTTCGAAACAGGAACAACGGAGTTGGATCAAGATTGAATATGCCAGTATTACTGTTTGTTTTGGAGCATCACCTGCGACCATCTTTGCGAAAAAAGCGGCAACATTTTTTGCACAACCCACCCATCATTTTGCATGACAATGCGTGGATGCATACAGCGCTTGCTGTGGCTGCTCTGTTCAGTCGATGGGACTGGGAAGTACTGCACCATCCACCACACTCCCCAAACTTAAGTTCTCGTGACTTTGATTTGATTCCAAAGATGAAGGAACAACTCGTGGCATTCGCTTCAGTACTGTTCCAGAGATTAGACAGGAAGTAGATTGCTCCATTCACACCATCAACAGAACAGGCTCTGCTAACGGTATAGTACGCTTTCCACATCGCTGGTAATGGGTTCTACACAACGCTGGTGACTACTTTGAAGGACAGTAACAGGTGCAAACATGTAACTCTTTTTTACTGGTTAAAAAAAAATAGTTGCCACTATTTAAGTTCCAACCCTCGTATATCCTCTGAGGCATTATTTACAGCTGATTCTTGAAACTTTGCTAGTAGACTTTCTTGGGATAGTTACGTTTATCTTCAAGAGTCTGCCAGTTCAGTTTCTTCAATGTGTCTGTGACTCTTTCTCATGGATCAGACAAACCTGTGACCATTCACACTGCCCTTCTCTGTATATGTTCAGTATCCTCTGTTAGTCTTACTTCGTACATGTCTCACTCACTTGAGCAACATTCTAGAACCGGTTGGAGGAGTGATTTGTAAGCAATCTCCTTCGTAGACTGATTGCACTTCCCCAATATTCTACCAATAAACTGAAGTCTACCACATGATTTACCCACAACTGAGCCTAAGTGATCATTCCATTTCATATCCCTACAAAGCTTTACAACCAGATATTTCTATGAGTTGGCCAATTCCAATAGTTAATTATAGTCAAAAACTATGTTTTTTCATTTTGTGAAGTGCACAATTTTACATTTCTGAACATTTAAATCAAGTTGCCAATCTTTGCCCCAATTTGAAACCTTACCAGGATCTGACTGAACATTTATGCAGCTTCTTTCAGACAGTACTTCATTATATATAGTTGGATGATCTGCAAAAAGTATGAATTTACTATTAAAATTGTCTGCAAGAGTCCCAACTCACTTCTCTGGGGTATCTGAAATACTTCTACACCTGACGATAACTCTCCAAGATAATGTGCTATGTCCTCTCTATCAAAAAGTCCTCAATCCAGTCACAAATTTCACTTGATACCCAATATGATCGTACTTCTGATAATATGCAAAGGTGCGGTACGGAGTCAAATGCTTTTTGAATATCAAGAAATACAGCATCTACCTGACTCCCTTGATTCAAATCTTTCAGAATGTTTTGTGAGAAAAGTGCAAGTTGGGTTTCACATGATCGACATTTTCAGAATCCATGCTGGCTGGTACTGAGGAGGTCATTCTGCTCAAGATACCTCATTGTTTGAGCTCCGAATATATTCTAAGACTCTACAACAATTCAATTTCAAGGATATTGTACAGTAGTTTTGTGGATCACTTCTACTGCCCATCTTGTAGATGGGTGTGACCTGTGCTTTTTTTCAAGAACTGGCCATGGTTTTTTGTTCGAGAGATCTACAATAGATTACAGTTGGAAGAGAGGTAACTCAGCTGCAAATCCAGTATAGAATGTGACAGCGATTCCATCAGGCCCTGGAGCTCTGTTCACTTTAATGACTACACTATTTCTGAATGCCACTGGCAACCGTTTCATTCATCTTTTCTCTCATTTGTTTGGGACTGGACACTAACTTTGGTGTCACCAACAGCCTTTACATATGACCAGGATTTCTTTGCGTTTTGTGAAATATCATTTGACAACACTCTGCTATGGTAGTCAGGATTTCTTTGCGTTTTGTGAAATATCATTTGACAATACTCTGCTATGATAGTCACTGAAGGCATCACGCTTTGCTCTCTTGACAGCCAAATGTATTTCAGTCAGCATCTTTCTATCTATAGCTCTATGCTTTGTTTTAAGCCTATTATGCAGTAATCTCTGTTTTTTTACAGTGAGTATATACTGCAGAGGTTCCCTCCCATTATGAACTGTTCTACTAGGTACATATCTATCCAGTGCATGGTCAAGTATTCTTTTAAACTTGAGCCATAGTTCCTCTACAAGCTCCTGGACTGTGCTAAAAGTTTCAAGCTCCTCAGTGAGATATGATAATACTTATATTTTTGTCTAGTTTACTGAACATATATAACTTTCTGCTGGGTTTAGGTGTTCTTTGTACTTTAATCATGGTTGCCACAACCAGGTCGTGCTCCTTATATTAGTTTCGATGCGGACATCTTCAAAGAGGTCTGGTCTATTTGTTGCCATTAGATCCAATATATTTCCATCAGGAGTGGTGTTCCTAACTATCTGTTCTAAGTAGTTTTCAGGCATTTAGTAATGTTTCACAGGATGTTGTATCACACTCACCACTTCCAAGTTCTCTCTTTGCCAATCAAATGTACAGCTGCAAATCACTGTTCTAGAACTGTAGATATACTTCCATTAAGAGTGGTGTTCGTAACTATCTGTTCTATGTAGTTTTCAGACAGGGCATTTAGTAATGTTTCACAGGAAGTTGTAACGCACTCACCATTTCCAGGTTCCCTCTTTGCGAATCAAATGTACAGCTGCAAATCACACAGTGTGTGTGTGTGTGTGAGTGTGTGTGTGTGTGTGTGTGTGTGTGTGTGTGTGTTTTATATTCTCATGCCCTTTGTGTATGTGGTTATTTATTTTTACAAATATTCAGTAGATCCATTCAGGCACTTGTGAGGTATTAGAATGTGGAACTAGTAAAACATAATATATATGTAAATTACACTGAACATGTAACAAAGCGAATATTATCCTTAAGATGCATGTGGCTGTCCCATTCCTTACTGCTTGGAGCATTAATGTCACTCCAGCTGTCAAACAGTAACAATTTCTGGAGCACAGAGCTGTCAGGACTGCATGTATTAGACAGTGATTATACATCACAACAGCCAACACAAAGCCTTGGAGAGTACTACAAATATTAAACTTTACTGTCTCTTCTTATTTGATGAAGTAATCATCGGTCCTGCAACCTTGAACAATGTGTTAATATGCTTTTACCTTTCATTGTATTGAGAATAATTTCTGCACTGATTGGATTCAATATGTGGGCAAACATTAATACTACAAAGCCAGATGGAGCAGGATATATGGTTGTCCTCAACTATGAACAACTATGAACAGACTGTTACAGAGCAGACAGCAATGCAAGAAAATGAGAAAAAGAAACATGGTAATGTTACGAGACATAACAGACGGAAAGTACCTCATACCTGTGAAAGAGACGGTAGAATATAACATCTTCACTAGCATTTCCAAGCCAATTATATGTGCAGTTTATAGACCGACTTTGATCAGATAAGTGACTAGCAATCTCAAAAGCTGATTCAGGATTCTGGAAGATGTTGCGGAATATGTCAATGTTATCAGATGCAACAGTGAGAGCTGCAGCTGCAGATCCACGAGGTGGTTGATCTAGCCCCCATGGCTCCGTGATGTGGTTGTTCCGTAAGAAATTCCACGTGAACAGAAGATGCTGCTTGATGCTGTCCTGGGAGAGCCCCAAATTTGCAACATACATCTACAAACATAACAGAAAATACATATTATCAACTATTATTTTGGGCATCAGCATTTAGCTTCAGATGTCTACTTTAATTATGATAAATTAGTGCATCAAACAAGCAATGCATTTAACAATGAAATGTACTAATGATGGATACCAACAAGCAATCAAGCTGCTTAAAAAACTATGAAAATGAAAGAAACAAGTTTTGGAGGCAGAATGCACAGTTAATCAGTGAGCTTACCATCTTCCTGTGTGTTAGCAAAGAAAGCAGTGGCTACCATTTTGTGTAGTTATGGCCTTGCCTTTACATTCTTACACAAAGATCTTATTTACAAATTACATTCCATGTGAGAAAAATTAACATACGTACTCCCCTGTTTTCTTCAAAGTAATTATTTGCCACAAGAAGACGGACTGGCAGAGCGGCAAGACGCTCTTGTACGGCAGTTGACATCCTCAGTGACATTGCACCAAACTCATGCTGCCGGAAGTTGTTGTACTCTATACGACCATCAATATTGGCTGGTGGATTTATTCTGTTGGAGGAAAAAGGGTAATGCGTTATAAAATATATAAATGCACCTTTGCTATGATGAACCCATTCAAAAGATGATGTTTGATGTGAAAACTGTAGCACAACTCACTGCCAGTTCAGTGCTGTCTGTGTTGTTAATCTGGCTTGTTCTATTCATCTGCAGTGATTGTTTTGACTAGTGCTGTTCTGTTCTTGTTTTATTTTTTATGATGGCAAGTACAAGTGAACAAGGTGCAGCTGTGAAATTTTGTCTTCTACCTGGTAAACATGCTGATCAAACTGTTTCAATGTTGAAAAAAGCTTACCAAGATGACGCTATGGGAAAAACCCAAGTGTACGAGGGTTTGCTCATTTTAAAAATGGCAACATTGTGACTGAGGACAAACCTCATTCTGGATGTCTATCAAGTCCCCAAATCATTCAGAGTTTGTTCCCTCAGGGCAGACCATCAAACAAACCTTTTATTTGGAAGTTTTAAGAAGATTGCACAACAATGTTCATCAAAAAAGACCCGATTTGTGGCAAACGGGAGACTGGTTCTTCCACCACGATAACACACCTGCACACACAGCCATCTCTGTTACACAGTTTTTGGGTAAAAATGGCCTGATTCCACTGACCCATGCACCTTACTCACCTGACCTGGCTCCATGCAACTTCTTACTTCTACGCATGAAAAGAGTCATGAAAGGACTCCGATTTGACAACATTAAAGAAGTCAAGAAAAAAATGAGGGAGGAGCTATCAGCCATTTCTAAAGATGACTACAAAAAATGTTTCTGACAGTGGAAGCACTGGTAGGGCTAATGTAATAGTTGTAATGGAGAGGGTTTTGATGGGGATAAGGTTGTTTTGTAAACTATTTGAAAATATATAGCTTTTAAAAAGTAATTCCAGTACCCCTCATAATATTCTGTAAACATAGAGATCACTGGAGATGGAGCGACAGAAGCAACCGATAGTGAGCGACTTCTGGATATGCGATACTCCAGCGACATGCAGCAACATCGGGTGAAAAGCTCGGGTGTCGTGAGTGCGAGTCACAATGTCGCGCTACAAGATGGCTGCTTAGAGCCAACCAGCTGTTTCTATAAAACGACGCCCCTAAACTGCTAAACTGTAGATTATTGTAGCTGGAGAGTAAGGATACAAAATTAGGTGTCATGCATGCGAGTCACCATGTCACGCTACAAGATGGCTGCTTAGAGCCAACCAGATGTTCCTATAAAACGCGCCCCTAAACTGTAGAATATTGTAGCTGGAGAGTAAGGCTACAAAATTAGGTTTACTTAAGAAAATAAAGCGAAAAGGAATGTTGCGCATGAAATTTACAAAGGGAGGAATCTCCATGGAGAATTTCATAAATATCATCAACTACAAAGATCATCAGACAAATTCTTCAAATACACAGGAATGAGCAGAGAAGCATTCAACTATCTCATCAATAAATTAAATACGAATGTTTTTTACATGATCAAGAACTTTTAACAGCCAATAAAAGTGGAAGAATAACTTACTACATGACTAACTATCCTAAATGCATACATAAATAAACAGACTGATAACTGGAAATAATAGCTAGCTGTGGTGTAGCGGTAGCGTTAAACTTCATGATTACTTGCTTCATATATTTTAACTGGCTCAGTTACAATTGTGTATACTAAGTTTTATGTATACGGTTTAAACTGTATCGCTGAGTATATTTTTAAGGTCTTGCCAAAGAACTTGATCTTTAAATGTGTACACACCTATCCCAGTATATCACACACATTAAATTCCTAATAAATTACAATGAACCATGAAACCCTCCCCCCATTACCCTAAAGTCACAAGTGACTGCTAATATGAAACCTGGCGAGGTGGAATAGTATGTGACGTGAATAATTTTCAAATACCCCCCCCCCTCATCCTAACATAGTTTTTCGACGGTTTCCCTACACTTATTTTGGTCAATCTGAAGATTGTTTCTTCAATAGGATATTACTATAGTTTAATTCTCTTATCTTGGTGGTTCGCGCATGCCCGCCCAGACGCGTTGCCAGTTGTACGCACCAAGAGAAGCAGTGCCATAGCACAGTTCGCAAACTTACGTTTAGGGGGGAGCGTGCAGTTTATGAAGTAAAGCCACCCCGGCCGCATTAACCCTTTCGCTGCTGCAGAGATGTGCTCCCCGCATTCCGTGATTTTGTCATCATTGCACTGCTCGCCTGTGCAGACACATGGTGTTTCAACTGCTTTGACACACTTTATCATTCAATTTCACAAAAACTATTTGGCCCAAAAATTTGATTTTTACCCATCTTCTTGACTGATACCTTCCCCCCCATAAATGACTTAATTTTGTTTCGATGTTCAAGGCAGTTATTGTGCAGCATTAGATGTAGTAAACCATTGCACGAAATTTTGAAGAGTTTGCAGAGGTAAAAGTCCATAGCGTATACTTTCCGTATGGTCGATTTTAGTTGCCACTAGAAATTTCAAAAAATTACATTCAAACGAATAAAATTCATGAAGTAAGATACTTCAATATTGTTTTTAAATAAAGAAAATATTAAGCATCGATCAAGGTTTGAACTCAGAACCTTGCGCTTAGCAGCCATACACTTTAACCATTACGCTAATGCAGCTCGTCATCAAACATACCTCCCGGAGGACTTTAAAATATCAGGCAAAATACCGATAAACACCGTTGGTATGTTTATGAATTACTCACGTTTCGTCGAAGTACAATAGGAAATAAACAATTACCGCTGTTCTTTATTGCGAAAAAGCGGTTAGTGAGAATGATACAAACACCTTTCCTTGCTATCGCCTGAATTAGGAGGCTTATTGCTTGTTTGGTTTAATTAATTAATAGAATATGAAGCAATTGGTATAAAGAATGCTTTTTCCAAACTTTCTATGAAAGAAAGTCTGCTATCAATTGCTTTTGTTCAATCACTTTGTTGATGACTGAACATTTCTAAAACTGAAGACATTCATCCGTGCTCTGCACTGCAGTCGAGCTCTGGCAACGTCGGCCTCTGTTCATTGGCTGACTGTGTTTTGTGATGTCAGATGCGCAGAACGAACCTAAACTCGGCCGCCGTCATAAATGACGCGCACTTTAATTCCTACATTCATACTTCTGCATCCAAGTTAGCTCTCCATCTTTATAACGCTGACAGAATGTGCACTAATATATCTTTCTTCCAATCCTGCCATATAACATTCACAGAAAATTTTTATGAGATAAGGTATTATAGGAATTTCTACAATGGAGTTTTCTATTTGTTATACAATATTAAATAGTAGTTTTGACTTAGTTCTGATAAAATTCTATAAATAATATTCATTTATTTTCACTGCATCTGAAATGTTAGAAAATCAAAAAGACACTTACAGTAGTCAAAAAGAGACTTGCAGTATTACCTGAAACCAAGACGATTATGAGTAAATGTGTTGTGCCCGACCTGCAGCCAAAGCATACCGTTGGTTTGTTGCCAACACGAAAGAATTTCCAATGCAACAGTATTACTTTCATTAAACCAGTTGCCTGTTATGTTTACAAATGACTCTCTGCAGAAGTTTCCAATGAGAGCACCAACCTGTGAAAAACAAAAGAAAAGACAAATGACTCACAAGCATAACTCTTTTCACATTTGCGAAGTTTACAGAAAGCAAGAGCAGTTAATACTCCCAAGTTGTACACTTGGTGGTTGCCTTACAGGCTAAACAACTCATCTCTTTAATTAAGCATGGTTTATAAAAACAATCATCATATTAAATTTAGATCACATGCATCATTCATGGCATGTGGAAGGCTACAGATAATTGTCTATGGGAGGTTGGAAAAAGGGCTTGGGCGATATCCTTTCTATTCCTTTTTGATTTTAAGAATTATATGACTTGAATTTTCCTTTTTACAGCTTTTAATGGCAGTACAGCACACAAAAGTGGCTCTAATGTTTCATTACTACAGCTTTTACTACAATTCAGGGGCATTGTTCAATAAATAGGATTTCATTCCTGTGGAATTCTTGCACATACATTATAATATCAAATGTTTTTTCATTTATTTTTGTTTCTGAGGGCAGATTAATCATCAAATACGAATGTAAAATCTGACATTTTACAGAACCACAACTCTTCAGAAGTTTTCTACACATACAAATGATGTCTTTAGTTATGAAGAGGTTGTGCACCAGAACCATTTTTATCAAATTCAAAATACTTCCACAAAAGTGAGTGTTTGGTGCAGCGATCAGTAAACACAAAATATGCACAGCTAATTAAAATTTTAGAACAGTATTAGAGAAAATGCACTGGAGTTAGCAACACTGACTGATCCTTAATGAAAAAGGGGCAGATGGATTGCCATGTGAGAAATCTGAGGAGATATAACTTTTCTATTGGAGAAATAACTTACAAGGCATTTACAAAATGCTTCTCACAGAAATTTTCACACATTTTTCTGGGACTTTCACAATGAATAAAAAACTGATATCTTCAGAGAAAGGGCACAGTCTGTCAATTTGTAAAAGGTTTCTTTGGTTGGTATGAAACTGGTACTGAGATAATGTATCAACCAAGAAGAGAATATACATCATGGGTAAAATACATCACACTGTGAACTACCTTGTAATTCTCCAGGCACTAACTACAGAGGATTCTAATAATATACTTCCAAAGGACTCTTTACAAATATGTCACACAAGGATCACAGAGGCATAAAATGTTCAATAATAGTTTTGGACCACCCTCATGATTCACACAGTTTGTACACTTCTAGCTGAAAACCTATTTCCCAATACTCTTTTGACCACAGGAAACTGTGTACTGGTGTTAAAAATAAACTTGCATTCTCACTGCAGTTCACGTTAGCATCCTATGTCTCCAATAGTGTACAGCACAATGAGGGTGTACACTATTCAGTCTTGCGACATGTGTCAGAGAGTCATTTCAAGTTTACATTAATGCACACATTGTCACTTTATGGTAGAAAGGAGAGTATGTTGCCTGCCGAGAACGTATACCACATAGTGATGTATCTGAACATTCAGCTGCTAGTATGTGACACAAAACATTAAAGACCAGCTTCGTAGGGGTCACCAGTGGCCAACAATCCGAGCTGATCACTGTTCCTACAAATTATAGCTTCTATATATCCTGGTGAGACTGCAAAACAACTGTGTTCTGCCTTTTTGGAGGCAACTAGGAGGACTGTGATGAGCTAGGCGATATGCTACAATTTTCACACAGTCAATTTGGCCTCTAAGTGTTCTTTATTCTCCCAGCACTGTCAAGCACAAAAAAGCTGAGCAAGGAAGCATTTGGAATATAGCCTGTATCAATGACATTAAGTTCCATTCATTGTGGGGTGCAGGATTTTTCTGATGCCTGATGATGTCATCGAAGAGCATGGAAACAGCTAGGTACCAATGCTCCTCTCAAGTAGACAGTCCCTTGAGTTCAGCAGGGAAGTGGATCAGTCATGTTTTGGGCCAATATCGTGTACAGTTGTCCATCACCTCTAACTACTATTTTGGGTAATTTGAGGGCTGTGTATTATCTAAACAAGATCCTTCTATCTCCCATCCAACCGTATAGTCAACATTTCAGCAATCGGTTGTCTTTCAAGATGATAATACGCGAGCACAAAATCCCCATCCTGTAAACACATCTCCCAAATGCAGGAATTAAACAAATGGAATGGCCTGTGGTATCTGCTGACATGAACTTGACTGAGAATGCTCGGGATCAGTTGAAACATAAGTGCATTGTTACACGAACCTTCTCACACACTTGACATTACCGATGAATGGTTTTGAACAGACTGCCTTGAGTTTGGTTATCATTTTGTTTTTATTTCACAGTGCCGTTTTTTTCCCTCTAAGGCTTATTCTTTCATTACTTGGTCCCCTGGAATTCAACCCTTTAAGTGACAAAATGTTTTTTTCCTTAACTATAAAATAAATGACAGTATGTACTCTGGGAATAATAATGAATAAAATTGGTCAATTTATTATTTATTTCTATGTCCAGCATGAAGTATGGGGTGGTAAATATTCACACCAATTAATCAGGAGAAGAAAAGTTATACATCGTAGTTATGGCGATAGATATATAAGTGTCACTTGGAGGGGTTAAGCCCACACACTTTTGCAAGTACGAATGTGTCAGAAACTTTTTTCAGCAGTTTTGGAACATAAGACATATAAAAAGATGAAATACTCAGAATTAATGTTCCATAACAATATTTATTTTGTATTTTACTGTGAACAGGTTTTTGGCTTTTCGGGCAATCATTAAACCCCATAGAGAAGTAAATAACAATGCTACGAACTTAATTTCAGCAAATGATGGTTCATGGAATATAACTGTGCATATAGGGCTTTCCAACTGTAAATACTCAACTGTCTCAAACTCATGCCCATGCTTCTACATATAATGAAACGGTTAGTAATATCTTTAGTGGGCAGTCTTTATGCTAGAACAACAATAAAGTATGACACTGACATTTTTAATCTGATGTTGCTGGTTCCCCGGCATGGGAGTGTGGGGTGCAGAGACCACTACAGATGTACTAACATCCATTAGTTTGTTGAAAACTCATTCAAAAATTCTATTATCTGCTTGTAAAATTATTTACACTGTGTGATATAAATGAAAAATACCTACAAAAATTTGACACACTATGCATTTTATAATGCTTCATATATTTATATTATTCTGACTGACGTTGATTAGCAAGCTACACAAAATGATCTCTCCTGTATAACCTACTTGATAAATGTAATATTCAAAGCTACTTACCTCTTGGTTTCTGAAGATTTCTGAATATTCAAGGATGACAGTACGTTGCAGTCCTGTATAGCTCAAGGCTGGATCCATTTCATGCCACACAGAAAGACCAGTACGACTGTTAGATGATATGGATGAACGCGAAATGTTTACAATGCCTCCACAGTGTGACACATTCACGCCATCACCACGATTGAAGGCAATACGGCTGTTTGAGACATTAACAGCAGCTGCACCCCCAATAATGCGAAGGCCTGCTGTGCCACTATTACCAGACACTGAGGTACTTCCCAGTATGACTGCAGAGCGTGCTTCATCTACTGCAATGCCACTTCCTCCATTGTCAGCAACAGTGCTGCTTGTAATGAGAAGATCAGCTCGACGTTCTGCAACAGAAGTGTTCATCTTTGTAAGAAGACCTGCAGTTCTTACAGGAGTTGGGCAAAAGATACAAATGCCCACCTTACATGGTGCAGAGCCACCTTTGACAATCAGAACTATATGAATCATGTTTGTGCTAAGATAAATAAATTCTAGACAATGGTGAATGAAATGTTACACCATTCCAGAGGCATTGTAACAGTTCCTTGAGAGACACTAGGAGAAGTTAATGGACTTCAATGACTCGATAAAATTAAAATCTAGTAATTGCGAATACCAAGAAAGACTAGTCCAGTCATCACCATGTGCATTAAATAAATCTTGAACATTTATATTCATAATAAACAGTGCATCATCATCTTGGAATGACAAAATTCCTTGCCGGACACAGTTCACTTACATCACTGAATGAACAAGATCACCTTAAATGGTTTCATAAACCTTACCAGTTGCATAGGACCCATTTAAAACCAACAGTCATTATCGAACCATGTGTCACAGGTATTATGAAACAACCTGGATTGTGCAGTTCCTCTGGAGTTCTCCATATATTAACACATCCTTAGTGAGCAATAGTCTTAAAATATACTGACACTTCATCACGTTTCCAATGATCAGTAGTCCATGTTTCTTGTACCCTACACCTCATCTTCTAATCTTAAGGTTTACAATACGTCTGCCAGTAAAAGCATGCCATGAATGTTTTCTTCCTGCAGTCCTTGTCAGAATGATTCTGCTGACACTGCATTCTTTAGATGCATATTAAGTAGTCATTGTCCTGGAGGGGCTCTTCTTATGAGAAGTGACAATTGCATTTCATGTGTTCCTGTCTCCAGGTTTAGCTTTTCCTCCAGTATTGTATTAGCAGGTGATGAACTTGGTATGGTTTAATTCAATTCAATTTATTGCTCATAAAATGTAATTTCACATGCGTGTGCATTTTCAGATAAGTATAAAGTTTTTGATGAATACACTAAGCAGATTCAGAAGGATGTAGGTTGCAAAAAGTACTGGGAGATGAAGAAGCTTGCACAGGATAGGGAAGTATGGAGAGCTGCATCAAACCAGTCTCAGGACTGAAGACAACAACAACAACAACAACAAAAACATAAAGTTTTTACAATTAAATTTTTTTGTTTACATTTTTCTTATTACATTATAATTCGAGATAAATTTAAGGTATAAGGACATTTTTGGATAAGCCACTGCTTGACTTGCTTTTTAAAAGTATCCCCTGTCAATATCTTAACTTCATTTGGCAACAAGTTATTAAAAACAGCTCCTTTGATATAGGCCTGGGGGCTTTTCACTGTTAAAGTTAATCTTCAGTTAACCATATGGCCTCGTTTCATGATTGTGGCTATCCATGTTTATTTTTGTGATCTTAATGTCTTCTTTCACTAGCATTATAGTTTCTATTATATACATGGCATAAACTGTGAGAATATTGAGTCTAATAAATAGGGGTTTGCAAGAAGTTCTTGGTTTTACTTTTGCTATGATCCTCAAGGCTCACTTCTGCAGTATGAAAACCCTTTTCATATTAGTTTGGCATGTCCCACCCCACAGTATCATTCCATAAGTCAATAAAGGATACACTAATCCATACTATACAGTCCTTAGGGTTTCAGAATTAAGATATAGTGATAATCTTCTTAATACACAGAGGCTGGGTATTATTTTTTTATAGACATAATCAGCTTGCTGCTTCCATGAAAGTTGATCTTCTGTGCATAAACCCAAGAATTTAGACTCTATACAGATTTTTGGTAGAATTTCATCAGTCACAATATTTTGTCTGTTTGGACCACTTGGTTTAAAATGATTAATATTAGTTTTTTATGTTTACTTTTAGGTTTTCTTAAAGTGAGCTCTTGCTTTTTCAATAAAGCTATGTATCTCTTCAACTAGGCTGGGCTCACTGTCTGCATAGCAGACACCAAATGTATCATCTGCATACATAGTGATAAATTGCTTATTGTCAAGAGAACTTGGGAAATCATTTACATAGCACATGAATAGGACTGGGCCTAAAATGGAGCCCTGAGGAACACCAAAATGTGTATTTCTTATACTTGAACTTCTTCTCTCCAGAATTCCTCCATTACAGTACATAATCTCTGTGGATTGTTGTCTACCCTTTAAATATGTTTCTAGCAATTGCATGAGTTTTCTAGTGACACCACTCTTCATAATTTTTGATAAGAGCACATCATGATGTACTCTGCCAAAAGACCTTGAGAGGTTCAGGAATGATACTGCTGCTTGGGATTTTTCATTCATTTTTTCAAGCACATGATGGACAACTTCTACTGCTGTTGACATGGTACTTCAACCTCTTCCAAAACCATGCTGGATATCACTTAATATGTCAGCACTGTTGTAATGTTCCAGGATTTTTTTTAAATATTATTTTCTCTATTAAGTTTGTTGAAAGTTGAGATTAGGGCAATGGGTCTGTAGTTCTGTACATACTTTGTTTCCTCCTTTTTTGTGTATTGGTTTAACTACAGTCAGTTTCCACTTGTCAGAGAATACACCGTCTTTGAGAACACAGTTTATTAGATGAACTAGTGGTTTCATTAGTTCATGTTTGCATGTCTTCAATAGATAGGCAGAAATTTTTTTTATGCTATCAATAAGCTGCAGAATGTCACATGTGCTTACTGCGGGTAGTGTACTGCAGTTCTGTTTGTTACTGCACTCAAATGTGTGCTGTATATCCTGTTTCATAGAGACATCATTTTCGACGGCATCTATGAACTATTTATTAAAAATATTGCTGACTAGAAGGGGATCAGAGACATTTCCATTATTCGCAGTTAATTGTACATTATTACTTTTGTTTCTGTTTTTATTTACAATTGACCAGCAAGTCTTTGAAACATTATCTGAACCTCATAACTGTTGACTGATTCTTTCTGATTTTAATCTCCTGACTTCTTTGACAACAAAAGTATGGAAACACCAAAGACAAATCACATTATCATGCCTAATGTGGTGTAGGAAACTTGCTGGCATCCGAAACAGCTTCCAGTCTTCTCTGAATGGATAAATACAGGTCCTGTGTTGTTTCCGGGGAGTCTTATACCATTTTTCCTGGAAAACAGTGACTAGTTTAGGTAACAACAGTGGAGCTGTATAGCGATCACACAGCTTTTTCTCCAAAGTAGAGCACGAAGACTCAATAATATTGTGATCTGGTGACTAGTGGAAAGGGGAGATACGACAATTCATCATCGTCCTCATAAAACCAGTTCTGGACAATGGGAGCTGTGTGAACATGGGGCCCACCATCTTGGGATAGAGCGTCACCACTGGGAAATGAATATTGTACCACAGGATGGACATGATCAACCAAAATGGTCATGTAATCGTTGGCAATAATGTGACTTTGCATAGTAATCATGGGGCCCATGGAATACCACAATTTGACTGCCCAAATTAACACTGAACCCCCGACAAGTTTCACTCTTGGCATATAAATTCGGCCGTAAGTTGAAAACAGTATGAAATAAGACTCATCTGACCAAATGAGTTTCTTCCACTGCTTCATAGTCCAGATATTATGGCTTTGGTACCACGATTTCCTGTTAGAGATATTTGCATCACTGATGAGTGGTTTTGGAATTCCAGCTCTGAACACTGCTTCATGTTGTTTTGGTGACAAGAGGGTTTGCAAGTGTGACACCTATGTCTGCAGTGAGTTCTGCAGCTGTTGTCCTCTTATTTTTTGTCACAATCATCTTGAACGGCTACCTGTTACTAATGCTCAACATGCACTTTCATCCACATTGTGATTTAGTGGATGATGTTTTTCCATAAATATTCAATATGGTGCCTCTTGAAACACCAAACACTTTGGCTACCATCTACCATATGAGCACCAACAAATTGACCATGTTTAAATTCACTTCCAACGGAATGCACTCACAACTACACAAAACAATGTTCTGGCCATGACTGACACTTGCAACATACAGAGGACATTGCACAGATTCCATTTGTGGTCACATACTACAGCACAATCTACAGGATTGGCTAGCATCTCCATTTCTTGCAGTGTTTCCATATTTTTCTCCAACCCCTATGTGTGTATTCTGTTAGCTCTGGGGAAGGATTAGTCCCAAAGCTCAGTAATGCTCTCAGTCTTCTATATGTGTTTCTCAATGCCTCAACTACACAGGTGGATATTATAAGCACTCATTTGATACCTTTTAATATGAATGTGAATTTTTAACGCCTTTGGTTGCCTCATACAGAATCTACAGGTAAATATAAAGACTCCTGAATGAGTGTTTGTTCAGAAACAGAGACCAGCAAAAGACCAGGCAGATAGCGGTGTAAAGAATGCCAAATTTTTTGTGTAAATCTGACATACAATTTAACATGAAGGTAAACTATACTACATCATGTGAACAAATAATTGTTTTTTGAAGAATTCTAACCAGCCATGATCTTATGGGAAATATTTTTTCCCTATGCGGAAACAATGAGTTTTCAAGGAGCCACCAGTCTGCAAATAATTACTACAATGAATATAGTAAAAAATAAATGCCGTGATGTGAAATTTAATGCCCACTATACTTATGTCAATATGCAATTTTTGTTTAAGTCCTTTATATATGAAGAGGCAAGGATTAAAAAATGTGTAACACATGTACAACAGTGGTGACAGTTATCATCATAAGAAGGCATATCTTTATACTGATACAATAAAATTTCTCACACAAATGCAAATATGGTGGTGTCACCTATTCAGCGAACAAACCAACTGAAGATAACCACACAAAATACAAGAACCAACTGGAATTTTCAAGATATTTGATGACATTATGTGATGAATTACAACAATAACTGCTGCTTATTCCAGCCTAGTTACATAAAACAGCCCAACTGAGTTTTAAGTAGTTGTAAAAGTATTAACTGTCAGAAGAATTGTAGAAGTATTTCCTATGTTAGTGACAAAAATACATTTGTCAGAGTACGCCGATGGAAAAAGATCACAACACCATACAATAATTAATCTACAGTAATGAAATGTTGAGAATGCATTTGTCTAGGTGACATATTTAAGCAATTAACACTGCAGGATCACAGATAAGCCACTGCAAATGTGAAATGCTGGTACATTAATAACCGGTGTACCTGCCAAAATGTTTAATGCAAGCATGTAAACATACAGGCCTTGTGTTGTACAGGTGCCAGACAACAGTTTGCATGATGGAGTTCCATGCCTGTTGGATTCGGTCGGTCAATACAGGGACTGTTAATGCTGGCTGTGGATGACGTCGGAATTGTCATCTGATGACATCTCATATGTGGTCAATTTGAGACATATCTGGTGATTGAGCAGGCCAAGGCAACATTCCAATACTCTATAGAACATGTTGGCTTACAACAGCAGTATGTGGGTTGAGAGTTATCCTCTTGGACAAGTTCCCCATGGAATGCTGTTCATGAATGGCAGCCCATCAGGTCGAATCCCCAGACTGATGTACAATTTGCAGTCAGGGTGCATGGGATAACCATGAGAATGTTCCAGCTACCATACATAATCACATCCCAGACCGTAAGTCCAGGTGCAGGTCTAGTGTGTCTAGCACGCAGACATGTTGGTTGCAGGCCCTCAACTGGTCTCCTCCTAACCGGCACAGGGCCACCACTGGCACTGAGGCAGAATCAGTTTTCATCAGAAAACACAACAGACCTCAACCTTGCCCTCCAATGAGCTCTTGTTTGACAACATTGAAGTCACAAACTGCAGTAGTTTGGGGTCAGTGAAATGCACGCTATGGGGTGTCTGGCTTGGAGCTGTCCTTGAAGTAACCGACTTGTAGCAGTTCGCTGTGTCACTGTGGTGCCAAATGCTCCTCAAATTGCTATTGCAGATGCAGTATGATCTGAAACACCATGGGCTTTCCTGTCAGTAGTGCCACATGACTGTCTGGAGCCCAGTCTTCTTGTGACCACAGATTCCCGTGACCACTGCTGCCAGCAATCATGTAGAGTGACTACATTCCTGCCAAGTCTTTCCGCAATATCGCATAAGGAACATCCACATTCTCATAGCCCTCTTACACAATCTAGTTCAAACTCAGTGAATTGTTGATAATGGAATCTTTGTTGCCTTAAAGGCATTCTTGGCCAACATCATCTCACCACATTCAGTCTCAAAAGTAGCTAACACTCACAACCATTACAGCACGTATTTAAAGCAAACCTGATTTGCATCCACATAGAGGCACTACTAGTGCCACTCTTATGCGACTGGCATGAAATCTGAATAGACATCACCTTCCAGATGTAGAAACACCCCTACCACTACCAACTTTAGTTTATCTCACACAACTACTTTTTGGTGCTGCAGTTCGTTTTTTCCGTCAGTGTATTAGCAACACAACATATGAATTCTATACTGAAGTGTACTACTGATCTGTACCAAATAAAGCAGCTGATAAAGCTCAAAAACTTGTACAAAAAATACATGACACATAGCCTTTAGCTGCATTTTATGAGGTGCGACAATTAAAGTAATGAGACTGATTTTCTTTGCAAGATGTGGCAATCCTGCAGGCTTGCGTAGGCACAATATCTTTGACCTTGGTCTGTAAGTTGCTTCTAGTTCAAGCGGCACATCAATGCAACTGCTCAGTCGTGAGTTGTGCTGTAATAAGTTAAAACGTGTTTGTGTCTCGCGTCATGGAAATGGAACTGCATAATATTGTGCAACGGTATGCCATTTCTTTTTGCGTTAAATTGGGTGAAAACGCGACGCCAACTTACAGTAAGCTTCAGAAGGCTTTTGGAGAGGAGGTTATGTAAAGAGCTCAAGTTTTTCGTTGGCATAAAATGTTTAGTGAAGGCAGAACGAATGTTGAACATGAAGACCGCAGTGGATGACAATCAACCTCACGGACGGATGTCAACTTGGCCAGGGTGCATGAACTCGTACGATCTGATTGAAGATTATCCATGAAACTGATTGCAGAAGAACTGAACATCAATCAAGAAATGCTTCGTCTAATAATAACTGAATATCTTGGTATGAGAAAGATTTGTGCAAAAATAGTCCCCAAAAGTCTCACACCACAACAGCAAGAAACACGGAAAAATGTGGCAGCCGATCTGTTAGAGCAAACGGAAATCAATCCAAAATTGTTGAGCCATGTTATCACTGGTGATGAAAATTGTTTTTTTCAGTCCGATCCAGAGACAAAACACCAAAGTTCGCAATGGTGCTCAAAGGGATCACCAGACCAAAAAAAGCTCGCATGTCAAAGTGTGTTTCTTTGATTCCAAGGGAATTGTTCATAAAGAGTGGGTGCCTCCTGGACAAACAGTTAACCAATATGACTACAAAGAAATTTTAGAAAGACTTCGTAAAAGAGTTCTTTGTGTCCATGCCAACATTGCTGATAATTGGATTCTGCATCACGATAATGCGCCATCCCATACTGCTCTGTCAGTACAGCAATTTTTAACCTCAAAACAAATTTAAGTACTACCACGGCCACCTTATTCACCAGATATCGCTCCGTGCGACTTTTTTGTATTTCCAAGAGTCAAAAGGGGCGCAATCAGAAGGGAACTACTTTGAAGGAGACAACACTAAACTTGACTAAAACGGTAAGCAACATTTTTTTTCACGTCAGTCTCATTACTTTATTGTCGCACATTGTCCATGTAAATCTCCAAGTGCTATCAAATTGTAAATACCATAATCTAACAACGTCATACCTCGCCCAGCAGTGACTCTCAGGAAGGCAACAGTCGGTACTGGATCACGTGTTGGAGCCCGAAACTGGACATACAAGCGATTACCAGTAGTGACTGTGCTCTGAGGTAGTGATCCTTGATGCAACAAAGTATCAGCTAGCAGGTTGTCTCCCGAGCCAGATCCATCTCGAAGGAAAATATGTGCTGCCCCACTGCCAGATGACACAGCAACCACTTCAGCAGTCAGCACATATCCCATCTTTGTGTAAAATGCCTGTTGGGCAAAGCAGTTTGTACAATAAACAAAGTTCAAAATAAACATAGAGTACAAAATTAGAAGTACAAGAAAACAGCTACAAAATCTTTATTCATAACATAAATCCCATAAGTCATTACACACTGATCATCAACAGAATTTACCATTTGTCACAAGAACATAAAAATTACTATAACTCATTTTCACTTCTCTGTTTAGTATTTCAAGTTGCACATTTACAATAAGCAAACAGATATGTAACAAACACCCACTAGCTTCAAATTCCTGTCTACCCGTCCTGATTTATGCTTTTTGAAGCTAAACTAAATCTCTGTAGAAAACTGTTTTCCACAGTTTCCATAAGAAGACACATATTCCTTGCTAATAAATTACTAAACAGTCTCTGGCAGTGAGACTGTGTGACAAATTAACTTGCAATATTATCAGTATTGCTGCAGCAGGTCTGACAAGACACACACTGAAAGAAGGAGATAGACAGAGAAGATGAAAATAATATACAAGAAAACTGGAAGCAAGGAAACATCAAAGCAAGTTTTATCAAAAATTAGGTGGCATGAAAGAAACAATGCTGTATTATAGCAACCAGATGTAAGAAACACCTGAAAATTTGCTTAAGAGATTTCTCGGGATGTAGTGGGAATTGTGGTGAACATAGATTTAACAATTTTACAAAGACACCATCCATACCTGTGGTGGCCAGTTTCAGCTCATATTCCAGAAGCTACTTTCATTGCATCCCCAAAGGCATTTTCAAATTTATAATGCGCACAACAATTATACAAGAAGAGAGGTAGATCACAAATTGTATGTGATAAGTCTCTGTTGTCAGACAGCCCAATATATGACGCACAACTCCACAACCACTGTAGAGGTAAGCCTAAGGGCATTCTTGTGCATACTGAAGCATTCCAAATGCCAACTTCTGAATCTACCAACCTTCTCAGTCTATTGGAAACACGTGTATGTATTATATTCTCCTTCTTCCCAAGAAGTACAGAGTTGATCACTGTCACTATTCTGTGCCTCTAATGAACATCATATTTACATTCTTGAAAGGCAGCGTCTATGATTCACTGTCTTATCTCCCATGTTTTTTTTTTCTTTTTTTCTGCAGCGCTAACTGCATTCTCGACCACCTGAAACAGAACTTTATTCAGTTCTGTCCTTTCACTATTGATGCCATATCCTTGTACGTAAACATCTGTCACGTGTTTGGACAGTATACTGCTGATCATTTCATTTCTCATTGTTAACTCTGGTTTCAAGTCAATTTTGGAATTGTTAGTCCTATCATTAGAGAGGAAACATGAAGGGAGGCGACAGTGAAAGGACGGCATCATAAATAATGGGGTGGAGGTGAAATATAGTGCATTGGTAATCTCTGTGCCAGCTTCAAACCAGAGATGACGACGTACAGTGACAAGTAAAGATGGACTGAGAGGAAGAGAAGTGAGAAGTGGAATGATAGTGTGATGCAAGAATATGTTGGAGAGTAAGTTCCCATCTCATGAGTTCAGAGAAACTAGTGTTGAATGGGAAGATCCAAATGGCCTAAGTGGTGTAGCAAGTAGTCACGTCCTTTGAATTATGCCACAGAGCTGTATTTCGAAATGTTTTTGATAAGTGGAACCCCTTTCAATGTCCAATTTTCTTGTGGAACCTCTGGTTTGTTTCTACAGTATGTTTTTAATGCAACTTTCTGTAAATATATTATTTGCAACAGAAATGACAATTACTTCGAATAATATTTATTTTCTTGAAAAAGTAATTTCAAAATTAAACTAAAAGTATTTAACGTAACTTATAATTAAAGTAACATAATAAAACGAGACATTTAAATTTTAATGAGATGAGTGGTTACACAGACATATTTAATATTAGGCTTTATGCATGACAGTTGAATTCTGAAGGTAGATTCTGCATCAAGTATGTTGTGGTATTTAGTTTTTCTCAATATATGAGCTGAGAACCCAGTTTTGCACATACAGGTATTCACAAATGTCAAAAATTATTACACAGCTTTTTGCAAGAATTGAGGATTTTCATCTTTTAATCTGCACAAAAATTCCGTTAACAGCAAAAGTTTACAATTTTATTCCAGTGCTGAATCATAAGTCAGTTCAATAAAAGTTCATATTTTTCTGCAATAAAAGTTCGCATTTTTCTGCTGACATGACTGGACGTCATGCATTCATTGTAAATGGCTTTGTAATCCAAAATTCATTATGGTATTTAATCTGCTATACATCTGGAAAATATTGTTTAAAAGCTGCATTCAAAACTTTCAGGTCTTCTTAAAGGCACTGATTATTGTTGATTTTTTTAAGTTACTTTCTTTAATGTTATTAAAAATGGCATTTAAGTTATGTGGAACCCGTGAACAATCTCCACGGAACCCTATGGTTCTGCAGAACACAGTTTAGGAAACATTTCTTTAGAGCATACTCAGCAAATGAATACTGCGCATCCCCAAAACAGACAGTTCTCCTATTATCCACTCATACACTTCAACGGTTTAGTGTTGTTATTCCCGTATATTACGCTGTTCAGTGAACAGTCTTGGTACACAACATATGTGGTCCAGAAAGACTCTTTAATTATGCAACACAGTAAGCATAGTTTTGAAACTTACTGCCACAGTAAAACTGTTTGCCAGACCACAACTTGAACCCAAAACCGTGCCTTTCACAGGCTGTGATCTTACTGACTGATTTATGCAGGTAAGAGCCACAACCTGTCCTCACAGCTATACTTCTGCCAGTACATCATCTCCTACATTCTAAACTTCACAGAAGCCCTCCTGCATACTTGGTGGGATTAGAACCCCTGGGACAAAGGACAGAAGTACTGGCAGAAGTGAAACTTTGAGAAAGCACTATGAGGTATGCCTGGAGAGCACAGTCAGATCCACATGTTTATCTGCCTTTTTATATTTTAGGATTTGCCATTTGTGGGGCTCAAGTAAGATATACAGCAGGGATGACTAAAGAAGTAGGAACCTTGGGGCAGAGAAAATAGTTGACAAATGTCATATGGCTTGGGAAGGGCATTACAGAGGTTGAGATGTCTACAGAAGGTGAAAATAAAGAGTGGGCGCTGTGGAAAGGATGTCAGAGGAAGATAATCTTATTTTAAAGTTTGTCTTGAAAGTCATAGACTTGGCAGAGTGATCTATTGAAGCATTCAAAGCCTAGCTGGAAAGCATACAAGGCCTAGCAGGTACCGGGCAATAAATCAGGTGCTTCTGCTTTTTTGGAATTGGAAATGGTATTTATTGATCGTTGACAGAAGAAGACTACACGATATATTTGTTTGCGGACAAGATTTATGGGATAGTTGTGGGAGATGAAGAGGTTGTTGCTACAGGTGTTTGTTGCTATAGGTGTTGAGAGATTAGGATTGGAGCACATATGGAAAGCTAGTTGAAACCTGAATTTGATAGCTTTGAGACTTTTAGGGAAAATTTAACTGTATATCGAAAGAATAGACAAATGGCAAATGGAGGTAGCATATTTGTTGCAGTAGACAAGAAATCAAATCCACACCAAGATAGAAATTGAAGGTGCATGTGAGATTGTTTGAGCAAGACTCAGTATCAGGGGTGAGCATAAAATGATAACTGGATCCTTCTATCACCCAACAGACTCATCTCCTGATGTAACTGAAAACTTTAGAGAAACCTCAGTTCGCTAGTACATAAGTTTCTCAATCATACTGTAATCATCAGTATAGACTTGAATCATGCAACACTCAATTGGGAAAATTACAGTTTTGTTAGTGGTGGGTGTGATAAGGCATCCTGTGGAACATTACTAAATGGCTTCTCTGAAAACTACCTAGGACAGATAGAAACACCACTCATGATGGAAATATATTGGACCTAAGGGCAACAAATGGACTGACATGTTTGAAGATGTCTACATTGAAACTGGTATCAAGGACCATGTCGTGGTTGTGGCAACAATGATTACCAAACTACAAAGGACAGCTAAAACAAGCAGGAAGATACATATTTTCAGTAAACTAAACGAAAAATCAGTAGTGTCATATCTCAACTTGAAACTTTCAGCACAGGGTAGGAGCAAGTACAGGAACTATGGCTCAAGTTTAAAAGAACAACTGACCATGCACTGCATAGATATTTACCCAATAAAACAATTAATAATGGGAAGGAACCTCCATGGCATACAGTCACTGTAAAGAAACTTCTAAAGAAATAAAGCATAGAGCTACAGATAGAGAGATGCTGAATGAAACACATTTAGCTGTCAAGAGAGTAATGCATGAAGCCTTTAATTACTACTGCAGCAAAATATCATCAAATGATTTTTCAAAAAACCCAAAGAAATTCTGGTCGCATGTAAAGGCTGATAGTGATGCCAAAGTTAGTGTCCAGTCCCTAACAAATGAGATAGGAACTGAAACTGAGGGTAGCAAAGCAAAAGCTGAAATGATTAAATCCATTTTCAAATGTTCCTTTACAAAGGAAAATCCAGGACAGGTGCCCCAGTTTAATTCTTGTACCCCTAAAAAGATGACCAAAATAAGTATTAGTGTCAGTGGTATCGAGATACAACTGAAATCGTTAAAATGGAACAAAGCTCCAGAGCCCAATGACATCCCTATCAGACTATATACTGAATTTGTAGCCGAGTTAGCCCCTCTTCTAACTGTAACCTACTGTAGATCCCTCACATTGGGATCATGAGGGTAAGATTAGAATAATTACAGCAAGTACAGAAGTATTTAGACAGTCATTCTTCCTGCACTTCATACATGAATGGAATGGGAAGAAACCCTAACAACTGGTAAAATGGGACACACCCTCTGCCATGCACTTCACGGTGTTTACAGAGTGTAGATGTAGAAATGTTTGCCACTGACACCTAAGAATCTGCTCCAATAGTGTCAAAATATGTTTCAGACAATTCAAGATAAATAATATGTGACAATATCTGTCTCCACAATATGTGTAGCATACATGTTTTAATATCTATCTGAATAATATGTGTAGCATATAGCAATCTCTGTACTCCAACAAATGGAATTTCTGGCACATCTAGGGACTTTGGTTCAAATGGCTCTGAGCACTATGGGACTTAACATCGGAGATCATCAGTCCCCTAGAACTTAGAACTACTTAAACCTAACTAACCTAAGGACATCACACACATCCATGCCCGAGGCAGGATTCGAACCTGCGAACGTAGCAGTCGCGTGGTTCCGGACTGAAGCGCCTAGAACCGCTCGGCCACCACGGCCGGCTCTAGGGACTTTCATTTGTTTCCAAAATTGAAAGAATACCAGGGAGAAAGACTTTTCCAAATGAAGATGGAGTTCAAGAAGGTATGATAAAGTGGTTGGTCACAAAACATATGTACATGGTGGTGATTATGTGCAAAGCTAACTAAATGAATGTGCTAAATATATACATAAAATTGATATAAACAAATTGCACTCCAGGAATATTTTAAGTTCCTTATTATTCAACTTTCTTAGTAATTCTATAATCCTTCAAAATGCAATTTACACATTATTGTGGCAGACTAAGTACAGTAACTTTTACTGACTGCTGCATTAGACATCAAAATGACATTATTTTTTCACATAGTCTATGTCTATGTAAACAAGTCAATGTAAACAATGGTTGGGATGCCCTGCCACTAGTTGAATTTCTCGATGATAGAAATCTGCTCCTTAGTCACCCACAGAGCCATTTGAGAACCAATGTGTGAAAATCAGCATCACTGTAAAATCACTTTCCCTCCAAATCTTCTTTCAGCTTGCCAAAAAGATTGAAATCACATGGTGCAAGATATGGACTGTATGGCAGATCAGCATCACCCACATCTATGCGGCCTTCGTCAGAGAGTTGTCAACATTATACTTCAGCTGGATGCTACACTGCATTTCGTCTACATACAGCCAGAATTTCACAGTGATTTTTTGTGAATTTAGATATTTTATACACAAGAATCATACTGTCCCACGTATCTCAACTATGGAATATATTTCCAGTTGTCATGTCACTCTTGTTGCATAATGGTCTTAGCACGGAACGACATGTGTGACTTACTTTTTGCAGTCCCTAGGTAGTACTTGAGTTTGCACTCCATTCTAAGATCCATCTCTTAAACAATCTTCGAATGATGGGCTGCTTGTGCAGATCCCCTGGCTCTGCATTGTAGAGAACTCCCCACTTACTAAATTTTCTGACACCAACTAGTCAGGACAGAGGCTAACGGATACAGTGTCTAAGTGCTAGGCTACAGATCTAAAGTTCTGGGTGCTGATCTGGAGTCAGTGCAAGAATTTTTATCCATCACACATCACTTCTTTCGCCTCTGGAGTAAGTCACCTCAAAGGTCAGAGGAGGACAAAGGCATGCCACCTCCAACAGGGCCATGCTTACTAAAGCATTGTGGTGTCCAAACTAACCTTCAAGATGATTAAGGCTTTAACTTTTCTTTTATTTCAATGGATTTTTAAACAGTCTTCCACTAAAAAAATTAGGAGATTTGTTAGTACTCATTTTCATATTCAACAGATATTAGCACCTAAGAAGAGACAGATAAACAGAGTAGACTTACAAAAACTTGGACTATGTGTAAAATGGAGGAGAAGTGTATGAAACAGAATGGTGTGGAGAGCCCTAGACATACATAAAGAGGTCCTGTGGACATATCACACAGAGAAGAAGAAGAAGCTTTACTTACACTTGATGCTTTCAACAACTTGTCCATCACTTCTCATGCATTCATGCTCTCAAAATAGTTATAAACTGTCAATAATAATAAATTCTGGTGTCATGAAAAGTATTAAGGGGATTGTATACTAGCTGTTAATACCATTGCAGCCACAATGAGGAGGAGTAATGAGGTATTTCCTACACAAAGAGAATCCAAAACAAACACAATACCAATATTTTTCTGCATAAAAGGTTACTTCAACAATAAGCTCACAAATACTACCATACTGCTTTTCTGAAGTTGTTTTAGTGACTTTTATTTTAGTTAGGGAATCACAATATGTCATAAAAAATTAAGGCTTTAAGAAGCTGGCACTAGCAATATTTTACAAGGAAAACTTAAATTAATTCAGACAATCCTTTATTTTTTATCTTAAATAATGCTGTAATATAGGTAACTCAGATCAGATAAGGATCTACTGTTCCAGGACAAGCCTCACCTTGGAGCAGTCACGCTGACTGACAGAATTTTTTGGCTGTTCGAGGCGTACAAGAAGTGGGTATATCTGTGACGTAGTGGTGGACAAAGTGCAGAAGTCAAGTGCTACAGCGAGAGGGTCTGGCTGGGCCTGCAGCTGTGCCATACCCTCTGTCTGCACGCCAGGTCGGGGATCATGGCTGACGTAATGTACTCCGTCTCCTCCATTTTCTGATATGGTGCAGCTCTCCAGCAATACTTGACCACCACTGCCCGATGTCACATTTGCAAACAAACCATAACCTGGGGAAGAGAAGATGATAAGAACGGTATTCAAACTGTGTTCTCAGATGTTTAGCCAGCAACATTTCTGTTAGAAATACACTGATAAGCGAAATGAAAAGGAGCCAAAATATTTTGTACATAGCAAAAGCGGAATATTTACACCCACAAGTGCAAATACACAAATACATACACTGTTGTTAAAGAGACGTATGTTGTGCAACAGTAAATTTGACATCACGAGTACTAAAGAGAAACTTAAGAATATAATTTTCATGAGTTCACAAGACATAATGAATTACAAGGCAATGCTTTTTATTTCAATGAAAGTGTTCTCAATCTGGCCAACAACAAATATCCAGCTACATACGCCATGTCACCTTTCCACATTTACACAAGACAACCAGATAACAGCTGTTTATCTACTGACAGACAATGAAATCAAAATAATTTTTTTGAATAAATTTCCGGTCATCAATTTTCCTTTTTTATTTTTACATGTAAATAATTTTGTGACAGTTGTTTTACTTGATCCAAGACAAATATTTTTATTTTTCATGGAGACATTATGAAACTTCCTAGGTAAATTGCAAAAGAACAGACTTTTTGTATCTGTTCTTTGTCATCATATGACTACTTAAACACCAATCAACCCAATGTAATCAGTCAGATTTCCCAAGCTTCGCAAATGCACAATGAATTCTCTGGATCACAGCCTTACAGAAGTGTTGGCATTATCCTAGAAAAGGACTGAAGGCGTTCAGGTTCCTGGTTCACAAGAAATAAAGTAACAACACTAAGAAATTTAAAGGCATTGAAGATAGGATAGTTCTTCTGAAATTAATTCTAGACAATACAGCTGACTCAATAATATTTCAAGATTATTTATGTGTATCAAGACATGAGGACGATGAAGCAGAACATTCCTATAGCCAACTGGATTCAACTGTCAACAAGAAAGACAATGTGGACTATAGTAATGGGTGACGTTAATACAAAACTAAGGTACAGATCAAGACAAACAAAAAAATGTAGATGCATATGGCTGCAGGACAAGAAATGACTGAGAACAAAGATTACCAGAATCTATCAGTTATGAACATCTACTATAAGAAATGAACAGATAGAAAATGGACCTGGAGATTTCCAGACAGGTACATGAACTATGAAACAGATTATATCCTAACCACAAATATCAAAATATGAAGAAATCAAGAAACAATAAATCAGTTTCAACTTAGTGCAGTTAGTAATGAAATCCTTTTGACAAAATTATTGCAAAAAGAGCAAAAATGTTCAGAAGACCTAAAAAATTATGTGCCTGCTTGAGACTACCAGAAAAATGATGAAAAAGAGAAATATTAAGAGAAAGAGATTACCATTACAAACTACCACCCTACCAGTCTGTTCTCAAAAAAATATAAGTTATTTATCTACATAATACAGTACAATTTGAAGATGAAAACCAGTGAGCAGAATAAGCATGACTCATTAAAGATTTCTCAATAAATTATTAACTTCAAAATGAACAAAAAAAACTCAGAAATAAAATGAATATAGCGTAACATTATAGCCTTCACTGAGTATGCAAAAAGTTCTGATCCTCTGTTTCATAAAACCATTGTTGAAAACTTTAAACAACATGGTATACTTATTAACTACAGTAATGTAATAATACAGGGTGTATCAAAACAAGCTGCAAACTCTGAAAATTCATAAGAGCTTATTCATTTGATTTGCAGACTTTGTCTGAAGGAAAACTGATCAAGTTTTGTCTCATGTGGTACACTAGTACAGAATGCGCCCTGCCAGTGCTAGTTGTAGCTGCACCAAAGATGGTTGTCCTTACTGGTCCCAACGATTCTCGCTGTGTGTTCTGGTTTGGAGAGTGTACTTAGGTATATTGGAAAACTTTTTCATCCTCCAGACTGACGTTCATGACAAAAACGCAGCACACAGTTTATACAAGATGGCAAACCACACACTAACTCTCCGATGTCCAGTGTTTCCTAAATGTCCATTTCCCAACTAAATGGATCGGCGAAGGTGTGCCAGTTGTATCTCCCCCCCCCCCCCCCCCCTCTGCCACATTCATTGGACCTGACACCTCCGGACTTCTTCTTTTGGAGATTCATCAAAGATACTATCTATGTTCCACCCTTACTGGCTTCTCTACCAGAGCTCAGACTAGAATCTGCCTCACAACTGAACAGGTCATGCCTGGTATGCTGTGGCAAGTTTGTCAAGAAGTTGCCTTCACATGGAATGTGTGCTGCATAACCAATGGAAGTCAAATGGAACCTGTTTAGGTATAAGGTAAAAACCTTGATGTGTTTTGTTATAAAATTATACCACTATCCTGTCTGTAAGTTAAATGAATAAATCAATATGAGTTTTCAGAGTTGTAAAGTCCTTTTTGATACACCCAATATATGACAATGAGAACAATACAGTCCTAATTTAAAAGGAAGAAATAGGTGAGCAATTTAACATTTGAATATGACTCAAGAAAGGAGATCCAATTTCACCAAAATTTACAGCAACTTTAGAACATGCCTACAGAAAACTACACTGGGAGAAGACAGGAATCATAATTGCTTGAAAGAAATTAAACCTGTGACTTGTAGAGGGCACAGAGCTCTTCACAGATAGCCAAAGTGATCTGCAGAATATGCTAGCAAGCCTGAGTATTCATCAAAAACAGAAAGCATGACTGATAACCTTCAAAACTGCTGATACAGGTAAATATCATTCACCCTGATTACAGAAAGTATATATCCTTGGAAAAGTTGAACAAGCAACAATCAGCAAGTGGAAATTGATATCTGCACTAAGAATAATAAGTACTGAAGCTTGAGGTTTCTTGTAGTGGGTGACCTATCAGTAAACATGAAAAGAAAAAATTTGAATTCATGTATCACCTCCACCATCTATCAGTTCCTAGCCTCCAATATATAAACAGGAAACATAATCAAACTGACAGAGGGAACTGGAACTAAGTATGTTAACTACAACACAAAGAGATGAAGCCAGAAATAAAGACTTAAGAAATGTAGGACATGTAAAAGACGCACTGACTCAAGCAAAAACATTAAAACCAAAATGGATCGGAAATGTCATGAAAAGATCTGATGAGAGATGGAGCAAATCATTGACAGAATGGTTGCCCCTGGAAAAAAAGGCACCAGGGGAAGACAGTGAAGAAGATGGCAATATCGAGCTGGGATCTTGTCCAACAACTGTGAGAGACAGATACCAATGGAAAAAGTTGGGAGAGTGTTTTGCTGAACAGTGAGAAGCTAACAGCTGACAAAAACAAGCAGAACAAATGTAAGATTCAGGGCCAGGTCTGCTACAGAAAAGAGTCATAAATGAGAAAGAGAGAGAGAGAGAGAGAGAGGGAGACTGCAAGAAGGGAAGAGGAGCAGAGAGGGGTGCAGATAGAGAAGGAGAGCAAAAGACAGAGTAGAGAGATTGAAAGACAGAGGAATAGAACAAACATCAATGCTGTGCATAGGAAGAAACTTCAATATGTACAGTACAATGAAGGATTACTGCAAAAACATTAACAAAATACAGTATCAGCTAGATGATTCTAGCTATGCGGATCACATAACTCACTGGATAAGAAAGTGCTCAGTCACAACACATTCCCCTTAATTTTGTATCATTACAGGATAAATGTGATTAAGATTCATAATTCCATCCCATACTCTGTGTTCTGAGTTTGAAACATTAGCAAAGGCACCTTACAGAATTGTTGCAAGAGGATCTTAGGCATTGCTTGGGATGCTGTTGCTCAAACTATGAAGTATTTCAACACAGTATGTACTTGCTTATCATATGCATATGATGATGTCGACTGTTGTGGAAGACAAGCAAAGAACACTTATTGCCAAGGTGAAATACTGAGTGTACAGGTGACAAGCAATAGTCCTCACCACTGACACATGGGTAAAACTGTACTCTGCCAAATGTGAAGACATTGCCCATTCAGTAGCTTATTTTTGCTGCCTTCCAACAGAATGTGGTATCATCAAGATGCTGTACCTTAAGTCTTCTGTTTGACACCATGGTCTTCTGTATTTAATTTTCCCCTGACAGCCATCACTACCACCAGAAACTGACAAACAGTTATTCTAAAAAATATGTTTCAGGCTCTACAACATTAACAGTATCACTATGACCTTAAGTGGCATATCTCATAAAATTGTTCTACTATTTTCTAGCATAGGAGTAAGATCAATCCCTAACCTGTCACAGTTCACATTTCGAGTTATAAGTGTGGCTTTGCAGAAAATACTGGACTAGTTATTTTTCCAAGCACAAGTTGTGGCTCACCTTTGTTACCATGGAGTGTGCAGTTGTTGAGCTGCAGAGGAGCTTCCAAGCTTGTAGCATTGATACCATCACGGGCTGAATAGAGAACAGCAACAGATGTCATATGTGGAGGGACACCATTCACAAAGAATGCTGCACCACTAGGGCCCGCACCAGCATACCTAAATAGGGAATACAGCATTTTCATATACATATAAGCTGGTGAACTCTAATAGCTAAGCTTATGTTATAAAATTCATTTTTGCAATCATGTGTTACAATAACCATTGCCATAAAATTTAAAATGCACTAAATGGATTTTTCTGTCTAGCACCCAACAGTTCTATCCGTCCTCAAATCTGTCTCCTCTTTGTTGCTATGTTCTATCAGCCATCAAGTGTTTTGTCTTCCTGTAGCCATTTCAAAAGGAGAGAGTTTGTAAGGAATGTAACTGCCGAGTATTATGTTATCTGTTTTTGAAATCATACCTACTGTATACAGAGTATTTAATTACATATACCGCATAAACAAAACAATGATCTTATTTATTTTAAGCAATTACTTTTTGCAAATCGTAGTTGTTAGTAATTCCCCCCTCCCCCCCCCCCCCCTCCCCAGGAAGAACTTTTCCACACTTAATATTGCTTGAAATCATGAAGCATTTCATAATTTCCACTTTTAAATCATAACCTGAAATCATAATGTTAATTCCATGTACGTCAAGTCCAATGGGCAAAGTGAAAATTAGATTACGATATTGACTTTTGGAATACAAATATAGATAGCAACCCTTTGTATTTTAAAAACTGGAAATATATACTAAGAAAATGAAAAACTGTCCCAAGAGAAAGATGCTTTAAATAATCACACAAGGAAGATCTCAGTTATTAATCTCATAAACAATGATAAACCAAAAATTCACTGGGTATTCAACTGGTTGGGAGACTTAGAGCAAAATGCTCCTGATCTGTGAGTTGGAGGTTCCCGGTTTAACTCTTGTACTTAGCAATATTTTTCAATTATTTAAGTGAGTGTTAACCACCTAACACTTAAAATTTAATTAAAAATAAGCAATTGCATTTCTCTCTGAACTCCATGTTCTCTAAAAGTTGTGAATATACACATCGCTTACACAATTTGTTATTTTTTTGTGTTGGTATGTGAAAACTGATCCTAAGCTGAATTTTCCAGACCACATCTTCACAAAAATGATTGTCTGGAACTACATTATTTATATACAGGCTGTTGGAACTGTGAAGAAATGAAATATGTCAAGCAGTTGTACTCTACAATCAATTATAATTTCATGTTTTGCTGTTATTACCTCCTGTCTTACACCACTCATTAGGGCATCCCAAAAGAATACCGACAACGATTAGTATGTTATGTAAGAGGCAAACTGATCGGTTTTCAAGAAGGACACAATGTCCCAAAATGTACAGCTTAGGCACTGGAGGGCGTAAAAGTCTGACGTCAACAAACCCAGCATGAGTAGTAGCTCACTGCGCTGTCTACATTACAAACAGACTTCAAGACTCCTACGTTAATGTACAGCCCAGATCATTGGTACTGAGGCTCACATACAGTTGCAGTTGTCTTTGAATTATTTCATTCATTCCCTGGACTCAAGCTATAAGGTCCTCTGCTGAAATTACATGTGTGTCATACGCCATATTCTTCACACTAACCCATACAAAACAGTCAGGAGGTATCAGATCAGGTGACTGTGCTGGCAATGGGACTGGTCCACACTTACCAATCCAACAACTGGGATATACTGCTGAGATGATTCCACACATCGACATCAAAGTGTGCCAGAGCTCCTTCGTGTTGCAGCCACATGTCCATCCAAACATTTTGTGACACTACATCCAACAGGATATGCAAAACATCTCTAATAAATGTGAGGTGGATCAGTCCTGTTAGTCTGGCAGTAGATATTGTCCAATGATGTGGTCACCAATTATCCCAACACAGATGTTAATACTGTCCCTGTGTTGGTGATTTTGATTCACCTGCACACGCAGATTTTCACCCAGTCAAACATGCATGCTGTGCAAGTTCAATACACTATCTTTAGTAAACATGCATTCATACATCAGTGCAAACTGTACTCATCATGGCTAGTCCTCCTCCTGTAACACCTGGACTTTCTGCAGATGGCATGGATGGACAACACACCACACCACACTTCTACCCATGTGCAGCACCTGTGTCACCAGCTGAGTGGTGGTGGCTGGGTCCTCTCTGAACACTGTCAGCACACCCACCTCCAACTGTAGTGTTTGAGCCAAGCTTGGATTACCCACATCACATTTTGGCACCTACCACAGGATAAACAGTAGACTGGGGATACTATTCACAAGTACCAAGCACAAAGTGCTACTACTTTACTGTACAATGTACATACCTCAGGCAACATACGTACAACTTTCTTGATTCTCTGAGGCGTCTCACACGACTGCAAACATGGAATTATGTGGGGTACATCTGTTTGGAAATTGTTCTGCATAAAATCTCGCAGCAGCTCTCCCGCTACAATCTGCTTTGGCACTTGCAAGCACAAAGTCAGTCATTTCCGCAGCTGTGTACTGGTACATGTCGCACTGCAGTTAACAACATTACTGCTCTGACAGCCCACACAAGATCAGCAGTAAGATGCACACAATGGTTGTGGAGGAATGCAGCACGTGAGCAGGAATGTCATTAGGCTCAAGTCAGATGGCTAAAGGGTTGCATACCTATTGTATTCAGACACCAAAACGAATCGGAAGAAACCATCACAACTACACAACTATTTGTTCTCAGACTTTGACACTTCCAGTGCCCAAACCATACATTTCCAGGTATGGGTTCCTTCTTGAAAACCTATCACTTTGCCATACTAAGCACTTTTTACACCCTGTTTATGCTTTAACTAAAGGAAGTGTGCCAGACTGTTATCCATCTTGCTTCACAGCTGTCACAGTGCAGCCTCCCTATTGAATTCCATCTCTTTGATGCAAACCTATTATTTGGACATGTTTCTTCCTTCACCATAAACTAAACATGAGAAAGAAGTGGAACACTTGTTATGCCAACAGACATGTATATTTGTGGAACAAGTTTCAAAATACCATTCAGCCATCAAGATTTAGAATGCGTACGATCCCTAAATACTTTTAGCGCAATTCTTCTTCAACAAACCAACTGCAGGTTCCTCCCTCCCTGTCCATCTTACTTAATGTTCCATCTCCAATGAGATCATTGTCAACAAAATATGCAACTCTAACATTTTAGCTGTTTTCCCTTACAGGGTATGTTATTACTGATTTGTGTTTTTGTATTTATTTTTTGTGTGGTTTGCTGGATCAGTGGATAAATGTCAGACTACAAGTCCAAACATTTATCCTCAGTCAGTCCCAGGATTTTTTTTCTATCACTTGCTACTTGTTTCACTCTCCAATTTGACATATATAAAAAAAGAAGGGGAGTTTCAAGCTGCACAGGGATCTACATCTACATCTACTCCCTGCAAACCACCAAGAAATTACTCTATAATTGGCTACATAATTTGGTACAAAGGTCGGAAGAAGGCAAGTTATACCACCTTGAATTGGGCCACACATAGTAAAACATGAGACATCGATTGTTCAGTTATGGAGATGGACTAGTACTCATTTCCTATACAAAATATCCAAATACAGTTAAGAAAACACGGATGACAAGGAGAAAATCATCAATTTTATCGAAAACTAATACTAAGACTTGAGTAATGTGAATTGATACTTGGAAGAAAGCATTTTGTACCTTAAGTGCCTTTTCACTATTAATAATTACCTGAGTCCTCTTCTCAGCAGACAAGCTGATAAAGGAGTTAAGATATTTTCACAGTGAAGTTACATTTTCTTAACGGCATTTCTCTTTTGTCGCAAATTATTCATCAACAAATGATCATGGACATGATGTGAGCATTGATAACTGCACTGAAGAATTTATACAATAAGAAGATGTTACCTTAAGAACTACACATTACATTCAGATTTTACTTTAAAAAGAATGCATTAGGTTTAGGATACCATGCTAGCCGGATTTTTCTACCTCACAAACAAAGTTGTTGATTATTGTGTTTTGTAGGTACTTCTCAAAGGAATTGTATGGTTGATCTCTTACTGCCACAGTTAGTTTATTATGCAAGTATACCTAAAACTATTTTCAGACTTACTCAATCAAGTATATTCTAAATCATATTATTTATGTTCCTTGATCTGTAATTGTGGATAGAACATCTGTATGTTAAAGTCTCTAGCTGCTTTTTCATTGTGTGAAGACAGGCTTTTAAAACAGAAGGGAGATACAGTTAATATTTTCAATCTTTGAAATGTGTGTCCAGAGTGATTCCCCATCCATCAAAGCCCATGGATCAGCAATTAATTTTAAGATTTAGAAAGTTTTACACTAATGTACTTTTTAGAGGTGTTGTAGAGTAAACTTTTACAGAGAATTAACAATCAGTGGCTTTACTTCACTGATGAAGATGAACAAATTACTTACAGAATGATATACTAATTTGGTGGAAATGGCTCCTAGAAGTTGGTGGAGTATAGAATTTGCAGGTGCTGACAACAAATATTCTAAAGTAGTTGAAAGGAATGTTTTCAGATGAAGTGGAAAGAAAAGAAGATGTTCCTCCTTCTTTATTCTGTGCAAACAAGTAGAAATGCAAAGTTTCATAGAATGATATCATCCCAATACAGTAGTAGCAAGCCACCGCAAAATAATTATGAATGATTTGCCACGTGTCACTTTAGAAATAATTTCAATCACAAAAAATGTAGGAGAAGAAGAAAAAGTTGGGCTACTTTTAAGTGAAACATCAGCTCAGTTGTGCCAAGAGGCAGTAAAATGGTAAAGAAGCCCCTTCCAAACAATAGTTCACTTCACCTCCACCTTCCACTCCCAATAAAATGCACGCCATCACCATCATTATCAATGCCTTTCACTTAGAAATGGTGATGACTGTCCTACATTGTTGGTTACAAATGCAATCTCTGTTGAGTAGAGAGGACAACTGTTGAAGCAAAATCTCTTCTACAATATTGGCAATTTGCTGGTTGTCCTGCTAAAGTCACGGCAAAAATACCTGAATTTAACCTGCTTTTCTTGGTGTGATTATATTTCTTATTGGATTAAATAGTTTCCACAGACTTCACATTAACAACCTACACACATAATACTGCTGTAAAATTGTAGATAATAAATAGTATTATAGTAGGACCTTGACAATCCAGCATGCTCGGGGTCCTGTCAGTTACAGAGTATCAAATATGCCGTGATCATGGGAATGGATGTTTGTGTGTCTTTGTGATTGTCTGTGTGAATTTGTGTACTACTGCTACAAAAAGAGCTAGTACTTGAAAGCTTGTGTGAATGCTGTATTCTGTTGTGTGTTTCTGTGGTCCATACATTGATCTGCTATACATGAGTGGCTGTCTCTCCCTTATTTTCCGGTTTGGAAAACCATCTATAAAAAGGAATATAAGCAAAATCTAAAGTTTTAATGTACAAAAGCAAGTAACGGTTATTTGTTAAAGACAACAGGAGACATTACAGTATAAAAAAATCAAAAGGATGTATTACTTTTCTGTAAAAACAAAACTGAATGCTGTACTACTGTATTACATCAGTTTAAGGATCAAAGTTTTAGAAAAGTTCAATATACATAAATAATTTTTTGTACAACAGTTCCACAATAAAATAAGCATCACTGACTTGGAAAGATCAGGGTGTGAAATATGTTGGATCGGTATCATCACTGATGGTTTAGCTGAAATTTTCTTTTTCAGGAAGCCTCCAGAAATGCTAACTTGTTTCTTAGATTCAATTCTTTTTTGACAAAAATTATTTTGTGTGATGGGTACTCTCAATAAATTTCAAAAAACCGTTTAAGGCTTCTGAAGCCTCAGCCCAAGAGATGTGAACTGTAGGCGTTTCTTCTTCATCACTCTCAGTTTATGATGCCTCCTGTGGGTTACAAACACTTTGTAGTATCACATCATCAGTCAGTTCTTCAACAGCTAAAGTTGTGTCAATGTCGATCCATTCATCAACTTCTTCTGCTGAAAATGCACTTTGTTCCTTAGTGTATGCAGAATTTATCACTCTTGTAATTACATAGCAATCATTTGTTGACTCATCACCATTTACACTGTTTCTGATCTCAGCTTCTTTGACTAGTTTAGGCCACAGTTTTCTCCAGACCCTGTGCAATATTGTATTTTTCACATAAATCAAAGTAACTGTACCCATGAAAACACAGTCTTCAATCTTAAAACTGCTGAATATTGATACAGTACAATGTCTTTAATAAAAACTGTTCAGTACTGATGCAAATATAAGTACTACATATTTAGATCTAGTGAATGAAGAATCGTTGATACTAGCTCAAAGCTAACGATACAACTGCCGTATCTTGTAGAGAATATTTTTACTCAGTGAGACATAAATTTGTTACCAATGAAGCACAAAACCAAATGGTTCCAATGTTCTCGAAGATGTCCTTCTATACTGGCAACAAAACTGAGCTAAAAATACGGAAAAGTTTCTGAAATGTGTCAGACTATCAGGTCTGCTGGATTATTGGGTGCCAGACAATCATGGTCTTATTGTAATTCACTTTATAACAATTCTTAGTGGAAAATCAGGCTCTCTCTACAAGCATTTCAATTTACAAATGATCTTCAAAAGCAAATAAAGTGCATAAACTGAGATTTGGCGACACCTGTTTAACCCCATCACCCACAAAATTCATCACACAATACATTTATGCATACAAACCTGATATCAACATATGACAGCTGTGATGACGATCGCATTACATATAATGTATTCTCTTGGGTGAGTACTCTTGAGGCAAGGGCATATTCAAAGTGCAGCCCTTCCCAATGTTGTGTTACTACAGCTGGGTCAAGCACTGGTGAACAGCTTATTGCTAGGTCCGGATGAAAATCTGAAAATAATGTCAAACTGATATTATCAATCTATCAAGCCATGAATGAAGTCAAGTGAAATTGTAGATTTACATACTAAAAAATCTCGTAGTGCATATCTTCCTTCGATTAAAATAAAGTGACTTTTCTTGTTACTGCCTTCTGAGAACTCTTAGGAACATTTATGAACCACTAGGACTCTTCATAAACGTATAAGCTAAAGCAGTAATGAATGTGAGAATAAATATTACATTTTTAACTATGGAAAAGTTCACTGAGACATTTGCAACAGATTGCAAGCCATTACTATACGACTGTTTCAATACTTTTACAAAGCTGGTTTTTGATATTTGTGTACATACCGAGTCACACATGAACCCTAAAGTGATAAATGGCAATATTAATCAAATTACAGGGGCTTTCAATATCGTTAATAATTTCACATTTGGTGCATTAACATATTCTGAAACTCAAGAAACATAAACTGTTAGGAACAACATCTTTTTATAGTTTGTGCACTCATTTGTTGACTTAACATTGGTGCTTCTTCACAACAGAATAAAACACAGATAGGCTACTTGAATCAATAAATTAACAAGCCTTCTAAATCAGTATCACAAAGGTAATCAACATTACAGTGCAACAATACTGTTTACTGCAAGTCTTTTGTGACAGAGTCCTTGCATAAAAAGTTCTTGATTTACCTGCCGCACCAAACTCAGATAAAATCCCAAGTTTCCAATGATTGCCACCATCTTCATTGTCAGGAGCTAGTCTGTCTATTGTAAAACTGGCAAGGCTCTCACTTTTCTGCCCAGAGTATGGCATATGATTGGCAGGATTATTTCATGATGATTACATGAAAATGGCACATACTGGGGAGGGGGAGGGGGGGGGGTTCCTTCTACGTCCATAGATTTTGTCTGAATTTTTTATCCAGCATTATCTGCAGCACCATCCCTCGCATACAGGCATACAGTGGTAAACTGCGAGAAGTCTTCCTCTATGCTCTTTCTTTATCAACTGCATACTTCCGTGCTTGCTAAGTGCATAGCCAGTGTCTCTATTGAAGTTGTTGATGTAGACTAATTTCAGCTGCTTCCCTCATCATAGGGTTTCTTTTGTTTTCTGGGTGGCCAGAAGACATGCTGGATTCGTTACAGATTTAAGGCTCTACCAATCTTACTAGTTGTTGCACTGAACAATGGAAATCGTGCTGCTGAGAAAATAATTATTGCAGTCTACAATTAAGTAATGTGAACAGATCACACACTTCAACAGAATGAATTAAAACATACAGAGATTCATTCTCTCTTAAAAGCTCCAACACACTACATGAGGCACCACATAATGCCAAAAAAAGTTAGTGACTTGGTTCCAATCAGAAGAAAAAGCATCAATGGTCATCCATTTCTGTGGACAAATCAATTTCCATATTGTACACATTTGGCCATATATATTAGTCTTGGCACACTGTGGCACAGTCTCCACGCAGGAAGGAATGAATGTGGAAAAGCCTGACGCAAGTTAAAGCTTTTACTCAGTCAATGCAGCAGGTCTAGGTAGCACAACAGATAGTACACTGCCTGCAAAAGTCAGGTATCCCTATTCTAGTCTCAGGCCAGTGCAGAGTATCAACCTGACACATATAATCAGCATAAAGATTGTTTCAAACAAGAGTAAAAGGATTACAATCAGTAACAACCCAGGGTCCAATGAGAAATCACAATGCATGTTGCATTTATTCTCTTGGAGATGCTAGTCCCATATCATCATGTCAGAGATTCCATTGGTGTTCTAAAGGAGTAGAGAATTGTTTGTGGAAAGCTGAAGGTTTGAATCAGTCCCTAAGGTGTAGCTGGGTTGTGCAGTTCGAAGCACACAGTCTACAAAAAGTAAACATCGGCTATGAGCCCAGTCTGGAATGCAATTTTGAGCTATCTTATCTAAAACAGACATACAGAAATAAATGTGGCTGCATACTAGTATAAAAATTATTAATTAAAAGCAGCAAATAACCAGAATGAAATTTTAATGGTTTGTTTAAATGTCATCATAATCATTTTAATTTCGAAAAGTACATCTTCAGATGGCTATTCCATGTTCTTCACTTTCTTTCCTTCTCTCTCTCTCTCTCTTTTATCTCATTGATATTTACCAGCATAAGTTCTATAATTCCTGGTTACTAGGGTCATTCTGTTCAAAGGCATTAATACCACTTCTAAAGTGCCACATTGGTAGCAAGTCCTAAATTAATTTCACTAGTACGCAACTCACCACATGTTCCAGCACCAATGCGCCGCTGAGCCCAGCCCGCACAGTCTTGCAGCTGTGTCTCAGTGCCTGCACACATAGGCTGCTCGAGTAACATCCTCGGTCTAGGACCCAGCAGCCAGCTCGGCTCTGCTTCCATCCATCTCCACCAAGCACCTCCATCACTAAATCCCAGTTGTCGACATGCAACTGATACATCTGCCGCTGTCCAGCTAATTAGAAAACAGACGGTCATTTTAATTATATCTCAAATCAAAAGATGAGTTGCATATGAAAAGTGAGAGACCACACACCTACATGTGTCATCTGAAGCCTCTGCTTTAAACATTACACAAATAGAATTTTTAGAATCATCAGTAAACTTTTCCAGGTATGTAGTCAAGTTATCATGTAATTATGTTGATCAATATTTTGGCCACTACTGCAAATGGCTTTCATAAAGGTTAATGTGCCAGTGCCATTACACCTTACGCAGGTGAGGCAGCTAGGACAAGCCATCCCAAATATATCAAGAATTAGTAAATATATTCAACTGTAGTAGACAATGTGGCAATTTTTTTTCTATTTTTGATGTTATATTGGAAAGAGTCTTCAAACTGGACTTAAGTGGCATAATGTGAGTGGAACTTGATCAAACAGTAACACGATAACAGCACCACAACCTGTCAACCAGAGAAGAGGCAAATGCAAGAGAGCACATAACTCAGATTCAGTTTGTGTGTTCACTTGTATGTCTGACACGCTTCAGTCTTTATTCTGTGACCTGCAAGTGAAACTATCCACACTTTCACACTGTGTATAAGAGGCACAATGAAAAAGACTGTTACACATTTAGCTTTCAGCCAAAGCAATCTTCAGAAAAGGAAACACACACATTCATTCACACAAGCAAGTGCAACTCATGACCACATAACTACTGTTTCCCGCAGCTCAGACCAGTCCGATTTGTAGTGCCTCGAGAATTTCGGGGTAAATTCTAGAGACACTCAGTCTTCCACCATCTCAAACACTCAATATTTTGAGTTCGAGTGTGGGAGGGTGGAGATGTGTGCAGGATGGACGTGTATTGGGAGAATACTGCAATTGTGGTGGTCGATCAGCGCAGACAAGTGTTTGCAGCTTGCGACATAGAAGCTGTATGTGACGTACAAGGAGCAAGCAAGCGTTATTCTTTGACGGTGTAATGATTGTAATTGTTATGAACAAATTAAACATTGTTTAACTAGGACTCTTAATTTGGGTGTTAGACTTGCTAGAAGCAAGAACTGTCTTTGAATTTCTGGTGATTATTAAACTCACTGCATTGTTTAGCAGAGTTGGAGTCTGCATAAACAGCAAAAAGGGTGAAAGTTGATGAATACCCGACAAAAGAAGAAGTAAGGAAAATCTCAACAGTTTAGACTAAGAAGAGTTATGATGAGATCTATTCGACAACGAGGATCCAGTGTGGAGAGTAAGCAGCCCTCAAACACATCGCGGGGGCATGGACGCAGTAACCAGCAACCGAGGCCAATGGCACCACCTGCTGCTCACTGGCGCTGACTACAAATCTCTTTACCGACACTGACGCTGAAACTAACCTTCGACGCTGCCGGCACCCATGCTGTTCACCAGTGCCGATTCCACACCTGCTCACCGACACAGCCTAAGACTCTACACCAGGTGAGCGAAAGACAATAATTATTTGAATGTAAAGTTAAGGACACTGTTCAATAATAGACTTTTAGTATAATTTTTACACTCACAGGTGAATTTTTTTAACCCTTTAACTGCTCTGGGCGTGTTAACGCACGCGTCCAGAGCAGTTAAAGAGTTAATGATCACGAGATCTAAAAGTATAAAGAATATGAATAAAGAACTGCAACTAGCAGAACCATCCACAGCTATTAAAGTGACTAGGGAAATGCCAGACTGGTCTGAAATAGTGAATTTAATTAAAGCTCAGTGGCCAGGTTCAGCAGCTGTAAACACTCAAATTACTACTTCAAGTGAAAATCTAGAAGGTCAGAGTTTACAATTAAATTCTAGATTAGATGCACAAAGTAAAGAATTTACTGCTCAAAATACTTCTATAAGAAAGGAACTAAATGCTACTTTAAGTAAAAATCTAGAAGCACAGGTTGAGCTTTTAAATGCTAAGTTCAATGCCTTAAATGATAAAGTGGAGAGTTTTCAATTAGATTTAAAGAATGAATTAAGTAATTCCTTGACTATCCATGTAAACCAACTGTTCACTGACTTTAGTCATATACAGAATAACCAATTTCAGAACTTAGCTAAAAAACTAGAATTTGATATTGAAGATAATTGTAATAATGTAGAAACTGAATTTAGCGAAAAGTTAGGATCATTTCCAAGTGTATGCAATGTCACATTCGATGCTTCAAAGCAAAGGTTGCACACCTTATAAGAGAGTTTGGACAAACAGGATAAATTAATACTTATGGTACAATTGCAAATTGCAGGCATGAGCATTCGAGCAGATGACATGGAACAAAATGTTAAAGAGAAACTAGCCACTTCAGACATAGTAAATATAAGTAATATTGAGGAACAGGTAGAGGAAATAATCGATCGAAAAGTTGCCGTGAGGACAATCTCCGGAAACGTTTTGACTGTTGCTTTCTTCTAACTTAATGATAGTAGCAATGTTATAGACGACTCGTGTGAAGAATTCAAACTTGTCCATGACAGAGTAGAAAATAGAATAACTTTACCTGATGTTGTGTTACCTAGTAAAGTGGTAATTGTTTTGATGTCGAGAGGCTTTCACACAAAATTTAACGAGAAGTATTTGTCCGTAAGTAATCGAGTGAGGTTAATGTCAGATCAATGGGACGCGGGCGGAGTCACGTCTGTCTCCCAGGGACGTTAACGTTCTGTGTTAACGGGTGGAGTGACGACAGTCAGATCCCTAGTTGTTTTCGGTATTTCTTCTGTGCTATTTTTTCCTGCACTGAATTCCCTTCAAATCTTAAACTATTCTGTAATCTATTATTGAATTCTTAAACTATCCTATAATTTTAGCATGTAGAAAACCGGATATGATGGTAAAGTAGAAAACTTAAGAGAATCACAGATGAACAGTAATCTATAGACATGAAATGAAACGAATAAAATATTATTTGAGTGAAAGGTATAATATGATGATACTATTTAAAATGTGTGATGTCTAGACGACATAAACTGAACGGAGTATTAAAATTATAAACAGCCGACCAGTTGCAATGGATGAAGAATTCTTTACCTAGGTTTCGACAAATATAAATTTGTCTTCTTCAGAAGGTGGCAATTTTACATTAGTAAGGACTAATGTACCATCGCCATTTTTACAAATGTCGGCATAGATCCATTTGTCAAAAATGAAATATAGCCCTAGAATTAGGGTTTGTCACGTAAATATAAATTAGTACATGGATCTTGCAGAGCTCACAACCGACTGAGTCGAAACCTAGGTAAAGAATTCTTTATCCATTGCAACTGGTCGGCTGTTTATAATTTTATTACGTGGAACCGTTGCTGTTGTGCAGCCATGTTTAAAATACCGAACAGAGTATTTTACATGTGTATAAAATATAGTGTAAATTGATTAACTGAACACCTATTTGATTGTATTGTATAATTTTCTATTTTTATAGAACATTTTACACCTTTTATGAGATGTGATGTAAAGGGGAGGGTTTTTATTAGTTTTGGAAGGGGTGGGTAGTGTAAGTACAAACATGGCTAACACAGAACACACACCACACCTTCCACACAACCCTCGCAAACAAGTGTGACTGATTCTTCACCATTTGCCCTTCCATAGGGGTTGCTAAGATTTTCTTCGGGGACTTCACAGTTGAAGATGAGAATGTCCGTTCTGTAGGAGATGTTTAACACCATACCTCCTCCAGATTCTCACTCAAGTACCGGCGAAGTAGGGATCCTGGGGAAGGGGGGCGGGAAGGGTTTCCTGTCTCTGGGGCTATCTTCTTTCTCTTCTTTGATCTTAGCAACCAATTCTACTTTTTCCTTTCTTACTTCTTATCGGACTACCGGTCTATCTTTCCCTCTTTACATATTCATATACTTCTATCGCTGAAGCCTTCTTATTTTCCGTGGTTTCCAATAACCTTCAACTTATTTCATATAAGTAGGCCGACGAATCAGGATACACACACACACTTACGCATACACACAACCAAACATGAAGACGCAAACAATGAAAGTACACATAAAAATGATGTAAGAACAGTCTAGTGTTGTAAGGGGAAAGAATGTGCACATAGAGAAATATGCACACTTGGCTGTTTATTGTGACAGTTCTACATCGCCTAGTTATATGAGAAAACTATCAAGTAAATATTTATTAATATGTATATATAGGAAATATATGTATAAGAGCAATGACGATTCCGTATCGCATATGTACATAAGGATATAAAAACTATGATAATTTCACATCAGGGATACATAAGAAGGATGTGTGAGTAAATACATACGAAGGAAGTGTGAGTAGTTAAGGATTGCATAAGTCTAGGAGGAACTTATGAGTATAAGCCAGGGAGGAACTAATTGTGATAATTACTCAGGAACGTCAGTCAAACATTTGTTCTGACTATTTGTAGGATAGTGGGCCAAGTATAACATAAGTGAAGGTATGATATATCATATAATATATATGTGGTGTATATTGGAAGTGTAGGAGTGGGAGCATAATGGAGGACTCTAGGGGATTAAATGAAGTATTAAGAAGTGAGTGTTAGGTGTGAAACTGATTTAGTTTCCAGGCAGTATTTAATTATAGTGTAGATAAAGATGTATATTAGGGAAATGAACCATGAGGCCTACTCAGGAAGGATAAGGAGGGCGCACCCAGCATGTATTGGATATAAAAGGGCAGGTAGGATGGCCTAAGAAAGGCTGACCTATACAGTGCGGACAGGGGCACCAAGAAAGGGATTGACCCGTACCATAGGAAAATAGGAATTAAAAAGGGGCGTACCTGCCAAAACAGGAGGGAGTGCACTCATAGGATCAACCCGTATGTAAGGTATAGGTACTGTTCCTAGAAGGGAAAGGACAGTATCGTGACAAAAGTCACAAAATTTTGTAGAGATTATGCTGGTAAGTTTGGATTCTCTATTCCGCTAGCATTGTTATGTTTGATGTTTATGAGTGTCAGAAAGAACACTTCCATTTTCCCAGAATTCCTCCAGACTATAAGCTACAGTAGATAACGAAACTAATACGTACTAAAGAAAAAACCGTACAGAGAAGTAGAGTAAAGAATGACATAATTAAGTGTCTTTGACACCTGGAGTTTGTGACTGGAAATCAAGAATGTTGTCCACACGATTCCTAGATACAAAAGTACTAACTCCAATAGTAGGTGAAATGCTCAGATAGTTATTATCAAAATGAAGAAAGAAGAGCTAGATATTAAGCACACAATTACTAGAAGAAATATAATTAATACTGATTAAAATGTGAATTAGCGTTATGGGAAATATTAATGTACATAATAAATATGTATAAAATATTGCATGTTCGAGCTAGGGGCTGGGATATGTAGTGCTTCGAGAATTTCGGGGTAAATTCTAGGGACACTCAGTCTTCCACCGTATCGAACGCTCAATATTTTAAGTATGAGTGTGGGAGAGTGGAGATGTGTCTACCATGCCACCGGTTTTTGTGTGTGCAGGATGGACGTGAATTGGGAGAATACTGCAATCGAGGCGGTCGATCAGCACTGACAAGTGTTTGCCGCTCACGACATAGAAGCTGTATGTGACGTACAAGGAGCAAGCATGTGTTATTCTTTGACGGTTTAATGACTGTAATTGTTATGAACAAATGAAATATGATTTGACTAGGACTCTTAATTTGGGTGTTAGACTTGCTAGACGCAAGAACTGTCTTTGAATTTCTAGGTATTATTAAACTCACCACATAGTAAATATACTTAATTGTATCTGATGATTAAAGACGCAATTGACTTGCAAGAATTTGTATACTTATGTGAGACTTGTGGAAATGGAAATATACTAGAACTGAAACAAAAGTATTAAGAGAGTACCTAATTATTTCAACAGCCGAGAGAGAAAGAGAGAGCGAGCGAGAGAGTTCTTTTTTAATCCCTCTAACCAGCATTATTTCTTTGGAGAAGTTGTGGAGATCGACGCAGCCATGTATCCAGAGAAGAGGATCGGCTGAATATTTCAAGCAAGTCAATTGTAATAAGAGAAAAGGAAGGTGCGCAATCCAGTTTTGCACCGCTTCTCTTGTCACCATTCATTAGAGATTGCCGGAGACTGCATTATTTATCAATGCAACATTTTAGCAGCATTACACACAATCTATGCATTATGACATGGCAGCTTGAATGTGTGAGTGAAATCAGTCAAAAAAGTGTTTTACAGATACTACAGTCCAATGCATTTCACATTTTCCACATTTCACTCAATCAACAGCTTCATGGCAACTACTTTCAAAATCAATTATAGATACTTTAGTCCCATCAATTAAACATGGAGCCTGACTACTTGCTTATGGGCCAAGATTGTGTTCTCTCAGCCAGCATCGATTTTCCGCTGACCATTACTGCATACTGCAAAGATTGATTTGTCAAAAAATGAAAACTCCAGGTTGGAATATCAACAATATAAGGAAAAGGATAGACTGCTACTCACCTTGAAGATGACATGCTGGGTTGCAGACAGGCACAATGAAAAGATTGCTACACATTTAGCTTTCAATGAAAGTCTTCTTCAGAAAAGGAAACACACACACATTCACTCACACAAGCAAGCACGCCTAACGCACACACAAATGCAGTCTCCGGCACTCGGACTGGTCTGAGCTGCCGGAAACGGTAGCCGTGTGGTCATGAGGAGTGCTTGATTGTGTGAATGAATGTGTGTGTATATATATATATATATATATATATATATATATATGTGTGTGTGTGTGTGTGTGTGTGTGTGTGTGTCTGTGTGTGTGTGTGTGTGTGTTTCCTTTTCTGAAGAAGGCTTTGGCTGAAAGCTAAATGTGTAACAGTCTTTTTTATTGTGCCTGTCTGCAACTCATTGTGTCATCTTTATGGTGAGTATCAGTCTATCCTTTTCCTTATACTGTAAAGAATGATTTGTCAATGATTTGAAAATGATATTTCATCTGTGACAGAATCTTGCTTAGAAATGTGGCATAACTTTTCACATTCTGTAGACAACATTCAAAGACTTTTAATTAGAATAAATAATTTATTTATTTAAATAAATAAATTAAAGTCTTTGAATGTTGTCTACAAAACCTGTGAAGTTATGTGGTATTGCTATATAGGATTTTGTTTGCAGATGAAGTATCATTTAAAAACTATGGAAAAATGAATCTTCACAACATGCACTACTGGTCAGCTGAAAATCTACACTGGCTAGGAGAGGTCAATAAGCAATTGCTTGGTCTCTAAATGAGTGGTGTGTCTTTTGAAGAACTGCATCATTGCTCCCTGTTTTACTGACAGGAATCAATTATCTGCAGTTCCATTCACATCACACATTCATACACAAATATGGCTACATGCTAGCCAACTATTTTTTTTTAAATACCAGTCCAAGTTACTAGTTGCTGCTCACTACCTTTAACATATTACAAAAATAGAAATTCTTCAACAGTACAGAAGGAGTAGTCACGGGGAAACTTTTTCAGTTTGTTTTCAAATTTAACTTTGCTGTCTGTTGGTCATTTTGTATCACTGGGTAAGTGATGAAAAATTTTGGTGGCAGCATTGGGCACCCATTTTTGTGCTCAATACAAGCATAAGGTGGAATAATGAATGCCATTTTTTCTTCTGGTATTGTCATTGTGTGCATCATTGTTCATTACAATGGATTATTCACAATGACTTCATAAGGGAATAAAATAGATAATGTGAGGCAGTAGGTAAAGAGGAGTTACCCCAAAACATTACTCTATATGACATTAAAATACGGAAAATATGCCAATGTATTGATTTGTCTTGCCCAAGATTTGCAATGATTTGAAGTGAGAATGTGGCTGAACTAAGTTATGTTTTTTTTTATTTTTTTTTATTTAAGGAGTTCCCAAATGTGTTTTTTCCATTTTAATTCTCATCAATATGGAGACCTAAAAATTTTGCATTTTAAATTCTCATCAATATGGACAGCTAAATTTTTTTTAAGTTTCCATGCTAGTTATTGTTTCCTCGCCATGTGTTACATTTGTCATTGTTGTAGTACCTCTAGATGTGCAGAACTGAATATGTTGTGTCATTCTGAAATTGAGAGTGAGACCACTGAGGATCAAACATGGGGGCTTCCATAACAATAATCAATCATACTAACCTTTCAGCCATGGAGGTGGTCTTAATTCTCAAGATTAAAGCAACTCTCATTTCTTGGATACGGTGAATCTCATCATTATTTGACGTGCGGTAGAAGACCTATATACTGTGATCCGATATACCGCGGATTTGGATGTAATGTGGTATAAAATACAGCCTCAAAATAAAATATCATTTATGAATGACTTTTGCATTGTCAATATATTCTATGAACTTGAAAAAGATCTTATTACATTCTGCCTTTCTGCATGTAATGTACTGCTGCAACCTCCAAGCTTTCTAAACAATAACCAAAATAAATGGATTTAATTAAATTCAACACTTGGTTTGTCTTATCATCATATCAGGATGGTTGAAGCTTCGATGCATATCTCATGATTAACATTGTGACACAATCAATAAAGGGACTATGCAACAGTGCTTCGCAACAGTTGAAATGAGCACAACCAACACGTGGATGATAGACTATTCATTCTTTTTCTAGATTTCTGTGTACTTGTTACTATGTCACAGAAACAGTAAGCTTATTCTGTCGGTGATAAACTAAATTTATTGGTTATGTGAAGAATGGTGAATCTAAAGCAAGTTAATCACATGAGTGTGGTAAACCTGAAGGAACAATCATGGTGCAGGTGAAAGAAGAGAACAGACTTAGAAATTTTGGAAACACAGTTGAAAGTGATGTGAGAACGGACAGAAAACGGACTAAACTAGGAAAAGACAGTGAACTTGACAAATGCATTTATAGGTGGTTTTTAATAATAAAGAGAAGTGAAGGTTTGCCACTTTCTGAGCCATATGGGAGATATGAAACTGTGAGAAGAATTTAACACAGTACCAAAAGACTTAAACTAAAACAAGGCCTCTGGAGTACATGAAATTAATTCCAAATTACTGAGATATCGTGAAAGACAACAATGACAAAGCTATTACACCTGGTATGCAAAATATATCAGATAGGCAAAATACCCACACACTCCCAACATGAATGTAATAACTCCAGTTCCAAAGAAGAAAGGTGCTGACAAGTGTAAATATTACCAAATTATCAGCTTAATAAAGCATGACTGCAAAATACTAAGGCAAATTATTTACAGCACTATGGAAATACTGATAGAAGCTCATTTATGTGAAGATCAGTTTGAATTTTGGAGTAATAAAGGAACATGTGTGGAAATACTGATCCTACAACTAATCTTAGAAATATACACACAAACAAAAAATCAAACCTATGTTTATAACATTCTTACATTTATAAATAGATTTGTTGACTGTAACACACTCTTTAAAATTCTAATGATAGCAGGATTGAAATAGAGGAAGTGTGACATGGGCTACAACTTGTACAGAAGCCAGACTGCAGTCACAGGACATGAAAGGGAAGTAGTAATTGAGAACTAGGTTGTACCTATCCCCCATTTCATTCATGTCATACACTGAGCAAGCAGTAAATAAAAACAAAGAGAAATATAGAAAGGAAATTAAAATTCATGGAAAAGGAATAAAAATTTTACGATTTTTCAATGGCACTGTAATCCTGTCAAGCACAATAAAGAACTATGGAAATACAATGAACAGACTGGATACTGTATTGGAAAGGTGTTATAAGATGAACATCAACAAAAGTAAAATAAGGATAACAGAATTCAGAATGTAGTCAAAATGAATCACGTGATGCTGAGGGAATCAGATTACAAAATGAGACACTGGAAGACAATATTTGCTATTTGGTGGTACAAGGAACTGGTGGTGGCCAAAGTAGACACAATATAAAATGCACACTGGTAACAGCAAGAAAAAATATGTGTCAGAGAAATTTGTTAATGTCTAATACAATTTCTAGAATTTTTAGTGTCAGGAAGTCTTTTCTCTGTTAGCATTTATATGGAGTGTAGTCTTGTGGTGTGGATGCGAAACATGAGCGTTAAGCAGTGCAGACAAGAAGCAAACAGTGTACTAAAGAATACTGCTCAAGATTAAATCGGTAGATGACAGATCATATAACTAACGAAGTAGTGCTTAATGAAATTGGTGAGAAAAGGAATTTATGGGACAACTTGGCTAAAAGAAGAGATCAGTTGTTAAGACACGTCCTGAGGTGTGAGTGAGTAGACAGTTTGGTGATGGAGGGAAGTGTGGAAGACCACAGTTTTACAGTAAGCAGGTTCAAATGAATGTAGGTTGCAGATATGAAGAGGCTTGCACAGGATAGACTAGTGAGGAGACTTACATCAAACCAGTATTCAGACTGAAGACCACAATAACATCTCTCAACAAACCTTCTACATTATAACAGAACACTGGCTGAGCTGACTAGCCTCAAGTAAAGGGATTCTAGGTTTGCCAAACTCAAATCCAACCATTGTTGGCAGAACCACCTAAGGTGTTCACCGTTAGAAACATGCTCACAGAGCATGTTTAGTTTAAGAAGTACTATAAAGACAGAGAACACAGTTCTTCTTGTTGCTATGGTAAATTGTCTCAAGTACTTCAGAGTGCAGCAGCAAAGTACCAGTGATGATGTATCTGAAAAGCTACTTCAGCAAGGTTATGAAAATCCTTATAGGTCTACTTAAATGTTCACGGGGTTCAGACTTATTTTAAATATGTATGAAATTGTTATCTGTGGCCACACAGAACAATGGTTCATTATATGAGAAATTATCTAAAACGATTCAACATGAAAGAACCATAAGAGCCAAAATTAATACAAATATGAAATAGATCAAATAACAAAATGTCTATACATTGTTGTGCAGTCTGTCATTCACCATTCTGAGGAATCCATTTACATGTTGAAATAGTGAAATGCTTTATGCTCATATTGTGCCTCAGTAGCTCAATGTATAAGTGTCATACTATAGGAGTTGGCCCTATGATATTGTTCGGTCACTTATTGCGTCTTTCACCTTAGATAATGACTGTGAATCTGAAAAATACCGAATTTCACCATGGATCAATGCCCATGTAGAACAATAGGTTCCCATTTAACGGACTCCCAATGTCAGTCCAAAACTCTGAGGAAGTTAAGATGCACCACCTTCAAGTGTACCATGATTACTAAAGCACTGTGGTGTTCAAAACTAACCAGCAGGATGTGGACACCTTTTTTAAAAAAAAAAACTCTGTTCAATATTAATTTAATACTGATAACTATTCCTACCCTCAACTCTTTTTATTTTAGTTAAGAAAAAAGTATGTCAGAGACATTGGTTCTATTTCTCTCATCCACTGTTCTTTTGTACACTTAGCCCCTACCCCCACCAATAAGTCCTCACTTTCTTCCTCCCTTCCTTGTTCACACAAATGTGCATTGAAAATCTCCACCAGTGTGTCAATGTACAAGGGGTTGTCACTACACATAGATACAATGACTTTCTTATGGCACTTACTTGCGTGAATTTGTGCAGACAGATCTCCATGTGTTGCCGTGCTTGGCCTGCACCCTCCCTACAGCAGTTGTGGGTCCATCCACCAGTCGTAGTGCAGCTGGCTCTCCAAAGGGCACTGCATCTTGTACAGGGCCCTCAAGCACTATGCGAGAGTCCCAGGTACCCTGTTAATAACAAAACAGAATATAAGGCACTGCAGCATACCTAATAACAGATGATTTTAGTAAATAAACATTAAGTAATTAAAGGTTAATGAGAAAAGTTATCACAGTCCCAACAGTTTGCAAACAATCATCATCTTTTAATAAATTCCACTCCATCTAACGGTGTTGCAAACTCGGACAAAAATGATGTACAGTGATTTCCAAGACATGTTTTTTGACAAGTCATAATGACTGATACATACAACAACAATGTGACAAAACTGCAGCTGTAATGTCTTTTAATCAGTCTATTATATACAAAAGATACAGCAAAATATTCCACACAATACTAAAACATTATGGGAGCTATGACCATTTCATTTTAGCTGGCACTCTTTGTGTACAGAAATAAACTTATCTAAAAGCTATGATTTATTCACAAATACTGTGTCACTGCACAGAACATAACAGTAAGTGATAAAATTATATAACACTGAATATCAGTCAATTCTGATCTGTCAGTTGATGATAGTTTAGTGCAGATGAAAATCCTACAGCTACTGAAAAAGATTTCACTGTAAGTGCTGTGCAAGAAGACATGCCTGGCAAAACTAGATGGAAAGGATCTACTGTTTCCAACAAATAAAAAAAAGAGAGAACTGTCAGTTCAATAATGTTCCATAACAGCCCTTTTTTCTCAAAACAGTATGTTAGAATTTCATACAGTAAAATGTATTTCTCGCAAATCATTAATGATAAAGTGAATGAATAAAGAGACACAAATTGCCTGGAATCTGTTGGAAACTATATCAGTAGTGTAACTGGCATGAGAGAATGGTCCAAAATTATTATGCTTGAATATAGCTCTCAAAATTCCATGTTTTTTTCCTTGGAAGTGTTTTGGTACATTACGCATACTGGATGTCATGAAAACAATCTTTCTATTGATGACTGCTTTAACAATGCTTGGAAGAAGGGAATTAGGGTGGGAGGTTGCGGGGGATCTTATTTAATTCTTAATAAGAAGATAAATGACCAAGTAACACGAAATGGGAAAAAATAGTATATAAAACATCACAATATCGGACTGATAACTGGTACATAATGGGAAGTGCAGAGGCTTTTTCTAATTATCTGCCTAATTCAGTAAAGGAAAGAAAAGAAATTACGCTCTTGAGAAATAGATTAAAAGTATATCTGATAAAAAAAATTACATGCATTACAAATACTTGTACAGTAACTAAATCTGGGACATACCTGTAAGATGGTTACAAAACGTATGTATCATGTAAATAAACCCTTTTATTGTAGTTTTTTTAATACGATCCTATATTTAGATTCACTGTAATTATGCTTCAATATGTTTTTAAATGATAAATGGAATCGAAATATACTGTAACCTGCCTGTCCATAAAATTATATGACGCATCGGATATTCTCAAGCTGTCATAAGGCAGGTAGAGCTCACAGGCGACGCATAAATAAAGTCGTGGTTTTTATTTAATCGCAAATGTTCATTCTTTTTTAACACACTAAATACATTATACTAAACCACTGTTTTTTACTAATGGCAGATGTTTTTCTCTTTAATATTTTAAGAATCATAATGAGTAAAATTGTGGAGTCATTCTTTCAGTATTCACTCTGCATCCAATAGCTGTAGGAATATTTCACGTTTTGAACTGAAATTGGAAACACATTACACGGTAACATGACGGTACAGTCACTGTCGTATCCGCGAAAAGAATACGGGATGCAACAATGGCAACTACTGTCGGCGCCGACAGAACTGGCGGTTTTTAGTGATTCAAAATTAGGAGCTCAGAAACAAAGGAAAAAACGTACGCACTTACTCGTTCAAAAATGTACTAGGCTTACTAAATCGCCATTTCGTTAGATGCTGAGACTGATGCGGACCGCCATTTATGACGCCCAAATCCACGAAGAAGACTCACTAGCTTTCAACAAAGTCCGATCCTGTCATAGGTAAAAAAAAAAGAAAAAAAAACCTTCAAGAGTTGAAACTATAAATCATTGCAATGTCCAGATATCGGTTTATCGTCTCCTGATGTTTGCAGCTTATCGCATTCGACGTAATTGCTAAAAGTTACGACGGAGTTCGTAGTGCCAGAACATACATTAACCGACCAATCTAAACAACATACTGTGTCTGGGAAAATCGGTAATTACCGCAATATTTATTTAGAGGAACTATTGAGAACCTTAAATCACGTCAACAACTGTAACAGGAACACATAGTGCCTAATGTTTAATGATATCGTACAGGGATAACAATGTTATGCGGAACTTTTGCAGCGCATTATAAATCACGCGTCAAAAAGTATAAAGACTAAACAATACATCTAGAGCCTGGTCAAGCTAGGTAATCACCTAGCAGGATGACTGTGCATTTCTTAAAAATACTTAATTACGCTGTTACGCTGTAATCTTGGCCCAACATTCTTCCGCATTACTTCTCTGGATACAAACGTATTGTGGTAATACTTTGTTTTTTATTTGTAATCTACCCCAAGTACACAGACAGCTGAATTTGTTTCTCTCCGAAGCATCCTTTCATCACGTCATCCACCGTCCTCTACATGTCTAATGACAGCGCTGGCGATGAGACATTAAACTATAACCCGCCCACTTCCACCATCCTCTAGTCCTCCCGTTAGACTCTTCAGTAATATCGCATACGTGTTGTCCTTTCATATTATATTGCCGCGCGGGATTAGCCGAGCGGTCTCAAAAGGCGCTACAGTCATGGACTGTGCGGCTGGTCCCGGCGGAGGTTCGAGTCCTCCCTCGGGCATGGGTGTGTGTGTTTGTCCTTAGGATAATTTAGGTTAAGTAGTGTGTAAGCTTAGGGACTGATGACCTTAGCAGTTAAGTCCCATAAGATTTCACACACATTTGAACAAATTATATTAACTGCCATTAGACCTTTTCTCCCGTTACTTTCTCGCTTAGTATCCGGCGGCAAAGAACTTCGTTGATTCGGTAATATCACAGTAATATGTATGCAATGCCCGTGGCTACAGAGGAGTCACCCGCGTAGGTGCTGTGATCGCTGAGACGGAGAAAGGCGACCTCTGCCACAGGGAGGGGCAGCGATCGGCTTAACGGTTCTGGAAGGCGGAGAGAGCGGACAGTCAGCAAACTGCAACCTGCTTCCCGATATAGGCGAACCTCCAGCACAATTATAACACGTACCACGCGATCGTGCATTATTTGTACATGTCGACGAAACATGCAAAATGTGCGTTCCTCATAAAAGGCAACTTGAGTGGCCGAAAGTCATGGAGAAGGGTTGTCCCATTTGACCAACGCAATTCGGATGACACCGGATTGTTTCAGCTAGATGCAGCGTACGGCGCTACTGTAACAGTATGCTACGAATAGGTGTGTAGTTATCATTCCATCGCGAGTTGGTCGACTATGAAGGTGGGGATCGTAAGCGATTCACGACGTGTGGGGGATAATACACACGGAGGTAATTCAAAAATTTGGTCTTCCAGTTCATAGGTCTAGGGTGCATCTTCAAAATTGCAGCAGACACAATGTTTCTACACTTATAAACCACTGCACAGGATACACGTCTCGTCGTCTCCACTTCGCCATATGGAGCGATCGACGATCTGATGTCAATCAGATCTGAATGTGAAGCGGCAGGGTCCCATTTCTACTACGACTATACGGAGGCGGAGACAAACAGATAACATACTTCAGTATCCAGCTACAGACTTGTCCCGCTTTGTATTTCGATTACTCTGTGTATTTTGACTACAAAACGCGTCTTCATGGACTTTCTTGGTATTATTTTTTTCAACGCTTTCGGGCCATCTGTGGACCACCGTGCTTATGTTTTTGCTGTGTTACAGTCGTCTGCCACTTCTGTTGTTCTTGATTAAGTTTATTAGCTGTTATTCTTAATGCTCTAAGCTTTGCTGTTAGCCAGGCATTTCTTTATTTTCCGCAGAGCATTTCCTAATCTCATGGTCGCTTACTCCTGTAACGGCTGTTAGGAAGGGTTTGGTTTCAATACCTAAATGGTAGTCACCCTTGTTAGTCCTGCCTGATATGTTCTGCAAGGCTTTTATCTATTTACTTGCTTCACGGGGATCCAGTTGCTTTACTCTTGTTGGCTGCTTTGAAGATCTTACTGGACAGCCTAGAGTTCGCGGTTAGGTTTGTACCATCGTCTCCATTTGCACCAGGGACTGACGGACCATAAATGACAGGGCTGAACGACGGCTGCGGATGTGTGTACGGACGAAAAGACGTGCAACTGTTGAGCAACTAACCGCCACGATGTACCGGCGGTCTAATAGCAGTGTCTCCTCAACGACCGTTAATGCATATGCGTATCCGCAGCAGGCGTCTGGTTCATGCACCCATGCTGACTGCTGTTCACCGGCGACGAAGGCTGGAATTTGTACGACAAACCGAAACTGGACGTCCACTGATAAGCCACCGCCAGAATTTTCAGATGACTCATGTTTTATACTCCATCACGTAAGGCGTGAAACGTCTGAGTGCAAAAACCCTGCAACAATCATCGGAAGGGTCCACGTCGCAGGAGGGAGTGTTACAGTGTTGGAAATGTTTTCGTGGCATTCCTGGGTACTCTCACCATTCTGAAAGACACAATGAATCAATATAAGTACACATATCAAGAGCTCAGATAGAAACCCAGTTCCAGGCAAAGAAGGGAAAGCAGAAAGGTGGAAGGAGTGTACAGAAGGTCTATACAAGGGCGATGTTCTTGAGGACAATATTATGGAAATGGAAGAGGATGTAGATGAAGATGAAATGGGAGATATGATACTGCATGAAGAGTTTGACAGAGCACTGAAAGACCTGAGTCGAAACAAGGCCCCAGGAGTAGACAACATTCCATTAGAACTACTGACAGCCTTGGGAGAGCCATCCCTGACAAAACTCTACCATCTGGTGAGCAAGACGTATGAGACAGGCGAAATACCCTCAGACTTTAAGAGGAATATAATAATTCCAATCCCAAAGAAAGCAGGTGTTGACAGTTGTGAAAATTACCGAACTATCAGTTTAATAAGTCACAGCTGCAAAATACTAACACGAATTCTTTACAGACGAATGGAAAAACTGGTAGAAGCTGACCTCAGAGAAGATCAGTTTGGATTCTGTAGAAATGCTGGAACACGTGAGGCAATACGGACCCTACAAGGAAAGGCAAACCTACGTTTCTAGCATTTGTGGACTTGGAGAAAGCTATTGTCAGTGTTAACTGGAATACTCTCTTTCAAACTCTGAAGGTGGCAGGGGTAAAATACAGGGAGCGAAAGGCTATTTACAATTTGTACAGAACCCAGATGACAGTTATAAGAGTCGAGGGGCATGAAAGGGAAGCAGTGATTGGGAAGGGAGTGAGACAGGGTTGTAGCCTATCGCTGATGTTATTCAATCTGTATATTGAGCAAGCAGTACAGGAAACAAAAGAAAAATTCGGAGTAGGAATTAAAATCCATGGAGAAGAAATAAAAACTTTGAGGTTCGCTGATGACATTGTAATTCTGTCAGAGACAGCAAAGGACTTGGAAGAGCAGCTGAACGGAATGGACAGTGTCTTGAAAGGAGGATATAAGATGAACACAAACAAAAGCAAGACGAGGATAATGGAATGTAATCGAATTAAGTCGGGTGATGCTGAGGGAATTAGATTAGGAGACACTTAACGTAGTAAAGAAGTTTTGCTATTTGGGGAGCAAAATGACTGATGATGGTCGAAGTAGAGAGGATATAAAATGTAGACTGGCAATGGCAAGGAAAGCGTTTCTGAAGAAGAGAAATTTGTTAACATCGAGTATAGATTTAAGTGTCAGCAAGTCATTTCTGAAAGTATTTGTATGGAGTGTAGCCATGTATGGAAGTGAAACATGGGACGATAAATAGTTTAGACAAGAAGAGAATAGAATTTTCGAAATGTTGTGCTACAGGAGAATGCTGAAGATTAGATGGGTAGATCACATAACTAATGAGGAGGTATGGAATAGAATTGGGGAGAAGAGAAATTTGTGGCACAACTTGACTAGAAGAAGGGATCGGTTGGTAGGACATATTCTGAGGCATCAAGGTTTCACCAATTTAATATTGGAGAGCAGCAGGGAGGGTAAAAATCGTAGAGGGAGACCAAGAGATGAATACACTAAACAGATTCAGAAGGATGTGGGTTGCAGTAGGTACTGGGAGATGAAGAAGCTTGCACAAGATAGAGTAGCATGGAGAGCTGCATCAAACCAGTCTCTGGACTGAAGACCACAACAACAAGTACGTATTTATCCTTGGGGACCATGTCCACCCGTACATGCAGTTTGTTTTTCCTCGACAAGATGGCATCTACCAGCAGGACAATGCTAAGTGTCACACAGTTCACAGTGTATGTGCGTGGTTCGAAGAGCACCAGGATGAGTTTGTCGTACTCCTCCTGTTGCCAGTCTTCCAGGATTTAAAACCAATCGAGAATCTGTGGACTGCCTCGATCGAACTGTACGCACCATGGATCCTCAATCGAGAAACCTAGCGCAGCTGGCCACGGCACTGGAGTTGTCAAGGCTCCACACCACTGTTGGTACCTTCTGGAACCTCACTGTCACTTTTCCTGCACGCCTCGCAGCGGTCTGCGCTGCAAAAAGGTGGTTATTCAGGCTTTTGACAGGTAGTCTCATTAATGTAATGTAACAGTGTATGAATCTTAAGGCTTGAGTAATGTACCCTTTTGTGTTTCATGCTGAGGCAGCTTCTTTCTCTCTAGATTATTTTGTGTATCGTGTTGATAATGTGCACTCATCTATCAGTAATATGTTTTATTCTTTTACAACAAAAGAACTGGCAAAAGAGTGTGTGTGCCACAGCACTGTGTCGCTTGCCAACTGTTAGAATAAATCCCTGCAGTAAAGCCTGGGATGTTCTCTCATCACGATTCTAGTGACCTTCTTTTGAAAAGTTGAAGCTCTCTGTGATTGAAGCTGATTACCCACAATAAAATGTAGCAAATCGTAAGTGAATGGAAATAACAGCAGTACGCCACTCTGGTTGCCTCTTTTTCACAAATAGGCGCGATAATACGAGGTGTGTTTTTTTAAGTAAGGTCCGTTTGAACATAAGTACACAACAAAAGGTTATTTCGAAAAAGTAAATTTATTTCAGAAAGTACATACTTCAGTCTATTTTTCCACAGAGTTGCCAAGTTTGTTGAAACACGTATCATACCTCTCAACCAATTTTAAAATACCCTCTTCATAAAAACTTTCCATCTGCTCCGATAACCAAGAGTTCACTGCCGTTTTCACGTCGTCGTGATCGCTGTAACGGTTGCCACTGCGGTGTAGTTTGAGGTGGAGGAACAGATAGCAATCGCTCGGCGCAAGATCAGGGCTGTAGGGTGGGTGGTCCAAAACTTCCCAGCGAGAACTGTCCAATAAATCTCTGGTCTGACCTGCAGTGTGAGGTCGTAATTGTCACGGAGAAGGGCAATTCCCTTTGTCAGCATGCCGCGTCTTTTGTTTTTAATCGCTCTGCGTAGCTATCTCACGGTTTGCCAGTATGCTTCTGCATTAATAGTGGTTCCTCATTGCATGAAAACACCATGCCTATCCCAAAACACCGGCGCCATGATTTTGTGCTGGGACAGTCTGTTTTGCCTTCACCTTTACACTCTGTTACTTCGATTTGGGAGCGATATGCAAAACTCTTTCGTCTCCAGTTACGATCTGACTCAAGAAGTCGTCACCTTCTTCGTGATGACGAGTCAAGAACCTCATCGCACACTAAGATCTTTGGTTTTTGTGGTCCTCTGTTAGAAGTTTCGGGACCGAACGGGAACACAGTTTCCTAAACTTTAGGTGTTCAGGAACATTGTTGTAAAGCAATGATCTCGACACGTCAGGATATTCCTTTGAGAGACCTGTTATTGTGAAGTGCCCATTCTCACGAATCCTCGCTTCAAATGAAGCCACAAAATCATCTGTAATCAAAGAAGGGCGACTGGAGCGATCCTCATCATGGACGTTGTCACGGTCATCTTTGAATTCTCGTACTCACTTACGCACTTTGCTTTCACTCATAACAGTATCACCTACACTTCTCAAATCTGTCGATGAATTTCTGAAGCAGACAGGTTCCTTGCTGACAAAAACCGTATCACTGAGCGAACCTCACACGCGGCGGGCGAGTTGATAGTCTTAAACATATTGAAAGCATACAACAGATCCACACAGGTTAGCTACAGAGCTGAAACTGAGCACAGTTGTTCCCGCGGCATGCCGGTACACGATGCACGCGCTCGTTGCGGTACGCACGCGAACTAGTAGTGTCTACAATAAAACGCACCTTACTTACAAAACACACCTCGTATCAATAGCAAATGCTACTCAGTTCAATCTTATAGATAATTCTAGTACGTTAACGTTATTTGTCCAACCTCAGTTTACAGTCATCTCATCCAGTAATACGTGCTGAATCGTCACGGTCTTCCCGATGTGCCGTGGTGCTCATTAAACGGAGGTCAACCTAATCAGAAGGAAAGCAACGAGCATCGCCGGCTGCTTGATTTGGAGTGCTCGAGGCCAACATTACCTCCCGCTTGCGTCGCCATTTGGCAACCAGAGCACTTCGACCTCCCGCTCTTATTGCTAATACTCAGTCCTGTTCGAATTTTTGGTGTTGTTTCTGATCATTTTCAAGAACTTCATCAAAATTAGTCCTTTTTTACAAGAAAAATACGATTCTTTTTTAAGGCAACAAATTAACATTCACTACAGGCACCACCATTTTCAAAAATTTCATGAAAGTCACCCATTAATACTGTTTTTGTTAGTAAGAGATTAAATTTCTCTACAAAAATTAACCCGCAAAATCGCATCTAATCCGATACTTCCATATCCATGCACTTTCATTGAGAAAAATAATATTATCTGGGTACAACCGTAAAACATAGTACCGAAAAATCTTCGACAGATTGACCAGATCAACCTTTGTACGACCTCACTTCATAGAAACTACGAGAGGAACGAAATCCTACAATGAAAAATGAAAAATTCGAAATAATCAGATCTGCGGAAGCAGCTGCTCTCTGAACTGTGATAAAAATTCTTCACTGAAAAAATTGCCAAGAAAATTCCGTACTACTCTTAGAACTTGCATGTTTCATATCTTCAGTCTTTTATGCGATGAAAAACAATATTGTCACTCACCTGTTTAATTAACATATAAAGTATTGAAGAATATGAAAACATATAAAGTATTGGAGGTCGTGAAAAATGCAAATTCGATGAATAATGCTGAATTTTCTTGAGAATTTTTAGCACAAACGAATACCAAATGCCTCATAGATCTAATTTTTTCGTGTTTTTTTTCAGAGCAGGAGTTCGATGGCTTATGATGGCTTTATGAGCTGAGGTCGTGCAGGAATTCATCTTGTCTATTCGTTCTATTTGTACTTGATTTTTGCTTCCTGGATTTTATTTCATTTTATTCGAAAAAATCGTACTGGTATTTTTCTGTATAAAAAACAGATTACGGTAATACACCAATGACGGGTTTTGTTGGTCAATTTTTATAGTGTATTTTATTATGGTTGTGCACGAAAAAATATCTTCCTTAAGAAAAATATATAGTTTATATTAATTTCTTCTTGAAACTATAGAACTGGATGCACCTGTTAACCCTATTTTACTTTAGCGTTTCCCTTTTCTTTGACTACGTTTGCCTGGTCAGTGTCGCAGGGCATTACTGGCATGGCAGAAGCCTCTACATAAAACATGTAGAAAAGTGAAAGGCTCCCTAACATCCACAAGAAAATCTCCTCCAAAACTGCCCAAAATCTGAGAAGTAACTGAGAAACTTACGATAACCACTGAAGTGAGTAGGAAGCTTCCACAGAACATAAGAGGCACTGAGAAGACTATATCAACTCTATGAGAGATGGCTGACAACTGTCCAGCGCCCACTACGTGGCTACGTCGAAGACATGAAAACCTCAGTAATTTTAGGCCATGATTGGGAAGACCAAGGGGCTCACGTAGAGACAGAGCTGGTTCAGAAGTTAATGCTATTCGAAAATTTGCGAGTCCATGTTTGTTTACTCCGTACTTCTCTTTGCTGTTACCGGAAATGGAACACCGATACTTCGTGTGGTTGTTAGTCTGTTTCACATACTTCGGTTTCTGTCGTACAGTATACTGTCAGATTTTCATTCTATCCAAAATTTTATTCTTAAAAGTTCGTCAATGGGTACTTAACATTGTTTACTTGGAAACTGAATGCAGTTAACATTAGTTTGCATTGTTTTACCATTGTTTACTTACTAGCCAAGTTAACGAAACATTACTGTAAACCCACCAAATTTTTTTAAAAAATTGAAAAAGTCCAAATTTTTTCAGTTTATTATACTAAAATTTGTATTACCAATTTTTGCAATAATAAAGTATAACACCTCACAAAATTAATCTATGATTCAGCACAATATAAAATTAATTTCAATCTCACCTTACTATAGCACATAAGCAATGTTAAGGGTGGCCCTTAACATTTCTGCTATCACACTGTCACGTAGATCCACGTAAACTACGGTAATATTGTTTATTTGCTTATACAGGGTGGTCCATTGATAGTGACCGGACCAACAAATATCTCACGAAATAAGCATCAAACGAAAAAACTACAAAGAACGAGACACGTCTAGCTTGAAGGGGGAAACCATATGGTGCTACGGTTGGCCCACTAGATGGCGCTGCCATAGGTCAAACTGATATCAACTGCATTTTTTTAAAATAGGAACCCCCATTTTTTATTACGTAATCGTGTAGTACGTAAGGAAATATGAATGTTTTAGTTGGACCACTTTCTTCGGTTTGTGTTAGATGGCGCTATAATAGTCACAAACGTATGAGTACGTGGTATCACGTAACATTTCGCCAGTGTGGACGGTATTTGCTTCGTGATACATTACCCGTGTTAAAGCGGACCGTTTACCAAGTGTGGGAAAGGTCGATATCGTGTTGATGTATGGCTATTGTGATCAAAATGCCCAACAGGCGTGTGCTATGTATGCTGCTCGGTATCATGGACGACATCATCCAAGTGTCCGGGCCGTTTGCCGGATAGTTACGTTATTTAAGGAAACAGGAAGTGTTCAGCCACATGTGAAACGTCAACCACGACCTGCAACAAATGATGATGCCCAAGTAGGTGTTTTAGCTGCTGTCCCGGCTAATCCGCACATCAGTAGCAGACAAATTGCGCGAGAATCGGGAATCTCAAAAACGTCGGTGTTGAGAGTGCTACATCAACATCGATTCCATCCGTACCATATTTCTATGCACCAGGAATTGCATGGCGACGACATTGAACGTCGTGTACAGTTCTGCCACTGGGTACAAGAGAAATTACGGGACGATGACAGATTTTTTGCACGCGTTCTATTTAGCGACGAAGCTTCATTCACCGACAGCGATAACGTAAACCGGCTTAATATGCACTATTGGACAACGGAAAATCCACGATGGCTGCGACAAGTGGAACATCAGCGACCTTGGCCACCATTTTATCGATGGCAATCTAAATGGTGCAATGTAAACTGAATTCGTACGTAATGTTCTACCGATGTTACTACAAGATGTTTCACTGCATGACAGAATGTCATGTACTTCCACCATGATGGATGTCCGGCACATAGCTCTCGTGCGGTTGAAGCGGTATTGAATAGCATATTTCATGACAGGTGGATTGGTCGTCGTGGCCCGCACGTTCACCGGATCTGACGTCCCGGGATTTCTTTCTGTGGGGAAAGTTGAAGGATATTTGCTATCGTGATCCACCGACAACGCCTGACAACATGCGTCAGCGCATTGTCAATGCATGTGCCAACATTACGGAAGGCGAACTACTCGCTGTTGAGAGAAACGTATTGCAAAATGCATAGAGGTTGGCGGACATCTTTTTGAGCGTTTATTGCATTAATATGGTATTCAAAGGTAATCACGCTGTAACAGCATGCGTTCTGAGAAATGATAAGTTCACAAAGGTACATGTATCACATTGGAACAACCGAAATAAAATGTCGTGGCCCGCACGTTCACCGGATCTGACGTCCCGGGATTTCTTTCTGTGGGGAAAGTTGAAGGATATTTGCTATCGTGCTCCACCGACAACGCCTGACAACATGCGTCAGCGCATTGTCAATGCATGTGCCAACATTAAACGTATCTCCTCTCCGCCAATTCATTTGGTGCCAGCTGACTCACAGAATTCCGAATGTACTATCGATCGCGGAAAATCAATACCACAGGCAGGTGTACGAACTTCGTTCTCAGGGCAGTACCATCAACATCCACTAAAAACAAGGTCTTGTTTATGTTTTCATCTTGCTGCCTCTTGCCTTGTCTGGTGTACATCTGGAATTGGTACATTTCATTACACTGATTACGCTTTGCAGCGCGCATTTTCCAGGCTGCCCCTTTGTGTTCTACTCAGCTCTGTTCCTTCCAAGACGTTATTCATCAAGTCGTTGCAGCTTTCAGCTGTCCAATTAATCTGTAGTTTTTATTTCAACTATAGTGTTCATTAATGACTTTCATTTTTTTGTAATATTTCCTCATCGAATTTTCTTTCAATTTACAATATTTATGTGACTTACCGATATCTAAAACTCTATTGATCCTATTTCTTTCCCTGTGCTTTACGCTGAGAGTACAGCTTTCGCAAGTACTCCAAATATATGCCTCCACAAATTTCGTACTACTTTCACCATTAGGGTGACTGTTTTTTAAGATATTAATTTTATTTGTGAAGGCTAATTTGGTCATGCAATACTGCCTTTAACATCGACTTATGACCAGTTACTGTACCATCGAAGCAGCAGAATTTGCTTACTACTTTCAGAGTTCTCTTTCTTATAATTTTTATTGCCACAAGCCTGTTCTACACACAGGGAGTCGCAGGAGGAATTTCCAACATTCAGGGATGTGACACATCTGGTCATAAAAAAAAACCTAATAAACATAGGTTCTAAAATGCATATCTTAAGAGCTATGAGCACTTCCTTCATCTTCGATAATTTGAAACAAAACTCTTCAACTGCAAGCTCTCTCCATATTTTGAGAGGTGGCTGTACGGATAAAAAAAAAATACCTAGTATATTTGGGCTCTAAAGTACATACCTTAAGACCTATGAGCATTTGTTCAGTAGAAGTGTTTCACAATACTGTAGCCAAGATGAACAAGTGCTCATAGCTATTAAGCTACTGGTTACTAGACTTTTTTTTCTTTTTTCGTCCGGACTACCGTCTGTCAGAATACGGAAAGCAAAGAGATTGCAGGAGAAGAGGTTTGTTTTACAGTATTGAAGGCGAGAAGTGCTCATCGCTCCTTAGATATGCATTTTATAGTCCATGTTCACTAGACTTTTTTTTCTCCGAATGATCGTTACCTGTCATATCCGTGAATACTGACGATTCCTCCAGGACGTCCTGTATCTGTCATCATTGGTTTTATTTTTTGTGCATTTATCCTTACTTTATGACTGGCCATGGCATCAATCAATATTTTAATATATTATTCATGTCCTATGAATCTGTAAAGACTAGAATATGATTCAAAAATTTAATGTAATATATTAACTTTCAATCATTTTATGTAACTTTTAATTACTGCTATATCCCCATCTGTAAACACCGAATAAATATAGAGACGAAAGCTGTATGTGTTTCATATTCTTCGATTCATTATTTATTAAATAAACAGGTGAATGAGACTACTGTCTTTTGGCGCATAAAAGATTGATGTTATGAAACTAGGAAATTCTAATCGTAATATTGTATTTTCTTGGCAACTGTTCAGTGAAGAATTTTTATCACAGTTCAGAGATCAGCTGCTTCTGCAGATATGATTATTTCGTATTTTTCAATTTTTCATTGTAGGATTTCGCTGCGTTCGTAGCTTTTATGGCGTGAGGTCGTGCAAAGGTTGATCTGCACAATCAACCCTCTTTCTCTGGCCTGTTTCTTAACGGAACCGTATCTCTCTGAAAGGTGAATGTGCAAATTTGGTTGTGTAGTCCCCATTTTTTAAACAATGTTCTACAACATTTTTCACTATTCGCCACATTTACTCTCTGCTGAAACTGTCCGTATTATTGTCGAGAATTTTCTTGGTTATGGGTAGCATTAGGGAACAATCTATTTGACAATTGCACTTAAACATTCGATGGACAAAAATGGAGACGCTCTATGCTGTTGCTACCAGCCAGGTAGAAAGATTTGTAGGACGAACTGCAGCTTATGCTGTATGAGAGTGTCATGCTTTTGGTCAACGCCGTAATGCGATACAGTCAAGGGGCTGTGACATTGTTCTCGCGAATGACTGCCAGTAAGTGACAAACGAAGGTAAACCGAAACAAGAAGATCTAAATAGATTCAAGAAATTTGTGCCCAGACTACCTTCTTTCTCTACTGACTATAGTCTGTCTGTAAACTCAAGAGCGAGCAGCGCTTTTGGTGGGGGAAGTGGCCTTTCCCGGAAGAACGTTGCCACCGGCCTACAGGGGCACCCAAAATCTATTGCCCGTTATCGGTCTAGCGGCGTAGATCGGAGTGCAGTGATATACGTCGTTTCTGTTCGTGGGATCTTAGTTGCCAGTGTCAGTGAGTTAACTTTGTATACTTACTGATGTACTTCGATATCGCCCGCATCTCGTGGTCGTGCGGTAGCGTTCTCGCTTCCCACGCCCGGGTTCCCGGGTTCGATTCCCGGCGGGGTCAGGGATTTTCTCTGCCTCGTGATGGCTGGGTGTTGTGTGCTGTCCTTAGGTTGGTTAGGTTTAAGTAGTTCTAAGTTCTAGGGGACTGATGACCATAGATGTTAAGTCCCATAGTGCTCAGAGCCGAGCCACTTCGATATCCGGAAGTGATGAATAATTGTATAGCATTGCAAGAAAATATGCAGCATACGAAGAAGTGGAGGTATTTGGGGAGTAACGATCGTTCGATCGTCTGTAATGTTATTACAGCGTGTGTTAAAGAGGCGGCCCAAAAGAACTGTTAGCTAATATTACCAGGCCCAATTAAAGGGCTGCAACTATGCAAACGTCAGCCTCACCCATAGGACACATAAGTAAGGAACGGAAAAATAAGCCGTATGGTTTACTGGAATCGCCACGAAGGAAAACTCATAATTTTGGGAGAAAAGCTGGCCGGAGTGGTCGAGCGGTGCCTATGACCTCAGAAGTTGAGTCTCATAGTGCTCAGAGCCATTTGAACCACTTTTATCCCCTTCAAAATATTCCCCAATACATACTATACACTTATGCCAGTGCTTTTTCCAATTCCCGAAACACTTTAGGAGTTGTTTCTTCAGGACAGTTTATACGTCTCTTAACTGTGCATTTTTAATCTTATCGATGCTTGTAAAACCACTGTCCTTTAAGGCCTGCTTTGAAACGTTTATACCACTTGTCTACCCTTGATTTACTCATAACAGGCTCACCAAAAGCAATATTTACCAGTTCTAAAAATTTCATACACTTTATTCCATTCTTATAACAAAATTTAATTAGATTCTTTAATTTATTTTTATACAAAACAAATAATCGTTGATGCTACCAAAACACATGTAACCTTTCTGACAGCTGACAACAGAGTAAATACCCAATACGCATAACATTGTACACATACTTTTCAGGCATGTTTACAAAGACAGTGACAAAAAAATAGTGCAGATCGGACTAATTCAACACAGAAAATTATAAATTTCTGCTTACATTTTAAACACTCTTCGTGTTGCAAGAATTGTTAAGTTTCAATGTAGTCCTTGAAAGAAAACTTGTACCTTTTAGTAGAAACACAAATTAAGAACAGGCCTTAAATTCTACACACTGATTCCATTATATGGGGCTCGTTTTACGAATAGCAATAGAGGACCATGAACAGGCATTCGGTTCTATGTTTGTAGGATAATCCTGACTTCCGTTCTTATGTTAATAATATTTACTCTATTTTGTTGTGTTTCGGAAGAATCTATCGTTTTTTTATTCCTTGTAGTCTTAATGCATTTGTCCAAAAATGAATACACCGAGACGTACCTGTACCCGGAGTCGCCACAGATTTAAATCGCGCACCGTGGCAGGGCCGGTACTGCGTTGTGAAACGGCCTGTAGAAGCGCCTCGTGACGTAGCTGGGCTGGCAGAGTGGGGACTCGCTCGCTCGCTCTTCAGTTTACCGACAGACTATACCATGGGAAACCAGTACCCCTCAACAGCCTCCAGCACCTGCATCACATATTTGGCATAATGAGGTGAACGAAGACGGCTTGTATTTCTCTATGATGAGTTGCTGCGTTAATGGTTGTTGGTAACGTGAAATTCTGACAGAAAAACGCAATGCAAGCTTTATGGAGCATCTGGCACTTCTCCAGTTCCACAAAAATGCCCATCCTGTGACGTGTACGTCAGGGCGCCGCGACAAAGAGCTACAGGGAACGTCGTTCCCCAGCACGGCCTGGGCCCAGGTGTCCACACATTCCAGAGGAACCACGTGACCGGGGGCTACTGATGTGAGAGCAGCCCAGGAAGCAGGTAAAAGCTGGAAGCTTCCAATTCCAACAAAGCAGCCATTAGTTCGCGCCGTGTACTCTCCTCTGTGCATAGGCTTGCAGCATATGCCCAACATATTACCAACACAATGTCAACATTTCTCAAACAATGTCTATTATACTCCTTGAACAGAAAACTGTACCCGGTGGCTGGACGAAACCACGGGTCACTTCCGTCTACAAGAAGGGTAGCATTGTGATCGACAATGTTACTGACAGCCATCCGTTACTGATTTCGACAGGAAAATTTCGCGAAAACGATAAAGCGAAAAATAACCGGATTTGGCGAAATAACCCGAAATCGGCGATTCTGACGAAATGTCACGAAACATGTAATTTTGCCGTTAAAACACGTTATAATTTGAGGACGGCAGTTTACTATTAATCGTAACTGACTGTTATTGAATGTTTAAATTACATTTTGTCTTCTTATCTCCTCAAGGCTCGTGGATAATCTCAAAGCAACAATTCAACTCCAGAGTAACAAACTATGATGTGATGATGGAAATAGCAAAATGGCAGAAAGCAACATCGAATTTGGCAAAAAAAAAAAAATCGACTTTGGCAATAAAGCCGAGTTGAGCAAATAACCACTTCGCATTTGGCAAAAAATAACACCAAAGAAGACAAAAATAACGTCGAAATTGGCACACATACTAAATTATCAAAATATAGCACTGGATTTAGCAAAAAATAACACCGAGTTCCGTAAAAAAATACCATTTTATATGGCAAAAAACAAACACCAAATTCGTAAGAAAACACCGAATTTGGGAAAAAATAACCCCGAATTTGGGAAAAATAACACCGAATTTGGCAAAACGACACTGAATTCGGCAAAACAATGAATTTGAAAAAAAAATAACTTTGCAAAAATAACAACGAATCTGGCAAGAAACATCGAATTTGACACACAATAACGCCGACTTTGGCCATAAAATAAAACGATTCTTTCCTGTCGCTAGTTACAGAATCCTAGAACACATTCTGAGCTCAAATGTAATGAGGTATCTCCTGCATGCCAACTTGCACGGATTGCGAAAACACTGTCCGTGCGAAACCTAAATCGCACTCGTCAAATGGAATCAAAGACGTGTCTAGGCAAACAGGTAGATGCAGATCTCTTGACTCCCAAAAATCTTTTGACTCGGGACACAACAACGACAATCGACGAAAGCATTATCGTATGGTGTGTCAAACGAAATCTACGACTGGACAGGAAGTCGTTGATAGATGCAAAAGTAACATCAGGCGTGGCATAGCAGAGTATCTTGGCACCTCAAACTTCCTGCATATGAAGCACTTATCTATAATGAGGCACTGTCTGAAAAAAACTACAGAAATATTTACTCAGATCTTGATAAGATCTCGAAGTGGCGTAATGATTGGCAATTTGGCATGTCTACCGATTCATTTAAGGACATGCGGGACATCTAGAAGTTACCTGACGTTTCCATACCAGCAAAGGGCAGTATACAGGATTTTGTGACGAAATGGCGTCCTACAGGGTCAGTTGCAAATGCAAAAGAGGATCGAGACCCGTTCGTTCCTACACCTGCTCTGATCGCGGATACTCGGGCTGAAATGATCCACAGTGCAAAGAAGTCGACATGTAAGTTGACGCAACAAGTGAACTTTTCCCGCAGGTCTTGTCAACGTGTATTACACACCATATAGCGATGAAGCCCTACAAAATTATATATGTCCAAGAATTAAGGACGAAGATAAGGCAAAACGTGTATATTACTGTACGTGGCTATGTCAAACAACTGAGAGTGGAATGTTGGATCCGCTGCAGTATTTCATGAGTGATGGAGCCTGGTTCCATCTGACAGGACACATGAATTCCCAGAACACCAGATACTGGTCAACAAACAACCCCTATACAATTAATGAGGAACCTCTTCTTCTGAAGCAACAGCAAACACTCTTGTGTGTATGTATATGCGAATCTGCGAGGAATTTGACGCACAGTTGACCCCCCCCCCCCCCCCAAAGAACGTACATATGATGTCTTTCAACAGGACGGGGCGACCTGTCGCACTTCACGCGAGTCAGTCTCATCAAGTATGCGTGAAAGATTCACGGAAGAAAGACTCTCAGTGAGGGATTGTGGCCGTAGCGTTCGCCAGACCAAACCACTTGTGACTTTTGCTGTGTGGCAGTATACAGGTGTACGCAAATAACATAGTAACGTTAGATGACTTGAAGGATAGTACTCGTAACGAAATTTTGAGGATTGATGAGGCAGGGTTACGCAAAGTGTATATTGACATGTTGGGGCGCGCGCAAAAGTGTGCTGAAGCACAAGGAGGTCGTTTTCAGCACCTAATGTAATGTAAAAGACAATTAAATATTCAGAAAACTAGACCTTTGCATTAGCTTGTTATTTCTTTATTATCTAATTATCACATATTTATCTATTTTTTGTTGTATCTGTCGTGGCAGGCAGCAATTTGTGAGAAACTGGCGAGTAGTCTGTTCTCGGGGCCACTTTTTCGTGCGCCACCCTGCATCTTGGGACCTTCGCTCTGCATGTTGAGGGTAATGACCTGACAGTCAATACTAATATTACTCTCGAACATTTTGTATACGATGCTGTTATTTACCATGAAGTACTATCTGAAAAAAGCTACAAAAATATTCACTCCGACTTTGATATGATTTCGAAGTGGCGCAAAGACTGACAGTTTAATTCGAACGTTTAGAACTGTTAAACTGTGGACTTCAAAATACGCCAAAATGCGGCATCCTGACAAATCACTGAGTCACAATGTTCGTCAACTAGTACAAATACCTGTCTTTAATAGTTTGTGGGTGTATGAAAGGGAATGATCATATACAGTAGACCAAAGGGTACGTAAGGCATGTAGCAGATGCAGTTTATTGGTAGGACGCTGGGAAAATGCGGTCAGTCGACAAAGGACATTGCCTACCCATCCTACAGTATTGCGGGCAGCAAAATAACTGACGACGGCCGGAATAGACAGGGTACTAAAATGTAGACCGACAATGGCAAGAAAATTGTTTCTGAAACGGTAAAAAACAAACATAGATTTACGTGTTTCCTGAAGGAGGAGTGTAGCCTTGTACGTATGCGAAACATGGACGATAAACCCTACATACTAGTGTGAAGTTACTTGCTGAGGAGAGATAAATGAATTCATTATAGACGCTCCGTGAGATATTTATTCTTTGCCATTACGAAAATAAGAATGGTTTTGTATTCGATGGATATAGGTTCGAATCGAGCGCTGTCTGAAAAAATATTGATTTCTGTACCAAGACGTTCGTAAAACTGGAAAAAGATTGTAAGAAAAAAGCGAATGAAGAATCACGCCAATGTTCCCTCAGAAATTATTTCGACTCAAGAGCCGGCCGCGGTGGCGGAGAGGTTCTAGGCGCTTCAGTATGGAACCACACGGCTGCGCGGGCGCAGGTTCGAATCCTGCCTCGGGCATAGATGTGTGTGATGTCCTTAGGTTAGTTAGGTTTAAGTAGTTCTAAGTCTAGGGAACTGATGACCTCAGATGTTAAGCCCCATGGTGCTCAGAGCCATTTGAATTTCGATTCAAGAACTGAATGACCAATCAATTGTCCATTGCTGGTGATGAAAAATTTCAATTCTACATTTACTCATTTTCATTAGTAATAAAGACTCCACATCGCCACATCGACGGCACGGGAGATGCCAATTCAGTGGACGAGCCTGCGGCATATGGTGAACTGCATTTCTCCACTCCTCTTTGAGAACGAAGACCTTCATATCGGGACACAGTGCACTGCGTGTACGCCACTGGTCAATGTTTGTATATTAGGAACACCGAAAAAAGGATAATTCATTTTATTTCGAGACTGGAAATTGACATATTTATTGTAAAAACAGTGTAAGTAGGATATTTTAAAACGCAGTAATTGGTCTTTAGATGCTTGTTTTCAGATGAATTTTGCGCATGCGTAATTTCTTCTAACTTTAGGGCGTGCGTGTGTCATAGAGCGTTGCTTCCCGGGTTCGCTGGGAATCCCTTGAGACGACAAGTAGCTGGAACCCGAGGGTGTGCTTCGTTTAGCTTATGCTTTGAAGCGATTTATGTGCAATAATGTTTGTTGATTCCAATGAAAGAACGAAGAAAATTTGAAAGTGATTACAGACTAAGCGAAGTCATATTCAGTTCAACACATTATTTGAATATAAATTTGAGAATTGATGGCCCTGGGCGTGCAGTATAATTTTTGGAAATTTGTGGTAAGTTCCTATGGGGCGAAGCAGCTGAGGTCATCGGTCCCTAGGCTTACATACTATTTCATCTAACTTTAACTTACGCTGACAACAACAACACACACACACACACACACACACACACACCTATGCTCGAAGGAGGACTCGAACCTCTGAAGGTGGGGGAGGGGGAGGGGCGGGAGCCGCGCGAACCGTTGCAAGGCGCCGTAGACCACGCGGCGTCCAGTATAATATAAAAAGTCTCCGATCATATTAAGTATGAAGAATAATATAAGTCTCGAAGTAGGAAAACAAAGACCAAGCCAATAAATTTATGAAGAGTGGGTATGAAAGCTGTGGACAAATATTTGTGTTATGGCGACTTAATAGCACAATTGAGGAACCTGAAATCTGAACAAAAGAAAAGATGATATAGGTGAAGCTCCTCGAAAAACTACTAGAAACTGAAATGACGGGCACTAATGATGCAAAAAAATAAATAAATAAACAAAACTGGAAAACACAGCCTCCATTCTAATGGATTTTGGGGTGTATGGCATTCCCGAATTTGTCGAGTCTGAGGATCATTTTTGACTGAAGTTGTGTAAATACTTTTTACAAAATGAAATACAACTGACGTATTAAAAGTCAATAACCTCCACATAACGATTAACAGCCTCCTTATGGATTTCTCAGTTTCAGGAATAATCATTGAACTGCTTTGTTTTGAAATATGAAATAAATATTTCGAACTTGTTGCCAGCTAAGGAAATGTTATTGCCAGTCTTATTGCAGTTTTTTTCCCAAGCAGAAAATCTAAAATCTCGCTGTGACACTCTTCCTAAAGTTGCAAACAAAACGTCCCGCCACTCTGTATTTCTCGTATATCTTGTTATTTTATATCGTTTTGTCCATAGTCGCCGTGTGTTTTCTTTTTCTGTTGCCTTTCATTACAATGAAAGCATCACAAATTGTCGAGCAAGGAAATGGCTGCGTAGCAGACTCCTCGAACAATGAGGAAACGTGTGGACCCGGAAAAACGCTTGCCTACATGTGTCTTACTATTAAGTCTTGTGCATGCGCCTTTATTCCCTTTGTTTGCGATTGAGCACGAGGAGAAAGGCATCGTGTAGACATACCTTTTCAGAGATCTAGCATGCACCGACAGTTTAGTAGTTTTTACAAGTATATAGTTACCGTTTTTTTTCAGTTTTGCTGTGGCTTGACGTCCTTGTTGCGCATTCTGCCGACATTACCATTTTACTGTTTCTCAGTATCAGCTCTTTAACGATTTTACTCGAGTAGCGATGGTCTTAACCCTGTGAGGTGGGGCCTACTTTTAGTCGGAGCCTTCTACTTGTTCCTGAAGTTGAGGTTCAGGGTTACCGGGCGTTCTCGTCCTTCCTTGTGTAGTCCAAGGTCGGCCGACAGATGTTCCTCCTGGAAGGATTCCTGCGCATTCACCGCTTGCGTGTCGGTAAAAAGAGGGGTCCGGATTTCAAACAAATACCTTAATTCTGAAACCTAACAAAATATCCATCTCTGAAAATACTAATCACAAGTCCGTCTCGGATGAAATTCAATCTGTCACACGTTCAGGCGTTATACATGTAGGTAGTATGTTATCAACGTCACCATCATTATCAGATCCTCAAGACTTTCGCATACCAGTATTGTGGTCTTCAGCGAGCAGCATCCACGTGCTGCTGCATGTTTCATATTTAGAGTTAGTGAGGTCTACTGCTCTTCCATAAAAGAATTTCATCTAGTAATTAAGAACTACCCCTCTGGACAAGTATGACGTACTAAAAGCACACTACAGTGATTCGAAAGTACTTAAGCGGTTTATATTACACTCTAAGGGAAAAAAAAGGACGCAGCACGAATGAGTTATTCAAACTGGTCACAAGTTGATATTCACACTGGTATCGAAGAAAAATGCAAAATTGTAAACTTACGCGGCCGATATATGAATGTGTGACGCTGCCGCGCAATTTTACCGCGCAGCTGGCAAGGACAGTAAACGGGGCACATGTTCGATACCAAAGCACAAATTCTTTGTGAATTTCATTCCGTGTACTCAGCTGGATAGTAACTATGCCTCGCAGACAGGCGCGTAAACAATGTACGCAGATGTCGGCATTTGAGAGATGACATGTAATTGGGCTCAGAGAAGTGATCGGCGAATCGCTCGACATTTGAACAGGAGGATGACACTATTCGAAGATGTTGACGGGAATGGATGAACATGGCCGAACACTGCGTCAAAAAAAGGAAGCGGCCGACAAAGAGAGACAACAGAATATAAGGACACCGAACGAGGTGGCGCAGTGGTTAGCACACTGGACGCGCAATAGCGAGGACGATGGTTCAAATCCGCATCTGGTCATCCTGATTTAGGATTTCCGTTATTTCCCTAAATCGTTTCAGGCAAATGCCGGGGTGGTTCGTTTCAAAGAGCACGGCCGACTTCCTTGCCCACCACTAATCCGATGGGACCGATGACCTCGCTGTTTGGTCGCCTCCTCCAAATCAGTCAAATACTCAACCAAACCAGCAGTCGTCAGATAGGCGCTCACAGCCTTATATTCATCATTATCATCGATTCGATATGCAACTGGTGTTTCAGTGATCACAAGGGCCGTTATTAGCTGCTCACAGAAAGGGACCTGAGCTCACTGCACCTCTTGCACCGGGTACCATTGACCTCGGTATATCAATAAGCCCGCGCGCAGAGGTATCGGACACATTCTACGTGGAATCTCATTGAAACGAGTAGAATTGTCTTCTCCGACAACCAGGAGTGATGGTCTGGGGTGCCATTTCATTTCATAGCAGGTTAGATTAGATTAGATTAGTACTTGTTCCATAGATCATGAATACGACACTTAGTAATGATGGGGAACGTGTCAGGTTAATAAAAGGTCTCTATACAAGATATTACATTGCACAAGGTATTACATGACACTTAATATTTTTAATATTTTTTGTGGAGGTTGGGGAAATTACCCACTTACTATATCCAAAAATTCATCTAATGAGTAGAAGGAGTTTCCATTAAGAAATTCTTTTAATTTCCTTTTAAATGCTATATGGCCATCTATCAGACTTTTGATGCTATTAGGTAAGTGACCAAAGACTTTTGTGGCAGCATAATTTACCCCCTTCTGAGCCAAAGTTAGACTTAACCTTGGGTAAAGATCATCCTTTCTCCAGGACCCCTTTGGTTGTTATTTGTGGCACCCTTAACAGAATTGCGGTATGTCGGCGATATTATACGCCCTTGGGTCGCCCTTCATAGCAAGCCATCCTGGGCTTACATTTCAGCAAGATAATGTCCACCCGCACACGGCAACAGTTTCTACTGCTTGTCTTCGTGACCCTACCGTGTCAGCCAGGTCTCCAGATCTCTCCCCAGTTGAAAACGTGCGGAACATTATGGGCAGGGCCCTCCAACCACTTCGGGATTTTGACGATCTAACACTCCAGTTGGACATAATTTAGCACGATATCCCTCAGGTGGACATCCAACAACTCTGTCAATCAGTGCCAACCGGAATAACTGCTTGCTTAAGGGGCAGAGATGGACCATCACGTTATTGGCTCTGTCAGAGACAGCAAAGGACTTGGAAGAGCAGTTGAACGGAATGGACAGTGACTTGAAAGCAGGGTATAAGATGAACATAAACAAAGGCAAAACGAGGATAATGTATTGTAGTCGAATTAAGTCGGATGATGCTGAGGGAATTAGATTAGGAAATGAGACACTTAAAGTAGTAAAGGAGTTTTGCTATTTGGGGAGCAAAATAACTGATGATGGTCGAAGTAGAGAGGATATAAAATGTAGACTGGCAATGGCAAGGAAAGCGTTTCTGAAGAAGAGAAATTTGTTAACATCGAGTATAGATTTAAGTGTCAGGAAGTCGTTTCTGAAAGTATTTGTATGGAGTGTAGCCATGTATGGAAGTGAAACATGGACGATAACTAGTTTGGACAAGAAGAGAATAGAAGCTTACGAAATGTGGTGCTACAGAAGAATGCTAAGGATTAGATGGGTAGATCACATAACTAATGAGGAGGTATTGAATAGAATTGGGGAAAAGAGGAGTTTGTGGCACAATTTGACTAGAAGAAGGGATCGGTTGGTAGGACATGTTCTGAGGCATCAAGGGATCACCAATTTAGTACTGGAGGGCAGCGTGGAGGGTAAAAATCGTAAAAGGAGACCAAGAGATGAATACACTAAGCAGATTCAGAAGGATGTAGGCTGCAGTAGGTACTGGGAGATGAAGAAGCTTGCACAGGATAGAGTAGCATGAATAGCTGCATCAAACCAGTCGCAGGACTGAAGTCCACAACAACAACAATTTGTGAAGCTCTTTGTCTTGAACAAATCATCCAGTTTTTCAGAAATTGAAATCGTTTCGTTGTCTATACGTGCATATAACATCTACCGCCTTCCGTCCCTTTAAGGTAATTTCTTCGTGGTGCGTCGTCTCGTTTTGTCTTAGTGTGTGTTTGTTAACACTACATACAAATACAAGCAGTAATCTTTCCTGGTGGTGTTTGTATGGAGTGTAGCAACCTGTACGAAAGTGAAACTTGGACGATAAGCAGTCCAGACAAGAAGGCAGTAGGAGCTTTTCAAATGTGGTGTCGTTGTGGTCGAGCTGTTCTAGGCGCTTCAGTCTGGAACCACGCGGCCGCTACGGTCGCAGGTTCGAATCCTGCCTCGGGCATGGATGTGTGTGATGTCCTTAGATTAGTTAGGTTTAAGTAGTTCTAAGTTCTAGGGGACTGATGAGCTCAGATGTTAAGTCCCATAGTGCTCAGAGCCATTTGAACAATTTTTTTCAAATGTGGTGTCACAGAAGAATGTTGCAAATTAGATGGGTGGATCGAAGTAAGGAGGGTGTAAAAATGCAGGCTCGCAATAACAAGGACAGCTTTCCTTATTCTAAACAAGACAATGCGAACCATAACTGGAACTATTAAAACCACCCCGCTCCTATGGCTACCATTACTGAGTAATATCGCACCTCTCGAAGCTGGACGTTTGGCACCCCTCAAATCGCAGTTGAAAAATGTAATGCGAAATCATCCATTCCCATTCATGTCGATGCAGATTTCCTTACACGGCAGCAACTGACACTAAAATCAAGACATCCACCTGTAACAGTCGCCAAACTACTCAACGACTTCAACACCAATTTATTCTGGCAAAATCATGATGTCACGAACTCCTACCTCGTGACAGATCCATCTTTGAAGGTATCAGAATTTTCCCTTGTCGGAAGACAATGGTCAACATCACCTACTGAAATTCCAAAGAGTACGTTCCAGGAAGAAAATGTTCAAATGTGTGTGAATTCCTGAGGGACCAAACTGCTGAGGTCATCGGTCTCTAGACTTACACACTACTTAAACTAACTTAGGCTAAGAACAACACACACACCCATGCCCGAGGAAGGACTCGAACCTCTGGTGGGAGGGGCCGCGCAATCCGCGACATGGTGCTTCTAACCGCGCGGTCACTCCACGCGGCTCCAGGAAGAACCGAGGAACAAATTGCTATCTCTCGCACACGTCTCGCGAAATTACCACAGGAACGGGGAAAGGGGAGTAGGAGGATGAAAGGGGGGGGGGGGAAGATAGTGGTAACAGAAGTATTCTCTGCCACACACCGTAAGACGGTTTGCATGGCACAGAAGTGGATGTACAGAACTGACTAGCTTGGAGAACGGCATCTCACCGGTCTTTAGACTGCAAACAACAGCAGTTACTACAACATACGTATCTGTCACTGATGATCAAACAGTCCTTAACGTATATTTCACAAGACATTAAGTGTACCTATTATTATTACTGTGACGGGCCTGGTGGTCTAGTAGTAAAACGTGCGCCTGGAACCTGAGAGGTCATGGGATCGAAATGCGGTCGAACCATGGAAATTGACTTAGCTTTCACCTCTCATTGATGTGAAGATTCACCGAGAACGACACCTGGCACGGATTTCACGTTGAACTGTACCCTTTCCGTTATTTTATGCAGTGTCGCAAACGACTGAGGCACTGTTCAAATGGCTCTGAGCACTATGGGACTCAACTTCTGAGGTCATCAGTCCCCTAGAACTTAGAACTAGTTAAACCTAACTAACCTAAGGACAACACACACATGCATGCCCAAGGCAGGATTCGAACCTGCGACCGTAGTGGTCTCGCGGTTCCAGACTGCAGCGCCAGAACCGCACGGCCACTTCGGCCGGCTGAGGCACTGTTCTGTTCATCCATCTTATATTCGTATTTTTCTTCTCTGGCTTACCGAAGTACAGGCTGAGTCGGAAAGAACGTCCTTTTCTTCAGTTAGCTTTTGTGACTGTGGATGAGCGCTTCAGTAGTCGGTAAAGCGCTAGCAGCGTTGGAAGGGAGTGAGAAATTCAGTTACGATGGAGAAGTGTAGTGTGAGAGATCGTGTCCGTGTGGTAGAGCTTTGTGTAGTGTTGGCAGAAGAGCCAACACTGTGTTGTTAGAGGAGGCCGAAATGCACACGTTTAAATACACGCAGACCGGCTTGAGGTCTGGAACAGGACAATGTCTTGAGAATTGCAATAAAGTACGAAAATCTTGTAATACTTAACTTTAATCCATAATCGGTGTACATCGCTCTTGTACAGATATAATCTCCATTTCACTATACACTGGTAATGGCGCCTTGCTAGGTCGTAGCCAATGACTTAGCTGAAGGCTATGCTAACTATCGTCTCGGCAAATGAGAGCGTATTGGTCAGTGTAGCTTCGCTAGCAAAGTCGGCTGTACAACTGGGGCGAGTGCCAGGACGTCTCTCTAGACCTGCCGTGTGGTGGCGCTCGGTCTGCTATCACTGACAGTGGCGTCACGCGGGTCCGACGTATACAACCGGACCGCGGCCGATTTAAAAGGCTACCACCTAGCAAGTGTGGTGTCTGGCGGTGACACCACACTTTCCATTGAAACGAAGTCAATAGTAGCGATCCTACCAGCTTTCCTCTGACTATATCATGGCAGACACGTCCCGGATGGTCATACCATATGGCGTTGGATAGCTTGGTGACGCAGGGATGGGTCAGTGCACGGTAGCAAACCTCCTGGATGATCCGATATGTGAGAACAGGTGAAAACATGGTCTGTGTACGAGCATCAGTTCACCCGATGCGACGGAGCCCGATTTCTTCCTCTGGAGGTACCTTAAGTCCAGAGTTTTCGAAAATTATCCTGCAAACCTCCAGGCGCTGGAGGCCAAACGCCGTAGAGACGACAAATTTTGCGTAGCAGCTTCATAGCTCGTCTACATGAGTGCTCCGACAAAGGCAGTGCTCATCTGAGTGACGTGATTTTAAGAAGTGAGTTCTATATAAAGTATGAAAGTCTAAAGACCCACCAACATATCCGAATTTGTAAATCATTAAGACTTGTGTTAATAATTTTTTTAAAACAGTTGATAAGGGGCATTCTTTCTGGATCACCCTGTATTTCCTGTCAGTTCCTTCTCGAGTTTACAGTGTTACTTCGCGTCTCTGTGTTCTGGTCACCTTTCTCTCACAGTGAAACACTGAAATCCGTTGACGTTACCAACAGCGTTCGAAGAGATAGCACATTACACAGTGGGCAGATTTAGAGGGCAACAGGATGGAACACAAAAAAGAGAGAGTGTCGAGTTAACTGGATTTCCGTGGTGAGTGCGTGCGAGGGCGGAGCAGAGGTCTCCCGGCAGTTAACCCACACCGCGACACCCGACCCTGCTGAGTCGGCCCTACTCCTTCCTGCTCAAGGCGCCGCCGCTGCCGCTTACCGAAACATTGTCGCCTCTGGCTGTCCCCTCACATACAAGAGATCTTGTGGAAGATGAAACTCGAATTTCGATAATCGGCGTCGTATTTACTTGTGTGGCCTACAACGAGTTCACTGGCTAAATAAAACATTGAATTTAAAACTGTCAAATGTCTTTCGCGAATTATGTCTGTAAATTAATTTTCCCAGTGTAATGAGTACCATGAAGTGAGGCTGCAGCAGATAGGTGAACCTGACCATAGCCCGAAGGCGTACTTCAAGTTTAGATTTTGAACACAATAGTAGGCCGGCCGGGGTGGCCGAGCGGTTCTAGGCGCTACAGTCTGGAGCTGCGCGACCGCCACGGTCGCAGGTTCGAATCCTGCCTCGGGCATGGATGTGTGTGATGTCCTTAGGTTAGTTAGGTTTAAATAGTTCTAAGTTCTAGGGGACTGATGACCTCAGCAGTTAAGTCCCATAGTGCTCAGAGCCATTTGAACCATTTGAACACAATAGTACACTTCTTACATTTATTTCATTGTTGTTTCCGGTCGAAGATCAAGTTTTTACCAATATTTCCTTCAGCTCCCATTCGGTGCGATAAGGTGATCAAATTTGCCGTTAATTATTGTGCGGCAGAACGCTAGGCACGGTGCTGCTACAGGTGATATGCCCTTGCCTTTCTTCCGCTGACGTTCCAGATGACTTACTCAGCCATTTATGGAGGAATCTACAGTCTCAAGTGGAGTCCGAATAACGTTATGACGCTTCATTATGCACGTACTCTTATCATTGCCAGAGGCGAAGGAAGCGATAAGTGACAGAAAGTGAGAGACAGAATTACACTCTAAGAAAAAAAAAACGACGCACCACGTAGGAATTCTCCGAATAGGACAGAAATCGGTAGCTGTGATTTACATGTACATACAAATGGTTCAAATGGCTCTGAGCACTATGGGACTTAACTTCTGAGGTCATCAGTCCCCTAGAACTTAGACCTATTTAAACCTAACTAACCTAAGGACATCACACACATCCATGCCGGAGGCAGGATTCGAACCTGGGACCGTAGCGGTCGCACCGTTCAAGACTGTAGCGCCTAGAACCGCTCGGCCACCCCAGCCGGCCATGTACATACAAACAAATGATTACAATTTCAGAAAAATTGAGTGACGTATTCAAGAGAAGAGCTTCACAAACTGAGCAAGGTTATAATACGTTGGTCCACTTCTGGCCCTTATTCAAGCAGTTATTCGGCTTGCTGTCAACGGATACAGTTGTTTGATGTCCTTCTCAGGGATATTGTACCAGCTGACGCGTTAGATCGTCAAACTCACGAGGTGATTGGAGGACCCCGACCAGAATGTTCAAGATGCTCCCAACCGGTGAGAAATCTGGCGACCCTGCTGGCAAGGTAGGGTGTGACAAGTACGAAAACAAACAGTAGAAACTACAGCCGTGTGCGGGAGGGCGTTATCTTGTTGAAATTTAAGTCCAGGATCGCTTGCCTGGAAGGGCTGTAAGGCGGATGAGAACCAAAGGGGTCCTGCTATGAAAGAAAAGCATCCCAGACCATCACTTCTGACTGTCGAGCCGTATGGTGGGTGACAGACAGGCTCGTAGTCCACCGCTGCCCTGAGCGTCTCCAGACACGTCCTCGGCCTGGAATCTCATTGACTGGAGCACAATTGTCTTCAGTGATGAACTCCACTTCGAACTCATTCCCGATGACCAAGGCATGTCTGGAGACGCCCCAGACAGCGCTGGGATACCAGCCTGACTGTCGCGAGCCATACAGCCCGAAAACCAGGAGTGGTGACCTGGGGTGCCATTTCGCTTCATAGCAGGACCCCTTTGGTTGTCAACTGCGGCACCCTTACAGCACAGCAGTACGTCGAAGATATTCTACACCCTGTTTTGTTGCCCTTCATGCCTAGCCATCCTGGGCTTACATTTCAGTAAGATGATGCTCGCCCACACACGACAAGAGTTTCTACTGCTTGCCTTCGTGCTTGTCAAACCCTACCTTGGCCAGTTAGATCACCGGATCTCTCCCCATTTGAGAACGTTTGAACAGGGCCCTCCAACCATCTCGGCATTTTGGCGATCTGGCGCGCCAGTTGGTCATAAATCGGCATCATATCCCTCAGGAGGACATCAAACACCTGTATCAATAAATGCCAATCCGAATAGCTGTTTGCATAAGGGCCAAAGGTGATCCAACGCGTTACTGATTAGCTCAATTTGTGAAGCTCTTTCTCTTGAATAAAACATCCATTTTTTTCTGAATTTGTAATCATTTGTTTGTCTGTACATGTATATCACACCTGCCGATTTCTTTTTGAGTTAGCGCAACAGGATTGAAGGATTACTTTTTCGATAACTCACATTGTGACATGGAAGTTTGAAATTTGAATCAGAGGTGCTACAACATTCTTCTGTAATGCTGCAAAAGCATACGCCCTGCGACGTAACCATCGGACTCGACGATGTTTCGAACTGCAACGAGTCGACACATGCGAAAAAAGATCCAGAGCGCAGCAGTTCATGTGACGTGTAAGGTCGGTTAATGATGTCACAACGGCTCCAAATTCCACTGCAATTCTGCTCAACACCACCGTGAACGTGTCAAACCTCGTCTTACTCACGTTTCATCCCCTCTTTTGACGCCTCTGCGATGGAGGTCAGAACCGCGACGCCCAGCGTTGAAATCACGTGGTTTTCTTATGGATGTGCTAGGAAAACATCCAGACACACCGCCGTTCGGGACAGACACGAGAAGGCCTCTAGGAATGGCACTAAGGGCGTCAATAAAACCACCTCTTTCCTTGGGGCGTTGATTCTCATACATTTCACGGACGATAACGATAGTTCACGTGCGATGAGTAAGTAATAGGGCAACGTTCTTGGCAACCCATTACACTGCTAACACCAATGGACGTTTCAAGGACATTGTGGGGCTACACCCGCACTGAACGTGATTACACGGCTTTGGAATGCAGTGCGACCACAATGTTTGCTCACTTATGCAAGCAACATCTGTTTCTCGTCGTTTTTCTAAAATTCTCCTGCTGTTAAAAATATTGTCGCTGCATGAGTGTCCTTTGGCAAACCCACTTTGCTCTTCTGTCAAACAGGCGTCTGTTATTACTTTGAAGCAATTGTTTACTATTTTTGTGTATACTTTATAAACTGTATTCCTGAGACTTGCACCCCTGTAACTGTCACATGTATTTCTTTGGCCATGTTTGAGAACAGAAATTACTTCGAAGGTTTTGCAGTCTTGTTACAATTGAGTGCTAGGTATTTTGTATTTATTGCAGCGGTTGCACGATACAATAAATTCTTATAATGTTGTATCCACTTTTCTTCATTAATTACGTTAATTCTACCATACTCTATTTCTAACTGATTCAAATTCTTTAATATTTATGCAGGGTGTTCCCCTAAGAGCGTGCAAAAATGTAACAGGATATAGGGAATGCTCCACTGAACAATTTGAGGTAGGGAATCTGGGTCGAAGAAGCCAGTTTAAGGAGATAATAGGAAAAAAATCACGGCACTGTGTACTTTTTTATTTACATTAGTTACAGCTGAATACGAATACCATCATTTACACAAACAAAGCACCATTTGTACTGTACCTTACAAAATGTGCTGAAACTGATGGCCATCAACGTCAATGTAAGCATGACATTGGCGATCAAGATTCTGACGCACCCTGACAAATATCTCTGGTGCGTTTCAAATCAGCTCAGCAGCTACAATTCTGGCAAGTAATTCCATCTCCGTATCCACTGGGGTTTCACACACTAGTGACTTTAGATATCTCCATAGGAAATAATGAATGGGATTCAGGGCAAGTGACTTCGCAGGCTGGAATAGCATCTCCCCTTCCAATCCAGCGATCAGGGAGTACTCCATAATAATCACACTCGTCTTCCACTTTTTCTTGCAGGAAATAAAGAATGTACGTGTAAATAAACAGCACAGTGCATGTAACCATGTACGGATGTTAGTTGTAAACAATCTGGAAAACAGTAATGCTAGACAAAGTGGTAGGCAAGCTTACTTTCATATCACCTTAAGCTGGTTTCTCCGACCCCAGGTTCCCTACCTCAAATTGTTCAGTGGAGCATTCTCTATGTCCTGTTACATTTTTGCACTCTTTTATGGAAACACCCTGTATGCACAGTTCTGTTTTCCATGTAATGTTGTTCGACATATGTAATTAATTTGTCTTGATAAGCTTTTGTTATTATCTGCTTAGCATGACTGTGGCATTAATTAATATAACTACATGTTGATATCTTTCACTACGAAAATAAAATGTGGTGAAAGGGATACTTTTTGTGGGCACGAACTGAAATAAACTTTATAGTCACTCATTTTCGGATCCTGTAGTGCCTGTGTAGTTTTTGTCCTAATGGTACAGGGCAGCCTGTATGTGGGATCACGACACGTGTTCTGGCTGGAGGGAGCGCAGCGTGGGCGTCGGAAGTGTCCATCTGGAGCAGGCCGGCACGCATGACCTGAGCGCGCCGAGGTCGCGGCAGCGCCACGCCGTAACTCGCCCCGGCACTGCCTGGCCCTCCTTCACTACCTAGAAGGCAGGCGGTCCATGAGCCGTCGTCACACGAGACGAGACAGCTAACGTTGACGGGAAATCGGTCATCGACGAGACATAGAGCCGTCGGCACACGAGACGAGCTGATTTAAGTGATTTAGCGCTCTCCAGTGGCAGCTGTCGGCTTCATTTGTCTCGCAAACCACGGTTTGTTTACGAGAATGGATGCGCGTAAGATTCCTACGTTAGCTCTCCTAAAACGCACGTTTACTTCCTGTTCATTTGCTGGTCACGTTGTTCTGTCTGTAGCATACATGACTAACAGATTCAACATCCACGAACATGTAATAAGTCAGAAAGGGAAGATGTCCGGTCAGTAAGGACAGCAGCTTATAAAAGGTCACAAAATGGTACAAACTCACTTCTGGGAGAGAGAGCGCTTATGTTTACATAACATCAAATGTTACTGAAATTATTTATATTAATTTAATAAGTAACTCCAATGACATTTTAGAAAACGCGAAGGAGGAGGGAAAAAAAGTACATACAGTAGGACACGAACACACTACCCACGTTTTCTTGACTTGGCGTCCCTACCAGCTACACTACGCTGACGTTCTACTCCTTGCGAACTACTACGAGGACTGTTCAAAAATATCAGACTTGATTTTTTATTGAAACCAGCAACGATATCTAGGCGGGGGGGGGGGGGGGGGGGGAGGCCTCTCTACGTTTGTAGGCATACGTAGCGCGCATGCCTGATTTTTTTCACGGCTTGTTTTAAGCTCGGTGAATCCCCAAGACTCAACTGGTGTTTGGGGACGAAGAAATGGGTACCACGAAGATAAAGGAGTGGTACTATTGCTTCAAAGATGGCCGCCCGTCAGTGAAGAGTGAAGCACGTTCATGTAGGTCCTCAACATCCGCGAGTGAGGTTGTTATTGATCACGTAACGACACTGGTGATGTTCAAATGGCTCTGAGCACTATGGGACTTAAACATCTGAGGTCATCAGTCCCCTAGAACTTAGAACTACTTAAACCTAACAAACCTAAGGACATCACACACATCCATGCCCGAGGCAGGATTCTAACATGTGACCGTAGCGGTCGCACGGTTCCAGACTGAAGCGGCTAGAACCGCTCGGCCACACCGGCCGGCTCCTCCACTGCTAGTGCTGCCACCTGGTTATTGTACGTTGACGTTGAACATAAACTTTGGTCACATTAATGAGTCTGGACCGAGTGGATTGTGAACACAGGTCTGCATACTGTGGTTATGCGAGCGTGTAAATGATGGGAAGTGCTGTTTGTTTCTGTCGTTTCCGTTTGGGAAAAGTCAGACTTCTTCAACGTCCTGCGACTTGTCGATTCTACTTGTGATTTCACGAACGGTCTCGGATTTGTTGTTGGGAGCGGTGATGGTAAGCTTCTCAACGGGCACTCATTCCTAGCTGGAATGTTTTCCACACGCAGTCAAGCTACAGTCTCATCCACGTGGCTAGCCCTCAGGCAAGCAACTAAAAAGTACCCTGGGTTAAACACAGTTTGTAATATTGTAGAATCCTTGCCATTTCCGATACCTTATTCTCCGCATGTTGGCTGAGAAATTTTTAAATTGTTATACGCAAAAAAAGAAGGGATTTTAGTTAAATGTTATTCGGGGAGGGGGGGGGGGGGCGAGGGAGAAGCACTCTCCCCAAGCACCCGCCGCATCCCCCTCCCCTCAGGAAAGTGGGCAAATGGCATCAAAAAAGTCTATACGAGACTTTTATCCATTAGGGAATGTCGAATCGTTACTGATGATAATGATGAGCTGTTGCAAAACTTATCAGATGAAGTCGTTATGTGCTCAGTATGTTGTTCACACACCGTTCACAGTATGGGCATTTCGTTTTGTGCCTTTGTTGTCTTGTGTCAGCGTTCCTGTGAAACTACAGTGTTCCTGTGTCATTTCTTTGGAGGTGTTCATTTTTCATTTTCCACCAGCACAGGGATTCGCGAAAGTTTCCCCTGACGCTACACTTTGAAATCCTGGTACTTAGATGGAACGTCTTTTTAATTTTGAAGATCAATAAAATTTTAGAAAATGAGAAAACTAGTATTATTCAATGATTTCTCCAGTTATAATTCATAACTAATAAAACAGAACCCATCATAAAATATTGAATTGATTATCATAAATAGTTTTTCCCGGAGCATTTGCCGGCCGAAGTGGCCGCGCGGTTCTGGCGCTGCAGTCTGGAACCGCGAGACCGCTACGGTCGCAGGTTCGAATCCTGCCTCGGGCATGGATGTGTGTGATGTCCTTAGGTTAGTTAGGTTTAACTAGTTCTAAGTTCTAGGGGGACTAATGACCTCAGCAGTTGAGTCCCATAGTGCTCAGAGCCATTTGAGCCGGAGCATTTGTTTACTTACCGCGGAACACAGTTTAGAAAACCCTGCTCTACTGTGCACGTTACAGAAAGCCAGTAGGTGGCGACTCACTTTTACTCCAGACCTGATCAGCATGTGACAGGTCTCACAACAGAAATATTTATTCCGCCGCATTTATTCGACAATTCATAATAAGGATCTCCAAAATCCTTTAAAATTTATTCTGTAATAACGTTGTTACGATGTACATTCTTTGTTTATCTTCTGCTATATGATCCTTTGTTTACAACACATGACAGTATACATGTGATGTGTTACGGTAGTGAAAGGAACCTGTGACCACTGGAGGTATTCTAGCTTTACTTATTTTATGTTTACCATTAGATATACGTTTGGTTTTTTGTCAGAAGAAACCCAAAACCATGTTCTGAAATAGTTTTATTTCTCCCACTAGACAGTGCCACAAGTTCTTCCACAAAATCATAACACAACACACACACACACACACACACACACACACACACACACACACACACACACACGTCATACTAACCAGTGTAAATCCACCTGATGATGGAGGTTTAAAACTTTGAAACGCGTCGTGGAGATAAATAAACAGCGACTGGTAACACTAAACTTGTTGTTTCATTTAATGTCAATAGCAGTCACGGTGAAGGCTAACCTAAAATGTTCGCATTTGAACTCAGAACATAAGCTGGGAGTAGCGATATGACGCAGCTGTTTTAAGATCCACGTGAGCCACGCCGTGTGGGCGTCGGAAGCGACCACTGGAGGCGGCTGATCCCAAGCGTGGAGGTGGGGGAGGGGCAGGGCGGACAACCCACATACAGCGAGCTGCGCACAGCCTGTATTGCACAGAGGCCAAGAAAAGAGAAAAAGAAGCGATAAACTGCGGCGAAGACAGAAAAAAGTGTTAACGCCAAACCTATTGGTGGTACGTAGTACACCATTAAGCATAAAAATTGCAACCTCTTTAAAGCGACATACCACAAACGTGACACTGGCTTGAAGTGTACTACTATATGCTTGGGTACGCAAATCATTGGCATTTCTGTGCAACTACACATAGTAAGTAGAAATTAAGCCAACTACAGACTGTGCAAAATATACTGGTCCCGTAACACTAATGTGACCACCTGTCAAAAGCCTTAACAATTAACTTTTGTAGTGCGGACCGCTGCGAGACGTCAAGGGAAAGAGTCATTGAGGCTCTGGAAGGTACCTATTGCAGCGCTGTGACCAGATGCGATACGTTTCTCGGTGGAGGATCCATGTCGCATACAACCCGATGGAGGTGGCCCAGCACATGCTCGACTATGTTTTCCATCCGGGAAGTTGGAGGTCCAGGGTGCTGTGTGACACGTCGCATCGTCCTGCTGGAAGATGCCATCGTGCCGATGAAAAACAAACTCCGTGTAGGGGTTTGTGTCGAATAGGGAATGCCACGAAAACATTCCCTAGATAATAACGCTTCCTTCTCCAGCCTGGACCCTTTCGACGACTGTTACAGCCTGTTTGCTTTCAGTCGTTTCACGCACGGCAACGGCCATATGTCCGATGGAGCATCAAACTGATTCATCTGAAAAGCTCGTCTGCCCCGCACAGCAGACGTCCAGTTCCAGTACCGTCGTCGCCGATGAACAGTAGTCAGCATGCTTGCATGAATAAAGTACCTACTGCGGAGACTATACGTTGCATCGTCCGCCGAACTGTTGTTGAGGAGAGACTGCTGGTAGCCTCTTGGTTTCTTCTGGGCGGTCCTTTGCTCAACAGTTACACGTCTATTCGCCGGTACATATCTCCGCAGCCCTCGTTCAACCGTATGAACAATGGCCCATGGTGCACCACAGTTGATCGGCGTCGGTTTTGCATAGCGCCATTTTGCCCTGCACGGTATACTTTAAGCATGCAGTGGCCAACTGTTTACAAACTTAGCCGTTTCGGAAATGGTTCAAATGGCTGTGAGCACTATGGGACTTAACTTCTAAGGTCATCAGTCCCCTAGAACTTAGAACTACTTAAACCTAACTAACCTAAGGACAGCACACACATCCATGCCCGAGGCAGGATTCGAACCTGCGACCGTAGCGGTCGCGCGGTTCCAGACTGTAGCGCCTAGAAATGCTTTCATTCTTGTCCCGAAATGATCATGTTCTTTTGGCCGTCAGTTGCATTGCTCCGTGTCCGCATTACGACAATGACTGCACTGCTTACCGCATCCCCCCGACACGTGTTGTATACCCTGCCACCTGCGGCCTGTTATTGGTTCTTTCTGGTTGACGTCGAACATAGGCGGTGGTCACATTAATGAGTCTGGCCCGGAAAAGATTCCCATGGACATGTTAAGATAGGCAACCCACGTGCGAATGTTGTACGTTGGGTTGCCTAACTTGAGTTACATGAAATCTTTTCCAAGCCAGTTTTATTTTGCCCACCTTGTACACTCTGTATATAAGGAAAGATTACGGAGCGGGTTCTTCAGTTACGTTGAGACGTTATCTGAACTCCGATCTTGTGATTGGCAGTTCGCGTTTCTCGTCTGTAGAATACAAAGAGGAGAAGGCAGTATTAGGATATATTAGTCAGAGGGCCGCCTTCTGCCGTCCTATTGTTTGACAGAGTTTATTTGTGGCTCCAGTTCTTCCATCGTTGCAGACGAGTACGAGAATCATCACTTCGACGCACCGGACGCAGTACATACAGCGATATCGCAAATTGCCTCGGCTTATTATGGCTATAAAAGCTAAACACCTGTGATCACTTTAGTTTATTTCCACAGAGGTTCCACACTACCGTAGATCATCTTTGAAAGTAGTGTCTTCTAGTGTTTGGTACGTAGATGATGTCAGTCATTTCGCGTTATTGATATTAGATAGCACAGTCATAATAAGGGGCAGAGTTGGGCAATTGATCAGTAATTTTACTTAAGAAATTCAAACTTTGTAATATAAGTTTTTTTTTTAATCTACAATAAATATATAAGCAGGAACAACGTTTATCATTTAGTAGGATTAGTTGCCTTCATCATTCATTAATGTTTAGATTGTCGTTTATAGAATTAAGAGATCCTAAGATCTGCTTCAGGCCGGCCGATGTGGCCGAGCGGTTCTAGGCGCTTCAGTCTGGAACTGCGTGGCCGCTACGGTCGCAGGTTCGAATCCTGCCTAGGGCATGGATGTGTGTGATGTCCTTAGGTTAGTTAGGTTCAAGTAGTTCTAAGTTCTAGGGGACTGATGACCTCAGCAGTTAAGTCCCATAGTGCTCAGAGCCATTTGAACCATTTTTTTTTTTTTTTGATCTGCTTCAGGGGGTAGTCAGACAGGGACAAATCTTCATTTTAGCGTTTAATATTCTCTGTTGCGCACATTCATTTTACACCCGCCTGGAATAGCATCTTGGAAGATCTCAACAGCAGCTTGCTATCGCTGAACAGGGCATTGTTCGATCGCCTTTATAGGATCTTAGAGTCACGTTACGTGAGTTGTGTCAGAAATGGGGTTGATTGCAGCAAGGAAAACATCCACACGGTCAGTGCGACTATGTCTGCAACACAAAGACTGTTAGTGCGGCGACCATTAGCTGGCCACACACGGGCGGCTTTCAGCGGGGGGCCACAGATATTTCCAACGGATCCTTCAACACCTGCAGTCCCCGCCAGTGCGTGTGTGGAGACGCGACCTTCCGACTGTTAGCCGCAGTTCTCGGAACCGGTGATCCGGCCTCTTAGTTGCGGCTTCCTTTAACGCGGTAGCAGAGAGAGGGGCAGGCAGCACTGGTGCTCCCTCCATTTTCTTTCACTTTTTTTCTTAGGACTGCCACGCCAGGTGATGGCGGCTATTTAGTTCTCACGCCCTTGTGTGCCTGGGGTGGCGGTGTCCTGTTGGGCACCATTTATTTTTCAATTAGGGGGAAATTCTGCATAATTTGTTTCTCTGTTTCGGCTCAAGCCATTTCACTTGTTTTCTAAGAGGGTCACTCCAAAATAAATGCATGCTATTTTTTTTTAAACCCATCTTTTATTCTACATGTTTGAAAGTTTTACAGTGTGTAGATACATCCTTTAGGAACAATATTTTCATTTCTCCACATAATTTCCATCCCTCTCAACTGCCTTACGCCATCTTGGAACCAGCGCCTGTATACCCGCACGGTAATATTCTGGACCAATCTGTTGGAGCCGCTGTTTGGCAGTGTGCACAAGGGAGTCATCATGTTCAAACCTTGTTCCACGAAGAGATTCTTTCAGTTTCCCAAAGAGATGTTAGTCACATGGAGCCAGGCAAGGACTGTAAGGCGGGTGTTTCAGTGTTATCCATCCGAGTTTTGTGATCGCTTTCATGGTTTTTTGACTGACATGTGGCCATGTATTGCCGTGCAACAGCAAAATATCCTGCTTTTGCCGATGTGGTCGAACACGACTCAGTCGAGCTTGAAGTTTCTTCAGTGTCGTCACATATGCATCAGAATTTATGGTGGTTCCACTTGGCATGATGTCCACAAGCAAGAGTCCTTCGGAATCGAAAAACACCGTAGCCATAACTTTTCCAGTAGAAGTTGTGGTTTTGAATTTTTTTTTCTTGGGTAAATTTGCATGATGCCACTCCATTGATTGCCTCTTCGTCTCTGGTAAAAACTGAAGGAGCCATGATTCATTACCTGTCACAATTCTTCCAAGAAATTCATCCCCACCATTCTCGTACTGTTCCAAAAGTTCATTGCACCTCGTTTTTCTTGTTTCTTTGTGAGCCACTGTCAACATCCTGGGAACCCACTTCGCACGAACCTTTTTTAACGCCAACACTTTCAGTATTCTGCAAACACTTCCTTCCCCTATCCCAACGTAGCGTGACAATTCGTTCACTGTGATGCGTCTGTCAGCAGTCACCAATTCGTTAACTCTCTGCACATTGTCTGGAGTGCGTGCACTACGAGGCCTGCCGCTGCGAGGACAATCCTCAATATTGCCGTGCCCGCTTTCATCACGTAACCTGCTTGCCCACCGACTAACTGTACTGTGATCGATAGCAGCATCTCCAAACACATTTTTCAACTTCTTGGGGATGTTTCCCACTGTCTCGGTTTCACAGCACAGGAATTCTATGACAGCACGTTGCTTCTGACGAACGTCAAGTGTAGCAGCCATCTTGAAGACATGCTGTGATGACGCCACTCACGGGAACAGGTTGAACTAAATTTGAAAATAAGAGGGAAGGATGTATCTACACACTGTAAAACTTTCAGACATGCAGAATGAAAACTGTATTTTTACAATAATAGTGTGCATTTCTTTTGGAGTGACCCTCGTATCTCTTGCACATTCCGGTATTCACCTTACGGCTAGGGGAAACCACCGAAACCCCGGTCCGGATGGAATCTAGGTTGCTCAAGCTTTCATTTGAAGTAATTTTCTAATTCATAGTTAGAGGTTGATTCGTATGTTATCTAGCGGCCCGGTTGTATTGCATGTGCTTGGTTTGTCTATGTCTACTTATGAAAAGTTAATGTAATTTCTTCGTTAAATTGTATGTCATTATCCTAGGTGTGACTGGGTCGATTCTAACCTACATGTAATTCTTACCTAAATAAAATTTAACCTATGTATTGGAGCTCGACAGGTGCGATGTTGCACAGGAGTATCACGACGTTCTCTATTCAGACGACCAAAGTTGGAGGTATCCTCGTGGGAAGGCTCCGAGGAGAACGAACGTTGCCACGGTGCATTCGCCATCGTCGTCTTGCCCGGCACCTGGCGTGATGTAAGTTGCTGTTGGTTACACAACACTGTCACCTATGGTTCGCATAGTCGGTATTTTGAGCATCAGCCGTTACATTTCTGACGTGTGAAGACCGGTAGCTGTGTCCTGTCTTCGAGGTCTCCGTGAAGTTATTTTACATGGTAAATGATATTTTCCAAAGAATTATAAACTGTTTTTCATAAAATGGACTCTCCCAAAATTTTGAGAAAAACCACAATATATTCAGCTCTGTACAACAAATAGGGTCTACCAACTATTTGCGTAGCACATGAACAAGAGTCAGTAAATAGGTTAATGGGCTACAAATTATAGAGTGTACATACCATGATAATTGGAACAGGGAGAAGCATATTACGGAGCTTCTCAAACAATTAATTTCAGCTACCTTTGCTCTTCGTAAACTGCTAAACTTGGTAACAGACGAATCAACATCCTGTCATGTTTTGCATATTTCCACTCAATAATGTTTTATGGAATAAATCTGTATCACTTAGAAAAAGAGTATTGATTGCAAAGAAGCGAACAGTAAGAATAAATTGTGGTATTCACTCCCGTAAACGTGACGTCAAGTAGGTGCCTCTTCTACCCGAGTATTTTAACTGTGCCGCCACAATACATATGAAGACATGCGCGGAAAAACGGGCTAACCCACAAATGTAAAAGATTAGTGTTGAGATCTGTTGATGGGTATGAGTACTACGAAAATTAGCATTGGTCTCACCCCTAAATATCACTTATATATTTAGGGGTGAGACCAATGTCAATTTTCACAGTTCCCGTACACAGCAACAAATGGCAACACTTACCTCTAAGCTTTTACGTTTGAGGTTAGCCCGTTTTCCCGCGCATGTCTTCATATATTATTCCATAGTAGAATTCGTCATAATCCGCCACAATTTCAGAACAATATTAATGTCCATATTTACAACACTAGACGGTAAACTGATCTTTATTACTCTTATTAAAGCTGTCAGTGGCTCAGAAAGGAGTTCAGTATGCAGAAGCAAACATTTTTGATCATTTACTCAGCAACATAAAATGTCTGACAGGTAGCAAAGGAAGTTTTACATCTAACTTAAAATCGTTGCTCTTGGAAAACTCATTCATCTGCCCCTCCATATGGCTTTTATGTAACCCACTACGTTTTCAAAAATCATGCGCAAGATTTTCATTTTCTCTCGCTCGAAAAACGCAAACTATTAGTTCTACAAATTGTTTCCCACAGCTAAACTTTCATGCAGTCTTCAAAATGTCTAACGATGCCTGTAACGGTAAAGTCACGTGGCGGTCCTCTTCGATCATGTTGTACACAACAAACCATTTTAGACGACGTCCTCGAAATTCATTGCTGGCGGAAGCACAGCTAAGACGAAATTCTACAAGACCAATAGCAAAGTTTTTTTTCTGAAGATGCTTGGTTATCAAAAGTTGAATGGAGCAATTCCATTGATTATAGATGAGCTACGCCCTCATGAAAACCATAAAAAATTATGCAAAGAAAATCTTTATGTGAAATTTTAATTTTTTTTCACAAGGCTGTTTGTTCAAACGCTTACCGTAGACAAATTACTCGCCCAATATCCGAGCCGCCATTGTTTTATCAATAACAAATGATAAATTTTGAAACAATTGTGTCACATCTCAGTATCGCCATATACTTACTTATTTACTTACTGATCCAGCGGTCTTCAAACATGTAGACCATGCGCTGCATCAACAATCAGTCTTCACTGCATTCTGGCCTATCCAAGGGTCTTTTTGTTGTAATGTGGGCAGTGAAAGCTGGCTGAGAAAGTCGGGTTTCTGGCATACGGATTATATCACCTGCCCACTGGAGGTGTCTGCTCTCTTGATATCGTTAAACGCTGGAGTGGTTCATGATCCCACAAATTTCATTATTCTTTCTTGGTCTCCAAGTGTCTCTGTCTCTCCCCGCACCCCATATTCTTCTCATTGCGAGCTTTTGCGTTTCCCTCTTAGCTACCAGTATTCTGAACCACAGACAATGAGGCGTATAACGGCGTTGCAGATATTCATTTTCGCAGAAAGTGACATGGCTTTGGACTTGAATGTATCTCGATACTCATAGAATATAGTCGTATAGTCTGTAAAAGCTGGAACGTCTTAAATAGCTTCTCCCAACCCAGAGCGCGCGATCCGCTGAAAGGACGTGCTGCTCGCTGCAGCCTCCCGCCAAGACAATGGCTGCCCGCACGCCCTGATAGTTTACGTAACGAGGTGCGCTCCCACACACCAGGTCTGCGCTAACCGCGACAAAATGTCAGCTCAGCCCGCCACAGCAGTCTGCAGTGTCTGAAGACAGCTGTGCTCTCGACAATTAGGAAACATTGGCTGCTCACTCAGTTCCTTTTCTTAAAAAAGCTACACATGTAGTGCTCTTCCCGGTCATAATAACCTGGTTAGTATTTAAATGCATAATACTCATAAATATCTAAGTTATTACAATTTTAAATTTAGGTTCCATTTGCTCGTCTACGGTCACATTTGTGCCAGGATTACATAGGGTGTTCAATTTACCTGAACACATTAAAATATCTCGATAAAAACACAGTGGATCCAAAAAAAATGTAATTAAAATTTGTTCATCACGGAGTGGGACATCTATCTATACCATCTACATACATGCTCCGCAATCCACCATAAGGTGCATGGTGGAGGGTACCTCGTACCACAAATAGAATCTTCTCTCCCTGTTCCACTCCCAAACAGAACGAGGGGAAAATGACTGCCTATATGCCTCTGTACGAGCCCTAATCTCTCTTATCTTATCTTTGTGGTCTTTCCGTGAAATGTTACTTGCCAACAGTAAAATTGTACTGCAGTCAGCCTCAAATGCTGGTTCTCTAAATTTCCTCTAGAGACTCCCACCCGAGTTCCTGAAGCATTTCCGTAACACTCGCATGATGATCAAACCTACCAGTAACAAATCTAGCAGTTCGCCTCTGAATTGCTTCTATGTCCTCCCTCAATCCGACCGGATAGGGATCCCAAACGCTCGAGCAGTACTCAAGAATAGGTCGTATTAGTATTTTATAAGCGGTCTCCTTTATAGATGAACCACACCTTCCCAAAATTCTACCAATGAACCGAAGACGACTATCCGCCTTCCCCACAACTGCCATTACATGCTTGTCCCACTTCATATCGCTCTGCAATGTTACGCCCAAATATTTAATCGACGTGACTGTGTCAAGTGCTACACTACTAATGGAGTATTCAAACATTACAGGATTCTTTTTCCTATTCATCTGCATTAATTTACATTTATCTATATTTAGAGTTAGCTGCCATTCTTTACACCAATCATAAATCCTGTCCAAGTCATCTTGTATCCTCCTACAGTCACTCAACGACGACACCTTCCCGTACACTTCAACATCATCAGCAAACAGCCGCACATTGCTATCCACCCTATCCAAAAGATCATTTGTGTAGATAGAAAACAACAGCGGACCTACCACACTTCCCTGGGGCACTCCAGATGATACCCTCACCTCCGATGAATACTCACCATCGAGGACAACGTACTGGGTTCTGTTACTTAAGAAGTCTTCGAGACACTCAAACCTACTGTGTAGTCCAAACAAGACACAGCCAGGGCAAAAGCACCACAGGTTCAAAGATGCGAGCTGGTGCCAGTACCATAGAGACTCGCCACTTGCGCGAGTTACAGCAGCGCCACGGGCGGCGCTGTGGATGAAGATATCGACTTCGCCTCGGCCAACTGCCGGCCGAGTACTATTCGGGAATGACCGGACGACAAAAGAACAAAAGCCTACTCGGAACATAAAAGAGCAGCTCTCGCCCACTCGATTATAGATCATCGTCCAGGACTGACTTAGACAGGCAACGTCATTTAATGAACTCTTAGACGTGAACAGACACTTGTTGTAAATTGCATTAGCTATGAACTGTGAAGTTTACCTACGTTTATTTGCACTTAGCCACTGAGGGCCTTTTTTGTGTTATATTACAGTGTTGCAGACTTCATTATTCAACAAGTCACAAAGATAAATAAACCTTTGTAACTCATTTCAGTGACTTCATTACTAATTTGTTGGAATGTTTTAGAACCTTCGTTCTCCTATCCTGTTGCCTGACGCTAGGGCGTAGCTGTGTAACAGTAGCAGGGAGAATTGTCTTAGCGGTGTACTGGACCAGAAGCCGTTTCACGAACTCGTGGTCTAGAGGCTAGCGTTGCTGCCTCTGGAGCAGGAGTCCCGGGTTCGATTCCCGGCCGGGTTGGGGATTTTTCTCTGCCCGGAGGCTGGGTGTTTGTGTTGTCCTCATCATTTCATCATCATGCTCATTCGTGACAGTGGCTAGATTCGACTGTGAAAAAAATTGGATTGTGAAAAAATTGGGACTTTGTACGGACGCTGATGACCGCGCAGTTGAACGCTCCACTAGCCAATCATCACGAACTCACAAACTCGGCCTACCGTAACAACAGGGTATTTCGGCCTCCACAGCAGTGGCGACGAGATCTTTGCACGACTGGCGACGAGGGTTTACAAAACAACCCCCCCCTCCCGCAACCCACCTCGTGTGTGGGGGCGGGGAGGGGGAGCAATTTTGAAATGTTAAATGGAAAATTCCATTTTTTATTGAAAATTCGGATTCCACAGAAACAAATACATAAGTTTTGTCTGCAACATTTTTTTCGTTTCGTGACGATGACGCTGTAATCTGAAAAACCAAAATGGATGGAAAATCGTGTTTCAAAATGCTACCCAATGACACTTATATAAATCTCCCACCTCCATGTTGTGAGGGTGGGAGAGGAAATTATTTCACAACTTTTAATGTGACTGCGTTGCCTGTTAAGGGAAGTCGTAGTTCACTGTACGGCCACAGTCAAGCGTTAAGCGGTCCCCTTTTCGTTTTGTCGGAGGAATACAACGTGGATAATGGAGTTTTCCCATTAAAAGTTACGAAATAATGCCTGTCAGCGTGGAGGTGGGGTTAACTCAAGTATCATAGGATAGCATTTTGAAACATACGATTTTCTACCCATTTTCATTTTTTCGATTACAGCGCCATTGGTCGCGAACGGAAAAAAAAATTTTTCAGACAAAACATATGTATTTTTCTGTAGAATACGAATCTTTAATAAAAATGGGGGATTCCATTTAAGATTTGGAAATTTTCCACCCATCCTCACACAGGAGTCGAGTCGAGTTTGGTATCATTGGAGGTCCTCCTCCGAGACGAAACAAATTTTGACTGTAAATTGTTTGGATCCGACTGTGTAGTTTTCGAGATATTTCAATGCCTTTAGGCAAACTGAGCACCCTATACAGTATTTCCACCCATTTTCCCCTACATGATTATTATAGGTTTGTCATTTGCTCTTTGTGCTCTCCGACAACACTTGTCATCAAACTGTTACACACGTGAGATGCAACGGTAGAACGTGCGGTAAGACGTCAGGTACTAAATGCTATTGCAGGGGGACGACAGGGATTGGAATACATCCAACAAATAATTAATAACGTCAAGGTGCAAGTGCTACTTAAAACGCTGGTACTGTTGACACTGAAGAGAATGTGACCGTCAGTGACAGGTACTGTCTGGGCGATGGTGTTGAGAAGTGGCTGGTCGGCGCTTCTCTCAGAGACTGCGACCTGTGCAGCACTTGGCAGTGGGGTGTCGATGGCACAGGTTAGCGTTAGCGGCTCGCAGCATCCTTGACCCAATAGGCGGGGACGGTAGCGGTGCTTTCGCCAGGTTAGCTGGGGAAAGTGCCGCCGGAGGGACTGCCAGCACACGCGCAACACTCACCGCTCTGTCAGGCGAAACCGAAAGGAACGCTTCCTTCCGGACGGCACACGAGTACGGGTGTAGTGGTGCGGACGTTTTGATTCGCTACCACACAGTCGTACACGTGCTAGCATTATATATTTAGCGCTATCTAATATGTTCCAAAACGCCGCGCATAAAACCGGGATATTTCCTGGGCTCATATCTCGGGTAATAGAAGGCAGGGTCGTTTTGGATATCCAACAGAACTATCATCTTACTGTAACTATCCTCCAGTACAGGGCAATAGTTTGAATATTACACACTTCCTCCAGCTTAGACAAATGAAGCAGATCGGTTAGTGTTTTTTTTTTTTTTTTTTTTCATTATATGTGGTCTGTCGTGCGCCTTAAGGGACTTACGGAGGCACCATTTAGTTCATCGATGTTGCGTGAGAAAATCCGAAAACCTTTGCTTCTGGGTACTAAAACCGAGCTGTAGATTGATTCGAAGAGGGCTACGTATAGTGAATGACTGTAATTTTTACGATATAGTTCTCAGATCCCGATCTTGAACAACCTTGAAAATATTCTTGATATCTTTATCCGTTTCCATGATACAGACGCCCACTCATTACCCTACACCTACACGTAAAATATGCACGTAAAATCCGGTATTAGACGAAATTTGAATAATAAATAACAGCAGCAAATTGATGAAATTTTAACGGTGCATTCTGCAGGCATCTATTTACAAGTACCATTTTCCCGTTTTCAAAAATATTTATCCGTTATCGAGAAACACCTCAAAACCGAGCCGCGGATTCCAAGACGCCTTTGCACATCAAATGACTGAAATTTTTCCGATGTAATCCTAGGATCACGATCTCGAACAACATGTCAAATTTTCTTGATATCTTTATCCGTTTTTGAGATACAGAGGTTCAAAGTTAGACTTCTTGTACGCGTAAAACACGCACGTAAAATACAGTGTGCAGCGAAAACGCAGTTCATGAAGAGACGTAGCCCGTAGAAATGTGCTGTTAAGTGTCTCCGTTATCAACAGAATTATTCTAGGAACGCAATGTTGTAGTACTGAAGCACATGTAAAATATTTGTGCACGTACAATCCTTTCTCAGGTATAAAATTAGTTTTGAATTATTTCAATTTCACCTAAGTAACCTATCACAATTTTTCTTACCCATAAAGTCCTTTTCATGTGATTGACATGCCCTGCTGCGGTAGGGAAAAGAGGATAACCAGCGAAAAAATGCTCATATTTAAGCACAGAAAAGGCGAATATGCTGAGGGGGACTCTGACTGAAAAATGAGGTACCAGTTGCTTCATTCTGCCTTCCTCAGAACCTTTAAAAATGTTTCGAAGATTTTTCGCATGCGAATATACTCGCGCTTTTTTATGCTGAGAGAACTGGAGACAGTGGCAATGGGAGATGGAGAAGTGATAAATACTGGTATACACGATAGTAGACTCTAGTAGTGGTACAGAAAGAGTGAAGAAGACAATGGCAGCGTGAGAAAAAGAAAGGGACGCAGTGGCAGTTGAACATAGTTGACAGTTGGCAGAACAGTGCGAGGGAAAGGGTGAAGGAGACAGTGTCAGTGGGAGAGGAATAAAGAGGAGGAGAAAGTGGGCGAGAGCCAGTGATAGTAAGAAAGAGTCTATGATAATGACAACGAGAAAGAGAGAGATAGTGACAGTAGGAAAAGACAGAAGCAATAGCAGTGGGAAGGAATGAGTGAGACAGTAGCAGTAAGAGAGAGCAAGAGGGAGACAATGAGAGTGAGAAGAGACAGGGGTAGTAGGACAGAACGAAGGAGACTGTGGCTGTGAGAGTGGAGGCAGTGACACATATAGAGACACAAAGGGATAATGACAACGAGTTGGGCTGAATGAGTGAGTGAGTGCGGGCAAGAGGGTGTGGCTGGGTATGAGCGACTTACAGCAGTGGACTAGTGGGTGTGAGCGAGTTACAGTTACGGGAGATTGTGCGAGTTAGAGGTGAGTTGCATGTTTAAAAGAGCGCGAATACAAATGCCAAATTTTTCGAGAAAACTTTTAAAGACGCCGAGTAGGGAAGAATGAGGCAGCTGGTACCCCACTTTTCAGATAGTCTTCTACACAGCAGCATATTCGCCTTGTTTGGTGTTCCAATAAGAGCATTTTTCCGCTAGTAAATATAGTTTACAATCACTGACACAGCGAGCGAGACAAGGAAGGAATATCCCCGTGCGCACTTGGTGACACATGATCCTTGGTTGGTACAATTTTGCACAGTAGCTGCTTCTTAGGCCACGAAGTGGAAGCCACGCCGTTGACTTCCTACCCAGCCAAGGAGACAGAGAAGATGTCAGCCACAGGCCAAAAGCTGTATTTCTGAATAAAAAAAGAAAAATCCTTCTACAAAGCTGCCAAGTCCGTGCTTGGGCAACCGAGACCTTTTCCGGGGAAAGGATCGATGGATCACTGCGATAAGGTAGCGCCGGGTGGTGAATCACTCCAGCCCAGGTTTGTCCTGATAAGCTCTGCTATATCCCAGCCTGTGATAGCACACCGCACGAGTGCCTGCTTTTATCGCTGTACGCGACTAGAGTAAACAGTTTTATCCGACCGCTATCGACTGAAGCCATACCGTAGCGTAGTACTAAATAAAAAGGTCATTGAAGAGCACAAGATTCTAAAAAGTTCAGTGATTCAGGTGGTAGCGCACTCACGTTGTGGAAAGGCGGTAAAGACGAGCACAACCAGCGTTCACAGGCTCGCTATTAGTCCCCAGAAAGCATCGCTGATGTGCCGTAAGGCAGTACCATTCGCTCACATTACATTAGTCACTGCACGACTCCCGCTGAGAACGGTCTCTGGAATACGGAAACAAGTCAAAAACATTTTTTTATTTTAGTGCACTACAATGAAGTGAATTAATATTGTCTAACTGAGTTCAATGATCGAAGGACAAGAAATGTTGCATCCAACTCACTGTCTCGACCATGTCATATCTTTCAGGAAGAATTGTTGGAAGAACACGAGTTGAGTTTCGCACGACAGATGTTTTCAGGAGCCCAGGTGGTTGGAAGCGAAGACTTCATTCTGTCAGACAAATATGTGACAATATGTGCCACCCTTCTTTGTACATGTTGAACATCCCCTGTTGATTGTATTTGCTACAGATCCCACGCAGTTGAGAAATATTATAGGATGAGTCACACGAATGTTTTGTAATTAGTCTGCTTTGTAGTCAGATAGCATCTTCCCCATATACTATCAATGAATCGAAGTCTGCCACCTGTTTTACCTACGAGAGAGCCTATGTGACCATACTATTTCATCTCCCTACTAATTCTCATACCCAAGTACGTACTTGTCTAACATTCTGCGTGGTTTCTATGTCGTGTCTCCCTACCACTTTCGCGCAACGATGCTCTGAGCGTGTTTTTTAGGGAATTGACTAGTTTGAACCTGGGACTTGTTGCTGGTAAGGAGACGCCAGACCACACATGACATGTAGAGTTCAGAAGAGTTCAGTGAGACTAGCGATGATATAACCAAATACTTAATGATTTCAGCGTCAGCTCCACTGCACTCCCTGTAAAAGAATCGTAATACTAACTAAATTTAGTGGAAGGGGTTCAAGGCTTTCCTATTTTTAGTTAGCTGGTAAAATAACGTCGAAAAAGCAATTAAGTTTACCATTGGAAATTTTATTCTACTCACAAAACATTGTTTATAAATTGCACTATTGATAGAAGGAAATGTTTTAATACAGGATGATAAAAACCAACTGCGTTCAACAAAAATGTGAACGAATATTCCATGAGTGGGTTTCCAAGTTCTACAATGGATCGAAGGGTGACCTTATGCCATATCACATCTGTAATCTAGGTTTAAATTAAGTTTCACAAAAGAGAAAACTATCAAAATGGTCTACAGTGACCCTCAATTATCTTTAATTACTTATCTAACTTGTCGTAAATTACAGTGGCTTCTCAATAATTATATAACAGAAAAATCATCGCGTTTCAGATTTTAACTTACGTAGCAAATGTGAATACCATGAGCTTCAATTGACGATCGACACTAGTATTACGTAAAAAGGGGATGTAACAGATAAGACTTCTGCAGTTCTGAGTGAAGCCTTATGCGCTCAAAAATGCGGCATCGCGTGCGTTCATTACCTTGTCGATGTTCGTCAGGGGGCGGCGGCCGGCGCAGCTCCCTACAGCTCGCCGTCTCGGAAGCAACTCTACTCCTAACTTCTCCTTACTACAATTTACCAAAGTTGGTTTAAAAAAAAACTATCTGGCTGTGTTTTCATCTGACCAATCAGGGTCTCAATGTTAACCTTAAGCTCCGCCTACAAAAATTCTGTCTATCCAATGAGAAACGTTATACTTTTCGTGGTGGGGCAATGTTTTTAAAGTTTGCAACGTAACAGAGACGCGAAAAAGTCTCACGCTAAAACTTGCGGGTGGTGTGGCCCTTATAGTGTTATAGTAAGATCTATACTGTTCTTCTGGAGGGCTCTAGCTTTTAACATGGGCTGGGGGTGGTCCTGGTGGTTCGCTGGCGACGTGGGTGTCTGTCCCTTATCGTAGGGCCTTCTAGCTTTAACACGGTTCTGCTCTTGGCTTCTGTTCTCGTTTCTCCCCTTGGAACTGCGTCTGTCTCACGGTGGGAAGGTATGACATGCATTTAGGCATTCTTGTGTTAGTCTGTGGTATTCCATTTGCTCACTCGTTACTCGTATTACGTTGGTTAATTTAATGTCACGATTTATTCGGAGCTATGTGACATACTACTGGATTTGCTTATCATGTCAAGGTTTTCATGGAAGGTATTGGAGCCCGCATCTCGTGGTCGTGCGGTAGCGTTCTCGCTTCCCACGCCCGGGTTCCCGGGTTCGATTCCCGGCGGGGTCAGGGATTTTCTCTGCCTCGTGATGGCTGGGTGTTGTGTGATGTCCTTAGGTTAGTTAGGTTTAAGTAGTTCTAAGTTCTAGGGGACTGATGACCATAGATGTTAAGTCCCATAGTGCTCAGAGCCATTTGAACCATTTTTGAAGGTGTTGGATTTGCCTGACACCTTACACTTATATCAGCTGACCATTCCAACTGTGATTCACTGATATGTAGTCAAGGGAGACTACATTTTTTCTTTTTGTGAAGTGCACAGTTTTACATTTCTGAAGATTTAAACGCATTATCAATCTTCGCCCCGATTTCAAATGATTTCAGGATACGAATTTATAGATATGCTGCTATTTTCACATATGCTTCGTAGTAGATAATTACTTTATCTGCGAAAAATATGAGGTAACTAATAATGTTGTCTTCCAGATCGCCAGTATACAACATGAAAAGCAAGGGTCCCAATACAACTGAGGCACACCTGAAGCTACTTCTACATCAGTAGAAGACGTTCCATCAAAAATACGAAGGAAGTTCCAAAAGTAAGATTCGTCACTGCTCTTGAACGAGGAATGACGCTTGCACAGAACGCCGAAGTTGAGAGTAGCAGCAGACTGACGTCCCCGATGTCATCCGAGTACGCGTCACGATGTTAAAAAAATGGTTCAAATGGCTCTGAGCCCTATGGGACTTAACTTCTGAGGTCATCAGTCCCCTAGAACTTAGAACTACTTAAACCTAACTAACCTACGGACATCACACACATCCAGGATTCGAACCTGCGCCCGTAGCGGTCGCGCGGTTCCAGACCGTAGCGCCTAGCACCGCTCGGCCACTCCGGCCGGCTCACGATGGCAGACAGACGTGTACTGACAATTTGGTCTTGTATGGAAGTACGTGCTGATATTCAGTAAGAATGGGCAAGTGGGACTAGTGTGTCCGTTCATGAAAGCCTACAGACCGTGTATGGTGAAGAGGTCATGTCTCGTAAAATGGTTGGTAGCTGGTGTTGCATGTTCAGAGAAGAAAGGCAGAGTATGAAGGATGAAGACCGAAATGGACGTCCCTCAACATCCACGAATTACAACACTGCTAGAGTACAGGTTTAGCGGACAGGCACATAACGGCGTCATGCGTAGCGTCCACACTGCATACTAACCCTCACCACACTCAAGTTCTCCATTCGACGAAAGAGACCAGTGCTCATGAGTGAAGGTGTTGTGCTGTTGGACAAGAACGCAAAACCACACAGAGCAAGGCTCATACAGAATCAGATCCGTGCCTTCGGGTAGGAGAGATTAGATCCCCCGGCCTACAGCCCCGATCTTGCCACATCGGACTTTTACATGCTCCATGAATTGAAAGCTGCATTCTCGGTATGACACTTCCAAATCAATGCTGCGATGGAGCAGACTGTGCGACAATTCCTTGCCGCGCAGGACACCGAGTTTCATCTGAGTGGTTCTAAAAACTGATTGCAAGCTACGACAAATGTCACAATGTCAGTGGCGACTATGTCGAAAATCGTTGCTATAGTTCATGACGCCATCGTGTATTTGTTTTTGGCAAAAAGTGTCCTTATAAAAAACAATGACGAAACTTAATATCGAAAATCGTTGCTATAGTTCATGACGCCATCGTGTATTTGTTTTTGGCAAAAAGTGTCCTTATAAAAAACAATGACGAAACTTAATATCGGAACGTCCCTCGTAGAATGTAGCGCTCTCCCTACTCTGTAAAAAAAAATTTATTGGTATCCCATATGATTGTACTTACACTGATAAGCCGGCCGCGGTGGTCTCGCGGTTCTAGGCGCGCAGTCCGGAACAGTGCGACTGCCACGGTCGCAGGTTCGAATCCTGCCTCGGGCATGGATGTGTGTGATGTCCTCAGGTTAGTTAGGTTTAAGTAGTTCTAAGTTCTAGGGGACTTATGACCACAGCAGTTGAGTCCCAATGTGCTCAGAGCCATTTGAACCATTTTTACACTGATAAGCATATCTGTGGTACTGCGCCAAATGCTTTTTGTGAATATGTACTGCATGCGCCTGCGTTGATTCATGGCTTTCAGGAGGGCATGTGAGAAAAGTTGAAATGGTTCAAATGGCTCCAAGCACTATCAAATGGCTCCAAGCACTATGGGACTTAACATCGGAGGTCATCAGTCCCCTAGACTTAGACTAATTAATCCTAACTAAGGACATCACACACATCCATGCCCGAGGCAGGATTCGAACCTGCGACCGTAGCAGCAGCGCGGCTCCGGACTGAAGCACCTCGAACCGCTCGGCCACATTGGCCGGCGTGAGAAAAGTGCTATTTGGTTTTCGTAAACATGTAGATATGGATCCGTGATTGAATTCTGTTGTAAGCAGTGGACCGTGCCGTTATGCCTCTTTTACTGGAGACTAAGGTGAGAATTCGGGTTAAGAAATGTGGCAATTTTGACTTCAGGAAACTTGTCAGCTAGTGGCGCGCATCGAACGAGCTGTGTGCAGTCGTGACGCAGTGTGCTGCGACAGGGTACGCTTCCGGCCAGAGCAGCAAGTGCTTTTCGCGGAACCCGCGTGGCTGGGACGGTGCGAGCACACGCAAACAGTTGCGGCAGACGCCGTGATTCACACGCTGGCTAGCTGACGCGCCACGCCTCTGAGCTGGCCGCCAGCTGTGTTTTACGCAACCGCTGTCACCCAGCGCTGGTCTGCCATTGTTTCGTTCACAGCGCTCTGCCCAGTTGTAGGCTAAACTTCGGACGGGCCCGCCAGTTTTTCAGTGGCGATGCTGATGGGCAACGACAACCCTTAAGCGCCCTACAGTCCATACTTTTTGGTCGGCACAGTCTGACGCGGCAGCCAGACGTGCAGTTGTAGTGCCTTATTTTTTTTATGTGAAAGAAAGACGCGACCATGCCTCGTGTTTTATGGAAAGAAAAGAGAATCAGAATCGCGCTGATATCACTGCTAGACGTACATAAAGGTGTGCTTCCACTAGAGAGTAACTTCCCGCAAGTAACTTTTGCAAGCACTTGAGGATGTGTGTACATCACGACAAAAACTTGCGCAACTTTACTTCTGCAGGTCCCTTGGGCAAGTCAACCCAAGGAGCTGGCTGCAAGTACTTGCAGAAGTGTTTCCATAAGAGTTTCGTTGTGAGACACGCAAATGGAAGTTAACAGTATCTTGCTTAAAAATCAGAGCAGCCGCCGCTGTTGTATTATTATTAATGATGGAAAATCGTGACGAAAAACATAAGGTTAAGAAGAAAGAATGGTTTGGGTGAAGAAATGGATGCATAGGCGCACTTATTCAAATTCTCAAGAAAATCTATTGAATGAAGAAAAATTGGAAGACTTCGCTCAGATTAAAAACTTTCTGAGAATGTTGTACGCAGGTATCGAAAATCTTTTGTCTGTTTTACAATAAAATATTCTGAAACAGAATAGAAAATGCTGCAAACTGTATCAACGGTACTAAACCTCGAACGTCGTTCATCGAGTAAGACCTAGTTACAGGTTGCCTATCTTCGGCTTCCAGGAGCAACAAAAATTTAATTCTCAGTATTTCATACAATTAGTGATCACATATAAAAATTGAAAATGCTGTCATAAGCTACTCATTAAGAGGCACAACAATATCCTAATGGTTTAACACAAGAAGTGAAATATAAAAGTGAGAAACTGTTTACACAGGGTGTTAGGTATGTAAGTGCAAATATTGTGATCACTGGTACACTAATATGTACCCACTTTAGTGTGTTAGTTATTTTTGCTCTGCATCTAACAGTCTTCCCGTAAAAGCAACACATAATGTATTACCTGATGTTTTCTGTACAGTCGTAGTTACACCGCTAAGTCATAATAGACTACCCGTTTTGCGTCAATACGTCCACACTTCAACATCTTACCTGCTGCCCGTGGAAGTATAAGCATTAACGGCTTGCTCTTGCCACATGTACTCTGAGGTACTACCCAACCTAAAAACATACTAATCCCAATAGTTAAACTTATTAGTATGCAAATGGAGTAAATACTGATGTAGCAGTGTTCCGTACACTGTCCTCAGTCACCAATAAAAATATCCAAACTTATACCCTCTAACGCCCAATATGTCTTGAGGCAGAGCAACTAACGCACAAAAATCACGCATACTATACTCATCCAATATTTGAGAATGGGAGCACTTGGACACTTCCAGCAATCTTTGCTCATAATTTCAAACTTTTTCTCGCTGTCAACCTCCACAAAACAATGAAAGGAAAACAATTTATCGCTTACTACAGTTTATCCCACCGCTGTCTGGGGTGTCTTCAGACATGTCTTTGCAGGTCATTGGAGCTCAGTTCGAAGAAGGGCTCAACAATTAAGACAATTCTACTCCGGTTAATGCGATTCCAGGCATAAGACATGTCTGGAGCTGCCTTGGAATTGAAGACAATTCAACTCCAGTCAATGAGATTCCAAGCCTAGGACGTGTCTGGAGCTGCCCTGGATAGTGGTGGGATATCAACCAGACTGGCGTCCGCTATACTTCCCAACAATCAGGAGTGATGATTTGGGGTGTCATTTCTTTTCATAGCAGGACCCCTTTGGTTGTCATCCGCGCACCCTTGCAGCACGGCAGTATGTGACAGTAGTCAATGCTGCGTTTTGTTGTCCTTCATGACAAACCATCCTGGACTTGCATTTCAGCAAGATAATACCCGCCCGCAAACAGCGAGAGTTTCTACCGCTTGTTTTCGTGCACGCCAAACCCTACCTTGGCGAGCAAAGTCTCCGGATCTCTCCCCAAATAAGAACATTTGGGAAGGACCATCCAAGTATCTCGGGATTTTGACGATCTAACGCGCCAATAGGACAGAACTGGCACGATATCCCTGAGGAAGACATCCAACAATTCCATCAATCAATGCCAAGCCGAATAAATGCTTGCATAAGGGCCAAAAGTGGAGCAACGCCTTATTGATTTGCTCAATTTGTGGAGCTCTTCCTGTAGAATGAATAACCGGCCCATTAACTGTGTGGTCAGTGCGTTTAACTGCTATGAAGTGGGCCTGGGTTCGATTCCCGACCGGGTCAGAGATTTTTTTCTGTTCAGGGACTGGGTGCTGTGTTGTCCTCATTATTTCATCATCATCGACGTACAAGTCGCTCAGTGTCGCGTCAACTGAAAAGACCTGCAGTCGAATATCCCCGGGTGGAGACGCCTGGCCATCAATACCATACGTTCATTTCTTGAATTAATCATCCAATTTTTCTGAAATTGTAATCATTTGTTTATCTGTACATGTACATTTATAGATTTCCACCCCATCTGGACAATTCCTTCGCTGCGCGTCGATGTATTTTTTTAAATTTTTTATTGTATTTAATACATTAATTCATTTATGAAGTAAACCGGCCAGTGTGGCCGTGCGGTTCTAGGCGCTTCAGTCTGGAACCGGGTGACCCCTACGGCCGCAGGTTCGAATCCTGCCTCGGGCATGGATGTGTGTGATGTCCTTAGGTTTAAGTAGTTCTAAGTTCTAGGGGACTGATGACCACAGATGTTAAGTTCAATAGTGCTCAGAGCCATTTGAACCATTTATGATGTAATCAGGATCTTGAAGCTATTTTACACGTATGAGGTCGGGGGTGGAGGTTTACTCAATGTCTCCAATTTCCTTTACCCTGCTGCCACATTAGCTTCAGGTTCTATTAGTTCATAATTGCCTCCGTTTTTGCTGTTATGTCTGTCGAAAGCTTTATTCCCAGCATCCTTATTGCAATAATGTTTGTCTGATTCATTCCACAAAGAAGGGAAATCTTTATAATCGAAATACTAAGTTTTGTTTCCATATTTTTATCCTGGATGAAATGAACTATTTTTAACATTGCAAACCCCCAAGCAGAGAGCCGGCCAGAGTGGCCGTGCGGTTCTAGGCGCTACAGTCTGGAGCCGAGCGACCGCTACGGTCGCAGGTTCGAATCCTGCCTCGGGCATGGATGTGTGTGTGAGGTCCTTAGGTTAGTTAGGTTTAATTAGTTCTAATAAGTTGTAGGCGACTGATGACCTCAGCAGTTAAGTCGCATAGTGCTCAGAGCCATTTGAACCAACCCAAGCAGAGAGATTGTTTACTGGAACTGAATTACTCGAAATTTATACAAAATAATGGTAAGAATTTTATAAACCGCATATTATCTGCTAGATACAGTCATAAAACTGTGAAGCACAAACACTGAGATTGTAAATTTACATATGCTAAAAAAAATTGTGTTCTTTACATTTCATTCTCGTAAATAACATCAATAAAAATTCATATACAATTTTTATGTATAAAGAAGTAGAAAGTTGCCATTCTTTTATTTTGAATGATCCTGTAAAGTAAAAATGTCAGTGTTACTTTATTTGTAAATCGGCAGATTAAATTTAAGTTTAATTTCAATTTAAATTAAATTTAATATATCTTATTCCAATACGACACGGTGTGGTGCGGATTTTTGCGCCTACATTTAATAAATAAAAAATTAAAAAAATCTTGGGTAGAGCTCACGGAGCAACACACTCACACAGCGGCACACCATCTAAAAAGCCACTCACGCTCTGAAAGACATAGATCGATTAAAAGAAACAGAGAAATGCAAATCCACAGCATTATATTTCATAATGTGAGAATAAATATTTCTGTGTAAATATTTCCTAGGCGTCAACGTTGTTCCGTATCATAAATGTTTTTACATTAACATACTAACATTTTCACGGTGTCAGCAACTGTTTGGATAGTGTGTTACTCTGCTGTATTAGAAAGTTTCTGAGATCAGATCCGATGAATTTTTAATTCTAAGCTCAAAAATCTTGATCACACCATTTCGCATAAGAGTTTGGCCTATTTCCAACAAAATTTAATCCGACTTAGCGTCAGGAAATTCAGACAGGTGTAATCATTATTGGATCCCACAACCATGTTTTATGTCTACTCGTACATTCCTGTCTTAGCAAAATTACATTCTCGTCTCACCATTCTATCGCTCGCGCAATGCCGTTCCGTACAAAAGTAGTTCGCGCGCAAAACAGGAGAATGCGAAAGCGCTCTCTATGCTTTTCGTACCGAATCGAATGCCGAAGCTGAGAGCACACGAACTTCTTAGGTAATCTGTCGAAAGAACGGAACACCAGCAAGCATTCCTGAATGTCAACCGAACACGATCGAATACTCTTCGCTCGTGCTCCCATACCTTTTGCAACCGACTCTAAAACTCTCTAAGCGGGGTGGTTGTTCGAATTTGCAGAATCGATAGAAACTGACTGGTATAGCATTTAGCATATTGACTGGTATTGAATTCATTTCTGGTCGTTAACAGTTTTAGCTAGCAGACGAAACAGTACTTAAAAGCATCTGGCACGTGGACAAGATTATTTAAATTTCAATTACATAGAACATTTCTGCGATCGTTAACTAAGCATGTCACTTTTGTATTTGTAGACATAGACGCACTAAAATCAGTGTTTTATGCTAGCTAACGATGGCACCGACCAAAAATCAATTAATAATGGTTGGTAATAATCGATATCTATAGACGGAAATGCTCATATCACTCTCCTCGCAGGCAGTCTTTCTAGAGTGCGCGTACTGTTGTTACTCGGTCGTTCATCACGTACGAATCACACGAATTTATTAGTATCGTTGCCGATCGGATGTTAAACTCTTATCTTACTTATTTCCCTCGCCGTTGCACGAGTCTTCACCCAATTTTAGAAGCATGTTCTCACAGCAGCATGCTTTATCGATTACTTATCCCTTCATTTTATATTCGTCCCCATTTTCACATGCTTATGCTGTTCAAATGTTCTTTATCCGCATGTAGTGTTCCAAGACGTACGTGCTCATGGCTCACACAAATCCCTGTTGTTCTTCAGGAAATTACTCATTTTAGTTAACTCCATATTCCAATTGCAATATTTTCGTACTTACTCTCGCTGCGTCCGCGAGTGTGAGGAATTATTCCAAACTTCATAATCGTAGCGTTAAGCACAGCCTTGAAAAAAACTGTGTCGAATAACAGTAATCACACTGGCCAACAAACAGTTTAACAACAATACCAAACCGACGGGCTCCTATCAACACCAGAACACAGCAACACAGCGCGTAAAGGCCTGGGAAGAAGGTTGCACTACTCAGACGAACGAGGCACACTTCTATATCATGAGTTCCCAAACTGTGTTCTGCGGAACACTTGTGTGTCCGCATGAGGTGAATAAATGCTCCGCGAAAAACTATTCGTAACGTGGCGTTTTTATAGTATTAAATTATGTTATGATTTCTATGTTATTAGCTATGTTTTAAAATTGAAATAATCACTGAATAAAACAAGTTTTTCTCACTTTTTAAAATTTTATTATCCTTCGAAATAAAGAAGGCATTCCACCAAAGTACCAGGATTATCACAGTGTTTCGTCATAGAAAAAGTTTGGAAACTCCTGCTCTATGCGGAATCGGCTTCTCACGAACACCCATCCACAATGGAACACTGTCCGCCAACGGACAAAGATACTGAACATGGAATTTGAAAGACTGCTCATAAGTGAAATCGACCCATCATGTTTATTTTGTGAGATCTCTTTGATTATCCCTTTATGTCGCCACTGCCTCAGAACATTTCTACTGCATAATCAACTATAAAGTTATAAGATGATAATGAAAGCTAAAAAAGTGCTCTAGTGGTTAGCATTTTTGCCTAGTGACGCGGTTGTTCCGGGTTTGTTTCCCAGTGACCATCTCAAATTTTTCTTTGGTGGAAAGGTCTGGAAGGAGATCCACCCTGCCTCATGAGGCCGAAAGAAAAGCTGCTGCAGCGTAAAACCTGTGAAACTGATGCACAATTCGCCGAAGTAGCGTCACGTCGGATAAAAAGCACCGTTACACTGCGTCACGCTCGTCACATTCTGTAGGGTGTTTATTTAGGTTCCAGTGATTTCCCCCGTCGTTCTATCCGCATGAAACGCATTCCTCTATGTATTTAGGGAAGCATCACTGACGAAACGGATAAAGTGAACGCATTCTAACTTCGAGGAACACGTCAAATATGTGAATATCTCGCATTACGAGGGCAAGAGCGAGATTTCTTAGAATAACAGTCGCGTCGGCTAAGAACTCCGCACACAGGAGGTGGTTGCGGTCAGCGACCTCGAAGGATTTCGGCAGCAGTGGTGGGGCGTCTCGAGGAAGCGTATGGCGGGCCTGCATTTCAGCGCCTACAGCCCGAGACACAGATGGCAAAAATATTATGAGGTATCGATAAAGTGCATCATTAACATCGATGCTGACGCTAAATTGAAAGTGAAATGACGACATTTTCAAAACACCCAAAAATGCGCGTGATTCTTACTCGAATAAACAATTGTTTAAATTTGTCATAGAAGACGAAAATCATACTTTTTACAGACGAGTTTTGTGAACAAAGTTGTTTAATTTTGATAACAAAACGTTTTATGATTTTCACTGCTTTTAAATGAAAGAAAATTAATAGAATTGGTTATTTATTTAGTTATTTATTCCAATAACCATTTAAAGGGGGCACGATAAATCAACTTTGTTTTGCTTCTTTGTGTTTAATTTTCGTTGCTTCCAGACTTCCTCTCACCTCTTCTACGTGGCGGAAATACCGCGACCTGGAAAATAATGCGAAAGTTTCGTTCTCTAGGCGCATGGCACCGCCTACTGGTGTACGTACGGCGCCATAGATCGAGGATGCGAAAAGAACAGCAGGTAATTGCATTACAAAACTAGAACAATGGATGGCTAAATGGCCTCTAAAACCGAACCCAACGAAGAGTCAAATGCTATTGTTCAGATACCAAATCTAACACACAAGGCTCACCACAGAAACCTAAATGTAACACTTTGGCAACAAAGAGAGCAACCAATACAAAGTGCCAAGTACCTGGCAGTCGTATCAGACAACAACCTTTATTGGAAACTGCGCACAGACGCAACCATCAGCAAAGCAAAACAGAGAATGAATCTAGTCAAAATGCTACGATCACGATGCGGAGACACCAGCCTAGAATCTGTGATCCATAAATATCAAGCCTTAGTACAGGCTCTATTGGAATATGGCGCTTGTCTCTGGTCATCATTCCAGTATGACAGAGAAGCGTCTTTCAACCGCCGGAACTTACGGATAGCTGGAAGACTGCACAACGCCACAGCAAATGACCCTATGTACGACGATACAAACATTCAGCAATTGAGCAGTAAACATAAAATTACGACACCGAAAGAAACAAATACAAACCAGGACTTAACACATTCACATATGATAATAGCTAATAAAAAGAGTAATACGACCAAAAGCCGTCCCAAATAAAGTTTGCACTGGTTGTCTCCATCAGTTGCAAGGTGAATACCTGGATGGCAGAGCTAAGAGGCAAATAAAATGGTCTGAACCAAATGGAGGATGACACAAAGGAACTTTTCAGAGTAAACATAAAGTGAACTCTCAGACGAAGAAAACCCTGGTACCGTATAATCCTCCTCTTCGTTCGCTATCGGACGTGCGGGGTAGCGTAAAAGGTAGTGCTGGATCTACATCTACATCTACATCTATACTCCGCGAGCCACCTTACGGTGTGTGGCGGAGGGTACTTATTGTACCACTATCTGATCCCCCCTTCCCTGTTCCATTCACGAATTGTGCGTGGGAAGAACGACTGCTTGTAAGTCTCCGTATTTGCTCTAATTTCTCGGATCTTTTCGTTGTGATCATTACGCGAGATATATGTGGGCGGTAGTAATATGTTGCCCATCTCTTCCCGGAATGTGCTCTCTCGTAATTTCGATAATAAACCTCTCCGTATTGCGTAACGCCTTTCTTGAAGTGTCCGCCACTGGAGCTTGTTCAGCATCTCCGTAACGCTCTCGCGCTGACTAAATGTCCCCATGACGAATCGCGCTGCTTTTCGCTGGATCATGTCTATCTCTTCTATTAATCCAACCTGGTAAGGGTCCCATACTGATGAGCAATACTCAAGAATCGGACGAACAAGCGTTTTGTAAGCTACTTCTTTCGTCGATGAGTCACATTTTCTTAGAATTCTTCCTATGAATCTCAACCTGGCGCCTGCTTTTCCCACTATTTGTTTTATGTGATCATTCCACTTCAGATCGCTCCGGATAGTAACTCCTAAGTATTTTACGGTCGTTACCGCTTCCAATGATTTACCACCTATGGCATAATCGTACTGGAATGGATTTCTGCCCCTATGTATGCGCATTATATTACATTTATCTACGTTTAGGGAAAGCTGCCAGCTGTCGCACCATTCATTAATCCTCTGCAGGTCTTCCTGGAGTACGTACGAGTCTTCTGATGTTGCTACTTTCTTGTAGACAACCGTGTCATCTGCAAATAGCCTCACGGAGCTACCGATGTTGTCAACTAAGTCATTTATGTATATTGTAAACAATAAAGGTCCTATCACGCTTCCTTGCGGTACTCCCGAAATTACCTCTACATCTGCAGATTTTGAACCGTTAAGAATGACATGTTGTGTTCTTTCTTCTAGGAAATCCTGAATCCAATCACAAACCTGGTCCGATATTCCGTAAGCACGTATTTTTTTCACTAAACGTAAGTGCGGAACCGTATCAAATGCCTTCCTGAAGTCCAGGAATACGGCATCAATCTGCTCGCCAGTGTCTACGGCACTGTGAATTTCTTGGGCAAATAGGGCGAGCTGGGTTTCACATGATCTCAGTTTGCGGAATCCATGTTGGTTATGATGAAGGAGATTTGTATTATCTAAGAACGTCATAATACGAGAACACAAAACATGTTCCATTATTCTACAACAGATTGACGTAAGTGAAATAGGCCTATAATTATTCGCATCTGATTTATGACCCTTCTTGAAAATGGGAACGACCTGCGCTTTCTTCCAGTCGCTAGGTACTTTACGTTCTTCCAGAGATCTACGATAAATTGCTGATAGAAAGGGGGCAAGTTCTTTAGCATAATCACTGTAGAATCTTACGGGTATCTCGTCTGGTCCGGATGCTTTTCCGCTACTAAGTGATAGCAGTTGTTTTTCAATTCCGATATCGTTTATTTCAATATTTTCCATTTTGGCGTCCGTGCGACGGCTGAAGTCAGGGACCGTGTTACGATTTTCCGCAGTGAAACAGTTTCGGAACACTGAATTCAGTATTTCTGCCTTTCTTCGGTCGTCCTCTGTTTCGGTGCCATCGTGGTCAACGAGTGACTGAATAGGGGATTTAGATCCGCTTACCGATTTTACATATGACCAAAACTTTTTAGGGTTCTTGTTTAGATTGTTTGCCAATGTTTTATGTTCGAATTCGTTGAATGCTTCTCTCATTGCTCTCTTTACGCTCTTTTTCGCTTCGTTCAGCTTTTCCTTATCAGCTATGATTCGACTACTCTTAAACCTATGGTGAAGCTTTCTTTGTTTCCGTAGTACCTTTCGTACATGATTGTTATACCACGGTGGATCTTTCCCCTCGCTTTGGACCTTAGTCGGTACGAACTTATCTAAGGCGTACTGGACGATGTTTCTGAATTTTTTCCATTTTTGTTCCACATCCTCTTCCTCAGAAATGAACGTTTGATGGTGGTCACTCAGATATTCTGCGATTTGTGCCCTATCACTCTTGTTAAGCAAATAGATTTTCCTTCCTTTCTTGGCATTTCTTATTACACTTGTAGTCATTGATGCAACCACTGACTTATGATCACTGATACCCTCTTCTACATTCACGGAGTCGAAAAGTTCCGGTCTATTTGTTGCTATGAGGTCTAAAACGTTAGCTTCACGAGTTGGTTCTCTAACTATCTGCTCGAAGTAATTCTCGGACAAGGCAGTCAGGATAATGTCACAAGAGTCTCTGTCCCTGGCTCCAGTTCTGATTGTGTGACTATCCCATTCTATACCTGGTAGATTGAAGTCTCCCCCTATTACAATAGTATGATCACGAAACTTCTTCACGACGTTCTGCAGGTTCTCTCTGAGGCGCTCAACTACTACGGTTGCTGATGCAGGTGGCCTATAGAAGCATCCGACTATCATATCAATACCAATTACGTTGGCAACGGAAACGGAGGGCTAAATTCAGACCTATAGCCGTTCATTTTGGTTCCATGCTACACGTTTTACAAGCATGCCAAAATCATTGGTCCGAGTTGACTGCACCTTCCGCACTATAAATGGAAGTTTTGTTGGTTTGTAGGCAATCATTGTTAGGTATTAGCGAGAATTATATAACGAACATATCCCGTACCAGGATTCCACAGAGAGAGAGAGGGGGGGGGGGAGGACACGTGCCCCCTCTTGCCGCCCCCCCCCCCTGTCCCTCAAACACCCCACCCCGAGGGACTCAATGGGAATAAACGAGATACGAACCGCATATCTTCGCATTACTTAACCAAAAGAACCACCACGTACGTTATTGTTAGTTATGAAAATAGACAATTTGAGGAGCAGCATTTGTAGATCGACTAGTACATACGTTCTGTTAACTGACCCAGACTGACCAGTAACCATCACTTTGATTTAGTTTGCGTTTATTCATTTTCTTACTCATTGCTAATAATACTAGGCTGGTGCATAAATTCACAACGTTTTTCCATAAGTTTAATAAACACAAAGATACACATAACAGAGACTTCAGTCGTCAATAATATGTTCTCCTTCAGTGTTTACAACATTCTGACAAAGCTGGAGTAACTTTCCGATTCCACAACTGTACAAATCACGTGGTTTTAAGGCGCAGAACTTGTCGAGCCATGTACGGAGCGAATTTTCACCCGGAAAGAAATTCCCTTGAAGACTGTTCGATAAAGAGCGAAAAAGGCGAAAATCTGAGCGTGCAAGATCAGGTGAATAAGGTGGGTGCGGAATGACTTCCCAACCCAACCCCTGTGTAAAGTTTTTGTCAGTCTAGCAGAATGAAAGCGGGTACTATCGTGGAATAGCATCACTTCCCGCAGACTTCCTGGTCAAATGGTTGGCTCTGAGCACTATGGGACTCAACTGCTGAGGTCATTAGTCCCCTAGAACTTAGAACTAGTTAAACCTAACTAACCTAAGGACACCACCCACATCCATGCCCGAGGCAGGATTCGAACCTGCGACCGTAGCGGTCTCGCGGTTCCAGACTGCAGCACCAGAACCGCGCGGCCACTGCGGCCGGCCTTCCTGGTCATTGTTCTTGGATTGTCCTGGTCGTTGCACTTGGATTGCGTCTGCAAGACGTGTCATTTGTTGACAGTAAATGCCAGCAGTGATGGTTACACCTCGGGGAAGCAATTCGTTGCACAACACACCGTTGCTGTTCCACCAAATGCATAGCAATATCTTTTGTGGATGTGCGCAGGTCTTTGTACGAGAAGCTGCTGCTTTATTTGAGCTAAACCGTTCTTTGTTTTCCTTATGTTAGCATAAAGACACCATTCCTCGTCACCAGAAACGATGTAGGATAGGAATGGTCGGCTATGTTCACGAGCCAACTGATGACGAGCAAGTAGAGATGTACACATGACCAGCCTCTGATTTGTGTGATTTTGACTTAGAGTATGCGGTACCCACATACCCGATTTTTGAATCTTCCCCATTGCTTGCCAACGTAGCAGGATGGTGGTATGACCATAGTTCATAATATCTGCCACTGACGTGGATCACTGTGGATTAATGCGCTTAAACGATCTTCGTCAAACCCTGAAGGTCTTCCTGAACTTAGAGAGTCACTAATGTCAAAACGATCCTCATTAACACGACCAAACCATTTCTTGTCGTGCTCTGTCCAATGGCATTATCCCCAGTCACGACGCGAAGGTTTCTGACTGCCTCCCCTGATGTCAACCCTCTCTCGAACTCCGGCAATGTTCCAATATCTTCACTTGGCACTCCATTTTCCAGCGTCCACAGCTCCACACGGTATCTCCAAATGACAAAATGACAATATGTAAACTCAAATAGCAACAGTGAACTACAAATAAAAGATGACAGTCCATAAATAAACCCTTAACAACCGGAATACCAGCTTGCAAAACAAAAACGCTACGAACTTATGCACCGACCTAACAGTTCTCTTTCCACTTGCCGCGTACTCTGTCTGCGAGGTCTTTAAAGAGGCCGCAGGTTTAAATTGGAACAGTATTTCAACCAGAAAGAGCAATGCCACTGACCTGGCAGGTCGGTAAATCTCCGTGGGAAAGACCATCGCAGTCGTGCTGTTCAGTGGGTTTGTCGCCTGGCGAAACTAAGTAAAGCGGCCATGTTCCGCAGAGAGAGCCCCGCTGTTTCCTCTAGCGGAAGTGCGCTGTCCGGTGTCATCTTATACGCTCTGTGCGTCCACTCACACGTCGCTAGCAGGCTCCTAATGCCTCTTTTACAAAAGCGACTTGCTTGTCTCAACCACCTATTCGCGAAATAAATGTTTTTCATACAGACACTTTATTGCCAAAAACAAATACACCATGGCGTCATGAAATATACACCTAGCACCATTTATCGACATAGCCGCTATTGAAATTCTGAGATGTGTTGTAGGTTGCAATCAGTTTTTAGAAACCAGTCAGATGGAACTCGGTCCCTTGCGTAGCAAGGCATTGTCGCACAGCCTGCCCCATCTCAGCACTGATTTGGAAGTGTCATCCCAAGTGTGTAGCTTTCAATTCAGGAAGCAGGTGAAAGTCCGATGTGGCAATATCGGGGCTGTAGGCCGGCCAATCGAGTCTCTCCGCCGCTCCCGTTCGACATTTCACGAGTGTACCGTGAATATCAGGAATCCGGTAAAACATCAAATCTCCGACATCGCCGCGGCCGGAAAAAGATGCTTCAAGAACGGAACCAACAACGACTGAAGAGAATCGTTCAATGTGACCTAGGTGCAACCCTTCCGCAAATTGCAGAAGATTTCAATGCTGGGCAATCAACAAGCGTCAGCGTGCTAACCATTCAATGAAATATCATCGATATGGGCTTCCGGAGCCGAAGACCCACTCGTGTACCCTTGATGACGGCACGACACAAAGCTTTACGCCTCGCCTGGGCCTGTCAACACCGATATTGGATTGTTGATGACTGGAAACATGTTGCCTAGTCGGTCGAGCGGATGAATGTGAACGCGTATGGAGACAACCACATGAATCCATGGACCCTGGGCCTATCAACACCGACAATGGACTGCTCATAAATGGAAACATGTTGCCTGGTCGGACGAGTCTCGTTTCAAATTGTATCGAGCGGATGGGCGTGTACGGGTATGGAGATAACATCATGACTCCATGGACACTGCATGTCAGCAGGGGACTGTTCAAGCCGGTGGAAGCTCTATAATGGCGTGGGGCGTGTACAATTGGAGTGGTACAGGTCCCCTGATACGTCTAGATACGACTCTGACAGGTGTCCCGTACGTAAGCATCCTGTCTGATCTCCTGCATCCATTCATGATGTCCATTATGCATTCCGACGGACTTGGGCAATTCCAGCAGGAGAATGCGACGTCCCATACGTCCACAAGTGCTACAGAGTGGTCCAGCAACACTCTTCTGAGTTTAAACACTTCCTCTGGCCACCAAACTCTGCTGACATGAACATTATTGAGCATACCTGGGATGGCCTCGCAACGTGCTGTTTTGAAGAGATCTCCAACCCCTCGTAGTATTACGGATTTACGGACAGCTCTGCAGGATTCATGTTGCCATTTCCCTCCAGCACTACTTCAGACGTTAGTCGAGTCCATACCACGTCGTGTTGCCGCACTTTTGCGTGCTCGCGATGGCCCTACACGATATTAGGCAGGTGTACCAGTTTCTTTGGCTTTTCAGTGTATAAGACAAACCAAAATGCTTTTTTTTTTTACTTTATTCTTTGTGTTTTGTTTTATTTTCAAGTGCCAATAACGCTTAGACGCAGGGTGCCCCAAACTGTGTTCGCGGAACACTGGTGTTCCGTGGAAAGTGAATAAGTGGCCTGAGAAAATCTGTTATTGACATGGCGTTTTCTTTCTCTCGACATTTTGACGATACTTATTTCGAGAGGTGGTTCAGTAAGTAATGCAACACATTTTTCTTTTGAAAGCAGGTTGGTTTTATTCAGGATTCCAATACCATATTATTCTCCACTCTTTTGGCTACAAAAACATGTTTTTCAACACAATCTCCGTTCAATGCGACGGCCTTACGCCACCTTACTTGGATGGCCTGTACCCCGCATTGGTCGACGTCGGAGCCAACGTATTGCCGCATAAGTAACCTCGCCTTCATCACCGCTCTGTTTCCCGTGTACTGCGTCCTTCACTGTGCCACTCAGGTGGAAATCGGAAGGTGCGAGTTCCGTATTACTCCCGCGCGCAGACTTGTGTGCGGCCTTGCGTTGTCGCAGAGGAGAAGATCGTTTGCATTTTTTCTTGCAGTTGCTCCGGTTTCCTGAAGGTAAGAACAATACACTTCAGAGTTTATTGTTGCACCATGAGGGCGGACGTCAAACAGATTAATCCCTTCGGAGTTCCAGAAGTCCGTCGCCGTGACTTTACTAGCCGAGGGTGCGTCTTTGAACTTTTCTTCGGAGGTGAGGTGATGTGCCACCACTCCATGGATTACCGTTTCTGTTTCTGATTCGAAGTGATGAACCCATGTTTCATCGCCTGTGACGATGTTCGACAAAAAAAGTATCACTATCAGCCTCGTACCGCGTCAGTAGTTCCGCACAGATAGCCTTCGTTGTTCTTTATGGTCTTCTGTCAGACGACGAGAAATCCCGCGGATATACACCTTTGAGCACCCCAAAAGGTGGACGAGTGTTTCAGCACTACCAACAGAGGTGTCCAATTGAGCAGCAAGGTGAGGTGTTTGTGACCAGCCGAACACCTAGAATCAGAGTGTCCGCACGTTCCAACAGTGCAGAATTCACAACTGCCTGATGATCGGAAAGGTTTACGCTACCTTGTTGCGATGAGAGAAGACTCGCACAGCGACTCGCCGTGCTTTTGTTCACTGCCAGCTCTACGTACACATTCTTCAGGAGCCTATGAAATTCTGCGATGCTCTGGTTTTCCGCGAAATGAAACTCAATGACAGCTCTCTGCTTGGAACGCATCTCCATTACAGAAGCCATTTTGAAGGCTATGAAAATCCTGCATTTTTTTCAGTCGAATGTGGTCGAGAAAAAAGTGTTGCATTACTTACTGAACGCCCTACATACTTTGTTATGATTTAAAATTTTACTGACCTTCTGAACAAACACTGTGTTCAGCAAAGTACCAGGATTCTCGAAGTTTTCCGTCAGAGGAAAAATTTGAGACCTCCTAATCTAGAGCTATTTTCACCCTTCAATAGAGATGACGTTCAATTGTCATTAAAAAGGTATTCTGTATATTTTGTTCTTATTCATATATTTGCCTTCAGGTACTTGATCTCTCTTGTGGGGGAACACTCTTAAGAAAAACATCAATGTGTCACGAAAACAAAGTAAATAATGGCTAAATGGTTCAAATGGCTTTGAGCATTATGGGACTTTTACTTCTGAGGTCATCAGTCCCCTAGAACTCAGAACTACTTAAACCTAACTAACCTAAGGACATCACAGGATTCGAACGTGCGACCGTAGCGGTCACGCGGTTCCAGACTGTAGCGCCTAGAACCGCTCGGCCAACCCGGCCGGCTAGTAAATAATGAAATAGAATTCCAAAAGTATGAAATCCATTGTAATAAGGTGAGTGAGAATTGGTTACCTCCCTATGTCAGCAAACAACGCCATAATCCACCGTTTCTTAATTTTTGCAGCCTCCAACATACTCAGGATTTTAGAACTTTACACTCGGCTCAGTCACTGACGTCACCAACCCACTCGAAACGTGGGTGTCGGCCAGTTTACTCGCTGGCGTGCGAGGCGCACAAGTCATGAGTTGTCAGTTTCGACCAGAAAGTAGCTCGTATGAAGCAGGCTTAAAACATAAGATCCACCAGGCCGTATCTGACTAGTTAAGCGTGCTATCGCCTCTCGACAGTGCAACAATACAAGGTGGTAACGCTCATCTTACTGGTGCAATGAAGACGGTGGCTGAGCTGAAGGCGAATGGGACTCCCACGAACTTTCTCCCGAATACCAACGCGTCAAAGCATGTACTTGAGAAACATCGCAAAGGTCGCGACGGACAATGTGCCATTGCTTATCGCCGGTTCCAACGTGCCCAGCCGACAACACTCCTGAGCATAAAACGATGACACACAGCACGTGGAATGAAACCCGACGACAATGCCTCCATCAGTGATACAACGAGCAACCTCGTACATGCACGTCACACACCTTGAGTCTGGAACATAACGTAAGAATCCACACGGTCATGTTCATTTCCTACACTAAGTTCCAAGCAGAGCTATCTAAACAACAATTTCAGTGATCTGTTGGTATTACTAGACAATGCTGTTTTAGTATTATTGAACTAACCTACTTATAGTGTGGTACTTCACACGTCCATCTCTGGCACTTTATACGAGTTACTGGCCACATAGCCTCCCAAGGCTGGCTGTCGAGTCAGTCCACTGCCGTTTTATGCTTTATTTATAAGCCCCCCACCCCCCAGCACCTTGAACACTACACAACTAAAAATGGAACTAGATGAAACTAATACAACATTTTACATTTTACATCTACATCTACATGGATACTCTGGAAATCATATTTAGGTGCCAGGCAGAGAGTTCACCGAAACACCTTCACAATTCTCTATGCCGGCCGAAGTGGCCGAGCGGTTCTAGGAGCTTCAGTCCGGAACCGCGCGACTGCTACAGTCGCAGGTTCGATTCCCGCCTCGGGCATGGATGTATGTGATGTCCTTAGGTTAGGTTTAAGCAGTTCTAAGTTGTAGGGCACTGATGACCTCAGAGGTTAAGTCCCATAGTGCTCAGAGCCATTTGAACCATTTGAACAATTCTCTATTATTCCAATCTCGTATAGCGCACAGAAAGAATGGAACACCTATATCTTTCCGTACGAGCTCTGATTTCCCTTATTTTATCGTTGTGATCGTTCCTCCCTATGTAGGTCGGTGTCAACAAAATATTTTCCCATTCGGAGGAGAAATTTGGTGATTCGAATTTCGTGAGAAGATTCCGTCGCAACGAAAAATGCCTTTCTTTTAACGATTTCCAGCCCAAATCCTGTATCATTTCTGTGACACTCTCTCCCATATTTCGCTATAATACAAAACGTGCTGCCTTTCTTTGAACTTTTTTGATGAACTCCATCAGTCCTATCTGATAAGGATCCCACACCGCGCAGCAGTATTCTAAAAGAGGACGGAGAAGCGTAGTGTAGGCAGTCTCCTTAGTAGGTCTGTGGATGACCTCACACTTCTCGTTATTTAGGGTCAACTGCCACTTTTCGCCCCATTCCGATATTTCTTCTAAATCGTTTTGCAGTGTGTTTTGATGTTCTGATGACTTTATTAGTCGATAAACGATAGCGTCATCTGCAGACAACCGAAGACGGCTACTCAGATTGTCTCCTCAATCTTTTATACAGATAAGGAACCGCAAAGGGCCTATAACACTACCTTGGGGAAAGCCAGAAATCACTTGTGTTTTACTCGATGACTTTCCGTCAATTACTACGAACTGTGACCTCTCTGACAGGAAATCGCAAATCCAGTCACATAACTGAGACGATATTCCATAACCACGCAATTTCACTACAAGTAGCTTGTGTGGTACAGTGTCAAAAGCCTTCCGGAAATCCAGAAGTCCGGAATCGATCTGAAATCGCTTGTCAATAGCACTCAACACTTCATGTGAATAAAGAACTGGATGTGTTTCACAGCAACGACGTTTTCTAAACCCATGTTGACTGTTTGTCAATAGAGTACTGTGTTTAAAAGCAGTTGTTGCGCAATTAGCTTATACTATGTAATAATAATATCCAGACCCAGACACATGAAAGTGACCACCGCATATGCTCGACGTCAACATGCAATCACCACTCACTGACGGCTGGCGGCAGTGCTAGCAGTGGAGCGTTTCAGGAGGACGCGGGCCACAGGAACGTCGTTTTCATAACTCGGAAACGAAAGGATTTATCTGACGTCCAAAAGGGCATGATCATTCACTGCCGGGTCAAGGGTGGAAGAATTTCCTAAACGGCTAAGTTTGGAAAATGTTTGTGGGAGGCCGTGGTCAAAGTATACCGTGCATGGCAAAATGGCGCTTATCCAAGACTGGCAGCAAGGCAACTTTCGTGCACCACGGGTCATAGATGTTAGGGGTGAACGACGGCTGCAGAGATATGTACGGGGGAATGGGTGTGCAAATGCTGAGAAACTGACCGCCCAGATGAACCAATGGGCTACCAACAGCGTCCCGTCAACGATCGTTCAGCGACGTTGTTAGTGGGTGGGTCTGCGCAGCAGGCGGTGCACGCACACACGCTGGCTGCTGTTTATCGGCGACGAAGGCTGCAATTTGTACGTCAGTACCGCATCTGTAAGTCCACTGAGTGGCGATAGGTGGCCTTATCAGATGAATTATGTTTTATACTCCATCGGACAGATGGCCACTGGCGTTAACGCGGTGAAATGTCTGAAGACGAACGCGCTGCAACAATAATTGGAAAGCTCCAGGCCAGTGGTGTTTTCGTGGTATTGCCTTGGTGATCTCGTCATTCTGGGAGGCAAACTGTATCAATAGAAGTGTAGATCACCCCAACATGCAGTTTGGTTTTCCTCAGCAGAAGGCATCTACCAGTAGGACATTGCTACGTGTCACACAGCTCACAGTGTACGTTTGTTTACCGTACTCTCCTAGCCACCAAACTCCCCGGATTTAAATATATTCGAGAATCTGCGGGACGAACTCGATCGGGCTGTTCGCACCACGGATCCTCAACCAGGAAATCTAACGCAGCTGGCCACAACACTTGGGTCGGCATGGGTCTATATCCCTGTAGGTACCATCCAGAGCTTCACTGGCTCTCTTTTTGCACGTTCGCAACGGACCGCGGTGCCAAATTTGGTTATTAAGGCTTTTGACAGGTGGTCACATAAATGTGAGTGGACGGTGTCTGTGATATATTGACAAGTCTCACTCGTTAATACGTGTGGGTCAGTGAAGATGCGGTTACCTCCAAGACTCCATACAGAGATATGCTCCATGTCCGACTTTCGATAAATAGGGAACCTCCCTTCACTTCAACCTTGTCACCAGAGGGTATGGTAAACTAATCCTGGTGCTCTTCGTTCCACGCGCGTACACTGCGAGCCGTGTGGCACGTTGCACTGTCCGGCTGGTAGATGCCATATTGCCGACGAAAAACACGCTGTATTTGGGAGTGGTCGGGGTCCCTGAAGATAGATGCATACTGGTGTTGATCCATTGTGCCTTCCAGAATGACGAGATCATCCACGGAATACTACGAAAACGTTCGCCAGGTCACACGCTCCCTTCTCTGGCCTGGACGCTTCCGACGGTTACTGCAGGGCGTTTGCTTCCAAACGTTTCACTTCCGTATACGCTAAGGCCCTCTATCCGATGGAGCATAAAATGTAATTCATCTGAAAAGGCCACCTGTCGCCACACAATGGATGCCCAGTCGCGGTAGTGGCGTGCAATTTCGTCGCCGATATATACGACAGTCAGCATGGTGCGTGAACTAAGACCTAGCTGCGGATGCCGGTAAACAGCAACATTCGCTGAACTCCCCTTGGTTCATCTGGGTGGACATTTAATTAACAGTTGCACGTGTTTTCACACGTGCACGTTTCCGCAGCTGTCGTTTACCCTTGTCATCTATGACCCCTGATGCACCACTCAGCGCCGGTTTTGGATAGCGCCAAACACGACATACTTTAACCACAGCGACACGCGAACAGTTTACAAACATAGCCGTTTCGGAAGTGCTTCCACCCCTGGCCAGAAAGACAATGATGAAGTCCTTTTGAACTTCACATGAATCGCTCAGTTTCCAAATCACGACAACGACTGTACTGTTTTCCGCGTCACCGGGACACGCTTTACCCTCGATTGCTAGTGCTGCCACCTGCGAGTGGTTATTGCACTTTGAACAAATGAGTTGGTCGCATTAATGTGACAAGATCGTTTATATACAGATACTAACTAAAATTTGGTTATTTGTTATCCTTCCAGGTATCGCAGTTTTAATGGCCAGAAGTCTATATTGCAGAAGGGGTGAACGAGAATATGGAAACAGCAGAAACACTGCCGGCCGGAGTGGCCGAGCGGTTCTAGGTGCTTCAGTCCGGAATCGCGCAACCGCTACGGTCGCAGGTTTGAATCCTGCCTCGGGCATGGATGTGTGTGATGTCCTTAGGTTAGTTAGGTTTAAGTAGTTCTAAGTTCTAGGGGACTGATGACCTCAGATGTTAAGTCCCATAGTGCTCCTAGCCATTTTTGAACCAGAAACACTACATATTACTATGCCTAATACGGTATACGAAACCCATTGACGTTCAAACGAGATTCCAGTCGTCTCGCAATGGATAAATACAGGACCTGTACGCTGCGCGGAGTGGCCGCGCGGTTAGAGACCCCATGTCACAGACTGCGCGGCCCCTTCCGCCGGAGGTTCGAGTCCTTCCTCGGGCATGGGTGTGTGTGTTGTTCTTTGCATAGGTTAGTTTAAGTTAGTTTAAATAGTGTGTAAGTCTAGGGACCGATGAACTCTGAAGTTTGGCCCCTTAAGAACTCACACAACACACACACACACAGGAACTGTACGGTTTTCAAGGTAATCTCATGCTACTCTTTCTACAAAATACTGGCAATTTCAGTTTACGACGATGGAGCTGGATACCAGTCACGTACACCTCTCTCCAAAGTAGGACACAAAAGCACAATACCACAGTGATCTGGTGATTTTGGTGGCCAGTGGAGATGCGACAATTCATCCATGTGTTCACGAAACTAGTCCTGGACGATGCGAGCTGTGTGAATACGGGCCCTGTCGTCTTGGAACTTAGCATCACCATTAGGGAACAAACACTGTAGCAATGGATGGATCAAATCAGTCAAAATAGTGACAAAATCATTAAAAATATTCGACCATGCTCATTAACCGTGGGGCTCGTGACCACGACATGGCTGTCCAAATAAACGTCGAACCTCCGCCATGTATCACTCTTCGGACATGAACTAGGTCTGAAGTAGCAAACAGTATGAAATATCACTCGTCCGACAAGACGACTTTGTTCCATTGCTCCATTACTTCCACTGTCCACATTTTTTTGTCTTCAGCGCCGTGTTTTCCTGTTACGGGCATTTGCATCACTCATGAGTAGTTTTGGAATTCCAGCTCGCCCTGCAATTCTGTACTTACTTCGTGCTTTGTCGGTGCTGATAGGGTTCGCGAATGCGACATTCAGTTCTGTCGTGGCTTTTGCAGCTGTCGTCCCCTTATTTTTCGTCACAATGCTCTTCAATGGTCGTCTGACACGATCGCTCAACACACATTTTGAACCGAGTTGTTACTTAGCGGATGATGTTATTTCGCTTTACTTACATGCAGTATAAACCTTCGATACATTGCCTCCTGAAGCATCAAACATTTCGGCTAGTCTGGTTGAGAAAGCAGCCACCACAAGACCACCAGCAATTTGCCCACGTTCGAATTCACTTAGCTGTGGCGTTATGCACTCACAACTACACAGGACGCTGTTCTGACCGCGACTGACCCTTGCAATATGTTGAGGACATTGCACAGCTGCCGTTCGTAGTGAAACACAACAGCGCAACCTGCAGGCTTGTCTAGAATCTTCATTTATGTTCCAGCACGCATTTATCGCGGTGTTTCCATATTTGTGTTTTATATAGGGTGGTCCATTGATAGTGACCGGGACAAATATCTCACGAAATAAGGGTCAAACGAAAAAACTACAAAGAACGAAACCCGTCTAGCTTGAAGGGGGAAACCAGATGGCGCTATGGTTGGCCAGGCTAGATGGCGCTGCCATAGGTCAAACGGATATCAGTTGCGTTTTTTCAAATAGGAACCCCCATTTTTATTACATATTCGTGTAGTACGTAAAGAAATATGAATGTTTTGGTTGGACCACTTTTTTCGCTTTGTGATAGATGGCGCTGTAATAGTCACAAACGTATAACTACGTGGTATCACGTAACATTCCACCTGTGTGGACGGTATTTCGTTCGTGATACATTACCCGTGTTAAAATGGACCGTTTACCAATTGCGGAAAAGGTCGATGTCGTGTTGATGTATGGATATTGTGATCAAAATGCACAACGGGCGAGTGCTATGAATGCTGCTCGGTATCCTGGACGACATCATCCAAGTGTCAGGACCGTTTGCCGGGTAGTTACGTTATTTAAGGAAACAGGAACTGTTCAGCCACGTGTGAAACGTCAACCACGACCTGCAACAAATGATGATGCCCAAGTAGGTGTTTTAGCTCCTGTCGCAGCTAATCCGCACATCAGTAGCAGACAAATTGCGCGAGAATCGGGAATCTCCAAAGCGTCGGTGTTTAGAATGCTACATCAACTTCGATTGCACCCGTACCATATTTCTATGCACCAGGAATTGCATGGCGACGACTTTGAACGTCGTGTACAGTTGTGCCACTGGGCACAAGAAAAATTACGGGACGATGATAGATTTTTTGCACGCGTTCTATTTAGCGACGAACCGTTATTCACCAACAGGGGTAACGTAAATCGGCATAATATGCACTATTGGGCAACGGAAAATCCACGATGGCTGCGACAAGAGGAACATCAGCGACCTTGGCGGCATTATGGGAGGAAGGATAATTGGCCCCCACTTTATCGATGGCAATCTAAATGGTGCAATGTATGCTGATTTCCTACGTAATGTTCTATCGATGTTACTACAAGATGTTTCACTGCATGACAGAATGGCGATGTACTCGTACTTCCCACATGATGGATGTCCGGCACATAGCTAGCGTGCGGTTGAAGCGGTACTGAATAGCATATTTCAGACAGGTGGACTGGTTGTCGAATCACCATACCATGGCCCGCAAGTTCACCGGATCTGACGTCCCGGGATTTCTTTCTGTGGGGAAAGTTGCAGGATATTTGCTATCGTGATCCACCGACAACGCCTGACAACATGCGTCCGCGCATTGTCAATGCATGTGCGAACTTTACGGAAGGCGAACTACTCTCTGTTGAGAGGAATATCGTTACACGTATTGCCAAATACATTGAGGTTGACAGACATCATTTTGAGCATTTATTGCATTAATGTGGTATTTACAGGTAATCACGCTGTAACAGCATGCTTTCTCAGAAATGATAAGTTCACAAAGGTACATGTATCACATTGGAACAACCGAAATAAAATGTTCAAACGTACCTACGTTCTGTATTTTAATTTAAAAAACCTACCTGTTACCAACTGGTCGTCTAAAATTGTGAGCAATATGTTTGTTACTATTACAGCGCCATCTATCACAAAGCGAAAAAAGTGGTCCCAGTAAAACACTCATATTTCTTTACGTACTGCACGAATATGTTATAAAAATGGGGGTTCCTATTTTTAAAAATGCAGTTGATATCCGTTTGACCTATGGCAGCGCCATCTAGCTGGCCAACCATAGCGCTATCTGGTTTCCCCCTTCAAGCTAGACAAGTTTCGTTCTTTGAAATTTTCTCGTTTGACTTTTATTTCGTGAGATATTTGGCCCGGTCACGATCAATGGACCATCCTGTATAGTGTCATAACGCCAGGGTATGCCGCGAGGGGCACGGTTTAAGTTAGTGGCTGGTGGCCTGTGCGCATTCTATACACACGAGATGCAAACACCAGTCGCCTCGTTGTGACCGTGGTAAGTGACCAGTGTTGGTAGTTCAGGCTGTGGCGTCGTCGCCAGCTGACAAGCCTTCAAGCTGTTCCGACTTCTGGCGTGGGTACAGTAGCAGTACTTGCGTCTTGCTGACTCTGGTCGCACTGCTGACGGGCAAACTGCATTGTCAGCAGCCGCTGACTTATGTAAACAGCCCCGCAATCGTTCCGAGTTCTTGCGACAATGAATACCGACGACTTTGTGCCAACCAGTACAGTATCGAACTAGCACAGTCTTTTCAATGATGCTAAAAATTAAAAAAAAAAATCAGAATATTATCTGCGCTCTGATGAGCAGGCTGGCTCTAAAATCCTAGCAATTCCTCGGGGTGCATGGTGAAATTCAAGGTCGAAAAGTCCCACATTACAGCGACAGAGGAGAACAACTGTTCCACGGTCTCCATGTCCGCGCGTTCAGTCTCTGCTGTGCAACGGAATAATATTCTCAGAAAATGCCGCAATAGTTCAAAGCATTTTGCTCTACACAAACGAGCTGTCAGAGTGATCAATGGAATTCCTGGTTCGTTTCAATATGCTTTGGATAAGTTACGCTCTCTTCTCCATATATCTCGAGTGCGATAGTCAGTTGCGCAATTTTTTTTCAGACCTATATGACATTCGCTGTAACCATAAAAGTCACAAAGACATTTTTCCAAACACTTTATGACCTTTAAAAAGAGTGGAAGAAGGCTTATGCACTTTGCAGTGGTTCCTACTCTACCTTATAAAACGAGACGTTGATTATTTACACAAATTCAAAAAGATAACAAAAACATTCCACGTTTGTCACGTTTTCTCCTAATTATGAGTATTTTTAAAAGAAAAAAATTATTTTTTTAATTACAAGCGTAAAATAACCATGAAGTACTTTTACGTTACCTCACGTTCCAGGTGGTTAGGTTTCGGCACGTAAGAGAAGCACCAGTGGCTACACAGTGTTGCATAAAATATATTATTTTCTTGTTAAAGACTCACTTTGCTGTTTGACAATGAACTGGTTATCTTTCCGTTATTGGTCGTAGCTGTTCAGATGCGTAGCCCACTCCACTGTTGCGACCGTTGGAACAGACTACACCACTCTCCACGTAAACTAGCGCCACTGAACCACGCGATACGTGTTGTTGATTCCACACTCGATTTGGGATGCGTGTCGTTCAAATGACTGCGATAAAGCACAAGAATATTTTTGCTAGAATATATTATATTTTCACTTCTAAGTTTCTTGTCAGATCTGCAAATGAGTTACATCACCAGTTTCGTCTCATTCAGATATGCTATTCTGAAGGAAAAAATTGAACAGCCCATTAAACCCCTTCGTAGTTAAAATTTTACACATATCTAGGAAATAAAAGATAAAGAACGATCTCCCGTTATGATCAATAATACACTTCCACTACCACACTTTTTTTTTAGTTAACCGAGTCTGAAAATCGGGAAGGTGGAAAAACATGTGTCCCAGGATGTTTTCAGTTGAACCTAAGAAAGTAAAATTTAAATTTTTTTATAGTAGACTCTTTATCTGAATGGCAAATATGGAAAAAGTATACAAATCACTACCAAAACAAATTTATTCTCATAACAAAAAAACACGAAATATCACTGACAGATTTTCAACAAAAAACCTTCGATATGGCTCTGACATGTCACCTATCAATGTTTTCTACACTCTACGAAGTGTGCAGGGGCATATAGCTCCCACTAACCGCAAATTATGAACAAACTTGCAGAATCAGTGAGGAGGGTAGTGATGTTTTAACAGTGTTTATGATGTACAAGAAAACATAGCTAGTTACTTCAGACATTCTTGTAGCGGAGAAGTTGATCTGTCGAGTGAGATATCGAAGCACGACTCACGACCCGTTATCACAGCTTTACTTCCGCCAGTGCCGTATCTCCTACCTTCTAATGTATGTAGTTCATCTGTGAAGTCGAAAAGGTAGGACATGAGGTATCGGCGAAGTAAAGCTCTCTGCTTGGGTTGCTTTGTCGATAGAGCACTCGCCCGCGCAAGTTAAGGATCCCAAGTTCGAGTCACGCTCCGGTAAACAGCTTTGATCGGCCATATTGTTTCACTGATCCCCGGCATCCCGTTCACGAGGCAAGTGACTATAGTTCTAGGACACAAAAAAACACAAACTTCGTCTAATTTTTGTATTTTGTATACAACTTTTCCGGTTATTTATTAAATGGACTATGCATTTGCATGATTTGACTGATTCTAATAGTGATTAGTTGGCAATGTAGTCATAGTATACAACTTTTCTGCATTTTGTGAAGTTCGGACTAAACATTCTTTGCTGGTACCATTTTCTTGTACGATTAAAATCAGTGTAGATAGTTCTTGCAGATGACAGAGCTTGGTGGGGCATTCAATATTATATGTCACAGGACGGGGTTTATTTTGAATTTGTCTTCGTGGCCTAATACCCTCAGACTTCACGAAGAATATAATAATTCTAATTCAAATCCCAAAAAAAGCAAGTGGTGACAGGTGTGAAAATTACCGAACTATCAGCTTAATAAATCACGCTTGCAGAATACTAACACGAATTGTTTACAGACGAATGAAAAAACTGGTAGAAACCAACTTCGGAGAAGATCAGTTTGGATTCCGTAGAAATGTTGCAACACGCGAGGCAATACTGATCCTACGAATTATCTTAGAAGATAGGTTAAGAAAAGGTAAACCTACTTTCTACCATTTGCATACTTAGAGAAAGCTTTTAACAACGTTGACTGGAATACACTCGTTCATATTCTGAAGGGAGCGTAAGGCTGCTTACAATGTGTACAGAAATAAGATGGCAGTTATAAGAGTCGAGGCTCACGAAAGGGTATCAGTGAATAAGAATTGAGACAGGGTTGTAGCCTATCGCCGATGTTATTCAATCTTTATATTGAGCAAGCAGTAAAGGAAACAAAAGAAAAATTTGGAGTAGAAATTAAAATCCATGGAGAAGAATTAAAAACTTTGAGGTTTCTAATTCTGTCTGAGACAGTAAAGGACCTGAAAGAGTAGTTGAACGAGGTGGATAGTGCCTTGAAAAAAATAAGATGAACATCAACAGAAGCAAAACGAGGATAATGGAATGTAGTCGAATTAAATCAGGTGACGCTGAGGTAATTAGATTAGGAAATGAGACACTTCACGTAGTAGATGAGTCTTGCTACCTGGGAAGGAAAATAACTGATGATGGTCGAATTAGAGAGGATATAAAATGTAGACTGGCAATGGCAAGGAAAGCGTTTCTGAAGAAGAGAAATTTGTTAACGTCGAGTATTTAAGTGTCAGGAAGTTCTTTCTAAAAGTATTTGTATGGAGTGTAGCCATGTATGGAAGTAAAATATGGTCGATAAACAGTTTAGACATAGGCCTATAATTGTCAGAATTGGATTTATATACCACCTGAAGTACACACACATATATTTGACACCTCAAAACAAACACCGCCAAATGCTTAAAGCAATTATTCTGTAATAATATTGTTATGATGTATATTCTTTGCACTTTGCGATTATGTCTTCACTTCTGCTATACGAACCTTGCACCCAGCTGATTCCAGACGCCATATTTGTTTACAAATGTGGCAGTATGCATGTGATGTGTTACGATAGCAAAAGGAACCTGTGATTACTGAAGGTACTGTAGTTTACTTATTTAATGTTTACCATTAGATATCAGTTTAATTTTTCGTCAAAAGTAATCCTAAACCATATTCTGAAATAGTGTCTCGTTTCTCCACTAGGCAGTGCCACAAGTTCCTCCAAAAAATCGTAACACAACACACACACAAACATAATACTTCCTAATGTAAATCCACCCGATGATGGAGGTTTAAACCTTCGAAACGCGTCGTGGAAATAAAAATAAAACGGTGACTGGTAACAGTGAACTTGTTGTTTCATTTAATATATGTATCATTTCGAAAGTCACCGTCGTACGGTAGCGCAATCTAGTGAAAGTTATTTGAGTCAGATACAATTGTACGAGTGGCCAGATAAGTTCATACTGGCTGTAAGTGTTGAAGTTTCAAACCACCCTGGGCACTCTGTCTATGCATTCAACGGAGAACAACATAGCTAGAAGCTTTCGAAATGTCGAAGGTTAGACGGCGATATCACGTAACTAATGAGGAGGCACTGAATAGAAAGGGGAGAAGAGGAATTTGTGGCAAAACTTGACTAGAAGAAGGGACACGTTCTGAGACATCAACGGATCACCAGTTTCGTATTGGAGGGAAGCGTGGAGGGTAAAAATCGTAGAGGGAGACCAACAGATGAATACACTAAGCAGATTCAGAAGGATGTAGGTTGTAGTAGCTACTCGGAGATGAAGATGCTTGCACGGGATAGAATAGCATGTAGAGCCGCATCAAACCAGTCTCTGGACTGAAGACAACTACAACTTCGTGTTTGTTTCCATAACGCTTAAAGGTCTCTTCATGGGATTCAGTGAACATAAAAGAGGAAGAACGTATGCGTGCATTTCATTTAGTTCACACACTTTCCGATGTTCTCTGTGATCAATAATTTTGTGGCAGTGCTTCCCGCGAGCTAATAGGCGGATAGCCGCTTCGTTACAGAAAAATAACAGGGCTGGACTGAGGGTGGCATAGTTTGGTGGAAGCGTTGTGCGACAGCGGACACGCAATACACGCAGCCCGCCCCACGCGGAAGGGCTTCCAGCAACAACGGGCCGGAAGCGACAGAGCTGGTGGAACACCTGGAATGCGAGCGCGACATCTCGACTGCCGCTGCCGCTGTCCGCCACAATCGATTCGCCGCAGCTAACTGGCGAGATCAGCCACCGGCGGCGGCTCACGTAACGTCCGGCGTTAAGGCAACCGGAAACTGTAACCTTCCCGAATGGCCAATTGCTGAATCCTGATCTGTTTGTCGCCGATTTCCTCGCCTTTAAGATCTTTTTACACGAGCTACTTTTGGTCTCGATCGACAACTCGTTGCGACTGAGCCTGCTGCAACACGCCTCGAGTATTCTTTCTGCACTGACAAGGGAACCTCCCCATCGCCCCCCCCCCCTCAGATTTAGTTATAAGTTGGCACAGTGGATAGGCCTTGAAAAAATGAACACAGATTAATCGAGAAAACAGGAAGAAGTTGTGTGGAACTATGAAAAAATAAGCAAAATATACAAACTGAGTAGTCCATGTGCAAGATAGTCAACATCATGGACAGTATGCGCTTAGGAGCGCCGTGGTCCCATGATTAGCGTGAGCAGCTGCGGAGCGAGAGGTCTTTGTTTCAAGTCTTCCCTCGAGTGAAAAGTTTAATTTTTTATTTTCAGACAGTTATTATCTGTCCGTCCGTCCGTCCGATGCGAGGTAACTGCGCCGTAGTATGTATCCACAAGAAAACCTAAATCGGGCAAGATAGAAGAATCTTTTTACCCATTCGCTAAGTGTACAAGTTAGGTGGGTCGACGACATATTCCTGTCATGTGACGCACATGCCGTCGCCAGAGTCGTATAGAATATATCAGACGTGTTTTCCTGTGGAGGAATCGGTTGACCTATGACCTTGCGATCAAATGTTTACGGTTCCCATTGGAGAGGCACGTCCTTTCGTCTACTAATCGCACGGTATTGCGGTGCGGTCGCAAAACACAGACACTAAACTTATTACAGTGAACAGAGACGTCAATGAACGAACGGACAGATCATAACTTTGCGAAAATAAATAAAGTAAACTTTTCACTCGAGGGAAGACTTGAACCAAGGACCTCTCGTTGCGCAGCTGCTCATGCTAACCACGGGACCACGGCGCTCCTAAGCTCAAACTATCCTTGATGTTGCGTATCTTTCGTATGGACTACTCAGTTCGTATATTTTGCTTATTTTTTTCATAGTTCCACACAACTTCTTCCTGTTTTCTCGATTGATCTGTGTTCAGTTTTTCAAGGCCTATCCACTGTGCCAACTTATAACTAAATCTGAGGGGGTGCGATGGGGAGGTTCCCTTGTGAGACTCGCCCGTGTCTACATCTTTATGTGCATGCTCACTATGCAGTTCGCTCTTAAGTGCCTAGCTGATTGTTCATCGATCAACTTTTAAGCTGTTTCTCTGTCCGTTCATTCTCTAACGCGTGGCACAAACGAACACTTTAATCATTCCGTGCGAGCTGCGATTTCTCATATTTCGCCCTATGTAGGTGGATCTCAAAAAAATATTTTCGCACTCGGAGGAGAGTGTTGAGTTTGAAAGTTCGTGAAAAGATCTCACCACAATGAAAAACGGCTTTATTTTGATGACTGCCACCTTAATTCGCGTATCACATCCGGGACACTCTCTTCCCTATTTCGCGATACTACAAAACGAGCTACCCTTGTTTGAACTTTTTCGATGTCCTCGGTCAATGCTACCTGGTAAGGATCCCATACCGCACGGCAATATTCTAGCATGCGGAGGACGAGCGTAGTGTAGGCAGTCTCCTCACTAGACCTGTTGTATCTTCTGAATGTTCTGCCAATAATCCGTAGTCTTTGGTTTGTCTTCCCTACAACATTATCTACGTGATCGTCCTAGTTTTAAGTTTTTCGTAATTGTAATTCCTAGGTATTTAGTTGAATTGACAGCCTTCAGATTTGCGTGATGTATTGTGTAACCGAAATTTAACAGAGTCCTTTTACTACCCATGTGTATGACCTCACCATTTTCATTATTTATGGTCAATTGCAGCTTTTTCGCGCCATAAAAATATCTTGGAAAAGAATTTTGCAATTGGTTTTGATCTTCTGATGACTTTACTGGACGATAGATGACACCGTCATCTGCAAACAATGTTAGAGGGCTGCTTAGATTGTCTCCTAAATCGTTTATATAGATTAGGAACAGCAGAGGCTTATAATACTTCTTCGGGGAACGCAAGGTATCACCATCATTTTAGTCGATGACTTTCCGTCAGTTAGGAAGAACTGTGACCTGACAGGAAATTAAGAGTTTAGTCGCACAACTGGGATGATACTCCACAAGCAACCAATGTGCTTAGAAGCCGGTTTGAGGGACAGTATCAAAAGCCTTTTCGAAACCTATAGATATGGAATCAGTTTCAGATACCTTGCCAATAAAACTCGAAACGTCATGAGAATTAATAGCTAGTCGTGTTTCATAAGAAACCGAATACGTGCTGACTATGTGTCAAAAGATCATTTCCCATCTGATTAGTCCTGTTTCCTTGCTTGAGTATTGATGTGGCTCGTGCGACTTTCCAGTCTTTGGGTACGGATCTTTCGTCATGCGAGCGGTTGTATCTGATTGTTAATTAGGAAGCTATTATAACAGCGTACTCTGAAAGAATATAACTGGTATACAATCTGAACCGGAGGCCTTAGCTTTATTAAGTGATTTAAGCTGCTCTCTACACCGAGAATTCGGGAATATTTGCTTCATTTTCTTTGGTGAAGGAGTCCGGAAAAACGCATGTATTTAGAAACTCCGCTTTAGTAGCACTGTCATCGGTAACAATACAATCGTTATCGCGCAGTGAGGGTACTGATTGTCTTGCCGCTGATATACTTCACACACTACCAGAATCTCTTCGAATTTTCTGTCAGATTTCGAGACAGAATTTCTGATTCAGACCCTCCACTCGGTTCTGTGCCAGACGTCTGCAATCGGCCCAGTCGACGATGCTGCTTATGGTGAGCTCTGCCTTCATCTCCCACGCAAGTCGCATCTTCAGCAGTTCAGCTAGTCGCCCGAAACCAGAGACAGTCTCTTCCGATCCAAAGTGGTACAAATCATTAGTATGGACATGAGCCGCCACCTGCAGTTGCTCCACACTATGCTCTTCATGGCATCCGGGAGGACCCGTTCCACATCTTGGATGACTCTCCCAGTATGCATACTGGATTTCTTCCTCTCCTTGACAGCCATGTTCCTAAGGGGCTTCATTACGCACCTAACATTGGAGCTCCCAACTACCAATAATCACATCTCTGTGGTTGCCCGGATCCTAGCAGAGAGCTTCCTCTAAAACAGGGCAAGGTATTTTTTGTTCACATGAGACCGCCAAAATAGGGTATTTGACTGTTCTCTGAAAATTGTCTTAAATGATTAACTATGGCATTTTATGCTCCTAACATGCTTTTTCCTCTCGAATGGCAGTATTCTTATATGAAAATGGAAATGAAATTCAAATAATTTGAAAGCCCGCTAAAACGCTCAATTCGGATCATGTGATGCCTGTGACGTCACTGGCTAGCTCGCTACTCCTACTGTCATAATGCTAATTCATAGTAATGTTTTGTTTCCGAATTTACTCTTCGGGAAATGGATTACAAAATTTTGTGTAGTATCATACTGTACAAATACGTGTATAAAGACTCCTGAAAAGTTGTATTTGAGTGTTCCAGGGTATGATAAGATGCATAAAATGTGGTTGCACTGTACCGGGAAACTGCCACCACGTCGACGAACAAGTTCACTAACTTAATTAAAAATAGGTTGCACTGTGAAGTTAACATTAACTTACCTACGAGATACGCTCGCCCACTGTTAAACGAGTGATAGAGTCATTCAACGAACTTAAACTCTTAGTGAAAATTGTCGTTTTACCCAATTACACCTTGGTTATTCGGCATCTCAGGTGTTAATGTGGTAGAGTCGAATTTTATAATACGGTGTCCACAGATCGCTGGTTCGAATCTAACCCGACAGAAAATGTTAATTTATTTGTAAAAGGACTCGACAGTCCTCTCATATGAACGATATTTTTTAGCTAATGTCTCCACGCACTTTTTGCTTTATTACAAACAATATTTTTATCTTCTTACTGTCGAGCTAGGACCCTTATTGTTTAAACATTTGCAGTTTCATCATCTTACATAAAGATGAAGTAAATGTGCTAATTCACAAACATCTCAGCCCTTACGTCTGTGTCACATGTACGTTGTACACGCTTTACATCTTTCCGTATAACCTCATCGTCCGACACCTCGTTGTACTGTAGGGATATGGTAATATATTCGCTACTAGCAATGCTTTCGAAAAAAGTGAACTGTTTGTTCGCAAAGTACATGGATGTATGTTCTGTTGTCCATTTCTCAGCTCAAGACTAATGTGTTGGCATATATAATACATCCCATAATCGAAACAACTGCCACAATCAGTTCCTTGTAACGCTATTTTCGTATTTCATGTAAAACTTTTAAAAATACATGACTCTACCAGTATTCGGACACATTACCTATTTAGCTGCACTCATGGGTTATCGGTTGCGCCACCGATCGCCTACTAGGGACAGATAAATGCTAAGCGAGTTCTACACAAGAAATCTGAACTAAGTGTTGTCACGAATGATTTTATTGTACATTGGGTCGTAGCTCATGACAGAAGGTCGACACTCTAGTTATAATATACGGGTCCATTTGCATTGTTCTAGAATTTCTTATCTTTGAGCGAGCTTAATGATGTTGCAGGGAGCAGGGAAACGAATGTCCGTCTTTGCACATATCTCCGCTCTAAATGGATGAAGCATAAACGCATCAACTTTCGCAAGGCTTCCACTATCAGCACTCATAAAATTCCTTTCTATTTTACTTAAAAGTTGTAATTGCCTTTTTCATCACTAAATAGCTAAACTGCTGGTAGAAAAGGTACGTAAAAACTTCGTAAGTTAAGCTAAGGCTTCTATATCACACGTATAGCTTCGTCTTACTCCTAGCCAGTGACGTCACCAGAGCGTCAGCCATTAACAGAGCGTTTTCGATCACGTGACTAGATATTGATATTTAATGATTTTTATGCTCTAATTACATAAAAATAACAATTTTTTATGAGAATATTGAGCGTAAATGCTATTTAAATGCTATAATCAATCAAAATAACAACAATTCAAACTATGTTTTTAACACACGAAAATATCCTATTGCGAGTGCTGTATGCTGTCCAGTTTGGCACATGAACGGTAAAATTAATAATTTGAGAGACCCGATTTCAAAATGAAAATCGAAGTACTGCCTGTTAAGTAATTAAGTATTGCCTATTAAGTTACGGCATAATGTACAGGTTAACCGGAATGTGTGTGTAATAAAAACAGCGCAGGTGAATTCGACTCTACTGTCGACCGGAGGATAATCGAAATTGTTTGTTACCGCGTAAATGTTCAGACTGGAGCGAGTGTGCACGTCACCGGTGCATGTTTCAGGTGGGGGGGGGGGGGGCAGTTTTATTTAGGTATCGAATGTGACCAATTATATCTCGAAACCGGTCATACGTGAAACAAACCAACAAATGCAGCCTGACGACTGGAGATCGCTTACTGTAAAAGTGCTATCTCTGGGGAAGTTGTTTGACTGAGTAGTACTACAACACTCGATTTAAAGGGAAAAGTGCGCCTGACTTCCGTAGCCGTCGCGGGTGGCTGCCCTGTGCAGCATCGTGCTCTCCTGGACGCAAACACCGTGACCGGCTCAGGGGCCAACGGACGATATTCGAGCACGCTGCCTCCACGCCGTGAGGTTGGCGACACTGCACCGTTGCCGCACAGCCTCGCGTGCGCTCCAGCTAGCGAGGATAAACTTTTTGTGTACCTCCTTAGTGTTCCACCGCGCACTGTCTGGCAGTTGCGTCTCTTGAATAAATTTTCAAGGTAGACGAGTGCTGCTGTTGTGTCAGACCCACAAATACTTCGGTTATTTTATCTTGAGTCGAGGGACATGAAAGGGAAGCAGTGGTTGGGAAGGGAGTGAGACAGGGTTGTAGCCTCTCTCCGATGCTATTCAATCTTTATATTGAGCAAGCAGTAAAGGAAGCAAAAGAAAATTTCGGAGTGGGTATTAAAGTCCATGGAGAAGAAATAAAAACGTTGAGGTTCGCCGATGACATTGTAATTCTGTCAGAGACAGCAAAGGACTTGGAAGAGCAGTTGAACGGAATGGACAGTGTCTTGAAAGAAGGGTATAAGATGAACATCAACAAAAGCAAAACGAGGATAATGGAATGTAGTCGAATTAAGTCGGGTGATGCTGAGGGAATTAGATTAGGAAATGAGACACTTAAAGTAGTAAAGGAGTTTTGCTATTTGGGGAGCAAAATAACTGATGATGGTCGAAGTAGAGAGGATATAAAATGTAGACTGGCAATGGCAAGGAAAGCGTTTCTGAAGAAGAGAAATTTGTTAACATCGAGTATTGATTTCAGTGTCAGGAAGTCGTTTCTGAAAGTTTTTGTATGGAGTGTAGCTACGTATGGAAGTGAAACTTGGACGATAAATAGTTTAGACAAGAAGAGAATAGAAGCTTTCGAAATGTGGTGCTACAGAAGAATGCTGAAGATTAGATGGGTAGATCACATAACTATTGATGAGGTATTGAATAGAATTGGGAAGAAGCTTGCACAGGATAGAGTAGCATGGAGAGCTGCATCAAACCAGCCTCAGGACTGAAGACCATAACAGCAACAACAACGCCATCTGTCTTCTGGTTATCGTGTAGTCATTTGCCGTCGACCTGCACCTAGCATTATTATATGTGTAAGTATTCCTTTCTTTTCCCTTAATACTGTTCTACCACCAGTACACGAAAGATCTGTTAATGTTTTTACCGCTTATGCTAGCACAAATGATATAATCAGACAGATATGCTGACTTTGGTATAGATTTTCAAGAGGAACTGGACACGAATACAACCTTAGACGAGTACCTTTTCGCCTACTGAACCAAACTGTATTCCGTAAGACGTTTGTAATATTTCTGGATTAGATCTCGGAGATGTCATTAGCTTATCGATAAGTGACGATTACTTAAGTTTCTCTCGGGCATCCACGAAGCTTGTTAAGTTAAACAGAATTACATATGGTAGTTTCTCGCCTTGTTGGTATCTCAAGTCCACATAGACGAGTAACAGAAGCAAACCCCTTTCTCCAATCGGTGCGAATGCTGGAAGAGAGAGAAATTTTAATCCCCAGAATTTGGTTTTCAGTCCTTGTGGTTTCTAAACTGTGCTCCAACACCTTTGTTAAAATTCACACTTCTCCGCATAAAAAAAAGTACAGGGAGTGAGATGCTGTTGAAGCACTATGCACACACAAGCGCGCGCGCGTCAGTTTTTTGTGTTAAGCAGTTACTCTCAGATACAACACACACAGCAAAGGAACTCATTGCAGATGCCTAGAAATAATGCGGTACGAGTTCCAATGAACCACAAGAAGAGAAGAATGAACATCTTAGTAGCTGCAGGCACTCATACCTAAAATCTAGCAAAACGTAACCAATGTACTTAACAAAAACGTGCAACGTTAATGAGAGATATGATTCCATTCCCTGACACGTGTGAAAATTACCGCTCTTCCAGTTTAATAAGTCATGGTTGCAAATTCTAACACGAATTCTTTACAGTTAATGGAAGAACTTGTAGAAGCCGACCTCGGGGAATACCAGTTGTGGATTCCGAAGAAATGTAGGAACGTGTGAGGCAATACTGGCCCTTTGACTTATCTTAGAAGATAGGTTAAGGAAAGGCAAACCTATGCTTATAGGACTTGTAGACCTAGAGAACGATTTTAACAACGTTAACTAGAATACTCTTTTCGATGTTCTGAAGGTAGCAGGGGCAAAATACAGGGAGCGAAGGCTATTCACAATCTGTATAGAAATCAGACGTCAGTTAATAAAGAGTCGAGGGACACGAAAGGAAACAGTGTTTGAGAAGGGAGTGAGACAGGGTTGTAGCCTATCCCAGGTGTTATTCAATCTGTACATTGAGCAAGCAGTAAAGGAAACCAAAGAAAAATTTGGAGTTGGAATGTCAGAGACAGCAAAGGACTTTGAAGAGCAACTGAAGGGAATGGACAGTGTCATGAAAGGTGGATATAAGATGAACATCAACAAAAGCAAAACAAGGATAATGGAACATAGTGGAATTAAATAAAGTGATGATGAGGGAATTACATCAGGAAACGAGACTCAAAGCGGTAGATGAGTTTTGCTATTTGCGTAGCAAAATAACTGATAATGGTCAAATTAGAAGCTAGAAAACATAGACTGACAATAACAAGAGAAACATTCCTGAAGAAGAGAAATTTGTTATCATAGAATATAGACTTAAGTGTTAGGAAGTATTTTCTGAAGTTATTTGTCTGGAGTGTAGCCATGTATGGAAGTGAAACATGGACGTTAAACAGTTTACACAAGAAGAGAATAGAAGCTTTTGAAACGTGGTGCTGCAGGAGAATGCCGAAGATTAGATGGGTAGATCACGTAACTAATTAGGAGATACTAAATAGAATTGGGGGGGACAAGAAATTTGCGGCACAAAGGAGGAATCGGTTGATAGGACACATTCTGAGACATCAAAAGATAACTAAGTACTGGAGGGAAGTGTGGTGGGTAAAAATCGTTAAGGGAGACGAAGAGATGAATACAGCAAGCAGATTCAGAAGGATGTTGCGGTAGTTATTCAGACATGAAGAGGTTCGCACAGGATAGAGTAGCATGGACAGGTGCATCAAACCACACTTCGGACCGAAGACCACAACAACAACACGATTCCATCGCTTGTAGTCTGTAAATAAGGGTGTCACCTCTCTCTCTCTCTCTCTCTCTCTGCCCCCCCCCCCCCCCTCCTGTGTATATGAAAACATACCGGGACAGTAATGACCAGAATCAAATTCATATATTTTCGATACTGTCTGTGTGAATCTAGCAAACTTAGTGGAAAGAAAGGGTATAAATCACAAAAAAACAAGCAAATCTAACAAAAGAAAGTATACTTAAAGAAAACAAGTTATGAAAAAAATCAAACTTAGAAATAGATGACCCGCTGCAGGAATGGCGCAAGCCTAACCAACAAATAAATGAAATAAATATCAACAGTGACGATTTTCACAGAGACGTGCAGAAAGACGTGAATTTTATTTCAATAATGATCAAAATGTATTTGACAATTACAGTTTTAGTAACCCTAGAAGTTTACAGCAAGGTCAGTCTGACCCTGGAGTTTTTTGTTTGTTACTGTGCATGCGACACCACACATACACAGTCTGCTGCCACCAACGTAAATTCAGCATTGAGTAAGACCTAACAGATGACGGAGGTTCGATGTTGTCCGCAGCTCGTGGTCGTGCGGTAGCGTTCTCGCTTCCCGCGCCCGGGTTCGATTCCCGGCGGGGTCAGGGATGTTCTCTGCCTCGTGATGACTGGATGTTGTGTTATGTCCTTATGTTAGTTAGGTTTAAGTAGTTCTAAGTTCTAGGGGACTGATGACCATAGATGTTAAGTCCCATAGTGCTCAGAGCCATTTGAACCATTTGATGTTCGATGTTGTTGAGAAATTGTTGTTTAATTAATCTGACAGAAATATTTTTTGAAGGGTCACACTGATCCTGGAGTACACATTGTGTAACTGTTCTATCGCTGAGTATCAAGGATATTAATGTGTAAATGGCGCGTAGAAGTGACATGTTACTAACGGAGGACGCTATGCGGCAACCATTATAAAAGGAACTCTATCGTGGAAGTGAGACTAGTGACATTCCTGATGAAAATGATGCTGAAGCTGATGCTCCTGCGGCACTTACGAAGGTTGAAACTTAAATAGTGGCAACACTGCAGTGCAGACACTGTGCAATGGAATCTACTATTGCCCCTGATAGCACACGTTGTTGACAAACCTACCTAACCTCCGAGCAAATGGACTCGCTCGTACTGCGTCACCGGCGTGCGCACAATCGAGGGAGACACAGTCCCTTGTGAGCGAGCAGTCTAACGTAACGGTGTCACTACGTCTTCGAAACAGGAACAACGGAGTTGGATCAAGATTGAATGTGCCAGAGATCGTACAGCACGACAGTGTCATCAAGGTCTTTAAGAGGCGTGTGGGAAATCGGCATTGCCGTACAGAACAGTGGCACGTTGGGTAAAAGCTTTCAACGAAAGTCGGCAAACTGTGGCAGACATGCATCAGGCAGGTCGTCCTAGCGTCTCTGAAGAAGAAGTGCATGCTGTCGCCGCGTTAGTGGACAGTGATCGATGCCATACGATTCGTGAGCTCGCCCACGAAACCGGATTAGTGCGTACGACTGTGCTTCACATCCTGAAGGGACGCCTGGGCAAGCGAAAAACTGCATAACGACGGGCTTCGCTTGACGACAGAAATGCAGAAATGGATGCGTTACGACGCTGTTCAGACGCACTTGGAGCGCTATGAGCGCGAAGGAGAGGCTTTCTTACGCCGTATCGTAAAATTGGATGAGACATGGGCCACATCGTACGAGCCAAAACTGAAACGGCAAACCAACGAATGGCGTCATTATGCGTCGCCGCGAAAGTCGAAAGTGCGTCAGAGCCCCAGTATGGTGAAAGTTATGGTGATTCTCGTGTAGAACTGAGATGGTGTTATCCTAATGAATTACGTTCCTCCACGGCAGACCGCCAATGCACAGTACTACTGTTCATTATTGGAGCATCACCTGCGACCAGCTTTGCGAAACAAGCGGCGATACTTTCTGCGCAACCCACCCATCACACTGCAAGCTGTGGCTGTTCTGTTCGGTCGATGGGACTGTGAAGTACTGTACCATCCACCATACTCCCTGGTTGGTAAGTTTGTGGGATTGAAGGGACCAGACTGCTACGGTCATCGGTCCCATACTCCCTGGACTTAAGTCCTTGTGACATTGATGATTCCAAAGATGAAGGAACCACTTAGTGGCATTCGTTTCAGAACTGTTCCAGAGATTCGACAGGCTGTAGACCGCTCCGTTCGCACCATGAACAGAACAGGCTCTGCTAACGGTATACTACGCCTTCTACATCGCTGGCAACGGGTTCTACACAACGCTGGTGACTACTTTGAAGGACAGTAACAGGTCCAAACATGTAACACTTTTGTATCGGTTGTGAATAAATAGTTGCCACTATTTAAGCTCCAACCCTCGTATGTACAAAGGTAAAAACCGATCACTCTGCAGAATCTTCAGACAGCGACTAGGAAAATACAGTTGTCCACTGTTGGAATACGGATCTCCCCAATAGAAGAAGCCGGCCAGCTGCTGATAACATTGCAATCAATATCCCAAGAATGTGGAAATAATGAATGAATGGATTTGTTAATACCTGGGAATGCCTCAAAATATTTGTGTAATATGTGCATTCCATTAAATGAATAGCATCTTCATCATCTAAAGAAACTGAAAAGAAAAAGCCTTTAGATCCGGATCACTTTCAAGTTACATCGCTGAAAACTGTCCACGCCAATTTTTATTTAGTTCCGAATTTTGGATGTATTGATACTAATATTGACCGAAAAAGTACACAGTTGGGGAAATAAAATACGTTTAGTACACGAGAGCCCAATTTCATTATGAAATATTCTGTGTTCAGTCAGTTTCTCCAGCAAATAACTGAGGGTCACTGTGACTCTGGTGTACTGTTTGTATGACAGTTTAAGAGGTCTACACTACTAGTGTCAATAACCAAAATGTGTTGCCAGAATAGATACGTTTTCACTGTCAAGTGTGCCATAACGGCGGCAGAACGAGTGCACGTTGTTTTTTAAACCTATGTAAAACAGCACTGCGCAAATCACTGACTTAAATGAACATTACTACCTACAGTTTACGAATTACCGACTTTACTCTCTCAATTTTACCTTTGGATCTCTCGATTTATCTTGGAACAAAATATGGTCCTGAATATTTTCAAAATACTCCGTTTTAAACAGTGTAAAACTTAAATGGTGAGTTCAAAACTAGAAATGACTAGAAAGCTCACTAACACAAAAAAACGAAAAAACACACACACAGCGCGCGCGCTCACGCATACACATAAAATTTCAATAGTAGCATTCAGTCACGCCAGCACGTGTTCTCAGCACGTGACCGGGCCAAATATCTCACGAAAAAACTACAAAGAACGAAACTCGTCTAACTTGAAGGGGGAAACCAGATGGCGCTATGGTTAGCCCGCTAGATGGCGCTGTCATAGGTCAGACGGATATCAACTGCGTTTTTTTTTTTGTTTTTTTTTTAAATATGAACCCCCATTTTTATTACATATTCGTGTAGTACGTAAAGAAATATGAATGATTTAGTTGGACCACTTTTTGCGCTTTGTGATAGGTGGCACTGTAATAGTCACAAACTTATAAGTACGTGGTATCACGTAACATTCCGCCAGTGCGGACGGTATTTGCTTCGTGATACATTACCCGTGTTAAAATGGACCGTTTATCAATTGCGGAAAAGGTCGATATCGTGTTGATGTATGGCTATTGTGATCAAAATGCCCAACGGGCGTGTGCTATGTATGCTGTTCGGTATCCTGGACGACATCATCCAAGTGTCCGGACCGTTCGCCGGATAGATACGTTATTTACGGAAACAGGAAGTGTTCAGCCACATGTGAAACGTCAACCACGACCTGCAACAAATAATGATGCCCAAGTAAGTGTTTTAGCTGCTGTCGTGGCTAATCCGCACATCAGTAGCAGACAAATTGTGGGAGAATCGGGAATCTCAAAAACGTCGGTGTTGAGAATGCTACATCAACATCGATTGCACCCGTACCATATTTCTGTGCACCAGGAATTGCATGGCGACGACTTTGAACGCCGTCTACATTTCTGCCACTGGGACAAAAGAAATTACGGGACGATGGCAGATTTTCTGCAGCGTTCTATTTAGCGACGAAGCGTCATTCACCAACAGCGGTAAAGTGAACCGGCATAATATGCGTTATTGGGCAACGGAAAATCCACGAAGGCTGCGCTACGTGGAACATCAGCGACCTTGGCGGGTTAATGTACGATTCGGCGTTATGGGAGGAAGGATAATTGGCCCCCATTTTATCGATGGCAATCTAAATGGTGCAATGTATGCTGATTTCCTACGTAATGTTCTACCGATGTTACTACAAGATGTTTCACTGCATGACAGAATGGCGATGTACTTCCAACATGATGGATGACCGGCACATAGTTCGCGTGCGGTTGAAGTGGTATTGAATAGCATATTTCATGACAGGTGGACTGGTCGTCGAAGCACCATACCATAGCCCGCACGTTCACCGGATCTGACGTCCCCGGATTTCTTTCTGTGGGGAAAGTTGCAGGATATTTGCTATCGTGATCCACCGTCAACGCCTGACAACATGCGTCCGCGCATTGTCAATCCATGTGCGAACATTACGGAAGGCGAACTACTCGCTGTTGAGAGGAATGTCGTTACACGTATTGCCAAATACATTGAGGTTGACAGACATCATTTTGAGCATTTATTACATTAATGTGGTAATCAGGTAATCACGCTGTAACAGCATGCGTTCTCGGAAATGATAAGTTCACAAAGGTACATGTCTCATATTGGAACAACCGAAATAAAATGTTCAAACGTACCTACGTTCTGTATTTTAATTTAAAAAACCTACCTGTTACCAACTGTTCGTCTAAAACTGTGAGCCATATGTTCGTGATTATTACAGCGCCATCTATCACAAAGCGAAAAAAGTGGTCCAACTAAAACATTCATATTTCTTTACGCACTACACGAATATGTAATTAAAAATGGGGGTTCTTATTTTCAAAAAACGCAGTTGATATCCGTTTGACCTATGGCAGCGCCATCTTGCAGGCCAACCATAGCGCCATCTGGTTCCCCCCTTCAAGCTAGACAAGTTTCGTTCTTTGTAGTTTTTTCGTTTGACGCTTATTTCGTGAGATATTTGGCCCGGTCACGATCAATGGACCACCCTGTATACTCGACATACAACGAACATAATCGTACTACTCACTGCCATGCAGACGTCACCTTAAACGAGTATACGGGAACATATTATTTCGTAACGGGGAGTTCGCTTGCAGGGCGTTGTTTTCACTGTCTGAATTATCACTCGATGCTTGGCAAAACGCAAAAAATAAAAATTATTGCAGAACAGCACACGAGTGTTTTTCTCTGTGACCTTTCCAAGTTCTTGTATGATTCAAAAGACGGTTTCATACTGAGACTAGGAGCGTTGTTGAGTCAGCGCCGGTGTGGACTGCAGGAGAAGTAATTAAAACACGAAGGCTGCGCTGCAAGGCTCCTGAGAACGAAGTGGTTCGTAAACAAAACGAACAACAAACCGCACTGGGCTGGTTCCGAGGCACCTATAGCGCCACAGCTGCTTTCAATCAGATGCGACGCGCCGCTCTAATTACTACTGTAAGCGATAATCATCTCTCTGGTGAGACAAGGGCACTACAGACAAGGTCAAAGTAATGATTATAAAAAATCCGCCTCGATTGCAAATAGAATCCGGATATTGACCTAGGTTTCGGCGCGGATAACCACGCCTTCTTCAGAACGCACTAAAGCTACAAACTGCCTAAAGAGGCATGGTCCAACATTAATACAGAACGCCCAAAAGGGCAAAAGACTCGCATAAAATGTAAAATAACCGGTACGTGTGTACCATGTCAATAGCTGTACTTAGCTCAAACGTCAGAAGCGTGCTTCCTCACCCCAGCCAACGTTCGGTGGGCCGCGGGCTCTCAGGTATACTGAGACCGTTCTGTATTAATGTTGGACCATGCCTCTTTAGGCAGTTTGTAGTTTTAGTGTGTTCCGAAGAAAGCGTGATTATCCGAGCCGAAACCTAGGTCAACATCCGGTTTCTATTTGCAAAAAAATGATTCAAGTGGCTCTGAGCACTATGCGACTTAACTTCTGAGGCCATCAGTCGCCTGTCCGCAGCTCGTGGTCGTGCGGTAGCGTTCTCGCTTCCCACGCCCGGGTTCGATTCCCGGCGGGGTCAGGGATTTTCTCTGCCTCGTGATGACTGGGTGTTGTGTGCTGTCCTTAGGTTAGTTAGGTTTAAGTAGTTCTAAGTTCTAGGGGACTGATGACCATAGATGTTAAGTCCCATAGTGCTCAGAGCCATTTTGAATCATCAGTCGCCTAGAACTTAGAACTAATTAAACCTAATCTAAGGACATCACACGCATCCATGCCCGAGGTAGGATTCGAACCTGCGACCGTAGCGGTCGCTCGGTTCCAGACTGTAGCGCCTAGAACCGCACGGCCACTCCGACCGGCTTCTATTTGCAATCGAGGCGGATTTTTTATAATCATTAAATTATCATTAAATCATTAAAATTATTCACGATTGCTGACGCGCTGCAATGTTACATGTACACTAACTCAAAGTACACTAACTCTTTTGAAAAATGCAACACCAAGGAGGATGCGAGTGACTAAAATGGACGTATGCCATAACAACGCAGTGAAAAAAGGGCCCACACACTTGAGTGTCAGATGGTAACAATCGGTCGCTAGGTCGAGCGACCAGTCTTTGATCTCACATGTGGATTGCGCCGATGGATCGCCAATCGCTTGAAATCCTCAAGCAATCCGATGAATCGCCGACGATGACGACTTGTTTATCGAATAAGCGTTGTTGTGTAGTTTAGTTTCGTTTCGTTTCCTTGTGGCCAAATGGAGTAAGTACATTTGTGAAATTATTTTGGGAACAGGAATCAGCCTGAAAAGTGTAGCCAAAGCCGGAGTTGTCACGTTATGATGGCATATTTTCTTGTGATTAGCGTTCTGAGTCTCGTGTAGTAGAATTAGAAATTCGTGTAAAATTAACAGTATATCCTCTTTAGTCAAATACTGAGAACCCGTATGTGATAAAGTATGTCGATGAAAGTCCAGTGGCAACCAGGCACAATCTGGTGTTGGTTTACTTTATCGAATATGCAAACCGTTACCAGTTTGGAATTTACACATTCATCCTCAGGAGGTCTGCGTGCTTTTATCATCAAAACACATGACACACTGTTTTACTGGTGAGCCACAGTGAAACGAGCTGCTGGGGCATTCCTTTTATCTCCAACGAATAACAGTAACATTGTTCTTGAGATTTCGAATTATTCACAGTCGTCATTCTTATTCGCGTTTGTTGGACAAAAACACACATTATACAGACGAACCACGTTCAATCAAACCAAAAACTTAGCGCCCGCTGCTTCTCTCGCGTAGACTTCCTGCAGAGATCTTTTTTTACTTAATCGAATTTTTATGTTGTCCAAAAATTGCAACACCTTCTAAGCTTTTCACGCTAAGTAAGGCCATATATGCATGGTCTTTTGCGAATGTACTTCTGACCAAAAAGCGATTATGGTAGCTGGAATCCAAAGTTTTTGTTAATCATGCCTTTTGCGTTTTTGTGGAGATATTTCTATAGCAACTTTCATCCCCTAACAAATACTCCTTTATACGTAACCGAGAAGTGAAGTACCAATTTTCATAGATTTAGGTTTGAAACTTTTTTTTTAATGTGACGAAATAGCTTCTTAAAAATTATCATCCCCTATGCACTCCCTTATGGGTTGAATTTCCAGAAACACTGAAATGTCTTTTTTTTAAAAAAAAAAAAGTTCCAATCGAGAAGCTAAATACCAACTGTCATAGATGCAGCCTTAAAAATCCTTTAGTAGTAATTGTTTATTGCCCTCAGTGGTTGAATTTCCAAAAATTCTGAAACACATATTTTTTTATTTTCTGATCGAGAGACCAAATACATGTTTTCGTAGTACTTGCTTCAAAATTCCCTTAATAGCGACATACTTTTAAAAAGCCTTCAATCCCCTATTTCACCCCTTCAAGAGTGGAATTTCGGGCACCCCTTCTTAAACGATGCCTACAGTATAAGATCCACAGTGTTTCCCAACTTCAAGTTTCTATCCGTAGTAGTTTGGACTGGGCGATGATAATAAGTCAGTGAATCTGTCTGGCCCTACTTCACCCCCTTAGGGGTTGAATTTCGAAAAATAGTGAAACATATATTTTTCCGTAAGGAACACAGAAGCCAGATATTAATTTGAAAAGATTTAGCTTTAAAAATGCTTTCGAAATGAAATACTTTCATAAGACGTTTCACCATAATTTCATCCCCTTAGGGATTGCACTGCCAAAAACACTGACATATGTATGTTTTATTTCTAACAGAGAAGCCAAATACAAATTTTCATAGATTTAGCTTCACAAATGCTTGTACTGCGAAATTTTTCCGTAGAAACTCTCAACCCCCTGTCACCCCATAGGTGTTGAATTTCCAAAAAAAGTGAAACTTGAATTTTTTGTTTCTAACTGAGAAGCCGAATTTAAATTTTCATAGATTTAGCTTTAAAAATGCTTTCATAATAAAATATTTTCATCACCTATTTCACCCCCTTGGGGGTTCAACTTCCACAAACCACGTATTTTTTTATTTGTAACCCAGAAGTCAAATACCAATGTTCATAGTTGTAGCTTTAAAAATATTTGAGCAGTTCTTTAATAACGCTATATTTAAAAAAAAAAAAAAAACTTTCACTCACTATTTCACCCCCAAAGAGCCAAGTTTCCAAGGATACTGAAACATATTTCTTTACGTCTGGCCGAGAAATTAAATACCAATTTTCGTAGGTCTAGCTTCTAAATTGCCTTTCCAGCGACATTTTTCAGAAAAAACCTTCATCCTCTATTTCAACCCCTTATGGTTGGAATTTCTAAAAATTTGTTCTTAAACGGCCTCTACAGTATAGGATCCACACCTTCTCCAAATTTCAAGTTCCTACTCTTAGCAGTTTGGGCTGGGCGGTGATGAGTCAGCCAGTCGGTCAGGATACTGCCTTTCATATACAGAGAAGAGTAGCACCTGAGGATCACAGATCAACAACTACAGAGAGAACCAGAAGTCCACCGCCATTTTGGTATAACAGTATTTCGTATGATTTCTTGCCTCATTTGCTTTGTACCGCGATTCTTTAAAGAATCGAATTCCCATGTACAAAAAATGATTTAATATGTTCAATTTTTTCCGTTATGTGAGAAAAGTTTAAGAAGGATTTGAAATTATTCGTAAAATTGGTTAGAAAACCGCTAAGCTCTCTTATACTGACACTCTTGATGAATATATAAATTGGGTAATTTACGCTCCATTCTAAGCAATAGCTGCTTTTTACCAGTAACACTGTTTTCCTTCGAAATCATTCCGTGGAACTCGTGACAGGATAATATTCAATACAGAATAATAACACAATTCGGGCTGCAAACAAAAAATATAGGACACAGATATAACAAAGGCGTCGGTTACTATGTCTCCTTAGTCCTCTTCATACTAATTTCTCGCATTTATGTCGTTAGCTCGGAACTGGTCTTCCCTGCTTCAACCCTAAAAAGGCTTATAAAAGCTCGACAGGCCGGTCTTGCAAATATTTGGTCGCACATTACCATAAAATCCTGGGCATGTCCGGCTAAGGCCGGACACCTGACAACCCTAGCCCGAACAACCTCTGACAGCTTGTCGGTGGAGTTCTGATTCATCCTGTATGAAAAGTAACTTGACCTTCGTTCGTGTTGATTTTGGCTTTTGAGACATTGCACCATTTTGTTTAGGTACCTGTGGTTGTGCCTTAACAAATCATTAAGGTTGTACACGATAGTGAAATCTTAACTATCTGGAATCCGAACAAGGTGCATTTTTTTTACACGAATGAAAATTGTCACCGAGTAAAGTCTAGTAAACTGATGAGAAAAAAATAACATTTTAAATAAATGCTGATCGAAACTCGGGCCCCAGGATTAGAATTCTTAACATTCGTGCAGCCACACTCACGTATGACGCTTGTTCTGAAATAGTGAATTTGAGGAGTGGCAGCTGTAAATGCATGGTAATCTCGAAATAGAATGGCATTCTCTACGAACTGTTGTGAGTGAATTCCACTGCTGCTGTTGGAGGGAGACATGCCACTCCTGACGCTTTTACAGCGTTGGGTTTTCCGTTGACGACCGTTGCTGCTTGTAGTGCCAGGCAGGCCAGCTCGCGCACGCCCCCTCTAACCCCCCTCCCCACCCATCATACCTGACGCCGCGGCCGCACGCCAGGCAGGACAGGACAGGTATCCCAAGGTCACCGGGGCCAGAGCCCCTCCCCTACGTTGCTCCGCCACATCTTGCCCCTCCACAACCACAACACAACACAGTCCAACTCTCCTGCTGTTCCACAGTCGGATGCGAAAACCAAGCTCTATGAAAGCCGTACACTTTGTGCTCTCTCCTTGCTTTCCACAGTATTACATTTTTACAGATTTTAGATCCATAAATATTGCGGTCTTCAGTCCGAAGACTGGTTTGAAGCAGCTCTCCAAGCTACTCTACGCTGTGCAAGACTTTTCACCTCCGAGTAACAACTGCACTCTCCATCCTTTTAAACCTGCTAACTGTGTTCACCTCTGATCTCCCTTTGTAATTTCACCTCTTCCCCCTACACTTCGCTCCAAATAGCAATTCTTTAATGTGTATGAAAGTGTCCTATCAATCGGCCCTTCTTTTAGTCATGTTGTGCCATACTTTTATTTTCTCCCTAATTCTATTCAATAATTCTCGTTGTTTACATTACCTTGTAATCTTTATGATTCTTCTGTAGCACCACATTTCAGAAGCTTCTAATCTCCTCTTGAGCGGACAGTTTATCGTCCACGTTTCAGTTCCGTACAAGTAGTAATGGACTTCAATGCGAGATGCCTTTAATAGGTTCCACAACGAAACACTGCCTCGAAATTTGGTAGAAAATCCGAAGAAATTCTGGTCGTATGTAAAGTACACAAGCGGCAAGTCGCAGTCAATACCTTCGCTGCGCGGTGCCGATGGTACTGTTACCGACGACTGTGCCGTTAAAGCGGAGTTATTGAACGCAGTTTTCCGAAATTTCTTCACCAGGGAAGACGAATGGAATATTCCAGAATTTGAAACACGAACAGCTGCTAGCATGCGTTTCTTAGAAGTAGATACCTTAGGGGTTGCGAAGCAACTCAAATCGCTTGATACGGGCAATTCTTCAGGTCCAGATTGTATACCGATTAGGTTCCTTTCAGATTACGCTGATACAATAGCTCCCTACTTAGCAATCATATACAACCGCTCGCTCACAGATAGATCTGTACCTACAGATTGGAAAATTGCGCAGGTCGCACCAGTGTTTAAGAAGGGTAGTAGAAGTAATCCATCGAACTACAGACCTATATCATTGACGTCGGTTTGCATAGGGTTTTGGAGCATATACTGTATTCAAACATTATGAATCACCTCGATGGGAACGATCTATTGATACGTAATCAGCATGGTTTCAGAAAACATCGTTCTTGTGCAACGCAGCTAGCTCTTTATTCGCACGAAGTAATGGCCGCTATCGACAGGTGATCTCAGGTTGATTCCGTATTTCTGGATTTCCGGAAAGCTTTTGACACCGTTCCTCACAAGCGACGTCTAATCAAGCTGCGGGCCTATGGGGTATCGTCTCAGTTGTGCGACTGGATTCGTGATTTCCTGTCAGGGTCGCAGTTCGTAGTAATAGACAGCAAATCATCGAGTAAAACTGAAGTGATATCAGGTGTTCCCCAGGGAAGCGTCCTGGGACCTCTGCTGTTCCTGATCTATATAAATGACCTGGGTGACAATCTGAGCAGTTCTCTTAGGTTGTTCGCAGATGCTGTAATTTACCGTCTAGTAAGGTCATCCGAAGACCAGTATCAGTTGCAAAGCGATTTAGAAAAGATTGCTGTATGGTGTGGCAGGTGGCAGTTGACGCTAAATAACGAAAAGTGTGAGGTGATCCACATGAGTTCCAAAAGAAATCCGTTGGAATTCGATTACTCGATAAATAGTACAATTCTCAAGGCTGTCAATTCAACTACGTACCTGGGTGTTAAAATTACGGACAACTTCAGTTGGAAAGACCACACAGATAATATTGAGGGGAAGGCGAGCCAAAGGTTGCGTTTCATTGGCAGGACACTTAGAAGATGCAACAAGTCCACTAAGGAGACAGCTTACACTACACTCGTTCGTCCTCTGTTAGAATGTTGCTGCGCGGTGTGGGATCCCTATCAGGTGGGATTGACGGAGGACATCGAAAGGGTGCAAAAAAGGGCAGCTCGTTTTGTATTATCATGTAATAGGGGAGAGAGTGTGGCAGATATGATACGCGAGTTGGGATGGAAGTCATTAAAGCAAAGACGTTTTTCGTCGCGGCGAGATCTATTTACGAAATTTCAGTCACCAACTTTTTCTTCCGAATGCGAAAATATTTTGTTGAGCCCAACCTACATAGGTAGGAATGATCATCAAAATAAAATAAGAGAAGTCAGAACTCGAACAGAAAGGTTTAGGTGTTCGTTTTTCCCGCGCGCTGTTCGGGAGTGGAATGGTAGAGAGATAGTACGATTGTGGTTCGATGAACCCTCTGCCAAGCACTTAAATGTGAATTGCAGAGTAGTCATGTAGATGTAGATGTAGAAGTCTGCATTCCAAAAAAGTTTACCTGACACTTATTTCTATGCTCGACGATAGCAAATTTCTCTTTTTCAGAAACGCTTTTCTTGTCATTATCAATCTACATTTTATATACTTTCCACTTCGGCCATCATCAATCATTGTACTGCCCAAATAACAGAACTCATCAAATACGTTTAGTGTCTTGTTTCCTCGTTTAATTCTCTGAGCATCCCCTGATTTAATATGGCTCTGAGCATTATGGGACTTAACAGCTGTGGTCATCAGTCCCCTAGAACATAGAACTACTTAAACCTAACTAACCTAAGGACATCACACACATCCATGCCAGAGGCAGGATTCGAACCTTTGTCCGTAGCAGTCACGCGGTTTCAGACTGAAGCGCCTAGAACCGCACGGCCACACCGGCCGGCCCTGATTTAATACTACATTTCATTATTCTTGTTTTGCTTTTGTTGATGTTCATCTCATAGCCGCCTTTCAAGACAATGTCAACTCCGCGCAACCGATTTTCCTAGTCCTTTGCTGTCTCTGAAAGAATTACAATGTCATCGGCAAACCTCCAGGTTTATTATTTCTTCTCCCTGAACTATCATCTGTATGTGAAAACGTTAAGTTATGCTCTGTGTGCCAGACAACTAAACTTAGAACAAAACTGTAAGTAAATGCACTAATGAAATGAACTAAACTTGCAACTCACTTAGAGTACACGGTAAAATTCACTGAAGAGCCAAAGAATCTGGTACACCTGCCAATTGTCGTGTAGGGACGCCGCGAGCACGCAGAAATGCCGCAACACGACGTGGCATGAACTCGACTAATGTCTGAAGTAGTGCTGGAGGGAATTGGCACCATGAATCCTGCAGGGCTGTCCATAAATCCACAAGATTACGAGGGGGTGGAGGTCTGTTTTGAGCAGCACGTTGCAAGGCATCCCAGATATGCTCAATAATGTTCATGTCAGGGGAGTTTGGTGGCCAGCGGAAGTGTTGAATCTCAGAAGAGTGTTCCTGGAGCCTCTCGGTAGCAATTCTGCTCGTGTGGGGTGTCGTATTGTCCTGCTGGAATTGCCCAAGGCCGTCGGAATGCACAATGGACATCAATGGATGCAGGTGACCAGAAAGGATGCTTACGTACGTGTCACCTGTCAGAGTCGTATCTAGACGTATCAGGGGTCCTGTATCATTCCAACTGCACATGTCCTACACCAATACAGAGCATCCACCAGCTTGGACAGTTCCCTAATGACATGCAGGGTCCATGGATTCACGAGGTTGTCTCCATACCCGTACATGTCCATCCGCCCGATGCAGTATGAACCGAGACTCGTCCGACCAGACAACATGTTTCCAATCATCAACAGTGCAACGTCGGTGTTGACGGGCCGTTGCGAGGCTTTGTGTCGTGCAGTCATCAAGGGTACACAGATGGGCCTTCGGCTCTGAAAACCCATATCGCTAATGTTTTGTTGAATGGTTCACACGCTGACACTTGTTGATGGCCCAGCATGGAAATCTGCAGCAATTTGCGGAAGGGTTGCACTTCTGTCACGCTGAACGATTCTCTTCAGTCATCGTTTGTCCCGTTCTAGCAGGATCTTTTACCGGCCGCAGTGATGTCGGAGATTTGATATTTTACCAGAGTCCTGATATTCACGGTACACTCGTGAAATGGTTGTACGGGAAAATCCACACTTCATCGCTACCTCGGAGATGCTGTGTCCCATCGCTCGTGCGCCGACTATAACACCACGCTCAAACCCACTTAAATCGTGGTAACTTGCCATTGTAGCAGCAGTAACCGATCTAACAACTGCACCAGACACTTGTCTTATATAGGTGTTGGCAACCGCAGCGCCGTATTCTGCCTGTTTACATATCTGTATTTGAATGGGCATGCCTATACCAGTTTCATTGGCGCTTCAGTGTATATGTCTTTTGTAGAGCATTCTGTTTTGATGCATAACGTGAATGGCACATAAAAGCAAATGAACTTGATCATACCTCAGGTTAATATAATGTACGTGTAACTGGTAAACACCTGAAGAAGGCAGCATGCCGTCGAATCGCCTCATATTTATTAAATATTAGTATGAATGCAGCAGTTGAAATTATTTCATACAATTACAACGCAGTCGCGGTCCTCAAAACATTCCATATAATTGGCACGAGCATTGGTAAGACCGGAACCAACACTGAAGACTGTATACCAGTTTTCAACTTATTGGTCTTCACCTTTCAGTTTTTGGCTGCTGACGCTTCATGGACAAGTTTACTGCAGCTCTTAGCACCGATATGCCCTTTGGTACAAGGCGTCTGTTACGCTTTGATGAAAAGACTTAGGGAATTAATGAAGTTGGAAACAACAGTCAAACGTCAATGTTAACATGTTACTGTGGTTCATGAGTACAATGAGTAAACAATCAATTTCACAAACGCCACACATCTACGGCCAGAAAATAAGTTGGCAAATTGCTGCTTATAACCATGGGAATAAAATTGCTCACTACAGCAGGTCTTTTACCATGACGGTAGCAACGAGAACGGCCTTTCTCAGATCACTGTATTTGTACAGCGTACAGATTGTCCCAGGAGGAATGGTCAACGTTCAGGGATATAGTAGGAACGATCATTTGAAGCAAAAAAGTGTAGTAAACATGGGCTCTAAAATGCATCCCTTACGAGCTAGACCACTTGTTCAGTAGAGGAGATGTTTTTCACAGAACGAAGATGAAGAAATAGCTCTTAAGGTATGCAGTTTAGAGCCCATATTTATTTGACTTCTTTGCTTCGAATGATCGTTCCTGCCATATTCCACAATATTAACCATTTCTCCTGCGTCCCCCTGTATATTACATGCAGTGTTCTATAGCTGTGGCCGTAGATGTACGTGTCATATTAGCGCACTTCTACGTTTTTGTAGCCAGCAAACAAATGGAATGCCTGCGCCAACTTTCGAACTGAAACGAAATATTACTGTTTATCAGCACAGACTACATGAGTTAACGCTGCAGCGCTGTCGAGATGAGAAACAGGAAGCAAGGCTAGAGAGAGCGTCCCGTTTACAGAAAGGGAGAGAGGTAGATGCAGTCTGGCTACCAGAAGCATTCTTTACCCCAAGTGGATAACACCAGCGGCAACATTTCGGCAATTACTTACAAGAGCTGGATCCATCAGCAACATTGCCAAGCTGTACATATTGCTGAGCATGGGACCAGTCTTGACTGTCACACCTTAAGGACGTGAAAACACGCAGTGAGGCTGTTGTTTACTAGATCTTCGTTCTACATGTACATCTACGTCAATACTCCGCAAGCCAAGTGACGGTGTGTGGCAGAGGTTACTTCCGGTATCAGTAATTGATCTATTCTTCCCTGTTTCGCTCGCTAGTGGCGCGTGGGAAGACCGACTGTCGGTAAGCCTCTCCGTTAGCTCCAATTTCTTGAATTTTTTCACCGTGGTCATTTCGCGATATGTATGTGGGAGGAAGTCATATGTTGTCTGACTGTTTCCGGAAAGTACTCTCCCGAAATGGTTCAAATGGCTCTGAGCACTATGGGACTTAACTTCTGAGGTCATCAGTCCCCTAGAACTTAGAACTACTTAAACCTAACTAACCTAAGGGCATCACACACACCCATGCCCGAGGCAGGATTCTAATCTGCGACCGTAGCGGTCGCACGGTTCCAGACTGTAGCGCCTAGAACCGCTCAGCCACGCCGGCCGGCGTCTCCCGAAATTTCGAAAGTAAACTTCTTCGTGACGCACTACGCCTCTCTTGTAGCGTCTGCCGTTGGAGTTTGTTGAGCACCTCTGTAACGCTCTCGTGCCGACCAAGCGAACCCGTGACGAAACACAACTCTTCGTTGGATCTTCTCTATCTCTTCCAGCAGTCCTACCTGTTACGTGTTCCATAGTGACGAACAATACTCAAGAACAAGAGCTTTGTACGCCACTTCTTTCGTTGATACGTTACATTTCCGTAATATTCTTCCTATGAATTTCAGTCTGACGTCTACTTTTCCTAGTATTTATTCTATGTGGCCATTCCACTTAAGGTCGCTCTGAACAGCTACTCCAAATATTTTAGTGGTACATATTGTTAACAGCAATTTGTCATCAAGAGTGTAGTTGTGCAGTAGTGGATTTCTTTTCCTATGTACGCACAATACATTTATTTACGTTCAGAGCCAACTGCCGGAGCCCGCACCATTGATCAATCGTGTGTAGGTCATTCTGCAAATCGATACTGTCTTCTGGCGTTGCTACTTTCTTACAGACAGCCACATCATCTGTGAACAATCTTAACGAGCTTCCGAAGCTTTCTTCTAGATCACTTATACGTATACATTGTAAACCATAACGATCCTATCATACTTTCTTGGAGTACTCCAGAAATTACGTTTACATATTTACTGTTTATTGACTGAGGATCATTAAAATTAATGAAACTCAAGTTATTCTAATTACATTTTTGTAATGTGTTTATCTGACATGTTCCACGCCCAGGAGAATTCCGTATTTTATGGGTATATGGAATGAATTATTAATCTAATCTAATCTAATCTAATATGCAGATTTTGTTCCGTTAAGAGCGACTTGTTGAGTTCTATATGCAGGTAAGTCCTGAATCAAGTCGCAAATCTGGTCCTATAGTTGGTAAGCTCGTGTTTTTTTTTTCTTTTTTTTCCACACGACGGCAGTGCGGTAGGGTTTCAAATGCCTTCACGGAACGCGGCATCAACCTGAGCGCCGTCGTCCACAGCGCTTTGGAACTCATGGAGGAACAGAGCGAGCTGAATTTCGCAAAATCTCTGCGGAATCCTTGTTGATTTTTATAAAGGAGATTTTAGTTATCCAAAAACGTCATAATTCTTGTGCATAAAACGTGTTCTACAGTTCTGCAACACATTCACGCAGCGATATAGACCCATAATTTTGGGCACTTGTCCTACGACCTTTCTTAAAAATCGGAATGACATGCGCTTTTTTCCAGTTGCTAAGTACCCTTCGTTGCTCCAGCGAAAAATGGTTCAAATGGCTCTGAGCACTATGGGACTTAACATCTATGGTCATCAGTCCCCTAGAACTTAGAACTACTTAAACCTAACTATCCTAAGGACATCACACTCATCCATGCCCGAGGCAGGATTCGAACCTGCGACCGTAGAGGTCACGCGGTTCCAGACTGAAGCGCCTAGAACCGCACGGCCACACAGGCCGGCTGCTCCAGCGAACTATGATAAACTTCTGTTAGATGAGAAGCAAGTTCTTTCGCATAATCTTCGTGGAATTAACTCTTCCCACCTCTGGGGTGGGTTAAGGAAGACACTGCAGAGGAAACTGGAGAAAAATTGTCTGTATCTTGGATTACGGACAACTGCACAGTGGCGTTCATTAAGGAACTGCCAAAAGTAAAGGACACATTTCTCGCCATCAGCAAACAAGTAGTGTGCTGCATGTCCCCAAATCCACCTCAAAGAGCTCGTCTTTGATTGCGGGATGTATCCCGCGTCCGGAAAGAGTAGCAGTTGAGTAGGTATCTGATGAGGAGTCGTGCGGGTTATTACCGCGACGCCACGGTCACGTACGTTCGCTCGATGTTACACATATTGATCTTGGACCGTTCTATTTTGCTTTTTTTATAGTTTAGTACACCTTCTTCCTGTTTTCATGCTTGATCCATGTTTTAGGCGGGCTATTGAATGAGCCATCTTACCACTAAATCTGACAGGGGGGGGGGGGGGGGTGCGCGTTGGGGAGTTTCCCTTGTCAGTATCCAGAGGCGGCTTGGTTAGAGAGCCTGTATAGGGAGAGCCTGTATAGGGAGAGAGTGGCCAACCGAACGATACGGCGGCCATTTTTCTGCCAAACTGCGGGCGGGACTTTTGAATGGCCAGTAGTGGAGTACACATTCACCGAACCAATAGCACAAGACAATATGGCGAAATCATTCGTTAAATGACTTTGTTTATAAGAATAATGTGTTGTAATAATTTTCACACAGCAAATTTACAGGTCGGTTTTCAAATTTAACTATGTACATTGCAAGTTGTTTTATATGTACTAAAAAGCAAAACCGACTTACTTCGCATAGAGTACTTGGTTGGTTTCCACAAGGCTCCTGTTTGATTTATGTCAGCCCTGTTGACTGCGACTGCCCACTGCTTTCGTCTTCCTTCATCGCGTGGAAATGCTAACATGCGAAATCCACCTTCGCCTCTATTGGAACAACCAAATGCAGCACAACCTGGCATCGTTTACGAACGTCTGCAGAACGAATTACAGATGTCAAAAACAATACTGTACAATTACTAACGTGTTTACTTCAAACATGTAGGCCTACCGACTTCATCACAAAACGCTCCATTATTTCAACTCGTATTTAAGATCGCAAACGCTAATTACGTACTAAAAACGATACACAACTAAATCGAACATGCATGCATAACGCATAACAAGTCTCCCAATAATTCAAATACCTTTTAATCGTTTCTAAAAGTCCTCTGAACTTCAATTCAACTCAAAAGCACGGCGAACGTAGGAAGCGCGAGAGACGTTTGGCGCCATTTTTCTGCCAAAGCTAATCAACCAATCACGGGCAACTTCACCTATGGCCACTCTCTCTGTATACGGGCTCTCTAGGCTTGGTTTATCACTTCCCACCGCCGCCTCCAGGGTGCAGCTCTGTTGGCTCGGAGCGGTGGCTGGACGCCTGTGGTGACGCCTGGGAGCCGAAACGAGAGCGCGGGTACCGCTAGGTGTGGCGGGTGTCATAGCGCAACCACGGGCCAGCCGCTGCGCTGCCGCTGACTCGACGGTGAGTGCCCCAGTGCGCCGGCGGGCAGAAGAGTCGGGAAGTGCGCTCGGCTGGCGACCGCCCCCGCAGGCAAGCGGCGCGAGGTGCCGTTAACGGCTCGCCACGCGCTTCCTGGGTTCAACTCACGCCGCGGCACGCAGATTTAAATCAGAGTCCGACTAAGAATAACAGCTTATGCCTTAGAGGTTATTATTTATTTCTTTTACAAACAGAATACAACCGTGCGAACAAATGTAACTCCTTTAGAGTAGGTGGTACGTGAGTACCACCATTCCTCCTTGCTGTTTTCATGCTGCACGAAGGTATTTTGCCGAACCACCCATCGTGTGTTTTGGTGTTGCCGCAACGACCGAGACAAGTCAGAAGTCGCACTGCTCCATGTAGTCCGTCTGTGGCGATTGTTATTTAGCACGGTGTCCACCGTGTTGCTACTTCTCGCCCACTGCGACCGAGAGCGTAATTGTTTCTGTCTTTATGTGATATAGTGTGGATTCATCGTTTTATTACAGGTAAGATAATGACTTATACACAATCAGAATCGCAATGGAATTCACGGGTCTTACATGTATTCTGCAGAAAACGACAGTTTCATGTACAATTCAGAGTTAAAATATGCGGACACTATATCGTGGCAGTTCAGGTAGAGGGTGTTTTGAAGTATGATTGCATAAGAGACTGGTAGAGGTCGGGCGTGAACTACCACTGCCAACCGCAACAAACAATTGCGCTGTAGCAACTAACACATATTTCGTGTACTCCAATTTGCTTTGTGTTGTGGATTGCTTTTTTTTCTGATTTTGTAATCAGTGGTGCATAAAAGGATTCGAATGTGATTCTCACCACAACAAAAGGAATTAGCGATCACTATGATCGTTGTATCAGTTCTGCTTTCGTGGAAGCATAGAATGCAGACGTAGGATGGCAGCCCTACTAGAGGGAGGCGGGGCTCATTCCCCTGCACCGCTCCTCTCTCTCGGGCAGTCCAAGTTCTCTTTTGTTTAAGGTCGCGGCCGACTGCCACGGTATACCGTCCGCGTAATACCACCATGCACCAACGTTCCTCCACTACGTTAGATACTATGTGGAACATCGAATAGTGTTACACACTTGGTGCATTGTTGGTGCTGTAAAATTGCGTGAGAGGGTAAATGAACATATACATAATTCGAGACATTACTTTCAATTACATTTTGTAATGAATCGCTGTAGAGAAGTATTAACAATACTCCATTCAGAAATACCTCTAAGTTAGCGATCATCGGACGAAGACACACATTGTAGTGACGGTGACCCAGATTACATGCCAGCTGCAAACCAAAGCGGGGTGTGAAGAGTTATGATAAACTGTACAGGTTACGAACATTTTTGTCAACGGTGGGTGACAATTTCAAAGTCCCTATCATCCAAGTGAATGTTTTGTGTATCACGTCCCTCTCAACTTAGGAAACAAGTTTTGCTTCCAAGACTACCACGCTGCTTGAAGTGTTACACGTTCTTCTATTTCTGCAAGGATATGTCTTGCTCCCATACTGACCTAAACGGCACTGGATATCGAACTATGGAACTATGCTAGAAGCTGCACGAAGACCCTAAAGGACACACTGTAACCAGGTATACACAAATGCTCAAGAGTTACAAGTTGGTTAATAAGCAAACAAAAGATATGGTGTAATAATGACAGACAAAACTGTACCAACATAGTGAAAAGAACATTAAAATATGAAGATTCGTAAATGCATACCAAAGTAACAACCACCCAGGAACATTGGAAACCCAAGGAGGATACAACTGAAAGAAACTACATAGATCATGCATTTCCTCAACTTTAGGAGACAGAGAGAGAGAAAATGATAATCGAGGGCTAGCAAACACTTGTCTTCGTTAATCTGATCAAGTAACCAATGTTGGCGATCACATTGTCAAACCCATTCACCACAGACATTTATGTGGGATGACTTGTGTATACACGGTTTGTGTTGGTGTGAGAAGAGACGCTCAATAAGACATAGCAAAACTATTTGCTGAATGCCGGCCGCGGTGGTCTAGCGGTTCTAGGCGCGCAGTCCGGAACCGCGCGACTGCTACGGTCGCAGGTTCGAATTCTGCCTCGGGCATGGATGTGTGTGATGTCCTTAGGTTAGTTAGGTTTAAGTAGTTCTAAGTTCTAGGGGACTGATGACCACATATGTTAATTCCCAGAGCGCTCAGAACCATTTGAACCATTTTTTTATTTGCTGAATGTTATCAAAGTTGGAACAATAGCAAAATCATTCTTCTTCGCAAGAAAGGGGATAGCAGAGACGTACGAAACTATGGACCTGTTACCTCCTATCCGCATTGTAAACAAATTCAATAAAATTATCAACAACCACACGGAAAAAAAGTGGATTCCAATCAGGCAACGAAGCAAGATGGCTAGATGGCTGCAGAAGTGGATACAGCGCAAAGGCCTATTTGTAAGTCGTGAGCGAAACTAAGGGATGAAACTATGAGTGTGAATTACCAATTTGTCTGCTATTAACAGATCACGAGAAACTTTTTGACTCGGTATCAAAAAGATTTATACAGACAGCCCTTGATAAAAACGGCGTTGACTCGCCATCTTAGTATACTGAAGAGTCCATAGGCCAATGCTACAGCTTCTATTAGTCTTCAGGAACCATTAAAAAACTGGGGGTTTCTCCGCAAGCAATCGAGAGATACTTGTTGGAGATTACAAGGAAGCATGAAAAAAAAGATCAAGGAGACATGAGTATGGCAGTAAAAATGGAGGCGGATCGTACATGAAAAATTGGATGGCATATTGTCTCGAAATACGATGTCGGGAGATGATACCATTATCAAATGTAGGCATTAATTCCAAGTTGTAACGAAAAACTGTTTTCAGAAAGCAGCGGATGCATTGCCTATTCGTATACTCAACAAGCGTCATCCTGATGCAGGGCAAACAGACTACGCACTCAAGGTAAGGGCAGAGTTCACGGACCGCGTGACCACCATCCCGACATCCTCAGCGTGCCAACACAGGCTGCACCTCGGAATATCCCCAAATATGGTCAGGTTCAAGCAAGTGACCCCTATGTACGTCGCACGGAATTTTCCAAGGCATCCCTAATGTGGGAGTCTAAGGAGTGACGGGTGTAAAAGGCGGTACCCGCCACCAAGTTAGGGGAACATTACGGTAGGCACCTGTGACGTTACTCCTGTGACGCGCAAACACCAGACTGCAGGTTTCTTGGAAGCAGCAGACTTGAAGTGCTGCGAAGTCGGAGTTCGTGGCAGGAATCACTGAGGTAGAGGCTGTCAGCCACTAGTGCCAAGAATAGACTTCCACAGTTATGAGGTAATTATGACTTTCATTTTCCCTGGGCTTCCTTGAAAATTGCACCGCTGTGTCCCTGAGAGCACTTTCTTGCAATTGGATCGCAATTGGAGTTCTACAAGCTATCTGACCCTCATCGAATGTGTCGATCGGGGTAAGATCTCTGTCATCCACAAAGTCTCTTTCTTTTTTTTCCTCTCGGAACACGATAAGATGAGCCAAGACATTTATTTGCTGGATACCAAAAGGTAAGAAAAGACCGACTGGACAACCACATGGTTGATAGGTTCCATTGAAAAACATACAGGAGCAACACATATGAGTGTAGCTGAAGACTGATGGCCTTTGTCCAGCAATGGAAATCAAATAGCTGAGGATCATATACACTGGCGAACCAAAACATTATGGCCAGCTGCTTAATAGCGTGTTGGTCCACGTCCAGATGCAGCAGAGACACTGTGACGCACGAATTCGACAAATCTTTCCGGAGGTATGTCGCACCAGATGTCTAAGCACATGTCACACAAGAATGAGATTTTCACTCTGCAGCGGAGTGTGCGCTGATATGAAACTTCCTGGAAGATTAAAACTGTGTGCCGGACCGAGACTCGAACTCGGGACCTTTGCCTTTCGCGGGCAAGTGCTCTACCAACTGAGCTACCCAAGCACGAGACTCACGACCCGCCCTCACAGTTTGGAAGGTAGGAGACGATGTACTGGCGGAATTAAAGCTGTGAGGACGGGTCGTGAGTAGTGCTTGGGTAGCTCAGTTGGTAGAGCACTTGCCCGCGAAAGGCAAAGGTCCCGAGTTCGAGTCTCGGTCCGGCACACAGTTTTAATCTGCCAGGAAGTTTCACAGATCACACAATTCTCGTAAATTACGGGCAGGTGGTTTGTGGGCGCAGAGATAGCGCCCAGTAGCGTCCCAGATGGGTTCTGCCAAATTCACATCAGACGTTTTTGATGACCAAGACATTATAGTGAGATCACTATCATGCTCCTCAAAGTACTATTCTGGCCTTGAGATACGGCCAGTTGACCTGTTGGAAGATGCCACTGCTGCCGGCGAAGACATCTAACACGAAGGGATACGGGTGCACCATGTCCATGTTCACGTAGTTCACAGATACCATGCTGCCTTCGGCAACTACCACACGTCCCGCTGAAATCCAGGTGATGACGTCGTATCTAGACACAACCATTGACCTGGTGTAACGAGAAACATGATTTATCATACCGGGGACACGATTTCATTGATTAAAGGAACACTCTTGATGATTTCGTGCCCACTGCAATACTGACTGACGATGTCGTTGAGACAGCATGAAAACACGTACGGGTCGTCTGCTGCGGTGCCATATGTTCAACTATGTGCCTCGAAACACTTGTGTCTTCACCTCATTGTAATCTCTAGTCAGATCTGCCGCAGATCGCCCCCTATCCTGCTTTACAGGGCGTGAAAGCCTCCGACCTCCACGGTCTGTGATGTGATGTAGGCGTTCATCACCTTGTCACCTCTCGCGGTTTCGCCACCGTTCAACCACTTCCCATAGATGCTCACGCCAGTAGCACGCCAACGGCAGACCAGCTTCGTTCCCGAAATGCTCCTTCCCAAGCGCTGGGTCATAAAAAACTGCTCTTTATCGAAGCTGTTTGTGTCAGTGGGCCGGCCGTGGTGGCCAAGCGGTTCTAGGCGCTACAGTCTGGAACCGCGCGACCGCTACGATCGCAGGTTCGAATCCTGCCTCGGGCATGGATGTGTATGATGTCCTTAGGTTAGTTAGGTTTAAGTAGTTCTAAGTTCTAGGGGACTGATGACCTCAGAAGTTAAGTCCCATAGTGCTCAGAGCCATTTGAACCATTTTGTGTCAGTGGATTCGCACATTTGCAACTGGTACCATTTTTTTCTTCTCCGCTTATATACTTTTGAGCGCAAGTTCATGACCGGGTCATTGGCCTGACTGTACTTCGCCACGAGGAGGGGGTTGTTGGAAAGAGGGGAGTGGGGGGGGGGACGTCATCAGAGCCGCTCTTAACCCTAACCGTCGGGAAAGATCTTCGGTACTGATACGATGACAGGCTGACTAGACCTTGCGCCATCCTGGAGAAACTGGAACAAATTCCGTCCCTATCCAGTACTGAACCCAGGACCTCTAGGGCTGGAATCGAGCACCACGGCTGCATTACACTATATACTGTCCAGTCACATTAATGTGAGCACTTGTCAAATGCCTGAGTAACATCCTTTTGGAGTGCGGATCGCTGCGCTGCGAGACGTGCAGGAAGAGATTCAGAAATGTTCTGGAAGGTACCTACAGGAACGTGCAGCCATGCCGACTCCAAAGCCATGGCCAGCTGCGCTAGACTCATCGGCTGAGGATCAATGGCGCGAACAGCCCGATCGAGGTGGTCCCACAGATTCTCGATTGGGTTCAAATCTGGGGGGAGTCTAGTGGCCAGTGGAGTACGGTTAACTCATCCTGGCGCTCTACAAACCGCACGTGTACCTTGCGAGATGTGTGACACGTTCCACTGTCCTGCTGACAGATGCCATCTTGCCGAGGAAAAACAAACTGCCTGTAGGGGTGAACATGGTTCCCAAGGATGAATGCATACGTGTGTTGATCCACTATGCCTTCCAGAATGACGAGATCACCCAGAAAACGCAGCAGAAAACATTGGTCAGACTATAACGCTCTCTCCTTCGTCCTGGACCTTTCCGACGATTGTCACAGGGTGTTTGCTTTCATATGTGTCGAGCATTGTCCGATGGAGCATAAAACGTGAGTCATCTGAAAAGGCCACCTGTCGCTATTCTGTGGACGTCCAGTTGCGTTACTGGCGTGGAAAATTCTGCCTTCGTGACGACCAGGCGCCTGCTGCGGAGGCCCACACGCAGCAACGTTCGATGAACCATCGTTCAGGGGACACTGTTGTTAGCCACTTGGTTGATCTGGATAGTCAGTTGCTCAACAGGTACACATCTATTCGCCTGTAACCCAGACTTCATCGCACATGCAGTCCAAAAAACGTTCCCCAACAATAAGGAGCATATCGAAAAAATCAGAAAAAGAAGAATCCAGTGAAGTGAAGTGCACCACACAACTTCCCCCTATCCTCTCCAGTCACACCCGTGAAGTAAAGTGCAACGATCGATCGCGTTTTCGCCCTGACCAACCTCCTCACACACTAGAGTCTAGGAACAGAGTTATCCAAAACAAACTACAAGTTAGAAACATACACAGTCAATATAGAGTATAGCGTGGGCACAATCTTCAATCTAGAACACAAGTCCATAAACAGAAAATATAATCCATATAACAGTAGAATATCAATTAGACTAGAAAATTAAATTAGAAACTCACAGAGATCAGATATAATCCACCTATCACTAGAATATCAACTAGAATGGAAACCTAAATTAGAAACTCACAGAGACCAGAGATCAAATCCAGAGCCATCCCGGCTGGGGTTTTGGTGGTTTCCCCCAGTTGTTCAAAATGGCTCTGAGCACTATGGGACTCAACATCTGAGGTCATCAGTCCCCTAGACTTAGAACTACTTAAACCTAAGGATATCACACACATCCATGCCCGAGGCAGGATTCGAACCTGCGACCGTAGCAGCAGCGCGGTTCCGAACTGGAGCGCCTAGAACCGCACGGTCACTACGGCCGGCTCCCCCAGTTGTAAGGTGACTACCGGGATGAGGAATTCCACCACATAGATTTAGCAAAATCTGACTATAAAATGGCATGAGCCAGCACAACATTAACAATCAAATAGGCAGGACTCCCCCATGAAGTAAATAAATGGTGCCCCAACAGCATAAATCAACCCCAGGCTGAGAAGGACTTGGGTCCCTAACAACCGCCACTACCTGCGAAAGTATAGCATATTTTTTTTTAAAAAAAAGGAAAAAAAATACATATCACCGCAGCAGTCGTTCATTTCTGTCATCTACAGTCCGTGGTGCACCACCGTTGGCTTTGGTGCCGGCTTTGGGTAGCGCTGTTTCGTCATGCACTGTATACTTTAAATACGGTGGCATGCGAACAGTTTACAAGCCAAGCCGTTTCAGAAATGCTTCCACCATTCGCCCGAAAGGCAATGATCACGCCCTTTTGGACTTTAGATAAATCGCTCCGTTTCCGCTTTACAACGACTACAATGTCGGCCGCGTCTCTCCCCCCTCCCCCCTTCCCACCCTCCGTCAACCAAGCAACCAACAGGCTTTATATATCTCCTACTGGCAGTGCTGGCACCTGCCATCTGTGAGTGGTTACTATACGTCGACATCGAACGTAGGTGGTGGTCACGTTAATGTGATTGAATCGTGCACTTTCCTTACGGAGCCACAACAACGTGTCTTTTGTCAACGTTGCTTTCGTCAGCAGGTGTCCCAATTTGCAGCCAGAACCGTCCCTACAGTGATTGCCCAATCGTCTTTTCTCCGCTTACGTAGCGTTTCCGCAGTGGACGACGTTTAGAGTCAGCTCTTGCCTTATCGAGTCAAGGGCACGGACGCGGGGAAAGCAACTGTGGTACAATTAGAGTGGTGGAGATGTCAGCCAGTCACGATAACGCGGAACAACGCGGAAGTAGCGAGGCCGAAGCTCATGACGTGCATTCTGCGCTTGGGAAAGGTGCAGTCAGCAGAACCCGGTGCAACGGTTTGCGCAGTAGCGCCTCAGGAGGGGGCCTTGCAGGGAAGCTGGCACCCAACCAAAGGTGCAATACGTTACATGGTTATTACTACCCTTCAGCACTCAGATTAATGTGGTTTAAACAAGTACGAGTAAAAATAAAAATGGATAAAATGCAACCCCAATTACAACGAGATAATAAGCAATAAGTTGCATACAAGAAATCTAATTTCTTTGCCGGTTTCTGGCAGTTAGCGCCCTTCTTCAGTAGGTTATACATATCACATTAACTGCGAGTGTCAACAATATGATGCATACAGCAAAATGCCGTGGTCATGCCGTTCACAGTATCTGTACAAAATTAGTGTAAAAAAGCGAAACAAGTGCAGGCATCTTGTGAGAACAGGAGGTAATCAGCTGATTAACTCCTGTTCTGACTTGTTGTTTCGCTTTTTTACACTAATTTTGTACAGACACTGTGAACGGCATGACCACGGCATTTTGCTGTATGCATCATATTGTTGACATTCGCGAATAATGCCTTCTGAAGAAGGGCACTAAGAGCCCGAAACAGGTAAAGAAATTAGATTTCCTGTATGCAACTTGTTGCTTATTATCTCGTTATATAAGACTACATTTGCTGAGGATGGATGAAGTATTAAACAGCCCAAATCAATAACTCGCCCCCTCTACAACTACGAAATATCTGTCATCACTTCTGTCTCTAAGCTGGTCGTAGGCTGTGTTGCAAAAATGAAGTGAAGACACTTTCTGCAGAACCTGACCATCATTTTGCAGGACAATGCTAAAGCACGTACAGTGCAAGCTGTTACTGGTCTGTTTGACTGATGGGGTTGTGCTATACCACCTACTGCCATCGTAAGTTCAACTCGATTTCTAAACTGAAGGAAACACTTTACGGCATTTGCTTCAGAACTGCCACTATTAAAGTTCCAACCCACGTAATTGCATTCAAAGTTTCGATTGCATCTACCTGTGTAACGCGAAAAAATCGGCCATGTGCAAGTAGGTCTCGCCCTCTGAGTGTTCCGTACAGACTTAATTATATATACACACTGTTCGTCCATTTCGGGAGTCGAGAACCTCGATAATTTTTGCCTGTCTCGACATTGATACTGAAAGGATATCTGTCCTGGGATTTCCGAGACTTCAGAGAATGCTTAGACTTCAAGCTTCAAGTCGGATAACAGACGGAAAAAGAAATATTTTTGTGTGATCTAATCGAACAATTAACATTTTTTATTTTTTCATTTACTTCCGCTATGAAACCTTACTTGTTGGCAAATTTCATGATTCTAGGTCAACGGGAAGTATCTTATAGTTTTTGATGAGTGAATTTACGAGTGTCAAAATACGTGACTTAAATGACCGTATGTTTTGATTGCATTGACTTACAAGCCTCAGTTTTTTACACTGCCAAGGGACCACAGACCTCAATATGTAACATAAATTTCAATTTCATACCTCTACCCGTTCCTGAGAAAAAGATTTTTAACACCCGGACAGACAGACAAAGTGATCCTACGCAGTTTCACTTTTTACTGATTGAGGCACGGAACCTTGAAAATGATCGCAAATTCCTTGAGCCGGTAGCCCTCTTTTACATTTTATCTGGCGCTGCTAAGGCACACAATATGGAAACTCGCAGAACGTAACTAACGCCGAACGTGGCCCTGCTAGAGTAGTACCGTGCGCTGAGTGCGTGGCATGACGAAAGGTGTGGACGGAGAGCCAAGGAGGCTGGACCCGTGTGATGGCATGACGTCACCACCAGGTTCGCGCAGCGCTGCAAGGCCTTTCTGCCGCGGCGAGCTGTTTTCCGCCACTGCTCGTTACCTGCCACCTACGCAAGCTCCGCCAGCTCTGCTTACAGAACGCGGAAGTGCACAATGGCTATTTCATTTCTGCTCAGTTCAATCGTCTCGAAATGCATCAGTTTCGCTGGTTATCCATAGTTTATCGACTAGAGAACTTGATTTCAGCAAGGCAGTTTACATCTGGTGAACCGCCACTAAGTCAGCGTGTATTTACTACAACCGAGATAAGAGTCTAAAACTGACTTTCAGTTAGTTACTTCCAAGTTCCATAGATCATTTGAATGATTCTTATATCGAATTGACGTGGAACGATCTGGCTTAACACAATGATATTGGTAGTCACATTCATCACAATGACAGTGCAGTTAGTGAAGCCTCGACCGACAAGAACTGTCAGTGCTATTCTGAAATTAATAGCGAATGTTTCCTCGAAAAGTTATCTCACATCGAAAATTCATTTTTTCATTAAGAGCCGAGGTCTCTATATCGATGAATAGATGACGAAGTCGTAACGAACATTATTCTGGCGTCCAAACAAGCCTTAGACATGATATAAAAATCGACAATCAACTTCATACATTCCAGAATGCTACCATCCGGCAGAAAGAAACGCTCAATGAAAGTAGCACACACATAGATAATTTATCTGCGAAAATCCTGAGGTACAGGTAAGTCAGTAGCAGCGTTGCGATCCTCCTTCACACTCCCCTGGGACAAACGGTAGTTAAGTGTGTGTGGATGACTCTCCATCAAGGATAATGGTCTGCGCCTTGCCTGTTAGGAAATTTTGGTTCCAGTGCAAACCGGATAAGATACCCCATATCTTTAGTAGGCGTCGATATGGAACTTAGTGAAAAGCATTTCCAAAGCCTAGACCTCTAGTTAAAGTTAAATTGCTATTTCCGCATATGTTTTCGTTTGTAAAGGGAGAAGAACATGACGTCAAGCACACGGAATGGCTTGAAAGACATGTACTAGTTTTACTGGTGTCTTCAGGCGCCTAGGTGGGTTAGTGGAGCACGTGCGCTGACGCGTGCGCGAACAGCTGATAACGGCGATAAGGGAGAGCAACCTGCGCCGTCTCACACCTGTGGCGAGTCAAGATACGGGCGCGCACGCGCACACACAACACACCTCTATTCGCCAGCCGGTGAGGGCTTCTGCCTTGCCTTAACGTCCTCGCCACAGACAAGTGGACAGGTTACGATTCCCACATCAGTGTGTGACATATTGTGCGACGAAAGTGACTGAACTGTAGACCGTGCCCAGCCCGCGGCTCGCGGGCAATATGCCCGCCAGAAGCAAGGCTCAAGCAGTCTTCAGGCTTTCCCGGCGATCTAATGACATCTTGGGTTGTCGGGTGTTCTGCCGGATATCAGCGTCGTACTTGCACGATATTTCGGTCACGTAGCTCGTAACCTTCATCAGGTGCGACCTGAGACCACCAGGTCCACTCGAGGAGCAGTCTCAGGTCGCACCTGATGAAGGTTACGAGCTACGTGACCGAAATATCGTGCAAGTACGACGCTGATATCCGGCAGAACACCCGACAACCCAAGATGTCAAGGCTCAAGAAGTAAATTTCGTTTACGTAAACTTACAACAAATGAAATATTTTCAATTTGAAACTCTCGCCACATGACGCTGTTCTCTCATTGGTCCACGCCGTTCTTAATATTGCCCCTGAACCACACAAAGTCTCGTTTTCATAAACGGCCAATCCGTCAGATGCGCTGGCCTGTAGTCTTCCAGCTACTTTAGTCGCAACTGCGGAACTAGAGATTTAGAGACGTGTAATGAAATTAATTTATGGTTCAAATGACTCTGAGCACTATAGGACTTAACTTCTGAGGTCATCAGTCCCCTAGAACTTAGAATTACTTAAACCTAACTAACCTAAGGACATCACACACATCCATGCCCGAGGCAGGATTCGAACCTGCGACCGTAGTGGTCGCGCGGTTCCAGACTATAGCGCCTAGAACAGCTCGGCCACCCCGGCTGGCAAATTAATTTATGGAAATACAAGAAAATATTGTGTTATTTCTGTACAGTTGTGGTAAATAACGTTTTTCATCGTAGTTATGATCAATACAAGTCGGTAGAAGTTCGAAATCTTCACGTGGATTGCAATTACTGTCAATATTTGCTGTCTAATAGTACCGTAATTTTGTTATAACACGTTTAACTTTGTGTCATGTATATTGCTACAAATAAGAACCACATTTTAACATGAACGTCTCTATAATGGGCTTTCACGAAATCTTTTTAGTTTCCTGTGCAATTTCTACTATGGCAGATGATCGGTACGAATCGTGTTAGAACTGCACGTGATGGCGGAAGCTGCTTCTCTTGCCGTTCGTCGCCCCGCAGCAGTCATCATGCTCATTCCCCTCATACCCTCCGACAGCAGAGAAAATTCTTTATAACGTGGTTGCACTGTACTGCCTGGCCGGAACAACTTGCTCCTGTGTCTGGTCGGGAGTCATCGTATTGAAACTACTGTCACCCGATGGTGTGAGCTAACAGTATACATCCTACGATCGACCGAACAACCCCTGACATATCAGCATTTTTCTCTCCCGTTCCGTTAAGTACTGTACATTATGTGCGGCCAAAAAATATTCGTCTTCTCCCAGAGTCGCTCTAGAAAGTGGGAACTAACTTGATCTAGGTATTATAAACAGGGACGAATCGCATAGGGCTGAAAATCGCCGACAATGATACAAAAAAAAAACACCTCTACGTATTGTACCTTTTCCTCTTTGTACCTTTTTTCCTCTTTGTACCTCCTCCCTTTGTACCTTAGAAGAGGAAAAGGAACAAGAGATGCTATTGGCCTGTTAAGAACTATAGGGGAAAGATATATGGAAAAGGGTAGATAAATCTTTGCTGTTTTTATTGATTTAGAAAAGGCTTTTGACAGAGTTCAGTGGAACAAGCTGATGGATATTTTAAAGAGGAAAGGAGTAGATTGGAAAGAAAGATGACTGATACAAAATCTATATTTACACCAGAAAGTAAGGATAAGGATTGGAAATGAAATGTCAGAAGGAAGCAGCATTGGACGAGGTGTTAGACAAAGTTGTTCCCTTTCCCTGCTGTTGTTTAACGTATACCTTGAAGAGATTATTGCGAAAAGCTTAGCTGGGAAAAGAGGAATATGTGTTGGTGGAAAAAGAATAGAATGTATTAGATTTGCTGATGACATGGTATTAGTGGCAGAAAGTGAGTGGACAGTGAATAACATGCTCAAAGACCTGAATGATGCTTGTGTGGAATATGGGATGGAAATAAACACAACAAAAACAAAGAGTATGGTCATCAGTACAAGACACAGACTGTCCAATATTAAAATAGGACAATCTACCATTAGACAAGTAATTGCATTTAAATATCTTGGAAGCACAATAACTGAAGACTTGTGATGTCACCAGGAGGTGAAAACTCAAACTGGCATAGCGAAGGAAGCATTCAACAGAAAGAGGAGATTCTTATGTGGCAAATTAGATAAAGGACTAAGGAAAAGGCTTGGCAACTGTTTTGTCTGGAGTGTGGCACTAAATAGGGCAGAAACATGGACGTTTAGACGAGACGATGAAAAAAGGTTAGAAGCATTTCAGATGTGGATGTGGAGGAGAATGGAGAGAATAAGCTTGGATGGAAAGAGTGAGTAATGAAAGAGTATTGGAAAGGGTTGGTGAGAGAAGATGTCTGCTGAAGGTTGTAAGAGAAAGGAAAAAGAACTGATTGGGACATCCATTGAGAAGGGAGTGCTTGCTAGCAGATGCTTTGGAAGGATTGGTTTGTGGGAGAAGACTGAGAGGAAGAAGGAGATACAAGATGATAGACGACATAAAGGGAATAGGAAATTATGCAGACCTGAAGAGGATGGCAGAAGACCGGACAGCCTGGAGAACTGCCATGTGAAAACCTGCCTTCTGACAGAACACTGATGATTATGACGTATTGTACAGTGCACTGCTGAATTTATCGGAGTTCCACTATTTTAGGTACAGCCGAATAGAGGACAATGTACGAAGGCCATCCTGAAAGTAATGAGCAACAATTTTTAAAATTTTTAATCTTTATTTTTCAGGCAAACCAAGTACACAATCTCAATTTACATACTGTCACTTTTCAACAGAACCTCTATTTTTTCCCACATTTTCCCCATCGTTCTGTAAGTTTGAAAATATACTTCTGTTAGAACTCCGTTTCAGCTTCTGGAAGATAGTGACACACGGGTTGCCGAACATCCTCCACCGTCTCGTAGAGTTGTCTTTGCGTCTGTTCCTTAACAGAACCGTGAAGGTAGCAGCCGGAGGGTAGCAAATCCATACTATAGGGAGAATGTGAGGAGTTGTCTTGAACTTCACCATAGTGACACGACCAGAGCGGGAACGCGTGAGATGCTCCACAAGGCATTTATCGCACAACACACGGTGGTGCTTCAAAAGCATCTATATATAATGGGCTGTATTTCTGATTTGTGCAGGTTTAAGAAAATCAGTCAGAATGCAACCGTGGATCCCAGAGGACAGGGTATATAACTTTCCAAGGAGATGGCACTTTCTTACTTGCGGTGATACCTGTGTATACTCCGTTGGCCCGTTGTCCTTCTGGCAGCCTTTACACGAGGTGTTGGCGCAAGGTTGTTGGAAACTTATCGCAGAGCTTATGGCTTCGTTATGTTTATAGTTGGTGGAGAAGAGGCAGATAAGACGAGTCGGGGCGCACGACATGAAACGGTTCGTCAGATTGCCGCAGCTCTGAGACGGCCGGTCTTCTTCGCCACGGTTGCCCTCGCCGAGATGTAATGCTCGTCCTATTTTGGTAGTGAAGAGAGTTTTCACTGCTGTTATTCTACGAACGAAATCAGCGACGACCATGTCCAGTTTCTTAAAGACAGTTTGCTTACGAAGGTTACTGTGGAACACTTTAAGAAGTTGTAACGCTACCTGTGCTCATTCGTTCAATGGATTTACAAAAGACTGCTTGTGTTCCCTTTTCAGTTATGGCGGTTACGATAACTGAGAGTGAAATCTGAATCACTGTGCTAGTTTTCTCTTTTGTTTTCACAAAAAGCGCTGCTAGAGATGAAACACACCTAAACTGTAAGAAAAAAAGAAAAATGCTAATGCTAGTAGCCAGGACGACTTGGGACTGCTAGAACTTTATCGCCCCATCATCACCTACGGAAACAAGTGATGCGCTACGGAACAGTTGGTACAGAATTACTCTCGAACACAATTCGCGAGACTGATACCTATCCATTCAGCTAGAAATAACTGCCGCGCAGCAAACAAAAAGCCAGTCTTGTTTGTATTTTTCGTGTTGGCGCAATTTTGATACAATCTGTAGCTTTTAGTTTTGCAACGCATTCTCAGAAATGCGAAGGATAGAGGGGAGAACTGACTCCGTTAACGCAAAAATCTTCTCTAAACATGCTCTTTTCTAGATACACTCTGTAAATATTTACCGATGTGTTATCGGCGAGACAGGAGTGAAGATAAGGCGTATATCGACAGACTTAGCTCTTTGCGATTGCGTCTCCAGGTAACGTTTACTCAGACGATAGCTCGAAGTGAATCAGATGATGATCTGTGTACTCTGATTGAGACAAGAGCTGTAGGTACGAGAGTCAAATATTTCATATCGATAATGTTCCATTAGTTCCCGGGAAAATATGTATATTACCTGCAGGTCAGAAATTTATCATTCAAATACCTATCTATTATTTTACCTCGGGGAACAGCGTAGCTTTAAATTTATACAATTGCTGGAAATTAAAATAAGGACACTGAAAACATTTTTTTCTGCCTGCAGTGGTTCCGCCAAGTAGTCCCTTGGGTGCGAAGTCGCAAGTTCGATCTTCAGTAACGCTCGTTTGAAAGTGTTGTGTTAACAGTTATGACAGGACAAATATTAGCTGCTAGTGAGTTGCTCATTACTTACTGAAAGAACCAGAGGTTGTAGAGAGTTTCAGGGACAGCATAAGGGAACAATTGACAGGAATGGGGGAAAGAAATACAGTAGAAGAAGAATGGGTAGCTCTGAGGGATGAAGTAGTGAAGGCAGCAGAGGATCAAGTAGGTAAAAAGACGAGGGCTAATAGAAATCCTTGGGTAACAGAAGAAATATTGAATTTAATTGATGAAAGGAGAAAATATAAAAATGCAGTAAATGAAGCAGGCAAAAGGGAATACAAACGTCTCAAAAATGAGATCGACAGAAAGTGCAAAATGGCTAAGCAGGGATGGCTAGAGGACAAATGTAAGGATGTAGAGGCTTGTCTCACTAGGGGTAAGATAGATACTGCCTACAGGAAAATTAAAGAGACCTTTGGAGAGAAAAGAACCACTTGTATGAATATCAAGAGCTCAGATGGCAACCCAGTTCTAAGCAAAGAAGGGAAGGCAGAAAGGTGGAAGGAGTATATAGAGGGTTTATACAAGGGCGATGTACTTGAGGACAGTATTATGGAAATGGAAGAGGATGTAGATGAAGATGAAATAGGAGATAAGATACTGCGTGAAGAGTTTGACAGAGCAATGAAAGACCTGAGTCGAAACAAGGCCCCGGGAGTAGACAACATTCCATTAGAACTACTGATGGCCTTGGGAGAGCCAGTCATGACAAAACTCTACCATCTGGTGAGCAAGATGTATGAGACAGGCGAAATACCCACAGACTTCAAGAAGAATATAATAATTCCAATACCAAAGAAAGCAGGTGTTGACAGATGTGAAAATTACCGAACTATCAGTTTAATAAGTCACAGCTGCAAAATACTAACACGAATTCTTTACAGACGAATGGAAAAACTGGTAGAAGCGGACCTCGGGGAAGATCAGTTTGGATTCCGTAGAAATGTTGGAACACGTGAGGCAATACTAACCGTACGACTTATCTTAGAAGAAAGATTAAGAAAAGGCAAACCTACGTTTCTAGCATTTGTAGACTTAGAGAAAGCTTTTGACAACGTTAACTGGAATACTCTTTTTCAAATTCTGAAGGTGGCAGGGGTAAAATACAGGGAGCGAAAGGCTATTTACAATTTGTACAGAAACCAGACGGCAGTTATAAGAGTCGAGGGGCATGAAAGGGAAGCAGTGGTTGGGAAAGGAGTGAGACAGGGTTGTAGCCTCTCCCCGATGTTATTAAATCTGTATATTGAGCAAGCAGTAAAGGAAACAAAAGAAAAATTCGGAGTAGGTATTAAAATTCATGGAGAAGAAGTAAAAACTTTGAGGTTCGCCGATGACATTGTAATTCTGTCAGAGACAGCAAAGGACTTGGAAGAGCAGTTGAACGGAATGGACAGTGTCTTGAAAGGAGGATATAAGATGAACATCAACAAAAACAAAACGAGGATAATGGAATGTAGTCAAATTAAATCGGGTGATGCTGAGGGGATTAGATTAGGAAATGAGACACTTAAAGTAGTAAAGGAGTTTTGCTATTTAGGGAGTAAAATAACTGATGATGGTCGAAGTAGAGAGGATATAAAATGTAGACTGGCAATGGCAAGGAAAGCGTTTCTGAAGAAGAGAAATTTGTTAACATCGAGTATAGATTTAAGTGTCAGGAAGTCGTTTCTGAAAGTATTTGTATGGAGTGTAGCCATGTATGGAAGTGAAACGTGGACGATAACCAGTTTGGACAAGAAGAGAATAGAAGCTTTCGAAATGTGGTGCTACAGAAGAATGCTGAAGATAAGGTGGGTAGATCACATAACTAATGAGGAGGTATTGAATAGGATTGGGGAGAAGAGAAGTTTGTGGCACAACTTGACTAGAAGAAGGGATCGGTTGGTAGGACATGTTTTGAGGCATCAAGGGATCACAAATTTAGCATTGGAGGGCAGCGTGGAGGGTAAAAATCGTAGAGGGAGACCAAGAGATCAATACACTAAGCAGATTCAGAAGGATGTAGGTTGCAGTAGGTACTGGGAGATGAAGAAGCTTGCACAGGATAGAGTAGCATGGAGAGCTGCATCAAACCAGTCTCAGGACTGAAGACCACAACAACAACAACAACAACAACAACAACAACAGTGAGTCACCATGTGTATCAGGATGACGACAGAAAATGAGTGTCCGGGAGGTTGAATCCCGCACTGTGGTTGTGGTACAGAAAGAAAAAAGAAGACAATGGAAGTGTGAGAAAAAGAAAGGGACACGGTGGCAGTGAAACATAGCTGACAGTGGCGGAACAGTGTTAAGAAAAGAGTGGAGACAGTGCCAGTGGGACAGGAATAATGAGGAGGAGAGAGGAGAAAGGGGAGAATTAGGTGATAACCAGTAATAACGAGAGACCGAGTCTATGACAATGACAACGAGGAAGAGAGAGACAGTGATAGTGAGAAGAGGCAGCAGCAGTGGAAAGGAATTAATGAGATAGTAGCAGTAAGAGAGAGCAAAAGGGAGACAGCGACAGCGTGAGGAGAAGGTATTGGTAGAACAGAAGGAAGCAGGCAGAGACAGGAGGAGACAATGACAGTTAGACAGACACAAAGAGATAATGGCAGTGAGTTGGGCTGAATGAGTGAGTGAGAATGGGCAAGTGGGAGTGTATGGATGTGAACGACTTACAGGATGGACTAGTGAATGTGAGCGAGTTATAGTTACGAAAGGAGTTAAAGGCGAGTTGCACGTTAAAAAAGGCGCGAGTATGTTCACATGCCACCGTTCTTGGAATAAATTTTAAAGTTAGTGAGACAGGTAGAATGTGGCAGCTGGTACCCCTCTTTTCAGTCAGTCTTTTAAACAGGAGCATATTCCACTTTTTCGTGCTTGGATACGAGCTTTTTACCGCTGGTCTTATTTATATTTAATTAATGGTCATATGTTCTACAACAGCCTAAAAGCATAAGCCTGATCTCCAAGTTGCGGCTGATGCTAGGTGGCGCAGTTGGTGCCACTTATTTTACAGCACTGTAACTTGCTTGCTTACGCCAATGACATCGAACCAGTCAAATGGTTTGTTCTTTAATTGACTGTTTATATATAGTTATAGAGACTGTTCAAAAGAATCGATAGCTAAATTATTAAGAAGTATTGAATGTATGTAAATAAAATGTGGAATACCAAGTATAAAAGTGGATTCACACTTGTCGGAACGTAACCGTCACGTTTTTGAGCGTCTACAGTCACAGCAATTCCCGAGCATTCACACTACACGGCACACAAACGTTAAAATAATGTCGTGACGTTACAGCTGGTTCATAAAATACCCACCAGAGGCGCTATTTCGTATTTGATGGTAGAGCGTCATAAAATGCCGTCGTTTAAAGCAGCTTGCAATGATTGCTGTTGCACTTGATGATGAGGAACAGAAATAGCGAGCAAACAGAGTCTGTGTTAGAAAAATGTTAAAAGATCGAGATTGTGAAAGAGAGTTCCACACTCTTTAGAAGGAGCTGGATGAGGAGTAGCCATCGTTGTATAAATGGAAGAGGAGTCATCGTTCTATAAATATTTCAGGATTTCTGAACAACATTTTTTTAACTGTTAAGCAAGATACAAATAAAAATTACGAAGAGAAATTCACGATTTAGGCGTCCAATTCAGCACGGTAGAAGCTGATAGTTTGCGTAAGATATGGGCCGTTTTGCCGAACTAAACAAAACAAATATGGAGGTGCTACTTGCCGGCAGTAAGAGGGAAATGTCATGACTCCGTCAATGGCCCGTCGAAATATTTTTCCCGAGAAACCTTGACGTGACGTGTTGACGATGTTCCGTTGACGGCGTGTGTGAATGCCACCATTTGAACTACAGAGGAGAATCTTCTGACATGACGGTGACGTTCCGTCAAGTGTCAATCCACCTTAAACTCTTACAGTGCACACCTGCATTACAAAAGGGTCACCCTATAGCCCAGCCTAGTTGCAGGCTGCCTGTGTAACTGTTTCCAGGGGCAACAAAAATTTGATTTCCAGTATTTTGTTTAATTATTGACCGAATGAAAGAAATTTAACAACTGAAATAATCCATTCATTAACAGGTATCTGTTACGTTAAAGTTTTAAAACAGTAAGTATACACTCAGAAACTGTCTCTTGAGGAAGCCTATCTCACGGCTGAAATTAACCGGGATTTGCAAGAGAGCACTTAGGCATTTCCAAGAAACTTCACACGTAATTTTGAAACTTTTTCTCCTTGACACCGCCCAGAAAATAATGAAAGCAAGAAGGGTTTATGTCCAAGCAGTAAAACTTCGGCGCCAGGCACGATGTTTTAATTTCTTACTTCTCTTCTATTAACGGTAGTCGAAACAAATTTTGCAGATGGTGTCCATATATACCACTGAATGTATCTGCAAAACTATATCATTGTACGACACGTAGTTCAGGAGGTATAACGTCATAAAAATAGAGATGCGTGAAAGACTTTCTATTTTATACATGGAACTTCGATTCATTACAAAATCGAGGATATTTTTGGGAAGTGTCACTGTTTATCCTGGTACCTGAAAATGGGATAAATTTAATAAGGAACGACGACATACTAGACATGCACATAAAACAATTCCCTCGCGGTACGCACTTTATTATATTGCCGCACTGTACTGGAGACGGTCGGGAACAGCCATTTCCCGCCCGGGACCGCTTCTTGTTCGTTCTCAAAGGCTTCATTTCCAGTAGCAACGGTCGTCAGTGGGTCATTAACAAGCAGTTGGCGAACGAACGTCCTGGGATGGCTCGTCACTGAGTCACTGCCCGCTGCTGCCGCGACTACTGAGTAGATGCAGCCAGACGGTAGCAGAGCTGAACAAAGCGCGGGTCACTGCCTCTCCGCCAGAAGGCGCCCACTATTATATAAGGAAACGAGCCGAAGGCATAATTACAGAACCAGCACCTGTGTGTTAGAAGTATTGACCCTGACTGTTGAGACACTTGTCCCACTGTGACACAAGGCGGTGAATGGCTGTATAATAAAATTCCCGGGGCTGCGATGTTAACCAGTTCCACACGTACAGCTGCACGTCGTCGTCCGAGGTGAATCGGAAAGGTTATGATGACGTTCTTCTTTGACCAAGATGGCCCCCTACTGATTCACTTCCTACAGCACGGGACAATAGAGAATGCCCAGCGTTACTCGCAAACCTTGACCACCTTTCGCCAAGCGATCAAATCAAAACGCCCAGGCAATCTCACCCGTGGAGTCATTTTGCTCCACGGCAATGCAAAGCCTCATGCGGTCAACACAGTCGCGGCACTCTTGCAGAGGTTCTCGGCCACCCTCCATGCAGTCCGGATTTCTCTCCCAGTGATTAGGCCATTTTTTGTCTCCTTAAAAAGGCTCTGAGGGGGCAAGCGATTCACCTCGGACGACGACGACCAGCTGTAAGTGCGGAACTGGTTAACATCACAGCCCCGGGAGTTTTATGAGACAACCATTTACCGCCTTGTGCCACAGTGGGACAAATGTCTCAACAGCCAGGGTCAATACCTCTAACATACAGGTACTGGTTTCTGTAATTACGCCTTCGGCTAGTTTCTTTCTGAACGCCCCTTATACACTACTGGCCATTAAAATTGCTACACCAAGTAGAAATGCAGATGATAAACGGGTATTCATTGGACAAATATATTATACTAGAACTGACATGTTATTACATTTTCACGCAATTTGGATACATAGATCCTGAGAAATCAGTACTCAGAACAACCACCTCTGGCCGTAATAACGGCCTTGATACGCCTGAGCATTGAGTCAAACAGAGCTTGGGTGGCGTGTACAGGCACAGAGCTGCCCACGCAGCTTCAACACGATACCACAGTTCATCGCGAGTAATGACGCGTATTGTGGAGAGCCAGTTGCTCGGCCACCATTGACCAGACGTTTTCAGTTGGAGAGAGATCTGGAGAATGTGCTGGTCAGGGCAGCAGTCGAATATTTTCTGTATCCAGAAAGGTCCGTACAGGACCTGCAACATGCGGTCGTGCATTATGCTGCAGAAATGTAGGGTTTCGCAGGGATCGAATGAAGGGTAGAGCCACGGGTCGTAACACATCTGAAATGTAACGTCCACTGTTCAAAGTGCCACCAATGCGAACGAGAGGTGACCGAGACGTGTAACCAATGCCACCCCATATCATCACGCCGGGTGATACGCCAGTGTGGCGATGACGCATATACGCTTCCAAGGTGCGTTCACCACGATGTCGCCGAACACGGATGCGACCATCATGATGCTGTAAACAGAACCTGGATTAATCCGAAAAAATGACGTTTTGCCATTCGTGCACCCAGGTTCGTCGTTGAGTACACCATCGCAGGCGCTCCTGTCTGTGATCCAGCGCCAAGGGTAACCGCAGCCATAGTCTCCGAGCTGATAGTCCATGCTGCAGCAAAACCTCGTTGAACTGTTCGTGCAGATGGTTATTGTCTTGCAAACGTCCCCATCTGTTGACTCAGGGATCGAGACGTGGCTGCACGATCCGTTACAGCCATGCGGATAAGATGCCTGTCATCTCGACTGCTAGTGATACGAGGCCGTTGGGATCCGGCACGGCGTTCCGTATTACCCTCCTGAACCCACCGATTCCATATTCTGCTAACAGTGATTGGATCTCGACCAACGCGAGCAGCAATGTCGCGATACGATAAACCGCAACCGCGGTACGCATTTCTCCTCCTTACACGAGGCATCACAACAATGTTTCACCAGACAACGCCGGTCAACTGCTGTTTGTGTATGAGAAATCGGTTGGAAACTTTCCTCGTGACAGCACGTTGTAGGTGTCACCATGGGCGCCAACCTTGTGTGAATGCTCTGAAAAGCTAATCATTTGCACATCACAGCATCTTCTTCCTGTCCGTTAAATTTCGCGTCTGTAGCACGTCATCTTCGTGGTGTAGCAATTTTAATGGCCAGTAGTGTACATAGAAGGTACTGTACGTCTACACCACGCCCTGTTCTCGCGATCCAGCGCAATAGTATGGCAACATATGGGCAAGAGTCATTAAGTCCGTTTTACACGAGCGACTTTCTGGTCAGAATCGACTACTCGTGGTGGGTGTGCGTCACGTGCTTGCGAATGGGTCTGTGATTGATTATGCAGACTGTAGAGTTCTAAAATACTGTATATACTGAAGACAACTAATGCGTGGAAACAGCAGCCTGTGGTGTCTGTTAACGTATGAAGTTAACCGAGTCTCGCCTCGTTTACTCATGTTATGGTTGTGGATTTTGTAGTTCACGAGGTCTACCTGGTCGAGCAAAATGCTTGCAGTGTGCACAAGTAAGTATGTAAATTTTTAAATAATACTGTTAACTCGTCTTATTTGGCGGTGAATGGCGAAATAGTTTTGAGATTTCACGGCTGATTGATCTAAATAAACTTGTTACTACCAATGTCTGTTACATACCAGTAACTTCCCCACCCCCTATTCTATAAAAACTCTAACTCCCTTGCACAGAACAACTTCAAACGTCTGATTGCTTTACAAATGAGTTAACGGGTTAAATATTTGGTGTTAAATATGTGAAACCAGTATGCAATAAAATTTTGGAAAAGTTTTAAAATTATGTTTAAAGTTTGCTGGAAATCGCCAAGTGCTGTCATTATCAAACACTACAAGAGCATAGCATGGATAACTTACGCTCCGTTATAAGAAAAGCTAGTTTTTCACGCTTCTCAATGTTTATGGCGTCGTGCTCACTGAGCTGATGTGGATGGAATGGAAAAAGTGAATCTCTTATACTCTATATTTAGATCGAGAAACAACTGGAAAATAGACTTATGGATATTATAATGGTATCTAGTGTTTCCTTGGAAAGTGAACAAAGACTCCCACTTGGCCGTTCAATAAGTTAAAATAAGTAAGATGGGCATAGGCGAAAAAACTCGGACAGGGAAACAAAGTGATGAAGTGGGGGAGTCTCAAGGCAACATGAAAACTGCACTTCCAAGAAATGATACAAAAACAGTTGCGGAAGACTGGAAGGGTCTGAAAGAAATTGGTTCTTGTGCAATAAATAATTGTAGGTGTTCCCGGGCTTTATGTACACCCTGTATTTAATAGTGTGGTATCTTCTGCTGTTGGTGGGCTTGCTTTTAAATTGATGGCTCTATGAAGCTGCGAGGGACTCGTCATTGTGGAACGTTTGGGTTTGCTTGTTCCAATGTTTCTTAGGTGTCTGCTATTTTCTCTGTAGTTGTCTAGCTTTTTGTAGACAGCTGTAGCCAGCTTCTTCACTATTGTTTCTTTTGTATCCGTCTCCAAGGCTTTGTGGAGAGTTGTTATTTTTGTTCATACGGGAGCATCTAACAAGGGAACCTCCCCATCGCACCCCCCTCAGATTTAGTTATAAGTTGGCACAGTGGATAGGCCTTGAAAAACTGAACACAGATCAATCGAGAAAACAGGAAGAAGTTGTGTGGAACTATGGAAAAAATAAGCAAAATATACAAACTGAGTAGTCCATGGGCATGATAAGCAACATCAAGGAGAGTGTGAGATCAGGAGCTCCGTGGTCCCGTGGTTAGCGTGAGCAGCTGCGGAGCGAGAGGTCCGCAGTTCAAGTCTTCCCTCGAGTGAAAATTTTACTGTCTTTATTTTCGCAAAGTTATGATCTGTCTGTTCGTTCATTGACGTCTCTGTTCACTGTAATAAATTTAGTGTCTGTGTTTTGCGACCGCACCGCAAAACCGTGCGATTAGTAGATGAAAGGACGTGCCTCTCCAATGGGAACCGATAATATTTGATCGCAAGGTCATAGGTCAACTGATTCCTCCACAGGAAAACAGGTCTGATATATTCTATACGAAACTGGTGACGGCATGTGCGTCACATAATTGTCTGAAAATAAAAAATTAAACTTTTCACTCGAGAGAAGACTTGATCCACGGACCTCTCGTTCCACAGCTGCTCACGCTAACCACTGTACCACGGCGCTCCTGAGCTCATACTGTCCTTGATGTTGGCCATCTTGTGCATGGACTACTCAGTTTGTATATTTTGCTTATTTTTTTCATAGTTCCACACAACTTCTTCCTGTTTTCTCGATTTATCTGTGTTCAGTTTTTCAAGGCCTATCCACTGTGCCAACTTATAACTAAATCTGAGGGGGATGCGATGGGGAGGTTCGCTTGTAAGATCCATGGAATGGCTTTATTCTGGACTGTCTGCAATTCGTGTTTTTTGGTTTTGCTGACTATTCCCCATGATGTGGGTCCGTAGGTAATGGTGGGGAGCAAAGTTGTTTTATATAGGTTGTTCTTGGTTTCTTGTCTCATGTTTTTACTCCTAAAGAGTGGAAATAGTTATCAAGGTTGAGCGCTTTGGTTTTCTTCTCGTTGATGTGTTGGTGGTAAGTTAACTTTCTATCTATTGTAACGCCTAGGCATTTGACTTCTTTCCGCCAGGGCGATTCTTGTGCATTGAGGTGTAGTGTTTCTAGGTGTGTGGGTCGTTTTCTAGTGAAGTAGACGGCTGTCGTCTTTCCTGCGTTCAGTGTCATCTTGTTTAGGCGGCACCAGTAACGAGTGGTCGTTGAAGTTTCCTGGTGTTCGCCAGGTGTGTTTTGCCGCCTGTGTAAAAGGCGGTATCGTCCGCGAATTGGGCGATGCCACAAAAGTAGTGCTTTTACCGCCCTAAAACTGCGATCTGAACCCGATAGAATTGGCACAAGCCAAAATAAAAGACCGTTTTAGGGAGAACACTCTCACTGCTGAGATGTCCAATGAAAGACTGCAGAATCTTGTTAATGTTGCTTTCCTTTCAGTTACTTACTGCAGGAATGTTCAGCAGCTGGAGCAAGAGTGTTGGATACTAGATGGAAAAGTGGAAATAGCTATCAATGAAGTTATATCATCAATACCACGCCCTCAAGTGGTGGTGATCTTGAATCTAACACAAATGACAGTGATCTTTAGTGAACATCATTTTGACAGTTCTTTCAGGCACAATCAATTACACTTTGTTAACATTACTGCTATGCTGCGTTCGATAAACGCAATATGTAAACAGATTCCAAAAATCAGTTTTTGACTTTCAGTTCATAGTGTCGTAAGTAGTACATTCATCTACTTTCATTTTCATTGTTTTTGAAAAATAAATAATATACAAATTGTACATAAATCAGGTGATTTCCGGTCTGACGGAAGTGCCACTGAAGCGGGAAATATTTCCGCGAATGCCGCCTCCGATTTCATGTTAAGCACGAAACGCAAACAGCCGACACTGCCCTCTCCTCACCCTTCGGCAATCTGAATACGAGGGCACTGTCGTTCCCGACATCCACTGCACCAATCGTCAACTTATCTTGGACAAATATGTTGTTCTCTTCCAAATATGCCCCCTTCTTACCACAAACTATTAGTGCTCTACAATACTGCACAATCTACTGCAGATCTAAAGTTTAGATAATCCACAATTTGTGTTTATAGCGATAAATATGAAATTGTTCTACCAATGAGGAATGCAAGAATCTGTCGATATATAGTCTTATTTTCAACATGACGTTGCCCAGTACATTGATACTGTTTAAAGAACACGCTGGTAATTTTCAACACCTTCTCTGGGCTGCCACAACAGTATCGTTGTCCGAAAAAATCCTGTGAAATTTTACTTTTTTCCCAGCAAGGGCTGAGCCGTTACATTTGATAAGGTATGACACAAAACACTTCTGGAGACATTCGCTAGTTGTACAGTCCCACTGGAGGACGATCTGATATTCGACGAAAAGGATAAATCTCGTTCCATTAATAGCAGTTCAACAGTTTCTATTACTTCTATAAGCGTCTTTATGATACATAATTCAATATCTCACAAAGGTATTATTGTCACCACTGTAGTAAAAAATTCGGAATTTAGCGGATGTTCAATATTTCTATTTACATAATTCTAACTTCTGCTGTAAATTCCAAATAAAATCTGCCAAGGTGAATCGTCTTTCCACAACAGGAACAGCATACTTTTGCTAGCGCAGAAGGGCGTGCGGAAAGCAAGGTTCGCCCGCCCCAAAATATTGACTGCAGTGGGGATAGAAGCGATACGGTAGACGTCAAGCCTCCCTCATGCAGAGCAGCCGAAAATGTCCCGGAACTAACTTGAGTTTCGTACCGAGCAAGGCTTAAATGAAAGCGACGGAACAATTAGCAATAAACGATGTAGAAGTTTCCTTGCTGAGTGTCACATAACTGGAAATAAAGAAAGAGATGTACTGTTAGTGATAGCAATAATCACTGAATTAATAAATGATCCATCGCACCGTCAGAAATTAACAAGGACACCCACTTATTGGAATGGGTGTGGGAAGGGTTAAAGAGTTTGTGTGTGTGGGGGGGGGGGGGGGGGCTAAATTTCCAAACAAAAGTGATCTTCGGGATGAAACTGATTAATTCCGTTCTTGGAATCTGACGCTGGCATCACAGGTGATGACCGATGACGCTGTTACAACGTGAGTTTTCGCCTGTTTCTGTAGTTCATAACAGGCTAATACCGAGAGGCACTTCCTACAACAGGTTGATAGTAGCAACCCCTGCCCATCACCAATTTTACGATGACAAACCTTGACACGTAACTAACCTCCCGAGTTCTTGAGTTTCGGAGACGAGGAAAGCATTAGAGAGAGACAGCAAGCGCCTTGTTACAACGCGAAGAAAATGATACTCATTATTTACGTCTAAAGAAAATGGCAAAAAAACTTTACGCATTCTTTCATTTCACAATGTTCGCTCATCTCTTTGGGAAGATAATACCCCTGATACTGAGACTTAAATTCTGAAAGTATTTGTATGGAGTGTAGCCATGTATGGAAGTGAAATGTGGACGATAAATAGTTTAGACAAGAAGAGAATAGAAGCTTTCGAAATGTGGTGCTACAGAAGAATGCCCAAGATTAGATGGGTAGTTCACATAACTAATGAGGATGTATTGAATAGAACTGGGGAGAAGAGAAATTAGTGGCACAACTTGACTAGAAGACGGGATCAGTTGGTACGACATGTTCTGAAGCGGTAAAAATCGTAGAGGGAGGCCAAGCAGATTCAGAAGGATGTAGGTTGCAGTAAGTACTGGGAAATGAAGAAGCTTTCACAGGATAGAGTAGCATGGAGAGTTGCATCAAACCAGTCTCTGGACTGACGATCACAACGACAATAAATATTACAAGGGAAACGCCCCATCGCAGATCCCTCAGATTTTGTGGTAAGATGGCTTAATGGATAGCCTGTCAAAAATTAATTACAGATCAAGTATGAGAATAGGAAGAAGGTGTACTTGAACTGTGAAAAAAGAAACAAAATAGTCAACGGTCGAAGCTTAAGATCTGCAACATCGAGTGAATTGCAAGAACAAAGGCGTCGTGGCTATGTGGTCACCGGTGTTGGACTGTAACTACATGTTGGAAGCCACTGAGAATTGTGTGTGTGTGTGTGTGTGTGTGTGTGTGTGTGTGTGTGTGTGTGAACGACCTCCCTCGAGTCCCTTTTTTTTTCACCAAATTATGAACGTTCCGTCCGGTCATTTGACGCTCTGTTCTCCTTCTGCAGTCTTGGCAATTGTCATACTATACACTTAGAATATGAGTAATGTGGTAAGAATACATTACTGTGGCAAGTAAATGTTATAAATAGTGAGACCAGGTAAGATGCTGCATAGACCACTCTAGGCTATGAAAAAAACGAAAACAAAAAAAAAATAACAAAAAAACGGATGTGAACTATGTTCCAACAAAGGAATGTAAGAGAGAAACCTTCCGAATCGGGACACGAGGCATAACACGCGATACTTCTGCATAACAAATAGGAGATTAGTATGTCTGGAGGTCCCTTCCTTACACCACACGTCACGGACACAAATTTTAATGAAGCGAACAGACGCGTCAATGACCGGACGGACAGTTCATAATTTTGTGAAAACTTCGTTGTCCACCGCACAACCACGAAGCCGTGCTATTCAACTGCACTCGATGTTGCACATCTTAAGCTTGGACCGTTCACTGTTTCTATTTTGTTTCTTTTTTCACTGTTCACACTTTCTTCCCGTTTCCACGGCTGACATATGTTCAGTTTTTAACGGGCTATCCATTGGGCCATCTTACTACAAAACCTGAGGGCGGCGCGATGGGGAGTTTCCCCTGCCAGTCACGGCCCTAGGCGGAAAGTGAACCGCTTTTACTAACAGCTACGCTACCAAACCACGCGTGCCAGCCTCCATAAATGATTTCTAAAAACAAACTGCAATTTATTTTATATTCTCTCTGTTTAACGTCGCTTCCGCTTTTCTTGAAGCGAATAAGTATTTTGTTATACAGGATATTTCAGGATAAGGCTGACGTCGGTTGACGACACACACACACACTTCTCAGTGGCTTCCAACAAGTAGACAACTGAAACCGACAGGAGTGAGTGAGATGGATGCTTTCGTAAATAATCACGGCATTACTTCTTGTGTTTTATTGTTTTATTCGCGTTTAGAAATTATGTCCTTAAATTAAGCAGACTAACTGAACGTAATTTATTTTATAGTTCGTGTAGGCATTGCTACGTTCTAACTAAACCAGGAGTGCACAGTCCTTTAAAACATAAAATTGGATTAAGAACTAAGCAGCAAAACACAACATACATAGCAATCGGTTAATCTACTATATCTCTCTCTTTCTCTTTCCTCTCAAAACGCAGTGTGCCCGTCGCAATCTTGTTTTTGTGCTTCATGGTGTCTTTGGTAGGTTTTTATTGCCACTCCAGTGGAGAAACGCTAATACTTGGTGAACGAATTTGCAGAAATTTGTCTTCATTAGCGTACTTCGCATTCCAGTGTTTTATGTCACTGCAGTGATTCGGCCTTTTCATTTCTCATTACCATGTATTGAATAACTAACGCTAAGGGTGTTCAAGCCTCGCTTGTCTAGTGAAATTTCTGTATGGCTGTTAATAACCTAGCATTAACGGGCGCTAATCTAAAACTTAACCATCTATTCTGATAGGATGAATAGTTTAATAAGTACCATATTGGTTAGTATTGTCTGGACTGCTCAGGATCGAGCGATTTTGGCACCTCGCAAAGTTGTTGTGCCAACCGATTTTCTGTCAGTGATAAACCAGTCAAATACAGCCTCATGATTTAAGTTTTTGACTGTTTTGTTCTATTATAATGGCACAACTTGAATTTTTAAAATTATTATTTGCCCGTTCAGGACGGACAGATTTTCTTAGTAATGTACCTCTTTTAAATGTTCACCATCCATAACGAACTTGACTGAAAGAAAGAATACGTTGATGACACATCACGATGTATCAGGAAATAGTTAAAATGGTAACAGAGGGAAATGTGTGTGAGCGGGAGGGGGGCGCAGCGGCAAAAATTGACTTTAATGCACTAAGCAGATTCTAATAGATATAAGTTGTTGTTGTTATGCAGATATGAAAAGACTTGAGGGGAGAGCTGCATCAAACCGTTCTGCAAACTAAAACATCGGGATTAGGTCAGTGTGAATATTCCACTGATGGAAGGGAATGCTCCGTAATGACCGAAAACCATGAGGGAAGCCTGTTAGCGTTGGTGCGGTTTGGCAGACTCGGCTGTCCCTACAACCTGATCATGAGGAACGCCGCCCACACAGCGCGTTGACACTGTCAGACATTCTCAAACTGCTGCCTATAGGCCTTCGCCACAGGCATTTGGCTTTTGAGGGAAGTTATATTTAAGTTCCTATTCAGCAAGAGCGCTGATAACCACAATGTTGAGCACCGTAAAACCACTATCATAAAAGAATGATCTTCTGCTTAGTGTAGCCTTGCAACGAGAGCGTGATCTCCACTATGCCTTGCCGACATACCCGCTGCGCTATCACAGTGACAACACTGCCCTTTAAAAGAGAACGGGTGCTCCGGCGGCCGTTGCGCGCTGACGCCACCTACCTGTGCGCGTAGGACGCCGCCTCTGCGGACGACGAGCGCAGTGCCGGAGGCGAAGCGGATGCTGACGCCCGGCTGCACCACCAGCGTGCCGCGCACCTCGAGCGTCGCCCGCGCCTCGTAGCGCCTTCCGGCGGCCAGCACCAGCTCGGCACCAGCCGCCACCTCGGCGGGAAGCAGCTCGGCCTCCGGCTGCTGGGCGCCGCAACCGGCGACCAGAACCACCAAGCACCACAGCACACGATGACTGCGACGGCACCGCTGCGCCATCGTCACACACCGACCGCGTCCTTACTCACTCGTCTACTGGAGAGAACGGCCGCGCCTGAGGACGACTGCGGATCGCACCTTTCCCCCTCCAGCACTGCCGCTTGACCCCCACCCACTCCCACAGGTGCGCGCGCAGCCGGCTACCGGTAAATTACGGAGTCTGCGACTGGTAACAGAGAGCGCGTAGATTTAGGCGGTATTAGAAGATAATACATTGACTATAAGACTGTGTTGAAATTACCTTTGTCGACGTATTCGTATTTCATATCTGTCACATACGTGCATTGTTTGTCAACAGTACACTACACAATAAGTTGAAGTTGGATGACTGAACTGAGATCTGTTCAAATGGTTCTGAGCACTATGGGACTTAACATCTGTGGTCATCAGTCCCCTAGAACTTAGAACTACTTAAACCTAACTAACCTAAGGACATCACACATATCCATGCCCGAGGCAGGATTCGAACCTGCGACCTTAGCAGTCGCCTGAGATCTGTCTGTTGGAAGCTACAGCGTAATATTATCGTAAGCTCAAACAGTACGGCGTTTATGAGGAAAAGGAGTTTCTCTCGCATAATCAGCACGGATTCAGAAAAAAAGGTCATCCGTGTGAAAATCAGGTCTTTATTAACATACGAGATCTCCCAACATTTGATGCAAGTGAACGAAATCCGTATTCTTCGATTACCGAAAGGCGCTCTACAATGTACAGAATTGGCGAATTCTAAACAAGATACGATCACTTGTCACTGTAGTGCCCCAAAGGAAGCGCAATAGAACCACTACGAACTCACTACACATATAGCATGCACGATCAACAGTAATGTAAGATTGATCGCTGACTGCTGTTGGCGACAAGAAAGCTTCGTCATAGAACGAGCTCGAAGAAATCCAGACATTAAAAAAAATTCCAGTTGATCTAATGAGTTATAGCTATCTTCAATTGAGATTAACAGAAGGATAATGCCTATAACGAATAGTTATAACCCAACAGTATCCGATTACATTAGTGATGAGTCTCTTGAGTACGTCACATCGTATAAATACGTAAGGGTAACACTACGAAGCAATACCAAATGGGGCAACCGTAAGAAGTCAGTGTTAGGCAAAGCGAATGAAACTTATTGAATATTTTTGAAGGATCCTGCAACAGACTGCGATATTGGACTGTAATTCTGATTATCAGATTCTTTTACCCTTTTTACAAACAGGAGTGACCAGAAAAAATAGCAGACGCCATGTGAAATACAGGGTGACCATAAATTATCTTTGAACTTAAGGCTTTAATAACTTTAAAACTCCACCAGAAATTAGCAACTGTAATCAATTTTTATGGCTTCCAGGTACCGCAAAATTGAAATTAAACCTGATAAAAAGTGGCGCCACAAGAGGTAGCTCAGTGTGCCGCCATGTTCATAGTGATGTCATCCGATAGCCGAGTGGAACGAAACTTTCGAGCACGTATGGAAGGTAGCCACGGCCCCGACCAACTGTTCGGGCTTGGCATACGTCATTTTTTGAAACAGGTAATGTTCTCCATAAAAAGGGGGACGTGTCGCCGATCTGTTTCAGGCGCCAATATGGACAAGGTGTGGCACGCGTCTGCAAGCAGTACAACAAAATCGGTGCTTAAGGCGGCCAGAGTGTTGGAAATGAGGCGGTCAACAGTAGTGCCCAATGTTTTGCATAAGAGGTTGCGGCTATATCCCTACAGGGTGCAGTTGCTTCAGGCATTAAAGCCTAAAAACAAACCTCAGCAGTGGACGTGCTGAACAATAGTGGTGCGAACAATGACTTTTTAGAAAATGCGTGTTTCTTCGATGAGGTAACGTTTCATGTATCCAGGAAACAGAATCGTGGACATCTTGGATATTCGGGAATCCAGCCGGATATTCGCGTCGTTCTCGCACGATATTTCAACAGCATGCCTCGCTGCCTTCTTCAGGTGCTACCTGAGATTGGACAGCTCCTTCCAGGCATAAATCTGGACTCGATCGACCCTAGGGCCAGTCTCAGGTAGCACCTGAAGAAGACAGCGAGGCACGCTGTTGAAATATCGTGCGAGAACGACACGAAAATCCAGATGGATTCCTGAATATCCAAGGTGTCAACAAATCGCCGGGAAAACATGAAGAATTACAAACAGAATCGTCTTAATGTTCGTATATGGGGCTCACAGCATCCTTATGTTACACGTGAAATGGAAAGAGTTATCCCAAGGTCCATATTTGGTGCAGATTGACGTACTGCTGCATCATTGGTCCATTCTTTTCCATCGAGTCTGCCATGAACGGTGGTGTTTACCTGGACATGTTACAAGAGTTTGCTGTGCCACGATTGGAATACCTGCAACCTGATGTCATATTCCAGCTGAATGGGGCACCACCCCACTGGTCACTAAATGTCAATCAATTTCTATATGAAAATTTTCCGGATAGGTGAGTTGGGCAAGGTGCTCCAGTTCAACAGCCACCAACATCCCCTGACCTCACATCACTAGACTTCTTCCTGTGAGGTTTTGGAAAGGATCTGTTGTACTGAACCACGGTTAGAGACCTACAGGACCTGACGGCACGGGTTCACAATGTCACTGTAGAGATTTTGAACCATACATGGAGAGAAATGGAATTTTAACTAGACATTATCCATGTCACTAAGGGTGCACATAGTGATGTGTAGGAATGAGGAAACAGAACTTAATGAGTTATCACATTTTGAAAACCACTAGTTAATTTCTCATATAGTCTTAAAGGTATTACAGTGTTAAGTTGTAAAAATAATTTATTGACACCTTGTATGTTAATAGGTCAAACGCCACCATGCCAACAGGCATGGTCATGTGAAACCCAACTCACACTTCTCACATACATCATCCTGAAAACCATGTATCAAGACAAATTGCTTGCAGTATTTCTCGACTTCCAAAATGAATCAGACTCTGGTTTCTTGAAAGTTTATAATGAGGCCTTCAGAGGATAGTACTGCTCAACATGTCAGATTTATGGAAGAAACCGAAGTAGTTAAGAAGCATTTTGCTCGATTTGTAACTGGCAGGTTTGATCAGCACACGAGTATTATGGAGATGCTTCATGAACTCATATGGGAATCCCTGCGGTAAAGAAACATTCTTTCCCTTACACACAGTTGAAAAAAATTTAGAGAATCAGAATTTGCAACTGACCACAGAGTAATTCTATGGCTACCAACATACATGTAACATAAGGACTATAAAGATAGAGAAAAGAAAAATTAGGGCTTGTACAGAGGCATATAGCCAGTCTTTTTCCCTTGTTCCATTTGTGAGTGGAACAGGAGAGGAAATGACTGGTAGTATGTACAAGGTACTCGCTGCCATACATTATATGGTGGCTTGTGGGGTATATGTGTAGGTGTAGATAATTGTTGCCTATCTTCAAGCATCTGCAAGTTCAGGTTTATAAGCATCTGTATGGTGCCTTCCCCTGCACTAAACAAACCTACAACTATTTGGTCTGTCCACCTTTATATACATTTAATACCCCTGTTAGTTCTATTTTGTATGGGTCCCACAGGTGTTTTGGAATCAGTTTTCTTTGTAGATGACTGCATTGTCCCAGTATACTACCAATGAAACAAAGTCTGCCACCTTGGTATTCATGTAAGTTGACTGATTATAATTGTGACTCATTGATATTGCAGTATAGGAAACTGTGTCTTTTTGTTAAGTGAAGTACACAATCTTAAAATTCTGAACACTGAAAGTAAGCTGCCAGTCTTTGAAACACTTAAATTTTGTTGGAATCTGACTGAACATTTTTGCAGTCTTTTTTAGACAGTGCTAAATTGTTCATAACTGCAGCATCAGCAAACATTTGTTAATATTAATAATGTCTGCAGGGTCATTAATATACAACATGAAGAGTAAGGGTCCCAAACACACTTTCCTGGGGCACATCTGTCAACGAATCTCCATCCAAGGTAACATTCTGTGATCTCCATACCAAGAAATCCTCAATGCAATAATAAATTTTCTTTGGTACACATAGGATTGTACTTTCAATAATAAGTGTCAGTGTGGTGATAAACTAAATGCCTTTTGGAAGTATAGAAATACTGCAGCTACCTGACCGCCATGATTCGTGATTTTCAGAATGTCATGTAAGGAACGTTCAAGTTGGGTTTCACGTGACTGAGGTTCCTGGAATCAATGCTGCTAACTGTCACCACATCTGCAATTCTGTGGATTTTGTAAAACAGCTTGACAACGTCTGGGTGAAAGGCTCATACATCCTGGTGAGTTTTGACGTCGTTTCGTTACTCACCAGAGTGCCTCTACAAGAGTCACTGGAGCTTGTTGGTCACAAATTGATGAGAAGACCAACCTTTACAGGCATGTCCTGACCTCCATGTATTTTCTGTTTAATGGAGAATACTATGAACAAATGGAATGAGTCACAATGAGCAGCCCAATCTCACCTGTGGCCGTGAATTTGCATGTGGTGTTCATCAAGGAGGAAACCCTTGTGTCATCCAAATGCAAACACAGGTTTTTTACGTTATGTGGACGACACGTTTGTCATCTGGCCCCATGGAAGGGGCAAATTTCTTGACTTCCTTACACATTTAAAACCCATACATCCCAACATCAAAATTACTATGAAGATCAAAGCAGAAGGAATATTTCCATTCCTGGATGTCATGGTCAAGAGAAGAGCTGATAGCACCCTGGGCCACAATGTGTATCAGAAGAAAATGCACACTATTTGCTAGCAGACATCTGCCACAATCCTACACAGGGGAATGGGGTACTAAAAACACCGGTACACAGGTTGTGCGCTATCTCAGAGGCAGAGTGTTTGCCCCAGGGTACCCAGAATGGCATTTTGGGCACGCTCTCTGCCCCATGACAACAGTGGAGATGGAAGATGTCATGGAGGAAGAGGCAACCACTACTCTTGTACCATACACTGGCACACTACCATGAAAAACTGGACACATACTGAAGCAGCAGAGAGTAAAAACTGTCTTTTACCCGCCCAATAAAACAAGTCATTATTGGAGAGCATCAAAGATGAAGACGGTTGCGGAAGGCAGGCATACGCCACATTCTGTGTCAATATGGAAATACATATATTGGACAAACAGTGCGCAACATCAATTGTGGCCAAGAAGACCGGAGGCACACTCGGCTGACACAATGGATTACAAATGTACTAGAACCTTGGCATAGACTTAAAAGTACCGAGACAGCATTATTAGAGAGGCCATTGAAATTTTAACCATGTATGATCTCACCAACTGATACTGTGTTGATGATCTAATCAACCAAGATTGCAGTTATAATCTTAGCAAGGTTAGGGAACAAGCACTGAGTTTAATTAAGAAAAGACTCTCAGCAAACAAAACAATCTGGCGGCCATGGAAGACAGTGCAACTACATCAGTACCACCACAGAAGCTAACACTAAAGCCACAGGGACAGCCGACACTCTGAGGGAACAGCTCGCGCGTGTGGGAGGGGGGGATATAAGACAGGCGTGCACCTTCAAGAGCTCAGTATGTCAGTGCATCTGACATGTCTCATCACTGAATATTGTGCCTGTTGGACACTATGAACTGGCAGTACACTCACAGTCTGTTTGCTAGACAAATATACCAGGAGAAACTGAATCACATCTTCTAGTTCATCCAACACACTGACAACCTGCTTACATCTTAACATGTAGTTGACAGGATTCTGCAATTGAAATGCTTTGAGGTTTCTCAGGTATACGAAATGTAAAAAGAAAATCCTTTGTCCACCTTCAGTATCTTTTATTTATTAATAAAAATACACTGAGGTAAAGAATTCTGCCAAAATTCCAACAGAAGTAACAATTTACTTTCCTTCAATTTCTAACTCCTTTTCTTTATTCAAAAGAACATCAGTGATTAGTTTTGAGTAATATATAACTTCTCCTGCTGCCATGTTAAAATCCACTTCTTTTGCCATAACACAGCAGAGTTTATGAATATTCATCTCACCGTTGCTCCTGGTCTCGCGGTAGCGTTCTCACTTCCCGAGCACGGGATCCCGGGTTCGATTCCCAGCGGGGTCGGGGATTTTCTCTGCCTCGTGATGACTGGGTGTTGTGTGTTCTTCATCATAATTTCATCATCACTGATGCACGCAAGTCGCCGAAGTGGCGTCACCTAAAAAGAACTTGCAATTCGGTGGCCGAACTTCCCCGCATGGGGCCTCCCGGCCAACAATGGCATACGATCATTTCACTAACGTTCTCTTGCAGTTGAAATTGCGACAGAATCCTGAAAACACTATATTATTAAACCAGCAACTGAGGGCAAGACAAGTAAATAGTTTATGAAAAAGCCCATTCTTGGCATAATAATAATGTGTAATTTCAGCAGCAATTGATGGCCCTTAAAAATCACATTATTGCACAGAAAAAAATCTGTGGTTGCTTGAATACTGTGGCAGGGATGGAAGTTTTGCATACTAATAATATGGCAAAATACTCTGTTTGTATGCTATCATTTTCCAAAATCTTTCTCCGATATCATAAACTGTTTATGAGATGCAAAGGATGTTACAAATATTCTTTCTGGCTTTTTGCCTGGTATTCGCATTTGGGAATGGAGCACTTAACACTATCCATTTTCTTGAGACTGTAAATAGGAAGCAACATCCTTGCAAGTTTAAAGAACAATTAAATATTTTAGCTACATTTCCTATGCAGTAACATATGACCTAGCACGCACCAAACAAAAATTCATAGTGACTCCTAGTTTTCAATACAAACCTTTCGAATTTCTTGTGGTATTTTACTTAAACTTATCACAAAAACTATTCGTATTAACAAAATGACAGGCAGTTCATCATGAAGTAGCTTCCAACCTGACTCATTCACCGTCTGAGAGTTTGGGTGTGCAAGATAGCCTCTGCAGTCCCTGCAAGCCAACAGTCATGTGCACCATCTAGATAACTTACAATGAAACTTACTACAGAGGGCGAGCAGAGGAATCTGAAGTGTCAACAATTATAACAAAACATTATCAGAGTTCAGTTACATATTCACAATGATTAAAAGCAATCGTTCTTTTGCACCAGCCTCAGCTGTTGCTCATTCCGCTGTGTGCTGGATTCTACCTGATGTCTGTTGAGTCAGCTTAGCGTTTGTACGCCCAGGAGATTTCAGCGAATCTGGCACAACGGTGGAGTGCCGGCGAGCAGTGTGGCCATTTCAGGCTGGCTGCTAGAGAGTACTCGGTCCCATCTGTGATGTAACTGGTGCCACTAGTTGTGTGGTTGCTTGATCTCCTCCCTAATCCTGGTAGGTTTCAGCACTGAGGGCACCTGATTGCTGAACAGGAACATGAACCCCATCAGGCCTTGCTGCTGGCTTCTGTGTTGAAGTCCGCTATTGGCAGCACTCTGCAATGTGGTGTTGTTGCTAGACAGTCTGTTTCTGGATCAGTGATAGTAAGCAGTGGGCAACATGAAGCTCATCAGATGAAGGCCATCATCTTGAGTACATCTTAGGCTGTGGTACTTTACAATGACACACTCTTTTCTTTGGAAAATTGCCACCAAAATTCAGATGTGTGTTATGCTTGAAATTAACATAAAAATGTCCAATGTTTGATTTAAAATTCCCACTAGTCTTAAAAATGGCCATATATTCGATGCCATAGGGAACCTATCTCTGTCTGGCAATTATGGATTCAACTGGCAGTAGCAGTGCACCGATGTGGTGAACGAGTTATGGGCATTCACAAGCTTGCTAACACTGTCTTCTTCGCACTCAGCCATTACAAACCATTCTACAGTGCCAGTGAATTTGAATTGAAAGTGATTTTTGTTATAGGTATCAGTACAATATTCTTGTTAGCAATGGAAAAAAATAAAAGGTATTCACATGATGTAGGTCACAAATTGAAAGTAACGGCATAGGCAAAAGAACATGGAAACAGAGCATCTGAGTGGCATTTAGGCCCTCCACCGACTGAAAAATCCATACTGATATGGATTTAAGGACACTGTCAAAATGGCAATGGAATTAACACAAAAATTATTCAAATACAATCTAGTACATTTGATCTACAGTGGTACTTAACAGACTTTAAAGGTGGAATTGGTTAGGGCTGCACTTTTATGAAGCAACATGGACTTAGCAAGTGAACCAAAACCAAAATATCTCAGAAAATGCCACAAGAGTATGAGGAGAAAACATTATCTTTCCATCGATTTATTATTCAACATTGAAAGAAAACCAGTGCGTAACTAAGCCTAATAGCAAATATGGACGAAACTCTTCTGACATTTGTTGTGCCAAGTAACAGAACTGTTGCCATGAAAGGCGCTAAAACTGTAACTACAAAAACAAGTGGATATAAAAAAAATGTCATATGCCATTGTCCTTTCATGTTGTGCTGATGATACTAAGCTTAATCCAATGATCATTTTGAAGTCCAAAACGATGCCAAAATCTTCTGAAATACATCTTCACATACATGACAAGGATTGGATGGATGAGGCTGGTATGAAATTTTGGATTAACAGAGTGTGGAAGGAAGAAAAAGTGTTTTAATGAAGAGTTCTCTTCTTGTGCTAGATCAGTTTAGTAGTCATATGAAAAATTCTGTGAAAAAGAAACTGAGACAGGGAAATAAAGAGCTTGCTGTTATTCCGGGAGGACTTACTTCACAACCGCAACCTCTTCATGTCTCAATAAATAAACCATTCGAAGTGTAGATGAGATAAGAATGAAACAAATGAATGATGGATGAAACCCAACATGAATTCACGCCAAAGTGAGCTTTAAAACAACCTACAATCAAACAAATGTGTCAGTGAATGAAACAATTGTGGTCTAGAGTGGGAGAAGTTATTATTGTTAAATCTTTCAAGAAGTGTGATATAAGTAATGTTCTCAATGGCAGTGAAAACCATGTTATACATGAAGAGGACAACGATGACGACAATGTGGAGGAGGTGGAGGAGGAGGAGGAAGATGAAGAAAGAAGAATAATGTTCAGATGATGATTCTCAGGAATTTTAAAGGTCAGTTCAAGTTAATTAACTAAGAATTTTTTTTAGTCTGGCTTTGTAATCTAAAAACAAAAATGGTAAAAATGTTATTTTTTTTTAAAGCACTGCTTAAAAATTAAGGTGCATCTAACAGGCCACAAAGTAATGTAGTTCACAGACTTTGCTGGAGCATCAGGACATAAATCCACTGCAGTATCATAATCATGGAAGCAAGTGCTCATGAAAAGTGCTGGAGCATTTAAAAAGAGCTAGCATGAGACTACGACACAAGACTTTGTTCGTAATGACCGAATGTGTCGTCGTCATTCTGTAACATTCACTTAACAGGCTGTTAACTGCTGTATCGGTCCCTCAAAATGGGCTCTTATGAAACAGACACAGTTTCTTGCAATTGTTTTACATCTAACAAATATGCTTGTCTTTCTTCCCTTGTCTTTCTATCGCAGTCTCCTTTCTGCTAAATGCATATCCTTACTTAGCAGACAGTGTCATCAACCTGATACACTTGCGGAATATGGCTTCCTTCCTGCTTCCGCCCCCTGTCTTTGGCATGACAATTTGCCTGCGGCAGAGTGAGTTTTAATAAAATTTTTCTAATTTCTGCCTCTTACTATTCTGTGCATTACATTACTCTACTCTGTGTGAGATGGGCTTAAGGAAATCTCTGACTCTTTGAGAGGGTTCTGGCAAAGTGCAGAGCATATAATATGCTGGTGCTACAAATTCTAAAATACAGCTCCAGTATTAGTAGTCTGTATCAAGCAGGCTTAACAGCACACGTGTAACAAATTCAGAGACTTGGTGCACAAATATTATAACACATCCGGACAAACAATACAGAAATGTAAAGTCTCTAAAATTGGTGTTGTGTACCATCCACGACTCGCTGGAAAGTGGCTTGCAGACTATATATAAACTTGTGGATATTAAAAATCTGTAAACGGCAGTTATGATCACATCATATATGAAAACAATCTTTTATTCCAATACAACAAGTTTATTCTCAACAATTTCAGTCATCACAGCTGTGAGTAATATTCTTACAGAATTAAATAGAAAGATACAGTCCTTCGAGGAAAGTGATTCACGCAGTAGAAACAGTCAGTAGCACATTAACAAATTTAGGGGTCATACTTCAGGCACACATTTATTAATTATGGAGTTCCAAGGAACTTTTACCATTCATGCACTGTATGAGTGTATTCAATAAAACACGTAATATGATTTCATGTTTTCGTGAGCTCAATTCGCAACAGTTTACACACTCTGACTTTCACAAACATCACTGATAAAATTATTTTACAGCTGTACTGCATTGGAATGTGCGCTTCTGCATTTTCATCTGTTTTACTCAGCCTTTGTCTTTGTGTCTTCCCGATAGTGCAGGAAAACTATACTGAAGAGAAATACCCCTCCCATCATTGAGAATGCACTGAAGTAGTAGGGGTATGCGCTTGGTATGAAACGTTCATATTCTGTGTGCTGTAATGGCCTGACAGACACCTGCAAAAGAAGAAAGTTTTTTTAATGTACTCCTCCTGTATCAGGAAAGCAGAAACCAATAGCTTACATTTCAAACTGAAAGGAAATCTGATTTAGTTTGGTGAAAGAGACTACAGATATTTATGTATAACTGTTGTTTCAGTTTTCAAATAAATTTTTTCAGTTTTGGGATTTAGCTGCATCACTGATGATAAAAGGCTGCTGCTCACAGTACAATCAGCTGCTGGCAGGTTACAATTCTGACACTTACTCGCCCTTGTCAGTTCTCATATTATATTACAATTAACAGACTATACATGCATCCATTACAGTCACCTACACTCCAAATACACACAAAATACAGCCCTCAGAAACCAGCGAAGAATTAAACCAATGCACACAAAGGATGAACACCCTTTCCAACAGACTGCTGAACGCACCCCCGCAGGATATCCCAGCCAATTATGCCACGTGACATCCGCATTTTTTAATACACTACAGTATCAACCACCCACATGCAACACAAATACATAGCAGTGACAAGAACAGTTAGTCTTTATTATACCTCATTATTGCATAAATATTCAGCACATTAATGCTGTAAAACTTTACAAATACACATTTTTCATGATTAAAATGTATTAAAGTTAACTATTGTAGTGATTCGAGAATTTCTGTGTAAATTCTAGAACCACACAGCCTTCTACTGTCTCAAATACATGATATTCTGGATATGAGTGTGGGATGGTAGAATCCTACCAACTCCGTGTCACGTGTTTGTGTGTGCAGGTGTAAAATCAGTCGTGGGAAGAAAGCAGACGCGGCGGACAAACGGCACCGACAAGTACCTGTCGAGCAATCCATAGATGTTTTAGCGAGTGTGTAAGGAAGAACCATGGAGTTCATATGCAGCTCTGTGCTTCCTGGGTCACAGACTATTGTTATTAAAACAAAGACAGTTGAAAACTCTTGATGTAACCTTGCTATAGACAAGACTTATTTTCTAATTTATGTTAAGAAAAGTTATGGTATCAAAGACTACTTTCTTTTAACTGTAATTTAATTTGTTTCTGATGTTTGCTTGTACAAGGGACTTACTGGAAGTTATATATTTATGTTGAAAGTGAAAGTTTTATTGTGTATGAAAGTCAAATATATCGTTAATTGATGAAAAGCAAAGTCTGTATGTCTACTTATTTCATAAGTAGAAAGAGTCTAAAAATTCCTGTACCTAGCATTATCTGATGGAGAAGAAGTCGAGGATTTCCAGCAGCCGGATAACCAGTAAAGAAGAGTGGCTGCAAATTCCAAGTAAGTCACCTCGTAAAGAAGTGGAAGGTGGTTTGGGGGAATAAACCAAAATAATCCAGATTCACACACACACACTTTAAGTTGGAAACGTTAGACTATGTATCGCTGCACAGGGACAAGGTGTTAAATACACTAACAGAGTTTAACAGGAAGTCTTGGAGATACGCAACAGAATTTTGTCACATTAACAAGTTGAACTTGTTACAAGATTATGATAAACAGTGTATTTTACCTACAGTAAAGTGGGGATGGAGTGGAAGATGACATAACCCTCAACAGGTAACATTCAGAAATGAATATTTATCCCAGGATTCACAAACACATACTAGTTTCTTCAAGGGCACAAAAGTGAGGTTTCCTGGCGAACACTGGAACCGTGAGGTGTGAGGCGTGAGGGGTGGGCTGAGTTGTGAGAGGTGAGAGTTGGAGAGGAGCACAGAGATGTTTAGGTTGACAGTTCTGGAAGCTACGAGTATGATTTTCTACTTCCATGTGTTTCTATCAATAATACTAAGAACTGCTCCTGAAGGTAAACACTGAAAACCTCTCTGTGTTTTTAACACATTACTCAGCTCAGTTTTCAACTTTTCCATTTGTGTACCACGTGATACAACATTAAAGTTCTATAACTGCACATGCATGCTTAAGTTTTATTACAGAATTAATCCTGATGTGACTGTTAAACATGATGTCTAAATTACTCTAGAACATTAATAAGGAATCAGGGAAAATACTTTTTCCTAATCAGGTTGTTGATTAAAAGATAATTAATGTGCTGATCCCCATTTCTTGCTGCTTTATCAGACTTTATTAACAGATGGTATGGCTCCACAAGACCCATACTGAGGCAGAATGAAATAGTTAATTTAATAATGTTGGAAAACACGGAAGACACTGATGGGCATACAAGGACAGTAAAGATACTATGAGGAAATATCTGTAACTGTCAATGGTTATTCCACTTATTGTAAAGCTATTAACATTCAGCCATAAAGTTCATAGCTTTTAACAAGATTACTTTTTGTCTCTCAGGTAGACACTGAAAAATCACTATATTATATTTAGCTGATTGTATGATGAGGTTTTTTCCCAAATTTTGTCATTCGAAAAATACAGGATTATCTCACATTCCCTGATTAAACTATTGCTGCTAAGGTTAATGTTTTTATGTTTTGTAATAGATAGATTAATTTAAGGGCCACTCTTCATATACATTTGAAGCTTTGGCAATTGAAGTCACATGCAGATGTATTTTGAACAATTAAGAACAGTTTTCAGGGAGGGAGGGGGGGAGGGACAGTGACGCCAGCTTGGCTGAGAACTAGGATGAATGTGCATATAAATGTGGTGAGAGAGCAGTGAATTTATGTGCTGCCCACCATGGGAATGTACATCGCAATATCTTGGCTTTTTATGAACATCTACCAAGCTTAAACTGCAGTTTGCCTGAATCAAATGGCTCTGAGCACTATGGGACTCAACTGCTGTGGTCATAAGTCTTGCCTGAATCCATTTGTAGTAGAAATTGAACTGATGTCAAAACTGGACAAAAACTCAACAACAGTATAATATTTTGCATAAGGTGGTAAAATCCAGATATGGGCCAGAGGTGTACTTACATGTTTCATCCAGAAATGATGTCAATGTTGACTGTGAGGTATGATGGGAACAAAAGGCAGTCTGTCAGTTGATGGTTCTACACATCAACGAGACAGCAGTGTGTAGACATGTTTGCAAGCAAGAGACAAAGGAATATTATTGGTCTCTTGCATTTATATATATGCAAAATCCGCTTTTAAACAGCTGTCTTCTCAGGCCAAACCACAAAAATAGCCTCAGTAATCACAACGTATTTGGATGAAACAACTAAATATTTCTGACAAACAAGATCATAAATTTCATTGCTGTTTGTATGTACAAATATTGTTTGTTCATAATGCCTTGAGCAAGTGCTCAATAGTTCCGGGTGTGCATATGTCGGATGACTTTGGCCTGCTCGTGGTTTGTATCTGGCCACTGCCAACATCATCAATACAATAATACAGTACAACTGGTTTAGACAGTTAGCAAAAATGAAGTAGAGATAAAAATTAATTTAAACAATTTGTTTTTGTTTATTTTATTTCTCCTTGTATTATGAAAATGCAGATAATCAATGAATAACATAAGTTTAGAAACAGGTGTGATGTTAACTTTTTGATATCAATAAAACAGTTTGTAATTTTGATTAGTCAGAGTATCTTATAAATAAGGTTTTCTCATTAAGTCTCCTGAAAGGGAGTTGCCTTATATTCAAGGCCACCTTATGCTTGGGTAAATATGGTACATGTGACACCTCTGGGTACGGAAGGGCGAGACAAAATGTGAAAGCTACAGTCACACCACCACTTCTTCCTCATACCACTTGGTACCAATCCAACTGTTTGTTAAGTTTTGCAGCAGTTTTAATTACTAGCCAGAACAAAGTAATTTATGTTAGGTGCAACTAAAAACTTACTGCCAGAAACTTCATGTGCACACATGTTTCATCAGCTGTGATAGTAGATGAAAGGATAACTAACACCAGAGGAAAAACATTTCTACAACTTCTTTAAGTATTCTTTTTTCCCCAAAAGAGGTGACTAATACAGTTAATAAAAAAAATGATATTCTCCAAGTAATATCAGTTATGGTGCATAAGACTGTTTGGGGTATGAAGGAAGGAGGGGCACTACAAGAGGAGGATATTTAAATTGAAATGGTCAATACTGAAAGCAAGGTAATACAAAATGATCTTGTGAAACTGTTTACAGAATATCTGCAGCAGAAATAATTTGCCAGAATTAGAACACTGCTGTAATTATTCTCCTCCACAAAGAGAGAGAAAGACAAGACAAAAGTAACTGTATTCCTATCAGCCTTCTCTCTATAGTGTACGAGATTCACTTATCCCCCATAGCATAGAAAAAAATATTGTATTTTAATCATCCAGAGAATTGGATCCAGCACAAAACACGATATGCAAGTTGTGAATGAACTACTGCTGCGCCTGAGAAAACTTCTGAATCAATTTTAACAAAATACATATTAACAACTGTTGAAAACCAAAGTGCTGATTCAACCTATGTTAGTATATTTACACACATAAGGGTTACAGCTTCTATTAAACTTCATTCAACAGGGGAAAATTCAGAACTGAAAGAGAATTTGGGCAAGGATTTGCTCCACCACTGATCTTCCTCGAAGATTAAAATGAAAACTGTAACAAAGTTATCAATTGTATTGGAAATGGGAATGAGACTTGGGTGAAGCATGTCAATTGTGAAACAAAAAGGCAGTCGATGGAATGGGGACACACAGATTCTCCCAAGAACCGAGTAAATGTTTGCAAATGCAAACGCTGTCAGCAAGAAAGATCATGACTACCAAGCTTTGGGACTCTAAGGGACTGATTCTCAGTGATTTCCTTGAATGCGGCACAAGAATTAACTCTGAGATGTATCGTCAAACATCACCCAAGCTAAGGCGGGTGATATAAAATAAGCATCAGGGAAAGCAGCACAAACAATGCACATCTACACACAGCCAATCGTACCTGAGAGCTCCTACAGGGTTCTGGATGGGAGGTGTTTGATCATCCATCATACAGCCCGGAATTTAGGCCGAGTGACTACCACCTATTCTCAGCAACGAAGACATAGCTTGAGACACAGTGCTTTTATACTGACGCTGGTTGCAAACAGGCAGCAAATTTCTAAAGGGATGGTAATGAAAGTTTATGCCACAGTATGATAAGTGCTTCGGTTTTGGTGGTGGTTATGTAGGAAAACAGCTTAACAGCATACCATTAAAATGTATATAATAAAATTTGGTTTTTCCATACTGTTAATTCTTAATTTCAAACAGTTTGTTACTTTATGGATATCCCTAATATTCATAACAGGTTTGGGTCATTAAAGTTTGAAGTGTATCACAGGCACATGTACACCAGTTATTAAATCTACCAAAATTATTTCATGATAAAGACAGAAAAATAAAACTGTAGTTTAATACAGTGCTCACTGCATTTTTCACTGGCCATGTATCATTGGCGACAGATTATTGATCTACAAAGTAAATACTGCCATCAGCTATCTACCATTTATCATGAGGAGATGGATAGTGACATATTAATCACTGGTTTAGAGAAGGCGGGAGGGGCTGTGTCACTGTCGTGGATGACCCCAGTTACTCTAAGGCAAAAATTGCTAATTCAAACTCAAGAAAGGAAGAAACAGCGAAGAGGTTGGAAGAGAACATTAATTCAGTTTCTGGCTGCCATACAGTCAGTTAAATGGCACAAGTACCTTAACAATCACTTTGAATTTTACAACTTATCCACAGAAACTGGTTGTAAGATGTCAGTGCAACCCCCCTTAACACTACTTTAACATAAGTAACAATTAACCATGTCACTTTGGAAGAGCAGATTAATTATGTATGACAAATTGAAATTTATGAGATGAATTCTTTCAGAAGACACATGACAATCTAGTAGACCACATTATTACTGCTGCAAACAGATGCTCATGTATGAAATACCTGTATACCCTTGGCAGCACACACTCTCTCTCTCTCTCTCTCTCTCTCTCTCTCTCTCTCTCCCTCCCCCCCCCCCCCCCCCCACTCCTACAGTTTCTCAACTCACTGATGAAGAGCCACCAAATGTACAATGCCTGGGCTGGTATGGTTCTTGATTTTATTTTGTGAGAGCAGCAACCTGTTTTTGCACTTTGTACAAAGATTAAAGCTGACGTACTTAAATAATCATTTTATCACCACTGAAATAGATTTGTTCATTGACAGGGATGTGCTTTAATGGTATATTTTGCTATGACATATCACAATTTTCACAAAAATACCAGTTTTAACACTGAAGTTGTGGTTGCTATTTAATTAAAATATTGTTTGGTTACAAAGTTTCTTGGGTTTCACTTTCTCCTCCTCCTGCTTCTTCTTCTTTCCAAGTTTTTAAATTTTCTTTCTTCACTTGCAGATAGTGTTGCAAGATTGGTACGACACACCAAAAGTGTCAGTTCATCGTGCATGGACACCAACATAAGTTTGGGAAACTCCAGAAAAAGGAAGGGGTGAGTTTCTCTCATTGAAAGTAGGCAATGAAAACCTCGTAACACCAGTTTGTTACATTTTGTAGGTAAAGCAAACATGGTGTCTTAAAAAATAACAAAGTGATACAGAAAGCTGCTACACATGGAACTGTATAGTAGAAGTCTAGTTATTGACAGATAAGATAAATCCATGCATTTACAAATCTCTGATTATGGAGTTACTGGAATTATGAGTTTTTCATAATCAGATGGGAGTTATGAGGTTCTTATTGCCTACCATCGATATCCCTTTCTAGCCCATCAGTATCATGGTTTCCTAACACAGCAAACCTTTAGGAAATCTAATGCAAGCACATGCTTAAAACCTCTATTCTTTGAATAACAGTGCATCTTACAGTTCCAAAACCTAAACAATTTGAACTGATGGGAGATTTCTCCATAATGGTCAATAGATTTAGTATCAGAACAGATGTGTTAGCTTCCAATAATAAGAGTCAGACGAGGAACACATGATATGGAAGTAACTATATCATTTAGCAGATATTGTTGTTCAGTGACAGATTTGACAAACAATAAATATAAATTGGCTTCTGTTGGGATAAAAATTATCATATAAGCTAACTCATAAATTTAATTTGGATGAAATGGTGTAGGTTGCTGGAGTTCTGCAGTATTTAACTGCATAAACTAAAAACAGATGGAGTGGACAATACACAACAACAAACTCAAGTGTTAACAGAAAACAATAATTCAAATTAAGATATCAGTTACTTTAAATTGCAATAGATGTTTTTAATACCTGTGTAGTAGAAAAGAGATGTGTCCATCCTATGCGGTTATAGTCAACCTTAAATTGGAAAACCCCATAAACATCAGGTATACGAAACCTGGCTTCATACCGACCACCAGTTCCCCTTTTCAAAGTAGTTCTTACAAATGGATCAATGCGAACAAACTCAAGCTGCACATCATCTGCATCAAATGGTACCCATCTTCCATCCTGTAATTTCTCAATTTCAATTGTATAAACCTGTAACAAGAAGACAAATATATATCTTTGTTAATGAAGTATGAAACTTTGTTTAAAATGAAGAAGTGACTAACATATAGTGCCACTGAGACAATATAGCTTCCTACCATCACAATACAACAAAAATTGCACTGCACTGAAAACTACTTGCAACCAGAAAAATAGGTATATATTGGGGAATCTTTCTACTAACAAAGGGACATTTATCTAACTTTGCTTAGATAATTGATTTAGGTCAGTAAACTATGTAGAGTGCGAAGGCTGTTGGGGTGATATTAAACAGAATTACTAACCTACAAGCAGAGACATAAAGGCCATTTTCCAAAGATACACGAAGACACTAAATATTAGCAATGAAAGTTTTATTCTCTTTTAAACTGAGGTATGCTGGTTGGTTGCTCTGAAGAAAACAGCAAAAAAGTCAACCAAAACCACAATTTCCGAATCAAGTGAATGTGAAACCTGTAATCATTATTATATGAAACAAGCAATTCAGTTAACATGTTTCCAGAATATTTCATGTGATTCTCCTCATCTACTTTTTTTCTTTTATTAACCTTATTTTTACTTAAAAATTACTGGGCCAATGTGTTCTAGCAGCTAACTTTCTATGTGCCTTATCTTTCTCTAATTACCAACTTCCATTCACAATTTTCTCTTTACGCTTTTTGTTTTTATATTCGATTTCTGAAACAGTAGCCTATGGAACAATAAAGCTGGTTGCAGACAAAAATGTTTTCAGTTGTGCAGTCATCATCAACAGCCCATTTGATAAAGTCTTTGAGTGTGGCTGTGTCATGCAAGGCTCCCACCGATGTGTCTACTGACAGAACATCACCATGTCACATGTTTGACACTTCCTGACACAGACACTGGCCAAGATTCATCAGACAGGCTGTAGGTAAGTACTGTACAATCAAAACCAATTATTATTTTGCAAGTTTCTGAATGCATTAAAATTCACTGTTCCAACTGTCATACTGTTGCCCTCATCTAAAATAGCAAACAAGACAAGCCACCAACTGTTCAGAAAACTTAAGATGCAGTATCAATTTCATCCTGATGATGTTCACTGTGTAAAATCTTACAAGTCTATTGTAAAACTGTTTTACATATTCTTATGTAATTATCATCAGCTTATTTATTTGAACCTTTCAATAACTTTCCATCCTAAGAAGCCTTTTAAGCAAGCTACAGGAAACCTTATGATACAGCGATTTGAAATCTGCTCCAAAAATTAGTTCACTTCCTTAAACATTGCATCATCTTGCTTGGCTTTGTTATCACAGGAAATGAGAAAGTTCGTAGAAGAAGGAGTGAGAAGTAAGTAAAAACCATTTTGGGCAAAGTGATTTTGCTTCTATGTCCCATAATTTTTCAGTGAATATATTTTTATAATGTCCTCAGTGAAAGAGAGATGCTCAAATGTTCGGAAAATTTTTTATGATTAGTTACTATTTTGCTGTTTACACAAAAGTTGTGAAATTCTTGTTAAGGTCAGCATGCTACAAGCATCATTGACAGAGCACATGAAGAACTCAAAACTGAAATAAGTTCTTTATTACGGAGAGTGCACAATACAATATTTTCTATTAGTACAGTTTTTTCTATTAGCCAGTTTTGAACTGCATTCTTTCTTTGCTAGTGTACTTAGGACCCTCTGCGATTCCATTTGAATCTCCTCCACTGTGTTAATTCTCGCTCTTTCAACCTTCCACTTTCATCTTGGGGAAGAGAAAGAAGTCCCTCCGAGTTAAGTCTGCCGAGCATGACGTGTGGGGAACAACCGTTATCTTGCTTTTAGCAAAAAATACCTGAATTATGTACACTGCTTGAGGTCACGCATTTGTCATGGTGGAGTATCCGGTGGTTCTGTATGTCGCTTCTGTGGCTGATTTCTGATTTCTCAAACCAAGGCATTGCAGATGCTTTGGATGGTATGCCTACAGTCTGGCAGATTTGGATGCATCATCTTCTGAACATTTTCTGGTGTGATGCCAGTTTATGGCTGACCGTAACAGTTATCATCAATGTTCAGCCTGTTCTGAAAGGCTCATACCTGTCTCACGTCTGTGTCAGTCCCAAAACACTGTATTCAAAAGCTTGCTTCAATGTTTGGTGGATTTCTGCAAAAGTGTATCGAAGTTATGTTTTAAACTTTATATAAACATGTTGCTGCTTCAGGTGAGTGACTACAAAACCGCAAATTGACAGAAACATAACAGTGGAAATATGCTTAGCAACAACTAATCGAGTCACTCAGCTTGCAGCCACTTGCCACACAAAGAAAAGAAGAATCACGCGGAGACATCTAGTGGTATTTTAAAGTACCCTTAACCATTTGGCAAAAAATTCAAATTTCAGGAACTTTTGCATACCAAACTGTAAAAATAGTATTCTGTAACTTAGCTACCACCTATTTTTCAAGAGTTTGTGTAACATGTCAATGTAGTATGTAATGTACTGTACACAATATACTTACAACATTGTCCATGATTGTGTATGCAGGCGGTGGCGAACGTTCTCCTTCACGATGATGAGAGACTGAGCGCACTCTCAGTACACCGCTCTCTCGGAACACCCATGAACTCAAAGCCAGTGCCACTTGCTTGTTTCCTGATACAGAAAACCTCTGTCCACCCTTTAAAATTAAATAACTAAGTAAGCACATGAAGCCTCCCAACAAGAGAGCAGTAACAAATAAATTAGGACAGCAAATGTTTTTATGGTTGTCAATCTAGAAATACAAAAGTAAGACACATGTAGCGGAAAACACTCAACATTATGTGGTCTAAGGGTATCAACACATTACTTACTGTAGCTTTCTGCACAGGTGACGTGAAAGCCTCATCTGAGAAGAAATACAATGAACCTGAGAAGATGACCCTTGCATTGTTCCTTGCCTGTAGGGCAGCAATCAGAAGTGTATTCCGTCCAACAGCATGAGGATACTTAAAGGGAAAAAGAAAAATTTTATTGCAAATAATTGCAAACAAGTAACAAAAAAAGTGAATATTTATGATATTCAGATTGTTAAAAAAGATGTCCTCTGAACTACGATGGATGATTTCAAACTGCTTCTGAATTAAAGACAAAACCTGGACACAGTTACAAACATTTCAATGGTGAAGTGAATTGCATGTGGAGCCAGAGCTGAAAGAGTGGGTGCTGGGGAGCGACTGCCTACATAGATTCATGTGGCAGGTGACCCTGAATGTGCATATGCAGTCATCGTGCAGTTTTACTCTGCCACTGTGCCTCTTCCTAGCGGCCACTGTTGGAGGCATTGGGTGGTGCCTATGTGGTAGTCTGTACAGTAGTGCAGCTGTTAGCTGAGATGATATTACACTTGACGGCAGTTGTCAGTTAGAACACCACCAATTTGTATGAATACTCATCCAGCAGATAACAGCTCATTGAACACCTACATAATTCTCAATAGTTTGTAGCAAATGTGGCAAACACAAATCAAATGCCACTGGTCTCTGGCTCATAAAAAATGAAAGCAATCTTGCCCCCACCCCCAGGCACCTGTTTGTGTCCTGCGTGGAATGTTTCAAAAACATGTCAGAAACAACTGCCCCAATAGCTGACCACAGTGGGAGACATGCTGGATTGTATCAGTTGGTCGTGCCACATCAGTACCATCTGGACATTAATGTAATTTTGTTAGAATCCTCCGACCGAGAATAGTTCCATCAGAAACTGTTAATTACATACACTTTTTGCGACGAACGCATTCTGCATCTCTGTTAAACTTTCAAACATACCTCCTGCTGGGAGCACTTTCCTACAATCGACACCTCTCTGTTTGGTGGTATACAACAAACAAAACATCCCATTTAAAGTCCAAATCACAACTGCAGCTTGACACAAACACGCCATATGCCACCTCACCTTCTTTGTGGTTCACAGCTTGATGCTTTTTCAGCTTCTGGATTTGTCTTCATGGACTCTACCTAGCTGGTCTCAGAATGAATGCAGTTTCAAGAACTGGTTAACCTCTGTAAGGGATACTTGGAGATCTTCTCTTAGGGTTTTGGCAAAGCGGGAAACTTCGTGGTACACATCACCTTAAAATAGCTAGCATGCTCCTGCTTCTTCTGTGCATGGTCCATGCCCATCACATTACACGACACCATCAAAAATGAGCTAGACAGGTTGAAAGCCTTAGATGTCATTGAACTCATATTTGCAACTGAGTAGGCGACACCACAGTTACGATAAAAAAGCCATTTAGAAAACTGTATTTTTTTTGTTATGGTTTTAGGGCACAAAACTGCTACGGTCATTAGTGCCCGGTCTGTGACGTAGGAAAAGGTAAAAAATGAAACTGGAAACCAGCAGCAATGGCAACAAAAAATTGGAGAAACTAAAAACAGAAGGAAAGCTTTAAAAAAGCCACTATAGAAGGGGGTTGGTTGTCCCCAAAAAGAACTTCAAATGACTGACGTCATCTCACTGGCACTAATAAACTCGAGAGCGCGATCGGCTGAGCGCATGTCATCTGCTAAAATGGAAGATACATCAGGCGACAACTGTAGACGGGCACGTAACGGAGTAAAATAGGGGCACTCAAGTAAAAGGTGTCTTACCGTCCACAGCTGAGAGCAGTGGGGACAGAGTGGGGGAGGATCGCCACTTAAAAGATGTCTATGGCTGAAAAGACAGTGCCCTATCCAGAGTCTAGTTAAAATTACCTCCTCCCGACGACATGTTCAGGAGGAAGAGGTCCAAGCACAGGGAAGAGCTTTCACATCCCACAATTTATTATTGGGAAGTGTCGACCAATGTGCGTGCCATAAAAAAGCAACACGATGACATAAAACACTCTGTAGATCGGCGAAGGGAATCATGCGAATAGCTGGCCGAAGAAGAGAGACTGCTGCCTTGGCCGCTATATCGGTCGCCTCATTTCCACAGATACCAACGTGTCCTGGGATCCAGAGGAACGCACAGAGACGCCCCCCAAGTGGAGCAAGTGGAGGTAGTCCTGAATCTGATGGACCAGAGGGTGGACAGGGTAGAGAGCTTGGAGACTGAGGAGAGAGCTGAGAGAATCTGAACAGATAACATACTGTATCCACTGATGGCGACAGATGTATTGGACAGCCTGGAGAACAGCGTAAAGCTCCGCAGTATAAACCGAACACTGGTCAGGAAGCCGAAATCGATTTGGGGTGTCGCCAACAATATAGGCACTCCCAACACCTAACGATGTTTTTGAGCCATCAGTGTAAATAAATGTGGCATCCTTAATTTGTGCGCATAGAGCAGCAAATGCCCGATGATAAACAAGTGAAGGGGTACCATCCTTGGGAAACTGACAAAGGTCACGGAGCAGGCAGGTCTGGGGATGGAACCAAGGCGGTGCTGTACCCCAAGTTGTCAAGAAAGTTTTAGGAAAGCGGAAGGAAAGAGAATGGAGCAGTTGATGGAAGCAGACTCCCGGTGGTAGTAGGGAGGAAGGGCGGCCTGCATACCCTAAATCCAAGGAGGCGTCGAAAAAAATGTCATGGACCGGATTTGCAGGCATGGAAGACTATCCAGATAGCTGTTGACAATTCTGGTCACTGGAATCAATGAAATCCAAAGCAATCTGAAGAGTCCACATCAACTAAAAAAAAAATCTGCATGTAACAGACACAATGGACAGATGACAATCACAAATTTCTCAAGTGTTATTCCCATAAAAAATTTAATTTCATTTTTGCAAGGCGTTCATAATGGCTGAAATAACAAAATATGCTTACATACAAGCAAGAAGGGAAATGTCCAGTGCCAATTGTTAATGACACAAAATGTGCGAATGAACATAAAAATGTAAACCAGAAAGATCTAATGCCATGTGGAGGAAAGGAATCGTGCAATGTCTCACGCTGGTTAAAGATTTCTTTGTGGCGAATAGCAGTCAAGACTTATGTTTAATGCACTGCTATGGTACATGTGAATCCATGGAATGTGGCAATTAAACTAATTTGTGAAGGGAAAAACAATGAGACTACAGGCCAACTGTATAAACGTCACTGACTGGAGATCAATTTTGACCTTACTTTAAATAAGGAACTCTCTTCAGGAACTTGTTCTGTTGGGTAACACTAAATTATGATCAACTGAATGAGATTCAGAGTTGATTTAAATTTGCAAGAAACAGACTTGGTAACTCTGCTAAAATCAGCATTTGATACAATTATCGCACTTCGACTACAGATATTAACTGTGCGTTGTAGATGCATGGTATTCATTACCAAAGGACCCATGTTGAAAGATGGAGGGAAATAAGTAGAAAAACATGTGCTCTTGAAAATTCTTCACAGCCAAAAACAATTAGTGCTGGAAATCATATCGGGCCAGTACAAAGACAACATAGAAGGGGGAAAAAAATATTGTTGTTACCACTGCTAACAAAGAAAAGGTGTGGAAAGGACTTGGCATTATTTTTATTTCAGAGAGCTTGGGACAAATTGTAACTGGATAAGTTTGAAAATATGTAAAGGTTAGAGACAGGAAAATTTCGTGATAACGATACCACGAAAAATAATGCAAAATTAGCAATTTTTAATGAAATATCTTGAAATCGGAGATTTTTATGAACTATTGCAAAATTGGTGATTTTTACAAAATATCAAGAAATTTGTATTCTCATATTTAAAAAAATATGAAATATGAAAGGAGCGGTGTGCTGATTTTTGTACCTGCTAATTATTGGATGTTGAAATTCCATTTGGAAATCGTATTTCAATATTATTATGAATGACTTAAAATGAATGAAAATTTTCCATGTAACTATGATGTGATATCAAACTAGGAGGGGGGGGGGGGAGAGAGAAAAAACAAAACAACTGGAATGAGACAAAAATTATACTGGAAAAGGAAGAAAATCTTAAACTAGAGGAAAACATCAAAATTGACAAAAAAAAATGAACCTGACCAAAAAATAACACCAAATTTGGCAAAAAACCACTGAATTTGCCAAAAATAGTTGGAAAAAATAATAGAATTTGGAAAAAATAACTGGCAAAAAATAAAACCTGAGATGTCAAAAAATAACTCCAGATGTGGAAAAGTGCCCTGAATTTGGTAAAAAAATAATGTCAAGTCAATAAAATGTTTCTGGGTTTGTGACCACATTGTAAATATGTAAAACTACCGATGTTTCGGTCACTGTTGCAAGTGACCTCCTTCAGAGCATTTAGTCAAACAAAAACAACCTCAAGAAGGTCACTTGCAACATTGACCAAAAAGTTGGTACTTTTACATATTGACAATGCAGTCACAAAGACAGAAAAATTTTACTGAATGTGACAATGGCTGTGGAAGCCTACATTTATAAATAACTTTGAAAAACAGCGAAACTCACTAAAATAGCACCAAATTTGGCAAAACAGCAAAATTGGCACAAAAACTCAACTTGCCAAAAATACTGGCAATAGAAATGTTACATCAGATCTGGCAAAAATTAACACCAAATTTGGGTAAAATTAACACCGATATTGGTAATAAAATAAAACAATTTTTCCTGTCCCTAATTATAACATCAAGAAATGACTCAAGGAAGCACTCGCATATGACAATACATAATTTTAAGACATACTCTACAACTGTTCTATTGCAAGTTCATGTAACTAAGTGAGTAATGTAAATTTGAGCAAAAACTGGCTCAAAACTTTTAACCGACGAAATGCATAAGATGGAGGCAGTAATTTCATGAGGTTTACAGTTAGGGAAAGTGGACAGAAACTAACTGCAGTCCTGAAGCCACTGTTTATTCCAACTTCCAACCCCTACACTGATAATGTGAATTTTCATTTGGAAGTAATATAGAGTGGCTTTTATACATTTTAGTAAGCTCAGATTAATATTTGAAATGAATTTGCTGTGTAAAAGGAAGTTTACAATGTCATCTGTTATGTTTTTGTTCATTTCTTGTTCTGACAAAGATTTAAATAACACTGGAGGTTGCAGTTAATTTGCAATGTCAGTAAAAATTGGAGACTAATAATGGCAAACGAAAATTTTTTCAAGAGAATGCTTATATTGTGCTGGTAAGAATGACAGTACAAATTAACTGTGACAGCAATACATAATGTATTTTGAACTAAAAATAATGTAACTGCAGGCAGAAGCAGAACATGCAAGTCAGGATTCTGTTATAAAAGATGTTTCATAACGAACACAACTTTTGAGTGCATAGCATCTGTGAATATGTATGAAATATGATATTACTCAAATTCCCTCCATGACTTTGTAGGCACACACTTATCCTTTCGAAGATGTTTTCAGTAACTTTTGGGTGTTCTTGGACTTTTAGTTTAGAAATTGGATGCTAAATCTTGGCCTTGAGCCCTGGAAGTGACTGGGTTCACTGTTATACATGACAATCCAAATACCGCCCACAGAAAAAAATCACAAGGTGTCACATTACAAGACCTGGTCAGTTCACATCACTGTTACGAGAAATCACCCAGCCAAGGAAAATTTCTCACGACCTGGTCAGTTCACATCACTGTTACGAGAAATCACCCAGCGACGGAAAATTTCTCACACCAAGTCCATTGTTGCATTCAATGTGCGACAGGTGAAGTAAGACATGTCATTCTAGGAATGAAATGTCCCACTTCCCTGCTCTCCATTGGCCGATGAAAGATGTTTGCTAGTTACGGTAGTAGATAGTAGGAAGCATCTCATCCTCGGGGTGAGTTTTATGATCCATGCAGATTGGAGTTGTACCAAACCTGCACTATCCGTAAGGTGGGCTACTAACGACCACTTCTACCTGCTGGATGCGGTTGACTGCTCTTTAGTGCTGCAGGTGAAGTGCATAGAGGGAATGTGGCCTCCGCGATGCCAAAAAAATGCTCACCACCGAACAAATGAAGTTGAAATATATTTATACCAACTTTTATAGTCTTGATGGTCTCCGATAGACATACATTCTAGAATAGATGCAGATGAATATTATGGGCAGTACATCGAGCTAAAACTATCTTGGTGCGTTATTCCAGTGGATACATTGAACAACAGTCTCTTTCAGCATCTTTCAATGCAGAAGGAATAGTCCCACTGAGAACAGCTGATCCATAGTTAAAGGAGCATTGATTAGCAAGACCCTTAGGATGCAAAAGATAGGGAGGAAGACGGTTGATTATTATTTTTTTTTTTTTTTTTTGTGAAATTAAGTGAGAAGATATGTGTTTGCTCAGAGCAATCCATGTTAACAACAGAACGTTTAGCAGTGTACTTGGATTAAAATCAATAAAATATTGAAGAAGAAGTGTCTGTGTCGGTTTCAGCAAGAAAAAGAAGAAACTGTATAAGTGATAGCAAGATGTGAATTGCGATTGTCCGCATCAACAGTCAACCATTACAACACTGTGCCTATTTACGGAATAGCAGACATGAGTCACATACACGTTTGGAGTTGCAACATGGAACAGCTACGTCATGTTTCGAGAAGAGTGCTGGTTTTGTGGCAGAAGCTTAACTCAGCATGCAATCTACGGTGCCACACTGTTACCTGTTGCCTGATGCACCACAGCAGTTTTAGTGTCAGTCCAGTACAGCTAATCTCTGAGATCTAGTTAAGAGGTGATACTGATAAATTGTGTCCAGAGTTATAATTGTTAATAGTAGTGATTTCAGGAGTTTGATTTTAGTAACAGTCTATGCCAGTTACCACGTGTAAAATGGCAACTGGAGCACATAGAGTCTATAATACAGTTCTATTTGTTAAATTAGGGGAGATTCACAAGGTACAAGTGAACAATAATAATAACAAAATTAGAGGAAACCCTTAACGCATAGAAGGAAACATTAAGTAATAAAATAAAGGAAACAATAAATGATGTTATGACACAAAGTACTAGGATTACTACTTTAGAAAATGTCAAATAATTCCAAAGAATTTGACAAACTGAAATGAATGTGCAATGTGACTCAGTATGTAAGGAAGTAGATGATTATCTTAAGAAATCTATTATGATTTAAAAATAATCAATAAAGAAATCTCAGATACTAAGGGAAGAGTAGATATATTTGAACAAGGCAGGGCATTTAATGAAATTCTGAGTCCACATATTACACTGCCTATAGTTTGGAAGAGCATTTGCAGAAATTCGAATAACAAAAAGTACAGGAGAGGATTGATTCCACTAGTATTACTCCCAGTTCTACAGGTGAATCTGCTATTAAACAGCAAGACTTACAGAGATTATGGATAATGTAATGTAAATGATACATAAAATATCTACTCACCAACTGGCAGCAGGGAAACACACAAACAAAATGGTTTAACTTTTACAAGCTTTCAAAGCCAGTGGCCCCTTCTTCTGAAAGAAGAGTTGAAAGGGAAGGAAGAGGGGTGAAAAAAGGACTGGAGAGGTTTCGGGAAAGGGGTACAGTTCAGAAAAGTCACCCAGAATCCTGGGAGAGTTACCGGACGGGATGGGAAGAAAAGAAAGTGTTGGGCACTGCATCAGACGAGATTTGAAAGCCTGAGAGCTTACATGTGGAAGACAGGGTAACATGCAAGACAGATTACTACTAAAACATTGTTAATCCTTCTGCTTCAGCATTTCTTCACAGTAACTACTCCTTTTTTCACTCCATTTTAGTTTTCTACATCTTTCATTTTCTGACCTATTTATTTTTCATTGCTCCCCTCCCAGCCCCCCCCCCCCTTTTACATATCGTGCATGATTTTTTAATCGCAATTTCTGTCTTGCATACTACCCTGTCTTCCACCTTTAAGCTCTCAGGTTTTCAAATCACATCCAGTGCAGTTCCCAACAATTGGTCTTTCCTTCTCATCCCGTCTGGTACGTCTCCCCTGACCCGGGGTTCAGAGTGACTTTTCTGAACTGTACCCTTTTCCCTAAACCTCTTAGTACTTTTCCTTCATCCCTCTTTCTATCCCTTCAACTCATCTGCCAGAAGAAGGAGCCACTGGCTCCAAATGCTTGTAAAGTTAAACACCTTTGTTTTTGTGTTCCCCTGCTGCCACTTGGTGGGCAGATTTTTTATTTATCCTTTTACATTATATTGTCAATGAGAGATTATGGACAGACATACAAAAGACACAACAAGATAAACAGGAAAACTGATGTAGCTAGTGAAAGTAGACCATGCGTGGTTGGAAGAACTACAGTTAGGAATTTGCCAAAAAAATTTCCGAATTTTAAGCCAGATGGGGGACAAGCATCTCATTTACTTTTTATGTGTATTTTCGATACCTTTACCTAAAAACTGGGAAGACCATACAGAATTAGATATCACACCCAAAAAACAATCAGATGAAATATGAGAGACAGTAGAGCTGAGTTCACAAAGAGATGCAGATTTAAGAGTACACAAGTTTAACAGACATGCATATACTCCAGTATTTAATATAGATGAGGTAATTCTAGTTGAAGATCATCATTACAGTTCAAATATCAAGAATGAAACCAGCAGATTTTTCCAAAGACATTGTGGACCACACAAAATAACTGATATTCCACTTCGCAAGGCAGATCCTATAACAGGGCAAGATAAAGACCTGTACAATACAGACATAAACCCCCGGGTGAGCTTGCACTCTTTGCAGGTTCGGTGGAGTGATGTTCACCAGGTACCAAGTTAACTGTTTCATTATTTCTGTGAAACTGTTTCTTCCCTCTTTTTCTACACCATCGCCTTTCTGATATTGTTTACTATCCTATCCCAAAAGCGAGTGAAAGGCTATGACTGTTGGTGCGAAGACAGTGACATACTCTATTAACATATTGCAGTTGCATTCACTGGTAATGTGTTTCTGAAACCATCTTCAAAGTAGTACTGCCCAATTACACCCGCAGCCCATATTTCACACAACACAGTCACTTGTTGTGGATGTAATGGCTTCTCCGTAATTACTTGGGAGGGGGGGGGGGGAGGGTGTCTGTGCTCCAAGTACTGTAATTTAGTTTGTTCCCAAACCCATTCGACAGGAAGTGTGCCTAGTCACTAAGTCATCAAAAACACGCAAACAAGACAGAGAACTTTGTTACCTTCCAGAAAAACTATAGAGTGCACACCATCAAACTACTTTATTCATTCCCTTTCACATATTAATTCTGTCACAAACTTTGTTATTTCTGATTCGTAACCATCAAGTTTGTAATACAACAGACTGATAATATTTTTGATAGCAGGTTTGCTATCTGCATCAACTATAATTGTGTTTTTTTAATGTCTTCCACATGATATCGTACTCTGCTTTACTATATTTAGGGTTGATAAAGAACTCTATCTCAGATCACCATAGAAAATGAACTGTTGTCAAGTTGAAATCTGTGTCGCACAGCTGCACAGGTTTTGCGTGCGTGTGGAGGGGCAGAGTCGCATGCATGCTCTTCTACTCCTTAAACTGTTTACATTCCACCAGAATTACCATAAAGATAAAATTTTGTACTTTATAACAAAATAGTGAAACCCCCAGTGTGCAATATCAACCAAGGCGTCCTCAGAGACGTAAAACAACAGTTGCACAAGGAAGAATACTTTGCACTTACTTGCTTTATGAACTGCATCATGGTTCTTCAGTTTACTTTCTAATTTTTAAATTAGCTGATGTGGATGTATAAGTCTCTGTTAATTTTTTGATCAAGTTAGATTTTTCATATTTGTATAGTGAAACAATAAGTGTGCTCTCACAATAAATTTTAACTGAATTTTTAGCTGAAATAAACACTACCACTGCATTGAAACATACCAATATATGCTCTTTAGGACAAGTGAGACATGGAGTGTTGATCTCAGGAGCAGCATGCCATGTTCACAGACTCAAATTTTGCAACAATCTGATTTCATTTATCTGATCATTTTAGAACTACATTTATTATACTGATTCAAATTCTGTCATTAATTTCATTTCAACTTTAGCAAGCATACATATACCTCCATGGTGGTTTGTTTCAATTTTAGCAAGCATACATATACCTCTGAGCTGTTCAACTGTTATTAATCGATACTTGAACATAAAACAAACAACTCTCATTTTGTAGCTGCTGGATACCTTTCAGAGGAAGTAAAACAATGTTTTCATTAGTATTTTTGGAATGAACACTGCAAATGTTAGGAACATCTTTCAACTAATAATCTTCACGATATAAGCAACTTTATAAAAAGTCTTGTTACTGAATATATTTTATGAATTTCTACGCTAAAAGCTATGTAAAACTATGTTGCAGTGAGAGAGGAGCAAACTAAGACATAATTCCATGTCGTCGTCCTGTAAATGCCAGCATGTTTTTGAAGGTAATCCACAAATTTTCTGTTTCTAATAATGGATGACTTAACCAGTATTTGTTGGCAAATCAGCCATCAGGGTCTCAGTTTTCCACAAGTTTTTGTCAGGCAGTTTGGTTACAGTTTTGTAACTATATTACACAGCAAACATGTAATTCTGAAAGAGAAATGTTGTGTCAAACTGAATTTCTTGAAATTTCTCTTGCAACTACCAAATCCTCAGCTACACTGTCAAGAACTCAGCAAGTTGCAATAAATTTTAGTGGAGCAGACAGTTGCAAATTCTTTTATACCCACTGCAGCATTGGAGATCACTGAGAAATGAAGATGAGTATTTGCTAGTAATTGTTACACCGTGTTTCATTTCAACATGTAAGAACACACAATTATCTAATGTGTTTTTACAATAAAATCACTTATTGAGAAGGCATGTAAGCTACAAATTATGACCTCACTGTAGCACCTTTCGAATGTTAGCGACAGTAACCTGAAAGTGAGCAAACATCTTTAACAGCCACACTATGATGAGTACCAGAACATTCACACTCAAGTTTTCTTTAATAGATAAGCACTTTCTCTTAGTTTTTACCTGCTGCTTATGCTTAGCATGATAAAAAGCTGATGAGATTAATTTTAGACAACTAGAGAACTGTAAAACACCTTTACTCACACTCTTGAGAACATACCTCACGTAACTGCTGATCAGGTGAATATGAATATGCAGAGGAGCTGGCGTGCAGAATTGGCAAAACCAAAGGATTCTCTCTGTCAGCCACCAGGCCAGTACCCTGGAATAATAGTGGAGGCAGGTCTTTCACAGGGCCTGTGATAGTAGGTGCTTCAATCAAGTTTGCTGGCTCTGCTACAATCAGTGTGTGCTGAAAAATGTATTACAGAATTTAAATAAGACTTATATGCTACAGTTTATTTGTTATGCTACATATACCACAAATGAAATGTATGTATTAAGAGCACTTTTAGCTATTTTTCAATAACGGTCTCAACTCTTGATCCATTTGAGGACTTTTATAGGTGATAAATTTTTCAGGCCTGATATCGAGGGACCAAGATCGTGACAACTGTACACACAATATTAGGCAGACTTATGAGTTGCTATTTCACTTTAGCTGTATCCTCCCTTCATCTTCTGTACATGAACTTAAACAGGTTGTAACATACTACACTTTTTTGTTGCTACATTGATGACAATGTAATATTGTCTCCAACTCAGAGTGTGCCAGGTTATTTAACAAGGCTACGTATACAGTATCCACATTCCTATGTAAGCAATCATATTCCCTCCTGTGTTTCAATTTAACCTCAAATGTCAAGTACAGAATGATAAGTCAGGAACTTGGCTGGCTCTGAGCACTATGGGACTTAACATCTATGGTCATCAGTCCCCTAGAACTTAGAACTACTTAAACCTAACTAACCTAAGGACATCACACAACACCCAGTTATCACGAGGCAGAGAAAATCCCTGACCCCGCCGGGAATCGAACCCGGGAACCCGGGCGTGGGAAGCGAGAACGCAACCGCACGACCACGAGCTGCGGACTCAGGAACTTGAGTTCATGTTCATAAGTTTAACCATGGGTAAATTTGGTTATCAAACTAGAGGAAGGAATGTCATCGTAATGGTTGATTTTATAACTTCCTTTTTCATTCAATTCTTACAAGAAGTGAAGAACGTGACATTTCTTACCGTGTGGAGCAATGTATGACAGTTTGGGGAGACATGGAACCACGACAAGCAGCTTCTAGAACACACTTGCTAGAAAATGTGAGTGAATAAGCGAACACCCTTCTCGGAAGAATGGACTTAACCAAAAAAGGCAAGCAAGCAAATAGTATATCCCTTTGAAGCGTATTTTAGAGCATGTTTCCACAAGAAACTTGGCTATTATAAATATGCTATTGATTCTGACATCAGCAGACACTGATAAAGAATTGGGAGGCCACCACGTAAAAAGTAAATATGAAAACGTATTTCATTACAGGCAGGACATGGCATTTCTATACACTGAAGAGCCACCCCAACTTCTGTACTTCAAGTGGGGCTGTGCCAATAGAGTGCATCTTGCTGACAGCTTACCACTTTGATGTCACTATGCAGTGGTATTGTGCCACCTATTTACGTACCGTTAAGTGTCCCTCGATAGCTGTGCAGTCTTTCATGGTTTCCATGTCGCCTCTGCCATGCTATTAGTTGAGCCTCAACTACGCTACATACAAGTCTAGCAACTTGCATCAACTGACAAAGATCATGAGGGCCAAATGGTTTCAATCAATGAATGCACTGTTTATTAAATTTGTTGAGAAAGTGTTTGAACAATAAATAGCACAACGATTTAGCACTGTATCTATTAAAGCTCTACATAGTAGTAGCAACAGTACAAAATATTATCAAGTGTAATTGAGCTTTATAATGACAAACTCACTGCTATTTAAACGGCTACAATAATAGTTAGAACATTTAAAATAAATAAGTTATGGCAATTAGTATCAACGTAACAAAGGGTGATATACCACCATTCCATTCTCAACCTCGTGCAATTATTTTGACTGTATTTTGCAAAAAGGAAGCACACCTCCATGGCATACCTGCACTGACAGCAGAAAAAGTGGGTGAAATTGACCAACAGTCAGCTCATCTTCAGACGGCACTGTAGCTCCTGATAACCGCTCACAAGTAAAAGCAAATGAGTTCCCTCAGGCTCATGTATTAATTTCTTTTGTTACATCATGATAAACTAATTTCACATTCTTGCTTCCATTAGAACACAAACTTCCCATCATGCACACCTTTAAACATTGTCAGGTCAATAGTTTTGTAAGCTGATATGCACTGAAAGCATTATAAGCCATCTGGATCAAGCTGAATGGACTTTGTAATTTTAACTTTCTGTCTGGCATCCAAGTGAAATTTTAGAAAATCTAAAACATTCTACTTCATGATAAATTTTATTATTGTTATTATTATTATTGTCATTAGTAATATTAGGGACATAGTAAGAACTTTGAATTCACAATCAATCATGATGGCTGTAGAACAGCTCATAGCCATGTGAGAGTTACGGATAGGATTGTTACCTCACTTCCAACTTCACTAACATGCCTTCTTTCGAGTTGCTAACACCCGCCAACTAACAGGGAGGAATGGTGGGGAGTCAGGGCAACTGGTTTGGTTGGAGTTCCAACCTGCCTACACACATCATAAAAATGTGACAATATGTTGGACCCAATATTGGTTAATACAAATTGTAGCATCCATAAAGCCAGTACCAAATTTTTAAAACTTTGCTTTTTGTTGCAAATTACAACTAAAGTTAATAATGTTTATACACCCATTATTTGTATCATAGGCAGTTGCTGATACCTAATATGACAGCTTTGGTTCTATTTTGTTGTTTTTTAACATGTTTTTTGCCTGCAGCTTCCCTATTCAAAGATTAATCCTTTAACTGCTCTGGACGTGTAAGCGCGTGTGCCTTTGTACCTGTCCCTGTGTGCTCTGAACGTGTTTTTGTGCACCACCAGTCCTTCTACTTGGTACTCTGAACATGTCTACGCATAGAACAACTGTTGTCAATGGACTTAAATTCTAAGAAAGAGAACAAGATCATAGATGGTTTCCATTTTCAAGAAGGGGAATAGAAAAGAGACTAACTGCTACACAAGCATTAGTATGAAATGCTCGATACTCCATTTATTTGACACAACTAGGTAACACTATGTATAAGAACCCCCCCCCCCCCCCCCCCCATGAACCATGGACCTTGCCGTTGCCATTGACGGGGAGGCTTGCCTGCCTCAGGGATACAGATAGCCATAACATAGGTGCAACCACAATGGAGAGGGATCTGTTGAGAGGCCCGATAAACGTGTTGTTCCTGAAGAGGGGCAGCAGCCTTTTCAGTAGTTGCGGGGACAACAGTCTGGATGATTGACTGATGTGGCCTTGTAATACTAACCAAAACGGCATTGCTGTGCTGGTAGTGCGAACGGCTGAAAGCAAGGGGAAACTGCAGCCATAATTTTTCCCGAGGGCATGCAGCTTTACTGTATGGATAAATGATGATGGTGTCTTCTTGGGTAAAATATTCCGGAGGTAAAATAGTCCCCCATTCAGATCTCCGGGAGGAGACTACTCAAAAGGACATCGTTATCAGGAGAAAGAAAACTGGCGTTCTACAGATCGGAGCATGGAATGTCAGATCCCTTAATTGGGAAGGTAGGGTAGAAAATTTAAGAAGGGAAATTGACAGGTTAAAGTTAGATATAGTGGGAATTAGTGAAGTTCGGTGGCAGGAGGAACAAGACTTTTGGTCAGGTGAATACAGGGTTATAAATACAAAATCAAATAGGAGTAATGCAGGAGTAGGTTTAATAATGAATTTAAAAAAATAGGAATGTGGGTAAGCTACTACAAACAGCATAGTGAATGCATTATTGTGGCCAAGAGAGACACGAAGCCCACACCTACTACAGTAGTACAAGTTTATATGCCAACTAGCTCAGCAGATGATGAAGACATTGATGAAATGTATGATGAGATAGTGAAGGGAGACGACAATTTAATAGTCTTGGGTGACTGGAATTCGATAGTAGGAAACGGGAGAGAAGAAAACGTAGTAGGTGAATATTGATTGGGGGTATGAAATGAAAGAGGAAGCCGCCTGGTAGAATTTTGCACAGAGCATAACTTAATCATAGCTGAAAATTGGTTCAAGAACCACGATAGAAGGTTGTATACATGGAAGAAGCCTGGAGGTACTAGAAGGTATCAGATAGATTATATAATGGTAAGACAGAGATTTAAGAACCAGGTTTTAAATGGTAAGACATTTCCAGGGGCAGATGTGGACTCTGACCACAATATATTGGTTATGAACTGTAGATTAAAACTGAAGAAACTGCAAAAAGTTGGGAATTTAAGGAGATGGGACCTGGATAAACTGACTAAACCAGAGATTGTACAGAGTTTCAGGGAGATCATAAAGGAACAACTGACAGGAATGGGGGAAAGAAATACAGTAGAAGAAGAATGGGTAGCTTTGAGGGATGAAGTAGTGAAGGCAGCAGAGGATCAAGTAGGTAAAAAGGTGAAGGCTAGTAGAAATCCTTGAGTAACGGAAGAAATATTGAATTTAATTGATGAAAGGAGAAAATATAAAAATGCAGTAAATGAAGCAGGCAAAAAGGAATACAAACGTCTCAAAAATGAGATCGACAGGAAGTGCAAAATGGCTATAGGACAAATGTAAGGATGTAGAGGCTTATCTCACTAGGAGTAAGATAGATACTGCCTAAAGGAAAATTAAAGAGACCTTTGGAGAGAAGAGAACCACTTGTATGAATATCAAGAGCTCAGATGGAAACTCAGTTCCAAGCAAAGAAGGGAAAGCAGAAAGGTGGAAGGAGTATATAGAGGGTCTATACGAGGGTGATGTACTTGAGGACAATATTATGGAAATGGAAGAGGATGTAGATGAAGATGAAATGGGAGATATGATACTGCATGAAGAGTTTGACAGAGCACTGAAAGAACTTAGTCGAAACAAGGCCCCGGGAGTAAACAACATTCCATTAGAACTACTGACAGCCTAGGGAGAGCCAGTCCTGACAAAACTCTACCATCTGGTGAGCAAGATGTATGAGACAGGCGAAATACCCTCAGACTTCAAGAAGAATATAATAATTCCAATCCCAAAGAAAGCAGGTGTTGACAGATGTGAAAATTACCGAACTATCAGTTTAATAAGTCATGGCTGCAAAATACTAACACAAATTCTTTACAGACAAATGGAAAAACTGGAAGATGCCGACCTTGTGGAAGATGAGTTTGGATTCCATAGAAATGTTGGAACACGTGAGGCAATACTGACCCTACGACTTACCTTAGAAGATAGGTTCAGGAAAGGCAAACCTACATTTCTAGCATTTGTAGACTTAGAGAAAGCTTTTGACAAGGGTGACTGGAATACTCTCTTTCAAATTCTGAAGGCAGCAGGGGTAAAATACAGGGAGCGAAAGGCTATTTACAATTTGTAAAGAAACCAGATGGCAGTTATAAGAGTCGAGGGGCATGAAAGGGAAGCAATGGTTGGGAAGGGAGTGAGACAGGGTTGTAGCCTCTCCCCGATGTTATTCAATCTGTATATTGATCAAGCAGTAAAGGAAACAAAAGAAAAATTTGGAGTAGGTATTAAAATTCATGGAGAAATAAAAACTTTGAGGTTCGCTGATGACATTGTAATTCTGTCAGACACATCAAAGGACCTGGAAGCACAGCTGAACGCAATGGACAGTGTCTTGAAAGGAGGATATAAGATCAACATCAACAAAAGCAAAACGAGGATAATGGAATGTAGTCGAATTAAGTCGGGTGATGCTGAGGGAATTAGATTAGGAGACACTTAACGTAGTAAAGGAGTTTTGCTATTTGGGGAGCAAAATAACTGATGATTGTTGAACTAGAGAAGATATAAAATGCAGACTGGCAATGGCAAGGAAAGCGTTTCTGAAGAAGAGAAATTTGTTAACATCGAGTATAGATTTAAGTGTCAGGAAGTCGTTTCTGAAAGTACTTGTATGGAGTGTAGCCATGTATGGAAGTGAAACATGGACAATAAATAGTTTGAACATGAAGAGAATAGAAGCTTTCGAAATGTGGTGCTACAGAAGAATGCTGAAGATTAGATGGGTAGGTGACATAACTAATGAGGAGGAATAGGATTCGGGAGAAGAGGAGTTTGTGGCACAACTTGACTAGAAGAAGGGACCGGTTGGTAGGACATGTTCTGAGGCATCAAGGGATCACAAATTTAGCATTGGAGGGCAGCATGGAGGGTAAAAATTGTAGAGGGAGACCACGAGAGGAATACACTAAACAGATTCAGAAGGATGTAAGTTGCAGTAGGTACTGGGAGATGAAGAAGCTTGCACAGTATAGAGTAGCGTGGGGAGCTGCATCAAACCGGTCTCAGGACTGAAGACCGCACCATCACCATGTATAAGAAGATAGGACAAAACAGTGGCCACCATACTGAGGAAGACAACAGTGGGTTTAAACAGAACATGATCCTATACAGATAACCTCTATTTTATAACAGGTAATGGAGGAATTTATTGCAATATGGAAGGAGTTACATATTGCTTTTGTAGATTTGGTAAAAGCTTGTGACCAGGTCCCTAGAGCAAAACTGAGGGAAGCTAAGAAATATACATCTAAAAATACTCTCAGATTAAAAGAGACCACTCGCTGAAAATCAGCACACACACACACACACACACACACACACACACACACACACACACACCTATATGGTATTGCCACCATGTAGTAAATGGGCATGTGTGTGAAGATGTGTATCTTACTCTAGCTCGTCAAAGGATAAGTAAGTTTTCTTTTTTTTTGGGTGTGCCTATCAACAACTTAACACACTTGCTTTTTGATGAGTGATCTCCTTTAATCTCAAAGTATTTACATTCTACAAGAAGTTTCCTGAAACGAATATACAGATGTAGATGACCTATGACCTTTTACATTTCATTACTGAAGGTTACAGACATTATAAGGTATATATTAAAAAAGGATCAAAGTTATCACAAAATGACTGAGAAAAGGTTGCAGTTATGGCACCCACATTGTTCATTTTATATGTATAAGCTTCTCTCTGAAGATTGAGGAATATCTGTGGAGGAAAAGGGAATCGTTAAAGATGTACCAATGTTTTCATTAAGTTTATCTGCTGACCAAGTCATTCTAACAAGATGAAAATGATCATGATACGAAATTAATATCAGGAATACGACACATGGGAACTACAAATGAGTCTTTAAAAAAAAAATATATATATATATATATATATATATATATATATATATATATATATATATATATATATATATATATATATATATCTGCGTGTGAATAGTGACACTAGATTTGAAGAACACCTGAATGATGGAGCAGTTATGAGGTAGATAGAAAAATTTAATATTAAGGGGCATACATTGACAAAAGAGTATAGGGTAATATGGTAACATTTCAATATAAATTTTGTATACAATGGAGCAAAAAAAAAAGGATGTTGGTAGATCTCCTAAATTCATATGATTCAATGCAGACTGTTTTTCCAACTAGGGGTGCAGGGGAACAGTAACACAGCCATAGACAATATTTTTATTCATTCTTCATTACTAGATGGGCACATTCTGTTAGTGGAAGGGTGAATGGCCTTTCAGACCATGATGCACAAATTTTAACGCTAAAAGGCTTTTGTACTCAAACAAGTGTCACATATAATTAATTACAAACTATGTAGGACAGTTAATCCAACAGCAATAGAGAGGTTTTTAAACCTCGTCAAGGAACAAGAGTGGCAGGATGTTTATAGTGCTGATAACATAGATGACAAATATAATGCTTTCCTTAACACATTGCTCAGGCTCTTTGAGAGTTGCTTTCCATTAGAACGTTCTAAATGGAGTACTAGCAGTAAAACGCAGCCCGGGTGGCTGACTAGTGGGATAAGGATATCATGTAGAACAAAGTGGTAATTATATCAAATTGTTAGAAGTAGTCACAACCAAGCTGCTGTAGCCCATTACGAACAGTACTGTAGGGTGCTTAAAATGTTATTAGGAATGTAAAGAGTAAGTGGTATGCAATAGAATAGCTAATTCACAGGATAAAGTTAAAACCACATGGTCAGTTGTGAAGTAAGTGTCTAGTCAGCAGCACTAGGTCGATGATATAAAGTCAGATCAGATACATGTACAGTGTTTAACAATCATTTTCTGAACATTGCTGGGGAATTAAATAAAAATTTAATTTCTACAGGGAATCATATAACTCTCTTGGCAAATGCCCTTCCAAGATTGATGTCGGAAATACTCCTCTGTGAGATAGATAAGGGGGAGATTGAGTCAATAATTAAATCACTGAAGACTAAAGACTCTCATAGATATGATGGAGTGCCTAGCAGAATTAAAGTACTGTGCTGCACATGTTAGCCCTGTACTTTGCCATATTTGTAATTTTTCCTTTAGGAATGGTCAGTTTCCTGAACAATTAAAGTTCTCAGTAGTAAAGCAGCTTTATAAAAAGAGATTAAGATACAATGTATACAATTTTAGACCTATTTCTATGCCATCAGTGTTTGCTAAAGTTACTGAAAAGGCTGTGTCTGTAAGGATAATGAATCATTTTGTATCACATAATTTGCTATTAAATGTACAGTTCGGCTTTAGAAGTTGTTTAACAACTGAAAATGCTATTTTCTCTTTTCTCTGTGAGGTACTGGATGGGTTAAAGAAAATATTTCCAATGCTAGGCATATTTTTTGATTTAACTAAGGCGTTTGATTGTGTTGATCAGAAAATATTTCTCCAGAAGTTGGACCATTACGGAATATGGGGAGCAGCTCACAATTGATTCACCTTTTACTACAGCAAGAGACAGCAAAAGGTCATTATTCACAGTGTAGAGAATAGCTGTGATATGGGGTCTGAGTGGGGTATGGTCAAGTGGGGGTGCCCAGGGATCAGTGTTGGGGCCACTCTTGTTTCTTATTTATATAAATGATTTGCCCTCTAGTATTATGGGTTAACTCTAAAATATTTCTATTTGCTGATGACATTAGCTTGATAGTAAAGGATGTTGTGTGCAACATTGGCCCAGTTTCAAATAGTGCAGTTCATGACATATGTTCATGGCTTGTAGAAAATAAACTAATGCTAAATCACAGTAAGATTCATTTTTTACAGTTTCTAACGCACAATTCAACAAAACCTGACATTTCAAAAATGGTTCAAATGGCTCTGAGCACTATGCGACTCAACGTCTGAGGTCATCAGTCGCCTAGAACTTAGAACTAATTAAAGCTAACTAACCTAAGGACAGCACACACATCCATGCCCGAGGCAGGATTCGAACCTGCGACCGTAGCAGTTGCGCGGTTCCAGACTGAAGCGCCTTTAACCGCACGGCCACACCGGCCGGCCCTGACATTTCAATTTCACAGAATGGGCATATGCTTAGTGAAAAGGAACAGTTAAAATTTCTAGGTGTTCAGATAGATAGTAAACTGTTGTGGAAAGCTCACATTCAGGATCTTGTTCAAAGACTTAATGCTGCCGTTTTTACTATTCAAACACTATCTGAAGTGAGTGAGTGTTTGACACGAAGATTAGTCTACTTTGCTTATTTTCATTCACTTATGTCATATGGTATTATATTTTGGGGTAACTCTTCCCATTCTAGAAGGATATTTTTGGCTCAGAAACGGGCAGTTCGGGCAATAAGTGGTGTAAGTTAAACATCTTATCGACCCTTGTTCATGAGTCTGGGTATTTTGACATTGGCCTCTCAATATATACATTCCTTACTGTCATTTCTTGTAAACAATATTAGCTTATTCCCAAGAATAAGCAGCTTTCACCTAGCTGCTAAAAAATCTTGTAAGTACTCCACACACTTTCAAATTGAAACTGAAGAGTTTCCTCCTGGGTCACTCCTCTTATTCTGCCGAGGAGTTCCTTGAAAAATTAAGCTGATTCTTGTTGTATTATTGATTGTGTTTATTTAAACTTATTGCTTGATTTATTTGGGTCATAAACATTTTATTTTTATTTGTTGTTACTTTTATATTGTAATTTCATGTACTGACACGTTCCATGACCTCTACGATTTGCCCCTCGATTTGGTCCTATGGCACTTGACGTGTAAATAAAATAAGAATAAAACGGAGCAGAGAAGTAATAGGGTGTATGAACTCTTGACTTCCTCATGGAACAAGAGCATTTCTAGCAACAATAAGAAAAGAGTAGGAGCTAATGGTTGAATCTGTTCTATGCTATAGATTAGAACTGACATCAAAAGAAGACAAATAGCTGCGGAAATGAGTGCCAAATTATCAAGAATTGAGATGAAAACTTATGATGAAACAACAGCTAGAATGAGGGCAAATGAAACAGTGATACACAGAATTGAAAGAAAACAGCTGAAGGAGTATGGGCATTTGATGAGAATGTCAAGTCACTGGCAGACAAAGATAATTTTTGAATGGAAACCACCAGACAGACGTAAATGAAGTAGGCCACAAAATTCTTGGCAAGACCAAACAACAAAATAATGGAGAATCATGGTGCCCTGAATAGTAGAGGCCGGCAGAAGATAATACGAATCCAGCAAAATGTTGTTGTTAATTAATCATTGTATGAATTAATCCTGTAACAACAACAACATTTTTAAATACTGATTCTATACACTTTTAGCAATAGTGTGGTACACTGGTTGATTTGAAGATTGTGTGTTTAGTGACTTAGTGTTCATTTCATTTTATGTTTGAGACAGTACTTTATTTTTGTCTGAGGCAGCTTTAAACACTTTTTGCTTACAATGCTTGCTCAAGGCACTTCCAAACGTTCTCTATTATTTTCTTTGTGTTTAGAAACACTAGTATTTGAAAATTAGAATCACTAGTATTTGAAAATTTAAAGCGGCAATACAAATTTGTTTTATTTATTATTGAATTTCATGGCTTTTAGATTGGCTTGTGTTTATAATTTCTTTCCTTATGTGACTTGAATTTAAATTTGTCTTTCTTAAATGAAGATGGCATTTTCCCACCCGGGCAGAATGTATACAGGCCTCTCCTTAATTATACATCTAATCCCTTCTTCTTACACCTATTATTGAGTGTTTAGCCTGATGAAGGTGCCATATGCATGCAAGTGGCAGGATTCCCTTAGGCTGTACCATTTTTCGCTTTGGTTCACAATCCATACCATTCTTGATTCTTTGACATATATTCAAAAATTGCTGTCTCTATTTAATAAATTTATGGCTATGGTACCCCCAAATAACATGTTGTATCTTGGTAACTGAGTTTAGGCATATTATAGGCATACCTTGTTTCTTTAGTTTTGCTGTCAAATTGGGATCTCTCATAGGGCATGATTTTAGATTCCCTTTTGCTCTAGATATATCACTTTAATATGTGCTTATTCTCATTATTTTATTACTAACAGCTTATAATCATAAGCAAGAGCACATTAGAGTCTAATTAGAGTCCTTTGAATTATTTGTTTTCGTTTCCTTTACGGTTGGTGGTTCTTCCAAATGTTGCTTTTTCAAGTTTCTTGCCTCTGTATATTTCTTCATAATATACTAAATATAGTCACAGCATCTGAATCTATACTATGTGCAATGCAGAAAGACATGTTACATGTCTGTTTTCAACCAGTAAGAGAGAAGTTTTGTGTGTGTGTGTGTGTGTGTGTGTGTGTGTGTGTGTGTGTGTGTGTCCCCTCTGTAAAAACAGTTGTTATTTACAGCTCTATGTTGCAAACAGTTTTTGGCTTCAAATTTTCATTATCCATTCAGAAATGACTTAATCTGTTACTGAAAAATGGGAGTTGTGTAACATACACTTCCTGTAGAAACTGTTAGCCTTTGTGAAGGTAGAGATCTCACTGAAAGCTATTTTATGTTCACTTTCCAATGCCGCTTCCATTATTGTCAATTTCTCGGTATCTTTTGTTCAATCCAGAGTTGTTCTACTGTGTAAATTGTCTGCTTCAAGTATTAGACAATATTTAAACAGTCCCTTGCAAACAATGGGAGTTCTGATGCCCAGATTACCTTTCACAGGCCACATGAATTCACAAATTTTTGCTGTAGGGCTGAGACTGACTTCAGGAGCTAGCTAATCTTCAACGTCACTGAACCACAGAGACGACAAATAAAGCCAGCTTTTACTCTCTTTGTCAGTGGTATTCCACATCTGGTTATCTCTGAAATTGCCTGCAATATTTATTTTTTGTTGTAGCCATTCTCACAAAAGACTTTTCATAGGTGGTTCAGTTCTTGTGGCACGTTTTAAGCATCAGAGATGGTTTCCACTGTATGAATCAACATTTTGGGCCGAGTAATAGTGCCTAAAAACATGCAGATACCTGCCTGTATGAGTACCGTATTTACTCGAATCTAAGCCGCACTTTTTTTCCGGTTTTTGTAATCAAAAAAACCGCCTGTGGCTTAGAATCGAGTGCAAAGCAAGCGGAAGTTCTGAAAAATGTTGGTGGGTGCCGCCACAACTAACTTCTGCCGTCGAATATATGTAGCGCCACACAGGCATGCTTTGTAGGCACAAAGGTAAATACTGGCACCAAAATCTCTGTGTCAGTAAATAAATTAAAAAAAAAAAAAAAAAAAAGTGGAAAACGAGCCTTTTTCCTCCGCCCAGAGTTTCGACCACTGCATTTTGGTACATCATCCAACGAAGTAAATACAAATTCTGTATTGTTGATCTTCGAATGTAGCAGCATTTCAATGTACTACGAAAATCCGACTGGCCAACTCTACGTTCTGAATTTTTTTCCTACCTGTGAGAAGAGATGGTTGCTAATAGGAGCTTTTATGAATTGTGAATCACATGTAGTATTCTCTTCACCATAAGATTAATACGAATATAAACATTTTGCCATGTATTGTTTCGTGTTTGCTACTATCTCATTTAAATCCTGTCTGCCTAATAAACTACGGAACTAGAGTGAGACAACAGCAAACGCAGAAGAATATACATATCATGTAATGTTTATATTCGTATTATTCTTATGTCTGATAGTGATACAGTCAGAAATGAAGCATGGCAACTGACTAGATTTTTAAATCTAAGATGACTAATTTCTGTGCAGAATGTAATGAACTAAAGAGGCACCTGCAAAGATTTTCGCTAAAATTTCGTTCAGAACATCATCTATCATACGCAGTCAATTATTTGGTTCTTGTTGCTCATTATCAAAGAAAGCAGTAGCGTAAGTAACAACAAATGTTTCGCTAATGAAACGATTCCTCTCTATTTTTTATTTGTAAGCGGCGGTAGCGCGCACAAAAGCAAGCCACGCCGTGAGCGGCGACAGGCCGTAAACACGCACCTATCAGAATGCGACAAACAATGCATGACACAGTACAGTAATGCATTTTCAGCTTAGAGTGACGTAAACACCTATAACAAAGAGAACGGCACTTATCAGATCAAAGAAAAATAAGCAATCAATTCAAACCACACGAAGCACGTGAAAAAGGAAGGATATCCGTATAAATACGGACGGAGCGCGTGACGCGTAGCAATGGCTACCTGGTAAACCGTAACTACTAAGCTTACGACTCGAACCAAACTACTGCAGCTGTATCGTCATTCATTCGACCTAAATTGTGTCTCATATTACAATTAGACGAACTTTGTTTCGATCTGGAGGTGCGACCTAAAACTTTTCTCTCCCCTTGAATTTTGAGTCTCAAATTTCAGGTGCGGCTTAGATTCGGGAAAATTTTTTTTCCTTGATTTCGAGTCTCATTTTTCAGGTGCGGCTTAGATTCGAGTGCGGCTTAGATTCGAGTAAATACGGGTAGTCTTCTGCATTCATTGTGTTAGAATATGCACTGGGATTTTTCCAGGTAAATATATCAAGAAAGAGCTACTCATTTTTCAACCTTCATGAACTTAATGTGGTTATGAAACAGTGGCAGCTGGTAGTCATTTTCTTTGATGGGGCCCAGATAAGAAGTCAAACTTTATAACAGAATTGTCCCACATGCTTGTTATAAAACCTTCATTTTTGTCACTTACGTCAAAAGAAAGAACTCTCTCAACAGGATTCTTCCCCTCAATATACCGCAGCAAAATGAAAAACTGACTTACACATAATATTTGTTGTTTCATCTGCCTGCACATAAACAAAAGAGCCAGTAATAATGTCTTTAATCAGTTCTTCAATGTTATCTTGCTCTATCAATATGTTTATGCACTGACATTTTACATGCTGGATCAATCTGAGCAACAATGTTAATGTTGCCAAACATTTTGTATTTACAAGCATTTTCTAAATGTATCCCACCTTCTTCACGTTTCTTAATTTGATCACTTAAATGCTTTAAATTCTTCCCTCTGACTGTTGTCCAAAATTATTTTATCAGCAAACAACAGAAAAAAAGAAACAAAATAACTTGTGCTAAGCATTAATGCACATGAGAGTGGCTGCAGGTAGGTGTGTTAAGTAATGCAGTTGAAAATTTGTGCTACAGGCCAAAGCTGGTGATCCTAAACATTGTTTAGACCTGTGTAAAGGTGGGAGAGCGGTAATGTGACAGAGACGGAAGGGTCTGCTGGGGTATGCATGAGCATGTCTGTCCACTGGGCCTGCCTGATAAGGCTCTAAGCTATGCCACAGTTTGGCGTGGTCACCTGAAGCTGGCCCTTGGTATTCACTGAACGAGATGGGGAAAGGAAAACAGGCATGTCACTGTGGAATGATGTGCCGAGAGGAAGGGTGAGGAAGAAGTAGCAGCAAGATCTGGCCCATCTACTGGGAGCTCAGAGTATGGTAAGGCCAAGTCTCTCTGGCCCTTAGGCCAACATTACACTATCAAATTTATTTTACAAAGATATCTGACAAAATACTCATCATATTTCTTTAACAAAGATCTCTGAAGTGGCACAAAAATGGGGTACTATACTATCATCAAATATCTCATCATAGTTTCTTCAGAATGGCTGGCATATAGTAACAGAAGAACTGCATGCATGCATTTTGATGGTGTTAGTTTTATAGTTCCCAGTCACTAAACGAGGCAGTTATTTTTCCAACACAAATACAAAATGTAATTAAACTAATATCCCTCTTAATGTTAACATACAATAAAATCTGAGTGCAATGTAATGTATCAGTAACTGAGTAATAACTGTGTCATCAAGAATCCTTTAACATGATAAATGAATTTAGACCTAATTATGAGTATTTTCGCATGCTTGTGACATACTTAGGCTTCAACATTTAGTCCTCTAACATGTCCACCTGCACTACATTTCATCCAACAAATTTGACAAAAGGAGACATTTGAAAAAGTTTCCTATTACACTATGTCAAATATATTTGACAAAGCAACTTTGTCAAAGAAATTTGATAGCGTAATACTGGCCTTAAGAACAAACCACCCCTGTTATGAACAATATTCAGCTGTTCCAAGAAATCTCCCATTTTTTCAAAATACTGTTGGAGTGTAGACAATATTAGGTCAGCCAGACTATGAACATGTAAAACAATGCCATATTCAACACAACAGTCATCTGCGATTACATTGCCCAAAGAAATCAGCAGTAGCTGTGCATGCACTCAAAAATGTTGATAAAATTGCAATCAACACCTCTGTAGTTATGAAAAGTAGTGATTTTTTGGGATATCATAATTTAAAAAAAAACTATAGAGAGAAATATCTCCTACCACCATCAACAGAGGTGCCAATTTTGCATACATTATAAGTTGAAGTGAGCACAGCAGATGCAGGACAAAACTATTGCCTTGTACAAGAAAGCACTGAGCACAGGCTGACATCACAGCCAGTAAAATGATGAATAATGGCCAGTTGGATGGAGTGAAAGGGAATTAACTGCAAAGTCATCAGACCCTTCATTCGTTAAGGGAAAAACCAGGAGTAGTCATCAAAGGAAGGAGGTGAAAAGCAAATCCTGGAAAGCCGAAGTGTAACTAACACAATTAAAAACAGATGAAAGCCCAGAAAAAAGACATCACGCACAAGTCATTAAAAGATCAGTTGAGACAAGGCATTAAAAAGAATAAAGAGAAAAAAGGTGGAAAGGGTAGAGGCCAGGCTGGGCCATCCAGCAAGGTCCACACGAATATTGACAGGGTCAGTAAACACAAGGCAGTTAGTTACCAGACAGTGGCAAGGAGCACTCAGCCAAAAGCTTATGGATGGACAGAAGTCACTAGACGTGGCTGGAAGGCCAATAACATTTTATTCAATTCAAGAACTCCTACCAAGAGGAGCTGCTATTTGGAGAAATACTATTAGTGGGAAGACAGGACAACCATTGACAATGCCCACATTTAGGACAAAGGCCAACCATTTGCTCCAACACTGGAGTAACTGAAAGAGTGGCTTACAACTTGTGAAATTTGGTGGCAAGTCAGAAGCCTACCAAGGTGTAACAGGTAAGCCATTGGCCTTCTGGTGCTGACTTGATGGTGTTACTGGTTTCTGAATCATAGGCGGAAGCATCATTTTTTATTTTTGAGCTTTTAACCAGTTTGAGGTAGTATCTGATGGAATACACACACTTGCTGTGGTTTTATTAACACTAATAAAACATATTTGTTACAGGGGAAACTGTATTAATTTTGCTGCAATATTTGACCTACACAGTTCCTCTGTTTTGCCTTTGTATAGTTTCATGTGGAAATTGAAAGAATTCAGTTGGAGAGGGTACAATGACCAGTCCAGAGGGCAATCTAGGAATTTTTCTGAATGCAGTTAGATTGTTAAAGGACATCAATTTGTCATCAGTGTTGGAGTAGTGAATTTTAATTCTGTCTTGTAGACAAAGCAAGGCTGGAAACCCTTATTAAGATTGTTTCAATAGTGCAGCAGAGCAGAGAATTGCTCTATGTCTGACAAAGATTTTTCTTCACTACTCAGTGGTGCCACACCTTATATAATTTGCCTTGTGCTGCACACCACTAGGAGCACATGGAGTATGATTGCCGACACATGTGGTACTGAATGATGCCGTGACCTTTTGGAGGATCAGTTGAAAGTACATTTCCCACTGCCAAAACCTTCCTCAGGACAGCAGGGAAAGGGTGGGGGAGAGAAGTGAGCACTGGCTGATGAACCATGCAAGGAACAGTGTCAGGAGTGTGTGGGTGAGGGAGGCAGGTGGAAATGGGAAGCAGAAAATGGGAAAGACCAGTGGGCGCATTGGCAGAGAGTGGCGCAGACATGAATTAGGAGGAGGGGATAGAACAGTGGCACAACATGCAGCTAAACATAACACGCTTTAATTCAATGGCTACTTCACAACCCTGGCCACCAGGATCCTCCCCTGAACAACCAGCTTTTCTGAATTTCACAGGTGGGGGTTATCCCTACAACAAATTATCTGCTCTCAAAATCGTTCCAGCTGCAACCTATGGTAACCTGCTGTCCTCAAACCCTCCATCCAGTGGTTCCCGCCCCCTCTGTCCTACCATCTCCTCTCAAGTCACATCCCCTTAACCTCATTGTGTGCTGCTCTCTGCTAACACACAACTGATCTTTTTTTTCTTTTTCTACTCCCCTTCTTTTGCACTCCCTCCCACAGAGCAGAGAGCAGCTGCAGCAGTCTAACCACACTGAAGCTAGCAGCCTTGTCTTGCCATCAACAAGTCCCTGCATGTTCCACCAAGCAGCAATCGCTTCTTTCCCTCCATCAGTATCCTGCCATCGCTGCACCTTCCCCGCCCCACTCCAGACTCCTGCTTCTGTTTGACACAATTGCATTGTGGCCAGAGATAGTGGTCAAGTGAGCATGGGGTGTGTGTTTCCTTCCTGAAGAAGGCTTTGGCTAAAAGCTTAATGTGTAACAGTATTTTCATTGCAGCTGCCTACAACTCACTGTCATCTTTAGGGTGAGTAGCAATCTATCCTTTTCATAATATTGTCAGTCACTGAATTACCCATACGACATAATGTGTGTTCAAACTTCCTTGGATGAGGTAGTCACCCATGGAGGTCCTGAACAGCTCATCAGTCTACAGCATCATACAGTGTCTAGTACGAAGAGTGCACTACTATTTTCAATGAAATAGATAATAAGTCAGTAACTCCTGGTAACTCTTGTAATTTTTTGTCTATACCATGAACATTGGATCCTAAAGGATTTGTAGTTCCTAATCCAAATTCTGTCTTACTGTTATCTGACAAATTCCTTCACTCAGTGAGAAAATCCTTTATCCCATGGTATTTGTTGCTTAGATTATATGTATAAATGCATGATGTGGTGCAGGGCTGACTTGTCATCAAACTTCCTTTTTGTGTTTGATACCTGAAGTCCCAATTACTTCAGAGCATCAAAACTATGTTCCTGAAATAATGTTTCCCATTTCAGGAATTGTGCATCAACAGCAGGGACTGCTGTGCTCATACCCACATGACTGTAGATTGTAACACAGCTCTCACCTTTCCCTGGTCATTGACATCATAGTTGAGGTGGTCGATGACAGAAGCACCCTCCTCATCCATCTCAAAGCCCACCTCTGAGGCAAGCTCTCGTAGCACATCCCCAGAACTGGAACTGCCAGCCACCAATACGTTTCCTAGAAATGAAGATCCACATTAAGTTGTTCATCACACTGACACTGAATCACTTTCATACTGCACACAAATTTAGTAAATATTGCCAGAGATTAATAACAATGGAAAATGTTAGTCATGAATAACAATCATTAACTGGTGGCCACTGACAGAAGCACAATAGATAAATATGCACAGCCGATTAAAGATGGTAATTCGCTTCTGCTTAGGTTTTAAGCATTAAATTACGAATTCAGTTGGCATGAATCACATTTCCCCTCAGGAAATGTACGATACAGAACTACTGCTGATTTGATTAGGAAACAGGCCTGGTAATACCAGATATGTAAATGATCAAAACCAGACCTCAAAATAATCTTAAAATTGGAATACAAGGCCTTCACAGCAAAAATGACTGTCTTATGACCTGATACTATCATGATCATAAGAGCTGGTTCTTGCTTATTTTTTCTACGATGATAATCACACATTGAGAACACATGAAAGTGCATTCTCTTCTTTAGGTATGTTGTAACATAAAAAAGTCAGTTTTGTAAAAAAAATAATACTTACCCCCACCATCTATGAATTCAGTTATTGATTCAACACTTAGTGATCCACCAAATTCCTCAACAGAGGGTGCAAAGATAATCAAGTGCTTATACAGAAATTCCCCATACTTTGACAAGACCAATCCAGCATCATCAGCTGACTTGAATGTTAAAGTGTACCCACGTTCTGTGGAGGAAAAAAAACAGATTAGAGAAAAATGTAAGGGAAACATCGATGTAAATTTCAACACACATTTTTACGCTCAAATATACAAATTAAAATGATTCATTTAGTTGAATTAAAATTAGAACATGGTGCATGTTTAATGCTATGTTTACCACTTTTCTAATGGCATAGGTAGAACTTATAGCAAATCAACAAAAATGAGAAAAGGCAAACACCCACCTATAGACTGATAAGTGGTGCACAGACACATTTACAGGGCAAAAACTTAACTAGTTTCCGAGCCATCCATCTCTCTGTAGTGCAAGTACATACACCCCCCACCCCCACCCCCACCCCCCCCCAGCCTGAGAGAGAGAGAGAGAGAGAGTCTAGAGCACTATGCTGGAAAGAATGTTTTCTGTACACAAGACAAAGAGAAAGAGAAGAGTTATTTATTATTATTATTATTATTATTATTATTATTACAGGTTTAAAAGGGTCATAGTCCCTTGTTCCACTGAGAATTCACATAAAATGAGAAAAACAAAAATGGTCCCCTTTATGGCCTTTTGGCCTGGTTTTTGTGGTTGAAAATTTGTGTGATAGTATCTTAAGTCAGATGGTTAAAAATGAGCTGAAACCAGGCCACTTAAAACAGTAGCTGGTCATGGGTAACGAATGTCAGTGTGGAAGAAGCCCCACCTGGAGACTCCCCCCAGCAGATATTTGTGGAGGGAAGTACACTCTTTTCAATCGTCCCACATCAACATAATCAAAGTACACACTAAGCAGCTCATCAGACTCAGTATGACTAGAGTGGAGTGACGAAATGAAGATTTGTACGGGCTAGAGAGGTAATTACCTTAAACTGTTAGATAAATAGTACATAATAATTTAAAAACACATGTCAATGCAGGGGGGGGGGGGGGGGGAAGGTAATCTGAGGCCTTTCAGGGCACAAGCCACAGTGAGAGGTGCTCCTTCTACACCCATCCCTGACATCTAACATTTAGGTGCATTAAACTGTGTTATAATACCCACTTTTCCCTCAGGAAATGTACAAAATTTTTAGCTGCTATCCCGTTGTCATCAAGTACCTGGACAGGAAGGTAGACAGGTTCATGGCTTGTGTCTGATTATTCTGCAGGGCACACACTGTGGGAAGATGTACCATCAGAGGACTACACAGGCACAATGGGTAAGTCCTCTTGCCATGAAAGGAACTTGTTGGTAAGTCTGGTATGGACAAAATGCAGGCAGCACATTACAAATACATCTTTTCGAGAGGCTTGGAAAGAAATGTTCCATGACCTGGTTGTCCTCTTGACCACCCTTGGCTTGCTGAGAGTTGCAGTAGGCTGCCATTACATTTCCCATGCTTTCAAAATTTGATATCACAGTTGCAACTGTAGTTCTGCCTGCAACCATAGCTGAATGGACAGCATGCCAAATTGTCATGCCGGGGCCCAGGTTCAATTCCCGGCTGGGTTGGAGATTGTCTCCATTCAGGGACTGGGTGTTTGTGTCATCTTCATCATCATCATTATTTCATCCTCATTGACAAGCCGCTGAAGTGGCATCACCTCAAAACACTTGCACCAGGCGATCAGGTCTACCCGCCGGGAGGCCCTCACCACAAGACATTTCATTTCAACTGTAGTTCTGTGCTTAGTACTCCAAGTTCAGGTCTTTTCTCCCGTGCAGTAAGTTTCTTTCCCAATAAACCAATGTGGCTCAGTGTCCAGATGAATTCTATGACCATTCCTGAGTTGTGAATATCAATTAATATGTCTTGAATGTTAGCAATCAAAAATTTCTGCAATAGCACTGATATAGCCCTTGTATAAAGTTCATGAAGTCACTACACTTCATGATATACTTTGTTGTGAGAGTTTTAATGAGTGTATGCCATGCTGAAGGACTGGAAGATGACCACAGGACAGATCAAATGAGCAAGTTAAATTTGAATGTGACTTGTGAATTACCAGGTCAATTAGGGAAGAGTGAACCACTTGCATCTTGTGATGGGGTCGACAGAAGCGTCCGATCCCACGCGTCGGCTTTGACCCGTGACGTAAGGGTGGTGTCGTGTGTGACGTCATGACGGCGCGGAGTTTGGTTTGAGTGTGGCTGTCTCCAGTTCTGTTTTATCTTATTTTATTTACTTTTCTGATCTGTTCGTTCTATCTCGTGAGATTTTTTTTTAAATTTAAAAACACTTATTACTTATTTTAATTATCTGTTTCCTCCAATTTCTGTTTTAGTTTATTATATTTATCTTTCTGATCTGTTCGTTCATTCCTGTGAGGTTTTTTTTTTTAAAAAAAAAGACAAAAAACACTAATCAGCTACTGAAGCATCTTTATCTTCTATGGGTTGCAGGGGTTACGACCCCTGGGGAGGTGCGTGGGTATTCATGCATGGCTGTCTTCACTTACACGTTGTAGCTACACAAGGCGTCTAAATTTGTTTATATTTAGTTTGCCCCCCACCCAAAACACCCCATTTCCCGCACTTGTCCCGTTAGTGTCATTAGGCTTCTTGTGGAAAGTGTGTGTGTTTGTTTTTGTTTCCGTCATATTTGTGACGTCATGGGTCAAAGCAGACGGGAGGGATCGGACGCTTCCGTATTTCCCTTGTGATGTTCCTGATACAGTAAGAGCCTGAGAGATGAGAGAAAGCCCATTGCATCTAACATCTGTAGAATCTTAAATGATATTTCTCGCACATAATTATGCAAAACAAAGCTTGCTTTGATAATGGCAATTGCAAACTGTTCTCGAATATCCACCAGGTGAACAAAATTTCTCCACTTATCCGGTAGAATGCCAAACAAGCACTCTATGGACCTAAACTGCCTAGCCTGAGACAGTTGATACAGATTCTTCTTTTATTTGTTGTACTCATTCCTCCATAAGGACATATTAAATTTTCAGAAATACCAAATGCCTCATTTCCAACAATGATGTATGGCATCAGTACTCCATTGTTTGGCATGGGGCTTCTCTCAGGTATCCATAAATTTTCATTGAGACTTTTTCATGCAAAACTGATTGCTTAAAAACAGGCGATGCACAACATTCTCTGTATACAACACCTATGTAAGTGAACTTATAATCATGAAACAATAATTTTTATAGCAAAATCAGCCCATATACTGTGGCTTTGCATTTCTAGAATACAAAGGGTAAACAATCATTATATCTTCCACATCCTCCTCATTGAGCTGATCTGTCACTACTGATTGTCAGCTGGCTGCTCAACATTTTGGCTGCCCCAACCAGGCTACCGCAACAGTGTTCTCCAGTGCATGATAGACCTTACTCCTTCCAAATGTGTCCATTTTATCACTGCTGAACAGCAGTGATGTCACCCCATTACATGCAGCACAAATTTAAACCACAGATTGTGAATGATTACAGTATAATTGTTTTTGCAGTTTACATTCACAATGCAAAAAAAAAACTAATAATGCTAATAATGACAACTCATGTGACGAGTACACTGGTGCAAAAACTGGTTTTTGAATTGTTTTTATAGTATCATTCTATACAATAATAATAATAATAATACAAAAGAAAACAGGAGAAAAAATTGAAAAATACATCCAACTGGCTGAGGAAGTCAAGGACATGTGGCATCAGGGTAAAGTTGACATTATAGCAATTATACTATCAACTACAGGAGTCATACCACACAATATCCACCAGTACATCAATGCAATACAGCTACATCCAAACTTATATATACAACTACAGAAATCCGTAATTATTGATACGTGTTCAATTACCCGAAAGTTCCTAAATGCAATATAACATATACCATACTGTTAAAAGGAAGTCACGCTTGATCAAGGTCCGCGTCACTTTCCATTTTTCATCAGACATAACGTCTGAGAAAAGAAAGAAATAATAATAATAATAATAATAAAGATACAGAAGTGCAACTTTTCGTGAGAATCAGTCCCAGAGAATGCCACTAGGCCTAGACAATATGCATAATATTGTTAAGTAATCTGTAGGGTAGCTGGACACAAAAAACTAAATGCTTAAAAGCTTTCAAACTATCGATTCAGGATTAGGGAGCCAAGATATCAAGTTTGATAAATGCAAGCATTGATCACAAGTTTTGAGCAGTCACCAGAACAACCACAGTGGTCTCACAAAGGCACAGTTTTAAAAAAAAAAACTGATATTATCTCCCATCCGAATTTTCAAAATACAGAACTAATATCATTTAGTAAATGATCAAGAAACACATTTCACCACAATAAAAGTGATGGAATGGTTGCATGTCGGTATGCACAACAAAAAAGCACAAAATGGCTTTGTTTCCACAGTTCGTTGTATGAGGGCATGTAAAGAAGAGTTGTCATCCCATTCATGAACTGATCCACAGACCCACATACTTTAAATGAACCGTGTGTATATCTGGTTTCACAAGTGTCAATAATAAGTTTAATGTTGCTGCAACATTTCCTGCAATTTGTGACAGCTATGGCTACGGTACGTGTCCCACGTAAGGTGAGTGAATATGACTAGGCAGGAATAATGGATCCTAAGATCCAAGAACTAAGAACCTCCCGAAAACATCTTACATATAGGCTCTGTATCGCATCGGCTTCTTTATATACACTGCATTTACAGCGCGTTTCATATTGAAACTAAAATGTGTCCTGTTTCCTCATGCAACTAAAGTTTATAAATTTCCAGACTCCTGAAGTACCTGTACGTAATATTTCTCCCAATCTCATGCATTTTCCCCTTTTCAGGCGTGATCAGACAGATATAATACTGACGATGCCGGTTAACTCACCCTGTAATGATTTAAAGAACATTGAATGTGTTTCCTTTATTGCAAGATTATCCAACAAAACTAGAGTTTCCCCGCCAGCATTTGCGTAGGCAAATAAAGCCGACGCGCCAATAATTAACAGGTTCAAAAGTCTTCCACCCATCCTTGTGGAATTGCTACACAACCACAACATACACGTCTACTGCATTTAACAAAGATAATACTACTTCAGCGTGTTTGCGACACGTGGTTCTATCATCCAACGCCAAATAGGTGGCGTAGTCTCATCACGGCTATCCGCAACGATGTCTACATAAATGTCTGTGCATCTAACAGATACCTGCAAATGTGTTGTATTCACACGACACAAGTTTGGCCCACTATTTATCAGATTAGAAAAGAAATCACAGAGCCAAGCAACTAAGTTCTCGTAGTCTCAAAGTTTATTTCATTTCTTTATAGAGGAAATTCTGTTATGGTCTTTGTTCGCACTTCGCAACTTGCGTTGTAAAACCACTGCAAGCAAAATGCAAGAAACAGAAAGACCAATCAAAATAGTCTACACATGGCTGCTTAAGCGAAGGCAGTTTCGGCATATAAATTTACTTTACGTGCTGCAGGGAGAATCCGACGAGTGGTTTAATTATTTGCGGATGGGTTTGGAAACGTATAACTATTTATGACGCTCGTAACTCCTCGTATAATACCGCAAAATACTTGCGTGTTGATATCATTTTCTCCACATGAGCGGCTGATGGCGACGTTCCGATACAAGTCAACACGAAAGAGCTAAAAGAACCTACAATTTGCAACTTCGAAACAAGCACTGAATGAAATCATACCCAACACATGGGAAATTATTTACCCTGTCGTGAAGGATGATTTCACAAAAGCACTAAAGTACTGTACCTCATTTCTGACAAAGTTACAGATAATATTTTTTACAGTTTTAGATGTTTTCGTAATGAGCTACAGTTTAATCTGTTTCTGAGTCAGGATTTTTAATTCCCTGCCTGAGGTCTTACAGCAACCTATTGAAGACTTTTACACCAGAATATAAAACTTCATTCTTAATTGTAGACAGGGATTCAAAGTTTCTCTGAAAAGTTTTACTTCTAATACTGTGGTAGTGAATTCTACAGTTCACCTCAAAATCACTCTTGTTATGAAGGCACTGTTTCTTCTATTATCAGCTGAACAAAATATTCATACTGTACTCTTCTTTAGAGCAAAAATGGTCTACTTTTTTTTTGCTACAGTGTTACATAAGATTATGGTATACGACAGAACTAAGTGAAAGTATGCTAGCAATTCCCCAACACACAGTTAGCTCTTTGCGATAAGCAGTCAGCAACGACTTTTTTAAAATTATAACTTCCTTCTTTACTGTTGGGTCAACCGCTCGTAATTGGTCTATTAAAGAATTATAAGTAGCTGCCTTCTTGTTTCTATCTCTGTATTCCCTCTGTTCGGCAATGAACTCTGTGGACGACTGGTATATATCTGCTATTCTAAAATTCATTATGCACACACAGAGAAACACTAGAGGGAACAAACAGCTAACTCAGACACATTTAGTGAGCCAGATTTGCAGCGACCACCTGACCACACGCTCCAATGAGCAAGTTTTCTCAAAAGTCCTACTTCACCTTCCAAGTTTGCGCACATCTACACAAGTCTGATGTTCACACGCAACGACCTGTCTGTGCAGACAGATCGTTGCTTGTGGATGGGCCTTAGCATGCCGGTGTTTGAGCACACCTTCTGTACTGATAAGGGGCGACCGTGATCGGAGCCCATATGGAAACAACATACATAATTGTCATTAACAATAACGAAGCGCTTAAAGGGACAACAATGAAAAGAATACAGTATCCCATCGCTTATGTCGACTAGTAGAGCTCATCAAGAAGGAAAGCCTACGTGGATGGGGAATGGAAAAGACAAGCATTTCGTACAAAATTAACCTTCACACGGTATTAACCATAAATGATCATTACACTGGTTAGTGCTGTTATAGCTATAAAAGCAGTGTTTGGAATACAGAAGGATTTCCTGCTGTATTAAGTAAAACATGACACAACACTTAAAGAAACGAACTCTCTATTTTGTATGCAGATGAGTACAGCAAGATTTCCACAAGAAATATGTTGGTAACGCTTAAATAGGGTAAGAGCATTTTTCCAGGTACTTATAAACTGTTCTCCCTTATTATATACATCTCTTCTGCTACAGCATCTTGCCTGAAGCGTATAGAAACATACTTGACGAATGCAGTTTCGGAAGAGAGACTTTATTATTTAGTGAATATTTCAATACAGAAAATAGTTCCAATGCAGTTAATAAAAACGCAGCTGTTCTATGAAGACATTACCTACAAGTCCACAGCCTTAAAGTACCAAAGCATTTATCTGGTGCACAAGGGATAGGTAAGTTCAATCACTAAGATTAGCATGTGTAAAACTAGGTGTATTCCTTTCCTGGTATCTCTACACCTAAATTTCCAACCACGAACGCCACACCTAGCTAATGTCAACCATCAAAACAGTTCTATTGATGCCAGTCAACTGCAGACGATTATAGTCGACGTGTGGGACAGAGCTCATTCCAGTACCCTGAACGAGGTCGCTCCCCAACGCGCCATAACCATTTCTCATCGGTTTACAGAAGTACCAGTAATTTAAATAGCGATGTAGTTCAGGAAAACTAAGTAAGGCGACTATCTACAGAGATGGAACCTCCACAGATGCAAATCCTGCACAGACAACATACACCAATATGTCAGGAAATTTTATTGATGTCATAACTGGTGACCAACATTTCAGGGTGCTATTCGACTCTTCTGCTTCCTTTTCTGTAATATTTAATGCTAATCTTCGTCAGCTTGATGCGAAAACAATTGTGCTGATAGTCGCAAATGGGAACTATGTCGAACCGACATGTACATGTATTGGAAGGATAACTCTCAATGACACAATGCAGATCTTCAAAGTTGTCATTTTAGCAGAATGTAGTCATTGTGTTATTCTTGAATGGAAATTTGACAGGCATCACAAGCAATCATGGACAGTGGCAGATCGAAGCCCAAGATTGATGAACCTATTAAAAAGAGAAACACCTAACAAATATTGCTCTGGGAAGCTGCATGACATTGATAATGTTGTTATCCCAATATCATGAATGAGATGTGTTCCAGACATCAGTCGATATGCTCAGTTAAAATTTGAAGCTTTTGTCACTTGCAAAATACTTTTCATTCTCTCAGAGGAAATATAGATGCCAATGCCGATCATAAGCATTGTAGCTGATCATGGAGAACTTTGGATCAGTAATAATCGTCATGAGCAGCCACAAGTAATGTAATGTGTGTAGGGACAGCTGAAACAATTTGGGAGAGCTGTTTATTGTCATCGACGAAAAATCAAGCTCTATTACCACTACAGACAACACAGGAGAAGAAGCTACTATCAAACTGCCAATAAGATCTGGCATAACTGAGGAACAATGTCGTTGTGTGACAGCTCTTCTGTGTCAGTTGTAAGATGCTTTCAGATCTGAGGTAGAGAAAAGATAGACAAGTGGCCCATTGTAAAACACCATATCAACATTGGGGATCATCCAGAAGTTTGCCAGCAATCATATAGAGTGTTTCCAGCTCAACGGTAGATAATCTGGGAGGAAATGGAAAGTTACTTCAAGGTGCCATCATTGAACCTTCAGAGAGACTTTGGTCCATTCCTGTAGTCCTTGTGATGAAGAAGAATGGCACATGGCGTTTCTGTGACGACTGCTGACGACTGAACGAAACCATGAAGATAGATGCCTATCCATTGCCACACGTTGATGACACCCAAAACTGATTCAAAGAAGCGAACTATTTTCAGCTATGGATGTGAAGTCAGAGTACTGGCAAATCGAGGTTAATAAGGCTGACAGGGAAAAGTTTGTGTCTGTAACTCCTGATGGTTTCTATGAGTTAAGTTATGCCATTTGGTCTATATAATATACTGGCCACCTTCAAATGTGTGATGGGATGACTACTTCGGCACCTTTAATGGTCAATGTGTCTTTGCTATCTACACTCCTGGAAATTGAAATAAGAACACCGTGAATTCATTGTCCCAGGAAGGGGAAACTTTATTGACACATTCCTGGGGTCAGATACATCACATGATCACACTGACAGAACCACAGGCACATAGACACAGGCAACAGAGCATGCACAATGTTGGCACTAGTACAGTGTATATCCACCTTTCGCAGCAATGCAGGCTGCTATTCTCCCATGGAGATGATCGTAGAGATGCTGGATGTAGTCCTGTGGAACGGCTTGCCATGCCATTTCCACCTGGCGCCTCAGTTGGACCAGCGTTCGTGCTGGACGTGCAGACCGCGTGAGACGACGCTTCATCCAGTCCCAAACATGCTCAATGGGGGACAGATCCGGAGATCTTGCTGGCCAGGGTAGTTGACTTACACCTTCTAGAGCACGTTGGGTGGCACGGGATACATGCGGACGTGCATTGTCCTGTTGGAACAGCAAGTTCCCTTGCCGGTCTAGGAATGGTAGAATGATGGGTTCGATGACGGTTTGGATGTACCGTGCACTATTCAGTGTCCCCTCGACGATCACCAGTGGTGTACGGCCAGTGTAGGAGATCGCTCCCCACACCATGATGCCGGGTGTTGGCCCTGTGTGTCTCGGTCGTATGCAGTCCTGATTGTGGCGCTCACCTGCACGGCGCCAAACACGCATACGACCATCATTGGCACCAAGGCAGAAGCGACTCTCATCGCTGAAGACGACACGTCTCCATTCGTCCCTCCATTCACGCCTGTCGCGACACCACTGGAGGCAGGATGCACGATGTTGGGGCGTGAGCGGAAGACGGCCTAACGGTGTGCGGGACCGTAGCCCAGCTTCATGGAGACGGTTGCGAATGGTCCTCGCCGATACCCCAGGTGCAACAGTGTCCCTAATTTGCTGGGAAGTGGCGGTGCAGTCCCCTACGGCACTGCGTAGGATCCTACGGTCTTGGCGTGCATCCGTGCGTCGCTGCGGTCCGGTGCCAGGTCGACGGGCACGTGCACCTTCCGCCGACCACTGGCGACAACATCGATGTACTGTGGAGACCTCACGCCCCACGTGTTGAGCAATTCGGCGGTACGTCCACCCGGCCTCCCGCATGCCCACTATACGCCCTCGCTCCAAGTCCGTCAACTGCACATACGGTTCACGTCCACGCTGTCGCGGCATGCTACCAGTGTTAAAGACTGCGATGGAGCTCCGTATGCCACGGCAAACTGGCTGACACTGACGGCGGCGGTGCACAAATGCTGCGCAGCTAGCGCCATTCGACGGCCAACACCGCGGTTCCTGGTGTGTCCGCTATGCCGTGCGTGTGATCATTGCTTGTACAGCCCTCTCGCAGTGTCCGGAGCAAGTATGGTGGGTCTGACACACCGGTGTCAATGTGTTCTTTTTTCCATTTCCAGGAGTGTAGATGACACTGTTGTTTTTTCGAATACATTTGAGGAACATTTAAGCAGGTGGCCACCGTGCTGAAGTGTCTTCAGACTGCAGGCCTCAACCTGATTCCGAAATTGTGCTTCTTCTCCACCTAAGAAATAAAGATATGCAGCATGCAGCAAGTTGCAATGGAGTCAATCCTGATCCAGAGAAAATAAGAGCAGTCACAGCTCTCCCAACTTCTGAGCACATGTAACGCCGGAAATGCATATCCTCCTATTTCCATCTATTGTCGAACAGTGGGAAACGCGCACCGCGGAACCCATTGTTCAGGGGCAGCCGCTATCATAAAAGACGCGACCGCCGAAACGCAACAAAGAACAGAAATGGAATTCCAAACTTCAGAAAATGTTTCGGAATCGGAAGTGAAAATCAAATCTGTACCCCTTGATGACGAATACGGGGGAACAATTAAAGAGGAAGCCGCTACGGAAGTAAAACCGGTAGTTTCCGGGAATTTAACTGATTTATTGAATGTTTTGATTAACGAAATCAAGAGTCAGTCGGCAGAAATTAAAGCTCAGTCTGAAAAAATTGACAGGAACCTAGACAATCAGAACAAAACTATTAATGTTGTTAACAATAATGTTGGAGTTGTTAACACAAAAGTTGATAAAATCAAAGAAGATATTGTTGTAATTAATACCGAAATCGGTAATCTTAAACAGGAAATGATAGGCGTTCAGGCGGAAATTGCGAGCATAAATACTCGTTTTGATTCCGAAATTAGCAGAATCGAGAAAAGTGTAGGAGAAGCAGTTGCTCCGATCATCGAGAATAAGCTGACGGAACAAATTCAATTAGTGAAAAATGAGGATCAACAGAAGGTGGAAACTTTAAAAGCTTTAGTATCTGAAGTAGATACTAAAGTGACGAAGCAGGCTACTACCTGCGAAGAAACAAAAAGGGAAGTAGACACGCTTGCGACAACCACTTGCCAAGTAATTACGAGAGTGTCGGAATTAGAAAAGAAACTTGACGAAAAACAGAGCTGTGTGTCAATCTGTGCACATAGTTCGGAATTGTTGACGAAAGAGGAGCGGTTCGACCCCTTGAAAAAAGGCGGTATACACGCGACGGATTCATTAAAAATTGTGAAAGAGTTTTACCCAGATCATGGACTAATGAGAGAAAAATTAATGCGGTTATTGACGTGTTGGCTGGTGATGCCAAGCGTTGGGGCTTAAACCTCAACATTAAGAACCTGACTTTTGACGAGTTTAAAAATTTGTTTCTGGCTGAATACTGGTCAGAGTAAAAACAACAAAGTGTCTGGCGCGAATTTGTCGTATCGAGGCCTTTCGATGCGAATTCGCGCGGCTCGATGAAGGAGTTTTGTGAGGGATGGATCCGCAAGTTGGAATATTTGCGTGATCGCCGCACGGATCCGAAATAGTCTGGGAACTCTACAAGAAGCTTCCAGATGATACAAAACGCTACACAGGAAGCAATTACAGGACAATCAATGATTTCCTGGAAAGAGTTGAGGACGAGGACAATTGGCGCAATAGTCGCGACAGTGGTAGAGGCCGTGGTAACAACAACGGGTACCACAGCAACCACAACAATGATAACTATGGGAATAATGCATACCGCAATCTTGGCAGCAATAACAATAGTGGTTCGGGCCGTAATGACAATCGGTACAATGCAAATAATATCAGGAATGACGGAAACCAGTATCATACTAGCGTGATACGGGCTTCGCAGAATAGTAATAACGCCAGAGGGTGTTACCAGCCGCCTCAGCAGTATCCGGTGAGCGTATCTGCTGGGACGAGACAGGGAAACCATTAGCCGCGCCGCTGAGGGGCCGACCGGGCGTGGAGAAATTTTGGCGGCCCAATAACAGTAGAAAACCGAGGTGTCGTCGTTATGAAAATTCCGTATGAAATAATCAACGGCGGGAGAGTGTGCCAGTGTTAGGAGAAAGGAGTGCGCCCACAAGTAGTAGATCAGCTGTAGACACAGCAGCAGAAAATACATTCACTGTCAGTGAGATCAATTTAAGCAGTGTTCCGGAAATCGATTATAAAGTGGCAGCTGTAACACCCACAGCGGAACTGGAGATTGAGTTTAAGAATGATTCGCAAGTGTTGAGAGAAGATCAGATGTCGGATAAAACGTCCGTCATCGAGCGAGGGGATGCAGAGAGGGATGAGGTCTGGTTAAGGCAGTTCGGTCGCTTATACGACGAACTAAGAGATTATAGGGGCATGTATGGGAGAAGTGTTTATGGGGAGCGCGTGCAGGATTTTCCGCGTCTCGTCCCGCAGGAAGATAGTGTTTGTGAAATTATAGAAAGTTCTGGTCCTAACCGGCAGACTTTACCAGAAATGGTTGATGTTAATGGGGAGCACGAGCAAGATTCGTCGTGTTTCATACCGCAAGAGTTGGATGTTGAAGTAGTAACGGAAAGTTCTGGCCCTGACCGGCAGACTTTACCGAAAGTTATAGTGTTAGAAGTGGCAGACCCATCCGACGCAAAACTCCAGTTTAAACGTTGCAAAAGTATTGAGGAGAAAGATAACGAGAATTTTAGTGATAGCCGGACACGATTGGTAGAAAAGCACGTAGATTACAGCGTGTATGAGGTTAGAGCTGACGTTATACGGTCAGACGGTAGCAGTGTGGGTTGCGCAGATCCAGAGGAAGTAATTGCAGATACTATTGGGCACATTCCTCCAGGTAGATTGGCAGATGAGATCAATCTGACCGAAGAGGAATCAACGAAGGTGACAATTAGTGAATTGATAGCAAAGCAACACTCACTAGTTGACGAGTTACAGGAAAAGGTTTCGGTATTGAAGGCGAAGCTGCAGACTAAGCCACAGTACAAACGTGTTGAAATTAAAACTGTATGTGAACAGAGTCTGAAAAAGCCGCCAGATAAACCGGATTTAGGATCAAAGCCAGATGGTTGTTTCTGGAATGACATGGATATAGACGAGGATTTAGTATGGGAAAATAAAGAAACAGTCAGGGACAAGTGTAGACAGATAGTAGTGTCTGTTAATATGCACGACCTACGACTAAACGTGTTGATTGACACCGGTGCAGAACTGAGTGCTGTATCTGGGAAAATATTTGAGTTACTGAAAGACAGACCTGGTATCGTAGTTATGCCAGTAACAGGAGTCAAAATTATCGGTGCTACTGGGAAGGCCAGTAAACCGGTCACAAAACAGATTTTTGTCAACTTCGAGATATGTGGGGCACGATTTGAACAAGAGTTTGTCGTCGTGCCAGACTTAACTACGGAAGTAATTATCGGTGATTAATTGCGAAAGCAAAACTTGTGTGTCACAAGATAAAACAATAGTACTTATTTTTGACGAGGCAGGAGACGGTGTGCATAGGCAATACCAGCCTATACAGATTGTTAAGTGGCCAGATGCCATTGACTTAGGTATGAATTTGAACTACTATAATGTGAGGAATCTCGGCATTGACAATAGTGTAGAAAGTGAATTGGAAACTATTGTAAACGGTGTGTCAAACGTAACACACGAACAAAGACGAGGCCTGTATGAAGCAATAATGAGGAATAAGAGTGTGTTTTCAGACAAACCGGGACTTGTGGAAGAGATAATCAAATTCCCTCCACGGATTGACATTAGTATTGGTGTGAAAAAAGATCGTTTGCGAGAAGTAATGAAGCTTTTAGCCGATGCTCGCATACGTCGTCATGACGCTAAAGCGCGTTTTGCTAAGTTTGCAGTCGGAGACTTAGTACTTAGTACATGAGAAATCGAGCGAGAGAGAGAATGTGATCTCTAAATTTAAGTTTGTTTATAATGGACCATATAAAGTCATTGGTATACCTCACACAAATGCTTATTGCTTAGAGTATTCAAGCTCTAGAAAACTATTAGGTATACCGGACATTGTAGACTTGAAATTGTACCAACCTAGGATTGATTAATACCACAGAAAGGGTAATTTGTACAGTATGTAAATATAGAGTGTAAGATTTAAGGATGTGCCATGTTGCGATGCTTTTGCCTGACCTAGAGGTCGTTAAAGAAGTTGCCATTAATAAGTAATTAATTTTGATTAAATGATTTAAGAGTAACTGATTAGTAACCAATTGAAAAATCCAAGCTGGTAGTTTAAGTTTACAGCTGAGTCACAGTAGATTACGGAATGTAGATATGATTTTGTAACTAGCTGTAAGATTTCATAAACATGTGATTTACTAGTCATTGCCGATGTACTTAGACGCTGTTTTAAGTTTCAGGCTAGTACATGCGTGTGATGATGGACAGTGTCAAGTTATCCACTGTGATAGTGTTAATGGACTCCTTGAGATTACTCGAGAGTGAGTTTTTCCGAAAGAATTCAGTGAAACGGACGTTCTGGAAATGCAGTTACAAGGGCGAGTGAGATCAAGCATGCCCCACAGGCGGGCGCAACAATACTGGCGAGGCGGAGCCGCTGTCGGCTCTTGTGCCGCTGTCAACTCTTGTGCCGCTGTCGGCATTCAGGCTATGTGAAAGAATTCTGTTGTCAATATTTATGTTTTTGTGGATTTGCTGTTTAGCGTTAAGTGGACTCTCATGACTAGAATATTAATTATGAAAAGGTTATATAAAATGTGTATTCTATTAATTATTTATTTGCGTATTTTGATATACCTGTTTTTATGACCATGTACTCTGGTTAATTTTGTAAATAAAATTCCATTTCTTGATACTGTTAGGAATTTTGATGATTGTAGAATAGCTAAACCATTTTCTATGTTTTCCTTGAATTTTAATATGTTGTCAACCTGTTTTCTTTTATGTAAGATGACAGAGTGGAATAAGATTAGGAGTGTCTCCACTCAATTATTATGGTCTAAAAATTGGTTTATGGTTAATCAGCCTAATGCTAAAATTTCTTGATGTTTTGAGCATATGCATTTCCGCTGTTTTTTTTTTCTTTTGGGAACATTTTCTGAGTCCGTTTAGGTTACACGAACATCCTCAGACGACGTGTGGCACTCCGGAAATGCACATCCTCCTATTTCCATCTATTGTACTATAATTTTTTTTCCTTATTTTGCTACCTGAAGATATGGCGTTTCTGTGTCTTTGTATACTATTTGTATATACATGCATTTATGTCGATGTATAATTGGTTTGTTTTGTAAATACTATTTGTATTTTGACGCTGGGTCTTGCCTAGGGAAAACTATGCTATCGAACGAATACATCGATAGGTCGTGTGGAGAACCAAAGTGTTTAGGATCTTTGGTAGTGTGAACTCGGCCGCGTGGAGCGCGGGCAGAGCAGAGTCTGGCTGGAGTAGTGCGGTTGAGCAGGTGTGTTGTGTGACGCTCCCGCGAGTTGCCGCGCTTTCGGGGTTTGGCAGCATGTAATTGCGCTCGACTTGCTATGTTAGTTTCTGACATGGTGTCGCGGACGGGAAGCGTTAGCTGGCACACATCAAGAGCCCGTTTCGGCTGGAGACCGTGTCGAGAAGAAGGCGTGCCAACATCCAGCTTCTGCAACAGCGACGGCCGACAATGAGTGACTGTCGCCACCTCCTCGATCGACGACTTCAAACCTTCAATCAACCAACAAGGAAGACTGGTAGCACGTAAAGTTTTAGAACTGTATGGCAGACCTCAGCTTTTCAAACTGTTAAATTTTTCTCACTAAATTACAGCAACGTAGCATGAACCTTTGTTGCTCATTGTCCCAATTGCATTACCAAGCAGGGTCCCTTCCTTTTCCGGAATGAACCCCAGTGTCGTTGAAATTCAAACGCTAGCATTAAAGTAATATCCTTCGATTTCACTGCTTTAATTTCAAAGTTCAGTGAAGGTATTCATAGCTGGCTACAATATTTAGATTACACAAGCACAAATTAAGAGTGCAAGTTTTGTTACCGTATTTTAGCTTACCTGTGACTGCAGCTCAGCTTGGTACGTACTAAATTTTACTATTGTTAATTGTTCAGAATCATTTAATTCAAGTTCAAAGTTAAATCTCTTATTTCTAAATTGCGTAGATTCAAGTAGCTTTTGAAATGATTGTTGAGGTAGCCCAAGACTAACCATATTTTACTGAATTTCGATGTGCTTCAGAAATAAAGCTCACTAATAATTTCAGTCACAAAATTAACTTTCAGTTTTCCGGTTTTATTAATTCTTTTGCTAAATTAAGTCATAGTGTAGCGAAATGTATTGCTTCTGACAAACTTTCAGTTTTCACACTACACGTGTCAACCTTCAGTTGCCACGCTTCTAGTGCTAATTATATGTGTAATAACCTTCCTTTTTCAGTTACTATAGTAATTGTCCATAGGACTGGCGACCGTAATTTCCCCCAAATCTTAAATATCTAATTACCGCTAGTTAATTGTTAACATAACAGCCGCACATTCACTTTCTTTATTAACTTTACCCCTTTTCAAAATTAATTTCCATCAGTTTCATTTGCATTTTTCCTTTCATTTAGATGTAACCCTTTCCTCCCTCTTTACCGACAGATTAACTTCGGTGACGATTGCTTTTCCCAAATTTCCATTAGGTACACGTGGTTTAATTATTCACTGTTATTAAGGTCGATAAGTGAGGGGGAGGTTACACACATTTCTAATGTGAGAAGATTTTTCAGAATGCGCCTTTTGAATTGATACGTTTCTTTCCAAGAACTACAGAGGCATATGCCAAAGTTACACTGATGTTAGTGGTTATGGGATAGATGCAGTTCTAGTGCAAATTCAGGAAGGTGCTGAAAAGGTGATATGTTTCCAGAGTACTCTACAACTGTGAAAGATATTCTTGCAGTTATTTGGGCCAGCAAGAAGTTTGGGGAGAGTTTATATGGTGAACTATTCACCATTTTGATAGACCACCATTCTCTATGCTGGCTGACTAGTCCAAAGGATCCATGCATAATTATCTGCACTGACTATCTCACCAGCTAGGCTGTCACCAAAGCTGTGCCAACAGTTGAGGTTTGGAGAATTACAGGGTTCCTTGAAGAGACATAAATTTGAAGCATGGATGAGCTCTGAACATGAAAAAGTTTTCCAATTGTGGCATCACCCACAGGATGACAGCTGCTACCATCAACAGTAGAATAGCCTCACAGAAAACTTTAATAAAACATTGACTGATGTGCTCCTGAAGCATGTTGATGTGAAACAGAGTGACTGGGATACAATACTGCCCATCGTAACATTCACATACAGCACAACAAAGTGAGAGGCTTCACACAATTCCTTCTGCTCAATGGTCGTGAGGCTGATACTACAATGGATAAACTGTCCCTGTTACATGTGGACGATATTCAGGATGACTACGTGAGACACCTCATAACCAGGAGTGGAGCAGAGGCAGCTGGCACTCATATAGAACCTGGACGCCCAGGAGAAAGAATGAGAGCTTTATAATGGCAAGCAGCAACCAGTGAAAAGCAGTCCCAGTGACATGATATTGATTTTTATGGTTGTACAAGAGTTGGGACTATCAGAGAAGTTACTTTTGGCCTTACAGTATCCGTCATTGCCTGTGGAGGTCAAATATGAAGTCTAGACAGCACTTAAACAACTTCCATTTCCTCCATATGAAGCCTTACTACAGTTACATAAACAACATATGAACAGTGAATGTATGTGTGGCTACGCAGTTTTGTTATTTTGCTGTTGATATTTCATTACAGTGTAGACAGTTTTATATTTTGCATTATTATGTGACTTTCTAAATTACATATTTTATGCAATTTTGATTCTTTCGATATTTAATACAGTACAACTTTTTTTAAGAAAAAAAACAAAGAATTTTGTTCATCGGGGGCACCCTTGTCACTGTTGGCAGCAATTTACATCTGCTTAAAGCTTAGTATTGACTTTTAGTTTTTTTATGCACTTACTTGTGAAGCGAACAGGACATCTGAGTACCAGGGGTAAGGGCCTGCCTACTTATTTCAGGCTTCCGCTCTACACAAAAGTGTTTTTTTTTATAGAGAAAAAGTAGTTTGTAAATAATTCTAATAATTCTTACATAATTATAACTATGTATTGTAATTGTTTAATCGTGGGATGGCCTGAGAGTGTGTACCAAAACCTATAGCCAGTAGGAAAAATAAAAAACTGCAGCTGTAGACTAAAAATATAATTTTTTCTAGTTCATACTTCTCTGGTTCCCATAAATTTCCATTCAGAGGCTGCAGCGACTGTTCCATTATATTGTGGAGTGTTCTTTTCACAACATGTTTTTTTTACCAATACATTTTCTCACATCGGCCATCTGTCACTGCAATGATCGCATTCCAGTGTTTAACTGCTAATAATTGAGTCAGCAATATCAGCAGCTTCGTCTAAATATGTCTTTAAATAACACACTCCGTTACTATGAAGATGATGTACCCAATGCAAAGATCTTTAATAGCCATATTTACATGGGCGGTTTTTACTATACTTTTAGAATGTATATGCAATTGCAATCAGTACTGTGCTTGTAAATGCAAGACACAACAAATGGAAAGAGTGCGCTTTTGACTCAATACACACGCAACAAACAAAAATCTGAAAAGTCAAGTTACCAGGAATTAACTTATTTCTGTAAGACTGTTACCTATGCAGATACATCAAAGGACTTTGTGATGAAACAGATTCAGAGTTTAAAGCTAATACACACCAGCCACCGTGTCAGGCAGTCTTTTGGCAGGGTGTATCCATTGAGTCTGTCACATCACATCACATGAATTTGGTTAGCCTAGAACAGGATTGTGAGAGTGAGGTTATGATTTATCATCCATGATATAGAAAGTCAGAGGGCAGTATCAAAATTAAGGAACTAACAGTGGTAAAATTTATTAATGGCCAAAGAAAACTTCAGAACATATGTTCTGGATCAGTTTTTTGTGGTTAAGGGCTGAGAAGTGGAATGACATTTCAAAACATCGATATTTATTTGCTAGCTGAAATGTACATACACAAACACACCAAATAATATTTATACAGTAATAAAGGAAACCTATTTACCTTATCCACTGTATTTCTTTTTTGTTACATAACTAAAGTGCACATTTTTGCTTAAAATTTTGTTTAATAAAACTGCTTCATCAATTTACGTTTTTATCTGCAGACAGCATGGGTGCCATCTCTGTATCTTTTAAAGAGTCACCAATGGCTAGTGAAAAGAGAATTTGGTAGTATGAAAAACATGAATTTTTTTTCTCTTTAAATTGACACAATGCAACTTGCCAAAGGATTTTCTTTCTACTCTTCAGTTATCTTTGACATATGAAAAATCACGATAAATAGCATACCATCTTTCTGTTCCTATCCCTGTACAGAGTGAGGGGGTGAATCTTCTTACTACAAATATCTCTTAATTCATCATTGAAATTGATTTTGACGAATAATTGTCAAAATTCTGCTAATTGTTAGTTTCTTCACAGCCTCAGAGTTATGTATAGTTTTACTGTGTCAGTTCTAGTTTGCAGGAAGAAAGCAGTTATAGTTCTGTTAGAAATAACAAATTTGATGCCTGTTTATCTGTGGTTAACAAGGTTACAAAAACACGATAGTCATTACTTTATGAACCTCTTGAGACAGTTACTTGGAGTTAAAATAGGTTTTATTTGTTCTTTAATACACCAAGGGATAATTAGGATGAAGGAAACCATCACCCTGAATGGGGACAGGAGCGAAGTAATAGTGCTATCATAATAGAAAACAGAACATTGTTAGTAGAAAATTAATTGCAGTTTAATCCATGTGATTCTTGAGCTTACATGTTCTGTACAAGTAAGTAATTCTGTGGCTAATATTATTGCTCAGAGCTTCTCAACTGCTCTAAGAAGAACTTCTTGTACCTGAATATGATGGCTGCAAAGACAGAAATATTACAACATGCATATCATTACTTACTTGCAACCGATTCCTGGACTTGTTTCTCACTACCAGCAAAGCAGAAAACCGTTATTCACGTAAATAAGTTGAGGAGAAAAGCATAGAATAGCGCAAGATGATTTCTCTAATTTTAGTGAATTAATTTTTTTTATGCCAAACCTGTTCAGGAGAATCCAATTTAAATGTGTCATTACAATTTCTATCATATCGGATGTAAGTGAGTTCATCATGTATTTCTTCTGAAACTTCTCTATCATCAGTGCTAAAATGGTCACAGATCATGTTTTTATCAACTTTAACTTTTTTTGGTTGTATTCTGGGAAGTAAAGTTTGAATTTATTGGTCAATGTTTGCAGATGACCCTTGATGTTTTCTTGTATGTTCTCAGTAATCATGTCATACTTTTTATCTTCAAGTGCTTTAAATGTCGTCAGTGCAAGATAATTGTTTTCACCAGTTTTTGTCACATATAGATGAAGTCTGCAATTGAAGGCAAGAAGTTAATCTTCAAAGATAAATGTATTTGCGACACCTCCTAAATGTCTGTTTCTGGAGCCTTGCAGATGCAATTTCAACTTACTCAAGTGTGTGAAATTATCTGTTAGATAAGCCAAATCCATGTGAGATACTGGATCAGAACAAAACACTACTGTGTAAAATTAAATTACAATACACTGATAATGTTACTGCTGCAAAAGTGTTTTAATTTGAAAGTAATCATATGCATAATGGTTAAGTTATCTGACTAAATTATTTTCTCTAAATATTTTTATTGAAGGGAAAAATCTGTTGTAAATACAGCTCAAATTTCTGAGCAGTTCATAAATATAGCAAAATGCAATTTAGGTGTAGCAAATTATGAGCAGAAAGTAAATACTTTTGGGTTAAAGGCAATATCAGTGATGTCTTAAAAAATTCAACAACGTCTCAACAAAATTTGTTGAAAATGTCATACTCTCCTAATAAAAACAGACTCTTCAGGTTGGGATGGGACACCCACCAACGTAATTAAAAAGTTTACAATGTATTAGCTCATCCACTCTGTCTTGTAATAAACAAATCATTTGAGGAAACTTACTTACCTGATCTCTTGAAATATGCAGATGTAAAATCGTTGTTTAAATAAGGTTATGGGAAACTATCACCCCATTCCTACACTTTCAGCCATATCTGAAATGTTTCAAAAAACTGCTGCTTTACAGATACAAAGCTTCATCACACAGTATGATATCATTTCAAATTTGGATTCCAGCAAGGGAAAAACACAGTAGTTGCGATAATGATTTTATTGAAAAAAATTGCTTCATCGTTAGGTAGCAAAGCTAAAGTTGCAGGAATATTCCTAGATCTTAAAAAAGCATTCGACTCTGTAAACCATACCCTGCTGCTTTTCAAAGTCAAAGGGTACAGATTGAGGGATATTGATTTGAAATGGTTTAAACCATATTGCATGGAAGGGAATCAAAGGGTAATAATAACATCGAACGTAGTAGATTACGTCTCAGAGTAGAAAACTGTGTCACAAGTTTTCCTCAAGGCACAATCCTTGGACCAATTTTATTCCTGTTCTACATAAATGACTTACCTCTCAATATAAATACTCATCTAACCTTCTTTGCAGATGGTATTTCTGTCCTAACTGAAAATTAACACTCTGGCAATATGCCACAGAGTGTCGTGAATATGTTAAGTAACTTAGAAACATGGTTCAATGTAAATGGCTTAAAACTAAACATTTCAGAAACCCATACGATGAGTTTTAAAACCAAGCAGTCAAAAACTGAAGAAATCTGTATTACTCACAATAATCAAAGAATGGAAGAACCAGACTCAGTCAGATTCCTATGAATAAACTTAGACAGGAATCTGAGGTGAAATTCACGTATTGAAGTCTAGCAAGTACACACATAAAAAAGTTTTGCATCACCTCGGTTCTGAGAGATACGAAACCTGTACAGAAAATTGGAATAGAAATCAACATAAACATCATTTCCGCCATTTTATTTCTCATGAAAACCACTCATTGCCTGTTGTACCAACATACAGCAGGGCCTTCAGAGGTGGTGGTCTAGATTGTTGTACACATTGGTATCTCTAGCATCCAGTAGAACGTCCTCTTGCATTGATGTATTCCTGTATTCGCTGAAGCATACTATCCATAATTTCATGAAGGCACTGTTGGTCCAGATTGTCCCACTACTCAATGGCGATTCGGCGTAGATCCCTTAGAGTGGTTGGGGGGTCTCATCGTCCATAAACAGCCCTTTTCAATCTATCTCAGGCATGTTCGATAGGGTTCATGTCTGAAGAACATGCTGGCCACTCTAGTCGAGCGATGTCGTTATCCTGAAGGAAGTCACTCACAATATGTGCACGATGGGGGCGCGAATTGTCGTCCATGAAGACGAATGCCTCACCAATATGCTGCCAATATGGTTGCACTATCGGTCGGACGATCGCATTCACGTATCGCACAGCTGTTACAGTCCATGCCATGACCACCAATGGCGTATGTCGGCCCCACATAATGCCACCCCTAAACAGCAGGGAACCTCTACCTTGCTGCACTAGCTGCACAGTATGTCTAAGGCGTTAAGCCTGACTGAGTTGCCTCCATGCACGTCTTCGACGATTGTCTGGTTGAAGGCATATGCGACACTCATCTGTGAAGATAACGTAATGCCGATCCTGAATGGTCCATTCGGCATGTTTTTGGGCCCATCTGTACCGCGCTGCTTGATGTTGTGGTTGCAAAGATGGACCTCGCCATGGATAACGGAAGTGAAGTTGCACACCATGCAGCGTATTGTGCACAGTCTGAGTCGTAACACGACGTCCTGTGGCTGCACGAAAAGCACTATTCAACATGGTGGCGTTGCTGTCAGGGTTTCTCCGACCCATAATCCGTAGGTAGCAGTCATCCACTGCAGTAGTAGCCCTTGGGCGGCCTGAGCGAGGCATGTCATCGACAGTTCTTGTCTCTGTATCTGCTCCATGTCTGACCAACATCGCTTTGGTTCACTTTGAGACACCTGGACTCTTCCCTTGTTTCTGGCACAAAGTAACAATGCAGACTTGATCGAACCACGGTATTGACCATCTAGGTATGGTTGAACTACAGACAACACAAGCCACGTATCTCCTTCCTGGTGGGATTACTGGAGCTGATCAGCTGTCAAACCTCCTCCCTCTAATAGGCACTGCTCATGCAGGGTTGTTTACATCATTGGGTGGGTTTAGTGACATCTCTGAACAGCCTAAGGGAATGTGTCTGTGATGCAGCATCCACAGCCAACGACAATGTTCAGGAGTTCTGGGAATTGGGATCATGTAAATCTTTTTTTCATTTGTGTAAATGAAGCAGCCTTGCATGTGCAGTGGAAATTTTAGCCAGTGCCACTTATATAGACGGTAGGAAAATAGCGTATTATAGCTACTTTGAATCTATTATTAGACACAGCCTAATTTTTTGGGGAAACTCAGGAAACATTACATGGATTTTAAAGTTGCAAAAAAGAATCCTTTATAACATGTGCACCACACAACTGAGGGCGTCATGTCTACCATTATTTAAAGACCTAAAAATATTAATTGTCCTGTCTTAATACACCTTTGAGGTGATTCTTTGCTTACACAGCAGAGCTGACCTATTAAAGAAAACCATTTTGAACACAAGACACAAAGAAAACTTTATGCTCACCTCACATTGATTAAAATTGTATGCTCAGCCTCTCCAGTATATGGCCATGAAAATTCATAACAAACTAAAAGGGTGTGACATAATGAAAATGAAGATAAATATTTTAAAAAGCAAATTACGTGGTTTTCTAATTGAAAGATGGTACTACTTGCAAGTCAGTGGGAGAGTTCATGATGGACAAAGTGATACTTCTAGCTGGATCCCTAAAATGGAATAAAGTTTTATGATATAGTGGACATAAATTCTTCATGCAGTAATATTACAAGTGTGACAAAAAATCAAATAATAGAACCGTAACCTTGACATGTCTCCTGTACATCAGACATATGTTCTGAAATTCTGTGCATTATGAGATGAATAAAACACATTTCATATATTACACATTTCACCATAGCAGCATAAACGGAAATCGAACCAAGGTTCTATTAGTAGTTAAGTAAACTGTAATTATGTAAGAAGAAACGGTAGCCAGACTATTTAGGCGAAGTTGTACCAAGTACTAGCATCGTTCATAGAGGAAGTTAGCCATTGGCGTTGATTTAACTTGATACCAAAATTATGTTATGCAATGTGTGAACCAATGTAACAGTAGTCTGGCAAGAGCAAAACAATTTATGTTTACATGGCTCTCTCAAAACTGGATTTCGTAACTGGTTTCACAATATAAATAAAGTGACATTGAACACAAAGAAAACTAATGCCGTGAATTTCAGTCTGAAGAGAAAAAATGAAAATGTTAAATTAAATGTAGGTGGCACCTTTATAGACTGTGTAACAAATGCAAAATTGCTAGGAATGAATATTGATTCTCAGTTGAAGTGGTGTGAACACACGAAGGTACTCGCAAAACAGAATGTCATCAGCATGTTATGCCCTTAGAATCCCATCATCAGTGTGTAACATGCAGTGTATTTTAGTTACATATTATTCATATGTACATTCAATTCTTAGCTATGGCATGCTTTTTTGGGGAACAAATGCACAAAATATGAACACAATTTTTAAACTCCAGAGAAGAGCCATAAGAATAATAACCAAAAATACTAGTTGAGCTCATTGTAAAGATCTGTGCGGAACACTGGGGGTTTTAACTGCTCCATGTGAATACATTTACCAGTCATTTGTACACATCAAAAATAACATTGGTAATTACTGCACATACAGCTCTGTACATGACCATGCAATAAGAGATAGACTCGACTTACATCTACCAAGAAAAAATAAACAAAAAACTCAAAACAGCATTTTCTACCAAGGAATAAAACTGTACAATAAATTACCAAAAGAAATTAAAGAAATTGCAAAAATACACTTATTTAAAAAGGCAGCTAAAAAGTACTTGTTATGCAATACATTTTATACATTGAAGGATTACTTAGCTAAAACAGTGTAGGAGTTTGATAACAAAATGTTATACAAATAAATAATAATAATTATAATTATAAAATATCCAACATTTCACATGACACCTTCACTTTATGTTTTTTTCCTTCTTTTTTTCCTTTCAAGAAATACTTACCCCATGCTATGCACAGCACAATACTAACACCTCTCCCTCTTTCTGAGCTCAACATGTCACTCATTATGGAGGGATGCTGACTCAGTTTTTCAGGATAGCAAATGGGACGTTGCAGTACAGAAAATGGCCCAGCGATCACCAGTGTGTGTGTGTGTGTGTGTGTTTGTGTGTGTAGGGAGTGAAGTGTTATGAAACAATGTGTCTATAGTGTGTGCAGTGACTAACAGTGAGATATGCGTGAAGCATTACATTATTTAATAAGTTATTTGTAAAGAGAGTGTTGTATACCAGGAGTAAATCTAGTGATTGTCTATAAATATAAGTCTGTAAGTATATATGTACAAGAAATAGCTTATTTTAAATTGATCTAAATTTTTAAATACTTTGACATGTTCTATATTCTTGTAAAAAGAGCTCTACAGATGAATAAAGCTACTACTACTACTACTACTACTACTACTACTACTATATCGCATCTGGTTTGTTATGTACACCTCAAAAATCGATTCTGGAAATCCGCTTCTAGCTTCGACTTCCACAATCGATTTTCACTTCCACGTAAACGCATAACTGTTTTCGAATCTCGTTTGGGTTGTTAGGTTATGTCTTGTTATCAAAATGTACAGCTAATACGGATCGAGTGACTTACTGTTCATTGAAGGTCAAGCAGAAGTATTAGACTGAGCTTGAAGTTGTCTATCTTTAACAACTAAGTGAAGAGAAACAGCGATTGTACTGACTAAATCGTAAACTGAAACAGATATTTTCCTTATGCCATATTTAACTGAGCTACGAAATCCACTATAGACCTAAACATGTGAACATGACAGCGAAAAACAGTCCAAAATTCGGTTTTGATCTTTTGGAAGATGTGTCGCATGGAATCTCAGTGAATGAAGGATTATTAACCGTTGTTGCAACAACTGGTCTCAATAAAACTTACTATCTGTATATTAAAGCAGCAAACTAATTGTGATTACCAGTAAATGATTTTCTGATGCTGGCGAACTAGTAATGTGGACTTGAACTTCTTTTGTCAGTTTAATTATTGGATAATACTGTCGCTGAAGTGGCTTTCTGACAGATATATTATTTCTTCTGAAAATTATTTATATTCTCAAGGAGCATTAACTTCCTTATCCTTTTTAGCTCAAATGGGTCTAATACAGTTTAAATAGTCATAGCCACTTGCTTATTATAGCACACAAGTGTTAGAGAACTGACAAGTGCACTTCATTGACGCTGTAACTATAATATGGAACTTAAATATGGCTCAAAAATTAGTGTGGGGACCAGGAACTAATCTCTCAGTAAACTCAGATCAAGGCTGAACATTTCAGTCACAACACAATATGAGAAATACTATCAAATATATAGATGTGAAATTATAAACACTGTTACTTCCAAACCTGCACAGTAATTAAACCTCGTGCTAGCCCTTCAAAGTCTACTACCCAGTAACCATCATGAATCATCACAGTTTTTGTAGATAACTTTATACTGTACTGAGATTTCAATAAGGGCAATCTATAAGCTGAATATTTTAAATATTTTCTTGTCAGTTGAAATATTATGAAACTTTAACTATACTTTTATGAAAAATACTTGGAATACTTGAAAACATATGCTCACTGAATAATTATGACCTTTATTACTCGACAAAGTTTATTAATTGCAGCGAAAGTTTACTAAAATGTCTTTTTATCGCAGTACAACTGGATACTTAGAAGTATCACACTACTTGGGATAGGATCCCATCTAGGTAAACTATTATCGATAAAATAGTGGTGCTCAAGACAAAGTTTACAGAACAGCAAGTCATTATTGAAAAAGAAGTTGCACAACTGGTCCATTTAGTAAGATGGTACTCGACTGATAACTTGAGATGAAGGTGGTGATACTGTCGATCTCCTGTGGCTATTCAAAAAAAGGCGCAAAAGTATCTATAGCTCTTACCCATGCAACAGTCTCTGAAAATTCTCTTCTTAGTGTCGGATTTTTGTAGTACAGTTCCAGCCAAAGTTTGCCATGAATAATAAGCCAAATTACTTCAACATCCAAGGCTATGTTATATAATATTGCTGTTCTCCTTGCTTCGTTCAGTTTACAAGACGCAAACAATTTGCCTGTAAGCCACTGATTAACTCTTGCCCTAAAGGAGCCTTGCAGTTCGACCACCAGATCAAGATTTTTATTCGTTGCTGAGGGTTTTGTCTCCAAGTTGTATATGAGTGCAAACCTACTTTCCGTATCCATGAAACAGTGTTAAGAGTAAAAATTTAACATTTCCATTCTTTTACAAGACATTACTTTTGAAATTACATCCATACATTGTCATAAATAATGAATAAAATATTTATATAGATGTTGCATCAAAGACCATGGTTATACATAAGTGATGTTAAGTAGAAACAGACAAAAAAGTTAAAGTTTAGATAATCATAGGAAATATCGATATAGTGTTATAGAAAACTGCTGTAGTAAGTCTTCCACCTTTTTATCACATAAAAACAAATCAGTCTTTCCTCAAAGTTAGTAAATTTCTCCAGCATGTTAGTTTCGATAGCCAACGAACTTATATGTAAAAGAGAAGGGTCACATGATTGGAGTCCATTTCAGTGGACAGTCTTTTTAAAAAAGATGTGCATTTAATGCACTGCTTTCGATAATATTTAGCAAATTTATGGCGAATTGCAGTATATTATTAAGGCATTCAGGAAGAATCTCGGAAGCTAAGCCCCTAGCAAAGTATGATACAGTGCACTTTTAATGCTGAAGGATTCGACTGTTTTATTATTGTTCCTGGATTGGAAAATGATCTTAACATAACTGTAACGAGGTCTGTACAGAAATCGACCAGCTTTCCACACATAACATTATGTTTCTGACAACATTCCGTTTTTTTTATTTTCGTGATGCCCACGCCTTTTGACGTCATCTATAATTCATGTCAAATCAATAATTCTTCGATTATGTTGTCATCGTCTAAAAAGTGGAAAAACCAAAGTAACTGACAAAATTTAGAAATGTTAGTAGACTTACCACACTGCATGTGAACCATGTCACTTTTTTAACTCTTGTAAAAAGGTGCTCTTCGTATCATTTGACATTAGTTCAATTCAAGCTGTTACTTAATTAGTGAATAGAAGTTCTTCCTCTCATCTAAGCACAAACTTTTTTGACAGCTCATTTTCTTTTTCTTTTTCTAATCCTAAAACTTATTCTACAATTTTGATAAAACAAGGTTTCATTAGTGTCTCCCCTATTGTGTGGGCTTATTGTATTCTCAGGTTCGATATCTCAAACGGCGCTACTAGTGTTTTCTTCGATGACGCAAATCTTGTACTACTAGGTTAGAGTTTCATTTTTTCCGATTCCCTAACTTTCCTGCAAAGAATTCTGATGTTCATCCACAGAAATTAGGATGGGCTGCTTCCAAGTGGTATTTTAAATCATTCATGAGAATGGCTGCACATAGTAGAGTTGTGCATATGCAATTTGTGGTTTTATCTCTCCATTACTATCCATCAAAGTAAACCAAATTTAATGCAACTACTGTCATATTTTCTCTTATGCTCCATTCACTGAAAATAAAATGTGAATACAGTCCAATATAAGCATAACAAGTAAAAGAGTAAAAATATTGTATTTCCTATAGCAAAATGAATAAATACACTTTTACTATCCTTATTTTTAATTGCATAAAGTTATGTATTGTGATATTCTAACTAGTTAGTCAACGAAATGTACCCTGTTGCGAACTTTTCGTGATACATGCATACATTGATGAGCCAAAACATTATGTCCACCTGTTTAATAATGTGTTGTTCCACTTTACAAACACAGTACAACAGATATTCTGCTTGGCGTTTATTCTACAAGTTCTTGACAGGATTCCAGAAATATGTGTCACCAAATGTCTATGCAGAAGTTAAGCAATTCCCGCAAATTACGGGATGGTGGTTTATGGGCACACAGCTGGTGCCTGGTATCTGTTCCAGTGGGTACAGTTCAGGCATATTTGCTAGCCAAGACATCAATGTGAATTCACTATAAAACCCTTTAAACACTGTAGTACGAGTCTGACCTTGCAACATGGACAGTTATCCTCTTGCAAGATATCATTGCCATACAGAAGACTTCAAGTATGAAGAGAAGAAGAAATGCGAGTCATTCGACAGGCGACACTCTTCTATTGATCGATAGTGAAAACTCAGTGATGCTGTGCCCACCACAATCATAATTGACGATGTCGTTGGGTCAACACAGGAACACATAGGGTCGTGTGATTTGGAGCTCCATGTTCAACAGTTTCCTTTGAACAGTGTACTCTGAAGCTCTTGTGCCTGCACCAGCATTGTACTCTGTTGTAAGATTTATCATAGATCGCTGCCTATCCTGGATTACACAGTGGGGGATCGTCATCTACGTTTTGTGATGAGATGTGGTCATCCTACTCGTTATTTCACCATCATTCAGCTACTTTCCATAGGTGATCACGACAGTAGTACTGAAACGTCCCCTTTCGAACAATTTATACAAGACTGTGCTTATACTGACACACAATATTTTTTAGCGCAACGCAATCTGACTTTCAAAATTCCCTACAAAAGAATGGCCCTGACTAACATTAAACTATACCTTTCACAAATCACTTACCTCAAAAAAATCTTCGCTGCTCAAGCTACTGCAATACAGCAAGCGCCACTACTGCCAGCTAAATAAAAGATTCAAACTATGGAAGGCACTAACTACTGATAGGGATAGTTAGCAAATGAAAGATATTAATAGAGAACAAACAATGTATTTACCTTGATATCATCATATATATAGCAGTTCATGACAAATTACAAAACTCCGCCATCTCTCTCCCCACATCCACCACTGCTGGCGGCTCACCTCCAACAGCCCAACGCTACGCGCTGTTCACAGCCAGCTGCCTAACACTGCAATGGCGAGTATTACAACAATGAAAAGCAGCCACAGACTGCACACAGCACAGCCAGTGATTTTTATACAGAGGTGGCGTTACCAATAAAAAAACCTAAACAGCCTACTTACATAGCCCCCATCTTCCCTACAAAAAAATTTTACAAATTTTGTTGGGCACTGGCCAATACATATTTGTTAAAATTTTTTTCACAATTACAATAACAAAGAAATCAAATGCACACACTTATTGATACAATGTTGGTCAAAAGCTAAAATTTTCTCACAGTCCATAAAGACAGTCCTGATCGTTCATGACGGTAAAATAGCAGTGTTTTTCTCAAAGTCTGAGCAGTAAAAGAAAATGCACACGGAAGTAGTGGATTTCCATGCAGTCTTGAAGAAGTAGCGTTGTCCTTCCAACGGAAAGACAGTGCTGACTCGACATGCAGACAGGTAATGGGCCACAACAGAGCAAACCCACAGCGGAGTCAATCGAAGTTTTGAAGAATATCGTTTGGTAGGTCATCACAGAGCAGACCCACTGTAGTCCTGGTAGAGATTACGGTATTGGTGGGCCACCAGAGGTGCAGACCCACTGCAGTCCTTGTAGAAATAATGGTATTGGTGGATCATCAAAGGTATAGACTCACTGTAGTCCTTGTAGAGATGGCCAGCAGCCATCTGCTGCGACTATCAGGTGCACAATCACCATTGAAGAGTCTTGCGGATAATGTAGCAAGTCCATAACCACCACTTGTGCACTCACAAAGTTTTTGGAATTGTCTTTAGAACCAGCAATGCTGTTATCCAGTCCCTTGCTGAATTATTAACACACGTGTAAACACTAACAGTCCCTACTTCTCACATATTGTCCATATACTATGATCAACAGAAGCGTGTGCAGTGAAATGATACTTAATTTGAAGAACTGGTGTCAATTACAATATTATAACATGAGAGTACAATTACAAAGGTACAAAATACATCATTAAAGAACATAACAATACAGATAACATTTGTAGTACAGGCTTTACAACACAACAGAAATAAACATATACATCAATGTTACAGGAATTATGACATGAGTACATACATAAAAGATCAGAATAGCTTTTGAAACATCAACTTTACACATGAGCATTAAAACAGAACATAATAAATAATATCTAAGCATATTTACAAGTTAAATAACATATTATTAATACCAATTATATTTGAGGATAACAGTATTCCTCATCATACTGAATGTAGCTGAGTATTAGAAGAAAAAAATTCTATGAAACTACACAAAGACAGGAAGAAAACAAATACACAAGGGTACACAAACACATAGTGGGATAACACAATGGAAAGGACAGGGTTCGTTTTCAGTGTAACTTTTGGTACTGCAGTCCAACCCAAAACTTCATTCCATAGATCTTTCGTCTTATTTCAACCTTTGCTTCCACCAAAAAAATCCTATCCAAGCATGCTTTCTGTATTTATTTCACATATTTCTTAACTCATTATTTATTTCCAAGAAAATCCTACCTATATCTGTTGTCCCTAAACCCTACTTTTTTTGGTTCATATCCTCTTTCAAAATACCCTTTTTTTTCTTTTTTTTGGCCAAAGCATTTTCTTTAGCTTCTCAATGTATTTCTTCCAATCCATCATAGTTAGATTCTTATATAGTCTACCCCCTCTTAAGCTAACTTAAATCTACTTAGCTCAAATGCTAAACTAAGGGACGAGGCAATGCAGCATCACATAAAACAATTAATATAAACAGGAATGAAAAAAAACGCAGATTTGCGAAGCAAGCAGCATTAAGAAATTAGCAAAGCAATTGTAATATTACAACTAATCTAAGGCACTGTGCAGCAACAATAAAAATAAATCATTAGTAAAACTGGCTTAACAGAATAATACAAAGTCAAATTCAATAACACTATGCCTGGCAAACAGCAGCAACTTATACCTAAACATGACATAGCTCAAGCAGAAAAAATATTACAGTAAAAATGGCCATGTTTAAAACTTACGTCACATCTTAACACTAGAGTGATGCATCACAAAAACTTACTCTACGAAAAAAAATTACCAAGTAGTTGAAAAGAAAATTATGTATGCAGTTCCTGTTATTAGTCCCTTCTTATTGTTCTTTCCATTCCAAGAGCTCCTTTTTCGAAGAATGTGGGTCATAAAATAATTATTTAATAGATCTGTTGACAGAAAGTGTTCACATTAGCAAATGAATTTTTTTTTATAAAACCCATGCTGCAACACAGCTGGAAACTAGATATCAAATGAAATAAGCAACTATGTACAAAGCAAAGCATAAGAACATCGTTCAATAGCCATGTGGCATTTCATAAGTAGTAAAAAAATATCTCATCTAGAAAGACAGTAGTCATAATCAGGTGTGTAGACAAACTATTTCATGTCATTTCATTAGGCATTTCAGTAAATATCAGAAAGTACGATATGTTTCCAAGTAATGAGCGTGTCGCATTTGCGATGCTTTCTACAAAGGAGCGTCAATAGCGAGGATAATGGCCTCCCCCCTTTTTTTTCTTCTTCTCCACCTGCGCCACACACTAATGGCTTTTTCTCAAGGCGGCTGGCACACCTGGCCGCTCACAACGAATTACTTCACGGTCACTTACCTTTCTTAACGAAATATTTTCGACAGCAGTTTTCGCTACAGCGACAGTCTCATATAAAAATTTCATAGGTCAAGAATTTGCGTTACAAATCTGTAGAAACAAAATCGTATGAATATAACAGTGTCCGAAAAATTTTCGTAGGCATTGTGGTACATTCACGCATTTACACACATTTCGTAACTCTTAAAGTACGATTCTTGGTTTCCAACATCCTTTTTCCCTAACCACTACTCATTATTCCTTACTTTATTACACATATACATATTCGTCGACACGTCTTCAATATTTCATCTTAGAAATCCGTAGCATAATCAAATTCCTCATATACGGTAGCATCATCTTATTGATCATAAACATATCTCAACAGCATAATACACATCGTCGTCGTAAAAATAACATCATAACACCTCAGTCAAATCTCTCAATCGTCGTAGCTTTCTGCTATAATATCAAAACCTAAAAAAAAATTCTCTGCTCATTTCAATGGTGTCATCTACCTCAAACGTACTTTAAAAATTATGATCCCATACCAAATACATCATTCAAAGCTCTCATAGTACCACAATGGTTCCGAAAAAATATGAACAGTTTACAAAGTACAGACAAAATACAGTTTCATAAGTGTGAAGTTATCCAACTGTGTAATTGCGTAAACATGTGTCACTGATGCAGTAAAATAAATGTTTGTTTCTTTGTTAAATAATCGGATAGCTGTGTAATTTATGTGTTAGAGAAATATGGTCGGTACCATATTTCTCTAACACATAAATTACACAGCTATCCGATTATTTAACAAAGAAACAAACATTTATTTTACTGCATCAGTGACACATGTTTACGCAATTACACAGTTGGATAACTTCACACTTATGAAACTGTATTTTGTCTGTACTTTGTAAACTGTTCATATTTTTTCGGAACCATTGTGGTACTATGAGAGCTTTGAATGATGTATTTGGTATGGGATCATAATTTTTAAAGTACGTTTGAGGTAGATGACACCATTGAAATGAGCAGAGAATTTTTTTTTAGGTTTTGATATTATTGCAGAAAGCTACGACGATTGAGAGATTTGACTGAGGTGTTATGATGTTATTTTTACGACGACGATGTGTATTATGCTGTTGAGATATGTTTATGATCAATAAGATGATGCTACCGTATATGAGGAATTTGATTATGCTACGGATTTCTAAGATGAAATATTGAAGACGTGTCGACGAATATGTATATGTGTAATAAAGTAAGGAATAATGAGTAGTGGTTAGGGAAAAAGGATGTTGGAAACCAAGAATCGTACTTTAAGAGTTACGAAATGTGTGTAAATGCGTGAATGTACCTCAATGCCTACGAAAATTTTTCGGACACTGTTATATTCATACGATTTTGTTTCTACAGATTTGTAACGCAAATTCTTGACCTATGAAATTTTTATATGAGACTGTCGCTGTAGCGAAAACTGCTGTCGAAAATATTTCGTTAAGAAAGGTAAGTGACCGTGAAGTAATTCGTTGTGAGCGGCCAGGTGTGCCAGCCGCCTTGAGAAAAAGCCATTAGTGTGTGGCGCAGGTGGAGAAGAAGAAAAAAAAGGGGGGAGGCCATTATCCTCGCTATTGACGTTCCTTTGTAGAAAGCATCGCAAATGCGACACGCTCATTACTTGGAAACATATCGTACTTTCTGATATTTACTGAAATGCCTAATGAAATGACATGAAATAGTTTGTCTACACACCTGATTATGACTACTGTCTTTCTAGATGAGATATTTTTTTACTACTTATGAAATGCCACATGGCTATTGAACGATGTTCTTATGCTTTGCTTTGTACATAGTTGCTTATTTCATTTGATATCTAGTTTCCAGCTGTGTTGCAGCATGGGTTTTATAAAAAAAAAATTCATTTGCTAATGTGAACACTTTCTGTCAACAGATCTATTAAATAATTATTTTATGACCCACATTCTTCGAAAAAGGAGCTCTTGGAATGGAAAGAACAATAAGAAGGGACTAATAACAGGAACTGCATACATAATTTTCTTTTCAACTACTTGGTAATTTTTTTTCGTAGAGTAAGTTTTTGTGATGCATCACTCTAGTGTTAAGATGTGACGTAAGTTTTAAACATGGCCATTTTTACTGTAATATGTAATGTGTAAAGTTGTATAAGCAAATACCATATTAGCTAGGGTTCCGTGTGGTTGCCACACACATGATACACAAAGTAAGCGTGTACCCCCCTGAGGATAAATGTAATTATACCCTCCGGTGTTACAAATTACAGCAATGGAATGAAATGTATCACGGAAAACTTTCTTTGCAATTCAAAAATCTTTAAAAATAAATGTTTTAAGTACAAAATTAATCACTCAATTACGTGTCCTGTAGCGCTAAACTGTGCGTCATGTTGTAACATAATCACTGTGGAAGTGTCGTAGTTATCGTCCTCCGAAAGATAAGTTCTGCAGAAGTCAATGTACTTACCTCATGATACACAAAAGTGAAATGCTTTGCGTATAGATATCTTAGTTATTACGCTTATTGTTGTGATGAAGAAAGTACTGTACTGTAACGTATTGTTGTGCCACGAAAAAGGCTGTCTCATTGTTGCTATACCACAAAAGTTACTACTAAAACCTGTTTTACTTTCCAGAAGAATTCAGAAAAACTGTGCAGATATGAAACAGATACACTGCAAAAGCAACATTGTAAATTGTCACTCATTAGTAGCGTCGTGATAAAACCGTGTAGCTGTCACATAAACTAACCTGTGTGTCACCTGGTATCTCTCAGAAAGCACCTTGAATCCATAATGTATTTGCAAGTAAACCAAAATGTTGCATTAAAAAAAAAAGCAGATTATCTTTCAATAAACGGTTTTACATGTGAAATGTGGTGTAAACCTTTACTCTTCCTAGTACGCAGAGTTTCAACTTTAACGCAATTATCATGTGGTATACGTCGGATTCTGTAAGGTCCATTGTAAACTAAAAATAATTTGTGACTCAAGTGTTTCTTCTTATGTGACAATGAATGAGCTTTAATGAGAACTTTCTGACCAATATATAATTTCTTTACATTTGCTTTACCGTGTAGTTTTCTCCTTTTGTCTGCTGCAGATTTTATATTTTTAATAGCCAAATCAATTATGTCTTTGTGTCGAAGTTTACGTGTATTCGGGAAAGGTACAAGCTCTCTGATTCTGTTCGGTGGTTTTTCATTCTTCAGTACAAGAGTAGGTGGTAAAGCAGTGGAGTCGTGAGGCATTTCATTCAGCACGTTTTGAAATAAGTGTAAATATCTGTCCCAATGCTGATGCTTTCTGTGACAATAGAGTCTGCAAAGCTTATTGATTTCTTTCATAATCCGTTCGGATGGGTTACAATGTGGTGAGTACAATGAAATAAAAACAGGTTTGATTTTATGGTTGCGAAGCATGCGAGACCAAACAGCAGATCTGAATTGCGGTCCGTTATCTGAAATGACTTTACTAACTTGTCCAACTTCACGTAAGAAATTTTTAACAAAGGCGTTGGATACAGACCGTCCAGTGACTTTACGTAACGGTGTGAAAGAAACAAATTTTGAAGTAAGTTCAACAGTGACTAAAACGTACGAAAATCCATTAGATGTTCTGACAAGCGGTCCCAAGAGATCAACAGCAGCAAATTCTTTTAATTTAGAAGGAATTATAGGAAACAACGGAGCACGATGGGAGATAGTAGATGGTTTCGCCTTTTGACAGAGTTTACAAATAGACAAGACTCTTCGAATTCTCTTTTCCATATTGTTAAAATAACAAGTCGTTCGAAGAATATGATAACATTTTCGTGGGCCAAAATGTGCGTAGCTGAAATGAATGTACCAAATGAGCTTATTAACAAAATCGTCAGGAATGCAAAGTACCCATAACTTGTCATCAACAGTGCAGCGTTTGAACAGTATGTTGTTTCTAACCAGATAATAATGCCGAATCTGTGTGTGTGTCTTTTCATGCCATTTGCTTTTGATGTCTTTCCAAATCGGATCTTTATCTTGTTCATGAGCAATGTCCTTTAAAGATGTGGTGATGAAGTTTTCAAAGGCGACTTTCTGAATGTAAAGAATACTGAAATTTTTCTCGAGGTTACCTTCTGTGTTACCTTTCTCAAGCCCAGCCGGTACGCGTGACAGCGCGTCCGCAACAATGTTCTCCTTGCCGGGAATGTAGACTATTGTGAAGCGGAATTCTTGCAGAAACAATGCCCAACGTTTTAACCTGTCATGATTTAATTTTGAAGACATAAGAAATTGTAATGCACGATGATCACTGTATACTTTTACGTGCTTACCAGAAAGAAAGAAACGGAATTTGTTAAATGCCCAAACGATAGCTAAAACTTCTAATTCAGTAACGGAATAAATTTTTTCAGATTTCGTTAGCACTCGGCTAGCAAAAGCAATGTTTTTCTGAACAGTAGTAGCATTTTCTATGGCTTCTTGAAATAAATGGGCACCAAGTCCGACTTAAGAAGAATCCGTGCTAAGGCAGAAATCTTGTGACAGATCTGGATGAGCTAGTATTGGCGCGTTAAGTAGAGATTCTTTCAAAGAATTGAATTCCAACTGTGCTTCTTCGTCCCAGTTCCAAATAGTATTTTTTCCAGTGAGAGAACAAAGTTTTGGTGTAACAAGAATTTGCATATTCAGAAAACGACGGTAAAAATTTACGAGACCTAGAAAACTGCGGACTTGTCTTTTTGTGGATGGAACTGGAATGGCTCTGATTGCTTCTAACTTTTCAGGATCCGGCTGAATGCCTTCAGAAGAAATAATATGTCCCAAAAACCTCACCTTTGACCTACCGAATTCAGACTTTTCCAAGTTAACTGTAATTCCAGATTCTGCAAAAATACGTAACAAACTGTTGAGGATGCGATTATGTTGTTCCCATGAAGCTTCTGCTATTAGAATATCGTCCACATATAAGGTGATGTGACGTTTTAAGAACTCAGGTAATATGGAATTTAGCCCGCGAATGAATGCTGCTGAAGAAATGTTCAAACCAAAAGGAAGTTTCCGAAACTGATAACAAACGCCGAAACAAAGGAAAGCTGTGTATTTTCTACATTCTGGATGAAATTCGATCTGATAAAAGCTGGATCTGAGATCAATGGAAGACAACACGTTTACACCATTGAAATTTTGAAGAAGTTCTTCCAACGTTTGCGGCCTGTCTGTTTCAGGAATAATGATAGTATTAATTTGTCCCAAATCTAAGACAAGCCTGATTGATCCATTTTTCTTCTCAACAACATGTAATGGATTGTTGTATGAGCTTACTGCAGGCTCAATAATGCCCTCGTCAAGCATAGATTGTATTTCTGTTCTAACACGGTCCCTATAATGCGCCGGAATTACGTATGGTCGAACACAAAATTTAGTATGCTCACGAACACGAAATTGGTATTGAAATCCCTTGATTGTTCCTGTTTTGTGAGTAAAAACTGTGGAATGTGCTTGTAAAATCTCAAAAAGGTCTTGCCTATCATTGTCATTACAATTTTCAATAGTTTGAATTTTATTCTGAATTAACTCATTAGTATCAAATGCGCCGTCGATATCACCCCTGTCAGTACTTGCAGAGTGATTGTTAGTGTCAAGTTCCGTCGAAAATTCAGAACTGTTGTCTAACAGGAGGTAAAGCCGATTAATTTCTTCGTCATGGTTTGAGAGCCAATCTTCAAAATTCAAAGCTACTGACTTACCTTCTTTTTCTAAACTTATTTCAGCATCGTGAAAGCTTAAGATTGCTTTGTATTTATTCAAAAAGTCTACTCCCAGTATAATTTCCGTCGACAATAATGGAACAATAAGAAAGTTCATAGAGAAGCTGTGGCTTTGACAAAAGAATTCTAAGTAGGTTTGTTGGCGTACATCTACACTTTTTCCAAAGATTGCACCTTGTAATTTAATCTTACGTAACGGAAGTGTGGGGCAATCGTTCGATTTGTTGCATTTGCTAAAAGCTGTTTCACTAATTACTGAAATGGGACTGCCAGAGTCAAGTACTGCCGTAAATTTTACGTCATTTACAGTAATGTGAATCACAGGATATGCAATGTTGTTAAGTTTTACGTCGTGTTCCTGGAGTAAGATGTCCCTAATGTCTTCCATTTTTACGTAATTACTTGCTACGGCAGCTGCATCGTTAGTGTCACACGTGCGTTTTGTGGCTGCCAGCGGTATGAGTCATTGCCTATTGTCTCTTTGTTGGCGCGCGTCGTTATTGGGGTTTGGAGACCTAACTTCTACAAATTCGCCTTGCCGAGAGGGCCCTGCCGTGTTTAAATCCCGCCAGTTCTGATGCAATTCAGGTCTGTCGTTACGAATATATCGTCTGTCGTCATGTCGGTAGATTTCATAATTTCTTCCTTGTCCGTCACGTGGTTGAGAATTTCTCCCTGAATCGTCACTGTGCGCCGAACTGTTGCGTCTGAAGTTATTCTGCCTTTTTTTTTTCTTTTTAACAGCTTATAGTAAAAATCATTGTGTCGGCGAGTAGCATATCGGTCATTGTTACGTCGTGTCGGCGGTTCCATCTCAAAATCCAATGCGCCTTGCCAATTTCTTTCATAATTTCCGAAATGTCCTGTGTTATTATTTTGTGGTTGTTCCGTATTTCTATGTCCCTCTTCCCGTACTGGAGCGCGAGTGTCCTCTGAAATATGTAATTCTTGTATTACCTGCGTCAACTGATCTTGTACTTCCCGGATTTCTCTTTTGTACTGTGTATTGATTTGATTTTGATTTTGTTTGAATTTTCTAATTTGTTCATACTCTTCTGTGTCAGTGAAGGCTACAGGTCTTGTGTCATTCAGATCATCATCTACCTTTGTAGATAAGTTAGTGACCTGATCCGAAAGTTCGGCTACTTTCTCCGATAGTGAACACATTTCCTCAGTGTGTATTTCTGAACCAAGTTTCAGAGTGTCCATTTGTGTTGAAATCGAATCTACTGTGTCCTTCAAGTTTTCCTGAGTTTTTGCAAGTTGCGTAACCGAATCGGTAGATGCAACTGAGTCAAATTTAGCTTGCAAGGTCTCGTGATTTTCATGAACAGTAGTTTGCAGTTCTTTTATGGCTGCTTCGTGATTCTGTAGTGCATTTTCATGCCGCGAAAAAATAGGTTGAAAATGCTCACAAATTTGTGTTTTTACGTCGTTACAGACTTTTTGACATTTCGATTCAATGTGATGTAACTCATTAGTTAAATCCTCACGTGTTTGTTCAAGTGTGGTGTCTAACTTTTGAAGATTTTGTTCCATTGCGTCTAACTGTTGCTGTGTTTGTCTCTGGTGTTGTTCCATTGTGTCTAACTTTTGAAGATTTTGTCCCATTTGTGTCTGATTTTGTTCAAGCGTTGTGCCTAACTTTTGAAGATTTTGTCCCATTGCGTCTAACTGTTGCTGTGTTTGACTCTGATTTTGTTTCATTTGCTGCATTAATTGCAATAATAATGTGTTAGTGTCTGGAATCTGTTTCTCTACACTTTTCGGCAGTGCATTTGCACCGGCAACATTCACATTTTGACAAGTAGAAAATGTGTTTTGACTTATTTGAGAAAACGGTGTGACCCAAAACCTGAATCTGCAGTATTTGCGAAATTGTGTCCTGTCATTTCGGATTCCTGGGGCGAGCTGTTGCCGACCGACCGATCGATAATGCTTCCCTGCTCACTAATTGTTTCACTGTCTACGCCATTGTTTGCCGCCCGCTCCATTTCCCTATGCACAGTTACCAAGTTACTACTTTGAATGTCTGTTAATTCATTACACAGTGGTGCTGGCAAGTTACGCTCGTCGTCACTATTATTTCTCAGTTTACTTTGGAGCCTAGTGTTACGTTTTTCACACGCCATTATTGTCACAATATTTCACACGATAACACAGAAAAACACAATTTGAAGAGCAAAAATGAGAGAACACATTAACATAACACTGAAAATAATATCTAGTTAATTGCAGCTGCGAAATACTTGGTGCAAATCTACATGCGTGCCACACCTGTTTTACTGTACAACAATGAAAGACTGCAACTACAAAGGAGATTCTCTCTACAATTACGCACTAGCAATAAACAAAATCTACACTAATTACACAAACTACAAGCAAAAAAAAATCAGAAGATTCCAGTGAGGTATCCTGGCAGGGTCGCCATATGAAACGTCCCCTTTCGAACAATTTATACAAGACTGTGCTTATACTGACACACAATATTTTTTAGCGCAACGCAATCTGACTTTCAAAATTCCCTACAAAAGAATGGCCCTGACTAACATTAAACTATACCTTTCACAAATCACTTACCTCAAAAAAATCTTCGCTGCTCAAGCTACTGCAATACAGCAAGCGCCACTACTGCCAGCTAAATAAAAGATTCAAACTATGGAAGGCACTAACTACTGATAGGGATAGTTAGCAAATGAAAGATATTAATAGAGAACAAACAATGTATTTACCTTGATATCATCATATATATAGCAGTTCATGACAAATTACAAAACTCCGCCATCTCTCTCCCCACATCCACCACTGCTGGCGGCTCACCTCCAACAGCCCAACGCTACGTGCTGTTCACAGCCAGCTGCCTAACACTACAATGGCGAGTATTACAACAATGAAAAGCAGCCACAGACTGCACACAGCACAGCCAGTGATTTTTATACAGAGGTGGCGTTACCAATAAAAAAACCTAAACAGCCTACTTACAGTACGCCAACAGGCGACCAGCTTCGCTGTTAAAGCGATTCTCGTTTCCAGTCGCAGCGCCACACCAATTCATTCTTTGTCAAAACCGCTTATATCAGTGCCTTTTCGCACTTAGACCTCATATCTTCTCTATAATGACTCCCAATGCTTCTCTCTTTCGGTTATGTTCTCTCTTTACTGTGTCACATGCCTGCAACATCATCAGGAGGCATTCAATCTCGCGGTGGGCAGTGGTCATAATGTTTTGGCTCATCAGTGTACATAGATATACACACAGCTGTAAACCCTTTTGTAAAATCTAGTTTGGATTAAAAGAGTTTAACATGGAGAAATGTTAAGTCATTAATTGATAAGAAAGTTGAGAACTAACCATTAGTTAAACTACTGATGGCGTCAAATCACTATACAGCCAAGTAGAATCCCAACACCGCCAAGCAAGGCAAATGAAAGCATACTATGATTCATTGACGAACTTGTGCCACGTTGTGATGTCGATCACTGGCCCTCCCCACTACCTGTTGTGAAGCTCAGGGGGTGTGTGGTTCTGCACCACATGTGTAGCAAGTGGTTATTAATTAAATGTTGGAAATTTTAAATCTATTGCAGACCATACATTAGCTCTTGCAGACCACCAGTGATCAGCGAACCTCTGGTTGGGAACCAGTACTTTAGGTGATGGTGGTCCTATGTCGCCTTTGTATGAGAAAAAATTTACCATTCTCACGAAAAAAATGTTATTATTGGAGTGTACAGTCCGCAGCCACAGTTTTCCACACAGATTTAGAGTTGTGCTTTTTCTCTCTGCACTCACACTTTGCATACATACAGTGCATGCTACAGAGTATGTCTGTAGACAGTTTGGAGTTTGCGTGTAAATGGGGCTAATAAAATGACCAGGGAAGAAAGTGTGAGCTGTGATGGAAACGCCATACGCTCACCAACATGGCAAAAAAACGAATTGGGTGAAAAACGAAAAAGCGATATCTAAAAATGAGTACTCTCGACGCCTAATTAGTATGCCCTATGGTCACTCCCAAAAAAATATAATCACTAGAATCTCATAATGATGCAAAAAGGTTCATAGGAATAAAATGAAAAGATTTATGTCCTCATCAACGGCTATGTGGATGTGTGTGATGTCATATCAGGGCAAGATGTTTCAGACAGGCTCAGAAACTGAGAGATGTAAAACTATACTATTTCCTTTGCTTGTTTGGTGTTCATGAAATATGATGGAATATATTCAGTAACTTTAAGTTCGCCTTACATGGAACAGGTATCTGAAAACAGAACATTTATTAGCAAGGAGGTGATCTGTTGCACAATGTATTACAAGTCCCTGATCATTTTATTACAAACTTAATACTGCATAGTTAATCGATGGTGTTTCTCCAAAAGTTTGATAATATCAAGGGCTATGAAGCAGTACTATGTGACAACCTCTGTACACTGTCTGGGACTGTGTTAAAGTGATTTTGAACTAGCAGAGAGTGCAGTTAAAGAAATCTACAACACTTCTGTAATTGAAGAAAAATGAAATGGATAAAAATTATCAGAAAAAATACATACCATGAAGGAATTACCTGAATGGAACGGAAATCAAATTGGCTCTGAGCAATATGCGACTTAACTTCTGAGGTCATCAGTCGCCTAGAACTTAGAACTAATTAAACCTAACTAACCTAAGGACATCACACACATCCATGACCGAGGCAGGATTCGAACCTGCGACTGTAGCGGTCGCTCGGTTTCAGACTGTAGCGCCTAGAACCGCACGGCGACTCCAGCCGCCGGAACGGAAATTGATAGACGAACAAATGATTACAATTTCACAGAAATTGTATAATTTATTCAAGAGAAAGAGTATCACAAACTGAGCAAGTCAACAGCATGTTGGTCTGTCTCTGGCCCTTATGCAAGCAATTATTCAATTTGACATTGATTAGCAGAGTTATTGAATGTCGTCCTGAGTGATACTGTGTTAAATTATGTCCAACTGGCGCCGTAGATAGTTAAACTTCCGAGATGGTTGCAGAGCCCTGCCTATATTGCTCCAAATGTTCTCAGTTGGGGAGAGATCCAGTGACATTGCTGGCCGATGTAGGTTTTGGCAAGTAAGAGCACAAGCAGTAGAAACTCTCACCTTGTGTGGGCAGGAGTTATCTTGCTGAAATATAAACCAAGGATGCTTTGTCACAAAGACCGGAGCGCCGTTTCTTTTCATAGCAGGACCCCTTTGGTTGTCATTCCTTATGGCACAGTGGTAAGTCGACGATATTCTACATCCCTTTCGCTGTCCTTCATGGAAATCCATCCTAGGTTTACATTCCAGCAAGATAATGCCTGCATGCACATGCCAAATGTTTCTACTGCTTGTATTTGTGCTTCCCAAACCCTATCTTGGCCAGGAAGGTCGCCAAATATCTCTTCGTTTGAGAATTCTGGCGCGTTATGGGCAGGGTGCACCAATCAGATCGGGAATTTGACGATCTAAGGCTATAACTGGACAGAATTTGGCTTGATATCCTTCGAGAGAACATTCAACAAGTATATCAGTCAATGCCAAGCTGAACAGCTGCTTTCATAAGGGCCAGAAGGTGATCAGTACATTACTGACTTACTTGTGAAGCTCTTTCTCTTGAATTAATCATCCAGTTTTTCTGAAATTAGAAGAATTTGTTTGTCTGTACATGCACATCACCTCTACGATTTCTTCTCCATTCAGATAATTACTTCATGGTGAATCTTATTTTTTTCTTTCGTCTTAGGGTGTAATGGGAAGAAGTTTACTTCAGCACAATTCTCATATTTTTTAGGGCGATAAGTTGTGTAGTCAGTTTTAATCTCAAAATTACATCTTTAAGGAAACCTGGCTAATTACATGGAGCAGGAATTTGGACGGCTATGCTACACATATTGTGTAACTTAATATTCAAAGTGACCACAATTTTTTTCTAAATATTTAATTAATTTTAAATGAATTACCCCTTCCCAGCATATGATTGTTGGCACTGAAAACAGGGATGTAATTAGGAAGGGGAACTGGAGCAATGCTTTGTGGTCTTTAACGTCAAGGGACCTCTGGCGCCCAAATGAAAGAAAGGTTCATCTCGTTCAACATGCTCCTAAACGTAATTTGTGACCATAGTACTTGAAGTTCATTGGTTCATGTTCCCTGACACGCTCACAAAATCGAAGAAACTCACTCCTGAGAGCGAGCACTCTTATATAAACATAGCATCGAATATTGCAGGACACACTTCTATTTAATGAATAAAAACTACCACAATATTTTACAAAATGGGAAGCTGAGTAAAAAAAAAAATAAATTGCAGATAACAGGTTTCAAACCAGCTACTCTGCTCTTCTACCCATTACACTACAGTGAACAAGTGTTTTATAGGTCTGTGTAGTTGCATTACGATTTCCTGACGACTTTAATCGCTGATATACCATTATGTGACTTTCAGTTATAATAAATCATAAGAAGAATGACGTATTTTTGATAAATCTTCAGTGTGTTTGTCTAGAAATAGCATATTTTCATAACATGCAACTTGTGATAAGAAAGCAATCAAAGATAGGAAATTTTTATCCAACAATATGATGTTTTTGAGAGATTGGTGCCTTGAAAGAGCTTACATTCATTAGGCATAAGTTACAATATAAGGCTCACTAAGCATGGGCTTCGGCTGCTAGTAACGTAATCCAAGCATAAGTTGTACCTGTTACATAAAGCAGTATAGCATCTCATTGGCCATGTTCCTGTCTTCTACACATAAATCTAAATAGTCTTATACAGTCTTTCACGCTTTGGATTGCTCTGCAACGTGAAATTCCACGTGGTGCGTTAAAAAACTCGACCAGCTCCTCATCCAAGACCACTTTCATATCTCATGTTACGACAGCCTAAGGCTGCTTGTACCACTGAATTTAATTTCTATGTGAAACTGTGTTTCTATGAGGATGCCCTGTCTACCCTGTGAAATAGGTATCTGAGAAATGCTTGTGTGTCATTGGATAGTTTAGTTGTGAATGGTAGTGCTGCAGCTACTTGTTTTTGGAATATTGTGAAATCGCACCTCAGCACTCCAAAACAGGAATTAAACAAAAGCTCACGTTCTGTATATCCTGACCATGTAATTACCACCTACCATAACCCAAATAATACAGACAAAGACTGGAACAGTACTTATAGCCTACCACAGCCTATTCAAAACTCACTATTTCTGTATACAGTGGGAACTGTAGAAGGCCTGTGACTGGATTACACAATGATGAAAGAATATGAATCAAGAAATTAGTATCTAAATCCTACCTTGTGCCTTGTGCTAAGTCACAATTTAAATTTAGTCTAAAAGATCCTGTAGAGGCTGGCCAAGAAGCACCCTGATTCTCGAAATAATTGAGAATGCTTACAAATATTTTGGCCCAATATGTTACTGAGAACTTTTTCTGTTAGGACTTCCTAGGTAACTCCACCAACCAAATGAGGTGGGATGAGAGTTAAGGGAAGATTTGTTGACGATCTAAACACTCTGACGAACGTAACTCTTATCAGTAAGAAAATTAACAAACGGTCTGTCGGAATTGACCTTAAGTAGAAAATGCTGCCCTAAAGCTTTGTTACCCCTTTAGTAATTCAATGCAAAGTAATAAAAAATCATTATAGCTCCAACGCCTTGCAGTCTAAGAGTATGTTCATTGTGGCTGCATATGAACTCTTAGGACCATTGTTGTCAAAAACTGTTAACATCAAACAACTATTCAACTTACTGCTTAACAAAATTTTCAACATCTATGACAGATGGAGCTTCTTTATTTTTTTTGAGTCATCAGTTTTTTGGCTGGTTTGATGGGGCCCACAACGAGTTCCTCTCCTGCGCCAACCTCTTCGTCTCTGAGTAGCACTTGCAACCTGCATCCTCAATTAGTTGCTGAATGTATTTCAATCTCTGTCTTCCTCTACAGTTTTTGCGTTCTATCGCTCCCTCTAGTACCATGGACGTCATTCCCTGATGTCTTAACAGATGTCCTATCATCCTGTCCCTTGTCAGTGTTTTCCACATATTACTTTCCTGTTTGAGTCTGCGCAGAACCTCCTCATTCCTCATCTTATCAGTGCACCTAATATTTAACATTCGTCTGTTGCACCATATATCAACTACTTCGATTCTCTTCTGTTCCAGTTTTCCCACAATCCATCTTTCACTGCCATACAATGCTTTGTTCCTAATGTACTTTCTCAGAAATTTATTCCTCAAATTAGGGCCTATATTTGATACTAGAAGACTGCTCTTGGCCAAGAATTCCCTTTTTGTCAGTGCTAGTTTGCTTTTGATGTCCTCTTTGCTGCATCCATCACTAGTTATTTTGCTTCCTAAGTAGCAGAATTTCTTAACTTCGTCTACTTCGTGACCATCATTCCTGATGTTAAGTTTCTCGCTGTTCTCATTTCTTCTACTCCTCATTACTTTCGTCTTTCTTCGATTTACTCTCAATCCATATTCTGTGCTCATTAGACTGTTCATTCCATTCAGCAGATAATGTAATTCTTTTTCACATTCACTCAGGATAGCAATGTCTTCACCAAATCATATCACTGATATTCTTTCACCTTGAATTTTAATTCCACTCCTCAACCTTTCTTTTATTTCCATCATTGCTTCTTCGATGTAAAGATTGAACAGAAGGGCGAAAGACTTCATTCCTGTCTTAACCCCTTTTAACCCAAACACTTCATTCTTGTTCATCCATTCTTATTATTCCATGTTAGCTCTTGCAGATATTGTACATTACCTGTCTCTCCCTATAGCTTACCCGTATCTTTCTCAGAATTTCTAATACCTTGCACCATTTTACATTGTCGAACGTTTTTTCCAGGTTGACAAATCCTATGAACGTGTCTTGATTTTTCTTTAATCTTGCTTCCATTATCAACTGCAGCGTCAGAATTGCCTTTCTGGTGCCTTTACTTTTTCTAAAGGCAAACTGATCGTCATCTAATACATCCTCAACTTTCTTTTCCATTGTTCTATATATTATTCTTGTAAGCAACTTGGACGCATGAGCTGTTAAGCTGACTGTGCGATAATTCGCTCACTTGTCAGCTCTTGTAGTCCTCGGAATTATGTGGATGACATTTTTCCGAAAGTCAGATGGCATGTTGCCAGAGTTGTATATTCTACACAAACGTGAATAATCGTTTTGTTGCCACTTCCCCCCAATGGCCATGATTTAAACAAGATACTTCGTTCCAAGGATTTTATTTCAGAAAACATATTAGTCTGTTAGATTAGGAGGACTTCAAGGAAAAATGTTTTCCGCTGAATCAAAAGCTTATGGAGTTGGAATGTCATGTATGTATTTGTTAAACTTAATAATGTAATTTATGTTTTTTACTTACGATTAAGCTTATCAATAATGTCAAGCCACACCTGTTGCCCTGTTCAAGTTGTAAACTTTCGAGTTAGCTACCAAAAATCACTTCCCCTCCCACACACACGCTATAGAAGTTTGCTTCAAGTAATTCATGTCAAGACTGATGTTAGTATACCCAGATAGCACAGTAAGCCGGTTTCAAACTTGTTTCCAGATGTAAAGTTCGAGTATATAAGCTTCATCAAAGCTGGAATATTCAGGCCTGTTAGTTGAATTCAAGCTTGAAACAAACATCAAAGTTGGCAGATTGCAAGCTATATTTCAAGCTTGACTTATCAAGTTTCGCTCCAGCTGTATCTACACACGTGGAATACAGCCTGGTATTTACAGCCTGTTTTAAGCTACATAATTATTAATCTGAATTTATTGAACCTAATAAATTAAATAAATATCACAATGGAAATGGTGTGAAAAAAATTATCAAGACATGTATGTTTAAATTTTTTATTTTCAAAGTGTTTAAAATTGTTTTATTTTAAAATTTAATTATTCTGAAGCCCCTCCGGCCCCAGCACACAGACCAGAGCAGGATCAAATATCGCTGACTTCTGCTGGTATAATGATCCTGTAACAGGTAAAAGAAAATGTTAGCCATATCTAAACATAAAAAATGTAAACAGTTGAAACTGATCAACTTAAATATAATTTATGCCCCAGATTAGCAAAATGACTTCAAACTCACTGATGTAGTAAGAATCATTAACTAGTATAAACGTCACTGAGTAAGCAGCTGCTTCTGGTGACTTCATTCCAAAGAGTTTTTAAAGTAATTTGAAATAACTTTTTGTTTGAAATTTTTAAAGTAAAGATGACATTTGCGTAATTTTGCGATGACTTCGTGAAGAAGCCACACATCACTATTTCTAAAAGTTTCAGGGCCATTTAATCTGAATTATAAAGAAACAATTACTTGAAATCATATACACCTCATACTGTAAGCTTGTAAGGAAACTACCGTTTAGAAAAACGTAGACGTTTTATTCTATCCACAATTATTTTTTGGTGAGTAAAACTGATCAAAATGAAATAAAAGATGAAATCGAAATGAATTTAAGAAATTACCAGTTCAGTGGAGCTGAAATGTAAAAGAACAAAAAAATGTGCTCCTTGTCATGTTTTAATATTGCCTTTTATTAGATTTCAGCCACGTTACAAATAACAATAATTGTAAGATGTACCAGTAGGCCTTGCAGTATTATTTCACCTAGGGAACAACAAAATTAAGAGCAATTGAAGACCAGTCAAAGCTACGCAAATAAGAAAGACTGACACCTATGTAGTGACTGGTTCTTGATGCACTTTTTCCCGTTCACCATGTCATTACTATTTGTATTCGCAAAGAAACTTTTCACACTTCACGATTATTCATTCATGGTGTGACACACGCGAGTATTTACAAGTAAACAAATGTAATAGAGCGATATATATATATATATATATATATATATATATATAAAGGCGAGATTTTAAAAAGGTAAAATAACATTAAGTATTAATTTATTGGTGCCACATACTAGAGAGCTAGTTTAAAATGACCTCTTTCTGCTGAACTTGTAAAATGTTTTCTTATCTGGTAATCCATTTCACTTTCTTTACGTTATGTAATAATATTTAACATTTGTAATATTAATGTACCACTAGAGAAAAATGCACCAGCGTACCTGTAATACACTATATATCTTCTTCAGACACAGTGTAGCAGTAAGGCAGGGGACGCCACACACTTTACGAACTATTTTCCAGTATAAAACAAACTTCACAACAGTCAACAATCATTAACGCACGTCACAAAAATAAAATGGCCGTAAACGTAGCAGAGTCAGTGCAAGGCTTATAAACGCTTGTGGCACTTCCCGTGGACGTCTATGGAAGCTATGCTGCGCGCGCATCTGCTGTACAGCCTTCCAGGGATATTACAGTTTATTTCAAGCTTGGGAAAATTATTTTAATTCGAGCTAAATTTTTACAGCTTGATGTAAACTGTTTAACAGGTTGATTTTTCAATCTTGAATTTTCAACTGAACCTAAACTCAATCTCCACCTTGAAATAAGCTGTGTAACAGGTTGATTTTTCAATCTTGAATTTTCAACTGAACCTAAATTCAATATCCACCTTGAAATAAGCTTGAGTGCTAGCTGGGTAAGGACACATATAATTTGTAGGATGCATGTCTTACACTTGGGTAGTAGAGAGCTGTTGTCAACATGTATCACAAACGGTTTACACAGCAATTAACTGTACCAATGGTCAGTTATGCTATTTTCAAAGGAAATAGGAAATTTATGCCTAGTAAGAAGAACAGAAGGACAGCATTTCTCTTTGAGTACAATCCACGAACCACTGCTGTTTGCTTTTCGTCAGAAGCCAGAACAGGCATCACTGCGACAGCTATGCTGCTCAGATTATATCATCCAATTTACGATGTATGTTATCCATGTTCAGGGTGTGTTGTTTATTCCAGTGGCACTTTCTCTAACAACCACAAATGACTACAACCCGCATGAGTGGTCATAACATATTGATCTAGAGCTGTGTGTACTACTGTAGCAATTAAGGGGCCTGTGTCCCCAACACACCCCAGTAACATCAGTGACCATGCAGAAGTACTGTGATGTTTCAATGGCGAAGACGAGAATGTCTGTTCCCCTGCAATTTCGTCAGCAAGCCATGGCATCATTACATAACTTAGCACATCTGGGGTCAGCGGCATGGTGAATCTTTTGAAGAGCGCTTTTGTGTACCTGGGTAAGAACAAGGATTGCAGTGCCCGGTATGTGCGACACTGCCTTGCTTTCCAGAGAAATAAAATCACTCGACATGCCAAAGCAGCAAATCGCACGTTTATCCCAGCTTTTCAGTAGAAGCAGTTGCAACAGTCTGGATGACTGACTGATCTGGCCTTGTAATATTAACCAAAATCGCCTTGCTGTGCTGGTACAGCAAATGGCTGAAAGCAAGGGGGAACGACAGCCGTAATATTTCTGGAGGGCATGCAGATTTACTGTATGATTAAATGATGATGGCGTCAGCTTGGGTAAAATATTCCAGAGATAAAATAGTCCCCCATTCGGATCTCCAGGCGGGACTACTCAGGAGGACATCGTTATCAGGAGAAAGAAAGCTGTCGTTCTACGGATCGGAGTTTGGAATGTCAGATCCCTTAATCCGGCAGGTAGGTTAGAAAATTTAAAAAGGGAAATGGATAGATTAAAGTTAAATGTAGTGGGAATTAGCGAAGTTCATTGGCAGGAAGAACAAGACTTCTGGTCAGGTGAATACAGGGTTATAAATACAAAATCAAAAAAGGGGTAATGCAGGAGTAGGTTTAATAATGAATAAAAGAAATAGGAGTGCGGGTAAGCTACTACAAACAGCATAGTGAACACATTGTTGTGGCCAAGATAGACACGAAGCCCACTCCTACCACGGTAGTACAAGTTTATATGCCAACTAGCTTCGGAGATGATGAAGAGATTGATGAAATGTATAATGAGATAACAGAAATTATTCAGATAGTGAAGGGAGACGAAAATTTAAGTCATGGGTGATTAGAATTCGATAATAGGAAAAGGAAGAGAAGGAAACGTATTAGGCGAATATGGAATGGGGGTAAGAAATGAAAGAGGAGCCGCCTGGTAGAATTTTGCACAGAGTATAAATTAATCATAGCTAACACTTGTTTCAAGAATCATGAAAGAAGGTTGTATACATGGAAGAGGCCTGGAGATACTAGAAGGTTTCAGATAGATTATATAATGGAAAGACAGAGCTTTAGGAACCCAGTTTTTAATTGTAAGACATTTTCAGGGGCAGATGTGGACTCTGACCACAATCTATTGGGTATGAACTGTAGATTAAAACTGAAGAAACTGCAAAAAGGTGTGAATTTAAGGAGATGGGACCTGGATAAACTGAAAGAACCAGAGGTTGTACAGAGTTTCAGGGAGAGCATAAGGGAACAATTGACAGGAATGGGGGAAAGAAATACAGTAGAAGAAGAATGGGTAGCTTTGAGGGATGAAATAGTGAAGGCAGCAGAGGATCAAGTAGGCAAAAAGACGAGGGCTAATAGAAATCCTTGGGTAACAGAAGATGTATTGAATTTAACTGATGAAAGGAGAAAATATAAAAATGCAGTAAATGAAGCAGGCAAAAAGGAATACAAACGTATCAAAATGAGATCGACAGGAAGTGAAAAATGGCTAAGCAGGAATGGCTAGAGGACAAATTTAAGGATGTAGAGGCATATCTTACTAAGGGTAAGATAGAAATTACATACAGGAGAGTTAAAGAGTCCTTTGAAGAAAAGAGAACCACTTGTATGAATATCAAGAGCTCAGGTGGAAACAAAGTAGTAAGCAATGAAGGGAAAGCAGAAAGGTGGAATGAGTATATAGAGGGTCTATACAAGGGCAATGTACTTGAGGATAATGTTATGGAAATGGAACAGGATGTAGAAGAAGATGAAATGGGAGATACGATAGTGCATGATGAGTTTGACAGAGCACTGAGAGACCTACGTTGAAACAAGGCCCTGAGAGTAGATAACATTCCATTAGAACTACTGGCAGCCTTGGGAGAGCCAGCCCTGACAAAACTCTATCATTTGGTGAGCAAGATGTATGAGACAGGCAAAATAATTTCAGACTTCAAGAGGAATATAATAATTCCGATCCCAAGGAAAGCAGGTGTTGAGAGATGTGAAAATCACCGAACTATCGGTTTAATAAGTCACAGCTGCCAAATACTAACGTGAATTCTTTACAGATAAATGGAAAAACTGGTAGAAGCCGAGCTCAGGCAAGATCAGTTTGGATTCCATAGAAATGTTGGAACATGTCAGGCAATACTGACCCTACGACTTATCTTAGAAGATAGATTAAGGAAAGGCAAACCTACGTTTCTTGCATTTGTAGACTTACGGAAAGCTTTTGACAGTGTTGGCTGGAATACTCTCTTTCAGTTTCTGAAGGTGGCAGGGGTAAAATACAGGGAGCAAAAGGCTATTTACATTTTGTACAGAAAGCAGATGGCAGTTATAAGAGTCGAGGGGCATGAAAGGGAAGCAGTGGTTGGGAAGGGAGTGAGACAGGGTTGTAGCCTATCCCTGATGTTATTAAATATGTACATTGAGCAAGTAATATAGGAGACAAAAGAAAATTCGGAGTAGGAATTAAAATCCATGGAGAAGAAATAAAAACTTTGAGGTTTGCCGATGACATTGTAATTCTGTCAGTGACAACAAAGGACCTGGAAGAGCTGTTGAATGGAATGGACAGTGTCTTGAAAGGAGGATATAAGATGAACATCAACAAAAGCAAAATGGGGATAATGGAATGTAGTCGAATTAAGTCGTGTGATGCTGAGGGAATTGGATTAGGTAATGAGACACTTGAAGTAGTAAATGAGTTTTGCTATTTGGGGAGCAAAATAACTGATAATGGTCGAAGTAGAGAGGATATAAAAAGTAGACTGCCAATGGCAAGGAAAGCGTTTCTGAAGAAGAGAAATTTGTTAACATCGAGTGTAGATTTAAGTTATGCAATTGTATAACAGTAGCATATTTCAGTCTATTGGGAAAATGCCCTGTTTTAGTGAGCCACTACATATGTGGCTGAGAATCCTATTTATCTGTTGGAAACAAGATCTTAGTACTCTTTTTGGAAATTCCATCAATTCCATGTGAAACTTTTACTTTTTAGTGAATTTATTATTTTCCGAATTTCAGTAGGAGAGGTGGGTTGAATTTTGAATTTTATCAGATTGCATAGGTACTGCCTGTTCCACATAAAGCAGTGAATGAATATCTGGATCCTATTTTCTCTACAACACTTAAAATGATATTTTCTATTTCTGATTTTTTAAACCAAGCTTTTCATTACGTTTGATAGAAATACACCCTTGATGTACGCTTGGTTCCCCTATTTCCATTTTAACAATATATAGATTGTTTTAATTCTATTGTCAGAGGTGCTAATCTCACACATAATGCATATACTTCTGGACTTATTAGTAACTTTTCTCAATACAGTGCAGTAGTTTTTATAACATTTGACTATTTCTGGATCATTACTGCTTCTAGCTTTAAGATACATTTCCCTTTTCTCTTTAGAAGATATTTTTATCCCTTTAATAAGCCATGTCTTTTTAGAGGATTTCTTACAATTACATTTCACTGTTTTATTTTGGAAACTGTTTTCCAATATACTCGCAAAGATATCATGAAATAGGTTAAATTTTAAATTAGCATCATGTTCCCTGTACACATAATACCAGTCTAACCGTTGCAAGCTTTCCCTAAAACTTGTAATTGTTAAATCGTTAACTGAACATACTATTTTGCGGGACTGTTATGCATTACTGTATGGAGCTTTGTCATATACTGTAACTAGCTGTGCATTTTGGTCAGACAGACCATTCTTAATGGACAATTTTATTTGATGAAATTTATCTTGGCCTATGAAAAATATCTATCAATGTGCTGCTCTTCTGTAGAATCCGAGTAGGAAAATCAATAACTTACATCAAATTGAATACTAGAAGGTCAGCTTTCTTTTGGACTCTTTTAGAAAATCTACATTGAAATTCCCATAAGCAATAGTTTGCTTCCCTCTATCTGACAAACAGCAGAACAAAGAATCCAAGATTTTCAAAAACAGCTGAAAATTTCCCAGTGGGGCTCTATACACAGCTACAATTATAGAAGTACCATTGTTTAGTTTAATCTCACACATACATTCATTTGTATGTTGCTCTAAAGAAACATTTTTAGTTTCTAAATTTTAACATACATGGCAACTCCTCCTCTCTCCATAGTGTCTCTAGTTAAATGTGCAAAAGCTTATATCCACCTGCATTTACCTTTTCCATATCTGTGACTATATGATGTTCAAACAGGCATAGTACATCTACTCTGCCCTCATTTTGTAAATCTTCTGTACAAACAAGGGGCTCAAATACTTTGTTTTTTAATCCCTGATATTCTGATGCAATATATTAACATTATTTTTCACTATGTTTTTATGAGACTCTTGTGACACGCTAACATTAGTTTTTGTTGTACTTTTATGAGAATCTTATGATACCCTAAAATCCCTAGTACCTGTCTGTCTGAGCTTCTCATTAAGCTTCATTTCGTTTAATGTTGAACCACTGGACTCCGATCTAAGCGTAAAAAGGAGGTACTCCCATGAGTTCCAGTGCCTCCCCCCCTCCTAGACAATTTACCCTTCCCTTTTCTATTGACATGCAGGCCATGCCTTGTGTACCACCCACCAATAGCATCAACAGAAACCAAAACAATTCCTGACAAAGTAGCTGCCCAACACAGCTGATCTAGTGATATAGCTCCATACTGAACCTCCTGACAGAGCTGTTCGGTGTGAGTAAATAATACTGAACTAATAACGCTATTACTGGCAGTACTTCTACTACAGCTGCTGCCGTTGCCACTTATAATGATAATAGTAATACTACTACTACTACTACTACTACTACTACGCCGGCCGCGGTAGCCATGCGGTTCTAGGCGCTGTAGTCCGGAACCACGGGCCTGCTACTGTCGCAGGTTCGAATCCTGCCTTGGGAATGGATGTGTGTGATGTCCTTAGGTTAGTTAGGTTTAAGTAGTTCTAAGTTCTAGGGGACTGATTACCTAAGATGTTAAGTCCCATAGTGCTCAGAGCCATTTGAACTACTACTACTACTACTACTAATAATAATAATGATAGCTATAATAATGATAGTGGCAGATGTAAAAATAATTTATAGATGTTGTCTGGTTATTGAGTTCTGGGGAAAGCAGATTGCACCATTTAAGAATTTTGGGAAATGAGGAAGAGCTGCTGAGCAGAATACAGAGACAATGGTTATCATTATTGTTGCTTTACTAGATATGTCATTAACTGTCATTTGAAGCTGGAGATGTTATGCAATTCTGTAATACAATGTGGTATGTTATTGCTGAGTCAGATTACTGCTACTGAGAAGGTCTTCAAGAAAGTGGCTGAACGATGGAGTGGGACAGAAAGGATTTCGCTCTGATGGGAATGGATGTTGCTGTCTTGTTGTTCAGTTAAGAGCATTAGGCTCGTTTCACACTGGGACGCAGGTGATGATCACCAGTGGTGGTCACTGACAGAGATACATTCATTTGATTGGGGAATTCACATAGGGACACTACACTTCCTCACTGGGCCACGGTGACGCAGCAGTGACTCACCCTCGCCACGTGTGATGCACAAGGTGACTTTATTCATAGCAGTCAACGCCAGACATGCATTAGTTTGAATTAGAGTGTTCGCACACCTGAACAGCATTCACGGCCACATCAAGTTTACGACGGATGTCGGGACAGATGGTGCATTGCCCTTCCTTGACGTCCTCGTTCGACGGAAAACCAATGGGCATCTCATCCACAGTGTCTACAGGAAACCGACACACACAGATCGCTATCTGCACGCTCTCAGCCACCACCATCCGCCATAAAAACGTGACGTTCTGAATACCCTCGTCCATCGTGCTAAACTCGTCTCAGACGCTGAAAGTCTACCTCTAGAACTGAGCCAACTCCGAAAAATCTTCCAGGAAAACGGGTACAGCCACGGACAGGTGTCACAGGCTATATCTGGTGTGACACGCAAGAAACACACCAGCAGAGCAGAGAACACCACCGAAGAAGAAAGCAAGAAACTTGTGGTTTTGCCTTTCTGTGGTACAGTGTCGGGAAAGATTATCCAGCTCCTGAAGATTTCATCGGTGTTCAGGGCCCCAGCGAAAATTCGACAGCTCATGAGGCCTGTGGAGGACGATCTAGGGCTTAGAACGCCTGGGGTGTAGAAGATAGCATGTCAGTGTGGTTGTTACTAAATTGGCCAAACAGCACGCACAGTGGCGCAACGCTGGACGAAACACGAGAGGTGCTTACGCCTACGCTTTCCAGAAAAATCAGCCGTGGCAGAACATGCCTTAGAAAATGGACACCGAATTCTATTCGACGAAACATATGTCGTTATGAGGATGAAGGGATTTTGGGATAGCGTCATAAAAGAAGCTATTAAAATGAAAATCTCTGAAAACACCATCAACAAGGACAGTGGTTTGCAGCTCAGCACAGCCTGGAGCCCGGCCATCGCGAGGTTAAAACGGTCGCGACGGACGCGGGATGAAAACCATATATGGCGAGGAAAAGAGCACTAGTGACGTCAGATGCAGCAGTGCGGTTATATAACGGCGCGGGCACGGCGACACAGCAGTCATACTTCCCACTTGACAACGACTGAGGAGAGATCGGTCGAAAGCTCGTGGGATTTTAACCACCTGATGGCGCCTGGAAGAACGAGAAAATTTTATTAATTCATATCGTCGCGAAACCACGCATTCTTCTCATCTTGTCTCAGATTGGCATAAAGAGTATAAAAAAATATTTTCTCCAGCCGATCTGGCAGCAGTGGTTGTAAGTGTAGTGAACATTTTGACTACATTCTCCACCTCCTCCTCCTCTTGTTTAGAAGTACTAACAAAAGTTCCTCCTCATTCGAGTCCATTTCACGAACTAATCAGTTGGTAATACTTGTGGTGTCAGACACTGGTGATCCAGGAGTGTTCATCACAATTACCGGTGGCCATCACTGGTGACCGTCACCAGTGTTCCAGTGTGAAACGGGCCTTTGACTTCTTTTTACACCATATGGCAGAGCAAACGTCTCATATAATATACGAAACAGTTAATACACAAATTCTGTACTGAAACTGTAAGTCTATCATAGATGATACGGCCCCCAAATATCTGTAACAAAAAATTGAAGCGTATGAAGTAAAACTGCAAAAGTATACAGTTTACAGTTATGCATTCACATGTACACACGAAGGATAATATTACAATACTATGGTGGTTTTTATTGTTGCAGGGACAATCCTTCAAAGGAAATGGAAGAGCTTAAGGGCCAGTTATACCTGAGAATTATTAAGGCAAAAGACCGAAAAGAGTGGTTCTGCAGCAACTGGTAGGAAGAAGTACATCTACTTCGATCAGCTGCGATTGTTAACAACTGACTGTAAGAGCACTACCTCTAGTATTGAGAATGATGATGATTGTGACAGATACGAATTTGGTGGAGGAGAACATTTAGACCAGGAGGCACGTGAAATAACTGCTGTACAACCGCAAAAAAGGCCACATGAAAAGAAGAGTCTTGAAGAAGAAGATGATATGCTATATAACATTTTGAAGGAAAAGTACGCTGCAAAAGACAGTTCAACACAACAAGCAGATGAAGATAGCTTGTTCGTGCAGTCTTTAGTGCCTGAATTTTAAAAAAAATTCCCAGTCATGCAAGACTGAAAGTGAAACCTGATTTGATGAATGTCATTATCAATGCCCAACAATATTACGTTGCTTCCGCTTCGTCGCGAACAGGACAACCGTGCACATCGTGGAACAGTTCGTGGTTACACTGGAGGACAGTTCAGGTTGTCCGACCAGTTACCATCTGTGTGTTCGCCAACGACCTCTGAGTACAGTGACGAATCCTTAACATAATTTTCAGCAGCACAGGCAGAGCAACAATGAAAGTAATCCATGAAAATTTACAATAATTTGTTATGTGTACTAATACCAGCTGTAATCTGTGAAATATGCTTTCAATAAAGTAACTTAATATTACAGTACCTACCCTAATGTGAGACCAAGTTTTTCCTCTGCTGGGATAGCCTTCTGCAGTATAGTGTCCATTCCTGTGAATTCTTCTTTCATTTCTCTTAGCAGTTCATAAAATGAAGTTTTCGACATTCGAAAATACTGAAAAAACTTCTTCTCATCTTGTCTCAGATCGACATAAAGAGTGGAAACAATCCTTTCTCCAGCGAACAGGTAGCAGTGGATGTACGTGTAATGAACCTTTTGTCTTCATTCTCCTCCGCCTCTTCTTCCTCCTGCTTAGAAATACTAACCTCTCTCGAGTCCATTTTACTAACTAATCAGTTTTCAATACCTGCAGTGTCAGACACTAGTAATCCAGAAGTGTTCACCACAATTACTGGTGACCGACACCAGTGTCCTAGTGTGAAACGGGCCTTAAGGTCGAGAAGAGGTGTGAGGCACAGTGTATGTTGATATGGACACTAGAGGAGACAATGAGTATGGACATATCTGCACTTGTGTGTATGCAGCCAGGATAGCTGTGCATATGACAGTGGAATATGATCAAATAGTCGAACATGACAGACAATAAAAATCAGTTCCAGTTGCCATGAGCTTTCCTGAGAAAGACCTCGCAGAATAACATAGCGGTAATCAATAATTGGAAGTGTAAGTGTTTGTACAAGTTTCTTTTTCATGTCAACAGCGAAGAGATATCTACATTTTCGTAGGGCATGGAGAAATGCTGATACCTTCTCGCACATCACAGTTACGTGCTCAGTCCACTTTAGATTTCATCTGTTATTAGGCATAGGCCCTTTACTAATGGAGCAAAGTTGTTGTTTGTCTCATTTAGGGTTAAAGATCGTAGGTATTCTTGATATTCGAGCAGTAAGCCTAGAATGAGCAACCTGGAGAGGTTGAATTTAACCATATACCGTATATAATGGAATGTAGACGAATTAAATAGGGTGATGCTGCGGAAATTAGATTAGGAAATGAGATTCTTAAAATAGTAAATGAGTTTTGCTATTTGGGGAGCAAAATAACTGATGATGGTCGAAGTAAAGAGGATATAAAATGTATACTGGCAATGGCAAGGAAAGCGTTTCTGAAGAAGAGAAATTTGTTAACATCGAGTATAAATTTAGGTGTCAGGAAGTCGTTTCTGAAAGTATTTGTATGGTGATGTAGCCATGTATGGAAGTGAAAGATGGGCGATAAATAGTTTGGACAAGAAGAGAATAGAAGCTTTCGAAATGTGGTGCTACAGAAGAATGCTGAAGATAAGATGGGTAGATCACACAGCTAACGAGGAGGTATTGAATAGAATTGGGGAGAGGAGAGATATGTCGCACAACTTGACTAGAAGAAGGGATCGGTTGGTAGGGCATGTTCTGAGGCATCAAGCGATCACAAATTTAGTATTGGAGGGCACCGTGGAGAGTAAAAATCGTAGAGAGAGACCGAGAGATGAATACACAAAATAGATTCAGAATGATGTAGGTTTTAGTAGGTACTGGGAGATGAAGAAGCTTGCACAGGATAGAGTAGCATGGAAAGCTGCATCAAACCAGTCTCTGGACCGAAGACCACAACAACAACTTATATATTGAGATTCTCGATAGCTGTCTTCAGCTGTACTGGTTTTGTACTTAGATACAACTGTAGGTCATCAGCGTATATGTGTATTTGAAATGGACAAAACTGATGACATATCACTGACATACAATGAAAACAGTATTGGACCTATTACTGAACCCCAGGGAATGCCTGATCTGACCCAACTGTTCTATTGTTACTGTATGGTGCTGGATGTGATGCATTGCTGGTGAGATGTCAGCTATGAGCAAAACCATTGCACCACACTTGGCAAGAAATTTAGGTTGCTAAGTCAAACAAGTAACATGTCAAAGTCGATAGAGTCAAAGGCTTTGCTGAATCTAATCTAGTCACCTCTCACACATCCATAGTATGCTTCAGGTCATATGTTACCTTTACTAAGGCAGCTGATGTGCTGTGATAAGTACAAAAGCCTGACTGGTATTCGTCTAATAGGTTGTTTGAAGTTAGGTTGTTTGTTAGCTGGTTGTGAACTAAATATTCTACAATCACATTGAGTGATTTAAGATCATAACAAACAGATGATAGAAGTAATTAATTATGAATATAGCTATTACAGAAGGTTAACTCCATAATTTACTAATGGTGTGATAGACTTGTTTCATAATTTCCATACTTAAAGTATGAAGAAATTAATACTCTTCAAATTTCTCATTATATATAATTTCATTGTAATCAGATTTTCTATACTTACATCATGTAACTATCATATAATGTGACTATAAATACTTTAGCATATTCACAATGAAAGTCTATGATAGAACCTGAAGTTGCAAAACTCCCTTTGATGCAAGTGTGGGAACTGCTGCATATAAGATAAAGAGAAGTTTACAATGAATAAGAATTTAATTTGAATTCATTTTTCTCTGTGCCAATGATGTGCTATGAGCCACAATAAAAATTCTTTCCTATCACATCCAAACTAGAAATCACATGTCGATGTTTTTATATGTTGTTGTTTTTGTGGTCTTCAGTCCTGAGACTGGTTTGATGCAGCTATCCGTGGTATCCTATCCTGTGCAAGCTCCTTCATCTCCCAGTACTTACTGCAACCTACATCCTTCTGAATCTGCTTAGTGTATTCATCTCTTGGTCTCCCTCTACGATTTTTAGCCTACACGCTGCCCTCCAATGCTAAATTCGTGATCCCTTGGTGCCTCAAAACATGTCCTACCACCGGTACCTTCTCCTTGTCAAGTTGTGCCACAAACTCCTCTTCTCCCCAATTCTATTCAATACCTCCTCATTAGTTACGTGATCTACCCATCTAACCATCAGCATTCTTCTGTAGCACCACATTTCGAAAGCTTCTATTCTCTTCTTGTCCAAACTATTTATCGTCCATCTTTCACTTCCATACATGGCTACATCACCATACAAATACTTTCAGAAACGAATTCCTGACAGTTAAATCTATACTCGATGTTAACAAATTTCGCTTCTTCAGAAACGCTTTCCTTGCCATTGGCAGTCTACATTTTATAGCTTCTCTACTTCGACCATCATCAGTTATTTTGCTCCCCAAATAGCAAAACTCCTTTACTACATTAAGTGTCTCATTTTCTAATCTAATTTCCTCGGCATCACACGACTTAATTCGACTACATTCCATTATCCCCATTTTACTTTTGTTGATGTTCATCTTATATCCTCCTTTCAAGTCACTGTCCATTCCTTTCAACTGATCTTCCAAGTCCTTTGCTGTCTCTGACAGAATTACAATGTCATCGGCGAACCCCCAAGTTTTTATTTCTTCTCCATGGATTTTAATACCTACTCCGAATTTTTCTTTTGTTTCCTTTACTGCTTGCTCAATAAACAGATTGAATAACATCAGGGATAGGCTACAACGCTGTCTCACTCCCTTCCCAACCACTGCTTCCCTTTCATGCCCCTCGACTCTCATAGCTGCCATCTGCTTTCTGTACAAATTGTAAATAGCCTTTTGCTCCCTGAATTTTACCCCTGCCACCTTTAGAATTTGAAAGAGAGTATTCCAATCAACATTGCCAAAAGCTTTCTCTAAGTCTACAAATCCTAGAAACGTAGGTTTGCCTTTCCTTAATCTTTCTTCTAAGATAGGTCGTTAGGTCAGTATTACCTCACATGTTCCAATATTTCAACGGAATCCAAACTGATCTTCCCCGAGGTTGGCTTCTACCTGTTTTTTCATATGTCTGTAAAGAATTCGTCTTAGTATTATGCTGTTGTGACTTATTAAACTGATAGTTCGGTAATTTTCACATCTGAGCTGCTCGGGGGAACACAATGGTAAGCGCCATCGCCGTGTATTTTGCGGTAGATGGCTAATGACACCACCTATGGGATGCACAATGCAGTAAACTTACTAGTAGTTCCAAATTCACTCAACAGATGTCAGGGCGGAGCTTAATGGTAAGCGCCACTGTCCGTCTGTTGCGGAAACATAATGGTAAGTGACAGAGAGAATGGCGGCAAGTAAAAACATCTCCGAGATTATGGCGACAGTGAACATGGCAGAGGACGAGGAATATACTTTCAATGTTACTAATATCTTCGAGAGGGATCCAGAATACATTCCTAACTATTCAGATGACTCAGAGGTATGTTATTTTGTAAATCTACTGTCTTTAGTACGTTTCACGAACATAATGGTAAGTGCATGTACATACCATTATGTTCCTGAAGTACGTTAATTTTGAGGTTATTTTAGAATGGCTACTTTTTTTGTCTAAGTGGTGTGTGAATGCGCATTTCTCATTTATATTGTTACATGTAATAATAATAATGGTAATGGTAGTAGTAGGTTTTGTTGTGATACAGGTTAATAGTGAATCAGATCATATTGCCCAAAACAACGAACAGTGTATCGCTCCTGCAGAAACCATTCAGGAAGGGGCCCTCGAACAGGCAAAGAGGTCATCTCGGAAAAGGCTGAGAGTCGATTCTCAACGCAAAATTAAACAGAAGAGGCGTAATTCGGGTGAAGAGTATGTTTCTCGTATAGGAGCACTCTCCTTCTTCAGGCCACGGAGCAACTGTAAGTAAAACAACTGTGGGACCTAATTGACAGCGCCCTCGTAAATGTTTCGAAAAAGTAGGAGATTTGAATGTGATGAAACTATTCAAAACATTTTGGGAAATAGGTGATTTTAACATTCAAACTGCATACTTATTTGGTGCAATGAAATCTAATACTGTTGCACGTCGCCGAAAAGCAGCTGGAGAAAATTCCCGGAGAAACTGTACTGTTTCCTACAGCGTAAAAGTGGCACTGATATAAAAGTATGCAAGAAAGCTTTCTTGCCTTTCATGGTCTACATAACAAAAGCGGTCGTGCCGAAAATATACAGAAGAAAATCGCATCCGGATCGACCACGCCACCCCAGGACAAACGGGGCAAGCATACCATACGTCTGCATGCTTACTCTGAAACTAATGTTGTCCATGTCAGGGAACACATCAACAAAATACCGAAATACGAGAGTCATTACAGACGCTCAAACAGTCGTGCCAGATTGTATCTGGGCACAGATGCAACAATCGCCTCCTGTTACGAGCACTACAAGATGTTTTCTGCAAGGAGATGTCCTATGAGCCTGTATCTGCAGACAAGTACAGGCTTATTTTCACTGAAGAGTATAACATGGGAGTAAAGTCACCAAATTGAGAGCACTGATGCCCCCCAACTGAAAGTAAGTCTGGAGCATCAGCTGGAATTACACCAACGTCGGGCAGAAGCAGGGCAAGCTAACATTGCCATCCAGACGAAACGAGCAGAAGCAGACAGTAATTTAAATGTTGTGACTTTTGACTTGCAGCAGACTCTCCCAGTTCCTAAGTTAAGTTGTGGTCCAGCTTTTTACAAAAGGAAGATTTGGTTGTATAATCTCAATGTTCATGATTGTGTCAAGAAGAAAGGGCACTGCTTTTTGTGGAATGAGACTACTGCTGCCCGTAGATCAGAGGAAATTTTGAGCTACCTTTTATGTTACTTTGAGGAACACGACATAAAAGGAGAGACTCTCATTGCGATGTCTGATAACTGCTATGGCCAGAATAAGAACTGGAACATGGTACTGTTTTGGAAATATCTAATTTCAACTGGTAGATTTCGTGTGATTGAACACCACTTCCCCGTGAGCGGGCACACAATGTTGCTGTCCGATAGAGATTTCGCGACAATTGAAAATTACGTTCGCCGACAAGTACAAGATGTGTACAGTCCAGATCAGTGGTGCGAGATCATCAAGAAGTCGGCTAAAAAGAATCCATTGCTTGTATATAATATGAAAAGAGAGCATTTCTATCAAATACGACACTCTAAAGGAGCGTTTGTCTTCAGAAAGAAGACAATGGTCGAGATATCAACCTAAGGAAAGTATGTAGGTGGAAGGTGACCTCCGAATATCCATCCTCTTTATTCATCAGCGAGACATTTTGTCATGACATGTGGCATGAAATAAGCTTCAGGAAACGTGGAAGGCAAGGACCAGTTCCTACGCTTCGACTTAAATACAGTGGGGCAAGGCTTATTGAAAAGAAGAAAGTTGTAGACGTCCTGTCGCTCCTAAATTACATACCTCCTGTCCACCATGAATTTTTCCTGTCATTAAAGCCAACAGTTTCGGATGAAACAGACATTAGTAATGACAGTGATGAATGATTTTGCAGTATCAGTAAAGTGTTGAAGACTTACTGTAAAATTTAATATGTAATGTTCTATCAGTATGTGTTGTTAATGGTGTATGGTAATGTAATAATTTTTGTATATTTCATTTGTTTTAGTCAGTTCTGAGTTTCATTTATGTCTGTGTAGTAGAAGATAGATGTTAGAATCAATACAGAATAAAAGGACTGTTCAAAAAAAATTATTCAGATTTGCAGATCAATTGAAACTTTAGATGCACTGTATCTCGAAACTGTGATTTTGGCGCTTACCATTTTGTTACCCCGAGCAGCTCATCTGTCAACACCTGCTTTCTTTGGGATTGGAATTATTATATTCTTCTTGAAGCCTGAGGGTATTTCGTCTGTCTCACACATCTTGCTCACCAGATGGTAGAGTTTTGTTAGACTGGCTCTCCCAAGGCCGTCAATAGTTCTAATGGAATATTGTCTACTCCCGGGGCCTTGTTTCGACTCAGGTCTTTCAGTGCTCTGTCAAACTCTTCCCGCAGTATTGTATCTCCCATTTCATCTTAATCTACATCCTCTTCCATTTCCATAATATTGTACTCAAGTATATCGCCCGTGTATAGACCCTCTATATCAGGCTGTTCCAACCGAGCTCCAGGGAGCCGGAGCGCTCCGGAGCGCTCACTGCGGCAGCTCGGAGCCGGCGTGGAGGGGGAAAGCGAACTCACTGCCCCCTGGCCGCATGCAGCCGCAACTGACGCAATAATCCGTGTTCAATGACAGCTATGACTAGCCGCGGGAGCCCTGTACCTCTATTGGAGGATAACTTTCTATTCACTGAGAGGGATGGTCGTCTGCAGTGTCTTGTATGTCATAAAGTATTTAATTCTGCGAAGAGGTACAATCTACAACGACATTATACACGTCTTCACTCAGCGCACTACGATCAGGTAGAAGGCGTTGCACGCAGAGAACTGGTAGCCAGGCTTACGAACGACATACCAGGAGACGTAAGTTTAAAAACGGTTTCGTAATACAGAGGGTATCAAAACATGCAACATAATTCGTGTTCTGTAATCCGTTTATAATTTTCAGGTGAACGAGAGCGGAGAAAACACTACTGAATCTGCAATTCGAGAAAGCTACAGAGTCGCTCACATCATTGCGACAAGTGGCAAGCCGTTTTCGGTGGGACCACTCGTAAAATCGTGAATGGTAGCAGTTGTAGAATGTTTGTTTCCAAGGGAGGTTTAGGCAATTGAAGGGGTTTGCTTGTTAAAGCAAACAACGTCTCGTCGAATCGTGGATATGGCAGTGGATTTAGAGAGACGGCTCAGGAAAAAGGCGCAGAGCTTTGTTGCATTATCGCTTGCGCTTGACGAAAGCACCGCACATGCTGAGCTTGCAGTCTTTATTTATTTCCTGAACATTGTATTTCTTGGTGTAGCATGTCACCACGTCTTAGCAGCTAAGAGTATGAGGTTGTCGATCTTGTAAGGCGCAGCTGGCACAGCAAAACGCTTGCCTTGCCGCCTGCTTCAGCCAGCCGTGCCACGTGCCGGCGTGCCGGCCCACTTGACTGGCCACAGCGAGCGACGCGGCTCCTTGGAGCAGGGAGCGCTCCGCGGCTCACAACGGAGCCGACGAGCTGGAACAGCCTGCTCTATATAAGCCTTCCACCTTTCTGCTTTCCCTTCTTTGCTTAGAACTGGGTTTCCTTCTGAGCTCTTGATATTCATACAAGTGGTTCTCTTCTCTCCAAAGGTCTCTTTAATTTTCCTGTAGGCAGTATCTATATTGCCCCTAGTGAGATAAGCCTCTACATGCTTACATTTGTCCTCTAGCTATCCCTGCTTAGCCATTTTGCACTTCCTATCGATCTCATTTTTGAGACGTTTGTATTCCTTTTTGCCTGCTTCACTTGCTGCATTTTTGTATTTTCTCCTTTTATTAATTAAATTCAGTACCTCTTCTGTTACCCAAGGATTTCTATTAGCCCTCGTCTTTTTACCTACTTGATCCTCTCCTACCTTCACTATTTCATCTCTCAAAGCTACCAATTCTTCTTCTACTTTATGTCTTTCCCCTGTTCCTAATGCTCTTTCAGAAACTCTCTACAACCTCTGGTTCTTTCAATTTATCCAGGTCCCATCTCCTTAAATTCCTACCTTTTTGCAATTTTTTCAGTTTTAATGTACAGTTCATAACCAATAAATTTTGGTCAGAGTTCACATCTGCTCCTGGAAATGTCTTACAATTTAAAACCTGGTTCTAAATCCCTGTCTTACCATTATATAATCTATCTGATACCTTATAGTATCTCCAGGATTCTTCCATGTACACAACCTTCTTTTATGATTCTTGAACCAAGTGTCAGCTATGATTAAGTTATGCTCTGTGCAAAATTCTACCAGATGGCTTCCTCTTTCATTTCTTACCACCAATCCATATTCACCTACTATGTTTCCTTCTCTCCCTTTCCTACTCTCGAATTCCAGTCACCCATGACTATTACATTTTCGTCTCCCTTCACTACTTGAAATTTTCTTTTATCTCATCATACATTTCATCAATTCTCCATCTTCTGCAGAGCTAATTGTCATATAAACTTGTACTACTTTAGTAGACGTGGGTTTCGTGTCTATCTTGGCCACAATAATGTGTTCACTATGCTGTTTGTAGTAGCTTACCCGCACTCCTATTTTTTTATTCATTATTAAACCTACTCCTGCATTACCCCTATTTGATTTTGTATTTATAACCCTGTATTCGCCTGACCAAAAGTCTTGTTCCTCCTGCCACCAAACTTCACTAATTCCCACTATATCAAACTTTAACCTATCCATTTCCCTTTTTAAATTTTCTAACCTATCTGCCCGATTAAGGGATCTGACATTCCACACTCCGATCCATAGAATGCCAGTTTTCTTTCTCCTGATAACGACATCCTCCTGAGTAGTCCCCGCGCAAAGATCTGAATGGGGGACTATTTTACCTCCGGAATATTTTACTCAAGAGGACGCCATCATCATTTAACCATACAGTAAAGCTGCATGCCTTCGGGAAAAATTATGGCTGTAGTTTCCCCTTGCTTTCAGCCGTTCACAGTACCAGCACAGCAAGGCGATTTTGGTTAGTGTTACAAGGCCAGATCAGTCAATCATCCAGACTGTTGCCCCTGCAACTACTGAAAAGGCTGCTGCCACTCTTTAGGAACCAGACGTTTGTCTGGCCTCTCAACAGATACCCCTCCGTTGTGGTTGCATCTACGGTACGGCCATCTGTATCGCTGAGGCACGCAAGCCTCCCCACCAATGGCAAGGTCCATGGTTCAAATGGTTCAAATGGCTCTGAGCACTATGGGACTTACCATCTGAGGTCATCAGTCTCCTAGAACTACTTAAACCTAACTAACCTAAGGACATCACACACATCCATGCCCGAGGCAGGATTCGAACCTGCGACCGTAGCGGTCGCGCGGTTCCAGACTGAAGCGCCTAGAACTGCTCGGCCACTGCGGCTGGCCATGGTTCATGGGGCAGATCTTTTTATCTGTGTAAACAAAATTTCAGGAAAAATCAGCCAATGCATTCTACACAAATAGAAGTACAATTCATCTCGGGGTATGATGCATATATATTCTGAATGATAATGGAGATAACGTTATGACATTCCCCACAAGGAAACTATTTCAGTTTTTCAGCAAAATGCTAGAAAAAGTAGTCCGTTAATTGCTTTTCAATAAAGATTACATTCTAATCTGATGACTGTGAAGGTCATGGAGAACATATTCATATTTGAGCATCTTAATATGCTATTGGTGATGTCAGAAGTTAACAAAAATGCTTATGCAAAAGCGATTAGGTACAAGATATATACACTACATAATTAACTATATGACAATAACAAGAAATAATTAAATAATAGAGTAATGAGAGAAACAATGAGGAATGAAAGATGTAAAAGGTGAAGTCTGTGGCATTCAATACATAAATGGACTTCTAGCCTGATAGCTGGTAGAGTGCAGCCATCGATTGACCACAGCAAAAGGAGGGGTAGCCAGACCACCATGAAGCCCAGATATCACCACCTGCGATATTCATTATGGAGGTTCATAGTGGCTATAGTTTCATTACTGTTACGATACCACTGTGGACCTAAAGGATACTGACGAGCTTTCATTCAAGTTACACCGGCAGTGCTCTGACAAATGTTGTACTTGGTCTGGCGGTGTATTATTCTTGGTCACGTGAATAATGATACGTGGACTAATACTTTGGACGAGAAATGGTTCATATCTCAAGAATCCGGCTCTAAAGAAGTGTTATTCATAATATTTACTTAAGTTTGAGGGGTTTGTGTGCCTTGTTGCAGGGGTTAACAGGACTTTGTGGCCACCACATAGTTCTTGTACCTACAATGAAATTCCGTTGGTGAAAGACTTGGTATACTGCTCTGACTTATAAGAGGATATGAGACACTACATCAAGAAAAATAAAGCCTTGCGTATCGAAAATCATTATTAACTGACATTATATCGGTATGCTGCCTGCTTGCCATTCCAGTGCCGTGCTAGGGAGAAGACGCAGCCACGATTGAGGGATAGAGTCATGTGGTAGCCTGGGCACTTGGTACTGTTTGTAAAGATAATGTGTAAGTCTATAATGACGGTGGTTGACAAGAAAAGATATAGGACATGCAGTTCAAGTTCAGACAAAGGTGAAACGTGACATAACGTCTGTTCATCTGAATATTTTTTCCCGATTTAACTGTTTATGTTCCAAAAAGACCTCTAAAAAGAACAACAAAATCGACAGTGGACTATAGTCTGAGCGATGCTGACTGTATCTATTTTTTATGTAGTTTGTTACTTGTCATTTTCCTTTCGTTGCGGAAACGTAGTGTATTTCACAAGTCTAGATTCTCACTTGTATTGGCTGTATGGACTGCCCATCGTAAAACATTCCTGGAGGATATCTATGCATAGCTCTATCCTGAAAATTCTTGATCAATAATTATCTTGCAAGACTGACATTGATTTTTCTGAGAAGTTGGCCGTTATGCGATTAAATAGTCTCTGTAGACCGTGTGAGACGGCGAATAGGGGCCCTCGCTCATTATGTGCAACTGTTTCGGAAATTCAAGGCATTTCTGATCAATGTCGGTAGCTAAGTGATTTTCCACTATGTGCTATCTCTCACATCAGTGTGAAAGTTTAGATGGAGTCGTGTGCATTTAGTGATACGTGATTTTTATTGCGCTCACCATTGCAATGACATTGTAAAAGAACGATTTATAGTTTCAGGAGTGCGAGAAGTTACTAATGTAAAAATGTTTGTCATTTCTGCTAAAGTCATTAGAGTACAAATACTGATACGGCTGTAAAGATTTTTAGGGCCTTGTACAAATTAGCCCGAAGGTACTAACGTAGCACCTGCATTCACTTTCCATTTGCGGTATTTGGTGTATGTTGTGCATGTAATATCTTTGTGAAGTTTGAGGAGCATTCTCGCAGTGTATCGTTTTATGCGAGAAATTTTAAGGATTTGGGAAGGTTGGTCTGAAATGTATTTGATTGATAATGTAGTAAACAACTGAAGTTTTGGTGATTCGCCTCGCTTCAGGAAATATTTTAATGGGACACTATATGTGGCATTGTTACTATGGTATTGTCATTGCTTATTTCCATCGTTGATTCTAGAATGACAATCATGATGTTAAATTTTTAAGGAAATAAGAATTTTCTGTTTATTTAAGAGGAACATCATGAATGGAGCATGAATCAGGTTTTATTTTACAGTACTGCAACGGGGTGGGACGGGTCTCGATGGACAGCGTGGGAGGAGCGCCTGACGATGAAATGCCGGCGACCGACCTTGTGGATGAATGGGTTGTGAACAAGGGACATGTACCCGAATCGAGATTTCTATATCTCACGGTATGATATGAGAATCTTTTAGTATTCACCTACTGGAATCAATCGTTATCTAGACACATCAACTAGGTGGGATCTTTCTGTCTGTCATTATTACAGAAGATAATTGAAATTTCTCAAATTTTTGTCACCCACGAAAAATCCCATGCCATTTACCAGAAACAAAGCTACCTGACCGATCGCTTATTATGTTTTAATTCCTTCCAATGCCCACACTGGATACACAGACTAAGTTTTATGGGAAAATTGGATGACTATGTTGGAACTGTTGATGTTTCACAATACTGTTGGAGTAAGAAAAGTAAACTAAGCATAGGCTAAGTTGTAATATGCACTTGTGTAGTGTATTCATGCTACTGTTAACAACAAATTATTATAATCATTGGTATGCAGTATTTTTAATTAAAATTGTCGTTTCAGTTTCATGTTGTAGTTCCATTTCTCTCTGCTATTGTGTCTTTATCTTTAGCTACAGAGGGCAGTGGTTAATAAACACGCAGTGTTGTGAAAAACTAAATAATTGTATGATAATTTTTGTGAAGAATTTTTTGTGTTGAGCAGTGATTGAACATCCTGTGTGTGTGTGTGTGTGTGTGTGTGTGTGTGTGTTTTGTTTTGTTTTGTTTTGTTTTGTTAAATCTCCTTTTTTTATAATCCATGTTTATCCTGCACAGTTAAATTGAAATTAGATTATTTTAACCTTAGGCCAGTGAAGACGGTGAGCTAATTACATGACTTCTGTCAGAAAATGAATGACAGAACTGGTTGTATAGTCATTTATATCATATTATCATTGAACTGACAAATTACAGTTGTTTTATTTATACATGCCTTACTGTAATTGTGGGGAAGAGTCCAGTTGTCATTTTTAAAACAAATAATATGACATGGGACGCTGAAACGGAGTTAGCTTTTAATAGATCCAGATAGAGAGCCATTAGATTGACAGAAGCATTTGATTGTACCTTTCAGCTGCCACCTTTTAACCTTACCTGACACTTGGACTATGCTACTGAGCAGTGTGTCTCCACTGCCTACATTCCATAAACTAATATAGACATAGGAAAAATATTGTCTGTGTTCCATCCTCTTTCTGTTTGCACACACAAGACATGGGCATTTTCACAGGTATAAACATTTCAATATGGTATCTGATCTCTGTAGAAACGTGGTGCTAAATTTGTTACAAAATTATTGTTGGAGATGGGAGTTTAAGTTGATGAATACTGACTAATAAATAGGCCTGGAACCGGTATACTGTCCCACCACTTACATACATATAGGCTTTCTTGTACCTCACCTTCATTTCCACACACCTGTAAATCATCTGCATACACCACTGCTTTCATATTTTCATCACCTATGTGCAGCACCACTCATTATTTCATCCATCATGATGATGGGAAGTAGAGCAGGTAGTGCATTCCCTTGCTTCAGTCTGTTTTTTTTTTGTTCCAACCACCCTGTGTTCTCTTCTACTTCTACACAACTCATTCTTCTTCTATACATATCCTTCGTTCTTCTCGTAGGCAACCTTCCAACTACCCTCTCCCGAAGAGTTTCCCAGGTCTTGCTTCTTTCACACTACCGTACACCTTCTCAGTGTTCAGGAACAGTATTACTAAATCATTGTCATGTTCGCAGTGCCTCTCTTGGAGTTACCTTACATTAAAAATTAGATCCACTGCTGACTTTCCTGGTCTGAACCCTTATTGTTCCTCTTTGAGGTCTGGTCGTACTATCTTCTGTTCACTCTTTCCCAGGATCTTCTAAAGTACTACGACAGCATGACACATCAAACCAACTGCCCTATAATTTTAATGTAGTTTCTTAAAAATTGACAGTAAGATTCCATTTTTTGAACATAATGGTGTCCCTCTTTCTTTCTGTAATCATCTAGTGATCCAATAGAGACACTGCACTCCTGCAAAGCTAGCTGTTCTCACCATCTCCACACTTATTTCATCCAGCCCAGGTACTTTTCCTCCTTGCTTGATATTTATTGCTTCTCTATTTCTGGCAGCTTATTCCCATCTCAGCATCTTTCACATCCCCAGATTCCTCATTTTTTCTTCTATGTTTCCAGTGTGGTTTAGTAATTCTTCAAAACATTCCTTCTGCTTCTTGATTTCTTGTTCACTCTCAACTTTTTTTCGTATTGTGTTGATCATCCTGACACTTCACATAATGCTGCTTTTCTTCGCCTAAATCATTCCATAGAGGACCTTCTTACTCTTTTCACTGTACTGTCATCTTCCATCATTTTGTCCACTCTCCCATTCATTTCCTCTCCTCTCCTGCTATCACTCTTGCAGTCACCTGTTTCTTCTCAATGTATTCCTTCTTGCTTACTCCTTTATCTCTTGAAACAGAATACTTAGCTTATCTTTGAAAATTCCTCCCTTCCATCATTCGGGTCGACAAAAGCGTCCAACCCCACGCGTTGGCTTTGACCCGTGACGTAAGGGTGTTGTCGTGTGTGACGTCATGACTGCGCGGAGTTTGGTTTGTGAGTGTGGCGTGTTTGTAGATGCCGACGTGTTGTGGTTTGTCGTGCTCTCTGGTGGTATGTTCAGGGTTTTCGTTTGTGTGGTGTAACGGGCTCAGTTTGCTTTTGCTCATTATCCAGAATTGTTAGTGTCGGCTGTGTTTGTAGTGGAATTCGTTTCAGTGAGTTAACGATTTTTTGTGAAGGTTAATTTAGTGTTGTTCGCTGTACATCGTGTGGTAATTTTAGTAAAATTAATCAGTTGTTTTTGTTCAGGAATAGATATGACGGATAAAATTAACAATGCACAGGTCAAGGGAAGCGTTCGATCCCAGTGTGTGGCTGTGTATGTTGATATTGGTATTGGGAGATGTTTTTGAGCTATATATGTCAAGGAAAGTGTCAGATTCCAGATGATATTGTTTAGTGTTATTTGGGGAGTTTCGTGATGTCGGTTTTTTTCGTCGTTTTGTGTGGTTTTGTATGGGGGTGGGTGTCTAAATTCATTTATATTTAGTTTGCCCCCACCCAAAAACACCCCATTTCCCGCGCTTGTCCCGTTAGTGTCATTAGGCTTTTTGTGGAAAGTGTGTGTGTTTGTTTTTCGATGTATTTTCGTCCTCATAAAGTCTACGTACCGACTTTATATGCGCCATATTGGAATCGTGGTTTATGGTCTTTTCGCCATATTTGTGACGTCATGGGTCAAAGCAGATGGGCGGGATAGGATGCTTCCGTATTTCCCATCATTCCACCAGGTTGTTTCTTCAAGGGCTCCGTAATGTAGGGTAAAATTTTGCACTATATAAATCATTTAAAAATAAATATATGAAATTAGTTGAATGTAAATTATTTAAATTTTCTTGGTAGTATAAATTTCTTTAAAACAAGGCAGCTACTAGTTTCAGTAGTGTCTACATTGCCATAAAGTTGCTTTTACAAACATTTCTAAATTGTATTTCTAGACATATTTCATATTAGTTATTAGCTGGATAGAAGCTGTGTAGGATTAAATTTTATAAGTTGTGAAAATTTAAAAAATTAACCAAACACTCTTGGTAACACAATTTCTCTTGGAACATAGCAACCACTAATTCATTCTTCATTCAATATATCTCTAAATCAGTACAAAAAGCATATTGCCAAACTTGGGTTCTTAACAAAGTTAACAATTTGCTTGCGAGGTGTGGTCTTTCGGATGGCACAAAAATTTTCAAAGTCATTCTGCAAGGACAGTTCTAGCGGAATACTTCCACCCCCCCCCCCCCCCCAACTTCCTTATATCGCCAACCCTATAATGTTTTAACTTTTGGTTACCTTATCCATTTCTTTGTTCATTTTTGACATGTGTTATTGACGCTTGCTGTGTTCTCATAGACTGCACCTTGCGGATTATGTACCTGTTTTCTTCAGTATGGTACAAAATGTGTTTGCATGAACATGTCACTTTTAACGATCCTAAGCTTGATGAAATAGTTAATTGATGGGTGGATGAAGATGTAAATGATATTGATCAAGAAATAGATGAAACAGATGATTTTACAATAGCCAGTGATCACAATGCTGCTAGTGAAAGGACGGTGATTCAGAGGAAAAATGTGACAATTGTGATGGGGACGTTGCTGTTCCTACAATAAAGTACATAGTATGTTAGTTAAAATCAGATGTGTTCCAAGTGTTAGTAAAAAAAATGTAAATCCCAGGATTGAATGTCAATTTTGCGGACTTTTCATTTGTACCTATCAAGTGCAATTTTTATGTGCCAGTTTAAAACCTGGAATTTAGTTTTATGTGAGCATTTACTAGAATGTTTCAGAATGTGAAATTCAGTTATCTAACATATCGTTTAAGTGTACTACATAAAAAAATGCACAACAATATGTGATTTTGAGTGATAAAAAGTAAAATGTTGCAAGTGTTACTTAGTGTAATAAAACCAACAAGGAGTATTTAAATAACACTTAAGTAATTGTAAAAAATAATATAACTTAAATTAAAAATTTCAAATATCTATGCTGTAATTCTTGGGTTAAACATAGGGGTCCCAGAGACCTTGTAAAATACATTATAGAAACGTCACATTATGAGTGAAAGGTTAATACATTCTTTAAAGTTAAACTTAATTTCTACTTTCAAAACTATTATGAGTGAGAAGTGTGCTTGCTGTCATAGGATAGTGAGTAAGGAGATTTGTTGCTAATCTCCCAGGAAATATTTTCCCTGTGGAGGGGGGAAACTAGTTGGGAGAACATTCGGAAAATACAAGATGAGGCAGGTAAAAGTGTCCTGGAGAATAGAGTTCGGGGTGGGGAAACAAAGGCAAGGAAATATAGTACTAACCTGACTAGCAGATGTTGAAAGCGACCACTATACATCTCTTGGCAATTTTGGGCTTTGGTCGGCAAGTTGTTGGAAGCGGGTTGAAGTTGGACAGCTGGAATTACTGCAGTCTCATCTGAAATGTTCTCCAGCAGTTCTTGAAAATTATAGTGTTGTTATGATACACGTTAGACTTGAGGGCTCTCCCCACAAAACACTTGCACACTGACAGATCAGGTGACCTGGGTGGTCAGCTAGGGCCGCGACCAGACTGACCTCTGTTAACAACTCTGTCTGGCGTTAATATTGTTTAAATGTGCTCCAAGGTTCAGCCGGCTGTGTGGGCAGTTGCCCATCCTGTTGGGGTGTGGTTATATGTGTACATTCAGTCCAATTGTTTCCACTCAGTCCTGGCCATTTCTATTTGCCCCATCCTTTAGAAGAGGCTTTCTCCTGTAATTGCAGAGTATACAGCAGGAACATTTTGGCTGAGGAGCAAGAGGGGAAAATCTGTGCCCTTCAGACAGTTGCAGGAAGGAATTGATCAGGATTAATCGATACAGGGGAGGAGGGTGGTTGGGAACTGCAATTGGTAACGAGACAGGAAGAAAGAATGAGATCTTTTTATTACTAACACTAAAAATAGATATCTACCACTGCCAGAGTTAAGTGGTAAAGAGCATCAGGTAGGACTAGGAGTAGGAAAAGTGCACCTCACTTCAACTGGGATCAGGAAGCCTAGAAATGTGCAAAGTGTTAAGAAGAAGAAAGTGTTACTACTAGGCAGTAACCATGGGTGAGGTATAGGCCTTCAGTTACAGGAAAGTGTAGGGACCACAGGCATTTTTAAAGCAAATGCAGGGGTAAGCTAAGTGATAAAGGACTTTGGGTCTCTATGTAAGGATCTTTCAAAATATGACCATGTAGTGATAGTTGTTGAGGTGGTAAACAGTTCAGGCAGGAATGGGCCATCTGACATAAATGGTGACCTGGACAAGGTAACTTCCCTGACTGGTAGTGTCAATGTATACTATGTTGAGCTGTTCCAATGTGATGTTCAGCCAGGTTTTAATGGAACTGTGAGGTGGATTATTGGAGTCTTAGAGGTGGCAGTGATTGCAGCTGACTTTCTGAATGTTGCTCTGGTGCTAGTTGTGACTTTTTTTCTATGATGATGTTTCACCAAAGTTGGGATGAAATGTATAGAGAAGCCAATGTAATTGCAAAATTCTGTAAATTCTCAGCATTATTATAATTGAACTTTGAAAAAACATTTCCAGAAGTATCTGGATCAGTATTAGTGTATCACAAACAGAAAAGGATACCAGTGGTATTAGGAAGTCCTCCTGAACCGTAAAGTACGTCAGTTCCATGAAAAAGTCACAATGAGCCAGAGTTTTGAAATTTTTGCCATATGTACAAAAATATTTATAGGAAGGTGATAATTGCTGCAAAAAACTCATTTAATGATGAAAAACGTGCAATGCAGTGAACAATAGCAAAACAGCTTGGGATGTCATTAAAAAAGGAACGAAGGAGAGAGAAACAAGTTGGTTGGTTGATTAGTTAGATTCATATTCCATGGATCATTTTGCACGAAAACTCATAATGACGTGGGAAGAGTCATTTTACATTCACATCAGAAATTAATTTGTAAATAAGGCTAAATGCTGACATTTTAAAGATTTTTTAAATGATCTAATAAGGGAGAGGATAAAATAATAAATGATTCACACTCGTTAGCAAACTATGTGAATGAATGTTTTTCAGATATTGCAGAGAAATTAAAAAGGAAAAAAAAACCTGTAAATAATTATGTGCTAAGTAGAATGATTTTATTACCAACCACAGGGTGTGAAGTCACTAAACCAGACAGAACCTAAAACAAAATCAATAAGCTTAAGTGAAGTACCAATGTGCGTGCTAAAACAAAACATGCAGAGCACACAAGCTCCCTTAACTGTGGGATTATTTGTTTAGCGCAGCAAAGTGAGGTGGAAAAAATTGTTTAGGGACAAAATAAAACTTATATTTTATTTAATACATTTTACATATAGGCTACACACATGATCTCGTTACCAATCAACAACCATGGAACATCATTTCACCGAGGTCTAATGCACTCAGCACAAAATGTCCTATGCACATTATACACATTGGAAAAATACTTTGTTCACATTTCCCCAACATCCCCCCTTTGAACAAATATATTTCAGATACTGACCGTAATGTTTCACCAACTTCTGAAACTTGTCTTTATTGAGAGGCTTCGGTAGAAGATGTGATAAAATTTCTTCTGTGTATAGATATTGATGGTTATATTTCCCTGCTCCAGATGATTTCTGTAGAAGTGATCGTTTATGTCAATATTTTTGGATCTTATACTGATGACATTATTGCTGGCAAGCTTAATAGCTCCCATATTATCACAGTTGGTTTTATTTTTATAAGAGATTCTATTTCACCCATCAGTGTTTTGATTCACAAAGCTTCTTGGATAGTGGAGAATAAGGCCATATACTCAGCTTCCACGGTGTTCAAACAACTGTCCTCAGTCTCTTATGTGACCAGGATAGCAATCCTCTCTCAGTTTAAAGCAACTTCCAGTGATGGCCTGTCTACTTTCCAGCTCACTTCCCCAGCCTATTTGACTGTACCCTTCTAAATTTAAATTTCCATTTTAAAAATATTTCAGCTTCAAATATCTGAATATTCTATTGATTGCCATCCAATGTTTTTCTTTTGGATCATTGCAAAGCTTGCTTGCAGCATTTGTGGCAAATACATTGTCTGGTTTGGAAGTTTGTGATAAGTGCAGTGGACTTCCAATAGCTTCCAAATAGGATACACTTTCCTTATATGTCTTATCTTCATCATTTATTATCAGTTTTGCACTTTCTTCAATTGGGGTAGGAATAGTCTTACAGTCTTCCATACCAAACTTTTCTAAGATTTTTCTTGTGTACTGAGATTGATCAATCCATAGTTCTTCTCTGTTGGTACTTCGTAGAATCTTCATAGCTAAGTACTGACTAACTTCACCTAAGTCATGCATGTTAAATTCTGACAGTAACTTTTTTTTTTAAAGTTAGTTTTATTTTCACTGTTGGTCAAAATAAAAAAAAAAATCTATACCCATATGGACTTGATTGTAATTTATTCCTTGCTTCTTTTATAATATGTACTTGGATCTGGTTTTGACTGTGGCAAGCTCAGTTTTATCAAAGTTTTATGTAAGCATTTATTCCAGCAGTGGCCACTCTGCTTTAATTCATTCATGGCTTCCTTCAAATGCCAAACTTTCCTTTTCTCTGGATGAGGTTTGTTAACTTCATCAGGTGGGGTCACATAAATTTCCCCTTCCAGCTTTCCATTCAGATAGGCTGTTTTCACATCCATTTGATTAATCAATAGGCCTTTCCTTACTGCAAGAGCTAAAAGATATCTTAATTAGGAATATTTCACCACTGATGAGAAAGTCTGATGATAATCTATTCCTTGTTTCTGACAATATCCTTTAACTACCAATCTGGCCTTGAATTTTGGCATTGCACTCTCGGGGTTTTTAATATAGTATACCCATCTTGTTCTTAGTGGCTTTTTATTTTCAGGCATGTCGACCCATCCATATGTATCATTATTCAAAAATGATTGTAATTGTTTTTCCATTGCCTCTCTCCAACTTGGAGCATTGGTTATTGCCAAGGCTTCATCGCCTGTGGTGGGTTAACTGTTGAAGGTTTGGGCAACATACATTTCGTACTCAGGGTATCTTTGTGATTCCATTATATGTGTAGGTCACCTTAAATTGTCTTCCTCTGTTGAATCTTCTTCCTCAATTCCTCGCTCAGGTACCATATCAGTTTGCTCTACATCCTTATCTTCCTCTGTTTCAGTTTCCATCTCTTCTTCAGAATTATCACACCTTATGTGAATTACTGTATTATTTTGACGATGTTTTCCTTTATTTTATGTTTAGAATCCTCCAAAAATACTACATCTCCACTGCTTAATAGCGTCTTATTCACAGGATTACAAAATCTATATCCTTTTGAATCCTCACAATATCCAGCAGCAATATATTTCTGCTATTTTTCATCCCATTTACATCTTAATGGTTTTGAAATCTGAGCCATTGCTCCACATCCAAAGACTTTTAAGTACCTTAGGTCTGGTTTCTTCCCAGTCCATACTTTGTAAGGTGTCTTGTTTCTCACAACTTTGCTAGGTGATCTGTGAATTAAACCCACCACTGTTGACATTGCCCAAAGGCACTTAGGTAGTTCAGCATAGCTTAGCATACTTCTTGCCTCCTCTACAATGGTTCTGTTGGCATGTTCTGTAACTCCATTCTGAGAGACTATAGTGAATGGTAGTCTGATGCCTGCTGACACCCATTTCATTTAACTTTTCCTTAAACTGTCTGTTTACGTATTCTGCTACATTGTCTGATCTAATAATTTTAATTTTCCTCCTCATCTGTCTTTTGACAATTTTGCAGCAAACATTAAATACATCACGCACTTCATCCTTGGTGCTTATAACGTAAACACGACTGTACCTAGAAAAATCTTCTATGAATGTCAGGAAATAGTAGCTACCTCGTAAGGATTTATTCTCCATAGGACCACAGAGATCTGTGTGAATGAGTTGCAAGACTTCCATAAATCTGCTTTGACTTGATTTGTAAGGCAGTCTGGCCTGCTTCTCTTGAAAACACACCTCACATTATAAATTATTATTTCCATAATTTTCCATCCCAGTTGCCATATTATTCAATAAGGCTATACTTTGTCTATTCAAATATCCAAGTTTCCTATGCCACAAGAAACGTTTTGCAGCATAAACGGGGCAATTTCCAGTTCCAGCAATATCTTGAACTGTGTTATATTTGTAAATATGTTTTACATTATATACAGTAGCAACAATATCACCACAAGAGTCGATTATTTTGGTTTCCTGTATATCAAAGATAACCTTGTTACCCTTCTTTACTATTTCGCTTACTGACAGCAAATTAGTTGCAATATTCTTCACATAACATCATGAACAGTTACAGTTTGTTTTTCCCATTCACAAGCAAATTAAGACCAACATTTCCTCTGAGTTCACACTTTAACTTAGACCCATCAACTGTGGAAATTCCGATGTCAGTCCTTGAGTGAACATCTTACAAAACTGATGGGGCTTTAATAATATGCACAGATGCTCCTGAATCAGGAAACTACTCTGCATGATTGTCACTTGCTTCACTAAAAGAATAAAAAGCAGAAAGTACCTTATCTTTATGGGCAGTTTTTCTCTCAGGACTACTATAATTAACATGGTTCTTTTCATTAATACTCAACCTTTCATTACAATGTGATGAGAAACATCCAATCTTCTGCCACTGAAACATTTTATTGGCTTCTTCTCCCTGTGTTTAGAGTATAAAGTCGACACTGTTTCTATCTTTGGATCGTAAGAGACTGGCTCATTTTTCATGTCCTATAGAATTTTTATGTTCATACTATCTGCTGTAATGGGTATTCCTGAACTTTCCGAACCCATATTCATAGGTGAATATTTCTCTAGTAGTCCTGCTAACAATAAAGTGCCAATCCATTCTTCTGCAATTTCGAAACCAATATTCCTGAGACAATTTGACATTGAAGTTATTTTATTCACATATTCATCCACATTTTTGCGTTTGTTCAATCTTGTTGTTATCATCTCACAAAGTAATCATACTTTTCTGGTTAAACCTCCATCTTCAAATGCATTTTTCAGTTTGTCCCATACCTCCTTTGCTGATGTAGCCTTTTATATGTGAAGATAAGTTACTGGATCAATCAAAAAACAAATAAATGACTCATTCACGTCAGGGAAATTTCCAGAGCACTTAAAACAGGCAAGAGTGGTGTCTCTGTTGAAGAAAAGTATGCTGCAGACATATAAAACTACTAGTCCATTTCCCTGCTATCACCATTATCAAAAATCATAGAATCAATGAAAGGCAGATTAGTGAATTACTTGTAGGATGTAACCTGCACAGTGAATCACAGTTTGGTTTCCAAAGTGGTAGAATTACAGAGTCAGACATGATAGAATTAACAAAAGTTACTTGGTGCTCTTGAAAACTATATCTGTTACAGGCATATTTTTAGATCTTTCTAAGGCTTTTGATATTGTTGACCATGAGATTCTATTCAATTAAGATATAAGCATTGGGAATAAGAGATGTAGTTAATGACTGGTTCTGCTTGTACCTAGGAGATAGGGTACAAAGACTGGAGGTAATACATACCTCAAATAAGTCTAAAATCTTTTTTCTGTGATAGTCACTGAGAGATAATGATAACTCTTTGCAGAAAAAGCAAATATAAAACCCTAAAGGAGTCTACAATTGGCCAATATGCAAGTAAATGAGATTGAACATAGAGAAAACAAATGCCATGAATTTAAGTTTGAAGAAGAGGGAAAGTGACAAATTACATGTGGATGGCTGCTTTATAGACTAAGTAACAAACACAACATTTGTAGGAAATTGATATTGATTCTCAGTTGCAATGGTGTGAACACACAAAAGACACTTGAAAACAGCATGTCATCAACATTTTATGCCATTTGAGTCCTGTGATCAGTATGTGCAGCCAGTGTCTTTTAGTTATGTTCTGTTCATATGGAATTTCATTTCTTAGCTATGGAATTCTTTTCTGAGGAACAGATGTACAAAATATGAACACAGTTGTCAAACTTCATAAAAGGACCATAATAATAAACCAAAGCTTATTATAAAGTTCTGTTCAAAACACTAGGGATGTTAACAACACCATGTGAGTACATTTACCAATCAGTTGTGCACATTGAAAATAACATTGGTAATTATTGCATAAACAGTTCTGTCCATGACCATGAAACAGGATGTAGACTGAACTTACATTTTTCAAGAAAGAATAAACATAAAACTCAAAACAACATTTTCTACTGAGGCATGAAACTGTACATTAAATTGTCCAAGCAGATTAAAGAGAGTACTAAAACAAACTTTTTTTAAAAAATGCAGGTTTACTTTCATTACACACAGTAGGGGTTTTGATGAATAATAATAATGATAAAAATCATATCATTTCATATAACACCTTCACACTGTGTTTCTTCCCGCCACCCACTTTTTTTAAATTTATTTCACTCCCAAAGCTGTGCAGTGTGCAATATTAAAATGTTATCCTCTTTCTGAGCGAAACATCTTACTTATTAAGAGGGATGCTGACTCAGTTTTTCAGGATACCAAATGGGAAGTCAGGATAAACTGAATGAGGTAATGATATTTTAAACAGACTGGTCTTATATTTGTGAGGGTGGAGGCTCCGTTCTTCATCTGGCTGCCCTCATTTAGGTTCTCCACAACTTACAAAAATTACATTAGGCAAATGTTGAGATGGTTTCTACTATAAGGCGACAAGTCCCATCTTTGTCATACTAGAGCTGTAAATATGTAAATGCCTGTGTACATGAATTACATTATTTTTGTTGTTATTAAATTTTAATACCATGACATATTCAATATCCTTGTAAAAGTGGACTACGGATAACAACAACAACAACAACAACAACTACTACTACTACTACTACAGTAGTACTACTACTATTACCTTGACATCTGCCAATGTTCTCTTTGAGTCCTGGTCATATATTATGTTGTTTACCACAGATTTTCTGGGCAAATCATGGCTGTGCTTGATTGCTTTAAAACTTTGTTTCTTCTTAAACCAGGTTTTCCTGAGTGCTAATCCATTACTTTTACAAAAGGCAATGATTATCATCCTTAATAATTTCTCCTTCCCCACCCTGCCACTCACAGTACGTCCTCATACCCTTTCCTTTTGAGATGATGATGTTCTGAAAGGCATAAATTTCTCCAGAGCATGATAGTATCGATTGGCTTTTATCTCATTCTATTCAGAATATAATTTGTGGTGAGGGTGTGTGGGTTTCCAGTACTAAGTATGTTCTCAAAGATGATGATCTTTTTTTTCCACAATAGAATATATAGACTGTTATTTATCATCCAGGTGATATGTATGTTTTTGGTTTTAGATTCATTAATAGAAGTAATCTTAGTTATCTTTCAGGTTAATCCCATTGGCTCTTCTTCTGCTGGCATAGCAACATCATCATCAGACATACACATTGATGTTGACTTTACATCCATGGATTTATGCATTTGAAGCTCAAAAATAGTTGCTTTGAATGTTAAACTTAAAAGCACTGTGGACAAGACACCCTCTCTGCTGATCCTCCCTTAGTCCAGTGCACTATTACCATTTTCCTGGAACCAGCGGGTTTTCATTGAGTGTGACATATTGAGCAGATACTCGGTCACAGCATGTCGATTAACATTTTCTAGACTATTAAAGGTCCACATGAAGTCCATACAGAATGTGGGGGCTCCCATTACATTAATATGCTATTATGTACGCCTACCTCAGTACAAATATCTGGTCTATTAGACATGGTTCCATGTCTATACTGTCTCAATACCTCTTCTGAGTACAGACTTAGCCTATTACACAAAACGTCAGACCTAATTTTTTGTATGACATTCAGCAGGGTAATCCGTGGAGTGCCACGTTGTATTGTAGTCCTTCTCATATATAAGCGGAATAACTCTTTCCAAAAATTTTCCTAGCCTCTTAGTAAACCAATAACTTTTTCATTCTTCAGGAATGTGTTGCAGTCCCATCACTTCCATGTGATTTGTGGTTTTTGAGATACTGGATAAACCTTTATACTTCCTAAAATGTAGTCTCCTCACTCTGTGGTTCTGCTGCATGATAAGGCAGTGTTTCATCCTCCTTGGGGTCACTTTGAGGATTTCCTGGAAGTATCCTTGCCAATGGTTCATTGTCTATTTACCAGCAGACAGATTCCTTACCTATCGTTACACATTGTAACCTTTGGTCTTCTTTCTTGGGTTCCTTATTTACATTTTATAAAACTTCCTAATTTCATCCCTGGGACAGTGCTCTGTTATCTCCTCTCTCCTTTTTTCACCCATCTCCTTTTTTTCCTTCTGCATCTTCTTGCTGCTTTAGCTTTTTTTCCTTTGTAGAGAAGGTCTGGCTAGCTGTTGTTTAACACTCGGAGACATCTTTACCTAGACTGCTTCTTCTCCTCTACTGCTTGCCTGCACTACTCAACATACTATTTGTCCTTTCATGGATTTCTAATTTCATCTACTGTTTCATGGATGGTAGTAAAATAACTCTCTTGATAACGTATAATATTATCAATATTGATATAATTCATGATCAAATGTTTGTGAATTCCTAAGGGACTAAACTACTGAGGTCATCAGTCCCCAGACACACACACTACTTAAACTAACTTATGCTAAGAACAACACACACGCCCATGCCCAAGGGAGGACTCGAACTTCCGGTGGGGTAATTCTTGTCTATGCAGTTTTTTTGTCCTTGGTCTCCTTCCTGCCATAGGGTTATGTACATCCACAAACTCTGCTACCCTCTGACAATTATTGCTTCTCTCTTAATAACGAAAGATTTCTTTGCCAGATGACATTTGAAAAGCCTTTTCTTTCTCAATTACTACATCATAATCCCTCAGAATTATCATGAATTTGTACTTGGGTTTTCTTTTCGAGATTGTTTGCAAATGATAATGATCATCTGACTCTTTCATAGGGGCACGTAAATTTACGAAGGCAACGTTATTAAATTCTCCTATGACACTGAGTGTGCAAAGTCTAAGAAGAAAGATTGTATTTGATGTCGTGTCAACATTGAAGTCATTAGAGACGAAGCACAAGCTCTGATTGCATCAAAGATGGGGAAGGAAATTGTCTGTGTCCTTTCAAAGGAACCACCTTGGCATTTGGCTGGAGCGATTTAGGGAAATCACGGAAAACTTAAATGTGGATGGCTGAACATGGGTTCAAACCCCCCCCCCCCCCCGCCCCCTCCGCCCCCCCCCCCCCCCCCCCAATGCAAGTCCCGTGTACTAACCACTGCACCACCTCACTTGATGTGTGCAGAGTCTCTCATTACCTAGTGTAAGTTCAGGACAGACCTGTGGTTACTCTGACACTTAATACAACTCCATATTCTGTCTGTACATCATTTTTCTCAGAGTAGAATAGCAGAACTTTTTTGTTTATGTGTATCTCTTATCCTTCTGTCTATTCTCTTGTGCTGTAACAGTTGTCATTCCATATTTCTAACTCCCCCCCACCCCTCCACAGGAGCTCACCATGATTTGGTGAGTTTGTGCGTGGCTACCACGGACCCTCAGCCTTTGCAGCACCTCTTCCCTTTCCGTGCTAGATGTCCCATCCTCCTGCTGTTCTTTTTCCCCTCCCTTGGGGAAAGTGTTTTGGGAATGCATTGTGGAGTTTCGGTAGCCTGGAATTAGAACAGTCCCTCATGGTTTTTTTCCTTCTTCCTTCTTTCTTCATTCTCCATCTCCTCCCCTTCCTCAGGTTCAGCGTTTGAGGTCTCTCTTTGTTTCTTCTTCCTCCCTGTGTGCTCCTGAAGGCTGTCCCATGCATATGCTGCAAAACAAATGACTGGGTAATGCGTAATTCCCAGCCCTGGATTGGCATGTAGGGTTTACACATACCCCCTGGTACAAGCCAGTCCAAGGGAGGGGTGATTACGTGAGCTGCTACCTTTGCAGTTGCCAGTTAGTCCCTCTGTCTAGTGTTCGGGTGGTGTGACCTAAGGCGGGTGAACCCCCATCTGAGGGGGGGCCCCCAGCCAGAAGGAGCATGCCATCAGACACACTGGCAATTGGGGAGTTTCCACAATGAGCCATCCATCATCTCAATCTAAGTCTACTAAAAGTAAACAGAATGAGGCTAAAGATTCAATGACTCGCCCAGCTGCACCTCGGTTCCTCGCGGTCTCACATACCGAAGGAGGTCAGTTTTTTGCTACAGTTAATCCATTTATTATTCAGAAAGGTGTTGATGCAGTTGCAAGCCCTGTGAAATCTTGCTCTCGCTTATGCAATGGGGCTTTACTTGTGGAGATCACGTGTGATTTTCAAGCCCAACAGCTGCTTACTGCTTAGCTCCTCCATTGCTATCCTGTTTTTGTCGAGGGCCATTACACCCTGAATTCTTTGCATGGTGTTGTTTACACTCAGTTGCTTGATGTTCTGACTGTGGGGGGAGGGGGAGATCTAGCATTATTTATCCGATCAGGGCATCAGTGCGGTCCATTGGGTAATGAAAAAGGTTGATGTATACTTAGTGCCAACACACACTTTTTTCCTCACATTTGATCGAGTAGTGCTTCCTAATCAAAGATTAAGGCAGGCTATGACAGTGTGACCAGATTTTCTATATGAAAAAATGGGACATTTGCGAAAAATTGGGATAAAAAATGAGACAAAACATGACCCTAGACAAAAAGAAAATATTCTGCTTATATGCCTGCATCACTTTAATAAAATAAAAACTAAAGTTTATAAACATAAAAAGGCACATATTTTAACAAGACACTTCAAAACATGCATGTAATGGCACTGAATCATATGATAATTCATTGTTCTTCCAAGAACTGATTATAATTCAAAATATTGAGAAATTGATACAGTGATTTGTGACAGATATGTAGACTGTTTAGCTACTGTATGAGGAACACTGCTCCTAACATTGTACTTACAATCAGAAGAGATAATATCTTTCAAAAACTTTGAAGTGGTTAACAGAAGGTGTAGAACACCTTGCAGGTAAGGTCTTGATAATTAGTCGTAACTGTTACAATTGCTTCAGTAGTTTCAGTGGTAAAATGGTTTTTCTCATGAATCTAAAGAGAATTCATGATTGAAAATACCCGTTTCTATTTTTACATGAAGTACCTGTAGTTTTAAGTGTGTGGAATACATCACACTATCTCTTATCTATTTCCAAATTAGCTTTTTCCCATTCCTCAAGTTTCTTGGATATAGTGTTGTTTGCACATCCTGTCTCATCAAACAATACATCTTCATCTATCTGAAATGTTGCACTGAATCTACTGTTTACTATACTTTGAGGCAGATTAAAAGTACAGCTCAAGAAAGAGAATTTTTCCATGTTATCTGATGAAATGATTTCAGATGTTGAAATGATGTCCACTTTTCTCAATAAGTCACAAAAGTGTCATAAAATAAATTGGTAATCGTCTCAGATTTTGATTGAGTGAAAATACCTTCCTTTTCCAAGTTAATTAAAATTGAAGAAATAGCTGAAATTGGAAATTTACTAACTTTCCTGTTAGTTATTTTTTCTGTAAGCAACTCTAACTCTTCAGATGATTCTGTAGCTGAAATCTTGGTTCTTTTCAACTTTTGGATTGATTGTGGAAACATTTTCAATTGGCTTTGTGTGAAATGAAGCCAAAGACGTTACTGTGGGTTCTCAAAAAACTGTCTCAGCACTGAGATAGAAAATAAGATGTCAAAGGTTAAATCAAACAGTGGAAACTCCCAGCAGGAATATCAACAATGAAGGAAAAGACAGGTGCTACTTCCTGTAAAGAAGACATGTTAAGTTGCAGACAGGCACAATTAAAAGACACTTACATAATGCTCGGCCTAAGATGCTGGAGTTGGCGGTCAGGTGTGCATGAGGTATGCTTGCTTGTGTGTATGAATGGTGTGTGTTTCTCTTTTGCCGATTTGAAGGCTGTAACTGAAAGCTTTATGTAAGTGTCTTTTAATTGTCCCTGTCTTCAGCTTACTGTGGTAAATAGCAATCTGTCTTTTCCTCCATTGTAGATTTCAAAGGTTCATACATATCAGTAACTCTTGTAACTCCTGGCAACAATGACAATGATCTAGTTTTAATAAGACTTAGAACTTGCTTCTATTCAGTATTTTTTATGTCAATGGGAAGAATGTCTGCATTTGTTTGAACTCAATTGTATACCACATGGCCTACACAACTGATGCCTTGAATGTTCATCTTGAGAACACTGTTCATTTTGGAATAAACATTGTTTATCCCAGTCCTCTTTTACTCACCACACTTGTCTATCTTGTCAACTATATTTTGCTTTTTTCCAGAATATAGCTAGCTGATTTAATTCTGCCATTTCTCCACCAATGTTCTGAAGACAGATTACTTTGCACTAATCACTTTTGGTAGGAATGAAATACGTAACTATAATCAACACTAGCATTATGCTTTTGTGATTTGATGCATCAGCTATCACAGAGACATACTTAGTATTGTCAAGTTCTGACTGAACTTCGTGCATTGCGTACAGTGATAAAATGTTCAGTAAAATCGACTTGCGTTTTTCCTATAACATGTGAATTTTTTCTCAAATAGATCTCTGATGAGAATATATGTGTAATCTGTTGAATAGAAAGAATAATTGTGTTTTGCGATATGGAATGCAAACAGTCCTGCTCCTGCATTGATATGTTTATCTTCCTCTGTTTGCCGGCCGAAGTGGCCGTGCGGTTAAAGGCGCTGCAGTCTGGAACCGCAAGACCGCTACGGTCGCAGGTTCGAATCCTGCCTCGGGCATGGATGTTTGTGATGTCCTTAGGTTAGTTAGGTTTAACTAGTTCTAAGTTCTAGGGGACTAATGACCTCAGTAGTTGAGTCCCATAGTGCTCAGAGCCATTTGAACCATTTGAACTTCCTCTGTTTATAGTTTATTCGTACTTTACAAAGGAAGTTGTGCTGCTAGAAGTTCTTGCAGAAACTGCCAACTGGTGCTTCTTTTTCTTTTTGTGCTGCGTTACATTGGCATGTTCTCCTTATTAACGAGCACGAGGTAGTGTCACACAAAGCAAACAACAGACAATGGAATTGCCTGTTTCTCATTGTTGTCTGTAACAGTCCGAAGACATTGTGTTGTTTGCCGCTACTGCACTAATAGTGAATAGCTAATTTGTAACTACAAATACAATTGAACATTGATAGTCCTATAATGTTCTTTAACAAAAACTTGTTACATTCGTCCGTCTTTTCTGCAGTAGCAAATAATTGATATGAATTGCGAAGCTCGTGCATAAGTCTCTGGCACTGAGCATGATGGTGGAAACTCTTCTGTTCACACCTTTCCTCATCCCATGACCAAAATACTTCTTCTTTACTCCATCTTTGCATTCAAGACGAAGCAAGACTCAAGAAAATGTTGAAAAACTATTTCTATGACACTAAATTGATGTGAAAAAAAAAGAACGAAAAGAAGAAAGAAAGTTATTGCTGATTATGAAAAAAACGGGATGTCTGGTGTCCCCTGTAATATTTTGTGGTACAACAGGCAACAGAAAGAAAGGAAAGGACACTCCCATTAAAAATGGGATGTCTGGTCACCCTAGGCTATGAAGTCATCACTGTCCGACCATATGTTCCAATCCTGATGTGTCACTACCAGTGTCAAAATATAACCACTCTCATGTGTGCTGTCAGAACACAGCCACTGTGTTACTTCTGGAAGAGATGCTTGTGATGGTGATTGCCCATCTCCTTCTCCCCACTGCATCAATTGAAATGGCGATCGTGCCACGTCATCCCATGAGTGTCCCATGTATCTCGATGAGCGGGACGTCCAGGACATCTAGGTGAAGGAAAAATAACCCTACCCTGTCACTCACAAGTTGTTGGCTAGTTGAAAGCCCTGAATTTTACCATCTGGCAGTGACAGTACTGTTCTTCTGCTTCACGGAGGACCTGGCCACACAGACCTATGACTTTCAATTCAGTTATAGCTGTGAAATTGCCAAGTATCACAATAGCATCCCTGTCTCATTCTCCTACAGCTGCGCCACAAGCCACCAAATCTTTACCCCCAACAGTGAAATCACCTGCTACAGAACCAGCAGGCCGCAAAGAACAAAAGAAACTCTCCCATCAAGACTTTGTAAATCCCTCCAACCAACAAATGTTGTCAACCTTTGGCGGTTCGCAATTTCCTGACACATTACCTTTTTTTAACCACTTATGTTCCAGTGTATGTTTGCTGTTTTGAGTTATTGACTGTTTAAGTGAAAGATGTGTGGGTTGTCAATCGTGTTTTACTTTTTATCCATTGAAATAATATGGTGAAGGACATTTAATCTTTAATCTTTGGTTAGGGACCTCCACTGCCTCTAAGGCATATTTTTTTTTTTACCTTTCGCTATGGGGAAGTCCTTGTTTTCAGCTCTCTTTCCTTAGTCAACTGGGTTTAATGTATAGACACTTTTAACTTCGTTCCCTTGTTGGTGTTATAAGGTTATGACTTGGGCACTTATGACCTCAGTTGTTTTTGTGTGGGGGGAGGAGGGTCACCCAACACCAGATTTTTAGTCATTTTTTCATATTATTTTGCCTCAGCCGTGTTCAGGTTTGTACAGGCTATCTAATATTCCTTGTGGTATCATTTGCAACAATAGATGTTTCTGAGGTGGATGGATGGGCCTTGCCCTCAGCCTCACCCTTTCTCCCTGAAAGACTGATACTATTAGGGGATTAATTTCCATAAGGAAGTTGGCTTCACTATGCGTGTTAAGTTGTCCTACCATGTCGCATGTGGTGACTATGCCAGTAACTAGAATACCAGAAAACCCCAGCTACCTGAGCAGGCGTACACTATTCTGCCCAACACTGAAAAAGCATTTGATATGGTGGCATCCCTGGGAGAGGAGGTTCTGAATTTACATAAGGTTTTTCAAAACTGACATTGTGAAAATAGATTTGCTTGTAAAATAAGATATTCATCTTGGAATAAATCTTCAAAGTATTTTGCACATGCCTGATGAAATAAAAAGCTGAAGGAATAGAACTCTGTTTCCACTCATTTATCCATTATTTCCATCGTGATTTCAGGCTTTGTTGATATTTTTGTGGAATTTATCTGAAATATATTTGTTTTTAAATTGCAGGTGGAGTATGTTGGAGGGCAGAGTGGTCTCTATGAACCTGGTGCACCATTCTCTCCTCAGCCATCTACTTCCTTACCAGAAATTGACAGCCACATAAATCCGCTTGACCCTAACATGAGCTCAGCAGCACAGTATTCACCACCATATACTGGACAGGTACCGGATAATCATTTATTAGGTTATTTACCAGTATTGAATACCGGATGAGTAATTTTTTGCTTCACTATGTCAAATATAAATACTTCACAGCAGGTACTAAACTATTAAATTTTTCATTTAATAGTGTCTTTGACAGGTAAATGTGACTGATGTGAAAAGTATTTGGAAAAAAGTGCTGCTTAACCATGTGTTGCTGACTTATTACATTATTGTCACTTGTGAGACATTTTGTAGAAGAGGCAAGCCACTTTATGCAAGGAGTTGCATAAATAGCACAACTTAAACATTTTGAAAATCAGTTAAAATTAGTGTGGGACAATGTTATAGTTTTGTAGGTGCCCAACCAAAGAGGTCTTTTGTATCAAAATTATATAATCAACAGAGCAACTATACTCACAGAAACAGTGAAGATATGTTGTAGTTGCTCCAACTTACATTGATACTGCAACATGTAACAGAAATTTGTGCCATTTAATCTGGATAAACTTAAAGAATACACACTCATGAGCCATAACATTATTACCACCTGTTTAATAGTGTATAGGTCTACCATGGGAATTTTAGTACCCCCAACAGAAGATGTTACAATGGAAGTGGATGAGCTGGCGTACTGGTAGCAAGAGAGTGCAGAAACCTGCCGTGGAGGGCACAGGCAATACACAGGATGGAGAAGCTCACTGGTAGAGGTGTTTACCTGTGGGCAGTGGGAGGCTGGATGGGCCAATGCTACTCGGAGTTACACCACCGCAGACGTCACATAGCTGATCATGCAGTGGGCTGTGTCAAGTGCTTAGCCGTCAGTTGTCCACGCCAGCTGTGTGCCAAGTTTTTCCCATACTCGTCTCTGTGTGGGTTTGAACTCTCTGCTTCCCGTATACTGACTTGCACAGCGAATTCTTTTCTCTCTCATGGGGTTTCTGTTCCCCAGCTATTATCGAGCTACCATTGGCCTGTGAAGTATATTCGTCGAATGTGTATTGAAGCAATGTTGTGAAGCTTGTGTAGATACTAAAGGAACAAAAGACAGCAGCGATTCTGCAAGACATGTATTTGTGAAGTGTACGGCACCAGATGTTTACCCGCAGGTCACATATTTTCCATAATTGTGGGCATGAAACTGGTGCTTGATAGTGTCAGAGACGTGTTCCATCAGTCAAATTTTGTGGCCAAAACGTCAAGAGTTCACTGCTATCCTCCTCAACAACTGTAATGTGTTTCTGGGACAGTTATTCTGCTGGAAGATGTCACTGGTGTCAGGGAAGACATCAAGCATGAAGAAGAGATACAGGCAATCCACAAGTATGTTATATACTACACAGCTGTTATGGTGCCCTCATTACTACTACAGGTCCCATGGAAGCCAAAGTGAATCTCCCCCACAGCATAATACTGCACTCATTGCACTGCATCCATGATGTAATGCATGTTTCAAACAGCTGTTTGTCTGGATATGACCATTGACGTGATGTAACAAGACACAATACATTTGACCAAATGACACCTTTCCACTGATCCATGATCCAGTGTCTACATCCCATGCCCAGTGCAATTGTTACAGATCAGTCATGGGTCAATACGGGAACACATAGGGGGTCGACTGATGTGGAGCCCCATTTTCGACAATATTTTCAGTGGTGTGCACTAGCACTGTACTCCGCTGTCATATCTACCACAGACCGTTGCCTGTTGTGCTTTATAGAGTGGACAAGCCTCTGACCACCACATTCTGTGATTTGTCGTCTTATGGTGTCATCATCTTCAACCCCTTTTCGTAAGTGCTCTTAATAATAGCATGCGAGCAGCCAATCAGTTTCTCCGTTTCTTAGTTGCCTGTTCCAGGTGTTGGGCCACAACAAATTGCCCTTTGTGAAAGCTGCTTACATGAGTGGGTTTCCCCATTTGCGGCCCATATTGTTGCTAGAATGGTTCTGCATTTGCCTCTTCCCCACTTGTATACTTCACTTGCTGAGTCACATGTCTGCTATGTCACCAGGTAGCAGACAATCTTGTGGTGATAATGTTGTGACCCATCAGTGTATGAGATTGCAAAAGATCAGGGCACAGCTCACAGTTATTAACTATCAATTTGGAGGTAAGTTTTTTCAGCTAACTTGTTTTTTCTTTTTTTTACCTGGTAGCATTGTTCCACCTAGGCACTTAATTTTACCTGATCCAATATTTTGTGGTAATATGACACTACAACTTTTTCTCCGGAATTACTTGAGAATGATTCTGTCCAATCAGCCTGCAATTGTTGAAAAGTCATGAGAAGTAGTATGAGAATAAATCATGACTGACTGTTTACAACTGCCTATAAACCAAAGGCCGTCTGGGAATGACTTTCAATAAATCATTAACAGTACATGTCATTTGAGCAACATTAATGTAAATATAATTAAGAAGAATGTCTGATGTGTGCTTTTTACAAATGAAATATTTTTGTTTTTCTTTTACATATGATGCTTATCTTGAAAATAATTAATTTGAATTGCTATAATCTCTATGAATTAGCATAAGCAGAGAGAGTTTACAGCCACCACACATCACTCTGTTGGGGATTAAATTCTAAAATACATAATGCAAAAAACTGATCATTTGGTTCATTTTAACATTATTTTCCCAGCAGCAGTCTTTCAGAATGAATATTACATTTAGGAACACACTGTTCAGAATATAGTCATTAATGAACTGTCAACCATAGTTATTATGTTCATGCACCAGCATTCTTCTTCCCGAATGAAATGCACTTGACTTATCTCTGGGGGACAAATGTCAGAAGTATTTTAAACTAGTCATGAAATTAAAACTTGCCAGCACAGCAACTAGTGATTAAGGCAGTCACGCAGGGTAGATTCCATTGTACAATCCAAATGTTCACACTGTGCCTGTGTTAGTACCTATGAGGTATCAATCTTAGATGGGTTGGTTTATGAGGAAAGAATGTGAATGCAGTTAGTGTAACGAGTCAGTCAGCTGTCGTCTATACCTGATGATCACAGGTGACAAAAAGATTGCTTTCTGACTGTTAAATGGCACGCGATCAGTATATAAACATGTTGTGTTGATCCTGCGCTCTGAGACTTCCTGAGGGTAGCATTACTGAAGTGTAGCACTGATACTGTCTCTTGTCGAAGTCTTCAGATTATATCAGGCTAGTGTATGATTAGTAGGGTTGTTGGAGGCAATGCTGGCACCTGTGAGTTCCTGACACACACACACAAACACACACACACCTATTTCTACACTCAAACATCATTACATGGAGTTTGGTATGTAGACAGTAACAAAGGGCTTCTGCACCCAATTGATTCTACTCCTTACTATGTAGGGCAACTGCTTGCCAAACCCTTGGACCTGAAAATAGTATGCCAGAGTTTGGTGAAGAGTTCAAAAGGATCTAAGGGGATATAATGAGGTTATCAGAAGCAACAATTGACAGTTAAAATTCTTTCAAGTTTTACTGTGGAGGAAGAGCAAGGAGGAAATTAGGTATTGACATTTTTGTAAACAAGAAAATTAAAAATCAACATTAAAAATGTCAAAGATGAAAACACACCACTTTTAGGAGTTGCTTTTGCAGACAAGAAAGACATTCCCACTTCCGTAACAAAGGTGAAGCCTGTAAACAACAGACTAATGAGAATCATCGTGATGTGTGCAAGTAAACACACACACACACACTCACTCACTCACTCACTAATCAGTACATGCATGCCGATCAATGTTGTAAATAAAACTAATCATGAAAGGGTATGCAGAACAAGGGAAATACTAGAAGTAGTACTATGTAATATTGCACAAAACAATGTCAAAATCTTACTAGGTGTCTTCAGTGCACAGATAGGCAAAGAAAGGAGGAGGAAACAGTTAGGAAATTCCCAGCACACTAATGAACCAATCAAACTGCTCTCACCGAGCGGGTGGCACAGTGGCTAGCACACTGGACTCGCATTCAGGAGGACAACGGTTCAATCCCGTGTCTGTCCATCCTGATTTAGGTTTCCTGTGATTTCCCTAAATCCCTCCAGGCAAATGCTGGGATGGTTCCTTTGAAAGGGCACGGCCGACTTCCTTCCCCGTCCTTCCCTAATCCATTAAGACTGATGACCTCATTGTCTGGTCTCCTCCCCCCAACAACCCAACCTAACATGCAGGCAGGCCAAAATGCTCAAAAATTAGTTGAACTCTGATGTATATTCAGCTGTAAAATCATGTCAGTACACTTCAAAAAGAAACCATCAAAACTCCCTCATCATTGAATTCCAAACTGATCATGTAGCAATCTCTTATTCAAACCACAGAGATATTATGAATATTCAAGTCAGAAAGAGTGAAAACATAGGCTCAGACCATTACCGGACAAGAATAAAACCAAATTTAAAACCTCAGAGGTTCACGAAAGAAAGACACAAATCTCAAAGTTTGACAGTAGTAGTATACTACCGACTCTCATGGAAAAATTAAAGAAGCAGCAGTCATACAGTTGGTCACATCAAAAAAATAAATTGATTGAAACCGCTCAAACACTAATTCTCCACAGAAAAAGAAAAAGCATACTTGGTGGGACAAAGAATGTGCACATGCAATCTAGTCTTAGCAGGATGCTTACAACAATTGGAACAGTAGTAGTGAAGACCAAAAGGAAATACAAAAAGGACCAACTAGTTGAAACTGAGAAAGACTTTGAAATACTTCAAAGAACCACTTAACTATCAAGAACCAATACAAAGGTTGCCACCATAAGAACCTGAGGACACAGTTGCCACTGAGGAGTTGTTTGAGGTGGAGGAATAGATGGTAATCACTCGGCGCAAGATCAGGATTGTAGGGTGGGTGGTCTAAAACTTCATAACTGCCGAATGAAGACGAAATTCCCACACAGATAAAAAAAAAAAATCAGAAACAATAAAACATCAGAGGAACAAGAAATCATAGAAGAAATCCTCAAATCAGCATGCTCAAACACCATAGAAGAAATGATCAAAATCATGCAAGACTTGGCTAATAGAACAGAAAATCGGAAAAAATACGAGGTGTGTTTTATAAGTAAGGTCCGTTTGAACATAAGAACACAACGAAAGGTTATTTCAAAAAAGTGAATTTATTTTCAGAAAGTACATATTTCACTCTATTTTTTGACATAAGTGCCAAGTTTGTTGAAACACGTATCGTACCTCCGACCAATAAAATACCCTCTTCATAAAAACCTGCCGCCTGCTCCAATAACCAAAGAGTTAACTGCCGTTTTCACGTCATCGTCGTCATTGTAACAGTTGCCACTGAGGTGTTGTTTGTGGTGGAGGAATAGATGGTAATCGCTCGGCGCAAGATCAGGATTGTAGGGTGGGTGGTCTAAAACTTCCCAGCCAAAACTGTCTAATAAATCGCGGGTCTGACCTGCAGTGTGAGGTCTTGCATTGTCATGGAGAAGGACAATTCCCTTTGTCAACATGTCACATCTTTTGTTTTGAATCACCCTTCTCAGGGTTTGGCAGTATGCTTCTGCATTGATAGTGGTTCCTCGTTGCATGAAGTTGACCATCAAAACACCATGCCTATCCCAAAACACCGACGCCATGATTTTGCCGCTGGGACAGAGTCTGTTTGCCCTTTGATTGTGGCACCATACACAATCATTAACCTGGCTCCAGGGAGGTAGGGTGCCCTTCCCTATTCCTCCACTGGGGTAATTCCTGTCTGGCGCATCCACGTCGCGGGGGTGGGCTTCCTACACTTCAGTAGGCTGGAGTGCTAGGATGGCTTAGTTCAGGCAGGGACCCAATCCCGTGGGGTATAACACAGAACCCATGCCCAGGGTTACGGGTGAAGACCTTAATGGCAGCGACGGCGGAGAAGGAAGACTTCGGAACGGCGTAGCTGGCAGATGAGGCAACCCTCCTTTCTGGGGATTAAATGAGAAGGGAACCACTGCCTTGTGGTGGAAGAGAAACTCCAAAGGCTAAGGGAGACAACCCCAACAGAAAATCCTTCCTTGCGTTAGGCCTAGCAAGCCAGTAGGAAAGTCTTCATATATTTCTTTCAAAACACAGACGAGCCTCGGAACGAACCACTCAGGATTTGACCCCACTGCTTCTACAAGTACTGGTGCAAATGATGGGTGACCTGATGATATTCATCAGTACAAGAAGATGAAACCAACTGGACTAAAAAATAACCTAAACATTGGCACCCTTAATATATTAACCCTCAATGGAAAAATGGAAGAAATGACAGATGTACTGACAGAGAGGAAGTTAGATATATTGGGATTAAGCGAAACAAAGTGGAAGGGAAAAGGTGAGAAGAATTTGAGAGGAGGAGGAAAACTGTACTGGAGTGGGAATAACAGGTCTGGAAGAAATGGTGTGGCAGTGATGGTGAATAAGAATGTACAAAGCTGTATTGAAAATGTGAGATATATATCAGACAGGATCATAATCTTAAACCTGAGATTCCATAAAGAAACACTAAAAGTAATCCAGATTTATGCACCTCAAGTGGGATGTAGCGAAGAAGAGAAGATGGACTTTGAAAATGTGTTAGAAAACCATATTGAGAGTGCTAATATAGTGATGGGAGATTTTAATGCACAGGTAGGCAAAGACAGAAAGGGATTTGAGCAAGTATTGGGATGTTTTGGATATGGAGGCAGAAATGAAGAAGGGGAAAGACTCCTGGATTTGTGCCAGAGGAATGGAATGAAAATAGCAAACAGCTGGTTTATGAAGAGAGAAAGTCATGTTATCACCAGATACAGTTGGGATGGAAGAACGAAGAGTGTAATTGTTTATATTCTAGTAGATAGGGAATGAGGAGAGAAAGTAACAAATGTGAAGGTAATTCCAAGTGTGAGTGCAGATGGAGACCATAGATTACTGGTGGGACAATGGAAAATGAATCAGTGTGTGAAAAATAGAAAACAGAAGAAAGTGATGAGGATACGGGATTGGAAATTGAAGGAGAATGAATGTGCTGAGAAGTACAGAGAATTAATAACACACAAATTTCCAAAAGAAGTTTTCTGCGATGTAGAAAAAGAATGGAATTTATTCAAAGACACTTTAGTCGAAGAAGCACAAAAAGTATGTGGCAGAACATCTGGAAAGGAAAAAATAAGACAGACAAGTTGGTGGGATGATACCACAATCCAAGCAGTTACAAGGAAAACTGGAGCATGGAGAAAATGGTGGAAAACTAAAAATGACGAAGACCATAAAAGATATATAGAGGAAAAGAAGAAGTGCAAAGAAATAGTGGAAACAGCAAAGAAAAAGGCATTGGAAGAGTTTACAAAAAAACTTGAAGAAGATGTGAAGAGCAATAAGAAAATGTTCTATAAAATGATGAAAAATAAAAGGAAGGCTTCTGAAGTACCAGCAAAGATGGAAACAGAGGACGGTACCATTATTGAAGATCCAGGGAATATAAAAGATCTCTGGAAAGAACATTTTAAGAAGCTGTTAAATGCTGAGGAGCAGGTACATGAGGAAACAACAAATAATGGAGAAATTGAGAGAAGTTGGGAAGCAGAATTAGGACAAATTACACAGGAAGAAATTGAAAAAGCTGTGAAGAGGATGAATGGGGGGAAAGCCCCAGGACCTGATGAAGTATCAGTGGACATGATAAGAGCAGCAGGTCCAGTGGGAATGCAGTGGCTGTATAGAGTACTATCAAGCGTGTGGAGAAATAGTAAAATACCTGGCGACTGGAGAACAGGAGACATTTTTCCCATCTTCAAGAAAGGCAATAAAAGACTTTGTAAAAACTACAGAGGAATAACCCTCATGAGTCATACAGCCAAGATTTTTGAAAGAATTTTACTAAATCGAATAAGTGAAAAGATAGAAAAGGAGCTGAGTGAAGAACAGCATGGGTTTAGGAAAGGAAGGAGCACAATCGGCCTGATATTTTCTATCCGTCAACTGATGGAAAAAAGTTGGGAGTATAACAAAAGGGTGATAATGGTTTTTATAGACATAGAAAAGGCATATGACTCAGTTGACAGGGAAAGACTCTGGGAAGAACTGAAGAAGATAGATATAGAAGATGGATACATTAATGTTATAAAGACAATGTACAGAGGCCACAATTGTAGAATTAGAACACCATTGGGGAACTCTGAATACTTCAAAATAAGACAAGGACTTAAGCAAGGAAGTATTCTATCTCCTGCGCTTTTTAATGTTGTGATGGAGGGAATGAATAGGGCAGTTAAAGATATAGTAAAAGAAAAAGACAAAAAGATGATTTTTGCAGATGATATGGTAATATGGGGTGATAAAGAGGTAGATGTACAGTTACAGCTTGATGCGTGGAAGGAAATAATGAAAAGGTATGGATTAAAAATAAATAAAGATAAGAGTGAAGTAATGGTATTTGGAAGAGAGAAAGGAATCAATGGAAATATTACCTTGAATGGAGAACCCCTCAAAGTGGTAGAAAGTTTCACTTATTTAGGGAGTGAAATATCTAGGGATGGAAGAATAACTAACGAAATTAATAGGAGGTTACAGAAGGGAGGCAATTTCTACCAAACAATAAAACATCTGATTTGGAATAATGAAGTTTCAGAAAGAGCAAAACTCCTGATGTATAAGAATTTATTACTTCCCTATTGTCACCTATGGTGGAGAAACATGGACAATGAAAGAAAGGGGCTGGAGCAGACTGCAAGAAGGGGAAATGAAATTTCTCAGAGCAGTTAAGGGAAAAAACAAGAATGGACAGAGTAAGGAATGTAGAGATTAGAAAGGACCTCAAACAAGAAAGTATGAGAGGAGAAATTGAAAGAAAGAGATTAAGATGGTATGGGCATGTTAAGAGGATGCATGGGCAGAGACTCCCCAAAATTATGGAAGAACTAAAGATGGCTGGGAAAAGACCTAGAGGGCGCCCAAGAACACGGTGGAAAATGGGAATGAGAATATCTGTTGAAAGGAGAGGTGTGACCTGGCAGCAAGTGGAGGAAGAAAAGTGGTGGGAGGACCGATTCAAATGGAGAGGACTCATCAGCACTCAGACCCGGCAGTAGCTGGCGCGGGATTCGGATATAGATAGATAGAGTCTGTTTGGCCTTCATCTTTACAGGTGAGTATGTGTGTCTCCATTCCATGCTCTGTTGCTTCAATTCAGGTGTGATATGCGAAACCCATGTTTTGTCTCCAGTTATGATCTGACTCAAGAAGCCATCACCTTCATCGTGATAACGAGTCAAGAACTTCATCACCCACTCAAATCTTTGGTTTTTATAATCCTCTGTTAGGAGTTTCAGGACCCAACGGGAGCATTGTTTCCTGAACTTTAGGTGTTTAGAAACAATGTTGTAAAGCACTGATCTCGACATGTCAGGAAATTCATTTGAGAGACCTGCTATTGTGAAGCGCCTGTTCTCACGAATCCTCGCTTCAGCTGAAGCCACCAAATCATATGTAATCAAAGAAGGGCGACCAGAGCGGTCTTCATCATGGACGTTGTCACGGCCATCTTTGAATTCTCATACCCACTTACGCACTTTGCTTTTACTCATAACAGTATCACCATACACTTTGCAAATCTGCCAATGAATTTCTGCAGCAGACAGGTTCCTTGCTGACAAAGACCGTATCACTGAGCGAACCTCACATGCGGCGGGCGAGTTGATAGTCTTAAACATCTTGAAAGCACAGAACAGAGCCATACAGGTTAGCTGCAGAGCTGAAATTGAGCACAGTTGTTCCGGAGACATGCCGGTACATGACGCATGCGCTCGTTGGGGTATGCACGCGAACTACTACTGTCTACAACAAAACGAACCTTACTTAAAAGCACGCCTCGTATGTTAATTCACTCACTACACAAGAAGAGAGACTGAACAGATGTGAATAATAACAGGGAATCTCATTAATATCAGTTGCATACAAAATGCTTCTTGATAGTAGTAGTAGTAGTAGTAGTAGTTGTTGTTGTTTTTGTGCAAGCTTCTTGATTTGGCATGGACATAACCAGAAACAAAAAATGGAAGAACACCAGGCAGGATTTACACCAGGCTGTTCATATCCTTAGCAAATCTTGAACCTTATGTAAATGCTAAGACGTAAGAGAAATTGTAGATAAAATTTAGTCTGCACATTTTTTTTATTTCTGAAAGACCTAGGACTCAGTTGACTGTGAATCACACTTCCATATATTAAAAGAACAAGGTCTACATGTGAAAACACTTGCAGTCATAAAACAGACACAGACATGAAAGTCCGAGGTTAAATTTATGGCGAAAATCTCAGAGCATTTCGAAATAAAAACAGAGATAAGACAAGAAGATGGAATGTCTTCATTCCAACTAAATTCTTGTGAAAGTGAGCTAGAGTGGCACAAACAGAAGTAAGCCCTCAAAAGTGACCAGCCACTTCTACATCTACATCCATATTCTACAAAGTGAAGTACATGGCAGAGGATATTTCCCACTGTACCAGTTATTAGGGCTTTTCCCTGTTCCATTCGCATGTAGAACGTGAGAAGAATGACCATTTAAATGTCTCTGTGTGTGACGCAATTAAGCTGATTTTGCCCTCGCAACCACTAAAGCAGCAATATTTAGGGGTTGTAGTATATTCCTAGAGTCATAATTTAAAGCCAATTCTTGAACTTTTGTAGGTAGGCCTTTTTCCCATTTGAGTTCCTGAAGTATCTCTGTAACACAAGCATCTCTGTAACACTTGCTTGTTGTTCGAACCTAAAGGTAACGAGTCCAGCAGCCCGACTCTGACTTGGTTCAATGTCTTCCTTTAATCCGATCTGGTGCAGATTCCAAACAATTGAGCAGAACCCAAGAATAGGTCACATATAGTCCTATACGTGGTCTCCTCTACAGATTAAACACACATTCCCAAAATTCTCCCAATTAATTGAAGCCTTCCCTACTATGTTCCTCACAAGCCAGTTCCATTTCATATTGCTTTGCAGTGTTACGTCCAGATATTTAAACTATGTGACTATGTCAAGCAGGACACTTCTAATGCTTTAACAAACATAAAGCTTTTTTTTTTTTCCAACACATTTACAGTAACTTACATTTTTCTTCATTTAGAGCCAGCTGCCATTCATTACACCAACTAGAAATTTTGTCTAAGTCATATTGTATCCTCCTACAGTCACTCACCTTTGACACCTTCCCCTACACCACAGTGACACCAGCAAACAACCACAGACTGCTGCCCATCCTATCTGCCATATCGTTTATGTATATAGAAAATAATAGCGGCCCTATCACACTTTGCTGGGGCCCTCCTGACGATACCCTTGTCTCTGAACAACACTTGCTGTTGAGGACAACATACTACGTACAGCTTCGAGCCACTCGCATATCTAAGGAACCTATTCCATATGCTCATACATTTGTTAATTGTCTGCAATGGGGTACTGTGTCAAATGCAGTGCAGAAATCTAGAACTCTGGAATCTGCCTGTTGCCCTTCATTCACAGTTCACAGAATATTATGTGAGAAAAAGACAAGATGATTTTCACATGAATGATGCTGTATAAAACTGTGCTAATTCATGGATGTTAAGCTTTTCAGTCTCTAGGATACTCAGAATATGTTCTAGAATTCTACAGCAAACCAATTTTGAGGATATTGGCCTGTAATTTTGCAGCTCTGTTGTTTACCCCTTCTTATGTACAGAGGTCGCCTGCACTTGGTTCCAGTTACTTGGGACTTTGTGACTGGGGAGAGAGTCATGATAAACACAAGCCTTGTAAGGGGCCAATGTTGTAGAGTACTCTTTATAAAACCAAATTGGGATTCCATCCAGACATGGTAACTTATTTGTTTTCAACTCTTTTACCAGGTGTACTGGTATGAAATGAGCGTTAAGATACAAATGTGTCGATAGGGAACATTTGTTGTGAACGAGCCTTAATTTTTTTTTGTTTGGTTGGTATGACATCTGTCAAAGATATTTAGTATACATCAAGTCATGGAACAAACATCATCATATGTTTTCATCATGTTAACAATGTCGAATGTTGTACCAGAAAGTGATGATTTGCGGAAAGCATTAATTCTTTGTTTTCATTTGAAAAAAAGTGCTGCAGAGTTGCATCGAATGCTTGTCAAGGCATATGATGATCATGCTCTATCAAAAGCAACATGCAAAAGATGGTTTCAACGGTTCAGAAATAATGATCTTGATTTAAGAAATGAAGAACATGGAAGACCACCAAAAAAATTCGAAGATGCAGAATTGCAAGCAATATTGAATGAAGATGATACTTTGAGTCAGAAGCAAAGGGCAGCAATGCTAAATGTTGCACAACAAACAATTTGACCGTTTGAAAGCTATGGGAAAGATCCAAACGTGTGGAAAATGGGTGCCACATGAATTGAATGAAAGACAGATGGAAAACCGAAAAACCATTTGTCAAATTTTGCTTCAAAGACATGAAAGAAAATTAATTTTGCATCAAATTGTTACTGGTGATGAAAAAAGGATTTGTTTTAAGAATCCTAAATGGGAAAAATCATAGGTTAATCCGGGACAACCATCAACATCGACTGCAAAACCAGATCGATTCGGCAAGAAGACAATGCTCTGTGTTTGGTGGGATCAGAAAGGTGTGGTGTGTCATGAGCTTCTAAAACCCGGTGAAACTGTGAATACTAATCGCTACAGACAACAAATGATCAATTTGAACTATGCATTGATCGAGAAAAGACCAGAACGGGCCAGAAGACATGGCAAAGTAATTTTTTTACACGACAGTGCACCTGCACACAAAGCAAAACTTGTTCAGGATACAATCAAAACGCTTGGCTGGGAGATGCTACCCCAACCGCCGTATTCACCAGACTTGGCCCCTTTGCTTTCATCAATGGGACACACATTGGCTGAGGAACACTTCGATTCCTACGAAGAAGTCGAAAATTGGGTATCTGATTGGTTTGCTTCAAAAGACGAACATTTCTATTGGTGTGGTGTTCACAAATTGACAGAAAGGTGGTCAAAATGTATAGAAAGCAATGGTCAGTACTATGAATAAAATGTTTTTACTTTTCAATTCAAAATTAGTGTTTCATTTTCACAAAAAAAAAAAAAAAAACAAGCTCATTTCATACCGGTACACCTGGTAGTTGTTTCTCTGTGCCAGGGATGCTTATTACTATGTCATTCATATCGGACTCTGCGCAGTGGTCAAAGAACAATATGTTTGTGTGATACTCCTACGTGAATGATATCTTAAACACGGAATTTAAAACTTCGACTTTTGTTTTGCTATCTTCAGCTGCCACATCAGACTGGTCAACAAGTTACTTGATGGAAGCCTTAGATCCACTTAGCGATTTTACATGTTGTTGTTGTTGTGGTCTTCAGTCCAGAGACTGGTTTGATGCAGCTCTCCATGCTACTCTATCCTGTGCAAGCTTCTTCATCTCCCAGTACCTACTGCAACCTACATCCTTCTGAATCTGCTTAGTGTATTGATCTCTTGGTCTCCCTCTACGATTTTTACCCTCCACGCTGCTCTCCAATGCTAAATTTGTGATCCCTTGATGCCTCAAAACATGTCCTACCAACCGATCCCTTCTTCTAGTCAAGTTGTGCCACAAACTTCTCTTCTCCCCAATCCTATTCAATACCTCCTCATTAGTTACGTGATCTACCCATCTAATCTTAAGCATTCTCCTGTAGCACCACATTTCGAAAGCTTCTATTCTCTTCTTGTCCAAACTACTTATCGTCCATGTTTCACTTCCATACATGGCTACACTACATACAAATACTTTCAGAAACGACTTCCTGACACTTAAATCTATACTCGATGTTAACAAATTTCTCTTCTTCAGAAACGATTTCCTTGCCATTGCCAGTCTACATTTTATATCCTCTCTACTTCGACCATCATCAGTTATTTTACTCCCTAAATAGCAAAACTCCTTTACTACTTTAAGTGTCTCATTTCCTAATCTAATCCCCTCAGCATCACCCGATTTAATTTGACTACATTCCATTATCCTCGTTTTGCTTTTGTTGATGTTCATCTAATATCCTCCTTTCAAGACAGTGTCCATTCCGTTCAACTGCTCTTCCAAGTCCTTTGCTGTCTCTGACAGAATTACAATGTCATCGGCGAACCTCAAAGTTTTTACTTCTCCATGAATTTTAATACCTACTCCAAATTTTTCTTTTGTTTCCTTTACTGCTTGCTCAATATACAGATTGAATAACATCGGGGAGAGGCTACAACCCTGTCTCACTCCTTTCCCAACCACTGCTTCCCTTTCATGCCCCTCGACTCTTATAACTGCCATCTGGTTTCTGTACAAATTGTAAATAGCCTTTTGCTCCTTGTAGTTTACCCCTGCCACCTTCAGAATTTGAAAGAGAGTATTCCAGTTAACGTTGTCAAAAGCTTTCTCTAAGTCTACAAATGCTAGAAACGTAGGTTTGCCTTTTCTTAATCTAGCTTCTAAGATAAGTCGTAAGGTTAGTATTGCCTCACGTGTTCCAACATTTCTACGGAATCCAAACTGATCTTCCCCGAGGTCCGCTTCTACCAGTTTTTCCATTCGTTTGTAAAGAATTCGCGTTAGTATTTTGCAGCTGTGACTTATTAAACTGATAGTTTGGTAATTTTCACGTCTGTCAACACCTGCTTTCTTTGGGATTGGAATTATTATATTCTTCTTGAAGTCTGTGGGTATTTCGCCTGTCTCCTACATCTTGCTCACCAGATGGTAGTGTTTTGTCATGACTGGCTCTCCCAAGGCCATCAGTAGTTCTAATGGAATGTTGTCTACTCCCGGGGCCTTGTTTCGACTCAGGTCTTTCAGTGCTCTGTCAAACTCTTCACGCAGTATCTTATCTCCCATTTCGTCTTCATCTACATCCTCTTCCATTTCCATAATATTGTCCTCAAGTACAACGCCCTTGTATAAACCCTCTATATACCCCTTCCACCTTTCTGCCTTCCCTTCTTTGCTTGGAACTGGGTTGTCATCTGAGCTCTTGATATTCATACAAGTGGTTCTCTTCTCTCCAAAGGTCTCTTTAATTTTCCTGTAGGAAGTATCTATCTTACCCCTAGTGAGACAAGCCTCTACATCCTTACATTTGTCCTCTAGCCATCCCTGATTAGCCATTTTGCACTTCCTGTCGATCTCATTTTTGAGATGTTTGTATTCCTTTTTGCCTGCTTCATTTACTGCATTTTTATATTTTCTCCTTTCATCAATTAAATTCAATATTTCTTCTGTTACCCAAGGATTTCTATTAGCCCTCATCTTTTTACCTACTTGATCCTCTGCTGCCTTCACTACTTCATCCTTCAGAGCTACCCATTCTTCTTCTACTGTATTTCTTTCCCCCATTCCTGTCAATAGGACCGAAATATTCTGGAGGTTCTCTGCCAGTTCTTTTGCTAAGATATGATGGTGGTAGTTGTTGTACACATCAAGCATAGATCTCTTCACATGTGCACGTATCTCTACAAACCTTTGCCTGTCATCATTTATGCGGTCACTTTTGAACCAAGGGTACAACAGCCTTTGCTTTCTTAACATTTTCTGAATTGTTGCCATTCTAGTCCAAATAATCTATTATTCTACTTTCAGTAATTGATAACTATCAACTTGAAATCATAATTATAAGGAACAGTCAAATGAATACAAGACAGAACAGAAAGAAAGAAAGTAAACTATTTATTATTTCAAAAGTAATTGCTATAACTGTTAATACATTTATCCCACTGAGAGACAAGACAGTCAGTGCCTTAATGGAAAAATGTTTGCAGTTCCTTACAGAACAATGATTGTACCCAGGCACGTATCTCTTTATCCGAAACAAATTGATGGCCACGAATGTATTTTCCAGAGTGCCAAAAGTATGAAAATCCGTTGGGAAATATTGGAACTTCGTAGAGGATGTGTAAGGGCTTCCCACTGATACTTCTGCAACGTAAGCGAAATAACCTTGGCAACAGGTGGGAAGGCCCATCTGTCTCGTTTTCATTTGACTGCCTCTTATTTGAATTACTACACATTATTTTCACATAGTATTATTTTTTGTGGTGCGATACATTCTGAAACATGCCTTTCTGCTGATGGCCATTTTGCACCCTTTTCGTTTCCTGAACCTGTAAAAGTAAAAAATGTGTCGTGGTTCATCAAATGAGGAAACACCAGAAAAGAAGGTAAATAATTGTTTCAATATCAAAAAGGGAAATACTCACTTGAAGTTTGATGCAATTATTGTTACACAAAGTCAGTATCATCACCTGAATAGGTGACGTCTTTGTTCTCACTGTCCTTCTTAACAAAATTTTGCTCCAATTCAAACAAAATTTTTTCCTCTGTAAGAAAATGAGAAGCCTTGTCTTTCATTTCTTTACATACTAAATGAATAGCTGCTACCATTCAACAACATGATTGCGTACTACAAACACATACTACTGGCTGCTTTAGAAAATACATTTTCGCCATGTGTTGGCTGTTTTACGAACTACATGTCCCTTGCAACATGATGAAGAATGCTGAAACCTGTCAATACATGTGATTCGTATTGAAATTTTCGCATCATGTCAATTGATGGGCCTGACAGTCAGTGTTAAAATGGGAAGATAAAGAGGGAATGCATATTTGGTGAATAACCTTTACGTTGAAGATGCCATTGCGCAGTTCAACACTACTGCAGATAAAATTCAACTACAATTGGAAGATCATAATACAGTTTCAAAGGAGACCAGTAAATTAATTATAACATGAATAAAGAAAGAGTACAAATTGATAATAAAATTATAGAAGCAGTTGATAAGTTTTTATATTGAGGGCAGTTGAAGAAGTGGCCGGGTAGACAAGGAGAGAAATAAACAGTATAGACAAAAGATTGCCTGGAGTGTTTTTTGCGACTAAAATAGTGCTTTCAAAACAGTGATTCCAATGGGTCTCAAAAGGAAAGTTGGTTAGGTTAGGTTAGGTTAGGTTTACAGTCGGTCTTGTATTACCAATTTTGACTTACAGCAGTAAGACATTGACTTTTAATATAAAAATCACTCGAAGTCTGATGGTTGTTCAGCAGGCAGTGGAGAGATGCTTGTTGAGGGAAAAGTGTAGAGGAGGCATTTATCCAACAGTGCTTGTTCGATGGATGATGACGGTAAACTGCACTGTGTTATGGATGATCGTCACGGTAACACTGCTAGTTATTACTTTAATCAATAACACATTTTGGGACTGTTAACACTGTATCTGTTGTATGTTACTCAGGTGGGAGAGCCTCCACCAGCATCGGGCTTGGTGAATGGTGAAGTTGAGACAGTTCTGTACCAGTCAGTAGCCTCATCTCTGCCCACAACTATGCCACAGATTGTGCATGTCTCTCAGTCCGAGCCTTCATCACCCAATAATTGTGGTGGACCCCTGTCTGCTCCACAGCAGGTAAGTACTAATTGCCGTCTGCTTATGTTTGAGAGGCATGTAAATTCGTAATCATCAAACTGGATGGGTCCTGTGGTGAGCCATCTTCTTCATTTGCCCATGCCACTGCAGTCAATTCAGGTCAAAGGTCTAGCAGGCTTATTCCTAAACCTAGTTGTTGTCAGATATCTTCATTCATTATTTATTTGTATTTGTTTTCTAGAAGCAACATTGGAAGAACTTCTTTTCTGTGAACTGGAGACATTTTTTTTATTTGATCCAGTAACTGTTGGTGTTTGTAATTTATATGTTAGTATATTTAGGAAGTACATTTTGTACAAGCTGATCTTAGGCGCTTGTGGACATTTTCAGTCAAAATGTATCAGATGTACTGCATGGTAGAAATTGGAAGCAAGCATTTTGTATTCTGTTCCAGTTTCTTTGCGTATGGTAATCTCTGAGAAAATAATACTCTCCAAGTCTGAAAATGTCATATGTGTCTCCTGATCTACAATCCACAGTTGGATTGTTGAAAAGTTCTTATTCACTGTCGAGCAAACTATCTTGGTTTCACTGATTTTAAGAAACATTTTCACGAGTTATTCATGCCGAAGATCTAATTTGGTTTGCATTGCCATTTCTGTCTTGCCCAAGATCAACAAAAACTAAGAAACTTCCTGGCAGATTAAAACTGTCTGCCGGACCGAGACTCGAACTCGGGACCTTTGCCTTTCACGGACAAGTGCTCTATCATCTGAGCTCTCCAAGCACAACTCACAGCCAATGAGGACAGGATGTGAGTCGTGCTTGGGTAGCTCAGACGGTAGAGCACTTGCCCACGAAAGGCAAGGGTCCCGAGTTCGAGTCTTGGTCCGGCACACAGTTTTAATCTTCCAGCTGCAGAGTGAAAATCTCATTCTGGAAACAAAATTTAAAGCATTATTTTGGAGCCTGCCTTTGAGTGCTTTTAAAACTTCATCAATTTTGATGAAGAATATGGATAAAAGACAGTTTCCTCATTGGACCCCATTCTGTGTTACGATCAACCTTGACCTTTGATTCTGGACATATTTACAGTTCTTGGTTTCATAATGTAATCATCTTACACATATGATGATGTTATCAGAAACTTTCTAAGGCCACAAATATTTTCATATATACCTGCTTGGTACACAGTTGTAGACTTTCTTGATGTCCACAAAAAAGTTGATTTATTTTTCTCCCAGTACTTCTTGTAGAGCAGTTGTGTGACAAAAATTAGTTCAGTAGTTGCTCTGTAAGGTCTAAAATCAAGTTGTTGTTTAAGTGTGAATTAAACATAAACAGTTTTATTAGTTCATTTTGAAGGATCTTTAGTCCATGGGATCACAGAGTTAAACCTCTGTAGTTGGTGCTCTTCTTCCTGTCACTCTTTTTAACTAATGGAGCAATATTTCCTTGTTGTCAATCAGTAGGTATTGCATTTTCATTTCAGATTGTGTTTAGAACTCTGTACGGGCACTGGTGCCCAATCTCTCCAAGTGCTCTGATAATTTCCATATGGAATTAATTTGATCCAGCATATCTGTTGTTTTTCTTTTTATATACCACTTCTTCCATTACCTATCAGGTCGAGCAATCCACATTCATGCAACCTGAAACATGTAGGGATCTTTCTTATCACTTGATATGTCATTGCTGGAAGTTCTTCTGATTGTAGAGATAATTTTCAGTTTTTCTGGTCACTGTGATGCTGTATAACAGTGTTTTAGTTTTTCTGGCTGCTGTAAAACAGTTTTTTAATTCTCATCTTATGAGATTTGGGTAGTCAGCTCTTCCTTGCATTTGTGCTTCTCATCTGCTAACAACTGACTCAACTTTGGGGTCCAGGCTCACTGGCCAGAGGCAGTGGTCATGTGAATGCTCTTCTTTTTGTGTTTACTTTAGAAGAATGCCTTTTGGTCAAAAGCTCTCACATTTAGCAGTGTTTTTGTTGTCCCTGTGTGTTACTTGAATAATCTGTATTCAGTAGCAAACTTTCCTTTTCATAATATTGCCATTATTCCATCCTGGATTTTCCATTGTGTGATTTCAGCTGTAGGCAAGTGTGAAATTACTGCTCTTGGGTTGCCTTGTTCTTTGTCTTCTTTCAGGGTCCAGTTCTTAAACAAATTTTAAATAATTCAAGTCAACACAAGATTTAATTTTCATTTGATGTATATTTATTGTCTTTGTGCAGATTGATGAACATTATCAGCTGGTGGATAATAAACTATGTAATTATCACTAAACAGGTCAGTAACCCACAAAGACTTTGAGGACTCTTATCTTAAGTGGATATCATTCACACTCAATCGAAGTTCAGTTTGAAATTTACAGAAGTGACGGACATTCTGACTTTCGAACAACTGTCATTGGTTACTAAACACAGACTGCCTGTGATATTGTCGACTGCACCCGGTTAAAGACTGGCACAAAAAGATACTCACAAAATGTTAAATTTGACAGTAACATAAAAGAAAAAAAATATTTAACACTTATACATATTTGACAGTTCTAATGCTTCGGATGACTTAAAGTGTTGAAGTATGTGTGTATACTCCCGCTTCTTTAACGATACGATTTACTTGAGATTATCAGCCAACTTTCCTTGCTGGTTAGCTTGCTGCTGCAACCTCCTTTTCGCTTCTTCTCCAAAGCATATTTACTAGGAACAGGAATTTCTCAAGACTCTTTCTACTTATAAAAATACGCAGACGTAGGCAGTTTCTTTTGCTTCACTTAGCAATGTATATTTAAATATCTAACTTACACAAATCTCATTCTCCACATAAAAAAACACTGTCAAGTAAATCTCGCGTATCCAAAGGTTAGAAACAAAGTTCAGGCACACATAAGAGAAAGATGGCTTAAAAACCAAGTCCATTCTCATCCTGAATCTGAATACACGTCTTATCCTCTCAAAGTCCAAGACGAGCATTAATTAACAATATTTCAATTGTTCTTCTTTTTTTTTCACCACAATAGTCTAAGCGCCCCCCCCCCCCCCCCCCCCTGTCCCGTCCCGTCCCGTCCCGTCCACCCATGAACAATGGACCTTGCCATTGGTGAGGAGGCTTCCATGCCTCAGCCATACAGATAGCCGTACCGTAGGTGCAACCACAACGGAGGAAGAGGCCAGACAAACGTGGTTCCTGAAGAGGGGCAGCAGCCTTTTCAGTAGTTGCAGGGGCAACAATGTGGATGATTGACTGATCTGGCCTTGTAACACTAACCAAAACAGCCTTGCTGTGCTGGTACGTGAACGGCTGAAAGCAAGGGGAAACTACAGCCGTAATTTTTCTTGAGGGCATGCAGCTTCCCTGTATGGTTAAATGATAATGGTATCCTCTTGGGTAAAATATTCTGGAGGTAAAATAGTCTCCCATTCCAATCTCCGGGCGGGGACTACTCAGGAGGACGTCATTATCAGGAGAAAGAAAATTGGCGTTCTACGGATCGGAGTGTGGAATGTCAGATCACTTAATTGGGGAGATAGGCTAGAAAATTTAAGAAGGGAAATGGATAGGTTACAGTTAGATATAGTGGGAATTAGTGAAGTTTGGTGGCAGGAGGAACAAGACTTCTGGTCGGGTGAATACAGGGTTATAAATACAAAATCAAATTGGGGTAATGCAGGAATAGGTTTAATAATGAGTAAAAAAATAGCAGTGCAGTTAAGTTACTACAACTAGCATAATGAACGCATTATTGTGGCCATGATAGACACGAAGCCCACGCCTGCCACAGTAGTACAAGTTTATATGCCAACTAGCTCCGCAGATGACGAAGAGATTAATGAAATGTATGATGAGATAAAAGAAATTATTCAGATAGTGAAGGGAGACGAAAATTTAATAGTCTTGGGGGACTGGAATTCGATAGTAGGAAAAGGAAGAGAAGGAAACGTAGTAGGTGAATATGGAATGGAGGTAAGAAATAAAGAGGAAGCCACCTGGTAGAATTTTGCACAGAGCCTAACTTAATCATAGCTGACACTTGGTTCAAGAATCATGAAAGAAGGTTGTATACATAGAAGAGACCTGGAGGCAATGGAAGGTTTCAGATAGATTATAGAATGGTAAGACAGAGGTTTAGGAATCCGGTTTTAAATTGTGAGACATTTCCAGGAGCAGATGTGGACTCTGACCACAATCTAATGGTTATGAACTGTAGATTAAAAGTGAAGAAACTGCAAAAAAGCGGGAATTCCAGGAGATGGGACCTGGATAGACTGACAGAACCAGAGGTTGTACAGAGTTTCAGGGAGAGCATTAGGGAACGATTGACAGGAATGGGGGAAAGAAATACCGTAGAAGAAGAATGGGTAGCTTTGGTAGATGAAATAATGAAAGCAGCAGAGGATCAAGTAGGTAAAAAGTTGAGGGCTAGTAGAAATCCTTGGGTAACGGAAGATACATTGAATTTAATGGATGAAAGGAGAACTATAAAAATGCAGTAAATGAAGCAGGCAAAAAGGAATAGAAATGTCTCAAAAATGAGATCAACAAGAAGTTCAAAATTGCTAAGCAGGGATGGCTAGAGGACAAATGTAAGGATGTAGAGGCATGTCTCATTAGGGGTAAGATAGATACTGCCTACGGGAAAATTAAAGAGACCTTTGGAGGAAAGAGAACCACTTGTATGAATATCAAGAGCTCAGATGACAACCCAGTTCCAAGCAAAGAAGGGAAGGCAGAAAGGTGGAAGGGGTATATAGAGGGTTTATACGAGGGCGTTGTACTTGAGGACAATATTATGGAAATGGAAGAGGATGTAGATGATGATGAAATGAGAGAGATGATACTGCATGAAGAGTTTGATAGAGCACTGAAAGACCTAAGTCGAAATACGGGCTCAGGAGTAGACAACGATCTATTAGAACTACTGACAGTCTTGGGAGACCCAGCTATGACAGAACTCGACCATCTGGTGAGCAAGATGTATGAGACAGGCGAAATACCCTCAGACTTCAAGAAGAATATAATAATTCCAATCTCAAAGAAAGCAAGTGTTGACACATGTGAAAATTATCGAACTATCAGTTTAATAAGTCACGGCTGCAAAATACTAATGCGAATTCTTTACAGACAAATGGAAAAACTGGTGGAAGCTGACCTCGTGGAAGATCCATTTGGATTCCGTAGAAATTTTGGAACACGTGAGGCAATACTGATCCTACGACTTATCTTAGAAGATAGATTAAGGAAAGGCAAACCTACGGTTCTAGCATTTGTAGACTTAGTGAAAGCTTTTGACAATGTTGACTGGAATACTCTCTTTCAAATTCTGAGGGTGGCAGGGGTAAAATACAGGGAGCGAAAGGCTATTTACAATTTGTGCAGAAAGCAGATGGCAGTTATAAGTGTTGAGGGGCATGAAAGGGAAGCAGTGATTGGGAAGGGAGTGAGACAGGGTTGTAGCCTATCTCCAATGTTGTTGAATCTGTATATTGAGCAGGCAGAAAAATTCGGAGTTGGAATTAAAATCCATGGAGAAGAAATAAAAACTTTGAGGTTCGCTGATGACATTGTAATTCTGTCAGAGACAGCAAAGGATATGGAAGAGCAGTTGAACGGAATGGACAGTGTCTTGAAAGGAGGATATAAGATGAACATCAACAAAAGCAAACTGAGGGTGATGGAATGTAGTTGAATGAAGTTGGGTGATGCTGAGGGAATTAGATTAGGAAATGAGACACTTAAAGTAATAGACGACTTTTGCTATTTGGGGAGCAAAATAACTGATGATGGTCGAAGTGGAGAGGATATAAAATGGAGACTACAATGGCAAGGAAAGCTTTTCTGAAGAAGAGAAATTTGTTAACATAGATTTAAGTGTCAGGAAGTCTTTTCTGAATGTATTTGTATGTAGTTTAGCAATGTATGCAAGTGAATCATGGACGAAAAATAGTTTGGACAAGAAGAGAATAGAAGCTTTTGAAATGTGGTGCTACAGAAGAATGCTGAAGATTAGATGGGTAGATCACATAACTAATGAGGAGCTATTGAATAGAATTTGGGAGGAGAGGAATTTGTGGCACAACTTGACCAGAAGAAGGGATCGGTTGGTAGGACATGTTTTGAGGCATCAAGGGATCACCAATTTAGTATTGGAGGGCAGTGTGGAGGGTAAAAATCGTAGAGGGAGACCAAGAGATGAATACACTAAGCAGGTTCAGAAGGATATAGGTTGCAGTAGGTACTGGGAGATGAAGAAGCTTGCACAGGATAGAGTAGCATGGAGAGCTGCATCAAACCAGTCTCAGGACTGAAGACCACAACAACAACAACAACAACAACAACAACAAACAGCCAAGTTATAAAACAGCACAGAATACATAAACACTCCTTGTTCTTTCACTACTTCCATGGCTTCTCTGTGCTGTTCGACCACCGTGTCTACAGTCTTCCTTCTACACACTTTGGACATGTACACACAGACAGGCGACGCGCAGTAGATAGGCTCTCTCACACTTATGTTTAAAATATCATGTGTTTGAGATGGTAGAAGGCCGAGTGGTCTAGAATTTATGTTGAAATTCTCGAAACACTACACAGTGAAGTCCCTTTTGCTATTGACGATCTAGCTTTCAAATGGCATGAATATCGGGTTTTATTTTTGTGAATGGAAGATTTTTCAAGAAACTCAAATTTTACATTTGATTACTTCAACAACAAACATTTTTGTAATAAAATTATGAATTTTTGGAAACATAAAAGGTACTGCTACAACACAATAACACAGTTTTTTTTTATAGTAATGAATGTTCTGGCAGAATGTAAATAATTTGATAGTAAAGGAGACCACTCACGGAATAGCAGAGGTGTTGACTTGTCAATTTTGGTATAAATCCTCCCAACAATCTAGAATACAACCCCCTGCCTCCGCCCCCCCCCCCCTCCCCTTCACACACACACACACACACACACACACACTCTCTCACTACCTGTGAGCTTACATTGTTGTGTTGTGTCTATGTGTACAGAAGCTTATCAAATAAGGTGTATATGCCCCGGGACAACTGGGAACTCTGAGAAAAACGTAGCAATTTTTTTAATGAGGGAAAATCTGAAATTTTTTAGAGTTCTGGGAAACTGTCATTGTTCTAGTTTTCAGTTAAATTTTTGTAATTTTGACTGGTAAGAGCTCATACTCTAAAAAGGAATTTTACTTTAGCCCACTACTGCAGAATAATACTGCAGCAATAAAACATAAATGAGAGAATAACATCAAAATAAAACTTTAGTTGCAAAAAAAAATGCACCATTTACAACAATGTAACAAATTGTCCACACAAGCATCTGCCGATAGCGAAATGTGTCAAAGCCTTTAGGACGAAGACTATGCAATACTCCATAACAGCAGACTGCTTTTGATGGGCAGGATGTCACAGCTGTTTACATTTATAACAGGTCGCAGAAAAATATTGTGAATTTGAGGAGTGGTACTTGGGAAGTGAATTTCCATTTACATAAGATGGATTATGTTATGTATGAGAATGTGCGATGAATTTCTTACATCACAGCACATTTGACTCTCATTCAAAATGCTGATCACTTTGAGGACCAGTCACTTAGAAAAATTTTGGGACCAGAAGATGAGCCAGTTATGCCATTATTTAAAATCTAACTGGCACATTTGTGTTTGATATATCTTAAAGGGTAACCGACGCTAAGAAAGACCAAGCTTCAACATTAGTTTTTCATATTTATTTTACTTCTTTCACTGATTATGAATTGCATAATAACAATAGCAAACAGCATAATTATCCTTCAAAAGAATAGAAGTGAGAGTTGAGTTCATTTGGCTTTTCCATGAAAAAGCCTAAGTGCTCGATGAGATTTATTCAGCCAGGTAACCCACCGAATGTTTGGTGTTTGTAATACAAAAATATGCTGTGTGCTTGCTGCCGTTCATCAGAGGTCTTTCCAAAACGCATTTTTTGCTGGATTTCATTTCCTAAAGTGCCCAGGAAGTTCTACACAGGTGCATAAAATCTTTACCATTCAAAGTACTGATAAGCTCTACAGCTCTGAGGGAAAGTATATTGTCACTTAACATGGAAAGACTGTACATTCACCCAGGATATAATGTATTTTCATCTGTAAAAAAGTATATTTTTAACCACGAAACCCAGGGAGAATGCGGGAATTCTCATCATCTCCTTTAACAATTCTGGGATACACAAAAGTGCTCAGACATTCCCTTATTTCATGCTCACTTTTTTCAACTCTGTTCAGTAGTTAAATGTAATAGTAATGTTTAACACATTTCACTTATTCTATTGTAGGTTACTTGTGTAGAACAGCAAAGTCACAATGTCGGCGTTCAGTTATTGGTTTCTCAGTTACATACAAATGGGGAAACACTAACTTTGGATGATCAGCAGTTTGGATCAGTGTTGCAAGTGTTGAAAAATGAAGGTACGTGGTTTTATAAATTATCAATTTTTTAAAGAATAGCATCTTGTTGTTGCAAAGGTATTTGCTTAAAATTCATATTCTTTGCTGATTTTTTAATGTTTTCATTGCTGTTATTTAACCCTCAAGCAGACGCACCATTTTTCATAAGGCGAGCAGGCATGTGGTGCACTTTGTACTCATGTAAAGAATAGCTGTCTTTTTTGTTACCAAGGTAAACATGTATGAGCAAAATCACAGTTTAATTTTAGTTTAATTTGACAACGATAAAATAAACTTACATTATACGGGCTAAAGCACTGTTTAATTGAAACAATAACAAGATAAAATTATATCAGTCTGTTTCTGTGTACAAGTGTTACCCCACAATAATGACCCATTCAAAGCATTAAACAACACAGTTGCATTAGCTCCCAACCAACTGATTATTTGATATTACTAATTATCGCGTAGACAATAATGGAATTGTGTTGCTAGCCTGTAATCTGGATCATGTTCTTGCTTGGATCTTAATTTTTTTTCCTCACGTAGCTCGCTGTTTTATATTAATATTGCTCTCTTGGAGCTATGACACCATAACTTATCACTATGTTAGCTGAAGCAATAATGGAGAAACAGGTATGGGATCACAATTGTAAAACAACAATGGAACCATACAAGACAATGTTATTTGTGGTTCGCACACTTTATGCATAGGGCGTCCACTCGAGGGTTTGAGGTGTAACAGAAGTGTTACATCTGTTTGCCTGTAATTTACATTTTTACTTTCGAATTTTTTGAAACAAACCAAATGGAATTTTAACATCTTACTTACCTGATGTCAGGTTCTTTATGAGTGAAATGTATCATGTTCAGAAAAACAGAAAATCCAGTTGTGATAACGAAGTAGATTCTGCATGACGTAGTAAAGTAGCTCCATTTTTTAAGAGATTATCTTGTGAAATGAAATTAATATTGATGTATGAAACAGTTTTATATTGACGTATGGGAAGACATATAAAATTACGAAGTCAATAAATGTTTTGAAATCAGGATTTGCTTTTTACAAATTTGCCTAAGAATCAGTATTACAAAAATCACTATATTTGAGAAAATGTATTACAATAATTGTCTTAGTACTGAGTTTCTGTTCTTAAATTTCATAAAGTTAAAAAAAAATCATCTTTTTGTATGTTTGAAGTAGCTCGTGTCTTAGCATCTTGGTGTCATTATTATTATTGTTCAAGTTACTGTTTACTTTTTTTCTTTGGGTTTGTCCTGATAACACAGGACAAGTTTCACAATGTGTGCAGTTCACATGTATCATTAATGAAATTAACCAGGAAATACCATGTAGGCCCGATTGTATAAAGCAGTTGATCTTAGATTAGCACAAGAAATAAAACTCGGATCAAGCTGAACTTGGTAATCTGTGTTGTTTAAATATTAATCTCAGATTATTTCACTGTGAACTAGGATCAACTTTGACGACCAAAATTTCACAGATTAAATCAAGTTCTTAGACTGTTACATTAGTTGAAGAAAAATATTGACAAAGAAAGTAAAGAGTGCAATTAATAATTGGTCCCATAAGAATTCTTAAAAATGACTTGTAATTAATATGAAAAGTTAAAAGGCCTTCCACAGATTCTTAATAGCAGTGTAAGAAAGGGAAATTCAAATGATTTGCAGTGAACAGTAAGTAACTGGAATATTACTGCAGCTAACAATGGTTGAACATCTCTTACAAAAATATTCTCTAGGCTTCAATAGCAGTAACCATACACTTAAAAAATTTTTTTGCAAGCCAGTATTCACAGGAAGGTGACAATTTAACTGTTAAATGCCCACTTTGTGCATAGGTTTCTGTGGCGCAATAGCACATGCGTTGATGAATACCCGAAGTCTGGCTCTTTTTCCCTTCATTTATAAGGCCTTTATTCTCTGGGAGTGCTTGTTTATTGAGCAAAAACCCAAGTTGCACCGTGGTTCACGTTCCACATTAACCTCTAGATCCCCATACATCTGAATGAGTACGTTCAAAAGTCTGAGGAAGGCAAGGATATGCCATTTCCAAAAGGACCATGCCATGTTGCTGTCAAACTAACTTGGGGTTGGTGACAGCTGTAACTAAGTAGACAATAAAAATATATACTTCTGCTGCTTTCTGCAGTAATAAGTTTTGGTTGCATTGAATAACTAGGCTTAAAAACCTGCAAACCATTGAAGCTTTAGCCTGCACATAAAGACATTAATACCATGGCCAATGACCTGTAATATGTATGTTTGCGTCATGCTCAGCAAACAACTGAAAGTCTCACGCACTGCCACATTTGGCAACAGTTTTCTTTCAAATTCAAATAGATTGTACCACCATACAGCCAATGCAAGTTGGCCATTAATTATAACAGCTGCTGAACCGTGAACAGCCATGAATACAATTATAAAATCACTAACTTTTGAGTCCATGCCACCTGAATATGCTATCTGCTGTTTTCTAATATTTTGAACCTCTATGATGGGCAGCATTCTGCATTCACAAGCCTTAATCACTGAGAGTTAAATTGCTTTTTGGCATGGAGAAGTTTCTTGAAGAAGTTTGAAAAGTTTGCGGTGATTATTTTTCTTCATCTTGAAAACATGAAATCTTCAACAATAAATACTGTTTATCTGTAATATACCAATAATAGCCAGGTCAGTGTGTGATAATCATGTTGATAGCTGACATTTTGGTATTTCCAAGCATGTCTCATGCTAATTTAGATCAGCACTGAACCACATCCAGTTGATCCAAGTTTAGTGTTATACAAAAAAGGGATTTCATCAACTTTGTTCATTTTCAGAACTCTGCACACAGTTGAACTGTTGTTAGCGACATTTATACAATCGGCCCTTAGTGTTTTCTGTTGCATAAAAATCATTGTATTATTTTGTGGCAACAGAATAAAACAGTTCTGGATGTCTTTCAGGATTATCTGTAAAGACTGAATTTCAGCAGGAAGCAATGAAAACAGAGTTCGAAGACACTCAATCATTGGAGGCATTGGAAAAAAACGAATTTGCAGAATCATTAGAAGGAAATAACTCTACACCGACATTAGCAAACGAAAGTTTTGTTGAAGCACTCAACAATGAAAATTTTGTAGAGTCTGTGGATGTTAAGATGGAGTTTGTGAAAGAGTCCCTTGGAGATACAGAATTTAGTGAACTTCAGGAGCAGGGAGATTTCACTGATGCAGTGCTTTTGGAGGAGATTGTGGCAGAAGCTGAAAAGGAAGGTGGAACATGTAAGTTTGTGTTCACCACATATGTTACTTTAAAGTTGCCTCTTGACCAAATTTTGCGATCAGTTTTGATTATGACTGGGCGAACCATTACTGGACACTATAATTCAGGCAAAGTATAATCCGAACATGGTGTAACAACAGTGGACAAAATTTATGTATGAAGTAGTTGTTGTTGTTATTTTTGTTGTTATTGTTGTCGTTGGCAGTTCCAGAGTAATAACTTGTTTTCACAAAACATTTGGTTACAGTTTACCAGCAAATAAGTAAATGAATAAATTACAGTACTCACAGATAAGGCAGATTTTGCCTGAAAGAGCCTCACTAGGAAGCTAGAGTGGTCTTTTTGTAAAATACATCCATGAGCGGTTGAATTACACACATCTACCCAGTAGCGATCAGTGCGCAGTAGCATGTAACACCACCTCTCATCCTGAGGATGGCAGTGGAGTGATATTGCATAGAAGCTACAAGATGTTGGAAGTATTTGGGAGCCATCCTGAGTGATAACTGCTCAACCGTCATCCACAGCTACAAAAATTGGTCAGAACTGAGTCCAAGATTGCACAGGTCTTGCTCATTGGGTTTGAGGTCGGGTGATCTTGAAAGTAGGGGGTCATAGGAGCAATCTCACATTCTTGAGCGTTCTTCAGACTAATTTTGAGCCATTTTAAGACTAAGAGAGTCTTGTTTGTTGCCTTGTTGAAGGTACAGGTTGCCTATAGGGTATTATAAGTGAACAACAGATGCATATGATTGGCTAGATGGTTTTTGTATTGCTTTCTGTTGAAAGACAATGGTAGGCTCACGGGAGCCCATTTTTTGTACTATGCAATCATCATCCATAGAAGAATACCTTTACTTTCTGCCTTGAACAGGGTTAAATTAGTAACCCTGGTTTTTGTGTGCTGTTACTGTACTGTAACACATCTCAAGCTCTGAGTATCTAGTGATGGTGTTTGCTGTGTGCCATGTGGTGTATGTCTACTTGAGGCAGGAATGTGGGACTGTGGCTTCTCTACTCGTTAGCAAGAGACCGAGTGATATAGTGCAATGTTATGATGCTGGACGTGTGTCAGAGAGACTGGCAGTTCAAATTCCTGTGTAGCCACCAGATTTTGGCTTCTCGTGGTTTCCTTAAATTGCATGAGGCAAATGCTGGGATGGTTCATTTTAAAAAGACGTGGATGGTATCCTGTCAATCCAAGCTTGTCCTCGCATCTCTAAGGATGAGATTGTGACAAACGTTAAGTTGTTGTTGTTGTTGTTGTTGAGTCTTGGATTAGCAAATAAGTAATTTGTTTTACTGAGGCTCATCTACCTCCTTTTACAAACTATGCAAATATTGAATGTGCCAAAATCAGTCATTAGCTTTCACCCTTGATGATGTCAAAATGAGGGACATAAACCATCCATCAAAATCTAATATGCATAAAATATGTGACACAACAAGAATTCCAGTTATTGTCATGACAATACATTTGTTGGCTTCACCAACTCACAGCCAGATTGTCACCTTTCAACTGATCCTAGACCTCGGGCTATGTTATGGGTATTTGTTTCATCACAATTAGATTTAATAAGTTTCATATTCACATTTGTTGGGCTTACCAACTCACAACCAAACTCCTGCCTTTTATCGCAACTTACATCCCAAAAAATAATATAGGAGCAACATAAATATTGTCAGTATTCTGTTCTCTCTTTGTTCTGGGCACTTACGACATTGCGTGCCATATCACCCTTATGTCACAGGTCAAAGCAGATATCTGGTATTGGTAAGTTCAACTGACCCCATATTGTGATTGTTGATGGTGATCCCTGTTGTCAGTACACTGCTGCCCATAACAGTTGATTTTGGAGGTGACAGTTTTCCCTGAATGGAAGTAGTCTTGGTATACCTTGCCATGGTGGCACGTGACAATCCAGTGGCTGTATGACTTAGGTGATGGAATGATTCATGCCTCAATTACAAATGTCAGGTCACATATTGATCATACTTTTCCCCCCATTCTGAACTGGATTGTAACCTAGGCAACCAGTATAAAGCCTGCTGATTAGTAGTGATGGAAACAATTAATTCAGTTGGTTGTTGTGAAACATTCAACTCATTTGGTTGTAACTTCAGGTATAATTTGAATTATTCATTCATTCTTTGCTGTTGAGCAAAATTAATCTATGGGAGCAGCCGAATGAAAACAGTTGATACAATCCATTGTTGTTGTTATTTGACAGTGTCAAATTGGAAGATATGTGATTTGTTATGTTAAAATACACTGACGGAAAAAAGAATTGCAACACCAGAAATAATTAATGTAGAGTAATGGAATTTTGGGAATACATTTTTCTAGGTAACATATTTAAGCGATTAACATTGCAAGATCATAGGTTAATGTAAGTACAAGATAAACCATTGCAAATGTGAAATACTGGTACGTTAATAACTAATGTAACCACCAGAATGTTGAATGCAGGCAAGCAAATGTTCATGCATTGTGCTGTACAGGTGCCAGATGTCAGTTTGTGAGATGGACTTCCATGCTTGTTACACATGATCAGTCAATACAGGGACGATGTTTGTGGATGATGTTGGAGTTGTCTTATGGCTCATAAGTGATCGATTGGAGACAGATCTGGTGATAGAGTGGACCAAGGCAACTTGTCGACACACTGTAGAGCATGTTGGGTTGCAACAGCAGCATGTGGGCTAGCGTTATCCTGTTGGAAAACACACCCTGGTATGGGAAACACCTGCTGGTATGCTGTCCATGAATGGCAACTAAACAGGTCGAATTACCAGACTGACATACTGCCGTCATACGAAATCGCACCCCAGACCATAACTCCAGGTGTAGGCTCAGTCTGTCTAGCACACAGACAGGTTGGTTGCAGGCCCTCAACTGGCCTCCTCATAACCAACACAGGACCATCACTGGCAACGAGGCAGAACCAACTGTCATCAGAAAACACAGCAGACTTCCACGCTGCCCTCCAGTGAGCACTCGCGTGACACTGCTGAAGTTGCAAATGGCAGAGGCTTGGGGTGAGTGAATGCACACTTAGAGGGCTTCTGGCTCCGAGATGACCTGGAAGTAACTAATTTGTAACAGATTGTTGTGTCACTGTGGTGCCAACTGCTACTCAAATTGCTGCTGCAGATGCAGTATGATGTGCCAGAGCCATATGCCAAATGTGATGGTCTTCTCTCTCAGTAGTATGGTGTGGCCGTCCGTAGCTTGGTCGTCTTGTGACTAAATTCTCATGACCACTGTTGCCAGCAATCATGTTCGGTGGCTACCTTCCTGCTTCGTCTTTCTGCAATTGCGCAAAAGGGACATCCGGCTTCTCCTAGCACCATTACACAACATTGTTCAAAATCAGTGAGGTGCTGATAGTGGCTTCTTTTTTGCCTTGAGAGCATTACTGACTACCATCAACTCACTATGTCCAGTCTCAGAGGTAACTAACTTTTACCATAGTTACGCTTTGTATTTAAAGCAAACCTGATTTGCATCCTCAAAGTGAGGCTATTAATGCCAATCTTGGCTGTCTTGTGTGAAATTGGAATAGACATTATCTATCAGATGTATAAACGTGCCTACCAACTTTTGTTTATGCCACACAACTCCTTTTTGGTGTTTCGATCTTTTTTTTTTATCAGTGTATGTGGAAAAAAATTCCAGGTCAGGATTACTAAAACTCCTTTATTTGATAACTAGTTTCAGCTCTTTGACAAGCCATCTTCAGATAAAAAAGGTAGTTGCAAAACAGGCATGAACAATAGTGAAAGTTTATGGTTGAACAATGTATACTTTCTTTCCTTGGAAGCATTTCTTTAGTGTTTTCATTGACTGATCTATCCATTCATTATTCTGAATAAAACCAGTGTATGGTATTTTCATTGGTTGAATTAAAGCAGCGGTATACAGCCAGTGCATGCTCACCCCTGGAGGGTACCCCTGGGTTATGTGAAGACATAACGGGGGGGGGGGGGGGGGGGGGGGGGGTACCCCAAAGTTAAAATACGCATTATATATGTACAATCTGTTATGTGCTTCTTTTCATCATTTAAAACATTAATATATTGCTGTGGTTTAAGTTGATCCAGATGGAGTTAATGTATAACGAATTTAGCAGATCTATTACAGGCAGTACAATTTAGAGCATTAAAGTCCCATTAGGGGTATGTGTAGAGTCAGCTGCTAGCTTTTGTCACTGCAGTAGCACATCAGAGGACACCCTTACTCACGGTCGAGTGGAAGGTTGTACCAAGGTGTTGCAGGCAGTGAAAGGCTTTCCGAGGGGCTGATTGGAGAGCCTACCAGATACGTCTGATGGACGACTTTTGGGTGCTATCTATGACTGACAGTCATTTAGCCAGATGTAGTCACAGAGGGTGGATTTACTGATAGTCGGGAGCTCCAACATTAGGTACTTTGTGGGTCCCCTTACGGATATTGCTGCCAAGGAGGGGAAGAAATGCAGTGCACTCTGTGTTTACATTCCAGAAGAAGTCAATTCAGCTGTGGAAAGGTTGCTTCTGGATGCCATGAAGAGCACAGGGATCAGCCAACTGCAGGTGGTAGCTCACGTCAGTACAAACACTGTGTGTTGATGTAGATTGGAGAGAATCCCTCTTGTTTTGGGTGGCTACCTTTAGTGGTCTTGCTTGCGAGACGAGGGTGAAGCTCACCAACTGTAGCGTCATTAACAGAACAGGCTCTGGTCCTTTGGTACAGAGCCAAGAGCAAGGTGTGAATCAGAGGCTCATATACGAGGGTGGTTTGAAAAGTTCTCGGAACGGAATAGAAAAAAAGAAACTTTTTTTATTTTTCAATGTAGTCTCCTTGTAGATTAATGAACTTGGTCCAGTGATGTTCCAGTGCCTTGACCCCATCTTGAAGAGGAATTTCCTCCAGGCCTGCAAAATAGTTGTCAACTCCAGCTATCAATTCTTCGTTTGAAGTGAATCTTTGTCCACCAAGAAAAATTTTCCGTTTTGGGAAGAGATGGAAGTCTGACGGAGGTGAGTAAAGGAGGGTGTTGCAACAATTCATACCTTAGTTCATGTAATTTTGCCATGGACAGCACATGTGTGAGCACTCATTGTCTTGATGGAAGGTGACTTTCTTCCTCGCTAAACCTGGCCTTTTTTTGCGTATCTTTTGTTGCAATTTGTCCAGGACGTTAGCATAGTATTCTCCAGTAATTGTTTGGCCAGTGGGAAGATAATCTACAAACAGAATCCCTTTCGCATCCCAGAACACTGATGTCATGGCCTTTCCCGCCAAAGGAATTGTCTTCGCTTTCTTTGGCGGTGGTGAGTCACCATGTTTCCACTGCTTTGACTGTTGTTTTGTCTATGGGGTGTAGTAGTGCACCCAAGTTTCATCTGTGGTCACAGACTGGAGAAAAAAATCTTGTTCATTTCTCCTAAAATGGGCCAAACATTTTTCTGATATGCCCATCCCCACGCGTTTTTGATCCAGCATCAAGAGTCGTGTCACCCATCTTGCAGATAACTTTTTACTTTCTAATTCTTCAGTTAAAATGTGATACACCCCTTCAAATGACATCTGGTAAGCATGAGAAATTTCACGCACTTACAATCGTTGATTCTCCATGACCATTTTGTGCACTTTTGCAATGATTTCTGGAGTAGTGACACATCGTGACCAACACTGTGTGGATATTTATCTAAGCTCTCCCGACCAAATTTAAATTTGTTTGTCTGCTTGGCACAGTTGAACATGGAGGAGGAGAGTCCCCCAGTATATTCTGGAAATCAGCATGAATGTCCTTTGATTTCACACCTTTCTTTACGAAGTACTTAATCACTGCTCAATTCTCTCTCTCTCTCTCTCTCTACCCCCCCTCCCCCCCCTTATTCGCCAATCACTATGCGAGAACAACAACAGAGCCACGTCACTGCCACAGCTCTCTTCCAAGAGCACTGATGTGGCACGTGTTTACAGGCAACAGTCCAATGAGTATCATGTGAACAACTCATTGGGCTAGCGCTGACCTCTCGTGGTGATTCCGAGAACTTTTCAAACCACTCTCGTAACTCTGCAATCGTGTAGGCTGCAGATTCTTTGACTTCTGGTATTGGGTGGTGGGTTTCCGGGCTGCACTGTCGAGTCCACTACACACAGGAGGTGGGTACATGGTTAGCAGGGGCTGTATGGAGGGGACTGGGTGGTTTTTTAGGTTAGAGGGCCTCGGGGAAACTACAGAAAGGGTGTAGGGCAAACACAGGAAGGTAGACCTAGCAACTAGACCTAATAGAAAGCACCAAAGCTCAAATTGTTAAAGGTATGGAAACTGGCTAAAGCTGGAAATAAATCCAGCCAAAATTTTTACGAAGGACCTAACAGTGTTCAGAAAGGATGTATTAAATATCATAGGTAGTGGAGTGTTTATTTCTGTCATCAGTAGTTTACCTTGTAATGAAATTGAAGTTGATAGTTCTTGAGAGTTATTATGTGTAGGCTCTGGCTCAGATGACACACTTTCTGAACAGTTCAAAGAGAACTTGAGTTTTTATTTCAAGTAGGTACCCCACTCATACAATTTTAGTTGCTGGTTAAGTCAGTCTGCCCTCAATATGTTGACAGAAACACGTTTAAAGCTGACGGTAGGCATATAATGTTGTCTGAAATTGTACTGAATGCTTTCTCAGAAAATCATTTTGAACAGTTATTCAGGAGACAACTGGAAGTGTCATTGGTTGCGAAGATATACTTGACCTCTTAGCAACAAATAATTCTGAGCAGATAAGAGATGGATAAAGAGAGTAGTGAGCACAAGGTTGTTGTAGTGAGACTGAATACTGCATCATCCAAACCCACCAAAAATGAATGCAAAGTACATCAGTTTAAAAAAGCAGATAAAAATTTGCTTGATACCTTTCTAAGTGAAAGTCTCCACTCCTGATCTGACTATGTAAGCATAGACCAGATGTGATTTGAATTCAGAAAAATAGTATTGATGGCATTTGAGAGATACATACCAAATAAATTAATAAGAGTTGGTAGCGACTCCTGTGGTACACAAAATGGGTCAGAACACTGTTGTATAAGCAACCCAAAAAACGCCAAATTTAAGGAGACTGGTCCGTGAATACCAGGGGAAACATTGAAAAAATTGTTAGTTTTCTAAACAGTGTTACTCAAAGAATAAGATTTGTAAGCCCATATAATGCTTACCATCTTTTAAGACATCTGTTATAAACATTTTTATGTATGAACCACAACCTTAGCTCTCGCCTTTTTTTAAATTGTATTTTTTGTTGTTGCAAGTGAAATAAACCATGCTAATTATTTATTTACATCATAGGTACACATACCTCGAAATAAAAACAAAGTAGAAGGTTTAGTTTATTCCTGTAAGTTCTTTGCACTATTATCTTTAAATCAGACTATTGAAAAGATTGTGCTGACATACAGTGTGGTACAAATAGATTTTAAGTATGATTACAAAAAATTTTGGAAATAAATTAAGAGTTTTTCTTCAAAAAAGCATTTTATTTTCAAAGTTAAGTCACAAGAGTAGTCTGCCTTTTACTTAAGCGTGTTTTAAGACAGTATACAATATTTCAGCTCTCTACATTTAGTATTTTTTAACCAAAGTGTACCAGAACATGAAATAATTTAACTTTCAGGAAATTCAAGTTAACTTTAACACTTGCTTTTTCTATTAAACTTGCATGACACTAATGCCTCCCAGGTCCATATTCATCTTGTTTCCTGTATCATTCTTCCTCCCTTCTTTTTTTCACACTTCTTCTTATTCTTCCTTCTTTGATGGCTTCCAAAACTGATTTTTCTTCTTCGAAGAGTCTCCTTCAGTCAATGGCTATTAGAGCTCTATGCATGTTTTCTCCACCAGGCACTCCCATCAGTTCCATAACATTAAGCCTTGACACTGCACTATCATTGAAACATAGAGCAGCATTCAGCACACCTATTTTTAAAGCATTTAATCCTATCCTACCAGAACAGTTTTTGGTATTCGTTCCCATACACAAATGTTGAAGCTTTCGTGCGGATTTTGAGTCCTGCTGTGTAAATAATTATCTATTAATCTTGTGTCACTAAGATCCCTATACATAGGTTTTATAACTTCCATTATAGCAAATGGCAAATAATGTTTATGGTTGTAGGTCTCACCTTGAGTAACAGCTCTCTGGTAGCCACTGCCAGGTGGGCAGAGTGCATGACATGGGTTGTCATCTGTGGAGGATTTATGAAAGAAGGTAGCCCATACTGCCTTTTTTCATTTTTAAGTGGAATAAGAAACTGATGCACACAATAAGAAACTCACACACACAGTTACTTTGCTGTAAACAAAATATTCATGCCAAAACAACAGCACACAATGACTAAACTCTCTGTATAAACTAAAGATAAGCAACTGTAAAGCTTTTGCAGGTTAGCCAACTTAAGGGACTAAAAAGTCATAAAAACAAAACAAATGAGAGCAAAACTTTTTTTAACTGAGCTGAATGTGTGCCATGGGGACATCGTGGTGTGTGCAGCCACTTTTAAATTTGTCTAATTTTGGTACTTTCTGTGGTCCATTTTCCTGGAAGTAAACTTTATCTTGTTCAGAAAACTACAGAGAATTTTTTAAAACAAAAATTTAAAAAAATCAATTTTTTGATAGTTATTAATGTACAAGTCACCTTAAAAAAATGCAAAATCTGTAATCTTGGTGAAGTGTTACAGAAGCTCGAAATTTAGCACAATCTTCAATGCTATATGCTTTTAATAGTTTCCATAATGAAACTCTGTCTTGAATTTTGGCAGGAAACCCAGAATGATTCTGGTCATATGTAAAGTACCCCAGCAGCAAGACGCAATCAATACCTTCATTGCACAATAACAATTGTGATATCACTGAGGGCAGTACCACTAAAACAGAGTTACTGAATGTGGTTTTCCAGAACTCTTTCACCAAAGAAGGCAAAGTGAATATTCCAGAATTTAAATATAGAATTACTGCCAACATGAGTAACTTAGAATTAGATGTCCTTGGTGTAGTGAAGCAGTTTAAATCATTTGACCTCCAGTCAAGATTGTATACCAGTCAGGTTCCTTTCAGGGTATGCTTATACAATAGATCCATCAAAAGATCCATACCTAAAGACTGGAAAGCTGCAAAGTCATGTCAGTACCCGAGAAAGGAAACAGGAGTAATCTGATGAATTACATACCCATATCACTAATGTTGATTTACATTAGGATTTTGGAGCATATGCTGTGTTTGTTTGAACATTATGAATTACCTCAAAGAAAACAATGTATTGGCAAATAGCATGGATTCAGAGAATATTGTTCTTGTGAAACACAACTAGCTCTTTATTCTCATGAAGTAATGGGTGCTATTGACTGGGGATGTCAGAATTATACTATATTTTTAGATTTCTAGAATGCTTTTGACACTGTTCTTCTCAAGTGACCTCTAATCAAATTATGGCCTCTGCTGTTCTTGATCTGTGTAAATGATTTAGGTGTCAGTTTGAGCAGCACTTTTTGGTGGTTAGCAGATGATGCTGTCATTTACCATCTTGTAAAGTCATAAGATGATCAAAATTAGGTTCACAATGATTTAGATAAGATCTGTATGGCGTTAAGAGTGGCAGTTGACTCTAAATAAAGAAGAGTCTGGGGTCATCCATGAGTATTACAAGAAATCCACTAAATTTTGATTACACAACTCTAAAGGGTGTAAATTCTACTAAATACTTAGGAATTACAATTACAAATAACTTAAATTGGAGTGATCACATAGGCAGTGTTTTGGGGAAAGCAAACAAAAGACTGTGATTTATTGCCAGAACACTTAGAAAGTGCAACAGGTCTACTAAAGAAACTGCTCACACCATGCTTGTCTTCCTACTTCTCGAGTTTTATTATGCAGTATGGAATGGGACTGACTGAGGACATCTAAAAAGTTCAAAGGAGGTCAGTTTGTTTTGTACTAGTATGGAATAGGGGGTAGGACAAGGGCCATGATATGTGAATTGGGGTGGCAATCATTAAAACAAAGGCATTTTTTGTTATGGCAGGAACTTCTTGTGAATTTTCAGTTAAGAACTTTCTCCTCAGATTGCAAAAATGTTCTGTAGGAATAATGATGGAGAAATTATTGTATTGATAAAATAAGAGAAACCAGAGCTTGCACAGAAAGGTATAAGATCTCATTTTTCCCGTGTGCCTTTTGAAGGTGGAACAGTAGAGAAATAGTTTGGAGGTAGCTGATAAACCCTCTGCCAGACGCGTAATTGTAAATTGCAGAGTAATCACAAAGATGTAGATGAGGGGAACGCTGCCAAAATTTAGTGACAGTTTACATTCCATTTTACTGAAAAGGTGTGATGAACTCAATAAATTAAAAATCATTTGAATCCAGTATATAAACACTGCAGCCATGTCTTTGTGTGAAAGGTAAATATTTTGTACAGAAAATTATGCCACCAACTATTTATGTGCAAATCACACCCAACCACACAAACCTGTTTACATTTCACAGCATGTGGAAAATGGCAAGTATAGTATTTCTCTGTTGTGAAGTAGTAATATTCACATCATACATTGGTACTTCAATTCCACAATTAAACCCTGTGGAAGGCTGCGATTGACAACTGGACTTGCCTGATGCTCCCACTGCTTCAAATTCTGAACTGAAACCATCAATTGTTTTGGTGGTGTTAATCATTATTGTTGGCTCCATTCCATTATTGCCTGTTGTCGCGATTTTGTCGTTCCAATATTTGCTTTTTATTTAGTACCAATAAGTAGTTTATAGTTCATTTTTCATGTGTCTTTGTGAATAGTGCAAAACAAAGATAATGGAATGTAGTGGAATTAAACCAGGTGATGTTAAGGGAATTAGATTGGTAAATGAGACACTTAAAGAATTAGATGAGTTTTGCTACTTGGGCAGCAAAATAACTGAACATGGCCGAAGTGGAGAGGATATAAGATGTAATTGGCAATAACAAGAAAAGCATTTCTGAAGAAGATAAATTTGTTAACTTTGAATATAGGCTAAGTGTTAGGAAGTCTTTTCTGAAAGTATTTGCCTGGAGTGTAGCCAAATATAGAAGTGAAACATGGACGATAAACAGTTTAGACAAAAAGAGAATAGAAGCCTTGGAAATGAGGTGCTACAAAAGAATGCTGAAAGTTAGATAGGTCGATCACATAACTAATGAGGAAGTACTGAATAAGATTGGGGATACAAGAAATTTATGCCATAACTTGACCAAAAGAAGCGATCAGTTGATAGGACAAATTCTGAGACATCAAAGGATCACCAGTGTTGAGGTTAAAAATTGTAGAGCGAGAACAAGAGATAAATACAGTAAGCAGATTCAGAAGGATGTAGGTTGCGGTAGTTCTCATAGATGAAGATGCTCGCACAGGATGGAGTAGCATGGAGAGCTGCATCAGACCAGTATTCTGACTGAAGACCACAACAACAACAATCGGAAGAAATTTGTAGGGTTCACAACATCCTCCATTGTGGTCCCATTGGTCGAAGGATGTCAAAAAAGCAGATACAACTGCAACTTCAAAGGCAGGCATTGTTTTGAGAGATTATCTGCTGGAGTCCACATCAGAGAGGATGATGCATTACGAAGAAGACAGCACCGGCATCCGTGCGATATCCAGTTTTGGACCTTCTGTGCAGAAACTGTTATTTTTGGAGTAGTTGAAAGTGCTGTAAATTTTGTGAGTGGTCGATGGCATTGTGACCAGAGTATAGAAAGCATAAATGTAAGTGGTATACAGTGCATACAAGGATGGTACATATTTTGAAACTGTAACAATTAAAGAATTCCAAAGAAGATTAACGAGTGATGACAAGTGTTTTTTGCAACACACACACACACACACACACACACACACACACACACACACACACACACACCCACACACACTTCTGACAACTGGGGGTGCATGCTTAAAAAGCAAGTGATTAAGAATCCAAACAATTTAAAAGCTCGTATCCAATATGGTTTCTATTCACGTTATCTCATTATGTACCAAAATTTGATGCAGCCTGTCGGAGGATGGAGGGGCTGGGGGATGAGAGAGAGAGAGAGAGAGAGAGAGAGAGAGAGCTTCAATAAACTTAAATTTAAAAAGTAATTAAATGTTCATTAATGTTAAAGTGTCAGCTCAGCTACATGTTTAATGCGCAAATGCATTGATTTTTACCAACAGACCCTCATATCCGCATTGGATCAAATAAAAAAAGTAATTTTTCAGGTATTTAAACAAAAATTTACAATTGAGCATCAGTTGTTACACTTTTAAAACAACCGAAAATTAATATTCAATGCCCAAAGAACAAAAATTTCTGTTAAAGAATATTCTTTGTTTTCAGAAACATAATTTATCTCTGCTTGAAATATGATAGGAGTGATCCCCAGTCTGATAAGATGGTCAGCACATGTTTGAATTATGATTGCTGTTACTTTTACATTCTGAACTGTCACTTCGTGGTTCATCATTCAGGATAACCATGTTAAATTTTTACTTGTCTCCTGTTGACTTCTTCACCTCTGCAGCTTCACCTGTGCTGGAAATTATATATATTTTTTAACTCCTACTCTCTACTAAAGAATAGAAAGCATGTTTTCATAAATAGTGATATAGTGTTCCATCCTTTACAACGTTAAATCACTTTATGGATGTAATGTGAACATGCATCGATTTTACATTTACTCTGTATGGTGTTCGCTCCATACAGCTCAGTTTCTGTCTGAAAACTAACCTTCAGCTATCTTCTGTAACATCATTCCTATTGTCATGGTAATCATTGTTCCTTGGGTGCATTCGCAAATCAGGAAACTGCAGCAAGTATCGCAGAGAGTATAACTGGTATGGTTGTCTGGCATTCCAGGCACATTGTGTACATCCAAACCCATGTACATACACACATAAACTATTTTTACGTTGTCTCTATTACTCCAACTAGTCACAAAGAGTAGTTATCAATTCTCCAGTTACACTGGATGAGTATTGAGCACTTAATCGCACTCATAGGATCTTCAAGTGTCATCTTCTATTATCCATTTAGTATTGCTTAATTACTTTTGCAAGCTACTTACATGTGTACTGCATCTCTGGTGCTCCTGTGAAAACAGGTTTTAATACGTGGATAGGTGAAGTGTTTCTGAGGTGGAAACTGCTGCATGTGGAAAGAGGGAGGAAAGACGTATGGCACTACTGGTGGAGAAGGGACTAAAGAAAGGAAAGACTAGGAATGTTAGAACTGAAGAAGGCAAAAAAAGACAGTCCCAAAAGACAGCTATCCATCCTATAGTTCACCCCAAGGATCCCTCCCTGGTATTTCACTGGTGGGGTGATGGAAGGAGATGATCACCAAACAAACAGAACAGATATAGCTGGCTTCACCCCCACAGGCCATGAAAATTGGTTCTAACACCCTACTGTTGACTGTCAGGAGAGTAGCAGCACAAATAGTAACCTCCATCTGTTTGATTGACAAGAATATTCAAACAAAACAAACTTGGCAGCCACTCCTCTGTCTTTACACTATCTTCAACTACAACAGACCAAGGATTTAGCTGTACTATCTTGTCCTTTAAAAATCAATCTCTCCTAAAATAAAGTACAAACCCAACCAAAGCATTGAGTATCCTCTTGACTTACTTGACTTAGTTCCTGTCGTTCCCTCTGGAACATAGGGCCATGACGAAATTCCTCCACCTGGTACGATTTCTAGTGAGTCTCTTCACATCACTCCAGGTTTTCCCAACCTCTGCAGCTTCTCTCTCAATCGTCCTTTCCCAGGTCTGTTTGGGATGACCATGTTTTCTAATTCCTTGAGGGTTCCAGTCCAACGCCACCCTAACAACAGCTCCATCTGGTTTCCTCAATGTATGCCCAATCCAGTTCCATTTTCTTTCCTTGATTTGTATATTGATTGGTTGCTGATTTGTCTTCCTCCAAAGATCATCATTTGTCATTATATCTGGCCATCTCACATTTAAAATACGCCAGAGACAGTGGTTGATAAAAACTTGGAGCTGATTTTTGATGTGGTTAGTCACCTTCCAAGTTGGAGGGCTATGCCAGCAGTAGCGTAGATACTGGCAGGGTCACCCATGCTGGAAAGGCTGAAGGGGAGGAGCCATACCAAGTGTGTCCCACAATTACCTATCGAAAACATGTCTTCTATCCTTTTTTTTTTCCTTTCCATTTCCCCCACTTAACCGATGCTGGTGGTCAAACCACATATAGGGGTGCAGAGGAAATGCCAAGCCCATATACTGAACATCTGGTAAGTCGTCAGTGCCTGGGCGATAAGGTGGCAGCCCCACCAAGGCAATCATAAGCGGTGGGCCAATCACCCGCCCTTCTTAAATAACCTGATTACTGAAACCAAGATGAGAGTATCTTCTAGATAATGTAAATTCCCTTTTTACAAAATCCAGGGCAAACAGAGATATTACTACCCATGAGAAAGTAACTTTACAAACTTATGAAAGTATCTTTACATAATACGCAAACATATTGAATCATTCCTGGCTCATCATAGCACATGCTGTTTACTGTTGCCAATGCCATCAGAAAAGAGGAGCTACTTCTTTAATACAACTAGCAACGTTTTGTTGCCTTGTCTACCATATTATTGTTTACATTTGAAACATTAAATTACACAATTACAAGGGAGATAGATTCCTCTATTTTGTAACTTTGGAGTAAGACTCAAAATTAACTGTATTCTACCTCTCCCCTCCTCTCCTCCCTTCGCCCCATTTCCTGATGAGTAAATCTTGCAAGTGGGTGCAAATATGTATTATGGATTGGGACTGATCATGTTCAAGTCTAGAATAGTGCTCTGTAGTAATGCATGTCTTGACTTAACATTGAAATATCTGCAGTTTTTATAACACTTGGTTCACCTACTTGTGTTGCAGAGAGAGCCAATTTAAGCTTCTGAGCTTCTTCAGATTTTTGGAAAACTGAAGCTGGGGAATTTGATATTCTTCGTTCTGTGAAAAGTATTCCAGTCCCTGTGCTCACACGCTGATGGTCAGAATTTTTAGTATGTTATTTATGGCACTCCCTCTTACCTTTGTGACAACATGAATTTTTCCCCTAATGTACCATCAATGACTGGATTGTAAATAAAGAAAGCACTTCTTCATAAATACTGATATATTGATCTGAATATAATAGAGGGAAACATTCCATATGGGAAAAATATATCTAAAAACAAAGATGATGTAACTTAGCAAATGAAAGCATTGGTATGTTGATAGAGACACTAACAAACACAAAATTCAAGCTTTCGCAACCCACGGTTGCTTCATCAGGAAAGAGGGAAGGAGAGGGAAAGACGAAAGGATGTGGGTTTTAAGGGAGAGGGTAAGGAGTCATTCCAATCCTGGGAGCGGAAAGACTTATCTTAGGGGGAAACAGGGACAGGTATACACTTGCGCGCGCGCCCACACACACACACACACACACACACACACACACACACACACACACATATCCATCCGCACATATACAGACACAAGCAGACATATCAATATATATCATAGATGTCTGCTTGTGTCTGTATATGTGCGGATGGATTTGTGTGTGTGTGTGTGTGTGTGTGTGTGTGTGTGTGTGTACCTGTCCCTGTTTCCCCTAAGGTAAGTCTTTCCGCTCCCAGGATTGGAATGACTCCTTACCCTCTCCCTTAAAACCCACATCCTTTCGTCTTTCCCTCTCCTTCCCTCTTTCCTGATGAAGCAATTGCAGGGAGTTTTCCTGCATTTTGAGGCATTCCTTGCCTCAACAAATTTTAGTAGTTGGCCAACATTGTAGACCTAACTTCTGAAATTGGTTGCAGCACAGCTCTTCTTGGCTTTTTATTCATATTTTCTACATCTTATACATCTTAACTGTCAGAGGAGTTCACCTTCTAAGGATCTCCTATTCTCCTGGTACATCTTAACATTCTTATTTGTTAGCAGTCAATTACATCAATCTCAGCTGGACAGTCTTCAGTCAAAACCAATAATTCATCATTTTCCTAGTCAGATAATTGTGGATGGCTGTCAATAAGAAGAGCTTCTAACTGTTCGTCAGTTATTCATCAAAGACCAAATTGAAATTAGCAGAAATACATTGTGACGTGATGTCCATGTTATTTCATAGTAACGAACAAAATTTATGCAAAAAGAAACTAATTCTCAATTCTAAGAAAGTTCTTCTTATGGGCTGGCTGCAGCTGTATAAGTCCATTTTGTAAAATAAAGAAGCTGGACAACAGTTGGTGAATCAACAATATTTTATTGTATACGTGACCGGTTTTGGAGCACTTAGTTCCACCATATGGTGTAAACTGTAATAATGGAAATACTGTGTTGCAAGACAAAATCAAAGGGATCCTCAAGTTTGTAATGTCAGATAATGAACTTTGTGGCTAAAATTTATAAAATGAATTAAAATAAATTCAAAGAGAGAACGGGATGTTACTTCACAAATAAAATCACTTAATTATGGGAGGTTATCCTCACCCTGAAGTTGTTGTGGAACGGAAGCTCCATGTCAAAAGGATAAAAGGGAAGTCCTAGAAAAATCCAAAGAAAAACAGACATCATGACCAGATACCACAATCTTGAAACATGTAAAATGCAATAAATATGGGAAGATAAATCACATATTGTGTGGGATTACTTACATAATTACTTACATAAATTCCATAAAAATCATTCTGCCATGTTGCACGACCAGGAGCACTAACAGGAAAACTATGTAATAATAAATTCTAGCAGTGAATATCGAGGCCACACATGACCCATAGTGCAGATATGGTATGAAATGGCTATGTGATTGATGAACTTTTTAAACCAGGAAACTGGGAAGTAACAGCACAAAGGAGATGGAACCATTACAACATTAGCAGGGAAGTGAACCAATACGAATATATTAAAAAAGAAAACAAAAGGAAAAATATAATGTTTGCACACCTTAACCTGCCTGGGTAATGTCATAATTAAGTAGAATATTTTTGTGATATAGACCAGTACAGTCATAATGGTATTGAGAGGATGGGAATAAAGTCTTCTTAAGATTTCAGTTTCTTCAAGGATATTGAGTATCTGACCTTTTTCTGCAGTGTCAAAGACGGATAAGTTATTACTAACCTGCTGCAGCTGATGCTGGTTGTCAGATTGATTGTCAAAGTTGAACAGGAATTGTCCAGGTGTAAGTGTTCTTTAACTCTTGTATGAAAATGGTTCTTTAAATCTTGTATGAAAATTCCTACCTATCTGGCCAGTGTATCTGCTCTTACACATCTGGCTTGTATCAGTATGACAGACATCAGGATAGGAGAAGGGATCCTTTTCGAAGACTTCATGGTTCTTTAACCTACTGCAGAAACTGTTTGGTATGAGAAATGCTGAGCTATGTTTGGCTGACATCAGTTTATTTTACACTTCTCTCGGGTATGTATCCATGATGTGGAATCTTTTAAAACTTGTTCATTTCTCCAGTGGAATGATTCCCTTCCATGAGCCCTCAAGCTTTACTATTATTTTTTTATTAAATTTCTCAATCATAGACCCTGGGTACCAATTGTGTGTGGTAGTATACTTGATTAAACTGAACTCTTTCATATTCCTCTGATGTGATAGGAACAGTATTCAATCTGTTCAAGAGAGACTGGAAGACAGACCGCGCCATGAGCACAGCTTTGGGTGCAACAGGAGGTGATGTGAGTGAGGACCTCAGTGCTGAATGATGTAGTGCTCCAACCTCGTGGGGAGTCTGGCCATGACTGCATCCGTGTGGCGAAGGTGCAGGAGAACAGGACCAGTGTCGGGCTATGACCAGAGGGGCAGTGAGCATGCAACAGGTGAAGTTTGTGGCACCCTCATAAGGAAGGCCGGCCACGGCTGTATCTTTGTGGTGAAAGCGAGAAGTGGCCGGGCAGCATTGAGTATGGCTGAAGGGAAGGGGTAATAGGGCCGGGCAGGACGTCAACGCCAAGTGACCCATGGAGCTGCATCATGTGGTCACCAACCTTGTCACTAACTGATGTCCAAGCGATGCCAACCTTAGTAAAAGGGCTGACCATAGCAACGTGCGAAGCAGTGTTGGGTGTTGGGCATAGCTGGCGGTGGGCGGTTGACGGGATGAGGCGCAGGGCCAACTGACATTTGCCTCATCGCTAGCTTGGAACTGGGCAGTACCTCCCTTGAGAGGAAGGCTGGCCATGGCTGCAGGAGTTTCAGGCACAGCTAGAGGGAGTGTGACTGGGTGACTGATGAGACCAGGAGCTGATGCTGGAGCTGTAGGAGTCACTGGAGCCATAGGAGTCTTCACTAGAGCCTGAGGGAGCACTGGAGCCAATTCAGATGCTTTATCAGCTCTGATATACAGGCAAGCAATACCAGCTACCAGTGATGAACAACCTCCAAAAACACAAAGGGAAGAGTGAATATAAACACATGGTAATTTGTGTCCATGCAGTCCACAAAAATGCAAAAAATGTACACAAACGTGTTATTACATCACTCACACGAAACAGTACATGACATGCACACTAAAGCAATATCTCCCGTAACCCAGAAGCAACCGATAATGAAGCCAACTAGCCACAATGCCACCTCGAGAATGCACTAACACACAGGGAAAGCAATCTGGAGGGAGCACAAAGACACACAGTGCCGGAACCGATCAATCATTGCTGAAAAAGTGTACCCTCGTCGCCGCTATTGATATGAGACCACAGTAGAACACACGTTTTTATCCTTGTCACCACTGTTAAAACACATTGTGGGTGAAGCAAGCTTCAGTGAATGATGATTCCTGTTTGCACTCATGAATTGAAAAGTTGGAGGCATAACTACCTTTTTCATTTGCCTCTCCAGACGTATTTCACCGCTCCCTAGAACAAAATAATTTTTTGCCTTCTGCTGCCAGATGTCGTTTGATACATTTAGCACGAAAAATAAATTATAGTGTATTTTCAGGTGATGTTCATAACAGTCAAAGTTAAGCCTAACCTAAAAGTTCACATTTAAAGATTTGACATAATTACGTATAAATCTTTGCACGAGACACACACAGGAACGTGTGTAACTTAAGTTAACCGTAAGTGGTCAGTATGTTCTCATTTGTTTCACTGAGAAAGTGTTTCATAATTATAAAATGAGTCATTTGACATCACAGAGAGACTTTGCAATTACTGTTAATGGAACATTCAAATAAATAAGTATATTAATAACTAAGTAACTATCTATCCCCATCTAAAGAAATCTACATCAGGATCGCCATGCAGTTGCTTGATTTACAATCCACTGTATTCACCATTGTGTCTCCATTGGAGATCTATATTACAGCTTCACTAAAAGAGCATTCCTTCTTTAAGATAATGTGACATATTTTTGTATGATATTTAAATTGTGTGGAAAGTGGTTGATTTAGTACTCACTAGTGCAAAAATGAACATTTCTCACTGTGAAGTGTGATTGATCAATGTTTGCACTCATGTGCTCTGTGAAAACAGACAACAGCTCCTGGATTAATGAAATCCTGACTGCCCAGTGTATAATGATTTCTGGTAGTAATTTCTTTCACTGTTAAAAAGAATTCCAAATCTTTTTGTATGCTTCAGTGGTAAGTACATTGTGCTTTGATTGATTTTTCACTTTTTCTGTTAGTAGAGGGTCACCTGGTGCATCATAGACACATATTCTTGTTATGTTGTTCATTATTTGATTGCAGCTGCTTTTATTTATATTTGACTAGTTGAATTGGCAAATCTTTTACTGTGTGACTGTACTAATTGAACACGGAATAATTTGCTTTATCTCTCTTTAAAGGTTCTGCTCCAGTTGTCACTTTGTGTGAGAATCAGGAGAAGTGTGTCGATGCTGGAGTACAAACTGCGTCTCCTCCATTGCTCCAGCAGCAACTGCAACGAGACAACGAACAGCCGTCGGCTTTGCCTCGGAATGGAAAGTCTGATGTAAAGTTGGGCAGTGATGCTGCTGCTAATGTGCCAGATGATTTGTGGGAATGGGAATGTTTCTGTTGTGCACAGATCTTCAAAAGTTCATCATATTTGCAGAAACATCTCAACAACAGCAATTGTTTTAAGGTTTGTCGGAAATTCTTGTCAAAGATTATCAGCCAAAACAGGGAAATGATAAAAGAATGCTGTAAATGGGAAATGTATGACAGATCTAGAAGAATGACTGACCATAATTTTGGGGAATGTGTTACTGTCTTGATGTTTCTTGTTCTCTGTGCTCTTTTTGTATCATCTGCAAAGGAACTTTCTTCTGGTGACTCCTCTTACTTTAAATAAATCAAATTTTGTAATAAGTCATTGTAAGAGTGATATTTTTATGTATTTTTAAAAATATGTGGTTGAAGGAGATGGACCTTGGCACGTTCTACTGTGAGAAAAGGGAGGAAGAAAGACTATATGAATGTCTGGACATGTCTTTCGTTCTGAATGAGGTGGTGGGGTAATGAAACTGCTGGACTCTTGTTTAGGGAGAGGAAATCCAGATTCAAATTGTTGTCTGTATGTTGCTCATCAGCAAGAAAATGCAATAGGTTGTGAAACAATCAACTGTAAATTATAATCTACCATTGAAAGTAAAGCATGTGCAAAATTTACATGCAAACATAGTTTGCAGCTCATGAGAGGAAAGCTTTTTATCTATAGAAATTACTGCCTGGTGGTAAATCACTGAATGGTGATAAATCATTGCATGGAGGACATGGAGGAGACATTGGATTGCAGATAGAAGCACAGGGGGGGGGGGGAGGACTAATTAGCGGCTCTTCCTGATTCCTGAGAGCTCTCTCCTTCTTCACCTTGGAGTTACCCCCAGAGAAAGAACTGACTGATAAAACCTGTGCATTGGGTAAGTGCTTCCCCAGCCATAAGTGAGTAGTGAGCCATGTACTCATCGTGGTGATACCACTTCAAGTGGTACTTTCTCTTGGACAACTGATAGCAATTCGGTAAGAATTTGTGCAAATCGTTTACCTATTAAGGTTTCTTTGGTGTAGTTGGGACCAATCAGGTAGTCTGCAGGAATCATGCACCATGCATTCACACTCCACTGCCTCGGATGTTCAACCTGTGTCATCAAATGCTGATTCTCAAAGGCCCAAGAATCCATATTTCTTAGTAAGTTTCTTAGGATAGCCACAGGTTGCACTCTGTATGTTTTATGGACCAGTGTGAATTTAACAAGATCATAATCAGAAACTCAGGAATTTACAGTTTAAAGTACACTAGTTGGCTGATTACAGTGCCAATGTTGGAGATTCAGTGAATCACTGACATCAGCAATGCAATCGAGCAATTACTGTACTTTAAACTGTTAATTCCAGCATTTGTGGTGATGCTCTTGCTAAATTTAAGAGTGAAACCGACCAATAAAACATAGTGAATGCAACTTGTGGCTGTCCTGAGAAACTTAATTTCAACAGTTGCTGGTTTCCCTGCAGGCAATATCAGCACTTACCAATTTCTTAGATTCAGCTTTCCGTGAAATTTGGAGGAAAGTGGGAGGTGGGTTGGACAACATGTCCTGAAGTTGCCTCAGAACCGAGTAACAGAATTTCATTCGCCCTCTGCAGTTCTGCTGGTGAAGTGGTATATCATACCAAGTCTATTAACAAAGTTTCAAGAACTAGCTTTAAATAATTACTCTAGGGATATACTACAACCCCTGTGTATCACACATATAGGGATCATGAGGTTACTGTACACACAGAGGCATTCAAACAGTCATTCTTTCTGTGCCCCATATGTGAATCGAGCAGGAAGAAACCTTAATAGTTGGTACAATGTGACGTATCCTCTGCGATGCACTTCACGGTTGGTTGCAGAGTATAGATGTAGGTGTAAATGTAGAGGTGGCATCAGTTAACTATAGTGGCAGTTCTGCTTTTGTTGCTTCCAGAGCTTTGATTTAAAGATGCATGCCAAAAATTGAATGGATTTGTAAAACAGGGAACTGAGGCATAAAGATTATTAAATAATCACAATACTTTATGAGCTTAGTGTCAAGATACACACTTACATTGCATAATTACATCAGCAAAACAAACAAAAAGGGAATCACAAAAGAATGATAAAGATGGAAGCTTTTTGACTCAAAATGTGAAGAATACTGGGCTGACTTACTCCAGACGCAATCCTACTTTCTTTAGAGGTAACATACAGATAATGAGCAACAACTTCCAGAACATGTTGTTTTGTTGGATCCACTGGTTCCAGGGTTGGTCCTTACCCTGTGCATAGTGTTCCAGTCCTTTTCCAAAAGCAATTTCTTGCACATTCACTGAATTATCATTCTTGTTGAACATCATCTTTCAGGATACCTTTGTGGGTACAGCTCAGTTGTTCCTTCGTGTTGCTTCTACACTTTCTGTAGAGAAGTAGTATATCTAGTGTCTCTTGGTTTGTGTAAGACACTTATGTTTTCAAACTAACCAGCACTTGACATACAAGAATGAGACAGACAGTATGAAAGCTAAATTTCACCTATGTCCCTTTTGTACTGGTATCACAGTTATGCAATCCAATGTGATTAATTTCCTCAGTTGGTTATGAAATCACAAACTTCCGCATAAAACAGCAGTCAGTTTCATATTCAAAACAGATAAATCATAAGTTCTAAATATATCATTTTCTTGGAAAGTGCTGTTGAATTCAACTTGTAAAGAACTATGATATTAGCAGCAGAAATTAGTAGTGTTCCTATCGAAAAAGAAGAGTTGATATCAATGTCTTTGCAGTTAATATAGCTATGAAAAGAGACTATATGTTGTTTATTGAAAACTTTTCACAGTTCATCTGGCTCAAAATAGAATGACAATATCTTAAACAGTTCTTGAAATATCACACTGTATATGGTGGCAGCAATAGTACACTGAAAACATAAAACTTCTGTTCATTTTGTTACATACTATACCTAATCATTAGCCAAATCATGATTTATTTGTCCACTTGCAGTTTGATGGTGAACATTATGGAATGCAGCTAAATAATCGATCAGCATTCCGTCCAGGCAGGTGGCCTCCACAGCAGGATGCTATTGTTCCAAAGCATATCAGGGTGAGTTCTCTGCTGTTATTGCATTTCACATATTACACTGAATGTACTGTTGAGAGAAAGTGCTACTTATGTACTCACGTCCATTGACATCACGAATTGTAGCTGTGTACGAGTAAAATAGGTGGGTTCATAAAGCATTCTGCGCAGGGACAGACAAAGCATACTTGGTAGCGGCGCCAGTGTGCTCTGTATCCTTGTCCCACACAGCACCTTGCTGCCTATTCTGTTATCCGGCAGTGTTACTGCAAGTGCCACATTGGCCACAGTTTCTGCTTCTGACACTCTATGCAAAATAATTGTATGTTTAGAACGTTATCATCATTTTTAACACAACACTAGACATGTCTTGTTTATGCCACCACTAATAACTACACTGGCTAAGTGCTCTTGTCATACATACATCAACATTAAAATCAATACTAAATGTTCTAAGTGCACCCCAAGTGCACACTACTGACAGATGCAGCAGACTAACACTATTGGCTTGCGTATCTTGGGGTACACTGCTCCCGTGTGCTGCGAATTCCCACATCATCAACCTTCTTATATGCTCACCACTACAGTATAAGGACGACCACAAAAGAAGTATGCATAAGTTTGGCAAGGTGTCAAGGTGAAGTAAATGACATCTTTTAGGTAAAAAGTGCACTTATTTTTATGGGTAATCCGTTTTTAGCACATGCACTGTCCAAAATTTTTTAGTGGTTATATTCCATCCCTGAAGTGCCATTCTGGAAGGTCAGCAAAATACCTGTACAGCTGTCACAATCCTTTGAATTCCAAACATTTCCAGCCACAAATCTTGAATGATGTATGAAAAGTTGGAATTCAGGGTGGTAGGTTTGGCGAATAGGGTGGACATTTCAACTAATAGGGCTTAAATCCTTCAGATTTCTCGCTGCCAAGGCACTTTTGTTGACACAAGCATTGTTCTAATAAAAGAAGACACTTTTCTTGTGCAATCCAGATCACTTCTTCTGTATTTTGTCGTTCATTTGATACAGAAGGGTTGCCTAGTAATTATCTAGCTACTGTCCTAACCTTTTGTTAGGTGATCTAGCGTGCAGATTTCATCCACCACTTTAAAATTTAAATTGGTATATCATTTGTAACATGTAGTGGATCCATGTCTGAGCCACAGTAACAAATTTGAGCAGAACATCTGTTGAGTTTTCCATGACCTCCCTGTGCCTCTTAGGGTAAATCCAAGCATGTACTACATCTCTAATGACCTTGTCATCAACATGACTTTAAACCTTAACCTTTCCTCCTGCCTTCTGATCATTTGAATAAACATTAAAAAAAAAAAAAAAGACTGTTTCTAAAATCTGAAACTATTCTGCAGAGCAGCTTGACATTTGACAACTTTATTGTGCGGCCTGAATTAACACTATAGAAACAGAATTTCACAGATATTTATGTCATTTTTACTGCAGCCTGAGAACTAGTCACCTTGGCCTAATTTGACTGATCAGTTATTAAGACATATGTGGAAAGGGTACATAATAGGATTTTGAATTGTGGGTATTTTTTTACTACTCATTGACGGAGAAGAAACTACTGTGTTTTTCCCACTCCTAAATCATAATGTTGTACACTCAGAAAAATAGATTTTTGATTTCACTCGCAATTGTTTCTTCTTTCGTCACATTTTGGTTCATAATCAGTCTGACTATCCTAAACTGGTGTAAACAGTTAAGTATACATTGATCAGCCAGAACATTATGACCACTGACCTACTATCGATATGAACCTGTCCAGGCGATAGCAGCATCACCTGGCGAGGAATGACTGCTAGTCAGACACACGTGCAGTACTGGTAGTATCAGTGAGCGTGCTGCCCATGTGTAGAATGTGGAGGGTGTGTTATCTATCTGAGTTTGACCAAGGGCAGATTGTGATGGCCCAGAGGCTCAGCATGAGAATTTCAGAAACTGCACAACTTGTTGGGTGTTTGGGCATTGCTGTGGCCAGTGTCTTCAACACATGGTGAAACCATCTCCAGACATCGTGGGGTTTGGCGGCCACCCCTTGTTACAGATATCGGACATCCGCAATCAATTTCTGATGCAGTTTAATGTACTGGAACAGCTGTAGTTTGAGATACATTATGTTGCATAGGAATAGCTGCTTACTAGTTCTTGAACGGATGACTCATGATGGAGGAGGACAGTTTTTAGTTAATGGAATTGCTTGGAAACTGAAAGAAAAGTGTGTAACTACATGTCCATGTTGTGTTATGCAGTTAGTACATGGTCTGGTACTGTTTTACACCAGTGTGACATGGATTCGATGCATTTATATTTAATTCATGAGTGAGATAATGTCAACCCTCAGGAAAAGAGATGTTCAACAGCACAGCAGTAGTGGAAGATGCTGGTCTAACTACAATAAGTTTTACTGACAGACCAATACGGTAGTCTGAGGTGAAATTTCCTACAGCAGTCTCAGGTTTCATACATGTGTACAAATTACTGTCTTACCCAAAAGAAATATATTCCAAATAAACGTAAGTACAGCATTTATGGTGGTTCCATTGGAATAATGAGGATGCATAGTAATGCGTTTTAAATACTCTGGTGATTAATTTGTGTTGAGAAGTTTGGTACTTGCCTGTGTGAGTAAGTGGCTGCATCTGGTTGTATATCTAGTTCATAGTTTCTGCATTTCATTGTAAAATTAAATTCTTGCAGGTTTAAACAGATTTAATTTATTGCAGAACTAAACCCCATAATAGTAACTAGACATTTCAGTCCAAGCAACTATACGTGGACAGCAATGGAGTACTAACAACAGCAAAGAATAAATATGTGTCAGAGACTGTGACCAGTGTAAATTGTTGTCCCTCAAGCATGTGTTGGAACTTCCTGATAGTGCCATATGCTGCAGCATACAATTCATGATCGCAGGTTGCCCACGCTCTGTTGAAATCGGTAGATAATTTCTTGCTGAAAAATGCCAAGTGCTGCCAGTGTTCATCTGCTTGTTGTTGCAGTACGGCATCAATTTTGGCAGGAGACTCATCAACCATAGAGCGAGAGGTGCCCTCGGAACTAGGTGCGCTGACAGAGTAGCCTCTGCGATAGTGATCTTCACTTTGGTAACTGCCAATTCGACCTTGCTAGTCCATAGCAGTTTTATCGTTAGTTTTGGTGGACTTTGTATTACGTTGTTCAATGGAACAGCTAAGAGTGAATGATGGCACACGAAATAGTGATAAAAAATTGATGGTGCTGGGAAATCGTCACAACTCTCCTACTGTCAAAGGCTGTGGAAAGTTAATTATGGCCTTGACTCTCTCTTGTGGGTGATGGCGTAACCCAGGAATTGGACCTCAGCTGTCCACATACACACTTCAATGGACTGATAAGTAAATCCTGTGAACAGAGGTGAGTAAAAACTTGGTGCAAGTGTGTTAGGTGTTCTGTGTCCGAGCTTCACCCCACCAAGGCATCAGTGTAAGTATAGCAAAAATCAAGACTGCCTGAGACTTTGTTCACGAACTGTTGAAAGGTCAGTGCAAAATTGCATAGTCTGAAAGTCATTCTGGTAAATTCAAATGATCGAATGGGATGCATACAGAAGTTTTAGCTACATCATCTGAAGCGACGGGTACCTGATAGAATGCATGTATGAAGTCCAATATGGAGAGATGCGTTTGCCATGAATGATGGCTGCCTAGTCTTTTGATTTGTGGTACTGGATAATGATCAGGGCTAATCCTGGCATTGAGCAGTCTGTAATTCCCGCAAGGGTGCCATCTGTTATTCTTCTTCTTCTTCTTCTTCTTCTTCAAGATTACGTGGAGTGGGGACACTCAACTACAGCTAGGCGGATGGCAGATTCTGAGTGCGAGCATACTTTCGACTTTGCTGATGTTAAATGATGATGTCAAGCATGGACTGGCATTCCTGGTGTGATCAGAATATAGTGCATCATCAAATGCTACCCCTGCTAGTGGAAGTAGTTGCTGATTGATTTCCAGGAACTGCAGCAATAGTTCTGCAAACGGAAAACCATCTGTGATTGTCCAGACTGCAGTATCATCAATACTGTGTACCAATTACGTTGGTAGTATTGTATTGTATGTTAACCGGGGACCTAGAAACAACGGCGAGGCTCGGTCCCCGCCGCAGCCGCAGTGGTCCACAACCCCACGACGACTACCGCAGTCCACTTTACCCCTCCGCTGCCCCACACCGAACCCAGGGTTATCGTGCGGTTTGGCCCCCTGTGGATCCCCCAGGGAATGTCTCACACCAGACGAGTGTAACCCCTATGTTTGTGTGGTAGAGTAATGGTGGTGTACGCGTACGTGGAGAACTTGTTTGCGCAGCAATCACCGACATAGTGTAACTGAGGCGGAATAAGGGGAACCAGCCCACATTCGCCAAGGCAGATGGAAAACCGCCTAAAAACCATCCACAGACTAGCCGGTTCACCGGACCTTGACGCAAATCCTCCGGGCGGATTCGTGCTGGGCACCAGGCGCTCCTTCGCACCCGGAAAGCCGCCCGTTAGACCGCACTGCTAACCGGGCGGGCATAAGTTGGTAGTAGTGTCAAGGAAGGAACGATGATGGAGGTCAGGTAGGAGTCCATAGAATGAAAAAAATCTGCCTGAGAATAGGGTGTACCACATCTGCCACAATAAATTGCCACTCGAACTTAAGATGGAGGCCTAGATTCAATACCATTGTGGCACGACTGTATGTTTGCATGGTGGAACCATTGGCTGCAAAAAGGCAGCAGTCATCGTTGTTGGGGTGAGGTTGCTGGGCAGATGGATATGCTGACATGTCAGCACCTGTGTCCACTAAGAAATGCAGCTTTGTATAATGTTCTGTGATGAACAGTTGATGGCTGCCATCTGGTGAGCCAGTCACCATCACTGACATCGGATGCATTTCCCATCTCACACGGGGGACTGCATTTCCACGCGTCTGAATTGAATTGCCTGTGGTTCCAACAGATTTTTGCAGTGGTAGCCGAGTGGATGCACTTCCTCTGTGAGTGGTGGTGATGTTACTGGTGACTTGAGTGTTGTGTCTACAGGACAGCGACTTGTGCAGTAAGTTCGGCAATCTGTGCTTGCAATGCAGCAAGAGTATTATCTGCTTGAGGTTGTGGACAAACAGCTGTGACATCGCGGATGGGTCCATTTTGGCACAAGGCGATCTTCAATTTGTGCGAGTGTGTTGAGATCGCCAGCGCATACCGTCAGTATGTTCTGTGCATCAAGTGGAAGATGCGACAACTAGATATTGCATAAGATGTCTTCATTAACAGTGTTACTCACTGGAGTCTGCAGGTGGCACAGTAACTGGAAAGGAGTGTGAGCACCTAGCTCCATGGGGTGGAAACTTCTAGCCGCTTTGTCGCAGACTGCGACGTGTGGGTAATCAAGGCATTCTGGATGGTCATATAATGGTTGGTGCTTGCTGGTAATGCGAAAATGTCCTGCACCTCTGTAGCCATGTCCTCTTGTATTGCAGCAACAGTGTAGCTATACTTTGTGCAATTTCTTCATCACCACTGTAGAGTCTTGTACCATGGGTAGCAAGGGAGAGGATGTTGTTTGGTAGCTGGTATCGTCTTTCTACAACACAACTGCACACTTGGATTAACAGGATTCTTTATTTACATGAACAGGAAGCTACTTACTTTTAACAGAGCCCATGTGCTGTGGTACAAGCTCTTCCGTGATAGCCCATGTAGCCTCACTGCTGGTGAAATACATGTTCCCCTATAAACACTACTCTGGTCACTCTGCGAGTGAATGACAGACGCCAACTAGAATGTGTTGTTTGTGAGTGAGTGATTGAGGCCCTCTGGTCAGCAGCAATGAACTAAATACTTGCGGTCGAGAGGGCATTGGCAGCATATGATTGCGAGTCTGTCTTTGGCCTCTCTCCTGATATGCGTGCTTGATCCAGCACCTTCTGTCGATCTCCATGCTACATCTTTGTCGACTGGTGTGCTGGCTCAGCTTACGCCAGCACTGTCCTCCCCCCCTGAAATGCTGCACTGTTGTCATGTACGGAGGTTGTGATCAACAATGTGGATGGATGCCTGACGCTGGACGTAGAGATGAGTCAGGAGCCATGACTGTGGAGGACGGCGTACTCCCGACGGTGCTCTGCTATCTGGCTTATGAGGCAACAGGAACATCCTTTGGAAAACTGCGGCCAGGTCAAATGTCCAGGCCTGAGGGCGTGTTGTGGAGTGGTGACGACGATGGTGATGGTGGGTCCAGGTCCATTGAGTCGGCAAGCAGGGACGCTCCTCCTGGGGCGCCCTGGTGGCACCAGTGGGCACCTGCGAAGGCTGCGTGGTCCCTTGAGGTCATGAATCTGGTGGAAGAAAAGCAGCAGAATCACGGGGCAAGCTACATGAACAAATTTGGTTCTGGTGGCGGCACTGCAGACTGTCGGGACCAGCAATCAAATACATAAAAGAGCCAATGTGTTTTTGGATCATGCCTCTTTCCCAGCACTAGCAGTTGCCATAAACCCTGAAAAGAACAAGATTGCGCTGTGCAAAGCGATACTTGTGGACTGTTAGCAGTGCCGGATGCTTAGGTGAGTGTAGCAGCACCCAATGGCAGCTGCCATGCAGAAGTTCTGCTGGTGATGGTCCATCTTGAGGGTGAAACAGAGCACTCGTTACGTGACAAATGCCATTTTGTTCACAAAACTTGTTCAGAACCACATGGAGTGAACTGTGGTCCGTTGTCTAACACAAGTTCTTCTGGCAAACCATGTACGCAAAATATGGAGGACAAAGCTTGAATGGTGCTACGTGATGTGGAAGAAGCCATAAGTACTGCAAATGGGAACTTGCTAACAAAGTCTACCACTATGAGCCAACAACTGTTCCAAAATGGTCCTGCAAAGTCAGTGTGCAGTCATTGCCATGGCAATTGAATCTTAGGCCAAACTGCGAGTGTCTGTGGTGGAGTAGATTGGTTTTCTGTGCATGCAACACACTGTGTTTTTTGAATTCTGCTTCTGACAACACTCGAAAGAGAGTACACAAATTGGCATTGTGTTTCTCTGGTGTACGACCTGAGATGACATCATCATCAAGGTAGTTTGAACAAAAGGGCAGTTTAGCAGTCAGCTGTTCCACGTAATGTTGAAAATTGGCAGGTGTGGAAGCACTGCCGAAGGGCAAAGGCAAATACTTGTGAACAGTCCTAAATGTGTATTTACGAACACTTCCTGTGATTCTTCATCCAAAGGTATTTGCAAGTAGGTATCACACAAATCTATCTTAGAAAAGTAACTTCCTGTCCATGAGTTTCTCAGGGCGAGGTAATGGTAAGTGTCAACTACTGTCTGTGGGTTGACTATAGACTTGAAGTCAACACAAATGCGAATGTGACCAGACGGCTTAGGCAACAAAACGAGAGGACTTGCCCATTGACCATCTTGAATGGGAGCAATTACCCTAATATCTTGCAGTTCTTTCAATTCACTGGCTACTTTGTCTGTTAAAGCAATTGGAATGCGATGGGCCCAGAAAAACTTGTGCTGTGCATTGTCTTTCAGTGTAACATGCACTACAAAGTTATTAGCTTTTCCCATTCCTTCCGAAAATAGTTCACGAAATTCTTTAAGCAAGTTAGCGACATTGTCTTTTGGTGCAAAAACCGATACTGAAAGTGCATTTTCTTGGATGCTAAGTCAAAACAAAAAGGTATCTAAACCAAATATGTTCTCACTGTCTCTCGATTTCAGCACAGTAAAATTCACTGTCCTAGTGTGAGATTTGTAAGTGGCAGGCAACTACACTGCCCAAGCCCTGGAATTTCCTGTTTGTTGTAAGCGGTGAGGTGCTTGCTAGATTTAGAAAAGCGTGGTGAACCTAACTGTTCATATATGTCACAATTATGCAAAGTTACTGAGGCACCTGTGTCCAACTGAAAGTTCACACGATGGCCAGCAATTCTTAATGAGACAGATTGTTTGTTAGAATATCATTGCATAGCATGTGGGCGAGGAGGCGGCACAACCTTAATCTTACCTTTGACAGAACCCGTTGTAGGTTTTGGAAACACAGCGTTCACTGCATCTGCATGAGCAAAATTGGTGTTTTTGTGCCATTGCCAAAAAACTGCTTGGACACTGTCTTTTTTTCCTAACATGTAACATGTTGCAGTCCTGTCTTTTATGGCAAGCAAAACATCTATGGCTGGACTTCACTAAGTTCACAGGCCTGTTTATATATCTACATGGCTGTCCATGTGGCTGTGTACACACTCATTGTTGTGGCTGCTTGGGGCAGTCGCGAGCAAGGGGCGACTCAACCCGTCAATTCGGGGCCTAGTCAAATTTATCAGCCGCTATGGTGCCCGAATCGTATTGCTCTAAAATTTGCAATACTTGAGGAAGTGATGGATCAGAGTACTTTAGGATCTGTTCCTGTATTCTACTATCTGGAACATTGAATATTACATCATCATGTATCATGAGAGCACTGTAAAAGTTGCCACAACTGTACCTAAATTTACATTTCCTAGTCTTGCCTGTTAGTTCTTTGTACCACTGGTGGTACGTCTGTTCCGGCTTTTTCTGCTGGTGAATGAACTGATATCTGGCTACAGCTACTTGGACTTGCTGGTCATAATATTGAGTTAATGCAGTGATTACTTGGTCATAGCAGAGTTTGTCGCGTTTGTATTAACCTGAACACCGGGGGTCCCACAATCGAAAGAACGTACTGTAGCTTTAGAGTATCTTGAGCATGATGAACTTGACAATCGAAAGAAAGTATTGTAGCTTTACAGTACCTTGAACACGATGAACTTCACAATGTGCTTGGAACTGTGTCAGGTATTCGAACCAGTCCTCTTCTGTGTTATTAAATTTCCGGAACGTTGCTATGTTGGTTTGCAGCACTTCTTGGGCTTGTTGGTTGGTTTGTTGTGCGACACAACTAGTGCAGCCATTAGTTGTTGTACCGTCGTCAGCAAAGTAGCAATTTATTGGTTCTGCAACTGAAAAGCTTGTGTTAGATCCATCACATTAGCCGTCTGCAGCCGAGGTGTGGGGGCAGGGGGTGGAGGGGGTGGGGAATTCATGGTTTACACAGAATTTATGGTTTATACAAATACGTTGTAGCAAAAAGCAAGCAAAGTCTCCGAAAAGAGAAATTTGATTATTTCTGCATGGTTTCCGTCCTGGAATCCATGCAAGAGTACAACAACAAATTAGGAAATAGAAAAACTATCACCCCTGCATGTTAAAATACAAGAGAAGCAAGGAAAATCTTCGCCCAAGTTGATTAACTTCGATCACTACTGAATTATCCTCATCACCACTGTAGTGTCCTTTACCATAGGAAGCAAGGGAGAGGATGTTGTTTGGTGGCCAGTATCCTCTTTCTACAACACAACTGCACATGTGGATTAACAAGGTTCTTTATTTACAAGAACAGGAAGTTACTTATCAGAGTCCTTGTGTTGTGGTACAAGCTCTTCTGTAATAGCCCACGTTAGCCTCACTGCTGGTGAAGTAAAAGTCCCGCTATAAACACTAATCTGGTCGCTTTCGTAACCTGTTACTAAGTAGGGCCACTCTGCAAGTGAATGACAAACGCCAAGTAGACTGAGTCAGTCAGTGACTGAGTGATTGAGTCAGTGACTGAGTGATCCAGTGCCTACTACCGATCTTCTTGCTACGTCTTTGCTGACTGGTGTGCTGGCAACAGCTTACACCAGCACATTTTGTGTTTTCAGTGGTTACATGAGCAAGCAAGAACTGATTCTCTAGCTGCGCACTCCATAAAACTGGCCTCTGTTGCTAGAACGGTAGCGGCTTAACCATGACGTGGTTGATAACTGTGCTTGTAGGCAAGTCGGCAGTCAGTTGCTGGTCTTGCATAGCGAAGTTATGGTTGTGAAGTATGTCGAAGACATGTGGTGTGGTTGATGTGAATTTTGTGTATTTAGCACATAACGTGCTACGGTATGAGATATTGGCTAAGTTGGATATCAAGACGGGGGCACCAAAATGTGGGTTTAAACAGATTTACTTCGTTGCAATATTAAACACCATAACTGCAGCTAGTTATTTCAACTGTAAATGAACAACAACAGAATACTTATAAAAGCAAAGAATTAATGTACATTGGAAATTATATATTATGATCACTTCAAACTCTTACACAATCCCAATGTTTTCGTAGACTACTGAATCATTCACGATTGTTGACCTCTGTTTGCCTTACTTACGCTTTGAATTGTAAGTTCAACAGTTTGTGGGGTAAATTTTTGGTCCTATTAGGAATTTGGTTTCTGTTAACATGTCAGCGCGCTGTGCCAGCATCCTAACTGAGTTATTTGGTAATCTAAGTGGAAGAGCTGAGCTATAAGGTTCAAGACCTTAACATGTGCAGTATTGTCATAACTGCTAATATCACAGATCTTCAGAGTACATTTACTGTCTTTTGTTTTATGGTACATACAGTGTTATTGTACTTATTCCCATATTAGTTAAGCTGTTATTTTGTATTTTCCTCCCTTCTTAAAGATACACAATTTAGAAGCTTTGTCTTGAGAATTGGCATGCAAGGAGAAGATGTTAAAGGAACTGCACTTGCAGAAAGAGAGGTTCCTAGTCATGACTATTTTAACTCTCTTTTTAAAATTTTTCTTTTTAATGTGTGTGTGAACTTTGGTTGTTGATATGTAAAACCACTTTATATGTTTGACATTTTTGTCACTTTTGTATATTCAATATGTTTCAGAGAGTGAGAGCATGGCATATTGCCAGACAGTATCCTTGTCACAGATGTGGTTTACTGTTCACCAAATCCTCCAGTCTGAATAGACACTTGTTAATGCTACACGTTCCTGCGTACAGGTTAGTTTACTACAGAATGTTGACTTTTTCCAAACTCTTTAAACTTGTAGCAGAATTAGTACTCACTGTAAAGATGACACATTGAGTTGCAGACAGGCACAGTGAAAACACTGTTACACCCTGAGCTTGTGGTGAAAGCATTCTTGAGGAAAGAAAAGCAAACACATACACAATCACATTGAATGTGTGTATGTTTTCTTTTCTGAAGAAGGCTTTGGCCAAAAGCTCACTCTGTAACAGTCTTTTCATTGTGCCTGTCTGCTACTAAGTGTGTTACCTTTACAGTAAGTTGCAAATACTTATTAAATCTGTGATTGCTCATGCTGTAGTTGATGGTCCATCTGTTTTTGTAGGATGTAATTTGAATTTTGTTTGGATGTTAATTATAAGTTTTCTCATGGTAATGGTTGGTTTACAGTAGCTTTTGTTAGATGACATAGTGGTGTAAGTAACGTTCCAGGTTTTGAGAGGTTTTCTGAAAGTGATGTTATTGCTTATTGCACTTATCATGTTGGGGAACAAACTAATAAGGATTCTCACGATGAGCAGCAATCTATCCTTTTCATAATATTGTTGATGTTCCAACCTGGACTTTCCGTTGTTTGTAGCAGAATTAATTAGTTACAGTTTTAATGAGGAAATCGTATCTGAAAATGTACTAAATGTGTAATTTCCAAGTGCAACGAATATTTTTTGTTAAATATTATCACAGTACCTTAAAATTGGAGGCTTCTCCCTACGCAAGATTTTTACTGGATTATTGTTTCTTCAACCGAAATTTACATTTGGAAAATATTTTAACAGTATTATTCCATCAACCAAAAACAAATAATATACCATACTCTTTTTGTGTTTAAAAGTTCCATTCCAATTAGGGAAAAACTATTGGCACAGATGCTGTGCTCTGTCCAGTAGACAGTTACTCTGAAAGCTGTACTGTTTCTATTCAGTGGAAGCATTCCAGTTGCCAACTGTCTTATCATTTAAAGGTAAACAAGCAAATGTTATCATGTCTGAATAATACTACCATGCTAGGCATTATGAGGAACTGCAATTAAAATTATAATACAGATGAACAGAAACTACTTCAGTGTGGTCTCAACAGTCTTCTTATAAAAGTACTTACCACCACCTTATCAGCAGCAAAGGGCTATAGAGTTTACTAGAATTCATATCTTTAATTGGATTAGCTCCAAGTGGTAATAATAATTCTTAAAGTCAGAATACCTGACAGAGATGTAGACCTGTTTCCATTTAAAACACCATTTGATTTTCCTAACATGCTTATTCATTCTCTCCTTCTACTCTTTTTAAACAATACTACTTTCCTTCAAGGCAATACTTACAGACTTCACCAGCAAGCAAATCATGCTGTGGGTGTTTGAGTATCTCCATAGTTCATGAAGTATTTGTTAGGGTTGCCAGTCTCACTTCACCCTCAAAACTCTCTGAGGCAGGGGCTATCACTCTGGTGAATTTTCTTGGGTCCTCTGAATACTTCAGTCTTGATCAATGGCTCCTCCTTTGTACTGAAGAAATGTGGGGAGATTATCAGGTGGACAAACTTGGCCACAATGAAACATTGAAAACTCTTAAGAAAACAAAATTTATAAACTAACTGCAGCAATTGAATCAAATGAATAAAATGTAAATACAAAATAATAATATTATTAAAAAGTTAGTTGCATTTATTTCCAATGAAGGCCTTGTTGCCTGAATGCTCAATTTCTGACAGTCCTTTTGTTGTGGCTATCTGTCTCTCACCAACTTTGCTATAAGGTGAGTAGCAACTATCCTTTTCATAATATTGTTACATTCCATCCTGGATTTTCCATTTTAATCTATAAATTAACCTTTATTTACTTTAAAATGACTGGATTGCATATCCAGTTTGCAAAATACAGTCAAGTTTTCATCACACTAATGAACACAACTCCAGTGCTATAAATTTATTCAAGTTGTAGCATGGCCCCCTCCAATCTACAATTAAAAAATCTGCCATTCAATTCTCTGTTACTAACCTCTTTATGGCACACATCCTATCAGACCCAGCTAATACAAAAGAAATGCTTAAATATTTTACCATTGTGTAGGACAGCTATTCAGTGCCCAAGCCTGCACACATTCACTGCATCCCCAATGCCTGCTATCTCACTTGCATCCAGAGGCAACTGCAGTTTTTGTCGTAGTTCTGGGTGCCTTTGTTTTTTTGTTGGTGTCCTCCCCCTTCCCTCCTCTCCTATGTCAAATATCTGCTTTTCATTTCCACTGTAAAACCACCTGTCTGTCTGTCTTGGGCTTATTAATACAAATTTTCTAGGACTGGTGTACACATTCTCCTGGCATCTCTTGTTTAGCACCTTTTGCATGTAATATTTTCACAGTGCTGGAAACACACATACTTCAGTAAATGTATTACCGTGGCTACCTCGTTGGCTGAGGTGGCCGAGTGGTTCTAGGCGCTACAGTCTGGAACCGCGCGACCGCTACGGTCGCAGGTTCGAATCCTGCCTCAGGCATGGATGTGTGTGATGTCCTTAGGTTAGTTTGGTTTAAGTAGTTCTAAGTTCTAGGGGACTGATGACCTCAGAAGTTAAATCCCATAGTGCTCAGAGCCATTTGAACCATTTTTTGGCTACCTCTTATCGGGTCATAGCTCACAGGAACTTACTATGTTATTACACAAAGTTGGTTGGAGCATCCTTAAGCCCTGTTGCCCAAATTATCTTGTTAGTCCCTTTGACTTTCTCACGACAGTGACTACTTGCAGAGGATACCCATGCCATTCTCTTTCCACTGCCCTTTGACCATTTTCTACAGAATGCCTGGGGTACAAGGCGCTTAGTGTCTAATACAGTAAACTACGAAGTTAAAAATGGTGTATGAGTTTTTGTGTATTGTTGATGTTATAGTATGACGAAAATTATGCATACCATTCCTACAGCATCTCTAACATGAGATTGTTGTCTTCATTTTTATTTGACAGTCTTCATTTTTATTTGACACTTAGGGAGATTTTTTGATGTTTTTGTTAGATGATGCACACAAACCATCATTGGCATAAAAAAAGTAGATTTAAATTAGAGTTCACTTGTATTGTTTCTAAAACTGTATTCTTATTTCCTAACTAAGCAGCAATTTTTACAATAAAAAAGAAGTAACTGACTTGGTAAAGAGTACATAATGTTTCATTCCCCCCCCCCTCTCCCTCCGTGTGTGTGTGTGTGTGTGTGTGTGTGTGTGTGTGTGTGCAGGCAGGCGGGTGCGCGCTCGTCCGTGCATATCACTTTTTCATCTTCATTACTGTGAAACAAATCTCTTCTGCTGCAAGCTCTTTGTTTTTCATATTTTTAGAGGTGATAGTGGAGGCCAAAACAAGAAAAAGAATTGTCCTGTAAACATAGGCTCTAAAGTGCTTACCTTAACAGCTGTGAACAATTGTTCATCTTCACTACTGTGAAGCACATCTACTAAACAAGTGCTTGTAGCTCTTGAGATATGCATTTTAGAGCCCATATATACTAGAGTTTTTGTTTTGAATTAATGTCCCTGTTGTATTGCTGAATATTGACCATTCCTCGTGGGACACACTATATAAAACCGGATAAAATACATGCAAACAGGCAGTTTTGTTATTTTAAGGTGGCAACACAGCCCTTTCTTTGTTTATGTTAACTTCCGTTTTTCAGACACTTTTATGTAGCCTCTGGTGTATTATTGTCCACCATTCAGTTATACACTAATATGCATTTAAATAAACTGTGTACAGATAGACTTATTATCAAGCTTTATTTACTGCATCTGATTAGAGGGTATGGGCCCAGGTGCACAAGCCTTTTTTAGGTAGTTTTTTGGTGGTGTCACAAGCAAAAGCAAATTTGATGTTAACATTGTGATGTTGGTGTGCTGTGATGGAACAGTCTATGCACCAGTGCTTGAAGTTGTCTGGAGAGGAGAGTTGGGCGGTGTGGAAATTCCAAATGGAGGTGATATGCAGAGGAAAGGCTTTTTAGATATTGTCAGTGGCACCGCTATTAATTACCTGAAGGAGAAAACAAGTGACGGAAAAAGTAGAGGAAATTATTGTGACGCAGATGGAGATCGCACCACTTGCTCGTTTACTGTTGTGTACAATGTCAGCTGACTTGTAGGCTGAATTGAAGATTGGGCATGAGAAAGAGCCCGCACTGAGCATTCACCTACTTCAACAAAAGTATTTCTTACTCCATTTTTGTGATGACTTGGTGGTTACAGTTGTTAAAAATGGAAGAAATCAACACTAAATTGAAGGAAGTGTATGAACCACTTTAAGAGAAAATTGTAGTAACCAAGGCATTTATGTCATTGCTAGAGAAATATAAACATTTCTGTTCAGCATGGGAGTCCGTCCTCTTTGAGAACGACACACTTAACAAGTTAACTTCAGGGTTGCTCATTGAGGAAGGGAGAGAGAATCAGTCTGTTCAGCAGGAGGTAGCTTTGGTCAGTGTAGGCAGACAGGAAAAAAATTACTTGTAATTTTTGTGGTAAATAGGACCATTTGGCAAAGGACTGTAAAAATAAGGCTCAAGAGAGAAATGAGAAGCTGCAATTATTATAAGAAAAGAGGTCATTTGAGGTTATATTGCAGATTGTTGAAGTCCAAGAAAAGCAAGAAAGCTCAGGATGTAAATGCCTTTATGTGCATGAGTCAATAAGTTGACCTAGAAGATTATTGGTTCATAGATACAGGTGCTAGTGAGCATATATGTAATAAAAGAGAATAGTAAGAAACTTGACAGTGTGCAAAGCTCAGTTAAAGTTACTGTCAGTGATGGCAAACATGGCGTGATTAGGCAAAATACTGTGGAACTGTATGCATGCAACAGGGCTAAACTTTACAAAACAGTACTCGGTTGAGTGCTTTTTGTGCCTGAAGTGTAATTCAGTGAGTTTTTCATAGAAACTGTATTCAACAAAAGGTGTGTGTTTAGTGTCAAACAAGGAAAGTGGATTTTTGAACAGTAAAGGTGAATTTCGTGCATTATCCAGATATATCAGTAAAGTGTATCTTGCTTTAACGGAACACAATCAGAACTGTCAATGGTTACTTTGACATGTGTAGATAAAATGCAGTATGTGGTTGATGGTAATAACACAAGTGACTTTTCATTGGTCAGTACTGATAGTGTGTATGCGTTGACGAACTTTGGTCTAGTAAATTTGTTTAAATATGTTGAAAATGTGAATTTTTGGCATAAAGAAATGTGATTTCAGCGCATTGCACATGTGAGCTATTGTCACATAAAGGAGAGTACTTCGTTGACGACTTTGTCATTTGATAAGAATGTTTGGCAGGAAAACAACATTGTTAGCCTTTCCCTGTCAGTTCGTTATGATCTATTGCCCTGCTTGAATTGGTTCATGCAGATATCTATGGGCCTGTGGAGATGCATTCACTTGGAAGAGCAAGCTAGTTTTTACCTTTGAAGGATGACTAATCGTTAACACAAAGTATTCTTCATGAAACAAATGATAAAGTTAACGGTTTGGTCAAGAACTTTATTACAAAACCTGAGAGAGAAGCTGGTCAAAAAATTGCTTAGGATTTGTAAGAAGTGATTTTGAGTATTGTGTATGTAAAGACCAAAAATAGCAATAAAAAGTACTTATTTGTTTACATTGAAGATCTGCTGATAGTGTCAACTTCAGAGAGTGAAACTGTCAATTTGAAGTTGTTATGAAATGGTAACTTTAAAATGGTATTATCAAAAGGATATTTCCTACTCGCCATATAGTGGAGATTCTGAGTCGCAAATAGGCACAATAAAAAGACTGTTGGAAATTGTGTTTTCAGCCAACAAGCCTTCTTTGGAATTAGACAACTTCGGAATTAGAGAACACACACACACACACACACACACACACACACACACACAGAGAGAGAGAGAGAGAGAGAGAGAGAGAGAGAACACCTCAACTCACACACACACACATGACCATAGTCTCTCGCAGCTGAAGCCAGACACATCTCCACTATATGGTGAGTAGCAACTATATTGTTTCATTCCGCCCTGGATTTTCTATTGTTTTACTTTAAAATCAAGGGTTTAGGTCTTGTTAGGTACTGTTTGCGAATGAATGCAGTTCAAAATTTGAGAGAGGAAATTATTACTTTTTGTCAAACTACCTACCTTAAAAAAAGGAAAATCCAGGATGTAATGTAATAATATTAGAGAAGGAAAGTGGCTACTCACCATGTAGTGGAGATGCTGAGATGCAATAGTCACAACAAAAATATTCACACAATTAAAGCTTTCAGCCATTAAGGCCTTTGTCAGCAATACACACACACACACACACACACACACACACACACAAATGCAACTTTCACACATGTCTGCAGTCTCAGACAGCTGAAACCACACTGTAGTGCGTGTGTGTTTGTGTGTGTATTGCTGACAAAGGCCTTAATGGCTGAAAGCTGTAATTGTGTGAATCTTTTTATTGTGCCTATCATGACTCGGCATCTCCGCTATATGGTGAGTAGCAACTTTACTTCTCTAATATTATTACATTCCATCCTGGATTTTCCTTTAATTTAATACACATACCTTTGGAGTCAGTAGCCACAAATTTCAACATGTCACTTGCTTATTCCTATTATGGCTTTATATTTATTGCTCTTTTTTTTCCTCGATTGTCCAAAAAATCAGAATCAGTTAAATGCAAATTATTGTTTCCTCTACACCCTGTGTTTCTCATTGTAACCATTTACTAACACTGTAGTATTTAAACAGGATTTACTAAAGTTCTTTTTTAATGCCTATAATGTACATCAGTTGAATTTGAAGTCTGAGAATAATTTTTTGTATCCATAAATCACAGTATGGAAGGGATTGACAATTTCTTTTCCAGACGAGCATGCCGCCGCCGTCGTGTGAAGCGCCTCCAGCGACGTAGAGTAGCATCGCGCAAATCTAGACCAAAAAGACGTTCTCGTAGCATTTTGTGCAACAAGTATGTATGTTCATAAGTGACTTGCCCATATATTATTGTAAACTGTGAAAATATTATTTTACTGCTCCTTTACATTTAACACTAGAAGGACCATACCGGTCAATGTGCCCAGTGAGCATTGTTAAACATTTAATAAATAGTGTACATTTTAATGTAGGGGCCTTATATTTAATTACTTTTAATATACTTTGGTGATTCACAGTTTCTGTAAAAGGCAAACATTGATTACAAAAATGGACAAATTATAGACATTTTTACCTTAGGGGACTGTAGCCCATCATTTTGACTCTTGAGATATTTTTTACATTTCATGTATCTAAAAGCACAACAGTGGATTTTTACATCCACCTAGGTTATTTTATTTCATCGTTGTGATCTCATTCTCTCTCTTCCTTTCCATTTTACTTTATTTAGTGGAAGAGTGGACATACATTAATTGCTGTTCTATGTCAATACGATGTTGTGCTCTGCAGAAGTTCAGCACTGCTCATTGTTATGGCGTGTTGATGTTTTCATTCAGATGGAGAGTTACAGGATTACTTGAGCAGTTCAACTCGGGAAGGTTCTGAAGGAGAAGATATTTTTGAATGTGATGAGTTGGATGATAAAGATGACACAGAATATCATCATCACGAAACAGAACAGGACAAATCATCAGAGTTGGAAGATTAGTATTCATAAGCTGTACAACAGTATGCAAATAACCCAGTGCTTATAGGTTCAATTTGAGTGGTTCTACAAATTCCTACTCACAGCTGGGGAAGCAGATGGAAAGAATTGCGTCCATCGAGAGAAGCTGGAAGTGAAGAGACTGCAGCCGATGTAACAATGTGGACTTCAATTGCACAGGGCTGTGCACCTGGTAAATTAGGGTGTCACAATGTGTTGGTGGAAACTCCATTGCAAACACATGTAATGCTAAGAAATTTATAATCAGAGGGAGCTACTTGAGTGCATGGTCAGTGTTGATAGACAGTAATATTCTACAAAACATAAAAACCTTTACAGGAATAATAGCCCAATAAGTTCTCCAGGATAACTCGTGGGTATTTGATACTGGAAGCTGCCACTTTTTCTTGCACTGTGGGAAGAAATAAGTTCATAGAAGACATGAAATTCTTAAAATTTGATGACGAGAACAGTTGGGCTGTAAGACTCAAGAATGATAGTTTTGTAGCAGCTACCCCAATGTGGAATCCTCTTGCACACAACTGTATCCGGAAGTATGAACTGGTGTGTCTATAACCATAGATGTGCAGCTCTGTCCATGCAAAGCTCACTGCTGCTATATCCAGTACATGAGTAATAAATCAGATAAATTTGGTTTGAAATTCTGGTTTGCAGCAGATGCCAGTAGTAAATACGTGGTGATTGGTTTCCATATATGGGTAAATAAAGTGAAAGGCCCACTAACATAGCTGTTGCAGAGCATGTTGCTACATGTCTTCTGCAACATTACATGTCGAGAGGAAGAAGTGTAACATATTACAATTTCTTCAGTCAAACATCTTGCAGAGCAGTTGAAGTGGGAGAACACAACCAGGTGGGTACACTGAAGAAAACAGAAAGACAAGTTCTTACTTCAACAAAGTCTAATACTGGATCTTTGTATGGTACTGTCTTTTATGAATCTGGTGACACTTCATATTAGGGGAAGACCAAGGAAAATGTTCTGCTACTGAGCTCAATGCAGTGGACTAAAATACACAAAAGACACTCTCTGAAAATGTGTCTACAATTCCACTAAATTTGGAGTTGATATTCTGGGCCAGATGTCTTATCTGGACACTGTCAAGTTTGGCTGATGCAGATGCAGATGACATTTGCGTATATTTTCAGTGTGCTAAACCTTGCTGGAGTCAGTGCCTGGATCCTTTACCGAAAGACAACAGGAGAATCAGTTATACAGTGGGGTTTTTTTCATATTAGCATATGAACTCTCCTCTGCTTATGTACAATCTTGGAAAGGGCCTGCTCATACATTTATCACAACCACTGGTACAGAAGACATGCCAGATAGGAGGATACAAAAGTTCAGACAGAATTAAATATCTGTGTGTGCAGTGCAAGAAATTCATTTGTGACTCATGAGCTGGAAGTGGTCAGTATGTGTGTGCAAATTATTTTGAGAAAAACAATGGCTTTGACTGAAAAATCTCAGATAGAGAAAGAAAAGTTATTTTTGAGTGCAGGCTTTCTCGGCGAATTTCATATATGAAGTCTTCACAGGTTGTCAGCCGAGTAGCATCGTCGTCTCGTAGCAACGTTTCGATGGAATGCGTCTCCATCATCTTCAGGCGAAGTGACTTCGCCTGAAGATGATGGAGACGCATTCCATTGAAACGTGGATATGAGACGACGATGCTACTCGGCAGACTTCATATATAAAAAACAGTTATTTTCTTGTAATTGCCACAGTAACTTGTCAGTTTTTCTGTCTATTTTCTGAAAAATAGAAGTTTATGGCATGTATGGGGCTTTGACTGAGAACAAGTCTTAGAGATAAAAATGTTATTTTCTAATTATATGCTTATTTGCATATGTAAATTTAATTTCAAAGTTTAGTTTCAATAAATATTGTGTTTACAACATATTCTTTACTTTGTTCCTCTTTTTCTTTAATTCAGTATAGTTTCTATAGAAAAATTTAAGCATAACACTTTGGTAGGGTAAGCATAATGCACAAATGACATTTTAAGACATCATAATGAATTAATTTATCAAGTGTAACTGATACATAGAAAGAAAAACACCTCCAGTCAAAATGACCGGTTAGTGGTCCTTTTAGGTAGATCTGTAATGCTGACTGACCTAGTATTAAGACATCTGAAATTGATCTACTTAACCCTCCCATTACCAAGCTTTTTCACACCTGTTTTACCAAGCAGGGTATTTGGACTACCCCAAAAGAGTTTTGTGTTTTATTGTAATATTTGTTCTCAGATTTCGTTATTTCCATTGAATGGGTTTATTTAGTATTGATAAACAGCTTTTCAGGTTATTAGATTTAATCAGATCACAGATACAAAGTACAAAAAAAAATTATATCTTTCACTAAATTCAGTACTCAACGAACAGAAAGTTAATAATCTATGTACATCAACAGTCACCGCAGTAAAATAACACAAGACTTTTTTTCAACATTTCAGTCAAGTACATTTTTGCACTGCATGCCCTTCACAGTAAGAGTTTCTTCTCCGTGTATATTACAAGCAGGTTTCTTGCACATTACACAACAGAATCTTGTTTTCCAATCTTCGTTTCTCTTGCAATCTTGACATCGTTGTGGCATTGGTAACTTGGAACATTGGGTCTGGATCACTGCTGTAGGAATTGTAATACCACAAGCTTTCAGTGCATCTTGTACATCTTTATGAAGACCATTGACATTTTTGGCTCTTTCTTCCATGTTGCCTTTGCTGAGTCCATATGATGAAGAGTTTATGTTGGCTTCGGTTATTCTCCTGCCAATCAGGAAATCTTTGAGTGTACAGAATATATGCATTGAGTGCTGCAATATCTATCATTTCTATGAAGATTCTTAGTGGCCACTGCCTCGTTCCTCTAACACAATTGTATTCTCTTGTCATTTTGTCCCCATTATCTACAGCACCTTTGGTTTTGTTGTAGTGCAGAATGATTTCGGGTTTGTGTTCACTTTCTTCACCATTCACTTGTCTGTCATTATGCTGAGTAGAGAGTAGTATTACTGCCTTTCCCTTCTTTGGAACATAGGAAACTAGGGTTAAGTCATTTGTGAAACCAAACATTGAAGAGTGAACTTCTCTCTTTCTGTGTGGCAAGAATTCCTTCGGAATCTCTTTCTTATTGGAACGCAAGGTACCAACCAATGTCGTGTTTCGTTTTAGTAGTTCAGTAGCCAATGGAAAACTGGTGAAAAAATTATCAGTTGTTACACCATGACCGTTCTTCAGAAATGGTTCCATCAGATCCAAAACAACACTCTGTCCTTAATTCACTTCCCGAGTGTTGTCCACCATTCCTGTGTAAATTTGGATCCATAATAAGTAAGATGTCTTCACATCAGCACAAATCCAAATTTTAATTGCATACTTGCCAGGCTTGCTCTTCATATAAACCCTAAAACGGCACTTTCCTTGGTACGTTGCTAACCGTTCATCAGTAGTCACGTATTCATAAGGATAGAAGTTCTTGCACAAGTTAGATTGAAATTTGTCGAACACTACCCTGATAGCTTGTAGCTTGAACTTGGTTTCTTCAATTCTCTGTGCTCTTGTGTGTCTGTTGTCAAATCGCAAGAATTCCAGTATAGACAAAAATCGGTTTCTTGACATGGCAGCAGAAAAGAATGGTTGCCGAAAGGCAACATTACCTCCCCATAGATCGGAAGCACTTGTGTAATGTCCTATTAGAATTGCTAATACAGCATACACTTTAGTTGCATACACTCGCACACACGCACACATCCATCCGCACATACACAGACACAAGCAGACATTGAAAATGTCTTTCGTCTTTCCCTCTCCTTCCCTCTTTCCTAATGAGGCAACAGTTTGTTGCGAAAGCTTGAATTTCGTGTGTATGTTTGTGTTTGCAGCTTTACTGTATGGTTAAATGATGATGACGTCCTCTTAGGTAAAATATTCTGGAGGTAAAAAAGTCCCCCATTGGGATCTCCGGGCGGGGACTACTCAGGAAGACGTCTGTGGATCGGAGTGTGGAATGTCAGATGCCTTAATCGGGCAGGTAGGTTAGAAAACTTAAAAAGGGAAATGGATTGGTTAAATTTAGATATACTGGGAATTAGTGAAGTTCGGTGGAAGGAGGAATAAGACTTCTGGTCAGGTGAATATAAGGTAATAAATACAAAATCGGATAGGGGTAATGCAGGAGTAGGTGTAATAATGAATAAAAAATAGGAGCGTGGGTAAGCTACTACGAACAGCATAGTGAACCCATTATTGTAACAAAGATAGACAAGAAGCCCACGCCTACCACAGTAGTACAAGTTTATATGCCAACTAGCTCAGTAGATGATAAAGAGATTGAAGAAATGTTTGATGAGATAAAAGAAGTTATTCAGATAGTGAAAGGAGAGGGAAATTTGATAGTCATGGGGGACTCAAATCCAATAGTAGGAAAAGGAAGAGAAGGAAAAGTAGTTGGTGAATATGGAATGGGTGTAAGGAATGAAAGAGGAAGCCGTATGGTAGAATATTGCATAGAACATAACTTAATCATAGCTAACACTTGGTTTAAGGATCACAAAAGAAGGTTGTATATGTGAAAGAGTCCTGGAGTCACTGGAAGGTTTCAGATAGATTATATAATGGTAAGACAGAGATTTAATAACCAGGTTTTAAATTTTAAGACATTTCCAGGGGCAGATGTGGACTCCGTCCGCATCTATTGGTTATGAACTGTGTATTAAAATTGAAGAAATTGCAAAAATGTGGGAATTTAAACTATGCAGAAAACCACACACATGCAAACTATAATTCACATTGTGTATTTGTGAAATACCACTGAAAGTACCAGAGGTTGTAGAGAGTTTCAGAGAGAGCATTAGGGAACGATTGACAAGAATGGAGGAAAGAAAAACGGTAGAAGAATGGATAGCTTTGAGAGATGAAATAGTGAAGGCAGCAGAGGATCAAGTAGGTAAAAAGACGAGGGCTACTAGAAATCCTTGGGTAACAGAAGATATACTGAATTTAATTGATGAAAGGAGAAAATATAAAAATGCATTAAATGAAGCAGGAAAAAAGGAATACAAACATCTCAAAAAGAGATGACAGGAAATGCAAAATGGCTAATGCAAAATGGCTAAGCAGGGATGGCTACAGGGCAAATGTAAGGATGTGAAGTCATATATCGCTAGGGGTTAAAGAGATACTGCCTACAGGAAAATTAGAGTCCTTTGGAGAAAAAAGAACCACTTGTATGAATATCAAGAGCTCAGATGGAAAACCAGTTCTTAGCAAAGAAAGGAAAGCAGAACAGTGTATGGAGTATATAGAGGGTCTATGCAAGAGCATTGTACTTGTGGGCAGTACTATAGAAATGGAAGAAATGTAGATGATGATGAAATGGGAGATATGATACTGCGTGCAGAGGTTTACAGAGCACTGAAAGACCTGAGTCGAAACAAAGCCCTGGGAGTAGACAACATTCCATTAGAACTACTGATAGCCTTTGGAGAGCCAGCCCTTACAGAATTCTACCATCTGGGCAGCGAGATGTATGAGACAGGCGAAATACCCTCAGACTTCAAGAAGAATATAGTAATTCCAATCCCAAAGAAAGCAGGTGTTGACAGATGTGAAAATTACCGAACTATCAGTTTAATACGTCACAGCTGCAAAATACTAACACAAATTCTTTACAAACGAATGGAAAAACTGGTATAAGCGAACCTCGGGAAAGATCTGTTTGGATTCCGTATAAATGTTTGAACACGTGAGGCAATACTGACCCTATGACTTATCTTAGAAGATAGATTAAGGAAAGGCAAACCTACATTTCTAGCATTTGTAGACTTAGAGAAAGCTTTTTGACAATGTTGGCTGGAATACTCTAATTCAAATTCTGAAGGTGGCAGGGGTCAAATACAGGGAGCGAAAGGCTATTTACAATTTATACAGAAAGCAGATGGCAGTTATAAGAGTCGAGGGGCATGAAAGGGAAGCAGTGGTTGAGAAGGGTGTGAGACAGAGTTGTAGCCTATCTCCGATGTTATTCAATCTGTGTATTGAGCAAGCAGTAAAGGAAACATCAGAAAAATTTGGAGCAGGAATTAAAATCCACGGAGAAGAAATAAAAACTGTGAGGTTCGCCGTTGCCATTGTAATTCTGTCAGAGACAGCAAAGAACCTGGAAGAGCAGTTGAATGGAATGGATATTGTCTTGAAATGAGGATATAAGATGAACAAAAGCAAAGCAATGATAATGGAATGTAGTTGAATTGAATCAGGTGATGCTGAGGGAATTAGATTAGGAAATGAGAGTCTTAAAGCAGTAAATGAGTTTTGCTATTTGAGAGCAAAGGTGGTCAAAGTAGAGAGGATATAAAATGTAGACTGGCAAAGGCAAGGAAAGCATTTCTGGAGAAGAGAAGTTTGTTAACATCAAGTATTGATTTAAGTGTCAGGAAGTCATTTCTGAAAGTATTTGTATGGAGTGTACCCATGTATGGAAGTGAAACATGGACGATAAACAGTCTAGACAAGAAGAGAATAGAAGCTTTCGAAATGTGGTGCTACAAAAGAATATTGAAAATTAGATGAGTAGATTTGTAACTAATTAGGAGGTACTGAATAGAATTGGGGAGAAGAGGAATTTGTGGCATGACTTGACTAGAAGAAGGGATCATTTGGTAGGACATGTTCTGAGGCGGCGCAGAGGGTAAAAATTGTATAGGAGACCAAGGCATGAATACGCTAAACAGATTCAAAAGGATGTAGGTTGCAGTAGTTACTGGGAGATGAAGTAGCTTGCACAGGACATATTAGCATGGAGAGCTGCATCAAACCAGTCTCTGGACTAAAGACCACAACAACAACAGCAACAACAACAATAACAATAATCAATGTTTTTGGAAAGCCTGCACCTCTCATTCATTATTTAAATAATGAAACGCTGCTCCAGTTACACATTTTTTTAAAGCTTAGTATGATTTGTTTTGAGAATTTATTCTCATTGTCGATTCCAAATATTTACGTAAGTATTTTTTGTGGCGTTTGCATACGTTCTGTGTCTCCTGCATGGCAGTAATCTTTTTGAGGTTATTGGATACTAGGCCGCCTCAGCCATGCAGGAAACCACACACATGCAAACTGTCGTTCACATTGTGTATTTGTGAAACACCACAAAAAATATTTACTTAAAATATTGCACTTGACAATGAGAATAAATTCTCGAAACACATCTTGCTAACCGTGAAAACATATGTAACTAGTGCTGTACTTAAACCAAAAACATTAGAGGTTTTGAGCAATGCAAAGCTTGCAAAGATGTCAACTAGCACTACAAGTGCTGTGATAAAATGTGCTAAATATGGTTCGACAAAGGTGTCAAGACGATCACAACAATCACGAAGCTGCTTGTGCGCAGTAGAATGAACCTCGTTACTTCCATCAGCAACCATGCCGAATAGAGATTGGTGGCGGCAGGAGACATGGCATGAATTGTTTAGCCCTTTACTGGTTCAGATGTGCTGTGTAGAGGACCCGGTGTCAAGAAACTTAACCGCGTGAAGTTTTTAAATGCTTTTTGACAGCCAACACCATGCCAGCATTATTTTATGTCAGTGATTTCAGTTTTTTCTCCATAAACATTTATTCATAAAGCATAAATTGTGGGAAAATTATAAATATGTTAATGCATAAATTGGGTGCAAGTTAACATCATGAATATAGAAAATTTGATAGGAATGATAAAAAAAATGTTGTAAATGGTGGGAAAACGTTAATTCCATGAACATAAAATAGAGATTAAACTGTATTAGAGGATTGAGTAATAAGGTAGGAGAGCTTCTTGTCTGTTTGGAAAATTTAGAGAACTCTGAAAAGATACCCTATGCATATCTGAACATCATATAACCACTTGGTCAGATAAGTTACATATAAAAGGTTACACTTTAGCAGCTTACTCATGCAGAATTAATATGAGAAAGAAAAATAGTCCATTTTCAATTGTAACTGCATAAAAATCCTCACTGGGAAATCTTGAACTGCTTATTAGAAATCAGGATTCCTTACTGTGGTATCTATCAGACAGCAGCAAGCAGTTCATAGTCTGTTGTGTCTTAAGTGAAGATTTTATAAAGAATTCTCATAAGAAAAATTATCTGGAAACCTTACTTGGATCCTACAGTTGATCTCATTAATTAACTACTTAGCATGAGTGGATAAAGACAGTAGAACCCCAACTAATAATGTTTTCTTTGGTGAAGCTCAAAGCAAGAGAAGTGTGGGCTTTGCCGTAGGTTCGTGAGTAGTGGATTGCGGTGTGAGACTTGTTCGAAGTATTTTCACTCGGGGGTGGGGGGGGGGGGGAATGCAGTGGGGAAGCCAGTGGGCATTCTGGTGAGATCCTCTCCTGGAATTGCAGGTTATGTAGCAAGAGTAAGTTGATAGAGGAGCAGGAGCGTAAGATCTGTGCCCTCCAGGTGCAGTTGAAAAACGCACAGGAGGAGCTAGATAGGATGAGGAGGGAGAAGGGGGTTGGGGAATGGGAGCTGGCTGTTGGCAAGAGATCTGTTAGGAGAAGGAGATTTTCAGATAGTTTTACTATTGGTGTTTGTAATAGATATGACCAACTGTCAGAGTCTAATGGAGAGGAATCTCTAGTAGCTGTAGATGTAGGAAGTATGCAGCAGACCTCAGCAGTTACGGTGGCTAGGACAGTTGCAAAGTCGAAGAGAAAGAAGAAGGTTCTGCTGTTAGGTAGTTCTCATGGTAGAGGCGTAGGCCAGCAGTTGCAGGAAGTGTTTGGGAGTGAGTACCAGGTCACTAGCATTGTGAAGCCTAATGCAGGATTGGCTCAGGTGACTGTTAACATAGGGGGGTTATGTAGGGATTTTACTAAAGAGAATCAGGTAGTGATTGTGGGTGGGGCTGGTAATAGTATTGACAGGGATGGGGAGTATGACATAGATGGTGACCTGGAAAAGATAGCCACTCAGACTGGCAACACGAATGTGCATTTCGTGGAACTGTTTCAGCGTCACGATCGGCCTCATCTTAATACAGCCGTCAGGCCTAATAACATGAGACTTGGGGGTGCGCTGATGACAGAAGGCATGAGTCACATTTCAGTGGTGTCGATGGAGTCTATCAGCAGGACGGGTTTCACTAGACATGGCCTGCACCTCAACAGGTATGGAAAGGGGAGGTTGGCAAAGCTTATAGGTGATAGCATAGGTGGGGGTGGTGGGATCACTCATGGGAAAATTCCGGTAGTTGTGGGTGTTAGAGCTGTACCTTTTTTAGATTGAAGTCAGCTGATAGGTATTCCTGCTTAAGGGAAGTCTTTCTAACAAAGAAACCACTTTCGACAAAGCTTAGGTAACCCATTAATGAGGGAATTGGTATATTTCATCAAAATATACAAGGTATTAGAGATAAAGTTAGTGAACTGCTTATAGATGTTGACTCTGAAATTATTGGTATATCTGAACACTTCTTAAATAAGGAGATAATTCAGAGGCTTCCTTTACCAGGATACAGGTTGGCTGGCATCTTTTCTAGGAGCTCTTTGCGGTGTGGGGGAGTAGCCATGTATGTGAAAAACGGTATCCCATTTGAGTCAATTGATGTTTCAAAGGATTGCACTGAGAAGGTGTTTGAATGTTGTGCAGGTGTGGTTAAATTTAGTGGAGCTAAACTTCTTACTGTTGTTATTTATATATCCCCAGACTCCTATTTCAATACATTTTTGCTAAAGCTAGAGGAGGTTCTTGGTTCACTTTATAGGAAATACAAAAAGTTAGTTATATGTGGTGACTTCAATATTAATTGTATAAGTGATTGTGCAAGGAAAAGGATGCTGGTAGACCTCCTTAATTCATATAATCTTATGCAAACCGTATTCTTTCCAACGAGAGTGCAAGGGAACAGTAGAACAACCATAGACAATATTTTTGTTCATTCCTCATTACTAGAAGGGCATTCTGTTAGCAAAAAGGTGAATGGCCTTTCAGATCATGATGCAAAAATTTTAAGTCTAAAAGATTCTTGTGATGCAACACATGTTAAATATAGTTACCAACTTTTTAGGAAAGCTGATCCAGTTGCTGTAGAGACTTTTGTAAACCTTATCAAGGAACAAGAGTGGAAAGATGTTTATAGTGCTGATACAGTAGACGATAAATATAATGCTTTCCTCAAGACTTTTCTCGTGCTCTTTGAAAGTTGTTTGAAAGTTGCTTTCCGTTAGAATGTTCAAAACAGGGTACTAGCACAAACAGGCAGCCTGGGTGGCTGACTAAAGGGATAAGAATATCTTGTAGAACAAAGTGGCAGTTATATCAAAACGTTAGAAACAGTCACAATCTAAATCCAGCAGCCCATTACAAACAGTATTATAAGGTGCTTAAAAAAGTTATTAGGAAGGCAAAAAGTATGTGGTATGCAGATAGAATAGCTAAGTCTCAGGATAAAATTAAAACCATATGGTCAGTCGTAAAGGAAGTGGCTGGTCTGCAGAGACAGGTCGAGGATATAGAATCAGTGCGTAGTGGGAATGTCCGTGTTACTGATAAGTCACATATATGTACAGTATGTAATAATCACTTTCTGAATATAGCAGGTGAACTAAATAGAAACCTAGTCCCAACAGGAAATCATATAGCGCTCGTAGAAAAAAGTGTTCCGAGACTGTTACCTGAAATGCTCCTCCATGATAATGACAAGAGGGAGATTCAGTTAATAATTAAATCACTAAAGACCAAGAACTCTCATGGATATGATGGGGTATCTAGCAGAATACTGAAGTATTGTTCCATGTATGTTAGCCCAGTACTTAGCCATATCTGTAACTTTTCCTTTAGGAGTGGTAGGTTTCCTGACCGATTAAAGTACTCGGTAGTGAAGCCACTTTATAAAAAGGGAGACAGTGATAATGTTGACAATTATAGACCTATTTCTATGCCATCGGTGTTTACTAAAGTTATCGAGAGGGTTGTATATACGAGGTTACTGGAGCATTTAAATTCACATAATTTGCTGTCAAATGTACAGTTTGGTTTTAGAAATGGCTTAACAACTGAAAATGCTATAGTCTCTTTTCTCTGTGAGGTTTTGGACGGATTAAATAAAAGGTTGTGAACGTTAGGTCTTTCCTTTGATTTAACAAAGGCTTTTGACTGTGTTGACCACAAAATATTACTGCATTAGTTGGACCATTATGGAGTAAGGGGAGTGGCTTACAATTGGTTCACCTCTTACTTTAAGAACAGGAAGCAGAAGGTAATTCTCCGCAATATTGAGAGTGGTAGTGATGTTCAGTCCCAATGGGGCACTGTTAAATGGGGCGTTCCCCAAGGGTTGGTGCTGGGGCCACTGCTGTTTCTTATTTATATAAATGACATGCCTTCTAGTATTACAGGTGACTCAAAAATATTTCTGTTTGCTGATGACACCAGCTTGGTAGTGAAAGATCTTGGGTGTAATATTGAAACATTATCAAATAATGTAGTACATGAAATAAGTTCATGGCTTGTGGAAAATAATTTGATGCTAAATCACAGTAAGACTCAGTTTTTACAGTTTCTAACTACAATTCAACAAGAACTGATATTTTGATCAGACAGAATGGGCATATTATAAGCGAGACGGAACAGTTCAAGTTCCTAGGCGTTCGGATAGATAGTAAGCTGTTGTGGAAAGCCAATGTTCAGGATCTTGTTCAGAAACTAAATGCCGCTTTATTTACCATTAGAACAGTATCTGAAATAAGTGACATTTCAACACGAAAAGTAGTCTACTTCGCATATTTTCATACGCTTATGTCATATGGTATTATTTTTTGGGGTAATTCTTCTGATTCAAAAAGGGTATTTTTGGCTCAAAAACGGGCTGTTCGAGCTATGTGTGGTGTAAGTTAGAAAACCTCTTGATGAGCCCTATTCAATAGTCTGGGAATTTTGACATTGCCCTCACAGTATATATTTTCTTTAATGTCGTTTGTTGTTAGCAATATTAGCTTATTCCCAAGAGTTAGCAGCTTTCACTCAGTTAATACTAGGCAGAAATCAAATCTGCATGTGGAATGCACTTCCTTGACTCTTGTGCAGAAAGGAGTGCAGTATTCTGCTGCATCCATTTTCAATAAGCTACCACAATAACTCAAAAATCTTAGCAGTAACCCAAACACTTTTAAGTCTAAACTGAAGAGTTTCCTCATGGCTCACTCCTTCTGTTCTGTCGAGGAGCTCCTGGAAGAACTAAAAAATTAAGCAAATTCCAGTGTTACATTGTTGATTTTCTTTATTTAAACTTACAACTTGTCGCCTGAATATGTTTCTTATATTTCATTTTATCTGTTTCTACAATCTACAGCTGAATATGTTTATTATATTTCATTTTATCTGTTTCTACAATCGTGTTATAATTTCACGCATTGACTCGTTCCATGACCATGGAGACTTCTCCTTAATGTGGTCCCACGGAACAATAAATAAATAAGTAAATAAATAAATAAATAAATAAATAAATAAATTGTTTACCCAGTAACAAATGTTCTCTCTGATCATGTTGCATGGTTGGTTAGGATAAATAATGTAGTGCCTTACAGTATGGATACTTCTCAATGTAAATCAGTTAGAATAATTAATGTATCCAGATTTTTTAAATATTTTATAAGATGACCTGGGATGGAATTTGTATTGAACTAAATGCTAACATAAAATTTGATCTATTTTGTGATAAATTCATATCATTATTTGGAAATAGCCTTCTGCATAAGCTAATCAGACAATGCATTAAACAGCCATGCAAAAAACCATGGATCACTAGCAGGAGTAAAGTATCTCGTGAAAGGTAAAGGGAAATACCGTATTTACTCGAATCTAAGGCACACTCAAATCTAAGCCGCACCTGAAAAATGAGACTCGAAATCAAGGAAAAAAAAATTCCCGAATCTAAGCCGCACCTGAAATTTGAGACTCGAAATTCAAGGGGAGAGAAAAGTTTTAGGCCGCACCTTCAAATCGAAACAAAGTTGGTCCATTGTAATATGAGACACAATTTAGGTCGAATGAAAGACGATACAGCTACAATAGTTTGGTTCGAGTCGTAAGCTTAGCAGCTAAGCTTTACCAGGTAGCCATTGCTATGCGTCAGGCGCTCCGTCCGTATTTATACGGGTACCCTTCCTTTTTCACATGCTTCGTCTGGTTTGAATCGATTGCTTATTTTGCTTTGATCTGATAAGTGCCGTTTTCTTTGTTATAGGTGTTTACGTCACTCTAAGCTGAAAATGCATTACTGTACTGCGTCATGCATTGTTTGTCGCATTCTGATAGTGCGTGTTTATGGCCTGTCGCCGCCCGCGGCATGGCTTGCTTTTGTGCGCACTACCGCCGCTTACAATTAAAAAAAGAGAGGAATTGTCTCATTAGCGAAACAATGGCAAGTGACTGCTACTTGTTGTTACTTACACTGCTGCTTTCTTTGATAATGATCAACAAGCACCAAATAATAGACTGCGTATGATAGAACATGTTCTGAACGAGAGTTAGGCGAAAATTTTTCTCCGTTTGAAAATCTTTGCGGCCGCTTCTTTAGTACATCAAATTCTGCACAGAAATTAGTCATTTTAGATTTAAAAATATAGTCAGTTGCCGTGCTTCATTTCTGACTGTATCACTATTAGGCATAAGAATAATACGAATATAAACATGACACGATATGTATATTCTCCCGTGTTTGCTGTTGTCTCACTCTAGTTTCGTAGTTTATTAGGCAGACAGGATTTAAATGAGATAGCAGCAAACACGAAAGAATACATGGCAAAATGTTTATATTCGTATTATTCTTATGGTGAAGAGAATACTGCATGTGATTCACATTTCATCAGGTTCCTATTAGCAACAGTCTTGCCAGTCGGATTTTCGTAGTACATTGAAATTCTGCTACTTTCGAAGATGAACAGTACGGAATTTGTATGTACTTCGTTGGATAATGTATGAAAATGCAGTGGTTGAAACTGGGGGCTGAGAAAAAAAAGCTCGTCTTCCACCTATTTTTTTTTTTTTTTTTTTTTTAATTTATTTACTGATGCAGAGGTTTTGGCGCCAGTATTTATCTCTGTGCCTACAAAGCATGCCTGTGTAGCGCTACATATATTCGACGGCAGAAGTTAGTTGTGGCGGCACCTACCAACATTTTTCAGAACTTCCGCTTGCTTTGCACTCGATTCTAAGCTGCAGGCGGTTTTTTGGATTACAAAAACCGGAAAAAAAGTGCGACTTAGATTCGAGTAAATACGGTATATCTACTCAAAAGAACAAGTAGATATCCTGCTGTAGTTGCAAACTACAAAAACTACTCAAAATTACTATGAAAGGTTATTACAAAATCAAGGAATATGCACTTAATGTCAGAAATCAGTAATTCTGATGACAGATTTAAGGCTATATGGAATGTAGTGAAATGAGAGACAGTACAACCAGCCACAGAACTGTATGAGATCACACTATTTAACTGAATGGAAGGATTATAAATGATTAGTCATTTCTTAAATATAGTAGAAAGTCTAGGAGCAAGAGGTGCAAGAAAAAATCACAGCAGTATGTTGAAAAAGTAACTCTCATAAAATTCAATCATATGAGTGTATCATGAACTTCTCCTTCTGAAATTAAGAAGATTATACATTCTCTCCCAAATAAAAGCTGTCTTGTTTTGATGGTGTTTCCGATAAAGTACTTAGAAATTTGTTCCCTTATAATAAGCAGAGTCCCATCTGAAATATGTAATGCGTCACCATCTCCAGGCATTTTTCCAGAGAGACTGAAATTTGCTGTTGTTAAACCTCTCTTTAAGAAAGAGAGAAGGGTGATGTGTTTTAGAATAGTATCTCATCTTAGTGACAGTAATATCAGCAGCAAATCAGTTTCAGAAGAGTAGCTGTACTGAGAATTCTGTTTACATGTTCTCTCACCTAATTTTACAAGCGTCAAATAATAAACAGCGCCAAGTGATATTAAGTGATATTTTCTGTGACCTACCTAAGGCATTTGATTTAGTGAATCACAGTATTCTTGTATGTAAATTGAAGACTCATGGGATTGATGGTAAAGCCAACCAGTGGATAATGTCATATCTAACCTAAGGAGTGCAGAAAGTTCTACTCACTAATTCAACCAGTATAGTCTTGGGACGCAATTCTGATGGGGAGGAATCGCGTATGGTGTTCTCTAGGGCTAATTCTTAGGTCCACTATTGTTCCTCATGTATGTAAATGATCTTCCATCTAAAACACAACAAGCAGAAATAGTTTATTTTGCAGATGACACTAGTATTGTGATAAATCCAAGCATTCATACAGAAACAGAAAAAATGTAAACAGTTTTCTTCAAAGTATCATTGACTAGGTTTCTGTGAGTGGTCTCAGTCTCAATTTTAAAAAGACACAACGTACTTAGTTCTGCACATCTAGGGGTACTGCACCAATGATAAGTGTAACATTTTGTGAGGAAATAATAATCAGGGTGGAAACTTCAGAATTCTTAGACGTCTTTATTGATGCGAATTTAAACTGGAAAAAGAACATTTTGGAACTGCTAAAACAACTTATTTCAGCTTCATTTGCACTTAAGATCATTGCAAATCTTGGAGAGAGATGGCGTAAGTTGACATACTTTGCATATTTTTATTCCGTTAATGTCATATGGAATAATGTTCTGGGGTAGCTCTTTTTTAAGACAGAAACTCTTTGTTGCTCAAAATGTGCAGAGCTTGTTGTAAATAATCCACTAGAGTTCAAAATGAATAATCATGTACATAATTACAGTTCCTAAGGAAAAAAATGACTTTCATTAATTCACGTTAAGTTTGTCTTTAGAGCAAAAGGTGTAAACAATGCTGCAACAAAAATTTTTGGTTGCTTACCCTGGGATGTAAAATGTCTGACAAGACAGCAAATTAAAATTTGAAAAGACACTTAAAAAATTTCTACTTGACAAAGTCTTTTATTTCATAGAAGAATTTCCAGTATTGTAATGTGTAAAAATTGGTGGGTAAGAAATACTAACTCGCATCTCTATAGTTGAAAAAGAAAGACACTCATAAATTTTCAGTATGTAACCAGATATACAAAATTGCAACGGAGTGTAAAATGATTCGTTCCACATCATTACAATTTATTTTGAACAATGATCCATGGAACATAAAACTAACTAATGAGCGCTTTGTCTACCCATGAAATAATGTGTTTTAGGTAAAAAATCTGCTTATACAGGGTGTTTCAAAAAGAATATACGTGTTTCGGATGCATATATTTATTAAACTGTAAGACATACGACTTTGAAACTTGGGACACACATTAACGAATCTCTCAAGTTTAGATTACGGATGTTCAATATGCCCTCCACCAGCGACAGTAGCAGTATCACGTTGATACTCGAATTCCTACTATACTCGGGTAAGCATGGCATTCATCACAAATGAAATTGTCCTCATTCAGGCTTGGATCTTTAACCGCGTTTCCATTGAAGACAAACGGATCATAAACAGATGAGTGAGATATTGCAAAAAACACATTTACTTTGGGTGAATCTCGTACACATTCATTGTACACATATGGGTTCTGTAGGACCCAAATTCGAACTTCCCATTAAGGTGAAAAGTTGGTTATCACAGAACACGATGCGTTGTACAAAAGTGTCATCATTGTCAATAGCATTCTGAAACTCGTTGGAAAATGTCACACGTTTGCGTTTGTCATCATGATGTCGAGCCTGTAACAGCTGTAACTTGTCCTGTTTCATAACTAACCGACATCTCAGTACACGCCATATTGTTGCTGTACGCAGCTGTAACTCCCGACTGACAGGACGAGTTGACTTTGTAGGACTACATTGGAAAGTGGTTTCAATTCATGCGGCATTTTTTGTTGGAAACGTGAGGGTGGCCAGGGCTCTTTACTTCACATACACATCCCATGTCTATGAAATGTCAATACCATCTGCGAATGTTCCATCCATTCGGAGGATCAGTCTGCTACCTCTGCCTGAAACTTCTTTGCACTCTGATCACAGAATTACGCTTTGCAAACTCGAGAACACAAATGATTTCTGCTGTGGAGTAGCCGTTTTGCAACATTTGACAATAACCAAGCAAGCAGAAGACAACCGACAAACCCCGCCGTGGTACAGCAATCGATAATTTTGACAACATAATGCTAAGTATATTCTGTTTGAAACACACCATATATATATATATATATTTTAGTAGTAGTAGTTTCCATTCATGAAGTGTGTTTCTTTATACCATAGAAAATACTAACATACAGCTGCTTTATTTTCTTCATTGTATACAAATATATTGCTGCCACAATTTTCTTTACATGTGAGGATGAGAGAAACACAGGAGGCGCGTAACTTGTAAATAGGATGAATCAAGTGGTAGTATTCCAGATACTTTAGTTTTTCCAATGCCAAAACTCCCCTGTCTACAGTTGTTGGCCTCATGAAAGCTTTTGGTCCCCTATCAGTCTCTTCCCCTCGTAATCCTGGCCTTCAGCATGTTCTGTGTATTTCAGCTGAACCAAAAGACTTGGGAAGTATTCACCAGTTATCATGTTATTTTTTGTAGGTGATCAATAAGAAGAATCCCCTTTGCATACCACAAAATGCTGGCTATATTATTTCTGTCAAATGAAATTATTCTTGCCTTGGCTTTAGTGCAGGACACTTCCTCCATTCAGCAATTTCATTGGCACTACATTTCTGGTGCAAAGAGGTGGGATCACATCTTAACCACAGCAATAGATCATTTGGACTTGTTTTTAAAATGATCTAAATATTGATTTTTCACATTTTCTTTTGGTCTGCATTTAACACTTTGTGATTTGTTGCTGATGATCTTCAGATACCATTACCATTTCTCACTTTTCCTGTTTCATTTGTTGTGAAGGGATGACTGCCAGTAAACCTCTGTAAGAAGTCAAACTTCATGTGTTTTCTTGACAGAAATTTTGAGAGATTTATATGAGAGGGATTGGTGCTTCTTTATAGAACATACACATTTTCTTAGAACGTGCCCACTTAGAAGTTTAACATTAAACTTCTCTGCGACACACATTATTTGTTTTGTACCATGTGCCATCCTGCCGAATATGCATTCTCTTGCCTATTAAGGGAGGGAAGATGCAGGAAGAGCATCCCTTGCACCCTTGAGTGCATGAGCAGGGCGTATGAGGTCAGGGTGAATATTCAGTTGGCAAACGTCCAGTTGTTACAGAAAAAGAAAATAAATAGAAGCTAATGAACAAGAAATTCTGAAGAATAATAATTTTTTACTGTAACCTACCGAAACGATAGAACCACTGAAATAATTGAACTGCAAAAATATATATGAACATTCTCAAATTTTATAGATGTGTATGATAAACATTTTATTGAGAAAATGTGAAAGTCTTCAGAGATAAAAAAATAAAATACCATAAGAGGTGCACAACTTTTCTACCTGTGTAACAAAAAATGTTGTCGCCGATGAATTTGTGTTTTGTTGTACCCTGTAGAAACTTCCAGCAAGAAAGTTCTTAATAAAAATATAAAATTAACTTTGGTAGCATCTGAGACATTACTGTATTGTGTCACATATGAATGGATTTTGTGCAGCAGCGCTTGATTACTTGTATGCTGCCATTAGCATTTTACTTCCGAGGGTCTGCCGTATTACAACAGAGAATATTCTCTACCTTACAGAAACTTTAATTTGCAGCTATTACTGACACCCATCATCCAAATCACAGATATATAGTACACAAAAGTAACTGTAAGCACTTTCAGGTCAATATTTCCATTGAAGTCAAGCAGACTATATTTGTGTGCTTAGTTTTGTGCAACCCAAGTTTTATTGAAGTATACTACAAGGTTATTATACTTGGAATGCAATATGTGCATTGCACATACAATTTTGTTCTTGTTGCTGCAGTGTGTCTTATTCCATTAAAAATTTTTGTCCGTTATCACATTTTCTGAAACAAAATGGAGAGTGAGTGGAGAAGACAAAGAATGGAAGTCTCTGAGCCAGAATAATTAATTTTTTCACAGAGATCACCCTGTATTTTTCTAGCCTTCGGATACTCTCCTCTCTCATCATATCGAAGCACAGTTCTACATGTCAACTTTTGTCTAAATTGTTAAGTTCCATAGATTTCTGTTTTCATTGGTACCCTTTTCATGGAGTATCAAAATATGTGCTCACATCTAGAGAGGCTGCTAATGTTACTGCACTGTTAATACGGAATACATTTGATACGGAAATACAACAAAACGTAGTTGTCAAGTGATGAATTTGCGCAAAATTTATATTATTCGTGGCGTCTCCACCACTGGTCAAATCAGTAAAAAATTTCAGTACATTTGGTACAACAATTTTAGATTGCTTTTGAATATCTTTTTGCCCTTTACACACACCGACTGCATGTAGACTCTGGCTCATGCATTTTGCTCACTACCAAACGCATGTCAATCCACCATTCCACGGAAGACTGAAACCACACTGTGAACACACAGTATGGCATGGAAACACTGAACATTTTAGCTGGTGCTGTCACAATTTGTGTATTGTGAACAAATTAGACATGAAATCAGGTAGACATGGTCTTATCAGTATGGCCAAAAGTAGTGATGATGAAATACTGTAGGTTTGGTATGAGGACTATGGTATGTTTTGTAATGGAGAATATGACTGTGATCATGCCTTCACTAAGATCTAATTTTTAGACTTTGGGCAGTGAGGCTGTGAACCAGGTGGTGTTTGTGAGAATTCACTATTCAGTAGAGAAATGAACTCATTATCAACTGATGATGCATCACAAAGTACAAAATCAAAATAATTTGATACCCTTCTCAGATTTGCAGCCAGATCTACAAGTACACTTGACACATTATTTCAACTTGAAGATGATAGCCAGGCAGACCATCAAAATATTGTGTCACCTTGAGTTGAATATCAAACTACAAACCTGAGAAGAATATCGCAGTAAAATAATCGGTTTGAATTGACAGAAGATGCATTGATCGTATGTGGTTTGTAGCATAGTGAACATAAGCTTTCCTAGATGCCTGACTCAGAGCAAAATGCACAAGAGGTGCTACAAGTATCCCAGAGCAGAGATAAAGAACATGTATTGGCTTGTGCAGATCACAGCTTTTTTATTTGCAATGAGAGAATTTTTTTTTACAATGTTAGGCGACTGATGTGAGGGGAATATGCAGACTTGGTTGATATGCTCTTCCCATTTGAGTCTGGTGTCAATATGTATTCTTAAAATTTGGCGTATTTATTTTCTACATTCTTCGACAGTCCTAACATAGCCTTTGGGTTTTGTGTTGATTACAAACAATTTTATTGGTTGAAAACCAATTTAATACAAGGTTAAGAGTTTCTCTCATAATCTTATGAAAGTGTTGGGACGTTATGATGTGAAGTAAGTAAAGTTGTATCATCAGAAAACATATTATGGGCTGTAACAAGGAAAATAACCAATTTTTGACAATATAATGTAATTGGATAGATAAAAACTCTACTCACCAACCAGGAGCAGGGCAACACACATATTTTAAAAAAGGTTTTATTTATGCAAGCTTTTGGAGCCAGTGGTTCCTTATTTTGGCAGAAGGGTTGGAAGGGAAGGAAGAGGGGTGAAAAGAAAGGAACTCTCAACAGGTTTAGGAAAAGGGATAGAGTTCAGAAAAGTCACCCAGTACTCAGGATCAGGGGAGATTTACCGCACGGGATGAGAAGGAAAGATTGATTGTTGGGGCTGCACTGGCAAGATTTGAAAATCTTAGAGCTTTAAGGCTAGTACAAATACCTGGGTGTAACACTTTGTAGGGATATAAAATGGAATGATCACATAGGTTCAGTCATGGGTAAAGCAGCTGGTGGACTTCGATTTATTGGTCGAATACTGATGAGGTGCAATCAGTCTACAAAAGAGATTGCTTACAAATCACTCATGCGACCCATCCTAGAATGTTGCTCAAGCATGTGGGATCTGTTCAGATAGGACTAACAGGGGATATTGAACGTACACAGAGAAAGACAGCATGAATGGTCACAGGTTTGTTTGATCCATGGGAGAGTATCACAGAGGTACTGAAGGAATTGAAATCATAGACTCGTGAAGACAGACGTAAACTATCCCGAGAAAGTCTATTAACAAAGTTTCAAGAACCAGCTTTAAACGATTACTCTAGGGATCGTGAGGATAATATTAAGATAATTACTGTACGCACAGACGCATTCAGAGGCTCATTCTTCCCATGCACCATACTTCATTTTGTTGATGACATTGTACCATTTGCATGACGAAAATTCTCCAAAGACTGGAAGAACTTTAAAGAGCAAGTTTGTCGTATAGGCATAATAATATTCAGATACTACAAGATAAATACAGGGTCATAAAAATTGTACAAATTAACATTGAAACCATAGAATCCGTAGACTGGAGTGTGTTGAGTAAACTAAATAGAGTTTTCAAAACGAGCATTCCTGTGTATCTGAAAATGAATGTTTCTGCCATCAATACATCAGTAGCTCATAGGTTGATGTGAGTGTTCCATGTAGGAGCTGGCAATATTCACAGTGATGGGCAAGGTGGATGACTGCTGTAAGTGGCTGAAGAATTGGAAAGATCAAATTCAGCAATTATGGTGTCTGAATGTTCCACAGTGAGGACACTGATGCTTTCATTATGATGATGTACTTTGTGTGTCGTCGGTTGGATAGGTGATTGGCGGTAAATTTCTACTCCAAGATAATACAAACACTGATCCTACCATCTGAACAGTACTTTCATGGTCAGTAAACACCATTGTTATTTTTTTAAATCATTGTGACATACTTCTTGGTGAATGTAATGAGTTAGTTTTAGAGTATCTTTGGGATTTCCATGACATAGTGATCCCACAATTCTGAAAAGTGCCATAGTTTATATAAAATGAGATGCTGCGGTGTTAAAGCATGGTGATAGCAGCAGCAGTGATTTCAGTTCTCAATGAAGCTTTGCTAACCAAAAATCTTACTAATTACTCCAGGCAGACACTATTTTTTAAAATGTTCAATAGCAAATATGACCCCCTATAAGCCTATCAGATGCAAGCAACTTTATTTAGACGTAAACTAGTAGTTGCTGTTTGGCTTTAAAGTGCAGCACATTAGTAAGGGTTCAGGAAAGAACTAAGAAGTAATAAAACCAGTCAGATTGTGGAAACTCTTATGTACTTCATTGTGATAGCTTTCATGTGAGGTTGAATGATCATAATGGGAATAATAAAGTACTACAATTCACAAATGAAAGAAAAAGATAATACTGCTGTCTGTAACAGGTAAAACATTTTGCTGTAGTGAAGTAACATTATAAGCAAGTGTGAATATGCAAGGTTTAATTATAGAGATAGCTGAAAAATAAAAATTGGCGTACTGAGAACTTTTTTTCATTTGTATTTGTATTGTGTTTGGATCAGGATGTTATTAAATTTGCAATAGTTTTTCTTTCTTTCTTTATTTCTTTCTTTCTTTCTTTCTTTCTTTCTTTCACTTTTGCTCCCCACCTCCCTGTCCTTCACTCCTTCACCCCACATACTGACATTCTGCTGATGATTGTAGCTGTCCATATATGTATATATAATATAATATATAATTGTTGCTGTTTATGTACATCATGACTGTAACGATTAGTTCTTTTCCTCTCGAGTTACTTGTTATGTATGCTGGATGATTATTTTTTTCTTTCTTTTCTGTATAGTACAACAAAACAGTGTGATTACTGTGGCTTACGGTTTGGCCTTGCATCTCTTTTGGAGCTTCATTCCCTGCTGCATCATCACGTTCCTGGGAGCAAGAATACTGTTTCGGATACCGCCAGTGTGGAGGCTCGCTGTCCCCAATGTGCCCAGGTAATGTGAAGACTCACGTATTGTAATTTAATCCTTTATGTGCTCGACGTTTTTCTTGTTCAGTAGTAAAACATTAATTTTTTATAAATGAATTTATGTCAGGCTGTTGAATATTATTAATTTTTCCTTTTTTTTAAAGTGTGTTAAAATGAGCTCCATACATCGTCAGTTTTTTTTTAAATAAATAAAACCAAAAAGTTATCCAGTAAGTAACTTTTACATGCAGCGTAATTCGTTGGTTAAGACTGCTGATATGTCAGAGTACTTTGTCATCTTTGTAACAAGACAGTGTATAGTTGTTATTATGGTTATTATTTTTTATGGAAGTATATGAGAAACATAAAAAGAGGCGCTTAGCTCCTACGTAGTGATAGAGAGGCTGGTTAATCAGGGAGGGGAGAATGAGTTGGCAATAGATTTTGAATAGAACATAATTTTGTTTTCTCATATGGCATTCAAAAAAAGGTACAGTATAAAGATAATGTGCAGGGTATTCATATGCAGAAATCTGTGAACCGTGAATCATTTTTTACACTTTACTTTCATCTCTTGAAGATTAATAGACTGTTTGTGAAAGGGCAAAAAATTATAATCTGTCATTTGTGTTACTGCCACTACTGTATGGTAATCACAGCTCTTTCTATTTTGTAAAAACAGATGCATAAAAATTATTTTACTAGTGACTAATTAGTATTGTAATCTGATTCAGACGTTTGCCAATCGCGCTCGTCTTGTGGAGCATGTAACGACACATGCAGTTGTGATGGCAGCTGACTCGAGAATTATCAATCCTGCCAAGCCATTCAAATGTGAAACATGCTACAAATGTTTTGCTTCAAATGAGAGACTTGAGGTAAGTGTTATTCATGCTGTTATTGATAAATATTTATTTGTTTTTGTGTATTAGCTCTTGCTTTTTGCATTTTTCACATGCCAATGTAAACTGCCCTTTACATTAATTAGGCAGCCAAGTCTCCCTAACAGGAAAAAAAAGAAAAAGAAAAATGAAACTACAAGTGTGAATAAAGAGTATAACAAGCAGCAGCAAATGGAAGTTAAAATTGGAATTTTTGTGTTAAAATATCTTTCTTTTACTATTAGTATTGTAAAGGCGTACATAACCTATAAGCTAGAACACATATATGTTACTTTCATGGTTGAATCTAGTCTGTGTCCTCAATATCAGTTATATCGTGAGAAAATTATTTACGTAATTTGTAAACACAAAGACTATAATTATTACAAAATTTAGTATCTGATGGGAAAACTCAGTTACAAGATCAACTTGCCCAGTATTTTACATTATATTTAGGACGAAAAAAAAATTTGTGCCTTTGTAGTGAGTAGATAGTCCAAATGATTGAAGTTAATGAAATAGAAATACTCTCATAGAATGACATTATTTATCTGCACCAGTGACAATTTTTGCAAGTTTTGAAGTTTTCTTACACATGTGGATTACTGAATTGTGCTTTTGAATGGCATTATAGAGAATGAAAACACCAACATTGGGTTTTGGTTCTGTTGTCACTGCTGCTTGTTTTGATGATGAAAGCAGTGAACTCGTTGTGTGTATTTATAATTTTGGTAGTTGCACAAATGTAAACAATTTGGTAACTATTTGTAGATGTTACCAGAATGACTGAATGAATCTCTTATGTATGATTAACTGTTTTTGTATGGTCTTGATTTTATGAAATCTTTTTCTGTGGAGACAGACAAGGATTTTCATTTCCATGCCATGCATTGGCAGATTCACATGTAACTTGGGCTTTGGTGGAAGTCACAGATTAGGAGACTGTCAACAACCATTATGGATAATAAACAGTGGAAAATCCAAAATGGAATGTAACAATGTTATGAAAAGGAAAACTGCCACTCACCATATAGTGGAGATGCTGAGTCGCAGTTAGGCACAACAAAAAAACTGACACAAATAAAGCTTTAGGCCAGTAAGACCTTCGTCAAAAATGACCTCTTTGCGATCTGGATCGAGGGTGAGGACACCCTATCCCCATTCCTGCAGAACCTCAACAGCTTCTCCCCCATTTTGCTTCACTTGGTCCTACTCAACCCAATAAGCCACCTTCCTTGATATTGACCTCCACCTCAAAGGTGGCTAAGTCAGTACCTCTGTCCATATCAAATCTACTAACCACCAACAATACCTCCACTTTGATAACTGTGAGCCGTTCCATACCAAGAAGTCCCTTTCATACAGCCTAGCCACGTGTGGTTGTTGCATCTGCAGTGATGAAGTGATGAGCGGTCCCTCTCAAAATATACCGAGGGTCTCACTGAAGCCTTCACAGACTAATTATCCTCCCAACCTTGTACAAAAACAAATCTCCTGTGCCTTATCTTTCCAGTCTCCCACCACCTCCCAAAGTCCCACTGTCTGGCCACAGAGGAGCAGTCCCTTCGTAACTCAGTACCACCCAGGACTGGAGCAACTGAATTACATTCTCCATCAGGGTTTCGACTACCTCTCTTCATGCCCTGAAATGAGAAATGTTCTGTCCACTATCCTTCCCACTCCTCCCTCAGTGGTATTCCTCCAGCCACCAAATGTACACAATATACTCGTCCATCCCTACACAACCCCTGCTCCCAACCACTTACCTTTGGGATCATACTGCTGTAATAGACCTAGATGCAAGACCTGTCCATACATCCTTCCACCACCACCTACTCCAGTCGAGTCACGAACATCACCTATCCTATCAAAGGCAGGGCTACCTGTGAAACCAGTCATGTGATCTGAGCTAAGCTGCAACCACTGTGCTGTATTCTATGTGGGTATGACAACCAACAAGCACTATGTCCGCATGACTGACCACCGACAAACTGTGGCTGAGAAAATATGGGACCACCCTGTTGCTGAGCATGCTGCCAAACATAACATCCTGCATTCCAATGACTGCTTCACAGATTGTGCCATATGGACCCTTCCCTCCAACACCAGCTTTTCTGAATTGCGCAAGTGGGAACTTTCCCTGCAGTATATCCTATATCCTCGTAACCCTCCTGGCCTCAACCTTCGTTAGTCATTGTCCTCATCCACCCACTCCCTTCCCTCTTCCCATTCCAGCACTATGCAGCCCTCATTCCACCATCGTACCCATTCTTGTTACGTCTCACCTTTTTCGCTACCCCCTCATCCCTCCCCACCTCTCCCCTGCCCACCATCTAACCTCCTGACTGCACATAGCTGCCCTACTCTCTCTCCACCTCATCCCTGTGCACTCCCCAGCAGCACTTCACTGTCCGCCACTCCTAGCCTACTATCCCTCCCCCTCCCCACTCCAGCCTCCTCCTTACACTCATCCAGTTGCCACTCCCATCATGCACTGGTGCTGCTGCTTGCAGTGTGGCTTCAGTTGCCCGAGACTGCAGTCATGTATGTGAGTTACGTTTGTGCGCACGCGCCTGCGTGCGCGTGCGTATGTGCGTGCGCGTGAGATCTATTTTTGACGAAGGCCTTAATGGCTGAAAGCTTTATTTGTGACAGTCTCTTTGTTGTGCCAATCTATGATACATTCTGGATAACAATTGCACGTTGGATCATGCAGACCTGATTTCAATAAAAAGAGGTTCATGAGTTTGTGGTTGCCCGAAATAACTGATCTGCATTAGAATAATATTTATGTGTGGAGTAAATGTTCTGTTAGTGCCTGATCAGATAAGTTCAGTTCTATTCAAGTGAAACTGGTCAGCAATGTATCTGTTGTTTCAGTAGTGCATTCTGACAGCATTATTTAGGTGGATGGCGTGTCAGAGACAAGGGTTTAATGAGTTGGTGGAAGTGTGATACCTGCCAAAATACAAACATTAATGTTAGTGAGATACATATTCCAAAAAAATATGAAGGTGTCCCAAGGCATAGACAGAAACCATTTATGGTAGCTGTTACATTCACAGACTTAATTCTCTTTTACCTAGCTTCAAACTAACGAGTCTGACATACTGTATTGATGTTGTATTCAGCAGTTACATGTGTTTCCAAAAGGCTTTGTGTAATGTATGTCAGATTTTCATAGTGTAATAGCGTCCCTCCAATTCCATCTGAAACTGGTGTGTGAGAAGGATATCATCTGAAAGTGGTATGTGAGAAGGATAACGTGTAGGTTTCTATAGTAGACCAGACTTCTCTAATTTTACTGCTACAATCACTGCAGGACGTATGAGAGGTAGCAGTGTTTTTGTTGACTCCCTCATAACATGGTTTCTTAAAAGTCTAAGACCAGCTCCGTCATGATTTTAAATATCTTCATTTTACTGTTTTCCATGGAGAGCTTTTTGAGTATATTTATGGTACTCTTACTTAGACAAAACAGACTGATGACAAGACATGAAAATCATCTTTCAAACCTTGTCTCTCATATCTAATTGTGTTGGAATAATACTTGAGAGTGGGTTGGATCAGTGTTGTTTTGTAACAAGCTTCCTACTCATACGAAACACATTTTGTAAGGATTCTTCCAGTGAGCTGGTGTTCCAATTAAAGCATTTATGTGGTTGTTCCCTCTTTAGTTGCTGTGAGTGGAAGTACTTTTCATCATTGTGACTGATTCTAAAGTCTTATGACAAATGGTCTAGTCAAGTGGTATACAATAGTTCCATCCCTGTATGAGCATTGCATTTTGTTTTGTGTATACTGCTTGGTAACAATTTTTGCACCAAACACTAATTATGTGTCCTTGTTGTTACTGACATATTCCAGCAATATTGATTCCAGTGAAATGACAAGATTTTGGAGACTTCACTGGTCTCATACAGATACGATTTTATATATATAGAATAAAGTGATGAGTGAAAATTTGTACCAAGGTCAGAAATCAAACCCAGGTTTCCTGCTTGCTAGGTAGGTGTTTGTCACTAAGGTACCTTGGCAAAGCGGTTCACACAACTGCATGGGTTACCCAGTCTAACTTATAAAGTAGACTGGCACAGCAGTGAGAATCTAGATCGAGTATGGAAGCATGCCAGGGTAATCTGTGCAGTTTTGTGAACCTCTGTGCCAAGGTGGCATAGTGGCTAATGCACCTGCCTAGTGAGCACGAGACCTGGCTTTGATTTCTGGCCTTGGTACAAATTTTCACTTTCCACTTCAGTCTTTACCCATAAAATAGATACCACTTCTCTGACAGACTGGTACTGTGGACAGGAAACTTGAAATCCATTCCATTGAGACTGTTCAGTATGATGATAGATGTTCCAGATATTACTCCTTAATGAAGACGTGGTGCCCAGTAAAATTAGTGTGGTTCATAACACCATTGTGATTGACTATCATGGAACAGCTCATTTGGTTTGTAGTGTTAACTTTCATATAGCAATATACAGTACTGACTATACAGTGATCAGCCTACTGAGTAGGCAGTAATATGTTATCTGACCAGTCTTTTCGCCGGCCGTTGTGGCCGAGTGGTTCTAGGCACTTTAGTCCAGAGCCACGCTGCTGCTACGGTCGCTGGTTTGAATCCTGCCTTGGGCTTGGATGTGTGTGATGTCCTTAGGTTAGTTAGGTTTAAGTAGTTCTAAGTCTAGGGGACAGATGACCTCAGATTTTAAGTCTCAATAGTTCTTAGAGCCATTTGAACCATTTTGACCAGTCTTTTTTGTCAGTGCAGAATTAATCAGTGCTAAAATTTGAATACTGGAAAATAAATTTGGGGTTTATCACAAATTATTTTGACACGGATCTACTATGTTAGTAAAAAATACAGAAACCACACAAGATGAATGACCATTAATTTTGAATTTCCAGATGGTAGCAAAGATGTTTAAATTTCGTATAAATAGAACACTGCTGTTTTGCTGTGAAGACTGATGCTACATTGGGTAAATAACTAATTTTTCAAAATTTAGGTCAATACAAGCAATGAAATGAAGTGCGAAGAAGCAACCATTTACTTTGTACGGTACATGTTAAGTGGAAGATAGTCATGCAGATAAAAAACATTGCAACTCTGCTTTTAAACTTGTGTTATACTTCAGAGCCAACATGTGTGCCCCCCCCCCCCCCCCCCCACACACACACACACAGAGACACACACTCACACACACACACACAGAGAGAGAGAGCACTGCTTTCCGACTGTTGGGAGAATGTAGTTAATGTAACTCTCCCCCCCCCCCCCCCCCCACCTCTGTGTGTGTGTGTGTGTGTGTGTGTGTGTGTGTGTGTGTGTTTGTATATCTGGGCAGGGGCAGAGGGCATATGCTTCATAAGTTTCTAGACAATGATTGGGGTACTTTGTACTTTCACATTATTACCTTTGTATAACAGTGCCTGAGCTCTGTTGCCATCAGTCCACTTAGATAAAGATCAGCTACTATTTGATGAAGCCACAACTAGGCAAATTCTGATATCTTTGTGTTTCAGGGCAGCTTTGTTCCAGAAAGCATTAAAAAGTGGTATATAGTATTATAGTTGAAGAGCTTCATTTTTAATTATGTTTGTTGTAGAGACATATGATGGTTCATGGTGCAGAAGAACTGAAACCATTGCAGTGTGATGTGTGCTTCAAACGATTCCTTAACAACTCTGCTCTTACATGTCACCTGAAGATACATACAGGTTTGTAAAATTGTGAATGTTTTATTCGTCCTCTCACTTCTTTAATGTAATAATAATTTTTCATGTTTTACAACAAAATTTGAAATTCTTGTCATGGTTTGTGTTAAAACAAACTGCATATTATACTGGCTGTATGGGGGGGTGGGGGTGGGGGGGGGGGGGTGGGGAGACACTAGGCATTGAAAAAGAAATCATCTAATATTGCTGCATTCTAACCTATTTTTGATGATATAATTTCTGAACTAGGGTTTCATAGTTTCACAATTCTCACATTTCTCCTTTTTTAGAATGAATAAAATGGCCTGAAAGTTTTACAATTCTGAAGAAATTGCAGATTACTATGGGTTCTAGAATTAAGCAATAATTGTGCAGAGTCGGGGGTTTATAGTGAAGAAAACAAATATAACAATATCCTGTCAGAAGTCTTTTTGATAATCACATTTGCTGCACACCTTCAACAGGTGGAGCAGGAAACAGGGACTAATGATAGGCTACCCTAAGTACCGCCTCTCATATACCTTAAGGTGGCTCACATGGTTGTTCATTGAGGGAGACATGAAAAGTGTCTGTCCAATGATGTGTGGAAAAAAATCATGGAATTTGTTTGAAAACCAATTGTGCAAACTGCTAAGTGAGTGTGTTCAGGCATACCTCATTTGGAAAATATTACTGAACTTCTTTCCATGCAAGATAGCACACTACCACACTAAGTGCTGTGTATACATGTGTGGCTGGGCAAGAAGAAGCCTCTAGGATGTTGGTTGAGGTGGCAAGGACATCCTGGTTGCTGTGCGAGAGTGAAAAAGAGAAAGTATGTTGAACAAAACTCTGCACAATGCGTGAACTGGAGGCATGCACATGGGAAGTTATTATGGGCGATATACCAGATGAAAATTCGTCTCCAGCTGTTGATGCCTGCATTGAATTTTAAGTTAAGTTACCTATCTTCCCATTTAGATTATAATTAGATTGAAAAACAGAAGCAGACATGTTTAAGCCTGCTCTGCATATCTGATGCAATTCACCACCTGTCAGCCAATGAGCATTCAGTTGCTTTTTAGACATTTTAAGTCACTGCCAGTATGAACTTCAAATATCATTGTAGTGAAATAGTGAGTTGTTCTGTATACAGAGTTGTTGCATTTGACACAGATAATTACTATTTCTCAACAATTTAGGTAAAAATATGTTGCTGTTTACTGTAAAGATAACACACTAAGTTGCCACATGCACAATTAAAAGACCCTTACACATACATTTTTGGCCACAAGCAAGCACACCTCGTGCACACATGGCCTCCAACTCAGATGGGTCGGGCCCGAGTGTGTGTGAGGTGTGCTTGTGTCAGTGAATGAATGGTGTGTGTTTCTCTTTTTCCAGCGAAGGCTGTGGCTGAAAGCTTATGGGGCTGTTGTTAGGAACTGAGCATGTTGCAGTTACTTGTGAATCCTGCCACTGAATGGCCAATAGTTACAGTTTCTTTACTAATACATTTTTTTACTAAAATTGTAATGCCTAGATAAGTTTTGGAAACCCTGTAGTTCACACTGTGTATATCTAAATTCGAGTTTGTGTCCTTGAGAATTATAAGTGGTTAGCCTTAAATCTTGATGTGTTATGTCTGAGAGAGGGATTATAATTTAAAATAATTCTGATAAAATACAGTTATCACTTTTTGTGTCCTAAAAATCTGTGCACTTATTTTTACGAATTTTATGTAATAGTGACATTGATATTGGCTTTATAATGAGACGTGATTTCTCAGCACTATAGGGTATTCTCAAATACAGTGTGTTTCAAATTGATTAATTTTATTTAATGGGCTATATTTTCAGCAGAAATGAAGATAAAGACTCGGGTAAATTTTTACTTACTCATCAAAGCTAAAAGTTAACCTTTGCACCTTTTGTAAATTGCTGGGTCATGTGATTGCCCCGGTAGTCGTCTCTGTAGTGGAACTATTTTGTGTGCCTACTCATTTGTTATACATTGTGCATTGAGTCAGGATGGCAGTAACACAGCAGCAAGCAGTGTTTTGTGTTCACTGTTTCAACAGGTGCAGTTCAGTTAAAACTACGTGTTGTGATTTTCATCGAGAGCACCACACTGCACCTCTTGCAGCTCAAAGCATTAATACAGCCATTAGCAGTTTCAAGACATTAGCAGTTCCAAATTCACAGGCCAGCTTCGTCTTTGCATTCAAGATGTAAAGCGTAGCGCACAGAAGTCTACTCATTGTACTCATCGAGAGTTAGGCATTCCTTGTGCATCTGTCTGGCATGTTTTGCAGCAACGTTTATGTTTCAAACCATACAGGATTCAGTCACTATAGGCTCTTTGTAATGATGATAAACAACAATGTGTAGAATTTTGTGATTTCATTATGGTCATGGAGATGAAAGACAATGACTTTGTTTCAAGTTTAGCATTTAGTGTTGGGACCATGTTCCATTTAAATGGGGAAGTGGGCCACCACAACAAAAGAATTCGGAGAACACGGCAGTCAAATACCATAGTAGAGCTAGAGGAAATGCTCTTCAAAGGTGCATGTATTTTATGCAGTTTCCCAGAAATCGATTTATGTTGTGATCTTTTTTGCGGGAAGGGGCAGTTACTTGAATCATTTGTCAGAATTTGCTGGAGATCTGGCGTTTTCCACGTTTGCGAGAAAGTGTCAAAAACTCCATTTTTCAACAGAATGGATGTCCATTGCACTGGCTCCTTTATGTAAAGATCATTTCTTAATGGTGAGATGCCTCGACAGTGAATTGCCCATAAGAACTGTGTGGATCTCAGATTACACCATGTTCCTCCAAGGAAATCTGATCTGATGGTCTGCAATTGATTGTGGTGAGGGTTTGTGAAAGACTCTTATGTGCCTCCCCTTCCAACAACTTTGTGTGAACTGCAATGCTGTATAGTAGTGATTGCAATAACTTCAGATGTGCTGGAAAAAGTATAGGACAAGTTTGAATATCACATGGATGTTCATCAAGCATGTGGTGGAGAACTCATTGAGCTTTGGGAAAAGTGAACCATAAATCTGATACCAAAAGTAACAGTGAAAAGCGTCCAAAAGTTATATGTGCATGCATGTAAGATCCAAACACTTGTAAAATAACATGGTTCTTTTGAAAAAAAAAAAAAAAGTCATCCAATGCATAAGATAAAATGTTTCCCAAATTCTGTCTTCATTCATGTAGATGTTATAGTCTTGTGAAATTGGATGGATCTTTTGGATGAATCCTATACGACTTGGTGAAAAATTCCTGTCGCTGTAACTAATGTTGCTAAAGCACCCTACCCTATTGGCAGTGGACTGTGAGGTATCTTAGCCAGTGAGTGCATTGGTGCTGCGATTGTGCACAAGAGATTTGGTTTAAGAGGCATGGGATTAAAATCCTTGTCTGGCCATTCTGATTTCATTGCTTTCAGTACCTTCTATCAGGAGAGGTGGCTGGTTGGTTCCCCTCTTCTATCCATACCTGAGTTAATGACCTTGGGTCAACTATAACTTTTCTTTGTAGATAGATTATTCGAATCATGACTGTGTGGGATACAGAAGGCTCCGTGTGTGTATGGGGGGGGGGGGGGGGGGGCGGCTGCAGTTTGCTGTACATCATCAAGTGAGGGCATGTGCACTCATCTTCTTACGGAGGCTCTGTCCAGAAGCACACAAATGCAACAGAGTTATTTCTAAACAGGTGACAATAGCGTGTGTTCAGAGCCCATCCTTGGAATCAATCTGTGGTCTTTCCCAATTTTTATAGGGAGCATCAGTGTTGCTGCCAGGTGTCACTGTGACAAGGATAAAGCCAAAGTTTGTAGCTAATTAGGTCCGCCACCATGCTGTCAGAAATAGTTCTTGTTATTCACTATATCAGAGTGCAGTAAATGTGGGGTTGTGGGCTTTACTTAATTGGAAGCCTGATGCCTATTAACAACATTATCCATTGTGCAAATAATTGTGGCACTTTTTGTCACATATACCCAGAAGGATAAAACTGAAGATATAATATTTGTCTTCTCATATGTTGTGAGAAATTGTATGCTAAGACAATTTAATGCTTTGCTGTTGCAGATTTATCTTGTTGGCCAAAGCATGTATGATGACATGATAGTCAGCATGCCAGTTGTACCCAGTGCAACATATTTGGCCCCATACACATTTATATTGAATCTTGTGTAGGTTTTGTTTTGTTTGCTGACGCCGAGGTCAGACAGTTTCCTCAGTTTGGCAAAAGATACATTTAATGTTATGTCTGTAGAGAACACTTTTGATTCTTGAAGAAATACCACCAAAACATCTGAAGAAACCTGTGATATTAGGTTGCCTTTGTTTATCCATTGGCTGGGTTTGTTTTCTCTGGTATGAATTTTGTTTTTCAGAATAGTCTTTCTGTTTGAAAATTGTTCCCAGCTGTGGAATCTCTGAAGGACTAGTCCAAAGACCACACGCTATGGCATGTTTATGGTGTGGTGCCATGAACAGGAAAAGTATCCATGTTTCTTTACCATTTAAAAACAGTCCAACCAAATATTAAGTTTATGATGGACATGGAAAATGAAACCTTACCCTTCCTGGGTATTTTGGCACAAAGGAAAGGGTATTCAGTGTGGGGGTGTAGCATTTATTGCAAACTAACTTACAACAATTTTTGTTTGCAGGCAACAAATTGGTAGCACTCCACCCACGCGCAAAACATGGTAGTGTATTATACACTCTGTTTCACAGACCAAGCATGATATCCAATCCTGGTAGCCTAGTGGGCAAGCTATTCTGAAAAATAAATTATCACACATTCTAGCAAAAATGTGTCCAGCCAAGGAAAGAAAGTGAAGGAACAAAGGAACTCTCATTATCACGCCATTTTTGCCATAATTCAGCTGCAGACTTGAATGGTGTATGATTAATAGATATGGTACTTCTATGGGGAGGAGATGGCAAATGATGTACTTGAGTTTGATATGCTGCTTAACAAGTGTGATAGATTTCTGCATACACATTCATCTTTAGCATGGTGCTGTAATGAGCAAGCATATTCCTAAATATGCGAAGGTTCAACATCTCACAGTTTCTGTACCCACAACTAGAATTAAGTGACTGGTAAGTGCAGACATATTGAAATAAAGGATAACAGTACGTGGCAGGAACTGGATGTGGCATCAAGATTATTGCTATTACATGTGGAGATATCATCAAATCTCTCAGTAATGTTCTGGAACTGGGTAGATAGCACTCCTAATGCACTAGGCAGTTAGACAGAACAGCTGGCTGCTGTTCCTCCCAGACTATAGCCTATGAAGAACTCACAAGATTGGGGTACCACTTCGCCTCATTTGAAGTAACATTATTGGGAGTACTTACCTGTTTTGTAGCCTAACATCTTCCTTCATTATTGGGACTATTCATTGGCAAATACGACCACCACATCTGTAACTCAATAGAACCATTTGGAACTCATTGAGAGCAAGTTTGAGTAGGAGATTATGGTGCTTTTTAAACACTTGCCAACTTCAACATACTTTGTAAGTGACAAGTACTTTGAACAAGTAGATGAGGTTGATCTGGGGAGCCGCCTGTCTTTCCTGGGGCCAACTATTTTGTGGTCTTTGAAGAGAGAGTGCTATAATGGCCAGTCTTACAAAACCTTCCTTCTTTTGGCGGTATATTGATGGGACATCAGTGGCATGGTTCATGTAGCAGAAACACCACCCAAGTGTTTTCAACATGTAAATTCGCTCCATTTGAGTATACAGAGCTGGAGAAAATTGTGCATACCCTTCTTGAATGTTTGATACACAGGAAATCTGACAGAATGCTGAGACACAGTTTGTGGCATAAGCCGTCTCACACTGATCCAGATGTGCAGGCTAAAAGTTATCACCACACTGCAAGACATGGTAATGTATTGTGCACTCTAGTTCGCAGACCAAAGGTCGTGTCTGATCCTTATACCCTATCAGGTGAACTTCAGCATCTGAGGACAATTTTCTTACACAGATCAACTACTAAACAATACAGATTCATTGCAAATTCTTGTAGAAACAATTTCATTTGAGAGAAAAAGAAATCTTGGCTTTATTTCATACTTCAGTGGTATTACTTCAAGAATTCAAGGGATCCTCAACATACGTAGCATTAAATATTGTATCTCTTATCTTCCGAGGAGCTTGAGTTCTGTCAAAAATGATTTTGGCCTTAGGAAGGAAAGTATTTATGTGAATCCTTGCCAGTGTGGACTGTCATATATTAGCCAGATGTGTAGCAATATTTTGTTGAATGTCATACATGCTAATGAGTATTACACTTAACCTAAGGGTTGCATCATGTTGAGATTGCCACTGGTTGGAAACCTGAGCTTTCCATCAGAGACCATATAAATGTGAACAGTGTATAATCTTATCAATAGGGTCTCAGGACTCCAACTAAGTACAAATTATAACTTGGGAACTTGGCACTAGCTGTTAGGAAAGTTCTCACCTCGCTCTCAAATTATTCTCGGGGCCAAGAGCTGAGTGAAACATGAAGTGGAAAGCTCTGAGATACCTAGCGAGTCATGGAACATATATCGGAAAAGCAGACTTGAGGCCATAGGAGGGTGAGTGTTCACTGCAGTTGACAAAAATATTGTCTCTATTGAGGTCAATTTTGCAATCTGTTGTGATCAGCTAGTTCAGTAGCCCTGACACAATGGAAATATCATAAACCTTGTAGCTGCAAATAGGCCGGACCTTATCGACAATGTCAGTATAGAAACAGATATTGGCGACCATGATGTCATTATAACAACTACGGTTACAAAAGTTAATAAATCAGTTAAGAAGGCTAGGAGGGTTTTTCTGCTAAAAAGAGCAGATAAGGAGTTGTTAGCATCTCACTTAGACAGTGAATTGACATGATTTAGTTCCAGTCAGACGGGCATAGAGGACGGCAAAGTTTAAGAAGATGGAGAATTAGGTGCCCAGTAAGTAGATTAAGGATGGGAAAGACCATCATGGTTTAATAACGAGATTTGGAAAATGCTGAAGAAGGAGAGCCTGTTGCAGTCTCGGTTCAAAAGAGAATGCGCAAATGGTGACCTATGCGTAAAGCATACAACTGCTATAACTGTCATACCTTTGCAAAAGATCTGGCAGAGAACACGAAAAAAATCCGGTCCTGTGTAAAATCAGTGAGTAGGTCTAAGGCTTCCAATCAGCCACTTGTTAACCAGCCTGGAGTGGCAGTTGAAGATAGTGAAACAAAATCTGAAGTTTGAAATTTCACATTCAAGAAATCGTTCACACAGGAGAATCGTACAAACAAACCATCGTTTGACCGACCGTTGAATAGACTCCCATGTGGACAACATAGTAATAAGCATCCCTGGCATGGAGGAACAATTGCAGGAGTTGAAAACAAATAAGTCATCAGGTCCGGATGGAATTGCAGTTTGGTTTTTCAAAGAGTACTCTACAGAATTGGCCCCATACTTAGCTTGCATTTATCATGAATCTCTAGCCCAGCGCAAAATCCCAAACAACTGGAAAAAAGTGCAGGTGACTCTGTGTACAAGAAGGGCAAAAGAACAGTCCCACAAAATTACAGACTGATATCTGTAACATCAGTTTACTGCAGAATCCTTGAAAAACATAGTCCCAGTTCGAATGTAATAAATTAAATTTTCTTAAGACCGAGAAGCTTACGTCTACGTATCAGCATGGTTTTAGAAAGCGTCAGTTGTGTGACACTCAGATTGTCCTTTTCTCACATGAGACACTGCAAACTATGGATGAGCCTAGTATGTTGTCCTTGACGGTGAGTGTGGTCAGAGACAAAGTTATTGTCAGGAGTGCCACAGGTAAGTGTGAAAGGACCGCTGTTATTTTCTGTATACATAAATGATTTGGTGGACAGTGTGGGCAGCAATCTGCAGTTTTTTTCTGATGATACTGTGGTGTACTGTAAGGTGTCAAAGTTGAGTGACTGTAGGAGGATACAAGATGACTCAGACAAAATTTCTTGGTGGTGTGATGACTAGCAGCTAGCTCTAAATGTAGAAAAATGTAAGTCAATGCAGATGAGTAGGAAAAAACACACCCATAATGTTTGGATACAGCATTAGTAGTGTCCTGCCTAACAGAACCACGCCATTTAAATATCTAGGCATAACATTGGAAAGCAATATGAAATTGAAATGGAATGACCACGTGAGGATTGTTGTAGGAAAGGGGAATGGTTGACTTTGGTTTATTGGGAGAATTCTAGAAAAGTGTAGTTCATATGAAGAGGAGACAGTATGTAGGATGCTAGTGCAACCTGTTCTCGAGTACTGCTCAGGTGTTTGACAAAAGAAGACATTGAAGCAATTCAGAGGTGGGCTGCTAGATTGGTTACTGGTAGGTTTGAACAACATGCAAGTGTTATGGAGATACTTCAGGAACTCAAGAGGGAGTCCGTGGAGGGAGGGTGACAGTCTTTTTGAGGAAAACTATTAAGAAAATTTGGAGAACCGGCATTTCAAGCTGACTGCACAACGATTCTGTTGCCTCCGACATTGCACATAAGGACCACGAAGATAAGGTACAAGAAGTTAGGGCTCGTGTGGAGGGATATAGACAGTTGTTTTTCCCTCAATCTATTTGCCAGTGGAACAGAAAGAGAAATGACTGATAGTGGTACAGGATACCATCCATCATGCGGTGTGAGGTGGACTGCAGAATATCGATGTAGATGTAGCCGAGATGTAGAGGAAAGTAAGAATTATAAAGTTGATGCAGTTAGCTTAGTTTAAAAATATAATAATTAGTGAAACACATATTTGAAATTTACAGACAGTTGAACAATTTATCATTAATGTAATTGATGTGATGGATGATCTTATTCTCTGCTCAACGTCTCAAATTCTGGAATCGTGTGAAATAATGTTACCTTCATTTCCTGCACCTTGTTAATTTTGTGTGATATCTAGTATAGTGACTGCCAAAAACCCAACTTTGCGGAAGCATTGAACATTGAATATTAATATGTTACAGTTATCCAAATACCATGAAGCTCTATACTGTAAATTTAATCTTTAATGGACTTTCACAAGCTAACTCAAGGAGATCTTTCTGTGTGTACAGAATTAAGCTCAGATGGAACTGTGGATGCAAATGGAGCATGAATCAGTGAAAATTGTTATTAAACACTGGAAAGTATTTTTTTGAATGATTTGATTAGCTTTGATTTTATACTGCAAGACATTAATTGATACTGCTTTCATTATTTTTATTTTCTGTAGTTGTAATTTTTTCTGAAAGTGTGTGTTTTCTGAAGTGTTGATTATCGCCTTGCCTTGAAAGATTCAATGCAGCAAACTGTTCAAAGATATCACATAAGTATGGTGCTTCAAACAAAACATTCTATTTCCACAAAGTTTTGGAGTACTGGTGTTTCTTTCTTCAAGAGAAGTCTATTTTTTGTCATAATTGGAACTTGCAAGATAATACATAATATATTGTCACAAGAGTAACATCATGAATGACAATAATGCAGCAAAAAAGTGTATTCTGCTTTCATTCCCTCACATAGTATTTTGAAATGTTTGTTTTCACTGGGTAAGTCTTTATACTGTACATAGTCTGTCCCAAAAGTTTCAGGTAGATTTTTTCAAGGAGATTTATTGCTTTTCAATATACAAAACCATAGAAACATTAAAAATATTTTCATTCCACATCTGTGAATCACTGTCACTGCTTTGCTCAGCCTGCACATTCTCCTTGGAAGGTTTCATCATGAACCTCCATAAGGTAGCATACTGAAGCCTCTTTTTCTCCTTCCAATAATATGTGGCAGCGTCCCTTCGAACTTCTCTCCGAAGCAAAAAGAAGTCTGGTGGTACGATGTCAAGGCTGTATGGCGGTTGTGGCAGCGTTTTCATACTGTTCCTAATGAGAGAGTCTTGCACAGTGAGGGCTCAGCACGCTGTCTAGATGCAAAACCCAACTGTTCTTGATGTCTTTTTTGACAATGTTTCACCGTGTCCCTGAACTGAATGAGGGCTTGAGCATAAAATGGAGCTTTGAGGCAAACATTCACTGTGAATCACACCTTTGCAAGTCAGTGAGCCTTGCTTTAACCGTGGATTTGCTCATGCGGCCTGCTTCAGGCAAGGTGAATTTTTCATGTGTTACTGGCTGCTTTGTATTTTTGATTCAGAAATGTACTCAAAAATCCCTTCTCATTGCTCTGTCCCAAAAATTAGGGTCGCTTTTGAGGCATTCCAACAACTCGTGACATTCCAGCACACCAATTTTCTTCTCTTTTCCAACACTTTCGCAGCCACCTTTGCATGTATCTTTCTCATCCCTAATGTCTCTCTCAAAATGGAATAAACTTTAGATTTCAGCATATTACATTTCAGCATATTACAATACTCTGCTAACATTATTTTGCTCATGCTTCTACCCTCATTCAAAGCTTTGTGTATTATCTCCACATTTTTGTGCCTTTGGAATGTCCACTGATATCTGAAGCACTCATTGTCATCAATGTTTTATTGGTCCTCATGAAACATCTGGTGCCTATCATAATTCTTGGCTGTACATGGATTCTCCTTGAAGGCGTGCTGAATCAATCCAACTGTCCCAGAGCTTGATTTTTTGAGGCTAATGTAAAATTTGATTGCATATCACTGCTTTATTAACTACTGCAACTTGAAGCTTGATGCGTCACCAAAACACACATTTTCAGTGAAATGCGATCCTTAGTGCCACTGCCCAGAGGTGACTGAACCAAGTCCCATTCGTTCAAGACACCTCATCATTGTTCCCATCAAAAACAGTATCGCTGTAGCCCTTACGGATCGCTGGACAATTTTATTCTTGAAACTTTTGTGACAAACACTATATTTTTTGCAAGTTCAAAGACTAGATTCAGTTTGGGACTCAGATACTTTGATGTGAGTTGTTCTCAGTGAACGATGCAGTGGGTTCACCCTATATTATTGCAGAACTACTAATTCTTCCAGTTGCCGAAGGTATGGTGAATATCATGATCACCAACAATACTGTCGGTCACAGGATTCTGCACAGAGCAGAGAATCTCAATATATGATTAAATGAAAATGGATTTTGGTTGTAGCATGATTATAAGTATACAAATCTGATTTGTTATTTATGGGTCTTAGATGGTAATACCTTTGTGTAGCACTGTTTTCTTTCTTGTACCACTGTATGAATTAAGACTCAAGATGCTGAACACATTTATGTTTGAAAAGTTTGGAGTGGACATAGTATATTGGTGTTGCCTACTGAAGGTGGTTGTTTGGTGTGCAGCTGGTATGTAGGATTTCAGGATTACTCAAAACAGAGCTCAGGAGCTTGTGCTGATGTCCTCATGCATTCAGCAAAACTTGCTCTTCTTATGCAGCCTATCCAAGAGTTAGTATGCTGCTGGTATCTGGAACCAGGATGACCTTTTTTGAACTGCAGTTTCAAACACGACCAACACTTTACCACTACTGTGTTAGACAATTCTATGAAGAGACCCTGCAGCTTCCTATGGGCTTACTGTACAAATTAACTGAAATTCAATTAATTGCTATAATTATTGTAGCCATCATAAAATGTCCTCTATGTTTTGCTAACTCAGTACAGTGAATGAAACAGTAGACAGTTTTTTCAAGTTAACACACAGTATTTAAGGGCTGAGCTGTTTTCTTGTTCAGCATGTGGTTCCTATTTTGACCAGTGCTTTGAACAATTGCCTTTGTTGCCCTCTATCAGCGACTCCTTTCAAACCTGTTTTCATGTTTTGCTGGTTTATTTCTCTAGGCAGTTACTCGGCTGAAACTCAAAATTCAATTAATAAAAAATTATCCTTAGTGTATGCAGCCATATGCATTGCCATGAAGCGCCAGCACTCCTTGCAAAATAAGTCCTAACTTATCATGTTGCTGTATCTTCTGGAAGTGTACTAATATAGAGCCCTAGCTAGACATCTCAAAAGATTCTCTGCATGACCTTATCAGTGGTGGTGACAATGGGTGATTTCATTCCATTCATTTTCTCTTAAATTCAAGTTTATGACGTTGCCATCAAAACTAGTCCATTGTCAGATTTGGTTTAAGCCCGTTTAAAAAATGAAAATTAATAGCAGTTAATTTAATTGGATGGATAAAAAAATGTACTTGCCAATTGGTGGCAGGAGGAAACACATATAAAGGTTAAAGAAATGTGCGGGATTTCTAAGCCAGTGGCTCATTCTCCTAGCAGAAAGTTTGAAGGGGAAGGGAAGTGGGTGAAAGAAAATGACAGGTGAGGTTTAGGAAATGGGGAGAGTTCAGAAAAGTTGCCCAGAACCCCGGGTCACAGGAAACTTACCAGACGGGATGAGGAGGAAAGAGTCTAAGTCTTTCCTTGTCATTGTGTCTGGTAAATCTTGCCTGACCCAGGATTCTGGGCCACTTTTCCGAACTCTGAATTCACCAGTCTTTTCCTTCATCCCTCTTCAACCCTTCTCCCAGAAGAAGGAGCCACAGTTCCATAACTCGCACATTTCTTCAACCTTTACATGTTTTTTCTCCTGCCACCAATTGGTTAGTGGATTTTTTTTATCTATCCAATTATGTTATATTTTCAAAAACTGAGTTTTTTTATTCATAAATTAATGGTAAGAAGCATATAGATTCTGATTCTATTGTGAATTAATAATACTAATGAAAACAGTACGGTAATGTGCATTCTGTATATTTGTTATACAAATGCGAAGTTTTTGCTTTTCTGGTGAAATATTTATACTAATGTAAACAATAAGCCACTGTTTTGTATATATGGCATGAGGGAGATGACATGGTGTCAGTACTTGCAATATCGTGTGTGCATGTGTGTGTGTGTGTGTGTGTGTGTGTGTGTGTGTGTGTGTGTGTGTGGAGGGTGGGGGGGATAAATAATTTACAGAAAATTTAATATGGAATAATGGAAAAGAAAATGTAAATTATCCAGTAGTAGAGGCTAAAATCTTCTGGTTTAATACTGAGTGAGTCTTCAAGAAAATTTTCAGTTCTAATCAAATAACAGCAACAATTGTACTTTTATTTTTGATTACCATGACAGATTTTGGCCAACAAGGCAATTTTCAAGTGATTGTGAGTTTAGCATTTAAGTTAGCTTTGGTGGCTGAGACTGGTTGTGGTTGGTTGATTGGTTAGTTAGTTTCATGTTTCATGGATCATTTGTACAGTAAATCATGATGTGGAATGAGTCATTTTACATTCTTATCACAAATTACTTCAAATATGTGTACATGCTGATCATTTGTGAATTTTTATTATTTATTTATTTATTTATTATTATTATTATTATTATTATTATTATTAGTAGTAGTAGTAGTAGTAACAAAAGTAAATACAGATGTGAGTTAGTAATTCCTATCCGCCATATTTACACATTACAATAATAGAAATTCTTCTATGGAAGGGAAGGAGGTGTCAAGGAAAAACTTCTTCAGTTTTTTTCAGATTTTACTTTGCTGTGTGTTTGTCAGACATTTTATATCACTGGGTAAGTGATCAAAAATTTTAGTTGTGGCATTGTCCATCACTTTTTGTGCTAAAGACAATCTTAACACAGAGTAATAAATGTAAATTTTTCTTCTGGTATTGTAATTATGTACACCATTGTTTCTCTTGACCTGCAATGGGTTATTTTCAACAAAATTAATGAGGGAATAAATATACTCTGAAGAGTAGTGAAAATGCGTTTAGTCCTTAAAGAGATGTCTACAAGATGATCATGAGTGAGCACCACATATTATTCTTACAGTACGTTTTTGAACATTGAAGACTTTCTTTCTTAAGAGATGAGTTAGCCCAGAACATTATTCCATATGACATTAATGAACGAAAATATGCAAAATGCATCAACTTTCTGATTTATCTCCCCCCAACATTTGCAATGATTCTAAGTGTGCATATTGTTTTAGGAGTCCCAAAATGTGCTTTTCCCAGTTTGAAAAAAAATTTGCAACTGGTGCTGTTATTTGATTCCAAGTAATTACTACAGTTGTGGACCCTGCACTGTCATGCAACACAACCTATACAAAATTTTTCTGTGTTTATTATCTGGTCTATTGTGATTGAATTGTTTGAATATAACAACAGAGAATTAAATACAATTTATGCTGTTTATACAAGAACTTAGGTTATCAACACAACAAATGTGGTGGTGTCCTATTGACTGGGTTGAATCGTTTCTTCGTCTCTGAAGTCAGCTTTCTTTGTTCAAATAGGAAAAAAAGCATTTGAATGTCCAATATGCAAGGAAACATTTGAGCACGTATTGGCATTGAAGGATCATGTACAGATTCATTCAACTGATGGCCTCTTTACCTGCCCGCACTGTAGTAAGGTAAGGACATATAATATGTTTGTAGAGAGATCACTTTAGTATGGCTGATATTTGTATTAGGGGCATTAGGCCATGGTTCAAGCATAATTGTCTGCTAAGTGTTTCATCTTCCAGTGCTGGAGCAATCATCAGAGGCTTTAATGACTCAGAAAGCAATTACAGATTCAAAAAAGCTCTGAATTGTTTATGTGCATCCATGCAACACTTTGTTTGTTACGTCATTAGACCAATGCATAAGATCATGGAGTTACAACGACGTGTACTATGGAGCTTGTTGTGGAGAAGAATGGTTTTTTTTTTTTTTTTTAGCATTAAGGTACACAACATGTCGAATTTCAATTGTTCTTCTTTTCCATTGATATTGGCTACTATGATAATTATTAGGTGACACGAAAACCACAGTGTCATAGAGAGACGACGAATTTGGTGGTTTCCTGGTCCTAGTGCATGATATGCTTTCGCTGATTTATCTGCCTTGCCCAGGTGACAATCACTGTTCTCCACTCCCTTCCCCATAACAAGCTCAGTAGCATACATTGGTGCAATTCCATAGTCTTAGGCAGCAGTTTGATGATGTCGTGAACCAACCATTGTGTGAATAAATATGAACAGTTTGGCTTGCTGAGTTTGGTTGAGTCAGTAACAGCTTTCTCACAGTTGTTAAAGACACTGATTGGAAGATGAAACGTTAGGTGGAGAATTATGCCTAGGACCACAGCCTAATGCCCATAATTCAAATATCAGCAATGTAGCAAATACTAGCCGTGAAAGCATGCATTCTGCGATCACATTAATAATTTTAGTCACTGTTGAGTATGATGATCGTGCCTGTGGTGTCCATATAGTACTATACCAAAACTTTTAAAAAATACCAAGTTAAGTGAAATATGTTAATAACTGTTTCAGGTTTTTGATGGTTATTGCTTGATCAGGAAACACATCCGTGCATTTCACAATGACCGCAAACATGTATGCATTTGCTGTGGCAAGCCATTCCCTACCCAGGATAAATTGCGCATGCATATGCTCAAGTTAGTATAAAGTCCTTCAGATTTCTAGGTAATGTGAAGAAATTAAATTGTAAGGCAGATTGAAATTAGTGTTGTATACGAATTAAATAAATTTTTTCTATAGGAAACTTAATATTTTTAGCTATTTCCAAGTCTACTGTGGTACAGTGATGAATTGAGAAACTGTTGAATTGTAGTAATGGTAGATTGATGTTCCGAAAAATAGTTGGATATATTGATTATATTCTTGTGGATGAACAACTTATGAACTATAATTGTTGCAAATGTGGTTTTCCTTTCTCAACTGTATTTTATCCCCCCCCCCTCCCCCCCCCCCCCCCCACACACACACACACCGCCCACCCACACCTCTCTCTCTCTCTCTCTCTCTCTCTCTCTGTGTGTGTGTGTGTGTGTGTGTGTGTGTGTGTGTGTGTGTGTGTGTGTGTGTGTGTGTACTTTTGTTTGTATTAATTGCCATGACATTTATTCTGACAGGCACTCAGATCATCGAGAGTTTTTGTGTGCCAACTGTGGAAAGCAGTTCAAACGTAAGGACAAGTTGAAAGAACACATGAAACGTATGCATTCAGCAGAACGTGAACGACATTGTGAAAATGAACAGGAGGATAAAACTGCCAGTCTAAACAATATTAAGGAAAAGTCACTGATTATGGAATTAGCAGAAAAAGTTGCTTTTGATGCTTCGGTGCCAGGCCGGAAGAATGATGGGAGGTCACCATCACAGGTGGGCAATAATATTTTCAAATTTTTATTTTGCATGTATGCAGATTCCAAAACAAAAGAACACTTTTTTAAATGTCATTTGACTTAAGTTCATGAAATACTACTTAAAAAATTTCAATCTTTCATTCACTGTGTACATAGTTCCTTCGTTCTTACCGTTATTTCTTACCAAATGAATTACCGTATTTACTCGAATTTAAGCCGCACTCGAATCTAAGCCGCACCTGAAATCTGAGACTCGAAATTCAACGAAATTCAAGGGGGGAGAAAAGTTTTAGGCCGCACCTTCAAATCGAAACAAAGTTGGTCCATTGTAATATGAGACACAATTTAGGTCAAATGAATGACGATACAGCTATAGTAGTTTGGTTCGAGTCGCAAGCCTAGCAGTTAAGCTTTACCAGGTAGCCGTTGCTATGCGTCAGGCGCTCCGTCCATATTTATACGGGTACCCTTCCTTTTTCACGTGCTTCATCTGGTTTGAATTGATTGCTTATTTTTCTTTGATCTGATAAGTGCCGTTTTCTTTGTTAAATGTGTTTACGTCACTCAAAGCTGAAAATGCATTTGTGTCATTAGCGAAACAATGGCAAGAGACTGCTATTTGTTGTTACTTACACTGCTGCTTTCTTTGATAATGATCAACAAGAACCAAATAATAGACTGCATATGATAGAAGATGTCCTGAATGAGAGTTTAGCGAAAATTTTTCTCCGTTTGAAAATCTTTGCAGACACCTCTTACATTCTGCACAGAAATTAGAGTCATCTTAGATTTAAAAATCTAGTCAGTTGTCATGCTTCATTTCTGACTGTATCACTATTCGGCGTAAGAATAATACAAATATAAACATGGCATGATATGTATATTCTTCCACGTTTGCTGTTGTATCACTCTAGTTTCGTAGTTTATTAGGCAGACAGGATTTAAATGAGATAGCAGCAAACACGAAACAATACATGGCAAAATGTTTATATTCGAATTATTCTTATGGAGCAGAGAATACTGCTTGTGATTCACGATTCATAAAAGTTCCTATTAGCAACCATCTCTTCTCACAGGTAGGAAAAAATTCAGAACACACAGTTGGCCATATTGACAAACATCCCAAATAGTCTTGCCAGTCGGATTTTCATAGTGCATTGAAATGCTGCTACATTCGAAGATGAACAATACGGAATTTGTATTTACTTCGTTGGATAATGTATGAAAATGCAGTGGTCGAAACTCAGGGCGGAGAAAAAAAGCTCGTCTTCCATCTTTTTTTTTTTTTTAATTTATTTACTGACGCAGAGGTTTTGGTGCCAGTATTTATCTTTGTGCCTGCGAAGCGCTACATATATTTGACGACAGAAGTTAGTTGTGGCGGCATCTACCAGCATCTTTCAGAACTTCCGCTTTGTGCTCGATTCTAAGCCGCAGGTGGTTTTTTGGATTACAAAAACCGGAAAAAAAGTGCGGCTTAGATTCGAGTAAATACGGTAGTAGTAAAATGATGAGTTTGTAAAAAACATTTTTCACAATACAGCAGGCTCCTTTTGCATATTTGTAGTTAATGGTAATTTATTGGGTAAAGTTCACGTGACTTGGAGTGTCTCAGGAAAGTGTGATGGGGCCACTCTTGTTCTGTATATACATAAATGATCTGCCTAGGGTTTGCTGGCGATTTAGCTCTCTTAGCCCTTGACATGGAAGAAGTTCGTGCTAAGATCACAAGTCTTCAGAAAATTGCTTCAAAAATAGGATTACAAATATTGCAATGAGAAAACTGAAATCATGCCCATGATACCTCTTCGCATGGATAAAATCTTCATAAATGATCAAGCAATTAACATAGTTCTACAATTTTAATATCTTAGAGAAATTAGTTTGCACAACTTGGGTGAAAAAGCAACATCGTTAAATTGAACCAACAAAATGAAAAAAAGCACAATTTCTAACCTGGTCAACATATAATAAGAAATGCCTATCAATAGACATTAAGATCCAACATTACAAAACTGTAACTCTCCTGGAAGAAACTTCCAAATTAAAAATGAAGGAAGAACTGATCAACTCCTCAATATTGAATGAAGAATTATCAAAACATGCATACCAGCTTGATGGAGTCTGGAGAATCTTCCCTAATGAAACTGTCTATTGTAAGATTGACGCAATCACCAGCACAATGAAGAAGAAAAGAATCTCATATTTATTTCATGTCTTATGACTGCCTGACAACAGGATTTTAAAACAATTAGTGATGAAAAGTCTCAGAAAGAAGACAGGAGGATAGTGGGTCAAAGACATTCAGGAAGATCTTGAAGCACTCAGAATTACTGATGCAGAGAACAGAAACAAAATTAACACTCCTTATGAATCATAAATTTTCAGCAGAAATGATGCACAGAAGATCGGTAGAGATTTCAGACGAGTTAAGAAAATTGCGTTCGGAACGAATGGAAAAAGTACTGGGCTGAGTGCAAGAAGCAGGTTGTCCAATCTTCAAAGAGAAAATGAACATGGTATGACTCAAGTGGTCCAATGTGGCCAATCAAGTTAATAATAATAATAATAATAATAATAATAATAATAATAAATGATCTTGTGGACAGGGTGAGCAGCAATCTACAGCTGTTTGCCTGACAACACTGCAGTGTATGGGAAGTTGTTGCTGAGGAACTGTAAGTGGATATAAGATGACTTAGAATTTCTAGTGGTGTGACGAACCCAACATGCTCTAAATGTAGAAAAATGTATGTTAGGGCAGATGAATAGGAAAAGCAATCTTTAATATTCAAATGCAGCATTAGTAGTGTGCTGCTCAACACAGTGACATTGATTAAATACATAGATGTAACATTGCAAAGCAATATGGAATGCAATGAGCATGTAAGGTTAGTAGTAGGGAAGGAGAATGGTTAGCTTTGGATTATTGGGAGAATTTTAAGAAAGTGTAGCTTATCTAAATAGAAGACTGCATGTAGAACACTAATGGGACCCACTCTTGAGTACTGCTGGAGTGTTTGGGATCCTCAGCTTGTTGGATTAAAGGAGGACATTGAAGCAGTTCAGAGAGGCATGCTGCTAGATTTGTTACCGGTAGGTTCAATCAATATGCAAGTACAGGCTGAGTCTAAAAGGACTTTACGGCTTCAGAATGATATATAATTTTATTGAATAGATTACAGAATCAGTAGATGGATCATTTTGTAGCAAAGAACCTCAAGTTTGAGTCCCATAGTACATCAGTACCCCATTCCTCCACCAGGAGCACCAGCTTAGTGCACAGTTAAAATGGCTACTTTCACTGCTGCAGTACATGCTCACTGGGTGTTTTGGTTTCATCAAATGAACTCTGCAACAACTGTTCAGCGTAGATTTCACATAGTATGTGCTAAAGAGCCTTCAAGTGTGCCAACAATTTACCCTTTCACAAGAACGTTGTTGAGACACGTTGTTCACTGTGACATGATAAATCACCAGGTCACCCACATGTTGATTACGTCAGATGTGGAGAGCTTTTAACCGCAGTTCACAAAAATCAACATGACGTGCATCTGGCGAGACTGGCATTCTGCAAGAGACTGTTTGGTGAGTACTGCGTGGACATGTGCACTTGCAATTGTCACAAAGGCACAGCACATTAGTGGTGCAGGTAAAGTTGCAGTGTGGAAATGTTGCATTTGGTAGAAGATTACTAGATATTGCTGAACACTATAATCTTCAGTGATGAGTCACCATTTCATATCAGTGGTGTGGTGAACACACACAACTGCAGGATATGGGGCAGCAAAAATCCACATGCAACTGTCTAACATGTTCATGACAGCCTCAAAGTTAATGTGCTTTGTGCCCTTTATCAAACTGAAAATGTACAGCCCTATCTTCTTCATGGAAAAAACTGTTACTGACATTTTGTATCAGGATATGCTTGGTAACATTTTAATTCCACAGATTGATGAAGATGACTGATATAGGATGATTTATACCAAGCAAGACATTGCACCCCCTAATTTCCTCACAGAAGTTCAGGTTTCCCCGATAAATGCTTACCAGGTTGGTGGATTGGCTGTAAAGGGCCAATAGCATGGTCACCTCGCTTCCAAGACTTTTCACCACCAGATTTCTTTTTCTGGGGTTCCATTAAAGATAGTATATATGTTCCTCCCCTACAAAACAATTTAGCCAACCTGAAAAAATTGAATCTACACTGCCATTGCACAAGTTACGCCCAATTTTCTGCAAAGAGTGTGGGAAAAAATTGATTACCACTGGGATGTTTGCCGCATCCCAAATGGTGGTCACATCTAACCAAAATGACACTTGATGCTTTTATGTGAAACTTGAGGTGGTTTGCTATAAAATGACATATCCTTCCGATCCTGTAAATTATTTTTGTAAGTTTCTATATCATTCCAAAGTTGTAATGTCCTTTTTAACTTACCCTGTATTATGGAGATGGTCCATGAATTGCTGGCCAGTATTTACTTTACAACAACAACTGACACATGGTTTGGTAAATTTGAAGGAAAATTTATATTTCCTTGTACATATCTACTAAAACATTTTAAAGCAACTATACTTTTACAGTATCAGTGTGCAGAAAAAGGTGTCACTAAGAAATTTGTGCAATATTTTTTGGGGTTTTGTAAGAGAGAAGATGAGATTATTTTCACAAAACGCTGTTGAGGAAATTTAGAGAACAGGCATTTGAAGCTGACTGCAGAATAGTTCTATTATTGCCAACATACATTTTGTGTAAGGACCACGAAAATAAGACAGGAGAAATTAAGACTCATACAGAAGGATACAGATGGTCCTTTTTCCCTGCTTAATTTTTTGGTGGAGCAGGAAAGGAAATGACTAGTTGTGGTATGTGATATCCTCCACCATGCACCATATGGTGGCTTGCGGAGTGTGAATGTAGGTATGGATGTAGATGTAGATGGTTGCATTGATACAAACTGGCTGGCTTTTCCTCACAGTACGAATCCACATAGACCCTTCACTGCAATTACCAACTCTGAAAATGGTGAGCTATCATCTGTGAAATGAAAATATTAGGGTTTGAGTTCTTGCCAGGCTTACAGATTTCATCTGTCAGTTAAGTTCACATTGTACGCTCATTAGGAAGTGGAAGTTTAAATCCAGAGATCAACAGAGTACATTTTGTGGCATACCTTTATGTATCAGTTGCTTGATATTACTTTTACGATAAAGTACACTTCAGATGTGCCCTGATACACACCAGGCATTCCAAAGAGTCGGTGTTTTCATGGTGCTGGATTCATTCTTCTTTTATGTACTTATGGAGCAAGAAAAATTGTATTATATTAGTAATTTTTGTGTTGTTTCTTCCATCTAATAGTTATTTTTTGACATTTAATTTTTCTCCTTTTTATGTTTAGAAGACAAGCATACTCAACATTTAATTCACATAAAAGATGTATCATTTACTATTTTCAGTGCAGTGAAAATGTAAAGATGTGTGAATTTTTTAGTATCAGTGTGTATTTTGCACACAAAAACATTAAAGCATCTCATTTTTTTGTCAAATGATGATTGTTGTCTATCTTATAAGAAAATTGGCAGGAAGTAATACACTCTTAAGACAAAAAAATGGTGCATGAAGTACTTATCCAAATGGGACAGAAATCGGTAGATGGTGGTGGTGGTTAGTGTTTAACGTCCCATCGACAACGAGGTCATTAGAGACGGAGCGCAAGCTCGGGTTAGGGAAGGATTGGGAAGGAAATCGGCCGTGCCCTTTCAAAGGAACCATCCAGGCATTTGCCTGAAACGATTTAGGGAAATCACGGAAAACCTAAATCAGGATGGCTGGAGACGGGATTGAACCGTCGTCCTCCCGAATGCGAGTCCAGTGTGCTAACCACTGCGCCACCTCGCTCGGTCGGTAGATGAGATGTACATGTACAGACAAGCAAATGAGTTGTGTTGTGGTCTTCAGTCCAAAGACTGGTTTGATGCAGCTCTCCATGCTACTCTATCCTGTGCTGCAAGTTTCTTCTTCTCCGAGTAACTACTGCAACTTACATCCTTCTGAATCTGCCTAGTGTATTCATCTCTTGGTCTCCCTCTACGATTTTTACCCTCCACGCTTCCCTCCATCTCTAAATCGGTAATCTCTTGATGCTGCAGAACATTTTCTACTAACCGATCCCTTCTTCTAGTTAAATTGTGCCGCAAATTCCTCTTCTCTCCGATTCTATTCAGTACCTCCTCATTAGTTATGTGATCTATCCATCTAATCTTCAGCATTCTTCTGTAGCACCACATTTCGAAAGTTTCTATTCTCTTCTTGTCTAAACTATTTATCGTCCACTTTTCACTTCCATACATGGCTACACTCCATACAAATACTTTCAGAAATGACTTCCTGACACTTAAATCTATACTCAATGGTAACAAATTTCTCTTCTTCAGAAACGCTTTCCTTGCCATTGACAGTCTACATTTTATATCTTCTCTACTTCGACCATCATCAGTTATTTTGCTCCCCAAATAGCAAAACTCCTTTACCACTTTAAGTGTCTCATTTCCTAATGTAATTCCCTCAGCGTCACCCGTCTTAATTCGACTACATTCCATTATCTTCTTTTTGCTTTTGTTGATGTTCATCTTATATCCTCCTTTCAAGACACTGTTCATTCCGTGTTAGTATTTTGCAGCTGTGGCTTATTAAACTGATAGTTCAGTAATTATCACACCTGTCAACACCTGCTTTCTTTGGGATTGGAATTATTATATTCTTCTTGAAGTCTGAGGGTATTTCACCTGTCTCATACATCTTGCTCACCAGATGGTAGTGTTTTGTCATAGCTGGCTCTCCCAAGGCTCTGTGAAATTCTTCATGCAGTATCACATATCCCATTTCATCTTCACTTACATCCTCTTCCATTTCCATAACATTGCCATCAAGTACATCACCCTTGTATAGACCCTCTATGCACTCCTTCCACCTTTCTGGTTTCCCTTCTTTGCTTAGAACTGGTTTTCCATCTTAGCTCTTGATATTCTTACAGGTAGTTCTCTTCTCCAAAGGTCTCTTTAATTATTCTGTAGGCAGTATCTGTTTTATCCCTAGTGATATATGCCTCTACAGCCTTAAGTTTGTCCTCTAGCCATTTCTGCTTAACCATTTTGTACTTCTTGTGGATCTTATTTGTGAGACATTTGTATTCCTTTTCGTCTACTTCATTTTTTTTATTTTCTCCTTTCATCAATTAAATTCAATATTTCTTCCATTACCCAAGGATTTCTATTACCCCTCGGCTTTTTACCTACTTGATCCTCTGCTGCCTTCACTGTTTCATCTCTCACAGCTACCCATTCTTCTTCTACTGTATTTCATTCCCCTGTTCCTGTCAATCATTCCCTAATGCTCTCTCTGAAACTCTCTACTGCCTCTGGTTCTTTCAGTTTATCCAGGTCCCATCTTTTTAAATTCCCACCTCCTTGCAGTTTCTTCAGTTTTCCTCTACAGTTCATAACCAATAGATTGTGGGCAGAGTCCACATCCACCCCTGGAAATGTCTTACAATTTAAAACCTGGTTCCTAAATCTTTGTCGTACAATTATATGATCTATCTGAAACCTTCCAGTGTCTCCAGGCCTCTTCCATGTATACAACCTTCTTCCATGATTCTCAAACCAAGTGTTAGCTATGATCAAGTTATACTCTGTGCAAAATTCTACCAGACGGCTTCCTCTTTCATTCCTTGTCCCCATTCTGTATTCACCTACTACTTTTCCTTCTCTTCCTTTTCCTACTGTTGAATTCCAGTCCCCCATGACTATTAAATTTTTGTCTCCTTTAACTATCTGAATAATTTCTTTTATCTCATCATACATTTCTTTAATCTCCTGATCATTTGCGGTGCTAGTTGGCATATAAACTTGTGCTACTGTGGTAGGTGTGGGCTTCGTGTCTATCTTGGCTACAATAATCCATTCACTATGCTGTTCATAGTAGCTGGCCCTTGTTCCTATTTTTTAATTTATTATTAAACCTACTCCTGCATTACCCTTATTTGATTTTGTATTTATAACCCTGTATTCACCTGACCAGAAGTCTTGTTCCTCCTGCCACCGAACTTCACTAATTCCCACTATATCTAACTTTAACTTATCCATTTCCTTTAAATTTTCTAACCTACCTGCCCAATTAAGGGATCTGACATTCCATGCTCCAATCCGTAGAATGCCAGATTTCTTTCTCCTGATAACGACATCCTCCTGAGTAGTCCCCACCTGGAGATCCGAATGGGGGACTATTTTACCTCCGAAATATTTTACCCAAGAGGACGCCAACATCATTTAGCCCTTTAACCATAAGCAGATGAGTACAATTTTTAAAAAAAGGGTGATTTATTGAAGAGAAAGAGCTTCACAGCCGGCCGCAGTGGCCGAGCAGTTCTAGGCACTTCAGTCCGGAACTGCGCGACTGCTACGGTTGCAGGTTCGAATCCTGCCTTGGGCATGGACATCACACAGTGATGTCCTTAGGTTAGTTAGGTTTAAGTAGTTCTAAGTACTAGAACCTCAGATGTTAAGTCCCATAGTGCACAGAGCCATTTGAACCACTTTAAAAAGTTTCAGAAATTGAGCAAGTCAGTAACACATTGGTCCACCTCTGGCCCTTATGCAAGCAGGTATTTGGCTTGGCATTGATTGCTAGAGTTGTTGGAAGTCCTCCTGAAGGATATCAATCCAAATTCTGCCCATTTGGCAAGCTAGATCATCTAAATTGCAGGGCCCTGCCCATAGTGCTCCACATGTTCTCAGTTGAGGAGAGATCTGGTGACCTTTCTGGCCAAGGTAGGGTCTGGCAAGCAGTCAGATTGGTATTGCACTGCTGTCCGTGGCATACAGTCAGTAGTTATAGTCTGGGATGTTTTTTAAAAAGTGGTGCTTTAGGCTGTCATGTGCAGCGCCCTTACACAGCACAGTGGTATGTCGATGAAAGCCATCCTTGGCCCACTTTTCAACAAGATAATGCCACAATGCCCCCTGCACATACCGTACTGAAAGTTTTTACTCCTTGTCTTTGTGCTTGCCAAACCTTACATTGAGCAGCAAGATTGCCATATCTCTCCCCAGTTGAGAACGTTTGGAGCATTATGGACAGGGCCTTCTAACCATCTTGTGATTTTGACAGTCTAAAGCACCTATTGGACTAGATTTGGCCTGATATCCCTCCGACTTCAAGAAGAATATAACAATTCCATTCCAAAAGAACAGAAGATGCTGACAGGTGTGAATATTATTGAACTATCAGTTTGATAAGTCATGGTTACAATATAATAACATAAATTCTTTACAGCAGAATGGAAATACTGGTAGAAGGCAACCTCAGGGAAGATCAGCGTGGGTTCTGGAGAGATTTAGAAACACACGAGGTGGTACTGATCTGTGACTTATCTTAGAGGATAGGTAAGGAAAAACAAACCTACATTTATACCATGTCATATGTGGGGAAAGCTTTGACCTTATTGACTGGACTATTCTCTTCAAAATTCTGAAGGTAGGAGGCGTAAAATACATGTAGCGAAAGGTTATTTAAAACTTGTGCAGAAACCAGATGGCAGCTGTGAGTCAAAGGGTATGAAAGGGAAGCAGTGGTTGTAGCCTGTTGCTGATGTTATTCAATTTGTACATTGAGTCAAGAATAAAGAAAAATTGGGAGAAGAAATAGAAAAAACTTTTATATTTTCCAATGATGATGTAATTCTGTCAGAGACAGCAAAGTACTTGGAAGAGCAGTTGAAATGAATGGACAGTGTCTTGAAAGGAGCATATAATATGAAATTGAACACAAGCAAAACAAGGATAATGGAATGTAGTCAAATTAAATTGTATGATGCTGAGGGAATTAGGTTTGGAACAAGACGCTTAATGTAGTGGGTGAGTTTTGCTATTTGGGTAGTAAAATAACTGATGATGGCCGAGGTAGAGAGAATATAGAAAGTATTTGAGCAAAGGAAAGAAAAGTGTTTCTGAAGAAGATAAATCTGTTAACATTGAATGTAGATTTAAATGTTAGGAAGTCTTTTTTGAAAGTACTTGTATGAAATGTATTCATGTATGGAAGTGAAACCTGGACGATAAACAGTCCAGACAAGAAGAGAATAGAAGGTTTTGAAATGTGGTGCTACGGAAGAAAGCTGAATATTAGACGGGTAGATCACATAACTAATGAGACAATCCTGAATAAGAAAAGAAATTTGTGGCACATCCTTACTAGAAGAAGGGATCGGTTAATAGGACACCTTCTGAGATGTCAAGGGACCACCAATTTAGTATTGATAGAAATGTGGCAGGGGGTGGGGGTAATAATTGTAGAGGGGGGCCAAGAGATTAATACAGTAAGCAGATCCAGGAGGATGTAGATCGAAGTAGTTATTAGTAGATGAAGAGGCATGCACAGAATAGAGTAGCATGGAGAGCTGCAGCAAACCAGTCTTTGGACTGAAGATAACAACAACAACAACAGCAGCAACAACAACAACAACAACATTCCTCAGAACGACATCCAACTGTCAGACAGTGCCACGTACATAAGGGCCAGAGGTAAAGCATTGACTAGTTCAATTTGTGAAGCTCTTTCTCTTGAACAAATCATCTGAATTTTTCTAAATTGTTAATCATTTATTTGCCTTTACATGTACATCATATCTATAGATTTCCATCCCATTCGGATAATTCCTTTGTGTGTGGGGTGTCTTTCTTTTTGTGTAAATGGTTGTGTGTGGGCGCGCGCGTGTGCACGTGTAGGGGGCGGGTGTGTTCACATGACTTGGAGAATCTCTACATTCTTGCCAAAAATATTTGTTATCAACATTCTACTGTGTTGACAGTGTGAACAACATCATTAATCTCCAGGTAAGAGAATTTGACATTGGTGTTGAGTTCTGTTGACAATCCAAGTGGAAACCAACATAACAAATTGTGATTAGTATTCAAAACTAGAGCACAGATTACTTCCATTGTTGGTTAAATGGTTTCATTTTCACAATTAAATGTTGGGACATAGATGTATTGATAATGATGAATATATTTCAGCATGCAAATTATGACCAGGTTTAATTTTTTTTCCAAAATACTGCTTGATATCTGAATATTGAATACCACATAAATTCAACACATTATATTGCAGAGTTTAAGAAGCAATTATTGTCACATAATACAAAGCAGAAAGATTTTATCAGTTAGGTGCTGCCCCCTATTTGTACAGACTGAGGTGGCGCAGTGGTTAGCACACTGGACTCGCATTGAGGAGGATGGCAGTTCAAACCCCTTGACGGGCCATCCAGATTTAGGTTTTTCATGATTTCCTTAAATTGTTCTAGGCAAATGTCTGGATGGTTCCTTTGAAAGGACACGGCGAGTTTCCTTCACCATCATTGGCACAATCCGAGCTTGTGCTCCATCTCTAATATCTAATAACCTTGATGCCGACGGGATGTTAAACCCAATCTTCCTTCCTTCCTTCTTCTTCCCATATTTGTGATATTTTATTTGAAATAAAATGCTAAACTTTGTTTTATTTGTTAAAATTTTCCATTTTTGTGATACATAGGTAAAAACTACCATGTAACGTAATTCATCACATAATCATTTAAATGTTGTTTCCATGTCCCTACACGTTCACAAATGCAGTAGATAGTCTAATGCAACCAAATATTCCTTTTCTAGATTTGAATATTGCTCGATATTCTAGATGTATTTGTTATCACTCACTCTTACCTTTTTTGAGTAATGGAAGTAACATGAAAACATTCAATTCTTTTCAGTTACTCAAAAGAAAAAGGTGATTTTTAATGATTCACACAACTGCAGCTCGTTTTGGAATGGCAGCATGCAACTTATGAATTGATTTTCACGAGAATTTTGTACTGCTTATCATTCAGTAAACCACATATTTCTCTCATTGTTGACAGAAAGTAAGTCTGTTCTGGAGTCTCTAGTTATAAATGAATTATGGTATAGAGTTTGGATGATTAGGTCCATCAAGAGAGGTGTGTTTCAGAACTCTTTCGACCAAAATTGTTATTTGGGACATTGCTGTATTGGAAGTTGACCATAAGTTACATTGTCACCCGAAAAGTGTAATCAGTCATTGGAGATCAGCGGAATGGTAGAGCAGTGGCACACGTATTCTTGGAGACACCTCTACATTTTAAGGTTAGGCCTGTTAAACAGTAGAAAGTCCAGGATGGAATAACAATAGTACTGGAAAGGATGGATTACTACTTACTACATAGGGGCATTGTTGAGCTGCAGACGGACACTATGGTGTCTTGCTATACATAAATGCAGAAAAATGACTTCTCAGATCTTATTACCCATTTCCAATCATTGTTGACTGATGTATGAACATGGTACCATTTTGCTTTGCTAATGTTTTCTATGGAGAAGCTGAATATTGGAAAGTATATTCTATTGCCATTTTTGTTGCATTGATTTCATAATTGTGTATCAGAATATTTTTCAGTGAAAAATCTGGTACAGAAAGTTAGAATGTTTGCACAAATTCAGATGGAACCATACACCTGAAGATACACTTGTAGAACTGCAACAGCCACAAAATAAGTTACCACCCTGTAACAGCTAAATAAGATCATGCTTACAAGTAGTGCACAGCAAACAGTGTCTATGTAGAGAACAGATCAAGACAAATCCACTAAAAGGGTGTGCAGTTTAGAACCCAAGTTCATGATTTATTCTGCTCGGATAGGGAAGAAGAATAGTTTGCAGTGCCGCCAATGTGCTCTCTGTCATTGTCCCCACATCACATATTCCAAATGTCGTTACCTCAAGCAACTGGAAATGCTGGGTTATTCTCAGTAAGAAACAGTAGTTACTGCAGATTACTCTATTTCAAGAAAATTATTTACTTGGAAAACTGTTGCTATGGTTTGTTAGTGTAACACTTGTTTTTACTATATATTGTCCAGAACAAAAACTACAGAGACTAAATAGCCTTGCTACATGTATGTTAAAATGAAAATTGGCTCTGAATATTCTTCACAAATCCGAAAGTGCACACTACAGGCAGGTGTAGCAGAATGTTACTCTGTTTGTGGCTGGTGTTTTATATAGTACACACCGGCTTGTTATTGCACATTGCTCCACTTTATTTTTCCACCAGGCATCTTCATCTTTGTACATCACTCTGCTAAAGTTCCTTCCTCCTCACTAAAAGTAAAATAGAATAAAAAGCAGAAAACATCAGGATCTGAGTTGAATATGATCAGATCACTCAATACTAGCTTTAATAACAAATGTCAAGACATTTCTGCAGATGCTGTGGACTTAATGGAACCACATGAAACAAATGTGGCACATTGGTAAGACACTGTATTCCTCCTGGAGGATGTTGGTACAAATCTTCATTGAAAACATGGCTCCCAAGTTGCACTGGAACACGAGCAGATTCAGGAACCAAAATGAAGGAAATGAAATCCCTAATGCATGGGAGATCACTGCACTCATGTTTACAGGAAACATGTGAAACTGCTAACACTTCTATGTAAGGCACTGTATCTTACTGATGGAAGGGCTAAAGGAGGGTGACCTTCGTACTAAATAATATATACCCTTATTCTGCCGTCTCGCTAGACCCTCAAGCAGTTACTGTTGAAATTCATGAGATACAGAAGCTTACAGTGACTTCTGTGTTACTACCACCACAAGAGGCTATGAGATTTTCATGGACCTCGTATTACAGTTACCCTGATAACCTCTTCTACTGCAGGGCTTAGTTCTCACAGAAAAGGAGGCCACCAAGATGGACAGTCAGTGGAGCAAACTAGGTAAGGTACAACCAAGTGTCCATTTTTGAATGCTGAGACAGTGTCGAAGATTGGGTTGACCACATCTCAAACATACCCACAATGCCACAGATTTGTCTGAGGGTTGTGTTACTGGATCCAGTCTTGACGGAATCCACTAGAGCAGGCCTGTCCAAGAGGTGGCTAGGTGAGCATGAGCACTTACACACACTCTCTCGACACCTGAGTAGTGTACCTTTGCAGTAAATAGGGGCTGTCACGTCATTATGTACAATTGGGGAAGTGCAATCTGTGAACTATCTTAAGAGGAATGACCATGTGTTAAGGTTCACTGTAGCCTCAGGAGTAAGCCTATATAGTTAATGGTTCAATGCTTCAAGCAGGGAGTAACTCCTTTAGAATATGTGAAAACGGCATTATCACCAGGTCAGGAACTTCAAAGCATAGGTCAGGTGCACCAGTATCAATTTATAACACATTAGTGCAGGATACCTAGCAGCAGTTAGAACTTACACACCAATAATAAATAATAAATTTGACAAGCTGTTGTGTAATAAGTTTCATAATAAAATAAGTCTTTTAGACTTGTATAAAAGTTTTCTTCAACATAAATTTTAATGACTTTACAAGTTTGCAGTATGATTGTGCCAGTGTCTGGACTTAATGCATTTGTGCAACCAACTATTTTCTGCAGTGAAGAGAGAAAATTCTCCTCACAGAAGCTCAATGACAGACATCAACTTAAAAGCTTATCTTTGAATTAGTAGCTGCGCTCAAAACTAGACATTGATGCTTTAGTGAAAAGCAAAATAAGTACTATTAATTGACATCCAGTATTTCTACAGTTAACATGTGAATAAAATAGCCATGAAATACAAACTGACATCAATTTGAATTTCATCCGAAAACGACGATTGTCATAAGGCTGTATCAGTCATAAGAAATATTATTTTTCATACTTGGCTGCCCCATGTTCTTCACCTTGTCAGTTCATTCATTTCATTGTTACTCATGTGTAACAGTTTTATGGAATTAATTTGCCACAAAAAGCATTAGGTAGTCATCATGAAGGGATACATCTCCACACACTGGTATCAGGGTTGCAGAATTGATTAGTTGACAACAGTTTCTCGTGCCAAGCCGGCCTGTTCCAATTCCTCCTCCCCTCCCCTCACCATTACTTGCCATGAGCTAGCTGGTTGTTCAATGCTGAGGCGTTAGTGCGAGCCATCTTGTATGAGCAGACCGATGGAGCAGGCCTGCACTAAAGCATACTGTGTACACACAAACCGAATTAAAGGCAGTTCTTCTACAGTGTTTTATTTCTACTGGCAAAGAGGACAGGTTCATAATTTGATAGTAAGCAACCTTAAATCACTAAATATTTTATCTGCACAACACATGATACAGTGTACTAGATTTGAGATATAAACAACCTTAAATCACTAAGCTGGTTTCTGTGCTCCCTCTGAGAAAATCCCTGCTCTCGTAGACCAACACCTTCAGGCTATTACCTGCAATCTACCCTCTTGGATAAAAGATGCCGACTATTTCCTCCACTGACTCTTCATAGTTCCTGTTCCTTTACCATATGGTAGCCTGCTCTTCACTATTGATGCTACATCCCTTTACACTAATATCCCTAATTTCCTGCTCATCACTGTTGATGCCAACTCCCTTTACACTAACATCCCTAATGCCCATTGCCTTACTGCTATTGAAAACTACCTTTCCCAACTTCCAACTAATTTAAACCTACAACGTCCTTCCCAGTTGCCATGATCAACTATATCCTCACTCACAATAACATCTTCTTTGAAAGCATTACCTAAAAACAAATCTGTGGTACAGCTGAGGGCACCCGCAGGACATCCTATGTCAACCTTTTCTTGGCCCATCTAGAGGAATTCTTCCTAAACATCCGGAATCCCATCCCATCACCTGTTTCAGATTCACTGATGACATCTTCAAGATCTGGATTGAGGTTGAGGGCACCCTATCCACATTCCTCCAGAACCTCAACATCTTCTCCCCCATTCTCTTCACCTGGTCCTACTGAACCTTCCTCGATGTTAACCTCCATGTCAAAGACAGCTATATCAGTACCTCCACTTCGACAGCTGCCACCCATTCCATACCAAGACATCGCTTCCCTACAGCCCAGCCACCTGTGTCCATTGCATATGTAGTGAAAAGCGGTCACTCTCAAATATATTGAGGGTCTCACTGAGGCCTTTGCCGACCATAATTACCCTCCCAACCTTGTACAAAAACAGAACTCCTGTGCCTTATCTCTCCAGTCACCCACCACTTCCAAAGTACCACCATACAGCCACAGAGGAACATTACCCTCATGACTCAGTATCATCCAGGACTGGAGCAACTGCATCACTTTCTCCCCCAGAGCAACTGAATCACTTTCTCCCCCAGAGCAACTGAATCACTTTCTCCCCCAGAGCAACTGAATCACTTTCTCCCCCAGAGCAACTGAATCACTTTCCCCCAGGGTTTCGACTACCTCTTGTCATGCTCTGAGATTAGGAATGTCCTACCCACTATCTTTCCCACCCGTCCCGCAGTGGTATTGCGCTGTTCACCAAATTTTTACTATCCTCATCAATTGCTACACAACCCCTGCTCCCAACTCCATGCCTCATGGCTCGTATCCCTGTAATAGACCTAGATGTTTGGCTAGGTGACTGACAGCATAGGGGAGTTATGTAGGAATTATACTAAGGAGAACAGGGAACAGTCTTGATAGGGATGAGGAATATGATGTAGGTGGTGACCTGGTAAAGATAGCTACTCAAACTGGTGGCACTAATGTGCATTTCGTGCAACTGTTTCAGCACCATGATCAGCCTCATCTTAATGTGGCTGTTAGGCGCATTAACATGGGGGTGGAGAGGACGCTGATGGCGGAGGGTATGGGTCACATTTCAGTGGTGTCAGTTGGGTCCATCAGAAGATCAGGTTTCACTATGCATGGCCTGCACCTCAATAGGTCTGGGAAGGGGAGGGTGGCAAAGCTTATAGGTGTCAGTGTAGTGTGGTGGTGGGATCACTCGTGGAAAAATTTCTGTAGTATTTGGTGTTCAGAGCTGCACCTTTTTTAGATTGAAGTCTGCTGATACATATATCTGCTTAAAGAAAGTCCCTCTAACTAAGGGCTAACTTTCAGAGGATGTCATGTTTCCAAGCAGAGAAGAAGTTAGCATATTTGATCAAAATACAAGAGGTATTGGAGATAAAGTTAGTGAACTGCTTACAGATGTAGACTCTTGAAATTATTGGTATGTCGAAGCACCACTTAAATAATTTGACAATTCAGAGGCTTCCTTTACCAGGATACAGATTAGCTTTTTCGAGGAGTTCCTTGTGGGGTGGGAGAGTGGCTATGTACGTAAAAAACAGTATTCCATTTGAGAACATAGACATATCACGGCACTGCACTGAACAGATATTTGAATGTTGTGCAGGGGCAGTTGAATCTAATGAAACTAAACTTCTAATTTTTGTTGTTTATAGGTCCCCTAACTCTGCCTTCAGAGCATTCCTGCTCAGGGTAGAGAGGGTTCTTGATTTACTTTGTAGAAAGTACCAGAAATTATTTATATGTGGTGACTTCAATATAAATTTTGTATATGATGGAGCAAGAAAAAGGTGGTAGATCTCCTAAATTCATATGATTCGACGCAGACTGTTTTTCCAACTAGGGGTGCAGGGGAACAGTAGCACAGCCATAGACAATATTTTTATTCATTCTTCATTACTAGATGGGCATTCTGTTAGTAAAAGGGTGAATGGCCTTTCAGACCACGATGCACAAATTTTAAAAATAAAAAGCTTTTGTACCCCAACAAATGTCACAATAGAAACTATGTAGGAAAGTTAATCCAACAGCAGTAGAGAGTTTTCTAAACCTTGTCAAGGAACAAGAGTGGCACGATGTTTATAGTGCTGATAACATAGATGATAAATATAATGCTTTCTTTAACACATTGCTCATGCTCTTTGAGAGTTGCTTACCATCAGAACATTCTAAATGGGGTACTAGCAGTAATAGGCAGCCTGGTTGGCTGACTAGTGGGATAAGGGTATCACGTAGAACAAAGTGGGAATTATATCAAAATGTTATAAGTAGTCACAATCAAGGTACAGTAGCCCATTACAAACAGTATTGTAAGGCGCTTAAAAATATTATTAGGAAGACAGAGTGTGTGGTATGCAAATAGAATAGCTAATTCACAAGATAAAATTAAAACCATATGGTCAGTTGTGAAGGAAGTGTCTGGTCAGCAGCACAAGGTCGATGATATATAGTCAGTTCTTAGTAAAAATATTTCTCTTAATGATCAATCAGATATATGTACAGTATTTAACAATCATTTTATGAGCATTGCTGGTGAATTAAATAGAAATTTAGTTATGTTAACAGAATCTTCCATCGGTTCTTGGTAGAACAACATTATAATAAATGAAAAGCAACTGGTGCTTTTCATATATTAGAAATTTAGTTTCTACAGGGAACCATAAAACTTTCTTTGCCAAATGCCTTTCCAAGATTGATGTCTGAAATACTCCTCTGTGATACCGATAATGGGGAGATTGAGTCAATAATTAAATAACTGAAGACTAAGGACTCTCATGGATATGATGGAGGGCCCAGCAGAATATTAAAGTACTGTGCTGCACATGTTAGCCCTGTATTTAGCCATATTTGTAATTTTTCCTTTAGGAATGGTCAGTTTCCTGAACGATTAAAATATTCAGTTTTTTATTATTCTTGTGTCAGAAAGATACAGGTACATATACATACGATTTACTCAGTTATGATTAAATTACTTTTGACCAAAACTTTGCCACTTCCAGTGCATTTTCTGTTGCTTGTTGAAGGCCACCTTCTGTACACGAGACTGGACTCAATCGACACCGAAGCATGTGCCAGACTGTCTGTTCTTCTCCACAGTCACACCGAATATCATTGGATCAGTGTATCCCCATTTTGCCAGGTTAACTTTTGATCTTCTAACCTTGGATCTCAGTCTATTCACGGACTTCCAAGTTGTCCATTCCCTGTCATGGCCTGTAGGTAAAGCTTCAACAACTCTTTTCCAACCAGATGGAAGATAGGTCATAACCCTCCATAGTATTAACCTAGCTTTTTTAGCAGTGGTTCTAAGTTTCTTTGATGCCATAATGAAACTCTTCCATGACTTCAGTTGTTGCAGATGCAGTTCACGCCCATACAGAGGATGAGTAATTTCCTGTTCCACTGCCTTTCTTTCTTGTTCGCAACTATCTCTCTTCGAACAGGTGGTGGTGCTATACCTGTAGGTGGTAAAGCCATTTGACTGGAGTGGGTTTCAAGCAACCTGTTATGATTCTGCAGGTTTCATTGAGAGCTACATCCACCTGTTTGGCATGAGTTGAATTATACCAAACAGGACAGGCATACTCTGCTGCAGAATAGCATAGTGCCATTGCAGATGTTTGGACTGTTTCAGGTTGACTACGCCACTGTGATGAGGACAGTTTCTGTAGGAGATTGTTCCTGGTGGAGACTTTTGATTTGCGTTTCATGCAGTGCTTTTGAAAGTGAGAGATCTATCAAGTGTCACTCCTAGGTAGTTTGAAGTCTCATAGTGTTCCAGTTCAACCCCCGGTCATACTATTTTCAACTTGCGAGGGGCTTCCTTGTTTCTCAAATGAAAAGCACACACTTGGGTCTTTGAAGGATTTTGTTTAAGCTGATTTATGTTGTAGTATCTGGATAGATCTTCAAGGGCATTCGTGAGGTTGTTCTCCACTGATTCAAAATCTGTGCTCTGGGTGGTTAGAGTGAGGTCGTCAGCAAGTAAGAAGCTCCTGGTGTTTGGGGCTGTAGGTTGGTTGTTTGTGTATATATTAAACAGAATTGGAGCCAAAACACGTCCTTGTGGGAGGCCATTCTTCTGTAGTCTCCATCAACTACATTGTCCTTGAAAGTCTACGAAGAACTTTCGATTCTGCAGAAGGGAGGCGATGAGTCTGGTTAGACCTAAATCTTTGGTCAGATTGTAGACCTTGACTAGTAGTAGCTGGTGATTGACTGTGTCATACACCGCTGATAAGTCGACAAATGCCACTCCTGTCACCTTCTGAGCTTCAAAGCCATCTCGTGTAAACTGTGCGAGTTGTAGCAGTTGTTCAGTACAGCTTGTACCTAGACGAAATCTAGATTGCTGAGGTATAAGTAAGGTGTCAATTACAGGTGATAAGTGATTCAAAATCAGTCTTTCCAGCAATTTGTAAAGATGACAAAGTAGTGCAACTGGTCTAAAATTCCTTGGATCATTTCCTTCCATGCCAGGTTTCAGCAAAGCAATCACTCAATTCTTCCGCCATATTGTTGGAATTTGGTTTCTGTTTACACAGTTCTCAGAAAGTTGGAGAATCCATTTCTCTGTATTTAAGCCGAAGTGTTTGATTTGCTCAGTTCATATATCATCCAAGGCAGCTGATTTGCCATTCTTACTTATTTTGATAGCCTTCTGTAGTTCTTCCATGCTGAATGATGACGTAAGGTCATTACTCTGCTCTTGCTCTTCTCTTTGCAATTTTTTTTTTTTTTTTTTATGTTGGCTTCCTGTTCATCAGTAACTGATGTGCTATTTGATTGGCAGTGATATTATGATGTCTAATGGTCTTAATTGGATCATTGTTTAGGTGTCTCAGAAGTCTCCAAGCTTTATGGCAGTCTCTTTTCAGATCCAAGTTTTCTGTAGCTTTTATCCACTTATCCCGTTTTGTCTCCCTTATAGAGGAAATATGCTTGCTCCCTGCTTCCATAGTTGCTTCACTGAAAGGGTTTTCTTCAAATAAGTAGCTGTATTCCGCTAGTAGGGTGGCTTAGTCTGAAGTAAGCCCAGGGATATAAGATGTTTGACAGCCGCGAGGAATAGACATTCTTGAACATCACTTTACAGGTGCCGTGAAGGTGTTACAGCTTTCGGGAATTGGTTCTATATAAGATATTTCAATGTCCAGCAATTCTGCAAATCTTGACCAATCAGCCTTCTTAAAATTAAATCTTCTCCGAAAAGATACCTTCTGTGCTCTTATAGCAGCAAATAATTGACACATTATTGGTCTATGCTGTGAGTTGGATATTAGGTAGCAGACAGATTTTACACATTGTTGGCTGATACTGGTGCTACCAAAAATTAAGTCAGGATGGTAAGCTCGCCTCCACCTGCCGCTGTTAAAAGATCCAGGCAGTTTTGCATCATGGATTAAAGTCAGGTGACTTGCTTCTGCTCACACTTGTACTGCTGTCCTATTCTCATCTTCACGATCATAGCCCGAAACGGTACTATGGCTGTTAAAATTGCCAATCACAATCTGCACATGTTTAGTTAGAACATTGGGTGGTTTGTTAACAGTGAATTCAGGACAAGGTGGTTTATAAAGTGATGTAATGGTGCAATTAACTGTTTCTAGTGTAAGAATTTCAATGTTATTTTCCTGCTTGAATACTGTTGATAAGATCTGGATATCTGGATGAACAAAGATAGCACTTCCATATTTATCATGTGGTCTTTCGATGGCGAGATGCATTCCGTTTATTTTTGGTCTGCGCATGTCACAACTCCTATGTGTCTCCTGTATGCACAGTATATGGCACTGGTGCTGACTGCATAGTTCTTGTAGCAGTTCTTCTTTGGCTGGTGTTATGCGTTCTATGGTAATAGATATAGTCATTAATTATGCCCCTGAAAAGGGCTCAGGTATATATGTTTCTCGTGTGAAATACTCGGTAGCAAAGCCACTTTATAAAAAAAGGAGAAAAGGATAATGTAGACATCAGCGTTTGCTAAAGTTATTGAAAAGGCTGTCTATGTAAGATTAATTAATCATTTTATATCACAGGATTTGCTATCAAATGTACAGTTCAGCTTTAACAACTGAAAATGCTATATTCTCTTTCCTCTGTAAGGTACTGGATGGGTTAAACAAAAGGTTTCGAACGCTATGCATATTTTTTGATTTAACTAAGGTGTTTAAGGTGTTTGTGTTGATCACTAAATATTACTCCAGAAATTGGACCATTACGGAATATGGGGAGTAGCTCACAATTGGTTCACCTCTTACTTTAGCAACAGACAGCAAAAGGTCATTATTCACAATGTTGAGAATGGCTGTGATGTGCGGTCTGAGTGGGGTAGGGTCAAGTGGGGGGGGGGGGGGGGGGAGCAGGGATCAGTGTTGGGGCCACTTCTGTTCCTTGTTTATATAAATGATATGCCCTCTAGTATTACGGGTAAATCTAAAATATTTCTGTTTGCTGATGACACTAGCTTGGCAGTAGGGGATGTTGTGTGCTACGTTGGCCCGGTTTCAAATAGTGCAGTTTGTGACCTAAGTTCATGGCTTGCAGAAAATAAACTAATGCTAAATCAAAGCAAGACTCAGTTTGTACAGTTTCTAACACACAATTCAACAAAACCTGACATTTTAATTTCACAGAATGGGCATATGATTAGTGGAACTGAACTGTTCAAATTTCTAGGTGTTCAGATAGATAGTACATTGTTGTGAAAAGCCCACATTCAGGATCTTGTTCAAAGATTTAATGCTGCCATTTTTACTATTTGAACAGAATCTGAAGTGAGTGATTGTTTGACACAAAAATTAGTCTACTTTGCTTATTTTCATTCGCTTATGTCATATGCTTTTATATTTTGGGGTAACTCTGCCCATTCTAAAAGGATATTTTCGGCTCAGAAACGGGCATTTAGGCAATAAGTGCTGTAAGTTCACGAACCTCTTGTCAACTCCAGTTCACGAGTCTGGGTATTTTGACATTGGTCTCTCAATATATGTATTCCATACTATCATTTCTTCTTAATAATATTAGCTTATTCCCAAGAATAAGCAGCTTTCACTCGGTCAATACCCGGCAGAAATCATACGTGCATTCGGATCAGACTTCCTTAACACTAGTGCAGAAAAGTGTGCAGTATACTGCTGCATCCATTTTTAAAAAGCTACTGCTCGAATTCAAAAATCTTAGCAGTAATCCACGCACTTTCAAATCAAAACTAATGAGTTTCCTCATGGGTCACTCCTTCTATTCTGTTCAGGAGTTTCTTGAAAAATTAAGCTGATTCTTGTTGTATTGTTGACTGTGTTTATTTATGGATTGACTTTTTTCAGATTCATAAACATTTTATTTTTATCTGTTATTACTTTTATGTTGTAATTACATGTACTGACATGTTCCATGATCTTGGAGATTTGCTCCTCAATTTGGTGCTACAGGACTTGACATGTAAATAAAATAAAATAAAATAAAATGGAAGACATGTCCCATGCATCCACCCACCACCACCTACACTAGTCTGCTCACTAACATCATCTATCCCATCAAAGGCAGGGCTACCTGTGAAACCATTCATGTGATCTACAAGCTAAGCTGCAGCCACTGTTTGTCACGTCATAGATCTGTTGCATATGCACAATTTTCCTGGCTGAATTAGTCTACTTTAAAGGAAGTAACATTGGGAAACTTACTTTCTTAGTGGGGCTCATACCTGCAGTGCCCCCGTCCCCCTCCCGATCCTTTGCAGTAGATTTATCCTTACCTGTTTCTCATAGTGTTTCAGTATTCTAATTAGTGCATTTTTTTTTCAGTCCACCTTCAACTGTTTCATTTACAAATGTCACACCTGCTTAGTAGGATTCAAACGTCGTGGCATGCTGGTGAACCATTTGGCTAAGCGCCATCCAGAGATTCCTCCCGACACCGTACCTGAACTCAATCTACCAATATTACGAGCGACACGAGACTACTACTGCCAGTATTGTGAGAAGGTAAGTTGTTGTTTAATATGTTGTAATCTCAAAGCTTGTGCTTTACCCTAATTTTGCTTACACAGTAACTGAAACACAGTTTGGAAATTTGAGGGAAACTTAGCAGCTCCTTGTATATAGAACCCTTTTTAGTAACTAAACTTTTATTCCATCAATGTGTAGAAAAAGTTGTCACTAAGGAGTTTGTGCATTAATTTTCAGAGTTTTGTAAGAACATAAGAATTACAATTGATTTTGGAAATTGAATCTTGTGAGAAATGTACATATTTTGGACTGCCATATGTGTTGAAAAAGTATGCCTTGAATATTGAACACTGGAGAAGGATATCATTAAGCAGCAACAAAAATTATATTCAAATCAATTAAATCAAGGATAAGTAATAAATAAAAATGGTGTGTGTGTGTGTGTGTGTGTGTGTGTGTGTGTGTGTGTGTGTGTGTTGGGGGGGGGGGGGGGTGTTGGTAATATGAACAAGGTGCCCTGTATCTTGTATAAAAGTGCGTTCAGTAGTTAGTTACATAGAGGAATGATTGTTAGAGGTCCTAAAACTCTGTCCGCCAGTCTTTCCTTTGCACGAGTATAATCACAGACCTGTAAGAAATATATTATAGAAACATTTGGAGTCAGTTTCATATACAGAAATGGAATAAAATATTCAAATGTAGTTTTTGAAATTACTTATGCATAAGAAAAGTAGTTTGACTTATCAGAATAAGACAATGAGGGACACAGAAAAGTCAGGCTAAGAACTTTAAAAAATTTTATACAGAATGGAGGAAGATATGGAAGTAGCGAAGTATTAACTAAGACCAAAGAGCAGAGGCATCAATGGAAAACTCAGAATAGAGATGAAGCAGTTGTCTGCAGCAGCAGCAAAGTTTGAAAGTTATAAATGTGTAGAAAGAATTGATAGATACGGTATCTATAAAGTCGGGGAGAAGACAAAAAGTATACCGTCTAATTATAAAGTCGATGAAACTTTTAAAAAATTGGTATGGGTAAATGGAACAATGGAAGATTCGGGATAGAATAATGTCAATAGTGTGAAAAGGATAGATTGCCATACAGCAGAGATGTTGAGTGACAGGCAGGCACAACAAAAAGACACGAAACATCTAAGATTTCGGCCAGAAGACTTTCTTCTAAAATAGACAACATACGCACATACATTCACACAAATGCAGCTCACCCACACGACCACAGTCCCTGGCTGCCGAGACCAGATTTCAAGCAAATGCGCATGATGGGGGAATCAGTTTGGGTCGTGGGGGTAACGGTAGCCTGGGGTGGGGGACAGTAAAGTGCTATTTGTGGGAGCATACAAAAACAAGATGGAGAGAGCATAGGGCAACTAGAGGCAGTTGGGAGGATTGAGTGGGGGTTTAGGTTAATGTGTGAGATGATATGTAGGAATTTGGGATTGCACAGCAGGAGAATTTTACAGATGGAGAGGAGGTATTGCAAGGAGGTTTTGGCCTGATTGACATGGTTTTTGCAGGATTGTGTTGGTGAGGGTTAAGCATTGGCGGGATTTGGACGGATAGAGGTCATTAGGGAAGGAGGGGCTGTAGCTGGAGATTAGTAATTTGATGGTAAGGCCATTTGGGGGGAGGAGGGATTCCATGAGCCAAGCAACAATGCAGGAACAGTATGTGGGACTGGGTTCTGGCCAGGGATAAGAAAACTTTTCTCTATTGGCCCAGGTGGAAGGAGCAAGGATCCAAGGTGGGGGATAAAAACACGTAAAACTATGTAAATAACATAGAAATATTTTTCCGCCACCACCCAGACTGCTTCTATCATCACGCACAGTGGCTCTCTGTCAGTGGTTATTTGTGCATGAGCCACATTTGCGTAAAAATGAGTGTGTGTTTTTCAGAAGAAGGTCTTTTGGTTGAAAGCTTAAGTGTTTAATAGTCTTTTTGCTGTGCTTGTCTGTGACTCAACATTTCTGCTGTATGGTGAGTAAAAATCTATCCTGTTCACAGTATGTGTAACTGGCTTAACATAATGTAAGAAAAGATATGTTCCTTGAAAGACAATCTCTCATAGGTCTTTTAAACACAGGGCTGCAAATTAGTTGTGGAAACCACCAACAGGGGTGCCACCAATTGTAGTTGCTGAAAATGATAGCAAACAAGGCAGAGAAGCTTTCTGCATGCTATAATTTGCAGTTGCCAGCTTGAGTGAGTATGCAAAGAGCTTTCAGTGGCAAGTTTCACAAAGCAGCACCTGTTTACAACAGTGCAATGAAGTGGTACAAGAAATTCACCAGATAGGTAATGTTGCAGCTGCCGACATGGCAGTCGATTTTTTTATTGTGAGATTACATCAAAGGTAGTGTTTACATTTCACCTTTACCACAAAAACATGCAACAATGCATCACAGCAGCTATTCTTACCTACACACCTGATATGATATGCTGGGTTGGGTTTGGGGAGAATTTGACCACCGATTAGATGTGTGCCACTTCACAAAGGATGAACACGTATAACTTTTATAAACATTGTAAAAACAACTTTAGGATTTGCCCGTCACATACTCCCATCATTTATTATGTTCTTGGCTATTTATCTGTATCAGTTATTTGAAATGTTTCACACACTTAATAATTATCCTTTATTATGAGACAGAATTGCTGGATAGCTCTCACCTTCAAGTGGAGAAATGTTTAGTTGTTCTGAAAGACACATGAAAGTGCTGACATTATCCTAGCTTTTGGAACTGTTAGATTATTTCTCAGGTGGGAGAACGGGACAGGCTGAGGAAAGTTAAAAGGGAGGGGCATGTTACGTAGACCCCAGCATGAGAGGGACCAGCCCTCGCCCTCAAGTAGGATCTTGTTGTTCTGAAAGATAGGCTAGTGTCATCACTTTGAGACATGGTTTTTGGAACCACTAAACATTCCTCCTCCTGAAGATAAGTGATTACCTGCAGTTCTGTCTCACAATTAATTAACTTTCTTGGCTGAATTTTCTTCTGATACAGAAGACTAAGTATAACAGAGATTACTGAACATGACTATGGTTTCATAGTCATGCAATGACATTACAGACCTAGTCTCATTCACCTCTGTGTCGTTTCATGGATTGTGATTCACCACATAGAGGAGGCAGTGACTTACAGACAAGACCAGTGAAAAAGAGTGCTAGAATTTTTTTAGTTTTCAGATGAAGTACTTTTTCAGAAGTTCAGAGAACTTGCACACATTCACTCAGCAGCTCTCATGCATGTTTCCACTGACTCCACATGCTAGGGCCCGACTGCATATGACAAGAGCAGCAATCTAGTTGGAGTGAGTAGTGGGGTAAGGAAAAGACATGGGATGGGTGGGGAGGTGAATAGCAGGGGGGAAGGGAAATATTCTATGCTTGTGTTTCCTGCGGTTGTGTGCAGGGATGTAGGGGGGACAGGATGGGGCTTCTAGGTGTGGCATTGGGAGGCTGTACTGGGCGGGGGGGGGGGGGGGGGGTTCAGAAGGAAGTGTGGAAAGAGAGAGAGGATCTTTCTGTTTCTTCCGTTCTTGTGTATCTTATACCAGTACTGATTTTTTTGCAGTAAACAAAGTGCTCATTATTGGAACAAGTTTTTGCATCATTTACTTGCCTTTAGTTTTCTAATGTTGCCTTTTTACCTCTTCTTGCTCTCTGTATGTTCTCCCTGTTTTTTTTTTAAGTCCTCCTCCCTGTTTTGGCATCTTTTACTTCTGTTACTCATCTTGTTGTCAGTGTTCCTTCTTGTGCTTGACTGTTGCTGCTGTTTGCATGTTTCCTCTGCATATTTCCTCAGTTAATTTCTAATTTTTTAAGTACAATCTCTCTTGTACATAAGAGCAATTGAACTAGACACACCTAGCTAGTTGAATTAGACACACCTAGCTAGTTGTGTGTAGCAACTACTTATGCTCCAATTACAGCAATGAAGTGTTATGTCTTGGAGGACTCCACATGATTCTAAAACCATGAGAGAATCATCGTGATTCATAACTGCAGCGGCACCCACACCTCATTGAGATTGCTCAGAGCAGTGTCCAAATCATGCATATCTTGGGATCCCAGATGTGCTCAATAGGTTTTAAGTCACGCGTCCTTTGGGGTGGAGGGGGTTTCCTTCTACGAGAGCATCTTCATGGGAGGAATGTTCCTTAAACAATTAGGCACACACAGTCCAGGAGTAATGGAGCGGTGTACCATGCTGAGGGTAGAGGTGACGTCTGTTGTTGTAGTTGGAGGCACAGATTACATTATTGAAAACTAGGTTTCTTTATTCTTTGTCATTGAGAGATAAGGACAGAGTATTTCATCCCACACATGAGAAGACCTCTCACTCCTGCTCAGAATTCCAGGTGATTCTTGTACATAGTTAAGAGTGCCCATTAGCTTTGTTCCTGTGCCTATGCTAATTTTTGTGCGTTGTGTTGTGACTTTTGTACCTCTAAGAGAGAGTGATGATTTTGTTGGTATGATTTGCTCACTGATTGTTGTTGTCCAGCATTGTTTACACAACTGTGGCCCATTACATGGTAGTCACTGGTGAACTCAGAGATCAAAACATCTTAACGTGCCCAGTTGATTCTTGTGATGGTGGTTTTCACTTAACAAGAATTCTCACCATGGACTCTTGACACAGTAACAAGTGAAAATCCCAGTGGCTGCTGTCTCAGAGATTGATTGTTCTGCGCACTGATACTAAGTGTCTTGCATATGTGTGAAGACATAACAGTTACCTGACAAGAAGAACTGCTCCATACACTGTTGTGTCTGGAGTGCTCCTTGTCCAATTCAGCAGCTACTTCTGTTGCTGTTGTTAATGTGCACATGCTATGTGTCTAATTTATTTGAAGTTTTTATTTTGAATATTAGCTTCAAAGTTTGTGTTTGTTCCATTCTTCCTGCCCTTTTTCTCCAAGGATGGGAACATGTTTTCTTTTTGCAGGCGGTGTAGTTGTCTATTATGTGTGAAGTACTGTCTGAAAGAAGCTTATTTCAAAGTGGTACAAAGATTGGCAACTTGCTTTAAATGTTCAGAAGTGTAAAGTTGTGCAATTCATAAAATGAAAAAATGATGTCTCCTATGATTATAATAGCAATGAGTCACAGTTGGAATCGGTCAACTCATACAACTACCTGGGTGTGACACTTTGTTAGGGTACGAAATGAAATGATCACATAGGCTCAGTTGTGGGTAAATTAGGTTGTTGTTGTTGTTGTTGTTGTTGTTGTTATCTTCAGTCCCGAGACTGGTTTGATGCAGCTCTCCAAGCTACTCTATCCTGTGCAAGCTTCTTCATCTCCCAGTACTTACTGCAACCTACATCCTTCTGAATCTGCTAAGTGTATTCATCTCTTGGTCTCCCTCTACGATTTTTACCCTCCACGCTGCCCTCCAATCCTAACTTTGTGATCCCTTGATGCCTCAGAACATGTCCTACCAACTGGTCCCTTCTTCTTGTCAAGTTGTGCCACAAACTCCTCCCCAAATCTATTCAATAGCTCCTCATTAGTTATCTGATCTACCCATCTAATCTTCAGCATTCTTCTGTAGCACCACATTTCGAAAGCTTCTATTCTCTTCTTGTGCAAACTATTTATCGTCCATGTTTCACTTCCATACATGGCTACAATCCATACAAATACTTTCAGAAACTATTTCCTGACAGTTAAATCTATACTCGATGTTAACAAATTTCTCTTCTTCAGAAACTCTTTCCTTGCCATTGCTAGTCTACATTTTATATCCTCTCTACTTCGACCATCATCAGTTATTTTGCTTCCCAAATAGCAAAACTCCTTTACTACTTTAAGTGCCTCATTTCCTAATCTAATTCCCTCAGCATCACCTGATTTAATTCGACTACATTCCATTATCCTCGTTTTGCTTTTGTTAATGTTCATCTTATACCCCCTTTCAAGACACTGTCCATTCCGTTCGACTGCTCTTCAAAGTCCTTTGCTGTCTCTGACAGAATTACAATGTCATTGGTGAACCTCAACGTTTTTATTTCTTCTCCATGGACTTAAATACCTACTCAGAATTTTTCTTTTGTTTCCTTTACTGTTTGCTCAATATACAGATTGCATAACATGGGGGACAGGCTACAACCCTGTCTCACTCCCTTCCCAACCGCTGCTTCCCTTTCATGCCCCTCGACTCTTGTAATTGCCATCTGGTTACTGTACAAATTGTAAATAGCCTTTCGCTCCCTGTATTTTACCCCTGCCACCTTTAGAATTTGAAAGAGAGTATTCCAGTCAACATTGTCAAAAGCTTTCTCCAAGTCTACAAATGCTAGAAATGTAGGTTTGCCTTTCCTTAATCTATTTTCTAAGATAAGTCGTAGGGTCAGTATTGCCTCACGTGTTCCAAGATTTCTACGGAATCCAAACTGATCTTCGCCGAGGTCAGCTTCTACCAGTTTTTTCATTCGTCTGTAAAGAATTCGCGTTAGTATTTTGCAGCTGTGACTTATTAAACTGGTAGTTCGGTAATTTTCACATCTGTCCACACTTGCTTTCTTTGAGATTGGAACTATTATATTCTTCTTGAAGTCTGAGAGTATTTCACCTGTCTCATACATCTTGCTCACCAGATGGTAGAGTTTAGTCAGGACTGGCTCTCCCAAGGCCGACAGTAGTTCCAATGGAATGTTGTCTACTCCCGGGGCCTTATTTCGACTCAGGTCTTTCAGTGCTCTGTCAAACTCTTCACGCAGTATCGTATCTCCCATTTCATCTTGATCTACATCCTCTTCCATTTCCATAATATTGTCCTAAAGTACATCGCCCTTATATAGACTCTCTATATACTCCTTCCACCTTTCTGCCTTCCCTTCTTTGCTTAGAACTGGGTTCCCATCTGAGCTCTTGATGTTCATACAAGTGGCTCTCTTTTCTCCAAAGGCCTCTTTAATTTTCCTGTAGGCAGTATCTATCTTACCCCTAGTGAGATAAGCCTCTACATCCTTACATTTGTCCTCTAGCCATCCCTGCTTAGCCATTTTGCACTTCCTGTTGGTCTCATTTTTGAGACATTTGTATTCGTTTTTGCCTGCTTCATTTACTGCGTTTTTATATTTTCTCCTTTCATCAATTAAATTCAGTATTTCTTCTGTTACCCAAGGATTTCTACTAGCCCTCATCTTTTTACCTACTTGATCCTCTGCTGCCTTCACTACTTCATCCCTCAGAGCTACCCAGTCTTCTTCTACTGTATTTCTTTCCCCCATTCCTGTCAATTGTTCCCTTATATTCTCCCTGAAACTCTCTACAACTCTAGTTCTTTCAGTTTATCCAGGTCCCATCTCCTCAATTTACCACCTTTTTGCAGTTTCTTCAGTTTTAATCTACAGTTCATAACCAATAGATTGTGGTCAGAGTCCACATCTGCCCCTGGAAATGTCTTACAATTTAAAACCTGGTTCCTAAATCTCTGTCTTACCATTATATAATCTATCTGATTCCTTCTAGTATCTCCAGGATTCTTCCATGTGTACAACCTTCTTTTATGATTCTTGAACCAAGTGTTAGCTATGATTAAGTTACGCTCTGTGCAAAATTCTACCAGATGGATTCCTCTTTCATTTCTCTCCCCCAATCCATATTCACCCACTATGTTTCCTTCTCTCCCTTTTTCTACCCTCGAATTCCAGTCACCCATGACTATTAAATTTTCGTCTCCCTTCACTACCTGAATAATATTTTTATCTCATCATGTTGTTGTTGTTGTGGTCTTCAGTCCTGAGACTGGTTTGATGCAGCTCTCCATGCTACTCTATCCTGTGCAAGCTTCTTCATCTCCCAGTACCTACTGCAACCTACATCCTTCTGAATCTGCTTAGTGTATTGATCTCTTGGTCTCCCTCTACGATTTTTACCCTCCACGCTGCCCTCCAATGCTAAAGTTGTGATCCCTTGATGCCTCAAAACATGTCCTACCAACCGATCCCTTCTTTTAGTCAAGTTGTGCCACAAACTTCTCTTCTCCCCAATCCTATTCAATACCTCCTCATTAGTTATGTGATCTACCCACCTTATCTTCAGCATTCTTCTGTAGCACCACATTTCGAAAGCTTCTATTCTCTTCTTGTCCAAACTAGTTATCGTCCATGTCTCACTTCCATACATGGCTACACTCCATACAAATACTTTCAGAAACGACTTCCTGACACCTAAATCTATACTCGATGTTAACAAATTTCTCTTCTTGAGAAACGCTTTCCTTGCCATTGCCAGTCTACATTTTATATCCTCTCTACTTCGACCATCATCGGTTATTTTACTCCCTAAATAGCAAAACTCCTTTACTACTTTAAGTGTCTCATTTCCTAATCTAATTCCCTCAGCATCACCCGACTTAATTTGACTACATTCCATTATCCTCGTTTTGCTTTTGTTGATGTTCATCTTATATCCTCCTTTCAAGACATTGTCCATTCCGTTCAACTGCTCTTCCAAGTCCTTTGCTGTCTCTGACAGAATTACAATGTCATCGGCGAACCTCAAAGTTTTTACTTCTTCTCCATGAATTTTAGTACCTACTCCGAACTTTTCTTTTGTTTCCTTTACTGCTTGCTCAATATACAGATTGAATAACATCGGGGAGAGGCTACAACCCTGTCTCACTCCTTTCCCAACCACTGCTTCCCTTTCATGCCCCTCGACTCTTATTACTGCCATCTGGTTTCTGTACAAATTGTAAATAGCCTTTCGCTCCCTGTATTTTACCCCTGCCACCTTCAGAATTTGAAAGAGAGTATTCCAGTCAACATTGTCAAAAGCTTTCTCTAAGTCTACAAATGCTAGAAACGTAGGTTTGCCTTTTCTTAATCTTTCTTCCAAGATAAGTCGTAAGGTCAGTATTGCCTCACGTGTTCCAACATTTCTACGGAATCCAAACTGATCTTCCCCGAGGTCGGCTTCTACCAGTTTTTCCATTCGTCTGTAAAGAATTCGCGTTAGTATTTTACAGCTGTGACTTATTAAACTGATAGTTCGGTAATTTTCACATCTGTCAACACCTGCTTTCTTTGGGATTGGAATTATTATATTCTTCTTGAAGTCTGAGGGTATTTCACCTGTCTCATACATCGTGCTCACTAGATGGTAGAGTTTTGTCATGACTGGCTCTCCCGAGGCCATCAGTAGTTCTAGTGGAATGTTGTCTACTCCCGGGGCCTTGTTTCGACTCAGGTCTTTCAGTGCTCTGTCAAACTCTTCACGCAGTATCTTATCTCCCATTTCGTCTTCATCTACATCCTCTTCCATTTCCATAATATTGTCCTCGAGTACATCTCCCTTGTATAAACCCTCTATATACTCCTTCCACCTTTCTGCCTTCCCTTCTTTGCTTAGAACTGGGTTGTCATCTGAGCTCTTGATATTCATACAAGTGGTTCTCTTCTCTCCAAAGGTCTCTTTAATTTTCCTGTAGGCAGTATCTATCTTACCCCTAGTGAGACAAGCCTCTACATCCTTACATTTGTCCTCTAGCCATCCCTGCTTAGCCATTTTGCACTTCCTGTCGATCTCATTTTTGAGACGTTTGTATTCCTTTTTGCCTGCTTCATTTACTGCATTTTTATATTTTCTCCTTTCATCAATTAAATTCAATATTTCTTCTGTTACCCAAGGATTTCTATTAGCCCTCGTCTTTTTACCTACTTGATCGTCTGCTGCCTTCACCACTTCATCCCTCAGAGCTACCCATTCTTCTTCTACTGTATTTCTTTCCCCCATTCCTGTCAATTGTCCCCTTATGCTCTCCCTGAAACTCTCTACAACCTCTGGTTCTTTCAGTTTATCCAGGTCCCATCTCCTTAAATTCCCACCTTTTTGCAGTTTCTTCAGTTTCAATCTGCAGTTCATAACCAATAGATTGTGGTCAGAATCCACATCTGCCCCAGGAAATGTCTTACAATTTAAAACCTGGTTCCTAAATCTCTGTCTTACCATTATATAATCTATCTGAAACCTGTCAGTATCTCCAGGCTTCTTCCATGTATACAGCCTCCTTTCATGATTCTTGAACCAAGTGTTAGCTATGATTAAGTTATGCTCTGTGCAAAATTCTACAAGGCGGCTTCCTCTTTCATTCCTTCCCCCCAATCCATATTCACCTACTATGTTTCCTTCTCTCCCTTTTCCTACTGACGAATTCCAGTCACCCATCTCATCATACATTTCATTAATCTCTTCGTCATCTGCGGAGCTAGTTGGCATATAAACTTGTACTACTGTAGGTAGGCATGGGCTTCGTGTCTATCTTGGCCACAATAATGCATTCACTATGCTGTTGGTAGTAGCTTACCCGCACTCATATTTTTTTATTCATTATTAAACCTACTTCTGCATTACCCCTATTTGATTTTGTATTTATAACCCTGTATTCACCTGACCAAAACTCTTGTTCCTCCTGCCACCGAACTTCACTAATTCCCACTATATCTAACTTCAACCTATCCATTTCCGTTTTTAAATTTTCTAACCCACCTGCCCGATTAAGGGATCTGACATTCCATGCTCCGATCCGTAGAACGCCTGTTTTCTTTCTCCTGATAACGACATCCTCCTGAGTAGTCCCTGCCCGGAGATCCAAATGGGTGACTATTGTACCTCGGGAATATTTTACCCAAGAGGACGCCATCATCATTTAACCATACAGTAAAGCTGCATGCCCTCGGGGAAAATTGTGGCTGTAGTTTCCCCTTGCTTTCAGCTGTTCGCAGTACCAGCACAGCAAGACTGTTTTGGTCAGTGTTGCAAGGCCGGATCAGTCAGTCATCCAGACTGTTGCCCCTGCAACTACTGCAAAGGCTGCTGCCCCTCTTCAGGAGCCACACGTTTGTCTGGCCTCTCAACACATACCCCTCCGTTGTGGTTGCACCTACAGTACGGCCATCTGTATTGCTGAGGCACGCAAGTCTCCCCACCAACGGCAAGGTCCATGGTTCATGGGGGTAGGGTAAATTAGGTGGTAGACTTTAATTTATTGGTAGAATACTGGAGAAGTGCAATTAGTCTACAAAGGAGATTGTTCACAAATTACTCAGTGTGACCCATTCTAGAATATTGCTCAGTTGTGTGGGACCTGTATGAAGTAGGACTAATGGATGCTATGGAACATACACAAAGAAGGGCAGCACGAATGGTCACAAGTTTGTTTGACCCATGGGAGAGTGATTACAAAGATACTGAAGAAACTAAACTGGTAGACTCTTCAAGATAGAGGAAAACTATCCTGAGAAAGTCTACTAACAAAGTTTCGAGAACTTGCTTTAAACGATGACTAGGATTATACTACAACACCCTACATACTGCTCACATAGGGATTGTGAGGACAAGATTAGACTGATCACAACAAGCCCAAAGGCATTCAAACAATCATTCTTCCTGCACTCTGTACATGAATGAAGAAACCCTGAACCCTAATAACTGGCACAATGGGATGTACCCCTCCCATGCGCTTCATGGTGGTTTGCAGAATATGGATATGGATGTAGATGTAGGTATGAGCATTAAGATTGGCTAATTGCTTGTGGAAGTGATGAGACTGGAAAAGAGTGAGAGAAACGAAAAACCGTAATTTGCCAGTGTGCCATATGTTGGCCCTGTCTTCAGAAGAAGAAGAAAAAGAAAAAAATCAGTTATCTCCGACAGATTAAGGGCACCGAATATATTTTGCTCCTGTGAAAAAATACTAACCTCTGCTTTTTAAAGTTAAAGGTGGCCTGGACCTCTAAAATTTCATTATACGAAACTGTTCCTTGAAATGAAATGAGTTTCAGTTTAAACTGCTATCATCATTGAAAGCAGATTTTTGTTGGCTTTCAAATCTCTGACATCTTTGTTGAACCTGAACCCAGGACTCACTAGCAACAAATGTCTGAGCCATGTTCTAAGAGAACTTATCCTCCTATCGTCTCTTCACTGCTCAGGTTTACTTCATCAAATGGAGAGCTGAGCCGGCCGAAGTGGCCGTGCGGTTAAAGGCGCTGCAGTCTGGAACCGCAAGACCGCTACGGTCGCAGGTTCGAATCCTGCCTCGGGCATGGATGTTTGTGATGTCCTTAGGTTAGTTAGGTTTAGCTAGTTCTAAGTTCTAGGGGACTAATGACCTCAGAAGTTGAGTCCCATAGTGCTCAGAGCCATTTGAACCATTTGGAGAGCTGATTGTGTGAATCATATAGTGGCCGCAATCCCTATTCCTTTTTTAAGTTTCAGACACAAATCTTAAGTATAGCTGAATAGGCACAGGCTGGTTTCCTACACTTGCAACACAAAAAAATCTTTTAGCAGAACACATTCCTCAGCATACAAGGCACTAAGTTAGCACCTATTTCACCATGAGAATAAATTAGAATCTGACTTCCAGCACGAATTCCTCAGAATTACGTAAATTCATCATTTGCCCCACAAGATGTGCTTGTTTTTCGTCACTCAGCCTCAGTTTAATGCGATTTTTTAATTGATGTGTGTCGCATCCTGTTCTGCTTTATCTCGTTTGATTAAGGGTCCTAGGTGACATATTTTTGTATATTATCGATTGATGCATCTTTTGCTAAATGCAGGAATCTCTGATTACAGCGGAGTGAAAATAACATTCTTGAAACATCCCCAAGGCTGTGGCTAAGCCAGGTGTCCACAATATCCTTTTTTCCAGGAGTGCTAATTCTGCAAGGTTTGCAGAAGAGCTTCTGTGAAGTTTGGAGACGAGGTACTGGCAGAATTAAAGCTGTGAAGACGTGTCATGAGTCGTGCTTGGGTAGCTCTGTTGGTAGGGCACTTGCCCACGAAAGGCAAAGGTCCTGAGTTTGAGTCTCGATCCAGCACACAGTTTCAGTCTGCCAGGAAGTTTCATATCAGCGCACACTCCACTGCAGAGTGAAAATCTCATTCATGAAATATCAGTGTGATCTTTTTGACAAAATTGCTGTTTTTTTTTGCCATATTCAGTATAATTTTTTTCTGAATTTGTTGTTACATTTTAAGAAATTGGTGTTATCATTTGCCAAACTTTGTGTTATTTTTTTGCCAAGTTAAATTTATTATTCACTATTGTTTTTGCTAAATTGTATGGTTTTATGCCAAATTCAGTGTTATTCTTGATGATTTCAATGCTGTTTTCATGTTCATGTCAATATCTGTTACGTGGAAAGTGAATTGCCAGCTTAAGATTATACATGACCCTCAGTCTTGCGGAGATTAAAAATCAAAATAATGTTTTAACATTCAATAGCTATCACTTATGAATATTAGTAAACTGCTGACCTCGCATTTATAACATTTTTCAAGACAGAATTGCAAATTTTGGGATATCTTATAAAAATCTCCTGTTTCACATTATTTCACCAAAAACCACTTATTAATGTTATAGTTGTCGTGAAATATTCCTGTCTCTACTCGTTGCTCGTGTATAAATCTGCACACTATGCAAGCAGTTAAATAGCTTTCTTTGACTTATTTCACAAATTGTAACACCTTGTAACCGTTTGAAGCTAATTAAGGCCATAGAAGCATGGTCTCTTCCAAATGTATGATTGACCAAATGGTGATTCTGGTAGCTGAGGTCAGAAGTTTTTGTTAATCCTGCCTCTTGATTTCCTGTGGTGGTATTTACAGAGAAACTTTCATCCCCTAACACGTAGTTCTTTATTTCTAACCAAGAAGTCAAACACCAGTTTTCATAGATTTAGCTTTTGAAAAAGTTTTTATGTAACAAAATATCTTCATTCACTCTTTCACCCCCCTGGAGGTTGAATTTCCAAAAACATTGAAACATGTATTTCTTTTTTGTTTTGTTTCTAACCGAGAAGTCAAATACGAATTTTCATATATGTAACTTTAAAAATGCTTTAGTAGTTCTTTAATAATGATAAAAAACAGTTTCACCCACTATTTTACCTCCTTAGGAACTGAATATCCAAATATGCTGCAACGAATCTTTTTTTATATCCAGCTGAGAGAGCAAATGCCAATTTTCATAGTGCAAGATTCAAAATTGCCTTAATAGCAACATATTTTCAAAAAACTGTTAATCCCTATTTCCGGAATTTCCAAAAATCTCTTCTTACCGATGCCTGCAGTATAAGATCAATGACCTCCTCAAACTTCAAGTTTCTTTCCTTGGCAGTTTGGGCTGTGCTGGACTGAGTCAATGAACCAGCCATGACATTTCCTTTTAATATAGAGATTAAAATTATACTCAGCTTTTGATCTTTTGTGGATTTTACATTTGCACAACTTTTTGTGCTTTAGACTGTACGAAACAAAAGATATACTAAGTGCTATTTGTATGCAAGTTATACTGTTCAGCTTCAAAATCATTTCAAAGCTTGAACGCTTTATATGTTACATTTTGTTTGTCATTTGATTGGAATTGATGTAGTTTCATTCACCAAGTACTACACAATGTGTGTTTCTTATGCATGAGTAAATCTAATGTTGCATGTCATATGTCTGTTCTTAAAGCCTTAGCCCAAAGACGTTGCTTCACAAATTACACACCTTTAAATAAATTAATTAGTGCAACAGTGTTACAGGTTTCCAATCATTGCTGTCATGTTTTGCACATTGTTTCTTGACAGACAGGAAATATGTTGATAAAGGGATTCCTGGCCCAAATTGTAATATATATATTTTGCAGAGCAGTATTTTGTTGTTTCAATAATCTCATTAGTTTTGGAAATTTGTAACTAATTATGCAATGCTATACTCCATAAATAATTGTTTATTGTGTGTGGATACATGGTGTGTACATTACAGATGATGTGTTATGCTACAGGTGTACAAGAGCAGCTCAAAGCGTAAAGCACATATATTGAAAATACACCCAGGTGCAGAACTGCCACTAAGTAACCGTCGGAAGGTAAGTGATTCTTACTTATCAGAGGGCAATGACACTCACTACTTTAAGAAAGTTCATGTGTTTGTAAGGCAAGTGTGGGAAATGATAGACATGAGTTTGTTGATACAAGATGTGTGTCACATTATTGTAATAGTGTATCATGTTCCATGCAGATCTTGTTGATTAATTCATTTTTGTTGATAGTGAGTTATCTATTACAGGAAATAAATAGTAAATTGATATGCCGTGAGCAGTGTATCCACTTTCTCACATATATATGGTGGGATTGCTTAAACTTGAGAGAGTGTAATAGTACCATGTTTAATACGTGTCTCGTTGATTTAAGAAGAAAGTTTCTGAAGTTGTACATATACAGAGAAATACTATTTAGCAAAAAATCCAAAATAAAGAGGCTTCAAGTGTGATCTAAAGACGTATTAAAAATTAAGTGCAGAGATGAAGGAAAATTCACTCCAGATTTTGAAATGAGTGTTTTGTGGTGGCTGTAGCCCTTCTTTTAGATGCAGTCCTGGGTCTTCTCCATATCATTGTATTCAGTGGCTGTGTCTAGGCATACAGCACTGCCTGAACAAAATTGGGTTATCATGCTTACTGATGGCGTCAAATGGCATACATTTGCACCATTAAAAAAGGGATATTAAGCACTAGAAATAGTTCATCTTCAAAATGGCTCTGAGCACTATGGGACTTAACTTCTGAGGTCATCAGTCCCCTAGAACTTAGAACTACTTAAACCTAACTAACCTAAGGACATCACACACATCCATGCCCGAGGCAGGATTCGAACCTGCGACCGTAGTGGTTGCACGGTTCCAGACTGTAGCGCCTAGAACCGCTCGACCACTCCATCTAGTTCATCTAATTATAACCTTAAGCAACCATCAATCAAGTATATTTTTGAAAAAAAAAATCATTGATTTTCATAACAAGTAATTTCCATGTGACAGTGCTGATACCACATTTCAACAAAGGTCACAGTCATCATCTCATAGCCTTAAGATGATGACACTTATTGAAACACTGCAGTATCTTGAATACAGCCACTATGTTGGAAACCTGCCAAGCTGAAGAAAATAAGGTGCAAATGCTGAGCAAAAAACATAGAGTTTTTGCAAATCAGTAATCCAGTGGCTAAAATGTGCCAGTTCTGAAAATAGTAGAATGACAACTACTCATGTAAATTTAAAGGACAGACAATGGGGCTAACGTTAGCAGCAGCAAAAATGTTTTATGTGAGGCTCAATAAATAAACAGTGATCACCATGGACTATCATCTAATACATGGAATGCAGAGACGTGCCATACTTATTTTATGTCATTAGATAAAAGTGAATGATGGAGATGGAAGACAAGCCATTGGCTATTGCAAATGGCATAGCATGGGGCAAGGGGGTATCATCGCCCAAGTCGGCACAGATGTGAAAGGGGGGGGGGGAGGGGGAGGGCAGGTGGCAGGGATCGGCTGTGCTGAATAATCCTCTCTGCAGCATCAGGCCGTATTATTATATCAGATAATTGTATTGTCATCAGGCCTGCATACGTACTTAGGCAGAATTTAAAGTCAGTTGGACTAGTGGAAATGGTTAAAATGGAGAGTTGTAAGATTTGACCTAAGCCAATATAGTACTTATATTTGTTGTTGTTGTTGTTGTTGTTGTTGTCTTCATTTCAGAGACTGGTTTGATGCAGCTCTCCATGCTACTCTGTCCTGTGCAAGCTTCTTCATCTCCCAGTATCCACTGCGACCTACATCCTACAGAATCTGCTCTGTGTATTCATCTCTTGATCTTCCTCTATGATTTTTACTCTTCACGCTGCCCTCCAATACTAAATTGGTGATCCCTTGATACCTCGGAACATGTCCTACCAACCGATCCCTTCTTCTAGTCAAGTTGTGCCACGAATTTCTCTTCTCCCCAATTCTATTCAATACCTTCTCATTAGTTATATGATCTACTCCCCAATTGTATTCAACACCTTCTCATTAGTTATGTGATCTACCCATCTAATCTTCAAGATTCTTCTGTAGCACCACGTTTCAAAATCTTCTATTCTCTTCTTGTACAGACTATTTGTCATCCATGTTTCACTTCCAAATATTTTCAGAAACAACTTCCTGACACTTAAATCTATACTCGATGTTAACAAATTTCTCTTCTTCAGAAATGCTTTCCTTGCCATTGCCAGTCTACATTTTAATTCCTCTCTACTTCGACCATCATCAGTTATTTTGCTCCCCAAATAGCAAAGCTCATCTACTGCTTTAAGTGTCTCATTTCCTAGTCTAATTACCTCAGCATCACCCAACTTAAATTGACTGCATTCCATTATCCTCGTTTCGCTTTTGTTGATGTTCATCTTATATCCTCCTTTCAAGACACTGTCCATTCCGTTCAGCTGCTCTTCCATGTCCTTTGCTGTCTCTGACGGAATTACAATGTCATCAGCGAACCTCAAAGTTTTTATTTCTTCTCCATGGATTTTAATTCCTACTTCGAATTTTTCTTTTGTTTCAATTACTACTTGCTCAATATACAGATTGAATAACATTGGGGATAGGCTACAACCCTGTCTCACTCCCTTCCCAATCACTGCTTCCCTTTCATGCCCCTCAACTCTTATAACTGCCATCTCATATCTGTACAAATTGTAAATAGCCTTTCGCTCCCTATATTTTACCCCTGCCACCTTTAGAATTTGAAAGAGAGTATCCCAGTCAACATTGTCAAAAGCTTTTCCTAAGTCTACAAATGTTATAAACATAGGTTTGCCTTTCCTTAATCTATTTTCTAAGATAAGTCGTAGGGTCAGTATTGCCTCACGTGTTCCAAGATTTCTACGGAATCCAAACTGATCTTCCCCGAGGTTGGTTTCTACCAGTTTTTCCATTCGTCTGTAAAGAATTCGCGTTTGTATTTTGCAGCCATGACTTATTAAACTGATAGTTCGGTAATTTTCACATCTGTCAACACCTGCTTTCTTTGGTATTGGAATTATTATATTCTTCTTGAAGTCTGAGGGTATTTCGCCTGTCTCATACACCTTGCTCACCAGATGGTATAGTTTTGTTAGGCATGGCTCTCCCAAGGCTGTCAGTAGTTCTAATGGAATGTTTTCTACTCCCAGGGCTTTGTTTCGACTTAGGTCTTTCAGTGCTCTGTCAAACTCGTCACGCAGTATCATATCTCCTATTTCATGTTCGTCTACATTCAAGTACACCACCCCTCTATATACTCCTTCCACCTTTCTGCTTTCCCTTCTTTGCTTAGAACTGGGCTTCCATCTAAGGTCTTGATATTCATGCAAGTGGTTCTCTTTTCTTCAAATGTCTCTTTAATTCTCCTGTAGGCAGTATCTATCTTACCCCTAGTGAGATAAGCCTCTACATCCTTACATTTGCCCTGTAGCCATCCCTGCTTAGCCATTTTGCACTTCCTATCATCTCATTTTTGAGATGTTTGTATTCCTTTTTGCCTGCTTCATTTACTGCATTTTTATAGTTTCTCCTTTCATCAATTAAATTCAATATATCTTCTGTTACTCAAGGATTTTTACTAGCCCTCAGCTTTTTACCTACTTGATCCTCTGCTTCCTTCACTATTTCATCCCTCAAAGCTACCCATTTCTTCTTCTACTGTATTTCTTTCCCCATTCTTGTCAATTGTTCCCTAATGCTCTCCCTGAAACTCTGTGCAACCTGTGGTTCTATCAGTTTATCAGGTCCCATCTCCTTAAATTCTCACCTTTTTGCAGTTTTTTCATTTTTAATCTACAGTTCATGACCAGGTCAGAGTCCACATCCGCCCCTGGATATGCCTTACAATTTAAAACCTGGTTCTTAAATCTCTGTCTTACCATTATATAATCTATCTGAAACCTTCCATTGTCTCCAGGTCTCTTCTATGTATACAACCTTCTTTCATGATTCTTGAACCACGTGTTAGTTATGATTAAGTTATGCTCTGTGCAAAATTCTACCAGGCAGTTTCCTCTTTCATTTCTTACCCCCATTCCATATTCACCTACTACGTTTCCTTCTCTTCCTTTTCTATTATCGAATTCCAGTCACCCATGACTATTAAATTTTCGTCTCCCTTCACTATCTGAATAATTTCTTTTATCTCATCATACATTTTATCAATCTCTTCGACATCTCCGGAGTTAGTTGGCATATGAAGTTGTACTAGTGTGGTAGGTGTGGGCTTTGTGTCTATCTCGGCCACAATAATGCATTCACTATGCTGTTTGCAGTAGCTTACCCGCACTCCTATTTTTTTATTCATTATTAAACCTACTTCTGCATTACCCGTATTTGATTTTGTTTTTATAACCCTGTATTCACCCAACCAGAAGTCTTGTTCCTCCTGCCACCAAACTTCACTAATCCGCAGTAAATCTAACTTTAACCTATCCGTTTCCCTTTTTAAATTTTTTAATCTACCTGCCCGATTAAGGGATCTGACATTCCATGCTCTGATCTGTAGAATGCCAGTTTTTTTTCTCTTGATAATGACGTCGTCCTGAGTAGTCACCGCCCCGAGATCCGAATGGGGGACTATTTTACCTCCGGAATATTTTACCCAAGAGGACGCCATCACCAGTAAACCATACAGTATAGCTGCATGCCCTCGTAAAAAATTGTGGCTGTAGTTTCCCCTTGCTTCCAGCCGTTTGCTATACCAGCACAGCAAATCCGTTTTGGTTAGTGTTACAAGGCCAGATCAGTCAATCATCCAGACTGTTGCACCTGCGACTACTGTAAAGCCTGCTGCCCCTCCTCAGGAACCACATGTTTGTCTGGCCTCTCAAGAGATACCCCTATGTTGTGGTTGCACCAACGGTACGGCTACTGTATCGCTGAGGCACGCAAGCCTCCCCACCAATGGCAAGGTCCATGGTTATTTATATGAAGTTAAATAAAAGCTTGTCAAGTATTTTACTCAAAATAAGAGAACAAATTTCGTGTTTTCAATTTTGAAACACATGTGACTTGACATGATCTGCTGTTTCCGCACAACAAATGCAATTAGTGTGTCTGGTTTCATTTTTATTTTATATGATTAGTCAGGTATATAGGAGTGTTAATGTAAATTCTTGTCTTGTATATTTTTATGCTTTTCAGTGGATTTGTGGTTTTACCCATGTAGAGTGTTCCTTACATGTTTTAGTTTGTTTATTTCCATCATGATTTGGTGGCATTATAGCTCACAAAACCGCGAAAAGGCTAAGAGAACGTAGAGTATTGTACTGAAATAAAAATAAAGCCAAGGAGGAGAGGACCAGAAAAAATGCAGGGGCAGTTGTAAAGTTTGTGAAAGTTTCTTTGTAGACTCCAGAATCCACACCGAATCCATCAGGTGTCAGATCTTCAGAGGCTAGTGCTGCTCAAAACCAAGAAGAAACTGTAGTAGTGCAAGTACCTAACACTGATGACTTGCTGGGACCTGTAATTTGTTCTATGAATGTGTCTGTTTCATGTGCTTCTGATGTGACTGCTGAAATTGCAACGGTAGAGCAAGCTGTAACCACATCCACTGGCTCAGGCTTCGTGAGAAACAATATTTAAAAAATTGAAATATATATTGTAACATGCAGTATCTAGTAGTACGGGAAGGTCCTGAAGTATTTCAGCACATTAATTCCGACTTTGCTGAAGGGCCAGCAGTATCACACATGGTTCAGTCAATCAGATATAGACTCTATCACCCGAAGGTATTGCAAAAGAGGCAGGTAATGAGAGAGACATTGACAAATTTTTGCAAATGGAAGAAGTTGGAAACAATACTTTAAAAGGTTTAAAAGGGGAAAAAGTAACATCACTGTCAACAGAAACAACTTTTTAAAACTGGTGCATCTACTGGCAAAGTACAATCCTGTTCTTAAAAACATTAACTAAGTCTAGTATCCCCATCAGTAGATGTTACACTGGAGGCAGATAAGCAGGTTCAGGTTGCGCAGTGGGATAGTGCGAAATTCTGCCAGGGAGAATGCGAGTGACACTTAGCATAGGCAGACTCGCTATCCCCAATGCAATTCGCTGATTTTGATGAGTCAGCAGAAAGGTGAAAGAATTACTTGTGCCGGTTCTTGCTGCACTGCCAGGTAAGGCCTGTCGTCTATTCAGTTGATAAGGCTGCTTTGCTGTTGTCCAGCAGAACAGGTGTATAAGAAGTTGTCCAAGTCTTCCATTGATCACGAGAAACTTCCCTTTGATGAGCTTTGTTGGTTGCTTATGCAGTGTTTTGCACATAAAACTCATATAGTGGCAAAGCGGTTGTAGTTTAACCAGCACCACAAGTGCCATGGACAGCAGTGTGCAGCCTGCATTGCCGATTAGGTCTTTTTGTGCAAGTGTTATTTTGAGTGTCCCAAATGTGCTACCTCTTATGGACGCTCACTAATTCAGGATGTGATTGTCAAGTTAGCTCCTGATCACGAGGTTCAGACTAGCCTATTGACCATGTCTGAACTTTCTATAGCTGACATTGGCCAAATTGTGGAATCGCAAGAGCTTTCAGCGATGGCAAGGGATGTTCTTTCTGGTAATGGCAGGTGGCACAATCGGGTGTGCATGGTAACCAGCCCCTGGTGACCTGCAGGATACCAAGGCAGCGTCACTTCCCGTGAGTTGTGGTGTGTTGTCATTGTTGACGATTTCAGTGCACAGGCATTGTGGCACTGCCCATCCTCACCAATGCCGACCTTGGCAGGTTTGTATGACTCTCAGCATTTTAATTCCCACCAATGGCATTTTTCGGGTTGTTGACATTGTTTTACATCCCTTTATTCGGCGAGCCAGCGGTCCTGCCCTGATTATAATTTGTTGCTTTATCGCATGTTCGCAGGAGCTGCCCAGTTTGTGTGGGGTATGCCTGCAGATAGGTCGTTTGGCAACTGTTTGTGTTAGTTAATCTGCTTTGAATTAGTCATCAAACATCTCACTGGTTTCACAGGAATCAGGGGCTGCCTCTGACATCGCGCATATGTTGCCCTGGCATACTTTGCTGACATTGGTATTGGATGGGCGACCACTTTAATTTCAGGTAGACACATGAGTGACAGTCAGTTTAATTAACTTAGATATGTACAGCCTGTTGGTGTGCTTGGACTTTCAACGGCTGCTCCATCACTTTCTGTCTATAGTAAACAAAAATTCCCTTGTGTGTGTGGGGGGGGGGGGGGCGGTTCTCTGGCTTTGTGAGTTGTAAGAATGTTAGTGGCCAATTCACTGTTGATGCAAAATATCTTTGGACATGAGATTTTTTCAGTTTTTTGGATTCAACATTGTTGAAAAAGTGCATTTACTGCCCCAGTCCATTCCTTTTCACAGTTTGGAATACTTACTGCATTCCTATAGCCCACGGTTTGAGAGTACCTTGGGCCGAGCAGAAAATATCGAGTGTTTCTCTTAAGCTGTTGTTGGTACCTAAATTTTGTCATCTCTACCCCATTCCCTTCGCCATGCGCGACAATGTAAAGTTTGAGTTGTAGTGTTGGCAGGATCAGGATGTCATTACCTCCATTTCATCGAGTCAGTGGGCCACCCATTTGATTGGGTGTGCAGTATTTTTCCTACATTGACATACTCGATGTTTACCTGCAGTTGCCATTGGACTCTGTTTCTTGGACTTTTGTATTCCTCAACACCCGCTTTGTGCTATACCAGTTTAATCACTTGCATTTTGGAATCTTGTCTGCACCAGGAATTTACTAATGGTGTTTGGAGGAATTGATTCAGAACATTCCCTGTTGCATCAGTTACCATGATGACATCTGGGTCTCTGGCCCTACTTGGGAGGAGCACTTAGAAATCATCAGTTGATTTTCCAGTGCCTATTGGAGAATGTCCTTCATTGCAAGCTGTAGAAATGCAGCTTTTTCTCCCCAAAGCCACATGTTTCAAATCTCATGCTTATTAAAGGTGGTCTTGTCACCACTGATGACCTCATCGAGGCTGTTGCCCAAGAACCTAAAGGAACTCTAATCTTCTTTGGGTGAGATTTCATATTGTGCTCAGTTCATTCCCCAGGCTATGCACAGCTGCCAGCCTCTTAACCAGCTTCGCCAGAAGGGCATTAACTTTGTCTGATTTGTGGATTGTCAATGGACTTATCAGTCCCTCATGCTGGGTTTGTGATCTGCTCCCTGTCTGGCTTCCTTTGTGCTGGGTCAACTATTAACTCTGGCCTACAATATGTCCCAGAATGGCATTGGCGCCTTCCTGTCCCATCAGAATACGGGTGGCACCAAACAGCCCATCACTTATGCATTAGAGACACTTTCCGCTGTACAGCATAATTATTCATCGGTGGAAAAAGAGGTGCTAGCTATTACTTTCACGGTTAAAAGGTTACATGTCTTCCTGTATGGGGCGAGGGTGAGATTACTCATCTCCAACAACAAGTAATTGGTTTCCTTCCTTAGTAGGGTTAACCAGAACACATTTCTTTGTGTGTGGATTAGGCATGGCATACATTTTTCCTTCTATGTGATTGGTTCGTTGTTGTCCAGGGAGTTCTCATGCTTGCCACACAGGAGCAAAGCTGCTGTGTGGTCGTTCCCCCCAGCATTGTGTCCTCGCATCCTCGAGTTGCTGCAATTGTTGCACTAGGGTATGACTCATATGAAGATGTTGGTTTGTCATCACGTCTTGTGGCCAGCGATCGAACATCTGGTACACTCTTGTGCACAGAACCAGGCTACACTGGCATACGAGTTCCCTACTTGCATGGTCCAGGGACAAGTTGTACATCGATTTCACTAGCCTGTTTTTGGACAGCATGTGGGTGTTGGTGGTCGATGCAGTGTCCAGTTTCCTGTACATAGCCAAGCTGTCCTACACATTGTCGACTGTAATAGTTCCTTTGTTGGTTATTTTTGCCATTGAGGTGTCCCCAGGACCCTGGTATCCGACAAAGGTTAGTAATTTATGTCGTGGGAGTTTGAGGACTTTTGTGTTTACAGAGGCATCCAACATCTGACTACTGCTCAATTTCTCCTGGTTTCTAACTCAAGAGGTAAAACACTTTGTGCATACTTTTAAGAAGTCCATGTTTGCTGCTTCCTGTGACGAAGTGTTGTTGAGTTTTCTGGCTACATACCATGTGACACCAGTCAACAGGTACACTCTGGTGGAATGATTGCATGGACACCAGACCTGGGATATGATGCACCCTGAGTCGCATGGCATGGACCACCATGGGGTTCCACATTTTCCTCCCAGGGCTGCTGTTTGGACCCAGTCCTTCGGCTGGTGTGGCTGCCAGATATCATGGTGGGGCACAGCAGTCATCAGTTGTTTGTCGTGGATGTTGGTTAGCAGCAGCTGACTCCCCATGCAAATCAACTACATCCATTCCCTTCTTCTACTGCTGATTTTGATCCACCTTCCTCACCCTCCACGTCATCCCACCCCTTACCTATGGTAGTGGTGTCGCTTCCACTGCTGCTATGTGCCCTTCTGCCCGAGCCAGCAGTGTTGGGGTTGCCTCCTTCAGTGGTTGGTCTGCTGACGGGTCCTCCAGGGGCCTCTCCAGTTCTGTGCCAGAGGTTGAGGCCCAAGCCTGGTCATCAGCCCTATGTGGCCTTTCCAGGGGCAGGGCTTTAGCATCCCTGCCAGTGGACATCACGATGGAGGCAGATGAACTGGTGTGGGTAGTGCACCAAGATGGTGGGAAAACCTGCCATGGAGGGCACACATGACACACACTATGGGCAGACCCACTGGTAGAGGTGTTTACCTGCAGACAGCAGTAGGGTGGGTGAGCCAGTGATTATTCATCTGTTTGAGTTCAGTAGAGGGATGACAGCAGTGGAAGCAGCCAGAAACATTTGTGCCATGTATGGGGTTAATGCCATTGGACAGAGCAAGGCAAGAAAATGGTTTTCTCATTTTAAGGAAGAGCGTTTTGACATTAGTGACTCTCCATATTCAGGAAGACCTTCAGTGTTTGATGAGCATTGTTTAAACAGATTAATTCACAGTGATCCATATCAGTATACTCAAGAACTGGCAAATGTGATGAACTGTGATCATTTCACTATCATGTGACATTTGCATGCAAGGGAGAAGGTTCAAAAATTGGGTATATGGGTAAGCTAAAATCACAAAAATCAACATGTCGCCATATGTGCATCTCTGCTTGCTCATCATCAGTTGGCTCATGAACAACAACGACCATTCCTATCCTTTATACTGGTGATGAGAAATGGTGTCTTTATGCCATCATAAATAAAAGAAAGAAATGATTCAGTCCAAACAATGCAGCAACTCCCCATACCAAGACCTGCGTGTATCCCCAAAACATAGTGTCATGCATCTAGTGGAACAGGGATGGTATGGTGTAATACGAATTACTTCCTCGAGGTGTAACCATCACCGCTGACACGTATTGTTAACAAACCATCTGATTTCTACAGTTGCGAAGCTGAAAAGTTATCCCACTGTTGGAAAACTGTTGTAAGTAGTGAAGGAGAATGTACTATTGATGACTAAAGCCTCTGTTATATGTATTTGTTATATTTATTAAACAATTTGTTATGTTTATTAAACATAACAAGGAAGAATGCTAGAACTTGTGCATCAACCTAATAAATAAATCCTCATTACCAGATTTGTACATGCCATAGATAGTGGAGTATTTCCTCACAGTTAAAGTACACACACACACACACACACACACACACACACACACACGTAAATGACCAAGTGATGCCAGAGCTTTGTAATCGAGGAAGTAAGTAGTTTCATAATGTTGTCCCAATAGACCAGAAAGCAAGCACACATTAGTTGTAAACAACCATACGTTATCTCCAAAAACAGTTACCACCAATGCAGTTGTGTATTGTAATTGCCAGAGGGTAGCAGTGAGAGCCAGTATGGAGTGCAAAGTGAAGGCCATTTTGATGGGTGTGCACTTAGGTCCAGATTTCAGTCATGGAGTGTTCTGTGTAATGTCTTGTGACCATGTCAGGGTCTGTGGTACTGCTTGCAGAAAGTTTGTTCTGAAGCATACTAAATGACTATCTCAGTTGTTCCTAGGCTGGAACACGAGATTAATGTTCCAGTGAAGCATATTCATATGAAAATAATAAATTTATTATATTAAACAAATAGTAAACCAGTTATTATTTGTATATATTAAATTACAGTGGGGAGTTTTGCAACTCATTAATTTTAAACAAAAAGTGAAAACCGTGATTATTTATGTATATTAAAAATTTTCAGGGTGGAATTCCTGAGATACCTGGCCTACCTGATCCGACTTTCTCTCAGACAGTGGGTAGTGTCACAACCCACCCTCATGGTTGTCAGTGGTGTCATAAACAATACGCTTCGAAGGCAAAATTGCTACAGCATCAGCGGAAGAAGCATATCGAGCTGCTGCCACCAGGACAGCAGGTAGGTCTTCAGGAGCAACCTTGAGTGTGTGTGTGTGTGTGTGTGTGTGTGTGTGTGTGTGTTTTTCACAAAATCAGGTCAGTAATGTAACATAGACTCCGTGAAGTCCAACCTATTTATATGAGTGACAATTAACAGCACACTTTCTTCAGCCTCAGTGGTTGGTGGACACCCTGAGTATGAGAATTATCAAGACTACAGGACAATGACAGACAGGTAAATGCATGGTCTGGCTGTGTGGTTGGGAAAACCTGGGCATCTGGCCATTGCCGTCCAACATGAAGGGTTAACCGCCATGGCTGAATTGAGTGTCCAGAGTAAATATCAAATAAAATTAAATCGAACAAACACTGAACCCAGCTAGCTACAGAGAAGCCAATAACATGGTTACAAAGACAAAAATAAGAAGTTCATAGGTAAAAATGTGTCCTCAATCCTAAAAGCAGTTTTTAAGTTATTTAAAAAATTTGAAACTCCCTTCCCATCCCCCATGGGAGAGGGGTCAACCTTTTTATTTTCAAGTGGAAACCCTCTCCCCGATTTTTATTTCAGATCCAGATTCTTCACCAAAAAGCCTTGGGTCTACCCAAGACTTTTTTTCCATTCATTGTAGATGGCACTGTAATTGACAAAGTTCAATTTTTATGATTATTGCAGTTGACGAACTTCCCTGAGGTGGATAAATGGGAACCTTACAGGCATCACTATGCATTTTTTACACAGATCACAAACCTATCATTCCTACATGCCTGTGACATCCAAAGAGCACCCAAGACGTTGTCCCGGATGCATCAGTCAACCCTTATGCTTCAGTTTTCTTAATATATGTACGAGGTGATGTGTCTTTTGTTTCAAATCCACCTTTTTGTCTTTCTCCAAACTTACAAAAAATATTTAAAATTAATATTTGTCGGACCATGAAGTTGAAATATAGTACAGTTAAATCTGACTCGTCTTTTTTGTAACTAGCTACTTCACCGAATACTAATCCTGAGTTATTAATAAATAATCTTATTAAAACACCACATGTATCATGTAAATTAACATCAAAAGTTAATAGACAACTGAAATCTGGCAAAATTTTGTAACATGTGTGGACCACCAGTGTAATTATAAATGTGGATTAAGATCTGATAATCATTCCCAAAGAGTTATATTAACTAAAACTTCTGGTGAAAGAGATGTGTTAATAGATAACTCAACATCTTGTTTTATCTTTAGTTCGGATAAATCATTATTGCCCTCTACCAAAGTGTCAAAATGAATACCAAACTTCTAACTTACATAAATCTGTATCCTGTTTTGAAATATTTATTCTGAAAGGTTTGTTTTGATTCAATATCCAACCAAACGAAACCCTTAATTAATGGATTTACAGCAAAATCAGATTGTACAGTTATAAAAAACTGTAAGTCCTTTGATATTTGTAGAATAGTAGATTGTAATTCAAGTTTTCTTTATACGAATCCTTAATGAGTTCCTTAAGTTTTTGATGGTAGACTTGTAATTCCACTCTTAGTTCATCACCTTGGGTCCTTAATTGTTCCATTAATTCAGTTTTATTTGCATCTGGCTTAGTATCTAACATATTTAAAATGTATTTGTTTACTAAACTGCTCACTCTAACTTTTCAAAAATTCTTTTGATGATTGAAAGCACTTCTTAATGATTGCAACTATATTGATTTAATTTTTCAGTTTCAACAAGATATATAAGGCAACCCTTTGTATTCAATTTGTGAACATACTTTGATATGTCATTACATTAAATCTGTAAGATGTTCATGGGCTACAGCTCTGAAACTTTGACAGCTAAGCTTTGTCTCTCCTCTGTGACATCACAATCAATGTCGTGGTATGCCTTGCTTCTGTGAGCTGGAGTAACAGTCCAACCATCAGATACCACAAATAACAGTATTTTCAGCCATGGCAATCGTCACTCTTCGTTTAGATAAATTAACATAATATCATTATATTCGGAATGCTGTGCTGCACCACATTGTCACTTTATAATGTAGGACAGTGTGTTGCCTTCTGCAACCATAACATGTGGAGCCATCTGAAAAGGACTGTGGATGGAAATGCCATACTTCAATAATTGACTTAGTGAACTGTTACTCAGGCTGGAAAAAGCTCAAGGAACATCCTTTGCCTAGCATATGCCAACCATTGGCTTGGTTTTTTCACTTACTTACACAACTGATGTAACAAAACCAATTTTGAACTTCTTCAGCTGCCACGTGGTCAGCGAACCAGCTCATCATCATCTGGAAATCCTCCTAGTCCTGCTCAATCAGGATCAGGCAGTAGCCGCAGCCCACAACACTCCACAGCTGACAACTACTCACAGTTAGCATTGACCAAGAAAGACCATTCTGTCCAAGACCACGATGACACTGTTGATGCAGACAATGGACACACCAGTAATGATGATCTTTTGGTTGATAATGTCATCAATATAGTTCCTGGTAAGTAACTTAGAGTTAAAGCATCCTTATTGGTCATACAGTCTTAATTCAGTATATATCTTTAATTTTTCTAATTTTTGAATTGAAAAATTGTTTCATTGGTGCAGGCTAACAGAAGTATCTGGAGGAAATGTTTTACAAAACTGTAATATGTTCAACAAAACATAATATTTATCTCTGTATGAAAACTGTATCATCTATATGAGAGTTTGTTTGATTCTTTCTATGTATGCCACAACATGAATGACTTCATAATCTGGAAAGTGTGACTCGATGTTGGGATAAGCATTTTACATTATATGTGGTTTATTATTAATGGGAAATAATGATGATGATGATACAAAGAAAATTGTTTTGTATGTGGTGGCGGCTTTTGGAACTTAGATGATAGTCGAGTGCTACTCTAATTCTATTGCAACTGAAACACACACCCTTTCCATATGTGAACTATGAGTGCTGCAAGTTATTTCTTCAAAAGTTTGAGATATAATCATTCTCAGTATTTAACTCAATGAATCCTTTGAGGCAATAAATGGGTTGCAGTTCTCAGAATGAGATTTTCACTCTGCAGCGGAGTGTGCACTGATATGAAACTTCCTGGCAGATTAGAACTCAGGACCTTTGCCTTTTGTGGGCAAGTGCTCTACCATCTGAGCTACCCGAGGACGACTCACTATCCATCCTCACAGCTTCAGTTCTGCCAGTACCTCGTCTCCTACCTTCCAGACTTCACGGAAGCTCTTCTGTGAACCTTGCAGCACTTGCCCGCGAAAGGCAAAGGTCCCAAGTTCAAGTCTCGGTCTAGCACACAGTTTTAATCTGCTGGGTTACAGTTCTGTCCATAATTAAACTGTTTTTATTTATTTGTTGGTTGATCATTGTTAATGTTTCATATTGATGCATTTTATTGTCACACTGACCATAAAAATATCATCATGCTTTACAGGTGATTATGAGATAGCAGCTACTGCAGAAGATCTGCAGCAATTACAAGAGTCTGGAATTATAATTGATGCCTCAGCTCTCAGAGATAGGGCATTCAAGGTATGTAACATTTTCAGTTTCATACACAGTTGCTTGTTTATGGTGGATGGGGCCATGGGGAGTTGTAAAGAAACTGAGGCGAGGCAGTTATGAATATTATATTCCAATAAGAGTTAATTATATCTTGTGACAGCAATATTGAAATAAACTTGTGTGTATGGTCCATAAAGTTAGTGATGAAATGTGCAAATGGGGAATGAAGTGACTGTAGTAATTAGTTACCTCATGGTAGTAGCATGTAGTAGGCCAATTGTAACATCCAGGTTGACCAAATATTCTTTCATTATTTGATTTTATTTGCAACTGCGGTAAAACTCTTTTACTGACTGCCTAAATGTCACTTCTCATTGCCTGCTCACCAGTTCATCAACCAGGCTACTCGTACACAGTGTCCTATATGTTGAACTACTTTAGAAAGGCCTGCCAGCTTGTGATCTATTGTTGCTTTCACTGTAATACACTGCAATATTCTCTAAAAAAAGCAAACTTCTACTTATGTTTGGAGTAATACTTGGTGTTGTAAAAATATTTGCCTGTTTTTAATTAATGATGCATATTACACAACATTTCAACGTGTTTATTGAGACCTTATTTTTTGGAAATGTAACGTATTTGGATACCTCTGCCATTTAAGAACCATAAAATAAAAGTCTTTGGATTGACAAAGAGATTATGTAAGTGGTTATAATTTTTTCTTGTGAACTCTTGAAGTCTACCCACCAAAGCTGTCTAAAATATACCCAAATGTTTCATTTGATGTGGCAGAGATTTCTTGGTGAATGGTTCGTGTATAGCTTGTCCATTGCACTTAGTTTGTTGATGTACAATCTTGATATAAAAGAATGTGCCCAGAAAAAGAAAATCACTTGCGGTCAGATGGGGGAATCATGCAAGCCAAGCAAGGCTCTCTACTTTCCGTTCCATAGGTCCTTTAGTGAGGAGATCCTCAATGAGAGTATTCATAGGCTATTTTAGCCATGCATCATCAAACAGAAAGCCATTTGCATGCTTATTTACAGTCATTATTATAAAGAGCAGTCAAATGAAAGCAAGACAGATGGAAAAACATATAGGTAAACATATAGGTTGGCACTTACACAGAAGATTACAGCAACTAGCCATTTTTTACTAGCTATTTATTTATATAAACAGCGCCGTTACCAGTGTCGAACCGACAGGTTCATCTTCAGACAGCTAATTCACCTTTTACATTAGAGTTCACCTTTTACATTAGATTTCACCTTTTGTTTCCCCATCCGTCGAAATTTCCTTCGGGCGGTGGTGCCCTACAACCAAAACAAGATGCGAGACAATGTCTTTTTCACTGTAATTGTTCCTCACAACGATTTTAAGTGATGTAAACAAATTATTATTCATTAAAGGGAAGATGTTTCGATTACTTATGATGAAGAATCCACGCCATTATGTTCCAGTGGAGGTTGCTTACTTTTTTTGTATATATATATCTGCTTGTGTCTGTATGTGTGGATGGATATGTGTGTGTGTGTGCGAGTGTATACCTGTCCTTTTTTCCCCCTAAGGTAAGTCTTTCCGCTCCCGGGATTGGAATGACTCCTTACCCTCCCCCTTAAAACCCACATCCTTTCGTCTTTCCCTCTCCTTCCCTCTTTCCTGATGAGGCAACAGTTCGTTGCGAAAGCTTGAATTTTGTGTGTATATTTGTGTTTGTTTGTGTGTCTATCGACCTGCCAGCGCTTTTGTTTGGTAAGTCTCATCATCTTTCTTTTTATATATATATATATATATATATATATATATATATATATATATATATATATATATATATATATATATATATATATATGCATTATACAGTTTTCCTTCTCATCCCGTACGATAAGTCTCTCCTGACCCACAGTTCTGGTTAACTTTCCCAAAATCTACCCCTTTTCGTTAGACCTCTCCGCTCCTTTTCCTCATTCCTCTTCCTTCCCCTTTAACCCTTGTTCCTGAAGATGGAGCCACTGGCTCCAAAAGGTTGCCAATTACAACTGTCTTTTATGTGTGTGTTGTGCTGCTGCTTGGTGAGTAGATTTTTTTATACATCAAATAATGAGACTGAAGTTGAGACATAATTATTTTGCGCAATTACACAATTTTTTTTATTTTACTGAGAGTAATGATGGAGCTGGACTAATGATACAGATTTACAAATGAACTGTGTCACCACTTGTCTGCATACCAAGAACATTTTGAATGCTTTCTTAATAACCTAGGACTTTCATAGACCAAATTCATGATAAGATATAAAATACACATAAATTAAGTCACACAACCACTCACCTGCAGATTGGATTATGCATAGGCATACTTGAATATTGTAGTTCGTGCAGTCTTTTACATGTATAGATGCACCACTCCTATTGATCTGGAGGTGAGTAGTTGTCTATTGCTTTCTCTTTTACTCTTAAAATACATCAGTGTTAACTTGCTGGACACATTTGAGGAAGGACTCTTTCTCCTTCTGCTCCACCTGTCTTGAGGGTTTTTCAAAAGCATTGGAATTACATTCTGTATAATCATCCCAGAATTATTGCTAGAACTGTTATTGACTGCCGTAGTCTGCCCCCGGTAGCTGAGTGGTCAGCGTGACGGAATGTCAATCCTAATGGCCTGGGTTCGATTCCCAGCTGGGTCAGAGATTTTCTCCGCTCAGGGACTGGGTGTTGTGTTGTCCTAATCATCATCATTTCATCCCCATCGACGCGCAAGTCGCTGAAATGGCGTCAAATCGAAAGACTTGCACCAGGCGTACAGTCTACCCAACGGGAGGCCCTCGTCACACGACATTATTATTATATTGACTGCCATAGCACAAACTTTCAAATGATTCTCATAAAAAAAAAGTTTATAATATTCAGTTTATTGTTGGTCCTTCAGCTGTGAAAAAAGATAACAATTATATAATATTTTAAAACCTTTATAACACACACCACCTACGAGTAGTCCTCTGGACTCCACTCGTACTTGTTTGGAGCTGCGGACAGGTTCACATCACCTGAATACATGATTTGTGCAGGATTATTCATGGTGGGAAAACTAAATAGGAAGATCTGACTTTTTTTGGTAACATTGTTGGTAATTCATGAGGTTCCTAATTATTAAGTAGCTGATGTTTTCTTATGTAGTTATTACAGAATGATGTTATTGCTGTACTGATTTATGGCTTCAGCTCTACGTTTTAATCATGCCACTTGCTTGCACAAGCATATTTTTATCTAAATTTACATTTATACTGTATTTTGTGTCCAGGCGATGAAGTTATTTTTGCAGCTGTTGCTCTGAAAGTGGCTGTTACTGTCAGAAGATGGACAGAATGGCAACAAAAAGCCAGATGTAGTTAGTTTTGATAGTGGCTGGGAAGAAGGGATGAAGGCAGGGACATATACTCTCTATTAATGACAGGGGTGAGGCCGAAATATCTGGAGAAATTACAGAACTTTGTGAGAATGGGTGTGACAAGGTGCCTGTCACTGATATTGAAAGGAATTTGTTAGAGTGACATGGTGATGAGAGAAGCAATTTCATCTAGTTAGAAATAAGAATTAAGCCAATCATTTCTACATTTTGTGATTGGACTTACTCACTGACTTATTCCCAATTTCTCCTCCCTGGCATGCTTAAAAATAAAGCAAAAGGTGCTACCAAAATATACATAAACTTTCATCACTTAAAGTGCTAAATATACAAATAGAAAACAACATGTGTGAAGGTGTATGCATATTTACTCAGAAATAAATGATTACCAACGACAGTGGGTCATTAGGTTCCTATATACACCTCGTCTTACCATACCCCTGGATTTAGGATACTCAATCCGTGTTTGTTTCATTCCATTTGTAGCATGTAAAGCAATCATGGCAAAGAACTCCTTTCTCGACAGTAATACATAAAAAAGAAATTCTGATGGCAAAAGTATTGCATTTGTGGAAGTTTACTCACCAAAAACTGCGCAAAAACTGTGTACAAAAGCCTGAAGCCAGCAGCTGGCCACAGAGTTCATTATGTGGATTCATGACAGTTAAAACTGTCATTTATTTCCCTGCACCAACGTATTTGCTAACTCTTGTAGTTCCACTCATTCTACTGCCAGATGGTGACTTAGACCTTTTTTGTTCATTGCTGATCATTGTGTAACATCCGCTTTCACTAGAGATGGTACTCAGAGAGAGAGAGAGAGAGAGAGAGAGAGAATGTTAGCTGTAGCTTGTTAAAGGACTCATCTGAAAGCGAGCAAAGTTTTCATTCTTTTTGTGTGCCTGTGGAAGATTTATGATGCTGCTACTATTCAGTGTGTTGTCTCCTTTACTCTTAGATTATTTAGAGTCTGTCAAAACTTCCCAGACTAACTTTACATAAATAACATAAGTTCTGTTTCAATAGTATACATATACAGGGCTATTACAAATGATTGAAGCGATTTCATAAATTCACTGTAGCTCCATTCATTGACATATGGTCACGACACACTACAGATACATAGAAAAACTCATAAAGTTTTGTTCGGCTGAAGCCGCACTTCAGGTTTCTGCTGCCAGAGCGCTCGAGAGCACAGTGAGACAAAATGGCGACAGGAGCCGAGAAAGCGTATGTCGTGCTTGAAATGCATCACATCAGTCAGTCATAACAGTGAAAAGACACTTCAGGACGAAGTTCAACAAAGATCCACCAACTGCTAACTCCATTCGGCGATGGTATGTGCAGTTTAAAGATTCTGGATGCCTCTGTAAGGGGAAATCAACGGGTCGGCCTGCAGTGAGCGAAGAAATGGTTGAACGCGTGTGGGCAAGTTTCATGCATAGCCCGTTACAGGACACGTGTATCTGGACATGCTGGAAAATTGGCTCATGCCACAACTGGAGACCGACAGCGCCGACTTCATCTTTCAACAGGATGGTGCTCCACCGCACTTCCATCATGATGTTCGGCATTTCTTAAACAGGAGATTGGAAAACCGACGGATTGGTCGTGGTGGAGATCATGATCAGCAATTCATGTCATGGCCTCCACGCTCTCCCGACTTAACCCCATGCGATTTCTTTCTGTGGGGTTATGTGAAAGATTCAGTGTTTAAACCTCCTCTACCAAGAAACGTGCCAGAACTGCGAGCTCGCATCAACGATGCTTTCGAACTCATTGATGGGGACATGCTGCGCCGAGTGTGGGAGGAACTTGATTATCGGCTTGATGTCAGCCAAATCACTAAAGGGGCACATATTGAACATTTGTGAAGGCCTAAAAAAAAACTTTTTGAGTTTTTGTATGTGTGTGCAAAGCATTGTGAAAATATCTCAAATAATAAAGTTATTGTAGAGCTGTGAAATCGCTTCAATCATTTGTAATAACCCTGTATAATGAGGGCAGGCAACCTCACAAATAGAGAATTAAGTGGTGAGTGGAAGGATGTACCATAGAAGTAATAGAGATTTGTACTTATCTCGCTACCATTCTTCAGAGCTGATTTGTGGAAAAAACACACACTACTAGCTGCAGTTTGAGTTACGGTACTAACTGTGGCTAAAGAAGGTGTGTGTATATACTTTTGATAAAACTTGTCAGCTGTCAAGAAGAAAGAAAGATTGCTAACTCAAGCGCTATCTGCTTTATTTTTGTTGACTTGTGTGTTTAGTGAAATTTTTTCACCTTAAACTAATAGTAAATCAAAATTTGTTTGCACTTCTGATTCAGACCAGTTGCATCTCTTTTCTTTACTGATACGGAAAATTTCCTTGTCTCTAACCCAGTTTCTTTCATGAACTTGATAACCATTGAAAGACCATTACATTTTACCCTTATTGTCTCTCCTAAGTCTGTGGAAACTTTCAGAAAGATTATATAACATCTCAGATAGTGAAGGGAGACGAAAATTTAATAGTCATGGGTGACTGGAACTCGATATTAGGAAAAGGAAGAGAAGGAAACGTAGTAGGTGAATGTGGAATGGGGCTAAGGAATGAAAGAGGAAGCCGCCTTGTAGAATTTTGCACAGGGCATAACTTAATAGTAGCTAACACTTGGTTCAGGAATCATAAAAGAAGGTTGTATACATGGAAGAAGCCTGGAGATACGGGAAGGTCTCAGATAGATTATATAATGGTAAGACAGAGATTCAGGAACCATGTTTTAAATTGTAAGATGTTTCTAGGGGCAGATGTGGACTCTGACCACAATCTATTGGTTATGAACTGTAGATTAAAACTGAAGAAACTGCAAAAAGGTGGGAATTTGAGGAGACGGGACCTGGATAAACTGAAAGAACCAGAGGTTGTAGAGAGCTTCAGGGAGAGCATTAGGGAACGATTGACAAGAATGGGGGAAAGAAATACAGTAGAAGAAGAATGGGTAGCTTTGAGAGATGAAACAGTGAAGGTAGCAGAGGATCAAGTAGGTATAAAGACGAGGGCTAGTAGAAATCCTTGGGTAACAAAAGAGATATTGAATTTAATTGATGAAAGGAGAAAATATAAAAATGCAGTAAATGAAGCAGGCAAAAAGGAATACAAACATCTCAAAAATGAGATGATAGGAAGTGCAAAATGGCTAAGCAGGGATGGCTACAGGGCAAATGTAAGGATGTAGAGGCTTATCTCACTAGGGGTAAGATTGATACTGCCTACAGGAGAATTAAAGAGACATTTGAAGAAAAGAGAACCACTTGCATGAATATCAAGACCTTAGATGGAAGCCCAGTTCTAAGCAAAGAAGGGAAAGCAGAAAGGTGGAAGGAGTATATAGAGGGGTGGTGTACTTGAATGTAGACGAACATGAAATAGGAGATATGATACTGCGTGAAGAGTTTGACAGAGCACTGAAAGACCTAAGTCGAAACAAAGGCCTGGGAGTAGACAACATTCCATTAGAACTACTGACAGCCTTGGGAGAGTCAGGCCTAACAAAACTCTACCATCTAGTGAGCAAGATGTATGAGCCAGGCGAAATACCCTCAGACTTCAAGAAGAATATAATAATTCCAATACCAAAGAAAGCAGGTGTTGACAGATGTGAAAATAACCGAACTATCAGTTTAATAAGCCACAGCTGCAAAATACAAACACGAATTCTTTACAGGCAAATGGAAAAACTGGTAGAAGCCGACCTGAGGGAAGATCAGTTTGGATACCGTAGAAATGTTGGAACACGTGAGGCAGTACTGACCCTACAACTTATCTTAGAAAATAAATTAAGGAAAGGCAAACCTCTAGCATCTGTAGACTTAGAAAAAGCTTTTGACACTGTTGACTGGAATACTCTCTTTCAAATTCTAAAGGTGGCAGGGGTAAAATACCAGGAGCAAAAGGCTATTTACAATTTTTACAGAAAGGAGATAGCAGTTATAAAAGTAGAGGGGCATGAAAGGGAAGCAGTGATTGGGAAGGGAGTGAGACAGGGTTGTAGCCTATCCCTGACGTTATTCAATCTGTATATTGAGCAAGCAGTAAAGTAAACAAAAAAATTCGGAGTAGGAATTAAAATCCATGGAGAAGAAATAAAACTTTGAGGTTCGCTGATGACATTGTAATTCTGTCAGAGACAGCAAAGGACCTGGAAGAGCAGCTGAACGGTATGAACAGTGTCTTAAAAGGAGGATATGAGATGAACATCAACAAAAGCAAAATGTGGATAATGGAACGTAGTCGAATTAAATCGGGTGATGCTGTGGGAATTAGATTAGGAAATTAGACGCTTAAAGAAGTAAATGAGTTTCGCTATTTGGGGAGCAAAATAACTAATGATGGTTGAAGTAGAGAGTATATAAAATGTAGACTGGCAATGGCAAGGAAAGCGTTTCCGAAGAAGAGAAATTTGTTAACATCAAGTATATATTTAAGTGTCAGGATGTCGTTTGTGAAAGTATTTGTATGGAGTGTAGCCATGTATGGAAGTGAAACGTGGACGATAAATAGTTTAGACAAGAAAAGAATAGAAGCTTTCGAAATGTGGTGCTACAGAAGAATGCTGAATATTAGATGGGTAGATCACATAATTAACGAGGAGGTATTGAATAGAATTGGAGAGAAGAGAAATTTGTGGCACAACTTGACTAGGAGAAGGGATAGGTTGGTAGGGCATATTCTAGTATTGGAGGGCAACGTGGAGGGTAAAAATAGTAGAGGGAGACCAAGAGATGAATACACTAAACAGATTCAGGAGGATGTAGGTTGCAGTAGGTACTGGCAGATGAAGCTTGCACAAGATAGAGAAGCATGGAGAGCTGCATCAAACCAGTCTCTGGACTGAAGACCACAACAACAACAACAATAACAATGCATGTGAATGACACTGTGCAAAAACATGGATTCTGTAGTTTACCATCTCTGTTGCTGTTATCCTTATTCATTCTGATTACAATGAATATCAGTGGAGTATTGCAGTAGTAGAACCCACTGAAAATCAGATAAAATTCTCTGTAGCTACAAATGTTGTTTTATTGGTGTACATTATATTTTCTATGATTTAAGTCCATCAAAAGTTGTTCCTGTTACAGTGTGTTTAAAACTCGATTAATATTGTTCCAATGTTGGAACTATTTTTGCTTGTGTTGTTATATGAAAAAGTGCAAGGAACAAACTCATACAAAAAAAGCAGATATGAATAGATTTGTATTTTAATTGCAGCCTGCAGTTATTGTTAAATTGGGGTGCACAAGTGGCCGAGGGAGGGGGGCTGAAATGCTGTGTGCTTCAATAAATGAACAAGCATTTTTTACTAAAGGCAATGTATATATTAAGTAATTTCTTCTGCTTCAGTTACTTTTTACTAATATTTAACTAGCATGATGCATTGTGGCAGCATGCTGCCATCATCAGGTGCATTCGACTTACATGTACATTATGTTGATCTGAAGTGTGATTAGTTTTGTTTGCTGTGGGTTCCACTGAGATGATGTGTTGAAATACAATCATTTTTGTTGGTAATTTAGCTGTCTGGAACACAGATTATGGTGAAGAACACATCACAGCTTAATATTTTCACACAAAGATAGTTAGTATGATGTAAAGAACTGTATGTGAAAGAGTTAAGCTTTGATGTGTTCTCAATGTGCACTATACACACTTCACAAGCTACCGTATGGTGTACGGCAAGAGGATATCATGTACCACTACTAGCCATTTCCTTTCCTGTTTCCCTCATAAATGAAGTAAGGGGAAAATGACTGCCTAGATGCTTCCATACTAGCCTGAACTCATCTTTTATTTGTTGTTCTTATGCAAATTGTACATTGGTGGCATAGAATTGTTCTGCAGTTGGCCTGAAATACCGATTCTCTAAAGTTTCTCAATAGTCATCTTCCCTCCGGAGATTCCCATTTGAGCACACAAAGCCTCTCCGCAATACTTGTGTGGTGATCAAACCTACTGGTATCAAAACTAGGAACATACCTTTGAATTGCTTCAGTGTCTTCCTTTAATCTGATCTGGTGAGCATCCCACACACTAGAGCAGTACTCAAGAATGGGTTGCAGTAATGTGCTGTATGCTGTTCCTTTATAGATGAGCTACACTTTCCTGAAATTCTCCCAATTAACTAAAGTCAATCATTTGCCTTCCCTGCTGCCATTCTTACATGCTCAGTCCATTTCATACTGCTATACAGTCTTGTGCCTAGATATTTAATCAACACGACTTTTTCAAGCAGTTCACTACTAAATGCTGTATTCTGACACCACAGGATTACATTTTTGTACATTTATAGCAAGCTGTCATGTGTCACACAAAGTTCCTTTCTGTCCAAGTTCTTCATCAGCAAAAAATCACGATTTCCTCCTAACCCTGTCTTGTCAGATCATTTATGTATATAGAGAGTAATAGAGGTCCTGCCACACTGCTCTGAGTTACTTCTGATGATACCCTTGTCTCTTGTGAACACTTGCCATCATGGACAGTGTAGTGGGCTCTATTGCTTAAGAATTCTTTGAGCCACTCGTATGTCTGGGAATCCATTCTTATGCTTGTACCTTCATTAACAGTCTGCAGTAGGGCACCTTGTAGAACATTTTCTGCAAATGTAGGAATATGGAATCTTCCTGTTGCCCTTCATCCATGGTTTGCAGTACGCCATGCAAGAAAAGAGCAAGCTGAGTTTTGCATGAGTGATGATTTCTAAATCCATGCTGATTTGTAGAAAGCTTTTCTGTCTCAAGGAAATTAATTTTTTTAACTCAGAATGCGTTCAAGAATTCTGCAGCAAACCGATGTTAAGGATATTGGTCTGTAATTATGCGGCTCCATTCTTTTTATATAGGGTGAAGTGTAACCATGGGGTTAGTGTAACCACGGCTTATGGTGCCTTAAAGAAGCTGTATTTTTACCTCTGACCTATCACACATATTAATTTACTCCTTTCTTTGTTACATTTCACCATAAGTTGTCAAATCTGACATAAATTGGTAATTAATTTTTGGACTTGAATTGACGTCTACATTTTCACTCTGCGAGTGAGTGACATGCTCAGAATTTGGTGGTCTGTCATTTTTGCAGTTTTAAAGATAACTGCACAATTTTTTGGTTACAAACTAACTTTTGCATGAAAATTTCAAATATGAGATTCATTTTACTCTGCTGCTAAAGCTCTTGATATGCCAGGCATGGTTACACTGACCCCAACTTTTTCCCATGTGGGGCAAGTGTAACCAACAGGCTGGGGCAAGTGTAACCGGGGTGGGGGTGGGGTGGGGGGGGGCTACACTTGCCCCAAACAAACTTACCGGAACAGATTTACTTATTTAAGCCGTAACCTTGTTTTTGCTATCACACTAGATCAACTAAACTGGTCTTCCTGTACATATGGATACCAGAATACCTGATGTGCTGGATTTGTAGGCCTACTGAGTTTGTGTGAGACATATTTTATTTTTTATTTAAGTCTACTATATTTTTAAACCACATTTCCTTTTATAAAATATGACACAATCCGACAGTGTAGTCGCACTGGTAAAACAAAGAAGAAAAGGATTGCATCAGGAGCCGAAGTTATCACTTTTCAAGATGCCATCTATGAAGAAAAAGATTTTAAAGGAAACAAGAATAATAAGGAAAAAGCAAAACGAAAAAGCATTATAGACATAAAAAAGGGCTTGGTAATGAAAAGTAAATCTTCCAAACAAAGTGCTGTTACTTTATTCGAAATGGCATCTCCGATTGTTGTGGGAAAAAATCCCCGATTGCTCATGTGGGTAACAAGAAAAAAAGACTGGAAGTTGAATCGACAAGTGAAGAAAGTGAAACTGAAGGAGGCCTATCTTTAATAAGAAAATGGGACCATAACAATACTGGACAATCTCAGGAAAGAAATGATAAACTGTGAAGAAGAAAACGAGGCAAACTTTTTTGAAGCCAAAGATAAAATTACAGTTAGAAACTATGTTCTGGTAGCTTTGTAACAAAATGTAAGAAAGTTCATTTTATTGGCCAAGTTACCAAAATTAGTGATTTAGGAGATCCAGAAGTGATTTTCCTCAGATGCAAAAATAAGACAAAGCATGGCACGACATTCTACTGGCCTGATAGAAGAGATGAGATGGAAGTTCCAACCTCTGATGTCATTTCAGTGCTGCCTGAGCCTACTTTGAGTCGCAGGGGAGACCTGACATTTGGTGTTACATTTGATTCATACAACATTCAGTGACTAAGTAATAGTTAGGGCCTAAGAGTGAATATAATAAGTTGAATTAGGGCAGTTTAGCGTTAAACACAAATTGCCAACAACTTTAGTTCAATTACCATGAAAAATAATAGAAAGTGAACTTATAAAGTGAATTTTTCTTTTCTCTTGATACTAGATACTTTATTATTTTTGTTAAATTGCCTACTAAAGAAAAAATATTACTTTTGTAGAATTTAAACTAATCAATTACTGGCCTAAAACAAAAATAAATCATCTATGAAGCATTCTGTTTCAGTGTTTTATGGTTTAGGCTAACACTTATTTTTTTGGTTTATCTGTGTATTTCATAATATACAAAGAGGCGTGTGCAAAAAAGTTCATATCTTGAGTAAAATTTAAGATATTTTAATAATTTAAAAATCCTCAAATTCAGTAAAAATTGGGTAATCAGGTCACTTACCCCAAGTTTCTTTTACAATGCTCTGTATGGGTACAACAATGCGGGGTTACACTTGCCCCAAACCATGGGGCAAGTGTAACCTCACAACACAAAATTTTGAAAACAATTAATTGATCATATAATTTCTTTTTTCAAAAACAAAATGTAGATTGTTTAAAAGCCAATAAGTCAAACTTTAAGCATGAGAAATTTCAAAATCATATCTTCAATAACAAGTTGGCAATTTGGTGTCAAAGTTGAACTATGCCAAAACGTGGTTACACTTACCCCACTTCACCCTACAGCAGTCCCCTGTGCTTTCCTCCATTAGCTTGGGGCTCTGCACTGGACAAGAGGTTCATGATAAATGCCAACTGAGTAAGGAGCCATTGCCGCAGCATAGTCACTGTAAGACTGAACAGTTATTCCATTTGGACCTGGTGACTTCTTAGTTTTCAACTCTTTCAGTTGCTTCTCTATACCAGTATTCTCCATACAGAAGTCTGTGCTATGTCAAACCATGGTATATTTGCACAATCCTCTTGTGTGAGTAATTTCTTAAATGCAAAATTTAAAACTTCACTTTTCCTTTTGATGCCTTCTATTGCCATACCAGATTGGTCAGTGAGTGACTGTATAAAAGCCTTTAACCCTCTTAGCGAGTTTATGCAGCACCCGAATTTTTTCGGATTCTTGGCAGTATCTTTTGCTAATGTATGATGGTGGAAGCTGTTGTATGCTTTTCATATCAGTCTTTTTACATACACAAGAATTGTTACAAACGTTTGCCTGTTGACATTTGTGCATTCTTTTTTTGAACCAAAAGTTCAACACTGTTAGCTTACTTGATCTGTAGAAAGCTGAGAAGGTTGTAAGGTGATACAGCATAAACTGAATACAAAATGACTTTATTGATCCAGACTGGTGCATTTTGGCACACGTCATCATCAGATAATCTGTCAAAAATAGAGGGTTACATGTAACTATACAAGAAATAAAAAGCAGTTACAAAACCAATATGCATGGTTCTTCTAATTGTGAGATAGTTAGGCGATAGTAACATAACCAACATGAACAGACTGAACAAGAATCCTGAATTGTGTACAAAGCAAATAAATTCTAACACCAGATGGCATTACATGAATGGCTATGGGGTGCTACAGTACTAACAAGCTTGGCAAAGACTTTATTGTGAATAACAATAATTCAGTACAATCTTTCAAATTTATAATTGAAAGAGATGACAATATTCAGAGCAAAATATTTTTTTTTTGAAAAAGTACAGGCTGCTTACAAGATACCATATTATTTCTGGTAATACAGAAGTGGAATATGTTGGTAATACAGAAGTGGAATATGTTTTGTACTTGCAGTCACATTGCTTTATGATGATACAGTATTTATATGTAGTGCATACAAAAATAACCAATAAAGTCATTTTGTATTCAGTTAATGAATTATTACCTTGGGACCTACTCAGCTTTCTACAGACCACATTTATGGGTTACCATGGTCACTTTCCTTCTGTGTGACTTTGCCATAACTTTGTAAAATTTGCTTTCTCAGCATTTTCTGACTTTTATTATTAAACCATGGTGGGTCTTTTCGCTTTTAATCCCTTTACTCAACATATATTTACCCATGAGGTGAATTGCAATCAGTTTATACTTTGGCCATAATTCCTGTACATGCATTGTATTATAACTAAATGATGTCTACTCATTGTCTAAGTGGAGTGCTGCCAACTGCTTGTTTGCTCTTTCTATGGTAAATACTGTTCTAGCCTTCTTGATGGATTTATTAACTTTAGTAATCATCATCTATATGATGAGATCACAATCACTAATCCTTGGCTTTATAATGACACTATTCATAAGGTGTAAAATACTTCCATTACATGTGGGTTGTCTAACTAGCTGTTCAAGGCAGTTTTTGGAAAATGTGTAAAAAGTATGTATGTATGTACCACCTGCAGTGAATCCATAGATTTGGAGTCCATACTCCACAGATTAAACTCGCCTGCAACTAATATTGCACAACATGGGTACTTCTGCACTACTGAGTGTGGTCTTTCTTTGAATGATTCTGCAAATGGTATGGCAGTAAAAACATCCAATAAGTAACTTTAGTTCACCCAGGCCTGCTACTTGCATCCAGATAACTACACAATCCAATGGAATTTCAAGCTTGATAGGCACAGTATATATGTTGACAGCAACTCCTATGGTGTCCAATCTGTCCTTTTGGTGAACGTTCATGCCTTGCTAAATATTTCGGAGCTTTCTGCTTCAGGTTTCATCTAGCGCTTGGTTCCAAGAATAATTTGAGTTGACAATTTTCCTTGGGGGGGGGGGGGGGGCAAAAAGTTCAGGATCTTTGTTATGAATACTTCAATAGTTTACTGTTAAAGTTCTGACAGCCAAAGTGTCTTTACCTTGCTGGCAGTCCGATTTCATGATTTCATTTTATACGTATCAACCGGTGAGCGTTCATCAGAGGACCTCAGACTATGGCCTAGCCTAAACAAAGTGCTGTATACACTACACAAGCACTCTGGTCAGTCAAGTAGTTCGAGTAGTTGCTTCCTGTATGTAGTGCACCCCTGATCTATCAAGGGGAGTCCTACAATTCTCCACCCTATGGCCCACGTCCAGAAATCTGCAACAAGACCGTTACAGAATTGACGGAAACTTTGGTTGAGAACGTGCTTGATGGTGGCATTATGCTACTAAAATGCATCATGCTAGTTAAAAATTAATTTCTACTGCTTGAGTCACTTTTTATTAATTCATAAATTTACTATACAGTCACAGTCATCAAAACGGTCTATGTTACATGTAAAAATATAAGTTAATATGGCTATAAATTTATTTTACTATAAATAAGTTGTTGTTTTATTTTTACCCAACACAAATTTAATTTTGTCGGCACAGGAACTGCGACTAACAGTTCCAGGAGGACATTTCTTGCGTGTTGCTGCTTCACCGTGGCAGCAACAGGCAATTGACTCGGAACTGGTTCCGTTTGCAGCAGCGGAGCCTCCACGTTGAGCAATGCAAGATCACCTGCTGTGGATTTTTTTGGATGCCAGGATGAACCCTGGTTTGGAGTTGCTGCCAGCTGTGGTTGGTGGCATCTATTTTTGGTTTGTGCTGGCACTGCCCCGGCCTTTGTGCCTGGGTTTTTGTCTGGGGGCCTGGGGGTACGGCCGGGAGGCGCCCCCTCCTCACCCACTCTGCATGTGTAGAGATTGGGTGGGCTGTTCTCCTTTGGCAGATGAATCTGTCAGTTGGAGGCAGCTCTTGTTGTCTTCACCGACACTTTAGCTTTATTGTTCACCTTCTGTTTTGGATGCAATTGGTATTGCTGTTTAGAGGAGTGCAAGTCCACTAATATTTTAATACTAGTCTCTAGAAAAGGTATTTGCAGGAATCAGGGCTGTAATTGTCATGCTACAGGGAGCACTACAAGTGCAATGTGAATTTTTTTTACATGTGTAGGTTGAAGCATTGCTTCCACTAGTGGTGATTGTTGTAGCCATTGTTACAGTTGGTAATTGCTTGTGGAGGTTTCAGGCACTCCTGTTGGAATTTTATTAATCTTGTGTGGTCTTTATTTATTTGCTTTGTGAGGGAAAAAAGGATTTGCTCTTCTTACATGCATTTGATTCCTAAAGTTAGTAGCTTTTCCCTTCTAGTTGTAACTGGATAAATGTTACGTGTGAACTGATACATTCATTTTAGGTACCACATTGTTTACAATATCTGTTAAAACTGGTGCTTTTAAAAGATACTCTCATTAATTACTTTGCCATGATAGATGGTGTAGTAAACATCATAAAAAATTGTTAAGTTTTGTCTTGTACTATTTATCCATCTAATTTTGTGTTAAATCGAGATCCTTGCTGTCTCTAGCTTGTAGCAACATTTGTACTAACTTGTATTTGCATCTTACAATTGGTGCACATGAGAAAGCTGTAATTTTTTCAAATATTTTCACCTTCTGTGGATGTTGTTATACTGTTGTTTAAATAGTTTTGCAGTTCAAATTTTGTGTAGTGCTCATTGTTGTTTCGATAGAATCATTTGTAAATAGGCAATCAAATGATGACAGTGTGTCAACAAAAATAACAAACCTGAAAAGATAGTTGTTAAATATGAGGTGTTGTTTAATTACAATATATATATATATATATGTCTATATATGAATGTTTAAAATATTCTGTTGCATTATTTTCATTGTTGAATGTAATAAAGTTATAAAGTTGATGTCATAGAAGTGTTTACTAATTTTCATTCTGCCAACATGAAATAAGATGCTTCTGTTTGAAATTGGATGAGGTATCAGAGAAGTGTTTTATATAGCTGTTACGACTAATGTGCTTCTGACCATTGTAAATTGAGATATTTGTGTTTGAATTTTGATGATATGTCAAAACAGTGTCTGATGAGTGTCATTAGTATCTCGTTTTAGGATTAGATTTTTAAAAAATTGAGATAGAAGACTCTAGCAGTTTTATTATTATTGTTGTTGTTGTTATTATTTCACAATTAAATAACTCTTATATTTGATCATACATATGTTTTGAATACAATTCATACACTTTGTTTATACTTGACTAATTAGTAGTACATGTGTATAAGATCATACTTTTGGAAACTATAGATGAAGATTACTACAAAGAAGGATTGTATCATTTAATAAGTGAGAAATTCGACAATAACATGTCAGAGCATAAATGTTATACATTTATTGCACAGATAATTTACTGTGATTGTGTAAAATAAAACTATTTTGATGGATGTACATCTGTTAGGGTTTAAAGAGAAATATATGTGGTTAATTAGCAGTGGATTGTTTTCATATAAAATTGTGTAGTCTATTCTGGTGACCATTTATAGAACTTCATTTTTCGCCTATCAGGCTGCAGTTTAATCCAAAACTATTTAAAAATCAAATATGCTTCTTTTCTTAGCAGCCCTAGTAATTGCAAAAAATTTTTCATCCATATACTTGTTGTACTTCAGTGTGAAGTTTGTATGAGTGTGTGATTGTGAATACAAAATTTTATGTACTCCATCAGCACTTTTTTCTTGGAGAGCTTTTCCTGACTTTGTTGTTTAATTATTGATCAATAAACAGCATTTGGTTACTAAGACCTTGTTCCTACTTCTCTTAATCCAGTAACAGCATTCCTCTTGCCTCTTTGCTTTGGTACACACGCAGGTGGCACAGTAATTAATGCACTGGACTCTTATTGAGCAGTGGGTTAAATTGTGCAGTTTTCCTGATTGGCAGTCATGATAAGAAATTGTAACATTGTATTCTCTCCTGAAGCAATTGATTATTTAAATTTTACTATGAAAACCGCCTTTTGAGACTGAATATTCAGTAGATGATGCGCAGGTGACTTGGGTGAAAAGTGCACCGAGTGTCACATGGTGAAGGCCTTTTTGCATTGCCAGTGTTGTGCCTCGAGAATTTCAGGGTAAATTCTAGAGACCCTCGTATTTCCACCGTCTCAAACACGCGTTATTTTAGAGATGAGTGTGGTAAAGTAGAACTGTGTCTACTGCACCACAATTATGTGTGTGCAGGACGCCGGCCGAAGTGGCCGTGCGGTTAAAGGCGCTGCAGTCTGGAACCGCGAGGCCGCTACGGTCGCAGGTTCGAATCCTGCCTCGGCCATGGATGTTTGTGATGTCCTTAGGTTAGTTAGGTTTAACTAGTTCTAAGTTCTAGGGGACTAATGACCTCAGCAGTTGAGTCCCATAGTGCTCAGAGCCATTTTTGTGTGCAGGACAGACGTGTATCGGATGGATGATAGTCACGGGCAGGTAGTCACTGAGCCCGCCTAAGAAGTTACACATCCAGGTCAAGGAATAAATGTGTCATGTGACGTCAAACATTATTGTGTGAGCATTTGTATGTTGTTGAAAGAAGAGAAGACAGAATTACTTATTCATTCATTCTCGTACTTTTGTAAGGTCTGGACAGTTGTCTTGTTAAACTTGGAGAGATTTATAGACTGTATTTATGGAAAAATGAATGAGAGAGTTTCTGACGGACTGGAAGGTGTTGAACTTACTAAAAATGTTTTAGTTGTATGAAAATTGTTGTGTAATGAAAATACAGTGAGATTGAGTTCAAAGTATTCTCGAGTGTACGGAGTTATTTTCAAGGTGTAAAAATTCCTCCAAAGTAGCATCTTATCTTCGGAGAAGAAGTTGTGCAGGACATTGCAGCCGGCTATCATGAAAAGAAGATCGGCGAAGCAACTCCAAGGAAATTCGATAGCCAAGGGGGAGTGCGAGTCTTGCACACCAGTACCACACTGCCAGCCTTGATCACTGGAAACCACCAGATTGTGTTCTGTGAGTCACACACTATGTGCTCCAGCTATCATTTGCTGACGATAACACTGTGATATCCACCACATAGGTAACCAATTTCTGTTGGTGATACTCATTTGTGAAGTTAATACACAAGGTAAGCTGTTAATCATGTTTTTTCATCTAATATTTGTTGTTTTCTTTATGCTGCCCACAGTGAAACTCAAGTGGCAAAATATTCATCACCATACATGCACTTACACAAAAATCAGTGCTAAATGTTCATCTTGTTTCAGATCATCACATGATGGCCAGAACTAGCCCTTGCACCAATGTAAGAAAGTAGATCTTTTAATTCCCATATGTTTTTGTTTACAGAAATAGTACTGTAAATGTTGGGGTAATTTATTTTGAATAAAACCCTCTGTTTTGTAGCAGCCTCAATTGCAGTTCTCAAGATGTACACAGCTTTAACTGCATTTGTCTTCAGGTCGTAAAACTACTGACTGCCAAAACAGTGAGGTTTATATAAAACTGTAGTGTCCAAACTGGACTGTGCTGGCTCAACTCGTGGATGTCAGGGCAGGAGTGGAGGCAGGTATGGGGCAGGGGCTAGTAGTGTTAAGAAATTGAAGGATGCATTACAAGGATAGTAATCCATTGGAGTTGAGCATTTGTTCAGCAGTGTGACCAACTATGCTTTTTCTTAAAGTGGCCATTCATGTGTGGGGTAGTCATTCCCACATCAATGCCGAGCAAAAGTTACAGCAGAGCTCTTCCAACATCATTTCATGCCTCCAGTCAGCCACTGTCCAGTTTATATGTTGTTTGGCCAATAGATGATGTGCATCTTTGTGTGCTGCTGTGAGCAATGGCCTTTTGCAAAGTAACTGATTTCAAAGGTCCACTGCATGCAGTTCCCTTCGCAATGTTCATTCGGAATGTGGTTGAGATTTATTCATTGACAGCAGCAGTGCAAGTTGGATTTGAAACTGATTGTCATTGACAAGCATGATACTTGTCTCCAGCCAGTGAGATCTTTTTATAGCCACTACTCGTACGCCATGTTACATGACTGCGAATGGTACACCATTCCTAATGGATTTGTTGGACAATACTTGATGATATACCAACAAATTGGGCAACTTCATTCACAGAGTGATCATGGGCATGTCCAAACAAAATAGCTCCTTTCAGCCATTCTATCACCATCCCCAGGTGAATCTGCTGTGCCGGATTGATTTCATACAACTGATTGGCTTTGTCAACAGTGGACGGTCATATGGCCATCTGGTAACAGTTCTACACCATTGCAGCATTCACAAAGTGACAAGTTGTAACATATCTGACTTAAAGTGTGAATTTGAATCTGGGGTATTTCGGTTTATTCCCCCAAACCATCTTCGACTTCTTTACGAGGTGACTTACTTGGAATTTTCAGCCACTCTTCTTTACTGGGTAGCCGGCTGCTGGAAACCCTTTCGGCTTCTTCTCCGTCGAATATGGTACAGGAATTTTTAGACTCGCCTACTTATGAAATAAGTAGACAGACAAACTTTGCTTTTTGTCAGTTAATGATGTATTTGACTTTCATACACAATAAAACTCTCACTTTAAACATAAATATATAACTCCTGGTAAGTCCCTCGTATAGCTGAACGTCAGAAACAAATAAAATTACAGTTAAAAGAAAGTTGGCTTTGATACCATAACTTTTCTTAACGTAAATCAGAAAATAAGTCTTGCCTATAGCAAGGTTACGTCAAGAGTTTTCAAGAGTTGTTTTTCAGCTTTGTTTTAATAACAATAGTCAATGACCCAATAAGCACAGAGCTTCATATAAACTCCATGGTTCTTCCTTACACACACACACTAAAACATCTATGGATCGCCCAACAGGTACGTGTCAGTGCCGTTCATCTGCTGCGTCTACTTTCTTCCCGCGACTGATTTTAAACCTGCACACACAAACATGTTACACACAGTAGGTAGGATTCTACCATCCCATACTCATATGCAGAATATAGATTGTTCGAGATGGTAGAAGGCTGAGTGGTTCTAGAATTTACACAGAAATTGTTGAATCACTACAAAGTGTGCTCTGTCAAGAGGGTGACTTACATTTTATCCTCTGAGCTTGCTTCTGTCATGAGCAAGCATTACGGTTTTTGAAGAGTCCTCAGTGTATTGGTAAATTATTTTATATAGGTCTAGAGCAGGAGCAAGTGAAGCACCATGGGTTGCAGCACATTGTATTTAATGTGCTCTCACTCTAATTTAATTCCTCTTTTATCATTTACGAATGTAACACACTGTTCTCTGTTGGTAAGATATGCCATCCATGCAATAAAAGGCTTTAAATGCTGTACTATCTTAGGTTTCCTAGAAAAATTACATATTGTAACCAGACAAAGGCCTTGGTAAGATCACAGAAAATGCAAACAGCTTAATTTGTCTTGTTTAGTTCTACTATAATTGTGTTTATGAGATCATCTATTGCTTTTGCAATAGAGAAGCCTTTATGGAAGACCTATTGGTACAATATTCAGTTGCAAGCTACTGTCTCAAAAATAGTTGGGAACACAGAAAGGAACTGTTAGCATTTCACATAGACAGTGAATTGATATCCATTAAGATGGGCGTATAGAAATTATGGGCAAAGTTTAAATGGTCTGGAGAACTATGTGCCTAGTAAGTGGGTTAAAGACAGAAAAGGTATGCCATCATTTAACAAAGAAAGCTAGGAGTAAGATGAAGCTATACGTGTGTTACAGGAGAGTTAGCCAAAGTTACGAGATTTTTACATACTTTTTCCGCAAACGGTTTAGCTATTTAATAGTGGATAATGCAATTACAACTTTTAAGTAACAATAGAAAGGAATTTTGTGAACACTGATAGTGGAAGACTTCCGAAAGTTGATGTGTTTCTGCTACACCCATTTACAGTAGCAATATGTGCAATGACAGACATTCTACAACATAATTAAAGTTGCTAATAACTAAGGAATTGTAGAACTTTTGCAGATGGGTCTGTATATTATAACTATCAGTCATGAGCTATGACATAAAGTACAATCCAATTATTCTTGGCAAAAGTTAGTGTTGATTTCCTCTGTAGAAGACATTTAGGAGAGAACCTATTTCTGTAGTACCAGGCGTTTGCTGGCACAATGGATAACGCAGTTGACCAAAGAGAAAGAGATCACATGTTCGAATCCTGGATGGGTCATACATTTTTAAAGTTTTACACGAAATATGAAAATAGTGTTAGCAAGAACTGATTGTAGCAGTTGTTTTGATTGTTGGGTATACCATATACATCTTCACAGTAGTCGTAGTCTGAGCATTGGCAACAGAGAATACTTTGCGAACAAACAATTCACTTTTTTGGAAAGCATTGCTGGTAATGAAGATATCACTGTACACCCACAGTACAATGAGGTGTAAGACGATGAGGTTATATGGAGAGATATAAAGCATGTACAACATGCAGGTGACACAAACAAGGGCTGTGATGTTTGTGGGTGTAAACTAACATTGGTGTCTGAAGCAGACTTACTTCATTTTCATGTAAGATGATGAAACTGCAGAAGTTTAAACAAAAAGGATCCTAGTTGGACAGTACAAAGATAAACACATTGTTTCTCATAAAGTAAAAAGTGTGTGATAACATTAACTAGAAAATACCTTTTTTTACGTGAAGTGTGGGAACAGTGATTACAAATGTAAGCACATGTAAACAGCAAGGAAATATTTCTGATCAGTGTCGTGAAGTTTTGTGAGGGTGATTTGGTTATCATATGAGAAGACTGTTGAGTTGTCTTAAAAATAAGTTAAAATGTTCTGTTATGTTAGCTTTAAACCCCACGATCTATTGACATCAACTCGTAAAATTCGACGTCTACCGCTCTAACAAGTGAGCTACCAAACAATTTATGTGTAGTTGGGTAAAATTACAGTTTTCACTTGGAGTTTAATTTCATTGAATGACACTATTCTTCTTCGTAACAGTGGGACACCTTATCTCATAGGTAAGTTAATGTTAAGTCTGCAGAGCAACATATTTTTAATTAAGTTAGTGAACTTGTGCGTTGACATGGGGGCAATTTGCTGGTACAGTGCAACCCCATTTTTTGCATCGTCTCATTCTCTGGAACATTCAAAAACAACTTTTCAGGAGTTTTTATAGATTTATTTGTACAGTATTTTACTACACACCATCTGTAACCCATTTTCTGAAACACAAAGTTCAAAACAAGACATCACAGTGAATTAGTATTACGACAATAGGAGCAGTGAGCTAGCCAGTGATGTCACAAGCACCATGACTGAAATGGAGCGTTTTAGTGGGCATTCAACTTATTTGATTTTCAATTCTGTTTTTATAAAAGAATACTGAAATTCAAGAGGAAAAAAGCATGTTAGGAGCATAAAATGACATAATTAATCATTTAAGACAATTTACAGAAAACAAATACCCTAATGTTATTTCATTCTCTTCTGTTCTGCTTCATGAGAGATCTGTGTATCCATTGTTGTAACTGCTATTTAAGAGCAACAAAATACAGAAGAGTTCTTTTAAAAAGGAGTTATGTCATTTCATAGCGAGTGGCGTAGATTTGTACACTCTTACATCCCTCCACCTTCTGCAGATGGAAAAGTTACATGGTACAAGGAGTGGCACTACACGGCAGGACCATAGCTTCGAGAAACTACGAAAAGCCAACCATAAAAAAGTAATCAGGGTGTAAGCTATCACAAAAAGCATTAGGGTGGCAGATCTTTAGTGAAATTGAGGACTCATTACAACCCATAATCTGAGTCGGAACAGTTCATTTTGGCGACCAAGGTGAAGGACATGGATATGAGGTGCTGAAGAAGAGTTTCTGCAATAGTAAAAAGAATTTTCAAGAAATGATGGGAGAACATATGAGCTGGAACATCACTCTCCGAAAGTGGCTCTGCAGCAGCCGACCTACGCAACAGCAGTGCGGGTTCACTTCACAGGGTGACAGCTGGAAACTAACTATGGAATAACTGTCCAGTGGGCGATCACAACATCGGTTTGACCACACTTCACATTGTGGCAGCGTACAGTGTGCCCGAGTTAGGCAAACTGTAAACAGGCACAAGCCAATTCTTTTGTGGTGATCTGTTTGTGAAGTGAAGTGTTATCGATATACATTCTTCTAATTGTGGTATCAAAACAGAATCAAAGGATTTCAGTGTTCTTGAGTGTAGATATACCGAGGTGACAAAAGTCAGGGGGCAGCGGTATGCACATATACAGATGGTGGTAGTATCATGTATACACGGTATTAAAAGGGCAGTGCATTGGTAGAACTGATGTGAAAAGGATTCCAACATGATTATAGCCACACAATGGAAATAAACAGACGGAATGGACTAGGTCTTATGATCCAACTGAACCATTCATTGTCTGGAAATGGTTACTTTCGGCTACTTGGGAACCATTTGTAGCCATTTACGTTCATTAACAACGATGTCATGTCACCAGGCCTTAATTGTTTGTGATTGGTTTGAAGTACATTCTGTAAAATTCGAGCAAATGAACCCCATACGCCACATAACACGCTAACCATAAACACACCACCAGAGAGCACCACCGATTACATCAAAACGACACGTACAAACACACCACTCACACAAACTAAACTCCGTCATTGTGACGTCACACACCACAAAAGCCTTACGTCATGTTTCAAAGCTGACGGGTGGAATCGGACGCTTCGGTTAACCCAAATTTCCAATACAGACGTGGCCATAGCTAGGTTAGTGGGATTTAGTAAGGAAAGAAGTGGAAGAGAAGTTTAAAGAGGTACATGAGGAATTTAAGACACTAAATAATCAAATCTCAGATTAATAGGTAGTAGTAGTAGTGGGGGTTGATGAAAATGTTTTGAGTAGTTTGGAAGAACGGCTACAAGAGCTTGTGGAGCTAAAAGTACAAGAAAAAGTAGATTTGCCAGCACTGCATCTATAGCTGAGTCGGCTAACAGTTGCGGTGAACTGGACGTAGAAAAGTCGCGTGCCTACCTCAACCAATAACGTAATGTGATTTTAAAATCTCTCTATGGCAATGCCTCAGTTTTGTCACAGCTATGTAGACGGCTGCTGTCTTCGTCTGCGGTAATTAATGTTTTGCAGCTGAATGCTGGCAACATCTTTGCGAGCTGTCAGGGATCTTCTTCTGTCTCGACTATAATTCTGTGGCTGACACTAGAAAATTGAAAGGAGTTTCAAAAGTTATGGGAAGTGCCAGAAAATACACAGCAGGAACTTAAAAATAAGACCACTGTACCTGACTTTGGGTTATCAAATGGTCTGATAGAAGAATTTCAGATGGCAAATGGGATGAATTAGACAAAACAATTTCCAAAATTTAAACCAGATGGTGAGGTACATTCCACGTGTTTCATACGAGTATTATCTCGGTCCCTACCCAGGAACTGGGAAGATTCCAAGAACACAAATTTTTCAGTGAGTTATTTAGTAGCTGGCACAGTGGGATGGGGAACCTCTCATTCTGAAGAATTTAAATCCTGGGATGATTTCCAGGAGATATTTAAAAGGAATCGCTGGTCACCAAGTGCTCAAGAAAAATCAACACTGCAGTTACTAACTACTGTACTGGATTGAGGAAGGTTCAAAGCTTTATGTTCACACAAACTATACCGTACACTCAACATGAGCACTATGCATTGCTCAAGAAGTATCGAAACGGTAGTCTATTTCATTCCACGTTTGAATCAATAGGTCTCTGTTTACTGAATCAACAGCTTGAACATTTCGATTTCCCAGACCTTGAAGAGTAGCTGCCATAGGTGGGACGAAACTCTGTCCTTTATGTGCCCAGAAAAAAATCGCAAGGTGTGAAGCCTGATGACGTGAAAAACCAAAAACAATGAACAAGATCTTGTTGTTCACCTCTTCCTGTGTAATGGCGTTGTTACAATAACGTGGTGTTAACATAACCTCAAGACGAAAGTGAGGCTGGGCATCATTGGAATCTTTGTGAAATTGAGGAAACAACCAGTTTTGGGGCATGTCCAGCTATGACATTCCTGACACAGTTTCTTCCCCAGAAAACAAATGATCACAAACTTTGTGAACAGAAACGGCACAAAACACATTCAGTTTCGGTCAGTCTCTTTCATCTTCAACGATGATGCCAGGATTTTGTGACCCTCAAATTCTTACATTATGCCGGTTTACTGTACCCGTAGTATGAGTCATTTGTAAAAGTGTCTTCCGACATGTCCTGGAGGAATGAAATGCAAAATTCGTACCTTCTGTTATGGTCGCCAGAATGCAATTGCTGCAGCAATGGCAACTTGCAAGGGTTCATATGCAGGAGGGACATCCTCTTCGGACGTGCGTGGCTGACCAATGTTATTCCCTTTGCATTTGCAACCGGCTTCCAATAATATTCTAAGCCAGTCATAAATCTGCTTGAGCAGAGATGACTTCTTGTTAAATCGATGGCGGAATGCACATTGTACTTGAGCAATAATGAATTGATTTCGCGCAAATTTCTACACAAAAACTGATTTCTCTTGTGGTGCAGTCGCCATGTTGCTACAAACAAAAAACAACACTGCTGTATCAAAACTTTAAACCATCCTCTATCGGTGGCATGTGCAATGTGTTTCTATCTTATATGGTTCGTCTGTAATAAACAACTGAAATCTGTTCTCTCTTTATAAATCATCCTGTATGTTGTTTACTATGGCTGGCAAATCTTCTGTTTTTTGGGCAAAGGATCAGGGACTTAATGCCTATAAAGTACATCATGTCACTGACTGCGCAGCCACTCCCGTCGGAGGTTCGAGTCCTCCATCGGGCATGTGTGTGTGTGTTGTTCTTAGCTTAAGTTAGTTTAAGTAGTGCGTAAGTGTACGGACCGATCACCTCAGCAGTTTGGTCCCTTAGAAATTTACGCACATTTTATAAATTACAAGATGCGGTAACTCGTAAAAAAGCAGACATACGTCAAGATGTTTAGATTTAAATGTGTTTGAAGCTGTCAGATAATCAAAAAGCTAGCTCCTTTCTTTTACATCCCTAACTCTGCCCAGGACATATTCTCCCTTTTTGTACTATGGTAAGGGCATTTTTTCTTCTGGTTCCCAACTTTTACTATACCATAAATATACCATTAGACCACCATAGTTTGGCAACCGATGCAGATATTTGTTGACTCGGGCGATGACTGATCTGGTATAGGCTTTTTTTTTATTCTTGTTGCTTATATCGTGGCAACGGATGAAGCTTTCACAAAACAACAGGACGACCAGTTGTCTACTTTCTTACAAAATTTGAACCGACTGAAAAATGTAAGTCGTGCGCGTTAAAAACCCTCACAAAAAACAAGTTTTTTCTACATAAAATTCGAATAAAGCTGGTTTTTCTAAAGGAGGGTTTCAATTTTATCGTAAGAGTGCGTTTTTTATTTATTTGAATCACTTTTAACAGTTTCCTCGCATTCAGTTAACATAATAATGATTTTGTGTGCTACATTTAGCTCGAGAGCTATACTGTTATATCTCAACAAGGAATAGAGATTATTGGATTAAAAAAAATCTCTTTGAGTGTATCCGTTTATCTACGTTAGTGCATAGTTTGAACTGATTCATACGAGTTTAGAGTATAGAAGCCGTGCACTTCAAAAACCTCACAGAAAAAACGTCTTTTTTGCATATAAAATCCGAATGGTGCACATACAAATGATGTCATTAAGCTAAGCATTAATTTCAGATCAGTTAACGTATTTTGCAAAAGGAATTAATCGATTCACACAGTTTGGCTGGACTCCAGCTCCGTTTCGTCGTTCAAACTTTGCTTTACATATTGAAACAAAGCTATAGCAAGACAGACGTCCGGATAGCCATACAAACGGCCGCTTGTCCGTGTTAAATCAAAAACTTTTTGGTCAATGTTCCCAGCTCAAATAGGAACCGAATAACTAGATCCCCCCCCCCCCCCCCCAAACAACGATTTTGTGCACGGCCTTTCTGAAGCACTGTACCAACAGAGACAGAAAAATCTAGACTTAAAGTATATGTACAGCCAAGTTACCTGCTAAGATTGAGCAAGGGAAGTATTTTATTTTAGCTCAATGGATTTGACTGACACGTACTGGCAGATGAAATTACATGAGAATTCACGAAAGTATACAGCATTTTTGTTTGACAGGAGGTCATATCAATTGAGGGTATAGTCCTTTGAATTGAAAGTGTCAGTCTGAGTTTTCATATGAGCACTAGATGAAGCTTTAGATAATTATCTATGTAGATAATTATCTATGTAGATGATATAAGATTGGGGCATAAGTACATAGCGTATTTGTTTTATTTGTTGGTATTTCGGTTGCTATGAATTTGTTTATTGTGTGTCATTTTTCATTTGTAGTTCATTGCACAGTGTTTCTTAGACTGTGGTTCACTGTTCCTATCTGAGTACATATCGTCATTTTGTCATATGGAGATAGTGAATGGAACTGTGGACACTACAGAATGGAGTGCCCAGCGGAGAAATCGGATTATTTCCGACATATTCTTCTGTATGAGTTCAATAGCGGGCTGACAGCAGTGGAGGCAGCCAGAAGCATTTGCAGGGGGTATGGGGATAATGCCATTGGGGATGCCATTAGGGATAATGCCATTGCATGGCAAGAAAATGGTTTTCTCATTTTTAGGAGGATCATTTTGTCATTAGCGACTCTTGAAGGTCAGGAACACCTTCGGGGTTTAATGAAGACCGTTTAAACGCATTAATCCACAATGATCCAACTCAAGAACTGGCACCTGTGATCATTTCACAATTGTGCGACATTTAAATGCTGTGGGGAAAGTTCAAAAATCGGGTGCTGTAAGCCAAAATCAGAAAAATCAGCAGGTGGCCATGTGTGCATCTCTGCTTGCTCATCGTCAGTTGGCTGGTGAACAACACCAACCATCCCTATCCCATATTATCACTGGTGATGAGGAATGGTGTCTCTATGCTAAGATAATGAAAAGAAAGAAATGGTTGAGCCCAAACAAAGCAGCAACTCTCATAAAAGACCTCCGTGCATCCCCAAGATATAATGTTAGGCATCTGGTAGAACAGCGGCAGTGTGGTGTACTACGAACTGCTTCCCCGAGGTGTAACCGTCACATTTATTGTCAGCAACAGAGACATCTTGCCGACGCAGTCCAAGAACAACGACCAGGAAGACGAAGCCCACCTACCTTCCACTAGACTGACAAAAAACACTACAGAGGAGTTGGGTTGGACAGTCACTCCGCACCCACCTTATTCACCTGATCTTGTGCCCTCAGATTTTCACCTTTTCCGCTCTCTATCGAACAACCTTCAAGAAACTTCCTTTCTGGATGAAAATGTGCTCTGTACATGGCTCGGCGAGTTCTTTGCATCAAAACCACGTGATTTCTAAAGTCGCAGAATCGAAAAGTTATCCCAGCATTGGCAGACGTGAAGGAGAATATGTTGTTGATGACCAGTGTGTCTGTTATATGCATCTGTGGTGTTTATTAAACTTATGGAAAAACGCTACGAACTTGTGCAGTAAACGAAAGTTCTATTAGTGTCCAAGACATAGGAAGAACATTGTATCTTGTAACTAAAACGTTACTCGTGTTTTGTACCGGGTGATCAAAAATTCAGTATAAATTTGAAAACTGAATAAATCACGCAATAATGTAGGTAGAGAGGTACAAATTGACACACATGCTTGGAATGACATGGGGTTTATTAGAACCAAAAAAATACAAAAGTTCAAAAAATGTCCGACAGATGGCGCTTCATCTGATCAGAATAGCAATAATTAGCATAACAAAGTAAGACAAAGCAAAGGTGATGCTCTTTACAGGAAATGCTCAATATGTCCACCATCATTCCTCAACAATAGCTGTAGTCGAGGAATAATGTTGTGAACAGCACTGTAAAGCATGTCCGGAGTTATGGTGAGGCATTGGCGTCGAATGTTGTCTTTCAGCATCCCTAGAGATGTTGGTCGATCACAATACACTTGCGACTTCAGGTAAACCCAAAGCCAATAATCGCACGGACTGAGGTCTGGGGACCTGGGAGGCCAAGCATGGCGAAAGTGGCGGCTGAGCACACGATCATCGCCAAACGACGCGCGCAAGAGACCTTTCACACATCTAGTAATATGGGGTAGAGCGCCATCCTGCATAAACATCGTACGTTCCAGCAGGTGTTTATCAGCCAGGCTGGGGATGATGCGATTCTGTAACGTATCGGTGTACCTCTCACCCGTGACGGTAGCAGTTACAAAACCAGAATCACGCATTTGCTCGAAGAAAAAAGGCCCGATAACGGTAAATGTGGTAAATCCAACCCATACCGTGACTTTCTCGTCGTGCAATGGAGTTTCCACGACAGTTCTAGGATTTTCGGTAGCCCAAATTCTGCAGTTGTGGGCGTTGACAGACCGTCGGAGCGTGAAATGAGCTTCGTCGGTCCACAACATGTTACTCAACCAATCTTCATCTTCCGCCATCTTTTGAAACGCCCACACCGCAAATGCCCTCCACTTCACTAAATCGCCAGTAACAGTTCACGATGCCGATGGATTTTGTACGGATAGCATCGGAGGGTACACCTAAGTGCCAACCAAACAGCAGTGTATGGAATGGCGGTGCGACGTGCGACTGTACGAGCGCTGACTTCCCCATGCATAGACGAACCCGCTACAGTCTCCATTTCTTCCTGAAATGTCTCAGCAGCATTACGCCTTGTGCTCGGTCGGCCACTACGGGGTCTATCGTCTAAACAAACCGTGGCTTCGAACTTCGAAACCATTCTCGCTCTAGCTGCATTTGTCAACGGACCTTTACCCGTTCAAATCCCCTTCCTATGGGGATAGGATCGTAACGCTGAACTAGCACATTCCCCATTCTGATAATACAGCTTCACTAAAAGCGCCTTTTCAGGTAACGTCAACATGCTGCGACTGCTGGCGCATCTGATTCTCTCTCTCATTACAGCTCCTTTTGTACACGATTGTCATGCGCAGTCACTGACGTTTTGCTGTCCAGCGCCATCTGTCGGACATTTTGTGAACTTTGTTTTTTTGTGGTTCTAATAAAACCCCATGTCATTCCAAGCATGTGTGTAATTTTTACCTCTCTATCTACATGATTCCGTGATTATTCAGTTTTCAACTGTATACTGACTTTTTGATCACCCGGTATATAAAAAAAGGCATTACAATTAAGTTATCAAAGTCACATTCTGGAAGAGAAGAATCCATTTTTTTAAGGATATCCAATAGGAATTCATGGAATAATACTATCAGACCCGAACATCGCGCCACATTTACCTGCCCGAGTCCAGCTGCGGCCGACCGCTTCGCCCTGCTGCCCGCACCGCTGGTAGTCGAGTTCAACTGTACCGACAACGGAGTGCGCGAGCCACGATGCGCCGTCAAGGCCTGCGGGTGGTCGGGTATCCAGCCGAGCCCGGCTGTCAACTAGGCTCGGTGCAACCGGGAAACGGACAGCGCTGGGGAGGTGGGAATGATTGGCCAGACACGTCCGCAATTGCATTCTAAATCCTCTGCATTCCTTTGAGAATCAATTTATGTGATGTAACGGCAGAGGATGGTGAAAATATGAACGATTTTTATATTGCTGATTTGCTGACGGAGGTAAATGAGGTTTTGTGTAGCGAGTTGTACGATGTATCAGCGGCTGTTGAAAGTGCTGTTTGTGAACGTGTTTGTAATGACATGGAAGTAAAAAGTAATGCTGTATTTCATGATAAAGATGTTGTAGCTACTAACCTCGATAATTTTAAAGAAGAACACAGTGCGTTTGATTATAATATAGAAAGTGATATTTGGACAGAGTGGGGAGTTTTATTATAATATAGAAAGTGATATTTGCACAGGATGGTATCTTAAGGAGGAATGTGATTTTACTATAACTGATTAGCGATGCTACTGTAGAAAATTACGATCGTTATTGCCTCATTTGTGGACTCGAGAGAAGTTTAAGGTAGCGAGAGGTCTAGAACGGGGGAAAAAAAAAGGAATTGGGGCGAAAGAAGCATTTAATGAATTATTTTGGAACGAGTATGAAATTGAGAGGTGGAAGAGAATACAACACCCTCATTGGCATTGTAGCGAGAAGGAAGTACTTCTCTGGGCGATATCACTAACCTGGTGTCTTGCTGCTTCAGTTAAGTCCCTCGTAGCACAGTAGTAGCGCTCAGTCGCCAGGTTCCATGTAGCTGGTGACCCTGCTGAAGTGGAGTGTTTAGGGATGCCAGTTATTAATTGTCAACAACATTTGAACTATACTTGTTTTAATACAGAAATTGCTTGTCACAAACGTCACAGAATCAGTTTTTGCAATATGGCGGCTCTTTACACACATTAACACAGTTTTCTGACTTTACATAAAGATAGGCACCGCCCACGACACGTGGCGTTCTTATAACTAATAACTTCACATTATATCTTGCTTAACATCTGAAATATGCACTCGCGACCGTTCTTTTAGAGCTGCCCCGGTTATTCGACCGTTTGTTTTGCGTGGCTCCTCGCGATTCTCTCACCCTGTCTTCCCGAAGGACAAGAGAGACCCCCCCGCCCCTTTCTTCCTCAGCCAATAAGGACACTTCTCTCGTTTCATATATATATATATATATATATATATATATATATATATCACCCTGTCTTCCCGAAGGACAAGAGAGACCCCCCCGCCCCTTTCTTCCTCAGCCAATAAGGACACTTCTCTCGTTTCATATATATATATATATATATATATATATATATATATATATATATATATATAAACCCTCAGTCAATGGGCGTTCAGATCGCTGTTGCTAGGCGGATCTGATGTCACGTTTGCGGACATTGTGACGGAAGTTTGTCTCGGAACACTGTCTCAGATTGTAAGATTCTACTCCCGAATAGTCGGATCCTGTCCCTACTAAGGTTGCACAACATTGCCTCCTATGATTTCATCACTAATGCTCCTTGCTGACGCTTAGTTGTTAAATGTACATGTAGCCTGGCTGCTACTGAGCATTCCCGATAGCATAAATATGCACAATACTTGGCTTAAACACGTGAAGGGAATGCACATATGCATTACAAGAAGGGACGACACATAGAGAATGATTTATTGAGGGAACAGTGTTTAGAGCGAAAAGAAATGATTATTGTTCAGCCTATGATTGAAATTAAAGTAGGTGACGAAAAAGTAGACGCACTGCTCGATTCTGGAAGTAATGTGTCGGCAGTGTCGGAAGATTTTGTACATAGTGTAAAGAATAAGAAATTAGTATTATTACCTGTAAATAGTGTAAAAAATGAAACAGCAATTGGCGGTTTAAGTAAGCCGATAAGGCAAGAAGAGCTCTTGGAATTCAAGTGCGAGGAGACTCATTTTAGTATAGGATGCTTTGTAGTGAATGGACTTGTAAAAGATGTGGTGCTGGGAACAGATTTCTTATGTAAATATAGAACTTCGCTTCACTGCGTGGGAAGGTGCTTGGAATTTGAAATTGAGGGTGAAATGAGGAAAGTAAAATTTAAGAATCTTTTGATGGGGGACAACCAGATAGCGCACACATAATTACACATGGTAGGGATGACGAGAACAATATGTGTGACAAGATAAAGGAAATGGTAGAAGCAGTCGAGGGTGTATCGGAGGTAGAGAAAAAGGAGTTATGTGAATTGTTGTACCGTTATGAGGACATATTTTCTGATCGTCCCGGTAAAGTAACAGAACATTGCTGTGCTAGGAACAGGGAAATCTTGATCCTTTATAAAGAAAAATAACGTGTGACAAAAATGATGGATGTAACACAAAAAATACTTGCTGTGACATGAAAGTAACTGAATTCAAAGCAAATGGCTTAAGAGCCTTAATGCTTTTATAAAGTTTTACATTTCACTTGTATCACATCAAAAGGGCTGATGAAGCTTTTGCACAATAGATAGCACTAGTATGCAATATTAAAGTATTTTACACTTTTCTGTTAATCTAAGATTTTCATTGTGGAACTGACCCTTCCTTGGAATTCGTTGAGGAGGATCTGCCAGCTTCGTATGTGACATAAGTTTGATATCAGGAACCACAGAAGGTAAGGGCAGTTTCGAATTACTTTCGCTGTGAAGTTTGTTTTTGGATTTATTTTTTATATATGCGTAAGACGGAAAACCTTTTCGCACAGATATGTGGACGAGACAAACTTGTTACCAATTTATTTGATAGCATTGGAAACTTCGTCTTTAAGCATAACCAAAAACTTATCGGCAACAAAAAAAATTGCTCTGAGCACTATGGGACTTAACATCTTAGGTCATCAGTCCCCTAGAACTTAGAACTAGTTAAACCTAACTAACCTAAGGACATCACACACATCCATGCCCGAGGCAGGATTCGAACCTGCGACCGTAGTAGCTGCGCGGTTCCGGACTGCGCGCCTAGAACCGCGAGACCACCGCGGCCGGCTCGGCGACAAAGATTTATTTTCTGTTACTTAGTCACTGGAAGTTTCGAATATCTGCATGTTTCAATTTACACTTCATGTGTGTAGAGTCTTGCACCACAAGGAATCAAGGGAGAGGATGTTAAAAAAAAAATGGCTCTGAGCACTATGGGACTTAACTTCTAAGGTCATCAGTCCCCTAGAACTTAGAACTACTTTAACCTAACTAACCTAAGGACATCACACACATCCATGCCCGAAGCAGGATTCGAACCTGCGACCGCAGCGGTCACGCGGTTCCAGACTGTAGCGCCTGGAAACGCACGGCCACCCCGGCCGGCAGAGGATGTTCTTATGGGTTTCTGGTACCCTCTCTCTATAACACAAATGCACACGTGGATTAATACTGTGAGTTAATGAGCATTTCGCTCTCACTTAAATATATGGCCGAAAGGGTCAGCCTTCAGGAATTGTGAAACCAACCCTGTCGTGCAGGACTGTGTGCCCCAAAGAGCGCAGATTCGCCTTGTGATGGGGAAATTCACAGGCGTCTATTGTCCTGAATGAGGCCTAGGCACTTTAGTGTGCGAGTGAGACAGATGGGAACCTACGTCTAAGGGAAACCCCGTAGAAGCCGTTTGTGGCCAGGGAGACGCAGCAGTGTTAAATATGACGATCCTAAGATCGGCTGCAAAGGGAAGCATTTATGAAAACTATATAATTCTGTAGTAATTCAGGGAATGAAGCCACAGTAATTTTAATCCATCATCCTTCATAAATTTTCGTCATGAACCCAATAAAACTTGAATATTGATCATATCTATAATAGTTTTGTAACAAATACCTGAATGCTAAAATCTGACCGCTTTGGTCGATCTTAACGATCGACGTTTCATACAGAAGCGCATCATTAAAATGACAAATGTTGTAAATATCAACTCTGTAACTTTATTTATTTAAAAGATATAGTAAATTTAAATTATCAGTATTTTCGGTTAAGCATCAGATCATCGTTTCCTCCACACAAAACACACTGAACGATGACAGGGTGACACCTTATTGAGTCATTAGGTAATAGAATATTTGTTGCAAAGTTTAGAGCAGAATAGTTACTTTTGTTCTTTATTTATTTATCAGAAAGTACACTGGTGCAAGGCTACTGGCCGTGGCATTCAAAGCTAAGAAGGAAATTGTTCTGGTTTTATGTAAAAGAAGTTGGCATTTATTGTGTAATGGATTGAAACGTCTCTGTGAAGTCGTTTCATAATACGCTTGTCGAATTTGGTACAACTTATTCACTTTACTACCTGATTTTAGCTCAGTTCATGAACTCTTCCAGAAAGACTGAGCACTCAAATAAGGCCTAATGAATATTATATGTGTGTTTTAATGTGGGGTTTCGGTTTTGTTTTGTGGGAAACGCTGAGTTGGTCATCGTCTGCTGGGAGCAGACGATGTTGCTTCTCGTTCGAAGGAGAGCACAGGATGACCAACTTAGGTTTCCAATACCTGAACAGAGAGGTTTACCCATCTTAGTCGAAGGCTGTTTTTGTGTGTGAGGTTGGAGACGGAGGGCTACCCCTCTGGTAGCTTCCGCTGCACGGGGAGCTAGGTAATCTCGAAAGAGGAAGTGGCACTCTTCGGTGAACGCTTGGTGAGTACGGATCGTAGCTCTTAAGGGGGGTTTCAGGTGATAGGAATCAGGTTGAGTTAGGACTTCGTTTGTTTAACTGGTGAAATACTTAAGAACTTCAGCTTAACCGAAGCGTGTGAAGCGAGTTATTATTTTTTTTAATGATTTTTAATCTTATATTTTGTGGAAACTGCTTTTGTCTTTGTGTGTCGATTTTGTGCCACGTGTTTGGTAATCAATGACCCTTCTGGTCTACCACGGCACCGCAATAGGCTTTATTTTAACAGTTTGCTTGTTTAATGAGCTACAATATCTGCAAGAATCTGTTCTTTCGTGCGCTTTCTACAAAGCAGCACAACAGTTTGAATCAGAATGCACCACGTGCTCTAGTTCGGCCGTTTGCAAGCAGCAGACGCAATTAGTATGTTAAATAATTATCACACAGCCTTGTGTATTGGTTCAACCTCTGTCCAGAAAAGTACATGCATAGAATCGTAATGCAAATCTCACCGAGATATTTTTATGGTATTAATGCAAAGGAGATGATAGTATAATTGTCTCCCACCCCCGCTTCTGTGTTTCTTCTTGCTGTAGTTAAATTGTGCTCTGTTTCATTTCACGTAATTCTTACTTAAATATTTCGAGTGAGGCACCAGTTATGTGTAGTTAGGATGTGAAACCAAATATTTAGTTACAATAAATAATCTACGTGAAAGATAAGTCCTGTGGTGTTGATCTTACCACTTACTCCCATTTACAATCCTGAATTAATCAAGTTGATTCATGCACGACATGGAGTGCTATTTATCTAGCTACTTAAAGAAATTTGCATACTTGTAATAAAGTTCTTAAAGTAATTAAACTAATAATTTTCCAGCTCCGTTTTTCTCTAAATGTTTAGGAAGGGCATGGGCTGGTGGCGACCCTGAATATCTAAATTTTTATCATTATTTGTGTGAGAGAAGCAGCTAGAAATGCGAGATAACGTATATGGCTCGATGACAAACGTCGTAAGGATAGTAATACGTTACAGGATATTATTGTTACTTTATTTAGAACGTGAAGGTGGTCAAGCTTTCATTATTTAAATATGCTAAAATGTAAAATAATGCAGAATAAGCTGTAGTCAATCAGATGGGCAGTTTCAGCAAAGAGAACTGCCCTAGTCAGTTGAGCGACGATGTTCGGCACGCGGGGGACGGTGCCGGAGAGGGGCAGAGAGACAGTTCGGCTGGAGACGCCAAAGTGGGCAGCACGGGTGGAGACGCGAAAGCGGACGGTCGGTCTTCAGGTAGCTAGGGAGTGAAACGACTTAGAAAATTTCGCGTTGTGTGGTATCGCGGGACTTAGTATCTGAGCGGCGAGCAGCCGCGCGCCTGGTGTGAACTCTAACTTGTCGCATAGTTAACGAGTGGAGTATTGGACTTCAAATTCGCGATGAGATTGTGAATGATCGAACTGTGTCAAATGGATATGCGCTCGAGTGTAACAGTAATTCTAAATACGACCACTTTCGCTATTAATTTGCTTTCTGAATAAACATTATTCTAATCAAATCGCAACTGTGTATGCTACATCATTTATGGGTCGTTAATTTTGCTCTCGATATTATTATTACTGTTGCTATATGTTATATTAACTTCGAATTGTTCACACAATTTTGCAAACTTGGAATCAGCCAGACAATTTAGGGTGTGTAATGCGACACGTGCGGTTCAACCCCTATACGAGTTTGAGGCAAGACATTTCGACGAAGAGGAACCACATGTGAAGCTGAACATCTTTCGGATGTTAGCTTGCAGTACGGTACTTTATTTACATGAACTGGAACGTTTACTTAACTTGAATAGAGTCCATGTTTGTGGTACAAGAACATCAGTAACAGCCCCGCTATAGCCACTAATCTGGTCTCAGCGAGTAAGCTGACAGACGCCAAACTGGATGACTGAGTGAGTGAGGCCGTCCGGCCAGCGGCGGCGTCCTAAATACGACGGTATTTCGGAAAGTAAAGATACACCGTACGCCAGAGGAACAGAAGAGTTTTGGCGAGCAAGTTGGCAACACTCGTGTTAACCTTGAACCGTTAGCTTTCTCCTCGCGGTCGTTCGGCAGTTGAACGTTGCTTCTGGTTGAGTAGGTCGTGTTTAAAATGGCTGCGCCTATTCAGAGTCCTGCCAAATGCGAAGTGCGCTCCGTCGTACGTTTTCTTCAGGCAAAAGGTCAGGGACGAGCGGATATTCACAAAGAAATTGTTTCTGTTTATGGGAACATTATGAATCAACAAAATGTAACGAAATGGTGTCGTCATTTCTCTGAAGGTAGGACCGATGTTCTTGACAAACAAAGAACAGGTCGGCCATCTGTGATCTCTGATGCCCTTCTTCGGAGAACGGAAGAAACAATTCGTGCGAATAGACGTCTCACATTGAAAGAATTGCTTCAGATCATAGCAGACGTGTCAATGACAACTCTTTATGACATTGTGATTGTCAAGTTAGGGTACAGGAAATTGCGTGCGCGCTGGATTCCAAAACTGTTAACGGAAGAACACAAAAAGAAAAGGATGGGCTTTGCACTCGACTTCCTCACATGCTATGCTGAAGCAGGTGATGAGTTCCTTGATCACATTGTGACAGGTGACGAGACGTGGGTTTATCACCATACACCTGAATTCAAGCAACAATCAATGCAATGGCGCCATTCGAATTCACCAAAAGCCAAGAAATGCAAAACGTCGATTTCAGCGAAGAAAATCATGGCTTCTGTTTCTTGGGACAGACAAGGCATTCTTCTGTTGGAATTTATGCCTCCTGGAACGACAATTAATGCTGCTGCATATTGCCAGACTTTGAAACGTCTTCGAAGGGCAATTCAAAACAAACGCAGGGGAATGCTGACAAGTGGAGTCCGCTTGCTTCATGACCACTCTCGGCCTCACACAGCGCTCGTAACCAAAGCACTACTCAAAAAATTCAAATGGGACATACAGTCCGGACCTTGCGCCCACCGACTTCCATGTCTTCCGTTACCTGAAGTCACATCTTGATGGAAAATCATTCCACGACGATGAAGAGATCAAAGATGAAGTTGAAATGTGGTTCCAACAACAGGCGGCAACCTTCTATGACTGTGGGATACAAAAGCTTGTGCACCAACTTAACAAATGTTTGGATAATGGGGCTGATTATGTCGAAAAATAACAAATAATCCAGTTAATAAGATGGAACTGACGTTTTCTAAAGAAATGTTCTATTTAAGGCCTGTGATCCATTGTATCTTTACTTTTCGAAATGCCCTCGTACATGCTGTCGAGAGGGCCCTGCAGGCCTGTTGCTTGTGGGTACGTCTCTGTCCTCTTTCGTGATAGGCACGCTTGATTCAGTGCCTACCAATGCATCTTCGCGCTTCATCTTTGCCGACTGGTGTTCTGCCGACAGCTTACGCCAGCGCAATTCAGAATCCAAAATTACTGTCTTTTCCAAGCGATTGCGAATCCAGTTGCTATTACTAGACAGAACAGGGAAATAGAGTCTGAAGTTTTTCCAGATTCTTTCAAATGTTCCTTTATTTTATTCTTGATATTTTCGTCTGAAGCAAGATAAATTTCTACTAGGAAATCATGAATGGTATAGAAGCACTCAATCTTATTGGAATTCAGACAGATTCCCCAAACTGCAAGGGTTTTAATTAACGTTTCATATGATCTTGCACATTACACAGGTTTATGGTTGGTCTGCGGAGTAATACATTTCAATTGTTGATTTTTTCACAAAATTTCTGTCAAATAAGCTACAGTCGGAAACCACACTTCGCCTAGCGAAAGGTGTACCTGGTGAGAAAAAGGTAAGCATCATACAAAATGAGAACAGTTCTGCTGTGATATAACCAACTTACATCCCTTTTAGTCAATAAAAACCTTTAAGTACTTAGGTGTACCAGTTCCTTTGGCTCTTCAGCGTATTTTCACAGCATCGTAAGCTTCAAAGATTTCTGAAATGCACCTAACAGTAAGTTGATTTAATAATTACAAGCAACAGTGAATATTTAAGTAATTATATTGTTGCTGTTGTTACAGCCATCAGTTATTTTAATATAAGACAGGAGGTGAAGCACTTTCTCGGTAACTACTGCGGGAAGTAGAAAACTGCTTGCAAACGGGCCACGGAGTTTTCGTTTCGTGTCCGCAACAATGCGATGCCTGTCGTGCGCGCGATTTGACGAGCAGCTACATACAGGGACAGCGTATGAACAGTCCCAGACTATTGTCGTTATTGAAACAAAGAGCCAAATGGATATGGAATGAAGAGACACTGCAGGCTTTTCAGAACATTAAGTAGGTTTTGGTGGACGCATCAAGGACGTAGCCAGGATTTTGTCGAAGGGAGGGACCGATTTGTTAAAGAGGATCCTGAAAAGTTTCACGTTTTTCGTTTATTCTTAAAATTTCCATAAAGAACGATAAACCATTTTATTCGATAATGGTCACGAAGTCTCCACCGAGTTACTTATGAGAGCTGTATTTTGGTAAACCACTAACAAGCAATCATGCTCCAATCTCCCTTCACCCTTCAACGTCATTTCACACTCTCTTGTCTTTCAGTCTGGATTTGAGCTGAGGACGTGTTCAGGAACAGACGAGCGCTAATTTTTTCGGACACCGTGATTATTACCGACAGGGCCTTTGGAGGAAAGAGATCTCTGTTCGACAGAGAAGCTAGAACAATTTTTGGTGGCGAAGATGCAAAGAATCCAGGATTATTCAAAGTTACAGTCTCCCAATTTTCCTCATTTAAGTATGCCACACTCATTTCTTGCAATATAAGAAAGATCATTTTCTACGTGAAAGAATATCCCAGCAGAAAATGCATGTATCTAGATGAGGAAAATTTGGATTATTGTTTATTTATCATATGGAGTTTAGTGCCGAGAGTCGCCAAAGAGATGTTCGACTCGCCTTCGACGCAGCTATTTTCATTTAAACAGAGGGGACTGCATCTTTAAGGGAACTGGAGTCTCTCAAGAAGGAAATGCGTTCGGAAGGAATTGACTGTGGTCTATGGTGAGGGACCAGCAACGACATTTGCCTAGATTGAAAATGTGAAACCGCGGAAAACCATTTTCAAGTTTGCTGATGGGTGGATTCAAACGACCTCGCCTCCCGAATCCAGGGATTGCTAGCTCAGCGGCCCAACACCCCAACACGCAGAGCTACCCCAAGTCGGTAGAGAATTTGGAAAAACTGGTTGGTGTACATAGTTTTAAAATAAAATAAGGTGCATCACAACCAAAGACTGAATTCTGACAGTGCATGTTTTTCCTTTAATTGAACATGTTTATTCATTTGATAGTGCATGAATGTATCCGTATTTTAAGATTTAATTCTGCTTGGAATTGCTGGCTTCATATACAGGGTGTTACAAAAAGGTACGGCCAACCTTTCAGGAAACATTCCTCACACACAAATAAAGAAAAGATGTTATGTGGACATGTGTCCGGAAACGCTTAATTTCCATGTTAGAGCTCATTTTAGTTTCGTCAGTATGTACTGTACTTCCTCGATTCACCGCCAGTTGCTCCAATTGAAGGAAGGTAATGTTGACTTCGGTGCTTGTGTTGACATGCGACTTATTGCTCTACAGTACTAGCATCTAGCACATCAGTACGTAGCATCAACAGGTTAGTGTTCATCACGAACGTGGTTTTGCAGTCAGTGCAACGTTTACAAATGCGGAGTTGGCAGATGCCCGTTTGATGTATGGATTAGCACGGGGCAATAGCCGTGGCGCGGTACGTTTGTATCGAGAAAGATTTCCAGAACGAAGGTGTCCCGACAGGAAGACGTTCGAAGCAATTTATCGGTGTCTTAGGGAGCACGGAACATTCCAGCCTATGACTCGCGACTGGGGAAGACCTAGAACGACGAGGACACCTGCAATGGACGAGGCAATTTTTCGTGCAATTGACGATAACCCTAATGGCAGCGTCAGAGAAGTTGCTGCTGTACAAGGTAACGTTGACCACGTCACTGTATGGAGAGTGCTACGGGAGAACCAGTTGTTTCCGAACATGTACAACGTGTGCAGGCACTATCAGCAGCTGATTGGCCTCCACAGGTACACTACTGCGAATGGTTCATCCAACAATGTGTCAATCCTCATTTCAGTGCAAATGTTCTCTTTACGGATGAGGCTTCATTCCAACGTGATCAAATTGTAAATTTTCACAATCAACTTGTGTGGGCTGAGGAGAATCCGCACGCAATTGTGCAATCACGTCATCAACACAGATTTTCTGTGAACGTTTGGGCAGACATTGTTGGTGATGTCTTGATTGGGCCCCATGTTTTTCCACCTACGCTCAATGGAGCACGTTATCATGATTTCATACGGGATACTCTACCTGTGCTGCAAGAACATGTGCCTTTACAAGTACGACACAACATGTGGTTCATACACGATCGAGCTCCTGCACATTTCAGTCGAAGTGTTCGTACGCTGTTCAACAACAGATTCGGTGACCGATGGATTGGTAGAGGCGGACCAATTCCAGGGCCTCCACGCTCTCCTGACCTCAACCCTCTTGACTTTCATTTATGGGGGCATTTGAAAGCTCTTGTCTACGCAACCCCGGTACCAAATGTAGAGACTTGGTGCTCGTATTGTGGACGGCTGTGATACAATACGCCATTCTCCAGGTCTGCATCAGCGCATCAGGGATTCCATGCGACGGAGGGTGGATGCATGTATCCTCGCTAACAGAGGACATTTTGAACATTTCCTGTAACAAAGTGTTTGAAGTCACGCTGGTACGTTCTGTTGCTGTGTGTTTCCATTCCATGATTAATGTGATTTGAAGAGAAGTAATAAAATGAGCTCCAACATGGAAAGTGAGCGTTTCCGGACACATGTCCACATAACATATTTTCTTTCTTTGTGTGTGAGGAATGTTTCCTGAAAGTTTGGCCGTACCTTTTTGTATGGCTCTGAGCACTATGGGACTCAACAGCTTAGGTCATAAGTCCCCTAGAACTTAGAACTACTTAAACCTAACTAACCTAAGGACAACACACACATCCATGCCCGAGGCAGGATTCGAACCTGCGATCGTAGCGGTCGCGCGGTTCCAGACTGTAGCGCCAGAACCGCTCGGCCACCAGCGGCCGGCACCTTTTTGTAACACCCTGTATACTACTACAAGAGCGTAAACAGATTTTAAACGAAATGGGAGGAAGGCGTGCAGAGCACAATCGGCTCGGACGAATTCAAGTAAAAAATCTTTTACAAACGACCGAACTATAGAATGTGCTGTCATCCCGTACCCCTTCCGCTCTCCACAAAACCCCTCCTCATGTTTTCGTATCGGAACTGGATTTAATAGTTGAGTACCACCCAGCTGACCATATTGAGCGGTATTTTATCAATTGAGTTATTAATGATAGAATATTGAGCAAATTTTTTAAAGAAATGCAGCCATCGCCGTTTGGGCGATATTTTTGTTGATCAACGCGATTTTTGTGCAACAGAAACAAATCCAAGGGTGTTTTTATGCACTGATTTTAATTTAATGTTATTTGTAATGATATTTACAGTTCCGCTGCCTTGTGAAATGCTGAAATATTGCTACGCCAAATTTCTACCAGCCTCCAAATAACGATTTCGGTGCTAACACTAAGCCGCTATAGGTAGGTAATTACGCTGTTATACAAGTGCGTACATATTTTTAACATACCAAAACGCTAGCGGATGAATCTTCAAATGGTTCAAATGGCTCTGAACACTATGGGACTTAGCATCTGAGGTCATCAGTCCCCTAGAACTTAGAACTACTTAAACCTAACTAACCTAAGGACATCACACACATCAATGCCCGAGGCAGGATTCGAACCTGTGAAACATGTAGATCTGAAACAGGCAGATTCCAGGCGATGAGAGGTGATCCCCGATGCATGCAGGTACAGACACATTGACGCAAGCACTCCTTGTAAATGGAAGCAGTGGCCTGACCATCCCAGCATGGTGGTGGAGAGATGCAGATGACTGGTGGATAACAGTGCAGCAGTGAGGCGATGTCTGTGTGCTCAGGTTGGGCAATCAGGCAGTGGTCGTTGGTTCACGGCCCAATGAAAACAGTGTCATAGATGCAGCAACAACTGGCACAGTCTATGCCTCATGGGATGGCTCAGCTCTGACGAAACCATGACGGCCTGATCCTTGTGGTTTAAATTCCTGATTCCACGTGCTGAAAATTGCAGAAGGACAGTGTATTGTGGCCGCAACGAAACATAAGGAACAGGGTTGATGACCAGGTGTGGCATAACCAGTATGTTGGTCAGATATGTGGCAGGGGCCGATGTGACTTCTCCCTGGTTGACTCATGGAAGTGTCGATTGTGAAAGTGATGGCTGCTGATGTTGCTGAGCTATTAGAGCATTAGTCAGCAGATGGTGACCTGATTTTACTGCTGGACTGCTTTCCTGGCTGCTGGATTCTGAGCCAGTACAATTGGATATCTAGTATCAACTTCTGGATACATGTCCGAAGAAATTATCTGTTACTGCAAACTTGGTTTTCAAAATATCGCATAAATTACTTCACTTGCTTGTTGTATTTAGGAATCAAGATAGCAGATTCTAACAGTGAAACTTTAATAGAACATTATTAAAGCATCAGATTGCAAATTTCATATTTGTTTGCTTAAACTGATCTGTTGGCAACAGATAGCTGGAGCATAAATCTCTTAATGAGTGTAACGTATTTTTAAGATATCAGTAGCACACCCACATCTTCTACACCCACTGCCATCAAGCAGCATACAAACCAATTAATTACAGGCCCAGTTATGCGTAACTATGCACTTTACTCTCACCTTTTACACAGTAAGACCAAGGGGCGGGTCACTGCTTTTGTTACTTTGCTGACTCTTACATAAACTTTAACTTATACTACACCATAACATAGCATGTTTACAGAACAACTCATAAAAACTCTTTACCCTACGAAACTATCCTTGCAATATAGCAAAACAGGATACTGATTCTGTCAACCAGACAACATGCTCACTCAAAATCTGCTTCTATAGTTATTCTTTAATGACACAGAAGTACAGTGAAATCAGTAGTCACAGAAAAATCATCCGCTACAGAGAAAGTGAAACAGAGTGCCCCTCCAGCTAAAATCAACTTCGGCAGAAAGCTAGCGATGAGAAATAAAACCATAATACCTCTAGAGCAATAGGCAGCAAACTTTACTTTGAAATAAAAAATATTTTCAGTCCTTTGATCTTAACACATATGGATGTTTGAATCTCAGAGCATATCTTGACATTGTGGTGGCAGTTTAGTCTTTTTCTTCTTTGCTTCTATAGTTGTGAAATTATGAAATTACATTATCCACATGTGTTTGTGATGTTATTGTGAATAGTTGGGGACAGAACACATTTTTTTTACTATGAAAGTTAATTAAACAGGTAATTGTTGTACACTCCTGGAAATGGAAAAAAGAACACATTGATACCGGTGTGTCAGACCCACCATACTTGCTCCGGACACTGCGAGAGGGCTGTACAAGCAATGATCACACGCACGGCACAGCGGACACACCAGGAACCGCGGTGTTGGCCGTCGAATGGCGCTAGCTGCGCAGCATTTGTGCACCGCCGCCGTCAGTGTCAGCCAGTTTGCCGTGGCATACGGAGCTCCATCGCAGTCTTTAACACTGGTAGCATGCCGCGACAGCGTGGACGTGAACCGTATGTGCAGTTGACGGACTTTGAGCGAGGGCATATAGTGGGCATGCGGGAGGCCGGGTGGACGTACCGCCGAATTGCTCAACACGTGGGGCGTGAGGTCTCCACAGTACATCGATGTTGTCGCCAGTGGTCGGCGGAAGGTGCACGTGCCCGTCGACCTGGGACCGGACCGCAGCGACGCACGGATGCACGCCAAGACCGTAGGATCCTACGCAGTGCCGTAGGGGACCGCACCGCCACTTCCCAGCAAATTAGGGACACTGTTGCTCCTGGGGTATCGGCGAGGACCATTCGCAACCCTCTCCATGAAGCTGGGCTACGGTCCCGCACACCGTTAGGCCGTCTTCCGCTCACGCCCCAACATCGTGCAGCCCGCCTCCAGTGGTGTCGCGACAGGCGTGAATGGAGGGACGAATGGAGACGTGTCGTCTTCAGCGATGAGAGTCGCTTCTGCCTTGGTGCCAATGATGGTCGTATGCGTGTTTGGCGCCGTGCAGGTGAGCGCCACAATCAGGACTGCATACGACCGAGGCACACAGGGCCAACACCCGGCATCATGGTGTGGGGAGCGATCTCCTACACTGGCCGTACACCACTGGTGATCGTCGAGGGGACACTGAATAGCGCACGGTACATCCAAACCGTCATCGAACCCATCGTTCTACCATTCCTAGACCGGCAAGGGAACTTGCTGTTCCAACAGGACAATGCACGTCCGCATGTATCCCGTGCCACCCAACGTGCTCTAGAAGGTGTAAGTCAACTACCCTGGCCAGCAAGATCTCCGGATCTGTCCCGCATTGAGCATGTTTGGGACTGGATGAAGCGTCGTCTCACGCGGTCTGCACGTCCAGCACGAACGCTGGTCCAACTGAGGCGCCAGGTGGAAATGGCATGGCAAGCCGTTCCACAGGACTACATCCAGCATCTCTACGATCGTCTCCATGGGAGAATAGCAGCCTGCATTGCTGCGAAAGGTGGATATACACTGTACTAGTGCCGACATTGTGCATGCTCTGTTGCCTGTGTCTATGTGCCTGTGGTTCTGTCAGTGTGATCATGTGATGTATCTGACCCCTTCCTGGGACAATGAATTCACAGTGTTCTTATTTCAATTTCCAGGAGTGTATATTCTTTAGTGTTCTGTTAGTAAAACTTCAGGTGTCATGATTCAGTACGACCAGCTGGAATCTTGATTGTGCTCAGGACTATTTGAATAAACATTTGCCCTTCCCCTCTTCTTCTATACATAGTCGACAGAAATCTGAGATGATTGTGACAGGGCTTTCAGACATACACTTTACAAGTATCATAAGTGTTTTGACTGCGTAAAATTGGAAAAAAGGTATATTTTAACAAGTAATAGTTCGAGAATAACATTTTTGAAATGACTTGTCATCGATCATACTGTCACGCCAGTATTATTTACAGAATAATCACAATAAGAAAGTTTTGGTTTTGTTTCACAAATGATGAAATGTGTAGTTTATCAGAGACAGTGTTGATGGACTGGCTGAAAGTTGCAGTAGATGATGACCAGGTGTGATAGAGCCAATGATTTGGTTTAGACGACATCATCAGCTCACGTAGGACGTATCTAAATGATCAGGTTCTCAACAGGAAATATCATCAGCCAGAAAATTAGGCATGGGGTATGCGACCGATCTTTGTACTTCGAGGTTGCCCCATTCATTACAGCATTTCCAGGTTACATGGAACAGTTAGTACTACGTAGAATATACCTACACAGGTTATATTTAAAGACTTTTTTAACATCAAATAACGACATATATATTAGATTGGTCCATGTTTAGCATGAGGGCAGCTTCTTTAGTTTTCATTTATAAAGTGGCACGTATGTTCCAATGTACGGTGTTTTAAGCCACTGAAGTTTGTGATGGACGACTTTATAGAGCCAAAACCACCTTTGCAATTAATGTCCAGAACATGTACGTGCTTACTGGTTCCAGAAATACTGAAAGAATATCTATTATTAGAAGCTGTGCAGCTGTATTACTAAATACTGCAGATATCACAGACTGTTCACATTGTGAAGAGTCAACTCACCTGCGTTTTTCCTTTTCTTAACGCAAATGCGCTAATACTCTACGGGAATAATACAATCTTATTATCTTCTAGTAATTAGAAGCAGCGACTCTTCTCATCCAGTGCATAAGTTAATGCAGCCAGCTCATTAATCATTACATCACTTAGGCTCTGTGTTGCAGTGTTCTGTCCAAGCAGCACATAAATTAACACTACAGCATTTTTGTTTTATTCTTCTTATGAAAGTATTTACACATTTAATACATTAGTAAATATTTGAACACCCTAGGCAGTACAAGGCCTAGCAAGTAATGCTTTCAATGCATGTAGTCAGCAGGTAGGAACTGTCTTTCTAGATACTATTAACTTAAACTTTCTTCTTAAAATGAATGTTCAGGTATTAGCAGCCTTAGCCGCCTAGTATTCTTCCAGTCCATACAGATATCATTGTCACAAGTAGCACAAAGTTTTCGATGAACAACACTGGTTAATCCAGTCACAGAGACAAATAATAATTATGTTAAACACAAAAATCACATATAATGTAAACAAGTCCATTCATTTATGTACATATTTATTTAAGTCCTTTAATCTTATAGATTTTAGGATAAGTCAGGAGATACTTCCCTCATCTGGAATCTTCACAATCTTATAAGGACCCATATACAGAAGTTGTCATTTACAGTTTCTTTTGTGAAGAAGCGAAGATTTCGGACGAGTTTTCAACAGAATATATTCTCCTACATGGTGTCTCTGCATTTGTCTGAATCGTCTATCATAGTAAACTGTCCTCAGCCGTGGCTGCTCGTTGAGTGGGACTAAAACGTTTTTTTTTCTTTTCTTTCCAGGAGCACTCTTCTCTGCATAAACATGAAAGAGGATTTATCAACTCATTTGTCTCCTTTTCCTTACTTGTGAGTGCAGCATTTAAATGGCGTATAAGGTACAACTGACAAATGTTACTACAATAAAAAGGGTATTATTGCAATAATACCTGTCAGCTGTACATTATACGCCATTTAAAGATGATTCGCACTATTTAGAATACGTCCAGCACATGTAAACAGTTGTCTTTTGTGTACTGTGGTTGTAAGATGCAACAAGCAACTGTGAGCAATATGTATATGGATGTAGCCTGTTGCACAAGGTGCTTTATGTTTTTAAATGCTTTAGCGATTACAAACTTTTATAATGTGTTATTTTTATCCACTTGACATCTTGTGTGTGAGATCAGTGTAAAATGGAAATGTTTTACAATAAAAGATTAAGATCTGAAGATGACAACATAGTCTGTTGAAACCGGTTGTCTTAAATTAAAAAAAAATATTTTATGCGATTTTGGCTGTTGAATGGTTTTTAACAAGTATGTGGTTAATGCTATATGCATGTAAAAATGTTCTTACTGTTTGATAAGTGAAGTTTGAAGCATTATCTGACAGCAAGGCAGCTGGCTTGCCAACTGTTTCTATGTAATTGTTTACTATTGTTTCAGTATTTGAACCTGCTACGGTAGACTTTGTAGTATACCATTAAACGTACTTGGTGAAAATATCATATAGTGCTACTACATAACTCCACTTCTAGCCAATGGCAAAGTTTCTGCGACATCAACTACGATGATTTGCAGTGGTTTTGTTGGTATTATATGGTGTAATTGTGTATGGTATCATTTGTTTCTGGGCTTTGTTTTTTGATATATAGGACGTGTTTTAAGAGCTGATATATGCATCTTCTCTTCCTAGGAAAATAGCAATGTAAGCCTATATTACTGATATACTTAGATGCACCACAGTGACCTCACACATGTATGTACCATATTAAGGAAACCTTACATGCATTTGGAATCAGATGCACCATATGTCAGATCGTGTTTTACGACTATAAAATAGAAAATCATTCGGCAACTTGTAATATTATACCTTATCTGTAGGATTTAGTTTAAATAGTGTCTTAAGCTTGAACTAATGTTGATCAGCATTCTGTAGATCTGCCATGTTTCTGCACATGTCTAGGTAATATTAGTGTTAATTGCCATCCTTCGTGAATAAAAAGTGGTAGTCATTGGGTTAATATTCATAAGGTCTATGTTTACTAGTAGGACCTTTGGTAGCTGTGACAGAGCATCTGCCATGATATTAACTGTTCCTGAAATCTGAATGCACTCACAATTGTATTCTTACAAAAACAGAGAGCAAAGGATCTGATATGATTCCTGCAGATGAAATTATGTGACCCAGAGTTTAATTTTGTCCCTCACAAACTTAAATTTTTTCAGGTTTGCGGTCACGCCAGCTTCAAAAAATTTCTGTATTGTGTTTTGTAGCAAATCTATGTATTCTCCCGTCTATGGGTGGCTATTAATATATCGACATATAATTTAATTCTGTCAAGTAGTCCGGGTCCTAATACAGTATCTAAAGCAGTTATGAACACACCTGAACTCACATTTAAACCAAATGGTAGTGCACAAAAGTGGTAATTCTTCCACCAAAGATAAGGGCAGTATACTTTCTGCATACCTTAGGGAGACTTACCTGCCAAAGAAAAAAAAATGGTTCAAATGGCTCTGAGCACTATGGGACTTAACATCTATGGTCATCAGTTCCCTAGAACTTAGAACTACTTAAACCTAACTAACCTAAGGACATCACACAACACACAGTCATCACGAGGCAGAGCTTACCTGCCAGTGTGAACTTCTTAAATCCATGTTAGTAAGATATGTAAATCCTTGGAACTTCTGTAACAATTCATCCAAATTTTCAGGTCGGTTTGTTACAGTAATAAGGATTGTATTAATGGCTCTTGCGTCCAAAAGTTGCTACAACTAATAGTGGGTTATAGTAGGGCGACATGGAAGATTCAATGATTCTCCATTCAAACATTTGTTTTATATCATCGGTGACTGCTGCCCTCTTGGCTGAAGGGATGGAATTCATGTTGTGACAACAGATCTCGTCAAGATGAACTTCCATTTCATACTGATATGTGTTGATAGTACCCAGCTTTTTTTTCAGATATATGACAACTTTAATAATAAATCTCTGAATTTTTCTTGTTGTAGTGTAACAATAGTCGAATCAACAATCTTACCTTTCACTAGATTTTCAATATTTTCAACCTGAATACAGAGTGACACTGTGCTAATGGTGTAGGGTGTTTGTGTTAAGTAATCTCAACCTTAAAGCCTGACAGTATATACCATTACCTAATTTTGTTTTTATTAAATCTACTACAATCTTTTGGTTATCAGTGTTTAAAAAACATGTATCTGACAAGACGTCATTTATCACATCCTTCTCTCACAGAAAAACAGTGCCAAGGATGCATTCTACTACCAATCCATTTGGAATTAGGAACAGGCACTTTATCACTTCATTTCCTATTTTAACCTCCACCTGAGGCTGCATCTTGACACTACATGATTTATCACCAATAGGTCTGATGATTCTATGGTTTTATATGGGGCATGTGGATACTTTACTGACCTCAATTTTATTGAACAAATTTACGATATAATGCTAACCACAGCACCTATGTCTAATACAACCATAGTCTGTATTTTTACCAATACTGCATGTATTGTGGCTTGTACACTCTCCTCATTCTGAAGATTCCATTTAAAATAGTCTGTAGTTAGTTCCTGCCTAATGTCTGCTTCATCATTGCATTTAATAAGTTTACTGTCCTGTCTTTGTTGCCTCTGTCCCATCCCTTGGTTAACATTCGAGGATGCAATGAGACTGGACTTAGTTCGTTGACCCTTATTAGCAGATAATGGTTTTTCAGCCATTTCATTGATGTTTAATGTAAGGTACTGGGTCTACTAGTCACCTTCAATGGTGTGCTTCTATGTGGATTATTATTATTATTATACTTTCTTTTCTCAGACGTTATATCTGGTCAAAAATGGTAAGTGACGCGGACCTTGATCAAGCGTGACTTCCTTTTAACTGTACGGTATATGTTACATTGCATTTAGGAACTTTTGGGTAATTGAACATGTATCAATAATTACAGATTTCTGTAGTTGTATATATAAGTTTGGATGTAGCTGTATTGCGTTGATGTACTGGTGGATATTGTGTGGTATGACTCCTGTAGTTGATAGTATAATTGGTATAATGTCATTTTTATCCTGATGCCACATGTCCTTGACTTCCTCAGCCAGTTGGATGTATTTTTCGATTTTTTCTCCTGTTTTCTTCTGTATATTTGTTGTATTGGGTACGGATATTTCGATTAGTTTTGTTAATTTCTTCTTTTTATTGGTGAGTATGATGTCAGGTTTGTTATGTGGTATTGTTTTATCTGTTATAATGGTTCTGTTCCAGTATAATTTGTATTCATCGTTCTCCAGTACATTTTGTGGTGCATACTTGTATGTGGGAACGTGTTGTTTTATTAGTTTATGTTGTATGGCAAGTTGTTGATGTATTATTTTTGCTACATTGTCATGTCTTCTGAGGTATTCTGTATTTGCTAGTATTGTACATCCGCTTGTGATGTGATCTACTGTTTCTATTTGTTGTTTGCAAAGTCTGCATTTATCTGTTGTGGTATTGGGATCTTTAATAATATGCTTGCTGTAATATCTGGTGTTTATTGTTTGATCCTGTATCGCAATCATGAATTCTTCCATCTCACTGTATATATTGCCTTTTCTTAGCCATGTGTTGGATGCGTCTTGATCGATGTGTGGCTGTGTTAGATGATACGGGTGCTTGCCATGTAGTGTTTTCTTTTTCCAATTTACTTTCTTCGTATCTGTTGATGTTATGTGATCTAAAGGGTTGTAGAAGTGGTTATGAAATTGCAGTGGTGTAGCCGATGTATTTATATGAGTGATTGCTTTGTGTATTTTGCTAGTTTCTGCTCGTTCTAGAAAGAATTTTCTTAAATTGTCCACCTGTCCATAATGTAGGTTTTTTATGTCGATAAATCCCCTTCCTCCTTACTTTCTGCCTAATGTGAAACCTTCTGTTGCTGAATGTATGTGATGTATTCTATATTTGTGGCATTGAGTGCTTCTAGGTCTGTGTTACTCCATTTCACTACTCCAAATGAGTAGGTCAATATTGGTATGGCATAAGTATTTATAGCTTTTGTCTTGTTTCTTGCTGTCAATTCTGTTTTCAGTATTTTTGTTAGTCTTTGTCTATATTTTTCTTTTAGTTCTTCTTTAATATTTGTATTATCTATTCCCGTTTTTTGTCTGTATCCTAGATATTATAGGCATCTGTTTTTTCCATCGCTTCTATGCAGTCGTTGTGGTTATCCAATATGTAATCTTCTTGTTTAGTGTGTTTTCTCTTGACTATGCTATTTTTCTTACATTTGTCTGTTCCAAAAGCCATATTTATATCATTGCTGAATACTTCTGTTATCTTTAGTAATTGGTTGAGTTGTTTATTTGTTGCTGCCAGTAGTTTTAGATCATCCATGTATAGCAAATGTGTGATTTTGTGTGGGTATGTTCCAGTAATATAGTATCCATAATTTGTATTATTTAGCATGTTGGATAGTGGGTTCAGAGCAAGGCAGAACGAGAAAGGACTTAATGAGTCTCCTTGGTATATTCCACGCTTAATCTGTATTGGCTGTGATGTGATATTATTTGAATTTGTTTGGATATTTAGTGTGGTTTTCCAATTTTTCATTACTATGTTTAGGACCTGTATCAATTTAGGATCTACTTTGTATATGTCCAATATTTGTAGTAACCATGAGTGGGGTGCACTATCAAAAGCTTTTTGGTAATCAATGTATGCATAGTGGAGTGACCTTTGTTTAGTTTTAGCTTGATATGTCACCTCTGCATCTATTATCAGTTGCTCTTTACATCCTCATGCTCCTTTGCAACAGGCTTTTTGTTCTTGATTTATAATTTTGTTCTGTGTTGTATGTGTCATTAATTTCTGTGTAATGACTGAAGTTAATATTTTGTATATTGTTGGTAGGCATGTTATGGGGCGATATTTAGCTGGGTTTGCTGTGTCTGCTTGATCTTTAGGTTTCAGATAAGTTATTCCATGTGTAAGTGTATCGGGGAATGTGTATGGGTCTGCAATGTTAAATAATTTAGTTAAATGTGAATGTGTTGAGGTGTACTTCTTTAGCCAGAAATTTGCTAGTTTATCTTTTCCAGGGGCTTTCCAATGGTGAGTAGAATTAATTGCTTGGGTGCCTTCATGTTGCAAAATTATCAAAAAAAAAAAAAAAGGTTCAAATGGCTCTGAGCACTATGGGACTCAACATCTTAGGTCATAAGTCCCCTAGAACTTAGAACTACTTACACCTAACTAACCTAAGGACATCACTCACACCCATGCCCGAGGCAGGATTCGAACCTGCGACCGTAGCAGTCCTGCGCAAAATTATCACTTCAGGCATTTGTGTTATCATCTTGTATGTGTCTGTTTCTGCTTTTATCCACCGTGCATGCCTGTTATGCTGTACCAGGTTTGACCATATGTTGCTCCAGAAGTATTCCATCTCTGTTATGTTTGGTGGATTGTCTATTTTAATGTGTGTGTTATCTATTGTCTGGTAAAATTTCTTTTGGTTTGTGTTGAATGTTTGGTTTTGTTTCCTTCTATTTTCACTTTTTTTGTATCTTCTAAGTCGTTTGGCCAATGCTTGTAATTTCTGCTTCTTTTCATCTAATTGCTCTATCGCTTGTTGTTGTGAGATTTTACCTAACCTTTTTCGCTTTTTGTCTGACATTTCATTGTTTATAAATTGTGTTAGCTGTCTGATGTCTTTTCTCAGTTTTTCTATTCTGGTGTGTAGCCTGTGTTGCCATGCTGGTTATGTGGGTTTCTTCTGTGTGTTGGTTGGTTCTGATCTCTGCCTAGTGTGTATATTTAGTGTAGTGAGTGCTCCTATATAAACCAATAGTTGTAACTCTTCCATAGTTCTATTTTCATTTATTTTGTTGTGTATGATTGTGTTGATAGTTGTTTCGACTTGTGGGTTATTTGGTGGTCTATGCAAGAATGGTCTAATGTCTGTATTTGTGTCTTTGTATTCTATATATGTCAGCTGAAATTTTTCTTCTATATCTAACATGTGTGTCGCTTCGTGTTCTATTTGTGCTTGTTCTGGTGGCTGTCTTAAGATTTAGTTTTCCTCTGATTGTTTAATTGATGTGTGTTGTTCTTTGTTTGTTTGCTCTGAGATGTTTGAGTCCATTACTGTATTTTCTTCTTCTTCTTCTGATTGCACATTATTTTGTTCCAGTATTTGTTGTACTTGTTGTTTGATGTTTTCTAATTCTGACTGGGGTATCCTGTTATTTTTGATTAGTACACGGATCTGATCAGCTAGTCGTTGTTCTGTTAAAAATTTTAATTCTGGGTATCTGGTAATAAATGTTGTGTATACTTGTGATCTGTATCCAGTTGTGTTGGTTCCTAAGTTTGTTGCTTGGTAATAACAGAACATGAGGTGTCTGTTAACTTCATCTGACCATCTCATCCTCTGTCTTTGTTTTCCTTCTAGAGTGGTTGCAGGAAGCATATCCTGCAAAACACCTCTATTTGGATTTAAATAATTTTCCTTGTGGCTAGCAGTGTCGTTACCATTGTGGACGGGCATAGGGTCCAAGCGTCATCCCCGACCATGACAGCGCTTGTCTGAGGCTTCATAGTTCAGTCCTGAACCAATTAATCACACTAAAAGAGGGGTTAGCCCTATTAGTGGTTTGTTCTTTTCGTCGCCTTTTACGACTGGCATAACATACCGGAGGCCTATTCTTTTCCCGGGCCTCCACGGGTATTATTATTATCATTATTATTATTATAATGCATGGGTGGTTGGTTGTAATTTCCTATACAGAATTTCGACCTATTGTTTGTTGTTGCAGTTATTATGGTTCAGCCAGTGTGATTACCATTACCATAATATCCTGGAAGATTGTCGTTATCGTTTCGTTTTTTTGTGTGATGTAATTTACTCGATTCTCTCTTGTCCAGCCGTGGTTATGCCACTGCCTTCTTTGCACTGCACTGCTGTGTCCCAACTCTTCTCTTCAGGCTTTCAGTTTGGTTATATCTGCACATCTGTGTGCTGTATAACCACTCTTGCATATGACTCATGCATCGTTACTTCATTGTGCTGTATGGTCAACAGAATGACATCATGCTCCATTCCCTGTGAGATCACTCTGCTGCATTGGTGCTTTGGTCATCCAGCTTGGATAGTGTGTGGCAGTTAACTTGCTGGTATGCCTACGCTACATCCAATATTGGCTGTTCTTCCTTGTTGGCATTATAATCTAGATACTGCATACCATCCTGTCTTGGCTTCAGCTCTGCATTCTGGCTAGGAAAAACTTTAAAAATGTTCCTCATCTATCCTCAATGTCATTCAGGGGCACATCATCCTCCATTCCTTTAGAAAATTCGCCTCAAAATTTTAATTCAGTATGTTCCTGGAACAATCTCATCATACGTGTCTTATATCAACAATTATACACTCTATATGTCGGTTATCTTCCTACTCTTATAGAGCTGAACCACAAGGCTCGTATTTAAATCTTTAATAACACTGTTTGACGTACAGTCAATTGAATATATCTTCTACAACCCATATATTGTCTTACAATTTCTCATAAATTCACAATCTCGTCCACTAGTTTAACACATAATTTATTATCTTAAGTTTCTCTCAGAAGACAAATACCAGAAGGAAGTGTCACTTAATAAACGCACTGGTAATTAAACGAAAACATTACATAAATACTTACGATATTATACAGGATGTACCAAAAAGAATCATCCGATTTGGCACGTATATATTTTTGAAACTAATAAACATATACAATGAATTTTGTTTTTTTATGAAAGGGAAACTCAAAAAGTTTTTTGTCATACCTTTTCATAGGTGTTCAACATGCCCTCTTCAGATGTATGGCATATGTCAATACGGTATTCAAATTGTTCCCTCACTGCAGGGAGCATGATTTCTAGTAGCAAACCAATCAGCAGATGTCTGGTGTACAGGTTATTCAGAGAGATGCACATATCTTCGTTTAAAACAAAAGTAGATTATACAAACCGCAGTCAGAACTATTGCAATACTGGAAGTCGTTACAATTATGGTCGTAATATTGTGATGCTGTTTGTAGTGATATTGTCACACCTCTTGAAGCATTTACTCCGCTGTGATTCGTCCTTTTTGTGAAGCTAGTAATTCATGTGGTGAGTGTAGGACAGGGTTCATGGAATTATTCAGGTAAGTGAGGCTAGTTGTACCGGTGACCGTAGCTGGGATGCAGAACATAGTATCTGCTACATCAGAAGTCATACCATTTATAATTTCCACTGTCTTGTAATCCATTCTTGTTATCCCCTCCAGTTTCCCTTTTTCCCTGCTCCCAGTGAAAAACTGAGTAGACCCAGTGTGTACCCACTCTTCAAAAATGAGACTGGGGGGCTAACACTCCCTTCGACATTCAGTTGCTTCTTCTTTTCCTAAAAACAATTGTACCTCACGTGACTGTGCATCAGTCTGAACCATCCTAGTTGGGCAGACTTTATACTTTCCCTTTGACATCCCCATAAGTCTTCCAACATCAGGAAGTAAGCTTCCCTTTGCTCCAAAATTACTAGTACCTCTCTGGTTTGCACCTGTATTCATTTTCGTATAATTTTCCACATCAGTGGATGGGGTGTCCTATAAAACACAGGTATTGTGTGTTCATCCTGCTGTTGGGAACTGAATTAACACATGTAATCCTGCTCCAGCAGTACTCATTTCAGCGGTTGATGTATGGTTAAACAGCTTCCCTTGGCTGGTTCCACCATGTGCTGTAACTTCCTCTGTGCTCTGCATAGTCTGGTTAGTAGTTAGAGTGGTGGCAACAACATAGAACTAAGTTGCCAGTGTATGGTATGACAGACTGCTTCTTGCAATATAGTTACTTCCATCCTTGCGTCATTCAGACTGTCAGTGTTTGTAACAATCTAGCTACAGCCATTCTTCCATCTAGTGCTTTCAGACGAGTTTGTGCTCTTTCCAAATTGCTGTTAATGGTTTGCACTGCGCAGCATCACATCTTTATTTCTTCTTCTTTGAGATGAGAAATGTTTACATCGCCGTGAATGAAATTCCTGAGACATTGTGAAAGTTCTAACAATGTAGTGAGTACACAGTAACGAGCAAGTTGTGTAAACTTTAACCAAAAAATGCAACATAACGGACATTCTATGATTTGTGACTGCGAGAGAGAAGCTAATTGAAATATTGTTGAAAGTCAGCCATGTTGTGAATTTTCGAATTCTAAAAGTTGATCAATTGATAATTCCTGTTGTATAAGAAAAACACAATACATCATGTTTAATTTGAAAAGGTAACTGCGTTTTATTTCAAATGATACAGTGTATATGAATCACAACATGTTGGACATCGGAATAGACTTCCGCATGGATGGACTTTGGTAGCAAATCCTCGACCCTGCACATGGTCAGAACTTTTCTGGGAGAATTTTTATTCATCGCAATAGTGTTTCCCACCTTTGAGGTCTTCGTAGGATGGACAATACTACCAAATTCCAAAAAAGAGTGGTGTCATTGGATAGACAACTTCTGGATGTTCGATGACAAGTTTAGCAGGGAGACATTTGGCAGCAGAAGACTAGTTTCCATTAGTTTCAGAAGGCAAATACCAGAAGGAAGTGCCAATTAATAAATGCACTGATAATTACACAAACATTACATAAATACTTAGGACATTATGCAGGACATACCAAAAAGAATCATCCGATTTGGCACGTATATATTTTTGAAACTAATAAACATATACAATGAATTTTGTTTTTTGATGAAAGGGAAACTCAAAAAGTTTTTTTCATACCTTTTCATAGGTGTTCAACATGCTCCCTTGAGATGTATGGCATGCGTCAATGCGGTATTTAAATTGTTCCCACGCTGCAGCGACCATGTCTTGAGTTACAGCTTCCACAGCTGCCGCTATGCGATGTCTCAGTTCATTCATTGTTGCTGGTAACGGAAGCACATAAACAGAGTCTTTTATAAACCCCCACATGAAATGATCACATACTGTCAGGTCCAGTGACCTTGGAGGCCAGTAGTGGAAGGCTGAATCATTTGGTCCAGGCTTTTCGTACAGTGAAGGGCAAGTAGAAATATTAGACAGGAGCTGTTTACACCTCGTCCAAGTGAAGGGAAACAGCGACCATGCTGACTAAATCATACACTTTATCAGCTGTTTTCCAGGCGCCATATTTAACTGAACTAGCATACCCGCTTCAGACCTTAACATGACAGCGAGAAATGGTTTCCGAAATTCGGTTTTCGTCTTTCAGAAGATGTGTCGCATGTTTTTTATTTATTTATTTATTGTTCCGTGGGACCAAATTAAGGAGAAGTCTCCATGGTCATGGAACGAATCAATACATTAAATTATAACACGATATTAGAAACAGATAAAATGAAATAAAAAAAAAAAAAACATATTCAGGTGACAAGTCGTAAGTTTAAATGAAGAAAATCAACAATGTAACACTGGAATTTGCTTAATTTTTTAGCTCTTCCAGGAGCTCCTCGACAGAATAGAAGGAGTGAGCCATGAGGAAACTCTTCAGTTTGGACTTAAAAGAGTTTGGGCTACTGCTAAGATTTTTGAGTTCTTGTGGTAGCTTATTGAAAATGGATGCGGCAGAATACTGCACTCCTTTCTGCACAAGAGTCAAGGAAGTGCATTCTACATGAAGATTTGATTTCTGCCTAGTATTAACTGAGTGAAAGCTGCTAACTCTTGGGAATAGGCTAATATTGCTTAACAACAAACGACATTAAAGAAAATATATACTGCGAGGGCAATGTCAGAATTCCCAGATTTTTGAATAGGGGTCGACAAGAGGTTTTCGAACTTACACCACATATAGCTCGAGCAGCCCATTTTTGAGCCAAAAATACCCTTTTGAATCAGAAGAATTACCCCAAAAAATAATGCCATACGACATAAGCGTATGAAAATATGCGAAGTAGACTACTTTATGTGTTGAAGTGTCACTTATTTGAATGGTCGAAATGGGTCTCAGCACTATGGGACATAACATCTGAGGTCATCAGTCCCCTAGACTTAAGACTACTTAAACCTAACTAACCTAAGGACATCACACAGATTCATGCCGGAGGCAGGATTCGAAACATCGATCGTAGGAGCAGCGCGGTTCCGGACTGAAGCGCCTAGAACGCTCGGTAACAGCGGCTGGCTGTGTCACATGTAAACTTAGTGACTAGCTGTACGGCGAAGCGCTATTAACGTTGTGAATGTGAGCAGATGATTAATTCACTAGTAACAGTTACAGCACTTATTTTTAAATGCATTATGCAATCTGAGGGACGATCACAAATGTGTACTAAATGTTTTGAATGTCATTTTTCTTCCGCTCATTGCGTTTTATTACAACAACCTTCATTTAATTTCTTGTTCCCTGCTACAAATACGTACCTCCTAAGACGCTGCTAAACTTTAACACGAGATACAAATGGAAATGTATGTTAGAAACCAGTAAGCCATTCACAACTGTTGGCTATATATGACTCCTGCGTCGAATGAAATTATTGTGCACTTGCTGACAATTATCAGCCACGTTTATAATATTAAAATCCTTCAATATTATCAAGCACCCATTTTGCAACCATTATATTTCATGGGATTTATTAATGGAGCCGTTTTGACGACGATTAGATTTTTAGTGGCATATTCACGGGAATCGAGTATTGGCACTGATTGGAATAATCATTGTGGTAGCATCGGGCGACGATGGAGTTCGCCACTGACAGAATGTTTCAGAAGTCTGCTACCATGTCTGCGAGTGTAGAAATAGTCTAAAGCACTGCTGATCAATTTTGAGTAAACTAAAAAAAGAATACATGCGCCTGTCTAATTGAGTACAGTTCAACGTATCACGGTAGAATTAAAGTTCTCCTGTATTGTGTAGTCATAATATTCATGTCGCTTAACATGTGCATGTCAAGGGTGTAGGAAAGAAAAGGACTCGTTATAATTTCATCATTTTCAGTCACTCTCAAAAACGTTTCTGGGATCACTGTATTTTGTCAAAGTGGTTCAAAGGGCTCTGAGCACTAAGGGACTTAACTTCTGTGGTCATCAGTCCCCTAAAGCTTAGAACTACGTAAACCTAACTAACCTAAGGACATCACACACATCCATGCCCGAGGCAGGATTCGAACATGCGACCGTAGCAGTCGCACGGTTCCGGAAATGAGCGCTACGGTATTTTGTCCCTGAAATTAATTTGAAATACTTTTATGGAAGGTCAGGTTGCTGCTTCATTTTTCAAATGCCCACATAAACTTTCTTCTAGTGGCATTAATCTCAAATTTTCAAAATGACAAAAAGCCGGAATGCCCATTCATTTACGATACTCTTCACATTCCAATCATTATGTAAAACAGCTACAGGTTGGTTCTTGAAGCTGGATTTATATTAATTCCAGTTGCAAAGTAAACTTAATCATAAAAATGAAAATGTTAACTAATGTCACTTGTGAAGATATACTTTTTTCGCTATCTCGGCTGTATCTGTGTCTTGTGGACTGCATGCAATCCTCATTGTATCCTTTAAATGACTGGACAACTGGTTACGATATTTATTTTTCAAGTACTTCATTTCAAAACGAAGTTTCACAGAGGTAAGTTGAAGGATTGATTGATTCATTAATTGAGATGATTTATGAGCCCAAACGGCGAGGTCATCTGCCCCGCCATTCCGAAGTTACTCGCAGAAGAAAGAGGGTCCGCTAAAAATGGATGGAAACTGAGGACCGGTTCAACCATCCATGAAACGTCTGCTAATTAAAATTAAGGAATCTGGAAGACTATACTTAGCACGAAGGGACAAAACAAGGGGACATTCCACCAATCTGTGGGGTACTGTCAGTCTGGCTCCACAACCACATTGTGAGGATGATTCATTAGGCAGGAGAAAACAATCGGCGAGACTGGTAAGGCCAATGCGTAGACGGCATAAAACAGTTTACTCCTTCCAAGAGGGAGGAACGCCGAACTTCAATAGACTCCTTCATTGTACAGAGTTTATTACTGTGAGCAGTAGTGCATTAGATGTCATTCCACTTTTGGGCAAAGAGAGATTTGACGGAAGTCCGCATATCTGCAGCTGGAATCACGAAAGAGAATGGGAGGTAGTATCTGCTTTTCTATCCAAACGATCAGCCAGTTCATTCCCCGGGATGCCCACATGACTTGTGACCCAGAGAAAGACAACTGAGCAGACGGCACAGCCAAGGGCAGTGAGAAGGTCATGGATACCAGAGACCAAAGGTGACGAGAGTAGCATTGGTCGATAGCCTGCAGGCCGCTCACTGACTCGGTACAAATTAAAACATTGTGGAGGGAAGTCTGAGAAACAAAATGGAGGACTTTGTGAATGGCTAGAACCTCTGCTGTGAACACACTACATGATCCCGGCAATAAATGGTGTTTTAAGCCAGTAGGGGTCATGAAAGGGTATTGAACCTTATCTATTGTCTTAGAACTATCAGTGTATAAGATTGTGGCACCCTGGAATCTGCAAGGATGGCACGCACAAGACGCTGGAAAACCATAGGGACGACAGAGACCTTAGGACCTGGAACAGGTCAGTCCTAATCCACGGTCTAGGCCCCATTCAAGGGGGGATGGATGGGAGGGAATACATGGGGTGCATTCCAGTGAGTGGAGTTGGAGATGTCGACAGAGGGAAGTGAGATGCATTCCAACTGGCAATCCCACCCGTGTGTGGTTGTCAGGAGGGAGAAATCCCTTGTTTGCAAAGAGGACAGCGTGAGCAGGATGGTCAGGGAACTGGCGCATAGCGATTGTGTAAGAAACCATGAGTTGCCTCCATCGCTTTTTTGGGGGGAATTCCCGTTTCTGCGAGGAAACTGTCAACAGAACTAGTGTGAAAGGCACGAATAGTCAGATGCACCCCACAGTGGTGAACAGGGTCAAGTATTTGCAGAGTGGAAGGAGCCGCTAAGCCATAAACCTGACTACCATAATCTAGTCTGGACACAGATGGAGAAAAGTGGTACAGTCTACACCCCAAGATGTGTGGGTCAGGAGGTATAGAGCATTAAGCTTCAAATGCATGTAATCTTTAGGTGGTGAATGGGGACAACCACATCAGCTTTTTATCAAACGTAAGGCCCAAGAAATGGGACTGTGCTACAACATCGAGAAGCTGGTCGCCTAAATAAAGTTCTGGATCGGGGTGTACAATGCGGCGACGACCAGAATACATAACCCGTGTTTTGGAGGGAGAACACTGGAAGCCATGGGAGATGGCCCTAGCAGATCCTACTAAGTGGGAGCTGCACCAGATGTAACTATCGCTGATGTACACTACTGGCCATTGAAATTGCTACACAAAGAAGGAATGCACATGATAAACGGGTATTCATTGGACAAATGTATTATACTAGAACTGACATGGGATTACATTTTCACACAATTTGGGAGCATAGATCCTGAGAAATCAGTACCCAGAACGACCACCTCTGACCATAATAACGGCCTTGATATGCCTAGGCATTGAGTCAAACAGAACTTGGATGGCGTGTACAGGTACATCTGCCCATGCAGCTTCAACACGATACCACAGTTCGTCAAGAGTAGTGACTGGCGTATTGTGACGAGCCAGTTGCTCGGCCACCATTGACCAGACGTTTCCAATTGGTGAGAGACCTGGAGAATGTGCTGGCCAGGGCAGCAGTCGAATATTTTCTGTATCCAGAAAGGCCCGTACAGGACGTGCAACATGCGGTCGTGCATTATCCTGCTGAAATGTAGGGGTTCGCAGGAATCGAATGAAGGGTAGAGCCACGGGTCGTAACACATCTGAAATGTAACGTCCACTGTTCAAAGTGCCGTCAATGCGAACAAGAGGTGACCGAGACATGTAACCAATGGCGCCCCATACCATCACGCCGGGTGTTACGCCAGTATGGCGATGACGAATACACGCTTCCAATGTGCGTTCACCATGATGTCGCCAAACACGGATGCGGCCATCATGATGCTGTAAACAGAACATGGATTCATCAGAAAAAATACGTTTTACCATTCGTGCACCCAGGTTCGTCGCTGAGTACACCATCGCAGGCACTCATGTCTGTGATGCAGCGTCAACGGTAACCGCAGCCATGGTCTCCGAGCTGATAGTCCATGCTGCTGCAAACGTCGTCGAACTGTTCGTGCAGATGGTTGTTTTCTTGCAAACGTCCCCATCTGTTGACTCAGGGATCGAAACGTGGCTGCACGATCCGTTACAGCCACGCACATAAGATGCCTGTCATCTCGACTGCTAGTGATACGAGGCCGTTGGGATCCAACACGGCGTTCCGTATTACTCTCCTGATCCCACCGAATTCATATTCTGCTAACAGTCATTGGATCTCCACCAACGCGAGGAGCAATGTCGCGATACGATAAACTGCAATCGCGATAGGCTACAATCCGACCTTTATCAAAGTCGGAAACGTCATGGTACGCATTTCTAGTCCTTACACAAGGCATCACAACAACGTTTCACCAGACAACGCTGGTCAACTGCTGTTTGTGTATGAGAAATCGGATGGAAACTTTCCTCATGTCAGCACGTTGTAGGTGTCGCCCCCGGCGTCAACCTTGTGTGAATGTTCTGGAAAGCGAATCATTTGCATATCACAGCATCTTCTTCCTGTCGATTAAATTTCGCGTCTGTAGCTTGTCACCTTCGTGGTGTAGCAATTTTAATGGCCAGTAGTGTACAACGCCATGGTAACCACAGGCCCAACAGAGGTTACAAGCCCCTTGATGGCTATGAGGAAGAGTGTGACACTTAACACAGAACGCTGTGGGATACCGTTCTCCTAAACCTGAGGTGCGCTGAGTGAAGTGCCAACTCGAACCCGGAAGGGCCGGTGAGATGAAAACTCGCGGATAAAAATCGGAAGGGGGCCACGGAAGCCCCAGTTATAGAGGGTAATTAAATGTGATGGCGCCAAGTACACTACTGGCCATTAAAATTGCTACACCACAAAGATGACGTGCTACAGACGCTAAAATTAAGGAAGAAGATGTTGTGTTAGGCAAATGATTAGCTTTTCAGAGCATTCACACAAGGTTGGCGCCGGTGGCGACACTTACAACGTGCTGACATGAGGAAAGTTTCCATCCGATTTCTCATACACAAACAGCAGTTGACCAGCGTTGTCTGGTGAAACGTTGTTGCGATGCCTTGTGTAAGGGCTAGAAATGCGTACCATGACGTTTCCGACTTTGATAAAGGTCGGATTGTAGCCTATCGCGATTGCAGTTTATCGTATCGCGACATTGCTCCTCGCGTTGGTGGAGATCCAATGACTGTTAGCAGAATATGGAATCGGTGGGTTCAGGAGAGTAATACGGAATGCCGTGCTGGATCCCAACGGCCTCGTATCACTAGCAGTCGAGGTGACAGGCATCTTACGTGCGTGGCTGTAACGGATCGTGCAGCCACGTTTCGGTCCCTGAGTCAACAGATGGGGACGTTTGCAAGAAAACAACCATCTGAACGAACAGTTCGACACGTTTGCAGCAGCATGGACTATCAGCTCGGAGACCATGGCTGCGGTTACCGTTGACGCTGCATCACAGACATGAGTGCCTGCGATGGTGTACTCAACGACGAACTTGGGTGCACGAATGGCAGAACGTAATTTTTTCCGATGAATCCAGGTTCTGTTTACAGCATCACGATGGTCGCATCCTTGTTTGGCGACATCGCTGTGAACGCACATTGGAAGCGTGTATTCGTCATCGCCATAGTGGCCTATCACCCGGCTGATGGTATGGGGTGCCACTGGTTACACGTCTCGGTGACCTCTTGTTCGCATTGACGGCACTTTGAACGGTGGAGTTACATTTCAGATGTATTACGACCCGTGGCTCCACCCTTCATTCTATCTCTGCGAAACCCTCCATTTCAGCAGGATAATGCACGACCGCATTTTGCAGGTCCTGTACGGGCCTTTCTGGGTACAGAAAATGGCCAGCACATTGTCCAGATCTCTCACCAATTGAAAACGTCTGGTCAATGGTGGCCGAGCAACTGGCTCGTCATAATACGCCAGTCACTACTCTTGACGAACTGTGGTATCGTGTTGAAGATGCATGGGCAAGCTGTACCTGTACACGCCATCCAAGCTCTGTTTGACTCAATGCCCAGGCGTATTAAGGCCGTTATTGTAGCCAGAGGTGGTTGTTCTGGGTAATGATTTCTCAGGATCTATGTACCCAAATTGTGTGAAAATGTAATCCCATGTCAGTTCTAGTATAATATATTTGTCCAATGAATACCCTTTTATCATCTGCATTTCTTCTTGGTGTAGCAATTTTAATGGCCAGTAGTGTAGGTCAAAGAAGACCGCGACAAGGTGCCAGCTGTTGCTGTTGGTGAAAGCCTGTCGGATTACAGTTTCCAATCTGAGTAAATGGTCAGTTGAAGCCACTCTGATATGGGGGAAAAAAAGTCCCCGAGATTCGAGTGTCCAACATAATCTGAAGCTAATCATCCTCTCGAGTAATTTACAAAGTGCATTCGTCAGGCTAATCAGGTGGTAGCTGTCGACAGATGTCAGGTTCTTCCTGGGCTTAAAGATGGGGATAACTGTACCATTTCGCCACTGTGACAGGAAAGCACCTGTGAACCAAATGCGGCTGAAAACCGTAAGGAGATGTTACCTCTGTTGAACGTCAGAGAGCATTGGAGCATCTGGCTGTGGATGGAATCTGGGCCTAAGTTGAAGGAAATAGTGTTAAAATAAACTGTGCTTAGTCTCTTATATTTTTATAATTTCTGAAAATATGTACTGTATTTGAAGATGATGGCCTCCGTAATCTATATTCACGAATCCATGTTACTTCTGTGTCAAAATTTATACCATAGTAGCCGATAGGTACAAGTTCCGCACGCCCGTGAGTTGTCAGTACTGGAAGACAAACAATAAAAAATTTCTCCTGTCGCATCCTCTAACCCCTCAGTGACCGCACTATTCTCTGACATTGAGATAAGCAGCGAACTTTACTTACTGTAACTCACAGCTGAATTCACCAACGTCAGTTGAAACTAGGCCTTTCTTAAAATATTACTGCCGCTAAGCATTTTTGTTTGTTACTGCGCAGGAAAACTTCATTTTTAAGAAGCTTTTAACATTACTTGACGATCTTGGGTTCGTCTGTAAGTTGCTAGATGGATATTATTATAAAATGTTGATGAGAACTGAGGGACACACGAATACTTGATCTGGGTCGCATGAGGTCCTTGGGCCACAGTTTGTCGACCACTGCTGTAGATTGTTGAGTTTCATTGCCAAACTACCTACAATATTACACTATCTCGTGCTGCCTTCGTATACGGCGACTTGGGCCCATACCAGTAACAAAACTGACACCTCACTGTCCACAGATAGACTACCCTACTATTACCATACTGCTGGGAGAGATCCATAGGTTCATGCAGTTTTAAGAAAAGCAACCTTCAAATTTTTCTGTATGTTCCTACGACCCAGCACGGCCACAAATAAAAGAGAAGCAAAAAAGGGCTAACAAAAGCAGGCATTCACTGCACTGCATCGTGACGAATTGCAAACTGTAGAGATGAAGTTCAAAGAGGAGCTACGTCAGCTGCTGATGCTGTAGGCGTGCGGATGTGGCACCAAATGTTAACATTTTCACAAATGGCGCCCACTTCTGATACCAAATGTAGAGCACCGGAGCCATAACCTCTATGTTTGTCAGGATAACATGGTGTGGTGTGTGAGGGCAAGGGTCTGTTAGATGCCTGCAGGTGACAGTAAGACATTGTTGACGGAGTACACATTTATTGTTCATGGATACACAGTCGTCCTCTTTGAGATGGCCGGTATCAGGAGAGGAGGTGAAGCTCAGAAAGGCCAGTACGCTCTGACACATGCTTGCCTCGTGGTTTTGGCCACCACAGCGACAGGGCTACATATGCAGTGGGCAAGTATATCACAGGAAGTTTATGATCGGGCGCAAGTTACCACATGATTGCGGTGGCCACCAGCAGCACTAGCAAGTTACCATGGCGCCCTGTTAACTTCGCAGACTTAACTCCAGGAAAGTACCCTGCAGATCTGCACAAGGGGGACGCAGTTGTGAAGAGTTATGCCACAGACTCTCAGTGACAGAACAGACAGCAGTGATGGTGTCTGCTCGTAGAAGGAGGTCGGGGGCGGCAGCTAGGACAGCAGTGATGGTCTCTGCTCGTAGAAGGAAGTCGGGGGCGGCAGCTACTGTGTTCCCCAGATGATGGTACTTTGGCAGCTCGCCAATTACCATCACCTAGTCCGCGGATCGTGGTCTCGCGGTAGCGTTCTCGCTTCCCGCGTACGGGGTCCCAGGTTCGATTCCCGGCGGGGAATTTATCTGCCTCGAGATGACGGTGTTGTGTGTCTTTCATCGTCATTTCATCCTCATTCACTCGCAAGTCGCCGTAGTGGCGTTAAAGAACTTGTGGAGCGGCGGCCGAACCGCCCCGCGAGGGATCTCCCGGCCACCAATGCCATAGGCTCATTATTATTCATTACCATTACCCCGGCAGCTGGGCCTCCAGTGGGCCTGATGATCAGAGGCACCCAAGATTCCTCATGTTGTTGTTGTGGTCTTCAGTCCTGAGACTGGTTTGATGCAGCTCTCCATGCTACTCTATCCTGTGCAAGCTTCTTCATCTCCCAGTACCTACTGCAACCTACATCCTTCTGAATCTGCTTAGTGTATTCATCTCTTGGTCTCCCCCTACGATTTTTACCCTCCACGCTGCCCTCCAATGCTAAATTTTTTGATCCCTTGATGCCTCAAAACATGTCCTACCAACCGATCCCTTCTTCTAGTCAACTTGTGCCACAAACTTCTCTTCTCCCCAATCCTATTCAATACCTCCTCATTAGTTACGTGATCTACCCACCTTATCTTCAGCATTCTTCTGTAGCACCACATTTCGAAAGCTTCTATTCTCTTCTTGTCCAAACTGGTTATCGTCCATGTTTCACTTCCATACATGGCTACACTCCATACAAATACTTTCAGAAACGACTTCCTGACACTTAAATCTATACTAGATGTTAACAAATTTCTCTTCTTCAGAAACGCTTTCCTTGCCATTGCCAGTCTACATTTTATATCCTCTCTACTTCGACCATCATCAGTTATTTTACTCCCTAAATAGCAAAACTCCTTTATTACTTTATGTGTCTCATTTCCTAATCTAATCCCCTCAGCATCACCCGATTTAATTTGACTACATGCCATTATCCTCGTTTTGCTTTTGTTGATGTTCATCTTATATCCTCCTTTCAAGACACTGTCCATACCGTTCAACTGCTCTTCCAAGTCCTTTGCTGTCTCTGACAGAATTACAATGTCATCGGCGAACCTCAAAGTGTTTACTTCTTCTCCATGAATTTTAATACCTACTCCGAATTTTTCTTTTGTTTCCTTTACTGCTTGCTCAATATACAGATTGAATAACATCGGGGAGAGGCTACAACCCTGTCTCACTCCTTTCCCAACCACTGCTTCCCTTTCATGCCCCTCGACTCTTATAACTGCCATCTGGTTTCTGTACAAATTGTAAATAGCCTTTCGCTCCTTGTATTTTACCCCTGCCACCTTCAGAATTTGAAAGAGAGTATTCCAGATAACGTTGTCAAAAGCTTTCTCTAAGTCTACAAATGCTAGAAACGTAGGTTTGCCTTTTCTTAATCTTTCTTCTAAGATAAGTCGTAAGGTTAGTATTGCCTCACGTGTTCCAACATTTCTACGGAATCCAAACTGATCTTCCCCGAGGTCCGCTTCTACCACTTTTTCTATTCGCCTGTAAAGAATTCGCGTAAGTGTTTTGCAGCTGTGACTTATTAAACTGATAGTTCGGTAATTTTCACATCTGTCAACACCTGCTTTCTTTGGGATTGGAATTATTATATTCTACTTGAAGTCTGAGGGTATTTCGCCTGTCTCATAAATCTTGCTCACCAGATGGTAGAGTTTTGTCAGGACTGGCTCTCCCAAGGCCATCAGTAGTTCTAATGGAATGTTGTCTACTCCCGGGGCCTTGTTTCGACTCAGGTCTTTCAGTGCTCTGTCAAACTCTTCACGCAGTATCTTATCTCCCATTTCATCTTCATCTACATCCTCTTCCATTTCCATAATATTGTCCTCAAGTACATCGCCCTTGTATAAACCCTCTATATACTCCTTCCACCTTTCTGCCTTCCCTTCTTTGCTTAGAACTTGGTTGCCATCTGAGCTCTTGATATTCATACAAGTGGTTCTCTTCTCTCCAAAGGTCTCTTTAATTTTCCTGCAGGCAGTATCTATCTTACCCCTAGTGAGACAAGCCTCTACATCCTTACATTTGTCCCCTAGCCATCCCTGCTTAGCCATTTTGCACTTCCTGTCGATCTCATTTTTGAGACGTTTGTATTCCTTTTTGCCTGCTTCGTTTACTGCATTTTTATATTTTCTCCTTTCATCAATTAAATTCAATATTTCTTCTGTTACCCAAGGATTTCTATTAGCCCTCGTCTTTTTACCTACTTGATCCTCTGCTGCCTTCACTACTTCATCCCTCAGAGCTACCCATTCTTCTTCTACTGTATTTCATTCCCCTGTTCCTGTCAATCATTCCCTAATGCTCACTCTGAAACTCTCTACTGCCTCTGGTTCTTTCAGTTTATCCAGGTCCCATCTCCTTAAATTCCCACCTTTTTGCAGTTTCTTCAGTTTCAATCTGCAGTTCATAACCAATAGATTGTGATCAGAATCCACATCTGCCCCTGGAAATGTCTTACAATTTAAAACCTGGTTCCTAAATCTCTGTCTTACCATGATATAATCTATCTGAAACCTTCTAGTATCTCCAGGGTTCTTCCATGTATACAACGTTCTTTCATGATTCTTGAACCAAGTGTTAGCTATGATTAAGTTATGCTCTGTGCAGAATTCTACCAGGCGGCTTCGTCTTTCATTTCTTAGCCCCAATCCATACTGACCTACTACGATTCCTTCTCTTCCTTTTCCTACTGGCAAATTCCAGTCACCCATGAATATTAAATTTTCATCTCCCTTCAGTACCTGAATAATTTCTTTATCTCATCATACAGTTCATCAATTTCTTCATCCTCTGTAGAGCTAGTCGGCATATAAACTTGTACTACTGTAGTAGGCATGGGCTTTGTGTATATCTTGGCCACAATAATGCGTTCACTATGCTGTTTGTAGTAGCTAACCCGCACTCCTATTTTTTTATTCATTATTAAACCTACTCCTGCATTACCCCTATTTGATTTTGTATTTATAACCCTGTAATCACCTGACCAAAAGACTTGTTCATCCTGCCACCGAACTTCACTAATTCCCACTATATCTAACTTTAACCTATCCATTTCCCTTTTTAAATTTTCTAACCCACCTGCCCAATTAAGGGATCTGACATTCCACGCTCCGATCCGTAGAATGCCAGTTTTCTTTCTCCTGATAACGACGTCCTCTTGAGTAGTCCCTGCCCGGAGATCCGAATGGGGGACTATTTTACCTCCGGAATATTTTACCCAAGAGGACGCCATCATCATTTAATCATACAGTAAAGCTGCATGCCCTCGGGAAAAATTACGGCTGTAGTTTCCCCTTGCTTTCAGCCGTTCGCAGTACCAGCACAGCAAGGTCATTTTGGTTAATGTTACAAGGCCAGATCAGTCAATCATCCAGACTGTTGCCCCTGCAACTACTGAAAAGGCTGCTGCCCCTCTTCAGGAACCCCATGTTTGTCTGGCCTCTCAACAGATACCCCTCCGTTGTGGTTGCACCTACGGTACGGCCATCTGTATCGCTGAGGCACGCAAGCCTCCCCACCAACGGCAAGGTCCATGGTTCATGGGGGAAGAAGATTCCTCATAAGCGAAGGTAAAGACAAAGCGGCAGCAGTTCATGACAGTCAAGTTCTTCAGGCTAATCTGGCTGCTGTATCATAGATCAAGGTCGTCTAGGCAGATGGTGGATGGAGAGCCGCAGATCCTGCCTTTGGTTGGTTAGCCGCAAATTGAGACCTGGGCTTTGAAAGTCAGAGTATTTATACAAGTTGGTCTATGCCAATGATATTACCATGTGGCAAGCATGACTGAATGCGACCTAGTTTTCTTGACCCGTTAGCACTGCGGTGCACTGCTGTGTCCAGTTCTTATCTTTAGTCATTCGGCTTGGTTACTTCTTTAGCGTCGATGTGCTGTAAAGCTACTCTTGCGGACGACTTATGCATTTTTACTTCGTGATGTGTAATTAACAGAATGATGTTATGTTTCCTTCACTCTGCTACTTCAGCACTTTGGTCATTCACCTTGTACGGCGTGTGTGGCAATGAACTTTGTGGTGTGTCTGCCTGTGCAGCTTGTAATATTGTGTCCTTCCTTCTTGGTACTCCACTCTACACTAAGATCCGAAAATCCTTTCTCTCCCCTTTTTTTGGTCATCATCTGTATTTTATGATGTAAGAAAATATTATTAGATATTTGTTATTAAAATATGATGATTGATTGCAATTTGGTGTTGTAATGCAGATTGTTTAAAAGTCAGATGTGGTTGGCTCACACATCAAAATTATTAAGCATCAGATTGGGAAGGGGAACCAACATATACTTGCGTGGCTCCCTTTGCCGTTTAGAAAGTGCCGCGAACCGTTGTGGAACAGCGAGGCTTTGTGCCAGGGATGTACGATTTGAGAAGTGAAGTTTGCTAAGAAAGGAATATAAGTTCCCCGGCGTCGACTGTTCCGTCCGCACAAGAAAAACCTTGGCAAATAGAAAGTAAATGATTAAGGTTGTCCAACTACCAAAGCAAACACAAATTTAGAGTAACTGACACTATAATTACGAGCTTGGATTTCAAACACATATAACACCTTAACACTTACGTCAATAATAATGACAGAGCATGAGTGGTTTGTTATGTCCACAAAAGTTTAGAAATCACGTAGAAATATCCCTTCATTAACCACTCCGTGTTTTTCACACATACTAGTCTCACATGCAACAAAATAATAGTATTTATCAATAGATTTAAACAAATTACAGATCTTATAACGACGCCTCTGTAATGGTGCGTCCGTATTACACAGAAGATAAAAAGAGAGTGATATCGTCTGGCAGTTGACGATGGGTTGCTAGCTTGTTTTTTTTTAATATTCAAATGTCTTCAGAGTCTGTCTTTAATATCGATGTTTTTTACATGCGCGCTGAAATAGTCTATAGTTTCTTTGGCGCATAAGTAGCGCTGGATTGATTTCTCCTTGTAAATCGTCAAAATACATCAGTACAATGCGTAGTTAAATATTATACATTGGCAAATAAATGTCTCTTGGCCTCTTTCATGAGTCAAATCAGTGTTTGATAGGACGAGATGTGGCGGTGTGAAAATACAGCATCTCAATTTATATTCAATGTCTTTTCTTTCTTTTCAGATGGCGGACACAAGTACCTACAGTGTGAAAGAACGTGTTCTGGCAAGTGCATGGCCTTTTGAACGTGCACGTTCCTGGAAAACCAAAAGAAATATGCAAAGGGATTTTGCAGCACGAATTCATAAAGAATTTCCAACAAAGCGAACGAAACTGCGATCACAATAGAAACTCTTCAGAACCGGTTTCATTTGGAATGGAAAGAGAACAGTTCGACCACAAACAAGTGCAGCAGTGCCAGTTTATGTGACCACAGATCATTGCAAAAAAAATCTGTTGAAATTGGAATTCCAAAAACGAATATGCCGACATGCGTGAAAAAATGTATGCAATTAAAATCTTTTGGGCCAGCATTCGCAAACGACTTGAGTGGTGAGAACATATGGCGTAGACATGAAGCTTGCTCAAGATTACTTGACGTGTTTGTGACACTCCATAGCGAAGCAAAGTTTTCTTCTCAGACGAATATGAAATTTATCAACCTTGTCAGAACAGGGGTATTTTTTTCATGACCAAAGAAAAACCCATATTATGAATAATTACAGAATAACCCCGCACACGCTAGGATCTGGACTGCAGTGCCCAGTAGGCACCTCACAGGGCCGAATTCCTTTGATGGTGCAGTGAATCAACATTCTTACTTGCAAATGCTGCATGAATGGTTTATTCCAGAGCTCCAGAGACTGAACATTCTTAGCCGGCCGCTGTGGCCAAGCGGTTCCAGGCGCTTCAGTCCGGAACCACGCTGCTGCTACGGTCGCAGTTTCGAATCCTGCCTCAGACATGTATGTGTGTGATGTCCTTAGGTTAGTTAGGTTTAAGTAGTTCTAAGTCTAGGGGACTGATGATCTCAGATGTTAAGTCCCATAGTGCTTAGAGCCATTTGAACCATATGAAAATTCTTGTAGACGGTTGGTTTCAACAAGATGGAGCTCTCGCCAACGGATGAACTGTTACCTCAAATGAGGATGGAGAGGATCAGTGCAGCTGCCAATGCCGATTGAGCAACCTCCGAGGAGTCCTGATCCGACATCATGCAACAGTTACCTGTGGGGAAGAATTAGGCAGCTTGTCGGGATACAACGGTACCAGACAACTGACGAATTGACGTAAGCTGTTAGGGAGGCATACAAGAAAATCACACTCCCTGTCGGGAGGACGACGGTTCATTCCCGTGTCCGGCCATCCTGATTTAGGTTTTCCGTGATTTCCCTAAATCGCTTCAGGCAAATGCCGGGATGGTTCCTTTGAAAGGGCATGGCATACTTCCTTCCCCGTGTTTCCTAACCCGAAGAGACCGATGACCTCGCTGTTTGGTCTCTTCCCCCAAACAACCCAACCCCAGCCCACACTCCCTGTGCACCAGAAAATTTCACACAGGACCTGGCGCTGCATCGTTTTGCGCTGCGACGATGATAGTGATCATATTGATGTTCTGGATCACTAAACAAGCTGGCATCTAAAGCATAAACATTTGTCACACATTTTCTGTGACGTGTTCGAAATAAATAAATGCATGTCATGACCAAAAAAGAGGTGTGCGACAGGACTTTCGGACCAGACTTTAGATATTGCATACTAGCGTTCCTTGGCTCCACCTCTGGCACTGTCGCTGGCCAGGGGAAAACTTAAAAAAATTTTCATGACCCACCCGGAATACCATCCTGGGATGCAACGGAAGTATGAATTAAACTCGTTCATTGTATAAGCATTGTATTCATTACGTTGCATCTTATTGAGTAGAACATACCAACCAATAAAAGCATTTTTACAAATATGGTAAGGTTCAAAAGTCAGTGAGTAAACAGCCTTTTCAAAGAGTAAATATTTTTCCTTAATTCATTTAATGTTCTTCAGATCAAAAAATTCCTTGTACTATACACTTTCTAAAGTAGACTATGTCCTTCCAAATCTCCATACCGAATTTCTTCGAAATCGGTTTGGCTGTTTGGTCGTGAAGACGTAACAAACAGTTATTTTTGCATTTATATTAGTAGGGAAGTACTTAATTTGCTTCATTGAAACCATGTCATTCATATTGTCTGCAATTTTTTTGTATATGATTGTATACTTCTACTGTATATAAATGTTTCTACTGTACTATTTCCCAATATCTTCCTCCGAATATTTTATTGATGCTGAAATTAATATTTCTGATTACATGTGTGCATTCTAACCGATCTGCTATTTATTAATAAATTTTTGGATTTCTAGAGAATAATTTATCATTAGAAACCTCGGTAGTTAAGTGAAATGCGAAGTCCATATTTCGTAATCTTTCTCTGATGTCTTCGATTTCCACTCCATTATGCTTCACTTCTCCTATACCGGTATGCTGAAATTTATCTGTTATTCTGATGGTGAAGTCTTGTATTTTTGCTATTAACTTCATTTTAAAAAGTATTTTTTGCTGTTTGTTTAAATATTTCTATCTGTTTTGTGCTACATCTACACTGTGTCAGAACAGCTTAATTATATGCAAAAGAGGTTATCCATTTCCGAACACTCCCCTTTTGATGTTAAATTCCCGTAATTTCTTTCTTCATTCTGTGACCATTTTTCAAGCAGACAATTGAAAAAATTAGAGGCAGTTCACGACTTTTTATAGCTCCCCTCTTAATCTCAAACAAGTCAGAATCTTTCCCCTTAGGCTTCTTTTGCTGCGTCAATAAGTTAGACTAGCGGATGACAGGGCGGCCTGTGTTTAGGAGCGTGCTAACACGTGGAGGTGTGTTGGCTGCAGCTGGCGTTTCTCCAGGGCTCCAGAATTTCCTCACCTGCCACGCTCGAAATCACGCCGTTAACCGTTCCCCAGTGCCCACCTCGACTGTTGGCACGAGCTGCTTGTAATTAATGGCTGTTATTACAGTAACATCCTTCACCCACACAGATCAGCTTACAGCACAGAGGCCAGGAGTGTGAGATTCTGGCAGCATTCCGAGTAATTAATATTAATAACAGCAATTTTACTGAACTACACTCATAACCCGTACATGTAGTCTTTTTGCTGGAGATTTAAGTAGCGTAAGTTTTTTGGGAGGAAGTAACAGAACATTGCAGGTCTACTTGGCTCGCTAAAAGGTACAACATGTAAACAAAAATCTTAACTAGAGGAACGTTCTACATTTTCGCTTCTACATATTAAAATTACTGTTTAAAAAATTCCATGCAAAGAAGAGCACAATCTTTTCTATTCTTTATGTGTCATTTCTGTGGAACAGGGCGAAGTGCCACTCTTGCAATCGGAACCTCATCACTTGTGTGAATTGCACGGTTGCAAAACAATAAAAGTCTCAACAGAACATGACCGTTAGCAGGAAATTAGATATCAAATCCAACATCCATTTAGTACCAGTGCTTACAGTAAACTATCAACTGGCGTAATATTAGTTGTGATTACTCAGGATGCAGACTCTCAAACCCAAATAGAAATACAGTCACTTGAAGTGGTTATATTCGATTTTAAGACGCATGCACAAAGAAAAACATTTTCAGTATTTTTTTATCCATGTTGGATGCTTCATTCACCAATTAAAAGTACGAGTGTTGAAACTTTAATAGTGGCAACTATTTATTTACAGCTCGTACAAAATAGATACGTGTTTCAAAGTTTTACTGACCTTCGAAGTAGTCACCAGCATTGTGTGAAGCCCGTTGCCAGCGATGTGGTAGTCGTAGGATACTCTTAGCAGTGCAGTTGTGCAGACAGTTCGAGCGGCGCGGTCTATTGCTTGACGAATTTGTAGCAGTTCTGAAGCGAATACCGTGAAGTGTTTCCTTCAGTTTAGAAATCGAGTTGAACTCACGAGTGCTTAAGTCAGGGGAGTGCAGTAGGTGGCATAGCACTTAGCAGCCCCATTAGTCAAACAAATCAGTAACAGCTTGCACTGTACGTGCTTGAGCATTGTCCTGCAAGATGGTGGTCAGGTCCTGCAGAAAGTGTCATCGCTTCTGTCCCTAAGCTGGTCGTAGGTTGTGTTCCAAAAATTAGCAGCACACAGTGGTATCCACCAAACAACAGTAACAACATTAGCTACCAAAGTTATTCGCAAACAACAAGCAAAGTCGTGTGGTTCAGGGAGACTGGAGGACACAGTTCCGAAACGGTTAATGTACCTAAAACGTCAAATGACGGCCCATAAAACTAGATCCGGTCCATATTATCCCCAGGTGATGAATGGAGATCATAATGGGGCCATCGCCTTGTCACAAGTTAGTTATAAGAACCGTAAGAGACCAGGTAGTAAACAGACAGATCCTGTATTTTTATTATGCAATGAGAACATGGATCTTCGCGATAAGTTAATGGAAGAAAACACGAAATGTTGTGGCATAAAGAATATAGTGATACAGGTCACAACACAAGGTGGTGTACCAACCACAATTGTTGCAGACATAAGGGCAGCAACGCGCGCTGCATCATACAATTTATATAAAAGGATGAGGGCATTAGACCCTCTTCCATATTTTCCTGTCCCGAAATGCTGAATCGTGAGTGAAACTGGCATTAAGAGACGTCGTTTTAGGATGCAGATGTTTGTGACAGCTGAGCTGGGTAATGGAGCAATTGATCATTATCAGAGATAGAAAGATGCAGTAATTGATATATCCTTAGGAAAATGTTTCTTGACGTACAGGGGCGAAAAGATCGAACTGGTTCTGGACAGACAGAAGTTAAATAATGGAAAATACTGCCAGAGCTACCGTATACAATTCTTAGGCAATGGTGATAACCATGACATTAGCCACAGCTTAACAAAAGATGAAATACTATAGATTTAAAGGAACTCTTAGTCGATAAAGCGACTGAATCTACAGCAATTACAAAGGAACAACAAAGTAAGTTGTATGATTTACTATCAAATTATTTACACGAATCTACAGGCAGTGGCGGATTTACATAATGGTTCAAATGGTTCAAATGGCTCTGAGCACTATGGGACTTAACAATGGCTCTGAGCACTATGGGATCTGTGGTCATCAGTCCCCTAGAACTTAGAACTACTTAAACCTAACTAACCTAAGGACATCACACACATCCATGCCCGAGGCAGGATTCGAGCCTGCGACCGTAGCAGTCGCGCGGTTCCGGACTGCGCGCCTAGAACCGCTAGACCACCGCGGCCGGCTTTACATAATGCCCACTAGGCACGTGCCTAGGGGCGGCACCTTAAGGGGACGGCATTTTTTGCTCTGTACTCATTATAATCTTTTACGTTTTAAAATAACTGCGCTTACAACCGACAAAAATTTTTAATTTTTTAAACAACTTGCTAGTTTAAATAAGCCTCAAGAACGAAATTCGACAATACAAGCTTGGAAATATACGTAGTTTACTTGGTGACTGAATGGAAATTTAACATTGGGTTTCTGTCTGTATGATCTTCATGATTGTTCAAAATATTCTGAAGTAAGCTGTCAGGACGGCAATCTACAATAAGTGTTTGAAACGTTATTATTCCGAGAATGTTGTCGGCTTCTGTTAAACCCTACCATATTTTCCCTGCGAAAATACCCGGACCACTGAAAAGCTGTGATAAACTAATCAGCAGTTTCTTAAATACTGTAACATGTGTGAACCTCAGTATGTAAAACCCGACTCTACTTAAATTTAATGTAGAAATTACGGGGAAGTATCAAGTCAACATTCCATTACTGAAGTTTATGTGAAAGCTCTGAGGTCTTCAATATCTGAGCTTTGATTTAAAGACACCAGTTTAACAAAAAATGTTGATTCTGGGAATATTTTACATTTTTAAACACATGTTTACACGAAAATAACACAAGCAGAATATCTAATAATGTGTGAAATACACTTCACAACAGTTTAAAAATTTTTATTTATTTAGTTACATTTTTGGCGAAAACAGAAGAAGAAACCAACTTTCGTGTGTCTTATTTATTGTGCTGCAGCCTGCACGATATCAAAGTCCCCACTCTGTGCAATCGAATAGTATGTGGCATTGCAAATTTTATATTAAACTTCGTAACTAAGCTTTTTTTCTTCGAGGAAAGGTTATTTTTATTTTATGTTGGAACAAAAGGTGCTTTTGCGTGTAGACATAACAGTAGTGTTCACACAAATGACAACACACCACATCAACTGCCAAAAAGACTACTCAAACTGTGCAGTCTGTCTTCTCTGCCCACAGAAACCGCTAAAATGTTGTGAGTAGGATAAGAGTCGACCCAGCACATCTCACTGCAAGAAACTGCAAAAATTATTTGCTTCATAAATTAGAAAGACAGTGTCAAGAATATTCAGAACATATTTGCGTCCCAGCTAAAATTCCGGTGACGCAGGAAACAGAAGCCAAAAAAAAGGGACTCTCCAGTTTTCTTTACGAGACGAATTCCAGCCGGCAGGTGTGCTTCTACTGTTCACTGACAAGAGAGAAACAGGCGACACTGAAATTAAATTATTCTGCATTGTCGTTCTTTCATAGCACAAATACACTCCTGGAAATGGAAAAAAGAACACATTGACACCGGTGTGTCAGACCCACCATACTTGCTCCGGACACTGCGAGAGGGCTGTACAAGCAATGATCACACGCACGGCACAGCGGACACACCAGGAACCGCGGTGTTGGCCGTCGAATGGCGCTAGCTGCGCAGCATTTGTGCACCGCCGCCGTCAGTGTCAGCCAGTTTGCCGTGGCATACGGAGCTCCATCGCAGTCTTTAACACTGGTAGCATGCCGCGACAGCGTGGACGTGAACCGTATGTGCAGTTGACGGACTTTGAGCGAGGGCGTATAGTGGGCATGCGGGAGGCCGGGTGGACGTACCGCCGAATTGTTCAACACGTGGGGCGTGAGGTCTCCACAGTACATCGATGTTGTCGCCAGTGGTCGGCGGAAGGTGCACGTGCCCGTCGACCTGGGACCGGACCGCAGCGACGCACGGATGCACGCCAAGACCGTAGGATCCTACGCAGTGCCGTAGGGGACCGCACCGCCACTTCCCAGCAAATTAGGGACACTGTTGCTCCTGGGGTATCGGCGAGGACCATTCGCAACCGTCTCCATGAAGCTGGGCTACGGTCCCGCACACCGTTAGGCCGTCTTCCGCTCACGCCCCAACATCGTGCAGCCCGCCTCCAGTGGTGTCGCGACAGGCGTGAATGGAGGGACGAATGGAGACGTGTCGTCTTCAGCGATGAGAGTCGCTTCTGCCTTGGTGCCAATGATGGTCGTATGCGTGTTTGGCGCCGTGCAGGTGAGCGCCACAATCAGGACTGCATACGACCGAGGCACACAGGGCCAACACCCGGCATCATGGTGTGGGGAGCGATCTCCTACACTGGCCGTACACCACTGATGATCGTCGAGGGGATACTGAATAGTGCACGGTACATCCAAACCGTCACCGAACCCATCGTTCTACCATTCCTAGACCGGCAAGGGAACTTGCTGTTCCAACAGGACAATGCACGTCCGCATGCATCCCGTGCCACCCAACGTGCTCTAGAAGGTGTAAGTCAACTACCCTGGCCAGCAAGATCTCCGGATCTGTCCCCCATTGAGCATGTTTGGGACTGGATGAAGCGTCGTCTCACGCGGTCTGCACGTCCAGCACGAACGCTGGTCCAACTGAGGCGCCAGGTGGAAATGGCATGGCAAGCCGTTCCACAGGACTACATCCAGCATCTCTACGATCGTCTCCATGGGAGAATAGCAGCCTGCATTGCTGCGAAAGGTGGATATACACTGTACTAGTGCCGACATTGTGCATGCTCTGTTGCCTGTGTCTATGTGCCTGTGGTTCTGTCAGTGTGATCATGTGATGTATCTGACCCCAGGAATGTGTCAATAAAGTTTCCCCTTCCTGGGACAATGAATTCACGGTGTTCTTATTTCGATTTCCAGGAGTGTACGTCGAGTAATCCGAGTTGGTCAGTTCATCGCTCCGTGTTTAAAGGAAAAAATCTTTGTGCTCATGTGTCGTGTTAAAAAGGAAAAAGCTTTGTGTTCATGTGCGGTGTAGTACGATTGGAACTGGATACAGTCTTTCTTTCTTTTCTTTTACAATTTTTTTCCTTTTGTTTTGACTGTTGGTTGACAATTTTGTAAGTGCCTTGACATGAATAACAGTGAAAAAGCAAACGTGCAAAATTAAGTAGGGCATCATTTCGGAAATTATCGAAGGAAAGGCGAGAACAAGTATCCAATGTTCTAAAAACGCTTGGCAGAGTAGATAAATTTTTCGCAAGAAGTGTTGCTGGTTCGTCTTCGAGCAAATTGAGTTTCACGAAAAATTAAGTATCGAGTCAGACATTACAAAAAGAAATAACCTCGTTAGTGATGATCCTGCAGAATGGACATTCTCTTACAACGTGGCATTAATTAAATTGTCTAACGGGGTCTTTTGGACGGCCGAGTAAAATGTTATTGCGTCCATTTGCTGTTAGGAAGGGATGCGTGGGGGGTAGTTCCGGGTAGTGCAAAATGTGGAACACGGAAAACTTAGTTTTACCCTTTATTAATAAAGACGGTGCGACAATGCATTACGCACGTCTAGTAACCCGTCATCACTGTGTCGAGAGCGATATGCGCACAGCGCGGCGACTCTGGCGCTGTCCGCTATGGCCGTACAATTCTGCCGTTACAATCAACCTCCCTCTTGACAATGAGCTCCCGAAGGTTGCTCGAGACGACCTCCTGGGCGTCATGCGTTTGTCTCGCCAATGGCGGCGTTGGGGGGCACTTCAACGTTTATTCTGTTTGCAGACACAGTGACGATGGGCACTGACGAGCGGGTTTTCAGGACAATTTCATACATAACATAGGCTGTACATACAAGATACATCAATAAAAGCACAAAGAACACAACACTTACAGGGTTATTACAAATGATTGAAGCGATTTCACAGCTCTACAATAACTTTATTATTTGAGATATTTTCACAATGCTTTGCACACACATACAAAAACTCAAAAAGTTTTTTTAGGCATTCACAAATGTTCGGTATGTGCCCCTTTAGTGATTCGGCAGACATCAAGCCGATAATCAAGTTCCTCCAACACTCGGCGCAGCATGTCCCCACCAATGAGTTCGAAAGCATCGTTGATGCGAGCTCGCAGTTCTGGCACATTTCTTGGTAGAGGAGGTTTAAACACTGAATCTTTCACATAACCCCACAGAAAGAAATCGCATGGGGTTAAGTCGGGAGAGCGTGGAGGCCATGACATGAATTGCTGATCATGATCTCCACCACGACCGATCCATCGGTTTTCCAATCTCCTGTTTAAGAAATGCCGAACATCATGATGGAAGTGCGGTGGAGCACCATCCTGTTGAAAGATGAAGTCGGCGCTATCGGTCTCCAGTTGTGGCATGAGCCAATTTTCCAGCATGTCCAGATACACGTGTCCTGTAACGGGCTACGCGTGAAACTTGCCCACACGCGTTCAACCATTTCTTTGCTCACTGCAGGCCGACCCGTTGATTTCCCCTTATAGAGGCATCCAGAATCTTTAAACTGCGCATACCATCGCCGAATGGCGTTAGCAGTTGGTGGATCTTTGTTGAACTTCGTCCTGAAGTGTCTTTTCACTGTTATGACTGACTGATGTGAGTGCATTTCAAGCACGACACACGCTTTCTCGGCTCCTGTCGCCATTTTGTCTCACTGCGCTCTCGAGCGCTCTGGCGGCAGAAACCTGAAGTGCGGCTTCAGCCGAACAAAACTTTATGAGTTTTTCTACGTATCTGTAGTGTGTCGTGACCATATGTCAATGAATGGAGCTACAGTGAATTTATGAAATCGCTTCAATCATTTGTAATAGCCCCGTACAATCAAATATGGATTAGCATTATTGGAAGATTCAATAGACTTAATTTTAGTTGCTACTTCTAAGAAATTTAACTCAGTATTTATTACACTTTCATGGATATACGCAATTAAATTGTCATCTTCGGGCAAGCTGGAGAGAGAATGATTTGCATAGGTCTGTAAGTATGATTCATTGTAATAAACAGGTAACATCCTTGTTAAAGGGAATTTTGCATTTGCATGGAAGGTGGTTGGTAATACAGAAGGCATTTCAAACAGATCACATGATAAATCACAGTGCGTAACATTCAGAATTAAGCCACTACCAGTTAATTTGAATGTGAAAGGTAGTTCAGATGTGTCAAACGTTTCACAGGTAAATGTGATTTCGAGAGTTGGGATAAACGAATATATTATACCTTCAGAATATCTTTTAAGGAATGGTTGATGAAGATGCATTAAAATCCTTGGGTAATCACCGCGAGGCGGATTGTTCATAAACAAATCTTTCTCACAACTGTACAAATGGCTCAAATGGCTCTGAGCACTATGGGACTTAACTTCTGAGGTCATCAGTCCCCTTGGACTTAGAACTAGTTAAACCCAACTAATCTAAGGACATCACACACATCCATGCCCGAGGCAGGATTCGAACCTGTGACCGTAGTGGTCGCGCGGTTCCAGACTGCAGCGCCTAGAACCGCTCGGCCACTCCGACCGGCACAACTGTACACTCTAGTATCTAAGAATACTGCCGTCTCTGGGCAAATTAGCTTTTGACTACGTTTACACTTACGAACATCATGTTTATTCAGGGATACAAAATATCTTCTATCTTTACTGATTAATAAATAATCCTTTAGCTGATACATTGCGTGAATACCTACTTGGCTCCATTTCACAGGGTAAGCATGAATTTTATACATTTCAAAATTATGCTTGGATCTGGCAATCGGTATGGAAATAATTACAGTTCATTGATATTCAACCATTAAAGAATATGTGGTAGTTAATCTGTAATAAGCATATAAATTGTAGGAATTGACAGGGTAAATCATGGTAGATAATGCATCTAGCTTACGTTCAATCAACAGCAACATTTGTAAAAATTGGTCTGGATGCAATAAAACACTATTCAGGCAATCATTTGAACTACTTTCTGAGGCTATTCTTAAATTGAGAGCATCAAATTTAGCGTTTGATAAACTGTCAGTAATTCTTAACAGTAGGGTGTTTAAATCTAAATGTGCACTCACAGCTTGAAGAATTGCATATAATTCACGGATGATTGCATTCATTTCACCAAGAATTGTGTTAAAATGTGTAATGAACTCTTTCACAATTTGTTCAATAAACAGTGTGTGGTTAGTAACAGTCATTGGCAGATTTCTTAACACAATTATTTCATTACAAAGGTTAATTGAATTTGTTAGACTCCTGCTCTAGAGCTAGTATGGTTCAAATGGCTCTGAGCACTATGGGACTCAACTGCTGAGGTCATTAGTCCCCTAGAACTTAGAACTAGTTAAACCTAACTAACCTAAGGACATTACAAACATCCATGTCCGAGGCAGGATTCGAACCTGCGACCGTAGCGGTCTTGCGGTTCCAGACTGCAGCGCCTTTAACCGCACGGCCACTTCGGCCGGCTAGAGCTAGTATTTTATCCTTTATGTCCAATAGATCTTGGCTAGTTAAGGTACCAAATACAGTACGAAGAACTCTATTGCCAAAATCAAACCAGGCACGTTTGCGCCTAATCAAGCTTTTATGTGGCAAGAGTTGTAAGAAACAGTTAATCTCTTGCTCATAGGTAGCGAAAGTGGATTCTACTTGCATTTTTGCAGTGATACAGTTGTTATACCAAGAGGTTCCAGTTTCCAAGACTGTATATCGTTATTCTTAATTGAACGGATCAAATCAATTTGTTTTTTAACAGAATCAAATTGCTGGTGAATCTCAGACAAATTATATTTAAGCACAATTGTAGCACTGTGCGTTGCGACTGCCATGTCTGATTGTGGTTCAAACAACACACCTGCATTCTGTGATACTACGTCTACAGCATTAATGGAACACACTTACATAACAAAAAATGGAATTACAGTAAACATGGTTATTAAGTTCTACACACTAGAATTAAACAATGAATATGAAGAAATATGCGTCTTCGGCGACCTGTGGAACAGATGTTATTTACACTTGAGCACCTTGCGCAATATCCCACGCCCGGGTTCCCGGGTTCGATTCCCGGCGGGGTCAGGGATTTTCTCTGCCTCGTGATGACTGGGTGTTATGTGCTGTCCTTAGGTTAGTTAGGTTTAAGTAGTTCTAAGTTCTAGGGGACTGATGACCACTGATGTTAAGTCCCATAGTGCTCAGAGCCATTTGAACCATTTTGAACCTTGCGCAATAGTTGCGATTTTATGTTACACAGCACATTCGCATATGCACTCGGCTAAACGCAACACACCTTGCATTCATTCCCACTACACACGCTTACGGAGGTTGTAAGTGTGCCTTGGGCTGGATCGCTGGGTTGGCGGCGGCGACGCCTCGGGCTCGAAGTCTGGACTGTGAACTTGCGGTGCTCGGCTCCTGGATTTTGGAGCAGCTGGTCTGCCCCTCTGTCGGTCCTCGTCGTCGTCCTGCGTTGCTACAGGGAATCTACCCAGGTAGGGCTTTACACGGTTGACATGGACGACAACCGAACGAAAAGGCATTTGGAGCTTTAGGGTGACAGGTGACACCACCTCCAATATCGGATATGGTCCCTTCCAAAACTTCTTAAACTTTTTGACCTGCGACTTCTTTAGCACTACGTTGCTCAGGTAGACAAAGTCTCCCACTCGATAATGCGGTGCGACTGCTTGGCAATCATGTTGCTTGGCTTGCTGAAGGAAGGACTGATGATTCCGTTGTTTCACTCCCCTCCATGCGTCCTTCAGTTTGCGAGCTAACTCCCTTACGTGTTCATTGCTGATTCCAGCTGTCGATCGTGCAAAGTCCAAGGGTGAACGCATCTTCCGTCCATACACAATTTCATAGGGACTGAGGCCGGTTGATGAGTGCATTTTAGCGTTGTAGGCATTTACAACATTTGGAAGACAGACGTCCCAATTATCGTGTTTGCTGCTTACATAGTGGCTAAGCATTTTAATGATGGTTCTGTGTACTCTCTCGACGCGACCATTGCCTTCAGGGTGTGCTGGTGTGGTTCTCAACTGCGTTATTTGCATCAGGTTACATGTTTGTTTAAGTAAATCACTCATAAAATTCGTCCCTTGGTCACTGACAATGCTTAATGGAGAACCAAACTTTAGAATACATTCCTTCACAAAAACTTTAGCTATGGTTTCAGCACTTTGATCAGGTATTGGTACCATCATAAGATATCTGGAGAAATGATCTAATATCGTCAATATGTACTTGTTTCCATCCTTAGTCTTCGGCAAGGGACGTACGACGTCTAACCCAATTCTTTCAAAAGGTTCACTAGTCTCCGGCAGTTCTTGTAATGGTGCCTTAGTTCTTCCCGAATTATTCCGTCTGTTGTAGGAATCACATTGTGAGACAAACTCAAATACGTCAGCCTTACGACTTGGCCAATAATACTTTTCAGCTACTTTGATATTCGTTGCCTTTTTACCGCAGTGTCCTGATAGTAAGGAATCATGTTGTTCAGTTAGGATTTGCTCTCTCATGCTTCCTGGAATAACTAGGCGATTCCCTTTGTTAGTAACTTTGTATAGCAATCCATCTATTTCAACAAACCGTTGATCATTTTTCCATATTTCGCATTGTGGATCTTCTTCTTGGGCAGCTTTTAATTCCTCCTCACGGCTTATGGCGACACAAACACGAACCTTACAGCTCATCGCATCAGCATTCACATGTTGTTTCCCAGGACGATGGATAACTGTGAATTGGTAAGCGCTCAGTTCTAATGCCCATCTTGTTAGTCTCGAACTGGGATCCTTTAAGCTCAACAGACATTTAATTGCGGCATGGTCTGTGATTACAGTGAATTCTCTTCCTGTTAAGAAACATCTGTTTTGTTTGATACCAAAGACCAGAGCACAAAGTTCCTTTTCAGTGGTAGTGTAGTTACATTCCGCCTTATTTCATTGGCAAGAAGCAAATGATACTGGACGTTCTTGACCATGAAATTTTTGGGACAAAATAGCACCAACTGCAAAATTTGAAGCATCTGTGGAGAGGATGAAGGGCTTACTGAAATCCGGATAGGCCAAAACTGGAGCTGTGGTTAGAGCAGTTTTCAGTTTTTCCATTGCATTTTTGCTTTCTGTTGACCAATTGAATGTGGCTCCTTTTTTAGGTAACTGTGTCATTGGCCTTGCGATATCTGCATAATGGGTCATGAAGCGACGATAGAAATTCGATAAACCCAAAAATGATTGTAGTTCTTTGACTGTTTGTGGTTCAGGAAAAGTTTTGACAGCTTCGATTAATTTTGGATCAGGGCGGACACCTTCACTGGTTATAACATGTCCAAGGTACTTCACTTCACTTTGTGCGAAGTGACTTTTATCTATTGATAAAGACAAGTTCGCACTTCTGATACACTCTAATACTGCTTGAAGTCTCTCAGTCTGTTGCCTCATGTTTTCACCAAAATTATCTCATCGTCAAGGTATACAAGAACTTGTGCTGGGGTGAGCCCGTGTAAAACAGAATCCATTAGGCGTTGGAAGGTAGCTGGGACGTTACGTAGTCCAAAGGGCATACGGAGGTATTTGTACACTCCTGTTGCAGTTACAAATGAAGTTTTTGCTTGATCATCTGGATGAACTGTTAATTGGTGATACCCGATAGTTAGATCACAGACTGAGAATATGCGATATCTGCCCAAATAGTCCAGGGTTTCTACCAAGTTTGGTAACGGGTAAATGTCTGGTGTGGTGATGGCATTTAAAGCTCGGTAATCAACGCAAAATCGGAACTGTGGATCGCCCGAAACAGATTTCTTCTTTACTAGGACCACTGGTGATGACCATGATGGATCAGTAGGATTTCTTGGTTTAATAATTCCGGCCTCTAGTTGTTCCTTGACCATATCTTCAACCAATTCTCTTTGACTGTATGGAATTCAGTAAGGCTTCTGCTTGATTGGTGCTGCATTTCTAGTGTGTATGCGATGCTGAACTAAGTGAGTAACAGGTAAATTTGAACGTTCTCTGAAAAGATCTGAATACTCTAACAAAACAGGTGCTAGAATCTTCTGATCATCAGCTGACAAATGTTCAATCTTCTTCCAAGTTTTGTTCTTTAATTCGATTTCATTTTCAGCTCCTTGTTTCAATGTTTCAATATCATTACAAGAATCCGTTTCCGTGACTGCTACACCTGCTGCTTCGTTTGGAATCGGTACTACATCATTTTTACTTATGCTCGACACTTCAGCAACCTTCGTTCCCCGTGGCAAAACGACATCTGTATTGCTCATATTCGTTATTGTTATTGGGACTCTCGCCACGTTCGGCCTCACCATTGTAGCTACGCCTATACTTCGGACAACATAACAATGCATTGTGTCCAATAATTCACAATTTTCCGACAGTTCAGTCAAGAACAGAGCTCCTTTTCTGATCAGTGGCGACTTTACTTCAACATGGATTGTCTTTCCTGTTCCCTGAGGAACTTGCTGTGGCTGAGTAATTTGTACTTAGACTCGGAGGTTTCCAATTGATGCGTCGGTCAGGGTGATCGGTCCCTCGACGTCAGAATTTCGGCTCCTTTGAGTGCGACATGAAGGATGATTTTCCAGGTTGTAATTGTAACGACCTAGTCTGATCCTTTCTTCTGCAACAAATATCTCTGCCCCGTTAGCGGATAAGAAATCAAATCCAAGTACACCATCGTAGCGCGTTTCATTATTAGAAACCACTTGCACCGTTGCTGTGTATTTGTCCTGGCCTAGGCACAATTCTACGTCAACTTCTCCATAGTTAAGTAGTTTCCCACCGTTCAGCCCCCGCACATTAAACATTGGCGGTCTCAGCTTGTCCCTTTCGTCTATAGAACAGCACATCAGTGAGGTCTGTGCTCCCGTATCAATCAATAATTTAATATTTTTCCGCGATAAACAGCACTTATCACGAAGTCATTATCGAATTGATTTCAGCTGCTCTAACAGGAATCACTGCCTCGGGCAAGGGGTGGACGCTGTGGTGGCACGTACGTGGTTTCTTTTTGTTGCGACAGTTCCTCGCTAAGTGATCCTGTATCCCACAGTTGTGGCAGGTCCTGTTCTCCTTATAGTCCTTGCGCTTGTGACCGGGCCTATTGCAACGGTAACATTCCACATTTGAGCTGAACACGCGACGTTCCTCTTTTCGCATGTCATTTGGGCGTCTCAATGCTTCGACAAAACCAACAGCTGCCTCTACAGCGTGCGAGTCTGACTGCTTTGCCTGCTATTTCCCCAGCCAGTTTACCCTTCCTGTTGAGGTGAAGGCTAGTACAATCCCACCTATTGAGAGAATCAACAGGAACCACACCAATGTGTGACCCTGCACCCGACATAAGCAGCCGTTCCAGCTCCAGATTAACTCTCCTGACAGAAGAGTTCAAATGAGGTCGGTCATGGCGCTCAAAAACAGATACAAACTCAACACTAGTATGCTTCGATGCTGAGGCAATCGTTGCCAGGTCGCACTCTATACTGTACCCAGGATCCCTCACAGTACTATTACCTGGCCCACCCACTATAACAACGGTGTCTTCATTAGTGAAATCATTGCAAAGTGATCCTAAATCCTCTGTCACCTGCTCCAGCACTAGGTTTAAAAAAAATTGTGACCTGGTATTCTGACCCTAGTTCATCCTGCAAAAGTTGGCCAACACCTCTTCCATGGGAACTACCTAACAACAACACTTTCTTTCTCTTTACTGATTTCCCTACATTATTTCTTTTCAATTTGCTGCTGAAAGTTTGCTGTGTCCTGTCTACACCTGCAACTGCTTGAGGCTCACCAGCTTCTAACTGAAGCAACAGGTCAAATCTATTTTCCACATTCACCACAAAGCTTTCAGACAAAGTTTTAGGCCTGTTCCTCCTGTTGCCTGTCGCCACTTCCCACCTCTATTTACCCTTCTCCCTCCTTAATCTGTAAAGATCTCCACTGGCCTTGTCTAACTCAACCTGAAGGGCGGCAATTTTCCCCTCCTGTTCTAGTGTCTTCCTATCTCTACTCAAATCCTACAAAACCACTGGTGAGTCTCATCTACTTCCCCTATTCCCACGCCACATGGAAAAAACAACAGCACACATCACACCAAAGCCCCGACGTAACAATTCTACGGCAAGTCAAGCACTTTTCACTAATGATAAACGTAATAGTTTATTAAGAATGAGTCAGTCAAATTACAGATAAACACGAAACTGTTGTTGTTGTTGTGGTCTTCAGTCCAGAGACGGGTTTGATGCAGCTCTCCATGCCACTCTACCCTGTGCAAGCTTCTTCATCTCTCAGTACCTACTGCAGCTTACATCCTTCTGAATCTGCTTAGTGTATTCATCTCTTGGTCTCCCTCTACGATTTTTACCCTCCACCCTGCCCTCCAGTACTATATTTCTGATGCCTCAGAACATGTCCTACCAACCGATCCCTTCTTCTAGTCAAGTTGTGCCACAAACTCCTCTTCTCCTCAATTCTATTCAATACCTCCTCATTAGTTATGTGATCTACCCATCTAATCTTCAGCATTCTTCTGTAGCACCACATTTCGAAAGCTTCTATTCTCTTTTTGTCCAAACTATTTATCATCCACGTTTCACTCCCATACATGGCTACACTCCATACAAATACTTTCAGAAATGACTTCCTCACACTTAAATCAATACTCGATGTTAACAAATTTCTCTTCTTCAGAAACGCTTTCCTTGCCATTGCCAGTCTACGTTTGATATCCTCTCTACTTCGACTGTCATCAGTTATTTTGCTCACCAAAGAGCAAAACTCATTTACTACTTTAAGTGTCTCATTTCCTAATCTAATTCCCTCAGCATTACCCGACTTAATTCGACTACATTCCATTATCCTCGTTTTGCTTTTGTTGATGTTCATCTTCTACCCTCCTTTCATGACACTGTCCATTCCGTTCAACTGCTCTTCCAAGTCCTTTGCTGTCTCTGACAGAATTACAATGTCATCAGTGAACCTCAAAGTTTTTATTTCTACTCCATGGATTTTAATACCTACTCCGAATTTTTCTTTTGTTTCCTTTACTGCTTGCTCAATATACAGATTGAATAACATCGGGGAGAGGCTACAACCCTATATCACTCCCTTCCCAACCGCTGCTTCCCTTTCATGTCCCTCGACTCTCATAACTGCCATCTGGTTTCTGTACAAATTGTAAATAGCCTTTCGCTCTCTGTATTTTACCCCTGCCACCTTCAGAATTTGAAAGAGAGTATTCCATCAACATTGTCAAAAGCTTTCTCTAAGTCTACAAATGCTAGAAACGTAGGTTTGCCTTTCCTTAATCTTTCTTCTAAGATAAGTCGTAGGGTCAGTATTGCCCCAGGTGTTCCAACATTTCTACGGAATCCAAACTGATCTTCCCCGAGGTCGGCATCTATCAGTTTTTCCATTCGTCTGTAAAGAATTCGCGTTAGTATTTTGCAGCTGTGTCTTATTAAACTGATAGTTCGGTAATTTTCACATCTGTCAACACCTGCTTTCTTTGGGATTGGAATTATTAAATTCTTCTTGAAGTCTGAGGGTATTTCGCCTGTCTCGTACATCTTGCTCACCAGATGGTAGAGTTTTGTCAGGACTGGCTCTCCCAAGGTTGTCAGTAGTTCTAATTGAATGTTGTCTACTCCCGGGGCCTTATTTCGACTTAGGTCTTTCAGTGCTCCGTCAAACTCTTCACGCAGTATCATATCTCCCATTTCATCTTCATCTACATCCTCTTCCATTTCCATAGTATTGTCCTCAAGAACATCGCCCTTGTATAGGCCCTCTATATACTCCTTCCACCTTTCTGCTTTCCCTTCTTTGCTTAGAACTGGGTTTCCATCTGAGCTCTTGATATTCATGCAAGTGGTTCTCCTTTCTCCAAAGGTCTCTTTAATTTTCCTGTAGGCAGTATCTATCTTACCCCTCGTGAGATAAACCTCTGCATCCTTATATTTATCCTCTAGTCATCCCTGCTTAGCCATTTTGCACTTCCTGTCGGTCTCATTTTTGAGACGTTTGTATTCCTTTCATCAATTAAATTCAATATTTCTTCTGTTACCCAACGGTTTCTACTAGCCATCGTCTTTTTGCCTACTTGATCCTCTGCTGCCTTCACTATTTCATCCCTCAGAGCTACCCATTCTTCTTCTACTGTATTTCTTTCCCCCATTCCTGTCAATTGTCCCCTTATGCTCTCCCTGAAACTCTGTACAACCTCTGGTTCTTTCAGTTTATCCAGATCTCATCTCCTTAAATTCCCACCTTTTTGCAGTTTCTTCAGTTTTAATCTACAGTTCATAACCAATAGATTGTGATCAGAGTCCACATCCGCCCTTGGAAATGTCTTACAATTTAAAACCTGTTTCCTAAATCTCTGTCCTACCATGATATAATCTATCTGAAACCTTCTAGTATCTCCAGGGTTTTTCCATGTATACAACCTTCTTTCATGATTCGTGAACCAAGTGTTAGCTATGATTAAGTTATGCTCTGTGCAGAATTCTACCAGGCGGCTTCCTCTTTCATTTCTTAGCCCCAATCTATACTCACCTACTACGTTTCCTTCTCTTCGTTTTCCTACTGGCAAATTCCAGTCACCCATGAATATTAAATTTTCATCTCCCTTCACTACCTGAATAATTTCTTTATCTCATCATACAGTCCATCAATTTCTTCATCCTCTGTAGAGCTAGTCGGCATATAAACTTGTACTACTGTAGTAGGCGTGGGCTTCGTGTCTATCTTGGCCACAATAATGCGTTCACTATGCTGTTTGTAGTAGCTTACCCGCACTCCTATTTTCCTATTCATTATTAAAGCTACTCCTGCATTATCTCTATTTGATTTTGTATTTATAACCCTGTATTCACCTGACCAAAAGTCTTGTTCCTCCTGCCACCGAACTTCACTAATTCCCACTTTATCTAACTTTAACCTATCCATTTCCCTTTTTAAATTTTCTAACCTACCTGCCCGATTAAGGGATCTGACATTCCACGCTCCGATCCGTAGAACGCCAATTTTCTTTCTCCTGATAACGACGTCCTCCTGAGTAGTCCCCCCCCCCCCCCCGATCCGAATGGGGTACTATTTTACCTCTACCTCCGGAATATTTTACCCAAGAGGACGACATCATCATTTTATCATACAGTAAAGCTGCATGCTGCATGCCCTCGGGAAAAATTACGGCTGTTGTTTCCCCTTGCTTTCAGCCGTTCGCAGTACCACAACAGCCGTTTTGGTTAGTGTTACAAGTCCAGATCAGTCAATCATCCAGACTGTTGCCCCAATCATCCAGACTGTTGCCCCTGCAACTACTGAAAAGGCTGCTGCCCCTCTTCGGGAACTACACGTTTGTCTGGCCTCTCAACAGATACCCCTCCGTTGTGGTTGCACCTACGGTACGGCTATCTGTATCGTTGAGGCACGCATGCCTCCCCACCAACGGCAAGGTCCATGGTTCATGGGGGGAGGAAACACGAAACTATGGTTCCAGAAATTTGGCCTATACGCAACTATGTGTAAACAAAAACAAGAGTGCAAAATTTCTGAAATAACAACTTAAACTTTACGCTACTTTCCGGAAATGCTAGTTAAATAATGAAGAGGTACGCTACAGTTAAATTGCTGGAGAGAGCAAAGAACAACTAAACGACATTCTATAGATTTGCTGCGGCAAAACGTAAACAGAAAATACGACTGTACGATCTTTTCGCCTTTTCTGCTAAATTACGTAAAGAAGAATGAAACCTGTAATGGTACACTTAAAAGGCACTCTAATACACCTATTCACCAAGTAATCGGTAGTAAACTATATGTTTTATAATCTAAAATGACTTATCTCTACGGGAACAACAAAACTTTTCGTAGAATTCAGTGAAGGCTTCCCTTTCAACCTAGAAACTCTAGACAATGAAATAACCTTACCTTTTCTTGGGTATAATTCCTTTTGTTCTCTGCAAATTTCTTCAACCAGTCGTATCCCTTTATTTCCTCTTTTTTTGTACAAATGTTGACTTTTCATAAATTGTGCATAACTGAAGGCTGCTTTTCGAACATTCTGAAGGGCAAGAGGAAAACATCTTTTGGCCTAATTTTGAAGCTCTTTGCTATAACAGTATCCTGTTACTTTGTGAACACAGGTTTATTTCCTATATTTCGCCTTGTGTTGTTTTCTTTGGCGCCAAGCGTGCACCGCTGTAGTGTTTCGTAAGATACTGCTTATTGAGCTCATGCAGCATGCGCGTGGAAGCCATATCTTACGGCTTCTATTGCTCTCCCATTCACTCCGACTTTCATCTGAATAGAGCAGTACCACACTTTTTCGCGTACGTACGTGGCACCTACAAAAAATAGATCATACTTAAGCAGACACGATTAAATGTGCTTATACTTTGCATTACTGCGATTGTTATTCACCTTAACACATAATGTGACCTTTGGTTTTTATTCACAGTGTTCCTATTTATAAGGTGAAATAAACAGTGCAGAGCTTACGAATTATGTCGTAGGTACTCGTATATGAATGAATATCAAATTAAATTCTTGTAGCCGGCCGAGGTGGCGGTGCGGTTCTAGGCGCTACAGTCTGGAACCGCGCGACCGCTACGGTCGCAGATTCGAATCCTGCCTCGGGCATGGATGTGTGTGATGTCCTTAGGTTAGTTAGGTTTAAATAGTTCTAAGTTCTAGGGGACTGATGACCTCAGAAGTTAAGTCCCATGGTGCTCAGAGCCATTTGAACCATTTTTTAAAATTCTTGTCAGTCTGAACTCTCTAGCAAAAGAAATTCCATTTGTTATTGAAAAGGATGGAATTTTACTCTAAGTAGCAAGTGAGTGGTTCCCGGCGGTAGGTAAATAAAATGAAAACCGCTGTTACTGATTTATTGATATCACCATTATCGAAGCCAACACAATAGTTGTTAACCAGAGAAATAAATTTTGTTTGTGGATCCACAACAAAATTAATCAAATAAATAATTTGGATAATTTAAGAAGCAAGCTTATATTTACAAGTTTGAACAAACAAGACAATGACGAAAAGCACTAAGGTCAAGATCAAGTTCTCTGAATGAAATGGAAAGAAACGACTTAACTTGAACGAAACTTTTTTTTATTTTTCAATATCGTCTTTCCGTACACTATTGCATTTGGTCCATCGATGTTCCAATGCCTTGATCCCATCTCAAAACAAGATTCCCTCAGGACTACAAAGCACCCGTCAGCGTCAGTTGTAAGTTCTTCGTTTGAAGAGGATCTCCATCACCGAGGAAAATTTCGAGCTTGGGGCATAGATGGAAGTCTGGTGGAGCGAATCAAGTGAATAATGAGAATTTAGAAACACTTCTCATCTTAGTTCATGCATTATTGCCATGAAAACGACATTTGTCCCTGGGCGCGCATTGTCTTCCTTGTCAAATCTGGCCTTTTTCCGGATATTTTTAACTGTAGTTGGTCCAGCGGGCTAGCAAAGTATTTTTCCGTAATTCTTTGACCAGTGGGCAGATAATATATCAACAGAAACCCTTCCCCATCCCAGAAAACTGACGCCATGAACTTTCAGGCCGACCTCTTTGCCTTTGCTTCCTTTGGTGTTGGTGTAACAACATGTACCCACTGCTTTGACTGTTGTTTTGCCGCTAGGATATAGTAGTGGGCCTAATTTTCATTCGTGGTCACATACCATCGCAAAAATCTTGTGGTTGCTTTGAAAACTGATCAAACGTTGTTCGGACATTTCCATACTGAGACGTTTTTGATTCTACGTTACGAATTGTGACAACCATCCAGCACATAGTTTTCTCATATCTCTTGCCCCTCTTAAAATATGATATGCCTATTCAGACGAAATACCTAAAGCTTCAGCAATTTCTCACACTTTTAATCGGCGATCCTCCATGATCATTTTATGCACTTTCGGAATAACTGCTGAAATAGAGGCACATCTTGGCCGACCACTATGCTAATTATCATCTCAGTTGTCCCGACTAAATTTGAACTTGTTCGCCCACTTGGCAACAGTTGAATATCAAGGACCAGAGTCTTCCACAGTGTTCCGAATATCGGTATGAATTTCTTTTGCTTCCTTTTCTTTCTTTACAGTGCCCGAATCTAAATTTTCTCCATCTTCACAAATGAGCACAGCAGATTTAACAACAGATAGTCGTCCGCTCCACAGCCCTCTAAGCAGTGCACTGACGTGTCACGTGTTTACTCATGAAGGATGATGATCCATCATTACTCAGGAACCTCGTTGTGCTAGCGCTAACATCGCGATGTTTATTCCACGAACTTCTCAAATTGCCCTCTTGTAAAGGCGTTAAAAACTATTGAAAAAAAATGCCTAATGTGAGCCACTGCTTACGAAGGCGAGAAAACAGTGCAGTTTGCTAAGGAAAAGTAGTACGTAAGCCGCATTAGAACTTTATCGGTCACACTGGGCGTCGAGATTGGGCAGCTGAAGCGGTGACATTGCACTGGGTCGGAGGCCGAACTCCGAGGGCTGGTGAGTGTTTCAGTCATACGCCCGAAGGCGCCAGAGAAGCAGCGGTTTCGGAAATAACGTTTTATTTGAATGCTGGAAACAGCACCCAAACAGCCTGCGTAGTGGGTCGAATACGTTTCGAACTACTTTTTTGCAGGAAGTGATATAATCGTGACGTAGTGGCAGTCTGGAGGTAGCCAGAAACGAGGCTATCGATTTATCGATCGCTGTGGCGTCGAGTTGATGTGTTAGTGACGGGAGAATCTCTGAGTTGTAGCGGTAACTCTTCGTTGGGATGTGTTTGTGGCTGCGCAACGTGCAAAATATTTTTGACAAGGAATAATATGAACTTTGTCACTATTCGTTTCACGCGCAGCGATGTAAGGCTGTCCTCTTAGGTTCCTGACTAACCACACACTCGGAAATCACCACATATTCGGAAATAAATACGCAAATATTTATTTCATCCTTCGTTCTCTAATCTGACGGAAATGTTAAATCCGGGCATACTTTCATTACATTCATAATAAACTCCCAGTCCGTGTTAACATCGCTAAGGTTAAAAAAAGAATATTGGCATGTAGCGGGACAGGAGGCTACCTCCTTTCACATCACAAACCCCTACAATATCCATTATGCTAAAGCTTAATCATTGGACTTATAGTATTATTTCTTCAAGTCTTGTATCGCTGCTGCGTTATTAACTGACACTCAATGATAAGGGTGACGTATTTGTGACACATTTTCATTGCGCCATTGCTCTGAGAAAGCGTAATGGGGCACACATACTACAAAGTAAATGAATAATCGAAATGTACACAGTTCACGCAAGGGTGGTTCTCACGCACTCGCGGAAGTCGATATTCGAAGGCCACTAGTGACGTCACGTATGCAAAAAGTAATGCAGAGTCTACTCGACCCTTGCCTGACTGTGAAACAACGTAGGAACGTCAGCGGGACCCTGTGTGGCGGGCTGCAGACGCGCTGCGGTGAACTCGAAAGTCTCAGCGCATTCACAGAGGGACACGTGCTTACACCTGTATTCACAGCACCTCCCGGTTGTCATGAAGGCAGACGCCAGGGCTCCCTCAGCATACACAGCGCATAACCACGAAGGCGGTACACGTACAGCCTGGAAGGCGGCACTCAGGCTCCCACCCAACTAACAGGAGATGACAGCTTGCAGTCTGTCGGCTAGGCGCTTCACCGGAGGAAGGTCCCATAGGTCTGCATCTTCTGTCAGTCACGGCTGCGATCCATCAGGAGCGACGGCGTGGAGTGACGAAGTCCACCCACAGCAGCACATCACGGTCCGCCAGTAGCGCTAATTAAGCCGTCGGCACACGGACCGTGCTGTCGAACGTTAACGTCGAGCGTACCAAGTTCAACGTGCTGCTGAACGCACAAGAGAGATGCGACTTGTACATACGGTACGTGGGCCCAAACGTGGTATACGCGATCGCAACGCACTCCAGCGGTAGTTGAGGGATGTTTCTAGTTCGTAAATCACACTGTTTACTCAACGAGCGCGCGTAAAATTCTCACGTTAGCTCTATTAAAACGCACATTATCTCCATCGTCCACGAAAAGGAAAGTACCATGTCCAATCAGTAAGGACACAGGCTTATAAAAGTTCCATTACAAACAGTGCGGTACAAATTTGGAATATTCCTCCGCATAAGATAAACATTATTTCATCATTCCCACATTTTAGTAAAACCCCAAGGTCAGTCTTACTTGATCACTGTTCCTACCCAGTAGCAGAATCTTTGCAACATGTGAATTACGAAGCGCAAAAGAAAAAGGAGCAAAATATCTTTATACAAGTAGCGCAAGCTGTCCTGTAGATTAAGCCAATCGAACGAAGTCACCCCTCAAAACAAGGTGAACTTATATTTACGTAACATCAAGTACGGTATATGCTATACCGTACTTATATTAAATTAATAATAAAGTATCAGAACCTAATAAAAACGCGAATGTTAGGGGAAAAAAATGGAAATGTTGGGACGCGAACCACTGCCTCAACAAAAGCTCATTTTTGGACAGAGACGCTACCCATTACGATAAAAGAACGCCACAAGCCTTGTAGTTAATCATATTGTGTTACCCCGCGCTAAAAACGTTAATCGTCGATAATTATGTTACTAATTGAAATTTAATTATAACAAATTGTGCCAAGAGCAATGCGTTTTGGGTGGACCTTCAGTGTGTCGCTGCCTTCAAACAGCCTACAAGTTACAATAATTCTTTTGCCACGAATATGATGTTTCTCATTATTTTATTGGAACGAATCTGAGCGTTGACCAATGAGATGGCACAACGACACCTATGTCACACGCACGCCATATCCCTTCAGTACAGAGTTATGAGGCGCCATATTGGCATTCATTTCAAGCCTATATGTATATATGCCGTTTCTGAGCACCAGCAAATTGAGAATCAGTGGAAATCCCGTTGTTAGTTGTGTGATTCGTTCCAATAAAATAATGAGAAACATCATATTCGTAGCAAAAGAATTATTGTAACTTGCGTAATATGAGAGTAGGCTATTTGAAGGCAGCGACACACTGAAGATCCACCCAAAACGCATTGTTCTTGGTACAATTTGTTATAATTAAATTTCAATTAGTAACATAATTATCTACGATTAACATTTTCCGTAAGCGCTAATACAATATGATTAAGTACAACGACCATGTTGTTGGTTTAGCGTAATGAGTAGCGTCTCTATCCAAAATTGAGCTTTTTGTTGAGGAAGTGGTTCGCGTCCCAACATTTCCATTTTTTTTTTCCCCTAACATTCGCGTTTTTATTAGGTTCTGATACTTTATTATTAGTTTAATATAAGTACGGTATAGCATATACCGTACTTGATGTTATGTAAATATAAGTTCACCTTGTTTTGAGGGGTGACTTCGTTCGATTGGCTTAATCTACGCCCGCATCCCGTGGTCGTGCGGTAGCGTTCTCGCTTCCCACGCCCGGGTTCCCGGGTTCGATTCCCGGCGGGGTCAGGGATTTTCTCTGCCTCGTGATGGCTGGGTGTTGTGTGCTGTCCTTAGGTTAGTTAGGTTTAAGTAGTTCTAAGTTCTAGGGGACTTATGACCACAGCAGTTGAGTCCCATAGTGCTCAGAGCCATTTTGAGCTTAATCTACAGGACAGCTTGCGCTACTTGTATAAAGATATTTTGCTCCTTTTTCTTTTACGCTTCGCAATTCACATGTTGCAAAGATTCTGCTACTGGGTAGGAACTGTGATCAAGTAAGGCTGACCTTGGGGTTTTACTAAAATGTGGGAATGATGAAATAATATTTATCTCATGCGGAGAAGTGTTCCAAATTTCTACCGCTCTGTTTGTAATGGAACTTTTATAAGCCTGTGTCCTAATTGGTGGTACTTTCCTTTTCGTGGACGATGGAGGAAATGTGTGTTTTAATAGAGCTAACGTGGGAATTTTACGCGCGCCCGTTGAGTAAACAGTGTGATTTACGAACTAGAAACGTTCCTCAAACTGCCGCTGGAGTGCGTTGCGATCGCGTATACCACGTAGGGGCCCACATACCGTATGCACAAGTAGCCTCGTTCCTGAGCGTTCAGCAGCACGTTGAAGTTGGCACGCTGAACGTTAACGTTCGACAGCACGGTCCGTGTGCCGACGGCTTAACATGTAACTAGCGAAACTGTCATTCTGTCGGAACTGATGACGCAGACGGAATGAACAGACACACTGAGGACGAACTGCCTGAAACAGGGATATTTAAAGTCAGATATTACGTCACTGTACCAGACTAGGCGGCCGCTTGCTATTGTTTAAACAGAGATGTCAGCGGTTCTGTCCGCACCGTGATGTCTCAAGTACGGACCGTTTTTCCTGCCTCTGCATTTTTCATCAGTACCTGCACGCCTTGGAGCGGCAGAGCTCGGGTGTTGCATGTTCTTACTCCGTATTGTAGAGTTCGCAGAACGACGTTCTAGGTGCTGTCAACTCCTTGCTCTGCTTGCTGTGTAGCAATGATTTACGGGCACTGCACTGCTTTTGCAGTACTGGCACTCTTCGCATGCTGTAGATTACGACTGACACACGGTCTGAGTTTTACTTTGTTGTTTTACTGTCTGTGTCGAGTAATAACTTCGGAGATTTATTAGTGGACCTAGAAATAGGATTACTGTGCGACAGGACGATGTTATGCATGTGCAGCATTCAAACACGGCGTGAAGAAGCGGACGCGAAGTTATTTGTTTCGTCTTAGGATCTTGACTTTCTGAATTAACTCACTCCTTAACACGCCCGGGGGTACAACTAACTGGTGGGGGACCCTTAAACTTTTCTCGCTTTGACCGAGCGCCCTGTTCACGCCACGTACCTGGTACACCCGCGGCGGTCGTATTATTTCTGCTCCACACTGCTGCTGGCTTGCCTGAAATTAAGTATATAAATATGCATGCGGGTTTAGGGGAGCCACTCCATACTAAACACAACACTGTCGCCGGCTGCGGTGGCCGTGCGGTTCTAGGCGCTGCAGTCCGGAACCACGGGACTGCTACGGTCGCAGGTTCGAATACTGCCTCGGGCATGGATGTGTGTGATGTCCTTAGGTTAGTTAGGTTTAAGTAGTTCTAAGTTCTAGGGGACTGATGACCTACGATGTTAAGTCCCATAGTGCTCAGAGCCATTTGAACCACAACACTGTCCTACGTCTGGTATGAACAATTATATTCTGAGACGATAAGAAAATCGCAGGTTGGATTGTTTACACACTGAGTCGTAATTGTTGATGCCAATTAACATTCTTGCTAATTTTATGTGAGGTCATAATTATCATTCCGTTATTATTCCACAGTATTTGATACGTGATTCCTTAATCGTACCATGCTTACAGACCATATTTTAAATACCATAAAAGAGGAAGTGGGATGGAATCATGGTTCGTAGTCACACTTTATAATTAAGACAATTTATTGGCATTACGCCTTAAAAAAATTGAGAATTAGAAATTGTGGACGAGCCACTAGATAAAGCTTTGAAAATACAGTTAGAAACGCAACGTACTCAGTACTCAAACAGTCCCTTACTAAGAAAACAGAATTACTGACAAACTTCAGAAATTCAAACTCCCACATAGGATTTCCCTGAAAACCATATAATAAAACAATTACAAGTAAAGGGTGACTCAATGGCACATGAACACTAGTGCCAAACTAGGATCCAATTACATAATGTGATAGAACCACTTAAATAAAAAACTACAGCAGGAACATTGATCTTTAAAAGTAAACGTTCACATACTCAGGCGTGTTAATAAAAAAAAAATTACTAGAAAAGGCTGCACAAGGAACTCAGCAGATGCTATGCTGTTTAAGGTTTAGCCAGTTGCCAGTCCCTAATATTAAAGGAAACAAGTTCATATACGAACAGGTTACATACAATATGTATTTAAATATCCACCAGCTTAAAACGCCTTGATGGAAGGAAGATGAATACTAAACTTTGGAAGGCGATATGTGAACAACTCGCGGTAGTGGCCAGGTTCTTAAACACTGGCAGGCCTAGACCTCGGATGACATTTCACTCTCCGCCAATGCGCTGGCACAATCAAAAGTTTCTGCCCGAATCACAAAGACATTCCAATAACCTTGAAGCATAGAAACACTCAACAGAACCCTTGACTCACTTACACATGGACAACTGTATTAACAGAGTGCAGGTTTTAAAAGCGGCAACATAAAATCATTTGATTGTAAGAGACACAAAGTATTAGTAAAACTTCGGAGAAAACTTTCAAATAACGGCCACCATTTAACTAGGCCAACTGAACTCTTCCACACCATCTTAAGGCTCGACTATGAAAGTCTCACCATAATAATAAAGCTTAAATGCGTCGGTGAACAAACTCAATTACGACGACTTACTTCATATCAGGTACACAATACGAGGGAGCGGGTTCCACAGCTTCACCGCTTCCCTTCAAATTTTGTTCCCAGCGAAGTCACAGAACTTGTATCTCCAAGCTGCGCATGTCGGCAAAACGGCCAACCAATTCTACACCACAACATGGAACGGTAATCACGCTCGTTCGGCAGCCGTTGACACTCGTCTCCTCGCGAATGTCATGAGATCTCGAGGGTTGCCCGTCGAAGGCTCACAACCAACCCGCTTCGCCCGCCAACCCGGAAGATAAGACACGCGAAAAGCAAAGACAACTTAAGTCAACCACAATCTATCTCAACGATACATGAACAAAATAACACTGGCGCCATCTCGCCACAGCTCAGTATTCTTGACGATGTTAATGTCTGTCACTATTGTACTTCACGCGGGTGAGTGCTGATAATTCGGAAGCCGAATGGTAGAACGAAAGTTCTTACGCTCGTCACATACACACAGATATCTGGTACCGGTCCTTCTTGATACTTGAATATAATATAAGACTGTTCACGAAAGTTACTTTGCAGTTCACAGCTCTCATTTGTACGAGCGTGAGCGTAATCGAAGCGACGCGGCTGATGATTGATGATGCGGAAACGCGATGACCGAACACATGTTCTCATGCTCGCTACAAGACACTGGCACCAGGTTGACCTCCTTTGTGGTAAACTATTTTACTGATTCACATTAGTTTCATTGTGGGATGCCGAACACGACGCGGATGATTGATATTGTACGGTACGACACGCAAACGGGAGGATATTCAAACACGTTATCGGCGGCACTACTCATACTTAATTACTTCTTTACGTACTTTTCACTGAATCCACTTTCTACCTCATTACTTCACAATAATATTACTTGCAGTCACACTTGAATTCTCATAATAATGCCTTTCCCATGTAGAGCTACCCACAACACAACATAGGAGCTCCGTGATATGACAATACGCTTACAAGAAGCTTAGCTAGTTGTGCTCACCACGTGCTCAGACAAACGTGCTGGTGCTCTTATGCACTTTCCTGGGTCTCTTCTTTAATCTTTCAGTTAATTCAGGAATATGGGCATTTTAAGTGGACATAGCAAATTGTCACACATTATTAGTATTTTCTTTCCAACTGCCCCTGTCGCCCCACTTTATCAAGATAGTATCGTGATGTTCAATAACCCATTTCAGCAAATTGCGCACTTGATAACTGCTTATATTACGTATTATGTTTTTGGAGTCAACTTCACGTATTTTAGCAATAAACAAGACTGTTCATTCGAGAGTTTTATGAAACCTCTCCTTGGTATTTCTATGTAAGCTATGATATCCACATTTCATGTTTGGCTAGGCCACCTCCGCCCAAGTTAAGATGTTTAATAATATCCATTGTGTGACTTTGTCTTAATTTTCCACATGATCCTATGGGGAGCGGTCTGTTCACTGTAAGAGTCACCGGTTTCAGAGCTTATTAGCATCACACAGGTGTGCTGACAAGGGTTAAAGGTTCTCTTGCAATATATAGTTCTTAATGCTCGCCTCTGTGGCATCAACATTTATCACTAAGCTATTAGTTATCCCAGAAAATATTTCATAACAAAGAAAACAAACAAAATATGTTAGCAGATTGATTCGTTTCTTTTGAAGACAAGTGGTTATACGACGAGCAAAAGTATCTGAACTTAACTGTTTGAATAGCTCAGAATACGATTCTTCCAGTTCAAGTTTTGTTCAATACGTACACTCTAAAATTTGGTACATTCTAAGCTACTTGCTGACTCCTGTTCATGTATTACATCAGCTGTTGGTATGACATTGTTTGTTCTACACAACTAAATTTGACGTGTTTTCTCAAAACTAAGGGAGAATCCATTTTAAGAGAACCACTTAATAATTCTTTGAAAAATATCGCTAACGATTTCTTTTGTTGCTATGTCTCTAATGGGATTTTTACAATACAATTATCGTCTGAAAAACGTACAATTTCTGCTTGATGAACGTTAAGTGAAAGGCCATTCACATACATAAGGAGTAGGACTGGACTAAAAATTTAATGCTATGGGGTTCTCTTCATCATTTCTCCACAGTCATAAAATTTGCTTTGTGTTTGTTAAGTATTATTCAAATCCATTGTCAGTAAAGCCGTCAGTTCCATAAAACTTAAATTTCCTCAGAGAGTAAGATGATCTTTAGTCAAATGCTTCAGACAGATAAAAAGGCGATATTTTATTGCTTGAGACTTGTAATACTTGCTGAGTGAACGTATAGACAGTATTCTCCGTTGGGAAACCTTTGTGGAACCCAATCTGTGATGTGATAAGTAAATTGTTTCGAATTAAATGCGAGACTACTGTTGAGTACATAACTTCTTTCGAATATTTTCCTTAAATGGTACATAATTATTTCAATCTTTCTTGTCATCTTTTTTATAAAGAGGTTTAACAATAGCATGTTTTAACTTGCGTGGAAAAATTCCCTGTGCCAGTGATGCAGCATATGTGTTAGTAGATGCAGTACATGTGTTAGGAAGGGTATTGTCGTAGCGGTCCCTTATCAGTTAAAGGGCCCGCACAACCGACAAACAAGATGGGCTACCGACCTCCCTTCAAGAGTGCAGAGCGAAACCACGCCAGTGCACATAAACAATAACAGGCTTTCCGAATAAAGATGGAACTACTTCGCCAGACAACATGTGACAGTGTTCTACCAATCGGAACTCATGTGATTCATGTAGCACTCCGCCAGCTCGACCTTATAAGCACGCTCGGACAGTCAGGACGACATCTTCGGCGGTAATTCGTTTGAATACCGCCCTTCGATTCTAATATTACGGTACCAATCGAAGCGATAGGTGTTACAGGTGCCCGCCAGCTCGTCAACGTGCAGCAGTCCAGCCAGCAGCCAGCAGCCAGCAGCCAGCAGCCAGCAGCCAGCAGCCAGCAGCCAGCAGCCAGCAGCCAGCAGCCGTCCCCGCCGGCAGCCAGCAGCGGTTCCTGCCAGCGTCCTTCAGCGGTTCCTGCCAGCAGCCAGCAGCGGTTTCTGCCAGCAGCGGTCCCAGCCAGCGTCCAGCAGCCAGCAGCGGTTCCTGCCAGCAGCCTGCAGCCAGTAGCCAGCGTCCAGCAGCGGTTCTTGCCAGCAGCCAGCGTCCAGCAGCGGTCCCAGCCAGCAGCCAGCGTCCAGCTGCGGTCCCAGCCTGCGTCCAGCAGCAGCAGCAGCAGCAATAGCGTCGCCTCCCCCGCCAGCAACAGCGGAGTGGGGCTTTGGCCCCAGTCTCCTTCATAGTTTCTCGGTCCCTTCTAATCTGTGTTTCTCGCCGCCTTCTTTGTCCTGTCCTGTGCTTTTCCCCTTCTCGTAATGTCGACCCCCACCACCGCCACTACTGCCACCACCACTGCCATCATTTACACGTCCCCCTCCGCCGCCGCCACCACTATTACGTGGTGTGCCGCACCACTCCCCCCCCTAGTCAATCCCCCCACCCCTCTCTCTCCCATCTCCCTCACTATTTGTCGCCCCATCCCCGGTTCCTCCCTCCCGCACCTCCTCTGATCCCTTCCCTCCACTCCCTCCCTTTGGTCCTTCTGTTTCTGTGGCCCCCGCTAGGGTGGTCGCCCGGAGGGCTACGGCCCACGCTCAACTCTCCCCTTCGCCTTCATCCTCATCGTCTTCACCGTCGCCTTCGCCATCGCCCTCACCATCTCCGGCCCCGACCTCAGCACCGGGACCTGCCACTCCCCGCCACATTCCAGTCACTCCCATCCCCCAAACCTCCTCCGCCGCCGTCAAGCGCCCCAGTGGCACCCCTGCCTCCTCTACTCCCAAAAAGGCTCCGCCTCGTCCCTCTTCCCCAGCCCATGATGCCATGGATGTCTCCCCGCCTGTCCCTGCCCCCTCCTCCTCCTCCTCCTCCTCCTCCACCACCCCCTCCTCCTACCGCTACCTCCTCTCCCGTCCTGATCCCTCCCTTCTTGAGGCCCGGAACCTCACCCTCTTCCTTCGCCAGAATTTTCCTGGTGCCCCCATCTCCCTCCTCACTCCTCACCATGATTCGGTGCTCATCTCCTCCCCCAGCCCTACGCTCCACACAGATCTCCTTTCCCGCATCCCTGTCACCTGCTTTGGCCCTCGTGCCTCCCTCACTCCTGCCCCTTCCCCACCTCCCTCCCGCCAACCCCAACCTCCGCCTCACCTGCCGACCCTCACCGCCGTGATCACTCGGCTTTGTCCGACGATCACGGAGGAGGAGGTGTTGGCGGAGCTTCAGGCACATCCCCATCTGGAGGTGCAAGCGGTTTGCCGCATCCACAACTCTGCTGGCCCCACCCACCTTATGCGGGTCTTTTCCGAGCACGCTCCCTCCATAGACCGTCTCCTGAAGGAGGGTGCCCTCCTTTTTAACCAACGTTATAAAGTTGACCCCTCCCATTCCCCTCCTCAATCCCTCCACTGCCAAAGGTGCTTGCAGTATAATGCACACCCGACATCTGAGTGCCACGAGGCCCCCACCTGCCCACACTGTAGGCAAGCCCACTTTTTACGGCAGTGCCCCAATCTCCAGTCCCCCCCCCCTCCTGTAATACCTGTAACCTCCCTCATCCTACATACTCCCAGAAATGTAAGGCCCGACCCCCTCCTACCACTGCTGAACTCACCGTTCCTGTCCACCCTCTGGACGCCTCCACCCCTCCCTGCAATTCCCTTTGCCCACCCCCTACCGCTGAGGACATCATCAGATTCCTCACCATCGTCCTTCAGAATGTTCATCCTTTTCAGCGCCCACACACCCTCCAACAGATATCCCTCACCGCCCGTTCCGTTTTCCAACTAAAACTGTATGCCACCTACTCCAACAACCAGGCCCATTTCACCTTCTCCTGTCTTGACACCCTCGTTTAAATCCCTGTAATGGAGCGACAGCACCGTATCCTTATCAACAACATCCGCTCCCTTCCTGCCAACAAGAACCTCTTCCTGCACACTCTTGCCACCCACCGCGTGGATGCCTTCCTCCTCAATGAAACCTTCCACCAACCCCACCACGCCGTCCACACTTCGCCCTACCTCCTCCACCGCTCCGATAATCCCCTCCCGATTGCGCGTGGCGGAGTTGCCATTGGTCACCATCGCCAGATCCCCGTTCGGCTCCAACCTCTCCTTCCCGACCCCACCGAACACCTGATCCATAGTCTCTTCTCCCCTGGCTTTACCGTTACCTGCGCCACCATATATGTCCGCCCTAACGCCCCTATTCCCTTCGACTTCCTCTCCCACATTGACCGTACCTTCTCCTCCTACATGATCGCCGCCGACCTCAACATCCATAGTCGTTCCGCCGCCCAGTTACGGTGGTGGCATCGGTTCCTCTCCTCCCTTCAAGGCGACCTCATCCCCGTCCCACAGCACACCCGTCCCGAATCCAACTCCACTCCCGATGTTATCCTTTCCTCCCCCAACCTCCTTGGCCGCATAACGGTGGATGTCCTGGAGCCTATTGGTAGCGACCATCTCCCTGTCCTCCTCACCGTTTCAGACAGTCGTCGCCCACGCCCCGACCCTCGTAATGACCCTCCCCCTAAGTACATCCATGACTATTCCCATGCCAAGTGGAATGCCTACCGGGATACCCTTTCCACCCAGGTCGATAGCCACCCTTTCACCTACCACCACCCTGACGATGTAACCCATGCCGCCTCCTTTCTCCAGCAGACCTTGTCTGAAGCCGTGGAGGCCCACGTCCCTACTGTCGCCGTCCACCCCCACCGTCCTACCTTACCCCCACAGGCCGTCCTCCTCCTCCGTGAATCCCGCCGTCTCTACTGTGCCTTCCTACGCACGCGTGACACGGACACACTACGACGCCACCGGCAACTCCAGCGACACATTCGTAATTTGCTCGCGGCTAAGAAACGCCAGGACTGGCGACAGACATGCACCCGTTTAAATGCTACCCTACCTATCAACTCGTCCAAGTTCTGGTCAGCCTTCTGTCACCTTACCAGAACTAAACCCTCCCCCTACTATCCTCTTCTCCATGATGATCACCCCTTCCCTGACTCCCTTAGTAAGGCCAATCACTTTGCCTCCTACCTCTCTGATGTATTTTTCATCCCCGATGATCCCCAGTTCGATTACTCCCTCTTCCCAGATGTCCGTGATCGAACTGACACCTCTATCCCTCCCTTCGCACCTTGTTTCCAGTACTTGGACAACATTGCACACACGGAACTCAATGCCCCTATCACTACACAGGATCTCATTGCTACACTCCGCAAAAAACGCAACACCGCTCCTGGTCACGATCGTGTCACCTACCGTCACCTTCGTGAAGCTCCTGTCTCTTTCTTCTCCACCCTGGCCAGGCTCTACAATGTAGCCCTGTCCACCGGTTACTACCCCAACCTGTGGAAAACCTCCCATATCCTGATGTTCCTAAAACCTGGAAAACCGCCGTCCGCCGTCTCCTCCTACCGTCCCATCAGCCTTACCTCGGTCTTCAGCAAGGTCCTGGAATCTATCCTCACCTGCCGAATCCACCAGCATCTCCGCCAGCACCGCCTCCTTCCCGTTACCCAGTGTGGCTTTCGGCCGTCCTTCTCTTCCGACGATCTTCTCCTTCACCTCACTCATCTCATTTCCGACCAGCTTAATTCCCGTCACTCCACAATCTTCCTCTCCCTGGACCTCAAACGTGCTTATGACTGCGTATGGCATTCTGGTCTGCTCTTCAAGCTCCAAACCTTCGCCCTTCCCATTAACTACGTCCGTCTGATCGGCTCCTTTCTCTCCCACCGTCCTTCCTACGTCACCATCCATAACACCGACTCCTACACCTTTTTCCCCTCCGCCGGTGTGCCCCAAGGCTCCGTCCTCTCTCCCCTTCTGTACCTTTTGTATAAGTCGGACATGCCGCCGCCGTCACCCCCCGTCCACCTCCTCCAGTTTGCCGATGACACCGCCTTCCTTGCCCTTGCACCCACCCTGCATCGCTCCCAACACCTTCTCCAATCCCATCTTGACCGTTTCACTGCTTGGTGCAACCAGTGGTTGCTCAAGGTCAATCCCTCCAAAACCCAGGCGATCATTGTAGGCAAAACCACCCCTTCCTTCCGCCTCCTTGATTTCTATCTCACCATCTATGGCCGTCATATCGCCCTCACTCCCACCCTTAAGTACCTTGGCGTCGCCCTCGACCGTCGCCTCTCCTGGACTCCCCATCTCCAGACAATCCAAGCCAAGGCACGCTCCCGACTCCGTCTCCTCAAGCTCCTTTCCGGCCGTACGTGGGGTCTGGACCCCTCCACCATCCTCCACACCTATAAATCCCTCATCCGCCCTATCCTTTGTTACGCCCATCCGGCCTGGATCTCCGCCCCCCCTACCTTTTATAAATCCCTCCAAATCCTTGAACGCCATGCTCTCTGCCTCGCCTATCGCATCCGTCTCCCCTCCCCCACGTAGCTCCTGTATGATCTCATCCCCTTCCCCCACCTCCTCCTTTTCCTTGAAAGGATACGGATCCTGTACACCTCCCGCAAACTCGATCCTTCTCATCCGCTTATCTCACCCATCCTCTCCCACCCCCGCCCACTGACGCGCCTGTATTCCCACGTCCCACCCGGTCTCCATCTCTCCATCCTCCTTACCCTCTCCCAAGGTGGCTTCCGCCAGCTCCCCCTCCCTGATGGTGTCCTCCTCCCCTCCATCTACCCCTCCTATCAACTTTGATCCTCCCCCCCACTTCCTGTGTCCTTTCCTTTAGGCACCCTCCCTCCCTTCTCTTTCCTTTTCCCCCGTCCCCTCCCTCCACCCCTCTTCCCCCGGGCGTCCCCTCCCCTTTCCTCCCTTCCCCCTATCACCCCTGCCCATGGCATCTGCTCTCCCCTCTCCCTCTCCCACCCCCCCTCCTCCTGTCTTGGCAGGTCCCCGGACTCGTACACGGTTAGTGAACATCCGTCGTTTTGTGCTTAAGTGGTTCAGTGTTATTCGTTTTGTGCACCTACGTTCGCGTGTGACAATTTTCGTCTCTGTCTGTGTCCAAGTGTCTGAACAAATTTTATCTTGGACTCTACGCCCATGACCGGCTCCATGTATTTTAAAAAGTGTTTGTCTCCGTTTCTATGTCCACCATGTTTTTTTCTCAATGTCTTCATTTGTATCTTTTGTGTGTTTTTCTGGGGCCAAAGAGCGGCGTAGTATGCTGCTGCTGGCCTGCCTGTAAACAGGTTTAAAAATAACAATAAAGGAAAAAAAAGTCAGGACGACAGTGTATACCTATCACTAGGGACAGCTCCGGCCAGTACTTACACCGGCTCTAGCATTGTATACACTCGCCGTAGCATTCAGAAGCACGTTGTATCTTGTAATTGGTAGAGTAGATTTTGGTTATTATTTTCTTTCTTTCTCTTGTTTTCTTATCTGGTTGTGCCACCACAAGAATTGTGGTGTTTTCTTGTTGTTCCTGCGTTTGTTAATTAGTGCATGCCAAAAAGGCGTTATTTTAATTATAATAAAGTGTGTTCAAACTTGACTGTTAGGTTTTCCCTACCGACCGCAGGACACTACAGATAAAATGCCTATTAAAGGGTAACACTATAATAAAAATTTTAAAAAATCATTTTTGTTGGCTTGGAAGATGCTTTGAACCTTCTAAAATATGAGGCAAAAAGTCTAATCCCTGTACAAAAACTTGTTCTGTGGAATTTCGAGCTCCTCCTCAAGCGCTTCGGGTAGCCCGAAACAACTACCTCCGCCACTCGATACTCCCTGTAGTGTCTGGGTATAGTTAGAAGCATTTCAGAGGAATAATGCATTAGCATGGCGTCAGGAAGCACCAGCACATTTACAAAAAAGACAATTGTTTCATTTCGAATCTTGATTCTTGTATGCAGTATTGACTTGTGATTGTTTGTGATCTTATAATATATAGTTTTGTCTTTCAAGTAACAATGAGGGGCAAGAAAGCGTACTCAGGCAGAACGAAAACATCGTACCCAACATAGCTTCGAGACAAAATGTGATCAAAGCGTCGAAGGAATAGATATGAGGCTGAGAGCAGTTCGGAAGGAGCCAGTGCCTCTACTAAGAAACTGAAAGACAGTAACCAGGATTTTGGTGTGAATTGCGGGATGACGTAGAGGATTATAAATTTACTTTCTGGTTTCTCTGTTAGGTCTACACACATGAAATGTAAAACGTGCACTGCGGATATCCTGTTGCAATAACGAAGTGCTCGAGGCTTCGGCTTCAGAATAATTATTGCTTGTCCAAACTGCACAGAATTGGTACACCAAGTAGTAAGTTCATACCGAGAGCATACGGAATTAGCCGCCGTATAGTCCTCGCAATGCGCCTGCTTGGATTTGGGCCAAACGGAATTGTAATGTCTTGTGCGTTCATGGAATTGCCAAAATCGATATTTCGATCGTTCTATGATAAACTAGCGAATATGATTTCGACCGGAACGGCAGCAGTACGACAGGCCAGTCCTGTGATAGTTAATTAATGGTAAGACAAACACTCCGCTGCAGAGTGAAAATCTCATTCTGGTAACGGTGCGAGTTTTCTAAAAGTATAATTTTTCATTTGTTCATGTGTATAACACATTTCAAAACTTCAAACGCGTTTTTCTCGGAATGTGATTTTTCAAAACGGCATGCAGCATAACTCGAACAATTTTCAGTCTTTTTATTTGAATATTTGACCATAACTTTGCTATAACATTTCAAAGTAAATATTTAATCAATATTCATTAACAAATGACTGTTATTTTTATTTTATTGACTTTATTCAAACACTCGCCAATTACACAAAAATCAGTCTTTCTAAAATCCCTTGTGTGGTTAACTAGTTACACTCATGTAGATTACATCGAGGTTTTTTCTTTTTTCCAGATTCAAATTGGCACCGTGCCGCAGATTGAATCGAATTCATGTCTCGGGAGAATTGCTGCACAGTGTCGCCATTTTGTAATATTTTCCGACAAACTTTTTTGTAACACACTTAAACATATGATCAACAACTGCACCAAGTATTATTTTTTATCAGTTTCCCCGACACAAAAAATAGTCAAGAAAATGCTTCTTTTTAGGCTATTACAGTGCTCTTATCACGCTTTTTTAAGGCTTTTACAGTGGTCTTACACTTAAACTAGAACAATTATTCAGAATTCAGTTTGGAATTCTATCAGCACTGTATTAACCTTGTTTTGAGTTGTTTATAGTTTCGTTACTTTTGCTAGAAAATGTTGCTGGTACTCCTATTCGCCTAAAAATATGTGGAATGATATTTTTAATATTATTATCATTGCAACTTGTACCACACCCCTGGCAGACAAATACGTGGTGATTATAAATCTGTGAACTGAAGTGAGATTCATCTCTGATGGACACACTCTCCCGTCACTCATGTCCCAGTCTCCTTGCTTCTGACAACACGTCAGGGCCATTCTTTGCTCTACCGGAGCACGACTCACACAGTGGAACGTCTGGTGTCGCGGTAAGGCAATACACGAGGCAGTAAGACGAGCACCGCCAAAGAGACGGACATGACGGAGTATGTCGCTCATACTCATAAGCAGGCCACACAGTTGTAACTGTTCCCTTATGGGAGCGCCAGTCAGTCCTAATTCTAAGGCGTGGTTCCCCACTGTGGTGATACGACATGCAAAATGTGACTAGCGACACGATGTAGAAGCCACATCCCACATCTGTAGAGCGCATAGAAACGCAGTGAAAGTGATGTGCCTAAAAAAAATAAAAAAAAAAGTTTGTTGATGAAGCAGAGCTACATCTCTCTCTGTAAAACTTTTGCTTTTCTCTTAAAAAATTAAAAACTGCTGTTTGGGAATTAATTGCTATGTACAAAATACCATCTAATATATGGAATTTGTTTGTAACGCTGGAAGAGAGTCATACCTCTTTCCAGTCTAGAGTAAATACGTAATACAAATTTTAGGTTTCCTGCAATGAGTCACACTCTCAGCTATTTCTGTCTGCAGTGGAAGATCTGCCTCGTTTTTCTCTTCTTCGTATGCTGCCGATAAGTCATTCACTCGCACGTGTGATTTCAACATAGAAAGACGTCTTGATATGTTCATTTCTTTCTGTGGTGCGTATAGTCAACATGTTCACACAGGAGGACCGTTCGGAGACGATATTTTTCATCTAGCTTATTGAAAAATGACCTTGTATATGGAATACACAAAGAAATCGTATTGGAGGTCAGATGTGACCAGCTTGTGTGGAGGAAGATAACAACGGAAATGAAAGAAAAAAGTAAAAACTTGCTGTGGAATCTGCACCATTGTTTCAGATAATTCAGATAATTACGTCATTCGATACGGAAAGAGAGGAGCCGTCAGTGGCTCACGTCCCCACAACAGGCTACAGCACCCCACCACCGCCCCACACCGAACCCAGGGATATTGTCCGGTTCGGCCCCCAGTGTCTCATTCCAGACGAATGTAACCCCAATGTCTGCGTGGTAGAGTGATTATGGTACGTGAAGATAGTGTTTGCGCAGCAGTCGCCGACATAGTGTAACTCGTGCCGGGGACCTGCACGCCTTCCCGCCCGGAAAGCATTGCGTTGAGACCGCATGGCTAACAGGGCTGGCTTTTGAAAACATTAATTGCATGTATACAAAGTTTCAGTTCATTTAAACACGCAGTTACGAATAAAATTTGTCTACAGCTGCTTCGATAAATGGATGAGGTTAGTCCAGGTTTAATGACTGAATGCCATGACGGTGTAAAAATTAAAAATTATTTTCGCATCATTCAACATGCTTTTTGGAAACGTCGGCATTAGTACGGAAGTGAAGGAAAAGATTCATCATCAATGAAGGAATAAGGGAACTGCTTATCATTCGAACCTCCTGACAGGCACACAGGATCCGGAACATCTAGTTCGCATTCTTTCAACTGCCGTCCATTCGAAGAGTGACGAAATATCACCCCATCGCCATTTCTTCCGACTCCCCAACATTAACCAATGTAAACATCCCATTTGCATCAACAACAGATATCAGCACGGTTCAAAAATAACCTTTGTAACTTATGTTCCAACAACATGGGTATTAAAAGATTGTACACGTGTATATATATTTGCCCTCAATACCACTGACGCAGTTTGGCAGATTCCACAGTTCAGGATATCGATCTGCAATATCATACCGCTTATTTTGATCTGGGATGTGCACAAATATTGGTTGCAGATGAGTCCAAAAGCTTCACGTATTGCTAGAACAGTGTTACTGATGGTATCTTTTCTTGTATAAAACTATTGAGCCAAGTCTTGACGATCACTTCCTGTAGCCAAATACCCGCAATAATAATTAGTGGGTAACTGAGAGATTGTGTTAGAAATTAATGGAAAACATACTTAACTTGTACGTCTTAAATGTATGATCGTTAATCTGTCCACAAAATAGGCAGGCGTTTCGCAAGTGCAGACAAAGATATAACCATTGGTCATTTTTAAATATATCCACTTTGTTTTTGCTTTATTTTGCGTTCCTTTTTCAAAACAGATATGCCGTGACCGCTGGAAAACCATCCGCACTACTTTTCGTTGAATCGTAAAAAATCAGGATCTGGAGACGTCCCTGCATCCCCCCGCCCTCCCCCGCAAAAACCATGCATTTCGCATTTCTTCGCCCGTACATGAAGAAGTCTCCTTCTTTTGGGAATGTACCTGCACTTGAGGAAAATTGCGACAGCACCACGGCTTGAAGTGAGACGCTGTCTGCCACAGACTCTCAGGAAGGGAAAAGTTGTCGAACGTCAGAAGAAACAAATGATGTGGTTGACCCCATCTTAAACTCCCCCGCTCCCCCCCCCCCCCAAAAAAAAAAAAAGAAGAAAAGCTGGAGCCGGCAAGACTGATGCCGAGAAAGTATTTGCTGACTGGCTGGAAATTAAAAGGCTTAATGAAATGAAGAGGCCCTGGGAGTCATCAGCTGATGATGCTGGTTGGATGTTATTTGAGTCCATGCTTCCTGATTGCAGGAAACTTAGTGACAGGCATAGAAGAGCTGTAACTCCCGGAATCCCGTTGGTTTTGGATGAACAGCTGGACGAAACCAAGAAGGAGATGCCGGAATTTTCCTCTTCATTATGGGATCCTTCCATTTCAAACACACATTCTATCCCTCGTCCTATCTACTCGTCAATTTGACAAATAAGCATTTTTAAAATTTTCTTCTTTCATCAGCTAATACAATATCTCCTGTATTATCCAAGAATTTCTAACAGGCCTTGTCTTTTTACCTATTTGTTCCTCGGCTGCCTTCACTATTTCATCTCTTAAAGCTACCTATTCGTCTTCTAATGTATTCCTGTCCCACGTTTCTGTTAATCATGCGTAATGCTACATTTGAAACTCTCAACAACGTCTGGTTCTTTCAACTTATCCAGGTTCCATGTCCTTAATTTCCTATCTTTGTGCAAAATCTTCAATTTTAAAGTACACTTCACAATAAATTATGGTCAGAATCCACGTCTGCCTATGGAAATTCCTTAAAGTATAAAATATGGTTCCGAAATCTGTCTTAGCGTTATATAATCAAACTCAAACCTTCCAGTGTCTCCATGTGTCTTTCAAGTATACAGTCTGCTTTCACTATTCATAAACCAAATGTTATCGATAGAGAAATTATGGACTGTGCAAAATTCTACCAGTTGCCTTCCTCTTTCATTCCGTTGCCCCAGTCCATATTCTCCAAAAAAAATTTTCTCTTCCTCTTTCTGTTACCGAATTCCAGTCATTCACCACAATTAAATTTAGCCTTCTCTTAACTATCTGGATAATTTGTTTTATCTCATCACACATTCTTTCAATTTCGTCATCATCTGTGGAGCTGGTTAGCATACAAATTTGCCTTTCGTGGCTACTATAACGCTTTCTCTATGCTGCTCATAGCAGCTTACCCGCATTCCTATTTTCTTATTCATTGTTATATCTTTTCCTGTTTTACTTCTATTTGTTTTTGTATTTACAACCCTGTACGCACCTGTATGGAGTCCTGCTCATCTTGCATCGAGCTTCACTAATCCCCATTATATTTAACCTGAACTTATCCATTTCCCTTTTGAAGTTTTATGACGTACCTGTCCGATTAAGGGATCTAACATTCCACGCTCCGATCCGTAGAATGTCAGTATGGATTTTCCTGATGGTGACATCGTCCTGACTATTCCCCCTTTTCAGAAAATAACGGTTATAGTTTTCCCTTGCTTTCAGCCGTTCGCAATACCAGCACAGCGAGGGAATGTTGGCTGATATTATAAGGCCAGATCAGTCATCCAAACTACTGAAGTGGTTCTGCCCGTCTTCAGGCAACACATGATTGTCTGTGGCTTCTATTAGTCTAAACTACACTACTGGCCATTAAAATTGCTGCACCACGAAGATGATGTACTACAGACGAGAAATTTAACCGACAGGAAAAAGATGATTAGCTTTTCAGAGCATTCACACAAGGTTGGCTCCGGTGGCGGCACCTACAACGGGCTGACATGAGGAAAGTTTCCAACCGATTTCTCATACACAAACAGCAGTTGACCGTCGTTGCCTGGTGAAACGTTGTTGTGATGCCTCGTGTAAGGAGGAGAAATGCGTACCATCACGTTTCCGACATTGTTAAAGGTCGGATTGTGGTCTATCGCGATTGCGGTTTATCGTATCGCTACATTGCTGCTCGCTTTGGTCGAGATCCAATGACTGTTAGCAGAATATGGAATCGGTGGGTTCAGGAGGGTAATACGTAACGCCGTGCTGGATCCCAACGGCCTCGTATCACTGGCAGTCGAGATTACAGGCATCTTGTCCGCATGGCTGTAACGGATCGTGCAGCCACGTCTCGATCCCTGAGTCAACAGATGGGGACGTTTGCATGGCAACAACCATCTGCACGAACAGTTCGACGAAGTTTGCAGCAGCATGGACTATCAGTTCGGAGGCCATGGATGCGGTTACCGTTGACGCTGCATCACAGACAGAAGCGCCTGCGATGGTGTACTCAACGACGAACCTGGGTGCACGAATGGCAAAACGTCATTTTTCGGATGAATCCAGGTTCTGTTTACGGCATCGTGATGGCCGCATCCGTGTTTGGCGACATCGCGGTGAACGCACATTAGAAGCGTGTATTCGTCATCGCCATACTGGCATATCACACGGCGTGATGGTATGGGGTGCCATTGGTTACACGTCTCGGTCACCTCTTGTTTGCATTGACGGCACTTTGAACAGTGTTACGACCCGTGGCTCTACCCTGCGTGGCTGCGAAACCCTACATTTCAGCAGGATAATGCACGAGCGCATCTTGCAGGACCTATACGGGTCTTTCTGGATACAGAAAATGTTCGACTGCTGCCCTGGCCAGCACATTCTCCAGATCTCTCACCAATTGAAAACCTCTGGTCAATGGTGGCCGAGCAACTGCTCGTCACAATACGCCAGTCACTACTCCTGATGAACTATGGTATCGTGTTGAAGCTGCATGGGGGCAGCTGTACGTGTACACGCCATCCAAGCTCTGTTTGACTCAATGCCCAGGCGTGTCAAGGCCGTTATTACGGTCAGAGGTGGTTGTTCTGGGTACTGATTTCTCGGGATCTATGCAACCAAATTGCGCGAAAATGTAATCACATGTGAGTTCAAGTATAATATATTTGTCCAATGAATACCCGTTTATCATCTGCATTTCTTCCTGATGTAGCAGTTTTAATGACCAGTGGTGTACGTCGATCCAAACGCATATCTGTGAAGAAAATCAACTGGATTGCATAATACGACTCCGAACACAGGAACCAGAGAAGGACTGGTGGGCCGCAAGTGGCTGCCGCTTGTGTTGGCAGGTGGCCGACGCGGCAGAGTGAGGCGCAGCCGAAATGAGATACAACGGCGGGCCGGGCGGGAACCGGCCAGTAGCAGCTGGATTCCCACAACTAGCAGCGAAGCGGTTTCTGGAACCGTCGTCGATTGTTCGGTACCAAAGCGCCAGCGGGACGGAGCAAAATTAAATGCAATGTGACCTGGCAGGTATTCACCCTGCCGGACCGCGCACAGTTTGCTCGTTTCTGTGACTACTGTTTTCTCCAGCCTGAGGCGGTCCTTTCCTAATCCCTCTAAATTGGTATCGGTCTGGGCGTATGAGGTTGACGAAAGGTTGAGCGAGTTTCCATGACAGCCGGTGTCATCGAACATCCACTACAGGGAAATTTCTAAAAGCGGGAAATAACCAATGAAAATACCTACATTCTCTTCCCGATTCTGACTGATCGAAAGGCGTTAATGTCAAATAATTTCTTGGAGCGGTTTGGAGCTCGCGGAAATATTAATGTCCGTGGCATTGAGAAACAGCTGAAATCACTAAAATTGAACAAAGCCCCCTGGCTCGATAAAATCCCTACCAGATTCTACACTGAATTTGCACTGAATTAGCCCCTCTTTTAACTTATAGGGGCGTTCAGTAAGTGCCGGCGGCAGTGGCCGAGCGGTTCTAGGCGCTTCAGTCCGGACCCGCGCGACTGCTACGGTCGCAGGTTCGAATCCTGCCTCGGGCATTGATGTGTGTGGTGTCCTTAGGTTAGTTAGGTTTAAGTAAGTCTAAGTTCTAGGGGACTGATGACTTCAGATGTTAAGTCCCATAGTGCTCAGAGCCATTTGAATCGTTCAATAAGTAATGCAACACATTTCGTTTCTCGGCCAGTTTCGGCTGAGAAAATGCGGAATATTTTGTGGGACATAATGGAATATTCCCGCTTCAGCTTCTTTAGTGTAATGAAGTTAGGATTGCTGGCTGCACTATACGTAGCACAAAAAAGGCTTCAGTCTCAAGGCGTGCAGGTCGAACGCAGGAAGAATGTAGATCTAGGAACCATCGGTACAACAGTTGAAAGTTTTCGTTGCTGTGTTAGTAAAGTACAAGAGCTCGAAGCGCTGATAGAAAGCACTGATGCTCAAATCGTTACGCACACTGGCAACTAGCCTAACCCGGGGATAAGTTCAGCCGAAATTTTTGCGAAGGACCTAACGGTGATCGGAGAGGATAGGCTAAATACACCTGGCGGTAGTATGTTTGTTGCTGTTAGAAGTAGTTTATCTTGCAGCGAAATTGAAGTAGATGCTTACTGTGAGTTAGTATAGGTGGAGGTCGTTGTTGGCAACCGGAATAAAATAATAATTGGATCCTTCTTACCAGCATCCAAACTAAGATGATACAGTTGCTGAAAGGTTCAAAGAAAACTTGAGTACCGAGTTAGTTATATTTGGTGATGACTTGAATTTACCCTCTATATGTTGGCAAAGAAACATGTTTAAATCCGGAGGTATGCATAAAACATCATCCGAAATTGGGCTAAACGCATTCTCTGAAAATTATTTCGACCAGTTTGTTCATAAGCCCACTCGAATAGTAAACGGTTATGGAAACACACTTGGCCTCTTAGAAACAAATAATCCTAAGCTAATAGCGAGCATCAAAACGGATACAGGAATTAGTTAACACAGGGCTATCGTAGCGAGACTGAATACTATAGCTCCCAAATTCACCAAAAATAAACGAAAACTATATCGATTCAAAAAAGCAGATAAAAATCCGCTTAACGCCTTCCTGAGAGACTACCTCCACTCTTTCTAAATTAAAAATGTATGTATACCAGATATGGTTTGAATTTAAAGAAATAGCATCGACAGCAACTGAGAGATTTGTACCAAATAAATTAACAAACGACGGAGCTGATCCCCCATGGTACACAAAACAGGTCAGTATACTGTTTCAGACACAACGAAAAAAGCATACCAAATTTAAACAAACGCAAAACTCCCAGGATTGGCGATCTTTTATAGCAACTAGAAATTTAGCTGGAACTTCAATGCGAGATGCTTATAACAGTTTTCACAACGAAACCTTGTCTCGAAACATTGCATAAAATACTAGTCGTGGGTAGAGTATGTTAGTTGCAAGAGACAATCAATGCTTTTTCTGCGCGATAACAATAGAAATACTATCGACGACAGTGCTGCTAAAGCAGAGTTACTAAACAAGCCTTCTGAAATTCCTTCACCGAAGAAGACGAAGTAAATATTACAGAATTTGAATGAAGAATAGCCGCCAACATGAGTAACTTAGAAGTAGATATTCTCGGAGCAGTGAAGCAAATTAGATCACTTAATAAAAACAAGTCTTCCGGTCCAGATTGTATACTAACCAGGTTTCTTTCAGAATGTGTTCATGCAGTAGCACCATATTTGACAATCGTATACAACCAATCGCTCAACGAAAGACACGTACGCAAAGACTGGAAAGTTGCATGGCAATCAATATTCAAGCAAGGCAACAGGGGTAATCCACTAAATTACAGGCCCATATCAGGTCGACTGGAACATGTATTGTATTCGAACATTTTGTATTACCACGAAGAGAACGATCTATTGACACATAGTCAACACGGATTTAGAAAACATCGTTCCTGTGAAACACAGCTAGCTCTTCACCCACGCGAAGTGTTGAATGCTATCGAAAAGGATATCAAACTGATTCCGTATTTCTAGACTTCTAGACTGCTTTTGACACAGTGCCCCACAAGCGGCTTGTAATCAAATTTCCTGCTAATGGAGTATCGTCTCAGTTATGCTACAAGATTCGTTGTTTCCTGTCAGAGGGGTCAGAGTTCGTAGTAACTGACCGAAAGTCGTCGAGTAAAATAGAACTGATATCTGGCGTTCGCCGAGGTAGTGTTATAGGCCCTCTGTTGTCCCTTATATACATAAACGATTTAGGAGACGATCTGAGCAGCCGTCTTAGGTTGTTTGCAGATGATGTTGTCGTTAATCGTCTAGTAAAGTCATCAGAAGATCGTCCGCCCCCGGTAGCTGAGTGGTTACCGGCACGGTATCTCAGCGTGTTCGGTCAGAGAGCTGGTTGGGCTCAGTAATAAAAAAACTGAGTGAAAAGATCAACAAACGAACTTGAACGAATTTCATGTGACAGTGACGTCCGCGACGACAAAAAAAAAAAAAAAAAAAAAAAAAAAAAAAAAAAAAAAAGGTGGTCAGCGCGACAGAATGTCAATCCTAAGGGCCCGGGTTCGATTCCCGGCTGGGTCGGAGATATTTTCCGATCAGGGACTGGGGACTGGGTGTTGTGTCATCATCATTTCATTCCCATCGACGCGCAAATCGCCGAAGTGGTGTTAAACCGAAAGTCTTGCATCCGGCGAACGGTCTACCCGATGGGAGGCCCTAGTCACACGACATTTTTATCAGAAGATCAAAACAAACTGCAAAACGACTTTGAAGAGATATCTGTATGGTGCGAAAATTGGCGATTGACTCTATGTAATGAAAATTGCGAGGTCATCCACATGAGTGCTAAAAGGAATCCGTTAAACTTCCATTACATGATAAATCAGTCAAATCTAAAGACCGTAAATTGTACTAAACACCTAGGAATTACAATTACGAAAAACTTAAATTAGAAAGAACACAAAGGAAATGCGAGGGAGGAGAACCAAAGACTGGATTTTATTGGCAAAACTCTTATAAGCTGCCACAGATCTACTGAAGTGACTGCCTACACTCTTTTGGAATGCTGCTGAGCGGTGTGAGATCCTTTCCAGATTGGATTGACGTAGTACAGCGAGAATGTTCAAAGATGGGCAGCACGTTTTGTATTATCGAGAAGTAGGGGAGAGAGAGTTTCGGACATGATACAGGATCTGGGGTGGACATGATTAAAGCAAAGGCCTTTCTCGTTGCAGCGGCACCTTCTCACGAAATTTCAAACTTTCTCCTTCGATTGTGAAAATATTTTGTTGACGCCGACCTAAATAGGAAGCAGCGATCTTCGCAATAAAATTGGGAAATCATAGCTCGCACGGAAAGACATAGGTGTTCGTTTTTCCTGTACCCTGTTCGAGAGCTGAATACCAGAAAAATATTGTGAGTATGGATCGATGAACTATCTGCCGGTCACTTACGTGTGATTTGCAGAGTAAGTACATCTACATCTACATCTACATCTACATGGATACTCTGCAAATCACATTTAAGTGCCTGGCAGAGGGTTCATCGAACCACCTTCACAATTCTCTATTATTCCAATCTCGTCTAGCGCGCGGAAAGAACGAACACCTATATCTTTCCGTACGAGCTCTGATTTCCCTTATTTTATCGTACAGATCGCTCCTCCCTATGTAGGTCGGTGTCAACAAAATATTTTCGCATTCGGAGGAGAAGGTGATTGGAATTTCGTGAGAAGATTCTGTCGTAACAAAAAATGCCTTTCTTTTAATGATGTCCAGCCCAAATCCTGTATCATTTCTGTGACACTCTCTCCCAAATTTCCCGACAATACAAAACGTGCTGCCCTTCTTTGAACTTTTTCGATGTTCTTCGTCAGTCCTATCTGGTAAGAATCCCACATCGCGCAGCAGTATTCTAAAAGCGGACGGATAAGCGTAGTGTAGGCTGTCTCCTTAGTAGATCTGTTACCATTTCTAAGTGTCCTGCCAATAAAACGCGGTCTCTGGTTAGCCTTCCCCACCAAGTTTTCTATGTGTTCCTTCCAATTTAAGTTGTTCGTAATTGTAATACCTAGGTATTTAGTTGTATTTACGGATTTTAGATTAGACTGATTTATCGTGTAACCGAAGTTTAATGACTTTCTTTTAGTAATCATGTGGATGACCTCACACTTTTCGTTATTGAGGATCAACTGCCACTTTTCGCACCAATCAGATATGTTTTATAAATCGTTTTGCAATTTGTTTAGATCTTCTGATGAATTTATTAGTTGATAAACGACAGCGTCATCTGCATACAAGCTAAGACGGCTGCTCAGATTGTATCCCAAATCGTTTATATAGATAAGGAACAGCAAAGGGCCTATAACACTACCTTGGGGAACGCCAGAAATCACTTCTGTTTTACTCGATGACTTTCCGTCAATTACAACGAACTGTGACCTCTCTGAAGGAAATGACAAATCCAGCCACATAACTGAGACGATATTCCATAAGCGCGCAATTTCACTACAAGCCGCTTGTGTGGTACAGTGTCAAAAGCATTCCGGAAATCCAGGAATACGGAATCGATCTGAAATCCCTTGTCAATATCACTCAGCACTTCATGTGAATAAAGAGCTAGTTGTGTTTCACAGGAACGATGTTTTCTAAACCCATGTTGACTGTGTGTCAATAGACCGTTTCCTTCGAGGTAATTCATAATGTTCGAACACAATATATGTTCTAAAATCCTGCTGCATGTCGACGTTAACGATATGGGCCTGTAATTTAGTGGATTACTCCTACTGCCTTTCTTGAATATTGGTGTGACCTGTGCAACTTTCCAGTCTTTTGGTACGGATCTTTCGTCGAGCGAACGGTTGTATATTATTGTTTCGCAGATGTAGATGGAGATGTCGATGTAGCCTTCAAAATGGTGTCTGTCACGGATGCGCGTTCCAAGCAGAGAGCTGTCATTCAGTTTCTTTTGGCTGAAAACCAGAGCACCACACATATTCATATGCGCTTGCAGAATGTCTACGGAGGTCTGGCAGCGAACAAAAGCACGGTGAGTCGTTGGGTAAGGCGTCTGTCATCATCGCAACATGGTCGTGCAGCTGTTACTCCTGCAATGGTGTATCTTGAGGACACTTTCTTTCGAGGCGATCGACGGATCTCAATGAAACACCTCACTGCGCAGCTGGACATTTCTGTTGGTAGTGCTGACACACCCGTCCACCAGTTGGGGCGCTCGTAGGTGTGCGCCCCCTGGGTTCCTCACTGCCAAACAGAGGACCAGAAAGAGCAGCGAAAGACCGTCAGTGCGGAGCTGCTTGCGTGTTACGAGGCTGACAGTGTCAATTTTTTGTCGAAGATTATCATAGGCTATGAAACATGGGTTAATCACTTCGAACCGGAAACAAAAAGGCAACCCATGGAGTGGTGTCTCAATACCTCTTCTTCGAAGAAAAAATTCAAAACTGTTTCCTCAGTCGGTAAAGTCATGGACTGAGAAAGAGTTATTCTGTTTGATGTCCTCCCTCATCGTGCAACGATCAACTCTGAAGTGTACTGTGCTTGTAATGTTATGTGAGCCTCATTGCCCTTTTCTTAACTAATTTGTGCCTAATTTTATTCTGAGAAGCTCAGTAATGTATGTAAATAGCAAGCGAAGGGCAGCTTGACAGCAACGAACTCTTTAGCGCCCAATCCCCGCAACGATAGTAGTTGCGAATCTTTGAGTATGGACTCTAGATAAAAAAGACGATTTATAAAAAAAAGAGGACTGTCAATCTGTATCTTGTGGAAAGAGGACGTGTTGCTAGGCCGTCGCTCAGAACGTATTTTTACATTTAATGAAAATTGCAATTTTAGTGATAAAACCGAGAAAGGGAGAGGAAGAGTTGCTAAACATTTATGTATACAAAATTTTCTGGAAGTGAAGAATAGAAATATCTTGTATTTGGAAAAGGAAGTGAGCTTCATTGTCGTCGCCGGCTATCAGTCGGCAGAATTGTAAGTATACAAAGTTCACTAAAATACAGGAAAGGAAATGCATTCTCTATAGTTTTCATTCAATACGTAACAACCTCTAATAATTTCTTAATTACAGTAATTGGATTATGTTATTGGTTAATAGTATGGTGCTGAACTCCACTGACCAAATTTGATGTAGCAGGACGTCTAGTTTGAAGGAAGTTTGTGTGCCAAGCTATCTCCTTTTCTCACGAAAAGCAGATTGCTGTTTGATCTTATTTACTCACAACAGTGGTCCCTTAGGTATGAAAAGCTACGAAAACTTGGGCTCAAAACTATCCGCAATACGGCCAAGTAACTAACAGAGTCGTATTTTAAACCTTAAAGAACAATAACTTCCTCCAAATTATAATACGTCACCAACTGGTGAAGAAGCTGATCATTTAAGGAGGCAGCAACCAAAATTCAAGTACCAGTTACGACTTAAAGTAAAGTCTCAATCAAAAATCAATCTCTCTCTCTCCAAACACATATATAAATAGTCATATTATTAAGCTAAAAGTCATGCTACCCTTAGGAAATTGAAGAAACGACTTTAGCGTGTTTGTCGCCACAAAAATGCAAACGAACTTCTCCTTCTCCGTGACAATGCAATACCTTACACAAGTCTGCGCAGCCGAGACGAGCTCACAAAATTTCATTGGACCGTTCTTCTTTATCCACCCTACAGCCCAGACCTCGCAGCCTCCGACTTCCATCTGTTTGGCCTAAAGAAGGGTGCACTTCGCGGGAAGCATTACGTGGATGATGGGGAGGTCATTCATGCAGCAAAACGTTGAGCCCGAGGTCGACCATGCGGGTGTACTGGTGGCGTAAGATTGTCGGATTGAACCGACAATGTTGAAAAATGAGGTTACATATCCAAACGAGTCTGAAATAATGTGGTGTATTGGAAATCTGAAAAAAACCAAGCAGCTTTCAGAAAAAAAGTGTTGCATTACCTTCGTATTATCTGCCATGGATCCTACAGGCGATAAACTGTGCCCAGTGTTGGAAGAAAGTCCCGCTCACACTCGTCTACAAAAAGGTTAGAGCAAATTTTTTTTTAAATTCACTTCACTGCTACTGTTCTTTATTATATGATGTTGCTTATTGAGAAATGTTGATAAATAGCTCAGAATAGCGGTAAACGTTAAAGAGCAAAAATTTCAAACATCTTGGCCAGATCTGTATGTTGCTTGTGTTTTTATTTGATGCTGCTTCTCTACAGGATAATGCAAGTTGTATGTTCTTTCTGCACTTGTTCTACACATATGCACGGTGGTCAGAACCATCCGAAAAGCCTGTAGGGATGCTGCAAGGTAAGCTGTGCTGAGAAGTAATTAGTAAGAAAAATTCGATACATCGCACCGTTTGGGTTAATTAGCATTGAAATAAGAAATCAGGCCACTGTGTGTACAAATTCAAGCAAGAGCTCCCCCCTGCCACAGACGGTGTCGCCAAATGTGTTGTTCGTTTGGTTTGCTAAAATCGAACAAGAGATCGATACAAAAATCCGACATGGGACGGACGGTAGTAAGGATGGAATCCGAGCCAAGGCCTAAACAGTCTCATGCGCTATCATCTACGCTATGAGAACAATTGACACTAATTGTATCTAATTTCACTTCACCCATCCTTGCAATAAATAAACCAACAGCTATATTTTCATCTCTGACTTGTTCCAGAGGCAACCGGTTTCGGTATTCCATTTGTCATCATCAGGTTCCCTTTGGTAACACAGTGGCTGCGCATGTACTGAAGACAAAATATCATGCAAAAGCGAGTCAATATCTGCATCAGACTATATAACACATCTATACACTCGTAACAATCTGAGCTCAGTACCAGTTCATTTTGATGTGGGTGGAAATGTTGGAGCCTTCTGATGACCACGCACATAATTAATGTGCCTTCGTGGCGTTAGTTCTGATTATATTATATATATCCACCGTTAGTTTCGGAAGTACCCATCTCTCCCAGTGTGATTCTGTGTCACTTAAAAGGAGAAAAAGAAAACAAATTCAATACAATTTCGCCTTATTTACCATTCTATGCTTAGAAGAGAAAGTAAAGGAATCAGAAATGTTTAGGATCCGAAACACTAGCTAGTGTTATATTATCTACCACTTCAAAATACTTCTGATCGTAGTTTATTTTCAAACTGAAGAAATAAGTGTCTCTGGAGGCACTTTTACGTACAGCATACGGTTATGAACGGAAATGGACCCCTAAGCCCGGCTACGGGTAGGACTCCACGAAAGATGTACGGACAGGTACATATCTATAAAATAGCGAGATGTTGTCTGGACCATGATACGTAAACAGCCGTGATCTCAAAGAAATTTTGCTCGTCCACGTGAATCAAGGATCAGTTCCATTAGCGGCCTATTTTGTTTAGGAGCCTTTTATAGTAATCATGTTCTGCGCTTTTTGTTCTAACAGACTGCAACGCAACTACACTATCCAGACTCACTACATCTCAGAAGGGTACGTGTGTACTCACGCAGGGTTCCTAACAAAGAAAGAGGCCATTAATGAGTAACAATCCATCCATACACCATACAATTACAAACTGGTGATTTTTTTTTGTTGAGCTATTCATTTTACTTCGAGCTTCCAGACGTTTCAGTTGCAGTTTAATTACGCAGTAAAAACACCAGCAGAAAGGGACTGAAATTAACAGATTCCTGAGGTACTGAACATTTCATTTGCAATAATCTGGACAAATGTTGATAAATTGCTCAGAATGGTGGCAAACGCTAAAAAGCAAAAATTTCAAACAGTTTCGCCAGTTCTGTATGACGCAACCTCAGCGTAGTTGGCAACGACCCTATTTTTCATGGTCAGAAGATCAAAGAAGTGCAGCTTCGCCGAGACCGTCAAAGTGTGGAGAGTAGTCCGCCACCCCTCTCATCCTGCCTTACTCGCTAGATTGCGCACAGATCGTCTTACAGAAACGACGCCGACGCGAACGCACTTTGCCACCTCGCATCTAGACAGTTTGCCTGTCTCCCATTGCTTTGAACCCAAAATCACAGTGTTATTCGTGCTCGACGTCACCAGTCCTCGGCATGCGCGACTGCGACCCGCCTCTACCAAACACCGCCAGTGCCAGCCATGTGGTAAGAAATCCCAGCAAGCGCACTGGTCATAGTCTTAATCACGATCTCATGGTTTCTGCACACTCTCATTACCCTGACATAAGCTGTTCTACACAATCTCTCAGGCTCAGTACTTGTTTTGGTTTGGTTAAACATTCTTTGTAAGTTTTTCCGGTTCCGTGCCTCATTCGGTCAAAACGGAACCCATATACCATCATTTTGTTGTCCATCTGTATGTCTGCTGTCTGTCTGTCCGACTGTTAAGAATCCTTTATCTCAAGAACGGTTAGACATATTAAATTCGTGTCACATACTAAGGTCTACGCTCCCTTGAGAGTGTATCGGTATCGATACAGGCAAAAACCGTCGAGATTCTCGAGCCCTGGGATGGATGAACTACTCAAATGCATAATCAAGCATGTACAGTTCGCGAGTCCTGACCGCACTTGTGCAGACTACTTATCTCTGAATATTTCAGCCATAAAGCGTGAACATAACGCATAAAGCATTAGCACTGCGGCTGTTGCTAAATACAAATAAAACAGTTTTCTGCGTCAGTCTTTTGTTAATTTCCCACCAGGAGTTTGGGTAGTTCACATCATCTTGCTCAGGTGGAGAATTGTATTGTTACACTCCTGGTGTTAGGGTAGAGTACAGACGCCTTCTCGCAGCAGCTGCTGCTTTGGAAAGACATCTGTGTTCTAAACAAGAGTGTAACAACACAGTTCTCCACCTGAAGATAATAGTGTGTATCATTGAAACATGTAGTGGGAAAATAAACAAATGACTGACGCAGGTATCCTGTGTTTCTTAGTATGGAATTCTTGTCAATGAAGGCACCTTAAACTTCAGTTTATATCTGTATCATCAGAATGTATCCCGATAGTTATCTGTTTTTAAATTCGAGTTGTAACTCCTGTCCGCCTACCACAGACTTAATTCATCAGCTGTCCACCGCAAGTAGGTAAAAAAATCCACTGCTTTCCACGCACGGGACTGGTCGCCATGATAATTTAATATTAACTGCCCTGTAGGCTATTGCAAGCGCTTTTGAAACTACGATCTGGAGGAGGCTGCTAAATGGGAGTGGGATGTAAGGTAAACTTGAATACCGAGTTCCTTTTTTCCCCATGGTTGTACTGACAACTTATGCGAACAGGGTGAAGATTTACAGGAAGTGAAGATCAAACGATCCGCTCTGTCACCGTTCCTTGTCTTCCATATAAAGCCGACGTCGCAAAACCATTCCCTGCCGTGAAACTATTTCAAGATACTAACGCCACTGCTTACCTTGCTGTCCATCTGACCCTTACATTCTTGTAACGACCCCCACCGTCACCAATAATTTCACCTCCTGTTGTAGCGAATGGTATCTGTACATCAACCAGCAAAATAGTACAGGAAAAATACCCTCGAGATTTTTGTCCCTTAGGTAGTTACCTTACAGTCCACTGCCGTCAAGTTTATTTAATTAAAGCACTAAAATATATTTAATTAACATCAAAAGCGAGCCTGGAACTCACGCCTACTAGCCATCCTACAGAATGCCCACCCTAAACTACTAACTGGCCGAACATAAGGACAAAAATTCCCCAGTATACAAGATACAACAGGTATAACTGCAGATATTTTTACATGTTATAACTTAATAGGTACACACATTAGTGTATGGGTTGTTTTTTTTTCTGTATCGAACAGTCTTCTCACAGACACGTTACATAATTTACTACCTGATGTTTCTTGCGTGGTCGTAACTGTGCCATTAAGTGGCCTACACCAATCAGTATAGACTAACCGTTTTTGCGTCCATGCGTACACACCAAAACATCTGACCTGCTGTCCAGTGTAAAATAATCGCTAGTGGCTTTCTCTTGCCACATGCACTTTGATCTACTACCCAACCTTCTTCTTCTTCCGTATCCGGACGCACCAATTACATCTTCCCTTCCCAGTAATTAGCAACGTAGTTTGCTTTGTCATTGACTTTCAAAATATCATCTTTAGTGCATGTTATAGACATATCTGAGCAAATCAGTAGGTGGTCCAAGTCCTGTATTGCTCCGCATTCACACCTATCGCTATCACTGTAACCCCATTTAAATAGGTTTGATTTGCACCCAGTTACTCCAGTGCGCAGCCGGTTTAATGACCTCCAAGTTGTAAAAGGTAGTTGAAATCCTGCAGATCCCTCCTCAAGTAGTTCCATTGTGGAGTGTGGCACTATTTCTTTCCAAAGAGATAGCCGCCTTGCGACGGGCTTGGTGGCGAGCTCTTCAGTAGTTTCAATGAAACTCCTGCGGGATTTCAGCCGGACACGTTGTTTTCGGTGCATATGCATCGGGTGTCGAGGATCATTCTTTTGTTTTGATCTTTCGATCTCGGCGGCTACTTGTCTGCGGATAGTGGGTGGTGCTATGCCTATGATGGGATAAATGATGTCTGTGGGAGTTGGTTTGAGGCATCCTGTGGCAATACGTAGTTTCGTTTACGGCGACGTCAACTTGCTTAGTGTGAGCAGAGTTCCTCCAAACTGGCGCCGCATATTCCGCTGCTGAGATACTCAGCACCAGACCCGTGGTGCGCAAAACATGTGGTTGGGCTCCCCACGCTGAACCTGTTAGCTTCCGCAGTATGTTGTTCCAGGCATAGACCTTTTTTTAACTGTTGTGACAGTGCAGCTTAAAAGTAAGTGCTCTGTCCAATGTTACTCCCAGGTATTTTGGGCTGTTTGTATGTTTCAGCTCTTCCCCTTGCCACATGACTCGGAGTTTCCGTTTGGCTTGTTTGTTCCTAAGATGGACGGCGGATACTTGAGATTTACTAGGGTTTGGTTTGAGATTATTGCCGTCGTAATAGGTATCAAGTTCTGTTAAGGCTCCTGTGAGATTCTCCTCCACTTGTTCAAAGGTTTTATCCTGAGTGGCCACTGCTGCATCATCAGCATATATGAACATTCGTGTCTGGTGGCTGAAGGGAAGATCATTGGTATAGATGTTAAATAATATTGGAGCCAAGACACTACCCTGTGCAAGTCCATTTTTCTGTGTCCTCCATCGGCTGTTTTTAGATTGTAAGGTTACATAGTAGCGTCTGTTCTGTAGCATGCATTGCACGAACATAGAAAGGGTGTAGTCCTTAGTGACATTATACACTTTCTGGGTAAGCAACTTATGGTTAACTGTGTCATATGCAGCACTGAGATCCAGGAATGCGACCCCAGTTACTTCTCCTCTCTGATAGCCGTCTTCGATGTACTGTGTGAGATTAAGTATTTGGCAACTGCATGATTTTCCTGGTCGAAAACCAGCTTGTTCGTTAATGAGGGCTTTGTCCACATAATCAGCTATGCGTTTGAGGATCATTCGCTCCAGCACTTTAAATAAATGACAAAGCAGTGAGACAGGCCGGAAATTTTTAGCTTCAGCTGGATCTCTCCCTGGTTTTAATAAAGCAATAACCCGAGCTATCCTCCACAGTTTAGGAATTTGCATTGTTGTAATACAGTTATTCATTAGCTCTAGGATCCATGCTTGTACTCCCGGTCCAAAATGTTTAATTTGCTCAGATCTCATATCGTCGAGGCCAGCGGACTTGTTGTTTTTCAAATCGTTGATGGCATCTTGTAGCTCCTGAATGAAGAACAGGCGAGCTAGGAAGCTAATCTCCTCGTTCAATTTTCTTTTAATTTTGCCATTCCTGATCTTCCTTTTAGTTTTTCCGTTCATGAGTAGTTGGTGAGCTATCTGATCAGGTGTAACTTCACTGTAATTTGGTTGTGGTTCTGTTGGGTCGTTGTTGAGACTTTTGACCAGTTTCCATGCCTTCCTACTGCATATGACTTACAATAACTACAATTTTTAGTCTGCAGATGACGTAAATAATGTTGTAATGTTGTTCGATACACCGAACTCAGTGTCCAATAGAAATATCTGTACTGATACCCGTTGCATCCTTTCATTCCTCCAATTCTCGCCTATGAAAATGTTACGCTGACATCCGCTCCTCCAAATTCTCTAACATCCCGAACTCCACTTCGCATTCCACATCCGTTTACACACCCCTACCTGTGTCCTGCATCAAGTGATGAAGTCTCCATATCTCCACAAACACCTGGAATTTCCATATTCTAAAACAGTCCGCCGTATCCCCTATGGTTGATACCAGGCGCTACTGCGTCGCGCTCATGTCCCACCTCACTTATACGACCACACACTGCACGTCCTGTAAGCGCTACACCGTGCGCAAGTTGAGGAGATGAACAAAATCATGACGACGATGCATTACAGTAGACTGTAATGAAGTTTTCCTAACGTTTTCACTAAAATACGTTGTGTTTCATAAATCCTATTTCAGGGTTCTGGGGTTGTAGAGGGGACACAGCAGACAAATTTTTGACCAGGAATCCATGTCCTAAAATATACGACTTGGATATAAAATAAGTTTGAAGATTCGATCACTTTCAAATCTCTCACTTTACGGTAAGTACCCAAACTGAGAAGAAGTGCTGTTGTCACCTTCTATAGTACTCGTAATAATGACATCATATACAATTTTCGGGCGAGTACAATAATAGTTGCGAAAAACTGATACGTTGGCAGCTAAGAGGATGTCTTCGTCACGTAGAAAAGAACCCAATGACGGGTACTCCAAACATTGTCCATGCCATGGGCTCCTGTAGAGCTCACAGGCAGCAAGTGAGAGCCCATTCATCCGGGTGTGAAAGTACCGTAGAGCTGGAGACTTGATAGTTGAACGGTATGTCACGTATCGTCATTACTGGAGGAATAAGCAGTGAAAATACGTAATATTTAAAACCTGTAAAATTACGCAGTGCATTAAGAAAGGTTTGCCTCGGGAAAGACACGTCACAAAACCCCAAGACACGATGCGGTTAGTATTGTAACACATGTCTAATTTCAACTGATTACCGCATTGTCTTTCGTTACCTTCATTATCCTTCGTGTGTCAATGCTATTTACCTTCGCTTTTTGGTGTATCAGGCCTTCGTGGCTATTGTACATCGTCGTTATTTGAAAGCATCCTGACCATGAAAGAACTTAAATGATTTCCACACAAAAGGTGGTACCGTGTATTGAATCTGACTTTGTAGAAAAGAACGCACAAATTCGATTTTGTTTGTACGCGATAGTCAAACTGCACGACGCAGTAATCTATCGGTTGTTCTGGTCTCAAACAATGAGTGCACAATCCTGATACATCTTTCTCAAACATAAAACCCATTGAGCCGTGGCGGCTCATGTCGATAGTGCCACTCTGGTGGTTTATCTTTCCTGCCACGGTCAGGAAGGTAAGCAGCGCCCTCTGGCCTGTGGGGGGGGGGGGGGGGGGGGGAGGTGCTCCGGAACGTGGCGGAAGACGGTTGTCGGGTTGACGCAGCGAGTGTGGGACCGGACCTATGGCATGGAGATATATAAGTTGGCTCTGAACGGAAGGCGCCGTAGCAAGCAGCGGAAAGCGGGCGTCCTGTAATTTGTGTGAAGGAGTAACGATTTTGCATTGGATGTCCCAGTGGTTCCCGAGAGTTGCGGTGGCTGCTTTCGGAGAAGAGAATTGGTAAGAGCTTGTGTCTACGCTCTTTTCCGTACGATGTTGCTGCCTGCCGTTATAAACGGGTGAAAATCAGGCGCTTGTAATGACTATACGGGAACTGGTGATGTAAAATTACATTTGTGATTGAGTTTCACTTGTACTGTGACAATTTAGAGGCGAAAACTGTGCTGGTTTCATTAGGTCCGGTTCTTTGCTGTGAAACTAAGGGAGTCAGTTATTTGGGGTAACTGAGGGAGCACCATTATGTTGGTCTAAGTGATACGATCTCCACGTTTTGTCTATGGTTTTGCGAATCGAAATCGTGGGGGAATACACGTTTGAGTAATTTGCTATTGTATTGATGGTTATGTTGTAAAGACCGTTCTCTGGTGTGTTAAATCACGCGCTGATTTGTAGCAAATCTAAGCAGAAGTTACCATTGCTACCTGCTTACTTGCTACTGTCCTTATGATTGGCGTTATTTGTCTTTTGATTGTGGGTGTGATCACGTTAAAAAAAACATTACGGCTACTATTCATAAGGGTTGTCTAGTAAGGAAATTGCTTAAGCTTCTATCATATGCTGTTCTGTTTGCCTATCACATTGGCTTTCTATGCAGTAACTGAAGGAACATGTATGGTGGTTCAAGATTGTAGGCTGACCAGTATTTGAACTGGTGTTGAGGTTAAGGGCGAGATCAGCATCCAGCAAACCACGCTGCGCGTGGTTAAATGTTCCGCTATTGGGGAGCAGGCTCTCTGTTCTTGGATTTTGTAAGGATACGTGATGAGTGAATCGCTGTAGTTTTTCGCGTACTAAATTGCGGGGTGTCGGTGCCGTCCTAGGGCTAGACTTGTGATGTATGTTATGTTAAAAGGGAATTAACTGTACCAAACTTAAGAGAGCTTTTGGTTTGTTTTAGGTCTGTACATGGAACGATGTTGATATTTTGTCGATTGCGGCAATAAATTCCTGTGTGGGGAGATTCTCTGAGGGACTTGTATTGTACTGTTGCAGTGCAGTCCATCTGAAACGTGCTACTTAAAATTTGGGACTGCAGCTCTCTGATCTTATAAATTACTGTTTAATCTTAAATGTCTTGGATGTAATATGTTTGTTGAAGATTATGTAATTAATTTGGATCGCTGGTTCCTTAAAGGAAGTATTTCGTTTTAAAATATGTGCTCGGTCAGAGCCTATTTAAATATGATTTTAACTTATCATTCAAAATTTCTAGTCTTGCTTTCTTAAAAGGCTTTCAGTTAAATGATTGCTATTTACCTGTTGAAATGTTTGAGTGACTTAAAGGAAAAGAATATTATTTTGTAATTTGTACTGATAGTTTCTTTTGGGTAATACCTGACTTATGTGTTCAATAAATGAGTGTCTAGTCAATGGTGATGCACTGTTCTATTGCTAGCCTACCCCTTCCACTCCACAGCCTATTGAGCTGCTTTGTGTCGAAATTGTGTTCAGAATACCCCTCTGACCTGACACCTCACCCATACAACCAAATTAATGTATTGTTGCCAAAGAAATTCTACAAATGACTACAGACACATTTAGCAGGAAAATGATAATTGTTACTCAGTAGATGAAAAAGTACATAGCTCGCAGTACATCAACCTTCTGTTACTCCGCAAAAAACAAGTGAAGTGAGTGCAAGAAGAAAAGTCTTCGATTCCCGACTTCAGTTTAAGGAAAATTTGAAAGAGATTTAAAGATTATTCTTAACATTTCTCGTGTTAACAGTATGTGGATTACAGCCAGCATTAGTTCTCTTTACACATGACATTATATTCATTTTCCATTACAGGGTTCTCATAAAGCGTAATTATTTCATCATAATATAATAAATAAATAAATAATAATACGTCTTTCATAACACATGTTTGAGGTATATTTACGGATATGGGTTCCTAATCAAGGTAATAGATCACGCCATGGAGAACAAGTTTTGTAAGAGACCTACTTCGTAGCCACCCGCCACGCATTTCTCTCCTGTGTCAATTTCTTCATCACTTCTAGCACTTGCAATCTACATCCTCAGAAATTTGCTGGATGTATTCCAATATGTCTTTCTCTACAGTTTTTACCCTCTACAGTTCCCTCCAGTACCATGCAAGTTATGTCCTGATGCCTTAACAGATGCCCTATAATTCATTTCCTTCTTCTTGTCAGTGTTTTCCATATGTTCCTCTTCTCACCGATTCTGGGGACAACCTCCTCATTGCTTATCTGCTTAGTCCACCTGATTTTCAACATTCTTCTGTAGCACCACATCTCGAAGCCTTCGATTCTCTTCTGATCTGATTCTGCACTTTCTATGTCTCACTTCCGTACAATGCTATACTCCAAACATATATTCGCAGAAATTTCTTTCTCAAGTTAAGACCTATGTTTGATACTAGTAGATTTCTCTTGGGCAGGAATGCTCTTTTCGTCAGTGCTAGTCTGGTTTTATGTCCCCCTTATTTAGCTGCCTAGGTAGCGGAATTACAGAACTTCGTCTACTTCGTGATCCAGAATTGCAATCTAAGTTTCTCGCTGTTCTCATTTCTGCTACTTCTCGTTGATTCGGTTTTTCTGCGATTTACTCTCAATTCATATTCTGTACTGATCAGAGTGTTCATTCCGCTCAACACAACCTGCATTTCTTCTTCACTTTCACTGAAGGTAGCAATGTCATCAGCGAATCTTATTATTGATATCTTTTCACTCTGAATTTTAATCTCACTTTTGAACATCTGTATTATTTGCCTCATTGCTTCTTCGATGAACAGACTGAACAGTAGGGGCGAAAGATTACATCTCTGCCTCACGCCATTTTTAATTAGAACACTTCGTTTTTGATCTTCCAGACTTATTGTTTTCTTTTGGTCCTTATACATATTGTATATTACCATCCTAACCCTATAATTTACCCTAATTTTTCCCAGAATTTTGTACATCTTTCACCATTTGACATTGTCGATCGCTTTTCCAGGTTGACAAATCCTATGAAAGTGTCCTTACCTTTCCTAAAGCCAAATTGATCGTCATCTAACACATCCTCAATTTTCTTGTCCATTCTTCTGTACATTATACTTGTCAGCAACTTGGATGCGTGAGCTGTTAAGCTGATTGTGCGCTAATTCTCGCACTTGTCGACATTTGCTACCTTCGGAAGTGTGTGGATGATGTTTTTCCGAAAGTCAGATGGTATATCTCCAGTCTCACATATTTTACACACCAACGTGAACAGTCAAAAAATGGTTCAAATGGCTCTGAGCACTATGTGACTTAACATCTATGGTCATCAGTCCCCTAGAACTTAGAACTACTTAAACCTAACTAACCTAAGGACATCACACAACACCCAGTCATCACGAGGCAGAGAAAATCCCTGACCCGACCGGGAATCGAACCCGGGAACCCGGGCACGGGAAGCGAGAACGCTACCGCACGACCACGAGCTGCGGACCGTGAACAGTCATTTTGTGCTACTTCCCCCAATGATTTCAAAAAATCCTATGGAATGTTATCTCTCTCTTGTGCGTTATTCGATCTTAAGTCTTCCAAAGCTCTTTTAAATTCTGATTCTAATACTGTATCCCCTCTCTCTTCCCTGTCGACTCTTGTTTTTTCTGCTATCACGTCATCAGACAAGTCATCTCCTCGTAGAGGTCTTCACTGTACTCTTTTCACCTGTCTGCTCTCTCCTCTGCATTTAACAGTGGAATTCTCATTGCTCTCTTTAAGTTACCTGCTGAATCCGCCCTTCCGGCAATCATTTCTCTTTAGATTTCTTCACATTTTTCACGTAGCCGTTTTGCCTTCGCTTTCCTTCACTTCCTATTTATTTCGTTTTTAAGTGACTTATATTTCTATATTGCTGAATTTCCCTGAACACTTTTGTACTTCCTTCTTTCGTCGAGCAGCTAAAATATTTGATATGTTATCCATGGTTTCTTTGCAGTAGCCTTCCTTGCACCTACGCTTTTCTTTCCAGCTTCTGTGATTTTCCTTTTCAGAGATGTCCACTCCTCTCCCACTGTACTGCCTACTGAGATATTCATTACAGCAAAGTGTATAGCTTCAGAGAACTTCAAGCGTATTCTTTAGTACTTCTGTATCCCACTTCTTCGTACATTGATTCTTCATGACTACTCTCTTAAACTTCAGCCTTCCGTTCGTCACTACTAAATTGTGATCTGAGTCTATATCTGCTCCTTGCTACTCCTTACATTCCTAGATTTGATTTCGGAATCTCTGTCTAACCATGATGCAATCTAATTGAAATATTCCCGTATCTCCCGGTCATTTCCGACTATACCTCCTCCTCTTGTGATACTTGAACAGAGTATTCGTCATTACTAACTGATATTTATTGCAGAACTCAATTAGTCTTTCTCCTCTATCGTTTTTACTGCCAAGCACAAATTCTCCCTTATCGCTTTCTTCTACTCCCTCCCTTACAACCGCATTGCAGTCAGCTACGAATATAAGATATTCATCTCCCTTTACGTACTGAATTACCCGTTCAGTATCCTCATATACTTTCTCTATCTCTTCATCCTCTGCCTGCGACGTCGGCATGTATACCTGAACTATTATTGTCGGTGTTGGTCTGCTATCGATTGTGATTAGAACAACCCTATCACTGAGATGTTCACAGCAACACACTCTCTGCTTTGTCTTGCTATTCGTAGCGAATCCTACTCTCATTATACCATTTTCTGCAAAAATGGTTCAAATGGCTCTAAGCACTATGGGACTTAACATCTGAGGTCATCAGTCCCCTAGACCTAGAACTACTTAAACCTAACTAACCTAAGGACATCACACACATCCATGCCCGAGGAAGGATTCGAACCTGCGTCCGTAGCAGCCTCGTGGTTCCGGACTGAAGCTCTAGAGCCGCTGGGTCACCGCTACCGGCCATTTTCTGCAGCTTTTGATGTTAGGCTATACTCGTCTGATCAGAAATCCTTGTCTTCCTTTTATTTCACTTCACTGACCCCCACCATATCTAGGCTGAGCCTTTGCATTTCTCTTTTCAGATCATATAGCTTCCCTACCGCGTTAAAACTTCTGACATTCCATGCCCCGACTCGTAGAACGTTATCCTTTCGCTGGTTATTCAACCTTTGTCACATCGTCACCTTCCCCCTCGGCAGTTCCCTCCCGGAGATCCGAATGGGGGACTATTCCGGAATCTTTTGCCAATGGAGAGATCATCGAAACATTTTTGTTCAATTACAGGCCACGTGTCCTGTGGAACACATTGTGTCTTTAATGCGGTGGTTTTCATTGCCTTCTGCATATTCATACCGTTGATCATTGCTGATTCTTCCGCCTTTAGGCGCAGTTTCCCGCCTGAAGGGCAATAGAGTGCCCTGAACCTCTTTGACAAGACCGTTCACTGAATGATACTGACTTCTTATGCCGGAAATCTTTGTCCACCATTACTGACAATTTTTATTCAAAATTTTAGCGGTGGAGGGCCGAGGACGTATTGATTACAAATCAAAGACGCCATCCTTAGACCACGGGTATGGGACTGAAGTCAACTTGAACAGTAAGATAACTGGCAAGGAAGAAAAATAGAGTAGAGTAAAGAATACCGATATGATTGTAAGTCGAATGATAAAACGGAAATTTTTGCATATTCATTTATAATTTTTCAGCCATTCCTTTCTGAACTACGGCTATCTATTCAAATTGTTCCATTTCCCCTCTCCATTATTCTCGGAAGTTTATACCATCACATTATAACACCCTGTCCGCCCCGATAACTGAGTGGTCAGTGCGGCGGTCTGTCACGCCAAGGGGTCCGGGTTCGATTCCCGGCTGGGTCAGAGATTTTTCTCCGCTTAGGGACTGGGTGTTGTGTTTTCCTCATTATCATTTCATCATCATCAGTGGAAGGCAACGGGAAACCACCACTGGAATCACTTCCCTAGATGCTCTGACGAGGCTTCCCCCATGACAAAAGGTTACATTCAAGCGTCTACTCAAGCACCTTAGAGAAAATAGCATACTGTCAAAGTCACAGTTTGGGTTTCTTAAGGGTTCTGATATTGAGAAAGCTATTTACACTTACAGCGTAAATGTCCTTAATTCATTGGACAACAAATTAGAGGCAACTGACGTATTCTGTGACCTGTCAAAGGCGTTTGACTGTGCAAATCACAGCATTCTTTTAAGTAAATTAAAATATTATGGCGTCACTGGTAGTGCTGCAAAGTGGTTTCAGTCATATCTTATTAACAGAAAACAAGAGGTGTCATTACGTAACACTTCAGCAGTAGGCAATCAGACATCATCTGACTGGGAAGAAATTACATGTGGTGTTCACCAAGGTTCTGTACTAGGTCCACCACTGTTTCTTGTGTATATTAATGACCTGTCATTTGTTACATTACCAGAAACCAAGTTTGTCTTATTTGAGGAAGATACAAACATTGCAATAAATAGTAAATCAAATATAAATTTAAAAAGGGCAGCTAATCAAATTTTTACTGAAATTAATAAGTGGTTCACAGCCAATTCACTGTCATTAAACTTTGAAAAGACCCACTATATGCAGTTCAGAACTTCCAAGAGACTTTCTTCTGGTGTGTGTATAAAATATGATGACATGGAAATAGGAGAAGTTGAGAGTGTAAAATTCTTGGGATTACAACTTGATAACAAATTCAGTTGGGAGCAACATACTAACGAACTGCTAAAGCTCCGGGAGCAACATACTAACGAACTGCTAAAGCGCCTAAACAAGTTTGTGTTTGCAATGCGAATGATGTCAGACATAGGAGATATAAATATAAAAAACTGGCATATTTTGCTTATTTTTACTCCATTATGTCATGTGGTATCATATTTTGGGGCAACTCCACAAACAGAGAAAAAATTTTTAGAGTACAGAAGCGTATAATAACAGTAATGAGTAGTGTAAATCCAAGAACATCATTTAGAAACCTATTCAAAGAATTGGGCATATTAACCACAACTTCTCAGTATATTTATTCCTTAATGAAGTTTGTTGTAAATAATACATCTCTTTTTCCAACAACTGCTTAGTACACAGTATCAATACTAGGAATAAGAACAATATACATAAAGATTTAAAATCACATACTCTTGCCCAGAAAGGAGTCCAGTATTCAGCAACGCATGTTTTCAATAAGTTACCAGCAACCATTAAGAGTTTAGTTTCAGACAAGTCACAATTTAAACATAATTTAAAAGAATTGTTGGTGGCCAACTCATTCCATTCCATCCATGAGTTTCTCAACAAGTGCAGTAGACAATTTTAATGAAAATTTATTATACTTTAATTTTTGACAATACTTGGTTGTAACAGCCAAGTAACTACCTACTGCGTGAACGATGGATGTATGGAAAGCAGATGTAAGTCTTAAGTCTGTAAACAGTGGAAGTTTATTTTTAAATCTTGTACATAATCTGACTGTTCTTAACTGAGGATCACTGAAATGAATAATTTACTTTAATTTTTGACAATACTTGGCTGTAATAGCCAAGAAACTAGCAAATGTCTGAATGATGGATTTAATGAAAGCAGATGTAAGTATTAAAACTGTAAATATTATAAGTTTAAATTTAATTCATGTACATAATTTTACTGTTTATTGACTGAGGATCATTAAAATTAATGAAACTCAAGTTTTTCTAATTACATTTTTGTAATGTGTTTATCTGACATGTTCCACACCCAGGAGGATTCCCTCTTTTATGGGTCTATGGAATGATTAACTAATCTAATATAATCTAAAGACCTGCCGTAAGGCAGAACACAAAGTTTAGTTTTGTAACACCCTGTATGTGTGGCTGTAGATTTAAAGGTATTGAGTTGCAGAAACGAACAACAGCGAAGTCTCAGTACGGGGTGTAGGCGTGAGAGGTAACGAACACTGCTGGCGCCCGCCACAGGCATTCGGGAAGCGGAAGGCGCCTAGTGTTAGTCCTGGCCAGCGCCGCTCAATTAATCCCAAACGACTTGGCAGCGTCCCGTGAGCTTCTCAGCAGCCCGCAACTGCAGCGCCTGGCGTTTATGCCCGCCCGTCACACACCTGACGTACCGCGGGGGAGGAGGCAACGGGTGGGTGAAGCGCCGTTAAGCCACCGGGCTATTGGAAGAACAGAACGAAGCGCCAGCTGTAGTGTTCGTGTACCAGCCCACTAGATTTATAACCGACATTGAGTTATGCCATATATTCCTACGGTGATCTACAGTGGCATTAAATTCTGCGTCTAAAATATCATTCTCACAAATGGATCATAAAGGCATACCATTGTTTTACGGAACCTCGTTTTACCGCCGTGCAAATTCCTTTGCGGAATATTCATAAACAGGCATCCTTTTCGTTGAAAGCAGCTGAAAGAGTAAGTCGTCAGCTCCATTTCAGTTTTACGGAGAGTACTATTCGGTGTTGGCCCCTTACATAGCTTGCATTTATAGTAAATCTTTCGTCCAGCGTAAAGTTCCGAGCGACTGGAAAAAAGTGCAGGTGATTCCCGTATATTAGAAGGGTAAAAGAACAGACCCATAATATTTCAGACCAATATCAATGTCGGTTCGCTGTCGGATTCTTGTACATATTCCAAGTTCGAATATAATAAATTTTCTTGAGAGAGAAAAGCTTCTGTCCAGAAATCAACACAGATTTTAAAAGTTTCCTTTTTTCTCCTCCGATATCCAGCGAGCCATGCCTGTGGGCAACAGGCACAAGCCTTATTTATAGATTTCCAGAGAGAGTTTGATATAGTGCCACACTGCAGATTGTCAACGAAAGTCGGCGCGTACGGAATAGGTTCTCAGACATGACGCCCGGCTCGAAGACTTCTTAAGTAACAGAACCCAGAACGTTGTCCTGAATGGCGAGCGTTCATCAAAGAGAAAGGTATCGTCGGGAATGCCCTAGGGAAGTTTCATATGGTTCAAATGTCGCTGAGCACTATGGGACTTAACATCTGAGGTCATCAGTTCCCTAGAACTTAGAACTACTTAAACATTACTAACCTAAGGACATCACACACATCCATGCCCGAGGCAGAATTCGAACCTGCGTCCGTAGTGGTCACGCGGTTCCAGATTGAAGTGCCTAGAACCGCTCGGCCTCTACGTCTGGCTCTAGGGAAGTTTGATAGGAGCTTTCTCCTAATCTGTATATACGAGGGCAGTTCAATAAGTAATGCAACACTTTTTTTTTCTTGGCCAATTTTGGTTGAAAAATCCGGAAATTTCTTGTGGAATATTTTCAAACATTCCAGCTTCGTCTCGTATAGTTTCATTGACTTCCGACAGGTGGCAGCGCTGTACGGAGCTGTTAAAATGGCGTCTGTAACGGATGTGCGTTGCAAACAACGGGCAGTGATCGAGTTTCTTTTGGCGGAAAACCAGGGCATCTCAGATATTCATAGGCGCTTGCAGAATGTCTACGGTGATCTGGCAGTGGACAAAAGCACGGTGAGTCTTTGGGCAAAGCGTGTGTCATCATCGCCGCAAGGTCAAGCAAGACTGTCTGATCTCCCGCGTGCGGGCCGGCCGTGCACAGCTGTGACTCCTGCAATGGCGGAGCGTGCGAACACACTCGTTCGAGATGATCGACGGATCACCATCAAACAACTCAGTGCTCAACTTGACATCTCTGTTGGTAGTGCTGTCACAATTATTCACCAGTTGGGATATTCAAAGGTTTGTTCCCCCTGGGTCCCTCGTTGTCTAACCGAACACCATAAAGAGCAAAGGAGAACCATCTGTGCGGAATTGCTTGCTCGTCATGTGGCTGAGGGTGACAATTTCTTGTCAAAGATTGTTACAGGCGATGAAACATGGGTTCATCACTTCGAACCTGAAACAAAACGGCAATCAATGGAGTGGCGCCACACCCACTCCCCTACCAAGAAAAAGTTTAAAGCCATACCCTCAGCCGGTAAAGCCATGGTTACAGTCTTCTGGGACGCTGAAGGGGTTATTCTGTTCGATGTCCTTCCCCATGGTCAAACGATCAACTCTGAAGTGTATTGTGCTACTCTTCAGAAATTGAAGAAACGACTTCAGCGTGTTCGTAGGCACAAAAATCTGAACGAACTTCTCCTTCTTCATGACAACGCAAGACCTCACACAAGTCTTCGCACCCGAGAGGAGCTCACAAAACTTCAGTGGACTGTTCTTCCTTATGCACCCTACAGCCCCGATCTCGCACCGTCGGATTTCCATATGTTTGGCCCAATGAAGGACGCAATCCGTGGGAGGCACTACGCGCATGATGAAGAAGTTATTGATGCAGTACGACGTTGGCTCCGACATCGACCAGTGGAATGGTACCGTGCAGGCATACAGGCCCTCATTTCAAGGTGGCGTAAGGCCGTAGAATGGAGATTACGTTGAAAAATAGTGTTGTGTAGCTAAAAGATTGGGGAATAACCTGGTGTATTTCAATGCTGAATAAAACAACCCCTGTTTCAGAAAAAAAATGTGTTGCATTACTTATTGAACTGCCCTCGTAATTCTCCGTTAATTATTTTGAGGAACCCAAACGCAGTATAAATAGTTGCAATAAAATATGAGACCCCTAAGCAACAAACAGTCCTGAGCAGATAGGGAGACATACGAATTTACGACCACAAGGTCACTGTAGTGAGACTGAATACCGTAATGCTCACGTCCACAAAAAATAAATGTCAAATAATTCTGTTTAAAAAATTAGGCAGAAATTTGCTTGGCACCTTCCTAAGAGACAGTCTACATTCCTTCCAGACGAAATGTGTACTTGTCAAAGAGATGTAGCTTAAACTTAAAAAAAGTGTTGAAGACATTTGAGAGTTTCGTGGCAAATAGATTAATAAGAGACGGAACAGATCTACCACTGTGCATAAAACAAGTCAGGACAATGATACCGACTAACGGAAAAAGAGAAAAGCAAACCAGATTGAATAAAAGCAAAGACTCCAAGATTTGAGATGTTTTGCAGAAACTCGAAACTTAGCACGGACTTCAAAGCCAGATGTTTTAATAGTTTCCACAACGAAATTCTCATCTCGAAATACAGCACAAAATCCAAAGTGATTCCCATCGTACGTAAAGTATACTAGCAGAGAGAACAATCCGAAATTTCTTCACCAAAGAAAATGCAGTCCATATTGCAGAATTCCAAACAGAATTACTACCAAGAGTAGAAATTCAGACGTACACATCCTCGGTGGAGTGAATAAATTTAAATCACCTAATAAAGACAAGTCTTCTGGTCGAGATTGCATATCAGTATGCTGATGAAATAGCTCCATTTCAGTAAAAATAGATAACCGCTTGCTCTACTAAAAGCAGGAAAGTTCCAGAGAAACACAAGAAAGGAAATAGAAGTAATCCGCTGAATTACACACCCATATCAATGATATCGATTTGAGCTGGATTTTGAAGCATACTGTGTTTCACTTTATGAAACACCCCGAATAAACGATCTATTTACACATAGACAACACGGATACAAAACCCCATGGACTCAGTAAATGTCGTTCTTGTGAAAGACAACTGGCTCTTTATTGGCACAAAGTAACGAGTGCCATAGACAGAGGACCACTAGTTGATTCTATTACGTCCAACAAATTGATACTGAACCTAAACTGGAAAAATATTTGCTCACACAGTTGTGTTGAGTGCGCCCAATTCTATGGCTTTAGATAAATATTAACAACAATGCAGAAAACTATGCTTGTTCCGGGATTAGTCGAGCGGTCTTGGGCGCTGCAGTCATGGACTGTGCGGCTGATCCCGGCGGAGGTTAGAGTCCTCCCTTGGGCATGGGTGTGTGTGTTTGTCCTTAGGATAATTTAGGTTAAGTAGTGTGTAAGCTTAGGGACTGATGACCTTAGCAGTAAGTCCTATAAGATTTCATACACATTTGAACATTTTGTTATAGTGTTCTCCAAATTTAATCATTTAACACAACAGAAACTAAAATACTTCTTCAGAAAATTTACTGTTACAAGAAGAGCTATTCTTGAACACTGTAGTAAACAACACAATCTTGCAAAACATCAATAAGTGGAAAATAAAAAATGAAGTCCATTGCTGGACGATGAAAGTGGTAGAACAAAAGTTAATGTTCCGACTCGCCACTAAGGAGCACACTCGTTGTGAATGCTAAGTCCGTGCAGAGCTTGAGTAATGGAAAAGTTAATTTTCCTAGCTGCAGTCACTGATACGCCGAGCTGGTGGAGTGCGGTCCCCGTGGGCGCAACGTCTTGGTTGAAGAGCAGCAGTGGACGGTGAACAGGACGGCGACAGTGATGGCGGCTGTGGTGAAGTTCATCAGTTTGGGGCTGCTGGTGTCACTGTCTTTGCTACCCCGACACGAGCTTACATCCTCGATGTGCACATCTTTCTGATTGGCTGCTTGGCGGAAGTAGAACATAGTCTTGATTGGCGCATGCTGATGCTAGCTGCGCACAACGATTGAGGTTTTGGCGCAGCCGCCGGCGTCGCCCTCCGATGGCCTGCTCACTGACTCCTTGTCCCGCCGTGGTTTGAGTGGAGCCGCGGGTATTTGAATTGTGCGGCTGGCTGACGTTCGGCCATCGCTCGGCGTTACTGCCCCCCCCCCCCTCCCCCTCCCAACAAGACAGAGTCGTCAAAGCAGAGGCAGATGGTTGCGGCCTTGCTGACGTCGAAACTTCCAATCTCAGGGGGCTAAGGTCCCACTGGGACTGCTGCTGAGCTACTGGCAGTTCAATGGAGTCCTGTAAGGTTGGCGTCTGATCATAGTCAACTGCTGGTCCCGTGGTTTCTGGAACAAACAGTGGTGTCAGATTTTCTGCCTGTTGTGGCGTTCCCTGCCATGAGCAAAGGTAGTGGCGCCTGTGTCTGGACCCATCGGTACAATTTCTACCATGGGCCTTCCTAGGAGGCGCTGAGAGGTGGCTGGGACCCATTGCGGCCTGCCTCTGGTACACAGATCTGAATAGATCAGGTCTTGAAGGGCATACCTGTGACGTTGTGGGTGGAGGGCCGATGGGAAGAGTTGGGAACATAACGGGTGTCCATGTAGTTTCTTGGCTCGTGACACCCCTTTGTGAAGGTGTCCCAGGTCGGACGGAAAAATGGAGAGTGCATCAGTTACTGAGTGATGCTGGCAGATTTTAGACATCTGAATTTTGAAAGTTCTTACAAAACGTACCGCCAGGCAGTTGCTGAGTGGAATGAGGCTGTATGGGTGAATGTGATTCTATTAACTTAACAAAATTTCTGGAACTCTGTGAATGTAAATTGGGTCTGTTATCTGTTGCTATAGTTTGCAGGAGGCCCTCTAAGAAAAACCTCCTGGCTAACGTCTGGGTGATTACAGTGCAAGTGGTGGAGGGCATCTGTGAGACAAATGAGTATCCAGAGCCTGCGTCTACCACGATGAACCATGAGGTTCCCAGAAAGTGGGCATCGAAATCCTGATGAATCCTTGACCAAGGGTTGAGGCGTATGACCATGAGAAATATCAATGGTCAGGGGCTGCTTGCTTGGATTAGCAAGTGGTATAAGTGTAAACCACGTTTGCGATGGCTATATCCATTCCCCACCAGTTCATGTGCTGTCTGTCCAGCTATTTCCCCCACTTCCCCAGCGCGCCTAATAGAGGAGTTCCAGAACCATCTGTTGAAGCAAGTTGAGGATCATGACATATGTTCAACTATTTTCCCCTTGGAGAACTACTACTACCTGTAGCGTAGAGATGGTGGCGGTGACCCTAGAATGCCTGAAGTTGTGGGTTCTGTAGCTCCCTTCTGTTGGGTACAACTGAAGACCTTGCCAAGGGCTGGGGACTGAGCCGCATGGTACTTCATGGAGTTGGCATCCAGAGGGAGGTTGATGATAGTTTCCTCCACTGTTACATCCAGGTGGAAGCTGATCTCTGGGCCCTCATCGAAGGCAGGATCCAATCCTACAGGTAAACGGGAGGGAAGTTATGCATTAGCATAGTGTGTTGTCGAACAAAACTGGTTGTCGTATGTGTTGTGCTGACTTGTGCTGACGATACAGCAGAAACTGGAAATAACACACATACTTGAAGAAGGCAGTATTAATACGCAGAATTTGACTCTAATTTACAATGCGGGTGAAACTACGATACGTGATACTCGAAAAAAAGACAAAATGGAATGGTTTCAGCAGAAAAGAGCAGAGAGCACACAAGTATGGGATGTTTTACAATCTCTATGACCTCTCTGTATAACCTTTCATGGTATCCGCTTGTGACTGCCAGTACCTGAGTCCTACGAAAATTAATGTGGTGGTCTCCTGGCTGCAAAGCACATTCTGGAACAGCTGATCAGTCAGTCTCCCCTCTTCTGCGGCCATAGAGATCTTAAAACACCCCAGAAATTTCAGTAGGAAGGAGGAGGGTGTGAAAGTGTACGACATGTGGATTCTAGTGCTGAAGAAGATGTGCGCTAATCTTCCTTCAAGGGATAATAGCAACAGCGGACGACGGCAGTCGACAACGGCCAATTGCGCTCGTGCATTCAAAACGTGTGACGCCACTTCACTGCGCGTAAGCGGAATTTTGTGGTAGTCAGTAGCTAGCCAGGATGTGAATCGGACATTGAAAGAAGCTACGATCCGCCTTGAAAATGTCCTCCGCAGATGGGGACGAAACATTAAGTTTTAAGGTGAAATACATTCAGCCACGGCATAACAACTCGGAACATTTTATTAATTGTAAGTACTGTATTCTCACACATAACACGATGAATAAAGTAGAATTTATTATAAATATTAGCTAAGTGATTTTAATTATGAGATTTTAATTAACTTCCGTTTTTAAAAACTCTAATACATTAAAGTGTACTTTAATTGCGGGTTATTCGGGGAATTTGATTATCGGCGGTTTTCAAGTCTCCAATTACCGCGGGCATCGACAGTACATTGTAGTTTGAAACGCTAGCCTTGAGGGTATCTATCATAGGGGAGGGCTTGTGGCTCTGCTTCAGGACGTAATTGTTTCACTATCTGAAACGTTACAGGACCAGTATGACGCTGGAGGAAACCGCGACATTGCATGCCACCTGTCACCTCATAGCTTCACAAGTGTTGTTCCAGTCGGGGGACGTAGCCGTCCCAGGTTCCGCCTTCCGATGGAAGGGCGGGGACAGTTGCGTGTATTCCGCACCGATGAGTCTATCTGTGTTAGTTATCCCGACACCAGTGGTGCAGACTAGGATGTAACGGCCAGCCTCACCATCAACATCTCACTGGTCTGCTGTTTCTGCTGGAGGAGCATCAGTACAGGGCGTGTGATGTCCACTGTTTCTGGTCGAGGTGCCGTGGAGAATGGAAAATCAGTAGGTCACTTTCTACAACAACAAGTGTAAAACACAAACTCGTCGCCATTATTATGCCTGACATAACTGATACATGGAGCCTAAACTGGAAAAAATATTTACTGACACAATGGTGTTGAATAGCACCTTTAGCCTTTAGCTAAATATTAAAAACAAAGCAGAAAACAATGCTTCTTAAAGTTTTTACGTACGTAGACCAAAGTGGCAAGTGAAAATTCGTACCAAGGCCGGAAATCGAAGCAGGGTCTGTTGCTTACTAGGCAGGTGCGTTAGCCACTAAGCTACTTTGGCACAGCGGTTCACACACCTGCACGGATTACCCTGACGCACCTCCCTCCTTGGTTCAAATTCTTACTGCAGCCTCAGTCTACTTTAGATTCCCCATTACACGCGAACAGAATTTCCGAGGCTCTGCATGTTCTGGAATAGTACCTCAGCATCGAACGTGAATGGGGAATCCAGCCTGAAACCCAGGAGCAGGTACTTACGCAAATGAAATGACACCATCTCATAGACTTTAGTGGTCTAGTACACGAGACCCGGGTTCGATTTCCGGCCTTGGCACAAAGTTTCACTCCACGCTTTGGCCTGTATACATAAAACATATATGTATGAGAAAGTTTCTGAATTTGCATCATTTCATTTGTATAAGTACCTGCAACTGGGTTTCAGGCTGGATCACCCATTTACGTTCGATACTGAGGTTCTATTCCAGAAGATGGAGACCTTCGGCAACTCTATTCGTCTGTAACGGAGAATTTATAGCAGACTGGGGTGGCAGTGAGAATTTGAATAGAGGCGGCATGTGTGCCAGGGTAATCCGTGCAGTTGTGCGAGCCGCTGTGCCAAGTGGCTTAGTGGCTGCCCAGTAGGCAGGAGACCCGAGTTCCGCTCCCGGCATTGGTACAAATTTTCACGCCCCGCTTTGTTCTACACACATAAAATCGTATCTGTATGACATCAGTTAAGTCTCTGAAATTGTGTCATTTCATTTGCTTCTTCAGGTGTCATTTAACACCACAAAAATTAAATATTTCTTCAGAAAATTTGGCAAGAAAAGCTATTCTTTATAGTAAACAACACAGTCTTGCAAAACATCAATAATGGGAAACAAATAAGTCCATTGCTGGACGATATAACTAGTAAAACGAAAGTTAAAGTTCCGACAAACCACTATGGAGCACACTCGTCGTGCCGGTCACGAGTAATGAAAATGTTAATGTTGCTAACTACAGTCACTGAAATGATGACGAAGTGTAGGTGCACCGAGCTGGTAGAGTCCCGTCCCTGGGGGTGCGACGTCTTGTTTGAAGAACGGCAGGCTGGACGGCTACAGCGGAGGCGGGTCTGGCGAAATTCATCCGTTCCGGGCTGCCTACGTCACTGCCTTTGCTGCCCCAACGCGAGCTTAAATGCTCGACATGCGGAGTATTATACCTTTCTGACTGTGTGCTTGGTTGGGTCGCGGAAGAAGAATATAGTGCTGATCGGCGCACGCCGATGCTAGCTGCGCAAGACGATTGTGATTTTGGTGCAGCCGCCGGCGTCGACCTTAAAAAATGGCTCCAAGCACTGTGGGACTTAACATCTGAGGTCATCAGTCCTGTAGACTTAGAAGTACTTAAACCTAACTAGCCTAAGGACATCACACACATCCATGGCCGAGGACCGAGCGAGGTGGAGCAGTGGTTAGCACATTGGACTCGCATTCGGGAGGACGACGGTTCAATCCCGTCTCCGGCCATCCTGATTTAGGTTTTCCGTGATTTCCCTAAATCGTTTCAGGCAAATGCCGGGATGGTTCCTTTGAAAGGGCACGGCCGATTTCCTTCACAATCCTTCCCTAACCCGAGCTTGCGCTCCGTCTCTAATGACCTCGTTGTCGACGGGACGTTAAACACTAACCACCACCACCACCACCATGGCCGAGGCAGGATTCGAACCTGCGAACGTAGCAGCATCGCGGTTCCATACTGAAGCGCCTAGAACTGCTCGGTCACAGCGGTCGGCGGCGTCGACCTTTCATGGTCTACTCACTGACTTCTTGGCTCTGCCGCGGTTTGTCCACCGGCGCCCGGCGTTAGGCGCGCCACAGCATATTCCATATTTCTAGATTTTCAGAAGGGTAATGATTCCGTTTCTGACAAGCTCCTTCTAATCAGACTACGTGACTATGGAATATCGTCATCAGAAAAAACAAAACTGGCACTCTACTGATCGGACGTAGAATGTTAGTTCAAATAGTTCAAATGGCTCTGAGCACTATGGGACTTAACATCTGAGGTTATCAGTCCCCTACAACTTAGAACTACCTAAACCTAACTAACCTAAAGACATCACACACATCCATGGCCGGTGCAGGATTCGAACCTGTGACCGTAGCAGTCGCGTGGTTCCGGATTGAAGCGCGTAGAACCGCTCGGTCACAGCGGCCGGCAATGTTAGATCCCTTAATTGGGTGAGGAGGTTAGAGAATTTAGAAAGCAAAATGTTGAAGGTGGATGTAGTGGGAATTAGTGAAGTGCGATGGCAGGCAGGACAGGATTTTTGGTCAGGTCAGTATAGGGTAGTCAATACTAAATCAAATAAGAGTAATGCAGAAGTTGGTTTATTAATGGATAAGAAAATAGGAAGTGGGTAAGCTATTACGATTTTTTTTTGGGTCATCAGTCTTCTGACTGGTTTGACGTGGCCTGCCACGATTTCCTCTCCTGTGCTAACCTCTTCATCTCAGAGTAGCACTTGCAACCTAAGTCCTCAATTATTCGCTGGATGTATTCCAATCTTTGCCTTCCTCTACAGTTTTTACCCTTTGCAGTTTCCTCTAGTGTCATGGAAGTTATTCCCTGACGTCTTAACAGATGTCCTATCATCCTATCTCTTCTTCGCCCAGGTTCGATTCCCGGCTGGGTCGGAGATTTTCTCCGCTCAGGGACTGGGTGTTGTGTTGTCCTAATCGTCATCGTTTCATCCCCATCGATGCGCAAGTCGCCAAAGTGGTGCCAAATCGAAAGACTTGCACCAGGCGAACGGTCTACCCGACGGGAGGCTCTAGTCACACGACATTTACATTTATTCCTTCTTCTGGTCAGTGTTTTCCATATATTCCTTTCCTCTCCGATTCTACGCAGAATTTTCTCATTGCTTAATTTATCAATCCACCTAATTTTCGTTATTCTTCCGTAGCACCACATCTCAAACGCATCGATTCTCATCTGCTCCGGTATGAATATAGTGAACACAAAAGCAAATCAAGCGTAACGAAATGCAGTTGAATTAAATTACGCGATTGTGAAGGAATTACGTTAGCAAAAAAGATACTTAAAGTAGCATATGTGTTATTATTTAGGCAGCAAAATAACTGACGATTGGTGAAATAGAGACCATAGAAATTGCGAACAGGCAATAGCACAAGAAGCTTTTCTGAAAGATCCATTATCAATTGAACTGTTAGGAAGTCTATTCTTGAAGGTATTTATTAGGAGTGTAGCCATGTTTAAAAGTGAAATGTGGACGATAACCAGTTCAGATAAGCGGAGAATAGAAGCTTTTGAAATGGAGCGGTACAGAAGGATGCCTAAGATTAGATGACAGGATCTAACTAGAAATGATGAAAAAGTGGATCTAACGAGAAAAAAGAAATGTATGGCATGACCTGAGTAACAGAAGGAATTGGTTGATAGGATACATTTTGAGGCACCAAGGAGTAGTTAGTTTGGTAATGGAAGGAAGTGTGGATGTGTGTTGGGGGGGGGGGGAGGGGAGGGGGAGGAATGGGGAGTTTAAAAGATGCAGAGGGAGACCAAGATTTGAATGCAGTAAGCAGTTTCAAATGGATGAATATTGTGGTATTTATGAAGAGGCTTGCACGGAATAGACTAGCTTGCAGTGCTACTTCAAACTAGTCTTCGGATTAAAGGCCACAGCAACAAATGGTGGGCTTCTGGGAACAGTATTACAAATAACTGGACGTGAGATGTGAGTTGCCTACAGGTGGTCTGTCTTATCTTCTTAACTACGTGCGGTAGTGGATCACTGCGTTACATGAGCAGACATTTCCCAAGTCGGATGAAATAAATATAAGTTCCACGCACGGTATAGTAATGAACTGTATGCTGGAATCTGTGGAATGGACAAGCGTGCATTCGCCAGATTACTTGTCGCATTTCGTCATCGTGCCTTGGCTCGTCGCTTACTAGGTGATAAATGGTGTACTGGTATTTGGTGATGAGTGCAGAGTCTGCTATGATGTAACAAATCGTCATTTTCAAATTTCAGGGACGTTGTGGAGAGGAGGTTGCAACACGATAATCCCTGCATTTGTCATGCGAGATTATAATTAGAAAATTAATTTCACATATGACGACAAAACAGAGACAGTGACAACATCAAGTTCATCAGAAATCTTACAGTGCACTAACAGCCAGACAAGTAAAATGAAGATGGACAAACAGAGACAATAGCATAACTAGAGTTGCCGTCATGAAGACAGCTCAAGGTCGCACCCGCTATCCTACGGTCCACAAATGCTAAGCGCTGTGATTTGCCCATCTTACAGCTTTGTTGCGGTATACACACTGTTAACACTGCAGTAAGTCAGCGCCAGCTCAATCCTCATGTTTCCGTCGGGTATCGTGTGTCTACGTGGGGTTACAGTCTTTTGTCGGACGGTGCTTTGACGTGTGTTCGGTAGTGAGTGACATGAGGAGCAAGGGTCTATGTATAGTGATACTCCAATCGGTGTACGTAAAGAGCGAAAAGCCATTCGAAAACAATCCATAATTATTGCACCGAATGCGCTGAAGTTTTGTTTTACTAATCTGGGCAACAATGAGGAAACTAGGAATGATATAAACTTTGCGCAATTTCACTAACTGACAACAAAACCTTGTGGTACTTCGGAACCTACTGTATTCCCTATTAACAGTGCAGTAACACAGGCAGAGTGTGTGGATGTGATCATGTGTTGCCGGCCAGAGTGGCCGAGCGGTTCTAGGCGCTACATTCAGGAACCGCGGGACCGCTACGGTAGCAGGTTCGAATGCTGCCTCGGGCATGGATGTGTGTGATGTCCTTAGGTTAGTTACGTTTAAGTAGTTCTAAGTTCTAGGGGACTGATGACCTCAGAAGTCAAGTCCCATAGTGCTCAGAGCCATTTCAACCATTTGACCATGTGTTTCGATTCTCCAAGAAAGAGATATAAATTAAAACGGGAATTACGGAATTGGACGATTGTTGTAAAAAGTTAGTGTGTAGAACTGTGCATAGATACTGCGACAGAAGACAGTATCAGACGGCTAGAAAAATACATACTAATCACGTTTTAAAACAATCTATACTGGCTCATGGACATCCGTCCTTTGTCTTCTCCGCTCACTTGATTTTTGATTCAGAAAGTCCAATGATGGACGAAAATTTTGTATGAAATGCAGAGACACTGCACCAATAAGAACCAAATTTTGTGTACGATACACTTATTGCGTGCAGACGATATAGTGTTGTAGTATATTTCGATAAAACTTGGGTTTGACGAAACGATACGTACAAATATACACAGAAGAGCCAAAACATTATCACCACCTGTTTATTAGCATGTTGTTCCACTTGTCAAACGCAGTACAACAGAGACTCTGCTTGGCATTAATTCCAGAAGTCCTTTGCAGGATTCCAGAAGATGTGGCACCATATGTCTACGCACAGGTCAAGCAGTTCCGCAAATTACGGGATGGCGGTTTACGGACCTGCAGCTAGCGTCCGATATGTGTTCCGGTGTGTGCAGATCAGGCATACATGCTGTCAAAGATATCAATGTCAATTCACTACAATACCCTTCAAACTACTATAGCTCGATTCTGACCTTGCAACATGGACGTTATCCTACTGGAAGACGTCTTCGTCGTAGGGAGAGTCTTCAAGCATGAAGCGATGCGGGTGATCCGCAATAATTTTCACGTCGTTCACTGCTCATGATGCCTTCGATTACACTACGGATCCCATGGAAGCCCAACTCAATGTACCCCACAGCATAATTCTGCCTCCTCCGGCCTGCATCTATGGTGCGGTGCATATTTCGTCCAGTCATTCGCCTGGACGTCGACGTGTAAGGACCCAACCATCGACATGGTGTAACAAGAAATGCAGTTGGTTCGACAGATGACACGTTCCTACTGATCCACGGTGAAAACTCAGTGATACTGTACTCACTGCTATCATAACTGATGATGTCCTTGGGTCAGCACAGGAACACGTACGGATCATGTGAAGTAGAGGTCCATGTTCAACAATGGCCTTTGAACGGAGTGCTCCGAAACACTTGTGCCTGCGCCAGAACTGTACTCTGTCGTCAGATCTGCTATTGTCGTTGCCTATCCTGAATTACACAGTGAGGGATTGAGACGTAACAATCCAATGAAACCTATTTAAAGTATATAAGTCCTGTAATTGGTAGGACATTTAGGATTGACGTAATTAGGTGAAATCTGGAAAAAAAATGATCGAGTACATTGATCACAGTCAATTCTTTGAAATTGAGATGGATTTGTGTTAAAACAATAACTAAATTAAAGTCTGTTGTATTTAAACGAAAAACCAACTGAGAGAACCAGAATTGACTAGAAAATTAAAATGTAATTAGCAAAAATGTTATAAGTGGCGTGTAAACATAGGTAGTTCTTTAGGTATTTTGTCAATAATAAATAAAAGACCTATATTGCCACACTCACTATGTGACTTGGAAACATATATATTGGTAGAAAGATTTTCCGATCCATGTATCTTCTGCATTTGATAAAAATAGTAAAAGCATTGTTAGTGTTTCATATTTGAGTATTTTCACATTTATAAAATACTAAATGGTTAAAGTTCGATAAATGTATTCGTTCTATAAGTGCCAGTGCTACTGTTGAAGTATGCCATTAATTTTATAATAACAGTTTTAATTGTAATTTTATTAAAAAACCCTTTATAACAATACCGAGTATTGTTCGGATTCATATATGAAGGGGCAGCCATGTTGGTATCGGAGAGAAGTATTTTATTAGATTCCATGCAAGAAGCATGTAATGACTTAAGGAAAATGTAAGTCAATGTTGTAAGCATGTTAGTACAATTATGAAATATCTTAGAATAAAAGTTCTAAAAGTGAATGTTTGTATTTATTAATCATGGCTTAAAACCCATGTTGCAGTAGACAACATGAGCCTGAGGCAGCAGCAGATATATGGATGAGTACACCCTACAAAATTATATGCTTTGTTAAATAATAAATTTCACAGGATCCTCCGACCTCTACGTTTTCTGATGAGATGTGGTCGTCCAGTTCCATACGGCCTACTCGTTATTTCACCATCCTTCAACAACTTTCCATATGTGCTCACGACAATAATATGCGAACAACCGACATGCTTCGCCATTGCAGAGATTCTCGTTTCCAACCGCAGATCCACAACAATGTGCCGTTTGTCAAAACCTCTTATATCAGTGGATTCCCGCATTTTGCAGCCCGTATCTTCGCTATAATGACTGCCCATCCGTCTCTTTTCCGCTTACATTCTTTCCTTATTGCGTCACGTGTTTGCAACACCACCAGGAGATATCCAGCCTCGCCGTGGGCAGTGGAATAATGTTTTGGCTCATCAGTGTATTTTGTTCGACTTTAACGGAAATATAGCCTGAACGTATCTACAGCTACTTTTTTATAGGGTATATCAGCGATCTGAGTGATGGGTGCAGTGACGCACGGTCAGTAAGAGCAACAAATAAAAAAAATTCGGGACGTAGTGAGTATTCTGCGTCGTAGTAAGGCGAACAGTCGAAACTAAAATCGTGGCGGCGAAATAAAAGTACCCGAGAGCTGCCGCGCATGGAGTCTCTTGTAAATGAAATAATTCGTAGGTGATTATTAAAATTAATTTTATGTTTTTGTTAACAACTTTCTCTCGCTGGAAGTTTCTAGAAAGTCCAACAGAGCGAAAATTTATCAGCGATTACATTTTTCGTAGCGCAGGCGGAATAGTTTCGCACCTCTTGTGGTATTTTATTTTTTATCTCGGAATATTTTATGTTTTCACGATAAAATATGTATTACATGCAGCTATAAACTTTCAGAATGTCCATACTCGTTTCCAATGCAAATGTGTGAGTGGTTCTATTTTCTCAACAGTTGGAAGTAAAAAAAAAATTTTTTTCTTCAAAATTTCTTGTAACTTAAGTTTTATTTCTTATCAGCTGGCAAGAATTACATTTTGGGAAATACTCCATCATAGTCTAGATTAAAAATAGAGAAGTCTAATATTTTTTCGGAATTTTTACTAACTTTTGAAATTGTCACTAATTGGTAGTGCTGTAAGACGGTGAGATGACCTTGAGGTACCTATTTCTGTGACGGCCGCTATAGTTACTAAATTATAAACCAAATATACTGCAGAAATTTGTTCGGTGACTGTGACAGTATGCGAAAAAGCGTTATTATACAGTTTTTCCAATTGTTTCTTCTTTCCACATTATGTTAGAGTTTAAGGAGCGCAGTTGTGTCTCCTGCCTTGGTCTGATAGCAGTGTTTGCGACACTTTTGACTGTCATTTCGTTTTGCTATTTTCATCCTCATTCCTCAGTGCTTTCTGGTGAAGAAGTAGTCGGAGGGGCAGGCCACCGTGTGGCCTTTAATTAATGCATCCTCTTTCACGGGGCGATCTTCGAGTTCAGCATCAGTTAGGTTTGCTGGAAGAAGGCTCAGGTGGTGGTCTGTAGCTTATGGGTGAGTTTTGGCCCTCTGCCAGTGGGAGATATTCCTGAGGTATATCTAGGATGAACCTTAGTATACAACTGTAAATCCGTTGAAAGCGCGCTGTTTGTGAGTTGAAGCTTTTCCCAGATGACTGCTGTGTATTCTACTAACAGTCAGTGTAACGACAGGTAGATGTGGTGGTAGAGTGGACTTGCACTATGCGCAGGATAAATGCTCTTATCTGTCCGAAGACTTTCTGCCGCAAGATATCAACCAGTGAGCCCGAGGGAAGGTGCTCATCGATTTTGATAGCTAGGTACTCGGTCTAGCTTCGTCAGGACACAGGAAAACCTCTTACAAAGCCGGCAGGAGGCATATATGCTGTATGCACATTCACCGATCTCGTAAACAGAGTCGAGCCACCGCCGTGCAGCGGTAATTGAACGCACGTAGCGTCCGGTGGGTCCGCTGTGCAGAAGTCTACGTCTATACGCCACTGTGAAGTGCATGGCACATGATACGTCCCATTGTAACAGTTATTGGGGCTTCTTCCCGTTCCTTTCACATGTGCAGCGCGGAGAGAATGATTGTTTAAATGCCTCCATGCATGGTGTAATTAAAAATGGCTCTGAGCACTATGGGACTCAACATCTGTGGTCATAAGTCCCCTAGAACTTAGAACTACTTAAACCTAACTAATCTAAGGACATCACACACATCCATGCCCGAGGCAGGATTCGAACCTGCGACCGTAGCAGTCGCGCGGTTCCTGACTGAGCGCCTAGAACCGCTAGACCACCGCGGCCGGCATGTAATTAATCTAATCACGATTCCTAAGGGAGCAATACAGCGGGGGTTGTAGTAAGTTCTTAGAGTCTTCATTTAAAACCGGTTCTTGAAACTTTGTTAGTCAACTTTCTCGGGATAGCTTCCGTCTATCGTCTAGAGTCTAGTGCAGTTCGTTTAGCGTCTCCGTCACACTCTCCCGCGGATCAAACTAACCTGTGACGCCGGCCGAAGTGGCCGTGCGGTTAAAGGCGCTGCAGTCTGGAACCGCAAGACCGCTACGGTCGCAGGTTCGAATCCTGCCTCGGGCATGGATGTTTGTGATGTCCTTAGGTTAGTTAGGTTTAAGTTGTTCTAAGTTCTATGGGACTAATGACCTCAGAAGTTGAGTCCCACAGTGCTCAGAGCCATTTAACCTGTGACCATTAGTACTGTCCTTCTCTGTCCCACACACTTGGCCAATATTCTAGAATGGGTCGTACTAGTGATTTGCCAAGCATTCTCCTGTATTGACTTACTATTCGTAGCTGATAAGCACGACATTCCCTGGGTACTTATTTTTCCAATTTTCTGTTAGAAACGAAAAAAAGAACAAAATCTTGTACATGGTTGCACGTTCAGAGACCGTGAATAGTTACAATTGAAAGAAAATCAGCCCTCGGTCACTATTTTGTTACTATTATAGTGACCGAAGGCTGATTTTCTTTCAATTGGAAAAAAATAACAGTGTTTGTAATTAATAGCGAAAACATTTAATTTACATGTATTCGTGAAAACACCTTTTATTCATAATGTATAAATATAGGAGTTCAGTGCAGAAAATTGAGAAACGTAGTATGCAAAATACAAATTGTCTGTAATGTTTATTTAACGATTTTGCAAACGTCTCTATGTCAGCGCATCTTCATAGCACTAAAGTCCACTATTGTTTTTTCCCACAGCCGTTTCCGCTTCACCATTGAAAGCTTTCAAAAGCACTGTCAGGTGTAAGGTAAGTCCTTACGTTGACTGGACTGTAGGAGTATCTTAATAATAAATAATAGATGTATTAAAACTTCAAGCACGATGCGGCATTTTTTTCCATGCATCTCATTGTTTGTGACGGCATATCTCTTGAACGATGTGTCGTACAATGATATATGTGTGTACGTACGTTCAGCCAAAGTATGTTGCGAACAGAGTTAGTAGCAAAGAAGTAATAAATTCAAACGGCATGCATGGTGCGGCAACTTTCCACGGATCACAATGTGTAAGACGTGATACTTCCTGAAGTACGTTTCATAAATGATATAATTCTGCAGGTACAATGAGCGGGATATGCGGATACTGCCTACAAAATGTGTTGCGAATGGAGTCAGTAGCACTGAAGTAATAAATATAAACGTCGTGTATGATGTGACAGTTTTTCATGCATCTCATTTTTTATGATATCATGTATGCTGAACTATAATAGATAGGTAGTACTTACACCCCCCCTCCCCCACAGCGACTGTTGCCTGATAGGGATACATGCATCAGTTTTTATTGGAATCCGACCAGTGGTGTAGGAGGAGATGTGGAACATACACACACTGCAGGAAAAAAATTAAATCACCCTTTTAGAAGTTTCCAGTCCGCTCAAGATTTATTGTTGCAACAGGGCATAGGGAGCGCATGAAATGATTATATTTACAGGTCAATAGCACAAGTAGTTCTGAGGTACCAGATATGGCCCATATTAGTACATGGTACAACCTCCACAGGCGGCAATGCAGGCCCTGACTCTGGCAGCCAGTCAATTGTAGAGATGACGAATACTGTCCTGGGATACATTATGCCTCACCTGCTCGACCTGTCCACGTAGCTCTGTAGGAGCTGTTAGTTGTGACACGAGTCACTTCTCGTCCCATCATATCCCACACATACTGGATTGTAGACAAGGCCAGTGATTTGCTAGCCAGGGAAGTTGCTGCACGTCTTGCAGAGCATGTTGAGTTTCACGAGCCGTGTGTGGACGAGCATTATCCTGTTGGAACAACGCATCACCTTCCTGTTGCAGGAACTGCAAAAGAATGGGTCTAACAATCTTCTGCACGTGTCGAGCACTGGTTAGTGTTCCCCCAAGACACAGCAAAGGTGAACGAGAGTTGCAGCTTATCGCACCCCAGGCCATAAAGCCTCGGATGGGGCCAGTGTTTGTTGGACGAATGCACTCTGCGAGACAGTGCTCACCAGGTCTACGCCGTAAGTGCAAACGACGATCACTTGTGTGTAGGCAAAATCTGCTTTCATCTCTGAAGATCGCGGAGCGCCATTCCAAGTGATCCTCTAACGGCACGTTGAGCTGTGCACGTCGATACTATGGCGTGAGCGGAAGATGGGTTAGAGATGCGTGTGCCCGTAGGCCCATTTCTAATAACCGGTTCGTATCAGCTCGTTTTGACACGTTTGGGCCCAGAAAAGCTCTTATCTGTACTGTGGTACCTGCACAGTCTGCCACTGCTGCCTTTACAATATATCGGTCTTGACGGGCGTCAGTACTGTGTGGACATCCAGTAGCTCATCTACATTTGTGAGAATGTTCACGTGACCACTGGTACCTGCACCGTTGCACAAGTGAAGCACGCGTCCAACTTGTGTGACAATTATCCAAAAGGACCAACCTGCCACTCGAATGGCGACAGTTTCATGCCTTTCAATCTCGCTCACTTGGCTGTCGATAGCACGTCTCTTTGGCAAGGCTGCCTGCTTGCTTCACATGTCTGCACCACACTGAGTCTTCTGGCTGTGAGCGTTCTCTGTTAAAAGGTCGACACAGACGACGCTCTGGTAGTGATGCCACTACGCTCTCTGTTAGCGGTGCTAGCGGACCACGTTGAAACTATTGTCAGTACAGCTACTATCGCTAAGGCGGCACATCCTGCCATCGGATCAAAATCGACGTCGTCTTTCCAGATGTACTATTTTTTTCCCACTACGTACATTTTTATGGTTCAAATGGCTCTGGGCACTATGGGACTTAACTTCTGAAGTCATCAGTCCCCTAGAACTTAGAACTACTTAAACCTAACTAAACTAAGGACATCACACACATCCACGCCGGAGGCAGGACTCGAACCTGCGACCGTAGCGGTCGCGCGGTTCCAGGCTGTAGCGCCTAGAACCGCTCGGCCACTCTGACCGGCACATTTTTATAATATGTATGGATTGCATTTTACGATTATTTTATCAGTAAGCCGAACTAGGTGCCAATCTTTGTACCACTTTGAAATCTCATCAAGGTCTCACTGGAATACCTGTGCAGCCTCGTTCAGCCTGTACTATGAGAGTGGACCAAACGCTGATCCTTGTGTGACTCCAGCGCTGTTGGGCCACAGCCTAGACGTTCCTTCGTGCGTAAGCACGTGGACAGTCTTACCCTCCAGAACGCTCTACCATCCAGTTTGAGCCCAATCTGGTCAGATTTTTATTCATGACGACATTGCATGTCATCATATGCTACCAGTTTTCACCGATGTCATTTGATGACACTGAATATTCGTTGATTTCGTTCCCGCCATATATTCATTTCTGTTAAGCGAATCGAATTCAGTTGAATTTTACGTTGCAACACCATGAAACGGCATACAACAAATGTCGGACTGGCATGACGTGTACTAAAAAACTAAAAATAAAACTCCGCCCGAACAGGCCATGAAGGCCCAACGGCACCGACCGGCCGCCGTGTCATCCTCAGACCACAGGCGTCACTGGATGCTGTGCCGGCCGTATGTCAGCTTACGAGACCGGAGCCGCTTTTTTCTCAGTCAAGTACCTCCTCAGTTTGCCTCACAAGGGCTGAGTGCACCCCGCTTGCCAACAGCGCTCGCCAGACTGGATGGTCACCCATCCAAGTGCTAGTCCAGCCCGACAGTGGTTAACTTCGGTAATCTAACGGGAACCGGTGTTACCACTGCGGCAAGGCCGTTGGCCATGAAGTGTACAACATGCTTTACTAAACAAACGATTAGCAGTTTAGCACAACTACTCAAAGTAGGTACTAGTGACGTCATGTAGATCTGTATGTAAGAGAGATTTATGTAGTAGCTTTCTCGTTCATAAATTGCATTTAAAGGTTGGCTATTTGTGAGAAGACTATCATGTTCTTCGATTAAGAAAGAGAAATGTCTGCCATCACCTGTCGAATTTCGACAGCAGCAGGATCATGGTCCTCCGAGACCATGATTTACCATTCAGGGACATTACTGCTCGCGTTGATCGGTGTACAGCGACTGGCATGCGAACATGGGATCGATGTGTTCAGGAGGGTCACACTCGACTGCTTGCAGCACCTCACGGTCCCACGCGACTGGCGCCCGACAGGGTAGATATATAATTCGCTCGATCGTGCACTATAGTACAGTCACGTACTTTGAGCCAAGAAGTAGACTTGTTTGCAGTAAGACAAGTACTCATACAGAAAGTGAGACAACGTCTACAGCAATGTAACGTATCTTTCCTTTCTGGCAGATAAAAGTGAGAGAAATAAATTTTGTTAAAAATATGCAATGCATGAATAAAGGCTAACTTCCGGAAAGACACTCTACAAATGCGATGGCACGATGTGGTTAGTAATATTACACGTATGGAGATACAATAAAACTTTCTAGTGTACTGAATCACCGTCATTTAAATTGTTAAGCCTTTTGATGTATCGGGCCCTGGTGGCTATTGAGCATCATCAATATCTGAACGCTCGTTGACCGTCAAAACACTCTGTAAGAAGAAAAACTAGCCGGCCGATGTGGCCGTGCGGTTAAAGGCGCTTCAGTCTGGAACCGCGTGACCGCTACGGTCGCAGGTTCGAATCCTGCCTCTGGCACGGATGTGTGTGATGTCCTTAGGTTAGTTAGGTTTAATTAGTTCTAAGTTCTAGGCGACTGATGACCTCAGAAGTTAAGTCGCATAGTGCTCAGAGCCATTTGAACCATTTGAAGAAAAACTAAATAAAAAGATACACCATGAGGGAATTATCTCAATGGGACGGAAATCGGTAGACGTGACGTACAAATACAGACAAACAAACGATTACAGTTTCAGAAAAAATGGGTTCCTTATTCAATAGAGAGAGCTTCACAAATTGAGCAAGTCAATAACGCGTTGCTCCACTTCTGGCCCTTATGCAAGCAGCTATTTGGCTTGAAATTGATTTTCAGAGTTGTTTGATGTCCTCCCAAAGGGTATCGTGCCATATTCTGTCCAATTGATGCGTCAGTTCGTCAAAAATCTCTAGCTCATAATGCTCCAAAATTATCAGTTGGGGACAGATGTGGCGACCTTGCTGGACAAGGTAGGGTTTGGCAAGCATGAAGACAAGCAGTAGACGCACTCGTCGTGTGCGGGCGGGCATAATCTAGCATAAATGTAGGTGCAGGATGACTTACTATGAAGGACGTAGACGTATTGTCGACGTTCACCTATACTGTAAAGATGCCGCGGATGACGACCATGCACCACAGACCATCACTCCTGGTTTTTGGGTCGTATTGCTTTGCTATCCCACCGCTGTCTGCGGCGTCTCCCGTAAAGTCTTCGGGCTGGAATCTCATTGACTGGACTAGAATTGTCTGCAGTCATGATGCCGCTTCGAACTGAGCCCCGATGATCAACGAAGACGTGCCTGGAGAAACCCTGGACAGCAGTGGGATACCAACCTGGCTATCACCCGCCGTACGGCCCAACAGCCAGGAGCGATGGCCAGGTGTGCGATTTCTTTTCATAGCAGAACCCCTTTGTCATCCGCAGCACCCTCACAGCACAGCTGTACGTCGGCGATATTCTACGACCCGTTTTGTTGCCGTTCATAGCAACCCTCCTGGTCTTGCATTTCAGCAAGATAATGTGCTCCCGCAAACGACGAGAATTTATACTGCTTGTCGTTATACTTGCCAAATCCTACCTTGACCAGCAAGGTCTCCCGATCTGTGCCCAACTGAGAACGTTTGGGGCATTATGGGTAGGGCCCTCCAACCAGCACTGGATTCTGACGGTCTGACACTCCAATTGGACAGAATTTGGCACGATATCCCTCAGGAGGATATCCAACAAATCTGTCAATCAATGCCAAGCCGAATGACTGCTTACATTAGGGCCAGAGGTGGACCAGTGCGTTATTGATTTGCTCAACTTAAGAAGCTCTTTCTCTTGAATAAATCATCCAATTGTTTCTCAAATTGTAATAATCCAATTGTCTGTACATATACACCACATCTACCGATTTCCGTTCCTTTCGGATAATTGCTTCGTGGTGCGTCGTTTTTTGTCTTAGAGTGTACTATACTGACTTACACGTAAAAAGTGGTTATGAATGTTAATCCAGACTTCGCAGAGAATAAAACACTTAAACGACACGACGTGTCAAGCAATCGGTCGTTCAGCCTTCAAATAAAGTGCGCACAATCTCTTGATGTGTCCAAGTGAAAAGTATATGATCATCAAATAAACTTAATGTGGTAGTAGCAAAAGGTTTCTACAATATCTACAGACACAACTATTCATGAATAAAATCATCACTATTCGATAACTAAGATATTACACAGGAATGACGACACGTACCTCAAAATGCATCGAGTGATAGAAAGTCTGTTCTTCAATCAAAGATATGACATATACATTTTGCGATTTGTTAGTTTCTTACAGGTTGATGGTTTCCTCGAAAAAGTAATGAAAAACATCTTTTTATATGATAAGCTTCAGTACCACGGACCTACAGCACGGCTACTGTTGCGTTGGTTTCCTTGAAGCGACAGCGGAGAGAGGCGATTCGAAACTGGTGCGTCCGTAGTAACACTGGAATATGAGACACACCACGTCCTCTGTTCACACGAATCCCACTTCTGCGTACGGCATTACGACAAACGTCATCGCCATACGGGTCTAGCACCAAGCATGGTGGTACGGGGTGCCGTAGAGTAAGTACTGTGGACGGTACACGTCACATTTACAACGTGTTGAAGCCGTCGCCTGTACCCTGCCTACCATGTCTTTGTGATGATATTTTTCATGAAGATATCGCAGGACCACATGTCGCCTGTGTTGTTCTGACCCATCTCGGTAGAATGTGTGTTCCACTGTTGTCGTACGCAGCTGTCACCGTCATTGAAAATGTCCGGTAATTGCTGCAGGAAGACTGGCACGCTACCGCTCACCACCCCCTCCGAATGATTAACTGAGACGTGTAATCTACATCTACATTGTTACTCTGCAATTCACATTTAAGTGCCTCATCGAACCACTTTTGCGCTACTACTCTACCGTTCCACTCTCGAAGAGCGCGTGCTATAAACGAACACTTACATCAATCCGTGGTAGTTCTGATTTCTCTTGTTTTATGATCATTTCTCCCTATGTATATGGTCACCAACAAAATATTTACGCATTCTGAGAAGAAAGTTTCTGATTGAATTTCATGGGAAGATCCTGCCACAACAAAAAACGCCTTTGCGTTAATGACTGTCACACTATTTCATACATCAAATCCGTGGCACTCTCTCCCTTATTTCGCAATAATACAGAACCTGCTGCCCTTCTTTGCACTTTTCTACGTCTTCCATCTATCCAATCTAATGTCGATCCAACATCGCGCAGCAGTACCCTAGACGGGGGCAGACAACCAAAGTGTAAGCAGTCTCTTTAGTAGACCTGTTGCGTTTCCTAAGTGTTCTGCCAGGAAATCGTAGTCTTCGTATGCTTTCCTCGCAGCATTATCTATGTGATCGTCACCATTTAAGTTATTCGTAATTGCAGTCCCTAAGTATTTACAGACCTTAGAGTTGCGTGAGTTATCGTGTGACCGAAATTTAGCTGACTGCTTTTAGTACTCATGTGGATGGCTTCACAAATTTCAATATTTGTAGTCAATTGCGACTTTTCGCACCGTGCAGATCTCTTGTCTAAATCGTTTTGCAATTGTTTTTGATCATCTGCGAATATTACAAGACGGCAAATGACAGCATCATCTGAAAACAACGTAAGAGGTCTACTCAGATTGTCTCCGAAAACTTTTATATAGACCAGGAACAGCAGAGGGACTATAACACTTTATCGGGGAAAGCCATACATTACTTCGGTTTCACTGAATGGCTTTCCATCAGTTGCTACAAACTGTGACCTTTCCAACAGGAAATCACAAATCCAGTCGCACAACTCAGACGATACTTCTAAAAGCCGCTTGTGAAGAACTGTATCAGAAGCCTTCTGGAAATCTAAAAATAATGCAATCAATTTGGCATCCCCTGTCGATAGCACTTATTACTTCGCGAAAATAAAGAGTTAGTCGTGTTTCATAACAACGGTATTTTCAATCCCTGTTGAGTAGTTGGCATAAACAATCATTTTCTTTTAGGTGATCCACACTGTTTGAACACTATAAATCGATGTAAGTGATATGGGGCTGCAATTCAGCGGATTACTATTAGTTCCTTTTTTGGCTACTGATGTGACTTGTGCAACTTCCCTGTCTTTAGGTACGAATCTTTCGACGAGCGAGCGATTCTGTATGATTGCTAAGTATTGAGCTATTGTATTAGCATACTCTTAAAGGAACCTGACTGGTATACAACCTGGAGCGGGGGCCTTGCCATTATTGAGTAATTTAAGATGTTTCGCTACACCGAGGATATCTACTTCTAATTTAATCATGTTCGCATTTGTTCTAGAGTCGAAGTCTGGGTATTCACTTCGTCTTCTTTGGTGAAGGAATTTTGGAAGACTGCATTTTGTAAGTTGCTTTAGTGGCTTTGTCATCCATAACATCACCATTGTTATCGCAGGTGTTGATTGTTACTTTCTGATGGCGTATTTTACATTGGCCGGAATTTCATTGGATTTTCTGCCAGATTTCGAGACAAAGTTTTATTATGGAAACTATTAAAAGAATCTCGCATTAACGCGCGCGATAAATTTCGAGTTTCTGTAAAACTTCGCGAATCTAGGGGGTGTTTGCGTCTGCAACAGTATTCTGATGTGTTTTGTGTACCATGGGGGATCAGTACCATTTCTTATTAGTTTATTTGGTGCATATCTCTCAACTGCCGTCGATATTAGTTCTTTGAATTTAAACCATATGTAGTCTATGCTTACATATGTTGGAAGAAGTGGGGAATGTCTCTTAGGAAAGCCCCAAGCAAATTTCCATCTGCTTTTTTAAGTGGATCTATTTTGCTTTATTTTTGGTGGGTTTGGATAATACGGTATTCAGTCTCGCTGCAGCAGCCTTGTGGTCACTAATCCTGCATTCATGATAATGTTCCCTATTTGATCAGGATTGCTTGTTGCAAAGAGATTAAGTAAGGTTTCGCAACCATTTACACTTCGAGTGGGCTCTTGAACAAGTTGATCAAAATAATTTTCTTAGAACGCTTTCAGAACGATTTCGGAAGATGTTTTATGCCCACCACCGACTTTAAACATATATTTTCGCCAACTTATTGAGGGTAGATTGAAGTCACCACCAAATGTAATTATGTGAGTAGAGTATCTATTTGAAAAGAGATTCAAGTTTTCTTTGAACTGTTTAGAAACTAAATTATCGGAGTTGGGATGTCGGTAAAAGGATCCAATTATTAATTTATTCTGCTTGTCAAGTGGAATCTCTACCTATATTAACTCACAGAAACTATCTACCTCAATTTCACTACAAGGTAAGCTACTTCTGATAGAAATAAAACTCCAGCACCAACTGTATTTAATCTATCGTTTCTGAACACGGTTAGGTCCTTTGCCAAAATTTCGGCAGAACTTATTTCTGGCTTTAGCCAACTTTCTGTGCCTATAACGATTTGAGCTTCAGTGCTTTCTATTAGCACTTGGAGTAGGGCTGTTGATAAAGTATCAATATTTTTTCCAAAAAATATTGGTATGTATCGGCGATGACTTTTCACCGACATATCGATATATCGATATCGAAATGGCGATATCGAGTGACGATGTTTTTATTTTATATTATATGTTTTCGAAATTTTCGGTAAATATTTGAAACTGTTCTTTTGTTATTCTAGTAGAACGCAATTTTACTTTCACTAAGTGAAGAAGTGTTACTACTGTTTGAGGTTTCATCACGTCCAGTGTTCTGTTTGACTGTGTGAAGCAAATATAGATGTCACAAAGAAAAAGTCCGATTGCACTGGGTAATGGCGGTGTGAATGGAATAACAATACATCCGATGTGAAGAAATAGCACACACGTTGCGTTAAAAACAATTTTTAACGCAACTATTATCGTGTGCTATTTCTTTACATCGACATTCTTCAAAAACAATTGCTTAGCGGTGGGCGGAGACCTGTGAGGGGATGTGCTGACGTAATCGGCGCTCGGCGCTACCAGCAGAAGCTGCAACGTGTAACTTCACTCCGCAATTTTGACACTACAACTGCTAGTTCGCTGGCGTTTGCAGAAACGTGTTCCAGACAAATCGGATATGTGACGAAACTGAACGACGGACCAATCGGACATCCTTCATTGTGCCACTTACATGTAGTTACCATTGTTACCAAAGTGGTTACCGCCAAGTTTGAACGTGCATCGTTTTCTTCTCAGTTCTTGTTCTGAGGGGGATAGGCAGGCTGCTAGCTTGTTGATGCACAGAATATTTAATAATAAATCAATACTTAAATATACAGCTCTAAGACAGGCGGTATATTTACAATGTGCAGCCGATATTTTTTTGGTCGGTACGTCGACATTTTTTCTGGCAATATATCGATATGTCAATATTTTTTTCGATACATCTTCGGCCTGTAACTTTTTTAAATATCGATATATCCGATTCCCGATATTTTTAAAAACTTGGAGCTATGGTTCTTTTCCAACACAGCTACGACAGTTTACAACTGTAATCCGTTGGTTGGTGGTCTACTTTCGTGTGTTTGTCCTGAACCCTTTTAGACTGACGCCCTTCCTGTAGTTTCCCGAGCTGGCCGGAGTGACCTTGCGGTTCTAGGCGCTACAGTCTGGAGCCGAGCGACCGCTACGGTCACAGGTTCGAATCCTGCCTCGGGCATGGATGTGTGTGATGTCCTTAGGTTAGTTAGGTTTAATTAGTTCTAAGTTCTAGGCGACTGATGACCTCAGAAGTTAAGTCGCATAGTGCTCAGAGCCATTTGAACCACTTGTAGTTTCCCGAGACCTCTAACCTAAGAAACCGCCCAGCAGCCTCCGCTTCCTGTGTATGACGTTTCTCTGTCTGCCATTCTAGCTCAGTTTAACCGTATGCCCAGCTCGGTTACAGCTGTTCTTAGTGCCAGAGGTGATAACTCTATGTAATAAATTTTTCACCCTGTATACTTTCGAATTACCTACAAATATAACCGTGTGTTCGTCAACCTGCGTTGATATGTACACTGACTTAAATTTTCGTTATTCGCTGTCTGTCAGGCAACACGTTTATCATCGTCCGATAGTCGAGCAGTGCGTGTACTTGTGCCACGAAGTAGTACAGTGTTGCAAAGTAAAAGTCCGGCCTTGCCTGCTGTTTACTGGGCAACGGCGACAGCCAAGGGTCAGCGTCTGTGGCAGGCGCAGCGGCGTCTCGGCGCCAGGAATAGACCGGCGGACACGGGGCGGCGGCGGCGGCGGAGACGACGGAGGCGGCGTCGGCGTCGAGCGAGGGCAGTACAGGCCGGGCGGCCGCCACGGGAAGACAAGCAGTCAGCGGCAGAAGCAGCAGTCAGCACGGCGAACCCGTACCCCATCAGCATGGGTGTGCAGGACGGACCAGCCATCGTGTCCGTCGAGTTTGAGGTCTTCGGACAGGTGCAAGGTACGCTGGCCACTGGCTGGAGGACGTGACCCTCCCTGCGCCGCGAGTGACGCGAACAGCACGTGTCGTGCGCAACAGGTTACTTGCATTTAAAGTCAACTGACTTCGAAGTAATCCAAAAAGTATCAATTTCCATTCGCAGCTGACAAATACGAACGCAAAACGAGTATGGTGATAGTAGACGTATATCTTTATACAGGGTGCCCGAAAAGTCTTTCCCTGATTACATAAATTGATAACTCATGCTAGAAGTAAGATAAAAATATGAAACTGGAGTCTAATTGTTTACAAACTATCAAAGTTTTTTTCACACATCAGTAAACTTCCACTTCCATTGTTGCCCAATGACAGTACCCGTCGATATGACTTTGCGGTCGAAATGCTATAACGTATTGAGGACGATGATGGTTATCTCAAACGAATTGCCTTTTCCGACGAAACGACCTTTTTTGTCAGTGCAGTACCCATTCGCCATAAATTGCGCATTTGGGGTTCACAACCCCCTGGCGAGATCATGGAGTGCACCAGAGGCAGTCCAACGGTGAACGTTTGGTGCGCGCTGTTGCACGATCGAATTATCGGGCCATTCTTCTTCGCTGAGGCTACCATCACATCTGCAGTGTGTCTGGACATGTTGCTACTGTATGCTGTTCCTCAGCTGCTTCAGTATCAACCCGATGTCTTGTTTTAGCAAGACGGTGTACCGCCTCATTGGAGTTTGAACGTCCGTGCCTATCTCGGTGTGACCTTTCCTGGGCGATGGATTGGTCGTGATGGGCCAACGGTTTGGCCTCCACGTTCTCCTAACATAACCCCGTTAGACTTCTTTTTATGGGGTTATGTCAAGGACGAGGTCTACCGAACACGTGTACCAGATCTTGAAACCCTGCGGCAACGGATAACCACAGTCGTTGAATCGATCCTTCCAGTGATGTTGGCTAATGTGTGGACGGAAATTGAATATCGTCTAGATGTGCTACGTGCTACCAAGGGTGCTCATGTGGAAGTTTACTGATGTGTGAAAAAAACTTTGATAGTTTGTAAACAATTAGACACCAGTTTCATATATGTGTCTTACTTTTAGCCTGAGTTATCAATTTATGTAATCAGGGAAAGACTTTTCGGACACCCTGTATTATTTTATTTTCACGTCAAGTTCCGTAGGATCAAATTGAGGAGCAAATCTCCAAGGTCATTTAATGTGTTAGTACATGAAATTACAACATAAAAGTAATAACTGTTAAATGTTCATGAACCAGAAAAAAGTCAGTCCATAAGTTTAAGTAAACGCTATCAGCAATACAATAAGAATCAACTTAATTTTTCAAGGAACTCCTCTACAGAATAGAAGGAGTGACGCATGAGGAAACTCTTCAGTTTCGATTTGAAAGCGCGTGGATTACTGCTAAGATTTTTGAATTCGAGTGGCAGCTTATTGAAAATGGTTGCAGCAGTATACTGCGCACCTTTTTGCACAAGAGTTAAGAAAGTCCGATCCAAATGCAGGTTTGATTTATGCCGAGTATTAACCGACTGAAAGCTGCTTATGCTTGGGAATAAACTAATATTGGTAACAAGAAACGACAAAAAGGAATATACGTATTGAGAGGCCAATGTCAAAATACCCAGACTCGTGAACAGAGGTCGACAAGAGGTTCGTGAACTCACACCACTTATTGCCCGAACCGCCCGTTTCTGAGCCAAAAATATCCTTTTAGAATGAGAAGAGTTACCCCAAAATATAATGCCATACGACAATAGCGAATGAAAATAAGCGAAGTAGACTAATTTTCGTGTCGAACGATCACTAACTTCTGATACCGTTCAAATAGTAACAATGGCAGTATTAAGTCTTTGAACAAGATCCTGAACGTGGGCTTTCCACGACAGCTTACTATCTATTTGAACACCTAGAAATTTGAACTGTTCAGTTTCACTAATCATATGCCCGTTCTGTGAAATCAAAACGTCAGGTTTTGTTGAGTTGTGTGTTAGAAATTGTAAAAACTGAGTCTTACTGTGATTTAGCGTTAGTTTATTTTCCACAAGCCATGAACGGAGGTCATATACTGCACTATTTGAAACCGAGCCAATGTTGCACACAACATCCTTTACTACCAACCTAGTGTCATCAGCAAACAGATATATTTTAGAGTTACCCATAATACTAGAGGGCAAATCATTTATATAAATAAGGAACAGCAGTGGCCCCAACACTGATCCCTGGGGCACCCACCCACTTGACAGTACCCCAATCAGACCCCACATCACAGCCGCTATCAACATGGTGAATAATGACCTTTTGCTACCTGTTGCTAAAGTAAGAGGTGAATCAATTGTGAGATACTCCCCGTATTCCGTAATGGTCCAACTTCTGGAGCAATATTTTGTTATCAACACAATCAAATGTCTTATTTAAATCAAAAAATATGCCAAGCATTCGAAACCTTTTGTTTAGCCCATCCAGTACCTCACATAGAAAAGAGAATATAGCATTTTCAGTTTTTTAAGCGACTTCTAAAGCCGAACTGTACATCTGATAGCAAATCGTGTGATATAAAATGATCAATTAACCTTACATACACAGCCTTTTCAATAACTTTTGCAAACACTGATGGTATAGAAATAGGTCTAAAATTATCTACATTCTCCCTTTCTCCCTTTTTATAAAGCGGCTTTACTACTGAGGACTATAATCGCTCAGAAAACTGACCATTCCCAAAGGAAAAATTACAAATATGGCTAAATACAGGGCTAACATGTGCAGCACAGTACTTTAATATTCTGCTATGGATTTATGTAGCAATCGGAATTTACGCCAGAAAGTAAGCTAGAAGCTGATCTTAGGATCACCTGGACCGTATCATAAGCTCGGATAGGACGAGGGTGATACAGAAAGCCGACATATTTCAAGAAAATGCGAGAAACCCAAATCAGGATGGTAGGGCGGGAAAGTGAAACTTGCTCTTCCTGACTATGAGGCTTCTATAATAACCACTGTGCTATCCAACTATCTTAACGTACGCTGAGCGACTTGCGCTATCCAGACTCCCAGCTGAAACACAAATGTAGCTTCCTCTCTCTGCCGACCGATCTCTACACTAGTCCGTCCATAATGACTTCGTTGTTTACTGGACCGTAAACTCTAAATTTTCCGTCTTCCACACTAACTAAGGTCAAGCCTTGCACCAAGAAAGAGCGACGTTTCTAATCCACAGTCCGCCACCCAAATATAGGTTTTCCGTTGCTTCTCCCTTTCAGTTTAAGCCAACGCCTTCAGCTAGTCCATGATCGTTTCCGTTTGATCGTTTCCGTCTCGATCCGTGTCCCGCTCGACTAGCTTTCCCTACCGATTTTTTTCATTGTCGACGAGGCATTTTATGCTGCCCACACTCTCAGGAATCATGGCAGTGGAGCATGATCCTTTTAAAAATTATCATACGATTTGAGACGTACAGGTTCAAGTTCCTCTCATGAAGTTAAATTATCGCACGAGAATAACTGCACAAAAGATATATTTCGGAACGTAGCATATCTTCAACTGGTGTGGACTTGACGTTTCCATCGCTGCCGGCGGCGAGTTCCCGGCGTAGAGGTGCGACTGCGGTCTATGATATTCCGGTAGTCATATACTGTATGTATTTCTATTTGCATGTAAAAAAAAAAGTTCAGATGTGTGTGAAATCTTATGGGACTTAGCTGCTAAGGTCATCAGTCCCTAAGCTTACACACAACTTAACCTAAACTATCCTAAGGACAGACACACACACCCATGCCCGAGGGAGGACTCGAACCTCCGCCGGGACCAGCCGCACAGTCCATGACTGCAGCACCATAGACCGCTCGGCTAATCCCGCGCGGCCCTGTTTACATATCACTGAAGCTTTTGAGATGGTCCTCGTACAAGCGGCTAAACGCAGGGAAACATTTGGGGCGACAGAAGATCAAGCTCAGTGGAGAGCACCAATGAATCCAAGCATTGATGTATTTTAACTGCTTGATGCGTAACTTTCTCGATTAAATTTCATACTTCTCAGGAAAATGATCTCACTGAGAAAAAGATTTATTGTGAACTGTTCTGTCCAAATCAATGTTTTATCAAGTTTTGGAATGTGTTTTCTTCTTGATGTTGTACTTCTAACAGTAAGTCATGAATAGTTCTGAAGTGGCAGTCGACACAGGACCTTTTCGTATGTCCTTGTATCAATGTCCCTGACATTAACACACACACACACTTCCCTGTGTCATTAGCGGATCAGATTTTTTTTAAACTGTGAGCTCTCCCTGTACAACTCTGTTCATCCATTTGAACCAGCTGACTGTAGTCAAGCCTCGTCTTTCTCTTCAAGTTTCATCCCCCATACTTCCCTGTGTCATTTGCCTGATAAATTCTGGGATCTGAGAGTTTCCAATAAACTACAAGATACACTCCTGGAAATGGAAAAAAGAACACATTGACACCGGTGTGTCAGACCCACCATACTTGCTCCGGACACTGCGAGAGGGCTGTACAAGCAATGATCACACGCACGGCACAGCGGACACACCAGGAACCGCGGTGTTGGCCGTCGAATGGCGCTAGCTGCGCAGCATTTGTGCACCGCCGCCGTCAGTGTCAGCCAGTTTGCCGTGGCATACGGAGCTCGATCGCAGTCTTTAACACTGGTAGCATGCCGCGACAGCGTGGACGTGAACCGTATGTACAGTTGACGGACTTTGAACGAGGGCGTATAGTGGGCATGCGGGAGGCCGGGTGGACGTACCGCCGAATTGCTCAACACGTGGGGCGTGAGGTCTCCACAGTACATCGATGTTGTCGCCAGTGGTCGGCGGAAGGTGCACGTGCCCGTCGACCTGGGACCGGACCGCAGCGACGCACGGATGCACGCCAAGACCGTAGGATCCTACGCAGTGCCGTAGGGGATCGCACCGCCACTTCCCAGCAAATTAGGGACACTGTTGCTCCTGGGGTATCGGCGAGGACCATTCGCAACCGTCTCCATGAAGCTGGGCTACGGTCCCGCACACCGTTAGGCCGTCTTCCACTCACGCCCCAACATCGTGCAGCCCGCCTCCAGTGGTGTCGCGACAGGCGTGAATGGAGGGACGAATGGAGGCGTGTCGTCTTCAGCGATGAGAGTCGCTTCTGCCTTGGTGCCAATGATGGTCGTATGCGTGTTTGGCGCCGTGCAGGTGAGCGCCACAATCAGGACTGCATACGACCGAAGCACACAGGGCCAACACCCGGCATCATGGTGTGGGGAGCGATCTCCTACACTGGCCGTACACCACTGGTGATCGTCGAGGGGACACTGAATAGTGCACGGTACATCCAAACCGTCATCGAACCCATCGTTCTACCATTCCTAGACCGGCAAGGGAACTTGCTGTTCCAACAGGACAATGCACGTCCGCATGTATCCCGTGCCACCCAACGTGCTCTAGAAGGTGTACGTCAACTACCCTGGCCAGCAAGGTCTCCGGATCTGTACCCCATTGAGCATGTTTGGGACTGGATGAAGCGTCGTCTCACGCGGTCTGCACGTCCAGCACGAATGCTGGTCCAACTGAGGCGCCAGGTGGAAATGGCATGGCAAGCCGTTCCACAGGACTACACCCAGCATCTCTACGATCGTCTCCATGGGAGAATAGCAGCCTGCATTGCTGCGAAAGGTGGATATACACTGTACTAGTGCCGACATTGTGCATGCTCTGTTGCCTGTGTCTATGTGCCTGTGGTTCTGTCAGTGTGATCATGTGATGTATCTGACCCCAGGAATGTGTCAATAAAGTTTCCCCTTCCTGGGACAATGAATTCACGGTGTTCTTATTTCAATTTCCAGGAGTGTAGAAATCAATAAATTTGGTTGCGTTCGGGATGACTGAAACCTACGAGACTGATTTATTGCAGTGGTTGCCATCAGTCACTGAAAGTAATCCACTGGTTAACATACTTTTGTGAGGAGCGCTGTTCAAATCAGACACTGGTTCTTCACTGTTCCTCTAAATCAATCAAGCCGAATTCCGTGAAGTTTACTGTCCAAAAGAAACACAGACGGTTGCCTCCCTAGTCCCTACCTGACCCCTTGGTCGGACCTTCATATCAGTAGTGACATTGTCGATAGTAGGTTTAACTCTAACCCTGTTTCTTTCATTTTTCTTGCAATAACGAGGCTGTACTGGAAATTTAGCACGTCCACAGAATGGGATCTGTAATTTTCTCGTGTTGCCTTGATGCTGTTGCCAACGCTATCTGTACATTTCCTACGGCAGGTAATGAGGGTCTACCTGACACATTCATTTTGCCTGGTATTCGAATATATGCGACAAGACAGTGCATAAATTCTAATAGACAGATCTGTCTCAGTGCAAACTTTATCGCACGTACATTTCTCACTTACAGAATGAGATTTTCACTCTGCAGCAGAGTGTGTGCTGATATGAAACTTACTGGTAGATTAAAACTGTATGCCGGACCGAGACTCGAACTCGGGACTTTTGCCTTTCGCGGGCAAGTGCTCTCGGTCCGGCACACAGTTTTAATCTGCCAGGAAGTTTCATATCAGCGCACACTCCGCTGCAGAGTGAAAATCTCATTCTGGAAACATCTCCCAGGCTGTGGCTAAGCCATGCCTCCGCAATATCCTTTCTTTCAGGAGTGCTAGTTCTGCAAGGTTCCCAGGAGAGCTTCTGTTAAGTTTGGAAGGTAGGAGACGAGGTACCGGCAGAAGTAAAGCTGTGAGGACGGGGCCTGAGTCGTGCTTGGGTAGCTCAGTTGGTAGAACACTTGCCCGCGAAAGGCAAAGGTCCCGAGTTCGAGTCTCGGTCCAGCACACAGTTTTAATCTGCCAGGAAGTTTCATTTCTCACTTAATTTACTTACTCCTAGTGATTTACTTTTTTCACTGACAATTAAAAATCCGACAGCTTTGGGTCGTTAACAACGAGTCAAATTTCTTAGAAGCTTCCAACAAAAGGAACACATTCCAGTAATTCATAATAACGATTGTACTTGTTTGCAGTATGAAAATCGTTGTACGCCTTCGGTCAGAGCAGACAGATTCGAACTTGGAGCCAGTTTAGCATTTCGTTGGAAGAATATCAGTTGGCATGGCAATGTCTCAAATATGGAACAGATAGCTCATATCATCATATCATATACCTTAGGCTCTTGTACTCCTATAATGTTCTTCTCCTGAAAATTTCTCACACCGAAGTCAATAATTTTTGTTCAGAAAAACACATACACAGACCTGTGCTTCAGAATTTCGATATCCTCTTTTGACGTGTTTTTACATTTCTTCGCAGATCTTTAATAAAAAGTCAAATTTCCAGGCTCTTTGGCGCCATGAGGTCCTTGCAATAATTTATTATAAAGATTCCTTGCACAAAGTATGCTGTTTATAAGCTATATATCTCACTGTAGTATTTTAGTATCATTCATTTTTAAATAAAATGTGTGCAAAGGTTCCAAAATTTTAGTTACGAGATACGTGAATCAAAAGCGTGACAATGTTCATAACGGTTCTAACAGTACAACTGCGAACTATATAGACACTCTCTGTATTCGGAACTGTCTATTATTGACTTGAAGTCTTCGAATAAACATTTTTTACATTTAGTAACTCCTTCTCAGCTCTAAAAATTCGCGTACTGCTGATGTCACTCAATACTGAGAGTATTAAAGATCCAGGATGAGAGTATAACTTTTTTAGAAAAGAATATTAGTTTCTAACACCTTGTCGATGACGGGTTCATTAGAGATGGAGCAGAAGCTCAGGCTGCACAAGGTACAGGGAGTAAATCAGTCGTGCCATTTTCAAAGGAATCATCGCAGTATTTCCCTTGCGCAATTACGGAAATCTCGGAAAGCTTTAATCAGGATGACTGGAGGAGGGTTTGAACCACCACTCCCCCAAAACGCGAGTCGAGTGTATTAATCTCTACACGTCTTGTACGGTACCATTATGGAAGTCTGCTACTGTCGAAATTATTACAGTTAAAAACTTTAATCACCTTCATTACTTATTTTACTGCTTCTTTTTTAAAGAAACGTTGGCTTGTAGCACTGTTTCAAAACCAGGCGTCTGTAACATTCATTTCAGTGTTGTGTGCTCTTGTCCCCTTGTTTAGAAGTAGTGAATGTGCTGAGTACCCGAATATGGGCTTTATTATGTTCAACACAAGTGACAGTATTCCCATCAGCTTCGTCACTTACCGATTTATGTCGTGAGATATCATGCAGTACACAAATCACGAAAATAAATAGTCTACAAAGTTTTTTGAAACTCTTACAATCTCAGTCGAAACTGAACTTGTCATCACATATTTCTAAGGAAAAAAGTCCTCTGTTTGTAAGTCTGCCAGAATCCGGAAATGCTTGACATCCTAAAAATTTTGAGTCTTCATTTCATTCTTTTTTGTTTCAAAAGTGTCGTCCTTCCATTTATTCCAAAACCTGACCAACGTTTTGCAGCTGACCCATAATAATATTAGAGCTGTATGGTTTCCTCTTCAAAACGGCCTTAAACGAAACTGAGTTATCATCTATAAAATAATTGTTGTACCTCACATAACACAGCTACTCCGTATTATAAAGTAAAAGCTTAAAGACTCAGGTTTCATTCTGGCACTAAAACTTGAATAATTTCTATAGCTCATTGTACTGTGTACAATAATCCACTGCCGTCTTTCTCTCGCACACTTTTTCCTGAGTGCATATACATGGAAGAACTTAGTAAATGAATCACAACCTTTTTTGCAGTTTTAACACCAATAATGAAGGTCATGCATACAATGATGAATGGCCACACTGCGCCAACCTGTCCTCACACAAAAAATGCTTGTCGTGTCTATTGTCTTATCCTCTTGTGTATTCTGTTCACTGCCTGCTTTCACAGCATCCTAAACTGAGATTTACTAATTTTCTTCCGCTTTCTTTCGAAGATCAATTCAACTCTATTATCTTTCTTGGTATATTTAACAATTTTATGGGCAGCGTGCATAAAATTTCTCAAAACAGTTTAATATCTTCCCTCCTCGCATGTAAAACACACATATTCGCTTTGGCCGTACAGTTACCGCTGAAATTCTAAATCCTGTTTCTGTTTGACACATGTCACAAATAATTTGTGTGGTAGACCCAGAGCGATTCATTTGTTGTATAGTAATTTTATTCACAGTCATAATACCGTATGATTTATTCAACTGAATCTCTATTTTGGACCTCTTCAAATAAACTTGTTCTATGACATGTCATACAACTCACAAGTCATCGAGTATATCTTCTGGCAAAGTATTCACGAAGTGACATTACAGCTGCTGGTCATGTTCCGAATACGTCCAGACAAGTTCTCCAGGCGAATTATGGAATGTAGGAGGTGAGCTAAGATGTCGAAACTGATCATATCTGGATATATCACCCTTTATGTTGACCGTAAATAGAGTGCCAATATTGTCTGAAAAAGATGAAACTTAAATGTACGTTTTAATATCATCTCAAAGTTCCTGCGCAAAACACTAGCTGACACATAACTGCGGCTAGAGTTTTTAAATCAACATGTCTATAGCCACCTGTAGGTGAGTGTCAAAGACACAATTGTCAAGTAATATACAACCATCAATTTTCATCTTCGAAGCACTTATAGACAACGGTACAGCTTGGTGTCACTCACTTATTCAGAGCGTTTTCAGATGCGAAGGACTCCGTCAACGATAGGAACAAATCATGGAATCGAGCACTGAATCTCTGGATGTGTAGTTGTGTCTCGCACTCACTCAGCCACCGAGAGAAACTACAGAGACGTTCACGTGTACACTGTCCAGTCCAGTGGCGGATACAGAAAAACCTCAATGAGGGGGTGCTATTGGTATCTTGAACTACCTTTACTTTTACCGTATTAAGAAATAAAGTCACATGCAAAGTTTAAGAAATTTTTATTTAAACTGATTATACATATGTACAAGACAATGCCATCTTATAAAAAAGTGACTTGGTTCTCTTCTTTAAAAGATGAATTCTATGCGCCTATTGTTCCTTGCAAATTGGTTAATTACATCGTCAACAGGACAATCAGTGTTAGGGTGAGTGTTCAGCAGAGCTAAGCCATTAAGTCGATCCTCCTTTATTGTCGACCTCAGCCATGTCTTCGTACGCCGCAATGTTGAATGACTTCTTTCTACTGTAGCAATAGATGCAGTTAGACAAGCAAATACTTTGTTCAGCGTGTGCAAACTAGGACAGTCAGATCTAGGACAAACATACAACGCTTGCATAACAGAATCACGATCATTAAGGACGTTTATGCTCTTTTGCTTGTATTGAAGAATCTCTCCCATTAGTCTCTTTTTAATCACAAAGAGCGAGTCTTCTTCAAAGAACGGTAGTTCAGTTAAGCACTGATTCAATTTATGTGCCAGATCATTACCGTCATGTTTCAGTAGTTGTGAGGGCAAAAGTATGTTGAATTTTAAGTGATAAATATTTTCTTCAACAAAACGTTCTCTCATTTCAGTCGCAACATGGTCCAGTGTTGGAATGAAAACAGTTCTTTTCCAATATTTCTGTAGCATCATCATTATGATCGCAGTTTTCCCTGTGTCTTTGTCTGGCTGCAAGACGAGGAACACTCATCTCCACTGCGTTCGTCTCTTCAACAATACGAGCAAATTGGCTATCAGCATTAGCTCTCATGCCGTCGTACACTTTGAGCGTCGAATCTAATTTGCTTTAGCCATCGCGACGTCCAAGCTAAAGTCTTGTAAGATTTTGCTGACTGGATATGTCATGCTCATAATGTCACTCAGTGTAAACAGGGTGACAATAAACGTGCAGGCTGACTGGCGGGGGCGGCAGGGTGACCCCGCAAGGGGAGGGGGGGGGGGGGGGGTGAGAGGGGGAGGCGCCACTAGTCCAGCCACATTAATGTGGCCATCTGTCAGAAGCCTGAATAACCACCTATTGCAGCGTGGACCGTTGCGAGACGTGCAGGAAGAAAGGTGCAGCCATACTTGTGCTGTGGCCAGCTGCCCTGGGTTTCTCGGTTGAGAATCCATGGCGCGAATAACTCGATCAAGGTGGTACCATAGATGCTCGATTGTGCTTAGATCCGGGGAGTTTGGTGGCGAGGGGATTACAGTAAACTCATAATGGTGCTCATCGAAGCATGCACGTACACTATGAGCTGTGTGACACGTTGCATTGTCCTGCTGATAGACGCCATCGCGCTGAGGAAAAAACAAACTGCATTTACGGGTGGGCAACGTGCCCTAGGATAGGAGCATACTTGTGTTGATCCATCGTGCCCTCCAGAATGCCGAGATCACACAGAGAACGTCACAAAACATTCACCAGACCATAATGCACCCCCCCCCCCCCCCTGCTCCACTGTGCTCCATCCACAGCAACGTCACTGAACGATCGTTGACGAGCCACTGTAGGTATCCTCTTGGTCCATAGGGGCCGTCAGTTGCTCAGCAGTAGTAAGTCTATTAGCCCGTGCACATCTTCGCAGCCGTTTTTCACCCCCATCATCTATGACCTATGGTGACCACAGTTGTCTCGGAGCCGGTTTTGGATAGCACCATTTTGCCATGCACGGTATACTTTAGCCACGGCTACACGCGAACAGCTCACAAACTTAGCCGTTTCGAAAATGCTTCCACAGTTGGCGCAATGCTAATGATCATGCCCTTTTGGATGTCAGATAAACCACTCCGCCTCCTGCCGGCCGCGGTGCCCGAGCGGTTCTAGGCGCTTCAGTCCGGAACCGTGCGACTGCTATGGTCGCAGGTTCGAATCCTGCCTCGGGCATTGATGTGTGTGATGTCCTTAGGATAGTTAGGTTTAAGTAGTTCTATGTTCTAGGGGACTGGTGGCCTCAGATATTAAGTCCCATAGTGCTCAGAGCCATTTGAACCATTTTGAACTCCGCTTCCGCAATACGGCAACGACTACACTGTTTTCCGCGTCCTCCCAGTATGCTTTATACCGGGCGTCTCTCCTAGAAGTCGGAAGGCGCGTTTTCTTTGGTGCTTCAGCAGATATCTGCAATTTCGTTTTGCATAGTTTAACTGGAGTCAACTCAGACAATTAATGGTCGTCATGCGTTTCATGCGACGCTCAGTGTCAACAGGTAGCGTCTGTTTGTTTCCGTTTACAAACAAAATTATTTTAAATCGGAATTTTACGTGCTCATTGGATAGAGCTCTCCCGAATTAGTGGACAGTAAAATACGAAGAATAAACAGCAAATCATCAGCGACTCAGTCCGCCCCGATAGCTGAGTGGTCAGCGCGACGCACTGTCATGCAAGGGCCTCGGGTTCGATTCCCTGCTGGGTCGGAGATTTTCTCCGTTCAGGGACTGGATGATGTGTTGTCTCTGTTGTGTCTATTTCAGAAAGCATAGACACAATGAGGTAGCTAGGTGCACGCTAAACTAACGCAGACGGGCTTGAAGTACTGGAACAGGAGACTTATTAATGAATAAGAAGAAAAGTACGTAGAGGTTGGTTACTTAACTTTAATGAATCCTTGGAATACATCTCTCTTGAATATTCGTTAGCTATAAGCACTGACACAAATGGCGCCTTGCTAGGTAGTAGCTATGGATTAAGCTGAAGGCTATTCAATCTGTCTCTCGGCAAATGAGAGGAAGGCTTCGTACGTCTGGTCGCAAGCTATGTCGTCCGTACAACTGGGACGAGGTCTAGTCCGTGTCTTGTGACCTGCCATGTGGTGGCGCTAGGTTTGCGGTCACACAGTGGCGACACGCGGGTCCGACATGTACTACAGGACCGCGGCCGATTTAAGTTACCACCTAGCAAGTGTGGTGTCTGGCTGTGACACCACAGTCTCTACCATCATCATCTCATCCCCGTCGACAAGCAAGTCGCCGAAGTGGCGTACACTCAAAAGGCTTGCGCCAAGCGACAGGTCTACCCGACGGGAGGCCCTAGACACACGACATTTCCATTTCCATCAGCGACTCAGTAGCGCTGCATGCTTGGCGGCAGCAGTCAGCTTGGGCCAGGGCAGTGCTGTCGCTGCTGGAGTACTGATTGTTCTTCGGGTTTTACTGTCCCTATTATATCGATAAATTAAATATAGCACTAATCTGGGAGCGCTCTTCGAATGGACACGTGAAAGTCCACTTTAAAAATCGTTTTGTTTGTACCGGGAGAAAAACCCACTATTTCTGTTGGCGGATACATATGGGGGGGGGGGGCTTTTTGCAACCTGTGCCGCCCCCGCCAGTCAGCCTGCACGTTTATTGTCACTCTGTTTACACTGAGTGACATTATGAGCATAACATATCCAGTCAGCGAAATCTCACAAGACCCTAGCTTGGACGTCGCGATGGCAGAAGCAAATTAGATTCGACGCTCAATGTGTACGACGGCATGAGAACTTATGCTTGATAGCCACTTTGCTCGTATTGTTGAAGAGACGAAGGCAGTTATGGAAGAGTTTTACGTGGAGATGAGTGTTCCTCGTCTTACAGGCAGACAAAGACACAGGGAAAACCGCGATCATAATGACGATGCTACGCGATATTGGAAAAGAACTGTTTTTATTCCAACACTGGACCATGTTAAGAATGACATGAGAGAACGTTTTGTTGAAGAAAATATTTATCACTTAAATTCAACATACTTTTGCTCTCAGAATTACTGAAACATGACGGTAATGAGAATCGTGATGAGCGGTTCTGTTTATATTTGGGTTGACTCCTCCTGCACAATGCGAAAACTAAATATCACATTATCTGCTGAAACACGAAAGAAAATATCCCTGACTATTATTAGGAGAGACGCACTGTGTACCCTCCACTGTTACTGCTACTACCTGCCCTCTGTGAATGGTTACTGTACCTTGACATCGAGCACAGACTATGGTCACATTGATGTGACTGGAGCGCGCGTAATGATATTACCCATCTGTTATATGCGCACCAAAGGCCAAGATGTCGAGCGAGCAAATAAAGCTGCATAATCGTCATCACATTTTGACACAAAATCATGAGTCAAAGCATTATGATCACTGTCTGTCGCGAGCCTGAATGCTGCATGGTGGCGTTGCGGGCACTTGATGCTGTAAGGAAGGCATAAAAGGTGAATCACCTAAGTGTTGCACCGCAAATATTGTCGAAATGTAAAGTGCTATTGATGGCCGGCTTTCACAGAATGGATTGGTAGCCAGGAGCTCGTATTGTTATCCAATAAACAGATTGCAGTAGTATTAGAAAGTGTATTTCTTGTGCAAGCATACAGTTTTTTAGTGCAAGAATGCTCACTAATATTAACAAACTAAAAGTGGGATGAATTCGAATGTGGGTGGTGATTGTTATATTCTAGTGGAGTCGTTTACGAGATATCGTACTGTGCAAAGTTTCCACACCGACTCTTGTTTGTGTCATGATCGTTTCCATGCAGCGCTTGATGAAGAGATACGATAGGGATGGAAGCTACGTCGATGGAGAATGCGTAGCGCACTGCGTAGTTGATATGTTGTTTGCTTACAGCATGACTGTCTGTTCCTTAATAGCATTGCGACTTGCTAGTCAGTGTGCCACAATCCAAGCAGTAGGTAGTGAGTGGACGAGGGGATTTACAAATACAGAAAAAGCCGACATGCTGGTGGTGTATGCAGAGTTTCGGAAGAATGCAGTTCATTCTTGTATAGTGTATGAGGCAAGATATTCCAATAGACGTCAACCACCTTGGCAATTGTTTATCAACCAATTACGCGAAATTGGTATAGTGTAACAGCTAGACAACGTTACAGAAGGAAAGAAGTGACGATGGAAGAAGGGGAAACTAATGTTCTTGTTACTGTTGCAAGCAGCATGAGTCAGGCTAGTGCGCTACGCATTCTCCATCGACGTAGCTTCCATCCCTATCGTATCTCTTCATCAAGCGCTGCATGGAAACGATTATGACAATCGTGTTAGCTTCTGCACATAGACATTACGACAGGATACTCCAGATGTATCATGTATCTTGTTTAGTGATGAAGCCCCATTTACCAATAACGGTCAGGTGGAAATGAAATGAACGTTTGGCGTCATTGGCCGGGAGGCCCCTTGCGGGGCAGGTCCGGCCGCCTTGGTGCAGGTCTTATTACATTCGACGCCACATTGGGCGACATGCACGCCGGATGGGGATGAAATGATGATGAAGACAGCGCATCACCCAGTCCCAAGCGGAGAAAATCCCCCACCCAGCCGGGAATCGAACCCGAGCCCGTAGGACGGCAATCCGTCACACTGACCCCTCTGCTATCAGGGCGGACAACGGTCTGGCAAACAGCCGAAACATGCACTGTTGGTGTGTGGACAATCCTCGTTGACCCCGTCAGGTAGAACGTCAACGTGCAGTGAATGTAAGCGTGTTGTGTGGGATAGTGAACCATCAGCTCATAGGCCCGACTTTCATAGGCGGAACACTAACGAGCACAACTATCGCAGGCTCCTAAGACACCATCTTCCACGGATGCTAGAGGACATTCCGCTGCAGACTAGGAGGAACCAGTGGTACCAACATGATAGCTCATAGTGCACAAAGTACTATAACGTGTCTTCACGAATTGTTTCCACATCATTGGACTGGACGCGGAGGACCTTACCTTGGCCGGTCCGTTCCCCGGATTTGACGCCTGTAGACTTTTTTCTGTGGGAAAAGCTGGGTCGCTGTCTACAAGGACATACCAACTACACCCTATGATATGCAACAACGTATTACTGTAGCCTGCTCTGACATCTCCGTTGAAATGCTGGCACGTGTACAGCAGTTGTTCCACAGCAGACTGGAAGCGTGAATTGCCGTTGCCGGTAATCATTTTGAAGACAATCTGTGACAGTCAGTTGTCTCATTATTGATCAAAATCCACATAACTAACGTATGCACTTGTGTTGTTCTTTATTGTGTGCTACCGCAAGTATTGTGCAAGTGTCGGTGTAGGAACTTTCCAAAATACGATATCTCGTAAACGATTTGGACTAGAATCCTGCAACAGCGTCATCAACGAACAGTTGCACATTACTGTTCACCCTACGCGCCAGATCATTTATGTATGGGAAACAAGAGAGAGAACAAAAGCGGTCCTCCAGGTTTACGCGGAACACAGTCTAACAACCGCTGATGTAGAAGACACAGTCTTGTGAAATCGGAGTTGCATCATCTGCCAAGAGAAATTGTGCACTTGGATGCAGTTTCCCTTAGCCTTTGGACTGGTAGGATAATTATATCGGTGCAGCAGATAAAAGATTCAAAACAATGCATGGGCTACCAGCTGGAAGGCCTCTCTACAAGGCACGAAAGAAGGAGCTATCACTGTTTCACATAGCTTACAGTCCAAGGACGAAGACAACCGCCTTGTTTGTCGTTCATTGTCAAGGGAACGAAAATAAATGGAGCATTGTCGAAGTCTCTGGCAAGAGTTCAGCAGCTGCAAGGCCGTTACCTTTAAGAGGCGCCCAATTGTACTGCTGGCGGTAGTAACTCATGCTCCAAGTATCCACATCTACGTATACGTCTGTGCTAGGCACGCTACTTTGAGGCACTCGGCAGAGGGTGCTTGTTCATACTATCATTCCTCCCTTCCCTACCATAAGGGAAAAAATTCTTGACGTACTTAAAAAATGTTTCAAATGGCTCTGAGCACTATGGGACTTAACATCTGTGGTCATCAGTCCCCCAGAACTTAGAACTACTTAAACCTAACTAACCTAAGAACATCACACACATCCATGCCCGAGGCAGGATTCGACCCTGAGACCGTAGCGGTCACGCGGTTCCAGACTGAAGCGCCTAGAACCGCACAGCCACACCGGCCGGCTTCTTGACGTACTCATTAAGTTCTCGCAGCTAGAATTCACAACCCTATACAATGTTTTAGAGTACATCTGGGTCACCTTTGACTGTAAAATTGGTTGCTTATGAAACCCACTATTGCAGTTTCGGCCGTATGACCATTATCGAGTAGAGTACTGAAAAAATGGAGTACATATATCGAATGCCACTCCGATCATGTCATCCATACGGCAGCTATATGCCGGAGCACAATGCGAGTAATATGTATTTTATTTTTATTCCATAACTGCCGCTTGCATGGCATGAGTGCCATTCTATAAGGGGCGATCAAAAGGTTTCTGTTCCAAGCCCACACTAACCCCTCGCTTACATGTCGGTGCTTATGTAGGGTGGTCAGAAACAGTCTGAAAAGTATTTTGGGGTGTCGCAGGGTACGTTGCGCTGATAAATAATTCTTAAAAAAAGTTCGATAAATCGCGCCATTTCCGAGTTATTTAGCACTGAAATTAGCCAATAATGTCGAGCGTGCAAATTCAAGGAGCCTGCCAGAGACAGTGTTGCCAAATGCGGTCTTCGTTTGGTTTTCTCAAACCGAACAGACGTAGCTTTTGTTCACCTAGCTTCCGGTTATCACCTCCGAAAAGGGCATATTTTAACTGGTAATGAGCATTTGAACAAGTGGTAACTCGCAGTTCCACATATGTCTGTGCATTACCGCATTTTAGCACCTGCAAGTGCTTGAATTTGTGCGCGCGACTACCTGATTGGAGAACTTCAATGCTAAAGGACTCGGAAAAGGTGCAGAGTATCGAATTTTGTTCTTAACAGTTATTTCTCAGTACATCCCCTCCCCAGCATCCTTACAAGCTTCTCAGACACTTTTTGACCATCCAGTATAAACGCATCGGAGTCATGCTGAATCGGATATAAGCTGCAGCAACGCCCTCAAACGTCGACTATTTGGTCGCACCTTAAGTGTATGCGCTCTGTTTTTGCAGTTCACAATACTGCACTTAATAACTCCCACACGGCCGAAGTTGTAATACTGTGTTTTATGAATAAATAATTTTACAGTCAAAGGCGATCATGACGTGCTTTAAAAATGTCTGGCTGTACATTTCCGTAAACGTGAACAGTACATCACTTGGCGAGAAGCTTTAACTACACGATGGTTTAGTAAAACTGCATTGGTAAAAATACTCTTAAAATTCCGGAAAGCTTTTAAAAGAATAAAGAATTAATTATTCCATCCAGATATATTCTGTGCAATGAGATATGCAATTAAAGTATAAAAATTAGTGCGAGCACGAAGTTTATTTATTACTTGCTTTATTACATACGACTAGAACTCTAGAATATACTACAGGCCTTGTTTCACACTAATTATTATGCTATTATTATCACAGTTTCTACCATCTTCAGTCCATTAATAGCATTTTTGCTCTTGTTTTAGGAATGTTTTACTGTCCAGCCCCAAAAACCCCAACACGGCTTACACAATGTCGCACCGACAGTCATTCTTGCCGCCCCGTCTGCGAATGAAGCAGGCCGGGGGAGAAACTGATTCTCACGTCGAGCACTGTTTTGGAACACAGGCCCGCTTCACTGAAGCTTAGGAATGGTTTTTCACACGTTCAATAAAATCCTTGACCTCCAACTCAGTTTCCCTTTACATATACTGTAAGGTTTGGAGGTCAGAACAACAACTGTGTAATCTGTAAATATTTTTGGTTTAATGTTGCAATCTTATCACAGAAATGCACGCATTTACACAGTTTACAATGTGACAATGTTACGACAGTTGTCAAACGAACGTATCTCGTCCTCAGAAAGTGAAATAATCCTAAACACAACAATGGTAAATTATAATTAGAAGTTTCTTTACATAATTATTCTTGCAATTTCCGGTTCAAAGTTCAGTACTATTTAGGATGACCATCAAGTCTACGGAGGATGGTTAGTTTTGTGACACGTTGAGCAAAATATTACCCAAGGTCGCTCGAGTTTACAGTGGACGCAAGCTGGTGAAACAGCATGTTTACGGTTCTGCTCATGGTACTTACTTTAGCTGCGATGAGCTGTCATCTGCATGGCTGCTCTCGTCCTCTGAAATTCCTATAAAAACTAATTAAGCCTTTGCTGATTTTTCCAGCAGAAACTCTCCCTATGTTTCTCGTTATGAGAGAAAACATGTACTCATCCCTAGTCTTGGAATATGGCGATATGCATGCACATGGATGGAGCAGCGTGCATATTAAAATGTCCTCTCAGTCCCTGCAAGGACAATTAACTTACTGGCTGGTTCGTTTCTCCACAGTTGGAGCTCAACGATGGTACAGCTGATTTCTAGATGGATGTCAGCCGCTGTGAGCGCAGTGTTCACTCAAATTACTCCTCCGCCTCGTACAGGGTGTTATCTGCCCCGTCGTGCACTTGACGCCAGTTCAGAGAGAAGTCCGCGATAATTTCGCTCTTGTCTTTCTCGTAGCCGAACTGTCTCCCCAGCTGGGTTCTTTGGTTCTCCACGTCACGGCTTTTTTCGACCTATAGAAGCGTTCCTCTTATTTTGTGGAAACTCTCTCTGCAAATTGCAAGGGCCCTACCATTGAACTGCGTCGAAATCTCTGCACTTTACTCCTTCCTAGTTCGTTTCCGCCAATCGGACGTTTTGTACCCGCTCCAGACACCTAAAAGTTACATGCATACATCACATGTGTACCATTCGTTGTTAACGTGATCAACTGCATCACTAGGTTTGTTCTTATCCATTTGGATTTGCGAAACATAGTTTTCTAAAGCTTCTTTCTGTCGTACTTCTGGTGGCCCATTACTTGCTCTCCAGTATGCGTCACCTGTCTAGTCGCTGACTCCCTCTGCGGGACACCCTCTAAGAGGTTTTCGCGGTGCCTCCTGTGGTATGGCCTCTGCTTCTGCCCACGCTTGCTTCCACACAAAACGTTTCCTCTCACTGATTGTTTCACCTTCTGCTCACTGACATGCATTATATAGGAGCGGTGTGTTAATACTGTCGATTGTCATCTGCATCTACATCTACATTTATACTCCGCAAGCCACCCAACGGTGTGTGGCGGAGGACACTTTACGTGCCACTATCATTACCTCCCTTTCCTGTTCCAGTCGCGTATGGTTCGCGGGAAGAACGACTGTCTGAAAGCCTCCGTGCGCGCTCTAATCTCTCTAATTTTACATTCGTGATCTCCTCGGGAGGTATAAGTAGGGGGAAGCAATATATTCGCTACCTCATCCAGAAACCCACCATCTCGAAACCTGGCGAGCAAGCTACACCGCGATGCAGAGCGCCTCTCTTGCAGAGTCTGCCACTTGAGTTTATTAAACATCTCCGTAACGCTATCACGCTTACCACATAACCCTGTGACGAAACGCGCCGCTCTTCTTTGGATCTTCTGTATCTCCTCCGTCAACCCGATCTGGTACGGATCCCACACTGATGACAAATACTCAAGTATAGGTCGAACGAGTGTTTTGTAAGCCACTTCCTTTGTTGATGGACTACATTTTCTAAGCACTCTCCCAATGAATCTCAACCTGGTACCCGCCTTACCAACAATTAATTTTATATGATCATTCCACTTCAAATCGTTCCGCACGCATACTCCCAGATATTTTACAGAAGTAACTGCTACCAGTGTTTGTTCCGCTATCATATGATCATACAATAAAGGATCCTTCTTTCTATGTATTCGCAATACATTACATTTGTCTATGTTAAGGGGCAGTTGCCACTCCCTGCACCAAGTGCCTATCCGCTGCAGATCTTCCTGCATTTCGCTACAATTTTCTAATGCTGCAACTTCTCTGTATACTACAGCATCATCCGCGAAAAGCCGCATGGAACGTCCGACACTATCTACTAGGTCATTTATATATATTGTGAAAAGCAATGGTCCCATAACACTCCCCTGTGGCACGCCAGAGGTTACTTTAACGTCTGTAGACGTCTCTCCATTGATAACAACATGCTGTGTTCTGTTTGCTAAAAACTCTTCAATCCAGCCACACAGCTGTTTTGCATTACATACTTATAGGCAAACCTGCTCATTACCGCCAAAGTAAATGATCTGTCATGCTCACTTTCCCATTACTATGTACAAAACTCTTATGTAAGGTGTGAAATTGACCTCCGTTTATTCAGCCACCTTACAGTACTATACATAAACAGTTAAGATTTGATAACAAAAACGACTTTACACGATTTTTCTTGAGTGTGTAATTCCACTGGATGTATTAATGGCTGTAGAAACATCTTAGCACCGTACTACGTACCAGATGATTATAATTAAAGTGCAGCTGCTCAGGGGGGTCCAACGTGGGCTGTGATTATCGTACAGCAGCGAAACTCGGTAGATATACTAATGTGTTAATGTGGAAACGATTTGCGCAGGAAAAATATTAGTTCCAATTTTGGCCACCAGGTGCAAATCTGGCGCTGTACACTGTATGACGGCATGATATCCACGCTGTCTTTTGACAAGCCATCTTTTCTTTCTTCTTTCTTTCGCTTACGCCATAGTCCCGCAGCGATGGCAGGGTCGGCGTGGTTACAATGGATTTGGAAGTGTTAATGTTAGGGATGGCTGGATGCCCTTCCTTCCACCTCCCATACCCCCCCAGGACGGAATCAGTGTACCCCAACTGTCTGCATCTAGCGTAAATCGTGAAATAGTGCGGACGTGTTTCACATGTCTGCGACGCGAGTAACTAAGGCGGAACGTGGGGACCAGCCCGGTACTCACCTAGCGGGATGTGGAAAACCGCCTAAAAACCACATCCTGGCTGGCCGGCACACCAGCCCTGTCGTTAATCCGTCGGGCGGATTCGATCCGGGGCCGGCGCACCTAGCCGAGTCCAGGAAGCAGCGCATTAGCGCACTCGGCTATCCTGACGGTTTGTCTTTAGCCACGCCATAACGTGGGTGAAGAGTATAGCTATCGAGGAGAGAGAGAGAGTGCGCTGTTAGTGAAACTGTTTTATGTGAATGGCAGCAATTATAGTGCTGCAATGGTACAGTATCGCCGTCTGAAAGGTTTGAGGAGAAGCCCGATGTCATTAAATGGTTTAAAAAAGATGATAATAAAATTCGGAAACACAGGTGAACTTGGTGGTGCACACCTAGAACAGGAATGTTTCCAATGCCAGTGCAAGCTATTGACGAGGTTGCTGTTGCTGTAACTGACCCTGCAGCAGGTAACCTTCGCAGTGTTACAGCTCGCGCGGTGTCGCGTGTATGGTAAAAACATGGAAGTTTTACGGTTTCGTGCTCGAACTACAGCCAGACGGTGCAGAAACTGAAACCTCACGATCCGTAGCAACGTTCTGAATTTATTTGGTTCCTGGCACGACTGGAAGTTGGTGAGATTCGGCCAGACAATATTCTATGGAGTGAAGAGGTACAGCTTACATTACAGTGTGCAGTGAACATACAGAACTGTTAAACCGTGTGTTCTCCACGAAGAGCCTTTTCACTGGCCGTTCTTCTTTGACGATAATACACCCAGAGGACCTCTTAGGCGTATGGTGACGTCTACAATTTATCGAGACGTCCTTGTACAGCATGTGATACCTGCTCTGGAAGATCGGATCTGTGTGGAAATCAGTGTTTTCGTGCAAGATGGGGAACAGTTTATGTCGCTCGCCCGGTGAAAGATCTGCTTAACTCAACCTTCAACGAACGTGTCACCTACATCTACTCTACTTACTACATCTACACTCCTGGAAATTGAAATAAGAACACCGTGAATTCATTGTCCCAGGAAGGGGAAACTTTATTGACACATTCCTGGGGTCAGATACATCACATGATCACACTGACAGAACCACAGGCACATAGACACAGGCAACAGAGCATGCACAATGTCGGCACTAGTACAGTGTATATCCACCTTTCGCAGCAATGCAGGCTGCTATTCTCCCATGGAGACGATCGTAGAGATGCTGGATGTAGTCCTGTGGAACGGCTTGCCATGCCATTTCCACCTGGCGCCTCAGTTGGACCAGCGTTCGTGCTGGACGTGCAGACCGCGTGAGACGACGCTTCATCCAGTCCCAAACATGCTCAATGGGGGGCAGATCCGGAGATCTTGCTGGCCAGGGTAGTTGACTTACACCTTCTAGAGCACGTTGGGTGGCACGGGATACATGCGGACGTGCATTGTCCTGTTGGAACAGCAAGTTCCCTTGCCGGTCTAGGAATGGTAGAACGATGGGTTCGATGACGGTTTGGATGTACCGTGCACTATTCAGTGTCCTCTCGACGATCACCAGTGGTGTACGGCCAGTGTAGGAGATCGCTCCCCACACCATGATGCCGGGTGTTGGCCCTGTGTGCCTCGGTCGTATGCAGTCCTGATTGTGGCGCTCACCTGCACGGCGCCAAACACGCATACGACCATCATTGGCACCAAGGCAGAAGCGACTCTCATCGCTGAAGACGACACGTCTCCATTCGTCCCTCCATTCACGCCTGTCGCGACACCACTGGAGGCGGGCTGCACGATGTTGGGGCGTGAGCGGAAGACGGCCTAACGGTGTGCGGGACCGTAGCCCAGCTTCATGGAGACGGTTGCGAATGGTCCTCGCCGATACCCCAGGAGCAACAGTGTCCCTAATTTGCTGGGAAGTGGCGGTGCGGTCCCCTACGGCACTGCGTAGGATCCTACGGTCTTGGCGTGCATCCGTGCGTCGCTGCGGTCCGGTCCCAGGTCGACGGGCACGTGCACCTTCCGCCGACCACTGGCGACAACATCGATGTACTGTGGAGACCTCACGCCCCACGTGTTGAGCAATTCGGCGGTACGTCCACCCGGCCTCCCGCATGCCCACTATACGCCCTCGCTCAAAGTCCGTCAACTGCACATACGGTTCACGTCCACGCTGTCGCGGCATGCTACCAGTGTTAGAGACTGCGATGGAGCTCCGTATGCCACGGCAAACTGGCTGACACTGACGGCGGCGGTGCACAAATGCTACGCAGCTAGCGCCATTCGACGGCCAACACCGCGGTTCCTGGTGTGTCCGCTGTGCCGTGCGTGTGATCATTGCTTGTACAGCCCTCTCGCAGTGTCCGGAGCAAGTATGGTGGGTCTGACACACCGGTGTCAATGTGTTCTTTTTTCCATTTCCAGGAGTGTATATCTACCTCCAGAGGTTTTCCAGAAGCATGGTCTGCAAGATCACCTGATCTGAATCTACGTGTTTATCAACGTCTCGTTCGGCCTTTACCTCATCTGAAGGCTAGTATGCGGGAACGAGTTGCTTAGATTCCACTGGAACTGCTGAGCAAATGTTAATCATATAGTTTTTCAGCCTCATCGACGTCTCCGGCGCTCATATTGAACAAACTGTATTAGCAGCGGTTAACAATAAAATCAACATTATGCCTTTCTTACTTGTTTGACGGTTTCTGCCCGCGTTCCATTACTAATCCATAACGTACGGAAACATTATATTCTTTCTTGCGTTCACAGTGCCAGATTTGCACCTGGTGGCCAGAACTGGAACTAGTTTTTTTTTTTTCAGGGTTAATCGGTTCTGCATTAACGCATTAGAATAACTACGTTTCGCCGCCATACGATAATCACAGCCAATTCTGAACCTGTATGGAAAACTACAGTACAAAATTAACGTTAACAAAGGAAATTAATTTTCTGTATGAGGCTACGATCATTGTAAATGAAACCGTCGTCTAGATCGCTTAATAAATTTGAATATTACGCCGTTTCGGGTACAGTCATAACCAGATACCAAAAACCTAGAACTTGCAAAAGAGGGTTCCGTGTCAGTATTAATTACCTGTACTTACCCTTACGTTCCTTTGCAAGTAGTTAGTCTTTTATATCTGATGATGGCAGAAGCCTAAACGGCGTATTAAAGAAACTTCTTAAGCGGTCTAGACGGTTTTATTCACAAAACATACCACAGTCAGCATGCGTAAATTGCGGCCAGTTATTAAACTTTCGAGCACCTTGCAGAAAGAAACTAATACATTGTGCTCCTAGAAATTGAGAATAAACTTCTTAAAACCAAACATCCCCAGAAAGTGTGGTTATAATAGTTTAAAGTGCATCTACTCGTAGAAGTCCAGTGTGGGCTGCAATTATCGAATGGCAACGAAACTTACCAGATATTCTAATGCGTTAAGGCGAAACCGATTTACGCTGAAAAAAAATTAGTTGCAATGCTGTGCACCAGGTGGTTATCTGGCGTTGTGAAAGCAAGAAAGGCATATAGAAATGCCTCCATGTGTAATGGATTAGGAATGGGACGTGGGCAGAGAAGTTCAAACAGGTAAGAAAGGCATAATGGTGATTTTATTATTAGCTGCCGCTTATACAGTTTGTTAGTTTGTTCAACATGACCAACGGAGATATCCACAAGATACTATACTGCACCAAATTTGCACCTGGTGGCCAAAATGGGAACTAATTTTTTTCTAGCGTATATCGGTTCAGCCGTGCGGAGTGGCTGGGCGGTTTGAGGCGCCATATCACGGACTGCGCGACCCCTCCAGCCGGAGGTTCGAGTCCTCCCTCGGACATGGGTGTGTGTGTTGTTCTTAGCGTAAGTTAGTTTAAGGGAGCGAAAGGCTATTTACAACTTGTACAGAAACCAGATGGCAGTTATAAGAGTTGGGGGGGCATGAAAGGGAAGCAGTGGTTGGGAAGGGAATGAGACAGGGTTGTAGCCTATCCCCGATGTTATTCAATCTGTATATTGAGCAAGCAGCAAAGGAAACAAAAGAAAAATTCGGAGTAGGAATTAAAATCCACGGAGAAGAAATAAAAACGTTGAGGTTCGCCGATGACATTGTAATTCTGTCAGAGGCAGAAAAGGACTTGGAAGAGCAGTTGAACGGAATATATAGTGTCTTGAAAGGAGGATATAAGATGAACATCAACAAAAGCAAAACGGGGATAATGGAATGTAGTCGAATTAAATCGGATGATGCTGCGGGAATTAGATTAGGAAATGAGACGCTTAAAGTAGTAAATGAGTTTTGCCACTTGGGGAGCAAAATTACTGATGATGGTCGAAGTAGAGAGGATATGAAATGTAGACTGGCAATGGCAAGGAAAGCGTTTGTGAAGAAGAGAAATTTGTTAACATCGAGTATATATTTAAGTGTCAGGAAGTCATTTCTGAAAGTATCTGTATGGAGTGTAGCCATGTATGGAAGTGAAACATGAACGATAAATATTTTAGACAAGAAGAGAATAGAAGCTTTCGAAATGTGGTGCTACAGAAGAATGCTGAAGATTAGATGGGTAGATCACATAACTAACGAGGAGGTATTGAATAGAACTGAAGAGAAGAGAAATTTGTGGCACGACTGGAAGAAGGGATCGGTTGGTAGGGCTATTCTGAGGCATCAAGGGATCACCAATTTTGTATTGTAGGGCAGCGTGGAGGGTAAAAATCGTAGAGGGAGACCAAGAGATAAATACACTAAACAGATTCAGAAGGATGTAGGCTGCAGTAGGTACTGGGAGATGAAGAAGCTTGCACAGGATAGAGCAGCATGGAGAGCTGCATCAAACCAGTCTCTGGACTGAAGACCACAACAACAACACAAGTTAGTTTAGGTAGTGTGTAAGTCTAGGGACCGATGAGCTCAGCAGTTTGGTCCCTTAAGAATTCACACACATTTGAACATTTATATCGATTCAGCATTAACGCCTTAGCATACCTACCAACGCTGCCATACGGTAATACAGCCGATACTGGATCTCTGTGAGTATCTGCACTTTAATCATAAACACGCGGTATAAACGAAATGTGCGTATCTGTAGTATAGGAGAAATGCAGTTGCGCGGCCGTGTGCGGGACAGGTGGAGCCCGTGACATTGACAGCAGGCTGTGAGCTGGTGTGGCCGGCGCCTTGTGCAACGGCGTGCCACGAGGATCAGCTGATGGGCACAACACTGCGGTGCAAATGTCAGGCTCATGGCGCGCATAGTCTGGCAGCGGCCTGGCGTTAACCGCAATCCGATGCATCGCCTCATCCTGCGACAGCGATAGCCGCTGCGCTCACCAATCGCTGCGACACTCCTACCGTAAACACACGACGAGCGGTACAGAGGAACTTTCAAGGGTACCCTCCAAGAGTCTGAAACGGCATCGGGTCACAGAAATAAACTCGCGGGACAACAAACTAGTCACCCCCGTGCGCAAGCACGGGTGAATCGTTAGGCCTTTACAGATGGCGCAGTGATCGAGTCACGTGCCCAATTTCACGCGCGATACCTCTACGTGAACATAAGGCAGCAACGATGAGTGACACCTTTACCCTGACGTGACAGTAGTCATGGGATACCGATATGGAGACATACAGGTGACGGTGGTATCACGTACACGAGATATAAAAGGGCAGTGCATAGGCGGAGGTGTCATTTGTACTCTGGTGATTCACGGGAGAAGATTTCCGACGTGATTATGGCCGCAAGACGGGAATTAGCAGACTTTGAGCGCGGAATGATAGTTGAAACAAGACGCGTGCGACATTCCATTTCGGAAATCGTTAGGGAATGCAATATTCCGAGATCAACAGTGTCAAGAGTGTGCCGAGAAACCAAATTTCAGGCATTAACTCTCACCACGGACAGCGAGTGACCGATGTCCTTCACTTATCGACCAAGAAAAAAGGAAGAAGCAAAATTAGATTTAACGTCTCGTCGACAACAAGGTCATTAGAGACGGAGCACAAGCTCAAATTGTAGCAAGAGAGGGGAATGAAATCGGTTGTGCTCTTTAAAGGAACCATCCCGGTATTTGCCTGGAGCGATTTAGGAATATCACGGAAAGTCTAAATCTGGATAGCCAGACGCGGGTTTGAACCGTCGTCCTCCGGAATGCGAAGCCAGTGTGCCACCCACTGTGCCACATTCAGCGATCGAGAGCACTGGCGTCTACGTAGAGTTGTCGGCGCTGCCAGACAAGCAACATTACGTAAAATAATCACAGATATTAATGTGGGGCGTACGAGGAACTTATAGTGTGACGAAATGTGGCGTTAATGGGCTCTGGCAGCAGGTGACCGACGCGAGTGCCTTGGTTAACAGCACGTGACCTGCAGCGCCTCTCCTGGGATGCTGACGTAAGTTGGATCCTAGACAACTGGAAAACGTCGCCTGCTCAGATGAGCCGATTTCAGGTGTGGCGCAGATCCTACGTAGCCACGGAGCCAGGTTATCAACAAGACACTGCGGAAGCTGGTGGTGGATCCATAATGGTGTAGGCCGTGCTTATATGGAATGGACTGTGGTTCAATTGAACCGATTATTGACTGTAAATGGTTACGTTCGGCTACTTGAAGACCATTTGCAGCCATTCATGTACCCAAATAACGATATTTTTTATGAATGACAATGGGCCAGATCTGTGGGAAACAGCTGTTCGCATTTGGTTAGAACATTTTGGGCAATTCGAACGCTATGCATGAATCCCATCGAAAATTTATGGGACGTAATCGAGAGATCAGTTCATGCACAAAAGCCTGCACCGGCAACATTTCTGCAATTATGGAAGGCTATAGAGCCAGCATGGCTCTATATTTCTGCAGGGGACTTCCAACGACTTGTTGAATCCACGGTGTGTCGAACTGCTGCACTATGCCGGACAAAAGAAGGTCCGACACGTAATTAGGAGATATCCCGCGATCTTTGTCATCGTATGTCTGAAGCGGACATCGTACGTTCAAAATGGTTCAAATGGCTCTGAGCACTATGGGACTTAACATCTAAGGTCATCAGTCCCCTAGAGTCTGCAGCTCGTGGTCTTGCGGTAGCGTTCTCGCTTCCCGCGCCCGTGGCCCCGGGTTCGATTCCCGGCGGGGTCAGGGATTTTCTCTGCCTCGTGATGACTGGGTGTTGTGTGTTCTTCATCATCATTTCATCATCATTGACTTGCAAGTCGCCGAAGTGGCGTCAACTAAAAAGGACTTGCAATACGGCGGCCGAACTTCCTCGCATGGGGCCTCCCAGCCAACAATGCCATACGATCATTTCATTTCCAGTCCCCTAGAACTACTTAAACCTAACTAAGCTAAGGGCCATCACACACATCCATACCCGAGGCAGGATTCGAACTTGCGACCGTATCAGTCGCGCGGTTCCAGACTGTAGCGCCTAGAACCGCTCGGCCACAGCGGCCGGCGACATCGTACGTAAACATGGGTAAATGTAAGGACGTCACAAAGTGGAAAAATGGGGAAATCGTGTTTGGCGGTGCCAATGGCCATACGGTGTATGAAGTAGCTGGATTTATTGGTGATTCGCAGCGTACAGTTCAACATGTCTACAAGCAGTAGTTGTCACGAAATACGACGTCAGAACTGTGGTCGGAAGAAGATCCTCACTGAGAAGGACTGGAAACGCTTTTCACGGCCTTTAATACAAATTCGCTTTAAAACCAGACGATAACTGCTGCAGGCAATGAATGAAGGTCCATTCCAGCATGTTAGTGAGAGAACATTGCGACGAGAACTGCACGCAATGGCGTCAGTCACCTAGCAAAAGGCCACTGACACCCATATTTTTCAAAAGGACAACAGCAAAGTTCATTGGACTGGAAGAATATGTGAAATTTTGTTTTCTGGACACTCCCCCACCCTGTTATATCTCGATTGGCCTGCAAAATCATGTGACCTGAACCCGCTAGAAAATTTGCAGAACATGTTGGAACAGTGGGTAAAACGCCGACACCAGCATCCCCGCAACTTGGCGGACTTGAGCAAGCAAATCCTCAGCGAGCGGCTTGACCTGAAAAGACGTACTTGTACAACACGGCGAACTTACACCCTAACCGAATCCAGTCGGCAATCAAGTCCAGAGGCGGAATTACACGATATTAGATTGTGCTTGTAATTTTTTGCCCTTATTAACAAGTCTCAAGGCAGTAGACGTCTGATCTTATAGAAAAGCCCAGAGTAGATCAGACCACTATCTAGTAAAAATGAAGTCTTTTTGGCCATGGAAGAATGCAAGGAATGATACAAGTAACATAAATAAAACGAACCAGACGGAGAAAGATGAAAATTCAGTTTTTAATATTGACAGCCTACAAGACGAAAGTATCAGAACACTCTTTGCGGCCAGGAAGGAAAGGAAACTGGTTGAATCATTTGAAGGAAGTACAGAGGAAATATATGACTATATAAAAACTAATGTTAAAATAATAGGAACAGAGGTGTTGGGTAAAAAGATAGCAACCACAACGGTGCAGCAGAGTGGTGGTCAGAGGAAATAGAGGTCCTCGTTAGAGAAAAACGAAATGCGTTCCTTCAGTGGTTGAATGATAAATCAGAAGAAACAAGATCTGTATACAAGGAAAAGAAGAATGAAGTGATGAAAGAAATAAGGATGGCAAAAAATGAAGCATGGGAAAGAACATGTTCCAAGGTGAACAGCAAATTAGGATTCGGGAGAGCAAAAGAAGCATGGTGAGTATTAAAAGGGCTTCGACAGGAAACAAAAAGCAAAACCAATCTCCAACTGATAACACAAAAGGAATGGGAAGAGTATTTCCAAAAATTATTAAATGAGGGACAGAGAAGAATATCTAGAAGAAGAAACAGTGGAAGAAAGAGGACATGAAGATGATGAGATCCGTATTTTAGAAAGTGAAGTATTTCAGGCGTTGAGAACAGGAAAGAATTCTAAATCACCAGGACCAGGCAATATCAATCTGGAGTGTCTGAAATATGGTGGTGACAAAATTGTGAAACTGACACAGCTCTTCAACAAAATGATACATGGAGATTCAATACCCAACGAGATGAAGCTAGGTTACATTAATACCATATTTACCAAAGAGGATCGCAAAATTTGTGTTACAAACACATTAATGAGAATTATTGCGAAAGTAATTAAAAACAAATTGGAAAAAAATTTAGAACACAAGAAGAACAATGTGGATTCACGGCTGGGAGATCATGTGTAGACCATATTTTCACATTACGGCAGATTTTGGAGAAACATAGGGAAAAATAAAAAAAATATAGGATTAATTTTCATAGATCTAGAAAAAGTGTATGATACTGTTCCAAGAAAATTACTTTGGAGAACACTAAATATGGCAAACATAAACCCTTCCTTGATTAAAATAATACAACAGATGTATAAAGATAACATTTGCTAAGTGAAAGTTGGTAATAAACTTTCACAGAAATTTAGATCAAGCAAAGGCCTTTTACAGGGCTGTCCCATGTCACCATCATTATTTAAAACCTATATAGATATCAGCCTTAGAACATGGTCTCGTAAATGTAATAGTATGGGATTAGAAATAAGATGTGGAGTTTACCTACATCATTTATTGTTTGCTGATGATCAAGTAGTCGTAGCACAAGATGGGGAGGATGCTAACTATATGTGCAATCAATTAGCAGTAGCATACAAAACTTGGGATTTGAAGATTAATTACCAAAAAACAGAATACTTGACTAACGATTTAGATGAGCTAAACATTGAAGGAAAGAAAATCAAAAAGATAAAAGCTTTCTGTTATTTGGGATCCATTTTAGAAATCGAGGGAAAATCAGAGTCAGAAATCAATAAAAGAGTTAGTAGCGGACAGAAGGTCATTGGGATGCTTAACTCAGTCTTATGGAGCAGGAATGTAATGAGCAGAACTAAAAAATTAATATACAAATCCATATTAGAGAGTGTGGTTCTATATGGAACGGAGACCTGGACAATTAACCTGCAACACATTAAAAAATTACAAACTCTACAGATGGACTCTCAGCACTATGGGACTAAACTTCTCAGGTCATCAGCCCCCTAGAACTTAGAACTACTTAAACCTAACTAACCTAAGGACATCACACACATCCATGCCCGAGGCAGGATTCAAACCTGCGACTGCGCGGCTCCAGACTGCAGCGCCTAGAACCGCGCGGCCATATTGGCCGGCGAAAAGATAAGGAACACCGAAATAATAAGGAGAATGGAAATAAAAGAAAGAATATATGACATAATGGATAGGAAGAAATTACAGTGGTACGGCACATACGACGAATGGAGAAAGACAGAATACCAAAATTGATACTGGAGTGGAAACCGGAGGGGAGAAGAAGAGGACGACCTATGACCACCTGGCTCCAAAATGTACAGCACACATTGAGGAGAATGGGCGCAGAGGAAGAGGACACACTAGATCGAAACACCTGGAGGAATATTTTGAAAATATGGTTTAAGAACGTTTATTCTTTGTATTATAATTTCCAAGTTAATTATTATGTTGGAGATAAACCTCTGTGTGGTGTGCGTACTGTGAGACCTTCGGTACACACACCATCAGATTATTTGACTTGTTGCTCTAACGAAGTAGGCGAGTGTCAGCAATATGTCTCGCGGTCTTATCGTGGCGTATTTATCTTCTGCCGTTAGGTCAGACGATGGAAATGCCACTTGCACGCTTAGAGTAGCAGATTGACGGTAACCAACTTTAAACAGAACTTGATTAATTTTCACACACATTTATTAAAATAATAAAAAGCATAGACATTACGCAACTTGATTCTGGATGCTGTTTACAATTGACAATCTGAAGTTCCTTTGGTATTGGTACGTTAATCTTATTCTCACATATCTCTGATACTTGACAAAGTGTCTATTCATTTATCTTCATGGCTACGTACAGGAATATGGTAATCTTATTAGGTGCAGACTGAAACTTGACTATAGACTGGTACAGACTAATGTAGACTGGTACAGACAGGTGCAGATAAATGCATACTTGTACAGACTAATGCAGACTAACTAATCGGAGGTCTGTATACCCGTTATAATACCTCGCGCGTTCATGTATCACTGCGCGAGTTTGATCCGCGAGGAGAAAAGGTTCTACCTTAGCAGCAATCTCATTGGCTGCGTGACATATTAATACGTGGATCGGCGGAAGCAGAATTTGGTCCGTCTCTAAGGCAGCGCCGTCTCGTAGTGCGGAGACGGACGAGTGCTGCGCCTGCGCTGTTGTGCGTGCTCTAGTGGGAAAGTTGTGTACTCGCTGACTACTCGGAACTATGTACACAACAATCTGTAATGAGGAAAAGCTCAGAATAATAAAAATAATTAACAAGGTAAGCAATACAGCATTAACACCACTAGCCACTGCACACTCTAATGAGAGGAGTCTGTACGTCTCCATGGCTGGATGTTTAGAGCAAGTGACTGCCGCAAAGGAGACTAGGGTTTAAACACCGGTACAGTTATAGATTCCCTTTGTAGGGATGACTGGGTCGGATGCACTCAGCCTCCTAAGCACATCTCAGAGTCTGCTGTAAGAGCTATAACAGTTCTGCTTCATAAAGCAGTATTAACGACTTCATTGCTGCCATCGATTGAAGCCTAATACTCGAGATGAAATATTGGCTGACAAGCAAGACAATTTTCTTTACGAACTGTAACGCCAAGGAGGTTAGGTTTTATGAAGCGAAAGTATATTTCACAACCTTTTCCGACAGAGCCAGATGTGGTGCCTCATAATTTGCACCGCCGTTTGCAGTCTTACGCCTCTGATCAGAAGCCGTCTGGGCGTTTATTGTGTGGGGCATAATAAAGGAGTGACTGGCCGGACATTAGGCGCGCCGTCGCTGCCAGTTAAGCGTGGCTGCCAGGCATTGTCCGACGCTTTTTCGGGAGCCAAACCACCTCCCCCCGCCCACCCCACCACGCCAGTCTCGACCCTCCTACCAGCCAGTGGGCCTCCATCATTCGGGACGCAGGCCGTCTGCCTCTTACCAGCCTCCAAATGTGCACCAGCATCGCAGAAGCTTCACTGGGGCGATGTCCACTACAGAACAGTGCAATGAATGTGATTCACACCCGCCTACGTATTTATTGCAGAAATTAAACGGCTGCATGCGTTCTAAGGTACATTGCTTTGTGTGTGTACTCGTCTACACAGCGTCATTCGTCTCTCAGTGTACATTACTTAACTACACTACTGGCCATTAAAATTGTTACACCAAGAAGAAATTCAGATGATAAACGGGTATTCATTGAACAAATATGTTATACTAGAACTGACATGTGATTACATTTTCACGCAATTTGGTTGCACAGATCCTGAGAAATCAGTACCCAGAACGGCCACCTCTGGCCGTAATAACGGCCTTGATACGCCTGGGCATTCAGTCAAACAGAGCTTGGATGGCGTGTACACGTACAGCTGCCCATGCAGCTTCAACACGATACCACAGTTCATCAAGAGTAGTGACTGGCGTATTGTGACGAGCCAGTTGCTCTGCTACCATTGACCAGACGTTTTCAGTTCGTGAGAGATCTGGAGAATTTGCTGGCCAGGGCAGCAGTCGAACATTTTCTGTATCCAGAAAGGCCCGTACAGGACCTGCAACATGCGGTCGTGCATTATCCCGCTGAAATGTAGGGTTTCGCAGGGATCGAATGAAGGGTAGTCTGATGACCTGGCGGGCCAGGGCAAAAGGCTCACATCCTGTGACACAAAGGAAGCACTTGTTAGAGCAGCAACATGTGATCATGCATTGTCTTGCTGAAAAATGGCGTCTGGTTTGTTGTACAGGAAGGGTACGATTTCGGATCGCAAGATGGCACGCACGTAGGTCACAATGTTCCCATTGGCCCGGACACCCACCAACAGTGATTTGTGGTTGTACCCAATAGCACACCACGTCACAAGGCCTTGAGTTGACGCTGTATGTCTTGTGCGAATGCGGTCACTGTGATGGCATTCCCCCCTGTCTACAGCGAACAAAAATGCGGCATCATTTTCAAACAAACAAAACCTGGATTCGTCCGAAAACACTGTCTGATGTCATTCCTGTCCCCAGTGTGGTTGTTCCATACTCCATTGCCGCCTAGCATACTTCTTCACATTCGTCAAAGGTAGACGGAGTAGTGGACGACGCGCACGTAACTCACGCCATAATAAACGGCGACGGACTGCCGCCCCTGATAGTGTAAGACGTGCTACAGTGTTCCGCTGTTGCGCCAGAGCCGAGGAGGACGCAGATCCGTCCTGCAATGGCATTCGGATGAGATGTCGACCTGCTGGGAGGCTGGTCTGTGTGGTTTCACCTGGCCAGTCTCGTCGCGTGCTACGGCCTTCCGTTACCCATTCAGCACGTACCCGTTGCATTACCGAAATCGTCCCACATGCGCAGCAGTTTTTCGGGTGGATGCATCACATTCTCTCATGCCAATAATGTGCCCTCTTTGAAACTGATTTTAGTGAGTCTGCGAAGGCATCCTGCACGTCTACTCCATTCACACTGATCCATTACCTTCGATTTATAGGGACCATGAGATCATCAGGTACATTTTACCGGTAGGTGGTATTGAGCCGCGATATCACTGTTGACCTTGACCAATCGGCTGACATGATTCAAATGTTAATCATTTCTGTTGAATATATTAATGTACATGTTCTGTGAATATGAACGTCCTATCTCTAGTCGTTCAACGTGTTCTGTTTTTTTTATGAACATGAGTGTAGTTACATTATACACTGCCATGCTGCTCACTACAATTCGCAGCCCTCTAGCGTCAGAAGCTTGCAGCTTACGTCAGCGATGCGGGAAAATCGACCGAGTAGTGTGCGTGACGTGTACCACCTCAACCGATATTGGGAACAGAATAAAAAATTCAGAGGCGTTACTTTTCAGCACGTTCTTGAATTACATTCTTCCCCTTTTCCAGTGAGCTACCTCCAACGTATCGGGGAGGCTACCTTCAGAGGTCCAGTATGGGCTGTTATTATTGTATGGAGCAAAACTTGGTAGATGCGTTAATGAGAACCCGACTTACGCTGAAAAAAATTAATTCCAATTTTGGTCACCAGGTGCAAATCCGGCAAGAAAGACGTATAGAAATGATTCGTATGTAACGGATTGGGGACGGGGCGTGGGCGGAAATGGTCGAACAAGTGAGAAAGGCAAGATTTTGATTTTAAAATTAACCGCAGCTTATACAATTTCTTCAATATGAGCACCGGAGACGTAGACGAGATGCTGTACAGCACCAGATAAGCACCTGGTGGCCAAAATTGGAACTAATTTTTTCCAGGATAAATCTTGTCTGCATTAACGCATTAGTATATCTACCAAGTTTCGCTGCTATACGATAGTTACAGCTCACACTGAACATCTGTGAATAGCTGTACTTTAATTGTAACCACCCGATACTTTTTTTTCGTTGACCGCTCCTCCACAAAACTGGAGTTGCTGCTCGTTCTTGCTTAATTTACATTATCCCTTTTTCCTCTATACTCTTGAATTTCTGGTTCAAATAAAATGTCTCTGAGCACTATAGAACTTAACATCTGAGGTTATCAGTCTCCTAGACTTAGAACTACTTAAACCTAACTAACCTACGGACATCACACACATCCATGCCCGAGACAGTATTCGAAGCTACGACCGTAGCGGTCGCTCGGTTCCAGACTGAAGCGCCTAGAAACGCTCGGTAACAGCGGCCGGCCTTGAATTTCTGGCCGCGAATTACCACTACCATCTTTATCCTTATCAGAACGTGAATGTACACATCGACAATGGGGTTAGTATTGAATCCCAGTATTTTTTATGTAAATATGATATAGTCCATTTCCGTCTCTCCTGGTCTCGTACGTAGGCATATAATTTTTCCTGTGAATTTTGAAGACTGTCTTCGCAAAAACCAGCTGGAGCCCTATAATTCATTCGCTCTCACAATTTGTTCGTCATTCGAGCTCTTAATCAGTCCCTTCATTTCCTCGTGTACCGTCTCAGTGTTAACATCAGCTACTTGAGGTAAGAGCATATAAATATTAAAATGATTGTTGGTGATGGCTTCGTTTCTGTCACGAGAAGAATAAATGTCACAGAGTTATAGGTTGTTCGATAACTGATATATTATAGTACCAGTGCACTTCCTAGCAAAAGAAGTGAAGCACACAGCAATGGAGAAGGAAACAAAACGATGATACGTGATGTCATTTCATTGACTGGAAAACAAAGAACTAGGTAGTATGACCCGCGTATCAGTGTGACATTGCTCCCCCTGTGGCCAGGATGCCTGCACTGAGTCGGTTGGGAAGGGTATCATAAAGCCTTGGTGTCCTCATCTGAGGCAAGCGGGACCACAACCGTTGTAACTGAGCCTTGGTATCACGAATACTGGCACCGGATCGTAGTTGGCGTCCAAGTTGGTGCAAAACGTGTTCTGTCGGGAATAGATATCGGGGTCTCGCTGGCTACAGGAGTACCTCGACATCACGCTAACAGTTCATACACATATGTGCTCTATGTGGACGTGCATTGTACTGTTGAAAAATGGCATACAATACTCCTACATGGGACCTAACACACGAGGACGCATAATACCCGTCACATACCGTCAGATTTCCCTCTGCCACGACCAGCCGTGACCTGAAATCATATCCAATGGCTCACCACACCATGACTCCAGAAGTAACACCGCTGTGTCTCTCCAAAACCTTACTAGAATGGAACCTCTCTATGTTTCGCCACGCTCTCTCCTCAACATATTTTATGTTCAACCAAGAATATTTTGAACAGATTGACAGCGTCGCCATGGGTAGCCCCTTGTCTCCCTTGGTGGTCAACCTTTTTATGGAGGGTTTTGAGGAGAGAGCACTTGAATCAGCAGCCCTCAAACCAATAGTTTTTTGGAGGTACGTGGATGATACTTTCGTAGTGTGGCCTCATGTAGAAGACAAATTAAGGGAATTTTTAGATCACCTCAACTCCATTCATGAGAACATTCGGTTTACCATGGAATTAGAGAAAATGGTTGCCTTCCTTTCTTGGATGTGCTAGTTAGAAGGAAGAGTCATGGCTCTCCGTGGCATTCAGTTTATCGGAAGCCCACACATACTGATTTGTATTTAAATTCGTCCAGCAGCCATTACCCATCGCAAACAATGAGTGTACTTAAAACACTTGTACACAGAGCTCATGTAGTGTCAGATGCAGATAATTTGCCTGAAGAGCTTGCCCACCTGAAGAGAGTTTTCAAAGAGAATGGATATTCTACCCTGCAAATTAGCAAGGTACTTGCAACTAAGCCAAAGAATCAGGGAGTGGAGAGAGCACGCCTACTAAATCTTTAGCTTTTCTTCCCTTTGTTAGCAATATTTCCTTCAAAATTGCAAGAATCCTCCACGGTTTCGAAGTGAAAATGATTTTCCGTCCACCATCGAAGATTTCCGACCTGCTGGGATCAGTAAAAGACGATCTACTATTGCGGAAGGTGGGAATTTATAAAATACCATGTCAGTGTGGCATGTCATATATAGGACAAACATTGCGAACAGTAGAAGAACGTTGCACTGAACATCAACGCTGTACTCGCGTTTTGCAACCTAACAAGTCTGCAATTGCTGAGCATTGCATTTTCACGTGACACTCAATGGAGTATGACAAGACAACAATTTTGGCCACAGCAACATCCTTTTGGGACTCCGTCATAAAAGAATCAGTGGAAATTCGCATGAAAGACAATCTCATGAACCGTGACAATGGCTACCAGCTAGATAATGCGTGGAACCCCGTCATCTCTAAGATCTGCTCCAGACGAAAACGGCAGAGTTCTCCTACGGCCGCGGCAATTGACAACGCCGAAGACAGCTGAGTTCTGCAGTTCCACCAGCGAGGGCGCTGCCAGTGGGCGGTGTGCATCGTCTCTCAATATGATTTTGACACATTCGCGGAATACTCGCTGCACGCTATATATTGCAGAACGAAGGGCGTCTTCGTGAGTCTTCGATGGGTCATCTGAGGATGACTGGCAGTTGTCCAGTCGAAATATCGTGGATGGAAGCTAACGACGACCGGCTGCACGCCCGAAATCTTTTTGAATACCTCTCCATAGTTTGCCGCCAGTCTCCCCGACGACGGTCTTACGGGGAAGAGGACTGAGGTTCGTCGCTACACGCGTTGCATTTGCATTCTTCAGCAGTCCATGCGTACGATGCCAATCCAAATGTAGCCTTTTGTGTTTTAGTATTAAAGGCAGCCTACGCATGGGACGACAATTCTCTAATATGGCTGCTGTTAGTCTCTGGCCAGTGGTACAGGATGAAGCAGAATGCACGCTTGTTTCCAGATGGCAGGCTCAGATTTGAAGCGGTTCGATGTGCTTGATGCAGACGTGGTTGACCGCAACCACGAGACGAATATGCCTGCCCTCACGTTCCCATACACGCCAAAATCGGAATGAGGAAGAGGAGGAGATTAGTGTTTAACGTCCCGTCGACAACGAGGTCATTAGAGACGGAGCGCAAACTCGGATTAGGGAAGAATGGTGAAGGAAATCGGCCGTGTCCTTTCATAGGACTCATCCCGGCATTTGCTTGAAGCAATTTAGGGAAATCACGGGAAACCCAAATCGGGATGGCCGGAGGCGGGTTTTAACTGTCGTCCTCCAGAATGTTGGTCCAGTGTGCTAAACTGATGGCTCTCGATCTTTCACCATAACTGAGTCCATCAACATGGGGTAGCAAATATGAGGTACCCAAGGAGATGGAAACGTGGATTCTACTATGCCAACACTGTTTGGTAGCTACAACAGGAAAACACAATTAATTAGCAGGAGTACAAAATAAAAAAGTATTTATTACTTAACTTTGTTGTAGTCTATGATTTGTTGCTTGACAATTACAGAAGACGCGACCAGACTAAGCGTCTTTAGAATGACATACACTACTGACCATGAAAATTGCTACGCCGAGAAGGAATTCAAATGATAAACGGGTATTCATTGGACAAATACACTCCTGGAAATGGAAAAAAGAACACATTGACACCGGTGTGTCAGACCCACCATACTTGCTCCGGACACTGCGAGAGGGCTGTACATGCAATGATCACACGCACGGCACAGCGGACACACCAGGAACCGCGGTGTTGGCCGTCGAATGGCGCTAGCTGCGCAGCATTTGTGCACCGCCGCCGTCAGTGTCAGCCAGTTTGCCGTGGCATACGGAGCTCCATCGCAGTCTTTAACACTGGTAGCATACCGCGACAGCGTGGACGTGAACCGTATGTGCAGTTGACGGACTTTGAGCGAGGGCGTATAGTGGGCATGCGGGAGGCCGGGTGGACGTACCGCCGAATTGCTCAACACGTGGGGCGTGAGGTCTCCACAGTACATCGATGTTATCGCCAGTGGTCGGCGGAAGGTGCACGTGCCCGTCGACCTGGGACCGGACCGCAGCGACGCACGGATGCACGCCAAGACCGTAGGATCCTACGCAGTGCCGTAGGGGACCGCACCGCCACTTCCCAGCAAATTAGGGACACTGTTGCTCCTGGGGTATCGGCGAGGACCATTCGCAACCGTCTCCATGAAGCTGGGCTACGGTCCCGCACACCGTTAGGCCGTCTTCCGCTCACGCCCCAACATCGTGCAGCCCGCCTCCAGTGGTGTCGCGACAGGCGTGAATGGAGGGACGAATGGAGACGTGTCGTCTTCAGCGATGAGAGTCGCTTCTGCCTTGGTGCCAATGATGGTCGTATGCGTGTTTGGCGCCGTGCAGGTGAGCGCCACAATCAGGACTGCATACGACCGAGGCACACAGGGCCAACACCCGGCATCATGGTGTGGGGAGCGATCTCCTACACTGGCCGTACACCACTGGTGATCGTCGAGGGGACACTGAATAGTGCACGATACATCCAAACCGTCATCGAACCCATCGTTCTACCATTCCTAGACCGGCAAGGGAACTTGCTGTTCCAACAGGACAATGCACGTCCGCATGTATCCCGTGCCACCCAACGTGCTCTAGAAGGTGTAAGTCAACTACCCTGGCCAGCAAGATCTCCGGATCTGTCCCCCATTGAGCATGTTTGGGACTGGATGAAGCGTCGTCTCACGCGGTCTGCACGTCCAGCACGAACGCTGGTCCAACTGAGGCGCCAGGTGGAAATGGCATGGCAAGCCGTTCCACAGGACTACATCCAGCATCTCTACGATCGTCTCCATGGGAGAATAGCAGCCTGCATTGCTGCGAAAGGTGGATATACACTGTACTAGTGCCGACATTGTGCATGCTCTGTTGCCTGTGTCTATGTGCCTGTGGTTCTGTCAGTGTGATCATGTGATGTATCTGACCCCAGGAATGTGTCAATAAAGTTTCCCCTTCCTGGGACAATGAATTCACGGTGTTCTTATTTCAATTTCCAGGAGTGTATATTATACTAGAACTGACAGGTGACACATTTTCACGTAATTTGCGTGCATAGATCTTGAGAAATCAGTATCCAGAACAACCACCTCTGGCCGTAATAACGGCCTTGATACGCCTGGGCATTGAGTCAAACAGAGCTTGGATGGCGTGCACAGGTACAGCTGCCCATGCAGCTTCAGCACGATACCACACTTCATCACAGTATTGTGACGAGCCAGTTGCTCGGCCATCATTCACCAGACTTTTCAATTGGTGAGAGATCTGGAGAATGTGCTGGCCAGGGCAGCAGTCGAACATTTTCTGTATCCAGAAAGGCCCGTACAGGACCTGCAACATGCGGTCGTGCATTATCCTGCTGAAATGTAGGATTTAGCAGGGATCGAATGAAGGGTAGAGCCACGGGTCGTAACACATCTGAAATGTAACGTCCACTGTTCAAAGTGCCGTCAGTGCGAACAAGAGGTGGCCCAGACGTGTACCCATTGGCACCCCATACCATCACGCCGTGTGATACGCCAGTATGGCGATGACGAATACACGCTTCCAATGTGCGTTCACCGCGATGACGCCAAACACGGATGCGACCATCGTGACGTTGAAAACAGAACCTGGATTCATCCGAAAAAATGACGTTTTGCCATTCGTGCACCCAGGTTCGTCGTTGAGTACACCATCGCAGGCGCTCCTGTGTGTCATGCAGCGTCAAGAGTAACCGCAGCCATGGGATACACTTCCGCTGGAGGCCAAGGTTTTCGAGTTATTCAAGAAAAACGCATCTGAAGGTCACTTTTGTACATTTTACTAGAATAATTCGACAATTACGGCTTCTAGCGAAAACACACCCCACAGCAAATTTTAAGTACATTAAATCCTCTTCTCCTTCTTCAGTTTGGACCTTCCTACATCTCTACTTCCTCTGGGCTGGTACACTCATTATTTGTAGTGATGGTTTTTATCTATTTACTCCTACATATATAGCCGATAGTCAGCAATTTACAAACAATATAAGTACACGTTTAAATTCCATATGACATCAATTTACAAACAGTATAGGTACATGATTAAATTCCATATAACATCCAAAATTCCACCGTTTGAACTGCTGTATCATTGGCGATAACCAGATCGTCCATCGGGCATGGCGCTGTTACGTTTCTACAGTTGAGCAGGTGTTGATGATCTTGCTGTTCGTCACATTCGATTAGTTCATCTCCTGGAGAGAAACCCCATTTCTTCAAATTGACTTTTCATCGGGATACACCAGTTCTCAGCCTGTTGAGGACCTTCCATGTTTTATCTGGGAGGTGACGTCCTTTAGCAAGCTCTTCTTTAGGGTTGTTCCAGTACCTCTCTGATGGTGAGTTACGCCAAAGCTGTATTCGACAATTTGCAGGTGACGTTAAAAGTGGTTCTGTCGAACTGAGGAAACTCTTTCTTGATCTTAATCTTGGATGTTGGTATTCACATCCGAACAAGGGGTGTCTTGGATCTGTCTCCTGTTTCCTAAGTAATGTTTTATTTTGATCAGTCTTTCCATTAATGTAATAAAAAATGGTTCAAATGGCTCTGAGCACTATGGGACTCAACATCTGTGGTCATAAGTCCCCTAGAACTTAGAACTACTTAAACCTAACTAACCTAAGGACGTCACACACATCCATGCCCGAGGCAGGATTCGAACCTGCGACCGTAGCAGTCGCGCGGTTCCGGACTGAAGCGCCTAGAACCGCTCGGCCACCGCGGTCGGCTCTTCCATAACACCTCTCACTTTCTTAAGGGGGAACGACAGAGTGACCGTCGAAAAAATTCGACATTTTTTTATTACGGAATTAGAATATATATACATTGAAGAAGTATTCCCCAAAATATTATGCGCGAACTCCAAAAAGTTACGATTCTGCAAGCGTTTTAAACGGAGCGTGCACGGCAGGCCTCGGCCGTTACAGAACCAGTTGCTATGTTTTCGATGCCATCACCCCTCTTTATACCGATTTGAGTAAACCTGATTTGATGGTGCATTATTTGGACGCTTTTACTCAAAGCGTGTACGAAAGTTTCAATAGTCTCATTCGAGATACGCTCCAAAAATAACATTGCTTCGAATTTGGCTGCATGTTTGTTCAATGTAGGCCATACTGCGTTAATGCACGTGTCAAACGCCCTTCAAATCAAAATTGGCGATGAAATGCGCCGATTCTGTGAAGATAGAGACGCCAGCGGGTATGCGCTCAGCGACGAAAAGGGCTTTGAGGACCAAAAATGAGTGCTTATCAGATCAAAGTAGTAGAAAGCGGCCATCCACTAGCCGGGGAGATAGCTATTATGGACCAGGTATCGATGATATTCTCTGTTCCAAGCTTTTTCCCTTGTTTTATACATGTGCAAATGTAAACGCGTTTTTCTCAATACCATGTGTTTCGGCATGGTTGTCGTCGCCCACGGTACAATTTTCATCCGATTTTAATGCTTTTGGTCTCCCTTGAAGCAAACCGAATTCTCTTCAGTTCAACGTCGATTTTTTTATGTTGATATTTAGTAATTTTTTTGCGGCCAAAAAAGAGGGGTCCAAGAAATGCCCTTTTCTTCAGATATCTATAATTTTGCAAAAACTGAAATATATGCTTTATTCACTGCAGCAAACCCCATTTGTCTACTACATTCCAGTATGGAGAAAAAATCCTGAATTTGATCAATATTTTCGTCCATCACCCTGTCGTTCTTTCTTTCTTTCTTTTGCTACTGCCTTTATCCCGCATTGTGCGCAGGGTCGGCAGGGTTAAGTACGGATTTGGCATGGTTAAGTTTTAAGGGGTGGCTGGATGCCCTTCTTGCCGCCATTTCTTACCACCTCAGGACGGAATTAGTGTACCCCAGCTGTCTGCGTCTAGTGTAAATCGTGAAATAGTGTGAATGTGTTTCAAATGTCTAGCGGTCGTCTAACTGAGGCGAGACGTGGGGACCAGCCCGGTATTCACCTAGTAGGTTGTGGAAAACCGCCAAAAAACCACACCCAGGCTGGCTGGCACACCGGCCATCGTCGTTAATCCGCCAGGTGGATTCGATCCGAGGCCAGCGCGCCTACCCGAGTCCAGGAAGCAGCGCGTTAGCGCTCTCGGCTACCCTGGCGGGTGTCCATCTTAAGAAATCTGATTTTACCTATGCAGCACTCGCAACGTGACCAGAGGATTTTATACACACTGGTTCTCTTGACAGTTCACAGCCTCAGATGAAAAGCACATTAAATGTCCTAGAAAAAACGTTCTGTCGTTCTTTCCCATAGGATTACTGTTTGCATTTGGTGAGCGAGAGAATATGAAAATCTTGCGCGTGGTACTTGAAGGCGTTGTGGGTTGCATAAAACGCAGCGGTATGTCCTGCTACGCATGATGACAACACTAAACATAAACAATTCTAATGCCCTCTGGTGGTTGTTCTACATGTCACAGAGAATTGCAGCTCTCACCATTTACATACCATCCGATGTCGCGTGCGAGTCAAAATTTACGTTTTCGTCCCACCACGTCCTCTGGGTGCTTCACTTTTCTTGTCAGGCAGTGTTTTTCATTTTTCAGCCGAATACCAGCGAGGTAATAGTGGAGGAAAAGGGAATTCTTGAGAGAGGATTTTCAGCTTTTGCCTTACTACGAAGTGAATCCTCTTAAAACCCTTGGTCGGAACCAGAAGATTGGACGTACTTTTATTTTTAGGTTAACATGTCACAAAGAGAAATATTATATGTAGGCCTACTATATGTCTGAGCGTTTGCGTAAGTGAGTGAAGTCGATGATCTGACCGAAATGTGCAGCCAACTGCTACCTGAATGTGCTAGTTATTATTTGAAGCGTAACTGATTATCCAATTAATGTGTGGTTTGACGTGAGCATACCCAGCTGGTGGACAGGAAAGGTGAGAAGGTGAGGGGTTGGGTGGCAGATTTCCCCTACCCCTGCAAAAAATTATATTCACAAACCAATCTGCTTCATGCCCTGCCGCAATGATATATCAGCTCTGTATGAGAAAGAAGAAGGTTGGAATGTATAATGGGTACCGGCTAGTAGCAAGTGTACCATTTGGCGTGAAATCTCAAAATTATATTTGCATTCACGACGCGCGTTCATGTGTACTAGATTTCTGTTTCTTTTGGTTAGCGGACAGCTGTTACATATCTCAGTGTGGTATGCTCACCAAAGCTTTAATTTTGGTTTCTTGAGCTGGGACGACAGATGTCAGCAGCGGGTCTTGTTTATAGAATGGAGACAGCTGCCGACACATGGTGGAAGTAAAAGTCTCGTTAGAGAGACAGCGGAACGCTTCTGGTGGTGAAGAAGGCGCCCATTCATTGTGGAATATAACGACCGGGCTGCTCGCCTTGCGAACAGCCAAACCGCCGCCCTTCAAGAAGACGCCGTAGCTCTGACGTCGGCGCTGTCTGGCAGGCGGATGCTCTGACGTCGAAGAAAAAGTAGGGGAAAGGGGGGGGGGGGAGGAGGACTGCGATAACAGCAGGCCAGCACAGCTGCTCCCCTTACACAATAACAGCGCGCGTCCCAAAGGCATTCCAGCACAACCTCGTACAAAAAGCGACCTTTGTCTCTCCTGAAGTATTCTAGACAGTGCAGGACAATCCAGGTTATTAAATAAATTGTCCTTTTGTTCATTCGCATCTGTAATCTCCAAATCGTTGTAAAACACGTACCATATATTAAGGTGCCGGGTGGTTACAATTAAAGCGCGGTTACTCGGGGACGTCCAGTGTGGGCTGCAATTATCGAATGGCAACGAAACATACACTATGTGATCAAAAATATCCGGACACCCCCAAAAACAAACGTTTTTCATATTAGGTGCATTGTGTTGCCACCTACTGCCAGGTACTCCATATCAGCGACATCAGTAGTCATTAGGCATCGTGAGAGAGCAGAATGGGTTGCTCCGTGGAACTCACGGGCTTCGAACTTGGTCAGGTGACTAGGTGTCACTTGTGTCATACGTCTGTACGCGAGATTTCCACACTCCTAGACATCCCTAGTTCAACTGTTTCCGATGTGACAGTGAAATGGAAACGTGAAGGGACACGTACAACACAGAAGTGTACAGGCCGACCTCGTCTGTTGACTGACAGAGACCGCCGGCAGTTGAAGAGGGTCGTAATGTGTAATAGGCAGACATCTATCCAGACCATCACACAGGAATTCTAAAATGCTTAAAGGTCCACTGCAAGTACTGTGACAGTTAGGCGGGAGGTGAGAAAACTTGGATTTAATGATCGAGCGGCTGCTCATAAGCCACACATCACGCCGGTTAATGCCAAACGACGCCTCGCTTGGTGTAAGGAGCATAAAAAATGGCTCTGAGCACTATGGGACTCAACTGCTGAGGTCATTAGTCCCCTAGAACTTAGAACTACTTAAACCTAACTAACCTAAGGACATCACAAACATCCATGCCCGAGGCAGGATTCGAACCTGCGACCGTAGCGGTCTTGCGGTTCCAGACTGCAGCGCCTTTAACCGCACGGCCACTTCGGCCGGCGTAAGGAGCATAAACACTGGACGATTGAACAGGGGAAAAACGTTGTGTGGCGTAACGAATCACGGTACACAATGTGGCGATTCGAAGACAGGGTGTGGGTATGGCAAATGACCGGTGAACGTCATTTGCCAGCGTGTGTAGTGCCATCAGTAAATTTCGGAGGCGGTGGTGTTATGGTGTGATCGTGTTTTTCATGGAGGGGGCTGGCACTCCTTGTTGTTTTGCGTGGCACTATCACAGCATAGGGCTACATTGATGTTTTAAGCACCTTATTGTTTCCCACTGTTGGAGAGCAATTCGGCGATGGCCATTGCATCTCTCAACACGATCGAGCAGCTGTTCATAATGCACAGCCTGTTGCGGAGTAGTAATGGACTTTCTTGCACAGAGTCCTGACCTGAATCCTACAGAAAACCTTTGGGATGTTTTGGAACGCCGACTTCGTGCCATACCTCATCGACCGACATCGGTACCTCTCCTCAGTGCAGCTCTCCGTGAAAAATAGGCTGCCACTCCCCAAGAAAGCTTCCAGCGCCTTATTGAACGTATGCCTGCGAGAGTGGAGGCTGTCATCAAGGCTAAGGGCGGGCCAACATCAAATTGAATCCAAGCGTTACCGATGGAGGGCACCACGAACTTGTAAGTCATTATCAGCCCGGTTTTCGGATACTTTTGATCACATAGTGTAGTAGGTACGCTAATGCGTTACCGATTTATTCTGTAAGAAATTAGTTTCAGCCACCATGTACAAATCTGACTCTGTGCAACATCTCGTCCATATCATCGTGTGTAAGTGGCATTTAATAATAAAATCAGCTGCCTTTCTCACTTGTATGACCTTTTCTGACCATGTTCCGTTCCTGATCCATTACATACGGAAATATTTGTATACGTCTTTATTGTATTCATAGCAGCACATTTGTCATAAATACAACTAGCCTGCTTTCTGTTAAAACCGACTGAGAGTAATAAAACAAAACAGCACATTGTTATGTAAACAAATTTTTCAGAATAAAGTTCAGTCCTCAGTTGTAAGTACATTTTTATTTCGCTTTATCGGTTTCGGCAAATTAATTTGTCAGCTTCAGTAGCTTAGTAGTTCTTTTACCAGGTATCAGTACAATGATATGTCCTAAAATGTACATATTATTGCAGCTGACAAAGGAATTTTATTCTGTAATATATAGTAAAGTTGCTGAAAATTACAGTCATGAATGAAATAATATACAAATTTTGTTTAAAATCATATACACACACCAAAAAAAGTATTGCATCACCCCGGATCCCAAACCTCTGAAGATAGACCTTGATAGTGGATATTGTATATTGACTGTTCAGAGATGTCACTAAACCTGCTCAAAGATCTAAACAACCATGCATGAGCAGCGCCTATTAGACGGAGATCTCTTTCGAACAGCACGTTGCGAGGCATCCCAGATTTTTCGAAGTGCAGGATGGATGTACTGGCTGTCTGATAAGTCACTCTCTATTTTTAAACAGTTATAATTTCTTTATTTATAAACCAATTTTCTTAGAACTAGTTTTGTTAGAAATAGCACTCCTTGAGGTTGTGATTAATATAATTTTAAATTTCCACGTAAGCTCCAGCATCCTCTACGCATTTTTTTTAAACGAACTGGTTCGTACCATGTTGCTGCCTGCAACATGTTAGGTGGAATATTGACTAACACATCAGATATTACTGCTTTCAATTCATCCTCGTTGCATGCTTTTCTCTTGTAAACCTCCTACTTAGTTCACCCGCAGAGAAAAACCCCGCTAGGCATTAAATCAGGGCCGAAGGTAGGCCATTCATATGCAGCACGTCTGCCACTCCAACTACCTGGAAAATGATCATGCAGCCATTCGCGGACATCATCTGCAAAATGTGCAAGTGCTCCGTTCTGCATGAAGCGAAGGTGTGGGTTGTTCCATTGTGAAATTACTGGTCATACACGATCTTGCAGTATTTCCAGATGTCTTGCGCCATTCATTGTGTTCCGCAGAAAGAAAGGACCAGCAACTTCTGATGACGTGATACCGCAACATACTCTCATCTTCCGATGCACCTGTGGTTTTTCAACTCATTCGTGTGGGTTTTCGGCTGCCCAGTAATTGTAATTCTGCCTGTTTACAGATCCTCCAATGTGGAAAATTGGCTCATCAGTCCACAGAATCTTCTCAAAAAGTTCAGGCCAGTCATCATTCCAAACGAAGAAAATTTCTCCAAATTCCATTCTTCTGTCACTGTCATCAGGAAACAATCGTTGCATACAATGTGGCTTCCATGGCGTAAAAGTGAGTTCTTTCTTAAGAATCGTTGCAAGTGGGTAACGTGAAAGACCACTTTCACGTGATACTTGACGCAGTGATTTTTAGGGCTCCTCGTGAAAATTTCACAAACTCTGTCAACATTCTCTGGTGTCCTCGAAGTTGATGGTGTTCCTGATCTTCTTGCATCGGCGACACACTCTGTTGTTAGTAACTTGTAATAAGAGTTTTAACTGTTTTTGCATCCAGCGTTGCATGGATCCCTCTTTCAGCCGTCTCCCACCGTTGTACCCGCACTATAGATCAAATGTTCAAATGTGTGTGAAATCTTATGGGACTTAACTGCTAAGATCATCAGTCCCTAAGCATACACACTACGTAACCTAAATCATCCTAAGGACAAACACACACACCCATGCCCGAGGGAGGACTCGAACCTCCGCCGGGATCAGCCACACAGTCCATGACTGCAGCGCCTTAGCACTACAGATCCCCAGCCCCCATAGCGAGCTGCTATTTTGGCCCTTTCTTCCACAGTCAACATAGGTCGCAATTCTCAACTGAAACAAAAGAAAAAATTATGTTACACGCAACCTCAAGGAATACTGTTTCTGACAGAAGTAGTTCTAAGACGATTGGTCCAAAATAAAAATTATAACTGTTTAAAATTATCAAACATCCTGTATTCTACGAACTGCTCGAAGCGCATGCACGAGTTCTGGAAAATAGAAGAAATGACGGTTGCGGTATAAAAGAAGAAATGTACAGTGTCTCGTTTCGGCCATTATTTTTTTCGATTTTCCGTTCAATTCGAATGCCTTTATAATTTAAGTATAAAATTCATCAAATGAGTGCTAATTAAGAGGGTACATTTAATGCGCGTCTTCCTATTTCTAATTCCGCAGCTCGTGGTCTCGCGGTAGCGTTCTCGCTTCCCGAGCACGGGGTCCCGGGGTCAATTACAGGCGGGGTCAGGGATTTTCACCTGCTTCGAGATTACTGGGTGCTGTTGTGTCGCCTTCATCATCATCATTCATCCCCATTACGGTCGGAGGAAGGCAATGGCTACCATCTCCACTAGGAGCTTGCCTAGTACGGCGGTACGGGTCTCCCGCATCGTTCCCCTACGCTCTGTCAAGGAGTATGGGACTTCATCATCATCATCATCTTGTTTCTAAATATATACTGCGCACAAAAATCCAGTTTTCATTGCAAACAAAAACTGTTAATTACCGGTCTTTTATAAAAGATTGTTAACCAAGACTGTACAATTTAGAAAACCAAAAATTGTTTTTTCTTTCTATCTTCTTATGTTTTATGCCTTATGCAAATGCTCCTAGAACATGCAGCTTTCTTTAAAATAATTGAATCCACCTGGAATCAACCCAAACTCCACACGCAATGAGTAATCACCGGACCACACAGCCATTCTGGCTCTCGACAAAATTATAGAATATTAAACTTGGTCGGAAACCTCAGAAGATGGTTTTCTCGATAATTTTTGAGGCTTGCATCGAACTGCTTTGGGAGAGGTACAATTGAGTTTTGAAGTTCATGTACTATGAATATAAAAAATTACAAAAAAAACGATTGTCATGTTTCCCTTGTTAGAGAAAAACTGGCGATTTGGTCACATGTGTAGGCACATTTTAATTCTTCTGGTGTTCAGTTTAATTCATAAATTAACAAACTCTCTGGGTTCATCTTACGTACAGGGTACGGTCTATGATACCTTCACTCAGCCTCACTATATCGAAACGCGCCGGCATCTTAATACTGTATGCTTATTAGGCCCTGGTCATCTTGTGAAAACCAGGCTTGAGCCACGGTCAAATTTAACCACGGTCAGCTGTCGTGTTTCACTTTGATTGAGGTCGGTGCACCAGAATTTTGCCTTGAACAGGGTTAAATATCAACTTTACCACGGTTAACTTTTAATCTAGGTTGCTGTATTCAGCCGTGAAAGTGCAGGTCTCCAATTGGGTACTGTTGACTGTAGCGTAGACGAGCACATTGAGTGCACAGGACGTAACTCTGACGTTCTTCTTTACGGTACGATAGCAAGCACAGCTGGGGTTCCATTTCACCCCGCACAGACATTCCTGAGGATATAGCGGCAGGAAGCTCGACGCAGCTTCTCGACGTTCCTGCCCTGCACATAGCTGTGAATCGCGGGCGGCGCCGCCCCGCCGCCCACTCCTCTGGCCGGCCTCCAAGCGACGCCACCGCCAGGGACACGTGCTGTATTCCGCCCCCTCCCACTCCCGCGGCTGGCGCACACGTTTCACGGCCCGGCTCAGCCCGGCCCGACTCGATACGTAACCGCCACATTTTTGGGCCGTTGCCAGCAGACACTTAGGTTTCTCCACACGCGTGACCTCACATTACTCCACTAACGTCAGTCACGGCTCCTCAACCAAACTGGATGACCCCCGCCTGTAGAATGGGTCCTTCACTCTGTAGAGGCTTGTCAGCGTTTGTCAAACTTCCTGACAGATTAAAACTGTGCACTGACGCGGGAAGCATCTGGAACTCTGACCCTTGCCCGGCGCAGACAATACCTTAACCGCATTGGTGTTCCTTTCTTCCTAGGCTTGCCATTCCATCACTGGGAAGCTTCTGTACAGTTTCGAAAGTACGAGAAACGTTCAACGAGTAATGCAACACATATTTTTCTGTAAGCAGGTTGGTTGTATTCAGGATTCCCAAACACCAAATTATTCCCCACTCGTTTGGCTACAAAACCAAATTTTCAACATAATCTGTGTTCTGCGCGATGGCCTTACGCCATCCTACTGGGAGGGCCTGTATGCCCAGATGGTACCACTCCGATGGTCGACGTCGGAGCCAATGTCTTGCTGCATCGATAACCTTCCCATCATCCAAAGAAGAGCGGCGCGTTTCGTCACAGGGTTTTTTGGTAAGCGTTACGGAGATGTTTAGCAAACTCAAGTGGCAGACTCTGCAAAAGAGGCGCTCTGCATCGCGGTGTAGCTTCCTGTCCAGGTTTCGAGAGGGTGCGTTTCTCGATGAGGTATCGAATATATTGCTTCCCCCTACGTATACCTCCCGAGAAGATCAGGAATGTAAAATTAGAGAGATTCGAGCGTGCACGGAGGGTTTCCGGCAGTCGTTCTTCCCGCGAACCATACGCGACTGGAACAGGAAAGGGAGGTAATGACAGTGGAACGTAAAGTACCCTCCGCCACACACCGTTGGGTGGCTTGCGGAGTATAAATGTAGATGTAGATGTAGATGTACTGCTTCCCGCGGAGTGCATCCGCCATTGAGCCAAACAGATGGAGACTGGAAGGTGCGAGATCTGGGCTGTAGGGTGGATGAGGATGAACAGTCCAAGGAAGTCTTACGAGCTCCTCTCAGGCTCACAGACTTGTGTCATTCCTTGCATTAGTGTAGAGAAGTTCGCTTGCATTTTTTGTAGACAAACATGCTGAAGTCGTTGCTTCTGTTACGCGAGGGTAGAACAGTACACTTCAAGAGTTGATCGTTGCACTATGAGGGAGGACACGAAACAAAATAACCCCTTCAGAGACCTAGAACGCCGTCGCCATGACTTTACCAGCTGAGGTAGCGGCTTTGATCTCTTCAGATGAAGCGAGACTTCATGGATTGTCTGTTTTTTTTTTTTTTTTTTTCATTTCGAAGAGATGAACCCATGTTTCATCGCCTGTGACATTGTTCGACAAAAAACGATCCGCCTCGTAACGTGCGAGCTATTCCGCACAGTCCATCCTTCGTTGCTCTTATGGTCTTCTCTTAGGCAGCGAGGGACCCAGCGGGTACACACCTTTGAGTTTACCAAGTGGTGGACAAATGACCTCCAGTCGAGAAGCGAGGTATTTGATTGTGCTACGTCGATTCCCTCGAATGAGACTGTCCGCACGTTCCAGGAATCAAAGCTGTGTGCGGCCGGTTGGCACCCGGTTTGCGAGACTTTGTACGACTCACCGTGCTTTTTTTCGCTACCTGGTTTCTATAGACTTCCTGCAAGCAGCCATGAATATCTGCGATGCTCTGGTTTTCCACCAAAAGTATCTCAATGACAGCTCTCTGCCTGGAATGCACCTCCGTTACAAACGCAATTTTGAAGGCTACGCATAGCGTCGTCAGCTATCGGAACTTCATGAAACTATAGGAGGTAAAATAAATGTCGTGCGACTAGGGCCTCCCATCGGGTAGACCGTTCGCCGGGTGCAAGTCCTTCGACTTGACGCCACTTCGGCGACTTGCGCGTCGATGGGGATGTAATGATGACGATTAGTACAACACCCAGTCCCTGATTGGAGAAAATCTCCGACCCAGCCGGGAATCGAACCCGGTCCCTTAGGATTGACATTCTGACGCGCTAACCACTCAGCTACTGGAGGCGGACAGTATAGGACCTGAAGCGGGAATATTCTTCGATATCTCACAGCAAATTCCGCATTTTTTTCAACCGAAAATGGCTGAGAAAAAATGTGGTACGTTACTTATTGAGTAACTGGTAGAATTGGAGCTGTGAAGACTGCACATAAGTGCTGTCTGGGTAGCTGATTCGGCAAGAGCATTGGCTGGGATAAGGAAGCATTCGGATCTAGGTCCCATACAGGTGCACAGTTATAACGTTACAGGAAGATGGATTACCCATATTCAACAGTTCATTGAGAAACACAAGTGTTGTCCAGAAAGTAATTTCCGATCGGTCGCTAAATGGAAACCATAGTGAAAATCAGAAACATTTTATTTGCAAGAGTTAGCTGCACTTTCCAGATACTTCTCTACACAGTCGCCGCTCCGCCTTAGACATTTGTCGTAGCGTTATACCAAATTTCCAACGCCATCGTCATAGAAGGCAGACGCCTGTGCTTTCCGATAATTCTCTACGCTGGTCTATAGCGCGTAGCCAGCGCCCAAGTGTTGTCTTCGTATCCAGCGTTTCGTGTGAACAGAGATGATACTCAGGACGAGCCAATTAGGGCTGTGTCGTGGGTGATCGAACACTTCCCATCGAAATGACTGGAGGAACGTTTTCACTGCCCCTGCAGAGTGCGGTTGAGAATTGTCATGAAGAAGGAGGTGCGTGGCAGTTGTGTTAGGTGGGCTGCATTCATTAAGGCGAAGCCTCTCAGTGGGCCCTCCTACTTGGCGGGAGACATCGTTATTCTAGGCACCTTTACTCGCTCACAGTGAACTCACAACTGAAAAGAGTGTCTTGATGCGAACGACGGTCATACTAGAGACACTACCCAACACATCTGTGCAAAGATTCATCCGGTTTTCACTGTGGTGTCCATTTCGCGACCGATCGGAGATTACTTTCTGGACAACCATCGTATGATACATAAAATGAACAGTTCACGTCAGGTTCTTTTTTAATATATTGGGCAGACACTTCTGAATAATTTCCTACAACGACTGAAATTACGAAAGTTATTGTAAGATCGGCCACACAGACATCCTTACCAACAAAAAATACACTACTGGCCATTAAAATTGCTACACCAAGAAGATATGCAGATGATAAACGGGTATTCATTGGACAAATATATTATACTAGAACTGACATGTGATTACATTTTCACACAATTTGGGTGCATAGATCCTGAGAAATCAGTACCCAGAACAACCACCTCTGGCCGTAATAACGGCCTTGATACGCCTGGGCATTGAGTCAAACAGAGCTTGGATGGCATGTACAGGTACAGCTGCCCATGCAGCTTCAACACGATACCACAGTTCATCAAGAGTAGTGACTGGCGTATTGTGATGAGCCAGTTGCTCGGCCACCATTGCCAGACATTTTCAGTTAGTGAGAGATCTGGAGAATGTGCTGGCCAGGGCAGCAGTCGAACATTTTCTGCATCCAGAAAGGCCGTACAGGACTTGCGACATGCGGTCGTGCATTATGCTGCTGCAATGTAGGGTTTCGCAGAGATCGAATGAAGGGTAGAGCCACGGGTCTTAACAAACCTGAAATGTAACGTCCACTGTTCAAAGTGCCGTCAATGCGAACAAGAGGTGACCGAGACGTGTAACCAGTGGCACCCCATACCACCACGCCGGGTGATACGCCAGTATGGCGACGACGAATACACACTTCCAATGTGCGTTCACCGCGATGTCACCAAACACGGATGCGACCATCATGATGCTGTAAACGGAACATGGATTCATCAGAAAAAATGACGTTTTGCCATTCGTGCACCCAGGTTCGTCGTTGAGTACACCAACGCAGGTGCTGTGATGCAGCGTCAAGGGTAACCGCAGCCATGGTCTCCGAGCTGATAGTCCAAGCTGCTGCAAACGTCGTCGAACTGTTCGTGCAGATGGTTGTTTTCTTGCAATTGTCCCCATCTGTTGACTCAGGGATCGAGACGTGGCTGCACGATCCGTTACAGCCATGCGGATAAGATGCCTGTCATCTCTACTGCTACTGATACGAGGCCGTTGGGATCCAGCACGGCGTTCCGTATTACCCTCCTGAACCCACCGATTCCATATTCTGCTAACAGTCATTGGATCTCGACCAACGCGAGGAGCAGTATCACGATACGATACATCGCAATCGCGATAGGCTACAATCCGACATCAAAGGCGGAAATGTGATGGTACGCATTTCTCCTCCTTACACGAGGCATCACAACAACGTTTCACCAGGCAAAGCCGGTCAACTGCTGTTTGTGTATGAGAAATCGATTGGAAACTTTCCTCACGTCAGCACGTTGTAGGTGTCGCCACCGGCGCCAACCTTGTGTGAATGTTCCGAAAAGCTAATCATTTGCATATCACAGCATCTTCTTCCTGTCGGTTAAATTTCACGTCTGCAGCGCGTTATCTTCGTGGTGTAGCAATTTTAATAGCCAGCAGTGTACTTTCCTCACATTTGAAATCGCTTTCAAATATATATCATACAAGTTGTACTCGGGCACGCATTACTGTGGCGCAGTCTGTTTAGATGGAAAAGACGTAAAAGAGAAAGCACACGTTTCTAATGTCTATGGGAACTTGATAACGACCTAATCTCCTGCCGCCGTTCATCTTCTCCTTCCCCTGTCCCTGTCCTTCATCCTCTCTCTGTCCACCTTCTCCTACCCCCTCTCTGTGTCCATCTCCTGGTTTCCGCTTTCTATGTCTATTTCCTTCGACCCCTCTGTCCGTCTCCTCTCTCTCCACACTCTGACTTCGAGACTTGCTTTATTGTTATTGAAAATTCAGATTTTGTAGTAGTATTCCAATCATAAGCTGATAAGCCAGAAATGCAACTTTCCTGTATTGTGTGAATACCGTCTCTGAGGAAGAAAAAAACAGCAGATTGTTGTGTATACAATTTATGCTTAAAATATGTACAATGAGAAAGAATATACGTGGAAGAAACAATTTGGATAATGGTTTAAACACCCCGCTATGGTAGTTAAAACTTCCTGTGAGGATGGGAACAAAATCGTACATTTTCACAGTATAGCATTTTCTTTCTCACAGTCTAACAGAAAACCTGTACAGACTTGATTTAAAACATATGTATAATGTTTGTCGGGCTGGATGTTTAATAGACTATCGTTTAAAATTTGAAGTACATCGGTCAAGAATTTTTCTAGATTTCTGTTAACAACATGTTACTGTATCATATCTATATCTATAGAAAAGAATGTTCTTTTATATATTACATGTACGTCTTAAAAATAGCTACATAAAAACACTCTTGTGTTCGAATGCAACATTGTGCCGAAATTTCAAGTCAATCGACAGATTACTTCTCGAGTTTTGCGAGCAGAAACCTATGCACACTGAGCTTTTATGTACAAGGTGGTCAGAAACAGTCTGAAACGCCTTTAAAGGTGTTGCAGGGTAGTTTGTCATGAGAAACAATTATTTAGAAAAAAATTCATACGCTGCACTGTTTCAGGGTGATTTAGCTTTATAGTTAGCCAATCACATCGTTGCACGCGCAAATTCAAATGGCCCCTTCAGATACAACTAGTATTTCTTACAGTATAGAAGGTAGCGCACGAGACTGTTCAGCCTTTGGCTCGGGTTCAATCATTACTACCATCTACCGTCTCTGGCGGTCACTTTAATTTGCTAGCGCAACGACCTGATTGGCTAACTTCAATACTAATTAACTCGAAATATCCAATTTTTTTAACAATTATTTCTCAGCTCAGCCTACACTACAACACCCTTACAAGCTTTTCAGACTGTTTCTGGCCACCCTATGTAAAGAAGATTGTAGCCCATAGATATTTTTAAGGTTCTTGTGTTGTGAACACTGTGCCTGTACAGCTAAAGATAAGCTATTAGAACTGTTGATGATACGGCTTGCTTGTTTGTGCAGGTGTCTACTTCACCAAATACTGCCGCGACATGTGCGTGCAGTTGGGGATCGGTGGCTGGGTGAAGAACACCAAAAACGGAACCATCGTCGGCAAAATACAGGGTCCGCGAATTGCCGTGGAACACATGTGAGTAGCAAGGCGCTGTACATGTACCCTCCCACGTTGCAGTTACAGCTTCATTTGACTGACTTTCTGAATTCGGTTTTGTGTAGGTGGTTGCACTTTGAGGCTAACAGTGCTCCTTATAGAACGCTAAGCTCCGTTTTTTCTACTTTAGTGATTGTTTCAAATAGCTCTGAGCACTATGCGACTTAACTTCTGAGGGCATCAGTCGCCTAGAACTTAGAACTAATTAAACCTAACTAACCTAAGGACATCACACACATCCATGGCCGAGGCAGGATTCGAACCTGCGACCGTAGCGGTCGCTCGGCTCCAGACTGTAGCGCCGAGAACCGCACGGCCACTCCGGCCGGCTTTAGTGATTGGAATGCAATGTCCACCCTTCATTGTTAAATGTATTTTGTGTTCCTGTGCGATGAAATGCTGTATCTAGTGCCATTTCCATTTAGGAGGTTCATTATTTTTGTGACGGTAAATCGAAAGAGGTTTGTGAGGTCTATGTATTTAAGTCATCGCCTCTTCGTGGTCGTCTAGGCGCTCAGTCCGGAACCGCGCGACCGCTACGGTCGCAGGTTCGAATCCTGCCTCGGGCATGGATGTGTGTGATGTCCTTAGGTTAGTTAGGTTTACGTAGTTCTAAGTTCTATGGGACTGATGACCACAGATGTTTAGTCCCATAGTGCTCAGAGCCATTTGAACCATTTCTTCGTGGTCGTGGTGGTCTAGCTCGTAGAGCATTCGACTCCGGCCTGGATGTGTCGGATTCAGTCCCAGTGAGGGGCGGGGTTCTCCCTCGTTCCAGTTCCTCGATGACGGTTTATCATCTACTGAGCCTGCTATCAGATGAGTACTGGGGATCTGTTCAGGGGGGGGGGGGGGCGTAAGGCGACCAGGTCGATGGTCCCGCTATCTTCACCTTCCTCGTGCCGTGGAAGAGAGACACCGTACTCCTCTTACAGCCAGGCCAATATTCCTGCCACAAGATTAATTTTACTTAACTACTTCTTTCCGTTGACAGGCTGGTATTTTCCTATTTGCCATAACTCTCACGGGGATATGCTTGATAAGAAATAATAAGAAACATGTAAATAAGAACAAAGATTTATTACGACCATAGTAGAGAGATTTAATATACGAGGGTCACTTCCAAAGCAAAGGCACACAATTTTTTTTTAATCCATATTTTATTCTACATGTTTGAAAGTTTTACAGTGTGTAGATACATCCTTTAGGAACAATGTTTTCATTTCTCCACATAATTTCCATCCCTCTCAACTGCCTTACGCCATCTTGGAACCAGTGCCTGTATACCCGCACGGTAAAATTCTGGACCAACCGGTCGGAGCCACTATTTGGCAGCGTGCACAAGGAAGTCATCATCTTCAAACCTTATTCCACGAAGAGAGTCTTTCAGTTTCCCAAAGAGATGATAGTCACATGGAGCCAGGTCAGGACTGCAAGGCGGGTGCTTCAGTGTTGTCCATCCGAGTTTTGTGATCGCTTCCATGGTTTTTTGACTGACATGTGGCCGTGCATTGTCGTGCAACAGCAAAATATCCTGCTTTTGCCAATGTGGTCGAACACGACTCAGTCGAGCTTGAAGTTTCTTCAGTGTCGTCACATATGCATCAGAATTTATGGTGGTTCCACTTGGCATGATGTTCACAAGCAAGAGCCCTTCGGAATCGAAAAACACCGTGGCCATAACTTTTCCAGCAGAAGGTGTGGTTTTGAATTTATTTTTCTTGGGTGAATTTACATGATGCCACTCCATTGATTGCTTCTTTGTCTCAGGTGAAAAATGATGGAGCCATGTTTCATCACCTGTCACAATTCTTCCAAGAAATTCATCTCCACCATTCTCGTACTGTTCGCTGCATACCGTTTTTCTTGTTTCTTTGTGAGCCACTGTTAACATCCTGGGAACTCACCTGGCACAAACATTTTTTAATGCCAACACTTTCAGTATTTTGCAAACACTTCCTTCCGTTATCCCGACTTAGCGTGACAATTCGTTCACTTTGATGTGTCTGTCAGCAGTCACCAATTCCTTAACTCTCAGCACACCGTCTGGAGTGTGCAGTACGAGGCCTGCCGCTACGAGGACAATCCTCAATATTTCCGTGCCCGCTTTCATCACGTAACCTGCTTGCCCACCGACTAACTGTACTGCGATCGACAGCAGCATCTCCATACACCTTTTTCAACCTCTTGTGGATGTTTCCCATAGTCTCGTTTTCACAGCACAGGTATTCTATGGCAGCACGTTGCTTCTGACGAACGTCAAGTGTAGCAGCCATATTGAAGACATGCTGTGACGGCACCACTCACGGGAACAGGTTGAACTAAGTTTGAAAACAAGCGGGAAGGATGTATCTACACACTGTAAAACTTTCAAACATGCAGAATGAAAACTGTGTTTTTACAAAAATAGCGTGCATATCTTTTGGAATGACCCTCGTAAAAGGAAAACTCTTCTCAATAAAAAATAATACAACTTCTCAGACGCCAACAGGTATACGCCCGGAACATAAAGTGAATGAATGTTGTGGGACATGAAGACTATGCCACTGATAATCCCTTACGACGAGAGTTGGCAGACAAGTACGTCTCGGGTTATCGCTGGAAAGTCGTAGGTCCCCCTGCGGTGGCTTCCGACCGGGCTCTGACTGATGGACTGCTAAAAGCCAGGGCATGAATTGGCCTAGAGCTCCTCTGGAGCGAACTGCCGGCACGTTGACGCTGACGCTAGAATGACGAGCCTGTCCTTGGCTCGTGGTGGTGCAGTCTAGACAAGATTTGTCGTTCCTGCGGTTCCTGTAAGAGAGAGAAATATATATTACCACTCTTGTCGATAGGTTTATCTGGTTTAACCTGAAAAAGAGGAAGACACATTCTGTTGAGGGATTAGTAAAACTTAATCCCTCAGCAGGTCAGGCCAACGCGTGGTTGGCCTGTGATGAGGTTGTTGGCCCAGTCCACGGATGAGCCGGTTGCGGGAGCGTCCCGTCTTCTCGTAGAACTTCCTGGCGATGGCGCGGAACCTGTCTCGGAGAGGCAGGATCCCGGTGTCCTCGTGGAGTTGGCGCGTCGAGAAGCGCCTCGGAAGATGCATAGCAGTCTTCAGGGCGCGGTTCTGTATCCGTTGCAGAGTCACAATGTGAGCATCTGCGGCTTTCCCTCAGACCACGGCCGCATACTCTAACAGTGGGCGAACCAATGTTAGGTAAAGCGTGATGCCGTGTTGCAGTGGCAATGACGACTGCGGGTTTAGCAGTGGATACAGGGCGCGGAGGCGTCCAATTGCTCTCCCTTTCACATCACGGATGTGATGCTTCCAGGTGAGCTTGCGGTCTAGGGTAACCCCTAGGTATTTCGCCGTCCCACTCCATGGGATAGGTTCTCCCAGGATTTCGAGCGGCGTAAGCCCTGGCGGCAGAAGTCTTCGAGTGAAGACGACTGCCTGGCTCTTTGTGGCGTTGAATTTAAACCGCCACTTTGTTGCCCATGACCCCAAGGCGTCGCACCCGCGTTGGAGGCGGTTTCTCAGCACTTGGGCGTTCATGCTGCGGGTGAACAGGGCTGTATCATCAGCGTACAGCGCCAGTTCGACTCCTGCCACTTTCGGCGCATCTGCAGTGTACAGGGTGTACAGCGAGGGGCCGAGAACCGACCCCTGCGGCACCCCTGCACGTATCTGCCGGTCTGTGGACGTACCGTCGTCAGCCCTCACATGGAAGGTTCGTTCGGACAGGTACGACCGCAGCAGCGTCATGTGGGACGTCGGTATCCCTTGCTCAAACAGTTTGAACTCGAGACCGTCGTGCCACACCGAGTCAAACGCTCGGGAGACGTCGAGGAACACTGCGCCAAGGAATTCCCTTGTTTCCAGTGCCCTCATGGCCGGTTCTACCACCCGCAAAAGCTGGTGGGAAGTGGCATGCTCTTCTCGAAACCCGAACTGCTCGTCCGGGATGATGCCCTCCTGGGTGACGTGTCGCATCAGTCTTCTCGCGTACAGCCTCTCGAAAACTTACGAGAGGGACGGGAGTAGGCTGATGGGTCGGTAGCTCGATGCCTGGCGTGGGTCCTTGCCGGATTTCAGGATGGCCACGACCTCCGCGTGTTTCCACGCAGAGGGGTAGTCACCTGATCGGAGAATCTCGTTGAAAACATCGGCAAGTTGCCGGTGTAGGCCCGGCGGAAGGTTCTTCAGCAGGAGGTTTGTGACGCCATCGCTGCCTCCAGCCTTCTTGGGGTTCAGCGAGCGAAGCTGCACAGCAACTTCCTCCTCCGTTATCGGCTCGATAACGTCGCCTTCCTCCCTTGCGGCGCGGAAGGTTGGTAGTTGCTCGTGGACCCGCCGTATGTGGTCGTCGTCGATGACGTCGGCCACCGGTGTGAAGTTTGCTGCAAAAGCGTCAGCCAGGACGCTGGCATTCGCGTCGGGGTCGCTGGCGAAGTCGTTCTCGACCTGTAAAGGCGGTATTCGCTGTCGCCGGCGTAGGAAGGACTTTACCACCCTCCATGCACTGCCGTCCTCAGGATTGAGGGTAGACACAAGGTCTTCCCATTCCTGGTTCCGGTGATGCTCGACTGCTGCCTTGATTTCCCGTCTCATGCGGTTTAATCGGCGCTTCGTGTCTGGTTGGCGAGTGAGCTGCCATTCACGAAACAGTCGGTTCTTCTCGGTGATCGCGTCCAGGATAGGGCGCGGTAGCTGTCGCGAGAAGTCTCGTGGTCCTTGGCGACGTCTCGGAGTGGCTTCCTCCGCTGCTCGGAGTATTCTTCGGGTGAAGAATGCTAGGGCGGCGTCTGCCCCTACCACGGCGGGGTTTGGCGCGTCCTCGAGCAGTTCGAGTGCTTTCGTCTGAAAGCGCTCGGCGTCGAGCCTGCGGTAGCTCGGACGGCTGTCTGGAAGAGAAGCTCCGGCCACGTCGAGGCCAAAAATGACCGGTACGTGGTCGGAGGAGAGAACGTTGCGCGTCTCGGCGGTCGCGAAGTGCCCGATGCCCTTCAGAAGGGCAATATCGAGCACGTCGGGCTGTCCCCGTGCAGGGAAGATCGTGGGGTCAAACGGCCCCACGGTGATCGCGCCGTTGCGGTTAACAACGCGGGAGAGGCGGCGCCCGCTGCAGCTAACAGTTCGCGAGTTCCATTCGGTGTGTTTCGCATTGAAATCCCCGGCAATGAAAGCTCGCCCCTCCAGCGACAGCAGGACGTCGAAGTCGGCTTCGTCCAGCAGTCTGCTAGGCTGCCGATAGACCGACACGAAAAGAATCTTTCCGGCGGTGGTGTTGACGGCCACTCCTGTGGCTTCCAGCGCGTTGAGCGCCGGCAGTTGAACTCGGTGGTGGCGCAGCGACTTCTTCACGTAGATGGCAGTGCCGCCCCCGTGGGTGGCTCTGTCATCTCGGTAGCAGCAAAAATTTGCTGCTCGCACGTCGACCCCGGGTTTGAGGAAGGTCTCCTGCACAAGGCAGATGTCGACCGCCTCGTCCCGTAGGAATTGGCGAAACTCGCCCTGCTGGGGGTGGAGACCCCGAGCGTTGAACGTGCATATGGTTAACCCATAAATATGGTCGTTATCCATATTAGGGCTGGCTTCTCCCGGCGGTGGCCTGGAGGGCCGCCGTCACTGCTCCCACGAGGACTGGTAGCTGTGTCATCAGCTGGTTGAGCGACCGCAGGAGCACGGCCAGCTCGGTGGTGTCTTCCTTCGCCGTTTCGGGAAGGTTTGACTCCTTCGCGACGTTTCCCGTAGTCGGCAGCGGAGCGGCGTGCTGGGAACGCCCTGCGCGGGCGGCAACCCCTCCTACAGCCGCGGGCGCCGGCAAGCCGGTCTCCGCGACTGCAGGCGGCGCCGCGGGCGAGGGCAGCTGCGACGGCTGCGGTGCCGGTGCGGCCTCCCCCGCGAGCGGCCGTGGCCTCTGGGAGGGGGCGGCCGGCTTCCCCTTAGCAACGTCCGCGAAGCTGCGGCTCGGGTTTACGCGGCTGGCGCGTTTCCCGCTCTTGAATGCGGCGCATCCTCGGTAGCAGGCGACATGGTCCCCGCTACAGTTGCAGCACGTCGGTCGGTCTTCCTTCTTCTTCGGGCAGTCACGCGACGCGTGTTCCTCGGCGCACTTGCAGCAACGCACAGGCATCCTGCAGAACTTTGCCACGTGGTCCATGCGTTGGCAGTTGAAGCACTGGGCTCGCCTGCCTTTCGCACGGAGTGGCTCGACTTTCACGTCGAAGTCGGCAATGTTTTCAACCTGAAAAATTTTCCGGTTGTCCACATTGTCGACTAAGACCACAAGGAACAGGGGCATGTCCTTGTGGGTCCTGGGCGACCTCATCAGGCCGACGTGGCGGGTCTGGAAGCCGAGTTCCTCCAGCTGCCGCTGTAGGAACTCCGGTTCCATCTTCATCGGCAGGTGACGGACGACGACCTTCAGCTGCTTCAGCTGCTCCGTGCTCTGCGTGAAGCAGAACAACTTCTCGGTCTCACAGAGTTGCATGAGTTTCGTATGGTACTCTATGGACTCTGCTCTGACCTTGTAAATATCGGTCCCCGCGGACATCTTAAGCGGTTTTGCGATGGAGTACAGTTTCTCTCTGAGCTCACTGTACCCCTTCCTCCAAAGGATGGAAATTAGCGGAGGGCGGCGGGGCGGTTTCGTCGCCGTAATCGGTGTTGTCCCGTCCCCGCCGGTCTCGGCTACTTCAGGTAGATCTGCAAACCGGTTTGCAGCCTCGACCTGTTCTGGCGTCACCGGTCCAAACGACCTGGGTTTCGCTGTGTGGCGCCGGGAGGGCGCGATGAAGCCTTCTTCATCCGGCTTCCTCGGCGATGCGGTCGTCGTCCTGCGGCGTACCCTCCTCTTCTTCCGCCTGACGCGACCGGAACTTGCCTGGGGGGAGGGAGTGTCCTCTACGGCCGCGGCTGGGCGCTTCCGTGAGGTTTTCTCGACCTCGGCAGGCTCGTCAGGTGTTGCCAGCCTGGACGTTGGTGAGGGCGTGGCGGCTTCAGTAGCCACCACGGCTGGTGCGACTGCTGGCGCGGCAGCTGTCGTGGCAACTGCGACAGGCAATTGCTTGTCGCGACCCACAGGTACCAGAGACCGGAGTCTCGTTAGAACCTCCTCCCTGTCCGCGTCGGTTCCCATGGCAAGACGTTGCATGGCGATGCAATACTCATCGGGAGTCAGCATGGCCATGGCGGCGGCAAGTTCCTCCTTTCCCAGGGGGATCGGCGGCTTGATCCGTCGTCTCGGCAGAGAGAGTGTGCGGGCGCGGCGCCGTCCGTTCGCGGAAGTTTCCACGTTCGTCCGACGACCGCGAGCAACACTCTCACTCGTCGTCCTCGTCGGTGATGGGGGGCCAGACGCCGCCGTCGTCCGGGAAACTTCCCTTAGACCGCCATCTGCCTCACCCTCAGTCTCGTCGGAGCGATCGTCTCGTTTGTGCTCCTCCTCCATGTCGTGACCCCGAACACGACAATTTTGCCTCTTTTGAAAGACACGACAGTTTGCTTTCTAAGACAATGGGGTCACGCCACGTGGATTTTGCCGCACGAGTTCCTAAAGGCCCTTGCGGGCTGTTGTCGACTCTGAAAGAGAAAAACGCTGGTTAGCGAGAACACGACAATTTCGCCGCTGACGCACTCGCAAGCGAGTAGTCAGCAGTGAAGGTTCGCGGCAGCTTCCGCAGCACACTCGCCAGTGACCACGTGCCTTAACAAAGGCGCGCGGACAAAGACGCGCGGGAACTAAAGCGCCAGCGACACAAGCGGAGCGGTGAGACAGAGCGTCCTCTCGTGTGTGTGTGCTGCCGGCACGTTCGCTTGAGCCGCCTTATATAGCCGGGACGCGGAGGAATTCGTGCCGATCCAGTTCTGCACACGTGACACAGCGGAGGAAATGGGTCCCTGATGCGAAGAACCTCTGATGGCGCTTGTTCTGCCGTCTGTCCTCCTTGCGATCGACGCAGTCCGAGGAGACAGCGCCTTGCACTTATGCAAATTGGTGAAGCTTTGGTGTCCGACGGTTTGCCGACCCCTTTAGCCGAAAAGCGGGTACATAGTTCTCTTCTTGTCGGCTTCTCTGTCCATGTGTGGTTATTGAGCATCATCATGCGTTGTTCGGCCGAAGCTTTCTGTTTTTCCGTGACAACTAAGAGAACATCCGGACACACCTTAAATCAACAACGCCAAATCTATTAATAACCACACCGATCTTTCGCCAAAGCGAGAGAAAGACAGAAGAAAAAAAAGGGAGAATGCTTTCTGTTTTTTCTTAAACACTTTCTTCCTCGGAAAACGAGCACCCTCACAACTTCACCGTTTTTTCTCGTGGTATGAAACTGTTTGGTCTTTGAACGTAAATTTCAAATAGTACTCCCTCTCAGCCACGTCTACGTCTCCATGTGGTGTTTTCCTGTCAGCTCTTCAAGTTTCAAGCTCATTGTGCCTTTCTACAGATGAGATAGAGTGCAGATTCTTCTGGTCCCTCTGTCTAAGAGGCACTACTTCTAGTAAGCGATATCAACTACATGATCCGCGTTGCAATAACATGATATTTGTAGAAAGTTTCCTTTCTCTTTTTTTTTTTTTACTTCTGGTGCAACTAGATCTTAATAGCCCATAATCTACGATTAGAATAGTAGACAGTTCAACAATGAAACAACATCGAAAAAAACCAGAATATATTATTGCACAGTTATGGTTGTGGGAAAAGTCATATTACGTGTTTTTATTGTTTAAAGTCTATAAAAAAACGAATATTTCAAAACTTTTGAAATAAGCGCAAGCTTCCTACTATTAATAACTGAATAAAATTCAGTAAATGAATAACACTGTACCGAAGAAAATAAGAAAGGAGAAACAGTTTACACGAAAATAAACTCAAAACAGTATGTTTATCCCTATACCTGAAGACTTGTGTGCTAGTTTTTCCAGTTCCTTGTTTTTCATTGTGAGTCTTGGAGGATCTTCGAGTCTTAAATTTTCGAAACGGTTCTCTCATCTCAGTATGCATCTGCAGACTATATCAGTCCCCCAGCCTTTCAGATATTCCCGTGAGGTTCGATACTGCAATATGTATTAGTGTATATTTAGCAGTACTGTGACACGTTAACAATGAACAGACAGTTTATGTATATTATGGTATACAATTGCTAGATAAATAAATAAATCATGATCATCAGTACCGAGCGAGGTGGCGCAGTGGTTAGCACACTGGACTCTCATTCGGGAGGACGACGGTTCAATCCCGCGTCCGGCGATTCTGATTTAGGTTGTCCGTGATTTCCCTAAATCGCTCCATGCAAATGCCGGGATGGTTCCTTTGAAAGGGCACGGCCGACTTCCTCCCCCGTCCTTTCCTAATCCGATGAGACCAAACAACCCAACCCCATGCTCATCAATAACTGTTCTGTCTTGCTTCAGTTCTATGTATGGTACTTCACCACATCCCCCTGTCCTGTGCTTTCCTCTTAATTTTCACATATAGTCGCCTTCCGCCATGACACAGTCGATATTTCTTCTCTGCCTCTCTTTCCATTAAATTCCCTGCTAGAGTAAGCATCGGCGTCTCAGGATGTATCGTAGCCAATTTTCCATTCTTTTTCTTAAGACAATTTTTCTTTATTTTTACTTATTTCAATACCTGCAAACATTCTTTCATCTTTTCGTCTATTCAGCTGAGAGCATAGTAATTTGCTCTTTTCGTTGAATTCTTTCTCGATATTCACATTCCGAACTTGTGCTCCGTCTGTAACGACTTCGATATCGACGAGACAAATCTCAATCTTCCTTACTTCTCCACCACATATGACTCAGCTGCACATCCAGGGAATCTCCTTCTCTCCCCTGCCTCTGTCCGTCTCCTCGTCTTTCGTTTCTCTGTCCATACCCTCCGCGCCTTCTCTCAGTTCATCTCCTCCTCTGCCCTTTCTCTGTCCATTGCCCCCTCCCCTCTCTGTGTCCATCTCTTCTTCCACACTTTCTCTGTCCTACTCTTTCCTTTCACCGCCCACCTCCTCCTCTCTGTCCATTTTCTCCTTCCACCTTCTCTCTCCACGTTATCACCCCCACCACGAAAGGAGGTTGCTGGTTCTTACCCCTACAGCATTCATTTCCAAATAGTAAGTGGTGTGTGTACCAAATTTGATTGAAATTGATGCAGGAGTTCAGGAATAGCTTTTTACCCTTGGCTTTGTACACGTCCGCACATATCACATATATTTCACATATACTGAGTTTATTTCACATATATTTGTACATATACGTCTGTATCTCTAGCGAATTTAGTAATGCAGTTTCCATTTCACGCAACTCAATGTTTCTAACGTCACAACTGCCGAACAATGTCCGAACAATGGTATTATTTTGTAGATACATTCTGCGGCACACATGGATATTTTCTGCGATATGCGTTGCGAATTAGAAGTAAGGAAGTTATAAAGTTGAAGTCATCCATTTGCGGCTGTTTTGCACGCGTGTCAGTGTCCATCACGTCATATCTCCTGAACTACACATCATACAATGACATCATTGTGCAGGTGCATTCAGTGGTGTATGTGAATATTGTCTGCGCGCTGTGTCGAGAATACAATTAGTGGTAAAGAAGTAATAAATTAAAACATCAAGGTTTGTCCGGCAATTTGACTGCATGAACAACCAAAAAGGTAGTAACGGACAAACATTTCCCTTTCAGTATTTTGTGGTGGTTGTCAGCGAAAAATAGTTTCGTAAAGGTTTGAAATTATGTGTGAATTTGGGTGCAAGCCACTAAATGCTGGTACTCTTAAATAAGGTCCGGGTACTCGCATCGTGAGCTACGTTCCTTTTTTACCTCCAGCTCCATCCCTTTGACAAGTAGGTTGTTCTTTCCCTACGGTGATTCGTTCCAGACAGTATGTGTTATGTGTACTAAGTTTGGTTGAAATCAGCCCAGTAGTTTAGAAACAGACGTAGAACATACATACTTCCATACATATACAGTGTGGTCAGAAACAGTCTGAAAAGCATGTAAGGGTATTGCTGCGAAATGATCGTTACGAAAAAAATCGATACTTTGCGCCGTTTTCTGGTTGTTTAGCATTTAAGTTAGCCAAGCAGGTCGTCGCGCGCGAAAATTTAAGCAGCCTGCCAGAGACAGTGTCGCCAAACGTATTTTTCATACGTTTTCCTCAAACAGAACAAACGTAGCGATCGCTTACCTAGGTTAAATTTATCATTTGGAAAACAGGCGTATTTTAAGTGATAATGAGCATTTGAAGAAACGGTAACTCAGGAACCCATAGATGTCTGTGCATTACCGCATTATAGAGCGTGTAAGTGCTTGAATTTGCACACTCATCGACCTGACTGACTAACTTCAATGCGAAATAACTCGCAAATGACGCAACGCATCAAATTTTTTCTTAATTATTACTTCTCAGCACAACCTTTGCTGCAAAACCTTTGCAAGCTTTTCAGACAGTTACTGACCACCCTGTATAAGTACATCATTTTTATAGTATGTTTGGATAACAATACAATACATACAGTGTTTTATATAATAATAATAAATTGTTTAATTACGATGAACTATTTTAATGTAATAATAATAATTCGTTTACAGCGTTGAGCAATACACTGTTTTAACGTAACTTCCAAGACATTGCAATTTAGAAAAATGTAGCCTTTCAAAAGCACGTTTTCGAAAAATTCGAGAAGTACGTGTGTCGCCTAATTACTTTAATAACTACGACGGAGAAATTCTCACGACTTTGTTGACATAATAATGTACATCGAATAAAACCGAAGTGGGAAATCACAATTGTCAGTATTTTACGAATCACTGAAACTTCCAATATTGGGCTACAAACCATGGCTATACGATCGTGCAAATGACGAGAGAGCTGTTTCTTTCAGTGCTTACGATCGTGAAGTGAGTTTTTTCGTTACTTCTTTTTCGTAGTTGTGCGCCTTTCCATTTCTGTCTTTCTCAGCCTCCTGTTCTGTGTGCGAACTCTAGAACAGCGTCAGATCTTTTGTTGACAGCGGGTAGGTCAGTTCTGTGAACGTGCACCTTATTCTGGCTGGAATGTTACCGGTCAGGACGGTATCCCATCAACGCAGGCAAGTGCTCACGCAAACATCTGGAAAGTACCCTGTGTTACAGGTAGTTTGTAATTTATGGAATTCCACAAAATTATGTGAAAGTTAAATTAATTGAGGGATTTATACGCAAACAATATCACCACACACTGGGTGCCAAAAAAGTAACGAAGCAACTCAAAAGTTACATGTTGGAACATTCACATTTATTATTATTAACATCCGCAGATCAATAATAAAAATATAATCTCACTGCCAACTAGACTGGTGGCAGACACGGCTTACAAGGAGATAGCTGCATAGCCTGGGGCAACTCTTTCAATTGGATCCCATTTCGATGACTCGTGTGTCCCTAACCAATCCCAGTTATCCGACCGCAGAAAGGGGACCTATAGATTAACGGGGAATCCGAACAACGTGTGGTTTCTGGTGAATCTCCAAATCATTAATAGGTGAATGCTTGGTTAAAGCGAACACAAAGATCCGTGGTCCGACAGGAATTCAATCCCTCGACCTTTTGGTTCCCAGGCATGCGCTTTACTGATAGACCAACAGAGTCGACGTGGGAGGAAGTAATATGTCACCACAGACTGTTTTGAATGTACGCTCACGGAATTTCAGTAAGAAACCTCTTCGTGATACACAATGCATCTTACGTAGCGTCTACCACTAGAATTTGGTGAGCATCTCCATTTACCTTACTAAATTATCCCATGACGAAATACACCTCTCTTCGTTGGATCTTTTCTATCTTTTCTATATTAACCACCCTAGTATGAGTCCCACAATGAGGCGTAATATCCTAGACTCTGTCGAACGAATGTTTTGTGCGTCATTTGTTTCTTGGATGAGTTAACAGTGAGTCTCCGGCTGGTCTCAACATTTCTTACATCTGATCTTCCCACTTTAGATCGTTCCGGACCCTTATTTCTAGTTCTTTTCCGGTTGTTGTTGATCCGCCAGGACAATCGAGCGTATTAGCACGCCTCTTGTGGGATGTGGGTAGGTGCACCACTGCCCGATAGAATCCAGCCGCCGGATTAACGACAACAGTCACCCTGGGTGTGTTCTTTATGCTGTTTCCCACAGCCGATTATGTGAATACTGGGCTGGTATCCACGTCCAGTCTCAGTTACAAGATTCACGAGCATTTCGAAAGCGTTCTCACAGTTTCACGTAGGATGATACTAGATGCACGTTCTCACAGTTTCACGTAGGATGATACTAGATGCACACAGATGGGGAACACAAATCCCGTCCACGGTGGGAGGCAGAGGAAGGGGGAGGGAGGAGGTGGAAGAGGTGGTGACAGGCAGGAAACTCGGTCATCCTCTACCGCTAACATGACAAAATCCAGGTTAACACCACGTGGAGATACGCAATAAGGTCAGGAAAAAGAATAATGTTTTCAGTCTTCTGTTGCTGCAGCCCCCTTATAGACAAAGGCATTGTGTGCGAAAAGCTTCACTGGGCTCCCGACTTCATCAACTATACATCCATATACACCAATCACCCAAAACATTATGACCACCTGCTTAATACACTACTGGCCATTAAAATTGCTACACGAAGAAGAAATGCAGATGATAAACGGGTATTCATTGGACAAATATATTATACTAGAACTGACATGTGATTACGTTTTCACGCAGTTTGGGTGCATAGATACTGAGAAATCAGTATCCAGAACAACCACCTCTGGCCGTAATAACGGCCTTGATACGCCTAGGCTTTGAGTCAAACAGAGCTTGGATGGCGTGCACAGGTACAGCTGCCCATGCAGCTTCAACACGATACCACAGTTCATCAAGAGTAGTGACTGGCGTATTGTGAGGAGCCAGTTGCTCGGCCACTATTGACCAGACGTTTTCAATTGGTGAGAGATCTGGAGAATGTGCTGGCCAGGGCAGCAGTCGAACATCTTCTGTATCAAGAAAGGCCGTACAGGACTTGCGACATGCGGTCGTGCATTATCCTGCTGAAATGTAGGGTTTCGCAGGGATCGAATGAAGGGTAGAGCAACAGGTCGTAACACATCTGAAATGTAACGTCCACTGTTCAAAGTGCCGTCAATGCGAACAAGAGGTGACCGAGACGTGTAACCAATGACACGTCATAACATCACGCCGGGTGATACGCCAGTATGGCGATGACGAATACACGCTTCCAATGTGCGTTCACCGCGATGTCGCCAAACGCGGATGCGACCATCATGATGCTGTAAACAGAACCTGGATTCATCCGAAAAAATGACATTTTGCCATTCGTGCACCCAGGTTCGTCGTTGAGTACACCATCGCAGGGGCTGCTGTCTGTGATGCAGCGTCAAGGGTAACCGCAGTCACGGTCTCCTAGCTGATAGTCCATGCTGCTGCAAACGTCGTCGAACTGTTCGTGCAAATGGTTTTTGTCTTGTAAACGTCCCCATCTGTTGACTCAGTGATCGAGTCGTGGCTGCACGATCCGTTACAGCGATGTGGATAAGATGCCTGTCGTCTCGACTGCTAGTGATACGAGGCCGTTGGGATGCAGCACGGCGCGCCGTATTACCCTCCTGAACCCACCGATTCCATATTCTGCTAACAGTCATTGGATCTCGACCAACGCGAGCAACAATGTGGCGATACGATAAACCACAATCGCGATAGGCTACAATTCGACCTTTATCAAAGTCGGAAACGTGATGGTACGCATTTCTCCTCCTTACACGACGCATCACAACAACGTTTCACCAGGCAACGCCGGTCAACTGCTGTTTGTGTATGAGAAATCGGTTGGAAACTTTCCTCACGTCAGCACGTTGTAGGTGTCGCCACCGGCGCCAAGCTTGTGTGAATGCTCTTAAAAGCTCTTCCCGTCGGTTAAATTCGCGTCTGTAGCACGTCATCTTCGTGGTGTAGCAATTTTAATGGCCAGTAGTGTAGCTTGTCTGTCCCTTTCTACAACAAAATACGTCAGGAACCCAAAGGTTTGTTGGCAGGTTTGTGGAGCTATGTGGCATTAGATATCTACGGACAAATCATGTAATTAGCATAAATAACGGGCCGCTGATCTGCGTTCACGGTGCTGCCGCCCGATAGCGACCAGATGGGATCCATAGGATTTGGTAACAGAGACACCAACGTGAGTTCACTATAATGCTCCTGAAACCACTGTAGCACGGTTATGGCTACGAGGCACGGACAATTATACTGCTGTCAGATGGCATCGCCGTCGGGGAAGACATTTAGCACGAAGGAATGCAACTGGTTCGCAGTGGTTCGCAGCTGTCAGCATCTCTTCGATTACTACCACATGTCCCACGCAAACGCAGGAGAATGTCCCCCATAGCATGATACTGCTCCCACCAGCCTGCGTCCGTGGCACGCTGCACGTTTCACACGATGACGGCGTTTGTGGAGATAACCATCGACCTGCTATAGCAAAAATGTGATTCACCCGAAGAGCCGACACGTTTCCATTGTTAGAAGGTCGAATCCCGATGGTCCCGTGCCCACTGCAATCGTCATTGATGATGTCTTTGGTTGAACGTGTGAACTGTTAAGGGTGATCTGCTGCGGAGCTCCATGTTCAACAAAGTACGATGCACAGCGTCCTCCTAAACACTTGAGCGTGCACCAGCGTTGTGCTCATTCCGCAGAGATGCCACAGATCACAATCTATCCTACTTTACAGAACAGACAAGCCTCCTTACCCCACGTTCTGTGAAGTGCTTGGACATGCAAACGCTTAGTGCCCAGTGGTAGTTGCCTGTCCTACCTCTTTCCGTAAATGCTCAAGACAGTAGCACGTGAACATTCTACCTGCTTCGCCGTTTTCGAGATACTCGTTCACAGGCTCTACGTAATAATAGCCTGTCTTTTGTCAACGTCGTTTATCTCAATCTGTTTCCCCTTTTTCAGCTCATATCTTCGCTAGTGTGATCCCCCGTCCGTGTCTGCTTTGTTTACATACTTCTGCTACCGCGTCACGTGTCCGCAACGCCACCAAGCAGCATCCAATGTCGGGGGCAGCAGTGGTCATAATGTTTTGGCTGATGAGTGTAGCTGTGAACATTAACGGCTCAATAAGCATTCCTTTGGAGAACTCCTGGAAATACTTTTGCATCTCTCGATTTCGTCACGTTCATAATTACATACTGAGGTCGGCCTACAACAAAACCGTGGGTCCAGATGTAAATCTGGTCCAGTTCTCGGTAAGCTTGTATTTTACTCACTGAACAACAGTGTGGAACTGTATCGAACCTAGGCGCCGTTGTCTCCAGCGCTCTTGGTTTCATTTCCTCCACTCATAACTGACATAACATACACTACGCCAGACTCAATATGCAGTCTGACGTCGACTTCGGTGTCGAGCGCTTAAAAACACAACAAGACTGGAAACATACAAAGGATACTCATTAGCACAGAACAAATGCACGTTAAGATACATCAAACACGCGTCCAGAATTAGAAATGAAAGCTAATGCATGGAAGTAAGAAATTTGTTTCCTACAAGAGCAGTCGGAAGACCTTCTGTGTCTCATAATCAGTAGCTAAATGACTGATATCTTTGTTTTGCTTCTTCTTCTTCTTCTTCTTCTTCTTCTGTCTGGCAATCTACTTACTTGCATAATATTTTATAGCACTTCGATTACTTGCATGTTGGTTTCCAGGCTGCAACTTTTGTGGTAATTAAGAGTGTAAATGAGGTAGATGAAAACATGTGAGTGTATTGTTATGTAACGAGCTATCACGAACAGGAATGAAATTAAACGGTTAAGTGGCGCCCCGTAACCCATTACTTTCAAAACAAATGTGTGGATAATTTTTTGTCATCGTCAACAGTGTCATTGTTGATTGTCTACAAGAAAACCGCAGAGAGCTTCGTAACTAACCCAGGCTTTCTAGCAGAATCTTGTGATAAGGGCTACGCATTGTCGTCTTCTATAAATTTTTTGCAAGCATTTCCTCGATCTGCGGACTAAAGTTGAAGGTTAGCTCAAAAACGAATTTGCGGTTTCTAGCAGTGAGTGAACTGTCACGTGAGAGGAAAAACAGTTGTCAGTGCTGCACGGATCAGGCTCCGTCTGAGTCAGGGCGCTAGCAGGTAAACGCGGCCAAAAGTCGTGCTATGCGGGGTGACACTGAAGTTAATTAGGCACCGCCATTTGCCTGACAGTCCAAATCTGGGCTCACCGCCAAGTAAGTAGCTCTATGAGACAGAATAAAAGAAGCCAACTTTAGAAAGCCTGTAATATTGCCGCAGACAGCTCTGACAGTGGTTCTGGTGATTAGCGAATTCATTTTCATATATTTCTTTCGTCTTATTGTTTGGCTTCAGTTTGATCGGAGTTCACAATACGGCTTGACAATCTTTATAATCTCAGCCAAACTCTGAAATATCTGGGCAGTAGGAGTGGATAGGATGCGCATGTTTAATTTTTCTTCAGTCCTCTTAGAGACATATATGTAAGAGTTTAAGAGGGCAGGCAACCCCTTCGACACACCTTAGAGACCGCATTCCCTCAGGCAGATGCTATAACGGCAACGGAGCGTCATTAACTGAATGGATATTGAAGTCTCTTTACCGGTACATTTTTAAAGTGCTCGATAAAGGAGTGCGGATGGTACCAAGTGTTGCCGAACGGAGGAGTCTTAGAGTGACCATTTGCTGTTTTATTCACGCGCATCTCGTTGTTGCACCCTCTTGATCACCCCACAGGAGGGATTGGAACGGTAGCTCTGAAAATGGCAAATACCTTTTGCTACTTCGGATCACATTCATATTTCTTCAAGTGGTTTTGAAGAATCCCTAGCGCTTCCACCCTGTATATCTAACTCCGTCCGAACAAGCCTCAGAAAGTCTAACGGCACCGAGCGACCGCCGTGTACATTCTCAGCTGACAGACATCAATGGATATTGATACGGAGGGGCATGTGGTCACCACACCACTCTCCCGGCCGTTGTCAGCTTTCGTGACCGGAGCCGCTAGTTTTCAATCAAGCAGCTCCTCAATTGACCTCACAAGTGCTGAGTGCACCCCGCTTGCTACTAGCGCTCGGCAGACCAAGACGGTCACCCATCCAAGTGTTATCCAAGCCCGACAGAGCTTAACTTCCGTGATCCGACGGAAACCTGTGTAACGACTGTATATCAGAGCATTGTCGCCACAGTGTGCCCCAAAGGGGTCAGATCACGTTCAATTCGTTTTCAGACCTACAATCCTTTAGAGAAGGGTTGAATCGTGTTAAGGGTGTCAGCTGTCTCCAAGGATGTCGCTAACATCGGTCGGTTGTACACACACTGCCTTTCGAATACAAAATGTATGGAAATGAAGGCCTCGAGGAAAGGGACGGTTTCATTGACACATTTTATGCCACTTCCTCAGTCCTTTTCGTATCTGTTCTGAGTGCCGGTAGTTCTAAAATTTTCTCCTCAGCCGCCCATAAGTAAACCGCGTGATTTAAACTGTGATCGTCACAGTTCTGACACATCACAGAGTCGTCAAAAGAAGTGGGTGATGTGTGGGTAAGAGGTCCGTGACCACCTTCCCATCGTGTGACACGTTCATGGTCGCGTTGCGCAGAATTGCGGTGAAATTTGGTGCCAATGTCAAATCATTAACCTACCTTACACCTCACATGAACTTCTCTTGGTTCAAATGGCTCTGAGCACTATGGGACTTAACATCCATGGTCATCAGTCCCCTAGAACTTAAAACTACTTAAACCTAACTAACCTAAGGACATCACACAACACCCAGTCATCACGAGGCAGAGAAAATCCCTGACCCCGCCGGGAATCGAACCCGGACGTGGGAAGCGAGAACGCTACCGCGAGCTGCGGACATGAACTTCTCTGCTCTGGCATTTTTTCACGTGTCGACACGCTGCCGTTTGAAGCAACGCAGAGCCCGAGGGTCATACAAGGCCTCATGCTTTTGTGTCACTACAGAGGAAGGTTGTAGGCACCTTTGAGTCAAATTTCAAACTTCAGGGTCGCAATGGGAGACGATTATGGGATTTCAAAACGTGATCCTTTAATTGTATTGCACAATGTATATTTACGAAACTAACGTTTCATGTGCTAATGCTGGAGACATCATCAGAGAATATAAAATTTGCAGTCATATCTTCGCTAGGGTGATCCCCCGTCCGCGTCTGCTCTGCTTACATACTTTTGTTAACGCCTCACGTGTCGACAACGGCATCAGGCGACATTCGACGTCGCGGTGGGCAGAGGTCAGAATGTTTTGGCTTATCAGTATGTGGCACTAAGTCCAACAAATTGTCTACTTTCAGTCCTTCCACTTTCCTACTGTAATTGTTTTATCAAGATTCAATCATTACTATGATATACAAAACACTCAGAGAAATTCCAAAGCATAAAAACAACTTTAACAGCAGAAAAGAAGAACTGAAATTAGCCAATTTGTGGGCCTTCTTGCTAAATAAAGCAAAGAACGCCATAGCTGGTGTAGCGAGTAAGTAGACCCGACATCAACAGTAAACACTGCACTGGTTGAACGAAACGTAATCTACGTTGTAATTATATCTTCGAATATGTCAAGTTGCCAGCCGCGGTGGCCGAGCGGTTCTAGGCGCTTCAGCCCGGAACCACGCGGCTGCTACGGTAACAGGTTCGAATCCTGCCTCGGGCATGGATGTGTGTGATGTCCTTAGGTTAGTTAGGTTTAAGTAGTTCTAAGTTCTAGGGGACTGATAACCTCAGATGTTAAGTCCCATAGTGCTTAGAGCCATTTGAGTCAATAAGTCAAGTTATATATTCAGTTTTCAGTTTGTTTGCTGGTAAATGTTCGCAGTCGTGGTACATATGGAAATCGCAGCGCAACAGGAGCGAATCAGTCCGCGAGAGAAGGCAAAACAAAGTGGCCCAAACCTATCTGCATTTCATCGACGGACTGTGCGATTTTGTTTCTGCTACTATAGCGGCGTGCTATGTTACTGGTGTGTACCAGGACTGCAGGCATGTCCTTGCAAACGGAATAAAAACTACTTAGCCGGCCAGAGTGGCCGAGCGGTTCTACGCGCTACAGTCTGCCTCGGGCATGCATGTGTGTGATGTCCTTATGTTAGTTAGGTTTAAGTAGTTCTAAGTTCTAGGGGACTGATGACCTTAGAAGTTAAGTCCCACAGTGCTCAGAGTAGTCCGCAGCTCGTGGTCGTGCGGTAGCGTTCTTGCTTCCCACGCCCGGGTTCCCGGGTTCGATTCCCGGCGGGGTCAGGGATTTTCTCTGCCTCGTGATGACTGGGTGTTGTGTGCTGTCCTTAGGTTAGTTATGTTCAAGCAGTTCTAAGTTCTAGGGGACTGATAACCTCAGATGTTAAGTCCCATAGTGCTTAGAGCCATTTGAGTCAATAAGTCAAGTTATATATTCAGTTTTCAGTTTGTTTGCTGGTAAATGTTCGCAGTCGTGGTACATATGGAAATCGCAGCGCAACAGGAGCGAATCAGTCCGCGAGAGAAGGCAAAACAAAGTGGCCCAAACCTATCTGCATTTCATCGACGGACTGTGCGATTTTGTTTCTGCTACTATAGCGGCGTGCTATGTTACTGGTGTGTACCAGGACTGCAGGCATGTCCTTGCAAACGGAATAAAAACTACTTAGCCGGCCAGAGTGGCCGAGCGGTTCTACGCGCTACAGTCTGCCTCGGGCATGCATGTGTGTGATGTCCTTATGTTAGTTAGGTTTAAGTAGTTCTAAGTTCTAGGGGACTGATGACCTTAGAAGTTAAGTCCCACAGTGCTCAGAGTAGTCCGCAGCTCGTGGTCGTGCGGTAGCGTTCTTGCTTCCCACGCCCGGGTTCCCGGGTTCGATTCCCGGCGGGGTCAGGGATTTTCTCTGCCTCGTGATGACTGGGTGTTGTGTGCTGTCCTTAGGTTAGTTATGTTCAAGCAGTTCTAAGTTCTAGGGGACTGATGACTATAGATGTTAAGTCCCATAATGCTTAGAACCATATGAACCATTTTTTGCTCAGAGCCATTTGAACCAAAAACTACTTACGTGACTTTATTTTTGCAATGGGATGATTACAACTGTATAACTGACCCTTTTAACCTACGCTCCACACGTGTCGTCCAAGAGGAACAACGGAAGCGACACCTGTGACGGCGTCCATAGTCTCATACTATAGTTGAGTCTGCCTAAGTTGATCCCTGACAACTGCAGTGGGCTGGGCGCGACAGCTTTGCGCCCCTACCTCAATCAGTAATGTAACGCGAGTTTGTAAACGTCTCAATAATAACACCGCAGCTCTATAGACGGCTATTGTTTTCTCCTGCAGCCGTTTGTGTTTCGCAGTTTAAAGCTGATTACAATGTTCTGAGCCGTGAGGGATCTTTTTAGGCTGTCTCGACTATTATCGCACCTTGAATGGTGCGAGCTCCACACCACTGTCTGGCGAGGATACCAGATGGCGCGTTTTCATTTCAAAAGGACGAACTGTGAATTCTCGTTGTGTATTCTAGGAAAGCCACGGAAAATCTGAATCTCTATGGCTGAACATCCACAGCTCGTGTCTGCCTCTGAATCACGGGGCACGGGGTCGCGGGTTCGATTCCCGGCCGGGTTGGCGATTTTTCTCTGCCCGGAGACGTGCAGATTGTACTGTGAAAAAAAATTGGGCTGTGTGAAGATTGGGGCTATGTGCGGGTGCTTATGACCGCGCAGTTGAGCGGCCAAAGAAACAAACATCAATACCGATGGTTGGACAGGGATATGAAATCGTCTCCTGCAAAATTGATTCCAGTACTTTAAACACTGTGGCAACTCACTCGATCTTGACAATGTCTATAATTGGCGAAGGAAAATTGGAAATTTGCGTTAAGTTCCTACGGAACGAAATTGCTGATGTCATCGGTCCCTAGGCTTACACACCACTTAATCTAACTTAAACGAACTTACGCTAAGGTCAACACACACACCCATGCCGAGAGAGGACTCGAACCTCCGACGGGTACAGCCGCGCGAACCGTGGTAAGGCACATAGACCGCGCGGCTACCCCGCGCGGCAATTGGCTTAGGTCTTAGTGGAAAAATGCCTTACAACAACATTACTTTGCTGACAAAATGAGGACAGGTGATGGAGTACTATTCTTGAATTCATTTTGTCAGTCAATAACTTTCAGGACTGCAGCAACTGCCGTTGGTAAGTTATAGCCGAAGTATTTCTGAGAATCTAGTATAAGGCCATACACCTAAACTCTTCTCTATAGGAATGAATATGGATTCGACAAACTCACCATCTTGTGAAACCCAGCTCGCTCCGTTTGCTCACGAGATGCAGATGGCAACAGATACTGGCGCCCTGACTGATACCATGTTCCTTGAATTTCAGGAGACTTCGATACAGATCCGCAATGCTGCCTAATGAACAGCTAATGAACAAAACACGAGCGTGCAGCAGACCTATATCAGACCAGCTGTGTGATTTGATTGAAGAGTTCCTAGTAATCAAATGGTTCAAATGGCTCTGAGCACTATGGGACTTAACATCTGAGGTCATCAGTCCCCTAGAACTTAGAACTACTTAAACCTAACTAACCTAAGGACATCACACACATCCATACCCGAGGCAGGATTCGAACCTGCGACCGTAGCAGTCGCGTGGTTCCGGACTGCGCGCCTAGAACCGCGAGACCACCGCGGCCGGCCCTAGTAATCAGAGCACAGCATGTCTTCCGTAACAGAGGGTAATCTTCAGACATAAAAGTAACTTCAGGCGTACACCAAGGACTATTATTTTCACACTAGATATAAACGATGCGATGGATTGTCTGAAAAGCTCTATGAGGCTTTTCACGGACATGCTGTTGTATACAGAGAAGTGGCAATGCTTGAAAACTGTAGCGAAATGCTAAAAGACCTGCAGATGACGATGAGGTGAGGATGATGATATTAGTTTGTGGGGCACTCAACTGCTTCGTTATTAGCGTCCGTACAAATTCCCAAACTTTTCACTGTCTGGCCTCGCACTTTCCTGAATGATGATGAAATGATGAGGACAACACCTAGTCCCCAGGCGAAAAAAATCTTCGACCCAGCCGGTAATCGAACCCAGGACCCAGTGATCCAGAGGCAGCAACTAGATCACAAGCTGCCCTCATGTTCCCTTGTAGTCCAACATCGGCTCACTGTCGCTTCCGAATGCCCTGGATATACACTATCCAACCAAACAGCTAAATGGAGATCTAAAATGAAGTCCCCCTGAAATTCTGTGAAGTGCTGATAACGCTGTCTCATACGAGTACACAGCATCTCCTTTCCTTCACAGTGATCATTCAACATGTGACGCTGTTAACGCCCCTAATATTTCCTATGAAGCTTGATAACAACACTAACCATGAACAACGCTAAAGCGATCTGGTGACTGTTCCAAAAGCCACAGAGAGTTGCAAATCTAGTCAATTATATACCCGCCGATGTTGGACAGAAGCTACACCGACATACGACCATGTCTTCTGGATGCTTCACATTTTTTGTCAGACAGTGTATCGGTGCGATTTGAAGTGGAACGACCACATAAAACTAAAAACAGATGCCAGACTGAAACTTATCGGGAGAATCCCCGTGAAGTGTAGTCCATCCACGAAAGACGTCGCTTACAAAACGCTCGTCCGTCCAGTACCCTTCTGTGGTCCGTATCAGGTACGCTTGATAGAGAACGCAGAGAAGATCCAGAGAAGATCAGCACGTTTGGGTACAAGTTCGTTCAGCAAATGCGAAAGCGTCACAGAGATACTCAACTAATTCCAGTGACAGACGATACCAGAGAGGGTTCACTTTTGAAATTCAAAGAACATGCATTCCTAGAAATGTCAACCTATATATTGCTTCCTCCTATCCCTGCCATGCCATGAAGGTAAAATTAGAGAGATTCATGCTCACACGGGAGCTTACCAATAATCGTTCTTCTGTGGACGATTTGCTACTAGAACAGCAAAAATGGGTAGTGGCAGTGGTATGCAGAGTATTCTGCGACAGCCACCGTAAGGTGCCTTACTGAATACGAATGTAGATGTAGACGATAGATTCTCAGCTGCTGCAGGAAGAGGCGATTTGTCCTCGTAGTACATGCTACGAGTGTCACACTCTCATGGGCCCAGCAGCCGTACTATCCAGTTTTTCGGAGGATGGTTAATCTTTAGTAGTTTTGAAATGAAAACAATGGGGAATAATATTGTGTATTGGAATCCTGAATAAAACCAACCTGCTTTCAAACAAAAATGTTGCATTACTTATTGAACGCCCCTCGTATGTACAATTTGATTTCCGACGTTTATTAGATTATTGTGTTCCAAGAGCGTTACAGGCAGGGTCTGGTGAGGTCACGTGGTGGTTGTAACAACGGTGAAATGTAGGAATCCTATTCATCAACATGCCATCATAAAAAATTGAAAACCATTAGTCAAGACACTAAAATTACCTGTTTCAGTGCACTATTTTTAAAGCAGAATAAATAATACAGTAGATCATTGCCACAAACGCGTGTGTTTTCGAACGTTTGAAGGGTTTTCGTCTTCTGTTCGTCTCTGGCCTGCTGGTGTATTATTCCGAGCCGGCCGAAGTGGCCGTGCGGTTAAAGGCGCTGCAGTCTGGAACCGCAAGACCGCTACGGTCGCAGGTTCGAATCCTGCCTCGGGCATGGATGTTTGTGATGTCCTTAGGTTAGTTAGGTTTAACTAGTTCTAAGTTCTAGGGGACTAATGACCTCAGAAGTTGAGTCCCATAGTGCTCAGAGCCATTTGAACCATTTTTTTTATTATTCCGAATTAAACTTCCCGTCAAAGAAAGTGAAGCGCTCAGAAGATGTAGTCGGATATTAAAACTATTTTTTTACAGGTACACACCATCTGTGGGTATGTAGACGATTAGAGTTGCAGTTCTCTGTGACGGGCAGATCAGCCACAGGGTGCATTAGTGTTGTTCGTGTTTAGTGTTGTTAGCAGGAATGGTAAGATATATAAGGAGCATGACACGTGGTCACATGTTGAGTGATCAGTGTGAAGGGCACGGAGATGCTGCGTACTCGTGTGAGACAGCGTTGCCAGCCATTGAGGGAGTTTGATAGGGGAACCTCACTGTGGGTCTCCATTTGGCGAGCTGGTCGAATCGTGCAGTATCCAGAATTGTGGAGCATTCGGATGCGAAAGCGGCCCCATGTTGCACTGCTAGAGTTGTCGTCAAGGGCGCGCTCGACCACCACGAGGGAGGACCGCCCTATTGTGTACCAAACAGAGTTGTGCCGTATTGCGCTCTGCCAAAATTACCGCTTGGTGGTTTTGGTACACTACATAAATGACGTGAAAAATGGTGGGGTTACCGGTAGTATTGGAAGGGAAAGAAACATAAATGAATGTGTAAGAGAGAAACAGGGAACCGACGAATTCTCTTTGTTTTTTGTTTGACTGTTTGTTTGTTTTGCACATGATTAGAATCGCACATCATTCAGTGTTAGTCCACTGCGTATTTTACATCCTTATAGAATATAAATTGCGTTTTATAAGTAATAAAACTAGTTGAGCGGGTAACTTCTGCACTTTTATGTAACCAAAACAATTAGTTTAGATGCAAGCACAGTTTAGATGTACAAACATAAAAAATATAATTATTGTTGTTACTTGGTCTCAATAAAACATTCTTCATCATGATCAGTGGCAAGAGTTTCATGTTATTATTGATAAACGCTGAAGTTGTTTTCGAATAACAGAAACATGTTTTATATAGTTCGACGAAGTATTAAAGCTATGTTTGATATACTGTGTTTTACAGGTTTTTCAAATTTTACATTTTTGTTGAGGAAATTACGTTTTATAGCGCAGTGTTATAAATCTGTGTTGTTTACTCTATTATTACTATCACAATCCTCTGTTTCACGTTACAAATCAACAGTTTTCGAATATAACCTGAATTAAACGTCGACAATTACAATTTTTCTACAAATACTCTTTATTTTTAAGTTACAGACAGGAGAATAAGTAGAACAAACATGTTCCGTAGGTTATCCAGCCCATTATATATTCTCACTCAGTTTCTGGACAGTTCACCACTCCCGGTTATTAGAGGAACCTAATAAGACACTTATCGCATATGTAAAGAAAGACTTCGTTATGAGGTAACGCCATATACAGTATGTAATCAAAAGTATCCGGACATCCCCAAAAACAAACGTTTTTCATATTAGGTGCATTTTGCTGCCACCTACTACCAGGTACTCTATGTCAGTGACCTCAGTAATCATTAGACATCGTGAGACAGCAGAATGGAGCGCTACGCGGAAATCATAGACATCGAACGTAGTCAGATGATTGGGTATCACTCGAGACATACGTCTGTACACGAGATTTCCGCATTCCTAAACATCCCTAGGTACACTGTTACCGATATGATAATGAAGTGGAAACGTGCAGGGACACGTACAGAAGAGTACAGTCCAACCTCGTCTGTTGACTGACGGAGACCGCCGACAGTTGAAGAGAGTATTAATGTGTAATAGCCAGACATCTATCCAGACCATCACACAGGAATTCCAAACTGCATCAGGATTCACTGCAAGTACTATGACTGTTAGGCGGGAGGTGAGAAAACTTGGATTTCGTGGTCGAGCGGCTGCTCATAAGCCACACGTTATGCCGGTAAATGCCAAACGGCGCCTCACTTGGTATGAAGAGCGTAAACATTGGACGACTGAACAGTGGATAAACGTTGTGTGGAGTGACGAATCACATTACACAATGTGGCTATCCGATGGCAGGGTGTGGGTATGGCGAATGCCCGCTGAACGTCATCTGCCAGCGTTTGTAGTGCCAAAAGTAAAATTCGGAGGCGGTGGTGTTACGGTGTGGTCATGTTTTTCATGGAGGGGGCTTGCACTCCTTGTTGTTTTGCGTGGCAGTATCACAGCACAGGCCTACATTGATGTTTTAAGCACGTTCTTGCTTTTCACTGTTTAAGAGCAATTCGGGGATGACGATTGCATCTTTCAACACGATAGAGCTCCTGTTCATAATGCACGGCCTGGGGCAGAGTGGTTACACGACAAAAACATCCCTGTAATGGACTGGCCTGCACATAGTTCTGACCTGAATCCTACAGAACATCTTTGAGATGTTTTGGAATGCAGACTTCGTGCCAGGCCTCACCGACCGACATCGATACCTCTCATCAGTGCAACACTCCGTGAAGAATGTGCTGCCATTCCCCAAGAAGCCTTCCAGCACCTGACTGAATGTATGCCTGCGAGAGTGGAAGCTGTCATCAAGGCTAAGGGTGGGCCAACACCATACTGAATTCCAGCATTACCGATGGAGGGCGCCACGAACTTGTAAGTCATTTTCAGCCAGGTGTCCGGATACTTTTGACCATACGGTGTAGGTATGAAACACGTCTAACGTACAGGTAATGCTTGTACGACCTAGCTGACTAAAGCTACCAGGAAAACCACCATAGTCTACACTTATTTATAGTCTACAGTACCCTACGGTATTTTTACGACTCTAGCACCTGGCACACCGTAACCACTTCACATCAGTGCCTGCTATCTGAGAATAAATAATGGACTGTCTACATTCTGTATGATCCCACACCGGCAAGTATGGCAACAATCTGGGGACATTCCCATTCCCCGGTCGTTTTGGAGGGGCACGGCAGTGTTACTCCTGTTAGCGACTGGGTATACAGGTCGAAGCTGGTACTGACTGAGTTAACTTTGAGGGCATACCGGTACATCACGGACATCCTGCGTCCTCATGTGTTACCTCTCATGTGACAGTATTGTGGTGCCATTTTTTAATAGAACAATGCTCGTCAACGCTGGTACGTCTCTCTATGAACTATATGCGTGGTGTTGGCACACTCCTGTATCGCCTGTAGAATATACAGGGTGTTCCCGTAAGAGCGTGCAAAACTTTAACAGGACATAGAGGATGCACCGCTAAAGAATTTGAGGTAGGGAACCTGGGGTCGGAGAAGATAGCTTAAGGAGATAATAGGAATAAAATCACATTACTGAGTCCTTTTTTATTTACATTAGTTACAGTTAACTGCAAGTACCATCACTGACACAATGAACTCTCATTTGTACTGTATCTTACAAAATATGCTGCACCTGGGGCCATCAATCTCAATGCAAGCATGACACCGTCGAACAAGTTTCTGGTGCATCCTAGCAAATATCCCTGGCGTGTTTCGAATCACTTCACAGGTAGCTACAATCCTGGCAACTAATCCCATCTCCGTTTCTACTGGTGTCTCATACACAAGTGACTTTAGATATCCCCACAGAAAATAATCAAGGGGATTCAGGTCAGGTGACCTCCCAGGCCATGGAGTAGGACCTCCTCTTCCAATCCAGCGACTAGGAAATACTGCACTGAGATAGTTGTGTAAATCCACACTGAAGTGAGGCGGTGCACCGCCATGTTGAATGGGTCTCTCGTTGATTCATAGCACGTTGTGTCAAGGGACAATACAAATACGATACAAGAGAACCACCTTGTGGGCAAGTAAGGTTTTGTTAAAACCTGCATCATGATTTCCTAATAATCAGGCTCGTCCTCACTGTTTCCTTTCAGGAAATAAAGAATGTAGCCGGCCGTTGTGGCCGAGCGGTTCTAGGCGCTTCAGTCCGGAACCGCGCTGCTACTACGGTCGCAGGTTCGAATCCTGACTCGGGCATGGATGTGTGTGCTCTCCTTAGGTTAGTTAGGTTTAAGTAGTTCTAAGTCTAGGAGACTGATGACCTCAGATGTTAAGCCCCATAGTGCTCAGAGCCATTTGAACCATATAAAGAAGGTACATATAAATAAACAGCACAATACTTGTAAACCTGTACGCTTGTTATTTGTAAATAAGCTGGAAAATAATGATGCCAGACATAGCGGTAGACATGTTACCTCATATCTCCTTAAGCCGGTTTCTCAGACCCTAGAGCGTTCTCTATGACCTGTTACATTTTTGCACGCTCTTACGTAAACACCCTGTATGTGGCTTTGCTACCAGTGTCCAGGATGAGCACGACAAGCTACCAAGTCACAACTGTTATGGGCCAGCTTGCCACAGTAGGGGGTACAACGGTTTCCTGACACCCTTCCTGAACCAATCAGTCTCTGTATCCAGGTCAGAGGAGGTGTAACTTTGTACTGATAAGTGGGCTCATACTGCCAAGTGCTTTGTAAATTTGACTCTATTCACTCCCTCTTAAATCACGAAGTTTCACTTCCTTTCTTCCTCCATTTCTGTGCGTTTCACGTTTTTGGTCCAGCAGTGTATTACATACTCACGCCACAGCATTCTTGACAGAAGCTTCTGCTTTGCGTTGTTTCCAAAACTCGCCAAATTTTTTTTTTGTTGGTACATTTTCGCATCAAGCGACAAAGAGGGCTACGCAAAACAGACAACCACAACACTCCCGAAGAGTGCCAGCTATTCGATTCAATTGCCGTTAATTAGTGCTGCTTTTTGTGAACCAGCTTTACCTTCGTTTCACTCATTTTGAGACCACCCTCAGTGCGCCTTTACAATAATTGTCAACATATTTCTACGTTATTTCTTAAAATTTCCATGACTCCTTTAACGCTTAACCTATTCAGATATGCCAGTGTGTCTAGTCACTCTGGCCAAATGTCGCATTATTGGGGTTCCATCTTCCACCATTAAGGATAACGACGATCAAACTTTCCTGACTGTGTATCGAGACGTTTCACTATGTGGCATAGCCCTGTAAAGTGTATTGCGAAATTTTGTTTCCTCCAGACGTATAAACTTTATTAAACGTTTCATTTTACTTTTTAAGGTGAGCTGTAATAATTCTGGAAGATTCCGCTCAAGTCAACGCTTGAAACGATGGGTAGCTGTCACTTCTGTTTGCCTGGAAATTCTAGACGTGGAATAAACCTGGAACTATGGTCACCCTCTCATCCCAAGCAGTGAAAATAAGAGTAAGAACAACCTGGTCACTTAGTCGGCTTCATTGGGGAGTTGTCCTAAAATTTCATTTCAGTTTTAAGATGGAGAGAGTTACTTGTAAATAATGACTTTCCTTTTACGTTTGAATGGAACTAGTAAAATGCAACTGTAAAAGGTAATTTTAGTGTCTTGATTAATGTTTTTCATTTTTTTAATGACAGCATACTGCCGAATAGGTTTGCCACCACTGCCACCAGGTGACCTCACCCTACCCTGCCTGTAATGTTCTTCGAACAAAATAATCTAATAAAGGTCGCGAACCCCCGTGTATGTACGAGGAGCGTTCAATAAAAAATGCAACACATCTTTTTTCTGAAAGCAGGTTGGTTTTATTCAGGATTCCAATACACCACATTACTCCTCAATCTTTTGGCTACAAACCCTATTTTTCAACATAATCTCCGATCAGTGCAGCAGCCTTACGTCACTATCTGGGTGGGCCTGTACGTCCGCATGATACGTACCACTGTACTGGTCGACGTCGGAGTCAGTGTCTTGCTGCTCAATAATCTCCCCGTCTATTGGACCAGACATATGGAAATCGGATGGTGCGAGATTCGAGTTATAGGATTGATGAGGAAGAACATACAATACGCTTCAGAGTTGATCGTTGCACCATGAGAGAGGACATCAAACAAAATAACCCCTTCAGAGTTCCAGAAGACGGTCGCCATGACTTCACCAGCTGAGATACCGGCTTTGAACGTTTTCTTAGGAGGAGACGTGGCGTGGCGCCACTCCATAGATTGCCGTTTTGTTTCCGGTTCGAAGTGCTGAATCTACACTCCTGGAAATGGAAAAAAGAACACATTGACACCGGTGTGTCAGACCCACCATACTTGCTCCGGACACTGCGAGAGGGCTGTACAAGCAATGATCACACGCACGGCACAGCGGACACACCAGGAACCGCGGTGTTGGCCGTCGAATGGCGCTAGCTGCGCAGCATTTGTGCACCGCCGCCGTCAGTGTCAGCCAGTTTGCCGTGGCATACGGAGCTCCATCGCAGTCTTTAACACTGGTAGCATGCCGCGACAGCGTGGACGTGAACCGTATGTGCAGTTGACGGACGTTGAGCGAGGGCGTATAGTGGGCATGCGGGAGGCCGGGTGGACGTACCGCCGAATTGCTCAACACGTGGGGCGTGAGGTCTCCACAGTACATCGATGTTGTCGCCAGTGGTCGGCGGAAGGTGCACGTGCCCGTCGACCTGGGACCGGACCGCAGCGACGCACGGATGCACGCCAAGACCGTAGGATCCTACGCAGTGCCGTAGGGGACCGCACCGCCACTTCCCAGCAAATTAGGGACACTGTTGCTCCTGGGGTATCGGCGAGGACCATTCGCAACCGTCTCCAGGAAGCTGGGCTACGGTCCCGCACACCGTTAGGCCGTCTTCCGCTCACGCCCCAACATCGTGCAGCCCGCCTCCAGTGGTGTCGCGACAGGCGTGAATGGAGGGACGAATGGAGACGTGTCGTCTTCAGCGATGAGAGTCGCTTCTGCCTTGGTGCCAATGATGGTCGTATGCGTGTTTGGCGCCGTGCAGGTGAGCGCCACAATCAGGACTGCATACGACCGAGGCACACAGGGCCAACACCCGGCATCATGGTGTGGGGAGCGATCTCCTACACTGGCCGTACACCACTGGTGATCGTCGAGGGGACACTGAATAGTGCACGGTACATCCAAACCGTCATCGAACCCATCGTTCTACCATTCCTAGACCGGCAAGGGAACTTGCTGTTCCAACAGGACAATGCACGTCCGCATGTATCCCGTGCCACCCAACGTGCTCTAGAAGGTGTAAGTCAACTACCCTGGCCAGCAAGATCTCCGGATCTGTCCCCCATTGAGCATGTTTGGGACTGGATGAAGCGTCGTCTCACGCGGTCTGCACGTCCAGCACGAACGCTGGTCCAACTGAGGCGCCAGGTGGAAATGGCATGGCAAGCCGTTCCACAGGACTACATCCAGCATCTCTACGATCGTCTCCATGGGAGAATAGCAGCCTGCATTGCTGCGAAAGGTGGATATACACTGTACTAGTGCCGACATTGTGCATGCTCTGTTGCCTGTGTCTATGTGCCTGTGGTTCTGTCAGTGTGATCATGTGATGTATCTGACCCCAGGAATGTGTCAATAAAGTTTCCCCTTCCTGGGACAATGAATTCACGGTGTTCTTATTTCAATTTCTAGGAGTGTATATTTCGTCGCCTGTGACTATGTTCCACAAAAATTGGCCCGTATAGCCTCGTAACGCCTTATGGTCTTCTGCTAGGCAGCGTGGAACTCAGCGGACACACACCTGTCAGTATCCCGACTGGTGGACGAGTGTGTCAGCACTACTAACAGAGACATCCCGTTGTGCAGTGAGGTGTTTCATTGTGATCCGTCGATCACCTTCAATGTGAACGTCCGCACGTTCTAACATTGCAGGAGTCATAGCTGTGTGTGTGGCCGCCCGGCACGAGGGAGATCGGACACGTTTGCGCGATCTTGTTGTGATAGTGAGAGACGCCTCGCCCAGCGACCCACCGTGCTTTTTTTCGCTACCAGATCTGCGCAGACATTCTACTGGCGCCTATGAATATCTTTGATGGTTTGCTTTTCCTCGCAAAGAAACTCAATGACAGTTCTCTGCTTAAAACGCACCACCGTTACAGACGCCATTTTGAAGGTTACATACACCGCCGCACCTACCGGAATCTCATGCAACTATTGGGGTTGAAACAGGAATATTCTACGATCTCCCACAATAAATTCTGTATTTTTTCAACCGAAATTGGCGGAGAAAAAAAGTGTTGCATTAGTTACTGAATGCCCATCGTATTAGACGTTGTCGTCACTTGTTACGGGCCAGCTAGTGTGACATTTCTCGTCCACAGAGCGTGGCTCAATGAAGCCGTGATTAGCAGCGAGAGGTTGCGTCTTTACAATATTGCGTTATGAACCGGCTCTCTTCCTGACTGATCAGCTATGACGGACGGCTTCCCTAGCCGTATGCACGCCCGACGCCGCCCGTGGTGGGTGGGTAAATTTAAAGCGCGCTTTGCCCTGCCGCCAGTTGGCACGCAGACAACAATCTGGTGGAAGGGGGGAGGCACAATACAACTGTTGCTGCGTCCCTGGCGGCTTCAGTCTTTCTCAGCAAGCAAAATATGCCGAGCTCGTCCCAGCGACAGGAAACGACGTGGCTGGCGGTTTCTACATCCAGTATTATTAAAGTGGTGAATCGAATCAAAAAGATAAATAACTAGACTCGCTCAGTACTCGACTGGAAGCACCAAACGCCACCCCTGACCGTTTTCAGCTTTTTATAAACAGTATTTTACTATGTAGTTTAGTTGTTACTGTAGGTGTGTGTGAAGAGTAGCTATAAAGTTATGATTATCATAAAATAATGTTAGATAATTGATTTTTTGGAAGTTTGCAGGTACATGTATCTAATCACGGTACACATTCAGTCCAAGCGCCGTATTACAGTAGCACGTCACCATGGTAGCCAAACAAAACGGCTCCGCCACCCTTTACCTGTGTGTTACGGTCCTGTGGTACGTGGCTTGAACGTGTTCCTGGGTTAGATACATGTACCTGCAAACAACGAAACAAATACTTACCTAAAATTATCTTACTGATGTGATAATTAAAACTTTATGACTACCTCGTAGTGTCACAAGAGCTCACGGAGGTAGAAGTGGTGAAAAAAAAACAAGCTCATCGGCAGATTTTTTTGTGCCTTGAGATTAGTATATGATATAGTACACACTGCCTGAAAAGAAAGTGAAGGGCCAAAAGGGAAGGGGGAAACGACATGGAACTTCACGGGTTGAGAGGGTATTTGGTGGTATTTCAGTAATTACAAAATTTGACTCAATTTTGCAAAGAACTTGGCAGCATGAGTATGACGTCACATCCTTCCTGACCTAGAAGGCTTTATTGCTGTCGTATCCTCTCTTAAAAGAAGCTGGTCCACAATGGTAACTGGTCCTTGATATCCTGAATACTGGCACTGGGACAGAATTGACCTCCAAGATAGCCCCACACATTTTCTGTGGTATCGTCCAGAGATCGCGGTGCCACACCAAAGTCGGCAACGCGAATTGATACCACAGACAACATCGAGGCCTCCCTGCAATCCGCAACAACCAATGGGAGACACTCCAGTAGATATACCCCCCCCCCTTCCTATTACAGCAGTGCCCCCGTGCTGAGGTCAGTATAGTGGTGGGCAAGAACTAAGTTTGGTTCGAGACCTCGGCTAAAGCAGTCGCCGTCATAAGTGCACGACCAAAGAGCTGTTAAGGTTTCAGATGAACTTGTACTGTTGTAAATGTCGAACATTGTATTTGAAGTTTACAGTTTGTTAATTAGAGCATCAGGCGATGCTTTCATAATCACTGACAGCTGTAAGTTATCAAGCACACCTGTGGCTCAAAAATTTGTCATAGTTAAGTAACTCTTTTATTCATTCATATAATAAAGTGAACTAATATTTGATGTGTTCTAGATTGATAAGCCTTCTTTCAGAGCACTCAAAGAACCCACAATTATGACCGGACGAAAATACAGGGTGGTGGAAATAAAAGTGGCCGGAGGATGGAGTTCCAGGTTACAAAGAAACACAGCATAGGAAAGGAAATGTAGTACTAACTTGACTATAGTAGGTGTTGAAAGTGACTACCATTCGTCTTTTGGCATGTTTGGGCCCTGGCCAGCTAGCTGCTGAAGGCAGATCGAAGCCGGATTGTTGGAATTGCTGCAGTGTCATCCGAAACGTTCTGCTACAGTTCTTAAAGACTATGAGGGTTGTTGCGATGTATCTTAGACTTGAGGCTTCTCCACACTAAGTAGGGGTGCATGTGCAGCTCCAGGTGGAGATTTCGTCCGTACGATCGACGTGATATGCCGGTCACTTGCGACAGACGTCGGGTTGATTCGGCAGGACTTTGAAGCATTTTGTGGTGAACTGCAGCTACATTTTCTGGTGTGCCGGCACGTTTCGGAATTTATTGTGACTTGTTCAAAACAGATCCCACACATTGACAGATCAGGTGATCTGGGTGGTCAGCTAAGGCCGCGACTAGACTGACGTCTGCTAAGAACTCTGTCAGGCCTGAAGATGGTGTAAATGTGCTCCAAGGTTCGGCCGGCTGTATATGCAGTTGCTCCATCATGTTGAAAGTAATTGTAGACCTTTTCCTCCTCTGTTAACGTTGCCACAAAGGGTTTCAAAATGTTCGCAATGTAATGCGCGAAGAACTTCTGTGAAGTTTGGAAGGTAGAAGACGAGGTACTGGCGGAAGTAAAATTGTGAGGGGAGGTCGTGAGTCGTGTTTGGGTAGCTCAGTTGGCAGAGCAGTTGCCTGCGAAAGGCAAAGGTCCCGAGTTCGAGTCTCGCTCCGGCACACAGTATTAATCTGCCAGGAATTTTCATACGGTAACTCAATTTATTCATTCTGTTTAATAGCTTCTTCAAATTAATTAGATTGCTCTATACCTGTTACCAACTGTATCCCGCCGCGCGTTGCTGTGGCTCTGGTTGAATGGAAAATTGATAAATATGTATGGGAAGTGGATATACATCCCAGTCTCCTCCCTCCTGTGTCTGTTCATCTCTTGCTCCCCTTCTCTTTGTTCATCTTCCCCTCCTTCCCCCTCTCTCTGTCCATCACCTTCTGCCACCTCTCATCTTCTCCTCCTCTGTCTCCATCTCCTCCTACCCTCTCTCTTTCTCTCTCTCTCCCTCCCTCATTGTCCATCACCTCATCCTCTCTTTCTCTGTCCATCTTCTCCTCCCACTCTCTTTCTCTTATCTTCTCCCGCCCCCTCTCTCTGTCCATCTCCTCCCTCCGTCCTCTATGTCCATTTCCTCCCACCATTCTGTCCATCTCCTCCTTCCCCCTCTCTCTGAAATTGGGGGCAAATTCAGATTCTGAAGTAGTATTCTAGTCATGTCGACAAAGCAGAAATACGGCTTTTTGTTTGCTAATAACGTCAACTTATATATTTTTTATTTATTTTCATATATTATATATTTAAATATGTAGCCTATATGTGTCCAAACGTTTATTACTGTAACAAGCAAAAATTCGAAGTAACCGGTAGAGTACTTTTTAGATTTTTACTAACAACGTTTCCCCTTTATATATTACATATATATTATATACAATATGTGATCAAAAGTATCCGGACACCCCCATAAACAGAACTTGTTCATATTAGGTGCATTGTGCTGACACCTACAGCCAGGTACTCCATATCAGCGACCTCAGTAGTTATTATACATCGTGAGAATGCAGAATGGGGCGCTCCGTGGAACTCACGGACTTCGAACATGGTCAGGTCACTGGGTATCACTTGTGTCATACGTCTGTACGCGAGATTTCCACACTCCTCAACATTCCTAGGCCCACTGCTTCCGATGTGACTGTGAAGTGGAAACGTGAAGGGATACGTACAACACAAAAGCGTACAGGCCGACCTCATCTGTTGACTGACAGAGACTGCCGACAGTTGAAGAGGGTTGCGATGTGTAATAGGTAGACATCTATCCTGACCATGACACAGGAATTCCAAACTCCTCAAGGATCCACTGCAAGTACTGTGACAGTTAGGCGGGAGATGAGAAGACTTGGTTTCCATAGTTGAGCAGCTGCTCATAAGCTATACATCACGCCGGCAAATGCCAAACGATGCCTCACTTGGTGTAAGGAGCGTAAACATTGGACGATTGAACAGTGGATGAACGTTGCGTGGAGCGACGAATCACGCTACACAATGTGGCGATCTGATGGCAGGGTGTGGGTATGGCGAATGCCCAGTGAACGTCATCTGCCAGCGTGTGTAGTGCCAACAGTAAAATTCGGAGACGGTGCTGTTATGGTGTGGTCGTGTTTCTCATGGAGGGGGCTTGCACCCCTTATTGTTTTGTGTGGCACTATCACAGCACAGGCCTACAGTGATGTTTTAAGCACCTTCTGGCTTCCCACTGTTGAAGAGCAACTCGGGGCTAGCGATTGCATCTTTTAACACGATCGAGCACCTGTTCATAATGCGCGGCCTGTGGCGGAGTGGTTACACGACAAAAACGTCCCTGTAATGGTCTGGCCTGCACAGAGTCGTGACCTGAAGCCTATAGAACACCTTTGGGAAATTTAGGAACGCCAACTTCGTGCCAGGCCTCACGGACCGACATCGATACCTCTCCTCAGTGCAGCACTCCGTGAAGAATGGGCTGCCATTCCCCAAGAAACCTTCCAGCATCTGACTGAACGTATGCCTGCGAGAGTGGAAGCTGTCATCAAGGCTAAGGCAGGCCAACACCATACTGAATTCCAGCATTAACGACAGAGAGCGTTACGAACTTGTAAGTTATTTTGAGCCAGGTGTCCGGATAATTTTGATTACATAGTGTATATTAAAAATATATATCTTATGTCTGAATGTTCATTAGAGTATTATATAAAATTTTAAGTAAATCGGTTAAGAACTCTTCAAGATGTTTGGTAATATTGATTCTCCTTGCACTCTACGCAAGCGAACCAGTGGGTGATAAGCTAGTGTAAAGATAAATATGTATATTTGCTTTTCCCACCTGGATATCTGCCCCTCACACGTATTGTAAGTCCCTTCAAATCCTTGAACGCCTCTCCCCCCCCCCCCCCATCTGGATCCTTTACGACTTGATTTCTTTCTCACACCTCCTCCTTTTCCCTGAATGGATGCGGATCCTTTACACCTCCCGCAAGCTTGATCCTCCCTACCTGCTTGTCTCTCCCATCCTCTCCAACCCCAACCCGCTGCCACGCCTATACTCTTCCGTCCCATCTGCTCTCCATCTTCACACTGGACGGCCGGAGTGGCCGAGCGGTTCTAGGCGCTACAGTTTGGAACCGCGCGACCGCTACGGTCGCAGGTTCGAATCCTGCCTCGGGCATGGATGTGTGTGATGTCCTTAGGTTAGTTAGGTTTAAGTAGTTCTAATTTCTAGGGGACTGATGACCTCAGAAGTTAAGTCCCATAGTGCTCAGAGCCATTTGAATCATCTTCACACTCTCCACACCCTTGCCTGAGGGGGCTTTCGCCAACTCCCCATTCCTGATGATGTCCTCGTTACTTCCATATACCCCTCCTATCAGATCTAATCCTCCCCTTCTTTTCCTTCCCCTTTTCCTTCCCCTTTTCCTCCAGGGCTCCCTCTCTCTCTCCTCCCCTCCTCCCCCTCCTTTCACCCTGCCACCTCCTCGCTCCCAGTTTCCCACTCCATCCCCCCCCCTCCCCGGGCTTCCACACATAACACTACCATCTCCCCTCCCCTCTCACTTTCTATCTCCCATTAGCTACTTCCCCCCTCCTTCCCCCGCTGCCTGTCCCCTGCACTCTGTGGCAGCCCCCCCCCCCCCCCATCTCATCAGTGTATTCAGTGTGTTGAAGATCATCACCAATGTGCTACAGTGTTCTCTTCACCTAAGTGTGTCAGTGCTCTTCTTCAGTGTGCTCCTCCATTCGCGTGTGAAACTGTTTGTCTAAGTTTGTGTGCACTGCTGAACTTACTTGTACAACCAGTGCTTTCCACGAAGGCCCTCTTTTCATTTCTTATGCACGTCTCCTGTTTTTACCATTCATGTATGTCAGTTTTTCTGTCTCCATGTTTTCTATCTGTTGTGGCCGAAGAGCGGCGCAGACAGGCCGCTGCCGGCCTACCTTTTGCAAGGTATTAAAACAACAATAAAGGAAAAAATATATATTTACTTTAATACTGGCTTAACACCCGCTGCTTCACCCGCGTAGAGTGTGTGGTCTGCACAGATTTTTTCTATTTCTTTAATCTAATTATTTGTTGTTCACAAACTGCAACACTTTCGAAACTTTTCACGTCAGTTAAGGCCGTAGAAGCACGCTCTTTTCCGAATGTACCTCTGACCAAACAGTGATTCTGGCAGCAGGAGTCCAAGGTTTTGTTAATCACGCCTTTTGCGTTCTTGTGGAGATATTTCCGTAGAGACTTTATTCCCTCAGACATAGTTCTTTATATCTAATCGAGAAGTGAAATAACAGTTTTCATACAATTAGCTTTAAAAAGTTTGTGGTATACCGGTAACGAAATATTTTCTTAAAAGTTTCCATTCTTTATTTCACACCCATTGGGGGTTTTCGAAAACATTGAAACATATACTTTTTATTTCTGATTGAGAAGCCAAATTTATATTTCAATAGATTTAGCTTTAAAACTAATTTCCTCTATAATTTGCCTAGGGATTCTGAACAGCAAGAAAAACTGTGGAACACGATCTCTCAGAGAATGACGAACAACAAAGAGGCAAGGAAAATAATTTCTGTTTGTGGCACATTTCCATACAAGAAATAAAGCGCTGTTCCTTACCAGACACCAGAACTGTTCCCCATGATAACTGAGATCTCGCCATACATTCGTATCGGCATTGTTGACTGTCTCTTTTACTACTGATCTAAAGTGAGCGTATGTAACAGACGTCAGCCTCAGGCATTGATCCATGGTTGTTATTATCTTTCCCCCCACACCCCCCTCAAACCCTTCCCGAAAATAGGACTTGCAATCATCTCCACAATTAGTGTGCCACACATGAGTTTAATAGTAACAATGTAATATGTAGGCAAAGTAAGGCAAAGCCTTTGGCTAAAGCATGTGACTGGCCTACTGATCTGACTGCTGGTAGAGAGTTGCTTTTCTTCTCTGTGGCACTGGGTGGGCCCATCATCCCGGCCACTTTTTACCCCCGGCTAAAATTACCCGTACCGATTTGATAGCAGGCTGAGTGGACCTGGGTCCATCCTGGAGAGACTGGAACGAGGAAAAATCCCCGTTCCTGTTCAGGACTGAACCCAGGACCTCTGGAGCCAGTGTCTAGTGGCCAACCTCCTAGACCACCAAGGTCAAAAAAATATAGAAAATATTTAAATGTAACAACAATTTATTACTTAAGAAAGACAAAATATACCGAGGGAACAAAAGCCACGAGATAACGATATGCACATATACAGATTGCTGTGGTATCGCTTACACAAGGTATAAACGGAAAGTGTATTGGTGGAGCTGTCATTTGTACTCAAGTGATTCATGTGAAAAGGTTTCTGACGTGATTATGGCCCCACGACGGGACTCAACAGACTTCGAACGTGGAATGCCAGTTGGAGCTAGATGCATGGGACGTTCGATTTCGGAAATCTTTAGAGAGTCCAATATTCAGAGATCCACAGCGTCAAGAGTGTACCGAGAATACCAAATTTCAGGCATTACCTCTGACCACGGCCAACGCAGTGACCGACGGCCTTCACTTAACGACTGAGAGCAGCGGCGTTTGCGTAGAGTTGTCAGTGGTAACAGAGAAGCAACACTGCGTGAAATAATGGCAGAAATCAATGTGGGACTTGCGTCGAACGTATCCGTTAGGACAATGCAGCGAAATCTGACGTTAACGGGCTATGTCAGCAGACGACCAAGTGCCTTTGCTAACAGAACGACATCGCCGGTAATGCCTCATCTGGGCTCAAAGACATATTGGTTGCACCTTCGACTACTGGAACGCCGTGGTTTGGTCAGATGAGTCCCGATTTCAGTTGGTAAGAGCTGATGGTAGGGTTCGAGTGTGTCGCTGATCCCACGAAGCCATGGACCCAAGTCCGCAGCTGGTGGTCTAGCGGCTAGCGTTGCTGCCTCTGGATCACGGGGTCCCAGGTTCGATTCCCGGCCGGGTTGGGGATTTTCTGTGCCGAGGACTGGGTGTTTGTGTTGTCCTCATCATATCATCATCATCATCATCATTCGTGATATTGGCTAGACTGGACTGTGTAAAAAGATTGGGACTTTGTAAGGGCGCTGACGACCGCGCAGTTGAGCACCCCACAACCCGAAACATCATCACCATGGACCGAAGTTTTCAACAGGGCACTGTGCAAGCTGGTTGTGGCTCCTTAATGGTAAAGGCTGTGTTTACATGGAATGGACTGGGTCGACTGATCCAACTCAAAGGATCATTGACTGGAAATGGTTACGTCAGATTACTTGGAGGCCATTTGCGGCCAAACGATGATGGAATTTTTGTGGATGACAATGCGCCATGTCACTGGGCCACAGTTGTTCGTGATTGGTTTGAAGATCATTCCGAACATTTCGAGCGAGTGATTTGTCTACCCATATCACCCCATATAAATCCCATTGAACATTTATCGGACATAACCGAGAGATTAGTTCGTGCACAATATCCTGCACCGGTAACAGTTTCGCAATTATGGCAGGCTATAGGGCAGCATGGCTCAATATTTTTGCAGGGCACTTCCAACGTCTTGTTGAGTCCATGCCATCTCGAGTTATTGCGTTACACTGGGGAGAAGGAGGTACGACACGATATTGGGAGGTACCTCATGACTTTTGTCACATAAGTGTGTATAAATATTTGAATGCAATAATAATAATAATAATAATTCTTTATCCACCCAGATAGGTGCACATTCTAGAAAGCCACTTCCAGGATTCGGGCAGGCACGCTGGCCCCGTATCGACACTGCTCGCTGGTTTAACGACGACGGCCAGTGTGCCAGCCAGCCTGGGTACTATTTTTAGGTTGTTTCACATGTTCGAGTAGACGAATACCGGGCTAGTACTCTAAAAAACGTTGGCACATTGTCACATGGATAACACTACACACAGACGGCTCGGTTACACAAATTCTGGCCTGGAGGGGTACAAGTGTGGCGCCAGAAAGGGTATCCGCCTACCCTCTAACATTAACAGTGCCAAATCCGATAATAATCATGTGTATCCCATATTGGCGGGATAAAGGCAAAAGAAAAAGAGTAATGTAATAATGATCATTTTTTAACATTAGAGAATGGTACAGTGCTGTAACATAACTTCCAAGAAATAGCAATCCAGGAAAATGCAGCCTTTGAAAAGTATATATCCGAAAAGTTTAGTAGTACATGTGTAACGCTATTAATTTAAGAACTATAATACCAACAAAAATTCTCACAACATTTACTTGTATGTCTCGACGCACAGACTTTAATAACGATTGCCAGCCGTCCAAAATTAATTCGAAATAAATTCGCTGCGAATATCTTGGCATCATCTGTGTTAAGTATACACACACTACCTATTAGTGAAATATCAGAATTTTTACCGAGTTGGGACTCGAACCCATATCTCCCACTTATCACGAGCGGTTGCCCTAAGCACTTTTTTTAACAATAAGACATGGATTTTTCATGAAAAATGTTGATTAGATGTGTTAATTAGCATACAATTGATGAGCTTTATATTTAAAAGACGTAGGTGTTCCAAATTGAACGAAAACAAGGGAAATCAAAGTGAGATTTGAATCAGTGGTGTATATAACGTCAGCATAGAAATCCACAACACTACCGATTTTTTTCTTTTTTTTCAGAAAATACTTCCGTTAAATTAACAAGGAAGACCCAGAATATTTTAGAAAACAAGGAGTGAAAACAGTTGGGAGGAGCTGGACACAAGCTTCCTACCTTTCTCTTCACAGGTCACTATAAAATCTAAATCAATGTAAAAAAAAATGCTGTTAAGAAGACTCTAAGAGGAGACTCTTCTATTACTAATCTATGGTAGTGTGCATTTTTTGTGTGTGACAGCATTGCACTTTATTAGCAAACAATACAAAACAGATTACAATCGAACTGAGGCTACCCTTCCAGTAGTACAATTTAAGAACGACGATCACTCAAAAACATCTATAAATTAAATGTGTCTGGTCTCAGCTCTCCACAGTACGGTCTCGGATATGTCTCCACAGAACACATTCTTGTTCAACTGTCCATTTTGAGATTCAAATCAATGTCCACCAGAATCAACCTCTCTTACCTGGTACTACCCAGCTGTGGGGAGGATCCATGAATACATTGTTTAAGTAATTAGCGAAGGTATCTGGAAATGGATTGTAATTGATCATGTCATTTCTGTAAAAAAAGACCAAAAGTTAAGAATGTCTTTGAGACTGTCCTGAAAAAGGTAGTGCACAGAAAGTCCTCTGATCCAGTCAATCACATGTGTCTTTGATTAGGAAAAGTAGGTTGTAGCCTGGCGAAGGAGAAGTCCAGGCTGGATGACTCACTTTATCAAATGCGTGATGCAACGTACAGACCAATGCAAGGGAATCACAACTCGATAGTCGCTAAGGGCTGTGTGGGTATTACTGTTCCCCCCTTACGATTTTTCTCATATAACTTGGTGTAATACTCACATAAGACGCATCTCCAAAATTCTGGTGAAGATCTTGAAATCACAGTTAAGGAGGGTGATTAGGCGGTAAACGTCAAACCATGTGCCTCCAGCTAATTTGGGCACTGGAATAACAATACCTTCCACGACAGCTGACGGAAGGGGGATCGCTAATAATAGCAATTCTTGGCACATCTCCTTCCACTGTTGGGCCAGCAGATGATTAGATGTCCAGTAAAATTCCAATGGAAAGCTGTATGGTCCTGGCGATTTATTATCTGCACCCTTGGCAACATCATCACTCGTGATTTCCTCCAAAACGTATGCCGCTGCTGTATCGTCAAGAGTGCCAATGAGGGTCTGGCGGACTGGAGCCAAAGCTGCACCATCGTGTTGCACCTCCTAATATAGTTGGCGATAGTGGTCGATGAATGCATGGGCGATGTCTGCGTGGGTCGTCACTCTCTACCATCTGGGAGATGCAGAGCGTGACCAATTTTTTACGTCTCTGTCGTCGTTCGGAGATAATGTGGTGCGTGGATGGAGGTTCTTCGCCGATTCTGTTCTGGCATCTCGTTCGCACCACAGAACCTTCAAGCCTGTGGTAGATAGGGATGAGAATCTTCGCTTTGGCGCAATGGATCTCCGTCTAGCGATTGGGAGATGGTGGGAGTGCCGTAAGTTCTCGAAGAAGTGCATAATAGAAGTCTGTCATTTGCTGGTGCCAAAGAGATCTTTCTCTACCATAACTAACCAGCACACGTCGTAAAGCATGTTTGACACATTCTAAACACCACTGAAGCCATGATGCATACCACAGCAAGTGACGTTCACATGAGACCCACGTATTCGCTATGAGTTGCCTACATTCCTGATCCTGTAGGAGTGCCACATTCAGTTTCCAGAACTCCATGCTTCTCCACACCATCTGCTGCTGGAGGTTGACCATGCAGATGTACGCACTGTTGTCTGAGAAAGTTGAGGGCTAGCGCCCTGCTGCTAGAACCGCCATCCCAAGGTCAGAGGAGACGCAGGTGCAATCAAGTCTGCAGGCTGAGTGACTGGTCACATAAGTAAATTTGGAAATTTGTGGTAAGGTCTTATGGGACCAAACTGCTGAGGTCATCGGTCCCTAAGCTTACACACTGCTTAATCTAACTTAAACTAACATACGCTAAGGACAACACACACACCCATGCCCGAGGGAGGACTCGTAACCTCCGACGGGGGCAGCAGCGCGGACCGTGACAATGCGCCCCAGACCACGCGGCTACATAAGTAAAGCCAGGGCGATCACGAAGTGATACGTCCCAAGTATCAGCAAGACGCAGGTGTTGTACCAAGAGGCGCACTTCAGAGTATGGAGTGTACTTCGGTTGCTGGTCTCCCTGGGATGTCACACTATTAAAGTCTCCGCCAATAACAATGTGGTTAAAGTGGCCTAAGAGGAGAGGCGCAAGTTCTTCTGCATAAAACTGTGACTGGTCTCACCTTTTATCTGTCCCAGATGGAGAGTAGACATCAAAAACTCGAGTCCCCTGCATATCGAACGCCAGTCCTCGAGCCTATGGTAAATATATCACATTCATTTGTTCCTTCTCGCGCTGGGTCAGCTGTTCCACAGCCTCCCGTAGCAGCAGGAGTAATGCAACCCATTGAAGTCTGGAAATGTCTCCAGTCGAACATCCTGCAATAGAGCAACATCCACGTCCGACACCCTCAGCATATCACGCAACAGTTGAAGTTCGATATGTGTGCCGATGATGTGATTGATGGAGGTTACCTTGTAAGCTTGCATCTGGTCTGCAGGCAGTGGGATTTTCGTATCACCAGGGGTGGGAGGCGTAACTGTAGTGGCAGACCAATCACGCCGAGCCGCCCCTTCACAACACAACACATTCTAACGTTACTAAGCTGCTGAGGCAACAATCGTCTGTGTATTCTCAGTCAGAGATGGGGGGACAATATCAACAGCACATGCCATCGGCTGAGTAGGAGTGCTTCAGAGTCCTCACCAAAGGGGCGTGGTGGCTGCCAGGACACTTCAAATGACACAGGGTGTCGTTCGTCCCTTTGGTCGGCAATCGGCGGCTGCACGTTCGATAAGAGGGAATCGGCGGCCGGTCCGGTGAAAGTACACGCGTCAGAATCAGCATGGGGGCGTCCATCGAAAGTTCATCGTGGTGGTGAGAGATCGCACCGCCTCACGACTGTGTCGTGACACATATGGAGGTTATCTTCCGCTTCTTATGCCTCTTTAGGGACCACTGTTTCTGAGAGTGTATCTCTGTCTCAGATGAAGGGACTGAGTCCTGACGTCCAGGCATAAAGGTGGCCGTTGGCACAACCATCGCATCAACTTCCAAACCGCCTTGGGTTTTCTCTTCTTCTTCTTCTTCTTCTAGTGTCGGTGGGGAGTGAGGGGGGACAGCGTCAGGTGCTTCTTGTCGTTCTGTCTTGATATCGCCGATGGCGGAAGATCCTGCGGGTGGTCAGGCTCATGCATCTGACTGGGATCCGTCCAGAGCGGCACTACATACATGAGAGGTAAAGATGTCGGGGTGATGGAAGACATCAGATCAGCTTGGTCGGAGCTGGACGATCCATCGCTGCAGGCACTATAATCGAACGTGGTCCTCCTTTCTGCAGCCCAAGCAAGTCTTTGGCTGGCCATCATGTATGATGATCAATCGGCATCACCCGATGTAGAGGTAGGATGGAACATGTTTACTCAGTTCAATGCATACCTGATGCACTCCATTCAGTACAGGGTAGCAGGTAAATTGTGCTCATTTCTCCGCGATGTGACCTGAATCGATCCATAGGGCCTAAACGCAGCCAAGACATCGTCAACTAGCACTTCAAACGGGAGCTAGAATATACGGATCGCCCTGAGTGATCCACATGATGCACAGTCACTAGGCCAATGTTGCCGTCCGAGTGCTGGAACCTGAGCTGGTCTCTCGTCTACTCTAAAATCGCGTCGCATGCTGCATCAGTTACTAATATGACGTAAACCACGCTGCTCACAATTGCGAGGTGGGTTCAAACAAGATCGGTACAAGGAATCTTCACATCGGCTCGAAGAAATTGTTCTATTTCAAGCGCCTTGGGACGTATATACTCATTCGAGAAACGGAATTCCAGTATCGATTTCCGACAGGAATTGCCATAGTCACTCACTCCCGTGAAAGCCGCTGCAGCACATAAACACCTCGAACTCGCGCGACGTGGTGAAGACATAAGTAGCCGCTTCGCACCGCACTGCCAACGAAGGCAGTCTGCTCTTCAGCTGTCTGTGCGTGCGTAGTGAACCGACCCAAACTTCCCCATGTCACACTGTCTGCATCCCTATACCACAGTCCCCTACATTTGTCGCTTTATGCTGACAGGTTTACTCTGTATACCTACACCAGTGAGAACGAGACTACGATATTATCCTCCTGTTACCGCCTCGTCATGTAATATTTACTTCTATGTCTGAATGAACAGACATTAACGAGGACTGATAGCCGTCCGAAATTAATTCTAGATAAACTCGCTGATATATAGATAGATTATATAATGGTGAGACAGAGATTTAGCAACCAGGTTTTAAATTGTAAGACATTTTCAGGGGCGTATGTGGACTCTGACCACAATTTATTGGCTATGAACTGTAGATTAAAACGGAAGAAACTGCAAAAAGGTGATGATGTAAGGAGATGGGACCTGGATAAACTGACTAAACCAGAGGTTGCACAGAGTTTCAGGGAGAGCATAAGGGAACAATTGACAGGAATGGGGGAAAGAAATACAGTAGCTTTGAGGGATGAAGTAGTGAAGGCAGCAGAGGATCAAGTAGGTAAAAAGACGAGGGCTATTAGAAATCCTTGGGTAACAAAAGAGATATGAATTTAATTGGTGAAAGGAGAAAATATAAAAATGCAGTAAATGAAGCAGGCAAAAAGGAATACAAACGTCTCAAAAATGAGATCGACAGGAAGTGCAAAATGGCTAAGTAGGGATGGCTAGAGAACAAATGTAAGGATGTAGAGGCGCATATCACTAGGGGTAAGATAGATACTGCCTACAGGAAAATTAAAGAGACCTTTGGAGAAAAGAGAACCACTTGCATGAATATCAAGACCTCAGATGGAAGCCCAGTTCTAAGCAAAGAAGGGAAAGCAGAAAGGTGGAAGGAGTGTATAGACAGAGGGTCTATACAAGGGCAATGTACTTGAGGACAATATTATGGAAACTGAAGAGGATGTGGATGAAGATGAAATGGGAGATATGATACTGCGTGAAGAGTTTGACAGAGCACTGAAAGACCTGAGTCGAAACAAAGCACCGGGAGTAGACAACATTCCATTAGAACTACTGACAACCTTGGGAGAGCCAGTCCTGACAGAACTCTACCATCTGGTGAGCAAGATGTATGAGACAGGCAAAATACCCTCAGACTTCAAGAAGAATATAATAATTCCAATCCCAAAGAAATCAGGTGTTGACAGATGTGAAATTTACCGAACTATCAGTTTCATTAGTCACAGCTGCAAAATACTAACGCGAATTCTTTACAGACGAATGGAAAAACTGGTAGAAGCCGACCTCGGGGAAGATCAGTTTGGATTCCGTGGAAATGCTGGAACACGTGAGGCAATACTGACCCAACGACTTATCATAGAAGATAGATTAAGGAAAGGTAAACCTACGTTTCTAGCATTTGCAGACTTTGAGAAAGCTTTTGACAATGTTGACTGGAATACTCTCTTTCAAATTCTGAAGGTGGCAGGGGTAAAATACAGGGAGCAAAAGGCTATTTACAATTTGTACAGAAACCAGATGGCAGTTATAAGAGTCGAGGGACGTGAAAGGGAAGCAGTGGTTGAGAAGGGAACGAGACAGGGTTGTAGCCTATCTCTGATTGTTGAATTTGTATATTGACCAGGCAGTGAAGGAAAGAAAAGAAAAATTCGGAGTAGGAATTAAAATCCATGGAGAAGAAATAAAAACTTTGAGGTAATTCTGTCAGAGACAGCAAAGGACCAGGAAGTGCATTTGAACGGAATGGACAGTGTCTTGAAAGGAGAATGTAAGATAAAGATCAACAAAAGCAAAACGATGATAATGGAATGTAGTCGAATTAAGTTGGGTTGTTGTTGTTGTTGTTGTGGTCTTCAGTCCTGAGACTGGTTTGATGCAGCTCTCCATGCTACTCTATCCTGTGCAAGCTTCTTCATCTCCCAGTACCTACTGCACCCTACATCCTTCTGAATCTGCTTAGTGTATTCATCTCTTGGTCTCCCTCTACGATTTTTACCCTCCACGCTGCCCTCCAATACTAAATTGGTGATCCCTTGATGCCTCAGAACATGTCCTACCAACCGATCCCTTCTTCTGGTCAAGTTGTGCCACAAACTCCTCTTCTCCCCAATCCTATTCAGTACCTCCTCATTAGTTATGTGATCTACCCATCTAATCTTCAGCATTCTTCTGTAGCACCACATTTCGAAAGCTTCTATTCTCTTCTAGTCCAAACTATTTACTGTCCATGTTTCACTTCCATACATGGCTACACTCCATACAAATACTTTCACAAACGACATCCTGACACTTAAATATATACTCGATGTTAACAAATTTCTCTTCTTCAGAAACGCTTTCCTTGCCATTGCCAGTCTACATTTTATATCCTCTCTACTTCAACCATCATCAGTTATTTTGCTCCCCAAATAGCAAAACTCCTTTACTACTTTAAGTGTCTCATTTCCTAGTCTAATACCCTCAGCATCACCCGACTTAATTCGACTACATTCCATTATCCTCGTTTTGCTTTTGTTGATGTTCATCTTATATCCTCCCTTCAAGACACCATCCATTCCGTTCAACTGCTCTTCCAAGTCCTTTGCTGTCTCTGACAGAATTACAATGTCATCGGCGAACCTCAAAGTTTTTATTTCTTCTCCATGGATTTTAATACCTACTCCGAATTTTTCTTTTGGTTCCTTTACTGCTTGCTCAATATACAGATTGAATAACATCGGGGAGAGGCTACAACCCTGTCTTACTCCCTTCCCAACCACTGCTTCCCTTTCATGTCCCTCGACTCTTATAACTGCCATCTGGTTTCTGTACAAATTGTAAATAGCCTTTCGCTCCCTGTATTTTACCCCTGCCACCTTTAGAATTTGAAAGAGAGTATTCCAGTCAACATTGTCAAAAGCTTTCTCTAAGTCTACAAATGCTAGAAACGTAGGTTTGCCTTTCCTTAATCTTTCTTCTAAGATAAGTCGTAAGGTCAGTATTGCCTCACGTGTTCCAGTATTTCTACGGAATCCAAACTGATCTTCCCCGAGGTCGGCTTCTACTAGTTTTTCCATTCGTCTGTAAAGAATTCGTGTTAGTATTTTGCAGCTGTGGCTTATTAAACTGATAGTTCGGTAATTTTCACATCTGTCAACACCTGCTTTCTTTGGGATTGGAATTATTATATTCTTCTTGAAGTCTGAGGGTATTTAGCCTGTTTCATACATCTTGCTCACCAGATGGTAGAGTTTTGTCAGGACTGGCTCTCCCAAAGCCGTCAGTAGTTTCAATGAAATGTTGTCTACTCCGGGGGCCTTGTTTCGACTCAGGTCTTTCAGTGCTCTGTCAAACTCTTCACGCAGTATCGTATCTCCCATTTCATCTTCATCTACATCCTCTTCCATTTCCATAATATTGGTTCAAATGGCTCTGAGCACTATGTACTCAACTGCTGAGGTCATTAGTCCCCGAGAACTTAGAACTAGTTAAACCTAACTAACCTAAGGACATCACAAACATCCATGCCCGAGGCGGGATTCGAACCTGCGACCGTAGCGGTCTTGCGGTTCCAGACTGCAGCGCCTTTAACCGCACGGCCACTTCGGCCGGCTTTCCATAATATTGTCCGCAAGTACATCGCCCTTGTATAGACCCTCTATATACTCCTTCCACCTTTCTGCTTTCCCTTCTTTGCTTAGAATTGGGTTTCCATCTGAGCTCTTGATGTTCATACAAGTGGTTCTCTTTTCTCCAAAGGTGTCTTTAATTTTCCTGTAGGCAGTATCTATCTTACCCCTAGTGAGATAAGCCTCTACATCCTTACATTTGTCCTCTAGCCATCCCTGCTTAGCCATTTTGCACTTCCTGTCGATCTCATTTTTGAGACGTTTGTATTCCTTTTTGCCTGCTTCATTTACTGCATTTTTATATTTTCTTCTTTCATCAATTAAATTCAATATTTCTTTTGTTACCCAAGGATTTCTACTAGCCCTTGTCTTTTTACCTACTTGATCCTCTGCTGCCTTCACTACTTCATCCCTCAAAGCTACCCATTCTTCTTCTACTGTATTCCTTTCCCCCATTCCTGTCAATTGTTCCCTTATGCTCTCCCTGAAACTCTGTACAACCTCTGGTTCTTTCAGTTTATCCAGGTCCCATCTCCTTAAATTCCCACCTTTTTGCAGTTTCTTCAGTTTTAATCTACAGGTCATAACCAACAGATTGTGGTCAGAGTCCACATCTGCCCCTGGAAATGTCTTACAATTTAAAACCTGGTTCCTAAATCTCTGTCTTACCATTATATAATCTATCTGATACCTTTTAGTATCTCCAGGGTTCTTCCATGTATACAACCTTCTATCATGATTCTTAAACCAAGTGTTAGCTATGATTAAGTTGTGCTCTGTGCAAAATTCTACCAGGCGGCTTCCTCTTTCATTTATTAGCCCCAATCCATATTCTCCTACTACGTTTCCTTCTCTCCCTTTCCCTACACTCGAATTCCAGTCACCCATGACTATTAAATTTTCGTCTCCCTTCACTATCTGAATAATTTCTTTTATTTCATCATACATTTCTTCAATTTCTTCGTCATCTGCAGAGCTAGTTGGCATATAAACTTGTACTACTGTAGTAGGCATGGGCTTTGTGTATATCTTGGCCACAATAATGCGTTCACTATGCTGTTTGTAGTAGCTAACCCGCACTCCTATTTTTTTATTCATTATTAAACCTACTCCTGCATTACCCCTATTTGACTTTGTGTTTATAACCCTGTAGTCACCTGACCAGAAGTCTTGTTCCTCCTGCCACCGAACTTCACTAATTCCCACTATATCTAACTTTAACCTATCCATTTCCCTTTTCAAATTTTCTAACCTACCTGCCCGATTAAGGGACCTGACATTCCACGCTCCGATCCGTAGAACGCCAGTTTTCTTTCTCCTGATAACGACATCCTCTTGAGTAGTCCCCGCCCGGAGATCCGAATGGGGGACTATTTTACCTCCAGAATATTTTACCCAAGAGGACGCCATCATCATTTAATCATACAGTAAAGCTGCATGCCCTCGGGAAAAATTACGGCCGTAGTTTCCCCTTGCTTTCAGCCGTTCGCAGTACCAGCACAGCAAGGCCGTTTTGGTTATTGTTACAAGGCCAGATCAGTCAATCATCCAGACTGTTGCCCTTGCAACTACTGAAAAGGCTGCTGCCCCTCTTCAGGAACCACACGTTAGTCTGGCCTCTCAACAGATACCCCTCCGTTGTGGTTGTACCTACGGTACGGCTATCTGTATCGCTGAGGCACGCAAGCCTCCCCACCAACGGCAAGGTCCATGGTTCATGGGGGGGAATTAGATTAGGAAATGGGACACTAGAAGCAGTAGATAGGTTTTGCTATTTGGGGAGCAAAATAACTGATGATGGTCGAAGTGGAGAGGATATAAAATGTAGACTGGCAATGGAAAGGAAAGCGTTTCTGAAGAAGAGAAATTTGTTAACATCTAGTAGAGATTTAAGTGTCAGGAAGTCGTTTCTGAAAGTATTTGTATGGAGCGTAGCCATGTATGGAAGTGAAACATGGACGATAAATAGTTTGGACAAGAAGAGAATAGAAGCTTTCGAAATGTGGTGCTACAGAAGAATGCTGAAGATTAGATGAGTAGATCACATAACTAATGAGGAGGTATTGAACAGAACTGGGGAGAAGAGGAGTTCGTGGCACGACTTGACTAGAAGAAGGGATCGGTTGGTAGGACATGTTCTGAGGCATGAAAGGATCACAAATTTAGTATTGGAGGGCAGTGTGGGGCGCACAAATCGTAGAGGGAGACCAAGAGATGAATACACTGAGCAGATTCAGAAGGATGTAGGTTGCAGTAGGTACTGGGTGATGAAGAAGCTTGCACAGGATAGAGTAGCATGGAGAGCTGCATCAAACCCGTCTCAGGACTGAAAACCACAACAGCAACAACAACAACAAACTCGCTGACTGCCAATATCTTGGCATCAGCTGTGTTACAGATAGATTACCCATTAGTCCCAATCTCTCTGGCGCGGTAATACAGAGGAAAGCTGCGAACATTAAGTGATGAATGTATGGACTGTGGTATAGGAATGTAGACAGTGTGACATGCGGAATTTTGGGTCGGTCCGAGGGCTGTGAACAGATAATCGAAGTGCCGATAGTATCGCTCGAGGAGCGAATCATTTACCTTGGTCCAAAAGGGGTCCAATATTCAGGAAAACACATTTTCAAAAAATTGCCAGCAACGATTAAAAACTTGGTTTCCGATAAAGCACGTTTAAACAGAGTTTGAAAGAAATTTTTTATAGGCAATTCCTTTTATTCTATAGATGAATATCTTAACAGGAACTGTTAGACCAGCTTAAATAAAAATGTCTGTTAGATTTCAGTATTGACATAATTTGGTCACAACAGTCAAGATAACATATATAATAAATTACGTGTATAATAAATTTATTAAAAGTCCCTAACAATGTTTCATTTTGATAGCGTATTAGTTCTGTAAATATTAGCAGTTCCACTTTTCTGTAATGTGTTTATTTTGAGAATCTCCTGGCAAATGACCAGTTTAGTAAGTGTTATATTCAAATGTTCTATGTATTTTATGTTACTTTTTAACATGTTCCACACCCACGAGAATCATCTCATTTTTTGAGTCCATGGAATGAAAACTGAATCTAATCTAATCTATTCTTCCATGGTACTAGAGGGAGTTGTAGAGAGCAAAAACTGTAGAGGGTAGCACTTACAACCTGCATCTTCAATTATCTGCTGGATGTATTCCAAAAGACTTCTGGAAATTTAAAAATGTGGAATCAATTTGACGTCTCCTGTTGATACCATTCATTACTTCATGAGGATAAAGAGCTAGTTGTGTTTCACAAAAACGGTATTTCCTGAATCCGTGTTGGCTATTTGTCAATGAATCATTTTCTTCGAGGTGATTCATAACGTACAAGCACAGTATATGTTCCAGAATCCTACTGCAAATCGACTTTGTGGTATGGGTCAGTAATTCATTCGATTACTCCTATTTCCTTTCTTGGGTATTTGTTCGACTTGTGCAACTTTCTAGTCTCTTGGTACGGATCATTCTATGAATGAGCAGCTCTATACTTTGCTAAGTACGGAGCTATTGTGTCAGCATGCTCTGAATATATTGCTATCTTGAGCCATGATCAGCAACACTAAAAAGTTATAATATTCCAGTGATTGTTTTAACAAGCAAACTATATCGCATTTTTTAGTTTCTTGACTTTTTAGAGTGGGTTCTACTCCCATTGTAATGTCATAGTGTCGGACTTAGCTTGGGCAGTCATGTTTGATTGTGACATAGTGGGTCATAATGTATACTAATTAAGATAAGGTTGTCTTGGAAAAGCATCCTGTAGCTATGCTGAGCCATACATTATAGCAATAAAGAAAAGTTTGACAGAAATGTAGAGGCAAGCATCTTGGATCGTAAATTATAGTGATATGGATAATTAATAGGATAATGCATCAAATGCTCAATAAACGCCAACATCTGCCCGCCAAACAATCGGATAGAACTACAGGATCATAAGTTAGGTCCTAAACTATAATGGAATTCCCATGTGTAAAAAAGCTGCAAATGTTTGATTACTTTACAAATGAGTTAATGAGTTCAATACTTGACATTAAGCATGAAAGAGAGAAAAAGTTTAGAAAAGGTTGAAAGGTTTGTTGGAAGTCACTAAGTGCTCTCATTCTCAAATACTGGACGAATAAAGTTACACTGGCTCAAGACAAGCAAGCAGTTTTTAAATGCAACCTTAGCCACATTGTGTTAAACTTTGAGCATGTGCTTGAACCTCTTAATGAGTAGATTATGACAGCAGCTTAAATCTTTAAATTCAGCCATCAGTTATGCAAAATACTAACAAATTTTTATTGTCCCTGGAAGCCTTTAGATAGGCAATCTGCAACTGGTGTCAGTTTCCAGGTTCTGGGATGGTCGCTACAGAAAAACAACCCAAGTGGCCTGCTGAGAGTGGGGAGGGAGCGACATTGAAAGTGACAAGTGAAGTTTGTTTATGTAAGGGTCATAGATTATTGGCCCTGGAAAGACATAACACCCCTACTGACCATTAATTTGCACAAAATATATAAAAAAACCACACGAGGCTTTTTGCAGATAACGTTAGTACATACAGAGAATTCACAGCATTAAAAACTGTAGTCAAAAGCAGGAAGATCTGCAAAGGATTAACACTTGGTGTGGGGATTGGCAGTTCACTCGCAATATAAACAAATGTAGTGTATTGTGCATAAATAGACAGAAAGTTCAATTATTGTGTAATCACAAAATTGCAGAACAATTACTGTAAACAGTCACATATCATAAATATTTGGGAGTATGCATATGGTGCAGATTAAGGTAGAGCAACAACATGAAACTAATCCGAAGTACCTTCCACCCACAAAATAGGTAGCTTACAAAAGCCTCATTCGACCAATACTTGAATATTGCTTGTCAGTTAGGGATCCGTACCAGGTAGGATTGACAGAGGAAACAGATGAGGTCCAAAGAAAAGCAATGTGTTTCGTCACAATGTGTTTGGTCACTTACCTAATAGCATCAAAAGTCTGACAGATAACCATATAGCATTTAAAAGGAAATGAAAAGAATTTCTTAATGGCAACTCCTTCTACTCATTAGATGAATTTTTGGATGTAGTAACTGGGTAATTTCCCCAACCCCACCCCCAGCCCGCAAAAAAATTAAAAATAGTAAGTGTCATATAATATTTTGTGTAATGTAATATCTTGTATAGATACCTTTTATTAACCTGACACGTTCCACATCATTACGAAGTGTCGTATTCATGATCTATGGAACAAGTACCAATCTAATCTAATCTAAACAGATTTATCTAGTAAGTGCAAAAGCTCCACAGAGATGCTCACAGTTTCAGTCGCAAATGTTACAAGACAGACATTGTACGTCGCAACGTGTTTCTTTGTTGAAATTCTGACACTTAAATTCCTAAAGGAGGCAACCAATATATTGCTTCCTCCCATGTTCACCTCACAAAAACCTATGAAGGTGATGTTAGACTGATTCGAGATCACATAGGAGCTTACCAACAATTGTTCTCTCCATGGACATTTCTGGGTTGGCATAGAAAAGGTAGGTCCATGGTGCATTGTTCCTGTACAAAGATCGAACTTTACTCATTGCCAAGTGTAGCTTAACTTGTAAGTTAGATTAGCAGTGCCACGTGTATTTTGATAAATAACGTGGACAGTTTGGATACGAAAACATTTATTCGTCCTTGTGTACCAAGTAAGGTACAAATATCAAAGTTTAAAACCCTGGGGTACATATTGATTGGCTGTTTCTTTTTAATGGCAAGTAAAATGCTGGGCTGATGTGCTGTTTCTTTTTTGAGGGCTGGTAAAACGCATGTATTGGCTTAGATGCTCTCCGATTGGCTTGTTTCGAAGAATGTGACATTGCTTATGAAGGAGCTGTGTGTGTTTTGTATTCTTACGGAATAAATCTTTACATATTTAAAAAAAATACAAACAATTTTTTGTTTTCTTTAAAATTCTATTTAGCTTTGGTACAAAGGTTCAACCAAAGTCAAGTTTTGGCACCAGGTGGGAAGTGCAGAGAACAAGATCGCAGCTGTGGGTACATATTTATTGAATGTTTCATTTTTATGGTTGGAAAAATACTGGGCTTTGACTGGAGGAGTGACGATGGGAGCAAGGCTTAGGAGAGGGGCCATGGCTTCGGGGGTACGAGGGGAGGGAGGGAGAGCAGGAGAGTGGAGGGGCACAGCTTAGGGCAGGGGGTGGCTTGGGAGAGAAGTTGGGAGTGTGATGACATCATGCATTTGGCCCCACCCCTGTATGTGGTCAGCTCAAAGGTCAAAGGTAATCGCCCCTGACTCTTTATGCAGGCAACCCAAAAGTCAAATTTTACCCAAAGTTACTACAACTTTTCTACTTTCGTCACTCATGAAAAATGCCAGCAGGATTACCAGTTTTTTCTGACTTTTCCTTGTTATGTAGTCAAGCAGGCACTCTGTTAACTTCCATCATATTACTATACTAATTATTGTAGTCTTGAAGTATTTGACACCTTATCAATGCCATATGAGAGTGGATATTGTGGATATTGCTTAGAACATCTTGAGTGTTGCTTAGTCAGTCTCTCCCACCGTGATATCTGTGTTCCTAATCTTCTCTCTAGATGATTACATTTTCGGTAGATGTACCGCTGCATCGAGTATGGACTGATAGTGTATTTTTCTGATGTATTACATATGGCTGCACTTTTTCTATATTTTAACCATACATTTGGTTACAATATTGCTATTCTTTGACATCATTTTCTCCCAAAAATATCCAAAGAAAAAAATATTGTGAGATAATGTTTGTCTTGCTGGTAAGCAAAGGATTGCACTGGCGCATATTCAAATCTTTCTTGACCATTATAATGAATTTAATTAAGAATTGCCCGACACTGTGACAGTATAGTAGATACTAACATGTATGGTTTCTTGTTGAATCTGGAATGAGATTTAAAAGCTGGTAATTATGAAACAGATTCAGACCTGCACAATTTGACTTCGTATATTAAATTTATTGAAGTGACCTTGACCTGTTATTGGTTATTCGCACGGTGGCGTTAGTCAGTACGTATAACACCCTTTGTGCACAGACGTCTTGCAACTGCTGCTTTGCTTTCATCAACTGTCTCACGTTGAACATCATCAGATCAGTGCTTTCATTTAGTGATAGCAGCCTTATGTGCATCTCTCAAATGTATACCATTCCATATAAATTTTACACTTGCTTTTTCAGTACCGTACCCGTAATCAGGTTAATCGATGGATTCAGATATTTTCAGACAATGACAAGTCCAGTTGCTATGACTTGACCAAAATGGTCAGAGCATTTATTACCAGCCGACAAAACCCGGATATTCATTATGCCAATTTTCTGTTACAAATAAAAATAAAAAATGTTTGTAGCGTAATACCGAAAAAAATTTGCTTCCTTGTACTTGTGAAAACAGTAGATGCAACTGCTTCGCGTGTCTACAAAGCGGTTTCGTATATGTCTCTAGGGCAACGCTTCTTCATAACTTCTACAGCCATTTGCGCTTCGCAGTTGAAAGCTGTTTCAGGGGCTGCAAAGTTCACAAGACTGTAGGAATGGCGGATAAATTCTAGTCTCCGATTCCACTCGTCGGCTTTGACCAATGACGTCATACCTAAGGCAAAGCTGCTGCACAGAGGCAAGCTATGAAAGGAACGGATCATATTCGTGAACAAACGAATGTAGCATGCGATAAAATTACACTCACATTTAACGCGATTATTATTTACGCACGAATTACATCTAACCGATACGAAGATAACCGAAATAATTAAGAATAAGAGGGAAAAAAATTATGTCTGCGTGGAATTATTATCATAATTCAAGCGAATAGATGGGCACGGAGGACCTATAAACTGCATTACAGTACAGCGCGTGGTGAATTGTGCTATTATAAAATTGCGTTAATTTTAATATTAATTTCTCATTCAAATAGGAGAAGCGCCGGAAAGTTGGGGTTTTGGGCGGGGAGAAACTAAATTACAACAGAAGAACGGAAAAATATAGCTAGTGATAACAAATACCAATTACTAACATGAAATGTGGAGAAACAAACACCCTAAGTCCTAAAAATAAAGCATGTACACAAGAAAGGAAAATCCATAAAAAGTAACAGATATTGAAATCGACAACTAGAATTGGCCAATATATAGTGTCAATTCTAGTTACCGATTCCAATATTGCTAATTTTTTGGCCAACGTTCAGAGAGCAGTTACGACCTGGAAAAACGATCTAATTAACCTGCGGCCGCTCGCATATATTGTCACTCGATAACTCCCGTGTTATATTATTTCTAACAATGATATCTTGCACCTTTTTTATCTCTTTATGCCAGCCGAAGACACGTTTATGCAATAAATCGTTTCTTTCTTTATTATTACCAAAGCATTATAAATTAGTACACTCCTGGAAATTGAAATAAGAACACCGTGAATTCATTTTCCCAGGAAGGGGAAACTTTATTGACACATTCCTGGGGTCAGATACATCACATGATCACACTGACAGAACCACAGGCACATAGACACAGGCAACAGAGCATGCACAATGTCGGCACTAGTACAGTGTATATCCACCTTTCGCAGCAATGCAGGCTGCTATTCTCCCATGGAGACGATCGTAGAGATGCTGGATGTAGTCCTGTGGAACGGCTTGCCATGCCATTTCCACCTGGCGCCTCAGTTGGACCAGCGTTCGTGCTGGACGTGCAGACCACGTGAGACGACGCTTCATCCAGTCCCAAACATGCTCAATGGGGGACAGATCCGGAGATCTCGCTGGCCAGGGTAGTTGACTTACACCTTCTAGAGCACGTTGGGTGGCACGGGATACATGCGGACGTGCATTGTCCTGTTGGAACAGCAAGTTCCCTTGCCGGTCTAGGAATGGTAGAACGATGGGTTCGATGACGGTTTGGATGTACCGTGCAGTATTCAGTGTCCCCTCGACGATCACCAGTGGTGTACGGCCAGTGTAGGAGATCGCTCCCCACACCATGATGCCGGGTGTTGGCCCTGTGTGCCTCGGTCGTATGCAGTCCTGATTGTGGCGCTCACCTGCACGGCGCCAAACACGCATACGACCATCATTGGCACCAAGGCAGAAGCGACTCTCATCGCTGAAGACGACACGTCTCCATTCGTCCCTCCATTCACGCCTGTCGCGACACCACTGGAGGCGGGCTGCACGATGTTGGGGCGTGAGCGGAAGACGGCCTAACGGTGTGCGGGACCGTAGCCCAGCTTCATGGAGACGGTTGGGAATGGTCCTCGCCGATACCCCAGGAGCAACAGTGTCCCTAATTTGCTGGGAAGTGGCGGTGCGGTCCCCTACGGCACTGCGTAGGATCCTACGGTCTTGGCGTGCATCCGTGCGTCGCTGCGGTCCGGTCCCAGGTCGACGGGCACGTGCACCTTCCGCCGACCACTGGCGACAACATCGATGTACTGTGGAGACCTCACGCCCCACGTGTTGAGCAATTCGGTGGTACGTCCACCCGGCCTCCCGCATGCCCACTATACGCCCTCGCTCAAAGTCCGTCAACTGCACATACGGTTCACGTCCACGCTATCGCGGCATGCTACCAGTGTTAAAGACTGCGATGGAGCTCCGTATGCCACGGCAAACTGGCTGACACTGACGGCGGCGGTGCACAAATGCTGCGCAGCTAGCGCCATTCGACGGCCAACACCGCGGTTCCTGGTGTGTCCGCTGTGCCGTGCGTGTGATCATTGCTTGTACAGCCCTCTCGCAGTGTCCGGAGCAAGTATGGTGGGTCTGACACACCGGTGTCAATGTGTTCTTTTTTCCATTTCCAGGAGTGTATAAACATGATATGGAACAAGTAATCTGCTAAACTTAAAAATATTTCAACATGCAAAGATTTCACAAACTTTTTTGATTACAACAACTGTGTGAACAGCAGTTCGTAATATTTATAGCAACTTATGAATTAAGGTTAACCAAACTCCCTTTTTACTCGTCAGATTCAGATATGGCTTCTTGTGACATACACTCCTGACAAATAAGAACACTCAATGCTGTATGTTCTTTACAGATAGGGCTGGAACAATGATGGCGGCGATGCTGTCTGAATCTGTTTCTCCTTTTAGGGCAGTAGTGACATCTTGTTTTTTCTTTTCATTCATTTTCTTCTTCAGCTGTCGGTAGTTTGCAAATGTGTACAACGCCTTTTATTTTCTCCTTCAAGCAACGTGATATCCTCGGAATCGACGTGCGTTTGATCATGTGGGTTTTTGTAAGCTTCATATTCGATTCTGTGATGAATCCTCTCCATGGAATTAAGTCATTTGTATTTACCTTATATATTATTTGAGCATTTATTGCTCCGATGTTCAACAAGCTGAAAAACAGTGTAAGAGGCCAGCGGTTGCTTATTCTTGAAACAGAATATTCTGATTTCAAACGGTCGTCAACATCTACACCTCCCTTTGTGAGATTGTAAAATGTAATGACTTCAGGTTTGTTCGCTCCGCCACTGTCAGCGTCTATAGCATCGTCGCTGTGCATGGTGAATAACATTTGAACGATCTTTTTCTGTTACGTTTTTGGTACGTATGAGCAAATCAAGCAGTTGTTGCTTCGTTTTTCTCCAAATGCGAATATACTGCTGTTTAGTTGCCTACACTTTACGTCCAGAAGTTCGGGTGGAATTTCTCCTTTATTCTTCCATAGAGTACCTACTACTGTGAGTCGACGATTGGCGTACATTTTGTTAGCCAATAGTATAGATGTAAAATAATTGTCCATCGTCACGTTTCTGCCTGTTTTGTCAATCGGTCGAATCAATCGCCACACCACGTTCTCTGCATCATTGGGTACGTGATATGGCCCAAAAGGGTGTTTGTCTGTATATACTTCCATATTTAGCGTATAAAACGTTCTGGCATCACAGAGCACATATGCCTTGATGCCATATTTTTCAGGCTGTTTGCTATATACTGCATGAATCTGCAACGTCCACGGAATGGTTGTAACATCTCGTCTATCGTTGTCAATGCAACGGAATTGTAGCTCTTCTTGCAAACATTCACAAATTCGTCAAATGTTTCTCTAATAAGCGCCAGATTATGTTTCCTTTCTCTGAGCTCTCGTAGATTTGACGTCAAAACGTATAGCTTGCAGAAGTGTGTGAAGCCTTCGTTTGCTCATCGGTGCAATAAAGATATTGGTGCAATCCCATCAGTGGCCCCATAGCTCATTAAGTATTGAGACGCTGTGACTTTTTCACTCCTGCGAGATATAATACACCAAAGAAAGCAGATAATTCAAAATCTGTCCGTGGGCAGTCTCGAGCACTCCATGAATAAGGTGCTGCCATTCCGTCAAGTTACACTATCTGAAAAAAATAATTTCCAGCATTCCAAAATTATTTTCGAATTTTGTGCAACACCCTTCACACCTGGAAGCTGTGTTACAGTTTTCTGAAGCCAGTTTTTGCTGCTGGAGCGTATTGCTTCAACCATTCTGTTATTCCATGCTTACCAAGAAAGTTTCACGATCTATACTCGTATATTGAGAAGCAGCTGTAGCAGAAGTATCAGATACACTATCTGACTGATCTGTTGCGGTATTGATCTCTTCATGCTCAGAGGGTGCGTCAGTATCTGATGACAGACCCTCTATGTAAATACCCTCGTCTGGTGGTTCATTAGCCACATCAATATCTGTTCCTCTGACATGACTTCTTCCCTGAAAAGTTTTATATATTTTCATATCCGACATAGAATGTCATGTATTCTGTATAAACAGTTGCTTCATTCAATTCGTAAAACCCAACAAGAATACTTACTTTTCTTATAAAAGACGTAACATACGCTGAACACCTTCAGGAGAAAACAAACGAACACAGCCACACGTTACAAGTACAAGAAACAGACTAAAAGTGAAGTAAGGCGGTATTCCACGAAAGGAGAAGTATAAGTAAAGACTCCCGCGTTAGAGAAAATCGAACACTGCTCATCACTTCAAATAATGGCACAACTAGCAAGCTATTATTGAAATTTGAGTGTCGAGTCACAAATGAATTGAAACATGGGATATGAAAGAAGGCATTTCTAGGTCGTCAGTTCATTAGCTTTGAATTGTGCTGGAAAATTTAACTAAAATCATAAATGTTAGATTTTTCTAACGACGGAAGTGATCGCGGGTTAACGAACTATTTAATAGGTGGAATCGGTAACTGGGATTGACCTATATAGGAGGTCACTTCTACACTACTGGCCTTTAAAATTGCTACGCCAAGAATAAATGCAGATGATAAACGGGTATTCATTGGACAAATATATTACACTAGAACTGACATGTGATTACATTTTCACTCAATTTGGGTGCATAGATCCTGAGAAATCAATACCCAGAACAACCACCTCTGGCCGTAATAACAGCCTTGATACGCCTGGGCATTGAGTCAAACAGAGCTTGGACGGCGTGTACAGGAACAGCTGCCCATGAAGCTTCAACACGATACCACAGTTCATCAAGAGTAGTGACTGGCGCATTGTGACGAGCCAGTTGCTCGGCCACCATTGACCAGACGTTTTCAGTTGGTGAGAGATCTGGAGAATGTGCTGGCCAGGGCAACAGTCGAACATTTTCTGTATCCAGAAAGGCCCGTACAGGACCTGCAACATGCGATCGTGCATTATCCTGCTGAAATGTAGGGTTTCGCATTGATCGAATGAAGGGTAGAGCCACGGGTCGTAACAAATCTGAAATGTAACGTCCACTGTTCAAAGTGCCGTCAATGGGAACAAAAGGTGACCGAGACGTGTAACCAATGGCACCCCATACCATCACGCCGGGTGATACGCCAGTATGACGACGTTTTGCCTTCGTGCACCCAGGTTCGTCGTTGAGTACACCATCGCAGGTGCTTCTGTCTGGGATGCAGTGTCAAGGGTAACTGCAGTCATGGTCTCCGAGCTGATAGTCCATGCTGCTGCAAACGTCGTCGAATTGTTCGTGCAGATGTTTGTTGTCTTGCAAACGTCCCCATCTGTTGATCATGCGGATAAGATGCCTGTCATCTCGACTGTTAGTGATACGAGGCCGTTGGGATCCAGCACGGCGTTCCGTATTAACCTCCTGCACCCACCGATTCCATATTCTGCTAACAATCATTGGATCTCGACCAACGCGAGCAGCAATGTCGCGATACGATAAACCGCAATCTCGATAGGCTACAGTCCGACCTTTATCAAAGTCGTAAACGTGTTGGTACGCATTTCTCCTTCTTACACGTGGCATCACAACAACGTTTCACCAGGCAACGCCGGTCAACTGCTGTTTGTGTATGAGAAATCGGTTGGAAACTTTCCTCATGTCAGCACGTTGTAGGTGTCGCCACTGGCGCCAACCTTGTGTGAATGCTCTGAAAAGCTAATCATTTGCATATCAGAGCATCTTCTTCCTGTCGGTTAAATTTCGCGTCTGCAGCAAATCTTCGTGGTGTAGCAATTTTAATGGCCAGTAGTGTAGTTACCGATTCCAATGTTCGTAGCTGTTTCGCAGTAGTCAGAGAGCAATTACAAGCGCAAATATCTTATTACAGTTGACAAACCTGCTTAAAGAACGAACTTGTTAATGAATTATTGAATATGACTAGAGCTGACCTACATAGGACGTCGGTTCTAGTTACCGATTCCAACTATTCAACCATAAAATGTTTGAAATCGGTAACTAGAATTGAGTATATATGGAAAAATGATGTGCATAATGAACCAGGGAATGTTTGGAATCGGTAACTACAACTGTCCTTTATACCTAAATTGCCGGCCAGTGTGGCCGTGCGATTATAGGCGCTTCAGTCTGGAACCGCGTGACCGCTACGGTCGCAGGTTCGAATCCTGCCTCGGGCCTGGATGTGTCTGATGTCCTTAGGTTAGTTATGTTTGAGTAGTTCTAAGTTCTAGGGGACTGATGACCACAGATGTTAAGTCCCATAGTGCTCAGAGCCATTTGAACCATTTTATACCTAAATTCTAGTTATCAGTTCCATGCAATCCATTGTAAATAATATATCATTATAGGCTAGTTGTAGTTATCGATACCACAAGTCATTATTTTTCAACGTCTTTGTAGTAATTACCTGCAGTAGTACGTTGTAGGATTCCTATTTCGCTGTAACTTTCTGTACTACTGCAATTAATAAATTGTTTATTTGACACTTAACTACAAAGAGAAAAGACGCTATGGAAATACCGAAAAAAAAACCACTGCGAACACATATTGTAAAAACGCAGAACTTGCATACCCTGGAATCGACAGAAGTATTCGTCTATGTAGTACAAATTAATTAATCCATTTCAGAGAACATTATTGTCCAAAGTAGTAAAGAAAACATTTCGAAAAATGAAAATCTTGAACAAAATCACTTCACATCCAAAAAAATAAAATGCAAAAATGACAAAACCTTGGAACCGATAACTATATTACACGTAAGCCATACCAGCTACAATAGCTCGAAAATAAGAAATGGTACAATTTATACCTCAGGAATGAAAGTAAAATTAACAGAAGTATAGCAAAAACATCAAAAGGAAAACATAAAATTGGCTAGATAAAAAGAAACGTACCACATATGAACTTCCAAAGGAGTGAAAGATCGAGGTTGACTAGAAGAACAAAAAAAGGACATAACAATAACTAATCAAAAAATTAATAAGAAACACAAACTGCAAGACACGAAAGAGGCACCACCCAAATCAATTCTTCCTTACCAACAGCCCCCAACATTTTAAAACAAAAAAAAATGATATAACAAGTCAGTCAAATAAACCCACTGTACAAGCCTAGGCAACCAACCCCTCGCCTCACCATTGTACTAAAAAAAAATTAAAACGACAGAAATATCTCCCCAAGAAAATCAACAAAACGTACCAAACCCACAGGCCACAGTAATAGAAAAAACCAACATAAAACAAGACAAAATATGAAACCCACTCACAGCTAACTAACAAAACGAAACTTGTACATTTTGCTGACTATTTTCAGAAATGCTTGAAATACACAATAACGTTTAGGACTACTCTTCCTCCAACAGCATTCATCAAAAAGGCCTTGCAACATTGAAATCCTTGTCTTTTCCCACCCAGCAATAGATTTTACTGTCCCCCAATACTCCTCGATAGTGTTGGTACATGCTCCCGTCTCATAACCTTTAAACTGAATATTGTGATTTACAATCAAATTATGATAACCCATGTCACTCAGCCCCTCGTAGGAAGCAAACCCATCCGAATTTACTATTGAGCCTCCTTCCACATATTCTTGTATTAAATACAGTAATACTTCTTTCGTGTGATTTGGAACAACCCCCAATACAACATCGGCACAAACCCCTCCAGAAACTATTGCCCCAAAAACCAAAAGCCCAGCCACCTCATGTCTCCTTTCATACTTTCTCTTTCCAAAATGCGACTAGTCTACTTCAACAACAACCCATCACTCCCCCCCCCTTCCCCCCCCCCCCAAACGATCCAAAATGAAATTCAGTTAACTACATTGCCACACGCAACCCCTGTTTTATTCATAGCAAAAATATTAAATTAACATGACTATTACCTCTAAATTCATCCTCGATCTTTCAAACCAGGCCCCTCTGGGTATAGACCTCGATATATTATTATTTTTTCTGCTATGGGAAGCATTCCCTTTTTGCCGTAACCTTGCTAGACTGCGCCAATGTCAAGAAAAAGTATGGGTAGAGTATCACATTTAAGAAAAAAATTCAAACAATTTTCTACATTGCATAATCATGGAGTTAGATTCTTGCACGTGAGACAATCAGCCAAAGAAACTTCTACAATACCACACATCCCACTCACTACCTTCATAAATCGTTTGGGTTTTCCTAGCATATCACAAATAATTTATCATAATGGCAGCCATCACAGTAGCGTGATCGATTTAGCATTGCACATTCGATATCCAGCGTCTGGAGCCTGCGGCTTCGATAGGCAAATATTCTTATAAACTACCAAATCTTATAGTAAAGTTATGGTCAGTCATTCCATCAAGGAGAACTTTCGTTGTAAACACAACTGGCTCATCCATAGTGAAAAGCAATTGCGTGAGAAATCAGAATCTTATAAATCACGAACACTTTTATCAACAAAATATACCGGAAACAAATTACGATATGAAAACTAAAAAATTTACATCGGATTTTTGATATACCCGCATTACGAAGAAATCCAGAGAAATCATTTAACATTCATAACTACAATATGCGACATAAACAAAGTAACATCACACATTATGCGAGGTGCCGGGGCAAACAGTGTATTTAACACTAAATTCTTCTCGAATCTACATATGTAAATGATGCTCTAAGCCCCCCCTATTCTAGCCCGACTTTTGCTGTTGCACATGGATTAAAAATATATACGCGAACTGACTGTAATCAACCCTGCAAGTGGAGTAGAAAAGAGTTTGGCACCTGCAATATTTTAATTTGATAAATAAGTTAAATAAAGGAAGGTTTCATTAACGTAGTGAGAAATGATGGGTTGCTCCACCGATTAACAGAATGAAAGTTCTGTCCAAAATAACAATATGATTTATTCAGACTAAACACAAAATAATAAACAAAAACACATGAAACATTTATAATACATCAAATTGGCTCAAATTGGATACTCATACAAACACTGTGAAGGTGAAGTTGTCCCTAAACTAGATTGTGAGGTTTAAGACGAAGTGGTATGTGGAGCCAATTCCTTGCCACTCAAATCTTAAGAGAGACACACAGCTAACCCAACATTAATTGCTGCTACTCAAGACAGAACAAAGTTAGAAAAAGACGAACAGGCGCGCTCTGCTGAGCTCTGATTATCACCTAGGAAAATCCCTATCTGCTGGTGCTGCGGACATACATTACCAAACTGTCTTCTTAACTGCCAGAACACGATCTGGCGTACCGGAGGCGATGTCTGGTTGCTTCGACGTCCTCGACCGAAAGGCGAGAGCCGACTACCCCCGAGCACCCGTACAGGCCGAACACAAAACATTCCCGCCCCCACGACAGTGGCCGTGGTTAAACGTTCCAATCAGCAACTCGAAAACCGGCGGAAAATTCCACTCCATTGCCGGAGCACTACCATTCCACCAATGGAGATTCTTGGCGCCAATTTCTGCGCTGATTTTGCTACGTCACGGAGCTATGCCCTGAGCAAACCAATCACAGTTACTATTTTGCAGAAAGAGCGGGAATTTTCCCGCCAGAACTGCCTGGGTACACAAGTCATTCCCACGATTCGCTGGTAGCCCGCCAGAAAGTGTTTTCGCTAAGTTTCTGCGAAGTAATGGAACCTCTAGCCCAGCCGCTACTTCAGGCCCCTGCGGGCGTGTATCTTGACAATGTAGGCGTCTGGAAAGCATTCACTCGACTCCCTCACACGCGTCGGCTTAACCCTCTCGAGATCCGCAGAGCCCGCCTGTCACCGGACCACCTGGGTGACGAGAGACGCTGCGAGGGAAGTCCGCGTGTGAAGGAATAGCAACTTTTCACCGCATGAGAGACGAAAATCGTAAGATAGAAATATGAGAGGGGGCTCATGCCACCTCTCATAGCCCCTACGCCATTTTAGATTGTAATTGGTGAGCGGTTGGCTCACTTAGGAGCAAGGTAGTGAGTCAATCGCCCAAGAACAATCTTTCAAACTGACTCCACTTGCCGCACTCTACAAAAAATCACTGCAACCGAAAAATGCAGCTCATAGAGGGAGTATTATTTATGATGTAGCCAACTTCACCTTCTTAATATGGAACACTAACACTCACATCACACATCCATACCCAGGGAGCCCCTTCCAAACACCGATTCACACAGACATTCACGCTCTAAATATGGCCCGGGCATGTGAGCCAAATATGGAGCAGTTTATTCTTTACAATCAGAGTTGGAGTGCTCCGCAACTAAATGCCCAAGATTTTACAACAATTTGAATCATGAAACTAACTTGAACTCACTCACACATGATACTATTTAAGTTAACAATCTCTTTGTGAGCTTTCAGAATCTAGTTACAACCTCCGATTCATTCTGTCCCCCTGCAGCAAGAATAACCTTTGCAAAATGTTCCCTGAACTGATGGTCCATTCACAATGACAGTGGTGGTATCTGCTTCAGTTTATGGGGACTTCAGGCACACTGTTTGCATACACACAACAATAAATACAAAATACAAAAAAACATGGTGTGGAGAACAATACAGTAATTTGTAATAAGAATTACAGTGTAAAACACAAACACATACAAGGTATAGCATACATTACAAAAACAACACTTGAGAAAGAAATTTAAGAAAAAAAACAAGGTTCATGGGGCATCAAGTTGTGCGTGCACATTGCACAAAGTTCACGACTGTGCTGAGAATGAGGCACTAAATCACATTGTTAGAAATATTCGAAGCACTTCACAAATTCCACAGTACTGACATCACATAGGGCTAAACGTCGGGTGTTGTTGCTACGTTGTTGCAACAGCAATAGGGTGTGCTGGAGCATCTGCAGTACTCTGTTGAGATTGCACCAAGACCCACACATATGATCATGGCAGTACGGTAGGAAGACACAGTGATAGGCTCTCCTCACGTCGATTAATTGTCTCTGAGGTCTACTTGTTGGGATACATCACTAGTCTAGGTCTCTTCTCTCGCTGGACAGTACTTTACGTTTCCCAATATTGCAGTCCGACAAGGGATGATGGCACGTGGAGTGACTCCACAAGTGTGTGAGGTCATCCATACAGGATCGAACTAGGAGCGATGATTGCTACAACTGCTCTCTAATAGAGAGGAGAAGTTAGAAATGAGACCATTCATTTGTTAGTGTGGCACGATACTGCTTTGTGTATGCAGATCGGCCAATGCTAGTGAGTTGTAAAAACCCAAACAGGTGAGTATATAGCGTCCCTTTCTGTCCTGAGGCACATGAGGCACAGGTTCTGACACGATATGTGATCTTCTTCGTGTACTCACGACAACGTGGTCTGCCGCAGGGAATCCCTCCAGACGGCTGCCACGTCCGGAGAGCTAGCAGGCTGTCGCGTGTGGGTCGCGTGTCAGTGTCAACGGTCAGCCTCACTTTCGCTTGTGGCCCGGCGAGGGCTGTCTGCCGCCTAATCCCTCAGGTATACGGCCCGGTGACTGTCAGCTTGTAGGACCGGATGCTCTCACGCCCTTCACGTCAGGTGGCGCGCTGACGCTCTCTTCTTGCAGGTAGCCGATGACCTCTTGTTTTTGCTCCGGCTGGCCTCTGCATTGCCACGATCCCCGTCATCTGCACAATTCTTACAAAAATCTTATGCCTAACTTTTCCCCATGACCTTCTATATTATAATAAATTTACATAACGATACATTGATGGTCTGTCATTTCAGACACTCTAATTTTAATTTTATTGTTATTTATCTGTAGCTATCATTATAACAAAATCTTGGTGTATCTAATCTAGACATGGAAATAATTTATTTTGATATATGTGTAGAGACCGATCTCAGTATTGTACATGGTGTGTGATATCTGATGCTATGTAATGGATGAACAGCTAAATGTGCGGGCCCACACCAATATTACTATTACTTATATAGATCGACAGTAGATACGCTCAAGAATTAACTACCATATGCCAACGATCTACATTCTATGTCTTCTGAATAAATTATGTTATTATGCAGGCTGAAGTTTTACTGAGCTATAAAGAACATGCAACTATTCTACGTTCGCTCGCCGGTTGTCCCTCCATCTCGAGTCTGTGATTTGATGACCTGAAAAATAACATCCCAACAGGTGCGCGCCAAACACTTGTGGTAGAAAACCCCCACAATATTAATCTAGTTATTGTTAGATCCTACAGTTTAACTTATCCTAGTATACGAGGTGTGGCTAGAAAAAAACCGGACTAGTACTGGTGAAACAATAAAACGAATGCAATAAGGCTGAAAGTCGCATGGGCTGTCACGTGACTCTCGCTCCGCCTACTGCTCGAGTTTCATCTGCCTCCTGCACTCAATCTGCCCGTGGCGTCTGTTTTAAGTAGTTGACGTTTTGTCTGTGCGTCGGAAAATGTTGAGTGTACAGAAAGAACAGCGTGTTAACATCAAATTTTGTTTCAAACTAGGAAAATATGCAAGTGAAACGTTTGTAATGTTACAACAAGTGTACGGCGATGATTGTTTATCGCGAACACAAGTGTTTGAGTGGTTTAAACGATTTAAAGATGGCCGCGAAGACACCATTGATGACACTCGCACTGGCAGACCATTGTCAGCAAAAACTGATGCAAACATTGAAAAAATCGGTAAACTTGTTCGACAAGATCGCCGTTTAACAATCAGAGCAGTGTCTGGGTTAACAGGAGTTGACAAGGAAAGTGTCGAACAAGTTTACCGATTTTTTCAATGTTTGCATCAGTTTTTGCTGACAATGGTCTGCCAGTGCGAGTGTCATCACTGGTGTCTTCGCGGCCATCTTTAAATCGTTTAAACCATTCAAACACTTGTGTTCGCGATAAACAATCATCGCCGTACACTTGTTGTAACATTACAAATGTTTCACTTGCAGATTTTACTAGTTTGAAACAAAATTTGATGTTAACACGCTGTTCTTTCTGTACACTCAACATTTTCCGACGCACAGACAAAACGTCAACTACTTAAAACAGACGCCACGGGCAGACTGAGTGCAGGAGGCAGATGAAACTCGAGCAGTAGGCGGAGCGAGAGTCACGTGACAGGCCACGCGACTTTCAGCCTTATTGCATTCGTTTTATTGTTTCACCAGTACTAGTCCGGTTTTTTTCTAGCCACACCTCGTATCGTACCCTTTTTTTATTTATTTATTTATTATTATTTTTTGTTTACCTTATACAATACTCTTACATAATTCCTGTTACGTTGAGATGTCTCGCTGCTCGCCGCTATTGACGACAGTGATGTGCGCGCCGTACGACATGGCCTCCGAGTTCTCACTACGCCTCACTGAAACTCCAGAGACTGGGTTAGCCATGGCTATACAAGACAATAAATTTATAGTTGCAACTTCTTTTTCTATGTTATGCAGTATTCGCGGTCAAAGAACACCTTTCCAGAGGCAATGTAATATGACCAAGCCAGGACTGGTTCCTGGTGAGGATTCCGTCGCCCACCACACACCAGCTACACAGTATGTCACGAATTTCCAAGTATAATTCCTTGGTTATTCATCTGTGACAGTCACAAGCAGCACGCTAAGTCCCCAACCAGCACATTGGCATGGTAGGCTTTATGCCCGCATTTCTACCGTCTAGGCCCTAGGGCACCATTGGAGTCAAACGCTCACAGGTTCACCCCGACTTGCAAGACGACGATGCTGGCGCATCACTGTAAAAACTATACTGCACATGTTCATCCTCTAAATCACGCAATATACCACAATCTCGCAGTGCACCGACGCGTGCCTGCAAGCATTGGTATGAACGTCTCACGAACTGGTTGTGGCCGCTATGGAGCGTATCACGACTTCTCAGAACGCTTCTAAGAGCACGTTCTTGTATGCGCCCGTTTGTGCGACATCTCCTCACTCATCATTATCCCTCAAAATGGACACCAGACAGGAAAGGACTAAAACATTGCATCATGGAAAGATAGTGTCTCCTACTCCACCGATATTGGAAGTCGCGAACAGAAAAAAAAAGGATAGCAGCAGTAAATTCTTATGCGAGACAACGCAGCGTGTTAATACTTTGGCAATCTAATCTATTAATGCAACGATTATCGTTCCCCGAAGAAAGGTTCATATATTTGCCTATTCTACTATGTACACCACTTACACTACTACTATAGCAAGGTTCATGTATTTGCCCATTCTACTATCTACACCACTTACACTACTACTATTCCACGAACTCCTTTATGTGAGAGATGTGGTGGAGTCCTATGGACTTCTTTCCTTTCAGCGTCTCCAATTCATAAGCATTGTGGTGAGCTGCTCTCCTTATACGGTACGGGCCGTTGTAAACAGAATAGAATTTTTGGCATTTCATTTTTTGTTTGTTCGAAAGTCGGAAAGACTTCACGAGCACCTTTTGTCCAATTTGGAAGTGTCGTAGACGAGCTCCCCTGTCGGCACGTCTCTTCCTGACCTCTGCTGCAGCCCGTATCCTCTTGAGAGCCAAATCCACTATGGCTTGGTGCTGCGTTCGCGCCCTTGGTGGGAAGTTTACGACCTCGGTTATCAAGTCCTTAGGAATCCGGTTTTTCAGTACTGTAATGGGTGTCAATTTTGTTATCTCATGGGGTGCCTCATTGATCACCTCCTGGAAGTCTTTAAGGAAAACGTCCCATGTCGTGTGCTGTTTGTTACAGTACAACCGGCACAAGTTTCCGAGTTCCTTAATAACCCGTTCTGCAGCATTCGAGCTCGGATGGTGTGTTGTTGTTGTGGTCTTCAGTCCTGAGACTGGTTTGAAGCAGCTCTCCATGCTACTCTATCCTGTGCAAGCTTCTTCATCTCCCAGTACCTACTGCAACCTACATCCTTCTGAATCTGCTTAGTGTATGCATCTCTTGGTCTCCCTCTACGATTTTTACCCTCCACGCTGCCCTCCAATACTAAATTGGTGATCCCTTGATGCCTCAGAACATGTCCTACCAACCGATCCCTTCTTCTGGTCAAGTTGTGCCACAAACTCCTCTTCTCCCCAATCCTATTCAGTACCTCCTCATTAGTTATGTGATCTACCCATCTAATCTTCAGCATTCTTCTGTAGCACCACATTTCGAAAGCTTCTATTCTCTTCTTGTCCAAACTATTTATCGTCCATGTTTCACTTCCATACATGGCTACACTCCATACAAATACTTTCAGAAACGACTTCCTGACACTTAAATCTATACTCGATGTTAACAAATTTCTCTTCTTCAGATACGCTTTCCTTGCCATTGCCAGTCTACATTTTATATCCTCTCTACTTCGACCATCATCAGTTATTTTGCTCCCCAAATAGCAAAACTCCTTTACTACTTTAAGTGTCTCATTTCCTAATCTAATACCTTCAACATCACCCGACTTAATTCGACTACATTCCATTATCCTCGTTTTGCTTTTGTTGATGTTCATCTTACACCCTCCTTTCAAGACACTGTCCATTCCGTTCAACTGCTCTTCCAAGTCCTTTGCTGTCTCTGACAGAATTACAATGTCATCGGCGAACCTCAAAGTTTTTATTTCTTCTCCATGGATTTTAATACCTACTCCGAATTTTTCTTTAGTTTCCTTTACTGATTGCTCAATATACAGATTGAATAACATCGGGGAGAGGCTACAACCCTGTCTTACTCCCTTCCCAACCACTGCTTCCCTTTCATGCCCCTCGACTCTTATAACTGCCATCTGGTTTCTGTACAAATTGTAAATAGCCTTTCGCTCCCTGTATTTTACCCCTGCCACCTTTAGAATTTGAAAGAGAGTATTCCAGTCAACATTGTCAAAAGCTTTCTCTAAGTCTACAAATGCTAGAAACGTAGGTTTGCCTTTTCTTAATCTTTCTTCTAAGATAAGTCGTAAGGTCAGTATTGCCTCACGTGTTCCAATATTTCTACGGAATCCAAACTGATCTTCCCCGAGGTCGGCTTCTACTAGTTTTTCCATTCGTCTGTAAAGAATTCGTGTTAGTATTTTGCAGCTGTGGCTTATTAAACTGATTGTCCGGTAATTCTCACATCTGTCAACACCTGCTTTCTTTGGAATTGGAATTATTATATTCTTCTTGAAGTCTGAGGGTATTTCGCCTGTTTCATACATCTTGCTTACCAGATGGTAGAGTTTCGTCAGGGCTGGCTCTCCCAAAGCCGTCAGTAGTTCCAATGGAATGTTGTCTACTCCGGGGGCCTTGTTTCGACTCAGGTCTTTCAGTGCTCTGTCAAATTCTTCACGCAGTATCGTATCTCCCATTTCATCTTCATCTACATCCTCTTCCATTTCCATAATATTGTCCTCAAGTACATCGCCCTTGTATAGACCCTCTATATACTCCTTCCACCTTTCTGCTTTCCCTTCTTTGCTTAGAACTGGGTTGCCATCTGAGCTCTTGATGTTCATACAAGTGGTTCTCTTATCTCCAAAGGTCTCTTTAATTTTCCTGTAGGCAGTATCTATCTTACCCCTAGTGAGATGAGCCTCTACATCCTTACATTTGTCCTCTAGCCATCCCTGCTTAGCCATTTTGCACTTTCAAAAATGGGATCAATTTTACATCCACGTAACGTCTCCTTCCATGTTTTTGACTTCAACTGTGGCCCGTTATCAGAAATAATTTTACTCACATGACCAACCTGTGGTAGGAAATCCCGGATTAGGGCTCGTGATACAGTTCGTCCTGTCGCCCTCTTCAGTGGCGTAAAGGTAACGTATTTGGACGTTAGTTCAACAAACACTAATACGTAAGTATATCCTCTTCTTGTTCTTGGCAAAGGTCCCATCAAATCTGTTGCTGCTAATTGTCTTAATTTGGTCGGTACGATTGGGTATAATGGTGCCTGCATGCTCACAGTGGTGTGCTTAGCCTTTTGGCAATCTTTACACACCGACAGTACCCTCCGAATTCAACGCTCCATGTTTCGAAAGTAACACATGGTCCTTAGCTTGAGATTGCACTTGCGTGGTCCGAAGTGTCCATAGCTGAGGTGAGTATGCCATATAACCTTGTTTATTAGGTGTTCAGGAATGCATACCCCCCATTCAGTGTTATTGGCATAATTTCGGTGTAAAATTATGCCTTTCCGCAAGAGGTAGAACTGCCTGATGGTGGCGTGTCTTCTGTCTATCCATTTCTGTTTCAATAACACTAGGGCAGGGTCCTTGTCTTGCTCCTTCTTGAAGTCCCGCATACTACAGGTAATAAAATTTTCAAAGGCTACTTTCTGCATATAGAAAAGGCAGTAGTGATTTTCCTCCAGATCTTCTTCCATGTTGTGCTCAAATCCGATCGGTGACCGTGATAAGGCGTCAGCAATAATGTTCTGACTGCCGGGGATATATTCTATCGAAAAGTTGTACTGCTGCAGATATGATGCCCACCTAATGAGCCGCCTGTGATTAAGCTTGGCAGTCATCAGGAACTCGAGTGCCTTGTGGTCTGTGTAGACCCTCGTCTTGCGACCAAACAGAAGGTATCTGAATTTTTCAAACGCCCATACAATAGCCAGCGCCTCTAACTCGGTTACTGAGTAATTCCTCTCACTCTTGGCTAGTACTCTGCTACCAAACGCAATTGTCTTCCACACCCTGTTTCCTTCATGAACATAGTCTTGGAACACCATGACACCCAGACCTGAGTATGAACTGTCCGTTACTATGCAAAGCTCTTCTGCTAAATTAGGGTGTGATAGGATGGGTGCTTGTAATAATGCGAATTTTAATGCTTTCCATTCGGATTCGGCCGCCTCATCCCATTCCCAAGGAATCTTCTTTCCTGTAAGTTGACGCAACCTAGGACTGCTCTGAGTTTTGACATGTATAAAGCGGTTGTAAAAATTTATGATCCCCAAGAACCCCCTTAACTGCTTCTTTGTCGTAGGAATGGGAAACTTTTCAATCGCTTCGATCTTTTCGGGATTTGGCGCAATGCCCTCACCCGTGATGATATGTCCCAGAAATTTGACAGAGGACGTCCCAAAATTCGATTTTTCAATATTGGTAGTCACTCCGTAATCCTTGAATGTCGCAAGGAGTTCACCGAGGACCGCATTGTGCTCTCCCCAAGATTTCTCCGCGATGAGCAAATCGTCCACATAGCTGGTGACATGACGTTTCAAATTATCGCTTAGTATGCCGTCCAGCCCCCGAATGAATGCGGCAGATGAAACGTTCAAACCAAATGGTAGACGACGAAACGGGTAACATCTTCCAAATGCTAAAAAGGCTGTGTACTGTCTGCAATTTGGATGGAGCTCGATCTGCCAGAAACTCGATTTTAGATCAACTGATGAGAAGATTGAAATTTCATGGAAGTTTTGTAAGAGTTCCTCTAATCGTTCCGGTCTGTCTGTTTCGGGTTCTATTATGGTATTAATTTGTCGCGAGTCCAAGACTAAACGAATACTACCATCTGCCTTCTCGACTACTCTTAACGGGTTATTATAGGCTGAAGCCGTAGGTTCAATTATTCCTTCACTCAGCATTCGCGTAATTTCAGCTGCTACTTTCTGTCGATATGCCAAGGGGATTGGATAGGGTGGCACACGAAACTGGTTGTGCGGACGTACACGAAATTCATATTGGAAGTTCTTTATTGATACTGTCTTGGGAAGGAAGACCTCCGCATGTTCTACTAGTAATTTATGAAGTTCTTTGCGGTGGTCGCACCTTATATTCTTTATTGCTTCCACTTTTTCTCCTATTTTCTCCTTTATTTCTCCCATTATTCCGACTTCATTCTCATCCGTGTCCTCTCCCCTACCCGCAACGTCGACCTGTTCTTCCTTTCTGTCTTTCAGACACGCATAGTTTATCCGAACACAGATAGACGGTAGTTGAGCTGGGATCAGCTGGTCGTCGAACTTATTGTGGACGGGATTCCCTTTCCTCAAAACCACTTCACCTCGTCCTAGATCAACTATCGCTTCATGTTCATTTAGGAAGTCCGTTCCTATTATCATGTCGATCGCCAGATTTGGCACCATCCAGAAGTTAGACCCTATTTTGTGGCCTTGGCAGGAGAATTCCAGTCTTGTTTGTTGGATGACCTCCGTACATTTACCCGCTAATGCCCCTTTTATTTCGGTTTTCTTAACCGATAGGACAGGCCAGTCCATCTCCTGAGAGCACCTCTTGTATGCTGCCTCATATATTGCTGTTATGTAGCTTCCACTATCTATTATCGCATTCATACTCTTTTCAGCTATTGCTACTGTGATAAGAGGCTGCCGATCTTGTCGAGGAGTTGCTTTATGTTCCTCGAGCAGGATTTCTGATAAATCTTCGTAATGTATCATCCGTAGTTGGCCAGTTCCGAGATTACGTGCGAAATTCCGGCGGCCTGTGTTCGCACTAGTCTGGCGTCAATCCCTAGTTAAGCTCCCCCTCCTCTGACGTGCTTTAGGATTTGCGGGTCTAGTTTCAATCTCCTGGTTCCACTGTTGTCCTTGGTTTCGCTCTCTCCAATTACGGTCGCTTTGCCGTTCGTTATTCCTCCTATCCCAGATTCCTTGTCTAGATTGACCCTGCTCCCTGACGTTCTGGTTTCCGTGTCTTTGGTTTCCATAACCTTGAATAGCGTAACCTTGACTTCCGTAACCCTGGTTTCCTAACTGACCAGTGCGATTATGCGATCTGTTGACGTCTTCCCTTCCTGGCCCGTGGTATTTGTTACTTTGCCCCTTCTTCCTGTCCTTTGCGTCTTGTTTATCAAAGACTACTTCGAGTTCGCGCAATAGACTCTTGAACGCTTCTATGTCAGATCCACACTTCCCGACAAGTGTCTGTTGGTACCTAATTGGCAATTTGGAAAAGCAAAATTTAATGATTTCTCCGTTGCTATATGGACTATCTAAAAATTGATTCTTCTTGAGTAAATCATCAAGAAATTTGGTTGCGCTCCTATGCCCGGACACTTCCAGTTCAGGACAAAATATTATTTCCTCTTTAATCCTGTCTTGCGTTTCCTTTGACCAGTAGGTCTGCAGGAATGCACCAACAAATTCCTGATAAGTCCGACACGTCACTGCCACACCCCGCATCTTTTCCGCGGCTTGGCCTTCGATGTGTCCACACATGAATTCTAATTTTGCCTGGGTTGGCCATGATGCCGGTAATGAATTTGTAAACTGCATCACCCAGCTCTTCGGATGCATCGACCCTCCATTTTCTTTGAACTTCTGGAATTTTAGTATCGACAGGAAGTGATTGTGATCAAAATCCTGTCTGATCCTCGCACTGGTGTTGTCACTCGTTTCCGATACTTGCACGTCTGCTGAGTGTCCTGCTCTATCTTGCTGATAACTGTGATGTGCTACCTCTGTATCACAGTGGAAGTGGCACTCAGAATTCACTCTCCTAAGTGAGCTATAATTATTGGAGCTATTACTCGCTGTTTCTGCGTGTGCATTGTTAGTTCCGCACTCGGTCATCGGGCTAGAGCACGGCGGGCTTTTCCTCGGAGACACAATTCTGTGTATTCCATCATTGGTATCCGAACGCGCAGTACTCGTGTGCCCGTTTTGCTCTAGTTTTGCTATCCGACTCTCTACTTCTTCCATTCGTTTCGTGGTGTTCGCAACCGCGATATTACCTTGAGTTTTTAAGAATGCTAGGGATTTTGAGTGGGATTGTGTTGTAAGTCGCAAGCGCCCTGCGAGTTTAGAAGTTGCTTCCGCGACTTTCATTGCCCCTATTGCTACCGTTTTGGCCAGGCCTGCTACTTTTTGTGCAGCCATTGACATTTGTTTTGCTTCTCCACATTCTTTCTTTATTGTTAGTAATTCCCCACGAATTTCCCCTATATGCGAAATTATAGTCTGAGTGTCCTTCTTACGCTGTTTCTCATCTTCTTCTTTCATGGATCGTAGGAAGCTCAGTATTGGGTTTACGTCATCTTTTTGATCCTCTTCAAACATGGGAGATGTAACTCTGGACACCTGGGTGCTAGAGCTCTCACGTGGCCGAGCTAGCCCCTGTCTGCTCTTGTTCGTTTGATTATAAACTTCTGCTACCATCTCGACCTGTGTGCCTGTCTCTGTTTCATCCTCTACTTCACTATCATAATCACGGCCGCAACGCTGCTCTGAGATCGCGTCCAAATCACCTTCCTCATCAATGACCCTGGCGTCCTGTCCTGCTAAAAATGTGCCCATCTCATCTCCGAACCTATTCCCGTCAGTAAACTGCCCCTTATCCATTATGCTATCCTCTTTTGTTTTAGCTTCGCTCGATGTAGTCGTGCCTTACTTCTCGTTATCATTCATGAAAAACAAATTTATCTAAAATGCACAATAAAATTAATCTACTCCATATATTTTTACACATAGACATAAAATTTCAACAACGCCTCTCCAACGCTGTAATAATACGCACGATTTGTTGTGGTACAGAAACCGCACACAAACCCGACAAAGTGTGATGTGATACAGACACACCATCAAAGGAACACAAAAACAATGAACAAAAGAATATATACACTGAAGACAAAAACTGTAATCATGCGCCGCTACTTAAAACTAAATGCGGAACTACCAGAAAAAAAACTTGGGTATTAATCAATAAAAAATTAAGCAAAAAAAATTCTGAGTGTCCCTACTACTAATAATACTTGCTTATCATCGATTCACAGGAAAGATCCTGGCAGGGTCGCCATTTTATGCGAGGTGCCGGGGCAAGCAGTGTATTTAACACTAAATTCTTCTAGAATTTACATATGTAAATGATGCTCTAAGCCCCCCCTATTCTAGCCCGACTTTTGCTGTTGCACATGGATTAAAAATATATACGCGAACTGACTGTAATCAACCCTGCAAGTGGAGTAGAAAAGAGTTTGGCACCTGCAATATTTTAATTTGATAAATAAGTTAAATAAAGGAAGGTTTCATTAACATAGTGAGAAATAATGGGTTGCTCTACCGATTAACAGAATGAAAGTTCTGTCCAAAATAACAATATGATTTATTCAGACTAAACACAAAATAATAAACAAAAACACATGAAACATTTATAATACATCAAATTGGCTCAAATTGGATACTCATACAAACACTGTGAAGGTGAAGTTGTCCCTAAACTAGATTGTGAAGTTTAAGACGAAGTGGTATGTGGAGCCAATTTCTTGCCACTCAAATCTTAAGAGAGACACACAGCTAACCCAACATTAATTGCTGGTACTCAAGACAGAACAAAGTTAGAAAAAGACGAACAGGCGCGCTCTGCTGAGCTCTGATTATCACCTAGGAAAATCCCTATCTGCCGGTGCTGTGGACATACATTACCAAACTGTCTTCTTAACTGCCAGAACACGATCTGGCGTACCGGAGGCGATGTCTGGTTGCTTCGACGTCCTCGACCGAAAGGCGAGAGCCGACTACCCCTGAGCACCCGTACAGGCCGAACACAAAACATTCCCGCCCCCACGACAGTGGCCGTGGTTAAACGTTCCAATCAGCAACTCGAAAACCGGCGGAAAATTCCACTCCATTGCCGGAGCACTACCATTCCACCAATGGAGATTCTTGGCGCCAATTTCTGCGCTGATTTTGCTACGTCACGGAGCTATGCCCTGAGCAAACCAATCACAGTTACTATTTTGCAGAAAGCGCGGGAATTTTCCCGCCAGAACTGCCTGGGTACACAAGTCATTCCCACGATTCGCTGGTAGCCCGCCAGAAAGTGTTTTCGCTAAGTTTCTGCGAAGTAACGGAACCTCTAGCCCAGCCGCTACTTCAGGCCCCTGCGGGCGTGTATCTTGACAATGTAGGCGTCTGGAAAGCATTCACTCGACTCCCTCACACGCGTCGGCTTAACCCTCTCGAGATCCGCAGAGCCCCCCTGTCACCGGACAACCTGGGTGACGAGAGACGCTGCGAGGGAAGTCCGCGTGTGAAGGAATAGCAACTTTTCACCGCATGAGAGACGAAAATCGTAAGATAGAAATATGAGAGGGGGCTCATGCCACCTCTCAATTACGTCATTGGTCAAAGCCAATGAGTGGAATCGGGCTCTAGAACCGACTCGGAATGGCTTAGTATAGGGTGTCCATTTGTTCCGTTTTTCCCGGGACAGTCCCGTTTTTTACCAAAATGTCCCGCTGTCCCGAAAGTATTTTTGGGGACGCTCAAATGTCCCGTTTTCTATTATTCCGCTGGGCTAGACTATTTTACGCTACTGGTTGCTTGACTTGCTATTAACTGCTCCATTATTTACGCTAGGAAGCGTGTGATGACTTTAGCATACCCCAAACATGTACCGAACTGTCAAAAATCGCAAGTAATTTTAAACGCACTATACGTTACGAATAACAACGATGATTCTTCTCTTCTAAATCGATCCACTGAGTCCGTTCTTTCGGTCCAGAGATACTCTACACCACTAATACTTGCTCTCTGGTTTTCGTCACCACACTGTTAATGTTTTGCACTGTACAATCACTGTTTCATTATGCCAAAACGAAAGTGTAATTTTGACAGCAATATAAAAAGCGAGTTTCCTTTTATCACTGGTAGTGGAGAAACTGTATAATGTACGTTGTGCAGATCAAAATTTGCTATTGGTCATGGTGGAAAGTCTGACATTGTGAATCACATTAAGACTAAGAAACATCGCATGAGTGATCAAAAGAAAATAGCAAATAAATGCGTGAGTGACTACTATGTAAACTTAAATTCAGTAACAGAAATGGATAGGCAGTTGGCAGCACAAGAAACTACGTTTGCATACCACAGTGCAATGCATAACCATAGCTTTAAGTCAATGGACTGTAACTACAACAGTTGTTAAAAAACTTTTCAATCCTAAATTCACATGTGGACACACAAAATGTAATACAATCATCTGAATATAATGCTATCATTTCAAATGTTATTGCACCGTGTGCAGCTCAGAAGGTTTGAAATTAACCGAAAAGGCTCGATTCATTTCTGTAATGATTGATACATCGAATCATCTGGATTTGAAGTTGGTTCCTCTCCTTATCAGGTATTTTCACCCTGAAAATGGAATCACGGTGAAAGTTCTCGAATTGGTTAATTTAGCTGGAGAAACTTCAGAATTATGTGCTGGAGGTTTTAAAGAAATATGATCTTGAGGGAAAGGTGATTGCAGTTTCTGCAGACAACACTAACACCAATTTTGGTGGTAAGCAGAGGAAAGGAAAAAACAATTTGTTCTATAAACTGCAACAGAACACATTTAATAATATAGTAGGTGTTGGCTGTCCAGCACATGTAGTGCACAATTCCTTACAAACTGGCTCAGATTGCCTACCCATCGACTGCCAATTAATTGTAAACACAATCTACCAGCATTTCCACATATATACAGTAAGGGTTGAATCTCTGAAGTAATTCTGTACGTTTACTGAAACTGAATACAAAACTGTACTTGGGCACAGCAAGACAAGGTGGCTATCTCTGCTACCAGCATTGGAAAGAATTGTAGAGATATTTCCTGCTTTGAAATCATATTTCATTTCCCTTGATAAGTGTCCTGGTATCCTTAAACAATTCTTTGATAATCTTGCGTCTATTGTTCTTCTACATTTTCTTGTTAGCCAGCTAAAACCTTTCTGCACAACAATTAAATGTGTTGAGAAACAAGAAATCACAATAGTGGAAGTTTATCAAGAAATAAACAAATAATTGGGCAAATTACAATGTAGAAAATCTGAAAGATTTCCAACATCCTTTGCGTATGAGAATCTAAGTAAGCTGGAAGAAGAGGGTGAAATAACTGTAGAACAGTTTCATACTTATGCTGGCATCTTCTATGACTCTTGCATTGAGTATATTAAAGAATGGTGTTTACCATTTCTCACGCCTTTTAAAGCATTTGACTGCGTTAATACTGAAAAGGAGCAGCTACAGTGGAAGGATATTCAGGGCTGTTGCGTTTTTGTTAAAAGTATTGTACAAAATTTTCCTGTTGATGAAAACGAACTGTTTGATGAATTTTCATGTGCACAGAACTTCATAAAAAGTGAAGAAGGAGACAAAGAAAGTGTTAGTACAACGTGGTGTAAAATATTTGCTTATTTCAAAAGTAAAAACATTAACATGAAAAACATGATTCATTTGGTGGAGTTTTGTCTGGCAATTCCTGGGTCAAATGCTGCTGTGGAACGTGTGTTTTCGTTAGTGAACTCTTTGTGGTCAGATGAAAAAACGAGAATGAAAGTTGAAACAGTGAGGGCCTTGCTCATTGTCAATCCACACTTTAATGGTGTATCGTGTATTGACTTTTATGATACAATTTCAAACGAAAATGCACTTCTTGATAAAGTACATAAAAGTGAAAAGTACGGTGATAGTGTGGCAGAATAATTGTAAAAAGTGGTTTGGGGTCATCTGAGTGCACGTTGTAAAGGTAAACTTGGACGTGTATTAAATTTAGTTAATACAATATTTATGTCCCGTTTTTTTCTTCAGTGTCCCAGGTTTTTCTCTAATTTATTTTAAATGTCCCTTTTTTCAATGAAAATCAAATGGACACACTAGCTTAGTAGTAAAGAATAAATGTATTATAACTTCACACAAGATGCAGCATTTTTTCACACATCTCAGTGCTTATTACTTCCTATCTCTTAAATTATCTGTCGTACGGGTGTAGCAGTCGGCTTTGACCTGTGACGTAATAGCTGCTGCGACATCACATTTTGGTTCTTATTTGGAATTGAATTTCTGTGTAGCCCATAGAACATGTGTAATCTATGGTCTATAATGCAGCCTAACATTCTGTATCGTAATTCCGTTGGTTTATACAGAAAGTAATTTGTTAATCTTTGCAAGGGATTTGAAATTCCTTTTGAAGTATTGGTATCATCGCAAATTATGAGGCAAGTGCAGGGCCAAGTTCTGCTCCTGATGAAGATGTGAAAGATAGCAGAAACAATGAACAACATAATCCTTACGAGCGTTTCACTGTTGTGAAATTGGACGATGAATTGAGGGAACCAATGAATATCATCAGTTTTGGCAGACAGTGCAATTTAAATACTTGCTATCGTATAGCATACTTTGTGGCAACGACATAACGTTTCCCAAGGTTTCGAAGAAACGCACGAGCGATTTCTTTATGTGGCGCTGTGCAAAAGATCGTGTGTGGCAATCTATGTATTTGTTGAAGGGACGTGGTCTGCGAAATAAAGGCTTCCTATGAAAAGTTTTTTATGACTATCTTACTTTTTCGTTTATTTTGTTTAAAATCTCCTACTTGGCTTACTACTCATGAGCCAGAAACAAATCGTAAAACTTTTATAGACTGTTATTTGTTTTGCTGGGAAGTTGGATTTTGTTATGAGAAGAGGCAAAATTGGTGGCGTGGTGCTCCGGTAGAAAATGACAAATCGCAATTTGCCAAAAAAAAAGAGGGATGGTGCGATGTTCGACCATGGGTGCAGCGGGCACTCTCTTCTCCAGACATGATTTTTAAGGTAATTAAAGATAGGACAGCTTGTACTGTATTTCACTAAGTAAAAAGTTATAAGCAGATGGGATAATCATAACGTCAGACGGGTGGGCTAGTTATAAGATTAGACGAAACTGGATATATGCATTTAGCTGTGAATCATTCTGTTGAACAGGGGCATGTACAAACACAATTGAAGGGTATTGCGGGCAGGCAAAAAAAAGTATTATTGGGCGAGGGAAAAGAAGAATTTTACTACTACATAGTAATTTAAATGAGTATCTCTCGAGAAAGACAGTTTCACAAAATCTTGAATTATGGCGCACTTTTCGTTTTTTTTTTTTTTGTTTTTTTTTGTTTTGAAGTGTTAGTAGGTTATTTTTAATGGATAGCCTTGATTTCTTGAACGTCGCGCTATTAGAGATCTTAATGTGGTATTGGTAAGTACAAGTACTTACCCCAATACCGTAATTTTCATTTCCATACTAGTTTTGACTAACTGTGACTTGTTGTGTGATGGTTCTTGCATTGTGATGATGTCGGCAGTTGTTTGACGTTGGTGTAGCGAATCTGTAGATAACAATTGATGGAGAGGTAGAGTGCAAAGAGAGATAGATGTATTCTTTTGGTGTTATTGAAGAAGTGTCGAATTTCTGGGAGAGTGGTTCCAATGTGAGTCAGTAGAACAGCTTAATGTCACAATAATGGACTGTTTTAGCCGGACGTCTAGATTAGGACGGAACATGGCGATTTGGACTTGAGTCGGCAAAACCAACGAATCTGACAGCGCAAAAGATTTCTATGGTGACAGGTTGATCTGTAGAGTAGGTTATGTTAGGTTATAATTCAACAGTTAACTCATTAAATCCAAGGAAACTACATGTGGTAAGAGAGTCACGTGTAATGTAGCAAGAGATCTGTGTTAGGCATAATGTGAAAATTTCGTTGAGTTGTCAAAGGAAATGAATGCAGGCGCGGATGTTCGGTGCGTGGTTGATCCGTATCGTATGCCTTCGCAATATCCCATTTGTTTTTATGACTATGATATGTCCCTGAGTGGAGTGGTCACCACCCATCGAGTCGATTGGTTGATGATCGATCGAATATAACAAAATCCGTTAGATTCAGGTAGTGGGCCCACTAAATCTATATGTGCGGGGCAAAAACGGCCCTTCGTGACAGGGAAGTCCCCTAAAGGCGGCTGGTTGTGTCGTCCTGTCTTTGCTCTCTGGCAAGGAATGCACACTCGTGTCCAAGTGGCATAATCCCTCTTCATATTCGGCCAGTCATAAACCTCTGAAACTATTTTCGCCGTGGGGCACACTCCAGGTTGCCGGCCGAAGTGGCCGTGCGGTTAAAGGCGCTGCAGTCTGGAACCGCAAGACCGCTACGGTCGCAGGTTCGAATCCTGCCTCGGGCATGGATGTTTGTGATGTCCTTAGGTTAGTTAGGTTTAACTAGTTCTAAGTTCTAGGGGACTAATGACCACAGCAGTTGAGTCCCATAGTGCTCAGAGCCATTTTGAACCACTCCAGGTTGAGATAAGTTATGGAGTAAGTCGAATATTGTTCAACGATAGTTGGCAGGAACGAAAGTTCGTTGCCTCCCCATTGACACGTCACACCAAACTACTTTGTTAGTTCCGAGCACTGGACATTTTCGTCGTTGTAATCCCATGTCGCCACCTGACAAGAATCGTTCCAGGTCCCTATTTGTTGCCTGTGCGTCCGCGAGGTTATCGATATTCAGTTGAGTGGACACAGTCGCTAGGTGGGACAGGTAGTCCGCAACCACATTGTCCGCTTCGCGCATGTGGCGAAAGTCTGTTTTGAACTGTGAGATGTGGTCCAAGTGCCTAAACCTGCATGGCATAGCACTGACAGATGGATTCTTCACTATTCCAGCTAATGGTCGATGGTCTGTATAGACAGTAAGTGGTCTCCCTTCAATATTATCACCAAAGTAGTGCACCACTTCATACACAGCCAGTAGTTCCCAGTCAAAGGTTGACCACTTCCTCTGGGAGTCTGTCAGTTCCCTTGAGAAAAAACGGAGAGGGTGTGTCATCCCTGGCACTTCCTGCTGCAATACAGCGCCTATCACTTGGTCGCTTGTGTCTGATGTAATGGCAAAACGAGCATCTGGTGAAGGTAGTGTGAGTGTGATGGTGTGAGCTAGTTGAGCTTTAATGTTGTCGAATGCAGTTTGCATCTCAGTTGGCCATTTAGCTTCATCTCCCCTATGTATTTTTCCCCTGTAGAACTTTTGTGATGGGAAGTAGAGTTTCAGCAGCATGGGGTAGGTGTCGTCAGTAGAAATTGACAATTCCAAGAAATTTAGGTAGTTTTTGGTAATTTGTGGGCCGTATGCCGGTTCCGTCGATTAGGTGGCTGACGAACGTGACCCAAGGCTGTCGCAGTTGGCATTTGTCAATATTAATTACCACCCCCTGTTCTGACAGCTTGTCGTTTACTCCATGCAGGTCTCATTCGCGTTCGTCTGAGGATTTTGAGACTATAATTAAATCGTCTAAATAGCAGTAACATTTTGGCACATTGAAAAAAAAAACATCAATGAATCTTTGCCATGTCTGTGTGGCATTTTTCAACCCAAACTACATCAATAAGAATTCATTTAAATCGACTGGAGTGATAATGACCATTTTGTGAACATCCTCCAGGGCCATAGGTATTTGGGAGTACGCTCTTTTACAGTACAGTACACTAAAGGTGGCTGCCCCTGCCAACTCGTGTGCAAAATCTTGGATATTCAGGACCGGGTAGCTATCTATAATCGTTCTGGCATTGAGGTACCGGTAGTCACTGCACCGGAGGAGGCATGTACCGTCTTTCTTTGGCCGCATAGTGATAGGTGATGCCCTTGCACTGTCTGAAGGTCGGATCATACCATCCTGGAGAAATTCTTCAATGGCTGCCTTGAGTTTGTGGGAGGCTAGGCGGTGCGGGGGATGGTGGGTCAGCTGTGTACGGCGGTCCTGGAGTCATATTAATTCTGTGTATGGTGTCATGTGTAACAATGATAACAATTTTGTTTGGTAGGGTGGTCCAGGGGGCGGAATCATATTGTTTGATCTGTCTCCAGGGGTGTTAGCCTTGTCAGTGGGTAACCCACTCACAAGAGCAGAAAAACTGTCGTTGTTCAACCTGTTCGCGAGAGCTGCGTCACTAAGTATAATAGGTACTGTTTCCATGCTAGTGGTTTTACAGTTATCCTGTGGCTCTCGGGTGCGCCAGGCCGTCTGTAGTTGCTGCCGGATTCATTACAGTTGGTTGTCCAGTTCGTGATGGCGGCTGCTGAGCAGCTCACTCTCTGTACGTTTTGTTGTTCTCTTTGTAGGTGTTCTCATAGGCCGTAATCATTTTGTGGAGTTCATCACACAGGGTTGCACATTGTAATGCAAGGTCCATTGCGGTCACCATGTCTAGCAGTGTAGGGGGAGGGGGGGGGGGAGGGTCTGAGGTGCAAAGCGGACTGTCACTGCAGACGCCCCTGTATGGTGTAGTCTGTCATCTTGTAATAACAGTCCCCTGCTGAGATCCAGGATGAGGCAGTAATGATGTGGGATATCCGCTCTGAGCACTGATTCCATCGTTTTGGCCACAAAGAAAGTCTATGGAACTGGTGTGTGGTCGTCTGGCCAGAGCATCATGGAGGCTGTCCCCATTACCGGTACTACTGAATCATTTGCCACTCAGAGTTGTATGATTGAGGGCTTGTTATCTCCTGTGGTCAGATCTACATCTACATCTATATCTACATTTATACTCCGCAAGCCACCCAACGGTGTGTGGCGGAGGGCACTTTACGTGCCACTGCCATTACCTCCCTTTTCTGTTCCAGTCGCGTATGGTTCGCGGGAAGAACGACTGTCTGAAAGTCTCCGTGCGCGCTCGAATCTCTCTAATTTTACATTCGTGATCTCCTCGGGAGGTATAAGTAGGGGGAAGCAATATATTCGATACCTCATCCAGAAACGCACCCTCTCGAAACCTGGCGAGCAAGCTACACCGCGATGCAGAGCGCCTCTCTTGCAGAGTCTGCCACTTGAGTTTGCTAAACATCTCCGTAACGCTATCACGCTTACCAAATAACCCTGTGACGAAACGCGCCGCTCTTCTTTGGATCTTCTCTATCTCCTCCGTCAACCCGACCTGGTACGGATCCCACACTAATGAGCAATACTCAAGTATAGGTCGAACGAGTGTTTTGTAAGCCACCTCCTTTGTTGATGGACTACATTTTCTAAGAACTCTCCCAATGAATCTCAACCTGGTACCCGCCTTACCAACAATTAATTTTATATGATCATTCCACTTCAAATCGTTCCGCACGCATACTCCCAGATATTTTACAGAAGTAACTGCTACCAGTGTTTCTTCCGCTACCATATAATCGTACAATAATGGATCCTTCTTTCTATGTATTCGCAATACATTACATTTGTCTATGTTAAGGGTCAGCTGCCACTCCCTGCACCAAGTGCCTATCCGCTGCAGGTCTTCCTGCATTTCGCTACAATTTTCTAATGCTGCAAGTTCTCTGTATACTACAGCATCATCCGCGAAAAGCCGCATGGAACTTCCGACACTATCTACTAGGTCGTTTATATATATTGTGAAAAGCAATGGTCCCATAACACTCCCCTGTGGCACGCCAGAGGTTACTTTAACGTCTGTAGACGTCTCTCCATTGATAACAACATGCTGTGTTCTGTTTGCTAAAAACTCTTCAATCCAGCCACACAGCTGGTCTGATATTCCGTAGGCTCTTACTTTGTTTATCAGGCGACAGTGCGGAACTGTATCGAACGCCTTCCGGAAGTCAAGGAAAATAGCATCTACCTGGGAGCCTGTATCTAATATTTTCTGGGTCTCATGAACAAATAAAGCGAGTTGGGTCTCACACGATCGCTGTTTCCGGAATCCATGTTGATTCCTACAGAGTAGATTCTCGATTTCCAAAAACGACATGATACGCGAGCAAAAAACATGTTCTAAAATTCTACAACAGATCGACGTCAGAGATATAGGTCTATAGTTTTGCGCATCTGCTTGACGACCCTTCTTGAAGACTGGGACTACCTGTGCTCTTTTCCAATCATTTGGAACCTTCCGTTCCTCTAGAGACTTGCGGTACACGGCTGTTAGAAGGGGGGCAAGTTCTTTCGCGTACTCTGTGTAGAAACGAATTGGTATCCCGTCAGGTCCAGTGGACTTTCCTCTGTTGAGTGATTCCAGTTGCTTTTCTTTTCCTTGGGCACTTATTTCGATGTCAGCCATTTTTTCGTTTGTGCGAGGATTTAGAGAAGGAACTGCAGTGCGGTCTTCCTCTGTGAAACAGCTTTGGAAAAAGGTGTTTAGTATTTCAGCTTTACGCGTGTCATCCTCTGTTTCAATGCCATCATCATCCCGGAGTGTCTGGATATGCTGTTTCGAGCCACTTACTGAGTTTAACGTAAGACCAGAACTTCCTAGGATTTTCTGAAGTCGGTACATAGAATTTTACTTTCGAATTCACTGAACGCTTCACGCATAGCCCTCCTTACGCTAACTTTTACATCGTTTAGCTTCTGTTTGTCTGAGAGGTTTTGGCTGCGTTCAAACTTGGAGTGAAGCTCTCTTTGCTTTCGCGGTAGTTTCCTAACTTTGTTGTTGAACCACGGTGGGTTTTTCCCGTCCCTCGCAATTTTACTCGGCACGTACCTGTCTAAAACGCATTTTACGACTGCCTTGAACTTTTTCCATAAACGCTCAACATTGTCAGTGTCAGAACAGAAATTTTCGTTTTGATCTGTTAGGTACTCTGAAATCTGCCTTCTATTACTCTTGCTAAACAGATAAACCTTCCTCCCTTTTTTATATTCCCATTTACTTCCATATTCAGGGATGCTGCAATGGCCTTATGATCACTGATTCCCTGTTCTGCACTTACAGAGTCGAAAAGTTGGGGTCTGTTTGTTATCAGTAGGTCCAAGATGTTATCTACACGAGTCGGTTCTCTGTTTAATTGCTCGAGGTAATTTTTGGATAGTGCACTCAGTATAATGTCACTCGATGCTCTGTCCCTACCACCCGTCCTAAACATCTGAGTGTCCCAGTCTATATCTGGTAAATTGAAATCTCCACCTAAGACTATAACATGCTGAGAAAATTTATGTGAAATGTGTTCCAAATTTTCTCTCAGTTGTTCTGCCACTAATGCTGCTGAGTCGGGAGGTCGGTAAAAGGAGCCAACTACACTCCTGGAAATTGAAATAAGAACACCGTGAATTCATTGTCCCAGGAAGGGGAAACTTTATTGACACATTCCTGGGGTCAGATACATCACATGATCACACTGACAGAACCACAGGCACATAGACACACGCAACAGGGCATGCACAATGTCGGCACTAGTACAGTGTATATCCACCTTTCGCAGCAATGCAGGCTGCTATTCTCCCATGGAGACGATCGTAGAGATGCTGGATGTAGTCCTGTGGAACGGCTTGCCATGCCATTTCCACCTGGCGCCTCAGTTGGACCAGCGTTCGTGCTGGACGTGCAGACCGCGTGAGACGACGCTTCATCCAGTCCCAAACATGCTCAATGGGGGACAGATCCGGAGATCTTGCTGGCCAGGGTAGTTGACTTACACCTTCTAGAGCACGTTGGGTGGCACGGGATACATGCGGACGTGCATTGTCCTGTTGGAACAGCAAGTTCCCTTGCCGGTCTAGGAATGGTAGAACGATGGGTTCGATGACGGTTTGGATGTACCGTGCACTATTTAGTGTCCCCTCGACGATCACCAGTGGTGTACGGCCAGTGTAGGAGATCGCTCCCCACACCATGATGCAGGGTGTTGGCCCTGTGTGCCTCGGTCGTATGCAGTCCTGATTGTGGCGCTCACCTGCACGGCGCCAAACACGCATACGACCATCATTGGCACCAAGGCAGAAGCGACTCTCATCGCTGAAGACGACACGTCTCCATTCGTCCCTCCATTCACGCCTGTCGCGACACCACTGGAGGCGGGCTGCTCGATGTTGGGGCGTGAGCGGAAGACGGCCTAACGGTGTGCGGGACCGTAGCCCAGCTTCATGGAGACGGTTGCGAATGGTCCTCGCCGATACCCCAGGAGCAACAGTGTCCCTAATTTGCTGGGAAGTGGCGGTGCGATCCCCTACGGCACTGCGTAGGATCCTACGGTCTTGGCGTGCATCCGTGCGTCGCTGCGGTCCAGTCCCAGGTCGACGGGCACGTGCACCTTCCGCCGACCACTGGCGACAACATCGATGTACTGTGGAGACCTCACGCCCCACGTGTTGAGCAATTCCGCGGTACTTCCACCCGGCCTCCCGCATGCCCACTATATGCCCTCGCTCAAAGTCCGTCAACTGCACATACGGTTCACGTCCACGCTGTCGCGGCATGCTACCAGTGTTAAAGACTGCGATGGAGCTCCGTATGCCACGGCAAACTGGCTGACACTGACGGCGGCGGTGCACAAATGCTGCGCAGCTAGCGCCATTCGACGGCCAACACCGCTGTTCCTGGTGTGTCCGCTGTGCCGTGCGTGTGATCATTGCTTGTACAGCCCTCTCGCAGTGTCCGGAGCAAGTATGGTGGGTCTGACACACCGGTGTCAATGTGTTCTTTTTTCCATTTCCAGGAGTGTATTAACCTAGCTCTGTTGTTGAGTGTAACCTCCACCCATAATAATTCACAGGAACCATCCACTTCTGCTTCACTACAGGATAAACTAATACTAACAGTGACAAACACGCCACCACCGGTTGCATGCAACCTATCCTTTCTAAACACCGTCTGTGCCTCTGTAAATATTTCGGCAGAATTTATCTCTGGCTTAAGCCAGCTTTCTGTACCTATAACGATTTCAGCTTCGGTGCTTTCTATCATATGTGGGCGTAGTGTGCTGATGTCTACACTCATATGAACCAGCAGGTTCTGGTGTAGCCGGCAGTTGTAAAAAAATAGTCGTGTGTTGTGGCATGTTATGTGCTTTGGTATCTCCAGTACGCAAATGGGCTGGTGCACCCAGGCCAGTCTGCCGGTGTACTTTGGTTAGCCAGACGGCTGTCACCAGCGGAGTGCATCGGCCTTAAATCGCACGTAGCATGAAGCCAGTAGAAGCTGCTTGTCATTTTGTTTTGGCTGGGCTGTGTTGTGGCGACCCGGGCGTCAGCTGTCTCCCTTGTTTGTTTATTCCCTTCAGGAGCTAGGTCCATGTGCCGTGATTGTTGTGGCGCTGCAGCAGTTGTGGTTTGCAAGGCAGCTAGGGTCCAGTTGTGGGGGAGGGGGACGTTACCGAGGATCTGGGTGCAGTGTTTTGCGGCTTGTTTTCACTTCTACCATCCTTGTCTGTTGTGAACCATATCCGTCGCTGGCGTGGCGGTCATAGATAGGTGTCCTGGCACCGATCAGTGTCCTGTGGCGTGTCAGGGCCAGCATCCTATAGGCCAGTTGTAGGCGTGTTTCCAGTGGCATCTCTGCATACACTAGAAGTGCTTTCTGTATTTGCTCTGGGAGCTTGAGTAACCAAATGACCATAGTGACTGGTCTGGTAGTAGGTTGTTATCAATTTTCAGGTGCAGTTTGCGCTATAACACTGATGGTGTGTCGTCGCCCAGCATCGTCTCATTTATGGCGAGGAGCAGTTGTTGCTGCAGTGTGCGTAATAATCGTTGCAATATTAGTGACTTCACCATCCCATACTTGTGCACAGTCGGAGTATTTAGCAGTAGACCGCTGACGAGATCCACTTGTTCACCGAGATTGTTGAGAAGTATTAAAAGTTTGCTCTGGTTTTCCTGGATTCCTGCTGTTCTCATCATACATTTGCTTAAAGGAAACCCCACTTCTGGTGATTCTGTGTGAATGGGTGGCAGGTGGACTTTGATAGATGGTGGGTAGTTCTTTTGTGTTGGTCCCACTGAGTTTTCACTGTGCAGTAGTTGCATGGTGTTGCTCGGACTGGCTGTGGTGGCCTGATGAGGTATGACCACTGTTTGTTGCACCTGTTGGCATGGTGTAGTGTGATATTCTGGATGGAGCTGTGGTCCTGTGTGCAGCGTGGCCGGCCTTGTGGTGACATCACACCCGTGGAGAGGCGAGTGTCGCAGTGCAGCTGATATTTCTGTGCTGTCACCCGTGTGACATATAGAAGCATTGGCGGATTGCGGGGAAATATAGTTCTGCGGGATACCACAGTTTTCTGCTGTTTGTCCATGTGTCTACTGTTCCATTAGTCACATCGCGGCCATCGCGGTTGCTGTGGTTGCAACGGTGTAACGAAATGTAGCGCACAGTTTGGGTGGTGTAGCAAGTAAGTCTCTGTTAATGGCGTCACCCCCTCTGTCGTAATGCATGTCGCAGTAGATGGGGTGAAGTCGCGGTGGGTTGGAGGCCGTCGTGACACGGGTGGTCCGTGCAGTGCGCCTATAGGATCAGCGGCGTGTCATGTAACCATCACTGGCTGGATAAATTCGTGGTAGATCATCAGCCGACGTGGTATGGGGTTCTCTGTAGATGTGGCGGTGATGTGTGGTTCAAACTTGACGACCTTTGCTGTCAGTGCGGGTGGTGTAGCAGTCAAGTTGTGATTCTGATATCCATCTTGTGGTTGTAGTGCTGTTGATATGTCGGTTGTGGCAAAACAGTCATATCGTGGGTCCGTACCAGCATGCGGCAGGCGTCAGCGTATCCCAGTGTGAGCTGGGGTGTGGGGAGTGGTGCGACTCGAGAACGGCGGGGTCGTCTGGTTAGGCAGCAGGATAGCGCCATTGTTGATTACTGCAGATCATCGTCGTGCCTGCATTACGTGATCTGACGAGGTTAGTGTCCACATAAGCACTCTTAGCACTATTTTCAGCGCTGATGTGACAATGGTTGCATTGTTGTGAGGCTATTAAACACACAAGTATTGCAATTACTGTCTTGTAGTGCTGAAAAGTCGTTAGGAAAACACTCGCAACATTTGCTATCGTCGGCTGTAGCTGGCTGACCGTCGGTGTGTGTAGGATCCACGTCGGCGAGGTGTTGGATTCTCATGTCAGGTGGAGGTGGAGCAATGTGTCACATGAAAAAGGTCATGGCGCAGTTGTCGAAAAACTCGGGGTCACCAATGTAGGATTTGGGTAATGAACATGATGTTCATGATGTGTAATGACTATGTGTAATGACTGTCAACATTACCAATTCAGATACATGATATTTATTTACACACATTATACATACAGATACAACTTAAAACACTTGGTGTCTCCGAACACATTGTCCGAGGTCCAGAGATAATGTTTTTGCAGCAATAGTCTTGGGGAAAGGAGTCCATAGAGCTTGTGTACCCACAAATATTACTGTGGCAATAAAACATAAATGAGAAAAAAAGCTACTTTAGTTGAACAGGAAATGCGCCGTTAACAACAACAAAACACCGAGCACATGTCTGCCAACAGCAAAATGTGTCAAAGGCCTTAGGCTGAAGACCATGCAACACTGCGTAACAACAAACTGCTTCCGATGTGCGTTTGAGCAGTTGCCAGTGGGCTCATGCATATGTGCAGTTAAGTCGCATGTGAGCTTTCAGCTCCTGGCTTCTTGAAATCAGACGCCCAAGCTGCCAGATTGCCGCATGCACAGACCAGTCTGAGTTGCAATGGGGTGGGGGGTTCTCTCCATGTGATCCATGTTTACAGTTAGTGATTTTGCTGTTTCCTCTTCATTTATGCCTCCCATGTCAAATGAAAAAAAAAATGGATTTCTATGGCCAGGGGCTATCAAGTGAATTAAAATAGAATCACGTAATTACGAAAGGCTGAAATGTATTATTGGTTTCAGTTTTCTAAAGTCATTTTATTGCCACGTTCGTGGCAGTCAAGCAATAATCGGCTTGCAGTACAATGAAGTGATTTTTGTCGATTTGATAAGGAAATTTAGTTTTTATTTATCTTTTCCTCTGAGGCAGTCAATTTATTTGAAACAAAGCGTTTCATCACAGTAAAGTGTTCCCTGAATTTCAAGTAAACGTTTTCATCTTCTGGCAGGTATGGCATTTTGCCATAATAAAGAACGAAACATGAGATAGTACAGTACAGTATTGCAAGAAAATTTACATTTCGAAAACCACACTGAAAAGCTTAATATCAGGTAGGGGGCTACTTAATTGTGAACCTGGACATACAAATGTGCACTTCAAGCCGAATTATACATTTTAGTACGGTTTACGAAATTCTGGTGCTCTTGGAGCATCCCCTAAGATCCTATTTAGTTTGTGACATTCACATGTAAGAACATACAGACGTCCTACGCCATCGTAGCTGCACATGCACAATAACACCGGTTTTCTGGCGCTCTCCGGCAACTGCTGAAACGAATTTATTTCTAACAGGTCTTGCGAAAGTATTGCGAATATTAGTTTGGAAACTGTTACTTTCAAAGTAAATTTTCTTTTACACCAAGATGAATGAGAATGTGCAATGAATTTCTCAAATCACAGAGAGTTTTTGACTCTTGTTGAAAACTTTTAACACATTGAGCACTGTCCACTTATTCCCCATCAGACCTCCCCCCCACCCCTCCGATTTCGTGGTTCAAGGGCCCAGTGGACAACCCATCAAAACCTGAACACAGATCAAACATGAAAAAAGGAAGAAGGTGCACTAAACTGCGCAAAAAATAGAAACAGTGAACGGTCCAAGGAAAAGAAATGCAATATAGAACGACCCCAAACAGCGACGGCCTCATGGTTAGGAGGTTACAATGGTGGACTAGCAAGCAGGCGAGCCGTTTTTAAGGATACAGGGTACTTTTCTGGCTCAATATTACGTAAAAATCGACACATATTTCTTTAAGGCACTGTTTATAATGTATATGTTTTACAGATTTTTTGTTGATATCAGGTAATGCAGCACACTTTCTAAATAAACTAGAAGTATTTTGAATATTTTTGAATATGCTTTATTAAAAAATATTACAAAGAAATTGATGCAATTGTTTTCCAAAATGCTTCCTCAAATTGAGGTACCGTTTAATCCAATGTTATGCATTTGATGGAGACCAAATTTTTACCAGATATGCATGGCATGATGGCTAAGATACCAGACCTATTTAATTCCAACTATTATATGTATTACAAGGATAAAAAATATTACACCTTACATTTTAATTTTTATAATTTTTTTCCTAATAAAAACGTTGTTTCTTCTATAATTTAGTTGGTTCTGCAATAAAGCTTAGGTCTACTACATAAGTATTGACTATTGCAAGTTACAGAAAAAAATTAGGACAATGCTATATATACTTAGGAAATATTTGTACCTGAATTCTGAAAAATACACATTGCGAGTAACTGCGAATGAAGATCTGAAGCATAGTCTTTATCATGCAGCATTTCTTCAGCTCCAAGCTTCCTCTTGGCATTCCTTTTAGCACTTCTTGCTTCTTTGGTAACTTGAAGATCGAATCTTTTAGCTTCATGCACCCATTGTCTGTCACATGCAAGCGATTGATTTTCCATATTAGAGCCACATTTTATGCCTAAATTTCTCTGTACTTCCAACCTTCCTATCACTCCATCACTGAAACATATCACTGCATGTAGTACACCAACTATTAATGTATTTAGTCATACAAAAACATTCTTAGGTAATCTTTTCCATATACCAAGGTTGAAACTTTCATTTGTATTCTGAGTGCCCCATGTGACACATTTACTAAGGAAAACAGGATCACTCAGGTATCCAAAAATTGGTTTCATTTCATTCATAACAGGCTCAGGAAGAGAATGCTTATCATGGTATATTTGACCACTTTCCTTTTCTTTTTGGTAACAACACCAAGAATCTGCTCCTTTAGGGCAAAGTCGGTGAACAGGGTGGTCATCTGTGTACAACTTATGAAAGTAGATGGCCCATACAGATTTTGTCATTGCTGTAGCATAATTCAGAGGTGAAGTACGTCTAATAGTCAGTCCATAATAACTCTGAAGAAGGTCTATTTCCGTTTCTGTCAATCTGCCTCAGCCAGACAGTGATTTTTCCATCAGATAGCAACTTTCCTTTCATTTCTCTTGGTAGCTTCCTCAATATAGCGCTCATCCTCTTTTACACATGTCCACAACACTCCAGTTTTGTTACCAAGCAATCAACATAAACATTGAACTCATTAATTTTATTCAAAGCTTTAGAGTCCCCACTGCCTAGGTACTTCGTATATATAAAGTTATAAATGGGCACTGACCTTTCAAATATTTTTAGAGCTCCCTCACACTCCATACTTCCACTGTAACTATCATAATTCTTAGAACACTGATGTACAATATGTCCTTCAGTGTTACCATGGGAGGTATGGCAGTACTTAGACACACACTCACCATCAATAACTTTTCCATTCTTCAGGGACGTAGCACTTACAACAAAATTCAAGGAATGATGTCCTCGATGTTGCCGTGTCCCATCAAGAGCAATAGCAATGTCCCTGGTTCCACTAATATTTACAGTATCTTCTACTGCACGTTTCACAGATGCTTTAGACACAACCGTCACGGCACCTAAAAAGTATTTTTATGTACTTGCTGAACCTACTGGGAGTAAGGTCCATCAAACCACAAAATGTTTGAGCAGCCTTTTTTCCTTTTTCTTTGCATGCATTGCATACACTAACTTCTAATTCACATAACATGAATTATGCACAATGTTCAAAATCGTTTTCGAGGTAGGTTTGTTGCAGGTTATACACAGAACAATTAATTTTGACGCTAAATCCTTTCTGCTACTTTGTTGTTCAGTTATTTCCAGATAGCCTACACCATCACATTGTTTACATTTGCCACTTCCTTTATTAAAGATGAGATGCCCAATTCAACAACAAATCCACTACAAACAGTGACATTGTTAACACAAAAATTTGAATCACGAGGAGTCGTGCCATGTGGGAGTTTCTTCCCTGAAGAACTGATACATAGGTTACTTTCAACAATGTGGCTTGATTTTTTTTGTGAACTGGTTACCACGGAATTTGATTTTATTGAATTTCTTGATGCATAGCATAGTTCGTATTTATTGCACACTAAAGGATATGTACTTCCACAAATATATGTAGCACTTGGGCAACAAACATTCAGTAACACATGAACCAACTTCTTCAGCGAAACAAAAGTAAATACTAGCGAAGATAATCATTTACAGACACTAGAAACCTGCACTGTTACCAACATATACAATGTATCATATGTATAATCACTGGAAACAAAGTTCACAGTTCTTTTCGAAATAATACTGGTTTCTGTAACAGAAAAGAAGGTGGCGTGGTGGCATACATGACTGTAACTTTAAAATTTGGTATTATAGAATTTAATATAGTCATAAAAAATCGATTTTTCCACCATTTATAAGTACCTTGTATCCTACGTGAGGTATAAGGACCTATAATGACAGTTGATTCTGCACAACTATTAACAGTCGAAAGGAAGTGGCTTTCGAAGGGGAACTGCAAGCGTTTGATGACAAGGCAACAAGTCAACCAAATCCTCCACAGGTAAATCTGTCTGTTGAGTCATACACAGCATTAGTGACAGTACGTGTATCATATGACAGGAGTCTCTTTCCAGTGTGTGTGTGTGTGTGTGTGTGTGTGTGTGTGTGTGTGTGTGTGTTTTATTTTATGTACTTATTTTTATTTGTTTATTTCATTCATGTTCTGTAGTCCCATTAGCGATAAATAGCTTGGATGTAGAATGTGTCATTTACATAGATTTGTGACATTTGTTTATAATAATAGGTTGTACAATGAATAATATATTACATAGAAAAAATGTTTACAAGAATTGTTTTTGTAAAAAGTTACAAATTATATTGAACAATCTTACAATAGGTCAATCAATTCACATATATAAATTCGTCCAGTGAGTAAATGGTTTTACTTAGAAGATATTGTTTAAGTTGATCTTTAAAAGTAGGTGGATCAGTAACTGACATTTTTATTGCCTGAGGGGGGCATTAAATATTTTTATACAAGAGTAGTGTACTCCTTTTTGTACCATACTTAGATTCTTTTGTTCAAGATGTAGATAATTTTTTACCCTAGTGTCATAGTTATGATACATGCTATTCATTTAAAAAAAGGGAATGCTTTTTACACAAGAAACACTAGAGAGAAAATGTATTGAGATACTGTTGTGAGTATTATCAGCTCTTGGAAGAGTTTCCTGCAGGAATGTCTGTAATTGACACCACACAGAACCCTAATGACTCTTTTCTGGGCTATGAGGATTTTATTTGCCTTTGGCTGGTTTCCCCAGAATATAATTCTATAAGCTATCAGGGCATGAAAATAACCCAAATAGGCAACTTTCGAACTATTTAAGTCACTGAATGAAGCAATCGCACAAATAACGTAAATTGCGGAGCTTAGTTTTTTTATATAGGTAAGGAATGTGTAAGGCCCAGTTTAGATTGCTATTAACAAGTAGACCAAGGAACTTTGTTGACTCCACTCTTGCTAAATTTCCATCATTGTATTTAACATTAATCTCACCTTAGATATTTTGGTTTGCGTGGAATTGAATCAATTGAGTTTTTTCAAAATTTAGTGATAATCCATTGTAGGTAAACCAGCTAAAGGTCTCCTGAAAAATTGCATTTACAGTGATCTCCAGATCAGTATTTCTTGAATTGTCTACCAGAATCGTGGTGTCATCGGCAAACAAAGTAAATTTTACCTTAGCCATTGTACACATTGGAAGATCATTTATTAAAATAAGGAAAATTAGAGGACCCAGAATAGAGCCCTGTGGGACTCCACAGTTTATTGTGCCCCAAGAAGAGGACACTGGTTCCCCATTAGTGTCGTTTACCATGACTTTCTGTTTCCAGTCCTTTAAATAGGAGGCAAATCACATCCCTGCTTCTCCAGTTAGCCCATAAAATTCTGCCTTTCTCAGAAAAATCCCATGGTTCACGCAATCGAATGCCTTAGGAAGGTCACAAAAAATTCCAGTTGGAGACATTTTATTATTGATTGATTCAAGAATTGCATTGGTGAAAGAATATATTGCATCTTCTGTTGAGATGCTTTTCTGGAAACCGAATTGGCTTTTATTGAGAATATTGTATTTACTAAGATGTTCAAGAATCCTTCTGTGTACAAGTTTCTCGAGAATCTTGGAGAAACAAGTTAAGAGTGAAATGGTTTGCTGGTATGGCTCTAGTACTTGTTCTTTGCAGTTCTTAGACGGAAGACAGCTTCAAAGTAGCACATAAATTCATTTATAAATAGGTCAAATTTGTCATTGACTTTCAGTGCTCTATAAATTGGACTCAGTCAATAAGTTGAAGATAACTGTTGAAGATCATGAGATTTTCATTATTAATTACCCTAAATGACCTTTTACAGACACACACACACACAGAGAGAGAGAGAGAGAGAGAGAGAGAGAGAGAGAGATTGATTTTGGTGTTCCTGTTTCGTATGAATGTGATCATTCCCAAAGAAATGATGAAAACGTAAGTTTGTCACGCAAGCTGCAACAAATGAATGTAACAGTTTCACAATCACACAGTTTCTCTGTGCTCTATCAAAATATATGTTTTTAACATTTCTTAAGTTGCGTTCCGTTTTGGAAGTTTTGACTCTAATTTCTATGTTGTTACATAATTCACTTTCTTATTGTTTTCGCTTGTGTGAGATGACTATGTGGTATCTCCTCGCCTGCTGTCACTTACCACTAAATCTGAGGGGGATGTGATGCAGAGTTTCCCTTGTTAGAAGACTTTCGGGCTCATAAGAGCAGACATTAATGTCATTGTTTTAAATTTTACTGGCACTTTGTGTGATGTATATTTAAGTGTAACACTCACACATGAGATGTAAAAGCTTAGCTTTCTTGTAGCTACACTATGTACATTTATATATGAGTGCAGGCTTTCTCGGCGAATTTCAAACATGAAGTCTTCACGAGTTGTCAGCCGAGTGGCGTCGTTGTCTCGTAGCCTAAAGTAGGGATGGGCTATGATCGCGCTCGAGAAACGCGCGACACGAAGGCAATTTCTCGAGAATTTCTCAAGTACGCTCGAGAAGTTGACAGTGCTGCGCTCTCTGAGAAATTGCGCAAACCTTCAGTACACGAAGCACTAAGCCGCAGCGGTCATACTCGTCGTACGTACGTGCTCGGAAAACTTTGAAATTCTATGATTAATATCAACTGTACTACAGTTATTAATGTGTACTGAAGTATTAGTATATGTCTCATAAGACAAAAATCATAGAATTGTTGTTTAAAACAAAGCACAGAATTCGCATAAAACAGAAGCTTTATTCCTACTAAATAAATTACCTTGTACATTCTGCGTGTATGCATGCATGCTTAAACGTAAAAGAGAAGTGCTATAGCCTTTTATAAACAGAAACTGCGTACATGCGTTAACTTATTGAAGAAAGAAAGGAAACAAAAGTTGTTCAACAGAAGGCATTTTTACATCCCATCGCAACACTGCTGTCGATTTTTGTTAAGAAATATGATTTTATTAACCAATTGGCCTTTTAGTCTGCTTTGTTTATAAGTAGTCCTGTTTACGAAAATATTCTTTCACTGGGAACAGAAGTTGCAGGTATTGCAAGATATTTTTTTGCCACGACAGCTGAACCTGCGTAACTGTTTTCATTTTTTTTCCAGTAGTGTAAAGGATTATCCGTAAGTTGTATATATCGTTGTACTTCCAGGTCTATGCTATCACAACCGCTTTTCATTAATTTTTATTGGAAACCTCTTCATCGAAAGAAGCCCATAAGGAACTACTGGCATTTTGTACGAAATGGTACTCGTGGCTAGTGTCGTTAGCAGCCGAATGAGTAGATCGTACGGTCTCTTACCACGTTTGTGCATTCTGCAATTAGGCTTGCAACGGCATGTTTTGAATCTTGGGTCGAGAACTGTGGAAACGGCATTTACTTTGTTTCTATTAATCCTAGCCGGACTATTAGTGAGTTGTGCAGATGTTGCTGTAGCTCATGTGCTGTCGTGGTAGCCCACTTCTCATTGCATATGGTTATGATTAGCTGTCTGATTATTGGAACAGCTTTCGAAAGAGAGGTATAGTTTTCAGTTGAGATTTAACTTGTTACCACTTGAAATGGCTGTAGTACACATAAACATTCGCTCAAAATTCGCCACTCGTCAGCTGTGAGGTTCTCTACACCTGAATGCAAAGTTGATAAACAGGCTGCAATGCATTCCTTTTGCTCCACTAGACGTTGTAGCATATAAAACGTACTGTTGCATCAGGTTTCGGTTTCCTGAATCGATTTATGAACAGGTTTTTTCATTAGATCCTTGATCTCATGGAGTTTTTCACTAGCATTGCAACTTGTTTTAAAACAGCTAACATTTTTTCTGGCCTTTTCCCGCATTATGCAGAGCTCACTGTTGCTGTTCAAAGAACTTTTCACAACTAAATTGATGGTGTGTGCTAAACAAGGCACATGTTGCATATCTATGTTGCAAATCTGTGTTGCCACTGTGAATAAGTGGTTCGGCTGCCGTCATGTCACTGGCGTTGTCAGTTGTGATGCTTACAACTTTGTGTTCAGTGTTCCATTTTGAAATCACGTTATCTATCGCCTCACTAATATTTAGCGCTGTATGCTTTTCCGGGAAACGGAATGTCTCGAGAGCTAAAGCTTTCAGGCGCCAATTAGTGTTAATGAAATGACCAGTTACAGCAATATATGCCTCACTATTGAAGTCCAAATATCGGTCGTTAAAGAAACACAAGTAGAGTCTTCCACGGCCAAGTTTACAGCCTCTTTCTGTTTATGCTAATCGTCCTCAATCATGAGACGCTGATTTTTTCGATTTGTTATCGAGTATTGTGGGTACAACAGTGAAATTAAACGTCGAAAACCAATGTCCTCGACGATTGAAAGCGGTTGAAAATCGTCTGTTATCATGGCCACTAGTGCTTCATCTAGCTGTTGTTGCCATTTACTTCCCTCTAGGAAGAGCAGCGTAAGATTTAGATCAGTGCTCCTCCGAGGGGATACGTTATGTTCGACAACTAGTCCAATAAAATTACATATCGTATCGCGCAAAAGCTAGGATAATATAGGTTTGATTTTGGGGTATGTTGTAGATTAACGGAGTAAGATTAAAAAATCATTGTTTTTTAAGTGTGGCGGACCGCTTCGGACACTATCCGAACTTTTGCACGGAATTCACCTTTTGTACCATACGTACCTGGATATTTTGTCTGCCTCGCACTATTGGAAGAATGAGCCTCTGTATCCACGGACGTCGCTGTTTTATTGCTCGATAAATTGTGCAGTTCAAGATGTCTAATCATGCTCGTTGTATTTTTTGATACATTACGGAGATTTTTACGACAAATGTTGCACGTAACGTTATCTCCATCCTCCGTAAAGTATTGCCAGCACCATGACGTTCGTTTTCGAGTGTCCATATTGATTTGAATAATTTTACTCGGATGACACCATAGAGTAAATATCTCTGGAGTGAGCATTGCGCTCTGCGCATGTTGTCAACATTAAACCAGAATTGTCACGTGATCTCGGGACTTCGCTGTGCCGTGTGCTTTCTGCAGCGTTTTAAGTTTATAATACCAAGAGTTTTTGTTGTGTTTCACCGTTTGTTGATAGTGTAATAGCGATGGTGAATTACGTTGTTGCTACGGATGGAAAGAAAAATATGTGAAAGGAGGGATAGTAACTTTTCATGGGTACATTCCATATAGCTCTAATTATAGTTTTCATTTTAGTAAGAGACACTGTATACGTTTAAAAATTTCGAGACGCATTATAATTAAGACTTGATTCTGTAGACCTATTTTTCTACGATTTTATGACTATATAATAGATATTACGGCTCGTACAAACGCTTACAAACAATCGCTTCCTCTCGTAAATTTGATAGTGGAACAGGAAAGGGAAAGGTTAGTTGTTTCAGTAAATACTATCCTCCATGCATTTATCAGTGACTTGTCAATTATGTATATACACTCCTGGAAATTGAAATAAGAACACCATGAATTCATTGTCCCAGGAAGGGGAAACTTTATTGACACATTCCTGGGGTCAGATACATCACATGATCACACTGACAGAACCACAGGCACATAGACACAGGCAACAGAGCATGCACAATGTCGGCACTAGTACAGTGTATATCCACCTTTCGCAGCAATGCAGGCTGCTATTCTCCCATGGAGACGATCGTAGAGATGCTGGATGTAGTCCTGTGGAACGGCTTGCCATGCCATTTCCACCTGGCGCCTCAGTTGGACCAGCGTTCGTGCTGGACGTGCAGACCGCGTGAGACGACGCTTCATCCAGTCCCAAACATGCTCAATGGGGGACAGATCCGGAGATCTTGCTGGCCAGGGTAGTTGACTTACACCTTCTAGAGCACGTTGGGTGGCACGGGATACATGCGGACGTGCATTGTCCTGTTGGAACAGCAAGTTCCCTTGCCGGTCTAGGAATGGTAGAACGATGGGTTCGATGACGGTTTGGATGTACCGTGCACTATTCAGTGTCCCCTCGACGATCACCAGTGGTGTACGGCCAGTGTAGGAGATCGCTCCCCACACCATGATGCAGGGTGTTGGCCCTGTGTGCCTCGGTCGTATGCAGTCCTGATTGTGGCGCTCACCTGCACGGCGCCAAACACGCATACGACCATCATTGGCACCAAGGCAGAAGCGACTCTCATCGCTGAAGACGACACGTCTCCATTCGTCCCTCCATTCACGCCTGTCGCGACACCACTGGAGGCGGGCTGCACGATGTTGGGGCGTGAGCGGAAGACGGCCTAACGGTGTGCGGGACCGTAGCCCAGCTTCATGGAGACGGTTGCGAATGGTCCTCGCCGATACCCCAGGAGCAACAGTGTCCCTAATTTGCTGGGAAGTGGCGGTGCGGACCCCTACGGCACTGTGTAGGATCCTACGGTCTTGGCGTGCATCCGTGCGTCGCTGCGGTCCGGTCCCAGGTCGACGGGCACGTGCACCTTCCGCCGACCACTGGCGACAACATCGATGTACTGTGGAGACCTCACGCCCCACGTGTTGAGCAATTCGGCGGTACGTCCACCCGGCCTCCCGCATGCCCACTATACGCCCTCGCTCAAAGTCCGTCAACTGCACATACGGTTCACGTCCACGCTGTCGCGGCATGCTACCAGTGTTAAAGACTGCGATGGAGCTCCGTATGCCACGGCAAACTGGCTGACACTGACGGCGGCGGTGCACAAATGCTGCGCAGCTAGAGCCATTCGACGGCCAACACCGCGGTTCCTGGTGTGTCCGCTGTGCCGTGCGTGTGATCATTGCTTGTACAGCCCTCTCGCAGTGTCCGGAGCAAGTATGGTGGGTCTGACACACCGGTGACAATGTGTTCTTTTTTCCATTTCCAGGAGTGTAGATTACTCCGTCTACTATTTATTTAATGAACTGGGAGCAAGTACTTTAAATGCGTTAAATAAATACCTCAAAGTGCCACCAGTAAGAAAAATTGTGCTTTAGGTAGCAAAAACGAGAAAATAAACACGCAGAAATACAAGAAAAAAGGACGAATTAGCAGGGATATAATCGCTGATGTGTGGTAAATTCGGTGTTTTTCGGACACTTGCGAAAGTACTAACGTACTGTCAAGTCGTTTTGCAGGACTATCACTGCAAAAACGTACTTCAGGCTCTGTAGTACTATAAAGTTAGGTATCATACCAAAAATCGAGTGCACCTGAACTATGACACCTATCGCAAAGAAGCTGAATCTAATATCACTAGCCCTTAAAAGTTACGTAGCTGGTTTATTCCCGGTATCAAATGGATACTGTTAAAATGTCTTCGCAACATGTATAAATAATCCACGACACGTACGAAAAGAATCCGTCTGTACTAGGGATGTAGTGACATTCTAAATATACGAACAAACACACGACGTCCCGAGATCACGTGACCAGGCCGGCAATGTATGTTGACAACACAAAATCTGTTCTGCGCATGTGAGCAGTGTGCGATTTGCAGGGGGGATTGGGGGGATTTCCCCCCCCCCCCCCCTCTGCATCAGACCATCCCCTCCTCTGGTTTTAGTTTATGCATCCCAACCTGCGATGTTTATTTCCCACGCACTGGAGTAAAACTTTACATCAATGTAAATTTGTGGAGCCGAACAATGAAAGTTTTTAATAAGTCTTACTATTAACGCTATTAATATGTTTCAGTTTTCTAACATCAGAATAAGTACAACTTTTCACAAATGTGCCTCTACGTTTTGAATTCCCCTCGTACATCTGTACCCGTATGTAGATGATTTTGTAAATAAGCTTTACCTATAATGTACTTTTAAAGATATAACAAGAGATGGCTTTTCTGATAGTGAGTTTCGGCATTAACATCTATTTATAAATAGCTGTTTACCCATGCGTAACGCCACGGTCCAAGCTAGTAACATATATAATTCTACCAACCCCCTAAGACATCCTCCTCCCCCCCCCCCTCACCCCACTGGTAGAAGCACAAATCGCACCCTGCATGTGAGTGCCCACTCCAGAGATATTTACTCTATGAATGACACCTGAGACATACTAGTTACGAACACAGCGAGCGTGTTTGTCCGTTGGTTTGTCTAGCGCCGGCATTCAGTTCATAAAACAACAGCGGCACGGCGTATGTTATCGCAGCCAACTGGCGCGCAGCGGCACACGCCGCCGAGCCGTTTCTCGTGAGCTTCTCGAGAATTGCATGAGAACTAGAGGCTCGAGGAATTCTCGGTGCGCTCGAGTCGCCGCGCCTCGCCATCCCATCACTAGCCTAAAGACGCATTCCATCGAAACTTTGCTACGAGACGACGACGCCACTCGGCTGACAACCCGTGAAGTCTTCATGTAACTATATACATTAATTTAAACCATTAACTTTTCCTATAGTGATGTTGCTGTTGGCTGACTACATCACGTGTCCTATGCTCATATATATACAGGGTGGTCCATTGATCGTGACCGGGCCAAACATCTCACGAAATAAGCGTCAAACGAAAAAAACTACAGAGAACGAGACTTGTCTAGCTTGAAGGGGAAACCAGATGGCGCTATGGTTGGCCCGCTAGATGGCGCTGCCATATGTCAAACGGATATCAACTGCGTTTTTTTTTAATAGGAGCCCCCATTCTTTTATTACATATTCGTGTAGTACGTAAAGAAATATGAATGTTTTAGTTGGACCACTTTTTTCGCTTTGTGTTAGATGGCGCTGTAATAGTCACAAACATATGGCTCACAATTTTAGACGAACAGTTGGTGACAGGTAGGGTTGTTAAATTAAAATACAGAACGTAGGTACGTTTGAACATTTTATTTCCGTTGTTCCAATGTGATACATGTACCTTTGTGAACTTATCATTTCTGAGAACGCATGCTGTTACAGCATGATTAACTGTAAATACCAAATTAATGCAATAAATGCTCAAAATGATGTCCGTCAACCTCAATGCATTTGGCAATACGTGTAACAACATTACTCTAAACAGCGAGTAGTTCGCCTTCTGTAATGTTCGCACATGCATTGACAATGCGCTGACGCATGTTGTCAGACGTTGTCGGTGGATCACGATAGCAAATATTCTTCACCTTTCCCCACAGAAAGAAATCCGGGGACGTCAGATCCGGTGAAGCGGTGCGGGCCATGCTTCGACGACCAATCCACCTGTCATGAAATATGTCATTCAATACCGCTTCAATGTCATGCGAGCTGTGACATCCATCATGTTTGGAAATACATCGCCATTCTGTCATGCAATGAAACATCTTGTAGTAACATCCGTAGAACATTACGTAGGAAATCAGCATACATTGCACCATTTAGATTGCCATCGATAAAATGGGGGTCAATTATCCTTCCTCCCATAATGCCGCACCATACATTAACATTCAACACCGACGTTTTTGAGATTCCCGATTCTCGCACAATTTGTTTGCTACTGATGTGCGGATTAGCTGCGACAGCAGCTAAAACACATACTTGGGCATCGTCATTTGTTGCTGGTCGTGGCTGACGTTTCACATGTGGCTGAACACTTCCTGTTTCCTTAAATAACGTAACTATCCGGCGAACGGCTGGACACTTTGATGATGTCGTCCAGGATACCGAGCAGCATACATAGCACACGCCCGTTGGGCATTTTGATCACAATAGCCATACATCAACACGATATCGACCTTTTCCGCAATTGGTAAACGGTCCATTTTAACAAGGGTAATGTATCACGAAGCAAATACCGTCCGCACTGGCGAATGTTACGTGATACCATACCACGTACTTATACGTTTGTGACTATTACAGCGCCTTCTATCACAAAGCGAAAAAATGGTCCAACTAAAACATTCATATTTCTTTACGTACTACACGAATATGTAATACAAAATGAGGGTTCCTATTTAAAAAACGCAGTTGACATCCGTTTGACCTATGGCACCGCCATCTAACGAGCCAACCATAGCGCCATCTGGTTTCCCCCTTCAAGCCAGACGAGTTTCGTTCGTGTAGTTTTTCCGTTTGATGCTTATTTCGTGAGATATTTGGCCCGGTCACCACCCTGTATATATCCTGTCATCGGATGGCAAGATCACGTGACATGAGCTATGATCGGCTTACAAAAGGGCATTGCAATCTCGATTTCAAAGCTTCAGAAACGAAGGTGCTGTGTTTGGTGGAATTCGAATTTATACTTTCGTAACTACGAAAATATGGAGCCATGTTGCTACACATCAAAGACCTTTCATTGGGTTCGGTTTTCTAAAGCGCCGGGAAGTTTTACTCTGGTGTATAAAACGTTAACCATTCCAAGGATCGATAAGTTTTACCGTTCCGTGGGAAAGTATACTGTACTGTCATTTAACATGGAAAAGTGTATTTTCACCCAGGAAAAGTGTATTTTTTAACCGGCAAAACTCCAGAAATGTTTTCCCTTCTCCACGTATACAGCCTGACTTGATATCTCTCATGTCTGTTTTTATAAATTATGCAGTGATGATACCGTAAAATGGTTTCCAGGTTTGCCAAAGTGAAAATACCCTGAAAACATCGAATTTGGAACTATCACACGCAGCAGAAAATTAACAATTTATAAAGCTTTATTTTTTGGGGAAGAAATTATCTTGTTTTTACTTTCTTGTACCGTTAAGTTTAATCTTTGTATATTGTTAGGGAAACTAAAATATTAATTACACAGACTTTTACACAATGTCATGGGTACAGGTTTCATATCGGGGCTATTTGAAATGAGCTCAATGGTTTTAACACAATGAGTCACACTGTCATATACGATACAGGGTGGTCAGAATAACTCATAATGATATTGCAGGGGAGATTCTGCTGAGAAATAACTGTTAAGAAAAAAAAACTGATACGCTACAAGCATTGAAATTAGCCAGTTAGTTCATTTTACATGCAGATGCAAGCTATTGCATGCGCCAAAATGCAGACACATCTTTGGATCCATGAGTTACCAGCTGTGATAAAAAGCCATGTGGTTCGGCTTGAGGAAATCAAATGAAGACCAAGTTTATCTACACTGTGTCTGGAGGGCAGTTGAATTTGCATGCACGACAACCTGATTGATTAATTTCGGTGTTAAATGACTTTGAAACAGAGCAACACATCGTTTTCTTCCTTAACAGTTATTTCTCAGCACAACCTCCCCTGTAACACCCTTACAAGTTATTCTGACTGTTTCCGCCCAACCTGTATAAATGTTATCTGCAGATGAAAATCACTGTGTGTATGCATTCAAATGATTAACTCTCGACACACACTCACATTACTGAATTTACAAGCATCTAACACTTGTCTCGTAAATACAGATCAATAAATTAGCCCAACATTATAGTCACCTTATTACACCAAGTCTCAACACTAAGTGGCTTTTACTAGAATGATAACTACAGGTACAACTTTGAATGGCATTCACTGATGAACATTACCTTTTCCTTCTTTTAATCTCACCGTATGTTCTTTCTGTTGGTTGCCTTCTAATAGAGATCAGCTCCTAACTTAAGAAAATGCAGAGAGAGAGGTTTTGACAAGTTATACTGCCATCTTGAGGAGGTTTGAGCTCTTCTGTCCATGTCAGCTAACACACAGATTTGTTTTTGGAGAGGGTCTGCCTTGGGCAAAATACAGTGGGGGATAAAAAGAAAAATTGTGCTTGTGTGTGCTGTGATTAGAATAATCTTGTCTTCGTGATCGCTCTGGGAGCAATACATGTATATCCATATTTAGGACTTCTGATGCCCCAAGGCCAAAAAAATCTCTACTGTCCGTCCCATCCCCTCCCTGCCGAGACTTGAAATACAGATATTTATTAAAGTTTTCCTAACAAATGGGAATGTTTAACTACCTGTTTAATATTGATCTACAAATGTTCTTTTATTATTTACTTTTTAGAGGGTACCAACGTGCACAAAATAATGTTCCCCGACTTTCTGAATACGGATGCACAAAATAATCTCTATTAATAGTTTCACTGTGATTCTTCAGTTTCATATCTGTTGATCAAACAGTCGATAGGTGTACTGCCAGTCCGTAGTGTCCATCGGGCTCAACATTTCGGCGATTAGACATGTGACCATTGTCACGTACTCTACCTAACTAATCTCCTAAGGGCATGCAGAAGACTTTATATCCCGCCCACTGCAAGCTGTTCCCTCCATGTCAACAGTTATGGAGACGCTAGCATCGGCATATGAGGCAACATTAATGCTGCTGCTCTGTCAGCCCTTCGGCTATAATCCCTGCAAGACTTTGGAACCAGCACTGGATCTAATTAAGAAGGGGGTCAATAAACAACAATCTGGTGACCAGGGCAAACAGAGGAACTACATCAATACTACAACAGACACCAATGCAAATGTCTCCACGACTACCAACACGTAGGTAATGGCTTGCAGTGGGAGGGTATATAAAATGACCACGCGCCAGCTGTCTCTCATAGAAGATTGTGCCCACATCATGGCAACAAAATGGGTGGCAAAACCAGCAGTTCTGACCAGTTTTTGTAGGCTTTACTTGGTTGTAAGGTGAAAACCGTAACTGTCTCCACAAGTTTCTCCAAATAAATTCCCAATTTGGGGACATAAGGCCCCATCCTCTTACCCAAGGCATCAGTGATCAAGCAAAATGAACGTGCAAAACAGGATAAAATTTCCTCTACCATGTCAGCAATCAGCCCACCTTTCTCCATAAGAAGGAGAGGGGACCACAGAGCTCAGTTGGTCAGTGCACCTGATCAAAGGAGCATGAATGATCACCGAAATATTATGCCCACTGGACATTAGGAACTGACAGTACAGTTAAGACTGTTCAATCAATAATTTCATTGTTTGCCAATAATTTCATTGTTTGCCAGCTTTCTCTGAAGAAATGTGCTAGTACAGTCTTTTGTGGTACCATCTTCAAACTGATGTTTTGATTTTGAAAACTCACTTTTTTTATTTTGTTGCATCCAATTCACTGCAATCGATCTTCCACAATTTCGCATGGGGAAGGTGCTTATTCCCTACCTGCATTTCTTGAGGATTTTTTAAAAACATCAAGATTCACAAGTTTCTTCAGTGCTTCTTCTGGTACTTTCCTTTGGCCAGATATAGAGACCAAGCCCCACTCAGCCACTTTCTTCAGTGATCGAAACACAGCAAATCAATATCCATTAGCAGCAGATTAGGAATTATATCTGAAGTCAGTGCCAACTGAGTTAACAAACTAAAGCGAATTGTATTAAGTAATCTACATGAAAATGATACAGAGGGCACCTGCTATTACATGTAGCTGCATGCGCGAAGTAAGAAAAGTTAACAGAAAGGCGATGGTAAGATAACTCATATTTAACTGATAGAAGTTGAAAAAATTCTATTAATCAAACATACTTGAAAGTTTAAAAAATATATTGTTTTGTTTATGTACCAAAAAAAATGTGCACAAATATTTTTAATTGAGTTAACAAAACCATGCCAGTGTTGACCTACCTTAACGCCATTTTAACCACACTATAACACTTATCAGGCAAAAATGAAACATGGCCCTGGATACATATGTCGGACCCATATCAAATAGGACTACAGGTGACACTGAATGGATAAAAAGGAGGGCAAGGTCACAGGTTTGTTTGAACTATGGGAGGGTGTCATGCAGACGCTGACAGATGCATACTGTCCTCTGAAAATCTACTCAGAAAGTTTCTAGATGATGTGATGAATTTAGAAATATATTGCAACTCCCTATTTGTCGCTCCCAAATGCATCGCAAAGACAAGATTAGACTAATTACAGCATGCACAGATGCATATAAGTGATCATTCTTCATGCAGTGCATACGTGAATGGAAAGAGAGAAAGCTCTAATAAATGGTACAATGAGACATACCCTCTGCCTTGCATTTAAAAGTAGTATGCAGAATGTAGATGTATATGTAGGGGTTTCTAATATATTTCTGGATTCATCACATAAAGCTGGTTCTAGAACATCTCTTAGCAAACTTCCACAGGATAGTTTGCATCTACAAGCATCTGCTAATTCAGGTCTTTCAGCATCTTCATGACACTCTCCAATGGGTCGAAGAAACCTTTCACAATTCGTATGCCTTTCTTTGTATCAGTTCAGTGCCCCCTGTTAGTCCTGATCCCACAAACTTGAGCAGTATTCTAGGATGCAAGATATGACTGAATGTTTATGCAGCTTCTTCCACACAGTACTTCATTATAGAGAGCTGCATTATCTGCAAAATGTCTGAGGTTATTAATGTACTATAAGGACAGCAACAGATACACTTCCTTGAGGCACACCTGAAGTTACTTCAAAATCTGTCAATGACTCTCCAACCAAAATAAGATGCTGTGTGCTCTCCAACATGGTATTGTCACTCCAGTCACAAATCTGGGTTGATACTCCATATGAATACACTATCAAGAATAAGTGTCTGGTGATACTACCTTTTGGAACTTGAGGAACACTACATCTATCTGATTGCCTTGATTCATGGGTTTCAGGTTATGTGAGAAAAGTGTGAGTTGGTTTTCACATGACTGATGTGCTGGTTAACATGGAGGAGGTCATTCTGTTCCAGGTACCTCATTACAGGGCTATTACAAATGATTGAAGCGATTTCATAAATTCACTGTAGCTCCACTCATTGACATATTGTCAAGACACACTACAGATACGTAGAAAAACTCAAAGTTTTGCTCGGCTGAAGCCGCACTTCAGGTTTCTGCCGCCAGAGCGCTCGAGAGCGCAGTGAGACAAAATGGCGACAGGAGCCGGGAAAGCATATGTCGTGCTTGAATTGCACTCACATCAGTCAGTCATAACAGTGCAACGACACTTCAGGACGAAGTTCAACAAAAATCCACCAACTGCTAACTCCATTCGGCGATGGTATGCGCAGTTTAAAGCTTCTGGATGCCTCTGTAAGGGGAAATCAACGGGTCGGCCTGCAGTGAGCAAAGAAACGGTTGAACACGTGAGGGCAAGTTTCACGCGTAGCCCGCAGAAGACGACGAATAAAGCAAGCAGGGAGCTAAACGTACCACAGCTGACAGTTTGGAAAATCTTACGGAAAAGGCTAAAGCAGAAGCCTTACCGTTTACAATTGCTACAAGCCCTGACACCCGAAGACAAAGTCAAACGCTTTGAATTTTTGGCGCGGTTGCAACAGCTCAAGGAAGAGGATGCGTTCAGTGCGAAACTTGTTTTCAGTGTTGAAGCAACATTTTTTCTTAATGGTGAAGTGAACAGACACAATGTGCGAATCTGGGCAGTAGAGAATCCTCACGCATTCGTGCAGCAAATTCGCAATTCACCAAAAGTTAACGTGTTTTGTGCAATCTCACGGTTTAAAGTTTATGGCCCCTTTTTCTTCTGCGAAAAAAACGTTACAGGACACGTGTATCTGGACATGCTGGAAAATTGGCTCATGCCACAACTGGAGACCGACAGTGCCAACTTCATCTTTCAACAGGATGGTGCTCCACCGCACTTCCATCATGATGTTCGGCATTTCTTAAACAGGAGATTGGAAAACCGATGGATCGGTCTTGGTGGAGATCATGATCAGCAATTCATGTCATGGCCTCCACACTCTCCCGACTTAACCCCATGCAATTTCTTTCTGTGGGGTTATGTGAAAGATTCAGTGTTTAAACCTCCTCTACCAAGAAACGTGCCAGAACTGCGAGCTCGCATCAACGTTGCTTTCGAACTCATTGATGGGGACATACTGCGCCGAGTGTGGGAGGAACTTGATTATCGGCTTGATGTCTGCCGAATCACTAAAGGGGCACATATTGAACATTTGTGAAAGCCAAAAAAAAAAACTTTTTGAGTTTTTGTATGTGTGTGCAAAGCATTGTGAAAATATCTCAAATAATAAAGTTATTGCAGAGCTGTGAAATCGCTTCAATCATTTGTAATAACCCTGTATATTTGAGCTCAGATTGTGTTCTAAGATTCTACAACAAATGGATGTCAAGGATAGTGGACAGAAGATTTGTGGATCACTTCAGCTGCCCTTCTTGTCACTGGACATAATTATTTGGTTGAGAGATCTTCGGTATGTTATGTACTGTAATTAGATACGCAAAAAATGTACTCACCAAGTGGCGGCAGGAGAACACACTTGACAAATGTATTATTTACACAAACTTTCGGAGCCAGTGGCTCCTCTTCCTGGCAGAAGGCTTGAAGGGGAAAGAGAGGGATGAAGGAAAAGAACTGGTGATGTTTAGGTAAAGGGGTAGAGTTCGGAGAAGTCACTCATATCTCCAGGTCAGGAGAGACTTACCAGATGGAATGAGAATGAAAGACTGATCATTGGGGACTGCAATGGACGAGACTTGAAAAGCTGTGAGCTTAAAGGTGGAAGAGAGAGTAATATGTAAGACAGAGATTACTGCTAAAACATCATGCACAAGTTAATAAGAGCAAAAAGCTAAGTGCATTGTATGTGATAGAGGTGGGAGGGAGATAGTGAAAAGTTGACAGGTCAGAAAATGAAAGATGTACGTGGCAAGAACCCTGGGGGAAGAAACCAGATGACACATGTGCATGCTCTGCAATAGGATTGTGTGTTTTGCCATTATATTAGTCTATCTGTGCCCATTCATGCTAACTGAAAACTTGGTGGTAGTGTAAAAGGCTGAAGAGTTTTTACATAACAGCAAGTATATGACACGTTGTTTCACAGGTGACTCTCTCTTTCATGGTCTATGTTTTGCCAGTTACAGGGCTGGTATATATGGTGGTAGAAGGGTGAATAGGACAAGTCTTTGGTGGGGACGGTCACAGGGGGAGCCATAGCATAGGGAGAATGGTGCCGAAGGAGCACACAGGCTCTGACATGGATACTGCAGTGGTTGAGAGGGCGACAAAAAGCTGTTCTACGTGTGGTGGGCAAAGTCTCGGATAGACTGAACCCCATTTCAGGGAAAGGTTTTAGTAAGTCATAGCCAGGTCCATGCTACTGTCTGCATGATTTCTATATCAAAGCTGATAAATAAATGGAAAAATTATTCATTTTGCTCTCTACTTTTTTCACCTAATGTGACATTCCTGCCTGAACTTTGAATAGCCATATTTCATCAAACTTGCCTTCTCCTATACTGTGTGATGGAAGCTGTGCTTCTCAAAGATAAAATTTCTGTTTACACCATTCTGCTACTACCTGACCAATGGCAGCATGTTCTATTACTATCTGCTTGTTGTTTGCAATGTGGTTGGCCACATTAGTTCTACAGTAACAAAAGAGTGTGACGATCATCAACCCACGAAAATCATAGCAACTTCTTTCTATTAATTATGACTGAGCAGTTATAACAACCACCCAATAGTGCTGATGTGGTTAAATAAAAATCATGAAGACAAAGAACAGTTAAAGGGATTATTATTTCATGACTGGAATTTAGGCTTTCAAACACTATATCCTCCTTAACAAAGAGTTCTAGGAAAAAACTGCACTTTAATCATGTGCTTTTTTCTCTCTCCATGAATTCAAAATTTAGCAGCAATTTGTAACCAAACAAAGCTTCAGAGTAATGTTTTTCAATTCACATTCGTCTAATGCACTATATACTATTTTCTGACAGACATACTGTGGTAATGGTGGTGGTGGGAGCAATAATACCTGCATATAGATATATTCACTCTGTTAAGATTACACTAGACATTATATTAGTCTATGATGTGTCAGGTGACTGCCTCTTGTTTCAGACATGTAAGTCGTCATTATATTAGAACAGTCCAGTAACCAAGAAAGACCACAAACCTTCTGTCTCATTAAGTGTAGCTTAAAAGTTTCTGGAAATGTCAATTCTGAGCAAAATAGTTCCTGTAATTTAATATTCTATGCTAGTTAAGAAAGCTGGCTCTTGGCATGATCAAAACTGCATTGATGTCTCGGAAAATGGACTCTAGAAGATAGACGGAAAGTTTGCCTGCAATCCTTGATGTGGTTGCTTACAATTCCATTTAGAAAGGAGGCTCTCAGCATAAATTCATCGAGGGCATATATGTCACAAGATTTTCAATCTGATAAAAAAACACATTTGGCGATAGATTTTTTAAAATTTGTACAGAACATGCTTATAACAGATTCTTCAAACTTAAATATGGCTGGCCATAGGGTTCAGTACTGTCTCCAATTCTCTACTAATACTCTTGCAACATTAAACAATCTCACAAATATATCTATGCTGATGACATCATTCTCATTACTCAAAGAGGAATTTTCAGTGAAGTGGGGGACACACAGGCCTAAGATTTCCAGAAGATTATTACTTCTTAGAAATGGTGCCTGTGATTTGGTCTGGAAATAGCTACAATGGTAAGCACCTGCACTTTCGTTTTAATTGTCTTTAGGTTTGTAACAAAGTTTGATGTGCTCGCCAGTCATTAAATACCACCATCTTCTACACTCATGGCAGATTTCAGTACCGTCACATCAATTCACTTTGTATCCTTACGAAGTAAGCACGGAAGCACTACCCTCCGTTTGCACCAAGAATAGCATTCTATTTTTTGTCTGAAAGTGCCTGAGGAGCATAAATAAGCAGAAGTCTAAACACAATATAGGGACAATGTTTACTGTGGAAAATTGTTTACCTACAGACTGAATAATTCAAAAGTGGCCGAGCAAGTGTGCGGGGCAATAAAATAGCAGAACGTCCATTCACACTAACTATTTACACATATTAAGAAAATCTTGTGGCATGATTTTGAATAATAGATAAGTGACTGTCAAAGTGGCAAACCAAATGCACATTAGTTTTAGTTGTGCATGTGAACCTTCCACAACAGACTCAATTTTTATAAAGTCTGCGCAAGATGGGTCCAAAACCAAGGGACTGTCATACTAATGAAGGTGAAATGTTTTTAAAACAAATCATTGGAGAATAAACATAGTTTCATCACTTTGAATGAGAAAGCAAATGCCAGACAATGAAAATCAGAGTCGCTCCCATACAGGAAAACTGATGCTCACAGTATTTTGGGATGCCAAGGGCCAGTCCGGAATATTACCTGGAAGAGGGCTCAACAGTAAATTGTCAACATAACAGTGATATATTTTGCAACAAATTGAATGCAACAGTTCAAAACAAACACCATGGTACTGTCAAACGGCATTATGATTCCCCCTCCGTGCCATAGAGCATTCACATGGCACTGCCAACACTTTTCAAGTTTTTCAGCATATGGATTTCGAGGTGTTGGAGCATCCTGCAAACATTCTCACCACCCACCATAATTCCATTTCTTTGTTGCACTTAAACATAGTGCATGAGGCCGACAATTCACCTGTGCTGAAGTAAATCGTGCATAGAAGGCTTGCTAAACCGAAAAACTTTTCTTCAGAGGGTATGGAAAGCTTGCTAATGATGAACCAAGTACATTTAAAAGCTAGGTGACTATGATGAAAAATGATATTGTACATTTTTGACTGTTGTTGTAATAAATTAGAAATAAGTTTTGCAGATACTTTTTGACTTATCCTCAAACATTACATGTCAGCAATATGAAGGTCAGGCTCAGGAGCCACTCTTTCTGATACACTCATATTTCCAAATACCTGGGTGTAACCTTAGATTTTTAACCTACCACTACCATCCTGAAAAAGTGGCAGCTAAAGTTCAAACAATTCCCAAACTTAACTGTTTGATATCCAACTACACCACAAAATGAGAATCTAATCTGCAACTTGGCGCTCTACTCCTGTCCAAGGGTTACCCATACCGAGTATCACCCAGCCTCCTGATATCCCACGACAAACACCGATGTGTGAGATCAATGGAGAGCCCGAAGCCTTCTAACTTCACTGTGTGTAGTTTTCTACTTTGTAAATACATTTGTATGTACAACATATGTTAGGAATCAATTGGTAATCTATCATCAAATGAGAGAAGAGCGATACAAACAGCTCTCATAAGAAAGTCTTACATAAACGTAAAATTAGTTAAGAAAATTTTTAAATCAACCACAGCTGCTCCAAATTTTTACAAAAACTCTTTTGTATCACTTCTACTTAAAACTTTGATTAAGATGTTTCATGACTTTTTTTCGGTATGCACATCTGCCAGATGATAGTCATCTCAGACTAACAAAAATAAAATTAGTATATAATATAGTACCATTTAGTGGTTTTCAAGATTTCTTTCATTAGTCCATGCAAACAAAAAAATCTTTACATGATTCAGATGCTTCTTCAAATATTATGTTTGTGGTATACAAATGGAGTACTAAAATTTGCTTCTTATGTGTCAAATTCCTGACAATTCTAAACATTAAAAATCTATACTTTCTCTCATTTCAGGGTTCAATGGTTATCTAAGACTGGTAGTCCTGGAGCAAAGATTGACCGCTGTGAATTCAAAAACTGGGAGTTCCTGGCAAGACAAGATTTCAGAGGATTCAGTATCAGATTCTGAGTGTTTTAAAATCACACCAAGAAGAAAAACATGCAAAACTTCTGTTTGCATGTCTAAATTCCTTTCTTTTCACAGTGCTGATGTCTTAATTTTACATCAACAGAAACATTAATTCATGCATATTTACACGTCATCCTCCAACTTCATGCTTGACCTGAACCATTCACACCACGTAAGTGTACACAAATATTAATAAAACTTTCTGGATGATTAAATCAAAAATACACACAACTTATGCAAGAAGTATCTCACTTGCAAACATAATATGCAAAAAAAGACATCAGCAGACCAATAGTACATGTAACTGCCAAATTGTACCTTAATTTTTGAGAATTAAAGTATTTTATGTGTTTTTGTTAAATGTTTCTTATATTTTGTGATTGTATGTACGTTTATGCACCACCTTTACTGATTTTTTAAGGACAGAGAAATATAAAAGATGAACACAAGCATAACTTATATTTGTGTGTTTGCACTGCTGCAAACTTCATTTCCTTGGTTCTACCATGCAGAGGAGTAACACAATACAGGTGCCTTTGCTGTATTTTACAGCTACATTCATAATCCACATGTTATGTATGGTGTCTCACTGACTTCAATTCTATGTTGAAAGATAAAGGTAAGACAATAACCCACAGGTTGGTTTAAACACAACAGTGTTTCGTTGTGCATGGTCCCACTGGAGCTGTTATGCACGTATTACTGACCTGAATAAACCTCCATAGGAAGATACGACCACAATCATGTCAAACATCGTTGCATGGGTATACTGACCTCAAATCTTTCAACACTGTACGCTCACTGTTCAATGTTATTGTGACGCTGTACTACTTCCTTAAGAGTGTCTTTTCAGGAGTGCAGTTGGCTCTGACTGCAACTGTATCAAACTGCGCAAATGAAGGAGCTCTTGGAATGAGAGGATATTCGGCGAATGGACTGGCCTAATTTGGCCTGCCCATTTCCCCCCGGACTTAAATAGTAGCATCAAGTAAGTTTAGGATGCACTGGGGAGACATTTGCAGCACATCCACTCATACAGCAGTTGTCAACTGTGCTGGATGAATGAATGGAATGTCCTACCACAAGAACTTCTTACCTGTTTTGTGGGTAGCATGGGGACACCTTGCAAAGCAAGCATTCTCATCCTTCTAGCCAGCATGGGAGAACATTGCGGAGTACACATTGTCATATGTGGTCATCACACACCCTATTAAGAACCATGTCCCACCTTTTGTAATGTCCAGGGCACATCATAAATATTGGTGACTTTGGTGTAACTGTTGTCTTCGAATAAAAGTTTCATTTATGCTTGTCTCATTGCATATTTCTTTCAGTTACCTTCTGTACTATACTACAGCAGTTTTTTCTATGTATAGTCTAAGTTCATTGTGCTACAGAGGTTGGACAAAAAATAGGAAAACATCATGAGAAATGCATGCTTGAATGTAAATGTAGATCCTAGACTAGCCTGCACATTGCACTGTTGTCTTTGACAACATACTGAACCTGTTCAAGAATCATATCTAAGACATATACTGCATACATGAAAAGCATAAAAATATCATCCACTAACAAGGAGAGGTCCCAACAATGATATCAACTTTTTGAAACGCACTATATTGTGATGTAGGTTAAAATCCCAGATATCACACACTGCAGCCATTTACCCTGGTGGACCCCAATTTGCAAGTAATTCGGGGGGGGGGGGGGGGACTTGGAATTTTGTATGATACTCAATAGCGTTAACAAAGTTACATTATGTGATCTGTTTGCGTGGTTTAATGTGTAGAACAGCAGCTTCAACGCAGGAAGTTGTGAGCTCGAGTCTTGTCAAAGGCACAATGTTTTTCTATTTTTAAATCTTTATCAAACTGTCATCATTTTTATTCAATTAATTAATTGTAATGCAATTTTTAATCACATTTCTTTGTCACATAATTTTAATCATAATATCAACTTCATTTGCTCTCATCTTTCTTCCTATCACTCTTTCTCCATTTGCATGTGTTTTTAACTAAATTTATGAATTAATTTCGATTTAATTCCTTTTGTTTTATCACAGTTTTCTTTGTCCACATTATTGTGGTAATTCTATCTATTTCTAATTTTGCTTGAATTTTGTTTTACTTACAAACCTGCGTTATTTTATCCATAGCACATTAGGTATTTAGGTTATGCACGGTAGTGCAAAAAAATTGCACTTCTGGTAACCAAAAGAAAGGTAGGAAGGTATATTTGCTCTGCAATGGTGACAGGATACAAATTTCAGAATATCTCAGCAGTCGGCATATTCGATGATGAGGACAAAGATGTGGAGAACAAATGGAAAAAAATCAAAGGCATTGTTCAATATGCCCCAGACAAGTATGTTCTGAGTAAGGTTTTATGGGATGGGAAAGATCCACCATGGCTTAATAGCCATGTTGGAGAAGGGCTATGTAAACAAAGGGAACTTCACCTCAGATTCAAGAGAAGTAAAAACCTAGCTACAAACAAAAGCTGAGTGAAGTGAAAATGAGTGTAAGGGGAGCAATGAGAGAAGCATTCAATGATTTTGAAGGTAAGACGTTGTCAACAGACCTGAGTAAAAACCCAAAGAGATTTTGGTCATATGTAAAATCAGTAAGTGGGTCAAAATCATCCATTCATTCTCTCAGTGACCACACTGGCACCAAAACGGAAGATAACAGAGAGAAGGCCCAAATACTGAATTCGGTCTTCCGAAGTTGTTTCACTGTGGACGATCGTAACACTGATCCTCCTTTCAGTTGTTGTACGAACGTTGAAATCACAGATATTGAAATAACCAACTGCGGAATTGAAAAGCAGCTATAGCCGCTTAGTAGTGGAAAGGCGTCAGGACCAGATGAGATACCTATAAGATTCTATAAAGATTATGCAAAAGAACTTGTTCCCCTTCTAGCATTAATTTATTGTAGATCGCTTGAGCAACGAAAGGCACCTAACAACTGGAAAAAAGCGCTGGTCATGCCTGTTTTTAAGAAAGGCCGTAAGACAGATCCACACAATTATAGACCTATACCGTTGACGTCAATCTGTCTTAGAATTATGTAACATATTGAGCATACATAGGAAAAGAAATCCACTACTCTATTGATGACAAACAGCTGAAGACAGCATCTGTCGTAAAATATCTAGGCTTAACTATCCAGAGCGATCTCAAGTGGAATGACCACATAAAACAGATAGTGGGAAAAGCAGACACCAGACTCAGATTTATCAGAAGAATCTTGAGGAAATGTAACTCATCCATGAAAGAAGTGTCTTATAACACGCTTGTTCACCCGATTTTTTAGTATTGTTCATCTATCTGGAATCCCTAGCTGGTAGGACTGATAGAGAAGATCCAACGAAGAGCGGTGCTTTTCATCACAGGATCGTTTAACTGGCGAGAAGGCGTTATGGACATGCTAAACAAACTCCACTGGCAGACGTTACAAATGAGGCATTGTGTATCACGGAGAGATTTACTATTGAAATTTTGGAACAGCATTTTTCAGGAGTCTAACAACATATTACTTCCTACCACGCATATTGACCACAAGAAGAAAATTCAAGAAATTAGAGCCAATACAGAGGCTTACGGACAATCATTCTTCCCATGCACTATTCGCGAGTGGAACAGGGTTGGAGGGATCATATAGTGGTACCGAAGATATCCTGCAGCACACATCATTAGGTGGCCTGAGGAGTATGATCATATGATGTAACTTTTCTAACGCTATTAAGTGTCACAGGAGATTGAAAGTGTCACACACAATTACGACTTTTTTTCCCATCAATTACTCACGAACAAGGGCCCAGCAGGTTGAATGGCTGCAGTGTATGATACCTGGGATCTTAACCTGCATCACTGTATAGATATTTTCAAAAAGTAGATCGCACTGTACCTCTCCTTGTAACTCAAAATGTTGACCCAAGTGCCAAGAGCATGTTGAGTGCTTGTGTCAGATGGTCATTAAATAGGATTGTGATGGAAAACAAGGGCAAGAGCCACGAACATCACTGCAGGACTGAAGGTCACACTCGCAAAACCTGCCAGAACGAAAACAACACTAAGAAAGTTCAATAAGCTGGGAATTGCAGCTTGAGCTGGTTCCAGAACCATGCATAAGTGACGTAAATGCCTATAACAGGAAAATGTGGTGCTGAATCCAAAAAACCATGACGATGGAGTGAGCAATGGAATAAAGTAATTTTAATCTTGTTGCACAGTCTCCAACTTCTGGCCAAGTTTATCTCCTGAAAGTGAAACATGGTGGAATTTCAGTGAACATTTGGGCAGCCAAGACACAGTATTCCATAGACGCCATGGATACTGCACAAGGTCGCATTACTGCCAATAATTATGTGACCAACTTTGCAACTCAGCTCCATCCCACAGTACAATGTTTAATCCCCAATGGTGATGCTGTGTTCTAAGACAACAGGGCCCCTGGCCTCACAGCTCACACTGTCCAGGCCTAGTTTTGCGAGCACAAGGACAAATTATTATTCTATCTCCCCTGGCCACCACATTGACTAGATTCACTACTATTATTCAACCTTTGTGGTCTACTTTGGAGATAAGTGTGCGTGATCGCTAGCCACATCCATCGTTGTTGCCTGAACTTGCCACTATTTGGTAGGAAGAATGGTTTAAGATTCCCTTGGAAACCATGCAGGACCTGTATTTATCCATTCCGAGGCGACTGGAAGCTGTTTCGAATGTCAACAATTTTCTTACAACATATTAAGGCATGGTAATGTGTTACAAGGGTAATCCCAAAAGTAAGGTCTCCTTTTTTTTTGGTAAGAACATAGACCTGTTTAAAACTTCCTGGCAGATTAAAACCGTGTGCCCGACCGAGACTCGAACTCGGGACCTTTGCCTTTCGCGGGCAAGTGCTCTATCAACTGAGCTACCGAAGCACGACTCATGCCTGGTACTCACAGCTTTACTTCTGCCAGTATCTCGTCTCCTACCTTCCAAACTTTACAGAAGCTCTCCTGCAAACTTGCAGAACTAGCACTCCTGAAAGAAAGGATACTGTGGAGACATGGCTTAGCCACAGCCTGGGGGATGTTTCCAGAATGAGATTTTCACTCTGCAGCGGAGTGTGCGCTGATATAAAAGCCATGTCTCCACAGCATCCTTTCTTTCAGGAGTGCTAGTTCTGCAAGTTTCGCAGGAGAGCTTCTGTAAAGTTTGGAAGGTAGGAGACGAGATACTGGCAGAAGTAAAGCTGTGAGTACCGGGCGTGAGTCGTGCTTCGGTAGCTCAGTTGGTAGAGCACTTGCCCGCGAAAGGCAAAGGTCCCGAGTTCAAGTCTCGGTCGGGCACACAGTTTTTATCTGCCAGGAAGTTTTATATCAGCGCACACTCCGCTGCAGAGTGAAAATCTCATTCTATAGACCTGTTTATTTCTACAATGGTTTACATCAGTTTACAGCTTGAAGATTTAGCTACTTTTCGACATAATCACCATTTCTGTCGACGCATTTTTGTAGACACTGTGGCAGTTTTTGTATGCCCATGTCATACCAGCTCACCACCATGCTGTTCACAAAAAGTTATGAACCTCTTCTTTCACCTCGTTGTCTGAGCTGAATCGCTTTCCGGCCAAATGTTCTTTTAACCTAGGGAACAGGTGATAGTCACTGCGTGCAAAGTCAGAGCTATAGGGTGGGTGGGAGGGTGATTATGTTCCACTGAAACTATTGCAGGAGAGCAACAGCTTGCCGAGCGGTGTGTGGGCGAGCATTGACATGGAGAATGTGTACGCCCTTTCTCAACATTCCTCTTCTCCGGATCTGAATTGCCCGTTTGAGATTTTTCAGAGTCTCACAGTACCTCTCAGCGTTAATTGTGGTCCCAGCAATTCAGCTTCAACGACAAGGTGAAAGAAGAGATTCATAACTTTCTGAACAGCATGGCAGCAAGCTGGTATGACATGGGCGTACAAAAACTGCCACAGCGTCTACAAAAATGCGTCGATAGAAATGTTGATTATATTGAAAAATAGCTAAATGTTCAAGCTGTAAACTGATGTAAACCATTGTAGAAATAAACAGGTCTATGTACTTATAAAAATAGGAGACCTTACTTTTGCGATTATCCTCGTATGTTTTTGGTGTTTTCATATTTTCGTCCAACTTATGTATCTTACCTAGGATGCGAAAGTTAGTTTATTTGTTAAGTTTCACCCACCAGTTTATTCTGCACAGTGACAGTTATTTACAAAATAAATATTATTCACAAAGGGTAAGAGTAGTTATACGAGTTGATTAATGAAGATCATAAAATAGATGAAAATGTTTGTTGCTACAGAAACTTAGACTAGCTTAGCACAAAACCCACTACTTAATTAAGTCAAGTCATAGTAACTGGACTGTCTGTCTGTATTCAAGAAATGGATTCAACAAACACTGATGTGGCACAAAACTAGTCACATAAATATATTAATAATTTTATCAAAACTACAAGTTAATACTGTTTGACTGGGTTGCTGCAGTGTAACACACAGTATCTCCTAGGTACAGGTATGCCAACACTGCTACAGCTATTAATGAACTTAACTTCTTAAACAATGACACTGAGAAAACAGCAGCATGTAGACAACTACACTATATTTCCAGGATCACTCAAGTTTTTAAATGCAAACAGCTTTCAGCAATAATGGTGTCCCAATTCATTGTATACAATGTATGGTTCATTTATGGCACTGACTTGTTTCAGACCTATTTTAGTTGTCAATAAGGAAATAATTCTGAATAGTTTTTAAGGAAAAAGTGTACAGTTCCCTTTCGGATCCATGAGCATGTTTTGGGAATATTTGACTCTTGAAATGCAATTCACAGAATACTGCAAAATAAATGTTTACAACTGCTTCATATGGCTCAAAACACTTTTTTAGAAACAATTTTTCTGTTTATGACAAGAGATGGAAGTCAGCATGTTAAATCTAATAAACAGGGACCCTGTTCTCACAGTTTGCACTTCAGATTTTAGTTTCCCATTTTCAAGTGGGCAAGCGCACTGCCTTGAAGAAAACAATCATCAATACACCCCCCCCCACACACACACACACACAAAAACCATTTGTCATTCAATGAGTTGGTCAAGAATACCTGCCAATTATTTATCTATTGCACTCTGCAAGGCAAGGAATTAAAGCAAACACCTTTGCATCCTAGAAAACATTGGTTATTATCTTTCCACCAAGTGAAATCTACTTCATCTTTTCTGATACATGGTTACTAACAACCACATACTGCTTTTTTCCGCTGACAATGGGTGGACCCAAGTCTGAGCTACAGTAGCAAATGTGGAAATAAAATCCGTTTAGAATCACTTCAGAACTGTCACAACATTAATGAAAATTTTATTTCTGTACCTACTTTTGCTCAGTAAATACAGCACCCAGCTTTTTCTTTTGATTTACCTACAGTGCCAGCGATTTAACACACCTTTAAACATTAAACAGCAAAGTGTGCAATTTATTTAGGCTCTGTTGTGGTTACAGTTTCATCTTGTCATCGGAGTAGTGGCCTGTATGTCTCAGTGATACAGATTGTCATACCATACGTGCGATCACAATAGAGAGTATCTGTTGAGAGGTCAGACAAACATGTGGTTCCTGAAGAAGAGTTAGCAGCCTTTTCAGTAGCTGGAATGGCAACAGTCTGGATGATTGACTGATGTGGCCTTCGAGCATCAACCAAAAAGGCCTTGCCGCACTGGTACTGCAAACAGCGGAAGCTAGGGGAAACTACAGCCATAATTTTTCCTGAGGGCACACATCTCTACTGAATGGATAAATAAGGATGGCATCCTCTTGGGAAAAATATTCTGGAGGTAAAATAGTCCCCCATTCGGACCTCTGGGTGTGGACTACTCAATAGGATGTAGACAACAGGAGAAATAAAACTTGTGATCTACGGATCGGAGTGTGGAATGTTGGATCCCTTAATTGCACACGTAGGTTAGAAAACTTAAAAAGGTAAATGGATAGGAGCTAAATATAGTGGCAATTAGTGAAGTTCTGTGGCAGGAGGAACAGGACTTCTGGTCAGGTGAATACAGTGTTATAAACAAAGTTAAATAGGGCTAACACAGGAGTGTGTTTAATAATGAATATGGAAAATAGGAATGCGGGTATGCTACTATGAACAGCTTAGAAAATAGAAAGAAGCACACACCTTCCATAGTAGACCAAGTTTATATGCCAACTAGCTACGCAGATGATGATGATGATGATGATGATGATGAGATTGAAGAAATGTATGATGAGATAGAAGAAACTATTCAGATGGTTAAGGGGATGAAAATTTAATTGTGACGGGGGACTGGAATTCAACAGTACGAAAAGGAAAAGAATGAAAATTTTAGGTGGGGAAAAGAATGGAGAGGAAGCTGTCTAGCAAAATTTTGTACAGAAAATAGTTTGATTATCAATAACACTTTGTTTAAGAATCATAAAAGGAGGCTGCATATGTGGGAAAGACCTGAAGACACTGGGAGGTTTCAGACTGATTATATAATGTAAGACAGGGATTTCACAACCAGATTTTAAACTGCAATACATTTACAGCGGCAGATGTGTATTCTGCCTACAATTCATTGTTTATGAACTGTAGATTAACACTGAAGAAATTACAAAAAGGTAGGATATTAAGGTGATGGGACCTGGATAAGGTGAAAGAACCAGAGATTGTTGAGAGTTTCAGAGGGAACTTTAGGCAATTGTTGACTAGAACAGGGGAAAGGAATACACCACAAGACGAATGGTTAGCTTTGAGAGATGAAACGTGGAAGGCAGCAGAGGATCAAACAGGTAAAAGGACAAGGCCTAGTTTGGATAACACGAGAGATATTGAATTTATTGATGAAAGGAGCGAATATAAAAAGTGAGCAAATGAAACAGGCAAAATGAGTGTGACAGGAAGTGAAAAATGGCTAAGAAGGAAAGGCCAGAGGACAAATGTAAGGATTCAGAATTCACTAGGAGAAAGATAGGTACCACCGACAGAAAAATTGAGGAGGCATTTGGTGAAACGAGAAGCATCTGATGAATATCAAGAACTCAGATGGTAAACCAGACATTAGGAAAGAAGGGAAAGGTGGAAGGAGTATGTATAGAGAGTATACAAGGGAGGTGAACTTTTAAGGCAATATTATAGAAATTAACGAGGAAGTAGATAAAGATTACTTGGGAGATAAGGTACTGTTAGAAGAATTCGACAGAGCACTGAAAGACTTAAGTCAAAACACAGCCCCAGGAGTATACAACATTCTGTCAGAACTGCTTTGTGACAGTCAGCCATGACAAAATGCTTCCATATGGTGCACAAGATGTATGAGACAGATGAAATACATTCAGACTTTCAGAAGAATGTAATGAACCCTGTTCAAAAGAAAGCACTTGGTGATGGAAATTATCGAACTATTAATTTAATAAGTCATGATCACAAATTACTAACACATTCTCCTTTACAGAAGTAGCAGAAGGATGGAAAAAATGGAAGAAACCAATCTTGGGGAAGATCAGTTCGGATTCTGGAGAAATGTGGAGCACTGACCCTATGACTTACTAGGTTATGGGAAGGCAAACCTACATTTACAGCATTTGTTGACTTGGCGAAAATTTCTGACAATGTTAACTAGAACACACTCTTTGAAATTCTGAAGGTAGCAGGGGTAAAATAGAGGGAGCAAAAGGCTATTTATAATTTATACAGAAACCAGACGGCCATCACAAGGGTCAAGGAGCATGAAAGGGAAGCAGTGGCTGAGAAGGGTGTAAGACAGGGACCTAGCCTATCCCCAACATTATTCAATGTGCACATTGAGCAAGCATTAAAGGAAACCAAAGAAAAATTTGGAGTAGGAATTGAAATTCTGGGACAAGAAAAAATTTTTTAAGTTTGTAGATGGCATTGTAATTTTGACAGATACAACAAGACCTTTGAAGAGCAGTTGAATGAATGGACAGTGCCTTGGAATGACGATATAAGATGAACATAAAAAAGCAAAACATGTATATAGTGGAATGAAGTTGAATTAAATCAAGTGATGCTGAGGGAAAACATCAGTTTATTTCCTGTAACAAACATAATTAATTTTGAAGGGAAATTTTACGTGTCCATTCGATAGAGGGTCCCAAAATTATTTTAGTGTGATACTTTTTTATAGATAAATACTAATAGGAACAATAAAACACAAAGAATAAGCAGTACTCATGCAGCAATAGTATTGCCCTGGCCCGTGCTTCCTGCTACCGTCAAGCACGAAGCGCTGCTCAGTTGCTGCTGGACAGTTGCTTGTTCTTCGTGTTCTACTAGTACTGTTAATATATATCGATAAAACATATCGGACTACACCAATTTGGGAGTTCTCTATCTAATGTATGCATAACATTCGAATTTAAAAATAATTTTGTTTGTACCTAGAATCAAACTGACCCTTTCTGTTGACAATGTGTGTTGTATGAGCAGTAATTGTTTGGGGCAACTCCAGCTACACACAGCAAAAATGAAATTGCAAATATCTGAGAAAACACCAGAGAAAAAGCACCTGATGACTCTTAGGAGACACCCCCGGTACCACACTGTGCCAAATATGGAAAAAAAATGAGCTTATAAAGATCCTGAAGAAGGTTCATGTCTCAAAATATTTTAAACTTGTGAAAAATTACTGACACCTGCAACATACTGAGGACATTGCGCAGGTGCTGTTTGTCGCCAAGAACAACATTGTAACCAGCAGGCTCAGCTAACATCTGCATTTATGTTCAAGCCTGCATTTCTCGCACTGTTTCCATATTTTCGTCTAACCCCTGTACATTCTTTGGTTGTTTCAGTTTCAACTACTGAAACAGATAATAATAATAACAATAACTTGCTAGTGACAAATTAACTGTTACTTATGCAAGTATGCTTCAGAACAGCCATACCTCTCCATATGAAAATACACATTGCTTTCTTATTACATACCTGGTTTGTTTAAAGAGAACAACCCTGATGTTTCCACTGAAACATAAGAGGAAGAAAGCACACAATGGCTTACAAAGAACATTCCTCTTTGGTTTTCTCCAGTTCTGTGAAGAATATACTTTTAGTTCCAAAAGATCAGAATTTTTGTATTTATTTCCAGCTTTGGATTGGTTTTAAATTATACTGGCAATTCTCTGACTAATGCACCCAGTACGAGTAATTGAGCCATACATTACAATGTCTGTAAAAAATATATATTCATAATATTTTCACCAAAGAATAGGCGAGAGATTAACTGACACATTGGATGGTGTGTATAATATTAAAATTAATTCTTATTAAATCTAATATTTAACTCTCAGTGTCACACTGTACCGAACAGCAAACTTATTACAAAAGAAAGAAAAATAATTCTGTGACTCACTAGTAATCTATAAAAATGGCCTAGCATCACTCACCTGCAAAATGACTTCCTTTTGCTCCAGTGGATTTCAACACCTGTATAAATGTGCCACACTCCACAGAATTCAATTCCTCTTCTAAACCTGCACAGCTAAGTTATCTGCTCTCAGTTGCATACAACAAATTCTTAGCAAGAATTTATTGCCGTTACAGTTCTGATGCTCATATTTTGTTATAAAAAAACCTTTTGATTAAAACAGGCAACCAAGGGAAGATTGATACAGGAAACCAGTGTTCTAAGCTTAAGGATAAAAATTGTGATTAACTGTAAAATAATTTTATTAACTTATTTCTCACAAAGAGCTTCCTACAAATTCAAGCTTACACTCCGCAAACTCTGGGCAACATGGGCAGAACATTCCTTTTCTTCTTAGAACAGAAGCAAAGGGCTACCTGAAGCAACTGCTCAAATTGTCCAACAGTTTCTCATGCATTCTGTGTGCTATCCTTACTTTCCTTCTTTTTTCCACTAAGGCGTACACATACAATCAGAAATTAGCTCAAATATGATCAACGGCTGTCCAAATTCTCTCTCCTTGCTTCCAGATAGGTTTCTCTACATGAAACCTATAACTGATACCCCAAGCAAGTTAGTCCAAAAATCGCTATTCATGATAACATTTTCAAAGTAATTTTAATCACTAAAACATCCATCATAAGGCATAAATGAGAGAAAAGTCAATAATGGAAAATAAGTACACAGGTGTGGCTCATTAAATGCAACTCTTGTTGCTTTCACAAATGAAGAGTTGATGAAGGAATCTCGTAAACTGTCAGACTTAAAGACTTCCTTCACAACCATTGCTAAAACAGTGAACTACGATGAGCACATAACAAAAGATGAATTTCAAGAAATTGGAAGAAAGATTAAAAAAACTATTTTCCTTCTAAAAACAGCAAAGATTTACACAAGGAATCTGCATCCATCAACACATTCAGGGACACTATACAACAGCAACATACAATCTTCACACACAGTCATCAAAAGTAAATTACACTATCTAGGAAACTTTTCCATAAGATAGATTCTTCCAGTAACCAATGCGTTATATTCTCTTTTGCGCATGACTTGGAGAGAAGCTGAAATTTTAACACCCTTGAAAGAGCAAACACAAAATAAAAAAGCGTCATTTTCACATCATACCTATTTACAGATTGTTGGAACTATATATTATTTCTTTTGTATTATTTCAAATACTGTCTTGACATAACAATTTACAAACTGCAATGTACACAAACCATCCTCATTAAAGCTTTACACAAAGAAGTACCTAACATATCTGGAGTGTTAATCTCTAAGCACAGTGTGAACACATGGTACTCAAGTATATTTATGGGAATTAGGGTTTCTTTTTTCAGTTTCAGCTACCTAACTGTAACATTATAACTAAATAACTATGGAACAAAAGTAACACTAAAAAATGTTAAAAATGAAATGCCTGTATGTCACAGAAATGCAATTTTCTCCACTCTCAGAAATAAGGTAACTGAACAAAAGTAACAAACATATTCAAAAATCACCTCTGAAATCTACATTACAAGGGTGTATGAATTGTAGAGAACAGCACACATTCTTAATTACAAATGAAAACAGACAAAATAAAAATACAACCATTTATACAAAACAAGACCATTCACATGTGAATGCAATCATGAACACGCACACATACCAAACCACTGTTACTGACTCAAATGTTTATATACCTTCACAGTTTCTAAGCCACTGAATTCACAAGTGTCCATAGATGAAACTGTTTACACACCAACACTGCTCCTCACAGAGGGCAATTTATACAGCATGAACAAGAAACACGAAACAATAATCTAGTCCTCCACACATTATTTCAAGTTCACAACATTTACAATCATCCATGGTTAAAGTCCAACGATTCTTTCTCAACAAATGTCATTTGCTGATCATCTCATTTGTTACTGAGATATTTCAGCATAAAAATCTGTCAAAGAAATAATCCGCTGGCTCTTAGTTTTACTGGGAAAATTTTATGAGAAATAAATAACGGAAAACAACACTGCGTGCTAGCTGTAAATGAGATGGGTTGAGAGTTCACGGTTTTCATTTCAGACTTATAACCTGGTAAAACCAATGGCCTTCAAAAAGATGGACAAGCTGATAAATGTAACTGTGCATACACACACATTACAAATATGGACTATCATTTTAGGAGGTTTCACTACATACAAAAATATTTGTATTGCCACAAAGGAGCTTCTTTTCATGCCACAATGAGATGTTGACCAAAAGCAAAAGCTTGTTGAAGCTAATGATATAATGGGCAAACTTATTACATAACCTCCATTTCAAGTCTGAGATACATGGAATGGCCAGCTTCTTACAAAACATCAGCAACTTGACAGATTACCTAGCTTTTCAAATATTTCACTGAACACTGAACTAATAGTTTCCTCTGTTTTCCCTTTCCATTGGTCCTATCAAATGCCAAAAAGCACAATCATTTTTCTTTTTAAATCTACTGATAGTTTATATTTCGCTCGTATTACACTTCAGTCTACTTAGATTGCAGACTTCTTCAGTCCTGCATCTCTTCTGGCATTTCATGAGGATTTAAAATGCCAGGAACTGACATCTGAATTCGCCTCTTTTCTTCCTGGGCCTGGAGCAAAGCTGCTTCTCGTTCTTCTAGGAACAAATCTGAATCGTCTTCACCTGTGTATTCCTGCAAATAAATATGAAAAATTAGTAGTTAACAAACTGGTGCTTTATGGAGTTAGTTGAGTAATAAACAGCTATTAATGAAATGTGCATACATTATTTGTACACTGCTAAGAAAAGAGAGTTGAGGCCGCATAAATGTCATAATGAGAAATAAGGTGGGGCAGGTTACTACTCTTCCTTGCTACTCATTATAGATGCAATGTAATACAAATACCAAATATGAGATCAAGTCACAGAAAAGTCGTGTCTGCAGAAATTTATCCAGGGTGTGGGGAAACACTGTAAAATTGCAATTTTTTTTATATATAAATGAATTGTTCAGTTTCAAAGCATGTCATTTCGCAAGAACTAAATTTTACAGATGCCACGAAAAACTTATTATATTCTAGAGAACTTCTCTTCTGGAAGTGTATGAGAATGCTATAATGAATGAAAACTCAATTATAATCCAGCTTCTGGGATGCAGGTTGGGGGAGGGGAAGAACCCCTTCTTGCAGACACCTATAGTCACATATCATGTTTTCACATTTTAGATATCCCAGTACCATGAACAGATATCAGTTCAGACGAGACATTTAGAAGAAGCTACAGCAATGAAGTAATACAACATAGGTTACTTAAACCAAAGTTAGCAGGTTGAATCACTGCTATGCTAGGCAGTAACTGATAGTACTTTTGCAGAACTGGATAGAAATACTTCTGTGTACCGAGCAAAATGGAAGCGAACATGACTTGGCCTTACGTACTCAACAGCTACAGATAAAAGACAAAAGTAAGATCTCAAAAATCTTACATGGCAATGTTTGAAAAGCAAAGAAAATCTTATACAATTATAACATGAATTTCTTAACACTTATCACATTGCAAGCTGGTAAGGTGTAACTTTTTTCCCCCACAAACAATAAGCTTTATACATTCAATTTTCGTCAAGCAAAGCACATAATATTGTGCATGTATTTATTATTGGAAATAATTAGCATAATACTTACCCTAATTTGTACAAGGAAGTCTCTCAGATGTTCTTTGAATGCTGGTATGTCTTGATCAAGGTTAAAAAGCCCCTGCACAGTTATCTTTATTTGATTATCCGTTAGGTGTGGGAATGCTGCGCGAAGAAGACTTGCAACAAACTCCTGAACAACAAGCACATTATCTGGTGAATTTCCAAGGGGCACAGTGATCCGCCCCATCTCCACTAGGGTAAACATATAGGCCAAAATAGTTGCATGCATATTCAGACCTGAAATTAGACCACAATAATACTGTATCAATATATTACAATTGTGCTTGGTTTTGAAAAGCTCTCTTGACAACCTAATGATTAAGGTAACTTTCATTGTGATTTTTGTACTTAACTAAGTGCCAAGGTCGCCATTCTTAGAAATACTCCCCTTCGTAAAATTTTGTATAGCAGTGGGAAATCTGCTTGAAGTGATGCAGGTACTGAAAAAGCATGCTCCCGTATTTAGAATACAGGGAAAAAACCATGCTACACCTACTTAACTTACATATAGCAGCAGTTTGAAACAGAAGCCTTCTGTGGTATGCAGAATGTTTGTATGTAATGGTTGTTTATTGTGTAGCATAAAAATATCAAAAGCACACCCTGCAGTGTTTGTCTGTGCATTTCAGCCCCTCAATAAATATGCTGGGATTTAAAACACACAAGAATAAGTAACTTCTCTTATTCTAATAACAATAACAATCTCTTGATAAACTCAAAACACTCACCTGTCATTCCTTTACTAGTTACAAATGAACCAAAGAACTTGCTTTCTAAAAATCTTTCAGAGCCATCAGAAAGTTAAACAAATCTCACCTCAACTGATGATTTTCAATATCTTTCTCACATGTTTCAATTTCTCATGGCATATACTCAACTACAGCAAAACTACTGTTGTTGTCTTTTAGCCACATGACATTGAAATCAAAGCACTCATACTTAAATAGTTGAATGAATGTAATGCCTAAACCATCCTTAATACCCCATATTTTGAAAGCAAACCATTATCAAACAGTAGAATAAGTCACAATTATTAAATATCTGGAAGCATCTATCTGGAGCAATTTGGCAAGATAAATCCAACTAGGCAGAAAACAGCTGCAAACAGATTAACTGGAGAAAGCACGTATAAGACTAAGCAAACTATGAACAAGACTTCCAAAATCCACAGCCAACAGATTCTTTAACTTTTAAGCTCTTCCCAGTGTATACATTGAATAGTTACTGAAATACAGCTACGTAAAATAGTGCAAATCAGTCTTGTTTCAATGGATAATCTTCTCAACAGCACTTATTTACTCATTGAAATATACACTGATTTGGATGACTCTACCTAGTCACATTCCTGTAAACTATCTGAACAGATTATTACCATTCATCAAGTTGAAACGTATATCACAATAAATTAATCAAAATGAGCAATAATATGAACTAATAAAAATTGTAAAACAATGAAGAGACAGAAGGAAGACAAATCAAATGTTGGACAATCAATACCAGCCTGCTGAATGAGCTGAGTATTGTATCATCACATTCTCAGTAAAAGGTGAGAAGAGTTTGTACAACATAAAAACAGCCTCTAAGAACTGAAAATGTAAAACAGAGTACAATATGATTTGGATCCATGGTTTTGCAAATTTCCTCCCCAGGAAAGGATAGAAGTCTGACTGCAACAGAGACATGGTGACAGAATAAGGGGTTGGGGGAAGAGTTCATTCCATTGTGGACAGCCACCACACAGTACGAGGTATCTGACAAGCCTGTTTTTGAAGTATCGTAGTCTCAATTGAAAACAAAAATTGCTATAAGCAGTCACACTATACAATTTTTAAGAAGTGTGACTTGTTACGGTCTATACTTATATAAAAACAAGTTATTTATCAAAACTCTCAAAAAGTTCTTGACCAATTTATATGAAATTTTTACATATCACTCAAACACACACTCGGATGGCCATTATATCTAATATACAAATTTACATATGTAATACATGAAGGGTAAACATATTTAGCACACATCTCAACGTTCTTGACTGATTAATTCAAATTTTTCACGATTCTCTAATAAATGTTTGGATGGATATGAGCTACATATTTTTAAAATATATATGCAATATATAAAGGGGAAACATAGTTATAGAAATCCTGAGACAGAAGATAAAAATACATTGTGCATTTCACTGTAGAGAGGAAGATTCTGAGGGTTGACACAGCTGTGCTGCTGTTTGTAGCAAAATGGCAACTACATCACAAGAGAAATCGTTTGTGTTTTGAAATTTGCACAAAGTTAATAGAGTGTTCAAGTGCAGCGTGGATTCTGTCACTGATTCAGCAAGAAGTTGCATCTCCACAAACAGATTTATGACTTGTACACAGAATTCTTGGAAGCCGCTTGCACATGCAAAGGAAAGAGCACTGGTCAGCTACGCACACCTGATGAAAATTTTGAGTGTATCTGAGATGCGTTCAAATGGAGCTCCCGCAAGTCCACAAGATGGGCAGGCCTGGAACTTCAACTTCCTCAGATAAAAGCATGGTGCGTTCCGAAACAACGCCTGCATATGAAGCCTTACAACTTGCAGTTACTGAATCCCAGCAACCATAACAGAAGGTACGAATTCCACATTTCAATTTTCCGGTATATGGTGGAGGACACTTTTTCTGAATAACTTCACCTTTTTGACAAATCGATATTTCATCTAATGTATAAAGTAAACTGCTATAATGTAAGGGTTTGGGGGCATCACAAAATCCTGGTGTCGTCGACAGTCATCAAGGAGACTCACCGAAACTGAACGTGTTTTAAGCCTTTTTATTCACAAAGTTTATTGACCTTTCTTTTTTTTTTGTGGAGGAAACTATGACAGGAATGTAATACCTGGACATGAGGAAACGACTAATTCTGCCCCTACCACGAAGATTCCAGTATTCCATTTTTATGCATGAAAGGACCCTATCTTGGTTTCACTTTGAGGTGTGGCGTTATCTTAACACCATCATCATCCCATAATAGTGGTTTGGGAGAAGTGTACAACAAGATATTGTTCATTGCTTTTGGGCTGTCAGGTCACCAGTGCTCACACCTTATGTTTTTTTTTTCTGTGGGTGTACATGAAACACAGGGTCTTAATCCCACTTACGGCAGCCAGTCTTCAAGAGCTGGAAAATCGAATTATTGAAGCTGTTCATTCAATAAACAGGGATCTGTTGATTCAAAGTGTGGAATGAAATGGACTACTATTCTGATGTTCCTCAAGCAATGCATCATGCTCATGTTGAGTGTATGGTACAGTGCCTGTGCGAACATAAAACTCTGAACCTTCCGCTATCCAGTATTGCATTGTGTTTCTTTCTTTCATAGTGTGTCTGTAATGAACGACGAATTGGTTCCTTGTTGGAACACCCTGTACAATAAGGATACACTGTCAGCAAAAATCTTGAACAGTGTTTGACCACTTTACTTCCAATTTTTTCATGAAGCTCTAAAAAATTCATACTGATATAGCCTATATTTTTAACAACAATTTGTAGGTTTTCTGTTAAAACTGACAGTGAGAAAGAAAATTCTGCACTGCATTGTGCTGTGCTGTGAAAATGTGTGGTTTCATTTACTTTTTCAGTCAGTTTTCCCTAGGATAGCAGGGCATGATTAGCAAAACTGTTTTTCTCAAATATATTCTTGCTCTTTATATTACAGTTTCAAAGCACCAAAAGCGTGATATGTTTTCTTGCTCACAGTTGTTTTAACAGAAAAAAGGAAAGTAATTTTCACAGGTTATTCAGCTTATGATTAGAATACTACTATGGAATGTGAATTGTCCAAAATGTTGTACTTCTACCTATTCACAAATTAAAATTATGAAAAAATACTATCACTAAGCTACTATCCTCACAAATCCACCAGCTGGAAAAGTCTCTCTCATATTCTGTGTCCCAGTGATACCAACCATATTCCCATTCACTTTACATGACTTCAACCCCCAATCAAGGTTTCGTTGCAATAACAATAAACAAGGTCCAAGGCCAGAGAGAGGGCGGGAGAGGAGATAGACAAAGAGGGGGAGGAGGAAACGGACAGAGAGAGGGGGAGAGGAGGGGAGGATAGACAGAATGGGGGAAGGAGGAGGGGATGGACAAAGATAGGGGCAGAACGAGATTAGGACTTCTGCACAACTCCCATAAACTTTTAGCAATTGTGAAGCACTGCCGGGTTTGCTAATAGTCTACGTGGATACTCTGCAAATCACATTTAAGTGCCTGGCAGAGGGTTCATCAAACCACGTTCACAATTCTCTATTTATTCCAATCTCGTATAGTGCGCGGAAAGAACGAACACCTATATCTTCCCGTACGAGCTCTTGATTTACATAATTTTATCATGGTGATTGTTTCTCCCTATGTAGGTCGGTGTCAACAAAATATTTTCGCATTCGGAGGAGCAAGATGGTGATTGGAAGATCCTGTCGCAACAAAAAACGCCTTTCTCTTAATGATGACCAGCCCATGTGTGACTCTCTCTCCCATATTTCGCGATAATACAAAATGTGTTGCCCTTCTTTTTCGATGTATTCCATCAGTCCTATCTGGTAAGGATCCCACACCGTGCAGCAGTATTCTAAAAGAGGATGGACAAACATAGTGTAGGCAGTCTCCTTAGTAGATCTGCTACATTTTCTAAGCGTCCTGCCAATAAAACGCAGCCTTTGGTTAGCCTTCCCCACAACATTTTCTATGTGTTCCTTCCAATTCAAGTTGTTCATAATTGTAATACCTAGGTATTTAATTGAATTTACGGCTTTTAGTTTAATTCCTTTTAGCACTCATGTGGATGACCTCACACTTTTCATTATTTAGGGTCAACTGCCAATTTTCACACTATTCAAATATCTTTTCTAATTCGTTCTGCAATTTGTTTTGTTCTTCTGATGACTTTATTAGTCGATAAATGACAGTGTCATCTGCAAAGAACCTAAGACGGCTGCTCAGATTGTCTCCCAAATCGTTTATATAGTTAAGGAACAGCAAGGGGCCTATAACACTACCTTTGGGAATGCCAGAGATCACTTCTGTTTTACTCAATGACTTTCCGTCAATTACTACGAACTGTGACCTCTCTGACAGGAAATCACAAACCCAGTCACACAGCTGAGACGATATTCCATAAGCACGCAATTTCACTACAAGCTGCTCGTGTGGAACAGTGTCAAAAGTCTTCCGGAAAGCCAGAAATATGGAATCGATCTGAAATCCCTTATCAAAAGCTAGTTGTGTTTCACAGGAACAATGTTTTCTAAACCCACGTTGACTGTGTGACAATATTTTTCTTTGAGGTAATTCATAATGTTTGAACACAATATATGTTAAAAAATCCAGCTGCATATCTACATTAACGATATGGGCCTGCAATTTAGTGGATTACTCCTACCACCTTTCTTGAATATTGGTGTGACCTGTGCAACATCCCAGTCTTTGGTTATGGATCTTTCGTCGAGTGAATGGTTGTATATGATTGTTAGGTATGGAGATAATGCATCAGCATGCTCCAAAAGGAACCTAACTGGTATACAGTCTGGACCAGAAGACTTGCTTTTATTAAGTGATTTAAGTTGCTTCACTACTCCAAGGATATTTACTTCTATGTTACTCATGTTGGCAACTGTCCTAGATTCGAATTCTGGAATATTTACTTCGTCTTCTTTTGTGAAGACATTTCGGAAGGTTGTGTTTAGTAACTCTGTTTTGGAAGCACTGTCTTCAATAGTATCTCCATTGCTATTGCACAAAGGAGGCATTGACTGTTTCTTGCCGCTAACATACGTCACATACGACCAGAATCTCTTTGGATTTTCTGCCATGTTTTGAGACAAAGTTTCGTTGTGGAAACTGTTATAAGCATCTCGCATTGAAGTCCGCGCAAAATTTCGAGCTTCTGTAAAAGATCAGCAATCTTGGGGATTTTGCGTCTGTTTAAATCTGGCATGTTTGTTTCGTTATTTCAGCAAGTGACCTGTTTTGTGTACTAAGGAGGATCAGCTCTGTTGTCTGTTAATTTATTTGGTATAAATCTCAATTGCTGCCAATACTATTTCTTTGAATTCAAGTCACATCTGGTCTACACTTACATTAAATTTTTATTTGCTGTTTTGCGTAGGCATATTTTTGCTTATTTTTTGAGGATTACAATATTCAATCTCGCTACAACAACCCTGTGTTCACTAATCCCTGTATCAGTTTTGATGCTTGTTATTAACTCAGGATTATTTGTTGCTGAGAGGTCGAGTGCGTTTTCCCAACCGTTTACTATTCGCGTGGTCTCATGAACTACCTACTTGAAATAACTTTCAAAGAATGTGTTTAGCACAATTTTGGATGATATTTTATGCGTACCTCTGGAATTAAACACGTATTTTCACCAACATATCGAAGGTAAATTAAAGTCATCACCAACTATTACCGTATGAGTCGGGTACGTGTTTGAAATCAAACTCGAGGTTTCTTTGAACCTTTCAGCAACTGTATCATCGGAATTGAGAGGTCAGTAAAAGGATCCAATTATTATTTTATTCCGGTTGCCAACAGAGTATCTACTTCAATTTCGCGACAAGTTAAACTACTTCTAACAGCAACAAACACGCCACCGCCAACCGTGTTTAGCCAATCCTTTCGGAACACCTTTAGGTTCTTCACAAAAATTTCAGCTAAGCTTATATCCGGCTTTCAGTGTCTATAATGATTTGAGCATCAGTGCTTTCTATTAGCACTTGGAACTCTGGTACTTTCCCTTTAGGACACATTATTAATAAAAAACATTACATAAGGAACAGTAAATGACCATACACACTTCATGGACTCCATTTGTGTTACATCCACTAATTGGCTATTTTCTATCCGCTGTGGAGTGCCAGAAGATGATTACTTGCCTGTCTTTTGTTTCTTGTGCATTATTCTTGATTCACCGTCTGTAAATTGCTAATGACTTATTTTTGTTGTTCCCAAAATATTTACTAGAGCAATATAGTTACCTAAAAACAACAAATTTAATCAGCTAAAAAGAAAATACAAACAACATATCACTGCTCCAAAACTTGTATTGTCATGAAACGGAAGTTCCTTAACTGATAAAACTTTCTACTCAATATCTCATTGCCCAATATCATAGGTATTCATCCTTCCAAATCAGTTTTAAAAAATTCTGATAGCTATTTTTCTTCGTAAACAATACAGCAAAATATGACAGACTTGTAAATATGTAGTTAGTAGTTTTTAAATGAATATCCTTATGAACAATTATCTATTGCTTTATTACATGTAATAGTGCGCCATTTTTTTTTTTAATTTTTTTGAATAACCAGTTTTACTGCTGCCATCACCACTAAATCATGGTAGGTATTGCTCTTTGGTTTTAATAACACAGGCCAATGATGGAAAAACTTTTTTGCTGAAAATACCTTATTCTTATGTTTTTTAGGGTGGGAAATCCAAATATGATACTTAAAAAAACTGTATCACCCACCATTTCTTCTCATTTTACAGTTAAATGTATTAAATTAAGTAACTTAAAGAATTTAACAGCTTTTATATAGTTAAAATGATTTAAAAAATGAGGTGTGAGGAATGTAGATGACATTGGTAGCACTGCCGAAAAACATTTGCTGGCAAAAAAAAAAAAAAAAAAAAAAAAAAAAAAAAAAAAAAAAAAAAGGGTTGATTCTATTTTTGTGTTAACAGATGGTGTTTTGTTTACTGTCAACCTAACCTCACTTTCCCTTTTTCTGTACATGTGCTCAGTACAATGTCTAATCGTGGTTATAAAAACTTTGTTGACAGTGTTTTTTTTTATATTTGTGGTGAATTTGTGATTAAAAAAAACATCAAAGAAACATTACAGACTTTGTGAAAAAGGTTTATCTATCATACTTTGGATCTAAACTTGGTCATCAACATAAATCTCAGGCGCCGCATAAGGTATGTTATGTGCGTGTTGAAAATCTGAGAAAATGGTCCAAAAAGGAGGAAAAAGCCTTTATATTTGTTGTTCCTATGATATGGAGGAAGCCAAGAAATCATTCTGATGATTGCTACTTTTGCAGTGTTAATATTACTGGTCATAATTCAAAAAAACAAGAAGGTAATAAGCTACCCTAACCATCCACCCACCATCTGGCCAGTAGGGCATGGTGTAGATTTGCTGGTTCCTGAACCACCAGATGATTTAAATTTTATTCCAACAGAAGTATTTCCTGATGTACAATGTGATTTAGATGAACCAGATGATTATGAATTCCATTGTAATACAGAAAGTTTAGAGCCCAAATTGTTTACTCAAACCAAGCTTAACGATTTGGTTAGGAATCTGGGGTAAACGAAATAAAAAGCTGAATTGCTTGGCTCCAGATTAAAATAAAAGAACTTATTGACAGTTGGAACCAGCATATACATGTATAGAAAGAGAGAGCAGCAATTTTCCAAGTTTTTTCAACGAGAAGATGATTTAGTGTACTGCTCAGACATTCCAAGTCTGATGAATGAGTTTGGAATTGAATACAGAAAGTAAGACTGGAGGCTGTTTATACATTCATCCAAAACTAGTTTAAAGGCTGTTTTATTACACAATGGTAACATGTATGCATCTATAACTGTTGGACATTCTGTATATATGAAAGACAGCTATGAAAACCTAGAAATAGTGCTAAATAAAATAGGCTATTCTGCTCATGGTTGGATGATATGTGGCGATCTAAAAGTAATGTACATGCCCCTTGGTCAGCAAGGTGGCTTTACCAAATTTCCACGTTTCTTGCATGAATAGGACAGTAGAGCTACGCATCAACACTGGTGCAGAAAAAATTGGCCTGTGAAGGAGTCTTTAAAACCTGGTGATAAGAACATTCTATGCAAAAACCTTGTGGATCCAAAAAAAGTACTCCTACCACCTCTACATATAAAGTTAGGCCTAATGAAACAGTTTGTAATGGTTTTGCCTAAACATGGACCATGTTTTAAGTATCTCTGGCAGAAGTTTCCACACCTTTCAGAAGCTAAACTAAAAGAAGGCGTCTTTGTCGGACCTGAAATTAGAAAATTAATATCTGATGATAACTTCGAATCCACAATGACTTTAAATGAGAAAGAAGCATGGGTATCATTCAAGAAAGTCATTACAAGTTCTTAGTACATCAAAAAGACCCAGAATATGTTTCTATTATAGCTACAATGTTAAAGAAGTTTAAAAGTTTAGGATATTTAATGATCCTGAAAGTTCACTTTTTGAACAGTCACTTTGATTACTTCCCAGGCAATATGGGAGATGTTAGTGAGGAGCAAGGAGAGCGTTTCCACCAGGACATTAAAGTGATGGAAAAACACTACCAAGGCCACTGGAACACCAACATGATGGGCAACTACTGTTGGTTACTTCACCGAGAAGTTCAGCAAGCGACTCATTGTAGAGAAAGCTACACAAGAAACTTCAAAGAAAAAGGAGAAAGAAAATACAAACCAATTCCAGCTGGCAAGTGAAACCTCTATTAACACATATCATTGTTTTAAGTAGCTCACTGTAAATACAAATCATGCTTGTATTGTAACAAAGTGTTTCATTAATTTTCCTGTTTACTGTATAGCAGAGGATTTTTATTCTGTATAATAAAAACAATACTACTCAAAAACTATAGGTGATACAAAAAAAACTAAGGCTAGACTTGGATTCAGCTCATAAAAATCAGCTATCAAAGTAAAAAAAAGTTTTTCAAAAAAAATTTTCGTTGGCCTGTGCCATGTTTTCCCGCATGCAATATGTTTTGTCTGATTACCTGCAGCATGTGATGTGTCAGTAACTACTGAAAAAATGTGCTGTAGAATATCAGTGAAATATGTCTGGTAGAAGCTCTGTGCTGCTTGGTCATGCTGCTCCACATTTTGAAGTAACTGATATAAGATCTGTAACAAAACTCACATTTGTCATAAGATTTATATTTACCTCTTTTTTAAATTTGTAAATATGTAATTAACATCACCAGAAACTGTCAAATACTGACTGATAACTGACCTGCAGTCCTGTGTCAGCAACATTCCTCATGGTATGCTTGAATGCCCAAATTATTGAATCTAACACCAATTTAAACTGAGCAGGTGGTATACTCAGGAAAGCTGGAAAGCAGTGATTATTTACAGCCTGCAACCATTGGAAAAATCAGTCAGTTGTATAGTAACAGGGATACACAAAAGAAAGAGTTAAATGAGTTGTAATTTTTCAGTATCTTACTTGCAACAGCAGGAAAAAATTTGTCCTATGTTCTGGATACTCTTCAAAGTCTTTGTTGATCATTTCCAGTGTACATTCAAATACAGCGTCAAATATTTTTGGAACTTCACTTGTAATATGGCCTTCCAATTTATTGACAATGGTGGCCATTGCACTCAGTACCTCAGGTTCTCTGGCAGATGGTACAGCTGTTCGTTGGTAATCCAACAACACAGCATCAAGCAAATGAGGAATGAAGTTTTCAAGAACCTGGATGATGAATCAACATATTGGTGATAAATTGTTACTAGCATTTGACTGTATTAGACTAATTAAAGTTATTTTTGACTGAATCTGGTCACTTATCTCCACTCACCATAGTATGGTCATTTGACCTGCTGATCCAGTCTGAAATTAGCTTCAGTGTTTCCTTTTTCACTACCCTCATGCTCTTTATCAGAGGTTGCTTTGTTACACTTTCTCCATGCACTGCTATAGCTGCACTTATGTTCTCACTCATCACTTTGTAAACATTAAGCATGTCCAAGTAAATACGGCCCAGCTGTGGAATTAAAAAGTAATATTCAATTATTTATCTGTTCTGTGGCTCTTATGTGCCAGAAGACACTGTTGTAGAAAGTGCCAACAGATGTATATTTTCTTATGGAAAATACAGCTATATAATTGGCATTTACTTTAAGCTGGGCTACAATAAACTGTAATAAGTGTAATTCAAACACACAGTATCTACTCACTCACCTTTGGAGTGAAACATATTGTCAATTGGAGTGAAACATATTGTCAAACACAGCTAATTTAATCCTGTTTTCAAAATCATTTCAACAGCCAGAGAGAGAAAGATTTTAATGGCTGGTAATTTGCATCTCCCCTTCCCTTTTTAAAGTAAAAGTAATATTAAAATCCATTTTTTCCTCCAGTGTTATATTCATGAATCTAACTAATATTTTCAAACTTTGGAAAATCCAGGATGGACTGTAACTATATTAAGAGAAGCAAAATTGTTACCATATAGTGGAGATGCCGAGTCGCAGGTACAACAAAAAGACTTTCACAATTACAGCTTTCAGCCATTAAGGGCTTTGACAACATGTGTGTGTGTATTGTTGATTAAGGCCTTAACGTCCGAAAAGCTTTAATTTTATTGTGCCTATCTGCGACTCAGCATCTCTGCTATATGGTGAGTAGCAAGTTTCCTTCTCATAACATTATAAATATTTTCAAACTGTGACTCATTCTTAGAACAAACTTCGCAAGTTTACAGACAAGCTGATCCCAGTAAGCCTTGGGAGAGATTAAGCAGGGGGACGAGGTTATTAATGTACCATTTACTTCATGGGTTGTGTATTTCAAACATGAAGCTACTAGACAATGAAAGATAATGACGAAAGAACATTCTACACTGACATTGAGAAATGACATTACTTGTTACCATACACAGTTTGGTTACTAAACTCTAAATCAATGTTGAAACCTCAATAAAAATGCATTTTAAGAGAACTTTTACATTTAAATCACTTATTATTCAGCACATACAAAACATAATAACCAGATATGGATTGATGATCACTGTGCGTACCTTACATAACAAATATTGGACAAGTGTGGCAAAAATGTTTAATTACTGTTAGAGTAACTGAACAATGTGTGTGAAAATTTCATACTCTTTTTTTATCAGCAGCTCAAGAACTTAAAAGGACAAAGACATCAAAGAAATTAAATGGAAGAGATGAATTCCAAAACCACTAATGACCAGGAACTGGGACAAGTGTAGTGTCCAAACACAGCAAATAAATAAAATGCATTCTGAACAATTGATTGAGGGTTGCTTCAACACAGAAGACATCATGTTAACAGCTCTTCTAAATATGGAGCCACATATCTGGTAACTTACACAAGCAATTACTGTTAAATATCAACTTAGCCTTCGTCATAGTAACTCAGAGGCTGCAAATGGTGAAGTATCTGTAACATATGTAACACATATTCAACTGTATACAACACATTGCAATTTCTGATGAAGTGTGAAGGCAGACTGGATTATCCTTACAGAGAGTCAGCTGCTTGCATCAATACAGGCGGCACTGTTTTCAGATTACCACTGTAAATTCTATGTAGTACCTCAGTCCACTTAGTGAAACTAATCATTTTATTTCAGCGTAAAACCTTTCCCAGAATTAGAAGGTTTTTAAAATTATTATTACTTTCTTTTCTCAGACGTTATGTCTGGTCAAAAATGGAAAGTGACGCGGACCTTGATCAAGCGTGACTTCCTTTTAACTGTATGGTATATGTTATATTGCATTTAGGAACTTTCGGGTAATTGAACATGTATCAATAATTACGGATTTATGTAGTTGTATATATGAGTTTGGATGTAGCTGTATTGCATTGATGTACTGGTTTATATTGTGTGGTATGACTCCTGTAGTTCATAGTATAATTGGTATGATGTCAACTTTATCCTGATGCCACATGTCTTTGACTTCCTCAGCCAGTTGGATGTATTTTTCAATTTTTTCTCCTGTTTTCTTTTGTATATTTGTTGTATTGGGTATGGATATTTCGATTAGTTGTGTTAATTTCTTCTTTTTATTGGTGAGTATGATGTCAGGTTTGTTATGTGGTGTTGTTTTATCTGTTATAATGGTTCTGTTCCAGTATAATTTGTATTCGTCGTTCTCCAGTACATTTTGTGGTGCATACTTGTATGTGGGAACGTGTTGTTTTATAAGTTTATGTTGTAAGGCAAGCTGTTGATGTATTATTTTTGCTACATTTTCATGTCTTCTGGGGTATTCTGTATTTGCTAGTATTGTACATCCACTTGTGATGTGATCTACTGTTTCTATTTGTTGTTTGCAAAGTCTGCATTTATCTGTTGTGGTATTGGGATCTTTAATAATATGCTTGCTGTAATACCTATTGTTTGATCCTGTATTGCAATCATGAATCCTTCTGTCTCACTGTATATATTGCCTTTTCTTAGCCATGTGTTGGATGCGTCTTGATCGATGTGTGGCTGTGATACGGGTGCTTGCCATGTAGTGTTTTCTTTTTCCAATTTACTTTCTTCATATCTGTTGATGTTCTGTGATCTAAAGGGTTGTAGAAGTGGTTATGAAATTGCAGTGGTGTAGCCGATGTATTTATATGAGTGATTGCTTTGTGTATTTTGCTAGTTTCTGCTCGTTCTAGAAAGAATTTTCTTAAATTGTCTACCTGTCCATAATGTAGGTTTTTTATATCGATAAATTATTGTTATTATTATCATCATTATTATTATTATTAATATTATTTGTGTGCCTAGCTCCAAAGATCAGTGAGATGGTAATGCCTCCTATTTTTACTTTTTTATTTTTCAAGAAAAGTACATGGCACATCATTATAGAAGAGCTACAATATTCACAGCCACTTTGTCACTTCTCAAAATAGCCAACATCTTTGTCCAGTTTTTTTCCATCTTGAAACACACACTTTTACCTGTGCAGTATAAATCATCATCCTGTTTCTTCAGCCACTGGTACACAGAGTTTTTCCAAGAACTCTTTATCTTCAAAGTGGTTGCCCCCAACAAGCTCCTTTGAGTGGGCCAAACAGATGGATCTGATGGTGCAAGGGACTGGATGCAGTTGTTTCATTTGGCCCTTTATTCTGATTGGTCAACATCTTCAGTACCCAGTGTCCACAAATCTTTGCATAGCCCAGTTTTACAACAATGTCTATTACACCGCATTTACCAACAGATAACTGGCAACAAAATTCATGTGTTGTGAGCCAGTGGTCATCATGGATGATTCGGTCAACAGATGGATGATGTGTGTAGTCACTTCAGTCGCTGGTTGGCCACTCTGTGTTGCATCAGCCAACTGCCACTTCACTTTCTCTACAGTCACAAACCTACTATCTAACGGTATTGATGCCCACAGCTGCCTTCTGCAGCCATTCACTAAGGCAACAGGGCATTTCAACTTCTGCAGTAAGCATTCAATTACAGAAGTTGATCCTTTACGTATGTCAAAAAACTTATACAGTGATGCCGTAAGCTGTAGGTGGTTTGTGGAACTGCACCAAACTCATGATTACTATATTACCAACTTAATGATGGGGAGGGGGATTAATTTCTGGCTCATCCTCATAAATCAACATATAGGCGTGTGATAACTTGCAAATAGAGCAAATCATCTCAGCTTCTACAAATGCTGAACTGCCTGTCCTACTGCTGAAGGACTGAGACCTTTCCATAGCAATACCTCCATCATTGAAAAGCATTTGAGACAGTCTACACTGCTAGCATGTCAACAAATGTGTATCAAAATGAATGGTGTGCCACTGCATCATGGCCCTGCTGTGACACATCATTCAAACAAGGAATGGTAAGATCTGTAGGCTGACTGTGACAACCACATTCAGTGGCACAAGGGCCACCTGATCTTTACCCCATGAACTACTTTCTGCCAGCCAGCTGAAGTCATTAGTCTACAACAATAACCTATGTAGCCTAATGGATGAAGCACACAACTCAGTCGGTGATAGCACAACTAAGGTGGTGACATCTTCGGAACAAAGGGGCGTACTTGTCCAGTACTCAGAATGAAAATGCATTTTTGCACTGGTGGAAAGGCTGGGGGGAGGGGGGGAAGAGTGGCAAGAGAGGAAAAGGACAGAAGCAGCAGGGAAGGGGAAAACACTGGTGGGTGCATTGGCAATGAGCAATGCACAATGATGGTGAGGGAATGTGAATTGGTTGGGGGTAAGAGGGGACAGGAACTGTTGGATGGAGGATGTGGGGACCCCATGTGGCCAGTCTGTCGAGGAGGAATTTTTTGGCATGGAAGGGATGCTAGATGTCAAAATGCAGGTACTGTTGGTGGTTTGTGTGCTTAATGTGGAAAGCAGTGTGGATGGAGCCATAAGCGAGGAAGAGGTCACCATCAAGGTAGGAGGAATGCTGGGTTGAGGAGGACCACGCGAAACAGATGGGAGAGGTGTTGACTTTGTGAAGGAATGAGAACAGGGTATCTTCACCATGCGTCCAGTTCGATGAACTCAAACCAGAACAGGTGTCTGGCATTTTGGGAGGCTAGGTAAGTTATCTCTAGATGGCCCACAAATAGGTCGGCACACGAAGTTGCCCTGTGGGTGCTCATGGCTGTGCCATGGATTTGTTTCTATACCTCCCCTTCAAAGGAGACGTAGTGGTGTGTTAGGACAAAGTTAGTAAGCTGTATGAGAAATGAGGTAGTGGGTTTGGAGTCTGAAGGACATTGGGAAAGGTGTAGTTCATAGCAGAAAGACAATGGACATGAGGGTTGTTGGTGTATAGCAATTGGCTCAACAGTGACGAGTACAGATCCAGGAGATAAAGGGGTAGGGATGGTGAAGGAAGTAGTTGGTATCTAGTGGGAGGCTAGAACTTGGGTAACTGATTGGAAGTGTTGGTCAATGAGGGCTGAAATCCTTTTCAATGGAAACGGATTGGGGCACAATAACCAATTACAATGGGGTGTCCAAGATTTTGGGGTTTGTGTATTTTGGCGAGCATGTAGAAAATGGGTGTGCAGGGTTTCATAGGGGTGAAGATGCAAATGGATTCAAGGGAGAGAGGTCCTGGGAAGCACCTAAGGCTTCTTGCAGAGTTTGGAAGTTATGTTGGACTTCTAGGATAGCATCACAGTGCCAAGAGTTTATTATTGGAGGAGTCAGACAATTGGCAGAGGCCTTCCACCATGTGGTCACTGCAAATCAGATTCCAGGCACCACCCCGAGAAGTAGCCCAGCTGCTGACATCCTACTGCCATCTTGGCAAACTGTCCTCTTCTCTACCCCACTCCAGATTGCTGCTTTTGTCCAATGCAACAGTCGCATTGCAGCCAGAGACAGTGGTTATGGGTGCATGAGGTGTGCATGTTGTGTAAATGTGTGTGTATTTTCGTTTCTGAGAAAAGGCTTTGGCCAAAAGCTCAGTGGGTAATAGTTTTTTTTCATTGTGCCTGTCTGCAACCAAATGTGTCCTTTTCAAAATATTGTTGAAAACAGTAAGGCTAAAATAACCCTGAAATCAGTTTTCTAATTTACTACTGAAAAAAAGGCACATTATTTGAACACTATTACCACTTTCATGTTCCCTCTCACTCCACAGTTTATTATACCTTTTATCATAAATAAAAAAGGTGGCTCAACCAAGAAAAGAAGAGTTATTAATTACATCTTAGTGAAGATTAAGAGAGCCAACTGGGTGGATTCCAACAACCAATCCAGAATTTCACACTGCGGTGTTTTTAATACAGGGTGTTTCAAAAATGACCGGTATATTTGAAACAGCAATAAAAACTAAACGAGCAGCGATAGAAATACACCGTTTGTTGCAATATGCTTGGGACAACAGTACATTTTCAGGCGGACAAACTTTCGAAATTACAGTAGTTACAATTTTCAACAACAGATGGCGCTGCAAGTGATGTGAAAGATATAGACGACGACGCAGTCTGTGGGTGCGCCATTCTGTACGTCGTCTTTCTGCTGTAACCGTGTGCTGTTCACAACGTGCAAGTGTGCTGTGGACAACATGGTTTATTCCTTAGAACAGAGGATTTTTCTGGTGTTGGAATTCCACCGCCTAGAACACAGTGTTGTTGCAACAAGACGAAGTTTTCAACGGAGGTTTAATGTAACCAAAGGACCAAAAAGCGATACAATAAAGGATCTGTTTGTAAAATTTCAACGGACTGGGAACGTGACGGATGAACGTGCTGGAAAGGTAGGGCGACCGCGTACGGCAACCACAGAGGGCAACGCGCAGCTAGTGCAGCAGGTGATCCAACAGCGGCCTCGGGTTTCCGTTCGCCGTGTTGCAGCTGCGGTCCAAATGACGCCAACGTCCACGTATCGTCTCATGCGCCAGAGTTTACACCTCTATCCATACAAAATTCAAACGCGGCAACCCCTCAGCACCGCTACCATTGCTGCACGAGAGACATTCGCTAACGATATAGTGCACAGGATTGATGACGGCGATATGCATGTGGGCAGCATTTGGTTTACTGACGAAGCTTATTTTTACCTGGACGGCTTCGTCAATAAACAGAACTGGCGCATATGGGGAACCGAAAAGCCCCATGTTGCGGTCCCATCGTCCCTGCATCCTCAAAAAGTACTGGTCTGGGCCGCCATTTCTTCCAAAGGAAGAGTATACTCAAGTGTGTGGGACTTGTACCAAATGTAACAGAGGATATCGAAAGTTCAAGGTGTGGCTGTAAAATAATGGGACTGATGCTGTCACAGAGCAAGTTCACATGCATGAAAGATAAACAAGCGACAGCTGTGAAGTGTGAAGCCCTCTCAGACAAATGCAGAATATCTGGTGTCTGTAGCCAAATCAGTGGGGGGCCGTGGCCAAATCAGTGGGGGGCCGTGGCCAAATCAGTGGGGGGCCGTGGCCAAATCAGTGGGGGGCCGTGGCCAAATCAGTGGGGGGCCGTGGCCAAATCAGTGGGGGGCGTGGCCAAATCAGTGGGGGGCGTGGCCAAATCAGTGGGGGGCGTGGCCTTCATTTGAGTAAGACCTGTTATTTTGTTTTGCCAGAAAAATGATAAGAGCAACACACTGGCATATGAAGTTTCACATGAAACTTGGAAAAACTGTTACTGAAACCTATCTGTTACTAAAAGAAGTATATGGTAAAGACCATTATTACGTATGCAAGTTTTTGAATGGTTGAAACGTTTCCCCATGTCGCCAAGTGGAATTTAAAGATGATTTGTGCCTGGGACGCCCTTCAACATCAAAAATGGATGACAATGTTGAAAAATAGGTAATCTGACTCTATCAGACTGTCAGCTGAGCATTTCATCAACTGCTGAAACCGTAGGCCCAACTTCATCAAGAGCAAAACAAATTCAAATGAGTAAGTAAAGATTCAAAGTGATGATGATTCCTTCCCCCTTCCCCTCAATAATCATGGAATTTATATCTTCACTGAGCACCTGAATGTCAAACTATTAATCAATATTACTACCTGAGGTTCTTCCTCAACTCCACGAGAAAATAAGGAAAAAAACACCAAAATTGTGGAAGAACAAGTCATGGGTTTCGTATGAAGACAACGCAGCATCTCATACTGCATGACTGTTAAGAGGTTTCTAGCGAAGTACAGTATCCCAGTGTTAGACCACCCACCTTATTTGCCTGACCTAGCACTGTGATTTACCTACTCCGCAAGGTCAAATCTGCATTAAAAAGAACAAGATTTCAGCCCACTGAAATAGCGAAAGAAAAAGTGAAACATGTCAGTAAGGAGCTCACAGGGGAAGACTTCCAGCACTACTTCAATCAATGGAAAATTCACATGGAGTGTTGAAGGGATGGAGGAGGGGAGTATACTAAGGGTGACAATAACATGTATGTATCTGAAATAAAATGTTTCACAGAAATAGACCTATTATGTTATACAGAGAAAGGCAGCATGAATGGTCACAGGTCTGTTTGACCGGTATGAAAGTGTCACAGACTTGCTGAAGAAACTGAACTGACAGGCTCTCGAATATAGATGTACACTATCCTGGGAAAGATTACTTATAAAATTTAAAGAACAAGTTTTAATTGGTGACTCTAGGAATATACTACAACTCACTGTACCACTCTCACAGGGATCGTGAGGACGAGATTACATTAATTATAGCACGCGCAGAGGCATTTAAACAGTTATTCTTCTTGTGGTCCATACGTGAATCAAATGGGAAGAAATCCTAATACAACAGGACGTACCCTCTGCCATGCACTTCACAGTGGTTTGCCGAGTATAGATGTAGATGTAAGTCTTGCAGGAACAGATGCAAAGAAGCAAGAAGAAAATGGAGATGTCACAAGCTACTGAAACAATGTTTTGAGTTTTGAAGTCAACGAAAAAGTAATGAACATATTAAGCAGGATGGGCAATATAATATTAAAATTAGGAAAAACAAGCAGTGAGCTATTGATATGTTTTCACTCCTTTGTAAGACAGGACTATGCACTTTATCATCTTCTGTTATAGTCTAGATGGTTAAACGATGTACAATACACCAATAGTTTGTTAAAATGACAACCCCTATTCAGTTACCAGTAGTGATTCACCGATGGAGTGTTGCTAAATGAACAATGTTTGTTTGTTCTGAGAAGGTTAATAAAGACTGCAATGTTAGCATATTTTTATTTTTTCTACATCACATGCCAAGAACATATTTTAGATGCTACAGGTTCACGTCACTTTCCTGCGTTCCAATTGGCTGATGACAGAAGTGTACACACATTTGATATACAGGATTTAGCTAGTCTTGCCATATGTGGAACATTTTTGCTCATTATATAACTAAGAAGTAAGTTTGAGGGTTTCTGGGTGTGACATTAAGAACTTGTCCCCAAAAAGTCACATTTTGAATTATAATTTATTGAGATGCTAACAAGTTTCCACTTAACTAACTGAGACCAAGTGATGCTGATTGACTGCTGTTTCATCTATGCCAACTGCATAATTGGGATCGATATTACGGGACATGTGTTCAACACAACTTTCCCAGCCATTATCAACTTTCTAAGCCTTACACTTGCTACTTCTCAATCATGTAGATCCTCAGCTGGCCTTGAAGAGGCTAAATGCATCCAAATCCAGGCCTTCCACCAAACTACTGATGGTACGGTGAATCCATTAAAATATCTTCTGGATGGTATTTGACATTCTGACTGGTCAACTTGTGACGAAGCAAGCTAGAATATTTTTACTTTCCCTCCTTTAAATTCATTTTTCCATGCCTGACTTATTACCATTAACATTTATGAGTATAATCTGCATTTTCATAAAAGAAGAGGGTTGGCCCTCAGTTTTAAAGAATATAGCACCAGATGAAATTTTGTGCTTGGTTTTATATATGTAATTGACTTTCTAATTGATTTCAACTATTCCTAGTTAGTGTTTTCTGTTATAGGGTGAAATCAGTAATAGTTTTGTAACTTAAATTCTATTTTTAAATTATAAACAAATACAAATTCTGTACTAATTATAAACATTTGGAGGAACAATTAATAGCTTTCTTTAATTATTTATTTGACTATTCGAACACATGTTAGCAAAGCCAGCTCTTAATTAATTCTAAAGTAATTACCAGTTTTGTCCGAAGTACTGTTTGCGTACCTATCTCTGTTAATTTCATCACTAAAACAAATAATTTGGCTTAACCCCTTGTGGTAGAAGAAACTGTTGAAAAGAACCAATTTTTCGATGCATTCAGTTACTTGAATGAGTTTCGTTTTAATTGTAATTTCTGTAAATTAAATATCAAACAATGTGTAGTTTCAGTGCCTATTATTGTGATGATATATAAGAGCCTGATTTTTGGTCCTGAGACAGTCAGTCCATGGCCGAGTTTCAGACATTTAACTGTTAAATAAGTGTTACACCAACAGACTGTGTGTTAAAACAATGACAGTGTCTGTTTAATTTATTTGAAAGACTGTGAAATGTGTGGTTAGGTTTTTACTGCTCGTAGATGTTCAACACACAAACTATTGTAGCAATATGTTGTTTTTGCCTGCAAACTATTGATGAGGCTTACCGAAATTTGCCAATAGTTAATTGACCCTATAAACTGTGTATATCGGGGGTGGGGGGGGGGGGGGGGCGGGTTGTGAACAGTGAAAGTAAAGAACTGTGAAATGCAACTATCCACCTGTCGGCTACATTATTTACAGTAGTCAGTGTCAAAATTCCACCCTCCATTTTTCAGCCAGTACCACAATGCAGTACGTCAACACTGAGGACCATCAACGAAGAAATAAAAAAGGCGAACGTCCCAAGCTATTGAGGCTGACTTCAGCTTCTATTCAATTTCATCAGAACAGTTATAAATTTATGATGACTGTTCAAATAATACCAGGCTTATATATATATATATATATATATATATATATATATATATATATATATATATATATAAATCAGTCGTCATTCAGATACAATTGTTGCAGAATTTCTCTGTACAACTCCTTATTGATGGTAACACCTTCTGGGTGCGCTCTCGCAATGGAACAGGTCATTGGAGTAAAAAAAGATGAGTCAGCATGACTTTCATGTTGCTGTGGACCTGACTTGCTTTTTTGGGTATTGGGAATGATGGATGCTTCCATATCAATGATTGGAACTTTGTATCTTGGTTGTACCAATAAACCCTAGATTCGTCACTAGTGATCACTGTGTTAAGGAAGTTGGGACTATGGTTCACAGTATCCAGCAAGCCCTGTGCAATCTCCAAGTTTTGGTACACATTTTACTGAGCTGCTCCTGCATTCCCATTGTTCCATTAAAATGGAATGAATGGGATGAATACTAATTTTAATCTCGCCTGCAAGTTGTCCGATTATGATTCATCAATCCTGCATCTCCACGGTCCTTTTCGTGGCAAAGAACAACCTCATTAGGGAATGTTGAAGACCTAACTGAACATGCTTCACTCTTCACTGACAAGTGTTGTCTTTGAAGTGGATGTACCACTCCTTTATCTGTGTGGTATAGGGTGTCCATTTCATTTTCATTGAAAAAGGGGACATTTAAAATAATTTAGAGAAAAACCTGGGAAAAAAAAGGGACATAAATATTGTATTGACTAAATTTAATACACATACAAGTTTACCTTTACAACGTGCACTCAGATGATCCCAAATCACTTTTTACAGTTATTCTGTCACACCATCACTGTACTTTTCACTTTTACGTACAGCAGCATTTGACCCAGGAATTGCCAGACAAAACTCCACCAAATGAATCATGTTTTTCATGTTATTGTTTTTACTTTTGAAATAAGCAAATATTTTACACCACATTGCACTAACACTTTCTTTGTCTCCTTCTTCACTTTTTATGAAGTTCTGTGTACATGAAAATTCATCGAACAGGTCGTCTTCATCAACAGGAAAATTTGGTACAGTACTTTTAAAAAAACACAACAGTCCTGAATATCCTTCCACTGTAGCTGCTCCTTTTCAGTATTAACCTGGTCAAATGCTTTAAAAGGTGTGAGGAATGGTGAACATTCTTTAATATACTCAATGCAAGAGTCATAGAAGATGTCAGCATAAATATGAAATTGTTCTACAGTAATTTCACCCTCTTCTTCCAGCTTTCTTACAGTCTCATGTACAAAGGATGCGAGAAATCTTTCAGATTTTCTACGTTGTAATTTGCCCAATAATTTGTTTATTTCTTGGTAAACTTCCACTATTGTGATTTCTTGTTTCTCAATACCTTTATTTGTTGTGGAGAAAGGTTTTAGCTGGCTAACAAGAAAATGTAGAAGAACAATAGACACAAGGTTATCAAAGAATTGTTTAAGGATAACAGGACACTTATCAAGGGAAATGAAATATGATTTCAAAGCACGAAATATCTCTACAATTCTTTCCAATGCTGGCAGCAGAGATAGCCACCTTGTCTTGCTGTGCCCAAGTACAGTTTTGTATTCAGTTTCAGTAAACTTACTGTATACGTAAGGAAATGCTGGTAGATTTTGTTTACAATTAATTGGCGGTCGATGGGTAGGCAATCTGAGCCAGTTTGTAAGGAACTGTGCACCACATGTGCTGGACAGCCAACACCTACTATATTATTCACTGTGTACTGTTGCAGTTAATAGAACAAATTGTTTTTTCCTTTCCTCTGCAGAAACTGCAATCACCTTTCCCTCAAGACCATATTTCTTTAAAACCTCCAGCACATAATTCTGAAGTAAATCTGAAGTTTCTCCAGCTAAATTAATCAATTCGAGAACTTTCACCGTGATGCCATTTTCAGGGTGAAAATATCTGATAAGGAGAGGAATCAACTTCAAATCCAGATGATTCGAGGTATCAATCATTATAGAAATGAATCGAGCACTTTTCAGTTCATTTAAAACCTGCTGAGCTGCATACGGTGCAATAACATTTCAGATGATTGTATTACATTTTGTGTGTCCACATGCGAATTTAGGATTGAAAAGTTTTTTAACAACTGCTGTAGTACAGTCCATTGACTTAAAGCTATGCTTATGCATTGCACTGTGGTATGCAAACGTAGCTTCTTGTGCTGCCAACTGCCTATCCATTTCTGTTACTGATTTTAAGTTTACATAGTAGTCACTCACGCATTTATTTGCTCTTTTCGTTTGTCACTTATGTGATGTTTCTTCGTCTTAATGTGATTCACAATGTCAGACCTTCCACCATGACCAATAGCAAATTTTGATCCGCACAACGTACATTATACAGTTTCTCCACTACCAGTGATAAAAGGAAACTCGCTTTTTATATTGCTGTTAAAATTACATTTTCATTTTGGAATAATGAAACAGTGATTGCACAGTGCAAAACATTAACAGTGTGGTGACGAAAGCCAGAGAGCACGTATCAGTAGTGTAGAGTATCTCTGGACCGAAAGGACGGATTCAGTGGATCGATTTAGAAGAGAAGAATCTTCATTGTTATTCGTAACCTATAGTGCGTTTAAAAATACTTGCGATTTTTGACAGTTCGGTACATGTCTGGGGTATGCTGAAAGTCATCACACGCTTCCTAGCGTAAAACATTTCGCAGTTAATAGCAAGTCAAACAACCAGTAGTGTAAAATACTCTAGCCAGGCAGAATCATAAAAAACGGGACATTTGAGCGGCCCCAAAAAAACTTTCGGGACAGCGGGACATTTTGGTAAAAAACGGGACTGTCCCGGGAAAAACGGGACGAATGGACACCCTAGTGTGGTATTCATTGCTACGTCCCCAAACACTTATTGAATCTTTCGGATTATTTCAACTTGATAACCACCACCAAGCTTAAAACAAAATTTTTTGCTGTAACATTTTTCCACTTTTTCTGTAATTTTGCCCACAACACAAAATCCAATGACTACCACTTACACACGTTCACTTGTCAATGGATAGGCAGGGAATGGTCACTTCCATAGTCGTGAAAAAAATTGAGTGTTAGCACACACAGAGAGCATGCATCCCAGATACCATTGTTGGTTTCAACAATAAAAAATTAAGATCAGATACTTTCTGAACAGTCCTTATATAACGGAAGGAAGAGCTGCACAGTGGGATTCCACATCCCCTAAAACATTCAGTAGCCTTGAGGCAATTTTTCAGAACCAAATTGTGAAAATGGAGAAAGATACCTGTTAAAAGAAAGCTATCTGAATCACGTTTCTTTTTCTGACAACACTGGACTGTTCTCCTCTAATCCAGAGAACTTCCACACACTTACTAAAGTAGATTTGAAAATACACCTAAAAATCAATCACAATAAGACTAAAATAATGTGTAATGAACACAATGGGAAGAAAATGGTACAAATCAGTACAAGAATTTTCATATTTTTGGCATGAAAAGAAATACCCAGGGAAGTATAAAAGATCAGGAGTGCTTTTGGTGAACTAAACAGGGTTTCCTAAACCAAGCTTCTGATGTGTCTAAAAAGGAAAAATCAACATTAGCAATCAACATGTGTCATCAGTTGTGACTTGGGACAGTAAGCAATCTACCAACTTCTAATGCAAAAAGCATACCGAAAGAAACATAAATGTGGATCAACAGACAATGGAGGGAGAGAGATTGGGGGTGGGGATTACATGGAAAGACAGGAATAAAAATAAATGAATCTCATAAGCAACTGGAGTGAAAGACATGATTATAACTGTAATGCAAAAGTATTGGAAGTGAGCAAGACATGTGGCCTGGTGGATGGATGGTTGGTGAACCAAGGAACGCAGGCAGATAGCATTAGAAAATCTGAAGTAAAGACATTGATGCATGTAGGTAAAGACTGTAATGTACAGAGAAGTCTAGATGGTGCCTTTATCCAGAGGAGGATGTCAGACAACTGATGAGGATACTTCTGTAGTTAGCAGTAGTGGCTGATGAAATGTTTAGAGATTTAAGAAACTACACACTTTTCACATATTATACAAGTTTTGTTTGCTGTCTTCAATTAGGTGAGGACTGTGTACAAACACTCAAATTTTTGAAAAGTGCAAAATGCTCACTTATTTTCCATTAAACTGTTAGGAACTTGAGGATTTGCAAGGCGAAGGTATGAAACAAGCGATTAATGGGATAAGAGGCCATCATATAATGTCTTCAATTTTAATGTAATCAAGATCCAGTGGGGGCTCCAGAGGTTGCAGATTAGCAAGACTTTTATCCAAACACCCACTGTTCCCATCACACACACCTTCCTTCAAAATCTGACTGACAAAAATAAGATCCTCATATCCTTTGTGACACTGGTTTCCATCACTGTAGCCAAGAATGCTCGCTGAAGAATTAAGAGCATTAAAAATGTTGATGGACGTATTTATGGATGTTTCCTTGTTGTGGAAAAAACAGTTTTGCTGAGTCCAAAGTGCCAACATTTAAGAGAAGTGAAACTCGAGACAATCAGTAGACATGCTATGAATTCAGTGTATATATTTTGGGCACTGTTACATAACATGCTCTGGGTCCAAATTCCCAACTCCAGAGTTAAATAAATCAAATATTAACAAATATTGGCCATTTGCAATTGCATAACAATTGCAAAGCCCAACAACACAGACATGTAACTGCAACCATGATATACAAACGACAACTTCCTGAAAAGTTATTTATGGGAGAACCAGATCCTTTGGACAAAAGAATATAAATTCAAAAACAATATTTGTCTCCTTCAGCTGTTTTATGGATTTTTTTCCATGTCAGCATTTCTGTAACACTGAAAACTGGTCCTGACATCAATCAACAATTTATTTTGGAAATAGACATTACACATTGGTGGTATTATATTTATTTACCTTTCATTCTTGCTACAATTTCAGGGTTGTAGCACCATTCTCAAGTAATCATTTCTTGTCACTAAGTAGTCTGGCACATTACTGAATTTCTTGATAATGGGGTTACGACCTCAAAACTAGTAGCAAGAACAAAAGATAAATAAATAAGATAAATACAGTGCTGCTTTGGAAAAAACAAATACTTTAGAAGCTATGGACTCACCAATATAATTCATCTTTAAGAGTTCTGGAAAAGAGCATGATCAACCAATATGCAACCTTTCAGAGGCACATGCTCCTTACTCTGACCGAAGCATTGAAGGGAAAGGAAAATGGATAACGGAAAGGGACCGGCGATGAACAGGAAATGTGGAGGGTTACAAAAATGTCTCCCTCGAATCACAGATCAGGGAGACTTAAACGGAACGAGTCTTTCTTCTCATCCCCTTCGGTAAGTCCACCCTGATCCAGGGTCATGCGTGACTTTTCCAAAACTCTCCCCACTTCCTAAACCTCACAGTCCTTTTCCTTCATCCCAATTCCTTTCCCTTCACTTACAGCCATAGCTACAAAGATACTCCGTGAACCACTGCATGGTGCACAGCAGAGTGCACCACATCAGTCATCTCCTTTCCCTTTTCCACTACTCAGAGGTGAGAGAAAAACAACTGTCTATAAGCCTTCACACGAGCCCTAATTTCTCGTCTTTTTTTCATGGTCTTTATGCGAATTGTATACTGGTGGCAGTAGAACTGTTCTGCAGTCGATCTCTAATGTTGGTTACCTAAATTTCCTCACTAGTGCCTCACAAAACGAGCGTTTTTTTTCCCTCCAGGGATTCCAATTTGAGTTCGCGAAGTGTATCTCAGTAATACTTGCAAGGCTAATCGAACTTAACGGTAACAAATCTAGCAGCACGGCTATGAATTGCTTCAATGTCTTCCTTTAATCCAACCTGGTGGAGATCCCAAACACTCAATCAGCACTCAAGAATAGATCACACTAGCATGCTATACGTCATCTGCTTTATAAATGAGCTTCCCAATAAAACAAAGTCTAGTACTCTACTTCCCTAGTACCAACCTGACATGCTCATTCCACTTCATATGACTTTGCAACACTATGCCTACATATTTAATCAACATGACAGTGTCAAGCACCAACTACTAATGGTGTATTCGCACATTACAGGATTGTTTTTCCTTCACATCCACATTAACCCACATTATTATACATTTAGAGCGTCCTGCCATTCATCACACCAACTAGAAATTCTGTCAAAGTCATCTTCTATCCTTCCACAATCACTCAACGACAAGAATTTCTATACCCCACAGTGTCATCAGCTCACTTCGTCCATCACACTGCAGGCGTGATTCTTCCTAAATCTGTGCTCATTTCTGGACAGAAGCTTTTCTTTCTCATGGAAATTGATTGTATTCCAATCAGTATATATTTCAGAATATTGCAGCAAACCAATGTTAGGGATGAAACTTCCTGGCAGTTTAAAACTGTGTGCCGCACCAAGACTCGAACTCGGGAACTTTCCCTTTCGCAGGCAAGTGCTCTACTAACAGAGCTACCCAAGCACGACTCACACCCCAACCTCAAGGCTTCAATTCCCCCAGTACCTCGTCTCCTACCTTCCAAACGAGGTACTGGCAGAATTGAAGCTTTGAGGACGGGGCGTGATTCGTGCTTGGGTAGCTCAGTTAGTAGAGCACTTGCCCGCAAAAGGCTAAGTTCCCGAGTTCGAGTCTCGGTGTGGCACACAGTTTTAATCTGCCAGGAAGTTTCATATCAGCACACACTCTGCTGCAGAGTGAAAATTTTATTCTGGTATGTTAAGGATACTTGTCTGTAATTTTATGGATTTCTTGTTTTACCTTTCTTATATGCATGAGTCACCTGCACTACTTCCAGTTGTTTGGGACTTTGTGCTTGGCGAGAGATTAACAATAAATGCAAGATAGGTAAGGGACCACCGCAGCGTAGTACTCTCTGTAAAACTGACTGTTATTGCATTTGGACCCGGTGACTTAAATTGTTATCAACTCCTTCAAGTTGCTTCTTTTACACCAAGGATTTGTCTATTTTATGTACTTCATGCAGGAGACTGTATTACAGGCAAATGACTGTATATTTGTACGATCCTCCTACATGAATGATTTCTTAAACATGAAATTCAAATCACAGCTTCTCTTGTACTGTCCTCTACTGCCACCCGGACTGGTCGACGAGTGATTGGATGGTATCTTCTGCTTAGTGATTTTATGTATGACCACATTTTTTTCCAATTCTGACAAGATCTTGTGCTAAGGCATGATGCTGGAAGTCATTCTATGCTTCAAGAATCGATCTTCTTATAGATGCATGAATTTCCACTAACTTTTGCCTGTTGACATTTATGCATTATTTTTTGAACCGACAGTGCAACAATCTCTGTTTCCACAGCATTTTACAAATGTGATTATGAAACCCCAGGTAATCTTTTCCATCCTTAACACTTTCCCCTCCAACGCTGAGTGGTGCTCGGCACTGCAAATTTTGTTTTTAACTCCAATGATGAGCCTAATTCAACAACATTTTTTGCTGCTCTCACGTTCTCTGTTTTCGAATCTGACTGTGCTAGGCACCAATACTGCATAGTCCTGCCATCTAGGGAAACGTGTTAACTAGTAGCAGTTGTATTGAGAGGAGGTTTGTAATTATTACATTCAAGTTAGCAGGCACCAAGTGGGTAGTTCTTCACATACAGTCCTTTCTGAGGAAGAGGTCGTGGAGGTTTTGGAGGAATCTAAAAGCGGAAACAAGAATGAGAACGATTTTTATGACAGTGATTGATTTGTAAACAATTAAGAGTAAAATGATGAAAACAATCCATTCAGAAGATTGTTTCAAAGAATATCACACAATTGAAAAACTCTCTATTCTAATGCTTATGGAAATATTTTTGAATGAAATCGCTCTGTCTGTTTTAATGTATACCTCAACTGTTTGTTAGAGGCTTCTTTGATTTCGTAAAGAGGCCTGTGCAATTTTCTGCAGGGTGCTCACTGCCCAGGTGGTGGCGATTTAAATAAGAACACACATAAAGATGCCAGTATCTGAATTATGGAGCGCAAAGAGTTAATCCACTAAGTTGTCACACACGTCTCCAGAGCAAGATTTACTATCACAGAGTGTATACGCGGACAAGAAAAAAACATTCTCGTTTTTTTCCGGACCTCCAGGTCACAAATGCACTTTTCCCACATGAAAATACACTACTTCAAAGGTGAAAATACACTTTTTCCATGATAAACGAGAGTGTTCTTTCCCTCGGTGCTGAAAAAATATCAATCCTTTGAATAAAGGTTTCATACAACAGCATAGAACTTCTCGGCGCTTTGCAAAGATATTTGATGTGCAGCAATATGTACACTGCATATTTTCATATTACGAGAGTATAAATTCGAATTCGACCAAACACAGCACGTTAGTTTCTGAAGTATTGAAATAGATATTGCAATGCACTTTTTCAAGCCCATCATAACTCATGTCACGTTGTCTCTCCAGCCAATGACAGCAGATATTCAGAGCACTGAAACTGTGATGTAATCAGCCAATAGCAATATCATTGTTCAGCAACATGAACACACAAATAGAAATAGTTAATTGTTTAAATTAATGTACATAGTGTAGTTACAAGAGAAACTAAGCTTTCACATAAATACTGGTCTTTATAATGTGTGTTACATTTTAAGATACATTACACAAATGTGTCACTAAAATTTTAAACAATGACATTAATTTCTGGTCTTCCGGGTTCGAAATTACTCTAAGATGCTGGTCCTCAAATTGTAAAGTTTTAAATGAGAGTCAGGTGCTCTGTGATTTAAGAAATTCATTGCACATTCTCACACATAACATAATTCAACTTCCGTAAAAGGAATTTGCCCATGTCCATCATATTGGAACTAAATGATATCCATTAATTGTCTAAATGGAATGCTAACAACTGCTTATCTACGTTTACTAGTATGAATCTCTTCTAGCGTTCCTGATGGATTTATTAACTTTAGTGACCATCATTGGTTTGACAATATTATGATCACTAATCCCCATCTCTATGTTGATGCTGTTGATAAGGCCAGACCTGTTTGTAGCCCCTCCCCCCCTTTTGAGTCACCAGTCTTCTGACTGGTTTGATGTTGCCCACTATGAATCTCTCTCCTGTGCCAATCTTATCATCCAAGAACAGGGCTTACAACCTATGTCTTCAGTTATCTGCTGGATGTATTCCAATCTCTGGCTTTCTCTACAGTTTTTACAGTCTATAGCTTCCTCTAATGGCATGCAAGTTGTTCCGTGATCTCTGATCAGATGTCCTAACATCTCTGTCCCTCCTTCTTGTCAGTGTATTCCATGTATGCCTTTCCTTGCCAATTCTCCAGAGAACCTTATCATTCCTTACATTATCTGCCTACCTAATTTTCAACATTCTTCGGTAGCATCACATCTCCAATGCTTCAGTTCTCATCTGTTCCGCTTTTTCCCCAGTCCATGTCTCACTACCATAGAATGCTGGCTCCAGATGTAAACACTCAAAATTCTTCCTCAAATTGAGGTCTGTGTTTGATACCGGTAACTTCTCTTGGCTGCAAATGCCCTTTTTGCCAGCGCTACTGCTTTTTATGTCTTCTTTGCTCCATCCCATTATGCTTTATTTTACTGCCTAGGTAACAGATTTCCTCTTCATCTGCTTTGTTATCACCAATCCTGATAAGTTTCTCACTGTTCTCATTTCTGCTACTGCTCATTATTTTCATCTTTCTTTGATTTACTCTCAATCCATATTCTGCACTCATTAGACAGTTTATTCCAGTCAATGGATCCTGTGGTTCTTCACATCAGTGAGGATGTCAATGTCATCACCAACTCTAATCACTGATACCCTTTCACCATGAATTTTAATTCCACTTTTGGACCTTTCTTTTTTACCATAATTGCTTTTTCGCTGCACAGATTGAACAATATGGACAAAAGGCTACATCCTGTCTTACATGCATCAATCCTGGCATTTCACTCTTTGTTTTCCACTCTTATTGCTCCCTCTTGGCCCTTGTACATATTGTATATTAACGTCATTCCCTGCAGCTTACCTCTATTTTTCTTGAAATTCCAAACATCTTGCACTGTCTGACATTGATGAATGCTTTTTCTAGGTCAAAAAATCCTATGAACATTTCTTGATTTTTCTGTAGTCTTTCTTTCCTTATCAACTGCAAGGTCAGAATTGTCTACCTAGTGCCTCTACCTTTCCTAAAGCCAAGTTGATCATTATCTAACACATCCTCAATTTTCTTTTCCATTCTTCTGTATATTATTCCAGTCAGCAACTTTGACGCATGAGCTGTTAAGCTGATTGACGATAATTCTCACACTTGTCAGCTCTTGCAATCTTTGTGTTATAACGTCAAGTAAAACACATATATTTCACAACGACACAACACATATAAGTCACAGAGTAAGTTGACAAGCAAGACATGTGTACACGTTAGCATTCGAATGAGCACTGAGTCCCAGTCTAGCGGCCGCTGCTCGGCTGGCCGCTTAGGTGGCGCAGCTGCTGCATGGCTGGCAGACAGCGCTGCACGTAGAGGACGCGCGTAATTGCGCGGCGGCGCTTTGAATGATCGGCGGGTCACAACACTTTGTAATTGTATGTATGATGATTTTCCGAAAGTCAGAGATATATTGCCGGGCTCATACATTCTACACATCAACGTGAATAGTCATTTTGTTGCCGTTTCCCCCAATGATTTTAGAAATTCTGATGGAATATTATTTACCACTTCTGCCTTATTCAATCTTTGACCTTCCAAAGTTCTTTTAAATTCTGATTATAATACTGGATCCCCTATCTCCTCTGTATCAATTCCTGTTCCTCCTCCTTAACATGTCATGAGACAAGTCTTCCCTCTCCTTCCATCTACCCACTTTCTCCTCTGCATTTAACAGTGGAATTTCTACTTCACACCTAATGTTACCATGCTTGCTTTTAATGTCACTGAAGGTTGTTTTGACTTTCCCATATGCTGAGTCAGCGCTTCTGACAATTATTTCTTTTTCGATTTCTTCATTTTTTTTATGCAGCCATTTCCACTTCCTATTTATTTCATTCCTCAGTGACTTTTATTTCCATAAGTTACCTTCTTTGTACCCATGTTTTTTTCATTCCAACTTCCATCATTGCTCTTTATAGGGATGCCTATTCCTCTTCAACTGAACTGCCTACTGAGCTGTTCCTTATCTCAGTATCTATAGCCTCAGAGAATTTAAAGTGTATCTCTTCATTCCTTAGTACTTCTATATCCCATTTTTTGTGCACTGCTTCATCCTGATGGGCCTCAACCTTCAACTTACTCTTCATCATTAGAAAATTGTGATCTTAGTCTACATCTGCTCATGGGTACACCGTACAATCCAATATCCGATTTCGGAATCTCTAACTGACCATGTTGTATCCTAACTGAAATCTTCTGGACTTTTCCAAGTATACTTCCTTCTCTTCTGATTCTTGAACACAGTATTCACTATTACTAGCTGAAATTTACTGCAGAGCTCACTTAGTCTTTTTCCTATCTCATTCCTAGCACCAATCCCATATTCCCCTGTAACCCCTTCTTCTCCTCTTCTCCCTATAACCACATTCCAATCCCCCAGGTTCATCTCCCTTTTCTAACAAGACCTAAAATTGCCACTGCGTGTGGGTTGGTGAATTAGTTGTTCAAGGCACTTTTCGGAAAACCCCACTACTGAGAGCAGACTTCCCTTGAATGATTCTACAATGGTTATGGCAGCATCTGGTGACCAGTAAAAAATTCAATAAATAACTTGAATACACCAAGGCCTGCTACAACTTCACGATCAGACTCAATTTTGACCTCGACAGACAATATTTTTGTCAACAGCGATGAATACTTTCCTACCTATGGCATACAATCTTTCTGATATACATTCCATGCCTCAATGAACATTTATGATTTCTACTTAAGGTTTCAGGCCGCTCTCAGTTCCGAGAATGGCTTGAGCATGACAACTTTCCTGGAGGGCAGTAAATTCAGGAACTTTGTTTCGAGTGCTCTTCTGCCAGAAGAGGGAGCCACCGATTCTGAAAGCCTGTATATTGTCAAATCTTTTATGTATGTTTTCTCCTGTCACCACACAGTGAATAATTTTTTTCTAACCAATTATATTAAAATACATCCAGCTGAAGAGTACTCAAACTCAAAGTCCAGAGGATACCATTGGAATGTAAAATGCAGCACTCAAAAAGCCATACATTACACTAGGGCCCTACATAACAAATTTACACATTAAAATTCTTGGGATATTTGCTGTGCTTTTTTGAAGACGTGGGGGGGGGGGGGGGGGAGGGAGGTCTAAAGTTTCACCGAATTATTAAGAAAAAATGCCACACACATCTCATTCCCATACCTTCAGGCAAACCTAATGATTAGTGGACTATGCAACTGAAATGCACAAAAAATTACAAAGGACAAGGAACGTCCGAATAGTAGATGAATCTTCCTTTCACAAGAAAACAAAAGACAAAATCAAACAATGGAAATTCCAGGGTTAAATATCAACAACATTAGGAGAAGGATAGATTGCTACTCGCTCTAAAGATGACCCACTGAATTGACAACAGGCACAATGAAAATACTGTTACATCAAACACATGGAATGAAAATAATAATCAACAAATCACAACAAACAACATAATATACTACAAAAAATATGTCGGTAATTCAATACTGCTTCTTAACGGTACAAACAGTGAAACTGATGCATTAACAGGAGACATCAGCAAAATGCGTAAAAGTATTGAACTCACATTTGAGCATGAAACAAACAAGAGCATATATTTAATTGACCTTAAAATTTGTTATTAACCATAAACATCAATGTAGCATCTACAGAAAATCCGCCACCACAGACATCTCCTCATGTCATTCCAACCAACACAAAATGTCATACTTCTGAGCCCTGGTACAACAAATGTAAAACATACCTATGAGTCACACAGACCAACAAAATTAAGTCAGTTTAATTTAACAGTCACTTATATCAATAGCTATGATGCTATATTAATAGAACCCCCCCCCCCCCCCCAGAAGAAACGAGGTTAGTAGAGATTCATGCATCTGTCAAAAGATCTGTGTGTGAAGCATACAACTACCACTGTCACACCTTAGCAAAAGATCTGGCAGAGAAGCCAAGAAAATACTGGCCCTATGTAAAATCACTAAGCAGGTCAAAGGCTTCCATTCTGTCTCTTGTTGACCAATCTGAAGTGGCAGTTGAAGATAGCAAAACGAAAGCCCAAGTTTTAAATTTCACAGTCAAGAAATCGTTCAAGCAGGAGAATCTTGCAAACATACCATCATTTGACCATCAGACAGACTCGCTTAAGGATGACATAGTAATAAGCACCCCTGGCATAGAGAAGCAACTGATGTGGTCTTACAAACTCTACAGTATTGGTCCGTCACCTAGCCTGTATTTATCGAGAATCTCTTGGCCAGCACAAAGCCCCAAGTGACTGGAAAAATACGGCTGGTGACTCCCATGTAAAAAAAGGTAAAAGCATGGACCCCCAACATCACAGATCAATAATCCTAACTTTTTCTTGCACAACTTTTGAACATAATCTCAGTTCAAATATATTAAATTTTCTTGAGATTGAGAAGCTTATGTCCACAAATCAGCATGGTTTTTAGAAAGCATCGCTCATGTGAAACTCAGCTTGCCCACTTCTCACATGATATACTGACAACTATGGATGAAGTGCAACAGGCAAATTCCATATTTCTAGAGTTCTGAAAAGCATTTGACACAGTGCCCCATTGCAGGCTGTTAAAGATGTGAGCATATGGAACAAGTTCAGAGATACGCGAGTGGCTCAAAAACTTCTTAAGTAATAGAACCCAGTATGTTGTCCTCAATAGTGAGTGTTCATCAGATACAAGGGTATAGTCAGGAGTGCCCCAGGGAAGTGTGATAGGACCACTGTTGTTCTCTATTCACATAAATGATTTGGCAAACAGGGTGGGCAGCATTCTGTGGTTGTTCACTGATGATACTATGGAGTACAGTAAGGTGTCAAAATTGAGCAACTGTTAAGATGATACAAACAAAGTTGAGCAACTGTAAGAAGATACAAGACAACTTGGACAAAATTTCCAGTTGGTGTGACGAATGGCAGCTAGCTCTAAACATGGAAAAACGTAAGTTAATGTGGACGATTAAGAAGAACAAACCTGTAATGTTCAGATACAATATTATTAATGTCTTGTTTACACAGTCAAATCCTTTCAATATCTGGGCATAATGTTGCAAAGGAATATGAAATGTAACGAGCATTTGACAACTGTGGTAGGGAAGGCAAATGGCTGACTTCGGTTTATTGTGAGAATTTTAGGGAAAAAAAGGAGCGGTTCACCTGTAAAGGAGAAAGGAGACTGCATACAGGACACTGGTGTGACCTATTCTTAGACGCTGCTTGCATGTTTGGGAGCCATACTAGGGTGGATTGAAGGAAAGACATTGAACAATTCAGAGGCAGGCTGCTAGATTTGTTACTGGTAGATTCGAACAACACATAAGTGTTACATATATGCTTCGGGAACTGAAATGGGAATAAGGTGACATTCTTTTCAAGAAACACTATACAGAAAATTTAGAGAACTTGCATTTGAAGCTGACTGCCAAACGATTCTTCTGCCACTGACATACATTGCACCTGAGAGCCACAAAGATAATATACAAGAAATTAGGGCTCATATGTAGGCATATAGACAGTCATTTATCCCTCTCTCTATTTTCAATTGGAACAGGAAAAGAAATGACTAGTAGTGGTACAGGGTATCCTCCACCACACACTATATGGTAGTGTGTGGAGTGTATCGATGTAGATATTTGTCATTACCTACCTGCATCTAATGAAAATACTTTTCCAATTTAACACATCAGTAATTTATTCTTTCTTTCCCAAAAAATGCTATATCTTCGTATCACTGTACTATAGCAAATTGGACACTCATGTACTTCGTAAACTCTGTATTTATTTTAGTATGCTATAAATCAAGACACGGTGCACATTGAAAATTCATTTTATGACCAAATGAAAACATTTTACAGTGCAAACACACAAATGTATGTGATTGTGAAAATATGAACATTCTTCAGAATATATTTCACTGGAAGAACACTGAAAAAAGGAAAGTGCCACATGGGCATTTCACATTTGCATTTTAACACAACTCTGGAGAGCAACCATTTTTGCTACACACTTATAATTGTTGTTTACCCTAGGGCGACTAACAGGAAACCAATTTATCATTTGTTTAAATGCAAGTGTAAAAAATTGCCTGATAATGAATTGTGGAAAGTTCGAAACCAGTAACGGTCCTTTTTGAAAAAATTAACATAAAACTAATTTGTGGCTGGTTGCTGTAGACCATAAAAATGTATTTCATGTAACAGACAATGTCTTTATTTGAAAAAAAAACTGTGTTGTTAGACATTATAGTAAACTGAAGGTGAAGAGTGGAAGAAAGGAAAGGAGTGGATCACTGCTGTCAGCTGCATTGAGACAGTACGTGGAATCGGCGGCAACAAGTGAACATTTATACCGGTCCAGGATTCGAACCTGGAATCTCCTGCCTACTTGGCAGGTGCGGTAACCACTGCGCTATTCCGGACACAGCGTTATTGCAACTGCATGGACTATCTCAGCTTGCCTCACGGCCAGTCCACAATCCCATAAAGTGCCACCTACCCGCAGCCCCTGTCCATTTACTTCATGTTCTCTCTTCCAAGACTCCGACAGGATATTGGACACATTGGTGCATCCACACTGAAGAAGGTGTATTCATTGCCCAGTATGGCCTATGAAATTACATAAATGTCTGAAAGAACAGACACCATACATTCATACCCATTATAGCTTTCAGCCGAAGCCTTCTTCAGCAAAGAAAACACACACACACAAGCAGGCATACCTCATGCACACATGACCGCTAACACTTGCATTTCCAACTGGAATGCGAAAGTCACGGGAGTGCAACCTAGAGAGGGGCAGGGGATGGGAAGCGATAGAAGGTGTACGTGGAGGAAGCGAAGAGTGCAATCTGATGGGAAGTGCAGGTACTCAATACAATATACCATGGTGACAGGACTGCACATAGAGCTGTATGCAGATATAAAGACATTCCTTAAAAAGCCGTTACTATTACCTCAACACAGACAAAAATCAGCGTAGTGAGCAACAGAATGGAGAATTCTTCATTTAAACAACTACTGCATATTACCATGTAAACAAAACAACAGTAAGTCGCTCAAGGAATCATGGAGAAGATACAACAGAAGTGGATATGGAAGGCAGAACAAGAAGCCGAAATGCAAGTTACAAACACACATTCTACTTGCTTTTGTAACTAACACAATTAATCTCTGCATGCGTAAATGACGTGTGGACTAACCTGGACAACGTATGGGTGGCCCAGTGCTTTGCAGGCTCGGACATTTGTTTTCAAAATACTTGCTAGCTGCTTCACTGCATCTGGATCTTTTAAGACCTCTACATTCTAGAATAGAACAATAAGAATTGTATTACAAGAACAAACATATTCTTACAATGGGAAAAGTAGAGAAACACTGCAGATGAGTATGACAAGATGCCTTGAATAATTACTTGTAGATTATAAATTCAATAATCTTTCAATTACTGTTATGAGTTTGAACACCCATTCATTTTGCTGAAAAAAGCATTTTCTGTGAGGTATAATTCAACCTTATTGTAAAGAGTTACTACGGATGAGTGATTTCTTTAACTGCATCCAGCTCGTTGTGCAGTAATTATTCATTAAAATCCCTCACAAGAACTGATAATTCATGTACGTCTACTCTGCAATGCATCACACAGTTTCTCCATTAATAAATACATGACTGGTTAAATATAATATGTCCATTCATAAATACAGTGACTGGTCAAATACACTAATGTCCTCTTTGAGATCCACAAAACAACATAGTAAAACAGTGTGTGCAAGAAAATATGACAGTGTTACACTTGACTCAATTATATGTACACAAAGGTATAATGGAAATCTAGGCATAGTACATGTGTGGCATTGTGAGGCATAGGATATGGGTGGCATTGTGTATGGTGTCCCACTGCCAGAGGCACACAGAGCATTAATACAGTGTGTCTGCTGCCCTAGCACAACAATACAGGATGCTATTCATAATGTGGATCAGGCCAGTCTGTGTAGCATGTGATCACTTCCCATTTCCTGTTACGCACTCATCAGTGGTCTGTGGTGCTGGTGCTATGCTTGAAATATCTTTGAGTAGATTATGTCTGTGCAAGCACCACTGCATTTAATTCTCAGGAGCAAACTTAAGAACAAGATAATTATCCAGGCACCGGGATTTTAGTGCATCACAGATCTTTTTCCATAGAGCTATTAAATGTTCACTCCCCAAGAAATCTTCTCTACAGCCATATGACTGATACAACAAGATACATTCAATTCTGGGCTCAACATTTGCCAATCTGCCAATGACCCAGTCATATATAATATTCAGATGTTTCGCTAGTCCTGTTTGCTTGATGCTGACCACTTTTTCCTATAGTATGTTAGTTTTTTCATTTCTCCGGATCTTTTGTATCTATCATCTTTAAGATATCTATAATAATAATCTATAATATAATAATCCGTGCATCATGCACTGGTGCTGCTGCTCACAGCGTGTTTTCAGTTGCCTGATACTGCATTGTATGTGTGCACTTGTGAGTATGTGTGTCTACTGTTGAAGAGGGCTTTAATGCTGAAAGCTATAACTGCGAGAGTCGTTTTGTTGTGTCTATCTGCGACTCAACATCTCGACTATATGGTGAGTAGCAGCTTTCCTTCTCATAATATTGCTAAAATCTGTTTTACTTATTCTAATCTTAGTCTGTCTCTACTATTTTTTTCACTCTACTGCTGCTTCTAGCATCAGGTTATCTATCCCTGAATGTCATAGCAAAAGTTCTACAACGTGTCAGATCTGGTAAGCAGTGTTCATATATTGGGTTTGTGCATAATTTCATGGTGTTTTCCAATGTTTAATAAACAGAATAGATACTGATAAGAGAGACTTTAGTCAACAATAATATATTCTCCTTAACTATTTACAACAATCTGCCAATGGTGGGGTAGCTTTTCAATTCTGTGACTGTAGAAACCACACGGTTTGGAGGCGAAGAACTTGTCAAGCCATGTTCGGACCAAATTTTCATCTGGAAAGGAAGTTCCTTAACATTTGTTCCATACAAAGCAGGAAATGTGAAAATCTGAGTGCAAGATCAGTTGAATAAGTTGGGTGCCAAGCGACTTCTCAAACCAACTTCTTTATAGTGTTTTTGTCATTCCAACAGAATGTACGTGGGTGTTATCATGGAGTAGCATCACATCACGCAGTCTTCTGGTCACTGTCCTTGTATTGCACGTACAAGGAATCTCAGTTGTTGAAAATATACGTCAGCAGTGATGGTTAAGCCTCAGGGAAGCAACTCGTAGTACATCACACCGTTGTTTCTCCAGATGTATAACATTATCTTTTGTGGATACAAGCTGGTCTTTGTACGGAGAATTACTGTGTTGTTTGGGTTCAACCATTTCTTTATTTTCCTTGTGTTATCATAAAGACACCATTTCTCATCACCAATAACAATACAGGATAGGAATGGTTGGTGTTGTTCACAAGCCAACTGATGACGAGCGAGCAGAGATGCACATATGGCCAGTCGCTGATTTCTATGATTTTGGCTTAAATCATGCAGAGTCCACACACCTGATTTTTTAATTTTCTCCGTTCACTGCAAATGTCACACAACAGTGGAATGATAATAGTTCATCATATTTGCTGGTTCTCAAGTACATACATGTGGATCGTTCTGGATTAATCCATTTAAATAATCTTCATCAAACCCTATGTGTCTTCTTGAACGTGGAGAGTCACGAACTTTGAAACGATCTTCCCCAAAATGAAAAAGACATTTTTTTGCCGTGCTCTGCCCAATGGCATTACCCCCATACACAGTGCAAATGTTTCTGGCTGCCTCTGCTGCTGTCACCTCTCTAATGAAGTCAAACAGAAGAATATGTCGAAATGTTCCAATTTCTCCACTTGGCACTCCATTTCCTAGTGTGCACAACTCCATTCACTACCTCCAAAATGACAAAATGTAAACTCAAATAGCAACAGTGAACTACAACTAAAAAATGACAATCGATAAGCAAACACATAGCAATCAGAACACCGACATGAAAAACAAAAACACTACTTACTTGGGCAACTACAATTTAATTCAACAGAATCTTGTTTATGATGATAAAATTGAACTGAAATCCATTATTTCTCACAAGCAAATCTATAAGGGGCATTCAAATGAAACCCGATCACTAGTGGAAAGTAACAGTAACGATTTTATTAACTCAAAAATGTAGTTATAGGGTCGTTCCATGGCAAGTGGTCTAGAGGCTCCCACATGACCCTCATGGATTTTGATGAAATGTTGTATGAACATTCACACATGTTCTCAATGAACACTGGTAAAGTTTCAGTTTCAGAAATTCAATACTTTCGGAGATACAGTCACTTGTTTAAGACCATAGCACAGCTTTCTATCCTTGAATTTTCAGCAACTTTGAGATGAGATATCTCTGTAAGTATTTGCATGAAAGAAACAAAACTTGGCCATCTTGTACAACTTTTAGAGCTCTTTAAAGTAAAATATTAAGAAAAGGATTTCTGAGCAATTTTCATATAGATAATTTGAAGCAAAGTTGGGTGAAAAAATAGCTGTTTAAAAAAAAAATGCCAACTTTAGTTTTTTATATCTCCAAAAGTAATTGTGGGATGTACATGAAACTTTGCACACCATTAACTCACCAACACAAGGTTTTAAAATATAAAATTTCATTCTCCTATTGCTTTCCATTATTTCACAAATCTAGGGTGGAGTCGACGATTTTTCAAAAAGTGCTAAAAATGGGTATTTTTAGTCAAAATTTTGAAAAAAGTGTTTTCTCCAAACTCTTCTGAACTATGGTAATTAGAAAGAGCATATTCTAAACTATCTAGAAAAGTAGATTTGGTTTTGCAATGCAAGCATATAAGGCCCTAAAAAGTAGCATCATCAAAGAGGCGCACTGGAAGTTTGAACACAATTTTCTGGCACTCAAATTATACCTGAAATCTTTTATTTTGCTTTATACATGTTTATTAATGTCTGGGATAAGTGAAATAAGAAGTCCTGATGAATAGGACCTAGCTTAAGTCCGAATACCAAAAGAATAAAAACAGAAACAATGTTATTTCGTAATTGTCACCCCCCCCCCCCCACTCACTCACTCACTCTCTCTTTCTCTCTCTCTCTCTCACACACACACACACACACACACACACACACACACACACACACACACACAATTATTATTAAGAATGAATGTAAATCATAAAATTTATTTGCATAATCATCAAATTATTAGTTGCCTGTTTAATGAACAACACCAGCTTACTGATGGAAAAGAAGTGTATAAATGAGTTGCTATGGTCCATGGTGGCTTAACCATTGCTAGTTTCATTTCACCTGAGAAAACCAGCATTCCCATTGCCATAGCGGCCACGCCCGATAGCTTAGCAACAACAGCCACGGGTGGGTTTCTTTACCACAGGATCCCAAGCCTGATAAGGGTTTCTTTACACAGATTCCCAAGTCTGATAGTAAAATTATTTAAGTGCCCTGTGTAAAATTAGAAGGCACTCTTGGGTTCCTTAGATTGTTTCCTCTAACCTATTTCAATTTTTGATATGCTATATTAATTTTCTGATGAATATCAAGAGGAATGGTGTATTGCCGGCCAGACGAATTTACTGATGGAGCTGGAATAACTGCAATAATGTGGTGTTCCAGAACTCAGCACTTGTCACTTCTTGGAGGCCAATAAAATGAATTTGCTGGACCATGTGGGTGCATAAAGTTTATTAATGCATCCCTTTGCTCTGTGGAGGTCTCACCGATATTTTCAATCCACCACACATTTTCATACATGCATGCAACATATTGTCCTGGTTGGAGATCAGACATTAATATGCCTCCTTTATTACTGTGACCCATTTTAGCTAGAAAAGATGAACAGTCATTTGAAACTCTGCAGACCTGAATTGTTGTTTCATCAATAGGTAAAAAGTGATGATTTTCTCTAGTACCTGCTACAGTTTGTCCAAGTTTAAACCTCTCTTCTTGTGACACAATATTTTTTTTTTTCAATTTCATCTTTACTGACGAAAACAAATTTAATTCCATTTATGTTTTCAGAGCAGAAGTGAAACAGATCCACGGGGGTAAGAATTTGTCCATTAAGTGGGTGTTGCAAGCTTGCTCTTGCTGCTAACGGCTTTGTTGTACCTCCAATCCCATCACAAGGTGATTTCCCGTGACTAGTAGCAAAAAAATGCCATTCGGCTGTCATTCCAAAATCACTCTTATGATAGCACAAATTAGAAAATTCTTGAAAATTTTATATTGAGCACTGGAGCCATCACTGAAATAATTAATGTGGGATATCTGTGCGAACTGTGCTTTTATATATTTGATGAGCTCCTTGATAAAAACGTGAACTGTAATAGTGTCATGTTGCAAACAATCACTGATAATGCAAAAACTTAAAGATTCTACTTTCTCATTTTGACGAAAGTAAATGGATGAACTGTTGCTTGACTATTGTCCCAGTGGAAGCCTTGCACAGCATCCTGAATGATAAAAGAATAATTTTCTGCAAAATCCATTAGGACAACAAGCTCTTCGTCTTTCAGATGACATTTAAGGCCTTTAAGATGCAAGCTTTGATGCTTGGCAATGTAATGATGGCATGACAGACTCCATATTTTATTTTTTACATCTTCAATGAATTCATCCACTACCATTTGCTTCGTGTCCTGTGTGGCCCGATCGGTATGTATCCATTGCTTAAACACAATAACTTCCTGTGGCTCATGATCTAGGAAATAGCTGGCAATTTCAGATGCTACAGCTTCGGGCCCAGGACACCTTTCACAGCAATGTAGCATGCACTGTTTAGTTCAAACTGCATTGCTGAGAATCTCCTTATAATTTTCACGTATACCAGCTCCGCTAAGCATAAGCGTAACATTTTGGTAAATTGCACAGACACAAACTGCATGCAATCCAGCTGATCCTACTGTTACACACCATTTGGGTCTAAGTTCACAAAACTTTGAGAACCCTATTTCTGGACCATTTATATTCTTATAGATAACATATATTTCCCATAAATTGCAAAGTAACAATCTTTTCTGCATGTATGTCTTTCTATCTAAAAGTCTAACTGAAATACTATCTTTTTTTCCAGGGCACACCCTACTATACTCATCATCTTCAAAAAAATTTCGAACTCTACTAGTAACTTCTGCTGGTAATTTCCTGCTTTGCCTATTTTCGGGAAGTGCCAGAATGCCCTTCTCTGCCTTAAGCTTTTGAGCATTCTTCACCATTCTTTCGGACACGCCGAACTGAGCTGCTGTTTGTCTGACCGTCCAACTTACAGATGCCAAGGTTAAAATTTGCATCTGTTCTTTATGAATTGCATTCTGCATCTTAGCTTTCAGTTCAGTCAGCAAATGTGCATAGTCGGCACAGTTTCAACATTCCTTAATTTCACTAGCATCTTCAATTTGTCGGTTTACTCCCATTGCATTTACAATTCTGTTTTTAATCACACTTTTGAATTTTCTTCTTCACATATTGGGGCTTATCTCTGTAGCTTACTGTTCTCTTCAGGGGTGAAATACCGATAGACAATAAGCTACTATTTAATTCTTCTTTCGGTGTAAAGTCCTCATCAGAATGTGATGATGAGGCTGATAAAGCTTCGTCCAAGAGTTTATTTAAGGTAGTCCTGCAAGCCGGACAAATTTTCTGACCTGGCTTTATGTTATTAACAAGCTGCTTCAACATATCAGAAGCCTTATTAGCTGTTTCAGTATCAAGAGTGCGAATTCCTGCCTTAACATTATGATTCACCTTCTCAAAGGGATTGAAGCATATTTTTTGTAACTCTCATATTGTGCCAATAACAGGACTTCATGGTGTAGGCAAACTTGAGAGGTATTGTCCAGCTTTGCTTCAGAACGTCGGACCAACAACTCTTTTTTCCTCATCACTAGAATCCCCAAACCATTTTAAAGCAGCTTTTTTGGCAACGAAAGTGACATGACACTTTGTTCCACTATCTCCTTGCCCAATTGAGCAGGAAGGTATGCTGTTCCCTTCTGCATCCATCTCTAATCAGTAACTAAATGATGTATTTGGCCTCTAAGTGCAAATTATAATCTGCTTAAATTTCAGACAAATTGCTACTGAATGAAATTATATACAATGTATAATACCAATGAAAAAATCTAATACGAGATATATGCTATAAAAAGACACAATCAAAACAATTTTTTGTAAATTAGATTACAAACTTTGATGGTCTTACGAATCACTTAACAAGCCACATTCGGTCGAGAGAACCCACTCACTATGCTGCAAACACACCACTGAAATACTGATTGTTCAAACAAGGCTCACAATAATGAAACAATCTGATTGTTAAAGCAATTGTTGCCATTATATTTTCTATAAACAGTGAATCTTGTGAATTTTCTCTGTGAAACTAGTGGTTAGGTATTTACCAATGTAGTAGGCTGCATTTAAGTGAGATTAAAAAACAAAATTAAAACTCTTAGATGTTTAACCAACCAATTTCACGTTTCCCTAATAACTTTACGACAAAAATTCACAGGTTACAAACCTAGGTATTAAAATCTCTGCAATATTGATTGGAAAATTTACATCACCTGATGCATGATTCAAGCAAACCGATTCTTATTTGGAAAAATGTTTTATACAATTGAATCCAAAAATTAGGTCTCCATTTTCCACTTGTAAATATTTACAATTTTGAGAAGTACGAAAAATATGAAGCAATTATTCATTGAATTCTTTATGATCTCTCTCTCTCTCTCTCTCTCTCTCTCTCTCTCTCTTTAGTTATATGCAGATGAACACTTACGATAAAAGCAGAACGGCTACTTCTCATAGTTTTCAAGTTTTTCTGACAGTCTCATTGCCTATTTACCACATCTTTTTATTTCAATTATTCAAGGCGCTAATAAACATTTATTAGGCATAATAAAAGGTTTCAGGTATAATTTGAGTGCCAGAAAAATGTGTTCAAACTTCCAGTGGGCCTCTTTGATGATGCTACTTTTTAGGGCCTTATATGCTTGCATTGCAAAACCAAATCCACTTTTCTAGATAGTTTAGAATATACTCTTTCTAATGACCATAGTTCAGAAGAGTTTGGAGAAAACACTTTTTTCAAAATTTTGACTAAACGTTCCCATTTTTAGCACTTTTTGAAAAATTGTCAACTCCACCCTAGATTTGTGAAATAATGGAAAGCAATAGGAGAATGAAATTTTATATTCTAAGACCTTGTGTTGGTGAGTTATGGTGTGCAAAGTTTCACGTACATCCCACAATTACTTTTGGATATATAAAAAACTAAAGTTTGCATTTTTTTAAACAGCTATTTTTTCGCCCAACTTTGCTTCAAATTATCTATATGAAAATTGCTCAGAAATCCTTTTCTTAATAATTTACTTTAAAGAGCTCTAACAGTTGTATAAGATGGCCAAGTTTTGTTTCTTTCATGCAAATACTTACAGAGCTATCTCATCTCAAAGTTGCTGAAAATTCAAGGATAGAAAGCTGTGCTATGGTCTTAAACAAGTGACTGTATCTCCGAAAGTATTGAATTTCTGAAACTGAAACTTTACCAGTGTTCATTGAGAACATGTGTGAATGTTCATACAAAATTTCATCAAAATCCATGATGGTCATGTGGGAACATTTCTTGATATTACACCACTTGGCACGGAATGGCCCTATACACAGTACACATACTCAAAAATAGTCGCCAAAAGTATTGGCACATTTGTCGTATTTTGACACTAGCCCGTTGATTCCATCCTTGAAGAAGCTAGCAGGCTGCTGTCGGATGCAGGCCTGGACCCAGTCACACACTTAACACTTCGTCATCCGTTGCGAATTGATGTCTGCAAATAGCTTGTTTTAGAGGTCTAACCACATGAAAGTCACATGGTGAAAGGTTGGGACTGTACGGCAGATGTTCCACTGTTTCGCACCAAAACTGCTGCAATGGTGTCTTCACAGCATTGGCCATGTGGGCGGGCATTATCATGCAGGAGGTTAATGCCATTGGACAACAGGCCTCAGTGGTTCAAGTTAATGGCTCGTCTGATCGAATCACTACTCATTGTTCCTGCTTACTCGCCCACATGTTTGGTATGGACGGTGACTTGGGTGACCACCTTTTCTTTGGCGTAAAACCACACTTGCGCTATGCAACATCAAATGGTGTGCACGTGTCAGTCCCTCTACCAATAGATGGCGTCACCATACCCGCAGTTATGTGATGCCCCACCTTACGTGTAGGGCAAAGGTAGATGCACTGACCAGGTTTCATTTGAATCAACCTCATACAATACGGTAAAAAGAAAATCAGTTTATGTTGTAGAAAATGACATTTACCTTTGAGGCCTGACATATTATGTCATCCCACACTTGATTCGGCAGTGACATGTATTTTTCAATTAGATGCTCCTGCACAACCTGGTCCACCTGTGCACTAATCATGTGACCAACAGCCTCATAAAACGTGTGTACCTGGGGAAAAATAAAAATATTCACCAATTTAAAGAAAAAAGGGCTCACAGAAACATTGTAATAGAAATATGTTTTCACATCATGTGTTTTCACAACATAATTATACAGAAGTTACCTGCTGAGTCTGTAGATCACATATAATTGAACTTATTGTTGACAGAATCTCTTCAATGAAGGGAACCACTTCTCCAACCTGAACAGTGACAAAATGTCGGCGACATTTTAAAGCAATTTTTATGAAGGTGTCACATGCCATGTCTTGAACACCATCGTGTGTTTCTGGAACAGGAAGGCCATGAAGTAAATTATACTGAGGGAAACTGTTTTAGGTTATCACTACAGTATCACTTTGGAGGGCATAAAATTATTTTATAAATTATACACTTCAAGGAGAATTGCAAGATGTATCTAACAATAACGCATAAATTCCCTGGATAATCCACAAAATGAACTGAATGTGGAAAATACATATACTGCTACAATGAATTTTATTGTGAATGCTAAACAGAGACAATCACTCTGCATCAGACCAATTATTCACTCCAATGTAATGATGATCTTTTCCAAACCAAGGTTACTTGGTTAACACAAATGCCATGTCCAAAGACATGGTTTTAGGCCTAAGCAAAGGACTAGTGCACGATTTTCTGCCTTACAGTACAACCTCAAGGAATGGACAATTTGGTATAGGAGGGAAAAGTACAGAGTAAAAAATGTGAGGCAGACAAAGGCTCAGCTACAGTAAGGAGATTTGAATAGCTCTAGGTTGCAGCAGTTCTGCAGCTACGAGTTTTTCAACTGACGACGACGACGACGACGACGACGACAACAACAACAACAACTGTGACGAGCACAGCGCAACTAAAAATTAAGAATCAACAAAGAAAGAAACTTGCTTTGAAGCTTGCATTTTAAATGTGGTAAGGCTAAACTGCTCAAAAACTCAAGACATCAGACACAAACTAAACCACTTCCAACACCTGCCACAACAGATTTCCTCTTTGTTATTTCCTGTACTATTTCGCACATTACTTGCGTCAAAGTTTTCTGTTCTCTTTATTTCTTGTTAGATCCCAACAACGTAATTTCTATTTACAATATATTGAAGTTCATAACTTTTATGCTGTCAGGTCTTTCCTAAAAGTTGGTGTTTCAACAACTTTTAAACAGATTCTTTCAATTTGTCAACCTATAACTTAAGCTGCAATCAATACTGCATATTTTTTGAGATACTCCACTAATCGGTGTCTCTCTTTGAATTCCAAATGAAGGGTTTTTTTTTGCTCAAAATCAACTTGCATTCAAGCACAGTATCATCAGTTCCCAGCAATGTCAACATTATGTTCTTCCATTTCTATTTTCCATTCTTTGATGCAAGACTAGTGTCATTCCACTATTTATCAACTTGAACAGTAGTAATGATATCTCATTTAAACTACTGACAATATGTGTTACAATTTAGAGTCCCGCCGATGTATGCGTTTCTCTACGACAGCCAATTTATACTCATTAGAGGCACTTATATTCCAAAATAGCAGCAAATAATGAAAAAGTCATCACCAATAAAGGAGACCAAGTCAGTTAAAATACAAATACTGTGTGTTCATCACGAGCAGTGATTTCTAAGTACAGAAGAATAAAAAGAGATGCCCCATAAATTTATTAGCACATTATTGACAAAAATTAAATTACAAAGTAACTTTTGGTTTGCAAAGAAAATGTAGAAATATTTGGGGTGTATCAGTATTAAAACAAATAAATGTTCACAAATATTTGGCATGATGTAAGACAGTCCACCATTAATGGAATAACATACGTAACTGATGTGCAAGATGATCCATGTCTTACACAAAAACTAGCAACATATCAAATCTGCTCAACTAAAAACATTTTCTCAAAACGTACCATGCAACACGGCAGGAATTCTGAACGTAAATGCATCTCGCACAGATAAAGATCTAGCTACAACCCACCAGGAAAAAAACTGCAATTGAACAAAATCTTCAAACCAGACACCTAATACCAACCACTTAATAAGGCGCTGTACATTGAGTCTACCAACCAACCACTACAATTTGGACAGAGCTCTTAAACATCCTAAAATCCACCATACAATTACGTCAAGCTCCAAAAAGGAGAAAAAACAGGTGGTTAAACATAACTTAAGATCAGGCACTAGAAGAAAGGACCAAACTTTGGAAAAATTTCAACATTAACAAATCATTGAAGGGGTGGCAAAAATTTGAAGATACAAAAACAATCAGTAAAGCTCGATTCTAAGCAAAAAATGCAATTACAATAAAATCCAACTTTTAAGAAATACAACAAAACTTCAATAATAATAATAATAATAGTAATAATAAAGCAGGAACTTTTACAACATACTTAGATAAAATCTCGGGGGTTACCCATCCCTCAGGCTGTTCTTTAAACCCCAAGATAGATACCTGATGGCTCACTACAAATCAACACGAAAAAAACTGTGAAATTCTGATGGACTATTTCAGTAAATTTCTCAACTGCTGATGTTCCACAGAAGAACCCCCACACCTCATACCAACAATAAGGGAACTATCAGATATAATACAAATTAAAGCTACAGAGAAAGCTGTATCTGGTGGGGAAAAACAGTAATCAGCTGCCACAACTTCAGAGCAGCAAAGCTTGACCATAATCCATATATATCTTATATACTGTAATCAAAAGTTCTCTGACACAATTCTGTGTTTGCATCAGACTGCTAATCTAAGAATCAGCTCTAGAGATTTTGACAGTTTTCACTAATAGACAGACTGATTCATGAGGAAGGTTTATGTAGAAAATTTATTAACTCTACACCAGACTAGTTGTCCAGCTATAGATATTTAAGTGTTAGCTGTGCGAAGCCAGGCGGGTCATTAGTCCGATACTGAATTATGAAAAACATCATTTCCCCAGTAATCTGAATTGTTGCAGAACTTTGGATACTAATTGAAGAAAATGTGACCCAAATAATCCACAAGGTATTTGTACAAAATCTGGAAAACCGAATGAATCCTTTCTGAATGAAAATGTGTACTCGCTCACTCACTCAATCACTCACCCTGCAAGGACGAAACTAATATGAACATTTCTACAGGAAATCACTCCTCCCAGTCATCTACAAGATTCTCTCAAAAGCCCTCTTCAACAGGCACAAAAAAACAGGTAGAGCTGTCGATAGGAGAGCACCAAGCAGGTTTGTGCAACAGATGGTCCTACACAGAACAGATCTGGAATCCTATGATGATTCTTGCGATGACAACAGGAATTCTATTGCCAGCTTTGTGAACTACAAGAAGGCATATAACTGTATAAACAGACAAATACTCTTTGATACAACAGAAAAATTTGGATGAACAGAAGGAAATGAGCAGTTGTTTGGGAAACACTAAAACAACCTCTAAAGTGAAATTTCTGAGACATTTGTGATTAAAACTGGAGTGCAATAGGGTGGCAGGCTCTAAACATTATTCCATCATCATCCTCAAAAAAATTATCAGTACATGTAAAAAGGAACTGAAGAAATCCAAGTAGGCATAAGGAACAGGAAACAGAATGAACATGAAATGCTTGGCACTTGAGGATGATATTGCAATCATCAAAATCAACCAAGAAGAAGCCAAATACGACATAAAAAAGTACATAAAATCATACGAAAAACTGATTTGCAAATTTCAAGGAAAAAGTACATACAAATGGAAAGATTGGGTCATCTCCCCACAGAAACAACCAATGAGAACTTTGCACAAGACCCTCATTTCAAATACTTTGGAAAAGTTATTCATCCATCAAGAAAGTATCAGAATATTCTGAAAAGCAGACACGCTCAAAGAATCACGACAACAAATCATCAATATCCACAACACAAAATTAGGGCACAACAACAGTCATACTTCCAACAAGTAATATACACAGTCGAGGCAACACATATTAGCAGACAAACAAAAATTAAAGAAAGAGAGGATCAGGAATCGAAAAATCCTTACCAAAATTTCAGACCAATAAACAGGGAACAAATTTAGATGAGGAGAGCAACATCAGGTACAGACAGACAAACAGGTAAATCACAGACATGTAAAGGCGAGGAAAAAAAAAAAAAAATTCTATGGACCCATTCATAGGATGAATGAGACCAGAACAGCAAAAAAATTCTTCAAAGTCATCCATCCTGGCAAAGTCAATAAAGGAAGATAGAATTACCAACAATTAGACATGATGAGATATGACATAAGATCAGGGACAGTTCAGTAATGTAATCAACAGATAAGGATTTGAAAAGAAAAGACAAAATAAGAAGACATATGAGCGAAAGGAACAACTTAATGAACACACGAAGAGAATTTGAGAAGAGAGGAGGAAACAATGAATTTATTAAAAAGGATTGAAGTCCAAACCTTTTGTCATTGAAAATGATCATAAAAATATAACGAGAGCAGCATGCAACAGTACCATTTGATTAAATGTTAAACAAAAATAAAATATTGATGTTAACCTTACCATCCATAAACTTACCATGCATAAACTCAAAGAGTTTATTTACTACAGTCTTTAGGAATTTCCAATGTGCACGAAGGAATCTTGGGTACTGGCCCACCACATACATAATATTGGACGCGATAATTGCTTTGTTGTCTTTTCCCTTCTTCTGTTCACACAATCCGAGCAGATCTTTGATAACTGTCACCAAAAACCTTTTCTCATCCTCCTCATGCATAGCACCAGATATACTACCAATGGCCCAACATAACTGTTGAAACAAGAATGGATGATGGTTTGCAGAACAAAGGCGCATAAACAACATACAACAACTCCAAATAACATTATACAGTGTCCATCAAAAAGACCTCCCGTATTTGGATAGGCCACTGTAAGAGTTGTGGTGGAAATACTGATTTGGAGGGACGTATCGATTGATAGCAGTGTATGTGCCATTCTGTCATAGGCGCAACAACATGGCTAGGTGAGCATTGTGTATTTGTTGTGAAGGAGTATATCCATTATGATTGTTATGTGATTACCATTCAGCAAGTATTTCGCATTCAGTTCCCGATAGAAAAACTATTTGAGTTTGGGTATCAAACATTAGGGCATCAGGTTCTGCACTGAATACAAAATCTAATGGCCGACTTTGGACTGCAAAAATGGGGGAAAATGTGATGCATGTGATAAAGATGATAAAGAGTCCATCCAGCAATCTCCAAAGCATTCAGCGCTTAAACATGTAGCTGCCCTGGGATTGTCTAATAAGATGGTTGGTTGGTTGGTTGTGGGAAGAGGCCAAACAGTGAGGTCATCGGTCTCATCAGATTAGGGAAGGATGGGGAAGAAAGTCGGCCGTGCCCTTTCAAAGGAACCATCCCAGCATTTGCCTGGAGCGATTTAAGGAAATCACAGACGCGGGATATCTAATAAGAATAAGATGTATTTTGCACATATGTCTTTGCATGCACCATCTGCCACCACAGCTGAGGGGTCAGTGGGGCAGAATGCCATGCCAAAGGCCCAGGTTAATTACCGGCCAGGTCAGAGATTTTCTCTACTGACAGACTGGGTGTTGTGCTGTCTTCAACATCATTTCATCCTCATCAACACCCAAGTCGCCAACAACTAAAAAGACTTGCACCGGGCAACCAATCTACCAGACAGGAGGCCCTAGCCAAATACACATTTCATTTCACATGTACCCATATAAAATGATGGTTACCTAAGAATTAACAGGGAGATTTTGAAACTGTCAGAGTTGTGTGTGAGGAAATTCTCCAGAACATTCCCCCCATCTTGATTTCTTCTGATGAAACCCATTTCAACTTGCCAGATACTGTAAATAAAATTTCTGTTACTGGGCAGCAGAAAACCCTTAGGAACATCACCAATGACCATTTCCCAGCCATCATAGGACTGTTTGGTGCATCTATGCTGAATTTGGTGTGTGAGGTCTGTATTTTTTGAAGAAGATGGCATAATGGTAATGGTTGATTCAAATGTCTAATGTCACATGATAAAGACTTCCACTAACCTATGTTAAACCTTTGTTGGGGACGATGGAGGGAGAGAAGTCTGGTTCCAACAAGACGAGTCACAGCTCTCATTTCTCAGGGTTCTCTAGAAATTTTGAGAGAGCTGTTTCCTGGATGTCTTCTCTCTTTGTGAGGAGACAATGTCTAGCCCCAAGATCACTGAATTTATCATCTGCTTTTTTTTTTTAGGAGCACTTCACTTCAAGGCTCAAGTGTAAAAACATCACCCCACAATTCTGCAGGCACTTAAGGAGGCAATCACCCAGGAAGTGGAGGCCATTCCACCAGAAGTGACACAAAGAACCATGGATAACTTCAGGAAAAGGTTTCATCAATGTAACAACAATGGAGGACACTATTTATTAGACATAATGTTTAAAACCACCTAATGTAAAATGGTATAGTATTTGCTGTTCACAAATATATGTATTTTCCCAGAATCTCTATTTGTAACTATCTTTTGAAATATGAGAGGTCTTTTTGTCGGACACTGTATAACATTTCAGTATACAAAAGAACGGGCTGTAATGAAGTGCAATTTCTGACAGTGTTTTCTTTATAGATGCTACAAACATCTTAACCCCTCAAGCCAGTAGTTTCCGTACTAGTGCCAAGCCTTCTGGTTGTAGTTTACAAGAACAACTTGTACAAGAATGCAGCTCTAGTGCAGGAATTATTTGCGGACATTTATTAAATTTCATTGAGATTATTAACAACAGATCTTTATTATGTTTAAAATATAATATGAACTTTCAGTGTAATGCAGTCTAGCAAACAAAGCCTACACTGCAGTCTTTTTTCACAAGTTTCCAGCAGTCTTGTTAAGAGTCACAGACTGGAGCTTACATGTAAATCTTCCTTTGCCTTTTCAGTTACTTACTAAGCAATAAATGCATTATGTACTGAAACATAATATTATTGTGTACTACTGTAGACACTTTTTCCCCTTCCATCTTTTAAGGCAGCTTGTAATTGCTGATTTCCTCTGACAGCCCACTGATTAGCAAAGATCATGGTGCGCTTTAATAGATATCCTTACACTTAGCCAAAAAAGTAGTGTTACCGGTCATCAACAGACAGAAGAGAAACACATATTTATATGTAGGACTGTAAAAGAGTATTTGGTCAGGTTACCACCCATGCAAATGCTCACAACTATCGAGTATAATCCTGGCTTAAAGGGTTCAGAGATAACCACTGATTGCATTAAAATTATGTAAATTATCTAGAAGCATATCATAAAATTTTATACAAATAATGACTTATGATACAAATGTATCTACATATATACCCCACAAGCCACCATACAGTGCATGCTGACCTGGTACCATTGCTAGACATTCCCTTCCCTGTTCCACTCGCAAATGGAGTGTGGAAAAAATGACTGCCTATATGTCTCCGTATAAGCCTAAACGTGTCTCATTTCGTACTCACAGGCCTTACCCGAGAAGTATATTGGTGGCAGTAGAATTGTCTGAAGGCAGTCAAAACTTCCAGTTCTCTAAACTTCCTCACTACCAGTAACAAATATAGCCATTCACCTCTCAGTTGCTTCTATGTCTTCCTTTAATCCCCCCTGATGGGTATCCCAAGCACTCTGGCTGTACTCGAGAAAGGACAAATGTTCCGTACACAGTCTCCTTTAAAGAAGAGCTACCCTGTCCTAGAATTCTCCCAATAAACTGAAATCGACCATTCATTCACTTTTCTATTACCAACCCTATGTGCTCAATCATTTCTATCACTTTGCAATTTTAAGCCTAGATACTTAATCAACATAACTGTGTCAAGCAGCATACCACTAATACTGGTATATAGGCTAATATACCATCATACCTTAATATCGGTGGGAGTTCACATGCAAATACATGCAAACTTTTGTAAAATCATACCCTTAATTTAAGGGACGCAATATGATAACGAAAAATGCAACAAGTTTACACAAAGATGTATGGTTTTTATAACATTTTTCTATCTGGTTTATGAAAAGTTAAACAAACATGGTGCAGTATTTAAGACAGAAAAAGCTCAGGGAACAGAGTAGATTTGATATGTTCATAGAACATTCCCAAGGTCAACTCGTAGAAATTTGAGAAGCAACAAAAAACTTAATCATCTCATTCAGTGAAGAAGCACAGTAATAATAAAAATAATTTTTATCTTTTTAATGTCAACTTCCTAAGGGAAAACCAGTTGCACTAGAAAACTCCTAATATAACATTTGTTCACATCTGTAAAAATTTCGAAAATATTAATGATATATGTTTATCACTTCTACATAATTTTAGCAAGTGGGATAACCTAATTTCATTTGTTTCCATTTCAAGTTCAAAATACTGGAATGTCTTACCTGCATTGCTTAACTTGACAGCTGTTGGCAAGAGAAACACAACCTCTGATGGAACAAGGATGGCAGAAGGGAGTCAGTTGTGTCCTTTTCAGAGGTATCTTTGACACATTTGTGTAACACAGTTTAGAGTGCAGAAAAATCTGGATCTGGGTGGTCAGATGAAAATTTCAACCCTGCTCTTCCTGGGAGTTCAGCCCCTTTTCCACTATAACAATCCTGTCTCTGGAATTTATGGTCCTTTACTCATAAATATTCTTAAGTGTTCCAATAGTTCCTCTCTTCAACAATTTTCTCAGAAGCTGCCAAACTACTCTTTTATCACCAATACATTAACTGTACCAATCAACTGGACAAAGTACAGCCCATTTCTAAATTGCCTCCTTTTCTATTTCCAAATCTGTTTCCTTCTTATATTGAGAACATGTAGAACTTTTGGACTTAAATCCACAATTTGTTAACCATAAACTAATCTTGGTACACAAAATCAACTCCAAATGTATGCTAATTTAAGTCCCCCATTACTTAATACCTACCCCTTCTTTATAGGACACTGTATACCAAAGTTGCACTGCAAGGTGCTCTATTACATCTTCTGACACACAGTATGAAATCTGTACACGCCTTATAGCATTGGTGTTATGTGCATCCAAGATGGGACCATGTAACAATGACACGAAAATTTACTTCTTACTGTGTTATAAACAGAGTGTATACGTGGACAAAGAAAAAAAAATTCCCAGATATCCCGTTTAAAAAATATACTTTTTTCTGGGCGAAAATACACTTTTTCCGTGCTAAGTGACAGTAGGTTTTCCGTAGATTTTTCCCTTGGAACTGTAAAACTTATCACTCCTTTGAATGGTTAACATTTTATCCACTGGCGTAGAACTTGAAAAGGGGGGGGGGGGGTGAGAAAAGTTTTGGAAAGACCTTTGATGTGCAGCAAAATAGACGCTGCATATTTTCATATTACGAAAGTATAAATTTGAACTGCACCAAACACAGCACGTTAGTTTCCGGAGCGTTGAAATTGAGATTGCAATGTCCTTTTGTAAGCCAGTCATATATCATGTTATGTGTTCTCAGCAGCCGATGACAGCAGATATTCAGTCCGCCAATAGCAAGATCACTGCTACGTAGTGCGAACACACAAAGAGGAAAAGTTAATGGTTTACATTTTTATACATTGTATAGCTACAAGAAAAGCTAAGCTTTCACATATATTATTGGTCTCGAAGATTAATAATTGATATTTTTTGCATATGTTATGCTTTAAGATACATAACACAAATGTGCTAGAAGGTTTAAAATAATGACATAAATGTCTGGTCTTCTGGGCTCGAAATTCTTGTAAGTGGCTGGTCCTCAAAGTTTTTGGTTTTAAATGCTGTGTAATTTAAGAAATTCATCCCACTTTCTCACTCTTAACATAATTCATCTTGCGTAAAAAGAAATTTACTTTGAAAGTAACGCTTTTCGAACCACCGTTCGCTATACTATCCCGAGACTGTTAGAAATAGGTTCGATTTAGCAGTTGCCAGAGACAGCCAGAAAACAGGCATTATTGCGCGTGTGCAGCTGCAGTGATGTAGGAAGCCCGCATGTTCGTATGTATAAAGCACTAAGAGAGCTTACATTACGCCATAAAACAAACAGGGCATCAGAGGATAGTCCAAGAGCGTCGGAATTTCGTAAACCATACTAAAATGCATTATTCGGCTCGAAATGCACATTGGTTTTTTCAGATTCACAATGAAGTAAGTCCCATCTGATATTAAACTTTTCAGTGTGGTTTATGAGATGTTAATTTTCTTGGAGTACCAGTACTGTACTATCTCGTATTTGCTTCTTTATTATGGCACAATGCCATACATGGCGGAAGGTGAAAATGTGCACTTGAAATTCAGCGAACAGTTCGAAGTAGCCAAAACTGTGGAATTGAACACTTCATTTCAAATAAATTGACTGCCTCAGTGAAAAGATTAATAAATCACAATTTCTTTAGCAAACTGACAAAAATAACTTCATTGTTGCGCAATGCTTGACTGCTAATAACTTGGAAATAAAAACAGAAAACCAAAACAAATAATTTATTTTTGCCCTCCTTAATTATGTGAATGATTTTTAATTCACTTTTTTCCGGATTTCCCAGTTGTCCCAGGTCGTATACACCACTGAAATCCATTTTGTTTAAAATTACTTAACGCAAACACGGCTCACATGGAGGCTAACTCCTTCCCACTACAACTTTGCGCATGCCGAATCTGACAGCTAGGACCCATGAGAAAATTTTTTTTTCGTTAGCATCTGACCGCTTGCTACTACTGCGGATACAGCTACCAGCCACACTTCAAGTAGCGGGAAGCGGGAGACGGTACTGCTCGTACCCCAGATCACGTAAGAAACAGATTGCCCAATCGCTTGGTCTAGCAGGCAACCCTTGACAGGGAACAGCCACCAGGCGGCAACAGCGTCACACCCTTACTTGTGGCACCAACCACCATTTGGAGTCTGTGAAGTACAGCTGTTTTTGACGTACCGGTGATAGTGGATCGAGTCGTCATGCCGAGGTCCTGCGAGTATATCAACTGTGGAAGGAGTAGACGGACAAATCCTGAACTAAAAATGTTCAGATTTCCCGTCAAAGATAAAGAAAGGTTACGGGGGTGGATTTTAAATTCAGGTAAATCAATAAATTAGTTACGAGTAAAAATTAATAAAGAGCCCTAAGCATTCGATCCTATCTAAATTTTGTAGATCTTATATTCTGATATAACGTGGCAGCCCTTCCTGTACAAGAATCATATCATACAATTTTTAAATGAAATCTTGGCTGCGATTTGGACTTTTTTAAACTGTTTATTCTCTCACTATTGTAATTTTGGTTGTAGAGGCATTTTTGTGTGCAATGTGAAAACTGAAACCAATATAAGATATGGATAACAAAATGCAAAGCATAGTGTGGTAACATTTGGTAAACAATTTACGAAGCATTACCTTACAAGACCTTTCCCTTGGTACTTGAAAATGGCTCTAGAGCTGAAATCGCAACAGTGAAATAAATGAATAATAGCCGTCATCTAACTGCTAGGTCATCGGTCCCTCTAAATCCTGGTATATACTAGAGCGAACGAAGTGGACGAGTGTAAAACCTCGTTTACACTGCAGCAAAGGAGTATTCATAGATAATTCGCCAATGTTCACTGCCATTCTTTTATACTTGTGAACAAGCGTTTATACTGTAATGAAAGGAGGAGAATGGAAGAGAACGAGCATAGCATGCAAACTATAGACGCTGCCTATTTTAATTTTTTTTATCTGTGCGCTAATAATCCTCACACAGCTTTCACTTGAAAACAACACTACTTATAGAACAGGTCTGCGTGAGTGCGGATATCCCCAGTAATAACAGTGTTGCAGATAAAAGCGTACGTCTGTTGCGAATATTTGCGGGTTATCTTTAAACTGTACAAAGTAAATTTTTAACATAATTATGGTTTGCCGTCTGTGGCTCTTCAAAGTTGACACCGCCAAAATATGCTCCAAAAACACGCTTTCATTTTTATATTACCGCGTTTGCAGCCCCCTTTAAACAACAATCCAAAATTCATCGTTTTGTGCCAGTCTTATATCATTTACGATATATTACATGCAAAGTAAAAGAATTTAAATTTGAAATGACTGTCACTGAAATATGTCCAGCTTTAATTCCCATCATAACGGAGTGTGGATTTTGAAATTTTCTAGTGTTAACCTGCACGTGGAGATCTTTTTTACCACCATAATCCGTATGAGAAGAGCTGTATAGCAAAGAGGAAATAGAGGGCATGGAAGGCGAATGTAAAAGCTATGTGACTGCAATAGTCTGCATTTAAACAGTAACTCGCGAGAAATGTTTGTGTGTTACTTTTCATTTATTTCATTTCGCAAATGATTGTGAGAAATAAACTTGGTTTGTAGAATTACAGGAGCTAATCTACATTCTTAGATTGAAAACTCGGGAAAAACCACAGCCGATCATGAGCTACAGTCAGCCGTGTGACGAATTCATTTCGTGCGCAGTGCTCTAGCTGAACGCAAATCAGCGTCATTCACATCACCGAAGATACAGCGTTGCCAATTCCGCGACATGGACAGGCCAGTTAGCATTGTAGCGTCGCCTGCGACATCTGTTGACCGAACGGAAAACTATTTTTTCGGTTGCCTGTTCTGCCGTAAGGACGGTTCTGTTTCTTACGTGATATGGGCTCGTACGCAAGTCAACTGCACATGCGCAAGAGCCTGTTGGCAACTGGTGAAATGAACCTAATGTAAACAGTTGTGACGTCACGCTCATAGAATCTGACAGCTAGGAACCATGAGAAAATTTTTTTTTCGTTAGCATCTGACTGCTTGCTACTACTGCGGATACAGCTACCAGCCACACTTCAAGTAGCGGGAAGCGGGAGACTGTACTGCTCGTACGCGAGTCAACTGCGCATGCGCACGAGCCTGTTGGCAACTGGTGAAATGAACCTAATGTAAACAGTTGTGACGTCACGCTCATAGAAAGCAGTTTATTGTTACGACGTATTACATAGTCTTAGCCTTTGACATATTTTTGCTGTTTGCAGACGCTTGTGCGTGCACGGTGTTTTGTTGTTATAAATGGCGCATTTCCTTTGCCACTAAAGTTTTATGCTTTTTCCTCTTGTTTATATTTTATTGCTGCAGTATTATTCTCCAGTAGTAGGATACAGTAACATTGTTTGCTGGAGAATAATTTCTTGCCAGTCAAAACTACAAAAATTTAACTGAAAGTGAAAACAATGAAAAATTCCCGGAATTCCGAAAAATTCCCAGTCTTTTCCTGGTTTTCTACCGGACGAAAAAATTCTCAGGTTTTTCCCGGGTCGTATACACCCTGTATAAAGTACTAACAACTGAATTCTACTGTTTCCTATATTCACAATGATGACCACTCACATAAATCTAAAATCCAAGAGGTAAAAAACACAGCAACATTTCAGAAACTTTCTTGTTGGTAGTTATGAGCATACTTTTAGAAATCAAGGCAGGCTTCTTGCAATTTTAAATCTGACAGCCTTCAGACTATGGCTAGTTGCACAATTTAGAATGTTAAAGACTGTCCCAGTAATTCTTGATATTGTAAGTGAGAATTGTGTTGCTTTGAAATGTTTTCTGGTGAAACATTGTCAGCATAAAAAATTTACGTTATTTGAAAATACCAAAATGTTTTCTAAAGTATAATACATGCATAATTGAATGATTTATTGGTTATATTGATGTAAAATTTCATAATAAACACCTGCACACAACATTTATATTTATACAAATAAAGGAAATTCCTTGATGGAGCAATATGTAAAATAAGGGAAAGGCTACCACTCACCTGTGGTGGATGATGTGTGTAGCACAGAAATACATAACAGAATACAGCATTCATACTACCTTTCGACCACTAATTCTTTTTGTAACAAAGGTACAGACATTGACATGCACAACCCCACAGAGACCCAAACATACACTAACATGACAACAGCAAGATTGATTATTGATAGTCTATTAAGAGGCAGGACAAAAAAGAGATGTAGGAAGAGTGAGAGGGGAAAGGCAGGAGGTAAATGAGATGAAGGTAGGGGCAGATAGAAGGGTGAGGTTAGAGAGCCCGTACATTGGGGGGGGGGGGGGGGGGGGCGGGTTCTGGGAGAGGACAGTACACAATCTGGAAGGAGCGGTTTGGAGATAAAGAGAGAAAAGATAAGGTGAGGCACTGGGAACACATAAGTGGAGGTTTAGGCCAGAGGATTGTAAGTGCACAGTATATGCATGAGAAAGAATTCTCTTCCATGTAGTTCGGAGAAACTCACCAAATGACCCACATGGTAAAGCAGCTGTATTGTTGTGTGCAGCAGGGTGGGTAAGTTCGCAGCGGCCTTTCATGAAAATATACATTTGGTTACTTTTTGTGCCCATGAAGACCTCTGTACAGTAATTGCAGCACAGTTGATGTCCAACATGGCTACTTTCACCTGAGGCCCTGTATTTTATAGAGAGGAAATGCATGTGATTAAACAGCAGCAGGTGGTGGTGTGTGGGTGTATGGATAGATCTTGCACCTGGGCTGACCGCAAAGGGAATGACCCATACGGTGCAGGATTGGGAGTAGGACTGGCATAGGAATGGGCAAGGATATTATCTATGTTGGGAGGGCAGCGGAACACTGGGGCATGTAGAACAAATTTGGGTTGGATATTCCACATCTCAAGCATGGCAAGAGGTAGACGAAGCCCTGGTGGAGAATGTGGTTGAGCTTTTCAAGGCCTGGGTGATCAGAAGAGTGCTGCTTGATGGCTGTTTAACAGATTTGCTGTGTTAGAGAAGCAGATAACACAGGAGAAGTGTTTATAGGTAATCTGGATAGGATATTGTCTGTCAATAAAGGCTCTCTTAAGATTATTGGTATATTTCAACAATTCCTGCTTTCCATCGCAGATGCAATGTCCATGGAAGTGAGGCCGTGAGGAAGGGGCATTTTGACATGGAATGGGTGACAGCTGTCAGAGTACAAGTATTATTTGTAGTCTGGGTGCTTGGTAAGGACAGACACACATTTATGGAGTCATCAGAGAGGTGGAGATCAACGTCGAGGAAGGTGGCCCAATGAGTTGAAAAGGATCGAGAAGTAGAGCTGCGAATAGATGTTGAGGTTATAAAGGAAAGAGCAATGTTTGTCCTTACTGTGAATCCAGATCATGAAAATGTCTCAATGAACCTCAATCAGACATGAGATTTTGCAGCTTGACTGGATAGGAAGAATTCCTCCAGAAGACCCATACATAAGTTGGCACCACAGGTCCCATGAATAAGTTGACGTATGGTGGTACCACACAAGTACCCAAGGCAGTACCAAGGATTTGTTTGTAAATTTGGTCTTCAAACATGAAATAATTGTATGTCAGGATTTGATTCTCTAAGAAGATTAGAAAATAATGGTGGGTTTGGTATCAGGATTTTCAAAAAGGTCATGGGCATGGTGGATGTTGGTGAACGACGACATCGCATCCGTAAGTCACAGGTTCATTCTGTGGGAGGACTGTACCCAGCCACAATAGGATGACCGGTAGGGAGACCTGTGAGGTTGGGTTTGTGGAGTTTTGGGAGCAGGTAAAATGTAGGAGTGCAGGGGGTTGCTGGTGTGATGACCGATGGATTCAGGCGTCAGGTTTTGCGAAGGACCTAAGGTTAGTATGTAGAGGTGTCGGAAAGTTTGCAGAGACCCTCAGCCATATGCTCACTATGACTCACTACCACTACAGTGGAGTCTTTGTCTGCAGAAAGGATGACAACACATGGAGTGTTTTTCAGTTTACAGATAGCAGTGTTTCACAGAAGTGATATTTGACTCACCCACCACCTAACACAATTTAGCCATTTCCTCCCAATAAAGGGCAGGGCCATGTGTGAAAGCAGGCATGTCATACATCAGCTGCGCTACAACTACTGCAAAGCACTCAATTAGGGCACGATAAGTATACAACTGCCTACTCATTTGAATGGTTACCACCAAACTGGCAAACTGCAAACTTAACCATACAGTTGCTTAACAAGTGACTTCAACAGCCATTTGGATACTCCCCCTCCTTTTTAACCAACTGCTCTCCCTTCTTTGTCCCCTCTCTTTCTCCCTCATCATCATCTTCATCTTTCTCCCACCCCTCCCTCTCCCTCTTCCTACATCTGTTTTTGCTCTACCCTCTGTACCCTTCTCGACTTCTTGTGCACCCACAGAGTCACCTGTCCAAAGATCTGCCTCTTTTCCCACTACCCCCTCAACACCTCCATCTCAGGCAACAGCTTTCAATAATTGAGTATCAATAATCAGTCCTGCCATGGCCACAGGAGTGTACATTTGTGTGTGTGTGTGTGTGTGTGTGTGTGTGTGTGTGTGTGTGTACGCGCGCGCGTACATTTGCTAGAAAAAACTAGAATGTATGCTGTTACCTGTTTCTGTGCCCGTAGCAGCAATTTGCTATATGCATGTGATTGTCTTACCCTTATTATATGTATGTAATAATGTTTTTAATGACTGCTGTTTTCTCCTCTTATAGCTGCACAGTCCCTAAAGTGCGCGTCTGGAGTCAACCTTAGTAATATGCACTCAAATGAAACAAGAATTCTGCAGAGCTAATTAATGCAGCACTGGGCAATGTAAACGTGTATTAATTAAAGACACTTAGTGGTGTGGGCTGGTTCAAATAGTTCTGAGCACTATGGGACTTAACTGCTGAGGTCATCAGCCCCTAGAACTTAAGAAACCTAACTAACCTAAGGACATCACACACATCCATGCCCGAGGCAGGATTCGAACCTGTGACCATAACGGTCGCGCGGTTCCAGACTGTAGAGCCTAGAACCGCTCGGCCACTCCAGCCGGCGGTGTGGGCTGGGTATATTCCCAGTGGGAGGGAACTTACAAAATGGGAATACTGCCGGGAATATTTCTTTGGCCCAGGAAGATACCCAAAAATCGGGAATTTATGAAAACTTTTACATTTTGAATGTTTTAATACTTATTAACAGTTAAAGAACTTTGAAACTAGGTTAACTATGTAAATTAATACATTTTAATCTGAGATTTATCATTCCATGCATTAATTTCCTTGCAAATTCCATGCAAAACATCATTTACTGCAAGTCTGGCAGAAAAATAATTTAAAATATTTGCTGGGGCTACTACTTTTAAGCAAGTTGAACCCGCACATTTCTCTGAATGAAACCTAAACTTACACAATATTTCTCTGAAGGCATAATTCTGAACTGGCCGTCACCTGTAGTAGTCATTAATTTTTCCAAATGAATGACTTGAGGTGTTTCAGAATTCAAAGACTCCTCATTTCCTGTGATGAATTTCACTTTTAAGAGTCTAATTAATATTTTACCATGTTCTATGTCAATAAAACCACTTGTATTTTCAAGTAAATCATAAATCTCTACTGTTTATTCTCACAATTTTCCCCCGAAATGCCATTTTCAATGACTAACGTTTACGAAATTTTCGCGAGTTTAAAATAAACTCTATATCCTAAAATATCTGTAACATCAACAGAAAACTTAACAAATTGAATAAACAAAACTCCCTGTGTATTTTAATAACTTTGGTTACTCACTAGATGGCATATCAATACCTAGACCATCAACCACAAAGGATATCACAACCACTGACAATGGCTGCACATTCAAATGTAGGCCAGACTACCCAGGGTCAAGACGATTTTATCTCGGCTGGTTTAAGTTCAGCTACATCTCCTTTAGAGTCACCAACATCACATCCACCAAAGCCTTGGCCAAGTCCCCATAGGTTCATCGAGAGGAATAACTGCATTTTTGGATCACATGGATAACCAAACAAATGTAATTTATATCATTTAAGGTCTACTATTTTTTGGTATCAAAATGGGTGGTTTATAGTAGTATTTTTTGTGGCCTATAATATTTTAGGCCTAAACTGTTTTTGTGATGTTAAACAGTAAGAATGTTGTGTGTTTTCCATTGTATTAAGAAGGCAAGTTACAAACCAACAGCGTAACTGGAAAATCTAGTGATTTTCCTTAATCCTATAAAAGAGATATATTAGCATCTTCTAGCCTAATTATTTCCCACAATTTAAATAGCACAAAAACAAAAGTAGGTTAGTTATACACACATCAAAAAAAGTTTTGTATCACCTCGGTTCCAAGAGTTCTGGAACCTGTACAGAAAATTGGAAGAGAGATCGACATACAGATCATTTCTGCCCTTTTTATTGCTCATGAAAACAACACATTTCACGTTGTACTACCAAACAGCTAGACCTTCAAAGGTGGTGGTCCAGATTGCTGTGCACACCAGTACCTCTAATACCCAATAGCATGTCCTCTCGCATTGATGCATGCCTGTATTCGTCGTGGCATATTATCCACAAGTTCATCAAGGCACTGTTGGTCCAGATTGTCCCACTCCTCAATGGTGATTCGGCATAGATCCCTCAGGGGCACTGGTGGGTCAAGTCGTCCATAAACAGCCCCTTTCAATCTATCCCAGGTATGTCAGATAGGGTTCATGTCTGGAGAACATGCTGGCCACTCTAGTCAAGTGATGACATTATTCTGAAGGAAGTCATCTGCAAGATCTGCATGATGGGGGCACGAATTGTCGTCCATGAAGACAAGTGCCTTGTCAATATGCTGCCGATATGGTTGCATATCGGTCAGAGGATGGCATTCACGTATCGTACAGCCTTCCGTGACTACCAGCGGTGTATGTCGCCCCACATAATGCCACCCAAAATAGCAGGGAACCTCTACCTTGCTGCACTCGCTGGACAGTGTGTGTAAAGCATTCAGCCTGACCGGGCTGCCTCCAAACATGTCTGTGACGATTGTCTGGTTGAAGGTATATGCGACACTCATCGAGTCAAATAACCGCAACAATGACGATGATTTTGTTTTGATTTTTTTTTATTTGGAAATATAGAAGAAGAGAACGATCAAGATGATTTAATGGACAATGACTGGGGAGGGAGCGAGGGGGGGAGCTGAATATGGAAAGTAAAGATGCTGTATTAAACCTTTTGCCCTTTAGAATTTTTAATTGATTCTTATTATAACATTTTACATTCTGGTTATTTTTCTGATCTTTTATTCAATATTTTTTGAACATGTAAGAATGTTAGTTTCTTTTTAAAACACACAATTATGACAGTGATCTATTAATTTGAGCAAGTTTGTTTTTAAAGTTATTAATTCCCAGGAATTTTATTTAACTATAATTTTATCTTAAAATATATTTCAATTTTTAAGTTTTATTTAACCATATAATTACTGTTTTTAACTATTAATTAACAGTTTTTTGAGTTACCTTGCTAATTAATCATAATATTGCCAGCAATATTCCCTGGGAATATTTCTTCAATTTTAAATAGCTGGGAATTTCACAACACTAAAGCCACTTGACCTCCACAACAGGCAGTTCCAATCAATGTGGGCTCTGACTGAACTGCCCCTCTTTTGTAACTTCCCCAATCTCTCTCTCTCTCTCTGTCTTTCTGTGTGTGTGTGTGTGTGTGTGTGTGTGTGTGTGTGTGTGTGTGTGTACATTCGGAGGTAATGGCTGAGGGGGTTACAGTACTTAAGTACAGGATGATGATGATGATGATGAAATTCATTAAACTAAAAAGCTGAACTTATCAGATATCTAGTGTTTTATGCCATGACAGTAATTAATGAAATGCAGCAAAAAGGATTCTACTTAGATTGTATTGAAATTAATGATTCTGTAATAATCTGAATAGTTAGCACCCCTGTCACTAACAGTTTCATTTTGCAAGCGTTAACAACGATGGAAGGGACCCCACCAACAACATTTTCATTAGAAAAGGACAACTCTCACAAGATGACATACACATGAAATATCAAAACTCTCGTCCCAATGTTGTTTAGTTAGAAAGAAACTCACAAAAAATTAGCCGTTTCCTTATTATGGGTTGAAAATGAAGTATTGAATAACAGACACAATCCAGAGCACATCGCTTGCAGCAATGGAGCAAGAAAATCCACATTCACTCTTCCAACTTCATAGTTCATGTCATGTATTGTCTTGAAATGACAACACTGAGTTTGCGTAGAGTGTACTATGTCCAAATTTAGCTTGCACAAGTAACCAGTGGAGCTTTTTGTTTGCACCTTAGAGAGAACTTATAGTCTGCACAGGCAACTTAACATAAAACCATGTACATCTCGACTTCATCCACATCAACTTTCATGTTCTAAAACTGAAATATGCAAGTATTTTTTATAATTCTTCATGTAGTATGTTCTTACATTCGAAACAACCTAAAATACCCTTGGATGCAAAGGTAGTGCTACCTTGCAACCTTTGCCACCCAAATTATTAATACTAATGCAAAATTACATTATATGGCAAAAATATGTTGTAATAATTGCACATAAACATACCGTGTTCAGATTCTTCCAAGACCACTCTGTACCATTTACTTGGTTTTGAAGTTTTTCGGTCATAACTCTCTCGGTGTCAGCATAATCCAAATGAGTTAGATATACCAGTGTCTCTCTCATATTTTTGTAAAGATTTATGGAATCTGTGTCCTTCATAAATTCTCTTACAACTTCTCCATTTTCATTTTCCACAACAAGGACTTCTTCCGGCTTAGCCATTCGACTTATCATAATGTATCGTACCTATGAAAATAATTATGAATCAAACACTGCGATGAAACTAATGTATATGTCAATAAATAATGCAGTTCAAATTTCATTTTGTTTAATGCCATATCCAAGAAGTTAAAAGGAAACAAATACATCATCATCAGTAAAACTGCACCGAAACACTAATTTTAAAAAACAGACAAGATAAAAAAATATCGTACCTTTGTCAAAACTTCACTATAGAACTGGCGTCTAGGTGGAATAGCAGTACTGGTTTTGGACATAAACATGGTGGATGGAGCAATGAATGGGCTTTCACGATACAGTTCTGCAGAAAGGCTATTCCAATATTCAAGACAGATCTTAAATATTTCCACTTCATCAACTTCTGATATTAATACTAAATAGTGCAATGCCTGAAAATTTTTTATTCATGATAATATAAATATCAAATTGATCAAAAAGGTTAAGAAACTGAAACCCAAATTCAAAAGTAGTGATCACCCAATATTTCTTCATTTGGCTTCGACTAATATTAAAATACACAAAATCAAAAAAATTATAATATGAAAAGTCACCAAAAATGATCACTTAACATGAACATATGGACATCAGAAATTACATCATTTTTGGAGAGTAGTAAATTATAATAACACAAATCTTATCACTAGCAAGATCAGTTTACCTAATGACCATAACAGATTGCCATTGCTATGCCAAAGTTCAGCATTACTTCAGATTTATGACTTATGTTTTTAAAAATTAATTTTTATCCATTTGTTAGTAGAATCTATATTCATAAACTGCTGAACTAGATTCCATTTATAGGTGTTTTTCTTATTATGTCCTAGGATTGCAAGTGCCCAACAAGTGTACACTTAGGCATATTCTTTAACTTACCTTCAGAAGTTCAGTATTGAGCTGTTTCTGCTCAACGAGAACACCATGTTCTTTCAAATACGTACAGAGGAACATGGCCAGGTTCTGAATAAAATTTTGTTCAGCATCCTGACCACAAGCATATGCCTCACGGATATTTGTATTCATTGGAAGCATCTGAAAAAAAGAAAAAGAGGTTGCATTTACTAAATGAAAAAACTTACAAATTAACCTAGTTCATATACCAAGACTTTGTGTGTGTGTGTGTGTGTGTGTGTGCGCGCCCACGAGTGAGAGAGAGAGAGAGAGAGAGAGAGAGAGATATCACTGTTGTTGTGGTCCTCATTTCGAGGACTGGTTTGATGCAGTTCTCCATGCTAGTCTATTATGCACAAGGCTCTTCAGCTCTATGTAACTACTGCTACCTATAAATATTTGAAACTGCATACTGTACTCAAGCCTTGGTCTCCCTGTACAATTTTTAACCACCCCCCAACTTACTTTCTTGACCAAACTGACAATTCGTTGATGCCTCAGGATGTGTCCTACAAACCAATCTGTTCTTTTAGTCAAGCTGTGCCATAAATTTCTTTTTTCAGTTCAGTTCAGTACCTCCTCATTTGTTGTTTGACCCACCCATCCAATCTTCAGCATTCTTCTGTAGCATCACGTTTCAAAAACTTTTATTCACTTTGTATCTTCACTCTTTATGAACCACATTTCATTTCACTTCCATAAATGGCTACACTCCAGATAAACACCTCCAAGAAATGTTAACAGGTTTCTGTTTTTCACAAGTACTTTTCTTGGCAATGGTGGTCCACATTGGGCAAATAACAAAACTCATCTAACAATTTAGTTTCTCATTTTCTAATTTAACTCCCTCAGCTTCATCTGACTGACTTTGATTGCTCTCCATTACCCTTTTTTACTTTTGTTGATAACTCACAATAATTCACAAGTCTGTGGAAAATAAATTAATATAGGTAGAAGACTATAGCAATTTAAATACTTTGATTAGTAACAACATAGTTCCTATTTGAAAATTCATAATAAAGCTGAACATAGTTACTGACGAAATCACACACAATAAACATTGCAATAATTGTAAAAGATAGCTGAACCTGGCTCTTCCTCAATATACAGTACTTTCTTAAATCTAATGAGAAGTTTTAGTCACTACCACCTTCTCCAGTCTGTTTTCATTTCAGAACAGTAAATGTAGAGTTAAAGGTTTTCGGGTCTGATGTAAAGATATTACTGTGATTACTCAAGACACTACATGCATACATTTCAATTAGGTAGGACCACAATCAATATGAAAAGCTGTCAGTGACATTCTCATAGCCATCTGTTCACAGCAAGAGGCAAATTACCTACTATAAAGCATTTAGCTGTTTGTGGTATGAAGTACAGGAAACTTCTCTTTACAAACTGCCTGCCAAAAAATGTGAAGCATCATGAAGACATGGTTGGATACCCATGTAACTTCATATATGTACACATTATCGGCAAGTATGTAACGATTACAGTGACAGGCTGAATGGCAACAAAAATGTGCTAGTGTTGCTTGTGTTTAGAGTCATTTATGTAGCTCATATGGGGGCATGAACAGCATCAGACGTTAAGTGGTCACTGTGAAAGACAATACTACATTGTACTCGTGTAAGACAGCATTATCAATACTTGGCAGGATTTGAAAGACACCTCACTGTGGTTCTCCGTTTCGTCAGCTGGCTGAACAATATAATATGTAGATTTGTGAGGCATTTGGATGTGGCGCAGTCTGATACTGGACTGCGTGGGAACATGAGGTATATTCATCATCAAAGTTCCAATCGGACCTTATCTAACCAGCAAAATGGAGTATTTTCATATTGTTCACCACACACATCGTAACCCCGTCACTTATGTGTCTGCAATCTGAAAACAAGTAATGGATTCCCTGCAACACTGAGTGTCCTTCCGCTCCATAGGTCCGAGACTAGCAGAAGCCGGACTATTGAATTATCTCTGTATGTCCATCTTTTAAGAGATTGTTGCGGGACTCGGCCGTTCGCTATAGGACATCAAGTCAAAGTCCTTTCAGCCGACCAATTTCCAAACTTATTTTATTTGGTTACCAGTTTCGGCAATTTACTAGGCCATCTTCAGGCTCCTGACTTACATGCTGGAAGATTCCAACCTCGGTTCCAGTCAAAATAGAGGTCAGCATTCAAATACTGGTGTCTGCAGATTTCTGCTTGCCAGAGCAATCACTTCATCATCTGAATCAGCAGACCAGTACCAAGACCAGTCTTTTTGTTGTGCCTATCCGTGACTCAGAATCTCCGCTATATTGTAAGCACCAACTATCCTTTTCATAATATTGTAATCATTCCATCTTGGATTTTCATTTTAATGTCAAAGCGATGAGAGAATCCAATGTAGTTTATGAGCACTAGCTTTCTAAAATAAAACAGAAAATTAATCACAGAAGGAAAAACCAAACCAACAAAACCAAAAGCAGAAAAAAAACCACCACCTGGTGGATGCAAGAACAGGACAGGTACCTCTGACAATATTATGAAAAGGAAAGTTGCTACTCATCTCATAGCGGAGATTTTGAGTTACAGATTCGCACCACAAAAAGTCTGTCACAAATAAAGCTTTCGGCTATTAAATCCTTCGTCAACAATACACACGCACGCACACACACACACACACACACAGTCTCAGGCAACTGAAACCACTCTGCCTGTATTTTCCTGAGACTGCAGTTGTGTGTGTGTGTGTGTGTGTGTGTGTGTGTGTGTGTGTGTGTTTTGAAGGCCTCGATGGCCGAAAGCTTTATTTGTGATAGTTTTTTTGTTGTGCCAATCTGCAACTCAGCATCTCCGCTGTAGGGTGAGTAGTAACTTTCCTTTTAGTGATATTGTTACATTCTATCCTGGATTTTCCACTGTTTGACAGATTCCTTGAACTAAGGAGAGAAGCATAACAACAGTCACAATCACAGATACACAAACCAATCACAGATACACAAACCAATCACAGATACACAAACCTATCACAGATACACAAACCTATCACAGATACACAAACCTATCACAGATACACAAACCTAACAGAGAAAACTCATTGAATGTAAGAAAATTAGTGGACAAAAATCTCAATAACAGAATCAAAAATGACCCAGAACACCTCTTTCGGATCAACAAAGACTTCATAAAAAAATAACACAAGGAATTTTTCTAATATTTTTAAACAAAAACATAACTGAATACAGCCTAGTGACTCTCCAATTCCAAGACAAAAATGGAAGTATTGTCTACAGAAGGATAACAGCAAAATATTCAGAAATCCCCTCAATTGTGAAAAACATACAATAAACATGCTTTAGCACTTCGACAACAACCAACCCTAAACCTGAACGGCCCACCATCAAGGAACTACAAACAATTATTATGGAATCTCAAGAACTACAATGCCTAGGGGGAAAACCAAATCACAGCTGAACCTTGGAAAAATGTTAGCAAAAATGTCACAGAGGCTCTCCAAACCATATTTGAAGACATTCAGAAAAATTAAAGAATCCTAGATACATGGAGGCCGGCACTGATCCTACCACTCCACAAGAAAGCATTTAAAACAGACCCCAATCTACAGAAAGATCTCAGTCCTAGATGTAACACCCAGGATATTCTCTAAAGTCTTACTGAAAAGAGCAGAACAACAAATAGATAATCAATTGCGAGAATAACAAGCAGGTTTCTGGAGAGGAAGATCCCAGAACAAGCCAGAACCTCAAAAACCTAATAGGCTACCAAAATCAAGAAGAAAATATTATGTTATCACTTTCACTGGCTTCCACACAAAGCATACGACTCAACAGATTGGAAATCCAAAACATCTTTGCTAAAAGAACTAAACCTACACCAGAAATCTAATCACAGACCCCTTACAAATACACAATTCAAAGTTAAATTCATGTGAGAATTCTCTGAACACTTCTGAGATGAGAACTGGTGTATGGCAAGGAGATGAACCATTTCCACTGCTATTTATCAGTGGCCTAGAAAATAGTAGTGGAACAGTGGAATCCGAATAGGAGTAAAAAACAAAGGCATCAAAGTCAATTACCAAGCTTTTTCATATGATGTGGCCTCATCAGCCACGTCCTGGAAGAAGCCAAAGAACAGACACTAACTACAAAAATAAGCAGAAAAAATTAAGTCTCACAAGCTTCTTCAAAAAGGCCCCAATAATGATAAACATTAAAGCACATCAAAACTGATGCACCTTCACTTACGACATGTGCAATTTCAGAGATCGTGTGTCCATACAGTTCACAGGTGTACTACAGGTGCACTCCAAGAGACCACCTGGGTCGATTCCATGGCACGCACTGGTGAGACGCCAAAGAACCAGCATTATTTAAGCGATTGCAAATAAGTGTTCAGCCTATTTTGTAACATGTATTACAGTTGTCCATTCAGTGCTACGCACAACTGGTACATCACTGAATCTTACAATGGCTATGTTCCATAAATTGTGTTTGTTCTTGCTATAACAAACTCTGCGATGAGTGAGGGTTACGTTTTCTCCACGTGTCAGTGTTAAGTCACCATCGCACATCGAAGTGGAAGAAATACTCCAACATCTCATTGCCCAGCAGCATGCTATTGCAGAACAACAGCAGGCTCTCAGCACCATTCCCAAACAACTGGCATCTGTGTGCTCGCGGCGGGTTACTCTCCTGTCAGTGCAACCATCGCCCTTTCCAGCATATGATGAATCGCCTGAAGATTGGGACTCATATATGACACGGTTTTGCTAACATTTCCAGGTTTTTCCTACATAAGACTTTCTTTCTTTCCTGGCTTACGCCGCAAATTTATCATCTGTTGTGCCAACTCGCATCTTTCAAGAACCGGCCAGCTTGTCATTTGATGAAATGTGCTAGTTTCTCTTAACCGATTACTGTGACAGAACAGATGTCATTGCGACGCATGTACAACTTTACTGTTGTCAGAAATGCCCAACCAGTTTTACACAGTCTGGGCTGCAGAATTATATGGATTCAGCCATCATCGTAAATCTGTCACTAGTACCCATCACAAATGCTACGCTGATCACGCGGTGTGTGAAGTTACTATTTGTCTGACCCCTTATAGGGAAGCACAATGAAAAAGCACTTCTCACTCAGTCAAGCCCTGTTAGGTATGCTGCAAGTGTTCCGGATGACAGGGAAGCCATAGCAGCAGTACAACCAACTCCATGTCAGCTGGGGCAGCATCGGTTATAGCCACAGCAACAACCGGCCACATCACAACAGCAGCCGTATGCCCCCCTTCGGTCCTGCCCATACTGCTTTGTCCAACATGAGAGTGCTGCATGCCATAAGCATTGGGCATTTGTGACAAGTGCCAAAAGAAAGGCCACATTGCATTGGTGAGTAACTCCTCTTCAAACGTGGTGGACACATTAGTACCAATGGACATAAACTGTACCTCTGACAATAAGTCTTCCTTGTCTCTGTAGTCAGCTAAACTTTCTATCTGCTGTGAGGACGGGGCGTGAGTCGTGCTTGGATAGCTCAGTTGGTAGAGCACTTGCCCGTGAAAGGCAAAGGTCCCGAGTTCGAGTTTCAGTCCGGCACATAATTTTAATCTGCCAGGAAGTTTCACAATATTGTTGTTACGACGGTAATTTAGCCCTCTGCATTGTACCTTGCTTTCGTGCATATCATGGCTCCAAGCATTAACATTACTGCTGAGTCTAAATGTTAACTTACTGCTGAGTCTAAATGTTAACTTACTGCTGAATCTAAATGTTAACTTACTGCTGAATCTAAATGTTAACTTACTGCTGAATCTAAATGTTACCTTCCAATTTATAAAGAGTGTTAAAACAAAATGTGTAACAACCAAACCAGTTGAAATTTGTATATGCTTCTTTGGAATATTGTAGTGAGACATCTAGGGATGTGAATGTGGTGCTGTCAAATCCCCCTATAAAATTCAAAACTGTGTCCCCTCTGCAAGTATAACAACTCTCATCGCCTTTTTCGATGTTCAAAGTCAGATACTCCTTGAATTCCTCGAGCACAGACAAGCCATTCATTACCAGTGACATACAATCTGAGACATTACATAGCCAACGTGTGTGTGTGTGTGTGTGTGTGTGTGTGTGTGTGTGTGTGTGTGTGTGTACAAAGGGTAATGTCCAAGTTCAAGTGGCAGCAGCTTAAGCATCCACCCTACAGCCCAGACTGAAGGACTGCTTCCTTTCACAGACACAGGAATCTTAGAAAAAGGGAATTGTTCGGCTCGTGAAACAGTGGGATATTGCGCTCATGCCAAATAAAACTTCAATTTAACCCACAGCACTGTTTCATACCTTTTCTTTTGAAGAGAAACTATGAAGAAAGATACTTAATTTTCTGCATCATTGGCCTGTTTCGCTATACACAAATACATTTGAGGTTTAATGACAGTGATCTGTAAAAAATCACAACTTAGTAATGTTAGCTTTATGATGTATCATTTCCATACAGAATGTCTTACCAAACAGCATTTTTCATCAATTAAAAATGTCAAATTTTGAAAAGCTGTGTAAAAAATCATTGTATGAAGTGGCTAAAAAGATCCCAATTCACGATATCTAATGAGTTATGAAGGGAAGCACAACCATTGATAATGCTGAAATATTTTTAAAGAATAAATGTAGATATAAAATTATTATTTTGCAGTATATATTAGGTGTGAGCAAACATTTTCAATTAAACAAAATTGCGACAAGCCCCAGAAAAACCAAGCACTTTTAATGAATTATAAGTAGCAGCAATATACTTGAAGAGTTTTGCATAAAATAACACCTCTTACCTGTTCCAGTTGGGACATGGTCTGTGTAAACAATGACACAAATACATTGTCATAATTTGTAACAGTTACACCTGCAATCTCAGTAAGGCATTTTAAAGTCACATTCCGGAACAATGGTACATTTAGGAACTGTAAAACAAAAACAAATGTAATAAGTAAATCAATTTAGCCAGAAGGGTAACGTAAGGAAATCTTGAAGCAAAGTATGACAACATTTACTTCATTCAGGCATAATACAAACCTTAAAAATCAAAGTGGAGATCAGTTTTGTCTCAAAAATGTATCCTAATGGTATCCAATTAAGGAATCGCAATAATGTTTCTAAGGTAGCTCCCACCAATGGAGCATTCTGTGAGGTTTCCTGGAATAAAAGAAAATGGCAACATAAATAACTGATTAAAAATTTAAATAATGTCGAGACAAGTTGGTGGAGATGGGGGACTGGGGAGGGGGGGGGGCATACTTTCTTCTAGCACTAGCACAGTTGAAACCTCAATGCACAGTTCTGGATATGTTTCCACCCACAGTGTCGGGTAAATGTCTAGCAGCACACCAACCACTGAGGGGCTTTCAATTCGAAGCCATTCAGTGTATGATGTATCAGTTTCATTACTTATATGCCATATTTACGCGAGTACAAGATGACCCTGAATATAACAGGCTCCTTGAGAAAATTTTATTTTTAACACATTCGACTAATCAAAATTACAAACAGTTCCATTGATATCAAGTATCTGCCTGAAGAAGTTACCATTATACCTATTCTAAACTTACCCCATTTACTGCCTACATTTTGATAATATTGGATTAGTGCATAAGTGCGTAGTGTTTCTCCATAAGTTTAACAAACACAACATATACTTATAACAGACACTTTAGTCATCAATAATATATTCTCCTTCACTATTTATAACAGTCTACCAATGTTGGGGTAGCTTTTTGATTCCACAATTGTAAAAATCACATGGATTTGAGGGGAAGAACTCATCAAGCCATGTTCAGAGCGAATTTTCATCTGGAAATGAAGTTCCTTGGAGGTTTTTCAAGAGAGAGCAGAAAAGGTGAAAATCTGACGACGCAAGATCTGTTGAATAAGGTGCCTGTGGAATGACTTCCCAACCCAATTACTCCATAGCATTTTTCGTCAATCTAGCAGAACACAGGTGGGTGTTATCCCAGTCTTCCTGCTTGTTGTTCTCACATAATGTCCACAAGACATCTCAATCGTTGACAGTAAATGTCAGCAGTGATTGTTACACCTCAAGGAAGAAATTCGTTGCACACCACAGCATCACTATTCCACCAGATGCACAAAGGTCTTTATATGAGGAATTACTTCTTATGTTGTCATGAAGACACCATTTCCTGATCACCAGTAACAACACAGAATGGGAACGGTCAGTGTTGTCCATGAGACAAATAATGACAAATGAGCAGAGCTGCAAAAATTGGCCACCCACAGTATTTTTGTGATTTTTGCCTAGAACAAGCAGCACCCATACAAACAATTTTTGAACCTTCCCCATTGCATGCAAATGTCGCAAGAAAGTGGAATGATCACAGTTCAACACGTCTGTCAGTACTCGAGTACACTGACGTGGATCATTGTGGGTTAATGTTAAAACAATTCTCCTTAATGTGAGAAAACAATTTTCTGGCTGCGCTCTGTTCAATGGTATTATCCCCATACACGGCGCAAATGTTTCTGGCTGCCTTTTCTGCCATCATCCCTCTACTGAATTCAAATGGAAGAATGTGTCGAAAATGTTCCGATTTCTCCACTTTGTGCTCCATTTCCTAAAGCCCTTAGCTCCACTCACTATCTTCAAATGGCAATATATAAATTTTAATAGCAACAGTGAACTACAAATAAAAAATGACAGTCGATAAATAAATCCATAGCAACCAAGACACCAACATGCAAAACGAAAACACTACTAGCCTGAGCACCAACCTAATAGAAATAAACAAAAAGAATTTGTTTACATTAATTATTATCTTCACTTCTCTTTGGTCTATTATCTAAGCCACTCTCTGTAGTGTACTATTTCTAATCATCGTCGTCATCCATCATCATCATCATCATCATCATCATCGGGGATGACAATTTCGTCCAACCAATGAGAGGTGAGAAAAGAGGCAATGTATTTCTATATATGAGCAGCAAGAAATTTATAAGCTTTGTCGTCACAAATATTTGGCGGTTTCTTCTGAATATTGTGTAATTTTCAAGGTTGACACCCCCTTTTGACCCATCATACCACATGTCAAGCACTGACAAAATTGCTACTTGAAAAACTTAAGTATACTAGTGGTCCCTACCTAGACTTTTCTCCTGCAGAAATGCATACCAGTGTCGAGTATTTGTGAAATGTTGAAGTTACTTCAATTCCTAACACAACTTGAACTGCAGCAAACTCGAAAAGATTGAGTTCCAATCTCTTTTTCATCATTACTACATAAAATAGTAATGTTTTTCTTTTTGCTTAAGTGTAATACATTTTGGTAAATCATTACTATTGTGATAACTTTCTCTATGCACTCGCTCACCTCAAATTAAATACAAGAAGTAAAAAGAAATCCTTGTGAAAGAATGAATTAAATATATTAAATAATAGTCCATTAAAGCAAATTGTAGTCAAATTAGACATTGCCTGTGACTGCACTAGTGGCAGAAGTATGAATGCTAGTCTCAGCTATTTTGTGATGCTGTGCAACCGTTCTGAATTCTTCAAAATAAATCTGCATGTGTCTTCAATTGCCAATTTTTTACCACAACACTACTCTATTACACAACATAAATATGACAGCAACAGCAGTTTAATCTGCGAATGTACAATTGACAACCCTGTATTTTTTGCATACAAATTTGAGAAAAGAATCTTCTTGTAAATCAGGTAAATAAAGTAATCAGGTAGTTTCTCATTAGGCCTCACAATGCTCAATGGATCCATTCCAGACTTCAACAACCAAGAAAAATCTGATACAGTTACCAGGAATTATAACCAAGAATACTCTGTCAGTAGCCAGCAAACCGCATGCACTCTGCCACTGGAGTAGGATCCCCTACTTTACTGCCTGGCAGCGAATGAGTCAGGAATTTGTCCATGCCTGTCCACCTGTGCCACTGCACATGCCCAACTGGTTGTCCCCAAAGAGGCACACAAGCTGGAACAGCCTACACCACAGGGACGGCCACAGGGGCAAGTGATGTCCAATAATTTCAATATTATGAAAATCACTTAACCATCTGAAGGTGAAACAAATCAGACTGAAGTCAGGTATGGGATATTACTATTATTACATGCAACATGAATAATATCGCTTGTAGAAACATTTTGATAGAATAGTTAAGTGCTACATACAGATAGTGATTAAATCAACAGTTCACATGAATTTTTAATTCAAACACGATTTCTTCTTTAATTCCTTGCAGCAAGGAAAGACACCAAACATGCAAAAACATTATTTTCTCAAATTTGTAGATTTAATGTCAGATTTTTATCACAAATGGCAATTAAATGTCATAATGCACACATTTTATAATGAATGACAAGAATTTAAGCACTTCATTTGCAATTTAAGTACTTCATTTGCCTCTCTAACAATTACTATACTTTATACATGTTTAAAAACCTAATGTTTATTATGTCACACTAAGTATTTTAAATAAGTTTCAGTTTATTTACATTTTGGGTTCTGAATAGCCTTATTGATATAATAGGCAACAAGACAGTTGTTCACTTCATTATTGAGGGAGGGAGGGGGGGGGGGAGAGAAAGAAAAGAAAAAAGGAAGAGACCACACTTCACACACTTAGATCTTGAGAATTTTACGTTGTTGTTTGTTGCGTGCAGGAACTGGTCAATGATCAGTTCTGCCCTCTCTCACATCTGTTGGAGGACTATGTGAAACCTGGTTTTTCCTTTAGTCTTGGGAGTACTGCTGTATTGCTGTGGTACTGCCTTGTCAGCATCTTGTTGTTTATATATGCTCTCAATTTTACATAAATTTTCAGCTGGGAGCCGGCCGGGGTGGCCGAGCGGTTCTAGGCGCTACAGTCTGGAACCGCGCGACCGCTACAGTCGCAGGTTCGAATCCTGCCTCGGGCATGGATGTGTGTGATGTCCTTAGGTTAGTTAGTTTTAAGTAGTTCTAAGTTCTAGGGGACTGGTGACCTCAGAAGTTAAGTCCCATAGTGCTCAGAGCCATTTGAACCATTTTCAGCTGGGTCACCCACTAAATTCCTTGAGTTTCATAGTCCTCCTCCTTGACTACTGACAAATCCATAGCTCTCCTGTACAGTAAGCACGAATTAATGACTGTGCAAATAATACAATAAATACATATACCATTTCCTTGATTACATTTCTGTTTTATCTCACCCTCTTAGGCTGGCCATTATATCAAGACCTCTCATATTCATGTCATAAATCCTTATCACTCTGATATTGCTTTGTTTTCCTGCTGCAACAAGAAATTTCTGTAACAGGATAAGTATCAGAAAAGGTCGACAAAACGCTGACAATTTTGCTATTTTTCCAGTCAAGTACTGAAGCTCACAGCCGTCAATATCAGCAACCTGAGCTTCGCTGTATCTGCTTTGTCGTCCCTTCCGTTCCTCCACACTTCGAAGGTCACAGATCAAGACTGTTGCAAGACACTGTTCTGAGAGACTGGACACCTTTCAATTCCATGTATACCATCAGCAGTAGTGGTATATAATAATCATCATGATACAGTTTGTGGCATACATTCTGAGGAATAGCTCTAGTAAGTGTCATGACAAGATTCCTAGTTGCTCCTAAGCCTGACTTACTGCTGTCACACCTGGATTCATAATTTTCTTGTCCTGTACATATTTTAAAATTGTAACCATATCCAGACACGCTACATAACAAAATCAGTACTAAGCTATATCAGTAAGGCTTGTTTGGCATACATTGCTTTAAATGATGTACTTTGGTTAGACATGTTGGCTCATCTTCAGAAGCAAACTCTTGTATCAGTGTAGGAAATTTATGTAACTCCTCAGGTGTTAGCTCTCTGAATGCAGCCAGTATCAAATAACTTTATGAACTCAAATAAGTGTATGAACTGTCCAAACATTTCAAAATAATTCTAGGACACTGTGTCTTGAAGAAGTATAATGCACAGCACTAGATTCCAGCACTATCTACATTTCTCTGTTTTAATGAAGGTTACTAGTTAGGTCAAGATTGCTTTTAAATTTGACAAAATAAAAGAAATCATGGACACCGGATTTTATTTTTAAATAAGTATTTTATGAGTCTTTAAAAGAGAAATAAAATTTAACAATTATTTGCATTAATGAGTCTAATCAGGAACATACTGTAGGTTGCTCAGTAACTCACCTCACATTCTCTTTAAGGTTAGACCTCCAAATGAATTTACAGTTCTCGGTGCAATCCTAAGGGCACTGGAGAAGATAAGGTGCAATCGACAGAATAACTTTCTCATCCACTATGATTCCCTAAGTGCTCGACGGACCATTCCAGAAAGAGTACCCAGCAACAATAAAGTGGTAAAAAATACAGAAGACTAACTTTACATACTAAAAAGCCAAGGGCAAGAAGTCTCAATCTGCTCAGTGCTGGGCCATGAGGGAATACTGGAAAATGAATGAGCTGACACGATAGCAAGGGACTCGTGGAAGGAAAGTAACACTCTGCCCCATGCTGTCCCCTTAAATGCATTATGTTATGGTCGTGTAGGAGAGTTGTGTGTTGGTAGGGGAATTTGCGGCTGTGAATACAAATTCGAGAACAGGACACCGTCCTCTGATGTACAGGCATTTCCTCCAGCAGGTGAACCCACCACTGTGCACTGCTTGTGGCGACCAGTGTCAGTTCCGCGAAGGGTGCAGAAATTTTTCTTGATTATGATTTGTCCATCATCTTAACTAACAATGAGACAAGCATGAAAAAAGTTTTACAATTTTGTGTGTTGTCAGGTCATCTGCCCAAGTTATTGGGTTTCAACGTGTTTCAAGAGTTGCTGGTTAATCCTCTTTTTTTTTTTTAAGCCTTAATCCTTTTTTTAGTGAGTGATCAAACCAATGACAATTATTTGAACCACTCTCACAATTTTGACTCTGGTCCATTTCTCCTTCAAAATACCACATTTACTCAACAATAAGGCAGTCTTGCATAGCCTATAAGATGACCCCAAATTCTTGAATAGGCTCCTTGAAAAGTTTTTATTTTTAACACATTCTGGACAACCACATCTACAAACCAAATCAAACAATGGAAACAATATTATGAGAAGGAAAGTTGCCACTCACCATGTAGCGGAGATGCTGAGTTGCAGGTAGGCAAAATAAAAAGATTTCCACACTTAAAGCTTTCGGCCAATGGCCTTTGTCAACAACAGACGCACATATGCACACACATACTCGCGCAAACGCAACTCATACACGACTGCCGTCTCAGGCAACTGAAACCACACTGCAAGCAGCAGCACCAGTGCATGATGCGAGTGGCGACTGGGTGGGGGAAAGGAGGAGGCTGGAGCGGGGAGGAGGAGGAATAGTATGGTGGAGATGGCAGACAATGAAGTGCTGCAGGTTTGGTGGCGGGCAGGGGAGAGGTGGGGAGGGGAAGTAATGGAAAACGAGAGAAATAAAAAATAAATAAAAAGAAGACTGGGTTTGGTGGTGGAATAACGGCTGTGTAGTGCTGGCATGGGAGCAGGAAAGGGGCTGGATGGGTAACAACAGCAACTAACGAAGGTTGAGGCCACGAGGGTTACGGGAACGTAGGACGTATTGCAGGGAAAGTTCCCACCTGTGCAATTCAGAAAAGCTGATGTTGGTGAGAAGGATCCATATGGTACAGGCTGTGAAGCAGTCATTGAAATGGAGGATATCATGTTTAGCTGAGTGTTCAGCAATAAGGTGATCCACTTGTTTCCTGGCCACAGTTTGTTGGTGGCCATTCATGCAGTTCTTGTTGGTTGTCATGCCTACATAGAATGCAGCACAGTGGTTGCAGTTTAACTTTTAGACCACATGACTTGTTTCGCAGGTAGCCCTGCCTTTGATGGGGTAGGTGATGTTAGTGACTGGACTTAAGTAGGTGGTGGTGGGAGGATGTATAGACAGGTCTTGAATCTGAGTTTATTACAGGGGTATGAGCCATGAGTTAAGGGGCTGGGAGCAGCGATTGTGTAAGGATGGACGAGAATATTGTGTAGGTTTGGTGGATGGTGGAATACCACTGTGGGAGGGGTGGGAAGACAGTGGGCAGGACATCTCGCATTTCAGGGCACGATGAGAGGTAATCTAAACCCTGGCGGAGAATGTAATTCAGTTGCTGCAGTCCTGGGTGGTACCGAGTTAAGAGGGGAATGCTCCTCTGTTGCCGAACAGTGGGGCTTTGGGAGGTGGTGGGAGACTGGGAAGATAAAGCACAGGATATTTATTTTCATACAATGTTGAGAGGATAATTACGGTCAGTGAAGGCTACAAACTGTTTTACCGATACAAAGTATCCTAACATGTGCCTAAAAAAGCAAACTCACTCTATTCCAAACAGCTGTAGTGTTTTCTTAGGTAGATTATATGACAGTGATACACAAGTAGCCTTTTGTTAAAGTTGCAGGAAGTCACTGAGCTAGTTATTTTATTCTGTGATGTGTTCAATTTCTCAAATAATCAGGAAGCCTTAATTTCATTTCTCTCACACATACTGAACGACCTGCTGCTTTAATTCATGAAACTTTCCCTGATTTGGTAATCTATAACTTGTCCATGTAGAACTGGCCACATACAATTTATTCTTCATCTAACACTATCTCTAATCATTACCTCCTGTAATGATCAAATTTTCTTCCCACTGCATAGGTGTTCGTGGCCTCTGCATCACGAATAACCATTAACGTGAAATTAGTTTTGTATTGCATGCATGAACTAACTGTGAACTGCGTACTTTTAGTTTCTCAGCTCTCACAACTGTGATAAGCATTCATAATCAATCACTACAATTTACTGTTCTTATAGTATTAAGTAAGCTGAATAACAACAATATGTTAGCCTCTCAACTCCTTAATGCTGAATCAGCACAATTCAGACCACTTCAAGCTAACACTGCCTTCATTATTTGTTACCAACATCGAAAATCAACAGTGCTGTTGAGCAGTAACTGCTTTAGCATTGTTGTTGAAGCTTTTATTTCATTCGTCACACTGCGTGTGGATGTTTGTGTAAACATACCGTCAGACTTAATTTGTCTCTTACAGAAATGTACACTATTGCAAAGTATTTTGCCATCTGTTATGTCGATTACTAAATTTAGATTCAGGCAAATACGGTAAATGCAAAGGTGGAAACGTTTAAGAAACAAGAGGTACATAGGATTCATTCCTATGGTTGACAGCATAATGAAATTTGTTGCCAATTCTTCACTACCCTCCCCATGCTTGGCTGAGCTGGTGGTGATGCACCCCATCCCACTCTTCTGAAATCATCAAATTAAATCTATGTGTGACTTTAAATACCAAAGCTTCATCTGCTAATGTAAGACAACCTCTATATTACACTCGCACACAATGTAAAAATGATTACCTCTACAATCAATACTTTATATACAAATATAACAACAAAAAAATCAGTTATTGATGAAATTATTTAATTAGATTGATAAATTTATACACAAATGTAATACAACAATGTATTTTTTAATTACTAATTTAGGAAATAAACCTTGCCTTATACATGGCTAAATATGGTATACTATTAATCTGAGAAAGAGGTTTTTATGAAAAGCATTCTTAGCATCCATATATAGAATTGCTACCCAACCTTTATTTATTACCAGCCAGTGAGCATATGTACCAGGGAATTACTTTCCGCACTTCCTTCAGCTAATTCTTGTTTTCACTGTTTTGTCACAACTATAACATACTCTTATTCAAGCATATGGAAAGGTCATGAATGTGCGTGTAGATACACACACTCCAATTCATGGCTTTTATCATGCATTTTAATTTACTGATGAGCAACTGCAGAAAGATGTTGGTTGTAGTAGTTATTCAACAGATGATGAGACTTGCCCACCACCACCACCACCACCACCACCACCACCACAACAACAGTTATCTCTGTTGTCACTGCAAACAGCCTTCCAAACATCTACTATATGTATGTGCAGTAGCCACTGTCCCATTGATGTAGCTCTCCATAGTAATCTATCCTGTGAAAGCCTGTTTGAATAACACCTGCAACCAACATTCATTTGAAACTGCTTACTTTATTCATTCTTTGGTCTCCTTCTACATTTCAATCTTTGTCCATAATACGCATATCCATTTTTCGTGATGCATTTGTGCACACTTCACATAAACAAAAACACAATACAGCAGTGCACCTACAGGACTAACAAGCATAGCAGTAGCTGCAGGTGCTAGAAGTGACCAACATGCAATTTTTCCAAATGGGTACAATAATGTAAATCTCAACATAACAATAACTAATATTATTAACCTTTCTGCCCAACCCCTTCCCAAAAAGTACTAACTAGAGAAAAGTAAGAGAATAAGGTTCATCAAACTGCTGGAGCATCTGCTTTTTTTCTCCCACAATAGTTATAGGAATTCATACCCATGTCACCTAGAGGCAAAGAGTAGGCTGCACAGAGTTGTACTGGATGCATGTCACCACTTGTCAAACTTTGTGGCAGCTGTGAATGGAGATAGTAGTGTGTCCAATGATAATACCAGGTGCTGTAAATTAATGGTTACAATGCTGCAACCTTAACATAATTGGTTGAAAATAAGACAATCTTGTAACTCCTCCATGTCAGGAACTAAATTATGACTGTTACCTATTTCACTCTACATAACTGTATTCACCAAATATGGAAACCTCTCAGGAAAACTAAGACTTAAAAAGCAACCACTATTCTTGGAAATAAAATCATTTATGTTCAAAGTAAAAAATTTGTTATTAGTATTAAATCCTATGCTTCCTGACAAAGTTACCTAAAAATAACAAAACACAGTTACAGGCAACTAACAGTACAACTAACCTAGTGGGTAACACAAATAAGAGTATGAGCAAGTACATGACTTTAGTAGTCATCAGCAACCCATGAAACAATATGTTCTCAAATTCTACCATGTTTGAGAACCAATGTAGAGTATTCAAATATTTTAGAACTAAAAGTTCCTTTCATATAGTGAGCTCGCTCATGTTTCTAGTACAAAATATCAGAGTGTTAGACCCACTGAGTATATTTGTCAATTGGTTCTCTAGTATGTATCTGTGTGACTCCAGTTGCCTGTTACGACAGAAATTAGGGCAATTAGGTGACCAAAAGTGAATATTACTTTGAAATCGTGTAGAACACTATCACTTAATTCTGAATAATGGTTTGTCTGAGATTTTATCTGTACCTGAACACTCATTAGCTGGTAGGTTGCCTCTATGTTTCAAGCATAAAATTCACTATTTAGAATTGCGAAAGTTTTAACTTATTAAATCAAGTCACATGAAACATGAGCTCTCCAGGTCCGAAACCTAATCACCTGGACAGTTTCTGACGTAACATGCATAAAAGGACACAAATCATTGGTACAAAGAGGCCGTCATATAGCCAGCTATTCTCTTCCACATTTTTTGGACCTGTGTAAACACATCTTAGATTTTGGATATCCTACATTCTGCCAATCGTTAGAGAAATAGTGCTGCACTCACTGTCAGAATCCACTGAACAAAGTTTGAGAAATAATAAAAATGATGTGTTTGTGACCTCTTAATACTACTGCAGCTCAAATTACATCAGACTGTAAATGCTTTTCTTTCATTTCTCTTAGATCATTGTGTACATATCTGAAGTAACTATACTCACCATTACAAACTGACACAAATGAAAAATCTGTGAAAATTCTGAGCACATTGAATCTTTCAAATGTTTTGCTTTACTCTGTGTTATTTGGCCACTTGAAAAATCAAAAACTTCCTCACTGAGAAGCTTAAGAATTGCCATGTTGTTCTGACATAAGCTCTCATTAGTTTTACTTGCTCCAACAATATCAGGAATGAATGATTCCCAGTTTTTGGGCCATTCACGTTTAAGAATCTGAAAGAAATAATAAAAACAGTAGTTATGTTAGGTTAATGCCACACGGTTTGCCTTCCTCTTACTATCATGTATAAAAAATGTTCACTAACAACAAATGGTTCTTCATATCTCAGATGTTACGGCAATGATAATCCACTACCGACAAATGTAGATTTAAAATTCCATATATACTCTAAAAAATTCTCATGCTCCCATAATAGCAACAAAACATCCAAGAAATTCACAAATTTCAGTGTAGTGCTCCTCTCTGTATCCCTTTCAATATGAGACCAAGGTTTCCAGTTTGACTTCACAACATTTTGAACATTTGCTTTATGTACTTAACTAACGAAATTATTAGGTACTATTTTTACCCTTTGTGAAGAATGCAGTTCATGTACTTACTTTACAAATTTGCAGGACCCAGAAGACAAATAGTCTAAAGGGATCATTAACACTGATATAAATTGTTAAATATAGATTATGAAAAGTGAAGAAATAACAACAAAATTTAAAAATTAGAGAGACTTTCTGCTTTTACCTATACATGTTCCCCAGTGTTGCTGCTGCTGTTAACCTGTATCAAACAACACTATCAGGTATTTCGTGCTGGTAGTGTTATGATAATTTCAAAAATTACAGAAGACAACATGCAAATAATGAAACACGCATAGTTAAATGAAAAACTATTAGACTGTACATTACATAAGACAGAGAGTCTATCATGTTTCTCCACTGAGAACAGCGATATATGAGCACCTACCACGAAAAACTAAGATGAAACTCATAAGCAAAATCCTAATCCCTACTATGTCAAACAATAATGAAGATCGAAAGTAAAAGCAAGCAGTGTCTTACAACTCAGCATGATACACGAATTGAAGATACAGAACGTTCAATTTTTTATGTGAAACCATCTTACTAAAAAGAAAATTACATCTAGAATTATAGTTCATTTCAATTTCTTCTGGTTTTCCATTCTGGATTTGCTTTTGTCTGAAAATTTATGACCACATCAAAAATTTAGAAGAAATCTAAAAGCAATTACAAACCTTAGCACGTAACATACATATATGCGACACCAGACTAACTTCCAATCATAATCTTGCTATATAATATGTTACAAAAGATTCCTCTCCCCCTCTCAGAAATCTATGCAAAATAATGGACAGCAACTGGCAATGAGAGATGTTGACAGATAACATATCCAATGAAAAATTCCACAAAAGTTGTAATGACGTTAACATTACGTAGATACGCAGTGGCGAAACGAAATATACGTCTGAAGGACGTGATATAGAGTGGAATGTGGAAGTAACTTCAGCTCTACTGTCTGGTCACCACCACCACCACCTAGAAAACTGCTACATATTCTACAGTAAACCATACACCATAAACCACTTGTTATCTCCCCACAACTCAAACATTATTGCATTTTTTTGGAATAAATGCAAATAATTCCCATGAAGCCCATAAACTTTTTCCCACGAGGCACAACATCTGCAATAGTTTGAAACTAGTTCATATACACACATCAAAAAAAGTTCTGCATCACCCTAGTTCCCAGAACTACTGAAGACAGATGTTGACTGCGGATATGGTATCACAGACACAAGCCCTTTGACTGTTCAGATATGTCACTAAAGCCATCCAAATATGTGAACAAACATGCTTGAGCAGCACCTCTTAGACGGAGGGTGTCCAACAGCCGATCAGTTCCAGTCATTCCACCAGGAAGGAGGTACACAGCTCGTGTTGTCTGTAGTTCAACCATGCCTGGTTGGTCAATACCATGATTCGATCACATCCACATTGTTTCTTTGTGCCAGGAAGGGCTCTCAACAAGGGAAGTGTCCAGGTGTCTCGGAGTGAACCAAAGCGATGTTGTTCAGATATAGAGGAGATACAAAGAGACAGGAACTATCGATGACATGCCTCGACCAGGCCGCCCAAGGGCTACTACTGCAGTGGGTGACCACTACCTACAGATTATAGCTCGGAGAAACCCTGACAGCAACGCCACTATGTCGACTAATCCTTTTCGTGCGGCCACAGGACATCCTGTTACAACTCAAACTGTGTGCAATAGGCTGCATGATGCGCAACTTCACTCCCGAGGTCCATCTTTGCAAACACGAAACCAGGCAGTGGGATACAGATAGGCCCAACGACATGCTGGATGGACTGCTCAGGATTGGCATCACGATCTCTTCACCAATGAGTGTCATATATACCTTCAACCAGACAATTGCCGGAGACGTGTTTGGAGGCAACCCAATCAGGCTGAACGCCTTAGACACACTGTCCAGCGAGTGCACCAAGGTGGAGGTACCCTGCTGTTTTGGGGTGGCATTTGTGGGGCGGCATACGCTGCATGTGCCATAACAGCTGTGAGATACGTGAATGCCATCCTCCGACCGAAAGCGCACCCATATTGGCAGAATGTTGGCGAGGCATTTGTTCTCATGGACGACAATTTGCACCCCCATCACGCACATCTTGTCAATGGCTTCCTTCATAACAACAACATCGCTTGACTACAGTGGCCAGCATGTTCTCCAGACATGAACCCTATCCAACATGCTTGGGATAGACTGAAAAGGGCTGTTTATGGAAGACTTGACCCACCAATCCCTCTGAGGGATCTACGCCGAATCACCGTTGAGGAGTGGGACAATCTGGACCAACAGCACCTTGATGAACTTGTGGATAGTATGCCACGACGAATACAGGCATGCATCAATGCGAGAGGACATACTACTGGGTATTAAGAAGTACCGATGTGCACAGCAATCTGGACCACCACCTCTGAAGGTCTCGCTGTATAGTAGTACAGCATGTAATGTGTGGTTTTCATGAGCAGTAAACAGGGCGGAAATGATGTGTATGTTGATCTCTATTCCAGTTTCCTGTACAGGTTCCAGAACTCTCAGAACTGAGGTGATGCAAAACGTTTTTTGATATGCGTATTTTCTGGAATAGGAGCTGCTACAACTTCTGTTTATCGTTGCAGCCTTCCATCCATTCGGACTAATAATGAAGTTTAGCCCAATCTAATATACTGTTCAATAACCTAACTTTAAAAGTAATTCTATGGCAATATAGTTACTGTTAGAATGGTAGTGTTAGAAGACAAAGCACTAGTCCACGAACTGTTCTAGCTTTTAAAGACTCCTGCCATTTCAATATTAGGGAGTGCTGCATTCAAGGAAGTTAACCTTGTCGTGTCTTATGCACTCCTTAAAAGCTCTGGAATTGTCATTTCATGTCAGTTACACCCTTACTTTCTCTCTCCTCTCACTTCCCTTCCAAAACTGTTGTTTCACTATGTTAAATAGTGGGAAATTTTAACTGTAGTAATACAAAAGCACTATTCAAAATAACTTTGTGTACATAGAAAATCTGATGGGACTGATAAAAATGTCACAAATAGAAGGAAAATATGTTAATTTTTGGAATGTAAAAGTGGAGTTACACTGCATTTTTTAAGGGATTGATCATACGTCAAAGACAGATACTTGAAAGAGACTGTAAAAAATTTAAGGAACCACTAGACACCACAACTGATTAGCAAAGGTTTAACAACAAACTTTGAGAAAAAGATAAACTTCTAAAGCTTAGACTTTAATGTGGCTTAGGAACCTCAAAATCCACAGAGGCTCTCCTGCATGCCTTGCTGGACTAACAACACAGGAGAAATGCATATGGCAGACAAAGGGTTACCTCAGGAGTAAGAAACGATCCCAAAATTAAATTTTCACTCTACCGCAGAAGCTGCACACTGTTTGCCAAGTTAAACGGTAAAAACAGAATGAAGCACTGAGTTTGTTACCCCACCATAGAATGATTTCACTCTCCCCCCTCGAGAGGAAAAGTTTCATTGTACAATTAACTTTAAATTGAATATCTGCATAATGTGTAGTACAAATCCAAACTCGTGGATGGCACTGGTTATGAACTGTTATAGTATTACACTGTAAGTTTAGCTACAGCATTCAGCGTAAAGCTGGACTGCAACAATCTGCAGATTTTTTTGAACAAGCTTTGGCACTGGAGTGCTGTCGGAAGCTATTAAAGTATTGACAATGACTGCTACATACATGTTAAACAGTGTGGAAATTAAGTTTTTTCTAAACATAATGCAGTTAATGAGCTCTCTCTTGAAATAATTCAATGTTCGAAGAATGTTTAGTTACAAGCATCACAAAGCCACATCTTCCGAAGTTTTAAGATAAAAGCTCATTCTACATGTAAGAACAATAATAAGCCACAGCTGAGACGCTAATAATGAGTAGGGTAATGCTACCCTTAACCTGGAGTTTAATAACACAGCAACTTTTGCTGGGCTTTGTTCTAACAAAATGGTATACCCTTGTTTTCTTTTGATCTTAGAAATGACTTAACCCCTCTACTCTTTGAGAAGACCTAGCCAGTTAAAGAAGGACCTACAGTTTAAAGTGGACTCTGAACCACATTGTAACTAGGGATTTTTCACATTTATAAATCACTCTCATAAGCAAAAGAAGCAGTAAGCAACGGAAATAGTCCCAAGACCAAGTGATGACGTATTCCTGACTTTTAAATTTTTAGTTTGATACCCACCAAACCATACTAATGAGTTCATAAAGTATACTTTGTGACAAACTGCAAATGCAAACAAACAAGATGATCAATAAATCAAGCCCTCTTTAATACTGGGGATCATTTACATGAATGAGAACCATGCACATTTTCACTGCATCTTAATTCCTATTACAAGCAGTGCACAGAAACTTAGGTGATGACAATTCCAATCAGCTAGCAGACATGAATCAGAAGAACTGGGAACACTTCAAGTAAGATATGTAATGGTTTTCAGCTGTCTGTCTTTCATAACTATGAACCAAAAACAATTGTATTGCATGAAAATGGCCTTCCTATAAGTGTCAGGTTGAAAGTGTGTCAGCCAGCCCTTTCTGCACGAAGGATTTCTATTGCACCACATAATGTTGACTCAGCAAATACCATTATCAAACAGTTGGTCACAATAATTACATAACAATTTAATAAGATGCTGATGACATCTGTAAATGAATACTAAAAAGTTTGTTTTGATAGATAGGGTACAGGTAGGCATAATACACTGTGTAACACCATGTATTATGTGATATAACTTGGATCTAAAACTGCAATATTGTTATCAGGAATTTTTGTTTACATAACAAACAAGCCAACTGACATTTCATAGGTACTTTTTAATTATAGAAAACAATTATAAACAAAGTAATAATTCTTCCCATGGGATGATTCATTTGATAGTACTGACAGTTGAAAGCGAAATGATTGGGTGGATGATTCTAGATTTTGCCAACTATGGTACTTGTACCAGCAGTAGATGGCTATGGCCATGAATTTTCATAGGGGATTTTACTACTCTATGACACTAAAGCAGAATAGCATACCTTCATTATTAGCTATATATTTCAACTATTAGTTTGTGTGTCTCTTCACACATTCACTACATGGTGAAAGATTAGTTGGACTTCTTGTTTTTATGAACTCTACTGCTAGTTTGGTTTGAATGAAATCATGTTGTGAAAAACGTAAGAAATGAGTAGCGCTGCAGAACAACTAAAAATTAGACCAAAATTATCAATGTCTAACAGAGAAAGGATGTGCTAGCAGATGGCATTTCCCGAAGTAAGCGAGAAATCAACCGAAAATCGCCGTCAGCAGAAATCAACTTATTCTTAACTGTTTTTTGATTAAAAAGCAAATCAAAATGGAAATAATTACAGAACACTGATGATGCTTTACTTCAATGATGTGAAACGCAGCTGGTAAAAATAATCACGCATTTTTGTAGTTGCAATGACAGAACAAAAATACCTTAAAGAATTATAAAGCAACTACGGACACTATGGCCACACAAATGAAGAATTTAGTAGGTGGATTTCAAATGAGAAATTCGGATGTTGTTCATGTTTTTGAATACCACAATGTCACCAGCTTTTAATCAGCTTTAGAACAGGATGGTGGTATTCAGATGAAACAAGAAGGAAAATTAATCCAGAATGAATAATGTCTAACAAACAAAGTAAATGATACTGAATTGTAATTGTCGCGAGAAGGAATTACAGCAGCAAGACACACAGTTGAGATAGTACCAACAGACACTAGAAGATGGTGGGATGAGTGAAGTTTGAGAATTGGACCGAATCACGATTGCGATCTTTTATTCATACATTAGTTGCTATTGATACATATGACTAGAACACTAGAAGATATCACAGTTTGTGTTTCACATTTGCTCAAGCACAGCACTATGGAAGGGCTGGAAGAGGAATAATAATAATAATACCAGCTTGGCTGAGAACTAGATGAGTGCTCGGAGGTAAGTAGTAAGTGGGAAGCTATACCACGTACGCTGGATTTTTATTTTTAGGAACAGATTGGCCAAATTTAAACTGCAGTTTGCCGGATCCATATGTAGTCAGAACTGAACAGACTTAAAAATTGGACAAATGCTGAACAATAGTATTCATTTCTGCAGGAGATAGTAAAAGTCTTGATAGGGGCCAGTGATGTACTTATGTGTTTCATGCTGCAATGTTCTTGACACTCACTGCGACATGACAGGAACAATAGGGAGTGGGTCAGCTGCTGGTTCTACGCAGCCAATGATAGTGTGGTGGGCAGGTGATATGGTCGAAAGAAAAAGATATTTTAATGTTCTCATGTCAAAACAGAAGCGAAATCTAATATGTATTCCAATAAAACCAGCTGTGATCTCAGGTCCCGTGGTTTAACACCTCATAAATTGCAACACGTTTACAAAAAAACAGCTAAATATATGTGACAATGTAGGTATAAATTTCACAGTTGTGTTAGTTGGACGATTATTATTATTATTAAGAAAATGGTAAGTGAAAAATGCAGGAAAGAAAACTTTCTATTTCTTCTCTTAACTTTATTTCTCCTTGTATTATGAAAATGTAGTTAATGAATAAATGGCATAAATTTAGAATAGACATGTTAACTTCTTATGCACATACTTTATGTCAATGAAACAGTTTGTAATTTTGATTCATCAGAATATGTTGCAAATAAAATTTTGAAGCCTCTTTGGGGGGGGGGGGGGGGTCTTCTTATACTCTGTTAAATATGACATATTTATACTTTTTGTACGCCTTTCATTTCAAATATTCTTTGCCTTCGAGACTCAGAACCTTTGATTCTCATACTCATGTCCAAAATTAGTTACAAATAATAAAACCAATCATTTACAAATATCTCTGGATAAAGATTTTCTCCAGATGTCTCCAAGAATTATCATCTTGAAACATGTGCACCCATGGTGCTGCTATATGTTTTGTCAGTGTCAGCTACCTATGTTTCAGTGGCTCAATCCTATCGGTGTTATCTCTTGGGTATAATGTGAAGTATTTCCTTGAGCCATAAACAGTTCATTTGCATGGCTACATGTCCTGTGCACCTCCAATTCAGTCATCATTTTATCTTCCATTTCAATACCTTGCCTAATCATTTATCATTCTTCTGCCTCTCTGAGTAATTGTCAAAAGATAATTCCTCTTCCACTGTTTACCGAAAAAAATCAATTTTACAATTGCTTTTGCATTTTAGGTCTGTATCTCACTGCTACAAGTAAAAATTAGTAACAAAGTCTAGCTGGTTAACTTTCTCTTCAACCACATTGTAACCTCAGTTCTGAAAAATTTTATCTCGTTTATCAAAAACATCTCCCACTGCCTGAAGTATAAACATTTTAAGAATGCTATGATTTTGTTATTAAATTATGTGATTTTCTATTCAAGATTTTCATTTTGTAGTAATATTGACTTCAGACTTACACTCTAATTTGCTCAATTATGTTCTTCCATTAGTTGTTAAAGTCAGCACAATATCATATAAAAAGGTGGTTCCAGTATGTGTTCTAAAAACACAGTCCTTTACACCTGCAACATCTTTACACCTGCTACATCTAAGTTCTTTGACCACAGCCCACATGTTTTTATGCAAACACAGTGTATTTCATGAGTGCACATCGTAATAGTGAAATATGCAGCTAAACTTTATAAAACTGAAATATGGACGTGAAAATGATAATAAGGGTGTAACTAAGAGGAAAAACTGTCACCACAGCGTAACTATAATAATGATGCTTCATCTTTATGTAAGTACAGATATATTTTCGCAAATGCTGCCTTGCCACTTACAATTGTCCCACTTGTATCTGTTTAGTCATCAGTAAATAATTTTTGTATTTATACAGTGCTCTTCAGCATATAAACATGTACAGCATATAAACATACCTGAATATGGTCGCAAGCCCGTAACCGGCTGTGTGACAAATAAATAACCTTTTATTGTGACTGGTAGCGGAAATTTTTCTACACCCTATAAAGGAAGAGTCACGGAGTTCAACAGCATCCACTATGAATAAAATTCATCCAACTTTTCTTTATCGACATCTTGAAAACTATTTACATCCAAATTAATTTTTTGTGCAGTTTTTATTTCTTCACTACTGAAACCCTGAAAATCACTTACTTGTCTCTACCTGGAAGAATTTTCCTCCATGACTGAACTAATGTATGAGGCTTGGCTTCTTTCTAGGCATCAGGATGCATACAGCATCATGAATTGTCAACTTCTTCCAGTCCACTACCATATCATTCTCAGCAACTAGTTTTTTCTGTAGAACAGCCCAGTAGCCCCGTTTTACTGACGCAATTACGAATTGGTCCACTGACTGTATCACAGCCACATTAGGAGGTGGAAACTTAGTTACTATGAGACCATAATCAGATATGAGAATCCTCTCACTAGAATTGAAGGGACGTTATCAAGCAATGGAACAGCTTTCTGTGGCATCCTTTTTCTCCTAAAAATCACTAAACCGGTGGAACAGAATGTGTGTGAAACTAGTTTTTGAAAATTTTACTATTCATCCATGCTCCTATTCAATTAAAATAATTCACAGGGATATGCTATGCTATCCTATCCTTCAATGTTTGGGATTTTGTTTTATTTTCCAATCACTCGTACAAGGTGAGGCATAATATCGAGCAATTTTTAAAAACGCGCGAATCAAGCTGCGTTGGAGAGAGGTGGAGGGGACAGCGTCAGTTACAATTGGAGTGAAATAGCAGTTAAGTCATAATGGAGCACTGGACCCCAGAGCATTGTGCATACGCTGCCAAAGCATTTTATCAAAACTGTAGTTTGTACCAGCTAGCATATCATGCATTTCACAACCACTTCAGAATTAATCGGAATTGGCCGGAGCCATCTGCCTGTGCAATTAAAATGTGTGTTGAGAAATTTGAGGAGAAGGTACAGCGAGCGATGACCAAGGACACCTCCGTAAACAACCCACTTCTGAGACAAAAATGAGATTTTCCCTGTATTTTTCAAATTTCCCTGATATTTCCCTGATGTGTTTGAAATTCACTGATATTCCCCGATTTCCGGTACCTGTGGCAGCCCTGATTATTGTTATTATCTTAATGTCCTTCATCATTGTCATATTATTATTGTCAATTATTATATTGCATGTGTACGTCAATTATTGTATCTGTGTATTTTTTTGATATGTGTTACTCCTGGCCTTATGGAAGATAGCCTTGCGGCACTAATTTAGTCAGGCTAAATAAACAATAAATGATTAAATATTCTTTTCTGGTCTGGTACAATTTTTTCTAGTTCAAATCATGCCAAATTGAAGTGTGCATCAAGGGCATCCCTGCACAAACAATTGAAGAGGAGGATGCAATATAGAGAGAATTACGGTATCTCCAAGTGTAGCTCTGTAGCCCAAGTAATTGCTTGCTTGTGAATGTAAATTCTGCTCTCCTCCATATTGTTGTGCAAGAATAGATTTGTTCTCAATTTGGTACAACTTACCAGACTAGTCTACTCTGCTAACCGAACAAGTATGCTCTTCCACCCCCCCATCCCCCCATTCTTTCCAATTATTGGTTTCAGTGAGCATGCTTTCTTTAATATATTTCAATGAATGGTTTAGGAAAAGATAACGATGTTTACTCCTCACGAAAAACCTGCAAAGAATGTAAATAGAGCCCATCTCACTCATCATGTGCTGCCATTGACAGGGAAGAAACTTACAGTTTTACTTCACATGACGTATCCACCAAGTTACAGCTACCGCAAAATGTAACCTGTCCTTTAAAATAAATCACATGTGAAACTACTACTCATTGGCAGCAGTTCAGATGTATAAGGAACTGCTACAGCATTTGCTCTCAACCAAGATATAACACAATGAAAAGTTATTCAACAGCAGAAATGTGGAAGTTACAACACTATAATGCTGTCCGAACAGCAGATATAGTTATTTGTCTTAAGTCTTATTATTTTTGTCTTCTTGGGAGAAAAAAGGTTTGTGTGTGCGCATGAGAGAGAGAGAGAGAGAGAGAGAGAGAGGATAGTACAGGCATATGTTTACACAAACTACAGAACTCCTAAATAGTAACAACAGCTTTTAACAGATTATTTGCCAAGTTCGGATTGAATTAGTCATATGGAAGCATGTGATCTACATTAAAACTGAACTGTATTAAATCCACAGTATTATGTAAAAATATATACAAATCACTCACCTGCACAAGAATCATATTTAACTTATTTAAATACACTTTCTCCCTTTCCAATGTTTCTGGGTCAGATGAGATTTTTATAATTAATCCGACTACGTATTTCTTAATTCCTGGAAGAAAACAGAAAATATTATTATTTAAAACATGGTTAACAGGTTTACTCATTAATAACACAAAAAGAGATGCCCAATCCCTGTACTAGGCAAGAACACATGCAAGATTGTGATCAACACATTTTCATGACCAACTACAAATCATGCATTGAATGGTTTAAGGAATAAAGGTAACAACTGAGCAGACAGCAGAGGTACTGAGCCACTGAAAGATACGTAAAGAAGACTGATAATTTTCTCAAAACTTCTAATTTCAGTCAAACTGGCCCACAAAATGAATGTGTGTGTGTGTGTGTGTGTGTGTGTGTGTGTGTGAGAGAGAGAGAGAGAGAGAGAGAGAGAAGGGGGGGGGGGGGGGGGGGAGGAAGTTGTTAGTAGTGCTCTATAGTTCTGAAAAAGAATTTGTACGACAGCTCGCAAAGTTCTATGTCTTATGTGTGTCTCTTCCAACGATTCAGTTCCTCCCATGTTTAATAACTCTGTACGTTTCATCCTTCAACTATTTACATTCCACCAGGACTTTCCACAGGCATAATTTATCATTTTGGCAGGTTTAAATTTTTTTTATTGTTTCACTCCTCTCCAGACTAATCAGTGGAAAGGAGATATATTCGAAATACCACACAACACTGAAGTATGTTAATACAATGGGAAAGCACAATTAAAAGGAGAATATCTGATGAAACACATAATAGTGATGAAATTATAAAGAAACTGCACCAGACACAAATTGAAAGTGATGCAGAGTGAAGTTAGACAGAAAGCTACAAAGAAGGATTCATCATGCAGGCAAACAAAAATGGAGAGTATGAGAAATTATTGAAGGTAGCAGGCAAATTCTAGCAACATTTTCAACATTTTAGAAAATGTGGAGGCAAGATAATTCTTATCAATACAAATGTGCCCTCCACAAGTAGCCAGACTATGTGGGAGTGACTTTTTGGTGTGGAAGGGAAGACAGCTGTCAAAATGAAGGCACTGTTGACAGTGGATTTGTTGATGTACCTTCCCTTCAAATGAGTAGTTATGTTTGATGATATAATTAGGCAGACGTACAGGAATGTGTGGGGGGTTTCAAGTTGGAGAGACTTTGGAAGAGTTAGCAATTAAATAAACCAGCTGTTTCAATTATTCACCAACTACCAGTAAAGTAAGCCTGTTTAAGAATTAATTTTAATATAATTTGTTGTTCACGAGTGGAACGTACCTGGACTTACACAGAATCCAATTATTGATCACACGTTCTAAATGATTAATGGAAAATCTCATATAAAGATTTGAAACCAATACTAACAAAGAGATAGAGGGGCTGGCCAGTACTTACCTCAGCTCAGTACAGCCGATAGATCTATCGGCTGTACTGAGCTGAGGTAAGTACTGGCCAGCCCCTCTCTCTTTGTTAGTATTTGATCACACGTTCTGTAGCTCAGGTGAATGGAAGAGTATATAAAGGGGTATCAGGGAAGTAAAAGCATTCATGTAAATTATCACCTACACAATAAATTTCCCCGTGTTCAGACAAATAGTTATTCTTTAAATGCCCTTATGTTTTGTTGAAAGCAGTGGCCATGAATGTCTAAAGGATCTACCAAGTAACACGGTTTTTCTGAATAGGTACGGAAGTTCATAACACTTAGAAAATGCTCATCACTGGAATCAACAAAAACATTAAACAATTTAAAAATCACTACAGTGGAACAAAAATCAATGGATAAGACTCCATTTGTGGAGCCCGTTTTGCTGGGACAAGCAACACTCTCAATACACAAACAGAATTCATATAGCGAATCAGATATCACAAGCAACAGCTTTTAGCATTTGTAGCTCCACACAGGCCCCTAATATCCTCCAACAGGCATTAGCTAAAAATAACAGACACCTCACACGGACTGTGTCCCAACAGGGGTGAAACTACATCAGTTTTCCAGTATTAGCAAAATCTCCAGTTAGACAATATTGTCCACAGGAGAACATCGATCTGGTGCTTTAATTTGTTCAACATAACACTCTAGATTGCAATGATATTTATTCATTATGGTCAATTTAGACTTTCACTTAAAGCCATCTCCAGAAACAAGCCCTGCAAGGGTAGGATTTGCCGAGTCACAAAGAATACAAAAACGCACAGGGTTACAAGAAAGTACAGAAATTATGCAGCATTTATCCCTATGGCTGGTGTTGGCAGCTCCACAGCTTTTCTCGTGGTAGCACAATTGTAACTGCTACTGATGGTTATGGAGTCACAGGTTAAGTAACATGCAATTCCCAAACCAAATATGGATTATGTCAGCACCAACCAGTGGTAAACACTTCACAAAACGTGAAATATCGATGTTACCTGGAATTTACAAACTAAGTTCTCGCAGACCATTTACAAATGTATAAGAAGATAAACCACTGCAAATCATCACACAAGCAGCCTTTTACGTTAAAAATGGGTGACATTACAGAATGTGCAAGGAACAAAGTCACCTAGTGACATTTGTATGAATGACAAAAACAACATTCGTATCCAAATTTTGCCAATAAGCAAATGAACTAGAGAAAAGTAATCATACGCATGTTCAGATATCACATGAAAATATAATTAGGAAGTAAATATAATAGAGGGAAACATTCCACGTGGGAAAAATATATCTAAAAACACAGATGATGTGGTTTACCGAACGAAAGTGCTGGCAGGTCGATAGACACACAAACAAACACAAACATACACACAAAATTCAAGCTTTCGCAACAAACTGTTGCCTCATCAGGAAAGAGGGAAGGAAGAGGGAAAGACGAAAGAATGTGGGTTTTAAGGGAGAGGGTAAGGAGTCATTCCAATCCCGGGAGCGGAAAGACTTACCTTAGTGGGAAAAAAGGACAGGTATACACTCGCGCGCGCGCGCGCGCGCGCGCACACACACACACACACACACACACACACACACACACACACACACACATCCATCCGCACATACACAGACACTGCTTGTGTGTGTGTATGTGCGGATGGATATGTGTGTGTGTGTGCGCGAGTGTATACCTGTTCTTTTTTCCCCCTAAAGTAAGTCTTTCCGCTCCCGGGATTGGAATGACACCTTACCCTCTCCCTTAAAACCCACATCCTTTCGTCTTTCCCTCTCCTTCCCTCTTTCCTGATGAGGCAACAATTTGTTGAGAAAGCTTGAATTTCGTGTGTATGTTTGTGTGTCTATCGACATGCCAGCACTTTCATTCGGTAAGCCACATCATCTGTGTTTTTAGATATAATTAGGAAGTAAAAAAGACACACCAATTTGCAGACAGGCACAATTATAAAACACTCACATTTGGCTTTCAGCCACAGCCTTCGTCTCACACACACACACACACACACACACACACACACACACACACACACATTAAAGCACACATAGTGTACACACAAGTGCCAACGCCATCATCTTGGGCCAGAAGGCAACATCACGTGGGATGCAAGCAGCAATCTGAAGGGAGGTGGGGAAGGGAAGGGAGACGAACGCTGTCTGGTGGAATGTGCGAGGACTAGACTGCCAACAGGCGCAGTGTCAGGAGGTTATGATTGTGGGGCACAGAGGAGGAGGGGGGGAGGGGGGGAGGAGTGGAGAAAGACGGGTGGATGCAGTGACTGAGGGTTGCAAATGAACAGAGAGGGAGATGATATGATAGGACGGGGGGGGGGGGGGGGGGTTTGAAACTGTTGGGTGGAGGGTGTGGTGACAGTATGTTACTGTAGGTTGACACTGGCATATTACAGGAGCGGAGAAGGGTTGCAAAGATAGCTCCCATCTGTGCAGTTCAGAAAAGCTGGTGGGGGAGGGAAAGATCCAGATGGCTCGGGGTAACGAAGCTGTCATTGAAATCAAGTGTATTATGTTCAGCTGCATCTTGTGCCACAGGGCGGTCTACTTTGCCCTTGACCAGCTTGGTGGTGGCCTTTCCTCCTGGTGGACAGCTGGTTGGTAGTCATACCAATAGAAAAAGCTGTGCAATTATTGAGCTGGTAAATGACATGGCTGCTTGCACAGGTGGCCTGGCACCTGACTGGGTAGGATGAACCTGTGAAGGGACTGGAATAGGACGTGCTGGGTGGGTGGACTGGACAAGTTTGCACCTGGGCCTTCGACAGGGATATGACCACTCCTTTGTGGCTGGTTCTTAAGGGTGGTGGGAGGATTGGAGATGTGAGCGGAAAAGGCAAATGAGATCTGTTTGCAGACTATGTCTGGGGGATAGTGCCTGTCTGTGAAGGCCTTGGTGAGACTGTTACAGCATACTCAGCAAAGGAGTTTTGTCACTGCAGATACGCCATCCTCCTATTAGCCAGGCTATGTGGAAGGGATTTTTTTTTTTTTTTTTTTTTTTTTGTGTGAAAGGGGTGACAGATGTCAAAATGCAGGTACTGTTGGTGGTTGGTGGGTTTAATGTGGACAGAGGTGTGGATGGAGCCTTCAGAGAGGAGGAGGTCACCATCTAGGAAGGTGGCATGCTGGGTTGAGGAGGACCACATGAAGCTGATAGGAGAGGTGTTGACGTTATGAAGGAACAAGGATAGGGTGTCTTGGCCCTGAGCCCAGATCATGAAGATATCATCAATGAACCTGAACCAGACTTAGAATTTGGTGTTTTGCAAGGCTTCCTCTACGGGCACCCACAAGGCGCCCTCTTACGCCAATATTTTTATGGGCCCATAAAAAGGTTGGCGTAGGAGGGTGCCTTGCGGGTGCCTGTAGCTGTGCCACAGATTTCGTTATATACCTTCCCTTCAAATGAGAAACAATTGGAGGCTAGGATAAAGTCAGTAAGGTGTATGAGAAATGAGATAGTGGGTTTGGAGTCTGAAGGATGTGAGGGAATGCAAGTGTTCAATAGTGGTAAGACAGTGGGCATAAGGGATGTTAGTGTATAGAGAGGTGGCGTCAGAAGTGACGATTAGGGAGCCAGGAAATAAAGTGGTGGGGAAGGTGGACAGTTGGTGAAGTAATGGTTCATTTCTTTGACATGAGAGGCTAGATTATGGGCAATTGGCTGGTGTGTTGCTCAATGAGGGTAGAAATTCTTTCAGGGGGGGCTCAATAACCAGCCACAATTTGACGTCCCAGATCGTTGGGTTTGTGGATTTTGGGTATCACGTAGAAGGTAGAAGTTGGGTGTATGGGGGTGTCATAGAGGTGGGGAGGGAAATGGATTCAGGAGAGATGTTCTGGTAAGGGCCTAAGGCTTTAAGCAGGGGTTAGAATTTATGTCGGACTTCAGAGATGGCATCACTCTGGCAGACAGAGTTTATAGGTGGAGGAGTCAGATAATTGGCGGAGGCCTTCTGCCAGGCATTCACAGCGATTCGTAACACCAGTGGTGGAATCTTTGTCTGCAGGTTGGATGATTAGGTCAGGATTTGTTTTGAAGTTGTTCTTTCTTCTACTGAAAGGTTGGTGTTCTGAGAAAGAGACCTGGAGAAGGATGATGAGGCTAGGTTAGAGGTAAGGAATTCCTGGAAAGTGACCAGTTGGTGGTTAGGTTGGGGGGAAGGGGGGAGATCACGGTTGGATGGTGGTATGAACTGAAGAGACAGGGTTTAATGTTGGGATTAGGATGGTTTCAGCTGGAGGGATTGCCAACAAAGAAGTACTTCCATTGCAAGGATCATGAGAAAGCGAGTAGGTCTTCGACATGTCCATTTATCCCAGCCTCAACCAACAGTAACATATTGTCCACACACCATCCACCCAACACCTTCCACCTCCACTGTCCTACCATCTTATCATCCATCCTGTTTATTTGCAGCACTTTGCCAATGCATCTGCCTGTCTTTCCCCACTCATCTCCTTTTTGTGCTCATTTTTTCTTCTACCTCACTGCTTTTCAACCTCCTGGCACCGCACCCTGTTGGCAGTCTAGTCATGCAGTCCCTGCATACTCCACCAGACAGCATTCGTCTCCCTCCCCACCCTTACACTATATCCCTTCCCATTCCCCCGCCCCCTCCAGATTTTTGCTTGCATCCCATATGATTCTGCATTCCGGCCCGAGACGCTAGAGATTGTGGTCGTGTGTGTGTGTGGTGCAATTCTAACTTGACAGGGCATTTAAACACTGCTACAGAAGGTATACTACAGGCTGTGCTTTAAGGAAAGAAGTATAATCAGAAAGCAATTAAGTAAAATGAAATCTATTATTGAAACACTCAAGCAATTAGATTTGAAAGAATGGGAAGTCCGTTAATTGTGTCCGTCTGCAACTTGACGTGTCTTCTTTATGGTAAGCAGCAATCCGTCTTTTCCTACATTGTTTATATTCTTACTGGGAGTTTCCATTGTTTAGTTAGGAAGTAAGTTAGATTAAAATGTGTACACATCATCATCGATTTGATAAGACAGCACCCTCTAGTGTTGCCTGCGTTGCTTTGACAACAGCATTGTTTTTGGAAATCACACTACAGAACACTGTGCAGTAAACAGTATGTATTTTAATGGGTGTATCATTTAATGTAATTTATCTCATAATTATATCTTCATGTGATAGCAACATGTGCACATAATTACTTTTCTCTAGTGTACTTATTTACCACAAAATATTGAGAATAATGATGTTTTTGTCATTCATACCAATGTCACTAGGTTAAACCACTTCCTTGCTCATTCTGTAAGTTCGCCTATGTTTAACGACCACTTGTCTAATGATTTGTAATAGTTTAACTTCCTATATATTCGCACCTGGGCTTTGAGAATTTAGTTTGTCAATTTCATATAACGTCGACATTTCACTTTTTGTAAAGCTTTTGTCATTAACTTTGCTGACATAATCCGTATTCAGGATGGAAATTGCAAACTATTTAACCTGTGGCTCTATGGCTGTTACAATCTTGCTACCACAAGAATAGGTGAGGAGCCGCCAGCACCAGCCACAGGAGTAAACGCTTCAACATTTCTGTATTTCCTTATAAAGCCATACATTTTAGTACTCTATGCAGCTCTGCTATTCCTATCCTTGCAGGGCTCACATCCGAAAACAACGTAAAAGTCAAAATCGACCATAATAAATCAATATCAATGCAATCTAGACCATTAATTTAACCTTAAGACCGTGTGTGCTAATAAATGGGTACTACCACAATGTAAATTAATGAAAATCATTTTTCTTGGTGCAATTCTAACTTGACAGGGCATTTAAACACTGCTACAGAAGGTATACTACAGGCTGTGCTTTAAGGAAAGAAGTATAATCAGAAAGCAATTAAGTAAAATGAAATCTATTATTGAAACACTCAAGCAATTAGATTTGAAAGAATGGGAAGTTTAACAGCTAAACACCTTTGAGAGAGTCTCTAGACAACACAAGTAGTTTCAGATCCAAATTAAAGAACACATGTTGCACCAAAAATGCAAGGCCGAATCAAAGCTAAACGACATTCTAGAAGCAATCGTCATGTAAGAGAATGGCTGACCATGTGAGAAAATAGAACCTGCAAAAGGAGCCACAAAAAATTGGGTGAGCTTTATTACAGGTGGATAAAAACCACATTGATGATTATACAAGAGTCATTCTATAAGTCATGACAACAATAGTATATCTTACAATTATGAGACAACATGGGAATTCCACAATATGCACTAACGATACAGCAGTGTGTATCTGTGTACCAACATAAAAGAGAGTTCCAGTATGGATGGTCACAGCAAGGTGTGAAATGGGAAACATGCATTGGAACTCTGTCTAAATTTATTGCACACAAGTACAAATAGAACAATAGTGAATCAAAATCAACTAATGTCCTTCAATAGTCCCCCGGTGCATTCACACTCCACTGCCAATGATACGGAAGGCAATGAATGTCACTGGCATTCCCATCAATGTGTGCCACATGTCAATGAAATGTCATCCCCCATTGCTGTACATAATTCTTTATGATGTCTGCTGTGTGGGCTGTACCATTTTCATGGAGTATGACCGCATTATCCAGCAGTGCCAGATGTTTTCTGTTAAAGTTCGTGTCACAAATGATACAGCAGAAATTTGTGGTAGTATTTGACATTTCTAACAGGGTGACACTATAGAATACATCGCTGTTATACGACAGAATGAGTGTGACCTCCGTGGGTGATGTATTCTGTCACTCCACGTGTCATGAACGTGGATAACGCCATTCTACTGACTGGGTCTTCAATGATTCATGCACTGTGTCACAGTTCCATCGGTCACAATAATGTGATTCAGCATGTCATTTCCTTCCCACTCAAATCACTCCAGGTCGATATGCCCACTTCTGCACCTCTGTTAACCCATGTGGTACCCATTTCAAACACTTCCAGGCAGCGTCTACTTTTGCTCCTCTTAACTGATGTGTTACCCATTATCTATACTTCTGCACACCTTCAAGTACTGTCATAAAATGCAGAACACTGTTGCCCTTAACTTACCTATCTACATCATTAAGTCCTGCACAGTCCAACGTAGTCCTCTAGTAAACACTGTTTAATAACAGCCAAAGACAGGTTAGTACAAGCAGGCATGCGGCACTAACTTCATGGCAAGTCCGCCATCTCTGTGTATCCACATCAGAAAGCCTCCACCAAAGATGCAACTGTTCAATAGGGCGATGCCCTGTCAACCACAGCTGCTCGTAGCTCTGCATGACACCAAGTAGCATCTCTGTCAGCGAGAAAGGCAATTTTTATGTATGCTCACTATTTCACTCTGCTTACACCCATCTTGTAGCACAGCCAAGCTTATACTCAGTGTTTCTGGTGCTGGCACCAAGGCATCCCCACATGCAGTCACATTCTGTCAGTTGATTTCTGTACTGTTTGCCATGGGGATTTCATACATATTTACCGTGATTATGGTGATGCCACATGTTTGCATGATATACTATAGCTGCCATAACTTATGGAATGACCATCGTATGTGCAACTGTAAAGATATTGAAACTTGTACAAAATAACTTCCTGCATGCAATTCATAAACACGGAGAAAAAACAATTATGAACAAGCAATGTGATATACCTTCACATTGGTTCCTTGGTAAAACCTTCCATCTTGTTTTAATTACTTGTTCCAGGATCTGCAGAGCATAATACTTCGTCTGCTGATTCTGTGAAAATTCCAGAATAGTATCCACTCTGGTCCATGCATCTGGGTGTTCTTTGAGAGTTGTAAGGACCTCCTGAGCCACCCTTTGCTGTAATATACAATATATTATTTCATATTTCAATGGGAAATAATATTTTAAATGATATTTACACCTGCTATTTCAGAATGCTATGGAAATAAGTGTTTCAAAATAGGAGATTGTATAAGAAGGGATATGACATGTAATATAATAAGCAGTAATACACAGGAATAATGCACATCAGCTGACAGCATCAAAAGTGACACTAGCAATTATTGCTTTTCTAATAAACCTGACAAAGTAGAAATATCGCTGGAAACTCCATTTGGCAGTCATGTTAAAGTTTGGGCAATAACTTTCATACTGGCAAGAGAAATTTCTAGGATTTTCTTCAACCAGTTTCTACTGAACCATCTTTTTTTTCTTTAAACAGAGTCCTAAGGGCGAATTCAATCAGTTCTGCTTAGGGAAAATTTGATACTGTACACTAATATCTGTTTCTATTTAGGACAACATATAGTTACAGCCAGTCTGTCCATTTCTTCTGTTTCTCGTACCTCAAATGACTAACCACAATACGGTCACCGTAGGAGTGGGAACAAGATCAAAACTAAACTGACATAATATGCAAACAGTAATTCACATCTTATTTAATCAGTTCAGTGAGTGCAAAAATTTTGTACCAGTAAATAGCTTATCACATCAATCATTCAGTTGTTTCAGCAAATACTGCTGACCATCTCATTTCTGATGGGAGTTACAATTAAATCAAGTTTCTCATAGATTATTCTGGTATAATATTATTTTAATCCATTAAATGGCTACAATTACAGACTGCATTTAATAAGCTTATATGTTGGAAAATTGAGTTTGAAATCTCTTCCTCCCTTACCCTACCTAGTCCCCCTCTCCCAAAAAAATTGCAGAATGTCAAATTTATGGTACAATATAATCAAAAGACTCAGCAAAGAGGTCAGTTTCATTAAAAACATAGTGTTTAGTTGTAACTCAGAAAACTGAAGATAATGCTCATGCACTTGAAATTCTTGTAATATCTGTATCTTCAGTACAAAGAGAAACTTGTATTTATGCAGTGTGCAACAAAAAGGTATGGTTAAACTTCCAGGAAACATTCCTCACATATACAGGAATAAAATGTATTATAAAGACATGGGCCCATAAATGTTTTATTTCCATGTTGGAACTCATTTTCTAATTCTCTTCATAATCATGGGAAACATACAGAAACATGGGAAACATACAGAAACAGGGTGTACCAACATTACATGAAACATCTACTTACACCAAATGTTCTAAATACTGTCTTGGTTACGTATGCTTATAATGTACAGCAGGTCTTAAACCTTGGGTCCACCACCAGTGTTTGTCGCTTCAATGGAACCTAGACAATGTTGCCATGTGACACTCTTCATTGCTTGCACTGACATCCAACTAATCTCATTGCTCATTAGCACCAAGCTCGCAGTATCAAATCTTCAGTGCTCATCGCAAACTTGGTTTCTGATACAGTGGAATGGAAGTGTACTCAATGCATCGTAGGCAGATGCCCGTTTGCTGTACGGATTAACTGATGGCAATGGCTGTGTCACTCAACATTTGTATCAGGAGAGATTTCCAGAACAACAGTGCCCCGACATGAGACCGTTTGAAGCGATTGTTCATCACCTTAGGGAACATGGGATGTTCAAGACTACTACTTGCGACTGGAACAAGGTCTAGGATAAAAGCACCTCAACTGGAAAGGAACTTCTTACTGCAGTTAACAGTAATGCTAGTGTAACAAGTGCAACAAGTAATGTTGATCATGCGACTGACTAAAGAGTGCTGTATGAGAACCTGCTGTATCCATACCATTTACAGCATGTGCAGGCACCATCAGTAGCTGATTTTCTTGCAAAGATACATGTCCGCAAATGCTTCAGTCACCCCTCGGTTTAGTGCAAATGTGCTATTCACGAAGGCAATCAGATTGTAAATTTTCACAATCAGGACGTATGAGCTGTTGAGAATCCTCACTAAATTCTGCAATCACATAACCAACAAAGATTTTCTGACAACATTTGGGACAGCATTCTCAGTGACTGTTAGGGCCTCATATTCTTCCCCCCAGTTTCAATGGAGAAACTTACCACACTTTCTTAGAGAATATGCTACCTGTTACACTTGAACACATGCATTTATGAGTGCGACAAAACACATACATTATGTAAAATGGAGTTGCTCCTCATTTCAGTGTTAATGTTTGTAGGTTTCTAAACCACAAGATTCCTTGACAGGTGGATAGGTAGAGCTGAACGAAATCCTTGGCCTCCTTGCCATCCAGAGCTAAGCCTAGTACACTTTAATTTGTGGGGACATCTGAAAGCTTTTGTATACGAAGCCCTGTTACAAGATGTACAGCCTGTGTGCCCACATTGCGGAAGGCTGTGAAAGCGATACACAAGAGCCTCAGGGATTCACTGTGATGGAGGGCTGATGCATCTATTCTTGCTAACAGAGGATTTTTGAACATTTCATTTAGAAAAGTGTTTCACACCGCTGATACGTTCTTTTGCTGTATTTTTCAGTCATTAATGTGTTGAGTTGTGGAAATTGAGCTCTAAACAAGGAAATAAAGCGTTTTTGGACCCATGTTCATATAATATGTTTTCTTCCTCTCTGTGCGAATGTTTCTTGAAAGTTTGGCCGTACCTTTTTGCTACAGCCCTTGTAAAGTACAAGGGACAGTGTTTATGAAAACATATAGGACATTATATAAATTTGCCATAACCAACATAAAATAAGACAAATGTTACAGACCAACATATAAATTTAACTTAAAGAGGACTGAAATTATATATCTAATAATGTTAAAATCATTGTGTAGCGATATATTTATAAATAAATGCAGTGCATTATGATAAGACAGAACAAATTTAGTTGAAAAAGTTTAGTTCTATTTCAGCACAGATTAACCTTTCCCAAGGATCTGTGATAGGCTCTTGTACAATACACACCACTTGTGAAATATCAGCTTCATTAGTATCATTCTTTTCTGTCCATACAAATTCCTCCTCTTAAGGAATTACCCAATTTCTTTTATTTTTTTAATGTGCTTAGCTAACAACTTGTCCAAAGAATTTATGCAAATGTCCTCCTTTAGATTCTAGTTTAAAAATAATCCACTGACCAAGTAAGGGAAAATTTTCACCATTTCAAATGGTTATGTAAGAATTTATAAGTGTTTTTTCTTGAACACTCTGGTTCGCAATAGGTTTCTGTTATTACATCAACTTAACCAGTTATGGACTTCACACATTTTACGAAAGATGACCAAATCAGTAATGAGAGCCAGTCTAGCTTTCTCACCGTGCTACACAAGATGATTCAGCTTTCCAACACCATCAAGAAATCCTTTTCTTTGGGACACCTAAAGGAACTGCAAATTCAACATAAGACCACCATCTTTGCTGAAAGTTATACTGGCTAATGTGTACTGCTGTTTGATATGTTGACTAGCTTCCTCAAGAGTATATTTTCCTGATTTTAAGACCAGGAGATTTATTTTCAAGGTTCTAAAGTATTTTCTGATTAAAAGCTTGAACAACTAGCTTATCATGCTGCAGACAGGTATAATAGCATAAGAATGCAGACGTAAAGTGGTAAGAAACTTCCTGGCAGATTAAAACTGTGTGCCAGACCGGGACTCGAACTCAGGGCCTTTGCCTTTCGCGGGCAAATGCTCTACTAACTGAGCTACCCAAGCACGAGTCACGACCCGTCCTCACAGCTTCAATTCTGCCAGAACCTTCCAAGCTGTGAGGACGAGTTGTGAGTCGTGCTTGGGTAGCTCAGTTGGTACAGCACTTGCTCATGAAAGGCAAAGGCCCCGAGTTCGAGTCTCGGTCTGGCACACAGATTTAATCTGCCAGGAAGTTTCATATCAGTGCACACACTACTGCAGAGTGGAAATCTCATTCTGGAAGCATAGTGGTAACATTGCATAAGAAGCTCTCGGGTTTCCAGCCTGGTTAAAATTCCAAGGGCTTTCGACCAAGCACTCCTTGACCATTGTCAAGTGGTATGACTTTTTATATGGCTGCTCTTGTATGCCCTTATATACTATAGCTGTCGCCTGTGACGTCACTGATGCTCAAGGAATTGTCGTGTATGGATATAAGTTGATTCCACATTCGATGTGCTCATTTTAATTTCAAGTTTGTTGGAGCCCATGTCATAGTCAGCTGCAAGCCACCATCTCTACAAAGTGTGTTTTCAATTATTCTGTTTCTATGGCTTATTTAATTACACAGTCCCAGAAGCCAGTAGCGCGAGCCGCTACAGAAGTTTCATCAAATTTGATCCCTTGAACATTTTCTAGAGCATGCTCAGCTAAAGTGAGTTTGTCGAGGTAGTGTAGGTGCTAAAACCTCTCACGCATTGTAGTACAATGCACATTGTTTGTCCAACGTGAGACTGGTCACACTTATACAGTAACTTGTAGACCCGAGGTGTTCTGAGACTTGCTGCATTTTTACTGGTCTCAGTGATTGCCAGATTTTTGTCGGAGGCCTGAAGCTCGATTTGCTATTGTGTCTTTTCAGCTGGAGGCTTATCTTGCCAAAATGGGGCTACAGACAGGCAAGAAAGCAAATTTCTTTTCCTGCTTCTCCTCACTGGCCTCATTGTGAACCTTGTTTGTGATCACTTCTAACTGGTGAACATTGTCGCCACTATTCCTAAACATCTGGCATAGGTCGCTCAGCTCTTGGGGCAGATTACTGGTCTCTGGTACAGTTCTTGCACAATGCACCAATGTAACACAGTACACTTCTGCCCTGAGCAATGATGGATGGTTAATAGCATGCAAGTACAGATCAATGTGAGCAATTTTCATACATGTTGTGGCCAAGGTATTTACTTAGCCTGCAGTAGACAAGGAAGTAAAGGAAGGGCGATGAATTTTCATCTTCTACTTCCAAGGAGAACTTTGCGTTACTGTTAATGCTGTTGAGATGTTTCAAGAACTCCATGTGACCAAATGATGGCTGTGTCATCCATGGCTTCCTGTCGCAATGCCATCCTTCTGATCATGATACTGGCCACTTTAGTGGAATACTAGGGCCAAAGAAAACCTAGTTATGCCTATTCACAAACAGCACCATTACATCAAAACTGCTATAACGTCACCCTCACTAAGTCGAAGACGATTAATTTCGCTGACAAAATCTGCCGAGTCTCTAATATGGGGTCATACTGTGTAAAATCACAGACATTTAGGTGAATCCTAAGGGGACCATTTCAGAATTTAGTCATATCTGGTACAAAGATACCTACATGTTTTAATAGTAAAACTATCAAATTTTTTATGAATCCAGGTCTGAAGACTAAAGTGTCAGTAATCAGGAACCAATTTCCCAACTTTCAGAGACCTAGTGATCAGTAATGAATTGACCTACAGACATAAATTTTTTTAAGCATCTGGTATGTAGGCCACTAAGTTGACAGAATGTATAGAAAGTATGATACATTCATTCATTCAGACTTTTTATGAAAAATGTTCAAAAACACACTTTTTTCATTAAAGAGACTGTCAGCAGGAAGGACCAAAAAGCTTTCATCATTGCAGAGTGTGTGCAGGCCACTGCACTAAGTCCTGCCCATGTTGTGTGCTGGTAGCTTTGCAAGTTTCACGCCATGTTTCCTTTGCTGCTTCACTGGGGAGCTTGCCGACCACCTACTCGATGTCATCAATTTTTCCCATGTCCTGCAGTGAAGGTACAACGTTGAGTCTTTTCTTACGTGTTGACACTGCACCCGTGTCTATATCTCTCGCCACAACAAGTCTCAAAACATCTGAGGTCTACATGATACATTGCAAGTGTGGCCAGTCTTACATTGGTCGGACAAACAGTACACAATGTTGAACAACAAAGGAAGGAGCATGAGACGTCTTATCACCTCTGCTACCCCAAGAAATCCACTGTAACTGAAAGTTCTTTAGAAAAAGGTCACTGGATCAAATTTAATCAAACCTCTGTCGTAGCTCGTAATAATGCCTTCAAAATAAACATCCTTAATAGAGTGAACCAGCAGCCCACTTCCAGTCAATACCACTTGACAATGGACATGGAGTGCTTGTTCAAAAGCATGCGGAAGTTAATTTGATGCAGCTGGAAGCCTGAGAACTTTTTATTCAGATATAATAGCATATGAAACAGCACTGAATATCGCGTTAAGTCACTGATGCCTAGTGTTTTGGTAATTAGTTTTTTGTGCACTCTGCACTTCATCCTGATAAGCAACTGTAAAGTTGTCAATGAAATAAATCTAGAGAACACAAATTTTATCTGAACTATTTTCAGCTTTTGTCATTTTACAAAAGGAACCCTATTTATTTTTGATAAAACAGTGAACTTGAAACTTTGCTAATTTGTTGTTCAACATTCTGAAATCACTGTCTATAGAACCTTCCTGTACCACTTTAATTACACTCCCTGTCCTATTATCCCACTGATATAAGCTGATGAGTTGACCACAGCAAGGTGGCAATGAGTAGAAGAACTCTCCATAATTCTCTAAATTTCCACATTTCTGGAATGTGCCAAATATCTTTTTGAAAAATGTTTCGGAATTCCTAGTTCATTAGATGAAAATGAAGTGTTATGTCTGTAACAGCATTTCTGGCAGCTGTGATATGTTGTAAAATTTTTTTCGTCATAATTTTATGTATCAGTGCTAAATAGAAGAGCGTAATAAGTTGTTTCGTTAGATATAAAATTATGGGTGTAGGGAAAATTTTTCTATTTAATTTGATACAGATCTAACTGTAAATGAGCTCCCTAAACTATTTTATTCTTTTGTTTCTAAAATGTAGTAAGTATTTCCACAAATTTTTTGTAGATGTTTAAATTAGTTACTGAAAACAATGTAATAGCACAGAAATACATTTTTTATCAAAATATAATGTATCAGAAATCAAAATTTTCTTCATTTTTCTAGAGTAAATCTTCATTTCTTTTTCAGTAAAAATGTAATCTATACATCATGGTGGTGTGAGGTCTTGCATGATTTCAGAAATTATGCATTCTGGCTCTTCAATTTTGTACAGGAAGACAAAAGCGACGGCATTTCAAAATTTATCATTGTGGTTTCACTTTCCGTGGCTTTACCTAATATTAGACTTCACAGCCTATTTAGAGTAGACTTGAGACTCGTGTCAAGGAAAAAAAAAATAATAAAATAAATAAATAAATAATCTTCAGGAGAAACAGAACAGTAGTATCACCCGATTACTTTCGGGTTATTCCATTTCAAATCACGAACTGCTACAACCCAACCCTTATAGATTTCTTTAAACTGAAGTATGCATGTAGTAGTCATGATCAGCTAAACAAAGCAATTTTTTTTGCATTTTTCTGACAAAAGGTTACCGAGTAAACAGGTGCCTAAAAATGTAAAAAAAAAAAAAAAATCGAATTTTTGACTTGATGAATGACGTTGATTGGCTCACAGCTTATGTTCTAATTAAGCTAGAACAATGAAATTGAGTTAATGTGTAAGATATTTAAAGGGTTTCCGAGTTATACGAAACAAAATTAGCTGAAAATTTTATATTCATCTTTATATAAAAACATCACCTTAAATAAAGCACCTGCATGATCAGCTGCACTTAAGTGCACATTGTGTTCCACCAAAAAGGAAGTTAACAGACAATCGGCCTTAATTACATCACTGTCAATATTTCCAGACTAGACAAAAAGGTATCGATTTTCTAGTCATCTTCCTTCAATCTATCATAACTTACGAGTTTGCCACACTTCACATGATTACTTAAATCATTTCTTCCACCATGTCCAATATTAATGTCACACCCACATACCGTGCAAAAGGCAAATTTTTCTCCCTTTCTTGACACAGAAAATAAAGAATGTCTGGAAGTCATGTTTCTTATATTCATGAACAATATGAAAAAGTCTGAGTACAAATGTCTCGATATGTACTAAAACATCAAAATGAACCTGGATCACTGAATGTCACATAAAATAACAATGTAAACACTCAAGGCAGACAAATACTTCATTGAAACATGTTAGAGCATATAGAACAACTGTTATCCCGACTTTAAATTCAATTCCAAAGACAACACGAACATAAAACAGTTGAAAGTACCAAACTGAATTATCGACTATCTTAGACTTGCCTTCGACCCATACAATCGACTGTATGGAAGTTGGGTGATTATCGAATGTTAACATTTCAAAACTTTGTCCGCGAAGTCTTAATATGACACTGTCCATCCGTAAAATGTGGGAATTTCTGTAAATTTTGCGGATAAACTGTAAAAGTTGGGAGGTTTGCATGTAGATGTACAAAGTTCACTGTGATTTAACCCTTTTCCTAATTTTTTGAACTAGACAAGCTAACCACCAGTGTCCTATATTACAGGCAACATCTCTAAAAAAAAAAATCACAAACCCCTTCAACAACCTTTTTTTTCTTGACAAATCAAATTCATTTACGCAATGTTCCTTTGTGGCCAGTCAACGATCAGCCTTCCAAAAAAGCTTGAGGTTGAGTTTAAGGTTAACATTGGACCAACACACAATTCATCCCTTTGTATCTTATTACAAGGATGGTGACAAACTCAAGCACACAAGTCTTTGTCATTACATCAGAATGCCTCTCACCTGATACCTGCTGTCCATGTGTTCCATTCCAACTTGACTTTCTGACCTAAAAATTTAACTGAAAACCAACTAAAATATACTACTTCTCTAGCAGAGAGGCAGTTCAGTATAAACATAGAATGAACTTCATTAACCTGTGCTGTCATGAAGATTTTCATATTGAAGCCCAGTGGCATTTTTGCCATCTCTCATGATAGAGAAGATAGCGATGGTGTTGGTGGAACAGTCAAGCGACTGGCTGTCCGGTCAAGTCTGCAATGCCCATACACTAATCAAATAGTGAGATCTGAGCAACTTTGTATATTTGCCAGGGATAACGCAAAAGGGATCATTTCAAGTATGCCACTACAGGAGATCACGAAATGAACTGCAACTTGCAGAGTGATTTTAGCAATGTTGCACAGTTGTAGGGGGACAAAAAGGTCTCCGTTTTATTCCACTAAGCAAGAACAAAATAATTACAAAAGTGTATTTGGACTGTAATGAAAATAAAATTGAACTGGCGATGGCTGTTAACAGTGATCGAATATTGTTTGATGACGTCAAACGATATTTTGCTTGTGTTTATAATGGATGCCAGTGCTAAGGCTGTACAGTTTGCAAAAATAAGGAAAAGGGTTAAATCATAGTTAGCCTGTTACATCCACACTGACTGTCCACATCTTTCACATTACCCATTAAAGCAGACATTCTTTTCGTGGGCAACAGGGAACTAAAGGCAATCTTGAATCCTCAAACTTCTACAGGACAAACATACATATAATTCCAGGTGGCAGTGATAACATGGAACAAACAGATTGGCTAGAAGAATGATGAATTGGGCAGGTACAACTCATCGAAATAAGTAACAAGAACAAATAAGTAATTGATTTCAAGTCAATCTCTTGTTTCCAGATGTTTTGATTTTTTAAAAAATAGTTGCGACTTGCATTGAGAAGTGCAACGCTGAGAAGTCTAATATTGTTGCTCTTGCTGCCAATACTGAGCTATTTTATTCTGATGTTCATATTCAGTTATACAATAATACATAGGTACTGACAGGTAGGACTCACATTTAAAATACATTAATTTTTGAAGGTATTTTACAGAACCATCTCAAACATAAAATTACTTTTTACAGTGATCCCACGCTCATCCCAAGTTGAAACTTTCAGAATACGGGGAGCAAAATGCTATCTTAGACATATATTTTCTGAAACATTTAAAAATATAGTTTTTCAAAACTCAAAAAATTCAGTAATGGTGTTTTTATTAATAAATAAATATAGATTTTTCATCTAATTATGCTTTATATCATGTGGAAGCCCTTTTAAAGTGTTTTCAAATTAACTTCATTTCATTGTTCTTTCATCAAAATATTTTGAAAGGAACTCTTTTGTGTTACTATAGGGTAATTCCATATTAAGTCACCTAAGGTTCTCCACTTGACACTCTCCAATATTGATGACATTTTCACAGGATATACCTATAGAACTTACATGAAGCACTGCCAGATTTCGGCTCCGTAAGTAGCCACTAGCCACCGTTTTGTAAAAGGCTAGTATTTTGACATCGCAACTTGAACAAATAAATCAACAACTTTGTTTTAACATTGCTCAAGTATCTAAAAGACCTGTTGAAACTTTGCAATTCTGTTCAACATTTTGGTTGCAACACAAAATAAGAGAACTAAACATCAAAGTATGGTAAATTCGTCATAATGTGCTATCAAAGCGCTTCATAATTCTTGTCGTAACAAATTTTTAATATACTTTATCGGCTTGTATCTACTGATTCTTTACTCATCCGCAGTCTGTCAGCATGTCAAAAAGCTCTGCAAGTGGTACCTAGATTGCTCAAATAATAATTGACTTACAGAAGTTCTAAGTCTACTCAAAAATTTAATTAGCCAATTTTGGCTCATTTTCAAGATGCGACACCTTGAAAGAGATCATACAAACCTGATTTTTACTGGCACCATTGAAAAGAGCTCAGTTTGTTTGATCAGAAGTTGTTTTTTTATTTTTGAAGCAAGCAAGTTTGGTGGCAATAATGGAGTTAAAAAAAAATGCTTCATCAATTATTCAGAAGCACACTGTTGTATAGTGAAGAATAGTCAGATTTAATGTGTACTTTTTTAAATAATGTGAAGTCTTTTGTCATTGCTACACAAACGTGTTTTTTTCTGAAAGTACAAATTATTTCAGGGTGTCTGACGACTTTTTAGAATTGTTTATCTGGTCATTTAATTTTTTTCTGTTCTATTCCCAAATTCCCTACGAAAGTTATCATTATCTATGATAGACTAATTTTTTTCCAGTTGGAATTATAATTGAATTGTATTTTAATGGATATCAAGGACGTTTCAGTGCCATATAGCATGAACCTTGCAGATAATTCTGCATGCCATCTGAAAACATATACACATCAACGAAGCTTCAAACACATCACACAATTTTCAACAGAACAACAGGAATTACTAAACAAAAGAAGTGAAATATGTCTTACTGAAAATGCACAAATATGCTTTCATCACAAAGTAATACTTTGGAGAAGTATGGATTTCTACAGAGATCCTCTTGTAACCTTTTTGATGCAAAGAACCATTCTGTAAAAAAGGGGTTTGTGGATGGTTAATGTACAAACAGCAAAACAATTGAAAGCTGTGACGAAGAGCAATTTGAAAACCGGGCATATCTGTCCAACTCCTAGAAAATACATAAATTTTTAAAAAAATCAGTAAGAAAAGCAAAAAAATCTCAGTCATCATCCCTGTGAGAACATGAAGCAGAGTTATATCCAGCAGAATCACTTGATACAAGTCTGACTGCTTTTGGCGTAACCCCTCTAAAATTTTAGAGCATCAACAAGATATGCCAAAGGTTATGCAAAATGAAAATTAAGTGATACTCAAGAGGCAATTGTGAATAACACTGGTGTTGCTGGAGGCTTTTTTCTTAAAAAAAAAAAAAAAAAAAAAAAAAAAAAAATTCAAACACCTACTACAAGCAAGGCATGTCCTGATTGTGAAGATTATAAGCAGTTGATTAAATAATTGAAAGAAAAGTTGCAATCGTCAAGACAGCCTGAAAAATAGCAGATTTTGACATTAGTACCTTAAAGTTGGACTGTAAAAGAGAATGCAAGACTTTGGTGTTTCTGAAAGGATGGCAGAAACAGCTAGGAAGTTAAAGGCAGAAAATGGTGTATTCGCTCTGCCAAAGAACGGGTGTGGCAAGATGATTTCAGATGTTGTACAAGAAAGATGGTAACACTTATTTTTTCCTCCCAAAATGAAAAATTCAACCGAATTTACCCACGCAAAAAGGACTCTGTATTAATTAGAATAATAGATGGACAGAAAGTTTTAATGCAAAAATACCTTCTTCTCGATAATTTGAAGAAATTTTTGCAGTATATTGACTTCAGCATGAGCCCGAAATTGGATTTTCCAAATTCTGTGAATTGAAGCCATAATGATGGCTCACCATAGGTGCTGCACGAACATATTCAATCTGTGTTTGTGCTTACACCAAAATCCAAAACTGATGCTTGCAAGCTGACCAATTAAAGATTACAAGAGCCTGATTGCTAAAACTGTGTGATTTGGAATCCAAAGACTGCACACTTCATCGGTGTGAAATCTGTCCACGAAAAGAATTTCTGCAACAGTTTTTAGAATGATACCAGATGATACCACAAAGTTCAAACAGTGGGTGCACACTGATAGAGATACATTACAAATTAAGCAGGTGACCAGTGAGAATTTTATTGAAGATCTGATTTCAAAAATTGACAACCTTTAACTCATTATTACACTGCAAAGCACCAAAGCCGGTACATGAAGCGCACAAAAGAAATCCTCAAGCCAAATGAACTGACCATATTCAAGGATTTTGCTGAAATATTAAAAAACTAAAAACCCGCCGATTACGAAAAAAGCACGTACTGTTAAAGTGTTAACCCAGGTTTCAGCGTAGATAACTACACCCTCTTCAGAACAACAATAAAACCCTCAAGTGCCTAAAAAGACCTTTATCAGTGATTAAAAGAACACCATAGCTATACATTTATAAACGAAAAAGAAAAGGAAACACAAACAGTACATATGTACTAAGTCAAAATCACTACTTAACTTAATGGTGTACGCTCCACCTCACACCAGCCTATGTTCGATGGGCCTGCAGCAACAAACGGTCGCTCACTTACAAGCCTGACCCGCTATCTAAGCACATGCGCATACAAATATGAGAAAGTCTGTAGATGAGTCGGGGCTAAATAGCTCATATATTCCCAGCCGTGGATCAATGTATATCAGGAAATGAAATGGATAGAACAAGAGACGAGCTAAATAGGAGATGAAACCTAAAAATAATATATATGAAGCTACCTATGACAACAGGAGGAACTCTTAAAAACTATACCTAAAGCCTGTGGTTAGTCGGGGGGGGGGGGGGGGGGGGGCTGAGGGGACATAATCTAAAGGCGTCATGGTAATAAAGATATAGGGATAAAACGTGAGGTGTTCAACGGGCTAAAATCACCTTCATCATAAAAGGAAAATGAGGATAAAAAGAAAGAAGATGAACACCTTGACCAACCGCACTCACCAATCAGCGCGCGCATGTGATAATCCCCAGATCATCAGATTTACAAGTATGAAGAACAAAGTAAAGGCGCGAAACCTTCAAAAAATTTTCTATTTCTTAGTAGGAGTTGGTCATTGAGAATATTGTCTTTAACATGTTGCAGATCCTTAAAGATCTGCATTTCTTCCAAAACATCCAGTTTTACTTTGTTCTTCATACTTTTAAATCTGATGATCTGGGGATTATCACATGCGCGCGCTGATTGGCGAGCGCGTTTGGTCAAGCTGTTCATCTTCTTTCTTTTTATCCTCATTTTCTTTTTACGAAGAAGGTGATTTTAGCCCGTTGAACACCTCACGTTTTATCCCTCAGCCCCCCCCAGACTAACCACTGGCTTTAGGTATAGTTTTTAAGAGTTCATCCTGTTGTCATAGGTAGCTTCATATATATAAGTTTCTTTACTACCATAAGCAACCATGTGCGTTTATTTTTAGGTTTCATCTCCTATTTAGCTTGTCTCTTGTTCTATCCATTTCATTTTCTAATATACGTTGATCCACGGCTGGGAATATACGAGCTATTTAGCCCCAACTCATCTACAAACTTTCTCATATTCGTATGCACAAGCGCATTCAGGTAACTTCCCTTGTATTGCGCATGTGCTTAGATAGCGGGTCAGGCTTGTAAGTGAGCCACCGTTTGTAGCTGCAGTTTATGGCGGGTCATGGCCCATCGATCATAGGCTGGTGTGAGGTGGACCATACACCACTAAGTAGTGGTTTTGACTTTGTACATATGTACTGTTTGCGTTTCCTTTTCTTTTTCATTTATAAATGTATAGCTATGGTGTTCTTTTAATCATTGACACAGGTCTTTTTAGACACTTGTGGGTTTTATTGTTGTTCTCAAGAAGGTGTAGTTATCTATGCCGAAACCCGAATTAACACTTAACACTAGGTGCTTTTTTCGCAATCGAGGCGGGTTTTTAGTTTTTTAATATATAAACCAACGATTGCTGACGCGCTGTGATGTTGAAGGTTCTTAAATTTTGCTGAAAATTATTCATTCATTGTCCAAGATGCAACTCAAGATCTTCACAGGGATAACAGCCAAGCAACTTTACACTCATTTGTTGTGTACTTCGTAAATAACTTTGACATCAATACCATCAGCTACTGTGTAAATAGTGACAACCTGAAGCATGACGCAATCGTTGTACATGCTTTTATAGTAAAATTAATGGAAGAATGAAGTGTTGCCTTGGAAACAAAGTGAGTTCTTTTCAGCAGTGCTCTGAAAAATCAGATCTGAGTGATCCCTTTTGAGATATGACCTCTTGAATATGAGCAAAAATTGATGATTAAATTTTTGACTTCAGTGATGAGTCTGCAGCACAGTATGAAAACTTCAAAAATTTTCTGAATCTATGCCACCATCAAAATGATTCTGGAATCCACTGAATGGAACTTTTTTGTTACAAACCATGGAAAATCTCCATGTGATGGAGTTGGAAAAACTGTAAAGAGCCTGGCAGCAAGAGCAAGCGTTCGTACAAAGAAGACCAGTGGAATCCATTTTTGTTTCAGAAGAAGGAATTGAAGCACCAAAAACTGAACCGGAAAAAAGATTCAAATATGGCTGCACAGTATCCGGAACACTTTGTGCCATTAAATGAAATGCACTAGAAGAGTACCCAATGATACAAATTGTGTTGTGGCAAATGTTGACCTAAGTCAAACGACTGTTTCTTACAAAAATATTGCACCCTTGCAACCAGGCCAATAAACTATCTGTATTTATGATGTAAAATGATGGATTGGTAATGTCTCAGAAGTTTCAGATGAGGAAAATTAGGCCTTAGTCAGTTTCAAGCACCCCAATGGACCTGCACATTCATTCTATTCACCAGAAGGCAGGATGTTTGTTGGATTCCGGACCAACAAGTTATTTATGTCATTCAAGTTCCACCAGCAACAAGAAAGGGTTGCCACTATAGCCTGCTACAACCAACTGTCATTACTATTAATAACACATTTCAGCAACTGAATTAATGAGAACTGAATGTTATGGCGTGGGAATCATAAAGAGTAAGAACGGTAGTGGCAAGCCACCATGGACCAACAAAAGATTATGCGACCATGTATTTTTAATGTAATGAAAATATAAGTTTATTTTCTCTTAAATGCAATGTCTCAAAAATAAAAACAACTTTTTCTGAGCCAACAAAGTGAGTTCTTTTCAGCAGTGCTCTGAAAAATCAATTCTGAGTGATCCCTTTTGAGATATGACCTCTTGAATATGAGCAAAAATTGATGATTAAATTTTTGACTCTACTTTGAACTTAGATTATTTGAGCAATCTAAGTGCCAGAGCTTTTTTGACATGCTTACAGGCTGCAAATGAGTACAGAATCAGCTTCAGAAAGTTAATCTTTCAGTAGATACAAGCCGATAAAACACTCACAATTTGTTGCGAGAAGAATTACAAGCCACTTTCATAGCACATTTTGATGAATTTACCATAATTTGATCTTTAGTTCTACACCTGAGCTACTGTACCCAAAAAGTTGAACAGGTTCATGAAGTTTCAGCATGACAGGTCTCTTAGATACTAAGCAGTGGTAATACAAAGCTGTTGATTTATTCATTTAAGTGGCACCGTCAAAAAAAACTAGCCTATACAAAAAGGTGGCTAGTGGCCCAACCATACTACTTACGTAGTTGTAATTTGAAAGTGCTTCATTTAAGGTCTATATGTACATCCTGTAAAAATTTCATCAAGATTGAAGAGTGTTGAGGGGGGAGCTTATCTAAAAATAGGCCACTTAACTTGGAATGACCCTATACATGAATACTGCATGCATATTTAATTTCAAATAAATCCGAGAGGGTCAGTTTGAAATCATATTTTCATTTGTTTATTTGACATGGAATGAGCCTTTCCCATACCCAAGGAAACAAGTTACCAAGCCGCACTAAGCACACACTTGCACTGAAGCCGTTAAAACCTATGTTTGATGTAGGCCTACTCATTTCAGCACCAATATAACTGATCTAGAAACATCACGCAGTACATTTATGTTTGTGCATGATATTTACATACCTGATCCCCAAATCCGCTGTACATACAACCAACAATGTTATCAAGCAGCGTAATATCTAGCTTTTGGTTGAAATCCAAAAGCTTGGATGCCTGTTCTGACAATGTTGCCATTTTTATTCACGAAGTCTGGGAAAAAAAAGAAAAAGATACATCAAATCATGAACAAAAGTTGCAGCTAGTATCTGCTACCAATTTAACACACACACACACACACACACACACACACACACACACGCAGCAATAGCTGATAAAGTTCCTTAAACTTGAATTAAATAACTTCTGAGAGAGAGACTGCATAAGCCTGAGGAACATGAACATCAACATGCAAAACAAAAACCAATTACACATTAATGAATATATATTCTCATTTTTAGGAGAAAAACAGGGTCTAATATTATAAAAATCACACCATATCTACATCCTTTCCCATTTTTCTTAATCTGAAATGGTGTAAAGAAGTACCATTACAACACTTTAATGATACAACAATCAGTACCAAGCACAGTAATTTCAGTGGAGTTACTGTGGTATATAGGGTGACAAACATCAAACTACATGAAATAAAAAGGTTGTAATTTCTGAACAGTTTGCTTTGGGACATTTTGCAAGGCATGATGGGAACTAGTATGCACACATATGGTTTGGTCTAGCGACGAAGCCTACTTTTATTTGGACGAGTTCATCAATAAACAAAATTGGCATGTTTGGAAAACTGAGAATCTGCATTTCACAATTGAGAAGTCTCTTCACCCTCAATGGGTGACTGTGTGGTGTGCAATGTTCAGTCACAGAATAATCGGTGCAATATTCCTTGATGGCACAATGACTACCAGACAGAATGTGAAGGTTTTGGAAGATGATTTCATCCCCATAATCCAAAGTGGCCCTGTTTTTGACAACATGCAGTCCATGAAAGACGATCTCTACCCCATGAAGCAGGAGAGTGTTCGATGTCCTGTAGGAGCACTTTGGGGACAGTATTCTGGCTCTGGGGTACACAGAGGCCACTTGCATGGGCCTCAATTGGCTGCCATGTTGTTCTAATCTCAACACATACAATTTCTTTTTTGCGGGGTTATATTAAAAAAATGGTTCAAATGACTCTGAGCACTATGGGACTCAATATCTGAGATCATCAGTCCCCTAGAACTTAGAACTACAAACCTAACTAACCTAAAGACATCACACACATCCATGCTCGAGGCAGGATTCGAACCTGCGACCGTAGAAGTCGCGTGGTTCCGGACTCAAGCACATAGAACCCCTTGACCACCGTGGCCGGCAGTTATAATAAAGACAAGATGTACAGCAATAACCCCGAAACCATTCTTGGGCTGAAAACAGACATTCAGTGGGTCATCAACAGCATCGAAGTTCCAACACTTCAGTGGGTCAGACAGAATTTCGCTATTTGTCTGAATCACATCATTGCCAATGATGGCAGCCATATGAAACGTCAAAACCTAAATCACAGTATCTGTAGTGGCGTTTACATGTTGAATAAAATTCGTGAACACCATAGTTTGTAACTAATTTGCCTTTTTTTCATATAGTTCAAGAACTGCCACCCTGTATATAGAATTAAGAGTAAATACAAGCTTTTGTGACCAATTATAAAAGGGGAAAGGGAGGATAGCAGTTGACGGAAAAAGAAAGCCACCATCCACACATGAACTGACATGTAGTTGAGCAGTATTAAGGGAAAGAGTGCGACCCCTATCAGGTAATACAGCTATTATATCTATGCTTTTAATTTTAATGTTATCCACCTTACTGATCCCACATAGTGAATCAGTGAACTCTTATTATTCAGCATACTACACAAAAAACTCCAATGTTAACACACTTAGCTGTGATTTGGAGGTCAGACCCTCACCACCTGGCTGTCTGTTTACACTACCAACCAGATATACCTCAAAATGGAAAGTAGTAATCATAAAATAAAGTCACCTGGCAGGGACAATGCCACCACTTGAGTTCTGTCAGAGATGCCACTGAAGAAGAGGCGGCATTCTAGCAAAAGGGTTATAATGTGATGGAACAATACAGAAGAATTCAAGCAGGTGATTTTGAAATAGGACAAGGTCCTTTTGTCTGAATCATTGTATTTTATGATGGCTACTCTGTGTTTTCAAGTATGTCTCAATGGTTACTTAAAAATGAATAGACAGGTGACAAATGAGTACACGAGAATCTATATGACAACATTGCATTTTGTATACAGATTGAATAACTATAAACTATGCTTTTTTCCCATTTTATTAAAGCTTCTATTATAGGAGAACTGACAGACAGAGGCAATGACAGCTTAAATGTATGTATCATGTAGCCAATAATAAAAACTCTGTAGCTATTGACATGTTCAATGAAGAAGAAATTACTTCAACACTAATTTTACCATAAAAAAATCAGCATACACAATGAAATAACAATTCTATAATGACAACCACAGTACTAATATACACACACTGATCACAAAGGTTGGCAATGATCAGACAACCAAATGCTAGCACTCTGCTGTGCACCAAATTGTACTAATCTGAAATAAAGAAGACAAGAAGCCAACAACATGTCGTAATTGCAAGGATTTTATGTCTGCGGTGATTTAGTATCCAAGCCTGAAGTGTGTTAACTGTATGTTGGACAATTTCAACTGCAGTAACTACATTGCTTATCACAAGGAAAGGAAACAGTATAAAATACAAAGTAACACAGAAGACATCAATGGCTACCTCATCCAGTTGTCAGTTGAGAAAGGTTGGCTGAAGTAAAAACAAATGACCACCAGACAAAGCCTATCAACTTTTACCTATTTCTACCAATTCGCAACTAGGAACCAGATCACCCAAATCCAAGCTGATACACTATACATACCACTAAGCAATAAGATTTGCCACAGTGAAAAGTCAGCATAATTGTCCACTAATATACTTTTATTCCAGCAGCATCAACTTTACCAAACAGCAACAGTACATGTCTTGGCAATAATTCATCATCTTAAAAATGTGAATTTAGACCTGAGTTTTGTCTCAGACTTTTTTGAGCACTCAGAAGATCCAGCCTCTCATTAATCAATGCCATGATGACACAGAGACAGACAGCTCTGATGCTAAATGAAGCATTTTGTTTCATGAATTATCTGAGATAAGGAACATTTGTTTTCTAGTCCATAAGAATAATGTCTATCAAACAAAAGAAAATTAAATAGATTATGACTGACTTAAATGTTTCCTGGCAATACTACAAAGCATACATGGCAGAAAAACTAGCCATGCATAGTAATGATTCTCTAATAACAAATACTTGCAAACCAATTACATACTTCTAACGTCTTAAGAATGAAGTATTTGAATGTGTCAGGAATTTTGTACACAGCAAACTGACGTATTTCAATTACACAATATGAGTACACATTATCTAGACACTAAACTGCATGAAATCACAATTCATGTTTAATAAGGGACACTTTCTATATTTGTATTAAGTCATAATAACAGCATCTTGATTTTGCTGCAGTTATGATGGAGAGATGTTGTTGTTGTTGTGGTCCTCAGTCCAGAGACTGGTTTGATGCAGCTCTCCATGCTACTACTCCTGTGCAAGGTTAATCTCCCAGTACCTACTGCAACCTACATCCTTCTGAATCTGTTTAGTGTATTCATCTCTTGGTCTCCCTCTGCGATTTTTACCCTCCACGCTGCCCTCCAATACTAAATTGGTGATCCCTTGATGCCTCAGAGTATGCCCTACCAACCGATCGCTTCTTCTAGTCAAGCTGTGCCACAAATTTCTCTTCTCTCCAACTCTATTGAATACCTCCTCATAACTTATGTGATCTACCCATCTAATCTTCAGAGATGGAGAGATACAGTACTAAAAACACACAACTGCTTCATGTAAGTAACTGTATTTACAGAAACATGTCACACAAGCCTTTCAAATTAATAATGATCCTAACTGTACATTTTATGCGTGTTAGATGTGTGAACTTCTGGTAATACATCGAAAATTTGCATTTCAGAAAAATCCTTCATTGAGAGACAAAAACAAGCATCAAGTTATCTTGTTTGACTGGGTGCAGACCACTTTCCATTAATTGCAATATAATGTGAATTTCCAATTTCCTCTGACAAGAAACACTGGATTTCTACAGAGAGAGATATATAGTAATAGTTCATTGGAATTGGAAGTACATACTGGCAGCTGAGTTAGGACTGCAACAACATAATTTGTCATTCACAGTGCATAATCAAATAAATTGTGAGTCTATACGCATACATTACATTTTACCAGTGGCGGTGATAGCTGGGCATAGGCCAATCCTGTATCTACCCTTCAGTGCATACAATACTGTCCAAAGTGAAACTTTATGACGCAACTTCTTGGTCTAAACTTTACAATTGTTAGTTGCAAACGATATGATTGCACCAAACACTGTGATAACTAGTATTCGACATTATTATACTGTACGATACCTTCAGAGACTCCCAATTGTTCACACAATACGCTAATGAAATACATACGCGCAGGCGTCAGATTGAAACATTATTCAAGACCAGTAGAAATACTGTTAGGTCCGCATAGCGACGAGTCAAACTTCTACTAATAATGCACTCATGCACGAAAATAAAAAAAAGTGCGTTACAAAGACCTGAGCAGCGACACAAACATATTAGATATGCGAAAAAGAAATGCAGTTTCTCACACCGTTTCAAAATATGACAGTTTAATGCTGGTGAACAAAGGACAAACAAGAGTTTGTAGTACTGTTTGTAACACGGAACACAATGAGAATCTATAACAGAAAGATGCCGCACAGTAAAATTATACTGTACCTAACTGAGTTAAAGTTGCTGTGTATCTTCTGATGAAAAAGTTAACAACGCTTTCCTTTCGTCAGAAACTCGTCTGCATAAGCACATACACACTTTTGTCCGTAAACACAAGGAAAGGAGATCACAGAACTTCGATATTGCTTCAATTTCTATAAACAAACCAAGGTTACACTTTACATTCACACAACCGTTGATACCACTACTCCCATCTTCCCGCGCGGTATGCCATAGTACCGTCGCTTACTGCACGAGGTAATCACAAACAAAAATGGCGACTTCCGTATTTGGTACTGACTACTAGAAATAATTAACGCATAACCACATTATACTATGGGATTCTTATGCTAGAGGATCCACACGAAATTCCATCCCGAACCCATACACACTGCTCACCTCACACAAGAATTGGGTGTCTTATTAATGATCTCTGGAAATTCTGATCGACACCTATAAATGGTACTTGGTTCATCGCATCTTGCACACTATTCTCAAATTTTTGGACCGGTCAAGTCTTGTAGCCTTCTATAATCGGTAGTTATCAACAAAGACTATCATTAATTCCTGACGCTTCGTGACGGCATCCCAACCTTAAAGATTTTCGAAAATAATAACAAGATGGCGGCGCTCTGCGCACCACAGCAGGCAACAAAGTTCTACACTATTGGCCAGCTGCCGTCTCATCATCCAATCACCTTTCTTGTAATTTTCAGAGGGAATGTCGCAAAATGACGTCATGGAACACACGTGTACGACAAACACAAATTTTAAGTCGGGGGCGAGAGTGTGTATGCAATCAATGTCTTGGCGTGAAAATGAATTTGGCATCAGTAAAGTATGTTTTATTGTAGAATATGAGTGACGCATCTTGTCTTGATAAACTCCATGATGCAGGGTATAAGTACGATGTACAGTTATCCTGCTTCCAGTATTCCTGTGCTGGTACCAGTAGCTATGGAGCGATTTCGAGTCCAACGAATGATTCTTGGAGAACTCAGATCGTTTATGCGGAGAAGTGTCCTTACATAAATACAAATATAAGAAGCAGAACTTAAGAGTGTACATTAATGTTGCTTGAAAAGTAATACAGATCGCTTTACTATACAGTAATAAATTTTCTGGACTGTGAATGTCGGTCGCAAGCGAATTATTAGGGTATATTAATAATTTAGACGCAAGCGAATTGTTTCGTGACATGCAGTGTCAGTATAATTGTAACTTTCTAACACAAAGGAGAGATGGCCGGGTGAGAGGGGGCTAAGATGAGGACCATACCAGCCTCTTAAGCTTTATAAAGCCTGAACAGATGATAATTGACGTTAAAAAATACAAATATTTATTGTAAGCACATGAGAGCTTAGTTTTTAGAGCTTAAGACTGATTAAAACGCAGTAAGTTTGAAGAAGAGTTAGTGAATTTGATGACGGAATAGCGCCTTAGATTCATGCAGTAGCTCTACTGAGAAAATTAAATGGTATAGTTGACCAACATAATTCTCAGCTGGATCAGTGACATTGTTGGATAATGGATGTATAGTAACACTGCTACCAGAGTGGCGCAGATAATTGTGACAAGATTATGGTGGGGCTATTTGAATAATTGTCTGCTGGTTTTGATTCTGGAGTTGCAGAAGAGGCATAATTCAAGAAGACCACAATTTTGGTTGGAACTGTTACTAGTGTTGGGAGTCAGCTACCATTGACATCCAGTATTGGATAATGACCTGATACAGACTTTTACAAACATAATGAATTTCAGCTACATGCAGCCAAGTTGTTAATAGCATCTCCCAACTTTCGATTGCATTGTCTTCATGGTCTTTTTCTCACCATGCCTACACTTCAGCTTCTAACATGTTCTGAATTTTTCTATTTTTGTCTCTCTCTAGTAATTTGCAATATGCTTGTTGCGAATGGTTACTAAATAACTGTAAGTTTTCTTAATGTTTTTTGCACACCCACTGACAACACTGGAGATAAGCAAACCATCTCTAACTGTACATTTATTTCACTTTTGCCAGTCTTCAAAATTTTTCATAAAAAAAGAAAGGATCCCGTGATAGTATAGCCACACATATCTGAGTAGAACTTGTTATCTGCATCACAGTTTGGCTTTCATAAAGGATTGTTCACAGAGAGAGAGCAACACTGAACCTCACAAATGAAGTGCTGGCAGAGTGAAACAAGAAAAAATATCCTGTCGCAACTTTGCCAAAGCCTGTAAGTGTGTGGATCACAAAATTCTAATTGACAAACTTGAGTGTCATGGCATTAATGGTTTCCTTTTAGCAGTCTTTGTCTTCATAACAGACAACAAGCATGACATTGACAGGCTTGAAACTAACCTAGACTGGGGGAATCAAACAATGGAAACTCCAGGTTGGAATATCATCACTATTGGAAAAGGAGAGATTGCTTCTCAGCAAAGAGATGAATGTTGAATTACAGGCAGGCACATTTACCTTCAGCCAAAGCCTTCTTCAGAAAAGAAAACACACACACACGACTCCCATCTCTGCCAGCTCAGACCAGAATGTTGACTAGACTAGGGAAACATGCCATGTGGGGACCAACAAGAGAGTACTGGGCTCACTTTTGTTCTTAATGAACATGAAAGATCTTCCAGTGACCTTAAAGAATGGTTCAAAAGCTGTAGGTGTTTGCTGGTAACACAAGCATACTAATCAACAGTCCAGCTCATGTTACCAGATACAATTCAGATTATACTAGTGGTTATAAGTGGTTCACAGCTAACAGTTTAAGTCTTAATCTCACAAAAACTCATATTAAGCAGTTGCAAACAAACAAAATTGCACTGGTAGCACCAGAAGTAGATATTAATGGCCACACACTAAATGGAATACTATATATAAAATTCCTTGGGCTCCGGTTGGATAAGAAGTTAAAATGGACACAACACATAAGTAAAGTAAACAAGCTTAGGGCAACATATTTTGCCGTTGACCTAAAAACAAGAGAACTGACTTATTTGACTTATTTTGCACATTGTTGCTCCATGTTGTCTTATGTGGTAACCTTATGGGGTAGTGCCTTTTAATGTCCTGATCGGCAGGATGCAGGCAATAAATTATGAGTTCTCAAGTAGCATGAAAGAGACACTTTATTAACAGAGCACAGAAAGAACAAAAGTGAACATAATGTAGTTTCTGAATGATGCAACTCAAATGGATTCTCCTGGTTTGGTAATGTGGCACAGCCAAAAGTCTGTTGTGACGTAGGTCATGACAGCCCATCGTGACCTAGGTTGCGATGGTAACTGTGATGACTGTGAGGTACAACGTTCGGGGAAGGCCAGCATCAGACAGACAAAGGCTCCAAAAGTGACAATTGGCAGATTGACATGGCACAGCTATTGTGAGCTTCAACTGATGGGCTGCGAAGCTGCCATTAAGTGTGACGTGTGAGATGAAGTTAGAGTTAATATACTTTTGCCTGCTTGCTGTCACAGGAAATCTTTATAGGCAGCAGCACAAGGCAGAGGCCAGTTTGTGGCCAGGTATATGATATCCCTTTGACTCTGAGGAAAAAGATGGCAAAGCCTCTTGACATCGGTTGCGGACCCTTCAGTCCTTCCCCTGCGTGTGGGTGGGGAGGAGGGGAGACAGTGGAGCTGATGAAGGAGAACGATGCCAAAAGGCATCCACAGGAAGCAGTACCTACTTCAGGCAATGTGGAACGTCCAAGGGTGTCTATAGCTTGTGAGGACTGTGAGGCTGTCCCCGGACCCCTGGACCTGAAGTTGTGAAGCAGCTGTTGCAGATGGAGTGCACAATCCAGGCATGGCTGTGAAGAGGCCTGAAATTAGAACAAAAATGCAGAATTACGGTTGTGATGATGAGGGCATGAAGTACTACGCCACCCTCTTGACGTGGAAAAGAGACATCAATTGCATGCCGATGCCACTGGGAAAGATATGGAAGAGAGGAGCGGTGTTAGCATCAGAGGAAGCGACAGAGCTGGCGCAACATCATGTGGAACACAGATGTAATGAGGGCACAAAGGTGCTGCATGACCCTCATTAGGAACAATGGTCATGGCTACATTTTCTTAGTGAAAGAACGATGTGTAGCGTTGAGCATGGCAAGGAAGGGTGGGTCGAGTTACTGTGATGGGAAATGCTGAGGGTATGCTTGTAGCCAACCAATGTTGTGCACCATTCTTGTAAGGGAGGCTGGCCATAGCTGCATCTTCATGGCATAGGTGTGGAACAGTGTCTGGCATGGCCAGGGGAGGACAGCAACAAGGTGGCAGATGAGTCCTCTTGTTCTGTGAGGTGGCCGAGCATGACACCATATTCTATGTGAAGATGCAGAGCATGCAAACAGTGTCAGGGTTGGCAGGAGGGAACATATACTGGAACCTCAATGCCAACTGATGTGGTTTGCTACCTTCATGAGACAGGCCATCTATGGCTGCATCTTCTTGGGAAAGGTGGGGGGGGGGGGGGGGGAGTGGCAGCTGGGTGGCAACCGAGGTCCAGTGCAGTGAGATTGCGTCCTGGGCTCTCGTGAGGAAGGCCAGCCATGGCTGTATCTTCTGGCGAAGGTGTGAAATGGAAGGGCAGCATCAGGCACAGCTGGAGGTAGGGCTGTACCCGGCAAGAACATCAGCACCAGATGACTCTTGTTGCTGCAACATATAGACTTTATTACTGTCAGCAGCTTTATGCTGGGACAGTGCTGCCTTTGAGAAGAGGGCCACTCATGGCTGTACCATACAGAGTAACAGAAGCAGCATCAGGCACGGATGGAGGATGGCCGCAGCCAGATGGCAGATGAGACTGGATGTTACAGCGATGTAACTTGATCCTCTTCACAAACTTTAGTGTCCTGAGTGGTAGGCTGCACACAATAAATGGTGACTTTCCAATAGCATGAACGTGACACTTTATTGTCACAATACAGAAAGAACAAAGTCTTACATAATGTGACTTCTGAATGATACAACTGAAAGGGATCCTCCTGATCTGTTTACGTGGGATAGCCAAGAGCCTGTCATGTCCTGGGTGATGATATTAATCCATTGTGACATGGGACATGATGGTAACTGTGATGGCTGCTGAGGAATTGAGTTCGAGAAGGGCAGCATTGTATGTGACAATTGACGGATTAGTGTTATGCAGATGATGTGAGCTCTGAATGCTACGACATGAGACCACTGTTAATTCCAGGGCATGAACAGAAGTGTTAGCTGGTATACTGCTCCTTGGGTGTGGTTGAGCTGCAGCTTTATAAGCAGTGGGAGGGAAGGATGTCGTATGATGCTCAGCGTGCATGTGATGCATGCATGTGAATGCAACATAGTCCATGCAATGGCAGTGCCACCATCGCCTATGGTCACACTGTTTGAGAGGGAGGCCGGTACCCCTGGTAGTGCCTGCTAGAGATTGGCATGTCAGTAGGTGTGTTATCATTTGTCTGCAGTAACGTTTCCATAACACACAGCATACAGGTGATGCTCAATTTGTGACTGTCTCCACTTCTGGAGCATGTGGAGCAGACTACACACTGGTCGCAGATGTTCTGCCAGGGGCATAAGAAGCCCCTGTGTGGGCATTTATATGACAATGCACCTAAAGTAAATGAAGTATTTTTCAGCTAAAGTGAGCAGGAAGAATATTATGTAAAGATAATAACTGAATATTTTTGCAGAGACTTTATAAGGGTTCTTAGAATTTCCCAGTACAGTGACTTATCAATGGTTTTTGTCACTGGAAACAAAAATCTGTTTCAGCTGAAATGCAGTCTATACAATCACAATACAAGACAACAATTATTTTCATACAGACATTGCCTCCTTGTCTGGTATTCAGATTGGAGCTCCGTACTATGGTACAAAGGTATTCAACAAGCTCCCATTTAATATAAAGTAAGAAATTGGAAATCCCTACCAATTCAAAAAGAAATCAACAACATATCATATGTTTCACTCTTTCTATGAATTATCTGAATATCAAGGATTGAAAAGTTCTGTTAGCTAAAAGGAAAGTAGTGTTGTTCATCATAAAACTGCAAGAGAAGTAGTAATGAAATTGTGAAATACCAGTGTACCAATGTTAAAAAATATTAAGCTTAGGAAGTCTCTCCTGAAGGTAGACAAGAAGAGAATAGGGGCTTCTGAAATGCAGTGCTACAGAAAAATGGTGAAGATTAGATGGTGTAACTAATGAAGAGATACTGAATAGAATTGGAGAGACAAGAAATTTGTGGAACAGCTTGACTAAAAGAAGGGTTGGGAGCATGGAGTACTGCATCAGACCAGTCTTCGGACTGATGACAACAACAACAACAACAACAATAAGAGTATATAAAAAGCAGCTATTTCATATGAGCGAGGAAGCAGCAGCTTTTTTTCAAAGTAGCACTTTCCTTTCCAATTTACTGTGTTACATTTGGTTGGCATACTCCTAGATAGCATTAAGCAGTAAAGGAAAAATTTATTGTTAAAACAAGGTACATATTAATTTTTTATGATTAGCTTGTCTTTCTTTTTACTGTATACCTCAACATATTCCATATCCCAGAAATGTTCTTTCTTAACAAGACCTAACGAACACAATGGTTCAAATTGTTGTACTCACTGACTAGGAAGCTTCAGTTTGAAAACTCTAGTTCACAAAAAGCACTCCATGGTATTTTTATTCTTCTGTGTATTTTATTTTGCCAATGGCTTGCTGCAGTGGTAACGCCGATTCCTGCCAGATCGCTGAAGTTAAGCACTTTTGGGCTTAGCTAGCCCTTAGATGGCTGATCACCAGGTCTGCCAAGTGCTGTTGGCAAGTGGGGTGCACTCAGCCCTTGTGAGGCCAATTGAGGAGCTACTTGACTGAGAAGCAGTGGCTCCAGTCAGAAAAACTGACAACAAAAACTTGTCTACTGATCCTATGACTTCTTTGTTAATTTATATTATTTTCTTTTCAGTGAGGTTTTTATACATTATTTAAGTCTTTCATCACATAAAAACTTACATTCCTGTAATTTCCTTGAGTGTTGCATTTTCTTCATATACCAGATGGTTATAATTAAATTGACAATGTTCCAAATGCTGCAGTGCAGCCTGTATACATCACAGGATGCTGAAACATCATAGGTATGTTCATTACTTGGTGCTCACAGAGTATGCTGGAAAAATAATATAATGATGATGATGACGATGATAACAATAATAGTTCCACTTTCTGACACTAGGTGAAAGTCCGCAGCTCGTGGTCGCGAGGTAGCGTTCTCACTTCCCACGCCCGGGTTCGATTCCCGGCGGGGTCAGGGATTTTCTCTGCCTCGTGATGACTGGGTGTTGTGTGATGTCCTTAGGTTAGTTAGGTTTAAGTAGTTCTAAGTTCTAGGGGACTAATGACCATAGATGTTAAGTCCCATAGTGCTCAGAGCCATTTGGACCATTTTTGGACTAAGTGAAAATAAAGCACTATAAACAGTCAGAATAAGGCGTGGGTGCAGGGAAAGGGAAGGAACAATGGAACACATTATAATGCTGGTTCTGGCACTGTTATTAGGATGTGGTCAGAGGGATATGTCATCATATGCTATCCTTCAGATCAGAAAGAGTCCAGATACATCCCTTGTAGACATGATCTGTTTCTTTATGGTCTCCCAACACAGCAACATGCTGCATCTATAACCTGGCACGTTGCTTGGAGCACATCCAGTGTAATCAGAATGATATGTCGTCGTATGTTATCCTTCAGATCAGGAAAATTCCAGATACATCCCTTGTAGTCATGATCTTACAGATATCCCCACAACCAGAAGTCACATGGATTTAGGTCAAGGGATCGGGAATGTCACACATCTTGAAATTGCCTAGAGATGATGCAGTTGTTACTGAAGGTTTGTCAAAGCAAATCTTTCACCAGGCAAGTGACATTTGGGGTCACCCTATCTTGCATAAAAATATTGTTGTGGACACAGTTCTATTCTTGCAAAGCTGATATCTTATGTTGCACAGTGAGGTCTTTATAATGTGTAGATGTCACTGTACACCTAACAGGCCCACGAGGTGTCATCTCCTTGAAGAAAATGGACCGAGAATGAAGGAGCTTGTGAAACAACACCACATACTCATGTAAGTTGAGTGCAATGGATGTTCCTGCACAACATGTGGTGGAGTAGAACCCCATTTGCGATCGTTCTGTGCATTCAAGGCACCGTGCAGAGTAAAATGTGCCTCATCTGTCCAAAGAATATTCCCCGGCCCCATGTCATCCATTTCTGTAAGTGCCATAAAGTGCGGAGTCACAGTGTTCTAGCAGTCATGGTGTTCTAGCCTGTCCTGGGGCTTCAGTTGGGCACATTCTGAACCTCATAGGGTTACCAGTGTAAAATGCACTACAAAATTTTTTGAACTGTTGACCAGGCAAAAGACAGTTCTTGTGACCCAGTTCAAGTACTGGCTGCAGAATTTGAGGCAAGTACTGCACAGTCAGATATAGCTACAGCTACAACAACTTCTTTGACAACTGCCATGGGACTAGGTTGCCTCCCTCTCCCTGCTGTACCACCTAATTCAGCTGCTTCTTCACATTTCTTGGTCATATTCCTTCACATCTGTTTCTGTCAGCAATACTCTCACAGAGCAGCACTGCTATTGCTTGCATTTCATGTGGAAAAAATCATCATTCTTAACCCTTTACACCAGCAGTCACTTCACATGAGAAATCAACCCTCGCTGCCAAGTGACAAACAGCGTACTCATGTCAAAACAGGAATCGTCTCACAATCTAACTGCTTACACTGCCATATTTTCACTTAGTGGTAGAAAGTGGAACTATTATTCTTTTCAGCATATTTCATGAGCGCACCAATTAATGAACACACCTATGATGTTTCAGTGTTTTGTGATGTATACAGCACTGCATCACTCTGAACATTGTCGGTTTAATTATGATCACCCAGTACTTCTTCAGGTTGTCACATTGTGACTTTTCTTTCTTCTATCTGTATTGTTCTTGTTGTGGTAGTCTTATAAAATGAGAATCTAAGTTCTAAAAGTGTTTGTCTCTAATGTTTCCAATTTTCACTGTTGTTTATTTCTTTATGATGCAGGCTGTTATTGACTTCTTTCTCCAGAAATATAGTTGGTTTGTCAACCTACTCTCTCTTTTCTCTTTGTAGCACCCATTTTTTCCTGTTGATCCATCTTTCCAATACCTCCAGTCTGTGCAGGACCTCCAGTTCTTTAAAGAATCTTAACACCCACACATAAAACAGCTTCAAACATCTGATCACTTTACAAATGAGTTAGTGTGTTAAATATTTGATGTTAAGCATGTAAGCAAGCAAAAGTTAAGAAAAGATATAAAATTACGCTTTAAGTTTGTTGGAAGTCGCTAAGTGCTCTCATTGTGACACCATGAAAGAATATAGTCTGAGTAATTCATGTTCCATTTTAAGCAAAGGCAAGTTTTTCATGCATCACAAAGTTTATAATGTCATATCTTCTGAACTGTTTGTTGTGCGATGATGTAATTTTTCAGGCACATTCAGTGGTGTATGACGATACTGTCTGCAAACTGTATTGCAAACAGAGTTGGTAGAACAGAAAAAATAAATTAAAATGCCATGTCTGATGCTGAAGTTTTACTGTACAAACAGCAAAAACATTGTAAGCTATAAACTTTTTTCCTTTCATCGTTTTGGGGAAGGTGTCACTGAGAAAAAGTTTTTTTAAGGTTTTAAATCAAGTTTAAAGTTTTCTGGAAGTCACTAAGTGCTCTTATTCTCAAATAATGGATGAATAGAGTCTGGGTATTTGTGCGACATCAGGTACATTGCCTCAAGATAAATGCATGGTTTCTAATTTAAATATTTGTCTTATTATGTTAAACTTTTGACATAAGTTTTTAACTCTTAGTGAATATATTATGACAGCATTTTAAATCTGGGCAATAATTACGTGAAATATTAAAAATAAAATTTGTTTCATGCTTTGAAGTTGTTAGATAGGCAACATGCAACTGGTATCGGGTTCCGGGATGGTCATTTAGTAATATGGATAATTCACCTGTATACAGACATTCTGGCGATACCACTGTCATACGTAGAACGTCTTGTAAAATGCTTTAAGTTCCACAATACTTTCTCTGGTTTATTATGAAGAAATATAGACTTAGCACATACAGCATTTAAACTCAAATATTGAGATATCTGTAGTAAATGATATTTTTGAAGGTTCTAGGGGTAGAGAAGGGCTGATGCAGATTTCTGTGTCCAACACATTGCAATGAAAGGAAATGGAGCTCTCCAAAATTATTTCCAGTTGGGTAAAAAGAAAACTTTACCATCAGTACGTAGGTTTATTTCAGCTTATCTCTAATATACCTTTCCTCACAATTATGGAAAAGAATAGATTGCTACTCACCACAAAGATGGCATGGTAACTTGCAGCCGGCCGCGGCGGTCTAGCGGTTCTAGGCGCTCAGTCAGGAACCGCGCGACTGCTACGGTCGCAGGTTCGAATCCTGCCTCGGGCATAGATGTGTGTGATGTCCTTAGGTTAGTTAGGTTTAAGAAGTTCTAAGTTCTAGGGGACTTATGACCACAGCTGTTGAGTCCCATAGTGCTCAGAGCCATTTGAGCCATTTTTGGTAACTTGCAGACCGGCAGAACGAAAAGATTGTTGCAATTTAGCTTTCAGCCAAAGCCTTCTTCAATAAAGGAAACACACACACATTCATTCACACAAACAAACACACCTCATGCACACATGAAACTACCATCTCTAGTGACTCAGGCCGGAATGCAACTGTCGGATTGATTGGAAGCAACCATCTTGAGGAGATGGAGAAGGAGAAGGGACAGCACACTACAGGTTCTTCATAATTTTTAACGTTAGTATGATGGTAATCCCAAAAGTAAGGTCTCCTATTTTTTATATATACGTGTTTATTTCTACACCGGTTTACATCAGTTTACAGCTTGAACATTTAGCTATGTTTTGACATAATCACCATTTCTGTTGATGCATTTTTGTAGATGCTGTGGCAGTTTTTGTATGCCCATGTCATACCAGCTCGCCGCCATGCTGTTCAGAAAGTTATGAACCTCTTCTTTCACCTCGTCGTCAGAGCTGAATCGCTGTGACCACAATTAATGCTGACAGGTACTGTGAGACTCTGAAAAAACTCAAACGGGCAATTCAGAACTGGAGAAGAAGAATATTGAGCAAGGACTTACACATTCTCCATGACAACGCTCGCCCAGGTATCGCTCGACAAACCGTTGCTGTTCTGCAACAGTTTCAGTGGAACAAAATCACCCACCCACCCTATAGTTCTGACTTGGTGTCCAGTGACTATCAACTGTCCCCTAGGTTAAAAGAACATTTGGCCAGAAAGCGATTCAGCTCCAACGACGAGGTGAAAGAAGAGGTTCATAACTTTCTGAACAGCATGGCGGCGAGCTGGTATGACATGGGCATACAAAAACTGCCACAGCGTCTAAAAAAATGTATCGACAGAAATGGTGATTATGTCAAAAAATAGCTAAATGTTCAAGCTGTAAACTGATGTACACCATTGTAGAAATAATCAGGTCTATGTACTTATAAAAAAATAGGAGGCCTTACTTTTGGGATTACCCTCATAATATTAAAAAAAAATGATAAGCTTTAATCATGTTATACTATTTGTTCAGCCTTAAAACATATGTACTAAAATTATACATTTAAATGCTAACCTGAGAAATGGTGACAGCTATATTCAGAAATTGTCATGTGAAATTATTTTGATATTTTTTCCTAATGTACTTGGAACACAAACTGTAAGGAAAATATTGAATTGATTTATTCTCTAGACTGTACTCTACCTGCTCAGTATTTAAAATCTTATCTCAGAAATAACAACAACTTTTTTGTAGTAGCCTGTCTTTTCTGGTAGAGTGTGGAGAGGGTTATCAGTCATCTGAGTAGTCTGATGCTGCCCACCACCAATTCCTCTACTGCGCCAATCTCATCACTTTAGGGAGCACCTGCACCCAACATCCTAATTTATTTGTTGTATATACGAGGGTCACTCCAAAAGAAATACACACTATTTTTGTAAAAATACAATTTTCATTCTGCATGCGTGAAAGTTTTACAATGTGGAGATACATCCTTCCCGCTTGTTTTCAAACATAGTTCAAACTGTTCCCATGAGTGGCACCGTCACAGCATGTCTTCAAGATGGCTGCTACACTTGACATTCATCAGAAGCAACATGCTGTCATAGAATTCCTGTGCCATGAAAACGAGACAGTTGGAAACATCCACAAGAGGTTGAAAAAGGTTGATTTCAGTAAAGTTAGTCAGTGGCAAGCAGGTTGCGTGATGAAAGCAGGCACGGCAATAATGAGGATTGTCCTCACAGCGACAGGCCTTGTACTGCACACACTCCAGACAATGGGCTGAGAGTTAACAATTTGGTGACTGCTGACAGAAGCATCACAGTGAACAAATTATCACACTACGTTGGGATAGGGGAACGAAGTGTTTGCAGAATACTGAAAGTGTTGGCGTTAAAAAAGGTTTGTGCCAGGTGGGTTCCCAGGATGTTGACAGTGGCTCACAAAGAAACAAGAAAAGCGGTATGCAGCGAACTTTTGGAACAGTACGAGAATGGTGGAGATGAATTTCTTGGAAGAATTGTGATAGGTGATGAAACATGGCTCCATCATTTTTCACCAGAGACGAAGAGGCAATCAATGGAGTGGCATAATGCAAATTCACCCAAGAAAAAAAATTCAAATCCACACCTTCTGCTGGAAAAGTTATGGCTACTGTGTTTTTCGATTCTGAAGGACTCTAGCTTGTGGACATCATGCCAAGTGGAACCACCATAAATTCCGATGCATATGTGACGACACTGAAGAAACTTCAAGCTTGACTGAGTCGTGTTCGACCACATCGGCAAAAGCAGGATGTTTTGCTGTTGCACGACAATGTACGGCCACATGTCAGTCAAAAATCCATGAAAACAATCACAAAACTCAGATGGACAACACTGAAACACCCGCCTTACAGTCCAGACCTGGCTCCATGTGACTATCATCTCTTTGAGAAACTGAAAGACTCTCTTCGGGAACAAGGTTCGGAGATGAGGACTCCCTTGTGCACACTGCCAAACAGTGGCTCCAACAGGTTGGTCCAGAATTTTACTGTGCGGGTATACAGGTGCTGGTTCCAAGATGGCGTAAGGCAGTTGAGAGGGATGGAAATTATGCAGAGAAATGAAAATATTGTTCCTAAAAGATGTACCTACACACTATAAAACTTTCAAACATATAAAAGATGGATTAAAAAAACAATAGTGAGCATATCTTTTGGAGTGACCCTCATAGTTGTAACCCCTATAGTTATTGCTCTCTACAGCCAGCCTCTCATACCATACATATATGCATTGTCCCAAAAATTATGCTGCAAGATAGCAGGGGGTGAATGTATTCCCAATCAGCTGGCATTTTTCTTTGTAACTGTGAAGTATCCTGAACTCAGATCATGTGGATACAATGTAACTTCTTGTCCATCTGATCAAAGAGGAATTTTGTACATGAAGTTTTATTTAGTTGTTTACAAACAGTGTACATCATTGTTTTATCTTTGAATAAACATTTCCTGTAACTGTAGTACATGAAAAGGGATGCAGAAGTTTGTGTTACTTGCTGTCGTGCTTTGGGTTTCCAACTCAAACCCAACCATCAGCAGTTAGTTGTTATTTAATATTTATTATTTCTGGAAGTTTCTTGAAATGTCATAAGTTTGTAATGTTTGCATATTCTAGAATATTCAGTGTTGGTATAAATGCCAACTTTCTGGAATATTCAAAGTTTGTATAAATAACTGCACTAGCCACCATCTTCAGGAAAACTAAGTGAGGTGACTATCTATGGAGATGAGGCTGCCACAGATGCAAATACTCCATGGAGAACAGTCGCCAAGATGTCAGTAAACCTCACTGATGAACAACCTGTTCGGACATTACTTGTATCAGGGCCCTTCTTTTCTGTGATGTCGGAAACCTACTGCCACCAGCTAAAGAAATATGTCCAGCTGACAGGAACATAAATTGCGAGAATGACTATCAATGACAGAACACAGCCCATCAAATTAGTTGTTTTAACAGAATGCAGTCTTAATGTTATTCTCAATTGGACTTCTCACAGACATCACAATCAGTCAGACTGTGGAAGATGGGAGCTCCAAATTGACAAAGCTATTCCAACAAGCACACATAACAAAGATTACTCAGGGCAGTTGTTTGCCACTGAAGATAATGCTATCCGTCATCATCAACAAGACAAGTTCTGTTCATCAATTGAGATGCTCAGTCAAATTTTGAATCTTTTGTCAATCACTAAAAGCTACTCGCGATAAAAAAAAAAAAAAAAAAAAAAAAGTCATCTACATGCCAGTGACGATCATAAGCATTGTCGGTGGTCAATGAGAATTTTCATGACCAGCCACATTAATCCCTAAAGGTATGTGCATAGGGATAGCTGAACCAGTCCATAAAATGCAGCTTAGTGTCATGGCTGAAGAACCGTGCTCACTACCACTACAGACAATGCAGCGGAGGAAGCTACTACAGAACTGCCAAAAAGATCTAGCCTGACCAATGAACAATATCAGCAAGTGATAGCCATTCTTTGTTAATTTTCAGATGTTTTCAAATCTGGAACAGACCAAAGACAGACCAAACAGCCCATGATAAAGCACTCTATCAACACTGGAAATCATCCACCAGTCTTCCAACAATCATAGAGAGTGTTGCTGACCTAATGGCGAATAATTTGGAAGTGGAGAAGATGCTGCAAGATGATATCACTGAACCTTCTGAGAGTCCTCAGTCCTCTCCTGTGGTCCTTGGGAAGAAGAATGACAACACATTGCATTTCTGTGTCAGCTACCTACAAATGAATAATATCATGATGAAAGATGCCTTGCATTGATGACATCCTACTTTGCTTGAAAAGAGGAAAGCATGCTATGGACATGCAAACACGCTCAGGCAAATCTAGGCTGATCAGGAAAAGATTCCCTTCATAACTCATGATGGTCTTTATGATTTTAATGTTATGCTGTTTGGATTGTGTAACGCTCCAGCCATCTTCAAATGTACGATACTGCTTCAACACCTTAAATGAATGACATATATTTGTTATTTGGATGACATTGTCATTTTTTCAAAGACATCCAAAGCTGCCTGACAACTCTGTTGAAATGTGTTCAGACTACATGCCTCTGCCTGAATCCAAGGAAGTGTTCTTCAATGTCTAAAAAATAAAAATCTGGGGGTACCTAGTGGCTAGGACATACCAAATTTTCGTAGAATGACGTGGAAGAAAGAGCTTTTCTTGTCCCTAAAGAGGTGCTGACATCATCTCCAGTGTATGAGGAGAACGCCAAGACAGAACTTCAAACCAATGCTAGCGGTTACAGTGTAGGTGCAGTTCTAGCACAAATTCAGAAAGGCGCTGAGAAAATGATGGCTCATGCTTCTAGAGTACTCTCCAAGTTCAAGATGAACTACTCTACGCCCAAGAAAATGCGGCTTGCGGTTGTTCATGCCATCAACAAGTTCCAGCCCTGTTTATTTGGAAAACCATTCACAGATGTGAAAGACCATCATGTCTATGAGCAGCCTGAATGATCCAGAATACAAACACCAGGAAGCTGCCTTCCTTTCAAGAAACCCTTTGACAAAATACAGCAGCATGGACGAAATCTCAGTTATCACTGCATTAAATGAAATTGCTGTTGAACAGAGGGAATATCGAGTACTGCTGAAAACAACAGAAGCCTTGAAGGAGGAGGAAATGACCAAAGAAGAATTCTAATTAATGAACACAGCATTGTGTAAAAGGGGCTATAACCAAATGGGGCAGAAATTGTTGATAATCATCCCAGTACAACTACGGCCAGCTGTCCATAAGTATTTTCACATCTCTGCAATATCTGTTCACCTGGAATTCATGGCGACTTTAGACAGAATCAGATGCAAATATCAATGGCCATGAGATCACACACCCAAAGTCAAATGTCTGCCATCCACAAATGAATGGGCTCACAGTACATGCACTCGATGTATGTTGATGTCAAAGAGAGAGACTGGGATACAATACTGTCCAATGTGACATTCGCATGTAACACAGTGAAGCAAGACGCTACAGGCTTCACACAGTTCTTTCTGCTCCAAGATCACGTTCTTGTTGCAACCAGACAATATCCAGAATGATTACATGAAACATTTTATCACCAAGACCAAAGAAGCAAGGCAGCTGGCTCACATACAGATCTGGACATCCAAGAAAGAGACTGAGAGTCCTGTAATGCCAAGTACTGGCCAGTGAGATACAGCCAGTGATAGATGGTATGGGTTTTTAAGAACGTTGTTAAAGTGGGATTATCAGAAAAATTCTTGAAGTGCTACTTTGGGTCGTATCATATCCTTCACCTGTTGTCGGACATCACATGTGAAGTTGAGGATTATAACCCTTCATCAGGAAGGTGAAAGCTTAGAGGTGTTGTACGTGTCCTCCTTATGAAGGCCTGCTACAATCCAAAGTTGCAGATCAACAATGGGGGGTTCAAGGAAATGAAGACCCACTCAATCATTGTGAAGCTTTGACAGGAGGGACTAGCTTCAAAGTTCATCATAGTGAAGAGGGTGTGACACGACCAGAGCTTGATCTGCCAGCACTGCCATACACAGGACCATTGACAAGATCTACAGCCAGGGTGCTGTATTCAGCTCCAGTTAGAACATGTGAAACAGCGATCTCCAGGAGAGGGAGCAATGCCATCAGCTGTGGTGCATGCAGTGTGATGTAGTGGTTAGCATCACTGGCTGGCACACTGTTGGTTGCCAGTTCAAACCTGACCACCAGTAGTTATTTGTTATTTAGTATTTATCATTTGTGGAAGGTTCTTGATATGTGTTTGTATATTCTGGAATGTTATCAATGTTTGTATAAATAGCTGCACACACTGTTCGGATGTGAGTTATGTCTGGCTGTGTGTTGGTGTTCATAATGAAAGTGCTTTCAGTGTTATGTCTTGTATTTCAATGACGACCTTGCTTTTGGAATTGGACTCGAATGTGATTACGACATGACAATATGACTCTTTGTCAGAGTTAGCTGTGAACTAATTAGAAGTCTTTTATGCACAATATGTGACTGTGTTTGTTCCTTTTAGTTAATGTAAGGCAAGGTCTGAAATGAATATCCCATTGAGAACAAGGGCATTTAACTGGCTTGTGGGGGCAAGGGTGGGGGGAGGGGGCAAGCATGTGGATAAAAATAACTGCAATCATGTTAAAACTAAACACTAATCTCTTAATGAATTTGCCATTTATTTAGCTCAGAAACACTTGAGATAAGTTTTACTCATTTTGTACAACTTACTAGTGTTTTGTTGTCTGGCACAATTTCATCTATGTAAAGGGAATGTCACTGGTAACATAACTTATGTTTCCCCTCCACCCCCCCCCCCCCCCCCCCCCCCCCAATGGGAAAAAAGGGAATATCACTGATAACATGATTTTTGTGTTCCCTCAAGGGAAGATTGTGTGTTCTACACAAAAGCCTTTCCAGGACCACTGGATACACAAGTGTTGTTTTCTTGTTGAACTGTGTCAAAGCTTCATTGGAGAGTGTCAGTTATATACTTCAAACTGAAATATCAGCAGCAAGTTATGGATGTGAAAGTAAGGAGCATATTGTGGGCTACACCATTTTCAAAAATACAAGATAAAAATACTGGGAGTAGTTAACTGACTTTTATAATGATATTTCTCATTTGCCTAATTTCTGTTAAGTAAGTACCTCTACTGTAGATTTCATTCTTTCAGGAAATACACATAGGGGCACTGGCAAATGTATCTACATTTACATGGATACTCTGAAAATCACATTTAAGTGCCTGGCAGAGGTTTCATCAAACCACCTTCACAATAATTCTCTATTCCAATCTCTAACAGCGTGCAGAAAAAATGAACACCTATATCTTTCTGTGTGAGCTCTGATTTCCCGTATTCTATTATGATGATCATTTCTCCATATGAAGATTGACATCAACAAAATATTTTTACATTTGAGGAGAAAGTTGGTGACTGAAATTTTGTGAGAAGTTTCCACTGCAATGAAAAATGCTTTTGTTTTAATTATGCCCAACCCCAAGTCCTGTATCATTTCAGTGACACTCTCTCTCCTATTTCGTGATAATACAGAACATGCTGCCTTTCTTTGAACTTCCTCAATTTACTCCGTCAATCCTATCTGGTAAGGATCCCAGACCGCACAGCAGTACTCCAAAGAGGAAGGACAAGCATAGTGTAGGCATTCTCTTTAGTAGATCTGTTACATATTCTATGTGTCCTGCCAATAAAACACAGTCTTTCATTTGCCTACCCCTCAACATTTTATGTTTGTTCTTTCCAATTTAAGTTGTTTGTAATTGCATTTCCTAGGTACTTAACTGAATTTACAGACTTTAGATTTGTCTGATTTATTCTGTACCTGAAGTTTAAAGGATTCCTTTTAGCACTAATGTGAATGGTCTCATACTTTTTGTTGTTTAGGGTCATTTGCTATTTTTGCACCCTACAGATATTTTTGTACATTGTTTTGGAATTTGTTTTGATCGTCTGATGACTTAACTAGTCACACAGCTTGAGGCTGCTGCAAGGGGCGTCACTGTGGGGCATCGGACGCGGGGATGCGAGGGACGTCAAGCACGTCCCACGTGTCCCCCAATCGGTGCACTGCTGTGATCTCCCTGAGTACTGCCTGCACTGAGGTTGACCCCTCACCCATGGTTGAGTGGGAAACCATTCCAAAGACTGGCAGGCAGCGAAAAACTTTCCGTGGGGCTGATCGTAAGGCCTCCCCGGTTCGTTTGACAAACAGGTTTCGGGCGTTATCTGTGGCTGACGATGTCTCTGAACCGGATGCAGTCGTCCACCCTGTTCCAGAGGAAGCTTATCGGCCCGCAAGGTCTGGGCATTCACAGAGGGTGGGTTTGCTGGTAGTTGGGAGCTCCAACGTTAGGCACATATTGGGGCCCCTTAGGAACATGGCTACCAAGGAGGGGAAGGGAGCCAGTGTGCACTCTACGTGCATTCCGGGGTGGAGTCATTCCGGATGTGGAAAGGGTGCTTCCGGATGCCATGAAGAGTACAGGGTGCAGCCAACTGCAGGTGGTGGCTCATGTTGGTACCAATGACATGTGTTGCTTTGGATCGGAGCAGATTCTGTCTGGTTTCGGGCAGCTAGCGGAAATGGTAAAGACTGCCAGTCTTGCTTCCAAGGTTAAGGCTGAGCTCACCATCTGCAGCATCGTTGATAGAACCGACTGTGGTCCTTTGGTGCAGAGCCAAGTGGAGGGTGTGAATCAGAGGCTCAGGCGGTTCTGTGACCGTGTAGGCTGCAGATTCCTTGACTTGCGCCATCGGGTGGTGGTTTTCCGGGTTCCACTTAATAGATCAGGAGTCCACTACACACAGGAGGTGGCTACATGGTTAGCGAGGGCTGTGTGGAAAGGACTGGGCGGTTTTTTAGTTTAGAGGGTCTCAGGGATCCACAGAAGGGGCTTCCATCAGAAAGCTGGCAGGTAAAATACAGTAAGGTAGTTGTAGAAATGAATGGTATTGTAGTTGTAAATTGTCGTAGCTGTGTTGGGAAAGAACCAGAGTTCCAAGCTCTAATAGAAAGCACTGAAACTCAAATAGTTGTAGGTACAGAGAGCTGGCTAAAGCCGAAAATAAGTTCAGCCAAAATTTTTTCATACAATCTACAGTGTTCAGAAAGGATAGATTAAATTCAGTTGGTGGTGGAGTATTTATTGCTGTCAGAGGAAGTTTGCTTTGTAGCGAAATTGAAGTAGATAGTTCATACGAAATAGTATGTGTAGAGGTTATACCTGACAATCGGACTAAACTATTAATTGGATCGTTTTACCGACCCCCTGACTCAGAAGACATAGTTGCTGAACAGTTCAAAGAAAACTTTAGTCTCATTTCAAATAGGTATATAGTCGGTGGTGACTTCAATCTACCCTTGATATGCTGGAAAAATTATACGTTTAAAGCCGGCAGCAGCCATAAAACATCATCCGAAATTGTACTGAATGCTTTCTCGGAAAATTATTTTGAACAATTAGTTCATGAGCCCACTCAAAGCATAAGCGAAAGCATACTTGACCCTTTAGCAACAAATAATCCTGGACAAATAGAGAGTGTTGTGACGAATACAGGGATTAGCGACCACATGGCAGTTGCTGCTAGGCTGAATACTGTAACACCTACAACCATCAAAAAGAAACGCAAAGTATATCTATTTAAAAAAGCTGATAAAAATGCTCTTAATGCCTTTTCAAGAGACAATCTTCACTCCTTCCGATCTGATCATGCAAGTGTAGAAAAGTTGTGGAATGTTTTCAAAGAGATAGTATCAACAGCAATTGAGAGATATATACCACATAAATTAATAAGTGAGGGTACATATCCCCCATGGTACACAAAGCGGGTCAGATTGTTGTTGCAGAAGCAATGAAAAAAGCATGCCAAATTTAAAAGAATGCAAAATCCCCAAGATTGGTAAAGTTTAACAGAAGTTTGAAATATGGTGCGTACTTCAATGCGAGATGCTTTTAATAATTTCCACAACGAAATCTCGTAGAAAACCCAAAGAGATTCTGGTCATATATAAAGCACACCAGTGGCAAGACACAATCAATAACAAAGGTGAAGTCACTGATGACAGTGCCACTAAAGCAGAGTTATTAAACATGGTTTTCTGAAACTCCTTCACCAAAGAAGATGAAGTAAATATTCCTGAATTCCAATAAAGAACAACTGCCAATATGAGAAACATAGAAGTAGATATCCTTGGTGTAAAAAAGCACCTTAAATCACTTAATAAAGGCAAGGCCTCCAGTCCAGATTGTATACCAGTCAGGTTCTTCTCAGAGTATGCTGATAAAATAGCTCCATATTTAGCAATTATATACACCCACTTGCTCACAGAAAGATACGTACCTAAAGACTGGAAAATTGCTCAAGTCACATGAATACCCAAAAAGGGAAGTAGGAGTAATCCACCGAATTACAGGCCTATATCACTAACGTCGATTTGCAGTAGGGTTTTAGAACATATACTGTATTCGAACATTTTGAAGTACCTCAAAGAAAACGATTTATTGACATATATTCAGCACGGATTCAGAAAATATCATTCTTGTGAAACACAACTAGCTCTTTATACGCATGAAGTAATAAGTGCTATCAACAGGGGATGTCAAATTGATTCCATATTTTTAAAGTTCCAGAAGGCTTTCGACACCGTTCCTCACAAGTGTCTTCTAATCAAACTGCATGCCTACGGAGTATCGCCTCAGTTGTGCAACGGGATTTGTGATTTCCTGTCAGAAAGGTCACAGTTCGTAGTAATAGATGGAAAGTCATCGAGTAAAACAGAAGTAATATCTGACCTTCCCCAAGGAAGTGTTATAGGCCCTCTATTGTTCCTGATCTGTATTATCGACATAGGAGACAATCTGAGTAGCCGTCCTACATTGTTTGCAGATGATGCTGTCATTTACTGTCTTGTAAAGTCATCACATGATCAAAAATAGTTGCAAAATGATTTAGATAAGATATCTGTATGGTGCAAAAAGTGACCATTGACCCTGAATAAAGAAATGTGCAAAGTTATTCACATGAGTACTAAAAGAAATCAGCTAAATTTCGATTATGCGATAAGTCACACAAATCTGAGGGCTGTAAATTCAACTAAAAACTTAGAGATTACAATTACAAATAACCTAAATTGGAATGATCACATAGATAATATTGAGGGTAGAGCAAACCAAAGACTGCGATTCATTGGCAGAACAATTAGAAGGTGCAACAGGTCTACCAAAGAGACTACTTACACTACACTTGTCCGCCCTATTCTGGAGTACTGCTGTGCGGTGTGGGATCTGCATCAGGTGGGACTGACAAATGACATCGAAAAAGTACAAAGAAGGGCAGCTTGTTTTGTATTATCGCAAAATAGGGGAGATAGTGTCACAGACATGATACTTGAATTGGAGTGGCAATCATTTTTAACAAAGGCGGGATCTTCTCATGAAATTTCAATCACCGGTTTTCTCCTCCGATTGCGAAAACATTCTGTTGGCACCCGCCTACATAGGGAGAAATGATCATCACTATAAAATTAGAGAAATCAGGGCTTGCACGGAAAGATTTAAGTGATCGCTTTTTCCCGCGTGCCATTTGAGAGTGGAACGGTAGAGAGACAGCATGAAGATGGTTCATTGAACCCTCTGCCAGGCACTTTATTGTGAATAGCTGAGTAATCACATAGATGTAGATGTAAATGAGAGCATCATCTGCAAACAACCTAAGATGGCTGCTCAGATTGTCTCCTAAATCATTTATGTAGATAAAGAACAACAAAGAGCCTATAACACTACCTTGGGGAACAGCAGAAATCACTTCTGTTTCACTTGATGACTTCACGTGAATTACGATCTATGACCTCCCTGGCAGGAAATTATGAATCTAATTTCATTAATGAAACTGTGTTCCATAAGCACACAATTTCACTACAAGCCTTCTGTGCGGTACAGTGTCAAAAACTTTCTGGAAATCTAGAAATACAGAATCAATTTGTGATCTCCTGTCAATAGCACTCAACACTTCATGTGTGTAAAGAGCTAATTGTGTTTCACAATAACGATCCATGTTGACCGTGTGTCAATTGACCGTTTTCTTCTAGGTAATTCATAATGTTCAAACACCATATATGTTCCAAAATTCTGCTGCATATCGACATTAATGATATCAGCCTGTAATTTAGTGGATTACTCCTACTACCTTTCTTGAATGTTGGTGTGACCTGTGCAACTTTCCAGTCTTTGTGTACGGATCTTTTGTCAAGCGAATGGTTGTATGTGATTGTTAAGTATGTGGCTATTGTATCAGCATACTATGAAGGGAATCTAACAGGTATGCAGTCTGGACCGGAAGACTTGCTTTTGATAAGTCATTTAAGTTGCTTCACTACTCTGAAGGTATCTACCTTTAAGTTTTCATGTTGGCAGCTGTTCCTGATTTGAATTTTGGAATTTTTGCTTCATCTTCTTTGGTAAAGGAGTTTTGGAAGGCTACATTATAGAATGGGTTCAATCAAGTCAGCATAGGGGATCAGAAAATTCAAATCCAAATGTGTTACTGGTTCTCTCTGAGGGTTTATCAGCATGGTAAATTTTACACTGGTGACGAGGTACCTGCAGTATCTGTCACAGTAAATCAAATCTAATTTCTTTATTACATTTGGTGCAGAAGTTTTTGCTATGATAAAAAATAATTCGTTTAATTTGCTGGCTTTTGTAGTTTCATATACCCTTTCTTATGATCAAAGGCAAGGAACTAAATGTCCTCTACAACAGATTTTATTTCCTGTTATGCCATATTTCACATCCTTTTGATTCATCCCTAAGGTTTTCCATGCTTATGCACGCTTCAGTTTTTGATAATTGCTAATATTCCATTTTCAATATAATTCATTCCCATTGGGAAAATGGTAGTTTGATTCCATCTTACTACTATTTATTTTTTATGCTAAGGAGGACACTGTGGTAATGATGTGAGCAAAGGTGGACACAAAATAGAAGTTGAAAATGATAACAGCTGGAGACAATAGAGCAAATACATGAAGTAAATTTCTCACCTGACACTAAAACTGCAGCATTAGGAAGGAAAGCAAATAAAATTTTAATTACTGTGGGTATACATTGTAGTAAGAATAACATACCAAATTTACAGTGGTATATTTGAGTGTATCATTCCATGCCACTTCAACTCTATTCCAGTGTTCATCAGTTGTAGTGGCTGGCAGGTGGTGGCTCATCCTATCTCAGCAGTCCATGACCAGATGTTTTCAGTAGGTGAGAAATCTGGAAAACATGCTCCCAGTGTTCTTGCTGAAAGGTAAATCAGATCTCAAAGACATGCCACCACCATTGGCCCTAACACATCAAAAGTTTAAGGGTTTCTGTCCATTATCAGTCATGTGAATCACAACTGATCATGTGGTGACCCATGGCATGCTGTTCCATCAATCCACAATCCTTGTACTGGGCCCCCACGACAATGACAAATACAATTTGGCAAAGTTCTTTCTTATCAGTGTCTGAATCAAGGAATGTGATGTGGCTGTATGATCCCAAATGGCTGAATGAACAATGTGTTTGTCCTCCTGGGCATAATCACATGAAGCAGTTGAGATATGGCCCTGCTGAACCCATCTATTCCATATTTGTGTAATAGTAGTAAGATTCTAACCAAGGCAAGCAGCCATATTACAAAATGATAAACCACAGTCTTGATAGGCCACAATCCTACCACTGTCAAATCCTGCCATGCATTGGTATACCATATTCTTGTTATATGACTCATAACAGAATCGTTGACAAACCATCAGAATGTGAACGTTGCTTCTGAATTAGAAACATGCTGCCGCTGTTGTAAATGCAGGAGAAAAGTGAATACTCGACTGCCTGTGGAGTTTAAACATTTCAGTTATTTTTGTGGTGGTGGTGTTGTCGTCGTTTCTTGTCTGAATTTTCTTTTGATATTTTCTTGCTGGAACTCACATATCACAAAGCAGATGTGGACACCTTGGGGTGTTTAGCTGTTGCACTCTTCTTCCCAGAGCACGGAGGTGTCTGATGGCCAACTGCACTGTTTGCTGGTAGAACAGCTGTGCGGTCTGGTGAAACTTCTGCAAGCCTGCATAGGTCAGCTGAAGGAAAATTTCATCACGAGATGATGAGTCCTCTTTTGGAGGTGCTGTAGTCAGCTGATGTACAGCTCCGCTGCATTACACAAGACCACCAGTGCATACCTGAAGTGCGGCAGTAGCAGAGTGAGGTATGGAGCAACCCTGAGTGTGGTGGCATTTTTGACTCTAGGCTGAGAAATGAGTAAAACTACATCAGTCGACTTCTTGGTTTCTTGAAAATAGTGTCCACACATTGCTTCCAGGTAAGCCTTATATCTAGTGTAGCCCTGAGGTATTTAACAGTGTTGACCTAAGCAACAGCTGCTGTCATGACATCGACTGAGTCCTGTTGGTAGAGGTTGTCTAGCAATAAAAATGGTTTGCGTTTTGGCATCATTGAAGCAGAGGCACCACTTTGTTGCCCACTGAGAATGTTGTATGCTCCTTGGAGTCAATGTTGAAGATGCTCAGTGTTCATGCTCCTCAGAAAGTGTGTAATGTCTGAATATAAGGCTAACTGCACCTGGTCTATCCTTGACATGTTCACCGTGTAAAGGGTGTACAACAGTGGGCTAAGAACAGAACTCTAAGACACTCACTCCCATGTGCTTATGGTTTACAGGTAGTCATTCTGTCCTGATGTAGAAGCTTCTCCCTTCAACGAATGATTTCAGGAGACGTACACGAGACAAGAGCACTTTCATATCTAGGAGCTTATATATGAGTGTCTCATACCACGCTGAATCAAAAGCTTCTGAAATGGCCTAGAATACCGGCCCAAAGTACTATATTTTCTGAACTGTAAGACGCTATGGACTACAAGATGCATCTTTATTTTTAAATAATTTTGTTTTTAAAAATGACATTTTTACCTTTTTTATTATTAAATTGCAAAGACAGACTAAAAAAATTCTTAGTTTATAAAACCAAAGTGACCTTGAAAACCTCCCAAAATTGCCATCTGAACTTTTTCTTCTTCCTATTTGTTGTCCTCTTCATATATAAGATGGTCTTAAATGGCATTGAGAATGTTACTTATACTGCATTCATTGAAAGATTTAACAGTAATGTCTCGTCTCACTCTAGACCACAACTGTTTTATTCACCAACACACTTGTTTGATTGTAGGTCATTTTATGGCTTGCTTTGATGTGAATTCATGTTGGGTTTCATCCCTCATCCATTTGTTCCATTCCTCTCTCATATACAATTTAAGTGGTTTATTTATCAAGACATCAAGAGGTTGCAATTGTGAAGTAAATCCTCCTAGAATAACAGCAAGCTCTGTATTTCCATCTCAATTTCTCTTTCACAGAATTTTTCCAAATGACTACTAAACTGATCAAGCACAGGAAGATAACTCTTCTCTTCAATAAAGCACCTTGCCTTCTCTCCCACACCCTGTTAATCCATAATTTCATACCAGACTCATCTATCCAGCCGTTGTCATGTACATGAACAACAATACCTGGCAATATTTCAGAAGGTTTTGTTATTGTTTTCACTTAAAAATGATCAGCACAACATGAAAGAAGAACAGAGTAGTGCATTTTTTCATGTCCACTTGTTTTTGTAGGTACAGTTTCAGCACCTTTCATGGCAACAGTTGTGTTACTCAGCACAAAAGGCATTTCATTCATATTCGCTATTTGGCTTAGTTCCACATTGGTTTTCTTTCATTGTTGAATAATAAAGCGACGAAAAAATAATATTTTCTCTTCAGACTCTTGTGGCATTTTCTGAGATGTTTTGGCTCTGATTTGCATGCTAAGTCCATGATGCTTCATACACCTGTAGCACCAACAAAATTCACCCCTAAAACTCTATTAAGTTCCACTATAGTGCTAGCTTACGAGTGTGTATTTGAATCATTCTTATATTAATTTCAGTGCCATTTTGACAGTGTCCTTGAATCCATTTCAATTCGTCATCTTCCAGTTTTGGCAATTTTGCATCCAGTCCTCTATTTGCACATTTAGTCTTCCTCTTTTTTTCTTTTCTTTTTTTCAGTTATTCTTTACTGTCCCACCAATAGTGAATGGTTTTTTTCTGTTGGCAGACGGTCGAAATACTGCTCAGCTGCTGTGTTTCCATATTCTTTTGCTAATACTATAACTTTCAATTTATAGCCCACAACATATGAGTATATTTTATTTTTCCCATAAAAAAATTAGCTATTAACAAAAGTATTGTACTGTAACCGAGAACACAAATCACTTTCAATTCCAGTTCACTGGCACCCTCGACTGCAATGACACATCATAGGCTAGAGACTGTCCTGGGTCTGTGATGGTGGGGTGGGAAGGGACAGTGTTAGCAAGCCTGTAAATACTCACAACTTGTATTCATGAATGCAGTGCTGCTGCTGCTGCCGCCACTGCCAGTTGAATCCAGTGTTGCCAGATACAGATGGGTTTCCTATAGCCCCAAATATATGACCATTTTAAGACTGGCAGGAATTTCAACTTAAACACTGGACTTTTTACATTAATTTTGAGTATAAGATTCACCTAAATTTTGGTGTCAATTTTTTGAAGAAAAAATTGTGTTGTATAGCCCTTAAAATATGATATTTCCGACATTCAAGAGCATCACGTGCTTCTTCCATGAGCTGGAGAAGTTGTTGCATTGTTGCATGTCCTTGTTAACAACCATGTTGTTTCAGTCTTCAGCATGTGTGCATTGTACAAGACGTGTGGATACATGCACTCAAATACCGTCCTCAATGCTGGAAGTGCAGTTATTGGGAAATAACTTATCAGCAGCCTTGGCTCTTTCCCAGGTTTGTGTGTCAGGGTGATTTCTGCATGTTTTCACTCTTCTGGGCACCTCCTTGAGCAGAGGAATTTGTTGAATCATTGAGATATGTTATGTTGCAGGTGACGTTGCAGTTCATTTGTGAGCAGGTCAGGGCCTCCTGCCTTTCATTTGTTGAGATAATGAAGTTTTCTTGTCAACCTCTTCACCAGTCACTTCTCCAATGTCATCGTCTTCTTCATCAGCAATCAGGAATGCTGGTAGGCACTGCTCAGTGAGTTGGACATGCTCTGGGTGTATTGGTTCATCAGCTGGAGTGAAATTGCCTTCAAAAATATCAGCAATGACACTGGCTTTCTCCATTGAGGCTGATCCATCATCAACGTGAAGAGTTGCTGTCCGGTTTGTCTAGTCCTGTTGGAAATTTTCATCAACAGCAACTTTAATTTCTCACCGTATCCTGTTTAATGTCCTCTTGGTGACACCTTTTCTTCTCATTTGCCAGTGTTGGAAAATTCAGTTCCTTTATGTGATTGTTTCCATGAGATGTGATAGAATCTACCTGGACCAGTCAGGTGGATGATTCCTATTTGGCAGTGTGGTGATTATTCTAATCGCCACTGATGGTGTCAGCTGCAGGCACAGATTGAAATGCGTCGTCCAGTTTAGTCCCATAATGCTTCCAGTTGGTATTGTGGGTATTTCTTTTGTTGTTGGTAGACAGTCGGGTGATAAGGCAACGTGTGAACTTGCAATGATGATGTGCAGTACTTAAACCAGGATATCGAAAACATCCTGCTGTCTGGTGTGATTCATCCCTGGTTCACAAGGTCCAATAACAACTGCACCTTGCTGTTCTGTTGCTCGAAGAAGCCCCTGTCCATCGTTACATACCTGACGAGAGTGCCAACCTGCATGTTTGACATTAAATAAAACATTGCCAGAGGCAACAACACTGCCATGACATTAGCTGGCTCAAGTGCACCTTTCGACAGGCAGTAGGCGACACAAATGTGATACATCTATCTGTAGTCTTGATGGCAACTGCAGCATTCCTTGCAGTGGCAGCAATAGGGTCAAACGACATGCAAGCAACATGTGTACATAAATCACGGTCCTAAGATTGGCCTACCAGTTTGATTGCAAGCACAGTTCGCAGTGTGTACACTTGCACTGGGTTTTTAGTGTGTTTTGGACACTAAACAGACATAAACAGCCTCATCTCTGAAAAACTTCTGGAATTTTGCATTTTGTATGTAAATCCAATGGGCATTCCACAAACATACTGTGATGCCTCGATGACTATGGGCCATGACTGTCTGGTGCTGGTCTGTACATCTACATCCATACTCCGCAAGCCACCTGACGGTGTGTGGCAGATGGTACCTTGAGTACCTCTATCGGTTCTCCCTTCTGTTTCAGTCTTGTATTGTTCGTGGAAAGAAAGATTGTTGGCATGCCTCCGTGTGGGCTCTAATCTCTCTGATTTTATCCTCATGGTCTCTTCACGAGACATGCGTAGGAGGGAGCAATATACTGCTTGACTCCTCGGTGAAGGTATGTTCTCAAAACTTCAACAAAAGCCCATACCGAGCTACTGAGTGTCTCTCTTGCAGAGTCTTCCACTGGAGTTTATCTATCATCTTCGTAACGCTTTCGCGATTACTAAATGATCCTGTAATGAAGCGTGCTGCTCTCCATTGGACCTTCTCTATCTCTTCCATCAACCCTATCTGGTACGGATCCCACACCGGTGAGCAGAATTCAAGCAGTGGGTGAACAAGTGTACTGTAACCTACTTCCTTTGTTTTTGGACTGCATTTCCTTAGGGTTCTTCCAATGAATCTCAGTCTGGCATCTGCTTTACAGACGATAAATTTTACATGGTCATTCCATTTTAAATCACTCCTAATGCCTACTCCCAGATAATTTATGGAATTAACTCCTTCCAGTTGCTGACCTACTACACTACTGGCCATTAAAATTGCTACACCACGAAGATGACGTGCTACAGACAGGAGGAAGGTGCTGTGATATGCAAATGATTAGCTTTTCAGAGCATTCACACAAGGTTGGCACCGGTGGTGACACCTACAACATGCTGACATGAGGAAAGCTTCCAACCGATTTCTAATACACAAACAGCAGTTGACTGGCGTTGCCTGGTGAAACGTGGTAATGCCTCGTGTAAGGAGGAGAAATGCGTACCATCACGTTTCCGACTTTGATAAAGCTCGAACTGTAGCCTATCGCGATTGCGGTATATTGTATCACGACATTGCTGATCGCATTGGTCGAGATCCAATGGCTGTTAGCAGAATATGGAATCGGTGGGTTCAGGAGCGTAATACAGAATGCCGTGCTGGATCCCAATGGCCTCGTATCACTAGCAGTCGAGATGACAGGCATCTTACCCGCATGGCTGTAACGGAACATGCAGTCACATCTCGATCCCTGAGTCAACAGATGGGGACGTTTGCAAGACAACAACCATCTGCCCCAACAGTTTGATGACTTGCAGCAGCATGGACTATCAGCTCGGAGACCATGGCTGCGGTTACCCTTGATGCCGCATCACAGACAGGAGCGCCTACCCATGTTTGGCAACATCGCGGTGAACACACATTGGAAGTGTGTATTCGTCATTGCCATGCTGGTGTATCACCCGGCGTGATGGTGTGGAGTGCCATTGTTTACACGTCTCGGTCACCTCTTGTTCGCATTGACGGCACTTTGAACAGTGTACGTTACATTTCAGATGTATTACGACCCGTGGCTCTACCCTTCATTCGATCCCTGCAAAACCGTACATTTCAGCAGGATAATGCACGACCGCATGTTGCAGGTCCTGTATGGGCCTTTCTGGATACAGAAAATGTTTAACTGCTGCCCTGGCCAGCGCATTCTCCAGATCTCTCACCAATTGAAAACATCTGGTCAGTGGTGGCCGAGCAACTGGCTCGTCACAATACACGTCACTACTCTTGATGAACTGTGGTATCGTGTTGAAGGTGCATGGGCAGCTGTACCTGTACACGCCATCCAAGCTCTGTTTGACTCAATGCCCAGGCGTATCAAGGCCGTTATTATGGCGTGAGGTGGTTGTTCTGGATACTGATTTCGCAGGATCTATGCACCCAAATTGCATGAAAATGCAATCACATGTCAGTTCTAGTACAATATATTTGTCCAATGAATACCCGTTTATCATCTTCATTTCTTCTTGGTGTAGCAATTTCAATGGCCAGTAGTGTGTATTGTAGCTAAATGATACAGGATCTTTCTTCCTATGTATTTGCAGCACATTACACTTGTCTACATTGAGATTCAATTGCCATTCCCTGCACCATGCGCCAATTCGTCGCAGATCCTCCTGCATTTCAGTACAATTTTCCATTGTTACAACCTCTCGATGTACTACAGCATCATCTGCAACACAAGGTCATTTATATATATTGTGAATAGCAATGGTCCTACGACACTCCCCTGCGGCACACCTGAAATCACTCTTACTTCAGAAGACTTCTCTCCACTGAGAATGACACGCTGCATTCTGTTATCTAGGAACTCTTCAATCCAATCACACAATTGGTCTGATAGTCCATATGCTCTTACTTTGTTCATTGAACGACTGTGGGGAACTGTATCAAATGCCTTGCAGAAGGAAAGAAACGCGACATCTACCTGGGAACCCAATTCTATGGCACTCAGTCTCATGGACGAATAGCGCGAGCTGGGTTTCACACAATCATCTTTTTCAAAACCCATGCTGATTCCTACAGAGTAGGTTTCTTGTCTCCAGAAAAGTCATTATACTTTAACATAATACATGTTCCAAAATTCTACAACTGATTTATGTTAGAGATATAGGTCTACGGTTCTGCACATGTGTTCGATGTCCCTTCTTGGAAACGGGGATGACGTGTGCCCTTTTCCAATCTTTTGGAATGCTACGCTCTTATAGAGACCTACGGTACACCACTGCAAGAAGGGGGCAAGTTACTTTGCGTACTCTGTGTAAAATCGAACTGGTATCCCATCAGGTCCAGCGGCCTTTCCTCTTTTGAGTGATTTTAATTGTTTTTCTATCCCTCTGTTATCTATTTCGATATCTACCATTTTGTCATCTGTGCGACAATCTAGAGAAGGAACTACAGTGCAGTCTTCCTCTGTGAAACAGCTTTGGAAAAAGACATTTAGTATTTCGGCCTATAGTTTGTCATCCTCTGTTTCAGTACCATTTTGGTCACAGAGTGTCTGGACATTTTGTTTTGATCCACCTACCGCTTTGACATAAGACCAAAATTTCTTAGGATTTTCTGCCAAGTCAGTACCTAGAACTTTACTCTCGAATTCGTTGAACGCCTTTCACATAGCCCTCCTCACACTACATTTCGCTTTGTGTAATTTTTGTTTGTCTGCAAGGCTTTGGCTATGTTTATGTTTGCTTTGAAGTTCCCTTTGCTTCCGTAGCAGTTTTCTAACTCAGTTGTTGTACCATGGTGGCTCTTTTCCATCTCTTACGATCTTGCTTGGCACATACTCATCTAATGCATATTGTACGATGGTTTTGAACTTTGTCCATTGATCCTCAAGACTATTTCTAATTGAGATAATACTTCTGTGTTGAGCCGTCAAGTACACTGCAATCTGCTTTTTGTCACTTTTGCTAAACAGAAAAATCTTCCTACCTTTTTTAATATGTCTATTTATGGCTGAAATCATCGATGCTGTAACCGCTTTATGATTGCTGATTCCCTGTTCTGCGTTAACTGTTTCAAACAGTTTGGGTCTGTTTGTCACCAGAAGGTCTAATATGTTATCAAGTCAGTTCTCTGTTTAACTGCTCAAGGTAGTTTTCAGATAACGCACTTAAAAAAATTTCACTGGATTCTTTGTCCCTACCACCAGTTATAAATGTTTGAGTCTCCCAGTCTATATCTGATAAATTAAAATCTCCACCCAAAACTATAACATGGTAGGAAAATCTACTCAAACTATTTTCCGAATTTTCCTTCAGGTGTTCAGCCACAACAGCTGCTGAGCCAGGGGGCCTATAGAGACATCCAGTTACCATGTTTGATCCTGCTTTAACCGTGACCTTCACCCAAATTATTTCACATTTCGGATCTCCATCAATTTCCTTCGATACTATTGCACTTTTGACGCTATAAACACACCTCCCCCTTCACTATCCAGCCTGTCTCTGCAGTACACATTCCAATCTGAGTTTAGAATGTCATTATTGTTTACATCTGGTTTCAGCCAACTTTCCGCCCCTAGTGATATGTGGGCATTGTGGCCGTTTATTAATAAGAGCAGTTCTGGGACCTTTCTATAGATGCTCCTGCAGTTTACTAATACCACATTAATATTATCATACCCTGTTGCGTTTTGCCTACTGCTACATTGTCGCGTCTCAGGAAGGGTCTTTTCGGGCCTAGGGAGGGAATTCTCTAATCTAAAAAACCCACGTGTGCACTCCACACGTACTCCACTACCCGTGTAGCTGCTTCCTGCATGTAGTGCACGCCTCACCTATTCAGGGGGACCCTACATCTCTCCACCCGATAGCGGAGGTCGAGAAATTTGCACCCCAGATCTCCGCAGAATAGTCTGAGCCTCTGGTTTAAGCCTTCCACGCGGGTCCAAACCGGAGGACTGTGACTGTTTCTAGGAATGGCACTACAAATAGATAGCTCAGATTCCACCTGGCGAGTGAGGCTTTCCGCCTTCACCAACTCCGCCAACCGTCTGTATGAACTGAGGACGACTTCTGAACCCAGACGGCAGGAGTCATTGGTGCCGACATTAGCAACAATTTGCAGTTGGGTGCACCCAGTGCTCTCTATCACTGCCGGCAGGGCCGCCTCCACATCTCGGATGAAACCCCCCCCCCCCCTCCCCTCCCGGCAAGCAGACAGAGTGAACACTGGCCTTCTTCCCTGACCTTTCCACTATTTCCCTAAGGGGTTCCATCACCCGCCTAACATTGGAGCTCCCAATCACTAATAAACCCCTCCCCCTGTGTGCCTGCTTGGACCTTGCTGAATGAGCGGCCACATGTCCACTCACAGGCAGAGCGGGCAGTGCCACACGGCCAGACTCCACATTGACCCTCTGCCTCGTGCAATGCGAACGCCGTTGAACTCTTCACTCCCCTTGGGGAGAGGGTGGCCCAGCCGCGCCCGGTACCCCTGAAGATGTCTTGACAGCATGGACCATGGGTGAAGCGTGTAACACCTGGGGTATACCATGCGACGCACCAGACTCCCCCCCCACTGCCGCCACACTCCGAGGCAGCAGCCTGAAGACGGCTGACCATGACCGTCAGCACGTTCAGCTGATAGTGAACAGTGGCAAGCTCCTCCTGCGTCCGTACACAGCAATCACACATCCTATCCATACTAATAAATCAACAATTTACTGTAGAGAGTTAAGTAATCAACTTTTAACTAGACTGCTAATTCACTAAAGGTGGCTGATAGCTGTCTAAACTGTGGTTACTAGACACTTCTTGTTGGAAACAATGAAAATAAGCACTAACTGTCTCTAGACTGTATTCAAAACAAACACAAAATCTATGGAACACTACTACTAGTACTCGAAAATTAAAGCTTCCTAAAAGCAAAAACACACGGAAAAAGAAGTGACAAGTAAGAAAAACACAGTTGATACTTAAATTTACATAGCTTGCTGCACAGATGTGAAGCAGATGGCAGTTACGACGAAATTGCCTGAATGGCTATCATAATTGCAGCTTTTTTGCCGGACATGTCCTTGATGAGATCTTATACCATGTGGAATAGTTCCTTCAGATGGGCCGCTCTGGGAATGTCCTCTGGTGGCTCAGTGGTAGCTCTCTGAGTCAGGGAGTGGACTTATGTTTCTTGTGAGTACCAAAGGCATGTGCATGTATCCTTCCTTTCATTCTCCCAGCTGGTACTCATTCCCTCTGCAGCAACAGTATTGTTGTTGGGTGATTTGCCGTTTTCAGCTTCTGTGGTGGGTCCCGACATCAAGATACAATACAGAGGATAAAAAAGTCTCCAAGATGGAAGTTTTCCTAAGAAGACACAGAACACTGAAGCGCAAAACTTATGGCTTGCTGCAACTACAAAGTGTAGAGTGAGACAATTGGGGAATCTTGTATGTATTTACTGAGGGGGTTCTCTCAAGTAATGAGTTCAAAATTGGTTGTACTATGATAACTCAGAAGTGTGACATGGCAACTCTGTGAGAATGAGTTTAAGTACAAATCCAAATGTATTAGTAAGTTTCAATTCCGGCAATGCTTCATTTTTAGAAAATGCCAAGTTGTATTGTTGTCTAGATTCATTAAACTGAACATCAATTAATAACTGTAAGGTTGAGATGGTTCATATTATGGATGAAGGTAGTGGGTGCAAATATACAAAAGACATGTGTCTACTAAAGTGCAGCCACATTCGAGCCAAACTTCAGGCTGAGGACTGGCATACTTAAATAACATATCTACATTGATCTGAAGATTTGGGTCAGCCTGTGTTGCATTGATTTTCAAGGCAAATGTAGACTACAAGGGAATGTGAAGGCAAACCAGCACTGAAATAAACCAAGAAACAACTTAATAATTCAGTGAGTAGTGTGTGTGCGTGTGGGGGGGGGGGGGGGGGAGATTGTTGCTAATTGATGGCAGATAACCTTCTCTGATGAGTCAATCTTTCAGCATCACAAAACAAATGAACATTGGCTAGTATATTGAAAAATCAAGAAACTCTTTGCCAACTTTCTGGAAGAATAGAAGGTACTGTTAAAGTATTATTGTCTCAAGAACAATGTTAGTCTCTAGAACAGGCTGTTCCACTGTTACCCCATGAGTCACGGGCACTGTTGGATGCTCATCAGCTTCTTCACAGGCAGGTGGAAGCTAGTAAAGGTTACCTACCAGGTGGCCCTGTTACATGCAGTCTACGCATGCATTAGCTACATGGCAAACCCTGTCCGCATGTGCTCAGCCAGTGCAGAACTGCTGTTAGGCTCCAGCCAAGCCCGACAGACCTCTATGTACCACCCTCTCACCCTCCACCCAACGGTTTCTGGGCCCTCTGTTCTATCAGCGCCTCCTGTTTAATGTCCCCTCACTCTCATTGTGTGCCGCTCTCTGCCAATGAACTTTCCCCTTCTCTGCTCCTCTCCTCTTCTGCTCCCCCCTCCTCCTGATGCTTCATCTGGTAGCCCTTATCCTGCCTAGGCTCTGTATGCTCTGCCAGACAATTTTTCTTCTGCCTCCTGCACCCTGCTATTCCTTCCCCTTCCCTACACCACTCCAGAGTGCTGCTTTTGTTCAATACAACAGCTCCAATCTCATCTGAGACAGTAGTTGTGTGTGTGTGTGTGTGTGTGTGTGTGTGTGTGTGTGTGTGTGTGTGAGGTATCCCTCCTTGAGTGAATGTGTGTTTCTTGCTTTTCTGTAGAACGCTTTAGCAGATAGCTCACTGTGTAACACACTTTTCACTATGGCTGTCTTCAATTCAACGTGTCATCTTTACAGTGAGTAGAAATCTATGCTTTCATAATTGCTTATATTTCAACGAGGACTTTTCACTGTTTGATTTTGCCATATATTTTCTTCGATGTAGGAAAAGTTGGAAGTTGGAGTGTGTCAATTTTTGCAAAAAGAGTGGGATACATACTTCAAATTTACCAATTTTGTTGTCTTTCAGGGCAAGTCAATTGTCCACATCATTTTGCAAATCCATATCATTTGCACATTCTTTCACTCAGTTGGTCCCAAAGTCCTACAGTTTCATTGCTAACCTGAACAGTTGATTCTGCTTCATGATCTCAACAGTCTACCATGTACTTATATAATCATATCTTTCAAATTTTTCCATTGGCAGAAAGTAATACCAACAATTACAAGGCAGTATACTCATACCAACTTTGATGAGATAACATTCCTGATGTAGGTTAAGTCAAGCACACAACTCCAGTTAAATAATGAATAATTTGTGACACAAAAGTAAGGTGTTCTGATTTTTTTTTTAATCAAGGAATTACCTTTATTGACAACTGAAAGTTTGTGCAAGACTGTGTCTCAAATCCACAAGCTTTCATCTTAACCATTAGGTTATGTGAGCTTGGCTCAAGGCCTAACTAAAAATTTGTTTCACTGACACTTCTACTTATAATTTCCAAACACTATAACTCTGGTTACTGCGGTAAGTGGGAAATCTTAGTCTGATTACCGGTCTGACAAATTTCCAAGTAAATCTAGAAATTTGTTTATTCCAGTAGTTTTCACATGGCGAGAAAACTAACACACATTACACTGGAATTCAGAAGATTAATAGAACAAATTTACCCAATGAGTTGAATAATGTGAAATTTGAAAGATAATAAGGGAGCAGAAGACCATTGCTGACATAATGCTGTGGTAAAGTGGAAAGACAAATGTAATGTAATGCTGCACAAGAGTAGTATACTTGGTGCAGTCAGAAAAATTTCAAAGTTTTTCCCTGTTAATTCCAGAGATAGAGCAGCAAAGGTCAATAGCGAGGCAGAATGTCAGCAAGAAAGGACTGTTAATGGAGCAGCAGTGAATACAAGAGTTATTACAAAACCATGAACAGGATGAGTGCTTGGGCAACTAAAATAGCAAATTACAGCATGGTGACAGAGGGATACCTTCGAAATGGAGCCTGTACAATGTCACAAGAAAGTTCAAGTCAGATGCAGAAGTAACTATTCAGTTTACTGACACCTAATAAAAAGCATCTGAAAGCCAAAGTTATGAAAACCTGAAGCAGTGAAGTCTGGTCTGGCAGTTAAGGATTGTACAACGAAAGCCGATGTTTTATATTTCAGATTCAAGAAATTGTTCACACAGACAATTGTGCAAACATACCGTCACTTGATCACCAAACAGACTCCCATATGGACAACATAGTAATAAGCACGCCTGGAGTAGAGAAACAACTGAAGGATTTGAAAGCAAATAAACACCAGATCTGGATGAAATGCCAATTAGGTTTTACAAAGAATACTCCACAGCACTGGCTCCTTCCCTAACCTGAATCACTCACCCAGCTCAAAACCCTGAGTGACTGGAAAAAAGGGTTGGTGACTACCATGTAAAAAAAAAAAAAGGTAAAAGCCTGGACCCCCAAAATCACAGACCAATAATCCTAACTTCAGTTTCGTGCAGAACTTTTGAGCATAATCTCAGTTCAAACATATACATTTTCTTGAGATTGAGAAGCTTATGTCCACAAATCAGCATGGTTTTTAGAAAGTATAGCTCATCCGAAACTCAGCTTGCTCACTTCTCACATGATATACTGTGAACTATGGATGAAGTGCAACAGGCAAATTCCATATTTCTAGAGCTCTGAAAAGCATTTGACACAGTGCCCCATTGCAGGCTGTTAAAGATGTGAGCATATGGAACAAGTTCAGAGATACATGAGTGGCTCACTGATGATGCTATGAAGTACAGTAAGGTGCCAAAGTTGAGTGACAGTAAGAAGATACAAGACAACTTAGACAAAATTTCCAGTTGGTGTGATGAATGGGAGCTAGCTCTAAATATCGAAAAACGTAAGTTAATGTGGACGATTATGATCAACTCTGTAATGTTCGGATAAAAAATGACTTGCTTGACACATTCAAGTCTTTTAAATATCTGGGCATAATATTGCAAAGGAATATGAAACAGAACGAGCATCTGAGAACCACCCGTAAAGGAGACCACATATACAGGACACTGGTGTGACCTATTCTTGAGTACTGCTTGCATGTTTGGGAGCCATACTAGGATTGTTGTTGTTGTGGTCTTCAGTCCTGAGACTGGTTTGATGCAGCTCTCCATGCTACTCTATCCTGTGCAAGCTTCTTCACCTCCCAGTACCTACTGCAACCTACATCCTTCTGAATCTGCTTAGTGTATTGATCTCTTGGTCTCCCTCTACAATTTTTACCCTCCACGCTGCCCTCCAATGCTAAATTTGTGATCCCTTGATGCCTCAAAATATGTCCTACCAACCGATCCCTTCTTCTAGTCAAGTTGTGCCACAAACTTCTCTTCTCCCCAATCCTATTCAATACCTCCTCATTAGTTACGTGATCTACCCACCTTATCTTCAGCATTCTTCTGTAGCACCAGATTTCGAAAGCTTCTATTCTCTTCTTGTCCAAACTGGTTATCGTCCATGTCATACTAGGATGGCTTGAAGGAAATACATTGAACCATTCAAAGACAGGCTGCTAGATTTGTTGCTGTTAGGTTAAAAAAAAAAAAAAAAAAACACATAAGTGTTACAGAGATGCTTCGGGAACTCAAATGGGAACCCCTGGAGGGAAGGCGGCATTTTTTTTTGCAAAGGAAATTTAGGAACTGACATTTGAAGCTGACTGCCACATGATTCGACTGCTGCAAACGTACATTGTGCGTAAAGACCACGAAGATAAGTTATGAGATATTAGGGCTCATATTGAGGCATTATAGCCAAATGTTTTTCCTCACTCTGTTTGAAAGTGGGTCAGGAAAGGAAATGACTAGCACTGGTACGGGGTACCCTTGACTACACACTGTACAGTGGCTTGCGGAGCATCTATGAGGGTTGAAACTTTAATAGTGGCAACTATTTATTTACAGTTCATACAAAATAGATACGTGTTTCAAAGTTTTACTGACATTCAAAATAGTCACCAGCATTGTGTATAATCTGTTGCCAGTCATGTGAAAGTCGTAGGATAATATTAGCAGTGCCAGTTGTGTTGACAGTTCGAGCGAAGCGGTCTATCGCCTGAAGAATTTTTAGCACTTCTGAAGTGAACGCCATGAAGTGTTTCCTTCAGTTTAGAAATCAAGTTGAACTCACGAGGGCTTAAGTCAGGGGAGTGCAGTAGGTGGTATAGCACTTAGCAGCCCCATCAGTCAAACAAATCAGTAACCGCATGCACTGTACATGCTTGAGCATTGTCCTGCAAAATGGTCAGGTCCTGCAGAAAGTGTCGTCACTTCTAACTCTAAACTGGTTGAAGGTTGTGTTCCAAAGATGAATAGCATAGAGACAGAAGTGATGACACTTTCTGCAGGACCTGACCATCATTTTGCAGGTCAATGCTCAAGCATGTACAGTGCAACCTGTTACCGATTTGTTTGACTAATGGGGCGGCTAAGTGCTATACCACCTACTGCACTCCCCTGACACAAGCCCTCGTGAGTTCAACTCGATTTCTAACCTGAAGAAAACACTTCACGGTATTCGCTTCAGAACTGCTACAAATTCATCAGGCAATAGACCACGCCACTCGAACTGTCAACACAACTGGCACTGCTAAGAATATCCTACGACTTCCACATCGCTGGCAATAGGTTATACACAATGCTGGTGAATACTTTGAAGGTCAGTAAAACTTTGAAACATGTATCTATTTTGTATGAGCTGTAAATAAATAGCTGCCACTATTAATGTTCTGACCCTCATATGTAGATGTAGAGCTGACCAAATGAGAAAACCAGGATGAATGATGTCACTGCACATGAGATGGTCCTGCATACTACTACTACTCTGGTAGAGTTCTATTCAGTTTGCAGCCATCCTGTCGAAAGGGGAGGCCTATGTTTGTCAATCTGCTCGTCTAGTTGCCTTCGATCTACTATGGAGCAATAAGTCCTGTCCAGACAGACTTGGTCACTGTGCACTGCAATGCGAACTACCGAGTCCAGACTGATGGGAGCTGTGGCTGTTAGCATCTGGCAGGCCTTCAGCAGGTCCTGGGAGCAGACCATCATCTGTATTTGTGTGACTGAGCCACTATTGCCACTTGTCTAAGTTAATGGGACAGACTTCAACAGTGCCAGTCTCTCTCCTGACAGAAAGCCCTGGCAGCACTTCTCTGCACTACACATACTATGAGCAGAGCTGGTAGAGGCCTTCCCTGTGTGCAGTCTACGGTGAGGTCACGGGTGTCCTGGACATTCTCTCTCAGAAGCTGTGTGCAGCCTCACTTGGAGCAGATGCAGCCGAAATTTAACACAGGTGAGATGACTGGTTTCATGGCATTGCTGCTGCTGAGCCAGCACACCGCTGACTGCTGACCAGTCACCCCATGGCAGTACAATATCACCAGCCCGGCCCGTGCTGGCAACCAAAACGCTGAAGTATCAACTGCTGTATTTTGTGGACAATAAATATTTAATATCTTAATACTGTTTTAATAACAGCTTCGAGTGTCAGACATGCATATATCCTTAAAGTCTGTGCGCCCACATGTCTCAGGCAGTCAACCGTCGGCCTCATCCTGATCTAAACGACATTGATACACTACCCACTCTATCATCCTATTCCCAAGATGCTACAGTATTTACACAGCCACAGAATACCACACCAGTCTTGTGGAAGAAAAGAAGTAACAAACCCTCTGCCAATAGTCTGTGACCACAAATAAATGTCAAGAATGTTTTGGCATCATCAGATACTTAAATATGCACTTTAATTGAAATCATTTTTACAGTTATATAACATATGATTACAGACTAATTATAACTATCTGGCAGTTACATTCAGTGAGAAAACTTGTTACCCATGTGACATGACCTAAAGCACATGTCGGAAGGCTGAAACATATGGAAAAATCAATCAATAGAATCACGTGAAGATCTTGTACTCAAGATTGAAAATGAAAGGACACCCTGATTGTCCCATATAACCATGAGTCAGTAAACTTAATTACAGGGTAATCTGTCATGAAACAATGCCAAAAATTTCTAATCATTCCTAAATATTATATGTATATAATTTACATCTTTTTTACTGGTTAATAGTTAAACTGTAAATTGATAACCCTCCAAATGGTGGTTCACAGCTTATTCCAAATTAGTGGGGAGGCAGTGAGAGGGGAGGGAGGGAGGGAGGGAGAGAGAGAACCAGGGGAAATGGAATAGTTTGAAATGTCATGAGACTAGGTGGGTGTTGTGAGATCATTCACTGCCTACCTTTGTGACAGCTCAATAGAAGATGGGGAACACGCATGATTTCTGTCGATTTTATCACAGAAAAATTGTGGTTGCTCTATACATGTGACACACTAGGATAGTGCAGAGACAGCTTTTCACTTGTCATCTTATGAATTACATTAATTCAGGGTAAACTATCACAAAAAAGAACTACTGCAAGTAACAATATATTGATGGCAGGTTTTACTGTTGACTACTGCAAATGATAGCGAAGACTGGTCACAGTACAAAAATCATCTAGTAATTGAGTGCTAACTAAAAATAATCAGTGAGCGACCCAGCAATCCAGTCATGCCCACTTTTCTCTGTCACGGCAGTGTGTAAAGTTGAAAACTACATGGAGGTGGAGCATTCCACTTGCCAATGGGACACTGTTCCAAACCATGTGGAGGAGCTATTCCCACATGCGTCAAGTGAGGCGACTTTATGCATCAGCTAGTCTGCCATTGGTTAATGATACAGGAACCTGATGTCAGACTGTGATGCTGTTAATTAAACTGCAGCACTCTGCAAACCAACTCTATCTTCAACAAGTCAATGTATCACCCCCTCTCCTTGAACTGTGTCAGAATGGTTTGAGCAGCAAAATACGGATCTGAGGACACTTGTGCAGACTCATACGGGCAACCATCAAGTTAGATGAGCAAATTTGATCTGGATCCAACAGTTATCCACAAGCTGCGGGCAGAGTTGACAACATTCAGATCAGGACTGCTGTCTAAATGTTACCACATCGGAACAAACCATAAGTCCAAATGACATAGAGCAACCTTACCGTTTGTGGGGAGAGTCAGACTTGCATGGCTTGACCGATCCAGTTGGATTTTTTGGCAGGTTCAAAATCAGCTGCGCCAAGCGCCAAGGTTTAGCCTGCATGTGTGCCAGGTGACTACCTCAAATGGACCTAGGTTATACACTGACCTCACCGTGTGTGTGCCATTTCCGAGCAAAATCCCTTTCAGTCATTGCAGTCCTTGAAATGACTTCTTCCAGCAAATGAAAGATGTTAAGTTTATACAGGATAGAACAGTCAAGCAATTTTTAAGTGAGTGAAAGTGTTATCCTACTTGACTTCACCTGCAGTCATTGTGTACCAATTATAATTGTGGGATAGATGTATGAAGATACAGTCACTGCTGTTTTTCATTATTTTTGCCAATTATTACTGTGTGATTGATGTACGAAGATGCAGTTACTGCTGAAATAGATGATTGTCTGTTCCATTCACCTTCCATTTGTTCATAATTAATGTCTGGGACTGTTGTCCTATCACAGGCAAAAGGGCATCATGGATACCCAGCTGTATACCTATATTTTATGAAGCTAGCTTATTAGTCACGGATACTAGATTCCCTTTTGCATATCATCTTATTACAAATACCATTTTATTCGTTGTAAAGTGCTTATTAACTGGGTAATTTGCACACTGCACTGTCATAAATAATAACTGTGAGCACTGTAGTAGTTCTTTATCTCCTCCTACTTTTCTCAACACACATGCTTTCCAAAATGACAAACTTGTCATTGTCACCTTGAATTGCGATTTACCTGTTGCTACTACGGCCTAATGTGTTTAAATAAAGTACGAATTGCAATTATCATCTCTAAATACAGATAAAGAGTTTATTGTGGCCTTTGTGATCTACCGGGTAAGAAGCAAACACTACATTCTGACCTATACATTTTTCCATTTCTTTACTTCTTTGTATTTTGTATTAATATTTCTCATTAAATAGTGAAACGGTGAAGACCTCAATGGCAGTGAAGGCGGCAATGAAGATCATCAGAACGGCGGAAGAGGCAGGCTTTTGTATAAAACCACCAGACTCTAGCGTCTGTTCCTACAATGGGCGGCTACAAAAGGCGTCTGTCCCACATGTTAGTGGCGGCCTCACTTATAATTCTAAGGTAAATGCTTGAATTTTTATCATGGAAAGGTTCAACTACCTTTCCCCAAACCAAACTTTAACCTAAGACATGATGGTAAATTTCGAAAGGAAAACTACTCCACGAAGTAACCAATCTTCCATCGCTATTCATGGCGGTGCAACTAGGCCTTTGGATTCTGGAGAGCCTAGAACATCACGTAAGGAAGAGTCGGAGCTTCCTAGTACTTCTTCAAAGATAAGACCCAAGAAAAAACACCTACTGAGGATTCTGAACATCAACACACCTATGAAAGTTGGAAAACTAAAACACCTAACACACACACTCTATCAACACAAAATACTTATATTAGCACTTCAAGAAACACGGTATGTGGATGAAAATGCATTTGAGTCAGGTGGATACAGGATCTACAAAGGAAAGCCAGCCATTAAAAATTCCAGTATTACGACTATATTAGGGACAGCATTTATGGCCAAACAGCAACTTACGGAATCAATAACTAATTTTAGCTCCCCATCAGAACGAATTTCATTCTGACATTCAAGTCAGGCAATAAATGTTACACTATTATAAATGCATATGCACCTATCCACCAACATAACAGAACAAATGTTGACAAAGTGGAAGATTTTTGGGAAATGCTAGCACAAAACATCCATATTACCAAGAGAACATATAAAAATTTTAGTGGGTGACTTTAATGCACAAGTTGGCAAAGAAATAAAATTTAAATCAGTAGTTGGAGATAATCCAGCACATGCAAGAACCAACAGAAATGGGGAAAGACTCTCAGATTTTTGTAAACAATTTAATCTATAACTAATGTCGACATTTTACAGTAAACTTGCAAGAAAGAAAAAAAATGTGGGTATCACCTAATCCAAATCAAGGTGAATATCAACTGGACCATGTGGCAATAACGTCTCGCAACTTCAAGGAAATCTTGGACGTCAGAGTGAGGAAGGGCCTAAACAGACTCAGACTATTATCTGACTGAAATAAAGACCATGTTCCAACCAAACAAACCTAAACCAAAACCAATAAGATTTCCAAGAGTAAACAGCAAATTTCTCATGCAAAATCAGGACAAATTCTATGATATATTAAACACAAGAAAAATGGATGATTGGGAAGAAATTAAAGAAACACTGCTAGAGTCAGTTAAAGAAATGGGACAACCACGAAGATTACCCAGACACAGATGGTGGAACGAGCTGTGTGATGGAGCAATTGACAATTGACTAAAGGCATGGAAAAATGGAACAGTAATAAGAAACATGAATACTGGTAAGAGTTTAAAGAAGAAAGGAAAAAGACAGCAAAAATCATCAGATCAGTGAAAAGAAAATATGACAAAGACAGATTAGAAGAAATGGATTCAGACTTTAAAAGGAACAACACTAGAGACTTCTATAAGACTTTCAGAGAAATTTAACAGGATTCCAGTCACCAAGTTTACATTTTAAAGATAAAAATGGAAAAATGATTTTAAGCAATAAAGAGAACTGCCAAATTTTAGCTGAATACTTTGAAAATCTATTAAATTGTGAAGAGCCCAATGAAAGACTGCAATTTAAAAAACCACAACATGAAAATCCACCATCGGAACCACCTACAGTAGAAGAAATAGAAAAGATTATCAAAGCACTGAAGAATAACAAAGCACCAGGAGAGGATGGGATAGTAGCAGAAATGTGGAAACTAGGGGCTTATCCGTATGGCAGAAAATTCACAAAGTAATTAAAGACATTTGGACAAAAGGAATCATACCCAGTGTCTGGAAACAAGCATTGCTCCATCCTCTCCATAAAAAAAAAAAGAGATGAAACACAACACCAACAACTACAGGGGCGTATCCTTGTTACCAGTGACATACAAAATGCTTTCTAAAGCACTTTTAAATACAATAAAGGAACAAGCAGGACCTAATATAGGAGATAATCAAGCAGGATTTAGAATAGGTAGAGCATGTGCAGAACAGATTCTTAATTTAAAAACAATTTTGAGAGTAAGAGTGATACAAAATAAAAATACAGTATTTAATTTCGTAGACTTCAAAAAGGCCTACGACTTAGTTGACAGACAAACACTATTCCAGATACTTTATGAATCAGGGATAGACGAAAACACCAGAAGACTTGTTGAACAAACGCTCACAGATGCGACATCAAGAATTAAGTTTCAAGGCGAAATTTCTGAACCATTCAAAATCAAAACAGGAGTTTGACAAGGAAATAGACTGTCCCCAATTCTCTTTAACTTGGTTTTAGATAAAATAGTAAAAACATGGGAAAGCACATTAAACAACAGAGGCACAAAGGGTATAAGCATGGGCCAAGGAAAGAACAAATTTGAAAAGAAATGTTTAGCATTTGCAGATGATATGGCATTGATAACTGAAAACTGAACAGACGCAACAGTTACACTTGATCTGTTAACACGAGACTGCTGAAAAGACTAGGCTAAAAATATTCTATGAAAAGACCGAGTACATAGAACACAAACATAATACAGAAAAGTCTATGAAAACAAAGTATGGAAAAATTAAGAGTGTATAGATTCGAATACCTGGGGGAATGGATCCAAGCCAATGGGCTGGATAACACAACATATAAAGAAAGAATAAAAAAGTTAGAATTTGCATATAAATTAACACAAAACTACAATAAGAAATCAATATCCATACAAGCAAAGATTAGACATTATAATACAGTTATTAGGACACAAGCAACGTATGGATCAATGTGCCTAACATTGAATAAGAAAGGCGAATTAAGAGAACTAGGAAAAAAAAAAAAAAAAGAGAGAGAAATACTAAAAAATTCTAGGTCCTGAGAAAAACAAGGAAAATAGGTGGATTAAAAGGAGAAATGAAGACTTATACAAAAATACAGAAAAGATCACAGATACAATGAGAAAGAGACGGCTAAAATTTTATGGACATTTAAAAATAATAGAAGAAACACGGATTACAAAGAACATTTTTAATTATGTTAGAAAGCTGAAAAAACTGTAGGATGGATAGAAGCAGTAAAGAAAGATGCCAACAAAATAGGTGTTACAGAAGAAATAATATGTGACATGAATCACTTCAGGCTACTGATAAAAACGCAAACTATGAAGTAGATGAGCCAAAACCTCGCCCCAAGAGTGTGTACAGATGAGCAGAGACAAGCAGTTGGCGAGAAAATGAAGTACTGGGAAGAACGAAAGAAAGAGACAGGATAAGTCTTCAAGTTGTATGCATTCCATAGCTGGCCAAATTAAATTTAAAAAAATTTTTCATTAAACTTCTCTTCTGAAACAGGCAAATGTAAAAGTTAGAAATTACAAATAAATTAGGAGAGTCAGCTATTATTGTGAGCATTAAATCACATTTCTTTACTTATTTTATTTTGTGTTTACATTTGCATCATTCGGTTCACTTTGCAAGATGTTAGCTCTTCATTCCCACAACTCCCCTTATCCCAGCGACTACTCTTATTCTAAATAACGCATTATTTAAAACTATAAAAGTGTGAAAGTTCCACCTTGGTCCCCAGGTAATATGCGTAGTTTCGTGGCTGTAGGTTGGATGTTACAGGCTTAAGCTGATTAGTACTGTCTCGTAATTTGCTACCATTGCATGGTACATTATGGTGTACATTGAATTGTAGGAGCTACCATGATGTCTCTGTTAAAGCAGGCACAGTCTGGATGTATGTACTTTATAAGATCTGGTTGCTTTCATTTATTCCGTTTGTTGCTACTACTAGGACAGACATTTTATTTGTTTGTGAAGTAACTCATTTTTATGCAACATCTTTTTAATCCTTTTGTAATTTAGGGAAGGGTGTGTATCATGAAAGGAAAACAGAAACATTATGTTTTCTGTCTGTTCCAAAAAAGCTTGTAATTTCACTTTCGTGTAGTTTATTCTTTGCATTAAGATACATAGATTAATTTTTGAGCCTAGGGTATACTCATTGTTGTATTTATGATGCTTCTATGTTTCTAGTTAATGTTTTGTGCAATGGAAAGACTAGTAGTGGAACAGACAGAACCATCCACAAAAAATATTTTAATGTTCGCTTACTAGAAAAGGGTCCTAAAAATGGTTACCAGTGTTTAAAGACTTGGCACAAAAATGGTAGTCTTCATGAACAGTACAATAAAACATCTTTCCTCGCATTTGCAAGAGTCCGGATAAAATGCAAGAAATCAAGTGTCCATTAGATTGTATGTCCACACTTTCTCAGATATTACAGAGGTATCACGGTACCTCTATGAGTAAATGTTCATGATGAATCTGCAATAGCAACACACGACATTAAAAATAGTTCAAATGGCTCGGAGCACTATGAGACTTAACTTCTGAGGTCATCAGTCCCCTAGAACTTAGTTCTACTTTAACCTAACTAACGTAAGGACAACACACACATCCATGCCCAAGGCAGGATTCGAACCTGTGACCATAGCGGTTGCGCGGTTCCAGACTGTAGCGCCTAGAACCGCTCAGCCACTCCGGCCAGCACATGACATTAAACACAACTTGTTAGATGTAACTAAATAGTTCATAATCTCTAATTCTCAAGCTACTGGTGCAAAGCTTAGCATATTATTAGTGGCTTCTAGTACTGCAGAGAGAACAGCTTCACACAATTGGAAGACATGGACAATGAACAGTGAATACAGGAGACTATGCTTATTTGTACAGCACCCCCCCCCCCCCTCAAAAGTACACATTATGTTAAAAAAGTACTCATTCTCACTGTTTCTCCATTAACTCATTTGATGGTCATGTGAACACAGACAACCAAAGGCTGAAAACAGACTGAATAGTAGGAAACTATATTCAAACAAAAGGGACACATCTTCATCCCCAACCATCAGCTGAAAAACAAAACTTACCATAACGATGTTTTGTTGAATATGTCACAGAGAAACTGATATAGAGACAGAAGTGTTTAACATCTCCTCTACCATTAAGTTACTGAGCACACAATTGCTGCTCTATCAACTCCTGAACTACATATGAAGAAATAGCTAAGGCAGCATTTCATACTTCCATTGGTACAAGTAACTGTAATGTCAGATAGCAAAAATGACACCAAATAAATTTTGTAAAATTAAACTATAGTTGGTATGTCACTGTAAAAAATATTTTGGTATACCTCAGCCATAATGTAGCCTTTTAGACAATGCAGAATCATAAAAAGGGCATCAGAAATTATCTGCTCCAAAACCCTGAAGTGAAATAGTTGTACTGAACTTCAGTTCCTCGTAAGTGCAGGCACTTGCAGTCTACCAAAATGTAAGTCAATTTCTTGTACGGAATGCTTCTATGAAACTTCTATGCCCTTTCCTCTTTATAGCAGACTAAGTCACAATATACTTATAGCCCCCCCCCCCCCCCCCCCAATGACATCTGGAATAGTGTAGATAATAGTCGCACAAAATTCTAAAACTTATCTTCATCAATTTCAGCATTGCTTTGGGTTTGCTATGCATAATCTATTTCTCATCCTATTCTTCATGCAAAGACATCACTTAATGGAAATTTAATCTGAAATTCAGTTCACCATCCAATGCTGAAAATGTCACTCCACTATGAAGGATGAGGATAAAGTGAAACTTCTAGGACATATTAACCCATATTAACCTTTTAGGCCAAAAGAGTAAAGTATTTTTAATGGAACCAAATGTTTCAAGGTTGTCGTTTCTTTTCTTATAACATCAAACTAGTGTTATGAGAATGTATGTGTAACTATAGCTAAATTCACAAAAACGTCTCTGTAATTGCCAAAATGTACTGCCCAGAATGTGGTAGAGCCAGTCTATTACCTGTCCACTTGAGTAATCCTAGAGCGGAACAAATTTACACAGTTAAAAATACAACTATGCCTTATGGCTAAAGAACCCAAATTTCATAGGACAGAGCTCATAGCTATACAGTCACAGGATTATTTATAATAGACTATTTTGTAGGAAAAAAAAAAAAACATCAAAATGCTGTACTATCCAGCTAATGGCAGAACGATTTCCTCTGATTTAAAGTAAGGAACAAAGGGAGTAAGTGAAGAGGGCTTCTCGTTATGAAATAATGGAAGGAAAAACTGCCTGCATTTAATTTGCTGTATGGCTAGAATCAGAGTGCGTAGAATGACTAAACTTAATTTTGTAAACCGTCTATGTTCTTCATATATCACAAACAGTCATATAAGAACTTCTGCTGTAGAAGTAGTATCCAGTGTTTATATAATAATGTTAGATGAGTCATCTTTGGGCACTTCCATAAATGATGCTTTGGAGAGGTATTTACTAATTATTGTCCATTTTTCTTACTTTTATTTTAAATGCTGTATTGGTGACCACAACAGTCTCTAAACAATATGGTTTAGTCACTGGCTTTCCATAACCATGAACAACCTATTGTCCAAATTGATAAAGCTGTTTTCAGCAGTAGTTAATTGTCGAGGTCATTTTCCACTCCTACTTCACCTTGAAATATATTGACCAGATACAACAGACAAAACATCGTATAAAGAGGGGGGCGGCATGTGTGACACATATGAAGAGTTAAGAATGCCACTTATAATTTTAAAAATTAATAACTGGCTATTGATATTTTACTCTTGTAGAACTGTTGTATTAATCACAGACATTCTGAATATGAACACTTTCTGCTGTATTTTCACAGCATGATGTAATTTAAAGTAACTTAAAGAGCCTTACAGACAACATCTGAATATCAAAACATTAGAATTTCTACAAAAAGGAAATGAGAGAGAGCTGTTGCTGTTATAAGAGGCAGACAATTGTTCCGATAATTATTTGTGTGTACGGTGACATTGTCAGCCTAATGTAATAGCTAATGAAATAAATAACTTCTTATCATAAACAGTAATTTATTTAATAAATTGTCATAAATGGTGTGCCATGAGACTAAGACCATTGTTACTTGTCTCCAATACTGAACTGATGGTCATAGGAAGCAATGAACTCATTCGCATTACAAAAATTTGATAAAAACTTACTACAGATAATGTAAAGGTATAGGGCTTATCTCCTTCATGGAACATATGCCCCTATAAATTTTATTTTGTATTCTGAAAGAATACAGTAATTAGCACTTTCAACAGTCACATAATAATGCCAATAATTTATGGTGTCAGTAGGAATTAAAGTTCACATAACATCTCTGTTTCACTAACAAATCAAAAAACTTCTCCTAGTGTCATTAAACACTATCATTGTCTTCTGTTAGCTCGTAACAAATTATCTGTGCACCTGGCAGTAAAACAAATAGTCAAATGGCTTTCTAAACATTCATCAGTCGTCTAAATAACACATCCTGAATATAAAAATACAATGAAACATAGACAATACAAGAATTACATTATTTGCCAATAAATGCACAAAATTCAGGCGAAGATGACTGAGCGCTGGTGATGTTACAACACCTGTGCAGATCAAACGGATGAGTCAGAGCAAATTAGTCTCTCTCATTACATCAACGAATAGCAATCAATCCTGATTCCAACAGCTTCTGAATCTTTGAGGCAATTTCAGGATTTTGCAAATGCCTGGAAAAAAAAAAAACAATCACTTGTAAATAAAATATTAAGAATCCTGCTGTAATATTTCACAACAACTTTGAAAAATGTAACCATATGAAATTGTGTACACTTACTCTGCAAGAGCTTTCGGATCATTCTGCATTTGCTCTAAAATAACTCTCATGGCTGGATCTCGCATAATAGCTTGTATTTCAGGATCAGCCATTGCCCTCTTGCGAACTTCTTCTGGATTTGAGTTTACTGCCATTGTACAGGTTCTGTAGCCATCAATAGCTTCCTATTGAGCAGGTTAATTTCATCAGTAACAGTAAAAATGAAAAGCAAAACTGTACTTCACATTTGTCTACTCGGCACTAAAATGCAAAACTATGCAAACAAAATAAAAACCTTAGCCAAGCCTCAAACATTACTAGTTACATGTTTTAGCCAAATTATTTAAATTTTTGACTCAATATTCTCATTAGTTAGTTTACTGTTATTCTTGCAGAGGTTCCCAATTTTACTTCTGACTGGATAAATCTACTGCTGTATTCACGCACTTGACATATTTTGTTTGGTTAAACTGCTTCATTAAACAGAAAAAAGAGAGAAGGCAGGGGCGAAGAGGAGGGTGCGGGGACGAGGAGAAGGGGGGCAGGGCAAGGAGGAGGGAGCAAGGTGTTAGGGGGCATGAAGGAGTAGATGGGGGTGGGTGTGATGGAGGGAGAGTAGATGGGTGTGGGTGTGATGGAGGGAGAGTAGATGGGTGTGGGGGTGATGGAGGGAGAGTAGATGGGAGTGGGGGTGATGGAGGGGGATGAGGGGAGCATGGGGTGTAAGGAATGAGAGGAAGGTACACCCCATCGGATTATCACAAACGGGTTATTTGAAAAGTAAGAAAGACGCGGAAACTGACAATGGGAACTAGATTCTTTTAGCTTGACAGACGCAAAACATTGTATAGCTTATGCGTAATTCGTGAATTGTTTTATTCTGCACTCGATTTTCTATTCTCTAGCCAAAAAGGGATCCTCAATTTTGTTGTTGAGGCAAGACAGTGTGGCAGCAAGTTTGTTAGCACATTGTTCAAACTACACGTGTAAACAGTGCTCACCATGTACAACTGGAATACCATCTGTACCATACTTTGGTATTTAAAATATGAACATAATCTCATTATATAACCCATTATTTATGACTGAATCTCTCACCCTGCAGCAGATGGTGTGTTTCTGTAACTCCCTGGCTGATTGAAGACAAGGATAGAACCCAGAACCTTGCATATCATGGATAACGCTCTGACTAACTTGTTCAGGAATGACTCACGACCTCTCATTTACCCTACCAAACTTCACAGAAGCTCCATATCTAGCTAGACTAGCACTTCTGGAAGGAAAGGTATTGCAGAGAAATGGCTTAGTAACAGCCTAGGGGCATTGCTTCAAGAATGAATGTTTCACTCGTAATCCTCTGCTCTGCAATCTCTCTTCTTCCAGGAGCCTTAGCCCAGAAAGATATGCAGTGGAGCTTCTATGAAGTTTGGGAGGTAGAAGATGTACTGGCAAAAGTAAAGCTGTGAGACTGAGTCTTTAGTCGCGCGTGGATGTTAAGCTCGTAAGTGCACTGGCTGCAAAAGGTCTGCTTCTGGATCTGGGTACTGGTTCTGTACACAATTTGAATCTCTCAGGAATTTTGAACTCATGATTTGAGAATAGTAAGATTAATAAAATAGCATGACACTGTATATCACATATCACGATAAATAAAAGGATACTCCGGTGAGTGAGTTAGTTTGGTCACCAGAGATACCAAAACACTATCTTTTGCTGGGCAAGGTGTAAGATCATGTGTCTTTTTTTAATGGTCCAAACAGTATCATTTGTATTAAGCTAACACATACAGCTGGCTTGGGTGAAAGCAGTATGTTGCACACTATTATTTTTTGTTTCTTGTGAAAATCCTCTTTCGTTCTGCAATATTTGTGTTTCCTACATAACTGTTTAACGTAACGCCGGAACTCCTGTACATCATCAACACCCATAAAAGTTTTGCTTTTTACACTTCACACACTAGAAATTTGTAGTACACCCAACTACATCAACTGTGCTTCAGTAACTGACATCTCCTGGAAACATTCTTTTTTCTTTAACAATGAAGAACAAGACTAGTGTCATTCACATTAATGATGGTGCCACCTACCAGTCTTTGTTCTAGAACATTGGTTTTTCCTTTATTTTGATATCTATCTGACTTTGGAGGGGTTTATGGAGGTTTCTAAAAACACCTCTCAATGAAATAATGTCTTCAGAGTTTTCGGTTAGTTGGTTGATTTTGGGGAGAGGGCCAAACAGTGATGTCATTGCTCCCATCAGATTAGGGAATGATGGGGAAGGAAGCTGGCTGCACCCTTTCAAAGGAACCATCCCAGCATTTGCCTGAGGCAATTCGGGGAAGTCACAGAAAACCTAAATCAGGACGGCTGGACGTGGGCAGACTACTCATTTTGTTAGTACTGTATCAATTGACCTTCCTATGTACTATCACTGTAAGCCTCTACGCAAAACAAAATGAATCATTTTTAGCAGGCATCTAATACATTGGATGACGTATTGCACGGCAATGGTGATATGCTTCAATTAAATGTTTTCTTTCACTTTTGCACTTACATTCCTTCTGAAACTTATGCCTACTTTAAATACCTGTTTTTACATATTCAATTTTCTGGAATTAGTTGCAATTGTGTAACCAAGTAAATCTTACCTAATATCATTTATAAGTGATCAGGATGGCATCATTCAAGGAGTTAATTATAACACCACAGGTTCACATCAATATCAATTAAGCACAATACTTTTTCTTGAGATTCATTTCTAACTGATTCAACGATAAATTCACTGTGTCACATTTCTTGAAAGAAATTGCCCTCTAGGAAGTAGAAGAAAATTTTATTTGACTGTGTTACATCACTCATTACTTAAATGAGCCAAGCCTGACTGCTGCAACTTCTGAGATTTATTTAGCACATAATTGCACCACACACTGAAGAAATGATGCAGCTAGTTAGGCAGGCAGGGAACTTCCTACCATTTGGTTCGAGGACAGAGAAAAACAAGCTAACTAATGATACACTTATTAAGATAACATTAAAGCAGCTATGGTTAACTTACAGCATTTGATGGATCTAGTTCCAATGCTTTTTGGTATGCTGAGATGGCTTTGCCAGATTGCTGCATTCCCTGCAGGATTTTACCTTTTCTTATCCAACCTCGAGCTATCAAGAAGTAAGAAATTAGGACATTATTATTAATGATGATAATTTCAAGAGTGTCTCTAAAAACACTATCAACTTAAAACTATGAGCAGTATGAAAAATTTGAAAAATCTTAAAACCAGCATCCAATACTTACTGAACTTTGGATCCAATTCAAGACATTTCTCACAGTCTTTTAGTCCCAAGTCAAATGCAGCAAGTTTTGTGTAACATGCAGCACGGTTGCTGTATAGTTTTGGATCATCAGGATTCCGCTTTATTGCCTCTGTGTAGTGTTTGACAGCTTCTGCATAATTGCCTGTGGAAATTTTTCATTTTGTGTATAAATATGTCAATAGTATACAGAAGATAAAACAATCTTTCCAAAAACTCAGCTTCAATATGTCATTAAGTGTGTAATGATTATAGCTTTACATTACAACAAAACCAACTTCTGACAAAAATGACAATTGTAGAAATGGTTCTTGGATGTGATGTCAGATATCATGAAATACAGTATTTCATTCATCGACGCAGCTGCCACCTTCCCAACACATCTGGTATATCACCCGAGAACCATTTCTACAACTACTCTGTCAGGAAAGCCTCAAGCAACACAACAATGACTATTTGTGTTTTCAGTTTGCTAAGAATGTTTGTGATCCATTTCTGCCTGCAATATGCTTCCCTCAAGGTACACTACTAATGAACACCCATGTTTACCAAAACTCTTCTGTACATCAAAACAATATCGATTAAACTAATAACTTGGATTCACCAGAATTATCTGTGCATGGCAAATTCCTCTATGGGAAAAACAAAAGAAAGAAAGAAAGAAAGAAAGAAAGACAGACAGACCTGCACAGGCTAAAAATAGTGAACATATGCCGTCAGATTATTGTTTTTGTATCTTATGTGAACAATGTGGTAGATAGTACAGCTAAGCTAATCAGTTCCACAATATAGTTACATTTTATTTTAGCCACGATAGTTTGAGAATGCTATATCTGTTTTCATAACCATCTGGCAGGGTGGGGTGGGGTGGGGGGTTGGTTAACATCCTGAAACCAGCCACACTTATTAAATGAATTATTTATTTTGCCATGAAATTTGATATGTGAAATTTACATAAGAAATCCTCGCTACTGCCTGTTGGTGGGCTCAAGCCAAAACTAGTCCAATTTAAACTAGTTATCACAAGCATATAATACCTTCATTTGTCCATTTCTGCATCACTGCTGTTTCTCCTTTGCCATCCCTACCACAGTGGGCCTTTAGATCCGTCTGTCAGCACCAGATCAGAAATGTATCAATTTCCCTGGCTAAAATCCAGTTTGACATCTTGTTCCTTAAATGATGCTTAAACCATGGGAGTCCCCCCAACGTCCTAACCATAAAACTTCATTTCTATGGATCCCACCCCTCCTTTCACAATAACCTTCAAGTTTTCAGATTTAGCCAGTACCTGGCCCTCACAAACCTCGTATTGCAAAAACGCGTCTCCAAGGCACAGGCATCCCAGAATCACCTCTGCTTCCTCTGAAAGATACTGCTAGTGTCGAATCCCTGCTACATACAATACATCTCTGAAACTGAGTCCCTTGCTCTCCATCATCTGAAGGGGCATTCCAGGCAGTCCCTTGCCCAGTATGTTGAAAGTCTCATCTAGGCCTTCACAGACAGGCACCATCCCCTAGGACTAGTCCTAAAACAATCTCTCATGACAACACCCCTTTCACAAACCCTCCAGCACAGGCAACCCCACCCACCCAAGAACAAGCTACAAACAAGTGCCCCCTTCGTCACCCAATATCACACCAGACTAGAACAACTGAACCACAGGGGTTTGATTAACTATCTATCATAATGCACTAAAACTAAGGAGATACTACCAAAGCTTCTTTTCACTCCTTCTAAAGTGATGTACCATCATCCATTCAACCTTCGCAACATCCTAGTCCATCCCTATACCTCTTCCAATCCCAACCCCTTGCCACAGGGAAGACCCAAGTGCAAGATTTGCCAATCCACCCACCCAGTACTTACTATTCGATTCTTGTCACAGGCTTATCCTATCCCACCTGTGTAATCAGCCATGTCATATACTAGCATCACTGCAAGCTTTTTATATTTGTGTGACTACCAACCAGCAGTCCACTAGGATATAAAGCTGCCACCCAACTGTGGCCAACAGCAAAATATACCACCCTGTGGCACACCAGGCAGCTTAACATAACATGCTTGACTTCAATGGCTGCTTCACAACCTGGGCCATCTGGTCCTCCCATCCACTACCAGCTTTTCCGAATTGCGCAGATGGGAGCTATCCTTACAACACATTCATTGCTTGTAAAATTATAGTGATTCCAACCTGTTGTAACCTACTGTCCCCACACCATCTACCCAATAGTTTCTGCTCCCTCTGTCCTTTCACCACCTCCCTATTCACATCCCATACCCTCCTTGTGTACCGCCCTCTGCCAACACACTTGCCCGTCTTTCCCCTTCCCTGCTCCTCTCTTTTTCCACTCCCCCCCTCCCACGTCTGACTCCCTGTCCCACAGTCTTCTGATGCAGCCCCTGGTGGCCATCTTGCCATGCCTCACAGACCCTGTATACTCCTTGAGGTGTCTTTGCTTGTTTGAATGAATGAATGAATGGTGTGTGTGTGTGTTTCCTTTTCTTTTCTGAAGAAGGCTTTGGCCAAAACCTAAACATGTAACACTTTTTTGTGCTTGTCTGCAACTCACTTCACAGTGAGTAACAATCTACTCTTTTCCTCTGTTGTAGATAGCATGACCTGGAGTTTCAATTGTTTGAAAATATTATTGAAATGCTTTGAGGTACTACTGAGTTCAATAACTTGACTGAATTTCAGAATTTTTATGTGATTTTTGTGGAGAAATGAAGACTTTTAAACTTCACATTTGCTAGAAGTTAAATGTTGAAACAGTTACATAAAAATGCCATTTTTAGAATCTTCCATACAGTAAATGCAATACAATACCCACCTTCAGAAAGAGTTGTTTCCAACGAAAAATGTTTACGAATTAGTTCAATAGCTTTTGAGATAGGACATGATAAGCCTGAAGCTGTTTACAAATGAGGAAGTTTTGTTTAAAAAAATTACTTAACTTTGAACAGAATTAAAATTATGAACAGATTTTTGACACGCTCAGAAACTATAAAATGATTTATATTGTACGTGAATCTTAATTTTTTTTTTACCTGAGTTTTGGCTGCAGCCTGCAGACAATACTTGACAAGACGGTGCCACTCCTTTGAACCTCAAATGTCAAATGGCTCTGAGCACTAAGGGACTTAACGCCTGGGGTCATCAGTCCCCTAGAACTTAGAACTACTTAAACCTTACTAACCTAAGGACATCACACACACCCATACCAAGGCAGGATTTGAACCTGCAACTGTAGCGGTCGCACGGTTCCAGACTGAAGCGCCTAGAACCGCTCGGCCACAGCGGCCGGCTCAAATGTCAGGTGCAGACTACTTTTTAAATCCGACTATAGTTACAAAGGAATAAATTATTCACTAAAAAAGTGTGGCTGTTTGCAGTTTTTTCTTCAGGGACATGTAATATTGTTCAATGAATCAACACTTTCATCCACTGCACGATTTCTTTTAAGGTTATGAACAACTTATTTAAACTATTGCTAATCTATTTACAAAGTTAATTAGGGTAATTACTTCTTTACCTCTTTTAAAAATCTAATAAAATACCAATGTCATCCATCTCTACCACGTATGTCCAATATGTCTCTGAGCAGGCAATTTGAACAGCAAAGCCTTTTCTGCAGGCCTCCCCTTTGGCAGAGGTCCTCGTACCAGTAGTGTACTTATTATTCGACCTCTTAACTTATATAAAATATCTTTAATTCCTGTTTGATGTGCAATTTTCTTATTTTGTGTCTGAATTATTACCCCTTCCCTCTCCACCCCAATACTTTTCTCAGAAATGTCATTTCCCGTTTCAATAGCTCTCTTCTCCTTCCTTTCCAAAGTTCAACCAGCGAAACCATTAACGTTGCAATCATTATAATCGCTATGTAAAATCTCATTCATGACTTCTGATTATACTGTTACACATCAGTTGGGATTTCTTAAACTATTTCTCAGATCTTGGACACAGGAAATCAAGCATGCCAAGTAGTTAAATTTGCTAACCTGCTCAATTATGTTCACGCCAATTACAATATTTGAATTGACTGGATATTCCTCTCTGAATGCTATTATCTTAGTTTATTGATGGATATCTCCAGTTCCAATTTCAAAGTGAGCTGAAGAGTAGATACACAGCCAACTGTATGTCCGATAGCGGTACTGTAGTCTAAACCCATGATCTACAATGCATCAGTGGATCACCACCCCCAACTCCAACGCAGATGTTAAGTTTCCATACACAAGGCCCTTATGACTTCTGTTACACCAAATGGATAGGCTTTCTCTTTCATAACTTTCAAGGCTTGGGCACAACTTTTGTCAAATGCTTTTCTACATCACTGAATAAAATACAGATTTCTAAAGTGAACAGCAATTTCTTCTGAACCAATTATTCACTGTGAATACAAAAAAAAAAAAAAAAAAAAAAAGCTCCGTCTTTAGGCCACAAGTGGCCCTTCCGGGACCGTCCGGCCGCCGTGTCATCTTCCGAGGAGGATGCGGATAAGGAGGGGCGTGTGGTCAGCACACCGCACTCCCGACCGTTAGGACGGTACTGTGAATACAAAGTCACTACAAAAATGTCCTTTCCTGAAACTAAGCTGCTCATCTGCTGAAAGGGACTTGTTAGTTGTGATCATGCACCCCATAATAATTTTAACAGTGGTTGTATAAGGTGCTGTTTATAGCTTTGTGCCCCTATATGTGACAATCTTTTCTGTTGTCTTTCCTGTATAAATGGTATTGCAACTGATCCTGCCCAATCCTCAGGATCTACTTTGTACTGCAGCATATATTAAGAACATATCTTGTTGAGTATTGCCTCTATTCTTAATGTTAATGGAACTGTTTTGCCCAATAAAGAAATTGTATTGGCAGGGCTTTGAGATAAATTATTATGTTCTTCAGTTACAATATCAATGAGAAATTCAGTTTTACTTTCATCCATGGCACACAAAGCTTACAAATGTGGTTTGGTAAACCTGGTAAATTTCCATGAAAGAACGGAACATTTATGTTGTGCCTTCATGGTTGACTATTCTAACAATTGTACACAGAGCTTGAATAATACAGTGTACAGTTCATTGTGTTATTAAACATTTTCATTTGAAGGTTTGGAGTGGCAAACAAATCAAAACTGAATTGGATGAAGTTCATGTGGATTCTGCATCACAATTTTTGTGTTAATGTATTTTAAATACAGTTGTACAAGCACAGAAGGTGAAGCGTGCTCCAGCCAGCCAGCTGAGATTACCTCAAAGGAACTACAGACAAAATCCATGACGTGGTAATGCAAGACCGTTGAATAAAAATTTATGAATTTGCTGAGGCTGTAGGCACCTCAACTGAGTGAGTGCATATTGTCCTGCATGGATAATTGGTCATGAAGAAGCTTTTTGCAAGGTGGGTCCACACCTGCTCAGTCGACCAAAAGCATATTCGGTACAATATTTCAATACAATGTCTGGATATATTTAATCACAAACTGTACAATTTTTTGGCACCGATTTGTGACTGTTGATGAAACTGGCATCCAAGATTAAACATCAAATTCAAAACAGCAGTCAAAACAGTGGACAAAGATTGGTGAAAATGCATGAAAGAAGGCAAAGAGCATTTTGTCAGCTATTCAGGTGATCGAGTGTTTCTTTGGGATTCTCAAGAAATGATGATCATGAATTACTTAGAAAAAGGCAGAATCATAATTTGACCCTATTCGACACACAAGTCGCCAAAGTAGCGTTGATTCAAAAGACTTGCACCAGGCAAATGGTCTACCCCACGGGAGGCCCTAGCCACAGGGCATTTCATTTCATAACTGGACCCTATTGTGATCTGTTGATAGATTGTCTGAAACTTGCATTGGCTGTAAAAAGACCAAGCTTGGAATGCAAGAAAGTGCTCTTTCACCATCAGCAATAACAATGCCAAAAGTGCAGGAACTAGCTTTTGAATTGGTACCTAATCAATCCTATTCAGCAGACTTTGCCCCAAATGACTTCTGCCTGTTCCCTTTCTTACAACTTTGGCTTGTTGGGAAGAAATTTTCATCAAAAGAGGAAGTGATATTTGCAGTCAACAATTATTTTGTAGAGTTCGACAGAAACTTTTTTTTCCAGTGAGATGAAAACGCTGAAGGATAACTGTGCAAGACACAAACAAGACTGTCGGGGTGTAAGTGAGCTGTTTACGGAACAATCATTTTTTCTTGCTTTTACTAGACTTATCAAACTATAGCAAAAAGCCATAATGAATTACTCATGTCATGGCTACAATGTCAGTTATAATGTATACCATAATTGTCAATTTTGGAGTACTCTATCACGTACTTTCCAGCTGTAATTGTGTTTCCAGTTTTTGGACACATACATGGTTAAACTTATGTGAGTAATACAGCCTGTTTTGAATTTAGTCATCTATTCTGTAACTGTTATAAATTAAGGCTTATACTCCCTTTATACATTAATCAACTTGAAATGAATTTTTATTGCCATAAAATCATCCAAAAAGAGTGTGTTATGTTGCACAACATCTCATTTTACCCGAACAAACACACAACACCACTTTAAGATGTGTAATAAATAAAACTATTGACAACATTTTTTGTCTTACCCACGTACAGTAAGAAACTGTAGCAGAAAGACCTGCATTCTCTGCAAACAGTTTCCTTTGCACAACAACAACAACACGTTTGAGCTATGCACATGTATGCGCGGATGCACACGCAGATGTGAGTGTTACACAAAATTTTATCAAACTCAGTGATGCTCACGTGGGAACCTCTACACCACTTGGCATGGAATGACCCTACGAGCGCTTTTCATCTTTGCCACTGTGAAACATCTCTTCTACTGAACACATACTCATAGCTTTTCCACTATGCTTTTAGCGCCCATGTTAACTTGACTTTCTTGCTTCAAATGATCACTCCTTTCATATCTCTGAATATGGACCGCTCCTCCTGGGACATTAGAGTTTTTAAAATAACCTATTTTCAATTAATTCTATTCCATGTTAAACAAGCTCGAAGATAACATCATTATTTTTGAAAAAGTAATTTTTGGTGAAGCTTTTGAATGACACACTACCAGTCCATGTAGACTGTGTTTACAACTTTAAGTCTGTCAACCGTTTCTTCGGCCACACATGCACTGGAATATCAAAATGAGTTCTTGGTTCAACCCTAAGATGATCTCTTATCAATGATTACTGTACACGAGGTGCAACAATAAGTAATGAGACTAATTTTCTTTGCAAGATGTGGCAACTCTGCAGGCTTGCGTAGGCACAATATCTTTGACCTTGGTCTATAAGCTGCTTCTAGTCCAAGCAGCACATTGATGCAACTAATCAGTCGTGAGTTGTGCTGTAATAAGTTAATATGTATTTGTGTCTCTCGTCACAGAAATGAAACCACATAATATTGCGCAACGGCATGCAATTTCTTTTTGCGTTAAATTGGGTGAAAATGCGACAACTTACGGTAAGCTTCAGAAGGCTTTTGGAGAGGAGATTATGTCAAGGGCTCAAGTTTTTCGTTGGCATAAAATGTTTAGTGAAGGCAGAATGAATGTTGAAGATGAAGACCGCAGTGGATGACCACCAACCTCACAGACGGATGTCAACTTGGCCGGGATGCGTGAACTCTTATGATCTGATCGAAGATCATCCGTGAAAATGATTGCAGAAGAACTGAACATCAATCAAGAAATGGTTCGTCTAATAATAACTGAAGATTGTGCATCACGATAATGCGCTATCCCATACTGCTGTCAGTACAGCAATTTTTAAGCTCAAAACAAATTTCAGTACTACCACAGCCACCTTATTCACCAGATATCGCTCCATGTGACTTTTTTCTATTTCCAAGAGTCAAAACGGCGGTCAAGGGACACCATTTTCAAACAACACAAGACGTCCAAAAAGCTGTGACGAGGGTCTTGGAGGATATTACAGAAGATGAGTTCCAGAAATGTTACCATCAATGGCAGAAGCGCTGGAAAAAGTGTATGCAATCAGAAGGGAAATACTTTGAAGGAGACAACACTAAACTTTACTAAAACGGTAAGCAACATTTTTTTTTCCCACATCAGTCTCATTACTTTATTGTCGCACCTCATAGACAGTCTGATGTTCTGATATACTCAGAGAACCTACTTTTACACTATAGCTAAGTGTTGATGAATCAGCAGCATAATATCTCGGAAGCTAGCTTCGAAGTTATGGCGATGCTTTATTCTGAAGAATTTTCCACAGTGTATCATTAAAAAGTAACTTTATCGGTTGGATTTAACAGGTATTTTAAAATTAAAATATTTTTTTCTATTCCTGGTATTTAACATCATTTTTTTTTTGGGGGGGGGGGGGGGGGAGGGAACACTCACAGGAAAAATATCCAACATTTTATGCAACCGTTGCAATGTGTGTAAAAGAAGATAAGAGAGCAAACTATAAAATAGAAATTATTAGGATAAAAGCATAAAATCTAGTACCATAATCTGAGTGAAAACAGTGAGAATAGGTTAATTTCCAAAACAGACAGACAACTCACTGTCTCCCCACTAATACCAACACCAATACTTTCTTCCCAAAACTCTTTGTAATTCTATCTGTCACATTCTATTTCGTTACATTGGTCGGCTGTGTGAATAGCGCCATTTTAAATGCACTGTGGAATGTTTTGACATCCAGTTACATGATGACCAGCATAAAATTGACCTAAATACTACACTTCTTCACCCCAATGGACTGCCCGACTTGTTTCTTGCAGGAGATATACTGAACTCAAGGCCATCTCGGAAGACATATTTCCATTTTGTAACAAAGCTTTAGAAGAGCTGAACTGCTGCCTTTCAGAGATGGAAAATAACAGCAATTCCATAGAAATATGAGAGACTTTTATATTTTGATTACTATTTACAAACTTCAGGAACTGACAGAGCACAAAACATGGAGTGGTGACAAAATCAAAACCAGCTGCAGTGTAGAAAAACAGAATGGACAGAGTTGACAAGGTGAGCACCTGGGGGGGGGGGGGGGGGGAGAAACAGTTCCAAAATGTGAACTTTATTTAAAATGTATTTTTCCTCAACAATATTAAACATAGTACGAAGAATTTATTTGAGTTCCACATTGTAAGTATTGAGGAGATAATTCCAAAATATTGCAAAGGCAGCACCAATCCCTAGTTGTTATAAAGCTCTTGTTATTCTTTGCTTTTGTGCATACCACACGGAGTAAACACTTCAGTTTTTGTCAAATCTGTGGGTTAGTTTCCAATCTATGTTGGAACTACGAGAACAATTAATTTTCTCAAACTTTTGAGTTTTGCTATACATGAATATATTCATGGTTTTAGTTGCAATCTTTATGAGGGATATTCAAATAAAACTGATTAATATTTTGGAAGATAATCTGTGAAAAACTTGTTGATAAGGGTTTAAAAATTCACAATCAAAAGCATGCGACTGCTGCCATAATAACTAATGTACCTCTATAAGTCATTCTGTATTAACATTAATAGAGATAAACATCTCCTTCAATAATAATGTAACTTTATAACATACCATTTTTGAAGAGTTCATTTCCTTTCTCCTTCTCTTCTTCAGCTTTAGCTGGATCAATGTATGCCTTTCGCTCTAATTCCTTTATCTCTCTCTCCACATTTGAAAGCAAAGCCTTCACCTCAGGGTTCCTGAACTCCGACATGGATTTCTCAAATGCAGTTTTTGCACTGTACAGGTCCTGAAAATGATATCACGAGACAAAGAAGTGAAAAAATTGTTACATTTTGTGTATTTACAAATTGACTAGTACATGCAAAGCAAGCAGTATTAATTCCAGCATTAGTTCACAGTTGATGAATGTGACAACAAAAATAAGTATTGTTACTGTAAATCCAGGAATTGGACTTTCTGTGGAACAGCAGCACACAACTGCCAGTAGCAAAGTAAGAACAAGGACATACTATTACAAATCCTGTAATAGTAAAGATATTTTTCTTTATTTCTTCCATCAATATGTTAAACTGCACTGGAAACAACACATTACTTGGAGCTTGAATATTTTATCTTTTCACTCTTTCTTTCTAACTGTTTGTGATTTAGTGTCTCTTATGTGATGAGACATCTTGTCTATTTTAGCAACAATTTACAGAAGTTCTACAATGCTCGAAATTTACGCATTTCTTAATTATTTTATCGATCATCTTAAATGAAAGGCCATACTTAACACCAGTTGCAGTCAAAGTTGAACTCCTAAATGTTTTCTAGTACACGAAAAGATTCATATATTTTCACACTACCTAAACTGTGATCAACTGACTGAAAATACATAAATGCACATCTCTTTTGTTAGGCAAGACCATGGAGCTTGATGGAAATTTATCGTTAAACCCAGTGCATTCAGATAAAACATGACAAATCCATGGTCCTGACAACCAGCTTTCTCAACTATGATGTGTGGTTAGTAATCCATCTGCAACCATAATGGGCCATTCAATACACAAAAATTCAAAAAGTCATTATTGGAAGGTTACCTTCCGTATGCGCTAACCTACTTTCTGCCTAATTAGTAAATCAATACAGCAACTGATACATTAAGAGATAACCGTGTTACCCTTTTTTCTTGATACACGATAAATATGACAGTATTGCAGCACAAACTGCCACTATGCAATCACTCAACATACAAAGCAAATTCTAAAGTTACCTTTTTACAGAAAATCACTTACCCCAAGTTTTTTGTGGGCATTCCCAATTCTGGTAAAGGCTTTGGCAATCAATTTAAAATCAGCCCTATTTTCTCTCCCAATTTCAATAGCCTTTTCACACTGTTCAATGCACTTTTTATACTCCTTTTGTTCAAAATAGACAGCTGCAACAAACATAAAATAGTGACCACCAGATCTATGACATATCAAGAAAGGCGTAATTTGAAGAACTGTAACAAGCTTTATTACGTAATTTATCACATAGTTCTAAAAACATAAACAACTGTTTGGACTTGTTGAATCTAAATAAACACATAGGAACTAAAGCAATATTATTTTGTCCATGCTACTCTCGGAAAAAAAGAGTCTTGTGGTTTAAACACCACAGTGCTCTATTGGGGCATGGGTCCTACTGAGGATGGTATGCCCTTGCCTTCCTCTGATCAGTCATAAGGGGACCTAGAGTTTAATGTGATCTCTAAATCACAGTACAGCTCAGATTTTGCACATTAAGGAACATTACCGGATATGAATGATGTAAAATGCGACAAAAAAAAAAAAGTCCTAGAAATTGCTAGGAATCAAATTTCGTTGTTACCAGTTTTGGGTGTTTTCTCAATCATCTACAGAGGTGCACACTTAAATCATTTTTCTTTTAATAAAAAAGTTACAACAACCAAATATTTCTTCAAATCTTGCACTTTTTTATACCCTTCACTACCAAAATTTATGTAAAATGCATTGTAAACAAGCTCAGGCCGCCTTAGCCTAGGGCATGGAGATCAAGACCACCAGGTCAGTGACATTTTGTACCACAATGGTTTTAGTTCCGTAGCCTTTTTGTAGTATGTATTACAGTTCTGAAATGGAATGGTTTCGTAATCTGGTATTTGGCCCAGACCTATAAGTGTGAGCTAAATCACCCATGCAATCCAGCAATGATCACATCAGGTATGCAGAACAGGACCTATTTATCATTAATGTCTCCAAAACGCATAACCCCACAGGGTGACTGCCCTTCTTTTTGTTATTTGCTGGATGCATGCCAATTTCTGTCTGCCACTAGAGTTTTTACTCTTGACAGCTCCCTCTAAACTAAACCCTGCCCAAACAGGCCTTGAAGGCCCAATGGTACTGACCGGCCACCATGTCATCCTCAGCCCACAGGTGTAACTGGACGCAGAAATGGAGGAGCATGTGGTCAGCAAGCCACTGCCCCAATCGTATGTCAGTTTACGATACCAGAGCCACTACTTCTCAGTTAAGCAGCTCCTCATTTTGCTTCACAAGGGCTGAGTGCATCCAACTTACGGCAGACCGTATGGTTACCCATCCCAATGCTAGCCCAGCCCGACAGTGCTTAACTTCGGTGATCTGACGGGAACTGATGTTATCACTGCGGCACGTCTGTTGGCTCCCTATAGTACCAGGGAAGTTATCCCCTGATGTCTTAACAGATTTCCTACCATCCTGGCCCCTATTGTCAATGTTTCCCATATGTTCCTTTCCTCACCAATTCTCCAGAGAACCTTCTTGTTCCGTATCTTATCAGTGCATTTAATTTTCAACCTACATCTGTAGCACCGCATCTCAAAAGCTTCGATTTTCTTCTGCTCAGGTTTTCCCAAGTCCATATTTCACTACAATTGTACTGTGCTCCAAATGTAAATTCTCATAAACTGCTTCCTCAAATTAAGGCCTATGTTTGATACTAGTAGACTTCTCTTCACCAGGAATGTTCCTTTTTACCAGTGCTAATCTGCTTTTATGTCCTCCCTGTTCCATCCATTATGGCCTATTTTGCTGCCTACATAGCAGAATTCCTTAACTTCATCTACTTCGTGATCACGAATCCTGGTGTTAAGTTTCTCACTGTTCTCATTTCTGCAACATCTCTTCATCTTTCTTCAATTTACTCTCAATGTATATTCTGTATCTTGAGTTTCTTGCCGATAAACACCAGAGCAATGGAATGTGTACAGAACAGACCGAAGAGATGCAAAACAGGCTACAGCAGCAACCAAATGCTCACGTTATGCTGATCTATATGCAAAACTTAACACACGTGAAGGAGAACAGGACTTAAATCTAATCGCTAAAGCAAGACATTGCAAGTCAGACAATGTTCATCGGTTCTACGGAGTCAATGGTGAGACCGGTAATCTGCTAGTTGACTGGAAGAAGGCCAGAGAATGATGGTGCAGCTACTTCAAGAAGATCTCAACAGAAGAGTTCTCCCATCCACCAATACCCAACTGCCATGTTGTTTAAGGGCCCGTAAGAGAAATTGCAGTCTAAGAGGTCAAGACTGCTTTGAGGAAAATGAAGCCTGGGAAAGCCACTGGCCCAGATGACCTTCCAGCAGAGTTATGGTGTTCGCATCATTGGAAGGCAGCCAAATGGTTAATGGAACTCTTCAATAAGATCACTGATGAGGAACAAAAACCAACTGATCGGCAGCAGAGCATCACCGTGCCCATCTTTAAGAAGGGGAATCCCGCTGAGTGCACCAACTTCCATCCAATTTGACTTCTCTGCCATGCCATGAAAACCTCTGAGCGTGTTCTGGACCAAAGGATCCGTGAGATCACACGGATTTCCAGAAACCAGGCTGGATTTGTGAAGAACTGCTGCACAACTGATGCGATTCATGCTGCAAGACTGTTAGTCGATAAACATCATGAGAAAGCCAAGCCACTGCATCAGGCATTCCTGGATCTCGAAAAGGCCTTTGATCGGGTGGCACACAGTCTCATCTGGCTAGCACTTCGACAACAAGATGTGCCGGAGCAGCTTATTAACTGGGTGCAGTTATTTTATGCACAGCTGAGAAATTAAGTCTGTACAACCTCAGGACTACCCAAGGACTTCCCCATCACAGTTGGCATCCATCAAGTTTCTGCATTATCACCACTTCTGTTCATTCTTGTAATGGATGCCGTGACAGTTGATCTGCACCGGCCGTTACCATGGACCCTACTTTATGCTGACGACTTGATGCTGGCAGCAGAAAACAAGCGTGATCTGCAGAGCCTAACTCAAGAATGGAGTGACCGGTTGGCGCAACACGGTTTGCACATTAATCTGGAAAAAAACACCCGAAGACATGACATCAGACAGACATGAAATTGGAACAATCACAATTAATGGTGAAGATCTGACTCGTGTGAGAAAGTTTAAGTACCTAGGTTCCACAATCACCGTTGACGGCAAACTCACCGAAAAGGTCAACATCAGAACTCAGGCGGCCTGGATGAAGTGGCGAACAACAACCGGAGTCACTTATGACCGCAAGATGAAAGCCAATTTAAAATAAAAAATTTATCACATTGTCATCTGACCAGTCGCCTTGTATGGTTGTGAGCGCTGGCCAACTACAGTTGAGACACAACACCGCTTAAGTATAATGGAAACGAAGATGATAAGGTGGACAGCGAGCCTCACTAAGTTAGATCACGTTTTTAATGACAGTTTGGTGTTGCACCAATCCAAGACAAGATGTGTGAGAGCAGTCATTGATGGTCTGGGCATGTTTTATGGGCCGGTGATGACTATTGCCAAGGCGGGTTACACACTTGAAGTAGTCAGCCATAGACACAAAGGACGACCTAAGCAACGGTGGGCTGATACAATTCATAAAGACCTTAAATGCAAGAACATCCACCCAGATGCAGCCCGTGATAAAGGATGGAGACAACGGACCCATGCAATGGACCCCGCAGGCACGCGGGACAAATGCTGAAGGAAAAGAGAAGTATATTCTGTACTTATTAGACTATTAATCATATTCAGGAGATCCTGTAATTCTTCACTTTCACTAAGGACCCCAATGTCACCAGAAAATTTTATCACTGATATTCTTTCACCTTCAATTTTAACTCCATTCTTGAACCTTTCTTTCATTTCTGGCATTGCTTCTTCAATGTACAGGGTGGACATTACAGGTGAAAGATTAAATCCCTGTCTTATACCCTCTTTAATCTGAACACTTCATTCTTGGTCTTCCACTCTTACTGTTCCCTCTTGGCTTTTGTACATACTGCATATTATCCATCTTTCTCTACAACTTAATCCTATTTTCCTCGAATTTCATATATTTTGCAGCATTTGACATTGTCCAATGCTTTTTCCGAGTCAACAAATGAACATGTCTTGATTTTTCTTCAGTATTGCTTCTATTATCAACTGCAACATCAGAACTGCCTCTGCGGTGTCTTTACCTTTCCTAAAGCTAAACTGATAATCGTCTAACAAAGCCTAAATTTTCTTTTTAATTCTCCCATACATTATTCTTGTTGGCAACTTGGATGCATGAGCTGTTAAGCTAATCATATGATACTTCTTGCATTTGTCAGCTCTCTCAATCTTTGGAATTGTGTGGATGTTTTTCCATATGTCAGATGGTATATCTACAGACTCATACATTCTACATAACATGAATAATCACTTTGTTGCCACTTCCCCCAATGATTTTAGAAATTCTCATGGAATTTTATCTAACCCCTCTGCCTTCTTTTACCTTAAATCTTCCAAAGCTCATTTAAATTCTGATTCTAATACTGGATCCTCTATCTCTTCCCTGTCCACTACTGTTTCTTCTTGTATCATGTCATCAGAGAAGTCTTTCCCCCTCATGGAGGCCTCCACAATGTGCTCTTCCCACCTGTCACCTCTCTCCTCTGTTTTTAACAGTAGAATTTCCACTGCACTCTTAATGTTATCACCCTTGCTTTTAATTTCAATGAAGATTGTTTTGACTTCTCTAAACACTGAGCCAGCCTTCCTGTCAATCATTTCTTTTCAATTTCTTCAAATTTTTATGCAGCAAATTCACCTTAGCTCCCCTGCACTTCCTATTTCTTTCATTCCTAAGTGATAAAGTTTTTCTTCTGTTACCCATGGTTTCTTTGTAGTACCTCTAATTGAAATTCTCTTTTATTATCTCCTGGCCTTTAGCACCCGTAATTATGTACCCAGCCTCTCAATTTATTTCACCTTGTCCCATACATTCTTCAAAGGTCAGGCTGGTGACTTAATAAGCTGTTGAAGCAGGACAAATTTAGCTTGCCAAGAAAACCACATCATAATCCACAAACGGGTCCATACGTATGAGTAGCCTCAAATATATTTAACAATGCTAAAAAATAAAAACTAACTGTGTAGTTAACTACAGACGACAGATGTAACAGCATTAGTGTCAGTAGTGTGTTTCGCTACACTGACAAAAATTAGCATTATTTAAGTATTTAGTAAACAGCGAAGGTTGGGCTACCACTATAATATAGAAAAAGAAAAATTATGTGCAACATAGTAGGTTACCACAATCAAATGCAAATAACTGATGACGTTCCGTACAGCTATCTAAACTGTAGCAAACTCATCAGTCAACATAGGTAGACTCTCTTCAGAAGTATATCATATAATAGTAATTCATACCTGCTATGTTATTAAGAAAGGTCATATCAGTCGGATCCAGTTCAACTGCTTTGTTATAATGATTCAAAGCCTCTTCAAACTTTTTCTTCTTGTACGCTTCATTTCCAAGATCTTTTTCTTTCCGTGCCTGCAAGAAAAGGTATATTTATATATCGAACAGAAAATAATATCCACGATTGCAATTTCATTGCCATTATAAATAAGTGTCCACAACTGCTGTCTACTTTGTACTAGGGAAGAGGAAAGCACAGAAGATGTAAGAAAATGAAGTTGTACTTAGGAATAATATATTGAAAAGAGAGATGTACTGCACACATTTTAACAATGTTTTTAACAAACACTACATGAAAGCATGGTAGAAGGCCACAATGAGAGATGGATTCAAGAGGGCAGTACAATCTGCAATATTGACAGCGTATGTCGACCGCACATGGCGCACCACTCACACCTCAGCGGAAGAAGACACACACAAATAGGCTGCCAGCACGCCATGCTCTCTGCAGGGCTCAACATCAAGTTACAGGTGGCAATATACACATCCACAGAGGACACTGTCTTTGCTTCTACTGACTGCACAAAACCTGTCAGTGCATCTTTTTAAGACGCCGCAGACCGAGCTCCACTACCAGAGTATGGAAGACTCGCAGTGAGACAATTAGTGTGCACCTAGCAAAATACTACAAACGCTGTACAGACAATTCAGTGACTGATTGTATGAGAACCAGTGTAAGACAGTCAACCAAGAAATCAAAGTTATACAACATAGTTTATCTTGTAATTTTAAACATTTTTATTGGCTGAGGTCCAGCAACTGCGCATTTACTAATTATATTCATTTTTCAGCTTCAACTGTAGGCATTCTTTCATGTGCTAGGTATGTCAATGACATTTTGATCATTTACAAAGGGCCTAATGACTATTAATAGACTTTTTAATATGTTCAATGAGTTCTGGCAATTAAAACTTTCTAAATCCCACTCTTACGACAGTAGATGACAAAATTAGCTTCAACATCTTCCATAAAGAAACCAGTTCTGATTAAATTATACCATTCACTTCAGTACACCCGCACTCTCATAATATGGCCTTTTTTCATTCAGCTATTCATAGAGCCACCTCTACCCAACTCTCTTCTTAAAATCTCAATTCTGAAATCAGTCCGATTCAAACTATTGCTGTCAAGGATCACAGCCATTATTGACAGCAATGAGAAACAAAAATAACAAGCTATTTTATTTGTTCTCTTGAATCCAAAACACTAAAACTTAAGTGTAGCTCTTGTGTGACTGTAAATACAGAAATTTTGATGTTGTTGGTGGATGGTAAGAGTGAGAATGTAAACCTGAACAAGTGTGAAAATACAGTAACATGGGTATGATTTGCAAGTCAGATGATCGTCCAGAATGTTGCAATTTGGTCCAAGAAATGAGAAAAATAACTGGTTACTCATTTCAAACAAAAATCTTATTTTGCGTAATTTGCAGAGAAGTAGAAAATTTGTGCATAGCCTCAAATAAACAAGGCATGAACAATGGACAACCTTGGGCTGCTGTATGTGTATCTTCAGTTGAATCAAGAAAATAAGAAATGGTTTCTTTGAGGGAAAAAAAATTTAAACAAAGTAAATTCCAGTCGTCAAGCTGCTGCTCAAATACTACTATGTGCTAAAGAGAACACTTTGGAAAATGTGTGAGCTAGGGTATTTAAAAACTGTTATAATGCTAGGTAACGTTATTTACAATGTGGTTTTATAGTTAAATAAAAAGTACTGGAAACTTTAGTAGTTGTCACTGCATTATATTTCGTGTGACAGTATCCCCAAACCTCTTTTTAGAAAAAGAACGCTGTCATACTGGTTGTGTCTTGGAACTTCGTGCATATACAAGAATACAACGTACGGGGTATTCAAAAAGTCTCTCTGCAGTGCTGCACGATTGTTAGCCGCGCGTGCCGTATGCCGCAGTGAATATATTGAAGTGAAACTCAGTTAAATACATGTTATTAATTTACTGAATATTCATTTTTACTTACAAATTTTCATATTAAATGTTGTTGAATACACAATTCAATTTGTCTAATCATGTTTACAAACACAAGCTGTGACATTTCTTCTGTAACAGAAGCAGTGAAAGTGGATATTGCAGTTTTCCATTCATCGATGGATTTTGGACAGTTTTTATAGACTGTTGCTTTCACAATGACAGTCCCACATGGCAACTTTTTTTTATTCTGTACTTTATTGGCTTAATAGATAATCAGTCTTTGAAAAACAACAGGATATTGTCAGAGCAGCGCTGCACCCAGAAGAAAAAGAGGTGGTGTTAGGTCAGGTGATTGTGGAGGCCAAAGTCCCTGTGACATTATGCGATCACCAAAAACATCAGCAAGCAGTGACATTGAAACACGAGCAGCTACACCATCTTGCTCAAAATAATCGTTCAGTATTTCACAAGTTCTCCTATGAATGGGTACAGAATATCGCTGCAGTATTGTCATGCGTATATTGCTTCGTTGAAAAAAATACGGGACCCACAATCCAACGTCTAGAAATTGCAATCCAAACTCCTATTTTCACAGAATGAAGTGGTTCCTGCTCAATACATTATGGATTTGCAGTGCTCCACATACGAGAATTTTGCGAGTTCATGTACCCGGATAAATGAAACCACGCCACATCAATGAAAAACTGTTTCATTAAGAATATCCCTTCCATTTCGTTGAACGAAATTTTTGAACCATTTACAATAATGCAGTCTCTTGCCATGATCAGTATTTTTCAGTTCTTGCACAACTGTCACTTTGTATGGGAAAAGTTCTAATTTTTTCCTTACATCAGTGTGGGCCACTCTGACACAAACATTGATTTCATGGGCGAGTTTTCTTACGACTTGTTCGGACTCATGGTCATTTTATCGGAAAAATCGAGTAGCTTATCCTCAGACAAAACGCTAGGACAACCACTTCTTGGTGCATCTGTCACTGAACCTGTACTTCGAAATTTGTTAATCAAATCTTGCACAGTATCGCGATCTGGGAGTGTTGTCTCCAGGAAAACTGAATTAAATGTCTGACGAACCAAAACTGTATTTACTGTCAGCTTTGAACACTTGTTTGACTAAAAACACACATTCTTCAATGGTTAGCATTTTAAAAGTGATATCGTGAGCCAAAGATAGCAGATATTCATCGTGTTTACATGGGGCTCCCAAAAGCAGATTTCTTAAGCCCATCTCCCAATACCGCTTCTGAGTGGTCACGTAAACACTTCAAAATCAACTCTGGAAATATGCTTCTGGTTACCAGTTTTCAAGTTATGCAATTGATTTTCGCTGTACGTAAATGCAGCCGGTATTGAAACATGCTGTGGCTGTCATGTTTCATTTTGTTTTTAAAAATTTCGGCAAGTATTGATGGAGTGGCTTTTTGTACAGTGAAGGATAAGTAGAAATATTAGACTGAAGCTGTTTTCACCTCATCTAACTGAAGAGAAATTGCGATTGTGTTGACTAAATCATAAATTACATCTGCTGTTTTCCAGGTGCCGTAGTTAACTGTGCTAGCAAATCCACTTCAGACCTCCAAATGTAAATGCGACAGCAAAAAAATGGTTTCCAAAATTCAGTTTTCGTCTTTTGGAAGATGTGTCACATGTAAAAGTAGTGATTCAGAGCATAGGACAAGTGATGTAGTCAGCCTATAGTAACATCACTTAATTAGCACGAATACACAAATAGGAAAATTAATTACATGGTGTAGCTACAAGAAGATCTAAGGTTTCACCCATAATATCTGTCTTTTTTGTGTGTTACACTTCGATACCTCACACAAATGTGCTGGTAAAATTTTAAGTAATGATGTAAATATCTAGTCTACTGAGCTCTTAATTCTTCTAAGTGGCTGGCTCTCAAAGTGTTAAGCTTTAAATGAAAAATCAAACGCATTGCAAATTAAGAAATTCTAATCTTGTTCACACATTTAATGCAACTCATATTGTGTAAAATGAAATGTACTTTGAAAGTAATGCTTTTCACATGACCAATTGCAATATTTTCTCGCGACCTGTTAGAACTCATTTCCACAGTTATCAGAGAGCGCCAGAAAACGGCGTTACTGTGCCTGCACAGCCATGATGAAGTAGGTAGCCTGTATGTTCGACTGCCACTGCTTCCATGTGCCCTGGTACACAACAGAATACGGCTTCATTCTTCTGCTGTGCTAGAGTAAATAAAAGAGTTCTGTACATTCCTGACTACTGTTTACTGATGAGAACGAAATGTGATACGGGAACCAGAGTGATTACCTCATTTAAAACCTTCCTTTGTCTAGTGCCTTCACAGTGCAACTAATCACTGTACGCTGTAAAGAAATTTGACAGGTGAATCCTAAAGGCAGTCAAAGAAAACAATTGAATAGCGAAGGGAGTTCCCCAGTTTTGATCTGTCTATATACCCAATGTTAATGTGATATTCATAAAAATATTACGAAACAAGTATCTAAAAAAGACATAAGGGAAGCTTTTTTTCTAAGAGACCAAGGATGTAATTTGGATCAACCTTGGTGTAAAATAATAATAACAGCAAAACCCATTAACAACATTGTCCTACAAAAATAAAAAACCTCTTTGCATAGACCAAGAAGTGGCTGTAATTTATGTGACAAATGACTGATATTGATAAGTTCAGGAGAAAATACTTACAGGCCCCACACACAGTCACTACTACTCGCATTCTCTAGCGGCAGAAACAGGTGTTACATGTAGTATATTAACATGAGAAATCGAAAAGAACTATGTAGAACCTAATGTACTGACAGCACATTAAGTTGCTTTTTAAACTTCACACACGAGTGAAAACTATGTTTACAATACCATCCAACATTTGCATTTTTGTTTTCATTGTCACATATTTGCATTATCAAATAGTTGTACAATGAGAGACAAATAACTTGTCAGTATGTTAACAGTTATAATCTGAAGAAAGTACAATATGATGATAGTTCAATGCATGTTACCTTCTTAAATTTCTAAGTGTGTTGCAGTCACACTAAAGGGAAAACACCACTGACACCACCATCAGAATCTCATTCACTTTTTTCTGTACTGCTCGAACTATCACAGGTCCCTCCCAGACATATAATTCAGTTTTCAACACATTCTTCCACAACATCTTCATTTTTGGGTGCTTCTCTAATGACACTTGAAATACTGTTCACAGATCTCACTTGTTGCTTGATGACAGCTTCAACAAGGAGATTCTGAACTTGATAGATGACGAATTTTTTGTTGTTTGCAGCAACATAATTTTTTATTTGCACCCGTACCCCTTTAACGTCACTGAAATGACAATAATATGGAGGAAGATTAACAATTTCATGACTGTGCCTTTTAGTAATCTCGTCAATTATGATTTTTGGAAATTTTTGTTTCTTTTGTGCCACAATATCATTTAAGGCAGTCTTTTTCAAATCTTCTCTGAGATCCACATTTCATCTATTCAATCACTGAATAATGTAATCTTTTTTTTTTGTTGCTGAAGTTATGTCTTCTTATGAACACTAGAATGATGCAGATATAACAATCACTCACAGCTCTATCAAATATGTCACAAGCGATACCTCAAACCACTTCTGAAAAACTACATGTCCCCTTTCCCCTTGGAAAAAAAAGGGGGAGTTTGGCACAAAACCATCAGATGTACCTGAAGCGTAGATATTTCCAGCAGATGTCACTGTCCCCTTGGGCATTCTAGCACTCCAGCCTCTACGTAATGAATGGCTGGTATTAATACAACTTTCATCTAGCCACACTACACTTTCAAATGTCAAATCCACTATCCTACACTGAAATCTGCACCACTATACAACACCATCCGTCATTTCCATTAATATTTTACTTCCTTTAAATAGTGAATAGCTCAATCTTATGTCTGCGTACAGTACACAACACGACTATGCTGCCTTTTAGATCTTTTTGAAGTGACGCCACCAATTTAGATGGTGTGGGCTGTTCCCTTCTCTTTTATAATAGTGTATACATGACGACGAACAGTGTCTTTTTGGAAATCGCCGAAAGCTGTCACTCACTTCTTACTCAGCAGCTTTTTGCCTGATGTCTGCAGCTTTGCTGTGCTACTCTCATCACAATCTATATTGTACTGTTCTCTCCATACTGTTAAAACAGTATTTTTTGCATAGTTTCAGAACTGTTGCAGTCCTCTTTAACAACCCGACAAACAGGAAATAAGGTCACAAATTTTTCTTTCTTTCTCAATGCAGCCCATCAACAAACACACAACTTTGCACACTTTTCTTCCTCCATTACACTTCTGTGTTGGGGTTGCACCACTCTTCGCAATGGACATGGTTTCAAATAAAACAGAGGTGATTAAACACTACCAACACAAAAAGCAAAGTCAACTATGAACTAGATTTCTAATTGGATAGCACTGGTTGCACATAAGACACTCATTTTACTGATATGCTACAGAGCTGCACATGTGTCTTGCAGCACAACCTACCGGCTCAAATGCAGTCCATCTCTTTTCTTTGACACTAACTTACCATAACTTTTATTTGTCTAGACTGTGTATTTATCAAACGATATTACCGGTTTGATTGTGTTAGTTATTTTAAGTAGATAGAACTTTTTACGAACAATATATTTCCTGTCTATTCTACATCTGAAGATGATTGCTGGCACAATCAAAACCAGTAATATTTTATGAAGACACAATCAAGATAAATAAAAGTTATTCTAAGTTAGTGTCGAAGAGAAGAATCTAGTTGTTCTATGTAGCATTTCTAAAGATAATTCAACCTTTAACTCTCTTCCCACTGAGGTCAAATTTGTGGAGGCTATAATCCATTAGATCAAAGATATTAGATTCTTCAAAACTAAGCTCTAGCGAACAGAAACACACAAGTCTTTCCTGTGCTATGGCTTACAGCACTTAGCCCATTAACATTCTACTTCTGCATGGGACCCAATTAAGCATTGAGGCTTCTCCGTTTGTCTCATCTTCCACAGAGTTGGAGAGATTACAACAACTGAGGAGTTTGATGTTTCTTTTAGAAAACTTCAAACTCCATACAATGTTTTCTTCAATTAACACTGAGGCATGAGTATGATTTCGAGAGCAGTTTAGTACAGTTGAGAAACGTGTTTCAGTGCAGTTTTGACAGTAGGTGTGACACTTGCTGTCTTCTGAAGCTTGATATTTCCCTACGTGTTACTGACTCAACGGTTCATATACTGCAAATAATTGTACATATAGAAAGTTGGGACATTATCAACAGACTGTTCTTTTGGTTTTAATCAAAGGAAGCATATGGCACAGTACATCAGCTATTCTTCAATGCTGTTGTTCATGAGGGGCTTTAACCTGAAGATTATTTGGTTGGATGTTGATGCTCACAGGTAATACAACCGTCCCACTTCCAGTGTTTTAAGTTAACAACACAAATGATATTAGCAAAGGTGCATACCTAAATAAGCTCAATCAAACAGTTGAAGCTTGTGCTCCACAGGTTGCTTGCTTGCTGCTAAAACTAACCACACTGCCTGTGCAGATATTTAGCTGTTAAATGCAAGCAGTTAACCAACCAACCCCATTCTCCCTGACATACAACATTCAATCTGTTTGCTTAATGATGACTGTTGAAGAATTCTCAGAAGTTACAATTATAGAGGACTGTGGCACTGATTGGCTTTGTATCAGGAAATGTGGGTTTGCCTAACGAACTCAATCACTAAAGACAGCCCCCCTCCCAAAATGACATTATTCTGAATGAAAAAAATGAGCATTAGTTATGTTTCTGAAGAAAATTCTGATTGAGAGGTATGAGGAACAAGTAGACAACAAATAGCGAAGCACAGGGAATCAGAAGTTCTGCAACAAAGTTGGATGACATCAGGCACAATCACAAGCATTTCACAAATAAAAATAGACACAAAATAATTCATACTAATGCTCCAGTCAATGTAACATTATTAGTTTTTCAATTGACAATTAATTTTACTCCTAAAGCAGTACATTCAAGGCACATGGCAAAAATATAAACACATATGAACAGAAAAAACACTGAATGTATGATTAATCACAGCTGAAGTTTTTAATATTTTGACTAAAGTTCAGTCTTGATCACGTCATGTATGTTTCAATGATACAGGTAACCAGTTTCGGTTCTTTCTATAAAACCATCATCACTGCTTTCCAAAAATGTTTACCAAAACTGAAGTTTTTAAAATATTTTACAATGCAAACCATAATGTACAGAAAAAACTTACTTTTATTTGACTTCCAGAGAGATTGTCATTTGTCTTCTCTTCTTTCGGTTTTGTATTCGATTGTGAGTGGTGTTTTGGTGTTTCGGGTTTAGGGGGTATAGGTTCAGTTTCCATTTCTTCATCTCCATGAGGATCAATGTTTAATCCAAGTAAAACACTTAGTGTTGTTAAAATTCGGGTATCATGTAAATGGGTCCTGGAAAAAACAATACAATTACTTCCACAATCTGGATTCGGCAAAATGTAAATAGCACATATAGCACAATGTCTCACCCTAGGCTATTTGGATTATTCTGCAGTTCATTTATCAATTTCACATAATCAGGATCTTCCAAATACGCTCGAGTACGAGGATCACTTCTCAATTTAATAAATAAATCTGGCATTCTAAATGGGTTTGCCATCCCCTTCTCAGCAAACTGTTGAGCTTTTACATCTTCCAAGTCTTTCTTTAACTGGGCATTGTCAGGTTCTTTCTTCAGACCCTCTTCATATGCTTTAACAGACTCAGCTAGACGGCCCAGATATGCTAAAGCAGATCCTTTCCTGCTGTAACCCTGAAACAAAAGATTAGATTTTATCGCAAAAATTCACCACCAATATAAATCTGATAATTGAAACTTTACTGAAGGTAATTGAATTTCTGGAGTGTATTTGACATTGCTGGCTTATCTGCCAGAATTAAAGTTAAAATTATCGCAGATCAGGCAAATGGACAAAAATACATTTTTTCTCATTGGGCCCTTTCGTACAGCCCTTTACAATTATTCAGTAAATAGAAGATACTTGTGTTTTGATAAGTGTCATGTCTTCATGTTACTGACAATTTACAGAGTAAATTTCTTCCATTTCCAAGCGAGAAAGCATTACCAAATCATCATGTAACAAGCATGCATCCGAAAAACGGTAAAAAATAAATAAATAAAAAATAAATAATAATTTACAAAGGACTATGCACACAGGGCTTGTGCCCAGTATGAAGCAGATGATTGTGTCATGTCCAGATTGGAGGCTACCTATGAGAGATTGGTATGGCGATGCCAATAATAGGCTCTTCACCTCATGAGGCCTATAGGCATAGGTTGGAAAATACGAAGAGACAGCCCTTCCTTCACTTTCTGTGTGTGCCTGATACTGATGGCTTTGTTATCAATATGTACAATACTTTTTCACCCATTCATTATGTTGAAATAGTTATTGATGATTTTACCTGAGATATACATTCTTAGTTGTGGCAACAGACAAATCAGTAAGGCAGCTCTAGGTCTACATTAGTTTAGAAATTTGCAGTCTGGCTTTCATTTGGCACAACTAATGAATGTGAGTACGAAAATCTTGGTTGTGGCAATAAAGATATTCTGCAGTGTTGCCTAAGGCAATGATTTTGTGTGAATGTTATGGGTACACAAGCTGAAAAATGTTTGCTAAAGATAACAGATTTATCTTTCCTAAAGCTAAAAGATTTACATTTGATAAAGATAACTATGACCTATTTTAATTGATTTCCTATTTATCACAGTAAATTACATACTATACATCAACAACGTTTCCTTGCATGCTAACTTCCACTGATCAATATTGTCGTAACACTAAAAACTAGTACTATTTTCCATGATCCCACAAAAACATTATCAATGTATAAGAAGATACTCAAAATCAGCTACACTTTGCTATCTTAACTCCTACGATAATTCAAAGCACTCATTCCCAATGCTCTTTGGGGTATGAGCTTAGGCAGTCACCTCACAAAATTTTGCCCATGTGTATGATTTAACAGATAATTTCAGCAACATAATGTTTTCATGGTGATCACTATTCTTTATAGAGACGAGTTCTTCTGGGACTGTTAAAGAGGAGGAGGAGGAAAAAGTGCTGTTGTGACTAACTGAGTGTCAAGTGCTTAAGAAAAATGCAAATTAGGAACAACAAAAACTTCTGTCTAGGGGCAGTCATCCAAAATGGGAGCAGAAAATATAGACTGCTAACAGGCCCTCCAAGTACTATTAAACAGTAATTTTGTGCAAAACCGTAGAAGTTCTCCCTAGACTACTCAATAAAAATATGCAACACTATTTCTCAATAAAAATGTGCAACACTTAGCTTCATTTGAAATTTTAGACAGTCAAAATGCTGCTGCTGTGGCACTTGCTCTACTTACTTTCAAGCGGAAGGGAAAATGGTGGTTGAATAACTGGTATAAGGAGCATCCAAAATTCACTCGCGATAACCAAAGAATTGAGGATGAATGAAATAAATGGTCACGAGATTTTGTTACACCTAGAAAGATCCCACACTTGATAAATCACAGAAAACTGAGGGCCCACTTGACGATCCCAAAGCGTCGATGTCAGTTGGTTGGTTGGTTGGTTGGTTGGTTTGTTTTCGGGAAGGAGACCAGACAGCGAGGTCATCGGTCTCATCGGATTAGGGAAGGACGTCGGCCGTGCCCTTTGAAAGGAACCATCCCGGCATTTGCCTGGAGCGATTTAGGGAAAACACGGAAAACCTAAATCAGGATGGCCAGGCGCGGGATTGAACTGTCGTCCTCCCGAATGCGAGTCCAGTATCTAACCGCTGCGCCACCTCGCTCGGTGTTGATGTGAGTGGCTGCCTTTATTGTTCATCATAGTGATGAGGACATGACAATATGATCCTAACGTAACAATGCTCCAACACTGTCATATGGAAGACAACTGACAAGATATACATCTAGGATGATATAGTCAGCTCCCATATGAACTTCTGAAACAGAGGGTTGCAGTTTCTCCAGGAGAGGAAGCAACACCATGAGCTGTGCAATGTGCAGTAACAGTTAGCATCACTAATTGGTGAGATCTGCAACACACTATCCAATGACAATAATCATCACTCCACATTGCATGCAGTGCAGCTTAGGTCAGTATTATAGACAAGGAAGGCTAGGTAGATTAAAATGAGAAGTGAGAAATGAGAATGTGATAAGAATTTGACAGAGCATTCAAATACTTAAAACCAAAAAGGTCTTTAATAGGTGACATTCCTTCAGAACTACTGAGATCCTTCGGTGAGCTGGCTATGACAAAACTACTATACCTGGTATGCAAGATATGTGAGACAGATGAAATACCCCCAGACTTCAAAAAGAATGTAATAATTCCAGTTACAAAAAGGCAGCTGCTAACTAGTTGCATATTACCAAACTAACAGATTAATAAGTCATGGTGCAAAATACTGACACAAATTATTCACGGGAGAATGTAAAATCTGATATAAAAGTCGACCCTGCTAAAGATCAGTTTGCATTCCAGAGAAATGCAAAACCATGAGAGGCGATACTGACCAAATGACTTATCTTCACAAACAGACTGAAGAAAGGCAATCTACATTTATAACATATTTAAATTCAGTTAAGGCTTTTGACAATGCTGATCTGAATAAACTATGAAATTATGATGGTGATAAGAGAGCAAAATATTATTCACATATCTACAACTTTTACAGAAACCGAATTTCGGTTATAAAGAGTCAAAGGCCATGGGAAAAACGCAGTAGCTGAGAATGACAATGAGCAAGTACCATATTCTACAGACTATAAAACACTACCGACTGTAAGACACGTCTTAATTTCCACACAATTTTTATAAAAAATAACATTTTTACGATTTTTATTAGCAGATTGCAAAGCAACACTAAAAAAATTCTCAGTTTATAAAACCGAATTGATCTTTAAAATCCCTGAAAATGTTCATCTGAACCTCCTTCCTCCTCCTCCTCCTCCTCCTCTTTGTTGTCCTCTTCATATATAAGATGGTTTTGACAGCCATCGAGAGCTTTACTTATGCTGCACTCCTTGAAAGAGTTAACAATAACATTTTCTCTCACTCTAGAGCACAACTATTTTATCCCATGACACACTTGTTTGATTGCAGGTCATTTTAAAGCTCCCTTTAGTGTAAATTCATGTTGGGTTTCACCCAACATCCATTTTTTCCATTCCTCTTTCACATATGGTTTATTTATCCAAGACATCAAGAGATTGCAATTGTGAAGTAAGCCCTCCCAGAATAAAAGCAAGCTCTATACTTCCATATCTCAATTTCCCTTCCACAAAATTTTTGAAATGACTGCTAAACTGATCTAGCACAAGAAGAGAACTCTTCTTCACTGAAGTACCTTTCCTTCTTTCTCACACTCCGCTACTCATCCATAATTTCATACCAGCCTCATCCATTCAACCCTTGTCATGTAAGTGATCAACACCACTTGACAGTATTTCAGAAAGTTTTGGCATATTTTTGTGTTTGAAAACGATCATTGGATTAAGTTTAATATAATCAGCACATTCATGAAAGGACAACAGTATAGTGCATTTTTTCAAGTCCACTTGTTTTAATAGTTGCAGTTTCAGCACTTTTCATGACAACAGTTCTGTTACATCAAAATGTCAGAGGCATTTCGCATGTATTCATTATTTGGCTTAGTTCCACATTGGTTTTCTTTCAGTCTTGAATGATAAGGCAATGGTAAGGTAATACTTTCTCTTCAGACTCTTGTGAAATTTTCTGAGATATTTTGGTTTTGGTTCACAAGCTAAATCCATGATTCTTCATACACTTGCAGCACCAACCAACTCCGCCCTTTAAGTCTGTTAAATTCCACTGTAGTGCTAGCTTACGAACATGTATTTGTTTGATTTTTGTATTAATTCAAATGCCATTTTGACGGTGTCCTTGAGTCCATTTCAATTCATCACATTCTAGTTTTGGCCATTTTGCATCCAATACACTATCTGCATATTTAGACTTCATTGTTTTCATTTTCTTCTTTACTAGACTGCCAATCGCAAATGTTTTTCTTCTTTCCTTTTTTCTTCTGTTGGTGGAGGAACGAAATGCCACTCAGCTAATCTGTTTCCATGTTGTTCTGCATATACTATTGCTTTCAATTTATAGTCCACATCATATGATTACCTTTTTTTTTCCATTACAAAACTAGCTGCTAACAAAAATATTGTACTGTTACTAATAACACAAACTTTCAATTCAAGTTGACTGGCACTGTAGACTGCAATGATGCAGTATAGGCTGGACAGTGTTCTGGATTTGTGATGTGGCAGGGTGAGAGGGAGACAATGTTAGCAAGCTTGTGAATCCCCGCAACTCATATTCATAGCACTGGCACACTGCTGTTGCCAGCTGAATCCAATGTTGGCAGATAGAGACATTTTCTGCGGCATTGAATCTGTGGTCATTTTTCAGACCGTGGGAATTTTAAATCAAACACTGGCCATTTATGTATTAATTTTTAGTGAAAGACACACCTGCATATTGCAGGCAATTTTTCGAAAAAAAAAGTGTGTCTTATAGTTTGTAAGATGCGATAGTAAAGGAAGCCAAGGAGAAATTTGGATACAGAATAAATGTTCATGGAGAAGAAATAAAAGTTTCAAGGTTTGCCAATGACACTGAAATTCTGCCGGAGGTAGCAAAGGACTTGGAAGAGCAGTTGAATGGAATGGATAGTGTCTTGGGAAGATATTGAAAGGTGAACATCAATAAAAATAAAACAAGAGTAATGGAGTGTAACTGAAAGAAAATTGCATGATTCTGAAGGAATCTGAGTATAAAATGAGACACTAAAAGCAATATACGAGTTTTGCTATTTGGACAGCAAACTAACTTACACGGCTGAAGTAGACCTAGTATAAATTGCTGACACATACAGGAAAATAGTATTTCTAAAATAGGAGAATTTCTATAAATGGTATGCATTAGAAGCCCCATTCTGCATTTTTCTGTCCGTATGTAAAAGCAAATCTCATGAACTAGTGTAGAGATTTTGCTGTAGTTTTCACTAACAAACTGTTTGACTCACGAGGATGTTTTGGACTATAATTTATTATTGCTATGCCAGGTAAGTCATCCAGCCATAGATAATTAGTTGGGCAAGTCGCTGGTCTATCATAAAGTGAAGTATTGTCATACAATGCAGACATTCCCATTCGGTATTAGTACCCTTGGTGATTTTTGTTTTATGGGCATTAGGCTATTGTCCAAGGCCTACCACTATGCCTAATGTTTCGTCTTCCAATGTCAGCAGCTATAATGAGTTGGAACTGTTTCGCATGCAGAACTTATTTGAGATTGTGACTCCTTTCTGGATTGTTACAGCCTCTGATGATGTTTCCAGAATTGGAAGACAAAACATTGGGCAGAAAAGTATGACTTTGACTATGGCCTAATGCCCCTAAAAAAAGTTAGAAAGTATTTTCTGAAGGTATTTGTCTGGGATGTAACATTATACAGAAGTGAAACATGGACAATAACCACTTCACACAATAAGAGAATACAAGCTTTTGAAATATGAAGGCCAAAAATTAGACGGATAGATTGAATAACTAATGAAGGAGTGCTGAACTGAATTGCATAAAAAAAATAATGGCACAACTTGATTAAAAGAAGGGGTCAGCTAGTAAAACACATCCTGAGGCATGAAGATATTATTAATTTGGTATCTCAAGGAAGTTTGGGGGTAAAAAGTGTACAGAGAGAGAGAGAGAGAGAGAGAGAGAGAGAGAGAGAGAGAGAGAGAGAGAGAGAGAGAAGTGCTCGGCACAGTAAGCAGGTTGCAGTAGTTATTAACAGATGAAGAGACTTGCAGAGGATAGAGTAGTGAGGAGAGCGGCATCAAACCAGTCTTTAGACTGAAAACAACAACAAAACAAAACTGCAACATTCATCTTTTTAAAAACATGTAGCAAAGTCTTTATTCCATGTAATTAACTGAATGTTCCTGATATTAAACTCGCACAGTGTAGAACATGTTCATTGTTCAACATTTATTCTCTCTCTCTCTCAAAGTAGGGAACTTTGTTAACTGCAGATTCCAGAATGAAACTTTCACCCCTGCTACAGGTTGCGCAATGTGGTGAAAGGGCCATAAAAAAAACTGTGAATGAAGCCTATAACAAATTTTATCTGATACACACTGCTCCATGAACACGACCTTTATATATTTCTTTACTGAAAGATGTTTGTGCATATAAGGCAACACATTTTTAAGCATTTTGTGTACTGTATTCCAAACAGTCAGAGATACTACTTCATTTTTCAGTTTTAAAATAATTTTGGTTACAGCACGGTCCAACCAATATACTGATAATTCATACCCAGTAATAGAATATAAAGGATGTTGGTAATTTAAAAATAAGCACGCAATTCAACTATGAACTATATGGTACAAGGTGGGGAACATCGGCATGCACCCTACGTTCTTCTGTTCACAATCTTGTCTTCTCAACCATTGAATATTAGGTTCCAATCTGCCTAATCAGCCCATGTGCACAGAAGTGAGATGTCCAACTAAATATAAGAAAGATGCTGGTGGTATTAAATCAACAGAATGGAGGGAGGGAGGGAGGGAGGGAGGGAGAAGGGGGGTGAGAGAGAAAGAGAGAGAGACAGAGGTGTGTGTGTGTGTGTGTGTGTGTGTGTGTGTGTGTGTGTGTGTGTGAATGTATAGTGAATATTTACCTTTCCTCTCATTCCACAATTTGTATTCCACCCGAAATATTACTAGATTTCCATTACTAGCACATACTGTTCAAAAATTTGTTTCAGATTCAGAATCACTATTAGATTATATACAAAAATTTACAGAAGTACTGTAATGTTTGCCACACATTCCACTCACAGCGTAATGATAACTGACTTCATTTTTTCCGCAAATGGGCAGTTCAGCACATCAACTGATTCTGATTGTGATACAGTATGAGGAAAAAGAATGGGAAAGAAGTAGTGTAGTCAGAAAAATGCGCACAGGCATTGTTACAAACAAATTAGTCAAAATGTGAAGTGGAAAAGAACGTTATTACCAAAATTTGTAGCTTGTTAAACAAAGAAATTTTCACCGCAGACACACATTCCTCATACAAAAGCTCCTCAAAATAGAGATCATCAATGGAAAACACACAAACCACATCTCTGAATTTCACATCCAAGGGCAAAGATACAAGTCTGCTCAAAGTTCTGTATACATCCGTTAAGTGCTCTTTGTCTCTCAGCCTGCCCCCCCCCCCCCCCCCCCCCCCCACTCTCCACAAGTGGTATATAACACAGAATGTGGGTGGGGAAGTTGGTTGAGAGACAGAAAAGAGGCAGCAAAGGAAGGGGATATGAGTGTGGCACTGGTAGTTCCAAGTTCCACTGTAGTAGAAGTTGGGGAAGAGTTGCATGTGACAGATGACGATGTGATGGAGAGCACTGGAGGCAAAACTTTTAAGACTCATACTTTTTGTTTACTGTGTTGTACAAACTGGCATTTATGCTGCTATTATTATTACATCCTATGTTTTTTTAATCTCCTTGTCATGTCAAATTCAAATTTGTTGGTTACTAGTTTTGAACCTGTGTTCACATTGTGAATTGTCATCAAGTTGTAAAACAGAAAGGGTTGTGAAAAGTCCACATTGATACATTTCATATATTTACCTTTATGGTCTGTTGTACACTCAGCCACACGAAGAAACACTCAACACTGTGCTTCAAATTAGTTATACATAAATCTGAATATGTATGTGTATGTGGATATGACAGGTGCCCAACGGTGAGGTCATCAGCATCCTTACACTTATAAAAACAAACAAATGTGGAGATGAACTGAGTGTCATACACGCATGCACTCAAAATGACCACACAGTCACTCCCGTATCACATGCACTCGCACATAACTAGAACCAATTACGAGGGAAGAGAGCTAATCAAGAAATTAAAACACAGAGACAACAAAACACCGAAGAACTAAAAGAAAAGCACAGGGAAATGTGACTGGCTAAATACTTACAAAAATCTACGATAAGCCAGCCACCCTTTGACACATTAAGAACATCTCCAAGAAATCTTGTTAAAAACATTGGACAATTCACAAAACTTTAAAATCCTAACCACATTCATAAAATAGAAAGCAGATTCGCTGGCAAATCCGGCACAATCTGCTCGTCAGCATATAAAATGCAAACCATTAAAATGTGTTGCACCGTGATCTGCATGCCACAAGCACCACACATTGGAGGGTCCTCTCACCAGAGTAAGAATCGTGTGTCATAGGGCTGTGACCCATGTGAGGAGGAGTAAGAAGAGCCTCGCCGCGCCAATGTGGCTGGAAAGAAGTACTCCACGGCCGAGTTGTGAGCTTTATGACACAGAGCTTGGTATCAGTCACTGCCAGCCACTTGTCTTCCCATCGACATATGACTTTGTACCTCAACAGCGAGCTGATAGCATGCAGGGGGATAGCACACCCAAATACCAGGGGATCGCAAAGCGCCTCCTTGGTTGCTCGATCCAACCTTTCATTCCCTGCAGTTCCAAAGTGCCCAGGTACCCAGCAGAAAGACACCTCCTTCCCCAGTCGTCGTAGTTGTAGGAGGGCATGCTGGATATTCTGGGTTACTGTATCTGCTGGGTACAAACGTTCGAGAGATTAAAGGGTGCTCAGAGAACCTGAGCAGATGAGAAACCTAACACTGGGAGAACGTCTCATCTGCTCCAAGATAGCACACAATACTACATTGAAGATGGTAAATTCTGGAGGCAGTCTGACCTTGACGATATGACCCGGGAAAACGAGAGAGCAACCAACAGAGTCCCCCTGCTTAGACCCATCTGTAAAAACAGTTACATGGTTGTGGTACTCAGATAAAATATCAGAATATCACATTACAAATGGAAGCAGGAGTGCTCTCTCTCTCGTACTGCACCAAAGCTAAAATCACTCTGGGCCTCTCCAGTAACCAGGACAGCAGGCGGTTAAAACCCTGGATTTGGGGTCGTACTGGTTCCACACCGAGTGACTCCAGCAAACACTGCACACGGATCCCACATGGCATCGTGGCTCGTGGACAGTTGGAAAAAAGGCATTACAGAGGTAGACAAGCAACAGTATGGTGTGCGGGTGAAGTTGGAGCTGCAAGGAACTTACATGTGTAACACACCATGAGGAGCTGGTGCCAGATGGTAAGTGGCAGTTCCTCCACCTCAGCACAGATACTAGATATGAGACTGGTCTGATAAGCACCCGTGGCCAACCGAATCCCCTCGTGGGTGGACAGTGTCAATGATCTGCAAGTAAGATGGCCTCGTTGACCCATACACCGTGCAACTATAGTCCAGTCGCAAACACACAAAAGCCCAATAAAACTGAAGGACACGCACCCTGTCCACTCCAAGACCTGTGGCTAAGGCACTTGATGATGTTCAGTGGCTTCAGGTCTCTGGCTTTCAGATCTCGCAGGTGTGGTAACCACGACAATCGGGAGGCAAAGATGAAGCCCAGAAACTGCACTGTCTCCCTAAATTGTAGGATTGCGTCTCCCATATTCAAGGAAGGCAAATTAAGAAGACGACAAGAACAATTAAAAAGAACACATGCACACTTATCTGCAGAAAACTGAAAATCCACATTTGCAGCTCACTCTAACTGCTGCACTGTGAAATGCAACTGATGGCCCGCCGCTGCAACACTGGTGGAAGAACAGAAAACAGCAAAATCGTCTATAAATATGAAGCACTGTACAGAACTTCTTACCGGAGATGTGATACTGTTGACGACTCTGGCAAAGAGGGTAACACAAAACACAGCCCTGAGGAACACCGTTCTCCTGCGCAAATAGATCAGACAGCGTGCTATCAACTCAGGTCCTACAAAACCGCTGAGACACAAAAGACTGTATGAAGATGATGAGGTGGTCACGAAAGCCCCACCTGATGCCAATACAGTGATGCTTACAGAGGAAAGCCTGCTGAATAGCCGCCTCTAGGAGGGGCAGTGTGTCGACAGTGAACCGAAATCTTCGAAATCCACACTGAGAGCGGCTAAGGAGTTGCCTGGTCTCTAACAACCAGACCAGAAGATAGTTAACCATTTCCTCCAGGGTCTTTCCTACAAAGCTTGTTAAAGCAATACTCCGTTAACTACTGGGACATGTGCAATCCTTTCCAGGTTTGAGGAGAGGGATCAGAAATGCCTCCCTCCACAAGTAGGGGAAGTTGCCTATCTGCCATATTAGATTAAAACATTCGAGGAGGGTTCCCTTTGATGCCACTGGCAAATGTCGAAGCATGCAGTACCGGATTTGGTTGTGACCAGGGGCAGTGTCACGAATCTCAGTCACTGCCAATTCGTGCTCCCACATGGAGAATGGGGAGTTTTATGCCTCAGAACTGTTGGGCCTGAAGTCCAACTTTTCCCTCTCTATAGTCGCACAACAGCGAAGAAACAACCAGATCCTGGCTTGTATTGGCAGTAGTTTGTGCAAAATGTTTGACCAGCATCTGAGAAATGTCTCTGGGTGTTGCTTGGAGGCACGTGTTCCAGCACTGCTGCTATCGGTAAATGGGCAGTATTTACCAGTAACCCTCCAGATGGCTTCCCATACTTTTATACAAGAAGTGGAAAGATTGATGGAGTCCAGGAAAGCTTGCCATAATCTTTTCTTACTCTCCCTAACGATGTGTTGAGCCTTGGCCCTCGTGACTCTAAAGGTCCTAAGGTTATCTGCTGTCGTTCAGCATTTAATATTTGGAAGAGCCGCACGCCTTTTCCAGATCGCGAAATGACACCCATCTGTCCACTGAGGTCCTGGCCATTTCCTAAGATGAGCTACGGACTGCGGGATGGAGGAGTCAGCAGCACGAAGGATCACTTGTGTGATGTGGTCCACCCATCCTTGGATGCTATTGCAGTGTTCGAACACAGCCAGCTGGCTGAAACTCATCCAGTTAGCCCTGCTGACCATCCATTTTGGGGGCTTAATGTCAGGTGGTGGGCCATTTAGTAAGTGAAGGCAGTTTGGGAGGTGTTCACTGGAAGGAAGGTCATCAATGACCTCCCACTGAACAGAGTCTGCGAGGGTGGGAGGGGGAGAGGGGGAGGGAGGGATGGTTGGAGGGAGAGAGAGAGAGAGAGAGAGAGAGAGAGAGAGACCGGGGGGGGGGGGGGGGGGGTCGATGGCTGATGATGACCCAGCAGCAGTAGAGAAATGTGTGCGGGTACCTGTGTTGAGGACGCACAGCTTGTGAGATGTCATGAGACCCTCCAAAACCTGTCCCCGAGAGCAAGTATTGGTCAAACCCCACAGGACATGATGGGCATTGAAGTCTCCCAGGAGGAGGAATGGTCGCGGAAGTTGTGCGGTAAGATCCATGAGAGCCTCTGAGTCTAGCGCATCTTCTGGAGGTACATACAGTGAGCAAACAGTGATCCTTCGACACACACGAATTTGAACTGCACCTGGTTGCAGGTCAGTAGCCAATGGGAGAACAGAGGAGTGGTGCGTATTAGTGACAAACACTGCGACACCTCACTTGGCCCTTTCCCCTGATAGATCATCATTGCAGTACATAGCATATATCCCTGTAGCACAGAGACACCTGTATCTTTAAAATGTGTTTCTTGTAAACAAAAGCACAAGGGACTGATGACCATAGATGTTAAGTCCCATAGTGCTCAGAGCCAAAAGCACAAGGGACATGCCTGTGCTACGAGTTTCAGTTCCTCCACATGAGTCCTGAACCCGTTCATGTTCCACTGTAGTATGGAAGCCATGTCATCGGTGTGGTTTTAATTTACCCCTATTCTTGCACTGGGGAGGAGAAGCACTTGATGAATGAGGGGAAGTGGAGGAGCTGCCTGGAACCAAGGCCTCTAATTCCTCGATATTCTCCTCATCAGTCAGATCAGTCTGACGGTGCTCGGGACAACTTTTGACCTGAATGTTGTGAGGCTTTCACTGAAGCCTTGTCCCTTCAAGGATGAGGGGGGAAAAGGGGCGATGTGCCGTCAAGCCAAGATCCCCGTTCCCTTTGACACACAATGGTCCACTGCCGCACGGTGGTCACTGAAGCATGCCCAGAGCTTACCGTGACCGGGGGCTGGCGGTGCTTACCAGTCCCCAGCTCAGGAACCCCGCGGTCACCAAGCCCATTCCCAGCAAAACATTCCTAAGCCCCTGAGGAGAAATCTGAACAAAAAAATAACAGTTAGTGGAGTACCATACATTTTTTAATTCTATTACAATTGTAGTTTATATAAATGTTAAAATGAAGGACTAAGTAAGAAACAAGTATTTTTTGTTTTTTCCAAAAAATTTCTGCTCCAAGATACAGCCCTCCAAAGATGACACTGCGTATACCATTTTGAAGATGTGAATTTTGGAAAAAATTTTAAAATGCTGTATCTCTGGAACAGTTCTAGATATTTATTTATTTATTTTAATTTAAAAGACTATTGCTTTATGATTACAAAGAAATCCTCCATTTGGACTTATCTGTCAAAGTTCTTTTACTACAGCTTTCTGAACTCTTTTTTTATAATTTATGGAATTTTTTTTCCAAAAATTCAATCCATAAAATTTTGATCTTTTTTTCTGTTGATTAGCACCATATAGTTCTGCATTCCCTGAAAAGGAGAGCTTCCACTTTTAGGTTGAACAGGTTTTACAAGCTGAAGTTTTTACCACATTATCACGTAACAGGATCATAAAAATCAAAACCTAGCCTTATTTAACACAATTTTAGATTTGAAAGATGAGTAAGAGACACATTTTTCAAGCATTTTAAATGGTTCCAAAATGTATGTGAAAGCTCCAAAGACTTACTATGAGCTCCCCCGTCACTGAGTCCAAAAACGTGTCTTCTGAATTTCTGTCACAGTAGTAGTTTGTTTGGACCATTCTTCTTTTATCTGCTCAAAGAATTTTTCGATTTCCTCTTTGGACAAATGAATGAGGGCTGTGCATGTGTAACATTTCACCTATCACGTAAAATCCTCAGCATTCTGAATCACAGCGGAATTTGCCTGGAAAGATTATGTTTTGTAGCATGGTGCTTCAGTAGGCCTCCTACACCATCACAAGGCCCTTCCCACAACAGTAGCACTGTGTACCCTAGTCAGTTGGCACAAGCAACTCACTCACTTCAAAACAGCTGGCAACGATTTTTAAAATGACTAGGAGCACCATAAGAAATAATGATGATCATCTCTGCCCCTTTTGTGGTTGAAGAATTTTGCACATTACTAGCAAAGCATGTGCTGAGTCACATCCTGTGTCATCACTTATAACTGCAACAGTTGTGGTCTTGTTTTGAAAATATGTCACCACTGTAAAAATTGAATCCTGGTCATTACTACAAGACATCCTTGTACTTTTTGTGGAAGAATTACAGTCCAGTTCTCAGCAAAATCACAGTGAAGCACTAAAAATAGGTCTTCAGTCTGTAAACACCTTTCCACTTCTGCAATTTGTGTTGTGGCAATTTCTTCAGAGTCTGGTGTGTTACTGCTTTCACAGATCATTTACCAAGTTCATCAATGAAACTGTCAAAGGCAACAGTTTTCTTAATTAGTTTATTTTCCTCCCATGTCGCATATGTAATTTCTGTAGAGTTATCTGCTATGTCTTCCAGGCCAAGTGTCTAAAGACAGTCCTCCCTTTCCAGGGCAGTCACCACATTCATAAAACAAGCAAGCCTCTCGCTTTACGTCACAGACTGCTAATGACTTGACATGCCCAACCAAGGTGTCACATGTCACATGCTCCAGTAAGTTGTTCTAAGCTTGCACACAAAGCTCAAAATTCGTGCAGTACACACATAAACATACATCTGTGGAACTACCCACTTAGGTCGTAGTGCATAAAACGTTGATCTTCCAATATGTGAAGTTGTACAGTTGCTCTTCTAAATTGCAAAAGTTTCTTTTAATACTGCGAGTCATGTACCTCTTCACTTTCACAACTTTTTGACCTTCAACTTTTACAGTTATAGTGTCTTTTTTGTTGGCACTCTGGTGAGAACAGTTCCATTTATCTTCCAGATAAAATGGCTGCACTATTTGAACTTAAAAGTGCTTCTACAGGATGACCATAATAGGGATCTGGTCTTCCAAAGACTCCTTTTTCTTTGAAAATGTCTGTGGAATAATAGTTAAAACTTTCACCTTTTCACTGTAGGATTCACAATATTCAACAGCTGAATTGATATTTCTGAAAAATTCCTGGCAAGAGGTTAAAGAGTGCTTTGGTTCATTTTCTTCTGAAGATGGAATTTCTACTTTGAAGAGTGTGGTCAGTTTTGATGTGGTGTATTCATCAATACCTTTAGTAATTTTTCTATGCTTTCTTGATGCATAGAGTTTATGACTTGAATTCACTGGCCACGGTTTCGTAACAGGACTAACACCGATCTCTGTAACTGACTGATTCCAGGTATTTAATTCTTCCTCTATTGATGCAAAATCTGCATTATCTGCACCATGGGAGGCTTCACCTTGTTGTTATACCATCATTGTTGTTATTCTGATTCTGTCAAAATATTTAGAACACAAAAAGTCATCACTGGAAACAGCCTCACTTTGAAACAGAGTCTTCAAATGAGAACACTTATTCCGAACCTGAGCAAAGTCTTTTTTTATGTCATGTGTAGTCAAGCACACTTCACTCTCCTGCAACCCCAATTACAAGACATTTCAAACAGTCCTTTTCAAAAAACACACTGCAACTGTGTCAACTGGCAAATTCCTCATGAAAGTACAGAACTCACTGAATGATCTCAGATCTCTTAGAAGCCTTTTCAGTGAACAAATTAGCACTGAACAACTACAGAACAGAAACCTGCAATGTACAACCACAACAAAGAAACAGACAACAAAGTTTAAGCAATATTTGCAACAATGACAATAGAAACACACATTGTAACAAACAAATTAGCAAGAAACAACTTCAGTGAAGCCATACATTACAAAAAATTCCTATCCAACTCAAATGTGGTACCTCTTCTTTACATGATACTAATCAACAGGAAAAATCTAAGTTTTCTGGATTAGCATTATTGAAAATATTTTTTTTCTGTAAAATATAAAAGAAAATTCAAAAAGTGACAGTAAAAGAACTTTGACAGATATGTCCAAACTGAGGATACCATTGTAATCATAAATCAGTTATGTTCCAAATAAGAAAACTCTCTCACGAAATATCTAGAACTATTACAGAGCTAGAGCATTTTAAAAATGTTTCCGAAATTCGCATCTTCAAAATGGTGTTCACAGTGTCATCTTTTGGAGGCCTGTATCTCGGGACAGGATTTTTTTGGGGGGGGGGGGGGGGGGGGGGCACGTGTCTTACTTAATCCTGAATTTTACATATGCTAAATTCAATAACATCCGAGATTGAAGGTAGCCCCCCTGCGTGAAGTGATACAGATTATGCCTACAGTTCCTTGCATATTTTCAGTACTAGGACTATCAAGCACCACATTACGAAGAAAAATTTGACTTCTTAAGTGAACAAGTAGCCGATGATTTAGGAAAGAGGGATGTACTTCAAGAGATGTTAGCTATTAATTTGTTCCTATGAAACATGACATTTTTGTTGTTGTAATTAGCACTATTTGTTACTGTAGTAAATAGTAGGTAAAATTTTACATTTAAGTTCAAAAATGTTTTTGATGACGTGCAACTACTGCGGAGTACATTTCAAAAGGGATGGGTTACCTTTCAGTGGTCAAACAACAGAAGTTTTTTTTTTTTTAATAAACAGCTGCACAAGCTATTTATTCCAATGATTTCATGTACAACTGAATTCACAAACTGGATATTGTAGTTGATTCTTTGCATGTTGAAGTGAACTGCACAACAGATCATTAACCTAGCACAAGCAAAGAAAATCCAGCATTTTGAGCTGTAGTCCTAGGCCCAGAATAGAAAAAGAAAAGAGCTTTAAGTAAGTACAAGAGGAAGGCACCACCTGAATGTGACGATGTCTGACCTTTTCCCAAAGGCAGCAACAAAAAATGAAAATAGGTGACAAAAGAGGGAAATCATCAACAATACTCAAAAGAAGAAAAGAAACAGGAATCCTTTAAAAGAGTGGAAAAACTGGAGAACTGATACAAAATAAATGAAATCAGAAAAAAGAACTAAAATTAACTGAGGCTTCTAGAAAAGTTACCATTATATCAGATCGATCTTCCAAAGCTCTTTTCTGACATAAACCTGGCAGTAAAAATACGGAGTTACATGATGGTGGTTTAAGGACTATAAACAAATGTTTGAGAAGCTGTGGAGTTTGCAGGATGGAAGGGAGTCTATTTGTAACACTAGTCGAAGAAAAAAGAAACTTACATTAGAAAGTAAAATTAATGCCACCATTCAATTTCTGCGTGTGTTGCTTTTCTTTTTCCCAGCTTCACCTGTAATTTTCTTCATATGTGTCATTAGATGACACATATGTACAGGTTGGGGACAGCAACAGTACAGCAAGCCAGCTCAGGCTTGAACTTGTGGCCCACCAGGAAAATGGCTGATAACAAAAGGTAATCGTCCAACACATTGCCCAGCGGAGCGGAATCAAAAAGTTGACTGCATGCAGATTTCATTTCAGGTGACAACCTGTGGCCACTGGCAACAGATACCATGGACCTTGCCGTTGGTGGGGAGGCTTGCGTGCCTCAGCGATACAGATGGCCGTACCGTAGGTACAACCACAACGGAGGGGTATCTGTTGAGAGGCCAGACAAACATGTGGTTCCTGAAGAGGGGCAGCAGCCTTTTCAGTAGTTGCAGGGCCAACAGTCTGGATGATTGACTGATCTGGCCTTGTAACATCAACCAAAACGGCTTTGCTGTGCTGGTACTGCGAACGGCTGAAAGCAAGGGGAAACTACAGCCGTAATTTTTCCCGAGGACATGCAGCTTTACTGTATGGAGAGCTGCATCAAACCAGTCTCAGGACTGAAGACCACAACAACAACAACATACAATTATTACATCAATAGAACACATTTAGTTGTGTAGGGGTTGGGATGTGACCCCTTCAGTGATGGCTGAACTGGCTGATACCAAATCAGGGCGGAGTGCTGCCTGAATGTGGGGGTGGAACAATTTGGTGATCTGTCAGTAAAACAACCCCTGTTATATTAGTTCTTTACTCATGCCAATTAAAGGGATGGGGCTGTAGTCTGAGAGCAGGTTATTGAAGATGGCGACAAAGATGGTTGCGAAAGCATGGCGTGTCAGCCTTTTGCCTGTCCGGCTGGTAATGCTTGTTGTTGGCATTCAAGCAACTGGGGAAGCATGATGCAAGCCCTGCTCTATTGGTGCTGGACGACTGTGGCCACTGTGCATGGCTCGGCTGATCTGTGGCCGCATCTACAACACTCCAGGATATATGGTGTTTAAGCCATGATGTCCAGCATAATTGAAGATGATGGTGGATGTGCACGACCCGGGCAGTTGTCAGCAACAATGTACGCCTGTACAGGTTGGGGACAGCAACAGTACAGCAAGCCAGCTCAGGCTTGAACTTGTGGCCCACCAGGAAAATGGCTGATAACAAAAGGTAATCGTCCAACACACTGCCCAGCAGAGCGGAGTCAAAAAGTTGACTGCATGCAGATTTCATTTCAGGTGACAACATGTGGCCACTGGCAACAGATACCATTGATGGCAGACCATTGTGCTATTGTTGTGCTGCAAGTTGTCTCCGTCTCTTTATCATGAGTATTTGGGAGTGATGGTCTGATTTGGGAGGGGAGGGGGGTGGGACATATAAATGAGCCTGTTAGTATTTTTCTAATGGCAGCAACCCTTAACCTGGCTGGAGTGGCAGGATATTGTCACTGGGCAGTGATGGTTTGATTTGCTCTGGTTTTGTGTCATGGATTGGTATCTTCCACTTTGGAAGTGTCTGATTTCACTCATCTGCTTTGACCCGTGACACAATGGTGGTGGTGTGTGTGATGTCGCTACAGTGCCGTGTTCTTGAGTTGGTTCGTGCTTGTAGACATCGTGGTGCTGTATTTAATGGCACCATCTGGTGGTGACTGTTGACATGTGGTATTGGGTTCATTTGAGTCTTTGTTATCACTGTGGTAATTTGAGTTTATTTGAGCCTGAGTAATCAGTGCTGTAACGTGATTTTGGAAGTGCTTGCTTTGTTTTCAGTGAGTTATTTTTTCCCCCCTTTTGTTTATGTGAGTGTGGCATTTTTGTTAGGTGTAATTAGTTGGTGTGTGTAAGGGGGGGAGGGGGGTATTGTAGCAAAACTACGTGATTTTGTTGGAGACTTTTGTTGGTAAGTAACTCTAGCTTTGGTTTTATTCAATAGTAAATCTGATGTTTTGTCTGTTATATTTATGGTATTTCAGTTGTGGTTTAATTGATCTACTGAATATGGAGTTTTTTGGATTTTCAAATTGTTGAGGTTTGGTTTCAGCGGTGTTTTGTGAGTTATGTAGGTGTGTAAAGTATGGGGTTGTGATTTTTTTATTTGTGGTTTGCCAGTAGGTATCAACAGCTGTGTTTGAGCTATATAGTAAAATAACAAATTTCACTTTTCGTAGTTCTAGGTGTTGGCTTTTTGATGTTGAGGGCTTTGTTTGATCAGTAAAGGTCAAGGGAAATATCCAATCCACTTTACAGAATTGCAGATGGCTTTTTGGTATTGTGGGCTCAGTTTGAACTATATAGGTTGAGTTAAGTGTACACAATTCCTGCTGGTTTTGTGGCTGTAGCATTGTATTAAACTGAGTCTAATTTTTATTGGTGTGATGTTTTGTATTGTTATATATTTAGCTTTTCCCTGCCCTAAGCCTCCTATTTGCCGCAGTTGCCCCTTTAGTTTCATTCTATTGTTGGAGTTGGATGTTCTTGTGTCATTTTTATTTCTGTTCACATTAGTTGGCACGTGTATGTAGTGACAATATTGTCTCCATTTTGGAAGTAGGCTTTCCACCATATTGATGACATCATGTGTCAAAGATGGGTGGAATCAGAGACTTCCCTAATGTCCCAGTAAATAATTCAGCGGCATTTGCTTGATTAAAAGCTGTTGCTCTTTATTTTCCAGTGTTTTTGGGTTTTCATGATGCGAGCTGCTGATACCAGCTCATGAAATCGTCAACCTAGTTAATTCCAGCTACTTTATTTACATCAAGTACTCTGTACGTTTACGTCCAGCTATTTGTGTATGTGTGTAAGTTGTCATCTTTGTAAGTCAGTTCATAATTTTTAATAATGTAATCAAAGCTTACATTTCACCTTGGTGATAACTTTACTTATACACAATGATAACGCTATGGTGGTATTAGGGTGATTACTGTCACTAAGCTTAATACCCACTGGGGGTTGGGCTGTTTGGGGGAGGAGACCAGACAGCGAGGTCATCGGTCTCATCGGATTAGGGAAGGATGGGGAAGGAAGTCGGCCGAGCCCTTTCAAAGGAACCATCCCGGCATTTGCCTGGAGCGATTTAGGGAAATCACAGAAAACCTAAATCAGGATGGCCGGACGCGGGATTGAACCGTCGTCCTCCCATATGCAAGTCCAGTGTGCTAACCACTGCGCCACCTTGCTCAGTTTAATACCCACTGGCTTACATTTCTTAACCTGCCAAAGCACAATAGTACACCCTAACTAGATCTGCAGCACGTCTACGAGACATGATATGTTTCATTTCTTTCAAGGCCTTTGCAATTTTTCCCCCTCACTTCCTCCAATTTGACACTCTTCTTTGCTCACATTCACTAGATATTATCCAAGTCTTGTATGTATTATTCCATAACGTAATACAATACAGCTAAATAAATTATTTAGCCTAGATGGGCTGTAGGTAGGCTATATTCCCTCAACAACATTGAAATCTATCCCCAAGGGTATATTAAAAATCTGTCCTATGCGCAGACAATGTTAAACCTGTTACTAAAAAAAGTTTTTCAGGTGGTTTATGGAATAGTTAGATGCATACAATTAATTAATTGAGTAAATATAATTTACCTCCATTAACATTAACAGAAAATTGCCTGCCTGCCCTCCGCCACACACCGTTGGGTGGCTTGCGGAGTATAAATGTAGATGTAGAAAATAGAACTGAGCTTTTGCTTTTCACACCTTGAAGTATTAATTAAACAGCATTCCTCTTAGGACAGCAATGGACTGGAATCTATTGTCCTGTTGTGGAACTTGATTGTTTACTGTATGGCCATTAACATCGATATCAGTGGTGGGCAATTCTAACTGCTGAAAGGTGCCCATAGTTTAAATGTGACCCCTCTCCTTTACTTTCTTTCCTTATAATGGACACTAGTCATCACTAGTTTCTGGCCACTCATGTGAGAATACAAGGGACACTACATCAAACTTTAGTTTGCTACTTGCCTTGTAATTGCTAACTAATTGGCATTTTGATCAGCAAATGCATATTCTGACACACCTTGCCACTACTGTATGGGAAAAATAACTTTTCCACAGGCTGTAATTGTACAAGAAACTGATCACTAACACAAGATAATATTCTATTACTTGCTTGTTATGTCACTTAAAATCTATTTAATATTTTTAAACACAATTAGAGCTGAGTTTGCTTGTACTGTTGTCTGCATAGTCAGTGAGTACACAGTATTCCAAAGTTGTTAGAGCATGATTGATGCTCTTATAGCTTCTGCAGGAGCCAAATGTGATACAGTTAATTAATACTGAATGAAAGGGCCATGGCACGAAATTACACTATTACACGGGGCAAATCATAATACTGCTTGAGACTGATGACCCTGCAGTTTAGTCCCTCTACTCTCCAACCAATCAAATAATAATACTCCTTATAGATTTAGAAAGTTGTTTGCCATGTGCAGGGATGCCCTATCTCTTATTGGTGTGTTCTGGAAAGTAGTATTCAGATTTATTAATGGAGGTTGGGCAATAAAAGTTACAGTGTTGCCCCCCCCCCCCCACCACGACATTGTTCATATTTTTTGTATAATATTTTGTATATACATAATATCACCAAAATAAAAGGAGATTAATTACATAGGCCTAATACAGATTTCCTAAATTAACCTTCCAGTTGTAATTATGTACAATGAAAGGTATGTTACATGTAGAATAAACAAACCTCAGGCTACACTACAGATTGGATGATTACCATATTTACATTTGTTGGCGAAGCCAATTCACAATCTAACACCTTCCAATCTAATCTATGCACCATCGGCTCAATCAAGGGAGGAAGGGATATGGGAACCACACGCTAAATCAAGACTGGGGCTAGTGACTGCCAATGTGGAAGTATTCAAATGTTAACATTTCTACACTTACACTAAGCCATTGGCTTATCTGAAACCTGCGTTAGAAGGCACCTATTTAAATTGACTATGTCAGGCATTAACATTTTTTCAAACACACCACATGTGAACATCCACATTTAAAAACTGACCTATTTGCTATGAATGCTGGAGGTAGGACTACATTTTCTCATTAAAGAAGGCAGTTGTACAGTATACTACAAAAACACCAAGAAAAAAGTTCAATAAGCGGACTTGGCATTCAATGGGTGATAAGACTGGAGTATTTGCCTCCAGTTGAGAGGTTTGTTCTTTCTCCAAGATATGAAGCTTTAGTACAATGTACAGATGCGATTTTGAGTTAATTTCATAGTATCATACTTATCGAATACTTGATTCCACCCATTAGGACAAGAGATTATAATAAATTAAACTTATATCTGCCTGCAAGGAATACTACATAGCGTGTGGTGTTTTCACAATATCATAGTGGTTATTTCCACGAACGTCCATAGTCATATGTGCATACGTTCATACGGTACGTTAAATTACTCAAGAAAGGAGAGTTGATGTTCAAGTCTCGTCGATGTCTAAATCATTGTGGACATAGCACTAACTTGCTTACAACAGAATCTGGTGGCTATCGGTTCAGCGTAATATCTTTTTCTCACCATCAGATTCTCACACCAATGACTACCTTGTGCGTCAGTTCTTATTTAAAGTATCTATTTCTAGTTTCAACGACTAAACCTTTAAGTAAGACTCGAAGCAATAACGAGTTTTGAACCGAAGAAATAGTATTTATGATAATGACTCACCTTAGCCCAATCAGGTTTCAATTCCACAGTTTTTTCCGCATCTTCCAGTGCCTGAGAGTACTTTCCTGCTTTTGCATACGCTGCTGAACGGTTACTGTATAAAACGTGATTGTTTTTGTCCAGCGCTATTGCATCGGTATAACATTTAATCGCTTCGTCGAGCTTGCCCGCTTGTAGGGCGGCATTTCCTTTGTCCTTCAATGCATTAACCTACACAAAAACGATTTTCTATAGTTTACAAATAACGATGGTAAATACAGTAAGTGTAACAAGTAATTAAACAACAGTCGCCACCCGGACACGCAGCTACACATGATGCACTGTTGCTACGCTTAACATGAAAAAAAAAAGCACCCTTACGTCAAACTGTTTTTCTCCCTTTCTTCACCAATTCACATTTTCCTAACTAATTATTAAATAAAAATTACCTTATCCATTTCACTTGCACAACACTCAACACTCGATTCTCACAGGTAACGAAACATCCAGAACTACGAGTCAAGCAAACAACTGCAGCTCAAAGATAATGGATTTTCAGTATTTTCGTGCCTTACCCAGCTTTGGAAATGCATCTCATCCTCTCAGTAAACACTTTGATTCTACTGCCAAAACTGTTCACCAGACGACAGAGAAAAGCTCTGCACGAACACTTGAAGCTCTTCCTGACGTCACACGTAGATGTATAAAAGAGGATGAATAAATATGAAAATAGTGCGGTCTGTTATCGCAATTTCAAATGTTATAATGCTAATAGGTGTAGAAAGCAAACTGCGAAGAAACCTTGGGCAACAGAAGAAATATTTCAGTTGATCGACAAAAGAAGGAAGTAGAAAAATGTTCTAGGAAAGACGGGAACACAGCAATTTAAGTTCCTTAGGAATGAGATAAACAGAAAGTGCACGGCACTCAAAGAGAAAAGGCTACAGGAAAAATGTGAAGAAATCGAAAAAGAAATTATCGTCGCAAGGACTGCTTCAACAAATAAAAAAGTCAAAACAACCTTCGTTGAAATCAAAAACATTAAGAGGAGAGAACGGATTGGTGGATAGAGTGCACATGTATTTGAGTACATCCAACAACTAATTGAGGGCATATAGTGTAAGTGGAACTCTGAGATTTAAAAAAAAATCACTTTGGCCATGACATCATGTAAAAACATTCAGTAATGCATTTCAAATGACATATTCACACAGCGAATCGTCATGTCACATGTTGTAAGATCAAGATTTCTCGGCAAGAAAGTTTTTGGACGGTCTCGTCATCTGCTAACATTGGAAGTCAACCTATTTTTTCTCATTACTCGTGTTACGGCAGTGGAATTTGTACTTTTGTTTCTTTTAATCTTTATTTGTAGTTATTGTTTATAAATTCCCTATTTAGAAAGGGGTAAATAAGTTTTAAAGTATAGTAAAAAATTGTAAAAGATCAGCATGTAGGCATGATTACACCATAATTTGTGATATTAGTATAAAGTGGCTTGTTCCACATCATTACAATTTATTATGCAAGTGGTCTCAGGGACATGAAATTAAATAACTAGTTCTCTTCCAAAAGACAATCAAAACTGTCATGACGAGGGATGTCGTTCTTTGATCATTCTCGACTATCACTAGAGTGGCCATCATGAAATTAGACATCCCAATGTCATATCTGCTCCTACAATCTTCAAGCAGTAAGTGCTGCAATTCATACGCCTCATAGCCTTGTAGCACATATACATTGTTAAGAGTGCAGTCAGCTGAATGTTTAGTGTTTCTGTGTGGTATCATGTGTTCACATGTGGTTTCCGTTTTCTGCAGAACGATGCATTGACGTGTGTTTGTTAGTAAGCAAAATGCAGGATCAAGGGCTTATGTGTAGTGCTACTCCAGTTAGCGTGTGTAAAAAGGGAAAAGAGATTAGAAAATAATCAAAAATTGTCATGTGGGATGCACTGAAATTTTTTACTGATCTGACTGATAGTGAGGATACCAAGAATAATATAATTTTGCACACATTCATAAAACGACAAAAGAACCTTGTCGTGTTTCGGAATCGAATGTATTCCTTATTAACAACGCAGTAACTTTCGCAGAATCTGTATCTGTGTCTGTGTGTTTTGATTCTCTAAGAAAGGAATGGAAATAAAAACGGAAATGTAGATAAAATGACGATTTTGACGAAAAGTTAGTCCATAGAACTGTATTTAGGTACTTCAACAGAAGAGTGTATCCGCCAGCTAGAAAAATACAGGCTGCACTCAGTGAAAAAATTAAGTATTCTGAGACCTCTGTTCTTCACCTTCTCTGCTCACCTGTGCTTCGATTTAGGAGGTGTAATGATCGATGAAAATTTTTAATGGAATGCAGTGGCATTGCAGTAGCAAGAACAAAGTTTTGTGTTCAGTGCACTTTTTGCATGCTGAGAACAATAAACTTTTAATATATGTCGATAAAACTTGTGTTTCACTAAGCCATACACACCAACATACACTCCTGGAAATTGAAATAAGAACACCGTGAATTCATTGTCCCAGGAAGGGGAAACTTTATTGACACATTCCTGGGGTCAGATACATCACATGATCACACTGACAGAACCACAGGCACATAGACACAGGCAACAGAGCATGCACAATGTCGGCACTAGTACAGTGTATATCCACCTTTCGCAGCAATGCAGGCTGCTATTCTCCCATGGAGACGATCGTAGAGATGCTGGATGTAGTCCTGTGGAACGGCTTGCCATGCCATTTCCACCTGGCGTCTCAGTTGGACCAGCGTTCGTGCTGGACGTGCAGACCGCGTGAGACGACGCTTCATCCAGTCCCAAATATGCTCAATGGGGGACAGATCCGGAGATCTTGCTGGCCAGGGTAGTTGACTTACACCTTCTAGAGCACGTTGGGTGGCACGGGATACATGCGGACGTGCATTGCCCTGTTGGAACAGCAAGTTCCCTTGCCGGTCTAGGAATGGTAGAACGATGGGTTCGATGACGGTTTGGATGTACCGTGCACTATTCAGTGTCCCCTCGACGATCACCAGTGGTGTACGGCCAGTGTAGGAGATCGCTCCCCACACCATGATGCCGGGTGTTGGCCCTGTGTGCCTCGGTCGTATGCAGTCCTGATTGTGGCGCTCACCTGCACGGCGCCAAACACGCATACGACCATCATTGGCACCAAGGCAGAAGCGACTCTCATCGCTGAAGACGACACGTCTCCATTCGTCCCTCCATTCACGCCTGTCGCGACACCACTGGAGGCGGGCTGCACGATGTTGGGGCGTGAGCGGAAGACGGCCTAACGGTGTGCGGGACCGTAGCCCAGCTTCATGGAGACGGTTGCGAATGGTCCTCGCCGATACCCCAGGAGCAACAGTGTCCCTAATTTGCTGGGAAGTGGCGGTTGCGGTCCCCTACGGCACTGCGTAGGATCCTACGGTCTTGGTGTGCATCCGTGCGTCGCTGCGGTCCAGTCCCAGGTCGACGGGCACGTGCACCTTCCGCCGACCACTGGCGACAACATCGATGTACTGTGGAGACCTCACGCCCCACGTGTTGAGCAATTCGGCGGTACGTCCACCCGGCCTCCCGCATGCCCACTATACGCCCTCGCTCAAAGTCCGTCAACTGCACATACGGTTCACGTCCACGCTGTCGCGGCATGCTACCAGTGTTAAAGACTGCGATGGAGCTCCGTATGCCACGGCAAACTGGCTGACACTGACGGCGGCGGTGCACAAATGCTGCGCAGCTAGCGCCATTCGACGGCCAACACCGCGGTTCCTGGTGTGTCCGCTGTGCCGTGCGTGTGATCATTGCTTGTACAGCCCTCTCGCAGTGTCCGGAGCAAGTATGGTGGGTCTGACACACCGGTGTCAATGTGTTCTTTTTTCCATTTCCAGGAGTGTATTTTACTCGACTTCAATGGAAATATTGGCCTCAAAGTACCTACAGTTACTTTTGTATGTCGTACATCGGCAATTTGGGTGTAGGGTGCAGTGACGAAGGGTTAGTAAGAGTTAAAAATAAAAATTTTCAAGGAAGTAGAGAATTTTCTCAGTCGTTTAAGGTGAACTGTTAGAACTAAAATCCTGGCGGCGACATGTAAGTATTCGTACACGATAGTGCACAAAGTTCCTTGCAAATGAAATGCTTTCATAGGTGACAATACAACAATCATGTCTCAGATGTTACCAAAATTAAATTTTAGTTTCCTTCACAATTTTCCCACTGAATGTTTCTACAAGGCCCAACAGAATGCGAACTCATCAGCGACGAATTTTTCGTTTCATAGGCGGAACGATTTCACACTCCCTAAGGTATTTTATTTTCTTTTATCTCGGATTACTTTCGCGTTTTCACGATAAAATATACAGCATATGCATCTCTAAATTTTTAGACTGCTCTCATATTTTTCCAGTCAAATATGTGAGTGGTTCTGTTTCTTCAGCACGTTGAAGTAAAAAATTATTTTGCTTCAAAATTTCTCGTAACATTAGTTTTCATTGTTTTCGTAGGAGCTGGCAAGAATTTTCTTTTGGAAAGTACACCGTTATTTTCTCAACTAAAAATAGAGATGTCTAATTTTTTTTTTATTATCAGTTGGAAATAATGTAGGATCGTGAGATGACCTTGAGGTGATGGGCACTACAGCAACCCAATTTTACCTGGACCCTTTGCATATACTTAGTATTCTGCTATCTGCCATCGCGAGAGCGTTACAGATTTCATAGAAAGTTTGAAATGGGACACACTTGCAGATAGAAGACGCGCTAAACGGAAAGGGCTGCTCACTAAATTTCGAAATCCGATCTTCGCCGCGGATGTAGAGCATATATTATTACCACCGACTTTCAAATCGCGCAATGATCACCATTCAAAGATAAAGGAAATTAGAGCTCGTGCTGAGGCGTTCAGACAATAGTTTTTCCCTCGCGTGATCCACGAGTGGAACAGAGTAAGGTAAATATGACATTGGCGTGAATTGTGCCCTCCACCACACACAGCTTGGTGGCTAGCGGAGTATATATGTAGATGTAGACAGAAGTTATCTAATCACTTCATTTTGTTTTTTCTTACATTTTCGTCCCAATACATTTGTGTAACATGCTAAGTTCAGTTGTGATTCATAAATTCTGAGTTCAAATAACACTATATTTTTTTGTTTTGTAAAGTCTTCGACTTCGTATTTTTCTACTTTAAGAGGTTTCAAGATGGCACCAAGTATACAGTGCGAATACGTTTGTTCTGTGAGTAAATGTAAAAAGAATGAGGAAAAGTGCTCAAGGTGCACCAGTCTTTATATGTGTTGTGATAAAAGATGCATGTCATATTATTTTTTCACCAAAGCAAGTGAAAGAAAAAAGTCACAAAATCGACCAGCTACTTCGTTTTATTAGTTGCGGGAAATGGCAAACTCAGCTGCTTCATATTCTCACAAGAAGGTAAAGGTATAGTATATTTAATCTGTAAAACTCAACGTCATTATTCATGTGTGTCAGTTCCAAAGGAAGGTATGAGCTGTTAGAAAGACAATTTTGACAAAAAGCTTATTATAATGAACAGCAAAGACAAAACCATTATCGTAGTGCTGTTGGAAGAGATTCATGTTATAAGAATCAAATATGCTGAGCGCAACTAATTCGAAACAGCTTTTCAGTGAGAACAAAAAGCAAATAGGACTAGTGAGAGGTTGAAAGATACTTAGGCTTATGATAATAAAAGTTCTAGTAGGTGCATTGGTAAAAAGTGCGAGTGTGATGCTACTTGTGTTGAGTACAAAATAAAGTTTCACTTTAGATGCAGAAAGGTAAACAAATCGATGAAGGGAACAAGCAATATGTGTTGAAATAGACCAACAGGGAATATGGTGCATATACTAAGAAGGGGACTAGGAACAGTCACATGTTTGTTTGACCCTTGGGACACAGTTATGAAGGTGCTGACACAAATAGAACTGGCACAGGCTTAAAGACACACACAAAAATTATCCAGTGAAATCGGACTTACAAAATTTCAAGAATCATCTTTGAGAGAGAACTCACAACATGTTGCTTCTGTAAAGATCACAAAAATTTTACACAGTGGGTCACATTGACAATAATCATTTATTTACTCTTACACAAAGGAAGCTACCATGAATGCACACATATATCTTTTAATATTAGATGCAACGGAAATGCTAAATAACTGAAACCAAAAGATCAATTATTCCAATGTGTACCTGTAATTTTTACACAGTTCATTTTTCACTATGTCCATTACAGTCACATGTTACTCCCTCCCCAGTGATAAAGTTGACCTGTTTCTTTAGGAAGTGCACAATCTATCAAGATCATGTAACTCATTGGGTTGGCTAATAACACTCCAGAGTTTTGATGATTTGAGCTGGTTGTTTATGTAAAGATCACATGGATAATCCTGGATCCACATTCTTCATCAGGAAGGCAGGCTTAAGTCTGTTGGAAATGGTCTCCTGATCATGAGGTGTTGCAATGACAAAGTGTTTTTTATGGTATGAATGTGACAGGCATAGTCCATTGTAGAAAGGTTGTAGACGTTGTCTTATGAATACATGAAAAGAGTTCAGTATAGATGAAGCCAGACATTTTAACATGACAAGAGGTCTCAAGTTCAGTACAGATGCAGGCAGACATTGTAGCATGATGTCGAACATATGTTGGTTAGGCAGTACTATATGCAGTTTCAAGTTGAACATGAAAGTTGGACTGTCACACTCTACTTGTGTAGGATAAGAGAAATAGGCTGAAAGTCTTGCTCTCACGCCATAAGTCATTTTTGTAGCGGTGGTGTTAGAATCTGGGATCACATAAATTTGGAGACCCATTAAATTGCTGGTAACTGACCGATCTAGTCACTTGAAAGTTAGGCTCTTAATGCTGTTTTGATGTTGTGTAGTCGTTGTTCAACTTTTCCATTCGATGTTGAATGATAAACAGTGGTTTTGATGGGTTTTGATGTGGTGTATATGTAGGGCCTTTGTGAGGCGAGTGAACAGTTGACACTCAAACTGCCATCCACTGTTGGTGATGGTGATTTTTGGGATGAACATACAGCCAGAGTTTACCTGTAGAATTATGACGAAGTAGGTTTGATCCCTGAGATAACAATATTGTTAAAAATGCTAAGGAACAGGAGTTTGAATTCTTCACTTTGACTAGGTCTGGGTCATTGCTTTGAGCCTTTGCAATGTCTTCATATGAAATACTGGCTGGCAACATGATGTCTCAACTCTGCAATATGTATCAGCATGAATATTCTCTCTCCCAGGTAGGTATCGAATATTTGTGGTGAACTGACTGAGAAATTCCAGATGGCACAGTTGTTCGGGTGTTACTTTTTTGGGGCACTGTTTAAGGCAAATGTTAATTGCTATGTGGTAGGCGAATATTGTAAATTCTCTGCATTCCAGAAGATAATCAAAGTGTTTCACTGCCAACAACTAATAGTTGTCGGTACTACAGTTATGCTGTGTGTCAGTGCGAGTACTGTAGAAAAACGCAAGTGGTTCAGTTGTTTCTCCTCGCAATTGCCTCCTTTGGCAGAGTCAAAGCATCAACCATCAAAATTAAGGGAAGATCTGTTGAGGGATGAGCATGCTGAGTACTGTGAGCTTCTTTTTCGCTGGTCCATATAACAGAGCAATTATTTTTACTCTTGTTGAAGTTAAACTAAGGTTGTTGGATTTCTGCAGGATATGGTAACATACATCTTTGAAATTAAGCAGTCTTAGAAATGGTATAGTTCTACTGGTGTTTTAGGATGATGGAAGTCCTTGATTATTTTCACTTTTTCTTCTATACCTACATCTACATGATTACTCTGCAATTCACTGTTAAGTGCCTGGCAGAGAGTTCATCAAACCACCTTTAAGCTACTTCTCTGCCATTCCACACTCGAATGGCGTGCAGGAAAAACGAATACTTAAATCTTTTTGCATGAGCTCTGATGTCTCTTATTTTATTATGATGTTCGTTTCTCCCTTTCTAGGTGGGCACCAAAAACATATTTTCACAATCTGAGGATTGAAATTTCTGGAGGACTGAAATTTCTTTGTTATAATGCTAAAATTCCTTGATCTGACAACACATAATGCAAGAATGATATCTCTTTCTCTGCAAAAATGCCTTTTCCCATGTTGCGGTGGCCGAGTGGTTCTAGGCACTTCAGTCCAGAACCGCGCGACTGCTATGGTCGCAGGTTCGAATCGTGACTCAGGCATGGATGTGTGTGGTGTCCTTAGGTTAGTTAGGTTTAAGTAGTTCTAAGTTTTAGGGGACTGATGACGTCAGATGTTGCGTCCCATAGTGCTCAGAACCATTTTTTTCCCATTGTAAGCTTAGGGTGATATTTATCCAGTCATCCAAGAAGCTGCTGCAGACGCATTATGTTCTTCATCTGGTGCTGGAGCAACGAGAAAATCATCTTAATCGGAATACTATAATATTCCTTGGCCCGTACTACTGTTTGGGAGTCGTGAATCGGTCAGCTGATCGGTTAAACGACCTCCCTATTGTTATTTGTTCAAAGATAATATATATCGCGAAGCGGTGCGTTTCGCCTTCGCGAGAGAAATATTTATTCCTTGACTTAGCATTGCTCCATGGCAAGCGAGGAAGAAATGTAAGAAAATCGGTTTGTGATGGAACTGAGGCGAGACAGGATAACGAGAGGACGTGTATGAAGTGTTTGCAATGCAACAGTCATTGTTAGCCGCCATATTGTATAATATGTGTTTTTTTTTAGATTTACGAGCGATATGTAACGTTAATGTTGAGTTTAGTAACAGTCATAACAGTCTGGTGCATTTCAAAGGTAATTCTGCGTATTTATTTTTGATCAAAAGATTCTGTGATGAACTGTAATGTACGACAAGCTTGTATAGGACGTCGAACATTTGGTGGTCCATGTTTGCTGTAGAACCTGCTTCAATAATACGGTCAAAAGCATAAAGAAAGTTTTCCCTGCTAAAAGACCTCATTTCACTCGCAGACAATCATCGAATGACCAAATGCGAATGGCAGTATCCCAGAGAAGATCCTATAGAACTTTTCTTTCTCTTATATTTCAAGAATTTTATGGGCGACCGTCAGAGTCAGCAGCTGCTTATACACCACAAGAGTAACTTGTCTACATCTGCGAAATTATGTTCGCTGTGGGTTAGTCGATGCCGCTCTGGAAATTGATATTGTCCTTCACAGACATACAAACAGAGACAGTATACATACTAGTTCAATAACAATGAGTTAAATATTATAGCTTAAAAACATTAATTTCTTCTTATGAGTCATAATATTATAATACACAAAAGGCAAATCATTCAAGTTACTATGAATAGAACACCCATTTTAAGTACATCTTCTTGTGCAATGGCAATGTGGTCATAAACGCTGGTGAGTTCAGTATTGGAGAATACCTTTATTTTGAAGTATTAGCAGTTCAAATCTTGTAAATGAGGTATAGGACAGTGCTATTGTACTGTTATAGCATTTAAAGCTTTATAATCGCCACAGTAGTGGGACTGTAACAAAGTTGTGGCAATCTACATTGTTGCCAGATTTATCCAAGATGGCGGCAGGAAAAGCTGAAACAGCCTGTGTTGTAGGCAGATTTATCCAAGATGGCGAATCCAGGTTGGCAGAATTGTGATGTATCTATGAAATATGGCAGAAGAAAAAGCTGCAGAATGGCTCCACCTTGTGTTGTGGTATAAGTCTGCCAAGGATTTTGCTTGATGGCACTTCGGTCACTTACCCTCTGGCCTTAGTAGCCATCAGGCATTCATGCTCTATACACCATAGCTTACAGTTTTATTTTCAACAGTTCAGTGTCCCCCAGGATAATAAAGCAGGACACTAAATGTTTTCACCAGATGTGGAGCAGGGACTTCATACATTATATCACATTTCCTATCTACACATACGAACATAAGGCTGACATCTTTAATACATTTCTATGCAGCAGAACTATCTTTTAAATAAATATTTTGTGAACTGAGTCATCTCTCTTATACACACTCCTGACATGTATTTTTTAATTCATTTATGTGTAAGAGAATTGTCGTTTTTACATTTGTGTGCACTGGGACTGTCAATGTAGTTGAATCTTTAAGACTGGGTAAGATTTTGTAAATAATGACAAGGAGACAGGGTAACAACTTTTCTTCCCTTATTCAGGGTATTTTCTTTGACAGAATTTTTTTGTGCAGTATCTACTTTAAGTGATTACACTCAAATTTTCTTGTGATACATGCAATATTTTCTTTGGCTGCATTTTTTGTATGTAGACTGCTGGTAGCCTGAGTTCTTTAAAAATGGCTACACACAAATTGTCTTAAACATATATATAATATTTTCTTTCGCAGCAAATTTTTTGTCCAGGAGTACCTTATTTCATTAATAACAATGTCTAGAACATGCATTCGATGAATGTTTTTCACAATGTATAATACTTTTTGTACAGAGATATTTTTTTACACTAACTATGACCAGAAGCATGAAAATCTAATATAACAAAATTTACTGCATGTTTCAGTATGTTCCACATGAAGGTCTTTACAGTAGTCATTCTTTTCAGTTGTTGTAATTGAAAAATTTCGCAATTCAGCTACTGCAATGCCATTTGAAAAAAGTTTTATCATTCTTTTCCAATTATTGCAGTGAGAAAATTTTAGAGTTCAACTATTGCAATGTCATTTTATATTCCTTTTTATTGTTAAAAAGAGAGACTCGGCAAAACTAGAGACCTTGATGACTAGCATCAGGTGAAAAAATTAAATACAACTATAAAATATATAAACAGCCTCATATTCAGCTACATAGTACACATATTTTCTTTCCTATATACATGCATACTACTATAACAGTACACATTTTTGTACTACACAAATGCAGTTTACACACACACACACACACACACACACACACACACACACACACACACACACACAGTGTGCAACTAACTCAGGTCATATACACAAGTACAGGGTGTCCCATTTATTTTGACCACCCTAAATAACTGTTTGCCCTGATGCAAATTACAAAATGTTTCATTCAAATGTTGTAGCTTTGTTTTTTACAAAGATATGAATAGCAGTATGACTTTTAAAAATGGCATCCTGTATTTTTTTATTCGGTAATTCATTTCCTTTCCTCAAGACCTGTTCAAAAATGTATTACAGTGTGCCATTCACTGAAACACAATGTTATTAATTACATAACACAACACTGACTTTGAGCGCAGGGTCACAAACTCGTCCACTTGCTGGAGTTGTCAGAAAACAAATGAAAACCAAGTAAAAACATAACACAAAATTGACCATGACTCTCCTGTATCATTGCCCAGGATTAGAACATTCAAAGGTGCTCAAAGTAGTGACCCTGGACACCGATACGCTGGTGCCTACGTTGAATGAAAGAATTATTTACTTCTTCCAGTGTCGCCTGCTGAACAGAATTACAAGCAAGCATGATACGTTCCTGCATGTCCTCTGAAGTCGTTGGAATATCGCGATAGACGCACCCCCAAAGGAAAAAGTCAACAGGATTTTAAATCAGAAGACCTAGCAGCCCAAGTAATTGTTCCTCCTCGACCAATCCGACTGGTAGGATACCTTCAGGTCAGAACATGATGCGCACACAAGGCATTATGTGCTGGACATCCATCGTGTCAATACCACATAAGCATTCTGGATCATAGTGGCACTTCATCCAGAAGAGGAGGAAGAATTTGTCTGAGGAAGTTGGCGTACGCTGTGCCGTTTAGACTAACATTGATGAAATAAGGGCCAATAATTGTAGTACCAAGCATCCCACACCAGGCGTTAGCCCTCCACTGATGCTGATGTTCCACCTGTCTAAGCCATCGTGGGTTGTTGCTGGACCAATAAGGCGTGTTCCTTATATTTACCTGACATTTGTTTGACAAGGAACATCCATCAGTAAATAGAACATCAGAGAAGAAGTTCGGGTCGGCGAGGATTTGCTGTTGGGCCCACTGACAGAACTGTACACGATTTTGGAAATCATTCCCATGCTATTCTTGATGTAGGTGTACATGGTAAGGATGGAACCGGTGACGTGTAAGAATACGATGTACAGTGGTTTTAGGAATGCCAATCTCGTGTTCAAGCGGTCGTGTGCTCACATGTGGACTCATAGCACCGGAAGCGAGATCAGTAACTTCATCAGCTTCGCCTGTTCGAGTGCTATGACGATTGTGTTGTCGTGGGTTGAAACTTGCCCTTTCCTGAAGTGTCTCAACAAGACGAGAAACCATCCGTCGGGAAGGTGGGTACTTGTCAGGATATCGCTCTCTGTACAGTTCCGCTGCCTGTGTAGTATTTCGCCAACCTTCAACAACAATAAAAGAAACGTTATGACAATGCAGTTTGTAGGAAGGACAGCCTTTACTGTATGCCTAAACTCCACACAAAAGTAAAAAGGGTCACTCCAAAAGAAATGCGCACTATTTTTTTTAAATCCATCTTTTATTCTACATGTTTGAAAGTTTTACAGTGTGTAGATACATCCTTTAGGAACAATATTTTCATTTCTCCACATAATTTCCATTCCTCTCAACTGCCTTACGCCATCTTGGAACCAGCGCCTGTATACCCACACGGTAAAATTCTGGACCAACCTGTTGGAGCCACTGTTTGGCATCGTGCACAAGGAAGTCATCATCTTCAAACCTTATTCCACGAAGAGAGTCTTTCAGTTTCCCAAAGAGATGATAGTCACATGGAGCCAGGTCAGGACTGTAAGGCGAGTGTTTCAGTGTTATCCATCCGAGTTTTGTGATCGCTTCCATGTTATTTTGACTGAGATGTGGCCGTGTATTGTCGTGCAACAGCAAAACATCTTGCTTTTGCCTATGTGGTCGAACACGACTCAGTCGAGCTTGAAGTTTCTTCAGTGTCGTCACATATGCATCAGAATTTATGGTGGTTCCACTTGTTATGATGTCCACATGCAAGAGTCCTTCAGAATCGAAAAACTCCGTAGCCATAACTTTTCCAGCAGAAGGTGTGGTTTTGAATTTTTTTCCTTGGGTGAATTTGCATGATGCCACTCCATTAATTGCCTCTTCATCTCTGGTGAAAAATGATGGAGCCATGTTTCATTACCTGTCACAGTTCTTCCAAGAAATTCATCTCCACAATTCTTGTTCCAAAAGTTCGCTGCATACCGTTTTTCTTGTTTCTTTGTGAGCCACTGTCAACATCTCGGGAACCCACCTGGCACAAACCTTTTTTAACACCAACAGTTCCAGTATTCTGCAAACACTTCCTTTCCCTGTCCCAACGTAGCGTGACAATTCGTTCACTGTGATGCGTCTGTCAGCAGTCACAAATTCGTTAACTCTCTGCACATTGTCTGGAGTGTGTGTAGTACGAGGCCTGCCGCTGTGGGGACAATCCTCAATATTGTCGTGCCCACTTTCATCACACAACCTGCTTGCCCACCGACTAACTGTACTGCCATCGACAGCAGCATCACCATTCACCTTTTTCAACCTCTTGTGGATGTTTCCAACTGTCTCGTTTTCACAGCACAGGAATTCTATGATAGCACGTTGCTTCTGATGAACGTCAAGTGTAGCAGTCATCTTGAAGACGTGTTATGATGGAGCCACTCACGGGAACAGATTGAACTAAGTTTGAAAACAAGAGGGAAGGAAGTATCTACACACTGTAAAACTTTCAGACATGCACAATGAAAACTGTATTTTTACAAAAATAGCGTGCATTTCTTTTGGAGTGGCCCTTGTATTTAAAAGGGCTGAACTACTGTACTAGATGTACCCATACATAAGAAAATAGTATTGCAATTACTGTTCTTCTAACTTACATTCCCCATAGATGAATAGCATTTCTACCTTCTCTTTCATTGGTGTACATTCTACTCACACAACTCTTCAACTGACGATGGTTGATGGAATGACGGCTGTGGATTTTACTCATGTTGAGGTTTGTCCTCTGTCAACATCAACACTTGGATGTGTTCCATTACCCTGAGTACCTGCACTAAGCATTGATAGCGTCAACGTCAGTGTTGTGTTATGTAATTAATAACGTTGTGTTTCAGTGAATGGTACACTGTGATACGTTTTTAATATGTCTTTAGGAGAAGAAATGAATTACCAGATAAAAAATACAGGGTGCCATTTAAAAAAGTCATACAAAGCTACAACGAAGGCAATCATGCTGATTGATGTCCCCTTGATGGCTAAAGAACATTTGCTTGAAACATTCTGTAATTTGCATCTGGAAAAACAGCTATTTAGGGTGGTCAACATAAATGGGACATCCTGTGTAGCCACAACTGTTGACATTACGATAAGCAGGTCACACTATTCTACATGCATACGTGCACACACTCACTATTTACAAATAACTACGTTCTCCCTCACTCTGTCACTTGAGTGAGTAGTGTGAGTATGAAAGCATCTTGATTCTAATCTCACAAGTGACATACTATGATATATTACTGCACGACAGGCCAATTTTCAGCATGATACAATGTGCACTGAATGGTCTCATGAGTGAATGCTATATTGAAGGACACCACGTGCAGAGGGGGAGGTGTAGCACCACCAACACCATGAGCAGGCACTCCAAGTAGTCTTTGAGCTCAAGAACTATTGATCTCCATCTACATCTAAATCTACATGATTACTCTGCAATTCACATTTAAGTGCTTGGCAGAGGGTTCATTGAACCACAATCATACTATCTCCCTACCATTTCACTCCCGAACAGCGCGCGGGAAAAACGAACACCTAAACCTTTCTGTTCGAGCTCTGATTTCTCTTATTTTATTTTGATGATCATTCCTACCTATGTGGGCTCAACAAAATATTTTCGCATTCGGAAGAGAAAGTTGGTGACTGAAACTTCGTAAATAGATCTCGCCGCGACGAAAAATGTCTTTGCTTTAATGACTTCCATCCCAACTCGCGCATCATATCTGCCACACCCTCTCCCCTACTACGTGATAATACAAAACGAGCTTTCCTTTTTTGCACCCTTTCGATGTCCTCCGTCAATCCCATCTGGTAAGGATCCCACACCGCGCAGCAATATTCTAACAGAGGACGAACGAGTGTAGTGTAAGCTGTCCTCTTTAGTGGACTTGTTGCATCTTCTAAGTGTCCTGCCAATGAAACGCAACCTTTGGCTCGCCTTCCCCACAATATTATCTATGTGGTCTTTCCAACTGAAGTTGTTCGTAATTTTTACACTCAGGTACTTAGTTGAATTGACAGCCTTGAGAATTGTACTATTTATCGAGTAATCGAATTCCAACGGATTTCTTTTGGAATTCATGTGGATCACCTCACACTTTTCGTTATTTAGCGTCAACTGCCACCTGCCACACCATACAGCCATCTTTTCTAAATCGCTTTGCAACTGATACTGGTCTTCGGATGACCTTACTAGATGGTAAATTACAGCATCATCTGCGAAAAACCTAAGAGAACTGCTCAGATTGTCACCGGGGTCATTTATATAGATTGGGAACAGCAGAGGTCCCAGGACGCTTCCCTGGGGAACACCTGATATCACTTCACTTTTACTCGATGATTTGCCGTCTATTACTACGAACTGCGACCTTCCTATTGATGCAAAACAACACACAACGCTTTCCCACCTTTGGGTGGCACCTGTCTCTGCATGGCATTTTCGAGTGCAGATTCGCAAATTCTTCAAACTGCACAACATTCGCCTCTTCTTACATAAGGCTAATAAACTTATTTTTTGTAAGTGTTGTGTCATAAGGATTTTTGGATACATATTCTGACTTGTCAAATGGATTGGGGTGGCATGTTATTACATCAAATGGATCACAACCCTTCACCTGACAGATGAAGCTATCCATTTCCGTAGAAGGTAACTCTGAGTTGGCAAAACGAGTTAACAAAAACCTGTAATGAAATTAGTACATGTGGAGTGTGAGTAGGTACCAACAAATCAGGCTTCATGAAGGCAATCAAAAACTTGGAATCTCCAGGGCGATGAAATCTCTGTTGAAGAGTGTGATTCATTTAAAATTTGGTCAGACAATATAGTCCATAATGGCATCTCTTTTTGCTCATACATATGTACATTTCGTGGTGGTTTCCAGATTCACCATTGTTTTGCCAACACTGAACTAGATTTTCTGTACATAGTGGAAAATTGATGTGCACATCATACAAACTATTAGGATATGCCAGTTCTGCCTCCATGACATATCTTACACAAAGAACCTGCAGCCACATCTTTGAATTTGCCTAATCTGACAATTTGTGGATTGGACAGTCATCTAAATCCTCTAGTTGGCACAGATTGGTACATGGTTATCCATATAAATTGTTTGCAGCCAGCTAAAGGATGTAACTCGAATTGTTGGATGCGTTGAACTTCTATCAATCTCTACATTATTTTCCTTGGTGTGGATACGGGGATATTGGCAAAGTCCTCCACAGACCCTACGTTTGAAGAAGAGCAGTATGTCAAGATCGATTAAAATGCCGATGATGACAATAGTCATTTTCAATATTGATTTCCACGAAAGTCCTGGTGAGGCGTAATAGAAGGCAGGATCGAAAGTGTATGTGGTGATGCATACACTCCAGAATTTCTCGAAAATGTCTGCAATTAACCACATGTCCATGTCCATATCCATGCAAAGCTTTTATAACTCTCTAAATTAGAGATGTTGAAATCATGCCAAACGTTCACCACATACCTACGCTCGGCATCTGTTATGGCATTGCCTTTAAGATTTCCAGAAAATGCAGTTATGCCAGTCAGTGTAGTTTCATAGAGTTTCTCCACCAAATCCATATATTTGTATACAAAAACACCCTTCTTCACACAAGCTGAAGCTTAGTATCATTGGGATGTGCAGCTCTAGTGACATCCATGTTCTCCTGACATGTGGTATCAGCAAGTTTCTGAAGTGGCACATGTATCAAAAACAATGAGTCAAGGAAGTAGAGATGATGTCATTGGTGAATCAGTGCACACTCCACTCCAGAGTGAAAATTTCATAATGTCATTGGTGTTTTTTTTGGGAAAATGAAAATCATTTTTAATGTCCTCAGGCATGACACTGAAATGATCATTGGGTAAATCAAAATCAGCCAAGTGCTCAACGATGGAGTGAGCTATGTACCCACTCAGATTATGTAAAAAGAAAGGTATGTGTCGTTGTAGCTGGTAGTTCAACTTGTATCCATTGCGTTCTGCAACACGGAACTTCTCCATTAGATGACAATGATCTCCACGTGGAGTTTCCACTTCTTTGTATAATGGCAGCTCAAACATATGACAGTGAACTTTTTTGCATATAAGGCGTTATTTTACTGCAATTAGACGATAGGAATGCTGGTGTGATAAATCTCATCAATACTCTTTGCAAGTTGTTCATGCTCAGAGCAGCAAGCTTGTAAGGTAAGGTAGGGTTTGGCAAGGTAACGTAAGGTAAGGTAAGGTAAGGTAAAGTAAGATAAGATAAGGATTATCCTTGACATTTGAATCAAAACGATTAATAATACATTCATATGAGCACAAAACTTGAAACGTTTCTGCATATGGTATACACTGTTCTGCGGCCATGGTATGGGCGACAATGGGATCACCCACACATCATGTCAAAGGAGCAAGGAGGTACTCAGAGTCAGTGCACACTACAAAGAGGACATGCCCCTGGTGACTGATATTCGTAAATTTTAAGAACTTGAGTCTTCTCAGCAGGCATTTCAACATGACTGATTCCTGTGAAGAGCAATCTATGCAATGCTTTGCTAATCGCTCACTTAAAGTAAAAGTTGGGGCATCTAGGGGAAAAAAGTCATTTGTGACCATCTTTACAGAACTGAGACGAAAAAAGTTTGAACATGTTCTTGATCCAGTAACGGTGTTTATTTTCTACCTTGGAGAATAGCTGCAGGTCTACATGCTGACTATTGTTACCTGCAAAATCGGAGAAAAGAAGGGGTCCAACGAATTTGTTTGTAACATCACCATTTTCTGCCTTGCTTTACCTGAACTGGTATATCACAATTCTGTCTTTCAAATTAATGTCATAAAGTTTAACAGGGAAATCGATACCATCAGAGTTATTATACCCACGAATATTATCACCCATGTTGTATCACGCTGAATGCTCATGATGTGTCTTTCTTCCACAAGCACTAACTGACCATTTAAATCAATTGTCATCTTTAAGATTTTGGACTTTAATAATGGCCTTATTGTTCGCTATATAGTCAAGTTACATTTAGCTGCGCCACCTCTTCTCCCGCAATTTAATGGATCAAAAACATGTGAATGGATGTCTAGGTGTAGTATTCCAGTGAGTGTTTTACCAGACCCTCTTTTCTGCATATCAGGAAAATGGCTCTATGTGACGTTCAAGGTAAGAGTTCGGAACTACTGAGCAAGTAAAGAGCTCTGTGATATCATACTACTTTCTCCTAAAATACAGACAATGCTTTTCTCCTCAACATCAACGGCTTGTTATGTGGTGTACATGGGCAGAAAAGTGCTTTACCACATTTAATGGGCAGAATACCAAAGATCGTTAACGATTTTGGGGAGCTCTCTTTCCAGAGTGGGTTGACAGACATTCGGAAAACTCATCAGATCTTGATACCTGAATGTACTATTGTCTATACAGGAATACAAGATCCTGTCCTCAAAAGCACCTGAATCAATGAGTAATGTAAAGCTAGTATGCAACTAAAATGGTGAGTGTCTGCATTATTAGAACAGATCTGCTGCTAACTGGAGTATTGTTATAACCAACAGTGAAGGTTGATGACTGGAGTGAGATTGTTGGTCCTCAGCACTTGTATGGTGAATGAGATGGCCGATACCATGGCGATCACAATGGTCCAGGGTAGTGCAAATGTGCAGTGCACACATCGGGCATAGGAAGCATGATGCACTAGACTGGAGTGATTGCAAATGGAAGGCACCATCTGGACAGTTCAGACATTCCTATTTAGGAAAAATGTCAAAATTTATGTGTGTTCCATTCCAAAAGAACATGATGGATATATGTACACTATGTGATCGAAAGTATAGGGACACCTGGCTGAAAATGAGTTACAAGTTCGTGGCGCCCTCCATCTGTAATGCTGGAATTCAGTATGGTGTTGGTCCACTCTTAGCCTTGATGAAAGTTTCCACCCTCGCAGGCATACGTTCAATAAGGTGCTGGAAGGTTTCTTGCGGAATGACACCCCATACTTCACGAAGCGCTGCACTGAGGAGAGGTATCGATGTCGGTCGGTGAGGACTAGCGCGAAGCTGCCGTTCCAAAACATCCCAACGGTGTTCTGCAGGATTCAGGTCAGGACTCTGTGCAGGCCAGTCCATTAAAGGGATGTTATTCTCGTGTAAGCTCTCTGCCACAGGACGTGCATTATGAACAGGTGCTCAATCGTGTTGAAAGATGCAATCGCCATCCCAAAATTGCTCTTCAACAGTGGGAAGCAAGAATTCGCTTAAAACATCAGTGTAGGCCTGTGCTGTGATAGTGCCACGCAAAACAACAAGGGTTGCAAGCCCCCTCCATGAAAAACACGACCACCCCATAACACCACCGCCTCCGAATTTTAATGTAGGCACTACACACGTTGGTAGATCACGTTCACAGGGCATTCGCCATACCCAAACCCGGCCATCGGATCGCCACATTGTATACCGTGATTCTTCATTCTACACAACGTTTTTCCACTGTTCAATCGTCCAATGTTTACGCTCCTTACGCCAAGCGAGGCGTCGTTTGGCATTTGCCGGCGTGATGTGTGGCCTATGAGCAGCCGCTCGACCATGAAATCTATGTTTTCTCACCTCCCGCCTGTCACAGTACTTGCAGTGATCGTGATGCAGTTTAGAATTCCTGTTTGATGGTCTGGATAGATGTCTGCCTATTACACATTACGACCCTCTTTAACTGTGGCAGTCTGTCAGTCAACAGATGAGGTCGGCCTGTACACTTTTATGCTGTACGTGTCCCCTCACGTTTGTACTTCACTATCACATCGGAAACAGTATACCTGGGGATGTTTAGGAGCGTGGAAATCTCACGTAAAGACGTATGACACAAGTGACAACCAATCACCTGACTACGTTTGAAGTCCGTGAGTTCCGCAGAGTGCCCCATTCTGCTCTCTCACAATGTCTAATGACTACTGAGGTCACTGATATGGAGTACGTGGCAGTAGGTGGCAGCTGTATAAGTACATGATGAAAGGTCCCCAGGAAACCGTAAAATTAAGATTTATTAAAAAAACAAAAATTGAAACACTGAGTAACCAGAGGGTTGGCAAAGACGTTAATTATGAATGTGCGGTAAGGTGCAGACAACAATGCAACCATATGCCTATTCTTTATTCATATTCATTTTTATTACGCAGTACAATGCACCTAATATGAAAAAGTATGTTTTTGTGGTTGTACAGATACATTTGATCCCTTTGTGTAGGTAGAAAAAAATTTTTCCTGGTAAATATGTAAGGCATTATTGGTGTCAGGAACAGTCCATTGGGAGTTCATCACATTATCATCATCGTATGTGGTCAGGTCATTTAGCATATCCTATACCCACTCACCCATATTGTGCCATAAACCTGTTGCATCATCATCATCAGAGGATAGGATCTGGCTGGTTTTGATGTATTGACTCTCATAATACCCCAAGCCTTAATGTGTGCTTGAAGATTGGCTCAATATTTCTGATAATGGTAATGACATGTAAGTAACAAGCATAAATACTCACTCACACAAGCACATAAGCACACACACACACACACACACACACACACACACACACACACATTTTATATATATATATATATATATATATATATATATATATATATGTGTGTGTGTGTGTGTGTGTGTGTGTGTGTGTGTGTGTGTGTGTGTGTGTGTGTGTGTGTGTGTGTTTAATCCCCTCATCACCAATCTCATGGCACTGTTCACAAGACACAAGATTCGTTCTTCAGAGCTGTATAGTTCTAGTAGTTCTGGTTGTCAGACTAACACAGGTATGAGATCAACTGAGTCAGTTTATTTGCTGAACGAGACTAAGGACGGTGGCTGGTCGGCAAGCCTGGACCTATCCAAACAGGTGGAGCAGAAGATATCTGGATGCAGAAAGAAATATGGAGTTCTTATTGTGACAGTATATACTAGGTATGCTTTCCCACATTCGTTATAATAGGAAGAACATGTCAGTACATGATGTATTTAAAACGTGAAATTTATTTCGTCGTTAATAACAATTTACGATGTATCCTAGGCATGCCTTCCTGAAGTGCTCATATTGGGTAATATATACTCTAGGACTAAAAAAGGACACAACACAAACGAATTATCAGACTGGGACTGAAAACAGTAGATATGATACACATGTACAGTCAAACAAATGATTGCAATTTCAGAAAAAAGGATGATTTATTCAAGAGAAAGAGATTCACAAATTGAGCAGATCCATCACGCATTAGTCCAACTCTGGCCGTTATTCAAGCAGTTATTCAGCGTGATATTGACTGATAGAGTTGTTGGATATCCTCCTGAGGGATATCGTGCCAACTTCTGTCCAATTGGCAGGTTAGATCGAGTAAATTAGTTAATTTACAATTGTCGAGTATGCTCGAATCATTTCCTAGGTTTCCCTTACTATCAGTCTGGAATGCTAGTAGAGTGTGTTTTTAACTGAACTGATGTTTTAATAAGCTACATTCCCTTAGATGCTGTAGGTAGCAGAGGTTATTCAAAAAGCTCCTATCAACAGAAAGTTAGTGGTAGATGAGTATCTGCATTCAGAACCTGCAAAAGTTCCAAGCAGTTCCCGCCTCTTACAAAGATGTGAGGTAATTTCTATTTTATTTTCTTGACCATACTCTCGTTCTCTTCAGTGTTTCCTTGAGTATGTGAGTTATTATCCATTGCATTTCTTACCAAAATAAGTTCTTGCTTCACATTCTTAATAATTTGTCACTGTCTTCAAAGTAATCCATCAGCATCTCGAGAGGTATACATGTACTAAATCGTCTGTACTCTGCTGCTTTTCTGCCCTCCAGTTCAGCAATGAATCATCCTGTTTTTTCAAAGCGTTCAAGTCTGAGACCAGTGTGGAAATGTATGTTTTAAGGGTGAATGTTATGCCTACATTGAGTGTGTGATTAGTCTCAGTTCTGTTCAGTTCGTATCTTATTTCCTGAAACAGTAATGGTAACTGATTACGTGTGAGCTTCGATGTCACCGGCCTTTAGCTGAAATTTCTTGTCCAGGTATAGTAAACTCTTGCAAGGCAGAGTGCTGGATGGAAGTTGTAAATGGACCGCCAAAAGTCGTCGTAGATATCTTTTGCTAATTGCTGTAATCGCACTATTTCACTCCCATTTACGGAGCTTGTTAGCACTTGATGTTAGGTTGGCGCCATTACAAAATATTGTATTGTAGTAATCGCTGCTGCTTGCTGGATCGCTGCGGTGTCTCGTTGCTGATGCTGGCTCTAAATTTGTGTTGTCTAGGGTAAACACATGAGGTTCCGTGTTTTTCATGTGCTTTTGATGATAAAGAACGAGCGAAACCAACACATATGTAAACATCAAACATTTATTCCTTTAGTGGCCATATTAATTCCACTGTCCACCAAAGACCATAACACAACACAAAGTAGTACTTCCTTTACATGTTCTTTGACTTGTTTTGCCAAACAATAACACAGAAACACACTTCACCAAAGTGACATTCCGACTGCCCTACTGCCTCCGACTGCTCTCTCGACCCTCCTCGCTGCTTGTATTTATAACATTGTCAAAGAACTACTAAAAAGAGATATAGTTTATAAGTCACATGTACATCTGTTATCATAATTTGTGCAGAAAAGTTGTTAATTTGCATCGAGTGACATAATTTAACATGTTATTAAAATGACAGACAGATTTGTTGACTTGACAGAATAATTCTTTGTTACAAAAAGGTCGTTTTTTAGAAGTTTGTCAATTGACTTCTCTAATTTGCATAAATAAGTAAGTAACGTGAATTATGAAGAATTACATTGGTTTTCGTCTAAAATAGGATTGATTACGTGAATACTGAGTGAAAACGCTCCTAGTGAACAAATAGGTTTCACTGGGTGATTTTTATTTAAGGAGATCCAAAATACCTAAGTTGGCCACTATTTTTCGTACTTCATATTAATTATTTAAGATGAACTTAGTGTTTTTACATGATGACATTTGCTGTATCAGTGATCAAGTGATATTAACTTTTGTATGGGTCAGTTACTCAGTATAATTTAATGGGTTGACTGTTTATGGAGACATGTTGTGCAATCCTTGTTAACATACACAATAACTTTTCTATAATCATAAATACTCGTTAAACTGGTTGAATTTGGAAGGGATCGCATACTTCATTAAAGTAAAGCCTTTAATATGTTCCGTTACAATACCCCCTCGGGTAATATCATTTACAGAATGTTAATGATATTAGCCGACTAGGACAAATGTGTCAATTACTATGCATAATGTGTATGTATACAACAACCGTTACACCGTTTCAAAATGACTTTTTCCTGAAAATATTTTAGTTGTGTTGTTTCAAATGCACTTTGTGTTATGTCAATCAGTATGACAGCATAATAAAAATATTTAGTAATACATGAAAGTAAAAAAAAAATGTTAATCTTTGCTCCCAGTGAGCCACATGGAAAATGATCAAAAACAGACACAAATATATCACATGCGATCTTAAGATATAAAAAAATATATGTAAATTATTTCAAAGTCAGCTCTCATTGAGTCACAGAATAATCAAGATAATAGAAGGAACATAAATATATTACATAGATGGACAGGTCAGATGTCCATAGGAAAAACAATGCAACTGTCTGCTCGTTTTGAGCCACATAAAGGAAATGAAAACAAAGAACATAATTATAAGTATGGACATGATATATAAACATAAACACTAGAGAAGTCACATGTATGAATATAATATGCATTTAAAAAAAAAGAAAATGAAATATTTAAAAAACTTGTCTCCCATTGAGACACATAGTCAAGATAGTACAAGAACATATGAATACCAAAATTGGACACTTAAATTGGTCACAACATAACACAAACATCAAACTTGGTGAACATCTGATTAGCTGTAGAAAATTGTCCACAAATCTTATGCCTAAGAAAACAATAGTAACACAATGATGGGTCTTGCACAACAATTTTTTCATTGTCTTTTATTTGGTGCAATCATGTCCCATATTCAACAATACAAAAGAAAGTAATAAATGTTGGTCACCTTCTTGCCCATTGCAAGTAAAGAGGATATCACAATATTTAATATTCAACAGTGACAATAAAAATATAAAAACATTGTCTCAGACATCTGGAACTTTTCCAGGGTCTGTAGTGGTAGTTGCTATTTGACACATCCAGTAAAGATCTTTGCTGATCACATGCTTTATGGAAAATGGGTAAGTAACTGTATTCAAACAGGGAAATGTGCTTAATCATGTTTATATGATTTCAATTCGGTGATGTTTCTTAATCCAAATAACCTTCTTGATCTGGGGAAGATAAGTCTATACGCATTAGGATGTGGGCTTTCTTTTATTTCAAATGGACCAATGTAAATATCAAAAAACTTTTTAAGTTCAGCGGACAATAATTTTGATTTCTCTTGTGTCTTGACGAGTACAAGGTCCCCAGGTTTGAACTGCGTAGCTTTTCCTTTGGCTGCATGTCGCCTTTTTCTCAATTCCCCTTGTTTTTTCATGGTTTCCCGTACACAGTCTTCTCTTTCTTGGGGTGACATAATTTTGCAAGGTGGATACTCTATGTTTTCAGTGAAGAAACTAGCGGGGTATTGGTTGTACATTATTTCGTGTGGGGAAAATCCAGTGGAAGAGTGCTGTAAGCTGTTCATTATTTCTTCAAAACTATTTATGTACTCTAACCAATTAGTGTGGTTCTGGCTACAGTAGGTTCTGCACAGTCTTCCAATTTCTCTCATGTATCTCTCAGCCGGGTTGCTTGACGGGTGGTAAGCAGATATTAAAATGTGTTTAATTCCCGTGTCTTCAATAAAAGTTTTCCAGTATTTAGATGTGAACTGAGACCCATTGTCTGAAAGTATTGCCTTAGGTTTTCCCACAGTGTTGAAATAATTACTTGTAATTTTTGAAACTATCTGTTTGCTGGTAGCTTTCCTCAAGGGATAAAGCTTTATAAATTTGGAGAAGATGTCTACCATGACATAAATATAACTGTAACCCCCCCTTGTCTTGGGTAATTGTCCGTAGATGTCAGTTGCAACGAGATCGAGTTTATTTGTGGGTAATATGTTCTGCATTATTCCCCTGGTTGTTTGGTTAGTCACTTTTACCCTCTGACATCTGTCACATGTTGATAACCTTTTCTTTACTCTTCTGCTAATGTTGTAAAAATAAATGTTCTCCTGTATTTTCTGAATACACTTAGTGGTGCCACAGTGGCCAAAGCTTTCATGTACATAAGTAATGAGCGTATCAATTTGTTGCTCAGGCCAACATAGTTTCCAATAGTCTAAATCCGGTTTAGGTCTTCTGAATAGTATCCCCTTGTGTACTTTATAATATGCTTCTACCTTTTCTCCTCCAGTTTTTCCTATGTAACTTTTGACTAGTTTCCAGTTCTCATCGTGGTTCTGAAACCTCCTAATGTCGTTACAGATTTTTTGTATTTCCTTTTCCTCTTTAATGCCCTTTAGATACATAATTTTGAAAATTCTCTCATCTTCCCCACTACTTCCCTCCAAATCACTTCCCAAAGGTAGTCTTGATAAAGCGTCTGCTACCACATTTTGTTTTCCCTGAATGTACCTCACTTCGTAATCAAACTGCTGGAGAAACATGGCCCATCTGGTGAGTCTGTTATAGTATAACCTGCACTCTTGGAGATAGCTTAATGCTTTGTGGTCTGTCTGTACTATTACTTTATGTCCCAAGAGGTAATTTCTAAATTTTGTAAAACCCCAATGTATAGCTAGTAATTCCTTTTCTGTCACTGTGTAGTGTTTTTCATGTTTTTGAAGAATTCTGCTGGCAAATGCGATTGTTCGGTGTTCCATTTTTCCATTTACTTCCTTTTCTTGAAATAAATGTACTCCTAACCCTGCATCGCTGCTGTCAGTAGCTAGCCAGAAAGGACTTGACATGTCTGGTCTATGTAGAAGTTGGCTGTTACATAGCTGAGATTTGATTTTGTTAAAAGCATCTTCACATTCTGGTGTCCAATCCCACACTACGTTTTTCTTAAGTAAGTTGTACAAACAAACTGCATTTAATGCTTGATTACTGATGAATTTTCTGTAAAACCCTGTGAAGCCGAAAAATGATTTGAGTTGTTTCTTGTTTCTAGGTGTTGGAAAATTTTCTATGGCTTTTATTTTGTCTTTGTCTGGCAAAATCCCTTGTTCTGTAATTATGTGTCCCAAAAATTTTAACTCCTCTAGCCCAAATTTACATTTTTCTAATTTTAATGTCATTCCTCCCTTTCTGAGTTTCATAAATACTTCCCTTAATAGTTCAAGGTGTTCTTCCCAAGTTTTCCCAGTGATTAAAATGTCATCTACATAAATGGTTAATTTTGAACTAGTTTCATGACCAAGTACAAAATCTAATGCTCTGATGAATTCCGCAACTGATACATTGAGACCAAATGGTACGACTGTATACTGATAACATTTACCATTATATAAAAAGGCTGTATATTTTCTCGAATCAGGACTAAGTTCAACTTGATGAAAACCAGCGGTGAGATCTAGGCTTGTCATATGTTTGACACACTCAAATTTACCTAACAGCTCATCTATACTTTCTGGGTGGTCATTCTCTCTGATCAGATACTTGTTCAGATGTCTGGAGTCTAATACAATCCTAACGCTATTGTCTCCCTTTTTTACAATGACCAACGGGTTGTTGTAGGCACTGCAACTTCTTTCTATAACTTCCCAATTTTCCATTTTTTGTATTTCTTTTTCCACAGCGTCTCTTTTTGCAAATGGTATTCCATATGGTTTTATAAAGAAAGGCTCATGCGGTTTCAACTGTAATTTACATTGATAATATTTCACTCTACCAGGTCTATCATCAAACACATCTTGGAATTCCCATAATAACTCTTTTAATTTTTCCTTCTGTGTAATATTTAGGCTTTCAGCTTCCCCCAGTTTTTTCTCTACTAACTTCTCAAACTCTTGACCCTCTGCATCTTCCTCTAAGTTCTCATCCAGGTAATAAACATCCTCCTTTTCATGATACACTGATTGAATGTGATTACAGCTGTCACCACAGTTTAAAATTAACAAATTGACTACACAGCTTTGTTGTGTAACAGGTTCTATAATACACATTTGTTTTGCTGTAAAATTAAACTCTGCATTCACTTTTAATATCCAATCCATACCTAAAATGAAATTTTCATTCAGGTCATCTACTACTAAGCATCCATGTTCAAAATTTAGGTTATCGATTTTAAAAGTAAGTAACACTTGTTTCTTAACTACCTTGCTGGCTCTGCCTGTAGCTCCTTTCACTTTTAATCCAACAACTGGCATCTCGGGAAAATGTTGAGAATTCCTGAGCTTATCTCTAAGTCTAGAAGTGATGGCAGAAACAGGACTTCCTGTGTCTACTAACACTCTCCCTTCCCACTCGTCAATGTTTACTTTAACATATGGACAACCTAGCTCAACATCTTTGTCTATTTCAGTATTTTCAAACAATAGATCATTTTCAATTTCTTTAGTCCCTAAGTCTAATGTCTCTTTCCTACACTTAGACACATCCCTCTCTGTTTGTAACGCATTGACATTTAAACATAAACCTTTGTTTTCATCTGTTCCTCTTAACACTGTGTTGTCACTTAACAAACTACTGTTTTCACCCCATTTTTTATAAAGTCCACTACGGATTCTTGTCCACCAGGTAGGATACAAGGTTGCACTTACCTTTGCTAATTCTTTCCAAAAGGCATCTTTGTTTATACAGTTTCCATAGTTGTTCCACAAAACTTCTAAAAACTTTTCCCCTTTTTCTTGAAAACACCCATTTACATTCAATCCCTTTATATTTTCTTTAATATTATTCTTATTAGTACCATTCTCATAGTTTAATGTTTCATAGTTCCCAATAGGCAATAGCTTGTCCTCAGATACACATTCCCTAGTCTGCATTTCACTTAAATTAACCTCATTATTTCCCATGTTTGTCACATCACTTACCTTTACCACATCACTTTTCAATTCTACAAATACTTTTATTTCTTCCTCCACACTCTCATCAATAACATCACTTGATTTAGGATCATTATTTAAATGTCCCTCTATTACTTCTTCCTCCTCCTCCACAACAACCCCATCTTCAGTTTCCCCCCTATGTATCTGAATCTCAGCAATTGAGTCTTTGGCTCCATTAAACACATCGTCATCCCCCTTCTTATCAAATAAACCCCCCAAAATAGATTCTACTTGTGGTGTGTCTGACTTGTTATTCACACCAGTATCCTTTTCAGCCCAACTATGGAACTCTGCAATACCTTCAACTTCTGCACTTTCACTAACTACCTGTGCTTGAACACAGTTTTTATTAACTGTATCACTTTTACTCATAGTATCCCAAAACCTTTTATTAAATTCTAATTTATTCATTCTAACAACTTCAGTATTTTCATGGTAATTACTCTTTACATTGTATCCTCCCCTTTTCCAGTTTCGGTTATGTGTTGTCCTGTCATAATATTGTCTAGCCCCAAAACTACGGACATCTAGTGGGACTGTCCACCGTTTCCCGGCTGGTTTCCTCGGTCTGTCCGTTTGTAGCTGTCGTTTTGTTCACTAGTTTCAACAAACCCCCTTCTATCTTGTTCTCTTCCCCAATACCTATTTCTATCATTCCTGTTATCTCTCCTCCATCCTCCCTCCTGCGTATTGTTTCTGAAATCATTTTCATATCTCCTATCTCCCCTATTTGGAGCATTATTTCCAGAATTTTCAAAGTCTCTCCTCCAATAATAATCTCTATTTACATTCCTGTTCCACCCCCCATACTGGTTGTTGCCAGAGCCAAAACTTTGGTTACTTTCTCTTTCCAAGGCCCTATCTAATCTATCTACAAATTTCAGGAACTCTTCCATTGAATCGTCTGGTCCATGGACCAATTCCCACTGCAGTCTCTCTGGTAATCTTCTTTTTAAAACATCAATTTGTGTCATAATATCAAAAGAATTATTTAAGTGAGCAAGTTTTTTCAATTGATCTCTGCAAAATTTTTGCATTCCCCCAACTTTCCCTCTATACACTGGTCCATTTAGAAATTCTGACTTTAATCTGGCTTGTATGGACTGTGACCAAAATTTACAAATAAATTTGGCTTCAAACTCTTCAAACGTATTCCAAGAATCATTATTCTCATTTGCCCAGGATAGGGCCTCCCCTTCTAGAAACCGTTTTACTAACTTAATTTTTATGTTGTCTGACATTCCTACAACAAACATATCCTTACATTGGTGAATAAAGTCAATGGGGTGCAGATTTTCACCAGGAAAGCATTTCACTTGGATGTGCCCATACATTGTATTTTGATTGTAAATCGTTTGTTTGGACATTACTGCATCTTCCAATTGTGAATATTTAGTGTGCATATTTTCTACTTTTGTATCTACATTAGTGGTGTACAGGTTGTATTCCTGTTTAAGGTTTTCTGATGTTTTGTCTATTCTCTGATCTAATCTTTTAGTTTCAGTATCTACTCTGTTGTAGATGACAGCAATGCTGTCTGTGTTCGCTTGTATGTTTTCATTTAAACTTTCAACTTTAACTTGAAATTCTTTTCTGAGGTGTATCAACTGTTCGCTAGTGTTCTTGCTGAGGGTAGTTTTAATTTCCTCACACTTCTCATTGAGATGAGTACTTAAGAGATCAAAATCCAAGCTTAACTTATCCAGTCTATCTGTGTTTTCTTTAAGTTCCAAACGTACTTGTTCACTTGATTGTTTAGAATCCAAACTTAAATTGTCCAGTCTATCTGTGTTTTCTTTAAGTTTCAAACTTACTTGTTCATTTGATTGTTTGAAATCCAAACTTAACTTATTCAGTCTATCTGTATTTTCTTCACTTGATTGTTTGAGTTGCGAGCTTATTTGAGTTGCAAACCCTGCTAGCCACTCTGTTAAGTTTAATTGTTCACCATCCCCTGGTTCAATTTTTACATTTCCTACGATATCATCACTCTCAGGTAGAGACATGTTCACTATTTATTATTTTAAATGACAACAACAAAATACCTTGCTTTATGCTATGATGTCGTGATCGGTGTTCTTGTTGGCTTTCTTCACGTCTATTCGGTTGTATCGAAGCTGAAGTCTTGATTGATGAACTCCATTGACATAATCCAGACGTTAATCTTCCGAGCGGTGTGATGATACTTTTTCGTAGTCGCACAAACACACTTTATTTATTTATTTTAGACATATTTTCACTGTTGCCACACTGCACAAATAAACTTTTTTGGAGTGCTAAGCACTTACGAAATTTATCGCTGCACTATTATCATCGATGCACTTAAAAATCCCGGCTGAGCCCCCACTTTTGTAAATGGACCGCCAAAAGTCGTCGTAGATATCTTTTGCTAATTGCTGTAATCGCACTATTTCACTCCCATTTACGGAGCTTGTTAGCACTTGATGTTAGGTTGGCGCCATTACAAAATATTGTATTGTAGTAATCGCTGCTGCTTGCTGGATCGCTGCGGTGTCTCGTTGCTGATGCTGGCTCTAAATTTGTGTTGTCTAGGGTAAACACATGAGGTTCCGTGTTTTTCATGTGCTTTTGATGATAAAGAACGAGCGAAACCAACACATATGTAAACATCAAACATTTATTCCTTTAGTGGCCATATTAATTCCACTGTCCACCAAAGACCATAACACAACACAAAGTAGTACTTCCTTTACATGTTCTTTGACTTGTTTTGCCAAACAATAACACAGAAACACACTTCACCAAAGTGACATTCCGACTGCCCTACTGCCTCCGACTGCTCTCTCGACCCTCCTCGCTGCTTGTATTTATAACATTGTCAAAGAACTACTAAAAAGAGATATAGTTTATAAGTCACATGTACATCTGTTATCATAATTTGTGCAGAAAAGTTGTTAATTTGCATCGAGTGACATAATTTAACATGTTATTAAAATGACAGACAGATTTGTTGACTTGACAGAATAATTCTTTGTTACAAAAAGGTCGTTTTTTAGAAGTTTGTCAATTGACTTCTCTAATTTGCATAAATAAGTAAGTAACGTGAATTATGAAGAATTACATTGGTTTTCGTCTAAAATAGGATTGATTACGTGAATACTGAGTGAAAACGCTCCTAGTGAACAAATAGGTTTCACTGGGTGATTTTTATTTAAGGAGATCCAAAATACCTAAGTTGGCCACTATTTTTCGTACTTCATATTAATTATTTAAGATGAACTTAGTGTTTTTACATGATGACATTTGCTGTATCAGTGATCAAGTGATATTAACTTTTGTATGGGTCAGTTACTCAGTATAATTTAATGGGTTGACTGTTTATGGAGACATGTTGTGCAATCCTTGTTAACATACACAATAACTTTTCTATAATCATAAATACTCGTTAAACTGGTTGAATTTGGAAGGGATCGCATACTTCATTAAAGTAAAGCCTTTAATATGTTCCTTTACAAAGTCCTGACCTCATTGTTTTTGTTAAACGTTGTTGGAGCATGTGCCTTGCGTGAAAAGTATTCCTGATGTATAATTTGCTCTTCATATTCTATGGGGATGTTATACCGAGAGACATCATTAGTAGGTTTCAAGCCCAGTGATTTAAGGAACTGACAGTTCTTCAGCGTGTCTCCCTGCAAAGGGGTACAGTGATGGCAGCATGCACTGGTTTTGTGCCTTAAGATATCATACTGTTTCGAGTGCAGGTATATCACGATTTCGTCACCACAAAAGTCTGCTATGTGCGCGTCTTGGTCCACAATATGCAGCTCGAGATTGTCTAATTTCTGTGTGGTCACTGGAAGGTATAGGGCGTCGGCAGGTCTCTCAACAATCTTATGTCCTGGTCGAATTGCAGGGAAGAATCCATAGAATGTATGGCTCAGTTCGTTGTTTAGATACACGTTCGTTACGGTACTACACACAACATGACTTTTACTAACTGGTATTTACTGACTGGCTGTGCGTCTACTGGCCGATTTGACTCATAAAATTTATTGGACTTCTTCTTCAAAATTTGAGTTTTCGAGAAAGCTAATAGCAGCATTATTGAACATTCCTGGCTGAAGTCTATTGTACCATTGATGTCCTTATTCCCGATTTAAACATGCTGACACTTGCATGTAACTCAATCCGTTTTCCAGACAGTTTTAAAAATGTTTTAAATCATCAGTATCAATTGCGACGGGCTGTATTTCCTCAACATCTTCTCCTCCGCCATCCGCTACCAGATATAGTTTATCGTTTGCCCCAATAATATTAGGAATGATGTTGTACGTCTCCAGACCAATCAAAGCGATACTACAATTCCCCTTGCTTAAATAGACTGGTGGAAAGTAGCTCTTGTTTAAAACTGATGATCGTTCTTTTAAAATCACAGTTTATGACATCACAGCTAAACTTCAACTAATGAATGGATGTGGGATCACTGTTCTTATGCATTCTTCTTTGTAGACGTCTGCAGGAATATGAGGCGTTTATGACCACACAAGTATGTATGTAGTTTTGATAACATCGAAAACTTTAGGACACATGGTTGTTGGTAAGGTAATTGTGCAGTTCCTCTAGCAGGTGAAAGTTGCTGAAGAAGTCAAGTTAGTCGATATATGGCATTTGCGTTTCTGTTAACATTCGCCACCCAGTGATTTCCAAGTCCTCCCACAACATCTAAATTTACAGTCGCACATTCATTAGATTTCTGCATAGTCTTCAGCAATGAATTTCACATAAAACTCGACAAAATCTTGGAATGCCGAATTTTTTGACGTATTTAAGCATATTGATATTTATAAGTGATATTTTGGGTAGTATAGATAGGGCACTTTTTTTAAAAAATAGTCTTGTGTGGCTTTAAATATGGTCCTTTTTCGATAGCCACAAATTCCATCAACCTATTGTGTCTTTTCGCCTTCTCAGGCTGCACCTGGGTACTTTTAGAATTTTTCATTGTGTGTGGTAGCTCCTCTGGCTAAAGATTCGATTGGCGAACGACCCACCAGTAGAGGAATTAGAAATGAGATAATTCCAAGAGATCTCTTTGGTATTGGTAGAACCCTAGGCGTTTCCACCGATTCTCTTCTTCTTCTTTTTCTTACTCCTTTCTGCTTTAGCTTGTTGTACCCGACAATGGTCGCAACATACCTATTTTGAATCTCACAATCAGGATGAACATGAAGTGGGATTCGAGGTCATCCAGCTAAGGCACTCGAGTGGCTCTATGCAAGACCCTGGGTTGGTGTTTGTTTCGTTTTAATGCTATTTTATGCGTTTACACGAATATGCCAAAGAGCAGACACACTGGGTTGTCACTTCAGACCTAAGACATACTTCATGAATGTGATAATACACATGAGGCTTGTAACTCACAATATTGTTAACCAATTGTTAGGGCAAGTGTCTACATCAGTTGGACACTCTATTAGGTACAGTTTGCACGCAGTTGCATCTAAATATCGTATTTCAGACTATGAATCATAAAAAGAAGCCAGTTCCTATCACTCAAATTGAATGCTTAGATTCACTTTCACGTCACAGTGGAAGAGAAAAACAGATACAGCTACATACAGCCAAGTTTTACACGTCCTTTTTGTGTACAAGATTAACTGACTCACCTCAGATAGATTTTGCTGTAAGCTGTTGATCATCCAAGGCTCTGTTGGGGTCGAACTTTGCTGCTTTCTCGTAACTTCCAAGAATTTCTCATTAATATCATTAATACAGCTTTGAAACACAAATGTAAAATGTGTTCGGACCTTCACCTGTGATTCTGTGTATCTGGTGATGAAGCAGTGGTGCTAGGAAGAATTTCAGTTAGGGGATGCGTTTCTTCAGAGTTTTTCTCATGAGCCAGATCAGAATTCACACGCACGTAGTCATAATACTTCTCTTTTGACAACTACTTGCGCTGGACGCTGCATGTTGTTGCTTTGCCTCGTCTGTTAACAGATAGCCCATTTCTGGAGGCAAATATATATAAATTTCCTCTCTCTTCTCACAGATAGTGTCAGTACCCTGTATAAACTGAAAACTTGACTCTCTATTGGGGCAAGTATCAATGCATACATTACGTATGCATCAGTTAGGAACACACCATTCTACATTATTAAAAGGAATCTATATCCATTCTCTTGTTTGAGCTCTAATGTGCACTTCTTGTTGGCAATGTCGTTTTGTGATTAACCAGAAGGACCCTATCATCTGCCTGGAGTTAATGACATGTGGTGCTAACATCCCCTTCATACATTAACGATGGCTGCCAATAGTTACTCACTCCTCCTCTTAAATATTGGAATATTACTATCAGTTGCATCACCTGCTCGTTAAATACCGACTCTGAGGTTAACCACTGCAGCCTGTGGTCTGTTCATCATCATCATTTAAGACTGACTATGCCTTTCAGCGTTCAGTCTGGAATAGTCCCCCTTATAAAATTCCTCCATGATCCCCTATTCAGTGCTAACATTGGTGCCTCTTCTGATGTTAAGCCTATTACTTCAAAATCATTCTTAACCGAATCCAGGTACCTTCTCCTTGGTCTGCATTGACTCCTCCTACCCTCTACTGCTGAACCCATGAGTCTCTTGGGTAACCTTGCTTCTCCCATGCGTGTAACATGACCCCACCATCTAAGCCTGTTCGTCCTGACTGCTACATCTATAGAGTTCATTCCCAGTTTTTCTTTGATTTCCTCATTGTGGACACCCTCCTGCCATTGTTCCCATCTACTAGTACCTGCAATCATCCTAGCTACTTTCATATCCGTAACCTCAACCTTGTTGATAAAGTAACCTGGATCCACCCAGCTTTCGCTCCCATACATCAAAGTTGGTCGAAAGATTGAATGGTGCACAGATAACTTAGTCTTGGTACTGACTTCCTTCTTGCAGAAGAGAGTAGATCGCAGCTGAGCGCTCACTGCAGTAGCTTTGGTACACCTCGCTTCCAGTTCTTTCACTATGTTGCCATCCTATGAGAATATGCATCCTAAGTACTTGAAACCGTCCACCTGTTCTAACTTTGTTCCTCCTATTTGGCACTCAATCCGTTTATATCTCTTTCCCACTGACATTACTTTCGTTTTGGAGATGCTAATCTTCATACCATAGTCCTTACATTTCTGATCTAGCTCTGAAACTTTCAATCGAATCTGCCATCACAACTAAATCATCGGTATATGCAAGACTGCTTATTTTGTGTTCACATATATAATCCCACCAAGCCAGTCTATTGTTTTCAACATATGATCCATAAATAATATGAACAACAGTGGAGACATGTTGCAGCCTTGTCTTACCCCTGAAACTACTCTGAACCATGAACTCAATTTACTGTCAACTCTAACTGCTTCCTGACTATCCATGTAAAGATCTTTAATTGCTTGCAAATGTTTGCCTCCTATTCCATAATCTCTTAGAACAGACGATAACTTCCTCCTAGGAACCCGGTATATGCCTTTTCTAGATCTATAAAGCATAGATACAATTCCCTGTTCCACTCATAACACTTCTCCATTATTTTCTGTAAGCTAAAGATCTGGTCCTGACAACCTCTAAGAGGCCTAAACCCACACTGATTGTCATCCAATTGGTCCTCAACTAATACTCGCATTTTCCTTTCAACAATACCTGAGAAGATTTTAACCACAACACTGATTAAGGAGATACCTCTGTAGTTGTTACAATTTTTTCTGTTTCCATGTTTAAAGATTGGTGTGATTACTGCTTTTGTCCAGTCTGATGGAACCTGTCCCGACTCCCAGGCCATTTCAATTATCCTGTGTAGCCATTTAAGACCTGACATTCCACTGTATTTGATGAGTTCAGACTTAATTTCATCCACCCCAGCTGCTTTATTGCACTGCAATCTATTGAACATTTTCTCCACTTCCTCAAATGTGATCCTATTTCCATCATCATTCCTATCCCATTGTACATCGAAATCTGAAACATTACTGATCGTATTTTCACCTACATTGAGCAACTCTTCAAAATATTCCCTCCATCTGCCCAAGGCATCCACAGGATTCACCAGCAGTTTTCCTGAACTGTCCAAAATACTTGTCATTTCCTTCTTACCTCCCTTTCGAAGACTACTAATTACACTCTAGAATGGTTTTCCAGCTGCTTGACCCAAAGTCTCCAACCTGTTTCCAAAGTCTTCCCAAGATTTCTTCTTGGATGCTGTTTGGCTTTGTTTCTTTCTTCAACATAACTTTCTCTGTCTACCTGAGTTCTAGTATGTAGCCATTTTTGATATGCCTTCTTTTTCCTTTTACAGGCTGCCTTGACTGTGTCATTCCACCAAGCTGTTTGCTTCATCCTACCTTTACACACTACTGTTCCAAGACATTCTTTAGCCACTTCTATTACTGTGTACCTGTACCTTGTCCATTCCTTTTCCAATGACTGTAATTGACTACATTCAACTAACTGGTACCTTTCTGAGATCACTGTTATGTACTTGTGCCTGATTTCCTTATCCTGAAGTTTCTCCACTCTTATCCTCCTACATATGGCCCTGACCTCCTGCACTTTCGGCCTCACAATCCCAATTTCACTGCAGATTAAATAATGATCAGTGTCATCAAAGAATCCACTGAATACACGTGTGTCCCTCACAGCCTTCCTGAATTCCTGATCTGTTAATATGTAGTCAATGACAGATCTGGTTCCCCTGCCTTCCCAAGTATACCGGTGAATGTTCTTATGTTTAAAAAAGGAGTTTGTGATTACTAAGCTCATACTGGCACAGAAATCCAAGAGTTGTTTCCCGTTCCTGTTGGCCTCCATATCCTCTCCAAATTTACCCATAACGTTTTCATACCCTTCTGTTCGATTTTCAATCCTGGCATTAAAATCACCCATGAGCAGAACACTGTCCTTGTCCTTTACTCTAACAACTAAATCACTGAGTGCATCATAAAAACTATCCATCTTATCTTGATCTGTCCTTCACAATGCGAATATACTGACACAATCCTAATTTTCTTGCTAGACACTGTCAAATCTATCTACATCCACATCCTGTGGTCTGTTGCTTTCCAGAATTTAGAAACGTGTACTTAAGTGTCTCCGTGCTGGTTTGCAGGATATTGGTGCACCTTTGCCGTTTCTCTTCTGTATTGCCAAAGTCAGTTATTGTTGATTTTGCTGTTGTTAATTCCTCCTTCTTTAGGCGCAATAGCTGTTTCTGTTCCTCTTCGACTTGCTTCTCTGTGGTCTCATTGTACTTGGTGTCCTCCTCGTTTGACGTACCGAATAAGAGTTTCCTTCTTAATCCTATGAATTTCGTGAGTCCTCCCTTAGGCTGTGGTTCATGACATGCCAGCTGCTTATTTAATGCCTATTATACTGTCCTGCAATATTTCACAGATGCATAATTACGAAATAAAATAGATATTATGTACCATAGTTGTCCTATCTGGTGGTAATCCTTTTGAATTTATCGACTAGTTTACAACAGTATGGATAATGAAGGCTGTTGTACTTCATTATTTAAAAAGCAGGTTCTAAAATCTGTTACAAAATAATGAACATTTATTCTCTTATTCGATGGAAATACACACCATATAAAAATGAGACATGCAACAATCTATAAATAGTGACAACAATAGAGTTGAAGGCTCACTAGATAAATCTGTTTGGAAAAGGTCTTGTATTAAGCACTCATAAACAGGAAATTGATTGAATGACTGATTCTATTTATTTCTTAATCCATACCTTATGAGGCTTGTAATCTCATCATAAACTGTCAGCGGAGTAAGTAAGTTAATATCATTTTTCTTTATGAATCATTTCAGTAATAAAGAAGTCAGTGAGTGGATGTAAAAGTAGCACCGATAAAGTAATATGAGTATAATTTCTCTGGATGAGAGCCGCTCAAGACAAAGTATTGCTGCTGCGCAAAGTGCTCACTAAAAACGTATTTTAAATAAATTTTAAACCATACTGTTACATGTTTATACTACATTCGCCCCCAATGACGAGAGACTCGGATTATTATCAAGTAGCCAAGGATCGAGCCATGTTACTTCCATTCATTATTGCATTCTTTCTTTTGACTTAAGATATCTAAATGGTTTTATACTGTTATAGGGGATATCTATTGTTGCTTCTGCAAATTTCTTTTCATGATAACAGTAGTGTTTTTGTTTCATACTTGACTTGAACACAAAGACAAATTTTCTTTCTCTGCAAATAGCATATACATATCTACATACGCAAATCATTCGTTCTCATTTTGGAATACATACAGACAGCAACAAATATTATCCTATTATTAGTTCTTTACATGAAATACGAATTTAAAAGTCCAAATAACTTTCACAGAAATTCACTGCACCTGGGAGGTCTTCTAGTTCTCTTTTTGAAAATAATCATTCACTTTTTCCCTTTTTTGTGGTAAGTTTGATTCCATAATCATGCCATGAGTTGGAACAAAACTTAATACGTATCTTCAGCTACACACCAATATTGTGTTATAAACACATAAAATTGTTAATGAAAGACTTAACTCTGTACCTACTTTTACATTTACATTTATACAAAGATATTTATACATTTTTGATACTATTACTGCTTCCTGTGAAGCTTATCAGCCATAATTTTTTTTTCAAATCTCTTTCAGTATCATTTGTGTACGTGAATAAGAGGGGAGCTATTCACCATCACATGGTGTATCACTTATAGTGCATGGGACTAGGTGCACTGTATGCCACTTCTTGTTGTGTTTAGTCATTGTGGATGACCTAAGATGGGTTTGAAGGAATACTTTCTCTCCTGCTATATACCTTTGCATCCTAGCATCAAAACCTTATTTTCTTTGACCTGCTTGGATTTGTGGGTGTAGGGTGTTGGTATTACTATGTAGTTCTTCAATCCTTTTAATCCACTTCACAATGCAAACAGAAAAAAAATTAAATTTATTGGATCTTACAATCACAAGAAGCAACCACCAAATTGAATTCTCCATCTACAAAAAACCCACCTCCACAAGCACTTTTATCCATTGCTCATCCATCCACCTGACAGTGCATAAATATGCCAGTTTCACACACATGCTCCACAGGATAAACTGAAAACCTCTTAAACGAAGAAACTACATGCAGGAACTAACTATAATCAAACCAATTGCTGTTGGAAACGACTGCAAAACAGCCATCATAAACAAACTCAACAAGTAAAAATGAAATATAAAGATAGTGGCCACCTTCTCAAGAGCCCAACCAAAGGATCTGAAAATCCAGAGGCAGAACACATAGACAACACGTAGACACCACTACATCATACAAAAGACGCAGATGGTACACACTGACATACAATAACAAAATTTCACACAGAATTGGAAACATCTTGAAAAAGCACGGGATCCCAATAACATTCAGAACAAACAACAGAGTTCAAAAAAGGCTAATACATGACAGAAGACCATCAGACAAATTCAGCAATGCTGGAATATATCGACTCACATGTAGCTTCTGTGAGGCCCAATACATAGGACAAACAAGCAGAAATATCCGAATGAAGTGCACAGAACACATGACAGCTCTAAAGAGTGACATCACACACTCGACTTTCGCATAACACCTAATGAACAAAACGCATAACCACACTAACATTGAAAGCGATCTACACCCTCTGAAACACAGTAACAGTCTATACCGACAACTAAAAATAGAAGAAAATTACTACAAATAAAAGGCTATAGTGTAAGGGAGAAACTTAATAACTGAAAACACAGCAATTTGTAACAACACCCTCAATACCGCTATGAGAGAATTGACCCAGGACACAGAACAGAAAGCACACACACGCAAAAGAACCACTTCACCATCACACACAGAGACACGAATTAGGAATAGAAATCGTCAGAACTCCCGCTAAAGTTTTCATAGCCTTCTCGCAACGTGAGATACATTTCTCGCGACAACCGCGAACAGCAAGATGGCGTAATGTTTTGGATCATAAACAAAGTGCGAAAGTTTTGCTTTTCTGTGTATAAAATTAGCAGCATGCCGTCCAATGAACGTGAGTACACTACGAATTAAGTAAGCCTAGTAAATACCAAAACTGTATTTACAACACTACCAGAACTGCAAGTGCTTAATGCTGAAATACGTAACTTCACCTGCTAGTAATTGTTTACTAACAGCTACTCATATAGTTTCATATGACATGATGTGTGCTGAGAAAAACAGCAACAGAAAAACTACACAAAATATGGCGCAAACAGTGACAAAAACTCTTAAAAACATGTTATAATGTGCAATAAATAAGGTAGTATGAAAGTATCCACAGAGAACTACACTAAAAAAACGAAAGTTAAAATGTAATAATTCACCCAGTTAGTGTTTGTGGGATAACTGAGGGGTGGAGTGGCCGAGCGGTTCTAGGCGCTACAGTCTGGAACCGCGTGACCGCTACAGTCGCAGGTTCGAATCCTGCCTCGGGCATGGATGTGTGTGATGTCCTTAGGTTAGTTAGGTTTAAATAGTTCTAAGTTCTAGGGGACTGATGACCACATAATTAAAGTCCCATAGTGCTCAGAGCCATTTGAACCATTTTTTTTGGGATAACTGAGTCGCTGATGCTGCCTGTGTGGAATACTGTTCCTGTTTGCATATCCAGGATAGAATCTATAACTTTGCTTCTAAGTTGGTTTTGGTCATTATTTGAAATGTTATTACTGTTGTTAGGGGTTCACCATTAAAATTCTGGTTTATTAGTACAGTTTCTGTGCCATTCATGATTATAAAGTGAATTAGTGTCATTTTTTCTGTTTTGATAATACGCCTTTGCATCTTCTTTAACCAAATAGATTAAATCTAATATAGACATGGATTCTTCAATGTTAGGTTCAGATATGTTAACTAACTTTTCCCTAAACAATGTGAAACTGGATCACCCCAATATATTATTTTATTCAAGTATTTTTCAAAATATTTCCTCAAGTTTCCATGACATTCTTGGAAAGGCTCAGGTTTAAAAATTTTCTTGCATAGCCTTTCCTGTATGATTGCTGGTATTTGGACATGAATGCAGCTTGGAAATCACCATAGCTTGTGCAATACTCAGGAAAATCTGTTGCTCCATCATCTTGTATAAAGCATGACACAAAGGCAATCTTCTGTGCATCTGTCCACGTATGTGGCATAGGCCACAAAAGTCCTTTATTAACATGACTGGGTACACATTTTCTTGTCTGGAATAAAGGCTTGGAATTGACAATGGCTCATTAGAGTTTCTTTTAGCATCATATTAGCAAATATGGCACGACCTATAATTAATTATTTCACACTGCAAATATAAAATTGTACAGTACCACTACCATTTCTGCAGGTAATCATTGTTGTATTTTTCGATGTCCATCTTGCAAAATAACAGAGGCATAAATTGCTTCCTATCTGCTGTGTGTCTTCTTCTGATTTTCAGAATTTAAGCACCTCTTGTTTTTTGTTTACAGTATACTTGAAATAATAAAAAAATTCTGATTTAGTCCAGCTTTTATTTTTCAGAATTGATGCTACTTCCTTTACTAATGACATATAGAGTTTTGTTATGTTTCAGCTATTAACGCTGGGAGCAGATCAATTTGGTGCTGCAATAATTTGCACATCATCCATGTGCTATTATATTCAGATTTGCACAATATAGCAACTGTTGAACCTTGCAATCTACATTTCTTTAACAAGGTCTGACTCAAGTTATCTAGCGTAATTATTTTGTTGTATTATATTTCATACAAACACAGTTTGGCATCACCAGACTTACCTGAACACCAACAAAAGTTCTGAGCCTGATGATATCAACGCAGGTAATTAAATTGTACAACTGCAGTAGAGGTAATTTTTTCTTGATGCTATTACTTTTAATTACGCTTTCCATGTTCTGTTCCTGTGGCGATTGTATGATGTGTCCTGGCTTCTGAGCAATTAGACTTTAGAATAACGCAGCATCAGCATTTCAGTTCAAATTCAAACAACCTTTCCCTTCTGATTGTGACACATTCAATCGCTATACCTCAGCAGGATCAATTTTATTGGTTTGTAAAAAACTTTGTCTTATTACTATAACCATTCTTTTTTCATGGAAATTGTGCACAGTATGAAACAAGAAATAACAGAAGAAAGCAAGAATATTAAAGAGTACAGCTGTATAAAAAAACGAGAAGATCGGATAATTACATAATGACTGAGAATCTGATATCTAGACTACACTGTAAAATAATGTGCAAGGACGACCTGGTTTTTCTCCCCTTCTAGAGTATAGAATGCTCCTCTTTTACGAAGTGTGATAGTAACAAAATTTCGCTTTTGTTTCAGTTTTATAGTATTAGGTAGTCTTAACAATAATCAGTAGCTTAGTTGTACAAGATAGCTGAAACCAAGTTGTGATTGTGCTTAATGGCTTATCGTTACTCACATGTTGTACTTATTAATGTTGTATTTTAGAACATTTTTGTTCACCACATTAAATAAGTTGTGTTCTGACATTAATCTGATTGACATAGTTTATGGAGGTAGAATTTACAGATGAGAGTAAGTATCATGTACTAAAAACGAAACAGTTAATCCTATTGTTAGTCCCACAACTAGTCATGTACCAGTTCAAAATACGTTAATGCTGTATATTTTAATGGAGATCATGAAAGAAATGTCGACAAAAATGTGTACAAAAGATGGAACAACAACTTCATGAAATGAAATATCTACCATGCATAATGAGTATGTACTGAGTTTTCTTTTCAGATAAAAAATTTGACAACTGCATCTAAAATTTTACTTTACAGTAAAACGCTATTTGTCTTCAAAATACGGTACATAACAACTGAAGCCTTTACTTTGAAAGATGCATATAAGGGCACACTAGTACACAATGAAACAACTCTCTGCGGAACAATTACATTTGAACGAGACCCTTTGCAAGCTAGATCTAAACTTTACAGCAGAACATAAGATTAAAGTTAAACATCAATTTGACCCACAAAGAGAATGATTCAAGAAAGATTATCATCAGTGGATTTCAAACAGGGAAACACACATAAATGAAAGGTTAAATGCAGGTCTATTCGTTGTACAGCAAACAGTGAGGGAAATCTTGTCACAAGGAGGAACTTCTGTAAAGATCTCGCAACTAAATCAAATTAAAAAGCCATAGACAAAGACCTACCAAAATGGCGAGAAAACGTCGCTTTAGAGATTGGTAGTATTTAGCAGGAACTGAGGATGCTCAAGGAGATCACTGAATCCTCAACTTCTCCTGTTAGGGTAAAAGGTAATCACATTAGTCCCACCATCTTTGATGAAAGGTATGGTAATAGTTTCAATAGCACAGACATGTCATCTAACCCCGTACTGTGTGGTGTGGGAGTAGCACCGCCTTTATACTCTGTTCTGTCAGACAAAAGTCTACTAAAATACAGGCAATTTCAGGTGATCACACCAGACCAAGAAAAGTCTACAGCCAGTTACTTTTATAAAGTGTTTCAACGGTGTACTTCTTAGGTTATGGACTGATAAACAGCACATTTACTTCATGCAAGGTGAGGCTGTCCTTTCGGCCACAGAAAAAGCATAGAATTTCCAAGATTATGAGTAATTCGAGAGAGAATTTTAGCAAACTACTGGTCTGAGTGCGTTCAGGAAAAATTCCGGTTTGGTTTCAGCAGCAAACAGGTTAGCCTCCGCAAGCATTTTGGAAAATACCTAAATAAAACGAGATACTGGGACGAGCCATACATAATCGAGATGTTCTCAGAATATTAAAGACAAAACTGCCACTTAATCTCAGAGACAAATTGACTCATGTATCTGAGAAAGATCTTGAAAAAAATATGTCTGTACTCTGCGAACCTGATACAAGAAGATTTTAAATCGAACAGTAATAACAATAACCATACTGCGGAATCCTCTCTGATGCATGCCCAGTGGCGTAACCATGGTGGGACAAGAGAGCATTGAGTGTGTTACATCACAGAGGTGGGACTACCTCCTGGGCGCAGTGCAGAACAGACTCATGGCGGTCCGCAGAATCCGAATAGATAGAAATGTAATAATAAACGACATCATCCTGGACATTTTTGTAATGCTAATGGACATTGACAAAACTGTAGTACACATCACCGCAACAGTAGGTGAGATTCCTATATGGGAAATCATAACCAACCACCCCTGCAAAATAACAATAACAATAACATGCATACAGAAACGCACAATTGAAGCTGATTGGTGGACATCACACCCTACTGTAAACATCATCAGGGTAGCGGAAGAGCCGCGACCTGACAATACGCGGCCAACAAACTAAGTCTGGCTACGTTGTGCCCTCAAATGTTGGCCAAGGGATGGGATGGAGGCAATCAAGGCACGAAATAAACTTGTTACATTATAATGATGAAGTGGATATCTCTGTGGAACAAACCAATGATCATTTTAAGTGCCATGATCAAAACAAAGATATTTTACAGGCAACAATATGTGCAGTAGTGGGCAGAATACCGCCTGTAGTGTATCAAATGTGGGGGCTGTGGTGAGTGTTTTATTTTCTAATTTATTCAATGAAATTAGTGAGGTCAGCATAGTACCAACATATCCAGTACAGAACTGTAGAATTACCAGAGCTTTTTCTGTGAAATCACATAACGTCAAGCTGCATACTCAAGTGGATGTGAAAACAAGAAACAGAGTAATAAATTGCCCACTGCTAATTACGAGAGGATTAGTCGTCAAATGCATTTTAGGTATTGCTCCCCTATGAGAGAAGGATTCAATAATTGCCTTCTCTGCAGGGACATGTTTTTTTAATATCGATAGCCAGCTGGTTGTTGTAGATTTAATAAAAATGCGGTTGGAGCGTAGTAAATATTGCCAGGCTCTGGGGGTAAGACAACTTAAGACACAGGTACAATGCACCAGAAGCATACCTACTCATTGTAGTCTGGTTACAGATATTGAAAATTTGGTGAAAGATAAGACTGCTGAATCCATTACTATAGGTACACTGTAGCAAGCAGAACTGAGAGATTTATTACTGAAGTACATACATCTGTTTGGAAGTAAGCCTGGTGTTATTGAAACACACCAGTTAAATATGGAAGTCCATCCACTCGAGATCTATTGTCATAATACACATTACATTCCTTGGGCTGAAAGGGCAGTCATCACTAATGAAATCGAACAGACACTTGAATGGAGTATAGCCGAACCTTCCATGTCACCTTATTGTGAAATATCTTACTAGCATCAATTTAAGAATTTCATACTGGTAGGTGAGTCTTACTAAAGAATCCAGAAAGTATACAGCTTTTTCTTCAGAGTGAGCAGCTACCGATGTTGTGTACTTCCATTTGGTCTAAATGAGGATTCAGGCATGTTCATAACCGCTCTAGATACTGCATTTGGGCCTGAACTATTTGTTAGGGTTACGTTATGTGCTGTCGATATATTAATAGCTTGGAGAGAACATGTAGATTTGCTTGAAAAGACACTGGAGGAATTTTCAGTAGCAGGGATAACTGCAAACTTAAAATAGTCGAAGTTTGTGAGAAATAAAATTAAGTTCCTGACCCTGACAAAATCAGTGCAATAAAGCATTTTCCTCACCCAAGCACAAAAAATCAGCTTAAAGCATTTTTGGTTCATGATCACTTGTCGAAGATTCATGCCCATCAGCTCTTGAACAGTACTGCTCTTTTAAGTCTGTTGAAGAAAATTGCACCACAGACTTCGACCAACGTATGCAAAAGCGATTCTGATGTAATTAATTATGTGTTAGTTAACTAAAACATTTTACACTATCCTGACATGAACAGGGATTTTTGCCTTGTCATTCAGACATCATTTTTGGTCTAGGAGCCCATCGATTTCAGTAGAGTAAAGAAGGTGGAAACCAGAATATTTTTGTTATTGGTTTGCAAGTCAAACATTATTGGAAAGTGAAAGTATATTCTTACCCACAGTGCCAGAAAAATTGGTAGTAGTGTGGATGTTTAAAAAATTTAATTATTCCCTTTATGGAAACAAAGTTAAGTATTACTATAATCATCAAGCGCTGAGTCTTCTGTTGTATTGCAACTTACTTCATCTACACTAATTTGTGTTTCTACAAGAATACAATTATGAGGTCATTCACATAACAGGTAAACATTGTAGCAGACGCTCTATTACGACTACCACAGGAGTGACCAGAACACACAGAGCTTATTGAACAATCAGATGGCTACCATGTTTTCTTCCTTAAGGACAACAATTACTGCCAATATTAGTTAGCTATGTGCAAAAACATGGCAGATTTGCAGAATGCTGTGTCACATTCGTTCAAAATTAAGACCCTACTTACACTGAATCCAACAGATAAACTAAAACAACATTACCAATTGCGGAATGATGGTCTATTTTACAGGCATGATCAGCAGTGTGACATATGGTGCGTCTGTATCCCAACTACATGTTGAGTGCCTTAATTTGGTACACATAATGCCTGGGTCGCTATGGCACATCCAAGTTTGTTAGTAAGATAAGCTTATAATGCTGTTTCCTAATATGAGAGGACGCATTCAGCAGCTCTTAAGAACATGTCGTCTGTGACCACAAGAAAATCCCACAAACAAAATGCTTTCATAAAGAGTTCACCATACATCACAAGCAAAACCATTGAAATTCATTTCAAATGATCTTGCAGGACCTCTGCCCTCAGCTAGAGCTGGAGTTAACCCTCAAGTGGTCGAGCCTATGTATAAAGTATGCAAGCCACAAATGGCACGGTCTTCTTAATTCCATTGTTGTTTCACAATTATGAGCCCATATCTACTCTTCCATTATTGCTGCAGCTAACACAGTGATAAGGTGTGTTGTCATGAGTCCAAGTGAGCAGCTTTAATATTAAATAATTACGGATCTACGTGAGGAAAAAAATTACGATCCATGCAAGAAAAAGACCCCGATTAAGACCTAGCAGCACAATCCCATAATGAGGCAGGTATGTATGACAGTTATTGAATAAGCAGTTGGCTGGAATATGATGCAATTGCGCTATTTAATGCTTGGAGTGGGCCGTTACTATGGGGTAATGCTTGTACACGGCAACAGTGATATAATGAAAGTTTATTGATTACTGTTTAGTTAAAAAATGCTTTATCTCATGTGAAATGAAATGTCGTGTGGCTAGGGCCTCCCGTCGGGTAGCCCGCATCTCGTGGTCGTGCGGTAGCGTTCTCGCTTCCCACGCACGGGTTCCCGGGTTCGATTCCCGGCGGGGTCAGGGATTTTCTCTGCCTCGTGATGGCTGGGTGTTGTGTGCTGTCCTTAGGTTAGTTAGGTTTAAGTAGTTCTAAGTTCAAGGGACTTATGACCACAGCAGTTGAGTCCCATAGTGCTCAGAGCCAGCCCGTCGGGCAGACCGTTCGCCTGGAGCAGGTCTTTTGAGTTGACGCCACTTCGGCGACCTGCGCGTCGATGGGGATGAAATGATGATGATTAGGACAACACAACACCCATTCCCTGGGCGGAGAAAATCTCCGACCCAGCCGGGAATCGAACCCGGGCCCTTAGGATTGACAGTCTCATGTAATGTAAGTTTATTGTGTCGCTGTTGCATTAAACTAAGATTAAACTGTGGTTTGGTCGTACATGTTTACCTTGGTAACATAAAGAAAGCTATTCATTACATGTTTACAAAGTTTGCCACATGCCCACTTACGTTATGAAAAACAGTGCGCCTATTCGAGTGTAAGTATGTGGTAGCACTATATGATACTTCGCACCAAATATGTTAAATTCTGTGCTACAAAGTTTACTGCAGCAGGTACTGTAACGACAACTGTACATATAATAATTTTTTTCTTTATGAATTTAGATAAATTAATGTAAGCAATGTTTTGAACTTCTTTTTCGGTCCGTATCGTTATGTTAAAGAGACTGTGAGCAACTTTTGAAATGAATATTATTATTTATGTTAGATTTCAAATAATGTGATAATCAAAAGGAAGTGTACTTAATGTTAAAACTATTGTAAGATGTGAAAATTGTAATTTATACACTTGGTCCATACGTAGGTAATGCATTAGGATATGTGTAGTAGAAAACCTGTGGTGAATACCCTACCTGTAGGGGAGCGAAAAAAGGTGGAGGCAGGCGAGTGCGGGAAGACGCACACTGGCGCGGTTCGGCACAACGGGCTCAGTATAACAGTCGGAGGCGAGCAACAGTCGGAGTTGTGAATCGGTCAGAGGAACACGTACTGTACCGAGGCGGCTACCCAGGAAAAGTGGATTCCATTGAGCCTCGGATGCACCGATTCCGACGACTACTTGGCATGGCTATATTCTGAGGCACAAAGTTGGAAAGATTACGACGCTAAGAAGATGGAAAGTGCCGATGTAGTGTGAGCCTTAGCCGTGCTTGTATGTGTGCCGTGCTGCCCGCTATCTCGCTGCCCGCCAACCGCCGCACCGACTTGCACAGGTCAAACATTTATTTCATCTTTAGAAGTGTATCTGTGTGGACCAGTGTCGAAAATGTTTCTAACTGTTCAATAATAATGTGACTTTACCAGAATTGCTTTAGCCATGACTAATCCTGATCACTGACCTAGACAGGATCCTTACCTCGTATTGTGCAATCCGAGTATCCTGAACTGAAAGTTTAAAAATTAGTATTGATAAGAATTATCAGTAAATCAATCTATGCTATAAAGAAGTTTAAAAGTTCTGTGTGTTATTGCAAATGTTGGTAAAGAACAAAAGTATGACTAATTTCCATCCATTTTCAATAAGCTACCACAAGAACTCAAAAATCTTAGCAGTAGCCCAAACTCTTTTAAGTCTAAACTGAAGAGTTTCCTCATGGCTCACTCCTTCTATTCTGTCGAGGAGCTCCTGGAAGAGCTAAAAAATTAAGCAAATTCCAGTGTTACATTGTTGATTGTCTTCATTTAAACTTATGACTTGTCACCTGAATATGTTTTTTTTCTCTATATTTCATTTTATCTGTTTCTAATATCGTGTTATAATTTCATGTATTGACTCGTTCCATGACCATGGAGATTTCTCCTTAATTTGGTCCCACGGAACAATAAATAAATAAATAAATAAATAAATAAGAGAGTTTTTTGAATTGAGTTAGCGATGTTATTTAATTAATTTGAGACAGAACTAATGACAGTTAAATTATTCAGAAGTAAGACAAAAGAGTAGTTATCCATAGATAGATAATTTTGAGTGGTAATTTGCCTTTTAGTACTTAACAGTTTCAGTATAACGACCATAACAGTTTCAGGCCCCCCCCCCCCTTCTCTTGTCCATTCTTTCAAACCTTGAAGTGTACTGATTAGATTAGTCCAGTAAAGCTAAGTTCTATATTAATCCTAAGGGTGTTAGTGTTGTTTTCCAATTTTAATAGTGACATTGTATGTGTGCTTTTAAAACTGCTCATTCTAGGACAATCTATGCCCGATTTCAGTCTGATCAATATACAAAATGCAGTTCGTAGTAATCATTGCTGTGTGGTGTTGTGTAAATTTATCTCGTCCAAATTAGTACAAAAAGAGAAAGCTTTAGTTCAGTGGATTTTTCTGGTTCCAACCTTTGCCATATAACGCATCATTACTACGTGTTACTATGCTTGTACATGCACCCACTTGTACAAGGAAAAACTCACTCATTGCCTAAGTAGGCTGGCGACCGAGTTATTAATTATAGGTAGCATCTACTGTGTATACTTCTTGTCCATGCGAACGAGCAATTATACATTACATTTGCTTGATGCATCACTATAGTTATTGACTGAGTATAAGTCCGATCTTGCTTCTATTAGGTACACGCGGTCAACTTATGTACTAAAATCCTTGTTTATAAGGTGAAGCCCGTGAACTTATTACAGTACAGGCTTTATACAGCTAACGTACGTCCGAGTGGGGCGGGAGCGTTACAGTACCATGATCAAAAGATAGTAAATAGTTATATATCAACAATTTTCAAACCTACCAACTTTCTGTCAGATAATGGCTTCAGATATCACTTGTCACACATCGAAAGCATTTCTACAGGAAAATAGTGTTAAACAAATACTAATATCAGGCTTCCACCCACAAGCAAATCTGAGCGACCATTATCTTCCAAGAGTTCAACTGATTCATGAGGACACAGTAACCAACCACATGGACAGAGTATTTACAACGTTTGAACAGGTAGCGAAAAATCTGGCAATGTATAACACACAAACTACACTAGCTGAACTTATAAATAGTGCCAAGGACAAAAATGAGTGGATGAATCCTGTTCTCCATATGTGCAAAGCCACATGTTCCTGGGCAGAAAAGGTAAGAAAAGTTTTAGTCTCGCTCACTGAGGAAGTATGCCTGAGAAAAAAGACAGGTGGAAACTCACCCGAGATCTTCATTTATTTCAAAGAAAAACTGCAAATGGTAACTTTTGTGTACAGGTCCTCATAAGATTGATAGTATTCCTCTTGAAGGAAGTTATCTCCTGGCATATCCTGAAAGCAATAAGATTAAGGGGTTGTATGTGCACCAAGACTTTATGATGTATTTACATAAATGAACTATCCTATCTCTGTCATATGTGATATTTCGTAATTGACGTAACTGTGTTAACTGTAATTTGTGCTGGACTAACGGCTGTTGACTTTGATGTCATGTGATAAGATGGTTCAAATGGCTCTGAACACTATGGGACTTAACTGCTGAGGTCATCAGTCCCATAGAACTTAGAACTACTTAAACCTAACTAACCTAAGGACATCATACACATCCATGCCCGAGGCAGGATTCGAACATGCGATCGTAGCGGTCGCGCGGTTCCAGACTGAAGGGCCTAGAACCGCTCGGCCACATCGGCCGGCGCCATGTGAGAAAAAGGCTGTATAAACTGGAGGAACATTACTTTAATTCTGTCCCATACTGTGAACTGGATTATTTTCCTCACTTTCAATAGTCTTTGGTTCTGTACTCCCTCCTCCTTTTGTTTTCTAATTGCTCTCTAAATGAGGAAATGATGATATTGTTGCCTATAATGTCTAACACATGTTGGAAGTTTTAATCTGATTTGTAGTAAACTGAGTACAAATATCACAATATCATGGTTTCTACTGACGTAAACATAGCAGATTAGAAGAGAGACAGAATTAAATTCGAAATTATGGTGAAATACACCATTTTCAATTTTCTCCTAAACTACAGAAATGGACACTGTTACAAGATATTGCAACAATCCGATGTTTATCAAACTTTGTGGAGATGTTAATCGCATAATGGTGACTAAACGGTTAAACTTTCATTCCATCCGCAAGTGATATCCGCTATCAACGTCAGTATGAGGTTTGACCCCCGCATGCAAGAATACACGCTTGTATTTGTTGTGGCATGGAAGCAAAAAACCTCCAAATGTCATCTTGAAGAATCTCATGCTGTGTCTGAAATACATGCTGCGTCAGTTCGTGAATGTTGCTGCCAGGGAGCTACTATGTAAGATATCACTTCGCCTCCCAGACGTACTCTATATGTGCCATGTCTGGGAACTGGGCAAACCAGTTAAGGATCCTTACATTCCTGTAGGCATTTGTAGTGTGAACTGTACTGTGGAATCCATTGTTATCCTGTTCACAAAGAGTATAACAACATGGCTTACCTTTCTTGCCACATACTGGCGAACATTCAGCCTTCCATTCAACTATAACAAATCTGTCCTGTTGTCATATCCAACAGAAATCCACACCATGGTTCAAGGCGTTGGAGAAGTATGGGTCACGCTGCTTTCTGTGAGCTTTTACCAAGACATCCACAGACACGTCAATCTGACAGCCATAAACAGAACTGAGACTAATCGCCGAGCACGCAGAAAGCCACTTAATATCCCACTTGTGTCTGGTCCTAAACCTTGCAAGTCTCTGCTATCTGTAGTACGGTGTCAGCGGTAAACGACGCATGGCAACTCGCCCTGTCAACACAAGTTCCAGTAATCTGTAAGCGGCGGTTCATGTTCACACTCTGCATGTAACCTCCACCCAGATTTCAGCTGTTATGATCCATCAATTCAGCAGAGCCAATCGAACAAGCTTACTATCTTGGGATGATATAATCTTTCTTGTAGGAATAGCGGCTGTTCTTCTTGCCACACTATTATCCCGAGACCATCTCACGACAGTTTGTCCTGCTGTCATCCACCCTATAGCCAACAGTCTGTGCGATTTGTCGGTATGATGCTCCCTTGTCCCCCATTCCACTGATTCGACCTTTCTCGAAGTCCGAACTATGAAGATAAGTCGCACACGTGTATCCTGTGGCCGCTGTTTTTCGATCTCCAGTGGAAAAGTTCCAGTGAGATTAGATACGCCATACAGCCATCATGTACACCCGATATTTTTCGTCTGTAGAAACAGCTTTCTTATGTAATGAAGATAAGCTTGTGCAAGGACAAAATTTTAACCAACTTATCCCATAGGAACGGAAACAGTGAAGTGTCAAAAAAATGTTCAAATGTGTGTGAAATCTTAAGGGGCTTAACTGCTAAGGTCATCAGTCCCTAAGCTTACACTAAGGTCATCAGCCCCTAAGCTTACACACTCGTTAACCTAAATTATTCTAAGGACAAACACACACAACCATGCCCGAGGGAGGACTCGAACCTCCGCCGGGACCAGCCGCACAGGTTGAAGTGTCAATTCGGTGGCGTTCAACCAAGGCATTCTTAGTGTAATACTTTACATATCCGTCAGTTTATTTTCGTTTTTAGATATATTCCCCTTAGCTTGAACTATTGAAAACTGTAGCGTTCATCACTGCGAAGTGTGAAAATAAAATTTATGGACTGAAAGAGAAGTCATAAAAAACAACTAGGGTTTAGCGTTTTGTCAGTGTCGAGGTAAACAGAGAAGAGAGCATTTTCGAATGAGCTATCGAGGTATTCGCCTACAGTGATCAAAGGACAGCAAGAATATCTAAATAAAGATGTCAGACAAGAATTCCACCAGTGGGAGAGTTCAATGTCACACGTCGACTTCGTCTTGCTCAGTGTACATGGGGGAAAGGATTTCAAATGATGTGAGAAATCTCATTCAAGGCTGAGATCTGAATAACGCAATTGCTGAATGTTGTGGGCCGCAAGTGACATCTCAAAAGAATATAGCGTCAAATTCAGAATTTTGTTATTAGGAAGTTAAAAAGTAGATCAACAACTTGAGCACTATATTATTTTTGAAACTCTTAAAGATTAAAAATTTTACCAGTAGAAAATGGAATTTGATTTCAGCTGCTAAAAAATTTGTGTGGGACCCATTCCGCTTTCTTCTTTGAGATCAGGAGTAGTGAAGTCTATATGTCAGGAGAAATATACCAGAAATGAGTCGGCACATTGCATCTTTCTAAAACTACGTAAACCTCCTTTGAGCATTTCTGGTAGTAGTACCTTAGTAGACAGAACCATGTTTATCAACATGGTCACGGACGACTTCTCCGAAAAAGAAAGCAAAGATCAATATAAGAGCTTCTGATTTTGAAGGAAATTCTGTTTTAGTAAATGCAGCCAAAGGTTGGTTCGATGAAGCACATTTTGCAATTTTTGTCCATAGAATGGACTACAATTACAAAAAAAACCGTTATGTCAAGAGGAAAATAAGTGATTAACGTCTCGTTGATTACCAGGTCATTAGAGACGGAATACAATGTCCGTAGGAAACGAACGGAAAACATCCGTTGCCTTTTCAAAGACTCCTCCATTTTTAAGTGCGACCACATTTATATTCAGTTGCCCAAACGTTAAGTCTTTACAATGCAGCAGTAAACGCCTTATAAAACTTCACCACTAATGAATGAATTTTCATTGGCAATAAACGTCGAAAACTGCTGCACAACGATCTGGTTTCGAAGGATTTTGTATGCAGGAAAACTAACTACCTAAGGACATCACACACATCCATGCCCGAGGGAGGATGCGAACCTGCGTCCGTAGCGGTCGCGCGGTTCTAGACTAAATGGCAAGATTTGTCACTGTGGTAGGCGGAGACGTGTGAGCGGAAATGCAGACGTAATCGGCGCTTGGAGCTACGAACAGAAACTGCAACGTGTAACTTCACCACGCAGTTTTTACACTACAACTGCCAGATCGCTGACGTTTGCAGAAATGAAAAAACAGATAAGTCGACATGCAGTGATCCAGACAAATCCGATATGTTACGAAACCGAACGACGGACCCTCGGACACCTTTTATTGTGCCACTTACCTGACGTCACCATTGTTAAGCTGGGTTTACACTAGCAAGTCGCTTGCAGAAGTTATTGCTGCAAGTTCTTGCTAGCCGCTTGCAGCTGTGTTTACACAACAGCGCAAGAATTAAGCAAGATTCTTCCGCAAGTTCTTTGGCAACAAACTTGCGTCAACAACTTGCTGGACTGTTTACACATGCTTTCAGTACCACTACGAGTGTCAGCCGAAGTGTAAAATGACAAGTAGGCGGGTGAGATATGCTGCAGCTCTTGTAATTGTAATGCAAAACGTGAAAAAGAAAAAGAGAAGTATTTGGGTTACAGAGTAGATAATGAGAAGATCGCAAAATGGTGCCTGTAATAACCTTTTGCAAGAAATTAGTATCGAGAGCATGGATACTTTTGAAAACTTTTGCAGAATGCTCTCAAATGATCTGGAGTATTTGTTGATGTTAATAGCGCCCGTCATATCAAAAAGAGACACAAACTTCGGTACTGCTATTTCAGCAAAGGAACGTTTGCTAGTCACTCTATGATTTATAGCTACCGGTGAGCTACGAATAAAATAGGCATTTCATTTATTTATGTGAAACCTACAACCAAAAGAAGTGAATTTTGAAATCTTTTCTTTGTAGGAGACTCATACAAGTCCCTAATGTACCTGTTTCATATTCCCGTCAGCACGATGTCTCTGATCGTACCCGATGCATGTAGAGCCATTTTTAACGTCCTGAAAAGGGAAAATTATTTGAAGGTATGTGAAACACAACAATGAAATTAAATTTTTATTGAAATAAACTGCATTTTACAGAATGGTATGCTTATAAAAATGTTTTTTTTTCTAAAGCTCATAAAATGGAAAGTGACAAGCTAAGTAAATAGAACATGTAATAGTTACACATCGTCTTTTTATAGACTCCTAAAACAACAAGCGAGTGGATGCAGGTGGCAAAGGGGTTGTGTCTTCAAGTTATGCTACTTTCTATGTACTTCTTTTATAGGTGTGTCGAATATCGACGAGATTTCATTTAATGCGCTCATCTTCTTCACTCTATCCTTAAAGTCTCGGTTATGCACGTTCCGTATTTCGGGGTAGCTCTCCACGGCTTCAATAAAATGTTCTGTATCCTGCTTCATCCATTCCCGTTTCTTCTCCATTTCTGAAATTTGTTTGCATATAATATGTAAGATGGTTGCATAAAATTAAGTCACCACATTAAGTAAAATGTTAAATATGAGTAATATGGAGACGACATACTTACTACAACTTGCGCTTGCTACTTGCAGGAAATAGAGATAAATCCTAAAAGCTGCAAGTTACTTGCAGATACTTCTTGCGTGGTGTTCACACTGGAAGCGGAAAACGTGCAGCAAGTCACTTCCGCAATAAATTGCTACGGTCGCAAGTCGACTTGGCGATATGTTTACACTCGCAAATCGCGCGGCAAGTTCCTCCGCACAAGTAAATTGCTGCAACAACTTGCTAGTGTAAACCGAGCATTAGCAAAGTGATTATTGCCAAGCGTGAAAGTGCATCGTTTTCCTCTCTTGTTCTAAGCAGGCTGTTACCTTGTTGATGTACAAAATATCTACTAATAAATCAATACTCAAATATACGGCTCTAAAACTGGCAGTATATTTACAATATGCGACCGATACTTTTTTGGCCGCTACGTCGATATTTCTTCTTCGAAATATCGATAATTTTTTTCTATATATCGAAGGCAGATAATGCTACTTTTTTAAATATCAGTATATCGGATTCCCGAGATTTTTAAAAACATCAACAGTCCTAATACACACGCTATTGCAGTGACTGTGTTGTTAAGAAGAACGATGCAATGGGTCAGCGACTTTCAATTAAGAAATGTCCTCCCTTGTGCGGATATTACACAATGAGTATATGAGTACAAGTTGTGACGTGGGAACGACGACATATGGGAATCTGGGCGTGGCCCTGAGTCGTGCCCGAATAACCAAACGCAGTCCGCCTTCGGCGTTGCAGAGGCTCGGACATGCCTAGCGCAGCGGCCGCACCCCGTTTAGCGCAAGCTTTGTTTACATCCGTGAGGCTCCGCATAGCGGTGTATTGATTACTACAGATCACGATGGCTCTTTGTTACCAGAAGGCGACTATCCACGTTCGACACACAATACACAAGACCAAAAGCACACAATATCGAACGTTTCATGCACGAAGTGGTAAAACTGCACTACTGGCCATTAAAATTGCTACACCAAGAAGAAGTGCAGATGATAAACGGGCATTCATTGGACAAATATATTATACTACAACTGACATGTGATTACATTTTCACACAGTTTGGGTGCATAGATCCTGAGAAATCAGTACCCAGAACAACCATCTCTGGCCGTAATAACGGCGTTGATACGCCTGGGCATTGAGTCAAACAGAGCTTGGATGGCGTGTACAGCTACAGCTGCCCATGCAGCTTCAACAATATACCACAGTTCATCAAGAGTAGTGACTGGCGTATTGTGACGAGCCAGTTGCTCGGCCACCATTGACCAGACGTTTTCAATTGGTGAGAGATCTGGAGAATGTGCTGGCCAGGTCAGCAGTCAAATATTTTCTGTAACCAGAAAGGCCCGTACAGGACCTGCAGCATGCGGTCGTGCATTATCCTTCTGCAATGTAGGGTTTCGCAGGGATCGAATGAAGGGTAGATCCACGGGTTGTAACACATCTGAAATGTAACGTCCACTGTTCAAAGTGCCGTCAATACGAACAAGAGGTCACCGAGACGTGTAACAAATGGCACCCCATACCATCACGCTGGGTGATAGGCCAGTATGGCGATGACGAATACATGCTTCCAATGTGCGTTCACCGCGATGTCGCCAAACACGGATGCGACCATCATGATGCTGTAAACAGAACTAGGATTCATTAGAAAAAAATTACGTTTTCCCATTCGTGCACCCAGGTTCGTCGTTGAGTACACCATCGCAGGCTCTCCTGTCTGTGATGCAGGGTCAAGGGTAGCCGCAGCCATGGTCTCCGAGCTGGTAGTCCATGCTGCTGCAAACGTCGTCGAACTGTTCGCGCAGATGGTTGTTGTCTTGCAAACGTCCCCATCTGTTGACTCAGGGATCGAGACGTGGCCGCACGATCCGTTACAGCCATGCGGATAAGATGACTGTGATCTCGACTGCTAGTGATACGAGGCCGTTGGGATCCAGCACGGCGTTCCGGATTACCCTCCTGAACCCACCAATTCCATATTCTGCTAACAGTCATTGGATCTCGACCAACGCGAGCAGCAATGTCGCGATACGATAAACCGCAATCGCGATAGGCTACAATCCGACCTTTATCAAAGTGGGAAACGTGATGGTACGCATTTCTCCTTCTTACACGAGGCATCACAACAACGTTCCACCAGGCAACGCCGGTCAACTGCTGTTCTCATACACAATCGGTTAGAAACTTTCCTCATGTCAGCACGTTGTAGGTGTCGCCACCGGCGCCAACCTTGAGTGAATGCTCTGAAAAGCTAATCATTTGCATATCACAGCATCTTCTTCTTGTCGCTTAAATTTCGTGTCTGTAGCACGTCATCTTCGTGGTGTATCAATTTTAATGGCCAGTAGTGTAGATCCCCGGGAGCTGATAGGAATTCACCTATCAATAATGTCCAGCATCGTATACGTAAAACTCACAGACGAGGCAGCGTGCGACAGACTTATCCGTTAATCCACCGAAGGTTACCGCAATTGCCACGTCGACGGGAACGTGGGTGTGGTTTCTGTTGATCGTGAAGGTCTCGGTGTGAGAACGGTACGCGTATTCGAACTTCCGTTCGAATTTCCTGCGGACATGGTTATCGCAGCACTTCGCCCTTACGGCACGGTTCTTAATCATATTGCGGAGAAATGGACCAGCTTCGAGGCGTATCCCATACTCAACGGAGTGCGCCTAATAGGATTTGAACTCCAGAAGCCATACCGTCTTATGTGACAATAGGTGGCTGCCGAGCCATCGTTATACAGGGTGTTACAAAAAGGTACGGCCAAACTTTCAGGAAACATTTCTCACACACAAAGAAAGAAAATATGTTATGTGGACATGTGTCCGGAAACGCTTACTTTCCATGTTAGAGCCCATTTTATTACTTCTCTTCAAATCACATTAATCATGGAATGGAAACACACAGCAACAGAACGTACCAGCGTGACATCAAACACTTTGTTACAGGAAATGTTCAAAATGTCCTCCGTTAGCGAGGATACATGCATCCACCCTCCGTCGCATGGAATCCCTGATGCGCTGATGCAGACCTGGAGAATGGCGTATTGTATCACAGCCGTCCACAATACGAGCACGAAGAGTCTCTACATTTGGTACCGGGGTTGCGTAGACAAGAGCTTTCAAATGCCCCCATAAATGAAAGTCAAGAGGGTTGAGGTCAGGAGAGCGTGGAGGCCATGGAATTGGTCCGCCTCTACCAATCCATCGGTCACCGAATCTGTTGTTGAGAAGCGTACGATTACTTCGACTGAAATGTGCAGGAGCTCCATCGTGCATGAACCACATATTGTGTCGTACTTGTAAAGGCACATGTTCTAGCAGCACAGGTAGAGTATTCCGTATGAAATCATGATAACGTGCTCCATTGAGCGTAGGTGGAAGAACATGGGGCCCAATCAAGACATCACCAACAATGCCTGCCCAAACGTTCACAGAAAATCTGTGTTGACGACGTGATTGCACAATTGCGTGCGGACTCTCGTCAGCCCACACATGTTGATTGTGAAAATTTACAATTTGATCACGTTGGAATGAAGCCTCTTCCGTAAAGAGAGCATTTGCACTGAAATGAGGATTGACACATTGTTGGTCGAACCATTCGCAGAAGTGTACCCGTGGAGGCCAATCAGCTGCTGATAGTGCCTGCACACGCTGTACACGGTACGGAAAAGACTGGTTCTCCCGTAGCACTATCCATACAGTGACGAGGTCAACGTTACCTTGTACAGCAGCAACTTATCTGACGCTGACATTAGGGTTATCGTCAACTGCACGAAGAATTGCCTCGTCCACTGCAGGTGTCCTCGTCGTTCTAGGTCTTCCCCAGTCGCGAGTCATAGGCTGGAATGTTCCGTGCTCCCTAAGACGCCGATCAATTGCTTCGAAGTCTTCCTGTCGGGACACCTTCGTTCTGGAAATCTGTCTCGATACAAACGTACCGCGCCACGGCTATTGCCCCATGCCAATCCATACATCAAATGGGCATCTGCCAACTCCGCATTTGTAAACATTGCACTGACTGCAAAACCACGTTCGTGATGAACACTAACCTGTTGATGCTACGTACTGATGCGCTTGATGCTAGTACTGTAGAGCAATGAGTCGCATGCCAACACAAGCACCGAAGTCAACATTACCTTCCTTCAATTGGGCCAACTGGCGGTGAATCGAGGAAGTACAGTACATACAGACGAAACTAAAATGAGCTCTAACATGGAAATTAAGCGTTTCTGGACACATGTTCAAATAACATCTTTTCTTTATTTGTGTGTGAGGAATGTTTCCTGAAAGTTTGTCCGTAGCTTTTTGTAACACCCTGTATACGATGTTCAACCGAAAACCTGTTCTGGCTGCGGGCAGGAAGGCAATGTCCGAACTGACTGTCTTCAACGACGTCTAGTACAGCTATCTCGGGACACCCAACAACCGCCACAGCAGATGACGTCGCTGCCTATTACGTACGTGGAAGCGCCACGGAACGACGTGGGCGACGCGCATGACAAGCCGTCACTGACGGCGCAAATGGCCTTGTCACACCAACAGCTAGACGCCCCACAACGGAGGATGCTAAGTTCACCCAACCTGGATATGACGTGACGTCATTATGACGTATATACGCTTTAGTCGATTAACACACCTATCGACTTTTACGAACGTTCGAGATTGTAAACTGTCGTCAGCTAGTGGTTTGTTTTGACACGTGCGATTCTGAAAACAGCTCAGTGTGGCAGCGTATATGTATTTCGCCAAAATAAAAGAGCTGGATACTAATAGAAATATTCCTGACCGTGGCCTTGAAAACACCACGTAAAAAGTGAAGTCTTCTTATGTCCCGACCAGATTAGATTGTGTGATTGTTGTATTGAATGCTTACGCCGAAAATAATATTTATTTATTATCAACATTTTAGTATGGTTTCATACAATTGGTCTTGTCAGTACATATTAGATTGTAGCAGCATACTCTTACTGACTTTTTTTTTCTTAATTTATATAGCTGAAAGAGAACTCGTGCAAGTTTGTTAGCTAAGTAATTTATATGTCCATCCCAAGATAGTCTTTTATCAACCATAATTCCAAGTAATTTTACACTCGGACCGCAGAGACAGGTACCTTAGTGTCCAGTAATGACTGATGTGTAGAATGATTGAATTTCGAACTTAAAAAGAAAAATATGAGGCATTGTTGAAGAAAAATCGTCGACCGGAGATGAAATACGAGGGGAACTGGATTTCTCAATGTAATCTTAACCAAAGGTTAGTGTCTAGTACTGATTGACGTATGAAATGATTGAATGCAGTGTCAAAGCATTCCATGGTGGTATGATAGTGTCAAAGCATTCCATGGTGGTAAGTTTTCCTCTCATTAGTCTCTCTAATGCTGAACACATAATTAGAGACGAGCAAACGAAAAACAACGCACAGGACACAAACACAGTACAATACACGATTTAAACGCAAGGAACGCAAAACACATTTAAACGAATGGCGCAGATCACAACGCTACCCTGTCACAATCTCTCGAAAGTTCACAAAGGTCGAATAGTCGATATACGGTTTCTATTGTTTTCGATGTAGCGTGTATACGTCATAATGACGTTACATCGCATCCAAGTCCGGCGAACTTAGCTGCGCAGCCATGGTCCTACCACGCTCCAGTCGAACCCATCATCAGATATGCAAGCGGATCCGCAAGAAGATCGCACTGAACAGCATCCCTCAGCAGACGTGGAAGCTCCACCACGAAAACAGCGGTCGAAGAAACGAAAGAAGAGACGGCTGTCCACAGAAGATGAGCAACACAACCGTGGTGACGAACAAGACAATGTAAATGATTAAGATTTGTTTCCTCCGCCAGGCCAGGACGACGTCACATCCACAGCGTCGGTGCTATAAACCGTAGAGAAGCCGCCACATCAACGGGACCCGATGGATACATATATGCAACAGGATGAGGTCCCACTTGCAGATGAACGCCCGTAAAGAGCGAGAGTCCTCAAATGGTTCAAATGGCTCTAAGCACTATGGGACTTAACATCTGAGGTCATCAGTCTCCTAGACTTAGAACTACTTAAACCTAACTAACCTAAAGACATCACACACATCCATGCCCGAAGCAGGATTCAAACCTGCGACAGTAGCAGCAGCACGGTTGCGGACTGAAGCGCCTAGAACCGCTTCGGCCACATCAGCCGGCGCCGAGAGTCCTCACCAACGCATTAGGAGATTTGGCACAAGAAACGGAACAAACTGATGAGTTGCAGGAGGACGACGTTCAATCGTTGGCTCCCACCGACAACGAGCCTGGAGGGAGCCCATGGCGGCCAATGAGGCCGTGTCGTGGTTCCGGTTCAGGAAGAACCCTCCTTCGACGGCCGATCAGTAGATCCGTGAATTCCCAGCAGCGCACAACCGATAAGATCTCACACGTCTACTGTATTGGCATAGTTAACACCAATGGTATTAGCACCTCAGTGAAGATACAAATGCTGCAAGATATGCTGCGGGCAGCGGACGTCGCCATAGTTTTTCTGCAGGAGGTACAAAACGATGCCCCAGTTTTACGGTTATGGTTCAAATGGCTCTGAGCACTATGGGACTTAACATCTGAGGTCATCAGTCCCCTAGACTTAGAACTGCTTAAACCTAACTAACCTAAGGACATCACACACATCCATGCCCGAGGCAGAATTCGAACCTGCGACTGTAGCAGCAGCGCGGCTCCGGACTGAAGCGCCTAGAACCTCTCGGCCACATCGGCCGGCTTTACGATTATGACGTCTATCGTTTAACAGGTTACGACGGTAGCGGTGGCACAGCCATACTGTTGCGAGAAGGAATATTGGCGAAAGATGAGGAATACTTACTATCGACCCGTGGTGTTGCCCTGACTGTAGGGGATGTACGTTTGGTGAATGTTTAAGCACCGTCTGGTTCGACCAAGAGACAGGAACGCACGACCTTATACACATAGGAAGTGTTGCCGCTATTTCGAGGACGTCAGAAGAATAATATTGTCAGCGGCGACCTCAACGGCGTTCTGCGGTCCGAGGGCCAACGACCACACTTTGTTCCTTGCCCGGCGTTGCAGACGCTGGTCTGGGATCTTGCACTGTATGACACCTGGGAAACGACGCATAGCGACAGCCGCGGATATACGTACTTTACAAGTCACTCAGTTATTCGACTCGACAGGGTGTATGTGTCATGTGAGCTACGCAAGGCGACGATTCACGCAGAGGTGTGGCCTACGGCCTTTACACACCAACACTGCACCATCGCTCTGCCACGACAGAAGACATTCCGCAGTAGGGGCCCATGGAAGCTCAACGTTACCCACGTGCAGGATGAAAACTGTTTACGAGGAAGTCACATGGCGTCAACGGCGTCAACGTTCGTACGATTCAACGCTTAAATGGTGGCTCTGCTGCGTCAAACGGGCTTTACGCAGAACGTTCACACGATATGGCCAAGATAAGTCACATTGGCAACGGGCGACTTCCGAATTTTATTTCACAGCCCTACGTGAGTTTGCGAAACAACCACGGTCTGCCGACTGTCAGCAGGCTGTCCAACGTGTCAAAGCACAACTGCTGCGTCTAACGGCAGTGAAGATGGAAGGAGTTAAAGTACGTGCGAGGATGCTCGACGGATTACGCAACGAACCGTCGTCATTCCACTACATACTGAGGGAAAGAACGCAGCGGCGACGTACACTTATACGGGATGTTGAAATGGCTGATGGATCGCAGGCCACGTTACAGAAGGATATTGCACGTGCTTTTGCTCACCACTACCGCAGTTTCTATGAGGAGGACCAGCTGGACAGAGCAGGACTGACAGATGTGCTTCGCGAAATGCCATCGGACGAGCATCCCACTGAAGTGGGTGGCCTTATGGCGGAAATAACGGTAGATGATCTGGACACTGCCGTAAAGTGTGGTGCGTTAAACAAATCCCCTTGACCAGATGGACTCCCTCTTGAGTTTTACTGCACCTTTGCTCCTCTGATGGGACCGACGTGGGTATAGATGTACAATTGAACTCTTAACACCTACCTTACGTGTCCCTACCGAGTTCACAGACGGTATCATGATACCCGTTCCAAAACCAAGGGGTGGTCGTCGACCATAAGACTAATGGCCTTTGACATTATTGAGTGGAGGCTAAAAAATCTTTGCACGTATCCTCCGTGCTCGCCTTCAAGCGGCGATAAAGGACAAAATACATTTAGATCAAACATGTCTAGGGATGTAATAGCATTGATGTCGGCATGTCGATTACGAGGAGCCCTCGTGGCAGTGGATTTCGATCATGCTTTCGACCGAATGGACCATGTGTTCCTCCGAGGGGTCATGGACGTCGTTCTTTTGGTCAAGTCAGGAGACGAAATCCAGGCGGCGCTGGAATGGATACAGCAGTATGGAGCGGTAGCGGGTAGTGTCATCAACCTACGAAAGACCCGATGTATGGAAGTGGGCAGAGGGCTGCCTCCAGGGACAGCAGTGCCCATCACCAAGACCCCCACACTCAAGTGTTTGGGAGTGGTATTCCATGGAAACATACGACGTACAGCGGCGGATAATTATCGACGCGCATTGGTACGTCAACATGCACTGCGCGCCGTGGATATGTTCCAGCGCGCACATTATGTCAACGTCTACTTGGCGCCGAAAATAAGTCACTTGGCACACGTATTACCGTTGCCCACCACGATCGCGTCAAGACTACAGTCGGCCTTCGGACATTTCGTAAGTGCTGACCTCATCTTAAAAATCCGCTATGATACCTTGACGCTTCCACCGAGAGGAGGAGGTATCAGACTCGTAAAGTGAAGAACAGAGCGCGCGTGCTATTTCTTAGTACGATGCAACGCTGTTGGAAAACCGAGCACGTCACCTTTATGGGCGCTGTGATCAACGAAGTGGCTCCCCATTCACTCTGTCCACCATGTAGGCCATATCATTGCACCGCTCGCACATCTTCGGGCCGTCTTCGTCTATTACAGTTACGTTCAGGACAGTTTGCCAGAGACCAGGCGGCCCACAACGAAAGACATATATGGAAGCTTCCTTCAGCAACAGTCTCACAATGTGGCCAAACAGAAGGACCCGGCGATACAGTGGCAGAGAATATGGAGAACGGTCCATCTTCCCTCTCTCCCTACAAAGGTATGCACATTGTGGTATGTAGTGGTGAACGGCAAATTTCCGAACCGTCAACGACTGCACTCTATTCATATGGTCGACAGGTCGATATCCTCCCAATGCGCGGTCGTCGACTCTGACGAGTACCATTTGGTTTGTTGCATGGCAATCGACTGTTGGCTTCTAACAAGGAAAATGCTGGCCCTTTTAATGCGTACGGCGCACACGGCAATCAAAGCTGACGACCTACTGTTCCCGGACAAGGTATACTTTCCCACCGGTAGGACAAACGCCGTAAACTGGATAAAGGCGATGGCGACCGACGTGTTACTTGTATTGCACCGATGACAAGAACGTCATAGACTTCTGGTAGGTACTGCAAGAGCAACATGATATCTTGCGGCGACACATGAAATATAGAAAATGTTTTTCCAATTACTTGGGTTCGTTATACATGGATACATGTCAACAGGGCCAGTGCAGGGTCCTGTTTCCTTTTCTTTCTTTTTCTAGTGAACTATTTAAATCTAGACGGCGTTAGGCCGTTTTTTTTACGTTTGGATGTGTTGAATGGCATCTTTAGTTTCTGTATATTGTGTTTAGCACCTATGAAAGACAATAAAAAATCAATAGACACCAAAAAACACCTCAAATAAATCCCTTTCATACCTTGGTCCACATTCCCAGGAAAGGAGGATGGAGAGATGGTGGCCAGGCCTCGGCTTGCTACCCCTGCCCGCCCTGCCTCCGCCAGCCCGTTACCTGATCCTTCCGAAAAAAAAAAAAAAGTGGTTAAGACGAGCGCTTGCATAAAGCGGGCAATCTCGGTCCCACTCCGGCACAAATTTTTACTGTCGTCATTCCGTTATACAGCTGATGGTTGCCCGTATTAGCAATTGTGAATACATTTCATGTTTTTCATGACGACTGTAATCGCCGCAGCACCTGTTCTTTCGAGGAACAACATACGAGGGTATTTCGGAAAGTAAAGATACACCGTACGCCAAAGGAACAGAAGAGTTTTCGCGAGCAAGTTGGCAACACTGGTGTTAACCTTGAACCGTTAGCTTTCTTCTCGCGGTCGTTCGGCAGTTGAACGATGCTTGTGGTTGGAGTAGGTCGCGTTTAAAATGGCTGCGCCGATTCAGAATCCCGCCAAATGCGAAGTGCGCTCCGTCATACGTTTTCTTCATGCAAAAGGTCAGTGACCAGCGGATATTCACAAAGAAATTGTTTCTGTTTATGGGAACATTATGAATCGACAAAATGTAACGAAATAGTGTCATTTCTCTGAAGGTAGGACCGATGATCATGACGAACAAAGAACAGGTCGGCCATCTGTGATCTCTGATGCCCTTCTTTGGAGAACGGAGGAAGCAATTCGTGTGAATAGACGTCTCACATTGAAAGAATTGCATCAGATCATACCGGGCGTGTCAATTACAACTCTTTATGACGTTGTGACTGTCAAGTTAGGGTACAGGAAATTGTGTGCGCTCTGGGTTCCAAAACCGTTAACGGAAGAACACAAAAAGAAAAGGATGGGCTTTGCACTCGACTTCCTCACACGCTATGCTGAAGCAGGTGATGAGTTCCTTGATCACATTGTGACAGGTTACGAGACGTGGGTTTGACACCATACACCTAAATCCAAGCAACAATCAATGCAATGGCGCCATTCGAATTCACCAAAAGCCAAGAAATGCAAAACGTCGATTTCAGCGAATAAAATAGTGGCTTCTGTTTTTTGGAACAGTCAAGGCATTCTTCTGTTAGAATGCTGCTGCATATTGCCAGACTTTGAAACGTCTTCGAAGGGCAATTCGAAACGAACGCAGGGGAATGCTGACAAGTGGAGTCCGCTTGCTTCATGACAACGCTCGGCCTCACACAGCGCTTGTAACCAAAGCACTACTCAAACAATTCAAATGGGACATATCGGACCATCCGCCATACAGCCCGGACCTTGCGCCCACCGACTTCCATGTCTTCCGTTACCTGAAGTCACATCACGACGATGAAGAGATCAAAGATGAAGTTGAAATGTGGTTCCGACAACAGGCTGCAACCTTCTATGACTGTGGGATACAAAAGCTTGTGCACCGACTTAACAAATGTTTGGATAACGGGGGTGATTATGTCGAAAAATAACAAATAATCCAGTTAATAAGATGTAACTGACGTTTTCCAAATAAATGTTCTATTTAAGGACTGTGAACCATTATACCTTTACTTTTCGAAATGTCGTTGTAGTTCTTCTTAACAACCAAGGCACTGCAATATTGTATTTTACCAAGTTACGTTGCAGTTGTATCTTCTGTTTATTTTTGACTGCAGATTACAAGTATCGTCTGTAGATCATGTACCATACAAAGATGCTAAAATTACGAGGTGGGCCAAAAGTCTTTGTAAAATTATCAGTGTTTATTTTACAAGAGATATAGAACTTACAAATTGGTGTTTTTTGACAAATGAAAGAATAAATCACCAATTTTTTGTTATGGTGTCAGTAAACTTCAACATTGCGCCATCTGTTGCTCGAAGAATGTTTAATCGATATTCGATTTCACGCCATACGTTTGACAACATTCCTTATGTAACACCAGTAACAGCATCTGCTATCCTTCTTCTTAAGGTATCCAGATCAGATACTTGTGTAGCGTAAAGCTTGTCCTTTACGTAGCCCCACAAAAAGATATCTGTAGGCGTCTGACCTCGCAGGTCAGACAGTGGAAATACACGCCCAATCCAACTGCCAGGAAATACTTCATTAAGGAAGTTTATATCATGCAATCTCCAAATTATTCTAGCTAATCCAGATAGATGTTAGATTCGACAACGAAGAAAGAACCGCACCCCATAGTCAGTTTACGGGAATCCCTGACGTGACCTAAGGCAACACATGGCCTTTCCGCACCTGTATCCCACGTTGTGCTTTTTAACTTTACCTAATGTGTAGAAAGCATTCTCGTCTGAAAAACAAATTCGTTGGAGACAATCATTGCTGGTGTCGATTCGTGCCAACATCTCAGTCGCAAAAGCTGCTCGACAAGTTCTGGTTTTATGCGTGTAGTCATAGGAATCCCTGATTCACAAGATGTGCGTCGAGTGCGTTTGGAAGGGCTTCGTAAGAACGCACATCTCCGACTTCCTTCACGGACCGAAGGCCGTCCTCGTCGCAGAAGATCCAAAACACTGCCGGTCTGTTAGAAGTTAAGTACTATGCAACAGCACTTGTTCTATGAGGTATTTCTCTTCCGTACTGCCTTCGAACATCTCGCTGCACAGTAACCAGAGATTTTGTCTCGTGATACCACAAAACACACTACGCCTTCTCCTCGCATGACGCCATTTTACAACCAGGGCGAGTGTGTTGCTTCCTACTCACTTCTATCTGCAACAAACATAGGCAATCAAACTTGGTGATTTATTGTTTCATTTCTCACAATCCATAAATTTGTAGATTCTATAATTTTTGTAAAATAAATACTGATAACTGTACAAAGAATTTAAGGCCACCTTGTATTATTTTCTCTGTCACTAATGTAAAACAATGAAAGGCACGGTCCGTTGAAGTCTGATAGATTAGGAACATAATATTAAAAGGACTCAGTCATTATTTAAAGGAGTGGTGAAATATTGATGGCATGCAGGAATCCAGAAGTCGAGAACCAGCGCTAATTTATGTTCACCTTATGGGCTTGGCGTACAGTATGACTTCCAATAATGGGCCTTCTGAGGCTGGCACAGTTATCTATCAGGAAATGTAAGAATGGAATAATATTCAGTCGTATGTACAAATACTTTCAGTTTCATCCAGAGGCTGGCAAGAAAGCTTTTATGAACTTAGTAAGCAACTATGGACTGCTTGTGACGCATCATTTACCAATATGAGGAAATGTCTGTCTCGATACAACTGTGACAAACCTAACTAGCTGGGACTGCAAAGCAAGTGTGGTTGACCTTGTGCTTGTACACCACATTATGGTAATCATGAAGATATGAAAAAATCAGTACATAACTAATTACCAGTTGGCATTCAAATCCCGTGTTCAGAAACGGAATTATTACCAAGAAAAGTTAGTTTCTTTTAAAACTACCGCGTCTTCTATAGAATGACACCGAATGTTTGAAGAACTGACACCAGATGAAGCTTTCAGTTCTATGTTCTAGACTCTTAAGGTCAAATTTGGTGGAAATTTTCCATGAGAACCCAAGAGATATCCAACTGCCAAATCAAAGTACACAGAGAAAACTGTAAAAAAAGTATGGAGACGATATACCCCTAGACTAGCTAAAATAAAATGCATTGTAGAACTACTGAGAGATATATTTACAATTAAGGGGTATCTTCACAATTAATCTGAATATGGGGGTAAAGTGTGGCCTCAATACTACTGTCACGCAAACGGAATGCCGTAGGATGTGCAGTACATCAGAGCTGGATGAAGCATGGAGTGGAATTTTAGCAGAGCATACACAAAAATTCTGGAAAAAGAACATTTATTAGATATGTAAATTTAATTGCACACATGAACGTTTATCGTAAGTGATATTTTGGTTGCTCTTGCCTGCAATCTATTACGTCACATATTAATTAACCATAGAACTTTTCTTCGGAGTCTCCTGCAAGGTCTATGATCTATGGAAGGGGAATGATCAAAGGATGGTTTAATCACGAAAACTTACATTCACACGCACTTGAGAGGCTAACAGAAAGGTAAAGAACTAAAAACCTTCACCACAGCGCACGTGGGCAGCAAGAGGACATGTTCCCTTGATTTTAACATGCGGTATAAATGAATAAAATTTCTGTTTGAAGTGAACTGCTATGAAAATTAAGCATAATTAAGAATCATAATTAATTCAGATATTCTACAGCGGAAGATCACTATGGCCTTGGCACTATAAACTTTATTATTAGATCACGACCACGTGGCCCTCACAAACAAAAGTGTATACAAAGAAAGTTATCAAGTGAGACGAATTGTACAAAATTCAGTCATAAAATCACGTAAATCATACGCAATATACATGCTCTCGCGAAAGGGATACTAAACAAAATGAATTGAATCACAATAAACTCAACACGGCTCCACGTGTTTCATTAACAGTTCAACCGAACAATAGCCTACAGCGGCCCTGGAATTTACCGCATATAACACTCGCGAATTAGTAAGTAAAATTTATCACACACGAAAATAAACTATGAACGATGAAAGGAATTATTTACTTTAACTAGCTTTGAAAAATTTACATAAAGCTTCTCATCGAAAAGGCACACTTACCCCGAGTAGGTCGCACTCGTCTCGCGTCCCGCGGAACAACCCCCCCCCCCCCCCTCCGAGCATCTGAACATTCGCTCTCCAACCAAAACCGCTCTCCGTACCTACGGAAGTCGCCAGAGGAACCCCTGTTGTGGTGCCAACCTATACAAAAGGTTCATCCAAGGCAAACAGAAACCTCTTTGCTACCTGGTACGTGTTTCCTACAGATGGCTGTTCTGACGCAGTGGCAGACTACTACACTCCTACGGATCTACACACTGAAATCCTTGCACACTCTCATTCATACATTAAACTTATCGGACAAGAAGAGGAATAACAAGATGCATTGAAATATGGCACTTAAATGTACATGCGTGTGAGGCTCCGACAAGTACCAATAACCTAATGAAATGTTAAAACGGAATATGGATAGTATACTGTGGCTACCACAAACACACTCAGCTGCTCAGTATTTTCCCTTTTCTTCTTTACATCTAGGGTAACAGACCATTTGCACCAACAATTGAGGTGCCACAGACAAACAAATGAAGCTGTGTGGTATGGCAAAAGCATGAAGTGGCTCATGCAGAGACCCTGTACTACTAAATAATAAAGTTAAAACAATACAAGATATTGACGTTATTAATAAATTGTCGTATAAATATTTGCAGAGCAAAAGGATGTACAGAAAAGAAGGAGAAAAAGCAAAGAAGGAAAGAAATGCCAGATTTACAGAGGAAGCTCACAATCTTTGCAAGGCAGCATGAGATCTGGCTAATGAATACTGCAGAAGCCCACTTCTTGCTCTAATTACTGCAGTCCAGATGAAATTAATGAATATTTTATCTAGGTAGTAGAAAGAACAGTCGGTGAACTTTGTGACTTTGGAACAGATTCTGCAGTTGAAGTGAAATTTGGAAAATAAATGCAGCATGGTAATGTGAGAGTCCAAAAGACACAATAAAAATAGCAAGACAAAAACTACAGACACTCAGGGAGTCCCGAAATTTATGACAAGTCCTGTACTATGTTAAAAACTATAATCTGTGAAACTGCGCCGGCCGATGTGGCCGAGCGGTTCTAGGCACTTCAGTCCGGAACCGCGCTGCTGCTACGGTCGCAGGTTCGAATCGTGCCTCGGGCATGGATTGCGTGATGTCCCTAGGTTAGTTAGGTTTAAGTAGTTCTAAGTCTAGGTGACTGATAACGTCAGATGTTAAGTCCCGTAGTGCTTCGAGCCATTTGAACCATTTGAAACTGCTCAACCGCTGACAGTAGTAATAAATAAATGCCTCCATGCTGTGTAATTTCCAGATATCCTGAAAGTAGCGTGCACAGTACCAGTTTACAAAAAAAAGTCCAAATTAAGTATCAAGCTGCAGGCTCATATCTACACTGAGGTGACCAAAGTTATGGAATATCTGCTATTATCGTGTAGGACCCCCTTTGGCCGACGTAGTGCAGCAACTCGACGTGGCATGGACTCAACATATCGATGGAAGTCCCCGGCACAAATGTTGAGCCATGCTGCCTCTATAGCCGTCCATAATTGCAAAGGTGTTGCCAGTGCAGGACTCTGTGCACGAAGTGACCCCTCCATTAGGCCCCATAAATGTTGGATGGGATTCATGTAGGGTATCTGGGTGGCCAAATCATTCGCTCGAATTGTCCGGAATGTTCTTTAAAACCATTCGCAAAAAATTGAGGCCCAGTGACTTGGCGCATTGTCATCTATAATAATTCCATCTTTGTTCGGGAACAGAAGTCCATCAATGGTTGCAAATAGTCTCAAAGTAGCCGAATATAACCAGGACTCCGTCCATTCCGTGTAAATAGAGCCCACCCTATTATGGAGCCACCACCAGCTTGCACAGTGCCTTGTTGACAAAAATGGTTCAAATGGCTCTGAGCACTATGGGACTCAACTTCTGAGGTCATTAGTCCCCTAGAACTTAGAACTAGTTAAACCTAACTAACCTAAGGACATCGAAAACTTCCATGCCGGAGGCAGGATTCGAACCTGCGACCGTAGCGGTCTTGCGGTTCCAGACTGCAGCGCCTTTAACCGCACGGCCACTTCAGCCGGCCCTTGTTGACAACTTGGGTCCACGGTTTCATGGGATTTACACCACACTTGAACCCTACGACCCGTTTCACACTGGGACACTGATGACGGTTACTAGCGTCGGTCACCGACAGAGATGCATTCGTTTGAACCGGAGCGTTCACACCGGGGCACTACACCGCCTCACCGAGCCATTTGTGACCCAGCAGTGACTCACCCTCGCCACATATGACGGACACGGACACTGTGTTCACGGCAGTCACCGCCGTACATGCATTAGTTTGAACTGGAGTGTTCACACTGGAACACTGATCACAGACACAGCGCTGCAGATTTGCTAACCGACAGGCAGTCATTTCTGAGACAGTGACGCGAAATATTCATTTTACATTATTCTGTACACACTGTACTCATGAGTTTAGATTTGATTAACACGGAAGATTTTGTAAGTAAAGTAGAAAGCCGTCCTGCTATTTGGGATGTGAAAGGCGATGACTATAGCAACAAACTTATGAAAATGAGTGCGTGGCAAGAAATTATAACGAAGTTTGTGCCTGATTTCAATGAGAATATGGGTAAGAAAAACAGAATTGGTAAGTTGTATGTTCTTTTTCAATTTTAATACCTTATACGAGGTGTGGCTAGAAAAAAACCGGACTAGTACTGGTGAAACAATAAAACGAATGCAATAAGGCTGAAAGTCGCGTGGCCTGTCACGTGACTCTCGCTCCGCCTACTGCTCGAGTTTCATCTGCCTCCTGCACTCAGTCTGCCCTTGGCGTCTGTTTTAAGTAGTTGACGTTTTGTCTGTGCGTCGGAAAATGTTGAGTGTACAGAAAGAACAGCGTGTTAACATCAAATTTTGTTTCAAACTAGGAAAATCTGCAAGTGAAACGTTTGTAATGTTACAACAAGTGTACGGCGATGATTGTTTATCGCGAACACAAGTGTTTGAGTGGTTTAAACGATTTAAAGATGGCCGCGAAGACACCAGTGATGACACTCGCACTGGCAGACCATTGTCAGCAAAAACTGATGCAAACATTGAAAAAATCGGTAAACTTGTTCGACAAGATCGCCGTTTAACAATCAGAGCAGTGTCTGTGTTAACAGGAGTTGACAAGGAAAGTGTCGAATAAGTTTACCGATTTTTTCAATGTTTGCATCAGTTTTTGCTGACAATGGTCTGCCAGTGCGAGTGTCATCACTGGTGTCTTCGCGGCCATCTTTAAATCGTTTAAACCACTCAAACACTTGTGTTCGCGATAAACAATCATCGCCGTACACTTGTTGTAACATTACAAACGTTTCACTTGCAGATTTTCCTAGTTTGAAACAAAATTTGATGTTAACACGCTGTTCTTTCTGTACACTCAACATTTTCCGACGCACAGACAAAACGTCAACTACTTAAAACAGATGCCAAGGGCAGACTGAGTGCAGGAGGCAGATGAAACTCGAGCAGTAGGCGGAGCGAGAGTCACGTGACAGGCCACGCGACTTTCAGCCTTATTGCATTCGTTTTATTGTTTCACCAGTACTAGTCCGGTTTTTTTCTAGCCACACCTCGTATTTCGAACCGTTAAAGGCTAGCGAAATTCAGTTGCTACCCCTGTACGAGTCCATTTTACTAACTAATTAGTTGGCAATAGATGCGGTGTTGGACACCAGTTATCCGAGAGTGTTCACCACAGTCAGCGGTGACCATCACTGCCGACCGTCGCCAGTGTCCCAGTGTGAAACGGGCCTACGATCAGCTCTTACCAACCGCAATCGGAACTCATTTCATCAGGTCGCGGTTTTCCAGTCGTCTAGTGTACAACCAATATGGTCACGAGTCTAGGAGAGGCGCTGCAGGCGATATCGTGACGAAAGGCACTAGCGTCGGTCATCTGCTGCCATAGCCCATTAACGCCAGATGTTGCCGCGCTATCCTAATGGATACTTTCGTCTTACGTCCCAGAGTGATTTCAGTGGTTATTTCACACAGTCTTGCTCGTCCGTTAGCGCTGACAACTCTATGCAAAACCAGCTGCTCTCGGTCGTTAGGTGAAAGCCTTCGGCCACTGCGTTGTCCGTGGTGAGAGGTTATGCCTGACCTTTGGTATTGTCTGCACACTCTTGACGCTGTGATTCTCGGATTGTTGAACTCCCTAACGACTTCCGAAATGTCACATGTACCTAGTTCCAAATAACGTTCCCTGTTCAAAGTCTGTTACTTCCCGTCCTGCGGCCACAATCACGTAGGAAACCTTTACACATAAATCACCTGAGTACAAATGTGAGCCCCGCCAATGCACTGCCTTTTTATACCTTGCGTACGCGGTACTATCGCCATCCGTGTTGTGCATATCGCTACCCCATGACTTCTGTCACTTCATTGTATAATACCAGTGCTGGATTCCATAATGAAAGATCAATTATTAAGTTACTTTGAAGTAAATAACCTCTTTTATTCCAGACAGTACAGCTTTTGGAAGTGAAGATCAACATCAGCAGTACATGACTTAGTTACAAGTATAAGTAAGTGGTTGGAAGACAAGAGTCTATAGCATTAGCACTTTGTGACCTGTATAACGTACTCGATTGTATCCTCTGTCATACATCTCACGGTGGTTTGCAGAGTACGGATGTAGTTATGGCCTTGCTCAGTAAGCTAAAATCATATGGTATTGGGGAAGATGTTCTACGAACTCTCTAATCTTACTTGAATAACAGACGACAAATTGTATCAATGCAAGGAGCAGACTCAGGTGAAAAGAAGTTACAATAACGCGTGCCACAGGGATCCGTAATACGTCCGTTGTTGTTCCTAATTTTCGTTAATGCCATAGGTTCCAATGGGCGCACCTTACAGTTCGCAGAAAATACAACTTTGTTCTCAAAAGGGGAGAATGCAGTTCGGGTTGTTCAACAAGCGGAAGCCCTATTGCATGAGACCAGGGTCTGCTGTATCACGAGTAAAAGTTATGAAGACAAAACGCAGAGGATGATATGCAGTCTCAATGATACTGGAGCACTGGGTGAGAAAGCAGCTGTTAAGTTTGTGGGCATTTTCACTGATACCGAATTAACCCGGCAACGGTGCGCTACTCGTATCTTACACCCCTTGAGGAAACTAAAAAGTATAATACCAGAACCGTACCGTATCTACTAACAGTGTGCTATGCGGTGTTCCCAGTCACATCAGCTGTGGGTTGTTATCCTGGAGCCATTCTGCAGGCTGCGAGAATATGCTTTTATTGCTAAGGAAAATAATGATGATCATTACCTCAAGCAAAAAAACTTATTATTGTAAACCGTTTTTTTTTTCAAATTAGGTGTTCTGACTGTTTTCAGCCAATGCATTTTCAACTGCCTCCTTCATAGAAACAAAAAACATGTGTTCTTAAGAAAGACAATCAACACAGCACTTACAATAAAGACAGTATAGACAGGTACAAGACGTCCATTAAGAAAGACACAAAACAGCTTCTCAATGGCTGCCCTAATATTATTTAATGATTCAGCCGGCCGGTGTGGCCGAACGGTTCTAGGCGCTACAGTCTGAAACCGCGAACCGCTACGGTCGCAGGTTCGAATCCTGCCTCGGGCATGGATGTGTGTGATGTCCTTAGGTTAGTTAGGTTTAAGTAGTTCTAAGTTCTAGGGGACTGATGACCTGATAAGTCCCATAGTGCTCAGAGCCATTTGAACCATTTTTTTTAATTTAATGATTCACCTAAGGATATTCAATCATTGGCAGTGGAGCAATTTAGAACTTAAATTTTGTGTAAATTAAAAGAGTAGCCTTTGTATAGTACTGAAGAATACTTCTCTGTTGATTGAACAGTGTCTACCTGAACTGCAAGTCAGCGCTATAACAGCATCGACTCTGCTGCTTTATTACTCTATGTTCTAGTATTGATTTTATAGTTATATTACCATTGTGAAGTATTGTAATCTAGTTCTTAACCTTAGTATGTAATGAGTAAACTTGACGCCTTCTACCAGCCACTATTGGCGAACGACATACACCTGGTACTAAATTGGTTAATAAACGAATTAACGGGGTGAAATGTGAGATTGAGCACTTCACGAAACATAAAGATGTAGAAGCGCTTGACTACAGAATGAAAGTTATAATTGGAGTCGGTAGTGTCGACAAATAATCGGGAGCAACAATATGTGGGAATATGAAGTAGAATCATCGCTTTCACTACGTGTAATTCAGCAAATGACAGGCACAGGCTCATGTTAAGATAATGAGAAAGTAGGTTCTGTCTACGAAAGAGAGTGTGTCATAACACGGTTTTGCGGCCCTTCCCTAACATTCCATATTTATATGGGATCCATATCAGATGGGACCACAAGAAAACATTGGCCCTTCGTGAATAAACGAACTGTCCTGAACAAATAGCTTGCTGGCCTTTCTTAGGCAAAAGCTCTAGGCGCAAATGGCACAGTTTCATAGCCATCGTTTTGGTCCTTTGGGAAAGAGTGACGAATGATGTGATGTTCAAAATTTGGCATAGCTGACGCTCTCCAGCTGCTACGAAGATATAAGCTGTCGTTTATAATATTTTCTTTCGTCCGCCTCAGCAGAACTGCTCAAACTAAACTACGGATGTTCCTACGTCTCGTAACGCTCGCTTCCGATAAATGGTTAGTTGCAGCACCAGCAGATGGCGTTCGGTTTGTCCTGGCGTAGACCAATCGCAACTGACACTGACAGTACGTGGCGCGCTCTGTCGACACTCTGCGTAACTATGGTTCAGTAGCGGCAACTAAAGCACGGAAGGCATTACATTCTACCGACACTTACGCCCCTGGCGTGTTGCAGAGAAGATGGATAACGAGACGTCAACGCTTGTGTTCTTCGTCAACGGCAGAAAGGTAGGCAGCTCTATTGTTGTCATCACAACGTGTGAGTGTGTCGTTCTAACACTATATACACAAAGAAGTGATACCAAGGTCAAAAAATATTAGTACAGATTCTTCTGAACAGTCTGTGCGAGATTCAGATGTGCGCTGCTCCACTGTGTTCTGCGTTCGCCTACAACAGACAAGAGTTTTCTTCTTGCAGAATCTGAATTTCGCTCGGTAATTACGTAACAGCAGAAGAGCGATCTAATATTAATGACACTGCTGTGATATATCTACACTGTCGTCTACAGCTGCGTTAGCGCTTGCGCTGTTTTATTATTATTTCGTGACAATCGTAGATCTGCGACAGCATGACACTATCGAAAATAACTGAACATATAAGCGCGACACACGTTTAGCTATACATGTTGACGGTTTTGTCGAATTTGAAATTAAGCGGAGTATACAGTTCAAGTTTTCTCATACCTTACGTAGTGTGTGATTACTACTAAGTTTGGAGTAATAAGGAAACCTGAAAGATTGCTTCATACAGTCATATTATGCGCATATTTCCCGAAATTTCTAGTAGTTTGCTTGATAGTAAGCGTCGAAGCTACAGGAGAATAAACGAGAAATAAAAGCGTAAAGAATAGTACCGCGTTCATTAAGTTATATGGCGTCATGAAGTGAAAGGAAGCAAACTTGTACTCATGTTTGGTGGAACTAAAAAAGATGTGGATTCTCTCTATCCAACTGTGGACAACTTCACTAATTATAAGAGAGCCCCAAATACAGCGCAAGACCACCTGTAGATTGTAGGTTCTCCTTTAGTATCTCGATAACAGAATGCTGCAGAATGTATCGAGTGCCTCTGTCGGTACAACACGATTCAAGCTGGTAGTATATGGCATACTTCCATTTCTTTCAGGCACCAGCATGGGGCAAAATACCTGCTTCTTTTCACGCAATTAAATACACCAACGTGCGAATAACACTTGCTGTGTTGCTTGAAATAAATAGGTGTACCTTGAACAGCAGTCTCTTAGAAACTCAAAAACTCACGTACAAAATAAATGATTCTTTGGTTCATGCAGAGACCCGTTGATTTGCTGCAGAAGTGGAACTCGTCATTCGTTGAACTGCGTGCATCCAAATAATAAGAATCAGTATTTTCTGCGAGCAGCTTCTGCTTGAAACAAACTCAGATGTCTGATTTCCATTTGCACTGAAAACGACTAAATTATTACTTCTGTAGTTTATCCAGAAGAAATTGCGAGAAACATCCGGTATGTTCCAGTAACTGCTCCAGTACTTCCACATAGCCCGTCACAAAATCAAAGTGACATTGTCGGGAATATTCTGTTACTTCCGAATGGTTCCTAAACGTACTCGTTCGATCGGGACAACAATTCTTCACTTTAATTTGTGAGAATAATCTAAAAATGGAGAGCTAATTTATTGATGTGATTTCTGAGTGTTACTAGCTGTATCTGATGGTAATTTATATCCGAGTGTCCAGCCAAGTTGATGGTTCCACTTTTGTTGTTGTTGTTGTTGTTGTTGTGGTGGTCTTCAGTCTAGAGACTTGTTTGATGCAGCTTTCCATGCTACTCTATCCTGTGCAAGCTTCTTCATTTCCCAGTACCTACTGCAACCTATATCCGTCTGAATCTGCTTAGTGTATTCATCTCTTTGGTCTCCCTCTACGATTTTTACTCTCCACGCTGCCCTCCAATACTAAATTGGTGATCCCTTGATGCCTCAGAACTTGTCCTACCAACCGATCCCTTCTTCTAGTCAATTTGTGCCACAAATTTCTCTTCTCCCTAATTCTATTCAATACCTCCTCATTAGTTATGTGATCTACCCATCTAATCTTCAGCATTCTTCTGTAGCACCACTTCTGTAGTTCCACTTTTATGCGCAACATTTCGATGCGATATCCACTCCCATCAAAATATTGTGAAAAAAATGTTACTGCCACCTTTGTTGGGCAAATGGAACAATATCTTTTACTGTATTGACATCTCACTGTGCGACTGCACCTTTCATTTTTGATATTCCAAGCCGTCTACATAATACCTTTATTATGTGCAATATGTGGTAGTCAGACTAGTTACGACCAATGTCATTTAACCAAAGATAGATGATGCATTCTGGTTCGCCAGAAACGGTAACAGATTCCAAACTGTCAGAAATTTACATTTAAAGAGAAATTTCCAAGAATGACAGAGACGTAAAACTTAGAAAAATTCAAAAAATTTTAGCGATTAATATATCCTGCGATTAAGTTGATGTTTTTCTTTCGTATGTATTTGCGAGATTTTATTTGACTTTGAAAGAAAAGAGTTTATGTTTAACGTTTCGTTGATGCAGTCAGTGAGGTGGTTGGTTACACAGTCCCATATTTTGTACATGCTTGGCAAATGTCGGACATGCAATGGGCACCAATTATTTGCAATACAGCTGCTACTGACAACCAAGAAATCACCTGAACGCTTTTATAACTTTTTTTTTTTCTTTTTTGGAGGTGGGGGGGGGGGGGTTCATACAGCCTGCTAATCGTGCAGATGCCGTATGTTCTTAGTAAGCAAAATGTGAAGATCTGATATTATATACAGGTTGAAGAAAAATTCGATCTCTCAGACTTCGCAGCGCTATTCCTCGCAAACTGTCAATAGGAAAATGTCTCTCACAAAATTTCGTCCTGGGCACTTTTCGAGGGTAAATGAACGTTAAAGACTGGGAATCTGGAACATCTGTAATCACATGTACGATAACTACCTCTGTTAGCACATCATGTAGTGTTGTGCAGTTGGTCCAATGTATAGCGTTTTGGGTTTGCAAGCAGAAGATGGAGGGTTAGATACAGGGCGAAGGCATATTTGTTTTTATTTGCTAAACGTAGACTGCATGGTACCGTTTCTGGCGACTTAATCGTCATAGAGAGAGTAGAGTGGCTCTTCTACAAAACGTTTGCAGTTACGTGCTACTAACACAGTAGCACAATCGTTTTCATTGATCAGCGTTTAAAGAAGTCTTTTGCACGTCGTGGGCGCAAATTGTTTCGCACCACTGCATCTACTAGATTTCAAAACTGTTTTGTGTGTGCCCTCCCCCAACGGTCCCATCGAAAATATTTACAGAGAGCATTGTTAGCCCTACTTGTGACGTACGGCCCTAGCGAAACGTAATGGCAAGAACGTGGCAAGAATAATGGTTAGTATTAATCGATGGGACCATTGGGGAAGGGTACACACAAAACAAGTTCGGAATTTAGTAGATGCAGTGGTGCGAAACAATTCGCGTCTACGACGTACAAACGGTTTCTTTAAAAGCTGACCAATGAAAACGATAGTATTTCCATTTCTGTGTTCGTAGTATGTAGCTGCAAATGTTTTGTGGAAGACCCACTGCATTCACTGTATGGTGATTAAGATGCCTGATACCGTACCACGCAGACGACTTTTAGCAAATAATAATAATGATAAAAAAAATAAGCCGCAACTCATAATCGAACCCCCGACCTCCTGCATGCTGATCCATAACGCTATCCTTTGCACCAGCTACACTACACTACTGCTGTATCTTGACATAGGTAGTTAATGTACACGTTATTACGGTGTTGCCAATCCCTTCCGTCCATTCACTGCCCGAAGTGTACGCAGGACGAAATTTTATGACAGACATTTTTGTATTGGGAATTGCGCTGCGAAGTCCGAGTTCGCAAATTTTGCCTCACCATATAATGGAACACTTTTTTATCTCGTCCAGTTTCAGCTGAAAAACTGCGGAATTTGTTGTGGTACGTGGTGGAATACTCCCCCTTCTGGTTGTGGCATTATACGTAGCCTTCAAAATGGTGTGTGTAATGGAGCTGCGTTCCAAGCAGAGAGCTGTCGTTGAATTTCTTTTGGCGAAAAACCAGATCATTGCAGATATACGTAGGCTCTTGCAAAACGTCTACGGAGACCTGACTGTTAACAAAAGCAAAGTGTGTCGTTGGACGAGGCATGTGTCACAATCGTAACAAGGTCCCGCAAACCTGTCCTATCGCCCGCGTGCCGGAGCTGTGACCACTGCAATGCTGGAACGTTGCACGGATCACAATCAGACACCTCGCTGCTCAACTGGACACCTCTGTTGGTAGTGCTGACACACTCGTCCACCAGTTGGGTTCCTCGCAGACTAACAGAAAACCGTAGGAGCAACGAACGGCCATCTGTGCGAATTGCCTAAAGCCGTCGGCACACGGACCGTGCTGTCGAACGTTAACATTGAGCGTGCCAAGTTCAAAGTGCTGCTGAACGCTCAGGAGCGATGCGACTTGTGCATACGGTAAGTGGGCCACAACGTGGTAAACGCAATCGCAACGCACTCCAGCGGCAGTTGAGGGATGTTTCTAGTTCGTAAATCACATTGATTACTCAACGGGCGAGTGTAAAAATCCCATGTTAGCTCTATTAAAACGCTCATTTCCTCCTTCGTCCACGAAAAGGAAAGTACCGTGTCCAATCAATAAGGACGCAGGCTTATAAAAGTTCCATTACAAACAGTGCGCTACAACTTTGGAATGCTTCTCCGCATAAGATGAACATTATTTCAACATTCCCACATTTTAGTAAAATCACAAGGTCAGTCTTACTTGATAACTGTTCCTACACAGTAGCAGAATCTTTGCAACATGTGAATTACGAAGCGTAAAAGAAAAAGGAGCAAAATATATTTATACAAGTAGCGCAAGCTGTCCTGTAGATTAAGCCAATCGAATAAAGTCACCTTCAAAAAAAAAAAAGGAACTTATATTTACATAGCATCAAATATTGTAGTATATACTTATATTAAACTAATAATAAAGTGTCAGAACTTAATAAAAACGTGAATCTTAAGAAAAAAATGGGGTGTCAGGCAGCGAACTACCGCCGTCAATAAAATTCTTGTTGGGGAGGGGAGAGTGACCCTACTCATTACGCTAAACCAACTACACATCTAGTGTCTCTAATCACATTATGTTACCCCATGCTGAAAACCTTAATCGTAGCCATCTTACTAATTGAAATTTAATTATAACAAATTGTACCAAGAACAATGCGTTTTGGGTGGATCTTCAGTGTGTTGCTGCCTTCAAATAGCCTACTCTCATAATACACAAGTTACAACAATTCTTTTGCCACGAATATGATGTTTCTCATTATTTTATTGGAACGAATAACGCAGTTAACAACGGGTTTTCCAGTGATTCTTAATTTGCCGGTTCTCAGAAACGGCATATATACATATAGGCTTGAAATGAATGCCAATATGGCGCCTCACAACTCTGTACTGAAGGGAGATGGCGTGCGTGTGACGTAGGTGGCGTTGTGCCATCTCATTGGTCAACTCTCAGACGCACGCTCACAATATCTGACATGCCAGATATTGCTCTGCACGTTCGGAAAGACCCCCGAACGTGCTATTCCACGGTATGACGTCAGAAACTCGGCACGCTCAACGTTCGGATGCACGGTCCGGCCTTACAGTTACGAGGCTGATCTTGACAATTTTTGGTCGAACATCGTCACAGGCTATGATACATGGGTTCATCACTTCGAAACGGAAACAAAACGTCAATCCATGGTGTGGCGCCATACCACCCCTCCTCCAAAGAAAAGGTTCAAAGTCGCACCCTCAGCCGATAATGTCATGGCGACTTTCTTGTGATACTCAGAAGGGGTTTTTCTTTTTAAAGGAACCTTCCCCGCGCCCAAAGGGAGAGGTGGGGGCAAAGTGGGCAGGTGTCACAACCCGAAGCTTGGCCACCATGTCTCGTTCCCATCCACCAGGAACCTTCCTCATGGTGCGACGATCAACTGTACCCTCAGCAAGTTAAAGAAACGACTTCAGAGTGTTCGTCGCCACAAAAAATGCAAACGAATTTCTCTTTCCCCGCGACAATGCAAGGCCTCACCCAAGTGTGCGCACCTGAGAGGAGCTCACGAAACTTCATTGGACTGTGTTACTCCCCATCCACCCTACATCCCAGATCACCTTCCGATTTCTCTGTTTGGCGCAATGAAGGATGTACTCTGCGGGAAGCAGTACGTGGATGACGGAGAAGTTATTGATGCAGCAAGACAATGGTCCCGACGTCGAGCAATAGAGTGGTACCATGCGATCATATAGGCTCCCCCAGTAAGGTGGCGTATGGCCGTCACATTGAACGGAGATTATACTTTTGAATACATTGTGTGAATGAACAGTGACCAATGTTGTTACAAATATTTACTATCAAAAACAGTCCTTTTTTTTCCTTCTTAGTATTGATCTGTAACAATTATTCTGTATCGAGTAATCTATGTAAATGGAAGTCTCTTATTACACCAGTAAATCGTATCTGTACAGCATGTACTACACATGTCAGTTAACGATTATTGCAGCCTTCTCATTGAAAAGCGCCCTGATAGAGCGTCTATCGTTTCAATAAAGACATGTTGCTGCTCAATAGTACATCGTCTGACGTGGCAGTCTTTGCCATTCCACTTTCGCAACAACTTCGTTAGAAAGAAGCCTGCTGCCACATCTTTGGAATGGCGTCCTTCCTCACCATCGCAACCACTAGTTTGCCTATCGACTTTACAACTTCAGTGGAAAGAAGCCTGCTGCCACATCTTTGGAACGGCGTCCAACTTCACCATGGAAACCAGTGGTTTCAAATGGTTCACTAACAGGCCTTGAGAGGGCAACCCATGTACTGTCAAAACGAAGTTCATTTATCCTACATGTTTAAATATTTTTAACGCTTCTTACTTAACAATAGCTGTTGAACAAGCTAAGTTTTATGTGTGTTTATTTCCTTTTTTGTCAATGTTCTTTCAACTAAGAAATTTTACGTTGTTATTCGACTTATAACCCATTGGTTAGCAATAACATCATTCTGTCAGAAGTGGGCGGAGCCTCCAGTATATATAGTAAGCCGGCGGTTGTGGCCAAGTGGTTCTAGGCGCTTCAGTCCGGGACCGCGCGACTGCTACGGTCGCAGGTTCGAATCCTGCCTCGGGCATGGATGTGTGTGATGTCCTTAGATTAGTTAGGTTTAAGTAGTGCTAAGTTCTAGGGGACTGATGACCTCAGAAGTTAAGTCCCATAGTGCTCAGAGCCATATATAATAAGACGTGCACTGGTTTCTCCAGTATTGATTTACCACCAGAAGGTGGTTCTTACTCATTGGTAATTCATCGTTTTATAGCTTTGTAGCCCTCTAATTAAAGCTTTGTATATGACTTGTAGGTCTGAAGATGATCACAGTAGCGGTCGAAACCGGTCACTGGAATAAATAAATTGTGATCAAGACTGTTTTTGATAGTAAATAGGAGATTATACTGAAAAATAGGGTTTTGTAGCCAATAGTATGGTGGAATCCTGAATAAAACCAATCTACTTTCATAAAAAAATGTATTGCATTATTTATTGGAAATAGGTTCATTCTTTTTTTTTTTTTTTTTTTTAAGACAAATTCTAAAGTTTTTTCTTATCGGATGCACACAATCACAAAGCTATTAGAAGACAATTACATTTTCCACCTGTGCTGTATTACCGTCATAGTCTTTTATTTCACACGTTCGGTTGATTTCAGCGATATGTGAAGAGCCCCGTCCTCCAGCGTGTGTATATACACTCCTGGAAATTGAAATAAGAACACCGTGAATTCATTGTCCCAGGAAGGGGAAACTTTATTGACACATTCCTGGGGTCAGATACATCACATGATCACACTGACAGAACCACAGGCACATAGACACAGGCAACAGAGCATGCACAATGTCGGCACTAGTACAGTGTATATCCACCTTTCGCAGCAATGCAGGCTGCTGTTCTCCCATGGAGACGATCGTAGATATGCTGGATGTAGTCCTGTGGAACGGCTTGCCATGCCATTTCCACCTGGCGCCTCAGTTGGACCAGCGTTCGTGCTGGACGTACAGACCGCGTGAGACGACGCTTCATCCAGTCCCAAACATGCTCAATGGGGGACAGATCCGGAGATCTTGCTGGCCAGGGTAGTTGACTTACACCTTCTAGAGCACGTTGGGTGGCACGGGATACATGCGGACGTGCATTGTCCTGTTGGAACAGCAAGTTCCCTTGCCGGTCTAGGAATGGTAGAACGATGGGTTCGATGACGGTTTGGATGTACCGTGCACTATTCAGTGTCCCCTCGACGATCACCAGTGGTGTACGACCGGTGTAGGAGATCGCTCCCCACACCATGATGCCGGGTGTTGGCCCTGTGTGCCTCGGTCGTATGCAGTCCTGATTGTGGCGCTCACCTGCACGGCGCCAAACACGCATACGACCATCATTGGCACCAAGGCAGAAGCGACTCTCATCGCTGAAGACGACACGTCTCCATTCGTCCCTCCATTCACGCCTGTCGCGACACCACTGGAGGCGGGCTGCACGATGTTGGGGCGTGAGCGGAAGACGGCCTAACGGTGTGCGGGACCGTAGCCCAGCTTCATGGAGACGGTTGCGAATGGTCCTCGCCGATACCCCAGGAGCAACAGTGACCCTAATTTGCTGGGAAGTGGCGGTGCGGTCCCCTACGGCACTGCGTAGGATCCTACGGTCTTGGCGTGCATCCGTGCGTCGCTGCGGTCCGGTCCCAGGTCGACGGGCACGTGCACCTTCCGCCGACCACTGGCGAAAACATCGATGTACTGTGGAGACCTCACGCCCCACGTGTTGAGCAATTCGGCGGTACGTCCACCCGGCCTCCCGCATGCCCACTATACGCCCTCGCTCAAAGTCCGTCAACTGCACATACGGTTCACGTCCACGCTGTCGCGGCATGCTACCAGTGTTAAAGACTGCGATGGAGCTCCGTATGCCACGGCAAACTGGCTGACACTGACGGCGGCGGTGCACAAATGCTGCGCAGCTAGCGCCATTCGACGGCCAACACCGCGGTTTCTGGTGTGTCCGCTGTGCCGTGCGTGTGATCATTGCTTGTACAGCCCTCTCGCAGTGTCCGGAGCAAGTATGGTGGGTCTGACACACCGGTGTCAATATGTTCTTTTTTCCATTTCCAGGAGTGTAGTATGGACGTCAGTCACTCAAATATATAACTGCTTGTGTAACAGACTCTAACTAGAACAACGTTCCATACCCGTCAACGATATGAATGTATATACTCTAGAGTCTCGCTTATCCGGCTTTCTTGAGCAGATGGGTGCCAGATTAGCGTAAGTGCCGTATTATTGAGAGTGCCTAAAATTTAAACTCGTAGGAACAATGCTTTATTAAATTCAAAGATACATTCTCCTTATAGAAAAGTTAGTCCTTGAGTGGGTAGTATCATTCACTTGAAATATGTCCCAGATTTTTAGCTGTTGCAATGATATACGGGCCGGCCGCGGTGGTCGTGCGGTTCTAGCGCTGCAGTCCGGAACCGCGGGACTGCTACGGTCGCAGGTTCGAATCCTGCCTCGGGCATGGATGTGTGTGATGTCCTTAGGTTAGTTAGGTTTAAGTAGTTCTAAGTTCTAGGGGACTGATGACCTAAGACGTTAAGTCCCATAGTGCTCAGAGCCATTTGAACCATTTGAAATGATATACGGGACCGTGGCATGCTTTATCACGCAACTGTTTTACAAGGATGACATTGGTACTGCTTGTGCATGGTTGTTGCATAATGTTCCCTAGGAAGGATTCCGCAGCTTCCGCACTAGCAGTGGGTACGACAAGCTACTATAAATGAACTTAGGTAGCCAGACAATGAACATTATTAAGTCAGTGAACAAATGTAACAGTAGTTTCTACGTGTGAAACTTAGTTCAGGCTTAGTCTGTCACTGTACACTGCATTTCTCCTCCTATGTCCTCATGTTCATCGCTTCCATAATTAATTTTCTTCGCGCTTTTGGCTATTTATTCCTCTGTTACAGTTTCATCTATCTCACCGTTTTCCTCATTCAGCCACTTAGCAACATCTTCTTCATCAATTTCTCCTCTCCCCAGAAGCTTGTGGAACATGTCAATGTTCAGAGCGTCAGCTACTGATGAGTCCGAATTCACTGGCTCATCGCTGACTCTCAGTACTGCCTTAAACTCTGCATCCACGGATGGTTCACTTTTCTCCAGTTGTTCGTTATGGTAGCATTCTCTAGCTTATCCCTTGCTTCTGCTGTTTGAAAAACAACATCATGTAAGTTAATTGCCCTCCACACCCCAACACAGGCTCGGTAGACTCGTTTTCAAATTCCTTCAGCAAGGAGACAAGAATTGCAGGTCGCTAATGACGTTTAATCGATTTCAAAATTCCTTCGTCCATGAACTGGATCTTGACTGTCACACCGGAAACAGAAAGAGTACTTGTATACCATCGGACTTTAGAGAAACTTCGGAAGGATGACTAGGAGCGTTCTCGGTTACAAGGATAGCTTTCAACGGCTTTTTCTTCTCACACTTTGTACAAATGTTGTGTGGAACCATCGAAAGAAAACGTCTCTGTCCATTCATGGTTTCTTCTGAGCACAATATTCCACTGACAGTGTATTTCTGCCGCTGTGTTGAAAGAAATGTGAATGTTTTTTGTGTCGAAAGAAATGTGGATGTTGTTGGGATTTCCCAATCCCCACAAATTTTAGTTTATGACTCCCACTTATAACACACCATTAACGTTACGCGCTTCTTTTGTTGTTTGTATCCTCGAGCTCCCTTCTCGTTCTTCGCAGCTAATGTTTTTGCAGGAAGCATCTCGTAAGAGAGGCCAGCTTCTTAAGCATTGTTCAATGCATTAGCGGTTAAATCTTGTTCCTCATTTATCTTCTGTATCATATTTACAAACTCTTCTGCGTCTTTTTCTGTAGCTGAGCGATTATCCCTTGTTACTGTCAGCTGCTGCATACCATTTCGTTTTTCTTTTTCAGATTACATCAAACCCTCACTTGCTGCAAACAGGTCACTGCCGCCAAGCTGTTTGTTGAAGGCAACTAGTTTTTCCGTTATTATAGAGCCACTGACTATAGAATTCCTTTACTGCGTTATTGTATGAACCTAATATAAACATCTAAGTCTAGTTCTTCATTCTCAAAAAATGGTTCAAATGGCTCTGAGCACTATGGGACTCAACTGCTGAGGTTATTAGTCCCCTAGAACTTAGAACTAGTTAAACCTAACTAACCTAAGGACATCACAAACATCCATGCCCGAGGCAGGATTCGAACCTGCTACCGTAGCGGTCTTGCGGTTCCAGACTGCAGCGTCGTTAACCGCACGGCCACTTCGGCCGGCTCTTCATTCTCACTCTTTCGCAAAACCCTCTATTTTCCTAACTGACTCTTCATTTGGGTCGCATACTGTCGAATAACGTCTTTCTTTTTGATGTCATAAACAGATGCTCGACGAACATTTGTACTCAGTAGTAATGGATTTCTGCGAAAACTCTCGGTTCAACTTATCTGAAATTTCGAGTTTCTGCTTGAGCTCTACCATAATGTGTTTCCTTTTAGAAGCTATGATACTGAACTGTAAAGCAAACCACAATTTCAAATACAGGGTGGGGGCAAATAAAAGCGCCCAGGACGCGAGTGGATACAATTGGACGTGAATGAATGGATATAAGCTCACCCCACGACGCGAACACCACGTATACGCCCACCACGTGATTCACAACAGTTCAGAGCGCAGTGCGGGCTGTGTCAGTGTGAGTGGAGCAGTGCAAGGGGATGATGGTACTCGCAGATGTTAGTTGTGGAAAGTAACGTGACAACAAAGTCATGAAACGGTGTGGTCAGTTGTTTCCTAAGAAGTTTAATAGTGTGAGCCAGAAAAAAAAAAAAAGGCATTCCGAAACGCACCTGCACACCAGAAAATGTGGCTGCAGTTTACCAGAAAATGCTTCAGTCCTACCAAATCAATCTGACGCCTGTCGCAAGAGACCGGCAAATCAGGTCGATCATGCTGACGAATACTCCACCTGAGCCTGCATATGCATCACTACCAAGTGTCTGTTGTTCATGCACTAAAGCCAGCAAATGCTCCCCAGGGCCTCCAGTTTTGTGACTGGCTATTCACTGAGATAATAATGAATGGCGTGGACGTAGATCTGTTCTTTATGTCCGATGAAGCCTAGTTTCACCTCAGTGGTTATGTCAACTCACAGAATCACAGGTTCTTCGCAGCGAAGAATCCACATAACTTCCACGAAACACCACTGCATGATCAGGAGGTTGGACTTTGGTGTGCAGTGCCTTCACACCGCGTTACTGGTCCCATCTTCTTTCATTATATGCTGACTTCGGCTCGTCACATTGCCAACATTTTGAAACCGTTTGTGGCAGCATTAACGGAGGACGAAAAGACCTACAGTGACTTCCAATAGGATGGAGCAATTGCCCAAACAGACAGCCGAACCTTGGAGCGCATTTACAGAATCGTCGCGCCTGCCTAAGCGCTAGCAGAGGTCAGTCTGGTCGCGGACGTAACTGGCCACCCAGGTCACCTCATCTGACAGAGTGTGAGTACTTTGTGTGGGGAGCCCTCAAGTTTAAGGTGCGTAGCTACAGCCCTCATAGTCTTCAAGAACTGCAGCAGAATATTTCGGATGAGACTGCAACAGTTCCAGCGGTCCAGATTCGACCCCCTTCACAAGTTTGCTGACCAGGGCCAAAAGTCTCTGTTTTCCGGACCACTTTTATTTGCCCCACCCTGCGTGTATAGCATGGTTTAACATTGTAATTAATTAATAACATTGCTGCGGAACATAATTCATTGTCGTGCGAGTCATTTCTGCTTGAACGACAAGAGGCTGGATGTGGGCCAGATTACTGAGAGGACAGGCTACTCATGGCCGTATTAGCGAGGGTTTAATGCACAAAAAACTCACATTGAACATAACGTTGACGCGTATGGAAAATTGGTCACCTTCGGGTGTGTATACGAGTATTTAAATAACAATCATATACTGTATACTACTCATACAGGGTGACTGTGAAACTGCAAGCATGTGAGGAAGCACTTGGAAATGGTTCATTGCCGTAGTGAGATGATCGTATGAAATAAATGTCTGTGGCCGTAATAGTGCCAAGATGGAGAGTGGAATTGTATTTCAGCGAATTCTTATCGTTAGTGTTCTAGCAAACGTCCGGCAGAACCGAATCCTATAACTTGTTCTGCAAACACCTCTGCTTGTAGAGCATCGAGATCCAAAACTATCGATTATACCGGACACATTATCTGGGGTACCTGGTTCGAATGTCACAACAGGGAAAACAAGGCTTCCTATAAATTACAGAACGCGTCTTTGTACGAATTTTCATTGCAAGACGAAGAGTGGGAAGCGTCCGAAAGGTGTGTCAAATTGGACCAGCGAGAGATCTAATTTTTTATTCCTTGAAAGTAATCCGGATAGGCAATAGAAACTTAATTAGTGATTTGAGGTAAAATTGAAAATGTAGATAAAGTGTCAAAAGTTCATCACTTCAAGGCCTAGTCATACTGAGATAAAAATTTGTATTCATGTGATACATAAACGTCAAAATGGTTTCCTTCTAATCAAAAACGAAATTCAGGATATATCGAGAACAGAGGACGCTAGGAAAGCAAATGAGGTGACAGTAAGATCATGTTTTCTGAACAAAACATGAAAATAAATTAAAAATTGACGGTAAAGTGTTTTGTAAAATGATGTATCTGAAAGTAAGAAATAAAACAGATTAGAGAAACATTTGACCCGCCTTTGAATGATGCTCGAAGTCGAATACTGCAAATGAGGTACGTTTTAATTGTAGACAAATCATTTCACAAAACTAGTAACTTTACGGTATGAAGTCCCATCGACGACTAAGTATTCTAAAAAGAAGCACAAGCTCGATTACCGGGATGATGGGAAAGAAATTCGCCCGAGTCCGCGTTCACCTTAACCGGTTTTGGGATACCATGGGAAATCTAAGTCTATGTTGTCGGAATGAGGTATGAACCCTGCTCCTTCCTAAAGTGGTAGCCACAGCCCCAATTCTCCTGGTACACGACTGCTTATCCGAGTTCGACCAGTTTGGTGCATTTGATTTCAGCGTTGACGGAGAAAGACACAGATAACTGAAGAAGATATCGATCTAGATTGCTGCCTTCGCAAAAATACTTTTTCTTCCTGCCGCAACTCACAAACAACATTACACTTCATATTTTCAGCTGCCTCCTTATCTGGCTGAGTTCATTTACTCCACAGCGTTAACAGATAAAGCAGCCAAGTTGTTATTAATTCGATTCCTGCAATGTAGGTGAAACTATTGCTCAAGCTGACAGCCTACTGTTTACGAGGGTGGTCTAATAAGTCTGATAAATTTCCAGGAAAGAATGGAACTTTTATGTTGCGCCTTCATGGTTGGTAAGCTTCGTTATTCCAATGATCGTGGAAAGAATTCCAAAATGTACAGCGCACAGTTCATTGCTGACAACCGTCTTAATTGGTCATAGTGTCGATTGCTATTTAAAATGGAGAAAACCGTGTGCAGTGTTGTTTTTAAACATTTTCATTTGAAGTGTTGGACTGCTGAACAAATCAAAACAGAATTGGACGAAGTTAACGCCTGCTCTGCACCATCATTGAAGACCGTTCACTTTTGGATTAATGAATTTAAACGTGGTGGGAGAAGCACCGAAAACGAAGCGCGCTCCGGTCGTGTAGTGAAGGTCCCCATGAAAAAAACCACTGACAGAGTTCATGATATGGTAATGACAGACTGCCGAATAAAAACTGCTGAGATTGTAGGCCTCTCAGCTGAGCGAGTGCATAATATCCTGCACGGGGAGTTGGCTGTGAAGAAGTCGTATGCGAAGTGGGTGCCGCGATTGCTCACAGTCGACCACAAGCGCATCCAGCATAACACTTCAGACAATGTCTAAGTTAAATCGCAAACCGCAAAATTTTTTACGCCGATTTGTGACTGTTGATGATCCATGATCCATCATTACACACCAGAGTCAAAACAATGGGCAAAGGCTGCTGAAAGTGCACCGAAGAAGGCAAAGATAATTTTTTCAGCTGGTAGGGTGATGGCCACTGATTTTTGAGATTTCTAAGGAATAATCATCATAGATTACTTGGAAAAAGGCAGAACCATATATGGACCCTATTATGCTTCGTTGTTGGATCGTCTGGAACCTGCGTTGGCTGGAAAAAGACCAAGGTTGGCACGCAAAAAAATGCTCTTTCTCCAGGATAATGCATCATCTCACACATCAGCGATAACTATGGCGAAAGTGCATGAACTGGACTTTCAATTGTTCACCAGACTTAGCCCCAAGCTTCTTCCTATTCCCTGGCTTGAAACTTTGGCTTTCTGGGAAGAAATGTTGATCAAGTGAGGAAGTGATAGTGGCAGTCAACGACTGTTCCGTAGAGTTTGACAGAATCTGTTTTTTCCGATGGGATGAAAAACCAGGAGGATCCTTGGGGCAAGTGTACATCGCTGAAAGGAGACTGTCGAGAAATAAGGTGAATTGTTTACAAAACAAACATTTTCTCGCTTTTTTACTAGACCTGTCAAGCCATCCTCGTATGTACTAGCAATACATTCTGTTTTGCAAACGACGCAACTTCGATCGACTTTTGTAACACTTTATAGCTTACGAACTGCTGTAGTTTTGTGACCGTGTGCCTAACTATGAATAAGGAGAAAGGTATTAGTGATTATGAACATGTATTGCTCGATGACTATTACTAAAGAACTATAGCTTACACAGAAACAAAACTTTTCCATTTATACTGACAAATACTGTCGTTTTAATGCCTGTTTACCTATGCGAGTCTGCTTTGAGTATGAATGTTAGATGCGATACGACTAATTCTTTTAGTGTAACTGGTGCAAATTTTGCTAGCGCCATCCTTGTTGTAGATGCTTTAATACTGAAAAAATATATGTCATGGCATGGCCTTTAACATAGTGACTGAATGGCATATACAAAAAACCTACGCTGCTTGTGGAAATCACAGTCTTTCGAGCATACGATATTTTGTCGCACATATACACTACTGGCCATTAAAATTGCTACACCACGAAGATGACGTGCCACAGACGCGCAATTTAACCGACAGGAAGAAGATGCTGTGATATGCAAATTATTAGCTTTTCAGAGCATTCACACAAGGTTGGCGCCGGTGGCGATACCTACAGCGTGCTGACATGAGGAAAGTTTCCAACCGATTTCTCATACACAAACAGCAGTTCACCGGCGTTGCCTGGTGAAACGTTGTTGTGATGCCTCGTGTAAGGAGGAGAAATGCGTACCATCACGGTTCCGACTTTGATAAAGGTCGGATTGTAGCCTATCGCGATTGCGGTTTATCGTATCGCGACACTGTTGCTCGCGTTGGCCGAGATCCAAAGACTGTTAGCAGAATATGGAATCGGTGGGTTCAGGAGGGTAATACGGAACGCCGTGCTGGATCCCAACGGCCTCGTATCACTAGCAGTCGAGATCACAGGCATCTTATCCGCATGGCTGTAACGGATTGTGCAGCCACGTCTCGATCCCTGAGTCAACAAATGGGGACGTTTGCAAGACAACAACCATCTGCACGAACAGTTCGATCACGTTTGCAGCAGCATGAACTATCAGCTCGGAGACCACGACTGTGGTTACCCTTGACGCTGCATCACAGACAGGAGCGCCTGCGATGGTGTACTCAACGACGAACCTGGGTGCACGAATGGCAAAACGTAATTTTTTCGGATGAATCCAGGTTCTGTGTACAGCATCATGATGGTCGCATCCGTGTTTGGCGACATCGCGGTGAACGCACATTGGACGCGTGTATTCGTCATCGCCATACTGGCGTATCACCCGGCGTGATGGTATGGGGTGCCATTGGTTACACGTTTCGGTCACCTCTTGTTCGCAATGACGGCACTTTGAACAGTGGACGTTACATTTCAGATGTGTTACGGCCCGTGGCTCTTCCCTTTATTTGATCCCTGCGAAACCCTACATTTCAGCAGGATAATGCACGACCGCATGTTGCAGGTTCTGTATGGGCCTTTCTGGATACAGAAAATGTTCGACTGCTGACCTGGCCAGCACATTCTCCAGATCTCTCACCAACTGAAAACGTCTGGTCAATGGTGGCCGAGCAACTGGCTCGTCACAATACGCCAGCCACTACTCGTGATGAACTGTGGTATCGTGTTGAAGCTGAATGGGCAGCTGTACCTGTACACGCCATCCAAGCTCTGTTTGACTCAATGTCCAGGCGTATCAAGGCTGTTATTACGGCCAGAGGTGGTTGTTCTGAGTACTGATTTCTCAGGATCTATGCAACCAAACTGCGTGAAAATGTAATCACATGTCAGTTGTAGTATAATATATTTGTCCAATGAATGCCCGTTTAGCATTTGCATTTATTCGTAGTGTAGCAATTTTAATGGCCAGTAGTGTATGATAGACGCTAAGAATGTTTGCCCGATGGAGAACTTGATACGTTAGTTTGGACGACGAGGGTTCATCAGGGAGAAGGGTAACTTACGAATTATCCTAAGGAAGAGTGTTACGATCGCTCATTTTCATAGAGGACATAAAGGACCTACCGCAACTTTTTGGAAAGAGAGATTTTTTTACCGAAACGCAAGTATCTATTGGAAAGTTTAATCATTCAGTGACTAAGGGCAAAGGACTGCTAGTTGTAATAAATAGCAGCTTAACTTAAATGCCGATAAATAGAAGTGGCAATGCGCAATAGGTGTGTAACACTTCTTGCCTCTTTAGGGTGCAACGATCAACAACAGTATTTGGTATTCCAGGTTCCCAAGAGGTTAGATGAACGATATCGATTTATTGGAAAAACAAGTACATTTGCAAAGGAGAGAAGACTCTTGTAGGAGATTCATCTACATCTACTCAGCAAGCCACCGTACGGTGCGTGGTGGAGAGTACCCGTACCATTACTAATCATTTCCTTTCTTGTTCCACTCGCAAAGAAGACAAGCATTTGTGCCTGCGCCATCTCTGTACTCTGACGTCAGATCTACCACAGCTCACCGCCTATCCTGCTCAGAGAACGGACAGTCCTCCGATCCCTGTGCTTTGATAAGGTGTGGACGTCCAACTTCTTGACGCCTATCGTGGTTTCAACATTCAACCGCTTTCCGTCGATGCTCACGACGGGAGCGCGCCAACAGCTTCAGTGTCTCCGAGATGCTCGCTCCCAGGCACTGACGAGAACAATACGGCTTTTGCCAAAGTCGCTGAGGTTGGCTGATTTTTCGCAATTGCGCCACTTAATATCGCTAGAATGATTCCCCCTTCGTCTCTTGCCACGTCACGTGCCCTTGGCGCCACCAGGCGGCCTACAACCTCGCAGTAGGCAGTGGTTATAGTGTTTTGGCTCATCAGCGTATATGTGGCATAGCGGATAACGTCCAAAGCCACATGAAGCTGTTCGCGGAAGATTCTGTTGTTCGTAGAGAAGTCGCAAGCTCTAGTAAATTGCAGCGAGACGCAAGAAAGTCTGCAGAGGATCAGAGCTTGGTGGATGATCTGGCAGCTGACCCTCACTGTAAGTAAACGCAACGTTTTGCGCATATATAGGCAGAAAAAGCCGTTATTGTTTGATTGCACGATTTCCGAACAATCACTGGAAACAGACGCAACCATTAAATACGAGGGTTGTCCAGAAAGTAAGTTCCGATCGGTCGCGAAATGGACACCACAGTGAAAACCCGATGAAGCTTTGCACAGAGTGTTGGGTAGTGTCTCTAGTATGACCGTTGATCGCATCAAGACACTCTTTTCAGTTGTGAGCGCACTGTGAGCGAGTAAAGGTGCCTAGAACAACGATGTCTCCCGCCAAGTAGGAGGGCCTGCTGAGAGGCTTCGCCTTAATGAATGCAGCCCACCTTACACAAATGCCACGCACTTCCTTCTTCATGGCAATTCTAAGCCGCACTCTGCAGGGGTAGTGAAGACGCTCCTGCAGCCTTTTCGATGGGATGTGTTCGATCACCCACAACACAGCCCTAATTGGCTTGTCCTGAGTATAATCTTTGTTCACATGAAACGCTGGACACGAAGACAACACTTGGGTGCAATCTACGCACTATAGACCAGCGTAAAGAATTATCGGAAAGCACAGGCAGCTGCCTTCTATGACGATGGTGTTGGAAATGTGGTATAACGCTCCGACAAATGTCTAAGTCGGAGCGGGGACTATGTAGAGAAGCATTGGAAAGTGTAGCTAACTCTTACAAATAAAATGTTTCTGATTTTCACTGTGGTTTCCATTTAACGACCGATCGGAACTTACTTTCTGGACAATCATCGTATCTGCGAGCATACATACGGCGCTACTGAAACTGGGACGATCACATAAAAACAATCATAATCAAGGCACAAGCCACTCTGAGATACGTTGAAAAATGTAATTCACTCACAGAAGAGGTAGCTTGGAAACTCGTCTTGCGTCCGATGCTTGAGCGTTGTTCGGCAGACTGGGACCTTTAGCAGAGAGGATTGATAGTGGTGCTACAAGAGCGGCGTTGTGTATCAAGATATAGTTTACTGTTAAAATAACGAGAATGTTCGTTCATGTAAAAGTCGTCGAGGATATTGCTTTTTCCTACGTACATCTCGCGAAAAGTCTATGAAGGTATAATTAGAGACATTCGCGCCATACGGAAGCTTACTTACAATCGTTCTTCTCGCGCACCTTTCAAGACTGAAACAAGAAAAGGGGAAAATTGGTAGTTGTGTACAAAGTAACCTCTGCCACACGCTATAAGGTGGCTAGCAGAGTATAGACGGAGATGTGAAGGAACTGCAGCTGCATAGATTCAACCCCCACTCCTGATGTAGTGAAACATGAAACCAAAGAACAGAAATGGTGTATGTACCAAAACCCTAGTCCGCTATAGCTGCAGCTGACGATGGACTTCGATGACGTAACAGCATTACCTAATGGGAAGACGGTAACCCGCTGAAAACCAGTTTGTTTCACTTCAGTATCATGGCAGTATCTACATCTTCGTCTGTTTTATTTTCTTGTATGAACTAAATTATTCTGCTGTCTTGTCCGTTTTTGCTATTATTCTGAAATTTTCGCTCCTGGCGCAGTTCACTTTTCCAGTGCGTAAGTACTGGAACAAGACTACCAGCGTTCGATGAGAACGTGTGGAAACGCTTTCATGTGGTGACGAAACGTGCCAGGAATTGCAGTCCGAAAAGTGAGATACCTTATTTCCGGACAAATGATTTCCATTTGTCATTTGAACCGCGCGCTTGTTAGGGGAGAAATACGTTTCAGAAAACGAAATGGTGCTACGTTTGCACGTGAAGAAGGCTTACCTTTAGTCACCGTTGTCCACATTACTTAAATGAGTACAAATGTAATCACTATAGAGTTCCTATCGGTTTTCTAATAAGCTGACGCGGGAATGGCGAAGAAATTATATTACACGATTTCTCCTAGCTGTTAAATATGTTTTATGCAATACGTTCCCCTCACACGCATGGCACGATAGAATTGAATTGCACAACAACGAGAAATAAATAATAGTGTGAATTTGCAACATTAGATGTTTTAATCTACAACTTATAAACGTTTATAATGTTTTTGCCTTAAGAAACGCGAGAAGATACATTAAACGACAACTTTATCTTTGGCGATCGTTAATTTAGCCTACAGGGAGAGAGAAGTAGCTACAAGTTAATTTTGAGAGTTTCTCATATAAAACTGAAGATCTTCGAAATCTGTATTAAGCAGGATCTAGTTTCCTGTGTCAGTCGTTAAATAAAATAAACGGTATTAGACAACAGCACAGGAAGTATCGTTTGTTACGATACCTGGGATCTTTGTTGGATTCACTGAATGAGCATGCGGTCGTTTCTCTCCCTTTATATGCTTCTCCCTTCAAGTATTCCTTGTGTCATTGGCGTTCACCTCTTCAACCTTGTTTACAGGTGTCCTATCGAATTTAGATCAGATGAGTGTAAGTGGTAATTTATGTTGTTTTATATCAACCATTAATTGTCAATTTCAGCCTTTTTCGGGTCAGTGTCATACTGGGTCATGTTAATTGTTGGCATGCGCAAGTTTACACGACACTGATGTAGCAGATTTGTTTAATCATAAAATCATCAATAAAGTAAATATTCCAGGTGTGACGTCACACACCTATCCAGTTCATTGCCGACCGCCTTAATGATCCACTGTGACAAGGTGTACCACACTTCATTGTTTTTATTAGCCATTCTCCATACCAGCCTTCCCGAAACCTTCGTTTGGTTTCATCACATTATTTTGTGTTGTCGGAAAATACTGCCTTGTTGCTGCAGTATTTGCGCACTATTTCTCTTCCTCACATAGCGTCTTTTATGGGTAATTAGTCCCTCGTATGTCGGTACAGCACTTTGTGAATACCAGAGGGATAGCTGATGTTTCGCAGACCAAAGTCAGGTAAAGAGCGTTCACCTTAGGGTTTTCCTCAGCATCTAGAAAAAATGAACATCTTTTTCTCTCGTGTGACTCCTGGCGTTCCTCTTTCAATTCCTCATGGGTTCTCCATCATTTAGACATGACATTTAATTGTGCTGAGCTGTATAATGCGTCTTGCTCATAGAGCCCCCAATTTTCCTTAAAAATAAATGCTGATGTGGCAAACTGATAATTCTTTAGATGACGCTATTGAGGTTTTTTTTTACTTCTCGCCACCTTTGCCCATTATCATCGTTCTAAAGCAGCAGATGTATAATTTGATTATTGAGGAAACAGGTTTTCCGAAGTACTTACACAATGAAGAGCCAAAGAAATTGGTAAACCTGCATAATAATATGCAGGGCCCCGCGAGTACGCAGAAGTGCCGCAAAACGACGTTGAATGGACTTGACTAAAGTTTGAGATAGTGCTGGAGGGAACTGACGCCATGAATCCTGCAGGGCTGTCTATAAATCCGTAAGAGTATGAGGGGGTGGAGATTTCTGAACAGCACGTTGCAAGGCATCCCAGATATGCTCAATAATGTTCATGTCTGAGAAGTTTGTTGGGCAGCGGAAGTGTTTAAACTCAGAAGTGTGTTCCTGGAGCCACTCTGTAGCAATTCTTGTGTGTGGTGTCGCATTGTCCTGCTGGAATTGCCCAAGTCCGTTGCAATGCACAATGGACATGAATGGATGCAAGTGATAAGACAGAATGCTCAAGTTCGTGTCACCTGTCAGAAGACGTATCAAGGGACACATATCACTGAAACTACACATGCCCGTCACCATTACAGAGCATCCACCAGCTTTAACAGTTCCCTGCAGACACGCAGGGTCCATGGATTCACGAGGTTATCTCCATACCCGTACACGTCCATCCGCTCGATACAATTTGAAACGAGATTTGTCCGACCAGGCAACATGTTTCCAGTCATCAAGAGTCCACTGTCAGTATTGATGGACCCAGGCGAGGCGTAAAGCTTTGTGTCGTGCAGTCATCAACGGTACACGAGTTGGCCTTCGGCTCCGAAAACCCATACCGATGATGTTTCGTTGAATGGTTCGCACGCTGACACTTGCTGATGGTCCAGCATTGAAATCTTCAACAAGTTGCAGAAGGGTTGCATTTCTGTCACGGTGAACGATTCTCTCCGGTCGTCGTTGGTACTGTTCTTGCAGGATCTTTTTCCGGCCGCAGCGATGTCGGAAATTGCTGCTTTACTTGATACCTGATATTCACGGTACACTCGTGAAATGGTCGTACGGAACAATCCCCACTTCAGCGCTTCCTCGGCGGTGGCATGTCCCATCGCTCGTGCGCTGACTATAGCACCTCGTTCAAATTCACTCAAATCTTGATAACCTGCCATTGTAGTAGCAGTAACCGATCCAACAACTGCGCCAGACGCTTGTTGTCTCACATAGCCGTTGCCGACCACAGCACCATATTCTGCCTGTTCAAATATCCGTATTTGAAAACGCATGTCTATACCAGTTTCTTTGGCGCTTCTGTGTATAAGGATGAAAGTGGTGGCTCATTTTCCGCTTGTCGGACCAATTAATAACCAAAATGTTTCTCATTCTTTTATATTTAAAAGAATGAGAAATATTTTGGTTATTAGTTGGTCCGACAAGCGGAAAATGAGCCGCCACTTTCATCCTTATACACAGAAGCGCCAAAGAGCATTTCTCAAAAGTAATTTGGCAAAGAAGAAGAACTGTTATATAATTCAAATGGGAAGTAATGAAACAGGCACTCACAACGTACAAAGATGTGCGTGGGTGTCATTTATACGTTCTGTATGTGTCGGATTAGAAATTACTCTACTGAATTTTGTTAAAATTGGGACTCGGTCTGTCTGCAACTGTACCTTGGCCGGTGTGCAGCGATATGTGTTACATAAACAAGCTTTCGCCTTGAACCAGGTTGTTCGCTGCTGTGCCGCGCGTTTGGGAGGCTGGGCAAGTCTGCTTCTGTAGCGGATCATTTTTTTTTTTTTTATTTCGTTGAGAAACTCGTTTGGCAAGTATCTACCTCTGTCAACAACTTTTTTTCTTGTTTTAAGCTCTCCTACCTGACTACTCTGACTAACGACCTGGATTTGACTATCGGCACCTGTACCACGTCTCTTCTGTATTGTGCGTTGTCATTAACTCAAAAATGGTTCAAATGGCTCTGAGCACTATGGGACTCAACTGCTGTGGTCATAAGTCCCCTAGAACTTAGAACTACTTAAACCTAACTAACCTAAGGACAGCACACAACACCCAGCCATCACGAGGCAGAGAAAATCCCTGACCCCGCCGGGAATCGAACCCGGGAACCCGGGCGTGGGAAGCGAGAACGCTACCGCACGACCACGAGATGCGGGCTGTCATTAACTTCTTCCACTACAAGGTACCCGCAAACTGTTGGATCATGCGTATTTTGCTTGTAGATTATGCAATAATTTTGTGTTACCGAGAAACAACGACTGTATTTGCTAACACCCGTAAAAGGAACTACACTACTGGCCATTAAAATTGCTACACCACGAAGATGATGTGCTACAGACGCGAAATTTAACCGACTGGAAGAAGATGCTGTGTTATGCAAATGATTAGCTTTTCAGAGCATTCACACAAGGTTGGCGCCGGTGGCAACACATACAACGTGCTGACACGAGGAAAGTTTCCAACCGATTTCTCATACACAAACAGCAATTGACCGGCGTTGCCTCGCGAAACGTTGTTGTGATGCCTCGTGTAAGGAGGAGAAATGCGTACCATCACGTTTCCGACTTTGATAAAGGTCGGATTGTAGCCTCACGCGATTGCGGTTTATCGTATCGCGACATTGCTGCTCGCGTTGGTCGAGATCCAATGACTGTTAGCAGAATATGGTTCTAGGCGCTACAGTCTGGAACCACGCGACCACTACGGTCGCAGGTTCGAATCCTGCCTCCGGCATGAATGTGTGTGATGTCCTTAGGTTAGTTAGGTTTAAGTAGTTCTAAGTTCTAGGGGACTGATGACCTCAGTCAGTTCAAATGGCTCTGAGCACTATGGGACTTAACATCTATGGTCATCAGTCCCCTAGAACTTAGAACTACTTCAACCTAACTAACCTAAGGACATCACACAACACCCAGTCATCACGAGGCAGAGAAAATCCCTGATCCCGCCGGGAATCGAACCCGGGCGCGGGAAGCGAGAACGCTACCGCACGACCACGAGCTGCGGACTGTTAAGTCCCATAGCGCCCAGAGCCATTTGAACCATAAAATGAACAGTAACAATGCTCAGAGTTGTATGCGACGGCTGTGATTTCGTCATTAGATATGTACAGTAACAGAGCTGACGCAAGTGGGTTCGTGTCCTAGTACATGTCTTATTCACAATATAGAAGTATATTCTGCAACATCTGATGTTACTTACATATAAGAGCGTGCTCTCTCAGGAAAGATTTTCTTCGATTTTGTGACTTTAGCCCGATTACAAAACGAAAGATGAAATTGCCACGAGTGAAGCAATCTGCAATGACGTTTATATTCTTTCTTGTCACAAATATTTGTCCGCTTTTTCATAATACGTCGCGATTTCCGAGGGTGTGGTTAAGTAGGAACGTAATATTACAGCTTAAATAGCTGCGAGTGAAATGAGCAGCAGTGACGTTATATTCCAGCTTGTGTCCGCCCCGATAGCTGAGTGGTCAGCGTGACGGGTTCGATTCCTGGCTGGGTCGGGGATTTTCTCCGCTCAGGGTCTGGGTGTTGTGCTGCCTTCATCATCATCCGGCGCGCAGGTCGCCCAATGTAGCGTCGAATGTAATAAGACCTGCACCAAGGCGGCCGGACCTGCCCCGCAAGGGGCCTCCCGGCGAATGACACCAAACGCTCATTTCCATTTTCCATTCCAGTTTGTCATAAATATTAAGCTGCGATCGGATCCTTAACAACGCTTTCGCAGAATTCGACGGTCGAGATAACAAAGAGCGCAGCACACAGGTAGCAACGAACGTAACGCGACCCAAACGGCAGGCCGGACGCGGTTGTGTCGTCCTCATTTTATCAGGGGCAGTGATATGGAAACCGAACACCCTCCACAATGGGACCATGTAACGGTTTCATTCAGAAGCAACCACCACACGCGTTAAGACATTTATCCCAATGGGAGACGAGACTATCAGTTCTTGTTTCGTAGAATGCGGTCGGTCGCTGTCGGAGCCACAACCGCACCCGCTCTTTCACTTCCTTGTCCGACTGAAACCGACGCCCACGCATGTCCCTCTTCAGTTCGCCAAAGACGTGAAAATCACACGTTGTAAGATCCGGGCTGTACGGAGGATGTTGCAGTGTTTCCCACCCAAATCTCTGAAGCGTAGCCTTCGTCCGATTGTCAGTGTGGGGGCTGGCGTTGTAGTGCAACAGGATAATTCCCACCAAAGAAATCCAAAGCTGTTCACATAAGTTCCGGTAAGGTCATGATGATCTCGACTGCGCGAGCCCTCTGTCCGTCGAGTGGACACCGGTTTCAGTCGGACGAGGACGTGCAAGAGTGGGGGCGGTTGTGGATCCGCCAGCGGCCGATCGCGGTCTACGAAACAGGGATCGTCTTGTCTCCCTGTGGGATAAATGTTTTAAGGCATGTACTGATTACTTTCGAGTGGAACAGGTCTACATCTACATACATACTCCGCAATCCACCATACGGTGCGTGGCGGAGGGTCCCTCGTACCACAATTAGCATCTTCTCACCCTGTTCCACTCCCAAACAGAACGAGGGAAAAATGACCGCCTATATGCCTCTGTACGAGCCCTAATCTCTCTTATCTTATCTTGGTGCTCTTTCCGCGAAATGTAAGTTGGCGGCAGTAAAATTGTACTGCAGTCAGTCTCAACTGCTGGTTCTCTAAATTTCCTCAGTAGCGATTCACGAAAAGAACGCCTCCTTTCCTCTAGAGACTCCCACCCGAGTTCCTGAAGCATTTCCGTAACACACGCGTGATGATCAAACCTACCAGTAACAAATCTAGCAGCCCGCCTCTGAATTGCGTCTATGTCCTCCCTCAATCCGACCTGATAGGGATGCCAAACGCTAGAGCAGTACTCAAGAATAGGTCGTATTAATGTTTTATAAGCGGTCTCCTTTGCAGATGAACCAAATCTTCCCAAAATTCTACCAATGAACCGAAGACGACTATCCGCCTTCCCTACAACTGCCATTACATGCTTCTCCCACTTCATGTCGCTCTGCAATGTTACGCCCAAATATTTAATCGACGTCACTGTGTCAAGCGTTACTCTAGTAGTGGAGTATTCAAACATTACAGGGTTCTTTTTCCTATTCATCTGCATTAATTTACATTTATCTATATTTAGAGTTAGCTGCCATTCTTTACACCAATCACAAATCCTGTCCAAGTCATCTTGTATCCTCCTATAGTCACTCAACGACGACACTTTTCCGTACACCACAGCATCATCAGCAAACAGCCGCACATTGCTATCCACCCCATCCAAAAGATCGTTTATGTAGATAGAAAACAACAGCGAACCTACCAGACTTCCCTGGGGCACTCCAGATGATACCCTCACCTTCGATGAACACTCACCATCGAGGACAACGTACTGGGTTCTATTACTTAAGAAGTCTTCGAGCCACTCACATACTTGGGAACCAAACCAATATGCTCGTACCTTAGTTAGGAGTTTGCAGTGGGGCACCGAGTCAAACGCTTTCCGGAAGTCAAGAAATATGGCATCCGTCTGATACCCTTCATCCATGGTTCGCAAGATATCATGTGAAAAAAGGGCGAGTTGCGTTTCGCAGGGGCGATGCTTTCTAAAGCATGGACAGCAACTCCTCTGTCTCAAGGAAATTCATTATATTCGAGCTGAGAATATGTTCGAGAATCCTGCAGCAAACCGATGTTAAGAATATTGGTCTGTAATATTGAGGATCCGTCCTTCTACCCTTCTTATATACAGGTGTCACCTGCGCTTTTTTCCAGTCGCTCGGGACTTTACGTTGGGCAAGAGATTCGCGATAAATGCAAGCTAAGTAAGGAGCCAATGCAGTAGAGTCCTCTCAGTAAAACCGAATTGGCGATTTATTTATTTTCAACCCATTCAGCTGCTTCACAACCCCAGGGATGTCTATCACTATGTCCTCCATACGGGCATCTGTACGATACTCAAAAGGCGGTATGTTTGTACGATCCTCTTGCGTGAAAGATTTCTCAATTGCTAAATTTAAAATTTCAGCTTTCGTTTTGCTGTCTTCCGTTGCCAGGCCAAACTGATCAGTGAGTGACTGGATGGAAGCCTTCGACCCGCTTACCGATTTTACGTAAGACCAGAATTTCCTTGGGTTTTCAGCAAGATCTTTTGCTAAGGTATGACGGTGGTAGTGGTTGAATGCTTCACGAATCGCTCTTTTTACAGCAGCACGAATCTCTACTAACTTTTGCCTGTCCTCATTCTCCCGATCTTTCTTGTACTGCGAGTGCAACTGCCTTTGCTTCCTGAGCATTCTCCGAATAGCGCTGATAAACCACAGTGGATCTTTTCCGTCCGTAACCCACTTTTTCGGCACATACTTGTCCAATGTGTGATTTACAATGTGTTTAAAATTTGCCCACAATTCTTCCACGTCCATCGTACCGGAAGTAAATGAAGTCGATTCATTTACTAAGTGGGATGCTAACAACTGCTTATCTGCTCTTTCTAGTAAGAATACTCTCCTAGACTTCTTGACCGACTTTTTAACTTTCGTAACCATAGTCGTAATGACAACATCATGATCACTAATCCCTGTCTCAACAATGACACCGTCGATGAGGTCTGGTCTGTTCGTGGCTACCAGATGTAAATGCGTTCGGCTTTCATTTGACTGCCCCTTATAGATGCTCGTCAAACAAAGTACAAAGCCGTCTAGCACTGTGGAGCACTGACAAGACGGGCGAGAATTATCTTGCTGAAATGTAAGCTCAGGATGGCTTGCCATAAAGGGAAACAAAACAAGGCGAAGTACCGCTGTGCACAAGTGTGCCCACCGCTGTCCGGGGGATCTGCAGGCACGTCTTCGGCCTGAAATCTCATTGACTGGAGTAGAATGATGAGTCTCGCTTCGAACTAAGCCCACCATATGGCCCGACAACCACAAATGGTAGTGTGGGGCGCCATTTCATAGTACGACCCCTTTGGTTGTCATCCACGGCGTTCTTACAGCACAGTGGTGCGTCGACGACACTCCACACCTCGTTTTGTTGCCCTTCTTGGCAAGCCATCTTGGGCTTACATTTCAGCAAGATAATGCCCTTCCACATACGGCAAGAGTTTCTACAGCTTGTCTTAGTGCTTGCCAAACCCTACCTTTGTCAGCAAGGTCGGCGGAACTCTCACCAATTGAGAACGTTTGGAGGATTATGAACAGGGTCCTCCAACCAGCTCGGAATTTTGGCGATCTAACACACCGATTGGGCAGAATTTGGTACGATATCCCTCAGGAGGACACCTAACAACTGTGTCGATGAATGTCAAGCCGAATAAGTGTTTGCAAAAGAGCCAGTGAGGGACAAACGCGTTATTGGCGTACTCAGTTTGTGAAGCTCTTCCTCTTGAATAAATCATTCAGTTTTTTCTGAAATTATAATAATTTGTCTGTACATGTATGTCACATCTACCGACTTTCGTCCCATTCTGATAATGCCTTCGTGACGTGCCTTTTTTTGTCTTTTTTGTCTTTGGGTGTAATTTAACTTAACTCTGCAAAATAAATAGGTACGATGCCTAAACGACGCGTAAACCAGTGTGTTGCATTATATTAAAAGTTGCTAGGTGGTACTTTAAGGTTGTAAACTGTTTTCGTCGCATGTGACGCTTAGATTATGTAGAGACGTAACACCTGCCACACACTGAAAGCTTTCACAACCGTTGTCTTAGTTGCTGGTGAGTCTTTTGGGTCCACGAAACTGTTTCGTTCGTGACGTTTCGTCCAGAGCTGCGTTGGACAACTAAAGAGGTGCTGAGTCGGCAGCTCAGAGGAACCCGGAGCGCCTCTGAAGGTGTGCAACGCTACTCTGGACGAAACGTTACGAACGAAAATGCTGACGACCAGACAACCCGGAAGATTCACCAGCAACTTCCTTACACTTGACTTTTCGTTGTTTACAGCACGTTGCCTCCTTCCATTAAATGCTCTGGTGTCTATAATTCTTCTAACACCAAGGGAATATAAATTACCAAACTGTGTAATTACGCCAGAAAAATCAGGCAGCGCTAGTCTCAGACGTAACGCAATGTTTCTGTTGTCGTTTTGTATCCACTACTAACTGCCATGTTTCTCTTTGCTTTTGCTAATCCTTAATTTAGGTCAGCCCCTCCCCTACTTCCAGGCAGTCTTAAACTGAAGCACCGCATTTGAAAGGTCAGGTCCATTTTCTGTGTTGGCAGCCATAAGGACCGCAGTGTTACACGTAAAGCAATGGAACTTCTTAAACAATGACGCTGACAACAACACGATACACGGCGCTCTGTGAGCACCCGATTTTTCGGCTGTGGCCAGACTACCAACATGGTAATTTGGTGGTGGCAACTCTTCGCCGCTCTTTGGTCCTCACTTCTTCCTTCCTCACTTTATGATCCCGCTTTATTATCCTCGATCTGGCTGAGAGACCACATAAAGCAGCTAGCGAAGTGACGCAGTAATTAGACACTAGGCACGGATCCGTGAGACGTTATGATCTATCTACACCTAGCCACCCTGGTTTATGTTTTCCATTGTCTCAGATCACTTGAGGGGCATACTGGAATGATTCGTTAAATAAGACCCGCACGATTTACTTCCACACCTACGTCCATTCCATCTCTGAAAGGGGTTGCCACTAACCTTACTCTTGCGAATCGCAAACTTGCGGAACGGATTCGAAGAGAGCGCATTGTTTAATGACTAATACGAAGGCGTGCTGAAAAGTAATGCCTACGAATATGTTATCTGAAAACTATCAAAACTCTCTAAATAAAACTAGCATCATTAACATGCTGCATATTTATTCTTCATATCTATATATTTATTTTTCAACATAGTCACTCTGACGACGAACACTTTTCTCCCAACGAGAGATCAGTTTTTTGATACAGTCGCTGTAGAATGTATGACTTTGTCGCCGGAGCCACACTGTTTCTCACGCACCGATGTAATTACGACAGACACCGTTGTGTTAGCTTTGCTAATTCATCTCTTTCCTGCTCCACTCGCAAATGGATCGAGGGAAACAAGACTGTCTAAATGCTTCTGTACGAGCTCTGATTTATCTTGCCTTCGCGAGATATACATTGGTGGCAGTAGGATCATTCTGCAGTCTGTTGCAAACACCGTTTCTCTGATCTTCCTGAATAGTGTGTCGCGAAAAGAACGTCTTCTTCCCTCCAGTGATTCCCATTCGAATTCGTGGAGCATTTCCTTAATACTCGCATGTTGATCGACCTAACGGTAATAAATGTAGCAGCACTCTCCTGATTGGCTTCGCTATTTTTCTTTAATCTAGGTTGGTGGGGATCGCTAACACTAGAGCAGTAGTCAAGAACGGGTCGCGGTCGCCTTTACAGGTGAACAAGCCGACCATTCGCGTTTCCTACAACTGACCTTACGTGCTCCTTCAATTTCATGTCGCTTTGCAACGCTCCGTCCAGATATTGTTATCGATATGACTGTGTCAGCAGCACATCACTAATATCATATTCGAAGATTACAGGAATGTTCTTCCTATTCACTAGCATTAATTTACATTTTCGCAGATTTAGAGCAAGCTGCCACTCATCATACAAAGTAGGAACTCCATTCAAGACATGCCAGTCCCACCTACAGTGACTCACCGGCGGCACATCAGGAAGCTAGTCATCGTTCAGTCTCTCCGTGAAGGATTTGAACTGTTTGACAGCATTTCACAGTTTTTAGAACTGCGTGAATAGCATGTGGATATTAAAGATATTTTTGCAGTGAACGTTCTCTGTAGCTAATACATTGGACAGGTTTCAAATTAGGACATGATGTGTAAACATTTAAAAGTCCCACAAACCCATGTTCGTTACCTGCCATAAGCAGTGCATCTTCGGTACCAATACTGACATACTAACCCATAGGCACTAAATTTTTCATTTAAGCAACATCCACGGCTTCCTTAATGTCACCTGCTCTATAAGCATCGTCCAATACAAACAGGTCTAAGAGCTCATCTCTCATCTCAACGTCATTTGATACGTATCTTACAATTATGGCAAGCTGCGATTGATCTTTGATATGTGTACAGGGTGGTCCATTGTCGTGACTGGGCCAAATATCTCACGAAATAAGCGTCAAACGAAAAAACTACAAAGAACGAAACTTGTCTAGCTTGAAGGGGAAAACCAGATGGCGCTATGGTTGGCCCGCTAGATGGCGCTGCCATAAGTCAAACGGATATCAACTGCATTTTTAAACAGGAACCTCCATTTTTATTGCATATTCGTGTAGTACGTAAAGAAATATCAATGTTTTAGTTGGACCACTTTTTTCGCTTTGTGATAGATGGCGCTGTAATAGACACAAACATATGGCTCACAATTTTAGACGAACAGTTGGTAATAGGTAGGTTTTTTAAATTAAAATACAGAACGTAGGTACGTTTTTTTTCATGTACCTTTGTGAACTTATCATTTCTGAGAACGCATGCTGTTACAGCGTGATTACCTGTAAATATCACATTAATGCAATAAATGCTCAAAATGATGTCCGTCAACCTCAATGCATTTGGCAATACGTGTAACGACATTCCTCTCAACAGCGAGTAGTTCGCCTTCCGTAATGTTCGCACATGCATTGACAATGCACTGACGCATGTTGTCAGGCGTTGTCGGGGACGTCAAAAAAATGGTTCAAATGGCTCTGAGCACTATGGGACTCAACTGCTGTGGTCATAAGTCCCCTAGAACTTAGAACTACTTAAACCTAACTAACCTAAGGACATCACACACATCCATGCCCGAGGCAGGATTCGAACCTGCGACCGTAGTGGTCGTGCGGTTCCAGATTGTAGCGCCTTTAACCGCTCGGCCACTCCGGCCGGCGGGGACGTCAGATCCGGTGAACATGCGGGCCATGGTATGGTGCTTCGACGACCAATCCACCTGTCATGAAATATGCTACTCAATACCGCTTCAAGCGCACGCGAGCTATTTGCCGGACATCCATCATGTTGGAAGTACATCGCCATTCTGTCATGCAGTGAAACATCTTGTGGTAATATCGGTAGAACATTACGTAGGAAATCAGCATACATTGCACCATTTAGATTGCCATCGATAAAATGGGGGCCAATTATCCTTCCTCCGATAATGCCGCACCATACATTAACCCGCCAAGGTCGCTGATGTTCCACTTGTCGCAGCCGGGATTTTCCGTTGCCCAATAGTGCATATTATGCAGGTTTACGTTACAGCTGTTGGTGAATGACGCTTCGTCGTTAAATAGAACGCATGCATAAAATCTGCCATCGTCCCGTAATTTCTCTTGTGCCCAGTGGCAGAACTGTACACGACGTTCAAAGCCGTCGCCATGCAATTCCTGGTGCATAGAAATATGGTACGGATGCAATCGATGTTGACATAGCATTCTCAACACCGACGTTTTTGAGATTCCCGATTCTCGCGCAATTTGTCTGCTTCTGATGTGCGGATTAGCCGCGACAGCAGCTAAAACACCTACTTGGGCATCATCATTTGTTGTAGGTCGTCGTTGACGTTTCACATGTGGCTGAACGCTTCCAGTTTCCTTAAATAACGGAACTATCCGGCGAACGGTCCGGACACTAAGATGATCTCGTCCAGGATATCGAGCAGCATACATAGCACACGCACGTTGGGCATTTTGATCACAATAGCCATACAGCAACACCATATCGACCTTTTCCGCAGTTGGTAAACGGTCCATTTTAACGCGGGTAATGTATCACGAAGCAAATACCGTCCGCACTGGCGGAATGTTACGTGATACCACGTACTAATACGTTTGTGACTATTACAGCGCCATCTATCACAAAGCGAAAAAAGTGGTCCAACTAAAACATTGATATTTCTTTACGTACTACACGAATATGTAATAAAAAATGGGGGTTCCTATTTAAAAAAAACGCAGTTGATATCCGTTTGATCTATGGCAGCGCCATCTAGCGGGCCAACCATAGCGCCATCTGGTTTCCCCCTTCAAGCTAGACGAGTTTCGTTCTTTATAGTTTTTTTCGTTTGATGCTTATTTCGTGAGATATTTGGCCCGGTCACTATCAATCGACCCCCCTGTATACTCATCCAAAGCCATAGTTACTCCTGAACACTCACATTTTTTATAGTCTCCTTGCAACATGGCTGCTGATAACAGAAACTGCCGTCTGTTTTATGTCTAGTGGCGAATATTTGTTTAAGTTCTTTTTTTTTGCGGTTTCTTAATATCTAGGACTAAAATAGAAATAAACTGTGCAATATCCCTCTTTCTGAGCTCCGCCTTTCTATAAGTTTTCGTTGCTTTTGCAATACCAAAAGCCAAAACGAAGCCACATCCAGTTGTTAAATCTGCTTCCTTAGTAAACATGGAGATACTCTGTTTTGAACTAAGGCGTTTTTCCGTCAGTAGTGTCAGTTTATATTTATTTAACTGAGAAGCAAAACTACTCCAGGTCCATTCATGGAAGAGAAAGGAGCACCTCAACAGATATCCGTTCCACCATCCAGCCCCTATCACCAGATACAGTGAGGAATCTTCCTGCAGGACAGGGGTTAATATAGGCGTATTTTAGCCGAAACACGGCCCGTGCCCAACTAATGGAGGAAGTTCCTCACAGCACTGGAGTGCTTATAGAGACATGATCAGTGCATAAAGAATGGGACTAGAGGAGAGCTGGTACCGTCCTGGACACAGACGCAGCACGTGCTGTACGTGTAGCAGTCTGCGGAACAGCACGTTTGAGCAAGCCTGTTTTGGAATTCTAGCCATCCCTGGGCGGGCGAAGGCCGATTCATCGAGGCGTCCAAGCTGTTAGACGTCGGGCTGACCAGCTGGCATTTTGTCCTTGGCAGGTTACTGCCCACTATGTAGAGTCTGTGCAGTGTTAGGGCTGACATTAGCCAAAATAGCGATAGATCGGTACTAAACTATGAAAAATATGGGTGCACAGTGGTTGTAGATGTTTTGTTCTACACGGTGTATTTAAAGGCAGAACACAGGGAATGGTTTATTGGACTTTATGTTGTTGTTGTTGTTGTTGTTGTTGTGGTCTTCAGTCCTGAGACTGGTTTGATGCAGCTCTCCATGCTACTCTATCCTGTGCAAGCTTCTTCATCTCCCAGTACTTACTGCAACCTACATCCTTCTGAATCTGCTTAGTGTATTCATCTCTTGGTCTCCCTCTACGATTTTTACCCTTCACTCTGCCCTCCAATGCTAAATTTGTGATGCCTTGATGCATCAGAACATGTCCTACCAACCGGTCCCTTCTTCTTGTCAAGTTGTGCCACAAAATCCTCTTCTCCCCAATGCTATTCAATACCTTCTCATTAGTTATGTGATCTACCATCTAATCTTCAGCATTCTTCTGTAGCACCACATTTCAAAAGCTTCTATTCTCTTCTTGTCCAAACTGTTTATCGTCCATGTTTCACTTCCATACATGGCTACACTCCAAATACTTTCAGAAACGACTTCCTGACACTTAAATCACTACTCGATGTTAACATATTTCTCTTCTTCAGAAACGCTTTCCTTGCCATTGCCAGTCTACGTTTTATATCCTCTCTACTTGTACCATCATCAGTTACTTTCCTCCCCAAGTAGCAAAACTCATTTAACACCCTTAAGCGTCTCATTTCCTAATCTAATTCCCTCAGCATCACCCGACTTAATTAGACTACATTCCATTATCCTCGTTTTGCTTTTGTTGGTGTTCATCTTGTATCCTCCTTTCAAGACACTGTCCATTCCGTTCAACTGCTCTTCCAAGTCCTTTGCTGTCTCTGACAGAATTACAATGTCATCGGCAAACCTCAAAGTTTTTATTTCTGCTCCATAGATTTTAATACCTACTCCGAATGTTTCTTTTGTTTCCTTTACTGCTTGCTCAATATACAGATTGAATAACATCAACCGTGTCTCACTCCCTTCCCAACCACTAATAACCACTCACAGACAGCAGGTGGTACCACTAATAGTGAGGCTATACACTCTAAGACAAGAAAAAAGAGGCACCACGAAGGTATTATCCGGTAGATGTGATATAAATAAACAGACAAAGGAATGATTACAATTTCAGGAAAAAATTGGATGATTTATTCAAGAGCAATTCAAAAAGCATAGGTCCACTTCTGGCCCTTAGGCAAGCATTTATTCGGCTTCACATTGACAGAGTTGTTGCATGTCCTGAGGGGTACAGTGCCAAATTCTGCCCAATTGATGCTGTTCTCGTTTCTTGACTGGCTGTTGAAATGTAAGCCTGGATTACTTGCACTGGAGAGCGACAGAACGGGCCGTAGAATATCGTCGAAGTATCGCTGTGCTGTAAGGATGCCGTGGGTGACAACCAAAGGGGTCTTGCTAAGAAAATAAGTGGCACTCCAGTCCATCACTCCTTTTTGTAGGACAGTATGGCTGATTGATATCCTACCGCTGCCTGGGGCGTTGCAGACAAGTCTTCGCTGGTTATCGGGGCTCAGTCCTAAGTGGGATCAATCACTGAAAACAGTTCAATTTCAGACAATGAGATTCCAGACGAAAAAGTGTCTGGAGACGCCCTTAACAGCGGTGGAACAGCAACTTGATTGCCACCCGCCATACGGCTCGACAATCAGGGGTGATGGTCAAAGCCGCAATTTCTTTTTATAGCAGGAGGCGCCCTGTTTTGTTGCCCTTTACGGTAAGCCATCATGGGCTTACATTTCAGCAAGGTAATGTCCGCACGCACCCAGCGAGAGTTTCTACAGCTTTTCTTAGTGCTTGCGAAACCCTGCCTTGGTCAGAGAGGTCACCGGATCTCTCCCCAACTGTTTCCAGTATTATGGGCAGGGCCCTCCAACCAGCTCAGGATTTTGACGATCTAAAGCGCCAATTGGACAGAATTTGGCACGATATACCTCAGAAGTACATTCAGTAACTCTGTCAATCAATGACAAGTCGAATAACTTATTGCGTAAAGCCAGAGGTGGACCAACGCTTAATGCCTTAGGATGTGTCCTATTAACCGATTCCTCCTTTTGGTCTAGTTGTGCCATAAACTTTTTTGGCATAATTCGATTTAGTACATCCACATTGTTACTCGATCTACTCATCTAATCTTCAGTTTTCTTCTGCAGCACCATATTTCAGAAGGTTCTATTTTTTCTTCTCTTAACAGTTAATCGTCCACGGTTCTTTTCCGTATAAGGCTGTATTTAAAAAAAAACCTAACGCTTAAAATTAATATTCAGTGTTAACAAATTTCTCTTGAAACTTCCTGGCAGATTAAAACTGCGTGCCGGACCGAGACTCGAACTCGGGACCTTTGCCTTTCGCGGGCAAGTGCTCTACCAGCTGAGCTACCGAAGCCCGACTCACGCCCGCTCCTCACAGATTTACTTCTGCCAGTACCTCGTCTCCTACCTTCCAAACTTTACAGAAGCTCTCCTACGAACCTTGCAGAACTAGCACTCCTGAAAGAAAGAATATTGCGGAGACATGGCTTAGCCAGAGCCTGGGGAATGTTTCCAGAATGCAGCGGAGTGTGCGCTGATATGAAACTTCCTGGCAGATTAAAACTGCGTGCCGGACCTAGACTCGAACTCGGGACCTTTGCGATTCGCGGGCAAGTGCTCTACCAACTGAGCTACCCAAGCACGACTCACGCCCCGTCATCACAGCGTTACTTCTACGAACCTTGCAGGAGAGTTTCTGTAAAGTTTGGAAGGTAGGAGACGAGGTACTGGCAGAAGTAAGGCTGTGAGGACGGAGCGTGAGTCTTGCTTGGGTAGCTCTGTTGGTAGAGGACTTGCCCGCGAAAGGCAAAGGTCCCGAGTTCGGCACGCAGTTTTAATCTGCCAGGAAGTTTCATATCAGCGCACACTCCGCTGCAAAGTGAAAATCTCATTCTGGAAATTTCTCTTTTTCAGGATTGCTTTTCTTGCTGTTGGTCAGTTTGCACTTGGTATCCTCTCTACTGCGCCCATTGTCAGTTATTTTGCTGCCCATAGCAAAACTCGTCGACTTTGATAGTAAAATACTATGTGTTTTTCAACTAAAGATAAAAGTTAGTTACTTGTTTGGGGGTATCATCAGTCTTCTGACTGGTTTGATGCGACCCACCATTAATTCGTCTCCTGTGTCAAACTCTTCATCTCAGAGCAGCAATTGCGCTCAACGTCTTCAATTATTTGTTGCACATATTTCAATCTCTGTCTCCCTTACAGTTTTTTATCGTATACAGCAGCCCTCTGGAACCATGGAGAGCTTTTCACTGTTGTCTCAACACATGTCCTGTCATACCGTCCCACCTTCTTGTCAGTGTTCTCCTTATGTTCCTTTCCACAGCGATCCTGCTTGGAACCTCCACATTCTTGATCTTTTCAGTCCATCTAATTTTCAGCGTCCATCTATAACAGGAGAATTCAAACGCTTCGGTTCTCTTCTTTTCTGATTTCCTTGCGGTCGATGATCCGCATCCACACAATTTACAATGCTGTGCTCCAAACGTGTCTTCTGAGACGTTTCTTTCTCAGATCAAGACGATGTTTGATAGTGGCAGACTTCTCTTGGTCAGTAATGTCCTTTTTGCCTGTGACGTTTTCTTTTCATGTCCTCCTTGATTCATCAGTCATATGTTATTTTGCTTCCAAGGTAGCAGAATTCCTCCATTTCACGTATTTCTTGATCGCCAGTTTCGACGTTAAGCTTTTCGACTATCTCATTTCTGCTACTACTCATTACTGTCATCTTTCTTCGACTTACCCTTAATCCATATTATCTGCTCATTAGACTAATTCATTCCATTCAGCATGTCCTGTAAGTGCCCTTCACTTTCACTGAGGATAGCCAATGTTATCAGTGGATCTTACCATTTATATCTTTTCACCCTAATTTTTAATTTCAGACCTGAATTTTCTTTCCTTTTCATCATTCCTTCTTCGATGTGTGGCTTGTATATTAGGGGAGAAAGAGCGCATCCCTATCTTACATTCTTTTTAATCCGAACCTTTGTTCTTTGTCATTCATGAGGGTATTTTTGATCCGTCATTGCAACTACAAAAATGCGTGATTTTTTCGCCAGACGCGTTTCGCTTTATTGAGGTGAAGCATCTTCAGTGGTCTGTAATTAAGCTTATTTACATTTTGATTTGCTTTTTAGATCGAACAACAGTTCGTTAAGAATAGGTCGGTTTGTACTTACGCTGATTTTTCGGCTGCTTTCTCGCTTACATCGGGAAATGCCGTCTGCTAGCACATCGTTGTTTTTCTCTGTTAGACACTGATAATTTTCGTTTACTTTTTAGATGTTCTGCAGCACTATGCATTTCTCGCAACACACTTTTATGCACACCACTGTATTCTGTTCGTTTTCGTACTTAAAGTATGTGTTGATGTTTGCTTTTTGTAGTGTTGCCAACATGACCTTTCCACTACTTTGTCTTTGACCTACAAATATTCTTTTTTAAATTAGGTTAAAAAAAGAATATTTGTAGGTCAAAGAGAACTCGATTATTCTTTTTTCTCTCTCACCCCTATTACCGAGCCCATTTTCTCCTGTAATTCTTTATTCTATTTCTTTCCCTAGCACAGCGTTCCAGTCCCCAATCATTATTAAATTTTTGTCTCCCTTTGCTTGCTGCTTTACCCGTTCAGTGTCCTCACACCCTTTCACCATCTTTTCATCTTCTGCTTATGATATCGACATGTATACCTGAACTATTGTTGTTGACACCGGTTTGCTGTCGGTTCTGATAAGAAGAATCCTGTCACTGAATAGTTTACATTCCCTGTCCTTCCATCCTATTCATGTCGAACCCTAGTCCCGTTCCACCATTAGCTGCTTTTGTTGGCATGACATACTTCTCTCGCCTGAAATCCTTGTCTTGTTTCCATTTCACTTCACTGAACCCGGTATATCTAGACTGAGCATTTGCATTTCGCGTTTCAGAGTTTCTAACTTCCCACCACATTTAGACCTCTGACATTCCGCACTCCGACACGAAGGGTGACATCTTTCCATTGGTTATTCAATCTTTTTCTGATTGGCACCTCCCCTCCCTGCAGGAGATCCGAAAGGGGGACTGATCCGGAATCTGTTGCCTATGGGAAGCTCACCATGACACTTTTTCAATTACAGGCCTCATTTCCTCTGGATACACATTACGAATCTTTGATTCAGTGGTTTCCATTGCCTTCTGCCCTTTGTGCCAGTGATCTTTGCCGGTTCTGTCCTCTTTTAGGAGCAGTTTCCCATGTCCAAGCCAAGAGGGTGCCCTGAACCTCTGTCCACTCCTCTGCTCTCACTGACGAGGCCGTTGGCGAACGGGAGTTACTCCTTACACCGGGAGCCTTCAGACGCCATTGCTCATAATTTGTGTTCAAAATTTAAACTGTGGCTGCGTTCGAAACCGGGTCCCAGCACGCTTTTTACTAGGTAAAGAGGCTACTCCTAGAGCACGCTTCGACACTAACGCCTCATTAGGAAACCAGAACCGAATAATTCATCTTCGGGGGGAAGGGGAGGGGGGGGGGGGGTGGGAGTGAGGGGCTAAAACTGCGCGTTCAGCTGAGTTGAAGCCGAACCTTTTTCTTTCGTTTACAGCCATCGTTCCCTCTGAACTATCGAGACATATCTCGACGTATCTTTCTCCATCAATCGATACGAGCACTGCCCATGGAAGACACACTTCGGGATTCAAGTCTCCATACAGCGGACGCCTTTAACCTGTCAGGCAGTTTCACAATCGCGTACATTCCGCTGCGGTTTGAAATATCTTTCTGTACGTACCATCTTGTTTACGGCTAGTGAGAGGCCAGCAATGTGGGATGTTCATAAATAGTACTGGAGTTATTTAGAAATCCAGAAACGTTTTTTTAATTAGCTCTTTTCTTTATTTGTATTTTGCATTGTGAAAGTCGTATACAATGCACTAAAAAGCACGCAAATGGAGAATGAGCCAGAAGGTCTGGTTTTTTTTTTTTTTTTTTTTTTACACAAGTACGTCTTTTGTAATTGGAGCATCACATTTACTGTACTCGTAAGTGTCCAGCTTTTTCATATAAATATATAAATCACGTTATAAAATGGAGAGAAACCGTGGCGTTTCGAACTATCTGGTAGCTCATAGCGAGTAAACAATCTCTTCATCTCCTAACAGATTAACTGTCCCTCTTAAAAGAGATGTCGCAAGCAGAGTGATGTGACTTAACAGTTACGGCCTCCACAAGTCATTGCCACGGTAATAGGAGAAGGGTGCGTGATGCTTGCTGCGCAGACGGGACAAGCAGTGCCCGCAGCTGAATTAAAGCTGATGGACTGCTTTGTCGTTCCGGTAATTCGACAAACGGTAGAACCACGTCAGCATTTTTATCGCGTTACACAAAGTATTCTGTGCTTACTATTCAGAACTTGACACAGGCGGAGGAATAAATAAAGAGGTCATTGATAAAGAGGGGAAGAGACGATTGTGCTACCCATGTATGCTGCTTTAGACAGTGAAATGACTGCATCATCAATTGTCTCCGTTGTCAGATGTTATGGCCATCAGTACCACAGAACTATGGATCAGAATGGAATCTGTTTTTCTGTCAAATGCCTGTTTCCTATTACACGGCATACAAGTATACAAGTCTTTTACTGCGCATTACACCAACATTATAAAATAATAATCTGGGCCGATATTAGTCTTTAATTGCAATAAGTTATTCAAACCTGCATTACTTGCATACGATATAAATGCTAATTTCTTCGCGGTACTATCAAGCTTTGTTGGCGTAGAACCTTAGACTGTCTGCGTAACATTTCGAGTTTTATTAGTACGTTGAAGAATTCATTCATCTCTGTATTGTATGTAAGTACGCAGAAGAACAAAACCAAGTTCTTTAAGAATTGATGTATTGTCAAATGGAAATATGGGACCTTTCAATGTTCAGGTAATGATTTATGATGTCAGGATCGTCATAAATTAGTGTAAACACTCGCATTACCAGCTTCGGCAGATTAACACCATCTTCAGATGAAATAATTACATTATTGGTACATTTGAAGATGGCAGTTAATATGCCGAAACTGGTAATATTAATGTTTATAGTAATTTCTGGCGATCTGGACTTCACGAATTATTTCTTGAAAACTGAGTTCCTTTCTATTTCATCTGCCTTCCGAAATTTAAGATGTGATGAGCGGTTTGCCCTCGATCTTTCTACAGACCTTTTGATGAAGGTGTGTAATGTAGAACTGCCTTCGAAATCCCTCCCTCCACCTCTTGGAGAATATGTTTTTCCAATAAAATTTAATTGTATGTTTATTTTTGTTATTGACAGCGCATGCAGTTCTCTACTTGTCCAGTCATTTTTATTTTATTTACCGTACCGCGTTTAATGATGGGAGGAGGTTCAGTTGTTTGTGTTTGCTGAAGGTCTTATCTCTTTTCGAACCAGCAACAGGAGGTGGAAGCCATCTCTTAAGACAACTCATGGTGGTCAGCGTCTGTGATCGTGAGTTAAACGGTATGGTCGAGAATAAAACGGAGGATCACAGGGCTAAAATAAGAATTTTATAACAACATCTCCAAAAACAATCAATTTGAGCACAATAATTACAGCGCTTTAGACCATAGCGTTTTCATGTTTGTGTACGTGCATGCTTAAAAAACAAACGTTGTAAAGGAAAGAGTGAGTCAAATACCGACAAAATGCAGTAGAATGTGACAAGTAACGAACACATGTCTCGTCGTTACAGACTATGTGAAAACCAGTTGACAAAAAAAATGTTTTAGGATCAGAAAAGACATCAATTTCCACAGCAGCTAAACATTAACGCAAGAAATAGATACCATCAAGGCAGTTGCAATAAATAATAGGTATTCAGTAAAATCAGTTGTCAAAGTATCCAATAAAATACAAGCTGTAATGGAAGCGCTACGAGAAAAACAACTGACGCACAACACAAATCTTCACATGCATTCTATATTGAGGCACAGCATCGCACAAATTAAGTAACTTATTTAGAAAAACCAAAATAAAACTATGTTTTTCCACAAACGGCAACTTGGATATCACTTGCAACGCACACTAAACATAAACACTTCAATAACAGAGCACAATGAAATGTATAAAGTACAGTGTAAGAGTTGCCCTACATTGTACAAGGCAAATCAGGATACAATTTCCATACACGTTATAAAGAACACACTGATGCTTTCCGACTCAACCACTTTGATAAATAGCTAACAGTAAGTATCTTAACGGACACAGACTAATTGATAACCACAACAGCCTAACGGTACTCCACACAGAAAATAATGGTAGATAATTGATCTGCTAGAACAATTATAAATAATGTTACACACCGAAAAAAAATCCGAGAACCACTTAAATTAAGGAACAGCGTTTAACAGCCACAGCTTTTCCAGCAGTTTTAAAAGTGTATTATTTCCTAGAGAAACAAATATTTAATAGTTGAACTGTTTTATATCATAAGGTCATATCTGATACCTACAAAAATAATTTGTTTTCAAATGATACCTGTGTATAAATAATAATGTAACATCTTTTGTATTGTCTTAGAAGAAACAACTGTGAAGCATCTTTATTTGATTTTTTGTGTTTGTCAGTGTGCTGCAGGACGAAAAGTGTGGATATGTTTGTAAAAATATCTTCTCATACTGTGCAAAAAGCATTTGATCACTGCTTGAAACAGTCAGTATTTTTTTTTTTTTAGTGTTGTCTTAGTTTTGTAAAAATTGTAGTCACATTGTGTCACCTTGTAATATTACCCACGTTGATTTTATTATTAACCACCGGTTATATGTTTTGTTCAGTATGAAGACTGGAGACTTCGACGAGACGCTGTATCCGTAACACTACGTGACCAATAATTTCTCAGAGCAGTTCCGGTAGAATGTGAGCAACGTGTCCCTGTATACTGGCCTTCAGATCAGATAGAGAGCGAGTTTGTCCCTGGTAAACTCGTTCTTTCGGATATCACCAGAGCCAAAAGTCACTTGGATTCAGGTCAGATGATCTTGTAGGCCATCTCTGGGATAACACGTTCGCGGAAGGTTGGATTGAGCAAATCTTTCACCGGGCAAGCGACATGATGTAGTTGCCACACAGTTGCGTCTTCTAAAGCAGGAACCACATAATTTACAAGCAGGACACGATAACGGTACACCTGACTCCATTGTAATTAATAGCCGGCCGCGGTGGTCTCGCGGTTCTAGGCGCGCAGTCCGGAACCGCGCGACTGCTACGGTCGCAGGTTCGAATCCTGCCTCGGGCATGGATGTGTGTGATGTCCTTAGGTTAGCTAGGTTTAAGTGGTTCTAAGTTCTAGGGGACTGATGACCACAGCTGTTAAGTCCCATAGTGCTCAGAGCCATTTGAACCATTTGAGCCATTGTAATCAATAAAATTGTTACTTGGTTCCACCAGACGCCGTTTTCAAATGACAGTTAAAAAATCACTGAATACCCAAATGAACACATTGCCACAGTGCTGATCAGGAGCATTAAAATGATAATCAAATCTACTCAGCGTTACCGGTATGGAATAACGGTACAAACATTCTCTACAGAACCACTAGAGTGATAGGTAAAAAAAATCACCACTGTCTATACTCTGGTGAGAGCTAAAGCCACGTTCCATATAGACTCACTATCCGGTAATGTTAACCTCCCTTATCCTGATGTTCTCCAAACCCAACAATCTTCCATTTGATGCCTCTTCCTATCGTCCTATCTGTCTCACATCAGTGTTCAGCAAGCTCTTGGAATCCATCCTTTCCTGGCGCATCCATCACCACCTCCGCCAAAACCACCTCCTCCCCAACACCCAATGTGGCTTCCGACCTTCCTTCTCTGCTGATGACCAGCTCCTCCGCCTCACTCATCTCCTCTCCCTCCAGCTTAACTCCCGTCGCTCCGCCATTTTTGTCTCCCTTGACCTCGAAAAGGCCTATGACCGTGTCTGGCATCCCGGTCTCCTGTTTAAACTCCAAACCTACGCTCTTCCTATCAACTACATCCGTCTGATGGCCTCCTTCCTCTCGCACCGCCCCTCGTATGTTACCATCCATAATGCCAATTCCCACACCTTCTACCCCTCTGCAGGTGTGCCCCAGGGCTCTGTCCTCTCCCCTCTCCTCTATCTCCTGTACACGGCAAGATATGCCCCAACCCCCCCCCCCCCTCAAGTACACCTCTTGCAATATGCTGATGACATCGCATTCCTCGCTCTCGCTCCTACCCTCCAACGGTCCCAACGCCTTCTCCAGAATCACCTTGACCTTTTTGCTGCATGGTGTAACCAGTGGCTCCTGAAAATCAATCCTTCCAAGACCCAGGCAATCATCGTAGTTCGTACCACACGCTCCTTCTGGCTCCTGGATTTCTCCCTTACTGTCTGCACCCGTCCTGTCCGCCTCACCCCCACCCTCACTTACCTTGGCCTCACCATTGACCGTCACCTCACCTGGATCCCTCATCTCCGCTCCATCCAATCCAAAGCCCACAACTGCCTGCGACTCCTCAAACTCCTCTCGGGCCAGACATGGGGGTTGCACCCCTCTACCATCCTCCACACCTACAAATCCTTAATCCGTCCCATCCTCTGTTATGCTAGTCCTGCCTGGATATCTGCCCCCCCCCCCCCCCCAAATTCAATAAGTCCCTCCAGATCCTTGAGATCATGCACTCCGCCTTGCCTTCCGTATATGCCTTCCGTCCCCCACACGGATCCTCTATGATCTCATTCCTTTCCCCCATCTGCTCCTATTCCTCGAACATATCCGCATCCTCTACACCTCCTGCTGCCTTGAACCCCCTCACCCCATGGTTGCTCCTCTCCTCTCCCATCCCTGCCCTGTGCCACGTCTTCACTGTTGTGTCCCCCCTACCCTCCATCTCTACACCCTACATCTCCTTTCCCAAGGTGGCTTCCATCAACTCCCCCTCCCGGATGATGCCCTCTCTCCCTCCATTTATCCCTCCTATCAACTCTGATCCTCACTCCCCCTCCTTTCCTCTGTCCTTTTCCCGGGCTCCCTCTCCCCCCCTTCCCTCCTCTTTCTTCCCCACCTCCCCTCTCTTTGCCCCCTTCTCTCCCCCGAGTCCTTTTATATTTCCCTCCTCTGCCTCCTCTCATTCCCTCTCGCGTCTGCCCCTCTCCCCCTTTATTAGCTCCTTGGTTCCCCCCCCCCTTTTTTCGTTTTTTTCCTTCCTTCCTCCCTCCTTGTTCTTCCCCCTCCTCCAGGTCCCCCCCCCCATCCCCGCCCCATCTGCCTTTGGCTCGGGAGTGTCATCTTTGTGCCGCCACTTTCGTGCAGTGTTCTCCAGTGAGTGTTCTACAGTGTGTGTTTTACAGTGAGTGTTCCGTGTTGTGTTTTTGGGATGTGTTGCGAATGGCCATCATACTGTCGCTGGGTGTGCGTTTTTATCTCTTGCGAACAGAAACCAGACTTTCGCCATGTTCTTTAATTGTGTGTGTTCTATGTTACTTGTCTGATTCCTGTGTCTTTTATTAACGTTGCCAACCCCTTTTGCTTTCTGTTTTAACTTTCCGCATTTTTCCGCCATTTTACACTTGACGTCACCGTTTTATCGCCTGTTTTTCTTGTTTCTTTTCTTCTTCCGTTCTTTAAAATAAAAGTCTGTCGGCTGTAGAGCAGCGTACTAAGCTGCTGCCAGCCCGCTCCCTTCGGGGGGAATTGAAAATCAATAAAGAAAAAAAAAGCACAACCTTTACATTCATTACGTTGAATCGCATTATGTAGGGCATATTAAACAATAAAAGCATTTTTTACAAATACTAAGCAATTCGAAAGTCAAAGAGTAAATAGTTTTTTTCTGAGAGTAATTCATTTCTCGGGTAACGCTCGTTTTACACTGCTTGCCGCAAACGTGACGTCATTTTGACGTCACACGCAATATCGACGACTGCATGATCGGCTATCGACTTTAGTTAACGTTGGAAACGCGTCTGTCACAAGATTGCCGGGTATTTACAAAAACACACGTCATTCTTGGAATGATTTATTACAGTTACTATAAAAAAGTCACATAATGATTTATCGACGGTTAATGCGTCCATGTAATGTGCTCTGGCAGTAGTGAGTTGTTATCGCCTATAATGTACAAATTAAGCATGAAACACGCTAGTTTTATATTTTCAGTATGCCGTTTCAAGCTAACGGAGGATTGAAAATCTATCACAAACCCGGCACCATTATCATTAAATGTCACTTAATAACACATCAACCCCATAAACCTTCAACAGGGAATATGAAACTACGACAGGAGACAAACATTACATGATTATGTGGTAGCGTAATGGGTAACTCGGTGGTTACTTGAGTCGCAAGTTGTGGGTTCGCTTCCTGCCATATGCCAATTTTTTTTCCATGGTAGCGTTGTCAAGAGGACCTGGGACTTTCTTACGAATGTAATACAAGTACGTTCTCCAGTAAACGATGTTATTTACATTCCATCTTATTTGAGAACGAAGGATGAAATAAATAGTGAGCGACTTCCGAGTGTGTCGTTATGGAGGTACCTAAGAGGTCAGGTTAAATTGGTGCAAATGAAACGAGGAGCATTAACATATTCTCCCTTGTCACTAAGCCAAAGCCGATCATGAGGTCGACTACATTGCGTTTGATGTCACGTTTGTGGGAAGGGTTGTGAGACGAAAGTTACCTACACTTAGCGTTATGTTCTTCAAATCAATAAATATATTGCACTGCACACTTTTAAACGTAGCCTACGTGTTAATTCATGTTATAACACTGGTGACTCCCTCAGTCGACGGTGGCTGGTGCGGCACGTGTCATACGCAGCGGAGGTTCCGAAAGAGACTCTTGAAGAATCGCGGGCGCCGTCAGCGCCTGGCACACAGCTCGATGATAGTTGCCTCGGAGCGACTTTTACCCAGGACTCGGAGAGGTTCTGGAGGAACTATTTGTGATCGTGGCCCGCGGAGGCAAACAGGTCTGTGAGACCAGCGACCTCTGATGGCGTTCCCTCTGCCAGCTGCTGGCCTAGGCAGCCTGCGTTATTCAAACTCTGGCGCCTGCTGATGTAACCCCTTCAGGGTAGGCAGCTGCTACACGTTTGCTATTAGAAGGGTTGCCAGTCTAGTATGTACAGCCCCTACACAATAGAAACTAGGAATGGCGGTTATCGCTGAAACAACCGCTTCTCGGACATATAATTTTTTTCCATGCCTGACTGTTAAAACTGCTCAGAATAACCGGTTTCTGAAATGTGTGATTTTAGGTTTCTATTTTCTAGAAATCGAACAAAGAATGAAAAATTGTGATTTTCTCAGTTTCAAGATAGATAGAATGAAAATATTAAATTAAATACGCAAATAAATGTAAACTTAGTCCGTCCACCGTCCGCTGATTTTCTCGAAAAGTGATAAGTGGTTGAATACTACAAAAACTCACGAGTTTTCTCCTATTGATTGTAATTTTTTTGCAATCGGGGATCATACCACTATTTGGGCACTACGAATAGTCATTGCTAAAGGATGATAACTGAAGCTGATGAGGTCTGTTTCTCGTGTTAATTAGTCTGTTTTCAAGTGCTACAAGCAGATAAATGCGTGTTATGTAGATACAGGCAGCAGATGAGCTACTTTCAGTTCTTATTGCATAATGTGAATGAAGAGACTACCACGTAGACCAGGTGGAAGCAGGTCTTGTACACTGTGCACACACGCGTACCTTAAGCCACGACACACGGCAACAGGAACATTATTGTGTCATCCGTGCTGTACCAGTTCATATGCCATCTCTCTCCTGTCGTTTCTGTCGGCACTGTTATTGAAATAGCACTGAACACTTACTTCATTCTCTATAATAACATTTTATTTCAAATCCATGCATATTTTATGAGCAAAAATAATATTTTTTTTAAAAAAAAGGTTTATTTGAAAACTAAAAATTTTAGCATTTCTGCAATGACTAATTGATAATTCAGGGTTTTTACTCGGTTATTAGTAAAAAATAAAAAAAATACATGTTATAACCGAAACCAAACAAATACCGAATAATATCGCTGGACTCTTGCCGTCCCAGGCCGGGAGACGATTGCAATAGTTCTACACCTGTCCACGGTTCCATTTGTTTTGTGTTTTCTTTTACAGTTTCTCACTATTTCAAAATTCAGTTTTTCACTCGCCTTCAATTTTTTCTTTAAATTAGCTCTTTGGCCAAGTGATCTAACGAGGACCACATGGAATTTGAAGAGAATTAAAGTGCAATTCCTTGTTTGTGGTTGGTTAATTGCTCGTATTATGAACACAGAGTAAAACAAAGTGACTGCCTACAATTCCTCTCAACTGAGAACGACCTGGGAACAATAAAGGTAAACCTGAACAAAATCAAAAGTTGCGTTCGTACTTCCGACGAAAACATGTTGAAGGAGAGTGACTCTGAGGACCCCGCTGCGTCGAATCCGTCCTGGTTCCTTTATGAGGATTCATGAATAGTTTGCGTTGACGAGAACAAATAAAAGAATACTGAAATTGCACGTGTAATTGAAATAACTGCTTCACTGTTAACGCTGATGGGACTTGACTGCTATATCTGTACGTAGGGACTTCAGAACGTTAGTTATACAAGTCCACCCATGCTAACATCATTACGGAACAAGGGTGAGCGTTAAGAGAATACATGTGCAGGGTGACCTGCAGACACATTTCTGCTGTGGCACACTGCGGTAACACTTGCTTCAGACTGTGCGAGTGAAAAAAAAAAGAAAAAATATACGATCCTGTGGCGTTGTTGGCCGGGAGGCCCCATCCGGGGACGTTCGGCCGACGAGTGCAAGTCTTATTTCAGTCAATGTCACTTTGGGCGACTTGTGTGTCGGTGATGAGGACAGCACAACACCCCGTACACAATCGGGGAAAATCTCCAACCCGGCTCGGAATCGAACCCGGGCCCGCTCCATGGGAGGCAAGCACGCTACCACTTTTATTTTTCAAATCTTACAAGCAGTAAAGGAAACAAAAGAAAAGGTATTAAAATCCATGGAGAAGAAATAAAAACTTTGAGGTTTGCCGATGACATTGTAATTCTGTCAGAGACAGCAAAGGACTTGGAAGAGCAGTTGAACGGAATGGACAGTGTCTTGAAAGGAGGATATAAGATGAACATCAACAAAAGCAAAACGAGGATAATGGAATGTAGTCGAATTAAGTCGGATGATGCTGAGGGAATTAGATTAGGAAATGAGACGCTTAAGGGTGTTAAATGAGTTTTGCTACTTGGGGAGGAAAGTAACTGATGATGGTACAAGTAGAGAGGATATAAAACGTAGACTGGCAATGGCAAGGAAAGCGTTTCTGAAGAAGAGAAATATGTTAACATCGAGTAGTGATTTAAGTGTCAGGAAGTCGTTTCTGAAAGTATTTGGAGTGTAGCCATGTATGGAAGTGAAACATGGACGATAAACAGTTTGGACAAGAAGAGAATAGAAGCTTTTGAAATGTGGTGCTACAGAAGAATGCTGAAGATTAGATGGGTAGATCACGTAACTAATGAGGAGGTATTGAACAGGATTGGGGAGAAGAGAAGTTTGTGGCACAACTTGACAAAAAGAAGAGACTGGTTGGTAGGACATGTTCCGAGGCACCAAGGGATCACAAATATAGCATTGGAGGGCAGCGTGGAGGGTAAAAATCGTAGAGGGAGACCAAGAGATGAATACACTTAGCAGATTCAGAAGGATGTAGGCTGCAGTAGGTACTGGGAGATGAAGAAGCTTGCACAGGATAGAGTGGCATGGAGAGCTGCATCAAACCAGTCTCAGGCCTGAAGACCACAACAGCAACAACAACAACATTTTGTTCGTTGCATTTGTTCGGTGAGGACGTCCCATGACAACCATTCAAGTTCGTCGTTGATCTATTTACTCAGTTTTTTATTACAGAGGGCAGCTAACACTCTGGCCGCATATGCTGAGCTACCGCGCCGGCTACAGCTAAGCAGCCGGACTGTGCGAGTGAAATGGCGCGGGGTACTGGAAACGTACACAAAAGTTGAAGTATGAGTACGCTAGTCAGTACTATTCTTGTGGGCTAAACGTCTAAATTGTACGCAGTTTTAGCGTGAAAGTCTCGCGGGATAAGGACCGAATGTGATGTTGAGGCTAGCCGCAATTACATTTTGTCAACAGTTTGATCAAGGCCACAAGGACGTGAGCGATGCTGTCCGGCAAGTCCAGATCTTGCACCATACGATTTTCGACTTTTCTGCAAGCTGAGAGAACATCTGGGGTAGCAGGTAAAGGGGGAGGGGGGACTGTGCGGCGTAGCAGGTAAAGGGGGAGGGGGGACTGTGCGGGGCGGAGGTTCGAGTCCTCCCTCGGGCAGGGGTGTGTGTGTTTGTCCTTATGATAATTTAGGTTAAGTAGTGTGTAAGCTTAGGGACTGATGATCTTAGCAGTTAAGTCCCATAAGATTTCACACACATTTGAACATTTTGGGGAGAGGGGGGGGGGGAGGAATGAAAAGATTTTTCAGCGCTAAGACGCTCACACAGCGGTTGTAGAATGGCTCCATGACGAATGAGTGAATTTCTGTCGTCGACGAACTGTACGGTAGGTCGTACCAACCGTTGTTCGCATAGACTTGACTATTTTGAAAAAAACAGTGTGACGTATCTCCGTCATTTTGAAGTTTAGTGCAGCATTTAATAAAAGTTGCTTGGTCTGCCTTGATAATGTGTAATTTACTTTCTGAAGATCCTTCGTAAACGGAAATGTGTTATCGGTAGAGCGCTTCATTTCGCTATACCTCTACAGTCTTGCACACTCGTAAATAAATACGCAGTCACACATTCTTGGTCTATTGACTCTAAACGTTAAGCGTAAAATAAGTATTGTATTTTCCAGAGAAAGAAACGTTCATTGGTCATCAACCTTACTTAATATAATTTTCTATGGATTTCACGAAAGCCAGGAAAACTTCTAATATGGTGTTAGATTTAGAAGGAGCAGCTACTTTGAACTGTAACATCAAACTGGAGTGATCGACCCCGGTAACAAGAATTCGAAGTGACGGAGTTGACCTCGTCGCCACCGATATAACGTTTCTATCTTTTGTATTTTTCTTCGTCATTAAATGGCCCAACAATTGCGACTTTGAAGTCAGGAATACATACTCCTTGTCGTCTTCATATCTTCCACCACGCTTACACATGCATCAGGCAACAGGTATTCATTATTTCACTGCTTGGGCTACATACTACGATTTCGCATTTGACTCAGAACACACCTGCCACGTCTGCAGTTACTGCCAACAAAGCGGACATCTCGATCATTGGAACAGCGTGTGTGGATATGTCTAGGAGTGAATGGATCACGAGTGAGCACATGCCCCGGAAGAGGCTCCGCTCACACGCACGTCACTTCTTGCGTGTGAGGCAAACACAGCCGCAAGATTTGGCAGCAGACACATAGGTTTAAAGGCACCTTAAGTGAAAGAGGATAATGTTGAGAGCACACAATGATTTTATATCGGGTAAATTATGACGTAGTCAAAATATATCAAGTTTTCAGCTATTCATATAGCTCTTGAATCAGTTGCGTGACGAATGTACTTGTCAATTTTTTGGACAAATGCCTTTCAAATTATGCATTTCTCTGATTTGCAATTTCGTGGATGTTATGCTGCAGCGATGTAATAAGCACTAATGTAAACAAATTTGCATTATTATATTCAGATATTTTATATACATTTGTTGTTATTATTACTAAATGCCTAGGCATTGACGACACTGTCCGCTGAGTGGTCAGCGCGACGGACTGTCAATCCTAAGGGCCCGGGTTCGATTCCCGGCTGGGTCGGAGATTTTCTCCGCTCAGGGACTGGGTGTTGTGTTGTCCTAATCATCATCATTTCATCCCCATCGACGCGCAAGTCGCCGAAGTGGCGTCAAATCGAAAGACTTACACCAGGTGAGCGGTCTACCCGACGGAAGGCCCTCGTCACACGCCATTATTATTGATGACACTCTAGAAATGGAAAAGGGAGTAAAGGCAAGCTGTATTTGATGAGGCAGGGTGAGAGTGGGTGAATAAAGCGGAACGATAACTAATTGTTACCTCCGCCCCGCCCTCCCCCCCCCCCCCCCCCCTTCCTCCCGAACGGAATCCTGGTCCACTCTGCAGTTACCAAGTTCTGAAGAACAGAGAAGCAGAAAAAATAATACATACAGAGACATACGGATGTAAGACGGTGTTAGGAGAAGTTGTAAGAATATTGATGGAATTCGACTGTACAACGAAAGAAGAGGAATCGCAGTTGTAAACTGATTACAAGTGAAGTGCAATAATGGTAGTGGTAAGTGGTGCACTGTCTTCCCTTAACGTCAGTGAAGTGGTCTATACGACGATTTGCTATCCATATAAAATATTAGGTTGTTGCCAAAGTTCGTAGTGTTTTTATTTTGCGTTTTGGTATCCGGTTGCTATGTGGGTGTATTTATCGATTCTCCTTTTTATTTGTAGTTCACTGGTGTTATTTGAGTTTACATATTGTCATCTGGAGATAGTGAGTGCAGCTGTGCACGTTAGAAAATGGAGTGCCAAGTGAAGAAATTGGATCATTCCGACGTTTGCTCCTGTTTAGGTTCAATGGAGAGGTAACAGCAGCCGAGGCAGCCAGAAACATTTGCGCCCTGTTTGGGGATAATGCCATTATACAGAGCAAGGCAAGAGAAAATGATTTTCTCGTTTTAAGGAGGATCGTTTTGACATTGGTGACCCTACACGTTCAGAAAGAATTTCCGGATTTGATGAAGATCGTTTAAACGCATTAATCCACAGTGATCCACGTCAGTGTACCCGAGAACTGGCAGATATGATGAACTGTGATCATTCCACCATCGTGCGACATTTGCATCCAATGGGGAAGGTCCAAACATTGGTACGGCATACTGTAAGCCAAAATCATAAAAATGGACGGCTGGCCATGTGTGAAGCTCTGCTTGCTCGTCATTAATTTGCTCTTGAACAACACCGACCATTTCTATCCTATATCGTTACTGGCGAGAGAAATGGTGTCTTTTTAGCAAAAAAGAAAAGAATGGTTGAGCCCACACAGAGCAGCAACTCCCCATACAAAGACCTGTGTCCATCCACAAAGGATAATGTTATGCATCTGGTGGAACAGCGACGGTGTGGTGTGCTACGAATTGCTTCCCCGAGGTGTAACCATCACTGCTGACATTCATTGTCAGCAACTGAGATATCTTGCAGACGCTATCCAAGAACGGCGACCAGGAAGACTGCGTGGAGTGATGCTACTCCACGAGAAAATCCGTCCGCATTTCTTACCCACCTTATTCAGCTGATCTTGCGCCCTCACATTTTCACGTTTTCGCTCTCTATCCAATAACCTCCAAGGAACTTCCTTTCCGGATGAAAATGCCCTCCGAACATGGCTCGACGAGTTCTTCGTCTCAAAAGCACGTGATTTCTACTGTCACGGAATCGCAAAGTTACCCCAGCGTTTGTAAACTGTTGTAAATAGTGAAGGAGAATATGTTATTGATGATTAAACTCTCTGTTCGTGTGTTGTGTTTATGTAACTTATGGAACAAATCGCTACGAACTTATGCAACAACCCAATATGAGTCAGGCATTTTCGTATCGAGGCTATCTCAGACAAACAAAATTTCATGCTTGCCTTTCAGCGTCCACTTGTTTAACGGCTTAGTTTCTTGTTCGTCTCAAGGCTCGGTCCACAGTCCACCGGTATGGAAACGTAGCGACTTGAACGTGACAGGACCACAGAATTCAGCCAGTTCAAAGTCGCCCGGGCGAGCACCTGGAGTGTGCGTTACGTAAGCCGAGGTCATCCACTCCAGGTAGACACACCATTTCTTCGCTCCCACAGACCTGTCCAGCGTCCTTTCTTCCCCCCTCCGCCCTCCCCCCACCTCTACGGTCACAGCTTTTCGCTGGTCCTCCGTTACGTAAAGCACAATTCCCTGTAGCATTTTGCTCCACAAGTCGTCATTCATCCACGATTTCAACTATAAAGTAGGGATAGTCAACAACGTCAAGAAAGCGTAAGTAAACGAACACAGTCGGCCGCTTTAGTCACTGTACGGAACCGAAGTAAAGCAAGGCTGTATTTTCAGGGTCCTCACATTCAGCTATACAGTGTGTGTGGTACTTTTCTCTTTCAAATGAGTCTCTCACGCTGAACTTTCACTTGCCTCTGTAGATAACAAAGCGATTGTAGGTTATGACAGTACCGTAGGTCTCTGCCGGAGCGAAGCGCTCCCAGTGTCTGAAAAAAAAAAAAAAAAAGAAAGCGCAGATCATTCTCGTTTCCAAGAAGGATCGTCGAGTAGAAGCACATAACTACTACTGCTGATGTCGATATGTTGCAGAATGCTGGAACACGTTTAATCGATTATTATGACATTTCTGAAACCGACAATCCCATCTGTAAGAAGCGACATGAATTACGCAAACAACCGAGCGAGGTGGCGCAGTGGTTAGCACGCTGGACTCGCATTCGAGAGGACAATGGGTGAAACCCATGTCTGGCCATCCTGATTTAGGTTTCCCGTGATTTTCCTAAATCGCTTCAGGTAAATGCCGGGATGGTTCCTGTGAAAGGGGACAGCCGACTTCCTTCCCCATCCTTCCCTAAGCCGATGGGTCCGCGGTCTAGGCGCTGCAGTCATGGACTGTGCGGCTGATCCCGGCGGAGGTTCGAGTCTTCCTTCGGGCATGGGTATGTGTGTTTGTCCTTAGGATAATTTAGGTTAAGTAGTGTGTAAGCTTAGGGACTGATGACCTTAGCAGTTAAGTCCCATAAAATTAAAAAAAAAAAAAAACTGATGGGTCCGATGATCTGGCTGTTTGGTCCCATCCCCCAAATAAACCAACAAACCAACCAATCAATTCCGTAAACAGCGATGGTGTGACTCAGTCTCTTTGTCCATGTGCCCATAAAACAGTAGACATGGGACACCTAGCTTGATGGCGTGCTCCTTGATTTCCAGAAGGCGTTCGATGCAGTGCCACACTTTCACCTAATAAACAAATGCGATCGTACGGAATATCAGCCCAGCTATGTGACTGGATTGAAAAGTAACTTTGGGCATACCCCTATGGAGTGTTCAGAACCATTATTTTTCACGATATACCCTGATGTGCAAAACTTAAGATGAAACGTAGACCATACACAGAAAGAACTGCTACAGTAACGTAACGGAAAGAAATACGAGGGGGTGGAAAAGTTTCTAGCCTAACAAATAAAGAATGATATAAATTTCATAATACCAATTTATTTTCAATATAACACCCATGCACACTAATGCACTTGCGGGTACCCCCAGATAACTTATGCAAACCATTGAAATAAAAGGTCTTCCATTTCGAATCCAACCAACCGTTGACAGCATCAATCACTGCATCATCATTGCCAAATCGTCGCCCTTTGAGGTCTTTTTTTTTTTTTAAATTTTGGGAAAAGAAACTCTTTTGGAGCCAATTCTGGAGAATATGGCGGATGACGTAACAATTCGAACACACAGTCACGCAGTTTCCAATGTTGCGAGGGCTTTGGGCGCCGGTGTGTTGTCCTGATGCAAAAGAACTCAGCGCGCCAATTTTCCGCGCCTTTTTTTTTTATTTATATCGTCTCTCAAACGACGAAAGAGGCTGTAATGGTACGAAGCATCGATAGTTACGCCCATTTTCAAGTAATCCACCATAATTACCGCTTCTGCAGCCCAGAAGACCGATGCCATCACCTTACCGCACCCGGAATTTTTTTTGGGGTAGGGGATGAAGGATGTTTTCATTTTTGTGGCTATTGTTTTGTCACAGGATCAAAATGGTGAACCCACGTTTCGTCCATTGTCACATACCTTGCAAGAAAGCCGTCTTCATCGGCTTCAAATTGGGGGTCGATTTTTTCACAACACTGCACATGCACCCGTCTCTGATCTGCATTCAAGTCTTTCGGGACCCACCGAGATGAAACATTCCGCATTCCCAAAATATGCACAACAATGTTATAGCCACGCCCATGGGAGATGGCAAATGTGGTTTCAATGTGCTGCAATGTTGTTCGCCGATCCTGCAAATTCGTATCGAGAATTGCAATCACTGTTTCATCAGTGGCAACTGTGACAGGCCTTCCGCTCCCTGGCCCATCTTCCACACTCGTTCTTCCACGTCTGTAGAGGAATACCCAGTTTTTCACTGACGGGACACTGACCTTAAGTGTATTCCGCATGTCCTCTGCAATTTCCTTGGGATCATTCCTTTTAAATGAAGATATTCAATGACAGGAAGGTTCTTGATTCTCTCGATATTCGTCATTTTGGTTACACTACTGTATACAATGCATCCTAATGGCAAAACTAACGAATCTGGAGCCGGGAAATTTGATTTGCATACCCACAAAGGGTCACTATAAAAGTAGGTGGTGTTGTAGGTGGTAACTATCTCGGGTTAGAAACTTTTCGACCATCCCTTGTACGCAATGAGACGAACAGAAATGACTCGCTTATTCAAAAACAATCATTTTATTAAAGGGTGTGAGATCATCTTGACGGCAATGCATGCTCTGTAACGTGATCTCATGCTGGACACAAGATTGATAAAGATTTCTTGTAGGGCATTGAATTCCTTCACTAGTGCTATTGCCAGCTTTTGGATGGTCGTTGGTCCACAAGGACGTGCTGCAATACTTATTCCAAATGCATTCCACACGCTCTCGAAGTAAGACGGACGAATCTAGCCCATGAGTTTGTTATTGCTCACAGCATTGTTTCATTTGCATAGGAAGTATCCCGAACAACAGGCACTGCTGCCCGAAGGAGAAGAGGTGATCGACCACTGTCGATTTCAGCAGCAGACGACCTCTACTTTGTGCACCAGACTAGAAGAGACCCACTTCTAACAGCAGGTGCAATTGCAACGAATTTAATAGCTTTGCAAGGAATGCAATATCGTATTCCACAATGGTATGGTGACTCCGTGGGGGATGTCTGTTTGCCCAGTACTTTGTGTTCTTGTGATAACTGTACACGGCGGTACCGTTTCCGGTGGTGCCGAGGGCTTAGGGACAGGACCGACGAGAAGTGGGGTCGCGTGCTCCTCTCTGATGGGAGCAGATTCAGTCTGAGTAGTGACTCAGGACGTACCCTCACATCGTGAGACGTGGGAATACGTATTGCATCGAGGAACATTGTCGAACATGAACGGTTTGGTGGTCCAGGAGTTATGGTGTGGGAAAGCAGAATGTTGCGTGAGAGTACTGACTTGAAAACAGTGGACTCACTGGTCAATGTTATGTGACGCTGTAGTCCGTCCTGATGTGCATCTTTTCGGGGCTGCATTCTACTCCATCTTTATGAAAGAGAATGCGCGACCGCATCGAACAGTTCAGTTGAAAGAGCTCTTGGAGCGAGAGGATATTCGGCTAATGGGCTTAAATCCCATCGAGCACGTATGGAATGCTTTGGGGAGATGTACTGCAGTGTGGTCACAGGTACCAACGACTACGTAGCAGTTGACAACCACGTTGAAACGCCGTAACCCAAGAACTCCTTAACACCCTTTTAGCCAGCATGGGAGATTGTTGCAGAGAATACATTGCCTATTAACAACCATGAGATCCCCTGCTATACCCGCAGGACAGGACAGGTAGTTTAATTTGTGGAAAGGGACCAAAATGAGTGGCTGTCATTGCACTCGAACATACTACTTTATTCATTTGGTAAACTTTACAAGAGTAAAGAAACATTAAAAACAGAGCAAGCCAAACATTAATTTTCGAACTTAATTCCCTGCTAAATGCGCCATTCAATCTGTCGCCTCAAGGGCAAAACAAATTTAATTTTAAACCGGCTGAAGGCCAATCACTTAAGACTCAAAAACAATAATTTGAATTTTAAAAGGCAGAAGGCCTCATCTTAAAACATTTCTCTAAATTAGGCTGAAGGCCCAAACAATCTCACGCCTTAAGGGCAAAACAACTTTAATTTAAAATCGGCTAGAAGCCATACATAAAAAAAAACAAGGACAGATAAGAAAAGGCAGCACATCAAATGGCGCTCAGAAGTTTCCAAGGGTCCGCCTGGAATTCAAACACTAACACTCGCTTAGGTGAGACAGGCAGTCGGCCCAACAATTCTCAATCCGACGGCAACCCAACCGACAGAAAGTCAACGGACCAAGCGACAGGATAACTTCCGCTCCACCCGACCAGCACACAACAGGGAGTTCAATGGGACAACGCAGAAGGTATCGGCGCCCACAACGAATTACACACTCGGCTGTCAAACTACACACTGTGCTGGACAGCCACAACACGACAAGGGAAATACACTGCCTGAATTTACGTCAACGGCCAGGGCTGGTAACCAGAACATTAACGGCCACAAGACAGAAGATTCCGCTGGTGCACTTCAATTCAAAATAATCAAGTTAAGTTAAACTCCGCAGGAGGGCAGCTAGAATTGCGCTAACTTGAAAACACACGTTGTTGCTCCCGGTAATGCCCCAACAGTCCACAACAAAATTCAAACGACACAATGTCAACAGTTGGGTCTGGCTGGTAGATTAAGTAAACACTCAACTTTCGTATCCGGGATCGGTGAGCCACGAATCTCGTAGCAATGGGAACAGCCCCTCACACTCCGACCAACCGAACGACCAACCAACGGTCGTGCCGCTCCAATCTCCCTCCGTCGGACAGTTCATGTGTGTCGCCAGCGGTCGGCAGCACTGGCTGTCCGCACCTCACCGGCGCTCCGTCCCCGACTTCACTGCTGCTGAGTTCAGACTGCACTGCTGGTCCGTCTCCAACTGACTGCCAGACACACGACGACCCGGAAATACTATCGGTCGCTCCAGAGATGGTACGACAGTGCACTTATCGATACGCGCTGCTGCTGCCGCTCACGGGTAAGTGAGGCAGGAAGTTAGTGACGCCAGTAAGTGGAACAAGAAAACAAGGCGGCAGTACGCTAATAGAAAATGACAAACAATAAATGGCATGAACACGAGCCGTGCACGGCTCAAAGTACCTTTTGTGATGTCCAGGAAACGCGATGACTTCTGTGTAATTATTATCTTAGAACAAAAGTGCCATTCATGTTCGTATCATTGAGTATTTCTTTAAGTTACTTTCTGTACCATATAGGGTTAGTCTAAATGAATCATCGGCTTTCAAAGCACTATTTATTGACAAGAACACGGCATGCAAAGACCGGTGATACATGAAAAGATAGACACGCTCACCAAGTCCAAAAAACCCGCCTTGTGGCTCGCGGTGCACGCAGGATGTTCGGCCTTTGACGTCACTCAACAAGATGGAAGCAATGCAGGAGACGAGTTTTGTACGTTAGAATATGCGAGGTGTTCTACGGTTAAGAGCGTTCATTGTGCATTCGTACGCAAATACAGAAAATGTTCACCGTGTCACGAGAACATTTTGCGTAGGTTTCTCTGGTTTCCTGGTATTGGTTTTCTGTGTAAATAGTAAAGCACTGTGAAACCGCGTGTCTCAGAGGACATCGTAGAGCGCGTGAGACAGAGCATTGTTCGCAGTCCACAAACATCAACCGTTCGTGCAAGCCGCGAAGTGGACACACTGCAGAAAAGAGTGTGGAATATTTTGCGGCGGCGTTTGCGTTTCAAACTCTACCGTTTGAAACTGGTACAACAGAGGGCTCCAGTGATTATGGCCCGTGATTGGAGTTTTGTATCCGAAGTCAGCAAGCCGTGGAAAATGATGATAACTTTGCGAGGACATTAATAGTCAATGTTGAGGCGACTTCCTTTCTGCGGGAAAATGTGAATCGTTACAGTGTGAAAGTGTGGGGTACTGAATTTCTGCATGTTCGCGTGGAGTTGAAAAGGGATTCGCCAAAAGTGAACGTCTTCATTGCCATAATCAAGAAACAGCAAGAAACAGGAGTATGGCCCCATTTTCTTCATTAGGCAGACGGTGACAGGGTCTGAGTACCTTGATACGGTGCAGTTATTGCCACAACTAACTGCTAAATAATCGACTTCCATCTTTTCAAGAGAACGGACACCACCTCCACTGGAGCACAATGATTGTCCGCGTCTTTCTTAACAAAGAACTGCCCACATTGCTGGATAGGGCGCGCTGGTTTAGGTGATGTTCCTCTGTTTCCATGAGCCCACAGGTCGCCAGATTTTACGTCATGTGATTTCTTCCTAAGGGATTATGTAACGGACAACGTTAATATACCCCAAATGCCAACAATGCTGCAAGAATTGCTGGAACGCATCACTGTTGCTGTGATGGACATTGACGGGAACATGGTAGTGGAGGCATAGACGGATCTAGATTACGGTGTGTATCTGTGCCGGGTAAACAAGGGCGCATACATTAAACATTTTGTAGAATGTACCAGACACTTGGTGAGTGTATCTATCTTTTCATATATCCAATATCACCTCGAATATACATCGTATACTTGTTAATAATCAGTGCTTTGAAACTCGATGAATCATTTAGGTAAACCCTGTACTGTAGCAGTTCTTTCCGGATATGGTCCAAGTTTCGTCGAACTATGTTACTTTCCAGTGACATTATATGCGTGTTACTTTCGCCCGTAACTTTTGCACACCAGAGTATTTGTGTAGAGCGTAACAGGCGAAAAAGCTTATCCAGCCAGCCCACCTAACCACCGTCCGAGCTGCAGTCGAGACACCACTCGCATACACTATCTAATAATCCTGGCATGTGTTTGGTTACTGCGTAGCCACATCGGAGGGCTAGCATTTTTCTTATTGCAAAGGAACACAAAACACAAGATGATATTTAATTTTCGAGTCGACTGCACACAGGTTTTTCCCTGCAATGTGAAAGAAGCTAAAGGAAGTTAGCTGAGACGGGTAGGCAAAATGTGATGGCGAATGTTTGTTGCCTTGCCTCAAAAATCAATCTGCGTGCTAACTGTTAGTGCTTATTGCTGAAGTAAAATTTCAGTAAACGTTAATTCACATATATACATTCGACTGCTGCTAATTTAAACGTTGATAAATTGCTTATCTTGTCAAGTCGCTTGAAAAAGCCTCGATAAACCGAAAAATCTTAAGTATTTGGTACATTCAATAAATCGAAGTGACTGTGATGACGGACCGCACTGCAAAATATCTATAATTCGAAGTCAGCGGCTGGCTAACACAGTAATTCGAATTGTCTGGTCGGTCGTTCTGATAATTGTTTCGTCGTTCAACTCGGGGAACACTCCTTTGTTTTCTCGACAATGCATAACTTACCGAAGTCCATAAATCTGTGAGGAAAATGGCTTTAAAGAAATACAAGTATTCGACTATCGCAGAGAAGAAGTGGATTTTTGAGCATGTGAATTGTGGAATGGAAAAAAAAAGGTTGTAATGAAAGGTTTCTGGACTCCGTCGTTCACGTTGCCACAATCCTGAATCAGAAGGATAATGTTGCCGAAAAGTATCATAAGGAGACGAGGAAGCAGAGCCGGCGAGAGTGAGTTTCCGTCTCTTGTACAGGACAGACTATAGCTATCACGGGTTATACGCTTTGAAAAAGCCTACGTCATTCGCTTTTAGTATGGGCACTGAAGGATTCGCCTCAAGTGAGGAATGGCTCTTTAATTTTAAAATAAGACATAACTTCGTTTAAAAGAAGATTTGTCGAGGAAATGCGAATGTTGTTGACGCAGGTCATTTAGAATGGAAAAATGAAAGGAACTGAAATTTTCCTATGTATTCTCGGAAATTAGTATGCGCCTTTCATTTGAAATATGTAGTGTGATGATATTACAGACTTTCAGCAATGATTGAGAAGGGTAAATGTGCCAACTTGTAAGGGACCCCGGTCCGGAAACGACCGAGTGGAAAGTGACGAGTGTAAACGAAAATCGTACAGATACCTCTGACAGTGAACGTCTTCTACTGCAAGCTCTTTGCTTTCCATATTTTGGGAGGAGGTAGTATGGATCAAAAGGAGAAAAAGTTCTCTAAGAAACATGGGCCCTTATATGCATACCTTACGAGCTATGAGCACCTGTTCAGCAGAAGAGATGAGTTTCACAGTAGCAAAGATGAACAAAGTGCTGATAGCTCTTAAGGCATGCCAGCTGCAGTTTGCTAAGTAGAAGATCTAAAATCTCGCTGTGACCTCCTGAAATATGCAATCAAAACGTCCCTGTGACTTTGCGTTTCTCGTACTTCTGTTATTTGGATTTATTTTTGTCCATAATCGCATTTGTATTTGCTTTTCTGTCGCCTTTTTATCACAAGATACGCAGCACAAATTTCCAAGTAAACTAGGAGAGGCATAGCAGGTTGCTTGTGCAATGAGCAAGGTGTGGACACGAGGTCGCGATTTCATATGCGCGTTCTTTCCACTAGTTTTTGTGCATGCTCTTTCTGCGTCGGAAAGTAAACCGATTTCGTCACATATTACAAGTTCCTAATCAGGGGCGAATTATTTAGTTTCACCTGAGTGCTTCAGCAGTTAGGTTTTTGAAACTCTGCGTGTTAATCTAATTTATTAGACGCAATACCTGCGTTTTCGTCAGTGTCTGCATTAGAGTTGCGCAGCACGTGCCGATAGTCCGTTTATCTGCATAGTTTAGTTTTCCACGGTCTTAGTATAGACAGGGCCTGCGATTGTTGTGTGCGGATGCGAGCCATCTCAGCCCCAGTCTGTGATAGCCTCGGTCACACAGCTTGAGGCTGCAGTGGATGGGCACCATTGTTGTGGGCCGGCCGTGGGGACCAATGGACGTCCTGCACGTCCGACTCCTCCGATCGGCCTCACCGGTGGCCAGCCCAGTTACTGCTCGCACTGAGGCTGCCCCTCACCTGTGGTCGAGTGGGAGGTCGCCCCGGGGCGTAGCAGGCGGCGAAAGACTTCCCAGGCGGCTGCACTCGAGGCCTCCCCGGTTTGTCTGACAAACAGGTTCCAGGTGCTGTCTGTGGCTGACGATGTCGCTGAGCCACATTCCTAGGACAGGCGACGGCCTGTCCTGTTTTACAGGAAACGTCTCAGCCTGCAAGATCCGGACATTCACAGAGGGCGGGATTATTGATAGATGGGAGCTCCAACGTTAGGCGCGTTGTGGGGCCCCTTAGGGATATGACCGCCAAGAAGGGAAAAAAAACCAATGTGTACTCCGTGTGCATACCGAGTGGAGTCATTCCAGACGTGGAACGGATCCACCCGGATGCCATGAAGAGCACAGGATGCAGCCAACTGCAGGTGGCTGCTCACGTCGGTTCCAATGATGTGTGTCACTTTGGATCAGATGAGATTGTCTCTCGTTTCGAGCGGCTAACAGAAGTGGAAAAGGCTGCCAGTCTTGCTTGTAAGATGAAAGCAGAGCTGACCATTTGCAGCATAGTCGACAGGACCGATTGCGGACCTCTGGTACAGAGCCGAGTGGAGGGTCTGAATCAGAGGCTCAGACGGTTCTGCGACCGTGTAGGCCGCAGATTCCTCGATTTGTGCCAAAGAGTGGTTGGGTTTCGGGTTCCGCTGGATAGGTCAGGAGTCCACTACACGCAGGAGGCGGCTATACGGCTATTAGGGGCTGTGTGGCGTGGACTGGGCGGTTTTTTAGGTTAGAGGGTCTCGGGAAAACACAAGAAGGGCTTCAGTTACAAAGGGTGCAAGCCGAACACAGGAAGAATGTAGATACAGGAACCATCGGTATAACAGTTGTAAATTGTCATAGCTGTGTTGGGAAAGTACCAGAACTCCAAGCGCTATTAGAAAGCACTGATGCCCAAATCGTTATAGGCACTGAAAGGCTTTACCTGATATAAGCTCAGCCGAAATGTTTGCGAAGAACCTAACGGTGTTCCGAAAGGATAGGCTAAACACGGTTGGTGGTGGCGTGTTTGTTGCTGTTAGAAGTAGTTTATCTTGTCGTGAAATTGAAGTAGATAGTTCCTGTAAGTTAGTATGGGCAGAGGTCATTGTTGGCAACAGGAATAAAATAATAATTGGATCCTTTTACCGACCTCCCAGTTCAGATAATACAGTTGCTGAAAGGTTCAAAGAAAACTTGAGTTTGATTTCAAACACGTACCCGACTCATATGATTATAGTTGGTGGTGACTTTAATTTCTCTCGATATGCTGGCGAAAATACATGTCGAATTCCGGAGGTACGCATAAAACATCATCCGAAATTGTGCTAAACGAATTATCTGAAAATTATTTCGAGCAGTTAGTTCACGAGCCCACGCGAATAGTAAACGATTGTGACCTCTTAGCAGCAAAATCCTGGGTTAATAGCGAGCATCAGAACGGATACAGGGATTAGTGAGCACTGGGTTGTCGTAGCGAGATTGAATATTATAACCCCCAAATCCTCCAAAAATAAACGAAAAATGTACCTATTCAAAAAAGAAGATAAAAATTCACTTGACGCCTTCCTGAGACACAATCTCTACTCCTTCCAAATTAATATAAGTATAGACCGATATGGCTTGAATTCAAAGAAATAGTATCGGGAGCAATTGAGAGATTTGTACCAAATAAATTAACAAAAGACGGAACTGATCCTCCTTGGTACACAAAACGGGTTAGAACACTGAAACTTCCTGGCAGATTAAAATTGTGTGCCCGACCGAGACTCGAACTCGGGACACAGTTTTAATCTGCCAGGAAGTTTCCTATCAGCGCACACTCCGCTGCAGAATGAAAATCTCATTCTGGAAACATCCCCCAAGGCTGTGGCTAAGCCATGTCTCCGCAATATCCTTTCTTTCAGGAGTGCTAGTTCTGCAAGGTTTGCAGGAGAGCTTCTGTAAAGTTTGGAAGATAGGAGACGAGGTACTGGCAGAAGTAAAGCTGTGAGGACGGGGCGTGACTCGTGCTTGGGTAGCTCAGACGGCAGAGCACTTGCCCACGAAAGGCAAAGGTCCCGAGTTCGAGTATCGGTCCGGCACACAGTTTTATCTGCCAGGAAGTTTCATATCAGCGCACACTCCGCTGCAGAGTGAAGATCTCATTCTGGGGTTAGAACACTGTTGCAGAAACAACGAAACAAACATGCCAAATTTAAACAGACGCAAAATCCCCAAGATTGGCGATCTTTTACAGAAGCTCGAAATTTAACGCGGGTTTTAATGCGAGATGCTTATAACAGTTTTCACAACGAAACTTTGTCTCCAAACCTGGCAGAAAATCCAAAGAGATTCTGGTCGTATGTGAAGTATGTTAGCAGCAAGAAACAATCAATGCCTTCTCTGCGCGATAGCAATGGAGATAATGTCGATGACAGTACTGCCAAAGCAGAGTTACTAAACACAGCCTTCCGAAATACCTTCACAAAAGAAGACGAAGTAAATATTCCAGAACTCAAACCAAGAACAGGTGCCAACAAGAGTAACGTAGAAGTAAATATCCTCGGAGTAATGAAGCAGCTTAAATCACTTAATAAAAGCAAGTCTTCTGGTCCAGAATGTGTACCAGTTAGGTTCCTTTCACAGTATGCTGATGCATTAGCTCCATAGTTAACAATCATATACAACCGTTCGCTAGACGAAAGATCCGTACCCAAAGACTGGGATGTTGCACAGGTCACACCAATATTCAAGAAAGGTAGTAGGAGTAATCAACTAAATTACAGGCCCGTATCGTTAACGTCGATGTGCAGCAGGATTTTGAAACATATGTTGTGTTCGAACATTATGAATTACCTCGAAGAAAACGGTCTATTGACACACAGTCAACATGGATTTAGAAAACATCAATCTTGTGAAACACAACTAGCTCTTTATTCGCATGAAGTGTTGAGTGCTATTGACGAGGGATTTCAGATTGATTCTGGATTTCCCGAAGGCTTTCGATACTGTTCCACACAAGCGGCTTGTAGTGAAATTTCGTGCTTACGGAATATCGTCTAAATTATGTGACTGGATTTGTGATTTCCTCTCAAAGAGGTCAGAGTTCGTAGTAATTGACGGAAAGTCATCGAGTAAAACAGAAGTGATTTCTGGCGTTCCCCAAGGTAGTGTTATAGGCCCTTTGCTGTTCCTTATCTAAATAAACGATTTGGGAGACAATCTGAGCAGCCGTCTTAGGTAGTTTGCAGATATCTGAATTGTGCGAAAATTGGCAGTTGACCCTAAATAACGAAAAGTCTGAGGTCATCCACATGAGTGCTAAAAGGAATCTGTTAAACTTCGGTTACATGATAAATCAGTCAAATCTAAAGTTCAAAAATTCAACTAAATACCTAGGAATTACAATTACGAACAACTTAAATTGGAAGAAACACACAGAAAATGTTGTGGGGAAGGCTAACCAAAGACTGCATTTTATGGCACGACAAAAATGTAACAGATCTACTAAGGAGACTGCCTACACTACGCTTGTCCGTCCTCTATTAGAATACTGCTGCGCGGTGTGGGATCCTTACCAGATAGGATTGACGGAGTACATCGAAAAAGTTCAAAGAAGGGCAGCACGTTTTGTATTATCGCGAAATATGGGAGAGAGTGTGACTAAAATGATACAGGATTTGGGCTGGACATCATTAAAAGATAGGCGTTTTTCGCTGTGACGGAATCTTCTCACGAAATTCCAATCACCAACTTTCTCCTCCGAATGCGAAAATATTTTGTGACGCCGACCTACATCGGGAGAAACGATCACTACGATAAAATAGGGAAATCAGAGCTCGTACGGAAAGATATAGGTGTTCGTTCTTTCCGCGCGCTCTACGAGATTGGAATAATAGAGAATTGTGAAGGTGATTCGATGAACCCTCTGCCAGATACTTAAAGAGATTTGCATAGTATCCATGTAGATGTAGATGTAGATTCCTGCGCGACTGCGATTGTGCACATAGAAAAAGGCCTCGTTTGGATGTAACTTAAATTTCGATTGCAAAATCAGATGCATTTCCAAATGCGTACGATAGCTTAGTGCACTGTGCTACTACTGACAGAGTAAACTTGTCGTCTCTGCTGTGGCGCTGTCTCTGATAAACATGCGAGGCACCGACCTGCCCTCTGCTGTGGAAATATCCCGATGACCTCTGCACACTCCACTGGGGGCCGTAGTTACGTCACGGTGCCGCTGTTTGTTATTACTGTAATATTTAGATACACAAGTATCAGTGCATGGAGAGGAAGCTGCGTTAGTTTTTATTCCGAGAGAATTGGGTCTACTCGCGATATGTATTCTACGTCAGTGGGCGTCACTAAATGCTGATAAAAAAAAAAGAAAAAAAGAAATGAGACTGCACACGACAGCTACATAAGTGCGCTGACGGCAGGATGTCGATTATTCTCCCATCGAGCCTGTGTCAGAAATACTGAGACAAAAAATAAAAAAAAGGGGGCGATGCACCACGAAGGAATTATCCGAATAGGACGGAAATAGGTATGTGACGTACGTGTACAGACGAACAAATGATTACAATTACAAAAAAATTGGATGATTTATAAAAGATAAAAGAGCTTCACCATTGACAGAGTTGCCGGCCGGAGTGGCCGAGCGGTTCTAGGCGCTACAGTCTGGAACCGCGCGACCGCTACGGTCTCAGGTATGGATGTGTGTGATGTCATTAGGTTAGTTAGGTTTAACTAGGTCTAAGTTCTAGGGGACTGATGACCTTAGAAGTTAAGTCCCATAGTGCTCAGAGCCATTTGAACCATTTTTTGACAGAGTTGTTGGATGTTCTCTTGAGGGATATCGTGCTAAATTCTGTCCAATTGGCGCTTTAGATAGTCAAAATCCCGAGATGGTTAGAGGGCTCCGCTCATAACGCTCCAGATGTTCTCAGTTGGGGAGAGATCCGGTGACCTTGCTGGCCAAGGCACGGTTTGGCAAGCACGAAAACAAGCAGTAGAAACTCTCACCATGTGGGCGGGCATTATCTTGCTGAAGTCTAAGTCCACGTTGGCTTGCCATAAAGGGCAACAAAACGGGGCGTAGAATATCGTCGAAGTACAGCTGTGCTGTAAGGGCGCCACGGATGGCAGCCAAAGTGCTATTGCTATGAAAAGAATGGCACACCAGACCATCACTCCTGATTAGAATTAATTTAATACCTTCAGCTGCTGACGGGCGTTGATATATATCAACGGGGACAGGTGAAATGTGTGCCCCGACCGGGACTCGAACCCGGGATCTCTTGCTTAAATGGCAGACGCTCTATCCATCTGAGCCACACATCCATATAAGTATATATCACTCCTGATTGTCGGGCCAATGGCGGGCGACGGTCGGGTTGGTATTCCACCGCTTTCCGGTGCGGCTCCATTCACGTCTTTGGCCTGGAATCTCTTTGACTGAAGTAGAACAGTCTTCAGTGATGAGTTCCACTTCGAGCAGAGCCCCGGTGACGATCGAAGTCTTGCTCAGTTTGCAAGCTTTTTCTCTTGAATAAATCATTGAATTTTTCTGAAATCATAAGCATTTATTTGTCTGCACACGAACATCGCGTCTACCGATTCCCGTCACATTCGGATAATTCCATCGCGGTGCGTCGTTTTTTATCTCTTAGAGTGTGTTTTAACAGTCTCTTTGCTAATTCGCCTCTTCTTAGGGTATTACTTTTGCGTTGTGGGTGTCGCCACGCTGGCGTTCATGTCACGTAGCCACTTCTGTATTCAGGGCCATATTTAGGCACAGGCGCCGGAGGATAGAGGACGGCGAAGAATTAAGATCGGCTCTTGTATTTTCTGTAGGCGTGCTCACACGTCAAAGAGAGAAATGAGTGTAATTTGGAAACATGAAAGGCTGTCTAGCAATACCTTAGCTAGCCTAGATTTTGCTTCGTTGTTAAGGATAATTTTTAGTGCCGCTGGTGGTAACTGCTGTGCAGATGTTCAGCATCGATTAGTTTCTCCTCTGTTTGCAAGGCAAATACCGCAGCTGGAAATCTCCTCCCAAATATTCCCAATCTGGACTCCTTCTGCTCAACAACCAGCTCACCTTGTTCAAAAATGGTTCTGAGCACTATGGGACTTAACATCTGAGGTCATCAGTCCCCTAGAACTTAGAACTACTTAAACCTAACTAACCTAAGGACATCACACACATCCACGTCCGAGGCAGGATTCGAACCTGCGACCGTAGCGGTCGCCCGGTTCCAGACTGAAGCGCCTAGAACCGCTCGGCTCGGCTCGGCAGCTCACCTTGTGTTTGGTCGTAAAATCTGACTATTTTGGGTCATTACTTGAACAAAAAAAATGGCTCTGAGCACTATGGGACTCAACATCTTAGGTCATAAGTCCCCTAGAACTTAGAACTACTTAAACCTAACTAACCTAAGGACACCACACACACCCATGCCCGAGGCAGGATTCGAACCTGCGACCGTAGCAGTCCCGCGGTTCCGGACTGCAGCGCCAGAACCGCTAGACCACCGCGGACGGCATTACTTGAACAGCCCGAACAAGTTGGCATTGTATGGTTGTCAATTGTCATCATTGCGCAAGTTAACTGTTATTATTCTATTGAAAAAGCTGTTGTCCAACACTATGAGTGGCTTGAAGAAACTAAGTGGAGCACAAAATAGGCAACCAAGTACTGATTGAAAGAAAGTTAGATGCCTTCCAAACTAAAATACTTAGCAAATATTTTTCCAAGCGTAAAAATGCAAATTAGAACGGCTGCGATTGTTAGTAGTAAAATTAACAGTCACGTTGAAATTTTAACATCATTTAAAAACACAGAGAAAAAATGGTGGGAAGGGGCGGGTGCAGGCCGAAAAGTCTCTGGCCTAGGGCGCTACCATCTGTAAATCCGGCCTCCGTATACCGTACAAGTTCTGTTTTCATCTGACCAAACCAACACTTGTCTCCTTGATGAAAAGCAGAGGAACTGAGACTTACATTACTGGCCATTAAAATTGCTACACCAAAAAGACGACGTGCTACAGACGCGAAATTTAACCGACAGGAAGAAGATACTGTGATATGCAAATGATTAGCTTTTCAGAACATTCACACAAGGTTGGCGCCGGTGGCTACACCTACAACGTGCTGACATGAGGAAAGCTTGCAACCTATTTCTCATACACAAACAGCAGTTGACCGGCGTTGCCTGGTGAAACGTTGTTGTGATGCCTCGTGTAAGGAGGAGAAATGCGTACCATCACGTTTCCGACTTTGATAAAGGTCAGATTGTAGCCTACCGCGATTGTGGTTTATCGTATCGCGACATTGCTGCTCGCGTTCGTCGAGACCCAGTGACTGTTAGCAGAATATGGAATCGGTAGGTTCAGGAGGGTAATACGGACTACCGTGCTGGATCCCAACGGCCTCGTATCACTAGCAGTCGAGATGACAGACATCTTATCCGCATGGCTGTAACAGATCGTGCAGCCACGTCTCGATCCCTGAATCAACAGATGGGGACGTTTGCAAGACAACAACCATCTGCACGAACAGTTCGACGACGTTTGCTGTAGCATGGACTATCAGCTCGGAGACAATGGCTGCGGTTACCCTTAACGCTGCATCACAGACAGGAGCGCCTGAGATGGTGTACTCAACGACGAACCTGGGTGCACGAATGGCAAAACGTCATTTTTTCGGATGAATCCAGGTTCTGTTTACAGCATCATGATGGTCGCATCCGTGTTTGGCGTTATCGTGGTGGACGCACATTGGAAGCGTGTATTCGTCATCGCCATACTGGCGTATCACCCGGAGTGATGGTATGGGGTGCCACTGGTTACACGCCTCGGTCACCTCTTGTTCGAGTTGACGGCACTTTGAACAGTGGACGTTACATTTCAGATGTGTTACGACCCGTGGCTCTACTCTTCATTCGATCCCTGCGATCCCCTACATTTTAGCAGGATAATGCACGACCGCATGTTGCACGTCCTGTACGGGCCTTTCGGGATACAGAAAATGTTCGACTGCTGCCCGGGCCAGCACATTCTCCAGATCTCTCACCAATTGAAAACGTCTGGTCAATGGTGGCCGAGCAACTGGCTCGTCACAATACGCCAGTCACTAATCTTGATGAACTGTGGTGTCGTGTTGAAGCTGCATGGGCAGCTGCACCTATACACGCCATCCAAGTTCTGTTTGACTCAATGCCCAGGCGTATCAAGGCCGTTATTACGGCCAGAGGTGGTTGCTCTGGGTACTGATTTCTCAGGATGTATACACCCAAATTGCGTGAAAATGTAATCACGTCAGTTCTAGTATAATATATTTGTCCAATGAATACCCGTTTATCATCTGCATTTCTTCTTGGTGTAGCAATTTTAATGGCCAGTAGTGTATATAGAAGGTTTAAAAAATGTCACATATTCTTATAGGAGGTATCATTGGTTAAAACTAGAAGAAAAGTTCCCTTAGTGATATGTCTGGAAACCAATATCTGTTGAGATATGGGTTGTTGAAGACCCACAGCTCACAGTCTTCATTTTACAGATGAGGCAGAATTTCTGGCAACAGGAACATTTAAAGACATTGGTATTTGCCTGGCACACCGACAATATGCAGACGTCCGTGGAGCATGTGACCAATGCAGTCGTGTGGAGCCAGGTGTATTTGGAAGAGAGCGTGGTTCAGTACGAAGATGGGCTGTAGCATGTGTCTTGATGTGTGGTACCTACCTGTAGCGCTGCCTATAGTGCCTACTTCTACATAACAGATGCGAATGAGAAGGCAGATTGTCCCACCTTTCAATTAGTATAATACGAACGTGTGGCCAGACACAAATTTTCGCGCAATCATGGAGGTGTGGCGTCGGGATCACTTCAGTATCAACGTAAAGGCAGGAGTTGTCGGTGGCAGACTCATGGGCTTTACCAAATGTATTAACAGGTGCTGTGTATCACCCGTTTGTGCTCCACGAATTACCAGAGCTGTTGGAGAACGATACCTTCGCACAGACACAACGGCAACTGGTTATCCACCTCGGGGCGCTGCCCCAATTTCCACGCATCATGCGACAGTACCTCACCGCAATGCTTTGCGGGCAATGGACTGCTCTAGGAGGTCCAATAGCATGGACTCATCGTTCACCGGTCCTGAATCCGTTGGATTTCTGGCAACAGGAACATTTAAAGACATTGGTATTTGCCTGGCGCACCGACAATATGCAGACGTCCGTGGAACATGTGACCAATGCATGTAATGCCATCCAATTGGAGCCAGGTGTATTTGGAATTCTGACAATAGGGACATTTAAATGCATTGATATTTTCCCAGCGCACCGACAATATGCAGACGTGTGGAGCCAGGTGTATTTGGAAGAGAGCGTGGTTCAATACGAAGATGGGCTGTAGCATGTGTCTTGATGTGTGGTACCTACCTGTAGCGCTGCCTATAGTGTCTACTTCTACATAACAGATGCGAATGAGAAGGCAGATTGTCCCACCTTTCAACAGGTATTGCTTTCCGGACATATCATTATAGGAACATGTCTTCTAGTTTTCCTACACTGTTTTAAACATGCTATATGTGTGACAAAGTACTGTTGTCGTTTATCGCTGACAACCAACCATTGGGTGTTTTCTGTGCTGCCAGTATTTGTGCTCCCTTCTTCTGTTTGTGGGACGCAGTACCTTATATAAAATCGTCACTACTCAGTATGACTATTGAATCCTTCTGCTCTTACCGTCCGAAAATGTGCAACGTATCATACTGCTCTCTTAGATCTCCACTGCTGAGATCATCGTTTACGTTACATAAAACTCTTAATCAAGCTTCTGGTTCTTTTATTTGTTCTCTTGGGAGGGTTTGTGTAATCACTGCCTTCCTGAGAACAGTGAGTGATGCGTTTCCGTATTTCGAGATTCGCAGTGTTGAGAGTGTGCCGAGAACACCAAATATCTAGCATTACTCCCCACCACGGGTAACGCAGTGACCGACGGCCTTCACTTAGCGACCAAGAGCAGCCGTGTTTTCGTGGAGTTGTCAGTGCTAACAGACAAGCGACACTGCGTGAAATAGTCACAGAAATCAAGGTGGGACTTATGACGAATGTATCTGTTGGGACAGTGCGGTGAAATTCGGCGTTAATGGGCTACGGCAGCACACGACCTACGGAAGTGCCTTTGCTTTAGCAAGACATCGCCCGCAGCGCCACTCTTGGGCTCGTGACCATATCGGTTGGACCCTACTCGACGGGAAAACCGTGTGCTGGTCAGATGTGTCCCGATTTCGGTTGGTAAGAGCTGATGGTAGGGTTCAAGTGCGACGCAGACCCCACAAAGCCATGGAGCCCCATTTGACAACAAGGCAGAGGGTAAGCTGTTGGTGGCTCAAAAGAGATGTGGTCTATGTTTACATGGAATGGACAAGGTCCTCGGATGTTGATCCCAAACGACGATGGAATTTTTATGGATGAAAGTGCGCCCTGTCAGCAAAAATGGTTCAAATGGCTCTGAGCACTATGGGACTCAACTTCTGAGGTCATTAGTCCCCTAGAACTTAGAACTAGTTAAACCTAACTAACCTAAGGACATCACGCACATCCATGCCCGAGGCAGGATTCGAACCTGCGACCGTAGCGGTCTCGCGGCTCCAGACTGCAGCGCCTAGAACCGCATGGCCACTTCGGCCGGCCCCTGTCAGCAAGTCGTAACTGTTCGCGATTGGTTTGAAAAAGATTATGGCCAATTCGAGTGAATGAATTGGTCACTCAGATCGCTCGACGTGGATCCCGTCGAACATTTGCGTCAGATCGTGCACAAAATCCTGCACAGGCAACAGTTTTGCAATTATGGACGGCTATGGAGGCAGCATGGCTCAGTATTTCTGCAAGGGACTTCGAACGACCAGTTGAGTCCATACAACGTTGATTTGCCGCACTGCGTCAGGCAAACGGAGGTCAGACAGGTTTTTAGGAGGTATCCCATCACTTTTGTCACGTCAGTGTATAGCTGTGTAGTGCAGCGTTCTTTTGTCGATGACTACGAAAATGTAAGAAAGGGAACGTATGAAAACGTATGGCAGCATACTTATCCATGAGGAAAGCGTCAAGGAAGAATGGAAGAAAGATTAGGGTTTAACGCCCGCGTCACCGGCGAGGTTGTTACAGTCGGACCACGGAGCTTGGAGTGTGGAAAGGAACCATCGAGTATTTGCCTTAAGCGACTTAGGCGAACCACTGAAAATGTATATCTGGATCGGTGGTCGAGGATCTGAACAGATGCCCTGCCATATACGAGTCCAGTGTACTAACCAATGCGCCACCTCGCTCGGTAAAGAAACGAAGGAGGCCCCCGAACTTGACGTCCATACTGGCAGACGAATCACCGCCAACGGCGTGACATGCTGTTTCCCAGCAGACACTTTGTAGCGATCTAGTGCAGGGCACTGGCATACATACCCGACGGTCAAGAAAGGTGTGGCACTCCTTTTAATTCTTCCCAGTTTATACCTTGATTACCCTACTTTGCGGTGCGTAGATGTAAATGAATGTGAAACTATGCAGAGCTGGTTGGGTTACCATTCATATTAGCGCATTTGGCGTTAACACTTAGAGAAAGGTTTCAATGTAAACACCAAGAAGTGTTATATTACTATATTTCTCTTTATCACACTTCTCGATCATTGCTTGTGATGCTGCACCGTTCCATTTAAAAAAGAGCTTGAGTAGACGCAATTTTCCTACTATCATTACAAACGTTTCGAAACATAACGTAATCTGCCATACATTCACGTTCGTTGTTCTGCTTTCAGCTGCTTTAAAACACAAAGAAACACAAACCTTTGCAGCTTGGGCGTAGTTTAAGACATTACGCCGTCTTGTTCGCGTGTGTCGCGGGATATACGATAAGCGATTCATCTCGCTACACATGACGACAACGAGATGGCCTAATGTTTTCAACTACGCCGAAGGTGTAAAACTTGTGTTTCTCTGTTTTTAAAGCAACGGCAAGCCGACTTACAAATGTGAACATGTGACATATTGCGTAACAACATAGCGTCCACCAAAACTGTATTCATAACACTACTGCAACTCCTAATAATACTACTACACTGATGTATATAAGTTCACATTTTCATATTTGTTAATAACGGCTGCTCATACAGTTGCAGATGGTATGCTGTATGCCCAAAAACGGCAGCAAAACGCAGAAAATATGTCAAATGGCAACAAACGCAGAAACCCTGCTGTGACTTAAAAGTAAAAAAAGGTTTATAAAACTACGCCTACAATACAGTATCTGGAACCAGGTAGTACATGTATAGGAATGTTTTGTATTGTTTGTAACGATGCTAGTTTTCTATGTGCTAGAATAAAGAAAAACCCATTGTTGATGGCGATATTTACGCTGAAACTATAGTGTGGGGAAGAAAATAAAACAAAAGTGTTTTGGATCAAGGGGGACGTGCAACCCCATTTTTTTACCTTATATCAGTTGATCGAAACATTGTCTGATATTTTGAAAAATTTATAAAAGGTGACTGACCCCCACTTTCCAAGATGCACAATAACGTTACCCGAAATTAATGAGAAGAGAAAGGCAGATTAGCGTTTAATGGCGCTGGATGCCATTCTGAAGTCTACCTACATTTGAAAAAGAGTGTGAACGCATATGCGAAGGATATATAAAATATTTCAACAGCACCGGAATTTATCACACTTGCATGGCATACGTTATATCCAAAGCCTTAGTGCTGAGAATATACATACAGACCATGAATAAGTTGGAAAAAAATAAATCAGTTGAATAGAAACCTCTTGTAACGAATTTATGTGTTTTTCAAGTGTCATTATTTTCTAGTTACTAATGACTGATATTGCCTGCATGTCGGTGTCTCTTATTGAGACATATTCATACATACACTGGATGATGCAGTATTTTGCGTAAGTACCGTGTATTCCGATGCTGTTGTAATATTTTTGGATGGCTCACGTATGCGCTCAAATTCATTCTTTGTTGAAATGTAGGACGACTTAAGAACGACGTCGTGCTAGAGAAACTAGACAGCTAGTGAAAGCTGTAATCTGGACCAGTTTACGGCGGTCCAACTTGAAAGTATTTTGCCGCGGCAGACCATTTTCAGATTCTAACGCCAGATGGAACTCAAGATATTTGGAAGTTACATCTTTCTCGAGAATGCCCATCGTTTTAATTCCACGTGATCCGAGTAAATGCAAGACTTATTTGTGTCGCAGTGTGACGTCTTCAGGGTCGTTGCTACGCCGTTATCTCGTAATCTTTTGTTTTCTGGGAAGTTATCTAGTAGTGTCGCCAAACTGCTGATTATGTGAAGAACCGAGCATGAGGAAACTGCGAAAAGGTTCTTTTTGTGTGAGCTATGTTACTCTTCCTTGAAGTCTCCCAACTCTGCCATCGGGTTTCTCCGAAACACAACTTTCTGACGACAGGATTTCACTGAACAATATTTAACGGCTGTGGGTGGTTGTTATTGTCGAGGAGATGAATTAGGCTCATTGTAGAAGAAAAGAATCGTTTGTGTGCAGTGTCGAATGCACTTCCCTATGTGTTACTTTATTCGTAAATTATCATACCTCAGTTTTTAAATTGTCTGCATGAGTGACAAATTACGTAATTTGGATTTGATAGATTTGTGTAGTTTGTTGACAACTACGAGGGTATCAGCTGTAAAAATAATTCTCTATTGACTATATGAATGTTCTGCATGTCGTGCATTTATTAACCGTCCAGAGCGTGACCTCTTAACAACTTTTTAATTAACATCTTAAAAACTTTTACTTTTGTAACGGACCTCGATCAGAAGTAAGTTCTCCAGAGATTTATTGTGAGTATTTTTGCCTTGATGGCTAATCATTATAACTCAGTTATCACAGCCTATAACTGCACCCATGTCCCATTAAAATACTAGCTTCTCCTGGCATTATTAATGGAGAACTCCTATCATCGGACAGAATACACCATTGAAACAGAAGCTGCTCACATTCCAACTATAGCTCGCATTCCAGTCGGACCAAAAATGATATTCGTGCCTCACTCTGCTTTTATGACTTTGCTACTAATGAGATCCAGAATTCTGGCTAACAGTACTGATTTACACTCACACAACAACGAAGTCATAAATATCTGTCCTGTTACTTAGTTTCCATGTGACAGCAAGAGACTCATGTTAACTTTTGAAGTGCTTTTTAGATTCCTCAACCTCTGTGATACATATCACTAACGGACGGTAGTGCAATCTACTCGATCATGAGGTAGGTTAGATCATGGAGGTGTCACATATTTTCGTCATCTGGAAAGGGAAGCAGCGCTGGTGACGTACTGTTCCTTATCACCAATTTGTGTGCAATGTTCTGCGTTAACTTGCAGATTCCCCCTCTGTTTCTCAAGGAATGACGGTTGTGACTCTATTGATGATGATTCTTCCGCCGAATGGGGACATTAAGCTCGTCGGAACTTATAATGCTATTCGAAAGAAGTAGGTACTACACCTGCACCGGGCTTCACTTTTAGTTTTCTCTTTTTTACGTAATAAATCACAGCAAAACAACGCTATATTGCAAATGCATACGTTGAGAGTCCCTGCGTAATCGATAGACACATGTCATTGGCACACTGTACCTAGGGGGAAAAAAGAAAGTTTATACCACAATATTTTAGTATGTTCAAAGGACATTCGTGAAAATGCGTCACAACCTGCGGGTTAAACCAATGACCAGGCAAGTATAAAGATAAAACATGTTTTCTTGTGTGTTCGTGTGTTATTTCTACACGAGTTGCATCTTCCGATGAAAACTTCACATTATGTGCACCACGCCGTAATTGGTTCAAATGGCTCTGAGCACTATGGGACTTAACACCTGTGGTCATCAGTCCCCTAGAACTTAGAACTACTTAAACCTAACTAACCTAAGGACATCACACAACACCCAGTCATCACGAGGCAGAGAAAATCCCTGACCCCGCCGGGAATCGAACCCGGGAACCTAGATCAAAACCCACACCCTGTAAGGCCTCGTAAACGGCGTGGTTCAAATGAAGACTCTGAGACAAGACGGTAAACAGTAACATTTTTTTGTTGTTGAACCACATCACTACTAAGTCAGATTTATATAGACAGTGCTCATTGTCGAACCAATCTTTGATTGCTAGCAACAAATAAACGACAGTGATTTTATTCTAACTCTATACCACAATACCTTGTAGTGCAATTTGATTCACGAATATACTTGTGAGAGCCCCTAATACTCTGCATCTCTCTTTCTATAAGCCCTGCGCATTGGAACACGTTGGTGCATACCGTGACTTGTAACTATACGAACCATGTTTCACTTTTCCACGATCCTTTGGCGTGGTCCACGAGAGACACTGTCAAGTATTTGTCACTACTGTATGTAGCCCAGCTAATCGGTCATCGAAATAACATATACACCCGCAATCACGGTGCAAATCATCCGCCAGCATATATTGTTGATATCTCGGAACAGCCCTATTCAACGCTCTGCCGTCTCAGGAGATCGAAATTGCGATATCTTTCCTTATTGATTTCGTGGAAATGGATTACTTCATTGGGGGCATCCTACTACGTGATAATCTCAGGAATCCACCAGCTTCGAAGAATAACCGATAACTGTTTCTCGGCTGTGTGTCGCAACTATGGACGCTCTTTAAGCGTTGTGTGAGGAAGGTGTTATCTCTGAGCGTATTACGCTATTCTTGTATTATGTCTAAAATACGTTTCTTCCCACAGTGCGGCTCAGTACAGGGGATCAACAAAACGTAGTAATGTAGCATATTGGAAGCATGAATTAACAAACGACTTCAGTTCACAACTTTTCGTGTTTCATTAAGTACATGATGCATTTCGGACCCTGTGGGTCGACCATTAGGTGTAACTTGTCTTAACACATGCTTCATTTTTCACCTTGAATGAGGTGAAATGTATATTCCTGCCATGAAAAAGTTTGGTGTTAGGTTATGAATTTCGTAAGTCAAACGCGGAAAATATGTGCGGAGTAGCAGAAAAGATGAACAGTGTAAACTTACCACATAATCCAAGAAAATTGTTTTTATAACTTAAGCACCAGCATACATTCTTTCCTCCATCGTTTGTATGCTGGTGCTAAAGTGATAAAAATGCTTTTCTTGGATTATGTGGTAAGTTTACACCATCTTTTCCACTATTTCCCACATATTTTCAGAGTTTGACTTACGAAATTCATAACTTAACATCATTGAATACAGACACGTTTGAAGCTGCGAAATATTGATAAAATTAAAATCTTATGTAGAGTATGTATTTCGTCGGCGCAATTACGGTATGGCCGGCCGGTGTGGCCGTGCGGTTCTAGGCGCTTCAGTCTGGAAACGCGTGACCGCTACGGTCGCAGGTTCGAATCCTGCCTCGGGCATGGATGTGTGTGATGTCCTTAGGTTAGTTAGGTTTAAGTCGTTCTAAGTTCTAGGGGAATGATGACCACAGATGTTAAGTCCCATAGTGCTCAGAGCCATTTGAACCAATTACGGCGTGGTGCACATAATGTGAAGTTTTTATCGGAAGATGCAACGATAGCGGTAGAACTGGAGAGACTCACTTGCAATAACGTCGTGAAAAAGACTATAACATTTCGCTACATAGCTTGCCTCTGTTTATATCTTACGTTGCATCCTACAAATGAAAACAAGCCGTGAAGTCGTTTTATCAGTGTTACTGATAATGAAGGCTTTAATCTTAATAGAACTACTGATAAAAGGACAGCAAGGTGTCTCTCTGAGGAGATTAGTGGATCTTTCGTGACGGAGAAAGTTTTTACTCTCAAGGTCGAACTCCGCTAGCGGAAAAGCGATACAAGCCGGAGAGCTTAGCTCCGAGTAACCAGATATTTATCGCGCGCGCACACTCTTTAACCAACGCTCTGCTGACTGTTTTAAACTAGAATGGTTTTCGAGTTTTGAGTGAAATCAGTATTTTTACTATTCAGCCTTCTACAGCATCACATGCAATGGTAAATTTTGAAAAATCCAACGAAAACTAGAGCAATTCGACAAAAGACTTTACTTACAGAAACGGAATTATTACAACTTTATTTTTAAGATACAATAGTCGAAGTTCTCAGTGTTCGAAAATTTCTTTATGAAAATATAGTAACGTAGCATTTTGCTGTTTGTGACTATTACAGCGCCATCTATCACAAAGCGAAAAAAGTGGTCCTACTAAAACATTCATATTTCCTTACGTGCTGCACGAATATGTAATAAAAATTGGGGGTTCCTATTTAAAAGAACGCAGTTGATATCCGTTTAACCTATGGCAGCGCCATCTGGTTTCCCCCTTCAAGCTAGACAAGTTTCGTTCTTTGTAGTTTTTTCGTTTGACGCTTATTTCGTGAGATATTTGGCCCGTTCACGATCAATAGACTACCCTGTATTCGGCTCCGTACAAGCCCTAACGTCTCGTATCTTGTCTTCGCGGTCTATAGGCGAATGAACATTGGCCGCAGTAGAATCGTTATGCGGTCAGCTGCAAATGCCTGTTTTCTAAATTTTCTCAACATTGTTTCGCAAAAACAAGGTCGTGTTCCTCCTGTCCTCCCCCCCCCCCCCCCCCCCAGGACTTTCCATTTCAAGAAGCATCTCCGTGACTCTCGTGTGTTTATCGGACCTACCGGTAACAAAACTAGAAGCACGCTTCTGAATTGCTTCACTGTCTTCGTTTAATCCGAATTGGTGGGAATCGCAAACACTCGAGCACTACTCAAGAATGGGTCACACGAGCATTCTACACGCGGTCTCCTTTGTGCATGAGCTACACTTTCCCAAAAGTCTTCCAATACACCGAAGCCGATCATTCACCTTCCCTGATATCGTTCTCCCGTACTTGTCCCACTTTATATCCCGTTGCAACCTTATGCCTAGATGTTTAATAGACGTGACTGTCAACCAGCTCACCTTTGACACTCTATTCTAACATTATAGGATTATTTTTCCTACTCATTTGTATTAATTTACATTTTTCTACATTTAGAATGACCTCTCATTCGTCTATAAAACAGAAATTCTGTCTAAGACATCCTGTGTCCTTCTACAGTCATTCAATGGCGATACTTTCCCATATACGATAGCGCCATCAACAAACAGTTGCGGAAGGCTGCTCATGCCATCCGTCAGATTATTTATGTGTATATAGAACCAGAGCTGTCCTATCACACTTACTTGGGACACTCCTGACGATACTCTTGTTTCGGAACGTTCGCCGTCGAGGATAATGTACTGGGATGTACAGGGTGTCCCAAAAAGAATGACCCGATTTTAACTTGTAATAATATTGAGACAAATGTCACTAGGTAACTGAAACAGCGCTAAATGTAATCAGCAGGCCGGCCGCTGGTGGCCGAGCGGTTCTGGCGCTACAGTCTGGAACCGCGCGACCGCTACGGTCGCAGGTTCGAATCCTGCCTCGGGCATGGATGTGTGTGTTGTCCTTAGGTTAGTTAGGTTTAAGTAGTTCTAAGTTCTAGGGGACTTATGACCTCAGCAGTTGAGTCCCATAGTGCTCAGAGCCATTTGAACCATTTTGTAATCAGCATGGTCTAGAGTTTCAGAAAAAATTCGCTAGATTTTGCTACGAGCGCTGACCTGGAGCGTGCAGCCAGTCTCGCTCAATATGGCGTCCGCGCAACAGAAGGCGTATTGTGTTACTGAATTTAGTCAATCAGTGATCGTAGTTCAGGGTGCGTTTCATATTCGATTTCTTGCTAAACGTTCCTCCCTTACCTCGTGATATTGACGAACCAAAAACCAGAATATCAGCTGCTGTAGCTTCAGTGACAGAAGACACCCTACGCTCAGTTTGGGACGAATTCGGCTATCGGCTAGATGTCGTCCGTGCAGCCAATGGAGGACATATTCACCATTTATGATGGATTTTTATAAACATCTATCTTTTCTGAGTAATTTAGTATGCAATTTGTTGGTGTTAAGCCCTTTTTCCTAATAAATAATTCTATTTAAAATTGGTCATTCTTTTTGGGATACCCTGTATTACTTAAGAGGTCTTCAAACCACTCGCATATGCTCTGACCTTCGATTGCAGTCTGCAATGGGCACTGTGTCGGGGCTTTACGGAAATCTAAAAGTATGGAATACGCCTGTTGCTCTTCATTCATGGTTTGCAGAAAGGGCAGGCTGCGTTTCACACGAGCCACCTGAGTAAAATATGGGACCGAATGGGAATGAATGAAGGAATCGTCACTTTGGTAAAGGGGAGTGGGGTGGGGGTGTGGCGGGTAAAAATGAGGAAACAAGGAATGATTACGGCAAGCAGGCCTAAATGGATGCAGGTTGCAGTAGTTATTAGGAATGAAGAGACTTGCATATGATGGAGTAGCATGGACGGCTGCATCACACGAGCCTTCATTGTGAAGGCAATAACAACAACATAATGGGAGTTGAGAGCCTGAGGATGGACGTTTTCGGAATCTTTGTTGGTTGCCACGAAGGAAATCATTTGGTCGCTTGGTGAAGACAATATTGTGTGTCAAAACTGAAATTTGTAAAGTATTTGAAAGTACAGATATTTGCCTGTTTCTTAGCCGTTAAGACTGGCTGTACGTTACTTAGTTCGTTCTATTTTTACCAAAGCAAAAGCCAAGCATTACCGAAAGGAACAAGCTGCTTTGACAACGAATAACTGCACGTATACACGAAATACGAGGGTCACTACAAAAGAAAAGCACACTATTTTTGTAAAAATACAGTTTTTATTCTGCATGTGTGAAAGTTTTACAGTGTGTAGATACATCCTTCTTGCTTGTTTTCGAACTTAGTTCAACCTTTTCCCGTGAGTGGCGCCGTCACAGCATGTCTTCAAGATGGCTGCTACACTTGACGTCGTCAGAAGCAACGTGCTGTCATAGAATTCCTGTGCTGTGAAAACGAGACAGTGGGAAACATCCACAAGAGGTTGACAAAGGTGTATGGTGATGCTGCTGTTGATTTCAGTAAAGTCAGTCAGTGGGCAAGCAGGTTGCGTGATGTAAGCGGGCACGGCAATATTGAGGATTGTTCTCGCAGCGGCAGGCCTTGTACTGCACACACTCCAGACAATGGGCTGAGAGTTAACAAATTGGTGACTGCTGACAGAAGCATCACAGTGAACGAATTATCACGCTACGTTGGGATAGGGGAAGGAAATGTTTGCAGAATACTGAAAGTGTTGGCGTTAAAAAAGATTTGTGCCAGGTGGGTTCCCAAGATGTTGACAGTGGCTCACAAAGAAACAAGAAAAACGGTATGCAGCGAACTTTTGGAACAAGAATTGTGGAGATGAATTTCTTGGAAGAACTGTGACAGGTAATGAAACATGGCTCCATCATTTTTTACCAGAGACAAAGAGGCAATCAATGGAGTGGCATCATGCAAATTCACCCAAGGAAAAAAATTCAAAACCACACCTTCTGCTGGAAAAGTTATGGCTACGGTGTTTTTCGATTCTGAAGGACTCTTGCTTGTGGACATCATGCCAAGTGGAACCACCATAAATTCTGATGCATATGTGACGACACTGAAGAAACTTCAAGCTCGATTGAGTCGTGTTCGACCACATCGGCAAAAGCAGGATGTTTTGCTATTGCATGACAATGCACGGCCACATGTCAGTCAAAAAACCGTGGAAGCGATCACAAAACTCGGATGGACAACACTGAAACACCTGCCTTACAGTCCTGACCTGGCTCCATGTGACTATCATCTCTTTGGGAAACTGAAAGACTCTTTTCGTGGAACAAGGTTTGAAGATGAGGACTCCCTTGTGCACTCTGCCAAACAGTGGCTCCAACAGGTTGGTCCAGAATTTTACCGTGCGGGTATACAGGCGCTGGTTCCAAGATGGCGTAAGGCAATTGAAAGGGATGCAAATTATGTGGAGAAATGAAAATATTGTTCCTAAAGATTGTATCTACACACTGTTAAACTTTCAGACATGTAGAATAAAAGATGGATTTTAAGAAAAATATTGTGCATTTCTTTTGGAGTGATCCTCGTACCTACTGGTGCACATTGGAAGCGTGTATTCGTCGTCGCCATACTGGCGTATCACCCGGCGTGTTGGTATGGGGTGCTATTGGTTACACGTCTCGGTCACCTCTTGTTCGTATTGACGGCACTTTGAACAGTGGGCGTTACATTTCAGATGTTTTACGACCCGTGGCTCTACCCTTCATTCGATCCCTGCGAAACCCTACATTTCAGCAGGATAATGCACGACCGCATGTTGCACGTCCTGTACGGGCCTTTCTGGATACAGAAAATGTTCGACTGCTGCCCTGGCCAGCACATTCTCCAGATCTCTCACCAATTGAATACGTCTGGTCAATGGTGGCCGAGCAACTGGCTCATCACAGTACGCGTCACTACTCTTGATGTACTATGGTATCCTGTTGAAGCTGCATGGGCAGCTGTACCTGTACACGCCATCCAACCTCTGTTGCACTCAATGCCCAGGCGTATCAAGGCCGCTATTACGGCCAGAGGTGGTTGCTCTGGGTACTGATTTCTCAGGATGTATGCATCCAAATTGCGTGAAAATGTAATCACATGTCAGTTCTAGTACAATATATTTGTCCAATGAATACCCGTTTATCATCTGCATTTCTTCTTGGTGTAGTTATTTTAATGGCCAGTAGTGTATGTAATGCTTCACTGGTACAGGGAACTTTTCCAAACAGATTGAAATACGGAATTGTCAAACCTCTTCATAAGAAAGGGGAAAAGAGTGACTTCAGAAATTATAGACCAGTCTCACTGCTGACTTCATTTTCTAAAATATTCGAGCAAGTTATGTATTCAAGAGTAGTCTCAAATTTAAGTGAAAATAATTTACTCACCATGTCACAGTTCGGATTCCGGTAGGGTTACTCAACTGAGAATGCTATCTACACATTTACCCATAAAATAGTACAAGCCCTAAAGAACAAATCATCGCCAGTTGTTATTTTTTTGTGACCTCTCCAAGGCATTTGACTGTGTGGATCATGTCACACTCTTAGAAAAACTCAGGTTTTATGGAATTGAAGGCTATACACACAGCTGGTTTGAATCATACTTAACGAACAGAAAGTAAAAAGTTGTGCTGAGTAGCACAAATAATGTTGGGGAATCATCACAAAGGGAGTCCCACAGAGTTCAAATTTGTGTCCTCCGCTGTTCCTTAATCATGTGAATGACCTCTCACTTAACGTTCAGCAAGCGGAACTAGTACTTTTTGCAGATGACACGAGTTTTATAATAAATACAATTCCAGAAAAAGCAGCTGAAGATGATGTTAAGGATGTCTTTCAAAGAATTATTAAGTGGTTCTAAGGAAATGGACTCTCCCTTAATTTTGAAAAAAACTCAGTATATCCAGTCCTGTACACTGAATAGAGTCATACCGACAATTGTTCAAATGTGTGTGAAATCTTATGGGACTTAACTGCTAAGATCATCAGTCCCTAAGCTTACACACTACTTAACCCAAATTATCCTAAGGACAAACACACACACCCGTGCCCGTGGGAGGACTCGAACCTCCGCCGGGACCAGCCGCACAGTCCTTGACGGCAGCGCAAAGACCGCTCGGCTAATCCCGCGCGGCTATACCTACAATTGATGTAGAATATGAACAGGGCTCAGTTAACAGGGTAGATTTCTCCAAATTTTTGGGTGTTCACATTGATGACAACTTGAATAGGAAGAAGCATATTTTTGAGCTCCTCAAACAATTCAGCTTCTTTCGTTTTTCGTATAATTGCTAGTCTTGGTAATAACCAGATCAGCCTCCTGACGTACTTTTCATATTTCCACTCAATAATGTCTTATGGAATAGTTTTCTGGGGTAACTCACCACTTAAAGTATTGATTGCACAAAAGAGAGCAGTGAGAATAATTAGTGGTGTTCGCCCAAGGACGTCATGTAGGCACCTTTGAAGGAGTTAGGTATTTTAACTGCACCATCAGAGCACATATATTCGCTAATGAAATTCGTTATAAATAATCCATCTCAATTCGCGAAGAGCAGTGATGTTCATACGTACAACACTAGAGGGAAAAATGACCTTTCCTATCCGTTATTGAAGCTGTCAGTTGCTCAAAAAGGAGTACATTTTTCAGCAACAAAAATCTTTGATCATTTGCCCAACAACTTAGTGTCTGGCAGGTAGCAGATCAAGTTTTAAATCATCTTAAAATCATTTCTTTTGGACAACTCCTTCTATTCCATGGACGAGTTTCTGTTTCACAACTGGTAAAAAAAAATGTGTACCTCTAAATGTAGTTGAATGTGTAACTAAAACTTTCAGTAATATTAATATTAGCACTATTCATGTGTGTATATGTATCTTGTAATCTGACTTGTTCCACGTCATATCGATAAAATAATCGTGAAAATGATCTACGGAACATGACATAACTGGAACTGAACTGAAATTCACCGGGACACAATTGTTTGCGACTGGTTTGAAGAGCATTCTGGACAGTTCGAGCGACTGATTTGGTCACTCGTCCGGCGTGGATCGAATCGAATATTTGTGAAGCTAAATCGAGAGGTCAGTTTGTGCACAAAATCCTGCGCTCGCAACACTTTCGCAATTATGGATGGCTGTAGGGACAGTATTACTGTAGAGGACTTCGAGAGACTTGTTGGACTTCCAGTAACTTGTTGAGTCCACACTACGTCGTGTTGTTACACTACGTCGGGCAAAAGGAGGGCCGGCCGGGGTGGCCGAGCGGTTGTAGGCGCTACAGTCTGGAACCGCGCGACCGCTACGGTCGCAGGTTCGAATCCTGCCTCGGGCATGGATATGTGTGATGTCCTTAGGTTAGTTAGGTTTAAGTAGTTCTGAGTTCTAGGGGACTGATGACCTCAGAAGTTAAGTCCCATAGTGCTCAGAGCCACTTGAACCATTTTTTGCAAAAGGAGGTCATCACAATTTTGGGAGGTGTCCCATGACTTTTGTCACGTCAGTGTATCGTTTCGATAATATCGTTTGTGCCCCATCAAATGCGTCCCTGCATGCTTGGCCGTTGCCTCTTAGGCTCGTAACGTCATTCCTGGCCATATGAGGAATCCTGCGTCTACTGTGTTGTCGCAGTGCAAATCGGATTCTGGTTAGTATCGAGAAGCGTAGTTAACCGCAGCAAAGAAAAGTAAGGGCTTTAGCGGAGAAAAGCTTAACAACTCGGCAGACAGCCAACTGTCGTAAACAACTTAGTGATGCTCGGAAGGACTGTAAACTATGAGAAACTAGCGGAGAAACCCGCCGCTGCCCGGGAATCTATTTACGACTGTGCATCCACGCCCTTATCACGCATCGTCTGGACATGTCCGTGATGTTTATGATGTCGTACCTCCTGTATTGTGCAATGATATAATTTTACAGGAACATTCAGTGGCATATGTGGATACTGTCTGCAAAATTTATTGCGAAAAATGTTAGTAACAAAGAAGTAATAAATTTAATCGTCATGCATGATGCAGCAATTTCTCAGGGATCTCATTGTTTATGACATCTCCTAAACTACGTGTATTATAATGATATAATTTTGCACTTACACTCAGTGGTATATGTATATACTGTCTGTAAAATGTATCGTGCTTGCAGTTACTGGTAAAGAATTAATATATTTTAACGCCATGGCTCATGCGGCACTTTTACTGCATGAACAGCCGAAATCCAGTAAGTGATGAACATTTTTCCTTTCATAATTTTGTAAGGCTGCGCTTCTTTTTCACCCCCCCCCGCCCCCCACCTCCCTCTCCTTTCATACGTAGGTGGCTCTTACCCTCATACCCCTACAGTGATTGCCACCTGACGTTAAGGCATATGTGTACTATGTTTGGTTCAAATACATTCATTTTCACTGTCTAAAATGCAAATCAAACCAACATTTTATTAAAAAATGCACTACGTAGAATTTACACACTTCATTTTAGATTTATATACAGTCACTGTATCACTTTGACTGCTCACACTTCAGTGTTTGGTTTTATTCACTCACTGCACTACCTTTTCGGTTCCTCCCTCCGTCACTAATAAGAAACTGAAGTTCGAAACCACAATGTGGAAGTTTCAACTGAAGACAACACCGGCCGGCAAAGCCTACATGGTATGACTACGGTCTGTGTTGGATAAACGATTAAGGGGCTGACATATTTCTCCACGACCTATTAAAGAGAAGATTGTTACCAAATCACGTTGATCACAATTCGCGATTTATACGCATAGATACCTAGGAGTGGCGTATATTGTCTGGAATCCAAACGTGGCCCCATACCACTTCTGGTGCTTCTTTATACTATTGGGTCCAATCCTTGCTCTTGTTATCATGGAAAATTAATTAAAGAATACTCTTGCGCTGGTGCTAATCTCGAGGTGAGAGGCACTAAAGAAATATACCTTACCAATTACCTGCGCAATAAAAAACGAAGGAAAAAATGGTTGATTGTATTGGATATCACCAGAACAGGAGCAGGGGATACGTTCTGAATTGTAAATGCCTGTCGAAATATTTTTTGTGGAAACCTTAGTAGTCCATTTTCGGCAAATTGCGAAGATAAGTGCCAATAACAGAGAAAAAGTGTAGAACTTCATGCTTGTGGTGGCACTCCCCTGTGACGCATAATATTCGGGTCTGACGTTATATAAACCACTCGTTATTACGTAACAAATGGGGTCGCCAGTTTTCTTCTTTTGGAAAGCTTCATATTTCCTCCGAAAGAAAAGAAACATCTGTTCATAAGCAAATAGTTAGGGATTTTGTTTTTGACTATGGTGATGCGCGAATTGTGTAGTTCATTAAATTAAGAAAGAGAGAAAGATGATCGAATAAGGTTATACGAACTGGTTCCACGGGTTATAACGCAAGAAGGTCACCACGTAAACAACACGATTCCGCTCCTCTGAATTGCCCTCTTTCTGGCGGTCGCGTTAATCTGTAAATTTTGCGACTGAAGTAGTTGTTATTATTGTTATCAGAACTGGTGTTCATTGGTATTTTGTGTATTTTTCCAGCCTTTCATCTCATTTATTGGCGCAGTGGATATTTCCACGAGCATATGTAGGCCCCGTTGTAGATCAAGAAAGAGTGAACCGCCATTATGAATAACACATATTCACGAGACGGTGTGGTGCAAGTGACATCTTGTGATGTGCCACCTGTGTCAGAGAAGTTTACAAAGAACGCATCTGTTCCTAAATGTTAACTCTAAAACGGGTAGAGAAATTCTGCAACATATAGTGAAATCTAAAGCACAGCTCTCGTCTTGCATCATATCATGATAGAATGTCGTTGTTCTAGAATTTACACGAAGCGAATTAGCGCAGCAATTAAGACACTGGACTCTTATCCGGTATGGGCAGGGTTCAAATCCATGTCCATCCTGATTTTGCTTTGCCGTGATTTTGTCAAATACCATCAGACGAATGATAAGATGTCTCCTTTGAACAGGCCACGGCAAATTTTCGTATCCAGTCTTGTCCATGTGATCTGACTTTTAGCTCTAGATGTCGACTAGAAAGAGGTCAACCTCTAACCTTCCTCTATTCTCGGACCTTTGTTAAAGAAGTTACCGTGGAAATTTGAAGCCATTTTGACTATTTTTCGACCGTGACTGTCTCAAGAAATATGTAAAGGTTTTCATAAATTACCGCTACCAGTCACAAACATTGTCAACTATTGTATTACGTATTTATTTAGTGACATGTTTCGAGGGTTAAACCTCATCTTCAGGCTAAATGGCATTACATCGTGTTTCCAAGTTACTGCTATGCTAGTGACAATTTGTAAACAGTGACCAAGAGAGCCACGGAAATGGATACACCACAACACATCATAACGAGACTGCCACGCCAGAAGAACAAAGATTACCACAGCATTTACGAAAATACTATGTAATATCGGTATGACCTTATTGTAAAGTTGTTTTTGTAATGCCATTTAGCCTGAAGATGAGGTTTAATCCTCGAAACATGTCGCTAAATAAAGAATCTGCCAGGAAGTTTCAAATAAATAAGTAATACAATAGTTGACAAAGTTTGTGACTGGTAGCGGTAATTAAAAAAAAAAAATTATGCCGTGGGAATGTTACTAGCGCCAGGTCCACTGCCGGCGACTTAAAGGCTGGTATCTTTTCCACCAGTCATACAGTCTTTAAGGGCAGCTACGAATCACGCCAGAGTAATTTGAAGTATATGTTAGGATTATATGTGGTTTTCTGAGCCCTGAATTAACAGTTTCGAATATTTACGGTGTTATAGGGAATTAGCTTCGAGCTCGCGAAGCGCAGCCTCATAATTTAGAGGGTGTCCAAAGAGGAATAGTCAATATTCAGTTATATGACAGGAACAATCATTTGAAAACTTCATATTAACATATCTCCTACACTGAATGGTTTCCGAGGTAGAACACATCTAATGTACTCTATTATTTATTTTCCGTATTATTAAGTACATTATCAGGTTTGCACATGTACAACAGTTAGTATACATTACAACATGCATTTTATAATGTATCAATTGAGGGCAGCAGCGTCCATGATGCGACCAAGCAGTTCATTAAGTTTATTTACCTTTCGTTTGCACATATCAGACTTCGTCCAACCCCATAATATAAATCTAATGGCGTTAAGATCTGGCGATCTTGGTGGCCAGTTAATTGTACTGCATACTTCGAGCAGTCCAGCGATTAAGGTAAATGCGGCCGAGGTGTTCCCTCACACGTGGCTTCATCAGCGAATAGTACTAATGAAAGCAAATAACTAATGCCATTTAACTAGTGAGAAAATTCGTGTGGCATTGTTGACAGTGTGAATATTGCAGAGACGCTGTATGTGAAACGGGTACAATTTTTCCGCATGTAGGCCTTATGTTCACCACACACGTGATCGTGAGATACAGAAAGACGCCTTGTGCTGATAGTAGAACTACCCTATACTAGTTCCAACTATGTGTTGCTGTTCCTGCGCACGTTGTTGAACTACATGTTCGGAAGAAAAATGAGAACTTGAAAGAATGTCTGTTTCACGTAATGTGCTGAAAACTCTGGTAAACACTCTGCGATCAGGAATTCGAAGTGTCGGAAAGCGCCGACGATATTCTTCGACAGCGCAGATGAACTGCCCTTGGAGAAGCCGTAAACATACACAATATCTGCATATTCTTGATTAGTGCAGATGTGTGGCATTTTAGCCAGCACCTGTACAAACACGGGTAACGGATGCTCCTCTCTGATACAATCTCAGTTGTTCGCACTACTTCACTCGTAACACATGAACAGCTGCGCGTTCAACGGACTAGTTTAATGGCAGAAAGAAATCCCGAGCAAAGATGCTGAAAGCAAAGAAGTAGGAAGGCCTAAAATAAAACATCAAAGAGGTTGGGTGGGTAAGAAACATACGCGGACAAACAAATGTACACATGTGTTCTATCTCGGAAACCATTCGGAATAGAGCATATGTCGATAAGAGAATTTTTGCTACAAATGAGCGTTGCTATCATATCCATGAATATTGGCCATTCATTCGGGGACACTCATGGGAGGTGTGATCCCGTGTGTGGGTACCTGGTACAATATTCCGATGTCCACGAGCGAAGGATATGGAGAATGTGTGCTATACCGAAGTGCTGGTGTTTTGCGCTCGGAAGGTGAACGATCCCGCTGATACTTGGGCGCTGATGATCATGATGATGTCCTGCACTGCAAAAGTTACTTTAAGAAGGCGAATATGTATATGTATTAGATCTTGGAGAGAAAACTGTGCAACATATCTCCACTCAAAGCAGCAGCTATCTTCACAAATCTTCATCGTTTCAAAAGTACGAAAGTTAAAACATTATAGATTAGTAGACACAGCAGCGCAAAGAACCAAAAACACCATCTACGTAGAATTCAGAGTGTCAACTACAGTACAGAAAGGAGCTAGATTCGAAGTTTGATACATGTTGAACAATTAACTGGACCGCAGGTAATTTTGATGGAGTTAAAGACCCAATTAAAAATATTTTCATTGACAGTATCGTCATAGAAACACCTAAGATTAATGTTTTATTTTTTATAATTAATATTAGCAGTGTAATAGATCTTTCGTAGTGATAAGCAATTTGATTCTATTGAATTAGAATGAAATATGAACATTTCCGACCTATTTTCACAATCTATTGACCTCTCTCCATTGGGATACATGGAATGCAGCTAATTTAATGTGAGAACACACTTCGACTTCGGAATGTTCCGCACCTTGACAGCAAAGCGGATACCGACGGAGCAGCAAACCGCATGTGCTTATTCTGGAAGTTTCCCGCTCACAATCCTGGGTGTCGCCACGTCCCTGATACAAATTACACAAAATAATGAATAGTCGTAGGCATATCAACGCTGATCTTGTTCTGTTCTATTGCGCCATTACCTCCTCCACTCTGCAATTACGGTAGAGTACTGTAGCCGTCTTAAACCGGTTTTACGTACGCCTTGACCTTAAACTATTTGCGTCCATATATTGATACAGTCATTCACCGAAAACAAGCGTCATCGTGACCAATGAGACTTTTTAATAACACTATTATTCCTTTTAAACGTATGCAAATTTCAGTACTCCCGTGATATTGTCTGCGATCTTCGTTATTTTTAACCGACCTGTTGATATTCTGTGTAAAAAATGCTCGTCGTTATTAGTCAAAGCTGTGAGTATAGAACAGAGTGTTATATAAGCCGGATTTTTATGTGAACGTAATTTGCTGTAAGCTGTTTCTAACTGTTCGACAGATGATTCAGTATTTTAGGCTTTGTTTACAAGAAGTACTTTTGTATCTTCTTCTTCTTCTTCTGCTCTGTTCATAGTTAAATTGTTATCAGAATTTCCTTTTTAGTTTTTGGCTCATCGTTATCAACTGCAGTGATGATAATGTTTACACAGGAATCCGTTGCACCTTGCGTGGCACACTAATGTAAACAAAAATTGCTTTAAGGGGCTCCGGAAAGGCTCAAAATCATGAAAAGTTCAATTTTTACTTTTTTGCGTTTTCTGAATCTGCAGACTATTACCTTTTAATAGATGTATAATTTATTCAATTCCGAAGACTACAACTATTTTTTAATTTTTTTTGAAATGTGTTCTATATGTGTGTGACCCACTGTGGCGCTGTTAAACTGCTGTCAAATGGTGTTATTATTAACGTCCGTGTTCATCAGGTACATTTTAGTGATGTGAGATAAAGTATGTGTTGTGGCTAACCTGTGATGGTTCAATATATATCTCTGGTGTGATTGTCGATTGTTTCATGTTTATTTACTCTGTCGTTATCTCGAAAATATTCGTAATTAATTCTGTTTATTGAGTCTCTGTTTTGTTGACGTATAATAATGAGTAAAAGTAAAGTTATTAGAAATCCTCTGAAGGCTTTTAAGAAAAGGAGAAATGTTGGAAAGCCAAAGGTATGTGTTATTACTGTAAACAATAAAGACGATAAGTACACCTGCCCATAGCAGTCAAAGTGGGAAAGAAAATACTTCACAGAAGAAGCTTGGTTCAATGAGTGAAAACTATGAATGTTTTATGGGCGAATCGGATGTGAATGAAATATTTGATATGTCGGTTCTCAAAGGAATTTTTTCAAACTGTGTAAGATGTATTCATTGTAGTGAAGTTGGTCTCCATAATAAAGCACGTAGGACTTGCTAGTGAAATACAACTGAAATGTGATAAGTGTTCATACATGACCACCTTTTGGAACAGTGTTGCAGTAACTGCAACTGAAGAAAATGGTGGCAAAATCTACGAACACAACATTAGATTTGTTTATTCCTTGCGTTCAGTTGGTAAGGGTGCTACTGCAGGTGCAATATTCTGTGGCATCATGAATCTTCCAAATCCCCCAACCAAGTTTACGACCTATAATAAATTAATAGGGTCTAAAGTAGAAGATGTCTGTATAGAATCTATGAAGAACGCTGTGGAAGAGGCAGTAATGGAAAATAATGGTAACAGAGATTTGACTGCAGCGTTCGATGGTACCTGGCATAAACGGGGACACACATCTCTTCATGGTATAGTATCTGCCACCAGTATGTATACAGGGAAAGTTTTAGATGTAGCAGTAATATCAAAGTATTGTAGATGTCCACAAAAATATAAAGGTACACATGAAAATAATTGCAAAGCTAACTATAGTGGCAGTAGTGGAGGAATGGAAGTGGCTGGTGTTGCCAGTATATTCCAGCGTTCTGAGGCGTGTGATAAAGTGCGATATGTTAATTACCTTGGTGACGGTGATTCTAAAAGTTTCAAACATGTTCAAGGACTGAAGCCCTATGGTGATGATGTTGTAGTGCAGAAATTTGAGTGTATTGGACACGTACAGAAGCGAATGGGAACAAGACTTCGGCGACTGAAAGCTTCGTACAAAAAACAAAAACTCAGTGATGTTAAAGGGTTGGATGGGAAGGGAAGGTTAACTGACAGTGTAATTGACAAAATACAGAACTATTATGGAATGACTATTAGGCAAAATACACAAAGTGTCGACGAAATGAAGAAGGCTGTTTGGGCTCTTTTTTTTTCATACTTCTTCAAACGATGAAAATCACCAACATAGCTTGTGTCCCAAAGAAGAAGACAGTTGGTGTAAATATAACAAAGGATTGCTAACTGGTGAAGTGTACACTCGTAAGCATAGTCTGCCTCATGCAATAATGGAGGTGATAAAACCTATTTTCAGAGACTTAGCAGCACCTGAACTGTTGAAAAAGTGTATTCACGGAAAAACTCAAAACCCCAATGAAAGTGTAAATAGTGTTATATGGTCGAGAATCCCCAAGACTGTATTTGTTGGAATAGAAACACTTCACTTTGGTGTGTATGATGCTGTTGCGACTTTCAATGATGGCAACATTGTAAGGTGCAAGGTATTTAGAAATATGGGAATGAAGATAGGTTCTAACATGGTACGAGCGATGCTTGCTTTAGACAAGGAACGCCTTCGGGCTGCAGACAGGGCTGTAAAGAGTCTAGAAATACAAGCAAGAGTAAACAGGAGGAGGAACAAGAGGAAGCTGGAGGAGGAGTTTGCAGAGGATGAAGATAATCCATCCTATGGACCTGGAATGCACTAAAAAGTTAATCCAATCTTTGTCGCTCGATTCCCAAAACTTTTATTTTCTCATACTAATTACATGTTTTCTAAGGATCTTCCAAACATATTTGTTTCAAACTTTCAGTAAATGTTACACAGTACCTTCTGCATAATTTAACACAGCCTTTTTCCAAAAAAACTGTATATTTTTGAATATATAAATAAAAAATTGCAAAAAAATGTTGTGAATTTTCATTACAATTGAAAAAAAATCTTCTTTAATAACTGAACTAAAATTTTGTAAAATCCCTCTGTTAAGTTGTAGCCCATATTCCAATAAATAATCTGTAAAAAGTTCAACTTCCTACCTCAAATACTTTGTGAGGAAAGATGTAATTTATAAGCGTTATTTTAACATTGCAAGTATAGGGCGTTCCGGAGCCCCTTAATCCTTGGCAGTGTAAGGGTCCAAAATCACAATTAAAGATCATACTAAAAATTTTTAACTCATGACTTTTATAGGTTGTTTGGTAATAATTCTTGTAGTCGGAGAAGGAAGCATTAAAACTTACTTATCTAGTTTTGAGTTATTGCAATAGGAAATGTGGTCCTTTGCAACCCATCGAAAGCGTCCATTTTCTTAATGTGAATGTCTTAATCCTTAACGGATGAAAAAGGAGCACTGTTTAAGAATATAGACATGCATTCGTGAAGAGTGATCTTCTGATATCCGTCTAGACCTCCAGGCGTAGTTTTTCCGTGATTTTCCTAAATTGATTAAAGTGAATACCAATTTGATTCCTTTAAAAAGGACACGGCCAATTTCTTTCCCCACCACTGTACAGTCTGAACGTGTACAACTTCTCGAATGAAGTCGTCAGCAGACGGGGCGTTATAAGACAATCTATCTTTTTCATTTTTGTAAGCTTTTCAGATAGATTCTATAGACAAATAGATCCGATGTGATGGAAGTGATGTTCCAGAAATAAAGGTGCCATTTCATGTTTACGGGTAGAAACATACAATGAGTACCACACAAAACCGGTACACCACAAGCCCGAAATTCAAGTTACAATGAACTAACTAAAAAAGAATAGATAATAGTAATGTTAAGGACATGTAGTTACCTGTTTATAAGAGACGCTGGAAGTGCTGGCCATGGGCACTTCACAAGCAATTCGACTAGACATGGTTAACCGGTACTTGAGGCGTATCGGTTTTGTGTGGGTCACTCTGTATATGAAAATAGTGAAGCAACGAAAAGGAAAATGCCATTTAATCCGGGTGAAACATAACCGGTGAGGGATGAGTAAGAGAAAAGTGTCGTAACGCGCTGACAAAAAATAAAACGTTCAGTGTTGCGCGAGGAACAACAATGTCGTTTTGAAGACTTAAGATTATTCTGGAACTCTGAAAACGAAGTTCAGCAACTAAAAGTGACGCTAGAAAGGCTAACATTCATTTTGCTGCTTATCAGAAAGTTCGCACGGACATCTATAGTAATATTTTTCGTAATGCCAGTTTATCTGTCATAGATCGATATTAAGATCTGTGATGAACATAAAACGCGCTTTAAGAGATTTCTTTTCATAATTTTAATTCAAGCGACATACAGTTTATGCTTTTCTTCCACTGCTAGATCCAGACTCCTCCACATATTATTATACAATCTTCAGATTTGCACATCCAAATTCGTATTATTTGTCTCTCCAAATTGTCCACTTACCTGTCACTAATATGGCACTGTCTGACCGCCCAACCTACGTTCTGATATCGCAACAGTCATTGCAGCAACACAAACATGTATTAGTCAACGGCCTTGCCGCAGTGGTAACACCGGTTCCCGTCAGATCACCGAAGTTAAGCGCTGGCGGGCTGGGCTAGCACTTGGATGGGTGACCATCCGGTCTGCCGAGCGCTGTTGGCAAGTGGCGTGTACTCAGCCCTTGTGATGCAAACTGAGGAGCTACTTGATTGAGAAGTAGCGGCTCCCGTCTCGGAAACTGACCTACGGCCGGAAGAGCGATGTGCTGACCACATTCCCCTCCAAATCCGCGTCCAGTGACGCTGTGGGCTGAGGGCGACACGGCGGCCAGTCGGTACCTTTGGGCCTTCATAGCTTGTGCGGGAGGAGTTTAGTTTTTTTAAACAGCTATTATTTTTCTTACCTATTTATTAATCATCGTCCTCCTTCGTTATCCCCAACACATTAATCTCCAACAGGCAACTCTTGGTTTGATTACCGAAGGTCAGTGTCTCGCTTTCATTGCTTGCTACAGGAACTATTTACTGGTTGCAGAATTGTTAAGTTTTATCTGCTAAGAAATATTCATTGACTTCAGATGTATTATCTGATATATTTTCTATACAATGTGGTAGTGGAGAAGAGCATCGACGGCTTTCGGAAGGTCAAAGAACACGCTTAAAACTGAATTCTACAGCCTTCAGAGATGCTTAAAACTGAAGTTTCTACAGTCTTCAGAGATTCATTAACGAAAAGGTCTAGTTAGGTGTCACACTATCGTTGCTTGCGGAATCCATGTTAATTTGTACACAGTACTTGCCCCATCACCAAAAATTCTCCACACGCGACCGCCGTTCGTGTTCCATATTTCTAAGACAAACTAAAGTCACTTACGAGGGTCACTCCAAAAGAAATGCTCACAATTTTTTTTAAATTCCGTCTTTTATTCTACACGTTTGAAAGTTTTACAGTGTGTAGATACATCCTTTAGGAACAATAATTTCATTTCTCCACATAATTTCCATCCTTCTCAACTGCCTTACGCCATCTTGGAACCAGCGCCTGTATACCTGCACGGTAAAATTCTGACCAACCTGTTGGAGCCACTGTTTGGCAGCGTGCACAAGGGTGTCATCATCTTCAAACCTTGTTCCATGAAGAGAGTCTCTCAGTTTCCCAAAGAGATGATTGTCACATGGAGCCAGGTCAGGACTGTAAGGCGGGTGTTTCAGTGTTGTCCGTCCGAGTTTTGTGATCTCTTCCATGGTTTTTTGACTGACATGTGGCCTTGCGTTGTCGTGCAACAGCAAAACATCCTGCTTTTGCCGATGTGGTCGAACACGACTCAGTCGAGTTTGAAGTTTCTTCAGTGTCGTCACATTTGCATCAGAATTTATGGTGGTTCCACTTGGCATGATGTCCACAAGCAAGAGTCCTTCGGAATCGAAAAACACTGAAGCCATAACTTTTCCAGCAGAAGGTGTGGTTTTGAATTTTTTTTCTTGGGTGAATTTGCATGATGCCACTCCATTGATTGCCTCTTCGTCTCTGGTAAAAAATGATGGAGCCATGTTTCATCACCTGTCACAATTCTTCCAAGAAATTCATCTCCACCATTCTCATATCGTTCCAAAAGTTCGCTGCATACCTTTTTCCTTGTTTCTTTGTGAGCCACTGCCAACGTCCTGGGAACCCACCTGGCACAAACCTTTTTTAACGCCAACACTTTCAGCATTCTGCAAACGCTTCCTTCCCCTATCCCAACGTAGCGTGACATTTCGTTCACTGTGATGCTTCTGTCAGCAGTCACCAATTCGTTAACTCTCTGCACATTGTCTGGAGTGTGTGCAGTACGAGGCCTGCCGCTGCGAGGACAATCCTCAATATTTCCGTGCCCGCTTTCATCACGTAACCTGCTGGCCCACCGTCTAACTGTACTGCGATCGACAGCAGCATCTCCATACACCTTTTTCAACCTGTTGTGGATGTTTCCCACTGTCTAGTTTTCACAGCACAGGAATTCTATGACAGCACGTTGCTTCTGACGAACGTCAAGTGTAACAGCTATCTTGAAGACATGCTGTGACGGCGCCACTCATGGGAACAGGTTGAACTAAGTTTGAAAACAAGCGGGAAGGATGTATCTACACACGATAAAACTTTCACACATGCAGAATGAAAACTGTATTTTCACAAAAATAGTGTGCATGGAGTGACCCTCGTATATATGTCTGCAGACCTGTGTTTCTACCTTCTTGCCGCGCGGTTTGAGGCGTCGTGTCACGGACTGCGTGGCCCATCCCGCCGGAGGTTCGGGACCTCCCTCGGGCATGTGTGTGTGTGTTTTGTTGTTAGCATAAGTTAGTTTAAGTATTGTGTAAATCGAGGGACCGATGACCTCTGCAGTTCACACACATTTGAACATTTGTACCTTCTTATTCGCCTTAAAAACTGGAAAGACTGTGTCTTTTCCTATCGAGCGACTTTAATTTCTTTTAAATTCCGCAGGTATTTATTCCCGTACCGAGACTGACTTTTTTGAGTCTCTTTCGGCGAAGCCCAATTTTTTTCTCAGTCTTCGTTATCATCTATTTCGGTGCTAGTATGATCCATGAACGACTAGATGAGTGACTTAGATCCATTTACTTCTTTTACATAGGGTCTCAACTTTAGGATTTTTAAATATATCGGGAAATGAGAGCAAACTTATTACATAAGATTTTGTTACCAAATTAATTGATATCTTCTTTCATATCCAACCTTATGCTTGTTTTTTTTTTTAATTTTTTTAATAGACTTGGCTTCTGTTACAAACACACAACTTTGCGTAATTTCCTGAATTCATTTATTGGTCCATAGAGAGGTGGATACATGTCACGTAGTCCGGGAGTTCATTTGAGTTTGTCAGGAACTGGATGGCTCATACTATCTGATCGTTAAGTTGTATATCCACTGTGCAGGCTGCCGAACTTACTGTGCACATGTTCAGTGACCCAAGCCGTAATTTTAATTTCAGAGAAAATTGTCATACAATCATACGTCCAGGAAATATTTGTAAAATATATACTGCTACGGTCCTTTAGCTCTTGAATGCTTGTGGCAAAAAAGTACTCTCGTAAAAGTACTAGTGCGTGTTTGATGTGGAGTAACTCATATGATGAGTAACATAGCGTGACACCTTGTGCTGGCATATACAAAAGTAATCATTGTTGAACTTAATTAGGTTTTTAGGGTTTCTAACATCATATATGTATTAACAAAATATAGTACAAGTAAATATGGCTTTTTCTTCGTGGGAGCCAGGATATCGTAGAACTTTTTTGAAACAAATTGCCGCCATTTGACTGAAAATTACCATCCATTTATTTCACACAATCATGATTTCGTCTTTACAACCAAACGCAGGTGAAAGTTGAACTGTCACAAAATGTCAGGCAGGTTAATTTTGTGACAGTTCATCTTGCACTTGAGAATGGCTATAAAGCGGAAATAATGATTGTGTGGAATAAATGAATTTACTGTCAGTTGACGGAAATTTCTATCGAAAATTACTAGTACGTAGACTGCTTGTTTACATGTTATTCCGTGTCATCTGCATGACGTCTGTTCTGTTGCACGGGTTTTTCTTTGTACGTGGTGAAGCACGTACCATTTTCTTCGTCAACCGGTTTTGATACTGTTCCGCCAAGGTTGCTGACATATTTCTGGAGCTATTATTTTCGAGACACTTGTTTTTACGGTTAGTCCTTCCAACTGGGGCGCCGCAATCTTCACGACGCAAATTGTAGGTTCAAAGACTGATGTAAGTCGGAATCGGAGAAGTCTCGCACCAAAGAGCGAATTGGATCTGGTTTCATTCTCATCTCTATTCTTTCCACTGTACTGTCTAATGACACGCTGTTTCTTCGGTTAAAATCTGTGTTGTTACACCTACGACACATTTCAAAAAAGTAGGAGCAGATCGATTCTTCCGCATTGTAAAACTAGCTCACGATACAACACAACTTTTGGCACTGAGGTAGAGCGCGCCCTATCTGTTACTACAATCGCCTCTTTTAAAAGGTGATAAATTGACATTAGCGCTGATTTCAATATTAGCGGTTCATTTCCTGTAGATTACCAAAATTCTGTTGATAGAGAAAGGAGAAATGTCAGCGTACAGTTCTTCACCTCCATGTTGTGTCTGCGCCCTCATCTGAATTCTAAGAATTTGCACGTCTTATAATGCGAGGGTGAAAGATATCCTTGTTATAGAGCAGCCAATCTTGTGACAACCTGCGAGACCTGCGGCTAAGTGCTACATCTGTAGAGGAATAATAATCTTGTGATAACGGGTTCAGTCTGTGTCTTCCGTTTTTTCATCTATTACAACAAATAAGAACCTTCACGCGCGGCCACGCTATACAGTTCTATAACTGCAACTGACCCTTAACATAGACAAATGTAATGTATTACGAATACATAGAAAAAAGGATCCTTTATTGTATGATTATATGGTAGCGGAACAAACACTGGTAGCAGTTACTTCTGTAAAATATCTGGAAGTATGCGTGCGGAACGATTTGAAGTGGAATGATCATATAAAATTAATTGTTGGTAAGGCGGGTGCCAGGTTGAGATTCATTGGGAGAGTCCTTAGAAAATGTAGTCCATCAACAAAGGAGGTGGCTTACAAAACACTCGTTCGACCTATACTTGAGTATTGCTCATCAGTGTGGGATCCATACCAGGTCGGGTTGACAGAGGAGATAGAGAAGATCCAAAGAAGAGCGGCACGTTTCGTCACAGGGTTATTTGGTAAGCGTGATAGCGTTACGGAGATGTTTAGCAAACTCAAGTGGCAGACTCTGCAAGAGAGGCGCTCTGCATTGCGGTGTAGCTTGGTGTACAGGTTTCGAGAGGGTGCGTTTCTGGATGAGGTGTCGAATATATTGCTTCCCCCAACTTATACCTCCCGAGGAGATCACAAATGTAAAATTAGAGAGATTCGAGCGCGCACGGAGGCTTTCAGACGGTCGTTCTTCCCGCGAACCATACGCGACTGGAACAGGAAAGGGAGGTAATGACAGTGGCACGTAAAGTGCCCGCCGTCACACACCGTTGGGTGGCTTGCGGAGTATAAATGTAGATGTAGATGAACTGACCCACATGTACAGATCGGAGAACAGGCAACAACTTTTAGATAGATCTCTGCAAAAAATAGTCCTTCGTTTCGTCTTTCTCCGTTCTTCTGAAGGTAGAGAATGTGTACACCTTGTAGAATAGCTTTTCCTTCTAGCGAGGTGGATTTCAAATATCTACATTATCGTGCCATTATAAACCTAAATGCCATTAGAAACTTATTTAGTAACATTCCGTGTAATCATAAATTCCATCATATGTTTGTTGTTAATAGCCATTTTGTATTTTTTATCAACAACAGACCAAAACTGGCGCTTTTCTGATTAAGACTATCACCAACAACGACGAAATAGCTAGACATGCGAATAATAGGATCAAATTTAATATTTTAATTTGAATTGTTTATCATCATCAAATTCTGTATCTATTAGACTTTGCCTGTTACACCTCTCTATAGAGTTAAGTCTGTCCTTCCATGTGGTTTTGCAGCTCCGTATGAATCTTTGTCCTTTTGGTTTGTATTGATGTAGTATTCTTGGCAGTCTTTCATCCTCCAACCTACTGATGTGCTCTTTCCATTTCCACACTAATTTTCTGTTTTTTCCCCCTTTCAGTTAGGGTCAATGCTAATTCTTTTCTTTATTTTGCGTTCGATCTTGTCTTGTGTCTTGCTACATCTCTGAGAAATCTCCTGCACTTCTAAGGGGACTGCCTACAATACGCTTGTCCGTCCTCTTTTAGAATACTGCTGTGCGGTGTGGGGTCCTTAAAAGATAGGACTGACGGAGTACATCGAAAAAGTTCAAAGAAAGGCAGCACGTTTTGTATTATCGCGAAATATGGGAGAGAGTGTCACAGAAATGATACAGGAGTTGGGCTGGACATCATTAAAAGATAGGCGTTTTTCGTTGCGACGGAATCTTCTCACGAAATTCCAATCACCAACTTTCTCCTCCGAATTCGAAAATATTTTGTTGACACCGACCTACACAGGGAGGAACGACCACCACGATAAAATAAGAGAAACCAGAGCTCGTACGGAAAGATATAGGTGTTCATTGTTTCCGCGCGCTATACGAGATTGGAATAATAGAGAATTGTGAAGGTGGTTCGATGAACCCTCTGCCAGGCACTTAAATGTGATTTGCAGAGTATCCATGGAGATTTAGATTTCAGTTATTGGTGCATACTTATTGTTGTTATCCATGTTTCTTTTCCGATTACAGATTGTAGTGACAGTGTTTTATAAAATTTCAAGTGTTTCTCATTTCTCTTATAAGGTTCAGCCGATAGTATTTTAAATTAAATTCCTCCATCTACTCTCCATTTATACACATGATTATGTGCGAAGGTTGTCCAGAAAGAAACGTTTTGGCCAAACGAAACAGAAACGAAAGACATCACAAATTACATTACCTCAATCTAATTTTCAGTGTAGTCGCCATAACTTTATAGGTACTTATTGTGAGATGGGATCAGTTTTTCAATTCCCTTGTTGTACTCCTCTTACCACAGAAGATCTGATTCAGAATGTCACTGCTTGTTCGAGGTCTTCATCGTTTGTGATCTGTTTTCCATCCAAAAATCCCTTTAGTTTCGGGAATAAGTGAAAATCACGTGGTGCCAAGTCAAGGCTGTAAGGAGAATACCCAAAAATTTAGCACTTAAGACGTTGAAGTGAATCAAAAACACTTTTGCCGACAGCATTCCGCGTCACTGAAAACTTGTTTATTGCACTATCACGACAAGCATTCTTTTATTTGCCTATTAATTTCGATACGCTTAACATTTTGTGCACTCAGAAAACGAATGACTACGCACTTCACATTTGGCGAGATTTTGAATGGGCGCCACTATTTCGAAATGTTACAGAACGAAGAGTTGTGACCACTCGGCAACAAAAATCGGCTCACACTGAGGAGGGAGATAACGGGCACGCTTGCGGTCGCGGAGGTGGGGGATCGGAGCTGGACGTTGCACGCAATCGTTCTTCACTCCTTGGATGACCCTTGTATATGTCTAGAGGATCCATCGTTCTTTTCTGGGAAAAATTTTCGGTGTCGATTACAGACACAGATGATATTAGTTTAGTGTACTATCTGTTCTTCGAGATCGTTCTTTCTCAATGTTTGTTCTACGTCTTGTTTGTCGTCCTCGAGGGACAGTATAGGTCAGGACCTATAACAGCTAACGCTATAATCTAACTTCGCGTCTTACATAGTTTCACATACATAGTTTTTTTTTTGGAGGGGGGGGGGGGGGAGGAAGGCAGAGCACAGACCCGGCCCATTAAGGGAGTAACAATTATCTCTGGATCAGAGTGCGTCATTGCAGCTGACACGTTATTTTCACCATCCGCTTGTTTCGTAACCGCTGTTGGCCTCCGAGACGCGTAGATGGCTGAAATTCTTTTCCAAGGACCCCACCGTTCCGTCACCGTGGGAACCGCTTCTCTTTATTTCCTTTTGTTTCTGTCGCATCCCATAAATTGAATATTTTTTTCCTTCGAAAAAGAAGTCCATCGCTTTTGATGTGACTTCATTAGCGAAATTAGATTTGTGTGTATCACAATTCGCGAGAAGCCTTTTAAATTGGGAGAGTGCTTGAATCCGGAGATATGTACCATTCTATGAGATAACATAATTTCATTGTTCTTGAGACGATCTAGTGAACTCTTTTTTTTTTCCCCTCCAATTTTGGAGCTACCGTAAAATTACTTCGTCCATGAGGGAAAAAAATTTAGAATTAACACTCTCTTTGCGTAACATATATCTTACTTTTGATATTTTTAATACAGCCATTAATATAAACATTTCTTTTCTCATTTCTGTTTCAGAATCGGAATTACCTTTTACGGTACTGAACAGTTCTAAGGCAGATAATTTTTCATCTGCTCGTAAAACATTGGATTCAAAACTGATTTTAGCATGTTTTCCTAAATTACCGCAATGTAATTTTGGCAGTGATTTCGATATCCGTCTCTGTTTCTTATGACACACTGGTTACGACTCCATCTATCAATGTTGGTTAATGTATTGCCATTTGCAGAGAACATACGAGGGAGAGGGGTACCCAAAAAAACCGGAATTATTTTTTAAAAGCTATATATTTTTAAATTATTTGCAAAACAACCTAATACCCTTGAAAATACTATTCCACTGATCGAAGCATTTTTGTAGCTCCTTTAGAAATGGCCGACAGCTCCTTCCTTGGTTTTTTCTTGACTTCTTCAATGTTGTCAAATTTGTGTCCTTTCATGCCCATTTTCATCCGTGGAAATAAGAAACGTTGCATGGAGCTAGGTCAAGCGAGTAAGGTGCGTGAGGCAATTTTCAGCTAAAAACTGTCAAACAGAGATGGCTGTGTGTGCAGGTGCATTGTTGTGGTGGAAGAAATCTTCCGTTAAAATCCGCTGAATCGAGCTCCAAGATAATTCACTAATCTCTGACAGTCCGACAGTCTCTGAGTACAAGGTCTCGAATTTTTTCTTCCATTCAGACAGTTGATGGATGTCCAAAACGAGGTTTGTCATCAATCTACATGAAGCCATTTTTAAATCGAGCAATCCACTTGTACACTTGAGTTTTTCCTAACGTGTAATCTTTATAAGCTGTTTTCAACATTAAAACAGTTTCAGCAGCAATTTTACCGAGTAAAAAAATTTTCACAGCTGCCCGTTTTCACTGAAACTTGTCATAATAAAAAACGAAACAAGAACAAAACAGTACTACCAAAAACTATCACTACAAATGAACAGATCGACAACACAGGCGGCAGTGAACAGGCAATGAATTGCGCTGTATACGCCTAGCGGCGGAAATGCGTACTACACAGGCTCCGCAACGGCATTGCTATTCCGGTTTTTTACTTGGGTACCCCCTCGTATTACAAATAGGTACTGAATCACTTGTAATGTAAAAATACAAAAAATACGCTTTTAATCAGGGGAGCAGTGACGTAAGCACTCAATTTGCGCCATAACGGAACTCAAACTTCAACCAATGACTTTTGTGGGTTGTGCTTTCTCGTTTTGCCTGCCGATCGCTCTTGATAGACGAACTCAAGGCTCAGCTCGTCACTGCCTCATCACCATTCCTCCAAAACGCCTCTGTATGCGAGGAGAAGTCATAGATTTGAAACTGAGAGCGTCCGAAGCAAAGGCGTAGTGACAGTTCCCAGAAAAATGAGATAAATGCATCCAGAGCACGGTAAAGCATGTAAAATCGTAGTGGAAAAGGCATAAAAGTGAAATCCCATTCTTCGCTGCTCCCTGTTGAACAGAGTGAAAACTAGTTACACGATGTCACGAAACAGTTGGTACCAAAGAGATACATGTGCACTTGTATATGAATTTCTCACATACCACCAGAAAAGACAAAACTCCCACGAATGTCATCATGTCACCTCTGCCCAACCAGTCTCCAAGGATTAAGCTTCCTAAATACAGGTCTTCTGGACTAGCTTCCATTTATCCCGCCTATCCATCAATGATTTTTCACTTGCATGAAGGCCAGCCACAGCAATAACCAGAATTGACCCGCTTCAGGCAGGTGAACTAGATGATGAGAAATCGGATTAAGAATATAGACTTTCTTATTTTAAATTGTTTTAAATTGTCAACAAAATGCAGTATGTCCGTTTAGGATTATACCGATTTTTGATGTTGAATATTATCTAGGTAGCGTTCTTATAATACACGAGAAGAGAGAAGCGACCCAGGTGGTGCGAATTATTTTAAATAATGGTCTAATGCGTTAAACAGTATTCTTTTTTGTTTGTCAGTGCTCTACCCTTCAGCCACTCCATCTAGCCTCACAACCTCACTCAGTATTTCAACATACCATGGCTACTTCTAAGAACTGAGGCAGGGAAACTAAATGACACATACTCGGGAGAAACAAAGGTGTGTTACTGTCCGGCAGTCCTGAGTTAGGTTTTCCAAAATCAGTTCAGACGAATGCTGAGATGGTTCCTTCAACAATCCCACAATCAATTTCCTTCCATATCTTTTAGCAATTGAGCCAGCGCCCCCGTCTTCAGGGTTGTGCCGGATCTATGGGGCGTTAAAATTCTTCCAAGGGTGGAATAAAGAGGTGCTACAAACAAACGTTTTGTAAGTCTATAAAGCGTCCGTGGATGGTTAAACTGAAGAGTACAGTCAGTGAAAGGCAGGGTCCACATTCGGGTCTTGGTTTGGCATATAGTTTCAGCTGCAATGATTGAATAAAAAGTTTATTTAGACATTTGCTAGACAATAACACAATCGTCCAAAGAGTAAATATAAACGCCTAATGACAGCTTCTACACAACATATAAAAATTCCTTATTTATCGGAACGAAATTAATATATTCATTTTCGTGAAAAAATAAAAAAATGACGTGTCAGAAAGCAGTTAATTTGAAGCAATTTATGCGTGTGACCCAAAGATGGCGATCATTCTCTGAAGCAGTTGGAAGTTAACAGAAGCAATACAGTAATGATATGTGAATGAACACGTCCGGCCTAGCATAACTACGGTGTTAGATGCACTTAGAAAAAAAAGCATATCATAGCACAAAAAGTTAATTTTTCTCACATAGCTGATGAAATTAAAAATAGGATAGTAAAATGCAAGAACGAGGTGACGATTATGTAATGTTCCGTGGGGTTTCTCATTGACGAATACAGCAGTCTCTCCAGAGGCTTTTATCCAAACATCGAGTACACGGTAACTCTCCTGTCATTCATACCCATTGTGCATTCCTCTGCTGGCGCTTCTTACTACCTTGACTTCTGGAAGAAATTAGAGAACTGGTCTTGTTGCGTAATCAACACCAGATCGCATGTTTTTCGGCCTTGGAGTTGCATGGCCACTCTAACTTTGTGAATGGAATTCTGTAGGTATCTTTTAAGCTCCGTATATGCGATTTATATCCGCGAAGGGCAGCGATCAAATACCAGCCGAGGCGTTCATGTTTTAGTTTTTCTGTGGTTTTCTTACGTCACTTGAGACGAATGGATCGTTCTTCATATTCATACAGCAAACTCAGTTGGAGTACAGGGAAATCACAACGATCGGATGAAAAATGTGGCTTTCTTCCGTTCCTCAAATACCGCCGAAAAACCATAAAGGACTACAAATATTCTTCGGTAAGAATCTACAAGAACACTAACGCACACAACGGATTGTGCGAATAAATGGCAATATCACAGCTCCTTCCCTCAGAAAATCACCATTTCTTGCGTCCTTCTCAAACCTTTCAAAGGCCAATGGTATCATAGTGCAAAGAAATAAAACTGAGAGTCTTATCCTTTCTGTGGTCAGCGGACTATCAGAAGAAGACTCAAAAAGAAAAAGCAAAGAAAGTAAGGTCGCAGTTTTTTGCAACATTTTCAGGTTGACCCTTGTACGTATGTTTCCTGGTTTCAGCTTGCAGCTGGTTAATCCGGGTTATCATCCGGGTTATCTCATTCCAGTATTCAGTCTTATACTCCCCCATCAACTGAGATTGTGAAACACGTACAACATTTGAAACTTCCTGGCAGATTAAAACTGTGTGCCGGACCGAGACTCGAACTCGGGACCTTTGCCAGACGAGGTACTGGCAGAAGTAAAGCTGTGAGGACGGGGCGTGAGTCGTGCTTGGGTAGCTCAATTGGTAGAGCACTTGCTCGTGAAAGTCAAGGTCCAGAGTTCGAGTCTCGGTCCGGCACACAGTTTTAATCTGCCAGGAAGTTTCATATCGGCACACACTCCGCTGCAGAGTGAAAATCTCATTCTACTTACAACATTTGATTCACATTCTGGGGGCACAGCGTCCAAATCTCCTATCGCCATATGGGTTTAAATTTTTCATGGTTCCCTACACGTAAGTGCCTTTTGAAAGACCATGAAAGATTTTCTACCTTGTTCATGTATTCTCAAGAAATGCTGTATTGGTGTCTGCGATGATGTTACCATTACAAAGTTAGTCAAAAACAGCGAAGTGAAGTGAATAACTTGACGGGGTTCATCACAAAATATTCATTACATTCCAAGTTAAGTGTATCTTAATGATTCACAGTAGTATCACTTCATCTTCATTGATTTCATCCCTATTGATGTTACAGTTAGGTCTAGTACAGATAGTGGCCACTTGAACTGTCTATGATGGAGTTACTATCTGATAATGGGAAAAGAGTCAGTGAGGTTCTGGAAGGTACTGACAGGGATTTGGAGCCATGCCGACTCCAGTGCCTTGGCCAGCTGCACTAGATCTCTCGGTTAAGGATCCACAGTGCAAACAGCCTGATCGACGTTGTACCACAGATTCTCAATTGGGTTTAAATCAGGAGACTTCAGTGGTCAGAGGAGTACGGTAAACTCATTCTGTTGCTCTTAAAACCCTGCACACACACTGAAAGCTGTGTGACACAGGGCATTGTCATGCTATTGTATGCCTTCGTGCTGAGGAAAAAGAAACTACTTGTAGGGGTGAACATAGTCCCCAAGAATAGACACATACTAGAATTGGAATGACGAGATCACCTCGAGAATGCCATGAAAATGTTCCCTAGACCATAATGCTCCCTACTCCAGCCTGAAACATTCCGACAATTGTTGAAGGGTGTTTGCTTTCAGTCTGATGGAGCATAAAACATGATTCATCTGAAACGGCCATCTGTCGCCTCTCAGTGGACAACCAGTTGTGGTGCAGGCATGCAGATTCCAGCCTTTGTTGCTGATGAACAGCAGTCACCTGTTGCAGAGGCCCATTTGCAGCAATGTTTTCTGAACTGTCATTGAGGGGACACTGTTGGTAGCCTCTTTGTTTATCTGGACAGTCAGCTGCCCAACAGTTGCACGTCTATTCATCTGTAAACATCTCCGCAACTGTCGTTCACTCCTGTCATATATGGCTTGCAGTGCACCACGGTTGCCTTGGCACTAGTTTTGGATAGCATCATTTTGGCATGTACAGTATACACCAAATTTTGGCAGTAAGCGAACAGATTAGAAACTTAGCCATTTTGGAAATGCTTCCACCCACGGCCCAAAAGCCAATGATCATGCCCTTTTGGATGTCAGATAAATCACTCCATTGTTTGCATTATGACTATGACTATACCGTTCTCAGTGTCCTCCAGACATGTTTTCTATACCCTCTACTGCTTGTGTTGTCAACTGTGGTGGTTACTGCACGTTGATGTTGAACACAGGCAGTACTCACATTAATGTGACTGGATTGTGTGTCAAGGCAGCAATATGCAGATAAAAGGCAGTTGACGCAAAATGTTTGAGGATACCAAAGATTAACAAAGGTTTGAATGTTTGTAATAATGTCTGGTACAAACAACAATGTCAAATCATGTCTGAATAAGTATACAAATAATGGCTACATTCCAGAAAATAGTGACTAAGTGTAATTTGATAAGTGGACTTAGTACTTGCAAAGTAAATTTCACATGTCATGATTTCTTAAATATAATATCGCCAGGTAATTTAATGTATGACAGTCCACACATTTTTATCTTTTTAAATATTATTGGGTAAACAGCATTTATGAATATAGACTTCACCCTCTTGGATAAACCGTGCTCATGCAGTGAGCTTCCTTTGACTTGGGAGAAGCTGCTTCATAGGTACTGAGGGAAATTTGACCCCTTCCCACAATATTTGATTGAATGGGGGCATATAGTACTGTTGATAGCACTCTGTCTGTTGTATGCAGATGTAAGCTTAGCCTTGATCCTTTAAAAAAGGAAATGACCTTGCTACACTCAGGAGGAGATGCTTCAAATGTTTTATGTCAGTGAATGATCATAGGGATTAGATTCGAAATGAAATGTTCTAGAAGTAGTGGGTTTCTGTAGGTTTAAACAAGTGTTTTTATGAGTTGGTGGGACAAAGTTTTCATTTCATCAAAGAATATTTGTGAATGCACTTTTATAATTTTACTAATGTAGGGAACACAGTGTAAGGAAAGAGCATGTGCAGCATGAACCAAGGTCATCCTGTAATTGTTTGTAGTGTTTCGTTCAGGATGATTTGAACTTTTGAGGTTCATCAACTCCACTCTCTCTTCTGATGCCTCGATTACAGCATGGAGTACATCATCTTGTATATGAGAACTTTTATGTGTAAATTCAACCCATGTCTCTCAAGGAAAGTGTATAGCAGATACAATTTGTCCAAATCTTTATTACATGTCTCCATAATCTGTAAATTCGAGATAATATTTTATCAATGCTATTAATAAAGTACATGTATGAGAAAGCTCAGTTATTGATTACAATTCAGTACACTGGATCATGTTACCAGGAGGATTTATATTTACAAGTAACAGAATACTAAGGACTGGTCCCTCTGGCACTCCCATTTCTAAGTGCTTCTGAGGGCTGAGAGCTGCTAGCCTTTAGTGGTGGCACAGCTCAATAAAATGTCCTCAGATGACATAGTGAAGGAATTTGTTTATTAATCCATTATGACAGACATGGCAGAATGCTATCTCAATCTCTAGTAATATTTGACCTAAACTTTGCTCCTGTAGCCTCACCCTGTCAAGATGTACTCCACTATCAAGGTTAACAAATTTAAAATGCCATGTTTGGCATGAAAACCAAATTATGTACACAAGATGTCCCAGGTTATTATCAGTGATACATGTTTTCAAGGACTAAGGGTGAGCTATTCTACTCTAGAACCTTGTGCAGGAAGTTCATTATTGTCTGCTAGTCCTTTTTGGCATGGGTTCCACAGACTTGCGCAATATTCTAGGATGGGTCACGTGAGTGATTTGCAAGCAATCTCCTTTGTAGACTTGCAGTTCACCAGTATTCTATCAATAAATTGCAATCTGCTATCTGCTTTATCCATGACGCAGCCTGTGTGGTCGTTCCATATCATCTGTACTAAGTGTTACATCCAGGCATTTGTATTACCATAAGTAATTTTAAACAATAGAAACTCTGGGTAGGAATGTCAACAATGTTGGAAAATTTAGATTGCTACTAACCGTAAAGATAACATGATAAGTTGCAGACAGGCAAAATTATGACACTTACACATAAGCTTTCGGCCACAACCATTGTTAGAAAAAGAGAAACACACACTGTTCGTTCACACACACATGAACACCAACTCTGGCAGCTCGAACCAGAATCTGGAGTTGCTGGAGATGGCAGTCATGTGTGCATAAGGTGTGCTTGCTTGTGTGGATGAATGGTGTATGTTTATCTTTCTCCAATGAAGACTGGCTGTAAGGTTATATATAAGTGTCTTTTAATTGTGCGCTGTCTGCAACTTAGCACATTATCTTTACGGCAAGTAGAAAATTATCTTTTCCTGCATTGTTCATAACTAATTTTATTATATTATCTTTTGATTCCATTATAACTTCTTCTAAAATAGTAAATATTAAGAACAAATATCTTTTAAATAGTCTTCACGGGGGTGCCACTGGATGATGTGCAAATTCCACAATGTTTCCTTGGAGCAACTGTCTGACACCTTCAGGTGGTTGAATCTTGCTAGTGGCTAGGTACGACTGACAGTACCCAGATGTTGACACCCTAACATATAGAACATGCACTCAGAGAATTTCCAGGCACAGAAATCATGCATGCACAATGATTTACAGATAGATAGTGCCATACTTAAATGCCCTCTGCCAAATATCACAGAGTAGCTGTCCTGTGTGTCCGCTGTACATTATGCTTAATAATAGTGTGGCTAGACGTCACTCGCTAAAAGACTATACTAGACCAATGTTGTGATGTGTCTGTTATTGAAAAAATCTTGATTTTTCTCCTTGTGGTTTACATCATATCTGCAGGAAAGTGTCGTATTGGCCCCTTACTGTTAGAGGGCCTGCAGAACTGACATCCAAGATGGGTTGCTGACCCCCTTTTCAGGAGCATGGAGAGAAACATTGCCAGCGGCCAGAAACAATAACAGACTTTCCAAATAAACATGGAACTACTTCGCCAGACAACATGTGACAGTGTTCCACCAGTTGGAACTCATATGACTGATATAGCACTCCACCGATCTGGCTTTGTAAGCATGCATGCCTAGATTGCCAGACCATCTGTGTTTACCAAGTGCTAGGAACAGCTCTCACCAATACTTACACTAGCCCTAGCATTGTATTCACTCGCTGTAATGTTGTAGTAGCACATTTTATTTTGTATTGTATAGAGTAGATTTTGGTCAGTATTTTTCTTTCATTGTCTTGTATCCTTCTTTGGTTTGTCACCACAAGAGTTGTGGGTTTTCTTGTTGCTCTTGCATTTACAACTTAGTGTGTGCCAAGAAGGCATTTTTTCTTTAATTATAATAACGTGTGTTCTAATTCACTGTTGGTTCTTTTTCCTGCTGACCGCAGGATGCTACAGAAAGCCTGGAGTCACAAAAAATATCATGTTTGGTGAAGAGCAGGGTTGGGTAGGTGAGACCTGGCATTTTTAGTATACAGAATATTTCTCAAGATTCAGATTCTTTATGCACTTCATGAGTACTCAAGATAGTGCTCTTGTTGCCTGTTAACATTTTTCAACATGATAGGACATGTCATTTTGACATCAATGAGAACTTCATCTTCCAGATCTTAGGCACCCCACAGCCTAGGCACCCCACAGCTGTGTCAGATGTAGTAACTGAGTCAAAGGAGTTCTGTGATTGGCTATTGTGGAGCATATAATTTTTACCATTACACTGGATTCTTTGTGAACACCAAATTTAATGGTCTTTCAGTTTATTAGAAATTGACTACTACCTACTTACAATCTCACCATTTCATTTATATCTGTTATTGTGGACAAATAAAATTCTGTACATACTGGTTCTTCTCCACTGACAGTGATTTGTATCAGTGAAAATGCATGTGGGCACACTGACAGACATACTCTCTCTCTCTCTCTCTCTCTCTCTCTCTCTCTCTCCCTCCCCCCTCCCCTCTCTCCCTCCCCCCTCCCCACTCTCCCTGCCTCTCTCTCCCTCTCTCTCTCTCTTCCTTGTGTTACCAAACTGATGATTCTTTGATGCCTCAGGATGAGCCCTATTAAACACTGCTTTTCGTCAAGCTGCATTTTAAAATTTATTTTTCCACAATTTAGCTCAGTACTGCCTCAATAGTTATTAAATACACCCATCTGATTTCTTCTGTAGTTCTTTAGTAGCACCAACATTTCAAAATCTTCTACTCTCCTCTTGTCTGAACCACTTATCATCCATGTTTCACTTCCACACAAGGCTACACTCCATTAAAATATCTCCAGAAAAGACTTCTTAACACTTACATATAAATTAAAATTGTTCTTTTTCAGACATGCTTTTTTTTTGGCTGTTGATAGTCTGCATTTTACATTCTCTCTTTCTCTCTTCTACAGCCATCATCAATTATTTTGCTACACAAAAAATGAAACTCATTGACTACCTTTAATGTCTCATTTCATAATCTAATAATATCAGCATCACCTGATTTAATTGGACTGCTTTCCATTATCCTTGTATTACTTTTATTACTATTTGTCTGATAATCTTTTTTGAAGGCACTGTCCACTCCATTCACTACTGTTCCAAATCAAGTCCTTTGTTGCCCCTGACAGAATTACAGTATCATCAGCAACCTCAAAGTTTTTATTTTCTGTCTCTTTCCTAATTTATCCTTGGTTTCCTTCACTGCTTGCTCAGTGTGCAGACTGAATAACATCAGGAATAGGCTACAATCCTGTCTCACTCCCTTCTCAACTATGGCTCCCCTTTCATATCCATTGACTCTTATAACTGCAGTCTGATTTACAAGGTCCGTTCAAAAAATTCTGGAACTTTGTCCATTTTTCTACACTTACCTTTTATTTATTGCGTGTGATCTTCTTAGAAATACTCTATTCCACAATTGACACACCACTCTCCGAATGCCATTTCCACTTGTGGAAGCAGTCTTGTACACCTCTTACTGGATCGTCTGTCATTTCAGATCCTTGTCATTTCAACATGGGTTTCAACTTTGGAAATAAAAAAGTCCAAGAGGCCAGGTCTGGAGAGTACAGAGGATGAGGGAGCACAGTGATTTCACTTTTTGTGCAATAGTCTTGCACCAACAGGGATGAATGTGCGGGTGCATTATTGTGATGCAACAGCTATGAATTGTTCTGCCTCATTTCAGGCCATTTCTTTACCACATTTTCTCCCAGGCATCACATGTCTTGATAGTACCGTCCATTAACAGCTTGTTCCTGTGGCACAATTTCATGATGAACTAATTCTTCAAATTCAAAGAAAACTGTCAGCATGGCTTTGACATTTGACATGACCTGACGAGCTTTCTTTGGTCTTGGAGAACCTTTTCCTACACATTGTGAAGATTGAACCTTGGTCTCAACATCATAATCAAAGACCCATATCTCATCAATAGCTATGATTCTCTTAAGGAACATCTCATTCTCATTTGTGTGATCCTAAAGCTCTTCACAGATTGTGAGGTGAAGGTCTTTCTAATCTTGGCTCATGAGATGTGGGATGGACTTGGTGGCAACATGATGCATTCCAAGATACTGTGTCAGGATTTCATGACATGATCCAACTGAAGGGCTGTATTCTTCTGCAATCTCTCAGAAAGTCAGTGTTTGACTGGCATGCACAACTTCATTGATGTTCCTCACATGAGCATCGTTGGCAGAAGTTGAAGGGCATCCTCAACAAGAGTCATCTGCACTCATCACTGTAGGCTTCCTGCATCATTTGGTGTGTCTCTGTAAAAGTTTTCTTGAGTTTCACACAAAATCTAATAAAGATGCATACTTCCTCTAACTGTGCCATCTTGAAATTCACAAACTGTGTGATACAACATTCTAATCAATATAGCACTGAACAATAACTAACGGACATACATAAATGAAACTTCTGGCAGTTAATCATTAAACACAAGTGTGTGCAGGGATGACAACTACATTTTCCTTCAACACACCATTGACGTGAAATTATGAATGTTCCAAAATTATTTGAAAAGACATTGCAAGTACAGTTTGCAGATAGATTTTTGTTCTCTGTATTTTACCCCTGCTGTCTTCAGAGTTTCAAAGAGTTATTCCAAACAATGTTGCCAAAAGCTTTCTGTAAATCTATAAATGTGATAGGTGTAGGTTTGCAGTCAATCTTTTAAGGTAAGCCACAAGGTCACTATGACATGACATGTTCCTGTATTTCTCTGAAACCCAAAGTGATCATCCCCAAGGTTGGCTTCTGTCAGCCTTTCCATTCTTCTACAAATAATACAGTTTCTTACTAGACCTTAAATGCCATGCAGTCTAGCCTTCCTTCTCCATCTGCCTTCCTTCTCCCTCAGGCATCCTCTATCAGCTGATTAAATCTCTCTTCTCATCAGGTTCTTAGAACTTCTTCATAAATCTCACATGCCTCATAACTCAAAGATCACAACACCATTGTCTCTTTAATCTTTCCCAGTTCACCTCTACACATTCCACATCCTAACTCAAGAAGACCTAAATGGGTTGCCCCTTATTGACATTGATCTCTATCAATATCTATCCATATGAAGACAGTAACTTGTTCTGGAAAGAACAGTTACTGTTGATGACCGTGCAGCTGTTTCCCTGGAATAAATGATAACTAACTGACAACCTCAGCTGCCGACAGGTGTTGTTGTTATACCTCGATGTGGACAGCTGAAAATGTGTGCCCCGACCGGGACTCGAACCCGGGATGTCCTGCTTACATGGCAGACGCTCTATCCATCTGAGCCACCGAGGACACAGATGAATAGCGTGACTGCAGGGACTTATCACTTGCACGCTTCCCGTGAGACTCACATTCCCAACCATCCACAATTCTACATATGTATTGTACCTTATAGACATTTGCCCACCCACTCATTACTCGCGCACGCTTTGGCGATTCCAGAACAAGTTACTGTCTTCATATATATAGTTAAAGGCTACCCAGCCACTGACCTTTGTCTGTGCAAATGCGCACAGGTTGCCCAAACTCTTATGGGAATCGCCAAAGCGTGCACGAGTAATGAGTGGGTGGGCAAATGTCTATAAGGTACAATACATATGTAGAATTGTGGACGGTTGGGAATGTGAGTCTCACGGGAAGCGTGCAAGGGATAAGTCCCTGCAGTCACGCTATTCATCTGTGTCCTCGGTGGCTCAGATGGATAGAGCGTCTGCCATGTAAGCAGGACATCCCGGGTTCGAGTCCCGGTCGGGGCACACATTTTCAGCTGTCCACATCGAGGTATATCAACAACACCTATCGGCAGCTGAGGTTGTCAGTTAGTTATCATTTATTCCAACATCTATCCATCTGAGTAACTATAGTTCTAGCCCCCTCCCTCACCCTCCTCCCTGTTCTCACTTCTACATACTACTGATACTCTTCCCAATACTAAACAGGCTACTGTCCCCTTCCTCACTTCCTCTCACCCAGATATAGTTTTGCAACCACTGAATTCTCAATACTCCCTTCCTACACTGACCACAACTACCAGGAGCTGACCCTCATAGTTTACAGTATTTGTCACCTATAATCTACATGTAGCATTATTATCTACATCAGAATACCAGTTATATCATCACATTTTATAAAGAATACTCGTTATTTTATCCATTTCAAATTTCAAAAATTATGTTAGTTTTAAATTATATTAGAATAAGGAGCGTAATATGGCTGCTGCTAGCTTCTCCCACCTCCATTGCAGCATTTGTGTCACACAGGAAAGTATTTCATTAAAATCACCCTGTATGGAAATAAAACAAGACATTCACACTGACATTATGATAAGATCACCAAGCATGAAAGCTAGTCTCCACCCAATGCAATAATGTTTATACTGAATAATGTTAACTATAGATAAATTTATATTAATTACAGAAAATATGATAAATGCCAAAACAAACTTTCACAACTTTAACTGAATCTTTCATCAGTGATTGGCAGGACATTATATTAAGATTAAAAAGGAAAAAACTAATGTAATGTAAAATTATATTTATTTGATCAAAATCAGCTTTCAGCTTCTCATGCCATCTTCAGGTGACAACTAAGAGTCACAAATGTAGATAAACATGATAGTGACTTGTCACACAGAAGACACAAAATGACAGAATGTTTACATAGGAAAACATTACACTTTTCCTTGCATAAAAATGATTGCATTAACAAAAAAAGGGAGTAAACTATGATTTTATGCGAAGGTGATGAGAAATAAGATGAATTTACAGTCTGAATCTAGTATTTGTAATGAAAACTTAATCTAACAAAGGGCAAAATGGAAGTTGGATCTGATTATTTAATATTAGGCTGGAATTCTGTGTTTTGTTGATTTTCAGTAGGGTCATCATTCTACTTTTTTTCATAGAACGTAAGACTTCACATTCCACATCTTAGTAATGGTTTTCTGCCGAAAGATGATCAGCAGAAGTTGAAACTTACTTTCTTAATAGCCAGCTTCTCTTGTTTTCATATTTAAACCAAAAACCATTCATATGATGCAGAATGTGAAGTTTTACATTCTGTTAAGATAAGTAGAAAGATGACCCTACAGAAAATCCACAAACACGTGACACAGAACACCGGCCTAGTATTAAATGATCACACTCAATTTCCTTTTTCCCCTTTGTTAAATTAAGTTTTTGTTACGAATACTAGATTCAAACTGTAAATTCGTCTTATTTCTCATACGTTATTAAATGTATCTCCACATAAAACCAACTTTTTAGTTAATGTAATTATTTCTATGTAACAAAAAACAGAATGTTTACCTATTAAACACTCTGTCATTTTTATATCTTCTGTGCAAATAATATCTGTGTAAGTCATACATCATGTTTATCTATGCTTGAAGATGGCATGAGAAGCTGAAAGCTGGTGTGTGACCAAAATAAATATAATTTTGCACAACATTGAGGAGTGTTTTCCTTTTTAAACTTACTCATAATTTGTTGTTCGGAGCAACTTCCCAAACAATTCGAACAACTCACACTTCAGATTACTCTTTAAATAATTCAGATGCAAAAACCTTTCTAATGAGATACTTAGCAACAGTATGCATGACCCTCTTTCTTAGCGCACACAAGCAGAAAGTCGGGGACTTTTTTGTGCAAATAGTGACTAGCAGCTGACTTTAAGCTTGACCCCTGGTTTGAAGATAACAGTGCTCTCCAGCCGAGATGATGTAACTGGGCTGCTCCCCAGGACTAAGGCATATCTCTCATGGTGATCTCCAAGTCTATGTTTAAATAGCCAAGCAAGTCAATCAGGGATTCATTTCATTTTATTCTCTATGCTACAATCTCAACAAGTAATGAGCTATTACTGTTTTCATTGTGATAAGTATTGGAATAGTGTGGATGTGATTTTAGGACAGTTTGAGAACTTTGTCCTTGATAGTTGCATATATGTATGCCTGTGGCATTGTCTGCATAAAAGATAATCCTTATCATTAAGAAACTGTGCTGAATTTTCATCACTCACTTGCAAAATTTATTATACCATAAGGCATGAATCTTTTTGAGTTAGTTTGAAAAATAACAGAAAAGATGAATCCCTCATCCTCCAGCAAATAAGTAATCATAAGGCCACTCATAACTACAGAAAGATTTTCACCAATTAGGCACTCACTCCTTTATCACTTGAGGCAAATTACATTTTGTAAGATACATGGGTTAGTACATACACACCTTATGATAAAAACAATTCTATGTTTGAAGCACTTATTTAAATGTGTCTACATAATTGACTGACACCATGTCAGCTTTGTCAAAATATTATTATTTTCCACATATTGAAGATAAGAATGTCATTATGTCCAAAATCAGTTACATTGTCTCATATTTTTGTCTTACTATTTTATACAATGTAATATAGAAAGGGAAGCAGTGGTTGGGAAGGGAGTGAGACAGGGTTGTAGCCTCTCCCCAATGTTATTCAATCTGTATATTGAGCAAGCAGTAAAGGAAACAAAAGAAAAATTCAGAGTAGGTATTAAAATCCATTGAGAAGAAATAAATGAGGTTCGCTGATGACATTGTAATTCTGTCCGAGACAGCAAAGGACTTGGAAGAGCAGTTGAACAGAATGAACAGTGTCTTGAAAGGAAGATATAAGATGAACATCAACAAAAGCAAAACAAGGATAATGGAATGTAGTTGAATTAAGTCAGGTGATGCTAAGGGAATTAGATTAGGAAATGAGACACTTAAAGTAGTAAATGAGTTTTGCTATTTGGGGAGCAAAATAACTGATGATCGTTAAATTAGAGAGGATATAAAATGTTGACTGGGAATGGCAAGGAAAGCATTTCTGAAGAAGAGAAATTTGTTAACATCGAGTATAGATTTAAGTGTCAGGAAGTTGTTTCTGAAAGTATTTGTATGGAGTGTAGCCATGTATGGAGGTGAAATATGGACAATAAATAGTTTGGACAAGAAGAGAATAGAAGCTTTCGAAATGTGTTGCTACAGAAGAATGCTCATGATTAGATGGTAGATCACATAACCAATGAGGAGGTATGGAATAGAATTGGGGAGAAGAGGAGTTTGTGGCAAAACTTGACAAGAAGAAGGGACCGGTTGGTAGGACATGTTCTGAGGCATCAAGGGATCACAAATTTAGCATTGGAGGGCAGTGTGGAGGGTAAAAGTTGTAGAGGGAGACCAAGAGATGAATACACTAAGCAGATTCAGAAGGATGTAGGTTGCAGTAAGTACTGGGAGATGAAGAAGCTTGCACAGGATAGAGTAGCACTGAGAGCTGCATCAAACCAGTCTCAGGATTGAAGACCACAACAACAACAACAACAACAACAATATAGAATTACAGCTACAAATTTACAGATGCTTCAGTGTTGTGTTACATGAATGAAACGTATGCACACTATTAAGATCAGCATTTGCTTTTAAAAGTCCACGGAACATTTTATTTAAAAACTCATGGTAATGTAATGTCTGTAACAACAGAGTATAGTACATACACAAATTATGACAAAAACTATTCTACATTTGAAACAGTTATTTAAATGTGTCTGTGTAAGTGAATGACACCCTACCAGTCGAATCAATTTTTTTTTCCAATAAAGAAAGATGAACCTTTTTCTGATTCAATTACTTCATGTCCCTTGTGTGAGTATGTCATTTTCTGTCCACTCCTGACACAAAAATGTAAACCATGGACAGAGCAAGAGTTTTTGTCAGCTGCACACTGAAAACATACCACTGATGAAAGCCAGACAGTCCAGAAACAAAGCAAGGTTGTTGTAGGTGTAGCAAAATAATGATAGACTAAACACTTTATACAGCATGGAACAAGTGCTGACTCTCTTTGCTGGCTGGTTTATATCTAAGATAGCGGCATAGCATGTGTGACATGCTAATCTTGCAATTTAAGGGTGGTTGTGGTGACCTTACTGCTAAGTGCTTGCATGAAGCCACTGCTCTCTCAATACCCATAGTAGGTAGGGGTCCTTGAAAGCAACTTGCAAATATATCCAGTAATTCCAATTCAAACAATATTTCAATAAATTCACTTCAGACAATATTAAAAGCTACTATATCCTGTTTGTGTCATCATCATCATCATTTTCTTTGGGCCTTTGTCCCATGTCAATGTGGGGTAGTGATGTTAGTGGCAGAGGGTGGCCGGATGCCCTTCCTGTTGCCACCCCCGACCCCTCCGGGATGGAATTAGTGTACCCTAGCTGTCTGCATCTAGTGTAAGTCATGAAATAGTACGAACGTTTTCAAATGTCTGTGAGTCGTGTAACTGAGGTGGGGCGTGGGAACCAGTCCGATGTATTCACCTGGTGGGATGTGGGAAACCACCTAAAAACCACATCCAGGCTGGCCAGCACACCGGCCCTTGTCATTAATCTGCTAGGCGGATTCGATCCAAGGCTTGTGCACCTACCCAAGTCCAGGAAGCAGTGCATTAGCGCCCTCGGCTAACCTGGCAGGTTCTTATATTCTGTTCATGTGAAAAATAATAATAATTTTCAAGCCATATGATATTCATAATCCAACATATGCTTCTATTCGCATAGGTCTGGAATAATTATTGATTTATTTTACTCTGCATCTCCTTGCACATTTGTTGCAATTATGGTTTTTTAATTACATGGCTTTCTGCATACTTTGTGTTAACACTTTCTTTGATTTTAGATTCAGTATGGCTTATGTAGTTTGTGGAGTCGTAAGTACTGAAAATATTAATGTTAACATTTTTTGCAGGTGGTTGATGAAAATGTGGACCCGGAATGGACACTGCTGTATTACCTGCGTAACAAACGTATCCTTTTGTGCAACTTGGTGTCATCACTGTAGTGGCTCCAAAGTGAGTTTCTGATTGATGAAATGTGACTGCATTTGGTGCCTGGTCCAGGAAGTCCACTTGGAGTGGCTTAAACAGCAGCCTAAATATAGCTCAGGCACCAGGATACCCTAAGCTTTACATTTAGTCACGTGGCCCATGGAGGAGGATAGGTCCTTGGGAACAATGCCCTCTTTGGCACCTGGGATACTGTCTGGTGACAATGTGGACCATGGTCATTTTGTGTCTATCTGTGGGAAGGCTTGGCCCTTGCAGTTATATGACTGCTTCCTTTGAATATATTTTTGGGTGTTGGCTGGGTAGGCACAAGGCCTGTGGTAGAACCAAAACAAGAAATCTGACAAGTCCAATAGCTGATCACTGACACAAAACATGGTGTCATCACTGTGGTGGCTCCAAAATGAGTTTCTGATTGGTGGACTGTGACTGCATTTGGTGCCTCACCCAGGAAGGTCACTCTGAGTGGCTTCAGCACAGATGCTGTCTGGTGACTGTGTGGTCCATGGTCATATTGTGTCTCTCTGTGGGAAGGCTGACCCTAACAATTATGTGACTGCTTCCCTTGGATATATTTTTGGTTGCTGGCTGGATAGGTCCTAGGCACTGCCACAGCATGAGCCACTATTATATACTTTGAATCTTGCCTCTGTTGAGTCTCCTAAGTAATATGAAGCAGTGGTATCTATGTTGTATGGGTATATGCAATTATATATTCCTCTTCCATGTTTTCTTCTTCTGTAACACTACATGCAGTTTGAAGAGGTGAAAGCATAGCAAACATATGAAAATGTAGCTAAATATTGAAAACTTCCTGTTGTCATCTTCATATAATCTGGTGTAAATTTATTGATTAGGAAATGTTTTTGAGTGAATTTCACAAATCTGAAAATGTTCATGTGTGATAAATGATACAGTCATCAAGAGTACACCCAGTATCCAAACAAGGAATGGGGGGAGCTGTGCAAGTAATTTTAATTCTATGGAGGGGGAAGAGATGGAGTTTTTAAAGCACAATTTCTTACTCAAAAAGCTCAAAACTATTGATTCACAGTGATGAAAAGCTCTTAAGTTTTCAGTTAGTTGGTGATGTTGATAAACTGTGAAGTTTTGAGGAGTGTCATACTCATCGTGCTCAAAACTTGTCAAAGCTTCATGGTAGCATAACTCCCAGCTGGAAACATAGGCCCTTTCATCAATGGTATACACTGGGAAAGTCTACAGCCACTGATTCACTTAGTTTAGCAGTTACCAAACATACAATTCCACCACTTTGTGATATGTATCTGTTGCATGTGTGCCTCTTCCATTGAACCCCAATTAAGTACAAATAAATCACACAAAATAATTGATCCTGATTTTTTGAACACAGACATTTATTAGATTTAAATAAATTCCTCTGTCTGTAACAGGAAACAAAAATACTTTCAGAAATGGGACAAATTAAACATTAAATTGGAAATTAACCCAGGGACAAGAGGGATTTGGAGCTCATTTTCCTTTTAGGTGGCTTAAACAAGGGCCATTTGTAAGGAATGACTTACAGTACAGTATGTCATGTAAATAAGACTCATTAAATCATGTTCTTTTATAGTGTCACTTCTTTGTGCTACAATTGTACTGTTTTTTGCAAGAAAAGAGTAATCTCAAATATCTTAGCTGTAAAATGCACTTCTATTTCAGTTTATATTTTCCTTCTGTTTTCCTTAACTCTTCAACAGTTCGGCTATGTGGCACAAAGCTTGGTTGTGCCGAAGGCGGCTGTGGAGCATGCACTGTCATGATTTCAAAGTATGATCATAAACTCAACAAAGTAATGTATCCTTTTAGAGTGCCAACATAACAGGAGCAAAGCTGACATGATACGAGGCACTCTGAATAATGTTTTGGTTGTTTTTTTTTTTTTTCCAAATCTAAAGAGTAACTGCAAATGTGGTAACTGATGTCATTCACTACTATTCTGTGCCACTGAGTGCTATAACTGTTTGTAGTGCAGTCTTTCCCGTGTCGATCCACAAAGCTTTGAGAGTAAATGACACCTAGGGTAGATAGTAGCTTCATGTTGCATGCAAAATATCAGTAGGAAATAATATGCATCTAGTATATTGATCTGCAACAGATTCATAACACACAGAGTTCATCATAAGTTTGCATAATGGATTTAAAGCATATCTCATATATATAGAGCATTCAACCAACACAGTACAATTAAATCTCTGCTGTGGGATTATGCATGATTATTTCATGTGAAAGGACATGTGATTCAGTATGCAATGTATTTATAAGACAACTAGAAGTAATCCACTTAGGAAATGGCAATCATCTGCTAACATGTAGAAACAAGTAAAACTGCTAGGTTTAAAACTGTGGGCTCCTTCTTCTGGCAGAAGAAAGAAAAGGAGAACAAGAGAGTGGAAGGATTTAAGCAAAAAGCAAAGTCATCCAGGACCCTGGGCAGGTCAGGGTAGACTTATTAGCAGAAAATATCTGAAAACTGGTGAAAAAGATAGTAGAAAAGTCAGTGATGAGTGGAAAAACCTTGTAAATATTCCAAAAAGAAGGAGAAATTAAGTATGTGATAAATGGTACAGAAGATGAAAAAATAATTTAAGTGAAATGTAAAGATCCTGAAAAGAGACACCAAAAGAAGAAAAAAGAGCAAGCCTAGAAAATTATGACAAGTGTATGCCAGGTAAGACCAAGAATATTTGTAATAAGAGTCCATCTGTAAAGTTCTGAGGAACTGACACAAAGAGAGAGAATGTACATAACATAAGTGGTAAAACAGAAAAAAAGTCATGAGTATCATGTTGCACAATGTGTTCTGCAGTGGGCTACGTGTGTTGTCAGTATATACACTTCATGTACATTCATTATTATAGACAACTTTATTGTAGTTTTCTGTGTTTATAAAAGGCTGGGCTCAAGGCTGCACTCAAGTTGGTATATGAAAAGTTTACTGGTGATGCTTCCTTTGGTGGCATAGATTTTGCCAGTAACAGGGCTGGTTTATGTAATGATAGATAAGTCTAAAATCTTACAGCACAAGTATTAATAGGGAAAAGAATCACAGTGCAAGCAAATGGGTTCAAAAGGATAATAGGTTATCAAAAAGTGTTGGGAAAATAGGAAAAGCAATTCTAGGGAGATGGAGGGTGGGGAGAATATTTTATAGAGTGAGCTTCATTTAAAAATCATAACCCTGCTGAAGTTTTTTTATCATTTCCAGAATGTAAAGTAGAAGTGCTGCTACTCCAAAGAATTTCCTGCTCATACATTTAGGAAGACCGGAGAAGTCCGCTTACAAAGTGCAGATGTGAACAAGTACCATTTTAATGAAGTGTAACATTAAAAAATCGTTTGGTAAGTGAACATGAATAGAGAGCCACAAGGGAATGATCAGGTTTTAGAAAGGCAAGAGGCACCAGAAATGAAATTGCTACAATTAGTTTGTTAAAGGAAAAAAGAACGGAGATTATCTGTAGGATCTGAATGTACGCTTCATGGACTACATCAAAACCTTTGACTGTATAAACTACTAAAATTTGCTGGAAGTACTAGAAATTATGGAGATAGGAGAGCATTTGATGCAGTTAATGAGAAAGCTATATAAAAGTGAAGAAGCTGTAGTAAACTGTAACAATGATGCACAGAAAATTGTGAAATAGGAGGGGAGTCAACAATGCTCTATTAAATCTACATTTCTCCTTAACTTAGTTTGTGGATAAAAAATGAAATCTGCAGGCCTAACAGTATGAAACTAGTATTTGAATGAGAAGTCAAATAATAAACGAAACTTAAGGTATGCTGATGAAACAATATACACTGATCAGCCAGAAAATTATGACTACTTACCTAATAGCTGGTATGTCCACCTTTCACTCAGATAACAGTGGTGACACAGTGTGGAATGAAAGCTGTGAGGCCTTGGTAGGTCACTGGAGGGAGCTGGCACCACATCCGCTCACGCAAGTCACTTAAGTCTTGTAAATTCTAGAGAGTGGGAGATGAATTCTGATGTCATATTCAACCACATCCCAGACGTGTTTGATCGCGTTCAGATCTGGCAAGCTGGGGTGCCAGCACATCAGTTGAAACTCACCACTGTGTTCCACAAACCATTCCATCACACTACCGGTCTTGTGAGATGGTGCATTATCTAGCTGAAAAATGCCACTGCCATCGGGAAACATGATCATCCTGAAAGGGTGTATGTGGTCTGCAACCAGTGTACAATACTCCTTGGCTGTCATGGTGCCTTGCATGAGCTCCACTGGACCTGTGGATCCCCATGTGAATGTTTCCCAGAGCACAATGGAGTCACTGCTAGCTTGTCTCCATTCCACAGTACAGGAGTCAAGCAGCTGTTTCCGTGGAAGATGACAAATTTGCACCCTCCCATTAGCATGATGAAGAAGGTATTGGGGCCCACAGACCATGTAACACTCTCCCACTGCACCAATGGCCAGTGCCAATGGTCATATGCCCATTTCAGTAGTAGTTGCTGACATCATGTTTGTAACATTGGCACATCCACAAGTCATCGGCTGCAGAGGCCCATCATTAGGAGTGTTCGATGCAGTGTGTATTCAGACACACTTGTACTATGCCCAGCATTAAAGTCTGATGTCAGTTCTGCCATGGTTCACCACCTGGCCTGTTTTACCAGTCAGCCCAGCCTACAAAGGCCAACACCTGTAACGAGGGGTGGCTGCCCAATCACATGACATCTGGACATGGTTACACCATGTGATGAAGAGACTCACTGCAGTTCTTCACAAATACCTGAAAAGTCATGCAGTTTCTGAAATGCTCATGGTGAGCCTCCAGCCTATCACGTTCTGCCACTGGTCAAACACAGATATATTGCATGCCTTCCCTGTTCTGCACACAGACAGCACACTCATTGATACTATGTACATTGTGCGTGTGTCTGACTAGCTCTCATTCCTCATCAGTGATGCTATTATCACCTGGATGGGTTTATATCAATAGTAGGTTGGTGATCATAATGTTATGGCTAATCAGTGTATGTCTCTGAAACTGAAGAATACATTAAAATATGTTGTTGTTGTTGTGGTCTTCAGTCCTGAGACTGGTTTGATGCAGCTCTCCATGCTACTCTATCCTGTGCAAGTTTCTTCATCTCCCAGTACCTACTGCAACCTACATCCTTCTGAATCTGCTTAGTGTATTGATCTCTTGGTCTCCCTCTACGATTTTTACCCTCCACACTGCCCTCCAATGCTAAATTTGTGATCCCTTGATGCCTCAAAACATGTCCTACCAACCGATCCCTTCTTCTAGTCAAGTTGTGCCACAAACTTCTCTTCTCCCCAATCCTATTCAATACCTCCTCATTAGTTACGTGATCTACCCACCTTATCTTCAGCATTCTTCTGTAGCACCACGTTTCAAAAGCTTCTATTCTCTTCTTGTCCAAACTGGTTATCGTCCATGTTTCACTTCCATACATGGCTACACTCCATAACATTAAAATATGCTACATTAAAAATGAAAAACAGGAAGAAAAGAGATCCAGAAGGAGTTGACCATACTGAGCTAATCTGTGTGATTTGTAAGTGGCTTTTAATCTTATCCTTGGTTACAGTGGCCATTCAGTCATATGGACATTTGGGATGTGTTCATTCTAGTATAGATAGTTGTGCAGTAGTTGCAGCATATGTGGTATAGTTGTATGATGTGGCCACTTTCGCAAGTGGCCCTGCCTTATATGAGATGTTGATCAAGGGCTGGAAAAGTAAGTTATGTGTTAATAAAAGAGTTAAATGTTTCACCTGGATCTTCCCAAGTATCAAGTGACTTGGAGCAGGAGTGCTATGTGGATATTTCATAGAAGAGGTGAAGAACGCTGCTGTGGACAGAGTAAAAAGAATTTTGTTAAGTCATTCCTGCATATAGAATCACTGTATGTCAAAACACATTTTATTCCCATAGCTTTATTCACAGATAATTCCTTTACTATGAATAAGTCATTTAGCAGCAAATGCCTGCCTAGCACCAGTATGTGCAATGCATGGTCTAGCAGTCACAACAGTGGAAGGCATTGGAAGCACAAAGACTCGTTTACACCCAGTGCAAGAAAGGATTGCAAAAGCACATGGTTCACAGTGTGGCTTCTGTACTCCAGGAATCGTTATGTCAATGTACACATTGGTTCGGAACAAAAGTTGTCCCACAATGGACGACCTTGAAGTAGCATTCCAAGGTATGGTTCAGTGACACAAACTCCTTTCTTTCAATACTTTTAAAAATAGCTATATTATTTAAGACACATAATACTGTTACAAGATTTTATGTATTTCAATATTTTGTACTCAGCATTAATCGTGATGATTGGAGTTAAGAGAAATACAATGTCACTGAAGTAGCTGATGAGTTTCCATCTTCTTAAGTTAACAGATTTTAATTTCTAGCACAAACCACCACAAATATAACTGCTTGCTATGTCATTATTGTTAGCCTGACATCCACTAACTTACTACACATGAAAACGGGGAAGAACATACTGTCATGTTTCTACAAGTCATGTTAAGTCATTAGTAATGACTAATTCTTTTCCCCAGAACAATATGTTTTAGGTGGATAATGGAGACCAACCAGTATGTTTTTATGGTGAATGCAGAAAATTCTGAATCCATATTCTGGTTCACAAGCATCTGACTTCACAGTTGTCTTGAAGTAGCTCTGTGGGACTTGTTCTCCCACTTACGTTAGAATCACATTTCAGCATTCTCACCAATTCCTTTAATAATAAAATCATAATTACTATTGTAAGTACATATGTGGTGGGAATGTTTAACACATGAAAGATCAGTTTCTTTAAAACTCTCTCTGCCAGTTCCTTGACAAAGAGTGCTGCCATAATTCTTTGAATTGTAATAAAATTTCACACCTAGTGTGAATCTAATGACAAACAATACCACGTAAATAACTTACTGGATCTCTGACAATGGAAAGTCCAAGATGGAATTACAACAATTATATGAAAAGGCTAGATTGCTGCTACCGTATAGAGGAAACATTGAGTCACAGGCAGGCACAACCAGAAGATTGCTACACATTTAAGCTTTCAGCCAGAAGGTCTCCTTTCAAAGCAGAAAACACACACACATCCACACAATTACAGCTTACGCACACACATGAGCACTCTCTCTGGTCAGACTGCGAGTGTTAGAGAAAACTTTACCATGTAATTTTACTCCTTGGTATGTATGTCATGTTCTTTTGGCAAAAGTGATCTGGGTGATATTCTACTAGTTTGCCATAGTTAATGGCTGGTACTTGTAAATAGTTATAAAACTTTACAGCTGTTGACCATTTCCAGTCTGCCTGTGCCCCTATATAGTGCTAGCTGGACACACAATGCTGGCACAATGTAGGCACACCAGTGCGTGTGTGTGTGTGTCAAAGGATTAAGTCTGAAAGCTAGCAAATTTTTAAGTCTCTTTTTGTGTGCCTTTCAACAACTCAACATTTCTGCAGTTTGGTGTGTTGTCTCCTTTGTTCCTAACTTACTTATGTTCTGGCACAACTTTCCTTATTATAATTGATTTATGTACTGATGAAGAGTAATGTTATTGTGCCTGTGAGAGAGAATGGCAACAGCAATCTCTTTTAAATCATATTTAAAAATATGTAAATGAATTACATATATTTTCAGTGAGGGGACTACACATGTACGGGGCATATTTTGAACTGCTGTTAAAAATGTGCTACATTTTACAATATCCATTTTGAACACCATGAGAAACAGAGGCTATCAGTGATGTAGTGATTATAATATAAAGAGAAGTTTGTTTCCATCCAGTTTTTTACTCTACAAGAACACTTTCCATCTGTACATTTGTTTTGGACTTGTAATTCAAACAAATTAATGGAATTAGATGTGGGTCCATTTTCATGGCAGCCATTCTGATATGTGATGCATGAGCAAAGATATTTTAGGATTATTATTTGGAGATGTAGATGGAGGCAATAAACCGAATCACCACTCTAGCAGATCTAGGAAATTAACCAATAAGAACCCATAACTTACCAGTATGCTTAATCATCAAACATTGTTTTGAACTACTTGAGACAATTTCTGTAGCAGCAAATTTTTTGTTTTATTTATTTGTCCATCCATCATGAAGCATTTACATGTAATTAATGTTGTCATGAATAATTTAAGAACATCTTTTACAATGGAGATTGACATTCCATAGCAGTACACATTATTTACTAATATATACATGGTCAAATAACAAGTGTCTATATGTAAAAGAATACTCTGCGATAACATATACATCATACCTTGAATGAGGGTGCAAATGGTTTTACCAATCATTTATTAATTTAGATTGTCTTTTGGACAGTTTTCCAATTCTTCAAGTGTGCTGAAAGGCTTTTCATTTAGCTATTTTTGTGTTTTACTTTTAAAAACTTTTAGTGAGATATGAAATGTCTGGGAATATAATGTATTGAAAAATTTACACCCAGAGATTAATAACTACAGTAATATGTTGGTGTACAGATTGTTCAGATACAAAATTCATTGGCACTGTGCTATTGCACAAAAGTTACAATCACAAGAAAGACTGCATGACACTGTTCCGAGTGGTACAATCATAATTTCATCAGTTTTTGGGGTAGTGGGACGTAATTTTATGGAGTTATGAGTCATGGTGCATGAGGTGCCACTCAGCCAGACTGGGAGTAAGCTAACTTGGTAAAACTATTATTGCAATATTTACCTGAGTGTTATGGCCACAGTGAAATTCTGTGAGTTGGTTGGGTGGTCTGGACTTGTTTTCTTGGTTAGTGATTGGACTATTAATTTTGGTTATTGATAAGAGGGTTGTCTGTAAGTGTATATGAAAACTTCCAAGGCAGTTACATATTTGCAATGACCTTTTTATATCATCATGATAATTATTCAATCTGGGAAGCAAGCACAATGGTTCAAGGCTCAAACAAAATTAAGTGTATGTTTTGCTGAACTGTTTTCTTTTATTAATTAATTAATTTCTCTTTTTGCATAGAGTTAACAAAGATGATGACTTTTGCAAATGTCAGTATTGTTTTCCAACATTTTTATTATTTATTGTAAAATACAAACAAAACAGATAAGTGATATAATTTAAGAAAACTGCAATACAATCACACAAGGAGACGAGATACTGGCAGAAGTAAAGCTGTGACGGCTGGACGTGAGTCGTGCTTTGGTAGCTCAGATGGTAGAGCACTTGCCCGCGAAAGGCAAAGGTCCCGAGTTCGAGTCTCGGTCGGCGTGCACAGTTTTAATCTGCCAGGAAGTTTCAATCACACAAAAGAGAGTGTCAAGCCACAAAAGTAGGTATACTATTAAAATATGTCTTATTTCTAATAAAAACTGTGAGATCACATGTTTTCAACTGAAAATTCAGTAAATGAGTGTAAACATTTCTTTGTCAGGAATAGTTTAAGCTTCCTTTTGAAGATATTTCCATCATGCACACATAAGTCTTTTGGAAATTTGTTAAACCAGCTTTGAGCACTGATGTATGGACTGTGGTGTGTTATTTGTAGATTAGTACTTTGTCTAAAGTAGTTATTTTTATTTCTATTATTGTGGTCATGTACGTCATTGCGTTTTCTAGAATCTTTTTGATGACATACAAAAAATAAAATTACCTTATACAAATACAAGGACTATAATGTAAGGTACTTATGTTGCACAAAAACGTCTCCACAAGAATCGTGATGATCTAAACCATTCTTTACTTTAATTACCTTCTTCTGCACCAACATTAATCTATTGATGTGTGTATCTGCAGCACAGCTCCATAATTCAATACCACAAATGAAATGAAATGTCATGTGCCTAGGGCCTCCCGTCAGGTAGACTGGTTGCCTGGTGCAAGTCTTGTGAGTTGATGCCACTTTGATGACTTGGGGATGATATGATGATGAAGACAACACAACAACCAGTCCCTGAGCAGAGAAAATCTCCAACCCAGCTGGGAATTGAACCCGGGCCCTTTGCACAACATTTGGCCGCACTGTCCACTCAGCTATCAAGGCAGACTCAATACTACAATTTAGCAAAGGATATATTTTTCCATAGTAAACAGTTTTGATAGTACTGTTCGCAACTATTTTTGCTAGGTGACTGAGTAGATATAATCCACTACTAATCTTCCTGGATACAAAGTTAATGTGATTTGACCATCACAAGATTTCATCTATGTGTAGGGCTAAGAATTTGCCACTTTTATTGCCCATTGCTTCAATTCAACATATATTATTTATAGAGTTATAGCTAGAGTTAACAATCTTAAATGATAATAATTGAGACTTGTTAACATCTACATTTAGGTATTGTTCATGAAAATACTTAAACATATTTATTACTCCATCTGTTTAGGAAGATGTAAGTTTACAGGTATTTCTGCAAAAAAAAAAAAAAAAAAAAAAAAAAAAAAAAAAAAAAAAAAAAAAAAAAAAAAAAAGAGAGAGAGAGAGAGAGAGAGAGATGTGTCCTCTGCATAACTTGCTATTTTGGAGTTTTGTGGCTGGGTGACATCATTGACATAGACTAAGAAGAGAAAGGGCTAAGAATTGACCACTGGGAGACTCTTTGTTTCATTGTTTCACTAGAAGACTGGGAAATTACAACTTGGTCATTAATTTGATAGGTTAGCACTTTGTGCACTCCTTCCAGTTAAACAGGTAGTTGGTTATTAGTAGTATTGCTGAATCTCTTAAGCTATAGGCCTGAAGTTTCATTATTAGTAGGTAATGTTTAACTGAATCAAATGCTTTAGTAAGATCAAGGAATGTCCTTATTGCCAAATACCCTTCAGCTTGTACACTATTTACAATATGTAAAAATACAGAGATTGTTGTGTTTCAGTGAGTAGATTATTTTTGTGTAATAGGCCCTGAGTTGTGAAAGCAAAACGTATTTAATGATTTTAATAAATATTGGGGTTAATGGAATTGGCCTAAAGTTTTCAACCTATTTTTTTTTTTTTGTATTTTGTCTTATATACTGGTTTAATTAAGCACATTTTTAATGAATCTGGATAGGTTTTTCCCCAATACAGCAATTAATGAGGTAGGTAACAGATTTAACTAATTCTTTGTGACATTTCTTAGCTAGGGCACCAGATATCTCAGTCCAGCCAGCTAAGTTCTTGGTTTCTAATGTGTTGATTATTTGACTTAATTCATGTTCACTTGAAGTTCTGAATTCAAAATTTATACCTTGGGGCAAGCAAATTTATATCTGACTGTTGTGGTCAACAGTTTGAGCTGGGATGCCACATGGAATGATGAAATATTTACTAAAAATGTCACCGATTGTTCTTGGATCTTCTATTAATTTTCCCTCCATTCAGCATGCTTATTTCTTCTGTATTCATGTTTGATGGTACTTTCTGTTATTGATTAATTAGCTTTCAAATTGCTTTGCCCACACTGGTAGATTTAATGGTTGAATTACTATGAACCTTTTTCTTGAAATTTGAAAGCTCAGTCTCAAACATTTTCGTGGCTTTGCAATACTTTTCTATGAGAATGATAGCCTTTTTTAATTTATAAACTAAGAAGAGGTCATGAACATTCTGTTAGAGTTTTATCAGACTACAGGGTAATTTCAGCTTTGGATTCTTTCTATGTATTACAGTCCTTTTAATGTCTTTAACTTGTCAACAATGATTACAATGTCTCAAAATTGTTTCTTGGAATTCATCCCATTTATTTTTTGAGCCTTTTACCTTATAATCACTTTTCCATTCCTCCTGGGCTAGTTCATGTTTGAGGCGGTTTGTATTCTGATCAATAACATTTGTTGTATCTGCAGCATTTACACCCATGTACTCCTAAAACCATGATCAAACACTTTTGAAATGAGCTCCTTCCTTTTCTGAACCTGGTGAAAATTATTCATAAAAAAGGGGGAATTAAATTGCACCTTCAGTTTCCCAGGAAAAAAAAAAAGGAAACAAGATTAGTGTCTAATGTGCCACTGGCATCAATTCATGAGAGGCGGAGCACAAGCTCTGATTAAGGCACGATGGTGAAGGGAATTGGCCACTGCCCTTTCATAGGGACTACCCTGGCATTTGCCTTAAGTGGTTTAGGACATCACAGAAAAACCTAAAACAAGAGGGCCAAATGAGAATTCAAACCATTGCCCTCCTGAATGCAAGACCAGTGTGTTAGTCATTGCGCTACCTCACTCAGTAGTTTCTCAGAATCAGAGATTAAATGTTGTAGTAATAGGAAAAGGACACTGACATTTCTGAAACCTTTGAAACACTAGGAATGGTTGTCTGAAGACTTTTGGTCTCATAATGTACACTTACCAGTATTATCGCAAATTGTTCCAATTGATGGCAGGATTCTTCCTTGTGTACGGACTTTTTCTCCATTCAGCCTGTGCTAGTTTTAAATGCTGGTGGTGGAGTCCATTAGAAACGAGGGAAATATTGTAATTGGTAGATTTCAGTGTTGCTGACTGAGGGAATTTTGGGCTATGATAGCCATTGATTTTCTTTTTGAAAAAAGAACTGTTTTGCTTTTTGTTGCTGTGATATTCCAATAATAGACTGAATGCTCTATAGGCCAAGGAAATTAGAATTCTGCCTTCCAAAAAGTAGTAGAATTCTGGAAACTGTTTTACTCACTCAAGTAGGCCTCTTTCTTCTGTATTTTTTCCCCAGATACCTGTGAAACTGAATGTTAATTAAAAAAACAAAGGTTACTAGAAATGTGGGCATTAAATTCTGTCTCAACTGAGTACCAAAACTTTGCTATTTGCATACAGTTTCCTGTAGATAAGTTATGTCATAAAACATTAATTTTTCACACTTTTTGAAAAACACTTGTTTCATTGCTATAAGGCATGCAGCATCTGAGAACTGGGCAATTTGACCAAAAATTTATAGAAGAAAAGTTGTAGGACATCAAACTGTGTCTTCAGAAAATCAAAGAAAGTGACAAGAAACCTAGATGGTAAGTATATATCACAATTATTTCAACTATATGTAAATCATATGGTTAACCACCAAAGTCTGCTTTCTACTTTCCATTCAGTGAAGTTTTCACTTTTCACTTTTTTATTTTTGTTACTGGTATGTAATCCCTAATCAAACCATTATTAAGATAACATTTTCTGAAAACTATGAAATTAGCAAACAATAATATGCAAAGGACAACAAATTTTGTACACTGGCGTTAGGGCAATGAAATATGACAGGTCTGTTATTGTTTCTTTAGGAATAAAGAAACTAAATTCAGTTGACAATAGACTGAGTTACATATGATTATATAAAAGTGTGTTAACCTGCAAATATGTCCTCAGGCAATTTTGTTGAGCAGCTGCTTCTGTAGGAGGCAAACACGTGATGTTGAATGAAGCCTTTGGTACATATTTTTCAAATAATTGATAGTGAAACCCAATTAATGGCTTTGTTTCACCTTCACAGTACTGGGCTGCCATGAACTTCTCTCCAACCTCACAAATCTCATCAGTAGTAGCATATGAGTTGCTGGATATCTCTGCTGCTTTCTGTAGGTTGTTTTTGTCTCCCGTGCCTTGAGGAATTTCAATTTTCCTTTGCTGCAAAATGAAGAAGTTGTGTCACAGCCACTGAAGGCATGTAAGAACAGAATGTTGTCTTTTAGTACTTGAGACAACTTAAAATTTAGGGGCTGTAGACTATGTCACATTGTCTGTTTTAGCTTAGCTCAGCAAAAAGATGTTGGGGGCAATGGAACTGAAGCAGTCAGAATCACATAAAGGTTTGTGCCCTCCCCAGTGACAACAATACAGTCAGAGTGCTGAGCAACATCAAGAGCAGTAGCCACAATTATCATATCGGCATCCTCAGCAGCTCACTTATTACTGAAGTTCTCACCCTCAAGTTGTGCAGTCAGTAAAGAACAGAGGTGTTGTTTATTTTGTTTGTTTGACAGAAACAAATATTTTGCCAGAGATACTGAAGTTGTTTCATTGAATGTTATAGTTGGTGCAGTTCCTTTAGTGACCCTGCACAGCTGCTCAGCTAATTTGTGCTCCTGTTAGTTGTAACCCCCCCCATGAACCATGGACCTTGCCGTTGGTGGGGAGGCTTGCGTGCCTCAGCGATACAGATGGCCGTACCGTAGGTGCAACCACAACGGAGGGGTATCTGTTGAGAGGCCAGACAAACATGTGGTTCCTGAAGAGGGGCAGCAGCCTTTTCAGTAGTTGCAAGGGCAACAGTCTGGATGACTGACTGATCTGGCCTTGTAACATTAACCAAAACGGCCTTGCTGTGCTGGTACTGCGAACGGTTGAAAGCAAGGGGAAACTACAGCCGTAATTTTTCCCGAGGACATGCAGCTCTACTGTATGATTAAATGATGATGGCGTCCTCTTGGGTAAAATATTCCGGAGGTAAAACAGTCCCCCATTCGGATCTCCGGGCGGGGACTACTCAGGAGGACGTCGTTATCAGGAGAAAGAAAACTGGCGTTCTACGGATCGGAGCGTGGAATGTCAGATCCCTTAATCGGGCAGGTAGGTTAGAAAATTTAAAAAGGGAAATGGATAGGTTAAAATTAGATATAGTGGGAATTAGTGAAGTTCGGTGGCAGGAGGAACAAGACTTTTGGTCAGGTGATTACAGGGTTATAAATACAAAATCAAATAGGGGTAATGCAGGAGTAGGTTTAATAATGAATAAAAAAATAGGAGTGTGGGTTAGCTACTACAAACAGCATAGTGAACGCATTATTGTGGCCAAGATAGACACAAAGCCCATGCCTACTACAGTAGTTCAAGTTTATATGCCAACTAGCTCTGCAGATGATGAAGAAATTGATGAAATGTATGACGAGATAAAAGAAATTATTCAGGTAGTGAAGGGAGACGAAAATTTAATAGTCATGGGTGACTGGAATTCGTCAGTAGGAAAAGGGAGAGAAGGAAACATAGTAGGTGAATATGGATTGGGGGGAAGGAATGAAAGAGGAAGCCGCCTTGTAGAATTTTGCACAGAGCACAACTTAATCATAGCTAACACTTGGTTCAAGAATCATAAAAGAAGGTTGTATACCTGGAAGAATCCTGGAGATACTAAAAGGTATCAGATAGATTATATAATGGTAAGACAGAGATTTAGGAACCAGGTTTTAAATTGTAAGACATTTCCTGGGGCAGATGTGGATTCTGACCACAATCTATTGGTTATGAACTGCAGATTGAAACTGAAGAAACTGCATAAAGGTGGTAATTTAAGGAGATGGGACCTGGATAAACTGAAAGAACCAGAGGTTGTAGAGAGTTTGAGGGAGAGCATAAGGGAACAATTGACAGGAATGGGGGAAAGAAATACAGTAGAAGAAGAATGGGTAGCTCTGAGGGATGAAGTAGTGAAGGCAGCAGACGATCAAGTAGGTAAAAAGACGAGGGCTAATAGAAATCCTTGGGTAACAGAAGAAATATTGAATTTAATTGATGAAAGGAGAAAATATAAAAATGCAGTAAATGAAGCAGGCAAAAAGGAATACAAGCGTCTCAAAAATGAGATCGACAGGAAGTGCAAAATGGCTAAGCAGGGATGGCTAGAGGACAAATGTAAGGATGTAGAGACTTGTCTCACTAGGGGTAAGATAGATACTGCCTACAGGAAAATTAAAGAGACCTTTGGAGAGAAGAGAACCACTTGTATGAATATCAAGAGCTCAGATGGCAACCCAGTTCTAAGCAAAGAAGGGAAGGCAGAAAGGTGGAAGGAGTATATAGAGGGTTTATACAAGGGCGATGTACTTGAGGACAATATTATGGAAATGGAAGAGGATGTAGATGAAGACGAAATGGGAGATAACATACTGCGTGAGGAGTTTGACAGAGCACTGAAAGACCTGAGTCGAAACAAGGCCCCGGGAGTAGACAACATTCCATTAGAACTACTGATGGCCTCGGGAGAGCCAGTCATGACAAAACTTTACCATCTGGTGAGCACGATGTATGAGACAGGCGAAATACCCTCAGACTTCAAGAAGAATATAATAATTCCAATCCCAAAAAAAGCAGGTGTTGACAGATGTGAAAATTACCGGACTATCAGTTTAATAAGTCACAGCTGCAAAATACTAACGCGAATTCTTTACAGACGAATGGAAAAACTGGTAGAAGCCGACCTCGGGGAAGATCAGTTTGGATTCCGTAGAAATGTTGGAACACGTGAGGCAATACTGACCTTACGACTTATCTTAGAAGCTAGATTAAGAAAAGGCAAACCTACGTTTCTAGCATTTGTTGACTTAGAGAAAGCTTTTGACAATGTTAACTGGAATACTCTCTTTCAAATTCTGAAGGTGGCAGGGGTAAAATACAGGGAGCGAAAGGCTATTTACAATTTGTACAGAAACCAAATGGCAGTTATAAGAGTCGAGGGGCATGAAAGGGAAGCAGTGGTTGGGAAAGGTGTGAGACAGGGTTGTAGCCTCTCCCCGATGTTATTCAATCTGTATATTGAGCAAGCAGTAAAGGAAACAAAAGAAAAATTCGGAGTAGGTATTAAAATCCATGGAGAAGAAGTAAAAACTTTGAGGTTCGCCGATGACATTGTAATTCTGTCAGAGACAGCAAAGGACTTGGAAGAGCAGTTGAACGGAATGGACAGTGTCTTGAAAGGAGGATATAAGATGAACATCAACAAAAGCAAGACGAGGATAATGGAATGTAGTCAAATTAAGTCGGGTGATGCTGAGGGAATTAGGTTAGGAAATGAGACACTTAAAGTAGTAAAGGAGTTTTGCTATTTAGGGAGTAAAATAACCGATGATGGTCAAAGTAGAGAGGATATAAAATGTAGACTGGCAATGGCAAGGAAAGCGTTTCTCAAGAAGAGAAATTTGTTAACATCAAGTATAGATTTAAGTGTCAGGAAGTCGTTTCTGAAAGTATTTGTATGGAGTGTAGCCATGTATGGAAGTGAAACATGGACGATAACTAGTTTGGACAAGAAGAGAATAGAAGCTTTCGAAATGTGGTGCTACAGAAGAATGCTGAAGATAAGGTGGGTAGATCACATAACTAATGAGGAGGTACTGAATAGGATTGGGGAGAAGAGAAGTTTGTGGCACAACTTGACTAGAAGAAGGGATCGGTTGGTAGGACATGTTTTGAGGCATCAAGGGATCACAAATTTAGCATTGGAGGGCAGCGTGGAGGGTAAAAATCGTAGAGGGAGACCAAGAGATGAATACACTAAACAGATTCAGAAGGATGTAGGTTGCAGTAGGTACTGGGAGATGAAGAAGCTTGCACAGGATAGAGTAGCATGGAGAGCTGCATCAAACCAGTCTCAGGACTGAAGACCACAACAACAACATTAGTTGTAACATCAGGGTATATGGTTCAAATGGCTCTGAGCACTATGGAACTTAACATCTGTGGTCATCAGTTTCTTAGAACTACTTAAACCTAACTAACCTAAGGACATCACACACATCCATGCCTGAGGCAGGATTCGCACCTGCGACCGTAGCGGTCACATGGTTCCAGACTTAAGCGCCTAGAACCGCACAGCCACACTGGCCTGCCATCATGGTATACTTTAAACACAATTGTGACCTTTCTACCATATCAAAGCTTAATGTAATCTACACAGTTTCTAATTATGTGAGAAAATAGTTATTTTGCCTCCCATGACACTCCATGCAATAGAAATCCTCCAGTGAACTCTGGTTTTTCAAAGTCAGTTGGGTCACTCAAGGCATTAAACAACTTGTAAAACACAACTTTTTATGTTTTCCACATACCGACATTGTCAAACATAGATAGAGAATATGGGGCCAGCTGGTACTCAAAAACATGCTGAAGCTCTTTAAGTTTTGTAGAATACTATGGTGTGAAAAATCGTTTCAGCACTGATAGGAATGACGTTGTCATGCATTGTGGTTTTAGATATCATACACTTCAGAGGTAGAACTCAATTTATTTTCTGAAGTTTTATGCTGTCAGAGTTGCTGCAAATACTCTATGAAATGCTTAAATTACTGACTTTATCAGCATTGTGGCAACTGATCTTTTCATCATCTACAACCCCAATGCTAATGGACATGCTAACGCCACAGGGAAATGTGTTGGGATCCTTGCTGTTCATGTTGTATATTAATGACCTTGCCGACAATATTAATAATAAAATCAGGCTTTTTGCAGATTTTGCAGTTAACTATAATGAAATACTATCTGAAAGTAGCTGCATAAATATTCAGTCAATTCTTGATAAGATTTCAACATGGTGCAGATATTGGCAACTTGCCCGAAACATTCAGACATGTAAAATTTTGCACTTAGAAAACGAAAAAATGTAATATCCTATGACTATAATATCAATGAGTCACTGTTGGAATCAGTCAGCTCATACAAATACCTGGGTGTAATACTTTGTATGGATGTGAAATAGAATGATCACATAGGTACAGTCATGGATAAAGCAGGTAGTAGACTTTGGTTTATTGGTGGAACACAAGGGAAGTACAATCAGCCTACAAAGGAGATTACTTACATACCAGATAGGACTAACAGGGGATACTGAACATATATAGAGAAGGGCAGTACAAATAATCACAGGTTTGTTTAATCAGTGAAAGAGTGTCATAGAAATACTGAAGGAACTGAACTGGAAGACTCGAAGATAGATGTAAACTATCCTGGGAAAGTTTATTAATAAAGTTTCAAGAAGTGGCTTTAAATAATAACTCTAGGAATATACTACAACTTCCTACATATCACTCACCTATGGATAGTGAGGATAAGATTAGAATAATTACGCATGCGTAGAGGCATTCAAACAATTATTCTTCCTACGCTTGATGGAACGGGAAGAAACCCTAATAACTGGTACAATGGGGTGTACCATCTGTCATGCATCTCATGGTGGTTTTCAGAGTATAGATATAGATGTAAACTCCTGGAAATGGAAAAAAGAACACATTGACAACGGTGTGTCAGACACACCATACTTGCTCCGGACACTGCGAGAGGGCTGTACAAGCAATGATCACACGCACGGCACAGCGGACACACCAGGAACCGCGGTGTTGGCCGTTGAATGGCGCTAGCTGCGCAGCATTTGTGCACCGCCGCCGTCAGTGTCAGCCAGTTTGCCGTGGCATACGGAGCTCCATCGCAGTCTTTAACACTGGTAGCATGCCGTGACAGCGTGGACGTGAACCGTATGTGCAGTTTACGGACTTTGAGCAAGGGCGTATAGTGGGCATGCGGGAGGCCGGGTGGACGTACCGCCGAATTGCTCAACACGTGGGGCGTGAGGTCTCCACAGTACATCGATGTTGTCGCCAGTGGTCGGCGGAAGGAGCACGTGCCCGTCGACCTGGGACCGGACCGCAGCGACGCACGGATGCACGCCAAGACCGTAGGATCCTACGCAGTGCCGTAGGGGACCGCACCGCCACTTCCCAGCAAATTAGGGACACTGTTGCTCCTGGGGTATCGGCGAGGACCATTCGCAACCGTCTCCATGAAGCTGGGCTACGGTCCCGCACACCGTTAGGCCGTCTTCCGCTCACGCCCCAACATCGTGCAGTCCGCCTCCAGTGGTGTCACGACAGGCATGAATGGAGGGACGAATGGAGATGTGTCATCTTCAGCGATGAGAGTCGCTTCTGCCTTGGTGCCAATGATGGTCGTATGCGTGTTTGGCGCCATGCAGGTGAGCGCCACAATCAGGACTGCATACGACCGAGGCACACAGGGCCAACACCCGGCATCATGGTGTGGGGAGTGATCTCCTACACTGGCCGTAGACCACTGGTGATCGTCGAGGGGACACTGAGTAGTGCACGGTACATCCAAACCGTCATTGAACCCATCGTTCTACCATTCCTAGACCGGTAAGGGAACTTGCTGTTCCAACAGGACAATGCACGTCCGCATGTATCCCGTGCCACCCAACGTGCTCTAGAAGGTGTAAGTCAACTACCCTGGCCAGCAAGATCTCCGGATCTGTCCCCCATTGAGCATGTTTGGGACTGGATGAAGCGTCGTCTCACGCGGTCTGCACGCCCAGCACGAACGCTGGTCCAACTGAGGCGCCAGGTGGAAATGGCATGGCAAGCCATTCCACAGGACTACATCCAGCATCTCTACGATCGTCTCCATGGGAGAATAGCAGCCTGCATTGCTGCGAATGGTGGATATACACTGTACTAGTGCCAACATTGTGCATGCTCTGTTGCCTGTGTCTATGTGCCTGTGGTTCTGTCAGTGTGATCATGTGATGTATCTGACCCCAGGAATGTGTCAATAAAGTTTCCCCTTCCTGGGACAATGAATTCACGGTGTTCTTATTTCAATTTCCAGGAGTGTAGATGTAGACATTACATGCTCATGAACAAGAAAAGCATCATGTGACAAAAAACCAGTCATACAACTTTTTGGCATCTGCTTCATTCTTAATTTTTTTGTACTCTTGCAAGTTGCTCAGTAATTACAAATGAAACACCACTAAATGCTGAAATTGGTCAATGATGTCAACTGCTGTAGGCATTGAAGCAATCCATCTGGCCAGAGTACTATCTGCTAATCCTCTACTATGTGTTAAAGCAACACTACTCTTCATTTTACGTATTAAAGTTTGTTCAGTTGTCATGTCAGACCAAATTCCTGCCCAAAATTTTTCTGACCTTCGATTTGTAAACCATTCCTTAGTTATGAGAAATTCATATTCATGTTGAGCAGGTGTCATTTCAAATTAAATCATGTCTTACATTGTATAACTTTAACTCAGTTTTATATAACAACATTTAACTCAATTTATTGTTAACTGAATTAAGTTTCTTTATTTCTGATACAACAATAATAAACTTTTCGTATTTCCTTTCACTAATACCACTGTAAAAATTTTTTTTGTCCTTTATGTAATAGCATTTTGCTTTTCCTTGTTTCGGAACCATTATCTCAATAATGCATAGGCTAGGGATTATGTAGCAATAATAAAAATAAAAAAAAGTGAGCATTGAAAACTTCACTGAATGGAAAGTAAAAAGCTGATGGTGGTTGTTAACCATATGATTTACATATAATTAAAATACTGTCATTGTTCACTTATTGCCTAGGTTTCTTGTCACTTTCTTTGACATTTTAAAAACATGATTAGATACTCTACATCTTTTCTCTTACAAAATTTTGTAATAAATTGCCAAATGATGAAACGAGTGTTTTTCAAGAAGTGTGAAACATTACCATTTTATGATGTAGCTTTTCTATAGGAAAATTTAATCAGATAGCAAAGTTTTGGTACTCAATTGATGCAGAATTTAATCTTCAATGTTTCTGATAGCCTTGACTTTTGTGAATAGGTGCTTAGTTTTGGAGAATTTTGAAGAAAAAAGAGAAAAAAATTCAAATTTTTGGTGGTTTTTGTTTCATCACGTGTGAAGCACCACTGAGAAACTGGGGTAAACTCAGATCATTCATATCAGAGGCCTACTTGGAAGATTAAACAGTTTCCAGAATTCCACTAATATCTGGACGGCAACCCTCTTTTTGGAGCTAATTTTACTGGCCTACTGATAAAGTCACAGAGATTTAAGAAATCATTACTGGTTGATGATGAGAGCGTACTCAGTGCCACATTACAAACCCTGCTGCAACTTGCTTTCAGACTATTTTAAATATTCTTTTTAAGGAATAATACTGTCATTGTGTGCTGAGTGTACATTGAAACGAATCAACTGACAAATTAAAATGGTGAACTGTACTAGAAGTTGGTCAAGATCTTCCTGTTCAGTAGGTAGTGTTCAAGTAAATGAACTACCTGAGCATGCATTATTGTCTCACTGAAAGTTTCAATCTGCTAATATCTTTCCTTTGTTTGTACAAATTCCACAGAAACTCTCACACATTCTCCTGAGTGAGTACACGTGAGAGGAAGGATATCATGGGAATTAGTGTAGGTCCAACCTGAGGCTTGGTTCTAGAATGTAACTTTCACTTTTAAGTGTGTTCTGAAATAAACACTTCTGAATGAATTTCTGTATGTCACCCAACAGTAATCCAATAGAGAGAGACATTCCAGTATACACACAATTGTAAAAATCAGCAGAAAACAGTGATCAATATATTACCTGAAAGATAACAGTGAGTGAAGGAAATTGTTACATTAATACATTGTTTGAATAGGTACATAATGTGAAGACTTTGTCTGTACGTCATCAGTTGTCACCCCACTAATGGCATTTTACTCACCAGAGAGGCAATGGGGAAGGGGCATCTTTTTATGTAGGCAATTTACCTCAAGAGCCTGTTTTGTGCAGTTGTTTCCAAGTGACAATACCATCTGTCTGAGCTTCTGCTGTAAAGAAGGATGCAACAGTGTTTATGGCAAAAACATTTCACAAGGCCGGCCGCGGTGGTCTCGCGGTTCTAGGCGCGCAGTCAGGAACCGTGCGACTGCTACGGTCACAGGTTCAAATCCTGCCTTGGGCATGGATGTGTGTGATGTCCTTAGGTTGGTTAGGTTTAAGTAGTTCTAAGTTCTAGGGGACTGATGACCACAGCAGTTGAGTCCCATAGTGCTCAGAGCCAAAATTTCACAAACATGTATTCATTCTCATCCCCACTCAGGTCACTCTGTCTGTGACAGACTGCTTCTATTGTTGTGTTATTTACATATCTTTAAACTCACAGAGAAATGCGAGTGTGGTCAAAAAACAATGAGAATTTTTTTTATTAATATTTATTTATTCATCACGATCAACTTTGTCCCCTTCATAGTAATCCCCCTCAGATATAATAAACTTGGACCAGTGTTTTTTCCAATCTTGGAAGCACTTCTGGTACTCATTTTTAGTTATGATGTTTAGGTCCTTGATTGATTCTATTTTTATCTCATCAATGGTGGCAAAATGACATCCATTCACTGTTCTCTTCAGCCTCAGGAATAAAAAGTGCTTGCAGGGGGCATGTCCAGTGAATATGGCATTTTAGGGAACATTAAGGATTTGTTTTTTCCAAAAAAAAAAAAAAAAATAAAAAAAAAATTGTGAACAAACATTAAGGTGTGAGCAAGAGCATTATGGTGATGTAATTTCCACAAGTGGTTCTACCATGATTCTCACCAGTTTCTTGGTATTGCTTCACACAAATGACAAATAAGTTGGAGATAGTATCTCCTATTAACTGTAAGACCATAAGGCAGGAATTCAAGATACACTATCCCATTGTAATCAAAGAAAACAGTAAGAGGAACCTTCACATGTGATTAAACTTGTCAATTATTTTTCTGTCTTGCCTCTACAGGCAGTTTCCATTGGGCCAATTGGACCTTGGTTTCAACATCATACCCCTATAATCATGTTTTGTGACCTGCTATAACATTCTTTACAATTCTGGATTGTTGCTGATATCATTCAGGAATCCCTGAGAGATGTCTATCTGACGTTTCTGGTTGAAATTCAACAATATTAGAATGAACTTTGCCACCACACGTTTCACACCCAAAACTCCCAAATAAATTGCTTAGCAAGAGGCAAAGATATGCTGAAATCACCAGCAGCCTCTCTGATGGTGATTCGGTGATTTTCCAGTTCCATTTTCTTTATTTCTTCCACAACGTCATCAGTAATTGATGTGCTATGGCATCCAGGGCACTCACCATCCTCATTTTCTCAACACTGTTTGAGATATGTGAAATGTGTATACCACTTGCTAACTCTTGTCTTATTCATAGCGCATTCTCCAAAGGCCACAGTCAACATTTTGAATGTAGTGTTGCAGATTTTCTTCCATTTTTTATGCAAAATTTAATGCAAATTCTTTGATCCATCTTTTTCAAAAGCAAAATTCACTGAGCACTTGGAAACACATATAACATTTTCGACTGTCAACAATAAAATTAATATTTAAAACACCTAAAAATGCAAACATATGAAGCCCATGAAATTAAAAAATTACTTTTTGATCACACTTCATACTTGAGAAAAAAATTTTGGCTATAATGATGTATTTAATTCACAGTTGACTGTAAACATCTTTGGCAAAGAAATCGGAGATAACTATCATTTTATTAAGAAATGTATGTGAAAGAAGGTGCAGTATTTCTGTGCTATACATTTTAAGATTGTAAAAAAAAGAAATTGAGAACAGGAGACACAAGATCAAAGTACCCAATACTCAGATTTTCTGTTTCTGCTTTTTGAAAATAATATCTCACGATACCTGGCTCAGTTGCGCTATTACAATGGAAAGGAAATATAGTAGCTCACGATAACATACCTTAATTACTAGTATACAGAAGAAATATTAAGATATTTTAATATATATGACTAAGTTAACCCTTTACTAATGTAAGAATGCTTCCTAAACATGATGATGATGATGATGGTACTTGGTTTGTGGGGCACTCAACTGCATGGTTAGCAGTGCCCATACATAATCCCAATCTTTCCACTGTCCAGTCTTGCCACTTTCCTGAATGAAGATGAAATGTTGAGGACAACACAAACATCCAGTCCCCGGGCTGAGAATATTCTAGACTCAGCTGGGAATTGAACCTGGGACACTGCGATCTAGAGGCAGCAACGCTAGCAACTAGACCATGAGCTGTGGACTCGTAAGCTTACGCTGCTAAATCAATTGTACACACTGTTGATAGTATGAAAGAAGTTAATTGGAGGCTGAAGATTCACTGAAGGGCGATTGTTCAATCAGAATATTTTTTTCTTTAAAGGAAATCTTTGCCGCTGCACTGGATATCGTCCAATTATTGAGGGTTTCCGCTCATTCACTGAAAGCTGGGAGCAGGGACATATCAATGGAATAAGCAATGGACTGACAAATGGTGTCTCAAATGGAACTTGCAGCATGGGAGATAAATGTTGTAAGTTCAAGGGTATGGAAAATGGAGTTAACGATTGCAGTACAGAAGATGAGGAGGTACTGTTCTCAAAAAGTGAGTTCGTGCCATATGATCCATCACAGGAACCCATTTTTCCTCCAGAACTGAAGGTTTGTTATATTTTAAATGAATTTAATTTAGAGACATACCTGGAAATTTGTTTAGTAAAAATTGTGTGAATTATTCTTGCAAACACAAATTATTCTTGCTGGTCATGCTTTTATCGATGCATCATAAAACTGAGGAGTGAGCTCAGCCTGGGTTATCATTGTAGCTCCCCACATATTTATTCCTTGCGAATTAAAAACTACAAATTGAGTTACACCTAAACATTTATTAAGACAGACAATGCTGAGCCTCTCAAGTGTTAATGAAATATGTCTATAGCTAGAGGTCAAAGCAGGTGCAGACATCTGCAGTAATTGTTACCTTGTGTATAAAAGCATGTGCTATTGCTGATATCCATGGGTTATTTGCAAATATCTGCAACAATAACTCCTTTATAGTTAAAAATTAAAGGACATCAAATTATGTCACCTGTGGTCAGTGAACAAGATTGTGTGAATGTGCATCACACATCTGTTGTAATGTTTGCTGAAATCTTGAAGTCTTTGGGTCCATATAAAGCATAAATTTGTTTCATCCATACCATCTGGCTATGTCCACTTTAGCTGCACCCAAGGGACCTGCACCTAGTGAATATGCATTGCCAGGACCTTATCTTTCATGCAGTCTGTGAAGCATGTTCAGGATGACAACCCTGGCCACTTGCTATCTGAGGGGTGTGAGTTGCCAAGATTGAGAAACATGAAAGTTCCAGAAATCCCACCAAATTTGAATGTAGCTTCAATTAAAAACTCATCAGTCTTGTCAGCAAAGATGTTTTGCCTTTCAAAGTTGTGTGTGGAAATGGATTTCTCAAGATGGCACAGTTTCTTATTGTTGTGAGGCCAAGCATGGTGCAAGTGAATGGCAGGGAAATGCTATTTCATCCCACTACCAGATCCTGAGAAATTTAAAGGAAAGTGCTGATTGTCTGCCTGCAGCTGTTTCTAGAGAGTTGAGGAATTTTTTCAGATATGTAGGTGGGCCACTAATAGTCACTCTAGGGAGTGACTTATATTGTTAAATAAACTCCTTGGAAGTGACTGAACATTATATTATCAGTGAAGAAGGAAAACTTGAGGATCAAGTGTTCTGTACCACAGATTTTTAGAGTGAGATTTTTTTTTTTCAAAAAAAGAAAAAAAAAAAAAGGAACTGTATGAAGTATTAAACATGAAGTGATAAAGTGCACATCCTCAATATTGTGCTAGAGCACATGACTTAAGGAGATTTGAATGATAAGAAAAGTGATGTACATCAGTTAATCAATTCTTGTTGAGCTGTCACAACTTTTTTTTTAAAAAAAAGATCTGGCCTTAAGAACAGCCTGCAGAAATCATTGAAAGGATATGTGGACAGTTAACGGGATGGAAAACTAGACATTTTTGAGCCAGGTAAATAGCAGTGGTTCAAAGTTCTAGCAATTTGATCTGAGACATATAAAGGCTTTTTAATTGACTTTGTTGACAAAAGAAGTTGGAAAATCTAATAATCTTTCTTATACCATTTAAAAATGCTTCTCTCAAGACATTTTTAGTATGTTTATTATTTGCAACAAGAACATTTAACTTCAAAAGGAGATTTCTAAAATATTATGTAACTAAATAATGATGAACTATAAAGTGCTTGCTTCAATTTGTAACATGCATAACAGTAACAGTATTCTAGAACAGACTGTTCCAGATCATGGAGCATTGTTGCTGTGAACAGTTAAATGGGCAGGCACACTGGGGAGCATTGTTGCTTACTATGAACAAATGGGCCAGTGCAGTGGAGCCTTGTGCTCTGTCAACCATGCCTCTTACATGATTGCCAACCTTATATTCATAGCAACCACACCAGATCATCTCCAAGCTGCTGCAGTGAGTGCTCCGGAGAAATATTGCTTTATGATACTCACTGCACCGTATGTGGCCCCCACCATCAATGAAGAACTGTGCCATCTCGAGAAACCCATTCCCATACACAACTTTGCAAGGTAAAGTGACTTTACTGACAAGACTGGTGAGATTTTTGTCACGAATGCCTTCAAATGTCTGCAGAATCAGATATGGAACTTGCGGTTGCTGATAAGGGTCTTGCAGGCATGGTGCGGGTAGCATTTTTCGCATCAACGCAGACATCTGTCTATATCACTGTCATGTTCAGAGGCAGTTTTCAATTTCGTGATTCCATTTAATATACAAAATATCAAAATGTAGTAGGAAAGTTATGATAGAATGTAGATAATTTAGAAGTAAAGGAGACCACTCACAAGGAGAGGCTCAGGCTTGTCTGAGTTTGTGTGTGTTTTTGTGTGTCTGTACTCAAGAAATGATTTATTCCAAAAGCTAGCAAGTTTTCTTTCTCTTTTGTGTGAGCCTGTCAATGACTCAACACTTCTGCTATTCAGTGAGTGGTCTCCTTTATTCCTAAATTATTTAGAAATATCAAAATGTTGTTGACAGCACTGCAAATGAGATTCAGTTTGGTACTAAAATTGTTATGACTTGTCATTTCAGGTAAATACAGAACTGCAGAAGCAGAATATTGTGTTCAGAGGGGAAAGAACAACATGGTATCGGCCAACTGCTCTTCAGACACTATTGGAGCTGAAAGCTAAATTCCCAACAGCAAGGATTATTGTTGGAAATACAGAAGTTGGTGAGTAATGGCTAATTGTTACATCTGTAAATAACAAAGCTCTTACAGTATGAGTGCAATGGTGGATGCAATGGTCAATACTTACCTCTTTCACATAGACTAGACTGCTCATGGTAAGCTCTTAGTGACATGTACAATCCAAGAATGTGATTATTATTGCCTCTTTTCTTCTTTTCGGTTCACAGGTGTTGAAGTGAAGTTTAAAAACTGCTCTTATCCTGTTCTTATTCAACCTATACAAATCAGTGAGCTCACAGCCATTAGAGAAGAAGTAGAAGGTCTTCGATTGGGAGCCTCTGTTACACTGAATGAGATGGAAGAAGCCCTCAGGAACCAAATAAAAACCAAGCCAGGTTAGACAACACTAACTTGTACACTTGTGTGTGTTGATTGCTTTTATTAGTTGGGTATACAGTTATAGCTATGTTAGTATTGATAATGTGAAGCAAACAATAATTAGAGGGGCTGTTACATAGAGTGCAACAAAAACAGACTTCACATGGCAGGAAAAATTATCGGGGCATTTCATAATATGTTCAAGTAGCTGGTCAGCTAGCCATTCTGTTTAGTTCAATTTGTTGCATACTTTGTGGATCAAATTTGCAAAAAATCTCTATGATTTGGAACAAATTAATAGGGGCATTGTTCAGTATTATTGACTTCAGCTGCTTATCAACACTGCTAACACTAATACCTATTTTACTCATCTTTTCAGCAGTTTGAGAATTAAACTAGGTCAGTACTTCTTTATTCCTTTGTAAAGTAACATCTGAAAATGGAGTTCAGAATTTATGCATTTGCTTTGCTATCCTCAAGTTCAGTTCTGGTGTCATGCATGAGTGTCTTGACACTAGCTAGGTAAAAAGTAATGAGATATCTGAAACATAATGACCTCGTACATGTCAGTCAGGTTGGATTCCAAAAAAATCAGTCATGTGAAACCCAACTTAAGCTTTACTAGCATGATATCCCAAAAGCTGTGGATCAATAAAACAGTTAGATGTAGTATTTTTTTGACTTCTGACAAGCATTTGACTTGACACAGTACCAAAATTAATTAACTTATTGGGTATCAAACAGAATTTAAGAATGGATTCCAGATATCTTGGCAGGGAGGACTTTTTCATATTGCATATTAATATTAACAATTGTATCGAAAATAATTTTAAGAATGTAATTCTTCAGGCTTTCCCAGCAATGCATTGTCATGTTAAACAATCAGGCTTGTTCTGGTTATTCACATCTTTCTTGCTCAATATTTCAACTGTGTAACTCGCAGTCTTCTTCAGGTGCTGTCTGATACTGATTCCAGTGTGGAATGAGTCCGGCATTTATGCGTATGTTGTGCTAGGCACTTTGTCTGTGGTCCGCGGCACATCAGGTGCGCTATCCAGGGTATGTGCCTACCAATAGCAGCAACTGTAGTGTTTTCTGCTAGCCACAGCTGTTCCTAACACTGTGCACATACTTTGTGGTTATGATCCATTGTCAATTGTGCTGTGTGAAGCTCTGAATGACATCCAAGTCATGCTAGAAATTTTATCTTCCGATTGTCGTCATTTATCTCCTGTGATCTAGGACGTTCTGTTACTGTGGCATGGCATGTCATGCATTTTGACCAAGACCTGTGCCCATCGGGAGCAGCTGCAGTGTTATTTTCAGGCCACTTGTGTTCAAATTACTGCTTGAGACTCAGTAGAATGTCCTCAGGTATTGGCTGTGTTGTCTGAGATACCATTCCATGTGCGTCCTTTGTTACATGTACTGTGCTGTTTTCTCTAATTCCGTCTTCATACTTGTATCCCCTGTGCTCTTGGTTTTGCCTCCTTTGTGTCTTCAGAAGACTGGGTGCCAGTTTCCAGGCAGAACTCAGATGGAAACAGGTGTCATGGTTAATGAGATTCTCTGTGATCTTAATCTCAAAAGATTCTTTAATGACAGTCTCCCAGTAACTCAATGTTTGTGTTAGAATCTTGGTATCATTAAAGTTCATAGAATGACTAAAATTGTGCTCAGCGATCACTGACTTGGTAGCCTGTCTCAGTCTGGTGTGCTTTTGGTGTTCTTTGCACCAGATATCAACGGTCCTAGACGTCTGGCTGATGTACTCCATACTACATTCACATGGTACATGGTAAATGCCCAGTTTCTGTAGACCCAAGTCACCCTTCACACTCCTATCAGAGCCTTAATCTTGGGTGGGTGAAATGTGCTCTTGATGGTATGTGTGAGGATTCTGCTGATTTTGGTAGCAGAATTCTCCTTAAATGTAACGTCAAGAGCATGTTCCATTCACCCACCAAGATACGGCTGTGCTAGGTAGCGTGAAGGATGACCCGGGTTTACAGAAACTGTATGTTTACAACATACCATGCAAATGAAGTTTGGAATACATCAGTTGGATGTTGAACAAAATGCAAACAACACCAAAGGCCACCAGACTGAAACAGCCAACCAAGTCAGTGATTGCTGAGCATTGCTTAGAACTTAGTCATTCTATGAGCTATAATATTGCCAAAATTGTAACACAAACATTGAGATACTGGGACAATATCATCAAAGTATCTGTTGAGATTAAGGTCATGGAGAATCTCATTAACTGTGACACCAGTTTCCAGCTGAGCTCTGCCTGGCACTCAGCACTCGATCTTCTGAAGATGCAACGGAGGCAACATCAAGACCCCAGGGGACACCACAAGTATGAAGATAGAGTAAGGGAAAACAGATCAATACATGTAACAAAGGACACACGTGAAATGGCACCTCAGACAAGAGACCCAATACCTGAGGATGTTCTACTGAATCTTGAGCAGCAATTTGAACACCAGTGACCTGAAAATAATGCTGCAACCACTCCTGGTGGGCATGGACCTCAGACAGAATGCATGTTATGGCATGCCATGGTAACAGAACATCCTAGATCACAGGAGGGCTTAAATGACGACAGTTGAAAGATAAAATTTCTAGCACGACTTGGACATCATTCAGAACTTCATACAGCAAGACTGACAATGGATAATAACCACAAAGTATGTTCAGATCATTTGGAACAGCCACAGCTTGAAGAAAGCACTACAGTCACATCATTGGTTGACGCGTACCACGAACAGAGTGGCTGATGCAACGCGATGCGATGCAGACTCCAGACAAAGTGCCTGGCGCAACATATGCATAAATTCTGGACTCATCTCACACTAGAATCAGTGTCAGACAGCACTTGAAGGAGCCTGTGAGTCACACAGTTGAAATATTGAGCAAGAAAGATATGAATAACTGGCAGAATCCTGATTGTTTAACATGACAAATTTAAGCATGCGAGGAAAATGGGAGAAATCACTGAAGAATGGAATACCATCGAAAATACAGATGTTGGAAGGATTAGAGCTAGAATTTGGAAAAGCAAAAATAATACAAAATATGAAAGAGTGGATAACAAGAAGAATGTCAGATGAAATGGATGAACACAGGAAATGGAAAACAACAATTCAGTAGAAGGCAGTGGATAGTACAGAAAACTGAATAATGTACTAAGGAACTACTGAACAGGCTAGAGAAGACTGAACGAGGAAACAATGTGAGGAAATAGAAGAATTGGAAAAGAAAGGAAAATTAGGATGCATAAATGGTGAAATCCTTAACAAGAAAAAAAGTAAGGAAAATATGCAAACAAGAAATGTTAAATGAACATGAGAAGAAGACAGTATACTTAGAAGAGGACAAGAAAATGGGATGGGTTATACGGAACAGTTGGTACACAGGCCGATAACAGTAGACCATTTTTGGAAGATGAAGGGGAATGCAATGAAGAAGACTGATGTCCTAAGATACTGAAATGGGAATTGGAGAAGCCAATTCAGAAGCTCAAGGAAAAAGAAGCATTGGGCTATTGAAAGTCTTAGGTCCAAATTCGGTAGCCAGCTTGACTGAGGTTGTAAGCAGGATTTATGACATAGGAATTTGGCCTCAAGATCTACTTAAGATCGTTCAACTACCTTTACCTAAAAAGTGCAATGCAAAAGAGAGTAAAGGCTATTACTTAATTTGTTTTATCAGCCATGTTACAAAGGCTGTAATGGGAATCATACTAAGGAGAACTGAGAAGAAAACTGAAAAAAAAAAAAATATGGGGAAAGACCAGTTTGAGTTCAGAAAGTGTCAAGGAACAAGAGATGCTACAGATTCTCTGAGGACGATTGCAGAAAGAATGTTAGAAATAAGTAAGGAGGTGTTATATATGGGGAAAGACCAGTTTGAGTCCAGAAAGTGCCAAGGAGCAAGAGATGCTACAGATTCTCTGAGGATGATTGCAGAAAGAATGTTAGAAATAAATAAGGAGGTGCTATATTGACTGGGAGAAGACATTTGCTTTAGTAATCTGGAGTATACTGCTGAAAATTGTAAAAGATGTTGGTTTAGGCTGGAAAGTTACAAAGTTGATAAAGGAGATGTACACAAAGCTGAAAGTGATGGTTAGAGCAGGGAATGAGGAGATGGAAGAGGTGAACACTGGAAGGGATGTGTCTCGAAGATGCTCACTGTCACCAAATGTATTCAACATGTATGAAAAACAACTGATAGATAAGGTCATAGAGGACACAAGAGGCATTGTAATTGGAGGAGAAAGACTAAGGGCCATAGATCAAGCAGTGCTGGTGGAATTGGAAGAGGAGCTACAACAGATGTTTAAGAGTGTTTCAAGAAGAGACAAGGAGTATGGACTGAAGATCGTTGTAGGAAAGACAAAAGTGATGAGAATAAGCAAAAAGGAAGCTCCAGTTAACATATCCTTTTGTGGAAAGATGATAGAATAAGTAAAACACTTTTTGTACCTGGGAAGTTTAATGACATAGAATGGAAGCTTGCAGAAGAAACAAGGAAGAGGATATCTATGGGAAAGAGAGCATTTGAAAAGATGAAGTAGTTACTAACATCTATAAGAATTCAAATGGAACTGAGGAAAAGATCTGCTAAATGTTTTGTCTGGAGTGTGTGTCTCAATGGCTGTACGACAAAGTGCCACACTACAAATTCAAAGCTCTCAGGTTTGAACTCTGGTCAGTTCTGGGATTTTTATCAGTTGCTTATCACTTCCTTCACCTCTTGCAATGTTTGTTGATGTGAAAAATACCAAGTCACACTGAGGTTCAGAATCTGTTAAACTTTTGGTTCCCTATAACTGACTGGTTAAGTTAGCTCTCAAAGGACAGAAGAAGTCAATGGCATACCATGTCCAACAGGACCATGCCTAGCAAAGCACTGCAGTGTTCAAAACAATCTTCAGATTAATGATTGCTTACTACTATTATGTCTGGAGTGTAGTGCTGTACAGCAGTGAATAGTGGATTGTCAAAAAGAAAGAAGAATGATAATTAGAAAGTTTTGAAATGTGGGTATGAAGAAGAATGCTTAATGTGAAGTGGACTGACAGAATGGAGAAGTAATGAAGGAAATAGGAAAAGAAAGAAGATTATTGGAACTGAACAGAAGTAGGGAAAAATCTTGGCTGGGACATATTGTATTCTGTGATGTGTCTATCACTGGCAGGCACAAATAAACAGCCCAGGTATAGGGAACAAACAAAAGTTCATTGAACATAATTTTCACAAAAATATTCTTCACAATGAAACAAAACAAAGGATGATTCTTCAATAAGTGAAACAAAATGGATGCTAATCCCCCTTCATGAAGTGAAACAAAATAAATGATGGTTTATAATTAATGGAGCCAGTTAGACTTCCAGAATCACAAAGTAAATCAATAAGTTCCACAGTACATGAAAGAGATACACACACTTCAATGAACACAATGTTTAAGTATTAAGTATTAAGAGTTTAACATTAAAAACAATGAATTAAGTTTCTGTAGTCATACCTCTTTAATGAGCAGTCTTGAAGTCCTAATAACTCTAGGTTTAAAAGGAAAGATAAATTTCTGATGTCGGGTTTAAAGCCAAAATGCAAATCCTAGCTCCTGTCAAGAAGAATAAACACTTAACAACGCTAAAGAGGTACTCTGCTGAAGAAGTATTGAGAGTCAACTGTAATGAGATATCTAAGCCTGATAAGGATAGAAATCTCCAGTCTGACACTATCTCATTGGTTAGAAGAACAACAGTATAATTGTACCAAGTCTCAATGAGACTGTCACTGATCACTTAAGAGTCCTAACTGTGGAGATGGTATGCTGTTCAAAAAAGTTGATGGCCCCGTCCTTGGCACGGTGTAGTGGAGCTCTTCAGGTTGGTGGCTGCAATGGAACTGCTCTCTGCAGCCCTTGTGCAAGATGTGCTAAATAGCTACCTTGTAAACGGATATGCGTGAGCCTGTTTTAGGCACATATCAAGGTGGATGCTTGAAGAGGTGCAGTTTGCCAACGAATTCTACCATCACAATGTACACCACCTCATGACCTGGCTGGAATGCTGTTGACATCCTCTGCTACTCTGGCTGTGGAGTTCCAGAGCTATAAAGTTCCATGTCATCTGCACCGTAGGGGCTGAGCTCGCTGCAACCCATAAAATGAATAAGTTGTGCATGGTGCTGTCAGTGCCAGATGTCTATGGCATCATAGCATTCCTCCTGTACCCTGTTCTCCCCCGCCCCTCCCCCCTCCCCTCATTTGGGGCAAGAAATTGGAGTCCTGGGTGAAGTCCGCAGGTGACAACTGGCACCCACCATCCACATGGCATGTGATGAGCCAAGTACTTTATGGCAGGCAGGCTCCTGCACTTGTGGCAGCAGTGGTCAGGATGTGTGGCACTGCGACTCAGCAGACAGGAATGCACCTCTGGGGTGGCTTGTAATACTGATAGTGGCAAATGTGTGAGCTGCCAAAAACCAATCTGTAAGGAAACCATATTACATAAGTGACAACTTGACACAGAGGGCATAGCAATGTGAAAAAGGGAATAAAATATATGCAAAGGATTCAAAATCATGAGGGATGACTATTACCATGCCCAGGCATACAGGATAAAATCATGACATGCTGCACCACATCAGAGGGAAAAGAGCAGTGCTGAAGCATATGGGAGGGAAAAGTGTGGTGTATGAGCATCTGAAGTAAATGATGTTTGGAACCACTTGGAGGGAAAAGTGCAGTGCAAAAGCACCAGGGAGGGAAATTTGTGATGTGGAAGCAGTGAGATAAAACATTCTTGTGCAGAAGCACTTAGAAGGCATTGAAAGGCACTGAAAGAAACAAAAAGTATGTGCATATAATAAGAAGAGCCTGGGCCATGTGCACAAGTCAGGAACAAGTAGCAGTAGATCTCTAGGCAGTGTAGAACCAGAAAAATATGGCAAGCTGCATGCAAAAGAAGAGGCAGCAATGGTGCAGTCTGATGGTGGCAGACTCTGGTGGAGCAGAAGGATTGGTATCAGGAAGCAGCTGGTATCAAGATGGCATCACTGGGGTCCATGGCTGTGCCACCAAAAACAAGATGCAGCGACAAAGGTGGTGGTCGTTGGAGGTGGTTGGTCCAAGCAGTGCACTGAGGGCAGCGGCCAAGTAGTCATGGAGTCACAACGGCACTGGTCACTGGGTCAGGTGCTGTGTCAGGGACCACCGAATGCAGTGAAGTCAGGAGAGCAACATTGCCAGGCAGTCTTGACGTCATTGGATAACAAACCATCAAGACAATAACATGGAAATGCATCTGCCAATAATCGCACAGTAAGGAGTAGATGGATGCCTGTTTGCCACAGTAAACAAATATACAGTCAGCTCTTGATAAGATACAAAAGTGGTGCAAAGATCGGCAACTTGTTTTGAATATTCAGAAATGTAAAGTGTGCACCTCACAATATATAGGAAAGTAGTATCCAATGACTAAAGTATAATAGAGTCACAAAAAAATGGAAATGAGCGTTTGGCATTGTGGGCCAGGAGTTCCCTGTTCGGGGAAGTTCAGCTGCTGAGGGCAAGTACTTATTGCATTCCTGTCTGCTGACTTGTGCGTCGGAGATGGGGATGAAATGATGATGAGGACAACACAACACCCAGTCCTTGAGCAGAGAAAATCTCCCACCCCAGCCGGGAATCGAACCCGAGCCCCTTAGCGTGGCACTGCACCGTGCTGACCACTCAGCTAAAGGGGGTGGACAGTTGAGTCACAACTGGACTTAGTCAGCTCATACAAAGACCCAGGTGTAACAGTTTGTTGGTGTATGAGATGGAGTAATCTCATAGTTGCAGTATTAGCTGAGGCAGGTGGCAAGCAATAATTCTTTGGCAGGATATTAGGAAAATGCAATCAGTCTACAAAGGACACTGCTTACAACCACTTATGCACCCCTTATTAGAATATTTCACAAATTTGTGAGGCCCATACAAAACAGGAGACTGAATCCAGAATGAAATTTTCACTATGCAGCGGAGTGTGCTCTGATATGAAACGTACTGGCAGTTCCAACCTGGCAGCTCTAATTTTGCCAGCACCTCACCTCCTACCTTTCACACTTTGCATAAGCTCTCCTATGAACCTTGCAGAACGAGCACTCATGGAAGAAAGGATATTGTAGAGACATGGCTTAGCCACAACCAGGGGGTCTTTCCAGAATGAAATTTTCATTCTGCAGCAAAGTGTGCACTTGTATGAAACTTCCTGGCCAATTAAAACTGTGTGCTAGATCAAGACTTGAACTCGGGACCTCAGCCTTTTTCTAGCAAGTGCTCTACCTACTGAGCTACTCAAGCATGACTCACAACCCATCTTCACAGCTCTAATTCTGCCAGTACCTTGTCTCCTACATTCCAAACTTCCTGCACAGGAGAGCTTCTGTGAAGTTTGGAAGGTAGGAGACAAGGTACTGGCAGAATTAGAACTGTGAGGACAGGTTGTGAGTCATGCTTGGGTAGATAAATCAGTAGAGCACTTGCCTGCAAAAGGCAAAGATCCCAAGTTCAAGTCTCAGTCAGCACACAGGCGGGGGTGGGGGTGGGGGTGGGGGGGTGAGTGGGTGAGAGTGTGTGTGTGTGTGTGTGTGTGTGTGTGTGAGAGAGAGAGAGAGAGAGAGAGAGAGAGAGAGAGAGAGAGTGTGTTGGATTGGCCACTAGGGGAATGGGGAGGAAGAGTGGTGTGGGAGTGTGGGAAGGCAGTACACAGCCTGGATGGGGAAGGAGTGGTGTGGATATTGACTGAATAGAAAAGATATAGTACAGCAGCAGAAAACAGGTTAGCAGGTTAGCAGAGGTTTAGGCAAGGGGGACTGCGAAAATACAGAATATGCTGGAGAGATAATTCCCTCACGTGTAGTTCAGAGGAACTTTTTCCAGAAGGGAGTGTCTAAATAGCATGCATAGTGAAGCAGCTGTTTAAGTAATTTGTGTTGAGGAGAGCAGCATGTTGGGCAACTAGATGATCAAGTTTGCAATTTTCTGCAGTTTAGCAGTGATAGTTCATGTGAATAGACAGTTGGTTACCCATCATGCCCACATAGAATGCTGCACACTAATTGCAGCATAGCTAATATATAACATGGCTGCTTTGATGCATACCTCTGCCTGTTATAAGCTAAGAAACATTTGTGACTGCACTTTGGTAGGAGGTGGTGGGTGACGAATGGGACAAGTCTTGCATCTGAGTCTTCCTCAAGGGAATGACCCATTGGGTGCAGAACTGGCAGCAGTTTTGGATGGGGATGGACAAGGATAACATGTAGGTGGAGAGATTAGCAGAACACTACCTTGGGTTGTGAAGGTAGGATTGTGGGTACGATGTACCTCCTCTTGTGGCATGACAAGAAGTACTATAAGCCCTGAGGAAGGATGTGATTGAGCTTTTCAAGGCCAGGGTGATACCGGGTGATCAGAGGAGTGCTGATCAGTTGCTGGTTAGCAGGTTTACTGGTGTTGAGGAGGAGATGGCATGGGAGATTTGCTTGTGGACGAGCTCGATAGGATATTGTCAGTTAATAAAGGCTCTGTTAAGGTTATTAGCATATTTTGACAACTCCTGCTTTCCGCTCCAGATGTGGCATCTGCAAGTGGTGAGATTGTAAGAAAGAAACTTGTCAGTGTGGAAGAGGTGACAACTGTCAATGTGGAAATGCTGTTGGTGGTTGGTGGGCTTGTTATGGACAGACATATTTAAGGAGCTATCCGAAACATGGAGATTGACATCTAGGAAGGTGACCCATTGAGTTGAGAAGAACCAGGCTAAGCTGATTTGAGAGTAAGTACTTGAGGTTATGGAGGAAACGTCATGAAAATGTCACAAATGAATCTGAGCTAGACAAAGAGTTTTTGGCTGGATTGGAAGGGTTCCTCCAGGAGGCCCATAAGTATAGGTGTAGGATGGTGCCATGTGAATACCTGTGGTAGGACCATGTATTTGTTTTATATATTTGCCCTTTAAAAGTGAAATAATTGTGGATTAGGATGTGGCTAGCCAGGAGAATTAGGAAGGACCTGGTGGATCTCATATGGGGGGACAATGGGAAAGGTAATGCTCCATGGCTGCAAGGTATACAAGGACATTGCATCCACTGTGTCTGTGAAGGAGTCTGGTGGTAATGGGACAGGAACTGTGAAAAGCCAATGATGGAAGTGAGCAGTGTCTTGGACACAGGATGGAAGGTTATGGACAATGATTTGGAAATGTTGGTCAACAGAGGCAGTATTTTATACTATGGGAATGTTGTTACCAGTCACAATGGGATGACAAATAGGGAGACCTGTGTTGTTGGATTTTTAGAGTTTGGGGAGTAGTGTAGTTGAGGGTATGAGAGGAGGGAGATGGATTCATTAGATCATGATTTGGTGTAGATCTAAGGCCATGAGGAACTGCTGGAGCTCATACTGGATTTCTGGGATGGTATCACAGTCATAAGGTTTGTATGCAGATGTGTTAGGAAGTTGGTAGAGACCCTACTGTGATCCACAATGACAATGTTGTAGCATTTGTCTGCAGGAAGGATGATAAGATCTGGACTGGTTTTCAGATTACAGACATTGAGGTGTTCCATTGGAGGGAGGGATTTTGGAAAGGAAGATAAGGCTAAGTTAGAGGTGAAGAATTCTTGAAAGATTAGCAGGAGATGACTGGGTGGAAGGGGAGGAGGATCACAATTAGAGGGAGATTTGAACTGTTTTAAACAAAGTTCTATGTGGAGTTTTTGTTGATCATTGTCAGTGGGGTGTGTGGTGAAGGAATGTTTCCACTGCAGAGAACAAGTGAGGAAAGGACAACCTTTGCTCTTTCCTCCATAGCCTAACACTTACTCCCAAATTTGTTTCACTAGGTCATTTTCAACTCAATGAGCCACCTTCATAGATGTTGATCATCTCTCAAAAGGCTCCATAAATATGTCTGTTCACATCAAGCACATCAACCACCAACAGTATCTTCACTTTGATAGCTGTCACACATTGCATATCAAAAAGCCTCTTCCTTACAGCCTCACTACCCGTGGATGCCTTATCTGCAATGGAAAGCAGGAGTTTCCAAAATTACTTATAACATTGCCAAAGCCTTTACTGACAGACAACAGCCAACCCAGCTCATCCATAAACAGACCCAATGTACAGAATATCCTTGTCCATTCCTGTTCCAAACCTGCTCCAAATCCTACACTCAATGGGTCATTCCCTTGTAGAGGCACTCAATGGGTCATTCCCTTGTAGAGGAAGCAGGTGCAAGATGCATCCCTTACCCTCATCTACCACCTCCTACAAAAGTCCAGTCACTAACATTCCCTAACATATAAAAGACAGAGCTGTGTGTGAAACCTGACTTGTTATGTAAGAGCTATGTTGCAGCTACTGTGCAGCATTTTATGTTCCCATGATGGCTAACCAACTATCTACTCACATGAATGGACAGCATCAAACTGTTGAAACCCCCGAAGTTGATCATCTAGTTGCCAATCATGCTGTGCACCACAACACAAATGACTTAAATAGTGGCTTCATTTTGTGTGCCATTTGGATACTCCCATCCAGCACAAGTTTCTCTGAACTACACAGATGGGAATTGTCTCTCCAGCAATTCCTGTATTCTTGAATCCTCCTGGTTATACCTTCACTGACCTTTTCCCCCACTACCTCAGTTTATATTTTCTCTTCTGTCATTGACCACACCACTCTTTCCCCATTCAGATGCGTACTGCCTTCTCTGACCACTATCCTTCCCCTCCCCAAATTCAGGCATTCTCTCTCTCTCTCTCTCTCTTTCTTTTTCTTTCTTCCCCCTCTCTCCTTTCCATCTATCTATCCATTTCTCGTCCTCTCTGTCTTTACCCTTCTCTCTTTTTCCCATCCCCATATCTTTTATATGCTCTACACCCTCAGAACTCCTTCTGTTGTATTGCGCAGCTGCTAAGTCATCTGTCTTTCCTACTCCTGACTTGAATTCTCTAACTATCACCTCCTTGTCTTGTGCATCCTTCCCTGAACCCTCCCCACAGCCATCAGCTCAGGCAACTGTTCTCAGTATTCAATAATTAATGTCACTGCAGCATGGTCCATACAGGTACCCGTGCCTGTGCCTGTGCCTGTGTGTGTGTATGTGTGTGTGTGTGTGTGTGTGTGTGTGTGTGTGTGTGCGTGTGCGTGTGCGTGTGCGCGTGTGGGCGCGCGCGCTATAGCCCTCAAAAGGTGGTGAATGCTGTATTCTGTTATGTATGTCTATGCACCATATGTCTGTCACCTATGGGTCAGTGGTCGTCTTTTCATTATTTTATTCATTGTTACATTTAAGAATTTTCATTATTATTATAGCTATGGAACCACACATGTTTAGGAATAGCTAAATTTGTACTGTAGAGAGGAAAACTTGTGAGGGTAACAAAGACTCCAAAATATCTGAATTTACTAATGTTTCCAAAGGTGGGAATTATTATTATAATACATGGAAGCAATCTCATCTTATCAGGTTTGATTCCATGGAGAAGCAGTGACTATATTTATTTCAAGTAGTAAAGGGTACAGCAATCAGTCATAAATAATATTTAGAGCGTATTCATTACTTGGTCACTGTGTGGCCAAATTCAGTGCCAGACCAATCAAGAACCAATTACAATAAGGTAACATGCATGTCTTATTAAATGTACAGTTGTATAAGGTTTAAATTGAATCACTCATTTTCCACATTATTGTAGTTGAAAGTTTATTAGTTTTAACACTAAACTTTGTAAATTATAACATATTTTTTATGTGAAACTTATGAGAGAGGGAAATTTTAAAGCAGTAAGATTTCTGGTCCTCTTTTACATACTACTGTGGGTACAATAACTTATAACATCAGTCTTGTCTGTTCCAATTCCTTCAACTGTGCTTAGTATGTAACATGGTCTTCATAAAAAAAAGTTATTAACTTAGGTATTTTGAACAAGATGTTTTGCACTTTTTAAACTATGTTCAAATGCAAAGTGTCCACCAATAACTGATGCCACCAGTTAGTTCACACAATTACCACCACATATAAGAGTAAAATGTTGGTCACTGTTTTTTGTTGCAGCCACCTTATTTGTTTTTCGTAAATAACTTTTCAAAAAGTATGAAATAATAAATGAAATGATAAAACATATGAACTGTAAAATAAAGTTAATACATGCTATCAGTGCATCACGCATGTAAACAGGGTATTGCAGAGTGACATAATGTCCACTGAAGTCAGCTGCATTGTAACTGTAAACAGCAACCTCTGTCTGAACTCAACCTTTGACATTAATAGACAAGTTATGCATAAATAAGTGGTTTTAATGTTTTTAGCTTAAATTTTCTGGTGCGTATTTATGATTAACTTGCTTTTATAGCTTATGCAGCTGTACATTTAAACAATGGATCTCCAGTTTGGAATATCAACAATGTAAGGAAAAGATACATTGCTACTCACTGTAAAGATAACATGTTGAGTTGCAGACAGACACAATGAAAAGACAGTTACACATTTTCTTTTGGCCAAAGTCTTCTTCAGAAAAGGAAAAACACACACATGCACATATTCCTTCATGCAAGCAAGCACACCTCACGCACACATGACCGCCATCTCCAGAATCTCAGACAGGAATGCAACTATCATGTAGAATGGAAGCAGCAATCTGGAGGGGGCAGGGAAGGGGAAGGAATAGCAGGGTATGGGTGGGGGTGAGGAGGTTGGGAGAGAAGAGCACTGTCTGGTGGAGTGTGCAGGGACGAGACTGCTACCAGGCACAGTGTTAGGAAGCTGTTGGGCAGGAAGGTTGGGAGGAGGAGGACTGAAGGGGCAGTGAAAAACAGAGGAATGGGTAAGGGAAAAGATGGGTGGGTGTGTTGGTAGAGAGCAGCACACAAAGACAGTGGTGGACAAGAATAGGGGGAAAGTGATAGGACAGATGGGGTGGAAACTGTTGGATGGTAGGTGTGGGGAGAGTGGGTTACCTTAAGTTGAGGCCAGGATAATTTCACAAGCGGAGAATGTGTTGTAAGGATAATTCCCATCTGCGCAGTTCAGAAAAGCTCGTGGTGGAGGGGAGTATCCAGATGGCTCAGGTAGTGCAACAGTCACTGAAATCAAGTGTGTTATGTTCCACTGCACGTTGTGTCTGAGGATTGTCTGCTTCACCCCTGGCCACAGTTTGGCAGTTCATCCTAGTGGATGGGTGGTTGGTTTTCACAACAATATAAAGTCATGCAATGACTGTAGCAGAGCTGGTATATGACTTTGCTGCTGTCACAGGTGGCCTGGCATCTGACGGAGTAGGATAAGCCTTTAACATGATTGTAGTAGGAAGGCCAGTGGGTGGATTGGACAGGTCCTGCACCTCGGTCTTCCACAGGGATATGATCCCTCTGGCGAGGGGTTGGGATTGGCAGTGGCATAGGGATGGAGTAGGATGTTGTGAAGATTGGGTGGGTGACAGAACACCACTTTAGGAGGGGTGGGAAAGATCTTGGCTAGGATGACCTTCATTTGAGGGCATGATGATGGGTAATCAAAGCCCTGACTGTACATTTAATAAGGCATGAATGTTACATTATGGTAACTGATTCTTTATATGTCCTCTAGCACTGAAGATGGTCATACAGTGACCAAACTCTGGGCATGCAATAAACATTATGTGGGACTGATTGCTGTACTCTTTACAATTTGAGTAACCTAGTCATTTTTGAAGAAATAAAATATAATTTTTCGGTTTGATCATCATAATCTACAACCAAAAATTTTGAACAGTAATTTGTGTTAATTTTTTCTTGTTAGTGTGCAACATTTACTGATAATGCAATATTTTGTAAGAACTAAATTGACCATACTGTCAGTTTTTGAAGAGTAGTGCAGTTTCATTTCAGAATTACAGTTTTTTTCACAAATTCATTATAATTGTTTTTGTGTCATTGCTTCTTAATTGTGTCTAAAAATAATGGCCTCCATTGGCAAAAATAATGAATACCATCTTCTGTTTCAAACAAATTGAGGGTTCATCAACAATCAACAACAAGAGCCTATAACTCACAAGTGAACGTCATGGAACATTATCCATATTTTCATCCCTTGTAGTGAATTGGCTTTCCTCAGTAGATTGTTGAGTGGCTTATCGTACTTTCAAGCATGTGTTATTATTATTTTTCCTCAAATGAATGGCAGGCCAGTCAAATGTTTATTCATAAATATTAAAAAAATTATCTTACAGCATGTTACTATCCATACAATTAGATAAGTGTCAGAAAATCAGAACTGATGATGTGTTCGTATTTTGAAATTCAGAATTGTTATAACTGGCAACTTTCCTTTGTCCTAATACACACTTTTGTTTACTAAGTTTATGCTTCACACAAACTGGACTTAATTTTGTTGTATCATGATTTTCAGAAGTACTAATTCTTACAGCATTAAATAGTGAACATAAATGTTGTATTGCACATGTCTTTGCACCATATGATATCTTTTTTTAAAACTTTCTGGCATTGTGTATGTCTTTATTATTATTTTGTGGACAATCTCATTTTTTGTGCTAATACTATCAACTGTTTGGTGAGTGGTGATTGTTTTGTTATGATGCTTAAGTTACGATGTCTTGTGTGTGTTTTGTGGGCTGTATAATATGCAAATGAAAACTGAGAAAGCAGCTGTGATTAACCCTCTTTCCATTTTTCAATCCTTTCTCAGGTTATAAAACAAGAGTGTTCGTGGCTATAACTGAAATGCTGCATTGGTTTGCTGGAAAGCAGATCAGAAATGTTGCTGTAAGTATCCAGAAAATATTATTTATTGTTGTGCCTATCACATATATGCAGGATGTATCACAAAAACACAAATCATGTTTATTAGTTGTGCAGGATAGAAACAAACATTTCTCAAGAGGAACCCTTGTCTAGAATGCATAGCTTTTGGCTCTGTGAGGTGTAAGAGTGAAGTGTAACAGTGATGGCAAAGCTTCTTTAGATTGTGTTTGGTATTCTAATTAATTTGCAACTCATTAGCTATTGCAGAAAGAGGACACATATACTGCACCTGTAGAATACTTAATACGTTGAGCAGGATTGGCAGACTGATCACTTTTTAAGATAGAACTCATGTCCACAAATTTATGATCTGTGTGTTGTAGGGTGTTGCAGTTAAAGAATGATGTGGATATGTCGCTATGTCGACTGGTTGATGTTTCACATTTAATTATCAAAATCAACAAGATTGTCAAATGTGCTGTATATTACAAAAGGGGGTCAAAATTTTGCATTCCAGCTCAATTGCAGAGTGTAAATTAGCAGTGTAGAGACTGAAGATGAAACAGATGTGGCAATACACTCAGTATTTTATTGCAGCATGGATCATGCAAAAAGGTCCACCTCTTAAACACTGAAGAGCCAAAGAAACTGGTACATCTGCCTAATATAGTGTAGTCCCCCCCCCCCCTCACCCACTGACACCCCCCCCCCCCCGAGCATTTAGAAATGCCACAACATGACATGGCATGGATTCGTCTAATGTCTGAAGTAGTGCTGGAGGGAACTGACATCATGAATCCTGCAGGGCTGTCCATAAATCTGTAAGAGTATGAGGGGGTGGAGATCTCTTCTGAACAGCACATTGCAAGACATCCCAGATATGCTCAATAATTTTCATGTCTGGAGAGTTTGGTGGCCAGCAAAAGTCTTTAAACCCAGAAGAGTGTTCCTGGAGTCACTCTGTAGCAATTTTGGATGTGCGGGGTGTCGCATTGTCCTGCAGAAATTGCTCAAGTCCATCGGAATGCACAATGGACATGAATGGATGCAGGTGACCAGACAGGATGTCCTCCGCCATAGCTGAGTGGGCAACATACCAGCTTGTCATGCTGGGGGGCCTGGGTTCGATTCATCAGACAGGATGCTTACATATGTGTCACCTATCAGAGTCGTATCTAGACTTATCAGGGGTCACATACCACTCCAACTGCACACATCCCACACTATTACAGCCCTCCACCAGCTTGAAAAGTTCCCTGCCGACACCCAGGGTCCATGGATTCATTGAGGTTGTCTCCATATCTGTACATATCCATCCACTCGATAAAATTTGAAATGAGACTCATCCAACCAGGCAACATCTTTCCAGTCATCAACAGTCCAATGTCTGTGTTTGGGTGCAGGCGAGGCATAAATCTTTGTGTTCTGCAGTCATCAAGGGTACAGGAGTGGACCTTTGGCTCCAAAAGCCCATATCAATGATATTTTATTGAATGGCCCAGCATTGAATACTGTAGCAATCTCCAGAAGTGTTGCACTTCTGTCTTGTTGAATGGTTCTCCTCAGTTGCCATTCATCCCATTCTTGCAGGATCATTTTCTAGCCGCAGCGATGTTGTAGATTTGATGTGTTACTGGATTCGTGATATTCATGGTACACTCATAAAATGGTCCTACAGAAAAATCCCCACTTCATTGCTACCTTGAAGATGCTGTGCCCCATCAGTCCTTTGCTGTCTATAATGGCACGTTCAAACTCACTTAAATCTTGATAACCTGCCATTGTAGCAGCAGTAACTGATCTAACAACTGTTGTCTTATATAGGCGCTACCGACTGCAATGCCATATTCTGCCTATTTACCTATCTCTGTATTTCAATACATGTTCGTATGCCAATTTCTTTGGCGCTTCAGTGTATTACACAAGCATACATCGTGGTTTTCATAGTACCCCAGAGAAAATAGTCAAGAAGTAGTCAAGTGGTGAAAGATCTGGTGACTACAATGACTATGGGACAGGTCCTCCTCTGCCAACCCAGTGATTTGAGTGTGTAGAGTACTATTATTTTGTAATGATATTACCTGATGAAATCATCATGACTCATTATCCTGTAGGGTGAAAAGAATATCTCTGGGAGAAATGAGGTAGTTAGGTCATGGCATTCTGTTTGACATTTGATATGGCCCAACCAATTATCCCAACCCATATGATCACATTGATCCTGTATTGTTTATCTGTAAACACTCGCACACATGGATTATTGTTTTGCCAACTGTCGGTGCTGTGAAAGTTTACAGTATCACCTCAAATGAATTTGGATTCATCAATAGGTAGTATTAAAGTTGTTAATTATGACTGATATATGCAAAGCTGCGAATAACTTGGGCAAACTGCTTGCCAGGGTGGTCTTCAGTAATGTTGCATGGACTTCACAAGTGGTATGGATGTAGGTCTTATTCACAGAAGCCTTTTCACACATTAGACGTACCAAATGCTTATGATACTTAGTACTGGTGGATGATTTCTTTTCAAATTTCTCCAGTGTATCTCCTTCAAAGGCAGCATTCTGAACTAAGCAATACTCAGAACACTCAAACCACACATTAGAACTACAATAAAGCCCCATTTTTACACTTTTCGGCAGACTGGCTCACAAATGTGTAAAATGCAGGAAAGCATAAGAAACACAAAAAGCCAAAATGAGTAGATTACTCTTACCATCATTAGCTTTATGTTGTTCAAAATATGAAATTAAACCATTTAAATGTTGCCTATTTACAAAAATCTGAAATAATGTTTTTTTTCCCCCCTCCTAACAGCAATTACCTCTACTTGTTTCTCCACAGCATACAAAGCATCAGTCACAAAGGCAGTATCTGAGTACTGACACACAGAAACGTGTACAGTCATATCCACTGGTGTAAATAAAACATGGAAGTTAATGTCCCTTATGTAACTACATTAAAAAGATATTCATGTTCTAATGTCAGACTTTTTATTGCTAATCATTATAAAATTATGGTAAATAAAACTTGTTAAACAATGTTGGTTAAAACACTAAGGTTGGCAGCCTTTGCAAACAGAGAAAAATAGGCACAAAATCTACAGCTTGTTGCCGACAATGACGTCACTTGGTTCAGGGATGTGCTGGGTGAGGAAGATGACAGAAGTTGTTGTCATGTTAGAGAGCATCTTAGGAGGAATGTTTACATCTGTCATCAGATTTTACCAACCTAAGACTGTGTGCCTAGTACGGATTAATGTGCAAGTAACAATGATTTGTATAAGCCCATTATAGAAATGTCCATCTTCAAATTTGGTGGTTATTGGTGTAAATGGCTGTGAAATTAAATCAATGGTGTTGTAATACAACACGGTGAGCAGAAGGAAGGTTGCTTCTGGAGTCTCTATTGTCAGATCTTGATTATCATTAAAGCAGTGACTCAGCATACTTTCCCACCCTTCCAAATACTGCAAACCAATAATACAGGCGGCCACAATCCAACATGCCAACAATGAAAATCTTGCTTACCATGCTAACACTGTACTACATGATCAACAACTTTGCATATAGTCTGTGTTTTCTGCTTTGTTCCAAGCCTGATATTGAGCAGGAATATGATGCACTTTTTGCATAAATCTAACTTCAAAGAAAACTTAAAATGCAGGGAATGTTGAAACACAGAATAATTAATGATAGAAAACACTGCATCGAGAGAGCAGGACTTCTGTTGGGACTGATAAAAATGAATGTAGAAAGTGGGGAAAAAGTAAGAAACAGGAATATAAAAATGGGGTTTTGCTCTATATAACAAGAAAATGTATCAAACAGAAAATATTACTTGCTATATGCACATACTACAAGTTTGGAAAACACCAAGTCCAATCTGTGGTACTTACTTATAACTTTCCAGTCTCCCATAATTTCTCTAAATTGTTTGAAATGTTGAATTATGTGTAGTATTTCTGTTGGAAAACCTATCTTCATACACTCTTCCACCAACTCTAACATTGCCATCAACTTATCCATTTGCAGGCAGTGTATTGGTCAGTTTATTACTTGTGTACTGGTACATAAGACTAAGGTAAGATGTATTGCTTCCAGAGGAATACTATTAATGTAGTCCATATGTGTAAATTAGACTGACAACTAATGTGTTCTACACCCAGTCAATGAAGTTACTAGACACAATGTATGAAACCACTGTTCTCAGACTTCAACATTCCATAGTGTCCAGACTATGCATTTCTGGACAGGCATTCACTTTTGAAAAATGATCAATTTGCAGTCTTGCACAACATGCTAACTGTTATCTGTGTTTTTATTAAGCCATGTGTATATATTCTGTTAGTGTATGTATGTCCTAAATTTGACTTGTAATGATCATTATAAGATGACAGGTTCAACAAGACTTTACTAATGACAAATAAAGACATTCTACTATGTGTATATTTCACTAAGAGATGAAAATATCAATTTATTGTTTTTCACACATCTTCCAACTGATGTATTTTTTCCAGGCAGTTGGTGGTAATATAATGACTGGGTCACCTATATCAGACTTGAACCCAGTATTTATGGCAGCAGGATGCGAACTTCAAGTTCAAAGTGCAGGTAGCTATTACAAATGTGTTAGCAAATGATTATCACTAAAAATATAACGGAAACAGTTTCACTCTATTACTAGGAAAAGAGAATGGTACACTTTAAATAGTGAATCCCCCCCCCCCCCTCCTCTCTCTCTCTCTCTCTCTCTCTCTCCCTCCCTCTCTCTCTCTCTCCGTGTGTGTGTGTGTGTGTGTGTGTGTGTGTGTGTGTGTGTTATCACAACAAGAGTGCCTAAATTGGAAAGACATTGAGATAACAGTGTAAATGTTCTGTAGGTCAATAACAGAAATGTATATGTTTGAATTGCCATTACATAGTTGAGAAGTATCGGTATTGTGGAACAATAAGAAATATCCTTAACTATGACATCATGGTAGTCAATGAATAATGACTTTTTGAGGATTTCCATCTAGCATTTTAAGAAAGGAGAGAAAATTGGCTGTAATGAATATTTTATATCCATAGAAACTCTTTTCACTTTGTAGCTATTTTGTGATGCACTTTAAGATTTCTTTCTGTTCTAGAACGAGGACAGAGATTTATAAAAATGGATGAAAAGTTCTTCACTGGATACAGAAGAAATGTCATTCAACAGGATGAAGTTTTGGTCAGCATAAAAATACCATATACAAATGAGGTAATAGATCTGAATCATAACTATAAATGTGAAGTAGAATCAAAAAGTTTGCACAATCAGTTTAATAAACTTGCTAGTTTTCAGAATAAATCCTGTGTCGAGCTCGAGCGAAAACACACACACACACGCACACACACACACCTCTACATTATGCTGGCCAGTCACATAACTGTGTGTTCAGCCAGCTCAGTGGTGTGTGTGTGTGTGTGTGTTTCACTCTAGCCCAACAAAGGAGTTGTTCCGTAAGCCAGCAAGTATTATTTCTTTTTTATGTGTACCTGTTGACAACTCAATGCTTCTGCTATTCAGGGAGTGGCCTCTTTTGCTTGTAAGTTATTGATTGTTCTTACACCATTTTAAACTACATTTATTTCAAAATCCTTCCCAGCAGTCATACTTTTGTGGCATTGTCCAATTGTCTGAAGTATTGTTGGAATCAGTTAGCAGGAAGTTCCTTCAGATACTGTACCACACATTCCATTATTTCTCCACAATCTGTGAAACAGTACCTACAAGGTCATTTTTTGTTGCTATAAAAATGTGATTTGAGTGAGTGCAAGGCTGAGCAAATGTGGAAGATGTTCCAGTGTAGTGATATTACACTTGGCAAGGTAAATTTTGCTCAGTAACTCATTGTGTGCAAGAGAATTGTAATACATGAAAATCCAATTTGTTCATGTACATTTCCATCTGAGTCTGTCTCATAAATGGTGGATACATTCATGAAAGTTATTTAGCCAAAATTTAACTATCTGGGATTGAACTTTTGGGGTTAATTCCAGTGAATGATAATGCTCGTGATAAAAAAGACCATGTTTAACATTATTTTCTCCTTTATTTCCTTGGAAATGACTTTCCTTCCACTCAGATAACCAACATTTTGTCTCTAGCATACAAGGAAATTGACGTTTAATCACTAATCACAACAGTTTCAAAAAGGTGCTTGCATGTGACACTGCTGAGACAATACTTGCCAGAGATACTCAAGCTTCCTTCAACTCAGAGACATGTTCAAAACACCATGCAACATGCTATGAACAACTTGAAACTGACTTGAGCTGTATTGTTGTTAATCATTTGATGAATGCTCCCAGTGCTTCTTCAGTACTGAAAATGAATGCCTCTCCTTTCTCAAGGCCCTCGGAGGCTCAAATGGCTGATTGTTGTAGCACAACAAACAAACATATATTCACATACTAATTGACATATGGCATTTGAAAATCTTTATAACAGTGCTGGATGCTTGAAAAAGGCAGTTGCTCAGGACTAGCAGTCTTCCTGAGTACTTAACTGGTCAGTCAACTCTTGTGAATGATCATTCCTTTACCATCAGCATATCAGTTCCTTTCTTGTTTAGGTTATGTAATCTGCTCTGTTTTCCACTGTTGTTGAAACTGATAACAGCAATGACATTATTAAAAGGATAGATCAGCAAGCATGCACGGTTATAAGTATTCCAATTAAAGAAAATTTTTTGGATAACTTCTGCAAATGAAGGAAACGCATTTCTCTCCATCCAATGACAGTTCTGGATTATTTATTATTTATCAAGTTTTCAAAATCATTCAGTGTATCAGAAGACTGCTGATACAGTCAGTTGACAGTTTCATTGATCGTGAAACATTTATTCCTCTTGTTAGAATAGAAATAGTCATGTTCATGACGCCACCAAGAACATCACCACCACCACCATTATGAATGAGAACAATATTTTGTTGAGTGATGCAATGTTAGATCTGGCTGGACTTTTGTCTCTGACAAGACTGTTTTGAACTTCAAAAGGTCTTCTTTTCATATGAGCCATAGAGAACAACACAATAACTCCATTGAGTCATGTTCTGAAGACACTTCAGACTTTTCTGACATGCTCCCATTTCTGATTAAAACATGTGCTCACTGTTGATTCTGATAATGAAAGCTACTTATCAATATTATAATAAAATGTCTAAAAATGTTCACATTGTGAAAACATAAAAACCCTAAACGTTTGGCAAGGAAACACACCTACAAACAAGATTTCCAATCAAAATGTGAGAGAAATGCTGCATCAAGAACTTGGGAACCATCTTCATGAAATAACTAGCTTCTTGCCTGCATACACATACATTACATATATTTCATTCTGGTGACTATCTGATTCTATGATGTTTTATACACTGTGACTCCAGAAAGGATGTTAAATGTATCTAATGAATTTAGCCACATGGTTTTGGCCCTGCATACCGTGACAAAATTATTACCTTTCCTCAGTGCTGATTGTTGCAATGTGGTTGATACACTGAAGACAGACAGTGATTCGTACTTTTAAATTATTTCAAGTCAACAAAGTTCATGAAAGAAATACAAGCAGGTCATTTTCAAACATTTTTACATGTCACTCCATTCTATCTCGACCTTCAAATCTAGGGCTAGTTGGAATATCTTACTCCCACAGTATTTTTGTACAAATAATGAGTCATGTTATACCAAACATGATTAAAATTGCTCCCTGTGTTTTTGAATTGTGTTTTATGTCAGCCATTTTCACCCCTACATACACCTCTAGTGGTGTATTGCTGTCACAGTAATTTTATCCAGACAGCAATCAGTATGTGTACCAGTTCGTTAGAAATTGCTTCAGGCGTGATGGAGCTGTGCCACAATAAACTCGTGCGGTTACTGTCATTGTGGACTTAAACTAAATTGTGCTCTTTTAAAATTTTTGAGATCAGTTAGCCTATCCTCACTCAAAACAATCATTCTCTAATTTGATTGTACAATTACAAGCTGCTTGGAATCTGGCTCTGTCTCTCCTCAGAAAACAGAGGGACAAAATTAGTGCTACCTCACCTGTTGATTAATAGTAACCATCGATATTTCTGATGTTGGTTATCTTTGGTTGTGTTGACACTTGTTCTGTGTGTGGTATCTTCCTTGTTTCTCCTCTATGAACCGAGGTATTAAATTTGCTTGCACATTTTTTCTTCCTTGAATTTGTGCCTTGAGAATGGCAGGGTGTGCTCCTGTCAAAATATTGGCGGTGTCCGACTACGCCACCCAGCAGCAAACCCGTAAGTTATTTGAACATTCGATTCGCCGGGAAAAGTTAAGGTCTCATATTTTGTAGCAAATTAGCTTTTGTGGTTCACAGTTCAGCCAAAGAATACATCACTACTGAATTTCATTGTACATCACTGCACATAAATGTGCATTTTTGAGAATTTTCACAAGTTATCATTGTCCTTTGCACAATCTATGAGCAATTTGTAGCAAATCAGTTTTTGTGATTTAGTTACTGTAGCAGATTTTTTAATTAACATTTAGTTTTCCATTAAAGAGAAGTGGCCCTATATAATATCTACATTTATCACAAATTAACTCTGTTTGTGAGTTTGCTAACAACTATAATTAACATAAAAACGTTTTAGGAAACTAGTAATCTTTACCACAGATTTTTGTGTTGCCTTAATAGGAATCTTGTTTTGTGTATTTACTTCAATTCTTATAAGGAATTAGCAACTTTTTAGCAAAATAGATTAAAAGATAATCCGCAGGCTTAATTTGAAGTAATATGCTCACTGGCTTGTAATACATAGCACCAGCCAAAATGCAGGCCCACTGCAAATGCTGTTCTCAAACATAGGATGAGTTGGTTGATGTTCATAAGCAGCTGGAAATCACCCTGACTACTATCAAATGAGTGGCAGCTGCTGCGAATAGGTATATAGGAAGAGCTCGTGATACCTGTACCAGACATACTTCAAGTACCATAAAGTACTAACTGTCCTCTCTCGTGGATCCTGTCTCCTGTGCAGAAAGTACAGGACCTGTCATTACATGTCCACTTGACTGCAAGCAGCTTGTCAATTGTAGCTCTAGGTGTCCTGTACAGAGAGGATGGGGACCAGGGAGGACTCGGGATGTTGTACCGATCCCCCTGAACAACATATTTGAGGTGCTGTCTTTCACTGAAACTGAAACTGAGTCAGTTGTACTCACTTCACCCATTTTGGGGAAACCTGTTTTGTCTGGTGTGAGGAGGAGACAAGTGCAACAGGGTAGGGGTCAACTAATCATTGGCAGTTGGAATGTATGGCACATGATAGTAGCCCTCAGGGAAATGGCAGCAATGGACAGGAAAGCACACCAGGTGCACTCAGAGTGTATACCTGGGGCCTCATTCAACATGTTGAAGAGGCTATTCTGGCAGACATTGACAGAACAGGCCGCAACCAACTGTAGATTGTGGTGCACACTGGAGCCAATGATGCCTGTCATCTGGGCACAGAGGCCATTCTTGGGTCATTCCAGCGACTGGCAGAGAAGGTTGAGAAGACCAGCCTTGTGCATGGAGTTTCAACAATGCTTTCAGTTTGCAACATTGTCACCAGAACTGATTGTGGCCCTTTGGTTCTGAGTTGTGTGAAAAGACTGCACCCAAGACTTCAAAGGTTCTGTGTCAATCTAGGCTGTGACTTCCTGGACTTGCACCATAGGGTTGAGAATTGTAGGGTCCCCCCAAATAGGTCAGGTGTGCACTACACATCAGAGGCTGCTACTCAGGTAGCTGACTGCATGTGGGGTGCTTTTTTTTTTTTTTAGATTAGGTGACTCTCCATACAATCCAGATAATGATAGCTGTAGGAAACCCAGAAGTAACAGTGTAAGATCAAAAGATATGCCTCCCACAGGTGAGAATATTAAAATCCTAATGGTAAACTGCCAAAGCATTCACAACAAAGTGCCAGAGTTTGAAGCGCTCAAGGGAAGCAGTGCAGCTCACATAATACTAGATCCAGGAAGCTGGTTGAAACCTGACATTAATAACAGTGAGATTTTTGGGGAAAATGTAAGTGTATATCAAAAGGATAGACAAATGAGAAATGGAGGTGGTGTATTTGTTGCAGTAGACAATACACTCAAATCCACCGAGACAGAAATTAAAGCAGCATGTGACATTGTTTGTGCAAGACTCAGAATCAGAGGTGGGGATAAGATGATAATCGGATCCTTCTATCACCCACCAGACTCATCTCCTGACATAACCAAAAATTTTAGAGAAAACCTCAATTTGCTTGTATGTACATATCCCAATAATACTGTAATCATAGGTGGAGACTTTAATCATCCAACAATCAATTGTGAAAATTACAGTTTTGTTAGTGGTGGGCATGATAAGCCATCATGTGAAATTCTCTGAAAGTTACCTAGAACAGGTAGTTAGCAACCTCACTTATGATGGAAATATGTTGGATCTAATGGCAACAAATAGACATGACCACTTTGAGGATGTCCACATCGAAAATGGTACCAGTGACCATGATGTGGTTGTAGCAATAATGTTTACCAAACTTCAAAGAACAACTGAAACAAGCAAAAAGATGTATATCTCTAGTTAAATGGGTAAAAAAGTCAGTAGTGTCATATCTCAATGAGGAACTCGAAACTTTCAGCACAGGCCTGGAGCATTAGAGGAACTCTGTCTCAAGTCTAAAAGAATAGTTTACTATGCACTGGATAGATATGTACCTGGTAGAACAGTTCATAATGGGAGGGAACCTCCATGGTATACTGTCACTGTAAAGTAACTTCTAAAGAAATGGAGATTACTCCATAACAGGTATAAAACAAAGCATAGGGCTGTAGATAGAGAGATGCTGAATGTCTGTCAAGAGAAGAATGAATGATGCTTCTAATGATTACTGCAGCAGAATATTGTCTAGTAATCTTTCACAAAACCAAAAGAAATTCTAGTCATATGCAAAGGCTGTTAGTGGAACCAAAGTCAGTGTCTAGTCCATAGCAAATGAGATTGGAAATGAAATTGAGGGTAGCAAAGCAAAAACTGAAATGCTTATCTCTGTTTTCAAATGTTCCTTTACAAAGGAAAAAAGAGAAGAATCACCCCAATTTAATCCTCATACCACTGAAAAGAGGAATGAAATAAGTATAAGTGTCAGCGAGAAATGGCTGAAATCGTTAAAACTGAACAAAGCTTCAGGCACTGATGGAATTCCTGTCAGATTCTATACTGAATTTGCAGCTGAGTTAGCCCCTCTTATAACTATAATCTATCATAGATCTCTTGAACAAAAAGCCATGCTCAGTTGTTGGGAAAAGGCACAGGTCACAGCTGTTTACAAGAAGGGTAGTATAATTGATCCACAAAACTACCATTCAGTATCCTTGAGATAATTTGTTGTAGAATCTTAGAACATATGAACTCAAATATAATGAGGTATCTTGAAGATAATGATCTCCTCAATGTCAGACAGCATGGATTTTGAAAACATTGATCATGTGAGTCCGACCTCACACTTTTCTCACTTTTTCTTGCTTTGGATCAAGGCAACCAGATAGATGCAATGTGTCTTGGTTTCAGAAAAGCATTTGACTCAGTACTGCACCTTTGTTTATTGTCAAAAGTATGATCATATGGGGTATCATGTGAAATTTGAGACTGGATTGTGGACTTTATGGCAGGGAGGAGACAGCATGTTAACTTGGCTGGAGAGTCTTTGTCAGATGTAGGAGTAACTTTGGGTGTGCCTCAGGGAAGCATGTTGGGACCTTGCGGTTCATGTTGTATAGTAATGATCTTGCAGTCAGTATTAATAGTAAAATCTGACATTTTGCAGGTGATGCAGTTATCTGTAATGTAGTACTATCTGAGGGAAACTGTGTAAATATTCAGTCAGATCTTGATAAGATGGTGCAGAGATTGACAACTTGCTCTGAATGTTCAGAAATGTAACATTTTGCACTTCACAAATTGAAAAAACGTAGTATCCTATGACTATAATATCAATGAATCAGTGCTGGAATTGACCAGCTCGTACAAATACCTGGGTGTTACACTTTGTAGGGATATGAAATGGAATGATAACGTAGGTTCAGTTATGGGTAAAGTAGGTGGTAGGCTTCAGTTTATTGATCAAATACTGGAGAAGTGCAGTCAGTCCACAAAGGGAATTGCATACAAATCACTCATGTGACGAGTTTTAGAATATTTCTCAAGTGAACCAGATAGGACTAGCAGGGGATATTGAATGTATACAGAGATGTGCAGCATGAACAGTCACAGGTTTGTTTAATCCAAGGGAGTGTGTCATAGGGATATTGAAGAAACTAAAGTGGTTGACTGCTGAAGATAGATGTAAGCTGTCCTGAGAAAGCCTATTAACAAAGTTTTGAGAACTGGCTTTAGATGATTACTCTAGGTATGTACTTCAACTGCTTGTGTATCAATCACATAGGGATCATGACGATAAGATTAGAACAATTATTGCACGCACAGAGGCATTCAAACACTCATTCTTCCCGGACTCCATATGTGAATGGAATTGGAAGGAACCCTAATAACTGGTATAATAGGACATACCCTCTGCCATGCATCTCATGATTGTTTGGAGAGTGTAGATGTACTTGTAAATGTAGATGTAGATATGCTGATACGTAACTGCCTATGACCTCCCCCCCCCCTCCCCCCCTCTTCCAATCCATAAGTGTCAAATGTCAACAGGACTGTCATCAATGACTATAGTGACCCTGAAAACTATGGATTCAATACTAAGATGGGTCGTTACGTAATTTTTTTTCATATCATGGCTCTTACCCCTACTCCTAGGAGTGATAGGGACATATTATCCTCACAGTATTTTTATACAAATAATGAGCCATGTGTATACAAAAATTGGCTGAAATAGTTCCTGAGAGTTATGCTTCTATGGCACCACTTTTATGTCCTCACCCCCACCCCTGTAGGAGTTAAGTAGGTCTTACCCATACAGTGCTTCTTTTCAGAGAGTAAATGGTGTGTGAACCAAGTGTGGTTGAAATAAGTCCAGTAGTTTAGTAGGAAATACGGATCATACATACATCCACTTTTATAATACACTAGCTATTTACCCGCAGTTTTGGCTGTGGACACCTACGTCACATGTATTGCACACATAAATGTCTGAATCTCTGCTGTTTTACACCATATTACTCCAGGGAGGATGTTAAATTTATCTGTGGTAGACAGCTGTGGGCTTGATCTTTGCTCCTGAAACAAAGTGACAAATGAATCATTGTACATAATAAATTTTTTGACATAGTCTCATCAGAACAATTAGGAAAGATTTAATTTTCAACTCCACTCTTCCTTCCTCCTTCTATTTAAGTCTCCTGTCTTACACTAGCTTCATCACAAGGTGTCCCACTTCCATCTCTTTCCACACACCTTCTCCCTCTTTCACCAGCCTCCTCACAACCTCTCACTCTTCCACCTCACACCTTCTCCCTCTTCCACCTGCCTTCCCACATTCTCTTCCTATTCCATTACCCCTCTCCTCCAGCTACCTCTTACGTCTCCCCTTCCCCCCCCCCCCTCCATCTGTCCATGACCTCCTCCCCCCTCTCTGTCCATCTTCTTCTCCCTCCTCTATCTGTCCATCTCCACCTACTGCATATCTCTGTTTGTGTCCTCCTGCACACTTTGGTAGCCTTCTACTCTCCCTCTCGCTATCCATCTCCCCCTCCCCCTTGGTGTTAATCTCCTCCACCCCTCTCTTTCTGCCCATCTCCTCCTCTTTCCTCTCTTTTTGTCCATCTCATCCTCCCCCTTGCTCTGTCTATCTCCTATGTCATCCTGTCTTCATGCTCAGCCCCACACCAGTGGGAGATACATAGTCCTAATTCCATAGTGCTTCTTTCCAGATGATAAGTGATACATGTTGGATGTTTGTTTGAAAACATTGTGGTAGCTTAGGAGGAGATGTAGTACATGCTTACATCCACTTTTGTAATATACTAGCTGACAAACCCGGCATTGTCCAGGTATTTATTTACTCCAAACTTCTATTAGTCCATCACCTCACCCCTCTGTCCATCACCTAACTCCTCCATCTCTGTGTCAGCATTACCCTCTCTCTATCTACCTCCTCCTCCTCCCTCTCTATCCATTCCTTGTCTCTGTCAATCTTCTTCCCTCCTTTCCCCTGGCCATCTCCTCCCGTCTCTCTTATCGATCTCCTCTACCCTCTCTCCCTATCCATTGTCTCATCCCTCTCTGTCTGTCCATCTCCTGTTCCACCTCTCTCTGTCCACCTCTGCCCTCTCTGTGTCTGTCTCCTCCACCCCCTCTCTCTTTCCGTTTCCTCTATGACATGCCTGCCATGCTGGGCACTTTATATATCAGTGTTACTAAACACCTTTCACTTGTATCTACTGTGGGAGTTAGGAGGTTCTAATGTCACCAGTGTTGATTCTCATGTAGCAAGCAGCATGTGCACCAAATTTGGTTAAAATTGATCCAATGGGGTAGGAGATGCTGGACACATATGAATATATATGCACTGAGGTGACAAAAGTCATAGGGTAGTGATATGCACATCTGGAGGTGTGTGGAAAGTTAGGCTAACCCTCAAATATAAAAACTTAGAGATAAGTGCTGCCATCTGTTACTAGGTACAGAAACTGTCAAAATTACATTGGTCTCACCCCTAAATATCGTATTAGGATGTAATACAATGCAGAGAATTTCTTACATTTGGTGGATATGATTTATGTAATGTCAAAAACAGGCTAACGTTCTACTACACTCTGGCTTCCCTCCAACAGAAAGAAAATGAGTAGTAGGATAGCAGATACTGTGCCATATGATAAACAGACAACAGATAATTAACTGTAATTTGAAAAGGTTTGGAGGCTGAGGTAGATTACATTCGATTTAATAAAAGTGTAAACATGAAATGTAATTCCTATGTAATATGTAATATTAATCACTTTATGAACCTAGTTTAGAGTATCTGAAGTGTTCAGTTGGCACGTTCAGTACAGAATGCCAATAGTGGACAAGGAGTATGTAGAAATGGGAAACGTTGATGAAAGTGTGAAAAATCAGTGGAAATTATTGAAACAGGAAGCATAATCCACAGAATTGGTGCAAAGAAGATGAGAAGAAGAAACGAAACAATGGTAAAGGTACATTAATTATAAAGATGTAGTGAAAAAGGCAAAATCACATTTACAAAATCTAAGTAACAAAGATATTTGAAATTCTTATGTATTTGGATGTGTGAATCTGAACCTGTCAAGCAGAGGTATAATGATGATCCAGAGAGGAGTAGTTGGCAGACAACCAACATTTATAAGGTCACTGCAACAAGACATATGTTCACAATAATATATTTGTGTAACATGACATTAAAAGCTAAATATATTATTTAAGATGGATAAGTGGGGTGCTCAAATAAATTCAACGAGGAGGACCAGGAATTTGCGTGGGCTCATGTATGAGTAAACAGTTTTTCTACGCAGTCAAATCACTACTCTAGGAAAAAGAATCCCAACATGATGTATCTGTGTGCAGATCTAAACATTAGAAAGATGTACAGTCTTTATCAAGATAAGTGCAAAGACTGCAACAAGGAACCTCTTACCCTTGGCATATATTGTAAAATATTGCATCAGTTTTTCAATATTTGCTTTGCAAAACCAAGTTGTGGCACCTGTCATATTTGTTATCACCTTAAGATGCAAATTTCATGTGAGAAAAATGGTCAGAAAAAGAAAGAACTAGAAACAAAATTGAACTTCCAAGTCAAACAGGCTAGTACTGCCTGTGAAAATCTGCAAATGGACTCAGAATATTCAAGAACGTATAATTCTGATATGGTCATTACTTTCATCAACAGATCTACATCTACATCTACATACATACTCCACAATAATCCACCATAAGGTGCGTGGCGGAGGGTACGGTACCTTGTACCACAACTAGCATCTTCTATTCCTGTTCCACTCTCAAACAGAATGAGGGAAAAATGACTGCCTATATGCCTCTGTACGAGCCCTAATCTCTCTTATCTTATCTTTGTGGTCTTTCCGTGAAATATAAGTTGGCGGCAGTAAAATTGTACTGCAGTCAGCCTCAAATGCTGGTTCTCTAAATTTCCTCAGTAGTGATTCACGAAAAAAAACGGCTCCTTTCCTCTGAGACTCCCACCCGAGTTCCTGAAGCATTTCCGTAACACTCGCATGATGATCAGACATACCAGTAACAAATCTAGCAGCCCGCCTCTGAATTGCTTCCATGTCCTCCCTCAATCTGACCTGATAGTGATCCAAAATGCTCGAGCAGTACTCAAGAATAGGTCGTATTAGTGTTTTATAAGCAGTTTCCTTTACAGATGAACCACATCTTCCCAAAATTCTACCATGAACCGAAGACGACTATCCACCTTCCCCACAACTGCCATTACATGCTTATCCCACTTCATATCGCTCTGCAATGTTATGCCCAAATATTTAATCAACGTGACTGTGTCAAGCGCTACACTACTAGTGGAGTATTCAAACATTACAGGATTCTTTTTCCTATTCATCTGCATTAATTTACATTAATCTATATGTAGAGTTAGCTGCCATTCTTTGCAATATCAAACTATGATAGTGGCCACTGGCTCAGTCTACTTGAGCCATACATGATGTGTTATCACCAGTTTTTCCTTTTACAGTACTTTTTACTACAGTTAATGGTAATTTGTGGCTGTGGATGTTAAGTGATGTAAAAACAAATCTTCATATATTATTGTTCTTCTTTATTAATTATTATTTTTCATGTTTCTTTCCAATATAAAGGATGTGACAGATCAGAAACAATAACTGGTCCATTCTGTATACATTTTGATTAGAAAAATAAGAATAATATACAGATGGCAGTAGTATCACATACACAAGGTATAAAAGGCCAGTGCATTGTCGGAGCTGTCATTTGTACTCAGGTGATTCATGTGGAAAAGTTTCAGATATGATTGTGGCTGCACGATGGGAATTAACAGACTTTGAATGCAGAATGGTTATTGGAGCTAGACACATGGGACATTCCATTTTGGAAATTGTGAGGGAATTTAGTATTCTGAGATCCCCAGTGTCAAGACTGTACTGCCTATATCAAATCTCAGGAATTACCTCTCACTATGGAAAATGCAGTGACTGATGGTCTTCACATAATGACCAAGAGCAGCGGCATTTATGTAGAGTTGTCAGTGCCAACAGACAAGCAACGCTGTATAAAATAACTGCAGAAATCAATTGGACATATGATGAGCATATACTACGTGTTCAAAAGTATCCTGACATCCCCAAAAACATACATTTTTCATATTAGGTGCATTGTGCTGCCACTTACTGCCAGGTACTCCATATCAGTGACCTCAGTAGTCATTAGATATCATGAGAGAGCAGAATGGGGCACTCTGTGGAACTCAAGGGCTTCCAACGTGGTCAGGTGATTGGGTGTCTCTTGTGTCATATGTCTTTACGTGAGATTTCCTCACTCCTAAACATAACTTAGGTCCAGTGTTTCCAGTGTGATAGTGAAGTGGAAACTTGACTTCGTGCCAGCCCTCACCCGCTGACATTGATACCTCTCCTGAGTGCAGCACTCCATGAAGAATGGGCTGCCATTCCCCAAGAAACCTTATAGCACCTGATTGAACATATACCTACGAGAGTGGAAGCTGTCATCAATGCCAAGGGTGGGCCAACACCATATTGAATTCCAGCATTACCGATGGAGAGTGCCACGAATTTATGTCATTTTCAGCCATGTGTCCAGATACTTTTGATCACATAGTGTATCTGTTAGGACAGTGTGGCAAAATTTGGCATTAAAAGGCTATAGCAGCAGACAACTGATGCGAGTGCCTTTACTAACAGCATGACAGTGCTGTGCTCATGACCGTATTGGAAGGACACTAGATGACTGGAAAACCATGACTTGGTCAGATGAGTCCTGATTTCAGTTGGTAAGAGCTGATGGTAGGGTTTGAGTGTGGTGCAGATCTCATGAAGCCATGGACCTGAGTTGTCAATTAAGCCCTGTGCAAGCTGGTGGTGGCTCCATAATGGTGTGTGTTGTGTTTTCAAGGAATGGACTGGGTCCTCTGATACAACTGAACTGGTCATTGACTGGAAATGGTTACATTCGGCTACTTTTAGATCTTCTGAGGCCATTCATGGACTTCAGGTTTCCAAACAACAATGGAATTTTTACAGATGAGAATGAGCCTTGTCACTGAGCCACAATTCTTTTGCAATTAGTTTGAACAATATTTTGGACAATTTGAGTGAATGTTTTGGCCATCCAGATCATCCTACACAAATCCCATCAGTTATTTGCATAACATAATCCTGACCAGTTCATGCGCAAAACCCTGCACAGCAATACTTTTGCAATTATGGATGGGTATGGATGCAGCATGGCTCAATATTTATAAGTAGATGCCTCATCACACTATCTATGCATCATACAAAGCCTTTTAATTGTTTTGTATTGTGTGTATGTAACTTTCGAAAAGGTAAAATTTAGATAATGATTGGACACTTGACTATGTATTATGATGTTGTCATAAGAATATTTTCTTCACAGGATCAGTATTTTCTAGCCTATAAACAGGCTAGACGAAGAGATGATGACATCGCTATTGTTAATTCTGCATTCAGTGTTTTATTTGAACATGGCTCTTCCAAAATTAAATCCTTACAAATGGCATATGGTGGCATGGCCCCAACAACAGTAATGGCTGTGAAGACACAACAACAACTTATTGGACGGTATGTGCACTCTACACATAGTCATACAAATTTTACTGAGCATGGAGACCTGAACAGTAATTTCCAGATGCAATGAAACTGACTGTCTTTGAAAAACAAATAACTATTACTTATGTTAGGGCCTACATGGAAGGACTGTGTAATTTTTAAACTTTTATCAGTGGAAACAAAAAAAAAACTTTGTTTGTAGCACCATTAACACAGAGTATTTTGTAGTACCAAATATTGTTTTAAATTAACATTGTGAACTAAAAGTTGGTGTATTGAACCTTTAACACAGCTTAAAACTTGGAGCAAAATCTTTCACTTTTGCTAGGAGTATTACGCAACAATCTCTCGCCTAGTACTGAAATCAGCTAGTAAGCCCCCTTATGGTACTTCAGCACTAGCATTTTTGAGAGATAGGATTTTATTTCTTGTACTGCCCAGCATATTAGCTTATGTTGGGCATAATGGTTAAGTGCTTTCTGATAAAAAGTTGAATAAGAAAGAAAGTGGTGCAGAGAAATTTTAAGTTGGCAGCAGATTAATTTCATTGTCTGCAATGAAACTAATAAATTTTGTTTTCTGCAAAGGAATTAATATTCAATTCAATTACTCCTACATAATACTAACAAGCAAAATTTGAGGCATTCAGTATTTGATTAAATTTTTCTTTTTTTTCAGAAATTTTGCAATCTAAGTTGTGCTTCTGCACTATATTTGCATTCTGATCCTTATTCGTTTAACAAATAATTTCTTCTTCTGTGAAGCTGTACTATTTCAAGACTTTTGAAACCACTGACATAGTAATATCTTATTGTCTTTGGTAATGAAACACTTAAAAGCAACCTCATATATAAGTTTTTATTTAAAGCATGGCTTGAAGGTTATTTTCCAATCTTTTTTCATCTAATATTTTATTAAAAAGATGTATTATAATGATGGTAATTTTACATTTGTTTCATAACAAGATAATAATAATGTTCTCTCACTTTCCTTTAAAATTGAATTTTTTGATGTAGATGTGGCTGTTCAACACCACTGGTATGGTTTCTCAGTCAATGATCCCTATCTCAAGGCTCAAAGTTCCCACTATAGAACCTGCCCAATCTACCCACTACCATTTACTTCAGCCCCCCCACCACTAGCAAAACCTGTATCAAAGGCAAAGAAATATGTGTTGTTTACCAACAGAGATGTGTGTGCTGCATTGCTTTTTGTATAAGAATGACTATCACTAAACTGGCTGAGCACATGAATGGGTATAAAAGAAAAGTTTACCTTGGGGGAACCCAGTACTTGTTTTATTGATCATACTCTGCTAAACAACTCAGGGGAGCTGTGAGCGTGCTATACCACATGGGCTATTTGGATCCTCACTCACATTACTAGTTTTTCTCGACTCCAAAGATGAGAACTTCACCTCCAAAATATCCTCACATCCTGCCATCATCCTGGACCGAGCCTTCATATACAAAATCCTATTTTTTTCCTTTCCTGGTAGTATTTCTTTATTTACTCAATTCCTTTTTACAAAAACATGACTTCAGATTGTGGAAAATAATCATATCTTGGAGAAGGATATGTACTCACTTGAAATTTATTGAGCAAAAGGAACCTCTGAATATCCATCTGAAATAACCACAAAATCAAACAATGGAAACTCCAGGGTGGGAAATCAACAATGTAAGGAAAAAATGCTTTCAGCCACAGCCTTTGTCAGAAAAGTAAATTGAAACACACACATATATTCATTCACATAAGCAAGCCCACCTCAATACAAACCAGCTTGTGATAAAACAAATTTTGGATTGACAAATATCCTTTTAATGGTATTGATTTAAATGCAGGAACTCACTGAAGGGTGTTCAAAGGCAACAGCCCCACATTTATGTCAATATTAAATTATATTTTGTTAATTAATAAGCTTTACAGGCAAAGTTACAACTGTGGCACATTAGTTTGACATGCATTACCTATTTAATCTATATTGTTGTTATTATGGTCTTTAATGTAACTCTGCTATGCAAGCCTCTTCATCTTTGAATAACACCTGCAACCAACATCCATTTGAACCTTCTTATTGTATTCATCCCTTGGTCTCCCTCAAGAATTTTTTGGTGCTCTGTCAGATTCTTCTCATGGAATCATATCTCCCATCTCATCTTCATCTACATTCTCTTCTCTTTCTACAATACTGTCCTCAAGTTCACTTCCCCTGAAAAGCTTTCTAGGCCTATTATGGTCTTTCCATCTGTACTATTGATGAACATAAAGGTGATAGTCTTGCCATCTGTACTATTGATGAACATAAAGGTGATTCTCTTTTCTCAATGTTCTCTTAAATTTTCCTACAGGCAGCATCTATCTTTCCCCTATTTATGTATGTTGCATTTGTCCTATAGCCATTGCAATTTAGCCCTTTTGTACTTTCTGTCAATCTACTTTTTTACATGCCTTTATTCCCTTTGATCTGCTTCACTTTATATTTTCTCATTTCATCAATTAAATTTAATATCTCCTATGTCATCCAAGGATTGCCACTAGGCTTTGTCTTTTTAACTATGTGATACTCTGCTACCCACACTATTTCTCCCAAAGCCACCCATTCATCTTCTATTGTATTCTCTCTCCCCACCCCTCTGACTAATACTCCCTCTGAAACTCTCAGTAATCTATGGTTCTTTCAATGTAACCACATTTCATCTCCATTATTTCCTAATCCTCATCCCATCTCCTTCATTTCCCACATTTTTGCAATTTCTTCAGTTTTAATCTGCAGCTCATAACCAATAAATTATGGTCAGAATCCACATCTGCTGCTGGAAATGTAATATGGTTTAAAATCTAATTCTGAAACCTCTTTCTTATCATTATATAATCAATCTGCAACTATCTGATGTCTGCCTCTTCCATGTATGCCTCCTTCTTACATGATTTTTCAACAATATGTTGGTGTTGATTAAATTATGCTCTGTGCAGAATTGAACCACTCCATGTTCTCCAACTACTTTTCCTTCTCTTCCATTTTCTACTATCAAATTCAGGCCTCCATCACAATTAAATTTTTGTCTCTCTTAATTACCTGAATAATTTTATATAACTCATTGTTCATTCTTTCAATATATTCATCGTCTAAGGAGGTAGTTGGCAACTCGTACTCCTGTGGTGGATGTTGGCTTCGGTCTATTTTGGTTATGATAATATGTCCACTGCACTGTTCATAGTAGCTTACCTGCATTCCTGTTTTCTTTCATTATATACCTACTCCGGCATTACCCTTATTTCATTTAGTATTTGTAATCCTGTACTCACCTGAGCTGAAGTCCTGTCCTTCCTGCCATCACACTTCAAAAATTCCCACTAAATCTATCCACATCCTTCATAAATTCTCTAATGTACCTACCAGATTAAGAATCTAATGTATCATGTTCAAATTTGTAGAATTGCGGTCTTGTTTTTCTTGATGATGGTACTGTCCTGAATAGCCTCCATCCAGAGATCCGAATGGGGACTATTTTACTTCTGGAGTGTTTTGTGCAAGAGGATGCCACAATTATTTAACCATACAGTAGCACTGTATGTCCTCCTGAAACACGACGACTCTAGTTGGCCCTTGCTTTCAGCTATTTGCTGTACCAGCAGAGTAAGGCCCTGTTGGCTACTGTAACAAGACTGTACCATTCAATCATCCAGACTATTGCTCCTGCTGTTTCTAAAAAAAGCTGCTGCCCCTCCATAAGTTTGTCTTGTCTCTCCACAAATAACCCTGTTGTTGTTGCATCTGCAGTATGACTACCTTTATCACTGAGGCATGCATGGAAGCTGCCTCCTTGGCAAGGTCCTCTTTTCATGAGGGGGATTTATTTATACACATGATAAATATCAAACTTGACCAGCTCAGTTGGTGGAGCACTTGCTCTCAGAAGACAAAGGTCCCAGATTTGAACCTGGTCTAGCATACAATTTTGATCTACCAGCAGGTTTCACAACAGCCCACTCTCAGCTTCATTCTGGAAATATATACCTGTTGTTGATTTTAGTTTCTTAAATTTCAAATATTGTTTAAGGATTCAAATAAGATCTTTATTGTGGACACTATTCTGCCTAGCTGCCAGCTGCTTCATTCCAGAAAGGGAGACATACTATCTCAACAAAAGGTCTTCTCAAAAGGTATGCTCCTTATATATATATATATATATATATAAAGAAAGATATATTAGATATATTTTTCCACGTGGAATGTTTCCCTCTGTTATATATATATATATATATATATATATATATATATATATATATATATATATATATATATATATAAAACCTGAATTGTCCTAAAATCCAATTTCAGTTAAGTGGTGAAAGCTATCCAATCCACAGCAGCTCAGTTATACATTTATACTGCATAACTGTGATGACAACAGATAGCTCCAAGTGATGTCAATGTTGTCCCAATAGGTTTAAGAGCTGCATTGAGAACTTGACAGTTGAGATGCCATATCTCAACTTCCCATCCATAATCATGTCCTTGCACCTGTGTTGCGCAGTGTATTTGATAAGTGTTGTTCCACCATTTTATGGGAGTTGTTGGTGGTACTGAGTAGAGATGTATGATTATATGTTTATCTTATAGTACCAAAAAAAAAAAAAAAAAAAAAAAAAAAAAAAAAAAAAAAAAAAAAAAAAACACAGTGATCACCAATCTGTTCTGCTTGAGAACCACATTGTGGGGTGACACCTGAGGCCACATAGGAAGGAGGCAGGGTGTGGGGGTTGGATTCTGTGTTTTATAAGGTAACATGCCAGATACTTTTAATTGAAAAAGAAAATAATATATTGGAACTATATACATTTTTCTGTAGGCTTCAATGGTGACCAATTTTCTGTATCTAAGTGGGTAGTGTGGCCAGTGCCATCACAACAGGTTTCCATGATTATTCTGATTTATGGACATATTGTCTAAGCACCTTGATGCCCTAGTATCTGAAATTATGCGAAGTGGCTGCAGCTGGCCGTTTTCAGTTGAGCCTTTGTATTAGCCAACATAGAACAGAGATGGTTGGAACTAAATAACATAATTAACTCAAAATTTTCACAGAGGGATAGAATGGCAAATGATGGCTTTGCATGTAAAAGGATCTAGAAGTCAATTTTATCTGTTGTGTTTTGCCTGTTTTTTGGAACTAACTCACTCTTATTGGGATGAACACCTTGGCCACTTTTCCCAACCTGACATGAAGTCTACATCAGTGGTACATAGAAGAGATTATCAAATTGAAATAAATAATGAGGAATTACACTTGTAGGCCAAAAGATGTTTAAACATTGATGTTGTAAAAAGTTATTATTCTACATGTGAGGTAACAAGAATAATACAAGGGGACACAGAAAAACAGAAACATTTCCACAATCCAATAAAACTAGAAATGATGAAGGAAAGAAATTGCATTCATAGTAATTGAAACCTTACAACTTTGTCATTTACAAAACAGTGATGGCATTTATCATTTTTTGAAAATGTTTGTGAAATCTGCTGTTGAGATTCCTCATTGACCGCTGCAACATCTCAGCTGAAATACTATGAATTGCATCCCAAATTCTCTATTTTAACTAATCCAGAGTTCTTGGTTGAGTCATGAAGACTTTGCTCTTGAGGTAGCCCCACAAGAAAAAATCACAAACGGATAAATCTGTCAATCTTGGGGGCCAGGGAATGATACCGAATCATGAGATCACTCAGTTGCCAAACAATTCTCGCACTTACGCCATTGATTGCAATGCAGTGTGTGATGTTGCTCCATCCTGTTGAAACCAGACTTCTTGAACATTTTGAAAGTTGTTCAATGCAGGTGTAACACAAGTTCATAACATCTCCACATAACAATTGACATTGACAGTTATTGTGTTTCCCTGTTCCTTTGTGAAAAAATACAGTCCAATAATCCCATGTGATAAAACACCACACCATACTGTCACTTTACTAGTATGTAAAGGGAGCTCATGGATGTCATTAGGATTTGTGTTTACTCAGTAATGGTAGTTCTGTTTGTACAGATTACCTGTGAGATGAAAATGTGCCTCACCTGACACCCACAATTTGTTTAGAAATTCATCATCATTGTTTATTTTTGTTGTCATTTGTTGACAGAATCCTAATCATAACCAGTAATCATTGTCCTTCAATTGTTGCACCATCTGTGGTTTGTATGGACGAAATTTTAAATCAAGATGAAGAATTCTGCGAACACTCTCACATGACATTCCAACCATTGGTGCTCCATAAGACAGACTCACGTACAACATCAATGTTCGCTGGATAATGCACACTTCTTGGTCATTCTGTTGGTTTCTTCTTGAGGGCAGATCCAGTCTCTTCAAAGTTATTAATCCAACATTTTATCACATGCTTTGATCGAATGGCATCATAATGTCCTAAATTATAAAAACATTGAAACTCCCTCTGTGCCGCTTCCAAACTATCATTGTTTTTATAAAACATTTTTATGGCTAACGCATGCTGTTGTCTGTTCCACTAATCCATGATTACTGAAATGGCGGGCTCTTTACTCACTAACTGTCACAAACCCGCAGTGTTGCCACCTGCCCATGGCTGCCACTACTCATTTCAAACATTCCCGTTATTCTGTGTCACTCTGTATAAATGACTAACCTTATGTCTTTACTAAAATGTAACAGAACAAGCTTCCTCTGTGAATCTCCCTGACAATAATGGCTAAATATGTTAGAACTAATTTGACCACTTCTTGGAAGGCACAATGCTGTTCAGGTCAGAAAATATGCAATGGCCACTTTTTCAGTCCTGGTCATTTTGCCGCCTTCCTTCACTGACCTTACAATTAATTGGTAACAAACATAAATTAATATCTTATTTTAACTAATAACAGTAGCTGCAATATGAGACATAATTAATTGGTAACAAACATAAATTAATATCTTATTTTAACTAATAACAGTAGCTGCAATATGAGACATAATTGCAAATATTTACTAAATGTTTTTAATATAATTTTCTTTTAAGTGTTGCATTGTATTACAACAGCCTTAATTTGATTTCGTATTACTTACTACAAACATGAACAACATTTGAAGACGACCATCTCTACAATGCACATTCATGAATCCATGTTACTTCTGTTTGACATTTATACCATAGCAATTAATCAGCACTAGTTGCGCATGCTCATGAGATTCAATCAATCCTGCAGTGGCCCCATTATGTACAACTCTGCCCATGAGTTAAGCAACGAAATTTGCTTAGCTCATGGTCGAATTCCCCAACATCAATTAAAATTAAGCATATCTCAAAATATCATTGTTTTTATAAGTATTTTTTCTCATTCATGAGTGAGAAAAATACACTTTTTAGAAGCTATAAACTTTAGTGGACTTTTAGGATTCTGCTATTAGTTGCTAGATGTATATTGTTATGAAAGATGCCTGAGAACTGCAGATTGCATGAAAACTAGATTTGGACTGTGTGTGGCTCATGGCCCACAGGTTGATGACCACTGATGTAGAATGTACAAACATGTGTGCTGGGAAGCATATTTGCATTTTTTGTAGCCATAAGTATTTAGATGATACTGTTATCACTCCCATGTGAATTCTTACCGCCAAGGTATTAGTGTCAAACTTCTCTTTTCTATAGGTTGTTACACTAAATTCTTATAGAGTCCCAATTATCACATGGCAATTCTAGTTGTAAATTTTTGTCTTTGGTCATGTTTGTTGTTTTTGTTCTGTAATGTTCATTGTGTTACTGAGGCAGTGATCATCTCTTGGGAAACATTATACAGTTTGAAGGATTAGGAAAATGGAATGATAAATATAATTACTCACCATACACTATCAACAGCAACTGAATTAATGATAGATGCTTTATTGGAGGAAGAATGCACCTGTCACAATGGTGTCTCATATGAGTGGGACAGTGTCAGTACTTGTAACAGCAATCAATGTGGCCGTAAAGCACAGAATGGACAGGGCAAAAAATTTTAATGCGTTCAGCTCATGAGTGACTGACAATTTTGCATGTGCAGGTTCTTGACTTTGTATGTGACACTATTTTAAGGGTGCGCCTTTGTACCTAGATTCAAAGAAACTCACTGCCTCCAGTGTCAGCTACCTAAGGGCAACAATGTGTTCATGACAAGGTACTATTGCCTATAGCAGATTGTAACAGCAGATAAATGGAGCACTAACCAGTTGAATGCTGGACATATGGTGAGCATACATACTCTTCTAAACACCTCCTTGCTATGGGATACAAAAGCTACAACTCCATCTCCATACTTCTGCTCACTATTGCAGGGCACAGAGATAAGCACAGCCAGTGGATGCTCAAAGCAGAAAGGTTGCTTGGACTGATGAATTGTGGTGTTTTTTTTTTGTACACATTGATGGTGGAGTACACATATATAAACAACTATGTGAGGTAGTGTCCCACCTGCTGACAGTTTACCATTAAGGCAGGTGGTGGAGATATTCTTTTGTGGGGGATATTAATGTGGAATCAAGTGAGGACCCAGACATATCTGACATTGTCTCTCACCAGCAAACAATACAGGTACTTATTGTTTGCTCATGTGCACTCAATGGTTTGCTTACACTCGCATATTTATTGGATAAAGCCCCAAATCACGTCAAAATGGACATTTAGGTACTTCGGTGGCTCTCAGACCCACATGACCTTAATTGTATTGTGCATTCCCGGGATAATTTAGGATGAGGCGTGTGCCTCAGACCCAACTCTGACCACTCTTAATGAATTGTGAGTTCCTGTTGATTGGTCATGGCTCAGGATAGATCCTCAGTACATTCATCTCTTTTGGAATCAATGCCACAACACATCACTGCCATCAACAGGCTGAAAGGAAATTTTACTTAGTACTAGGTAGCTATCTGTAATTCAGTTGCTCATGAATGCAGAGGAAGTCAGATATATTTGGGAGTTCATGTACTCAATGATGAACGTTGTAACTCAGCTCTTGAATTTGCATTTATCTTCAGAATACACAGGTTACATGCATATGCAGAGAGTACTATCTTCTTCCAGATCTACAGGTCAACCAATGATGTGCATTTATGTTTGTCTTTACTCATTACATACTTTGTATTATAGTTAGGATTTGCATGCCATATTGACCTTGTATAGGGATCTAACAAATAATTAAGGTATGTTTATTTTCTTTTCAGAGAATGGAATGATGAAATGTTGGAAGATGCTTATGAAATGCTAATAAATGATCTTCCTTTGTCACCAAACGCTCCTGGAGGAATGATTCAGTATCGTAGATCCTTAACATTAAGGTAAGGAAGAAATGTTCTTGAAATTATTTGAAAAACAGTGACACTGTAACAAGAATGGAATGAAATAATAATTAGCTTTTGCTGAGGATTTGTCTTACTACAATACCTTCATCATGTTTTGTGACAAATTTATCCCACTGCTTTCTTATTTTAGCCTGTTCTTCAAAGCATATCTGGCAATTCGCAATGAACTTGCTAAAAAAAATTGCACGCAACCTGTTCCAGAAAATTATAAAAGTGGAATTATGGGACTTGAAATGGAAATCCCAAGAAGTTCACAATATTTTCAAGTGGTAAGTTCAAGCAGATATAGATATTTTGCCAAATTAAAAACTATTCTAAAAAAAGTAATCGCTTGGATTCAACATTTTCAGGTACCACCGGATCAGAGTGCATCAGATGCTGTTGGAAGGCCCCTTCCACATAAATCTGCATTTAAACAGGCTACTGGTGAGATAATTATTTGAAGATAAATTTCAATTGTCAAGAGATATAAATTTCTGCATGAAAACTTATTGAGGGGCAAAGCTGATCATTTTTCACTCTGTACAGATTTGCACAGAACAGAGAGGTGATATTCACCTTATTTTACCTATTTAGGGCAGATGACGTGATCTATATATCATCTCTTTTTATTGCTCCAATTTTTCAATTCAAATGGAACAAAAATGTGCCTCAACAATTGTTACTATGTAGTTTATTTGCAGGAAGATGGCTATACAGAAGATAATAAAATGCATTAGTAGCTCCTAGTAATCTGTTAATAAATAACATAGAAAATTAAGAAAATAACAATCATCTGCCATTCAACATATGCTGCATGATATTTTCATGCATTACATATTTAGCTGCATCTATTCATGATGCTCTTGCATGTTTTCAAAAGTGATCTACCCATTTTCCATTACATCATGATCTGTATCTTTTACTATCTTTTGGAATCCAGAGAGTATTTCCTTGATCTGTCTATCCATATACAGTTAACTATATTATGTCCAATCCATACCCATTTCACTTTTATTATGGTCGTAAAATTGTTTAGTAAGCCTGGTCTGTTCCTTGACTTCTTGTTTGTTTTTGTCTTTCTTCTAATAATTCCCTACATGTATTGTCCATTGTTTGCTGTTCAACCATCAGTTTTTAAATGGTTCTCCTGCCCCCACCCCTCAAATTAAAAGCAAATAGCCCATTGCCATTAACAAAGCTGTTAATATACACTAACTGTAAACTCTCTTTTTGACGGACTTAGAAGGTTAGTTTTGAAACACCTACGCAGTTTGTTAAAAGCAGTCAAGCCCATTTCTTCCCTTCTGTTATCCTCGACTGCCCTAAATACTAAAGTCAACATGTGATTCTATGTCTTTACTGTTAATTTGTAGTACAGTATTTTCTTTTCAACATGTTTGTTACACACTATTTTAATTTTATTACAACTGGTTTTGTGACCAACTTCCTAACTTACTATATTAAGCTCTTCCATTTGTTGGAGTTTGCCTGCTGTAAAGAGAAACAATCCAGTACCAACAGCAAATTGACATTTTTTCCCAGATATGTTCCATTACTACACATCCTCCATAGTTTTGCCCATTTAAGGGTCTAAAAACGTCCTCTATGACTGTTAAGAACAGTTTTGGTGATATGAAAACTCTTTTTCAATTTTGCATTTTGTCAGTATCCTGATGAAGTATAATGGGAACTGAAACAGTGACATGTAAATTCTCCAACATATTAACATTTATTGAACCAACACCTTGTTCCTTAAAGACTGCTAGTATAGACTTGGTTGAAACTGAGTCAGAACCCTTATAAAAGTGGCATTCCATAAATTTCTTCAAGAGTTGCAAATTATTTGGGGTGCTGCATCAATTTCTAAAGCCAGCATATTCATTTGCCTGGTTAAAGATGATAGATAATTTTAATGAATAACTTGTGCTTTACGCAGAGGAGTCTGTATTTTGCATTTCTTCTCTGTCCCATTTTTTGTGAAGTACAATAATTACAGCATTGATCTAGTTTTATGGAATAGCCTTTGTTTGCAGACATTCAGAATATAATTTTACATGTTCCTTTTGTGTAACATTTTCGGCAGCTTTAATAATTTCTTTATAGACCTAATCTACAATTACTTCTGGACTGTCATTATTTTCTGCATAGCTATTTGTGTTCCTCAGTCATCTCTTGAACAAATAAGATCTCAAAAATTTTGTACATATTATGCAGGCACATTACAATCAGTTTTTGTAAGCAAGTGTTGCACATGGTTAGTTTCTTATTTCAATGCCATCCATAACCTTTGTGGCAGAATGCTAAAGGAGACACTCACAGTGAGAACATATCCACATTATGATTGTTGCAACTGAAATCTACAGATAACTATGTAGCACTATAAAGATGGTAACTCATAACCCACAAATATGAGATTAAACATATTCGCTATGTAAAACTGATTGTGAGAGAAAATGTTCTCAAAGTGAAAATTAGAAAAGAATTACATAACTACTGGTGTAGATTAGCTAGATGTACAATGGAAACAGGATAGATGATGCCCACCTGAAGAGGTTAACTTCTGCATCACTAGTTTTAACTTTGAGAAGGCTTTCTCTCAAAATTGTTTTTATATTGTGAATATTTTTAATCTTATACTTGTGTTTTAAAAGTCACCAATGTACACAATTAACTGCAACCTTCAGTACCAACAAGCAGGCTGCGGATATGGTTGCATTGTGAACACCTCTCTTCGCTGGTTCAGTTGACAATTTACTATGTAACAGATTAAAGTGCATATAAATGTAAGTTTGATTTGTAATACAGTTTCATAGTATTTGAATATCCACTTTTTCTTTCTTTTCAGACAGAGACCTAATGATGACTTACTAGGAGGTACAACCAGATATGATACTATTTCTGTGAACCAAGGCTAATAAATATAATAAGAGAATTTCATTACACAGTTGTCACTGTGTTCCCTTTAAGCAATACACTGAGTCTGTCTCAATACATTTCTTTACAAGCAGCATGTCTTTTGTATTCTGCCCCTGGTGTGTTCCTAGGAATCAGCTTACACAAGACTTATTTCACTTTCCCCAATGTTTTTCAGCTTCCCATCACCCCTTCTGTTCTCTTTCTTCATATCTCTACAACAAGGATATTTAAAACCATAAACTGTGTCCCCATATTTGAGTTGTTACTAGTCTGAATTTGACATAGAATTTCTTCAAATTCCTTTAGTGAAGGTTGTGCTTTTGTTTGAACTGTTATTCTTAATAGATGGTGCTAAAGTGTGAAACATCTAAATGGATGCTTAAAAATCATTTTGTCAGGAGAAAATGGATTACAGTAAAGAAAAAGAGGTTGATAAGATGTACATGCACGAAGGAAGGAAGTGCTACTTCAAACTGATTGAGAAGGCACACTATATGGGAAAGGAATCAGACACATTGTGTGTCTCTTGATGTCCATATGTTTTACCCTTTGTCTCCATTGTTGTTCCCCTTCTGAATAATAAATTTTCAAATATTCTTGATGTTAGTTTAGGTGTTTTTCTGAATTTTTGTGTCTGTCATTCAGCAGATCATGTTTTCTTTTAGGTGAATGCTCCTGTTCCATTACAGTTATTACTGACTTGTTTTTTTCATACATTTTTATTAAATATTTTATGAACTACCACTAAGTGCCAGTACAATAATCCATACACCAACTTCATTAAGCAGTATTTTCTAAGTGTTATTTATTTGTAAGTTTTTGAGGTTTACATCAGTAAGGAATAAGTAACTCATTTCAAATCTTTAGATGTACTGAAGCATAATTTTAATACTTTGCAGGTGAGGCTGTATATTGTGATGATATGCCACATCTTGAAGGAGAGCTGTACTTGGCACTCGTATTAAGTACTAGACCTCATGCACGAATAGTTTCCATCGATGAAAGTAAAGCTCTTGAAATTAAAGGAGTTCATGCATTTTTCTCAGCCAAAGATCTGTCATCTCACCATAACATGTGGGGCCCTCAAGTGCATGATGAAAATATATTTGCAGCAGGAAAGGTATAGTTTCTGTTACCTATAGTTAGCTTATCTGTATTTACAAGTATAATAAAAATGGTAGTCCCACATTATTAATAGATATGAAAAATTGTTATTCCTATTGAAACAGGGGATGGGTAAGAGTTGGACAGTGTCCTTCAACCATGGCTGGAAACTGTCCATATGCCAAATAAATGATTATCCAAACACAAAATAGACGAATTTCTTTTGTTGCAACACTTCCCTTCAGTGTTCTGTCATGACTCTCCATTCCATTAACATATTTTTTGTTTCCTCCAACATATATGGTCCAGTCACAATATGGTCCAGTCACATTGATGTGATCACTGACTATATTTGGTCTCAATAAGCAATAACCACTCCCAGATGGCATACGGCAGCATTTGAAGTGGAGGGAGAAACAGTGCAGTCATTGTCATAATGGGGCAATGGAGCAATTTATGTGATATCCAAAAGAGTATGATCATTGGCTTTCAAGCCAATGGTGGAAGCATTTCCAAAATGGCTCAGTTTGTGAAACTTCACATGATGTCATGGCTAAAGTGTACCATGCATGGAAAAATGGTGCTATCCAAAATCGGCACTGAGGCCACTGTGGTGTGCTATGGGCCATAGATGACAGGTGTGAATGGACCACTCAGATGAACCAAGTGCCTACTATCAGTGTCTACTCAATGCCATTTAGCAAATGTTACTGCATGTGGGTCTCTGCAGCAGGCACCTGGTACATGCAGCCATGATGACTGCCTTCCATCGGTGATGAAGGTTTGAAGTTGCATGTCAATACCACAACTGGGTATCCACTGAGTGGCGATAGGTGGCTTTTTCAGATGAACCATGTTTTATGCTCCAGTGGACAGATGGCCATTGGAATGTGCGGCGTGAAACGTCTGGAAGCAAATGGTCCATGGTGGAGGAGGAAACATTATGGTTTGGGGAAGGCACAGTGAATCAACATAAGCATACATCTATCCTTGGGGACCATATCCACCCCAATATGCAGTTTGTTTCCTTCTGTACAATGGCATCTACCAGCAGGACAATGCAACATATCACACAGTTTGTAGTGTATATGCTTAGTTTGAAGAGCACCAGGATAAGTTTATTGTACGCCCCTGGCCGCCAAACTCCCCATATTTAAACCTAATCAAGAATCGAGCTGTTCACACAATGGATACTCAGCTGATAAATGTAGCATAGCTGGCCACAGCACTAGAGTTGGCATGTTTCCATATCACCCTTGATACTTTTCAGAACCAGACTGACTTTTGTCATGCACATCTCATGCTGCAAAAGTTGGTTATTCAGGCTCTTGACAGGTAGTCACAATAATATGACTGGACATTGTATGATTTTGTATTCATTTCTTTATTAGTTTCCTCCTGATTCATTCCTATTGCCCAACGGTTCTTTAGCTTTGCTTCTCTATATAATCATATTTCATTGTCACTTGACTTGTTGTCTCTCACATTATTAGTTCCTCTGGAATGAAAACCAGAATACTGTTGAAAGATAACATTTTCACATTTCATGGCGGAGGAGGAAACATTATGGTTATGACTCCAAATTTAAAATGAGGCACTCTTTAATTTGTCATCTTATAATCTCTACCTGCTCTCATCCTTCCCCAACTTCTGTTCTTCTAGGACAATTGTTGTGTTTAAGGAACATCTTGTTGTTGAATTGCTGCTTGTATTATCGAAATTAGTAGTTTAGCCACTGCCACCAACAATTTCATAGTTATAAAAGTTTAATTGTAGTGTGTTTACTGCTGTAGCTATTTATCATCTCTGTATCTAGGAGATAATTTATTACAGTGAAGAAATATATCACAAAAATTCAGTTCATCAAAGCTACTATAAGTTTTATATCTAAAAACAAATATGATGTAACTTACCAAACGAAAGTGTTGGTACGTTGATAGGGACACTAACAAACACAAACACACACACAAAATTCAAGCTTTCTCAACCCATGGTTGCTTCATCAGGAAAGAGGGAAGGAGAGGGAAAGACGAACAAGTTTTAGTTGACATGGAAATAATAATATATTTCTGCAATTACTAGCAGTCTTTGTAATCAGTCACTAACTCTCTATACAGCTGGAGATAAACAAACCAACTATAATTACAGATCTGTTTCATTCCCTCCAGTCTTTTCAAAAGTCTCCAGAATGAATTTTCACTCTGTAGCAGTGTGTGTACTGATTTGAAACTTCTTGGCACATTAAAACTGTGTGCTGCACTGGGGCTCAATCCACAGACCTTTGCCTTTCATGAGCAAGTACTCCACCAGTGGAACTGTCCGAGCATGATTCACAACCCACCCTCACAATTTTACTTCTGCCAGCACCACATCTCCTATCTTGTGATCTTCATATCTTGTGGGACTAGCACTTATGGGGGGAAGGATATTGTGGAAATATGGCTTAGTCAGAGCCTGTCAGATTGTATCCAGAATGAATTTTCATTCTGCAGTGAAGAGTGTGCAGATTTATAACTACCAGGCAGATTAAAAATATGTGCCCGACCAACTTGAACCTGAAGCTTTTGCCTTTCAGGCTTGAAACTTCCAGGAAGCTTCCTTTAAAAATGTTTGAGGAAATTGTCTATGACAGAATACTGACTCATTTAACTGAGGAAATTGTCTCTCACCATGGCTTTCACTTGGGACTCTCCACACACACAGTACTAGAGCTCTCGAATGAAATCTTAACAGAGCTAACAAGAAAAATTCTCCTTTTTTTTTGCATTTTGTGAACTTGCCAAAACCTTTGATTGTATCGACAACAAAGTACTTCTTGGCAAACTAAAGTGTTATGGCATTAATGGCATCCCTCTTGCATCATGGAGTCTCATCTTCATAATAGAAGTTTTCATTGATAGACTGCATCATAGGCATGAAACTAACCACAGTATAAGGGAAGATAACATGGAGTCTCACAAGAATCTGTACTGGGTCCATTTTTGTTCGCAACCTACATAAATGATCTCACAGGAGTGTGTAATAAATCCCATAGGGCTGTGTTGCACATGCTATGCAGAATAGAAATTTCATTTTGAATAATCATAATTACTCACTATCTTTTAAGTATTACTTTTAATCTAATTATTTTTTCAATTTGTTTTTTTTTAATCTATTTAAGTAATAATTATTACAGTAAAAATAACTGAAACTACATGAACGATTGAGCTAGGTGTGTGCAAACAAGAAATTTTGAATTAATGAGGCTTACACATGTTTCTTTTGCCAGAGAGAAGAGAGAGAGAGAGAGAGAGAGAGAGAGAGAGAGAGAGAGAGAGAGAGAGAATGAAATATTTGTAGCCAATATGCCAGTCATTAATGATGGTACACAGACCCACACCATCAAGTTTTTCTTTTATCCATGACCATCATCATGTAATACCTGAAATAAAGCAGTATGCATAAAACACTCAGTTACAAATACAAGAACTGGAATCTCTCATACTGGAATGTAGTTTTATTCAGTATTCACTAATTTAGTGTAGCAACAGGCATAAAAATTATGTATTAAATGCATCACTTAATTTAATAAAAAAGTAATCATTTGTATCACAGCAGTATTTGCTTAACTGTTAATTTTTTAAGTTAAAAATAGATTTAGCAGACGTTTTATCAGACTGAAAAGACGTAAAAGTACATTTCTGATTTTTTCAGGTTGTTTGTCAAGGGCAGACAATAGGGGCCATTGTTGCAGATGATCAACTGACAGCTCAGCGAGCAGCAAAACTGGTCAAGGTTGAATATGAAGATCTGAAGCCAGTCGTTGTCACTATAGATGTAAGTAAAACTAACTCATTTCTATAGCCTTATAATATTACATGCACCGTAAACCATGTAGCATTGCACAAGCATGCATACATATGTGTGATATCCACCTTCTTTCCACCGGTATCCATGCACACACCCACATACTCACAAACAAATGATAGGAAAACCTTGTTAATTCTATGAACCATATTTTTGTTTTTCATCAAGTAGTTATCATTGGAACCGGATTTATGGTTGCCTGGATGACAATCTGAGCACAGAGTTATAATGTCTACATAATGTGTAACTAATGGAGAAGTGCACTCATATTGCCAATATCAGTCACATGCATTCTGGTTGGAGTAGTAACAAAGAAAATACTGAAGACTTATAGAAGAAAGGAAAACTTAAATTTTTCCATTCATAGCTTACCTCATTTATCTTGAGAGCTCACCATTATTGGAATCAATAAGTGAACTGTGGAGGGAAGAAGTGGAGGGTGGAAGTATTATGTACAGTCCGTGTAACTTCAATGATCAATGTGTCCCATCAGGACCATTAGCACACAATGAAATTTTATTGTAGAATCTGTATAGTGTTGAATTAAACATACTAACAAACAATATGTATGCAGATATTTTAGTGAATGTTTGACAATCTTTTATACTGATGTGTATCTACAGACCACACTCCCTCAACAGTCATACAGTATAAGTGTCAACAAACACCACTGGACTCACTGTTCAGTAGATTTATCAAATGATTTATAGGAGCGTACCTACTTACTCAGACAGTTTTCTTTTGGGTGCACCATGAAAGTCTATTCAGAATGATATATTAGTATGTCAATTTCATAGAGCCTCTGTATTCAAGATTTTATTCAAAAGTTGAGGGTTTAATTACTCCATGATAACTGCGAGTGTCATAGATAGTATGGAGAAAATGATCTCTATGTGTAACCAGTACCATTTGTGAAAAAGAGCTTTTAGTTACATAATATTAATGGTAGATTTACTGATGCAGCTTTTGTTGGAAACCTTTCAGGATGCAATAAGAGAGAAATCATTTTTTCCTGGATTCCCTGTATCCATTACTGATGGAGATGTGGATGCTGCGATGGCTGCTGCAGATCATGTGGTGTCAGGAGAAGCCAGAACAGGAGCTCAAGAGCATTTTTATCTGGAAACACATGTTACTCTTGCCAGACCTAAAGGTGAAGACAGTGAAATGGAGATATTTACTAGCTGCCAGCATCCAACTGAAATTCAGGTATGTGGCATGGCCAAGTTGCACAAGGTTTGTGGCTTCTAATATCATAGTTATATATGATCTAGGAATTATAAAGACAAATTAGGAAAAATGTAAACAAAATCAATGTTTCTGTCTGGTGTCAATGTTTTTGCGTGCCATTACTAGATAAACACTTTTACAATTAAATTTCATCAATCATTCCTTTGAAAATCATACAAAATAATCACATCAAATAAGAACAAAAGGCAAACATTTGAATGAAAACAGAAGCTTCCTTACTTTCCAGAAAACTACAACATATGCGAGCATCAACATGCAAACAAGCATTTACTTTGTACCAGATACATACAAAACTTGTTGGTTACATACACACAGACACAACAGAAACCACAGGAAAATATAATGCAGTGTTACAGAGTGTGCGCTAATGTACATGTGCAGGTACTGGGACCAAACTCTATTCGCAGTGACATGCCCACACACACACAACCAAGGTTCCAACAATTTATTTTTAAAAAACTATAAAAATTTCTGCTCTTTCCTTGGAGTACAACAACACTTCGAGAAATTACTATTTTTCATGTACCATGAAACATTAACAGTAGCTTTTACTAAAATCAGTTCACTAAAATAGAGATTAATAAAAAAACTTAGTTGAACTTTACTCTAATCCATTAAGCAAGAATACCTTTATACAGAGCAGTCAAGATTACCTTTCTAACAAAACAAGTCAACTTAGCCATGTACAATTTATGATCAAGAATATTATGTTGACCAACAGTATTTAAATTAAACCTCTTAATTAAATAGTAACCCTCCACAGGAAATTTAAAAATCACAAAATTTTAAAACACCTTACATAAAGACTTAAACCATGTCAGTATCCAATTCACTATAGCTGCCTTTTGCCGCAAATAACTTCATACTTTGATTTGGCAGATGAACCAGTTGATATATGCTACTCTTGTGTATCCACCAACAGGAAATGGGGTCCACAGACAAAAATTTTTTCTTACTTCTACAAGTATCATAGCCCACTAACTACTTCCATTGCAAGAACAGAACCAGAACAGCAATGAAACAATAACATTTAAAGATCATAATTGCAGTCTAACAAGGCAGCATCCATGCTGGGAGAATCCACAGTCCAGTTGCTGTACATACACATATTAAATGCCACCAATACTTAAAATGTGTAATGTACCATGGAAATACAGAGTCACATTGAGTCCACTTATGACATGCATCTCTCTGGTGTGAGCCACATTGGTTACTCAATGCTGAACACTGATTATATGTTTGATGCATGTTGTCTAGGCTCTACTCAAAGGCAAACATGCCTAACACTTCCACTATTGTGTGTGACTGTCACATTCCTTCCACAAGGAGAACTTGCACTCCATGTCACAGTCACTTATGGAACATTGGCGATTCCTGTAAATGACTGCCTGGCCATCACAGTCGAGCATGCCCTCCATACTATCTGACTGTGTAGCTGTAATGCATTTTCTGAATGATGAATTATCGCTCTGTCCTTTCACCAACACTTTTGAACATAGGCAACTCATATGCCACTACTGACTACACAGACTCTTCTCTCCTCACCAGATACATGCCTTTTTCCATCACATGATTGATGGACCTCTCTGCTTCAGTGATGCTATTGCACAATGGCACCAACCCTTTAGATGTACTCCCATCCTCAGTTGCCAATGAATGACCTTTGATCAAAATTTAAGCATACAGGCTGGAACTTGGTGTAACCTGAGGGGTGAGCTGACCATTTTCCAGGTACAACACAAGTGCCATCACTGGTGTTATAAATTTATGAGACTCAATGTGCTTGCCAAATCTGAGCAATACCTATTTGTAACTTTATCAACATTTTTATTAGATGTTGAAATTTCCTTACAAAAACCTAATCTTCTATCTGGTATGGGTTCGTCCATTGCCCCAGTTGTAGTGGTGGGTCTCAAACATCCCTTTTTGCCCTTTTCAACTGAACAGCCAGATGCTGTGGACTGATTTTTTTCTTGCAATAGGTCAATAATAGACGAGAGGTTTCTCACTGGGGTGAGAATCCTAAGGCTCAGCAGTAACTGCACAGGAGCAGACTTATGACTCTCATGTTTTGGCATGTTAAATGCAATCATCAACCAGGAGAGTATACAATGCCAGTTTTCCTGATCCTTACTATTGTAGGCTGACAGTGCTGTGCTCAAATTCTGGTTCAACCCTTTCCGCATATGAACATTTGGGATAGTAAGGCATTGTGGTTCTGTGCCTAATGCCCATGTCTGTGCGAAAATTTTAAAATCCATCTAAAGTAAAACATATTGCGTCATCACTTACAATGTATTTATGTGGCAGAGAAATGCTAAAAACTGTTTCTTTATTATGGGCAGCAGCTTGTGTTGTTACTGTTTTGGTGGGATAGTGCCAAGTGAAACTGGTGAACACATCAATATGGATTAATATGTATTGGTGTCTCATTTTAGATATTGGCAAAGGTTCCACATAATCAATGAAAAATTTTTGGAAATGATGATCAATTTGTGTAGGCTCCAACCACCCCACCTTGGTGTTTTGTGTGGGTATGGACAAAGCACAGATCTTACAACTACGTACTGATTTTAACTTCACCCTCTATCCCCTTCTAAATGAATTATATCAGATTGTCAGTCTAGTTTTAAAGACCCACAATTATCCACCCACCATGGAGTCATCAAAATAGTTAAATAAAAGCATAGCCAGTAGAAGAGAAAGTGTGCTGATACCCCTAGTTCACTGGAAAACTGGAACCACACATGAACTGATTCATTCATGAAATTTATCTCAGGCAATGAACATTATGTGGATATAATTAACTTACCTTGACGGACATCAGTTGTCAGCTAGTTTATACAGTTTCCAGCTAGCCTTGTATGTTTTTAAAGACTTCAGCTCCTTACAAATTTGGTTAACACTCACAAAAAACTGGCATTTCATACAGTGAAGAATCAGATAAGGAATTATGTCCATTACATGATCTTTGCAGCATTCAGATTTCAGTATTACAACACTAATGTGATTCGAACTTTTTTAAATATTCATAAAAAGTGTTGCCCCAGAAACTGTCTTCACAGAATTTCACTGTGATGATGTTTTTCATCTGGAGAAGAACGTTGAAGATGCCTTTTGATGGGTGCATGAGCAATGTCTTTCCTCCAGAAGAACTGTAATCTCTAATAGACACCAATAAACAGAATGGCATGTCAGATGAATTCCCATTTGGAAGGCACAAACGCATTAGGGATTTTGTGGTTGTTCTTGCTTGATGTGCCATGTAACCTGCCAGATGATAAACTAAACATTCTTTTTCTGAGGAGCTTCAAAGACACTCTGGCAAAAGTCCTGCATTAGTTTGAGCCTCTGTGAAGTTATGTGGAACACACAGCATTTTGAACTATGTCTTCCGGTTCCAGAATTCTATCTCTGTTCTTTTGCTGTAAATCTCTAGCTAACATCCACATCTGACTTATATATGAGGTCAAAGGAAATTCACATCTATGTTTGCAGTTTCCACCAGAAGACAATGAAAGTTTAACAGGGATGTAAATATGCTGTAACATGTGCAAGCTCAGAAGGTGTATTACTGACAGATAACCATTGCAATTCAGGGACCTTTTGATACTGAAATGATGTTCAAGTGGACCCTGATGAAATTTTGCTGTCAGTTCATAGCTGAAATCTCTTTTCTAAAAGTATTCATATATTCCTAAGGTACTTTCAGTCGTTACTCTTAGAGACACTATGTTGTTCATACATCTAGTGAATGATTCAATTCATTAACTGCCTTCAAATCCTGCCACTATCATTTCCCTGAAGCATTTAATTCCATTGGCTACTGAGTTACTGAATAACTGCAGAGCTAATCCTATGTTCATTTGTTGAAATGATATCATATCCAAGTAGGTCAAAGTTAACTTCTGACAAACTTTTAATCTGTCGAATTCTGGGGAATTATCTTGTTCATAAGCTATTATATGAAAATTGTAGTTGACGATCTCATCATTGATAAACACCTCAGCTTCATCACAAAAATTATTTCTTACACATTTTATTATATCAACAGCATCTCAAAGTATGCCACTAATTCTTAGACATCGTTGGACCTTTTTATTCAGTTGACTGCCATCAGAAGTGAATGCAATAATTCTTGTACTCACTGTCTCAAGATGGATAATTTCCTGAATCAATATCTGAGAGATGATGTCCCTAAGCAGAGGAACAAACATAGACACCAGAGTGTGATTTGCAAGTTTATTTTTACAATCAACTGGAGTAAATTCTCCTAAATTGACCAAAGCATCAACTTTCAGCAATGTGTAATTGAAATGCAGCTACCCTTGGTGTTTAACTTCATCAAAAATCAGCACATCTTGTGTTTGTTTTCATCCTGTTCTTCCCAAAAATAATTCTTAATTGCTTCCACAGCAAGCATATTGATTCCATATGAGTATCTGAGACCCTTTAATAAATTTTGGATATGTGTTTCAGAAGGAAGTGGCAACAATCCATGCTTCAGACAATGGCTGTACCCTTTGGGCAACTTAATTTTAAGAACACTGAACACAGCAACTCATACAGCACTACTCAGCCTCCATAGTAGAGAGAGAGACCGATCTCTGTCAACAAGTAACTAACTCTTCTCTCCTCACCATAGACAAGCCTTTTCACATTACACGACTGTTCAAACTCTCTGCTTCAGTGATGCTATTGCACATTGGTGCCAACCTTTGGCAAACTATTGTAGCACTGAAAGGGAGCTACTGGAAAAACGACCTAGACAAACTTTCAGAAATGAGAGGACATGTAGTACCAAAATCAAATGAAAGACGTGTGTAACAATTTTCTCTTGCATGAACTGGAGTGTTGAAGTCACCATTTCCTGTTTTGAGCACTTGATATCTTTCTTTTGCATCTTACTACTTTATATCTATCTCCAGCTTCTGATAAAGGAAGTGGTATTAAAGCACTTAAAGCTCAAGATACACAATTTTTTGTTAGTATTTTATAGTCCTGTTCTATGCCATTCCTGATTTATCCAGTGTAAGGAAACATGAAGCATTTTATGTCACATAGTGTTAATGGCAAATATTCTCTTATATAATTTTAGAAACTGGTTGCTGAGATGCTTGGCATACCATTTAACCGTGTAGTGTGCCGCGTCAAAAGGATTGGTGGAGGCTTTGGAGGAAAAGAATCCCGATCATCACTTGTAGCTCTCCCAGTTGCATTTGCAGCTTACAAGTAAGTATTAAAGGGTTCTACTTCTTTGCTATTATGACTGAAACACTAGCTATGTGCTGGATTTTAGGTGTTTAGCCTCTGATTTTTTTAAAATTCAAAAGCTAGTTGGCGGTGGTACTTTTTCATTAATGTGTTGTCAAACAACTTCAGTATAAATACTGTGATTTAGGTCCTCTAAATATAACGAAATTCATTTTAATCTTTGACTGGGAATGATTTTGGTGAAAATTTGTACTGTTTCGTAAGTTAGTGTTTGTAATTTCCTCCCCCGAGGGAAAGGTAGTCTGTCCACAATGGTGGATTGCTGTTGGTTACAAAACACTTGTGCAACCCATCTTAAACTACTACCCAAGTGTGTGGGGCCCATACTAGACCCAACTAACAGGAGACACTGAAGGTAAACAGAGAAGGACAACACAGAATTCCACAGGTTTGTTTGACTCTTGGGAGTAATGACTATGAAAAAAAACTTAGACTTGCAGATTCTGCAAGGATGGTGTCAACTAACAAAATTTCAGGAAATACTAATAAGTGAGGAATCAAGGAATACAACAGCTCCCTATGCAGCACTCCCATAAGCGTAGCAAAGATAAGATTTGGCTAATGACACTGTACATAGAGGATATGCAAATGAAATGTGAAGAAACACCAATATTTGGTACAACAGAAAGTATCCTCTGCTATGCACCTCAACCTTTTCTTTGTGGGGGGTGGGGGGAGGGGGTTAGTATGAACATAGATATAGATCTTCTAATTGATATGAAATGTGTTCCCACAAATAATCTGATCTGGCTTCTTGACAAAATTGGAAAGATATTTCTCATCATAGGAATTAAGTGTGTAGAAGCATCTTGAGAAATTTTCAAAAATTCTTTTTTCATCGCATGTTTGGGAATAATATAAAGCTGCCAATATTTTGGAATAAGAACTTGTAAACATGTGCACAAAAGATTCCTTGATTATTAAGCTACTTGCAGTAATGAGCACAAATAGCTTTTCATATTTTTATAGCTGTCCTTCTTTTGTATTTCTCTTCCAATTACATTGTAGATTTTCACATGTGTTTTACAAACTAAATCTAATGACTGAGTAAAAATCTCTCGGTGTACATGCCGCGTCAAATCAGGATAAAACTCCAAGCTTTCGACCACTACCTCCATGGTCGTCGTCAGGGCCTGACGACGACCATGGAGGTAGTGGTCGAAAGCTTGGAGTTTTATCCTGATTTGATGCGGCATGTACACCGAGAGATTTTTACTCAAGAAATACGTCGCGAAAGACTTCGTAGCCCTAAATCTAATGACTAATTAATTTTTGTTCTGTATTCATTGTTCATTATTTTATGTAGCTTCTTGACTAAATTCAAGGATTTATAAAAACAAATTCTTTCCTCCAAGAAAGTTAGTTAGTTAGATTCACGTTCCATGGATTATTTTTCATGATAAATTATATTGATGTGGTATGAGTCATGTGACATTCATGTCACAAATTAATTTGTAAATATGTCTATATGCTGAACATTTATAAAGAGTTATTCTTTTTTAATACTATACAGATGTGAGATAGCATTTCCTACCCATCACCTTTTACACATTACAATAACAAAAATCCTTCTAGGGAACAGAAAGAGTTGCCAAGGAGAAACTTTTTCTATTTGTTTTCCAATTTTACTTTGCTCTCTGTTAGACATTTTATATCTCCAGGGGAAGCGACCAAAGATATTAGGTGCAGCAGTGTGCACTCCTTATTGTGCTGAAGACAAGATTAATGTGGGGTAATAAACGTCATTTTTTCTTCTGGTATCATAATTACATACATTATTATTCCTCTTGAACTGCAGTGGGTTATTTACAACAAACTTCATGAGGGAATAAATGTACTGTGAAGTGATTGTCAGAATCCCAAGTCATTAAACAGATGTCTACAAGATGATCATGGATGAGCATCACATATTATTCTTTCAGCACTATGAAGACTTTTTTACTTGAAGATGAGTTACCCCAGAACATTATTCCATATGACTTTGAATGAAAATATGCAAAATATGTCAACTTACTGATTTGTCTCTGCCCAAGGTTTGCAATGTTTCTAAATGCAAAAGTGGCCAAAGTAAGTTGACTTTGGAGTTACAGAATGTTAATTTTTCCAATTTAATTTCTTATCAATATGGTCATCTAAAATTTTTGAAGTTTTCACCCTCTTTATCATTTACTCACCATGTGTTGCCCTTGTCATTGGTGTAATCCCAAGATATGCAGAACTGAACATGTTTTGTCTTTAAAATTGATAATGGGACCATTTGCAGGAAACCAGTCAGAGGAACCTTTAAGAACATTATTTACCATTCCTTCTGTTTCTGTATGTCTGAATTCTTTTGGTTAGATAGGACATTAACCATTGGCTGGCCAGACCACAAATCCCATAAAACTCCAATTTATCTAGCAGAAACTTTGATTTCCAGCCAAATTCCTTAGATAGGTTGGAGAAAATAACATCCAGCACTATTTTATTATTTAATGCTTGTAAAATTTGATGAGTGATCATGTAAATGACTTTATCAATAGACTAACTTTTCTGCTGAGTGCATTATTGTGAAGCCAGGTGGCAGCCCTAGCCAGGTGACAGACGACATGGGGAATTTGTTCAAAGATTTGGCATAGAGGATAAGATTATTATAGTAGGTGGAGCAGGAAACAGTCTGGCTAAGGACAGTAATTATCGCATTAGGGGTGACCTGGAAGAAATGGAAGTAGCAACCACACATACAAATGTAAATTTTGTGAAGGTCTTACAGTGCCACAACCATTCCTGTGTTAACACTGCTTGAGCCATATGAACACTGAGTGCAGATGGCTTCTGCTGACTGAATTGAAATCTCATCTGAATGCAGTGCCCAGCTTACACTTGAATGGGAGAAGTAGAAAGCTGTAATGAAAATGTAGTGACAAATGAGTGTTTGTGCCAGATAGGACTCAGACTTAGATTTCCTGCTTATAGTGAACTGTCACATCAACAATATGAGCATGTCTCCAGGTCTGGCTCAAATTATTATTGCTGTGGATGATACCAGCTTGGAATTCCAAACACTACTACCAAAGGTTCTTTCACAGGTTATGTGCAAATAACACCACTGGGAGAAGGAGTAGGTGGAACATCATTGCTTACAAAATGAATTAAATGTACTGAAATGAAACAAATGGGTCAGTGGTAATAAAATTGGTGAAGTTGCAAAGACATGAAATGATGTCAGTGCATATCATTTAGATATTCCAAATGTGCAGTGCAATAAATCTGGTATTGGATTCTTCTTACCCTCCATTGTGAAGGTGGTAGCTAGCATAGTTCAACTGTTGCCAGGTTTCTTTACTTTTAGAATTCTACACCGTCATCTAGTTAACCAAATACATTCTTATGACAATATTATTGAAATAATAAATTGCTACTCACCATGTAGTGCAGATGTAGAGTCGCAGACAGGTGCAACAGCAAGATGGCTAAGAAAGTAAGCTTTTGGCCAAATGGCCTTCTGAAGTAGAAAATACACACATATTCACCCAAATGCAACTCACACACACATGACCACTGTCTCTGGGCAGAGGTTAGACTCAGTATGTCCTTATGGAATACTGGAATAGGAAATACCAGAGCAGACAAACTTTTTAGCATTCTGTAAGTCTTTGCAGATAATATAGACACACACATCGTTAGGTCACATTGTTAGAAAATTGTTACAAAATGTAGGGAGACTTGGTGTTGGATCATCTGCACTTGGTGCAAAGATAGGCAGCTTATCTTTGATATAAATAAATATAGTTCTATATACGTAAAGGATGAAATGTATGATTATACAGTCAATTATTGTCTGTGACTGGAATCAGTCAAAACAATAAAGTATTTTGGATTATCTAGCTGGAGTGATTTAATGTTGACTGATCACATAAATATGTAAGGCAGATGTCAGACTAGGATTTATCAGTAGAAAGCTAAGGAAGTGTAATTACACTCAAAGAAGGCTAATTACAAACTCTATTCAAATCAGTTCTTTCATCTGAGACCTGTTCCATGTTGCCTTAATAGAAAAGAGAGAAGTGGTTCAAAGTAGAGTTGCATACTTCATCACAGGTTTGTTTAACCAAGGTGTCAGCATCATATAAATGGGAGAGTACTACAAGAAAGACATAATGTATTACAGAGAGCCGTGCTATCTAAATTCTGAGGCCCCATAGTCTAATATAAGTCAAGGAACTTGTTACTTCCTCCAAATCATGTGTCACATGATGATCATGAGGTAAAAATAAGAGAGATTTGTGTGTACCAGCTATTATATTTTCAACATACCTACCCCATACAGAGCAGTGAGGGGGAGGGGGGGGGGGGTAATGTTTCTAGCACACCACTTACCTTCTGCTACAAACCGTATGCTCAGTTGTGGAGTAATAATATACTTTTTTTTAACACATTCAACACAGGAAATTACAATACGGTTCTCATCTACTCAATAGTAATTGAAATAGACACCTATTTAATGGTGTGTAGCATTTAATTTCTCTGGTGTCAGTGGCAATACATTATGGCATGAACTCCATGAGACAGGGAAAGGCAATGTTAATTGTTGAGAACAATTCTCATGGAGAAATAGTGGTCTTGCTGAAAGTGCTTTAAAAATGGTTTACAAACAGTCTCAGCTGCAATAAAACATTCATTTCAGTAGTTAACCAGTTTTGGTCAGTGCATGACCATCCTCAGACCTTTATACAATAATGGTAGGTTTGGTGGTGAATAGAGCATCTTGCGAACAATTGGCATTCGTGGAGTCATAACACCTGTTCTGTTCACTGCTGCCACCTACCATCATGCCATCATGATATAAGCATCTGAGTATAGTCACATACTGACCAAAACCAGTAACCATTGAAATAAATATTTTATTGCGGTTGAGAATGTTCAAATCCATGATTAGTCGAGGTGATTAAATATCTGGGCATAACATTGCAAAGTGATATGAAGTTGAAACAAGCTCATGAGGACGACTATAGGAAAGGCTATTGGTTGACATTGCTTAAATGAGAGAGTTTTCAGAAAGTGTACCTCATCTATAGTGGAGACTGCATGTAGAACTCTAGGGCAACTCATTCTTGAGTACTGTTTGAGTGTTTGTGATACCCACCAGACTGAATTAAAGGAAGATATTGAGGCAATTCAGAGGCATGCAGCCAGGTTTGTTACTGGCAAGTTTGGTCAACATGCAGGTATTACAGAGATGCTTTGTGAATCTCAAATGGGAATCCCTGGAGGGATGACAATCTTCTTTTTCTGAAATAATATTGAGAGAATTTAGAGAACTGGCAACTGTAGCTGACAGCAGAACAATTCATCTACTGTCACTGTACATTTCGTGTTAAGGCTATGAAGATATGATAAGAGGGATTGGGGCTTGTATGGAGGCAAACTGACTGATTTTCTTCCCTCAATCCATTTAAGGTGGAACAGAAAAGGAAATTACTAATAGTGGTACAAGGTACCCTGTGCAAAGCTCTGTACAATGGGCTGTGGAACATGTATGTATCATGTATCTGTAGATGTGGATCCCCTCTCCCACTCTCATGACATGCTGATCTATTACATTCAGTGTTGTGATGGGAGTGCTTACTGTCTAACACACAACTGTGTCTAATTCAATTACTAACAACTGCATATAGTCTCCAAAAAAAATTAGGAAAGGATTGACTACTGCGCAGACACACACACATGAGAAACTGAACACTATGACTCAGCTTTTGAGCTTATGTCCTTAGAAGCACATAAATTTTGACACATCCATCTAAATGTATGCAAGTGCCAATAATGTGCATGCAGCTTGCCCCCCCCCCCCCCTTCCCCTGCTCCCCTCCAAACACACAAACTTTGCAGTAGTCAGTAATCCTAAAATTCTGAATCTGTAAATGAAAATTATTGTATCGACTTGTTGATACTTCTAAAATATGGGTTGTGAAATGGATTAAACACACCACTGCTTACCATGATTGTGTTCCTGTTTAAATTTTAGAGACATTGTGTCTCACAAGTATCAAGCCATTCCTATTCCATCTCACCCCCCCCCCCCCCCCAACCTGGCCCCCTCCACCTCCTCTTCTGATGAAGAAATTTTATTAACATTATTCTTGAAATATTATAGTGACAAAAGAATAAATTAAAATAAGAAGTAGATTAATGACAAATGAGCTAAATAAAATATAGTATTGTTATCTGTACAGATTAAACAGACCAGTGAGATGCATGCTGGATCGAGATGAAGACATGATTACTTCAGGGCAGAGACATCCTTTCTATGCAAAATACAAAGCTGGTTTTACAAAGGAAGGGAAAATAACAGCTCTTGATGTACAGCTATTCAGCAATGCAGGCTGTACAATAGATTTATCAGGACCTGTAAGTAATAGGAAATCAATAGTATATAAATACTTGACTTGCTTTAATCACAAGTAACAGCGATAAGAGCTTTTATCTGCAAGTTAAATACTTGAACGTGCTGCTCCTAAGTATCATAAACTGCTTTTATGATCACATATGGTATATTCCTTGTAGTCATACTAATACATTACTATCAGATTCTCTATGAATTTTTATTTTTGATATTCACTACCTCCCCCCCCCCCCCCATCCCCCCCTCTCCCTACCTCTCCTCCTCTTTTTTTACTGCAGTGTCCCATTTTGCTTAGCTTTTAAACTGTTTTTTTTTCATTAACACTTATAAACTGGTCTGCAATTGAAATCTTATTTGGTCATTCTTTGTATATCTATTACTGATTACTGGAGTAACCTATTGTTGTTTTTGCAACTTTGTCACTTTTTTATAGTTATTACTTTTTTCACTTTTGTTCTTTAAGAAGACTTTTTTGCTCTAACTATATCACTATATCATCACCACTACCTATGTTTCAACAGGAATGTCCTGATTTATTTGCTGTAATTTTGCAGACAGTTTTACCTATATGTTAGAAATATTTTATCTAAGTTGCCCTCTCCACATACTAAAATCAAATAATCATACTCTTAAAGTATGTATGTATTTTAACCATTATTGTGAAATTTTTTGCCTGAAATGCATTAATTTTTATCAGTGTGTATGGAAAACAAGTGGTAATTCTCCACATGGAACAAAACTACCTCTTTACCAATTGAGTTAAAATTTGTCATTTATCAGTTACTAGGAAAAAAATCAACAATAGCAAGTGGGCCTACTTTCAGAACTCTGGATCTGTGAATTATGATGAAGTAGAAGACTGGCAGCCAAGATGAATTAAAATGATCCCTAGTGCATTTTTAATGAAAGCAAAATCATAATACTGCAACAGAACTCTAAAATTTATATATACCTGTCAGTTTCCTCATGGGCGGTGTAGTGTTTCCTTTCCTCGGGGTTCTGCCGTGAAAAAATATAAAATAGAAAATCTGATTACGTTTTGAATTTTGATGGAATAAGTTACGGATAAGGCGGACTTCGTATTACTGATTGAGATCGTGCTGTAATTTGACCGTGCATGGCAGACCGGGTCGGCAACACTAGAAAAAGCGACTGTATGGAAATAGCATCAGAAACTAATTGAAATTTACCTTATAATCTTTTTAGAAATGCAGTACTAATTACAATATAGTCTTCATGGCTGTCCTAATTTCTCTTGTAGGACGACCCGTCTTTCACTTTTCTCCGTCTGTTGAAAACTTCTTCAAGTTGTCACTGTCATGATCAATTTACAATAACCATCTCGAATCACTATTGAAATAACTTCGTTTCGTAATATAGTTTTAATTTCCACTTAAAAGCATATTTAACACAGTGCCGAAAAATACACGTCTTTCGTATGAAGACAAGAGAGAGACAGAGTAATCAATTAGTTGTTAAAAACAAACACCTACGCAAAAGTAAAGATGAACAAAATTATTTATAAAAATCGGTTGCTGGTGCAGCGCTCTTCCGCATGCGCGATCGTAAATTATGTCTTTGTATTGGCGGAGGCGTGGTAGTCAAAGTACCATTACAGTGGTCTCTGTTGGAACTTGAAGCAAATTTAGTGTAAAAGTGACAGGAGGAAAACATCAGCAAGGATTTTGATATCTCATTTCATTTATATACTTATGTCATACTACTCATGAGGAAATTAAACACATTTGAAACAAAAAACATTTTGTTTATGTTCTGTTTTTTTCTTTGTATATGTCAGATGTCCAGCATTGGGGGAAAAAATGAAGCATTAATGTGCACTGTTTCAGGTAATGGAAAGAGCTATGCTACATATAGAAAATTCCTATAAGATACCAAATCTCCGTGTCTCTGGCACAGTTTGTAGGACAAATCTTCCATCCAATACAGCATTCCGTGGCTTTGGAGGACCACAAGCAATGTTTTTTGGAGAAACTATGATTAGACATGTGGCACACTTTCTGAAGAAGGATCCTCTTGAGGTAAAAATGAAGGCCAGAATTAAAATTAAAATTTTAATGTTGTGTCATCTTTCACTTTGATGACATTTATTTGAAACTTCTTGAGTGTGAGAAAATTTAATGTGGCAATTTATTTTGAGGTATAAATTAAGGAAATAACTGAGCAATTTTAAAATTTCAGGTATGTGCCATGAATTTGTATAATGAAGGAGAACGAACACACTTCTCTATGAAAATTGAGAACTGCACCATAAGGAGATGTTGGGATGAGTGTGTACAGAGAGCTGATTATGCAAATAGAAAGAGACAGGTGGAGATGTTTAATAGGTATATTTAACATTAGTTTATTGAAATAGTTATAATAAGTTCAAAATAAGAAATACAGCTTACTTGTCCAGCTTTATGTGAATCTCTGTGAGTGATATGAGAGTCCCTCTGAAAGCTTAGAAAAATGTTAAAGACTGCTTTTTAAAAAATTGCCTTCACATCTTCCCCCAAATTCTTGGTGAAGCTTCTATGGATCTCTCTGACAAGGCATCATGACTGGTTCACAGGATATTTTCTGGTGCACAGTATCATAAACACAGGTAGTTTCTCTCACTTTAGGTAAAGAAACAAATCACATATGACCAAAGCTAAAAATGGAAAATCCAGGATGGAGTATAACAATATTATGAAAATGGTAGTTGCACTCACCATGTAGTGGAGATGCTGAGTCACAGATATAAAAAAATTAAAAAAAGTCACAAAATAAGCTTTTGGCCAACAAGGCCTTTGTCAAAAATAGGTAACAGATGCACACACACACACACACACACACACACACACACACACACACATATGACTGCAGTCTCTGGCAGCTAAAGGCTTTTGTCAGAAATAGACAACAGTGACATACACCTTAGCTGCCAGTGACTGTGGTCTCGTGTGTGTTGTGTGCGTGTGTGTGTCTGTGTGTGTGTATGCATCTGTTACCTATTTTTGACAAAGGCCTTGTTGGCCAAAAGCTTATTTTGTGACAGTCTTTTTCTTGTGCCTATCTGCAACTCAGAACGGTGAGTAGCAATTATCCTTTTCATAATGTCATTATATGAACAAATCTGGGATTTAAAATGGATGTGGGTGCATTTAGATACAGGATGATGCAAAAAATAGTTGTGATTTGATCATTCTATTTGCATAAATATCGTCAAATTGTTTACATAATTTAAATGTATTTTATGTACCCATTATCTGTATCATAAAATGGTCTAAACAAAACTAAACAAACAATATTCCATGCAAGCAACTTCTCTGGTTTCATCTAAATAGCTTTGCAAAACTTGTTGTGTTCCATTACTTTTCTGCTATCCAGGGTGTGATTGTGTTGTTGCATCCACATGTTAACTTACAGTGAAGAAAGTAAGTTGATCAAAAAATGTTTTGCACCACCTACAGATCTATGGACCTATATGCTCAGATTGAAGGGAACAGTGAATGAATAAGTCTTATGGGGAAAGAACACCATATTGAAATAAAAACAAAACAATAACCAAAATAAAAGCAATCTTTTAGAAAGAGTACACATGTGAAATGAAAATCTGCAGCGGGGTAACATTCTGAGTGGCCCAAGCATGCTCAGTTTGGTTCTTACCAGTAGGTACTGTAATCTTTCCATTTGGTTAATTGGTTAGCTTCACGTTCCATGGGTTATTTTTCACAATAAATCGCAGTTAGGTTGAACAAGTCCTCTTTCATTTGCAGCACAAACTGCAAAACAAATATGGATGCTTGACACTTGTAGGGAGACAGGAGCAGCAGTTTTCAAATGTGGCACCAGCCCTTATGCCACCTTACATCACTCAGGCCCATAGCAGGCTGGAGCTGCAATGGGCTGCCCAACTCAGCTGCATCATTTTCGCCTTTTCTGATTGGTGCCACAGACTGCAATCATATACAGGGTGGAGAAAAATTGTGTCATGAAATTTTAACCCTGGATAGCTGATGCCAATAAGAACCGAAATTACTAATGTTGTGTAGGTCAACAATGCATAATTTTTAAACTATGGAAACTTCGCATCACATGCTCCAGTTGGCTGTGGGATTGTCCTGTTACCAGATTCTCTGGACAATGCATGACTGCAAATGCTTTGCCTGCTGGCGATCTTGATTTATCCGAGGTGGCCTGCACGCTTGATGGTAGCGTGCCAGCCTTCCACCCTGGGGGCAAATCTGCCGGGGTCCCGACACATCCATTGTAGTTTCATGATAAGACTTACCGGGAACAAACTCATCAACAGCTGTTAGTTCACATACAGACAGTCTTTTACAAATTGTGTTGACACTGAAAAGGGCCTTTTTTGTAGTTAGGACATTGTTTACTAAAAGCAGGTGGTCGAACTGGCAACCCTCTGATGTGACACAAGTTTGGCAATGTCAAACAGTGTTTTCCGAAACTCTTTCAAAGATTCCTGGCATTGCCCTGATGTGATTGGCTGCATGTTGAATGTGGTCCATTAATTCCTCTTCATTTCTGGGTGGTTCACATCTGGGTGGGTGAATAGAACCTTGAAGAATCCTCACAATAATGCCAGTGGCATAAGGTCTGGTGACTGTGGGGGGCATGTCCTATGAGCACCTCTGCCAATTGCCCAGCCATTGAAGAGTTCATTTAAATATCCGTGCACAGCACAACTGTTATGTGCGGGCACCCCATCATACTGCAACCACATGCATAGATATATGTCCAGGGGAACATCTTCCAGCAGGCCGGGTAGAATTTCTTGCAGAAAGTGAAGGTAATTTGTCCTGCTAAGCTGAGGAGGTAGATGGTCTGGCCCAATCAGATGGTCACCCACAATGCCTGCCCAGATATTGAGCGAAAATTGTTCCTGGTGTCCATGGATGTATGTGATGTGAGGATTCTCCTTTCCCAGTAATGAACATTTCGAATGCTGTAAAGGCCATCCCACTGGGAGGTGCCCTCATCAGTAAACAACACAATGGCGAGGAAGTGGGGATCTTGTGCAGCATGTCACAGAAACCACTGCAAAACCCTAGCCTGTGTTCATAGTCTGCCACAGGATTTAGGTCTTGGACAGCGTGGAAACTAAATGGATGCTGGCCATCATCCCTCAAAACCTCCCAGACTAACTGATGAGTGACTCCCATGGTGTGTGCAACTGCTTGAGTACTTGTTGCAGGAGCTTCCTCAAGGCACTTGAGAACAGTCCCTTCAAATGCAGCATCCCATCGTGTTTGAGGTCTTCCAGCATCACTATGATATCCCACTAACAAGCCTATTGTGCCAAGTTGCTGGTGAATTACTGTAAATGTTTGCAGCTGTGGGTGGGGTCTTGCTGGGTACCATTCCTTATACAACTGTTGAGCTTCATGCGTGTTAGCATCAGCTAGTCCATAAACAAAAACTGTATTTCGTTTTTTTCAAACGAGTACTGAGCCACCATGCTTCCTGTAGGACTAAATCGCAGGTGATGTGTGTGTGCTCCAAAGCAAAGCTTACGTGTGAATGCCTCTGGTGTGAGGTGTAAACAAATAGCAAGACCTATTCGACACATATGTGTATCATGTTGGGGCAGTGACGGGGCACGGGATGTTTGTATGTGTGAACTGACAGCCATAGCACTGCCCGTCAAATGACAAACAGCAACAGGGCAATCCTACGAACAAACAGAGTGTGTGGCACCAAGTTTCCATAGTTTAAAAATGGCATGTTGTCAACCTACACAACATTAGTAATTTTGGTTCCTACTGGCATCAACTATCCAGACTTAATATTTCATGACACAATTTTTTCTCCACCCTGTATAAGCAGAAAACTGTGACAGCTCTGGCAGTCAGAGGCTTTTACTCCTGACAAAAATGGCAGAGATAGCCATCAGAAGCTCAACTCTTTTATTCAAACTGACATGTTTTGAAAATGAGAATATTTTACTCACATCACAAATTAATTTGTAAATATGGCTCATTGTTGAACATTTATAAGTTAAGTTCACATTTATCATTTTGAAAGATGAATCCATCACTGAAATGGTGGCTGAAGGTGATAAAATTAGGTTGAAAAATCCCACAAATTACTGTCAATATTGATGAGAAGCACCTGCATCTGTACATGATATCAGCCTCTAAACATGGCATATGCCTCTCCCTGATCAACTTGCATGGTTGCATGCCTCACACCCTCCTGCAGTGATCATTTGGCATCAGATAAATCCTGCACTCATCAGTGAAGAAACACAATGCCACTGATCCAACTTCCATTCCAGATGTTCCATTAGCTACCCTTTGCAATTTATAAAAGACTTTTCTTCCAGAAACTTCAGTAGTGGGCTGAAAGCTTACATTTACTCTGAGAAAAGTAAATGTTTATATCTTTAAATTTCAAAATGTTTAGTCAGCTTCATTATGATTTCTGATTCTGCATAATTTAGAGACATTGTAGATGAAGCTACCTTTGTATGTTATTTTTTAGGTCTGAAGTTGATCATAGCTGACCAAACTTAATTACCTGTTTAATACAGCATCAAAATACATCTTGACTGAAGGCACCAATTAAATACAATGATGTTGCTGTGATCCTCACTCTGAAGACTGATCTGATGCATCTCTCTATGCTAGTCTATCCTGTAAAGCCTTTTTATCTCTACATAACTGTTACAGACTATGTCTACTTGAAGCTGCTTGATGTTTTCTGGCCTTGGTCTTCCTCTACAGTTTTTACTGCTCTTCATCTCTCATGATTACAAAATTAACTACTGATGATATAAAGCTTTTTTTCTCTCTAATAAAATGCAGTGCTCCTTCATTCGTTATGTTGTTGTGGTCTTCAGTCCTGAGACTGGTTTGATGCAGCTCTCCATGCTACTCTATCCTGTACAAGCTTCTTCATCTCCCAGTACCTACTGCAACCTACACCCTTCTGAATCTGCTTAGTGTATTGATCTCTTGGTCTTCCTCTACGATTTTTACCATCCATGCTGCCCTCCAATGCTAAATTTGTGATCCCTTGATGCCTCAAAACATGTCCTACCAACCGATCCCTTCTTCTAGTCAAGTTGTGCCACAAACTTCTCTTCTCCCCAATCCTATTCAATACCTCCTCATTAGTTACGTGATCTACCCACCTTATCTTCAGCATTCTTCTGTAGCACCACATTTTGAAAGCTTCTATTCCCTTCTTGTCCAAACTGGTAATCGTCCATGTTTCACTTCCATACATGGCTACACTCCATACAAATACTTTCAGAAAGGACTTCCTGACACTTAAATCTATACACGATGTTAACAAATTTCTCTTCTTCAGAAACGATTTCCTTGCCATTGCCAGTCTACATTTTATATCCTCTCTACTTTGACCATCATCAGTTATTTTACTCCCTAAATAGCAAAACTCCTTTACTACTTTAAGTGTCTCATTTCCTAATCTAATCCCCTCAGCATCACCCGATTTAATTTCACTACATTCCATTATCCTCGTTTTGCTTTTGTTGATGTTCATCTTATATCCTCCTTTCAAGACACTGTCCATTCCGTTCAACTGCTCTTCCAAGTCCTTTGCTGTCTCTGACAGAATTACAATGTCATCGGCGAACCTCAAAGTTTTTACTACTTCTCCATGAATTTTAATACCTACTCCGAATTTTTCTTTTGTTTCCTTTACTGCTTGCTCAATATACAGGTTGAGTAACATCGGGGAGAGGCTACAACCCTGTCTCACTCCTTTCCCAACCACTGCTTCCCTTTCATGCCCCTCGACTATTATAACTGCCATCTGGTTTCTGTACAAATTGTAAATAGCCTTTCGCTCCTTGTATTTTACCCCTGCCACCTTCAGAATTTGAAAGAGAGTATTCCAGTTAATGTTGTCAAAAGCTTTCTCTAAGTCTACAAATGCTAGAAACGTAGGTTTGCCTTTTCTTAATCTTTCTTCTAAGATAAGTTGTAAGGTTAGTATTGCCTCACGTGTTCCAACATTTCTACGGAATCCAAACGTATCTTCCCCAAGGTCCGCTTCTACCAGTTTTTCCATTCGTCTGTAAAGAATTCCTGTTAGTATTTTGCAGCTGTGACTTATTAAACTGACAGTTCGGTAATTTTCACATCTGTCAACACCTGCTTTCTTTGGGATTGGAATTATTATATTCTTCTTGAAGTCTGTGGGTATTTCGCCTGTCTCATACATGTTGCTCACCAGATGGTAGAGTTTTGTCATGACTGGCTCTCCCAAGGCCATCAGTAGTTCTAATGGAATGTTGTCTACTCCCGGGGCCTTGTTTCGACTCTGGTCTTTCAGTGCTCTGTCAAACTCTTCACGCAGTATCTTATCTCCCATTTCATCTTCATCTACATCCTCTTCCATTTCCATAATATTGTCCTCAAGTACATCGCCCTTGTATAAACCCTCTATATACTCCTTCCACCTTTCTGCTTTCCCTTCTTTGCTTAGAACTGGGTTGCCATCTGAGCTCTTGATATTCATACAAGTGGTTCTCTTCTCTCCAAAGGTCTCTTTAATTTTCCTGTAGGCAGTATCTATCTTACCCCTAGTGAGACAAGCCTCTACATCCTTACATTTGTCCTCTAGCCATCCCTGCTTACCCATTTTGCACTTCCTGTCGATCTCATTTTTGAGACGTTTGTATTCCTTTTTGCCTGCTTCATTTACTGCAATTTTATATTTTCTCCTTTCATCAATTAAATTCAATATTTCTTCTGTTACCCAAGGATTTCTATTAGGCCTCATCTTTTTACCTACTTGATCGTCTGCTGCCTTCACTACTTCATCCCTCAGAGCTACCCATTCTTCTTCTACTGTATTTCCTTCCCCCATTCCTGTCAGTTGTTCCCTTATGCTCTCCCTGAAACTCTCTACAACCTCTGGTTCTTTCAGTTTATCCAGGTCCCATCTCCTTAAATTCCCACCTTTTTGCAGTTTCTTTAGTTTCAATCTGCAGTTCATAACCAATAGATTGTGGTCAGAATCCACATCTGCCCCTGGAAATGTCTTACAATTTAAAACCTGGTTCCTAAATCTCTGTCTTACCATTGTATAATCTATCTGATACCTTTTAGTATCTCCAGGATTCTTCCAGGTATACAACCTTCTTTTATGATTCTTGAACCAAGTGTTAGCTATGATTAAGTTATGCTCTGTGCAAAATTCTACAAGGCGGCTTCCTCTTTCATTTCTTCCCCCCCCAATCCATATTCACCTACTATGTTTCCTTCTCTCCCTTTTCCTACTGACGAATTCCAGTCACCCATGACTATTAAATTTTCGTCTCCCTTCACTACCTGAATAATTTCTTTTGCCTCGTCATACATTTCATCAATTTCTTCATCATTTGCAGAGCTAGTTGGCATATAAACTTGTACTACTGTAGTAGGCATGGGCTTTGTGTCTATCTTGGCCACAATAATGCGTTCACTATGCTGTTTGTAGTAGCTAACCCGCACTCCTATTTTTTTATTCATTATTAAACCTACTCCTGCATTACTCCTATTTGGTTTTGTATTTATAACCCTGTATTCACCTGACCAGAAGTCTTGTTCCTTCTGCCACTGAACTTCACTAATTCCCACTATATCTAACTTTAACCTATCCATTTCCCTTTTTAAATTTTCTAACCTACCTGCCTGATTAAGGGATCTGACATACCACACTCCGATCCGTAGAATGCCAGTTTTCTTTCTCCTGATAACGACGTCCTCTTGAGTAGTCCCCGCCCGGAGATCCGAATGGGGGACTATTTTACCTCCGGAATATTTTACCCAAGAGGACGCCATCATCATTTAATCATACAGTAAAGCTGCATGTCCTCGGGAAAAATTACGGCCATAGTTTCCCCTTGCTTTCAGCCGTTCGCAGTACCAGCACAGCAAGGCCATTTTGGTTAATGTTACAAGGCCGGATCAGTCAATCATCCAGACTGTTGCCCCTGCAACTACTGAAAAGGCTGCTGCCCCTCTTCAGGAACCACATGTTTGTCTGGCCTCTCAACAGATACCCCTCCATTGTGGTTGCACCTACGGTACGGCCATCTGTATTGCTGAGGCACGCAAGCCTCCCCACCAACGGCAAGGTCCATGGTTCATGGTTCATGGTTCATGGTTCGTTATACAATATCAGAATTCTGTTGTGACACCACATTTTAAAAGTTTCTATTCTCCCCTTCTCTGTAGTGTTTACTGCCCACATTGCATTTCCATATGATGGTACAATCCAGACAAATACTTTCACAGGAGACTTTTGATCACTTATATTTACATTCAGTGAAAACAAATCTCTCTTTTTCAGAAATGTTTTTCTTGCTTCACAAGTTGTGACAAATACATAACAAGATTTCACAGTGATCCTGGATACAATTGTTTTGTTATAAATCCATCAATGTATCAAAAAAATGTTTATTAAACAGGTAATTAAACTTGGTCAGTTATGACCAACTGCAGACCAACATACAGAGATGTACAATGTCTCTAAATTACATAAAATACAGAATCAGAAATCATAATTAGCAAACATGATACAGGAGGTAGTGAGTATGATGGAAAGGATAGTGAATTTGATGGAAAGGACGTCTTAGGCATTGGAGAGCCAAGATCGAAAATAGAAGGCAGTAGAAAACTGAGGAAATGTTAGACATTGCACTGGAGTGGAAATGTAGAAGGGAGACAAAAGGAAATGGGAGTTGTTGTTAGAGATGGTTTAAAATAGCAGGTAAAGAGGATAAGTGACAGGATAATGACAAAGGGAAGAAGTATGGGGGTTGTCCAGGTGTATGCCACTTAGGTGGGCTTTATAACTCAAGAGGAACTACAAAAGCAGTTAAATGGACAAAGGATAATAGTCGTACGAGACTTGAATGCACAGGTGAGTGAAAGACAAGGGTATGGAAATGTACTGGGAACAGAAGGATGGGGAAGTAGAAATGGAGGACGAAAAAGATTGCTAGAATTCTACAAGAGAAATGGTTTAGTGATAGGTGACTCCTGCTTTTGGAAGAGAAAGAGCCACAAACCAGTGTAGTAGTACAGCAAATCTTTGGTGGATTGCATGCTCTATGATTGAAAAAGGAAGAGGGCTGTAGTGAATATAAAAGTACTACCACCTGAGGTATTGGATATTGGCCACCAGCCACTGGTGATGAGTATGAGAATCATGAAGGAATTGAAGAAGACATAGAAATATTAAAGGATAATTAAAATACAGAAACTGAAGGAAACAGAAACCAAGGAAGAAGATCAGGCTAAGGGAAAGGTTACCAAAGGATGAACCAAAAACAGGAGAAGAGGAATGCAGACAATTTAAAAGTGCTGTAGTAGAAGCTGCAGTAGCTGTATGCAGAAGGACAACCGGCAGAAAATGGTTGAAGAAGACACCATTGTGGAATGAAAGAATCAATGAGGTAATAGGAGGGAAGAACAGGGCCTTCAGACTGTGATTCCAAGAAAGGACCAGATTAGCAAGAGCAGAATATAAAAAGAAGAGGAAAGAGGCAAATAAGACAGTGGTTGAGGAGAGAAGAAACTGGAGTGAAGAATGGATAGAATGGTGGAGGGTGATAGCAGAGGAAGTAATAAATTACTACATGTTGTTGTTGTTGTAGTTGTTGTTGTTGTCTTCAGTTCTGAGACTGGTTTGATGCAGCTCTCCATGCTACTCTATCCTGTGCAAGCTTCTTCATCTCCCAGTACTTACTGCAACCTACATCCTTCTGAATCTGCTTAGTGTATTCATCTCTTGGTCTCCCTCTATGATTTTTACTCTCCACACTGTCCTCCAATGCTAAATTTGTGATTCCTTGATGCCTCAGAACATGTCCTACCAACCGGTCCCTTCTTCTTGTCAAGTTGTGCCACAAACTCCTCTTCTCCCCAATTCTATTCAATACCTCCTCATTAGTTATGTGATCTACCCATCTAATCTTCAGCATTCTTCTGAAGCACCACATTTCGAAAGCTTCTATTCTCTTCTTGTCCAAACTATTTATCGTCCATGTTTCACTTCCGTACATGGCTACACTCCATACAAATACTTTCAGAAACGACTTCCTGACACTTAAATCTATACTCGATGTTAACAAATTTCTCTTCTTCAGAAACGCTTTCCTTGCCATTGCCAGTCTACATTTTATATCTTCTCTACTTCGACCATCATCAGTTATTTTGCTCCCCAAATAGCAAAACTCCTTTACTACTTTAAGTGTCTCATTTCCTAATCTAATTCCCTCAGCATCACCCGATTTAATTCGACTACATTTCATTATCCTCGTTTTGCTTTTGTTGATGTTCATCTTATATCCTCCTTTCAAGACACTGTCCATTCCGTTCAACTGCCCTTCCAAGTCCTTTGCTGTCTCTGACAGAATTAAAATGTCATCGGCGAACCTCAAAGTTTTTACTACTTCTCCATGAATTTTAATACCTACTCCGAATTTTTCTTTTGTTTCCTTTACTGCTTGCTCAATATACAGATTGAGTAACATCGGGGAGAGGCTACAACCCTGTCTCACTCCTTTCCCAACCACTGCTTCCCTTTCATGCCCCTCGACTATTATAACTGCCATCTGGTTTCTGTACAAATTGTAAATAGCCTTTCGCTCCTTGTATTTTACCCCTGCCACCTTCAGAATTTGAAAGAGAGTATTCCAGTTAATGTTGTCAAAAGCTTTCTCTAAGTCTACAAATGCTAGAAACGTAGGTTTGCCTTTTCTTAATCTTTCTTCTAAGATAAGTCGTAAGGTTAGTATTGCCTCACGTGTTCCAACATTTCTACGGAATCCAAACGTATCTTCCCCAAGGTCCGCTTCTACCAGTTTTTCCATTCGTCTGTAAAGAATTCCTGTTAGTATTTTGCAGCTGTGACTTATTAAACTGACAGTTCGGTAATTTTCACATCTGTCAACACCTGCTTTCTTTGGGATTGGAATTATTATATTCTTCTTGAAGTCTGTGGGTATTTCGCCTGTCTCATACATCTTGCTCACCAGATGGTAGAGTTTTGTCAGGACTGGCTCTCCCAAGGCCATCAGTAGTTCTAATGGAATGTTGTCTACTCCCGGGGCCTTGTTTCGACTTAGGTCTTTCAGTGCTCTGTCAAACTCTTCACACAGTATTGTATCTGCCATGTCATCTTCATCTACATCCTCTTCCATTTCCATAATATTGTCCTCAAGTACATCGCCCTTGTATAGACCCTCTATATTTTTACTACATAGAATGGTCAAAAGTAAGAGTAGAGGTTTGAGAGAAAATGTATGAAAAGATCCTGGAGAGGCTACAATAATATACAATGCAATACAAAAATAAATGTCACTTGACATAGGCTGTATTAATGTCCTATGTATCATCTAACCGTATGAGCCACAGATACAAATGAGTAATTGAAATTGAGGCTATGAAATTGTCTGATATAAGTTGCAAACTGTGCCTAACCAACCATATGTGAAATTTTAATATGTGTACAGTCTGTACATTGTGCAATTGAGTGCAGCGTCATGCGAAGTCAACAGTCAAAACCTAGTAAGATGTACGCCATGACCGGCCTCATTTGAACTCTTCTGTTGGGAGAGTTAATTTGGAGTTGGAACGGCTGCTTGCGTCGGGTGCGGGGGCTCATATTGGTGTGGTTCCTGTTGATTCTCTCAGTAGGTGGGACTATACCAGGCACGGCCTACATCTCAACAGGAAAGGGAAGGGGAAACTGGCTGGGGTAATAGCAGGAAATTTAAGGGGGGGAGGCACTGCCATGAATGGTAAAATACCAGTGGTTACAGGTGTTGGAGCAGCACCTTTTTTAGGATAGGTAAGACAGAAAGATGTCAAGTTCTACGAGAGGTCAGGATTGAAACAAATCTTCAGTTTAGGAAAGAAATTAAACAGCACAATTCTAGCGCATTGGATCACCAATCACAGCTGTCAATTATAAATTTTCACCAATCACCAGAAATTTTATCTCCACCAAGTTGTATCTCAGTCCTAGGTAATTGCATTGATGAATTAAAGTCACCCAACCCAGTTGACATAATCTGCCTCTCAGAACACCATGTGACCACTGGTATAGGAACTAGGCCTAAGGACAATGAGAAACTCAGACAGGAGAGTACTGCAAACATTAGAATAAGGAAAGGTTCTCATAAAAGTATAATTAATAATAATGTAAGTATATTTCATCAAAATATTGGGAGTTTAAAGAATAAAATAAATGAGCTTCTGGTTTGTTTAGAAGATTTAGAATCTGAGGATGAAATAGATATACTATGCCTGTCTGAGCATCACATTGTTACTGATATGGATAAGGTAAATGTAAGTGGATATAAGCTCTTTGCACATGTAATGAGAGAAAATATGGAGAAAGGAGGAGTTGCCATATATGTCAAAAGTTATCATTGTGCAAAAAGTATAGAAACAAAAAAGTTTTGTGTAGAGAAACATATAGAAGCATGTGCCTGTGAGCTTAAATTAAATAAAGGCACATTTATAATTGTAACTGTATATAGGTCCCCATCAGGAAATTTTCATCTATTTCTGAAAAATTTGGACTCCTTGTTGTGCTATCTGTCAGACAGGGGGAAGCAAATTATTAGTTGTGGGGACTTCAATGTAGATTCTCTGAAAGAGGGTATTAGGAAAAATGACCTTGAAGTATTACTCGGTTCTTTCAATTTGACACCCGTTATTGATTTTCCTACTTGGGTGTTAAAGGATAGCAGCTCACTGATAGATAACTTCTTTATAGACCAAGATAAGTTTAACCAGATAAATGCTCAGCCTGTTGAGAATGGTCTTTCTGATCATGGTGCACAGCTAGTTACAATATATGACATAGCTCCATTCAGCAATACTAAACAGCCCTCCAAAGTAGTACGTTCAGTCAATGATTTAACAATTGCAAATTTCAGGGAAAGACTGGGATGAGGTGTACCGTGAACCTGATGCCAATTTAAAATATAATTTATTTCATGACATTTTTGTAAATGCATTTGAAAACTGCTTCCCCAAGAAAATAGTTAAATATACTCGTAAGAAACCTTGTAACAAACCATGGCTTACTAAGGGTATAAAAATATCTTGTAACCGGAAAAGGGAAATGTATCTGACAGTAAGAAAGAGTAGTGACCCAGAAACTATCAAACATTATAAAAACTACTGTGTTATATTAAGAAAAGTTATTAAAAATCCAGAAGTATGTGTATCATGTCTGAAATCAGCAACTTTGATAATAAAATTAAAACAATTTGGAATATTATTAAAAGAGAAACAGGTCAACCAAGAGCACAGGAAGACAGTATTACCATCAAATTGAATGAAAAGTTTACGAACAAAAAGTAAGAAGTTGAAAATATTTTTAATAATCATTTTCTAAATGTTGTGGATATAGTAGGATCCAGGTGTTCATTAGAAGATGCTAGGCTGTTAATGGAAGAGACCATACCTATGCAATTTGATACAATTGAAATCTCACCCACTTCTCCCTCTGAAATTAGGAAAATAATAAACTTGCTTAAAAGCAAAAACTCACATGGAATTGATGGCATTTCCAGCAAAATACTAAAAGCTTGTTTTCAACAGATAAGTAAGATTCTCAGCCACCTGTGTAATAGCTCTCTGGAACAGGGCATTTTCCCTGATAGACTGAAATATGCTATTGTTATACCTTTGCATAAAAAGGGGGATAGATCTGATCTCAACAATTACCGTCCAATCTCCCTTCTAACAGCTTTATCCAAAATTTTTGAGAAAGTAATGTATTCAAGAGTAGCTTCACATATCTGTAAAAATGAAGTACTAACAAAATGTCAGTTTGGTTTCCAGAAAGGTTTTTCAACAGAAAATGCCATATATGCTTTCACCAATCAAATTTTGAATGATCTGAATAACCGAACACCACCCATTGGGATTTTTTGTGATCTCTCAAAGGCTTTTGATTGTGTAAATCATGAAATTCTGCTAGACAAGCTCAAGTATTGTGGCATGAGTGGGACAGTGCACAAATGGTTTAATTCATACCTAACTGGAAGAGTGCAGAAAGTTGAAATAAGTAGTTCTCATAATATGCAAAGATCAGCACATTCCTCAAACTGGGGAACTATCAAGAATGGGGTTCCACAAGGGTCAATCTTGGGTCCTTTGTTGTTCTTAATATATATTAATGACTTGCCATTCTATATTCATGAAGAGGCAAAGTTAGTTCTCTTTTCTGATGATACAAGTATAGTAATCACACCTGACAAACAAGAATTAACTGATGAAATTGTCAATACTGTCTTTCAGAAAATTACTAAGTGGTTCCTTGTAAACGGACTCTCACTGAATTTTGATAAGACACAGTACATACAGTTCCGTACAGTGAATGGTATGACGCCATCAATAAATATAGACCTTCATCAGAAGCATATAGCTAAGGTAGAATATTCCAAATTTTTAGGTGTGTCCATTGGTGAGAGATTAAATTGGAAGAAACACATTGATGATCTGCTGAAACATTTGATTTCAGCTACTTATGCAATAAGGGTCATTGCAAATTTTGGTGATAAACATGTTAGTAAATTAGCTTACTACGCCTATTTTCACTCATTGCTTTCATATTGCATCATATTTCGGGGTAATTCATCACTGAGGAATAAAGTATTTATTGCACAAAATAATCAGAATAATAGCTGGAGTCCACCCAAGATCATCCTGCAGACATTTATTTAAGGATCTAGGGATATTCACAGTAGCTTCTCAGTATATATACTCTCTTATGAAATTTATTATTAACAACCAAACCCAATTCAAAAGTAATAGCAGTGTGCATAACTACAATACTAGGGGTGAATTATATTGGCACTAAAGTCTTTGGTCACTTACCAAATAGTATCAAAAGTCTGACAGATAAACAACAAGTATTTAAGAAGAAATTAAAAGAATTTCTGAATGACAACTCCTTCTACTCCATAGAGGAATTTTTAGATATAAATGAAGAAAAAAAGAAAAAAAAAACAAAAAATATTTAAAAAAACACAAAAAATAAAAAAGTTGTTATATTAACTTAAGTATGTTGTTAAATTAACTTAATTATGTCATGTATTGGAAAATTTGACTCGTTCCACATCATTACGAAATATCGTATTCATGATCCATGGAACTAGTATTAATCTAATCTAATCTAGTCTAACTATGACAACACATGGGTCACTTAATATGCTGATTAAATTCAATTATTTTTACATTGTGTTGCACATAATTGAACTGGCTTACGTGCTCCCCAATGGTGGATAGATTGTGTGGACACAATTTGACTAATTAAGAAATCTTAGTTCTGTTTAATTGATGAGCTGCACATCTGTTGTTTTAATGATTCAGATGCATTGTACAATGCTACTGCATAGTGTTTTAACATAGTATTGTATTTTAATAAAACTGCTTCTGTTACAATTTTTTCCAGTGTAGCTCATGAGTAAATGCAAAGAGTCACTAGCACTGAGTGATATCTTATTGGTTTCTATGAATATTGTTAAAGGCTGGTTTGTAAGACAAGTTTGGTGGATGGACTGCATAGGTGCAATGTGTGCACTTCGAGGAAGGGTTTTTATAGTCTTTTTCATTATTTAGCTGCAGATTTTGTTTCAACAATTGATTGAATTCTATAATGATGTTATGTAATATTGTAATGCAGCTAGCATTTTTAATTGCATCAAGTATGTGTAATTACAAAAAGTAAGTTCAAATCTATACCTCCTAACCTAGTTTCTGAAGCTACCTGTGTGTAGAAATACATAGTTATGCAAAACAGTATATTACATTATATGAAAGAAATTCTAAAAGCCTCACTCACCAAGAGGAGTCTGTTGGATACGGAACACAGTCAGGGGCATACATTTTTGTTGAGTGTAGTACAGCAGAACAATTTACAACTGTGAAATATTATGCTAGTAAAGGACTCATCAAAATTACATTGCAAGTTAAAAATAAGTATAAGGCTTCATTTAATTACAGAGACTCTCACTGCAAACTACGCTGTTGTAAGCTTTGTTATTGTATGAATAAGATGTTTAGGAGAAAAATTAATTATATATATTTCATTAATTTAAACTTTCAAAAAGTCTTTACAAAATTCATCAGAGATACTGCATATATCATATGAAACTATTTTCTGTTACGTCCACCCCTGTTAGCTGAGTGGTCAGCATGGCGGAATGCCACGCCAAGGGACCTGGGTTCGATTCCCTGCTGGGGCAGATTTTCTCCACTCAGGGAGTGGGTGTTGTGTTGTCCTCATCATAATTTCATCCCCATCTCTGATGCACAAGTCGCCCAATGTGACGTCAAATGCAATAAGTATTTGCCCTCAGCAGCCGAACTTCCCCGAATGGGGGACTCCTGGCCCACAATGCCGTACACTCATTTCCATTCTTCTGTTACATTTGCTCTAAAAATTTTCTTTTATATTTCAGGCAAAACAGATGGAAAAAGAGAGGCCTTGCTGTGGTTCCTACAATGTTTGGAATATCGTTCACTATCCGAGTTCTCAATCAAGCTGGTGCCTTTGTAATTGTGTACACAGATGGCTCTGTATTACTTACACATGGAGGAACAGAGATGGGGCAAGGACTGCATACCAAGATGATTCAGGTCAGTGATGCATGAAGAGACACACAGCTGGCAAATTATTGAAGATGTACATTCCAGCAGACACCTAACTGGGCCAAAGTAAATGAATTTGTAGTTTGATTCTTAATTTCTTTCCGAGTGTTTGTGCGCTTGCATATTCAATCACATAAAATCCTTGCGTATTCTCATATTTGAGAGGAGTAATATTGCTTATTGATAGCTGTAGAGTATAAATTCGCAGAGTCGTTAGTCAGTTGTTTGTTTTGGACAGCCAGTGCGCTTTTGACACAGCTCAGTGAGCCTTGGGCAGCTGCTGGTGAAGTATCAGTGCAGCAGCAGTGCAGTAGCGAGTCGCATATTTAGCTTTCATATTTCTGAAAGTATTTGTATGGAGTGTAGCCATGTATGGAAGTGAATCATGGACGATAACCAGTTTGGACAGGAAGAGAATAGAAGCTTTCGAAATGTGGTGCTACAGAAGAATGCTGAAGATTATTTATTTATTTATTTATTGTTCCGTGGGACCAAATTAAGGAGAAATCTCCATGGTCATGGAACGAGTCAATACATGAAATTATAACACGATATTAGAAACAGATAAAATGAAATATAGAAAAAAAACATATTCAGGTGACAAGTCATAAGTTTAAATGAAAACAATCAACAATGTAACACTGGAATTTGCTTAATTTTTTAGCTCTTCCAGGAGCTCCTCGACAGAATAGAAGGAGTGAGCCATGAGGAAACTCTTCAGTTTAGACTTAAAAGAGTTTGGGCTACTGCTAAGATTTTTGAGTTCTTGTGGTAGCTTATTGAAAATGGATGCAGCAGAATACTGCACTCCTTTCTGCACAAGAGTCAAGGAACTGCATTCTACATGCAGATTTGATTTCTGCCTAGTATTAACTGAGTGAAAGCTGCTAACTCTTGGGAATAGGCTAATATTGCTAACAACAAACGACATTAAAGAAAATATATACTGTGAGGGCAATGTCAGAATTCCCAGATTTTTGAATAGGGGTCGACAAGAGGTTCTCGAACTTACACCACATATAGCTCGAACAGCCCGTTTTTGAGCCAAAAATACCCTTTTTGAATCAGAAGAATTACCCCAAAAAATAATACCATACGACATAAGCGTATGAAAATATGCGAAGTAGACTACTTTTCGTGTTGAAGTGTCACTTATTTCAGATACTGTTCTAATGGTAAATAAAGCAGCATTTAGTTTCTGAACAAGATCTTGAACATGGGCTTTCCACAACAGCTTACTATCTATCCGTACGCCTAGGAACTTGAACTGTTCCGTCTCGCTTATAACATGCCCATTCTGTCTGATTAAAATGTCAGTTCTTGTTGAATTGTGAGTTAGAAACTGTAAAAACTGAGTCTTACTGTGATTTAGCATCAAATTATTTTCCACAAGCCACGAACTTATTTCATGAACTAAATTATTTGTTACTGTTTCAATATTACACACAAGATCCTTCACTATCAAGCTGGTGTCATCAGCAAACAGAAATATTTTTGAATCACCTGTAATACTAGAAGGCATATCATTTATATAAATAAGAAACAGCAGTGGCCCCAGCACCGACCCTTGGGGAACGCCCCACTTAACAGTGCCCCATTGGGACTGAACATCACTACCACTCTCAATATTGCGGAGAATTACCCTCTGCTTTCTGTTCTTAAAGTAAGAGGCGAACCAATTGTAAGCTACTCCCCTTACTCCATAAGGGTCCAACTTCTGCAGTAATATTTTGTGGTCAACACAGTCAAAAGCCTTCGTTAAATCAAAGAAAACACCTAGCGTTCGCAACCTTTTATTTAATCCGTCGAAAACCTCACAGAGAAAAGAGAATATAGCATTTTCAGTTGTTAAACCATTTCTAAAACCAAACTGAACATTTGACAGCAAATTATGTGAATTTAAATGCTCCAGTAACCTTGTATATACAACCTTCTCGATAACTTTAGCAAACACCGATGGCATAGAAATAGGTCTAAAATTGTCAACATTATCAATGTCTCCCTTTTTATAAAGTGGCTTCACTACCGAGTATTTTAATCGATCAGGAAACCGACCACTCCTAAAGGAAAAGTTACAGATATGGCTAAGTACTGGGCTAACATACATAGAACAATACTTCAGTATTCTGCTAGATACCCCGTCATATCCATGAGAGTTCTTGGTCTTTAGTGATTTAATTATTAACTCAATCTCCCTCTTGTCAGTATCATGGAGGAGCATTTCAGGTAACCGTCTCGGAACACTTTTTTCTAAGAGCGCTATATGATTCCCTGTTGGAATTAGGTTTCTATTTAGTTCACCTGCTATATTCAGAAAGTGATTATTAAATACTGTACATATATGCGACTTATCAGTAACACGGACATTCCCACTACGCACTGATTCTATATCCTCGACCTGTCTCTGCAGACCAGCAACTTCCTTTACGACTGACCATATGGTTTTAATTTTATCCTGAGACTTAGCTATTCTATCTGCATACCACATACTTTTTGCCTTCCTAATAACATTTTTAAGCACCTTACAATACTGTTTGTAATGGGCTGCTGCATTTAGATTTTGACTGTTTCTAACGTTTTGATATAATTGCCACTTTGTTCTACAAGATATTCTTATCCCTCTAGTCAGCCACCCAGGCTGCCTGTTTGTGCTAGTACCCTGTCTTAAACGTTGTAACGGAAAGCAACTTTCAAAGAGCATGAGAAAGGTCTTTAGAAAAGCATTATATTTATCGTTTACTGTCTCAGCGCTATAAACATCTTGCCACTCTTGTTCCTTTATAAGGTTTACAAAGGTCTCTACAGCAACCGGATCAGCTTTCCTGAAAAGCTGATGACTATATTTAACACGAGTTGCAGCATAAAAATCTTTTAAAGTTAAAATTTGCGCATCATGATCTGAAAGGCCATTCACCTTTTTTCTAACAGAATGCCCTTCTAGTAATGAGGAATGAACAAAAATGTTGTCTATGGTTGTTCTACTGTTCCCTTGCACTCTCGTTGGAAAGAATACGGTTTGCATAAGATTATATGAATTAAAGAGGTCTACCAGCATCCTCTTCCTTGCACAATCACTTATACAATTAATATTGAAGTCACCACATATAACTAACTTTTTGTATTTCCTATAAAGTGAACCAAGAACCTCCTCTAGCTTTAGCAAAAATGCTGTGAAATCGGAGTCTGGGGATCTATAAATAACAACAGTTACAAGTTTAACTCCGTTAAATTTAACCACACCTGCACAACATTCAAACACCTTTTCAGTGCAGTACTTTGAAACATCAATTGACTCAAATGCGATGCCGTTTTTCACATACATGGCTACTCCCCCACACCGCAAAGAGCTCCTCGAAAAGCAGCCAGCCAACCTGTATCCTGGTAAAGGAAGCCTCTGAATTATCTCCTTATTTAAGAAGTGTTCAGATATACCAATAATTTCAGAGTCAACATCTATAAGCAGTTCACTAACTTTATCCCTAATACCTTGTATATTTTGATGAAATATACTAATTCCCTCATTACTCGGATACCTAAGCTTTGTCAAAAGTGATTCCCTTGTTAGAGAGACTTCCCTTAAGCAGGAATACCTATCAGCTGACTTTAATCTAAAAAAGGTGCAGCTCTAACACACACTACTGCAGGAATTTTCCCATGAGTGATCCCACCAACCCCACCTATGCTGTCACCTATAAGCTTTGCCAACCTCCCCTTCCCATACCTGTTGAGGTGCAGGCCATGTCTAGTGAAACCCGTCCTGCTGATAGACTCCACCGACACCACTGAAATGTGACCCATGCTTTCTGTCATCAGCGCACCCCCAAGTCTCATGTTATTACGCCTGACGGCTGTATTAAGATGAGGCCGATCGTGACGCTGAAACAGTTCCACGAAATGCACATTCGTGTTGCCAGTCTGAGTGGCTATCTTTTCCAGGTCACCATCTATGTTATACTCCCCATCCCTACCAATACTATTACCAGCCCCACCCACAATCACTACCTGATCCTCTTTAGTAAAATCCCTACATAACCCCCCTATGTTAACAGTCACCTGAGCCAACCCTGCATTAGGCTTCACAATGCTGGTGACCTGGTACTCACTTCCCAGCACTTCCTGCAACTGCTGGCCTACACCTCTGCCATGTGAACTACCTAACAGCAGAACCTTCTTCTTCCTCTTCGACTTTGCAACTGTTCTAGGCACAGTAACTACTGAGGTCTGCTGCATACTTCCTACATCTACAGCTACTAGAGATTCCTCTCCACTAGACTCTGACAGTTGGTCATATCTATTGTAAACACCAATAGTAAAACTATCTGAAAATCTTCTTCTCCTAGCAGATCTCTTGCCAACAGCCAGCTCCCATTCCCCAACCCCCTTCTCCCTCCTCATCCTATCTAGCTCCTCCTGTGCGTTTTTCAACTGCACCTGAAGGGCACAGATCTTACGCTCCTGCTCCTCTATCAGTTTACTCTTGCTACATAACCTGCAGTTCCAGGAGAGGATCTCACCAGAATGCCCACTGGCTTCCCCACTGCATTCCCCCCAGTGAAAATACTTCGAACAAGTGTCACACCGCAATCCACTACTCACGAACCTACGGCAAAGCCCACACTTCTCACTCATGGTAAAATTTTACTTTTTCTAAGTTCCGCTACTACAATAAGAAGATGCTAAAAACCTGACTACAATAATCACAAACTTACTCTACAAGGGAAGTAACTACTATTATTAACAGTATTAATAAACAACAAATGTGAATATAACAAAAGACTAATACAGAAAGAGAATCAAACGTCTAATCACACAGTAACGAGCTGTAAACAGTTCCCAAAAGGTTCTTCTGAAATTATTTCACCAGAAAACACCACGAACACCGGTTGAAGACTACTAAAGTTCCTAAATAAATCACTATGCACAAACAATTAATTAGTACTTAGCTTTCGATGCGCCGCTACAGCTGCAACTGGTCAGCGCGGAATGTAAACACAGGCAAGAGGTTAAGTTGCTCGATACGAAACACTCACAAATATCACGTCACAACAGAAGAAAGGCAGAGCTGAATGAAGAAACCACTAATACGTCACTTATATAGTAAATATTATCACAAAAACCGTTAAAATATGTATCTGGAACCTAAAAATATATGAAAACTTAGAGAGCGATCTCACACGCAGTCACTCGCTTATGACGTCACACCAAAGATGTGATGGGTAGATCACGTAACTAATGAGGAGGTATTGAATAGGATTGGGGAGAAGAGAAGTTTGTGGCACAACTTGACTAGAAGAAGGGATCGGTTGGTAGGACATGTTTTGAGGCATCAAGGGATCACAAATTTAGCATTGGAGGGCAGCGTGGAGGGTAAAAATCGTAGAGGGAGACCAAGAGATCAATACACTAAGCAGATTCAGAAGGATGTAGGTTGCAGTAGGTACTGGGAGATGAAGAAGCTTGCACAGGATAGAGTAGCATGGAGAGCTGCATCAAACCAGTTTCAGGACTGAGGACCACAACAACAACAACATTTGTTTTGTTGTTTGATTCTTAATTTCTTTCCGAGTGTTTGTGCGCTTGCATATTTAATTACATAAAATCCTTGCGTATTCTTGTATTTGAGAGGAGTAATATTGCTTATTGATAGCCGTAGAGTATAAATTTGTGGAGTCATTAGATATTAGCAGTAAGATGGATTGGGTGTGTTCGTGCTGTGTGCGGGCGCAGGAGGAACTGGCCGTGGTTCGCGAGCAGCTGAGCGTGCTTTTGGCCATGGTCAGCTGCCTTCAGGCTGCTGCCTCAAGGTGCAGCAATGGCGGAGGGTCTGGTACGTCGCTTGAGACACCCTAAGTGTTGCTTGATGCGTCTGCTGATTCAGATGCCGGGACACCTTCTAGTGTACCCGGCACATTGGGGCCGCCCTCACCTCAGGGTGAGTGGCAGACTGCAACGCGTTCGCGTCACTTGAGGCGGAGGGTCAATGTGGAGGCTGTCCGGCTGGCCTCGCCCATTTGTCCTGTCAGTGGGCAGGTGGCCGCTCCTTCAGCAGGGCCCGAGCAGGCACACGGGGGCAAAGGCTTGCTGGTTATTGGGAGTTCCAACGTTAGGCGGGTGATGGAGCCCCTTAGGGAAATAGCGTACAGGGCTGGAAAGAAATCCAACGTGCACTCTGTTTGTCTGCCGGGGGGCCTCATCCAAGATGTGGAGGCAGCCTTGCCTGCGGCTATCGAGCATACAGGGTCCAGTCATCTGCAAGTGGTTGCTCACGTTGGCACCAATGATGCCTGTTGCTTGGGTTCTGAGGCGATCCTCAGTTCATACAGGCAGCTGGCGGATTTGGTGAAGACCGCTGGCCTCGCACGCGGGGTGCAAGTAGAGCTCTCCATTTGCAGCATCGCTCCCAGGGTGGATTGGGGTCCTTTGGTTTGGAGCCGAGTGGAGGGTCTCAACCAGAGGCTTTGTCGTCTCTGTGATGGCCTTGGCTGCAAATTTCTAGACTTGCGCTATTGGGTGGGGAATTGTAGGATGCCCCTACATAGGTCAGGGGTGCACTACACAAAGGAAGTGGCTACTCAGGTAACAGAGTACTTGTGGTGTGCACATGGGGGTTTTTTAGGCTAGGCAGTAGTGCGAGGTGTCCTGATGAACACTCACCAGTCAACGTGCTGGCAGGGAAATCAGGACGCACTCAGAGTAAAGACACTCCAGCTATCAAGATATTAGCACTAAGTTTTCAGAGTGTTCAGAATAAAGTTCCTGAATTTACTGCCCTCCAGGAAGTGTGTGGTGCACAAATTATTCTCGGGACTGAGACCTGGCTGAACCCTGAGATAGGAAGTTCTGAAATATTTAGTGAGGGTTGGAACGTGTATCAGAAAGACAGATTAGACACCATAGGAGGTGGTGTCTTCATTGCAGTTGACAAAAATATTGTGTCTACTGAGGTCGAAGTAGAGTGTGATTGTGAAGTTATCTGGACACGTTTAACAGACCTAGGGGGAATAAAGTTAATTGTGGGGTGTTATTACTGGCCACCAGGTTCCACCGTGACAGTTCTAGAATCATTCAAAGGGAGTCTACATTCTGTATCGCAAAAGTACCCAGATCATGCTATATTAGTCGGAGGTGACTTTAACCTACCTAGTCTATGGATTCATTACAGGTGGTACAGACAAGCCGTCGTGTGAATTACTTTTGAACACATCATCCGAAAACTGTCTTGAGCAGCTAAATCGACAGCCAATGCTTAATGGAAATATTTTAGATCTGGTAGCCACGAACAGAGCAGACCTCATTGACGGTGTCAGTGTTGAGACAGGGATTAGTGATCATGATGTTGTCATTAAAACTATGGTTACGAAAGTTAAAAAGTCGGTCAAGAAGGCTAGGAGAGTATTCTTGCTAGAAAGAGCAGATAAGCAGTTGTTAGCATCCCACATAGTAAATGAATCGACTTCATTTACTTCCGGTATGATGGACGTGGAAGAATTATGGGCAAATTTGAAACACATTGTAAATCACGTGTTGGACAAGTATGTGCTGAAAAAGTGGGTTACAGACAGAAAAGACTTACCGTGGTTGAACAGCGCAATTCGGAGAATGCTCAGGAAGCAAAGGCAGTTGCACTCGCGGTACAAGAAAGATCGGGAGAATGAGGACAGGCAATAGTTATTAGAGATTCGTGCTGCTGTAAAAAGAGCGATGCGCGAAGCATTCAACCACTACCACCGTCATACCTTAGCAAAAGATCTTGTTGAAAACCCAAGGAAACTCTAGTCTTACATAAAATCGGTAAATGGGTCGAAGGCTTCCATCCAGTCACTCACTGATCAGTCTGGCCTGGCAATGTAAGACAGCAAAACAGAAGCTGAAATTTTAAATTTAGCATTTGAGAAATCTTTCACGCAGGAGGATCGTACAAACATACCGCTGTTTGAGTCTTGTACAGATTCCCATATGGAGGACATAGTGATAGACATCCCTGGGGGTGTGAAGCAGCTGAATGGGTTGAAAATAAATAAATCGCCAGGTCCTGATGGGATTCCAATTCGGTTTTACAGAGAGTACTCTACTGCATTGGCTCCTTACATAGCTTGCATTTATCGCAAATCTCTTGCCCAACGTAAAGTCCCAAGTGACTGGAAAAAAGCGGAGGTGACCCCTGTATATAAGAAGGGTAGAATGATGGATCCTCAAAATTACAGACCAATATCCTTAACATCGGTTTGTTGCAGGATTCTTGAACATATTCTCAGTTTGAATATAATGAATTTCCTTGAGACAGAGAAGTTGCTGCCCATGCATCAGCACGGCTTTAGAAAACATCACTCCTGCGAAACGCAACTTGCCCTTTTTTTCACATGATATCTTGCTAACCATGGATGAAGGGTATCAGACGGATACCGTTTTCCTTGACTTCCGGAAAGCATTTGCCTCGGTGCCCCACTGCAGACTCCTAACTAAGGTACGAGCATATGGGATTGGTTCCCAAGTATGTGAGTGGCTCGAAGACTTCTTAAGTAATAGAACCCAGTACGTTGTTCTCGATGGAGAGTGTTCATCGGAGTTGAGGGTATCATCTGGATTGCCCCAGGGAAATGTGGTAGGTCCGCTGTTGTTTTCTATCTACATAAATGATCTTTTGGATAGGGTGGATAGCAATGTGCGAATGTTTGCTGATGATGCTGTGGTGTATGGGAAGATGTCGTCGTTGAGTGACTGTAGGAGGATACAAGGTGACTTGGACAGGATTTGTGATTGGTGTAAAGAATGGCAGCTAACTCTAAATATGGATAAATGTAAATTAATGCAGATGAATAGGAAAAAGAATCCTGTAATGTTTGAATACTCCATTAGTAGTGTAGCACTTGACACAGTCACGTCGATTAAATATTTGGGCGTAACATTGCAGAGCGATATGAAGTGGGACAAGCATGTAATGGCAGTTGTGGGGAAGGTGGATAGTCGTCTTTGGTTCATTGGTATAATTTTGGGAAGATGTGGTTCATCTGTAAAGGGGACCGCTTATAAAACACTAATAAGACCTATTCTTGAGTACTGCTGAAGCGTTTGGGATCCCTATCAGGTCGGATTGAGGGAGGAAGCAATTCAGAGGTGGGCTGCTAGATTTGTTACTGGTAGGTTTGTTCATCACACGAGTGTTATGGAAATGCTTCAGGAACTCGGGTGGGAGTCTCTAGAGGAAAGGAGGCGTTCTTTTCGTGAATCGCTACTGAGGAAATTTAGAGAACCAGCATTTGAGGCTGACTGCAGTACAATTTTACTGCCGCCAACTTACATTTCGCGGAAAGGCCACAAAGATACGAGAGATTAGGGCTCGTACAGAGACATGTAGGCAGTCATTTTTCCCTCGTTCTGTTTGGGAGTGGAACAGGGAGAGAAGATGTAATTGTGGTACGAGGTACCCTCCACCATGCACCGTATGGTGAATTGCGGAGTATGTATGTAGATGTAGATGTAGAATTCAATCGTTATGAAGATTATTCTTATTTCTAGTATTGATTCCACAAACTGAGCTGTTGGTTTGGAAAAAAGAGGTATTTACAACAAATTTGGGGAATAAATATACTGAGAAGCAGTAGTTAGTCTCACCTGATTCTTGAACAGGCCTCTGCAAGACATTCTTGAGATCACACTATAAATAATTCTTAACACCCACTTTTGAAATTGAAATTCTTTAGCGTGGCTTTATGAACTACACCAGAAAAGATCTCAGATGACATTATTGCATGACAGTAAGTGAAGTATGCTACCTTTTTTGGTATCATATATGTCTGACAATATCTGCATTGGAAGTAAAGATTTCCTTAGGCATTTCAGCAACTCTGTGATGTGCAGCTCCCTACTGAATTTATTATCAAGTTGTAATACCAATAATTTATCACTGTCAACCTCTTATATGTACATGTCATTACATTTTATACGTATGGTGGTATGGTGGTGAGACACCTCTCACAAAGCTGGAGGTGCAAATCATGTGTCCCTTCAAAGTTCAGAGGACTATTTCCTAATGAATACCTTGTTTCCTGCTGGAGAGATACGTTTTAACCTATCGTGCAGTATTTTCTATTACACTGTAATATTCTAATTTACTTTGAAAGATACTGTGCTTTATGTGAGATGGCTTTGATAAATCATCCAATTTATTTTTATTTATTTATTTATTTCATTTCATGTTCCGTAGATCCTCGTAGTGAGTGAATCGCAAGGATATGGAATGTGTCAGATTCTGCATAGTTCAAATGTAACTTGTATAAATACAATAAAAAATACAGTGTAAATAAAAATCAACTAAACAACAGCACAATGAATTAACAGAAAATTGTTTTTTACATGTTAAGGATGAGTAATATATTTATGATATGGAATGTGTCAGATTGTACACAGTTGAAATATATCTTACATAAATAAAAGATGCAATGTAAATAAGATATCAGCTAAACAGCACATTCAGTTAACAGAACATTTTTGTTTCACATGTTAAGGATGTGTAATATATACAAGAGTCAAGATAAACTAAATATTCCAAAGGAAATACAGGAATACCAATAAATAATTGTCATATGCCTATGATAGAACTCAAAATAAAATTAATTATACTAAGTTTACGCCACTTACAAATTAAGTGATTATATAAATTTTCTTTCACATATTCATCAACTGTATAAAAAGATTTTTCTATCTGGTACTCCTTGAGAGTTTGTCTGACTGCAAGCAATCTTTTGTGAAGGCATTTGATGTGTGGTGGGAGAGCATCAAACAGCTTAATGCTGGAGTAATAAGCTCCTGTTTGAACCATAGTGAGGCTTTTCAGTTCAATGTGCAGACTGTTACTGGTTCTTGTGTTATAGTCATGAAATTGGCTGTTATCTTTGTAGATAGAAGGGTATTTACAGACAAAGGTCAACAAGGAAAAGATATATTGTGAGGAGGTGGTAAAGACACCCACCTTTTGAAACAAACGCCTACAAGAGTGCCTGTGATGGACACCACTCATTATTCTAATGACTTTTTTTTTGTGCAGTGAAAATTTTCTTTGTGAGAGATTAGTTCCCCCAGAATATATTAGCATATGACATTAATGAATGAAAATACCAAAAGTATGAAACCTTAATGGTGTCTACTTCAGCCACTGAAGCAATAGTGTAAATATTGCTGAGCCAAGTGTTTTATAAATGAAGAATGTGTGCTGACCAGTTACATTTGGTGTCTATATAAGCACCCAGGCATTTTGTAACCTCAGATTTTTGTATTTATTGATCTCTGCACTTAATATTAATTTGTTCCAGATTTCTTTGTGGAGTATGGAATCTCATATAAAGGGTTTTATCTGTATTGAGTGAGAGACCATTTGAAGAAAGCCAGTTTACAATATAATTGAAAACTTTATTTGTAGTTTGTTCATGACTGTTGTCTAGAATTGTAGTGTCATCTGCAAAAAGAGTAAATTTACTGTTTTTATCAGAACAAAGTGAGAGATCATTAATGAAGATGAGAAATAGCAGTGGACACAAAACAGAGCATTGTGGCACACCACAACTTACTGAGCCCCACTCAGATGAGGCAGGTTCTCTGGATGAGCCATTCAGCATTACAGTCTGCTTTTGGTCCTTTCACTATGGAAACCATAATATTCTGCCTTTACCAAAAGGATTAGATAGTTTACACAGTCGAGGTCACAAAAAATACCTACTGGAGACATTTTTTTGTTCATGGCTTCCAGAACTTGGTTGGTGAAACAGAATACTGCTTGTTCTGTAGAAAGACCAGCACGAAATCCAAACTAACTCTTGTTTAGGATATTGTGGAAGCTAAGATGATTAATAATCAACCTGTGCATGCATTTTTCAAGAATTTTTGAAAAGAGGGTTAAGAGGGAGATTGGGTGATAGTAACATCGTTTTTCTCACCTTTTTTCAAATGGCTCTGAGCACTATGGGACTTAACTGCTGAGGTTATCAGTCCCCTAGAACTTAGAACTACTTAAACCTAACTAACCTAAGGACATCACACACATCCATGCTCGAGGCAGGATTCGAACCTGCGACTGTAGCTCACCTTTTTTAAAGAGTGGTATCACTACAGCTAGTTTTAGCCAGTTGAGGACTATGCTTTCTTGCAGGGATGTATTGAATATGTTGCGTAAGACTGGACTTATATATCTGTAGCAATATTTCACTATTTTACAGGAAATATTGTCCACACCAACGGACGTTTTTTTTTTTTTTAATGAGGTAATAATTATTTCAATCTTTTTTACTGTAACTTGAGGTAAGGATAATTGTGGGGGTCTATTACTGATAGCTTTCTGTAGAAAACCCAATGATTTGTCCACAGAACCTTTACAGCCTATCTTCTCTGCTGCTGCCACAAAGTGCTTGTTAAAGATTTCTGCAACTATTTCAGGTTTCTTTGCAATACTGGTACCTTGTTTGATTTCAATGGGTGTCCTGTTCCCCATTTTTTGCCAGTTTTCCACTTTATTACATTCAAATTGTTTTTATTTTGTTGTCAGACCTATCAATTTCAGTCTTAATGCACATATTTTTTGATTTATTTATTACCTTCTTTAGGATACATGTAGCATCCTATTTTTAGTGCTGACATTTCTTTGGATCATTACAAGTTCTGAGGGAATCATATAGCATCCTATTTGTTCTGAAAGGTGTTTTTATTCCTGCAGTGATCCATGACGTATTGACAGTGCTTACATGACTGTTTTCTAATTATTTTTTTTTGGGAAATGTGGCTTCAAAGATAGACATAAATTCATTAAGAAATGTATTATACCTTATGTGCACATTTGTTTCATTGCAATACGCCAGTAGTCTGTGATTTATTGTCTAATGACAGTAGAGTTGAAAATGAATACTGAAGAATGGAAAAGTGAGAGAGTGAGAGAACAATTTACACATAAATAATGCTGAAACAAAGTAAAGAGTGTGTGGGGATAGGGAGATGGTGACGGAAGGGGAGATGCAAATGGCTGAGGTTTAAGGTCATGAGTCACCAGACAATACACAAACCCGATCCACGTCACACAAATATTACTTTATTCATAAGCTCTGAATAATATGGAAGTAGCCTCTCAGGACTCCACAAGATGCAGAACAACTGATGTGCATGATACAAACTAGAATAACATAGAGCATCAGTCAATGCTACCCCACACATATACATGAATGAGTCGCCAGCAGATGGCTTGGCAGAGACTGTGCCATGTGCACACCTCCCACAGATGGCCTTCAGCGGCTGGCCCATATTGATACAGTTGGCAGCCGATTCAAGCGCATACATGCAGTGTCCCACACTCAGCACACTCACACTTACGAGTAGCAGGATACAGCGAGGTTGGTGAGCACAGAGCATAGAACAATTTCCTTATTGTGCAGTTCTGATACTGGTACTGGAGACAAAAAATTCCAAATTACCTTTTGAGTACTAAAAAAAACTTAACTCTTTCTGAACAGGCTGTGAAGGCCCAATGGTACCAACCTGCCGCCATGTCATCATCATCCCAAAGGCATCACTGGATGCGGATATGGAGGGGCATGTGGTCATCACACTGCTCTCCTGGCTGTATGTCAATTTCCAAGACCACAGCTGCTACATCTCAATCAAGTAGCTTCTCAGTTTGCCTCACAAGAGCTGAGTGCATCCTGCTTGCCAACAACACTTGGCAGACTAGATGGTCAGCCATCCAAGTGCTAGCCCAGCCCAACAGCACTTAACGTTGGTGATTGATGGGAACTGGTGTTACCAATGTTGCAAGACCGTTGGCTACCTTTAGGCTACAGCTGCCACCAAATCAGTAACTGCTACTACTGATATAAAATCTGCCACATTTTCAAATCTCATCTCTTGCTCACTTCGTATTCTTGATTTTTCTTTCATAAAGTCCTATCATGACTTCCTTCTGTCATGATTTATTATTTATTAATTAAGTGTGTTCCAAAGATCTTGTCCCAAATCTTCAGGGAGACTGAACGAATCCAATATGAGCTACAAAAGATAGACACTTTTGGAAATAAATTATATACATTTTTAATAAATTAACTATTACTAAATTTCTAGATGCTTTTAAACCTTCATTGGTTGAAATGAACATGGGAGAACTAGAATAAATCTGGGTGACCAGATAATTAAGAAGAGGGTGATAGGGTACAGTTTTAATTTTCTTTTGAACTTTTTTAAAATGTATCAGATCTAATCCATGAGTGGTGTTTACTTTACCTGTTGAGCTTCCATATTTCTTGCTGTAAATTTGTTGTGGTTGCTTTTAAAGATATTTGAACTAGAATGCAGAATCTTAGGAAATACGCTGAGGTGTACATTGAAATAACTTTTTTCTGTCATATTATGGTTGAGTTTGTTGTAGTTAATCTGAAATTGATTGTATTATTAATGATGACTGCTATTAGCACGTAAATATATTGTAAAGAAAGGATCAGAACTGCAAAATTTGTAGACAGCTCTCTGCAGCATGTGCCTGCAGCATGTGCAGTTATATATTTATACTTTACACAACATTCATATTGCTGATCTATTCTGAATCAATATTGTATTTTCTTCAGCTGCATTGAATCCTAAAATAATACCATAAGGAACAACGAATTAAACATAAGCTAGCACTTCCGTCTTCATGTAACATGCCAGACTGAGCTTGCTTTGTTTATGTATGTCATGCATGGGCTATCTTTGGTGACTCACTTGCCTGATTCACATACCTACTTAAGCTCACAAGCCATCATGTTACATGATACAATACCAGTGCTCCTTAAGCATGAAATCAAAACTACAATGTCCGTGATGTTAATATTTATGGGGTAATGCACTGATATGAATGACATCCCTTTCCCAACATGCCACACCAACAAATTATGCTTCAAAACACGCATTTTTGAGAGTGTGTTCATTTTATGTTCACCCATCTTCAGATGTTTCCATTTATTTACACATCATGAATGTTGTTTCTTTACTTACAGCATTTTACAGTAGCTGCCTTAAAAACTTCCATTGAAAAATTCTGCAAAACTGTTAGAAAAGAAACAGTGTTCACAATACATAAATAAATGTAAACATCTGAAGATGGGATGCAGGGCCTCTTGAAATGTCACCATGAACAAATGAAACTATAAAAGCAACTGGTTGCAGCTAATTCATTATTGATCTTTTCAGTTTCATCAGTTGCAATGTTCTATTATGTCCACAAAGAGCAAAAGTTATTTACTATTGTTAACACAAGAAAGAACAGAAAAACAAATGCATTAATGAGTTAGGTGTAACTCTGCGATTTTTGGCCAAAGACAAGTCTTTCTAGTGTTTGTAATTTAGTATGTTAATAATCACATACACTATTAGCAAGCATTTTTCAAATATTTGTGCAAAAATACTGATGACATAGGCATAGGTTGTTTCTGTAACACTAAATAAATTAAGCCATCCTTCATTAGTTCATTTTAAAATGTTTGAAAGTCTGAGTCATGTGAATTTGGCATACATTGGCTGTATAATACAGAAACCAAAATGGCTACAAACAGGGTATAATGGGCACTCGTTAATGTAATATGGCATAGGATAACATATTTTAAAACAATAATAACCTACTTACAGTATGTTCTAGAAGAAAGAACCCTGAGGTTCTTCATAAGTATACATTTCCATCTTAAGATGTCACACAAAAAAGACCCAATAAATGAGATTCTGAAGAGCTACTAAATATTTGAAGAAAACTATTCTACAGAAAACAGCTACACCATAGCACTTGAGTTATGAAAGATTCATGTTCCTAATAGGTGGCAGATGTTCAGATGTGACCACTAGATGTCACTAATTTATGCACAAACTTCCTCATAGAGGAAGCAGTGGAATTTATTAAACACACTTTTATACAACACAAAATCTTCTACGTATGTGTGCATCTTAAATGTTTGGACAAGGTTTTTTGACTGCAAATGGAAGTGAGGCACCATGATGTGGCAAATGCCATTGTATATATGAAAGTCCTTGAAAAACTGCACCAAGAACTGAGGACCATTGTCCAAAACCAGGGTGCAAGGCAAGCCTTCTATGGCGAACATCTTCAACATGGCCTTGAAAGTCACATCTGCTGTCACAGACAGACAATGAACAACATAAGGAAAATGAGAAAATGCGTCATTTGCCAATAATCAGAAAGTGCCTAAGAAAGGATCAGTGAAATCAATGTGAACTCTTCCCCAAGGCTATTTATGGGAAGGCCATGGGGAAAAAAAAGAATATGTGCCACCACCTGCTGACCCAAATGCTTGTGGCAGACCGCAATAAGGTGTTTCATCTCTCGATTGATGCCCAGCCAAAATACATGGCGGCACACCAAAAGTTTTGTGTGAGAGGTCCCTCCATTGACCCTGTTGCAGTAAACAGAGGATGGAGAACTCCTGCCGCAGAACCACTGGAACCACATTGTGGGGAGTACACCATTCTGTCGACAGGAGAATAACACTATACAAGAGGGAAACACAATTCCACAACACATAAAAATTCTGAAGCAGGTCTGATGCCCAGCCTGGCAGACGGTAGGGCCACCCACGTTGTATCATGTGTATGATCTGTCCGTGCACTGGATCAGTTGCCACAGCAGAGGCAATTCAGAAACAGGTGATGGTGAAGCCATCCACTGTGTGACTCACCTCCATTTCCTGTTGAAAACTAAGTATTTCCTCCTGGCCGAACAAGGGTTCAGTGTCTGTGGGGAGCTGGGACAGAGCATCCGCATTTTCATGTTGTGAGATGGGACAAAACTGGATCTCATAATTGTATGGGGACAAGAATAGAGTCCAACACTGAAGGCAACGAGCAGCTTTGTCTTGTAAGGACACAGATGGGCTAAAAAGGGAAACCAGGGGCCTATGTTTGGTAATTAAATGAAATTTGTACCATACATGAACAAATGAAATTTTTAAAGGCATAGACAATAGCAAAAGCTTCTTTTACCATCTGAGAATATGTTGCTGAGCTGAGTTGAGTATTTTCAGAGTAAAGGCAATAGGCTCTTTGGAGACATCTGAATGGCAATGGGCCAGTACTGCCCCCACTTCATACTGGGACATGTCTGTGGCCAGGAAAAATGCTTGCTGGGTTGAAACGTGACAAGACACAGTGCAGAATGTGTTGCACAAAAGCATGCTCACACTTTACAGACCAAACAAAAGAGCCACTTTTCTGAAGCATCAGATGCAAGGGGTGTGTGATGGTAGTTGCTCTGGGTATAAACTTGTTATAGTACATCCCTTACCAAGGAATGCCTGCAGTGTTCAGATTAGGACAGGGAAGAGCTGTAATGGCAGTGACATGTTGTTTCGCAGTGCACACACCCTGCCAGAAAATTTCATGACCCATATAAACAACGAAAGGCTGAAAACAGTGAAACTTGGTGAGATTGTATTTCAGGCTCAGCCTGTAGAACAATAAACAAAGAAACAAGGTTACATAGATGTTCTTCCATGGTAGCACCTGTCATGATGATATAAAGGTAGTTAACACAATAAGGGGCAACCACTGTAACCTATTCTAAAAAACATTGACAGATGGCAGGCACACTAGCAACCCCAAACATTAGCTATTGATACTGATAGAGGCCGAAAGGCATATAAATCACAAGCAACTGTTTTGATGTCTCATCCAAAGGCAGGCTTTGGGCAAGACAACTTTAAAAAAAATTGACCCACAGCCAACTTTGTGAGCAATTCCTCCAGACAAGATGGGAGTAAGTATGTATGACTGCCTGTGCATTAACCATAGAGCTAAAGCTGGCTGGATGGCTTCTTTATGATATGATCACCAACGACATAGCCCATTCACTTGAGGAAATTGGGCTACTCAATTCCAATGAAATTAAGCAACCTAGCTCTGCCCTAACCTGGTCATATAAAGCTACTGGCACTGCCTGTGCCTGGAAAAAGCAAGGGTAGGCATAAGGTTTGAAGATGATGGGTGCAGTAAAATTGTTTGCACAACCTAACTCTGGGGCAAACACATCTGAAAACTCAGAACACAAAGAATGTAATTTGTGATAAGACACTTGATCTGACACTAGATGCACAGCATCTGCAACAGAAAAACCAAAAGTAGCAAAAGCATCTAACCAAAACAAATTTTCAGTACTCACATAGTTAAACACCAAGTACGTAATGGAATGGACAACTGACTTGTGCTGGTCATATATATATATATATATATATATATATATATATATATATATATATATATATATATATATATATATATATATAACAGAGGGAAACATTCCACGTGGAAAAAATATATATCTAAAAAGAAAGATGATGAGACTTACCAAACAAAAGCGCTGGCAGGTCGATAGGCACACAAACAAACACAAATATACACACAAAATTCAAGCTTTCGCAACAAACTGTTGCCTTCTTTATATATATATATATATATATATATATATATATATATATATATATATATGTGTGTGTGTGTGTGTGTGTGCATGCGGCACTTGTGCGTGAGAGTGTGCTAGCACATTTGCTGATGGAGGGGATGTCAGTCACCAAGAAAGTGTCTCTTAAAGGTTTAACATTATGTGTGAAGTCTGTTGCAAGTAACTAAATGGTTTCATTCTCAAATACTGGATAAATGTAGTTTAGCTACTTGTGCGTCATGAGCTCTGATACATTTCCACCCCCACACACACCACTTTGAGAAGGAGGTGATTCTTACCCTAAACTGTTGCTTCCAGACAGTAAGTGATATAAGTACCAAGTTTGGTTGAAATCAATGCTGTGGCATAGAGGGAGATGTGGAACTTGCATACATTCACTTTTATGATACATACCGTATGTGTTTGTAAAAACAGTTAATATGTTTGAAAGTTTTCTCTAAAAAGTTTATGTTTTTCTGATGTTCTTATCAATTTGTCTGCTGCAGGTGGCAAGCAGAGTTCTTGGGATTCCTGATAAATATATTCACATTTCTGAAACATCAACAGACAAAGTGCCAAATACCTCAGCTACAGCTGCCAGCGCAAGCTCAGACCTGAACGGCATGGCAGTGATGGTAAGTTTAATACATTTTATAAGCAAACAACAGCAACATGGAGTTTTATGATATAAAACTGAGGAAGGGATAGAATAGCTGACAATAAGTACTATGGAAATATGTGTTTATTACAAATCAGCTTGAATTCCAAGGCTTAGGAACCACAAGGTATAATAACTGAGAAAAAAGTGCAATGTTTGAATTACACATCATCAAATTATTTAAAAGTAAATAATAATCCAGCATAAAATAATACATTTGTGTGTGCTTTTCTTACCAGTGACAGCTGGAAACATTCCTATGTGCCAATCAGAAACCTGAAATCTTGTTTTTTTTTGTTGTGGTCAATGATGTTACCAAAGTTTCAAAACAGTACCCACTCTATTGCAATTAATTCTAGAAACAACTCTTAGACTATACTAAGCCGTTTTTCTGTTATATCCTTCCTTCAAGGAGTGCAGGTTGTATGCTAGAGAGCTTCTGTAAAGCTTGGAAAGCAGAATAGAGGTCATGATGCACTGAAGCTGTGAGGAGAGGTTGACAAGTTGTGCCTAGATAGTTCAATAATAAAGAACTTTGCTTGTGAAAAGTAAGGATCCATGTTCAAGCCCCAGTCTACCACACAGTTTTAATCAGCTTGGAGACTTCGTAACTGTACACACTCCACTTATAAGTGAAAGATTTATTCTGGAAGTAACACCTAGACTGTATCTAACCTACTGCTCTATGATATACTTCTTTCTGGAAAGACTAGTTACCCCTGAGCAGGCACGCCATTTTTCATACCACAAGTGGGCACGTGGCAAACTTAGCACAGATGTAAAGAATAGCTGCCTTTATGTTACCAAGGTAAACATTCATGAACAAAAATGCAGGTTAATCTTAGTTTTGCTAACCAATGAAAAATATACTAACATTATATGACCAAAATCACTATTTAATTAAACAACGATAGAACAAAACTTTCATTGTATCTTTCTGTTGCTGCACACAAGTGGTGTTGTTGTTGTTGTCTTCAGTCCTGAGACTGGTTTGATGCAGCTCTCCATGCTACCCTATCCTGTGCAAGTTTCTTCATCTCCCAGTACCTACTGCAACCTACATCCTTCTGAATCTGCTTAGTGTATTCATCTCTTGGTGTCCCTCTACGAATTTTACCCTCCACGCTGCCCTCCAATGCTAAATTTGTGATCCCTTGATGCCTCAGAATATGTCCTACCAACCGGTCTCCTCTTCTCGTCAAGTTCTGCCACAAACTCCTCTTCTCCCCAATTCTATTCAATACCTCCTCATTAGTTATGTGATCTACCCATCTAATCTTCAGCATTCTTCTGTAGCACCACATTTTGAAAGCTTCTATTCTCTTCCTGTCCAGACTATTTATTCTCCATGTTTCACTTCCATACATGGCTACACTCCCTACAAATACTTTCAGAAATGACTTCCTGACACTTAAATCTATACTCAATGTTAACATATTTCTCTTCTTCAGAAACGATTTCCTTGCCATTGCCAGTCTACATTTTATATCTTCTCTACTTTGACCATCATCAGTTATTTTGCTCCCCAAATAGCAAAACTCCTTTACTACTTTAAGTGTCTCATTTACTAATCTAATTCCCTCAGCATCACCCGACTTAATTTGACTACATTCCATTATCCTTTGTCTTGCTTTTGTTGATGTTCATCTTATATCCTCCTTTCAAGACACTGTCCATTCCATTCAACTGCTCTTCCAAGTCCTTTGCTGTCTCTGACAGAATTACAATGTCATCGGCGAACCTCAAAGTTTTTATTTCTTCTCCATAGATTTTAATACCTACTCCAAATTTTTCTTTTGTTTCCTTTACTGCTTGCTCACTATACAGATTAAATAACATCGGGGAGAGGCTACAACCCTGTCTCACTCCCTTCCCAACCACTGCTTCCCTTTCATGCCCCTCGACTCTTATAACTGCCATCTGGTTTCTGTACAAATTGTAAATTGCCTTTCGCTCCCTGTATTTTACCCCTGCCACCTTTAGAATTTGAAAGGGAGTATTCCAGTCAACATTGCCAAAAGCTTTCTCTAAGTCTACAAATGCTAGAAACGTAGGTTTGCCTTTCCTTAACCTTTCTTCTAAGATAAGTCGTAAGGTCAGTATTGCATCATGTGTTCCAATATTTTTACGGAATCCAAATTGATCTTCCCCGAGGTCTGCTTCTACCAGTTTTTCCATTCGTCTGTAAAGAATTCGCATTAGTATTTTGCAGCTGTGACTTATTAAACTGATAGTTCGGTAATTTTCACATCTGTCAACACCTGCTTTCTTTGGGATTGGAATTATTATATTCTTCTTGAAGTCTGAGGGTACTTCGCCTGTCTCATACATCTTGCTCACCAGATGGTAGTGTTTTGTCAGGACTGGCTCTCCCAAGGCCGTCAATAGTTCTAATGGAATGTTGTCTACTCCCGGGGCCTTGTTTCAGTTCAGGTCTTTCAGTGCTCTGTCAAACTCTTCACCCAGTATCGTACCTCCAATTTCATCTTCATCTACATCCTCTTCCATTTCCATAATATTGTCCTCAAGTACATCGCCCTTGTATGGAACCTCTATATACTCCTTCCACCTTTCTGCTTTCCCTTCTTTGGTTAGGACTGGGTTTCCATCTGAGCTCTTGATATTCATACAAGTGGTTCTCTTCTCTCCAAAGGTCTCTTTAATTTTCCTGTAGGCAGTATCTATCTTACCCCTAGTGAGATAAGCCTCTACATCCTTACATTTGTCCTCTAGCCATCCCTGCTTAGCCATTTTGCACTTCCTGTTGATCTCATTTTTGAGATGTTTGTATTCCTTTTTGTCTGCTTCACTTACTGCATTTTTGTATTTTTCCTTTCATCAATTAAATTCAATATTTCTTCTGTTACCCAAGGATTTCTACTAGCCCTCGTCTTTTTACCTACTTGATCCTCTGCTGCCTTCACTATTTCATTCCTCAAAGCTGCCCATTCTTCTTCTACTGTATTTCTTTCCCCCATTCCTGTCAATTGTTGCCTTATGCTCTCCCTGAAACTCTGCACAACCTCTGGTTTAGTAAGTTTATCCAGGTCCCATCTCCTTAAATTCCCACCTTTTTGCAGTTTCTTCAATTTTAATCTGCAGTTCATAACCAATAGATTGTGGTCAGAGTCCACATCTGCCCCTGGAAATGTCTTACAATTTAAAACCTGGTTCCTAAATCTCTGTCTTACCATTATATAATCTATCTGATACCTTTTAGTATCTCCAGGGTTCTTCCATGTATATAACCTTCTTTTATGATTCTTGAACCAAGTGTTAGCTATGATTAAGTTATGCTCTGTGCAAAATTCTAACAGACGGCTTCCTCTTTCATTTCTTACCCCCAATCCATATTCACCTACAATGTTTCGTTCTCTCCCTTTTCCTACACTCGAATTCCAGTCACCCATGACTATTAAATTTTCATCTCCCTCCACTATCTGAATAATTACTTTTATCTCATCATACATTTCATCAATTTCATCATCATCTGCAGAGCTAGTTGGCATATGAACTTGTACTACTGTAGTAGGCGTGGGCTTCATGTCTATCTTGGCCACAATAACGCGTTCACTATGCTGTTTGTAGTAGCTTACCCGCACTCCTATTTTTTTATTCATTATTAAACCTACTCCTGCATTACTCCTATTTGGTTTTGTATTTATAACCCTGTATTCACCTGACCAGAAGTCTTGTTCCTTCTGCCACTGAACTTCACTAATTCCCACTATATCTAACTTTAACCTATCCACTTCCCTTTTTAAATTTTCTAACCTACCTGCTCGATTAAGGGATCTGACATTCCACACTGTGTGTTACCCCACAATAATGACCCACTTGAAGCATTAAACAGCATAGTTGCATCATATCCCTGCCAACTATTTATTTGACTACTAATTATCGTGTAAATAATAGTCTCATTGTGGCACAATACTGCTAGCTTAGAATCTGTATCATTTTCTAGCAAGAATCATAAATTTTTTCTCACCTGGCATGCTGTTTATTTTATATTGTTGCTGCTCACTTGGAGGTATGATGACACAACTTATTAAGGTGTTAGCTGAAGCAATAATAAAGGAATAGGAACTGGCTTCCAACTGTAAAACAATAATGAAATTGTATAAAGCAATGTTATTTGTGACTGGTGCACTTTATATATTGGTGTGCCTGCTTGAGGGTTAGGTGAGCATTGCAGCAGAGTGGCTGTGAAGTGTTGTGGAAATCAGATAGATCATGTCTTAAAATTTTAGTTCTACCAAAAGTCGTGTGTAGATGCTCATTTGCTATAGTTTGATTGCATGCTTGGTGGTCAATCACTGGAGTGTTTCAAATTCTAGAAGTTTATATCAAGAGTGATCTAAGAGTTACCATATGTACCTAACTGTGTGGAAGGCAGGCACTAGATAGGGAAATACTGGACAAAATGTTTAGAAATTTAATTCACTCATGAAGGAGGTTGTTTACAAAACCTTCATTTAACCAGTCACAGAAATACTCAACAAAATCCAAAGTGGGATGCTACAGCAAAAATGTTGTGCTTTACGAAGTGCTTTATTCTTACAACTCTGAGAGCTCACACCCCAATGTGATTGAAAAAAAATTTTACTTCCTTCAACTACTGTATATTTTGCGTAATGAACACAAGAGAAAAAACTAGAGAAATTTGGATACATACCTTCCTGGGCAATATCCACAAAAGGAATGGGAGGCAAGAAAAATGATACTGATACACCGTGAACCTCCCTCAACATGCTATTTGAGGTCTTTTGGAATACAGTTGTAGGTGTACCATCAAGGAGAAGAATGTTTAGAACACGTACAAAATATCAGGCATCAACACAAGAAGCATAGGACAAACAGTGTTCCCACAAACTACCAGCAGCATTGTCACTCAATCCCTTAAAGAGATTCTGTTATGTCAGATGGTGTCTGTTAATATTGTCTTAACTATTATGCAATGTTTCCAGTGGTTACAATTGAAAGAAAAACAGCCCTCAGTCACTATTTTTAACAAATTAACCTGGTTTCAACACTGCTAGGAGTGTCTTCCTCAGAATTTAAATCAAAGAATGGTCTATATTCTATAACATGGTCACAGAATTATGACTAAAGATGTTTGATAGGGTGTAAGTACGGAATCATCGTAAAAGACTGGCAGTACTTATATGTCATTTATAAAATAATAAATATGCCAAAAGGGTATTAGTCACAAAGATATTTAAGATAAAGAAAACTGTGATGGTGAGCCACTAAGGGCTGCTCGTTACTTGCATGGTGCAGGTTGCAAAACCTGTAACTTGGATCATTTTAATGGTGACATTTCCAGTGTATGAAGCTGCCTATTACAGGTGATGGACATTGTTCCTAACCTGACTGTCCTTAATATGAAATGCCAGTTTTTCACTGGCATTAAGTGACATCAGATTCCTCAAAAAGTCTTCTCTGGAAGCTACCTAACTAGCTCACAACAGAATGTCACCAAAATAAATGCATTAAAGCCATGCTTTTGTGCATCCATTACATAAAATGATGTTCATGTGTTGTGAGTGCTTTTGGCACTGTAGGGACTAAAGTGTAATATAGGTCATAGCATGACATTTTAATGAATAGTTAGTTCCTGTTATAACAACTTACTGTAAGTAAACCTGAATGAACTTAATAAGCTGTCAAAATTGAACCAACTGTCAAATCCTTTGCAAAATAGACAATTGTTCATAATATAAGACAGCAACAAAATAGTGACCAGACACAGATGCAGTATGTACATGTGCAAGAACAACTTGATGCAAGTGTACCTATGTACATATTCTGTGTAAATTACCATCCAATTGACAAAATCTATGCTTATGAATTATTGCCATTTTATAATACAACCTGCAATCATTATACAATTGCAGGTTGTACTATAAAATAGCAATTATGCTGAAACAAGCTTGTAGTACAAAAGAATAATAAACCCTAAGCTACTCACAGGACCTAATTATTCATTAAATGTTGTAAGTGCCATAGAATAATGTTTTTTCTTGAGTCTCAAGCAGGACATCTAATGTTTCGTGGGAGAAACTTTGAACATCAGCACACTTTTTCTTCTCCTCTGGGACACATAGGGGCCGAGAAAGTAAATACAGTATAATTCAGAAGAGTTTACAGCCAAGTGCATTTTGTTTGGCAGTTAAATTATTTACAATTAAAAACAGTTGTTATTTTTATTTGTCAGTTTAATTGCTATCAGTTAATCATATGATAGACTGTTATTGTTCTTCTTCTTGTTATTATTGTTAAGATGCACCATTTTCATTTATTTCTCTGCAGGACGCATGCCAGAAAATAAAGGATCGCTTGAAGCCAATAATAGATGAAAATCCTAAAGGAACATGGGAAGATTGGATTCAAAAAGCTTATCAAGAAAGAGTAAGCCTTTCTGCTACTGGATTCTACAAGTAAGATGATATACCGATAATATTCTTTGGCTGCATGTTCATAATCAAAGTCAATGCAATAAATAAAAAATATTGACTAATATTTTTTCCCTTCTTTCTTGCAAGAACTCCAGATATCACCTACGACTTCAGCAAAAATACTGGAAACCCATTCAATTATTTCTCCTTTGGTGCTGCCTGTTCAGAAGTGGAAATTGATTGTCTAACAGGAGATCACAAGGTGAGATACAGTAAAGTAATACATTCTCAGATAGGAAATAAAAATTAAAGTGAAAGATTGCAGCATAGAGTAAGAGAAATTAGTTGGCACTAATATGAACAGAAAGTAATAATGGCATTATTTGTAAGTACTGTCCTGTTAATGCCCACTGTAATAACAATAAAATTGTTCAAAATGGTTCAAATGGCTCTGAGCACTATGCGACTTAACTTCTGAGGTCATCAGTCGCCTAGAACTTAGAACTAATTAAACCTAACTAACATAAGGACATCACACACATCCATGCCTGAGGCAGGATTCGAACCTGCGACCGTAGCGGTCACTCGTTTCCAGACTGCAGTGCCTAAAACCACGTGGCCACTCCAGCCGGCAATAAAATTGTAGCGTAGTTGAATAGGTACAGAGACAAGAATGAACGTCTCATATACTGTTTAACGTAGCTAACTGTTACATGTGTCTTTCTCTCTCTCTCTCATCTTTTTATTGTTCATTATTTAAAGCTGTCTAAGGTAACAATGAACTGCCGAGTTACCTAAATGTAAGACATTACCTACTTTGACATTTGCTCTGATGTTGCCCAAACATCTTCAAATTATAAAATTATGGGTACATTAAGTAAACTACCACTATGAAATGCAGCAATATTTGAGGCAGAAGAAAAAAATATATTTGCCATTATTCATAATAGAAATAAAGCCAAAGTACACAATTAGGAAAACAGAATTTACTATATAGATTTCTCTAATATCCCTGCATTAGGAGAAATGTAAACAGTATGTTAAACAGAAAGGGCAAAATTTGCATGTGCTCATGCAAAAAATTTAAAATTCTGTTTCCTCTTTTTCCTGTGCAGGTTCTCAGGACAGATATTGTGATGGATCTAGGTTCCAGTCTCAATCCAGCCATAGACATTGGACAAATTGAAGGAGGTTTTGTGCAAGGTTATGGTCTGTTTGTGCTAGAAGAAGTGGTAGTGTCTCCAACAGGCACAATGTATTCTCGAGGACCTGGAGCATACAAGATACCTGGTTTTGCTGATATACCAACGGTTTTCAATGTGTCATTACTCAAGGATGCACCAAACCCAAGGGCTGTTTACTCCTCAAAGGTACACATTTCAGCACTCTTATATGCTTTGATGTGGCAGCCTTTATGGAAGTATTAAAATTACTGGTTTCAATAAAACTTTACACTTGAAATCTGTAACATTTCAAAAAAAACAGTAAAGACAAAACAAAACATGATTTTATGCACCAGAGTAATTTCTTAAAAAGTGCACAGCTGGGACTGTTTCCAATGCATCGACAGTATTTTAGATTTTGGGTACATTATATAAAACTGACTCATAAACAAGGTTGTTACACAACTGAGTAATTCAGTATTTTGTTTGCACATTTCAGGCAGTAGGAGAACCTCCTCTCTTCTTGGCTTCTTCAGTATTTTTCGCCATAAGAACAGCTATCCAAGCTGCTCGTGCTGACAATGGACTGGATAAATGGTTCCAGTTAGATGCGCCAGCCACAGCTGCCCGCATTCGCATGGCTTGTGGTGATAAAATAGTGAACAAGGTTTGTATTATATTAATGCCTTTAAAAGTATCACTCAAAGTTTATTTTTTTAATTTACAAATCTCAGTAAATTATGTTTCACAGCTTTAGTTCTTATGAACAAAAACAGTTTTGAGCAGAATTATGCACCTTTGTTTCTTATTACTTTGTATTTAAATTGTTAAATTCCATGCAAAAAACAATTTTGTAACTCAAATGAGCAAAGTTGTGTGCTTATTAGCTAATGTAACTTATTTTATAGTTCCAGGAACCTGACAAAGGAACATACACTCCATGGAATGTGGTGTTGTAATAATAATGATGTTCCAGATCTGCATGAGACTGGATACTGAAAAAAGAATAGATATTAAAGAACACACAAATGTTCTTAAATAACCTGTGATATCTGTTTTAAGAAAATTGATAAATGTCTTCAAATAGCTTCCATATTTATTATTTTTAATGAATGCTCATGGAATATTTTTAAGTAATTAGTGTTTGGAATGTCTGTATGAATGCTAATGGAGACTGTGATGTATTTTGCACAATTTTGAATTGAAATAAAAATCTATTCTTCATAATTGATTTGTTGCTTGTTTTCAAATGGATTCCTAATTAAATAGCATCAACATGAAAACTGTGGATTTAGCTGAAGTCTTTGTTGCAAACAGTACTGGTAGTTAAGAGATGATGGAAGGGAATAACCATAACTGCAGTGCTAGAAATTTAGAGGATAGCTTTCAAGTGACAAGACTTGGCAACTGAATCAAGCCAACCTCAGGATTCATGAGCAAAATAAACCATGTGCATGTATGCTTACACAGCCCATCCAGCTAGCCGTACGGTCTAACGCGCTGCTTCTCAAGCAGGAAGGTGTGCTGGTCCCCGGTACGAATCCACCCGGCGGATTAGTGTGAAGATCTGGTATGCCAGCTGGCCTGTGGATTGTTTTAAGGCAGTTTTCCGTCTGCCTCAGTGAATGTGGGCTGGTTCCCTTTATTCTGCCTCAGTTACACTACGTCAATGATTGCTGTACAAACTCTGCTCCACGTACAGGTACACCATAATTACTCTACCATGCAAACACTCATCTGATATGAGACATTCCTGGGGGATCCACTGTGGGCTGAACCGCAGGGTTTGACATAGAGTGGTGGTGGGGTGGGTGGACTGCTGTGGCCTGTTGTGGGGTTGTGAACCACTGACGGCTTCGGTGGCACGAAGCCAACCATCATTTCTAGGTCCCCAGTTCAATACACAATACTCAATGCATACACTCATAAGTTTCTTTTCTTTGTGTATTTGGGGAGTGGATAACAATAGAGTCATCAGTTGCCTTGCAGTAATTTTTTTCAGCATGTACTGTTCCAGATTCTATCTGTACTAAAAGAATTACTTATATTGACTTTTCTTTTTGATCCATATCTTATCCTCTGAGACATAGCAAGGTGGAAAAGCTCCATATCATAAACATGAGGCATATATCATAAATATTTCAAATTGCTAAATTCTTATTCATGCAGTATTTGAATAAACTCATTTATTCACAGTATAATTTTCAGAGTAATGCCAATATTGGCATAAATAGCCTTATTTATATACAAATGTTTTATTTGAAGAAATATTCTGAATTTACAATAGCTATAAGCCATGTGTACATCAGAATTCAATCCTGCTAAAAACTGTTTACTTTTCAATTGACATAGCTTATTTCAAAGCCCTCAGTCTCCTATTTTTCTGAAAACCATATATTTCAAAAGCTATTTGTATTCAAAATTTTCATTCTCTATAATGTTTCAGTTTTAAAATGCAATCCTGTCAAAAATCTACCTTTTCAGTTTTGTATCCCCAAATTTTATGATTCAAAAAATGTGTATATCTTTTTTAAAAGTAGAATGTTAGGTAACAAAGTATGCTAATAAGAAATTATAACATTCTGGCACATCCTTGGCAGGCTTCAAAATCCCAACATACATTATAACTTCCCTCTCGTAAAATAATACCTACCATTTGTACCAGCTTAAAAAATACAGCTTTTGGTTAAACAAATTTACTTAACTGCCTATTATGTCTTTCGGTTTTTCTGTCTTATGTTAATATTCTAAATGTAATAGCTTTATGTTTTAATATTTTGTAACTTCTGTAAAAAGTGCATCTATAAATAGGTGTCATGCACAAAGCAGCAGTCAGCCTGCATCACTTAGTTAACAGGTGACCTAGTAAATCAGTCATCTTCAACTAGCACAGTCACAATATTAGTCAGTTGGTAGGTCTATTTGATAATCATAACGTAATTTCAGTCTACATCTATGAGTAAATATGTGAGGTTTTATTAAAGACAATATCTTATTTGTGATTCCATTTGTAAATGCTTGCTAGGCTTGTAATAGCCTATGTTGCATACTTACCTGCAATGTTAAATTGAAACAGTTCATGACAAGCAAATTGATCATATAAAGTTCTGATGAATAATACATATGAGATAAGTTAATGTTATCTGGGTTCTGTACAATCATTTTATAATGTTTCAAACTTCCTTATAACTATCAAGAACAAGTAAAACAAATAAGGAAATTTGAGATTCCCTAAGAGGCATAAGAAACAAGTCAGCAATTTGCACATTCATTACAACTTCTGTAAGGAAAGAGATCTCCCCAGTGAAACTAAAATTAGGTGAACACAAGTAAAAAATTATTCTTTATTCATATTTGATGTCATTTGAGGTGCAGAAGTGGACAAAAGCTATCACTGTGAATCAGGACACACTGTCGCACATGGACATTTGGGGAAGTCCTTTGATGACGAGAATCTGGACAATAGAATTAACTGTGGTGTCAGTTGTGGTGGACACCACACTGACCACATATGGATAGTGTGCATCTTGGATGAGCCATGCAGAGCTGAGAAATGAGCCTAAGTCCAAATGAATGTGGTCCCTGGGGTGATGGGGGTGGGTCAGGAGGAAAAAGCCTGGGCTGAAGCAGCCTGATGTCAGTTGCAAGCAGAGCAGTTGTACGCCACAGCTTCCACATCCTTGTTCAGTCATTTTCAGGAAGTGTGTTACCTTTTGAGGACTTCATTGCGTACCATACCCCAATGCCTACAATGGTTGTTGTTGCGGTCTTCAGTCCTGAGAATGGTTTGATGCAGCTCTCCATGCTACTCTATACTGTGCAAGCTTCTTCATCTCCCAGTACCTACTACAACCTACATCTTTCTGAATCTGCTTAGTTCATTCATCTCTTGGTCTTCCTCTACGATTTTTACCCTCCATGCTGCCCTCCAATATTAAATTGGTGATCCCTTGATGCCTCAGAACATGTCCTACCAACCGATCCCTTCTTCTAGTCAAGTTGTGCCACAAACTCCTCTTCTCCCCAATTCTATTCAATACCTCCTGCAATAGAAGAATTACAAAACTTGAGATTGCAGGGTAAAGGCAATCAGGACGATGACAAGGTGTGTATTATAAAGGTACAGATATGATGATTAATATTTCAGAGGTTTTGTGAAATGATGATTAATATTTCAGAGGTTTTGTGAAACACCTGTACCCCAAACAGTTAGTACAATTGAGTAATCATTCATAATTGGCATTCAGTTAAGTTTAAGCAGCATTATTTATTGTTCGTTGAAGTTAGGAGACAATTAAGGTTTGCTGGGGTTGGATTTTTACATATGAGGGTCTCCTTTTTTTATGAGTTTCAATCGTCACAAGCAGTTGTTCAGGGTGTTGTGCAGTGGCATGTGTTGTACCTTGGAGCTCCTCCCTAGTGAAATTCCATGGATTTTGTCAGTATAGAGCTTAGAATGCAGAATGAAGAAAAGAGAAGAATCTCACAACAGAAATTTGTCGTACGAGATGTTCTTGTGAAATGACTTAGTTATAATCTGTGTTGTAAACTGAATCTGAGCTGTAGTCTATCCAATACACCATATTCTGTCCAGAATATGTAGCATATTCTCCTTCATAGTGAATGTAGCTCTACGGGAAGAACAGTTTTAAGAAGTGGATGTTCTGATTGGTATAAAGTAAAAGCACCTTCAAGAAGACAGAAATCTTCACAAGTGGTGACCATGTTTTTGGAAACTGCAAAATAAAGTATGAAAAAACTTCAAATACAGAAATGAAGTTCCAAGCCAAGATGAAAACAATATGAGAAAAACACACAAGAGAATCATACAGTGACAGCCATTGAAAAGGCGATCATATTAGTGAGGAAACAGTACATGTAGCAATGACAAAAATAAGCGAAACTATGAGCAGGAGATCTGGATATATGGACAAATACACTAACTGTGGTACAGTATTAACAGCTGTGCAACATATACCCTCAAAATTAAGACAGCCCTATGTAATAGATAGCAGTGTGCTTCATTAACAAAAACAATGAGTTGAAATTGATATAACACAAAATATGAAAAATTGGGCTTGGTAACAGTAATAAACATGAGGTTGTCAGGCAAATAAACAAGTATAAACAAGCCTTTACTATATGGTTATAATAGAGGGAAACATGTGTGGATGGATATGTGTGTGCGTGCGAGTGTATACCCGTCCTTTTTTCCCCCTAAGGTAAGTCTTTCCACTCCCGGGATTGGAATGACTCCTTACCCTCTCCCTTAAAACCCACATCCTTTCGTCTTTCCCTCTCCTTCCCTCTTTCCTGATGAGGCAACAGTTTGTTGCAAAAGCTTGAATTTTGTGTGTATGTTTGTGTTTGTTTGTGTGTCTGTCGACCTGCCAGCACTTTCATTTGGTGAGTCACATCAAGCCTTTACTATGATATATTGAGAAGATTTCATTATGAATAACTATCTTGATGAGACCAAGATATCTTTCACAAGATCATTTATAAAGTACAATATATATTTTCAAGTCAACATTGACTTCTATCGAGAAGAGCAGGTGACTGCAGCTACATCCGACTGCTGCCACCACAAGTAATTACCTAAGCAATGTTTGGCAGCATTCACCAAGAGCCATCTGTCTGTAGCGTGGCATTACACCACAACACATTATTCCAACAACCAGGGTGCAGCCATACACAGTAGCAGCAGCCACCACCAAACGTAGTCAATTATCTGGTGGGTTACATGAGAGTTATACTATGAACAGCTGTGAACACTAATTAAATTTCCTATCAGTCAGTTCAATATAACTTGTGCACAAACCAGTCATGAAATATATATTTATCAGCTTAGCCACTTTAAAGAGTGTTGCACAAATGTTTAGGTTTTCACGGTAATTAATGATGTGTGATATGCAAACTTTGTAACACATTTCACTGTATTTGGTGCAGGCTTTACTAACAAGAGAAATAATATACACATATTTTGAGATATTATAAAAAATTAAATGGATATTTTGATGTTTATTAATTAGCAACAGTATCTACAGTGAACATGGCTCTAATGGATAATCAATTAACATTCTAAGTGTTCATGGAAAACATGGTGCAACAATTTCATCAATTAAAATCTAATATGGAAACCAGATTCAATCAGTTAGCTACTACATTCAACCAGACAGATGAAAGAATGTCTCAAATCATGGGAAAGGTGGATAGATTAGAATACAGATTAGACATGGGATTCAAGCATGGTAAAGAATGGATACTCAACCAGGAATAGTAGGAGACAAACTATATGGAAAACTGGAACATAAGCATGCTCTTAAATCAACACAGGATGAGTTGCTTAAAAGAATTAACATTTTTAGAAAGGGAGTTATTAGAAACAAAAAAGTAGTTTAGAGAAAGTTGTAGACACTGTAGAAATAATAAACAGCCAATCAGTTACAAAATGGAAAGTTTTTTAAAATCCTTTGCCATGGTTTCAACATTTACAAAAATGTCTTTTTCAGAAGGAAATATTGACAGCTGGAGTGCATGTTATGGAAGAAGTATGTTAAAATATAGCCATAGGTGCCAGTCAGTATACATCAGCTAGGCTATATTTTAACGTACCTCTGCCACAACATGTTATCCAGTTGTCCATATTTCCTTATGAAGAAGACCTTTTTATAAACTTTGAAACCATGGTAAAAGGGTTTTAATGAACCTTTCATTTTAAACTGATTGGCTGTTTACTATTTCTACAAGAAGATTTTATCTTACAGTTGCTGCTCCAGCCATGTGCAAAATTTTTCAAATACAAATACAATAACAGTGCTGATCAGTGATCTAGAGCCAAGAATACATACATTAGAAAACAAAAAGGATTAAGGGAGAATGAGGTACATCTCATAATAAGTCCTTATTGAAATTAACCCCATTTCATCATCACTACAGTACCATTAGCAGTGACTGCCAATGTCAAATAGTATGGAGCACTCTTTTATTAACAATAGATGGGAAACCCTATAAACAACACTGCACTAAATGTAGACTACAGACGTGATAATGAAAGAGACAGACATGAGGAAGAGTCAACTAAAATCAATTAACATTATAATTCAAACAATCACTTTACAGCTATATTGAGCAAAGATGTAATAATAACTTTGCTAAATTAACACTGTATGCTGATTTACACCCTCTTTCTTCTCAAAAGGATTTAATGGTATGCTACCAGACAACTGAGCTGACCATCATAAAATTAGATTTGTAATAAATCATGTAACAGTAGTCACAGCACAATGGGGTATGTTAAATTTGGACAACTTTAAAATGTACCATGAGTCTGAGGTCACATTTAAATAAACATACTGGAGCAAGGGAGTCCAAAAAACTTTTGTTTGGAGTTACTGGGAGCAAGACCTTAACAACAGCAACAACTGAAAAGACTAATGGGGTTTTGTCGAGTACAAGCTGAACAAAGCTAAGTTCGAAAGAAACATCTGTTAGAGGTAATTACAAGGAGCCTACCATGGAAAATATGGGATAAACTAGTAGGAAAGAACTGAGGAAAGACAAATAACCAACCAAAATACCCTGGTATGGTGGATAGAATAGACTAACAGTTGGGTTTGTGGAAAAGAAACTAAATGTGATGCATAACAACAAAATGAACAGAAACAACAAAAATGGAATCACAGGACCACAGACATGGAATACCAGAACTGATAACAGTGAACAGCAAGGTAATAGGGTACAACAAAGGTGGAGGGATGACTGCAACAACAGAGACAAATTCAATAGTGTTTATGACAATAATACCAATACTACAGAGAGGTCCCCAGAAGCAAATGAGCACATCAGATAAACACACATCTATTATGGTATCACAATAGGGTTAGTAAAGCAGAAGACTTGCTAGAGGAAACTGAACAACAAATTAGGGAATATATTCAACCAAAACTAAAAGGACAATAGAAAATGAACCAGTAAATATATTTTAGATTCAAGTAGTGACAGGCGCATAATAGACCAGAACTTTCTGGAATAGAATAATGTGCTGCAGTATTTTCCAGCATTTTGAGTATGTGAAAAAGTCAAGAACATAAAATTCACAGGAAACAAAGGCAAACAAATACAATCATAACTGTCAACGAGATTTATTCTTGATAAATATACATTTGGATACACCATGTTACTTATTTTAGAATTAAACATCCCTATAATTCTAAGTATGGACTGGTTGCCTGAGGAAGGAGTTGTATTAGATTACAGGGAAGGGTTTATAACATTCACTTAAGGGTAATATGCAAAATTATTGGTACTCACTTTTGAAACAGTTACATCACATGAGTGTAAAATAACACATCAGAAATGACTTTAGATAATTATGACTAAGGCCATATATATGATTATATTAAACAGGTAACTGGAGAGGCAAATCCTCAAGACATGGCATAAAAGAGAAAGCATATATGACAGCCCTACTAAGTAAACACAAGTCCCTCTTACCTGGAGCAGGCAAGGCAACAAAACTACATGCCAAAGAAAATGTAGTGCACAAAACGTGATGAAAGAAAATCCAAAGGTCTACTGAAGCTCAACAAAGCCTAGATAAAGGAACAAGAAAGAATAAACGGGGGAAAGGAAGGAAGACGGGTGAGGTGATCTGTCCAGGGAGCAGCCAGATGCCCTCAAAGGCAAAAACTGTGATGGGCAACGTACCCCCTGCCACTTAACAGAGGCATCCAACCCAACAATACAGAGTAAAGACTAGTGACATGGACAGGGTGAGAGCAACACAGGAAAACAGAGGAAGAACACCAAATCAGTCAGAGCCTATGAGAAAGGGAAGAAATGCAAAAGAATGGTTAGAGCAAGGCTGGGGCAAACCATCAAGCCAGGGTAGCCATTGCCCAGTCATTGCGGAGGAGGCAAAAATGCATCCTGCCAACCCCTAAATGGGCTGACAAGGCTGAGGGACTCTCCCTTAGAAAGTGTGATAAAAGCCCCCTTCACAAATAAACCATAAAACCAAGTCAGTCCCTGAGGCATTGTTTGCTAATGGCAGGGGTAACTGGTCAGGAAGATAGAGAGTCCATAGTAGGGAGGCAAGGTAGGATAGTCCATCAAAATGTGGACCACTGTCAAAAGGGCACCACAACAACAGTGGGGTGGGTCCTCGTGATGGAGGAGATGACCATGAATGAGCCAAGTATGGCAGATGTGGAGTTGGCAAAGGACAATTTAATCCTTACGAAATTCCTGCATGGAGGACCTCCACAAATTTTTGGTCTCCTTTATCACTTGTAGTTTGATAAGAGAAATGCGCTTCTGTATTCCAACTCCTTAGAACTTGGCAGCATTATACCATTCAAAGGTCCAATGCTGGAATACCAATCTCAAGAGGTAACTTGCCGGTAGCCAATTGGTCAGCCTGTCAGCAAGTTTATTCACCAGTATCTCAACATGACCTGGAGTCCACACAAAGACCACCAAGGATCCACATTGTTTGAGGGCAAAAAGGAAATCCTGGATAGAAGGTAACACTGGTCAAGAGCTTGTAAACCACTCAAGCAGTTGCTACAGATAAGGAAGGACTCACCAGTGCAGGGTCAGGTATGCTCAAGAGCATGAGAGATGGCTACCATCTCCACATTGAAAACACTGCAGCCTTCCAGCAAAGAGCAAAGTTCATTACATCCCACTTGGGTGTAAGCAAAGCCAATGTGACCTACAACCATTGAACCATCAGTATAGACTACTTCCAAATCCTGAAATATGCGAAGAGTTGAGAAGAATTGGTGATGAAGGGACTCAGGTGGAGCCGAATCTTTCAGATCTTGTGATAGGTCAAGACAGAGCTGTGGATGGGGCATGAACCTTAGAGGAGTATGTCAACAGGTTTGGAGAAGAGGTGGTAGAGGGGAAAACTGGAGTTCTGAGAAAAGGGACCATATGTGGGTGATGATTGGAGCCCCAGACCTGGGCCACCATTGGGAGAGGTAGGTCTCTGATCTGGAAAGAGGAGATGGTAATTCACATGCTCTGGGGAGTAGCAGATGTGTAATGCATAAGTGATCAACTATTGTTGGTGCAGAACACGCAGTGGTGGGACCCCTGCCTTTGCTAGGAGGCTGATCACAGGGCTAGCCTGAAATGCGCCAGCTATCAGTTGTACTCCACAATGGTTTATGGGGTGTGGCATCTGTAATGTTGTAGGTGCTGCCAAGCTGTATGCGAGACTACTGTAATCTAAACAGGACTGGAACAATGCTTTTTAGAGCCGTAGCAGAGTAGAATGGCCTGCCTCCCCTCCCCCTCCCAGTTGGTATTGCTGAAGCACTGAAGAGTGCTGAGTTGCAACCAATATGTCTGCTTTAGTTGACAAAGATGGGGACACCATGTCAACCAGGCATCAATGACCAGTCGCGAAAAACAATGAGATTTCACCATACTATGGGGCAGGCCTTAAAGGCACAGATCCGGATAGTGATGGATTGTACGGTGATGGCAGAAATGCATGATAAAGGTCTTGGCAGCCCAAAATTGGAACCCATGAGTGACAGCCCAAGATTGCACTCTGCATATTGCTCCCTGCAGTCTGCTTTCAACAGCCCATCATGGACAAACAAAAATATAGGCTAAAACCATCAACATACAAACAGGGGGACACCACAGTTTCCACCAGACCATTGATAGCCACTAAAAAGAGAGGGACACTCAAATCAGAGCCCTGCGGTACTGGGAGATGAAGAAGCTTGCACAGTATAGAGTAACATGGAGAGCTGCATCAAACCATTCTCAGGACTGAAGACCGCAACAACAACCATTGTAGGCATTGGGGTATGGTACGCAATGAAGTCCTCAAAAGGTAACACACTTCCTGAAAATGACTGAACAAGGATGTGGAAGCTGTGGCGTACAACTGCTCTGCTTGCAACTGACATCAGGCTGCTTCAGCCCAGGCTTTTTCCTCCTGACCCACCCCCATCACCCCAGGGACCACATTCATTTGGACTTAGGCTCATTTCTCAGCTCTGCATGGCTCATCCAAGATGCACACTATCCATATGTGGTCAGTGTGGTGTCCACCACAACTGACACCACAGTTAATTCTATTGTCCAGATTCTCGTCATCAAAGGACTTCCCCAAATGTCCATGTGCGACAGTGTGTCCTGATTCACAGTGATAGCTTTTGTCCACTTCTGCACCTCAAATGACATCAAATATGAATAAAGAATAATTTTTTACTTCTGTTCACCTAATTTTAGTTTCACTGGGGAGATCTCTTTCCTTACAGAAGTTGTAATGAATGTGCAAATTGCTGACTTGTTTCTTATGCCTCTTAGGGAATCTCAAATTTCCTTATTTGTTTTACTTGTTCTTGATAGTTATAAGGAAGTTTGAAACATTATAAAATGATTGTACAGAACCCAGATAACATTAACTTGTCTCATATGTATTATTCATCAGAACTATTCTCCTTCATGTGGGTGATGCTACAGGAAGTGCTGACCTGTACCTGAAAAGTGCGATATGAAAGAAAGTTCTGAATAAAAGTTGGGAGCAGGTCATAGTGGTCCCATTCCCGTATGTGACACATATGTGGTGGAGCAACATGATATCATAAGCTTTATGCAGGTCAAAGAATACTGCAACAAGGTGTTGATGCTGGGAAAAAGGAATTTGGACAGCAGACTCCAGATGGACAAAATTATCTGCAGTAGAGTGGCCTTGGTGAAAACTGCTCTGTGTTGAAGTCAAAAGGTCCTGGGATTTAATGATCCAATACAGTCTTCAACTCACCATATGTTTAAGAAACTTGCAGAGGGCTTTGGTGAAACTGACTGGATGATAAACGTCCATCTGCAGAGGTGGTTTAACCAATTTAAAAACTGGAATAACGACAATTTCTCGCCATTCAGAAAGCAATTCCCCCTTGCTCCAGAGAAGGTTGAAAAGGACAAATACATGATGTTGGCTAGCCATTTATAAGTGTTGAAGCACTTGGGTGTGCACCCAGCCCAGATCACAAGCTATCTTGGGACAGATGACAAGGGCACTGGCGAAGTCCCACTCGCTAAATGGTGCATTATAAGGCTCCAGGTGATGGGGGATGAAAGATAAAGGGAGGCATTTACATGTGGTGTTTGAGAAGATGGAATGCAGGTGGATAGTGGACAGATGATGAGGGCTGGGCAAAATGCTCGCGATTAAGTTCAGGCTGGTGAGGAAAACATCTTTCAGGGAAAAATCGGCCAAAAATGTGCCTGATCTTTGACCATAGCTGTGAAGGGGTAGTATGTGGCACTATGACTGCAAAATATTGATCCCAACAAATTCGTTTCTGGCCTTTAATTAGATAATGGACCTGAGCACAAAGCCATTTGAAGGCCATATTGTGGTCAAGAGACAGATGCTATTTGTAGTGTTGGAGGGCATGATGGCTGTATTTAATAGCTGCAGCAATTTCAGGGCTCCACCAAGAGACAGTCATCCATCAGGGACACTCTGATTAAGAGGGAATTGCTGATGCAGCTGCTGAAAGGATGGCGTCAGTCAAACTCTGTATGGATTCATCAGTGCTGTCATTTGATGGAGTGGTTGTGATGGCAGTCAAGGAAAAGGCATTCCAGTCCACATTAATAAAGGTACACCTGGAAGGGCATCCACGTGAGTGATACTGAATAAAAGATAAGACAATCAGAAAATGATCACTATTACACAGATCGTCATGATCTCCCCATTGAAGAGAGTGGAGGAATAAAGGCTACAAATGAAGAGATCAATGGCTGAGAAAGTGTCATGTGCCACACTAAAGTGTGTGGGAGTTCAGTGTTGAGGAGGCAGAGATCAAACCCTGTCATCATGTCTTCAACAATCCTGTCTTGGTCAATGATCACAACCACCGAGTGAGGTGGCGCAGTGGTTAGACACTGGACTCGCATTCAGGAGGACGACGGTTCAATCCCGCGTCCGGCCATCCTGATTTAGGTTTTCCGTGATTTCCCTAAATCGCTCCAGGCAAATGCCGGGATGGTTCCTTTCAAAGGGCATGGCCGACTTCTTTCCCTGTCCTTCACTAATCCGATGAGACCGATGACCTCGCTGTCTGGTCTCCTTCCCCAAAAACAACCAACCAACCAACAACCAATCAATGATCACAGTACCAGCCCACAGAGGATTATGTGCATTAAAACCCCAGGGAGAAGGAAGGGAGGAGAAAGTGGTCATAGGAGGGCAAGGAACAGCAGGAAGTGTAGGAGGCCAGTCTGGAGGGAAATAAAGATTGTATATTGTTACCTCAGAGCCTAAATGGATTTGAACTACCACTGCTTCCAGTGCAGTTTGAAGAAGAAACCAGAAACTAATGATGTCTGTGAAGTAATGTACTGACACCACCAGAGGATTGCAAAGAGCCAACCTGGTTCCAGCAAAAGGCTTGAAAACCATGAAGAGTCAGTGAATGAGTATGCTTGAAATCAGATTCCTGATATACAATGCAAGCTACAGAGTAAAAAGAAGGAATAGACTTCAATTCCAGAAGGAGACAGTAGTAACAATTACAGTTCCATTGAAGGAGAGTAGTACAAGAATATGGATGGATGTCGAATGGACCAGAATCAATTATTGTGCTGAGTCAGTGTCTGTCACTGGTGAGGATGGAGTGACATGCATCGACGTAAGATTGGACCCTGATTGAGGAGGAGGTGGTGGCACCTGCTGGGATGTCAGGAGGACCTCATCCTGTGACTTATGCATCTTCTTCTTCTCCTTTGGAGGTGAGAGGAGATGTGGTCAGGAAGAGAGCAAGTTGTAGCAATCTCCAGATATGAGAGACAATGAGAGGCCTCAAGGCCCACAGTGTGTGGGTCCCACATATGGCTGAAAGTAAAGAGGGGGCTCCAGGAGGGAGCCTCATTTCCAGAGAGTGCAAGAGAAAAGGGTTTCTTCTCTGGTCAAGGAGAAGGAGTGGTTAGAAATACTGGGAGTGATGGTTGTATTTGTGCTGGTCAGGAGTTTTGGATTCCTGAATGTTCCTTTCCTTTTTGTAAATTAGTCAATCTGGTGTGCATGGGGAGTGTGAGCCAGAATAGTCCATGCACTTTGGTGGTGGGGTGCAAGGACTCACCACAGGTGCCACAAATAGGAGTTGCATCACATCGGGAAGACATGTGACCAAAATGGAGCTTGTAAGAGCTTATAAGAGGTGGGATATAGTGCTTCGTGTCACAATGGTAAACCTTAACTTTGACTTTTTGTGGGAGTGTATCCCCCTAAAAAGCCAGAATGAAAGCGTTGGTATCAATTTGACTGTCCTCAGAGCCTCTCTGGGCTCGCCAGGTAAGATGAATGCCATGCTGTGGCAGATTAGTTCTTATTTCCTCATGAGACTGAAGGAGGAGATCCAATGGAATATAATGTCCTTGGTCATATTTAAGGACTGGTGAAGAGTGATGCTCACTGTGATGACTCATAAGTGCTTGCAAGCACAAAGAAATCCCAGTTGACTGGCAGAAGACATTTTAATCAATAGAAAACCAGATCGCATCTTACTGAAGGAATCTGTTTCATCAAACTTATCTTCTATGTGTTTGACAAAAAAGGGTGGTCTGGCAGCGGCAAAAATCTCCCCATCTGACATGGAACAAACCAAGAAACAGGGAAAAGGTTTTGCCAAATGAGAAACAGAGCAGACTTGGCCCTCCTTCCAGGTGATGCCAGGGAAGGGAAGCCTGAAGAAGCAAAAGTAGGAGAGAGACAGGGGACCATTCCCATCTAATGAGATGGCCAGAAGTGTGGAGCTTAGCAAGCTTTGAGTGCAGTGTCCACTTGGTACCATCTGCTCCAATCAGGGGCTTACCCTGTGGGCGCCAGCCAGGTGCAGCAAGGGCAGTCGTTGCTGGAAGTCCGATGTCCTAAAAAGATGAGCAACCACGACTTGGCTTCCACAAAGTGCTGACAGCTCAGGTACCAGAAGTGTGATCCCTGTGTTGTCAGAAGGCTCATCCAGATGGGTACATAACAGCCCCCCTTACAGGCTGGCCACCATGCTGGTGCCCTAGCAGGGAGGGTGGGGTCTATGGTGGGGAAGGAAGGGGCAAAGAGGAACCCATGCAGGTGGCACTAGGGAGGGAGTTCTTCTCCAAAGTGGCTCACACTACGGAAACTGTTTAGGAAGGGAGGTCAATTCCTGAAGGCAACTAGAAAAGTGGAAAAAAAGGGAGACAGCAAACATGACATGAAGAGCAAAAGCAAATAGCAGAATCAATAGAGGCAGGGGTGTGGCAGGAGGGCTAGGGGAGTTAGGATGGGAACGAGTGGATATGTGAAGGGAATGCAGCCTGGGAGAGAAGAAAGGTGGCAATAGGTTGGGGGACTGTGTGCACCACACACATGCCCTGGAGGGTGTTGACAATATGGTAGCCATGTCTGAAAACTGGAATTTACCATTGTCAGGTGTCAGATCAGCTTTTCAATAGATTGCAGTCACAAGGAATAAAGATAAAACTTTCAAAATTACAGTTTGGTTGGAGCAAACACAAGTTTTTGGGTCATATAGTGAGTATGGAAAGGTTTAAATGAGATCCTCAACATTTAGAGGCAATAACTCATTGCCCCAAACTGACAAGTAAGAAGCAACTCAAGTCATTCCTTAGAACAATAGGATTTTACAGGAAAGTTTTATCTAGTAATGTATTAAATGCAACACATATGATGGCCCTATTCAAAAACGAAACGACTTGGAAATGGACATTAGACTGTAGTGCAGAATTCTTAAAACTTAAAAACCATGTAGTGCCAATCTCATTGTTAGTACACCCAGACCTTGACCTCGTTTTGTTGCCACTTCCCCCAGTGATTTTAGAAATTCTGATGGAATGTTATCTATCCCTTCTGCCTCATTTGATCTTAAGTCCTCCAAATTCTTTTAAATTCTGATTCTAATTCTGGATCCCCTATCTCTTCTAAATCGACTCCTGTTTCTTCTATCCCATCAGACAAATCTTCCTCCTCATAGAGGGTTTCAATGTATTCTTTCCACCTATCCCCTCTCTCCTCTGCATTTAGCAGTGGAATTCCTGTTACACTCTTAAAGTTATCACCCTTGATTTTAATGTCACCAAGGGTTGTTTTGAGTTCCCTGTATTCTTGTATTCTGAGTCTGTTGTTCCGACAATCATTTTTTTATTTCTTTTTTGATGTCTTCACATTTTCCCTGAAGCCATTTCGTCTTAGCTTCCCTGCACTTTCTATTTATTTCATTCCTCAGCGTGTTGTATTTCTGTATTCGTGGCTTTCCCAGAACATTTTTGTACTTCCTCCTTTCATCGATCAATTGAAGTATTTCATCTGTTACCCATGGTTTCTTCACTGTTACCTTCTTTGTATCTATGTTTTCCTTCCCAACTTCTGTGATGGTCCTTTTTATAGATGTCCATTCCTCTTCTACTATACTGCCTACCGAGCTATTCCTTATTGATGTATCTATGGCCTTAGAGAACTTCAACCCTATCTTGTCATTCCTTAGTACTTCCATATCCCACTTCTTTGTGAATTGATTCTTCCTGAGTAATGTCTTAAAGTTCAGCCTACTCTTCATCACTACTATATTGTGACCTGAGTCTATATCTGCTCCTGGGTACACCTTACAATCCAGTATCTGATTTCGGAATCTCTGTCTGACCATGATGTAATCTAACTGAAATCTTCCTATATCACCCGGCCTTTTCCAAGTTACCTCATCCTCTTGTGATTCCTGAACAGAGTATTCGCTATTACTAGCTGAAATTTGTTACAGAACTCAATTAGTCTTTCTCCTCTCTCATTCCTTGTCCCAAGCCCATATTCTCCTGTAACTTTTTCTTCTGCACCTTTCCCTACAACTGCATTCCAGTCCACGTTGACTATTAGATTTTCATGCCCCTTTACATACTGTATTACTCTTTCAATATCATCGCTGGCCGGGGTGGCCGAGCAGTTCTAGGCACTACAGTCTGGAACTGCACAACCACTACGGTCGCAGGTTCGAATCCTGCCTTGGGCATGGGTGTGTGTGATGTCCTTAGGTTAGTTAGGTTTAAGTAGTTCTAAATTCTAGGGGACTGATGACCTCAGAAGTTAAATCTCATAGTGCTCAGAGCCATTTGAACCATTTTTTTCAATATCATCATACACTTTCTCTGTCTCTTCATCTTTAGTTTGCGATGTCCGCATGTATACCTGAACTATCGTTGTCGGTGTTGGTTTGCTGTCGATTCTGATAAGAACAACCTTGTCGCTGAACTGTTCACAGTAACACACTCTCTGCCCTACATTCCTATTCATAATGAATCCTACTCCCCTTATACCACTTGTTGCTGCTGTTGATATTACTCTATACTCATCTGACCAGAAATCCTTGTCTTCTTTCCACTTCACTTCACTGACCCGTACTATATCTAGATTGAGCCTTTGTTGTTCCTTTTCAGCTTTTCTAGTTTCACTACCACATTCAAGTTTCTGACATTCCACGCCCCGACTTGTAGAACGTTATCCTTTCATTGATTATTCAGTCTTTTTCTGATGCTAACCTCCCCCTTGGCAGTCCCCTACTGGAGATCCAAATGGGGACTATTCCAAAATATTTTGCCAATGGAGAGATCATGATGACACTTCTTCAATTACAGGCCACATGTCCTGTGGATACACATTATGTGTTTTAATGCAGTGGTTTCCATTTCCTTCTGCATCCTGATGCTGTTGATCATTGTTGTTTCTTCCGCCTTAAGGGAAAATTTCCCACCCCTAGGACAAGAGAGTGCCCTGCACCTCTGTTCGCTCCTCCGCCTTCTTTGACAAGGCCGTCGGCAGAACCAGGGTTACTTCTTTTTCTGGTAGTCTTCAGCTGCCAATGCTGTTTATTAATCAAAACTTAAGCACCAGCAGGAATCGAACCCTGGACCGAAAATGATTATGAGTCAAAGACGCTACCCCTTGACCATGGTCAGGATGACTGAGTTAACCATTGGTTCAATTGTGAAAGGACTTGCATTTTACCTAGCTAAGTTTTGTGAATAACTCATCTAGGAACATTTGCTTTTATCTGCATTACTACTGCATGTATTTCCTAGGTTTAAGTACGTTTAATATTGGTCATTATCAATTAATTTGAAGTACTTGTGGGTCAAATAGGCTCAATTATTTGCTGTGGGTTCCTCAGCCAGGAATAAATCCCCCTGTGCATGTCGTAATACATTTTTTTACGAAAATTTTATTGTGTTAACATGAAGTACTTGTAGGTCAAAGCAGCTCAGTTGTCTGTCCTGATTTCTCTGTCATGGTTGGAATCCCATGTGCTATTTGCCATTTATTTGTTATGTAAATTTAATGTATATTCGATTTGTATGTTTTTGAATCTGTACTGTTCTTGTCAGAAAGTGAACTTTAAGGTGTTAAGTTACATCAGCATTAGTGCCAGTTTGTGATTTACCGTGCTATAGTACCAATTTTTACGTAATCTGATGAATTCAATATTTGGTACATCTACTACCCTACCCGTTTCCGTTGTGCCAGTCAGCAACCTGTATATGCTTTAATAAATAATAAAGAGAATTTAGATGTTGAAATATTTAATTTGAAGGTCCTTTGTGCTTGCAATCAAATTTTGGTCAACACCAAATGCTGCTCAACCTATAGTAATAATAATAATAATAATAATTTTATTGCCTTTAAGCCATTACAGCAATAGACAAAGTCATACACATAATACAATACAGTACAGTACATGCTATAAAAGAACAGAATTGTTAAGAACGTTACAGTTTAATATCACAGGTCATGAAATTCTTTATGTTGTAGAATGGGTTTACAACTAACCAGTCATAAAGTGTTTGTTTGTATTGTTGCTCTGGTAAATTTTGTATAGCTTGTGGAAGTTTGTTAAATAATTTGTGGCCCATAAGTTCATAACTGTTAAATGATTTTGACAGTCTGTGGTAGGGCGTATAGATAGAGCTGTTTGTCCTAGTGCTGTAACAATGTATATTTGCCCTGCGTTTTACTTTAGGTAAGTTCTTTTTTGTGTAAATTAAAACATAATAAATATATAGGTTTCATTAGTAGTTCTAATATGCAAGCCAAGCACATTTTTTTAATATACTAGTAGAGCTAAGGCATGATAGTAGTGCTATGTATGATTTGTGCTCGACGTCTTACATATTTGGAAAACTAACACAATTGTATTTTGGTGGAAATTTCTAATTTTCTATAGCGATCAGAGTTCTCTTATTATACTTTTCATATTGTGAGTTCTACTCGAAATAACTAGTTATTTTGATAGATAATTTTATTTTGGTGTCAAAGACCGTATTTTAGAGATACAGATATTTCATCTTTATCCTATTACACTCCTTATTTGGTCATGTTGTGTAGTATGTAAACATTTCCCATTACGAAAATTTTCTTGTGTGTTAGAAAAACATATAATTAAAGTACCAAATCAAAAAAATTATCTCATCAAAAAAATTCCTTATTTCTCCCTGAAATTGTGTTAGCTCAGTTCGCTTTTTTTGTGGGTATGTTGTGTGATTTTATATTTCATATTTTGATCAGATTTTTGATTATTATTTAGTAGCTACTTACAGGAAATACAGTCCGTAAAAGTTTTTGAGAGCCTTGGCACCATAGTTCCTATTGGTAAATATTGCAGCCTTCTTCAGCAGTTGTTTTTGTGCATAGCCCCGAGTAGGTCTCAATCATTTGTAAATTAAAAGCAATAGTTGCCACTTATAAAAACGTAAGGTGATGACACTTTGTTACATGAATCATCATTCAATATTTGGTACACCCTGTGTATTTGTAGGAGCATAGGAATGTTTTTTTTTATTTTTTTATTTAAACAAGTGCTAATACCTGCAGACCAGCCGCCAAGGGACAGACAGAGCAGATCTCTGTGTTGACCACGGCATGTCATAGTGATGCGTGGATGTAGAAGTGAGTTCAGTACCTCATAGTACTCCTATGGCTGATGCGATGAAAGCTAGCTTCTTGTGAGAGATAGATGCACACTGTGCATATTCTCCTGAGATCTGAACTTAGTGGTATGTTGCAGATATTCTACTAACAAGAGCAGGAGATTTGTTCCTCCTGATTTCTCACAATAAGTGGCGAGCAAGTAGCTAGACAAATGTGTATATAGCACTGACAGAATCTCTCCATTTTATTCACAGACTCAGGATTGCTACTCGATGGGCAGCCTTCCACAGACACCTTGTATGGTTCAAAGCAACAGGCTGTAATTTTTGAGCAAGACCTTTCCTCTCCATGATACAAACGATGTTTTCACTCTTCTTCTGCATATTCTATAAGAATTTTATGTATGGCGGAGGAAATTACTTCGGTGAATGAGCACTTACTAATGTAGCAAACTGAATGAGCAAAAATGAGACTTGAAGCTGGTAATTGTACAGTAATTGCTTTCCTCTTACATCACTATCTACATTTAGAGAGAAAACGAGCCCATAAAGGGGCACAGAGGTGTGTGGGGGTTACAACTCATCCAGTAAGGTGACAGATTATTAAACAAAAAATAAGTTACCTCCATTAAAATCCACCCAACTGATGGCAACTGATTCAAATGGATTCATAATAAAAATGGATTGCTATTCCCTGTAATGACCATATACATTTTGTATGTTTTAATGATGAACTGCTAACTCCATCAACAACTGAACAAGCAGGAACTGTACAGATCTGTCTCAGACACTGCACTCATTGAAATGTTACATTTCATCTTATGTAAAATGTGCTGAGTCTCTTCACATAGCTACAACTGGACTATAAAGTCTCTCAGCTCTGACACTGTAAATGTATTAATTGCTAAAACTCTCTCTCCAAAGACTGAACTATTAAGACTACCAGGAAATATGTATCAAGGAATAAAATATATTGCAGCTTGTAAAACTCGTATTTATAAAACAATGCTATTCTTTTTTTTCTACATCAACCCTAATTATCATTCTACAATATTTTTAAAACAATTGTTTTTATGTGCTTTAAATTCAGTATGTATTGCATTCAGTCAACTGAATTACTAATAGATGCAGGTATGCCATCTGTAAACTCCAGTTATAAGGAATTTCTTTTTATAGAAGTAATACTAGCCGACTTAGGTATAACATGTATACATGCATTTATACACTTGTCCAACTTTTCCTCCTCATGAAGTCTATGTCCCAACCCATATTCAACAATATCATTGAACAGTGCTGTGACATCTTCTCACCACAGATTGAATTTGTCCATAACTACCTATACTGCACCACGCACAGGTTCGTGACACTTTGACACTTTAAATATATGTCTTGTTGAGGAAGATCTTGAGATTTTAACTTCACTGTATCATCCCATACATTTTGATGATGAATTCACTGCTGCTGCTGCTGATTTAGACATCGATGTCTTGCATATGGTTGTTATCCGATCAGTACTGTATTTCAGCTTGCTGCACAGGTTATCACGCTCCTTCTCAGTGAAATGCACCGTCATGTTCCACTGGGTATTCTCTACTTCTACTGCAGCTTCGAAGTACATTCAGATGCTATATTGACATTATGACGTTACAATCCAGTGGTGGTCATTTGGTAACTAGTTTTGGACAGCAGAATTCTGAAATGAGGTAGCTAGACGAACGGACTGCTGTTCTTATATACAGTACACTCATCTACTGGTGGGTTGGAGTGGCGGTGGGGACACGCAAGTTCGCCATTTTGGATTTGTACATGAGAGAGCATGTGGACAGATGTGAATTCGTTACCCAAAACTGAACTGTGCAATGTGTTATCTCATTACATCTAGCAACTCGTAAGAAAAGAAAGGAAGGAAATCTCATTGCAAGTTTTCACATCAGCTTTTTCTACAAGTGTGCCAGCACAAAGCTTGTACATACAGTCCCAAGCAGCAATCATAAGTGAGCCTTCTTTTTTACTAACACACTACAGCTACTTTATTCTGACCAGATTAAATAAAGACTATTTTCTCCTCATTCGAACACAGACCACGTCATACCAGCTGATGCCATGTTGAGCTCCTGTTGGCTGAGACACTACTCACCAAAGAACACCGATCAAAAAATGGTTCAAATGGCTCTGAGCACTATGGGACTTAACAGCTGTGGTCATCAGTCCCCTAGAACTTAGAACTACTTAAAACTAACTAACCTAAGGACATCACACACATCCATGCCCGAGGCAGGATTCGAACCTGCGACCGTAACAGTCGCACGGTTCCGGACTGCGCGCCTAGAACCGCGAGACAACCGCGGCCGGCAACACCGATCAGAGCACCCATCTTGACTGAGCACAGATTGCCTTCATATCAGACATCGACTACTGGACACAAAATATGTTAGCTAGCCAAGGAGGAAAATAATAAAAGCTGAGAGGTGACATATGTGACAAGCAACTTCCAACAGATAATCGGAAATTATTCTTCAGAGAAGAGATACTTACATAATGTTTTTCATATCACGTATTACTTTACCAAACCTACGAGAGCTGATCAACAAAGACTGTGACTGATTTGTTTCTGTAGCTTCCGTGATAGTTTTCTCTGCGCCATGAATAATCAAAAAGAGCAGATTTTTATGTGTCATATCCATAGGCGGCAGCACTCTCGTATTGGCATGTTGGTTGTAATGCTCTATTTTGTAGATGTCTTTGGGTTTTGCTTACCAAACAATGAAGGTGGCGCAAGAGGAGCAGAGGAGCAGCACAGTATAATAAAATTCATACAGCCATTGGAACTTAAGAAAAACTGCCGCAGGAATACGGTGAAGGTGAACTACCTCTTGCAACAATGTTTAGATGGTTCAAGGACTTCAAAGAAGACCGATTTGTCTGGGTTAAGCAAGGTGGTTTCTGTTGTGATTGAAGTATACACCAACACAGGTGTTGTGATCAGCCATGAGAATTGGTAACTGTAAGATCAGTGAAGTGCTGAGAATTTCCTATGGTAGTGTCTTTACGATTATGCATGATAATCTTCATATGACGCTTGTTCTTGCCCGTAGGGTGGCCCGTATGTTGACTACCGAACAAAAGGCTGCGTGAATGGAGACAACTGTGAGACGCTGCGTCTCTTTGCTGATGGAGGGAATGCGTTTCTAGAATCGATTATCACCGATGAGCAATTATTTCTGCATCATTATGATTCTGAAGGAAAACGAGCCAGCATAGTGTGAAAATCGACAGGTTTCCCAACACCAAAAACAGCGACGGCTGTTCCATCCGCAGGAAAGGTAATGGTGATCACACTTTCTGACAGTCATGGAATGATTTACCAGCAAGTATTTTCCCCTCAAGTTACTGTTACAGCAGCATACTACACGTCAATATTGGCTAAATTGAGGAGGCACGTAGCAAGAAAAGACCAGAACGTGACTGGATGGCCACGTCATCATGGCAAAGCGAGGCTTCAGGTTGCTAATCAAATCATGTAGTTTTGGTCGGTTCAACATTACCTGCGTACCGCATCCACCTTAAAACCCTTATCTTCTACCCTGTGATATTTTGTTCCCGTCACTAAAGGCAAAGCTTCAGGGCATTCGATTTGAGAACTCTGTAGCTGTGATGCTGTTCTCAAGGACGCGACAAAGAATGGCCTGTACCACGTGTTGAAGGACTGGCAGAAACGTTGAAAAAGGTCATGTAAAAATTGAAATGGAGTAACAAACACCTGCGAAAAAAATCAATCTCAGTTTTTTTATCAGCCCTAGTACATAGAAATGTGTAGAGCTCTAAGCTTCCTAGCCGTAACAGTTTTGAGTCGTGACAAAAATGGAGAGATCCTATCAGTTCTATGCACACATTTCTCTGACAAAATGATGACCAATTGCAATACGCCTTACGTGTTTCGAATTGTTAAACTGACTCAAGAAATTAGTTAGGAGACGGACGCACCGTTAAGACCGAGGCTGAATTACTGTGCACAAACAAATTAACTAACACGATGAAATATTAAACCCATAGCTGTGGATACTAGAGTGGGGAACTGTATAATATTGAAAATGAGATTGAAGGTGTCAACAGAAACAAGTTTTAAATGAAGACATTAATTTATTAGACTAACACACAAACATGAAACGCATGTATCTGACAATATTAAGTTAATATTACAAATCTTTCCACAGCTACTTGAAAGATTTAAGAACGTGCCCTATAGACGCAACCGATGTTCTGAAATGACACGCGAGTTTTTAACGAAACGAATATAGCGACTGTTTGCCTGACTGTTAGACTGAGAAACGAATGCGTCTGCCAATACACTGGTGGATGTGCAATGTTTTGACTAAATTCTGACTAAGGGATGTCCTTAAGATGCCGGTACAGCTACTAGCGCTCACCGTAAATTCTCAGCTTGAGACGTGCAGAATGTTGCAGTCGCGACTCGCTCTCTGAAGTACATACAGGGCGAGCGTCCTGCTTCCTACGCATATTGAATTTCCGAATAAGCTAATGCATATATCGTAGCAATTAGGCTTGCTGGTCGTAATAATTTATTAGGAAACTTTTATAAGGTCGGATCTTCCATTAGACAATATGCCAATTCTTAATAAACTACATAAAGTTGTTAATTAACTATAATGCTATTGCATTTTAATAGCAGTATAGCCAGTCCTGACAAAACCCTACCATCTGGCGAGCAAGATGTATGAGACAGGCGAAATACCCTCAGACTTCAAAAAGAATATAATAATTCCAATCCCAAAGTAAGCAGGTGTTGACAGGTGTGAAAATTACCGAACAATCAGTTTAATAAGCCACAGCTGCAAGATACTAACGCGAATTCTTTACAGACGAATGGAAAAACTAGTAGAAGCCAACCTTGGGGAAGATCAGTTTGGATTCCGTAGAAATATTGGAACACGTGAGGCAAAACTGACCTTACGACTTATCTTAGAAGAAAGATTAAGGAAAGGCAAACCTACGTTTCTAGCATATGTAGACTTAGAGAAAGCTTTTGACAATGTTGACTGCAATACTCTCTTTCAAATTCTAAAGGTGGCAGGGGTAAAATACAGGGGGCGAAAGGCTATTTACAATTGTACAGAAAACAGATGGCAGTTATAAGAGTCGAGGGACATGAAAGGGAAGCAGCGCTTGGAAAGGGAGTGAGACAGGGTTGTAGCCTCTCTCCGATGTTATTCAATCTGTATATTGAGCCAGCAGTAAAGGAAACAAAAGAAAAATTCGGAGTAGGTATTAAAATCCATGGAGAGGAAATAAAAACTTTGAGGTTCGCCGATGACATTGTAATTCTGACAGAGACAGCAAAGGACTTGGAAGAGCAGTTGAATGGAATGGACAGTGTCTTGAAAGGAGGATATAAGATGAACATCAACAAAAGCAAAACGAGGATAATGGAATGTAGTCGAATTAAATCGAGTGATGCTGAGAGAATTAGATTAGGAAATGAGACACTTAAAGTAGTAAAGGAGTTTTGCTATTTGGGGAGCAAAATAACTGATGATGGTACAAGTAGAGAGGATGTAGACTGGCATTCTCAAGGAAAGCGTTTCTGAAGAAGAGAAATTTGTTAACATCGAGTATAGATGTAAGTGTCAGGGAGTCGTTTATGAAAGTATTTGTATGGAGTGTAGCCATGTATGGAAGTGAAACGTGGACGATAACTAGTTTAGACAAGAAGAGAATAGAAACTTTCGAAATGTGGTGCTACAGAAGAATGCTGAAGATTAGATCACATAACTAATGGGGAGGTATTGAAAAGAATTGGGGAGTAGAGGAGTTTGTGGCACAACTTGACAAGAAGAAGAGACTGGTTGGTAGGACATGTTCTGAGGCATCAAGGGATCGCAAATTTAGCATTGTAGGGCAGTGTGGAGGGTAAAAATCGTAGGGGGAGACCAAGAGATGAACACACTAAGCAGATTCAGAAGGACGTAGGTTGCAGTAAGTACTGGGAGATGAAGAAGCTTGCACAGGATAGAGTAGCATGGAGAGCTGCATCAAACCAGTCTCAGGACTGAAGACCACCACAACACACACAGACACATAGCAATATTCTTCAGTTACTAATCATGTTATTATTAGAAACTAAATAACTGATTTTTGGTTCACGAACTTTTATGCTAGTGTATGATAAAGAAAGAAAGTTGAAAAAACCTTTTTGTAGCCAAGATCGCATTATTGTCGACCGATTTCGATAGTTGAATCTGTCATCTTCTGAGCTTGAAAAAATTCTTGTGAGTCACCCATGTAATGTCGTCATACTGGTGGAGACTATACAACCAATTACAAACAGATTTGTCAAAAGTAAAACCATTAACATACTGAAAGCACCTTGTGCCGTGTTCATATAGGTTCACAATTGTACAAATTTTCATTTTTGCTGTATAGCGTGCATTTTAAGGACTAACAAGCATCTGTGGAGAGCTATGTGTGTGAGCATGCCCATTGCGCAAGGTGATTTTCATGTGTATATGTTTTTAATTTTGTCATACCTATGTGTAATGTGCTGTATATTCTCCGCCATAATGACGACATGGCAAGAGTGATAAACTCACAATGGAACACAAATGAAAACAAATTTTTTTCACAGATCAAAGTTTGATAGTTTCAACTGTTGAAACCTGTCGTTACAAATAAAAATTAATGGAATCTTGGCTCTTAATATGAGATATTTCAAACGAAGAAAGAAAGGTTGCGTCATCTCTTTAACTTCCTGTCAGTAAACAGACAGGAGAAATTTAAAAAAGACAAGTGCCAAGAAACGGATGTTTCCACTAAAGAGTGGACAAAGCTGTAAAGGGTTTACTGCGTGGTCGACAGGACTTTAATTTAATAAATTCTCTAGCATGCTGTGTGTGTACCTGATACTTGTTTTTATGTAACAAGTAAGACGAAATGCAAAAACCTGCATAGTACATGAACCAAAAATGGAAAAAACAATATTCGGAAAGCATTCATATACCAAAATAGAACACTGCAAAAAATGGCGAATTCCTCGGACTTCCCTCACTTAACTGAACCATTCATTTTAACAGCGCCATAGATAAATAACAGCAGAGGAAACTAATTGGTATGGAAAACGTCCCTTAAAACTGAAATGGTCTGAAGAGCGACCGGAATGAGAAATACAGCAGTCTCACACATCGAAACGGCGTGGGATGGGTCGCTCATGCCTCTCCCGTTTGACCTCTGACACTCTTTCCGCAATGTACGCCGACGTTCTTCGAAGCTGGCTGTCATAAGTTTCTCCCATAATAGAGCCTTGAAGAAATGATTTGTGCCTTGAGGAATCCCTGCCACATCGTATATGTTCAACTATCATTGACAGCCATGGTCGGAAGTGGGTCTGGCGGAACGCAAAACAAGAACGAGATTACGGAGTCGTAAGGATTAAACAAGTTTAACAGAAAAGGGGAATAAGTATTTCTTCAATTTTTCTTTGTAAAAGCTGCATTTTATTTGCATTGTTTGAAACGGGGTCTATTTAGCCAAATAAATAAGCTGCTTGATTCCTTAGCAGAGCATAGTAAGATTCTGTTCAATTCCATAAACAGGTCGTTGAAGTGAAAGACGTACAGTACATCATGGGCAACATTTTGTTTTTCAAATTTTAAACAACAGTCGTCAGCCGCCATGCAATCGTTGCAAGACATTTGATCACCTTCTTGTACTAATTACTTCTATATATGCACATGACTTTTCGTCCATGTCAAAATGGTGCATTACATCAGTCAAGATTTTTCAATCTAGTCACAAATCTATATATCCTATACAACGCATTATCGCTAGTAGGCGTCGTGTGGCACTGAAACACTTGTTTTGGCTTGTCTAGAAACACCAAATCCAATCAATTACCTCCATCTATGGCACTTAGAATATTGTGTTTGAAAAGCGCGAAGTGGGTCCTGCATGATCGATGTTTCAGCGAATCCATGTCAGAAGAATATTTTGCATCCCGCTAGTTCATTGTTTTACTGTAAAATATTTCTGCTGAGAATTCTGCTGAATATTCAAGTTAAAGGATACAGGGAGGTTTTTCAGTGGAACAGTTATGTTGTCTTTTTAATTGGTAACAGTGGTTTGCACTTTTGTTCAGTCACTGAGAACAGTTTTGTGCTCAAGGAATCCGTAGTGGACTACTGACAAAGGTGGACGTGACCCTTAGATTGCATTAGAGTTTAGACGCAAATGGTTTAGTGCATTTAACGCTGTTTTGGAACACTACTAGTACTTTTTACTACGCCAATCATCTTGCAGCGACATGGCAACTGAATGGTGACAAAATTCTTACGATTTCCCTTGTGAAGTTCTATTGGAAGGTTTCAGTTTCAGTTTTATTAAGATTTTGGTTCTTGCTGTTATTTTCGGGTTTGAATATTTGCAATCCACCTGATATGCAGAAGGTGAAGATTCTTAAGAATGTTCGCATTGTAATGTTTGTAACAAATCGGGTGTATGACACTTACAACATCATTCTGATAACTGTAAAATAATACTTTCTATAATTTGATCTAATACACCCTTATCTCGAGTCACAATTCCTTTACATTTTCCTGCTAGAATAAAATGATTTTATCTCATGTTCGAGAAAGGACATTTACTTTAATATGAAGACTTTTCTTCTTACTTTGCAACCATTCTCACCTAAGTGACAACATTCGCTACAGCTGCAATATGGTCAGACGCTAAAAACGCGTCCTGATCATCGATTCAAGTTTATACACTCCTGGAAATTGAAATAAGAACACCGTGAATTCATTGTCCCAGGAAGGGGAAACTTTATTGACACATTCCTGGGGTCAGATACATCACATGATCACACTGACAGAACCACAGGCACATAGACACAGGCAACAGAGCATGCACAATGTCGGCACTAGTACAGTGTATATCCACCTTTCGCAGCAATGCAGGCTGCTATTCTCCCATGGAGACGATCGTAGAGATGCTGGATGTAGTCCTGTGGAACGGCTTGCCATGCCATTTCCACCTGGCGCCTCAGTTGGACCAGCGTTCGTGCTGGACGTGCAGACCGCGTGAGACGACGCTTCATCCAGTCCCAAACATGCTCAATCGGGGACAGATCCGGAGATCTTGCTGGCCAGGGTAGTCGACTTACACCTTCTAGAGCACGTTGGGTGGCACGGGATACATGCGGACGTGCATTGTCCTGTTGGAACAGCAAGTTCCCTTGCCGGTCTAGGAATGGTAAAACGATGGGTTCGATGACGGTTTGGATGTACCGTGCACTATTCAGTGTCCCCTCGACGATCACCAGTGGTGTACGGCCAATGTAGGAGATCGCTCCCCACACCATGATGCCGGGTGTTGGCCCTGTGTGCCTCGGTCGTATGCAGTCCTGATTGTGGCGCTCACCTGCACGGTGCCAAACACGCATACGACCATCATTGGCACCAAAGCAGAAGCGACTCTCATCGCTGAAGACGACACGTCTCCATTCGTCCCTCCATTCACGCCTGTCGCGACACCACTGGAGGCGGGCTGCACGATGTTGGGGCGTGAGCGGAAGACGGCCTAACGGTGTGCGGGACCGTAGCCCAGCTTCATGGAGACGGTTGCGAATGGTCCTCGCCGATACCCCAGGAGCAACAGTGTCCCTAATTTGCTGGGAAGTGGCGGTGCGGTCCCCTACGGTACTGCGTAGGATCCTACGGTCTTGGCGTGCATCCGTGCGTCGCTGCGGTCCGGTCCCAGGTCGACGGGCACGTGCACCTTCCGCCGACCACTGGCGACAACATCGATGTACTGTAGAGACCTCACGCCCCACGTGTTGAGCAATTCGGCGGTACGTCCACCCGGCCTCCCGCATGCCCACTATACGCCCTCGCTCAAAGTCCGTCAACTGCACATACGGTTCACGTCCACGCTGTCGCGGCATGCTACCAGTGTTAAAGACTGCGATGGAGCTCCGTATGCCACGGCAAACTGGCTGACACTGACGGCGGCGGTGCACAAATGCTGCGCAGCTAGCGCCATTCGACGGCCAACACCGCGGTTCCTGGTGTGTCCGCTGTGCCGTGCGTGTGATCATTGCTTGTACAGCCCTCTCGCAGTGTCCGGAGCAAGTATGGTGGGTCTGACACACCGGTGTCAATGTGTTCTTTTTTCCATTTCCAGGAGTGTATATGTTCTCAGAGAGGTCGGACATATTCAGTGTCAGCAAGTCAAATACGCTAGACAACACAATCAAAGGGTCTCTTTTTCGTAATCCCGTAATTGTCTCCCATTGCGACGCAAAATTTTGAAATTTGGCTCAAAACTGCTTACAACCTTTCTCTGTAACGGTGCAAAAGCGTGGCGTCCTGCGCCCTGCGATGTCACTCTCGGGCTCTGCGACACTTCAAGCAGCAAGGTGTTCACACATGCGATAGGAAGGCTAGACCTCAGAAGTTCATGCGGTGTGTAAGGTGTTTTGATGATATCACCTTGGCATTACGTTTCACCACAGTTCTACCCAATGCGACCGTGGACGTGTCATACGATGGAGCAATGGAGATAATAACCGCGACTCCCAGCGTTGCAAATCAAGCGATTTTCTCCTAATGGTGGCCTAAGAACACATTTAGGAGACAACACCGCTTAGAATCGCCATGGAAAGGCCTCAGCGGACCGCATAAAAGGCATAAAGGCTCAACCCCTTTTCTACAGGCTGAAAACATTTCGTGGCTGAAAACGACGGTTCGCAGGATGACGAGCGACAAGATGACGTTTTTTACAACTTCTGACTGTGCTGACACGCTTCCGGACGCTACAACTCTTCTCTACGGACATCGTGGTTCAGCAACCCCGCTGAGCGTGGTTACACCCCTGTGTTCTGGCACGCGCTGGTACCACCAGGGACCGTTCTAAACTGTTCGAGGAAATGTGAACGTGGTCCGAAGCAGCAAAGGACACTGCGAAAGTGTTGGCGGTGCAGGATTTTGTGCACGAACTGACCTCACGATTACGTTCCACAAGTGTTCGATGGGATTCATGTCGGGCTATCTGTATGGCCAGATCATTCCCTCCAACTGTTCAAAATTTTCTTCTAACCAATCGCGAACAATTGTGGCATGGTGACATGGCACTTTGATATCCATAAAAATTCCATCGTTGTTTGGGAAGTCCATCAGTGGCTGCAAACGGTGTCGAAGTGACCGAACACAACCATTTCCAGTCAATGGTCGGTTCAGTTGGATCAGAGGACCCAGTATATCCATTGTAAACACAGCCCACACCATTATGGATCTACACTACCTTGATCTATGCGTTGTTGATAACTTGGGTGGGGGAGGGGGGGGGGGGGTTGCACCACACACGAACCCTACCGTCAGTTCTTACCAACTAATAGCGAACTCATCTCACCAGGCCATGGCTTTCCAGTCGTCAAGCGTCCAGCCGATACGGTCACGAGCCCAGGACAGGGCTGCATGCGATATCGTGCTGGTAGCAAAAGCATTCGCGTCGCTCGTCTGCTGCCATAGCCCATTAACGCTAAATTCCGCCGCACTGCCGAAAAGGATGCTTTCGTCGTACTTCCCACATTGATTTAAAAAATGTTCAAATGTGTGTGAATTCCTAAGAGACCAAACTGCTGAGGTCATTGGTCCCTAGACTTACACACTACTTAAACTAACTTAAGCAAAGAATAATACACACCCATGCCCGAGGGAGGACTCGAGCCTTCGGCGGGAGGGGTCGCGCAATCCATGACATGACGCTTCTATCCTCGCGGCTACTCCTCGCGGCCCACATTGATGTCTGTGGTTATTTCACCTAGTGTTTCTTGTCTGTTAGCTCTGACAGGCCTACGCAAACACCACTGTTGTCGCCGGCCACTGCCTTGTCCGTGGTGAGAGGTAATCTCTGAAATTTGGTATCTTGGCTCACATGGTCCGAAGCAGCAAAGGTTGTGCCGTCCTGTTTTGCGTCCTCCTGTGTTGTGATTGCAGAGAGGTCGAGGGGTGGGGGTTGCGACATTGACACATGCGTGAATAAAATGGCAAAGGGTTCCTGTAAGACTCCCAATTTGGCAACACCCTCGATGCCACCTGCGCACCTTTGTTGAGCGCTTAAAAATGTACCCGTACAGAGACAGCCGCTCACTGATTGCTGTGCACCAGCCTGAAGTGCATTCCATTAGACACCCCCTCCATTTCATATGCAGACAGCAGGCGCTACTTCAGCGACATAGCGCCATTCAGCTCAGAACTCAGGGGTGTTGAAATGGTTGCCTGACACACCGGCACCGGCGCCTAGTAAGCAAGTGACTGGCTGTCTCTGTACAATACCTTTTTAAACTCTTCAACAAAGGTACGTGGGTGGCACTGAGGGTGTCTTAGAAGCTGGAGGGGGGGGGGGGAGGGTCTCAGAGAGACTTTTTGCCGTTTTATTCACACATATGTCAATGTCACATCTCTCGTGAGCACGACACAGGAGGGCTCGAAATTGGTTTTGAACGGTCCCAATTGCATTCCAAAGGGATGAGATCACATTCAATAGGGTTGCAACAGCACGAATGTCATTAGAGAAGGGATGAGTCGTCCGGAGGTTGCAAGCAGTGTGAAAGGTTGTCAATAAGGTTGTCTTATTACTCATCTCACTGTGAACCGTCGTTTTCGATCGCAAAATTTGTGGGAATCAACTCCCATAGAGAACGAATCGCTTCATTTGCGTCCTTTATGTCACCCTCTGAGGCCTTTTCGTGCGATGCTGAGTGGAGGTGTGTCTGAAATGTTTCCCTCCACCATCCATTAGAATACGTGATTTCAATGCTGGGCGTCGTGGTTCTAGCCACGACGGCAGGGGTGATAGAAGAAGTGGAGAAATGTGAGTGAGAGGGGGTGTATAATATTCCCTTCGTGTGACATGTCCACTGTGGCACTGGGCAGAATCGTGGTGAAATTTGTTGCTAACATGACATCATTAACCCACCTTACACCTCACGTGAACATCTGAGCTTTGGCCTTTTTCCCAAATACATCGACACCTTGCTGTTTTCAGCGTCGCTGAGCACGAGGGTGACGTCGCAGGGCGCCAAGCATCATTACAGAGGAAAGCTGTAAGTAAGTTTGAGCTCGTTACAGAGGAAAGCTGTTAGTAAGTTTGAGCCGAATTTTAAAGTTCTGCCTCCAAAGGGGAGACAGTTAAGGGGTTACCAAAAAGTGATCTTGTAATTGTGTTGCGCAGTATAATAGGAACAATACATGATTAAATTTGTTGGTAATTTGGGGGTACGAAACGTAATACACAGAGTGCCACTTCTGGCAGCAACAATGGTTTTAATTCGGCTCGGCATCGAGTCGATCTGATCTTCGATGACAGTTATGAATACATGATTTCATGCTGCTTTAATTCTATGCCGGAGTCCATCAATCGTAGTGCCCGGCGACAACCTGCTGCTGGTCTGGGTACCATGTTCTCTACAGGAGAGGGATCTGAAGAATGTGATGGTCAGGGCAACAGTGAAACGCCGTCTGTATCGAAGTGGGTCTGGACGCCATGAGCAACATGCAGTCTTGCTTAATCTTGTTAAAAAATAACACAGCTGAGACCTCGAAGATAGATCATAGGGTTTTATCATGTCAGAGGTAATAACGGTTGCTGTAAAAATTACCGGCTACGCGAACCGGAGATGACCGTGTTGTGTACGCAATGGCAACCCATACCATCACAGCAGGTGCTGGAATCGTATGACGATGACAAATGGAATGTGGCAACGTTCGTTCTATTTGGTGCATCGACGCATGGATACATACAACTGGGACTCATTTCAAAAGGCAACGTGATGTCGCTGCTGTGTCCAGTGTAGTTGTTCGGCGTACCACTGTCTGCACGTCTCTTTCTGCTGCCGCATCAAGGGAATCTGCAGCAGTGGTCTCTGTTCTGACTGTCTGTGGTGATCCAGGCATTGTCACTCTTCATGTAGATACTCGTCTTGCTGGATACAATTCCATTTCCTGAGCCGAGGTACACGACGTGACGAGCTGTACAAATATTGCCTGACTGAGGTTTATGTTTGTCCTCTCGGGCGCTACTCACTTGTGCCCGTTGATATCCTGCCTACGTAGCAATACTGCGGAACGATAAACTGCAGTGTCAATGAGCCCTGACACTGCCACTGTCGAATTCGGACAAGTGCTGGTTGCTGTTCCTCCTTCTTACACCAAGTATAACACGACTCTCACAAATAACCAACTATCCAATGCATTTACTGAAAGACGAAACGGCCACGTAATCTTTCCTTGTATACAGAAACCATGTGTCGTTACTCGTGCCTAGTTGGTGCAGGTGCATTTTCGGGCAGGTCATACATTATACGCGACTTTGACGTTTGTTGCACACCGCCTTCATGGTGTTGCAGTTTTAATCATGAGAAGTTTAGAATAGTCGTCATATGATCTGTGGGCAGGAAAATACTGGGAGCACTGTGACAAAGGCACGGACCAAAGCCACAAAGACACTTCCATAACGGAAGTCGTTCAGTATCACACTGAAAAATCTGGTCAATAGTGTTCCATAGAGAAATATCCTGCGAACCAAAAATCTACTTAGCTGTCAACCACTAAACTTTGCGCACGAAGTGAACATGAAGTAGAATAGGCTAACTCCCATAAAGTAGATGTTGCTTTCTGGGCATGAAGCTGGTACCCGATAGCTTCCCAGATGTGTTCAAGTCCAAATCAAACGAATTTGGTAGTCTAGACATCAACAAGAGTGCTCTATAGTGTTTCTCAAACCACTGTTGCAGATTCCCGCCTTGTGATACAAACAGTTATCTTGTTGAAAGATGCCATTGTCACCGGGGAAGGCATGAAGCACGAAGGGATGTAGTTGGCTGGCAAAAGTGTTCACAGGTGTCATGGTACCTTCGATTACTAGCCGTTCGCCTAGATGACGGCTTATCCGGACACGACTGTCGACATGATTTGTTTTACACAGCGTCCAAGCCTCCAACCTCCGCGCTTTGCAATGAGGTGTGGACGTGCAAAACCTTGTCGGCTCTCATCGTTTCGCTGTCCTTCATCCACTTCTTTTTCCATAGATGCTCACGACAGCAGCACGCAAACAGCTGATCAACTTCGCGGAGTGCGAGATGCTCACTCCCAGAAGCTGGGCCACAACAATGTGCTTTTGTCAGTGAATTTCCTCATTTTCAACCTGTATCGTCGCTTTAATGATTCCGAATTGGTTTCTACTCTGCTTGTAAGTTTTCATCACTGCCTCATCAGCCCGCAACGCCATCAGACGACGTTTAATCTCCTGGTGGGCAGCAGTCATAAAGTGCTGGCTCGCCAGTTTATGCAGTGTTGTCCCATTAAGCGATTTCCAGCTCACATGATATTACAGCATTTTCATGTATCTTTTGTCAGTCGTCTGTATGAGGAAATGGAGTGAACAACAGTAGACACTATTGTCTCGCACAACACTGAAACCTCACGACTCCTCACAACACTGTGACCTCCAGATATTCCTGAATGATTTCAGCTAAAATATGGTCATGGTCTCCCCTTGAAGAACGATAGGCCAGGCGTATATTGGGACGCAGGCGACGCAGGAATGGGCAACATTTACAGAACCTTGCATTTAATGATGCTTCAGAGGTTATCAGTGTTTCATATACAGTGGGGATCGTGACCTAATATGACGTACAATTATCTAAGTAGCTTCATAAAGTTAATTCTAAAAGTAGACTGAACGAAAATTTTATTGCACTATTAAAAGTGGTATTTTTAATAAGCACTTCTTCGTGTATGATTAATAGGTTATCTAGACAAAATTGGAAGCTTACACTGAGGTGACAGGCCGGCCGGTGTGACCGAGCGGTTCTAGGCGATTCAGTCTGGAACCGCGCGACCGCTACGGTCGCAGGTTCGAATCCTGCCTCGGGCATGGATGCGTGTGCTGTCCTTAGGTTAGTTAGGTTTAAGTAGTTCTAAGTTCTAGGGGACTGATGACCTCAGCTGTTAAGTCCCTTAATGCTCAGAGCCATTTGAACCATCTGAGGTGACAGAAGTCGTGGGATAGCGATATGCACATATACACATGGCGGTAGTATCACGTGCACAATGCATAAAAGAGCAGTGAATTGGTGGAGCTGTCATTTGTACTCAGGAATTCATGTGAAAACGATTCCGACCTGATCATGGCCGCACTACAGGCTGTAGCAGACTTTGAACGCGGAATGAAAGCTGAAGCTAGACACAAGGGACATATCATTTCGGAAATCGTTAGGGAATTCAGTATTCCGAGCTCCACAGTAACAAGAGAGTGTCGAGAATACCAAATTTCAGGCATCACTTCTCACCATGTACAACGCAGAGGCCGACGGCCTTCACTTAACGGCCGAGAGCAGGGGCGTTTGCTTAGAGTTGTCAGTGCTAACAAACAAGCAACACTGCGTGAAATAACTGCAGAAATCTAAGTTTGACGTGCGACGAACGCATCTTTTAAGACAGTACGGCGAAATCTGGCGTTAATGGGCTATGGCAGCAGACGACCGGCGCGTGTGCCTTTGCGAGCAGCACCACATTCAGTGCCTCTTCTGGGCTCCTGACCATATCGGCTGGACGCCAGACAACTGGAAAACTGTGTCCTGTTCAGACGAGCCCCGATATCAGTTGGTAAGAGCTGACGGTAGGGTTCGTGCGTGGTGCAGACTCCACGAAGCCACGCACCCCAGCTATCAACAAGGCACATTACAAGCTGGTGGTGACTCCATAACGGGGTGGTGACTCCATAACATGGAATGGAATGAGTCTTCTGGCCCAACTAACCGATCATTGACTGGAAAGGGCTGCTTGAAGATCATTTGCAGCCATTCATGGACTTCAGTTCCCAAACAATGATGGAATTTTTATGGACGACAATGGGCCATGTCACCAGGCCACAACGGTTCGCGACTGCTCTGAAGAACATTGTGGACGATTGGAGGGAATGATCTGGCCATCCACATAGCCCGACATGAATCCAATCGACATAATAGAGAGGTCAATTCGTGAACAAAATCCTGCACCGGCAACACTTTTTCAATTAAGAACGGCTATAGAGGCAGCACGGCTCACTATTTGTGCAGGGGACATCCAACATCTTGTTGAGTCCATGCTGCTGCACTACACCGGGTAAGAAGAGATCTGACACGATGTTAAGAGATATCCCGTGACTTTTGTCACCTCAGTGTGTAATTTCTACTATTTGGCATAGTGAAATACTACACGGCACACACCAAAGAAACTTCCCACGGTGAGAGAAACGATAAAATAAGGGACTTCTAATTTTTTAGGCGGAAACACTAAGTAGTTTCCGAAAAAAAGACGGTTAAAATTTTGCCGCTACTCATCGCTCCTCTTGCGGATATTAGACAGAATTGTGACGGTAGCGTAGTGGGTAAGAGTACAACTTCAAATTTTTGCGACCCCTCTTCCGATCCAATATTCTGCTGCTTTTTCCCTTTATCTTTCGTTATTGTGGAGGTATGTGACATCAGTATGTTTTGTGTCATAGTAAAATACAATGGAAGTATTGATAAAAAATAATTATTAAAAAAACTTATTACACTATGTGACCAAAAGTATCGGGACACCTGGCTGAAAATGACTTACAAATTCGTGGCACCCTCCATCGGTAATGCTGGAATTCAATATGGTGTTGGCCCACCCTTAACCTTGGTGACAGCTTCCACTCTTGCAGGCATGCGTTCCGTCAGGCGCTGGAAGGTTTCTTGGAGAATGGCAGCCCATTCGTCACGGAGCGCTGCACGGAGGAGAGGTATCGATGTCGGTCGATGAGGCCTGGCACGAAGTCGGCGCTCCAGAACATCCCAAAGGTGCTCTATAGGTTTCAGGTCAGGACTCAGTGCAGGCCAGTCCATTACAGGGAGCTAGAAGAAGAGCAATTTCTTTCGCATAACCTCTATAGAATCTTACAGGTATTTCATATCGTCCAAATGACTTTCCACTACTACGAAGTGTCGTATTCATGATCTATGTAACAAGTACTAATCTAATCTAATCTAATCTACATTTTCAACATAATCTCCGTTCAAGGCGACGGCGTTAGGTCACCTTATTGGGAAGGCCTCTATGCCCACATGGTACCATTCTACTGGTCGACATCGGAGATAGCGCTCCATTAGTAACCCTCTCCATCATCCACGTACTGCTTCCCGCCGAGTGCATCCTTCATTAGGCAAAGAAAATGGAAGTCGGAAGGTGCGAGATCCGGGCTGTAGGAAGAGCAGTCCAATGAAGTTTTGTGAGTTACTCCCAGGTGCGCAGACTTGTCTGAACGTTGAGTTGTCATGGAGAAGGAAAAGTTCGTTTGCATTTTCGTGGCGACGACCACGCTCAAGTTCCTCCAACATTGCACGAGTCACAGCTGTGTGCGGCCGGCCGGCACGCGGGAGATATGGACAGGTTTGCGCGACCTTGTCGTGATGATGATAGGCGCCTCACCCACCGACTCACCGTGCTTTTGTTCACTGCGGAGTCTTCGTAGACATTCTGCAAGCGACTGTGCATATCTGCGATGCTCTTCTTTTCCGCCAAAAGAAACTGAATGATGGGTCCCTCCATGAAATACACCTCCGTTACTGACGCGATTTTGAAGGCTACTTATAGCGACGCTATCTGAATTCATGAAACTATAGGGGCTGAAGTGGAAGTATTCCACGATGTCGCAGAACAAATTTCGCATTTTTTTCAACGAATTTGGCCTTGAGAAAAGGCGTTTGCGTCACTTATTGGATGCCCCTCGTAATTATGAATGTTTTGTGGGCGCAGAGTTGGTGCCCGAGCGACAGCGTCCCAGATGTGTTCCATCGGGCTCACAGCAGGCGAATTTACACTACTGGCCGTTAAAATTGCTACACCAAGAAGAAATGCAGATGATAAACGGGTATTCATTGGGCAAATATATTATACTAGAACTGACATGTGATTACATTTTCACGCAATTTGGGTACATAGATCCTGAGAAATCAGTATCCAGAACAACCACCTCTGGCCGTAATAACGGCCTTGATACGCCTGGGCATTGAGTCAAACAGAGCTTTGATGGCGTGTACAGGTACAGCTGCCCATGCAGCTTCAACACGATACCACAGTTCATCACGAGTAGTGACTGGCGTATTGTGACGAGCCAGTTGCTCGGCCACCATTGACCAGACGTTTTCAGTTGGTGAGAGATCTGGAGAGTGTGCTGGCCAGGGCAGCAGTCGAACATTTTCTGTATCCAGAAAGGCCAGTACAGGGCCTGCAACATGCGGTCGTGCATTATCCTGCTGAAATGTAGGGTTTCGCGGGAATCGAATGAAGGGTAGAGCCATGGGTCGTAACACATCTGAAATGTAACGTCCACTGTTCAAAGTGCCGTCAATGCGAACAAGAGGTGACCGAGACGTGTAACCAATGGCACCCCATACCATCACGCTGGGTGATACGCCAGTATGGCGATGACGAATACACGCTTCCAATGTGCCTTCATCGCAATGTCGCCAAGCGCGGATGCGACCATCATGATGCTGTCTCCGAGCTGATAGTCCATGCTGCTGGAAACGTCGTCGAACTGTTCGTCAGATGGTTGTTGTCTTGCAAACGTCCCCATCTGTTGACTCAGGAAACGAGACGTGGCTGCACGATCCGTTACAGCCATGTGGGTAAGATGCCTGCATCTCGACTGCTAGTGATACGTGGCCGTTGGGATCCAGCACGGCGTTCCGTATTACCCTCCTGAACCCACCGTTCCCATATTCTGCTAACAGTCATTGGATCTCGAGCAATGTATGCAGCAGTGTCGCGATACGATAAACCGCAGTCGCGATAGGCTACAATCCGACCTTTGCCAAAGTCGGAAACGTGATGGTACTCATTTCTCCTCCTTACACGAGGCAACACAACAACGTTTCACCAGGCATCGCCGGTCAACTGCTGTTTGTGTACGAGAAATCGGTTGGAAACTTTCCTCATATCAGCACGTTGTAGGTGTCGCCACCGGCGCCAACCTTGTGTGAATGCTCTGAAAAGCTAATCATTTGCGTATCACAGCATCTTCTTCCTGTCGATAAAATTTCGCGTCTCTAGCACGTCTTCATGGTGTAGCAATTTTAATGGCCAGTAGTGTAGTTACCAACGTATCAATGTGAGTTCACTGATATGCACAATTCTGGCCTTCCTTCTGGAAGATGCCATCGCCGTTGGGGAAGACATCAAACATGAAGTGATGCTGGTGATATGCAATAATGTGCATGGGGCCTTCGAATACTAGCAAAGATCCCATGGAAGCCCAGATGGAAGACACTCATAGCATAAACTTGCCCTTACTGGCCTGCATTCTCGGCGCTCCGCAGGTCCCACCAGCCGTTCGCCTGAATGACGGTGTACATTCGGACGAGACCATCAACCTGGTGAAACAATAAACGTGATTCGTTAGACCAGACTTCACGTTTCCATTGGTCCACGGCCCAAGCCTGATGATCCTGTGTCAACTGAAGTTGTAATTGACGATGTCGCTGGGTCAATCTGGAAACTCCTAGCCGTCGACCAAGCGAGGTGGCGCAGTGGTTGGCACACTGGACTCGCATTCGGGAGGACGACGGTTCAATCCCGCGTCCGGCCATCCTGATTTAGGTTTCCCGTGATTTCCCTAAATCGCTTCAGGCAAATGCCGGGATGGTTCCTTTCACAGGGCACGGTCGACTTCCTTCCCTAATCCGATGAGACCGATGACCTTACTGTTTGGTCTCTTCCCCCAAATCGATCCAATCCAATTCTAGCGGTCGAATACTGCGGACCCCATTGCAAACAATGTGCGCTGGACAGCGTGCTCCGGAAAACCTGTGCCTGCATCAGCATTGCGTTCTGTCGTCAAGTCACCTCCTACCCTGCTTTACAGAGTGGGTAATCCTCCGACCTCCACATTCTGTGGTGAGGTACGGGCGTCCAGCACATTGTCACCTGCTCGTCGTTTCACCGCTCCTCAACCACCTTACATAGAAGCTCACAACAGTAGCACGCCAACAGCCGACCAGCTTCGCCGTTTCGGAGATGATCGCTCCATGACGCCGTACCATAACAATCTGTCCTTTACTGTTACTTGATTCAGAAAAAAATCCTTTAGCGGTCAAGATCGCAGTTTATTATTTTTATTGATTTTAAGTTTCGGCTAAAGCTGTTAACCATCTTCGGATGAATCTGAATACTGTAAACAATAACAGATCGCGTATCTCGAATTTGTCCATGTCAAGGAGCAACAGAAATCTGTCCTCTGTCAAGATCGCTAATGGCAGTGTCCCAATATGCGGCCCGTGTCGTCGCTGGAATGATTCCCCATTGTTCTTTGCTCCGCATGTACACTTTCCTTTCCATAATACGTGCCTGCAAAACCAATTAACAGGCAACAGCAAAATGCCGCATGCACGTACAAATGGTTCAAATGGCTCTGAGCACTATGGACTTAACATCTGAGGTCATCAGTCCCTTGAACTTAGAACTACTTAAACCTAACTAACCTAAGGACATCACACACAGCGGCTCGCCATGCACATACAGGGTGTTCGTTTTAAATTGGGAGAACTAATTATCTCGAAAACGACGCATCGTATGAAGAAAATGTTGTAAGTGATAATTTAATACTAATAAAGGGGACATTTGTCTGTGTTACAAATGGCTACCTCTTAACCATACCTCCTGCATGGGCATGGTCATTTTAGTATTTTAAAATGGGACCCCACCCACACCCCATCATATTTCTATTGCATATTTGGATTCTACGCCAAAAAAATATGTGCGTTTTACTTAAACAATTGTTTCCCGCTCGTGGCAGATGGCGCTGTAATCGACAAATATCAAGTGCGCCAGTTTTTGCAGTTAAGGAACGATGCATTTGATTATCTGTTTCATTTAAGATGTAAATGTAAACCTTTGGGTTCTAACGGTTGATATTTATGTTAAAACGGTACTTGCGCGTTACAATATAAGTAATATGGCTAGACAAACTGCCTATTGGCTTCTGTCTCGGGTTCTTCGGCCGACGTTCATCTAATGATTTTTCTGACGTTTCGCCAGCACGAGTGGCTGGCATTGTCAAAGCTTCACCCTCCATTGCCGGTGGTGAACTGGAGCCGAGCTCGCGGGCGCAGACTATATGTACCTGGCGCGCCAACGTCCGAGGGCTTCTCCGCGGTCATTTCCGGTGCGGTTCTCCTCTTGCTACCTGCGACGGTCGTTCGCTGCAGTACGGGAAGCCAGGATCCGTTGACCTTAAGGGTTTCCTCTTTCTTGTTCAAACTGTTCGCGTGTTTTTGTATTTCTACAGCTTCTCTGAACAAGCGCGTGTGATAGTGGTTCTCTACAGCCAGAACTTCCGTGTCGGCGAATTTTATTACGTCGGGAATATACCGCATACCATGCACATGTGGAAAAGTTTATGTCGGGATGACTGGACGATCCATTAACACCAGGATCAAGGAGCATAAGCGACATTGCAGGTTGGGGCAGGTGGAGAAATCGGCCGTGGCAGAACACGCACTGAATGAGACTGACCACGTAATAAAATTCGCCGACACGGAAGTTCTGGCTGTAGAGAACCACTATCACACGCGCTTGTTCAGAGAAGCTGTAGAAATACAAAAACACGCGAACAGTTTGAACAAGAAAGAGGAAACCCTTAAGGTCAACGGATCCTGGCTTCCCGTACTGCAGCGAACGACCGTCGCAGGTAGCAAGAGGAGAACCGCACCGGAAATGACCGCGGAGAAGCCCTCGGACGTTGGCGCGCCAGGTACATATAGTCTGCGCCCGCGAGCTCGGCTCCAGTTCACCACCGGCAATGGAGGGTGAAGCTTTGACAATGCCAGCCACTCGTGCTGGCGAAACGTCAGAAAAATCATTAGATGAACGTCGGCCGAAGAACCCGAGACAGAAGCCAATAGGCAGTTTGTCAACAAGTGGCCACGAAAGCCTCAACAATATGGCTAGACATTGATCATTCTGGCAAATAAGCTACCTGTATGATAACGTAGTTTTCTGATCCCTACAGTGTCGATTGTGGAGAGTCCCAAAACCATCAGAGTGCTTGATTTCGGTAACCGATCTCGAACCTTGCCATCAAGATGATTTAGGTGTTTATTTCCATCCAACCAACGTAACTCTCGCGATGGTCGCTACGTGGCTACCGGCGGAACACAAACCACAACCATTCTATTAATGTAAAATGTCCATGAGAAGATAGTGATAGGCGCACTTTCCGCGGATACGCACCGAAATCAAGCACCCCAGTGCCAGGAGCCAAGGAGACTCTCGTTATCAAGCACCCCGATGGTGAGGGGCCAGGGGACTCACCAATATCAAACATCCCGATGGGAACAGAAAACTATTACATCTACTGAAATGATAATGACATCAGGACCCTAAGCTGTCGACAGGCGTTGATATACATCAACGGGAACAGCTGAAAATGTGTGCCCCGACTGGGACTCGAACCCGGGATCTCCTGCTTACGTGGCAGACGCTATATCCATCTGAGCCACCGAGGGCACAGACGATAGTGCGACTGCAGGAATTTATCCCTTTCATGCTCCCCGTGAGACCCACATTTCCAACTTAATGTCCACACACCACATTCGTAGTGCCCCTGCCCATTACACTCATTACTCGCGGCAGACAATCTTACCGAGTCCCGTCAGAGTTCGGACAATGCGTGTGCATCCAGCACGGAAGAACAAGGTCAATGACCGGTTAGTTTTAACTATATGAAGATGGTATCTGTTCTTTCGGACATGTCCGAAATAACAGATACCATCTTCATATATTACATCTACGTTTTTGTTCCTGGATCACGCTAAACGTAGCGTCTAACCAGACAGTGAAACGGCTAATCATATTGTACTGTACAAATCTGCAACGCAAAAGTAAATTTCGAACATTAATTCCAACCTTTAAATTTATATCGTAAATGACATGTAGAATCAAATACGTCGGTGGAGACTTGATATAACGATGGTGTGAATAAACATTACATAGTTTTAGTGAAGAATCCGAATAAAAAAAAGGGGGGGTGGATTCCCACTTGAAAAAGCAAATTTGACTCCGTCCAAACAGGAGAGGTGGGTAGGAGGTTTCCAGTTGTAACACAGACAAATGTCCCCTTCACTAATCATCATTTTGTGTCGTTTTCGAGATATCTGGCTGTCTCAAGTTAAATGTCATGTACACTGAATGTCCCTCCTAAGAGTCTTCAGGCGCATTTTGTCCGATGTTTCGTCGAATATTTGCAGTCTTGATTTCGCAATGTGTAGCTGGAGTCAGGCGAAAGAAGCACTGCTCATCAGACCTTTCATATGACTCCCAGTGCCGACGGAAGGTTACGTTTTTTTTTTTTTTCATCAAAAGCAAAATGGCATATTGTTCTGTTTGAATTCAGTAGAGGGGTGACAGCAACGGAGGCAACCAGAAACATTTGCGGCGTGTATGGAGATAACTCCATTGAGCAGAGCACGGCAAGAAAATGGTTTTGTCGTTTTAAGGAGGATCGTTTTGACATTAGTGACTCTCCGTGTTCAGGAAGACCTTCAGGATTTGACGAAGTTCGTTTAAACTCATTAATCCACAATGATCGACGTCGGTGTTCTCGACAAATGGCAAGTATGATAAGCTGTGATCATTTCAACATCGTATGACATTTGCATGCAAACCAAAATCACAAAAAGCAACGCGTGGCCATATAAGCATCTCTGCTTGCTCATCAACTATTCGCTCGTAAATAACACCTACCATTCCTATCCCGTATAGTTACTGGTGGCGAGAAATGATGTCTTTATGCTAACATAAGGAAAAGAAAGGAATGATTGAGCTCAGACAAAGCAGCAGCTCCCGGTACAAAGGCCTGCGCGCATCCACAAAGGATAATGTTATGCATTTGGTGCAACAGCGACGGTGCGGCGAACTACGAATTGGTTCCTCGATGCTGACAGTTATTGTCAACAACTGAGACGCCTTGCAGGCGCAGTTCAAGAACAGTCATCAGGAAGACTGCGTGAAGTGATGGTCGTCCACGATAAGGCCCGCCCGCATTCTGCTAGACTGACTACGAACACTATACAGGAGTTGGACTTGTTTCAGTTTGATGTATAATAAAGATCAGATGTTATCTGACCTTCATACATTATTCGTAGTGTGTAAATTACTAATTAGAAGTTAAAGAAATTGGGCTATAATTAAGAAGTTCAGCGAAAATATCGAGAAGTTCGGCCTGAAACAAAGGCTACATATATATCCCTCCCAATAGTCAACTGGCGCATTTTCCCTGATGTTTAAGCAGATATTTGCAATTTCGTTGTTGAATTGGCAACTCGAGCCAGCTCAAAGAAATACTGCTAATCACGTCTTTCGTGCAACACCAAGTGTCGCTGGAAACCGTCGCTTTGTTTCTTGTTACAAACAAAATTATTTTTACAGCATTCGACAGAGTTGACCCAAATTAGTCTAGCGCAGTAATCATCTCATCGATATGTATTAAGGGGGACAGTAAAAGAGGAAGATAGTAGCATCGACAGCACAGCGCTGGTCATAGAGGTGTCAGAGAGGTCGCAGTTCGTAGCAATTAACGAAAAGTCATCGAGTAAAACAGAAGTGATTTCTGGCGTTCCCCAAGGTAGTGTTATAGGCCCTTTGCTGTTCCTTTTCTATATAAACGATTTTGGAGACAATCTGAGCAGCCGTCTTCGGTTGTTTGCAGATGACGCTGTCGTTTATAGACCAATAAAGTCATCAGAAGATCAAAACAAACTGCAAAACGATTTAGAAAAGATATCTGAATGGTGCGAAAAGTGGCAGTTGACCCTAAATAACGAAAAGTGTCAGTTCATCCACATGAGTGCCAAAAGGAACTCGTTAAACTTCGGTTACACTATAAATCAGTCTGATCTAAAAGCCGTAAATTCAACTAAATACCTAGTTATTACAATTACGAAAAACTTAAATTGGAAGGAACACATATATAACGTGGGGAAGGCTACCCCAGAACTGTGTTTTATTGGCAGGACACTTAGAAAATGTAACAGACCTACTAAGGATACTGCCTACACTACGCTTGCCCGTCTTCTTTTAGAATACTGCTGCGCGGTGTGGGGTCCTTACCAGATAGGACTGACGGAGCACATTGCAAAAGTTCAAAGAAAGGCAGCACGTATTGTATTATCGCGAAATATGGGAGAGAGTGTCACAGAAATGATACAGGATTTGGGCTGGAAATCATTTAAAGAAAGGCGTTTTTCCTTGCGACGGAATCTTCTCACGAAATTCCAATCACCAACTTTCTCTTCCGAATGCCAAAATATTTTGTTGACACCGACCTACATGGGGAGGAACGAACACCACGATAAAATAAGGGAAATCAGAGCTCGTACGGAAAGATATTGGTGTTCATTCTTTCCGCGGGCTATACGAGATTGGAATAATAGAGAATTGTGAAGGTGGTTCGATGAACCCTCTGCCAGGTACTTGAATGTGATTTGCAGAGTATCCATGTAGATGTAGATGCAGATGGCCCGCGCTGACAGCTGCCACCACGCAGCAGCGCCATTGATTTGCTGCTGGAGTACCGGTTATTCTTTACGTTTTACTGTCCCTGTTATACATGCCAATAAAGCGAGTCTGTATCTACATCTATACTCTGCAAACCACCATAGGGTGCATGGCGGAGGGTACGTCCCATTGTACCGGTTATTAGGGTTCCTTCCCGATCCATTCACGTATGGAGCGCGGGAAGAACGATTGTTTGAATGTCTCTGTGCGTGGAGTAATATATTATTCTAATCTTATTCTCCCGATCCCGATCCCGATGAGGGTGATACGTAGGGGTTTGTAATAAATTCCTAAATTTATCACTAATGTCGCACTACACTAATTAAGAACCGCTCTGTCGAATGGGTATGTTCCGATTTCTCCACTCGACACTCCATTTTCTAGCGTCCACAGCTCCACTCACAAGGAACCTCCCCATCGCACCCCCGTCAGATTTAGTTATAAGTTGGCGCAGTGGATAGGCCTTGAAAAACTGAACACAGATCAATCGAGAAAACAGGAAGAAGTTGTGTGGAACTATGAAAAAAATAAGCAAAATTTTCAAATTGAGTAGTCCATGCGCAAGATAGGCAACATCAAGGATACTGTGAACTCAGGAGCGCCGTGGTCCCGTGGTTAGCGTGAGCAGCGGCGGAAGGAGGGGTCCTTGGTTCAAGTCTTCCCTCGAGTGAAAAGTTTAGATTCTTTATTTTCGCAAAGTTATGATCTGTCCGTTCGTTCATTGACGTCTCTGTTCACTGTAATAAGTTTAGTGTCTGTGTTTTGCAACCGCACCGCAAAACCGTGCGATTAGTAGACGAAAGAACGTGCCTCTCCAATGGGAACCGAAAACATTTGATCGCAAGGTCATAGGTCAACCGATTCCTCCACAGGAAAACACGTCTGATATATTCTATACGACACTGGTGACGGCATATGCGTCACATGACAGGAATATGTTGTCGACCCACCTAACTTGTACACTTGGTGAATGGGTAAAAAGATTCTTCTACCTTGCCCGATTTAGGTTTTCTTGTGGATGTGATAATCACTCCCAAAAAGTGATGAAAACATAAGAGTTTGTCACATAAACTGCAACAAACGATTCCCACGCCCGGGTTCCCGGGTTCGATTCCCGGCGGGGTCAGGGATTTTCTCTGCCTCGTGATGACTGGGTGTTGTGTGATGTCCTTAGGTCAGTTAGGTTTAAGTAGTTCTAAGTTCTAGAGGACTGATGACCATAGATGTTAAGTCCCATAGTGCTCAGAGCCATTTGAACCATTTTTTTGCAACAAACGAATGCAACAGTTTCACAGTCGCACAGTTTTCCCTGTGGTCTGTCAAAACATATGTTTTTAACGTTTTCATATTTTTCTGTATGTAGACCGTCAAATCCTGCATATGTCCAAGGAAATCTGAACATGTCCTGGAATTTTGGAGAGCGAAGTTGATTATGTGTGAGTGCCTGAACTTTGATAATTGACACACGATCACGTAAACAATACTGCTCTGTGTACCTGTGCAGCTTCGCAAAATCATAGAATCTTTTCACAAAGTATTTCACTTGCCGAAAACCAAACACATCTAACGGTTGCACAAGAGGTGTACAACCTGGAGGAATGGTAATCACGTCTACTTCCACACTAAAATTGTACAATGCCTGATCCTTCTGTCCTGTATAGCTGTCAAGGAGTAAGGCAAAATCTTTGTCCGCGTAAGGAGCAATCACACGTTCATTAAAGTCTTTCAGTAGTCTTTTCCCCATTTTTCCTGACGCACTGCAATTCACAATGACATACGGCGTTTACGCAGGTACCCTATTCACCTGTTGCTGAACTTGCGGTCCAAATACACCATTTCTTTCCTGCAAACATAAATAAAATGTAGGTAAAAGAAATCCTGCTTTGTTCAGAGCATATTGTATGGTATAACTATGTGAAGTGGCATGCAGCTGGTCTACAGTACATTCCGTGTCGCCTTCTCCAACGAACGATAACGTGCGGGTCGATTTCATTTCATAGTTAAAACCGGACGAATTTGTGGTGATAATATATGCGTCTTCATACTGTTGGAATCTGACGTTAGTTTCTGTAACAAACGTCTTGGAACACTCTAATAGTTCTTCCAGTTTATTCGCGTAGTTCTTGCTTACATATTTCGTAATCTTCCTGCTCGTAATTTTGTATTTTCTTTTGAACGTGACAAGTCAAATAGATGAAGCCTTGAAGTCCAGGCCGATTTGTTTAGCGTAATGCAATCCCCAAATCTGTAGGTATGTATCATGCACTGCACTTAATTCATTTCTGGCTTTAATAAATTGTCGGTACACATGGTTTTCTAGTTCACTGAACTTCTGTCTTCGGGTTCCACCTCGTTCCACGACTTCTTTGCAATATTTAATTGTGCTTTTTTCCTCCATCCCTTTAAATTTCTTAAATTTATTTGTTACTTCACTCCATAATCTATATTTGCGTCTTTTAATTGGTTTGGACAGTAACATGTATTGGAGCATTTCCTTCATGTAACCCAAAGAAATACCATCAGATTGAAGTCGTATTTCCTCTTCGTGTTCTTCGTATGGATCGTCAACAATCTCATCATCTAGTACATACAGCCCCGTAGCAATCAGCAAAGTATCGTCATCACCACACGTATTGTTTATCAACAAATGTAGGAAATAATCATACAAATGCTCGACAATCGTTCGATCCCTTAAGGAACTTTCCGATTCCTTACAGTTCGGAAAATATTCATTGACCTTGTTATTGAAGTCGCGAGCTATATTTGATGGATTCATATTGCCCACGCAATACATCTCACGTCTTTAATGAACTCTCGTCCAAAGTAGCGAACAGTCAACTGCCAGCCAGGGAGCCTCGTTAGCAGGAATATTCTCTCTTCCGTGCGCTGTAGTCGACTGACGTCGTGTGTTTCGATGTTTGCTTAGGTGTAGCGTCCCCATACTACGGGGCAGTTACCTCGCAACGGACGGACAGATAATAATTGTCCGAAAATAAAAAATTAAACTTTTCACTCGAGGCAATACTTGATCCAAACACCTCTCGTTGCCCAGTTGCTCACGCTAACCACAGGACCACGGCGCTCCTGAGTTCACATTATCTTTGATGTTGCCTATCTTGCGCATGGACTACTCAGTTTGTATATTTTGCTTATTTTTTTCATAGTTCTACACAACTTCTTCCTGTTTTCTCGATTGAACCGTGTTCAGTTTTTCAATGCCTATCCACTGTGCCAACTTATAACTAAATCTCAGAGGGGTGCGATGGGGATGGGGAGGTTCCCTTGTCAGTATCTCCTAAAGACAAACGATAGAATGTAAACATAACTGTGGTTGTTGTGGTCTTCAGTCCTGAGACTGGTTTGATGCAGCTCTCCATGCTACTCTATCCTGTGCAAGCTTCTTCATCTCCCAGTACTTACTGCAACCTACATCCTTCTGAATCTGCGTAATGTATTCATCTCTTGGTCTCCCTATACGATTTTTACCCTCCACGCTGCCCTCCAATGCTAAATTTGTGATCCCTTGATGCCTCAGAACATGTTCTACCAACCAGTCCCTTCTTCTTGTCAAGTTGTGCCACAAACTCCTCTTCTCCCCTATTCTATTCAATACCTCCTCATTAGTTATGTGATCTACCCACCTTATCTTCAGCATTCTTCTGTAGCACCACATTTCGAAAGCTTCTATTCTCTTCCTGTCCAAACTATTTATCGTCCATGTTTCGCTTCCATACATGGCTACACTCCATACAAATACTTTCAGAAACGACTTCCTGACACTTAAATCTATACTCGATGTTAACAAATTTCTCTTCTTCAGAAACGCTTTCCTTGCGAATGCCAGTCTACATCCTCTCTACTTGTACCATCATCAGTTATTTTGCTCCCCAAATAGCAAAACTCCTCTACTACTTTAAGTGTCTCATTTCCTAATCTAATTCTCTCAGCATCACTCGATTTAATTCGACTACATTCCACGATCCTCGTTTTGCTTTTGTTGATGTTCATCTTGTATCCTCCTTTCAAGACACTGTCCATTCCGTTCAACTGCTCTTCCAAGTCCTTTGCTGTATCTGACGGAATTACAATGTCATCGGCGAACCTCAAAGTTTTTACTTCTTCTCCATGAATTTTAATACCTACTCCGAATTTTTCTTTTGTTTCCTTTACTGCTTGCTCAATATACAGATTGAATAACATCGGGGAGAGGCTACAACCCTGTCTCACTCCCTTCCCAACCACTGCTTCCCTTTCATGTCCCTCGACTCTTATAACTGCCATCTGGTTTTTGTACAAATTGTAAATAGCCTATCGCTCCCTGTATTTTACCCCTGCCACCTTTAGAATTTGAAAGAGAGTATTCCAGTGAACATTGTCAAAAGCTTTCTCTAAGTCTACATATGCTAGAAACGTAGGTTTGCCTTTCCTTAATCTTTCTTCTAAGATAAGGCGTAAGGTCAGTATTACCTCACGTGTTCCAACATTTCTACTGAATCCAAACTGATCTTCCCCGAGGTCGACTTCTACCAGTTTTTCCATTTGTCTATAAAGAATTCGCGTTAGTATTTTGCAGCTGTGACTTATTAAACTGATAGTTCGGTAATTTTCACATCTGTCAACATCTGCTTTCTTTGGGATTGGAATTATTATATTCTTCTTGAAGTCGGAGGGTATTTCGCCTGTATCACACATCTTGCTCACCAGATGGCAGAGTTTTGTCATGACTGGCTCTCCCAAGGCCGTCAGTAGTTCTAATGGAATGTTGCCTACTCCCGGGACCTTGTTTCGACTCAGGTCTTTCAGCGCTCAAGTAAACATAACTAGCAGCGGTGAACTACAAATAAAAACTGACAATCGATAAACAAACTGTTTCACCAGTAATACCAACATGCAAAACAAAAACGGTACGAACTTATGCATCAGCCTCATAAAAACTACAGAATCATACCCGATTCCTCAACAACGACAGAGGTGACGTTTAAAGAGAAAGTGAAAAAAAAAAGTCGGGTGTGAGTGCGACTCAATGGATCGCGAGGCTGTTATTAACCGCCCGCTGCGCGCCAATTACAGGCTCCGGAAGCGGGACCCGGGCGTGCGGTGCGGCTGTGTGCCCGCGAGGCGAGCCAGGGAGACAGCCGGCGGGAGCGACCGGGTCATGGCTGGCACATATCGCCGTAATTCCGCCACCGTCCCTAACAATAATTGGGAACAATTGGCAGCGATCCGGAGCCCAGCCTGACCCTGGGACCTCGCTTTCGACGGCAATCCGTCCGCCGTTGGCTGCCACTCGCCGCCGACACTCACAACGCGCGATCCGCCGCAGCGCGCCGGCAGGTAAGCAGCGGGAAAGTAGCAAGCGCTGCGGGCGACGTTTCGCCGCGCCGCGCGATGTGATAACTACGTATACCGATCACAACTCTACAACGTACAGTAACGATTATTGATCTTTCCTGGGAATATTGCTTTTCACCTTTCAACCGCAGATGACATTGTTCTTAAATCGATTACGTAAACATCGTGCAGATCGTTGTGAACCTGGTAGTGGTGTGGCAGCAACGACAAATAAGTGCGAATATTTTGATACTTTTTTACGTGTCATCATTTGAATATCTTTTTTAATAAAAATGATCAAATCCATAAATTCGTCAAAATCTTTTCTTACCGTCTTGTTTCTATGACATCACATTTTAGACTATAAAAATTTCAGGACCAATTTGCACTTTTTTCCTGTTGGTGTTAGAACTGTTCTTCTCTAACGACACATTTATAGTGTTCTGCAGAGTCTACAGCGGACATGATAGCCTGATGTCTCTCAGTATATCACTGTATTTTTTATGCACGTCAATGCAATACACTAGTCTTGACGCAAGGTGCTTTGTGTACATATATAATTGTGTGTGCATGTGATGAATAGTTTATTCTACTGCAGAGCATAAAGGACAATTTTGTCATCTATAAAAAGTGAATAAGGAATTATATCCATTTATTCAATGACATACTCAGTCAATCAATCAATCTCTTTATTCATCTGTTAACAATATACATTGTATGGATGTAGTCAATTACAATATAGTTTCTTATCTTTAATTTGTTTCAAAAACTTGGATAATAAATACAAATATTTTATATCAGTATATATAAATAATATTACTTTTCCATATTCAGATATTCTTCAGTGCTATAAAAACTATGTGCTAGTAAAAATTGTTTATGATCTATCTTGAATTTATGAAATTTTTTAATTTTTTTAATTGTAGAAGGCAATGCACTTAAAAGTATTTTGGGCTGGTAGTTTATACTTTTTTTGGCAGAGTGCTTCTTTGTGGGTGTCTCTGTGAAAATCATCCATGTTCCTTGTTTCATGGCTATGAACCTGATTATTTAATGTTGAAAATTCCTGGTGTGTTTTCAGATAGCATACACATTCATAGATGTATAAGCCACGAAGAGTCATTATTTTAAATTCTTTAAATATTTCCCTACATGACACTCTGCAGGGAGCCACTTACATTATTCTAATAGACCTTTTTAGAAGTTTGAAAGCTTGTTTTGCTGTACCTGTATTTCCCCAGAAGATCACACCATATCTAAGCAAACTGTTCATGTAAGCATAGTAGGCACACAGCAATGATTCAGTGTTGTAGCATTCCCGAAGCATTCTTAGCACATAACAGCATTTACTTAATTTTTTACTCAAAACTTCTAGATGCTTTTCCCATCTCAAGTGTTCATCCACCCATATACTGAGGAATTTTGTGTTTGGAGCTTATGCAGCTGTAAGATATCATATTAGCCTGTCTGATTTAGACACTGATGAATGTTGTAAATGTAGTGTTAACGAAGAACAGTTCTAACTACAACAACAAAAAGTGACAAACTGATATTGAAATTTTTATAACCTAAAATATAATCTCATAGAAACAATATGGATGAGGAAAAATCTTGGATGCATTTACAGCCTTGATCATTTTCAATTTATAAATGTAGTTCTTCTCAAGAATGATTTATTCTACTGCATTTCAGAAAGAAAATAGCTCTGTCATGTCTCAACAGTGAATACAGAATTAGCTGTGCCTATTCACCAGGGTTTCATGACTGCTGTAGACTTTTCAGAATGCTGCAAAAGGAACACGTGTGTCTATATAAACAATCTCAGCAGTTAAAATGTAGAATATATTTACTGCAGTGGAGTGACACTGAGAAACACACACACACACACACACACACACACACACACACACACACACACACACACACACATCTTGTTTATTGTTTGTATTTATTGTATTTTTTTTTTTTTTTTTTTTTTTTTTTGCATGGAGACACCAACTGGTGTCTTTTGCAAGCGTCATAGCTTTTTTTTACAAGTTTAGTACAGTCATATATACACACAGGCGTGTGTCTGTATATGTGTCTGTCTGTCTGTGTTTGTATATGTGTGGATGGATATGTGTGTGTGTGCGAGTGTATACCTGTCCTTTTTTCCCCCTAAGGTAAGTCTTTCCACTCCCGGGATTGGAATGACTCCTTACCCTCTCCCTTAAAACCCACATCCTTTCGTCTTTCCCTCTCCTTCCCCTCTTTCCTGATGAGGCAACAGTTTGTTGCGAAAGCTTGAATTTTGTGTGTATGTTTGTGTTTGTTTGTGTGTCTGTCGACCTGCCAGCACTTTCATTTGGTAAGTCACATCATCTTTGTTTTTAGATATATTTTTCCTACGTGGAATGTTTCCCTCTATTATATATATATATATATATATATATATATATATATATATATATATATATATATATATATATAAGTTTAATATTAATATTCACTTAAAGAATATAAACACTTGTCAATCAAGAAATATTTCAGTTTCACTTTGAATAAGTTCCCTTTGTGGCACCTTATAGAGCTCGGTAATCTGTTGTACCATATTTGACCACTAATGCATGGACTATGGTCTGTTGTTTTTAATTTTGTTCTTTGTCTGTAGTAGCAGTCTTTACTTCTTGTATTATAGGCATGCATATCAGAGCACTTTGTTGCTTTGTTTTCATGTATCACAAAAAATATAATTAATTTGTAAAGATACAGTGAGTAGACTGTGAGGTATTTATGATGAACAAAGATTCCCCTGCATGAATCTCTGTACCCTAATCCATGGATAATTCTGATTGCTCTTTTCTGTAGGGTTAATATTCTGTTCATATGTATGTCGGCAGCACAACCCCATATCTCTATCCCGTAATTAATCTGTGCAAAAATGGTTCCATAATAAATTGTTTTTAATGTCTGATGTGGGACTACTTTTGTTAACTGGCTGATTAGATGTAATGAACTGCTGATTTTATTGCATAAAAATTTGATATGGTTTACCCATCTTAGATTTTCATCTAGGTGAATACCTAGAAACCTGCAGCCTTCTGTGTCCACTACTTCCATTCCACCTATGTTACTGATAGAGGTTTGGTGTGAGTTTGTAAGTTTAAATGGCAATAACTGAGATTTACTGATATTAACTTTCAAACCTTGATCTTGGAAATAAGTAGTTATTTGACGTAGGCCCTCAGTTGCTACCAACGTTAACTCATCATTTTGTTTACCAAGAAATAACAGTGAGGTATCGTCTGCATAGGTTACCAATTGAGAGTTGAAAGGTTGCTCTATATCATTAGATCAACCCATAATTTTTCTTTGGCACACCACTGATGCACATGATACATTTTAATTGTATAAGTTCAGAAATTTCTTTCCTCACATGCACACCTCTAAGTCAGAGCAGTTATTTTAGTTTAAACAAACATTTGGAAAAGCTTGTATCTTAACTTTTGCTTCAAATGTTTATCTTCAGTCTGATAGTCCTCTCTTCTTGCGTACCATTGTTAGTCTGTATACAGACACTGGTACCTTTTTCATATAGTTAACAATAAAATAGATGGAACTACATAAACCCCTGCCACATTTTCCATATTGTATTAGTATTTACTGTTGCGTATAAATATGTATACCATCACAGTTGAATTACAACGATTACTCTGTTTTATGGCATTTTTGATGTTAACAGCAATATATTAACTATTTTGTAAATAGCTTACTGCAGAGATGTTATGCAGTGAAGAGTCATGTTAACAAAATGTTCAACATTGCAGTACGTTAGTAGCAGTGGTGAAACGTAACTCATCAACTGTGTATTCACCTCTAGTTAATGAGGCTATAGACTATCCAGTGCATCCATTGTGTTGTGTATGCTTGTCTTTACTCATTTCACTGTACGTTATGATCAAGGGGTTTGCATTATAGTATTAATCTACAAAAATGTAGTTGTTTCCATTGTTGTTTTATATTAAAGAACCCATTTATCAAATTCATTTATACTTTGAATTTCATTGCAATAGGTAAGCCACTCTGTCCTTGTGTACTAATTACTTCCATAAAACAATTTCAGTGCCTGCGTGGGCTATGGCAACTCTGTTGGAAATATTTCCACTATGGAGATTGGATTGCTTACTATTTTTAGTGGCAACAGTAAGTGTACTCTATGCTTATATGATGTGGAAATACAGGCACTGGCAACTACAAGATGTGCCTTTTGTGAAACCAGTATTATTCTTTGGAAATATTGGTGATTATATCACAAGAAAGAAAGCCCTTAGCTCTGTGTATCAAGATTTGTACATGTAAGTAGGAGAAGAAAAACTGTAGTACCATAATACGAAAGTATTGCAGAAATTAATAGATACTAATTTCAAGAAGTTACATTATGAAGAAATGGAAACTTTTTATGTGGAAAGAAAATAGCTGCTACATTAATATAATATTGTTTTCTTCTGTTGATGTGATTCACCAAGCTCCTTTTTAATACTGTCATTAAAAGTAAAAATGGAACAATTTCTTCCCAATAAACTACATTTGAACATCAAATTTCAGCTCAATTTTTCTGTTGAACATAACGGTTTTTACAGGAAGCTGGAAGACCATCCGTATGGTGGTTTTTACAAGTGTCATCAACCAGCAATTTTATTGCGAGATCTGGAGCTAATAAAGACAGTTCTAGTTAAAGATTTCCACAATTTTAGTGACAATGAATTCCAAGTGAATGAAGAAGTTGACCCAGTAGTTGGAAAAAGTCCATCTGTACAGCATGAGGAAAGGTATGCCATGATATCATGTGCTCTTATATCTCTCTTGCTTCAGTGTTCCAATAACAGTGTTGTCAGATTTGTGTACTTGTGTAGTGGTCGTGGTGAACATGAAAAAAGTGAGGGAAACGTATGAGTAATGATATGATATGGAGAATGCACATAAATATGAATATGGCATCAGGAGGAAGCTTACTACAAAGCAGGCAGGGAATTAGCATACTGCACATAATCCTGCATGTGACGAGATGGGAGAGGGAAGAGCAGATTGCAGGATGGATTTATTTTATTTATTTATCATGTAGGTCCAAAAGAACTAATGATAAAATGTTGAGATTTTTATACAAAGACCTATAAAATGAACTGAAGGGAGACCTACAGAATCAAATAGTGAGCTTTATGAAACTTTTGGTGTAGGACTGGTGGCAGGAAATGGCTTGAAGATTGGACTAAAATGTCTAGGTTTTGGAGAGAGGTTCTTTATTCAGGTGCAAAGGTTCTGCATAAGGCCCCATGTGACATAAAACAAGATAGTGAGAATCACTACAAAGTTAAAAGAAAGTCTATGATTGTGTCATAATAAATCAACAGTGTTGTAGAGTAAGTACAAACATTCACAAATGACATTATGTGTTGTATTTTAGCAGCTTTCTAACATACATCTATCATACTAAATTTGGGCACAGAGATCCGAAGATGGTCATAACCATCTGAAACAGTCACTCATCTATTGTAAAACTGTATCAAAGTCTGAAACAAGAAACTTTTTAAAAGTTCCTGAATTGTTGCTATCCTCCACAAAGATAATGCTGTGATTAAAAAAAGTTAAGAACATTTTTTTACTAGCCTTTTCACCTAAATTTTATTTTTTATTAATATTCAAGAGCTAAAGACCCTTGTTAGCTGCACAATGAATAGTAACAGTCATTGTAAACACACCTTCTTTTGTTGCAATTGTAGCTAAGTATTATCCTGTGACAAATATTTTGTAGCTCTGAAGTATCTGATAAGTGTAATTTAAAATATACACCTACATTTAGTTATGCACTGCAAGCCACTGTATGATGTGTCAAGTAGTGTACATAGGGTACCAAAATAATTTGACCCCTCTTCTCATTCAATATGATTATGCTACATGGGAAGAAAGGCTGTTGACACACCTATGCAAGATTCTGAATTTCTCTGATCTTACTACTACAGTCATTGCTTGGGATATATTGGTATGTTGGAGGAGGTAATACTTTTCTTGACTCATTCTGAAATTTGAGCTCTCAGAAATTTGTGAATGAGATTCTACCTAATGTACAGCATTGTTCTTGCAACAGAGTCCTCATCTGGCTCACTTGCACATAAAAATAACCCCAACATATATTTACAAATCATTCATGTACTGTAAGTTTTGGATACACGTAAACTAAGCAAGAATGTTTCTGCTAATGTACTTTAAATGCAAAGCCTCAATTTTTTGTGGATATTAAAATCAGCACTTTTCTCTCTTTGCAGATGGAAAGTCACAAGAAATCTCTTGACTCCAGCAATGACAGTAGCAAAAATTCGACCAATATTCCCTCTGATGATGGAAGTTACCAAGGAGGCCTTGGTATACTTAGAAAAATTGCCAGAAGCCAGGAGTCAAGGTTTGTTATACATATACACTGAGGTGGCAAAAAATCATGGGATAGCAATATGGATGTATACAGATTGCAATAGTATAACATACAAAAGGTATACAAGGGCAGTGCATTGGCAGAACTGTCATTTTTACTCAGGTAATTCATTTGAAAAGGTTTCCAATGTGTTTATGGCTGCATGCCAGGAATTAACAGAGTTTGAATGCATAATGGTAGTTGGAGCTAGATGCTTGGGACATGCCATTTTGAAAATTATTAGAGAATTCAATAGTTTGCTACCCACAGTGTCAAGAGTATGCGAAGAAATCACATTTCAGGTATTATCTCTCACAATGGAGAAAACAGTGGCTGACGGCCTTCTGTAACAACCAAGAGCAGTTATGTTTGCATAGAGCTGGCAGTGCTAACAGTCAAGCAACACTATATGAAATAACTGCAAAAATCAATGTGGAACACTTGACAACCATATCCATTAGGGCAGTGTGGTGAAATTTTGCATTAATGAGACATGGTAGCAGGTGACCATCATGACTGCCCTTGCTAAGAGCACATCACCTGCATCACCTATCCTGGACTTGTGACCATATTGATTGGACCCTAGATGACTGGGAAACCATGGCCTAATCAGGTGAGTCCCTATTTCTGTTGGTAAGAGCAGATGCTAGTGTTCAATGTGGCATGGATCCTGTGAAGCAATGGACCCTAGTCATCAACAAGACACTGCACAAGCTGGTGGTGGCTCCATAATGATGTGGGCTGTGTTTACATGGAATGGGCTGGGTCCTGTGGATGTTCTGCTACATGGAGATGGTTTTCAGCCATTCATGGATGTCATGTTCCCAGACAATGATGGAATTTTAATTGATGACAAAGCACCATTTCACTAAGCCATAAGTGTTCATAGATGGTTTGAAGAACATTCTGGGCAATATGAGTGAATGGTTTGGCCACCCATATCGCCCAACATGAATCCCATAAAACGTTTATGGGACATAATTGAGAGGCCAGTTTGTGCACAAAATCTTGCACTGGCAACATTTTCACAATTGTGGACGGATATAGAGGCAGCATGGCGCATTATTACTGCAGGAGACTTCCAACAACTTGTTGAGGCCATGCCATGTCAAGTTGCTGCACTACTCCAAGAACATTAGGTGGTATCTCATGACTTTTGTCACCTCAGTGCATTAAATACATTAAATATTAAATAGTTGCAGACTGGTTGCATGTATAATAGATGACTTTTATCTTTTATGCCATTAAGTCCTGCAATGCATTTAATTATTGTTATCATTTGAGAATTAGGCATTAAATAAGCACATAAACAAATTTGTGAACACTGCAACTTACTTCCCAAATTTACTTCATCAGAGTGAAGACACTCACACACACTCACACACACACACACACACACACACACACACACACACACACACACACACACGCTTTCTTCACTTGTTTACTGTTGTATAAGTTTCCAGCAACATTGGATGTAAACCCTCATTTTTGTTTAATTATACACTTCATCATACATCATGTTCTCTGGATGGCATGATAAAGGAGAGCCTTTGGGGCTACTGAGTGACTTGAAGTAGTCATCTGTCACTAGAACTAACTGGAATTCACAAACTTTTTCTGAATGTTACATTACTAACATAAGTTTGCTATGCTCCACACAAACATAGAACAACCATAAATGAAACCTCTCAAACAACTGATAAAAAACCTGTTACATTGAAACTGGTAGTATTTCTTCATAGTACTGGTATTTGCTATTCTGTTCTCTTAAGATGCTTGACAGACACTTACACGACTACACTGATAACTTTCTAAGAAAAAGCATTCTATTCACTGTAACAAAAGAGGTAATTTACATTGGGCATCATTATTTATTAACAGGAATCCTCAATTCCTAATATGATGTACTGGTAAACAAGTAATTTGTATTGGGAGTTACTTCTTTTTTTATTTGATAAAATTTGATAGACTGCTAGACACTTAAGTGTGATTTGCAGAGTATCGATGTAGATGTAGACTTACATATGAGTTTACATAACTCTGTTTCGAACTGAATGAATGGATAAATATATACAGAGCGCAAGGCCTTGTATCACAGATGTGAAAATCACAGAATAAATTCATTATTTCTTTCATCAGCATTACCACAGCAGGACTAATAGCAACAAAGAAATATCAAAATTGAATTTCTAAATTCACATATCTATTAATAGAATATACCATTCAGTTGAAAAAAAAACAACAATGAAATAAACCTGCAAGAGGAAGAAGAAAATATAAAAGAAAGACTTGAACAAATAAAACATAATGGATGAATAAAATAAAACTAAAAATAGTATATCAAACAAACAATATAGAAAGAGAGGATTCAGTGAGAATGGCATAAAGACAAATGAAAATGGAAAAGAAGAAAGAATTTATGAAATCAGAAGAGAGTAATAATATAATATTATATTACAAGTTAAATTAAAGGCAATGACAAGTTACTTTTTGCACGAAACACAAAAGGATAAGTTGTGCAAATGTGATAAAAATTGGAGGAAGACAAATTAATGAACCTCTTAAAATAAAATAATAAATGAACCATCATTATTTAAGGACTATTAACTTTACTTTTTGATGTGGCAAGGACTTAACTTAGCATTGTTTCAATGGGTGCAGAAAATGAAATTCATATGTAGCTAGGAGCTTCATTGATCATAGTGTATTTGCTGGCACTAATTCTCAAAGTGAATGATTTCACCAGATGAACTGAACAAAATGTGTTCCTCACCCTCTTGTTACTATCATTACCCTTCCTTTATTCCTTCTTATTGTCCTCACCCTAATGGCCCAGTACTTAATGTCTTTGGTTAGTAATCTCTGTGCATACAAAACTATGACAAAAGAAGGAAGTACTTAAGATTCAAGAAGCCATTGGAGACACAGAAAAATCAGAGATGAAAAGGCCAGCTTGTTGATGAAACAATTAGGTAGATGAATGTAAATGTTAAGATGGGAAATCAGTGGAATAAGCTAGTGAGGTAAAATTCAACCAGACACCCAAAGAAACAAATCCGTGAAAGATGAGAAGATACTTAAAACAAACGAAACAAGAAAGTCAGTAAAATAATGTTGTCATATAACTGAGGGTATAAACACAAAAACTGAAAGCAATTTCCCTGAAGAAAAGCATGAAATTTTTAGACAATGAAATGAAAATGTGAAGACTCCCATAGTGACAACAAAAATGCTACTTAGCTGACTGGAGTATATCAAACAATTGCTTCATGTAAAAGAGGAGTCTGATAACACTATTATAAAAGACCAGCAGGTTGGCATAAAAGAACTATATGATCCAGTTATTCATTCTGTTAGACAGAACACTGAGTCAAGTAAAAATGATCAGCAGGTTTTTTTAGTTTTCTTTGGAGCCACTGAACTATGCAGGGCCTAGGTATACTGAAGTCTCAGATTACTTGATATGGTCCCAAAAAAGCTATGGAATGATTGAAAAAATCAGATTGCCGCGAAATAGATAATTATATTCATTTATTTACACTGTTGAAGCAGATTTTAAAGTTCAGAATATACTTTTAATTCTATATTCAACCTAAAAGCTGTCAAATTCTACATCAGTTACTTGGTGTTATGCATGACAAACTACAAGAAAAAAGAATAACTGGTCAGTATTCACCATCAGGACACAAAATTCTAAGTGCTGCTAATAGATACATATAAATGCAGAATAGAAACTACCATAGTTTCAGAGCTTTTTATTCCTTCCTCAGGGAGGAATGAGGAATCGGTTGGGGAAAACTTTAACTGTGAAGATCATAAAGTTCTATGAAGAAAATTGAAGTCTTATGGCACTAACAGCATCCCTATTGTATAGATGGAGTGTTAACTCCATAACAGCAAGCAGATGATGTATGACAGACTATGTAACAACAATGTAGGGAAAGATATATTGCTACTTAAGTTGCAGACAGGCACAGTTAAAAGGCACTTACGCATAAGCTTTTGCCCACAGCTTTCATCAGAAAAAGAGAAATACACACCATTCATTCACATAAGCAAGCACACATAACGCACACGGGACCGCCAACTTCAGCAGCTTGGGCAAGAATGCAGCTATCGTGTGGGATGGAAGGAGCAGTCTGGAAGGGGTGGGGAATTGGGAGGGATAGGTATGTACAGATGGTAGAAGGGAGGAGTGCTGTCTGGCGGAGTGTGCAGGGACTAGAGTGCCAATAGGTGAAGTGTCGGGAGGTTGTAGGACAGGAAGTTGGGAAAAATGAAGGGGAAAAGGAGAAGAGCATGGAGAAATGGTTGGGTGAAGGAGGTGATAGGACAGAGGAGCAGGTGGAAGCTGTTGGGTAGAAGGTGTGGGAATAGTATGTTTCCATAATTTGAGGCTGGGATGATTACAGGAGCAGAGAATGTGTTTTAAGGATAACTCCCGTCTGTGCAGTTCAGGAAAGCTAGTGGTGGAGGGCAAGATCCGGATGGCTCAGGTAGTGAAGTAGCTATTGAAGTCAAGCATGTTACATTCATCTCCATGTTGTGTAACATGGTGGTCTGCTTTTGCTCATGGCCACAGTTTGGCGGTGGCTGTTCACCCTAGTGGACAGCTTGTTGGTAGTCATACCAATATAAAAGGCTATGAAATGATTGCAACAGAGCTGGTAAAAGAGAAGGCTGCTTTCACAGGTATGCTGGCTCAGGAAGTGGTGAGTGGGGGGATAAGGCAGATCTTGCACCTGAGATGTCCACAGGGATATGATCCCTGTGGTGAGGGGTTGGGACTGGGAGTGCCAAAGGGATGAACTAGGATATTGTGGAGGACAACGGAACACTACTTTCAGAGGAGTGGCAAGATCTCAGGTAGAATGTCCCTCATTTCCAGGTATAATGATAGGTAATCAAAGCCTTTGTGAAGGATGTGGTTCAGTTGTTTCAGTCCAGGGTGGTACTGGGTGATGAAGGAGCACTTCTTTGTGACTGGTTCTTGGGGGTGGTGGGAGGATTTTTCATGTGAGGGGAAAAGGTGAGGTCTTTCAACAGGATTGAAACTTCTGTGGAGATAAGGGTTTTGATGGAAAGATTAACAACAATGTTACAGGAAGGTTTTGGTTCTGCAGTAAGTTGTCAGCTAGGCAGGCTTCAGGCACTATGAGGGGTGGATGAGGAGGAACACTGTGAGTGGGATAAAGGTTGGGTACTAGTACCCCAAGGTGAAAGTAACATGTCAGCAGGTTGAGTAACTTACAGAGGTGGTGTCCATCTAGAAGAGATTTTCCTAGCCAAATCCCAGATCTGGTTCAGTTTCATTGACAATATCTTCATAAATTGGACTCAGGATCAAGACAAAATATCTTCATTCCTTCACAACCTCAACATCTTCTCTCTTATCCTCTTCATTTGGTCTTCCTCAACCCAGCGTGCCATCTCCTTCTCTCCAATGGCTCCATCCACACCTCCTTCCACATTAAACCCATCAACCACCAACAATACCTGCAGTTCAACAGCTGACATTCCTTGCACATGCCAAACAGCCTGGCCACCTGGAGATGGTATATCTGCAGTGACCAGAACTCCCTGGCTCAGTATGCTGAGGGCTTCACCAATGCCTTCACAGACAGGCACTATTCCTCAGACCTGGTTCACAAAATGATCTCCTGTGTCATTTCCCCTCACACCCCAAATTTTCTCACCGCCCTCAAGAACCAGCCACAAATAAGTGTCCTCTTTGTCACCCAATACCACCCTGGACTGGAATGTATCATCATGCCATGAAATGAGGACATTCTACACAAGATCTTTTCCACCCCTTCTAAAGTGGTGTTGTCACCCACACAACCTCCACAACATCCTTGTCCATCCCTATGCCACTAACAATGCCATCTCCTTGCCAAAGGGATCATTTTCCTGTGAAAGACCCAGGTGCGAAATCTGCCCAGTCTCTCCACCCAGTACTTCCTGTTCCAGTCCTGTCACAAACCCGGGCCACCTGTGAAAGCAGCCTTGTCATTTACGAGCTGTGCTGCAATTAATGCATTGCTTTCTGTATTGGTGTGACTACCAACCAGCTGTCCATTAGAATGAATGGACAGCACCAAACTGTGGCCAACAGCAAAGCAGACGACACTGTGGATTAGATTAGATTAGATTAGATTAGATTAATACTAGTTCCATGGATCATGAATACGATATTTCGTAATGATGTGGAACGAGTCGAATTTTCCAATACATGACATAATTAGGTTAATTTAACAACATACTTAAGTTAATATAACAACTTTATTTTATTGTGTTTTTTTTGTTTTTCTTTATTTTTTATTTTTATTTTATTTTTTTTAATATTTTTTTGTTTTTTGTTTTTCTTAATTTATATCTAAAAATTCCTCTACGGAGTAGAAGGAGTTGTCATTCAGAAATTCTTTTAATTTCTTCTTAAATACTTGTTGGTTATCTGTCAGACTTTTGATACTATTTGGTAAGTGACCAAAGACTTTAGTGCCAGTATAATTCACCCCTTTCTGTGCCAAAGTTAGATTTAATCTTGAATAGTGAAGATCATCCTTTCTCCTAGTATTGTAGTTATGCACACTGCTATTACTTTTGAATTGGGTTTGGTTGTTAATAACAAATTTCATAAAAGAGTATATATACTGAGAAGCTACTGTGAATATCCCTAGATCCTTAAATAAATGTCTGCAGGATGATCTTGGGTGGACTCCAGCTATTATTCTGATTACACGCTTTTGTGCAATAAATACTTTATTCCTCAGTGATGAATTACCCCAAAATATGATGCCATATGAAAGCAATGAGTGAAAATAGGCGTAGTAAGCTAATTTACTAAGATGTTTATCACCAAAATTTGCAATGACCCTTATTGCATAAGTAGCTGAACTCAAACGTTTCAGCAGATCATCAATGTGTTTCTTCCAATTTAATCTCTCATCAATGGACACACCTAAAAATTTGCAATATTCTACCTTAGCTATATGCTTCTGATTAAGGTCTATATTTATTAATGGCGTCATACCATTCACTGTACGGAACTGTATGTACTGTGTCTTATCAAAATTCAGTGAGAGTCCGTTTACAAGGAACCACTTAGTAATTTTCTGAAAGACAGTATTGACAATTTCATCAGTTAATTCTTGTTTGTCAGGTGTGATTACTATACTTGTATCATCAGCAAAGAGAACTAACTTTGCCTCTTCATGAATATAGAATGGCAAGTCATTAATATATAATAAGAACAACAAAGGACCCAAGACTGACCCTTGTGGAACCCCATTCTTGATAGTTCCCCAGTTTGAGGAATGTGCTGATCTTTGCATGTTACGAGAACTACTTATTTCAACTTTCTGCACTCTTCCAGTGAGGTACGAATTAAACCATTTGTGCACTGTCCCACTCATGCCACAATACTTGAGCTTGTCTAGCAGAATTTCATGATTTACACAATCAAAAGCCTTTGAGAGATCACAAAAAATCCCAATGGGTGGTGTTCGGTTATTCAGATCATTCAAAATTTGACTGGTGAAAGCATATATGGCATTTTCTGTTGAAAAACCTTTCTGGAAACCAAACTGACATTTTGTTAGTACTTCATTTTTACAGATATGTGAAGCTACTCTTGAATACATTACTTTCTCAAAAATTTTGGATAAAGCTGTTAGAAGGGAGATTGGACGGTAATTGTTGACATCAGATCTATCCCCCTTTTTATGCAAAGGTATAACAATAGCATATTTCAGTCTATCAGGGAAAATGCCCTGTTCCAGAGAGCTATTACACAGGTGGCTGAGAATCTTACTTATCTGTTGAGAACAAGCTTTTAGTATTTTGCTGGAAATGCCATCAATTCCATGTGAGTTTTTGCTTTTAAGCAAGTTTATTATTTTCCTAATTTCAGAGGGAGAAGTGGGTGAGATTTCAATTGTATCAAATTGCATAGGTATGGCCTCTTCCATTAACAGCCTAGCATCTTCTAATGAACACCTGGATCCTACTATATCCACAAGATTTAGAAAATGATTATTAAAAATATTTTCAACTTCTGACTTTTTGTTCGTAAAGTTTTCATTCAATTTGATGGTAATACTGTCTTCCTCTGCTCTTGGTTGACCTGCTTCTCTTTTAATAATATTCCAAATTGTTTTAATTTTATTATCAGAGTTTCTGATTTCAGACATGATACACATACTTCTGGATTTTTTAATAACTTTTCTTAATATAACACAGTAGTTTTTATAATTTTTGATAGTTTCTGGGTCACTACTCTTTCTTGCTGTCAGATACATTTCCCTTTTCCGGTTACAAGATATTTTTATACCCTTAGTAAGCCATGGTTTGTTACAAGGTTTCTTACGAGTATATTTGACTATTTTCTTGGGGAAGCAGTTTTCAAATGCATTTACAAAAATGTCATGAAATAAATTATATTTTAAATTGGCATCATGTTCACGGTACACCTCATCCCAGTCTAACTGCTGTAGGCTTTCCCTGAAATTTGCAATTGTTAAATCGTTGACTGGACGTACTACTTTGGAGGACTGTTTAGTATTGCTGAATGGAGCTATGTCATATATTGTAACTAGCTGTGCACCATGATCAGAAAGACCATTCTCAACAGGCTGAGCATTTATCTGGTTAAACTTATCTTGGTCTATAAAGAAGTTATCTATCAGTGAGCTGCTATCCTTTACCACCCGAGTAGGAAAATCAATAACGGGTGTCAAATTGAAAGAACCGAGTAATACTTCAAGGTCATTTTTCCTATTACCCTCTTTCAGAGAATCTACATTGAAGTCCCCACAAATAATAATTTGCTTCCCCCTGTCTGACAGATAGCACAACAAGGAGTCCAAATTTTTCAGAAATAGATGAAAATTTCCTGATGGGGACCTATATACAGTTACAATTATAAATGTGCCTCTATTTAATTTAAGCTCACAGGCACATGCTTCTATATGTTTCTCTACACAAAACTTTTTTGTTTCTATACTTTTTGCACAATGATAACGTTTGACATATATGGCAACTCCTCCTTTCTCCATATTTTCTGTAATTACATGTGCAGAGAGCTTATATCCACTTACATTTACCTTATCCATATCAGTAACAATGTGATGCTCAGACAGGCATAGTATATCTATTTCATTCTCAGCTTCTAAATCTTCTAAACAAACCAGAAGCTCATCTACTTTATTCTTTAAACTCCCAATATTTTGATGAAATATACTTACATTATTTTTAATTATACTTTTATGAGAACCTTTCCTTATTCTAACATTTGCAGTACTCTCCTGTCTGAGTTTCTCATTGTGCTTAGGCCTAATTCCTATACCAGTGGTCACACGGTGTTCAGAGAGGCAGATTATGTCAACTGGGTTGGGTGACTTTAATTCATCAATGCAATTACCTAGGACTGAGATACAACTTGGTGGAGATAAAATTTCTGGTGATTGGTGAAAATTTATAATTGACAGCTGCGATTGGTGATCCAATGTGCTAGAATTGTGCTGTTTAATTTCTTTCCTAAACTGAAGATTTGTTTCAATCCTGACCTCTCGTAGAACTTGACATCTTTCTGTCTTACCTATCCTAAAAAAGGTGCTGCTCCAACACCTGTAACCACTGGTATTTTACCATTCATGGCAGTGCCTCCCCCCCTTAAATTTCCTGCTATTACCCCAGCCAGTTTCCCCTTCCCTTTCCTGTTGAGATGTAGGCCGTGCCTGGTATAGTCCCACCTACTGAGATAATCAACAGGAACCACACCAATATGAGCCCCCGCACCCGACCCAAGCAGCCGTTCCAATTCCAAATTAACTCTCCCAACAGAAGAGTTCAAATGAGGCCGGTCATGGCGTCTCAGGACAGATACAAATTCAACATTGGTGTGTCTCGATGCCGACGCAATCTTTACCAGGTCACACTCTATACTGTACCCAGGATCTCTGTCGATGCTGTTCCCTGGCCCTCCCACAATAACCACGGTGTCTTCCCTGGTAAATCCTTTACAGAGTGAACCTAAATCCTCTGTCACCTGATCCAGACTAGCACTTGGTTTGAAAAAATTTGTGACCTGGTATTCTGGTCCTAATTCCTCCTGCAGAAGTTGGCCTACACCTCTGGCATGAGAACTGCCTAACAACAAAACTTTCTTCCTTTTCGATGACTTTCCTACATTCTTTTTCAATTTCCTATTGAAAGTTTGTTGTGTCCTGTCTACACCTACCTCTGCTTGAGGCTCATCAGTTTCTAACTGAAGCAACAGGTCAAACTTATTTTTGACATTCACCACAAAACTGTCAGACTTAGTTCTAGGCCTGTTCCTTCTGCTACCTGTTGCCACTTCCCACCTCTCTTTGCCCTTCTCCCTCCTTAACCTGTCCAGATCTTCCCTAGCCTGATCTAGCTCAGCCTGAAGGGCAGCAATTTTCCCCTCCTGTTCCACTATCTTCCTATCTCTGCTGCAAATCCTACATAACCACTGATGAGCCTGATCCACTTTCCCAACACCCACGCCACTGCAATCCCCCCAGTGAAAAAAACTACTACATCCATCACACCAAACCCCGGAACTAACAATTCTACGGCAAGTCAGGCACTTCTCACTCATGGCAAAAATAATACTTTAGCTAGAATAAATCAATTAAATTACCGAAACTCAAAAAAGACGTTACAAGAATTAAGCCTATTCACAATGTATATAAGCAAGTTTCTGATTTAAAATTCCGCTGTTTTTCTGAGATCTGTATTAAAACAATGAAGGTATACGCTATTTATTATATATTTAACTCGATTGAATGAAAAAAAGGACAATTAAACGAGGTACTTTAACTTTGATTCTCCAAAAACGTTACGAGAATTAGGCCTATAAACAAATGTATATAGGCAAGTTTCTGATATAAAGTTACGCTGTTTTTCTGAAATCTGTATTAAAACAATGAAGTTATACGCTATTTACGGTAGTTTACTTATTTGTTACCGAGAAACTAGTTAAATTACTGTGAAACAATAAACAAACACGTTTACAAAATTTAAGCCTAAGCGGGACTTCGCGAGGTTACGATCTTTTCGTGTTTTCTGAAAAAATACGCAAGGAAAAGTCAAACCTTTAATGGCAAGACTAAACGATACACTAATGCACGTATTTAATTTGTTGTCGGCGTTAAACTAAATTATATTCCTGTCTAAATCACTTTACTTTCTGGAAATGGTTTCTGGCGTCACTTACTCGGCGGCCATCTTGCCATGTGGCACAACATGCTGATGAAAGTAACACACTTCATTTCAGTGGCTGCTTCATTACCTGAGTCATTTGGATCCCTTCCTGTTCCCCACCCCTCCAGCTTGCTGCTTCTATTCTGTGTGATAGTTGTATTCTGCTCCAAGCTGCAGGAGTTGGTGGTCATCTGTGCATGGTGTGTGCTTGCTTGTGTGAATGAATGGTGCATGCTTCTCTTTTTCTGACAAAGACTGTGGCCAAAAGCTTATGTGTAAGTGCTGTTTAATTGTGCCTATCTGCAACTTAACATATCATCTTTATGGTAAGTAGCAAATCTATTCCTTCCTACATTGTTGATATTCCTACTTATAGATTCCATTGTTAGACTATGTCACAGGTACAAAAATAACCTCAGAATGGCATACACAATATGTAGAGTGCCAGAGAGATTTGTACTGGACCAACTCTTGTTTCTAACATGCAGAACTGTTCTTTCGAAGACTCTGCAGAGCAGTTCAAAAACTGTAGTGTTTTCTGAGAACACAAACATACTACTCAAGGATCCAAATTCAACCCTAGCAGACACATCTCAGATGATAGCTGAACAGGGCTACAAATGGTATAATGTTTAAGCCTTAATCTCTTAAAAATTCATATTATACAAAATGATGACCTGTTAGCACCAGAAGTAGACATTAATGATCATGCAATGAACATAGTGCTTGTGTAAAATTCTCTGGATATTCAACTGGATAACAAGTAAAAATGGAGTCAAGACATGGATAAACTAATCTGGAGGCTTATTCCAATGTGCTATGTCCTTAGAAGCATGCTCCATTGTGCCACTGCATTGACTTAAAGTCAAGTGTTGGCTTATTTTGCACATTTTCATGCTGTGTTCTCTTCTATAATTATCTTCTGGGATAGTGCAACCAAAGTAAATTGCTTTGTGCTTGGTCACTGGTACACAGCAATATAGACCAGAGGACACCACCATGATGCACTCCTGCTGTGGTACCGCACTGAGTTCCAATCTGTTGCCATCTAGATGACACTCACAATAAAGGACCAATTTCTGCCTCTGTTACAAGAGTGTCAAAGCAACACGTGGAGCTATGTCTTCGTTCTGACATCTGGGTATGGATAAAAACTGTATACAGCAAGCATCTGCTGTGAGTGATATCAGCTGCCCCAGTGGACACTGATATCTGAAATGGTTTTCCTTGTCTTGATGCAAGATTATTCTGCTGATCATAGTGTGTAAGCAAAACCAAAACATGGCGACTCTCATACAGTTTACACGTCAAGATCAGTTGCAATTCACATCTGACTCAGTTCACACCAAGTTCATGTCCGAGTGGCTACTGTTATATATTTCCAGTCTCCATCAGCTGATGATTCTTCATTCACCACCAAGCAACAAGCCACTGTTTATGAGTGTTCAAGAGACTGTTCAATACCAAGTGCCTAGTGAAGTTATTTGTCAGAGACAGAACACAGTACTCTCAAAAATGGCAGTTCAGCTAAATATTTATAGATTTTATGGCTATCTTCAGTGTGTTAGGCAAGTCAGCATGTCCAGTCATGTATCTATTAATGCTCAAAGCTGAGTATTACTTTAAATAAACTTAATAAATGTTTATTATTTGACCCACTTTGTGTTGTTCATATTTCGTATGTTTTAGAGCCCTGTGTTTACATAAAGTTACAAAATGTGCAGACCAGCTACCTTATACAATATGGGTTGAACACAGATTATGATCACTCACACTGGTGGTGATGCAGAGACAGCTGAAACAAACAGTTGGTTCATCTGGGCATTGATGGCACCATTCATGAAGTGAACAGCTAGCCAGAAGCAAAGTCCAGAGAATAGGAAAAATTGTCATAAGCATTTGCAAACAGTCCAAGGAGTGATCTGAGTTGAAAACCATAAACACAGCCAAGGTCAGTCACTCTACTCTCAATGGCATATAATGAAGGCTTCAGAGAAAAGTGAGAACAGCCACATATGTATGGGGCAGTGATGTTGATAGACACTGTTACATTACATACTAGAGGTGGCAGTGGGAACCTCTACAGAGGCTAGCTGTGTTTGTGGTATGAAGCCACAGTATGTCTGGCCTTTCCTGTATATTGATGCCAAAGCTGGGTGGGGAATACAAATCACTGTCAGATACTAAAACTTGCTTCACTGTTGAGGGTTCAGAATTGAGTTATGTACTCTGGTGGTAAGATATTTACGCTCCCACCTAATATAGAGCAAAAAATTGGGACTCCCAATCAATTCAAAAAATACCTCATTAGACAGACTTTTTACAAATTGTCTGAATATCCGGACTCAAGTATTTAAAATATCTGTTATCTACATGGCAAATATCAATATTCATTATAAAGTTGTATGACAGGCAATAATGAACTATAAATAGGGCTCAGTGTACATAAATGTAAAAATATTTTCTTTGAAAAATATCATTGTAATTAAGTAAATGTGAACTTACTAATAGCAGATAAACAGCAGCTATGCAAAAAGACTGAGACAGCAGTTTCTTTTAAAAGTAGCAGTTTTATTACTAATTTACTTGTTTAAATTTTGATGGAATAAGTTTGAACAGTATTAAATAGTATAGTGATAGTACAATATAGAGGTTTAAGTTTCTATGATTTATTTGTTTCATGTTAATGTATATCTTGACTCATTCCATATTCCTGAAGGTTCTTCTTCTTGGCAGGATCTATAGAAAATGATGAATGAATTAATGATTGCGAAGGCAGGGCAGGCCCTCAGGCCTCAGATTGTTAATTAAGCAGAGTGCTACATGTAAAACATGAGAAAGAAATTCTTATGTATATTTATTTGTGCTAAACTGTTGTATCATCTCTTGTGAGAAATTCTATCAGCCAGATTTACTTAATGATGAAGCAGATTTTTGTAGTGTACATGAAAAGCTTAGTGTAGATGAAAAATTTAATCTAAAATTTGTGTTCCACAGAGCACTACATTGACAGTTAAATTTATTTGAAAATTCAGCATAATGATGGAATAAAAGTAATTACCACTAATATATTTTTTATTAAAAGGTAGTTCAAGCTTTGTAATCATTGTAATTGGTTTTCCCTCTAGATGGTGTGGATATTAAGCAGTTTTCACTTCAGTTTGCAACGGATATCATTGCATCAAGTGTCTTTGGTCTTAAAGGAAATGCTTTCAGAGACCCGGAGGCTGATTTTTGGAATATGGCACAAAACATAGTAGTGCCAAATTTATGGAAAGACCTAAAGCATTTTGTAGTTGTTAAAGCACCAAAGCTTGCTGAAATTCTCGGATTCAGGTGAGTGAAATAAGATCTTGCTGAGGGAACTGGAACCACATGTCAGTATAAATCACACACACACACACACACCATTTATTATTTCAGCAGTAATGTTCTTCCTAAGATTATTGGCCGTTTAGACTGAAGAAGACAGAACATCAAAAGGGTAGAGGGTTGTGTAAGGGACATATAACAGACTATGGCTTGGAGTCAGGAAATGATAACCAGTGGCAGATTAGCAGAGAATGAGAGGGAGTGCAGAGGATGAGAGGGAGGACAGATACAGTGAGTGTGGGCTGGGTCACAGCAGGAACTAATTTTATCCAGTTTGTAGTACCTAACCAATAATTCCTAATGATCAGACATGTCTAACCTTATTTTGCTTAAGAAATTTTCAGAGGCACTAATAATTTGCCCATACTACATTTTGAAATTTGTAACTTGGAAACAGCTTGATAGTCACCCCTGTAGACAAAGTTTACAACAGTATGATTATGAACTGCAGTAATGATTAGATTGAAGGGTTTCTATGATCAATAGACATATTTACTTAGAAGCCTTATCCTAAGGTGCAGGTTTGGGGTGGGGGAAGGTATCAGTGATGCCTCTGGGAATGAACAGAAGTACATAATGACTGTCAGTGTGTTCAGCACATTTTGTGTAAATGGTTATTATGCTCCCATCAAAATCATCTATGTCGCTATAAACCAGGACCAGTGATGTGATACCTATTGTATACTTTTTTCATTGTCTTCTATAAGGTCCAACTGATTCCTTGTTCCTCACAGTGAATATCATATCTATAGACGCTCTCATATTCTCATTACCATGATCTTACTGCTACTAAACCTACCCTTACCAATGAAAACAATATTTTGTACAGTTGACAATTAAACTTCACGTATAAGGTTTTTTTTTTTTTTTTTTTTTTTTTTTTTTTTTTTTTTTTTTTTTTTTAAAGCAACAAAATGAAAGGATAGATGTTGCTCATCACATAGAGGAGCCACTGAGTCGCCAAGCAAGTACAGTGAAATAGATTGCAAATATTATTCAAATAGCCAATGTAGACAACAAAACTCACAGACATTCCCACAAGCTCAACTTGCACACAAATGACTACTGTCATCTCCAGGCACTAAAGCTCAAATCTGGCTGTGTCTGAGGAGAGCAACAATCTTTGCTGGGGAGGTTAGTGGTAGTACAGGAAAGGTATGGGGCAAGGAGGAGGAGAGGTGCAGGTTAGGGGTGGGGGAAGGTGTCAGTCATGCCTCTGGGAATGAACAGAACATGGTTATGACCAGATAGTGGACTGGTGAATGCAACACCAGGACACTGTGCACTGTACTCTGGGGGGTGGGGGTGGGGGATGAGTAGAGGGAAGAGGACAGAAATGTGAAAGGTGAAAGGGGTAGTGAGGTATGCTAGCAGGGTAGAAGGCATGAATGGGAGGAGGGAATGGGATAGCCACATGGAGGACTGGTATTGGTGAAGGTTGAGGCCAAGGAATATATGGCAAAGAAATATACTGCCGAAAGAGCACCCACTTGTGCATTTCAGAAAGGCTAGAGTTGGTGAGAAGAATACAGATGTCAAAGGCTGTGAAGAAATAGTCATTAAAATCAAGCAAATTGTGTTGTGTGGCATGCTCAGCAATTGGTTGGTCCAGCTATCTCTTGGCCACAGCTTGGTGGCGATCATTCACATTGTTAGTTGCAGTGCCCATTTAGAATGCAGTACCCTGCTTGCAGCTAAACTGTAGATTGCATGGTTGTTTTCAAAGGTGGTCATGCCTTTGATGGGGTAAGAGAGGCCTGTGACAGGAATGGAGCAGGTGTTAGTGGGTGGATGTCTAGAACAGGTCTTGTGTCTAGGTTTGTTGTGGGAATGTGAGCCATGTGGAAAGGTGTCGGTTGAGGTATTCTGTGTCATCATAATAGCTCAGCTTTGTGTGTGTTATTGATGATTAGCTGTCCCATTGGTATGTGTTCGTCCACATGATTATGAAATTTTCAATGGTTTGGGAGCAGAGGTGGAACAGAGAAAGACAAGGATATTGTGTAAGTTGGATGGGCACTAGAATGCCACTGTGGAAGAGGTGGGGATAATAGTGGGTAGGATTTTTCTCATTCGTGGGAATGAAAAGAGGTAGTTGAAACCCTGGTGGAGAATGTGATTCTGTGGCTCCAGTTGGTAGTGCCACAGAGTCACAAGGGTGGTGCTCCTTTGTGGATGTGCAGTGACTGTATGGGGGTGATATGTGACTGGAGGGACAAGGCACAAGAGATCTGTTTCTGGACAAGGTGTGGAGAATAAATTCACCATTTTTGGAGAGAGATTGCTTGTCACTACAGATGTGACAACCATGGGTGGCTAAGTTGTATGGAAGGGACTTCTTGGTCTGGGAAGGGTGACAGCTGTTGAAGTAGAGGTATTAATGGTGGATGATAGGTTTGATGTGGACAGAGATACTGGTGTAGCCATACCTGAGGTGGAGGTCAATATTGAGAAAGATTGCTTGTTGGGCTGAAGAGGTCCATGTGAAGCGAATGGAGGAGATGATGTTGAGTAACTGGAGGAATGGGGACAGCATGTTCTGATTCTCAGTTCAGATCATGAAAATGTCATTAATAATTGTGAACTAGGTGACTGGTTTGGGTTTCTGGATGGTTAGGCATAGGATGGTGTCATGCAAATTCCCATTGCTGTATCAAAAATTTAAGGGACTCCTTCAGAGGAGAAGGAATTATGGGTGACAATATAGTTGGTCATGGTAATAAGAAAAGAGGTTATAGGTCTGGAGTTGCTGGGTTATTGTGAAAGGTGTTGTTCAATAGCGGCAAGTCCATGGGCGCTGGGGATGTTAGTGTAGAGGAAGGTGGCGTTGACAGTGATGAGCAGGGAACTGAGTGATAAATGAACAGGAACTGTGGAGCATTGGTAGAGGAAGTGGTTGGTGTGTTTAATGCAGGAGGGGTTGGCTACAAGTAATTAGCTGAAGGATGCTGAACTATGCAGATATTCTCTCTGTGGTGGCACTGTAGCTGACCACAGCAGGGCATCCTGGCTGTTTGGGTTTTTGCACTTTATGACGCATGTAGAAGGTAGACAGGATGTGGGTAGTGATGGTGTGAGGAGGGAGATAAACTCAAGGGAGAGGTTCTGTAATGGACATAGGGATTTGAAGAGGGACTCAAGGAGGTTGTGAGATGGACTTAGAGATTTGGGAAGAGACTGGGGATCCTACTAGATTTTTAGAAAGGGGTCAATGAAGCAAAGCTTTTAGTTGGACATTTCTGACAGCTGGTGGAGTGCCCCAAACGGGTAATCCCTGCGGTGCATAACCACATTGTATGACCCTTTGTTGGCAGGTAGTGTTATAAGGTAGACATAAGATTTTAAGGTTGTGAATTGCAGTTCATTGTATGAATGTGGGGTTTGTTTCCATGTCCAGGGGTTTGGGGAATGTTGTTGATACATGGCTGAGGTTAGGAAGTTCTGCAAAATTAACAGTGGATGATTCTGGAGTGGGAATGGATCGTGGTTATAAGGAGGAGTAAACTGAGTCAGACAGGATTCAGTATTGGTTTTGAATTGAGTTTGATTGGTAAGGTTAGTGGCAGAAAGTGGTCCCACTGCAGGGGAAAAGTTAAAACAATTAATTTACTGACCTTCCATATTGTCTCAAGTTCAGGGTGGAGTGCTATAATCATGAAATTCATGAAATTTGTTGAAAATTTAAGGTGTAAATAGCTAAATGAAGAATGACTTTCCAACAACAAATCCATTAACTTACTTCTTATATGTTAAGGAAAATGAGTGTATTTTATTACATCTTTTTTTCTGTGATGGGTATGTATGTAAGCATTTTTATAATATGACAATTAGTACTTTTATGACACCCTCCTTTGAAGTGCCAATTTGATTACAAACCTGTGTAAAGAATCTCACATCACATCCATAGACCATATCATGTATAATTTGTTACTTCATGTGCTCCACCATACACAATATTCACAATCTGAGAGCTGTATTAAAATTACTATCAGCTTACAGAGCCTATGAGTGTTGATACAGTTTGGGGTTGCTGCTGGATTCATTCATCCATCACTTAGGATGAGTAGCAGATGCTTAAAAAAACAAAATTGCATCTCCAATATACAAACTAACTAAAGCTCCAGCCTGAACCCTGCCTCCCTTCCTCCCCCACCCACACTCCACATCTTTCAGGGGTCATAGTGATCAAAAGTAGCCATTTTCTCATCATCTGTTTCAGAGTAATTCATAAAATTTTTATTACTTAGATCCATAAATGACAAATGCCTTCTTATCTTTACAAAACATTATTACTTTTCATAAACACTTTTCAGTTGGTTTCATACACAGCAGTCCCTGTTTGCACTGACATCCGCTTGTACGGCAGCTCTAGATGGATCCCCAGATTAGAACTTTTAAACACAAACAATTCTACAGTTGTGATAACTGCTGTCTGTCCCATACTAAAAGATTCTTCCTCGTCTGTCCTCACACCCATTGCTGTGTCAGCAATCATGAGCTCTCTATGTCCATGTATGCTGAATATCTCATGAAGGTTATTACAGTCAGCAAATATCACACGTGGGAAAAATATATCTAAAAACAAAGATGATGTGACTTATCAAACGAAAGCACTGGCATGCTGATAGACACACAAACAAACACAAACATACACACAAAATTCAAGCTTTCGCAACCAACGGTTGCTTCGTCAGGAAAGAGGGAAGGAGAGGGAAAGACAAAAGGATGTGGGTTTTAAGGGAGAGGGTAAGGAGTCATTCCAATCCCGGGATCGGAAAGACTTACCTTAGGGGGAAAAAAGGACAGGTATACACTCGCACACACACACATATCCATCCACACATGCACAGACACAAGCAGACATTTGTAAAGGCAAAGAGTTTGGGCAGAGATGTCTGTCGAGGCAGAAGTACAGAGGCAAATATGTTGTTGAATGACAGGTGAGGTATGAGTGGCGGCAACTTGAAATTAGTGGAGGTTGAGGCCTGGTGGGTAACGAGAAGAGAGGATATACTGAAGGGCAAGTTCCCATCTCCGGAGTTCTGACAGGTTGGTGTTAGTGGAAAGTATCCAGATAACCCAGACAGTGCAACACTGTGCCAAGATGTGCTGGCCGTGCACCAAGGCATGTTTAGCCACAGGGTGATCCTCATTACCAACAAACACTGTCTGCCTGTGTCCATTCATGTGAATGGACAGTTTGTTGCTGGTCATTCCCACATAGAAAGCTTCACAGTGTAGGCAGGTCAGTTGGTAAATCAGGTGCGTGCTTTCACACGTGGCTCTGCCTTTGATCATGTACACAGGACTGGAGTAGGTGGTGGTGGGAGGGTGCATGGGACAGGTTTTACACTGGGGGCGGTTACAAGGGTAGGAGCCAGAGGGTAGGGGAGGTGGTTTGGGGATTTCATAGGGATGAACCAAGAGGTTACGAAGGTTAGGTGGACGGCGGAAAGACACTCTTGGTGGAGTGGGGAGGATTTCATGAAGGATGGATCTCATTTCAGGGCAGGATTTGAGGAAGTCGTATCCCTGCTGGAGATCCACATTCAGAGTCTGATCCAGTCCCGGAAAGTATCCTGTCACAAATGGGGCACTTTTGGGGTTCTTCTGTGGGAGGTTCTGGGTTTGAGGGGATGAGGAAGTGGCTCTGGTAATTTGCTTCTGTATCAGGTCGGGAGGGTAGTTGCGGGATGCGAAAGCTGTTTTCAGGTTGTTGGTGTAATGGTTCAGGGATTCCGGACTGGAGCAGATTCGTTCGCCACGAAGACCTAGGCTGTAGGGAAGGGACCGTTTGATGTGGAATGGGTGGCAGCTGTCATAATGGAGGTACTGTTGCTTGTTGGTGGGTTTGATGTGGACGGACGTGTGAAGCTGGCCATTGGACAGATGGAGGTCAACGTCAAGGAAAGTGGCATGGGATTTGGAGTAGGACCAGGTGAATCTGATGGAACCAAAGGAGTTGAGGTTGGAGAGGAAATTCTGGAGTTCTTCTTCACTGTGAGTCCAGATCTTGAAGATGTCATCAATAAATCTGTACCAAAATTTGGGTTGGCAGGCCTGGGTAACCAAGAAGGCTTCCTCTAAGCGACCCATAAATAGGTTGGCGTACGAGGGGGCCATCCTGGTACCCATGGCTGTTCCCTTTAATTGTTGGTATGTCTGGTCTTCAAAAGTGAAGAAGTTGTGAGTCAGGATGAAGCTGGCTAAGGTAATGAGGAAAGAGGTTTTAGGTAGGGTGGCAGATGATCGGCGTGAAAGGAAGTGCTCCATCACTGAGAGGCCCTGGACATGCGGAATATTTGTGTATAAGGAAGTGGCATCAATGGTTACAAGGATGGTTTCTGGGGGTAACAGATTGGGTAAGGATTCCAGGCGTTCGAGAAAGTGGTTGGTGTCTTTGATGAAGGACGGGAGACTGCACGTAATGGGTTGAAGGTGTTGATCTACGTAGGCAGAGATACGTTCGGTGGGGGCTTGGTAACCAGCTACAATGGGGCGGCCGGGATGATTGGGTTTATGAATTTTAGGAAGACGGTAGAAGGTAGGGGTGCGGGGTGTCGGTGGGGTCAGGAGGTTGATGGAGTCAGGTGAAAGGTTTTGTAGGGGGCCTAAGGTTCTGAGGATTCCTTGAAACTCCGCCTGGTCATCAGGAATGGGATTACCTTGGCAAACTTTGTATGTAGTGTTGTCTGAAAGCTGATGCAGTCCCTCAGCCACGTACTACCGACGATCAAGTACCATAGTCGTGGAATCCTTGTCCGCCGGAAGAATGACAATGGATCGGTCAGCCTTCAGATCACAGATAGCCTGGGCTTCAGCAGTGGTGATGTTGGGAGTAGGATTAAGGCTTCTTAAGAAGGATTGAGAGGCAAGGCTGGAAGTGAGAAATTCCTGGAAGGTTTGGAGAGGGTGATTTTGAGGAAGAGGAGGTGGGTCCCGCTGTGATGGAGGACCGAACTGTTCCAGGCAGGGTTCAATTTGGATAATGTCTTGGGGAGTTAGATCATTAGGAGTAGGATTAGGATTATTTTGCTTCATGGCAAAGTGATATTTCCAGCAGAGAGTACAAGCGTAGGACAGTAAATCTTTGACGAGGGCTGTTTGGTTGAATCTGGGAGTAGGGCTGAAGGTGAGGCCTTTGGATAGGACATTGGGAGAGAGGTTTGGAGGAAAGGTTAACTACTGAATTAGGGTGTTGTGGTTCCAGATTGTATTGTTTAGAATTTTGAGGTTTTGGGGGGAATGGAGCTGGAAGTGGGAGATTGAGTAGATGGGAGAGACTGGGTCTGTGTGCAATGAGAGGAGGTTGAGGTTTGCTGGAAAGGTTGTGAAGGGTGAGTGAGTTGCCTTTCCGGAGGTGGGAAACCAGGAGATTGGATAGTTTTTTGAGGTGGAGGGTGGCATGCTGTTCTAATTTGCGGTTGGCCTGTAGGAGGATGCTCTGAACAGCCTGTGTGGAAGTGGGAGAGGAAAGATTGAGGACTTTTATTAATTATAGGAGTTGACGGGTGTGTTCATTGGCTGAGTTGATGTGTAGGTGAAGGATTAGGTGAGTGAGGGCAATGGATTGTTCAGTTTGGAACTGGTATAGGGACTGATGGAAAGAAGGGTTACAGCCAGAGATGGGAACTTGAAGTGTGAGTCCTTTGGGGGTAATGCCAAATGTCAGACAAGCCTGAGTAAATAAAACATGGGAGTGTAATCTGGCTAGGGCGAAGGCATGTTTGCGGAGGGAATGTAAATAAAACTTAATGGGGTCGTTGTGGGGATGTTGTGAGGGTGACATGGTATTAGAAGGTGGAAAGTGTAACATGGCTGAAATGAAAATAAAAATATATGGGAAGAGATGAAGGTGAACTAGAAAGCAACTGGAGATCAGGTGTGAAAAAGGTCGAAAAAGTGTTGGTTAAAGATGAGCTATGTTGATCCTGTGGTGAACTTGGGTTGGTAAACAACGATGTGCACAAAGGTTAGGTGGTTGTGTTGCCGTCTGAACACGTTAAAGGGTGGAGAAATTTGGGAAAATTTCGAAAAAACTGCGTGTAAATGTATTAAAAGGAGTGGTTTTGTGGTGGCAGATTATGAAAATGAGGCTAAAAATTGTCTGACGAAGAAATAATGACGTTAAAACCTGTGGGAAGCGGCTAAAAATGATCTGTGATGTGGGAAAAACGGAAATCGAAATAAAGCGAAAGTTATCAGAACTAGCCGAAATGGTTGTTTAATAGGTGAAAGGAACTGTTTGTGAACTGGAAACGGTGGATTTTATAGCAGCGGTAGTTTTGAAAACGGAAAAAAAATTTTTAGTTATGGTTTGGAAGTGGGTTACGTATTATTGAGTATATATAGGCGGGATAAAATTGTATGGTAGATAACGGTAAAAAGGAGGTGAATACAAAGTGAAACTACTTGCAAAAACAGAAAGAGAAAGTAAGATGACAGAAAAGATTTCGAAATGCAATAGTGACAATAACAAACGTAATTGTTGGGTTCAAATTAATGATATGAATATAACAGAGGGAAACCTTACACGTGGGAAAAATATATCTAAAAACAAAGATGATGTGACTTACCAAACGAAAACGCTGGCATGTCGATAGACACACAAACAAACACAAACATACACTCAAAATTCAAGCTTTCGCAACCAACAGTTGCTTCGTCAGGAAAGAGGGAAGGAGAGGGAAAGACGAAAGGATATATATATATATATATATATATATATATATATATATATATATATATATATATATATATATATATATATATATAAACCTGGATATAGATATTTTCATGTGTTACATTACTGAATTGAAATTTTTGTTGCTTACACTGCTAGAGTCAAATGTCTATTCAATATGGAAGTGGAAAAAGAATACTAACAATATTAGAAGTGGAGCCAAAGTAAGAACAGCAATTGCATGGCTGAGAGACATACATATTTATCATACAGCTGAAAGAAGTTTTATATATTTTTATTTATTCAGCTCTACACCAGTTGTTCCTCCTTCAGTGACTGGTAAGTAGATGTTCCATTTCTTGTTTGTCTATACATATATTTATGCATTTTATATATCTATTAGTATACACAATAAATTACCACATAAGTACAAAAAATTCAATTTACATATCAATCTGCAAGGAAACTGATAACTGAATGGGTTGTTGGAGGAAAATACTAATCCCAGGAGCAGATTTTGAGTTGTTGCATATTATGTGTTGGAATAGCTACAAAGAAAAGAATGTAAATGCAATAAGACAAAACAGTTTTATGCAGAAGACAGTTCTGTCTATCAGTATATGTTGAATTACTTCTTACCAGAATGTGGTACATTCAAGTATACTACAGATGAGGTGATCAGATTCATCATAAATTAATGCTGAACCTTTCAGTTTATTGATATATTAAAAGAGATAAATTCCACCAACCACAATTATGTTGAAAAGATTAACAGATACTTCTAAGTGCAGTTTCTGGAAATGGAAAGATTGGTTTTTTAGAAATATTTACCAGCTGCTAAAGTGCAATGATGAAGCAACAACATCCCTGTCTAGTGTTTAAAATAGCATGATTAAGGCACCCCATTGAGTAATAAAGTCGATTCAAGTGACGGACAAAATTTCAGAGATGAAGTGCAGTAGTGAGTGACTGAGCAACAAACAGGAAATACTGGAATGATGTAAAGATTTAGACAAAGTCAGATAAGTCAAAAATATCAACAAGTGGAAATTGTCAGCTGTTGGTGCAGCAGTTCAGTATGATCCAAGAATGTCAATTTAAAAAGTGGAAAGTCAGACTCAATTAAAAGAGTTCATTATATACACATTTGCAAAACACCATATCCATTTCTGCTGTGCAACAAGGAAAATACCATGACTGGTAATGATGGATTTGATGTTGGCAGCATGTGGTTCACAGTTGAAATTCCTCAGTCTGACAATCTGGCATGCCATATCCAGCAAAGATATCCCCGGAATTATTTTGTGTAAGTAATAATAAATACTGCCTGGTACACATATGGGACAGTCAATTGCACACTACAAGCATTTTACACTCCATCAGATTCACTGTAGTTCATGTAAGATGAAGCCCACCCTCACTGTAACCTAGTAATTTTACTTTCTTGTTGAATAGCTTGGACTTTTCCACATTTAATGGAATAGGCATTATCTGACCTGCATACTCCTCCAAATTTATCCCACTGAATAAACTTATTGTAGGATATTTGAAGAGCACTATTTCCTACAGTAATCTTGGAATGCTGGAGAAGCTCACATAGCCATTTGTCCAATTCCTTTACCACATTCCAGCCAATGATGGCTAACTTTGTTATTTGTTTTATAATCAGAGTGCTGAGCATGAATGCAACAACGCCATGCACAGTGCAGACATACCATAGTTTATGATTTCTCCCCTGTACATGATACAGTAACAGCAGTGGCAGCCCTTGAGCCACTGTTTGTCATGTTTAGAATTAAGGTGAAACCTCTGTGTTTGATTTTTTATGACATTCCTGCTAATGAGGCCACTTACTGTAGCCGTTTTTCATTTCAAAATGAAAAACACACTGTATCTGTGATAAATGTGCAGTAACCAAATAACAAAACATTAAACACTTTTCCATGTTTACAGAGACTGTTTCCAGATGTTGAAACACATTGAATTATTTATTAACAATAAAAGGGAAAGAACATCAAACAAGGGAGAAACCAGGATGGAATGTAACAATATTGTGAAAATAAAAGTTGCCACTCACCATACAGCAGAGATGTTGAGTCACAGGTAGACACAACAAAAAGACTATCACAAATGTAGCTATCAGCCAGTAAAGCCTCCATCAAAATTAGATGATAAACACACACATAATCACTCATGCAAATGCTATTCACACACACATGACTGCAGTCTCAGGCAACTGAATGTGACCTCAGTTGCCTGATACTGCAGTTATGTGTCTGTGAGTTACGTTTGCATGAGTGTGTATGTATGTTTCTGTCATCTAATTTTGACGAAGGTCTTATTTGCTGAAAGCTATATTTGTAACAGTCTTCTTGTTGTGCGCATCTGTGACTCAGCATCTCCATTATATGGTGAGCGGCAACTTTTCTTTTCACAATAAGGGAAAAGGATAGATTGCTACTCACTGTAAAGATGACACATTGAGTTGCAGACAGGCTCAATGAAAGGACTGTTACACATTTAATTTTTGACCTAAACCTTCAGTTAAGAAAACACACAGACATTCATTCACACAAGCAAGGACACTTCATGCATACGTGGTTGCCATCTCCAGCAGCTCCAGTCTGAGCTGCCAAAGATGGTGGTCGTGTGTGTGTGTGTGAGGCATGCTTGCTTATGTGAATGCAGGTGTCTGTGTTTTCTTTACTGATGAAGGCTTTGGTAAAAAGCAATGGTCCTTTCATTGTGCCTGTCTGCAACTCAATGTGTCATCTTTACAGTGAGTAGCAATCTATCCTTTCCTTTTTATTGTTGACATGCCAACCTGGATTTTCCATTGCTTGAATTATTTATTAAATTTACCTACACCTCTGGTGATTTATGTGCAACATTCACAGATGTACATCATAATAATAATAAATTCAGTGCAGAAACAATTTCCTTAATGTTCTGACATATTTATAATTGAACCTTGAGTACTTCAATTTTATCAATGATTTTGCCCACAGGATAGTTGATGCTGAAGTGTCAGACTTCTTTTATAGAGCAGTGAAACATGTTGTTTCCTATCGGGATGAGAACAATTTCAAGAGGATGGATTTCATGCAAACGATGATGCAGATACATAAAACAGACTCAGATGAGAGCACAGGTCTGTTAGTGTTTCATTGTCCTCTTTTAGAATTTTTTTCTTAATGAATGCTGATGTTCTTGTGTGCTTCTATGAAAATGAATGATCCAAATTAGAATTGTTTCTGCTTCTAGCATTTTCAGAACCATTGAATAGTTTTTTTTCTGTAAAAAAGTCAGCTGTTAGACTGTTTTATTGATTTGCTACCTGTATATTCCTAATGCTGTGTATGACATCAGAATGGATCCTAAAAATACTTACACTCACATGTCAGAAAGTATACTTGCTGGTGGTGTTCATGCCATCAATTCACACAAAGAATCAAGAAGACAGAGATGAACATTCAATGTTAAAGAGAATGCATTAATTTCAGTGAATGCAGAAACTGACCAGGTTCACTAAGTTATGTACCTGAGATATTGCTCATTACTTAGCTCTCCTATGGTTTAATAACAGTTTTTGGAGCTATAATTGTCATTCCAGAAGTTATTCGATCATATTGGCAACTAATTTTATATAAGTAGCTAATACTAAAGCAGTAAGCTGTAACCAGCATTTTTAATCGCAGCAGAATGTTTATAAAAGAACTGCTCGCTTACTCACTGGTACCTGATTATCCTAAAATAATATTAGACATGAACAGAATGTTGAATCAAAATTATTTTCTAGAACGAATTTTCACTTTCTCCCTGCTCTCTGTTTTAATGGTAAGACTCCATACAAGTAAGAGAGCTGTGTTAATCTCACAACATTTTAAATTCCTAAGTTGAGCTAACGCTTCACATGATCAAAGACATTTGTAGTGCCACAGTCAAAACAAATATAACAAATTGTCGTATATAGCTATTTGTTTTATTTATTATCTGTACAATGCATCATATGCTGTACAATGTGTTCTGTGATACTGGTTACCTAAAACCTAAAATTTTATTGTACTTACTTTTGTTTGCACACTCTGTTTTACAGAATATCATTTAAGAGATTCAACAAAAATATTAAAAGGATAGTTTGCTTCTTATCACATGGAGGAGACAATGACTGACAGAGAGGCACAGTGAATAAAAACTGTTAGACATTGTTTAGCTGCGACACTATATCCTAATCAGTCTTTCCTTCTCATCCCGTGTGGTAAGTCTGTCCTGACCCACGTTTCTGGGTGACTTTCCCAAAATCTGCTCCTTTTCCTAGATCTCTCCAGTTCTTTTCCTTCACCCCTCTTCCTTCCCTTTCAAACCTTCTGCCTGAAGAAGGAGCCACTGGCTCTGAAAGATTGCCTAATTACAACCTTCTTTTGTGTTTGTGTTCTGCTGCCACTTGGTGAGTAGATTTTTTGTTTAGCTAATTAAAGTAGATCATATCCTTTGTCAGATATAGACAAAACACACAAATTTTCACACATACATAACTCAGACACATATGGCCACTGCCATATCAGGGCATTAAGGCCTGACTGTGACTGCCTTTGAGGTGAGTGGCATTCTCAGTCGGGGCAGGTAGTGGGAGTACAGAAGAGACATAGGGTGGGAAAGGTGAGAGGTAGCAGGGTAGGGGTGGGGGAAGGGGCTAGTGCTACCTGTGGGAGCATGCAGGGATGTGGTGGGAACATGATAGGAGGCTAACAGGATTGAGAGGTTGTACTGAAAGGGGGAGGGGGCACAGAGGAGAGTACAGAAGTAGAGAAAGGGAAAGGACTATGCAGGTGTACTGCCAGGCATAAGGTGTGTGCAGGCTGGAGTAGAAGCAGGGAAGAGGATAGAGTCAATTAGAGGACAATGACCTGTACAGGTCCTCTACCAACTCTTCACAGTTCCTAGCCACTATCAATGCCATTGGCCTCTACACCAACATCCCTAGTGACCATGGCACTGTTGCTACTGAACATTACAGTTCCCAATACTTGTCTGACTCTAAGCATATAACCTCCCTTTGGTCACAATGACCAACTATATCCTTACCCAAAATATTATTTCTCATTTGAAGACTTGACCTACAAAAACCCTATGGTACAGCTGGGCATCCACATCACACCATCCTGTGACAACCTATTTATGAGCCATCTAGATGAATCCTTCCTAGCCACCCAGAATCCCAAACTCCTCCAAATTCATTAATGACATCTTCAGCATGTGGATCGAAGGTGAGAACATCCTATCCACATCCAGAACCTCAGCTCCTTCTCCCCATTTGTATCACCTGATTGTCCTCAGATCAACAAGCCACATTCTTTGATGTTGACCCTACCTCACAGATGACTAAATCAGTACCTCCATCTGCATCAAGCCTATATATCACCAACAATGCCTATACTTTGACAGCTATCAACCATTCCACACCAAGAATCCCTTCAGTACAGCCTAGGCACACAATGTTGTTGCATCTGTAGTGACAATCCCTACTTCTCCAAATATGCCCAGTCTCACTGGGTGTTCCTCACTCTCCTCACCTTGTCTAGCAACATATCTCCTGCATGCATCTTGTCTTTCCAGTCACCTATCAACTATCACACATCAACTGAGCAGCCTCAAAGAAGTGCTGCCTTTATCACCAAGTACCATCCAGGACTGGACCAATTGAATTACATTCTTCACAACCATTTAGACTACCTGTTGTCATGGAAGGAACTGAGAAATATCCTCTCCACAGCACATCTGATATGTGCAATATCCTTGTCCATCCCTGTTCCCCTCCTGCTCCCAACCCCTTGTACCATGGCTAATACTGCTGAAATAGATCTAGATGTAAGTCCTGTCCCATACATCCTCCCAGTACCAACTACTACAGCCCTGACGCAAGCATTTTCTACTCCATCAAGGGCAGGGCCACCTGTGAAAGCAGCTACGTGACCTACTAACTTGGCTGCAATCACTATGCAAAATTCTGTGTGAGTATGACCACTAGCAAGCTGTCTGTGTGCATCGTTGACCTCCACCAAACTGTGTCTGGGTGACAGCTGTATCATGTCATTGTTGAGCATGGTGCCCAACATGTGCTTGACTTCAAGAACTGCTTCACAGCCTGTGCCATCTGAATCATCCCACCAACACTAACTTTTATGAATTACACAGGTGAGAATTACCCTCACAGCATTTTCTTCGTTCCTGTAAACCATCCCCAGCCTCAGGCTTCATTAGGCCCTGTCCTCCAACTTCTTGGATTCCATTCATGCCCTACACACAACTTCTATCCCTACAGAATACCTGTGTGGTCCTTTCCCCTTATTTACTTCTCTCCTCTTCTCCTTCCTTACTCTGGCACAGCCTACCAATGCTGCACCTAGCAGTCCACTATCTAGTCCTTGCCATGTCCCTGCATGCTTCCACAGGCAACACCAGCATCTTCCCCAGCCCCTACCTTGTTATCCCACCCCCTGCCTACTCCATCTCGCAGTCAGGACTTGGTGCCTGGAGACATCAGTGGCCGTGTGTGTGTGAGTCATGCATGTCTGAATATGTGTGTGTTTTGTCTATGTTTGATCATGGACTTAGTCCAACAGTTAAATGACATCTAGAAGTGCTCATCAAATGAACTTGTCTGCCACTCAGTGCCTCCACCATATGATGAGTGGCATCTAATCTTTTCATACTGGTGTTATCACATCCAAAATTTTCCAGGGTTTGGTTTAACAGATTCATACATGCGATCACAAAGCATGCATTAATTGCAAATTTAATTTACGATTTGTGAATTAATATTTATATATGTTACCAAAATATCATTATATTGAGTAGATGGAGTGATGCTGCAGAAATATGCTTATCATTTTTCATAATTGATGGATTTTATAGTACATGGAAGCTTGTTGTACAGTTTTATGCCAAATTATGTGTCCTTTTTTGACATCTCTTAGAGCTTGTAGGCGTCACATGTATATTATCTGGCTGCTTTGTACAGTTATTGTGAAAGTCGGAATTTTTTTCACGTTTCCTTATTAATTTCATGTTCCTTGATGGACAATAATCTTTTGAAGATGTACAAGCCAGACAATGGTGGAATATTTAATTTTTTAGAGAATAGTATGAATGGGTGTCTAGTGGTCCTTTCAGCACTCTCGTATTCTGAATTTTTGTATTCTGAAAGTACCCAGTTATGCAGGAGAGATACTTCAGAATATGATTCCATATTTTGGATGTGAATGAAAATGTATAATATTTACTCAGAGCTGCCTGTTCATTTATGCAGATTTTTCAGGATCTTTGGAACACAACAACCTTTGCTCAGCTTTTAGTTAAGGTGTGTCACATGCTTGTCCAAATTCTTTTTACTACAGAACCGTTGATCCAAGTATATTGCACTATATGTACTACTTGGATAATGGGTATTTATAATATGTGTATTGTGAAAATTTAGGGCTACTGTTCTGTTTTATTGTTGTTTATAAACAGATGGTTTGCTGAGAACAGCCACTAAGCTCGTTTCTGTGGTAGTTTTTTTTGAAGAAACTATCTTTTCAAATTTATTTATAATAGTTGTGCCTTCAGCAAATAATATTGTTCTTGTGGACATCTAAATTCAAGATCACATCTTTTCTTTGTCATCAGTCTTCTGAGTGGTTTGATGCAGCTTGCTGCAAATTCCTCTCCTGTGCCAATCTCTTCACCTCAGAGTAATACTTGCACACATTGTCAACATTGTCAACTGTCTTCTCTTACAGTTTTTACCCTCTACAACTCTCTCAAGTACCATGGAAGGTTTCTCCTTGTGTCTTAACACATAACCTATCATCCAGTCCCTTCTACTTGTCAGTGTTTTCCACATGTATCTTTCTTCACCAATTCTATGGACAACATCCTCATTCCAAATGTTATCAGCCCATCTAATTTTCAACATCATTCTGTAGCACCAAATTTTAAATGCTTCAATTCTATTCTTTCCTGGTTTTCCTGCAGTCCTTAATTCACTGACATGCAATGCTGTACTCCATACGTAAACTCGCAGAAATTTCTTCCTCAAATTAAGCCAATGTCTGATGCTAGTGGGCTTGTTTTGGCCAGAAATGACTTCTCTACCTGTGCTAATCTGCTTTTTATATCCTCTGTGGTTCATCTGTAATGTGTTATTTTGCTCCCTAAGTAGGATAATTCCTTTACTTCGTCTACTTTATTGTCCACAATTTTTACGGTAAATTTTTTCACTAATCTTATTTCTGCTGTTCTTCATGAACTTCAGCTTTCTTCAGTTTGTTCTCAGTCTGTATTCTGTGCTCATAAGACTGTTCATTTCATCCACTATGTCATATCATTCTTCCTCATTTTCACTGGGGACAGAAATTTCATCAGTGAATTTTATCATTGATATCCTTTCACTCTGTATTTCAGTACCAGTCATAAAACTTTCTTTTATATTCTTCTTTGCTTCCTCAGTGAAGAGATTGGATGGCAGTTAATAAATGCCGCATTTATGTCTTACACCCTTTTTAATACAAGCACTTTATTCTTGATCTTGCATTCTTATTGTTAGTTCTTGGTTATTATACAGATTGTGTATTACTAGCCTTTCTCTATAACTTACACAGTTTTTTCAGAGTATTACGTACATTTTGCATGATTTTACATTGTCTAGCACTTTTTCTAGGTTGACAAATCCTATGAACATGTCTTCATCCTACTTATTAAGTTCAACATCAGAACTGCTTCTCTGCTGCCTTTACCTTTCATAAAGCCAAAAGCCAAAAGATCACCATCTAACATATCCCCCTGTACACATCTTTCTGTACATTTTCTCAGCAACTTTGATGCATGAGCTGTTAAGCAGATTGTGTGATGTTCCTGTACTTAGCTGCTCCTGCTAACTCTAGGATAGAGTGGTTGATATTTTTCAGAAGTCTGATGGTCCATCTACAGACTTACAAATTGTATAAACAGACATAAATAATTGTTTGGTAGATACTTTCACCAAAGATTTTAAAAATTATGGAGGAATGTTATTTATGCTTTTAACTTTATGCGATCATAAATCTTCTAAAGCTCTCTTAATCTCTGACTAATTCTAGATCCTCTATTTCTACGACTTCAGCTGCTGTTAGTAACAATAATGATAATGATAATAGTAATAATAATATGCATAACTTGTCTGAAAAAAGAAAAAAACATGTTTTTGTAGAATTTTGTTATCTTGTGCTTAATTGATGGCTGTGCGAGTGGGAGTTTTTGTACTTTTTTATTTTTTTTTGGAAAAATGTTCGAGATACCTAATACATGCATTAGTTAACGAATTAACGTCTGGGGCGAAAATCAGTTTTACGTTGCACCCACACAACAACTTATGCTTATTATAGACTTCATTGTTAAAATTTCGCTTTGTTGCCATGCTTATTTGATTTTGTCACTTCCTCAGACAACGGATCTGGTCTGGGAGGCCTAGTTCCTTTGTGGCTAATTATTCCTGGTAATTTCCTTTTCTGTTAGCACTTAAAACAGATCCAACAGAGTTCATGTTAATACTGCATGAGAAAGCCGATTCCTCCACAGTAAACAACCAACGAGAAACCCAAATTGCCATATGTGGAAATAATTAATTTCAAGTAGGACGGTGCTGTTTACCAACATTGGCACCTGATTACGAATGAGGTGCTGAGAGTCACAAGGGTCAAAAGCACACTGTCTTCGACCCCACATTTAAGTGAACATCAGACAAACCAATGAGAGTTTTTCACGAATGTTCATACATATGTATAATGTGGGCCTACACTACAGATAAGCATGGCTCACCGTAAGATCAACAGATGTCAGAAGCATGAATAAATGCAAGAGTCTCACAATCGACGCTGATGTTTAAGGTTATGAGCATATCAAATGGATTACTATATGGCAAAATCCAAATCTTAATTTACTGTATCTCGTTCAGAATCCCACAAAATAGGTTTTTCTGTCAGTATAACTATAACGTATACTGATGTCTGATCTAATTTTACTATATAACGAGTGAATTGGCATATCTGATGAATGTGCTACTGTCTAGTGGGATTTACGAGGTGCAGCAGTAAAGTAATGAGACTGATGTGAAAAAAATGTTGCTTACCGTTTAGTCAAGTTTACTGTTGTCTTCTTCAAAGTAGTTCCCTTCTGATTGCACACATTTTTCCAGCGCTTCTGCCATTGATGGTAACATTTCTGGAACTCATCTTCTATAATATCCTCCAAAGCCCTCGTCACAGCTTTTTGGATATCTTGTGTTGTTTGAAAATGGTGTACCTTGATCGCCGTTTTGACTCTTGGAAATAGAAAAAAGTAGCACGGAGCAATATCTGGTGAATAAGGCGGCTGTGGTAGTACTGAAATTTGTTTTGAGGTTAAAAATTGCTGTACTGACAGAGCAGTATGGAATGGCCCATTGTAGTGATGCAGAATCCAATTATCAGCACTGTTGGCACGGACACGAAGAACTCTTGTACGAAGCTTTCTAAAATTTCTTCATAGTAATATTGGTTAAATGTTTGTGCAGGAGGCATCCACTCTTTATGAACAATTCCCTTGGAATCAAAGAAGCACACAAGCATGTATTTCACTTTTGACTTTGACATGCGAGCTTTTTTTCGCTTTTGACTTTGACATGCGAGTTTTTTTTGGTCTGGATGATCCCTTTGAGCACAATTGCGAACTTTGGCGTTTTGTCTCTGGATCGTACTGAAAAAAACAACTTTCATCACCAGTGATAACGCATCTCAACAATTATGGATTGATTTCAGTTTGCTCTAACAGATCGGCTGCCACATTTTTTTGTTTCTTGCTTTGTGGTGTGAGATGTTTGGGGACCATTTTTGCACAAATATTTCTCATACCAAGATCTTCAGTTATTATTAGACGAACCGTTTCTCGATTAATGTTCAGTTCTTCTGCAATCATTTTCACGGATAATCTTCAATCAAATCATACGAGTTGACACACCCTGGCCAAGCTGACATCCACCCGTGAGGTTGATGGTCGTTCACTGCAGTCTTCATCTTCAACATTCGTTCTGCCTTTACTAAACATTTTATGCCAATGAAAAACTTGAGCTCTTGACATAACCTCCTGTCCAAAAGCCTTCTGAAGCTTACCGTAAGTTGTTGTCGCGTTTTCACCCATTTTAACACGAAAAGAAATGGTATACCATTGCGCAATATTATGCGGTTCCATTTCCGTGACGAGGGACAAAAATGTTCAAATGTTTGTGAAATCTTATGGGACTTAACTGCTAAGGTCGTCAGTCCATAAGCTTACACACTACTTAACCTAAATTATCCTAAGGACGAACACACACACACCCATGCCCGAGGGAGGACTCGAACCTCTGCCGTTACCGACAAGAGACGCAAACACGTCTTAACTTATTACAGCACAACCCATGACTGAGCAGTTGCATCAATGTGTCGCTTGGACTAGAAGCAGCTTATAGGCCAAGGTCAAAGATGCTGTGCCTACGCAAGTCTGCAGGGCTGCCACATCATCCAAAGAAAATCAGTCTCATTACTTTATTGTCGCATCTCGTATGTTGAGCAAAGGGGGATAAAAGTCTGCTGCAGTGTGCTACCACCTCATGGCATTGACATCAACTTGTAGTTGAGTAGTAAAGACCAACTGTTTATCAAATCTGCATTTATTTGGCCCATGAGGCAGTTATGTTATGCCAGTTGTGCAAGTGCAAAAGCCCCTTAAACATGCAAAACTGAAGGTGTACTCGTGCCCCTGATGTCAAGTTTCACCGAGTCTACAGGAGCATAGCGTGGCAGATTTAGTGCTGTGTATTTCAGATTACTACATCTACATTATGTTTAACAGCATTCAGAGAAAAATAATCAATAAATCCAAAAAGTGTCAAAAGTTTGGGTGTTCATGTGCTCCTGTGTTCTTACACAATAGCCGCCACTGAACATCGCTACTCAATGAAGTAAATGAGTTACAAAGTCTCAGCTGTGATGAGTCCCCGGTGTCAGAGAATGAAGCGTCCTCTTGATCCATCTCTCACTATGATGTAAAATAATAGTAGCGTGTACTGAGCTCCGTGTAGATGTCTTTGGCACGATGTACACAACCAGTAGACACCTGAAGCAATATGCAGAACCAGTTACCCATTTAATCCCTGGTGGAGCTTGCAGGTTACTCCTTAGAAGACATCGCAGCGCACGGGACGATGTTCTTCACGGAGGGGTGCGACCCGTGCGCGACTGCCCTCGCCTTCACCCTGTTCGAGCTGGCGCACAACGCGGACGTGCAGGAGCAGCTGCGGGAAGAGGTGGCGGCCGCGTCTGGGGCGGAGCTCACGTACGAGAAGCTGCAGGAGATGGAGCTGCTAGACCGAATCGTCTCTGGTGAGGATCGCTTCAGTACTGCTCCTGTTGCGGGCTGCATGCACTGTCTGATCGGAAGCATCCTGCGTAATGCGGGATTACTTTAAAAACGGACACAAACAGTCCCGACCGCAGAGTCATCAGTCTGCGCCTTCTACATCTACATCTAAATGGATACTCTGCAAATCACATTCAAGTGCCTCGCAGAGGGTTCATCGAACCACCTTCACAATTCTTTATTACTCCAATCTCGTATAGCGTGCGGAAAGAATGAACACCTATGTCTTTCCGTACCAGCTCTCATTTCCCTTATTTTGTCGGGGTTGTCGTTCCTCCCTATGTAGGTCGGTGTCAACAAAATATTTTCGCATTTGGAGGAGAAAGTTGGTGATTGGAATTTCGTGAGAAGATTCCGTCGCAACGAAAAACGCTTTTCTTTTAATGATTTCCAGCCCAAATCCCGTATCATTTCTGTGACACTCCCATATTTCCCGACAATACAAAACGTGCAGCCCTTCTTTGAACTTTTTCGATGTACTCCGTCAGTCCTATCTGGTAAGGTTCCCACACCGCACAGCAGTATTCTAAAAGAGGACGGACAAGCATAGTGTAGGCAGTCTCCTTAGTAGGTCTGTTACATTTTGTCAGTGTCCTGGCAATAAAATGCAGTCTTTGGTTAGCCTTACCCACAACATGTTCTATGTGTTCCTTTCGTTTAAAGTTGTTAGTAATTGTAATACCTAGGTATTTAGTTGAATTTACAGCTTTTAGATTAGACTGATTTATCGTGTAACTGAAGTTTAACGAGTTCCTTTTAGCACTCATCTGGATGAGCTCACACTTTTCGTTATTTACGGTCAACTGCCATTTTTCGCACCATTCAGATATCTCTTCTAAATCGTTTTGCAGTTTGTTTTGATCTTCTGATGACTTATTAGTCGATAAACGACAGCATCATCTGCAAACAACCGAAGACGGGTGCTCAGATTGTCTCCAGAATCGTTTATATAGAAAAGGGACAGCAAAGGGCCTATAACACTACCTTGGGAAACCCCAGAAATCACTTCTGTTTTACTCGATGACTTCCCGTCAATTACGAACTGTGACCTCTCTGACAGGGAATCACTACAGTCACATAAGTGATACTATATTCCATGAGCACACAATTTCACTACGAGCCGCTTGTGTGGTACAGAGTCAAAAGCCTTCCGGAAATCCAGAAATACCCGATCGATCTGAAATCCCTTCTCAATAGCACTCAGCACCTCATGTGAATAAAGAGCTAGTTGTGTTTCACAGGAACGATGTTTTCTAAACCTATGTTGACTGTGTGTCAATAGACCGTTTTCTTCGAGGTAATTCATGATGTTCGAACACAATATATGTTCCAAAATCCTGCTGCATATCGACGTTAACGATATGGGCCTGTAATTTAGTGGATTACTCCTACTACCTTTGTTGAATATTGGTGTGACCTGTGCAACTTTGCCGGCCGGGGTGGCCGAGCGGTTCTAGGCGCTACAGTCTGGAACCGCGCGACCGCTACGATCGAAGGTTCGAATCCTGCATCGGGCATGGATGTTTGTGATGTCCTTAGGTTAGTTAGGTTTAAGTAGTTCTAAGTTCTAGGGGACTGATGACCTCAGCAGTTAAGTCCCATAGTGCTCAGAGCCATTTGAACCATTTTTTTGTGCAACGTTCCAGTCTTTGGGTACGGATCTTTCGTCCAGCGAACGGTTGTATATGATTGTTAAGTATGGAGCTAAAGCATCAGCATACTCCTAAAGGAACCTAATACAGTCTGGACCACAAAACATGCTTTTATTAAGTGATTTAAGTTGTTTCACTACTCTGAGGATATTTACTTCTTCGTTACTCATGTTGGCAGCTGTTCTCGATTCGAATTCTGGAATATTTACTTCGTCTTCTTTTGTAAAGGCATTTCGGAAGGCTGTGTTTAGTTACTCTGCTTTGGCAGCACTGTCTTCGATAGTATCTACATTGCTATCGCGCAGAGAAGGCATTGATTGTTTCTTGCCGCTAGCATACTTCACATATGACCAGAATCTCTTTGGATTTTCTGCCAGGTTTCGAGACAAAGTTTCGTTGTGGAAACTATTCTAGGCATCTCGCATTGAACTATGCGCTAAATTTCGAGCTTCTGTAAAAGATCGCCAATCCTGGGGATTTTTCGTCTGTTTAAATATGGCATGTTTGTTTCGTTGCTTCTGCAATAGTGGTCTAACCCGTTTTGTGTACCAAGGAGGATCAGCTGCGTCGTTTCTTCAGTTATTTGGTATTAATCTCTCAATTGCTTCCGATACTATTTCTTTGAATTTAAGCCACATATGGTCTACACTTATGTTATTAATTTGGAATGAGTGGAGATTGTCTCTTAGGAAGGCATCAAGTGATTTTTTATCTGATTATTTGAATAGGTATAAGTTTCGCTTATTTTTCGAGGATTTGGGGATTGCAGTATTCAATCTCGCTACAACTCTGTGTTCACTAATCCCTGCCTAAATCGGTTTTGATGCTCGTTATTAACTTAGGATTATTTGTTGCTAAGAGGTCAAGTGTGTTTTCACAACCGTTTACTATTCGCGTGGGCTCATGAACTAACTGCTCGAAATAATTTTCAGAGAATTTCGGATGATATTTTATGCGTACCTCCGGAATTAAACATAACGAACACTTTGCATGCGTCTCGTAATTAATCAATGTTTGGCCAACGCCTGTCACTTCATAATCACTCGAAGGACCTATAACGAATAACTTAAAAATTCCTCATACTGCACCTAAAGGATATTTACACCAAGTGATCAAAAGTATCCTGACACCTGGCTGAAAATGACTTACAAGTTCGTGGCGCCCTCCATCGGTTTATTCTGGAATTTAATATGGTGTTGGCTCACCCTTAGTCTTGATGACAGCTTCCACTCTCGCAAGCATACGTTCAACCAAGTGCAGGAAGGTTTCTTGAGGAATGGCAGCCCGTTCTTCACGGAATGCTGCACTGGCGAGAGTTATCAATGTCGGTCGGTAAGGCCTGGTACGAAGTCGGCGTTCCAAAACATTCCAAAGGTGTTCTTTAGGGTTCAGGTCAGGATTCCGTGCAGGCCAGTCCATTACAGGAATGCCATTGTCGTGTAACCACTCCACCACAAGCTGTGCATTATGAACAGGTGCTCAGTCGCGTTGGAAGATGCAACTGCCGTCGCCGAATTGCTCTTCAACAGTGTGAAGCAAGAAGGTGCTTAAAGCATCAGTGTAAGCCTGTGCTGTGATAGTGCCACGCAAAACAACAAGGGGTACAAGCTCCCTCCATGAAAAACACGACCACACCATAACACCACTGCCTCCGAATTTTAGGCAATACACACACTGGCAGATGACGTTCACCGGGCATTCGCCATACCCACACCCTGCCATCGGATCGCCACATTGTGTACCGTGATTCGTCACTCCACACAACGTTTTTCCACTGTTCAATCGTCCAATGTTTACGTTCATTGCACCAAGCGAGGTATCGTTGGCATTTACCGGCGTGATGTGTGGTTTAAGAGCAGCCGCTCGACCATGAAATTCCACCTCCAGCCTAACTGTCATAGTACTTGCAGTAGATCCTGATGCAGTTTGGAATTCCTGTTTGATGGTCTGGATAGATGTCTGGCTATTACACATTACGACCTTCTTGAACTGTCCTCGGTCTGTGTCAGTCAACAGACAAGATCGACCTGTACCGCTTTCGTGCTGTACGCGTCTTTTCACGGTTCCACTTCACTATCATATCGAAAACAGTGGACCTATGGCTGTTTAGGAATGTGGGAATCTCGCATACAGACGTATGGCACCCAATCACCTGTCCACGTTCGAAATTCGTGAGTTCCGCGTAGTGCCCCACTCTGCTCTCTCACTGTGTGTAATGACTACTGAGGTCGCTGATATGGCGTACCTGGCAATAGGTGGCAGCACGATGCACCTAATATGAAAAACGTATGTTTTTGGGGGTGTACGGATACTTTTGATCCCATAGTGTACTTAACACATTAGAAGAGACATAAATTTGTGTTCACTACAAAAATAAACTTTCGTCCACACTCAACAAGCAGTTAAACTTCACATGAAAAGTATTTCTGTAGTCTTTTTGAAGAGTTACTATAAAATGTTTCTGCTCTTTTGTACCTCTTTAATTCTTTATTTTATATTTTATGGAATGTTTTCTTAACTGTATAAAACTTTGCTCACTTTATTTTAAAGTCTTGGCTGCTTATGTTTTTTACTTTTTATTCATGACTACCTTAATGGGCCCACTCAGTTGTATAACAATCACTGTGCAGTATCACCTTTGATGTAATGTGACGATTTTGCTCTGGGCTAACTAATTTTACTTCCGTTCGTTTTAATTATCCTTTTATTTCTCCAAATAATAATTGTAACTGGTCGCTAATTGCTATTTAATGAACGTATGTGACTGTAAATAACTATATTCGCAGTATCCTTTCTACCTTTTGACTGCTTACGCATTAATTTTACGTTTATGACTACGTAGAGTGGTCTACGTAGTGATGTAATCAATATTTCTGTACATCTGACAATATGTACGACCTATGGAATTTCGTGGAATATTTATGACTGTATACAAACATGTTCATAATTCCTTGAAACTTCAACCTCTTATACTCGTTGTTTTGTGGTTTTGACTACCTCAATGAGTAAATGAGATTTTTTGCCGTAGTTCTTTTGCTGTAGCTTGTTTTTACATGCTTTAGATATTATGTATACTACTTTACTTGTTACCTTGTTTGTTACTTGGGTGATCTCATCTGAGGGGTCTGACACATATGACGACAGCTATCTTACTTGCTTACCAGTGTTTTGTAACAGATAGTCGCTATCACAACTTTGAATTTGTGCTGTGTTGAAAAGTGCACATCGACACCTCCACGCCATTTCCATGGCGAATAACGGTTTCACTCAAGCAGTATTTTCACTGGCTTCTAGGAGCAATCGGCAGTACCTGGCATGCATTTCTACATGTCGTCATGCATGCCAGTACGCATTTAACACCCAGTAGGTGTTGCAGCTCTAAAATGGTCTTCATCTGGATAGCGCATATCGAAACGACAACGCCGTCTCCATGGGAACCATTGGTGTTGCTTAACCACTGTCCTTGCTCGCATACAGTCTACAAGTTTGTGACAAATCCCCACAGATGGTTACCGGTGTTCTCACAACCGGTTATGATTGGTTATCTCTTTTATATATATTTTTATTACGTACTGAAGAAATGCTGTTTGTAGCAATTACTTTATATAATGTAATGCGCGTATCTGTTCATTTGTTATTCGCTTTCGTGTAACTATTCTGTATATATCTTATTTTAATAACTGTTTTACGTCCTCTGTACCTGATTGGATGTCGTTGAGGTATTTCGGTATGCAGTGGGTGGAGCATCGCTTATTTAACCAGCAACTACGTTGCTCTCCTTGCCAGTTGACGTTCGTGTAGTTAACAACACCCGCTCATTCACCGCCACCGCCTACCATCATGAGTATAATTTCTTCTTTTAATATTCGTTGTATATAATGTATTTTATATGTTACTACTATTATCAGAGATCCCTCTAAATCGATTCTATGTTCATACACTACTGGCCATTAAAATTACTACGCCAAGAAGAAATACAGATGATAAACGGTTATTCATTGGACAAATATATAATACTAGAACTGTCATGTGATTACATTTTCACGCAATTTGGGTGCATAGATCCTGAGAAATCAGTACCCAGAACAACCATCTCTGCCCGTAATAACGGCCTTGATACACCTGGGCATTCAGTCAGACAGAGCTTGGATGGCGTGGCGTGTACAGGTACAGCTGCCCATGCAGCTTCAACACGATACCACAGTTCATCAAGAGTAGTGACTGGTGTATTGTGACGGGCCAGTTGCTCCGCCACCATTGACCAGACGTTTTCAATTGGTGAGAGATCTGGAGAAGGTGCTGGCCAGGGCAGCTGTCGAACATTTTCTGTATCCAGAAAGGCGCGTACAGTTATCCTGCTGAAATGTAGGGTTTTTCAGGGATCGAATGAAGGGTAGAGCCACGGGTCGTAACACATCTGAAATGTAACGTCCACTGTTCAAAGTGCCGTCAGTGCGAACAAAAGGTGACCGAGCCATGTACCAATGGCACCCCTATACAATCACGCCGGGTGATACGCCAATATGGCGATGACGAATACACGCTTCGAATGTGCGTTCACCGCGATGTCGCCAAACCATCATGTTGCTGTAAACAGAACCTGAATTCATCCGAAAAAATGACGTTTTGCCATTCGTGCACCCAAGTTCGTCGTTGAGTACACCGTCGCAGGCGCTCCTGTCTGTGATGCAGTGTCAAGGGTAACCGCAGCCATGGTCCCCGAGCTGATAGTCCATGCTGCTGCAAACGTCGTCGAACGGTTCGTGCAGATAGTCTTACAAACGTCCCCATCTGTTGACTCAGGGATCGAGACATGGCTTCACGATACGTTACATCCATGCGGATAAGATGCCTGTCATCTCGACTGCTAGTGATACGAGGCCGTTGGGATCCAGCACGGCGTTCCATATTACCCTCCTGAACCCACCGATTCCATATTCTGCTAACAGTCATTGGATCTCGACCAACGCGAGCAGCAATGTCGCGATACGATAACCCGCAATGGCGATAGGCTACAATCCGACCTTTATCAAAGTCGGAAACGGTACGCATTTCTCCTCCTTACACGAGGCATCACAACAACGTTTCACCAGACAACGCCGGTCAACTGTTTGTGTATGGGAAATCGGTTGGAAACTTTCCTCATGTCAGCACTTTGTAGGTGTCGCCACCGGCGCCAACCTTGTGTGAATGCTCTGAAAAGCTAATGATTTGCATATCACAGCATCTTCTTCCTGTCGGTTAAATTTCGCGTCTGTATCACGTCATTTTCGTGGTGTAGCAATTTTAATGGCCAGTAGTGTATTTCAGTATGAGGGTCGAAGGGTCGTCAAAAACTGACCGAAACCGGTACCATGGAAACAAAGGTTTTTGCGGCCGAGACTGTGTCCATTTTTAAAGTAGTTTTAGCCAGAACACTGCTTCTTCACGAGAAATGTTATCAAAAATTAGTAATGCGGAGTTGGCCACTAGATGTCACGAGAGGCAGACCCTCCAGTGTAGAAGGGGACGAGGAGTGCTGTGCTGCCAGTAGAGAAGCGGTAACAGCGAACAGTTCGGTCAGGACAGCTCAATTACTTCGAATGTGGGCTACTCATTGGATGTCACCTTGGTAACAAATGAAAACGGCCTTGCCGCAGTGGATACACCGGTTCCCGTGAGATCACCGAAGTTAAGCGCTGTTAGGCGTGGCCGGCACTTGGATGGGTGACCATCCAGCCGCCATGCGCTGTTGCCACTTTTCGGGGTGCACTCAGCCTCGTGATGCCAATTGAGGAGCTACTCGACCGAATACTAGCGGCTTCGGTCAAGAATACCATCATAACGACTGGGAGAGCGGTGTGCTGACCCCATGCCCCTCCTATCCGCATCCTCCTCTGAGGATGACACGGCGATCGGATGGTCCCGGTAGGCCACTCGTGGCCTGAAGACGGAGTGCTTTGGTAGCAAATCCATCAGGGACGTTTCAATCCTTCTAAAGCTTGTAATGTGTCGCTGGATTTGTTAAATTTTGAATGTGGCAGAGGATAACGTTCTGACTGTCTTCTCAAGTCCAGGGTGGTAAACAAACATTCCACATAGCTATTAACTCTGCCCCTATCTCAAAGTAATCAAAAATGCTACTGTGACATTCCAAGAATACATAAATTGATATTAATGACAAGTTTGGGATTTAAAATAAAATGATAACACAATCTCTCCCTTTTCCATATTACATTTAATTTACCAAAGCTCTCAAGTTGGAATAAATAAGCAAGTTTAATTACCTCTTCTCTCAATAAATTGATTAATATTTAAACATTGAATATGTAAGTAATCAAACTATATCCCTATATTTCAAAATGTTATCAATTGAAACAAGTAAATCTTCAGCAGTGAAAATTACACCTACGTCGTAGATGTACAACGAATTAAGTTCTCATGTACTCATTGGAGGATAGGTTAGTAATTAGCTCTTGAATTTCTCTATTCAAAGCGTACGCATGTTGGAGTATGCAACTCTCGCAAAATTGGACTCAATATTTAATTTCGCCAAAAGCGCTTCGTACATTACCAAACGGCAACTGCGGCGGCGTTGTCTCTGTGCTGGATCTCAAATCGATAATTCCCTACTCTGGTCTTGACTGAAAGTAATCAGTCTCAAGCGCTATGCGTTCCGTGGAACGTTCAAATTTCCCTAGTCGAAATTAATGGCAGTTGCACGCTCGCTCTGGGTTGAAGCGACGTGCACAAAATTCAACCAGAAAAGATTCCCGCAGGAATATTTGACTATCGCTTTATGTTCGTCGCCACGATACGTGAAGCGTATCAGCCTCACTTCGCAAACGTAAAGCAGAGTCAGAGTGGCGCCTTTACCACACGCAGGTGTGTGGCCCGCCGCTAGACATGAGCGCCCGCTCTCTCTGTCTCTGTGGCTTAATTGAGTTCTAAAATGTTCAAATGTGTGTGAGATCTTATGGGACTTAGCTGCTAAGGTCATGAGTCCCTAAGCATACACACTACGTAACCTAAATTATCCTAAGGACAAACACACACATCCATGCCCGAGGGAGGATTCGAACCTCCGCCGGGGCCAGCCGCACAGTCCATGACTGCAGCACCTTTAGACCGCTCGGCTAATTTCGCGCGGCCAATTGAGTTCTCCAAGTGCTTTTATATGACATTATCATCCCCACCTTGATTCTACTAAGTCACACGTCTGGCTTCAGCCGACCGCTCCCACGTTAAAGGTAAATTCTTATTTTTCTTGCCTGGGTCTCCACTCGTTAATGTACTCTGGCCACTTACTTGCGTCTCGGCCGTGTTTATTCTGATAGGTGTTATATTGATTTTCTCTTATTTCTTTCTGCAGTGCGCCTGGGCTTTCTTTTGTTAAAGCTAATTGAGTCGTTCCAGTGTCATTAGCCACCTGGCCTGTCCGTCTCCAAGCTGCATTCAGTTTGTTATGTCACTCATGCCCCTGTCATTAGAAGGGTAAATCGTTTGATATTCCGTACATGAAATGGCTCTAATTATTTCCTTTTGTCCATAATATAGTTATTTGCTGGGATTTTATTCGGTATCGTCGTTATGCAGTTTATGTAAGGCCCGAAAATGTGGACACCTTACAGGGTACCCAAGTCGACTGTTGGTGGTGTGGATGTGAAGTGGAAAATCGAAGGAACAATCGTAGCTAAACTGAAACCAGGCAGGCCTCATGTAATGACAGACGAGGGTTGTCGAGCATCGCGGAGGATTGTTCTAAAAAAGCGAATGAAATCAGCGGAAGGAAACACCTGTGAGTGGCAAAGTGCTATCAGCAGTCCAGCTAACACAATGTGGAAGGATATGAACACATTCTACAGCGTTCTGTACTGTGTACAGTAGAGGAACAGCTTGGAGAAAACGATAACTGCATCAGCGTGACATGGCACTGTGTCATAAAGCAGCATGTGTGGGGTAATGGTTTATGGACAATAATGTGCCTGAAATAGACTGTCTGCCCAGAGACCCGATATGAACCCAATGGAATATCTTTGGTATTAATTAGAACGTTGCTTCACTCCAAACCCCAGCGTCCAACATCACTATCTTCTCTGGTTTCGGCTCTTTAGGAAGAATGGGCTACCAGTCCTACACCTAACTGAAAGTGGCCCAAGCAGAGTTCGAGCCATCATGAAGGCAAACGGTGGATACACCCCAAATTAATGCCTGGCAGTAGGTGTCTGGATACCCTTCATCGATTAGTGGACTTGTTGGGTACAGTTTCTGTTGGAACAGTGCTTCTGTTCCCTTTATTTGAACAAAAGACTAGTTAAAATATCTGTGCTGGTTGAGGATTTGGCGCGTAACACGAACTACTCGCTGGTTGTGATTAAGCAAAAAAAGGAATCTGTGAAATACTGAAAGTCCATGAATAAAGTCATTGTCCATTACATTGGTATGAGAAAGTCAGCCAGAGAGCACCAGACATAGTCCATGCCCACAGTGTAGATCGTCAACAAGAGGCCAGTTGGCGCTTAGGTTGTAAGCATGTAGACTCAATACGACTCTGTCTCGTTGTCACTGTACATGCAGCTTTATCCCTTTCCAGAGACTCCTGGATCACCCCAAGTGACTTGACATGGCGGTGAGGGCGTGTCTCCGCCCCTGTGGTGTGATCGCTGTCTTATATGGTGCCGCTGGCTGTGGCAGTAAATAAATACGAGATATAGTTCTCTCAGTTGCTGGCTCCAGCACCTTCAATACGTTTGATTTTCCTTTCTGTGGTTGAATACTCTTCCTAAGGCTAAAATATCGCACTAGACAACATATGCGAGGACCAGTTGTGCTCACTGCCTGCCTGTGAAGCATTTGATTTCTGTTCTGTGTATTTTTTGAGGCGCAATTGAAGAATCAATTCGGAATTTGTACGTCCGATTCGACTTCCCTTCATACTCCAAAAGGTGTTGACATGGTAATAAGTGCAGTCAGCTCCAATATGTGTAGGATGGATGGTGTTTGATCGAACTGCACAATGGCCATTTGCATAATCGAGTTGAAGAAAGACTTTTTAATACTAGTGTTCTCAGTGAGATAACTGGGTTATTCCATCTTCTTTGTTAGAAGTGCAGACTTAAATTGATAGTTATGTACTCCCAAATTTCACATTTCAGAGTGACCAGCTGTTAGCCATGAGTGACTGCTGTGTGCAGGTGCAAGCTGAGTTGGTAACCCTTCACTCACAGCTCCAGATCATGGAGCTGGCTATGGTCACTTGGATTGAGGTTGTTGCCGATGGCATCACTGTGAGGGGCCTGATGTGGGGATCCAAAGGATAGCTAGCACGTCCCACATGTCTCCCAGTCCGTCCACTGCTGCGATCTCCCCACTTATTGCACGCATTGAGGTTGACCCCCCCCCCCCCCTCCACACACACACACATGTGCTTGAGAGGGAGATTGTCTCCAGTTGTGGCAGGCAGCGAAAGACTTTCCAGAAGGGTTCCCAAGTTTATCTGACAAACAGGTTTCAGGCGCTATCTGTGGCTCATAAAGATCCTGACCCACATTCAGCTGTTTGTAGCGCTTCAGGGAAGCCTCTCAGGCTGCAAGACCTCGATATTCATAGAGGGTGGAGTTCCTATAGTTGGAAGCCCCAATTTTAGGGGTGTAGTGGGGCCCCTTAGGGGCACGGCTGTCAAGGAGCGAAAGAAGCCCATTGTGCACAGTGTGTGCATACTGGCAGGGGAGTGGTGAGCCATCCGCGATGGGAAACGACTATTTTCGGATGCCACGAAGAGACAGAGTACAACCTACTGCTGATGGTGGCTCAGTTTGGTACTAATGATGCACGTCGCTATGGATTGGAAGAGATTCTCTCTGTTTTCTAGCAACTGTCTGAAGTGCCGAAGATAGCAACTGTCTGAAGTGCCGAAGAGTGCCAGTGTTGCTTGTGCAGCAAACGTTTGATAGACGTTTGGTACAGAGCTGAGTGGACAGAGGCACAGGCTATCCTGCCATTATGTAGGTTGCAGACTACTTGATGTGTACTGTAGGGTATTGTATCGGGTTGTGCTTAATAGGTCAGGGACTCATCACATAGTGGAGGCAGCTACACAGGTAACGGGCACTGTGGGGAATGGACTGGGTTGCTTTTTAGGTTAGACAGTCTGGGTATAGTACAAAAAGGCCTTCTATCTCAATGGGTGCAGGTCAGTCACAGGAAAATTCAAAACCTAGGAATCTTAGGTATTATAGCTGTAAATTGTCATTAATGTGTTGGGAAAGAGCTAGAGCTCCATGCACTAATAGAAAGCAATGCAGCTCAAACCGTTATAAGTATTGGAAGCAGACTACAGCTGGAGATAAGTTTGGCTGAAACTTTTACAAAGACTTAAAGGTGTCCAGAAAGGATAGATTAAATACAGTTTGTGGTAAAATGTTTGTTGCTGATAGAAGTAGTTTATCTTGTGGTAAATTACTGAAGTAGATACTTCCTCTGAGTTACAATGGGTAGAGGTTGTACTTTAAATACAGCATAAACTAATAACTGGTTCCTTTTATCGATCTCTGGACTTAAATGACACAGTTGCTGAACAGTGCAAAGAAGACTCGAGTCTCATTTCAATTATATACCCCACTCATACAGTTACACACTAGTGTCCAAAAATAAAGCAATAGTGAGCTGTTTCCCCGTCCTGTGACTAATTCACGATATAATTATACAAACTATCAACAAATGTCCGCACGACCGTGTTCCGCACGGAAGATGGCATTCCGGTCAACGGAAAACCTCGCCGACGATGACGTCAGGGCGACTACCAAACGGGGAAGCGTTTCCGGGTAGACCCACATTCACAATCGCTGTGTACACAGCTGTATGATGTAGTATGGCACAGGGAAGACGCCTACCAGACTCTCTGTGGTGGAGGACGGAAGAATGGAAGCAGGGCGGGCGCAAACTGATGTGGCTCGATGCCTTAATGTGAACCATTCTGTTGTTTCTCGGATGTGGCGACAGTTTATAGAGACCGAAACTGTGTCCTGAAGACCACGCCAGGGCCGACCACGTGTGGCATCAGAAAGAGAAGGCCGTTATGTGGCTGCAAAGGCCCGGGGTACTGCCTTAATACTGCACAACAACTGACAGCTGAACTCGCAGCATCCACTGGACGTGTTGTATCGAAGCAATCGGTGTACAGAAGGCTGTAGCAGAGTGGCCTTCATTGTATGTGACCTTCTGTATGAGCACCACTGATGCCTCTTCACATATGGGAACGTCTAAAATGGAGTCGTCAACATGCCACCTGGACAGTCGAACAGTGGGCCAGTGTGCTTTTCACAGATGAGTCCCAGTTACGTCTGGAGTGTGATTCTCGACGCATTCACATCTGTAGGGAACGAGGAATGCGATTTCTGGACCCAAACATTGTGGAAAGAGACCGATATCTAGGAGGATATCTAACGGTGTTTACAGGGATTATGTTGTCCACTCGAACATGTCTCCACGAAATTGTACGGGTGAATCGGCAAGGTTGCTGTCCGGTATTGTGACGAGATCTTGGGACCTCATGTGCGGTTCTTACGACGTGCTGAGGGTCCAGGCTCCATAATGACGGACGATAATGCTCGACCTCATAGAGTATGCCCGATTGATATTTTCTTGGAAACGGAAAATACTGCTTCCATGGCGTAGCCTGCTCGCTCTCGCGATTTGAATGCCATGGAGCATGTCTTGGATGCACTAGGGAGACGGGTTAAGCCGGCCGAGGTGGCCGAGCGGTTCTAGGCGCTACAGTCTGGAACCGAGCGTCCGCTACGGTTGCAGGTTCGAATCCTGCCTCGGGCATGGATGTGTGTGATGTCCTTAGGTTAGTTAGGTTTAAGTAGTTCTACGTTCAAGGGACTGATGAGCTCAGAAGTTAAGTCCTATAGTGCTCAGAGCCATTTGAACCGCTTGAGACGGGTTAGATCACGTCAGCTTCCAGCAACCACTCTCCAAAACTTGCTAGCAGCTCTGCTGGAAGAATGGACGTCACTGCCTCAACATGAGTTGATGACATTCACAGCACACCCCGTCGTTGTATTGTATTGCTGGCAGAGATGGTCACACCCCATACTGAGCACATTAACCAGTTGTCGGAATGTGTGTGCAAATCCGTTAAGTTGGAGAAAAACTAAGAACATTTTTGTCTACCAATTTACATGTTGCAGTTATTTTACGTTCTGTATTCTTTACATTGTTTCTCCTCACTATCACCTGTTTGTACTATTTTGTGGTGAAGTAAACACAACCTTGAAAAATTTCCGTTTACTGCTTCAATATTGGACACCAGTGTAGTCTGTGGTGACTTCAAACTACACTCGATACCTTGGCGAAAATGCATGTTCAAATCCTGTGGTATGCGTAAAAACATTGTCCGAAAATGTGCTAAATGCTTTCTCCGGAAATTATTTTGAGTATTTAGCTCAGGAGCTACTCGAGCTGTGAATGTTAGAGAAACCATGCTTGACCTCTTAGCGAAAAATAATCTTGAGCAAATAGGGAGCATCATGATGGTTACAGGGATTAATCACTAAAAGGTTTCGTTGCGAGACATTCAAACCCGCCAAAAATAAATGCAAAACATATCTACTAGAAAAAGCAGATAAAAATTCACTCGACGCCTTCCTAAAATACAGCCTCCATTACTTCAGAAGTATGTGAGTATAGACCAGACGTGAACTGAATTCAAAGAATGGTATCAACAGAAATTGAGAGACTCATACCAAATGAATTAATAACAGACGGAACTGATCGCCCATGGTACACAACGCAGGCTAGAAATCTGTTGCAGAAGCAACGAAAAAAGTTTGCCAAATTTAAAATAACGAAAAATCCTCAAGGATGGCGAAGTTTTACAAAAGCTCTAAATTTAACTCAGGCTTCAACGCGACGTGCTTGTTATAGTTTTTACAACGAAACTCTGTCTCTAAATCCATCAGAAAATCCAAACAGATTCTTTTTCGTATTTAGTGTACACCAGTGGAAAAACACAATCAATATCTTCGCTGTGCGATAGCAATGGTAAAGTTACCAGTGACACTATCACTAAAGTGGAGTTACTAAATACTGTTTTCCGAAATATGGTTCAAATGGCTCTGAGCACTATGGGACTTAACATCTGTGGTCATCAGTCCCCTAGAACTTAGAACTACTTAAACATAACTAACCTAAGGACATCACACACATCCATGCCGGAGGCAGGATTCGGACCTGCGACCGTTGCGGTCACGCGGTTCCAGACTGAAGCGCCTAGAACCGCACGGCCACACCGGCCGGCACTTTCCGAAATACCTTCATCAAAGAAGGCAAAGAAGACGTTCCAGTATTCGAATCAAGAACAACTGCCTATATGAGCAACTTAGAAGTAGATAACCTCGGTGCAGCGAAACAATTCAAATCATTTAATAAAGGCAAGACTATATACCAATTATGCTCCTTTCAGAGTAAACTGGTGTAATAGTTGCATACTTAGTAATCATAGCAACTACTCAAGAAAGGAAATAATAATAATGGCGTGTGACGAGGTCCTCCCGTCGGGTAGACCGCCCGCCTGGTGCAAGTCATTCGATTTGACGCCACTTCGGCGACTTGCGCGTCGATGGGGATGAAAAGATGATGACTAGGACATCACAATACCAGTCAATGAGGGGAGAAAATCTCCAACTCTGCCGGGAATCGAACCCGGGGCCTTACGATTGAGTCTGTCGCGCTGACCACTTTTTTTTTTTTTTTCGTTGTTGATCGTTGTGTTTGTTCGTTGCGGACGTCACATGACATCCGGTCAAGTTCGTTTCTTGATCGTTTCACTCAGTTTTATTGCAGAGGCCACCCCGCTCTCTGACCGAACACGCTGAGCTACCGTGCCGGCAATGGTTCAAATGGCTCTGAGCACTATGGGACTTAACATCTATGGTCATCAGTCCCCTAGAACTTAGAACTACTTAAACCTAACTAACCTAATTACATCACACAACACCCAGTCATCACGAGACACAGAAAATCCTTGACCCCGCCGGGAATCGAACCCGGGAACCCGGGCGCGGGAAGCGAGAACGCTACCACACGACCACGAGCTGCGGACACCACTCAGCTACCGGGGGCGGACAAGAAAAGAAATGGGATCCGCTGAATAACAGACCCATATCAGTGATGTCGATTTGCAATAAGATTTTGAAACATATACTGTGTTCGAAAATTTTGAATTTTCTCGAAGAAAACGATCTATTCGCACGTACAGAAAATATCGTGCTTGTGCAGCACATTTAGCTCTTTGTTCTCATAAAGTAATGAGTGCTATCGGCATGGATCTCAAATTTATTCCATATTTCTAGATTTCATGAAGGTTTTTGATACTGTTCCTCACAAGCGGCTTCTAATGAAATTGCGTGCCTACGGTGTATCGTCTCACTTGTGCAACTGGACTCGTGATTTACTATCAGAAAGGTCACAGTTCGCAGTAACTGATGAGAAAGTCATTTAGTGAAACATACGCGGTAAGTGATATCTGGCGTTCTTTGAGGAGTGTTTGACATACTCTGCTGTCCCTCATATAGAAGGGCTTGCTGAAAAGTAATGCCATAGAATTTTTTATGTGGAACTCTTAAAGATTTTTAAATAAAAATCATCAACTTTTTCCTCCGAATGCAAAAATATTTTGGTAACATCCAACTACTGTGGAAGATATGATCATCGTAATAAAATAACAGAAGTCAGAGCTCGCACGGAAAGATTCAGTTGTTCGTTCTTCCCGTGCGCTGTTAGAGAGTGAAACAGTACAGAAATAATATGAGAATGGCTCGATGCAGCCTCTGCCAGGCTCTTAAATGTACAGTCATGTCGATGTAGATAAGGGCTAGCAAGTATTTAGTAAATTATCAGTCATTGCCTTCATTTTGCAATACTTGCTCTAGTCAACTTCATTCCTAACAAGGGAAACTCCCCGTCGCACCCCTCTCAGATTTAGTGGTAAGATGGCCTAGTGGATAGTCCGTCAAAAATGAACGGAGTTAAAGCATGAAAACTGGAAGAAGGTTTACTGAACTGTGGAGAAAGAAGCAAGATAGAAACAGTAAACGATCCAAGCTCAAGATGTGCTACATAAAGCGAATATGAATAGCCATTGCGCTGTGATTATGTTGACACGGTGCTGGATTTCCAAGTGGGACGTCCGTATTCAAATCTCTCTCGTACCCCCTCCCCCCCCTTTTTTTTACACAAAACTGTGAACAGTCCGTCCGGTCATTGACATGTCTGTTCACTGCATTTGCGTCCGTGTCGCGGCGTAACGTCCTTTTGCAACAGCGAGGTATAAGAACGGGACGTCCACACGTACCTACCTATTTGTTCGACCCAGGTACCTTGCGTTCCGGTTTGGAAGTTTTGATCCTTGAGTTCTTTCTTTGCAACATAGTTCAGACGCGTTTATTTGTTGTTTTCATTTCTGTGAGAGGTCTGTGCTTCACCTCGCCTGCTCTCATTATTCATTGCATTTTCTTACGACGGTTGTATATTCTTACCACATGACTCATATTCTAGAACCAATGTATAGTATGATAATTGCCAAGACTACAGGAGGAGAACAGACACGTCAATGACCGGACGGTAAGTTCATAATTTTGTGTAATATTTGAACACGGATCTCTCTCTTTGCAGTCCAACGCTGTGATCACGACTCAGTGGTTCTTGCAGTTCGCTCGATGTTGTACATATTGAACTTGGACCGTTCACTGTTCCTATTTTGCTCTTTTTCCACAGTTCAGTACACCTTCTTCCTGTTTTCATGCTTGATCTGTGTTCACTTTTTGACGAGCTATCCACTGGGCCATTTTACCACTAAATGTGAGGGGAGTGCAACGGGGGAGGTTCCCTTGTAAGCACAGACAACACTAATTAAGGTCTGAAACAAGTTATTTCCAAGGGATCTCTAAACATTACATAAATCGAATGCGATTTTCAGATTTGTGAAGACAATGGTGACGTACACTGGCGATTTACAACATTTACAAAAATTAAATGAAAACTATGAAGTCTTAAACTCAGGCTCTGTGGAAGGATAGAGGTTGATTACTACTCATATACAGCTGGCAAATCGAAGAAAGTTGAAAGAAATGAAGAAGGATTCGCAACAGTGGTGAGAATGTGAGGGAAAACTTTTCAGTCTGTTGTGTACATAGTTCCGCGTAGTCAGCGCGTACACAACTTTCCCACTAGAGTGCGCCCAGCTAAGCACAACAGCGCAGGCGCAGCGCTCGTCCGTCTCTGCACTACAAGGTGGCGCTGCCTTAGAGACGGACCAAATTCTGCTTCCGTCGATCCGCGTATTAATATGTAACGCAGCCAATGAGATTGCTGCTAATGCAGAACCTTTTCTCCTCGCGGATCACACTCGTGCAGTGATACATGAACGCGCGAGGTATTATAATAAGTGTACAGACCTCCGATCAGTTAGTCTGCATTAATCTGTACAAGTATGCATTTATCTGCACCTGTCTGTACCAGTCTACATTAGTCTGTACCAGTCTATAGTCCAGTTTCAGTCTGCACCTAAGAAGATTATCATATTCCTGAACATAGCCATGATGATAAATGAATAGACACTTTGTCAAGTATCAGAGATATGTGAGAATAAGATTAACGTACCAAGACCAAAGGAACTTCAGGTTGTCAGTTGTAAACAGCATCCAGAATCAAGTTACGTAATGTCTATGCTTTTTATTATTTTAATAAATGTGTGTGAAAATTAATCAAGTTCTGTTTAAAGTTGCTCACCGTCAATCTGCTACTCTAAGTGTGCAAGTGGCATTTCTATCGTCTGACCTAACGGCAGAAGATAAACACGTCACGGTAAGACCACGAGACATATTGCTGACACTCGCCTGCTTCGTTAGAGCGACAAGTCAAAAAGTCTGATGGTGTTTGTACCGAAGGTCTTACAGTACGCACACCACACAGTCATACGAGTAACAACATAGGATTATACAACCAATCAGTTGCACGTAACCGGTAGGTACATTGACCTAGCTTTCGACACCTACCACGAGATTCGGGAGGACGACGGTTCAATCCCGTCTCCAGCCATCCTGATTTAGGTTTTCCGTGATTTCCCTAAATCGTTTCAGGCAAATGCCGGATGGTTCCTTTGAAAGGGCACGGCCGATTTCCTTCCCCATCCTTCCCTAACCCGAGCTTGCGCTCCGTCTCTAATGACCTCGTTGTCGACGGGACGTTAAACAACACTAACCTAACCTAACCTACCACGAGTGTCTTCATCATAGCGAAATTTTGCTAAATCGTAAAATTACGTTGCCAAAACCCAATGGTCAGAGGAGCAGCAATGCCTAGTAGGTGTCGAACCTAGGTCAATGAACCTACCAGTTATGTGCAACCGGATAGCTGTATAATCCCGTGTTGAAACTAGTATGCGGTTGCTGAGTAACAGCCATGTTCAAAACTGTCATACGAGTGAATTGGCAGATTCGAGACGAGTAACAGGTATGCTCAGTGGTGTGGTATAATGGAAAACACAGGAATAGTCTCTCTATTTGCCGATGTAGGAGGTGTCTCCCGATGTCATATAAGAATTCTGCTCTTGACCATCCTCATTTTTATCTTCATTTCACTTTTATTAGAGGACTACACCAACATGAGTCATTTAACAAATGTCAGATCAGACTATTGCGTCTGTTTTCAATTATTTTTTTAAAGTAATTCCCTATTCTGCGTTTATCAGTACCTCTTCATTCGTTCTTGCTTTGTGTGTGGTGAAAAATGTAAAGTCAGCATAGATTAAAATGCAGAAGTCTTCAGCAATCAAACAAAAAAGGTACGCTCATGAGTGTTTCAGCAATTGTGTTTGTTTTTTAATACTGGTGTTGACAAAAGAAAAGGACATACTGTTGGTGCAGCCATGGAGGGCACTAAAGACTTATGTGTGTAGCTCGGATCTTTGTATAGTGCTAACACACAAAATATGTACAATTTATGTAAAGAGAGTAAAGCTGACTAGGGTAGTCCATGCAGCTACGTTAGCTAGAGTGCTGTGTTGGCGTGATGGCTAACATACCTGCTTAGTAAAGAACGAGACCTGGATCCAAATGTTGGCAATGGCACAAATTTTAATTCATTTCTTCAGCTTCCATGATTATTGGTATGAAAGTAATAAGTTGATATTGGTCGTTAGCCATGTAATCCATACATCAAACTTGGTACACAAATACCTCAATGTCAGGCGACTTTCGCTGTGGGAGTGAGAACCACCTACCCATCAATATGGGGAGGATGGGTGTGAAAAAGAGACGTAGCTTGTGACGCGTGAATTCCCAGACTTTATTTTTCCAGTATTTGTGAAAGAGAGCACTTAGCGTCTTGCAATAAACTTTACACATTATTTCAAACTTTTTCAAATTTTTTTGTCGTACTGCTTTTCTGCTGTTCTTGCAGTTAAAGCACCGCATGAAGCATGTCGTTCAGCATCTACATATGCCGCTGAACGTATCTACAAAATTATATCATTGTACGATTCATAGCTCGCATTCGGAAGGACGACGGTTCAATCCCGCGTCCGGCCATCCTGATCTAGGTTTTCCGTGATTTTCCTAAATCGCTCCAGGCAAATGCCGGGATGGTTCCTTTGAAAGGGCACGGCCGACTTTCTTCCCCATCCTTCCCTAATCCTATGAGACCGATAACCTCGCTGTTTGGTCTCTTCCCCCAAACAACCAACCAACCAACCAACCAACGATTCATAGATGAGGATATATGAAATGATAGTTAAATCGAAACCCTAAGCTGCCAACAGGCGTTGATATACATCAACGGGGACAGTTGAAAATGTGAGCCCCAACTGGGACTCGAACCCCAGATCTCCTGCGCACATGGCAGATGCTCTATCCATCTGAGCCACCGAGGGTACAGAGGATAGTGCGACTGCAGGGACTTATCCCTTGTACACTCCCCGTGCGACCCACATTCCTAACTTAATGTCCACACACTACATTCGTAGTGCCCCTGCCCATTACACTCATTACTCGTGGCAGACAATCTTACTGAGTCCAGTAAGAGTTCGGGCAATGCGTGTACATCCGCACAGAAGAAAATTAATGGCCAGTTAGCCTTAAATATATGAAGTATAATTAAATCAAGACCCCAAGTTGCTGACGAGAGTTCATATACATTAACAGGGGCAGTTGAAAATGTGTGCCTCGACTTGGAATCGAACCAGGGATTTCCTCCTTACATGGCAGACGCTCTATCCATCTGAGCCACCGAGGGCATAGAGGATAGTGCGACTGCAGGGACTTATCACTTGCACGCTCCCCGTGCGACCCACAATCCCAACTTAATGTCCACACACTAAGTTCGTAGTGCCCCTGCCAAATTACACTCATTACTCGCGCAGACAGTGTCAAGGGGAGCATGCAAGGGATAAGTCCCTGCAGTCGCACCATCCTCCGTGCCCTCGGTGGCTCAGACGGATAGAGTGTCTGTCATGTAAGCAGGCGATCCCGGGTTTGAGTCCTGGTCAGGCCACACATTTTCAACTGTCCCCATTGGTGTATATCAACGCCTGTCGGCAGCTAAGGGTCTTGATTTAATTATCATTTCATTGTAGAGAGCTGCACAGTCACCGATGGTGTCTGTTCTTTCGGACATGTCATAAACATTGAGTGGATGACCAGATACTGCATGGTACAAGAATGGACACACAGATAAGTAAACATCTGGATTATGCCGGGTTTCTGTGCTAGTTTACATATAATTGAATAATGGCGATTTTACTTACCAGATACGTTTTTGTCACTTTCTTTGACCTTTTGGAAACACAGTTTGATGCTCTGCAGGTTTTCTCCTATAAAAATTTGCGTAAAATTGACCAGTTTTCAGACGTTTTATGTTTTATAGTGAGGAAAAGAATATTTTTCGCAAAGTCTGAAAAATGCCTTTTGTATGGATAATTTAATCAAACAGCAATGTTTTGGTACTCATTCGACTTAGAATTTAATGCTCTAAAGTTCTGATACCCTGACGTTTTCGATTAAGCGATTAGCTCCAGAGGACTTTGAAAAAAAAAAAAAGTCTAAAATTTTGGTGGTTTTCTTTTCATTGACTTTGCTGCAGTGGTAACACCGGTTCCCGTCAGATAACCAAAGTTAAGCAGTGCGGGGCTGGGCTAGCACTTGGTTGGGTGACCTGCTGAGCGCTGTTGGCCCTTGTGAGACAAACTGAGGACTTACTTGATGGAGAAGTAGCGGCTCCGGTTTCGTGAAATGACATACAGCCTGGAGAGTGGTCCACAGACCACATGCCCCTTCATATCAGCATAAAGTGACGCCTGTGGGCTGAGGATGACACGGCTGCCGGTCGATATCATTGGACATGCTCAGACAGAGTTTAGTTTTAGTGTCCTACCTAAGTGATAAGAGTTTCCAGACTTCCACAAATTTTTGGAAGGCAACCCTCTTTTTTGGAGCTAATTTTGCTGGTCTGTGGGGTGATGTGAGAAAAGTACGTTGCGGCGCTCGGCAGCAGACTGTTTGTGCCGCAGAGAGCCTGCGCAAGCACCCGCCGGTGCCCGCGCTGACGCGGCTGAGCGCCGCCGGCGCCACGTTGTGCGGCCGGCCGCTGGAGGCGGACACCCCTGTCGTGGTGCCCATCCTGGCGCTGCACCGCGACCCTGCCCTCTACCCGGACCCCGAGCTGTTCGACCCGCGCCGCTTCGCCGAACCCGCCGTCGCCGCCCGCCACAGGTTCGCCTACCTGCCGTTCGGCGAGGGACCGCGCGTCTGCCTGGGTAAGACTGGTCGCCGCTGCGGCTGCTACCTCCGGGCTGCTGAACCGTGAATTTACCTTCAAAATCTTTTCTTAAAGAATTTATTTTCTTACTAGCGATTCATCAAGAACATTAACACATTTAATCACACTATGTGAGCATGGAAGTAGTTGCCAGTGGGTAACTGATGAAAACAAACTTGTTTCAACAAATGGAAATTTTATTCCTAAAAACCCCTTTTTTTTAAAAAAACAAAAACAAAAACAGATTTAAAATTTATTTGACAGTATGAGCTTTCGGGCTGAGAACCTTGCCGCTCCCTTTTAACACGGCCGTAGTCACGACCGCTCACAACAACCTCTGAAAGATTACACTGGTGCAAATCTGCAACACAACAGATTACTTTAAACTAAAAATTTTAACAACTCACACAAACACATAAACTATGCACCCTGTAGGAGGGATGGAAATGGTACAACAATCACATAAAAAAAAAAAAAATTACTTGCCACCGAAAGTGCAACTCCTTTTTAAAAGACAACTCTTGTGGTGGAAGGGTGACAACTTTATATACTAAAATGACCATTTAAATAAAAACCTGTGAAATGCATTCTTACATAAAATATACAAACATGCTCTACATTACACATATACCGCATCTCAAGATGATAGGCAAGATAAAAACATATTTCAGGAATTGGGTCGTTACACTTCAAGGCATAAATTCGTTAACACCGAATCCGACAAACTTGACAGCTATTAACGTATGGCAGACCGACAGACAGACAGACTGGCACTAACTGCCTAACAAATGCGGACGGGAGACAGACGAGCAAGCTGGGGACGAGACACTGACCAAGAAAACAATTAGAATTTAACAAGTAAATGAAACAACATATCTCCAATCACTTCACTTCTAATAAACTGAGATTTCTGGCGAAGACCTGACGCAGCGCCCACGAAACGCTCTCCCGAACAGTCCGCTGTCAGCCGCTTCAACGGACGCAGGAAGGAGCGCCGATCTCCCGTCTCACGGCGTCGCAGCCGCCCGGCCAGACTGATGTCGTGGGTTGACTCCTCTTGATCTCGTGTCGGCCGCGAAGCCACCACCCTCGCTATACGGCGCGGGCCACTGGACTGACGTGGCGACCTCACATGCGCCGACGCTCGAGACGGACAAGTAATCTTGTGTCCCAGTGCGCGACCGACCAAACGACCGATCCAACCGCCAATGACCATTGTCTGAACAAACTCGAGCAGACTGGCGGCTTAACACATACTAGCACTCCGGACGACAGACAGACACTCACTGCCCCACACTGACCCGGCTGACCAACTGACTACAGGCGAGCTCATAGCGACCCTTAAATGCACGTGAAAAGGCAACCTTTCCCCTTTCCCACCAGAGGGAGACACCAGAGCTGCGATTGCCACAACGGCGCCACCGCCAGAAACCGAGGGCAACTGCTTCACACTACGTGCTGAGGCGCGCTCTTCAAAACAGCAGTTTTTACCACGGCTCAGCTGCCTCTTCCGCATAATATACTGTTGTTGTTGTTGTGGTCTTCAGTCCTGAGACTGGTTTGATGCAGCTCTCCACGCTACTCTATCCTGAGCGAGCTGCTTCATCTCCCAGTACCTACTGCAACCTACATCCTTCTGAATCCGCTTAATGTATTCATCTCTTGGTCTCCCTCTACGATTTTTACCCTCCACGCTGCCCTCCAATACTAAACTGGTGATCCCTTGATGCCTCAGAACATGTCCTACCAACCGATCCCTTCTTCTAGTCAAGTTGTGCCACAAACTTCTCTTCTCCCCAATCCTATTCAATACTTCCTCATTAGTTATGTGGTCTACCCATCTAATCTTCAACATTCTTCTGTAGCACCACATTTCGAAAGCTTCTATTCTCTTCTTGTCCAAACTAGTTATCGTCCATGTTTCACTTCCATACATGGCTACACTCCATACAAATACTTTCAGAAACGACTTCCTGACGCTTAAATCTATATTCGATGTTAACAAAATTCCTCTTCTTCAGAAACGTTTTCCTTGCGATTGCCAGTCTACATTTTATATCCTCTCTACTTCGACCATCATCAGTTATTTTGCTCCCCAAATAGCAAAACTCATTTACTACTTTAAGCGTCTCATTTCCTAATCTAATTCCCTCAGCATCACCCGACTTAATTCGACTACATTCCACGATCCTCGTTTTGCTATTGTTGATGTTCATCTTATATCCTCCTTTCAAGACACTGTCCATTCCGTTCAACTGCTCTTCCAAGTCCTTTGCTGTCTCTGACAGAATTACAATGTCATCGGCGAACCTCAAAGTTTTTATTTCTTCTCCATGGATTTTAATACCTACTCCGAATTTTTCTTTTGTTTCCTTCACTGCTTGCTCAATATGCAGACTGAATAACATCGGGGAGAGGCTACAACCCTGTCTCACTCCCTTCCCAACCGCTTCTTCCCTTTCATGTCCCTCGACTCTTATAACTGCCATCTGCTTTCTTTTTCGCTCCCTGTATTTTACCCCTGCCACCTTCAGAATTTGAAAGAGAGTATTCCAGTCAACATTGTCAAAAACTTTCTCTAAGTCTACACATGCTAGAAAAGTAGGTTTGCCTTTCCTTAATCTAGCTTCTAAGATAAGTCGTAGGGTCAGTATTGCCTCACGTGTTCCGATATTTCTACGGAATCCAAACTGACCTTCCCTGAGGTCGGCTTCTACTAGTTTTTCCATTCTTCTGTAAAGAATTCGCGTTAGTATTTTGCAGCCGGGACTTATTAAACTGATGGTTCGGTAATTCTCACATCTGTCAACACCTGCTTTCTTTGTGATTGGAATTATTATATTCTTCTTGAAGTATGAGGGTATTTCGCCTGTCTCATACATCTTGCTCACCAGATGGTAGAGTTTTGTCAGGACTGGCTCTCCCAAGGCTGTCAGTAGTTCTAATGGAATGTTGTCTACTCCCGGATCTTTGTTCGACTCAGGTCTTTCAGTGCTCATAATATACTAGTTTCCACAAAATCAAGAAAAACCGCAGAAATAACAACAAAATACAGTTTGTACTGCTTGTGATAATATTCAGCCAATACAGCGTGTTCAAAAAGAATAACCTTGTACTGGACGGCAATAATTACGAAACCTGAGACGTGCCGCCAAGTAAATATGTGTTGTTTCGGGCGTGATCGAGAGTTTTAGGATATTGCCGTTAGATGACAGTCAATGCGTCATCTCAACTTACGGTCAGTCAGAAGTAAGATGGCGCCTGTTCAACACAAGGTGTTTTGTCTGCTGCAGTTTGCAAAGAGTGAGTCAGTAATTTCGGTACAGCGTGCTTTTCATCGGGTTTTGACACTGATCCGCCTGCACCCAAAAAACATTCGTCATTGGTATCGCCAATTTGAAGAGACAGGATGTTCGTGCAAAAGTAAGGTCCAGGTCGGCCTCACACTTCTGATGACACGGTGGAAAGGATTTGGCAAAAAGAATGGGCTTTTCCACTAGTTTAGGAGGAATCAAATGACTTTATTTTCCAACAGGGTGGAGCTCCACCACACTGGCACAACAATGTATATCAGCTTCTCAATGAAACTCTGCCTCAATGTTCTACAGGGTGCATGTGACCTCGAGACACTGCCCTGCATTCTTGGCCTCCAAGAGGGCCAGACATTATCCCATGCGATTGTTTCTTGTGCAGGTACCATAACTTCTGTAACAGTAGATACACTGTGTAAAATTTATGGCGAATTTAGCTATCGTCTAGACGTTGTTCGTGCTGCTGCTGGTGGACACATAGACCATTTACACTGAAGAGCCAAAGAAACTCGTACACCTGCCTAATATCGTGTAGGGCGAGCATGCAGAAGTGCCACAACAGGACGTGGCATGGACTCGATTAATGTCTGGTGCTGGAGGGAACTGACGCCATGAATGCTGAATGCTCCAGGGCTGTCCATAAATCCGTAAAGGGGGGGGGAGGGGGAGATCTCTTCTGAATACCACGTTACAAGGCATCCCAGATATGCTCAATAACGTTTGTGTCTGGCTAGTGTGGTGGCCAACAGAAGTGTTGAAACACAGAAGAGTGTCTTTGGAGCCAGCCTGTAGGAGTTTTGGACGTGTAGGGTGTCGCATTGTCTTGCTGGAATTGCCCAATTCCGTCGGAATGCACAATGGACGTGAACGGATGCACGTGATAAGACAGGATGCCTACGTACGTGTCACCTGTCAGAGTCGTATCTAGACCAATCAGGGGTCCCGTATCACTCCAAGTGCACACGCCCCACACGATTACAGAGCCTCCACCATCTTGAACAGCCCCCTGCTGACACGCAGGGCCCATGTATTCATGAGGTTGTTTCCATACCCATACACTTCCATCCACTCGATACAATTTGAAACGAGACTCGTCGACCAGGCAACATGTTTCCAGTCATCAACAGCCCAATGTCGGTATTGACGGCCCCATACTAGGCGTAAGGCTTTAAGGCTTTGTGTCGTGCAGTCATCAAGGGTACACGAGTGGCCCTTCGGCTCCGAAAGCCGGTACCGATGATGTTTCGTTGAATGGTTCGCAAGCTGACACTTGTCGATGGCTCAGCATTGAAATCTGGAGCAATTTACGGAAGGGTTGCACTTCTGTCACATTGAATGACTCTTCAGTCGTCGTTCGTCCCGTTCCTGTAGGATCTTTTTCCAGCCGCAGCGATGTCGGAGAGTTAATGTTTTATTGGATTCCTGATATTAGGGGTACACTAGTGAAATGGTCGTACGGGAAAATTCCCACTTCATCGCTACCTTGGAGATGCGCCAACTGTAACACCACGTTGAAACTCACTTAAATCTTGATAACCTGCCATTGTAGCAGCAGTTACCGATCTAACTACTGCGCCAGACAGTTGTTGGTTTATGTACGGGTTGCCGACAGCATCGCCATATTCTGCCTGGTTACATACCTTTGTATTTGAATACACTTGACTATACCAGTTTCGTTGGCGGTTCAGTGTATAATAGCATAACTAAAACAAAGATTTTGTGAGTATTTTACAATGCATCCCATGTTTGTAGTATGTTTCTATCAATAAATATGGGGTTTTGAAATCAGGCTAGTCGTTTTGGAGCACCCTGCACATAGAAAACACGAAAAAAATACACCTGACAAAAATGTGTTACCTCATCGTATATCACGCTAATATTGTGTTAACAACGTTTTTTATGACTTGTTTGATATGAATTGCAACAAATTCCTCTCATTCTTCACACTTATGAATTAAAGGAATATTGGAGTTAAGTATGAGAAACGAAGACGTCTACAGTTCATGGCACTCGAAGTATTGTACTGTACAAACCAAAGATACTAAGTGAATGTGATGCAATTGTGTTATGCACTCCAAGCACTAGCTTTTATTGCTTTGTATAGAAAAAGAGACTATTTCTGTTATCATAAAAGGACTGTATATGGAAGAATAATTCTAGCAGCTATTATTTCGAACAGTGAATGCGGAATTACTTAGAAGACGTATAGAGTTTTGTGTGAAATGATATAATAATACATTGGAATATTGTGGAGATAATAATAAAAGCAAGATCCACGAGGTGGCTGGAATGCTTTCGCTCTTTATTTTATTAATCTTCTGTAAGATATTGCAGTACATCATGGCGGTGAGTGAGGAGCTTGGATGCCGTGGTCGAGCCTGCAGCACACGGTGTATGCAAAATTCTAAGCCTCCACAATGAGGTACGACTTCTTATACCTGGCCTGCGGTGATCACCGACTGATTTACTAGCTTTCTGTTGCTGACTTGTGTGGATAAATTTATTAGCTATTGTTTTAATAAATTTTTTGTGGGCTTTCCCGAGGAAAATTGCCAGTAAAATTTGGGAGATAGTATACTGCGTCAACCTTTTCACTTCAGAGTAGCACTTACACTCTAGGTACTTAGTTATTTTCTGAATGTATTGCCATCTCTGGCTTCCTCTACAGTTGTTACCCTCTAAGCTTCTTCTAGTACCATGGAAATTATTCCCTAATGTGTTTTAGCCTTCATAAAGACGTAAATTCGACGAAGAAAGGAGTTCATAAGTTTCTTCAGCTGAAAGGCTAACATCAAATAAATATCGAAAAAGAACGATAAAAGCCAAAGAGCTACCACGTTTTCGGCTTTTTCATTGCTACATTTCACCTGCCGCTGAAAATAGTGCCAGGTAATTTAATGAGCCAGTCAAGCCTGACAGCTGAGTGCACTAACCTCAATTAAAAATTAACCGTGCTTAAGTTGGCATTTAACCTAGTTCAGTGCAAACCTCTGGTGTATCGACTTCAATGAAAGTTAAACGAGGGTGTTGACCATGGTTAAATTTAACCCTGACTCATACCAAATTTTCGCGAGTTGAGCGTGTTTTTATAGGCATATGGTATTAAGATGGCAACACGTAACAGTGCATTGAGACAGACTCAAAGCATTGCGTACTGTACCCTGTACATAACATGGACCCAAAAAGTTTATTAATTTATGAATCAAACTTCCTGGAGTAGAATTAAATTGTGCCTCCACAGATGCCCACATTGACTATTTTCTCTAATAGAGGAACGACATGTCAATCAGATTTTCGCATTTTTTAAAAATTTATGGTACATGAAGCTCAAAACTCAAATACGAGTATATCTCGCCCAAAGCAGTTCGATGCAACTCCCAAAAATGCCCTAGCAAATCAGCTCCTAAGTTTTCCGGCCTTGTTTAAGATGCTACAATAAGGTAGCCGATTTTTTCAGCAAGTTGCGTGAATCTGTGGTAGTGTGCTTGCTTACTTGCTGCATGAGGAGGGGGGGGGGGGCAGATTCCGGTTGGTTTCAAGTTTTTAAACAAAGCATTAACAAAGCATTTTATTGAAGGCTAAAATACAAAAGGATAGAAAAATTTAATTTTTAGTTTTTTAATTATACAATCTTGATTAATAAAATTTTGTAAAAGATCGCTAGTTAAGCATTTTTGTTTGAAGTGAAAACGGAATTTTTGTATGCAGTATGTAGTTAGAAATAAGGAGATGTCCATTTTTGCATAAAAATGACAATGAAATGTGTTAATTAGCATATATTTGATGACTTTTATATTTAATTATGTAGTAATTCGAACCGAACGGAAAGAAACGAAGAACTTAATGAGCAAAACGAGACACTGTATATTTCTTGTGCCATACTGCATCTAACAGTTTTTTTATTTTCAAGAACTGATGCATTCGCACTGACCAATTAGAGAAGTATACTCATCTTCTACTTCGAAAAATTTGGTATTCGTCATTTATTATCCACTTCACGAACGGGACTAATAGCGAGGTAAAAGAACATTTCTGCTTGTTGATGAAAGAGAGAGCATATTACAATGACGTCACATTCACCTGCAATTGTCTAGAAAACTTATGTACGTAAGTGGAAGCATACAAATTCAAATTTCTATTAACATCTTTGCTTCTCAAAGGCGTCTTCCATTGAAGTATGCAGCGTAAACTGTGGTCAAATGTACGGTTATCTGACGACAGTTAGTTGACTTGCAATTAATGTTAGTGCACTGCAGAGACATTTTAAACGTATTTTAATTTTAACCGTGATCACAGGACCTTGGATGTCTTGGATGTCTTTTTACTGACGTTGGTGCTCATCCAATGTGTGCTTGCAGCCCTATAAACAAGGGTGTTGTCATCTTGGAAGATGGGAGTGTGCACAAAATACTCATCATGCAGACACATAAGGAAGGTCAACACTTGGTAAACAAGAGTGTCGAAATAAACATCCATTTTCACGCTAACAGTAAACGAAACAAATGATCATCACATAACTATAACACGACGTGAAAAGGCGGTAGAAACTTTTTTCTTTGCTGATAAATTATATGAAATCCCTGTGTAACAGAAAAAAAACAATAGTAAAAGAAATAACTGTTGTAACTCTTCATAAACAATGGAATAATGAAAACCTCAAGTAATACGCTAAGTAACGTGACTCACAGCGATTCTCAGTCTCAAATGGACGATAAACAGAAAACAATGTAGAAAACGCTTCGTCGTTTTCAGACGACAAGCTGTAGAATAAACTACCGGCATACACAACTTATAACGTCATATGAAATATGCGATCAAAAATATAACCATACAGTTTTCGAGTTAGTATCATAGACCTAAATCTTTCAGCATAGTGCAAGTGTACAACATATTATGTCTCAATTGCGTGACATGTTTCTTTAACTTTAAATATAAACTAACGAAATATACTGGTCGCCTAATTATCACTTCTTTGTAAGTAGCTGTTAATCGAAAAGCTCATATAACCTACGCAAGAGATTTACATGTTATAAAAAATTTTGAGAAAGAAAATAAACGTAAATAAATTCCTACGAAGATAGCACATAAAATGTTGGAACATGCCTGGACAATAACAGATCGAAAAAAAGAAAGAAATGCCGTCTTGAAAGAGTTGGAATTTCTCTCCAGTTGAATACAAACGTTTAGCAGATCTCTTGTATTGTTTACCTTCTTCTTCTTCCGGATTTTACAGCCCTTGATGGGTCTTGGCCTGCTCTAGTACATCATTCTATTCGTCCCCGTCCAGTGTCTTGGGTTTCACACTATGACATGAATAATTTTTAAATTTTCTTGTATGTCATGCAAGTATGGAAGTCTTGGTCTTCCCTGCTTCTTCGTGTGATTCGGTTTTGCAGCTGTGCTATTTTTATTGGGTTCTCATGTTCCTTTCGAAAAACGTGAACGACCCACTTCAGGCGGTTTATTTTAATAAACTTCGTTATTTCAAGCTCTTTATATAATCTGTACAGTTCGACGTTATATCTTCTACTGCATGCTCCATCTTTATTAGTCGCTCCATATACTTTGCGTGACACCTTTCGTTCGAAACATTCTGTTAGCTCTTCTCACTGTTGTGTCAGTGTCCGTGTTTTTGACCCATATGTTAACACTGGACGTATTAAGGTTTTATGCAGCTGACAATTTGTTTTTCTGGGCATATTTCTGTACTTAAGTTGTGGGGCCAGCTCATAACAGCATTTATTAACTTGGTGGATGACCACTTTATTTTCATACTAACACCATTCTGTGATGTTATCACAGTTTCCAGAAAGACAAATTCACTAACAGATTGTATTTATGCCTGGTCAATTTGTGACACTGTATTTAGTCCTGGTCGTATTATTCGCATGTAGCCTATTTGGTTTTATTGATGTTCAGCTTCCAGTCCTATATCTACTGCTGTTGCCACCAGATCCCTATGTGTTTCTTTAGCAGCTAGTACCGCTCTTGCAACAATATTCACATCATCTGCATAGGCCAGAAAGTGCACCATCCTATCGTATATTGTGCCCGTTATGTTGATTTGAGCTGTCTTTATTACCTCGGCTAGTGCTACGATAAAAGCCACACATGAGAGTGCATCCCATTGCCTCAGATCACAGTTAGTTTCAAAACTTGATGTTAAGTTTCCTTGGATCTGTACTTAACGTACTACTTTCTTTATAGTAACACTTACTAAGCGTTTTGGATGTTATGGTATAGCCAACTCGTTTACGGCTTCAATAACGTTATACCTTTTTGTGGTGTCACACGCTGCTTTAAAATCAACAAATATGTGATGTGTTTTTATATTGTATTCCTTTGTTCTTTCTGATATCTCTCTCAGGGTGAATATTTGGTCAACAGTTGATTTGCCAGACGTAAGGCAATATCTCCCAACTGCGTTTTCTGCAAAAGTTTTTACTCGGGTTCAAAGCAGGGAGAAGAGTGTTTTACATGCCGCGTTCAATAATGTAACTCTCCTATAGCTTTACGTTTCAGGAAGCCCCTTTCTTATGTACAGCAAAACTTTAATCCAGTATTCCAATCATGTGGGATGACTTTTTGCTTCCATATAATCGAGCTGAGGGCGCACATGGATCTAACTAGATGTTCTCCACCACACTTAATAAGCTCAGCTGGCAGATTGTCATTGCCACGTGACATATTGTTGGCTAGTTTCTGTATAGCTAACCGAATCTCTTGCATAGAGGGCATATCATTTTCCTCTTCTTCCACTTTTTTGTTTTCGGTTAGCTTCATTGCATCAGCATTTCCTGAGTATAATAACTCTTGAAGTATTTTTTCCTGTGATGCTATTAGTTTACCATCCTTTCCTCTACATTGTACTGTTTTGGTTGAAATTCCTTTCTAAGATTATTGGCCAGTCTGTACAAATTTGCTACTTTCATTAGCGTTATTCAGTGATTCATTGTCCTGCAACTGTCTTCCGATAACGCTTTCCTTTTTTGCTTTCAGAATCCGCTTTTCTGCACGCCATTTTTCTCTATAGTCATTCACCATCATTCTTGGTCTTCTGGCCTGCATATTTTTATATGCTTCATTCTTTGTTCTTTTGCCTCCTCACACTCTTATTCATCATACCATCATACCAATCATTCCCCCTTTCTTCACGTATAAAATATCGTTGGACATTGCTTTAAATCCTATTACTAGTTGTTCATTGCTCTGACTGACTATAAATGCCGCTCCAAATATGTGTTCTCTATTGTGTCCGCTGCAGTACAAAGTACATTGTTATTTTTCGAAGGCACCCTGTCTATTCCATCTTACCTCTTGCGAGGCCATGGTATCCAGCTTGTATGTTTTAACTATTCCAGTCAGACTTCCAAGGGCTCAAATTCTATGTAATGTCTGTAAATCCCATGATCAAATTGTTATGTCCCTTGTTGCTGTGCCATGTCTTTGCATTAGGGTCGGTCCAGCTGCATTTTCTTGAGCTTTCATAATAAGACTTCTTCCTGGGTACGGGCTGTCATTTCATAACCGAAGCCCTGTTTTACTCTGATCCTGTTTCCCACTGGAGTTGGGTACCCAACCTTCTACAGGTTTGGTTAGGTTCCTGGCGTTCACGAACTTGGAGGTGAGGGACAGAATTAAGTAGGAAGGCTGACCTTCACTAGCTTGAAGTCATGTTTTACGCATCACTACCCCATTTTAAACACATATAATTTTCCAATACGACTTTTTATAGATATAGTGCGCCCAAGAAGTGTCTACGTTCCGTTTGCTATCTGTTGTTGTTACACTAACCAAATAAAAAACGATATATATCTGGCAGTACAAGTCTTCTGTTACACGTTCATCTCATAACAAACTCGTTTATAGAGACCAGTTGTATTATGTGGAAAAGAAGGACTATTTTTGTCTCTGTTTCAGGCAAAACAATGGATCATTAACATAGAGCAAGGACATTAGTGGATACATTAGGCATCCAGGGAACAGCTATTGTACCGAGTGATCAAAAAGTCAGTATACATTTGAAATAAACCAGGGAATAATGTAGATAGAGACGTAACAATTGACAGACATGCTTGGAATGACATTGGGTTTTATTAGAACAAAAAGAAAAACAAAGTTCACAAAATGTCCGACAGATGGCGCTGGACAGCAAAACGTCAGTGTCCGCACATGACAATCGTGTATAAAAGGAGCTGCAATGAGAGAGAGAATCCGATGCGCCAGCAGTCGCAGCATGTTGACGTTACCTGAAAAGGCGCTTTTAATGAAGCTGTATTATCAGAATGGGGAATGTGCTAATTCAGCGTTACGATCCTGTCGCCATAGGAAGGGGATTCGAACAAAAATGCAGCCATGGCGAGAATGATTTCGAAGTTCGAAGCCACGGGTTGTTTAGACGATAGACCCCGTAGTGGCCGACCCAGCACAAGGCGTAATGCTGCCGAGATAGTTCAGGAAGAAATGGAGACTGTAGCGGGTTCGTCTATGCACGGGGAAGTCAGCGCTCGTGCAGTCGCACGTCGCACCGGCATTCCACACACTACTGTTTGATTGGCACTTAGGCGTGCACTCCGATACTATCCGTACAAAATCCATCGGCATCATGAACTACTGTTACCTGGCGATTTAGTGAAGCGGAGGGCATTTGCGGTGTGGGCATTTCAAAAGATGGCGGAAGATGACGATTGGTTGAGTAACGTGTTGTGGACCGACGAGGCTCATTTCACGCTCCGAGGGTATGTCAACGCCCACAACTGCAGAATTTGGGCTACCGAAAATCCTAGAACTGTCGTGAAAACTCCATTGCACGACGAGAAAGACACTGTATGGGTTGCATTTATCACATCTACCATTATCGGGCCATTTCTTCTCCGAGGAAATGCGTGAGTCTGGTTTTGTAACTGCTACCGTGACGGGTGAGAGGTACGCCGATATGTTACAGAATCGCATCATCCCCAGCCTGGCTGATAAACACCTGCTGGAACGTACGATGTTTATGCAGGATGGCGCTCCACCCCGTACTGCTAGAGACGTGAAAGATCTCTTGCGCACGTCGTTTGGTGACGATCGTGTGCTCAGCCGCCACTTTCGTCATGCTTGGCCTCCCAGGTCCTCAGACCTCAGTCCGTGCGATTATTGGCTTTGGGATTACCCGAAGTCGCAAGTGTATCGTGATCGACTGAAATCTCTAGGGATGCTGAAAGACAATATCCGACGCCAATGCCTCACCATAACTCCGGACAAGCTTTACAGTGCTGTTCACAACATTATTCCTCGACTACAGCTATTGTTGAGGAATGATGGTGGACATATTGAGCATTTCCTGTAAAGAACATCATCTTTGCTTTGTCTTACTTTGTTATGCTAATTATTGCTATTCAGATCAGATGAAGCGCCATCTGTCGGACATTATTTGAACTTTTGTATTTTTTTTTGTTCTAATAAAACCCCGTGTCATTCCAAGCATGTGTGTCAATTTGTACCTCTCTATCTACATTATACCGTGATTTATTCAGTTTTCAAATTTATACTGACTTTTTGATCACGCGGTATTTCTTCTGCGTGTAGAGGATGTGACGTTTCCATTTAAATTGCTCTAATAGCCTAGGGTAACTTCCTGTGTTCTCCAAATAAGGCAGTGTATCTGTATGTGTGTTGCAGGGATGCGGTTCGCGCTGTCGCTGGTGAAAGTTGCGGTGGCAGGTGTGGTGCGCCGGTTCGAGCTGCGGCCATGCCCACACACAGTGCTGCCGGTGGCGCTCAGCCCCCACCACCACACACTCACTGCTGCCCACGGGCTTCGCGTCACCATCCTGCCCAGGCACGAGACGTGACTACTATTTGCTGTACTGCAGCACCGTGTCGGCACCTTACATCACCTGCTGCTTATGGATGCAGACGATACCGCCCAGTCACAAAAAGTGATGGCAGCTTGTTTTGCAGTTGGACTGTGGTGGATATCTAGATCGTTACGCACTTGTAACTGCACCCAGACTGCCTCTCGATACTCTTGATAGCCACAGCAAGTGGTTAGATGCCATTGTTCCAGTTCATTGTGGTGAGACTCATTAACGCTTTTGTCTGCTGCTGCACATGGACTTGAAAAGTTGTCACAACGTATCTCACCATGTTAACTAGCTCATGCTGTATTATTCGTGAGTGGTCTACAACACCGCACAAAGTTGTTTGTTGGCTTCTTATGCAGTCATAAAAGTATGATATATGTTCCTAACCTCGCCTATAGCTTATGGAGAGATTGTCTAAAGAAGGAAAAAGTTACCGTATACAGAGTGCTTGAAAAGAAAAGTGTCACATATTATTACAGGAAGTGCTGTTGATCACAACTAGAAAAAAAGTTCCCATAACTAGATGCTCAGAAACCAACACCTGTTGTGATATGGGCCAGTCTGTCCTCTCACTCCCATCTGTCTGTTACACAGAAGCAGATGCTGTGGCCATCAGCATGTGGCTACCATGCGTTCTGACACATCCTTCAGCACTTATTCGCAATGAATCATGCACTATTACAAAAACACTTACCTCAATTCAGACTGCATCACATGCATCAGTCACATGCTCCTATAATCTATACACACTGCCGATGGATTTAGCATTCACCAGTGCCTTTAAAAGTCTCTATAGCCAGAAATCCAACGGACTCAGATCTAGTGAAGAGGGAGACCACACTATCGGACCTCCTTGACCAGTCTGCTGCCTATCAAATGTTGCTGTTATGTACTGTCACATGATCTGTAGAAAACAGAGTGGCGCCGCATCGTCCATAATCCACAGTTGTTGTCTTTCTAATCTCCCACAGCGCAGGTAATATCGATGGTGCACCTGTTGATCTCTTTGATAACATGTATGGCCCTATGAATCTGTCATTCACAATTCATTTCCATAGATTGATACTGAAGTGACTCTGATGGCCTCACCTCTATAAGTGCTCGAGGATTTGCATCTGCTCACATGTGTGTATTGTAGTAAATTACAATGCCATCACTTGTAAACGATGGGGCACCTCCCTATTTTCTACAGATTTGCGACATTAGGTCACAGCAATGTTTCATGGGTGACTGATTGGTCGAAGAGGTCCGATGCCAAGGCCTCTCCATCCGCTGGACCAGATTTCTGACTACAGGCACAGTGAAAGGCATCGTAGTACACTCAACTCTTCAACACAGTGTGTGTGATACAGGAGCATGTGATCAATGCATATGACGCAGTCCAAACGAAGCCATGAGTATTTGAACAAGTGCATGATTCGCTGCAAGTAAATACTGAAGGGTGTGTCAGACAGATGGGAGTGAGACGACAGACTGGTCCATATCTCAACAGGCATTGGTTTCTTGACCTATAATTATGGGAACTTTTCTTCTAGTTTTGATCAATACTACATTATGTTGGAATATGTTTCACTTTTTTAAATACCCTGTTTACAATTGGACAAAACGAGTGAAACACACTGAAGTTATTACAAAAGTAAGTGTTTACTTTAGTCATGATTGATTGTGATCCAAATCAACAGTTGCAGAATAATGTAACTCTATTACTGATGAATAAGAGTAATCTTGTTTCAGCATCTGATGTTATTTAATATCTTCTTTTGGTCAAAATTTATATCAGATATGTGTGTATGAGTATTACCCATCACATTACTTCTATCTTGGTCCTCAATTCATTGGTACCGTTTCATGCTGGGTACTGTTAAGGCTAGGTGACAATGGAAACAGTAATTCCAAGGAAGACGGGAGGCACTGTATCTGCCACATAGTGGAAAAGGATTTATTGTACCACAGAAGAGGCGGCTAGGCACCGCTGTATTGAAATGTATGCTTAGAGCTGTGCTCATCAACTTCCGATACTTAAGAGACCACAATTACATTGGAGCCATATTTCTGTCAATCCGATTCAGTGTAGATCGAAGATCGAATGACGTCAGAAGGAATAAAAAGACACCCAGACTAAAATGTAACTGCCTACACAGGAAGCGGAAACCCTACCCAACAACATCTTATCAGACCGACAAGTTTCGCGACCAGACATGTTTGTTTCCAGTCATATCTCGGAGCCCAACAGCATGTAATGATAACAGATACTATTCTAGTTCATACACAGTTAACTACTAACAGTCATTTATTAATAACACCAATATTAGGGTGAAAATATAGCCTAGTTAGCATAGCGTGAATTGTTATTTCTTTTAAAGTAAGAGCTACACAGGCATTTCTCTGTAACAGAAACAAATTTCTAAATCTTATACCACTCTTAAATATTAAGAGAAGTAATAATTCATTTTCACTGAGGGTAATATCTGATATCTTCAAAAACAATTATTGTTGTCCTTATACATATAAGATGGATCACAGTTTATAGTGACACTTGACACTGTGAAAGTATATGATAAGAGAAACGAATGTCTTACAATAAACATGGGTCCGTAAGAAGTTATTTAGGAGATAACTAACCTTTTCCCAATGGTTTTTCCCGTTTGTAAGTTTGACACGTGTGGAACACATCTTCTCCTCCCCTCTCTGTGAGTGCCTTGTCCGCCCTTTGTCTGTCCAACTCATCTTCCCACCTGTATCTGTCTATCTCCTTCTCCCCATTCTCTCTGTTTCCTCATCTCCGTTCTAGGCGCTTCAGTCCGTAACCGTGCGACTGATACAATCGCAGGTTCGAATCCTGCCTCGGGCATGTATGTGTGTGATGTCCTTAGGTTAGTTAGGTTGAAGTAGTTCTAAGTTCTAGGGGCTGATGACGTCAGATGTTAAGTCCCATAGTGCTCAGAGCCACTTGAACCATTTTTGAATCCTCATCTCCTCCTCCCCCTCTGTCAATTTCCTCCATCTCCTCTCTGACCATATCTTCCCCCCTTCCCTCTGACTGTATCCATCTGCCCCTTCCTTTCCATTCTGCCTTCCTTTCCACATTCCCACTGCCCTTCTATTCCTACCATCTGCCTACTGCCCCTCGATATCTTCTACCTGCATCATGCATCTCTTCCTCCTCCTCTCTCTTGCTCTGCCTATTTCCTCCTCCTCTCACTGTCCATCCACTCCTCTGTCCATCACTACTGGTCTACAGCTATGCTTATCAGAATAAAGCTGGTCGACACTACTCGCACAATACGCTTGTCATGCAGGTATGGTTACGCACCAGGTGTTTGAAAGTCATTTATTTGCTCCTGAGACACAGGACGCCAAGAAAAGCAAGTCGATAACGCAGACCAACACAACACACCTGTCATGGAGAGCAACATACATGTTGGGGCCTGGAAAAGCATTTCTTGCCACTTGCAAACCATGTTTATTTGGCAGGCCAATACTGTTCCCACACAACATGCTTGTCTCGCAGGGCAGCCTATACCTCAAGGACTGGAGAAACAGCTTTTACTCATATCTCCACTCCTATTTGGAGATTGTAAGCCCATAGCGCTGATACTTGTGAGGCCTGCTGTTTCTGTGCCACATGTGGTTGAAATTGATCCAGAGGTTTGCGAGGAGTACCAGACATATATGTGGATGTACTCTGATTTATACTCTGTATAACAGATTATGAATGTGTGTTTATGAACTGCCATTAACGTCTGTGCAAGATGTTGTCCTAGTTAGTAGAATTGTATCTGAAATGTAAACTTTCTGATTAAGTAGCTGCCTAACTGGGCTCAAAATTCACCTATTTGCCTACCTTGCCCTGTGCGACACTGGGGAATGTGGCACATGCATGATGGGGAACAGGAATATTTTGTTGCTGTTATAAGATGGCATCTAACATGCAACCACGGTCCGAGACAGATGTGTCAAACAAAGCTTGTCCTTTGGCCTCCAAGGTCATCTGACCTGAATCTTTTGGATTTTTCTGTATGGGTTTTCTCAAAAGTGAAGTGTATAGAACTCCCGCTGATATAGCTGTGAAACTGGAACAGCGAATTGTAAAATGCTGTTAAGAGTTATGATACGACGTGGGTATGTTTTAAGGATTTTGCTGCTCGCAATAGAGATGAGTGCAGTATTGCTTACAAATGTGAGGATGACATGTGGAATACATTTTTTAACGGGCACAAATGCAGAGTAAATTGTGTCAAGTAACACGCTGTAGTAGTATTGTATTTATTGTTAAGGTAGCACTAGAGCGAAATTTGCAGCCAATTAGATGAGGATATCAGCGAGAAATTAAATTTATGTAACAAGTTTGTACTATTAGGACAATATTTCACAGTGGCAGCTTGTAACAACACATTCTCAATGAACTTGCAAAACGGCTCATTTACTCGAACGTTTTTGCTTCTGTGAGTGTTGTCATATACTTTCACCCATGTCTGCTTTCGCTACTTATTATTTTTCCCTCTATATAAAACTTTTGCACTTGGACTCTTTTTGCGCACATTTCACTTTGGCGCCTCCAGCAGCCACTTGTGTTGCTTGGCCCTTAAACCTGCCCTAATCGGTCATATTATTTGTTAATTAGTTAGTTAGTTTCATGTTACAATGGATTATTTGCATGATGAATCATAATGAAGTGGAACAAGGAATTTTACATTCAAATTGCAGATTAATTTGTAAATATGGCTACATGCTGAATATTTATAAATTTTTTTAGATATACAGATGTGAGTTAGCAATTACTGTCGTACACCTTTTATACATTACAATAAAAGAAATTATTCTATGAAATAGAAGGCGTTGTCAAGGAGAAACTTTTTCAGTTTGTTTTCAATTTTACTTTGTTGTTTGAAAGACATTTTATATCACTGGCTTAGTTAACAAAGATTTTAGTTACAGCATTCTGTATCCTTTTTGTGCTACAGACAACCTTCAGGAATGTAGTAATGAATGCCTTTTTCCTTCTGGTATTGTAATTATATACATCATTGTTCCTTTTGAACTACAGTGGATTATTTACAACACACTTCATGAGAGAGTAAACGTATTGTGAAGCAGTAATCAGAATGCCGCACTCCTTAAACAGATGTCTACAAGATGATCGTGGGTGAGCACTACATATTATTCTTACAGAACGTTTTCGACCAATGAAGACATGCTCTCTTCAGTGTAAGTTATTCCAGAACGATGTTCCGTATGATATTACTGAATGAAAATATGTCAACATCCTGATTTGTGTGTCCCCAAGATATGCGATGATTCTAAGTACAAACGTGGCTGAACTACGTTGTTTTAGGAGCTCCAAAATGTGCTCTTTCCAGTTTCAATTCACATTAATACGGAAATCTAAGAATTTTCAAGTTTCCTCCTATTTGCTATTACATCACTATGTGTTGATGTAATAAGCCTAAATGTGCAGAACTGAATATTCATGTATTTTTAAAATTGAGGGTGAGATGATTCACAGAAAACCAGTCAGTTATACTTTTAAAAACGTTGTTTACCATTACTTCTGTTTCTGTATGTGTGCCTTCGTTGATTACAATGGTAAATCTACTTCTTGTATATCAAACAGAAGATCGTTTGAATAGGTGAGGAACAATAGTGGACCTAAGACTGAACTGTGGGGAACCCCATACATGATTTCTCCCCAGTTAGAATAATTTGCCTTCAAAAATGTGATCGAAAGTTTCTGTAGCCCTTGAATTTATCTCGGTAATTTTGTAAAGGCTTGCAGATTCCACAAAACTCTCCTACAGATCTTCATTAAACTGGTGCACCCACTCCTTCTTCTAAGTATCTCATCTAGGAGAACGTTCTTTTCCAGCAGAAACCAACACAAAAAACGACCACAGGGTACATAATCATTGTAAATCAGAGCGGGAGAAATATGGATAAAATATAGGTACTCACGATGGACGGCGTCGAACAACATTGGGTCGCCTAACTGGTCTGCATCGGACTGGATCGGGTCGGATCGGGAGAAATAGGGGTCAACGTAGATGTAGCCTTAGTAACTGCCGCTGGAACCATCTAATGAGGTGCGACACGCGTTGCTGGCGGCGCCTTATCCGCTGTGTTCCACGTGGTGATTATTGCACTGTTTGATATTTAACGATACGTATGGCCAAGGCATCCGTCATTGAACTACAAAATTAAATGTAGCTATGACAATGTTAATTAGAAACTATCGTCTTTCATGTTTCCAGTAAATTTTTTGCAACTTTACATCTGGTCCCAGGACTTCGGCCTTGCTACCGTTGTGTTTTCTTCTACAACGCCAACTCTCGCCTCAAGTGGGGGAGGGCTAACCACTTTCTTTTTCTTTGGGTCGCCCTTCATCAGCGTGTTGTTTTTATAAGCCTATCACCCCTCAGGTGCTATTTGAAACAGAATCCTCGCCGCTACAGATCCTGCAATATTTACTATCGTTTTCTGTAGTTAGAAAAATCCTTGGCAAATTTTTCTGATTTTGTGATAATTTTTCTTCCTTAGACTTCGTTATTACACCTTGTCGAAAGACAATATGGCACCACATAGGCCACTAAAGCCAGCGGTACAACACAATCAAAATCTTGCTCGTACCAACTTACTACTATTCATTGTGTCTCATGGAAACTCACAGTGTTCAGTTTCCTCTTTAAAATTACCTTTTCAGTGCAATTACTTTGAGTTTCAACATTACAATCTAAATAATTAACACTCTTGACAATATGTTTCATGAATGACAATAACTACTAAATTGAATATTTTATTATTGGTAATGACAGTATGAATATTCTACTTCTCATGGATATTGTCATTTACATTCACATTACTTGAATTTTGCTGTTAATGTATGACCCTTACATATAATTAAGACTTCACTCACCTGCAGTTGTCACTGTCCAGTGGTCAATACGGGTCTGGCTTAAAGTTGAGCTAAGCATCTGACAATTCTGTTGTATCCAGTAAATAGTACTTGAATCATGAAATTCTATTACCATATTGACATACGCTAAAGGTGATACGGAAGCTTCCAGTATAAATAATTCAGCCACAACAAAGGCACTAGTTTGCGTATTTTTTTTTAAATAACCATAAGTTATGACCAAACAAAATTTACATTATGACAAAACTTTGAGGCCTTTCACTACACTATCAGTGACGTGGGCGGTCCATTGCTATATAGTCTTGGCGCATTATAGTGCTTTTGTCGAAATCTGGAATAGTGGAAGCTTACTGCTTCGGGATGAATACTTCGGCCCTGAGGCTGAATTCCTCTTGCATCAGTCAGGGCCTTCGTACTTGAAATCCCATGTCAGTAACCATTCATTGTGGTAGAGACATATAGCCTCAATTTCGCACACTTCCAGGAGGATTACCAACATGTGTTTCAAATACTAAAGTACTCATCACTGAGAACATACTGTCTCACACTGTCGATTTAAATGCAGCCTTGCTGATTTTGAATACAGTACTGCATACTCTTGAGCATTGTCCTCACACATCTACAGCGTATTAAATATATTTAAAATCTTCTTCTGCCCACTCCATGACGTTGTGAGAGCTGCGTTCGTCTCGACTTTTTCCTGTGCTTTCTTTTACCTTAATTAGTCGTTTCTGTTGTGAATCTCATTTCCTCTATAGCGCTCCTATGTTTTTGTGTGGATGGCATGCCGGTAGTCTGCAAAAAGTGTGCGCAGAGCTTCGGGACTGGTCAACGATTTTGTTTTGTGATTTTTCACGCGCATATTTAAGCGTTAGTGACTTTTCTTTGAGGACTCACAAGTCTCGTGGAATATTTTTTTTAATATTGCTCTTGAACTTATTTGATGTGGTGAACAGTTATTGAATAAATGTACGGAACACTTTAGCACTTACCTTTTCATTCTCTTCCCATTTCATGACTTAAATTTGGTTTCGATGTCATCTTGCTTGTATGTATCAATATCAATTTCATAACACAGATCGGTGAGCTACATGGATTATAAGTGGTTGCACAGATTCAGATGTGGAATTATAGCAAAGCATATTGACTTAGTTTACGAATGGACTGTGTATTGAACATTACATGTTAGATGCTCACTATAGACAGCCTCACAACATATATAGCAAATGTGCTAGTTAACCAATCATCGACTGATTGGAATTTGGGTGCGACGTCTATATAACGACGCGCGTAGTTTACAAATAAGAAAACGGGAAAATACTCAACTCTCACACTTCAGATACTGGCATGAAACTCGGTTAATGTAAAACACACACAGATACGTTAGGCAGTGAAATTATGTTGATTAATTATTAGCTGTAGATTCAGAAATCGACAAAATTTATGGATACTATTTTGTGAAGTAGAGGTTTCCAAAGCCCACCAAGAACTGACTGGTGATGATGCTGATGATGTTTGGTTTGTGGGGCGCTCAACTGCGCAGTCATCAGCGCCCATACAAAGTCCCAATGTTTACACAGTCCAGTTTTTACACAATCCAATCTAGCCACTGTCACAAATGATGATGATGAAATGATGAGGACACCCAGTCCCCGGGCAGAGAAAATCCCCAACGCGACCGGGAATCGAACTGGGAACCCGTGATAAGAACTCATTGGAAAATTACGTTGTATAGTTCGGTTATTTCGTAAAGTAACATGTTATTTAGGAAAAGTTATACATGTTTGGAAACAGAAAAACTAGGGATACAAAATAGTAACAATGGTATTTTGGTAGGGTTGCATTTTGAGATTGGAGCATTCTGCAATATGAAAATTTTGAATACAAGTAACTTCTGAAATAAGATTGCAAAAAAAAAGGTTGGCGTGTAAGAGGAGAATGAAGCTTTGAAATAAACTAAGTGAATCTTAAAGCAAACAGTTTTCAGAAGGGTTAAATTCCAATGTATCTCACCGCTACTTGTCGAGGCTTTTATTAACTACATTGTCGTTCAAATATTGATCTTCACATTCATGTTATTCATTGATCATATCTTTATACGAACCACCTTGAGGTGTCAATTTGGCACTGAATAGGGAAGAATAAATATCTTTCTTGCAAATTATGATAAAATTTGTCTATAGGGTCTCATTATTCCACATCTGGCGGTGAAGCGAGTAACGAATTTCAAACTAGTCTAACGTACACATAAAGATCAAATTTATTCTCCAGGAAGCATAGTGAGTAATGAATACAATTAACAGAACAGCTGGTTAAAGTAGTTTACTTCGGGGTTAGCTTTTTTTACTACACGCCAAGCGTTAAAAAGGACTCAAAGCTCAAAGCCATATGAAAGCCTTTCCGTATTACGCCATTTCGGAGGCTTGTATGTCTACATCTACATCTACATCTACATTCATACTCCGCAAGCCACCCAACGGTGTGTGGCGGAGGGCGCTTTACGTGCCACTGTTATTACCTCCCTTTCCTGTTCCAGTCGCGTATTGTTCGCGGGAAGAACGACTGTCTGAAAGCCTCCGTGCGCGCTCTAATCTCTCTAATTTTACATTCGTGATCTCCTCGGGAGGTATAAGTAGGGGGAAGCAATATACTCGATACCTCATCCAGAAACGCACCCTCTCGAAACCTGGCGAGCAAGCTACACCGCGATGCAGAGCGCCTCTCTTGCAGAGTCTGCCACTTGAGTTTATTAAACATCTCCGTAACGCTATCACGGTTACCAAATAACCCTGTGACGAAACGCGCCGCTCTTCTTTGGATCTTCTCTATCTCCTCCGTCAACCCGATCTGGTACGGATCCCACACTGATGAGCAATACTCAAGTATAGGTCGAACGAGTGTTTTGTAAGCCACCTCCTTTGTTGCTGGACTACATTTTCTAAGCACTCTCCCAATGAATCTCAACCTGGTACCCGCCTTACCAACAATTAATTTTATATGATCATTCCACTTCAAATCGTTCCGCACGCATACTCCCAGATATTTTACAGAAGTAACTGCTACCAGTGTTTGTTCCGCTATCATATAATCATACAATAAAGGATCCTTCTTTCTATGTATTCGCAATACATTACATTTGTCTATGTTAAGCGACAGTTGCCACTCCCTGCACCAAGTGCCTATCCGCTGCAGATCTTCCTGCATTTCGCTACAATTTTCTAATGCTGCAACTTCTCTGTATACTACAGCATCATCCGCGAAAAGCCGCATGGAACTTCCGACACTATCTACTAGGTCATTTATATATATTGTGAAAAGAAATGGTCCCATAACACTCCCCTGTGGCACGCCAGAGGTTACCTTAACGTCTGTAGACGTCTCTCCATTTATAACAACATGCTGTGTTCTGTTTGCTAAAAAATCTTCAATCCAGCCACACAGCTGGTCTGATATTCCGTAGGCTCTTACTTTGTTTATCAGGCGACAGTGCGGAACTGTATCTAAGGCCTTCCGGAAGTCAAGAAAAATAGCATCCACCTGGGAGCCTGTATCTAATATTTTCTGGGTCTCATGAACAAATAACGCGAGTTGGGTCTCACACGATCGCTGTTTCCGGAATCCATGTTGATTCCTACATAGTAGATTCTGGGTTTCCAAAAACGACATGATACTCGAGCAAAAAACATGTTCTAAAATTCTACAACAGATCGACGTCAGAGATATAGGTCTATAGTTTTGCGCATCTGCTCGACGACCCTTCTTGAAGACTGGGACTACCTGTGCTCTTTTCCAATCATTTGGAACCCTCCGTTCCTCTAGAGACTTGCGGTACACGGCTGTTAGAAGGGGGGCAAGTTCCTTCGCGTACTCTGTGTAGAATCGAATTGGTATCCCGTCAGGTCCAGTGGACTTTCCTCTGTTGAGTGATTCCAGTTGCTTTTCTATTCCTTGGACACTTATTTCGATGTCAGCCATTTTTTCGTTTGTGCGAGGATTTAGAGAAGGACCTGCTGTGCGGTCTTCCTCTGTGAAACAGCTTTGGAAAAAGGTGTTTAGTATTTCAGCTTTACGCGTGTCATCCTCTGTTTCAATGCCATCATCATCCCGGAGTGTCTGGATATGCTGTTTCGAGCCACTTACTGATTTAACGTAAGACCAGAACTTCCTAGGATTTTCTGTCAAGTCGGTACATAGAATTTTACTTTCGAATTCACTGAACGCTTCTCGCATAGCCCTCCTTACGCTAACTTTGACATCGCTTAGCTTCTGTTTGTCTGAGAGGTTTTGGCTGCGTTTAAACTTGGAGTGAAGCTCTCTTTGCTTTCGCAGTAGTTTCCTAACTTTGTTGTTGTACCACGGTGGGTTTTTCCCGTCCCTCACAGTTTTACTCGGCACGTACCTGTCTAAAACGCATTTTACGATTGCCTTGAACTTTTTCCATAAACACTCAACATTGTCAGTGTCGGAACAGAAATTTTCGTTTTGATCTGTTAGGTGGTCTGAAATCTGCCTTCTATTACTCTTGCTAAACAGATAAACCTTCCTCCCTTTTTTTATATTCCTATTAACTTCCATATTCAGGGATGCTACAACGGCCTTATGATCACTGATTCCCTGTTCTGCACTTACAGAGTCGAAAAGTTCGGGTCTGTTTGTTATCAGTAGGTCCAAGATGTTATCTCCACGAGTCGGTTCTCTGTTTAATTGCTCGAGGTAATTTTCGGATAGTGCACTCAGTATAATGTCACTCGATGCTCTGTCCCTACCACCCGTCCTAAACATCTGAGTGTCCCAGTCTATATCTGGTAAATTGAAATCTCCACCTAAGACTATAACATGCTGAGGAAATTTATGCGAAATGTATTCCAAATTTTCTCTCAGTTGTTCTGCCACTAACGCTGCTGAGTCGGGAGGTCGGTAAAAGGAGCCAATTATTAACCCAGCTCGGTTGTTGAGTGTAACCTCCACCCATAATAATTCACAGGAACTATCCACTTCTACTTCACTACAGGATAAACTACTACTAACAGCGACAAACACTCCACCACCGGTTGCATGCAATCTATCCTTCCTAAACACCGTCTGTACCTCTGTAAAAATTTCGGCAGAATTTATCTCTGGCTTAAGCCAGCTCTCTGTACCTATAACGATTTCAGCTTCGGTGCTTTCTATCAGCGCTTGAAGTTCCGGTACTTTACCAACGCAGCTTCGACAGTTTACAATTACAATACCGATTGCTGCTTGGTCCCCGCATGTCCTGACTTTGCTCCGCACCCTTTGAGGCTGTTGCCCTTTCTGTACTTGCCCGAGGCCATCTAACCTAAAAAACCGCCCAGTCCACGCCACACAACCCCTGCTACCCGTGTAGCCGCTTGCTGCGTGTAGTGGACTCCTGACCTATCCAGCGGAACCCGAAACCCCACCACCCTATGGCGCAAGTCGAGGAATCTGCAGCCCACATGGTCGCAGAACCGTCTCAGCCTCTGATTCAGACCCTCCACTCGGCTCTGTACCAAAGGTCCGCAGTCAGTCCTGTCGACGATGCTGCAGATGGTGAGCTCTGCTTTCATCCCGCTAGCGAGACTGGCAGTCTTCACCAAATCAGATAGCCGTCGGAAGCCAGAGAGGATTTCCTCCGATCCATAGCGACACACATCATTGGTGCCGACATGAGCGACCACCTGCAGATGGGTGCACCCTGTACCCTTCATGGCATCCGGAAGGACCCTTTCCACATCTGGAATGACTCCCCCCGGTATGCACACGGAGTGCACATTGGTTTTCTTCCCCTCTCTTGCTGCCATTTCTCTAAGGGGCCCCATTACGCGCCTGACGTTGGAGCTCCCAACTACCAGTAAGCCCACCCTCTGCGACCGCCCGGATCTTGCAGACTGAGGGGCAACCTCTGGAACAGGACAACCAGCCATGTCAGGCCGAAGATCAGTATCAGTATGAGACAGAACCTGAAACCGGTTCGTCAGACAAACTGGAGAGGCCTTCCGTTCAGCCCTCCGGAATGTCTTTCGCCCCCTGCCACACCTTGAGACTACCTCCCACTCTACCACAGGTGAGGGATCAGCCTCAATGCAGGCAGTATCCCGGGCAACCACAGTCTTAGTCCGATCGGGGGATGCGTGGGACGAGCTGGCCGTCCCCGACAAACCCCCATCCGGACCCCCACAGTGATGCCCATTGGCAACAGCCTCAAGCTGTGTGACCGAAGCCAACACTGCCTGAAGCTGGGAGCGAAGGGATGCCAACTCAGCCTGCATCCGAACACAGCAGTTGCAGTCCCTATCCATGCTAAAAACTGTTTTGCAAAGAACGTCTGAACTAATCTACAGAGAGCGCAAACAAATCGACAAAATTTAAACGGTTATTAAAATACAAGATTGCCTAGTAAATGCAGTAATGCTGCTACTAACGCACTGCTGACACACTGCTCGGCAGCGGAAGGAGACTACGCGATTTTACACTATTCAGGTACTAAAACGCGATGCTACAACTCTCAAATACTATAATACGCCCGAAATTTATGTATCAAACAGTGCAAGTACCAAAAACACGCAAAGAAATTAAGAATTAAACTATGTAAGAAATGAGTGAGCTAGGAGTATACGACTTGCTGCTGCAGCTGCTTATCCAACGGCGGCAGGGAGCAATGTATTTGTAGAAAACCTGATTCAATTTGGCCTGATATGGCTGCATAGAGGTCTCTACAGTTTTTCACACTCATTAAAAACCCAAGATCAACGAGAATAAAACCTGTAGTTCCGGCCCATATGTCCTACCAGTGACGTTAACCACTGTCCCACTGTCGCATTTAGTCAAGGACCACGCGATTCGAGCTCCCGGTAACCTATTCTTGCCCATCGGTATATAAATTTTTACAAACAAATGAAAGTGAGTATAGTTATAACTGTGTCTTCTAAGACTGATGTGTGTTTGCTACCGAAACGAGCATCTATGACTTGTACTGACCAAGATAAACACAGTGTCCGACGTAATAAATAGTTTCTGGCATAATTTATGTTCACGTACTGTGATATCGTGCAGTTTGCCAAATGACGAGAGTTTTGATCATATGTAGTTCATAGGCTCTGAAGAGATTTTCTGGGGAAATATTCACCCCGAAAGATGCTGGCTTTGAATGTGTTATTCAACGATAAATTGGAAATCGCCTGCAGTAAAGCTCACGGGCAAAAGTCGATATCACAATAGCACTCACCATGGCGTTACGGAGCCAACACGCTTTCATGCACTAAACAGCGGTTCGCATCCTGAAATTGCTAAGAACGTCGTAACTCTGCATTCTCAAGCACGTTTACCTGGCGAGTTAGAAAGCAGCAGGCAAAAGACAATAAATCATATTTTGTATGTGAAAAGCGAGTAGATGGTTAACAGTCCACACTGCCAATATGCATATCTTATGAACGGCAGTGTGTGACACACATTCTACGTATGACGTTCAAAATCCAGGTAATTAAGCTCTTATCAAGTGGTAATAGCGAAATGTACTCGTCCTTTCGTGTCCCCTTGTCAAAGACCACCTTCACAGGAGACACCAATGACGGGCTTCACTAAATATGCAGAGTATCCTACTACTAAAAACCATTCAAAAGCCGAGATCGCACAATTTTGCTTTATTCATGGCAAATGGTTCCAACAGTCTTGGCTGTCATCTTGAGGTATTAAAAATTTTTTTGTAGTAAAACATGTTCGTTTTATACTGAACCTCATGCACAAGATGACAGGTGGATAAAACCCAGCACATTATAAACGTCTGTCATCGCTAAAATATTTAAAAACACACGGCGCCATGGCCCAGCGGCCATGTCCCTATAGTATTGTTCGCATATGCTTGTTACATGATACAAATACGGTACACAGTAGCACATCTGTTTACATATGCTGGGTATCATGTAACAAGCGTCTGTGGGCAATATGTATCAGACATGGACAAACTAAACGTCTTACGCTCTCTGGCTACTTTAACAGTGAATATTCGCCGCTCTTTCACTTGATAAGTGAGCTGCAAGAAAACTATCCATTGGACGAGCTTCGTTAGAATAAAACGCGCATGAAATTAAGGTAAAATAACAGACTAACTATTGGCAATGGAACACTTAAACAGACATACCATGTAATGACTTCACAATATACATATACAGGGTGTCCCAAAAAACACCAACAACGTTTAGTATGTTTTGTAGGAAGGCAAATTGATTGGTTTTCAAGAAGGAATCCATATCCAGATACCCATAGCTTGGGAGTGGGAGAGCATCGAAGTCTGAGAACTAACGGTAATGACCCTTTAGCCATCTGTGTACTGCGGACGGACGACCTGAGCCTAATAAATTCCTGTGAATGCTCTACACTCCTTCACATAGCCCTTGTGCGCATCTTACTGCGGACCTTGTGTGGTCTGCCACTGCAGTTACGTTGTTGTCAGCAGTGTGGCATGTACCAGTACACAGCTGCGACAATGACCGACAGAGTGTTTGCATACATCAAAACAGATTGCAGTGGAAGAGCTGCTGCAAGATTGTATGCGGACCGTCTTTCAAACAGATGTACCCCACATCTTTCCACGTTTGCGGCCATCGAGAGACGCCTCAGAGAAGCCAGAGAGTTGCACGTAAGTATTTTCTGCCTGAGGCTTGTTAATTGTACAGTAAAAGAGTAGCACATTTTGCTGGGTACTTGCGAACCTATCACCAATCAACTGTTTGTCCTCTGGTAAGTGATGCGGGTCGTCCACGCTCAGCTCGAAGGAGGAGGTGCTGTAAATGTCCCAAGGGGACCCAGTCATCAGCACTCGGCAGGTGGCGTAGACACTGCACGCGGGTAAAAGTGACTTGTGGTGTGTTGTCCATGAACGCCAGCTCTAGCCATACCACCTGCAAATAGTCCAGGAGTTACGGGAGTAGGACTGTCCACGACGGGTACAGTTTTTACAGTGGTATTTACAACAGTGCATACTTCAACCGCAATTTCCGAGATGGTGCTATTCAACAATGAATGCACGTTTACTAGAGACGGCATATTAAATTTGCACAATACGCATGTTTGGCCTTACGAAAATCCGCGTGTGCAAGTTATTCAAGACCAACAACACAGGGTTGGTATTAACATCTTGGCCGGGATAATTGCTGACCATATCATTGAGCCATACCTACTGCTAAACAATCTAACAGTGCCGATGACTTCACATTTATTAGAGATATTTTGCCTGATCTATTGGATGTAGTGCCACTAAATGTTCGAATTGACATGTGGGTGCAACACGACAGAGCTCCAGCACACTTTGATGTCTATGAGTGGAATCACCTCAAAGTCGTATGTCCGAGTCGATGGACTGGCAGAGGTAGACCAGTTCCGTGGCCAACACGGTCGCCAGATCTGAAAGCTCTCGACTATTTTCTGTGACGTAGGGTGGAGTGTAAAGTGTATGGCAACCTGTAACGTCAGTGGAAGACCTTATTGCTCGAGACCACCGAGCGACTGAAATCAAAATCGCACGTGTCGGCTCATGTGCGTGACACTCAGCACCGCCGATGTAGGCTCTGCATTGACGTAGGAGGTACGCAGTTCGATGTCCATTTGTAATACAGTCAGTGCGATGTGCTACTCATGTTGGGTTTATTGATGTAATGTGGAACGCACACCAATCTAAGACTTCTAATCTCTCCCGCACCTAAGTCGTGCTTTTCCGGATATGCTTTCTTTCTTATATTATACTGCGAAAGCGATTCGCCCTCCAATGCAGACCAGGCTTCCCTCATGCAACGCAGGTTGCACGGGCAGTCTACTTGCCAGGCGGAGCGAGACAGCCAACCTTTCGAGCGGCCTAGAACATAAGTCACTAGCATAACAGAAGCTATGTTGCTTGTCAGCAGTCACTTGCAACAAACAGTGTGCCGTTTCACATGACTGCGCTAACCAGGATATAAGCCGTATTCATCGGTCTAACGGGCAGATCCAGTTCCTCAAGCTCAGCAGTTCCAACGCTTCTCACCTGCCGGGGAGGGGAGCATCGATCCTTTTCGCCGAAGGAATCACCAAGTTCGCCGATAACGAGTTCGACGTGAAAACAGCAGCCCAGCGACAACGAAAGACCTTGCCACAGAGCAGTGCATCAGAAACAAAATTGTTGTGTTCACCAATCTGAATTAAGTCTCAGAATGCGTCACTGGCACAGATTAGGACTATTTGTACAACGATCACATGAAAAGTAAGTATTGGTGCTACTGAATAAATGTATGGGCGTAGACATTTGCAGTTATTACTGTAGTTGTGATATTTATATTTATGCTTGCCTTAAACAGTTTGCCTGTCGTAGCACCCCTGTTCCCACAGACGTATCACTGTCATCTCGTAAGGTCTCTTCGCCATGAACATTACTCCAGTGAGAGAAACGTATTTAAAAGGAAGTTCGCCACTATCCAGTCGCCTATAGAACAATATGCTGTTCAGTTCGTTCTTAGTACACGGACTACTGTGGTAAAGTGCCTCAATCCAGCACTGGAAACGCATTTAGTAGTGCACTTCTCTTCAGCCACCTATCGAAAACTCTGCCATTCATTTCTGTTACTACGTGCAATCCTGCAATAGAGTGCTTCAGAATTTTCCACTCAAGCACACTCATCTAATGCAGTTGAACTGGACCAGTGTCTTACGTTTATGTCTGTCTTACGGGTGGTACTTGCCCAAACCTGCACTCGTTCACTGCTGCTGCGACGCCTTTCCAACCTCTACTCACTGTAACTGTCACGTCCCGTAGCTCATTCAGCTGTCTCCCATCTCCTGATACGTTACCCCCTCCTCTAAAACCACCCAATTGGCCGCCTCGTAACTATTAATCCTCATCTTGAAGGACTGGTCATCAATATCATCTCCTTTCAAGAATTATGTGTTACAGTCACGAGTTCCGGTCTCTATCTTCACTCCGCCTATTACGAGGTCTTCCTAGTTCTCTCTTTCCAATCGGCCGATAATTCATTGTTTTCTCTTTTTGGTAACCTATTTTCTATTGTTTCATCAACATGATTCTTCTATTTCATTCCATTCTCTTCCACATTGTCATCAATCGAAAATATTTTTAAACATAGCCTCCTTGTTTCATTCCCAATTTTACCCATTTTTTTTACAGACCCTTACGTATCTCGTTGCCTGTAGATGTGTTTTTTTTGTTATTGTCCATGATTCGGTATCGTGTTTCCTTTCTTGTCTGTCTTTCCAAAGTTCTCGCAATTGTTTCGCAGATTGTTTGAAGTTTATTAACCTTTCTGTCATTGACTTACTCATAGTTAACACTAACATCACATCCTACACAATCACAGGGGAAAATTCTTCTAAAATTTTCTCATTTATTATTGTTTTATGTCTGACTGGATTCTTCCCTTTGAAAGTCATTGTATTTACCTTATTCGAAGATGTCGTTAAATTGTAATATATTGCGTTTTGCTCAGTCTATGTATTGCGCTTTGTAAATTATTCTCTGTTTCCTGTACTGTTGCCTGGTCATCAACATGAAATACATTATTTAATTATATTCATGATCCTAACTGATCCCTAGCTGTATTTCAGCTTTACGCTTGATAACTAGGACGTCAATATATAAATTAAATGAAGTGGAAGGTAGACTACGCCCCTGTCGAACACCTTGGTTTATTAAAATTTTTTCCGAAAGTTTCGAAACTGAACTTACAACTATTTTAGTATGTACATATAGTCTCTTTATGGAATTAAGAAGATGTTTAGGAAGACCTTTCATTTCTAATATTTTTCACAAAAAGGTTCTTTTTACCTTAACAGAGGACTCCTTGTAATCAGTATATGCTAAATGCGTTTCCGCGCCAAAATCCCAGCGTTTTTCAATAATTTGTCTTATTATAAACATATTATTACTACACGAAGGTTCCTTCCTGAGACCTGACTGTTCTGAAACTGTTGCATCTGGTATTGATGACAGACTGATTAAGAATTTATGCATAAATTTTATACCCCCCATTTAGTAAATCTATTCCTCTATTCGGTGGTAGGAGGGACAGGACTTCTAGTCAGACGAGTAGAGGGCTATACTTCCATAATCAAATAGGGGTAATGAAGAAGTAGGTCTAATAATGAAGAAGATAATAGGAATGCGGGCAAGCTACTGTGAACAGCACAATGGACGCTTTATCGCAACCGAGATAGGCACGAACCCCACCCCACAGTAGTACAAGTTAATATGCCAACTAGCAAGGCAGTTAATAAAGAGATTGAAAGAGCGTATGATGAGATAAAGGAAATTATTCAGATACTTAAGCGCTAGGACAATTTAATTGCGTTGGGGGACTGGAATTCGATAGCAGAAAAGGGAAGAGAAAGAAAAATAGAATATGGGCTGGAGGGGAGGGGGAGAAATGAAAGAGGAAGCCGACTGGTAGAATTTGGCACAGAGCGTAACTTAGTCATCGGTAACACTTGATCTAAGAATCGTGCAAGAAGGTTGGGTTTAATAATCGTGAAAAAAGAAACCTAGAGACACTGTAAGATTTCAGAGTGATTATATAATGGAAAGACAGAGATTTCGGAACCAGATTTTAAACTTTAAGACGTTTCCAGTGGCAGACGTGGATACTTACCACAATTTAAGTGTTATGAACTGTACATTAAAAGTGAGGTGACTGCAAAAAGGTAGGAAATGAAGGAAATGGGACCTGATGAGTTGGAATAATCAGAGGTTGTTATGCAACGAGTGACGATAGCAAGGGAAAGGAGAGCCGTGGATGACGAATGGGTAACTTTGAGAGATGAATAGTGAAGGCATTAGAGGATGAAGTAGATAAAAAGACAAGGAGTAGTAGAAATCCTTGAATGTCACAGAGATACTGAATTTATTGAATGATTTCTTGAAGCATTCAGCTGCTATTTTCTTTATTTACTGTACGATTGAACAATTTCGGCCATTTTCAAGTATTTTATGGATGACTTTTTGGTAACAGATTATGTCATATAAGTCGTTGCCCCTATGACATCGCCGGCCGGTGTGGCCGTGCGGTTCTAGGCGCTTCAGTCTGGAACTGCGTGACCGCTACGGTCGCAGGTTCGAATCCTGCCTCGGGCATGGATGTGTGTGATGTCCTCAGGTTAGTTAGGTTTAAGTAGTTCTAAGTTCTAGGGGACTGATGACCTGAGATGTTAAGTCCCATAGTGCTCAGAGCCATTTGAACCCTATGACATCATGTTATGCTCACAAATTAGTTCGAGGTGTTCACGCTATTTTAGTGCTTTATATAAGCAAAGCTCTTATATATAAGAGCTTTGCAACAACTGCTCGAAAGTAACGCGTTCCTAAAATAGCGTGAACATCTCGAACTAATTTATGAGCATAACATGATGTCATAGGAGCAACGACGTGTATGACATAATTTGTTATCAAAAACTCATCCATAAAATACTTGAAAGTGGCCTAAGGCCGAAATTGTACAATCGTACAGGAACTAAAGAAAGTAGCAACCGAATGCTTCAAGAAATCATTCAAAAAATCCATCGCAGCTGCGGACCCTACCGCAGTGGAAAAATATTGAATTTAATTGATGAAAGGATAAAATATAAAAATGCAGCAAATGAAGCTGGCAAAAGGGATTACACACGTCTAAAAATGAGACTGACAGAAAGTGCAAAGCAGAAATGACAAGAGGACAAAATGGTTCAAATGGCTCTGAGCACTATGGGACTCAACTGCCGAGGTCAAAAGTCCCCTAGAATTTAGAACTACTTGAACCTAACTAACCTAAGGACATTACACACATCCATGGCCGAGGCAGGATTCGAACCCGTGACCGTAGCGGTCGCGCGGTTCCGGACTGTAGCGCCTAGAACCGCTTATATATATATATATATATATATATATATATATATATATATATATATATATATATATATATATATATGTGTGTGTGTGTGTGTGTGTAACTAGGGGAAAGATAGTTACTGTCTATAAGAAACTTAAAGAGGCCTTGGAAGAAAAGAGAAGAAGCTGTATGGATGTCAGGAGCTCAGACGGAAAATGTGTAGCAAGTAAAGAAGGAAAAGGTCAAAGTTGCAAGCGGTATGTAGAAGGACTGTACAAGGAAAATGTACCTGAAGGCAATAATACAGAAGGGGAAGAGGATGCAGATGAAGGTCAAATGGGAGATGTGATACTGCAAGAAGAATTTGACAGAGCATTGGAAACCTAATTCGAAACAAGCCCCATGAAGTAGACGACATATCGTCAGAACTACTGATATCTTTGGGAGAGCCAGCCTCGCAGAACTATTCCACCTGATGCATAAAGGTGACTGATGAAATACCCTCAGACTTCAAGAAGAATGGGATAATTCCAATTCCAAAGAAAGCAAGTGTTGACAGGTGTGAATACTACCGAACCGTACGTTTAATAAAGCATGATTACAAAATAGTGACATGAAATACAGAAGAATGGAAGAAAGAAGCCGCCTCAGGGAAGATCAGTTTGGAACCCGAAGGATAATAGGAAAACGCGAAGCAATACTGAACCTACGACTTCTGTTAGAACATAAGTTAGGGAAAGCTACGATTATAGCATTTGTATACTAAATAAAGCTGATAATGTTGATTTGAATGTGGTCTTTAGGTGAAAAATACAAGATGCGAAAAGTTACTTACAACTTGAACAGAAACCAGACGGTAGTTATAGGAGTTCAAAAGCATGAAAAAGACGAACTGGTTGAGAAGGGAATGAGACAGGGTTGTAGCCTATCCCCGATGTTATTCAATCTGACATTGAGCAAGCAATAAAAGAAATCAAATAAAAATTTGAAAAAGAAATTAAAGTTCAGGCAGAAGAAATAAAATCTTTGACGTTTGCCGATGATATTGCAATTCTGTCAGAGACAGCAAAGGACTTGGAAGAGCAGTTGAACGGAATAAACAGTGTCTTGAAAGGAGGATATAATATCAACATCAATAAAATCAAAAGAAGGATAATGGAATGTGGTCGAATTACGTCAGGTGATATTGAGGGAATTAGATTAGGAAACGAAACACTAAAAGTAGCAGTTAAATTTTGCTATTTAGGTAGTAAAATTATTGATGATGCCCGTATTAAAGAAGACATAAAATGCGTACTCACAATGGTAAAGCAAGCATAGCTGAAGAAGATAAATTTGTTAACATCGAATACGGATTTAGCCAGCTTTCAGTAACTATAAGGAATTGAGCTTGTGTGTTTTCTGTTAGCATTTTGAGCTCTGGTTGTCTCCCAACACAGCTACGATAATTTACAGCTACAATACCGATTATTGCTAGGTCTACCCGCGTCCTATGTTTGGCATGCATCCATTAAGACTGAAGCTCTTTCTGTACTTTCCCGAAATCCTCCTACCTAAAAGACCGATCATTATGGCCCACACAGCCCTGACTACCCGTGTATTCGCTTTCTGTGTGTAATGGACCCCTGACCTATTAAGTAGAATCCGAAACCCGAGCTCCTTGCTGCGCAAGTCGAGAGGTCTGCACCCTACACAATCGCAGAACCGTCTGAGCATCAGGTTCTGGACTCGACTCTGTACCAAAGGTCCACAATCAGTACTATTGATGACGAAGCAAGGGCGGCAGCCTTTGCCGCTTCAGGTAGCCGCACGAAACCCCAGAGAATCAATTCACATCCAGAGTGACTGTCATTAGTACTGACATGAGCCACCACTAGCAGCTGGCTGCAGCCAGTGTTTTTCATGGGTCGGACAGCATCCGTTCCACATCCGGTATGCCTCCCTCCACCGACCCGTCCCACCCTTCCCTAGTATACACACAGGGCGCACGCTGAAAGTCTTCCATTCGGTAGCCATATCTTTAAAGGGCCGCATTACGTTTCTGACTTTGGAGCTCCCAACTCCCGGCGTGTGAATGCCCAGATCTTGCAGGACCAGAGGTCTGAAACAGGGCAAGCGACTGCATCCAGCTCAGGAACTTTATCATCCCCAGACAGTGCATAAAAGCTGTTTGCCAGACGAACTGGGAAAGCCTTTCGATCGGCCCTACGGAAAGTCTTTCGCTGCAGGCTACGCCTTGAAACGACCTCGCACTCGACGCCGGGTAACGAAGAGCCTTAATGCGGGCGATAACTGGGGCGGCCACAGTAGTGCACCGATTGGGGGATCCGTGGGAGGTGATGGACGCTCCTCGGATCCCGCGTCAGGCTCCCCACAGTGACGCCCATCGGTAACGGCCTCAAGCTGCGTCAACGAGGCCGGCACTTCCTGGAGGAAGCCAAGGGTCGCCAACTCAGCTCACATCCGAAAACAAGTTACAGTCCCTATCCATACTAAAGACCCTGGAGCTGTACACTAGACATGCGTCATCTTGCTAAGTATACAGGCAAAACATTTACGAATTTAAACCAAGAAGAGCACAACTCAATCAAAATAAGTCTCTTCTCGTGAGAAGCTCGTAAAACATTTCACAAACGAAGCGGTGCGCCCTGCTCTGCTGTTGCAGGGACGGAAATGTTGCCTAACTCTTACCACTATGTGATTTCGTTAAAAAGTGATAGATCCGTTTGTTTGTTAATATATGCTGAAGACTGTTGTGGACTGTGGAAAGCGTGGACACTCAAAAGTCGACCATGTCTCTGTCGTAGAGTCAAAGAAGTGAACACGAGAAGAATGAAACCGACCATAACGCTCACTTGAGCTCTTGAGCTCTGGCCTTTTTTTCGCATCTGTCGACTCCTTGCTGCTTCAAGCGTTGCCGAGCCAGATGGTGACGTGGCAAGGCGCCACTCGTTTGCACCATTACGGAACACGGTTGTAGGCACCTCTGCGGCTAATTTCAAACTTCTGCGTCGCAATGAGAGATAACTGCAGGGCTGCTTAAAAGTGATTTTCTAATTGCGTTGCACAATGCACCTCTAACTGATGAGCAGAATTAAGAGAAGACACATTTCTTTTACTTCTGCACGCGGCCTAGTAGATGTGAATCTAAAGAGTTACTGCCACTACCGCTGTTTTTAACAGTACATAAACATCTGTTGCATTAGAAAGACGCTATTAAATGTCCAGTAAAATCCTAGTTGATGAAATCTGTAAGTGGTATTCATAGACTCCCCACTCGGCCTGCATCTGTGATTCTGATGAGCCACTGACACCAGCGAGTAATATCACAGTGGAGTTGTACAGGCCACCTCCACACCGGTTCTGTCACACGAAGAATACAGTATGATACACTCTAAGACAAAGAAATGACGCACCGCGAAGGTGTTATGCAACTGATCACTGACGGAAAATGCTAAAAATGTTAACTGTGGCAGGCGAAGGATGAACGCGTGACGCCGCCGTGAAATTCCGCCAGGAAGCTAGCAAGGATATTAAACAGAAGACATTTATATACCAGGCCGCAAAGTCTTCACGAATTTCCTTCCATTTACTCAGACAGAAACTATGTCTTTCAGGCGTGTGGTTAAGATATGCAGATGTCAGCATTTGATAGAGGATATGTAGTTGGGCTCAATGAAGCCGACTGGAATAATCGGCGAACCGATCGAAATTTGAATACGAGTGATGCAACTCTTCAACGATGTTGTTAGCAATAGGAGAACTATGGTTGAATACAGCGTCAAGAAGGAAACGGTCGACCTAGAGAGACGAAAGAACGAGAGGCCCGTGGAATCGTAAGAGAAGTACTCAGAGCTCCGTATTCATCATTATCACCGATTCGACGTGCAACTGGTGCTTCAGTGACCATAAGGATCATGGCCTCAGCTCACAGCTGCCGCTGAGCCGACTACCCTTGAGCTCTGTACGCCAACAAGCCCGTTCGCACTGGTATACGATATATCCGGCCTGAAATCTTATTGACTGGATTAGAATTGTCTTCAGCGATGAGCCCCTCTTCGAACTGAGCCCCGATGACTAGGGAAGACGTGTCTGGAGCCTCTCTGGACAACAGTAGGATATCAACTTGACAGTTGTCCACTGTACAGCCCGACAACCAGAAGAGATGGTCTGCGCTGCATTTTCAATTAACCTATAGCGGTACGTCTACGATAGTCTACACCCTGTTTTGTTGCCTTTCATGGCAAGCCGTTCTGGGATTACATTTCAACAACATAATGCCCGCTCACACACAGCGAGGGCTGCTACTGCTCGCCTTCGTGCTTGACAAACCGTTCCTTGGTCAGCAAGGTAGCTGGATCTCTCCCCAGCATTATGGGCAGGGCCTTCCAACCGGCTCGGGATTTTGACGATCTAAGTCGCCACTTGGACAGAATTTGGTACAGTATCCTTCAGAAGTACGTCCAAGAACTGTATCAATCAGTGCCAAACAGAATAACTGCTTGCGTAGTGGCCAATGCGTTACTGACCTGCTCAATTCGTGAAGCTCTTTCTCTTGAATAAATGATCCAATTTTTGTGAAATTGTAATCATTTGTTTGTCTATACGTGTCCATGACATCTACCGATTTCGGTCCCGTTCGAATAATTCCTTCGTGCCACGTCGTTTTTTTTTTTTGTCATAGAGTGTATACCGTTCATGGCAGAAGTTGCAAACAATTGAGTTTCTGTAGTCGAGAAGTTAGGGAAAAAAGTGCTCTAGGTAGACCAAGAAAGCAGATTCTGACTGCGTATCTCGAAAGTAACGGCCAGTGAAGACCCCGTAGCTGCAACATAAATTTAGAACCTGAGCCAAACTACAATGAAGAAAGTGTTCTGCTGTATGCAGATTACAGATACCAACTGAATCCATTTATCTGCGATCTTTAATCCTGACTGATAATCTAAGAATTTGTTACGCCTTCGCAGTCCAGTGGTTGGTGTTTTTGATTATCAATGTGCATGTCCTCCAGGTTTCATTGTCTTATGTCACTTAGGACTTTTTGCGGAGAAAAGTTGCTGAAACGGTCCCTCAGTCTCAGGAGGCCTCGTGAGAAGCTATTTAAGTAAAATAAGTAGCGAACTCAACAAGAAAGCCACCGAAATGCCGTCAAATTGGGAGGTTTGCACCGGACTGGGAACCTCAAGAGACGTTTTCTTGTTTCTGCTGCTGAGTAAGATAAAATCAGAATTAGATTCGCTGTTTATTTCCTAGGCCTCTAGAGAAGAGAACACTGAGAACGTGAAACGTGAGAGAAAAAAAGTATGTAAGGCATTTTATGTAAGAACTGACATTTTCGTGTTCCGTCCAAGAATTCTAAGTAAGACTGCATGCAAGGATATGAAGTGAGACAAAATAATTACACACTTTTTCATTTACTTATGAATTAAGAAACTACCACAAACAATTGTGTTTACAATAAAGGGCAAAAGAAAATTGCAAGGCGATTGTAACCAAGCATAGTCAATATCAAAAAACGTATTGCAAGCCCTCACAGAAGTCTCCAAGTTAACATTCTGTTTCAATCAAAGTGCTTTTTATGAACGCAATCAGATTTGGTCTTTCTGAACATCTGTTACGACGAACTGTTATGACGAACTATCTGTCCCACACTTTTACAACAGTAATTTTTTGAGATCTTCTTTTTGTGGGGCCCACTCAGAGAATGAAACATCTCATCCGAATACGTCAATAATGACTACGATAGCTGTAGTATTTATGTGTGATGCCATTATGGTTGTAAATTCCACATATCCCATTTCTTTCTCTTTCATCCTGTGTAACAGCTCTTTTCCAGTAAAGATGGTAGTGAGTCTGAAATCTTTATTTTTGTCTTCTTTTTGTGTTGTCCTTCACATAAAATTTACGCAAAACAGCAAACACCGTTGGAAAATTATAAATGTTAATTACAAAGAATTTGTAATTAAGTGCTGTATTTTATTACAATAATAACGGTGTTCAGTTTCTACACCTGTCAATACTATGAGTGAAACTTCGGGATTTCATCACTGTGGAGCATCAGTCGGCCAAATTATACTGGATGTCATTTCGCTAAGAAAATGATATTTATTTTGTTGTCAGAGAATCACACCTCCCAATGAGCAATAAAATTTAATCAATCAGAGGATAACAAGTATCTATGGAAGAACAGAATCTGTGGGAACAGATACCATCTCCATATAGTTAAAGGCTACCAGGCCATTGACCTTCTTTTGTGCGAATGCGCACCATTTGCCCGAACTCTTACGGGACTCATCAGCTTAGTCTGGCGCCAGTAATGAGTGAATGGGCAAATATCTATTAGGAACACTACGACTGTAGATTGTGGACAGTTGGGAATGTGGGTCTCACGGGAAGCGTGCAAGGGATAAGTCTCTGCAGTCGCACTATCCGCTGTACCTTCGGTGGCTCAGATGGATAGAGGTCTGTCATGTAACCAATATGTCCCAGTTGGGGTACACATTTTCAGCTGTCCCCATCGATGTATGTCAACAACACCAGTGAGCAGCTAAGTGTTTCGATTTAATTATAATTTCTGTTTTTTTAATGAGGCTATGATGATAGATTTAATGAAAAGATTCTAAAATGGTGCCATTCAATTTTTAGATAATCTGTGTTTTTTTGAGAACTGTTCTGGATATTGTCAATTGAAGAAACAGTATGGGACCTAGTATAACTGTATAGATACACCTCTGATCCAGGTTTTAATTAGCCATTCTTTCACAGCCACAGTACTGAAAATGCTCTTTCCTTATTCGTAAATTATTTTTTTAAACACACAGGCATAGCTCAGACACGTTATCTTAATATTGTCGAAATTGTACGATATCTTGCCATGGAGACGTTAATGACTCACGCCTAGTGCATTTGTACACTGTGTGACGTCGCGAGTTAATGCGCGATAACAATTATTGCAGTAAGCTACACTGCAGTAAAGCCCACAGTATTGGAGCCGGAGGCTGTGAAGGAAACCGCAAGTTGTGTCCTACCAATGAATCATATGCACCTCGTGTCACTTCGAGCGACTGTATATTCATGCCACCTATGAACCTAAATAAACTATATTAAATATTATTCAATCACTTTCAAAACCTGTACACTGCCTTTTGTTATCCAGGAGAAGAGTGTACAAAAATTTCAACATTGTAAGCATCATAGTTTCGGAGATAAAAAAAAAATTACTTAAGAAGTCAAAAACCGACGCTTAGGGAATTAAATTCAGTTAAGAACTATAGTAGTTTATCTTTTAGTATCATTTGAAAACATAAACAGAACTCTTAGTGTGCACAATTAATTAAATGAGATTGTCATATTAAAACTTATTTTTCATTTTCGTAATATAAAATTCAAGCGAAATTATTACTTGTGTCTTACGTCATTGTCGGAGTAAATGAGAGTGAGTGAAAGTGTGTATGTGGGACATACGTTAAATTTCAAGATTAATTTTTTGTAATGCGTTACGCAATCATAGCTTGGGGAAAATGTTTGTACCCACATTGCTGATGACGTATGTCTAAGTGTACTTGCTTTTGTAAAGAGGCAGCCAGAATATAAGTAGGTAGTAAAATCATATTCTAAATTTATTTCAAGATTAGTTTTCTTTTTGTTTGGTTTTGTTAAATAGTATATTAGTATTTGCATGTTGGAATGACGTAGATGCATCTGTGAATAGTGATTGGCACAGGCCAGTTTTGGCGCGAGAATGATCCCGAATGATGATTCTGATTGGCCAGCCAAACAAATCAACCAATCAGAATTAAGCAGTTCCCGTGCACTGCTAGAAAGATATGCTGTGATAGAAACAGACTGAAGGGAAGTCGCTAGTCAGTTATCGGACGTGCAGGTCATGTTGAAAGCTTCCATCTTTATTATGTGTAAAATGGAGAAATAATTGGCTTTCTCGCCTCCAGATTGTGTGGCCGTAGTAGCAGTTGCATTTACGGACAGTTTTGTGAAGACTGGAAGTTTTAGAATTGTTTTGTTGGAAAGTTAGCTGCGTGTGAACTTTCGGCCTGTGTGAAAATTCCGCGTTGCGTATTCTGTATAAATTATAGAATATTTTGAGAGCATCTTTTGTTATAAAGACCAATGAGAAAGACTGAATATAAAACTCAATTATAGTTGCGGATCTGAGACTGTGAGATCGCGTAATCGGTCGGGTCAGACTTACATAAATTCTGGCTGCTTTGCGTGTGAACAGAGAACTATAGATACGTTAATTAGGTAAATGTGGACTTGATAGCCCATTTTCTTGTGTGGAAGAAGCAATAAAAAGGCTTATCTCAAAATTTTATGATCATTTACTGTGAGAAAAATGCACCATATTACCGGCCAAAATTTTGATAAATGTGAGACTGCATGAACTGAAATACTACTAGAGTTTACGCGGACTTTGCTGGGTAGGTATTAGGCGGCATCTTTCTTCAACGCTGCTCTTTCGTCGTCTTGTAAGTATCTACACCTGCAGAGTAAAGGGACTGTGAGCGGTCGCTGTTCTAAGGTAGGTGGACTTTAAATTTGAACAGAACGACGAATGAAATTTCTCAACCCCACATCGGTGCAGCTGGAACACAGCATAGTGGTAGATGTGCAGCAACAAGAAGTCATCGGCTTCTATTCTTCCTTGAAATTCCGAAGAATGGCAAAGAACGAGTAAGACACATTTAAAACCTGCAAAAAGAGAGAAATTAATGTTATTCATTTACATATACATTTTTAATCATAATCAAATATGACCACATTTCTTCTGGAAGTTCAGTATTCTTCAATCTGTTATACATATAAAGCGCGCGCGCGCGCGTGTGTGCGTGTATGACACAGATCTCGTTCCAAATTGTTGGATTGATTTCAACCAAATTTAGCACGGAAACATGAGGCCTCATGAGCAACAACATTGTGGGGCTTATAACTTACTAACTTCAGTTCAAGCAGATGTGGGCAATAACGTGTTTTTCCAAGTGCCTGGCATAGAGGCTGTTCCACATGATAGGAATGGTCTGTGGGAACGGTATCCACCTACCAAGTCAACCTGCTTTGCTGGGCATTATGTATGTTGAGGGCAAGAATCTTTTTTCTGGGCCCCAGCATATAGGTTGCTCTGAAGGAGAGCATGTTGCAGTAATATCGGCTTACTTTATTGAACTGTAGTGCAGGGACTCCACATACCAATGAAATGGCTGGGGACAGGTTGAGGTGTATAGAGGAGGGGATGGATAGAGTGAGGGGCAAAAAGAAATGGACACAGAGAGGGTAGGAGAAGGACATTTATGAAGGAAGTAGAAGGTGTAGAGGGATAATGGACACATGGAAAAGGAAGAGGGGGAGGTAGAGATAGAAAGAGAGAGGGGATGAATGATATGGTCAGGGGAAGGGGAAGGAAGAAATCGTAAATTGCAGGGGGTGGAAAAAAGAGAGGGAAGAGGAGCTGAAGAGACAAGGAGAGTGAGGAGGAAGACATAGAGGAGGGAGGATGAGGTAGGCAGATACAAGGAGGGAGAGGCGGATGCAGAGAGTGGGAGGAGGAGGTGTGTTCAATCTATATGTAGAACAAATACGCAGCAGAAGCCACAGTAAAAAAAAAAAAAAAAATAAATAAAAATAAAAAGAATGGAAATGGGTGGTGAAAATGGGTTAAGGGGAGTTACGAGGTCAGAGCCTTAGTAGTAATTTGTGTAGAAACGAATATTTGCAGTGGAGACAGATGGCAGTCTTCTGTGAGCCTTCTAAATCACTACTAGAGTGTTTGGAGCTGAGTTAGTATGTAAATACCTCGGTACGTGTACTTTGCTCTGGCTAGTTCTGTGACACTTGTGATGTGCGTCTCTGAGTAGGTAACACTTTAACAGAGTGCATTTTATTCTGAGACAAAGGAGTTGGTCTCAGTTGAAATATACCTCCGCGTCTGCATCTACATACTAACAAACATATTGTACTTGGCAGACGATACCTTGTACCACTACTAGCGATTTCCTTTCCTGTTCCATTCGCAAATGGAGCGAGGGCTAAACGACTGACTCTATGCCTCCATCGAGCCGTAATTTCTCTTCTCTTGTTTTCGCGGACCTCACCCGACATGTACATTGATACAAATAGTATAGTCCTGCAGTCAATCACAAAGTTCAGTCCTATAAATTATTTCATTAGCTTTTCGCGAAAAGAAATCGCTTTACCACCAGGTGTTCCCATTTGGATTCGCGAAGCATTTCCGTATATTCGCGTGTTGATTGAACTTTCACGTAAAAAAATCTAGCAAAGTGCCTCTGAACTGCGCTGATGTCTTCCTTTAATCCGACGTGGTGGGGACCCCAAACACTCGAGCAATACTCAAGAATGGGTCGCACAACTATTCTGTACGCCGTCTCCTTTGTAAATGACCTACACTTCATAGAATTCTCCTAATAAACCGAAGTCCACCATTCGCCTTCCCTTCTACCGACCTTACTTACGCTTTACGTTACATATCGCTTTGCCGAATTATGTCTAGATATTTAACCTACGTGACTGAGTCAAGGAACGCACCACTAATACTGAATTGGAATATTACATGTTTATTTTTTTCTCTTATCTGCATTAAGGGTAGGTGCTTTACATTTAGCGCAAGATGCCATTCATCACACTTAAAGATGTCACTTTCTCGTACACTACAGTGCAGAGTGGGCCAGAATCCAGAAGTGGCGATAAATAAAAAATAAAAGTTCGGAGTTAAGAAGTTTCGTTTAATAGGTTGGCTGGGACTATTGAACCCCATTATTAGAAGAGTCCAGCTGCTTCTCTCTTATGTTGAAGTTCAGGCCCAACGTGACCTTCACTTGTGAGCCACGTGCCGTGCTACCCGAGCTGGAAGAGTACTGTATCGTTCGGATGAAATATTTTTGTTCAGGGAAAACATACCAATTTTTTAAATGGACGCTGTTCTAGAAGGTATCATGATCACTAATTTCATTATTTAATCATTAATTAACAACTGGATTCTGTTAATTGACTTTCTACTGGAATACAAATAAAGAAAATGTAAAACGCGAGCCAAAAAGAAGTTGAGTTTTAGGTTCCACGACGTTTCGCCTTCTACTTCACCCCCTACTTAAGTACCTACTACTTTCTTCGCGTATCACTCTTAAAATCCAGCTCCTCCGAGTTTGAGTAACGTTTTAAGCGGCAGGTGCAAATGTCATTACTTACACCGAGAAACTAAAGCTGAAAATTTTACTAAAATATGAGTAAAACACATATGCACACATAATCGTACAGCTGTTTTTTCTCTAAAAGTGCTGATAAGCTACTACAAAATAAAAATATAATTACCACAATTTTACCAACCGTTCGGGTATTGGATATTGCGCAGGAATCAAAAAAGAAGTTAATAAGAAAATAACGCCTAAGCTTTGCCCCAAGAAGAAATGCAGATGATAAACGGGTATTCATTGGACAAATATATTATACTACAAATTACATGTCAGTACATTTTCACGCAATTTGGGTGCATAGAGCCTGAGAAATCAGTATCCTGAACAACCACCTCTGGCCGTAATAACGGCCTTGATACGCCTGGACATTGAGTCAAACGGATCTTGGATGGCGTGTACAGGTACAGCTGCCCATGCAGCTTCAACACGATACCACAGTTCATCAAGAGTAGTGACTGGCTTATTGTGACGAGCCAGTTGCTCGGCCACCATTGACCAGACGTTTTCAGTTGGTGAGAGATCTGGAGAATGTGCTGGCCAGGGCAGCAGTCGAACATTTTCTGTATCCAGAAAGGCCCGTACAGGACATGCAACATGCGGTCGTGCATTATCCTGCTGAAATGTAGGGTTTCGCAGGGATCGAATGAAGGGTAGAGCCACGGGTCGTAACACATCTGAAATGTAACGTCCACTATTCAAAGTGCCGTCAATGCGAACAAGAGGTGACCGAGACGTGTAACCAATGGCACCACTATACAATCACGCCGGGTGATACGCCAGTATGGCGATGACGAATACACGCTTCCAATGTGCGTTCACCGCGATGTCGCCAAACACGAATGCGACCATCATGATGCTGTAAACAGAACCTGGGTTCGCCCAAAAAAATGACGTTTTGCCATTCGTGCACCCAGGTTCGTCGTTGAGTACATCATCGCAGGCGTTCCTGTCTGTGATGCAGCGTCAAGGGTAACCGCAGCCATGGTCTCCGAACCGATTGTCCATGCTGCTGCAAACGTCGTCGAACTGTTCGTGCAGATGGTTGTTGTCTTGCAAACGTTCCGATCTGTTGACTCAGGGATCGAGACGTGGCTGCACGATCTGTTACAGCCATGCGGATAAGATGCCTGTCATCTCGACGAGGCCGTTGGGATCCAGCACGGCGTACCGTATTACCCTCCTGCATCCACTGATTCCATATTCTGCTACGATGCACCGCAATCGCGATAGGCTACAATCCGCCCTTTATCAATGTCCGAAACGTGATGGTACGCATTTCTCCTCTTTACACGAGGCATCACAACAACCTTTCACCAGGCAACGCCGGTCAACTGCTGTTTGTGTATGAGAAATCGGTTGGAAACTTTGCTCATGTCAGCACGTGTAGGTGTCGCCACCGGCGCCAACCTTGTGTGAATGCTCTGAAAAGCTAATCATTTGCATATACAGAATATTTTTCCTGTCAGTTAAACTTCACGTCTGTAGCACGGCATCTTCATGGTGTAGCAATTTTAATGGCCAGTAGTGTATGAAGGACGTTTCCCGGAGACTTCTAGCAGAAACTGCTCCCTACATTTCTTCTTTGAAGAAAGTGGAAACATATTCGTCAGAAGCTGTTGCCCTCTTTGTACCTGCTGCAAAAGATTACGAGGAGTCGTAGCTGGGGATGATAAAGAAGATACAAATGTCGGTGAGGAAGAAGATTTAGAAGAAAATGCAGAGGAAGAAGAAGAAGCACAAGAGGAATAAGATCTTTGTAATAAAGGCAATAATAAAGGCTGCTTTGTAATAACGTTTACCATTAAAATTATAAATGTTGACCGAAAACATTCTTTGTCCTCTTCATTAACTTTTTACAGATTGTTTCAGTATATTGGATCCGTCATTTTGACTTTTTCTATATTGTTATTAAAATCGTTATCAGAAAGGCCATACACTCCATTATACCCATATTGGAGCAGATTTTGAAATTTTGACCAAGTTTTCAGGATTCTGGCCCACTGTACAATACCATCACATACAGTCGCAGATTTCTGTTCACCATGACCGTCAGATCGTTGATGTATACAGAAAATAAATGAGGTCCTGTAACATCTCACTGCGGCACTCCACTCGATACTCTTGTCTCTGATGATGTCTGGCATTCTAGAACATGGTTTTTATTAAGAAGTCTTCGAGACAATCACATATCTGACAACCTATTCCGCATGTTAAGACCTTCGTTAATAGTCTGCAGTAAGGCAATGTGTCAAACGCTTTCCGCAAATATATGAATATGGAATCTGCCTATTGCTCTCCATCCATGGTTAGCAGGAGCTGAGTTTCGTACGAGGGATGCTTTTGAACCCGTGCTGGTTTGTGGACAGAAGCTTTTCTGCCTCAAGGCAGTTTATTGTATTCGAACTAAGAATATGGTCAGGAATTTCTGCAGCAAACCGGCGTATTTTCTGTAATTTGCCAGGTTCGTCCTTTTGCCCTTATTATATACGGGAGTGTCCGCCCAGGTAGCTGAGTGGTCAGCGTGACAGACTGTCAATCCTAAGGGCCCGGGTTCGATTCCCGGCTGGGTCGGAAATTTTCTCCGCTCAGGGAGTGGGTGTTGTGTTGTCCTAATCATCATCATTTCATCCCCATCGACGCGCACGTCGCCGAAGTGGCGTCAAATCGAAAGACCTGCACCAGGCGAACGGTCTACCCGACGGGAGGCCCTAGCCACACGACATTTCCATTTCCATATACGGGAGTCAGGTGCTTTATTTTCCGGTCACTTGGGACTTTGCGCTGAGCGTGAGATTCGCGATAAATTAAAACTATGTAATGGCTAGTGGTGAAAGAAAAAATTTCGAAACCTCATTCGAATGCCATCCGGAACTGGTGACCTATTTGTTTTAAACTCTTTCAGTTGCTTCCCAACGCCAGGTATTTTACATGCCGTTTGATATCCAGTGATGAGGTAAAACCGAAGCAGATTTTAAAACGTTATCTGTCTGACCACCTCACAAAGAGTTTAAGTTAGTTATTTCACTTAATTCCCGACTGACTGGCTCACACATTTTCCATCGTCCATTCACATACTTGAGTGACTGTGTGCCAGGGTATAGTGTGCTGATGGTATTTGGAGCCGAAATAGTAAACAAAATAAAAGTGCGACTATAGAGTGAAGAAAAAAAATTGTTCTGATTGTGTTCGTCGCTGTTCCAGCCGTCTGGAATTGTGGTATTCGCATAAATTGCTGTAGTGTTGTAATGCTTCTTATTCACTTCTTTTTCGTTTGACATTTTGTTTAAGAGACGGTTTAGAGGTTTCTTTCTAATGTTTTATAATTTCTTAATCTTTTAAAAATTTTCGTTGCCTTTGAAATCTCCATAGTTCATTAACCAAAACCGTATCATCACAGAAAACGCAGCTCTGTGTCGTAAAAAAAAAAAAAAAAAAAAAAAAAATTTCACGCAGCAGCGTAGCTCATTATCTTACTGAAGAATGATACGAAACAGCAGTGCCTGTGTTATTAAGAAGTGCGATGCACTGTTCCTTCGGACATGTATTTCTTTGGCAATACTAGATCCTCGACTGTCAATAAATGTGTCCTTCCTGGGGAGAACATACGTAATGCTGGAGTGCAGGTTGTGACACATGGACGGCGATATAGAGATGTTTGTTGCTGACAATGATTCGGGCACAGACAACTGAAGGTGTTAAGGTGACCGCTCGGGGAAAGCGGGGTATCGGGTTTCGAACCGCGCGAGGTGGCCCAGTGATTAGCACACTGAACTCGCATTTGGGAAGACGACGGTTCAAACCCGTCTCCGGCCATCCTGTCCGCCCCCTTTAGCTGAGTGATCAGCGCTGCGGAATGCCACGAAAAAGGTGCCCGTGTTCGATTCCCGGCTAGGGCAGGAGATTTTCTCCGCTCAGGGACTGGGTGTTGTGTTGTTCTCATCATCATTTCATCCCCGTCTCCGACGCGCAAGTCGCCCAATTTGGCGTCGGATGCGATAAGTACTTGCCTTCGGCTGCCGAACTTCCCCGAACGGGGGACTCCCGGTTCAGAATGCTGTGCGCTCATTTCCAATTTTTTCCGGGCATCCTGATTTAGGTTTCCCGTGATTCCCTAAATCGTCTCAGGCAAATGCCGATTTCCTTCCCCATCCTTCCTTAATCCGAGCTTGTGCTCCGTCTCTAATGACCTCGTTGTCGACGGGACGTTAAACACCGATCTCTCCCTCCTCTTCTAAATCCGGGTTCGAGTGCTGGTCAGGCACAAACTTTCATTGTCGTCATTATAATACAATATACAGTTGATAGCAGTTCATATTTGCATTTGCTAATACATTTCCTGTATTGCTGAAGAAGAGTTGAATCTCCAGAATAGTACATGACTTTATGTAATGTGTGTGTGTGTGTGTGTGTGTGTGTGTGACTGAGAGAGAGAGAGAGACAGAGAGAGACACACACAGCGAGAGAGAGAGAGAGAGAGAGAGAGAGAGAGAGAGAGAGCGAGAGAGACAGAGAAAGTCTTTCTTACATTAACGAAGGATTCCCTGGACAGATCGAAGAAGCCGCCAGCCGTAATATGGAGTGGGCGCTGCGCGCGCGTCATCATTAGCAGGAGTGACCGCTTCAGAGACACGGGGCATCCCTCGAGTGACGTCACTGTTGAGTAGACCGCCGCGCTGACTTTCTCGCTCTGCGAAAGCGTAGCGAACATTTTTCATAACGTGAAAAAATGTCATAATGAAGTGTCATAATTTTAGTTTTATGCATGTCTGAAAGTGAAAAGTGCTTTATTTGCACTACTGTATTTAATTTCAGTTCGAAATACTCGACGAAAGTGGATTACGGCCATAGGAACAGCCTAAGGAAATGATAACATCTGTGTCACATAAAATTACTCAACACAAAAGCATCTAGCATCAAGCCTGTGACCTCTAATCGGCTAATGGAATCCTGGCACTAACAAGAACTATGGTTGAAGTTGAAGAGCTCTCGTTCGTACTCTTCTATAACTTTCTTTCATAGAATGCTTTCCGATATTGTACCACGGCCACACTACTGAATTATGATTTAGAAAGATATTGCTATAAAGGGCTTTTTAGGTCATTTCAAATATAAGAAATACTGATCTCAGAAAAATGACACTGCTCGACAGTACAGCTTCTCATAACTCTCGGAATCTGCTTGGAAGAGGATCCTAGGTGAGCACATCTCTCTTGACGAGGACGCAGATAGGCTAAACGTACAGATCTACAGCAGAATGCCGTACTGAAACAAGTGTGTACACGTAATCAGCAAGCAGGCTTATGTGTTACGCCTCTGTAAGAAATGATATTAGATCACACATGTGTCGTATTACAATCCACGTAAGATATCCCCTGACCTTCCTGGATGTTTGCAGCGACCAATGGAAATGTTCTTATGTTCATTGCACTCTACACTTTCTGTACTCTGAGTTTACGAGGCACGAATTGAGTTATGATGAGATTAAGAGTAAGAAGCTTAAGGGAGATATGAGGTAGTAGCTAACGAACTCTGATAATACGGATGATTAGGTATTTTTGTCGTGTGGATCGACGTGGTGACTGACATCTGTCATGCACACACAGTTAACAACTACATTTGACTCTAGAAACAGCAGTTATTCCCGAATCGAGATACTGAGTGTGAAAGTCAGTTCCTGTATACCTCCAGCTATGTTGCCATGTAATCGACTGCTCTCTTCTGATAGCGATGAGACTTTTTTTTTTTTTTTTTTTGAGGTGTCGCGTCGTGTTCAATTTATGCGTGAGTGCCACTCAGAAAGCCAACTACATTACGATTATGAATAACGTGAACTACTCCACGCAATGAGCGTAAATAAGGGAGCTCTCTTTATAACATGGTCCTTGTTCACAATTCGATCAAACTTTCGTATCGCTCACATTTGTTAACATTTCATGGACAATGTCGTCGTTCTTATCTTGCCCAGCAGTCAGCGACAGTCACTGCTTGGAGGTAATCAGGATTCATTTGTGAAGAGGACTCATAGCACTTTTTACAGATCTGAGTAACACACAGACACACACAAACACACACACACACACACACACACACACACACACACACATACATTTGGTTATCAGCACTCTCCTCTAGGATACTGCGTGAGTGGTGCGCGCGTACACACACACACACACACACACACACACACACACACACACACACACACACAACGCAAACTCTTGGTTCACAGGTCCGTTTTATAAAACTGATGTTTAAAAAGGTTCAAATGGCTCTGAGGACTATGGGGCTTAACATCTAGGGTCATCAGTCCCCTAGAACTTAGAACTACTTAAACCTAACTAACCTAAGGACATCACACACATCCATGCCCGAGGCAGGATTCGAACCTGCGACCGTCGCTCGGTTCCAGACTGAAGCGCCTAGAGCCGCTCGGCCACAACGGCCGGTGCAAAAACCGATGTTTACAGTTCTTTGGGTGCTGATGGCAAGCACAACTTCGCCGCGCACTCTACATTCTATTGACAACCAAATGAACGGATCCTTCTGTGGCAACCATCTGACTTCGTTTTTTTTACTGCCTTTCAACAATATGATCTGCAGACATTGAATCGATGTTATCTACGAAGCATTCTGACCTCAGTCACTTCTGCACACTACAGAAGGCTGTTGGGGCCTGAGAGAATAGACATTCTAAAACGACAGATAGCACTAAATAGTCTCAACGGCAATCTCACAGATCTTCACAATATATACATTACTCTTTGTTTCACAACTGTCTATGCCAATTATTCTGTGCCTAATGACTTCAGTTTCGTCTTCAGTCGTTTACTCTCTTCACATGTTTCCACTTTTTTTCTCTCTGGCGCCACTCAACTTTCTATATATTTCTTGTTTACATCGTTTGTGACATCTTCTTTCCTCGGCGGGTGATATTATATGGTGCATCCCAATTTTGACGTTTAGCATGTTATTATTTTCTTGGTAGTCCTCATGCTAAGCAGCTTGTCCAAGCCATTGAACAGCTATCACTTCTTTTAACTAGAATGGTTACTTGATCTGTGAGCATTACCTTTGGTATATCTCCCTTTCTTCCCTTTGGACTGTTGTTGCCCAAAAGCACAGCGGACGATATTCAATTCGAGAAGTCCTTTATAACCTCCATTATTAAACTGTGTAAGTAGTACAGCTGTCGATAGTGATGTGACGTAATCAATCGTACGCCTTACGCATCGCTGTTTATAACATTCGAAGGTGAGCACACCTGTGCTATCAAGAGGCACAGCCTCGCTGCTTCGTTTAACGCTTTACTGATCTAAGCGAGGGTAGCCGACGTTCAGATTCAGCGTGCGACTGTCGTATGCAGTCGATTCACAATAAGAAACATGGACAGTTTGCAAATGTTGACAAAATATGAGTCTGGGAATTTTCTATCGATTGGTAGGGCAATCGGAATGGTTAGTCGATTTATTCGCGGAGGATGCGCTACTTAGCTAGTAGCATCCTTTGGCGAGCTATATTATTCCTTGAACAGTTATTAAAGGAGCTGCGAACTTTTAAAACATGGTAATACAATTGCGAAATCAATGCCGCAGTGTCAAACTTTAATGTGAAAGCTAGCTGAATTCCACTACTAATATGAGCGTAGTTTGATCTAGCCACTGTTAAAAAGTGTTTTACTTACAGACTTAATAACCGGTAGTAAATGAAATGTGATTTTTCAAATCGAACTTTTCACTTATATTGGAGAAGTGATGTCGTTAATATTCGTAAAGAAACGAAGGTTGTCGTTTAGGTAACACTGTCATGTCTCGTACTACAAAACATGTTCTGTGTGTTAACGATGCCTTACCACGTCAGATCGCCACAAGAAGAACTATTTAAATTAAGAATTACCCAAAATAGTGGGCGGTGAAATGTGAACATTGGTCTTTCTGGTGAATGATAGAAAAACCTTCTGTCTATGTGCGTCCTTGGGTTCACCTACAGCATCCTGTAGTTAACGCACCAACCCATCGTATCCGAATTGTATCAAATGGAGCGAAGAGCACTGCACAGATGTAGCGTGCTTATGTGACCCGCAAATCATGTACATGGCATCCTATTGAACACCCGTCGTACGTCTTCGAGAGATATGCTTCCCTTGGACCTTGCTCCGAATTCTCTGCCAGCGGTGGTTGTCCGTTATGGAGCGGGCTGGCTAACGTTGTAAGCATAGAACTGTATCGTTGACTATCGATAGTCGCGTCTCTGCCGAGAGCAGAGTCGTGGCGTAGCTTTCGTGGAGAGTGGGTGGAGTGTTGTGTTGACGCCGTGGCTGCAGCACATATCTTGCAAGTTATGGTTAGGTAATTGAACATGTTTGCCGCACAAGTTTTGCGTTTAATTTCGGTGTTCACGACGCAATATCAATGGTTATCGAAAAGGTGATGTTTCTCGGTTTAGTGTGTCGTGTCGGGAGAACAACAATCAACCGCGTCGCGACGGTTACGGAAAAATAGTGTGGACTGGTATGATACTAACTGCAAGTTCTAAGTGAAAGAAACATATATTGCTTTGACTGGCTGAATATCACGAGGCAGGTACTTTCTCGTTCGTATATAGTACCCCAAATTTGGTAATTTCCAAGAATGATTGCCTATCGAAGTCGCGGGGTTCAAACGATACGTATCGAACGTGTGATTGTAATTCGATCATGCGACTCTGGTGGCGGGTGTTATGAGTATATTTACGGCAACAATAAAAGAAGAGCGTTACAAAAATACTTGTAATTACAGAGGAGACGACTTACCTTACTCGTCGTCGGTGTTGTCGTCATTCGAAAGTCCATGTGATGTGTACTCTACAGGGAAATTCCCTTTTTGCCATAGTCTGGGTAAACTCTGCCAATATCACGCAAGAATATTGGCAGTGTGTCACATGCGTTAACTTTTCACTGAGAACGCAAGTTGTGGAAATAGAGGTACTGAAACAATTACAGTTCGTCTCTTTGTCCTGGACGCCCTTCTCTTTTAATGGAAGATTTCACAGATTTCCATAGGCGCTCGATGTTCTGCGTGTGCTCACTGGGGTCATCCTTCTAGCTAAATGAGATTCGTCCACTTCCACAACTTTACTCGGTCCATCAACTGGTACACTGTCATTTGTCACTACCACATAACACACTTGTCTGCAAAACCCGAAATAGTCACACACTGTATTAGGAGAGAAGTCAGTTTCCGATACTGTTGCTTGCAAGGCGTAGTCTCGAATCCAGCAAGATAGAAGAATTACACTGGTGTGGATGGATAATTTGGAAGAGTCGAACCACGTATTCTACCTGATACTCGTTCGCTAGCCCCACTGTCCGCAATGAAATTGTAACGGTATTTCAGCAGCGAAACTCCTCTTACGACGTTTTACACACTTCGCACCACCACGGTCTACACAGTCCCTCCTTTCCTTGTCCAGTGGTACAACATATTTGCGACAAAAAGTCAAACACTTTTCTATGCTGTATAAGCACGGAATCAGATTTTTCCATCTGTGAGAATCCGCCGAAGAAACGTCAGGAACACCAGACATCCCACTCACTATTTAGTTTCCCAAGCAACTCACAAATAATTCGCGGAGGTACGTAATTTAGAGCAACTAAAGAAACGACGGAAAACAGATAAAAATGACGATCACAAATAATTGATCATAACACCCGCCACCAGAGTCACATGATCGATTTACAATCGCACGATCGATATGTATCGTTTAGACCCCGCGACTTCGATAGGTAATAATTCTTGGAAATTACCCGTGTTATAAGCTATTGAATTAATTTGTACTGTTGGAAGAACTGTGCCAATCGTCAACTGATAAATCATCCGTTGAACAGTGATTATTTTGTGTTCAGTGCGCCGTGTCTTTGCATTGGATGCCATTATTTAAACAACAACCCTATACGTCACAACGGACACGTACTTGGAGTACAAACACTGATCACGTCCATTTTGGAATAATGTTAATTGTGAACAGTGCAGCCCCACCCTGTGCGAGTGTTTAACAGTATACAGTGGATTCTACCAGATCAACTTGGTATTGTTGGTGTGAGTGGCTCCTCTCCTTGTTAGACAACAGTTATTACAGGACACATCGTAGCAGGCAGTGCAGAGAGCAGCAGATCAATGCCGCGGGAAGGACGAGGTAGGTGAGTTTAGGCAACGGTCGTTAAATATCCAGCCCCGTTCCTGTATCTGGAGAGTGTTGTACAGTTACGAGTGCTAAAGGCTAGCTTTTATTAGTACCGCATATGTACCCCCTTTCCTCCCGGGCGTGTTACAACGTTTTTCTTTTACGTGATATATTCCAGCATGTGTAATATTCTCTTTATTATTCTTTTCCCACGTTGTCAGTTTAATCGCGGCAATCAAGTAGCAGCTCACCTCTGTGATGAGGTCGTCTCCGAACCAGCAGTAGACGAACAGCTGAGCCAGCATGACGGACAGGTAGCAGCCGAACTTGCCGGCCTCTGCCAGGCTTTCAGCACTCTGAAAAGGAGAACAGGCTCACAGCGCAGTGTTAACGTAGGTTTCTTAGTACACCTGGCTTATTTTCCTCGGCATTTCATGTTGTCTCAGTTAAGACCTTACGGGTTCATAATCAAGGAATGCGCGTTTTCAACTAGCAGCCAGTTGCTCTATCACGTTCTTCATCCAATCTGTTCGCCCCAGGTCCCTCATATGCGCTGTCGCTTTTCTGAAGTCTGCTCTGATTTTAGGCACCGAATTCGAAATTTCGATTTACAATTGTGATGTGAGCAGTGACTGTTTATTGGCAGAAAAAGTACAGGACACCACATAAAAGTAATATTCAAAGGAATTAGTCTGGAATTTGCAAAATGAAGGCACTCAGCTGACCTGGTCCTAAAAGACCCGTTTCTACAGCGAATGCTGTGAAAAAAACTGTTTACTCTTTGAAGATTAGCAGCTAAAAGAAGTTTCTGTTTCAATGGGGTGTCTTTTGCTAAGTCGAAACGATTGAAGGAAAATCTGTATAAGTGAAATGCACAGACTTATTGGAAACGTCATCGTTCTTGTTAAACAGACGGCGATGTTTATTTAAGAGTGATCCATAATCATTTAGCGTGTAAAGGGGTTTGGGAAGTTAGTTTATTCGCCAGATTAGTCGAAAGAATTCGAATGTGTCGCTGAGGACAACGGAAATAGTAGCGGCGTTTAAGAGACTCACCGTGGCAACCTGGAACAGCTGGAAGCAGATGGAGGCCCCGATGGACAGGCTTTGCCCTAACAGCATGCTTCCCAAGCACTCCTCCAGCGACTCAACGTTCCTGGAAACACAGAAGAAGAGGAGGGTGCATTAAGAAATCAAAAAAGATGGCAGGCCCATAACAACATTACACAACGTAAGGAAGAAGAAAACGCAATTGCAAGAAAATACACTACTGTCCATTAAAATTGCTACAACACTAAGATGACGTGCTACAGATGCGAAATTTAACCGACAGGAAGAAGATGCTGTGATATGCAAATCATTAGCTTTTCAGAGCATTCACACAAGGTTGGCGCCGGTGGCGACACCTACAACATGCTGACATGAGGAAAGTTTCCAGCCGATATCTCATACAAAAACAGCAGTTAACCGACGTTGCCTGGTGAAACGGTGGTGGGATGCCTCGTGTAAGGAGGACAAATGCGTACCATCACGTTTCCGACTTTGATAAAGGTCGAATTGTAGCCTATCGCGATTGCGGTTTATCGTATCGCGACATTGCTGCTCGCGTTGGTCGAGATCCAATGACTGTTAGCAGAATATGGAATCGGTGGGTTCAGGAGGCTAATACGGAACGCCGTGCTGGATCCCAACGGCCTCGTATCACTAGCAGTCGAGATGACAGGCATCTTATCTGCATGGGTGTAACGGATTGTGCAGCCACGTCTCGATCCATGAGTCAACAGATGGGGACGTTTGCAAGACAACAACCATCTGCACGAACAGTTCGACGACGTTTGCAGCAGCATGAACTATCAGCTCGGAGACCATGACTGTGGTTACCCTTGACGCTGCATCACAGACAGGAACGCCTGCGATGGTGTACTCAACGACGAACCTGGGTGCACGAATGGCAAAACGTCATTTTTTCGGATGAATCCAGGTTCTGTTTACAGCATCATGATGGTCGCATCCGTGTTTGGCGACATCGCGGTGAACGCACATTGGAAGCGTGTATTCGTCATCGCCATACTGGCGTATCACCCGGCGTGATGGTATGGGGTGCCATTGGTTACACGTTTCGGTCACCTCTTGTTCGCATTGACGGCACTTTGAACAGTGGACGTTACATTGCAGATGTGTTACGACCCGTGGCTCTACCCTTTATTCGATCCCTGCGAAACCCTACATTGCAGCAGGATAATGCACGACCGCATGCTGCAGGTCCTGTACGGGCCTTTCTGGATACAGAAAATATTCGACTGCTGCCCTGGCCAGCACATTCTCCAGATCTCTCACCAATTGAAAACGTCTGGTCAATGGTGGCCGAGCAACTGGTTCGTCACAATGCGCCAGTCACTACTCTTGATGAACTGTGGTATCGTGTTGAATCTGCATGGGCAGCTGTACCTGTACACGCCATCCAAGCTCTGTTTGACTCAATGCCCAGGCGTATCAAGGCCGTTATTACGGCCAAAGGTGGTTGTTCTGGGTACTGGTTTCTCAGGATCTATGCACCCAAATTGCGTGAAAATGTAATCACATGTCAGTTCCAGCATAATATATTTGTCCAAGGAATACCCGTTTATCATCTGCATTTCTTCTTGGTGTAGCTATTTTGATGGCCAGTAGTGTAATTAAAGTGCACCTACCCAGAGAGGTGCAGTGCGGTCTGTAATTGCCATATGGCAGCAAAAATTGGTAGATGTGGTAATGCACGAGTTAAATCAATTATTATCCGCGAAGTAGTTATAAAATTTTATTGTGATCAAATATGATACTTACAAGAACATCATTTTTCGACATAGTCTCCTTGCGTTTCAACGCACTTGGTCCATCGTTGTACAAGCTCCCTGATGCTCTCATAAAAGAAGGTTCTCGGTTGAACTGCGAGCCAGGAATGCACCGCTTCTTTCACTGCTTCGTCCGAGGCAAATCGACGGCCCCTTAATGCCTGTTTGAGTGGACCAAACAAGTGATAGTTAGAGGGGCAAGATCGAGACTATATGGAGGATGATCCAGTACTTCAAATTTGTTTCTGGTGCGTTCCAGCAGTTTGGGCATTAATAAGCGAACGGGGATTGTCATGCAACAACACAGCACCTTTTGACAGCAATCCTCGGCGTTTGCTTAGAATTGCAGGATTTATCCTGGCAGTAAGCATCTCACTGTAGCGTACACTGTTTATTGTTGTGCTCCTTTCCCCATAATGTTCCAGTATTCGACCTCTTACGTCCAAAAAAACCGTAAGCACCAGTTTTCCTGCGGACGGTTGGGTCTTGAACTATTTCCTTCATGGCGAATTTGGATGTTTCCATTCCATATTCTGCCATTTACTCTCCGGCTCGTAATGATGGAACCATGTTTCATCATCGGCAATGATCCTGTCTAAGACGTTGTTCCTTTCGCTGTCATAGTGACCCTAATGTTTTTTGCCGATGTCCAAGCGCCTTTGTTTATGGAACTGTGTGAGTTGTTTTGGGACTCATCTTGCACAAACTTCATGAAACCAAAGTCTGTTTTGGTGATTTCGTAGGCAGAACCGTGACTGATTTGCAGACGATGTGCCACTTCGTCAATAGTTAATCTTCTGTCTAAGAGAATCACTTCACGTGAACGCTCAATGGTTTCTTCATTTGTGTCGCTAAACGGTCGCCCGGCTTCTTCATCGTGCGTAACACTTGTACGACCACTTCGGAATATTTCAAACCATTCGTAGACACTCCGTTGTGGCAAAAACTCTACCGAAAGTCTTCGATTAACTTCGGCCCCTGATACGCCTTCCGAGCACAAAAAACGGATCATTGAACGTTGCTCTTCTTTGTTGCAAATAGAAAGCGGAGCAGCGATGATTAACAGCACGTCAGCGATAACGAAACTAACCTAGCAGCTTGAAAATTGCAAAGATATAACAACAAATAAACAAAGCATGTGACATCAACGTAGAACGACAGTACTAACAAAATAAAATAAAATATAACTAAATTGCGGATAATAACTGACTTACCGTCGTATTAATGCAGAATCGATTGATGTTGGAAAAAATTAGTCCCAATTTTAGTCACCAGGTTTAAATTTGGTGCTGTACACTGACAGTATGACACTCACATTGTCAGTTTAAAATCCATAATGTGAGTGAACGGTATTACTATCGAGAAGAGGCACCGTGCACAGTTAGTGACACTGTTTTATGTATGGAGCAGCAATTATACTGCTGCAGTGAGAGAATCGTCGACTGAAGCGTCTGACGAGAGGTCTGTCATCATTAAATGGTTTAAAGAAGATGATAATTAAATTTGAAAACATGGGTGAGCTTGGTGTGCGACCTGGAAAAGGAAGGCGTCCTACCTGCTGGAAGTTACTGACGGGGTTGCTGTCGCTGTAATTTACCATGCAGCAGTACCACTCCACAGGTGGAGTGGTACTGCTTGTGCAGTGTCATGAGCATTGTCTGTCCCATGGTCAACAGTACGGACAATTTTGTGGTCTGTTTTACGCTGTTATCAGTACAAGATCCCGATGGTGCAGCAACTGAAACCTCATGATCCACAGCATCGTTCTGAATTTATTGTTCTGTTTCTGGCTTGATTACATATGACTGACCAATATTCTAAGGAGTGATGAGCCACATTTAGCATTACAGTGTGTAGTAAATACACAGAACTGCCGAATTCGCAGTACTGTTAAACCGCCTGTTGTGTATGAAGAGTCATTGCACTCGTCTTTTTTGGTGTGGATTCACAAGCACATTTTCTCGGGTCGTTCTTCTTTGAAGAGAATACACCCATAGGGCCTGTCAGGTGTACCGTGACGTCTGCACATTATCGAGATCTCCTTGTGCAACATGACATGTGATCCTGCTTTCGAAGAGCGTCACTGGGTGGAAACCACAGTCCTCATACAAGACAGGGCAACACCTCATGTTGCTCGCCCGGTAAAACATCTGCCTAATGCAACCTTCCACAAACATCGGATCTGCAATGGTTTTCCAGATACACGGCTTGTAACATTAGCTGTTTTGAATCCATGTGACATTTGGGTCTGGGGATATATAAAAGATAGCATTTGCCGAGACACATATACATTTAGCCTCTGATCTGAAGGCCAATGTACAGGAACACATTGCTCAGATTCCATCGGAACTGTAGAGAGCAGTAGTTGATCACCTCGTTTTACATATGCAGCATCTCCTCTACTCGTCTGGTGCTCATATTGAACAAATTGTATAAGGACAGTTAATACTAAAATCAACATTATGCCTGGTGCTCATATTGAACAAATTGTATAAGGACAGTTAATACTAAAATCAACATTATGCCTTCCTCGTTTGTTTCACCTTTCCTGCCCATGTCCTGTTCTTAATCCACTATACGTGGATATATTTATATGTGTCTTTTCTAGCATTCACACAGCCAGATTTGCACCTGGTGGTCAAAATCGGATCTAATATTTTTCAGTGTAAACTGGTTGCACATTAATGCAGTAGCGTAACTACCAATTACCTATTTGACTGTATTGTTTGATTTCGAATAATAGGAGGATACTATTGTGTGTATGGAAAGAAATACACTACTGGCCATTAAAATTGCTACACCAAGAAGAAATGCAGATGATAAACGGGTATTCATTGGACAAATATATTATACTAGAACTGACATGTGATTACATTTTCACGCAATTTGGGTGCATAGACCCAGAACAACCACCTCTGTCCGTAATAACGGCCTTGATACGCCTGGGCATTGAGTCAAACAGAGCTTGGATGACGTGTACAGGTACAGCTGCCCATGCAGATTCAACACGATACCACAGTTCATCAAGAGTAGTGACTCGCGTATTGTGACGAACCAGTTACTCGGCCACCATTGACCAGAAGTTTTCAATTGGTGAGAGATCTGGAGAATGTGCTGGTCAGGGCAACAGTCGAATATTTTCTGTATCCAGAAAGGCCCGTGCAGGTCCTGCAACATGCGGTCGTGCATTATCCTGCTGAAATGTAGGATTGCGCAGGGATCGAATGAAGGGTAGAGCCACGGGTCGTAACACACTTGAAATGTAACGTCCACTGTTCAAAGTGCCGTCAATGCGAACAAGACATGACCGAGACGTGTAACCAATGACACCCCATACCATCATGCCGGGTGATACGCCAGTATGGCGATGACGAATACACGCCTCAAAAGTGCGTTCACTAACATGTCGCCAAACACGGATGCGACCATCATGAAGCTGTAAACAGAACCTGGATTCATCCGAAAAAATGACGTTTTGCCATTCGTGCACCCAGGTTCGTCGTTGAGTACACCATCGCAGGCACTCCTATCTGTGATGCAGCGTCAAGGGTAACCGCAGCCACGGTCCCCGAGCTGATAGTCCATCATGCTGCAAACGTCGTCGAACTGTTCGTGCAGATGATTGTTGTCTTGCAAACGTCCTCATCCGTTGACACAGGGATCGAGACGTGGCTGCACGATCCGTTCCAGCCATGCGGATAAGATGCCTGTCATCTCGACAGCTAGTGATACGAGGCCGTTGGGATCCAGCACGGCGTTCCGTATTAGCCTCCTGAACCCACCGATTCCATATTCTGCTAACAGCCATTGGATCTCGACCAACGCGCGCAGCAATGTCACGATACGATAAACCACAATCGCGATAGGCTACAATCCGACCTTTATCAAAGTCGGAAATGTGATGGTACACATTTCTACTCCTTACACGAGGCATCACAACAACCTTTCACCAGGCAACGCCGGTCAACTTCTGTTTGTGTATGAGAAATCGGTTGGAAACTTTCCTCATGTCAGCACGTTGTAGGTGTAGCCACCGGCGCCAACCTTGTGGGGTTGGGTTGTGTGGGGGAAGAGACCAAACAGCGAGGTCGTCAGTCTCATCGGATTAGGGAAGGACGGGGAAGGAAGTCGGCCGTGCCCTTTCAAAGGAACCAAACCGGCATTTGCCTGGAGCGATTTAGGGAAATCACGGAAAACCTAAATCAGGATGGTTAGACGCAGGATTGAACACCAACCTTGTGTGAATGCTCTGGAAAGCTAATCATTTGCATAACACAGCATCTTCTTACTGTCGGTTAAATTTCGCGTCTGTATCAAGACATCTTCGTGGTGTAGCAATTTTAATGGCCAATAGTGTATAACCAGCTGGTTGTTTGCAGAATTGAGACAGACACTGTGGCTGTTGGTCTTCTTTAAAGTTTTTAGGATTTTGGTTGCGTTATTGCAGATTACAATTCCAGAGGCATACTCTAGATTTAACACTATCAGAAATCAATTATTTTACTACTGCACCATTCAAACTTGTGTTCTTACCTGATGATAGCTTGGTGGTGGCGAATGATGCTCCGTAGACGATGACGTAAATGATTGCTTTTGACATGTGTTGGGGACTTCACGGTCTGACTGGAGTACGCGACAGACAACTCGCGACCTCCCTCGTCAGCCAGAGTACGGATGTTGCCGGAAAGCACACTCAGCTGCTGGCGCAGCTGAGCCATGAGGCTGACGTTGTAGGAGTCGAACACCATGGTGATGACGGCGACGTGCATGGTTATGCAGAAGCAGAAGAGCCACGTGGCGGCAAAGGCAAGTGGCTGGTCGACGCTGTAGGGCAGCGCCATGTAGAACGGCAGCCCGTTGCTGCAGACTCCGTAGCGCACCAGCGGGAACACGTCCCAGCCGATGCCGGCCACCGCGCCAAACAACAGGTAGGCGAGCACGAAGCGCCGCAGCGAGCGACCGCGCATGCTCAGCAACGCGGCATCGCGTCGTGTCACGAACTCGCCGAAGTCGCTGCCCATCTGTCCACGGAAAACATGAGAAGAATTTAAAGTCAGTACTGTGCGGAGAATTCATCACTAAAACCATTCTGTTGCAACTGCGTTTACTATCCGAAAGCTGAAAAATAGAGAGTTGAATGAATTGTAATGCCACACCCTCAAGAGGTGTCAATAAAAAGTCAAGTAACACACTCAAGGAACTGCAGCACACGAAGTTAAAAATTTAACTCAGAAACATCTGTAATTAATGAATGCACAAATTTGCATATAATTTTAATGTATGAGGTGAGCGCGGCTGAGAAATGATAAACAGATAATAGTCATACATACAGAACTGGCCCTCAAAATTGCTACACCAAAAAGAAATGCAGATGATAAACGGGTATTCATTGGACAAATATTTTATACTATAACTGACATGTGATTACATTTTCACGCAGTTTGGTTGCATAGATCCTGAGAAATCAGAACCCAGAACAACCACCTCTGGCCGCAACAACGGCCTTGATACGCCTGGACATTGAGTCAAACAGATCTTGGATGGCGTGTACAGGTACAGCTGCCCATGCAGCTTCAACAGGATACCACAGTTCATCAAGAGTAGTGGCTGGCGTATTGTGACGAGCCAGTTGCTCGGCCACCATTGACCAGACGTTTTCAATTGGTGACGGATCTGGAAAATGTGCTGGCCAGGGCAGCAATCGAATATTTTCTGTATCCAGAAAGGCCCGTACAGGACCTGCAACATGCGGTCGTGCATTATCCTGCTGAAATGTAGGGTTTCGTAGGGATCGAATGAAGGGTATAGCCACGGGTCGTAACACATCTGAAGTGTAACGTCCACTGTTCAAAGTGCCGTCAATGCGAACAAGAGGTGACCGAGACGTGTAACCAATGCCACCCCATACCATCACGCCGGGTGATACGCCAGTATGGCGACGACGAATACAAGCTTCAAATGTGCCTTTACCGCGATGTCGCCAGACACAGATGTGACAATCATGATGCTGTAAACAGAACCTCGATTCGTCCGAAAAAATGACGTTTTGCCATTCGTGCACCCAAGTTCGTCGCTGAGTACATCATCACAAGCGCTCCTATCTGTGATGCAGCGTCAAGGGTAACCGCAGCCATGGTCTCCGAGCTGATAGTCCATGCTGCTGCAAACGTCGTCGAACTGTTCGTGCAGATGATTGTTGTCTTGCAAACGTCCCCATCTGTTGACTCAGGGATCGAGATGTGGCTGCACGATCCGTTCCAGCCATGCGGATAAGATGCCTGTCATCTCGACTGCTAGTGATACGAGGCCGTTGGGATCCAGCACGGCGTTCCGTATTAGCCTCCTGAACCCACCGATTCCATATTCTGCTAACATCCATTGGATCTCGACCAACGCGAGCAGCAATATTGCAATACGATAAACCGCAATCGCGATAGGCTACAAACCGACCTTTATCAAACTGGGAAACGTGATGGTACGCATTTCTCCTCCTTACACGAGGCATCACAACAACATTTCACCAGGCAACGCCCGTCAGCTGCTGTTTGTGTATGAGAAATCGGTTGGAAACTTTCCTCATGTCAGCATGTTGTAGATGTCGCCACCGGCGCCGACCTTGTGTGAATGCTCTGAAAAGCTAATGATTTGCATATCACAACATCTTCTTCCTGTCGGTTAAATTTCGCGTCTGTAGCTCGTCATATTTGTGGTATAGCAATTTTAATATCCCGTGGTGTAGATACAAAGATATTTTCCTTGATTTTTTCAGGTTGAAACCTAATCGTATTAGAAAGTTACTGCTGATCATCAACATGGTGATAGCCATTAGAACAGTCTTTGTAGGAACTTGAAAACTTTCACACGAGGGACATATCTGCCAGGTGGAGATGGCATTAAGTGCTGAAAATCCCTGGAAATTTAACATCCCAGAGCGGTCTACCACAACTGCTTCAAAGGAATCAGTTACATTGGCCTTGAAGAAGTTGTGTGAACTTCGTCTGTAAACTGCTTTCCTTGCGGCTAAAGTTTGAAAAAGCATCCAAAGCAAACAGTCACTCTCAATTTTTGGACAGGTACAGTCAGCCACCGTGTGACATCAACCAACCATCTTGTTGTAATGTTGTTGAGTGCTGAAGAATTACAAGTTTAGGGAAAGATGCTGATTTTCAATGAGCAGAGCGTTTAAAGTTCTTGTTGCTCACTCCTTGTGATAACTTGTTCCTAAAAGTAAAAACAGTTGATGGCAATGTTTGGACTAATTGGATTTTTATGAATTTTATTACTGATCAATCTGTTTACAACCCGTGTTTGAGCAATTTGTTGAAGAAAAGCATCATGTGGAATTGAAGTAAAGAATGTAATGACACCTTCCAAAACTGAGAAGTGAAATAATTAACAGAAATTTACTGTAACATCCCTACTTCACTTTATCACTTTTCCATGAGTACAGATTCAAGTTTTTGTGGTCTGGGATTGGTGTGTTTCAGTTAGTAGAAACAGACCAAGGATTAATTAATTAAACAATTTCCTTTGCCAGTAGAAATTTGAATGAACATGAGGAACAGTATTACATATAATACTTAGAAGCACTGGCAATAGTATATGAATTTCAGAAATCTGAGTGGTATTCGTTGGGTCATAAAACAATAGTGTACTCTGTTCATAAAGCTATGAGTTTCTTGCAACAATGTAGACTGAAATATCCAAGACTGGCTAGGTGGGCTTTGTTTTTATATAATTTGATACTGAGATAATATACATAAGAGGTAAAGACGACAAAACAGCAGATGCTTTATCCAAAATGCCTGTTCGATATAGGGGAGGGGATAAATAGGGTGCAAGCAGGTTCAGGTAAGATTGTTTTATTTAGAGGAAGTGAAAGGTGAAAGACTAATTAGGAATATTTGTGGATACTCTTGGGAATAGAATGAGAATGTCAGTTAGGACAAATTAAACAAGTATTACAAGACTAATGATTTTCCAAAAATAAAACAGTGTTACATAATTCACAAGAAGTTATAGTTAGGAGAAAATCATTATATATTCAGAATTGGAAGTTTTATTTTACAAAGCAGCATATTGATACATTAACTAACTACTTGCATGATATATATGGGTATTATGGGATTAGAAAAATTGTTGGAAAATTATAGGAAGCAGTAATTTTTAACAACAAGCTGTAGCATCCATTGGTCTAGCAGCACAATCACATTGGAGACTGGAGAAGGTCCTTCCAGTCAGCTAACATGTAAATGCCTAAATGGAAGTCTGAAAGAAATAATCAAACAAAGACAAGATTTGAATAGCTAAAATCTTTAATTGCTCACATGCGTGAAAGTACACTACTCCTAGTATGCAAAATCCCATGGAGGGAGATACGCAGTTTAGTATGACCGCGAGCAGAGCCAGAGCGAAGTACAGTCCCCGGGCCTGACCTATGCACACGTCACTCTTGGACTGCTGTTTATAATGAACTCTCCTGCGGGCTACTCTGCCCCCACCTTTTATCTGTGAGGCAGGCTGCGTCGCCTCTTCCATGTTCGCGCTTCCGGCCACCGCCCTTTGGGGCCTTGTAATTTGACCATATATGGTCCCCACTAACACCTTGGCGCCCCTCGCGGTTTCGGCAGTTGAGATCACGCGCTACCTCGTGAGTCCACGTAACAACGCTGGCCAACGGTGAAGCCACTGCCCTACCTGTAGTGTCGTCTTTGAACTCCGAGAACTTTCTGGATAAACTTATACTTAGTGAATTCTGTTCGTTGCATTTTCTAAGTATGCGACGAAGCTGAGTACCCAGTTTTACCCAGGTAGGTATTTATTTCAGTTCTAGTAGTCTGTTCCTCCACCACCCTCTCTCTGCTCAATTCCACTACTCCTCTCTATCCATTTCTTCTTCGACTTCTCTCTGTCCATCTTCTCCATCCTCCACTCTCTGTCAATCTCCTCCTGCTACTCCTTTGTCCATCTCCTCCTCCCCCTCTCTCAATGATATCATTTGGTTGGTGCATTCAGAGACATATATGCATATTGTCTGCTAAATGTGTTATTAGTAGAGTTAGTAGCAAAGAAGTAATAAATTTTGAGGTAATGACGTGATGATTGATGCGACAGTTTTACTGCATGAACAACGATAATGCAGTAAGCAATGAACTTTTTTCCTTTCATTATTTGATATGAGTTGTAAGCGAGAAAAAGTTTCTTGAAAGTTTGAAATTATGTGTAAAGATCGTTGCAAGTCACTAACTGCTCTCGTTCTCAAATACTAGATAGTGCACAAAGTAGCTATACATCATGCAACTTGAATGTTGTGCAACAAATAATAGGGAAGTATGAATTAAACATATTGAAGATTGTATAAACACTGCGCTCATTGGTTTGAATCATACCACATAACACATATTTACTAAGAAAAGCATTTTCACAAATGTGATTAAGTTCAAATGTCAAACAGCAAATAGCTCTTTCAAAAAGTAAATATTTTTCTGTAATTTATATGATATTCTTCAACTCAGTAAGTTCCATCTACTACACACTTCTTAACGTAGCCTTTGTTCTCCCTCAGTGTTCGAGCTACCTCATTACCGAATTTCATTGAAATTAGCTCAGCGTTTTAGCAATAATAAATTTTGAAAACGTGCATTGTGCGGCAGTTTTCCACACATTTCAGTTTTTATGTTATAAATGCTGAAGTATGCTTCATACAGTGATATAATTTTGCAAGTACATTCAGTAGTACATGGAAAAACTGTCTGGAAAATGTGTCACAATTACAGTACAGAGATATAATCATCATGCCTGATACGGAAATGAGCAGCAAAAATGTAGTAAGCTATAAACTTTTTCCTTTTAGCATCATGTTGGAGTTCTCAACAAGAAAAGGTTCTGTTAAGGATTGAAATTATGTATAAAGTTTGTTGCAAGCCACTAAGTTCTCTCATTCTCAGGTACTGGACGAATAAAATCTGGGTTTTCACACATCATGCCCTGCACTTCCTTTTCACCCTCAACCTTACCCCACTGACAAGTAGGTTCAAATGGTTCAAATGGCTCTGAGAACTATGGGACTTCTGAGGTCATCAGTCCCCTAGAACTTAGAACTACTTGAACCTAACTAACCTAAGGACATCACAAACATCCATGCCCGAGGCAGGATTCGAACCTGCGACCGTAACGGTCGCGCAGTTCGACAAGTAGGTGGTTCTTACCCTGATACCGATTCTTTCCAGACGGTAAGTGAAATGCTTACCAAGTTTGGTTGAAATTAACCCATTAGTTGCGGGGGAAATGTGGAACATACATACATATATTTCTATAACATATACGAATAGCTTCATTTTTGTGATTAAATTTAGATGAAATATAGCCTATACCATGTTCATGACTGTTATGAAGTTACCAGTCAAAACCCCATAAAAATCCATCTGATAGTTTTGGAGGTTAGCATGGTCAGACAGACATACAGACGGAAAATTTTAGTAAAACTTTAAATCACATGGTCTTTTTTCCTGTGATGCGATTTTGATGAACTAAAGTTACAGGGTCCCAGACTGTGCTCTAGATACTTGCGAAAACTAGATGAAAATTCATCTAGTATTTTTGCGGCTTAGTGTGTTCAAATACAAGCAGACAGACATGGTGGTTTTACAGATTTATTATTGGTATAGGCTTCTGGAGAATGGTCAAAAGAATTAACTGCAGTTGATTTATTAGGATCATCACTTTTTTGTGTTGGGTGCATATACATATTTATATACTGGATACTTCTTTTAACCTGAAAAATTATCTTTAAATGCGAACATTTTATGTTAAACTTTAGCGTAACTGTTACTGATATCGAATGAAACAACAAGTTTACTGTTACCAGTTGCTGTTTATTTATTCTCACAATGCTTTTCAAAGGTTTAAACTTCCGTCATGTGGTGGATTTATGTCTATTAATACTACGTGTGTGTTGCATTACGACTTTGGGGTAACCTGTGACACTGTCTCCAGTAGTCATAGGCTCCCTTCTCTATCGTAATACCTCAAATATAAACTTTCAGAGTTAGTAAACAAAGACGATGTGCAGAAACTAATTAGTTTGTAGATACCATCTTTGTTTAATATTGTGGCAGTTTATAAGACGTAATGCATTATGACATAGTAAGCAGTCTGTGAGCACTTGAGATACTGCCACAGTTTAGGCTAAAGTATCTGATTTATTCATTGGCGCTATTAAACTGAATCATCAAGTGACCTCAGGTTACCAGCGTGGGCTAAATTCATCCATTAGAATAATTTTTAGCCGCAACCATGGGGTTATCCAGGCTAGAAAGAAGGTCAGCATGGTCATAATATCATCTATATTTTATTGCAGATCTAGATTCCAGCTAACAGCGCAGCTATCATCACTGTGTTATAGATAGTCATGTAGACTCAGCATAGTTATATTAGAATATAGCTTTGGTATGTAAAACACATATCAGTCAAACTGACAGCACTTTGACTGATGCTTGTATATGTGAAACTTATAATGTAATATGTGCTGTTATAAATATGCTGAGTCTACATGACTATCTGTAATGCACTGATGATAGCTGTGCTGTTAGTTGAAGTTTAGACTTGCAATAAAATGTAGGCAATGTTACGACTGGTACTGACATTGTTTCTGTCCAGATTTATCTAAATTGTTTGAACAAAATAAATTGTAAGACTTTTCTGCTGAGTGTGTGATTAATCGCTTACCTCTCCTGAATCCTTGCATCCTTATAATTTCAGTTATGCAAATTATAATAATTACATGAAGTGAGAAGTTACCTTAGATCAAAGGTTTCCAAACCGTACAAAACGTAACTGCGAGACAAAGAGATATCATGGCTCCTTCAAATGACTATGCATAACCGACGGGAATTCGACAGACCGTTTCATGCAGTATCTGTATGAGCACAGCACTGTAAGGACTCATAAATTCAAATGGCTGTTATGCACACACTGGGCATTATGGCCGTCTCTCCTGCTCAACTGAGAATGCTATTTATACATTCACCCATCAAATAGTACAAGCCTTAAGTAATAAAATATCGCCAGTTGCTATTTTTGTCATCTTTTCAAGGCATTTGACTGTGTAAATCATGTTACTCTCTTGGAAAAACTCAAATTTTATGCAACTGATGGCTCTACACACAACTAGTTTGAATCATAAAAAAACATAATACAAAAGATTGTGCTGAATAATTTAAACGATGTTGGAAATGTACAAAATTTTAGTGACTGGTAAGAATCACAATGGGAGTCCCACAGGGTTCAATTTTGGGTCCACTCCTGTTCTGTATGTATGTCAATGATCTTCGACTTAACATTCACCCAACAGAATTGGTAATTTTTGCAGATAATACTAGTGTTATAATGAATCCTATTAGAGAGAAAGGAAGGGAGAAGAACATATTTGATATTTTATAAAGAATCATAAAGTGATTCTCAGAAAATGAACTCAAATAAATTTTGAAGTAAAATTTCAAAAAATACAGTCACACCAATAATTGATGAAGCACATGACCAGGAATCATTAAATAGAATACAATGCTCCAATTTTTGGGTGTACATATTGATGAAAACTTGAAGTGAAAGAAGAATTTTACTGAGCTTCGCAGAAAATGTTCAGCTATTTTTGCTCTTTGTATAACTATCGATACTATAAACAAACGAATCAACTTTCTGATATATTTTGCAATTTCCTCTCAATAATGTCTTATGCAATAATTTTCTGGGTAATTCATAACTTAGAAAGAAAGTACTGATTGTACAAAAGCGAGCAATAAGAATAATATATGGTGTTCACCCATCGACATCATGTAGGTACCTCTTCAAGGAGCTGGGCATTTTAACTGTGCCGTGACAGAACATTTGTTCGCTAATGAAACTCGTCCATCACAATTTGAGAGGAACGGGTATGCCCATACATACAACAATAAAGGGAAAAATTACTTTATTAGCCATCATTAGAGAAAGAAAACTGGCGTTCTACGGATCGGAGCGTGGAATGTCAGGTCCCTTAATCGGGCAGGTAGGTTAGAAAATTTGAAAAGGGAAATGGATAGGTTAAAGTTAGATATAGTGGGAATTAGTGAAGTTCGGTGGCAGGAGGAACAAGACTTCTGGTCAGGTGATTACAGGGTTATAAACACAAAGTCAAATAGGGGTAATGCAGGAGTAGGTTTAATAATGAATAGGAAAATAGGAACGCGGGTAAGCTACTACAAACAGCTTAGTGAACGCATTATTGTGGCCAAGATAGATACGAAGCCCACACCTACTACAGTAGTACAAGTTTATATGCCAACTAGCTCTGCAGATGACGAAGAAATTGAAGAAATGTATGATGAAATAAAAGAAATTATTCAGATTGTGAAGGGAGACGAAAATTTAATAGTTATGGGTGACTGGAATTCCAGTGTAGGAAAAGGGAGAGAAGGAAACATAGTAGGTGAATATGGATTGGGGCTAAGAAATGAAAGAGGAAGCCGCCTGGTAGAATTTTGCACAGAGCACAATTTAATCATAGCTAACACTTGGTTTAAGAATCATGATAGAAGGTTGTATACATGGAAGAACCCTGGAGATACTAAAAGGTATCAGATTGATTATATAATGGTAAGGCAGAGATTTAGGAACCAGGTTTTAAATTGTAAGACATTTCCAGGGGCAGATGTGGACTCTGACCACAATCTATTGGCTATGACCTGTAGATTAAAACTGAAGAAACTGCAAAAAGGTGGGAATTTAAGGAGATGGGACCTGGATAAACTGAAAGAACCAGAGGTTGTACAGAGTTTCAGGGAGAGCATAAGGGAACAATTGACAGGAATGGGGGAAAGAAATACAGTAGAAGAAGAATGGGTAGCTTTGAGGGATGAAGTAGTGAAGGCAGCAGAGTATCAAGTAGGTAAAAAGACGAGGGCTAGTAGAAATCCTTGGGTAACAGAAGAAATATTGAATTTAATTGATGAAAGGAGAAAATATAAAAATGCAGTAAATGAAGCAGGCAAAAAGGAATACAAACGTCTCAAAAATGAGATCGACAGGAAGTGCAAAATGGCTAAGCAGGGATGGCTAGAGGACAAATGTAAGGATGTAGAGGCTTATCTTACTAGGGGTAAGATAGATACTGCCTACAGGAAAATTAAAGAGACCTTTGGAGATAAGAGAACCACTTGTATGAACATCAAGAGCTCAGATGGAAACCCAGTTCTAAGCAAAGAAGGGAAAGCAGAAAGGTGGAAGGAGTATATAGAGGGTCTATACAAGGGCGATGTACTTGAGGACAATATTATGGAAATGGAAGAGGATGTAGATGAAGATGAAATGGGAGATACGATACTGCGTGAAGAGTTTGACAGAGCACTGAAAGACCTGAGTCGAAACAAGGCCCCCGGGTAGACAACATTCCATTGGAACTACTGACGGCCTTGGGAGAGCCAGTCCTGACAAAACTCTACCATCTGGTGAGCAAGATGTATGAAACAGGCGAAATACCCTCAGACTTCAAGAAGAATATAATAATTCCAATCCCAAAGAAAGCAGGTGTTGACAGATGTGAAAATTACCGAACAATCAGTTTAATAAGCCACAGCTGCAAAATACTAACACGAATTCTTTACAGACGAATGGAAAAACTAGTAGAAGCCGACCTCGGGGAAGATCAGTTTGGATTCCGTAGAAATACTGGGACACGTGAGGCAATACTGACCTTACGACTTATCTTAGAAGAAAGATTAAGGAAAGGCAAACCTACGTTTCTAGCATTTGTAGACTTAGAGAAAGCTTTTGACAATGTTGACTGGAATACTCTCTTTCAAATTCTAAAGGTGGCAGGGGTAAAATACAGGGAGCGAAAGGCTATTTACAATTTGTACAGAAACCAGATGGCAGTTATAAGAGTCGAGGGATATGAAAGGGAAGCAGTGGTTGGGAAGGGAGTAAGACAGGGTTGTAGCCTCTCCCCGATGTTATTCAATCTGCATATTGAGCAAGCAGTAAAGGAAACAAAAGAAAAATTCGGAGTAGGTATTAAAATCCATGGAGAAGAAATAAAAACTTTGAGGTTCGCCGATGACATTGTAATTCTGTCAGAGACAGCAAAGGACTTGGAAGAGCAGTTGAATGGAATGGATGGTGTCTTGAAGGGAGGATATAAGATGAACATCAACAAAATCAAAACGAGGATAATGGAATGTAGTCGAATTAAGTCGGGTGATGTTGAGGGTATTAGATTAGGAAATGAGACACTTAAAGTAGTAAAGGAGTTTTGCTATTTGGGGAGCAAAATAACTGATGATGGTCGAAGTAGAGAGGATATAAAATGTAGACTGGCAATGGCAAGGAAAGCGTTTCTGAAGAAGAGAAATTTGTTAACATCGAGTATAGATTTAAGTGTCAGGAAGTCTTTTCTGAAAGTATTTGTATGGAGTGTAGCCATGTATGGAAGTGAAACATGGACGATAAATAGTTTGGACAAGAAGAGAATAGAAGCTTTCGAAATGTGGTGCTACAGAAGAATGCTGAAGATTAGATGGGTAGATCACATAACTAATGAGGAGGTACTGAACAGGATTGGGGAGAAGAGGAGTTCGTGGCACAACTTGACCAGAAGAAGGGATCGGTTGGTAGGACATGTTCTGAGGCATCAAGGGATCACCAATTTAGTATTGGAGGGCAGCGTGGAGGGTAAAAATCGTAGGGGGAGACCAAGAGATGCATACACTAAGCAGATTCAGAAGGATGTAGGTTGCAGTAGGTACTGGGAGATGAAGAAGCTTGCACAGGATAGAGTAGCATGGAGAGCTGCATCAAACCAGTCTCAGGACTGAAGACCACAACAACAACAGCCATCATTAAAGCTTTCAGTGGTTCTCTCTTGGACATCACCTTCTATTCCATTGACGAATTTCTACTTAAAAACTGGTAACCAATAAAAAGGAAAAAACCATGTTTTTAAGCATAGTTGGACTAAAGTAGTAATGTGTCCATTAATGCCAGCAGTAATCATGTATTCATATCCTGTAAACTTACTCGTTCCACATCATTTAGATAAAATACTAGTTCAAATGGTCTATGGAACATGTAAAGAATTAACTGATGTAAAAAAAAAATCTGAAGTGAAGAAACTTATAAGCTCTCCTTGCCACACTGAGGTCACTAGCAAGGTTTGATTAGTCTCAGAACTACACGGTATTAGCGTGATGTCTTGTGATGGTGACTAATTTTTTGTTCATGTCATTATACAGCAGACAGTGGTTATCATTGTACACCAACGTAGGATAACTTATTTCAGTTCTAACTTCATTGGCTACACGGGTGAAATAAAATAGAAATACAACAAAGTAAGATTAGTGATAACGGGATGCCTAGCGCTGGCGGAGGTGTTTGTCGAACAGACCTGTAGCACCATAGCGTGGAAGCGTCGCTCTCGCACAGCGACGTGTGTGAGGCGGAGCAGCCAGATGAAGGAAGTGTTGAAGAAACAGAGCGCGCGGGTAAAGCGGTCCAGGTCTGTCGTGCCTTCCAGTACGATGACCGCAGCGTGGGAGCTGAGGAACAGCACCACAGCAGCCATCACTAAGGCTTTGCGGGCGTAGAAGGCGCGGCTGGCATGGCGGCCGGCGAGTGGGTGGCGCAGCGTGCCCGCCCAGTGAAGCAGCCGCAGCAGGTACTCCAGGTCGCCGCCGCTGCCGCTGCCGCTGCCGTTGCCCTCTGAAGCTGCCCCTGCGGACTCCATGCCGCCGCGCGTGCACACACGCTGCAAGCATTCGTTGCAGCTACAGTTGTAGAACTACCGTAGGCTACCATAGAGTATCGTAAGTAGGGACAGACTACGGTAGTTTTCCTAGTAGCCTTGGTCAATTGTTGTCGGCTCACGTTACCTGTACGTCAAGTGTGTTGCATACCTATCGGGCGTCATCTCATATCGGCCGCTTTGTTTACGGATGCAACTAACGTCTTACTAGTTTCTCATACAAATGAGAAGCGGTGAATCGTCTAGAAAATAAGTGAGGAGATATAAAGCGGTGTAGCCTATGGAACACATTTGTTCTACATAGTTATACCACTTCCTGTTACAAATAGACAGTGTTTATAGCAAAATTAAAAATTATCAATGTTTGATTCAGGTATTATTCGAAAATTATTCACTTGTAACGTGGAACAGAGTGATCTTGCTGTAAAAATAGAAAAAAGAATACAGAGTCATCATATACCGTTAGAAAACGCTATTTCCTCAACAAAAAAACCCTAAAAAGCAGAACATGAAAAACAAAAATATATCAAATACGGATTCGAAGATCTTTTTAATACATGTTTCTATTATTCATAAGAAACTTTCGCGTTTATCAATAACTAGCGAACCCAGCAATGATTAGGAATTGCTGGAAATCATTAGCATTTGTTTTGTTTGGGTAATCACAGTACACACTTTCCCTTAATCAGAAATCCTGCTAAGCAGACCTCAGCATGAAGCCGACCATCAGGTTGTGAGGGATACATCAAAGGAGAACGCACAAGCATAGAGGAGCAGCGATCGTAAATTGCGTATGTACGCGTGAGCATCGGAGTCCACTGCATAAGTCAGTTTGAACCAAATTCTTTTGGCTGTAAAACGGTCACATGGTCGAAAATACCCCATGTTTGCATGTATCGTCACCCCCACGAAAGCAACAGATTGATTTCACATTTGAATGCCGTTACGTGCCAGAAAGAGTGTAGCTCAAATATCTTCTGCCTGATGCTTTGACCTTTAACCTTTCACCTTTAACATCTCCAATCACCTTATGCGAGACTGGGTGAGAACATTAACTGAAGGCTTTTCCAAGTGCAGAAATTACTGCATAAGTCTGTCAACTCTCTCTGGAGACATGAATCCGCGACGTTTCACGTTGCGTCAGGCTCTTTGGGGTACAAAACAGTATACAATAAATGTTTTTAAAATTAACTTGTCTGAAAATTTTTGGCATCACAGGAAGTTTTGACCACGAAGTAATAGCTGTGCACTGAAATAATTGAAATGAATTGCTTAAGCATTACTGTTGTGGGGCAATATCGCAAACCGTACGAAGACAATGCGTAGGTGTTTTGGCAGTTTTTAACAACCGAATATACTTTTTTCGACAAAGTAATCTGTTGTTCGACGATGGCACCTCAACATTAAAGGCATTAAAAATCATATAAATGCGGGACAATACAGCCAGAAATTTGTCGAAAGAAGGTAACATTTTTTCTCTCAGACTGCAACATCTATCAAGGTTTCTTTTTGATCGTGTCATACTTATCTCTCCCCTCTTCGTTTTGGCTCTCATTCCTGCTTCCTTTTGCCTTTTAACTTAATACCAACCCTTTATTATTTTCGAGAGGTAGATACGGTAATTCGGGTGCTGCTGCACTGAAAGCTGAATTGACTGTGATTTACTGAAGTATGGTAAACATCATGGCAATAATGTAGGCGAGTCTAATTTTCCAAGATAATATTTACACATTATTATGAACCTGTACAATGGCCTCTGCCTTCGTGAAAGTACTGAGAACGTCTGATACAAAGAACATCCACTTTACTTGGTCTTTGGGGATACATTTAGGTCACAGCCAAGGAAGGAGTAGTACAACAATATATCCTACGTAGTTTCGGTCTATCCAGCCATTTTCTAATGTTTGTATATAATTGGGGTCAAAATGGACGTCAAGCTTTAATGGTTATGCTAAGTTGCAATTAATTTTGCTGACGATTTATGAGGCTCACATTGACACTAGAAGATGAAAACACTTTAAGCTGAAATTGATTATGTGTATGACGGCTCACAAAAACGACTTAATAAAAAGGAGTACTGTAGTCTGAGTAGAAAAACGTTGCCTTCATACATTACACACAATGCTTTTGTTTCTAAATGACCACAGCGATTTATTATGAGACTTTTTGAGTACTTATTGTCCTACATCCTGTGATTTGATACTAAGATGTACTCTGAATGCAGGAACATCTCACCTAGCCACCGACGCTGGAACAACTGGTATCCTCGAGGATTTTCGTAAGGACATGAATGCTTTACCAGTTGCAATCGTGAGCATTTATTTTGAATTCTCATTGCGTGCGGTTCCTTACATTTCCTACATCATTTAAGCGCCTGTTATTAAATGTTGCACCTGTCGTAATGCTTTGAAGCCTTAATTGTTCCAGAATTACGGAGCACGTTCCGTAACGTGCTCCGAGCATAAAAAAACCACGCCTCGCAGTCTGTTCATAATTTATGGGTAGTAATTATTCTATCTACAAAAGATTCATTCATAGTTACCGCCTCTTTTCATTAGAGACCTGGTCGGTGAAGACAGTAATCAGCATTTTTATCATTTAAAACCTCCATAACACACAGTGTCCGCTAATGGTATAGTTATTCGACAAATTAACTTACCCGAGATTTGAAGACTTTTTTTAAGCAACCACTTTTAATATCGCTCTTCTACCCTGGTTATACGCTCTGAAGAAAGAGAAGTGGACATAGTAGGCGGGCAGTTCGTCACGCACCGGCTGTGTAAGATATTGGCTTCCGTGATCTAATCGAAATTGTTCCAGAATGTGTATTCAGTCAAAAATCTTGGTTTCATAGTTATGTGAGATGACTGCTAGATAACGTCGCAATAACAACCTAGCAAAAGAAGAGGTGAGGCCAAACGAGCAGAAGAAAAACTTCGAATACTGCTTTCCGGAAATCAAGGAAAAAGAATATAGTGACTGCCAATCGAGATTTTATGTTGAGCATACTTTTTATATGGTGTTTGAAAGTGATTATTGACCACAGGATTTTGTATAGGAAAGTGTTGTGTCACATAAATTCGATACTCGACTATGAATGGTGACGACCTCATATTTCTTCATTAGTAGACGGTAGTAATGATGCCAGTAGCAACCACTTGTCAGAGATGATTGCTTGAACAGTGAGTAACAACGTTATACCAATGATCTCGGACGCAACACTGTTGTGTGAAGATATACGTTTCCTTCTCATTCGTACCGGTGTAACATCAAGCGAACATCGCTTTACTGTCAATAACTGAGGACGTAGGATGTGTTAAGAAGGTTAGCATTACATTCGATGATTGCCCCGGCCAGGTTGTGTCTGCGACTGCTGTTTGCGTCACTTAGCGGCATGCGAAACCTGTCGAAAGGTAATATGTGCACTCTCATTTACCAAACACTCAACGTACGAAATAAATTTTTGTCCTCTGCGTATCGTTTTTCTTTTCTTCTACGTAATGCTGAGTAAAATCGTGTTTTAATATAATTTGACTTGTTGACTCCGCTGCTGCAGAATTCTAGAGCATATTCTCAGTTATAATACTATAATAAATTTCTCAGAGACTGAAAAGTTTACGTCCACGAATGAAAATGATCTTGTGTGAAACTCAGCTTGCCCTTTTCTCGTATGATATCATGCTAACTATGGATGAAGGGCAACAGACAAATTCCATTTTATTGATTTCCGGAAGGCAATTGACACAGTGCCCCACAGCAGACTGCTAACGAAGGTACGAGCACGTGGAAGAGGTTCCCAGATATGTGAATGGCTCGAACACTTCTTTAGAACTCCGTATTTTGTCCTCGACGGTGAGTATTCAACAGAGACAAGCGTATCGTAAGGAGTGCACCAGCGTAGTGTGTTAGCGTCGTTGTTACTGCCTATATACACTCCTGGAAATTGAAATAAGAACACCGTGAATTCATTGTCCCAGGAAGGGGAAACTTTATTGACACATTCCTGGGGTCAGATACATCACATGATCACACTGACAGAACCACAGGCACATAGACACAGGCAACAGAGCATGCACAATGTCGGCACTAGTACAGTGTATATCCACCTTTCGCAGCAATGCAGGCTGCTATTCTCCCATGGAGACGATCGTAGAGATGCTGGATGTAGTCCTGTGGAACGGCTTGCCATGCCATTTCCACCTGGCGCCTCAGTTGGACCAGCGTTCGTGCTGGACGTGCAGACCGCGTGAGACGACGCTTCATCCAGTCCCAAACATGCTCAATGGGGGACAGATCCGGAGATCTTGCTGGCCAGGGTAGTTGACTTACACCTTCTAGAGCACGTTGGGTGGCACGGGATACATGCGGACGTGCATTGTCCTGTTGGAACAGCAAGTTCCCTTGCCGGTCTAGGAATGGTAGAACGATGGGTTCGATGACGGTTTGGATGTACCGTGCACTATTCAGTGTCCCCTCGACGATCACCAGTGGTGTACGGCCAGTGTAGGAGATCGCTCCCCACACCATGATGCCAGGTGTTGGCCCTGTGTGCCTCGGTCGTATGCAGTCCTGATTGTGGCGCTCACCTGCACGGCGCCAAACACGAATACGACCATCATTGGCACCAAGGCAGAAGCGACTCTCATCGCTGAAGACGACACGTCTCCATTCGTCCCTCCATTCACGCCTGTCGCGACACCACTGGAGGCGGGCTGCACGATGTTGGGGCGTGAGCGGAAGACGGCCTAACGGTGTGCGGGACCGTAGCCCAGCTTCATGGAGACAGTTGCGAATGGTCCTCGCCGATACCCCAGGAGCAACAGTGTCCCTAATTTGCTGGGAAGTGGCGGTGCGGTCCCCTACGGCACTGCGTAGGATCCTACGGTCTTGGCGTGCATCCGTGCGTCGCTGCGATCCGGTCCCAGGTCGACGGGCACGTGCACCTTCCGCCGACCACTGGCGACAACATCGATGTACTGTGGAGACCTCACGCCCCACGTGTTGAGCAATTCGGCGGTACGTCCACCCGGCCTCCCGCATGCCCACTATACCCCCTCGCTCAAAGGCCGTCAACTGCACATACGGTTCACGTCCACGCTGTCGTGGCATGCTACCAGTGTTAAAGACTGCGATGGAGCTCCGTATGCCACGGCAAACTGGCTGACACTGACGGCGGCGGTGCACAAATGCTGCGCAGCTAGCGCCATTCGACGGCCAACACCGCGGTTCCTGGTGTGTCCGCTGTGCCGTGCGTGTGATCATTGCTTGTACAGCCCTCTCGCAGTGTCCGGAGCAAGTATGGTGGGTCTGACACACCGGTGTCAATGTGTTCTTTTTTCCATTTCCAGGAGTGTACATAAATGATCCGGCAGAGAGGTTGGACAGCACTCTGCGGCTATTTGCTGATGGTGCTATGATGTGGGGCAAGGTGTCCAAGTTGAGGGACTAAAGGAGCACACAAGGTGACAGACAAAATTTCTGGTTTGTGTGGCATCAAGCGCTAAATGCAGAAAAATTTACGTTAATGCGGACGAATGGGAAAAACTAACCTGTAATGTTGGTATACAACATTAGTAGTGTCCTGCTTTACACAGTCAAGCCTTTTAAACATCAGGGCGTAACGTTGTAAAGCTATATGAACTGGAAGAACATGAGGGAAGTGTAGAAGGGAAGGCGAATGCTCGACTTCGGGTGATCAGCCGAGTATTGGCGTCGTCTCGTCGCAACGTTTCGATGAATTTCGTACCCATCATCCTCAAGCGACGGTGATGAGTACGAAACTCATCGAGACGTTGCGACGAGACGACGCCACCACTCGGCTGATCACCCGAGAAGAGTTCACCACTGGAATACACTGAAAAAGCTTTTAATCGCATTGGTCGACTTCGGTTTATTGGGAGATTTTTAAATAACTGTAACTCATTTGTAAAGAAGACTGCATTTAGGAGGCTAGTTTGATCTATTCTTGAGAACTGCTTGAATGTTTGGGATCTGCACCAGATCGGATTAGAGGAAAACATCGAAACAGTTCATAAGGCTGCTGCCTGATTTGTTACATTTGTTACCGGTACGTTCGAACGACACGCGAGTATTAAGAGATGCTTCGGGAACTCAAATGGGAATCCCTGAAGGGGGGCATTTGAAACTGATTGCAGAACGATTCTACTGCCGCCAACATACATTTCGCTTAAGGTCCACGAAGGTAAGAGACGAGAAATTAGGGCTCATATGGAGGCATATTGACAGTGGTTTTTTTCCTCGCTATGTTTGCGAGTGGAACACTGAAGGAAATGACATAGTGGTACAGGGTACCCCCCCCCCCCCCCCGCCACGCGTCGTACAGTGGATTGTGGAGTATGTGTGTAGGTGTGGATAAGACTCTATTCATTCAAAGATGGTCTGGCATATCGTGTTGCTTTGGGTTCATCAAAACAAGACTAGTACGACAGTAGGACGTGGTGCATCACATTACATAAGATTACGTTACGTTAGTTGTGTTCCATGGATCCCACGGAGAGTGGTCTCTGGTATGTAGGAATAAGTCAAAGATACACATTTAATTAAGTGGAATCCCTCCCCTCCATAGCCGAAATTGCTAACCCACACAGTGGCACTCGATTCGGAAATAAGCTGGTTCGAACACTGGCAGTGGATTCAATTTTCACTGCCAGTATTTATCTGGCAAGAACAGGAGAAGTGATGGCGTAAATCTCCCCTGTTTCACTATACTTGGCTCCAATGTCTTGCATTACATTTGAAAACTCTATGGAGTGTCTCATGAAGTGAGAGAATATGCCACTATTGATGCTGATCCTTTAAGTTCGGACGCCCAATTAGTGCTAATCGAGAGCAGTAGGCTATGTGCCGATTCAGGCTTCCACACTCTTCCTCCTCTCATCATCATCAACAATACAAACACAACACCTTACTATACAAGCATACATTACAGTCACCTATACTCGAGAACCACACAGAAAACACAACTTTCTCATATTCACACTTAAAGGGACCATTGTGCTCGTCGTAAGAAACTCAGTGTCTGAAGCTACCACTCGGGGTTTCCCAGCCAAGAGTCCCATACGACATTACTTTACTTATTTTAAGTGCAGTGCAGTGAAACGACTTTATGTTATTTATTGCAGTGCTAAAGCTGATTATAAAAACCTGAAACTTTGGAAGACTTTCTATAGATACACAGTGGGGTTACAATTGCACATTGGGTTTTGAGAGGGCTCTCATGACAAACGACTGATCGTAGGACAGTGAAACTTTCTGGAAACGTTTAGAAGCTCACGAGGAAGAGAAATAACGAATAAACCACGGAAGGAAACATTTATCAATTCACCCAAGAGCGGGTAACATCTGTTACTTGCCTATCATGTTTACCTTCCAGGTTAAAAACGTTGCTCAATGCGAGGACCACCTGCATCCACGACAATCTAGAACCGCACTAGAGATACCATTTCACAATTGTTCGTAGCACTTTTCGAACGGTGGACACACAGCGCGTGCACTACTTGAAGATTGCACATTGCGTACAGCATTCTCAGCCATGACAAGAGTAACTTCTTCAACAATTTGTGGTCCAATTTGCAGTCGGCCATTCCCAGGAGAAATTCCTACATTACTAGTTAATCGAAATCCTGAATCATGTTCTTCAGCCACAGTACAGAATGAGCACATCTCTGTACAATTTTAATGTGTCGGTCAGACCTTCCGTGAGAGAGCACTTGAAGTTCCTGATGCAGATATTGGCGAGTACACCGTTCATTTGCGAATTATATTTAAGAACCTCAAACAGGAGCGACTTATTTTCAGTTATCTGTATTTGTACTAGTTTAGTTTTTTAATTTTTTGTGTGTTCGCGTTATTACTCACTTTAGGACATGGTGCAAAAAAGATCTGAGGATGGTCATTACGAACTGAAACCGGTCATCGTCTAAAGAATTGATATTGTGATCAAAGACTGGAATAAAGAACATTTGACAATCTTCCATTCTTATAACTCTGTAGTGTATAGTTCTGGAGTCTTTGCTATGGATGGAGACTTTGATTGCTGTGTTCAGATGAGAGCTAGGTTGGTATCGCTTCACGCACAGCTCCAGTCAGTGTTGACTTTGTTCAAGCCGCTTGAGGTTGTTGCCAATGGACCTCACTGTGGGGGGACAGACGTGGGAATCCAGAGACGTCCAGTACGTCCGACGTGTCCCGCTGTTGGTCCACTACTGTGGCCGCTCCAGGTATTGCCGCGCTTAAGTTGACCCCTCTCTCGGGGTCGAGTGGGAGGTCGCTCCAAGAAAATGCAGGTAACGAAAGAGTTTCACAGAGGCCTATAAGAGGGCCACGCCGGCTCGTCTGATGAACAGGTTTTGGGCGCCGTCTGTTGTTGACAAAGTCCCTCAGCTAGATGAAGTCGCTCACCCTGTTCCAGAGGGAAGCTCTCGGCTCGCAACGTCTGGGCATTCACTGAGGGTGGATTTACTGGTAGTAGGGAGATCCAACGTCAGGCGCATAATGGGACTGCCAAGGAGAGGAAGGAATCTGTGTGAGTACTGGGAGGAGTCACTCCAGATGTGGAAGGGTGCTTCCGGATGCCATGAAGAGCGCATGGTGCAGCTGCAGGTGGTGGTTCATGTCGAAATAACAATGTGTGTCGCTTTGGATAGGAAGAGAGTATGGTTTCGGGTGGCTAGCTGAAGTAGTACAGACTGTCAGTCTTGCTTGTGAGATGAAGGCGGAGTTCGCCATCTGTAGCATCGTCCACAGAACCGACTATGATCTTTTGGTACAGGGCCGAGTCCGAGTGTAGGATCTGAATCAGAGGCTGAGACGGTTCTGCGGCCGTGTAGCCTGCAGATTCCTTTGAATTGCGCCATAGGGTGGTGGGTGTCCGGGTTCCACTTAATATGTTAGGAATCCACTACACACAGGAAGCGGCTACACAGGTAGTGAGGCCAGTCTGAAGCAGATGGGGAGATTTTTTAGGGTAGAGGGTTTCGGGGAAACTACTGAAAGGGTATCAGTCTACAATCGTGCAGGACAAACACAGGAAAGTAGACCTAGAAACAATCGACAGTGTTTTCGATAATGTTGATCCACAGCCATGGAATACCGTTTAAAATAGTAAACAGTCTTTTGCGTGTGTATTATTATATTTATCTTTTGTACTATCTAGATTTAGTCTCTTATGCCATTCTCAAGTACAATGCTGAAAGTTGTTAGACCATTATTATGTCATATCTGTTAAGGTAGTCCAAAGCAGATAAACAAGATTAAGACATATCTTTAAGATGTAAGTTGCATGTTAAAGACATGTTTAATCTTGTTTACCTGTTTTCACATTGTAAGAACTACAGGGGTATATAATACTACGTCACGTCGTTTTATGAACCTAGTCTTCCTTGAAGCTTTATTTTCCTTGTGGAAAAAAGTAAAAGCTTAGTTTCTCAATGGATTTTGAAAAAAGTATGTGGTTGAAAAATCTGATCTTGGTGCTCATCTAGCGTAGCATTTTAGCTTCTTAATAAACCGTTTACATTTTCGTATTTCGTAACAAGCATGGTGAAAGGACGCTATTTGCCAACCATGTGCACTTGATTTACTGATCTTGTAGAGAAAAAGTTTGAAAGCTGGTAACTCATTCTTTGTGAGTAAAATGTAGCTAAATGTACAATAAAGTTTTTGAAATAGTAGTGACACCGATACCTGTCTCCGTTCACAAGTAAATGCTAATTGTTGAGTGGCATCAGTGCGCCATCTGAGTCATACGAAGTCAACTTGGTTTAGCGTAGTGTGAAACACTACACGATAGAAAAAAACGAATTACAGGCCATCAATGCAGGTCTAGAGCCGATCCCGCGTGTTATGTTAACGATTCATGTCTAGAAAACTCAAAATGTATACGACGTTTTACCTCGGCGACGTCCTACTATTCTGGACAATCATCTGTTTTACAATAGGACCCAATTTACGTCATAAATGGCAAAAAATTGTTTGTTGTCCACATCCAACAATTAGTAGAATGTGCATTTCGTATATGGAACTAGAAGAATAAATTAATCTAATAAGATACTTGGCTATGAATGGACTGTAATTACACCTAATTTCTGTCTAGTTGGAGATGAAAAACGCAGGTGGTAGAAATGTAATTACATTTATAGTTTCTATGTCTGAGTAATACGAGTAGTATTTATTTTAGGAAGTTAACGTAATGAAACCAAGACTAAATGGAACTGTATGTTTTATCCTGGTAGAAAAAATAAGAATCAGTGTCTGCTTAAAATTGCCGTTCATAGGTGTCGTTATTACATTATCTCTGCAGCTCACAGCAGACAAAACTCCCTTCGTATAGGTTCTGAGAAGCCGCGCGCAATGGACAGCAGTAAAATACGCAACTGCTGGAGTCACATTGAAGCAGCCAATCACAGACCACGTTCCAGGCCCTGCAGTGATGGTAGCCGTGCAAAATACGAATCAGCTGGAAACCTTCGCCTGGCGAGATTTGTAGTGAACAGCAGGACGAGCAGTAACGTTGCAGGTTAAATGGACCGGTAATACTCGGTGGGACTGATTCATCATTACCGTACCATGCCCGCAAGCAGCGAGTAGCGAGGTGGTAGTATAAACGCACCATAAGCATAACAGGCCATCAGGATAATTGCATTGTGGGAGAAAGAGAAAGATTTAGAAGGAACAGAAAAATTAGCGATGAGCTTGTTCGTATCAGAGTTTGGGGGCCTGCTGAATGCTCATTGGTCTTGCTAGCGACAGTGGAAGCGAACACAGAATCCCAACTACGAACAAGTCCATAGTCCAAATCGTCTGGCTCGTCACATATACCCAGTGACGTAGTAGTTCATTAATCAACAATTTTGCATGGAATTAGTGAAGAAAGTACCGGTGCTTTGGGCCACCAGAGTTAAATGTACCAAAAAAGCGTGGATGGTACCAGAGCTTATTGATTTTGCTGTGACTACAGATATCGTAAGAGTTGTATAATTACAGCCGTGTATACAATTCCAAATATAAAGAAACCTTAAACAATTTTGGGCAATATAAATGTTTTTCTACAATGGATTTGGAGAGTGGTTACCCGTCAGCTAGAAACAGCACTGGAGGATCCGCCAACAAATGGATGTACAGTCCCTTCTTGACACTGCTATTGTTGTCGTATACCATTTAGGTTGAAAAATGCGCCATCTGTATTTCAGAGCTTGTTGGCTTGAGTTTTGTGAGGGTTAAAACCCAGGCAGTTTATGAAGCATTTGGAGTATATAATTGTTTTCATGAAGGATATGGAGGAGCATGTGCCATGGTAAGGGAAGTATTGAAGAGGTTACACTTAGCACACCTGATGCTAAGTATAGAGACATGTAACTTCACGTTACAAGTAGTGCAATATTTTGGAAATGTAATCACTTGTCACGGAGTACAGACAGATCCTATGTTAGTGAACCCCGTATAAGATGTTCTAACACTTCATAAGGAGAGAGAATTACAGTCATTTTTTATGTTTAACAAATTTGTGGAAAGTTTACCTGGAAATTTATGGAAATAACAGAGTCAAGCCACTCACTGACTAAAAAAAGTATAAAATTCCTGCCGCATGGTCTCAGGCGCCTTGCCATGGTTCGTGCGGCTCCCCCCCCCCCTCCCCCCCCGTCAGAGGCTCAAGTTCTCCCTCCGGCATAGGTGTGTGTGCTTTCCTTGGTGTAAGTTAGTTCAAGTAAGATTCAATAGTGTGTAAGCCTAGGGACTGATGACCTCAGCAGTTTGGTCCCACAGGAACTTACTACCACTACCGTTAAAATTCCCGCAGGCATCAGAGTGTGAAGAAGTATTCGAAAAATTGAAATAATTATTGACAACTGATTCCAGTGCTGCCTTTCTCATATTATAAGAAAGAGTTCATATTGCCTCGTGATGCCAGTAATCATGCCCTTGGTTGTGTGTTAAGTCATGAGGTATATAGCATGGGACAGCTGATTGCCTATACCTCACCTCAGTTGAATAAATAAGAGGTAAATAATTTTACCATGGGGAAGGAAATGCTGAATTTCATTTTTGGCATCACATACTCCCGATTTTATTGTATGTTAAGAAATATGAAGCTGTAATAGAAGCAGAATGGCAATAAGAATTCTTGGATAAATTTGACCTTTGGGTTGCCGACATGCACAGGAACAATGACCTTCACTCTTTGTTCTTGACCTTGACCTCGAATAAGTTACATAATCATGAAACATCTCCTCGCAACCCTCTGCCCCTATTCTACCAATCGCAGCACGGTAGTATTTATCCAAAAAAATTACATGAAGGATATAATTTGCAGAATATTTCAAAGTATGTCATCAAAAGTATCCAAAAACTATGATATTTTTATACCTTATCAGCGGTTCTTAACCAAAAAATTACGAAAAAGGATGTAACTTGCAGTATTTCAAAATACGTTACAGAGTGCTTAAAAGAATCAAAGTGGTCCGAGTTTTTTGTGGCATCTTCATAACGATTTACCCAAAAAATTATGTAAATGGTTGTGACTTGCACAATTTTAAGTACTTTAAACGGTGCTCGAAAGTATCTGAATGCTCTATTCGTTCTGTGACATTCTAAAGAGTTTATCCACAGAAATTACATAAAGGATGGAACTTACAGAATTTCAATTACAGAAAGGTTGTATTTCGAAGTATTTTACAGAGCGCTCAAAAGTAACCAAATGTTTTTAATTTATTTTGCTTCATATTTAAAATTATTTTCAAAGAAGTTTCATTAAGTGTGTAACTTGCAGAATTGAAAAATATTTTGCAGTGTGCTCAAAAGAATCCAAATTCTATGGTTTTTGCTCCATGTTAAAAAGTATTTATCCAAAAAACTGAAGGGTGTGACTTCCAGTATTTTTTGCTGTGCTCAAAAGTCTCCAAACGCTCAGAATTTTTTTCGCCATGCTCCAAAGTATTTATTCAAAACATCACATAAAGCAGCGGTTTGGTACTTGCAAAGTTAGGTTCTATCTGTACCATATACTGGTGTCAGGTACGACAGAATCTCAATTATTTTCCAATATCTAAATTGTTCTATGATACATGTCAAGTGTCACAAGGCAGGGAGGCAGACATCAGTAAATCCAAACCCTCGGACTAAGCCTTTTGCTTTTTCAGACATGTCTTCTCTGGCTGACACCCAGTACCTTTGAGTGTCTTAACTCAGTATAATAATTATGCATGCTGTATTGCAAAAACACACATGCTATCTAACTTACAGCATAAAGTGAACATGAGGATGAGATTTATCAAAAATTTGCCCATTTACCTGTTTACTCATCTGTACTTCCAATGCAGTTCATCTGTAAAGGATGCAACATATAGAATACTAGTGCAACCTGTTAGTACCGCTTAGGTTCTTTAGTACCGCTTGGAGATTGAATTAAAGGAAGACATTTATAACATATATTCTGATATAACGACAAAGGTCAACTCTTCCATCTGATTAAATGTTGTTAAGGGACGAGATAGTGATAATAAAGTCTAGTGATACTCCTGCTTATGAATCCAATGTAATAGTTCCTAATGTTATTTCAATTTAAATGTTTGTGGAATAATGGCAACTACACTGCATGAACAGAAAAATCTATTTCTTTTAATTATGCTTATTAAAAGGCAACGTCTTCAGATAATTGACATTTTATTAAAAAGCAAAGTCTTCAGAAAATTGCCATTGGTAAACCCCTTATTTGGTGCTAATATTCGTTCCACGAAGTTGAAATTATTTTGGCTATGAAGAGAGCGAAATTAAATTTTTTTCTTCTTCGCTTTCTAACAGTAGCATGACAGATGTAAGCGTCTTTATTGTATAATTTTTGACAATAATAGCTGGACCATTATGTTTCAAACTTGGCTTTATTTTGTAAAATGACCAATCTCTCAGTGCTCCTGTTTCAGTAACATAATGCAAGTAATTTCTGACCATTTACATTAAGTTGGACGCAACTTGCTTGGCATCACAATGACAATGGTCGAGTGCCATAACAACTTTGTTGTTAGTTATGTTATTCTTGGAAAGTCGAACCTTCACCTGAATTCGAAGTCTGACTAACTTTTTATAAAATAATCTCTTTTGTATAAGAATTAACTATGTGCAGAATCATTTCTCACCAAGGACACCATTAACCAACATTGACCATTTTGACGAATTTCCTGTCAGAGAGGTCACAGTTCGTAGTAATTGACGGAAAGTCATCGAGTAAAACAGAAGTAATTTCTGGCATTCCCCAAGGTAGTGTTATAGGCCCTTTAATGTTCCTTATTTTGGGAGACAATCTGAACAGCCGTCTCCGGTTCTTTGCAGATGACACTGTCGTTTATCGACTAATAAAGTCATAAGAAGATCAAAACACACTGCAAAACGATTTAGAAAAGATATATGAATGTTACGAAACTTGGCAGTTGACGCTAAATAACGAAAAGTGTGAGCTCATCCATATGAGTGCTAAAAGGAACTCGTTAAACTTCGGTTACACGATAAATCAGTCTAATCTAAAAGCCATAAATTCAACTAATGCCCAGGTATAACAATTACGAACAACTTAAATCGGAAGGAACACACAGAAAATGTTGTGGGGAAGGCTAACCAAAGACTGCATTTTATTGGCAGAACGCTTAGAAAAGGTAACAGACCTACTAAGGAGATTGCCTACACTACGCTTGTCCGTCCTCTTTTAGAATACTGCTGCATGGTGTGGGATTCATACCAGATAGGACTGACGAAGTACATCGAAAAAGTTCAAAGAAAGGCAGCACTTTCTGTATTATCGCGAAATGTGGGAGAGAGTGTCACAGAAATGATACAGGATTTGGGGTGGAAATCATTAAAAGACGGAATCTTCTCACGAAATTCCAATCACCAACTTTCTCCTCCGAATGCGAAAATATTTTGTTGACACCGACCTACATAGGGAGGAACGACCATCACGATAAAATAAGGGAAATCTGAGCTCGTACGGAAAGATACAGGTATTCATTCTTTCCGCGCCCTATACGAGATTGGAATAATAAAGAACTGTGAAGGTGGTTCGATGAACCCTCTGGCAGGCACTTGAATGTGATTTGCAGAGTATCCATGTTGATGACTGTTGATCAGCAAATTCTATTATTCAGTGAAACACAAAATCAGTCTATAGTTATAAATTTCACTTTTTTTTATTCACTCGATGACTAGTTTCGGGCCGAGACCCATTTTCAAATAATGGTAACATAGTCGAAAATGACATTTCCGAAGATGTGTGTGTTATCTCTATGTGCTGTAACTCTTCGTTGCACGTTTTTGACATGGTTTTGAAATCTTTAGTAACGTCATTTTCGACTATGTTACTATGATTTGAAAATTATATCTCGGCCCGTAACTACTCATCGAGTGAAAAAGTAAAATTTACAACTTTTGACCTCTTTTAGTTCTACTGAGTCAATATGTTGGCCTGCATTTAATTTTCATTCAAGCTTGTAAAACGAAAGAACCTGATTTTATTTGGGATAAAAATAATCAATATTTACATCAATTACAATTACAAATGACAACAACTAAATTTACTCTTAATTAGCGCCTTTAAAGTAGATGCTTCTGTTTTAGCCCTATAATAGTCAAGAACATAAACATAATCAAATAACATCTAACAATCGACTGAAAGTGGCGACCATTCATCAAGACAAACGTAAATTTGGTGAGTTGATATACAAATTTTTTATCACATAATTATAAACTGTATTATTCCTTTTCATGTCCTTGTACATATACTGTATAATGAGGGAACCCTATGGGGAGTAAACGAGCAAATAAACAAAATATATGAAAAGAATCTTTAAAAAATTCAAAAAGAGTTTGTAAGTTTGTTATAAAGTTTTGTCAGTCATGTAGATGGTACACAGCCCATAATTTATTTCAAATCCATTACACAAATTTGTTGATTAGTTACATTATTTGTGAATTTATTATCAACAAGATGTCCAACTTTGGGCACAGTGCAGGCAATGTGGAGTAGTGCTACTGTCTAGGCTTTGCTGGTCGATAATTTCTTTTTGAACGTTCACATTTTTAGATAATATCACGTTTTTAAAGAATATTATTTGTATACTGCTGTTTACAGTATGTTTCAAAATTTATTGAATCAAGTCAATAGTCTGTGGGTTGATAAAAATAGTAAAAATGATAAATGTGTTGTCTGTAAAAACAGTGATCATGAATCAAATGTCGATGGCAGCAAAGTTGGTGATCGCACAATTGATAACGTTGATTCTTCAGGTATCGGAATGAAATCACAAACTGAAGGTGAGGAAATAATTCCCAAACTAGCAACACGGCAGAAACGTTAGTAGAACTGTATAAAGGAAGAGAAGCAGTGGTAGTAGTAGTTCCAGCAGTAGTAGTAGTAGTAGTGTAGCTTTATTCTTCCATAGATCTTTTTTTACAAGGACGCAGGACATGTCAAAGTATTTACAAGTTTAGATCAATTTAAAATAAGCTAATTCATATACACATATATTTACAGAATACAGACAATCATTAGATTTACTCCTGGTATACAATACTTTCCTTACAAATAACTTATTAAATAATGTAATACCACACTGTTCACTTATATCTCACAATCAGTCACTGCACACACAATATAGACATTGTTTCATAATACTTCACTCACTACACACACACACACACACACACACACACAGACACAGACACACACACACACACACACACACAGGTGATCTCTGGGCCTTTTCTGTACCACAACTTTCCATTTGCTATCCTGAAAAACTGAGTCAACATCCCTCCATAATGAGTGAGATGTTGAGCTCAGAAAGAGGAAGAGGTGTTAGTATTGTGCTATGCATAGCTTGGGACCAAGTATTTCTAGAAAGGAAAGAAGAAGGAAAAAACACAAAGTGAAGGTGTTGTGTGGAATGTTGATTGTTTTATAATCATTATTATTTATTTGTATATCATTTTTTTTCAAGCCCCTACTCTGTTTTATCTAAGTAATCCTTCAATGTATAAAATGTAATGCATAACAGGTTCATTTTAGCTGCCTTTTTAAATAAGTGTATTTTTGCAGTTTCTTTAATTTCTTTTGGTAATTTATTGCACAGTTTCATTCCTTGGTAGAAAATGCTGTTTTGAGTTTTATGTTTATTTTTTATTGATAAATGCAAGTTGAGTTTATCTCTTGTTGCACAGTCATGGACAGAGCTGTCTGTGCAGTAATTACTAATGTTATTTTTGATGTTTACATCAGACTGGTAAATGTATTCACACGGAGCAGTTAAAATCCCCAGTGTTTTGAACAGATATTTACAATGAGCTTGACTAGTATTTTTGGTTATTATTCTTATGGCTCTTTTCTGGAGTTTGAAAATTGTGTTCATATATTGTGCGTTTGTTCCCCAAAAAAAGAATGCCATAGCTAAGAATTGAGTGTACATATGAATAATATGTAACTAAAAGACACTACATGTTACACACTGATGATAGGATTCTTAGGGTATAACTTGCTGATGACATTCTGTTTGCAAGTACCTCTGTGTGTCCACACCATTTCAACTCAGAATCAATATTCATTCCTAGAAACTTTGCATTTGTTACACAGTCTATAGAGGTGCCATCTACATTTAATTTAACATGGTCATTTTTCCTCTTCAAACTGAAATTCATGGCATTAGTATTCCTTATGTTCAGTGTCACTTTATTGCTTATTGACCAATCATAAACTTCCTTGAGAGTTTCATTTGCTTTCTCGACAAGGAGTTCTCTTGCTTTCTCAGTCACTATAATATTGCTGTCATCAGTGAAGAGAATTTTTTAACCATGAGTAACACTACTGGGAAAGTCATTGATGTATATCAGGAGCAGCATTGGTCCTAATATGCTACCTTGCGGAACCTCTACATTAAGGTATTTTGGTTCTGATAAGTGTTTTACAAAATGCTTAGATCTATTTGAAGTATGTGCTATCTCTACTCTTTGTACCCTTTCTGTAAGGTATCATCGAAACCAGTCATTAGCTACCTCTCTTATTCCAAATGCTTCTAATTTATTTGATAGCATCTTGTGGTCCACTGTATCAAACGCCTTAGAAATTTCCAACAATGTGCCTATGGCACACTCATCTTTATCAAGAGCATCAAGTATAACTTTAGTGAATTCTACTATGGCTGACTACGTTTTTTTTGGCACTTTGGAAACCAACCTGTGAATCGCTTAAAAGATTGTATTTATTCAGGTAATTCATTAATCTGTCTTACATTATTGCTTAATTGCTTTTATTATTTTTGAGAATGCTGACAACAGAGAAATGGACTGGTAATTTTCTATGTTTTCTGAATTACCTTTCTTAAGCAATGGTACAACTCTTGCCTGTTTTAACTGCTCTGGAAATGTTCCTGATGTGAAGGATTCATTTATTATATTTGTTAAGGGACCTTGTATAATTTCTATTCATTAATCCCTATGCATTGTTTCAGTACAAACATTGGTACTTGATCTAAGCCTACAGACTTTTTATTTTTTAGCTTTTGAACAGTTTTATTGACATCATTGTCTATGGTTGTAAGTTTAAGTGTTTGGGAGGACTTCTTAATACCTGACGTTATCTATCTGTTTTTGTGAGATGCTGATACAGACATTCATACTTTTGGAAATACTTTTTCAAAGTTCAATTTAAACAATGTGGAGAATTTAGCGAATTTCATATTTACATTGGTTTCCTTATATACTTCATCCCACCTTTGTTTTTCTAGCTCTTATGAAAAACCCTTTACTATGATTTCTGATAGATGTCGTTTTTAGGCTTGTAGTTTGGGGAATGATTCGATACCTGATAACTGTTGTTATTTGTCAGAGATGGTCTGATAGTCTGAGATCTTTTACAGCTACATCACATTTTTCCCTTTCCATATTTGTGGCCACATGGTCAACAACTGATGCACTTATTGTAGTAACCCTTGTTGCACTATTGACCACTAGGGACATGCCAAAATTTTGAAGGATGTTTATGAAGGTGCTGCTGGATTCATTTATGATATTACTGTTAATGTTAAAGTCCCCACACAGAATTATGTTGACATTTGTACTTGAGACTTTATCTAGAACTTCTGTTAATTTATCGAAAAAAGTGTCCACACTACCACTGGGAGATCTATACACACAAAAAATGATTAATTTCTTGGTGATATCAAGCCCTGTTAATTCAATAGCTGATATTTCAAAGTGTTTGTCTTCACTTACTGTACTGAGGTCATGTCTTGATTGGAACTGTGTTCCTTTTCCGATATAAATATATGATCCTCCACCCCTTGAAGTAGTTCTCCGGTAAGAGTTTGCCTTTTCATACAATGATAATACTACATGTTGGATTTATGTGTCTCTACACCAGAGCTCAGTAATACAAAGTACTGTGCAGTTCAAAGATTGGAGCTCAACTTCTAGTAGTTGTATTTTATCTTTTATTGATTACATGTTTTGATGGAGGATTTTTAAGTTTATGATATGCCCCATGTTACTCTTTTTCCAATGGTTTGTTTTTGTTTGTGACATCTGGTATATGTGATATTTGAAGTGTTTAAATCTGTCTTGTGAGTGATTGTTTGAGTATTTTTTAAACTGCTGGAGATACTCTTTAGGCAGGGGAGCCTGTTGTCTGGATTTATCCTAAAAAAGACCTACTTTTCCTACCTATGACAACATGTATTTGACCATGTGTGGCCCGAGATCCACCCTCTATACTTTCATAAGTCAGCTGTACCAATCTTCCCTTCAGAGCCCTTTTTAGGTGTAGGCCATGCCTAGTGAAACTCCATCTGACAGGCATCAGAGAAACATGAGCAAAGTTGGCTGTCCTCAGAGCCATCCCTAACCCCACATTGATTCACCCCACAGCTCTATCAAGGTGTGGTCGATCATGACACCGAAACAGCTCAACAAAGTGTACGTTGGTGCCATGAGTCAGGGAAATTATCTTGTCCAGATCACCACCTATGTCGTATGTCCCATCCCTGTCAAACTGTTTCCCACCCCACCCACTATCACTACATGGTCCTCTTTTGTAAAGTCCTTACATAAAGACCCTAGGTCCTCTATCACATGACTTAGCCCTGCATTTGGCTTGAAGATACTAGTGGCCTGATATGCTGCCCATACACTCTCCTGTAACTGAAGGCCTACACCTTGCCCATGGCTACTACCAAGCAGCCGCATTTTCTTCTTCCTAAGACTTTGTACATTCCCAGGCTTCTTAGCCTCAGTTGAAGTGTGCTGCACGTTTCCTGCTTCTCATTATACCTGTCTTCTCCACTGAACTCTGGCAGTGGTAGATACCTGTTTTTGATGTTGATAATAAAACTGTCATATCGCGTTCTCTTTCTTCCTACCCTCCTACCAGCTGCCAGTTCCCAACCACCCTCCTCCCCCCTATCTCCTTTGATCCTTATGAGTTCCTTCCTTGCTTCCTCCAACTGTGCCTGAAGGGCACAGATTTTCCTCTCCTGTTCCCCAATCGAAATGTTCCTACTGCAGTTCCAGGAGAGGGCCTCTTGTGTTCTCCCAACATTCTCCCCACTGCATCTCCCCCCCCCCCCCCCCCAGTGAAATATTTCCTACAAGATTGGCAACAAATCCCTCAACTCTGTACCCTATAAAAGCTCCCACATTTCTCACTCATGGTCAGTTTCGAAAGAATAATTAAGTTTAAAGAATGTTTTAAATTTGTCAAGAACACGAGGTTGGCATTGTGTAAACAAAAAATGACACCAAGGTCTTATGAGCGGTGATTGTTGTTTTTGTACTGAATTAAAGATACAATGACAGAAGAATGAATTTGTAATTACTTTGTTTTCAGAGAATTTACGTTATCAAGCCTAGCTCGCTTCTATCGAACTAGTAAACAATACGAAATGAGTCAGTTAATTACGATTTAGAAACGTTTAATTACACTTTTATTGCGACAATAGACACTGATGAAACTAGTAGCTGCCCATTTTAAACAAATTTTGCACTATCAAGAAAATTTCGGGTTATGTTGTGACTATCGGGACTTCAGCTAAAGAACAAGCTTTTTCAAGAAAAAGCTCTGCAAGAACGCTAATATTCAGTTGTGTGACAAGAACGGACACTACACCAAGTATACAACACAAAGAAAATTTAAATTTGACAGTATTTCCTCTTAAATAAGTTCTTTTAGAGGACGAAGAAAATACCTGTTACCTCACTCGGCCGCCATCTTGGAAAATTTGGCCAGTGATGAAGACAAATTCCGAATGCCTATCAACAGAAGTGGATGACATTCAGTCCAAACAGGACAGCTTTGATTCTACTTAGGTGCTTTTCAGCCCAAACTGAATGCCATTCCTGATGCTACAAGAAAGTTAACAGCCAAACGGGTTTAATACGATCGGAAGAATCTAACCTCCCCCCCCCCCCCCCCCCAAAAAAAAGTAATATGACGACAGTTAATCGCGAAACAAGACGAAAAATTGAAAGAAGAATTTGATATACAGAGCCAGAACATTTCCTATGAATTTACGAAATGGATATCTGAGAGAGCCGCAGAGATTAATTACGAACTGGACTCTTAGTTAAAAGTTGCTATAGAACGATCTAATTCTTTAACCTCATCAGAACGGGATGTTCCAGGGGAACTAATCCAACCTGAATTGTGTCAGATTGAAACTGCATTAGGTACTGATCTCCTGAGTAGCGTAACAATGTCGCTGTACAGATTAGTGATACGAGGACTGTTAAGGAAATAGTGCATGAGACAACACCCCTTGGTACAAGAGCAGGTGATATTTATAATACACCGAGTCAGCTTTATAGGCTGCAAAGTGCCGAAGTAGATCGTGGTAGCTAATAGCCCAATCCTTTGTTATCAGTTCTGTCAGAGGTAATTTTAGTGAAACATAGGCATTTCAAATCTTTTCACATGATAAAAAGAGCACACACCTGGTCAGTTGTATAACACGCTTTAAAGCAATTTTACCTAAGACATGAACTGATTTACAAAAATTCCGTTCATTAGAGGATTTATGCAGAGCAATACAGCTCTATGGACAACAGAAACTGTCGAGTGTTGTCAGATGTATGGACAGTTTGAGTTGGCATCGTGTTTGCTGATCTTAATGTGTTTAATGAGCAACATGAAAATCGAGTTCAGGCTGCCGTTAATGCTGTAGTGGAAAACTTTCCAGCTGTGATTCTGCTATAAACTATCAGTGTGGTGTTTACTGACTACAAAACTGCTTACCTTGCCAATTCAGAACTTTAATATTTTCTGTGCAGCTGATAGTAAGTCACGCAATGTCAAGGCGCAATCATGAAAGTCCGTAATCCTAGGAAATGAATGTTTTTAATTGTGGAAGGTTTAATGATAAATTGTGTTCTTCTTATTGAATTATTACGGGAGTGGGTCGCAAGATAATCTCTCTAATAGAAAATGCTGCCTGTCTATTACTGCAGATTTACTGTAAAAAAAGTCAAACATGGTAAGCATAGTCAAGGTGTGAATGTCAAATTTGTTAAAACAAAAGTGCTGCACATGAGCAGTCAACAAAATCCTTGCAAGAATATGAACACTAGTGAATATCATATTAATGAAAAAGTCTCAGAATCCAGGTTACTTAGTTCACACACTGAACTAATTAATTGTTGTTAATGTATGTAGATGAATTTGCAGAACAACCAAGCATCATCTGAGGTTACGAATACCATTGAGGTAATTCCTCACAGTGCTTATTGTTGTACTCCATCCTGTGATCCAAGCAGGATGCTGTTACCCCAAAAATACGTAAAATGTTAGCCTGAAAGATTATTGAGCCATCATTGACAATGTACTGTACTTCGCTATTAGCAGTGGCTAAACACGTCTTACTATGTAAATTGTTTTGAGAGTCAACCATTTTTTAACTAAGATAGTGTTGACACTTACTCAAATAATTCTAGTTTCATGATGATCAGTACTAATACAAAAAGAGAATGTACATGGGCTATGTAGGATAAGTAAACACTTCACAGTTCTACATGCCTGTATATATGTCTGTATGTATGGTAACTTAAGACTGTAGTCTAAGAACGGTTTCCGAGCTTATATATGTGGATGTTCATAGACTAGGAACATAATATTGGTAGCTATATGGGCATTGAACAATATATTGTGCAACTGACACTGGTCCACAGCTACGAAATTTTTGTTTCTCCCTTTTTTGGGCTTATGGTTGCTTTCTATTTTCATGTTATTTGGAGTCTACTTCTCATATTCTAACGTACTGTAAGTGTGATACATACACAGACTTATACCTGCAAAAATCAACAATGAGGTCCTATCCTTCAGTAAGTATAATAAGCTTATGATGGCATATATCTGTACATTTCAATAAAAAATGTCACATTATTATAAATGTATATCTTTAGTGTGGATTGAAGTTCTTGTTTCCTATGAAATGCATAAATACAATATAATTATTTTTGGTTATATTCTGCATCTTGGGAAATTACGACCCATCAGGACAATAGTAAAACGTGTGTTCACCTAATATGAGAAATGTTAGAGTTAGCTGCTACGAACTTTATGTGGAAATGTTTGTGTTAAAATTTTGCAAAATGAATGGTTGAAGATGCTCCACTAAGTGATACTAGCAATTGATGACATGGACAACAAGTCTAGTACAAAATGAATGAACTGAGATTTGTCGCTCACATTTTTCAAGTTTGTAGTAAAATATATTCACAACCGTGATCCAGTCAGAGACTTCAGATAATTAGATAAACTCTTTTACATAAGCTAGTGTGTGCTTGTCCACTGTGAGTGAACAGTAAACAGCCAAGGTGTCTGGGCTCACTGCAATCGACAGTACTGTCTGTACTTTACTTAATTGTCAAAATGGAACACTGGGCATACAACCGGTGTTGACTTAAACTGTACAGTACCAATTTTTAAACTTAATCCTACAATGACACTTATCCAGTGCTTGTAGTGGCCACTGACATTTATTAAGTTACAGGTCGTGAATAGTAGACAATAATTAAATCAACATACAAAATATACTGGTCGATGGACAGTGAACAGATCCATAAGCCTAAAAGAAAAGAAAAACAGGTCCCTAATAGAACCACGGATCTGTTTAATATATTCGAATGATTAACAACTTGTATGTGTTCTCATTTGAATTTTCTGTCTATTTCAGAACAATCTACTGTCTTATGTTATGTGCTATTGATGGAAACGTCCAACTGTTTCATATAATATTGTTGGACAAGATGCAAGGCTTCTCCTTGAAATCAACCTGTCATGAAGCCTGTGACCAACTACCACTTCTGTGGCCTGACTGACTGGATCCCAACCCTTTTACGATGGATCGTCTAGTCAACGACTGACACCTCCTTCCTACCTAGAGTCCAATTCATCCTATCTCAACACAGAAGATCGTACATTGACAGCAACTGTCAAAAATGACCAAACTTCTCAAACAAACTTTTCAACATACATACTAACATGTGCTTCTTTTTCGAATACGTTAACAAAAGTGCATGATTGCAGAACTGAACTGATGAATGAAGAGATTTTCTTTTCTTTCACACCATGGGTATGAATTATGTTTTTGTGAAGACTGTTATGATTTAACGAATTCCATAGAATCTAATTATTTGTTCCAAGACAAATCATTTTGAACACAACAGTATATTCACTTCTCATGGACAAAATTAAAATATTGTTGGATACCATATTCACCAGAATGTCTGTACTTTTACTAATCCTTTTTGATGCATAAGAATTTTATCTAAAAGTCAGACACTTGTGCTGGTTTCCAAAGACCTCAGATTCATTGTGTGTAAAATAAGTTCCAAACTTTATGTGGCATGCTCCTCCTGAGCCACACTATTAATAATAATGAATTATGTTAACGGTATACGGAACGCCCTATGCTTACAATGTTAAATTGAGCTAGAAGTTAGGAACATTTTCTCATTTGTTATTTGGACTATACTCTTGATTCTTTCACAGAACGCAGAGATATGTTCTGCTTTTATGCTGAATTATTAATTTTGAAAAAATAATGTATAGTTTTTCAGATATTTTATTTTTTGTAAATGTTAAAAAAAGTTATACATTTTAACAAGTATTTTAAAATTTACATCCATTAATACAAAATAATTCCACATATCTTTTAATTCAGATATATTAGAAGGTCTTAAGGAACAACTACAGAAAATTTCATCTTTCTACTATAAATAGGCCCTGAGAAAATGTACCTTATACACAAAAAAACTAAAGTTACAGGAACTTAGCTTCAAAGTTTTTACTTCAGTACAAGCCTGCTCCATAGCTTGTATCATCAGAATCGCCCAACAGCTTCCTCTTGATGGCTCTGCTATGCTGTCTAGCCATCTTTGAATATACTTTTATGGCATTATCTGAAGACCTGAGCCATTCCTTGTCCAAACAAAGCATAGCTGCAGTAGTTCGTAGTCCTACACAGAGCCCCAACTTCTGCATAACTTTGCACTTTGTTATATTGCCCTGATTGAATGATGAAACAGCATCATAAACACCAAAGTGAAGTGTGTTTATACCCACAAACACAGTTTTAGGTAGTCTATTCCATATCACATGGTTCACACACTGATTTGGGTTTTGAGTCCGGCCATGAAGATATTTCTTTAGTACACTAATATCTGCGAGGTCTCGGAATATTGGTTTTATTTCATCCATTATGGCAGGTGGAAGGTGATGAGGGTGATTGTATTGTTTCTTAGTTACCTTGCCTCTGTTGTACTTGCACCAACTATCGTCTCCTTTTGGACATAGCCAATGTTGGGGATTCTCATTGTTTGAAGCTGTATGAAAAAACAGAGCCCAGACTGCTCTTCTCATTAATTCTGCATCTGCTGTATTCTGTCTTATTGCTAGACCATAGCACTTCTGAATATCATCTATTGTAGCATCTGTCAGTCTACTTTTCCCATCTAAAGTTTTTCCATCAGTCAATTTCTTGCCTTTCATGCTAGCCTTGAACCATCGAAGTCTTGATCCCATCCTTTTCTGAACATGGCCAACACACTCCAGTTTGGAAATTTTCACATCGTTACCATAGGGTCTCAGTTCCTCAATTTCTTTGAAAGCCTTTGAGTCACCATCTACAAGATAATTTATATATCTAACGTTGTACCATTTTACTGAGCGTTGATAAATACTTCTTACACCAGCAACTTCCATACCACCACTTGACACATAGTAATTTGCCATGCACTCCTCTTCATGTTTAGTTTTTATTTTCTCCTTGCATCTGCAATGCTTGGAAAGTATTGCCACATCAACTACCTTACCAGTGTCCAACTTGTAGCTGTTACTACACCATTCAGAGATGTGTGGCCTCTCTTCTGCCAGCTTCCATCAAAAGCTATGGACAAGTCTCTGCTATTATTATTTTCAAGAACTGCTTCCTCAACAGCATCTTTCATGTTTTCCTGTGCCACATCTTCTACAGCTGAGCCTATTGCGATTATGTGTTTGTTAAATTTTGAAGGTGGAGGAGGGAGGTTCACCACACCACACAACATAACACCTGCAGCCCTGCCCTTTCCTATACACCGTAATCCATAAACCAGTCTAATGTTTAAATGGTATAGTTTACCTGTATCTGCAGCAACATGTGAGGAATTGAAGAAAGTAACACTGTGTTTGCAATAACTGCACATGAACTCTAATTCACAAGCAAGTCCTACATGTAAGTTTGTTTTCAATGAAACACCACATTTTCCACATTGTTTGCAGCACACATTGTTCTCCAAAACGTCTGATAATAAAGAGACGTTAATTACCTCATATTTTGTAGTCCCAGCATTTAGTTTCTTGTATTCTTCTTCAATTCCAGCTAGTTTTCTTCTTGAAGCATTTTCTGGTGTAGTGGCAGCAGCATCATTCAATGTATCACTACCAGTGTTGAGGTTAGTCGCTACTGGGACATCATATACTGATGAAGATGAATTAGACGAATTTTTAGTACACTTTACTGCCTTGCGCCAATGTACACGCTTTCTAAATACCTTCAGACTAGGTCTTGGCAAGTTGAAGGAAAGAAAACTCAATGACTTTTCCACATACGACTTTCACAACAATGACATGGATGTACTCACAAAGAAAAAAATACAAATGGTGCAGAATCTATTGTCAACTGTCTAGCAGTGTAGCCAACAGAAAAGCTAACTCTCTTGTGCTCAATTATATCTCTGGCAAGGCTGTCTATATCAGGTATATTTCGCGTCTCATATACAAGGTGCAGAACATCGTGTGTCGAAATCATTTTAAAAATTATTAGTTCTATTCACGTCATCCAAATATTTTATACATGGTATTAAACGGGAGAGTCTAAATTTTTCGAAAATGCATTTACCCAAAGATCGATTTTTTCATCGAAAAACTCATTCCGTATACCTTTAAGGTCGGAGAACCCTGTCCTGGATTTTAGCGCAGGTATTTCGTGGACTTCACCTTCATAGGGGAGTAAACGAATTAAATGGTTCAAATGGCTCTGAGCATTATGGGACTTAACAACTTAGGTCATCAGTCCCGTAGAACTTAGAAGTACTTAAACCTATCTAACCTAAGGACATCACCACATCCATGCAGGATTCTAACCTGCGACCGTAGCGGTCTCGCGGTTCCAGACTGAAGCGCCCAGAACCGCTCGGCCACCCCGGCCGGCTAAACGAATTAAATATGGTCCAGACCATACACTATGATATCTAAGAATCTAGCTTAGACTTAGTGACTAATTAATGAAGTAAATACCATGCTGTGGAAACACTCTAATAATAATGCTTGTTTTGTATAGCCACACTCGAATAATAAGCAATACTGTTCAGTCAAATGTATCACTTATCACAAAAGTGCTATAGAAATTGGCACTCTGACCCCTTTTGTCCTGCCCATGTTCCCCCATGACCTCGCAAAATGAGTCATCATCCTTATCAGCGATGTCACGCATAATGCCCTTCCCACTCTTACGTCCAGCCAGTGACATACTGCAGTACTATAAATCCAATATGGTGGAAGTAGTCCAAGAGTATGAGTGAAAATTTTAAAACGTCTTCCTTCTCCTGTCCCAACCAATCACCCAGTGAAATACTTTTGTCTCCAGCTAAAAAAATTAAAGTTGGCGCTAATAGTGCAACTGTAATTAGCCCTCGAGCAGGAGCATTGTTTTTCATTACACAAGTGGGGACTCAATGTGCTTCGTACACATTTAGAGAATGGTGGTGTTTATGTTACCAAGGTAAATATGTATGATCAGAATTACAGTTTACTCCTACTTTAATTAAACAATGATGTAATAAACTCACATAATGTGAGCTACAGCACTGGATAATTAAATACACTCCTGGAAATGGAAAAAAGAACACATTGACACCGGTGTGTCAGACCCACCATACTTGCTCCGGACACTGCGAGAGGGCTGTACAAGCAATGATCACACGCACGGCACAGCGGACACACCAGGAACCGCGGTGTTGGCCGTCGAATGGCGCTAGCTGCGCAGCATTTGTGCACCGCCGCCGTCAGTGTCAGCCAGTTTGCCGTGGCATACGGAGCTCCATCGCAGTCTTTAACACTGGTAGCATGCCGCGAGAGCGTGGACGTGAACCGTATGTGCAGTTGACGGACTTTGAGCGAGGGCGTATAGCGGGCATGCGGGAGGCTGGGTGGACGTACCGCCGAATTGCTCAACACGTGGGGCGTGAGGTCTCCACAGTACATCGATGTTGTCGCCAGTGGTCGGCGGAAGGTGCACGTGCCCGTCGACCTGGGACCGGACCGCAGCGACGCACGGATGCACGCCAAGACCGTAGGATCCTACGCAGTGCCGTAGGGGACCGCACCGCCACTTCCCAGCAAATTAGGGACACTGTTGCTCCTGGGGTATCGGCGAGGACCATTCGCAACCGTCTCCATGAAGCTGGGCTACGGTCCCGCACACCGTTAGGCCGTCTTCCGCTCACGCCCCAACATCGTGCAGCCCGCCTCCAGTGGTGTCGCGACAGGCGTGAATGGAGGGACGAATGGAGACGTGTCGTCTTCAGCGATGAGAGTCGCTTCTGCCTTGGTGCCAATGATGGTCGTATGCGTGTTTGGCGCCGTGCAGGTGAGCGCCACAATCAGGACTGCATACGACCGAGGCACACAGGGCCAACACCCGGCATCATGGTGTGGGGAGCGATCTCCTACACTGGCCGTACACCACTGGTGATCGTCGAGGGGACACTGAATAGTGCACGGTACATCCAAACCGTCATCGAACCCATCGTTCTACCATTCCTAGACCGGCAAGGGAACTTGCTGTTCCAACAGGACAATGCACGTCCGCATGTATCCCGTGCCACCCAACGTGCTCTAGAAAGTGTAAGTCAACTACCCTGGCCAGCAAGATCTCCGGATCTGTCCCCCATTGAGCATGTTTGGGACTGGATGAAGCGTCGTCTCACGCGGTTTGCACGTCCAGCACGAACGCTGGTCCAACTGAGGCGCCAGGTGGAAATGGCATGGCAAGCCGTTCCACAGGACTACATCCAGCATCTCTACGATCGTCTCCATGGGAGAATAGCAGCCTGCATTGCTGCGAAAGGTGGATATACACTGTACTAGTGCCGACATTGTGCATGCTCTGTTGCCTGTGTCTATGTGCCTGTGGTTCTGTCAGTGTGATCATGTGATGTATCTGACCCCAGGAATGTGTCAATAAAGTTTCCCCTTCCTGGGACAATGAATTCACGGTGTTGTTATTTCAATTTCCAGGAGTGTATTAAGGAAATAAAGTTTAATTTTTTTTTTTTTTGTCATCAGTCTACTGACTGGTTTGATGCGGCCCGCCACGAATTCCGTTCCTGTGCTAACCTCTTCATCTCAGAGTAGCACTTGCAACCTACGTCCTCAATTATGTGCTTGACGTATTCCAATTTCTGTCTTCCTCTACAGTTTTTGCGCTCTACAGCTCCCTCTAGTACCATGGGAGTCATTCCCTCATGTCTTAGCAGATGTCCTATCATCCTGTCCCTTCTCCTTATCAGTGTTTTCCACATATTCCTTTCCTCTCCGATTCTGCATAGAACCTCCTCATTCCTTACCTTATCAGTCCACCTAATTTTCAACTTTCGTCTATAGCACCACATCTCAAATGCTTCGATTCTCTTCTGTTCCGGTTTTCCCACAGTCCATGTTTCACTACCATACAATGCTGTACTCCAGACGTACATCCTCAGAAATTTCTTCCTCAAATTAAGGCCGGTATTTGATATTAGTAGACTTCTCATGGCCAGAAATGCCTTTTTTGCCATAGCGAGTCTGCTTTTGTAGTCCTCCTTGCTCCGTCCGTCATTGGTTATTTTACTGCCTAGGTAGCAGAATTCCTTAACTTCATTGACTTCGTGACTATAAATCCTGATGTTAAGTTTCTCGCTGTTCTCATTTTTACTACTTCTCATTACCTTCGCCTTTCTCCGATTTACTCTCAAACCATACTGTGTACTCATTAGACTGTTCATTCCGTTCAACAGATCATTTAATTCTTCTTCACTTTCACTCAGGATAGCAATGTCATCAGCGAATCGTATCATTGATATCCTTTCACCTTGTATTTTAATTCCACTCCTGAACCTTTCTTTTATTTCCATCATTGCTTCCTCGATGTACAGATTGAAGAGTAGGGGCGAAAGGCTACAGCGTTGTCTTACACCCTTCTAAATACGAGCACTTCGTTCTTGATCGTCCACTCTTATTATTCCTTCTTGATTGTTGTACATATTGTATATGACCCGTCTCTCCCTATAGCTTACCCCTACTTTTTTCAGAATCTCGAACAGCTTGCACCATTTTATATTGTCGAACGCTTTTTCCAGGTTGACAAATCCTATGAAAGTGTCTTGATTTTTCTTTAGCCTTGCTTCCATTATTAGCCGTAACGTCAGAATTGCCTCTCTCGTCCCTTTACTTTTCCTAAAGCCAAACTGATCGTCACCTAGCGCATTCTCAATTTTCTTTTCCATTCTTCTGTATATTATTCTTATAAGCAGCTTCGATGCATGAGCTGTTAAGCTGATTGTGCGATAATTCTCGCACTTGTCAGCTCTTGCCGTCTTCGGAATTGTGTGGATGATGCTTTTCCGAAAGTCAGATAGTATGTCGCCAGACTCATATATTCTACACACCAACGTGAATAGTAGTTTTGTTGCCACTTCCCCCAATGATTTTAGAAATTCTGATGGAATGTTATCTATCCCTTCTGCCTTATTTGACCGTAAGTCCTCCGAAGCTCTTTTAAATTACGATTCTAATACTGGATCCCCTATCTCTTCTAAATCGACTCCTGTTTCTTCTTCTATCACATCAGACAAATCTTCACCCTCATAGAGGCTTTCAATGTATTCTTTCCACCTATCTGCTCTCTCTTCTGCATTTAACAGTGGAATTCCCGTTGCACTCTTAATGTTACCACCGTTGCTTTTAATGTCACCTAAGGTTGTTTTGACTTTCCTGTATGCTGAGTCTGTCCTTCCGACAATCATATCTTTTTCGATGTCTTCACATTTTTCCTGCAGCCATTTCGTCTTAGATTCCCTGCACATCCTATTTATTTCATTCCTCAGCGACTTGTATTTCTGTATTCCTGATTTTCCCGGAACATGTTTGTTCTTCCTCCTTGCATCAATCAACTGAAGTATTTCTTCTGTTACCCATGGTTTCTTCGCAGCTACCTTCTTTGTACCTATGTTTTCCTTCCCAACTTCTATGATGGCCCTTTTTAGAGATGTCCATTCCTCTTCAACTGTACTGCCTACTGCGTTATTCCTTATTGCTGTATCTATAGCGTTAGAGAACTTCAAACGTATCTCGTCATTCCTTAGTACTTCCGTATCCCACTTCTTTGCGTATTGATTCTTCCTGACTAATGTCTTGAACTTCAGCCTACTCTTCATCACTACTATATTGTGATCTGAGTCTATATCTGCTCCTGGGTACGCCTTACAGTCCAGTATCTGATTTCGGAATCTCTGTCTGACCATGATGTAATCTAATTGAAATCTTCCCGTATCTCCTGGCGTTTTCCAAGTATACATCCTCCTCTTGTGATTCTTGAACAGGGTATTCGCTATTACTAGCTGAAACTTGTTACAGAACTCAATTAGTCTTTCTCCTCTTTCATTCCTTGTCCCAAGCCCATATTCTCCTGTAACCTTTTCTTCTACTCCTTCCCCTACAACTGCATTCCAGTCGCCCATGACTATTAGATTTTCGTCCCCCTTTACATACTGCATACCCTTTCAATATCCTCATACACTTTCTATATCTGTTCATCTTCAGCTTACGACGTCGGCATGTATACCTGAACTATCGTTGTCGGTGTTGGTCTGCTGTCGATTCTGATTAGAGCAACCCGGTCACTGAACTGTTCACAGTAACACACCCTCTGCCCTACCTTCCTATTCATAACGAATCCTACACCTGTTATACCATTTTCTGCTGCTGTTGATATTACCCGATACTCATCTGAGCAGACATCCTTGTCTTCCTTCCACTTCACTTCACTGACCCCTACTATATCTAGATTGAGCCTTTGCATTTCCATTTTCAGATTTTCTAGTTTCCCTACCACGTTCAAGCTTCTGACATTCCACGCCCCGACTCGTAGAACGTTATCCTTTCGTTGATTATTCAACCTTTTTCTCATGGTAACCTCCCCCTTGGCAGTCCCCTCCCGGAGATCCGAATGGGGGACTATTCCGGAATCTTTTGCCAGTGGAGAGATCATCATGACACTTCTTCAATCATAGGCCACATGTCCTGTGGATACACGTTACGTGTCTTTAATGCAGTGGTTTCCATTGCCTTCTGCATCCTCATGTCGTTGATCATTGCTGATTCTTCCGCCTTTAGGGGCAATTTCCCACCCCTAGGACAAGAGAGTGCCCTGAACCTCTATCCGCTCCTCCGCCCTCTTTGACAAGGCCGTTGGCAGAATGAGGCTGACTTCTTATGCCGGAAGTCTTCGGCCGCCAATGCTGATTATTTATCAAAATTTATTCAGTGGCGAGGATCGAACACGAGACCGAAGACGTTTTGATTATGAATCAAAGACGCTATCCCTCGACCATTGCCAGGGACAGGTGTTATCACATAGTAGTAACCCAGTACAAGCATTAAACAGCGCAACTGCATAAGATCCCAGCCATCCGGTTATATGATGACTAATTATCTCGTAAACAGTGGCCTCAGTGTGGGATTGCGCTGCTATCATGTAAGCTGGGTCATTTTATTGCATGGATCATAAATTTTTTTCTCATATAGCTCGCTGTTTATTTTATATCACTGCTGCTTATTTGGACGTATGACAACACAGTTTATAACTGTGTTAGCTGTAGCAATAGTGAAGGAATACGTATGAGCTGGCAATTGTGAAACAACAATGGAACGGTGCTAAGGAATTTTATTTGTGATTCGCAAACTTTATGCATTGTCACGCCCGCTTGATTGTTAATCGAAGATTTAAAAATACCCCTCCTCTCTGTATGGCAAAATTTATGACTCGAATTTCCCATTTTCGCTCTTTCTCGATTACGGCAAGTAGGCAAACTCCTAATCCAGTAAATGATGTCTGTAACTAAACAGAAATCTTTACTCATATCAGGATGATGCTGAATGTCAGAATTGACTGAAGCCTCTCTTATTGTAACAAAATCTTTCTCACAATCATCCTCCTAATCCGTAGTGCATTTTTTCAAAAGACTTGGGAAGTTCCAACTGTTTAAAAGCTGAATGGGTAGAAATCAATAAAAAAATCAGCAGAAACCCAAGAATGCCAAGAATTTTTGATGGAATTAATCTTATCAGAGTCAGTTATTATTCCTGTAGAGGTGAGAATGGGACAAAGAAACGTAACCTTCTCTCTGTCGAATTTAGACTTTTACAAATTTTCTGTCACTTCTATCTCAGAGAATTTGTGTAGTGTTTCTTCTAACAGTAGTATGTGTTCTTGCCATGTGTGCGTAGCTATTAGTATATCATCAACACATGAGTACATCGAAATTGATCAAGCAGTTCATGTACTAGACAGTATCTATGGCAAGGTAAATACTCCTAAACTTTTATGCCAAATAGCAGTGCATAGTACTGACAGCTTCTTCCACTGAAAATAAAGGCAGCGTTCTTCCTAAATTCTTGAGTGGGTTTACTTGGCAGTAAGAACTTTGTGATTGGGGACTAGTGAGGAATTTAACCCCAAGAAATTTCCTTAATCGTTCTTCTAGATTCTCTAGAAGAGTTCATACAGGTCTGATAACCTCGTTGATTACCCTAAACTCCAAAACCAAAGGAATGTCTCCACCAGGTTTTGTAATAGTTAAAAATGGACTGCAAATAGGACGACATAGATGGTTCATCTGCTATGGTATACCAGTCAGACATCTGTTTTATTTCCTAATTAACTGCTGGTTTCTCAGACCATGGGTTGGAATAGGTACTGTTGCTCTAAATCTCATAGAGACAGACTCCTGTATGGTACTGATTAGTGTTGACGACACCAGGTTTGTTACTAAATATGTGTATAAACTTTAATAATTTTTTTAACTCTATTCGCTGTGATGACTCAGTAGTTGTAGGCTCCATTACTTTGACCACTAGATGGTTCTCAATATTTTCAACCTTATTACTTTGGTCGATATGCTATTCATGGGTGCTATCTTGACTTTAACTAACTTTACTTGGCAGTACTCGGCTTCATTTACTCTTCTCTTTAGCAGATCTGTTGTGATCCTTTGGCTGTCTACATTCAAATACTATTTACTCATAGAGAAGTCGATTCTTGTGTCCTTTTTTCATAAAATATCTAGGTACAAAATACATTCTAGTATCTGTCCTTTTGTAATTAAGAGCGGGTATTTTATTACTCCATTTTCTAATCTTACTTCAACCTGTGCTTGGATCCTAACCTTTCACGGATTAACGCCGATAGCGCCCAGGATTCTAGATTTCTGTACATTATATATAGCTAACTTTGTAACCTCATGTATTTTGATGTAGAAATTAGTTGTAATACTTACCACAGCACCTGTGTCAACCACATCAGTTGATACACTTCCTAACACTGCCTGTATGGTATCCTGTACAACCTGTTTGGTCTGATTACTTCAAACTGATCTGTTGCCAACTATTCCCTGATATCGGTAAGGTATTAGTAACATAGCATCCTTACTGCATTTTATACGTTGACCCCAGTCCATTCCACGTATTACCAACTGCAGTTCTCAATCACAACTGAAGCAATCACAGGCGAACATGTCGATTATACCACTGTGCACACGTAGCGAATAGTCTCAAACACAAATGTAGTTATTGAAATTAAATGCTGTGTCACATATTATTTAAATCAACCAGGAAATCATTTGCATTTTTACTCCATGCTAGTTTACACATTTGAAGAATGCATTAAAAGTCATGCCTGGGTTAATATGACGGCTGAATGCATCCTTCAGATTACATTCGTTTTATGTGAAAAAAATGACTCCATTAGCATTGTCTCTAATTAATAGTTTCGGAATTATATTATATGTTTTTCATGTGTCTATTTCATTATGATGCTCCATAGAAAAAGAGAAGCAAAAGAAGAATGCAGAGAATGAAAGGAACACAATATTAAAACAGTCCCAAGTAGTCCAAGGTGTCTGGAGCCAGACAGTAATCTCATAACAGCCTCAAAAACAGCTCGTAAAACTGCTTCACAAACTGCTCCAAAAGGAAAATCTCTTTGCAGAGAGTGTATAATGCCCATCCCCACAAACAGGAGGAGTATTTCCCATCATGCTAATATTTTCTTTCAAAGTTATGGAGCACAACAATCAGTCGTCCTTTCCTTTCAGGCTTTGTTAAAGTAAATCTAGATTTCGGGTGGTGCCCAGCCATTATCACAGCTAAAAAGTACGAGGCGTGCATAGTTAGGTGCCTGTATAAAAACTTTCAACTCATGGCATAACCTATATCGCTTATACATTAAATTATATACCACATTTTCACAGTTTCAATAAATGTCCTAGTACATCAGTCCCCTATTGTTTGGGCTTCTTTTACAGTTCATTCAAGACCGCTGTATAATGAAGGCAGGCTTTGCTGAGAACACATTAGCTGGCTGTATGACGCCCTCCATATGATCTACGTAATATTCGTTCAACTAAAAAACTTGGAATTTGCATAGGAATAACATATAATAAAAATCAAATAAAATTACTTACGTTGCTGTCTAACTTACTGCCACAGTTATCAGTAAACACAGAATATGTAAAAAAATGGTAGATTCAGTTCTTGTGATACAATTTTCTTGTTATTCTTTAAAATACATACGTAACGTCAGATTGGTAAAAATTATTTTATAAAATATTTACAGAACAGTACGAGGTACATGTTGTATACTGTGACTATTAGAATTGATTTGATTTAAATATTTTTATCTTTTGTACTATTACTCTCTTTATTTAATCATCGCAACGAAGTATGTGGTTCTTCTTATTTACTAAAAAGTTCATAGATGGCTTCCAATGTCAGCAGGATTGTTTGTGTGACTTGCTGTTCCGTTATGAACGTAGAGGGTACTAATTTCTGTGCCAATTGAAACAGATTTTAATTATAAGTACAATATAACCAATATACTGAATTGCTGTTATTAACAGTGTACATGTATCTAAACCAGTGTAACATGGGAAAAGTTCTGGTTCAGATCCTTCACTGCTTCCTAGCAAGCAGTTTTCAAACAGTTCCCAAAATCTCACATTTTTCATGATGATTCGATAATTTAGCAGTTTTCAGCTAACATTTTTGTGATGGAAAAAGATTTCTAGCTCTTTTAGGAAGTCGAGGAACCCGACCTTCTCACACTTACGCAGCAACCTCACGATAGATATGAAAGTCGGCAGCTTATGTTTTGTTGTAAGTAAATGATCAATCATATTCGGTTTTCCCGTGGAATCTTCTCTGTCCCACGCAACGTGTTGGCCAAACCTAATTTCCAGCCTTCTTCCCGTTTGGCCAACGTAACAGGCCCCACAGTCCGGACAATCAATTTTATAAACTCCAGAAGCATGTATCTACAGTATGTTGCAAAATACATCCTAGGCTATTTTTGGTTCCAAGACACATTGTCAGATGTACTTTGTAAAGACAGTTGTAATCCTTGTACTCATTTTTCCATAGTGAGGTACACTTATAAACATAGTACTTTCTTTAGAAGCCATATATTGTAAGAGGTCACCTTATTTTTGTTTTTATTTGCTATGTTCTTATATATATTACATACGAAGTTATGTGGATAGCTATTCTCTTTTGTAATCTGCCTTATTATTGACATTTCATCATCATCTTTTGACAACGAAATTTTGAACACCCGACTGATATCAAAATTGGAAAATGCCTTCTTTGATGAATTGAGTGGTTTGATGTAAAGTCCACAGTACCGTCGGTACAAGTTTCTTTACGAAAGATACCAAATGTGTGCCTGTTATTTTCATTCCGATTAATAGATGTAAAAAAGTAATAGATCTATTTGTTTCAATCTCACATTTAAATTTAATCATTTGATAGTTATTAAATGGATAGCCTAGTGTTGACGACATCATCGTTACGCTATATTAACAGCAGTGAATCGTCTATGTACCTAAAGTAATATATAATTTTGTCACCCCATGATGAATTTTGAGGATAGAATCTGTTTTCTAGATAATTAATAAACGTATCAGAGAGCATTCCAGATACTGACCTCCCCATACTTAGACCGTCTCTTTGGGAATAAGTGTCTCCATTAAATTTAAAGTAGGTAAATTTCAACGTTATAGGAAGTGCTCCAATAAATTCATCTGTTTCTTTCCTAGAAACCTTGTTTTGTTCCATTAAATTACGCTGAATTATCGGCACATCTTTTTCGATAGGTATGTTTGAGCATAAGTTGACGATATACAGAGAAACAAATCTCATTTAATCAGATACTGGTGTATTTCTAATTTTCTTGATAAGTGCGAAACTATTTTAATAGAAAATTGGTTGTTGAATTTATAATGGATTTTTAAGAAACTGCAAGTATTTTTTAGCTACTTTATAGAAAGGACTACTCCGGTCATACTGGATAGCCTTCTTCATGTTCCTCTGTTTGTGCCCTAAATGTTGGTACCAGGGGATTCACAACTTTTAGCCCTTGTAACGACCTTGGTGATACAACTCACTGCAGGTTTTAAACTGATTAAGTAATTTCTTCTTAGCTTCAGAGATTACATCCTTATCTATTTTCTTAATATTGTTATCTTCAAAGAATTTTAGAGTTTTAGCAATGTAGACATCTTTTGCAAAGATCACCATAGTTCCCCCTTTGTCCATCCTAGTTACTCATATTTTGGCGTCACCTTCAGAAAGTTTACAATTAATACTTTCAACGACCCCCTTTTCCATATAGAATTGAGGACAGGTTTATTTACTTCCTTCCCAATAATATTATTAATCGTTAAACAAATCTTATTCCGATCAAGTTTTCGCACTTTCGGTGAATCAATTTTCTGCATTGTCAGCTCTTGGTGGATTAGCTGGTGAAGCAACAAGCACTGTTAAGGCAATTATTGTACAAAGGCAGCTCCCCAACAGTTGGTGGAATTGGTGGAGATGCAAAGTCATAATCATACAATGGAAGTACTAGCACTTCGTGAAGGGAAGGGCTTGTAAATAGGACCATACAGGAAGAATGGACTTTGTATGTGTTTGATGGGAAGAATTCCTTAAACAGTCTTCCGACAGGGGCCCGCATTAAGACAGACTTGGAACATTATGCTAAAAATCTGGAAATACCACAATTTCGAGGCGTTTTTGTGAGAGAGTCATCATCCAAAACACTTAAAAGATATGAAAATGCGATGCTCAACCTACAGATGGAAAGTGAACCAGTTCCACATTGGGTGTCTTGCGAGAAGAAGGGTAATATTGTATGCTACTTTGATAGTTTCGGCAGATTCCTACCTCCTCGAGAAATAATAAGGTCTTTGTGAAATTATACAATAACGTACAACTACAATGCGTTAAAAACGCCTAAAAATCAAAGGTGTCGTCTTCTTTCCTTAAAATTGCTGAACTCTAACTAACAAGATCCTTAGCATATACCATCAATATTGCAACGAACGTCATCGAGTATGGGCTAACATTTATCCTGTCTGGCAAAACCTCTACCTGCAGTCTTTAACTATGCGCTAAAATTATCTTATAGCCCTTGACCGGAATTGTGGGTCTTTTGGACCCGCCGACAACTATAAAACCGTCAAACAATGGAAACGCGCGGAGTTTCAGTTTCCCGACCCACTGTAATCTCAGTACATTGTGAGATGCACCAGGGACCTGGAGCTCGCTGCTTGAAATATACTGGAAGTGGAGGTAAATGCCATTCCTGGGTCCAATCTGATCCGCGATTCCAGATACGGGATTTTTTTAGTCAGTGTATGTCAGTGTATACTGACTTATTTTGTGGTGATTCAGGCACTTAATTGCCACTATGCAACGGGGTATCACTGAAAAAGAAATCTGTGAACTATTATTAGACGAAAATTATTCAGATACAGAATCTTTAAGTGATTTTCAACCTTTTGATGAAGAGAATATAAGTGACGATGAAAATACACAGTAAATTTCTTCTGATCAAGGAGTTCATAGTCTGATGATCCAGTAGAGAGAGAAAGCTGGATGTCAAGTTGTGCATATTTTCGAGGTAAAAATCGATTCAAGTGGTCTACTCATCCACCAGCTAGGTCCAGAGTCAGAAGCCACAACATAAACACTCACCTGCCTGGTCTCTTCGGTGCAGATCGTGAAAAACGGAACATGTCACCAATTGAGTCATGGCAGTTGCTGATGTCAGATGAAATGATCGCACGTATTCACACTCACATTAATCAGAAAATAACAGAATATTCAGAAAAGTATAAAACTAATGCTGCTTACACTAACCATGTGAGTATTATGGAAATGAAATCATTCTTTGGGTTGTTGCTATTATCGTGTGTATTCAAATCTGGCCATGAAAATATAGAAAGTTTATGGGCAACTGATGGAACAGGCCGAGATATATTCAAACTAACGATGTCAGTGAAGCGATTTATGTTACTGTTATCTGCTTTGAGATTTGATGATGTGAATTCTAAGGAAGAAAGAACAACTAATGATCGCACTGCTCTCATCTCAGAAATATTTGGAAATTTCATTCAGAACTTCCAAAAAAACTATAGATGCTCAGATGTAAAACGTTTCAGGAAGCAGTATAATCAGCTGTTGGTTTCGTTGACGCACTAAGGTGACCGAATGAGATGGAGAAACAAGAACGCAGAGTTTTCAACACAACAGTACAATGTTACAGATGCAATAAGCTGGGTCTGAAGCGTAAGGATTGTAAAGAGAATCGAATCTGCTGCCATTGCGGGATGCAGGGTCATGTTTCGAGAGATTGTCGCAACAAGAAGAAAGGTAGTGCGAACAACAGACAATCTGTAAGATCTTTAAACGAGTACAGGGAGGTATGGGCCACCACTCCATCTGTCCCTTGCCAGAGTGATTCCTGTTAGTTCCAGTGAAAATCAGACCGAAAACGACTTCATGGTAGGTGCTGTATATCGTGGGATAAACATCAAACTACTTATTGACACAGGAGCAAAGACCTCATTAATGGCGTGTGGCATAGATAAATTGGATAAATTGAAACCGCCGCTATTAAAAGTGCGATGGTTAAACGGAAGAAAACTACGTAACTATGGAGAAGTTGACGTAGAATTAATTCTTCGCCAAGGCCAAGATGAAGATGAAAATGAAGATAAAATACCAGCAAGGGTGCAAGTAGTTTCAAATAACGAAAGACGTTACGACGGTGTACTTGGATTTGATTTCTTGTCTGCTAACGAGGCAGAGATATTTGTCGCAGAAAGAAGGGACTAAGCAATAGCAAGTACAACCTAGGAAATCGTTCTTCAGATCGTACTCACAGGAGCAGCAATACTGACGTCGTGGAAATGGAATGCCCAAACGATGCATCACTTCAAACCGCCTGAGTCGATGGTGAAGTTGAGCAGCCTCAGCAAATTCCCAAGAGAGCAGGAAAGACAATCTACGTTGAAGTTAAGTCATCCCGATGCAAGGAAGAAGTATGTTATTAACTGAGCGATCCGAGAAAAGTGAGTTACGGGATACAATGAACTGTTATGTTGCTAGAAGTGTAGGTGTCAGTACAATGGCGAGACAGAATGTCGCAAAATTCCCGGTTACAATAACGAATATGAGCAATGAGGATGTTGTTTTGCCAGGAGGAACGAAAGTTGCTGAAGTGTCGAGGGTAAGTAAAAATGACGTAATACAGATTCCAGATGAGGTAACAAATGCTGCGGTTATAAACACAGATTTTTGTAACAGTAGCGCAAAATTGCAACGAGGAGACCAAGTTAATAATGAACTGAGCTCAAGATTTGGAAGAAGATAGAACATTTGACAGCTGATGAAGAGAAGTTTTTAGCACCTGTTTTGTTGGAGTATGCATATTTATTTCGAGAGCGTGCAAATTTACCTGTTACTCATTTAGTTCAGCATCGTATTCATACAGGGAATGCAGCCCCAGTCACACAGAAACCTTACCGACTACCATTTAGTCAAAGAGAGTTGGTAGAAGACATGGTTAAAGAACAATCAGAAGCCTGAATTATAAAGCCAAGAGATCCTTCAGACCCACCGTGGTGTTCACCTGTTGTAATTGTAAAGAAGAAATTAATTTCTGGAGAACCACAGTTCCGTTTATGTGTGATTACCGATCTTTGAAAGCTGTGACCACACCCGACATTTACCCCTTACCAAATTTAGTGGAAACCTTGGATTACTTGGTAAGATGTAGAATTTTTTCAGTATGTGATTTAAAAGTGGTTATCACCAGTTATCAGTGCATCCAGATGATCAAGCAAAAACTTCATTTGTAACAGCAACAAGAGTATACAAGTATCTCTGTAAGCCGTTTGGACTTCGTAATGCTCCAGCTACATTTCAACGCCTGATGAATTCAGTTTTACGAGGGCTCACCCCAACACAAGCACTTGTTTACCTTGATGATGTAATAATTTTTGCTCAAAACATGAAACAGCATACTGAGAGACTACAAGATGTTTTTGAGCGTATAATAAGCGCAAACCTGTCCTTATGAATAGATAAATGTCATTTTGCACAAAGTAAAGTTACATATTATAACAAGTGAAGGTGTTCCTACATAATCCAAAATTAATTGAAGATGGAAAGAATTTTCCTGAACCACAGAATTTGAAAGAACTACAGCCATTCATGGGATTGTCAAATTTCTACAGAAGATTTATAGCCGGTTATGCGACTATAGGACATCCAATTACACAGCTACTGAAGAAAGGAGTCATATTTAATTGGTCAACAGAGTGCAAAAAGGCAATGGAATAACTTAAAATTGCTCTAACCACAGCCCCAGGGTTAGCCTACACAGATTTCAGTAAACATTTTATTCTTTCAACAGATGCATCCAATTTTGCCATAGGTGCAATCTTGTCTCAAGAACTTGATGGTCATGAACATCCAATCTCATTTGTTTCCAGACAATTAAACAGAGCAGAATGTAATTATACTACTACTGAGAAGGAGCTTTGCGCTTTGGTTTTTGGTATAACACTTAACAGATGTTTCTTCACAGGAAGAGAATTTACATTTGTTACAGATCATGCCTCACATAAATCGTTATTGAGCTTAAAGGATCCAAGTTCCAGATTAACAAGATGGGCATTAAGACTGAGTGAGTAACAATTTAAGGTTATTCACCAACCTGGCAAACAACATGTGAATGCTGATGTAACGAGTCGAAAAGTCAATGTTTGTGTTACAATAAGTCGAGAAGAAGAATTAAAGGCAGCTCAAGAAGAAGATCCACTATGCAAATTATGGAAAAATGATCAGCCTTTTGTCGAAATAGGTGGATTATTGTACAAAATCACTAGTAAAGAAACCGCCCAGTTATTCCAGAAAGCATGAAAGAGCAAATAATGAGAGAACAACACGATTCTTTATTATCAGGACATTGCAGTAGAAAAGCAACATACATTAAAATAGCTCAAATGTTTTGGTGGCCGATCTGCAAAGTTGACGTTTTCGAGTTTGTTTCACAATGTGATTCCTGTAGCAGACGGAATAATGTAGGAAAAGTAGAGCACCATTGCAAGAACTGCCAGAGATAAGAGAACCATTTGAAAGAGTAGGACTAGATGTCGTAGGACCGTTGCCTACGACTAAAGATGGAAACAAATACATTTTGACAATGTTAGATCATTTCTCTAGATACTTTCTCATGATACCAATACCTGATCAGAGCGCTGAGACTATAGCTAATGTTTTTGAAAAAGAATGGATTCTTAAGTTTGGATCATCATCAAGTATAATTGGTGATCAAGAAACGAATTTTATTCGTGAATTACTTAGACTTGTAAGCTCGTGCAAATAACTCAGTTAAGGACTACACCAGGACACCCTGAAGAAATGGAAGAGTCGAGCGAGTCCACAGAACAATTATTAAAAAGGTTAGCCATTATGTAAGCAGCAAACATGACAATTGGTATGTCTGTTTACCGTATTTGGTAAGTTGTTATAATGCCACAATGTACAGCTTAACTGGCCTGAGTCCATATGAGATCGTCTATGGAAGAAGAATGCATTCACCCGTGGGCTTTGCACGAGCGACTGCCGGAATCAGCAATGAACACTTAAGGGATCTAGTACACAAGCTAAAATAGCATCGAGGGGAGTCAAACAGCAAAATCATCAATCCTTTCTTCAGCAAACAAGAAAACACGACCACCAAGCGGCAGTGATACATTATCGAGTTGGAGATCTTCTGTATCTGAGCAACGTGGTGTTAAAGAAGAGTCAAGTCAAAAAGTTTAAGAAGTTTTGGAAGGGACCATATACAAGCTTGGAGGTGTTGCCGCCAGTCACTCTTAAGCTCCAACTGCCCTTTCACTCGATTGTCGGTCATGTCAATCGTGTAAAGCCATTTTTGGGTAGATTTCTTCTAGTATCTCAAGGCGACGAGGACCGAGAGAGAGGTAGACTTGCTGTTCTCAAACCCAGAAGCGAGAACCGCGAGGTTGCAGTACAGACTTAGAGGCTGAGGCATCGCCATGCTCCGAGCGATCCTGTTCCAGGCACCCCTACAATCTGGATAAACGTTTGTAGTGTGTGAGAGTGCAATCCGTGAGTTTATTTCAGCCATGTGCTTATGTGAATGTGTTGTGAAAATTTAGTACTGAAGCTGTTGCACGAGTACACAAGTGAAACTAAACCTTTTATTCCACAGGTTACCACAAGAGACTCATTTATTTTATGTTCATTGTTAACACTAGTATTTAGAAATAATTAACCATGTTCATTTTTATTCTAATGTTTGCTACGATAGCACATTTTATTAATGCTGTAGTAATAGTATCACAGAGTACATGTGTTCTGTTTGAACCACAATCAGACATGGTAGTTTCAACAAGTAATGCAAAACTTGTCCTCAGGTACAATCTGAGTGAAATCCAGCAACATTTCAATTCTGTAAAGAAGCAAATTGATCTAATTCGTTCTGTTAAGGGTAATGAGACAATTTTGGAAATGTGTACATCTTGGTATAATAACTGGATCACAGCCAAAATGCAGATAGAGTCTACATTTACTAATTATGAACAAGAGAGTTATCCTTTTTTTTTAAAACTTTTGCACACAAAACTTTAATTAGGCATAAACCTGCCTGGTTTGATTTTGGAGGGAGTATCCTTTATACTGTATTTGGTACTTTAAATAGTCGAGCCCTACTGGAAGTTTAAGGCAAAATATTAGCTCTTGAACAACAGTCCAGTACAGATTCAACTAACATCTCTATTGAAATTATCATATTAAAGAATATGCGAAGAACAATTACTAAGCACACAGTTTTTGTTGAACAGATTGTAAAGCAATTTATCTCACATTTCCACGTAATTCGTAATGAAAAGAATGCAGATACCCAATAACTATTTCAAGGATTAAAAGGCTATGAGTGCACACTTAGATTTGAACACTCTTTTGTTAAGGATTACTGATACTTGATCAAATGCTAGAATTGATGCCCTTAACTTAAGAACAGCCTTAGAAAGTAGTTCAAATGATTGTTTGAGCTGTGTACTACTACATCCCGGACAATTTTTACAGATCCTACTATCAATTGAACGAAAGCTAGATGCAACCTATACTATGATTTATCCTGTCAACTCTTACAATTTATATGATTATTATAAGTTAACCACCACACACTCTTTAGTGAATGAAGATGATTTAACTGTTATTGTTTCTATACCCATTGTTAGATCAAAGCATAATTTTGAAATGTATAAGATTTATACTTACCCTGTGAAATGGAGACAGGCAGGTATTCATGTAAAGTATATGCTGAATGATTATCTACTGATCAGCAAGCATCTAAGATATTTTGTGTGCCTAAATGAAAGTGATTTGCATATGTGTAAATGTAGTCATAAGTTAATTTGCCCTGAATTGGCAGTATTCTTAGATAGTAGAGTGTACAGCTGTGAGAAAAAATTGTTTATGAATCATCCCCCACAGGATGAATGCCGTAGGATTTTAACACATCTTTATCACCCATTTTTAAATGATGTTCTGAAGGTATAATTTTCTCATTTAACTCCTCCCTTGACGTCAAATTTACGTGTAAAAATTATGATACACCTGAGCTACCCTCTACACTCAAATGGAATAATAATGGATTAATCTTGAATGCCGCACATTGTGATCTATCAGGTGAACTATTTGATATTCCTAGTGTATTGCCAACTACATTGCATACAACTGGACATTTGCCATTAACGAGAATGTTATCTGTTTATTACAATGATTCACACATATTAACATATGAAAAGTATTCCTTATAAAGTATTTCCGAAGACAATAATTTAATTAAGGATATCCACAAAAATTTGATTTCTTCCAATAATGAGTTAAACTTCATTGAAGTAGCAAATATAATTAAGTCCTTCGATTCATCCAGTAATGTTAATGCATACTTGTTGTCAGTATCATGTTTTTATTAATTAATCTTTTGTCAACGGCTTTTCTCATGTATGAAATTGTCATCCTGAAGACACGCTTCTCTGTAGCGAACGTTATTGTTTCTGCAAATGAAATACATGTTGCAATGCCTTTTGATGCCAAAAATGGCGAAATAGATTAATAACATCCAGGAGGTCGTTTTGAGCCACCTATGGTTGTTCTTTTTCTCTGGGGAGAGTGATGTAAGGATCTACGGGTTGCACCCAGCCATATGGTACATAACGCGTGGTCGCCTGCCGACCTATATGGAATGCTGAAAATTTGCTTGGTCAGTACACATGCGTCTGGCCGCAGTATGACACAGGGAGTAAGCGACTGGCTGCCGTCTGCAGCGCGCCATTATAACTAGCGTGGACTCGGTCGCGAATATATCTGTTTTCTTAGCTAATCATGGAGCCTTTCGATACGAGCGTAATTAGGATGTAAGACACAGTGATGATGGGTGTCCATAGCGTGCGAGTTTTATAATCAGCCTTTGTTAATAAAACTGCTCAAACTTACTTCTCGGTGTTCGCGTATTGCCATACCTCAAGGACCGATTGCTTACAAATCCTGACAAATATTTCTTCTAATTATCATCTGGGGCAAAAACACAAACAACCCACTTATATCTGCCTGTATTCCAATCTCTGTATTCCTATACAGTTTTTACCCTCTACAGGTCCCTCTAGTATGAGGGAAGTTTTTATGTGATGTCTTTACAGATGTCCTACCATCCTCTCCCTTCTCCTTGTCAGTGTTTTCCACGTATTCCATTTCTCAGCGATTCTCAAAAGAACCTGATTCCGTACTTTGTCAGTCTCATCTAAATTCTCAACTTTCTTCTGTAGCACCACATCTCAAATGCTTCGCTTCTCTTCTGGTTCGGTTTCCCCAAAATGCATTTTTCGCTACCATACAATGCTGTGCTCCAAACGTGCATTATAGGACATTTCTTCCTCAAATTCAGGCCTATGTTTGATACTAGTAGACTTCTCTTGGCCAGGAATGCCCTTTTTCCAGTGCTATTCTGCTCTTGATCCACCTTGCTCCCACTGTCATGGGTTATTTTGTTGCCTAGGTTTCGGAATTCCTTGACTCCATATACTTCTTGATCACCAATCCTGATGTTAAGTTTCTTGCTGTTCTCATTTCTGCTACTTTTCATTATTTTCGTCTTTCTTCAGTTTACACTCAATCTGTGTTCTGTACTTGTTAGATTGTTCATTCCATTCAGCAGATCCAGTAATTCTTCTCCACTTTCAGTGAAGATAGCAATGCCATCAGCGAGTCATATCATTGATATCCTTTCACTCTGATTTTTAATTCTGTTCTTGAACCTTTCTTTTATTTTGGTTATTGCTTCTTCGATGTGTAGATTGAACAAAAGGGGCGAAATACTACAACCCCGTCTTAGACCCTTTTTATTCCAGGCACTTCATTCTTGGTCTTCCACTTTTATTATTGCCTCTTGGCCCTTGTACGTACTGTATATTACCCGGGAGCTTACCACCATTTTCTCCAGATCGATAAATCCTATGAATGTCTCTTGATTTTTCTTTAGTCTTACTTCCATTGTCAGTCGCAACGTCAGATTTTCTATCTATTGCCTTTACCTTTCATAAAGCCAAACTGGTCGTCATCTAACACCTCCTCAGTTTTCTTTCCCATTCTTCTGTACATTATTGTTGTCAGCAATTTAGATTCAAGAGGTATTAAGCTGATTGTGCGGTAATTCTCGCACTTGTCGGCTCTTTCAGTCTTCGGAATTGTGTATATGATGTTTTACCGAAAGTCAGATGGTATATTTCCAGACTCAGACATTCTACACATCTATGTGAATAGTCGTTTTGCTGCCGCTTCCATCCACAACATTAGAAATTCGGATGGAATGGTATCCATCCCTTCTGCCTCATTCCATCTCAAGTCTTTAAAAACTCTCTTAAATTCTGATACACTGGATCCGCAGTCTCTTCTATATCGACTCCTGTTTCTTCTTCTGTCACATCAGACAAATACTCACCCTCACAGAGGCCTTCAATATATTCTTTCCACATATCTGCTCTCTCCTCAGAATTTTAAAGTGGAATTCCCATTGCACTCTTGAAGTCACCACCCTCACGTTTAATTTCACTGAAGGCTATTTTGACTTTTCTAGATGCTGAGTAAGTCTTCCGATAATCATTTCTATTTCGATTTTTTCACATTTTGCCTTAGCTTACCTACACTTACTAGTTATTTCAGTCCTAAGTTACTTGTCTTTATGTGTACCTGAAGTTCCCTGAAAATTTTTGTACTTCCTTCTTTCATCTATCAGCTGAAGTATTTCTTCTGATAGCCATGGTGTCTTTGCAGTTACCTGCTTTGGACGTACGTTTTTCTTTCCAACGTCTGTGATGTCTCTTTTTAGAGATGTCCATTTTAGTTCAACTGGACAGCCTACTGAGATATACCTTATTGCAGTATCTGTAGCCTCGGATAACTTCAAACGTATCTCTTCATTCCTCAGTGGTTCCGTATCCCACTTCTTTGCACGCTGATTCTTCCTTATTAGTCTCTTAAACTTCGGCCTGCTTTTCGTCACTGCGTCATACAATCCAATATTTGATTTCGGAATCTCTGCCTGAGCATGATGTAATGTAACTGAAACCTTCCCGTATCTCCCAGCCTTTTCCTCCTCTTGTGATTCTTGGACAGTGTATTCGCTATTACATGGCTGAAATTCATTGTAGAACTCAATTAGTCTTTCACCTCTTTCATTTCTTGTATCAAGCCCATATTTTCCTATAACACTTGCTTGTAATCATTCCCCTACTATCGCATTCCAATCCCCTATGACTACTCCATTTTCGTCCCTCTTTACATAATAAATTACCCGTTCCAGTTCCTCACATACTTTCTGTATCTCTTCATCTTCTGCTTGCGACGTCGGCATGTATAGCTGAACTACCGTTGTCAGTGTTAATTTTATGTCGATTCTGATGAGAACAACCGCATCAAAGCCTATAGGCTTGCTGTTGCAGTTTTGTGTTGAAGTTTTTTACCTTTTTGTTCCGTTTATATTTATTTACTGTTCAACTTTTTACTTTTATGTTGCATTACCGCCACACTATCAAAGATGTTATTTACTGTACTTTTAGGCTTCCGTCCACATGTGTAGCTTCTTTTCCAGTATCGTTTATAGGCATTTTAATTTCTTTAGCGACAACAATTAATAAACGTCTGAAGATGGTATGTAAGCAGAAAACTGGTTAACACAATGAAGGTAATACTGTAGAACAAAATCATACCCATGTTGTTGATCATTGCTCATTCCTCCACCGTTAGGGGCAGTTTCCCAACCTAAGGGCGAGAGAGTGCCCTTAACCTCCGTCTGCTCCTCCGCACTCTTGCCATCTTTGACAATGCTTTTAGCTGAATGAGGGTGACTTGTTGTACCGGAAGTTTTTGGCCGCCACTGCCGATAATTTTCATTCAGAACTGAAATGGTGGCGAGGTTCGAACCGAGGACGACGGACGTGTTGATTACTAAAGAAGCTACCCCTAGATCACATGGACACCTCTCTCTGCTCTTGCTGTCTGCTTCCCACTATCTGTGTTCACCTCCTCCCTTCTGTCTCCACACTATCGCGCTCACCCCTGTAGGACACTGGTGGTTCTTACCCTCTACAGCATTTCTTTCGAGATCGCAACCAATGTGTGTACGAAATTTCGTTAAAATCGTTCCAGGGGTTTAGGGTGAACTTTTTTCCCTTGGCTTTGTCCACGTATGTACATGTCAAACACATTCCACATTCATTTAATATATTTCACACGTGTTTGTACATAATTCACCTGTATGTATAGCGAATTTCGTGATGTTGGACGCCGCCTGGTGGCGTTGCGGCCACGTGACGCCGAAACAAAAGTATGTAAGTGGAAGATATGGGCTGCAAATGGGAAAATCCATTGTGATAAGAAACTTTGACAAAGGACAGGTTATTATTACTCAGACACCTTGAACGAGTATCTCGAAAACGGCGAAGCTGATCGAATGTTCACGTGAACTCTCGTTAGCATCTATGGAAAGAGGTAGAAGGACATTGAAACTACATCAAGCGCTAAATGTTGGAGTCCACGACTCTTCACAGAACGTGGAATTCAGAGGCTTGTCTGCTCTGTAGAGTAGGATAGATGGTGATCTGTGGCATCTCTGCTGAAATTCCACAACGCTGGTGCACGCACAAGTGTTTCGGAGCACACCGTTCATCGTCCATTGTTCAACACGGATCTCCGCAGCAGGCCAACTCCTCCTGTTCAGACGTTGACTCAACGACAACGTCAATTATGATTGCCGTGGGCACGGGACTGTCGCGATTCGTCTATCGATCAATGGAAACGTGTCGGCTCTTTGGATGGCACACGTTTTTTCTACACTAGATCCATGGTCTTCATCGACGTGAACGGGGGGTCGAAACGTGCAGCGCGCCGCGGGAGCAGGCTAGTGGGAGCAGTATTATGCTATGGGAGACATTCTCCTGCGTTTGCATGGGTCCTGTGGTAGTAATTGAAGGCATGCTGAGATCTCGGAACCAACTGGATTCCTTCATGCTTGATGTCTTCCCCGACGACGAAGTCATCTTTCAGCAGTACAATTGTTTGTGTCTCGGAGTCAATTCTCGTGCATGTAGTATTCTGATTTTGATGTAGCCGTGAGGGCTTTCACGAAAATGTTTGTGGAAGGTCTTGCTCTTACTTTTGGGTTGGAAACGGAAGCAAATTATCTTTGAGATTCCATCAGGTGATATTTTTAGCAGACATCCGAAATGCGGTTTCGAAATTAAAGAAGGAATGGACTCAAATTCGCGAGTTTGTGTCCGCATTGCACGACACTAGGCTGTGAGCAGATACAGCACTGCAGCCACCTAAGCTAGACGACACTTCCTCCAGACACTTCTGCGCCCTACAAGTTTCCACAAGTTTCCATTTAGTGCAGATGTCTGGACAGAATTCTGAGGAGCGGTGAGTTTTATTGGGCATTTAAGTTAACGATTCGGACATATTTCATGCAGTGGTTAGCCTGCGGCCAGGTTTTATGTCACAGTGAATGTGAGACAAGGTAATATGCATAAAGAACAGTGTTGTTACAACAGACACACTGTTAGAAGCGATTGGAATGTATGAACATTGGTGGAAGCATCAGTCAGTCTATGTTGTTTTCGGTTTAAACTGAGAATACAAGTACATGTCTGCAAATACATGAGTTTGTACTGAATGGTTTGCTGTGGAACAATAGTTCGATATATGAAAGAATATAACAACATGCTGCCTAATATTTGAAGATGAGATACATTATATATTGCTTATGTGAAGAATTCAGTGCATGCCAGCATTCAAACTTAAAAATTCTTAGTTAATCCGAAACCGAAAATTAAGTCTGACGTATGTCTAGTGCTTTGTGCACTTTTTCGCTTACTTACCCCAAATAACCCACAGTGCAACAGGACTTTTATGAACCCTGTGCCTGAGTTGGCACTACATTAGAGTTAACATGTTAACTTTTTGGCTACTCTTCTTACTGTAAGTGCTTATTTTGTATTGCTGAGTGCATTCAGGTGCTGAATATTTTGGCCATTTTATATTTCTTGTTTACGTAATAACTGTGGAAGATTTCTTTATTTTTATTTATATCTTATCAACACTTTGCTACAAATGTTTTACACCTCATGTCTCTTTCTTTTTTAATTATTAATGGCATAAAGAGCACGTAGCAACTGATAACAAAACACAAAATACAAGACAGTAACAGGGTGTAAGACAAAGTAAAAGCTAAGAAGTTGTGCAAATTCACAAATTTATTTAAGTCAAATGACGACACAATCTTCTGATTATATGGCTATTTCCATAAGGTAAAGATTAAGCACTAAACAGACGCAGCACCTATCTGCTGTGTTTATTAAACTTATGGAAAAATGCTGTGAAGTTATGCACCAACTAGATGTACCATCAACAACGACACAATTATCTCAAAAGAAATTTCCATTGATGTAATGTGTAATACATTTGTTAACATATTTTTTCTTTTCTTTACGTAAAATGTCGCTGACACAATGTTTTAATTCTGTGGCATTCTCACCATTAGAATACAAAAATACTCATGTTTCATATACTTTACAGTTTGCTGAGATTTACTCGTAATAATGATATTTAATCTTGTGTTAAATTTCATATTTTAGAGAGACATTGGTTTGTATTCGTATGTTGGTAGTTTTAAACTATTACTCTTTTATCGGTAAATTGAAAATGAATGAGGCAATGTAAAATTTTTCAATTTTGTTAAGAGTAGTAACCAATGTGATTCTACATAGCTTCTAAATTTGTATAGTTGATTAGACTGCTTTAATCTTATATAAGATTCTCCAGTGTTTGATATACAATACTTCCCATGAAAGAAAAAGACATAACAAGTACAAAATGATACAGGATTTAGGTTATAATATCACATGATTGTAGTTACATCTGTGACTGTAGTGAAATGCTGCTATTGACAGTCTGAGTAATGCTCTGACATTCTTTTCCAATACTGTCTAAAATAAGTGAAATGTATGAAACTTACGTAGGTTTTGAGAATATTTTGAGTTTGGAAGGAGCCCTAATTCACATCCTGAGCCCATCGCGGAATGGAAATATACTTGTTGCAGTGCCGTCTGCTATCTATAGATAATATCCCTCCATAGTGAAAGTTTCTTTCATGGATTTGCTATCTACGAGCATAAAAAGTCCACCACGACGGAATTCCCAGCTATTTTTATGGTCATACTCGTACTATCAGATCCATGTTTGGTTTCTCTGCCTATATTAATTTGACCGTATATGACCTTTATTGAAAATTTATGTGGTTTCAGGGTGAAATACGTAAGACAGCTTTAAATATACGATCCTTTATTTTAGCTTGATAGCATTATCCGAGCAACTTATTTAAGTAAAACTCTCACAACCTGAAGCATGTAACAAAACAAAAGACAAAACTAAGTAGCTGTATGTCCATGAGAATATGAAGAAAGTCTTGAGTGTTCTGCCTTCCTCATTCATCCACGATAATTTGTAGGTCAAGTATTACATGACTTTCGGTTTTCTGTACTTTATTCTCACGAGAGGTGATTAGAAACATTGAACGTCTTCCACTACAGCGCCCCTCACGCCAAGTACCATTCATGAGAAGAGAGACGCACTCTTTACTGCTGGTGCGTGAAAGCGGCTATGAAAGGCAGTGGATATGCAATGATCTTTGATTTGCAGTACGCAGTACAGGAAGAGATGGAGAATGGCATCAAAGCTGTCCGAAAATTGGTGGCAAGGAACCTCACTGCAATAATTCTAGCGGTAACAGAGATGACTTACAAGCATATCTACGTGGCAGAAATATTACACGAAATGTTGTAACTGTAACTATTTGCACTGAAACCTCTGCGTATGTTATTTTCAATGGTATAACGCACAAATTTAGGGAGGAATGAAGTGCCATTTACGTACTGATACGTGGCTCCGCCACTTCCTTTGGAAACGTGACTGGGACAGGTTCCCAATCTTCTGCTGCTTTAATTCCAAACCGTCAGTGAGCTGTTCACTTGACACAATATGAGCATATAGTGTTTTCTTACATAACATTTTATTTCTGGATAAAGGATACAGATCTTCACGACATACTACTAACGAATATTATTCATGACATAATTTTATAAAACAGCAATGCCCTGAGACAAATTTACGCTACTCTTGTTCATCCTTGAAATTCCGAAGAATGGCGAAGAATGAATATGATACATTGACGACCTGCGAAGAAATAAAGGAATAATTAGAGGCAGTTTCCAGAAAATAGACATCTGTTTTTTAATAATTCTTACGTAATATCTTTTTAGTATCTTTTATCTCCATCATTTCTATATGAAGATTTTAACAAAGAAAAATTCAGCTCGTTAATACGATGTTTCATCACTAGTATTTGTTTGTAATGTCAGTGAGACAATTGTGTTATAATAAAAAAGCACGTCCCTTATTGTTTCATCTTGCTTTATTTGTAATGACCTTCACAGGATCGTGTAACGTGACACTAAATTTAGTGATCAATTGTGAAAAACATGGAATAATAATTATACCGTATCAGATTATTTTAAATTAAATAACAGTTTATGGAGAAGGGCATAGAAGTGACTTAAATTTTTCCATGCAACATCAGGAAAATGATGTTTGAGAAGAACGATGTGATAGTGACAATTAACTTCTAACGTATGTATAAATGCCAAACACTTTCTTTCTGTCAGAACTGAGGAGACGACGGATAAGCGCAGAGAAGTATTTATTTTCAATAGGATGATGAGGCATCGCGTACTGAGAACGAAGCCATGGCAGTGTGAGGGATATTTCCCTCGAAGCCCCGTTTCTCATTTCGGCAACGTGCCGTAGCCACCAGTTCGCCAGACTCGTCCACTTGGATTTTCTCTCCTAGTGTTATCTAAAACAGTGAGTCTGTATTAACAAACCCGAGAGCTTAATGGTTTTGAAATCTGCCATTAAAGAGGTGGGTCTGAACGGCTACCGCCTTTGACTGCTAGTAGAGAGCTGAAAATTGTGTTCGACAGAATGATCACCGCTTGGAGGACATGATTTTTCATAAGTGCCATTTAAGCCAAACAGAAGATGTTTACCTTGATTTTGAATGAAGAAAAGATTTTCTCTAAAATCAACGTAATACTGTTCATTTGAAAACCGTCCATTTCCTCTCTCTCAAACCCAACCCTATCGGGAGAGAGGGAGAGTTTTAGTTTTAGCGAATCAAAATTTACGAAGTAAATAAGTACTTTTTATTTATCCGTAACCATTTTCCACGCAAAAATGAGAACATGGATTTTCTTGAACTACAGCACCAACTACCAAGAACCAAAGCAAATGTTTAAGACAAAATGTACCTAGTCTTTTTTTATGTAGAATCTGATTCTACAATAAAAAGTGGGGGTTCCCATTTGAAATTTTAAAGTTGCCTCCCGCCCCATCCCCGCTTTGTGGCGGGCTAATTTTAGCACCAGCAGCTGTCCCCCTCGAAAATAATCAACTTTGGATTCTACACATTTTTTCGTGTGAAGTTTATTTTTCAAGTTATTCTGGTTTGTCAACTTAAAATTTACACCCTGTATAATACGCTTACGTTCATAGCCTTGTTTTACTAATTATTTAGGGGACCATTACTTAAATTTATTCTTCTTACTTGTGTTCTATTTGACACAGTTATTCTTATTCGCCTTTTTGTGAAGATTGATGATAATGGTATAATTATCTGAAGAAACAATAAATGACCATCATTTGTACTCATTGACCCATCATCTCTTGTTAACACCTCGAACAGATTCTAACTTCGTCCCCTCTCTTAATTTAAGCTGTTGCAACGAGGAATATCTAGAAAAGGAAATGAAAGTAATCGATGGAATGCGTGTGATGTTCACTCCATATACCTTCATGCGCCCTTGAGCTTCCATTCTAATGAAAGTTTAACTTCGTGCGTAGAGCCGATGTTCATGGCATTAGTGAGCCAATATAAGTGAAAAAGTTTCACATCTGTGCTAATAACCAAGTATAATTCTATTCTTAAACACTCCACCTTGTATAGGATTTTGTAATTTATAGGTTTCGTGCAAAACCTTCGTTACAGATACACAAGCTGCTGCTGATATTTCTCTTGGAGGTACCTTACATTACCTTTTGAGTTGAGCGGCTAATAGCTTTTCTACATTCTCAGTATTATCGAAATGCCTTCTTAAATCAAGATGATTAGTTGGTCTGAAGTAAACTTCTGTCTAAAGCCTTGATTTGGATTATGATGTCATTGCGGTGTTTCGACAACTTGAAACTCACTTACATCAGAGGTGTTCCCACATGAATTACGAACCACCTGTATAGGAAACCTAGTATGTTTAAAAGTCGTACAGTCTTTCTTCGCCAACACATTTACTGAACTAATCGTCATTTCTACTTGCTTGGAATAATTTCAGCAGAATATAATTGATGACATTTGTTTGATTTCCATTTCAAGTAAGAATATATTTATGACACAATCAATCTGTAGGCTTCTCCTAAATGTGTGCAACCTCAGCTTTTAATGTACTAAATATCGCGTCGTCTGTTTCTAGAGGACCATCATTTCCCAATGTTACGTCTCAGATGTACTCTTACCTTTTTTGCAGTTCTGAGGAGATTCACTGAGGGATACGGGAGATGCCTCTTGTGGCTCTCATTTATTCTATCACATACCTGTGCTCTCGGCATCACTAATAAATTTAGGTCAAAATCTCTACCTGGTAACAGTGTGATATTATCCACAACAAATGTAGTAATTTGTACTATAGTGCTGAATCCCTGTTACAGCTAAAATCACTCTCTTCTATTCCATGGTAATTACAATCTAAAATACAATTTTTGCGTTTTTGAGAAGCTCAGCAAGATTGCTCTGTTTGGGAATGCTGCACATGAGAAACTAAATTTTCCTCGTTAAAGGGTAACTTCTGCGCATTGTGTGCTGACTGATCCCAGAAAATTTGACGCTAAAACGAAGCCGTGGCTATTTTCTACTTTCACCAACAGCAAACTTTTTTTAAGTCAGATTTTACTTGTTAGAGATTGAGCAGTTCAGAAGAAATTTCTTCAAACGTTTGCCTCTAAAATGCAATTACTCGTATGTTGTCACAACTTGATATTTGCTCATCAGTTAATGACATGTCGATAACGTCTCTTTATCGCTAGTAGATACACCTAGTTGTCTTCCCGTTTGTGTTCTATGTTTTCTAAGCCTGGTGTTCTGTGTGTTTGTGGCAAGTGGTGCTGTTCAAAACACACCCACCTAATGCTAAGACCTCATCGTCGATTTCAGATAGGAATTTCTTTAACAGCTCATCTTTGAATTTACTAACAGACTTAATTGGTTCTATATTGCACAAAACATGATCATAATAATCTCTCGCATCCTAAAGGCCATCGATAAAGCACTAACAATTCCAGTGCTGCGGTCCATTGATGATCACCAGAAGAGCCCTAAGGGACGTTTATTAACGGTTTGCCAGTTCAAGGGCACCAACTATCTTTTCCTCGTTTCAAATTTACATTTGTTCCAACCATAGTATGCCGTTACCCCGGGATGTGGAAGACATTTCGCAGACTTTTCTACTTCTCATAGGTCGAAATGCATTATTATTTCGTTTTTTATCATTGTGTCTTTTTTCTTTTTCAGTGCTTGATCGTTTATATGAGTTCCTTGCATTCGATAGTGAACTATGATATTTATTTTCTTTACATGCTTCTCTCTAACTTCCTTACTTACAACCCATTTATAATTGCTTGTCATCTATATGAAATGTCCCTCATACCCGTACGCCATGATCAGTGCAGCTATGACCAGCATGAGTCACACAAGGTTCCAGTAATGCAGAATGAGCCTCCTCACCGCCACGAAGGACTCCCTGGAGAGGGGGAAGAAGCCTCCAGCGGTGATTCGCAGAGGTCTCTGCGCGCGGTGCATCAACAGCATCAGCGACTTCTTGATGAAGAGGGGACATCCCTGCAGTGACGTCACCGCATCGTACGCCGCCAGGGCCAGGTTCTCGCTCTGCAACAGTCCACCAGATCCACTGACCTAATGACGACTGTTGTATACATAACAGTTCCATGCATGAAAACATCATGAATCACGATATCTCTTGAAAAACCTACATAGCGCGTAATGTGTCTCCAATTACAAATGGTTCAAATGGTTCTAAGCACTATGGGACTTAACATCTGAGCTCATCAGTCCCCTAGACTTAGAACTACTTAAACCTAACTAACCTAAGGACATCACACACATCCATGCCCGAGACAGGATTCGAACCTGCGACCGTAGCAGCAGCGCGGTTCCGGACTGAAGCGCCTACAACCGCTTGGCCACAGCGGCCAGCCCGCATCTCGTGGTCGTGCGGTAGCGTTCTCGCTTCCCACGCCCGGGTTCCCGGGTTCGATTCCCGGCGGGGTCAGGGATTTTCTCTGCCTCGTGATGGCTGGGTGTTGTGTGCTGTCCTTAGGTTAGTTAGGTTTAAGTAGTTCTAAGTTCTAGGGGACTGATGACCATAGATGTTAAGTCCAATAGTGCTCAGAGCCATTTGAACCAACCATTTGAACCACAGCGGCCGCTCCAATTACAAACAAACAAATAACGCACTGGTATGTCCTGAGTTTCACGGTCAGAATAACGTTGGGAAAATTGCATTCTGAACATTATCACATCCACCATTACACGATTATTACCTGCACTCAAACTGTAGGGGTCGCGACATATCATTTAACTGATAGTAAATTAATGTTGGCTCATCATAAAGTTCAGTCAGTAGCCCTCTACTGTTCTAATTGTACACGACGATACAAATTATATTTAAATGAGGAGGCGGAAAATTTCAGTTTCCAGGTAATACATGCATCCCAAAATGAAACATTCACTTTGCAGTGATTCCAATTTGATATGCCCCCCGCCCCTAACGCATTAAAGTTTTTTTGTCAGTGCTAGTAACAGAAATTGTGCGGTTTCTTGACGACAGTCTACCAAGAGCGTCATCTGAACATGCCTACGTCTCAGGGCTTCAGTTTGCCGCTATGAAAAGGGATAGTGGCACATAGAGGCTCTCGTTTACGCTCTGAGGATAGTCCAGAGACTCAGTTGGTAGATTGTCCCCTGCAAACTTTGAACTTCGGCACAAGCTTTCAAAGAAAACTGAAGAAAGGACATTGGAAACAACAAGTTTTTTCTCATGTATCCATTCACTGATGTTTATCAGTAATAGCTTTCGAAAACACCCTGTCCTACGAAGGGAGTGTTATCTGATGAACTAGAGTCATACAGAATGGACAAAACTTTACCAGTAAAGTTTCTGATGTTTCTCATAAACATTTTCTGAGTAATTTGACATATGGGGTCCTTGATCTTCCATGGTTGGTTGAAGAGGAATTGCATTTATTTAGACTTCTTAACCCACACTAAAAGTTCTAGTTCAGTTTTGTTATTTGGGCAGCAAAATAACTAATGATGGTCGAGAGACGATATGAAATGCAGCGTGGCTATAGCAAGGAAAGCATTTTTCTAAAAAATAAATTTGTTAATTATATCAGTTTAACTGTCGGGAAGTCTTTTCCGAGTGTAATGATTCGATGATATTACAAAACAGTCAGAATTGCACAGAATACTGTTTTATATAAATGGCGGCCAGTTGCGATAGTACATTATGAAGCCATCCACACAAGTCCTACCATAGCGCCATCGTGTTTTACACTGGCCTCACTGTTTGCATGAGTGGCTAAGTGCAAGATACTGCTTGCGCACGAGAGTCCAGTGCTCTGTGCAGCATGCTAGAAGTGAGTAAACTTTCTAAATGTATTTGTCTGGAGTGTAGCTTCGTAAAGAAGTGAAGCGTTGACTATAAGCAATGCAGAGAAGTACAGAATAGTATCTTTTGAGATGTGGTACTATAGAAGAATGATGGTAGTTAGATGGATAGGTCGGATATGTAATGAGGAGGCACTGAATCGAACTGGGGCAAAAATAAATATATGGCAGAACTTGATTAAAAGAAGGAACTGCTTGATGGGGCATATCATGAGGCGCCAAAGAGAAGTACATCTGGGAATGGGAACGAGTGAGGGGGCAAAAATATCAAAAGCTGTGGTGTCACTGCCAGACACCACACTTGCTAGGTGGTGGCCTTTAAATCGGCCGCGGTCCGGTAGTATACGTCGGCCCCGCGTGTCGCCACTATCGGTGATTGCAGACCGAGCGCCGCCACACGGCAGGTCTAGAGAGACTTCCTAGCACTCGCCCCAGTTGTACAGCCGACTTTGCTAGCGATGGTTCACTGCCTACTTACGTTCTCATTTGCCGAGACGATAGTTCAGCATAGCCTTCAGCTACGTCATTTGCTACGACCTACCAGTTACTATTGATATTGTGAATCATGTACTGTCAAAACCGACGTTCATCATTAATGGATTAAAGTTAAGTATTCCACCAGCTACGTCCGTTTTTCTAAATTCTAATTTCCTTGTCATGTTCCAGACCTCACGCCAGCCTGCGTGAGCTAAAACGCGTGCATTTCGGCCTCCTTTAGTAACACGGTGTTGACTCTCCTGCCAACCACAACAAAAGCAATCCGAGGTTTCAGTAGAAAAAGATGGTGAAAGTGGATGTATGCTGCAACAGTTATGCAGAAACGAAGAGGCTTGAACAGGACATGGCACAAGGCGCAATCAAAAAGTTTCCGTTCGAGGACATTGCTGCAGCATATCTGCAACGTAGCGCACCCCGATGCGAGTGTATAAGCACCGACGTGTAGTCAAGGAATTAGTGTGGCATTTGTATGTTTCCGACGTGTTGTGGTAAACGAGGAGACTTGAACTATAGCGATCAAATGTGTCCAAACAGGACCGTAATTAAATGTCACTTTTATAACAGAAATCACAAAATAGGAAGGTCACAAACGTTGATAACCACGTACATTGACAAATTATCAAATATTCTTATGTAATTCCAGTGAAATTTTAGTTGTTGCACCCATCGTCTCAATTATTTGTTGGATATATCCCAATCTCTGTATTCCTCTACAATTTTTGCCCTTTACAACACCTTCTAGCAACGTGGAAGTTATTTCCTGATGTCTTAAAACATGTCGTATCATCTTTCCCTTGTTCCTGTCGGTGTTTTCCATATGTTCCTTTTTTCACCGATACTGCGGAGACAATCTCATTTCTTATATTCATGCTTCATTCGTCATGGGTCACTTTTCTTCCAAGATAACAGAATTCCTTAACTCCTATTTCGTGATCACCAATCCTGGTGTTAAACTGACAGCTAATCTCATTTCTGTTGCTTCTCATTACTTTTTTCTTTCTTTAGTTTACTCACTAGATTGCTCATTCCACTCGAAAGATCCCGTAATGCATCTTTGCCTTGACTGAGGATAGGAATGACCATCAGCAAATATCATTGATATCCTTTCACCTTGATTTTTAATACCGTTCTTGAAACTTTCTTTCATTTCCGTCATTGTTTCCTAGGAAAGACTGCATCCCTCAACGACGCAGCCAAACGGGAGAAGGGACCTGAGGATACCGACCCCTCCCCCCCCCCCCCCCCCCAATCGTGTAGAAGTAAATACAGTCGTCAAAGCTGCCGTCTAGTGAAAACTGAAAGATATATCCATTTTCTTGTCGACAGGTAAGAAGGCCATAGATTGATTTAAATTACTGATATTTCGATAGTACTATCAGCTATCGCCAAGACCTACTAGTGTAGAGTGTTGGCTTTGCGTGAGCTCAGTTGTTGTTTTGTTGATCAGTTCAGTTATTACTTGCAGTTGAATTTAATGTAAGTGCTGCCGTTAATTGCTTTTGTTCTGTGTGATAGTTCCTAATTGTGGATGAGTTTGTAACAAGAAAGGGGAGGAAAATCAATTTCGATACGTCCAGTAACGTTATGGTAAGTTAAAACTATTCACACTCTGCTCTATTAGCTTAATTACATATCTACAGCGGTTTAATGTAAGTACTGAGGTCGTTACTTGGGACGTGGAACTTAAGTGCTGCAATATTTCAGTATTTCACAAGACAGTGGAGCGGTAAACATAACTACAAATAGCATTAAGTTAAAATAACTACATAAAAGACACTTGGATTTGCCTGTGTTGTCCAAAAATCACGTTGATAAACAAAAATGGCAAAGTTCAAAATGGTTCAAATGGCTCTAAGCACTATGGAACTTAACGTCTGAGGTCGTCAGTCCTCTAGACTTACAACTACTTAAACCTAACTAACCTAAGGACATCACACTCATCCATGCCCGAGGCAGGATTAAAATGGCAAAGTATTGCCAGTCTGAACACCCGGGCAGTACTTAGTTGGGGAAACCAGTTCGATATGGAAGATGGGGAGCGGTTTGTGGAGAGCAGAAGGTGTATGTAATGACAGCACAATCTATAGGTCTTTCGTTTCTAAAAGATTTTTTCAGCGGGTTGCTTGAATCGTCTCAGCCGATTGCGCCCTGCTGCAGCCGACCTCTAGTCCCCCCCCCCCCCCCTCTCTCTCTTTTCATCCATAATCTATTTACGCTCTTGTAACACCATAAAAATGAAGCATTTTCAGATGTTCTATGATTATCTTCGAAGAGTAATGTTTTTAAATTGGAGAAACAATTATACAAAAATATTTTTTTCATTATTTTTGTAACAGTACTTATCTTGATTTGGGGATTAGTTATTTACGTCTAGGGTTCTAGTTAGTTATAATGTAGCTTTGCGTAAGATTTCGACAATATGCGTAGTTAAGTGATATTTATATTGGAAGGAAGCTAGTGATCGTCATATTGTGCTCCGTATCTATGCGTAAGTATGGCTAATTTGTCGAGCGGCGAAACAGCACGTCTTCTAATTTTACTGCAAGAAAGATGTAGACTGAAATGTATTGTTAGTAATGTCCTTGGAACAGTGTGTCGAGCCGTCACAACTGGCAGCTCTGAGGTATTCGTAAATAAGCGTCATATAAGAGATAACGCATGTTGTACATCACAGAGGAGTTTTTTTAACGTCAAAGACTGTACAACTATATTACCATGAATAACCACAAACTTATTTGTGACGTCACATACATTGCAAATCTAGTTAAAATCAATGCGTGAACCTATTTTAAGATCCCAGAACTGTAGCTCATGGTATTTGTGTATTCCGTCTTGTTTTGTAAATAAATTTGGTTGCGATAATTTCAAGTTGACTGTTGAAATAATAATTTATAGAGATGTTATTGGTCACTTAAGAAAACTGAAGAGTTTTAATGAAACGATAATTTTAGCCTGGAATGCCTTGTTATGCTAAAGAATTGTGACTTGGTTTCAGGTAAGTTGGAAACTTAAGTACAAAATTGTAGTAGGAGAAACATAGCTTTTGTCAAAAGAGATTCGAACCCTTTAACATTATAAGTTATTCAGTCCATCATTAAGATTCTTCTGCTCTGCTGTAGTGAATTTTATATTAGAAGACTGAGCTGTGTTCTGTTGGCAAAGACGCAATATATTATACTAGAGTTTTAATTCATTTGGCAATAAAATAAAGTTATCACATTTCCAATTAAAAAAATTTAATTGCCTATCTGGGTATTTCTCATACATAAGAATACTTATCTAAAAAAATAAAAATATGTTTTAAATATAAATAAAAATATGAGCTTTGTTAAAGTCCTCTTTAACAGATCGGATCATCACTTTCACAGAATCCTGGCTATATTCTTACATCCACGTCTTATCACTTTTCAATCCGAGCACTTGGTATTCCGATCTTGTAGCTCCATCTTGGTTCTTGTACGCTGCATACTGTATACGACCTGTCTTCCCCTGTAGCTTACTCCTATTTTTCTCAGAATTTTGAACATCTTGCACCATTTTACATTGTCGAACATTATATCTATGTCGAAAAATCCTACGAGTGTCACCTGATTTTCTTGTCAGCCTTGCTTCCATATCAAACGCAACGTCAGAACTGCCTCTCGCAACCAAACTGATCAAGATGTAACGGATTCTCTGTTTTCCATTCTTCATACGCAGTTACAACAATTCATTATTACACTATATAAATCGTATTATGTTCTGACAATCATTTAATTATTGTGACTGCTAAGATAGGTAGGTAGTAGGAATGCGTTAGCGACTTTGAAATTTGGTGTTTGATCGTTGGGTTGCCTATGTATAAGAACAGGGGTTAATGCAGGACAACATCCTCTACCCATCCTCTCCCTCCCTCCTATCCCTTGCCTATCCCCTCTCTCTACAGCTTCCCTATCCTAAGCCATGCCACTTACGTGGCAACTGAGCAGGCAGGGAGTTTCTAAGCCAACAAAAATTTATTTTGTACTCCCAGCCACATTTTTCAACTGCTTGTTAAGCGGCGTCCCTATCTTGGAATTACACCTATCATAGAGTTTCTAAGTCAACAAACAAACACACACACACACACACACAATATTTTGCTCTTGCAATCGCAGCTCATTATTTAACTGTCATAAAAAATGAAACTGCCGACTAGAGTGGTGAGGATGGGCGCGGGCTACGACATCATTCTCGTCCACTGATGATGGCGACTGCTTCATTGTCCGACTCGCTGGTTGGAAGAGGCATGTATTTCGCTTATCTGTCTACCACATATATTATGTAGCTCATAACATAATGGAAGTTTTTCGTTACATTTTCCTAATACGTCCTTAAGCAGTGAGTCACAATTACTTTTTCATCACCATAAAAGCTGTATGACATCTAGGCTTCAATTATAGTTTATATTTTTTCTATAAAGACAGTCCATTACCTCTAAAACACATTGACTACAATTTCGTTTTCTTCTAAAACAAAAATTTACTGCTTAACCAATTTTTATTAGCGTTCTCTTGCGCAGACAGGTGCTGATTAGCCCTGCCATCACGAAAATGTTCTCCTCTCCGCCATATTGCTCACTGTACCGTGGTGTATAAGTATACATTATCTTTTGCCAATAATGCCAATTAAATTGGCTTATAGTGGAAACTGTAAGTAGCTCGAATCGAATAATATGAGAGTTGATTTATCATGCGGGGAAGGTTGGATGGGGGGGGGGGGGGGGAGGGGGGTGAAGGTTGGAGAGACCAAGAGACGTGGATGTGCATGACTTAAGAGAGAGGACTGACATGATGATCTCATGTGTTTGCTCCTGCCACTATAAGTAAGCAACCAAAAGGTCAAAGGATATATATTGTGTACAGTCGCCATTGCTTTCCTGCTCTACCCATTTAACAACCAGATTACCAGAAGCTCTACCGAGAAGTATCGACAGGCCAACAACAGCAACAAACAGGCAGAAAAGGTGGCATTTCTAACTCAAATTTTTACCTTCACAACATCTTAATACAGTAATTTGGATGCTGCTTTTAGACAAATTATTCATAAAAATTTCCACCAAATACATGGAAACGATAAAGAAAATCCTGTGATATTAGCAGTTGTGACGTCTTACAATTGGTCCCTTTTCTAGTTCTGCTCAAATACGGCGCATTTAATTGTATGAACAGATATTTTTAATGCTTTAATTTTACTTCTGAAAAATTAAAAGAACTTTAACCTTCGAAGTAAAACTGTGATGCAAATACTTTATTGCAAGCAGTTTCATATTTCTCAGTATCAGACAAAATATTCACTGAAGCAAACTTCTTGGAAAGTAAATCTACGTGGTATTGCATATAAGCTAATGAAAAATAGGTGACTCACTTCTGTAATGAGGTCATCCCCAAACCAGCAGTAAATGAAGAGCTCTGCAAGCATGGCGAACAAGTAGAAGCCGAATTTTCCAATCTGCTGCATTCCATTCGCACTCTATAAATGAAATGATGTTAGAAACCAGATAAAAAAATGATACGAACAGAAAATGAGACTCCATTTGTATGACTAGAACGAATCAAGTTATACATTAACAGCAAGTCACTGCAGATTTCTTTGTTAAATATTCTAACACCGAGTTACGACATATTGTAATCCAATCACACAGGTATCTACGCAAATTACTCCTAGAGTATTCCGAAATTCAGTTTGAAAAAAAAAAAACCTGCGGGCCATTGAAATTGCAACACCAGACACGACAGGAAATAAGGAAAGTTCACTTAATGTGCGTACATAGGAAGTAGGATGAAAGGCGATTAAATGCATAAGACATTTTGGTTTATACACTGTGTGAAATTTAGTACAATGAGCTGCCAGGTCTCATAGCAGCCATGGCTTCAGCCTGGCTGAGCACTGAATCAAACTGAGCTATGGATGGCCGACACCGCTTTAGCTCTACGTCAGAGTCCATCAGTCACATTGGTTGATGAGGGCGGCACAGGACCGGATGTTGCCAGTGGGTTAGAGATCTGGAGTACATGCTGGCTGGACTAACCTGACAGCGGTTCAGACGACATGTCTTCTTGTGTTATGTTTTTGAAAGGTACCTTCACTGACTCATCACATATAGGGCACAGCCACTGCACTTACTATGTCCGGAATGCAGCCGCTGCTGCCTCAGTTACTGACATGTCAATCTTGTTTCGTATATAGTGGAATCCCATAACATCAAATCGTATTTTATGCTTCATGACGATGACTAATCTGGCAGTGTTCCTTCTCCTGAGAGCCTCCATTCGTGGATGTCTTCATCGTTATGTTCGCTACAGAACTGGGTTCTTCTGGAAAGATGATGTAGAACCACTCTTGTATACAATGTCGATGTGTCACTCTTCCCTGACTGTCAATACTTCTGCAGATGTTGCCGTACTATCCGTGTGGATACTTGTTTTGCCGCGCAAATACCCAGGGCCTAACTCAAGGTCCATCAGGTGGCGAGACGATCCTGCACACTTAAACTAGCAGTGACTGTCCTTTTGGTTTCTTATGGTGAGAAGCACCTCAAATCCTACATGTCGTTGAGCCTGGTCCTCTGAATCCATCGCCTCTACATTTATCACGAGAGTCGTAGCAACCCAACCAACATGAGCAGAAAACTCGCTATTCGATAAACTGCAGAGTCAATAGGGCACAGTCGTGCTGCTGTCAGATTCCTACACATGCTGGGAGAGTTTCCCTTTCTTATACGCGGCATTACACGATGTTCACGCAAATAATTAACACTCAGATGGGATTTTACAACGATAAAACCAATACCACTGAAGTTAAAATATATATAGGCGAAACGGGAAGAATTGTTAAGAAACGCATTAAGGAACATGCGGCTAAAACAAAGTGCAAAATCGGCAGCAGCGGAACATCATGAGAACTGTGGCTCTGACATCGATGTGTACTGGCTAAAGAAACAAACATTTATAAAAGACTGGTCCGAGACGCGGTTGAATTCTCCAAGAATGCATCTAATTTCAATAGAGAGGACGACTATAGGCTTCCGGCATCGTGGTTCCGCGCCATTAAGTGAATACGCAGCCGCGGTGCGCGAGCGACATAAACAACGCGCTGCAAGTCACCTTGGCGGACAATAATATTTTGGGTAAACATTCCCTCTCTCTTGCTCTGTCCGTTTCGAATCTAGCCAATGACGACGACCAACCAATAGCAGTAGCAGAAATTTCAACCAATAACCCTTCTCCAGCTTAAGTGTGGAATAGTGCCTTTCTATCCAATGATGATGGGCCACCAATGGTATCCACAGGAATTAGCCAACAACGCCCCTTCTTCTGGATCAGAGCGGGAATATTAGCCTATGACTATGGCCCACCAATGGTAGCCATATGAATTTTAACCAATAATATCACTTCTCCAGCACGAATGCGAGAAAACTTCCCTTTATAAGAGGACGTGACACTCGTCTCTGACAGTGTTCTAGCAGTAGTGGACACCAGAAGATCCTGAGGAAGATCCCAGCAGAGGGGTCGGAACATCGATCAGTTTAGAAGAAATATAACGCAGCCTAATAACCCAGAAGATTTTAACTTCACTAACAAAATGTCAGTTCGCTTTTCAGAAAGGCTTTTCAACAGAAAATGCTATATATGTTTTCAGTGTTCTTAAACGCTCTGAATAACCAAACGTCACCCATTGGGATATTTTGTCGTCTCTTCAAGGCTTTTGACTGTGTGAATCACGAAATTCTTTTAGATAAACTTAAGTATTGTGGTATGAATGGGACAATGCAAAAATGGTTTAATTCATATTTAACTGGAAGAATGCAGAAAGTTGAAATTAACAGTACAGACAATCTGCAAAAATTTGCAGAGTCCTCTAACTGGGGAGGTATCAAGAATGGTGTGTCACAGGGTTGAGTCTTGGGTCCATAATTGGCCTTAATATGTATTAATGACTTGCCACTCTATATTCATGAAGATGGAAACGTAGTTCTTTTTGCTGATGATATGAGTATAGTAATGACATCCAACAAGCTAGAATTAGTTGAGAAAATTGTAAATATTGTCTTTCAGAAAACTATTAAGTGTTTCTCTGCAAACGGACTGTCACTCAATTTTGAGGAAACACAATATATACAATTCTGTACAACAAATGGCATAACACCACTGATAAATATAGACTTTGAACAGAAGTCTGTTGCTAAGGCAGAATATTCAAAATATCTGGATGTGTACATTGATGAGAAATTGAATTGGAAGAAACACATTGATGATCTGCCGAAACGGTTAGGTTCATCTACTTAAGCTATTAATGTTATTTAAAATTTTGGTGATCAGTAAATTAGCCTAATATGCCTATTTTCATCCACTGCTTTCAAGTGGCATCATGTTTTGGGGTAATTCATCATTAAGAGGAAAAGTATTCACTGCACTAAAGTGTGTAATCAGAATAATAGATGGAGCCCACCCAAGATCACCTTGCAGACATTTGTTTAATGAATTCGGGATATTCACAGTACCTTCGCAATACCTATATTCACTTATGAAATTTGCTATTAGTAACCCATTCCAGTTCAAAAATAGTAGGGAAGTGCATAGCCACAACACTAGAAGCAAGGTTGATCTTTGCTATTGTGGGTTAAATCTGACTTTGGTACAGAAAGGGGTGAACCTGCTGCCACAAAAATCTTTGGTCATTTCCCAAATAGCAGAAAAGTCTGACTGATACCCAACCAACATTTAAAAACAAATTAAAAGGATATCTGAACGACAACTCCATGTACTCATTAGATGAATTTTTAGATATGAAGTAGTAACCGTAAAAAAAAGTGTAATGAAAACTTAGGTTAAACTGAAACATTCCACACCATTAAGAAATGTTGTACTCACACTCTACGGAACAAGTATTGATGTAATGTAATGTTCTCATACACATATTGTAGATGTGGTTACTGCTACCTACTTTGAGCATTTGTGTTGACATGTTAATCATCTGCATATCCATGGATGGAGGCTCTTCATACTAATTTGTCCTTTGTTGCTTGTTACTTCACGGTATTGTCATTGCAATGGTCATCAGTGCCCTAGAACTTAGAACTGCTTAAACCAAGCTAACCTAAGGACATCACACACATCCATGCCCGAGGCAGGATTCGAACCTGCGACCGTAGCGGTCGCGCGGTTTCAGATTGAAGCGCCTAGAACCACTCGGCCACATCGGCCGGCTAGTAACCAGACTAATAACCATTAAAATACGAGAATTGCCCGTAAAATAAGGTTCCCAAGGACCTGCACCGCGAGGATCGCTGTTACGCGAGATCCGGCAACACTTGCGTGTACCTTGGTTGTTCCTCTCCCATTTCCCGCTCGGTCTTGGCTTGGCAGCCGTTAGAGAGGGAGCTTCCACTCGCATCTCACGTCATGTGCGCTCTGTAATTCGTTTTTTGTGTGCAAAAAAGAACGCGCCAGTAGGCATTCATTCCCAGCTGTGTGAAGTCTATGGAGAAACGTGTATGAGCGTACAACGTTTGCGCAAATGGTGCAGAGAATTCAAAGATGGACGTGCAGACGTCCATTAACGAACAGCATTCATTCTGGACAGCCTTCAGCTTTGGACGAAACGATTGCGAAAGTGCAAGTAGCAATGCTGGTAGGTCGAAGGGTAATGGTTCGGGAGATCTGCGAGATGGTTCCTAATGTCAGAAAGACCAGCATTGACGGAATTTTGACAGATCATTTACGGTATGCCAAGGTTTCTGCAAAATGGATCCCGAGGATACTTACAGAAGCGTGTGGAAGCAGCTCGCGAATTTCCTTAGGTCTACACAACTGATGCCAGGGAATTCTTGGACTCTATTGCCACTGGAAGCGAGATCTGGATACACTACACAGCACCGGAAACGAAACAAGAATATTCTGTCAGTGGAAAGATCCACCATCATTGAAGCCACGGAAGTTCAAACAAACACTCTCTGCCTGCAAAATAATGGCGAGCGTGTCTTTGAACTGGAAGAGGTTATTGTTGTGCAGATTCCTACCTGCCGGTACAACAATATGTGTGGTCTGGTACTATGAAACGTTGGAGAATACTCACTGTGCGGTCCAAAACAAGAGGAGTGTGTTTCCGTAAGGACAACGATAGTCTGCACATCGCCCCTGTCACAACAAATCTCACCAACAAATCTGTACTGGATACTGTCACAAACCCGTCATACAGCCCAGATATAGCCCCAAATGGCTTCTATCTTTTCCCTGAATTGAAGAAACACCTGGATGGGGTGCATTACATAACCAGAGAGGTGATGTAGAAAAAAGTAAAAGTCTAAGATTTCCTCACATGTGTTATTCAATGCCAATAAACATTATTTTATGGAGAGAGGGAGCATCCAGTCGCATCTCATGTCAATATCTGAATGTCCAGCGACAGTAAAGTTCACTCAGGCAATAGACGAAACGTGTAGCGTCAAATTTAGATCAACTCACAATGGTCACATACCACACTTAAGTCAATTTGGGCTCATTCAAACAGAAAAGGAAGTTAAAGCTGCAGTATTATTAAAAAAAAACGAAAATTCATTTTTCTGATTCATGGCAGTGAGAGTATAACGTACATCTGACACCCAATATTAAGAAGTTGTTAAAGTTCAGAATTCTGTGTTTTAAAGAAAGTGAGGTAAAACTGGTACAGGGCTTGTGGATTGGTGAAGCAGGGAAAGCCTCATGGCTCATGCAGAGCATGAGCATTTAGTGATGTCTCACACCATCTGCAGATGCTAGCATAACGAGATTGGAATAATAGAGAATTGTGAAGGTGGTTTGATGAACCCTCTGCCAGGCAATTAAACGTGATTTGCATAGTATCCATGTAGATGTAGGGGTCTGTGGCAAATTTTTGTCGGTGACAGAATTGTCCAGGGGGATTGTGGATGGAAAAGGAGCTCCTTTGTCTGCACTAGGAGTGCCCAAGGAGTGGGGAAGTGAAAGAATTATCCTGTGTATCGGGGAAGGTGTGGGGGAGGGGAAGGGGCAGAGGTAGGGAGAATGGGGGGGGGGGGGGAGACGGCGCTGTCTCAGAAACAGTGGTGACGATCTACTTGTAAATGGTGCAAAAAGTTTTTGAGTGGTTTTTATTCCCTTTAAACTGTCTTGTGGTCTTGTAAGAATTATTTGGATGTCTAAGTTTTTAAATGCGTGTTTTCAGTGTCTGGGATAGTCTCATTACATGCTGTGGACATTCCTTTACACCAAACGTTTTGAAAGTGATTTTTACATAATTGTGTACTCCTTTTAAAACAGTAATCAAGAACTGCTCTCATTTTTTATTTATATTTGTAGATGCCAGAAAACAGTGATTTGCTGCATAAGTGCCGAAACTTACAGTCACAGAGGTGTCTGAATGCAGTCACTCACCAGGGCGACCTGTAACATCTGGAAGCAGGCGACGGAGCCGATGGAGATGCTCTGCCCCAGCAACATTCCGCTTAGGCACCTCTCCAGCAAGTCTGCGTTCCTGTCAACGCACGGCAGCCAAGACACACGCTGTAAGATGTCAACCGAGTAGTCTTGTAGCGTGGGAAAATGAGAGACAAATTTAAATAATGTAGTGTTAATAAGCCAAATATTATTTTTCGACTTACATACAGTTAACAGACATGAATCAAATCTGACTGTTACAGGTGCTCACTGATTGTTTCTGCGATGACTGTATCTGCGACTGTTTAATGGTTCCAAGAGATACTCGCTCTGTGATAGAGACTATCAAAATTACAAATTACAAATTAATCCAAGCACAAAATGTTTTACATTCTTTATAGAGACACAAGAATTTTGTGCTGGGAAGATCATTACAGATGAAGTCATACATGCTTTCTAAGAACCTAATTGGCTCATTATCTGTAAAGATATTCCACCTGCTTCTGGCAGAAGGACTGCGAGGCGTCTTCTACAAGTCTACATTTCATCTAGGGAGACTGTCTGTGGCAGTGTAAGCACGTTTCCTAGCATGCTCATCGCGATGTATTGGTAATGTGGAGTCCAACAAAGGAATATAGCTCTGTTCACAAAGGTGATCTCATTGATATATAAGAGACGCGAGCTATCGACAGCTGATACCATATTTTTTCAAAGGATTAGCTCAGAATTCTGTTTTGTAGCCAAACATAAAAGTATGTATTATCTTCTATAGGTGTCTCTAAAGTACAATAACCAGGAGCCGGCCGAAGTGGCCGTGCGGTTAAAGGCGCTGCAGTCTGGAACCGCAAGACCGCTACGGTCGCAGGTTCGAATCCTGCCTCGGGCATGGTTGTTTGTGATGTCCTTAGGTTAGTTAGGTTTAACTAGTTCTAAGTTCTAGGGGACTAATGACCTCAGCAGTTGAGTCCCATAGTGCTCAGAGCCATTTGAACCATTTTTTGAATAACCAGGAATGCTATAGTTGGAGTCAAGAACAATGGAGGTCGAGTTTAGGCTCGTTCTGCGCACCTACGTCACGCTTTCTCCGACAGCCAATGAGAGTTCAGCAGTGTTCTGAGCGCTCTGCTCTGAATGCTGTTGCTAATGCGACATTAGAAGTGATCGTAACTAGTTGTTTAGTAAATTTATATTTCGTTTTTTGCAAGTTGCCGTTGCTGATGGTGGTGGTAAGTGATAAATTCTGCATAAGCTATCGAGAGACATAATTTGCAGGATACGATCTTTCTTCACGCGGAAAGCACGCGCACGTGTGTACCGCAACTGTCGCTTGGAATCGTCAACAATGCCATAGCTGGTAGCAGAGCGTAGTTAGCGTTCTTGCTGCTACTCTCTGAGTAACTGATGGAATTGTACTTATTTTATAATTTTGTAATATTTTGCTTTGGCCAAGTGACTGATTAGCTGCATGTTTCAGGTTGTCATGGCAGCCAGATAATGTCCAGGATTAGGCCTGTTGCGCAGATGTCAACTATTATATCAGTTGCGTATTCGTAACATAAACAAACAAGGCACTGTTCCTGAGTTGCTTGCGGACTTAAAAGATGCCTTGCTCAATCCAGTCCAAATTTCGCCGGAAGTTATTGGTTCCTTTCCGACAGCCATGGCAGCGGCGCCAGGAAAGGTCGGTGAGTCCAGTGGGCCGCGGCGTATAGCGAGGGGCAGTGGTTTTGCGGTCGACACGAGAGCAACAGGAGTCAACCCATGACATCAGTCTGGCCGGTGCGCGCTGCGACGCCGTGAGACGGGAGATCGGCGCGCCTTCCTGCGTCCGTTGAAGCGGCTGGCAGCGGAGGATTCGGGAGAGCGATTTGGGGGTGCTGCGTCAGATCTTCTCGAGAAATCGCAGTTTATTAGAAGTTACGTGATTGGTGATATGTTGTTTGATTTACTCTTGTTAAATTCTACTTGTTTTCTTGGTGAGGTCACCAACCGTTTCGCTTTGGGGTCGTCCCACCGTTCTTCGCCGTTTGCCCACCCGCGGGAAGGTGGCTGTTTATAAATTGGGTGGTCCGTTTTTCCCTTGTGGAGTAGGGGCGGGTTAGAGCAACCTGCGGTTCGGGTTGTTCGGTAATCTCCCTATCAATCTACCGTACGTTAGTAGCTGCCTCTGTCATGTTTGTCGGATTTAGTGTGTTAACGAATTTATTGCTTGGAGTGTAATGGCCTAGTACCTGAAAAAATGTTTTGAGCTTTGGAAACTTTGATATTATTGCCTATGATCATGAGAGGCGGTACCTGTGTACTGTAGAGCATCTTAACTATTGTTTGGCCAACCTTGTAGAATTTTATATAAGATTGCATTTCATGGGCTTTTATTTAAATGATTTTAGTACGTAAAGTTGCCACCCTTCCACCATAAGACTTTTCTTAGAAGTTAAAATCAAGTTGCACCTTCAGTGGCAATGTTAATATTTTAATTGTTAGTGCTTTGTACCATTTCCATCCGTCCTACGGGGGTTACATAGTTTGTGTGCTTGAGTAAATTGTTAAAACTCTTAGTTTAAAGTAATCTAGTGTGTTGCAGATTTGCACCAGCGTAGTCTTTCAGAGACTGTTGTTAGCGGTCGTAACTATGGCCGTGTCAAAAGGGAGCAGCAAGGTTCTCTGCCCGAAAGCTCATACAGTCAAAACTTGTTTCTTTCTGCCTCTGAATAAATTGTGACTTTGATATTTAGAGGGTGCTTTCTGATTATAATTTTAAATATGTTTCCTTTAAAAAATGTTTTTAGGCATTATTAAAGTGAATAAAATTCCCATTTGTTAAAAGGAATTTGGTTATGATTTCATCAGTTACGCCCTGGCAACTACTTCCACGCTTACATAGTGTGATGAAATGTGTAAATGTTCTTGATGAATCGCTAGTAAATAAAAAAAATTCTTAAGAATATTCTTGAAAATAAATCACGGTTCATTCCATCGACATGCGGGAAACGCCATCGTTCGTGGATCTTACTATCGTCAGTTGTGAGTTTCATAGAGTTCTGCTCCATCACTGGGAAAGGATAGAGAACGTTTATCGACAACTTTGTTTCTATTCCCGTTCCCCTTTAACTGTCAGGCTTAGTTCGTTGTGTTGGCTAATTGTAACTGAGTTATTCCGAGTCATCTCTGAAAAGTCCAGAATTTCTGAACTTAATAATCTTGATCATTTTGTACTTTCACAAATGAATAATGGACATGTTAATAAAAACCACCAAAGTTGTATTTCGGGTTCATTTACTGTACCGTAACCGGTTTCATTCTAAATGAACATCTTTAGATGACTTGCAGAGTACAGTGTGACGCAGCACGTTGTTATTTTCCCTGGACGTGCTGTTGGTTGTCCTTGCGCCAGGCAGTAGGCGAAGTGATTCAGTGTGCTGGTCGTGTCCAGAATGTGCCTTTTAGCGTTGTATATGGCCCTTAGGCATTTCTGCCATTGTGTGAGAATTAGTTACAAAGGCTGTTGGTGAATTTTCGATTGAGTTACATGTCATATACACTGAAGCGCCAAAGGAACTGATATAGGCATGCGTGTTAAAAAACAGAAATATGTAAACAGCCAGAATACGGCGCTGAAGTCGGCAACGCCTATATAAGACGAGTTGTTAGGTCGGTTCCAGCTGCTACAATGTCTAGTTGTCAAGACTCGAGTGGGTTTAAACGTGGTGTTATAGTCGGCGCACGAACGATGGGACACAGCATCTCCGAGGTAGCGATGAAGTGGGGTGGGACTTTCCCGTACGACCATTTCACGAGTGTACCGTGAATATCAGGAATCCGGTAAAACATCATATCTCCGACACCGCTGCTGCCGGAAAAAGATCCTGCAAGAACGGGACCAACGACGACTGAAGAGAATCGTTTAACGAGACAGAAGTGGAACCCTTCCGCAAATTGCTGCAGATTTCAGTTCTGGGCCATCAACAAGTGCCAGCCTGCGGACTATTTAACGCAACATGATCGATATGGGCTTACGGAGCCGAGGGCCCACTCATGTACCCCTGATGACGGCACGACACAAAGCTTTACGCCTCGTCTGAACCCGGCCACACCGACATTGGACAGTTGATAACTGGAAACATGTTGCCTAGTCGGACGAGTCTCGTTTCAAATTGTATCGAGCGGATTGACGTTTATGGATAGAGAGACAACCTTATGAATACATGGACCCTGCATGTAAGCAGGGGCTGTTTAAGCTGGTGGGCGCTCTGTAAGGGTGTGGAGCGTGTGCAGTTTGAGTGATATGGGACCCCAGATACGTCTAGATACGACTCGGACAGGTGACACGTACGTAAGCATCCTGTCTGATCACCCGCATTCATTCATGTCCGTTGTGCATTTCGACGGACTTGGGCAATTCCAGCAGGACAATGCGACAACTCACACGTTCACAATTGCTACACATTGCCTCCAGGAACACTCTTCTGAGTTTAAACACTTCCGCTTGCCACCAGACTTCACAGAATGAACATTATTGAGCATATCTGGGATGTCTTGCAACGTGCTGTTCAGAAATCTCCATACTCTTACAAATTTATGGACAGCCCTGCAGGATTCTTGGTGTCAATTCCCTCCAGCAGTCGAGTCCATGCCACGTCGTGTCGCGACCTTCTGCATGCTCGAGGGGGCCTTCTCAATATTAGGCAGGTGTACCAGTTGTTTTGCCTCTTCAGTGTATTATGTGCATGTTTTAGCAATTTTGTAGCCTGATCTGTCTCGTTTTTAACAGCAGGTCACCTGAAGTTATTCAGTTAAAACGAAATGAGTTTTCGCGTAATAAATGCAATTGAAATACAGTTGTGGCAGATTTTATTAACATTTACTTATGTGCTTGGTGTATAGGGTACCGAACTAATCACCTGAATCAGTTTCTCAAAGATTTCTAGGCATAGCTTTAAGTGAAGGGAACCACTTAGGAATATCAGATACACGTGATTCAGTTGGTGTTAGCTAAGTGAGCCCGTTACATAATTTATAGCCTGACAAACAGAGCGAACAACGTTCCAAGGATTAAGGGAGAAGTTTTGAGAATGGAATGGAGCACTCCAGCGTCGATAGTTTTAATCTTCTGCGGACAGAGGGAAATATAATCACTGCCGACTATGCTCACCAGTTTCCCACATTTGGTGATGCTTCCAGACTATTTTCTTTTTTGTTTGCAATGTAGTTGTGCAGAATTGTGTGACACCGTGAGGTCATATTTTCGTACGTTAATAGAACGTATACGCGTGGGTGAAATATAAGTTTATCGATGCACTTAGATCGGTCATCAACACTAACAGGATGAGCTGGTATCAACTGTCATGTTTAGAACCAAAATAAGAACATACAAGACGACAAAATTCATTCATAGCAACACTCAGCTCGGTCGATATAAAAATTAGCTCAAGAATCGAAGACTGTACGAAGTAGTACAAGTGTGGTTCGACAGAGGCTCTGAAGTTGGAAGTAAAAGCGAAGGTAATTTAAGTAAGCTGATCAGGCTGACGATACAGCAAGATCACATTATCCTAACCGCTTTTTAGGGATCATTTTACGATATTGGCAGACGATAATACGCAAGAGAGATACCGATTCATCATTTCTCATTAAATAACCTGTCAAGCTATCGGTGGTACATCATCAGGTAGAAGAAACAGCGTGCTTTGCAAGAACTACAAATTCGCACACTAAATTTTCCTCGCAAAACAACTCCTAGATATGTAAGATGTTTCATGAGGAATAGCAAATAGTTTAGGGAGTGAGACGAATTCAAATATTCCGTACAACATGTGTCTAACTTTTATTGGTTGTAAACATATACCGGCTGATCAAAAAGTCAGTACAAATTTGAAAAATTAATAAACCACGGAATAATGTAGATAGAGAGGTACAAATTGACACACATGCTTGGAATGACATGGGGTTTTATTAGAAAAAAAAACAAAGTTCACAAAATGTCCTACAGATGGCGTCGTTCGGTGATGATCGTGTGCTCAGACGCCACTTCCGTCATGCCTGGCCTCCCAGGTCCCCAGACCTCAGTCCGTGAGATTACTGGCTTTCGGGTTACCTGAAGTCGCAAGTGTATCGTGATCGACCGACATCTCTAGGGATGCTGAAAGACAACATCCGACGCCAATGCCTCACCATAACTCCGGACATGCTTTACAGAACTGTTCACAACATTATTCCGCGACTACAGCTATTGCTGAGGAATGATGGTGGACATATTGAGTATTTCTTTTCTTTGTCTTACTTTGTTATGCTAATTATTGCTATTCTGATCAAATGAAGCGGCATCTGTCGGACATTTTTGAACTTTTGTATTTTTTTGGTTCTAATAAAACCCCAAGTCATTCCAAGCATGTGTGTCAATTTGTACCTCTCTATCTACATTATTCCGTGATTTATTCAGTTTTCAAATTTATACTGACTTTTTGATCACCCGGTATACCCCTTAGAATTTATGCTAAGAAATACTCGCAGAAGTTCTAAAGCAAAGGCAAATGATTCGGTCAAAGATGATTTTCATAAACCCCTCTTCCGATTTCATTAGACTTTCGAATTCCCTTGACAACACCGATTGTAGCTCTTCTGCATCACCAGAAAAATGATCACTTTTTCGGTACCAATTTCTCCAGACCGAGCCCCTCTAAATTTTGGTTGAAAGGCAAAATAAAAAAAAAAAAAAAAAAAAAAAACTGTGTCAGGCAGCACAAAACTAATACTGAATTTGAAGATAACAGGTTTTAACTACTCATTTGCTTTAACTTTCATTTTCTACTTATAGAGCAAGTTACCACTTATCACAAGAAGCAGAAATTCTATCCAAGTCATCCTGTACCGTCCTACAGTCACCGAAAGACATACTTTCTCGTAAACTACAGCTTTATCAGCAAACAGTTGTAAGTAGGCTGTTTAGGTTTTTATGTTGGTAACGCCTCGTAGTGCTCTGTACGAAAATCGCTGACTTCGCTGTATGCAGTCCGTGGCTGGTTGGACTTTTTGTTGGATAATTCGCTAGTGCAGTGTTGAGCAGTTGGCTGTGAACAGCGCTTAGCGTTGGGCAGTTGGAGGTGAGCCGCCAGCAGTGGTGGATGTGATATATATATATATATATATATATATATATATATATATATATATATATATAATGACTTTTGAACACTATTAAGGTAAATATATTGTTTGTTCTCCATCAAAATCTTTCATTTGCTAACTATGCCTATCAGTAGTTAGTGATTTCAGTAGTTAGAATCTTTTACTTAGCTGGCAGTATTGGCTGTATTGCAGTAGTTCGAGTAACGAAGATTTTTGTGAGGTAAGTGATTCATGAAAGGTGTAGGTTATTGTTAGTCAAGGTCATTCTTTTTTAGGGACTATTGAAAGTCAGGTTGCGTTGCCCTAAAAATATTGTGTGTCAGTTTAGTGATGATGAGAATAAGTAAAGAGAGAACTTTCTGAGTACGTTCAGTTTTGCTCAGCTGTTTGTAAATCAAATAACGTAAGAGTTTCTCCAGCACTGTCATTCTTTACATACAAAGGGAGAGTTTGACAGTCGCAGATTTCTGTTCCCCCTATCTGTCAGATCGTTTATGTGTGTAGAGAACACACTTCCCTCGGAGAATTCTAACGATACCCTTGCCTGCGATGAACACCCGCTTTTCAGGACCACGTAGTGGTTTCTATTACTAGAAAAGTAATTCATATATCTGAGAGCCTGTTTCCTGTGCTCGGACCTTCGTGAACGCTCTGCAGAGTTGAAATTATCAAACGCTCTCCGGAAATCCATGAATTTGGAATTTTCTGTTGCCTTCATCCATATTTCGCAAATTATCGTGCGAGGAAAGGGTAAGGTTACTTACACACGTGGGTTGTTTTCTAAATAAGTGTTAATTGTGGATAGAAGCTTTTCTATCGCAAGAAAATTTATTATAGTCAAACGCAGAACGTGCTCAAGAATTCTGCATCGTATCAACTTTAAGGACATTGGTCTGTAATTTACGAGTCCGTATTGACTGGTCCGATGATGTTCGCCGCGAATTCTTCTCCTGTGCTAACCTGTTTGTCTTACGGCAACAGCAATAGCCCTAAGTTGTTCGTAGGATATATTCCAATTTCTTTCTTCTGCTCTAACCTATCTGTTGTAGTCGTACATTTTACTATAAAACGTAGCAACGCGTCTCACTTTCCTTTCGCTAGACCGATGGGATATGTGCTTGTGAAAACGTGACTTTAGTTAGTAGTAGAGTACAGAGCATATATTGTGCCTCGTTTGTTGGAATTTATTTGCGGATACGAGAAAGAAAGTTTCGGGGGCACAGTGCAGAAGGCGGTGACGGATGCATAATTTGGACTGGCCAGTGAGGGGTCACTTGCACTTTGCAGTCGTGCTTTGGGAATGCGGTGGACTCCAAAAAAGGGGCCTGGCGACAATGGTCAAGCACAAAAGAAAAATCAATGTTGTTGTATAGACTCCATGCCTGGATATGTCGTTTAAGTACCAACTTATGGTTCTGATGAAGCATCACGTACGAACATGTTGTCTGAAAAGCTTTGTCAATTATCAGTTGTTGTAAGTTGATAACTTATTTGAATATAGAAGAATTATGGAGATAGTTTTTGTGATTTCGCACTGAGTTATTTAAATGTAGAAGTTCTCTTATAGCCATCGCCCCTGTGCAATCGGAAATGAAGTCAGCGGTTAAATGCGTGGCATTGCATAGTGGGACCACATCATCAAGAGAAAACAAGATGGCGACAGGGAATTTCGGAAAAGAAGGTAACTGTTATTACATATACGAGTACGGACTTCGTATCTCGCAGTATATCGATCATTTATAGTCAACCCGTAACAAGAGACAAACACCGCATTGTCCACTACAGACCACATTACTTTCTTCGTTGGGTCGACTTCTGCTTTCAAGCCTACTGAAAACAAAATATTGTATCACTATTTCTCTGCTGACTAAGGACGGATTATCTGCAATTGGTATCTCAGTACCTTCCACTGTCGCATGTACATTATTTTCACTCATCTCCTTAACAGCTCTATTATCTGAAAGCGATTCAGCACAGCGTTTGTTAACATTTTCCTAGACTACTTGTAATTTGACAAAAAACCAGTAAGATACATTTTCTATGTACATACCACATAAAAATCAAGATATAAATTTTGAAAGCAAACGACCCTGACACTCTCTTAATATCAACATCGTGTAACTTTCAAGCATAAAAGAATACTATGTCATCTTTGGCTCGTTAACACACACACACACACACACACACACACACACACACACACACACACACACACACACACACGGGATTTAACATAATAATGCCAACAAACTTTGATGGGTTGTAGAGTGTGTCTTGGGTGAGAAATCGAGGATAGAAACCCCTGTCCATAAACGTCAATCGGCAAGATATTGAGCGTCGAAGTTATGGCAGCTTGGCCATCCCTTCAGCAGCAAACAGTGAACCGCAAGCAGACCTTCACGCAGTGAGCCTGTCAGCCTGACACGACGTTCGATGGCGCCTAACGCCACACCGTCGCCTGTCACAGCACTGCTTGCTGGCCTGTAGCGTTACAACCCGCGTTTGTTGTCCAGCGACAGGCGTCAGCCACATTATGTTCGACTCTCTATAGCGCCGTTGGGTGACGTTCCTCGTGGAGACGCAAGGTTGCCTCTTTGAGCAGCTGAAGTTGCAAACAGTAATGCTATTGTGGTATATAGCGCAATGCTCTGAAATAAATGAACCACTGGGCATTCATCACACATTTCTAGACATAAACTGATATTCTTTTTCCTTCTCCTGTCACATTCGACACCCTGATACTCGTAGCTAGTTTGCGATCATTATGCTTAATGTCAGGTATACTTTGGTTTTTCAATAATGCCAAAATTTTTTCTTTACTTCCCTGATTGCATCCTTTCTTTGTAATGAGCTTATCACAAAAAGCAATGTATGTCCTTGATTGCATCTTTTTTTTGTAATGAGCTTACAACAAAAAGCAAAGTATGAGTATGGCGTAATAATATGTGAAAAAGGCACACTTCATTGAGATTTAACACTGATTATTTGTTAGTATAGGCAGATGTTCAATACATCAGGTCTTTTTCCACACAGACAGTGATTCAAAATTCCTATTACAGGCTTGTAGGGGTTGTACAGGGCACTTATTAGCTGAAGTTTTGCTAAGGAACCCATCCCCGGAACTGCACGTTTTATATATAAAATAAGTTTGATTATCGGATAATTTTCAAATCTTGCACTTCACGGTATGCACACAAGCTGATAAAAGGGTTCCGTCGTCGCTCCCAGTTGTAGTTAGTACTTCACGTAACGGGTTCGTCCGACTAGATACTGACACTCTCGATACTAGGAGGGTTGGTTGTGGTCCTCCACGGACTCGCTGCACTCTCGACTGAAGAGGACGTCCTTTGTCACGTAGAAGAGAAGTCGAGGAAAAGCATTCGGAACATAGCTCGTGCCACGTGCTTTGCCAACACACAGATCAGAGCTCAATGCCTCTACTCCGTGCGTACCGTGAACTGATAAATTTGAAAGTGATCCGGCTCTCAAACTGATTTTACATCTTTACGGTACATCGGGACATGGGTTCTGTAATACCCACCACACTATGTTCAAGCCACAAGATGTTAAAATGAACTATGTGTACAAACTTCAACAAATATTATCGATATTACGTATAAAAAAGACTGTATCGTGTAAAAATGACGATAATTATTTCATTATTTCTGTAATAATCTAATTTCCGTGTGAATTAAAACTATTATCAGAGAACTAGATTCATAGACAACGACAATTATAATCTTTTTTTTTGTTATCTGTGATAACTGTCGTTCAGTTGTTCTTCGTGTGCTAACCGAGGTGTGAGGTCTGTAAAGAGAAAACCTGTAACTATATATATTGGTAATTATTATTTGAAAAATATAGTCGCTATTGTGTAGATGTGGATTTGTATTTATTTCAGTTGTAATCCAATCTAATTAATGTTTTTAAGTGTTAATTTTCAGCTCCGCAATTAGCAGCGCAGCCATTAGCGCTAGTAACTTACAGCGGAGTTTACTAGTAGCTGGTATAAAAATATGAAGTAATTTCATTTAAATTATCAGCGAATAATTTTAGTTGGTATAGAATGGAAAGCAAAAGGCTTAAAGAATTTGCTGGCTGCGGTGGTCTAGCGGTTCTAGGCGCTCAGTCCGGAGCCGCGCGACTGCTACGGTCGCAGATTCGAATCCTGCCTTGGGCATTCCTGTGTGTGATGTCCTTAGGTTAGTTAGGTTTAAGTAGTTCTAAGTTCTAGGGGACTGATGACCACAGATGTTAAGTCCCATAGTGCTCAGAGCCATTTGAACCATTCTGCTTAAAGAATGTTATCTAAATATATTAACTTGATATAAAAGGAATAGAGAATAACAATAGTCAAACTGACTATCGTCTGTCTGCCGCCATCTTAGCAAAATTATCTCCGCGGCAGTTTTAAATCGAGAATTTTAACAAACATAAATGTTGTTAGATATAAATGAATGGAAATAAATGTGTACCTCTGGTCCCGAATCTACTTTAAAAGACAGAATTCAACTCAGATGGTGCTCACAGCGCATTACGTAATAGCAATTTCTTATTTACTGATGTATGAAGAATAATTATTTCGGACGATTTACATGAAATATTTTTATAGGAGACATACGTCAGTGTTGTGCGCGGGTATTATTTTGTGACTAAATGTTCCTTTTGCTAGAGAAAAGTGCTTCCATTTCAAGTAACAGTTGTGTAAAATGCGATAAATGATATGCAATGTAGTCCGATTCACACGACTTTACAGACAACTTTTCTTTAGCGGAGCGACAAATATTAGCTGGGATAATCATTTATGAGATCAAACGAATTGTTATGGTGGCAATAGGTAACTGGTTTTATATACAGGGCGAGTCAAAAGTCCTTGGACACCTTCATAAGTTGGGAGATTAAAGGAAAAATTGAAATGTGCTGATGGGAACATAGGTTTGACGTGGGGGCGCAACTTTTGGAGTGAATGTCATTCATGGCCGCCATCTTGAAATCCGCCATTTTGGATTCAAGTCATTTTTTTTTTAACTGGGAAGGGGTGTGTATGACACATCAAATAACACTCGCTTGACCTCTGGAATTTAGTGGTGTAATTTGTTTTTGTCTATCTTGTACATTTTAGAGGTTATTAATATTCAAAGTTACCTTGATACTGACTCATGTCTCGGGATGGACAACATGTAGAACATGTGTAGCAGTCGGTATGAAGGTAATTTCCCAACTTTGAACATTAATAACCTCTAAAATGTACAAGATAGACAAAAACAAATTACACCACTAAGTTCCAGAGGTCAAGCGAGTGTTATTTGATGTGTCATACACCCCCCCCCCCTTCCCATTAAAAAAAATGACTTGAATCCAAGATGGCGGATTTCAAGATGGCGGCCATGAGTGACATTCACTCCAAAAGTTGCGGCCCCACATCAAATCTATGTTCCCATCATCACATTTCAATTTTCCCTTTAATCTCCCATCTTATGAAGGTGTCCAAGGACTTTTGACTCGCCCTGTATTTTTTGATCTACCTGAAATATCGTTTATAAGTAATTAAATTCACGAAATACTGTAAACCAGTACCGCCACAGTTACTTTAAAAACTTCACCTTCTAAATCCCTTCTACAGGTCCTACAAGTCTATGATAGGATTTTTGAATCACCCTGTACACACACGAATAAACGATCAAACCATGCATGCAACTTGCTCATAGACTTACCTGATTATTGCTTGATGGTGTAGGACGCACTTCTGTAGTTGGTAATAAAGGTCCCGGTAGTCAGTACTTTGTAATGAGTCCAAGGGTCTTGAGGAGTTCTCTTTGCCGAGACTGACAATTTTCCTGTTGAGCAGCGAGAGTTGCATACGTAGCTGAGCGATGAGGCTGATGTTGAATGAGTCGAACACCATGGTCATGACGACGACGTGTACGGTGTCCACCGTGCAGTAGACCCAAGTGACGGCGTAGCCCAAGGTCGTCGACACGTCGTAGGGCAGGGCCAGGATGAAGGGCAGACCGTCGGGGCTGACAGGGGACACCAGCCAGCAAGCTGAGAAGGCCACTCCGAGCGAGATGTAGGTCAGCGTGAAGCGGCGCACGGTGCGGCCCCGTGCCAGCAACACCGGCACGTCGTCCGCACTCAGGAACTCTGCGAAGTCCTGGCCCACCTGCCGGCACCAACGTGCGACGTCAACCACTGCCTGCCAGAGCTTATGTGCACTAATTACTGTAAGGCTTTTTAGCCGAAACTGACGGCCGTTTTTTGAAACACAACAAGAACGGTGTTGAGACCAGGCTTAACAGAAATGACTACAGGGCAGATCATGAGCCTCAGTCGAATGCGGCTCCTGCCTCAGTAAAATACGGCTCTTGCCTCAGTCTAATGCCACTCTTCTCCATTTAGCAATACTATGTCCGTGGTTCTCGTATTGATAAAGCTGTACTCAGCTGTTGGCAGTCAGTTAATCAGTCACTCTTACTGTAATATACTTGTTGTATGTCATGCAGTGACATTGGTTATGTAAAAGTGTAATTATTGCTGCTGTCATAATACTTGTAAACAGTCTGAGAAGCACAAATACGAATAACAGGATAAACTAATGCAGAGTGTGTAGAGGATACCGCTTCTGGAAGAGAGACGCGGTGTACACATGTGCCTTTTGTGTCAGGAGACAGAATCACACTTCAAGCCCAGTAATCTGGTATGCAATCAAGATATGAATAAGAATAGTTCCACTTTCCTATTGGCTTCCATTTAAGAAAAACTAAATTCACGTCACTGAGTGAAGAAGATCAGAGTAATGTGCAAGATTACAAAGAAAACAGATTCGCCAACTGGTTTTTAATATTTCAAAAGTGAAGAAACTTTACATAGTGTTGTAGTACAGGAAGAATGACTTGACGAATCTCTCTACGCTAGTATATGCTATAACCTCTCCATGTCTACGTAGCCACAGTATCTTACATCAACAGCTTACTGTATTCAAACCTTCATCTCCCTCCAGAATTTTCACCCTCCTCAGTTCCTTCCATTACTAAATCGACGTGTTTCTAGTGCTTGAAGATGTGACCTATCAATCGATTTCTTCTTTTAGCCATGTTGTGCCATAAATTTGGTTTCTCCCCAATTGTATTCAGTTCCTTAAACAGGTAGTGAGTTTATAAAGAAGATTTTTACAGAACTTGTTTTTATTTTAGACCCAGATCCTTGCTTTTACGAAACTGTATGTATTGTAAGGTGTCAGGCAAATCCAACACCTTCCATGAAAACCCTGACATGATAAGCAAATCCAGTAGTATGTCACATAGCTCCGAATAAATCGTGACATTAAATTAACCAAAGTAATATGAGTAACGAGTGAGCAAATGGAATACCACAGACTAACACAAGAATGCCTAAATGCATGTCATACCTTCCCACCGTGACACAGACGCAGTTCGGAGGGGAGAAACGAGAACAGAAGCCGAGAGCAGAACCGTGTTAAGCTAGAAGGCCCTACGATAAGGGACGGACACCCACGTCGCCAGCTAACCTCCAGGACCACCCCACAGCCCATGTTAAAAGCTAGAGCCCTCCAGAAGAATAGTATAGATCTTAGGATAACACTAAAAGGGCCACACCAGCCGCAAGTTTTAGCGTGAGACTTTTTCGCGTCTCTGTTACGTTGCAAACGTTAAAAACATTGTCCCACCACGAAAAGTAACCGACGGGACCACCCCCCAGCCCATGCTAACAGATAGAGCCATCCAGAAGAACAGTATAGATCTTACGATAACACTAAAAGGGCCACACCAGCTGCAAGTTTTAGCATGAGACTTTTTCGCGTCTCTGTTACGTTTCAAACTTTAAAAACATTGCCCCAGGACGAAAAGTATAACGTTTCTCACTGGATAGACAGAATTTTTGTAGGCAGAGCTTAAGGTTAACATTGAGACCCTGATTGGTCAGATGGAAACACAGCCACATAGTTTTTTTTTTAAAACCAACTTCGGTAAATTGTAATAAGGAGAAGTTAGAAAAGAGTTGCTTCCGAGACGGCGAGGTGAGCGGAGCGGTGCTGCCCGCCACCCCCTGACGAACACTGACAAGGTAATGAACGCACATGATGCCGCATTTTTGAGCGCATAAGGCTTCATTCAGAACTGCAGAAGTCTCATCTGTTACATCCCCTTTTTACGTAATACTAGTGTCGATCATCAATTGAAGCTCATGGTATTCACATTTGCTACATAAGTTAAAATCTGAAACGCGATGATTTTTCTGTTATATAATTATTGCGAAGCCACATCAGCCACTGTAATTTACGACAAGTTAGATAAGTAATTAAAGATAACTGAGGGTCACTGTAGACCATTTTGATAGTTTTCTCTTTTTTGAAACTTGATTTAAACCTAGATTATAGATGTGATATGGCATAGGTCATCCTACGATCCATTGTAGAACTTGGAAACCCATTCAGGGAATATTAGTTCACATTTTTGTTGTACGCAGTTGGTTTTTGTCATCCTGTATTAAAACATTTCCTTTTATCAATAGTGCAATTTATAAACAATGTTTTGTGAGTAGAATAAAATTTCCAATGGTAAACTTAACTGCTTTTTCGACGTTATTTTACCAGCTAACTAAAATTAGGAAAGCCTTGAACCCCTTCGACTAAATTTAGTTAGTATTAAGATTCTTTTAGAGGGAGTGTAGTGGAGCTGACACTGAAATCATTAAGTATTTGGTTATATCATCGCTGGTCTCACTGAACTCTTCTGAACTCTACATGTCATGTGAGGTCTGGCGTCTCCTTACCAGCAACAGGTCCCAGGTTCAAACTAGTCAATTCCCTAAAAAACATGCTCAGAGCGTCTTTGCGCGAAAGTGGTAGGGAGACACGACTTAGAACAACAGACACCATGCAGAATGTTAGAGAATGGCGACCCTGCCAGGATGGTAAAATACCATGATTGAAGATCGACGACATGCCTAACTAGGTCAGAAACATATCCTGTTAAAAAATTTTCGTAATAAAAATTTTTTTTTGAAAGGCATAAATAGTTGAAAACAGTAGCTGCAGCGATAGATAGTAAGAAAGTATTCAATAGAAAGTGAGACATTTTAGCAGAGACAATAGCATAATTAAGTTATGAATTTTAAAAATTGTTAGAATTAAGTTTTCTCCTCAATGCAAGCGCACAGGTGGCGGATACATCGTTGACAAGTTGGTTCTGACCCAACAAGTAAGTGAATGGATTGTCAGTCTTGGGTATAATAAGTGTCAAGTCGTGTATGCAAAAAGTTTATGAAACGCGTGAGATCGTATGAGCGCATGTTGACGCGAAGTAGCGCGGGTGAATTGCTTTTAAAACAGAAAATAATGGATTCGTAAAGATTAGCATTGGCAGATCGAGTCCTTGACCAAATTCAGGTAGAGACCCAGCATGAAAATGGACAGAGAATAGAGGACAGTACAACAGACGATGCAGTATCGCTGGAAATAGGATAGATAACGCACCATAAAGAGTATAATGTACGCCAAGGCATAGAAAACGTAGGTCAGCATACGACAGAGGAGCAGGAAAGTAGAGAGACAGTCGATGAGGATTCTAACTTGCGTCTTGAATACGTAGAACCCATAGTACAAGTAATCAGAGCTCCCTCACCACAGAGTACAAGGAATGCGAGCAGAAACGTGTCACAGCACAGTTCAATGCAATCGGTTGCGAACCAACACTTAGGCGAAAACACAGAGCGTAGGACGCAATAGGACCCACCAATCTGGCAGAATTATTATAACAAATTACGGAAACCATGACAAGGCAAAATAAAGACATAGCGAACCAAATTCAAATTCAGTATGCAGAAACCACGAGACAAATGCGTGAGATTAAAGAACAAAACAAAAAAATTCAGTTACACCTAAGTCATATTGAAGACGAGGCAAAAGAATCTCGAGAAGTGATAGGTAACTTAATAACAGGTCACAATCAATTGAGAACAGACATTGACAAGGTACAAGTGGACGTACAAACATTTCGTAATTACATTCAGGACGAGATCAAAACATTAAGTAACAACACCCAGGGAGAAGTCAAGAAACTAGAGAAACAGATAAAGGAAATTACTAGACAAGCAGCAGGTACAGCGCGTGAAATTGTTGAAAACAGTGTGTTACACAAACGTATCACAAAAGCAGCGCTGAAAAGATATGATAACCGCATAGTCAAAATAGAAACGCAAACGAAGCGACAATTTCAGATATTGCGAACAGAGTTGTTGCAAACCATTGAAGAGCGTAGTGAACAGGATCGAACAAGCACTGAGTCTGCAACCACATCCGTAGCTGTAACAGCACCGGAAAAACAAGCAATTAACGAAGATATCATGCATTTTCGATTCCAATCAAAGGCGGAAAGTAACATACGTGAAATCAGACAGCCTGCACCGCGGGTACTCGAAATTTACAGTGGACAGTATCCAATGGATCTACCACAACCGGAAAGAACGATGGGAGAAATGATCAGAAACAGAAGTGGCGAAGAATCGCGAATTTCATAAGGAACTATAACGAAGTACGACAGCGATCGTTTCCTCACAGTCAGAAAATTTCAACACTTTCGAGAAGGAAACTCATTACATCCACGAACTTTTATTGATCAATTCCGAGTAGGATTACCAGAACACTGGCCGCTAGCACACAAATGAGACTGCAACACATGTTGCACACATGTCAGGAACAGTCGCAGAAACCATGCAAAAAGTTGCAGCGATATGCCGATCGTACGAAGATTTCAGAGAGAAGTTTCTCTCACGATATTGTTCCAGAACAGAGTGAAGTACGAATTATTACAGAACCCATATTTTGAAAATTCAGGAGAGAAGAGTCCCGTGAAATTTTTCGAATTAATGGCTAAGAAAAATCAATGCTTAGATGTACCATACAGTGACGGAGAGTTGATTAAATTATGCGCGATGAAGTTACCATTGAAATTCCAGCAATCATTAGTAGGTCGCGGAGGCAATGACGTCGAAGTATTTAAAGGTATTCAAATGGTTCAAATGGCTCTGAGCACTATGGGACTTAACGTCGGAGATCATCAGTCCCCTAGAACTTAGAACTACTTAAACCTAAGGACATCACACACATCCATGCCCGAGGCAGGATTCGAACCTGAAACCGTAGCAGTCGCGCGGTTCCGGACTACAGCGCCTAGAACCGCATGGCCACCGCGGCCGGCTTTAAAGGTATTCTAAGGGAACTAGAGTTCATATTTTCGGAAGATGACGCAAGAAAAAGACGAAGCGCATGTGAAAACGAAAGCAAAAAGCAGTGGAAACCACAAGACACAGTGCGAAGAAACAATAATTACGAACCACTTGATAACTTCGCACCAAGAAACGACAATAGATTTCAACAAAGAACCGGTTATGGATTTAGAAGAGAATATGGCAATAACTATAATTCACCCAGGAACGGCAACAACTATTACAGAGGGAATAACGACAACCGGAACGGGTATTGGAGAACCAATAGACTGACAAATTATCAACAAAGAAACCAATATCAACAAGCTGAACAAGAAAAGAGAATACAGATAGGTGGAGGTAAGACCACCAAACCCCGATAAACGTTCGAATTGACAGCTAAGTGCCCATGCCAAAGAGAATGATGCACCGACCCAGGACAACTGCAGCACCTTGAACAGAGAAGTAAATACCTTATGACGAGAAGAGAAGAAGGAAGAAACAAATCCGCAGGGACCAGATGAAAACGAAGACAAGAAAATAAAAATATCGTGTTGGGACGAAATTAATTGGGAGAAGATGAATTACCAGCGGCATACACAACGAATGTAGGAGGAAAGGACGAAGTAATGAGTACTGCAGAGCTATTTGAGATGGAAACAAGGGAAAGCGAATTCAATGAGGATAATGCGCAGTCAACAGAATTTGAAAATAAGTTACTAGTGGGCACACAACCCAACGTATATAATGAAGGAAGTTATGAAGCGATAATTAGAGCATTTAGATGCGATTATGTGGAAGTAGCGACGAAGTATGAGAAGATAGACGAGGATGAGGAAGAAGTAGAGGATGTTGAAGAAAGTGTAAATGAAGGAAGAAACAGAGAAGAGGAAATAAAAGAGAGAGAAATAGCAGTCGAAGCTTATCCTACAGAAAGTTCGAATTCACAAGGGAAATTCCTGAAAAGGCTCATGTATGATTCAGTGGAGGATTCGTTGATGCAAGAAGATGAAGAACAGAAACAACCCATTCAAATTCAACCAATTGTGAAGGCCATGGTAAAGCATATCCCAATCAATATTGTAATTGATAGCGGAAGTGAACTGACTGCGATCTCAGAAAATTTATTCATGCAGTGTAATGCCAATGAGGAATTGCCAGTTCTGAAAACATGTAAGATTAAAGTAAGAGGTCCTATTAGAAACAATGATGCGGAAGTTATGGGATAAACAAGGTTAACTCTTTTGTGCCAAGGTCAAAAGATCGAAGCCAACTTTGTTAATATACATAAACTAACTGTAGATTTGATTATAGGTGCAGATTATTTAAATGAGAGACGAGCGATAATAGATATGGGGAAAGGTAGCACAACATTCGGGAATGTCACACTTCTCATTGAGCAAAAGCTAAAATTAGAAGAAATACCAGTTATAAACAAACAATTAAGAATGACGCGAGATAAAGTGGATGAAGAATTAGAATGGTATGCACAAAAGGAGGAATCGCCGCAACTCATGTTAGAAGTCCATAAAGAAATCGACGAAAAATTGCAAGAAGTTCAAGGTATTTTGGAACACAGTAAAAGAAAATTAGAGGGTATTTTACGAGATAAAGCAGAGGTATTTTTACCTAAGACTGGCAGTATTAAACACTTTCAGAACAAGTTTGAAGATTAATTTTATTACTGGTAAATAATTAGCACAATATTTCAAGATTATCTGGCAGATAAGATCGTCAGGAGAAAGAAGAATAAAGACAGAGGAAGGTGGGAAAAACAAAGTAGTTTCAATAAAAACAAAAACAAAATTAACACCAATAGTACCATAGATTAAGGTGAAGGGATAAAACATAGATAGTCTAACAGCATGAAATACTAAAATGCTATACACCACGACACTACACAAAAATAAAAAAACCAACTTGAGGATTCTTGTAGAAGTTAAGACTCAAAATATCTTACAATTGTAACACGGAAAGGGAGCCGAAATTTGTAAAGCTTTTTAAGAAGGCGTAAAACAATGTAGGTACTAGACATATGTTAGATGATTATAAGTAAAACTTTTTGTAAGAACCATTGTAAAAACTCCAGCAAAGACCAGATGCAACGACCCACAAGCTGCAACGCAAGAAGTATCAAGAAAGAAAAGGATGTAATTAGCAAGATACAATTCCTACAAGGTAGAAGCGTCGAGAGAAGGGAAAGGACAGCGAGACCAACAAAGGGCCCTTGTAGAGTGGGCAGTAAATCTGCTGAGCCACAGGGTGGTGGAACCCTGCTGGGACAGAACACGGAACCACAGAGTGGCGGAACACGGAAGGACATGAGGGTCTTGGGACGCCCCCACTCAGTGGAGCGAGCAAGAAACGGCCCGACGAGAAGACGGCTTGGGTAAGCCACCACTGGCAAAAAAATATGTGTAAAAGTCACAATACTGCTATTAAACAGCAAGCTGATGCACGAAACTGAAGAAAACTTCCACAAAGTAAAAATGACACGCCCAAACAATTTATCAAAGTGTTACTAAGAAGAGAACTTCAAAGCGACTAGTTATCAATAAATATTTCCATATTCTGCCCAGAGAAGAACCAAGAATCAAGTAAGAAGCAGAGAAAAAGCAGGAAGAACAGAAGTTGAAGATTCGCAAGATTGAGACCAAGAAAGAAGATGGGTGAAAAATACACTCCTGGAAATTGAAATAAGAACACCGTGAATTCGTTGTCCCAGGAAGGGGAAACTTTATTGACACATTCCTGGGGTCAGATACATCACATGATCACACTGACAGAACCACAGGCACATAGACACAGGCAACAGAGCATGCACAATGTCGGCACTAGTACAGTGTATATCCACCTTTCGCAGCAATGCAGGCTGCTATTCTCCCATGGAGACGATCGTAGAGATGCTGGATGTAGTCCTGTGGAACGGCTTGCCATGCCATTTCCACCTGGCGCCTCAGTTGGACCAGCGTTCGTGCTGGACGTGCAGACCGCGTGAGACGACGCTTCATCCAGTCCCAAACATGCTCAATGGGGGACAGATCCGGAGATCTTGCTGACCAGGGTAGTTGACTTACACCTTCTAGAGCACGTTGGGTGGCACGGGATACATGCGGACGTGCATTGTCCTGTTGGAACAGCAAGTTCCCTTGCCGGTCTAGGAATGGTAGAACGATGGGTTCGATGACGGTTTGGATGTACCGTGCACTATTCAGTGTCCCCTCAACGATCACCAGTGGTGTATGGCCAGTGTAGGAGATCGCTCCCCACACCATGATGCCGGGTGTTGGCCCTGTGTGCCTCGGTCGTATGCAGTCCTGATTGTGGCGCTCACCTGCACGGCGCCAAACACGCATACGACCATCATTGGCACCAAGGCAGAAGCGACTCTCATCGCTGAAGACGACACGTCTCCATTCGTCCCTCCATTCACGCCTGTCGCGACACCACTGGAGGCGAGCTGCACGATGTTGGGGCGTGAGCGGAAGACGGCCTAACGGTGTGCGGGACCGTAGCCCAGCTTCATGGAGACGGTTGCGAATGGTCCTCGCCGATACCCCAGGAGCAACAGTGTCCCTAATTTGCTGGGAAGTGGCGGTGCGGTCCCCTACGGCACTGCGTAGGATCCTACGGTCTTGGCGTGCATCCGTGCGTCGCTGCGGTCCGGTCCCAGGTCGACGGGCACGTGCACCTTCCGCCGACCACTGGCGACAACATCGATGTACTGTGGAGACCTCACGCCCCACGTGTTGAGCAATTCGGCGGTACGTCCACCCGGCCTCCCGCATGCCCACTATACGCCCTCGCTCAAAGTCCGTCAACTGCACATACGGTTCACGTCCACGCTGTCGCGGCATGCTACCAGTGTTAAAGACTGTGATGGAGCTCCGTATGCCACTGGCTGACACTGACGGCGGCGGTGCACAAATGCTGCGCAGCTAGCGCCATTCGACGGCCAATACCGCGGTTCCTGGTGTGTCCGCTGTGCCGTGCATGTGATCATTGCTTGTACAGCCCTCTTGCAGTGTCCGGAGCAAGTATGGTGGGTCTGACACACCGGTGTCAATGTGTTCTTTTTTCCATTTCCAGGAGTGTAGATGACATAACTTCCCAAATCCCTATCCTATTGTAAACTAGTCGTGTGCGAAGTATTACTACAAAAAACGACTGCTTTCAGCAACACATAACGATGACTTTCACGCATACAAAGCCAGAAAACCACGAGATCCTGCACTCACAGCGCCATTCCATTATGGGACCTCCACAACTGCAACACACACTTGCAAAGCCAACAAGGAATGGCGAACGAAGCTGTACATAAAATACTTGCCCACATCCATTTCGCTCAAGTCCATCACCTTTGTGCAAAAACATTCGCCAACCTCATGCTTAAACATTCATAGGATTGTGTGAATGTGTGAAATCAAATTATATGATGTAGGAATTGTGCAAAAGAAATGTGTCAAAAACTAAATAAGTTAAGCACACCAGACAGCTAATAAACTACAAAATAACAGTCATTGACTATGGACTTAAGTAAAAAATAGACTATCGATAAAAATAGGTCATTAGTTCTGAAATGGACAGTATATAAAGAACAAAAGTAAGGCATAATAAACACTAAAACTATATGCCACTTATTTTCTCCTCATAAAAATAAAAGAATAACTACATTTTACTTATTTTCTCCTTATAAAAACAAAGAATAAAAAATTATCTTGTTGGATGTTTTCCCTTTTTTTTAACATTTGACCATTTGTTAGGATAATATCTCAATACTTGTGTATGTATATGTCTTTGTCAAAGCAATTCTTGGAAATAATTCTTATTTGTTAGTGTAACAATGTTGAAATGAGTGTCTAGAAACAAAAACATTTTACTTGTACATGGTATTTAGAAAATGTGTTAGGAATAGATTTTACTTAATTACTACATTTATATAAAAAAATATTTCTAAGAAAATCGATGTGAAAGACTCGCCACTTTCGATAACAAACTTAGTAAAAAACAAACTTCACACTTAAATAAAGAAAGAAAATAATTAAAAAACAATAATTGTAATAGAATAAAAATATTCTTCTCTTGTCAATATAAACGTATTTTTTAGGAATAATGTGGAAGAATATAAAAATATAAATTAGTAATACAAACTAGCATAGAACCAGAATAACGTGGCTGAACAGTAGGCACCAAAATTTAGATAAAGGAATAATTTTTGACTGACTTAGACAACGATTCAATCATTGCCTAAATTAAGTGCAAAAATTAAGTTCGAAGGGTGGTGATATGTAAGGTATCAGGCAAATCCAACACCTTCCATGAAAACCCTGACATGATAAGCAAATCCAGTAGTATGTCACATAGCTCCGAATAAATCGTGACGTTAAATTAACCAAAGTAATACGAGTAACAAGTGAGCAAATGGAATACCACAGACTAACACTAGAATGCCTAAATGCGTGTCATACCTTCCCACCGTGAGACAGACGCAGTTCTGAGTGGTGAAACGAGAACAGAAGCCGAGAGCAGAACCATGTTAAGCTAGAAGGTCCTACGATAAGGGATGGACACCCACGTCGCCAGCTAACCTCCAGGACCACCCCACAGCCAATGTTAAAAGCTAGAGCCCTCCAGAAGAACAGTATAGATCTTACGATAACACTAGAAGGGCCACACCATCCGAAAGATTTAGCGTGGGACTTTTTCGCGTCTCTGTTACATTGCAAACGTTAAAAACATTGCCCCACCACGAAAAGTAACCGACAGGACCACCCTCCAGCCCATGTTAAAAGATAGAGCCCTCCAGAAGAACAGTATAGATCTTACGATAACACTAAAAGGGCCACACCAGCTGCAAGTTTTAGCATGAGACTTTTTCGCGTCTCTGTTACGTTTCAAACTTTAAAAACATTGCCCCAGGACGAAAAGTATAACGTTTCTCACTGGATAGACAGAATTTTTGTAGGCGGAGCTTAAGGTTAACATTGAGACCCTGATTGGTCAGATGAAAACACAGCCAGATAATTTTTTTTTAAACCAACTTCGGTAAATTTTAGTGAGGAGAAGTTAGAAAAGAGTTGCTTCCAAGATGGCGAGGTGAGCGGAGCTGTGCTGCCCGCCGCCCCCTGACGAACACCGACAAGGTAATGAACGCACGCGATTCCGCATTTTTGAGCACATAAGGCTTCGCTCAGAACTGCAGAAGTCTCATCTGTTACATTCCCTTTTTACGTAATACTAGTGTCGATCATCAATTGAAGCTCATGGTATTCACATTTGCTACGTAAGTTAAAATCTGAAACGCGATGATTTTTCTGTTATATAATTATTGAGAAACCATATCAGCCACTGTAATTTATGACAAGTTAGATAAGTAATTAAAGATAACTGAGAGTCACTGTAGACCATTTTGCTTTTTCGACGTTATTTTACCAGCTAACTAAAAATAGGAAAGCCTTGAACCCCTTCGACTAAATTTAGTTAGTATTAAGATTCTTTTACAGGGAGTGCAGGGGAGCTGACGCTGAAATCGTTAAGTATTTGGTTATATCATTGCTGGTCTCACTGAACTCTTCTGAACTCTGCATGTCATGTGTGGTCTGGCGTCTCCTTACCAGCAACAGGTCGCAGGTTCAAACTAGTCAATTCCCTAAAAAAACACGCTCAGAGCGTCGTTGCGCGAAAGTGGTAGGGAAACACGATTTAGAACAACAGACACCACGCAGAATGTTAGAGTATCTAGTGACCTGGTGTATGTGTACTTATACCTGATTGCACTACATGGTATTTCTCCAGATTGTAATGTTAAATAATACATGGATTGTACTGTAATAAAAACGTTTTTGCCGAACTTGTATATCGCCAGTATTGCTGCCAACTGTGCACCGTCTATAGCAGGTAATAAAAGATGTGCTTGTGAGGCTTTCAAATGCCGAAATGCACAATATAATTTCACACATGTCCACTGTATTTTTCACAAACATCATTCAGCATTTAAATATTTTCATTATTCTCATACTCAAGTAGTCCTACAAATTGTCAACTACATCAGCTCACAAGGGAATGGTCAGACTTGTCATGTCGGAATCAGTGTTGCTTTTTTTACCACTGTGAGTTAACATTGCAAGAATTCTGTATGCAGAGTTTTAGCTGCTGACATGACCTGGAAGTCTGTAAACAATTTTATGAAGTAAGACATTATTGTCGCATGGTTTCCGCGCTTATAACTGCCTCTTGTACAACCGTGACCTCTCTCGCTACGTTATACCGACGCCATCTAGGGACAAGGCGGCGTTAGCTACGCGCCGCTCTCTTGCCACAGCAGTGAGAGAGCTGGTTCCCCCAGTGAAAGCGATCGTATGATAATGAAACATTCGTTGACAAATATGGCTGATATGTTATCTACAACATTCTTTCCAAATAGCTATGAAATAGACACAAATAAATATACGGTTTAGAACAAGTCCAAATTTTATTTCTTGTAAATACCGCAAAAACGCGAAACATTGATACAATGTTCAAAACATAGATTTTTTGTGCACCAAGAACATACAAGCAGCCCTGCGAATCACAGACGTTGTTAGATGAACGTATACAAAACTGGGCTGGTGTTAGGAATGAATCAGGCGTAGTATCAATATATTTCGAGGATTGCCACGCATATATAATCGAATTCTGAAACCGAGGGGAGGAAAATTGATTGCAGCTTGAGAATATTGTCACGGTGATAGACAGGAAATTGCAGTGATATGCACACAATAATTTTCTCTGTTAGTTTTCTGTAAAATGCCTTCCACTGACGGAAAAATTCTCTGTCTAAAGGTTGAATTACGTTCGTCGTGCCGGCTGGAATCTGAAGTTTCTCTACTTCTTTGTCAGGGTGGGCTCAAAATACAGCTTTTAATGAATCAGACCTTTTATGACCTAACCACGAATCTAGAAGGAGAAGAAATTTGTTCCCGCAGAACGGAAGAAAAGCATGACGCATGAAAAGTGTTACGTTTTCATTTCCCATTTTTCCTGACTTCGATGCGTCTACCACAAGAATGTTTGCGTAGAACATTGTTCTTTTGACACGTGGTCCAAAACGTCCAGTTGGTTCTTGAAGACACACATATCGTTTAGGCAGCAATGAACCATCCAGACTAATTATGGGCTTTATAGAGTAGGAATGGGTGAGTGCAGTCGTGGACTGCGCAATCGCCTCAATATGTTTTTCCCCTTTGAATGACAGTGTTCTTTTCGCGCGCATTTCTTTTTGAAAACCCGATTGATCTGCATTATACACGTACGATTCACTAAAACTAGCGATCTTATTTTTTGCAGTCGTAAGGAAAGCTTCTATCATTTCTATTTGTGTCACTTCATTTTCCGACCTGTTTCTCGATACAAATTTTTTTATTTTTCTTGCCACAGTTTTATGTGATCTTTTGAAGCGACTAATCCAACTTCGACAAGCTGTAAATTCTTTAGCGCCTATCGCGTTGGCAATCTCTAACGCCCAATCACGCAAAGTTGTATCGCTGACACTAAATGACTGTTGTCTGGCATCGGTAAATAGCTCAAAAAGTCGCACATTTATCTCCGTCGCAATTTCCAATCGACTCTTAGATCGTCCAGCGACTTCCTTTTTCCATCTAAACAATCCACGTTCAGAACGGAAAAAGCGATACTTATTTTGAGCAATACTGACACGTAGGCGTTTCTTACCACTATCGTTCAACCAATACGTCATCGCTTTTTCTTTGTCTGATAAGGTAATTGTAGTTGCTGGTGTTACTTTCGGAGATAACTGATGATGGTACGTGGCACTATCACTCGACGAGTCTTCATGAGTGCAACTTTCGTCGGTGTCTTCGCCGTCTGTAGATTCACAGTCTGCAGTATCGAGTGTTTCAGTTGTTTCTAGCCACAAGTCTGCGCCATTTACATGCTCGTCTAGAAGTTTAACAACCATGTCGCACAACACATAGTCTTCACGCTTGTTTTCTGTTGATTGCTTCATTTGGCGTCTGTGGTATATCTCCGTGGCAAGCAGCGAAACATTTACAGGGTTCGCCATCACCTGTGAGAGGAGATTGAATGTTCACCGTAAAGTGGCTTGCGGAGTATACGTAGATGAACATGTACAGAACATCTTTCACATCTCTAACCAGTTTCAGGACGGTATGTTTCGAAATACGTACCAGAAATTAAAAGGACGTGCATGCCACAGAAACGAATATTCGTTTCCCCTTTCCACCAAAACCGTGCAGCGATATTCCTGTTTAGTGAACGCCGCGATAAGACGGCCGCACTTCCCGACCATGCGCACAACGCTCGCGACTCGCCATTTCCAGGGGTGGCCAGCCGTCACTGCAAGCGCCAAGCAGGAAACACAGCCATGTTCGTGATTTTTTTTAGGTGACTTCCGGTTCATGTCAGCAGCTACAATTCTGCATTCGGATCTTTTGCACAGTTAAATAACAGTGCTAAAAAAAGCAATACATGGTTCGGCATGACAAGTCTGACCATTCCCTTGTCAGATACCAAAATACATTGTCACTTCAAATCCTTTATTTGCAATCCTGGAGAACCCGTTTACTGTTGATGTGGGGATGTCTGACTCGTTTTAGTTATAAAGGATACAGCAACTGTAGTCTTGGAATTATTGGAACCTCGGCAGGACGAGGGACGAAAATGACTGAAAGGAAGAGGTTGTTCAGCTAGTGAATTTTGAAAGAGGTCTCCAGAAGAAAAACACTCAGTAACAAAACAATACGTCACGAGACTGATCTCAGTTTTTTGGTACATTTATTTGTGTGAATCACTGTACTCAACTCTAAATTAAGGATGTGAACTAAATGATGAACATTTAAATAAACCTCAGCGAACTAAGTTCAAAAGTTAGCAGCCTAATTAGAAGCAGCCCACAGCAAAAAGGAACACACTAAAAGGCACATCACAAAAGTGATTTCGTACTTCTTGTTGTATAACGAATTAATGTTCATTGATGTTGTAGAATGAAAATAAGTTTGTTCTTTAGTGAAATAAAAATATTTCATTGACGTAAAGTGTTAGTTTCCAAACAATGCATCTGTCTTCGAATTAATTACATACCTTTTCAGTTCTCTTGGATAAAGTTAGTGCCCACTTTTGATATACAATGACGGAAAATAAAATCACAAAACCAAGGAAATGTGCGACGTAAACGAATGTTGGTAGGAGTGTTTCTATATCTGAAAGATAATGTCTATTCAAATTTCATGCCAGTCGTATACATGTGGCGCTAATAGCGCCATTGTGGGGGTGCAAATCAAGTTTGTTTTAAATGCACGATGTAACGGTCGTGAACGTTAGTTACCTTTGAGATTGGACGTGTTGAACTGATGTTAGGTAAGAATGTCTTTAAGACGACAAAGACGCCATTATCAACAACTCACTGAGTTTGAACGAGGTCGTGCACTATGAGAAGTGTGACGGTCCTTCTGCGATATTGCAGAAATACTTGGCATGAATGCAGCCATGATTGCTGGCAGCGGTGGTGACGGGAATGTACGGCTGCAAGAAGAACGGGCTCCGGACGCCCACCGGTCACTACCGAGAGGCAACGCCAGAGTGTTCAGCGTATGGCACTGATGCACCGTACTGCTTCTGCAGCAGCAGTTTGAGCACTATACTAAAACCGAACTGTTACAGGTCGGTTACTTCCAGGACAGCTCCGACCCTGACGCCGATTAGTGCTTTTCACTAACCCAGACTACCACCATTTACGACTTCAATGCTATCAGACGAGCACTCATTAGAGGGCAGGGTGATGAAAATTGATTCTGTTTCGTTGCCAGTGAGTGCCGTGTGTTGGTTAGAACGAGGCCAGGTGAGCGCCTGCAACCAACCTATCTGTAGCTTAGACCCACTGGACCTACACCAGGAATTATGTGGTCTGGGTGAGATTTTGTGTGGCAGCATGAGCACTCAAGTGCTTATCCCACGCACCCTGACTGCAAATTTGTGCGTTAGTCTGGTGCTACCACTCATGAGTAGCATTCCAGTGGGTGTTTCCAAGAGGACAACGCTCGCTCACATGTCGATGTTGTGACCCAACACGCTCTACGGAGTGTCGAGATGTAGCCTTGGCCAGTTAGATTGCCAGATCTGTCTCCAGTCGAGCACATATGGGACATCATCGGACGACAATTTCAGTGTCATCCACAACCAGCAATAACTGCCCCTGTATTATATCAACACAATGCATGCAAGTTTGCATTCAACATTCTGGCGGTTATACCGGTTATTAACGTACCAGGGTTCCACATTTACAGTGGCCTATTTCGCACTTATATTTACCTGTGATCTTGCAATGTTAGTCTCTTAAATACGGTTCCTATACAAATGTATTCCGGAAATTTCATTATTGTACGTTATTTTTTTTGACGTTGCGATTGTTTTGCATCAGTGTATACTGAGAGCATTAGAGGTCCTAATACGCTTCCTTAGGGCACACCCGATGTTCTGTAATTCTGTGAGACTCTCCATTTAATGTAACGTAATGTTAATGTGCTGTGAAGTTTATGCAGTAACTATTGCCGACATATTCGTTGCGAGAGACAGAGCGGCCGTTTTGATATTCCGTACTTACCGTTTAATTTTTCATGTCACTTGAACACTTCTTTCCCATGTACCCACTATTTTATATCAAAGTTTATAGTGTTCAGGTCTAAAAACAAAGTAAAAAACTGAGTTTATACATTCTGCTTCGGGCTTGGATGTGTGTGATATCCTTAGGTTAGTTACGTTTAAGCAGTTCTATGTCGAGAGGACTGATGACCTCAGATGTTAAGTCCGATAGTGCTTAGACCCATTTGAATTTGAGTGTATACATTACTTTACAATAAGTGGAGAAGTATCGCAATAAATGTTGCACATACCTATTTACCAAACAGGCAAGATACTGGAAATACAGGAGTTGGGCAAAAACATATAAATATAACGAGAAATGTGTGCTTGAACATAAATGCTGATGATATCCAAGGCTGCAGGTTGCTTTGTTCTATTTGACCACGAACATCACCTTTCCAATGTCCTCAATATATAGCAAATGCGTATTTGCGAATACATTGTGCCGGAGTTAACTGAATTCAAATGTGGTCATATTGTGGGCGCTCGTATGCTGAGTATTTCCGTAATCAAGGTAGCCGAAGTGTTTGGCGTCTCAAGAGACATTATATCGAAGATTTGTACCACATACAGAGCAAGCGGGAAAACATCATGCACTAAGTCGCTGTGTGGACGAAGGGTGTGCCGAGTGATCTTGACAGGCGGTCATTAAAGAGGATGGTGACCAAAAATAAGAGAATAACAGCTACAAAAACGACTGTAGAGCTGAATGTCGCACTTGCTAACGCTGTCGGCACCAAAACAATACCAAGGCTGTTCCATAATCAGGGAACTGTATGGCGAACTGGAATTCCAGAAACCCACACCAATAAGGAAAATGCCCGTAACATGAAAACGTGGTGCCCAAACCATGAAACCTGCACTATAGAGCAATGGAAGAAAGTAATTTTGTCGTATGAGTTTTATTCCAGACTGTCCGAGCGAAAAATGGCGGGGGTTAGGGATGTTCTGGACAACCATATCGTTGTATTCCATGGGTAGCATGGTTAATCAGCAAGGTCGTATTACTGCAAGAATTATGTGATCTTTTTGGCTGATTAAGTCCATCGTCTTGTACAATGTTTGTTCTCGAATGGTGATACTGTGTTCCAAGTCTATAGTGCCCCTGTTCATACACTTCAGTTCGTCCAGGACTGGTTTTGTGTGCACGAGGTGAGTTGTTGCACGTCCCCATATTACTGGGCCTTTGTGGGCTACTTTGGAGAGAAGGGTGCGCGATCGTTATCTACCGGTCTCACGGTTACCAGAAGTTGACAATATTTTGTAGAAAGAATGGTACCAGGTTCTTTCGAAAGCAGTACAGGACCAGTATTTATTCATTTGAAGGCGACTGGAATCCATTCTGAAAGACAACGTGTTTTCTACCCTGCATTAGGCATGGTAACATGTTTCCATATTTTTATCGATTACCAGCACATTTTAAAGAGCACAGTTCGAAACACGGTGATAAAACAGCGTTTATTGAATATCATTTAGAATCTGAGCATTACGTTGGAACCCTTGATAAGCACCTGAAAGCGCTACGTGATGAGCCTAAGGGACATCTACTGAAAATGTTGGAAGAAATTAAGAGTTTCAGCCAGTTTACAGGAGTGTGGCAACATATTAAAACATCAGAACAGTTTTATTAAGGATCTATTTTTTGGTAACTTTAAAAGTCTCTTTCAGTCGTCTACCTCAACACAACGCCACTACCAGCAACAGCACCACTCATCGAGAAGAAAAGACGATGGCATATCATCTCACATTCCATCCTAGCACCAAGCCAACCTCGAAGCAGGTTTCTGTGCATGCTGCAGAACCTGCACACCATACATGACACCAAACACAATCAAATACAATTAACTACAGCTCTTACATCCTGTTCCCCGCAAGTTTAGTTACTGCAAATAATTCCGTTTTTATAATTTTACTATTTTATACCTTTTACAGTTTTTTGCTTCGCGATGTCAGTGGCTTTTCGTAGGATGAACGTGATGGGCTGGTGGGCCCAGTGGGTATACTGATGAGAAACAATACTTTACTTGTTCCGGATGCACATTATGTTGTTTGAAGTGTGAGAAAGATACGCCCACTCCAGCGACTCAGGCCGGTGAAGGCTCGCAGGTGGCGGCTTCCTTCCTGGCGAGAAGGAACAGCACCAGCGCTCCTCGATGTTGACGTCAAGCAGACTGACGGCCGATGGCCTGACAGTTGGTCACGGCCTTGAAGTCAGCATCTCTCCATGTTGTGCTGCAGCGGCATTTCGCAGTGGCGGACGCCTCACTTAGGTGGCTCAGGTGGGGAAACGTCCATGAAGGAGGTAGGTTGCACGGCAGGTTACGAGCGCCGTGACGGCAAGCCCTGCAAGGAGACTCAATGAGGAGGCAGCTAGTCCAGCTTAGTCCCAAACTCACGGCTGCGATGATGATGCCCAGTTGTCTCGTCATATGGCTTGGGCTGGACTCCAAATGTCTCTTCCTCAAAATCTGCTACTATGATGTGCAGTTTCGTACGAAAACGCTACTTTTAGTCAAGTATCTCTTAACAAGAATCTTGCCGTGGTGTAGTGGCACCATCCTACCTGCTCCAGCTTTTACTACTATGTGGTGCAGTTTTCCGCTGAGTACAGCTAACCCATCTCACAATCCATTTGTGAACTTGCTGCTGTGAGCCTTATGATGCCACACTATGAGTGCTGCCCAGCATTAGCTCGACAGAGTGCTGTACTGTGGTTCATTTTAAAGTATCCCAAGTTTTACTAAAACTGGGCAGTGACACTACATTCCATTGTTTTATATTTTTAAGATATTTACATTAATTTGTTTCACACAGTGTTCACATTTTATAATTTTAGCGTAAGCCTATAATGTTCAATTGGATGCAGATACGCTGTGGTCATGTCATGTCTCCCATTCTTCTCGCTCCTTTCTCTCCCCTATCTCAAAACCAACTTATTTCCCTTCTCTGCTTAACTAACGCATCTGAGAACGGTAGCTTGCCACCCTTCTCCATCTCAATGGTAAAGTTAATTTTGGGATTTACACTGTTCACGTGATCCTTGAACTGCTGCAGTGTATTTTCACCGAGAGGACGTATCAGGAAGATGTTATCGACGTACCTATGGAAGCAAGACGGAAACAACGCCGCAGAGTTCACAGCCTGTTCCTCGAAGTGCTCCAGGAAGAAATTCACGACTGCAGGAGGCAGTGGCGTGCCCATTGCTGTGCCATCCGTCATTTCATAATATTCGTCGTGGTACAAGAAGTACGTTGTCGTTATAACGTGACTGAACAATCTGACCATTCCAGGTAAAAGATGACGCATACTGGAAGCTTAGTCGCGATCTGAGACAGGCCATAGACAGGAAGACAGGAAAGTTATTAAAGGAATCTGGTCTACCAGATGAAGTAATGAAGAAATTAATATCTCGCGCTGCGAGACTTCCCAGGCTTTAAAGACTGTGGAAGATACACAAGGAACACATTGCTCTTAGGCCTATTGTCTGTGCATTCAGCTCTCTTACCTTCTCTTGAGTCATCAGTCTTCTGAATGGTTTGATGCGGCCCGCCACGACTTTCTCTCCTGTGCTAACCTCTTCATCTCAGAGTAGCACTTGCAACCTACTTCGCCGGCCGCGGTGGTCTCGCGGTTCTAGGCGCGCAGTCAGGAACCGTGCGACTGCTACGGTCGCAGGTTCGAATCCTGCCTCGGGCATGGAAGTGTGTGATGTCCTTAGGTTAGTTAGGTTTAAGTAGTTCTAAGTTCTAGGGGACTGATGACCACAGCAGTTGAGTCCCATAGTGCTCAGAGCCTTTTGAACCATTTTGCAACCTACTTCCTCAATTATCTGCTGGATGTATTCCAATCACTGTTTTCCTCTACAGTTTTTACCCTCTACAGCTCCCTACAGTACCATGGAAGCCAGTCCCTGATGTCTTAATAGATACCTTATCGTCCTGCCCCTTCTCATTGTCAGTGTTTTCCACATATTCCCTTCCTCTCCGATTCTGCGCAAACATCCTCATTCCTTACCCTATCAGTCCATCTAAATTTCAAAATTCGTCTGTAGCACCACATATCAAATGCCTCGAATCTCTTCTGTTCCGCTTTTCTCACAGTCCATGTATCACTGCCATATAATGCTGTGCTCCAAACGCATAACTCAGAAATTTCTTCCTCAAATCAAGGCCTATGTTTGATACTAGTAGACCTGTCTTGGCCAGGAATGCTCATTTTTCTTGTAGTAATCTGCTTTTGATGTCCTCCTTACTCCGTCCGTCATTGGTTATTTTGCTAACTAGGTGGCAGAATTCCTTAACTTCATGTACTTCGTGACCATCAATCCTGATGTTAAGTTTTTCGCTCTTCTCATTTCTGCTACTCCTCATTACTTTCGTCTTTCTTCAATTTACTATCAGTCCAAGTTCTGTACTTATTAGATTGTCCATTCAATTCAGCAGATCATGTAATTCATCTTCGCTTTCACTCTGGATAGCAATATCGTCAGCGAATCGTATCATTGATACCAATTGACCTTGAATTTTAATTCCACTCCTGAACCTTTCTTTTATTTCCGTAATTACTTCTTCGATGTACAGATTAAACAGTAGGGGCGAAAGACTACATCCCTGTCTTACACCATTTTTAATCCGAGCATTTCGTTCTTGGTTGTCCACTCTTATTATTCCCTCTTGATTCTTGTACGTATTGTACATTACCCATCTCTCCCTATAGCTTACCTCTAATTTCCTCAGAATTTCAAACATGTCGCACCATTTTACATTGTCGAACGCTTTTTGAAAGTCGACAAATCCTATGAACGTGTCTTGATTTTTCTTTAGTTTTGTTTCCATTATCAGCCGCAACGTCAGAATTGTCTCCCAGGTGCCTTTACCTTTCCCAAAGCCAAACTGTTCGTCACATAACTCTTCTTCAGTTTTCTTTTCCATTCTTCTGTATCTTATTTCTGTATGTGACTTTGATTCGGAATTCTGTGGCCGATATTTTTCCAAAAGTCAGACAGTATATTGCCAGACTCAAGCAGTCTACACACCAAAGTGAGTAGCCGTTTTGTTGCCACATCCCCCAATGATTTTAGATGTTCTGATGGAATGTTATCTATCCCTTCTGCCTTATTTGATCTTAAGTCGTCCAAACCACTCTTAAATTTTCATACTATATCCCCTATCTCTTCTAAATCCTGTTTCTTCTTCTATCACATCAGACAAATCTCCACAAAGCCCTTCAATGTACTCTTTCCACCTATCCACTCTCTCTTCTGCATTTAACAATGGAATTGTGGTTGCACTCATAATGTAGCCACCCTCACTTTTAATTTCACCGAAGGTTGTTTTGACTTTCGTGTATGCTTAGTCGTCCTTCCAACTATCATTTAGTTTTAGACTTGTTCACATTCTTCATCCAGCCAGTTCGTATTAGCTTCTCTGCACTTCTTATTTATTACATCCCTCAGATACTTGTAATTCTGTATTCCTGAATTTCCCTGAACATTTTTGTTCTTCCTTCTTTCGTGGATCAGCTGAAGTATTTCTTCTCTTACCCATGGTTTCTTTGCAATTACCTTCTTTGTACCTATGTTTTTCTTTTCAGCTTCTGTTACTGCTTTTTTTATAAGTCCATTCCTCTTCAACTGTAATGCCTGCTGGACTATTCTTTATTGCTGTATCTGCAGCCTTAGAGAACTTCAAGCGTATCTCGTCATTCCTTAGTACTTCAGTATCCCAGTTATTTGCGTATTGATTCTTCCTGACTAATGTCTTAAATTTCAGCCTACTATTCATCACTACTATATTGTTATCTGATCCTATATCTGCCTTACAATCCAGAATCTGATTTCGGAATCTGACCATGATGTAATCTAACTGAAATCTTCCCGTGTATCATCCGGCCTTTTCCAAGTATACCTGCTATTCTCGTGATTCTTGAACAGAGTATTCGTTATTACTGGCTGAAATTTATTACGGTACTCAATTAGTCTTTCTCCTCTGTAATTCCTTGTCCCAAGCGTATTCTCCTGTAACCTTTTCTTCCGCTCCTTCCCCCAAAACTGCATTCCAGTCCCCCATGACTGTTAGATTTTCATCTCCCTTTGCGTATTGTATTACCCTTTCGATATCCTCATATATTTTCTCTATCTCTTCATTTTCAGCTTGCGACGTCGGCATGTATACCTGAACTATCGTTGTCGGTGTTGGTTTGCTGTCTGATAAGAATAACCCTATTACTGAACTGTTCACAGTAACACCGTCTCTGCCCTACCTTCCTATTTATAACGAATCCTTCTCCCGCTATACCTTTTTCTGCTGCTGGCAAAACATCTTGCAGGACACCGTTGGTCCAAAAGATGCAGCGTCTCTATTATCATTTTCTTGAGCGTTTCAACAAATGTCCCCGACTTTACAACATGATGTTCACAAACCAAGTTTTGGTGCTAATAATACTGCAAGATGCTTTCTACATCTATATGTACATCTACATGGATACTCTGCAAATCACATTTAAGTGCCTGGCAGAGGGTTCATCGAACCACCTTCACAATTCTCTATTATTACTATCTCGTACAGCGCGCGGAAAGACTGAACACCTATATCTTTCCGTACGAGCTCTGATTTCCCTTATTTTATCGTGGTGATCGTTCCTCCCTATGTAGGTCGGTGTTAACAAAATATTTTCGCATTCGGAGGAGAAATTTGGTGATTGGAATTTCATGAGAAGATTCCGTCGCCACGAAAAACGCCTTTCTTTTAACGATTTCCAGCCCAAATCCTGTATCATTTCAGTGACACTCTCTCCCATATTTCGCTACAATACAGCCTTTCTTTGAAGTTTTTCGATGTACTCCGTCAGTCCTACCTGGTAAGGATCCCACAATGGGCAGCAGTATTCTAAAAGAGGACGGACAAGCATAGTGTGGGCAGTCTCCTTAGTAGGTCTGTTACATTTTCTAAGTGTCCTGACAATAAAACGCAGCCTTTGGTTAGCCTTCCCCACAACATTTTCTATGTGTTCTTTCTGTCAAATACCATGCTTTGTTAGTCTGTAGGTGTACTATGTCTTATCTCTCATGCAAGAGTATAATTGTGCCATTGTCAAGTAAGAAATTGCTCGTCCGCACTTGACACGTGTCTCTGTGAATTGTTTGTGTGATGTTGAGGTGATACTGCGGCCAGGTAGATTATGAAACGTCCCCTTAAAAAAATTATAAATGACTGTGCTTAAACTGACACACAATATTTTTTAGCGCAATGCAATCTGACTTTCAAAAATCCGTACAAAAGAATTGCCCTGACTAACAATAACCTATACCTTTCATGAATCACTTACCTCACAAAAATCTTCGTTACTCGAACTACTGCAATACAGCTTGCGCTAATACTGCCAGCTGAATAAAAGATTCTAACTACTGAAGGCACTAACTAAAATAGGCATAGTTAGCAAATGAAAGATTTTGATAGAGAACAAACAATGTATTTACCTTAATAGTGTTCAAAAGTCATAATATATATATCAGTTCATGACATCCAGTCTTACAAATTTACTGCCTCTGATGGACACACGTCCAGATCATCCGCTCTCAAAACTCCGCCATCTCTCTCCCCTCATCCACCACTGCTGACGGCTCACCTCCAACTGCGCAACGCTATGCGCTGTTAACAGCCAACTGCCCAACACTAGAATGGCGACTATTCCAACAATGCAAACCAGCCACAGACTGCACACAGCACAGTCAGTGATTTTCATATAGAGCGCTACATGGCGTTACCAACATTAAAACCTAAACAGCATACTTACAAGATACACGGAACAGTTCCCGGTAGAAAATGTGTGGGATCAGCTTAGATGCCCCTGTGCCAATATCTAGGATATGAACGACAAGTAACAACAGTTGTGGGCGAACTTGTCTCAGGAGAGGGTACAACATCTTTATGGCACTCTTCCCAACCGAAAAGGGCATGCATCCAGGCCAGGGGGGATGCAGCGTAAAGTCTTGGGCTCATGCTACCAAGTTATTTCTAAATTTGCTTGAATTTTAATCACAAAAATAACGTCAGATATACTGCCAACCTGTGAAGTATCACTTTTACTGCTCTCCACTATGTTGCTGTATTTTTTCTGTACAGTCAATGTAGCAACATATGGAAACCATGAAAACCCTAAATACGGTTTGCAGTACAATAACTTACCCCAAACGCGTGTCCAGTATCCAAAGTATTTGAGAATGGCTGGATTTGGCCATACTCTGTTCCGATACTGACCTGAAGAGCGAGCCTTTGGAAGTCGCGCTCGCGCACAGCGATGTGTAGCAGGCGAACGAGCCAGATGGCGGTGGTATCAGCCACACTGAGCGTCAGCGTGAAGACGTCCAGGTCCGCGGTGCCCTCGCGACACATCACGACTATCTGAGAGCAGAAGAAGGTGAAGCAGACGGTCGCGAAGACGAGTGTGCACAGTCGGAAGAGGAGATCGGAGCCAGCGGGGCTACGCGGATGCCTCATGATGGCCGCCCAGTGGAGCGGTCGCAGCAGGTAGCCCAGGTCGCTGGCCGCTTCTACCGCCGCCACAGACGCCCTCGCTGGAGGAGCTGCTGCCATGGCATCCAGGGTACACTACGCATACAGAGCGAGAGTTCTACAAGCGTCATTCGCTTGTAATTTTTTTTTATTTACAAAATTCCGTGTTAGATTACCTTAAAGTACAAGGGTAGTCAAAAAGTTTTAATTTCTTTCATCATTCTGATGCTTCCCACCGTAACTTTCCCTCCCATGCCAAGAAGAATTGTATGATTGTATGATAGTGGAACAAACACTGGTAGCAGTTACTTCAATAAAATATCTGGGAGTATGCGTACGGAACGACTTGAAGTGGCATGATCATATAAAATTAATTGTTGATAAGGCGGGTGCCAGGTTGAGATTCATTGGGAGAGTCCTTAGAAAATGTAGTCCATCAACAAAGGAGGTGACAAAACACTCGTTCGACCTATACTTGAGTATTGTTCATCAGTGTGGGATCCGTACCGGGTCGGGTTGACAGAGGAGATAGAGAAGATCCAAAGAAGAGCGGCCCGTTTCGTCACAGCGTTATTTGGTAAGCGTGATAGCGTTACGGAGATGTTTAGCAAACTCAAGTGGCAGACTCTTCAAGAGAGGCGCTCTGTATCGCAGTGTAGCTTACTGTCCAGGTTTCGAGAGGGTGCGTTTCTGGGGTTGGGTTGTTTGGGAGGAAGAGACCAAACAGCGAGGTCATCGGTCTCATCGGATTAGGGAAGGATGTGGAAGGAAGTCGGCCGTGCCCTTTCAAAGGAACCATCCCGGCATTTGCCTGGAGGGATTTAGGGAAATCACGGAAAACCTAAATCAGGATGGCCGGACGCGGGATTGAACCGTCGTTCTCCCGAATGCGAGTCCAGTATGCTAACCATAGCGCCACCTCGTTCGGTGCGTTTCTGGATGAGGTATCGAATATATTGCTACTTATACCTCCCGAGGAGATCACGAATGTAAAATCAGAGAGATTCGAGCGGGAACGGAGGCTTTCCGGCAGTCGTTCTTTCCGCGAACCATACGCGACTGGAACAGCAAAGGGAGGTAATGACAGTGGCACGTAAAGTGCTCTCTGCCACACACAGTTGTGTGGCTTGCGGAGTATAAATGTAGATGTAGATGTAGATGAACCTCTTCATCTCAGAGAAACACACCCAAAGTCCTCAATAATTTATTGAATGTATACGAATCTCTGTTTTCTCCTACAGTTTTTAACCTTCACTGTTGTGAATGGCATTGCTAGGCAGCGATTTGCAGTCTCACACGACACTTTGTTTACCAGCCACAAGTCACATATCGGACTATTCAGCTGCCCATACAGCATAGTTTTATGCAACCCACAACGCCTTCAAATACCATGCACCAGATTTTTCATATTCTCTCGTTCGCTGTGTGCAAACTATTAGTCCTATGAAAAAATAACAGGTCCTCATGGTACGAAATTTTCTGTAGATAAATTTTGTACTAGATCGTTTTTCGCTAGAGGCTGTAATTTTCGAGTTTTTCAAGGGAGACGTACAAAAGTGACCTTCAAACGACTTTTTCTTGGATAACTTGACATCCATGACCTTCAGCGAAAACATACTCCAGTTCAATATTTAACTACATTACACTTCGTACAAAAAGGTTCTGTTCATTTTTTCTTTAGAACGAACAGTTTGCACAAAGTGAGCGCGAGGACATGAAAATATTGCTTGTGGTATTTGAAGGCGTTGCGGGTTGCATAGGGGCAGCTGAACCATCCTGTATAACTAAAGAGTTTAAAACAAGTGATCTTAGGATTCAGCAATACTAAATCAGCGATATAAATATCTTTGACTACATCAGTTTTCAGCATCGTCCAACCCTGAACATCCTCCAGTTGGGTGGGTGGGTGATCATCTGCACTGGACGTGCTATCTGCTGTGCTTTTGACGTAAGCAGTATTGTCGTTCTTATTTTGTTGTCTCTTCCCTGTATCTATCTTTCTATTTTACCTTTCCTCCAGACATGTCGTGGGTGTCCGTCCTCTTGAATCACTGTCAGGTCACCATATAGGAAACCAATGTATCTTACTTATGTGCCTCTAAATCGTGAAATTTCCTAAGTTCGAGAATATATTCCTTGGTCCATTGTTACCAGAATTCGTCTGCTAGTTTCTGCCGTAGTTCAAATTTTTTTGTTAGATTGTGTGTGGTGGTAGGTTCTGGTACAGTTGGCACATTTAACAGTCCTTCACCAACCAGAAAGTCTACCAGCACTTCTATGTCATCTCCTGGAGATTAGACTTTGAGTTTACTGCAACTTCGATCCTGACCAAGGTAGTGTAGAACTGTTCTGCAGTTAGTGCTGATCGTCGTGACACTTTTCGTAAGCATCGCTTGACGGTGCCACCACCTTCCCACTAAGACACCCTTGTTCCAATGAACTTCCAAGTGGTTCCCTTTTGGCTTGGAAGCAATAGCTCTCTGAGGTGGTCAGTAAATCCCATGGTTCCGATAATTGTGTGTTGGCGACTTGAAAGGCTTTCGCATTGTCGGTGTAGATGGTGCGACAATCCACTTCTACTAGCAAATCTCTGTAAAAGCATAAAAAATGTGCCGATATTCATATTGGAACAGAGTTTGTCATGTAGTATGCCTATTGTTGTGCATGTGAATGGGAAACCGAGTTATAGGCCATGACTATGTTCACGCCTATGTTGACGTAGAGAGGACCTGCAAGTGACTGTGAAAGGCTTGTATGGTCTCATTCGATCTGCAGGTGTGGGAGGAGGTACTTCAATTTTTTGTCCTCTTGGAGTCATCATTTTCTTGCATGATAAACATGTATTCACGATCTTTTTTATGGTTTGAGGACTTTTAAGCATCCAAAATTATTTTTGAAGTTCAGGTAAACAATTTGGAAACCGAGATGCTGAAGATCAGTACGTGTTGGCAAGATGAGGAGCCTTGTGAAGTGATCTGTCAAGGAGTATTGGTTACTAATGAGATCTGTAAACTGTAATCTACCTCCCAGACTAAGGAGTCCATCTTCAGTGAATAGACGAAATCTTCAATTTTAGAGTCTCGCGGCATCGAGTTACCGTTCCTCTGTGCATGGATTTCATTCGTGATACACTGGCGTTGAACTATTTTGATTCAGTAGGTGTGTGCGTTTGTGAGCTCGACTGCAGCCAACTCTCCAGCAAGTTTATCTTTGTGACCAGTCTTATATGTGAAGCGAAGGATCTGGCCTATTGTAGTCTCCAGAAGGAACTGAATTCGGAAATGTCTATGAGGCTGGGAAGTATAGTAAGTGTCATCACATGTTTTAAGTTATTTCTCTAACCTCGGAGGTCATGACGCACATTTGGAGTACCAGAGGGTCAATATTCTTCTGCAAGCCATGGTGGTCATTTCCACCAAACACGCCCAAATTGGATTTGATCACCAGAAGGCCCCGTATTAGATGATCCACAGGGTTATCATGTCCAGAGAATGTCTCCCCTGACTAGGCGACTTATATGTTTGAATTTCTGTCGCTCTGTTACAGATGAAAGTCTTTCATCGATTATCAGCACTGTATATCGGGTGTAAGGTCACTGTAGCGTCCGTCCACAACACTACGTGAGTAATGTCGTACCCTGCAGTTGTACAGAAAAATCATAGTAATAGTTCTCCCATAAATGCACCTAGAAATTCGAGACGTGGCAGTGTTATCTTTCTAACAGGGCAAGTCTGTTCTTACTACAGGCTAAACGAGTCGCTGTGTTTCCATGTAAAACATTGCGGATGTAGAGAACCCCGAAGCATCACAAAATACGTGAATCTGAACATCGCGATTTTTAGTAGTAGTTTTGCTATGATTGACACAGGAAAGAATAGACCCAGACGGTCGCAAAATTTAGCTACCATCTGCAATAATTTCCTTTCGGTAGGAGGCCCGTTAGGTAATTATACTGTGACATCATATGTGTTAATGTAGAAGATGTCAGTTGCCGTGTTCCAGTACACGTACGCCTGAAACTTGAGTATCTGTAGTGATCTTTCGCCCTTCGGTCCTCCATCTCTTTGTAACTGATCTGAAGTAGTGACCCATTTCGATAATTGAAAGTTCGTTAGCTCGTAATACTTCGACAGCTTCATTGCCGCCATCTGCGCCAAACGCGAATTCATCAACATTGTTGGCTAGTACATGTGCGCCGACGGGAAACGCGGTTTCATGTCTTCTTTCAGCGTTGCCGAGAGAAAGAAAGGACTACGTGTCAGGCTGAATGGAAGTCTATTGAAACGAAGTCTTTACTTCGTTCGTGGTATGGTAGGTCCCTTCACTATCTCGAAACATGTTGTGTCAAAGAAATCTTGTCAAATTTCTGTCGTCTTCGTGTAAGACAAGTTGCAGGAATTTTCGCGTGATATCACTAATAACAGCCACTGGGTGCATTCGGAACCATAACAGTAGAGTATTTCCAGCAGAAGATTTAGTACCGCCTCCAACGTATTGTTGAGAGAGGGTGCGTTGATCTCGTGAGAACATGCTTCGAAAACGACCATCCTCTCTATTTTACCAAATTTCAGCTTCTGAACTGCCTGACGTGTAAGGTAAAAATAGTGCTAAATGGTTTTCCAGAAAAAGCTGGTTATACATGCTTCTTTGTAATGTAGTCCAACGTAAGACGGCGGTAACTGTCCCTTAAGGAATCATTGCTAAGGAGTCGTTTACGTAAATTGCGATATCTGCTCTCTGTATTGAGTCAGTCAGTAGAATAATATTTTGTTCCTTAGGTAGATGAAAGGTTCTTCGACGATGAAGCAGAAGAAAGGTGCTTGGAATTCTTGAAGGAGGAGATAATTTTTATTGATCTTTACTGTATCATGAAGCGCAGTTACGGCAATTGTCTCTAGATCCCAGCTTGGCAGTAATTCAGCGTCGGTGTGCATATGAGCCTGAAGTACACACTTAACAACAGTTGAATTCCCACAGATTGCAGGTCTGCTCCCCCTGAGGATCAAACCGAATATGCTGCGAAACAGAACAGTGGTTTTAGAAACGCATATCGCTAGACTATCGGTGACAATCTTCCAGCATTGATCACTACCAGTTAAAATCCCGATGGGCATATCTTCTTGACAATCTGCCTGTGGATCAGATTCCTTCAGTGCATGAACAGGTGCCATATTCTTAATATCATGTTTAACTCTGGCCTAAGGCGTGAAGAAGCGGTCACATTTATAGGCGTAGATGTAAGTCGTAGAATTAGTCCATACTCCTCTGATTTCGAAATTGACAAGATTACGCCGTCGTGAAGAGCTAGTAAGGGTATTGGTTGTGCAAGCACTACGTAACTGTCATTGATCGAAGGCAAACAGTTTCAGATCTTCTATTAATGACATTGCTACAGAGACTGCTTAGCTTCAGTTGTCTAGCTCAGGGTTTCTCGAATTGTGTCCCGCGAAACATTGATGTTCCGCCGGAAGTGATTAAGTGTTCCGTGGAAAACTGTAAATAATATGGCTTTTTTTCTCAATTTGATGACACTAATTAATATTTTAAATTTTATTATTAGCTCTGTGATGTTGGTCATGTTTTAAAATTGAAGTAACCCGGACTAAACAAATTCTTCCAATTTTTAAAAATTTTATTAACCTTCAAAATAAACAAGAAGTTCCATCAAAGTACCAGGATTCTGAAACTGTTCCGTCAGTAGAAAAGTTTGGGAACGCCTTGTATAGCACAAATCGAGTAGGTTTAGTTCTGTTGGTTCTACGTTACGCACCTGGACTGTTTGCGAGAATGCGAAGGTAGGCGTAGTTGCGTCTATTTCACTAACAGAAGAGACGTTGCTCTGTGCTTCTCGGATCCTACACGTCGTATTTTCGACGCATATCGATTTGTTATGCGGCTTTTTACAGTCACCAAAAAATGCTGTACGCTTCTTCTTACAATCTGACGCTTAATGTTCTCTGTTTTGGCATAAAAAACGTTTTTTACTGCTTACAGTTTGTTTTCGTTCGGTGACGTCAGTAATTTTTTTACATTCTTGGAGCCAATGGCCATTTTCTTCGCAAAAGACGCAAAATGGATCGTAATTTTTATTGCCTTGGCTAATGTTTTTTTCCTGATTAGCGAGTATGTGAAGGGCTGCAGCCGTGGGAGTGGAAGTTAACGTTTTATTGTCACAGAGGATCTTCTGTAAAACAAGTGCTGTGTCTATTTCCGTTCCTATAAATTCCATCAGCTGAAGTACGTTGACTTCTGAAAGACCGGTTTGCTTGACACGAATAAGCCAGCGTCGGCAGCTAAAATTAGGAAAAGTTCTGAGAATTTTTGGTGCTAGTACACGACCATTGCATTTACGTCTTCGCTGAGTGCGCGTAAAGCTTGGATGCGGCGCTTACGGTCGTTAAAAGTAGGAAGAAGCGGTTCTGGATTCGCAGAGAGTATGTACCAGGAAGGCATAATTTGCTCTATATCTCTGGCAGTAAGACAGTCAGGTCCTCTAGGGGTGTTTAGTTGTTCTTTGCAGTCTCATATTTACGCTCACAGGAACTCTCCATGTTCTTAGCACTAGAAAAAAGTCTCTGGGAAGGTACTGTATCCCAAATTGGTTTGCTTAAGATGAGTAGACAGTCATCCAGCTCAGAGATAATTCACAGTATAACTGTGAACGCTGCTGTTTGGTAGATCATGTAACAAATTTCGAAGCTAAGTAATTACAACTATTATAGAACATAGTTTTATTACCAGTTACAGTCCCGTTACCTGGAATGGATTCACTCCAACACAAGAGACCAGTATTTACTTTAATTCTCCAGAAGATGGCGGTTTAGACCACATGCTAATCGCACTTGATACACTCTGAGGGAAAAAAGGAAAGAAAGAGAAAACGATGCACCATTAAAAAATTATCCTCATATGTTGAAGATCGGTAAATGTGATATACATGTACAGACAAACAAATGATTACCATTTTAGAAAACTTTGGTGATTTAGTCAAGAGAAAGTGCTTCACAAATTGAGCAAGCCAATAGCACACAGGTCCATCTATAGCCCTTATGCAAGCAGTTATTTGACTTGTCATTGATCGGTAGAGTTATTAGATATCCTCCTGAGGGATATCATGCCAAATTCTGTACAATTGATAGGTTAGATCGTTAAAATCCTGGGATGGCTGAAGGGCCCTGCCAATAATACTTGGACCGTTCTCAATTGGAGAGAGATCCGGCGACCTTTCTGGCTAAGTTAGGTTTTGACAAGCACGAAGACATGCAGTTGAAATTCTCGTTTGTGCAGGCTGGCATTATCATGCTGAAATGTAAGCCCAGGACAGCTTGCCATGAGGGCAAGACCACGGGGTGTCCGAATAAGGTCGACGTACGGCTGTGCTGCAAGGATTTTGCGGATGACAACCAAAGGCTTCCAGCAATGAAAGATATGGCACCCTACACAATCACTCGCAGTTGTCAGGCCATTTGACAGGCGACAGGGATGTTGGAATCCCACAGCTACCAGGGCATCTGAAGACATTTGTTCCATCTGGAATCTCATTGACTGGCATAGAATTTTCTTTAGTGAGGAGTCCTGCTTCGAAAAGAGCCCCGATCAGAAGGGAAAATCTGGAGGCACTGAGGAGTGCGGTGGGAAAACAACGTGACTTTCGCCCGCCACAGGTCCCAAAAATCAAGAGTGTTGGTCTCTGGTGCCATATCTTTTCATTGCCTTACCCCTTTGGTTGTTATCCTTGGCACCCTTATAGCACACTGTTAGGTCGACGATGTTCTACACTCCGATTTTTGTCATTCGCGGCAATCCCTGATGGGCCTATATTTCAGCAAGGTAATACTCACCCACGTATGGAGACAGTTTTTGTTGCATGTCTGTGTTTACCACCACCTGCCTTGGCCAGAAAGATCTCTACATCTCTCCACAGTCGAGAGTAGGGGAACAGTGTATGTTGTGGCAGGTATGCACTCAGGGGCAAACCTATTGTTCTCCTTTGATTGACAGTTCCTTAACCTATTGTTCTGCTAAAAGGATCCTTCCTTTTGATCGACAGGCACTTAACCTATTGTTCCCTCACCCTGTCCCACTCCCCCTCCTCAGAAAACCTCTCCCCTCACTACTACAGGTACACTTTCAGGTCTGAGTTACTGGAATAGGCCCCTCTCACTCTTACCAATTTCATTCACTACTTAATTAAATTGATCAATTAATTAACATGTCATGCACTAGTAAACCCCCTCCCCTCCCCCCCTCCCCACTCCTCCCCAAAAATGGTGGGAAGTTCAAATTCCATCGGGGCAATGCAACACACCACGGCTACCTCCACTAACATAAGTCATCCGAGCGCCACCTCTTCCTAGTGATTGGTGAGAAATGGACTCTACCTGTGCTGGACATTAGTCTTTATTTTCAGTCTTTATTTAAACAATTAGAGGCAGTACTGTCATCAAGTGTGTTCACCCCAAGGTCTAGAGTCCAACTGACCTAGTACACAGTACTGCCACCAGAGGGCACTGTTGCAAGATAACGGTCTGGTGGTGGTGGAGAGAAAGGATCTCATAACAGGAAATTCAAGCGTATATTGTTTATTTACAGTTTTTGGGGGTTGGATTACTCTTACTCATCAATCTCTGCTGTTTGGAAACATGTAGGTCTTGTAAGAAGTAATTACAAGGAGGAAACGTGTTGCATAACCTAGTGTACGGCTTGGTACTCTAGGTGTCTTAACATAATGCTTGACCCTTTGTCGGCACTTAGCCTATTGTTCTGTTAAATGGTTTCCCATGTCACATCATTTCCTTAAACAATTGTACCGCCTTTGATACAAAATTATGTAATCAGTTACGTCCTCCCACCACTTTCTGGTACACTTTTCGAATTTCGCATGCTTATGAACGCCATTTCTGGCCCACTCTTATTTGTCACCCACCACCTTAGACCATTGTACTGTGTTTCACACAAAAATTATGCAAATTTACATAGTGTTCTGCACTTAACCTGCTGTTCTGCTCCATGTCACCCACTCACACACGCCCTCTCCTTAACTATTGTACCGCTAATACTACGTTGATATAAAAACATTTATAGAAATTATTTGAATCGATATTCTTCACATGTATGGGGTACCTTTTTTTTAATTTGCAGCACCATATTGGTCAGTTAAATCGATGGAATATAGTTTAAACAAAAGATCGCTTGTAAGAAACACATCTCGCCACTCGGTGCCCAATGCTGCCGACTCTGCACACATCCCCAGGAGTCGGGATGCACCGGCAGTCCCTGCAAAGTGATGATGCGGCTGTCAGCTGCCAAACCAAGTGTAGGTGTCATTTCGGGTCCCACCAGGACGAAGCGGCGGCATCTCTTTCATACATGACACCTGAGAAACACCTATCGAAACACATGTTCACCTAGACACCATTGCTGGTGCGAAGCCGCATAGCTGTGGTGCGGGTCCAGCGCCGAGAGAGATGTTGCAATGCTTCCCAGAATAACACAGGGTGCATTCTTCCTAGCAATCCTAACTGGACAGTCTGTTCGTCACTAAATTTACCTGTTAAACTGCTGCTGCTGGTGTGGGAGCACATACCATCCTTTTTCTCTGGATGACGAGCCTTTCAGCGGCAAAAACTATTTTGTATACATCGCCATATTGCACTGGCAATTAAACCCAGCAAATGTTGTCTACAGATCATCAAATATATACAAGAGTCACAATAATATTGTGAACCAGGAACATATTTACCATTGTAGCTACAATTAAGTATTACGATAGCTGCTGCAGTCTGACACCGATCGATTTACAGGTAGTGTCTCCTCTTGACTGCTGTGGTTCTGGAACGAATCTCAGTATCTATAAAGCACATAATTTTCCATGTAAAAATCTCTCTCATCGCCTCGCGGTTGTCATTATGCTGAATCTATACATCCCTCACGATAGGGCACACACACTCATTTTCTCTGGTCATGCCACAACATAAGCCACAGTAACATTACACTGCAAAATATACAGATTTTACACAAACAGTGCAGTTATCTTTTATATGTGTACAGCGCCCAAACATATTTTGGTATACCTAAACTCACACCAGCTATATATATCGATTCTCCTCAGTCCTAGGAAATTATTTGACGAAGTCTTTGAATCAGCACTTCTGGAAGGTGTAGGAGCCTGCCGAGATTCTCTCAAAAAGTTATTATGAAGGACAGGCGTCCGGAACTGTGTGTGATAATGAATACCGTACCTGCGGACTTAATGCTTGGAAAGACATCACCGTCGTGGGTTGGTGTACTGTAATCAATATCACTATCTATAGAACAAAAAGGAAAATGCGAGGGTACGCTTAAGGGTGCCAATAAGGGGACGTATTGTTACAGCCGTTTTGCCCATCCTGTTTGTACGCTATAGCAGGAGCAGTTGAACACTGGAATTGCTATATTATGCAGCTGTTTTTACATCATTTGTATAGCTATTGGCTCCAGACACTCGTACATATACCGTGACGGCAGACAGCATGAGCACATACACCGTAGGTATACTCGTGAAACTAGATATTTCCCACGAGGTTGGTCGGTCATCTACTCCCAATACGTGACCAGAGCGCCCTCAGTGGATCGAAGTCACTGTCAGAACTGCTGTGCAACAACTGATCTTCCCCCCTCAGTACAAATGTGTTACTATTTCTGGTCCGGACCTGCTTGCTTGCTCGCTTTTCTACGCACATCTCCAGACTCTGGGATTACAAGAACATATGTCATTTCGCATGGTTTGCCAGAGTATCATATCATTTTCGCAATACTTCTCGATATCAAGCACATAGCAGTATCCTACCAACTGCCCAAGATACAGACTGGAAATTATTTTTCTACAAACCCGAAACTTAAGCCAGGTGGAGCATGCTGTAAACCATTGAGTAACTAGAAACTTATCTGTGAAGACCTTTACGTGAAAACTCGAAAAAAATAGAGGAATATGATATTTCCACTCGCGAATACCGATATCGGTGATGTAACAGGTTCCAAATCATCCCTGTAATATACAAAGTCAATTAAAGTGTTTCTCATGTCTAGAAAACCAGCAAACCTGTCTTCCAGCAGTCTTTCACCTGCTAGATGCACACACCACAAGCGATGTTCCCTCAACTAAATCAACGTGCGAAATGTGCAAAAGCAGTCAACTGAACAATCTACATGGGATGGAATAACGGTCCAGCACAAACACAAGTCCATATTGAATCTTCTCAAATTTCCACGTGATCACGAAAGCTGCCCAACACATACTAAGTATTAGTTCGCTGTTACGCCGTCTAGAGGACGACACAGTTAACACAGTCACATTCCTGCATTCCAACAAGCGTTTCCATTCGGACGGATCCTGCCGTTCATGGGAAACGTGAATCATGCCCACCACAGACCACACATAGACAGAATCATCCTACGTAATCGGTGAAATGTATATTTGATTGCTATATTTACAATTAAATGTTAGGATTCCCATTTCAGTTGAATGGCATTTGGCAATGAGCGAAGTATCGGAAATAGACCCTGCTGACTGCTGTGGCTCTAGAAATAGAAATATCTCTACCATTCTTGTGACTTGACATACATCTCCCTTCGCCATCACAGTATTCGACATCAAATCCATACCTTCAATTGCACATGTTGGAACACAAACACATACTTTATAAGCCTGATGCTCAAGGTGAACCTATCACACATCTCCTACTACTAAGTATAATACTTCATCAATAACTGATACGAAATAATACTGACCAAAAATCAACGATGGGTGGACATGTCTAATAAGTTTTCTTGCTAGTGGTACCACTGTGCCCTAGAAAAAGAGGCATAATCATTTTACAAACAGCGAGATGTTGAGAAAAAACACAACCATATTACCATCGAAAGCGGTCTTGGTTCTACGGGTGCATGTTAAAAGCTACACCCACTTTACAAGTATAGGTACGATGTTGAATGAGGAGGTTTTTTGTCCGGACAAATACCGTGACAGTGATCGCTGGAGTATATAATATCAGACCAACAGTGCGCTTACCCGTCGCCGATGGTGCAACCTCGTAACAAAATTACCCAATTTAGAAAGTGATTCGTCTAAGGAAAGTGGTATGAAACCGGGATTTGCAACTCCCTCATGCCACCGCCACTAGATATTTCTCCAGTATTTGTAACGCATTCTGTCTCAACGCCATGTCAGAGAAGGATCACAAACAGTAGCAGATGGTGTGCTGATTGAGCTCATAAGAAATGTACACTAGCTTTTCAGATCTCTAGTGCTACGCTATCCGCTAGAAATGCTGTCTGCGATTTGGAATCAAGTCCTTCCATTCAAGCACATACCTTTCTTGGATCCTACGGAGAAGTCTTTTAATGATTACAGCCACTAGTGAATCAGAAATATGAGAAATATCTCCGATACCTAGAAACGAGTCACATCTCTCGAAATTATCTGCTACAGTAAAATTCCAGCCTCGTTTTAGGTAGTTCCTATGCATCATGCAACAGCCCTCGCAGACTCTGTGCTACCGTCCCTGCAGCTTTGCGCTTGTGATAGTTCCTATGTAAGGCAGTGTGTTTTGACCATTTGATGGAAACAGGAACAGAGAAAAGGACGAGGATTTTTGCCACTGCACTGTGGTGCACCCTCAAATTACATACAAGTACAACAGATCCACGTCCATTCACATCTATCTCCCCAACATGCTATCTTCGTTATTCAGTACCATCCAACAGAGAAAAATTACGAACTATAAAATCTCAACTATCTTCATCTGATAGAGAACTACAAAAGATTTTTACCGCATCTCTCTCCCTCCATATATCGAAAACAAATAGAGCATGCGTGCAGGCATCGAGCACACGTGACGATTCTATTAAATATACAGGTACTGATCAACTGCACAGACCAGTTTACAGTTTCATCATCTGTACTGTACGAGGATGATTGTATCCTGTGAACTATACTGTAAGTCACAAGAGACGCCCCCTGTGGCCCTGTCTCATTGTTTGAAACATTGTTATTTTTCTGCTCTAACACGCTTCGTACAATGCCAAACATTTTATTTTTCTGCCACGACTTTGAGGTCTGTGTCAGGTTCTAAACTGACATTAAGATATTCTGATCCATGGCCTCTCGCAGACAACAAGGACATCACCCCAAAGTACTGTTTTCCAAGATGTTGCACTGTGACACGATTGATATCATTCAATATGGCTGCTGTGACGTCAGATGATGACGCAAGTACCGTTACTCAACATGACTGCAAAGTGCCACACCCCCCTGCCAAGCCCCCCCTGCCCAGAAGTTTGAATTTTGGAGGGAACGTACACTCCTGGAAATGGAAAAAAGAACACATTGACACCGGTGTGTCAGACCCACCATACTTGCTCCGGACACTGCGAGAGGGCTGTACAAGCAATGATCACACGCACGGCACAGCGGACACACCAGGAACCGCGGTGTTGGCCGTCGAATGGCGCTAGCTGCGCAGCATTTGTGCACCGCCGCCGTCAGTGTCAGCCAGTTTGTCGTGGCATACGGAGCTCCATCGCCGTCTTTAACACTGGTAGCATGCCGCGACAGCGTGGACGTGAACCGTATGTGCAGTTGACGGACTTTGAGCGAGGGCGTATAGTGGGCATGCGGGAGGCCGGGTGGACGTACCGCCGAATTGCTCAACACGTGGGGCGTGAGGTCTCCACAGTACATCGATGTTGTCGCCAGTGGTCGGCGGAAGGTGCACGTGCCCGTCGACCTGGGACCGGACCGCAGCGACGCACGGATGCACGCCAAGACCGTAGGATCCTACGCAGTGCCGTAGGGGACCGCACCGCCACTTCCCAGCAAATTAGGGACATTGTTGCTCCTGGGGTATCGGCGAGGACCATTCGCAACCGTCTCCATGAAGCTGGGCTACGGTCCCGCACACCGTTAGGCCGTCTTCCGCTCACGCCCCAACATCGTGCAGCCCGCCTCCAGTGGTGTCGCGACAGGCGTGAATGGAGGGACGAATGGAGACGTGTCGTCTTCAGCGATGAGAGTCGCTTCTGCGTTGGTGCCAGTGATGGTCGTATGCGTGTTTGGCGCCGTGCAGGTGAGCGCCACAATCAGGACTGCATACGACCGAGGCACACAGGGCCAACACCCGGCATCATGGTGTGGGGAGCGATCTCCTACACTGGCCGTACACCACTGGTGATCGTCGAGGGGACACTGAATAGTGCACGGTACATCCAAACCGTCATCGAACCCATCGTTCTACCATTCCTAGACCGGCAAAGGAACGTGCTGTTCCAACAGGACAATGCACGTCCGCATGTATCCCGTGCCACCCAACGTGCTCTAGAAGGTGTAAGTCAACTACCCTGGCCAGCAAGATCTCCGGATCTGTCCCCCATTGAGCATGTTTGGGACTGGATGAAGCGTCGTCTCACGCGGTCTGCACGTCCGGCACGAACGCTGGTCCAACTGAGGCGCCAGGTGGAAATGGCATGGCAAGCCGTTCCACAGGACTACATCCAGCATCTCTACGATCGTCTCCATGGGAGAATAGCAGCCTGCATTGCTGCGAAAGGTGGATATACACTGTACTAGTGCCGACATTGTGCATGCTCTGTTGCCTGTGTCTATGTGCCTGTGGTTCTGTCAGTGTGATCATGTGATGTATCTGACCCCAGGAATGTGTCAATAAAGTTTCCCCTTCCTGGGACAATGAATTCACGGTGTTCTTATTTCAATTTCCAGGAGTGTAGGTCAATTGGGCTACCTCTAGACGTCGCATGGTGTAAATCACATTGTTACTGCTGTTACCATAACACACCGCACACACTGGATGATTTTAAATAAAAGTCATTTACAACATAAGGAAATTGGAAGTTTTTCTGCGCTGGCGTGAGGTTTGAAACTACATCATAGCGAGTATGGTTACTATAGTTAATAATCAAGTAGGCTAGGAGAGTATATCTGCAAGGAAGACCAAGTACATAATTAGCTGTTGGCATCACACTTACAAGGGTAGGCCACGTCGTTGGGATCACGGATTTACTTCAGACTTGTGCACCTTTAGTATACCTTTAAAACAACACAGCGTGCAAGTGGTAAAATACTCTACTCTGGCAATTCCGAGAAAATCGCTAGAGAAGTCTTACGTGTCTCTTATGTAGCTTATGTGTCTGTGCGTAGTTGCTGGATTTAGCGCTGGCGCTACTTAAGACGAAAGTGTATAACGCCACAGTTCGACCCGCGCTCAAACGTAATTTTTAATCTACATTTCTTTCATTACTGATCATATTATTTAATTTATATGGCATTTGAGTTATAACATAATTCGAAGAAAACATGTGTATCTGCATAAAGGTTTAGTGAATTTCATGTTATTTGACTACTTACTATTTTTAATTAATTTGCATAATTAGGACAAACATATTTATAACTATTGACAAGTAAACTGAGACACGCATAGAGTTTTGTTCAAAATGTGTGCCTGTTGTGTTTTGCGAAATCCCTTACACCAGCAGTCTGGTAAGATGTGTGTGTATTATTGTGGGTGTATTATACTGGGGACCTAGAAAGACAGAGAGCCTTCGACCCGCCCTAGCCCTCAGTGGTTCACAACAACACAACAGGCCTCACCAGTCCACACACCCCACCGCCTCCCCACACCGAACCCAGGGTCATTGTGCGGTTCGGACCCCGGTGGAACCCCCCCCCCCCCCCCCACTCGCCGCTCAGCGCCCCGGAAACGTCTCATACCAGACAAGTGTAACCCCAAATGTTTGCGTGGTAGAGTAAATTATGGTGTACGTGTACGTGGGGACAGTGTTTGCACAGCAATCGCCGACATAATGTAACTGATGTGGAAAAAGGAGAACCAGCCCGAATTGGTTGAGGCACATGGAAAACCGCCTTAACACATTTACTGCCATGTTGACATTTGGACCATGCCTTGCTATGCCGCATTAAAATCACGAATATTACTTCTGAAGCCTTCCCGCTCGGGAAAAAGCGCCTTAGATCGCGCGGCTAGCCGAGCGGGCAATCTGCAATCTCGGAATCAGTTTGCAACTCGACGCTTAGAGCTGTAGTCAAAAGAGACAGACTCAAATTGGCAATTAACCTGCGTAGCAGTGAGACATTGCTAATGTAGCAAGAACGAATAGTGTAGCTGCAAATTTTGTGCATGTCACGGAATTTACGCTGGTGTTATAAAAATGAGGATGACTCTCTGTTCTTCGACTACTACAGATAATAAATACAATGACCATTCGAACCAACGCCTCGTTCACAACCGTCTTACAAAGTTAGAACGCTAACCACTTGACCCCACTGACTTCTTACAGCCGGCACCTTCGCACAGATACGTCAGCTACGCGTAACACTTCTCTGACGATATTCTCGAAATTGCCACAGTAGTGCTCCTTTATACATTATGTCGTTTTAATGGCCTACTAAATGCGCATAAAATTTGAAGTAAATCCGTAATCCCAACGTCGTGGCCTCCCCTTGTTAGACAACGAACTGATATCATCTTGTTCCATTGTGAGGAACATAGAGGAATTATGTGCGAAAATAAGCAGAACGTAGTTTTTTTTATCGAGAATCGCTTGAAGCAGGAGGAAGTATCACCAGACACAGCAATACTAGCTGGAGGAATATATTTTGTCAGTCCAGGACATTCCTCTCCATGATACAGTTAGATGTACTGTATATCCAAAGTTCGTTCCTCTTGGAGGACCATCTAGTTCATCTGCAGGCTTGATTCACAACACAAAGTAGAACCACTGGAGGATAACTATGGCTTCTATACGTAGCAGTATAGGATGTGGATGGTGAGAGACTGGTTCCCAAGGAGCATTTGTTTTTGTGAAAAGTGGTAGGCGACTTGGACATCAATTACGCTATTTGTCAACCAACTTACTGGGCTCGGATTCCTGCTGAGCTGATATTTCAAACAACATTGTGTAACATGTTTAGGCCGGCCGGAGTGGCCGTGCGGTTCTAGGCGCTACATTATGGAACCGAGCGACCGCTACGGTCGCAGGTTCGTATCCTACATCGGGCAAGGATGTGTGTGATGTCCTTAGTTTAGTTAGGTTTAATTAGTTCTAAGTTCTAGGCGAATGATGACCTCAGAAGTTAAGTCGCATAGTGCTCAGAGCCCTTTGTAACATGTTTAGTTGTGGTTATGAACTAGCGACAGCTCCACATCCCCAGAGTTTCTAGTTTCTTGCTACTGGTATGGACAATTTATATATATATATATATATATATATATATATATATATATATATATATATATATATATATATATATATATATAATAGAGGGAAACATTCCACGTAGGAAAAATATATCTAAAAACAAAGATGATGTGACTTACCAAATGAAAGTGCTGGCAGGTCGACAGACACACAAACAAACACAAAAACATACACACAAAATTCAAGCTTTCGCAACAAACTGTTGCCTCATTAGGAAAGAGGGGAAGGAGAGGGAAAGACGAAAGGATGTGGGTTTTAAGGGAGAGGGTAAGGAGTCATTCCAATCCCGGGAGCGGAAAGACTTACCTTAGGGGGAAAAAAGGACAGGTATACACTCGCACACACACACACACACACATACACACATATCCATCCACACATATACAGACACAAGCAGACATATTTAAAGACAAAGTCTTTAAATATGTCTGCTTGTGTCTGTATATGTGTGGATGGATATGTGTGTGTGTGTGTGCGGGTGTATATCTGTCCTTTTTTCCCCCTAAGGTAAGTCTTTCCGTTCCCGGGATTGGAATGACTCCTTACCCTGTCCCTTAAAACCCACATCCTTTCGTCTTTCCCTCTCCTTCCCCTCTTTCCTGATGAGGCAACAGTTTGTTGCGAAAGCTTGAATTTTGTGTGTATGTTTTTGTGTTTGTTTGTGTGTCTGTCGACCTGCCAGCACTTTCATTTGGTAAGTCACATCATCTTTGTATATATATATGCTGGTGTTACGCATTCGAATCACTGATCATATTGAAGTGCTAAATACAGGGTGATCAAAAAGACAGTATAAATTTGAAAACTTAATAAACCACGGAATAATGTAGATAGAGAGGTAATTGACACACATGCTTGGAATGACAGGGGGTTTATTTAAACAAAACAAAAAAGTTCACAAAATGTCCGACAGATGGCGCTGTCAGCAAAACGTCAGTAACTGCTACCGTGACGGGTGAGAGATACGCCGATATGTTACAGAATCGTATCATCCCCGATGTCTGCCGATACTTCCCCTCGGCCGGTGCTAGCAGCAGTTGCTTGTGAGCACCCTATCTGGAGAGATGCGTCGAGACCAATACGTGCAGTGCACAACAGAATTTTTTTAGTTTGTTTTTAATGAAATGTATTCTTCCTTTCCTGTCCACTGGTGGCTATGTTGCTTACTGCTTAGAAGCATACTATATTCTTTTAGTGTCCAACTTCCGGAGGAGTTCTGTTAGTGACGTTATTGTCCTAACATACCATGACATAATTTTGTTATTAGTCGTGGTGGTAACTGCTTGCAGTATGCATTTAGCAATGTGTTGTGAATGTGCGTATTCTTGTTTTTCCATCGTCATTTAAATGTCTACTAGGGACAGTTTTATAGTGGCGCTATACACTGATGATGCAGAGATAATGGGAAATGCGTATTTGTTGTTAAATAATGCAATGCAGAAATTGTTAAACATTGAAGCAACATGTGTTCGTATGTGTGTTTTGGAATATCAGGTGGTGCTCACGCCTTGTAGGGCTTACAGTAAATGCAATGATGTTATTATAGTATTTCTGCCAATAGGACATTTTAACAATTACACTGTAGGACATCATGCACACACGGAATGTAGGGATGATCTAGAATTGGTGTATAGTAAGAGTTTTTTTAAATGGCGTCTTGTGATATTTTAAAGTCTCAGCAAGAGCATATTTGTTAGTAACATTAGTGTAGACTTGCTTCTTAGCAACTGCATATTTGATCTTGAACAAGGCAGTACAGAAATTATTTTGCATGCAATTTTGGCATAATTTGTTTAAATACTCCGCTGCAGTACTTGTTAAAGTATAAGGGTGGAGCTGTTGGTATTTGGAAAATCAGTAAAATTGCAACAAAAAACAATGGGAAGTGAGAGTGCTTACAGAAAATTAGCAATACTTTGCTGCTAATTATGTTAATTAAGATATGAAAGTAGAAAGCAGTACATTGTGCTATTAATTACAGTAATATTGACGACCAACTTTAAGAAGGATAACACCCCGTCACACATTTCGCCTAGAGAAGTAATATTTTCCACCACTTTGCAGAGTATGCTGTGACATCATTAGATTATAATAACTCAGCGGCCAACTGTAATGTGAAAGTCTGTTAGCTCTTAAATTACGTAAATATTAATAGCTATTTGGCAGAATATGTCGAAAATGCCCAATAGTGCTCAGCTAATCTTTTCAGTTAATAGACAAAACTGGAAGGCGGCGATTCTGTACCCGTAATTAAGTTAATATTAGTTACCGTTTTAAGCAGGATAACACCATATCACACAATTCATCTAGAGAAGGGAATATACTAATATTTTCCAGTAGAATAACTCTACTGCTGGCGATACTTCCACTGCTGCATATGGTCCACGAGTGACGAAGCTCACGCAATTGTTCTAGTAATAAATGGGAGAATTGCAAGCCTGACTCTTATAGGTTTCGGGAAGAGGGGTGGAGTTTTCCACCAATTTTCTATTAGGTTGTTGCCTCAGGCCCGTGGTCATGGTGGGGCTTCATTGGGGAGGGGAAGGGGGGCGACATGGGTGTAACGTAACACCGGAAGTGACTGGAAGATCTTTGAAGGACCAGAAGCCGCCCTGCTTAGGCAAAACCAAGTAATGTTACGTGGGAACTTCTTATCTTTATCTTACGACTCCTGAAACCATAGCTGGTACTCTCCAGTCACTTTCGGTATCTTATGTTTCGTAAAACAGCAAAAAGATTTCGCATAACTTTAAGTGACGTTACCCGCGTGATAAAGTGGTATGGTGGCATATGATGTTTACTGGCCATCCATGAACAGAAGTGTTTAAATAGAATCGGTATAGATGTTACTGATTTCCCAGATACATATCGTGATAGAATGAATATTCCGAATTCTGTTTTGTACGTTGCGTAATTGACTGACATAAATTCCATGCAACCTGAGGAAGTCTATAATCTTCCAAATAACAAAATACAACACGGCTTAATGTCTGCGAGATGCTATTGTCATCATCGATGGAAAGACTAAAAACCATTTAAAAATTCGTGTACAATTTAATAATTTCTGGCTGGTCGATGGAGAATGTCGAAAGACGGTGTCTCCCTTACACCCGGGAAAATAATTATCGTACTCTTTCCGATATCCAGTATTATCGTGGTATCACATACATCGTTGTCACCAAAATAAGCAACGTATGAATTAGTTATGCTGTTGTACAACGCAGACGGGAGATGTTATGGTTGTGATGAAGAGGAAAGAAAATAAAGTTTTTCAGGTTCAAAGGTTATTACGCTAGTGAACATCAGAGAAAATATTGAAGTTATTCGTATATCAGTATCAGCCGTGATTCCCGATTCTCACAAATGAAAATAGCTCGAAGTGAAAATTACTCTTTCAGGTTTTTGAGCGATCATACTCTCCCTGTTGTATCAATAACAGTACATCATGTAATTATGTATTACACGCACATTAGCAGCTTATAAAGAAAAGCAGCTATGAGACATGGCACCATACAGTTAAGAAGTAAGTGTGTATCCAGTGGAAGTTGCAGTGTTTTCATATTTCAGAAAATAGTTCGTGAAGTTCTCAAAACTGTCTCCTAATCCATTTCCATTCTACAAAATCACACCCACAAAATAAATCTCACCCAAATAGTTGTTACCTGTTTCTCCCCTCACATGCAATACAGTACATAGACATGGAGTGCAAGTTCCTAGTGTTACTGGAATCGACGCAGATTTTGCTGAGACATATCACCCCTCCAACACAATTCGTGCATGTTGCGGCCGTTTCCTACATTAAAATTCACACTACCCTCTTGTTTTGCTGCGTTAAATTTATCATATCACTTTCCGCGCTAAAACTGGCATCTAGTCTGAAAATATAGGAGAATCTTACCGGGCCTTTTTCTGTGTAGCACAGTGAGCGTCGAGGATTTGGCTGGAGCTGCAACTGTTTCACAGCGTCCTCTCACGTCAGACAAAGCTATTTAAGATGTCTGGTGCGTCCAGATGTCCGCTTTCGTCCTATGATTTAAACATGTAGTAATCAACATCGGGCCATAAACTGGATTCACCCAACAATTACTTTCGTATTACGAACGGCGCATTTTATGACAGCTTCGGAAAAAGTAGTAGTCACGTCTTGCTCCTGTGCATACAAAATGACAACTCGGAGTGGTAACTGTCCCGTAATTAACATTTCTATAAATATTTTAATATTCTCACTGTCATTATTTTGTCCGTTGGTCAGTGGAGGTAAGCACAATAAATCATTTATTTGTAGCCTTCAGTATCAGAGAAATGATTTACTCCGGTAGCTTTTCCTCAACCAGGAGACTCGTTACTTAATCTTACTTCGGAAATCCCGTCAGTAGTGACACCTTTCCATTTCTGTTCTCTGCTTCTTTCGTTTCATTTACGACGTCCAATTAGACGTAGGGGGTATAATTACTTTGTAGACGTCAATTACTGTCTTTACTAGGAACCTGAAAAACGTAATCAGGTCGAAGAATATCTCAGAACTCTGTGCTTTTATTCTGAATCCTCGAGACGATATTCCTGTATTTTTAGCTGCATCCAGACAACGCTTTCAAATACGTGTGTACTAATACTTGTCATCCCTGATGCTACCAACATTATCCACCAACATTATTGCATGGCTTCGCTTCATTTCCGAGATCGGGCTGTTTAAAGAAATTCTGCCATAATATACAACGGAAGATGAGCAATGGTGTCAGTGAGAAAAATGAGTATGAGTATGATGATGAATTAGATGAGCTATATGATTATTGCTAAAATAGCTAGAGGAAAATAAATTCGAAAGACAATCGTCTAAATTAGTGTACACATCACATCAGTGGCTGCCGTTTTCAGAACGTGGAGTAAGTTTGTCTTTACGAAAAATTTTAGGAATATGTTATCACCTCAATGGGCATATTACAAAGTGTATATGCATATAGACAAAAACCAATCGTTCCAAATACGATGCAAAAAGCAACATAAAATGACATAAGATTATTTAGTGCTTTCTTTGCTAGAAGCCGTTTTGTTATTTTCTCTCGAATGTTAGAAAATGTTATTTAAATATTTATCTGTACTACTTGATGACTATTAAAAATAAAGCATAAACGATTACATTTTAAGTCAAAATTAACATAAATCTTGGGAAAACTGTCACGGAGCTGGAGGTTCTCAAATATAATCAGTTGAATAATTAGAGAATGAACGTCCAGCGTCTTGGTTGGTTTCGTCAGACAGACACACAATTGTCACACTAAAGTAGTACTTGGAAAGTCTGCATCACCATCCTGTAATTTGTATATTATAACGTCGTACCAACGCTAAACTCCACATGCAAAACCAGGGACGTTAATGAAATACCGCTCTTAGATCTGAAAGCACGTTTATCGCGAACACCAACATATAGCAAGAAGAGGACTGAACTCCTGGACGGAGCGTGATGTTTTTGATACAAATATAAAATATTCCAGAATATACAAAGACCATAAACGTAAGAAATCTCTAGAACCTTCCAGAAATGATAATTACTGAATAACAAATACTTGTTAGGCGTGTAGTTCGTCTAATTCAACTAAATGAAAGGCTATTTGTTTTGTGCCGTAAGCGTTTCGCTTCTTTTGATTTCTGAAGCATCTTCAAGGGCCTGTAATTAATGTTTCTTTTACTATACATATTCATAACAATTGTATTCTATAATAAGAGATCTGTTACTACATTACAGTATTTTGTCATTCTTTTGATCATAGCTGAGAAATAATTTTTTGTAACACAAGTTTCGTGAACTTACCATTTGTTTCTACTTTCGGTTTGTACTTTTATCAGTGCATTGTTATACAGGGTGTCTCTAAACGAATCAGCCGATTTAAAAAATCATAACTGTTACGTTATTTTAGATATGTGCGTGAATAATTTACTGTTGGAAAGAACAAACTCTCGAGATTATTAAGGTTCCCGCTAGGTAGCAGCAGTGTGCTCCCACTTCAGTCCTAGTAAAAACGATGTCGGAACAATAGAAAGCGTTTTGTGTTCTACGTTTTGCGCAGTTCAGCGTGACTTTCGTGCTAGGTGTGGTGTGGATCTTCCTACAGCACAGAGCATTAGACGATGGCATGAACAATTGTATATTCTGGAATATCTTATATTTGTATAAAAAACATCACGCTCCATCCAGGAGTTCAGTCCTCTTCTGGCTATATGTTTGTGTTCGCGATAAACGTGCTTTCAGATCTAAGTGTGGTATTTCATTAACGTCTCTGGTTTTGCATATAGAGTTTAGCGTAGGTACGATGTGATAATATACAAATTACAGGATGGTGATACAGACTTTCCAAGTACTACTTTAGTGTGATAATGGTGTGTCTGTCTGACGAAACCAACCAAGACGCTGGCTGGACGTTATTCATCTGATTATACTTGAGAACCTCCAGCTTCGTGACAGTTTTCCCAAGATTTATGTTAATTTTAACTTACAGTGTAATCTTTTATGCTTTATTTTTAATAGTCATCAAGTAGTACAGATAAATATGTACATTCCATTTTTTAACATTCGAGAAAAAATGACAAAACGTATTCTAGCAAAGAAAGCACTAAATAAACAATCTTACGTCATTTTATGTTTCTTGGTGCATCGTATTTGGACCGATTGTTTTTTGTCTATATGCATATACACTTTGTAATGTGCCCATGGGGTGATAACATATTCCTAAAATTTTTCGTGAAGACAAATTTACTCCACGTTCTGAAAGTTGCAACCACTGAGTGATGTGTACATTAATTTAGACGACTGTCTTTAGAATTTATTTTCCTCTTGCTATTTTAGCAATAATTATCTAATTCATCATCACTGTCATACTCCATTTTGTTTGTGTAAAGGCAAATCGCCGGTCCGTCTCCGAGTGTCTCACACAGATGGTGAACGCATCGCCATAGTTTCACAAAGAGTCCACAGAAATCCGTTGGCCGTGCTGCTAGACAAATCAACATGCTCCCGATGTCCGTGGAGTCCTGTAATTTCGCTTTTGGCAAGATGGAAGATGACAGTTTACTTCCATGATTAGTGTTTCGTGACGAGGTAACATTCCATTTCAATGGAAAGTTGAACCGTCATAGTGAGAGAATATGGGGTACGGAACAACTACATGAAGTGGTCCAACGTGAGAAGTTCCACGGGAAAACATGAATGGTCCAGTTTTAGTTGCCGAGAACACTGTTACAGGAAGCACGTATCTCGATATGATTGAGAACTTTCTTGTCTCACAGTTGGAGACTGATTCGAAAGACTTCATTTAACAACAGGATGGGGCACCGGCATCTGGAAGTGTGGGAAATTTTAAAGCAAAGGATTACTGAGCGATTGAGCGGTCGCATTGGGCCAAATGATTTAGCCTTACGTTACTGGCATCCAGGGTCACCGGACCTTGCTGGATGTGATTATTTGTTGTGGGGGTTTATAAATGACTTTGTTTGTGTGCCACCATTACCAACAACAATGAGTGAACTGAGACATCGCATAAAAGCATCTGTGGAAGCTGTAACTCAAGACAAGCTAACTGCAGTGTGGGAACAATTTGAATATCGCATGCATCTCAAGGGGGAACATACTGAACACCTATGAAAAGGTATGAAAAAAAAAACTTTTTGAGTTTCCCGTAAATCAAAAAACAAAATCCAATGAATATGTTTATTAGTTTCAGAAGTATACTCTTGCTAAATCGGATGATTCTTTTTGATAAACCCTGCATAGCGCGGTTACTATACAGCGTGTTTCAAAACACGCCGGCAAAACGTCAGGAAAGGTTTCCTCATATTACGAGAAGGAAAAGAAGCTACGTCCACATGGGGCCGGAAATGCATCATTACAGATTTATTGGACCTTCATTTGCCCCTAACTGCCCGCCTGCTTAGATGGGTGGTAGCATGCTTGCCTCCCATGCACGCCCGAGTTCGATTAACGGCCGTGTTGTAGATTTTCTCCTCTCGTGGACTGGGTGTTTTGCTGTCCTCTTCATCATTTCATCATCATCACCGGCACGCAAGTCGCCCAATGTGGCGCCGACTGGAATAAGACTTGCACTTGGCAGCCGAACTTTCCCGGATGGGGCCCTGCGGGCAACAATGCCATACGCTCATTTCCATTTCTTTTTTCCTACCAACTGCAGTGTACGTCTGTAGCACCAGCTGGTACACTCGGAGGAAACGTCCAAAGTGAGAGTCTCCTACCTGAATACAGGTCTCCGTTCGTTGCCTCATTGAGTTCCGCACGATCAGAAATGCCTGGTGTAGTCCGTACTGCCTGAAAGTCTGCCACAATGTCAGTATGGAGAATGGTTTCATCCACAACAGCAGCAGAATACACGAGCGGCTTTACGTGTCCCCAGAGGTGAAAACCAGGGAGTTTAAGTCAGGTGAACGGGGTAATCATGCAACCGGTCCACGTCTATGTATCCAGTGCCGTGGACAATGTGCATTCAGGTGGCTCCGGCCAGACAGACTGAAATGTACGGGAGCGCAGTCGTGCATGAAATACTGTTGTCGACTGGTTGCAAGTCGCATGTCTTCTAAGTAACACTTGTAACAGGCGTCGGACATTTTCCTCTGGCAAACAGCACTTTTCAGCGTGCACTGCATGACAGCAACACGCTCGAATAACTCGGTAACCATGCATTTCCTGAACCATGATGTCATAGCCTCTTTTTTCGTAAAGAACCCGTTCCTGAAGTTTTGGCGTCGGTTTGCGAAACACCCTGCACACAGAAACAAACATATATTACACGCCACTGAAGACGCTTCACACATAAAAATAGGCGAAACGCGTATGGCACAGTACGAACTGTCTTTTATTTAGCTGCATTAGACGAACCACATTCCCAAGAACATAGAAGCAGGTAAGGAGCAACGGAAAACAAAAAACGGCAAACAACCATTTGTTGGGCGTTTCGTTTTGAACCGGTGGCCCACAGTGCTCCAGCAAGCGACGCTGGCGCTACACCATGTTACGTGCAGCACATCTTCTCAAAATATAATCGTTAATATCAGTTAAATAGGATTAACGAATTAATAAGAATGATAATAAGATGTATGTAAATCACCAGGTAAGCTGAGTAATTCATTGTACCATGTACCAATCATATATATACAGCCAATGCCTCTATCTGTCAACGAAAAAATAGTTGTTTCTCTAACCATAATTTTAGTTTAATATATGTCATGAAAGGGTGGCAGGAAAAAGGGATCCTGGCATAAAAAAACTCGCGCACCAATACTCTATGAACTATCACGATCGCCACGGCAGAGATTTTTTATCATCGAAATTTTCTGTGATTTAGTTTCAGTGATATTACAAAATAGTCTTGCGTTGTCGTCAAACATTGTTTCTCATCTATTTTTAAATAGAAAAATCACTATTTCATCCTAGACATGTGTATGAGTGTCACCGGAATCTTTTACAGATTTTCTGGTGTTTCTGTTATTCTTTGTTTCAGGATTAGCCTTTGTGTTTTCACGTCGTACCTACTCATCTCATTTTATCCGTTTGTCACCCACTGATGGATAAATGCCCCTTTGATAGTTCTCCATACGTCACAGTCTTCAATTGTATGGGCCTTAGATCTTTTATGAAGTGCTGTTTATTCCGTATGTAATAACACAAATCTATTGTGACTGTCATAATGAACCAACTATGTAAAAGCAGCTGTCTGCACGCTATGCACACCAAAGATCAAATGCACAAAAAAAGTAAAATTATGTTTGTCCTACATCTTTCAATTCTCGTTTATCCACCATTCGTTAGATAGCCGCCTTGGTCATTTCTCATCGCTTAAAATTCAACAAAGAACGTATTTGAGCTCTCTTGCATCGGCGTGTCAAACTTACGTCCTTTTATTTTCATTATAGTCACTGCCCCTAAATCTCTGATTCATTAAAGACTCGAGCGCTCATATATAAAAGAGCTTCAAACTTCTGATTAGTTTGTGAAAGAGATAATGTGTTAAATATTTGCGTTATAGATGTAAGCGGAAGAAGTTTAAAAAAAGATTTGTTGAAAGTTTTTTTCAGGTTCGCTGAGTGCTCTCATTATAAAGCACTGAATCAGTTTAGTCTTGGTAATTTAAACTCCGATGTAAGCAAATGCTACTTTTTCACCCAACTTAATATGTGTGACATCATATGTTCTGAACTAATTGTCGCACAATGAGAGAATTTTGCAGGTACATTCCGTGGTATATGTGGACAAGCGTTGCGAATAGAGGTAGCAGTAAAGAAGAAATAAATTAAAACGTCATGCCTGATCTGATAGTTTGATCTGCAGGAACAGCGAAAATGTAGTAAGCAATAAACTTTTTAGCTTACATCATTTTGTGGGCAGTGTCACAGAGAAAAAGATTCGTAAAAGTTTGAATTTATGTGTGAAGTTTGTTGCAAGTCACTAAGTGCTTTCATTTTCAAACGATGCGTGAAAATAGTCTGGGTATTTGCACGCAATCCATTACACTGCCTCAAGTCATGTACACAATTTCTAAATGTAATATTTGCCTTACTGTGTTAAACCTTTAACACCCTGCACCATTTTAATTTGAAAATATTAATTTGAAAATTAAAATTTTGTTGGCTCCGGAAGCCGCTCGTTAGACAACCTGCAGGTGGGATTGTGTACTTTGAACATTGAACAGGTTCAACCGTTGAATAAAGTAGGTCATGTGTCTGTTGTATAAGGCATTTGATCTTTGACCAACACAGAAAATGACCTCAGATAAAGCTTAACCCGGAAACCTGCGTTGTAAAACGATGATCCCAGATTAAATCGCCGTGAATTACTAAAGTTTTGACTGACAAAAATTCGCGGATCAAAGTCAAGTTCAAATGCAATCGTCAGTTTACAAGGTAGTGATGTTACAAGACAATGCTTTTGTTTTGCTCATATATGAATTGAAGTAATAAGGAAGTTGTTATTAAGACATTAATATATAACTACGCCACTTCCGCACTGTTGAAGCTCGAAATATTTTTTTGATCTATAATGGGGACATATCAACTGTGTAAGTAATAAGTGCAGATAATAACTGATCTCATAACAATGTTGGAGACGCGTCGCAATTTATATATTTAGTTTACAGGCATTTTATAGACACTCAGCAGAGAGTAGGAAAGAAAACTTAAAAATATCTGCTGTGATCACATACTTATATTAACATTCACAGCAGCAATTAATGTTTGAACGTCTGTTACAAATGTGCTCTGTCTGCTCTAGTAGCAGCAACTACACGACGCGTATTAATTTTTGACCTATCGAACACTTGCCTAAACTGCTATGGCAATTGTATGCCAGTTGATGAATAAAACATGAACAATTATGCTTAAGTCATTTAACAAGTTGGTATTTATAAATTTACGTCACTGTTTCGGTGGTTCAGAGCATGCATTTTAGGTTCACTGTGTAAAAGAAATGTTCAGCTCCAGGACAATTGTAGGACAATTTCCTTCCATTTTATGCAACTTCCGCAGCTGTACTGCCCGTAAGGATAACAACGCTACGTTCTGAAACCAAACCACTCTTTTCGTTTTCAGAACGCTCTGTGCCAACGTGGTAGGCAGCATTTTGTTTGCAAGAAGCTTACGCGATGTGAATTATATTGTTTCCTTTCATTTACAGGTATCTGAGTATTCCGATGTTTCTACTGAGGACGACAAAGGGCAAACATATTCTCGAAATTAAATGATGATCATCCCTTGGATAAAAATACTGCACAGTAGGTAGAACTACGAAACCATCCACTGACTACAATGTGCATGCTACTCTTAACATTTAGATTTTATAGATTTTAACATTAAGATTTTATCATCTTTCAGATGATTGTTGACGATTTGTTTAATATAGATGCAGCAAAATCTTGCTCAGTTGTCCACGAGGAATCAGGCTGCATTGCCCGACTGACGAAGGAATTCACCAAAATGCCTGATGACATGGGGAAAACCCAGTGTGGTTTTTATCAAATACCACGTTTTCCTGGTGTTTTAGTTACTGTGGGCTGCACCCACATCCCCATCAAATTTCCTGGTGGCAAAAGAACTGAGATATTTAGGAGTCGTCATAGGCAGTTTTCTGCCAGACAATCATCGATATCTTCGATAATATTACAGCTGAAATGTCAAAACTGTAGACTAGTGTGTAGGATATAGTGTGTGATATACTCTGCAGTTTTTATTGGATAACTTTAATGGACATTCGTTTTTAAGGATTTTAATTTTTAATTACTAGTGTACATATAACGCACCTTTCCTCATAACGTAATCAGGCAACTTAAATCTGCGGGAACGGCTGGTAAAACGCATTTAATAAACTTTTGTTTAAGCTCATTGTTACTTCCAAATTAATTTTTCAATTTTACGTTAACCGAGACTGCTCTATTTTCCTCATAGTGTAAACGAGAACTTTTCTCGGACACAAGATAAAGAAGATATGTTGCACAGGATTGCTTAGTAAGTGATTTTTAAGAATTGTGCCAAATTTCAGGATGTTATGTTTTATCGTTCCTGAGAAAAGGTACATGATATCTCAAAAATATCATCCTAGGGCATACGTCATTTGAAGTAATTATTTCAGTTTTTAAAAATCTTTCCATACCTCTAAGGATATTTATATCCATAATCTTCATCCTTTTTCTTCTCTTCCTGAAGCATTCTCCCCCCCCCCCCCCCCCTGCCTTCTTTGCCTAGCCAACTTCTGCATATTTTCGTTCGGTCCCAGGGCTTTGCCAAACCGTGTTTCATCGACGTTTCTGATTATCTTCCGTAGGAATACATCTTAATGGACACAAATACTGTTTTTGGACAACACATCCATATAAGGTGGCTGTAGCTCTCATGTACACATTTTTTCAGCAGTTCACGGCTGGCTAGGTATCTAAAAGCTTGCTTTATAACGTTTAAAACGGCAAGTGAAACACCATGCTTGCAGAGTATGGCTGACTACTGGCTTGTGACTGAAGATCTTCGCACCTCGATATGTCACAAAGGAAGTGCTGAAGATTCTTGTCTGTGGAATGTTTGTGGAAGAATGTTGCTCACGCTACTTGCTGCTTTGTTTTCGCACTACGTACATTGCCCCTGATGGCTTTTCCATACTGCGTTTGTAATGTGTGGATTTCTTTGCCTGACAATCTGTTAGTACCTTCCAGTAGCTTTCCGTCTTATAATTTCCTGTCCTTCATTTCTTTCACAGCCTTCTAGATATACCTGCCGTCCTTTTAGATTACGTGACTGAAAAATAACACAAAACAATCTAGTGTTGAGATGGTGTAGATGAGAGCACGGAAAAACGCAGTGTGGCATGTGGAAATGATTAAGGAAATTTTTAAAATATATTTCTAGGCAGATTTCGATTATGAAACTTAAAGATATCATTTTAAAAACATAACTACAATAAATTAAGAAATAAAAAATTCCATATTTTACGGTTCTTTACCTACATCTGCCTTTAAACGTGCAAGGAATCTCAGATGCTAAGCTTATTCAGAGCATATTGAAACTTGTAGAAAGCATCGCGCGTAACTTAGGAATGACAGTCTTTCCATGAAGAAATTCCATAACCAACAGAACATGAAGCTAACAGGAGTCACAGTGTAACGAGTGTGGAATTTTTTGACAATATATTTACAAGCCCGTGTGGGGTTGTTAGTACCCCCATCGGGCGCCTCCCCAGGTGGCGGATAGGGGAATGCCTCCTAGATATAGGTGGTACTGGGGAAATCAAATACCCAGGGTGGACCAAAAACTAACGAAATGTAGCGTCTGAACTCCTAGAGGAGCGGCTACAAACAGCGTCTGTTCTCCATGTTAGGAGCGGCTGAACACACACTCTGGAACTTACAATCCCAGTTTTAACCTCGGAATGGCCCAAAAAGCCATCTCCCCCCTGAATTTCAAACAACTATGCATGATGTCAATTTCTCTAGATAGAACTACTCCAGGAGGTAACCAATCCTCCGCCGCTAACAGCAGCGCAATCAGGCCTAAGGATTCTGGAGAGCCTGAAGCACCATGTCGTTCAAGAAATTCAAAATCCTCTAAACTGAAGAAAAACAACGTACATTTCTTTGGAACCCTAAATATTAACTCGATCTTGAAGCCGGGAAAACTGAAGCAGCTCACCAAAGTCTTGAAGGTATATAAAATCCAAATATGTGCGCTGCAGGAAACCAGATTTACAGATGAAGATTTAATGGATTATGAAGGATACAGGATATTTAAAGGAAAGAAAGGCTGGAACCCATGTGGAAGAGGCCTTCTCCACCTTGGAACAGGCTTCATCGTGAAATCTAACTGGGTAAACTCAATAACCGACTTCCAGTCACCTAATGAACGCTTGTCTTTTCTCACATTCCGCGCCCTAAATAAAACCTATACACTTATTAATTGCCACGCACCCATCAACAATGACAATAAGAAAAACCCTCAGAAAGTAGATACATATTGGGAATCTCTAGACCACGAACTTTCTAAAATCCCAACATCAAATGTGAAAATACTGTTTGGGGACTTCAATGCACAAATAGGCCAAGAAAAAAATACAAAAAAACAGTAGGAAACTACCCGGCTCACAAAAGGACTAACAGAAATGGAGAAAGATTAATAGAACTATGCAAGGGTCATAACTTAAAATTAATGTCTACAAATTTCAAAAAACCTCCTAATAAACAGAAGACATGGAAATCACCAAACACAAGTATTGGAGAGTTCCAGATAGATCACATAGCCATCACACACTATAATCAAAAAGAAATAATGAATGTGAGAGTTCGGAAAGGGGCAAACATTGTAACTGACCACTACTTATCGACAATCAAATTAAATGTCATACCACAAAGAAAGAAACAAATACAAAACAGGAAAACTCAAAAGATAGACGCAAACATCTTGAAAGAGAAAAGAGAAGAATTCTGTCAAAACATAGTTATATGTTCGGATAAATGGGAAGATATAAAAGAAGGAATGATAAGATCTGCTCAAGAAGTCGCAAAAATGAAAAAGAGAAAGAAACACGAATGGTGGGATGAGATATGTGAGGAAACAATAGAACAAAGGATGAAGGCATGGAAGAAATGGCACTCAACCAAAAGTGATAAGGACTACCTGGAGTTCAAACAGCAAAGATCTTCTACAGCAAAACTCATTAGATCAGTAAAAAGACTATTTGAAAAGAACCAACTTATACAAATGGATAAAGATTTTAAGAGAAACAATAACAGATCCTTTTACAGCACATTCAGACAGAAACTACAAAAATATGTAGCACCAAATCTGTGTTTTAAAGATACCAGTGGAAAACTGGCAATGAATAATGAAGAAAATTGTGAAATATTAGCAAAATATTTTGAACAACTCCTCAACTGTTAGGAACCTATTGAAAAATTACCAGCCAACACCCCAAACACAGTAAACAATAATTCTGAATCCCCACGCCTCATAAAAATCAGAGAAATCATTAAAAACCTTAAGAACAATAAAGCACCAGGGGAAGACATGATAATTGCAGAAATGTGGAAAAGTGTGGATAATACAACTCAAGAAAAACTGCTGGGAATAATCAATGAGATTTGGAGAACGGAACGTATACCGGAAGAATGGAAAACTGCATTAATCCACCCCATCTTCAAAAAAGGGGATAAAACCGATGCAAATAACTACAGAGGGATATCTTTACTTCCGGTAACGTAAAAAATTCTATCTAAGGCCCTAAAAAACAGATTGGAGAAACAACTTGATCAAGAAATTGGTGAATACCAAGCAGGCTTTAGGAAGGGAAGATCTTGTGTGGAGCAAATTTTAAACTTGAAGTTAATTATTAAATATAAACGATTAAGAGGAAAAGACATCTTTATCACGTTTGTTGACTTCAAGGAGGCGTACGACTCCGTTGACAGAACAACCTTGGTTAACATCCTTAGGGAGTTTGGAGCAGACAAGAAAACAGTCGCAATCGTCAAAGAAACACTTACGGATACCTATGCAAAAGTAAAGTTCCGTGGTGAGGTATCCAGACCATTCAAAATCAGAACAGGATTAAGACAAGGAGATGGGTTGTCACCTACCCTATTCAACTGTGTGTTAGAAAAAGTTATTAGAGAGTGGAGGAAGAAAACGACTGATGAAGGAATACAAAAAATCAGATTAGGAAGAATAAAGGATGGATTAGAAGTAGATTGCCTCGCTTTTGCTGATGACTTAGCGATTCTGGCAGGAAGTTTGGAAGAAGCAGTCAAACAGATCAATATTCTGAATGAAACAGCAGAAAAAGCAGGACTGAAAATCTCCTTTGAAAAGACAGAGTACCTAACCAATGTAAAAGAGGCACCGAACAATATGATTACAAAGTATGGCCAGATAAAGAAGGTTTCTAATTTCAAATATTTAGGGGAAATCATCCAGCCCAATGCTTCAGATAAAGAAGGAAATAAAACAAGAACAAGAAAAATGGAAATGGCATTCCAGCTAACAAAGAATGTGTACAACAAGAAGTCAGTATCAATTAACGCAAAAATAAGGCACTACAACACTGTGATTAAGCCAGAGTGTCTGTATGCATCTGACTGTTTAGCAATGAACACTAACAAGGAAATGGAAGCTATAGCAAAAAAGGAGCGAAAAATCATTAGAAGAGTACTTGGGCCGAGATTTGAGAATGGGACTTGGAAGCTTAGAAGTAATAGAGAAGTGTATGACAAAATTGAGGAAGTGGGAGAATGAATGATGAAAGGCTGACAAAGAAAATATTCATGTTTTTTGACAAGAACCCCAGAACCCAAATTACCTGGTTCAAAGAAGTCAAAGCAGACTTGGAGGAGATGGGTATAGGAGAAGAGGATATAACCCAACAGAGACTTAATGAGAGACAAAATTCAACATTTTGAAGGATTTGAAGTGAAGAAGAGAAGAACTGGAGGAACAGTGTGGACAGAAGACCGAAGGGAGCAGCACAGAGAGAGGATGAAGACATATTGGCAGAAGAGAAAAGAGGAGGAGCGTAATAGGAGAAATGTACATTGAAAAATAGTTGTTTAACGCGGTCCCTAGACGGCCAAAATCGGAATAAAAAAATATTTACAAGAAAACACTTAAATCGTTTCCTTGTTGTCCTCAGTACCTTTATCAGTTTTTTTCTATTCTATTGTGTTTTTAATGGTCCAGTACGATTTCCAGCAACAAATCTTTTTTGTAGGGGTGGAAGGTCCTTTTTCTGCTTATTTTCCTCCATTTTTATAGCACAAAACCTTTGATAATAAGTACTGTGTATGTACGACGTGCGATTAACGTCTGCGTTCGAAGCCATGGAATATGTGTATCTATGGAGTGATTATAGCCGACAACGCATGTTCTCAACATCAAACATGGAGAATCACGTGATTCTGGAACGACACTGGCTGTCTACAATTTGCGGTAATAGCGAAACTTGGATAGTACACGTATTCGCCTTGTTTTATATACACTACTGGCCATTAAAATTGCTACACCACGAAGATGACGTGCTAAAGACGCGAAATTTAGCCGACAGGAAGACGATGCTGTGATACGCAAACGATTAGCTTTTCAGAGCTTTCACACAAGGTTGGCGCCTGTGGCGACACCTGCAACGTGCTGCCATGAGGAAAGTTTCCAACCGATTTCTCATACACAAACAGCAGTTGACCGGCGCTGCCTGGTGAAACGTTGTAGAGATGCCTCGTTTAAGGAGGAGAAATGCGTACCATCACATTTACGACTTTGATAAAGGTCGAATTGTGGCCTAGCGCGATTGCGGTTTATCGTATCGCGACATTGCTGCTCGCGTTGATCGAGATCCAATGACTGTTAGCAGAATATGGAATCGGTGGGTTCAGGAGGGTAATAGGGAACGCCGTGCTGGATCCCAACGGCCACGTATCACTAGCAGTCGAGTTGACAGGCATCTTATCCGCATAGCTGTAACGGATCGTGCAGCCACGTCTCGATCCCTGAGTAAACAGATGGAGACGTTTGCAAGCCAACAACCATCTGCACGAACAGTTCGACGACGTTTGCAGCAGCATGGACTGTCAGCTCGGAGACCATGGGTGCTGTTAGCCTTGATACTGCATCACAGAAAGGAGTGCCCTCGATGGTGTACTCAACGACGAACCTGGGTGCGCGAATGGCAAAACGTCATTTTAACGGATGAATCCAGGTTCTGTTTACAGCATCATGACGGTCGCATCCGTGTTTGGCGACATCGCGGTGAACGCACTTTGGAAGCGTGTATTCGTCATCGCCATATTGTCGTATCACCCGTCGTGATGGTATGGGATGCCATTGGTTACACGTCTCGGTCACCTCTTGTTCGCATTGACGGCGCTTTGAACAGTGGACGCTACATTTCAGATACGTTACGACCTGTGGGTCTACCCTTCATTCGATCCCTGCGAAACCCTACATTTCAGCAGGATAATGCACGACCGCATGTTGCAGGTCATGTACGGACCTTTCTGGATACAGAAAATGTTCAACTGCTGCCCTGGCCATCACATTCTCCAGATCTCTCAGCAATTGAAAAAGTCTGGTCAATGGTGGCCGAGCAACTGGCTCGTCACAATACGCCAGTCACTAGTCTTGATGAACTGTGGTATCGTGTTGAAGCTGCATGGGCAGCTGTACCTGTACACGCCATCCAAACTCTGTTTGACTCAATGCCCAGGCGTATCAAGGCCGTTATTACGGCCAGAGGTGGTTGTTCTGGGTACTGATTTCTCAGGATCTATGCACCCAAATTGCGTGAAAATGTAATCACATGTCAGTTCTGGTATAATACATTTGTCCAATGAATATCCGTTTATCATCTGCATTTCTTCTTGGTGTAGCAATTTTAATGGCCAGTAGTGTACGTTAGTGCACATTTGGGTTTTAATAGCACGTAAGGTCCAGTACTGTCATTGCTACGGATGTAAAGAGAAACATGTGAAAGGAGGACCAGTTACCTTTCATAGGTATGTGCAAAAAATGTATAATTGTAAATGTCATCTTGACATCAGGCACCTTAAATGCTGAAAAATATCGAGACATGGTACTGTAGAGATACTTTCTGCGATTTCATGGCCATGTGTTTAAGAGGTAGATAAATTTGCAAATGTGTTTGAGGAAACTCTCAGTCAGTGTGCAGGTGCTATCTTCATATGCAAATAAAATTTATACATCACTGTCTGATTAATTTTCTGCAGTTCGAGCAGGTTCTCAACCCCTTGAGTGTATCTAAGTATTTCTGCATGAGACAGTCCCCTATACATTGCCATTGTGAAGTAATTAATTAGAATAGATTCGACAATATAAGTCACTGCAAAAGAAAACCTAAAAGAAATATTGTTGGTTGGCACTTCTTTTATTACTCCAAAATTCAAGAATTGATCACTTCTTTTATTACTCCAAAATTCAAGAATTGATCTTGTATTTTTTATTTTTGTGTGTGCAGTGTATGGTTTTACTTTCTGATGAGGCTGCGAAAAAATGTAATAGATATTTTACATGTCTATAAAAAGCAGAGTGCTGCATAAAAAAATTGAAAATCTTAATGAACAAGTGGATGGTGAAAATCTCTTACCACATTTACTGAAACACTTTCATAGCTCCAAGTTCGTTTTCGCCGTCTACAGTGTCATTGTAACGTAGTTAATCAGAACAGAGATTCGACAATATGAATAATTGCAACAGGAAACGTAAAAAAATATTTTCTGTCACTTTTTCTCCAGTTACCGAAAAAGACCTAAATAAAGTGGAATTTGTGCTATGATACTGTTGCGAAAAAGCACAGTACCAGTACTCTTCACACCTTTAAGCCACTTTTAGTGAATGTTTCTGTGTGGATATCATATGTTTACAGGTACTCTACTACCCAAATTTTGTTTTTCATTGTTTTTCATTGTTTTTCATATTAGCAAGTCATATTTACATCACCACCACTATATGCTGTTATTGTTATGTAAACTGGTGGAGAGGGATTCATTCATTTTGCTAATATATATATATATGTACCCATTCAATTCAAGGCCCATGGTAGCATTATGATGCATTGTACACAGAATGATTTGGTTTGAAAGCACTAAGTCAGAAGTATTGGAACTGGTGCAATAAAGATCAGAGTTGATTACTTGTGATGTCCATGTCATGATTCAGGCTGAAGGAATTCAGTTACTAACGCAGTTACAGGTCCACAATTCTTCCACGTCAATAATGTTATGACTCTAATCACTCTGACAAGTTGGGATTCACAGTAACCATCTCAGTGCCTTGGGGACACTACTTACCATTTGTCATTTTACGCAGAGATCGAATGCTTTCTGTCAGTTATGAAACTCACATGCACATAAATCACATAGTATAGCTTTCTATAAAAATAAAACACACAGTTATGAGTATTTAGGGTTTCCAATGTGCTGCTGTGAGGTTACTACATTTGTAAAAGGGCTGTTACCACTATTTAATGGTGTTCCATTTGAAAGCTACATTACAGTGTGTAACAAAAGGGTATGGCGCAAATTCGGGACACATTCCTCATACGCAGACAAATAAATTATGTTATATGAACATAGGTCTGCAAAAGCTTTCTTTCCGTGTTACATTTTCTCCAGCTCATTAATCATGGGAAACACACAAGAACAGATCGTTGCAATCATGGTGAACATGTTCTCTTGGTGACATCTGGTTATGTTGTGCACTGCTAGTGTTTTGTTTTACATGTTCCTGCTGTCATGTGATGTATGTCATTGCTTGTCTGTGGATGATGTAAACTGTTCCAACGATCACTATGACCTCTGCAAGCAAATGGCTTACTATGTAGATTTAATCACATCACTCCGAGAATTCTGAAATCATCACAAGCCCAAAGCCATGTCTCTGCACTATGAAAGCTATCCACACATCCACACACCACCCTCCATGCCCTACATCCCCATGTCCCCTGCACCTAGAGGACCCCACCCCCTACTTGTCGATGTCACCGTGCTTTCTGCCAATGGCGTGAAAGCTTGACACCCAACCAGAGTTAATTTTTATAATTCAAATGTGGATGTGTCCACATCTGCCATCTGTACTTCGCCCATATAAAGCATGGCCAACAGCAGTAGCAGCACCGACCAGCTGCAAAGAAGAGGACAGTCAATTATTTTGTCAATCTTTTTTGTTATTAACAGAGTCAGCTTACGTGAGGGCAGCAGCTAATGTTTTTCTGCCTCCATGCAAGACTTATAGATAGCAGCTGCATGTATATTTTGCATATGCGCTGACCTATCCTCATAAATTAATAATGTCATGACATTCTGTGTTTATACTTAAGGTTTTATCCAGTGTCAACCAATCTGCTGGACCAGGACACTCAGGTGTTCTGTGATGTATTAGTGCCTCAGCAGGAACACCAGCACAATCCACAGCCCATCTTCCTAATCTAACAGACATGGCGTCATTCAAGTATTTAATGCCACTGCTGCAGCCAGACCTACCATAGCTCACCTATCCACAGATATGACCACAATAGTACTGCTCTCACTACTACTTATAGTGTGATAGTGGTGGATCTAAGCACATCAGTGTGTCTGTGACCAGACTGTGACTTTGATGTGATAATAGAACCGAACAACACACTATGTGTTGGTACTTAAGTTCAGTATTCATGGTACGAGTGGAACTATATTTGTAAAGGGATAGAATATATAGAGAAGAAGATGGCGAATGAGTAAGGTTTATGTATAGTAGATATGTATGTTGAGGCAATGGTAGAATTAACTTCATGGGATGTGCACATATATCTAGAACATACAGGTGCTGTTAAACTTGAAGTCCTGTATTGTACATTATCAGCATTGAACCTATCTAGCCTTTAGACACTCAGTTCACAAATAATATTCCAAAGTATGTATTCATGCCTGTTGGACTCAGTGCAACATAGGCTGAATTTAAGGCATATTGTAGAGATCTTTTTGTCGAATAATGTGATTGTAAAATAAGTGTATATATGTATGTATGTATATACAACAATATTATGAAAATTTAAGTTGCTACTCACCATACGAGTATAGCGGAGATGCTGAGTCACAGATAGGCACAACCAAAAAAAAATAACAATATAAGCTTTTGGTCAGCAAGGCCTTTGTTGAAAATAGACAACAGACACACACACACACACACACACACACACACACACACACACTAATGCAGCCTCTGGCAACTGAAGCCACACTGCGAGCAACAGCAGCAGTGCATAATGGGTGTGGCAACTGAGTGGGGGTAAGGAGGAGGTTGGGGTAGGGATGGGAGGTAGCGGATTAGGGGTGGGGGACAGTTAAGTTTTGCTGAGGAGTGAGCAAGGACGAGGTGGAGAGAGGATATGGCAGCTAGATACAGTCGGGAGCTAGGTGCATAAAAAATTATCTGTCTTGAAACAGAGCATAAGCTGTTAGACAAACAATGCGGTTATTCCGATATAAAGTGATAGATAAGAATTGAAACCTGCGGGCCACGAAAAGTGACTCCGATAATACGTTTGATTTACATTTTTCATTGATCGGAATGCCATTGATATTGATGGACGAGGCCTATTCCACCGCACTGGGCATATTAACATACAAGGCATACGATTATGGTCACTGAAGAATCCCTGAGATGTGCTTGAAACGTTAGTGCATGATCAGATAATTGAAATTGGGGTAACAATATCCAGAAGTATTATTGGACCAATATTTTTTTAAGAAATCTGAGCAGTGAGCGCAAGGACGAGGTGGTCCACGATTTCAGTAGCCAGATAAAGGAATACGAAATCAACTACTCATGGTTTCAGGAAGATGGCACTACTGCACACATAGTTTACTACATTACGCGTCTTCTGGAAGAGTCTTTTGGGGAACGTGTCATATCAAAAACCATACTGCTTCCTCGCTCGCCAGACCATACTCCGAACTGTTTTCTTTGGAGAGCAACAAAATCTGTAGTGTACTGCAACGCCCACGCATGTTTTGTAACTCAAAAACTGAAATAACTTTGTATATGTGAAACATATCACAATCAGATCTACAGAAAGCGTTTTCCAATCAAATTAAGCAGGTTCAAACTTGTATAGCCGCACACGGACATCACTTCCAACATATGCTGTACCTCCACAGAAACTTTCTGAACATCACATATAATCAGAAAGCTAACATATGTTCAGATTGGTTCTCTGCCTTTACAAATCAGTGCTCACAGTGGAATATTTATTTTATACCTATGGAAGCCCATTTCCTTTCAGCTCCAACGACACATTAAAGTACATGGGTTTGTGTGGGACAATTTCTTTAAACTTTACATGTCAGAAGCGTTTCCAAATTGCTTCTCTGCAGGATGAGAAATGTACATTTTTGCATAGTTTGAAAGTTTCAAGGTCTGATGTCGATAATTATCACATTGCTTTTATCACATCTTCCAGTTGTGGCGACCCTGCAAGAATATTTCTCTCCTATGAACACTCTGATTCATTGTTATTACAGATAATTGCATTGAATGCTTCTTCTGTTAGTGCCCTCCAAAGTTGGCGATTTTGGCGACGCCTGCCATGATCTGGTTCTGTCTTTTTGATAATTTAATGTCAGGGTCCTCCAAATTGATCCATTATTGGCCTACCATGCCTAGATATAGAATTTGTGTGTGTGGTTTTGTTTGTGCTTTTCAACATTTTACTTAAATTTTTCTCTTATTGTATCAATACTTGTGGTGAGAACACATAACGTCATATTTACATTCATGTTTTGCAATCAGTTTATCTGTGTTTTGGAGTTTGAAAATAAGATGGTTACAAGTGTGCTGATGAAGTACAGCGCCACAGAGATAAGATCATTGTGATCATTGTGAGGTTTAAAGCAATCCAGTGCAGTGAACTGTTGGAATGTGGCGTCACTGAGCTGTACTTGTAAATTTTATTCAGATTGAAATATACAATTGACTCTCTTATTTTGTTCAGTTCAGTGACTGGGAGATTATTTTTTGAGGACTACAGAATGAAATTATGTTATATTCTGATTGTATTTCTCCATATTATATCGTAAGTATTTTGTAGTGCATGGAAACAATATTTTTGGGCTTTGAAGGTAGAAATTCTTTTTGCAGTGCTGATTTTAGTTTCATGTACTTGCTGTGCGGATGTGTACTTTCCCACTTGGATGTTGGCTCATTCTAATTTAATTCTGCTTTTAGAGGAACGTGTCCTAATCGGTACTTCTGTTTAGTTTTAGGAACCAGATATTAGGAAGCGGAACCAAAGGCTTTCTCCAGAAATTATTAATGTTGTGAGACAGGTTTGGTGAAATATCTCTTGGAGAGTGAACTTTGTGAAGAGGCGGGCCTGAGAAAATTCAGTCTTCCCTGGCTGGAATCTGATCATGAATGTACTGAGATACATAATTGACTAAGGGGGCATTTCCAGACAGTTACAAGATGTTAAAATGTTGAGCATAATATTGTCACGTAGAGGAAGGTGTAAGTAGATGAATGACGAACATTAACTTCACTTAACAAAGGTTTATTCAGCACTTGCACATACAAGAGCGCGGAGCAAACTAGCAAACTACCTCCGGCCAGAACACATACGGTATATATACAGGTAGAGAACATTCCAGTACACTGTTTTCTTGGCATTTGTGTGTACTTCTAGAATGTACCGAAGATAGAAATTAAAATGTTTCAGTTCAGGTGAGTTTTGAACTCACGACGCTGCATGCAACAAACTAGTGTCATAACCACTACACTACGGCCATTGCGTTACTCGGCTTCTTTTGCGACAATTCTTCCTGCTTAAGAGAACAGCGTCTCGGTGTTGCGTCGTCCTAGTCCGGGAACGAGTCATTGGTCCTACATACTGTGACTCCCGATGACTGATGTTCGCCCTGGCGGTGATCTTCTTAGAACTTCCCTTGCCACTAAGTTCTTCGTTACCTTTCCACTTATAGCCTGTCGCTGGGGCTGGGTTGCAGGATCCTTATAGGGCTTCATTCGAATGGCGTGGACCGCATCTCTGATCTTTCGTCGTCTTGTGTCGGGGTCGAAATCTTCAACTTAATAAGTAACATCAGACAACTGTCTTACAACCTTCTAAGTAGCCCCTGAGGAGCTTCTCAGAGAGACCAACCTTCCGAACAGGAGTGAAGATCCAGACAAGGTCACCAGATTGGTAGACGTCATGAAAGGTAGCACCTCATCGCAGTTCCTCTGCTCAACATTGACGAACATTGACAGCATGTCGGCCAAGGTCTTATTAAGGCGTTCAGTAAACCCGTTACTTTGTGCATGGTAGGGAGTCGTAAGGTGAAGAGTAGTGTTGCACCGACGGTTTATCTCTGTCACAAGATTCGATTAAAAAAGTTTCCCTCGATCCGTAATTACGACCTTGGGGTACCGTGTTTTCATACAGTGTCTTCTATGATGAATTTGGCTACCTCGAATGCTTCGGCTGTTTTTACGGCTTTTGTAATGGCATAGAGCGTCAGATAATCAGAACAAACAATAATATATTAACTACCTTAAATTGTCCTTTCACATCCTCTGACCGATTTAAGGCAAGCATAATTTGAGATATCTGGGCGTCCTTCTTCTGCTCATCAGAGAGATCCTGGAGTTCAGCGAGACAGCCACTACCTTCATCAAAGTCTTGATGGTTTTGCACGGGGTTTCTTGAGAGGCAGTCGGCATCATGGTGTTTTCTTCCACTTTTGTACACAACGGTTATGTCATACTCTTGAAAACGTAGTGCCCACCTGGCGAGTCGTACTGTTGGATCCTTAGTGCCTGTCAACCAACAAAGTGAATGATGGTCTGTAAAAAACTGTGAATAGCCTTCCATAGAGATACTGTCGAAATTTACACATGGCGCAGATCACAGCAAGACATTCTCTTTCTGTAGTTGAGTGGTTTCTCTCGGTTTTTGTAAGTGTCCTAGAAGCATAGGCTATAACCTTCTCTTTTCCATATGAAATCTGCACCAGAACAGCACCGATCCCATAGCGACTGGCATCTGTGTGTAGTTGTGTAGGTACTCTCTCATTCAGACCAAGCACAGGGTCAGTCGTCAGAGCTTTTCGCAGCACATCGAAAGAATCTTGTTGAGCACCACCCCAGATGAATTTAGCATCGACTTTTAACAACTGTAGGATTGGCCTGTCTTTGATACAAAAGATCAAACGACGGTGATAAGAACACAATTCGAGGATGCACCTTTCTCGACAATAGCGCACCACATGTCCCGGTCGTTCGCAGTAGGAACATACTGGTTTGTTATCCTGGTTCCCCCAGACATCAGTCTTCCTTAGCATCCAAACAGGTTCCTCATGCGGCATTGTAGGGACGTATCTTCGCCTGGGTCTCGACTTTTTTCACCGTTTTAAAGGGAAATGAGGGACGAGAGATTGGGTTCAATGTCTGTTCCACTTCCTCCCTTATGACCTCTTGAAGCGTCTCTGTTTTTTGCTTGCCGTGCAATCCAAGTGCCTTCTGAACTTCCTCTCTCACTATCTAACGAGGAACACTTGTGAAATCAGTTTCTTCCTCCATCAGAGACATCGATACGACGTTTGGAAGCGGTTCAAACTTCCTTCGTGTAATTCTTTTTTGATGCATTGTCTCGATATACTGGCACCATTTTATGAAATAGTCTGCTGTCGAAACCGCCTTCAGGAGTAGGGCTTGATACATGTCCTCAGCAACACCCCTCATCAGATGTGCAACCTTATCTTCCTCCTTTACTCTAGGATCCACTATTTTACACAACTCCAAGACTTCTTGAATGTAGGATGCTGTCATTTGACCTGGACGCTGAGCCCTGCACTTTATCTTCAGCCTTGCACTTCTGTCGATGTGTATCGCCGAAATACTTGCGCAGTTCTGTCTGGTATACTTCCCAGCTTGTGAACCTCTGCTCGTTGTTCTCATACCATTGCTTGGATGTGCTCTCCAAGTAGAAAAATACGTTAGCCAAACACACGGTGTCATCCCATTTCTTAAATTTGGCTATAGGCTCGTATACCTTCAGCCACTTGTTTGGATCTTGGTCATTGTCACCAGAGAACCCGAAAGGATGTTTCATGTGGTGGCGCCCAGTTGCTGTCATCATGACGTCCTCTTCTTCTTCTGTCTCCGATAGATTGTGATCTGTTGAATATGGCTAGAACTCGGGTTTCTCTCCGCGTATACGGCGGCTCTGTCGGGCCTGATGGGAGCCACTGTGTCGTCGATAATGTGCGGTATCACAAGTTTCAATACCCAGCGTCTCCACCAGAATAAGGTCACGTAGAGGAAAGTGTAAGTAGATGAATGACGAACACTAACTTCACTTAATGAAGGTTTATTCAGCACTTTCACATACAAGAGCACGGAGCGAACTGCCTCCGGCCAGAACACATACGGTTTATACACAGGTACAGAGCATACCAGGACAATGATTCTTGTCATTTGTGGATACTTCTAGAATGGCCTCGAACCGAAGATAGAAATTAAAATGTTTCAGTTCTGGTGAGTTTGGAAGTCACGACTCTCCATGCAACAATCTAATAACATAACCACTACACTACAATGGCTGCGCTGCTCGGCTTTTTACATCTTTTACTAGTTTATTTGCCAACGAGATAGGTACTTGGGACGTGAAAAACGTATACGTGAAACACAATATGAGGTGTTATGATTATTTGAACTTGTGTAGAAGTTAAGGTAGTAGTTTTGTTAAATACTCTAGAGCGTGTTTCTGCAATGGTACTTTGTTAAGTTTTAAGTTTTTTCCCTGAGTCCTTAGTTTTCTGATTGGTCTGATACGGCCTCACATAAGTTCCTCTAATGGCTCTGAGCACTATGGGACTTAACATCTGTGGTCATCAGTCCCCTAGAACTTAGAACTACTTAAACCTAACTAACGTAAGGACATCACACACATCCATGCCCCAGGCAGGATTCGAACCTGCGACCGTAGCGGTCACGCGGTTCCAGACTGAAGCGCCTAGAACCGCACGGCCACACCGGCCGGCTGAGTTCCTCTTCTCTGCCAAACTTTTCAGCTTAGTATAGCACTTCCAGCCTACGTCCTCAATTTTTTGCTGTATGTATTCCAATCTCTGTTTTGCTCTACAGATTTTATCCTCTGCACATACCTATAGAGACATGAAAGTCATTCCCTGATGTCTTAACAGATGCCATATAATCATGTCAATTTTTATTACCAGTAGTTTTTATATATTCCTCTCCTCGGTGATTCTGCGGATGACCTAATTCCTTACCTTATCAGTCCACCTAATTCCATTCAGTACCGCATTATCTCAGACGCTTCGATTCTCTTCTGTTCTGTTTCGCCACTACCATATAATGCTTTGCTCCAAACGATTCTCAGATAGTTCTCCCACAAATTAAGGCCCCTACTTGATATTAGTAAACTTCTCTTGTCAGGAATACCTTTTGCCAGTGCTAGCGTGCTTTTTATGTCCTTGCTTCGGCTATCATGGGTTAATTTGCTGGCCAGGTAGTAGAATTCCGTAACTTCATCTACTTCATGATCTTCAATTATAATGCTAAATTTTTCGACATTCTCATTTCTACTACTTCTCATTACTTTTATCTTTCTTCGATTTACCTCAGTCTATATTATGTACTCATTAGACTGTCCATTACATTGAACAAATCCTGTAATTCTTCTTCACTTTTAATGAGGATAGTGATGTCGTCAGCGAATCTTGTAAGGGATACCCTTTCACCTTACATTTAATCCCACTCTTTAACCTCCCTTTTATTTCCTTCATCGCTTCTTTGATGTACTGATTGAACAGTCGGGACGAAATAATATATCCCTGTCTTACTCTTTTTCAGTCCGAGGACTTCGTGCTTGATCTCCCACTCTTATTGCTCTCTCTTGGTTGCTGCACATATTGTGTATTACTCGTCTTTGCCTGTATCTTACCCCTATTTTTCTCAGAATTTCGAAAATCTTGCACCATTTGACAATGTCGAACGCTTTTTCCAGAGTGACAAACCCAGTGAATATGTGTTGATTTCCTTCAGTTTTGCTTTCGTTATCAAGCGCAACATCAGAACTGCCTTTTGTATCTTTACCTTTCCTAAAGCCAAACCGATAGTCACCTAACAGATGCTTAATTTTCTTTTCAATTCTTCTGTACACTGTTCTTGTCAGTAACATGAGCTATTAAGTTGATCGTGCGATAATTCTCGCACTTGTCGGCTCTTACTTTCTTCGGAATTGTATGGATGATGTTTTTCCGAAAGTCTGATAGTATGTCGCCTGTCTCACACTTCTGCACACCATCATGAATAGTTGTTTGGGTGCCACTTCCCCCAATTATTTTAGAAATTCTGATAGGATATTATCTATCCCTTCTGTCTTTTTTGATCTTTATATTTCCAAAGCTTTTTAAAATTCTGATTCTCATACTGAGTCCCCTATCTCTTCTATATTGTCTCCTGTTTCTTGTTGTGTAACGTCATCAGTGCAGTCTTCCTCCTCAAAGGGGCCTTCAATGTATTCCGACAATCATTTCTTTTTCGATTTCTTCACATTTTTCATGCAGCCATTTTTCCTTACCGTCCCTGCACTTCCGATTTATTTAATTCCTAAGTGATTTGTATTTCTGTGTTCCTTAACTTCCCTGCAAATCTTTGTAAGTCCCTCTTTCATTGATTGACTGATGTATTTCGTCTTCTTTGTACCTATGTTTTTCTTTTCAACTTCTGTGACTACACTTTTAGAGATGTCCATTTCTCTTCAACTGAACTGCCTACTGAGCTATTCCTTATCGCAGTATCTATAGCGTTAGAGAAGTACAAGAGTAGAACGTTATTCTTTCGTTGGTTATTCAATCTTTTTCTCGTGGTCACCTCCCCGTTGACAGTCTCTCTCCGGTGATCTGAATGAGGGGCTAGTCTGGAATCTTTTGCCAGTGACACTCCTTTAGCTGCATGCCACTTGTCCTGTGGATAAACATTATCTGTCTTTAATGCAGTGTTTTCCACTGCCTTCTGCATCCTCACGCTTTTGACTCTTGCTGATTCTGATACTGCTGTGTAAAACTGAGATATAATTTGAGCAGTGACGTTGATAATTATGTGTTGTGAAAAGAGTTGTTGGAGATTTAGTAGTTGATTTTTCATTTTTTAGACGAGTTCGAATTATGAAATTTGCTGTCGGATTTGTGTACTGAGGATTCGCTTTTGAAGGAGAAGCCTACAATTAGTCAGGGGAAGACAAGAATGGCATGTTTTGGGAAATGTCAGGAGGGAGAGGACATAGTTAAGGTGATGAAACATTTTATTCTCGTTTATCGTGCAGTACTGCTACTCAGTCACGTGTGTGTGTGTAATAGTGATGTGGTTAATATGTCAGTTATTGAAGTAGAGAGTATTAGAGTAAGAGATATTAATGTTGAAAAGAAAAAAAAAAGAATAAATAACGTTCTCATGAGAGAGAGAGAGAGAGCTGTTGTTTAGCCACTGGCGTCTGGTAGTAGTGGTGTATCAGTAGGTGCTTCTGTGGCAACTGCAGCTTCTTCTAATAAAATTAAACAACAGGATTTTAATTCAATTCCTAAATTTAATGTTGATCAATAATGCTTTAATTGTTTGTAGAGGCCAATAACAGGGTTAGTAACAAAGAATTAGGTTAAAGATTAGAGAAAAGAGCAGGATACATTGTAGGGGGACTTGGTAGGATCTGGAGATTAGCAGTAAGGAGTTGAGTGAGAAATTAAGAGAGTGAGTAGAAGCTAATTAAAGAGAGTTAACTGAGGAATTAGATACTTAATTTAATTGTATGGCTAGGGTCCCCCGTCGGGCAGGCCGTTCGCCGGGTGCTGGTCTTTCAATTTGCTGCCACTTCGGCAACCTGTTGTCGATGAGGATGATAGGATGATGGTGAGGACAGCACAACAACCAATTCCTGGCCGGTGAAAATTCCCCGACCCACCCGGGAATCGAACCCGGGCGCAGAGGATTGACAATCCTTCACACTGACCATTCAGCTACCGGGGGCGGACAACTACTGTTATTACTTTACAGGGAGAGATACATAACTTTGAACAAAAATGTAATTCCATTAGTGACGGTATGGTAGGGAAATTTACTGTTCTTAGTACACAGTTAAGAGAAGAGAGATATTCAGTTTTTGATAGTTGAATTTCTACTGTTGAAGATAAACTTGTCCTGTTTTAGGAAGTTTCGATTAGATTTCAGGACACTATTAACAAACAAAATAAACAGTTACAAAGAGACTTTGAGAATTTAAGGGAGGAATGTGAAAAGAATAAGAAAGATCGACTACGGAGATTGAGGATGAAGCCTAGTCATGAAGTCATTATACAGGGTCAAGGACAAGTTTCAAGTGATATTATATTATTACAGAATTTAGGAAAGAAAGGAGTTGGAAGTTAGTTCAGAGAAGGATGTATCAGAAAATGGGGAAAAAATTAAGAGAGTTGCTCAGTTGGTTGTTAGGGATCACCAGAATTCAAATAGCATTGCAATTCAGGGGGAGATTTTGACTGAAACTGATGCTCACGCAGTACAAGTTAAAACAAAATTAAGAGCTTAATCTGATTTAGGATTATTTGCAGTAAATTTACAATATGCTGATGTGACTGTGGGGAAACACGATGCACCAGACCCACTCACAGTGAGTGTAAAGTTTTATCTGTGTATTAATACGAGCGTTGAGCAGGATATTTCACAATTAGGACCTATCAGGAAAGGTTTTGGAAATCATATATCAGTAAGTAAGCTGACAATGAACCACACTGAGTTCTTGACGACTGCAGTTCTTCTTGTTGAGAATGAATGTAGCTTTGCGAATGCTATGAAATTAAGGGGTAAAGTTTCAAAGTATTTCATGTTTTTGCTGATGATTGTCGGTTGCTATTGCCAGATGAGTGTCGGACAGTATTTTATTTGCATTATTGTTGTGATACCAGGAGAAGTAGAATTCTTGTCAGTCTGGGAATTGGTAGGTTTGTTATGGGAGACTTTCAACAGGTCTGCATCATGTTTTGGGTTTTAACTAGCTTTCTGTACCAGTATTATGTGAGCTTCACTGCTTTCTGGAGCTCAGAAAACTCTGAGAATTGGCTGGGAATGTTCAGAATATTAACTGCTATGACTTTAATACTCTCGCCTGTGGGAAGGGGTATTTTTTTGAAATCTTAAGCTAATACTTCAGTCACCTATAGACATAGTTATCTGAACCTTGTGTGCAGCCTGAACAGATACAGTTATTTAAATAGCAGCCTCTGATATGTAGTGTACACCTGGTCCATTTAGGTGACCTCAACAATTCAGCGCATGTGTAGGTAGCCGCAGCCTATTTTGTCACAGAACTTTAGAAGCCCTTCGACTCAGAGCCACAATCTGCTCTGGGGCCAATGTTGGAGATTTCAAACTTTGTTTCGGTGAGCAAGGCTGGGATTCTCAACCTTTTCTCCAGACACTAATTTTGTTTATCAGTAGTGTCTCCACTGGTTGAATCGACTCGCAGATGTGTCAAGAGTCGTTCTCAAATATCGCATCCTGTAAAGCCGTAATTAAGATCCTAAAGAATCTTCTTGTCCAATGTCTGTTGTCTCCTTTTTTATTATTCTTTCAGTTTTTGGCATACCGATATTTGTGTGCATCTCAAGCCCTTTCACAAACTGTTTTAGATGAGTGTTTCAATTGTCTATATCATATGAGTGTTTGTATAATTTTGCGTCCACTAGATACGTTTAGAAACTGATGATGTAATGTTTGGGATCATGTTGTAGGTTTCCAAACCAATCAGTGAAACACTTAAATTCTGTCTTTTTAAATCAATCGGTGGAAAGTATGTAGCACATAAAATTGATTATCGCGCTTTTAGAGTCAGTGAATATGACATTACACGTAAAGCTTGATTGGTGCATGACGATGAGGGACAGATGTCTGCGTACCTTTATATTAAAATTTTGGTAGGATGGAAAATTGTAGAACACGTTGTTTTTGACAAATAGTGATGCATTTCTACTTATGTGCCACCCTGTGTGTTCTTAAGGTTGATGTCAAGATCTACATTTAAAATTCCACATTCTTTTGGTGTCCATATAGTCTTAGGCAGTATATTTCTGGCGCACACTCCGCAATATCTCGGGATCTACAACTTTCCAAAACATTTCAGCAGATTGGCATTTGTAACTGGTCTGTTGGTTAATATAGCTAGACGCTTTGATTTTTGTTCAATAATAAACAGAAGCGTGCCACATCTGTGTGGATTTAAATATAGTCCTTTCTCATTAACCGTATCCTCCAACATCCAGTTGTATCTTTTTACTCCGTTGTGTTATCATTGCACGTTATTTACAGTTTTGACTCTTTGGGCTGTGGTTGCTGTTCCTTCTAACGACCCTAAACCGGAAACATCTGCCAGTGCAGGAATTATAAATATAAGAATCATCCTGATGATGTTTCAACGTTGGCAGATCCCATGGAATTTTAACGTGTTTTCCTCTTATTCTTTTCTGCTTCAGAGCACGTTCAGTTGCCATCATTGGTGACTGAAAGCAGTAAGTAATATAATGTTACCAAACTTTAAATTTCCCAGTTGCAGGTAAATTATCTTCTAGTAAGTAACAAAGAGCAACTTAACGTGACATTACCGATACATACGCATGCAAGTGACAAGTACGAGTAGAGCTCGCACTCTGACGCTACTGCAAAAAATTATCTACGGTATACAGATAATTCCTGGGAATCTAGAATCGACGATTTTATGTCTGTTGTCGATATTGATGCTGGTAGGTTATTTGTGCCGGTAATTCCAAGACTTTCGTGTGATATAATTACATATTAACAGTTTTACGATTTTTTCTTTTACTTATGCTGCAAAACGTTGCCTCTTGTCAAATTTCATGAATCTAGGTCAACGGGAGATATCCTATAGATTTTGATGAGTGAGTTTGCGAGCATCACAATAGCTGTATATTTTAATTGCATTGACTTACAAGCTTAAATCTTTTACAGCACAAAGAGACCGTAGACCTTAGTACGTGACATAAATTCCAATATGGTACATCTATCCGTTCAGAATATCACCTACTAAGGTACGGAAGCCTAAAGACTCGTTGCTCACATAATCTGATTCACTAAATTCGCAATTGTTAGGAAAATATCCCCTCATCCTCTTTAGTTTCTACAGTTCCACTACAATACATATTTTTCGACGGAATGTATAAAAAAATAGAACGAATCTACAAATGAGAGGTCTATACTGCATCTTCTCTCTCACTGGATTGCTGCAATACTCCTAAATGGTTTATACTTCCTCTCTGTATTTGATGGCAGCAAAGAAAGTGGCCTGTATTGTGATTGACTTCTTCAGCATAATCCGTCATCGTTTGTTCACATATGTTTGTAATCAAGCAATGACCATCTAATTGCTCAAGTTGTGAAATACGACTGAGATTTTAGAGTGAAGTCTGTAGTTCCGGTTACAGTTGGCATGTGCTGCACACCCATATACACCAGTGAAGTGACTGTGATCTCCGTGTGTAACATCTCCTGTCTTAAACTGTTCTTAGCTCCAATATGGCAGAGCTCTATTGATTGAAACACTGCTCATCCTTGGGAATTATGTCTATCTTTTTATTTTTCAATAAAAACCCATTCACCGTCACAGTTGTTACTTACAGATGTTCAGTAAACCATTTCATGCAACCACGACCTCTGCTTTATCTAAATGTTCATCATGATAGCTACAGTGTAAGGATGGAAGATTAGCGTTTAACGTTCCATCGACATCGAGGTCGTTAGAGATGGAGGTATAGAGTGTGTAATAGGATGCACTGAACTGTGTATGTAAATGTACTTGGTCACAAACAGAACTAGAGTTACTACTACCAATGTAAGTAGCAACTGGTTCTAGCATACATTCTGTATCAGCACAAATTATAAAAGACAGCTTTAGCTTATTAGTAAACCTGATAAGTTTTATATACTCATTGTTGCAACCAGATATATTGACTGGCTTAAGCTGCGTGAAGTCAACCAAGTTTGCATCTAACTTTACTTTTGAATCAAAACAGAACAAAAACTGCGCACACGTTTGAAGTTGATGGGTAGTAATGCTGCTACGTGCTACCTTGAAAGGTTTTTATGTAATATAAATGGTATCATATCAGCAGTATGCAACAGCAATAGATTTATGTGTTTGCTGCGATGGTACTTTGTGGCATATAGTGGTACAACTCGAGATTGTTTCCTCTCCTTCTGCCCTCTCTCTTGTTCGTCTTTATCCTCCTCATCTTGTTCTATGGCTACCACTCACAATCAAAGTACTTGATACCATACATATTAAGAGAGGCACTTCTGTTCTGCTTTACAATATTACAAATGCCTCAGCTTGGTAGGAAATGATATATTAGCGAACTGAAACTTGTTTGCACTTGGCAAATATGCAGACACACCATGTGCATTACATATTATGGGATCCAAACATGAGATACTAACCAGCTAGCAGTGACTAGTGACCACTTCAAACATGCATAATCGTTTGTATAAACATTTATTACTGTTTGTAAACATGCCATCAATTTTGATAGTTTTCTGTATAGTCCTGTATAAAATTCTTTGTCTTTATTAACAGTAATATGTAGTTGTAATGTTTCTTTTAAGACCCAGCCAGAATTCCTCTCTTAAGCAGTTTCTTCAACAGCCTGTCACTAATATTACTTGACTACCACTCATCACTAATTTCAGATGGCGTTAAACTTCCATTTTTATATTTAGATACATTCCTCATCCTTTTTTTTTTGGGTACGTTTCTTTTACTTTTTAAGGGTTGGTTAATTTTATGTACTCTTGTTTTCAAATATGTAAAAAAAAAACAGTCGTTCAAGATGCATGTAATTTTCTCAAACCCAACCAAATTAGCTAGCACACTCGTACTTACTGTATTCTTAAACGCAAATTCAGCAGAAGCACACTCGTTGATTTTTATTTAATGCGCTTTATAGACAGTTCTAAAATCTGCTACTGAAACGCAGAATACTCACCAAATTTATTATGAAGCTTGCTCTGTGCTATAAATACACTGAGGTTTTTATATAAATGACATAAAATTGTTATACGAGTCCGCAACAGTTATCACTAGTCACTGTAATGTTATGCCTTGATAGTTATTATACGTATTTTTAATTTTTAATTTTTTTTAAGGAAAATCACCTTAACTCTTCTTGGGATCAGCCATTGTCAGAATCTGTCAGATAAATATAATGAATGGGAAGCAATATTTCTGCAATAAGTACAGTAGCAGACTGCATAAATATAGAATGAAGACATACCACAGTAAAAAAAATAATTGATACACTGTATGTCATCAGTTACACGCACACTTGTAGTGCTGTCCAGCGAGGCAGCCTACCTTAAATTACACGAGTGAAGTGGCGCAGTGATTAGCACACTGGATTTGCTTTCGGGAGAACAATGGTTCAAATCCGTGTCCGACCATACTGATTTAGATTTTCCGTGATTTCCGTAACTCACTTCCGCAAAGCCAGGATGGTTCCTCTGAAAGGGCAAGATCGAATTCCTTCCCCATCCTTCCCTAATCTGATGGGACCAATGACCTCGCTGTCTGATTCTCTCCCCCACAAATCAACCTACCAGACAACCTTAAATTACACTCTGTGGTCGTTAAGTGACGTCAAAAGCAATAGAACCTGTCAGTATTAATTACAAATAAAACATACAATCATTTCACAAAAGTAAGAATTGTAATTGTCATGCTGAAATTCAAAAGAACCTCTACAAATAGAACATATAGTCATTGGATGAAAAATAATCTATAAAAGTAATGAGTTCGACTTGTCATGTTAAAAATTCAAATTTACGGCACATATTAAGCATAAACTCATTTCATAAAAATTAATCTGTAAAAACTGAATTGGACAACGATGTTGATCAAACATTTTCATTTTATAGCTATAACATTATATCAGACAGTGTTTAACGTAACTATACCACTACTGTAAGATATGTAACAATGCATTTCAATCAATTTTTATTTTTGTAATTTGAGGATATAACATGAAATAACTTTAAATTAAAAATATAAGTACATAGTAAGGACTAACTTGCGAATATAGAAAGAACTGTACGTTTTGGTACTATCTTCATCTCTCGGCTGTTGTGTTTGCTTTCGGCGTGGTCATATCTACCATGGCCCACTGTCGGTGCACACGCAGTGCAAGACGGGCAAGCAACCTCCTCATCCCAGCCCCTCCCCAACTCGTTGCACTACTACACGAGCAATTCTTGGGAAATTTCAAAGTATCAGTTCAGTCTGAAATCTTTTCGTTCATTATGCAGGCACTGTGGCTCCTTTTTGTGGTGAACAAAGATCTCCACTTCTTCTAGTATGTCTGGGTTGTAGCTTTTATGTGCCTTGTGTAAATTTCTAAATTATCTTGCATATGGCATATTTAATGTGCATCAGTATACAGATTGTTATAGAAAACACTCCTCTTTTCATCATATGTGTGGTCTCTAAATCTAACTGCAAAATACTTGCCAGTTTGGTCAACGTAAAATTTGTTACAATCTCGGCAGTTTGTTTCATAAACATAAGAAACCATAAATTTATTGTGGTTCTCGCTGATTCTATTGCGTAGCCTTGTATCCCTCCCCTCCCCTGACCCTGGGATTCCTTTGGTGCGAAAACCTATGTTCACCGTAGCTTTTTCTAAATAATGAGCGATTAGTTCGGAGAGTGCACCACGTGTGTTATTGCTACGTACTTTTAATCGTGAACATCCTTTTTACAGTCATCAGTCTCCTTTTTTCCCCTCAACTTGCTCATTTTTCTCACGTAATTCTCTTTGCATCCGTTGACCCTCTCCATTTGCATGACTATGCTAAGTTCTTTCGGGATTTCGTCATTCTCAAGTGGTCCCTTAAAGATCGTACGTATTGCTGATATAAAATAAGTTCTTTTGTATCTATCTGGATGGACAGAGTTTACTTATGTAATCGTATAGGTGTTCTTTGGTTTTTTGAATACTCCATACAAATGCGTGCCATCTTAAAGTGACCCTCTCTTTCAACCTCCATCGAAAATTTTATTTTTCGACTATTTGCACTCATCTTTTCGGCTATATTGACGACTTCGTTCTGATCACCTTGATATAACAGTATGTTGTCGTCAACATACCTACTACAACAGACAACTTACTTAAAAATGTGCAGATTTTAATAAAAAGAGCTGTTCTCTAGTTCGTTGATAAAAATGTCAGCCAAAGTCCCTGTTTAATTGCTTTGACATAACAAAAAAATCGTATCACCAAGAAGGAGTTCTGCGACATAAAGAAAGATGTTAGCTGTGTTTATACATCAGAAATGTTATGTTTATTCACGTTTCGCGCCAGTCGCAACTAAGAGGATGGAAATCAGGTTTGCTTTAAATATACCTCTGGGATTGGCCGTGGTGAGTTGATGTTAGTCAAGAATGTCTTTAAGGCGACAAAGACGCCATTGTCAACACCTGACTGTGTCTGTACGAGGTCACGAAATAGGGATACGAGAAGCTGGATATTCCTTTTGCGATATTGCAGAAACACTTGGCAGGAATGTAGCCACTGCACGTGGTTGCTGGCACCGATGATGATGGGAATGTACGGTCGCAAGAAGACGGGGCTCTGGACGGCCACACAGCATTACCGAGGGGGAGGATCATGCTGTTTGGCATATAACTCGGGCTCATTGTACTGCCTCTGAAGTAGAGATATGAGCAGCAGTTGCACCACAGTGACACAGTGAACTTTTAAAAATCGGTTACTTCAAAAACAGCTCCGAGCCAGACACCCTGTAGCGTGCATTTCACTGGCTTAAAACCACCTCCATTTGAAACTTCAGTGGTATCAATCGATAGCTCATTGGAGGGGAGGTGTGGGGACCTCTTGTGTTTTCTGACGAAAGCTGGTGCCAGTCATGGCCGTGTGTTGGTTATAAAGAGGCCAGTTGAGGGTCTGCTACCAACCTGTCTGTGTGCTACATACACAGAAGTCATGGTCTGGGGTGCGATTTCGTACGACTGCAGGAGCACTCTCGTGGTTAACCCACGCAACCTGACTGCAAATTGTACGTCAGTGTGGTGATTCGACCTGGTGAGCTGCCATTCATGAACAGCATTCCAGGAAGTGTTTTTCATCAGGATAACACTCGCCCACTCACCGTTGTTGTAACTCAACATGCTCTACTGAGTATCGGCAAGTTGCCTTGGCCTGCTCAATCACCAGAGCTGTTTTCAGTCGAGCACATATGGGACATCATCGGACGACAATTCCAGCGGCATCCACAAACAGCAGTAACGGTCCCTGTATCGACCAACCAAGTGGAATAGGCGTGGAACTTCATCCCACAAACTGACATCTAGCACCTGTAAAACACAATGCATCCAAGTTTTTTGTGCTTGAATGCAACATTCTGGCTGTTACACCAGGTATTCATGTATCAGCATTTCAATTTACATTGGTGTATCTCGCAGTTACATTAACCTTTCAAATATGTTACCTAGACAAATGCCTTCCCAAAATTTCGTTAATGCATATTAATTATTTTTTGGTTTCGCGAAATTCTCCGTCAGCGTATTTCCCGTGACTAATCCATCTTTTTGATAAAATATTTGTCATCAATTTTAAAATAGTTAAAAGACAAAGATAATTCTAAAATTTCCATGAGCTCAACGAACTCACCATAACTAATTTTTTGTATGTGACTGGCAATTTTTCTGTATAATGTCCAGAGTTTCACTCACGGGTATGTTTATATATAAGTTCTCTATATCGAATGAGACAAGTGTCGCAACTTTCTGAATATCTGTATCTTTGAACAGGTTCATGCACTTTTATGAAATGACTGGATGCTTTCTTTGTAAATAACGACTCCTTCTGCTTTTACGATCTCCTAACGCCCACAGAGTGTAATTTAAGGCAGGATGCCTCACGGAACAACACTAACGAAGTACAGTGTATCAAGTTTCTTAAATGTGGTTGTCTTCACTCTGTTTTCGAACAATGTGTTATTGTAATTATTGTGGAAATGTTACTTCTGAATTGTTCTTTTTGTCTGACGGAGTCTGATGATGGCTGTGACCGAAAGGCGTTTAGATGTATTTTTGAAATAGAAGTATAGTAGTGATAAAGGCAGATAATAACACTCATATACAGTCGGATTTATCATGCACTAAAAATGTTCTCCAGCTCTCTTTCGCTGGTTTTGTGACCCTTTTGTGGTGAACAGTAATAAAGATTTAGTGCTACAGGAAAATGTTCCAGTTGTAATCTGTAATATATTAGCATCTACATAATTGCCGGCAATGGTGGCAGAGCGGTTCTAGGCACTACAGTCTGGAATCGCGAGACCACTACGGTTGCAGGTTCGAATCCTGCCTCGGGCATGGATGTGTGTGTTGTCCTTAGGTTAGTTAGGTTTAAGCAGTTCTGAGTTCTTGGGGTCTGATGACCTCAGAAGTTAAGTCCCATAGTGCTCAGAGCCATTTGAACCATTTCTACATAATTGCTAGGTCAGTATTTATGAAATAGTCTCAAATTCAAGAATGTCGATGTTGGTCAGCCTATTGGTTTATATCATAAGGAACTGTCCAAAGTCCACAAAGGTGATGGGAGCAGAAAATAATGCTCGGAGGTACATTTTACAATCCTTTACACAGAGAATGACCACTGGCCCAAATTTCGTTGTTGTGTATATTTTTCGGCCTTTTCTATGAATGACAGCTGGTGTGTATATTTAATGTTCTCTCTGATTCCCAGCTGTTTCAGATTTTGCACCTCCTAATGAGGAGCATCCCTTTTTCTTAAGTTACAGCAAGCAATCATTAGGTGAAAGTTGTAAGAAGGATTGGTAGTAAAGGTAACTAACATACGACATATTTACATTGGGGAGAGTTGCCTGTATGTTCATGTATGTCTGAGGGAAACATTGAACAATGACCATGTTGACAATGCTACAAGAACATCAACAACTTGCTACTTCTAGTGGCTACCTTGCTTTTATTACCTACCTTTCTGCTTGTTCAGTGAGACTTGTGGCAAGCAGTGCGATTAATCAGCCAATCGAAACATGCATTCTGAGCAAGATGAGACATGTCGATATAGGTATATGCCAGCTGGTCAAGGGTTGTTTCAAGAGGCATTGCGATTAGTCAGGATATCGAAACATGTCTACTCAGCAAGCAGAGATTAATCAACGACTTCATATGTGCATTCAACGAATCGTCATGTGTGTCATACTACACTGAGCTTATTCAAATGCTTTGACGGAAAGCATTTGCCCCATCAACTGTGTGCTACATAACAAATACGTTGTAAGAAAATTCCGATTGTTTGGACACTCTGCAAAATCGTTCAAAGCAGCATTATAGAAACGTGAAGTAATTTTTTAGCTTACATTCTTAACAAAAAGAAGTGTGACTTTGCAGAGTAATGATTATGACAGGCTACAAACAAAGTAATGTGGCGTTAGTAAAATATCCACACACGACAACTGTTGTAACTGTCTGAAATGCGAGATAGTTTTTACAGCAGGGGAATACATACCAAAAAAAAATGTTCAAATGTGTGTGAAATCTTATGGGACTTAACTGCTATGGTCATCAGTTCCTAAGCTTACACAATACTTAACCTAAATTATCCTAAGGACAAACACACACACCCACGCCCGAGGGAGGACTCGAACCTCCGCCGGGACCAGCTGCACAGTCCATGGCTGCAGTGCCCTAGACCGCTCGGCTAATCCCGCGCGGCGGAATACATACAAGAATGTTCCACTTGAAAATTATGTAAAGCAAAGTCGATGTGATTGCGGAAAATATGAAAGTTTATTAGCATAGTATTACTGAACGTCCACATTGAGCAGTTTTTGTGACTGGAAAACTGAGAGAGTTAGATTGATTGTAGCTTTAGTGTCGACCGGAAACTAACTTAAAGACTAGTGCTCTGATTACAATATGACAATAGACTTCCTTAATATAGTGTGTAGTTAAACCGCTATATCAAATTTTATGTTCGTAGCTTTGTTAATAACTCCCAAACTATTGCTCACAAGATCATAAAACTTCGTCTCTTGGAATATTTACACTTTCTGAACACAAATCTGGAACCAAATGATAGCCGTTATACAACACAATTTCAACAGTAGGCTGAGTCACTGCTCACTGGGTTGCCAGCAGGCAGGGACTAGAGAGTCAGCAGTCTCCTGCGTGACTTATGTTGCCAAGCATGTCACCTCAGCTATGCGTCATCAGAATATCAGTCAGACCCCATTTGTAGCAGTCGGTTACAGTTAATTGGACTTTGGGACATGCGTTTTGTATAATGAATCACGTACAATGCGACTACTGTTGACGTCTTTAGATGTAAATTTTTTTGGAGTCTACCTTATAAAATTGACTGACATTGAGCCGTGGCCGGCTCGCATTGGTGCCGTTTGTTATTTGGCATTCTGTCACAATCGAGTGGCATCTTACTTCTCCCTGAGTTACTATCGTACCGATTTGCTGACTTGCCTCCATCAGTGGCAGCAGCAGTGCTTATCGATACTAGTACTGTTGTACCGTCTTTGGTGTGACTGCTATATTTCCATGTGGGGCTGTGTGACACAGTCGGTCGGTTGGGACAGAGCAGGGAGAAAGACTCCATGGCGTGAGGTCGGGCCAAAACCGCTGGCGGCGTGCACGCTCGGTTGAATTGTGAGGCGCTAACTACGAAAGCTACAAAGTTCGTTGCCAACCGAACCTGGACACTGAAGTTGAGTGATCAGTTAATGTGTTATGAAACCTCAACTGCTGTGAGATCTCTTTGTTAATTGCTTCCTGGGCCGTTCCAGCTAGCAACAACATATGGTGTGTTGGAGTCAGCGAAATTTTGCAGCCGTCTCCCTGTACGGTCTTGAACTATTAAATTGGTTGTTACTTATCAGTGAAGTGTACCAGCTGTATTTTCTGCCTTGTGGCCATTAACGCCCCAGTTACCTGCCCTAGTCGTTAGCGTAGTTTTCCCGCAATGTGTTTTTCCTTGCCGTGCTGATGCTGTCTAGCACGGCGTGTAGTTTGACAGCCTTTTTGTTGTTTGTTCACATTTTTTTCTTAGTGGTTATTGTTCCTTGGCTGTTTTCAGATGCCAATTTTGAAGACGTAGTGCTGCTGGTACCTTCGTCCTTGGCTGATACTTTCCGTTGTCGTGCCAATGGTCGGGCGGAAGGGAATTGATTAGGTTGTTCAGCGATCCCTGGGTCGGGTTGCCATCTGATTGTTTAACCTTACTTTTGGCTGCTTGTCTCACCTCACCTTACATTACTGCTACCTCCTCAGGCCGACCCTTGGAATACTTCTGAACACCACTGTTCTGTTGGTTTTAGATTGTGATTTTCATTTTAGTCTGATGTACTGTATGAGGCCTTCAGCTGTCTATTAATTTATTTTGTTTTAATTTAAAAATAAGACCTTCAGCCATCTTAAATTAAAATTTGAAAATTGATTTGCTTAAAACTAACTAAAAAAATATCTGTAATTCTTGTTATCCAGGCCCTAAGTCCTGAGTTGTTCAGTGTCTTGTATGTGGCCTTCAGCCAAGAATTTATTTTCTCTTTTAAAGGCCCTCAGCCGTGTGTATTCTTTAAAGCAATTTTTAATAACTTGTGGTCAGGCCTTCAGCCTTTCTTGTTTTTGGTGTGGTGTCGGGTCTTCAGCCCAGGAGCTATCGCAAGTTTTCCTAACTAGGCCTTCAGCTGTATTGTTTTAATTTGATCCTTTTAAGGCAATGTGTAATTAAGTCCTTCTTAGGAAAATAGAAGTTTGTGTGTTTGTGGAACTAACAGTAACTCATTAGGGTCCCTTTACAGAACCATAACCTGATCCGCACTAGCCTGCAAAACAAGATTTGAGACATCATTATTCAGTCCTGACCTGAATACCTTTGTTGATACTCATTCATATTAAATAGTGTACATTGATAATAGTACAGATATAGTGATATGGTTTCACCAGTATTGTCAATGTCTTCACATAATTAGACAGACTTTAAAGGTATGGGGCTACTGAAAGCTATACCAGTTCTGCCAGTATGTTTACGTATTTCGACGGACATTTTCAAAAAAAAAAAAAATGGTTCAAGTGGCTCTGAGCACTATGGGACTCAACTGCTGTGGTCATAAGTCCCCTAGAACTTAGAACTACTTAAACCTAACTAACCTAAGGACAGCACACAACACCCAGCCATCACGAGGCAGAGAAAATCCCTGACCCCGCCGGGAATCGAACCCGGGAACCCGGGCGTGGGAAGCGAGAACGCTACCGCACGACCACGAGATGCGGGCCAGGACATTTTCATTTTAATGTCAGCAGACAATGCATAACTTCAGATGAAACGACATAATAATGTATTTTCACGCTTTCCTTAACATCAGTAGTAACATATGTGATCTTTGCTGAGACTCATGATTTCACGAGTTACATGCACTACCTTACGGCTTTGAAAGTAATGAAATTCTAAAACATAAAAAATAATATTTTTATAATCAGTCTGCCAATGTGCGGATCTTAAAGCGTACTGAAAGGTCACGCATCCGAATGTCTTATGTGAAAACTGTTAATACATGTGGAAACTATTTTTAAATAAAATAAATGTTATTAAGATTCAACATTTTTACTCTCCATGTCTACATATTTGTAGCCTCTACTGCTAAAGGTTCTCAATTGTAGCGTGTAACGTGGCTCTGTGTAATGTAACTGTGTTGGTGCCTGAGAAACAGCATGCTGTAATTGAGTTTCGAATTCACAGAGTTTATCACGTGGAGCACCCTCTCCTTCAGCAGACCGCACACAAGCCATGCCACATCTGCAGCAATCTGATGTCTCGCGTTCACTTCATTGATCATCCTCCATACAGTCTCAGCTTGGCTCCATCAGATTTTCATCTGTTTGTGAAACTTAAAGAACAACTTTAAAGACCTCACGTCGATAGTGATGAAGTGGTGCAAGTATAGGCGAGGCTGTGGCTCTGTCAGTAAAGTCAAAATGTTGAATCTTGGGTCGTCACAACAGTAGTTCGTAGGCTAAGAAGCAGCAGACAGACCAGGGCATCTATTTTTTTTTCTTTGTTGTTATTTTAATACCTTGTTCATGAGGTAGGCCGGCAGAGAACAGATAACATGTAGACAGGTATACAGACAATATGAATATGAAACAACAGGTGACACACATAATGATAATAACGAAGACGTTCGAACTTCCATAAGCAAGTGCAACCATACACGAAGGCACAATGAGTACACTGTCGAACGGTGGAGTACACTGAAGTGACACAATTGCACTGGAACGGAGAAACACTGCACAGAAAACACTGACGATGACCTTCGACTCACTGCACACACTATTGCAAAAAAAAAGGGGGGGGTCTGCCATAGGGAATAGGGGAGGGTAGGAGGGACGTGGGGAGAACACCAGTGGGAAAGAAGAAGTGAGAGGGGGAGGGTAGGGTTGGGTATGGAAGCCCTAGGGGGGGGGGGAGGGAGAAGAAGAGAGGAGGGGGAAGAAAGTTAGGAGGGAGAGAAGGAAAAGAGGGAGCCCTGGGGGAAAAGATCAGGAGAAGGGGAGGATCAAATCTGGTAGGACGGATAGAGGGAGGGGCGAGGGCGTCATCTGGGAGGGGGAGTTGGCGGAAGCCACCTTGGGCAAGGGTATGGAGTATGGAAAGATGGAGAGCAGGTGGGATGCAGGAGTACAGGCGCGGCAGCGGACTGGGGTGGGAAAGGATGGGAGAGACAAGTGAGTGAGGTCAGGGCAGTTAGGCACAGTGCAGAATATCAACAGACAGGGCTATAAATGAGTAATCAAGGACATTTACTTACCTTTTGGGAATCTGTCATTTATAAATTAGCAAGAACTTCCAGTTTGTGAACAAAGCCATTTATCAACTCAGTAGTTAACTATCTTTCTAGCTGCGCTGGTACTCACAGACCTAACTACGACGACGGCAGCCATTGTTCCGTGAGGCTGAGTTGTTGAACTGAGGGGACGACCTGCGCTGACATACTGGTCCCCGAGCGCTGTTGTCGGCGTCCTTTATGCCAGTGCTGGAGAGGGCGCTGGTGTCGTGTGGTCTTCCTGCAGAGGGGAGGTGCTGCGTCCGATTTGCGTATACTGTCACGCTCGCGCCGTCCCTTGGGATCCGCATATATTGACGTGGCTTTCGACAGCTAGCGCATGTGTGGTATCGTACGATGGCACCTAACAAATATGCTATAGTGACGACATCAACAAACTGGTCTCTCGCTGGGAGAAATGTATTTGTCGTCGGGGTGACAATGTTGAGAAACAAATATGTAGACGAGAAGAATAAAGAAATGTAATATTAATAACGTTTATTTTATTTAAAAAGTCTTAAAAATTTTCTCATTCAAATTCGGAGGCATTACTTTTCAGCATGTCAACAGCTCTAATTTAATAACTTAAAGTAACCATTGCAGATGAAATTTTCGGATGAGGTAATGGAAAAACGTATAGAAGCCGACCTCGGGGAAGATCAGTTTGGATTCCGTAGAAATGTTGGAACACATGAGGCAATACTGACCCTACGACTTATCTTAGAAGAAAGATAAAGGAAAGGCAAACCTACGTTTCTAGCATTTGTAGACTTAGAGAAAGCTTTTGACAATCTTGATTGGAATACTCTCTTTCAAATTTTGAAGGTGGCAGGGGTAAAATACAGGGAGCGAAAGGCTATTTATAATTTGTACAGAAAGCAGATGGCAGTTATAAGAGTCGAGGGGTATGAAAGGGAAGCAGTGGTTGGGAAGGGAGTGAGAGAGGGTTGTAGCCTATCCCCGATGTTATTCAATCTGTATATTCAGCAAGCAATAACGGAAACAAAAGAAAAGTTCTGAGTAGGTATTAAAATCCATGGAGAAGAAATAAAAACTTTGACGTTCGCCGATGACATTGTAATTCTGTCAGAGACAGCAAAGGACTGGGAAGAACAGTTGAACGGAATGGACAGTGTCGTGAAAGGAGGGTATAAGATGAACATCAACAAAAGCAAAACGAGTCGGGTGATGCTGAGGGAATTAGATTAGGAAATAAAGACACTTAAAGTAGAAAAGGAATTTTGATATTTGGGGAGCAAAATTACTGATGATGGTCGAAGTAGAGAGGATATAAAATGTAGACTGGAAATGGCAAGGAAAGCGTTTCTGAAGAAGAAAAATTTGTTAACATTGGGTATACATTTAAATGTCAGGAAGCCGTTTCTGAAAGTATTTGTATGGAGTGTAGCCATGTACGGAAGTGAAACGTGGACGATAAATAGTTTAGACAAGAAGAGAATAGAAGCTTTCGAAATGTGGTGCTGCAGAAGAATGCTGAAGATTAGATGGGTAGATCACATAACTAATGAGGGGGTATTGAATAGAATTGAGGAGAAGAGGAGCTTGTGGCACAACTTGACTAGAAGAAGGGATCGGTTGGTAGGACATGTTCTGAGACATCGAGGGATCACCAATTTAGTATTGGAGGGCAGCGTGGAGGGTAAAAATCGTAGAGGGAGACCAAGAGATGAATACACTAAGCAGATTCAGAAGGATGTAGGCTGCAGTAGGTACTGGGAGATGAAGAAGCTTGCACAGGAAAGAGTAGCATGGAGAGCTGCATCAAACCAGTATCAGGACTGAAGACCACAACAACAACAACAACAATACAGCGTTTGACAACATTTTCTAGTGAAGTTTAAAACAATCATTTATAGAAGTGTGTGTGTGTGACATGGAAATGCAGTAAGTAACACCAGTATTGTCAATATATTCAAGTATTTTTCAGAAATAACTCAAATGCTGTGGACAATTTGGAACATGACCAAAATTTACGCAAATCAGAACTTTCTAATATCACCAGGTAGGCAGCTACATATTGCTCGGCTGCTTTGTGTTAATGGCTGGTAAAATACCAACCCATGATAGGAGGAAAGCTAATTGACCAACTGGAATCCTTAAGATGGGGACGAAAAAATAGAAACTGGTCGCTAAAATACTAGTTTGTGATTCGGAGACCTAAATATGTGTGTTTTGGCGTAGAAACTCTCTGACTTATGAAGTGATCTAGCTTAAGAATAAGTTAAAAATGTGATTGATCATTAAAATGTTGGGATTTCGTGAGATTCTGGCCGTTCAGCCAAGTTATTGTTTCCATTTTCTGTGCGGAAAATGGAACCAAAAACTAACCTGAACACCCAGGACCTAACTATTGATCAATCACTCTAAGCAAACTTGAGAGATCACATTACAGGGATGTGACTGGGATATCTCTGATTCGTCTATTTCCAAGAAAAAAGATATCATTAGGAGAGGGGAGGCACATGTGATGTCATACAATGAGGGCTTGGCTTATAGCGTCATGTATACGAGATATACAGTAGTACGGTACATACACTCGCACTGAAAAGTGTGTCAAGATCGGCATAGCTAAACTACTGGTAGTAACTGGCAGCAAATACCGTTATTATAAATTATTAAAGAAGACAAAACATAACAAGTTGTGAACATACACAGATCTGTTCTGAAATGAAATTACATCGTAATTCTCTGATTATGCCATAGTTACCACAAGCTAAAGATTAAGCAATAAACAAATACAGCGCCTGTCGTCTAAGGGGAGCGTCTTTGACTGGAAATCAAAACGTCATGAGACCCGGGTTCGAACCTTGCTACTACTTAAATTTCGAATAAAAATTATCAGTAACGGTGGCCGAAGAACGACGGCATAAGAAGTCACCTTGTTCTGCCAATGCCCTTGTCAAAGAGGGTGGGGTTGAGGACCGAGGTTCACGACACTCGCTTGCCCATGGGGTGAGAAACTGACCCTAAAAGGCGGAAGAATAAGCAATGATCAACGTCTTGAGGATGCAGAAGGCATTGGAAACCACTGCATTAAAGACACATTTTGTGTATCCCAAGGACATGGGGACTGTAATTTGAAATATTGCAAGTTTCAGGCGATAATACTGGTGGAGCAATAATCGGGAAGAGCCTGGAACGGGAAGCCAAACTTGGGAAAATCAGAATTTCGAGACAAAAATTTACTTTCTGTAAACTGAATATTAAGCAACCAGCTCCATTTAAACTTCGTAGTGACTTATTTAAAACACCTTCAGATTTAGAGGTAACTCTTTTTTTGTATCTGGTCTTGCATCAGTCTGTAGTCTCTAACATAGTGTATATCCTACATTCGCCACAACGCAAGCGGTGCACTGTTACAGACTAAACCACAGTGAAGCCATACTCTACACTACTTATATTTCCTTGCCTGTTGCCGAACTACCTGTTTTATGCTGTAGCAGCGTCAGAAGTTATCGAAACATTTCGATATTTCCAGATCTGTAGTACTGGAATTTGTGTTCAGCATTGTCGAATTATTTTTTCTGATCTAAATTGTGACTTAAGTTTAGGATACAGTTCTGCTGAATTACCTGCTCATTTCGTAAATACGAGTAAAATGTCGACTGCAATTATTTGAACTACACTTCATTAATTACGTGAGATGGAAAGCCCTTTTTTAATCATGTTCTAAACATTCACATGTCAAATGTTGGTTCTGATGTATTCTAATGGACACCTTCGGGTACAAGGTAAAATTGCTCGAAATTATTCGTGTCTTGTGGATGTTATTCTTCTAACTGGTACTGATTTCGTGTGATTCATGTTTTCACCTTAGGTTTCTCCTTTACATATCGTCTCCAGAAGTCATAACGCTTATTGAAAATCAGATACATCTGTATTATTCGCAGGTTTTGTGGGAGATATCTTCCAAGAATTAATCCCGCAAAGTCCAAAATGAAAATATTGCTCAAATTACTTTTCGATGCTTTGTTTGAAAAGAATTCTGAGACAACTGAAACATCACAGTTTATCTACAAAGTCAAAATACTCATATTTAGATAATTTTTTGGAACCAAAAGACTATGGTTTAATTGATATTAACTAGTTAATTTATGTAAATAAATTTGTTGACCATTTCAGAAATATTTTACCTTGGCATGAACGAGATCCCTGGCCTTCATTTTGACATTTTGTGGGTGATTTTCGTTTTGGATGCTTTCAGTCCTTCCATCATGCTGTTTCAATGAACATATTACAAACTACCTGAATTAGAGCGGATCAGTAGCCGTGGGGATCACGTTGTTGTATTTTTATCCAATGAAGCATTCTGAAATTAGGCTTTCAGTGTTATTTTAAATTGTAGGCATAATAATTTAATTTATTAAAAGTATTTACTTCTGTCTTAGCAATTGGCTGATGCCATAATAATGACCTCGAAAGCCATCATTAGAAAGAGGAACCTGCGCCAGCTGAATGAGGGCAGTTGTGGGGAGGCATTGCACTGTATCCTTTAGTGAATTATAACTGTTGGGAGTGACGGTTTCAAATCACATAGGGCATTTTAGATTGTGATAAAAAGTGTCAGCTCTGACGAATGTCATTTTTAACTGGAAAAATATGTTGGTACAGTTTGTTGAATGACAGTAAACAAATATTACACAAATTTTTGTTTGTTTCTCAGTTCCTCAATATCTTCTCAAATATCAGAGGAAGCTGTGGACCTGCAACCGTAATCAAATCAACAACCACAATTCAGTATGCTATATCCAAGGGAGTGGTGGACGTGAGAGGCTCCAGAAACAATTAAAATAATTATTTCACCTGTAGCCTTATTATTGACTTTTCAGCCAATTTCTTTTCAGTGTTTTGATTTATTTATTTCATATTAATGTGTAAAATTACTCCTCAAGTATACGCAATTTGTGACGGGTCTCCAACATATAAAGAAACGTGCAGTACATGTACCACCGACAATCACAATATTATTTCGAAGACAGTTTCCTTCAACTTGTAGCTTGAAACATTTTTAGCATTTTTTTCTTTTTTTACATACAATTTTGCTGTGATATTGTTATCATTAGTACTCATATGTTATCATATTTCACAAAAATACGGTGACACTGAGATTTCCTTGTATTAATTGTATTTAAGTCTGTAACGTTTGTGGGTTTTGAATTAGATTACCCATTAAAGTAAACACAGATATGCCCTGAATCCAAAGAGATGTTCTCGCAAACACTATGTTTAGATCTAGTAATGTGATCTGATTATAAATTTATAGAATATTACAGAGAATGACAATTTATACCCTGTGAAATTATTTATAATGGACATCGTAAAAGTAATCTGAATTTACATGAACCTGAGTAATCGTAACAATCTTCCCAGTTTGCATGAAAATGTGTAAGGAATGTGGCTTATAGCTGTGTGATGTGCTGTGGGCATGTGGACCTGTTCTGTTATAGAGATTCATCAGCAAGTAACCACACCTTCTATAGGAGAAAAGAATGTGACACTTCCAGCTCTGTCAGATCAGATACCTACCTTTTATGCTGAAAAATCATGCATAGAAATGACAAATACAATGGCCGCAGTGATTGACTCACGTTTTGACATTAACTGTAGTAAAAAATCTAGAATAATTTTACTACTGCTCAAGGCAAGCAGTATATTCTGCATAGAGATCTTGTATGCCAATTGCTGAGCGTACGTTGATATAAATAGGACCGTTTTGGCAAGGTAAAATTGATTTAAAAGAACGTTTGAATATAAATCCAAATAATTGTTCCCAAAAATAGTACATCATGATTGCATATCTATCATTAATACTCAGAAAACATTGGGACACAGAGATTTAGTGTGACAGAAAACAAACACAGCGAAGTCTATACTTTCCACAAACACTAACAAACACCAGTCGGTAAGAACTGTGACGACATTAAATGTTTAGCCATTCCGGTGAGTCAACAGCAAACAGATTCTGTACCGAGTAGCGAGACCTACTCCCTTCACAACAGAACAAACACGAGATTGTCACATGTAAGACATGCTTCCAAGTCATGAAAGTTCAGTGACATACTGTACCTTTGACATCGTGATGCGAATTAAGAAGATAATTACACACGAACTGAACGATATCTGTAGAAGAATAACAAACACATATTACAGAAGTGCTCATCCTGCACACCACCAAACTATATCTTACCAACCTGTCGAGCCTCTAATGTACAATCGCTCCATAACACTTCACAAGACCTTCCACAAACATTGATAGTAAACAAACATGTGTTTTCAACCATGAAACCCAGTGTTCACCGCTATGCGGGCTGTGACTAGATTGCTGTGCTAAGCTGGAATCGTCCTCAGCTCGTGGTCGTGCGGTAGCGTTCTCACTTCCCACGCCCGGATGCCTGGGTTCGATTCCCGGCGGGGTCAGGGATTTTCTCTGCCTCGTGATGACTGTGTGTTGTGTGCTGTCCTTAGGTTAGTTAGGTTCAAGTAGTTCTAAGTTCTAGGGGACTGATGACCATAGATATTAAGTCCCATAGTGCTCAGAGCCATTTTAAGCTGGAATCAATGAGTTCTTCCTAAACGCTATACAGACTAATACAAAGATAACCAATGTTGGTCGCAGTTGATAACTAGGTACAGAACTGTATCTTTGCAGGAAACGTGCTATGAGGCTACCGAAATTATTAAATATTGAATGTTGCGAACGGAAGTCCGTTGTCAACTTAAATTCGTACTTTAGAGAAATACTAGTTTGTATTCTTGTGGAAACCTGAATTTCTTGCCACTGATTAATAAGTTTCAATAGCTTTTGCAGTGTCTACAGTTGTTAGGTGTCGTAACTAATGTGATAACACGTGACCACTAACTTTATTTGATGGAATAAACTAAATGAATTTCATTTAGTGGTTCTCAGTATTCGTCACGAAATACTTTCCGTAGCATAAGTAGGCGTAGCAAATAATGAATGACACATAATTGAGGATATAAGAGTGCAGCCACCACTCATGTCACATCATTTTTCATCTTAGCCCGAAATAAATTGCAGGTATTGACAATCTCTGTAACTTTATGAGAGTCACTTCCAGTATTACCTAAAACAACTAAAAGTATCACACTACTGATGTTGGTTTTGAGATAATATTGAGTTTTTATATAGCCCTCATTTCACATTCTGAGCTATCACTGAAAGGAAATGAACTTGATGTGGCGCTCTGTCTGCTGCATACATATATAACAGTAGTGCACGCTGAAAGTTCTTTTTATCAGTTTACTGACTGACAGGTAAAAAGTATCATAACAATGTAATAGCCAGTTACAGTAATTATTCCTACTTGTCGAGAAGCATGGTATCTAGATGTCACTGGTGTCACAAGGCAAAACTTTATTTTAGCTTGAATAATAATTCCAAGCAATTTATTTAATTAAACTCTCATAAAATTATGTAACAAAACACAAGACAGTATTAACTATATGCCTATGAAGAAGAAAGTCTTAATTGTTCGACTTCCCTGTGTACTCTTCATACATTTTTTATAGGTAATTGTTATTTGAAGTATTGCATGACTTTCGGTTTTGCTTCTTTTATTCTCAAGAGAAGCTGGAAAAACTGAACGACTTCTACTACAGCACACCTCGTGTCAAAGGCCTTTCACAAAGGAAAAGAAAAAAATAGTGGTCCTAGAAGCATATTTTACTCCAGGTATGAGAAAGTGGTCATGACAGACAACGGACTTGCAATGATCGTTGGTTGAAACTACGCTGGATGGGAAAAGATGGAGGATGACATCAAAGCTCTGCAAAGTTGGCAGCACGAAAGCTAAAAATGAGGGATAAATTCAGTCATTACAATACTTCTAACGGTAACACAAATGCCTCATAAGAATATTTACGAAAGGTTGTAACAGTAAGCATTTGCAGTGACGTTTTTACGTACGTTATTGCCAACAGTACATTGTATGTATTGATGATGAGTTGGAAATGTCGCACATACCATGGAACATGTTTTATCAGCTGTAGCTGGAATATGTTCCCACCTCCTTTGTGGTATTAATTTCACAGTGTCACTGAGCTATTCACTTGACACGGTGATTCGGACATTACTTATTATTTCAAAAGAAAGGATACAAGTCTTCACTACATAATATTAATTGGTGTTATTCATGTCATAGTTTTGTAACACAACAAAGCATTAAGACAAATTTTCGCTACTCTTGGTCATCCTTGAAATTTCGAAGAATGGCGAAGAATGAATAAGACACATTGACAACCTGAAAAGAAATAAAGGAACAGTTAGAGGCTATTCCTAGAATTATTACAGTGTTACTTAAGAATTCTTAAGTCATTACTTTTTAGTATCTGTTACCTCCATTAAGATAGCAAATATAATTTCTGTGCTGCCATAAAGATTGTAAGAAATAACAGTTTCATTGGTTAATAAGATAATTTTTTTTTCTATTATCAGTGCAACAGTTGTGTCAAAGTCAAAGAACGTGCTCTTTATTCTTTTGTCCCACTTCATTTTATAATGACAGAACATTGCAACACTTTCACAGGATCATATATTAAATGATTTTTGGTAAAATGCGCGAAATAATAATAGGAAGTATGATAGTGAATAAGGTAATTTTAAATTAATAACAGTTGGTGGACAATGAATATGTGTGATTGTTCTCATTAAAGATTATTAAATTATTCTATACAAACGCAGGACTCCTAATGTTACATACACATGCTGTACACGTTGTTTCCGTCAGAACTTAGCAGACGACAGATAAACACAAGCAGTATTTATATTTATCAGATTGGTGCAGCACCGCATACTGCAACAGCATATGTGAGAATGTTGAGGAACTTTCTCCCTGGACGCCTCATTTCTTTTTTAAGTGACATGCCGTGGTGAACAAGGTCACCAAAGTTATTGGCCTGGCCATTTTCTTCTTGGGATATTTGCAAGAGCCTGTCTATATTAACAAAACTCAAGGATTAATGTTGGACTCTGCTGTTAAAGAGGTGGATTTGACCGGAAAATGCCTGTGACTTCTAGCAGAGAGCTCAAAAGTGTATTCAAGAGACTGACCACCGCATGGTTGACATAATGTTTCGTAAATAACTATGAAAGCCAAACAGAAGAAGTTAAGTTTGACTTTTTGTCTGTGAAACATTTTACTTTAAAATCGCCATAATACGGTTCAACTGAAAACCGTCTGTTTGGTGTAAGTCAGCTTTTAAATGCCATCTGAAAGGTCAGGTGGTATAACATCAAGCAATGTGGTTCAGGTAACATAACGCATAAATGAAGACAAATATTTATGATAGTCCAGTGTAAATATCCTGTAAAGTCAATATGAAATATGTTACAGAAGTTACATTGTTGTGATCTGTGTTCAAATTATTGGGCTGAACACATGTACACAGCCATTAAGGTAGAATTATTTAGGGAAATACGCCATAGACAGAATCTTCTCTGTAAACAACTGTTTATGATTTACTAAATTTAATTTCTTAATTCTACATCTTTAAGAACTTCTATAACCTTCATGGATCTATTAAGCGATTATGAGTGAGGTTCTGGACAATCTGTCAAACAACTAAAAAATCGTAACCTCAATACCCAAGAGGTGCCACATTTATCGACAGAAATCACGGAAATCTGACATTAAACAGAGGCCCGTGTGTGGATCACCCCTGAGTTGGCTAACTAGACATACAATTAATTTAATTATTTCAAACCCACAGCAAAATAAATGACATCATAGGGAATGAATATGGGTGTGGTTGAAAAATTAATGACAAAGACCTATGGTATCACAAAGAGAATTGTTAACTAATATCAAGTTGAAGAGAGAATAAACATACAAATAGAAACTTCAACTGTGTAACATGTCATTGACATGAACCAAGGTTGGTTGGCTATAGACATGGGGACACCTGACTGGAATTTACGTGTAAATGAGACTGGCTACTCTGAGTGAAGGGATGTCAGTCTAGGTAAGTATACTCTGCCGTATTGTTCCACTGACTGGTCTCTCACGTCAAGATACAATTAAATATACGATGGACACTGGGAGTAACAACTGCGAGTACAGCTGCTGTGAAAAAAGATGGTCATGAAAACGATTAATAGGCTTTTGAAAAGCTGTGCAACATTACTGATACAGCCGGTGAAAGACGAGACACTGTTGTCAGTGTGCGGGCTCTGCTGAAGTGTCGTACTGCGAGAGATGACCACCACATCCGCTGGTGATTATCTCACATGCGCGAAAATATAAAGTTTCGCCCGTGTGTCCGGATGTCTTTACAACTAACTGCTCTGCCTCCGTAGAATCGAAAGAACTCTAGCGAATGTCCTCCGCGATGGTCGAGAAGCAATTCCTCGTCTCTCCCTTTTAGCTGAAAACCTTATGAAAAACAGGCATTCCTCCCGATGTTCTCGAATTAAGCTATCATGGCCCAGCATTGGTTACTCTGCCAATCATCTTTTGTAGCAAGAAGACCTGATCTTCGTCAATCAATCACTGCAGTGTAGTAGACATTCTGTTCTCTGAAGAAACAGCACACAATGCCTGGAGATCCTGCAGCCAAACTCCCGGCTCATTTCACAAGATGAGGGAAGCTTCCCATTGAAAACAAGCTCCATCTTGTGCATAGAACGATTTAGTGGGCGCTGTTTCGGCGGGGCGTGGTGGCACCTAAGAAATCCGATACCCGGAGAAATTCGTTGTTCCGTCTCACCTCTGTTTTAGCTGGGCACCAGCCCGACGTTGCTTTGCCTGGACCAGCACATGGGATAGGGAGACCAGGCTCCCACACGATGTCCACTTGCTAATGAAGCAGTTAGGCCGGCGCCAGGATGCCCGGCGCCTTCTGTTTTCAAAGAAGTGTCATTTCGGGTTCAGCCATGGCGTTCCCACCCTTTTGCTTGGCCGCTAGCGGAACAAGGCCGGCCCATTGCATCCAAAAATCTTAAATTCTACTACTGCTACTGAAGCCATGCAAGTACTGTGAGATCAGTCAGTGGTTTACACTATCCCTAATAGTCCACCAGATTAATACCAATCAGGGAAAATTTCGATACACCAAAGGCGGATGAAACTGTAAGATAATTACCGAAACAAAACAAAAGAAGAGGTCCCTGACGGATACTACCACAGCAGTGGCTTGTCCAGAAGGCATCGCCGTCTTTCAGCTACGTGACACAGAAGAAGGTAAATCTACTTAGAAAGACTATGTACACTTCGCTTGCTACTATATCCATACTATCATCTGCTACCACGTCAGTGTCAATAAGTAAACCATACTTTTCAATGCTATAGAACAACTGAGTTACAACAATACTGATACTCATGCAGAGCATAGTTTATAATCTTTTCTCGGTGCTGGTTGTCTGGAAGATTAACTTGTGCTCCAGTCCATTTTCGGATTTTCGTATTGCCCCAGTGTTCAAACTGCAGAATGCTGTTAAATACAGCACAGCAGCTGTTTTATAAGCTATCGTCAGACATGCATAAGCATTTCCACAGTTAAACATACAGCTTAAAACAATTTTCTTGAGCTGAGGTAGATCTAAAAGTTTGTATTAATCATGTATCACGTTACATTGTAAGATGGATCGGTTAAATTTGCTTACTACTGAGTTTGTGATTTGAAACGTAAGTATATTACATATATTTACATTTTGAGAGCGCCTTTGTGAAACATCCTTGTAGTTATTTACGATTATTCTCATGGTAGTCTTCTTCCTTCACATAGAAGTAGGGGTTCGATGTTAGTTAGTCACACATTTCCACTCTGTTAAAAATTCCTGCTAAAATTCTGTGTTACATGAAGATCCATAAACCAATAGTCATCTACACGAAAGAGCTACAGTATATCAGGTAACTGTTCCATTTTAACGTAGGTGAACTACCCGTTACTGTATTTCTAATAATTGCGAGAAGTAATTCCCAGTGCCAATTTTTCCAAATATTCCACTCAATGGCACAGCATGTCTCCTTCGCAGCAGAGTCCTCAGTTTCTTCATGACACGACGCCTAGTTTCCCCACTACTGAAGTACAAATATATGATGGTATCATTCTACTAGATGTAGTGAATAAACTAAAATCACCTTCAAATTTCAATTATTTCTATTGTAAAATGCTTTTAAGGCATGTGTTTAAAATCGGTGTGGTTTTACTAAAGTAATATGAAACTTATAGGTATGGTTAACGAATTATAGTTGATATATAATTGTTAGTTTGTGCGGTTATATCTGATTCCAGATTTTTCCCATGCAGTACAGTCAGATATAGCATCAATTTCAATTATGAATGTACATGTTAACCTTGGAGTGCTGTCCCCACATCGCAAACCACTTCTTACCGCTGACACAGTAAGTCTCAACAACAGTACTTTCTAAGTAATAAATTGAAGTTTTTTGACACGTGCGGAAGCCTGCTGACGTAGACAAAATGGAGATTTTAATGCCAATTTTACTTTTTGACCCAAAAATCAAGATTCTTTAATACTGGTTAGATTTTTTCGAGGGAAGTGTTAAGGTCATAGTCTAATTACATTAAGAATTGACCTTTCTGGGTATTATATGTCTCGATATAAAATGTTGATGTTTAGTATATCACTTTAGCAAAAAGCAACTACATTCTTTGGGTGACTATAATTACACAGAATTTTTTGGTAACTCTACCACAGCTATCTGCGACTGTGCGTCTCTAATGCTTTGTAATCTACGTGGAATATAAACAAAGAAGTTACGTATCTCATGTGGGACAACAGTATTTGTGGAGGACAATAGTAATTAATGGTGCTTTTTTCTTAAGACCTCTGATTTAACAACTTGTACACAGAGTAAGCTCGATCCCTATTAAAGAAATTACTCCTTACAGTGTAGATGATGTGGAATAGATTTGACGCCAAAAAACGAAAAAAAGCTCAGGTTGGCGAAATCAATTGCCACAAAGGAAAACTACACTCTTACTCGAAAAAGGGTAGTCTGTGGTCGGTGTGTAAGCAGACCTCTTTTATGCAAAGTATATGGAAAAGAATTTAGATACGAATGGTGAATGGAAGGATTCCCATGCACTGTTAATGCTAGTTGAGTGTAATAACGTGATAGCGGATTTTTAGATGTTGATGGCCTTCAATACTAAATTAGAAGGTATAAAAAACCTGTTTATAAACCACTATTTCCATTTGGATCTGATTAAAAAAAGGCATAGTTACATTGTATCAACTTGTTGTGGATTGGGTGATGCGGATCTTGTTGTTCCATTGGTCTTAATAAACAAAAAGGACCATAAACTTCTACTTTTCCCTACAAGTACTGTTATTCCACAAGAGATAATACTTTCTTCAAAAACGTGATTAGTATTAAAGAATCGTGATTTTGGTTTGAAAACGAAAAATTCGCATGCAGTAGCGCCATTTTGTCGATGTTGGCAGTCTACTATAGGGTAAAGTCATCAGTTTTTCCCAACAGAACATTGTTGTTAAGGCTTGCGGTGTCTTCCAGTATCTAGTGGTTTGCGTTGTGGGAATATCATTCCAGAGGCCGAATGTACACTCCACTAAGCTATTAGCGACTGGCTACTGTATCTGGGTATACCACATGGAAAAATATCTGATTCCTTCTCCAGAGAAACCAAAAAAACAAATTAATTACAGTTCGTTGCCTATAGTCACATGTATCGTATTCATTTAGCAATGTTTCACCGATTTTGTAGATATGCTTAGAAAAGAATTTTACAGTGGAAGTAATTTGAATTTATAGGGGTTTTTAATTTTAACAATGGATATAGGAGATGGATATGTCATATACAGGGTGTAAATTTCAAGTTGACAAACCAGAATAACTCGAAAAATAAGCTTCACACGAAAAACTGTGTAGAATTCAATGTTGATTATTTTCGAGGGAGACATCTGTTGGTGCTAAAATTAGCCCACCACCCTGCCCCCTGGAGGTGGGGCGGGAGGCAACTTTAAAATTTCAAATGAGAACCCCCATTTTCTATTGCAGGATCAGATTCTACATAAAAAAACTACTTACATTTTGTCTTAAACATTTATTTTGGTTCTTGGTGGTAGGTGCTGTAATTCAAGAAAATCCATGTTCTCAATTTTGCGTGGGAAATGGTTACGGATAAATAAAAAATACTTATTTACTTCGTAAATTTTAATTCGGTAAAACTAAAACTCTCTCTCCCCCCCATAGAGTGGAGTTTGAGACAGAGGAATTAGAGTTTTACAAATGTTGACCCAAATATTCATTTTTTCCGCAGAGTTGGATAAGTTTTGTTTGTTTTGTGGTCATGAGGCCACACAACTTTTAATTATCATACAAATCATCTGACTAGCTAACCAAATAACCAAACATCCTACTTACTGACGAGTGAACTCATTTTTATTTATCCGTAACCATTTTCCACGCAAAAATGAGAACAAGGATTTTCTTGAATTACAGCGCCAAGTACCAAGAATCAAAACAAATGTTTAAGACAAAATGTACGTAGTTTTTTTTATGTAGAATCTGATTCTGCAATAAAAAATGGGTGTTGCCATTTGAAATTTTAAAGTTGCCTCCCTCCCCACCCCCAAGGGGCAGGGTTGGAGGGCTAATTTTAGCACCTCGAAAATAATCAGCTTTGGATTCTACACATTTTTTCGTGTGAAGCTTATTTTTCGAGTTTTCTGGTTTGTCAACTTAAAATTTACACCCTGTCTATGTAATTTCGCGGTGGGGAGACTAGACGTGGTGTCATGAGGAAACTGACATTTCTCCTACACAGGAGAAAAACAGCAGCGTCAAGAAAAAAGTGGGAGCATTAGGAATCATTTGAAAGAAATATAAGAAATCCATAAAAGGAGATTTGGCCTACATTGAAATGGACCAACTGTCTGAAAAATTATAACTGTTCCACGTAGAGACTATTAGTCCTCGGCCTGAAATCCCACTGATTAGAGTAAAATTGCCGTCAGTGATGAGTCCGAACTAAGCCCTGATGACTAGTGAAGACGTGTCTGAAGACGCCCCGGACAGCGGTGGAACACCACTCTGTCGCCCGCTGTACAGCCCGAGAGCCGAGGGTGATGGTCTGGGGTTCCATTTCTTTTCATAGCAGGACCCCTTTGGTTGTCATCCCCAGCGCCCTTATAGCACAGTGGTACGTCGACGATTTCTACGCCCCTTTTTGTCACCCTTCATGGGAAGCTATTCTGGGATTACATTTCAAAAAGATAATGGCTGTTTGCTGAGGGAGAGAGTTTCTAATGGTTGTAATCGTGCTTGCTGAAACCTACCTTGGCCATCAAGGTTGCCGAATCTGTCCGCAATCGTGAACGTTTGGAGCACTGTGGGCAGAGCCGTCCAACCAGCTCGGGTTTTTACTATTTTTACTGTCTAAATCCCCAGTTGGACAGAATTTGACACCCAAAAACTCTGTCAATCAATTCCAAGCCGAGTAACTGCTTACGTCAGGACCTTCAATCCTTTGTTTGTCTCTTCACGTAGATCACATCTACCGATTTATGCCCCATTAGTATAATTGCTTCGTTGTGACCTTTTGCTGTTTTATACTCTATACTATATGCACTTCGTTTCCTTAAACGACGTTTTCCGTGTAACAGGAATACGCACGTTCAGAGAAAGTCGCGAGTTGCTGATTTTACTTGATAAACCAGTTATACACGTTGAAAACTCTGAAGTACTGTCACACTTCCATGGGGAACAACTCAGCACTTTTGGGTGTTGTTTGCAAATTCGTCGTCTGGGCTCTGTTAGTAAACACATATTTTTACAGATCTACAGCTGTACAGTGTCGGGACTGTTTATGTCGTTCCATGTTTGTGTGCCACCTTAAGATAAAAATGTATATTTAAGACCACCCTCAGCATTCTTTCTGCTGAAACATCTTGAAAGTAGCTCTATTGTTGTTCTTAATTTTTAAATCCCGTTATTACTTTAACAAGTTCTGAGTATACTTCATTTGTAGTGAAATGTAACTCGAAACAAATAAATGGCTACATCCAGCAAAGAAAAATACAATGTAGTCCACAGATCTGTCTCAAGACAAGGGTGTAAGCCCTCGAAATGAACGTCGGAGGAAATATAAGTCATGACGCAGTTAAATGGTTTAATTCGTCATTTAGTTTCAGTTATCGGGGACGTTGAATTCAACATCACACATTTGGGAGTATGTTATTTGACCAAACACTGTCCCCGCAGTGAGATATTCATGCATTTACAGTCACTGACTTTTCTGTTTCCCAACAGAATGACCCACTAAATAGTTTTAGAATTAATACTGGTCTTGTAAATAAAACTGCATTTTCTTGCAGCTAGTTACTTTATTTATCCCATACGCGTTTCGCCTTTTCCTTTTCTAAGGCACCATCGGTGGGATTTACAACGATACAGTTTTGTTAGTTTTAGATTATTAAACAGTTCACGTCGCAATTTTACTTACGATTTGCTGATCTGCGTTTTCTCACATCTGGTCTGGAGGTCGCACTATCACTTTTACTACTGCCATTTAATCACAGTTTCGTGTTCTGGCCTTGCTCACACAGTCAGAATCAACAATAAAAAACACCTCCTAACCATGCAAGAAAATTACCACATACAGAAAACCAAAGAATAAGGGAAAATCCTGTTGAATGACCAAGTACACATGCCAAGCAACTCATTATATACACTAATACATAAAATAATAGAACAACGCTCCCAAAAAGGATTAATATGATAATACTGTCCAATATAATAATAACAGCACCCAACATACACTCCTGGAAATTGAAATAAGAACACCATGAATTCATTGTACACCTCTCTTTCTTACTGCTACATCTAGAGGTAGCAAGCCCAGTATCACCAGCAGCGCCTCAGTCGGTGTTGTTCTATACGCGCCCGTCAGGTGCTGGTGTACACTTTTCTGTGCTCGTCGTACAGCCTGTGCTGCCCTTAGTTTTTTGGCTCCACGAGCCCAAACACTCGACCCGTGGTCCATAAGGGCAAGTAAGATTGCATTGTGATGTATTCTTATTACATTTAGAGAGAGCTGAAAACGTACTTGGCGATTTTTGCTATTTTATTTCCGATTGTAATACCTCTCTGACAGACAACTTCTACATATGCATGAAAGTTTTTCTTTTCGTCGATGTTAATTGCACGGCACCTACATACTGTCTTTCGTTTCACAGTTTGGTGGTTTATTCTGATTGTGAAATTTCGCGTTCTCGATAATGTTCCTTTTAGTAATACACTCCTGGAAATTGAAATAAGAACACCGTGAATTCATTGTCCCAGGAAGGGGAAACTTTATTGACACATTCCTGAGGTCAGATACATCACATGATCACACTGACAGAACCACAGGCACATGGACAGAGGCAACAGAGCATGGACAATGTCGGCACTAGTACAGTGTATATCCACCTTTCGCAGCAATGCAGGCTGCTATTCTCCCATGGAGACGATCGTAGAGATGCTGGATGTAGTCCTGTGGAACGGCTTGCCATGCCATTTCCACCTGGCGCCTCAGTTGGACCAGCGTTCGTGCTGGACGTGCAGACCGCGTGAGACGACGCTTCATCCAGTCCCAAACATGCTCAATGGGGGCCAGGGTAATTGATTTACACCTTCTAGAGCACGTTGGGTGGCACGGGATACATGCGGACGTGCATTGTCCTGTTGGAACAGCAAGTTCCCTTGCCGGTCTAGGAATGGTAGAACGATGGGTTCGATGACGGTTTGGATGTACCGTGCACTATTCAGTGTCCCCTCGACGATCACCAGTGGTGTACGGCCAGTGTAGGAGATCGCTCCCCACACCATGATGCCGGGTGTTGGCCCTGTGTGCCTCGGTCGTATGCAGTCCTGATTGTGGCGCTCACCTGCACGGCGCCAAACACGCATACGACCATCATTGGCACCAAGGCAGAAGCGACTCTCATCGCTGAAGACGACACGTCTCCATTCGTCCCTCCATTCACGCCTGTCGCGACACCACTGGAGGCGGGCTGCACGATGTTGGGGCGTGAGCGGAAGACGGCCTAACGGTGTGCGGGACCGTAGCCCAGCTTCATGGAGACGGTTGCGAATGGTCCTCGCCGATACCCCAGGAGCAACAGTGTCCCTAATTTGCTGGGAGGTGGCGGTGCGGTCCCCTACGGCACTGCGTAGGATCCTACGGTCTTGGCGTGCATCCGTGCGTCGCTGCGGTCCGGTCCCAGGTCGACGGGCACGTGCACCTTCCGCCGACCACTGGAAACAACATCGATGTACTGTGGAGACCTCACGCCGCACGTGTTGAGCAATTCGGCGGTACGTCCACCCGGCCTCCCGCATGCCCACTATACGCCCTCGCTCAAAGTCCGTCAACTGCACATACGGTTCACGTCCACGCTGTCGCGGCATGCTACCAGTGTTAAAGACTGCGATGGAGCTCCGTATGCCACGCAAACTGGCTGACACTGACGGCGGCGGTGCACAAATGCTGCGCAGCTAGCGCCATTCGACGGCCAACACCGCGGTTCCTGGTGTGTCCGCTGTGCCGTGCGTGTGATCATTGCTTGTACAGCCCTCACGCAGTGTCCTGAGCAAGTATGGTGGGTCTGACACACCGGTGTCAATGTGTTCTTTTTTCCATTTCCAGGAGTGTATTTATACACACTCATCCATGAACTCCTCCAAAGAATATTGAAACAAAAAGTCAAATCAGCTGTCACCAAAGTTAAAAAAAATAAAATAAAAATACTCGTTGGCTCTATCCCTCTCTGTCTCTCTCGCTCACACACACACACGGTATAAACATCACGAATAGAAGTTAGTCTCCAGCATATACTTCGTTAGGTTGGCACAAATAGGTAAACATACCAAAGAGGAGGAAACACGTAATGGAGTCGCAATATCTATGTTGTGAAAAGCAGTGTCCGGCTAAATTGTTGTATCGAGTGGCAAAAGAACAATACTACCCCACAAAAAGGAGCGAGAGACATGGTGAACAGTGCGAAGAAGGCAGGAACACAAAATTGTGATTATTTGGCAGTAATAAAAGTGATAGTGCGACCTCCAGACCAGATGTGAGGAAACACAGATCAGCAAATCGTAAGTAATTACTTTTTTACAAAAAATCGCGACGTGAACTGTTTAATAATCTAAAACTAACAAAACTGTATCGTTGTAGAACCCACAGATGATACCTTAGAAAAGGAAAAGAGGAAACGCGAATGGGATAAATAAAGTAACTAGCAGCAGGAAAATACAAGTATTGAATGCTTGTTGCGGAGGATGGCCACATAACTTGTTAGTTTTAGAATTCTTCATCGAATAGACGTCACAAGCCAGACTTTTACGTAGACTCGTATATGACGAAAAAACGCAAAAAATTGGCCAGGTGCAATGAGGAATCGCGCTCTAAGAGTTCCGCACAAACAAAGGGAATCGAGAATGACGATTTTTGTCTGTCATCAATGTTGATAATGGCAAGATATTGGTCCCAGGGATTCCAAGACTTTCAAGAACGTTTTAATTTTAGGTTAGAAGTCACATAACAAGTGACAAAAGAAATTTTTTGTGCAATATAACGACAGATTCCTTTATTTCGACTGTAAAATGTTGCTTCTTCCCAAATTTCATGGTTCTACGTCAACAGGAAGTACGCTACATGTTCCAATGAGAGTTTGCGAGTGTCGCAGTATGTGACATAAATGTCCGTATCTTTTTATTGCATTGATTTAGAAGCTTCAAGTATTTGCACCGTCAAGGGATCCTAGACCTTAGTGTGTGACATACACTTCAACTTGATACGCCTATCAGTGTCTGAGAAGAAGGGTTTCTTACAGTCGGACAGACAGACAAACAGACAAAGAAGTTATCCCATAAGGGTTCCGTTTTTATAGGTTAAGATACGGAACCCTAAAAATTAAGAAATGTCTTTTCTACATCCAAACGACGACGCCAGCACTAGGCGTACGTAGCATAAGGAGCAATTGAGGCGATAGCTAAGGAAAGTATAGGTTGGAACAAAGCGAAGACGGCTACAACAAACAAACAAGGAGCAAAATAAATGGCGAAGGCAAGGCAATGGACTCAACATTCGGGAGAACAGAGGTTGTAATCCCCGCCCACCAATTCAGATTCGACTTTCCATTGATTGCCCTAAATCGTTGAAGATTAATGCCACAGTGCATACTTCCCCAATACGAGCTTTTGTTTGTCTCTCATGATCTCGTTGTCATTGTTTATCTAAACGCCAAGCATCCTTTCTTCAATTTATTGCAACAAAATGGCAAGCAAACAAACATAACTGCTGTTATGTATGACAAACAAATTGATTACGTTATTTTTAATAAGTTACGTCGCCTTGTATCATATATATTGTGTCGTGGCTTATATGTCCGAAAAACGGAGGCCGCACTTATACCGTATAAGTAAGACGGTGACTTCCAATGATCTCCTCAGTGTGGGTACACGCCAACGTCGAACTCTTACAGGAATCGGCGAAATGCTGCGCGCTATTAGGGTAATGGCCAAGGGGTACTATGTTAATAGTGCGTGGATAAGTTGAGAATTTGGGTCTGATGGGAGGTGTTCTAGGGCAGGCTGTGCAGTTCTGATGACCGCTGCGGCCGGATGGGGCAGTGGCCAACGTATCTGCCTAGAAGCAGGAGATCCGGGTTCGACTCGCGGTCTGACACAAATTTTCAGCTTTCTCCATTGATTTAAATCAATGGCCGCTTACAGCCAACGTATGTAATTACTTTGTGTCTTAATTCATAGTGACTGCTGGATCAAATCGGTGTCTGGTCTTTCAAAGATAACCGATGGAGCAGACACCACGCATATACAATATACAGGGTGATTCAAAAAGAATACCACAACTTTAAAAATGTGTATTTAATGAAAGAAACATAATATAACCTTCTGTTATACATCATTACAAAGAGTACTTAAAAAGGTTTTTTTTCACTCAAAAACAAGTTCAGAGATGTTCAATATGGCCCCCTCCAGACACACGAGCTATATCAACCCGATGCTCCAACTCGTTCCACACTCTCTGTAGCATATCAGGCGTAACAGTTTGGATAGCTGCTGTTATTTCTCGTTTCAAATCATCAATGGTGGCTGGGAGAGGTGGCCGAAACACCATATCCTTAACATACCCCCATAAGAAAAAATCGCAGGGGGTAAGATCAGGGCTTCTTGGAGGCCAGTGATGAAGTGCTCTGTCACGGGCTGCCTGCCGGCCGATCCATCGCCTCGGGTAGTTGACGTTCAGGTAGTTACGGACAGATAAGTGCCAATGTGGTGGCGCTCCATCCTGCTGAAATATGAATTGTTGTGCTTCTTGTTCGAGCTGAGGGAACAGCCAATTCTCTAACATCTCCAGATACTGTAGTCCAGTTACAGTAGCACCTTCGAAGAAAAAGGGACCAAAAACTTTATTGGCTGAAATGGCACAGAAAACGTTCACCTTAGGCGAGTCGCGTTCATACTGAGTTGTTTCCCGCGGATTCTCAGTGCCCCATATACAGACATTGTGACGGTTGACTTTCCCGTTAGTGTGGAAAGTTGCTTCATCACTAAACACAATCATTGAAACGAAAGATTCATCTGTTTCCATTTGAGCAAGGATAAAATCACAGAAATCGATTCTTTTAATCTTATCAGCTGCAGACAGTGCTTGAACCAATTTCAGACGATAAGGTTTCATAACTGACCTTTTTCGTAGGACTCTCCATACAGTTGATTGAGGAATTTGCAGCTCTCTGCTAGCTCTGCGAGTCGATTTTCCTGGGCTGCGAACAAATGCTTGTGGATGCGTGCTACATTTTCATCACTCGTTCTCGGCCGTCCAGAACTTTTCCCTTTGCACAAACACCCATTCTCTGTAAACTGTTTATACCAATGTTTAATACACCACCTATCAGGAGGTTTAACACCATACTTCGTTCGAAATGCACGATGAACAACTGTCGTTGATTCACTTCTGCCGTACTCAACAACACAAAAAGCTTTCTGTTGAGCGGTCGCCATCTTAGCATCAACTGACGCTGACGCCTAGTCAACAGCGCCTCAAGTGAACAAATGTACAACTAAATGAAACTTTATAGCTCCCTTAATTCGCCGACCGATAGTGCTTAGCTCTGCCTTTTGTCGTTGCAGAGTTTTAAATTCCTAAAGTTGTGGTATTCTTTTTGAATCACGCTGTATTTTCATCGTGTGAATTTCCTGGTGTGTCCAACAGGTTCACGGTGCTGAGTCCAGATTCCACATAAAAATAGGAGACTCTCTGTCACGAAGAAATTTTCGACGACACGGCTGTGTGAGGCTTGCTGTGGGCAAAGGGGAGGCAGTGCGAATTTATAGTGAAGCAGAGTTGGCGACAATGGCATACATGTACGGGGTCCCCTGCTTGCATAAAGAAGCGTGCAGGTGACAATAGTAAATATTTATTTAACTGAAAGTAGGTCAAGTGACAACCAAAGGTGACAAGCGCTCTCCGTATACTGCCGTGGTGCAATCGACATGACGTGCAGCTGGATTGGTCGCTTCATCCTGTTTCAGAGAAAGCTGGAGCAGAGAGATCCGAGCATACAAAACATTTTTTAATGGATTGCTCTCTTCGGCGTCAGGTTAGTTGCGCCGATTCTGTGACAGTCGACTCCCAACCATCGTCACTTAGGACTACGCACTTTACATCGCGTCTCTCCTCAGTTAGCACTGACAGTCCTATACTTCTACACAACAAGTTCTTGCAACCTTCTGCACTGCCTACACATGTTCTGTATAGCTTTCTGTAATAGACAATATCCAATCTCTTGGCTTCGGTGTTGGTTTATTAACATTTCCTATCCAAAATTTCCTCGAGTAACCGGCTCCGCTACAAGGGTCTCTGCGGTATGGAACACTACTAACCAAGATTTCAATGTATACCCAGGGCAGAAAAATGTCAACTTGAAAAGCTGGTTGTCAGAATTTCCAATTCGATGGCAGCGACTGAGGTATATGAATGGTAAGTACATGTTAGTTAGTATTGTGTCTGTATTGCTTTGCACGACTGACTTTTTAAAATATGTCTTTGTAAACAATATCCTTCACCATTTTTAAGAGGGGCATCAAAATAAGCTGTCTCAGTTTAGCTCCTGCAGTTATGAAAGTTTGTCCCTGCCGTACAACATACTTTCATGAGAAAAGTATTGTCTCTTTAAATGAAAAGGGAGGCCACTAGTGCAATGAAATACCTGGCACAACTATTGCGTCTTCCTGAGGAAATTGCGTTAAAATGGCGGCCTGAACTAAATCTCAGTGTAAAAGCTTCAGTTTGCATCCCTTCGGGTTTAAAATACTCAGGAGCACCGGGGTGTTGTCATGTGAATTATGAGTCAATTGCGTGGGACAGAAATCTTGAAACTGTGTAGAGCCTGTGTGTACTGAACGATTTACCATTTTTCCCCTTCAAATTATTTCAGGAGAATATCACTAGTGGCGTCATTTAATCTTTATTTTAAGCATAAATGTCTTTATTGCACAATAATTGTATAGACACTCTATTGATAAAATTTTATAAACAGTTTTTGATCCGTAGTCACTAAAGTGCACTCCTATGAAGGCGCCGGCCGAAGTGGCCGTGCGGTTAAAGGCGCTTCAGTCTGGAACCGCAAGACCGCTACGGTCGCAGGTTCGAATCCTGCCTCGGGCATGGATGTTTGTGATGTCCTTAGGTTAGTTAGGTTTAACTAGTTCTAAGTTCTAGGGGACTAATGACCTCAGCAGTTGAGTCCCATAGTGCTCAGAACCATTTGAACCAATTTTTCCTATGAAGGCGTACTGAAAAGAAATCACTATGAATTTTGTATGTAAGACTCTTAAAGCTTTTTAAATAAAACATACGTAATTATTTTCATTCTTCATATCTACATATTTGCCCCCCCCCCCCTCCCCCCCCCCCCCCCCGCAATGAACCTTGAACCTTGCCGATGATGGGGAGGCTTGGAGGAGGCTTGCGTGCCTCAGCGATACACATAGCCGCACCGTAGGTGCAACCACAACGGAGAGGTATCTGTTGAGAGGCCAGACAAACGTGTGGTTCCTGAAGAGGGGCAGCAGCCTTTTCAGTAGTTGCAGGGGCAGCAATCTGATTGTTGACTGATCTGGCCTTGTAACATTAACCAAAACGGCTTCGCTGTGCTGGTACTGCGAACGGCTGAAATTAAGGGGAAACTACAGCCGTAGTTTTTCCCGAGGGCATGCAGCTTTATTGTATCGTTACAGGATGATGGCATCCTCTTGGGTAAAATATTGCGGAGGTAAAATACTCCCCCATTCGGATCTCCAGGTGGGGACTACTCAGGAGGACGTGGTTATCTGGAGAAAGAAAACTGCGTTCTACGGATCAGAGCGTAGAATGTCAGATCCCTTAATCGGACAGGTAGGTTGTAAAATTTAAAAAGGGAAATGGTTCAAATGGCTCTGAGCACTATGGGACTTAACTTCTGAGGTCATCAGTCCCCTAGAACTTAGAACTAATTAAATCTAACTAACCTAAGGACATCACACACTTCCATGCCCAAGGCAGGATTCGAACCTGCGAACGTAGCGGTCGCGCTGTTCCAGACTGCAGCACCTAGAACCGCTCGGCCATTCTGGCCGGCAAAAGGGCAATGGATGGGTTAAAGTTAGATATGGTGGGAATTAGTGAAGTTCGGTGGCAGGAGGAAGAAGACTTCTGGTCAGGTGACTACAGGGTTATAAATACAACATCAAATAGAGGTAATGCAGAAGAAGGTTTAATAATGAATAAAAAAATAGGAGTGCGGGTAATCTACTACTAACAGCATAGTAAACGCATTATTGTAGCCAAGATGGGCATGAAGCCCACGCCTACCACCGTAGAACAAATTCATATGCCAACTAGCTCAGCAGATGACGAAAAGATTGATGAAATGTGTGATGAGATAAAAGAAATGTGGACTCTGACCACAATCTATTGGTTATGAACTGTAGATTAAAACCAAAGAAACTGCAAAAAGGTGGAAATTTAAGGAGATGGGACCTGGATAAACTGACAGAACCAGAGGTTGTGCAGAGTTTCGGGGCGAGCATTAGGGAACGATTGACAAGAATGGGGGCATGGACTCGACTAATGTCTGAAGTAGTGCCAGAGGGAACTGACACCACCCTTCAGGGGTGTCCATAAACTCGAAAGAGTATGAGGGGTGGAGATCTCTTCTGCACAGCATGTGGTAAGGCATCCCAGATATGCTCAATAATATTCGTGTCTGGGGAGCTTGGTGGCCAGCGGAAGTGTTTAAACTCAGAACAGTGTTCCTGGAGCCACTCTGTAGCAATTGTGGACCTGTGGGGTGTCGCATTGTCCTGTTGGAATTGCCCAAGTCAGTTGGAATGCACAATGGACAAGAATGGATGCAGATAATCAGACCGTATGCTTATGTACGTGTCACCTCTGAGAGTCTTATCTAGACATATCAGGGGACCCATATCACTCCAACTGCACATGCCCCACCCAATTGCAGAGCCTCCACCAAACTGAACAGTCCCCTGCTAACATGCAGGGTCTATGGATTCATGAAGTTCTCTCCATACACGTACACGTCCATCCGCTTAATAAAATTAGACACCTGTTGTCTTATGTAGGCGTTGCCGACCGCAGCGCCTTATTCTGCCAGTTTACATATCTCTGTATTTGAATACGCATACCTATACCACTTTCTTTCGCATTTCAGTTTATGTAGGTCTGTAAGAAAATAATATGTTGTAATCAAGCATCGAATTTTAAGTGGTCATCTACACATGGAGCACTGTCTTCTTCAGCATGATAATGCCAGACCACACACAATGCTACGACATCTGCAGCTGTCTGACACTTTGTGTTCACTGTCATAAATCATCATCCATACAGTCCAGACTTGGCTGCATAAAATTTTCAGCTATTCCCAGAACTTAAAGAAACCTTCGAGGACTATACTTCGACTATGATGAAGCACTCGAAGCAAAAAGAAGGTTGTGGCTCTGTCAACACAGTCAAACATCCTACAGTGACAGCATCGTGAAACCGGTCTTTCATTGATGGGAAAGTGTTCATCGACAGTGTGGCTGTGTTGAGAAATAAATATGTAGACATGAAGAACAGAGATGGAGAACGTTAAAAGAGTTATTTTATTAAAAAGCTTAAAGAGTTTTCACACAAAAATTTCGGAGGCATTTCTTTTCATTACGTGCTTATAGACCGTGCTAGATATTGCGTCATCTGTTTCTGGATAGCCATCGTTTCTCAGTCACAGTATTTAGGAGGTCTGTATCACAAATGTCAGTTCGTTTCATTTTTATCGCTCAGTGGATAGTTTTGATATACAGCGCAGTTATTTGTGGAGAATGTCCATCCACTTGTATGACCCATGAAGATTAAAACACATCCACATATGGAATATTACCATTTTGTTCAAATTTTCAATGATACTTGCATTCATCTGGGACAATCCTGAGCGCTGGTGAATACCAAACTGATACATTAACGTCATGACATATCAATTATGAATCTGACCACCATGATCGGTTTGAAGTTTAACTGGACAGAGCAACCCTATCTGCAGCAATTGATTTGTGCAACTTCCTTCCGAGTCAGTTTTTAAAGGTGTGATCAGAACGAAAACAGAAAAACTTATCCATAATGGAACACATAACGTTGCATGTATCTATTTCTTGTCTATAAATGTTAGTGCATTGATAAATCTAGGTTTCGTTTCATAATTCAAGCGTTTCCTTTGCTTCAGCGACCTTTACCAGTTAGCCTCAGAATGGTGATAGTATGGCTTCCTTCTTCAACTTTTATATTCTAGATACTTTTCCTGGTAACTTTTCATATATTGTAGCAGTTTCTTCATCTGTGATAGCACTCGCAGATAACATATTGTCTGTCTGCCACATGTTCTCGAAATTTGTAGAAATCTGCTGATGATTCCCTTGGATTTTAGCGGTAATCAGTTGGTGATTCTTCTCAATTTCCCTAGTTTGACGCTTAAAACATTCGTTTATTGTTTAACTTTTTGCATCAACTTATGGAGAGATGTTCTATCTATGCAACCGTTTTCTCTCAGACTGAATGCTTCACATGTGTGCAAACTTTTTCATAGATAATGTATAATGATGTAACTACCTCTTCGTTTACTTCATATATCTGCCATCCACATTAATTTCTCGTCAAGTACATAAATCTGTTATCTTTTAAAAAGGAACTCTTGGAAGCTTCATATGTATTGTCCATTATTCAATTTTCTGGTTTTATCAATAACGAAAAAGCTGTACTGCGTGTGATTCCAGCGATATCTGCAAATAACTGTAAATTCCGTGAATATCAAGTCGACTCCTATTTGTGCTTGATAGCTATGTTTTAAATCCACATTTCCTTGTTATAAAATGACAATACGGTTGTATTATCCCTTACCAAGCGCTTTGGAATCCGAGAGTATGTCTGGCTCAAATAAAAATATTGGCCTCCGTATGAAAACTGAAACAGCAACATTTTCGCTTTTGATCCTGATAGTTCACAGTAAAATCACTAAACATAAACACAGTACCCATCTTGATTCTTTCTGGCGGTGATATATCACTGCTTTCACAGAATATCTTGTATATCATACCGTCAGTGTCATCCAATAACTCTTCTACTCCCTGGCATTTGCGCTGAACTAAAGTTTCTGAAAATTCATACACATGTTCGAAGTGAACTCCCTCCACATGCGTTAACAATGACACTGTAACATTTTTATTGCTGTAACCCAAAAGACCCATAATTTTTGTCATATATTCTAGAGCAGAAGTGCTCCATTCTTCTTCTGTTTTTCAATAATGTTGAGGTCCAGTCACCTACTATAATGTCCTTGTGAAGAGAATGTTGCTCCCACCCAACCATCATAATGAATATTTGTTTGCTGTACCATGTAAGAAACTTCGTAAACAGAGAAGAAACATACATACGTCTGGCACTTTTTTCATTTAGTATACTCCTACATATAACAGGATACATGAACATGTTCAAATAAGAACTAGCTTTTGTGTGCACTTATGGCATGATGCACTCATATACATATTGCTATACGTGGATGCACAGCATGAAGTGAAACACTGTATGATGATTTTGTCTGTCAGATGTAGATACTGATACGGTTTATTATCCCGCAGCTTGTGGTCGTGCGGTAGCGTTCTCGCTTCCCACGCCCGGGTTCCCGGGTTCGATTCCCGTCGGGGTCAGGGATTTTCTCTGCCTCGTGATGGCTGGGTGTTGTGTGATGTCCGTAGGTTAGTTAGGTTCAAGTAGTTCTAAGTTCTAGGGGACTGATGACCATAGATGTTAAGTCCCATAGTGCTCAGAGCCATTAGAACGGTTTATTAAACAGGTGCATAGTTTTCACGAAAAATTGTACTCATGTGGTTGCTGGCTCTCGCTTCCATCGATAGCATGTTAGGAGACACATGCATACATTTAATTCTCAAAATTAGAAACCTTTACGGGTCATGGGAGGACCCTATCACATACTTTATGGTTACGTGATACCACTGATGGAGTCTAGCTATTCGTTAGACAGTCGACTGTTTAGGGGAGTGAGATATAATGTGATCAGCGACGGGTGAACATAGCTATATTGCCACAGCCAACTTAAGTTCCCGTAATTGTTCAAACATTAAATAAAGCAGCCCCAATTGTTTAAATAAATATAACACATGTTCTGGTCCCGTTAACTTTACATGAATACGTCTGACACGGAGAGCAGGTAGCTGACATGTGTCTGAACTCTCTCCACTGGTTGCTAACTGTCTCGGGGAGCTTGACATTTGAGAAACCGTTTAACGAAAATGTTCACGCTTCAACAATAAATAAAAAATTGTGTCTCCTACATGTTTAAAACACTACACACATGCCTGACGACTATGGTTTGTAATAATAAAACATAAAAGACCAATTGCCTCACATACACAAGTGCCACCTTGGATTTTTTAAAAAAGTTTCCCCGCCATCTTAGGTCTAACGTACTGTCTTCAGTAGTATTTACATCCATTTTAACTCAATACAGGTGACCCATATAGGATTTTAATGTCAGTAAGGTGGGGAGAAGAGAGGAGAGGGGGGAAATACACTCCTGGAAATTGAAATAAGAACACCGTGAATTCATTGTCCCAGGAAGGGGAAACTTTATTGACACATTCCTGGGGTCAGATACATCACATGATCACACTGACAGAACCACAGGCACATAGACACAGGCAACAGAGCATGCACAATGTCGGCACTAGTACAGTGTATATCCACCTTTCGCAGCAATGCAGGCTGCTATTCTCCCATGGAGACGATCGTAGAGATGCTGGATGTAGTCCTGTGGAACGGCTTGCCATGCCATTTCCACCTGGCGCCTCAGTTGGACCAGCGTTCGTGCTGGACGTGCAGACCGCGTGAGACGACGCTTCATCCAGTCCCAAACATGCTCAATGGAGGACAGATCCGGAGATCTTGCTGGCCAGGGTAGTTGACTTACACCTTCTAGAGCACGTTGGGTGGCACGGGATACATGCGGACGTGCATTGTCCTGTTGGAACAGCAAGTTCCCTTGCCGGTCTAGAAATGGTAGAACGATGGGTTCGATGACGGTTTGGATGTACCGTGCACTATTCAGTGTCCCCTCGACGATCACCAGTGGTGTACGGCCAGTGTAGGAGATCGCTCCCCACACCATGATGCCGGGTGTTGGCCCTGTGTGCCTCGGTCGTATGCAGTCCTAATTGTGGCGCTCACCTGCACGGCGCCAAACACGCATACGACCATCATTGGCACCAAGGCAGAAGCGACTTTCATCGCTGAAGACGACACGTCTCCATTCGTCCCTCCATTCACGCCTGTCGCGACACCACTGGAGGCGGGCTGCACGATGTTGGGGCGTGAGCGGAAGACGGCCTAACGGTGTGCGGGACCGTAGCCCAGCTTCATGGAGACGGTTGCGAATGGTCCTCGCCGATACCCCAGGAGCAACAGTGTCCCTCATTTGCTGGGAAGTGGCGGTGCGGTCCCCTACGGCACTGCGTAGGATCCTACGGTCTTGGCTTGCATCCGTGCGTCGCTGCGGTCCGGTCCCAGGTCGACGGGCACGTGCACCTTCCGCCGACCGCTGGCGACAACATCGATGTACTGTGGAGACCTCACGCCCCACGTGTTGAACAATTCGGCGGTACGTCCACCCGGCCTCCCGCATGCCCACTATACGCCCTCGCTCAAAGTCCGTCAACTGCACATACGGTTCACGTCCACGCTGTCGCGGCATGCTACCAGTGTTAAAGACTGCGATGGAGCTCCGTATGCCACGGCAAACTGGCTGACACTGACGGCGGCGGTGCACAAATGCTGCGCAGCTAGCGCCATTCGACGGCCAACACCGCGGTTCCTGGTGTGTCCGCTGTGCCGTGCGTGTGATCATTGCTTGTACAGCCCTCTCGCAGTGTCCGGAGCAAGTATGGTGGGTCTGACACACCGGTGTCAATGTGTTCTTTTTTCCATTTCCAGGAGTGTATTTTGCCTGTGCTATAGCTATCAAGAGGAGGGGCTATGTCGTTGACCTTGATATTAATAAGTGGTTGAGAGGGAAGGGACGTGATCTTTGCATGTGTGTTATGTCTTACAGACAGAAAAAACTGACTGCTGATGCGCGAGATACAATTATCATTCATTCACCAGCATATGAACGGTGTCATGACCGAAAAGTAACATGAATGCAGTTGATAAGTTTTTCCTCACGCTGATTAAAAATCGGACATGAGCACACCAGATTTGGAGTTATTCTTGAAGTTGAAAATCCTATGCAGAGACATCGTCTTTTTTTTATTTGAGTCAGAATTTCCACTGCTGAACTGCTGAACGTAAACATTGTATGGAACAGTTAAGTATCCCAGGCACTGAAACTCTAAAATGAAAGTTAGTTGGAATCATTGAGAATATGGAATGCTGAAGAGATTCCTTGAAAAAATTTAACCCGTAGATAAACAATACGTTTTATGTACGCCTGCGGGCTTTGCTAGTCATTGTCACTGAAGGTAAAATCATCTGTTAGGCCATGTCATGTTCCTCTTCAGTTTCTTGCACAAACAATGTTTCAATCTCTCTGCTGAGGATTTTCTAGTGTTCCCAATTAGCTGACGTGCAACACTACAAGATCCTGATGAAGATCCCAAAGGACGGGTTGAAATTTTTGTGTGAGAAGAAATCGAAAAGGAACATGACACGACCAAACAAGCCACAAGATTTTACTTGCAGACAAAAGATCGTCTGCCTTAAATGAACGCCGTATTTTTTCCACTCAGGCAGTTATTCATTTAAAGTTTTCTTACATTTCACAGTCGATTTTGACTTTTTAAGCTTTTAACCAGCGATTAGTAGCATAGAAAAGCACGCTGTACTACCACTATTAAATGGCAACACAGTGGCATGAAAGTAAATTAACAAAAGGGTAGTTACCTAGGAAAGGTGCCACATATATACAAATGGCTGGACATTCACAGTTTCAATTTAAATTCGTTTTCTTTGTAAATTTAATTGTTAATGATGATTAGCCAGATAGCTGGTGCACATGAGCAGGGAAATGTGCAGAGACAGAATGCTGACCAAAGCAAAAAAGCGAGGGCAGACTAATAATTTCAGAGTCCTCGCTACATAGATTTCAGTGTGTATGAAAAGAAAAAGGAAGCTGATAAAAATGAAATAAAAGTAAAGTTTAAAAATATAGAAGTTAAAACATTTAAAATTACACTTAGTTTATAGACAATATGAACAATTCTATATGTTAGTGTATAAACTATCAATGGTTAATACTATTTGTTAGTGTGGAAACTACAAATGTAATTGTTACTTTAGATTCAATTAGCTGTGAGAAAAATAGGAATAGTGTGGTTCTGTTTGTCCGATGATTAGTATTTGTACGTGAATAAAAATTTGTTTCTCCAAGAATATTTATTTTCTTCCGTTTCATTGCATTATGAATTTGATGTTTATGGTAAATGTTTTGGAAAGTGTGTTTTTTGTGTATGAGATGTATCGTTAGAGTACTTGGACAATTTTCTTCACATTTTGTTTGCTCTTTAAATCGAATTCAGAAACTTCTTCCGGTCGGCCCAATTATACCATTTCACGATTGTCAGACTCAGTTTTATATATTTCTAACTTATTTAATGTTCCATTCTAGGAAACGTGTGTCTTATAATCCTTTTAACACGGTTGTCGGTGTGAATTCCAATTTTATTTTTGGTATGTTTAAAAATTTTTGCTACTTTGTTTGAAATGTTACCATAATAGGGGGAGACTGTGAAATTAGTCTTTTGTTTAACTGTTTTTTTTCTCTGGAATAATGTCATTGCTGGCTGACTTTACTCGCTTTTCAACTTTCGTTTGTGCATTTCTTTAATTACTTGTGCTTCAGGATCGTTCTAGTTGGCTAAATTTTCAAGGATTGCTATGTCTTTGTTAATCTCATCTTCATCACTACATGAAAGCATGCTTTTTTATCATTGCATCTTTTTCTTTTTTCTGTTCGTCCTGTGTTGTCTTTACGAGCTCTTTTTGTTCGATTATGAACAATGAGACTGTTTCTGTTACATGCTCCTCTATAAGTTCCTTATAGTCTGTACGTAATCGTTCATTTTATTTAAGAAATTTCCCTCACATTCCATGATCGCTGCAATTAAGTATGAGTCACACATTGTTCCAGAATGAACCTCCTCACCGCCACGAATGACTCCCTGGAGAAGGGGAAGAACCCTCCAGCGGTGATCCTCAAAGGTCTCTGAGCGCGGTGCATCAGCAACAGCAACGACTTCTTGATGGACAAGGGGCATCCCTGAAGTGACGTCACAGCGTCGTACGCCGCCACGGCCAGGTTCTCGCTCTGCAACAGTCCACCAGCACCCACTTCATTAATGTGTACGGTTATGTACACGACAGCTCCGTGCATGTAAACATATTCTGTTACTTTATTTCTGGAAAAAACTACGTAATCTGTAACTTGTTTCGAATTATAAATAAATGGATCAGGAGCTATTGTAGCCTACGGTTCACGGTCAGAATCACCCTGGAAAAATTACATTTTGAACATTACCACACTTCTCATAATTCGACTGTTACTCACGCTCAAACTATAGAGTTCACAACACAACATCTACTTCAAGATAAATTACAATTGGCACCCCACAAAGGCCAGTCATCAGTCGTTTACTTCGCTAGCCTTGTCTGAAGGCACACCCCGTTAATTTGAAGAAGGAGGAAGAACGAGATTGTCTGTAGTTAATGAAAGTATTTCAAAATGTAACATTTACGCCGCAGTGAGTCTACGCTGATATGCCACATTCTTCCATCGCCAATAATCGAATTTTAGCGTTTCACAGATAGCAATCTGACCGTGCTTCTCAGGTCTGCAGTCTACCAATCTGAAAAAGGAGGAAGGGAGTAGCGAGGGACTGAAACTTTGGTTTGCGCTCTGAATATGTCCCATGCAAGCTGCCAATGAACGAAAAACAATTTAAAAAAATAAAGTAACACATTTTCATATTTCAGTGCACTGATACATAGCAGCAATATCTTTGGAAAACTTCTTGTTCTAAGGAAAGAGTATTATGTGAATGAAATGTAGTAACTAGAATTACACAGGATGAACCTGAATTCCACCGAGAAAGTTTCGGAGGTTGTATAAGGATGTTTTCTGTGTGACTCGATACCAGGAACCAAAAGTCTTTTGTGACTGATTAAAGCGTAATTCCTTTTCGTTTGATTTCTTAATCCCAGTTGTGTACGTGTCTGTATCGTTGAAATGCTAAAAGTAGTATATGAGTTTTGCTATCTGAGCAGCAAAATAACTAATAATTGCAGAAGTAGTGAGGATAGTAAATGCAGACTAGCAGTAGCAAGAAAAAAATTCTGGACAATGAGAATTTGTTGACGTCTAGTATCAATTAAATTTTAGGAAGATAACCTTACTTTATCCCAACACACAACTACTTCTCCTTTGAGGGCAAGGCATACAAACAAATCTACGGCACGTGGCACCCTCCTATGCCAACCTGTTTGTGGGGCACCTGGAGGAGGAACACTTCCTTTTCGTTTTGAGTCATCAGTCTTCTGACTAGTTTGATGTGGGTGGCGACGAATTCTTCTCTCGTGCCAACCTCTTCATCTAAGAGTAGCACCTGCAACTTGCGTCCTCAATTTTTTGCTGGATACATTCCAATCTCTCTCTCTCTTCCTCAAAGCTTTTACCCTCTACAGCTTCCTCTATTACCATGTAAGTTATTCCGTGACCCCTTAACAGATGTCGTAAAATCCTGTCCCTTATTGTCCTTTACTCGTCAATTCTCCTGAGAACCTCCTTATGCTTTACCTTAACAGTCCACCTAATTTTCAACATTCTTCTATAACACAACGCTTCTAATGCTTCGATTCTCTTCTGTTCCAGTTTTCCCACAGTCCACGTTTCATTAGAATACAGTGTTGTGCTCGAAATGTACATTTTTCAGAAATTTCTTCCTCAAATTAAGGCCTATATTTGATAGTGGTAGATTCCTCTTGGCCAGGAATACCTTTTGCCAGTGCTAATTTGCTTCTTATGTCGTCCTTGTTCCGTCCATCATGGATTATTTTGCTGTCTAGATAGCAGAGTTCCTTAACATAATCTACTTTGTAATAACTAATTATTATCTTAAGTTTCTCGCTTTTCTCATTTCTGCTACTTCTCATTAATTTTCTCATTATTTGAATTAATCTCGATCCACCTTCTGTAAACATTACGCTGTTCATTCCACTCAACAGGTCCTGTAATTCTTCTTCACTTTCACTCAGGATAGCAACGTCATCAGCCAGTCGTAACACTGATATCCTTTCGTCTTGAATTTTAATCACACTCTTGAATCTTTCTTATTTCCATCATTGCTTCTTCGATGCGGTCTTATAAAAAAAAAATGGATCAAAAGGCTCTGAGCACTATGGGACTTAACATCTGAAATCATCAGTCTTCTAGACTTGGAACTACTTAAACCTAACTAACCTAAGGACATCACACACATCCATGCCCGAGGCAGGATTCGAACCTGCGACCATAGCAGCAGCGCGGTTCCGGACTGAAGGGCCTAGAACCACTTGGCCACAACGGGCTTACACCCTTCCTCTCTTATTGTTCTGTCTTGTCTCTTGTACATATTGTATGTATATTACCCATCTTTCCTTATAGCTTTTCCTTATTTTTCTCAGAATTTCGAACATCCTGCATCATTTGACAGTTTCGACAAATCTTGATTTTTCTTTAGACTTGCTTCCATTATGAACAGGAACGTCAGAGTTGCCTCTCTAGAGCCTTTACTTTTCTAAAGCCAAACTGGTCATCACTACTAAATTGTGATCTGAGTCTATATTTGCTCCTTGGTATGCTTCACAATCCTATATCTGTATTTGCTAGTCACCCAAAACCCCAAACCTCTGGTCTGGTTTAGGTTCGTTGATGAGACATTCATTATCTGGACTGAGGGCCAAGAGAAATATCCTCATTACTTAACAAGCTCAGCACGTTCTCTCTGGTCCAATTCGCCATGTCCTCTTCAACTCAGTGTCCTACCTATCTGAAGGTTGACCTTCATCTCTTTGATTGCTCATTCCACACTTCTGTACACGTTAAATATACCAACAATTAAAAAGTATCTGCCTTTCGACATCCAGCATCCCTTCCACATTTCCTCCCATACGTCCTGGCCACCTGGGGATGGAGTATTTGCAGTGACGAGAACTCACTTACTCAGTATGCTGACTGTCTCACAAAGGCCTTCACATACAAACACTATCCTCCAGACTTTGTCCACAAACAGAAAGTTTTTCCCATATCTCCACGCACCCCAAAACCTCTCACCATCCGCAAGCATCAGCTACAAAGGAGCGTCCCCTTTGTCACGAAGTAGCATCCTGGGCTGGAACAACTTAACCACGATCTCCGTCAGGGTTTTGATTATATGTCATCACGCCCTGAAATGTGGGACATCTAATCCAAGATCCTCCCCACTCTTCCTAAACTGATGTTATGTCGCCCACCCAACCTCAAGAACATCCTAATTCATCCCTGTATCACTCCAAATGTCAGCTCCTTGCCACAGGGATGATATCGCTATGGAAGATCCAGTTGTAAGATGTGCCCAATCGGCAAATCCTGCCTTTCCCATACTAGTCCCATCAAAGGGTTATCCTGCCTCATCAGAGAGAGGGCCACCTGTGAAAGAAAACATGTCATATACCAGTTCTGCTACAATCACTGCACAGCTTTTTATACTGGAATGACTACCAGCCAACTTTCCACCAGGATAATGGCTATCGTCAAACGGTGGCCAAGAGCGTAGTGGGCTACCCTGTGACACAACATTCGGCTGAATATAACATGCTTCATTCCAATGGCTGCTTCACCAACTGGGCCATCTGAATCCTTACCTCCACCATGAGATTTTCAGAACTGCGCCGGTGGGAGTTATTCTTACAATACATTCCCCAATCCTGAAATTATCCCGGCCTCAACCTCTAGCCAACAGTTTCTGCACTATTCACGGCTAAAGAGTTATTCCGTAGTAGAAATTAAGCCATTACGTATCTGACTTTAAATAAATAAAAAATGAAGATCAATTCAGTAGCAGACTGCAGTTGTAAAACTAATGATTTATGCAACAACGTGACGTTTTTCTATTAATTTGACCTAAGAAACTATTTGACATACGCTTAGCTGCCGGTGTAGTGAAGGCTAATGAAAAACATTTTCTTGTGTGACATTAATTAACAATTGTGATTTCAGCTTCTTTATTGAACATCTTTTCTGTCCTCAGATCCTTGTTAAATTGTAAATCATTCAGTTAATGGTTAACTAACCCTTCAAAACATCAGTTTTCCACAGTCAGTTTACGTACATTGGTAGTTTAAAGTTTGCACCTGTCGTTTCGTGGTGGTGTTTCTGACTAGTAATCAAAACGTCTTCGGTTCTGGGTTAGAACCTAGTCACTGGTTAAATCTGAACAAAAAGCATGACCAATGGCGGCCGAAGACTTCCGGCATAAGACGTCATCCTCTTTCTACCAGCAAACTTAAAGAAGGTGCAGGAGCGGACAGGATTTCAGGGCACTCTCTGTCCCTTGGGGTGGAAAACTGCCCCTAAAAGGTGGATGAGTCAGAAATGGTCAACGGCATGAGGATGCAGAAGGCAATGGAAACCACTGCATTAAAAATACATTATGTGTTTCCACAGGACATGTGGCCTGTAACTGAAATACACTGTAGAACCAAAGAAACTGATACACTTGCCTAGGTCCCCCGCGAGCACTCAGAAGTGCTGCAACACAACATGGCGTGGACTCGACTGATGTCTGAAGTAGTGCTGGAGGGAACTGACACCTTGAATCTTGCAGGGCTGTCCATAAATCCACAAGAGAACGAGGGGGTGGGGATCTCTTCTGAACAGCACGTTACAAGGCATCCCAGATATGCTCAATAATGTTTATGTCCGGGGAGTTTGGCGGCCAGCGGAAGTGTTTAAACTCAGAAGAGTGCTCCTGGAGCCACTCTGTAGCAATTCTGGACGTATGGGGTGTCGCATTGTCCTGCTGGAATTGCCCAAGTCCGTTGGAAGGCAGAATGGACGTGAATGGAAGCACGTGATCCGACAGGATGTTTACATACGTGTTACCTCTGAGAGTCTTATCTAGACGTATCAGCGGTCCCATATTACTCCAACTGCATGTGCCCCACACCATTGTAGAGCCTCCACCAGCTTGAACAATCCCCTTCTCTTCAGTCGTTATCGGTCTCGTTCTTGCAGTATCTTTTTTGTACGGGAAAATCCTTTCTTCATCGCTACCTCGGAGATGCTGTATCCCATCACTCGTGCGCCAACTGTAGCACCACGTTCAAACTCACTTAAAAGTTGATGACATGCCATTGTAGCAGTAGTAACCGATCTAACATCCGAGCCGGACACTTGTTGTCTTGTATAGTCGTTGCATACTGCAGTGCCGTATTATGCCTGTATACATGTCTCTGTAGTTTCTTTGGCGCTTCAATGTAGTACCGTGATGATCTGTCCATTGGCCGTAGATTCCGTATTGCTTCCCCACTCAGATCTCCTGAAGGGGACTGCCAAGGGTGAGGTGACAATGAGAAAAGTATGGAATAACTAACGAAGGGATAACATTCAATGAGTCAGAGCACGGGATGTTACAAATCTGAACTTTGTAGAAGAGCTAGAAAATATGAAAAGGAAAATGCAAAGCCCAACTTAGACGGGATCAGTGAAGTGAAATGGAAAGAATATATGGATTTCTGGTCAGCAGAAAATTGTCTAACGGAGGCAGGATTTGTTATAAATAGGAAGATAGGGCAGACAGTGATTTACTGTGAACAATTCAGTAATGCGGTTGTTCTTTCGACTGCAGTCTGTCCCCGGTAGCTGAGTGGTCAGCGCGACAGACTGTCAATTCTAAGGGTCCCGGTTCGATTCCCGGCTGGGTCGGAGATTTTCTCCGCTCAGGGACTGGGTGTTGTGTTGACCTAATCATCATCATTTCATCCCCATCGATGCGCAAGTCGCCGAAGTGGCGTCAAATCGAAAGACTTACACCAGGCGAGCGGTCTACCCGACGGGAGACCCTCGTCACACGCCATTATTATCATTATTCGACTGCAAACTAACGCCACAACAATATGCCGATTTCGCAAGCAGAAGAAGAATTAGAACGCGGTTATAGTGGAAGGACCAATGCTATGGTTCTTAGAAAGGTTCAGGGAAAGGCAGGAATGCAGCCATATACATGCCTTACGAATGAAATAAATATTGACTAATTGAGTGCTACAATCAATTTCGGATGGTAACAGTGAATAATCTGTTCCAGAATCACAAGAGCAGAAGGTATACTTATAAAAGACCTACAGACACGGGAAAATTCTATCTGAATTACATCAGGGTTAGACAGAGGTTTCGAAAACAGATTTTGGTTTGTAAGACATACCCAGGAGCAGATGTAGATTCAGATCACAGTTTAGTAATGATAGAGAATAGAGTTAAGGTGAAGAGAATCATCCCGGAAGAATCAATGTTTAAGGAAGTGGGATACTGACGTACTGAGGAATGATGACACGCAACTGATGTTCGCTTAAGATGCGGATACTGTGACAATGAAAACAAGAGTTGGCAGTTAAGTTGAAGAGAAGTGGAAGATAGCAAGAGGCGAGAAGTGCGAAAACTGTCACAGATGTTGGACAAAACATAAGTGCTAGGAAGGTAACTGCGAGGAAACCTTTGTTAACAAAAGAAATACTTCATTTGATCGACGAAAGAAGGAAGTACAGAAAGGTTCAGGGAAATGCAGGAACACACTCATATAAATGTCTTAGGAATGAAATAAATATGAAGTGCAGTGAAGCCAAAGCTTAGAGGCTGCAAGAAAAATATGAAGAAATCGAAAAAGAAATGATTCTCGGAAGCACTGACTCGGCATACAGAAAAACCGAAACAGTATTTGGAGAACTTAAGAGTGCAATAGGAATTCCACTGTGAAAATCAGAGGAGAGAGCGGTTAGTGGAATCAGTACAATGAAGGCCTCTGTGAAGTGGATGACTTGTCTGACGACATAATAGAGGAAAAAATTTTAGTCGTTGTGGAAGACTTAGGGAAACGAATATTAGTCATAATTTAAAAGAGCCCTGGAGGACTTGAGATGAAATGAAGCCCTCCCCCCCCCCTCCCCCCGCCAGCCATCGTGAGGGTTTCCTATTAGTAACGATGGTTGGAGGACACGACATAAATCTTGTCGGGTCATAATGGCAACTGCATAATTGTCGGTCTCGCTGGCTGGAATTGGTCTGTCTGCCACGCAAGTTATGTAACTTATAATATATAACAGTGGTTTCCGTATTATTTTCCCAATAAATGGTGAACCAATGTGTTGCAATTACATTTTCGTTACCATAATATTTCTATAACACATTGGCTACAATTACAGCTTACATTTTTTTCTATATCTATAACCTACATTATAATCATATACAGGTTAAAGTTCCAGTCCGTTACCTCTACAACACATTGGTTACTATTTATTTTTCTTCTCGTACCAGTATTTTACGTCTTAAATGAATTTTAAATCGTTTCCTGCTGTACACAAAGCTGTTGATAAACCCTGCTTCTCGAAAATGACCTCCTGCTATGGTTCTCACTTCATCATTACGTTCAAATGGTTCAAATGGCTCTGAGCACTATGGGACTTAACTTCTGAGGTCATCAGTCCCCTAGAACTAAGAACTACTTAAACCTAACTAACCTAAGGAGATCACACACATCCATGCCCGAGGCAGGATTCGAACCTGCGACCGTAGCGTTCGCGCGGCCCCAGACTGTAGCGCCTAGAACCGCTCGGCCACTCCGACCGGCCATCATTACGTATGAAGAGTTTATCATCTTTTGCAAATAATACCAATTTACGTTGCTTGTTAATGTAACGAGTATAGACCTTAGATCGAATTATATATTGAGCAGCTGACTGATCATGATTTGGCGTACGGGAGGGTGATGGAGAGAAGGAAGGGGACCAAAGGGACCTAGCTTGGTAGAACGGAGGAATGTTACGATGTTGTGTGTTTGCCCCTACCCCTGCATGTAGGCAAACCGAAAGACAAAGATCATATTGTCTAAAGTCGCCACAGCATTCCTTCTCGAGCCATTTAAGAACCAGATTACTGGAAGCTGTACCTGAAAGTATCAACAGGACAACAACAAGTTTTTGATCTCCAAAAAGTCTTGATACAATATTTATTACATAAATAATTAATATAAAGTTCCACGAAATGTATCAAAAGAATAAATGAAATCCTGTGATAGTCGCTGTTGTGGCGTTTCAGAATTGGTCCCTTTCACAGGTATGGTCAAATAGCTGGTATTTAACTGTGTGAATAGGTATTTGTGTTGCCGAAATTTTACTCCTGAAAAATTAAATAAATTTTAATCTTTCACATCCAACTGTGACGCTAACACTTTATAGTGAACAGTTTCATGTGGTCCGTTCTGAATATGACAGTACTAAACAAAATGTTCACGGCAAGAAATCTCGGAGCAAAGTAAAACTATTTGATACTGCGTATCAGTCACTGAGCGATGAGCCACTTACTTCTGTAATAAGGTCGTCCCCGAACCAGCAGTAAATGAAAAGCTCCGCAAGCATGCCAGTCAAGTACAAGCCGAATTTTCCAATCTGCTGCAGTCCGTCCGCACTCTACAAAGGAACTGATGTTAGAAACCAGATTTAAAAAAAAATGCTAGAGACAAAAAATGAAAATCAGTAAGTACTGTAAAAGTACTTGAACACTGAACAGATTCAGTGCATTTTAGGCATTTGGTTATGAATTCTATCCTTTTACTCCCATCATAAATGACGGCCTGTAAGGATGTGCAACATATCAACCTATACATAAACGTAAGTCACTGCAAATCTAACAATGAATTGCAACGTAAGATACTCCGATATTAACGTTTATGAAAATTACTTCCAGACTACTCCATAATTTAATCTAAAAGAAAAGAAAAAAACGAACCTCTTTCCTCAACACCTCTCATTCGCTAATATGGAACAGTGCCCCTTCAAACTGAAACACCAGAAAGGATGGTAAATAACGTGCGTATAGAGCATTGTAGAAAGAAAACGCGATTAAATTTGTTAGAGATTTTGGTTTGTGTAGGATGCAAAATTTGATACACAGCATTGGCTCCAACCTGGCTGGGCATCGCATTGAACCGGAGCTGCGCATGACAGACGCTGCTTCAGCTCTACGTCAGAGTTGATCAATCACAATGGCTGCCAAGGGCAGCTCAGGGCAAGATGTTTTAAATGGGCGAGAGTTGTGGAGTGTGCGTTGGCCAGAGTAACTGTCCCAGCAGTACAGTCAACATGTAATCTTGCTTTATTTTTTGAAAGATAATGTCGTTGACACCACATATACGGGGTGAACATTAATAAAACCGTCAAACTGCAGCGACGGATTCCTGACTGGAAATCGAAGAAAAAAAAAAAAAGTTCTGTGAACGTGTGTCCGGAAATAGACGGTGCGCTTGCAGCGACGGCAAATGGTCCCAGTACAGAGTCCAGATCTGCATCGGATCCACTTAACAACAAATGTGGTCTCCATGGGATGCATGTACGCGTTCACACGACGCATCATGTATTGTCATGCAGGAAACACATAATCGTACTTTGTCTTATACCATGTTGGCGAGCCACTTTCCTGGAGCTTGTACTAGGGTTCGCCTCAATATCCTGTGGGACCCAAGCCTCTAAAACTGGTGGACGCTCAGTCCGCCACCTCCCCCCTGCATGTTTGTCTGTCTGAAAGGACCCATGATTACACAAACGCCCAAAAGGTGATGGGAATATTTGTGATGTAGTTGATGTCTGTGAGGGTACCTGTTTTGGTATAGCCGTGCTGCTTCTCGACCGTTTCCATCTGCTCAGCCGTACATGATCTCGGCTGGTTCCCGTCACGAATACCGGACCATTCTGCTGCCTACAATACGCTGCGTCAATCGCACAGCCTGCAACGTGCAAGGAACACACGGCACGTGGTCAAAGGAACTGTCATTCGTCAGTGTCATCTACGTTCGCAATGAAGTATTTCCGGGCGCACGATCACAGGACCTTTACTCCTCCATTTTGAGTAAGGCATCCGTCCTTGCAGTTTGCGGTTTCGTTAATGTTTGCCTTGTATAGGGCACATCCATCGGTAGAGCCACTGGTTCCTACTATCCAAAACCGACTATGAGAATAACAGATCGTCATGTTCTGTCGATAATGGCATCTGGCACTCTTTGGAAAAGACGATCTATTGTCAGAGATCAAGGCGGCACTCTCCCCTGGCGCATCAATGGAAGGTGCAACAATCATCGCTCGAGTGACAATCTGCAGTTGTGCAGAAGCCGTTGCACTTTCTGTGTGGGTACTTGTCCCGCCGAAAAAGTATCCATTTCCTGACTCATGGTCCGTGACGTAGCTGCACGATCCTGCGCAGTCGGGCTAACGATGTCTGTATCCTCTTGGGTGTTGTTGATGGCACTAAGCACCTGAAATCCTCTACGATGTTGACTGTGGTCCTCCAGAATTCATTGATTCCACATTTTCAAGAGAATCCCGGCATCCCAAGTAATGTGAGTTGTGATATCGTGATTCGATAACAGACAGACTCGATAGGACACGACCGTGCTGCTGAAAAATGTAGACGGTGATAAACGTTTCTTCTTGTTACATAACACATAAAACCTCTTTTCTCACAAAGAAGTTTACTCACATGGTATTTGAGAACGATAAAAGCGCTGCGTGGTTTTCCTCTTCTACAGAGGGATGTAGGGGTGGACATTATCCTCATGGATATATGAATACTGTTGTTGACCCACTCTGCCTTTCAGAATGGAGAAATTACCCAGGGAAGCCACGAAAACTTTCCCAAGACCATAATGCTCCCTTCTTCGGCCTTGACCTTTCCGACGATTGTTGCAGGGTGTTTGATTTCAGATGTTTCATGCCATGCATGCCAACAGCTATATGGCCGATGGGGCTTAAAACACGATTGATCTGAAAAGGCAACCTGTCCTCACTCAGTGGACTTTCAGCTGCGTTTATGTGACCGGCTCCACACAATGATCGATCGCGAGCCTGCTGTATTGTGGATTCTGGAGGGGGTGCAGCCCGAACTTAGGGCAATGACTATAGCGTGTCTATGAGGTTCTGTATAGTCACAGACTTCACATTAGTGTACGTTATTAATGGAGAGTTGCCTGATTACTTTTTACTGTTCAAATCCGCCGGAGTGCTCACTCCATTTTAATGTTATTCTTCAACGATAGACTTCGTGTAAGTGTAAATATGAACCACCTGTTAGTTACTAAAATGGCAACTCCTTGAAACAACACCCAATACACGTAAAATTAGCGTCAAACATATACGTGCCCCGATATGGAAATGATTAACATGTAAGCGGAAGCGCAGAAAGTAGGTAACAGGATGTATTGCGTTCGTCACTGAATGAACATGGGAGCATGAACCAAGCACCTGTGGCGGAGCCCCGTGCGCAGCAATATTCGCTGAACGGTCTTTGGGGAGACAATCCTGTTAGCCCTTTGGTTAACCTGGGCGGTCAGTTGTTGCACACTAGGACGCCTGTTCGCCCGTATACTTCTCCGCAGCCGTCGTTCATGGCCCTGATGATTTACAGTTACCTTAACGCCGTTTTGGATAGCGCCATTTTGCCTTGCTCCACATACTTTAACCACGACGCACGCCAAAAGTTTACAAAATTAGCCGTTTAGGAAGTACTTTCACCATCGGCGTGAAAGCCAATGATCATATCCTTTGGAAAGTCAGATAAATTGCTCTGTTTCTGTATTACGACAGCCGGCCGTAGTGGCCGAGCGGTTCTTGGCGCTACCTACGAGCGCTACGGTCGCAGGTTCGAATCCTGCCTCGGGCATGGATGTGTGTGATGTCCTTAGGTTAGTTAGGTTTAAGTAGTTCTAAGTTCTAGGGGACTGATGACCACAGCAGTTAAGTCCCATAGTGCTCAGAGCCATTTGAACCATTGTATTACGACGACTGCGTTGTTTAACGCGTCTCCCCGGTATTCTTTCTACACTCCTGGAAATGGAAAAAAGAACACATTGACACCGGTGTGTCAGACCCACCATACTTGCTCCGGACACTGCGAGAGGGCTGTACAAGCAATGATCACACGCACGGCACAGCGGACACACCAGGAACCGCGGTGTTGGCCGTCGAATGGCGCTAGCTGCGCAGCATTTGTGCACCGCCGCCGTCAGTGTCAGCCAGTTTGCCGTGGCATACGGAGCTCCATCGCAGTCTAACACTGGTAGCATGCCGCGACAGCGTGGACGTGAACCGTATGTGCAGTTGACGGACTTTGAGCGAGGGCGTATAGTGGGCATGCGGGAGGCCGGGTGGACGTACCGCCGAATTGCTCAACACGTGGGGCGGGAGGTCTCCACAGTACATCGATGTTGTCGCCAGTGGTCGGCGGAAGCTGCACGTGCCCGTCGACCTGGGACCGGACCGCAGCGACGCGCGGATGCACGCCAACACCGTAGGATCCTACGCAGTGCCGTAGGGGACCGCACCGCCACTTCCCAGCAAATTAGGGACACTGTTGCTCCTGGGCTATCGGCGAGGACCATTCGCAACCGTCTCCATGAAGCTGGGCTACGGTCCCGCACACCGTTAGGCCGTCTTCCGCTCACGCCCCAACATCGTGCAGCCCGCCTCCAGTGGTGTCGCGACAGGCGTGAATGGAGGGACGAATGGAGACGTGTCGTCTTCAGCGATGAGAGTCGCTTCTGCCTTGGTGCCAATGATGGTCGTATGCGTGTTTGGCGCCGTGCAGGTGAGCGCCACAATCAGGACTGCATACGACCGAGGCACACAGGGCCAACACCCGGCATCATGGTGTGGGGAGCGATCTCCTACACTAGCCGTACACCACTAGTGATCGTCGAGGGGACACTGAATAGTGCACGGTACATCCAAACCGTCATCGAACCCATCGTTCTACCATTCCTAGACCGGCAAGGGAACTTGCTGTTCCAACAGGACAATGCACGTCCGCATGTATCCCGAGCCACCCAACGTGCTCTAGAAGGTGTAAGTCAACTACCCTGGCCAGCAAGATCTCCGGATCTGTCCCCCATTGAGCATGTTTGGGACTGAATGAAGCGTCGTCTCACGCGGTCTGCACGTCCAGCACGAACGCTGGTCCAACTGAGGCGCCAGGTGGAAATGGCATGGCAAGCCGTTCCACAGGACTACATCCAGCATCTCTACGATCGTCTCCATGGGAGAATAGCAGCCTGCATTGCTGCGAAAGGTGGATATACACTGTACTAGTGCCGACATTGTGCATGCTCTGTTGCCTGTGTCTATGTGCCTGTGGTTCTGTCAGTGTGATCATGTGATGTATCTGACCCCAGGAATGTGTCAATAAAGTTTCCCCTTCCTGGGACAATGAATTCACGGCGTTCTTATTTCAATTTCCAGGAGTGTATACCCTCCTCTGCTAGTGCTGCCACCCGCCGTCTGTGAGTGGCTGTTGCACGTTGACTTCAGACATAGCGCTGGTCACAGTAATGTGACTGGAGCATGACACAGGCTACCCTGAAACAAATCATTGTTAGTAACAGGAAACCATGGTGGCTAATTGGCGCGGCCGGACAGTATAACGGTATCATCTACAAGTTCAACAAGCCGATTGTACATCAACAACTTACACTTACACAGAGTCTCTCGTCAAAGAACAACATTAAAATGTAGTGAGCACTCCGGTGCATACAAATAGTAAAAGATGATCAGACAACTTTCCGTTAACAACGTGCGCTAATGCGAAGTCTGTCACTACACTGAACCACATATTCACGCTATAGTCACCGCCTCTAGATCCACAATACAGCAGGCTCGTGATCGCTCAATGTGTGGAGCTGGCCACAGAAACGAACCACATTCATAGCTTGCGGCAAGACTTCTCCCATGGGTGCATTGATTGAATGACGGCTTCCATGTCCCGACTGCCGCCAATTTCCGCAACCACAGAGAGCAGAGTATCAGGCATCAGGAAGTATAGCCAACTTTTGACCTAGGCCTGATAGAGCCGACATAGGGAATAGTGCCGTACACGGCACACAGTGCAATCAGTGTGCGCGCAACAGCATGCATATCTAATATGTTCCAAAAAGTCACGCATAAAAATGGAATTTTTCGGTGTTCATACCTCTGGTTCTATTGGTGGTAAAAAGATAGAGTCAAGTGTTTCAGATAACCATTGGGCCATGGAGGATTTGTATATCCAACAGAACTATCAATTTAGCTTTACTGTACTACAGTACTGGGTCAAAGTATGAATATGACACACTTCCTGCTGCTAAGGAAAAGGAAGCAGATCGGTTGGATCTTTTTGCATTTGATGTGGATTACGATGGGCTTGATGGGAATTATGGAGGCACCATTACTTCATGGACAGTTTCTTGGAAAACGCCACAGAAAGGTTCTTTTTTTCTGCTATATTTTCGCACGTTACCAGAAAACCAAAATCCAGCCGAGGATTCGATGAGGGCTGGACACAGAAATAGCTGAAATTTTTGAGATATGTTACTAAGCTCTCAATCTCGAATAGCACTATAAATTCGCTAGATATCTTCATTTGTTTCCAAGATACACATGTTCAATTTACGCTACTTCCGCACGTAAAATCCGGTATGAGGTGAAATATAAATAATGGCAACAGATTTTAGCGATATATTCTCTAGGATTTATCTAGCCCCGAGCTATCTCCCAGTTTTCAAAAGTCTTTATCTGTTATGGAGAAACACCCGAAAATCTTAATTTTTGTGTACCAAAACCCAGTCGCGGATTCCGAGATGGCTATGCACAAGAAAAGGCTTTGTATTCGTAAGTCTCTGATCTCGAACAACCTCGCACGTAAAATCTGGTGTGAGGTGGAAACGTAGTTTGTAAAGTGACGTAACAAGGGGAAATATGCTGTAAAGTATCTCCATTATTACCTCGGAATCCCTTGTAGTGGTACTGAAGCACACGCAAAATTTTTTTGCACGTAAAATCCGGTCTGATGCGTAAAATTTGTCTCGCGGTATTTCCGTTTCACGTAAGTAAACTATCGAAGTTTTATTGACCAAGAGATAAGTTTTCATATGAGTTAGGGAACCAGTGGAAAAATTCTCCTGTCGGAGCCCAAAAAATGGGAATATGTTCCTGTTTACTCAAAAGACTCTGACTGAAAAGTGTGGTACCAGCTGCTTCACTCTACCTCCCTCAGTAACATTAAAAATTTTCCCGAAATTTTGGCGTGTGAATATATTCGCGCTTTTTTATGCTGAGAGCGAAGAAGACAGTGACAGTGTCATAGAGACGGAAAAGTTATAAATACTGGAAGATAGTAGACAGTGGCTGCGTTGTAGAAAGAACGAAGGAGACAATGGCAGTTTGAGAGAAGGAGAGGGACACAGTGGCAGTGATAGTGAGAGAACAGTGCAAGGAAAAGAGGGAAGGAGGCAGTGTCAGGGGGGGGTGGGGGGTGGGGAGTGGAGGAATAAAGAGAAGGAAAAAGTGGAAGTGCGTGATAGCCAGTAATAATGAGAGACTGAGTATATGACGACAGTGAGGAAGAGAGAGATAGTGACTGCGAGAAGAGACAGCGGCAGTAGGAATGAAGGAAAGAGTGAGACATTAGCACTAAGAGAGAGCAAGAGGGAGACAGTGATAGTGAGAGGAGACAGTTGTAGTGGGACGGAATGAAGAGGACTGCGGCTCTAACATAGGAGACGACGAGGGAGAGAGACAAAGGGATAATGACAACGAGTTGGGTGAATGAGTGAGTGAGCAACTGGGAGTGAATGGTTATGAATGACTTCCACCAATATACTAGTGGGTGTGCGTGAGTTACAGTTAGGGGAGCTTGTGGGAATTTGAGGTGAGCTGCATGTTAAAAAAAAGCCCAAATATGTTTGCATCCCAAAATTTTTGGGAAAGGTTTTAAAGCTGCTGAAGAAGGTAAAATGAGGCAGCTGGTAGCCCACTTTTCAGTCAGAGACTTTTACAGAAACAGGAACGCACTCACATGCTTTTTTTTACTCCAGTAGGAGGATTCTTCCTGTGGTAAATAATATGCTTGAAGATACTAACTACAGTAACAACTATAAAAATATTTAAAATAGGAAAATTATTGCATATCCCTAATAATAGAAGTAAAAATAGAGTATTTATTCCTCTTCAAAGGTCAGAATGGAGTTTTACATTCCAATGAGAAAGTATTTAACATTATTCCTACAGAGTTCAGGCAGGGAACCCCCAGGTATTAAAACAAAAAGTAAAAGAGTATTTCATTAACTGTTCCTAAAATATTAATAAACTGAATGTAGGAATTATAGTCAGTACTAATATTCATATTCAACATATTTTTTAACATTACTAGCTAGTAGTGGTCTCGGAAGGCAGTGAAACTACTTATTGGCTAGTATGAAGCTGTAGACGAAAAATAACTGTATGATGGGAATCCAGTTCAATCAAAACCCTAATTCCTCACACTACATTTGCCTTTAATGGGTTTCTCATAGATGTTATAGCCACTGGTATGAAAGTAATTAACCCTGCAACCAGAGTTAATGCTTGCATGGTGAGAGGAAGAAAGAGAAAGAAAATATAAAATACATCGGAAGAGTAGACCAGTGAATCAGAATCGATACACAACAAAAACAAACAGAAAGGGGTATTTAAGTAGGAGAAACCTGAAAGGTAACAGGAACGTTAGTAAGTGACGTATATGCTGCTATTCATTTTCAAGGACAGGAGAATATGTCGAAATGTTCCATGAGAAAATGCTGTAGTCACTCATGAATGTTTTGTGAATGTCAAGCGTATGTAGATTATTGGGTGGCTGACATCAGAGATGTTCATCTAAAAAAAAAAATATCAGTCCTTCACTTGGTTTTCCCGTTTTCATCAACAATGGGCCTTATCTTCCTCTTTTTCTGCTACTCAGGACAGCCTCAGAATATATAAAAGATATGTTAATCTGCCTGCTCTGCTGATATTCATTTCTACTTTTCTTTCCATTGCCCAGACTTGTTTTCTCACATGTCACAGTCTGCTTCGATGTAGTGCAATACTTCAAATGCCCATTTTCAGAAGTTTCTTTGAATCAAGTTTATCTGTCTTTCACAACATTGTCCTGAATAGGTATTATTTTATATCTGCCATTCTTTAGTTTTTGTATGTAATCTAATATGGCAGCGGAACTCTTCCATCTTTCATTTTCAATAATGACTTTTCTAATTTTCTAATTAGGCTGATGGTATCTTCCTTTCAACTAATACTCACACCTTTTGCGTATACTGTACTATGCTAAGCAACCTGATCATTACTTGTAACATGTCCTCTAAATTCACCTGATCTACAGACAAACTGACAACTTACTATTACTCATAGTGTAGATGTATCTTTCGTTTGCTTCCTTGCTGCTTCAGGGTACAGTCTGAAAAGCCTGTCCACTTAACTCAAGTGCTGATGTACATTTTTTATGGTCTGGAGATGTTTTCCTCTGCTTTCATTTGCCATTTTCTTCTCAGAGACACACTAAATTTCCTGTCTGTTCCTCTAACGCATATCGGGTATCCTCGGAATATAAAACTGTCGAAAGGTTGTGTATGACACAGCGGTGTTTCTTCGTAGCTCCTCTCGTCACTAGACATAAAGCCAGAATAGCTTCTCGATAACTTTTGGCACTTGTCAGACAGATATAATTGACCTTCATCTGTCCAATTTTTCTTTTTATTCTTCTGAACACGATCCGAGCCACAACGCTACGAATGGAAGACACTGAACAGTAAGGCATTGCGCTAACTGATATCTCTTATGTTCTGCTGATATTATCTTTGACGATCACATGACACTAGTTCCTTTGTATATCCCCTTGTAAGCATGAAATTCCATGTCCTTGTCAAATGATCACTACGTCAGCCGGCCGCGGTGGTCTCGCGGTTCTAGGCGCGCAGTCCGGAACCGTGCGACTGCTACGGTCGCAGGTTCGATCCTGCCTCGGGTATGGATGTGTGTGATGTCCTTAGGTTAGTTAGGGTTCTAAGTTCTAGGGGACTTATGACCACAGCAGTTGAGTCCCATAGTGCTCAGAGCCATTTGAACCATCACTACGTCAGTGGTGTGATGCATCGAATCTGTCTTCCTATCTGAGCTTCCTGTGGTTCAGAGATTGGTCTGAATAATTTTCTGGTTTCGAAGCAACACATTAGTGTCAGTAACTGTTAAGATATTTCACTGAAATATTGCTGCCTATTAGAGCTCAGAGCTTAGAGGCATCATTGCTCTTCCAGACTGTTTTATTTATTCCAGAATGACATGGTAATTTTAGTGTAATTATCTTCTAGAAAGTTCTTATCCTTTTTTCAGATTGGTGATGTATCAATTCTTCATTTTCTTCCTGTATAATATTATTATTAATCTCTTTGTATTTTTTGTATATATGTACATATCTTGTTAACCGTGAAAAATAAATAAATATTCTTGAAACATTGTCATTATTCTTTTCTACATCAATTCCATTCATCATACTGATAAATTTTTCATTGTGTCTTAAATTCAACGTGGATAACATTCAAACCATTTGGAGCACTAGTAAACTCAGGTATTCCGACTGTGAACTCCATTTATAAAGAATTTCGGCTTGTAGGAGTAGTACTAGCAGGCACAGAAGCATGTATACATTTGTGTAAACAAGAAGTGTAGGAAGAGGATGGAAAGGGTAAGGATGTGGAGGGGGAGGAGGAATCGTGACAGCTAGCAGCACAAGGAATTGTAGCAATGGAATGGTGACAGTTGAAAATTTGTCTTGGACCGAGGCTCGAATCCGGATTTACTACTTCACATGAACGATTGCATTAACTGCCTTGACCATACAGACATGGTCGTGAACTGATTCAAATTGCCGACATACCACATGCCGCCATGCAGCGTTCCATGCCCGTTAAACTCCTTACTGATAGTTTCTGATTCCTGTAGTACTTCAGACGATATTTATGCATGTGCACTGAAATAAACTCACGGAGCAGTTACCACATTTTCTAGATATGTATATAGCTGAATGATGTCTGTTCTGTCGGACATGTTGCTTTCGACTCTTGAATTCAAAGCTCCAGAATATTTTCAAGTATTCAGTTCACGACGATAAAATTATTTTAGACGAAACTAACACTGTCTGAAGTCCCATGCTGCTCTTGCAACCCAGCCTCTTTGACTTTAACGCAATGATGAATGCCTGACAAAATATCATGAGCCCTGTTGTTTACACTTATTTAAACAACCTGCCACATGACCATTACACAGTTGTAACATGATTACGATTCAAGAAGTTCAAACATATATTTCATGTGTATATATTTTACAATGTATAGTAAATACTTTTGGTCTATTTCTGACCTTACATTACAACAATGTAATCATAATTTTGCAACAGTGAATAACTTTCGGCATATCTGGCACTGCAGTATGTTTCTAGTCAATACATATATTTTATATACGTTATAAGCATGCATTATGATGAAATAAATATAGGAATTTTCTCGATATGAATTGGGATACTCATGCTAGGCTGCTAAAATGTATTAATGAGGACTAATTCTGACTTATGGCACTATACGCCTGTAACTGAATAAATTGTTTATATTTATTTTCTAATTTGTTTATCATTAAATACAACTTTTTGTCATTATTTCTGGGAATTTTAGCTCTCTTTTGTTTATCATAAGTGTAAGTTGCATACTAGGTTCAGTTGTTATTACTTTTACAACCTTTAATAATTATCATTGTTGATAACTTTTTAAATAGTGTGATTAAAAACAAATAATAAATCTCATCCACTTCTAAAATTATGGATCAATTCATGTTTAGAAGAATAAAAAGAAAAACTGGTCAGGTGAAGGTCAGTTATATCTGTGTGACAGGTGTAAAAATTACAGAGAAGTTATTCTAGCTTTGTGTCTAGTGAACAAATACTCACAAAATAAGTTACCTAACACCAGTCCATTGTTAACCACAATTCTGCATGCTATCACTACATCTACTTGCTAGTATGTATTAGAAATCATTGCCGCGAGTGTTAAGCTATGTTTAGTTTTCTTGTATCACATACAACAAGTTACGTATTTTCAGTGAATCAGTGAATATTACAATTTTGTTTCCATATTCTAAGTCGATGGGACACCATCTTAGCTCTCTGAGCAAGTCTGCAATCATTCATGCATTTCCTCAGCCACCTGGGAAATCACTGGTTCAGCAGGTTGTTGGCGCTCAGTCCTTATAACCACCATCCATGGCCCACCTGTACATCAGACAAGTTACAGCTGCTGCTAAATCTTCTCAGCACCCATTAGCTGCATCGCCAAATGTACTCATAAGCAACTAATAATTTTGCTACTGCTCACTCAAAATGTTACAGACCCCCAACATCATACTGTACTTACCTGATTAATTGCGAAGTTAAGTAGCGCCAAATAATATCACTTTAATAAGACAGTAAATTTGCAGATAAACTTATTTTATGCTAAATCTTATGAAACATATTCTACTGAAAATTAACCACTGTGAGTACCATTATGGAACATGTACTCATGTAACATAAGCATTAAGATAGTTGTAGTAACAGTTACGAATAACATACGAAAGAGTTACTGTGCGCTGTTCACTTTAAGTTCTACACAGGCATACAAGTAGAAGTAGTCCATGCCAACATATTTTTAACATGTGAGCTGCTATGCACGCCTAATTTGGTAAGTCCAAGCTGCAAGTAAAGTTCTGGTAGCACTTAACTGAGACTAGGAGCGTGAGGACACGAGATGCCTACGCGTCTGTTCTGGTTGTGTGGCGGCCTGCTTAGTGAAATACCACAAAAGTGAATCGTCATAGCTCCTTCCATGTAATACTTTGTGCATGTGCGGTTTAGCATTTCAGTAAGTAGGTGTATGCACACTGATGGCAGGCTGAATGCTTCCATACCATGATCTACCTCGCATAGTTGTACTTTTTCTAGATTCTTTATGTTTTATGTAGATTGTGATACAGGACAGTCATAACGGCATATACAAAATACTGTTACATACTATGCATGCATATCAAAGGCTTTTCAGTTTGAGCTATACATTTACTTCTCATATGAATGTCCTGATACTTATAGTTTATGTGAATTGCATATCGTCAAATTAGAAAGAGAGTACACTGCATCAGGACATGTGGCAGCTGTACATGTTATGTGACAGTCATGGTCAAGGCTACTGACATCTCTGTGTGTATTCTGCATGACTTCGAATTGCCAGACATGCAAAGGAAGCAGTACCTCATGAAATACGTTCTGTTTAGACATGACAACTGGGTGATATCCTGGTGCTGCACAGTCTCTTTCTTTCTATGCTAATTCAGAGGGCCGGCCGGAGTGGCCGAGCGGTTCTAGGCGCTACTGTCTGGGGCCGCGCGACCGCAACGGTCGCAGGTTCGAATCCTGCCTCTGGCATGGATGTATGTGATGTCCTTAGGTTAGTTAGGTTTAAGTAGTTCTACGTTCTAGGGGACTGATGACCTCAGAAGTTAAGTCCCAATGTGCTCAGAGCCATTTGAACCATTTAATTTAGAGGTTTGATTTAAGCCGTGGTGTCGAGATGTATTTGGATGCAGGTCGTACAGTATTACAGTATTCCAGCGGAAAAACAGATGTTTTTTACCCACCGGGAGTACCGTCTACATTGGGTAGCCCAGCTGGCATTTTTTGGTGGGCGATAATGCACGTCTTTTGCATTTAGTGAGGGTTCACGTGACAGGGATAATCATGTTTGAGATTCATGGAACTCTGAACAGAATTTGGCATAAAATGACAATCTAGAGAGCGATCATGATATACATAATTTTTATTTAATAGTCTTGATAGCACAGCTTTTGGAAGAGAATTACCGGTTTCGGCTATGGAATAGCCATCTTCATCATCTACTATAGAAGTAAAAGAAAGTGTATTACTAGCTACTAACTAAGAGATTAAAAACAAATGACAGAAGTTATAAGAAAAACACAATAAACGTCTGCCTCAGCTGCAGTGCGACAAGTCATCACATGTAAACATAACACGAGTCAGCCATGCATGCTTCGAACAGTTATAGACACATTAACGTGAACGCCTGTCAAAAGCGTGAATAAGCACCTTCAGCGACGCAGGCGGCTGCGAGAAGTGGAGGAAGAGTCGTATGATTCTGGAAGCTACCAACGGAGATGTGGAGCCATGCCAAGTCCAGTGCCGTGGTCTGCTGCACTAGGGCTCTCCACGACACGAACAGGACCATTGAGGTGGTCCAACAGATTCTCGGTTGCAGGGAGTTTGGTGGCAAGGAGAGTAGAGTCAACTCGCTCTGGTGCTGTTCGAACTACGCATGTAAACTGTGAACTGTGTGACACGTCGCATTGTTGTACTGATAAAAGCTATTGTGCCGAGGAAAACCAAATTGCATGTAAGGTTGGACGCCGTCCCCAAGAATAGATGCATACCTATGTTGATCCATTGTGCCTTCAGACTATCAAAATCATGAAGGGAATGCCACGAAAACCTCAGGCAATAAAGCTCCCTCCTCTGCCATTGACCCTTCCAAGAACTGTTGCGGGGTATTTGCTATCAGAAGTTTTGGCTGTAGATGCCCATAGCCATCCGTCCAATGGAGCATAAAACGTGATTCATCCGAAAACGCTACCTGTCGCCATCACTGGACGTGCAGTTGTGGTACTGGCGTGCAAATTACAGTCTTCAACGCCAATGAACAACAGTCACCATGAACGGATACAGAAGAAACACTGTTGGTAAGCACTTGGAGCACCTATGCGGTAAGTTGCTCAACAGTTTGACATCTGGTCGTCCATACACATCTCCACAGCTGTTGTTCACCCCTTTCATCTGTGTTATATGGTGCACCATAGCTGCATTGGCAGTAATTTTTTCATGCACAGTATGCGATAACCATGGCGACACGTGAACAATTTTCAAACTTAGCCTTATTGAAAATGCTTCCACCCTTGGCCCGAAAGCCACTGTTCATGCCCTTTCGGACGTCAGATAAATCACTCCATTTCCTCATTACGACGACGACTTCTCTGTTTTACGCGTTCCCCGACAAGTTTTATGTACCCTACACTGCTAAAAAAGGTCGACAAATCCTATGGACGTGTTTTGATTTTTCTTTAGTCTTCTTCCACTATTAACAGCAACGTCAGAATTGCCTCTCTCGTGCCTTTACTTTTCTTAAAGTAAAACCGATCGTCATTTAGCGCATCCTCAATTTTATTTTCCATTCTTCTGTATATAATTCTTGTAAGCAACTTGGATGCATGTGCTGTTAAGGTGATTGTGTGATAATTCTCGCACTTGTCAGTTCTTGCCGTCATCGGAATTGTGTGGATGATGCTTATCCGAAAGTCAGATGGTATGTCGCCAGTCTCATACATTCCACACACCATCGTGAATAGTCGTTTTGTTGCCACTTTCCCAAATCATGTTAGAAATTTTGCTGGAATGTTATCTGTCCCTTCTGCCGTATTTGACCTTTAAGTCCCCCAAAGCTCTTTTAAATTATGATTCTAATACTGGATCCCATATGTCTTCTAAATCGATTCCTGTTTCTTCTTCTATCACATCAGACAATTCTTTCCCCTCATAGAGGCTTTCAACGTATTCTTTCCACCTAACCGCTCTCTCCTCTGCATTTAACAGTGGAATTCTCTTTGCACTCTTAAAGTTACCACCCTTGCTTTTAATGTCACCGAAGGTTGTTTTGACTTTCCTGTATGCTGAGTCTGTCCTTCCGACAATCATTTCTTATTCGATTTCTTCACATTTTTCATGCAGTCATTTCGTCTTAGCTTCCCTGCACTTCCTATTTATTTCATTCCTCAGTGACTTGGTGTATTTCTGTATTTCTGAGTTTCCTGGAAAATCTTTCACTACCTCCTTTCATCGATCAACTGAAGTATTTCTTCTGTTACCCACGGTTTCTTCGCATTTCTTTTCTTTGTACCTATGTTTTTCTTTTCATCAATTGTGATGGCGTTTTTAGAGATGTTCATTCCTCTTCAGCTCTACTGCCTACTGAGCTACTCCTTATTGATGTATCTATAGCCTTAGAGAAATTCAAGCACATCTCTTCATTCCTTACTACTTCCGTATCCAGATTCTTTACGTATTGATGCTTCCGGACTAATACCTTAAGCTTCGGACTACTCTTCATCACTGCTATATTGTGATCTGGGTCTACATCTGTCCCTAGGTATCCTTTAAAATCCAGTATCTGATTTCGAAATCTCTGTCTGACCACGATGTAATCTAACTGAGATCTTTCCGTATCACCCGGCCTTTTCTAAGTCTACCTCCTCCTCTTGTGATTCTTGATCAGAGTATTCGCAATTGCTAGCTGAAATTTGTTACAGAACTCAATTAGTCTTTCACCTCTCTCGTTCCCTGTCCCAAGACCAGATTCTCCTGCAACCTTTTCTTCTACACCTTCCCCTACAACTGCGTTCCAGTCTCCCATGACTATTACATTTTCATATCCCTTTACATGCTGTATTACCCTTTCACTATCCTCATACACTTTCTCTATATCTTCATCTTCAGCTTGCGACGTCGGCATGTATACCTGAACTATCGTTGTCGGTGTTGGTTTGCTGTTGATTCTGATAAGAACAACCCTATCACTGAGCTGTTCACAGTAACAAACTTTCAGCCCTACCTTCCTATTCATAACGAATCCTACTCTCGTTGATATTACCCTATACTCATATGACCAGAAATCCTCGTCTTCTTTTCATTTCTCTTCACTGATCCATGCTATACCTAGATTGAGCATTTGCATTTCGATTTTCAGATTTTCTAGTTTCCCAGCCACGTTCAGGCTTCTGACATTTCACGCTCCGGCTCATAGAACGTTATCCTTTCGCTGATTATTCGGTCTTTTTCTCATGGTCAGCAGGTGACCATGAGAAAAAGACCGAATAATCTTGCCAGACCTCTCCCAGTGATCCGACTCTGGGACTATTCCAGAATATTTTGCCAATGGGTAGATCATCATGAGACTTTTTCAGTCACAGGCCACATGTCCTGTTTATACACGTTACGTGTCCTTAATGCAATGATCTCCATTGCCTTTTGCATTCTCAAGCTGTTGGCCATTGCTGATTCCTCCGCCTTTAGGGGCAGTTTCCTATACCTAGGACAAGAGAGTGCCCTGAACCTCTGTCCGTTCCTCCGCCCTCTTTGACGAGGCCGTTGGTAAGAAGAGGATGACTTCTTGCGCCGCAACTCTTCGGTCACCAATGCTTATTATTAATCAAAATTTAAGCGGTGGCGGGATTCGAACCCGGGAGCGAGAACGCTACACCTAGACCACCGGTTAGCCATCGTGCAAGGAACACAAAAGAGTATCGAAATATGGCACCAGCCATTTGCATAACATTTCCGGAAAGAAATCACCAACCTACCAAGACAGAAAAGGTTACTAAAATAGTCAGATTCAGTAACAAGAGACAACTATACAAGAGAACTTCCAAATTCTAAGAGCAGTGCTGAGGAAGAAACACATAACAAATGACCAGACAATCATTAGCAGCCAGACGTTATTTAAACTAATTAAACCTACTATAGAGAAAGAACAACTCACTCGCACTCCTAACAAAGCAAACAAAACACGAACGCATCGGGCAATATCAAAACAAAGTACACGTAATGGCGAGATGACAGTGGTTCTTCAAAACAGAAAACCGTGAATATGATTAGCGTTAGTGAAAGTACTGTATACTAAAATCTACCACATATTTGTGGAAGAACGGAAAGAATAACGTAGGGAACAAAGAATGGTGAGTAATGACAAGAATTAATAGTATTTATAGTAGTAAGTTAAAGCATACGAACTGTTCGTGATCCTAGCAAACAAAACTGTAACGAATAAACCATATCGTTACAGTGACCACTGAGGATGCTTTTGATAAAGCGAAACGCATTTGGTCTTAATGAGTCTTTCATTAGAGACGCGAAAGACGAAATTTAACTTATACAACGTGTATATCTGCGACTGTGGAAAATAGTCGAAGAACAAAGAAGACAACATGTATAATGTGAACTGTTTACTGGTCAGGTGCAACAGGAGATATTTCACTCCCTACAGCATAACTTTATGGAGAGGGCTATCCGAATGTGGTAGGAAGGAAAGCGCAATGTCTCAGTAACTACTCGTATGTTGATTAATGGAAACCAACACAGCTGCTCACAAGAACCGCTGGCCATGAAGACAAAACTTTTCCACAGACAACGAGCTTCAGATCAGTGCAGATAACTGGCCAAAAGCACAGGCGGCTGCTTTCTATGACGAGGATATTGCAAAGGTGACACAACACTACGGCAAAACTCGAAGTTGGAGCGGTGACTATGTAGAGAAGTAGGTGGAAGGTGTATCTAACTGTTGCAAATAAAACGTTTCTTGTTTTCACTATGGTTTCCATTTCGCGACCGATCGGAACATCATTTCTCCCTACGTAGGTGGACGCCAACAAAACATTTTCACACTCTGAGGAAATTGGTGATTCGAATTTCGTGAGGAGATAATGGCGCCACGAGAAACGCTTTCGTTTTAATGATTGCCACCCGAATTCGATTGTCACAATTGTGGCACTTTGTCCCCTACTTTTCTGTAATACAAAACGAGCTGCCCTTGTTTGGACTTTTCCGATTTCCTCCGTCATCCTATCTGATGCGGATTCCACACTGACAAGCCTATCGTTAGCAGTCGCTTTAGTGTTCCTCTTGCATTTTCTAAGTTTTCTACCAATAAAACACAGTCCTTGTTTTGTGTTCCCCACGACATTATCTCTGTGATTGTCTCCTAAATCGATTACGTAGGTGAAGAACAGCAGAGGAACGCCCGATATTACTTCTGTTCTACTCGATAACTTTCCGTCAGTTACTATGAACTGTGGTATTTCAGACCGGAAACCACTGAGACAAGACTGCATAGGCACGCAATTTGGTTAGAAGTCGCTTGAGAGGAACAGTGTCTAAAGCCTTATGAAAATCTAAAAATAGTGCATCAATCTGACATTCCATGCTGATAGTACTGTTTACTTTGGGACAGTAAAGAGCTAGTTCTGTTCTCACCAGAATGATATTTTCTGAATCCATGTTGGCTGTTTGTGTTTTCTACAAGGTAATTCATAATGTTCGAACAGAGTAAACGTCCAAAATCCTATTGCAAATCGACGTTAGCGATATAGGTGTGTAATTCAGCGGATTACTATTATTTCATTTATTGGGTATTGGTGTGACTTGTTCAACATTCCATTCTTCAGGTACGAATCTTCCAACGAACGAGAGGCTTTGTGTGATTGCTAAGTATGGAGCTATTGTACCAGAATACTCTGAAAGGGACATTACTGGTATGCACTCAAGATCAGAATCATTGCTTTTATTAATTTATTTAACCTGCTTCACTACACCGAGGATATCTACTTCTAAGTTTCTCATGTTGATAGCTGTTCTTGATTCGAATTCTGGTATACCTATATCGTTTCCTTCTCTGGAGCAATTTCGGAGAGATGTGTTTAGCACCTCTGCCTCAATGGCACTGTCATCAGTAACATCACCATGTTACCGCACAATGAATGTGTTGATTGTGTCTTGTCATTGGTGTACTTTACATGCAACCACAATATCTTTGGGTTTTCTGCCAGATTTCGAGATAGAGTTTCGTTGTGGAAACTATTAAATGCACCTCGCACTGTACTTCGTGCTAAAATTCAAACTACGCTTAAACTTTGCCAATTTTAAGGGTTTTATGTTCTTTTAAATTCGGCATGCCTTATTCGTTACTTCTGCGACAGTGTTCTAAGCTGTTTTGTGTAGCGTTGGAACCTTACCATCTCTTATTAATTTGTTTGGTATACAATGTGAATCACCTAAAACTTCCAGAATGAGATTTTCACTCTGCAGCGGAGTGTGCGCTGATATGAAAATTGGTAGAGCACTTGCCCGCGAAAGGCAAGGGTCCCGAGTTCGAGTCTCGGTCCGGCACACAGTTTTTATCTACCAGGAAGTTTCACCTAAAACTTGTACCACAAGTATTGCGGAAATGGAAAGTGCTACTGATGTGTGGTTTTTACAGAATGGACTGGTAGTCAGGGCCTCGTATTGCTAGCTAATGAACAAATTCTAATAATACTTAGAAAGTGTATTTTTGTGCAAACATAAACTGTTTTAAATGAAACAATGCTTATTGATATTAACAAACTAAAAGTAGGGTAAACCAGAATGTATGTGGTGTTTGTTGCAGGAGTCTAGAGCTAGTCGTTTCCACATCGACACTTGTTTATGTCATGTTTATGTTTCGTACTTGCTAGGTACAATGTCGTTATGTTTGCCTTTTTTGCATTAGTAATTCCTATCGTCCACTCACAACCTACTTCTTGGACCATCTCACACTAACTGACTAGCGAATCACAACGCACTCAAGGTGTACTAAATATAGAGATGGCTGAATGCAGTCACTCACCATTGCGACCTCGAACATCTGGAAGCAGGCAGCAGCGCCGATGGAGAGGCTCTGTGCCAATAACATGCCTTTTAGGGACCTCTCCAGCAAGTCTGAGTTCCTGTTAAAACAAAACATCCACGAGGACACACACTGTAAGATGTCAGCCGAGTAGCCTTGTAAAGCAGAAAAGTGAGAGACCTGATGGAAAATTATCTTTAAAATTACATACAGTTAGCAGACACTATTACAGATGGTCACTGAGTCATTTCACAGCTGCTGTGTTTTCGATTGTTTATTGGTTGCAAGATATGCTCACTGTAATGGAGGCTATGACAATACAAATTACTCAACACACGAACTATGTTCAGTTCTTTTCTACAGAGACATAAGAATTTTTACCGGAAAAATCCTCAAATGCATTTCGAGGCCTGTAATAGATATTTGACTTCCACTTCGCAGAAGGACTGCACGGCGTCTTCCGCAATACCACGTTTCATTTAGCAAAATGGCCTATGGATCTTAGTGCAAACAAGTTTCCTACGTGCTCAACGTGATATGTTGATAATATGGGGACCGACGAAAGGAAATAGCCTCTGTTCACAATGGTGAGAGTATTGACTTGGAAGAGCCACAAAACAGATTTTACCATAGTCTTCAAAAAATTAGCTGGGCGCTCTGTTTTGCAGCCATATACAGAAGTATGTGTATCTTCCAGAAGTGACCCTAAGCTATAACAATCAGGAATGCTAGTGAATTATGGGGGACAGTTCTCTTTAACTCGGAAATTGCGGAAAAGCTTTAACAGTGCCTTTCTTGCTGTACACTATACTCCGAAGAAGCTTATAAAAGGACGTTTACCGAATTACGCATTAATGTCACATTTCTATCTGAAATAAGGGAACATATGAAATAGGGAAGATCATGATCCTAAAATGTTCATGTAGGGAGGATAATATCCCCAATAAGACACTGTAAATTGGAGGCTCTATTATGTGTAATGGATGTCACTTTCATAATGGACCATTAACTCAGGATGTTTTCCCCGAAAGTTTAAAAAATGGCATTGTTAGTATCCTATGGAAAGGGTGACTCCACAGTTGTTAATACCTATCGTCACTTCATATGTCACGTTCAAAATCTTTTGAGAATGTAACGTTCTCCAGGTTTGTCACATCACTGTGTAATAATGGGTTACTTATCTAATCACAGTTTGGATTGGAAAACGCCATTCTACTGAGCAGACAATAAAATCTTTAAAAGAGAGAACATCACCAGTTGGTACCTTATGTTACAATGTTAGTCCCACTCTCCTGCCGGAGGTTCGAGTCCTCCCTCGGGCATGGGTGTCTGTGTGTTGTTGTTAATATAAGTTAAATTAAGTAGTGTGTAAGTCTAGGGACCGATAACCTCAGCAGTTTGATGCCTTAGAAATTCACACACATTTGTCAGTCCCACAGGGTTCGATTATTGACCCACTGCTGTTCTTGCTTTACGTTAATGATGTGCATTTTATTTGAATCAGAATGCAGAATTAGTCCTGATACAAACATGATGTGAGGCCAAACAAAGATGCATTAATAGAAAAAATAGTAAATTAGTAAATGATGTTTCTGTGAAAGTTACTGCACGGTTTTGCTCAAATGGGCTAGCTCTGTACTTAAAAAAAAAACGCTGTTGACACAATTTTGTGCTGTCCAAAATATTCTCCCTCCGACTAACCTAGCATACCAACAACAAATAATAAACAGGGTAGAATATCGTAACTCTCACGTGTGAATATTGATGAAAACGTAAACTAGAAAAAAATAGTACTTGCTAAAAGTCTAGGATCAGCTACTTCTCTCATGAGAATAACTGCCAAATCTGGGGATGTAGAAAACAGTAAGTAAACATGTTTTGCTAACTTTCATTCATTGACGTGTTATGGGATAACATTCTGGGGAACCTGCTCTCTTAGACAAAATATATTCATTGCACAAAAGAAAATAATTAGAGTTCTCTGTCGAGCTCTCAAACATACATCTTGCAGACATCTCTTTAAGCAGTTGAGAATATTAACCACAGCCTCATGATGCATTATTCACCTTCGGAATTTGTTATCAAAAATCCACGTAAGTTTAAGAGTAACAGAGGTACTCACAACATTAGAAGGAAAAATAATCAGCGTTACACATCTCTTGAATCTAACTTTGAACAAAAAGGGGTAAAACATAGAGTTATAACAATCATTGTTAGTCTATCCATGAAAATAAAATACCTGATAGATAGTAGAAGGGTTTTCAGATGCAGATTAAAGAGGGTTCTCCTTTAAGACAGCTTCTATAACATAGAATTCTTCAATAGAGGTAATTAGTCATATATTTAAAAAGTTGCGTGTAAATAGTCAGCAAGTAGGTATATAAATATAATTTTTATTTTGTTGTGTATAAGTGACCTATATTCGTTCTGTTGACATGTTCCACAATATAACGTTTATCGTGAATTAGATCTGTGGAACAAGTAACTAACCAACTATTCCGTTTCTCTTTAAAGATCGATTTTAGTTAGTTATATCTGCTAATTCGAGTCATCTTTGTCAAATTTTAAGACAGCTGAACTTCATAATATCGATCATTTTGTGCCTCCAAAACTGAACAATGTAAAGGTTAATGAAAGGCACCACTGTTGTATTTCAGATGCGTATATTACGTCACAATCGGTTACTAACAGTGTACGGTATAGTTTTATGTTCCCTACACGTACTGTTAGCTGTGCCTGTGATGGGTAGTCGGCGAAGTGACTCGGTGTATCAACTTATTCCAGAACGTACAATTTAGTTTTATGTCTGGTAATTAGAAATTTTTTTGAATCAACCCAATTTTTCTGTCGAGCGGCAGGCGTTGGACACGTTATCTTCGACATTCTGTAGCGCCGTTGGGTGACGCCCCACGTGGAGATGCATAGTTGACTCTTTGAACATCTTACAGTGGGGTAACACGTATACAGATTATGGTAGTATTGTGCGCACTATATACAAAAGGGCAGCGCATTGACGGAGCTGTCATTTGTACTCAGATGATGCACGTGGAAAGATTTCCGACGTGATTATGGTCGCACAACGGTAATTGACAGACTTCGAACGTGGAATGGGAGTTGGAACTATACGCATAGGTATTTCCTTTCGGAAATCGTTAGGCATTTCAAAATTTCGAGATCCGCAGTGTCAAGAATGCCAAACAGTGGCGAGAATGCCAAATTTCAGACATTATCTCTCACCACGCACAACGCAGTGGGCGACGGCCCTCACTTAACGACCGAATGTAGCGGCGTTCGCAAAAAGTTGTCAGTGTTAACAGACAAGAAACACTGAGTGAAATAACCGCAGAAATCCGAGTGGGACGTATGACGAACGTATCCGTTGGGACAGTACGGTACGTTCGGCTATAATGGTCTATTGCAGCAGACGAATGACGCGAGTGCCTTTGCTAAGAGCACGACATCGCCTGCAGCACGTCTCCTGACCTAATGATCATATCTGTTGGACCCTAGACGATCGTTACGAGCTGATGGTGGGGTTCAAGAGTGACGCAGACCCCAAATTGTCAACGAGGCACTGAGCAAGCTGGTGGTGGCTCTTTAATAGTGTGGGCAGTGTTTACATCATGGTGCCAAACAATGATGAAATTTTTGTCGATGAAAATGCAACATGTCAGAACATTCTGAACGATTAGAGCGAATGATTTGGCCGAACAGATCGCCCGACATGAATCCTACCGAACATTTATTGGCACAAAATCTTGCAACGGGACCACTTTCGCACTTATGGATGGCTATAGAGGCAGTATGGGTCAATATTTCTGCAGGGGACTTCAAATCAGGTGTTGAGTCCGTGCCACGTCAAGGTGTTCTACTATACTGCGGAAAAGGAGGTCCAGCGCGATATTGGGAGGTATCCCAAGACTTTTGTCACCTCATTATAATTTGTAAACAGTATTGTATTTGTGGTATACAGCGTAATGTTGTGTAACAAATCAGCCAGCATACATTCCCCACACAATTCTAAAAATAAACTGATGTGACGTTTCTTTCCTATCTTCTGTTACACCAGGTTACATTGAAACAGTTGATAGTGTGTTAAGAACCGATTATATTGAGAAGGGGAACCAATGGTAGGAAGGGCATATTTATTGTGTTATGGACATACACAAGTACACCACACAACAGCAACATGCCTCATAGTGATTGTTCAAAGTGACGACCGCCTTTCTCAATACATGCATGGGAACTGTCCATGAAATTCTGCCACACACTCTCTAGAATATCCCTGGTGTCTCTTGTATCATAAGACAGTCAGCTCGGACCCTAGCAAGCAGGTCTCCATCCGTTTCTACGAGGGTTTCACACACCAACAGCTTAATGTAACCCCAGAAGAAAAAGTCCTGAGGTGTGAGATGCGACGATCATGGTGGACATGGAACAGGACTTCCCTTTCGATTCCAGTGGTGAGGGTACGTGTTGTTGAGGTGGTTACAAAGATTGACATCGAAATGGGCTGGTGCACTATTATGTTGAAACGACATAATTTCACAGACAACAAGCAATATTATGTCCGAGAACTGTGGCAGCACATCACGCAGGAATGTCATGTAACGTTAAGTGTTCAAATATAGATGCAGCAAATTAAGTCTGGTTAGGTAAACTTGGACAATCCCCATCCATATGTTGATAGATACTCATTGTTGGTGGCGACTGATTTGGGTGGCCTGGTCATTATCTTCACTCCACAGCTGTTGTGGGTGATGAAAACACCATCAGCAGTAAATGAGGCCTCATCCATGAAAAATACAGACTGTATGAAGTTGGGGAATTCATCATTGCACTGCATTATCCATTGAAAGAAATGAACATGGTGCTTAAAATCTGGTGGTCCCAGTACTTGGCGTGTTCATTTTAATTTGGGTGTAATGACTGTCCCACCAGTACTCTCCACATAGTATCCTTCCATTGAAAGAAATGGTGCTTAAAATCTGATGGTCCCAATACTTGGCGTGTTCATTTTGATGGCGGTGTAATGTCTGTCCCACCAGTACTATCCACATAGTATCCTTCGAAATATGTGTTTCACGGGCAAGTTGATGATGGGTGGTCGGCCACATCATACAATACCATCTTCTCAAAGTCCACTGTTTGGATGTGTCTTTGGCAGGATCCTTGGCGAGCTCTCTGTGGTGTGAACGACACCATCACTCACAGGCTGGTATCCGTGGAGATAAACGTCTTACAATTAGGATGACACCTGTTGGAAAAGCGTTCTCTACACATTTGTGCTGCTTTATGGGTAGTACATCCTGGCATAGCGTACATTAAATGCATGTCTACCAATTCTTGAGAAGAGTAACGTTCCATCTTTGACTACGTCCCATGCACTGTACACAACAACACATCTCAACATGATCACATCACAAGGTGTCTGATGCAATGGACAACTGACACCAGGGATAGTTGTGTGCGTGTGACACACGTTAATGAGCTGTTACAGGACATGTAGTCATCAAAAGACACATGTACTACGAGCTAAGCAGTGTAAAGTAAGTGTGTTTGGTGGGCCAGGGATGTAGGCTTTTTATCACTTGCCGCCTGTTCCAACGTAAAACAGACACCCAGAACCTTTCCGGGAGTGCAGCAGGACTGCATGCGCCATTGCAATATATGTATTGAGACTGGTGGTCGTCACTTGGAACGACAACTATGAGCTATGTATTCGTTATGCAGTGTACACTGTGTAAGTCTGTAACATAGTAAAGATGAGTTTCCGATCATTCCTTCCCTATATCAATATAATCGACTGTGGACCCACTATCACCTTTTCCAAAAGATTTGAGACACCCTGTACAAAACGTCATCATGATCATATCTATAGTTCCCAGTCACAATACATAGTGTCAGGTATAATTTGTATCTTGGGTAAAGTGAAAATATTTTTTCTTTCCCTGATTCTGTCATTTCTTCGTAATGAGTTCCCCACAAAAAGCAATACATGACGTAATACAATGACGAAAAGCGCTCACTTCGCTGAAATTTAACACTGATTATATGTGTTACTGAACTTGTAGACAAATGCTCAATACATCTTGTCTTTCCCCCAATATGCATGCGAATAAACGCCCAAAACTTGCAAGTGCTCGTACTATTGTGGAGTAATGCTTATACGCTTACCTAATAATGGCCTGATGATGTAGGACGCACTTCTCTAGTCGATAGTGAAGGCCCCAGTAGTCAGTAGTCTGTAATGAGTCCAAGGGTATAGAGGAGTTCTCTCTGGGGAGACTGACAATTTTGTTGTTGAGCAATGCTAGTTGCATCCGTAGCTGATTGATGAGGCTGACGTTGAAGGAGTCTAATACCATGGTCATCACCACGACGTGCACCGTACCCACCGTGCAGTAGACCCAAGAGACGGCAAAGCCCAGGGGCGTCGACGCGTCGTAGGGCAGAGCCAGGAAGAAGGGGAGACCCTCCGGGCTGACGGGGGTGAACAGCCAGTAAGTGGTTACGAGCACGCCGAGCGAGATGTAGGTCAGCGTGAAGCGGCGGACATTGCGGCCCTGAGTCAGCAGCACCGGCACGTCCTCTGGACTCAGGAATTCTGCAAAGTCCTGGCCCACCTGTAAGACCCAACGTACAGAGTAAGCCACTGACTGAGAAACCTTCTGGAGACTGGAAATTTATGACTTGTCAAATAAGACTGATAACGGTTTCCTACAACACTACTCAATTGGTGCTGATGACCACAAGACAACTCACATGCCTCAGTCCAGTGCGGTTCGACTCGACTTGGCAATGCTGTGCCCATGCAACCTTCTTCTTTATTTATTTATTGTTCCGTGGGACCAAATTACAGAGAAGTCTCCATGGTCATGGAACGAGTCAATACATGAAATTATAACACGATTGTAGAAACAGATAAAATGAAATATAAGAAACATATTCAAGCAACAAGTCGTAAGTTTAAATAAAGAAAATCAACAATGTAACACTGGAATTTGCTTAATTTTTCAGCTCTTCCAGAAGCTCCTCGACAGAATAGGAGTGAGCCATGAGAAAACTCTTCAGTTTAGACTTAAAAGTGTCTGGGCTACTGCTAAGATTTTTGAGTTCTTGTGGTAGCTTATTGAAAATGGATGCAGCAGAATACTGCACTGCTTTCTGCGCAAGAGTAAAGGAAGTGCATTCCAAATGCAGATTTGATTTCTGCCTATTATTAACTAAATGAAAGCTGCTAACTCTTGGGAATAAGCTAATATTGCTAACAAACGACATTTAGGAAAATATATACTGTGAGACCAATGTCAGAATTCCCAGACTATTGAATAGGGGTCGACAAGAGGTTTTGGAACTTACACCACATATAGCTCGAACAGCCCGTTTTTGAGCCAAAAATACCCTTTTTGAATCAGAAGAACTACCCCAAAAATAATACCATACGACATAAGCGTATGAAAATATGCGAATTAGGTTACTTTTAGTGTTGAAACGTTACTTATTTCAGATACTGCTCTAATGGTAAATAAAGCAGCATTTAGTTTCTGAACAAGATCAACATGGGCTTTCCACAACTATCCAAACGGCTAGGAACTTGAACTGTTCCGTCTCGCTTCTAATATGCCCATTCTGTCTGATCAAAACATCGGTTCTTGTTGAATTGTGAGTTAGAAACTGTAAAAACTGAGTCTTATTGTGATTTAGCATCAAATTATTTCCCACAAGCCACAAACTTATTTCATGAACTACATTATTTGATACTGTTTCAATATTACACACAAGATCCTTCACTACCAAGCTGGTGTCATCAGCAAACAGAAATATTTTTGAATCACCTGCAGTACTAGAAGGCATATCATTTGTATAAATAAGAAACAGCAGTGGCCCCAGCACTGACCCTTGGGGAACGCCCCACTTAACAGTGCCCCAATGGGACTGAACATCACTACCACTCTCAATATTGCGGAGAATTACCTTCTGCTTTCCTTTCTTAAAGTAAGAGGCGAACCAATTGTAAACTACTCCCCTTTACTCCATATTGGTCAAACTTCTGCAGTAATATTTTGTGATCAACGCAGTCAAAAGCGTTCGTCAAATCAAAGAAAACACCTAGCGTTCGCAACCTTTTATTTAATTCGTCCAAAATCTCACAGAGAAAAGAGAATATAGCATTTTCTGTTGTTAAATCATTTCTAAAAGCAAACTGTACATTTGACAGCAAATTATATGAATTTAAATGCTCCAGTAACCTTGTATATACAACCTTCTCGATAACTTTAGCAAACACCGATGGCATAGAAATAGGTCTAAAATTATCAACATTATCCCTGTCTCCCTTTTTATAAAGTGGCTCCACTACCGAGTACTTTAATCGGTCAGGAAACTGACCACTCCTAAAGGAAAAGTTACAGATATGGCTAAGTACTGGGCTAACTTACATAGAATACTTCAGTATTGTGCTAGATACCCCGTCATATCCATGAGAGTTATTGGTCTTTAGTGATTTAATTATTAACTCAATCTCCCTCTTGTCAGTATCATGGAGGAGCATTTCAGGTAACACTATCGAAACACTTTTTTCTTAGAGCGCTATATGATTCCCTGTTGGGACTAGGTTTCTATTTAGTTCACCTGCTATATTCAGAAAGTGATTATTAAATACTGTACGTATATGCGACTTATCAGTAACACGGACATTCCCACTACGCACTGGTTCTATATCCTCAACCTGTCTCTGCAGACCAGCCACTTCCTTCACGACTGACCATATTGTTTTAATTCTATCCTGAGACTTAGCTATTCTATCTGCGTACCACATACTTTTGCCTTCCTAATAACATTTTTAAGCACCTTACAATACTGTTTGTAATGGGCTGCTGCATTTAGATTTTGACTGTTTCTAACGTTTGGATATAATTGCCAGTTTGTTCTACAGGATATTCTTATCCCTCTAATCAGCCACCCAGGCTTCCTGTTATGAACATTCTAACGGAAAGAAACTTTCAAAGAACACGAGAAAAGTCTTGAGGAAAGCATTATATTTATCATCTACTGTATCAGCACTATAAACATCTTGCCACTCTTGTTCCTTGATAAGCTTTACAATGGTCTCTACAGCAACTGGATCAGCTTTCCTAAAAAGTTGATAACTATATTTAACATGGGTTACAGCACAAAAATCTTTTAGAGTTAAAATTTGTGCACCTTTTCTGAAAGGCCATTCACCTTTTTGCTAACAGAATGCCCTTCTAGTAATGAGGAATGAACAAAAGTGTTGTCTATGGTTGTTCTACTGTTCCCTTGCACTCTCGTTGGAAAGAATACGGTTTGCGTAAGATTATATGAATTAAGGAGGTCCACCAGCATCCTTTTCCTTGCACAATCACTTACACAATTAATATTGAAGTCACCACATATAACTAACTTTTTGTATTTCCTATGAAGTGAACCAAAAATCTCCTCTATCTTCAGCAAAAATGTTGTGAAATCGGAGTCTGGGGATCTATAAATAACATCAGTTAGAAGTTTAGCTCCTCTAAATTTAACCACACCTGCACAACATTCAAACACCTTTTCAGTGCAATACTTTGAAACATCAATTGACTGAAATGGGATGCCGTTTTTCACATACATGGCTACTCCCCCACACCGCAAAGAGCTCCTAGAAAAGCTGCCAGCCAACCTGTATCATGGTAAAGGAAGCCTCTGAATTATCTCCTTATTTAAGAAGTGTTCAGATATACCAATAATTTGAGAGTCAACATCTATAAGCAGTTCACTAACTTTATCTCTAATACCTTGTATATTTTGATGAAATATACTAATTTCCTCAATTACTCGGATACCTAAGCTTTGTCGAAAGTGGTTCCTTTGTTAGAGAGACTTCCCTTAAGCAGGAATACCTATCAGCTGACTTCAATCTAAAAAAGGTGCAGCTCTAACACCCACTACTGCAGGAATTTTCCCATGAGTGATCCCGCCACCCCAACCTATGCTGTCACCTATAAGCTTTGCCAACCTCCCCTTCCAATACCTGTTGAGATGCAGGCCATGTGTAGTGAAACCCGTCCTGCTGATAGACTCCACTGACACCACTGAAATGTGACCCATGTCTTCTGTCATCAGCGCACCCCCAAATCTCATGTTATTACGCCTGACGGCTGTATTAAGATGAGGCCGATCGTGACACTGAAACAGTCCCACGAAATGCACATTCGTGTTGCCAGTCTGAGTGACTATCTTTTCCAGGTCACCGTCTGTGTCATACTCCCCATCCCTATCAATACTATTACCAGCCCCACCCACAATCAGTACCTGATCCTCTTTAGTAAAATCCCTACATAACTCCCCTATGTTAAGTCACCTGAGCCAATCCTGCATTAGGCTTCACGATGCTGGTGGCCTGGTACTCACTCCCCAACACTTCCTGCAACTGCTGGCCTACACCTCTGCCATGAGAACTACCTAACAGCAGAACCTCCTTCTTTCTCTTCGAATTTGCAACTGTCCTAGCCATCGTAACTGTTTAGGTCTGCTGCATACTTCCTACATCTACAGCTACTAGAGATTCCTCTCCACGAGGCTCTGACAGTTGGTCATATCTATTGCAAACAACAATCGTAAAACTATCTAAAAATCTCCTTCTCCTAGCAGATCTCTTGCCAACAGCCGGCTCCCATTTCCCAACCTCCTTCTCCCTCCTTATCCTATCTAACTCCTCCTGTGCGTTTTTCAACTGCACCTGAAGGGCATAGATCTTACGCTCCTGCTCCACTATCAACTTACTCTTGCTTCATAACCTGCAGATCCAGGAGAGGATCTCACCAGAATGCCCACTGGCTTACCCACTGCATCCCCCCGCCCCCCCCCCCCCCCAGTGAAAATACTTCGAACAAGTCTCACACCGCAATCCACTACTCACGAACCTAAGGCAAAGCCCGCACTTCTCACTCATGGTATAATTTTACAGTTATTGAAACAAGAAAACTACTTCATCTGAGTTCCGCTACTACTATGAGAAGATCATAAGAAACTGACTACAATAATCACAGACTTACTCCACAAGGGAAGTAACTACTGTTATTAACAGTATTAATCAACAACAAATGAGAATATAACAAAAGACTAACACAGAAAGAAACTCAAACGTCTAATGACACAGTAACGAAACTGGAATCAGTTCCCAAAAAGTTCTTCTGAAATTATTTCACCAGAAAACACCAAGAACACCGGTTGAAGACTACTAAAGTTCCTAAATAAACCACCATACACAAACAGTTAATTAGTACTTAGCTTTCGATGCGCCGCTACAGCTGCAACTGGTCAGCGCGGAATGAAAACACAGGTAAGAGGTTAAGTTGCTCGATACGAAACACTCACAAATATCAGGTCACAACACAAGAAAGGCAGAGGTGAATGAATAAACCACTAATAAGTCACTTATATAGTAAATATTATCACAAAAATGTTGAAATATATATCTGAAACCTAAAAATATATAAAAACTTCGAGAGCGATCTCACACGCAGTCACGCGCTTATGACGTCACATGAAGCTGTACGCGACAGTTAGTAGTTGTCAGACAGCCACTCGCACAACTTACCCATTGTTTTTCACGGTTATATAAAAAAGTAATTATTGCTGGTGTCCTAACTGTTGTTTGTAGTCTGAGAAGCGCAGTTATGAAGAAGAGAATAGAGAAAGACAGACTGGTGAGAGGAATCCATTTTATGACAGGTGTTCAATATGTAATGTAACACATTTCTTTTTTCTCTGTCAGTTTCGGCTGAAAAAATGCGGAATTTGTTGTAGGACATCGTAAAATATTTGTGCTTCAGCCCCTATAGTTTCATGAAGTTCCTATGGCTGACGTGCTATGTGTACCCTTCAAAATGGCCTCTGTGACGAAGAATTGTACCGAGAAGGGAGCTAATGTCTTTTGGTGAGAAACCAGAGCATCACAGGCATTCATATGCACCTGTAGAATGTCTACAGAGACCTGGCAGTGAAGAAAAGAATGGTAATTAGCTGGACGCGGCACCTGCGATCGCCGCAACAAGACCGCGCAGACTTGTCTGGTCTCCCGTTGCCGGCCGGCAGCACGCAGATGTGACTCCTGCAGTGTTAGAACGTGCAGACACTCTCATTCGAGGTGATCGACAACACCTCGCTGCTCAACTGGATGTCTGTGTTGGCAACGGTGACACATTCGTCCATCAGTTGGGTTACCGACAAATCTGCACTGGACAATCGTTCCTCATCCACCCTACAACCCGGATCTTACACTTTCCGAGGCTCTGAGCACTATGGGACTCAACATCTTAGGTCATAAGTCCCCTAGAACTTAGAACTACTTAAACCTAACTAACCTAAGGACATCACACACACCCATGCCCGAGGCAGGATTCGAACCTGCGACCGCAGCAGTCCCGCGGTTCCGGACTGCAGCGCCAGAACCGCTAGACCACCGCGGCCGGCCTTACACTTTCCAACTTCCGTCTGTTTTGCCTAATGAAGGACGCACTCAGTGTGAAGCTTTACGTGGATGATGTTCTTGTTATTGATGCAGCAAGACGTTGGTTTCGTCGTCAGTCATTAGAGTGGCACCATGCTGGCGTACAAGCCCCCCCAATAAGGTGACTTAAGGCCGTCGCATGAAACGGAGGTTATGTTGAAAAATAGGATTTTGTAGGTAGAAGAGTGCCGAATAATTTGGTGTATTGGAATCGTAAATAAAACTAACCTGCTCTTAGAGGAAAAAGATATGTTACATAACTTACTGAACGCCCGTCGTAGTAGAGAGAAACGGTATACGGATGACACAGATCAAGGCCAGAGCCTGGAATGTATCATGACATTAATCAGAGTGCTTCCACTAAGTCATTCCTGTTGGTTCCCATTTAAAGAAAACTCAGTTGACATCACTGAGGTAAAAATTTCAATTTCAGATTAATATCAACTTTTACAAGGTAAACAGATTTTTCACAACATACTTTTATCACTGTGAAAAAAAAGGAGAAACGTTACACAGTTGTTCTTCTGTAGGAGTACTGATTTCAGGTAGTTCTCCACACCAGTAAATCCTATGCGGGTCTCTTCACCTCTACATAAGCGCCCTGTACCCTACATAACTGTAGGGTATAGTATTCAAGTGTGGATAACCCTCTACAGTTTTTTCCCCAACGCTTTCTTCCGTTATCAAATGGACGATTTCTCTATGCCTGGAAATGAGTCCTACCAAACGATCCCTCACTTATATGACGTTGTGCCGTAAATACAGTTTCCCTTTAATTACATTGAGTACGTTACAGAAAGTGATAGTTTATAAAGAGGAATACTGCACAAGTTGGTTCTGTTTTAAACTCTGATCCTTGTTAATAAGAAGCTGCAAAAAAACTTTCTGCCAAATGCCCTCTGATAGACGTAGAATGGAGAGTCGAGTTGCACTTATCAAAAGGGATACTGTAAGTTATTTCCAAAAAATAAACAGAAAATAAATAAAATAATATAGAATTCAGAGTTCGAAACTGAGTCCCTGACTTCCACGACTTAACAGGTATCAAATATCAGCCGCAACTTGCTATATTTGTAAGATATATGACCTGGCATAAAAGCTCTCGGATCTGATAATATAGAAGGGTACTTCCCATGGTTCTGACATTCAATAAGCCGTGGAAGGTGTTTCAGTAACAAAATTTGCTACTTGTCAGGAATGCTGCCCATTGTGCCCCGTCTATGACAGATAAAAAGAAAGAAAAAAAGGTTTGTGGGGCTTTTAAATGCCAACAAACATATCACGATTTCTTACCTGGCGGTAGTATTTTTCGCAAAGAACATTCAGCACTAAAATTTTTGAGCATTGTTGTATTCAAGAAGTCCCTCTAATTGTCGGATACCTGCGCTTAAATATCAAACACATCGTCAGTTCTAATCTGTTATTTTAATTAGTGGAAAATAGGTTTTCGGCTGGTCCCAGCGGAGGTTCGAGTCTTCGCTCGGGCATGGGTGTGTGTGTTTGTCCTTAGGATAATTTAGGTTAAGTAGATTGTAAGCTTAGGGACTGATGACCTTAGCAGTTAAGTCCCATAAGATTTCTCACACATTTGAACATTTTTTTTTGAAGATGGGTTTCCTGTTGATACTGGCGGATGGCTGCCCCGTTCCAGTTATAAAGGATTGAGCAGCATTTGAAATAGTGGACCTTCGACGAGTCAAAGACAAAAAGGACCGAAATGGAATGGTTGTTAACTACTGAAGTATGAAAGTAAAGAAGTAAAAAACATGAGCAATATCAAAAGGGCATGCCGTGAGACTGATCTCGATGTGTATGAATCACAGTACTCAACACTCAAGGTAAGGATCTGAACTAACTGATGAACATTTAAATGAACTTGTGTGAACTACACTTACCAGTTATCAGCTGGATTACAAACAGGCCACAGCAAAACTGAACAAGCTAAAAGGCACTTCTCAAAACTAACTTTTTATTTATTGTTGTGTAACGAAATGGTGTTCATTAGCGATAGTTTTAAAATGAAAAATAAATGTTTCATTGTTAGTTAAATAAGATATTTCATCATTAATGTAAACCATTAGTTTTATTCGAATCATTTCCACCGGTTTAAAAAACGAAACTCGGCCCAAACAGGCCATGAAGGCCCAAGAGGTACCGACCGGACGCCGTGTCATCCTCAGCCCACAGACGTCACTGGATGCAGATAGGGAGGGGCATTTGGTCAGGACACCACTCTCCCAGCCCTATGTCACTTTGCGAGAGATACTTCACTTCTCAATCAAATAGCTCCTCAGTTTGCCTCTCAAGGGCTGAGTGTAGCCCGCTTGCCAATAGCGCTCGGCAGACCGGATGGTCACCAATCCATGTGTTAACTGAGCCCAACAATACTTCGCTGATGTGACGAGAACCGATGTTACTACTGCGGCAAGGCCGTTAGCCTCAAATCCTTCCATTTGCAGCCAATTAATGTAAGGTTTGTGCCCACTTCTGACATATACCATATATGGACTATCTACATACTTCACAACCCACTGTGGCGGAGGGTACTTCGTACCAATATTTCCTATAGTTCCATTAACGATTGACCGAGGAAAAAAGACTGCATTATGTGTTTACCTTTTTTACTTTTATTTTTTTAGTCATCAGTCTTCTGAATGGTTTGATGTGGCCTGCCAAGAATTTCTCTCCTGTGCCAAACTTTTCATCTCAGAGTAGCATTTGTAACTTACATCCTCAATTATTTGTTGGATATTCAAATGTCTCTCTTCCTCTACAGTCTTTGCCCTCCACAACTGCCTCTAGCACCATGGTAGTTATTCCCTGATGTCTTAGCGGTTGTCCTATCATCCTGCCCCTTCTTCTTGTCACTATTTTCAAAATACTGTGGAGAATCTTCTCACTCCTCATCTTATCAGCCCACTTAATTTTCAACATTCATCTGTAGCACCACATCTCAAAAACTTCGATTCTCTTTTGTTCCGATTTTCCCACAGTCCACGTCTCACTACCATAGAATACTGTGCCCCAAATGTACATTCTCAAAAAATTCTTCCTCAAATTAATACTTTTGTTTGATAGTACTACACTTCTCTTGACTATACGCGCCCTTATCTCTCTTACAGTATTCTCGTGATTCCTACGCAGGGTTTATAATGGTCGCATAATGGTCGCTCGGTCTTCTTCGTGCACAGGTTTCCTCAGTTTACCCAACAGGGGTTCATGACATTAGGGTACTTTTTCTAAGGTGTCCAATTTAAGACCAACGAGCATTTCTGTTCCACTTTCGCATGCGCTATACCGATCCACTGCAATCGGAGATCGATGTCTTTTGTGCTACAGCCGGCCGCTGTGGCCGAGCGGTTCTAGGCGCTTCAGTCCGGAACCGCTCTGCTGCTACGGTCTCAGGTTCGAATCCTGCCTCGGGCATGGATGTGTTCGATGACCTTAGGTTAGTTAGGTTTAAGTAGTTCTAAGTCTAGGGGACTGATGACCTCAGAAGTTAAGTCGCATAGTGCTTAGAGCCATTTGAACCATTTTTGTTGTGGTACCTAAGTGATAAGGACTCCGAGCACGGAAAAGAGACCCTAGCGTCTTGTGTGCTATTTCGTTTACAGATGAACTATACTTTCCGAGAATCCACCCAACAAAACTACGTCTTCTATTCGCCTCACCTAATACTGATTTTACATGTTAGTTCCATTTCATATCACTGCTCATTATTGCCCCAAATCGTCAGATGATGTGACTTGCTCGAAATGTTAACCCGTAATGTTGAAAAATGTCGGGTATTTTCTCTTTGTTACTACGAGACATTTATCCACATCTAGAGAGAAATGTCATTCATTACACCAAGTGAAACTGTTGTCCAAGCTTGATGCAATTCCTTACTCTATTTCAATGACGATCCTGTCCTGCACGCAACAGCATCGTCAGCGAACCATCTTATAGTGTTCCTGATTCTGACTGATTAATGAGATTTGTATGTTGCGAACACTTTATGTCCTAATGTGCTTCTTTAGACCTCACTGTGATACAATTTGGTTCCGTACAACCCTAGTCATTCAATATACGGTACTCGGTTGCATTTGTGAAACATACGTATTAACTATTGCTAGATATTCGTTGCAAGATTTTCGGTATAGGTTTATTATTAGGAATTTAAAGTTTGTTTTCAAGTCTCATTGTACATTTATTTTTCTACTATCACTAGTTTCGATCAAAATTGATCGTCTTCAGTTCTAAAAATAAAGTAAAAAACTGAGTATGTAGGTCTTTATTATTTTACAATAAATAGAACATATTGCAGGTAACTGTCTGTTTACCAAACGGGCAAGACGTTTGAAATAAGTATCAAAGAGCACGCTTCAATGCACAATAAGAAAACAGTTTTTGGTGAACGTCTGCGGCATGTGGGAGAGCTACGTCAATCTAAAGGACACATACTGGTAATGTTGGAAGAAGTTGATATTTTTAGACATAGCGTGCAACTGGGAGAGCAAAACAAAGGATAATTTTTGTATATACATACTGCCTAATAAAAGTAGGGAAACACCCACAAGACATATTCGCATGTCAAGGTAACTTCCTACAGATACACACAATTGGTCGGTATATAAATGATAGAGGTGCGGTTCTCCATGACAGATAAAACAGCTAGCAGAGGGTATTAGCACTGCTTGTGTTTAGTGTTATTACCAGGCGTCGTGGAGTATATACCTGGTAGAGTATAAAAGTGGTATGAACACATGAGTGATCACTGTAAAGTGCACTCATGTGAGACAGCGTTATCAGCGCCTGACAAGTTTGAAGTGTCCTCATTGTGAGTCTCCATTATGCCAGCTGACGGAACCATACAATATTGACATTTCTGGGGCATTCAGGCGTAATCCATCATAGACAGAGAACATCAGCTGTTCAAGTAATTATCCGGGTTCGATTCCCGGAGTGGTCAGCGATTTTCACCTGCCTCGAGATGACTGGGTGTGTTGTCCTCATCACTTCATCATCATTCATTAAAGTGGAAAGATTGGACTGAGCACAGCTTGGGAACTTGTACAGGTGCTAATAACCGCGCAGTTGAGTGCCCCACAAACCAAACATCACCATCATCATCATAAAGTAATTATCAATGGTATTCGTCTTATTTTATTTTCACTATGGAATGTATGATATTGTACGACAATGTCGTTTATTTTTGAGAGCTGCATATGGGGCCTGAAGATGGCATAGTGGAATGCCGAAATTGGTAATCAAAATAAAATAAAATAACATCTCAATTATACGGCTGCTAGCGAATTTCAATGACAATCCTGCTTTACGTCTCATGGAACAGAACAGTGGTGTCATTTTTTAGCAGAGTAATGCTCATCCACACACTGCAGGTGCCTCGCTGAACTGCCTGCGTGATGTTGAGGTGGTCCCACGGTCATGAAGATCCCCAGGTCTGGCCTAAATGAAAATATGTGGGACCTTCTTGGAAGTAAATTCCATCCCAGTACCAGTATCCTGATTATAAAGGACCACATACAGAGCTTCCCTCAGGAGAGGATAGCACAGGTTTGTGATACTGAATAGTGCTTGCACAGATGCTATGACGGGGGGGAGGGGGAGGGGCTGATGAATGGGCTCAATGTGGCAAGTTGGTTTTTTTTTTTTTTTTCAGGCTGTGTAGTTATATATGTAAACGAAGAGAAACCTAAATATGGTTTGCTGGATGATAATTTCTCCCAAACACGTGTCCGTTATCCAATGTATTTGAGAATGGCTGGATTTGGCCATACTCTGCTCCGATACTGACCTGAAGAGCGAGCCTGTGGAAGTCGCGCTCACACATAGCGATGTGTAGCAGGCGGACGAGCCAGATGGCGGTGGTATCAGCCACACTGAGCGTCAGCGTGAAGACGTCCAGGTCCGTGGTGCCCTGACGGCACATCACGGTGAGCTGAGAGCATAAGAATGTAAAGCAGACGGTCGCAAAGAAGAGGGTACGCAGCCGGAAGAGTAGAACAGAGCCGGCGGCGCTGCGCGGGTGTCGCATGATGGCCGCCCAGTGGAGAGGCCGCGTTAGGTAGCCCAGGTCGCTCGCCGCCTCTACCGCCGCCACCGATGCCTTCGCTGGACGAGCTGCTGCCATGGTATCCGGGATACACTACACGTACAGGAAAAGCAAGTTTCATAGAGGCTGGAATGTCTATCGCTTCTATTTACAGAATTATAACTGGGGTGGGTTGTGATTTTAGTATGTTGTTATCTGACAAGCCCTGCTACGATTGAATGCCCTCAGATGTCAGACAAAAATTATTTAATTGATCTAACTGATTAATGTTCTTCAATAATCTGTTCAGGCTCAGTGGGGTAAAGACTAATCCTAGTTAAATTAGAATAGTAGAATCCCATGAAGACATTTATTACAAAAAAGCAAGAAAATTGAAAAATAGATTCTCTATAGTTACAATACTCAACTAATTCTACTGGTCAGACTAAACTTAAGATTGTCACAACACCTATCTTGTACGAAAAATTTACGCCCCCCTCTCATTTTCACAACAGGAACACTTGAATGGTTAATACTGTGTGTCCTCGCTGTTAGTAAAAATCTCCACTCTCTATGGCGCTGACAACAGAGAGCCCAGTGAACAATCAAGTGGAACTGAACACATTTACCATTACAGTTCCCTATTTTTCAAGCTGTGGCGAGTATATCACGATAAATTGTTGAGTGGAGAGCATGTCTACCTCGTCGATCTGCACAAGGCTGTGGTTACTGTGGAGGTGAAGTATGATGTACAGATGTGATTTCAACTACACAAAGGACTTGTGGTTGTGTCCACAAATTTCTACGTTCAAAGTTACTCAACTACAGAAGTCAAAACAATCTGCCTGCACTCTTGCCAGGAGCAGACAAGTGTGCAGTCGTAAGTGAACAGTTTGGAAAACCTAAATCTCAATGGAAAAACAACGATTTTTCCCTGTGATTACAGAGAAACAAAATGATTCTGCTTCAAATGGCACAATCGGCACCTTCTCAGACTAAGTTTGAGAGTGATCGCTGGACACTTTGCCAAGCAACGTCTCAAACAAATTATACACTCTCCAGAGATGCATGTCAGCTGGACACCCACCAGAGAGTCCCCGACGCTTTCCACTTTGATATTTGTGAACCTTAGTTCACTAATGTGGACTCTCAACTTTGCCACTCTTTCTAGACACGAGACAGCTGGCCAACCTCCGAGGAGTTCACACAAAATGTTCTAGAAGCTTCTAGAACAATGTAAATCGAAGTCCTCTTGAAGAACTTAGCCAATCACAAAGCCTCCTGTGTACGGTGATAGGAAAGCGCTATGCGTTATGTATGCGAAGAATTTTTTACTGTTGACTGCCAGTGCTTGTATGGCGACAGGAGACACAATCCAATAGGGCTGAAAAAATTGCGGATGATTCTTGTTAGGTGGCTATCTTTATTATCCCCCTTTAACTTTCGCATGTGCTCCCGATGGGTGGCAAAGCTCGTTGGGTTGCTCCACAGGACGACTTTGCAGCGGGCTGTAAAATTATGCCCTTCGGCCCTGAGAAAAAGCTCCCAGCTTGCCCCCAACCCTGAAGTCCGTCGCTTTCTCAGCTCCTCTCGCGGTCCTAGCCAGCGCAAAAATTACGCTTGTAAGGCATGCAATACTTCAGTTGTTAGTATGAAACAGTATCAATCTCTACGATTAATACTCTGATAACACCCCTACCCCAACCTTCGATCCCAAATGATATAATTAATCTATCTAATAAATAAATTACGTTAACTGATTATGTAAGGAGTCAAAAGCTTGCCGCCTTACAATTCAAAAGTGAGGGAAGTTACTGCCAGAAAGGTTCCGCTTGATCTAAGTGAAGCGTAGAAAGCAGATTGCTGAAGAATCGCAGAAGCCTTCAGTGCTACTGAACACAAGGAGAACAGTTTCTGAAAAGGATTGTTGCCCTTGACGAAAAGCGGATACGAGATTTTGAGCCAAAACTGAAGGCTCAGTCGTCACGATCTGATGGTGATCTTTGTTTATGACAGAAATGGGGTCATAGCTGCAGACAGAGGCCCCAGAGGATGTCTTTAACAGGCGTGTACTGCAAGCTGTTTTGCGCAATATTTTGCACCGGAAAATTCATCAAAGGAAGCCTGACGTGCTTGCAGCTGGAGTCCGCATTTTTCGCGATAATACAAGATCGCTTATTGCCCTACCTCTGAGAGAAATGCTCAACGAACATGGATGAGGAATACTTCCCCATTCACCATACAATCCTGATATGACCCCACCAGATTTGTTTCCCAAATTGAAGAAACAATTCCGTGGCAAACGTTTTGGTCCATTTTATGAAGCTTCAGTGAGCTGACCCGAGTAATCATCAGCTCAACAATTAATGTGACCCATTTGGAGCACAGAAGTTGCCAAACCGTTGGGAAGCTGTCGTAACCAAGAATGGAGATTATGCTGAAGGTCTATAAAGGTATTCTGTAAAATAAATTATTTTCTTCAATTCTATCTAACAGTGTGTAGACGTTTTGAAACGACCCTTGTAAGATTTATGGAATTCCCTGTTAGATTGTCCGATCATACCATGAATAGAGAAAAGTTTTAATATTTTTTGATAATTCTTCATATTGATTAGATGTAGCCAACCATGACAGTCTCATGTGCCAACCTCTTCATTTCAAAGTAACTCTTACAGGTAACATTCTCAATTATTTGTTGAACATATTCCAGTGTCTGCCCTCCCCTGCAGGTTTTACCCTCTGCAGTTCTCTTTAGTGCCATGGTAGTTACTCTCTGACGCCTTAACGCGTGTCCTATCACCCTGTCCCCTCTTCTCGCAATTCTACATGTTCTCTTCTCACCGCTTCTGCGAAAGATCTACTCATTTCTTACCGTATCATCTTTATATAGCACCATAACTCAAACGCTTTAGTGCTTTTCTTTTCCGTTTTTCCCACAGTCCATGCATACAATGCATACAATGCTGTGCTCCACAATTCTCAAAAATTTCTTGCACAAATTACTGCCGATGTTTGATACTAGTAGACTTCTCTTAGTAAGGAATGGTCTCTATGCCGACACTATTCAGCATTTTATGTGCTTCTTGCTTCGTTTGTCATACGTTATTTTGCTTCCAAGGTCGCAAAATTCCATTTCATCTACCTCGCTGTCCCCAGTTTTTATTTCACGTTTCTCACTGATCTCATTTGTTCTGTTCCACATTAGTTTGTGGTTCTTCGGTTTGCCCCCACTCTATCTTATGTGCTCAGTAGACAGTCATTACATTCAGTATATTCTGTAATTCTTACTCCCTTTTTTTTAGGATAGCAACCTCATCAGCGTATCTCGTCATTGGCGTTTTCTCCCCTTGAATTCTGATCCCACTCTTGAAGCTTTGTTTTATTTCCATCACTGCTTCTTCGACGTACAGGCTCATCAGTAGGGGAGAAATTTTCTCAACGGTTTGATGATTTGGCAGCAATTGTGTTTATAGAAGTGCATTTTAGTCGTTCAAGAGTTATATTGTTGTTGTGGTCTTCAGTCCAGAGACTGGTTTGATGCTTCTCTCCATGCTACTCTATCCTGTGCAAGCTTCTTCATCTCCTAGTATCTACTGCAACCTACATCCTTCTGAATCTGTTTAGTGTATTCATCTCTTGGTCTCCCTCTACGATTTTTGCTCTCCACGCTGCCCTCCAATACAAAATTGGTGATCCCTTGATGCCTCAGAATATGCCCTACCAATCGATCCCTTCTTCTAGTCAAGTTGTGCCACAATTTCTCTTGTCTCCAATTCTATTCAATACCTCCTCATTAGTTATGTAATCTACCCATCTAATCTTCAGCATTCTTCTGTAGCACCACATTTCGAAAGCTTCTATTCTCTTCTTGTCTAAACTATTTATCGTCCACGTTTCACTTTCAAGAGTCATTACACCTCGAAAATCACCGAGTAATCGGTCTGGAAATGATGGCCACGCAATGGCCGAGGAATGATGAAGACGGTAAACAAAGAAAAAGCCAAGCCTTGTGAGAAAATAGCAACTGAGAGTAAAGGACGGCTTGGAAGTATTGCCGCAAAGTCACGAGGACGCTAGGTGTAATTTCGCTACGTAGCCATGAAGCCAATGAAACAGCCGACACCCACGCGCCAGTCCATCGAGTAATTAGCCTGTAAAGAAGGGCATTATGGCTAGACAGAGAGCGTGAGAAGAGACAGACAGAAGGTCTTTTGTAGGGATACCTATACGCCATGAGGAGCCAGTGAGAGGCTTAGGATGCAATGCGTAACTATACAGGGTGTGTCATAATTAATGGCGTAAACGCATACAGCTGAAAGTAGACGATACTAGAAGCAAGGAAGTCTGAGTAAACATAGGGTCCAAAATGCATACCTTAAGAGCTACGAGAAATTTTTCATCTTCGATACTATGAAGCAAATCTCTTGTACTGCAAGCTCTTTGCTTTCCATATTTTGGGAAGTGATAATATGGACAAACACAAGAAAAAACTTCCAGTAAACATTTGCTCTAAAATGCATAACTTAAAAGTTAGGAGCACTTGTTCATTAGGAGAGTTGTGTTTCAAAGTACCGCAGATGAACAAGTGCTCAAAGCTCTTAAGGTATGCATCTTGAGCACATGTTTACTGAAAACTTTTTTCTTGTTTTGGTCCATATTATCACTTCTCAAAATATGGAGAACAAAGAGCTTGCAGTAGAAAAGATTTGCTTTACAGAAGATGAAAAATTGCTCGTAGCTCTTAAGGTATGCATTTTGGACCATATGTTTACTGAGACTTTTTTGATTCTAGTATCGTGTACTTTCAACTGTATACGGTTACGTCACTAATTGAGATACACCCTGTATAAGGAGAGACACCTTTCTTCTTCCATACACCTCTGAAGAATACAATTAGAGCCAAAGCAATGGAAGCATGTGTTCAGGATCAGATGATGTCGGGGATAGGCGGTATAACGTGTGGAAATTATGAACTGAGAGAATGAAACCCTGGGAGCAGGACGTTCCAGACAGAGAAGCAGAGCAGATCAGAAGGAAGAGTAATGGGTAGCGAGGAGGTGAGCAGGACGCTACGAATGAGATGTATAGAGTAGCAAGAGCCAGGCAGGGCTAAAACAGGAGTATCAGTAGCCATACAGTGATAAGCAGATGCAGCTGCATTACACTGCTGAAGTGACAAAAGTGAAGGGATACGTTATAATATCGTGTCGGACCTCCTTTTGCCCAGTCCACAGCTCGTGGTCTCGCGGTCGCGTTCTCGCTTTCTGAGCACAGGGTTCCGGGTTCGGTTCCCGGCGGGGTCAGAGATTTTCACCTGCCTCAGGATGATTGGGTGCTTGTCCTCTTCATTTCATCAGCATTCATGAAAGGGGCGATATTGGGCTGAGCAAAGGTTGGGAATTTGTACGGGCGCTGATAACCAAGCAGTTGAGCGTCCCACAAACCAAAAATCATCATCATCCTTTTGCCCGGTGTAGTGCAGTAGCTCGATGTGGCATTGACTCAACAAGTCGTCGGAAGTCATCTGCAGAAGTACTGAGCCACGCTGCCTCTACAGCCATCCATAACTGTGATGTGCTGGCGGTGCAGGATGTGCACGAACTTGCCTCTCTAGTATCTCCCACAAATGTTCGATGAGACTCATGTCGGGCGATCTGGGTAGTCATATCATTCGCTCTGATTGTCCGGAATGTTCTTCAAACTAGTCGCAAACAACTGTGTCCCGGTGGCATGGCGCATTGTCATCCATAAAAAATTCCATCGTTGCTCGGGAAACGGAGGAGTCTATAAATGGCGACAAATGGTCTCCACGTAGCCGAACATAACCATTTGCATTCAATGATCGTTTCAGTTAGGCCAGAGGACCCAGTATGTTCCATTTAAGCATAGCCCACACCATTATGAAGCCACCACCAGCTTGCACAATTCCTCGCTGATAATTTAATTTTTAATTTTTTTCTACTTTCTTTTACTCTGTTGCACATGAATTGGCATGAATATAGCACATAATATTTTAACACAGTTTCAAATGTATTAGTAATAACTAAGCATTATGCTATTTAAGAGGGAAAGAACCTACATAGAATATGTACATGTAAGTGGATGTTCTGCCGTGGCGCGCCTCGTTATCGTGCCGTATGGTCTTCGTTGTCGCTCAGCCATGTGGGCTTGCAGTTCATGAGCTGATATTTCAGCTGTCAGCCTTCATATCCTTATTCCAAACGGCCCGTGTGCCCAGTATCTTGTACCTTGTCATATTCGCGCTTTTTGAGCCAATATTGTACACCTCTCTTTCTTACTGCTACATCTAGAGGTAGCAAGCCCAGTATCACCAGCAGCGCCTCCGTCGATGTTGTTCTATACGCGCCCGTCAGGTGCTGGTGTACACTTTTCTGTGCTCGTCGTACAGCCTGTGCTGCCCTTAGTTTTTTGGCTCCATGAGCCCAAACACTCGACCCGTGGTCCATAAGGGCAAGTAAGATTGCATTGTGATGTATTCTTATTACATTTAGAGAGAGCTGAAAACGTACTTGGCGATTTTTGCTATTTTATTTCCGATTGTAATGCCTCTCTGACAGACAACTTCTACATATGCATGAAAGTTTTTCTTTTCGTCGATGTTAATTGCACGGCACCTACATACGGTCTTTCGTTTCACAGTTTGGTCGTTTATTCTGATTGTGAAATTTCGCGTTCTCGATAATGTTCCTTTTAGTAATATATAAACTACTTTGTGAGCTGTTATCATGAGTTTGTTTTCTACACATCTGTTACTTAGTCCTTCAAGAACTACCCTACTAGTTTCCTCCAAGTCAGTCCTTGTGTTAGCAGATTTTGTAATCAGTACATCGTAAAAGTATGCTATACAACTTCTAGCGTTTGTTGTACTCTGAAGCTGGTTTAATAATGGCTCTAGCCCAAAGTCCCAGAACTCTGGACCATACAGAGCTCTGTGCGCAGCCTTTTGCAATGACCTTCACAATTTTCTTACCAGGACATTCTAATTGCACCTGCATGTTTGTGCAGTAATCTCGTCAACTGTTATCTGTTTGAGTCTTTTTAAAAGGATAGGCCGCCACAAACTATCGAACGCCACAGCTATATCAGTCATTATGCCTATAACATACCTGTCGAGTGAGGTGTTCACAATATTCACTGCATGATTTATCGCATCCTCGGTAGATTTCCATTTCTCGAAACCGGTTTCAGTGGGCCCAAGCCCACTGCCTGTGGTCACTCAGGCGGCGGCACCGAACTCTCTCCTTTACTTTGGCTGCAGAATTTACCAAACAAATCACCGTGGAAGATTTCGGTTCTCTTGAGTCTTTGTCTAACCCCTCTCCCTTTTTTTTTTTTTTTTTTAGTATACTGCTACTCAAGATTTTTCAAATTCTGTGCACCCGACCGACATTCGCTTAATAACACTGTTATATATGGCTCAATTTGGTCCACTAGCTGTTGCTATTTTGCCAGGAATTTATCCGGATCTGCTACTTTCTTCTTCTTTAACTTCAATATTGCCAGTCTCCTGGACAAATGGGAACACAACACTATTCTTCAAATCTGCTCTAGTAATTCAGTAGCAGATACCCTGCAGTGGATGTATTTTAAATTCTACCTTTAAAAATTCCCAATTCGCCTTGCGTAGGTTGTGTAGTCACTCAGGCTGGATGCAAGTGCCTAAGTCATTATTTGTGTTTGAAATTGTAGAGTGAGACGACTTCGAGGACATAATACAGTATACTGATGAGGAATTCCGCGTAACCACAATGGTGACACTTATTAGGCAGCATAACACGCAAAATTGACTGGATGTATAAACCAAGAAAAAAATGCCAGGCCTAGGGAAGAAAATAAATACAAGACGATCCGTTCCTCCTCTATTATGGAAGCCATTGCTCCACTCGTTCAGACGGTTGCCACTAAATCAGAGGTTGAGACAACACCGGCCACGCAAAGAAGCATACTATTCATTAAATCCAGTGACAAGAAAGGTGCAAAGGAAATACGCACACATCTGACAGAGCTAATTAATCCGAAGAAAGAAAATAATCTAGAAAATGAAGACAGCACACAATGTAGTCATAAATGAAACAGAAATAGAAGAGGACATCAGGAATGTAAAACAAATTTCGTAGCTGAATAAAGAAATGGTATGCGAGCCATTTAGGAAGCGTAGGCCGAAACTGATAGTGTTTGACGTCCCCAGAAAGAGAATTGAGTCATTATACGAACAGAACTTGGACGGAACGACAATATCAGTTCTTAGAAGAAACAAGTCAGTTTCAAAACAGGCCCACGAGAGAGCTGCTGGAGGGAAATCCAAAAGTCAGAGCACATTTGGTTACACCGAAAAGAATATACACTGGATTTCGATCAACCACTGTGAACAACTACGTTGCAGTCACCAAACGCTATAATTGCCACTAATATGTGCAAATTGCAAAGTACTATAAGGGAAACAAACCGACATGCTCCCACTGTGGATAGCGCGACCATCTAAAAAATAATTTTAAAAATATCAAGGAGCTCCAGTGTACATTCCATCAGCGAAAAGGAAGAAATCATGCAACCAACGAGATAAAGACTGTGCGACGTACCAAATGCTCCTATAACGGCAAATTCAGAGAATGTTCCTGTAGCGGCAAATTCAAAGAACCGAATATGAATTCTAAACCACTGTGTAATCTGCTGGCGAGCATCACAGGAAACCTCAGAGTAAATACAAAGGCAGCAAATGTCAGGTTGACGGTCGAATAAGATGAAACATTATACAGAAATAAAACTGTTAAACCAGAGCCCACGGATCAAATGGATTATAAAATTATCTGTCATCTTTGTAAGAAACGGAAACCTCCGTCCAAAAGAGAGCGAGACGCATAGAGAGCCAAGAAATTCTGGTCTAATGTGAAGGGTAAAACGAGAAGGCTCAAATCGAAAACGTGCCTGACAACATACACAAAGCCGATAACGAGATGGACAATAAAAAGGTCAACAATAAGAATAACGAAGAGGAGCGGAGTTTCTGGCAGTGGCTAATAGGAAAATAAAGAACGGACAGCATGCCTACCTCTAGACAAGGAAGATTTAAAGAATGACATACCCACAAATTAAAAAAAAAATTGAAAGTGCAATGAATGCAAGGTGTGAAGCCACGCAGAACATAGCGGAGTGTGACAGCACGCAATGGCTAACAGAGGAAAATTATGAAAATGCAGAGGTCATAAAACCTATAAATGGCAATGAGAATTACGAAAAGGATATAAACATTGAGGACATGAAATGTAAAATGGAATAAGTTTGTGGCCGGACCCGTGGCCTGTTTACGAAATGTGTGAAAACGCAGTGAGATTAGTTAAGGTGGAGGATATGAATGTTTTAACCATAGCAATAAGACACCTGGTTAGGCTCACTCATCAGAAGGCTGTACCATAAATTTTCGTGTCATGGAAGAAGTTCATCATATTCAGCCCGGTGTCAACAACCTGCCTACAAATAGAAAGGAACTTCAGACTCTAATTCACGTCATCTTTAAGAGGAGGACGAAGAAACTTGATACTGAGCATCTGTGCAGGCAAATAGTGATGACATAAGGCCGAATTGTATGTGATACTGGTTAGACTCGCCTCCTAGCTATGTTCTCACTAGGTCCCTGCAGTTTTCATGAATAGTCAAAGCGCACCCCAACGGCAGTGCAACAGAAACAAATGACCAGATAAATGCGATGTGCAGTGCCATGGTGATGCAAGAACTCGGGAAAGTGTTAGAGGAACTGGACTTGCAAATACAGTGTATACGGAAGCCACATTACAGAAACGGGGCATTACTCCACATGCCAGATACAGCCGAGATCGCAACATCAGGTCACTATCGAATGGCCGCGGTGTTGGTGCGATAAAGACATAACAGTGACAAAGATACGACAGCTTTGTGACGGACACGCGGCGACAATAGAAATAATGACTACCTTAGCAAAATTTTACATAACTATTCTATTTTTTTCAATACACTCACATATAAAAAATTTTAACACATATAAAAATTTAAAGAAACAGCAGCAATACTGAGTCGAATGGACGTAATGGACGCAAACTCATAATGAACATTGTGGCATAGCAGAGTAACAGATCAAATTGGTCTTGCCTTCAGGACACTGTACGAGAAATTGATCTTCATGTCATGAATAAGCGTCTCAATGCACAATGCACCTACTTTCCAAAATCGCGCAGGTGCGACAATAAATACTGAAATAACCCTCGCAAATTCGAAAGCCAGCGACCACGTTGCCAGTTGGAAAGTCTGCGATGGACACGTGACCATAATCTCGTTGCCAACTTGGGTTCATGGCTTCTTGGTGTCTGCACCACAGTGGAATCCTACCGTCAGCTCTTACCAACAAAAATCGGCAGTCCTCTGACAAGCCACGGTTTTCCAGTGATCTAGGGTCCAACCGATATGGTCACGGATCCAGGAGAGGTGCTGTAGGCGATGTCCTGCTGTTAACAAAGGCACTCGCGTCGGTCATCTGCTGCCATAGCCCATTAACGCCAAATGTCGCCGCACTATCCTTATCATAAGCGTCACACGTCGCACGTTGATTTCTACTGTTATTTCACTCAGTGTTACTTGTCCGTTAGCACTGACAAGTCTACGCAAACGCCGCTACTTTGAAGTGCATTGTGCGTGGTAAGAGGTAATGCCTGAAATTTGGTATTTTTGGCACACTCTTGACACTGTGGATCTCGGAATATTGAATTCCCTAACGATTTCCGAAATGGAATATCCCGTGAGTCTAGCTCCAACCACCATTCCGTGCTCAAATTCGTGCGGCCGTAATCACGTGGGAAACATTTTCGCATGAATCACCTGAGTACAAATGACAACTCGGACAATGCTCTGCCCTTTTATACATTTGTGCGCGATGGTGTCACCAAATGAATATGTGCATATCTCTGTCTCATTGGTTGGTTGGTTGGTTTCGGGGAAGGAGACCAGACAGCGAGGTCATCGGTCTCATCGGATTAGGGAAGGATGGGGAAGGAATTCGGCCGTGCCCTTTCAGAGGAACCATCCCGGCATTTGCCTGGAGTGATTTAGGGAAATCACGGAAAACCTAAATCAGGATGGCAGGACGCGGGATTGAACCGTCGTCCTCCCGAATGCGAGTCCAGTGTCTAACCACTGCGCCACCTCGCTCGGTCTGTCTCATTACCTCCCACCTCAGTGTAGTATCAACATAGTTGGTGTGATCATAAGGGAGCGGGCGAGGAGTTCTGCGTGCTGTGACGTGGGTGCAGTATCATTTCATAGTAGACGGGACGGTGCAAGCCAGATACCGTCTCTGTACTAAGATCTGGTATTTTCTTGGGAACAACTCCTTTAATGCGAATAGAGCAAGAGTTAACATTGTTTCTGAAATAAATTTATAAGTTGCAAACCACATCTGCTTGACTTTATCTCAATTTATCTTCCAATGCTTACCTCATGTAATCAGGTATTTAACAGTATAGCCAGGTCTAGGCTCTCTCTTCCACAGGCCAGCTGGCTAGATCGCTTGTCAGAAACCCTCGAGCAATACCCAAGTTTGGGACGCAACAAGACGTCACTCGGTGCCATGTCCTGAAAATGCGGATTATAGCGGGCGAGGTAAAATTTGATGGCTCAAAGAAGCAACATAGTTGTGTGCAGAATCAGCGTAGACATTGTCATGGAGCACGAGACTTCAGTAGTATGCCCCTGTGATGGATCGTCTCTTACAAGCATAATACTCTATGTAAGCATCACACCACGTTCCAACAACCGGCATTGGTCAGTCACAGTCACGCCGAAGTATCAATGCCCCTGAAGCCGGGAAGCGCAAACATGTCAACGCCGTTACTCGGTCAGGAAGGCACCAACCTCGACCTACATGTGTGCGACTGCAAGCGAGCTCAGAAGAGCACAGAAGACACTGCCTTTGTTACCCTCGTAACATTATGTAAGAGACCCTAGGTAGGACGCAACATTGGCTCACAGGAGTTTGATTAAGCAGTTACGTCATTGTAGTAACTTCGTTAAGCAAATGTAGCGAAACTGATGCCTGTTGACAATTTGAGAAGAGTAGAAACGATTCGGTCATTATTAACGGCACAGTAGAGCGGAACGTCTCCTAAGCAACATACATACTCCACCCGCACTAGCTTGAATCGTTCGACCGGTAGGATCGATGTCGTTCATGTCATTAGCGCTGGATTCTCTGGTTATAGTATCGTGACATCAAGACATCAAGTGTGTGAGACTGTACCAATGTTGGTCTTAACACTTATGCTTCACGAGAAGTTCAGTGATTCGTAGTCGCGAATAACGAAGTCTAGCATCCAGTACTGAAGTCATCACAATAGACAGCATTGATGGATAGTCCAGAGTTTACCAAAACGGCTCCGGTCCAGGACAGGAGCTGCCTTTAACGCCAACGCCGCATTTATGGCAACCTACGGTACCGGCGGCCAGGTCCAGCATCAGCAGATCACGGCATCTGACACCGCTGTCCTCCTAATGGCCAGTGATGCAGGAGGGACTGAGTACTCCCCAATACGGTGCTTGATTGAAACACACCCGCTGTAGTCCTCGCCGTAATGAAGCAGAACTACTGATGGGCGTGCCTACCTCGTCAGCAGGAAGTAAATCGTCGCACCAGGGTATCATCGACCTCTGCTCCGAGCTGATGCAGCGTCCTCATCAGCTGTGATTCCGTTGTTGGATTGAGCGGTTTACACAGATACCAGCATTCGCAGAAGACACATCAACGACTTGTGTTCTGAATAATAAATGGAATGATCTTGAATACTGTTTTATTGCGTCTAACGGCGTCACAAAGGTGCTCGGACTAATCGCTGACTAAACAGTTGGAGTCTCCAACCCGGTAGTGGGTGACCCCCACAGAGTGATTAAGAATATACACTCCTGGAAATGGAAAAAAGAACACATTGACACCGGTGTGTCAGACCCACCATACTTGCTCCGGACACTGCGAGAGGGCTGTACAAGCAATGATCACACGCACGGCACAGCGGACACACCAGGAACCGCGGTGTTGGCCGTCGAATGGCGCTAGCTGCGCAGCATTTGTGCACCGCCGCCGTCAGTGTCAGCCAGTTTGCCGTGGCATACGGAGCTCCATCGCAGTCTTTAACACTGGTAGCATGCCGCGACAGCATGGACGTGAACCGTATGTGCAGTTGACGGACTTTGAGCGAGGGCGTATAGTGGGCATGCGGGAGGCCGGGTGGACGTACCGCCGAATTGCTCAACACGTGGGGCGTGAGGTCTCCACAGTACGTCGATGTTGTCGCCAGTGGTCGGCGGAAGGTGCACGTGCCCGTCGACCTGGGACCGGACCGCAGCGACGCACGGATGCACGCCAAGACCGTAGGATCCTACGCCGTGCCGTAGGGGACCGCACCGCCACTTCCCAGCAAATTAGGGACACTGTTGCTCCTGGGGTATCGGCGAGGACCATTCGCAACCGTCTCCATGAAGCTGGGCTACGGTCCCGCACACCGTTAGGCCGTCTTCCGCTCACGCCCCAACATCGTGCAGCCCACCTCCAGTGGTGTCGCGACAGGCGTGAATGGAGGGACGAATGGAGACGTGTCGTCTTCAGCGATGAGAGTCGCTTCTGCCTTGGTGCCAATAATGGTCGTATGCGTGTTTGGCGCCGTGCAGGTGAGCGCCACAATCAGGACTGCATACGACCGAGGCACACAGGGCCAACACCCGGCATCATGGTGTGGGGAGCGATCTCCTACACTGGCCGTACACCACTGGTGATCGTCGAGGGGACACTGAATAGTGCACGGTACATCCAAACCGTCATAGAACCCATCGTTCTACCATTCCTAGACCGGCAAGGGAACTTGCTGTTCCAACAGGACAATGCACGTCCGCATGTATCCCGTGCCACCCAACGTGCTCTAGAAGGTGTAAGTCAACTACCCTGGCCAGCAAGATCTCCGGATCTGTCCCCCATTGAGCATGTTTGGGACTGGATGAAGCGTCGTCTCACGCGGTCTGCACGTCCAGCACGAACGCTGGTCCAACAGAGGCGCCAGGTGGAAATGGCATGGCAAGCCATTCCACAGGACTACATCCAGCATCTCTACGATCGTCTCCATGGGAGAATAGCAGCCTGCATTGCTGCGAAAGGTGGATATACACTGTACTAGTGCCGACATTGTGCATGCTCTGTTGCCTGTGTCTATGTGCCTGTGGTTCTGTCAGTGTGATCATGTGATGTATCTGACCCCAGGAATGTGTCAATAAAGTTTCCCCTTCCTGGGACAATGAATTCACGGTGTTCTTATTTCAATTTCCAGGAGTGTATTTTAACTCGCCACAGGCTTTATAATGGATAAACAAATCCTGGGAGCCATCGCTGACTTCAGATCTAAAAATAGTATGTTATCCTCTCTTACCCTTATGGAAGCTAATAACATATAGTATCGTCAATGCAAATGCCCCCATGAATGAAACTAACAGAACAGATCCTGTGAGAATAGAAGAATTTTGGAAAGACCTGGAGGAGGTACTACCCAAGATTCCAACGAAGAATGTCATCCTGCTTCTTAGATACTTCAACGCTCAACTCAGGAAGTAAATAAATTTGCGAACATACCAAAGAGCTGGAATGAGATTTTCACTTTGCAGCGGAGTGTGCGCTGATATGAAACTTCCAATAGTCGTGCGTCATTAGGATTAGTCCTCTAGTGGGCTGGATAGCTCTTTGGTATGAAACTTCCTGGCAGATTAAAACTGTGTGCCCGACAGAGACTCGAACTCGGGACCTTTGCCTTTCGCGGGCAAGTGCTCTACCAATGAGCTACCGAAGCGCGACTCACGGCCGGTACTCACAGCTTTACTTCTGCCAGTATCTCGTCTCCTACCTTCCAAACTTTACAGAAGCTCTCCTGCGAACCTTGCAGAACTAGCACTCCTGAAAGAAAGGATATTGCGGAGACATGGCTTAGCCACAGCCTGGCAAAGGTCCCGAGTTCGAGTCTCGGTCGGGCACACAGTTTTAATCTGCCAGGAAGTTTCATATCAGCGCACACTCCGCTGCAGAGTGAAAATTTCACTCTGGAAACATCCCCCAGGCTGTGGCTAAGCCATGTCTCCGCAATATCCTTTCTTTCAGGAGTGCTAGTTCTGCAAGGTTCGCAGGAGAGCTTCTGTAAAGTTTGGAAAGCAGGAGAGGAGATACTGGCAGAAGTAAAGCTGTGAGTACCGGGCGTGAGTCGTGCTTCGGTAGCTCAGTTTAGGGCTGTTGTTCAAAGTTAACTATGCAACCCTTACTCTTCCCCGTGAACGAGGTGGGATAGGTCTGCTTCACGTGCCGGATAGAGCTCGCGCCCTGTTTGTCAGCTCCCAGATGACGGTATGGACACGTTGCCCAACGAGCCTCACTGGTGTCCTCCTGTCGGCATGCTCGCCGGTCTCACTGTCAGCCCCAGTGATGATCTCGGATGTTCCGGCCCAGTTCCATTATATACGATACTTCTTTCTTGAACTCAGTTATCTACGCCTCACCTTACCAAGACAGCTTTTACTCAAGACAAAGGCAGTATACAATGTCATCCAATTAGGTCGTCCACCTAACCCGATTGAACAAAAGTTCCCCCAGGTTAACTGGCGTCATGTATGGCGCGCGGTGTTCGCCTCTTACCTTGACACGAATGTTCAATCTGTCTGGTACCTAACTGTCAATGGTAAGCAAATCAACCAATTTCGCCTTCATCGTATCCACCTCGCCCAATCACCTCTATGTTCCACGTGTGGAGTGCCAGAGAATGATGAACATCGGTTTGTTTGCGGACCGGCGGCGGAGGTTTGGCACTTGGTTCGTCGTATTGTGGCTTTTCTAACGCGGGACATTCCGGATCGGATTACTCCCCTTTCATTATTATTTCCGGAACGTGACTATTTTCCTCGGACAAAGACCAATGCTGTGAATTGGATTCGCGGACATGCCTTTCACTACCTATTTGGGCAAACTGTAGACTCTGTACTCGATTTTTGGACATACCTCAATGACCGTCATTATGTCGTTGTCCGTCACCCAAAATACAGACAATTTTTCTCGAACTTCCTAGGGAGTGCTTTCCACGACCCGCCTCGCAGCTGGAATGTGTTAAGCCAAGAGAGAAGAAGGTTTCCTGTTTGAACCAATGAACATTTCTGACCAATTGAACGGAACACATCAATTTCGAGAAGACGTGACTCAACATATTACCAGTGGGGTGCAGAAGGCCTCTGATCAATTACACAACAAAGCTAAAAAAATAAAAAAATAAAATAAAAATAAAAAAAAATAAAAACAATAAAACTAAAAATAAAATTCAGAAAAGGAAGATTTTGTTTTGTTTGTAAGGATAGCCCTAACCTTGATTTCCCATATTTCCCCTGGTATATAGATAGCTGTCTGGAGTAGGTTTAGTCAGGAGCCAACGCCTGAAGTGGACCAAATTTTTTTGTTATAGGATGAAAAGTGGCAGTGGCACTTAGTTTTTTTTGTAGTTTCATTTTATTAAGGGACTTTCTAAAAGTTAAAGAAGGAAAAGAGATAAGAGAAAAAAAAGAAAATAAAAAGAAAAAAATAATGGTAAAAAAGTAAAAAAGTAAAAAAAAACAAAAATAAAAAAATCTGGGACATTGTATACTTACCCGGAGAATTTTCGAGCGTATAAAGTGTTGATAGCGGCACAATATGCTGGCAGCTATGTGAAAGTTGCTCCTGGCTTTGTTTTTGGAGAAACTAACAAGACTGAATCATTTTTAAAGAAGTTTCCACTAGGAAAGGTTCCAGCTTTTGAATCCTCTGATGGCCACTACTTGACTGAAAGCAATGCTATTGCTTACTATGTGGCGAATGCGCAGCTTAGGGGTCAATCTGACCTGGAGCGTGCTCAGGTGTTGCAGTGGCTGGCTTTTGCAGACAGTGAAATCCTCCCTGCCTCCTGTACATGGGTGTTCCCATGCATTGGTATCATGCAGTACAACAAGCAGGCAACAGAACGTTCAAAGGAGGATGTGAAGGAAGCACTTACAACTCTGAACAATCACGTCCTGACACGTACCTTCCTAGTTGGGGAGCGCATATTCCTCGCAAACATTTGTGTTGCCTGTACGCTGCTGCACCTGTATCAGTATGTTCTGGACCTGCCTTTAGGAAGCCGTATCAAAATGTAAACAGATGGTTCAATACCATTATCAACCAACCACAAGTAAAAGCTGTTATTGGTGAATTCAAACTGTGTGAGAAGAAGGCAGAATTCGATCCAAAGAAATTTGCTGAATTCCAAGCTACCACCAAACAGCAGCAGCCGGGCAGTGCAAAAAAAGAGAAGAAGCAGAAACGCCAGAGGGAGGGTCAGCAGCAGCAACAGAAGGAAAAGGAAAGCAAGAAGAAAGAGGAACCTGACCCTGCAGAGGAGATGGATGCGTCGGACTTAGCTGTTGCTTCAGAGCCGAAAGCCAAGGACCCCCTGGAAGCTCTTCCCAAAGGGACATTCAACATGGATGATTTCAAGCGTTTCTGTTCCAACGAAGATGAGAGTAAATCCATTCCTTATTTTTGGGAGAAGTTTGATCCAGAGCATTACTCAATCTGGCTTGGTGAATACAAATATAATGATGAGTTGCAGAAGGTTTTCATGAGCTGCAACCTTATATCAGGCATGTATCAGCGTCTGGATAAAATGCGCAAGAATTCATTTGCCTCAATGTGCCTGTTTGGTGCTGATAACGACAGCTCTATTTCAGGAATCTGGGTGTGGAGAGGACAGGACTTGGCATTTGATCTGAGTCCAGACTGGCAGGTTGACTATGAGTCCTACCAGTGGACCAAACTGGATCCCAGAAAGGAGAAACGAAGGCACTGGTGAAGCAGTACCTCTCGTGGACGGGCACAGACAAGCAGGGCCGCAAGTTCAACCAGGGGAAAATCTTCAAATAAATGCAAGATTTATTGCACTTACACAAAGTGAGATGAGGGTTTTGCTTACTGCCAGAATTTCTTTGTACTGTGAGCAGTAGCAAAGACATGACTTTTGTAATAAAATGTTGGAAGTGCTAAAAAAAAAAAAAAGTTGGTAGAGCACTTGCCCGCGAAAGGCAAAGGTCCTGAGTTCGAGTCTCGGTCGGGCACACAGTTTTAATCTGCCAGGAAGTTTCATACGAAAGAGCTATCCAGCCCACAAGAGGGCTAATCCTAGTGACGCACGACTATTGGAAATTCGTAAGAGTTTGGATCTGATAAAATTGCGACAGCACTTAAACGTGTTCCAAGGAAAGACAATACGTGTGAATCTTCGAACACTCTACTAAGAGTTCCAGATCGATCATGTAGCAATATCAGGATGTGCAGAAAAGGAAATTCAAAATTGCAATGTCTTCAGCGGTGCAAACTTATTATTCCGATCACTTTCTTTACAAAATTAAGATCAAAATTCTACTAAGAGCCCATCATACTGAAAACACTATCAGTATCTTGAAGTATAATACAGAAAGAAGAACTTGCAAAGATTTTAAGATTAGCTCGAAGCAGAAGGATTATCAAGGGTGTGAACAGTTAAAAGGTGCAAAAGAAACATTTCACATGGAGAAGAGAACGCACGGCGGCCGGAAGAAGAAGATAAAGCAACTGAAAAGCGTCGGAAACATGTGTTGATTGGTGTTATCAGAAAATAGCTGAAAGTCTAAAGAACTTCCAGGAAGTAAGGATAAATACACTCCTGGAAATGGAAAAAAGAACACATTGACACCGGTGTGTCAGACCCACCATACTTGCTCCGGACACTGCGAGAGGGCTGTACAAGCAATGATCACACGCACGGCACAGCGGACACACCAGGAACCGCGGTGTTGGCCGTCGAATGGCGCTAGCTGCGCAGCATTTGTGCACCGCCGCCGTCAGTGTCAGCCAGTTTGCCGTGGCATACGGAGCTCCATCGCAGTCTTTAACACTGGTAGCATGCCGCGACAGCGTGGACGTGAACCATATGTGCAGTTGACGGACTTTGAGCGAGGGCGTATAGTGGGCATGCGGGAGGCCGGGTGGACGTACCGCCGAATTGCTCAACACGTGGGGCGTGAGGTCTCCACAGTACATCAATGTTGTCGCCAGTGGTCGGCGGAAGGTGCACGTGCCCGTCGACCTGGGACCGGACCGCAGCGACGCACGGATTCACGCCAAGACCGTAGGATCCTACGCAGTGCCGTAGGGGACCGCACCGCCACTTCCCAGCAAATTAGGGACACTGTTGCTCCTGGGGTATCGGCGAGGACCATTCGCAACCGTCTCCATGAAGCTGGGCTACGGTCCCGCACACCGTTAGGCCGTCTTCCGCTCACGCCCCAACATCGTGCAGCCCGCCTCCAGTGGTGTCGCGACAGGCGTGAATGGAGGGACGAATGGAGACGTGTCGTCTTCAGCGATGAGAGTCGCTTCTGCCTTGGTGCCAATGATGGTCGTATGCGTGTTTGGCGCCGTGCAGGTGAGCGCCACAATCAGGACTGCATACGACCGAGGCACACAGGGCCAACACCCGGCATCATGGTGTGGGGAGCGATCTCCTACACTGGCCGTACACCACTGGTGATCGTCGAGGGGACACTGAATAGTACACGGTACATCCAAACCGTCATCGAACCCATCGTTCTACCATTCCTAGACCGGCAAGGGAACTTGCTGTTCCAACAGGACAATGCACGTCCGCATGTATCCCGTGCCACCCAACGTGCTCTAGAAGGTGTAAGTCAACTACCCTGGCCAGCAAGATCTCCGGATCTGTCCCCCATTGAGCATGTTTGGGACTGGATGAAGCGTCGTCTCACGCGGTCTGCACGTCCGGCACGAACGCTGGTCCAACTGAGGCGCCAGGTGGAAATGGCATGGCAAGCCGTTCCACAGGACTACATCCAGCATCTCTACGATCGTCTCCATGGGAGAATAGCAGCCTGCATTGCTGCGAAAGGTGGATATACACTGTACTAGTGCCGACATTGTGCATGCTCTGTTGCCTGTGTCTATGTGCCTGTGGTTCTGTCAGTGTGATCATGTGATGTATCTGACCCCAGGAATGTGTCAATAAAGTTTCCCCTTCCTGGGACAATGAATTCACGGTGTTCTTATTTCAATTTCCAGGAGTGTATGTCAAAACTATCCGAAATCTCAAGAGAAATTATGAGAAGGAACGTTTAATTCAAACAGAAGATGACTTCTGAAAGAACAGTATAGGAGACTGTTTTAGAACGTTGAAGAATAAATAGATGCTTCAGTTTTAGGAAAGGTGGTATATGGAGACATGGAAAACAGTCGGATGTTGGCCAGATACTTTGAAGAGCTCCTGAACTATGAGGCCCCATCTGAAACATTCATCTAAAATGAGAAAGAACCGAATCGCTATTCAGAGCGAATTAGTGTAGAAGGGGTTAGGGACATCGAAAATACTTTGAAGAATAATAAAGGTACTGTGCACGATCGGTTAACTGCAGAACTCTTGAAGTATGCGAGGGAGAATACGATAATCGAACTGACAAATATTATAAGGGCACTTTGGGAAGAAGAGCAGCTTTCAGAAGGATGCACGTCGTCACTGATACATACTATACACAAAAAAGGAGCTATGTCAGAGGTTGGGAAGTACAGAGCAATGCCATTAATACCATTGGCCTCAAAGGTATTCTCTAAAGCATTGTTGAACAACCTAGGAGGCTTCAGAAAGGGGAGATGCAAAATAAATTTTGAATCTGCAACTGCCACTCGAGTATCAAAAACAGAGAAGCAAAAATTTCTCGCTCATATTTGTAGTTCAGGAAAGCTTGTGATGCTGTAGATAAATGAACACTGTTTCAAATTGTACAGGAGATGAGTTTGGACAGAAAATCCAGTGAACTGATTACACAGAGTTTAAGCAATACAGCGTCCAAGGTGAGGTTCAGAGGAAATCTTTCAGTAGCCCTCACGATTAAATACGAAGTGAGACAGGGAGACGGACTCTCTCCTTTGCTTTTTAGCTGTATGTGTGATAAAGTGATCAGAGAGTGCGGACAAGAAATGAAAGGTGTCGGTGGAATACGATTGGGGTGCAAGAAAAAGAAAAAAGAAATGCGCAAGCCTTGACTTCTACTACTTTGGACAGTGTGTTGTACCAACGTATAGTGTAGTGCTGAATTGTCAGTACTCACTTTCCTGTATATGCGTGTTTCTCAGACGAAGATTGTTTCACCAGAAACGAAATGAGGCTTCCTCTCTATTTAACATCGCCAAAATTCAAATGGTTCTGAGCACTATGGGACTTAACATCTGAGGTCATCAGTCCCCCAGAACTTAGAACCACTTAAACCTAACTAACGTAAGGACTTCACACACATCTATGCACGAGGCAGGATTCGAACCTGCGGCCGTAGTGGTCGCGCGGTTCCAGACTGAAGCGCCTAGAACAGCTCGACCACACCGGCCGGCTGCCAAAATTCGCTGATTTATGACGGAGGTACTGCATGATTTTCTGGATGATATTCCACATGATCTTCACGGAAGGATGTTGTCCTAATATGTTGAAATTCTGTCTGATGTGGAGCATCTGACTCGTGGACCCCTGCACCAGACGTTTCCTCAAATGAATGTGGAAAGAGAAGGTAATGTTCGTGGCCAGCTCGTTTAGCTGATGTGACTCCTTTTTTAGGGGTGAGGTGTACGGAAGTCTGTCAGGTCCGTAGTGGACGTCCTGGCAAACTTTACCGCTGCCGAAGAAATTGTTCCGCAGCTCTGGAGATGTTTCAACGGGTACGAGACAAGTTTATACTACAGGCATTTGGATCAACTTTAGTGCAAAAAATATTTCGTGGAAGTTGCGGAGACAAATAAAAGTATTAAAAATATACATGTCTGCTTGACTGTTTGGCCTCGTCAGTAGAAAAAGCTCTGAAAATTTTAAATTTTATCGTTAGGGGCATAATTATTTAGAATCATTTCTGTATCAAGATTCACCATTTTGAAACGATACTTTTGCTCTTTTCCGCTGATCCTGAAAGTTACGTTATCGTTGCAGTAACGCCCCGTGTAGAGAAACCAACTAAGGGCACGAGAACTAACGAAAGCTGATTCTGCGTGATGCCAGATTCTCTATGCTGTCATGGATCCATCGTCAACTGACGCTGAGAGCACTCGAGGTATTTCTCTCTTCCACTTTCCGTTAATTTCCATTGTATTCTGTCTTGATAAAGTCAATAATTAACATTCAAATAATGTTCTCTTTTTATTTAACACATGAAGAGGTGTGCGGAACGTTCAGAACTATTAATAAAATAGAAATGGGTAAGTGCGGATCCACCATCTATCATCCATCGTGTCACTTGAAGTCCCGTTGAATTTCATAACGAATCGTGCTTTACAGTGTTTCGGACTCAAATTCACCAAGAAAGGTGGCCCTGCGGTAAGACGCAACAGTCGCATAATTTTAGGACATCAAACTGTCATCTAGATGAGTATTTTCAGTAGTTTCTTTAAATCACTTAAGAAAAATGCCAGGTTGGTTCCGCTGAAAAGCAAACGGCATATTTCGCTCACCATTCTTCCCCCTTCAGAACTTATACTCCTTCTCTCTGTCTCTCTGTCTCTCTCTGATGACCACATAGTTGTTAAGGCCTACTCTAACCTCCTTGATTCCTGAGATTCTGAGACAGAAGCTAAAATATGGACGATGGAATGTAATCATGATTTCCACAGTGTAGGAAAGCCTTTTTTTTCGTTACGTAATTGGTAGTATTGTCGCTGTACTTGTAGTAAAATTTCAAGGTATTGCATTTCTGTTGTTTCTGCATGCCTACAGCTAGGACAGGATATGTATGGTTGGTGCGACACAATACCTATCTGCCATATCAATCAGTCGGCCAGGATAAGATGGTAGTTGATGTCTCCAGCACGAAGGTAACTCTTAGGTTAGTTGTGATAACGACCCAGACAGTGTCTGTTATTCCATACATTGGATGTGACAGCAGTTCACTATGGAGATTATCTCTTGAATTATGAAAGATGCCTTGTGGACTGCAAAAGAATATGCATATCTACTACTACAGTTTACTGCTGATTATGAAAACTTGCCTGCTTACATATCTGCTCATTTCACCCATTTCCCCTTCTGTGTTGGAACCAACACTATAATCACGATCACCACCGCCAACGCTACCAAGAGCACCAACACACACACACGCACACACACTCACTCACACACGCACACAATCCTCCCCCCCCCCCCCCCCCCACACACACACATACACACACACGCTACAACCGTCGCGTCCATCATTCACCTGCAACTTTCCATCACCATCATATTTTCACGAATTAGAATTCATAGTCACGCGTTGGAGACTGGAACACATCCAGCAAATAACTGAGGGCATAACTGAGGGCGTAGTTTTCAATTGCTACTCTGAGATAAAAAGATCAGCACAAGAGTGGAAATCGTGGCTGATTGAATCATGCCAAAAAAAAAAAAAAAGGCAAAGTAATGAGAAATAGCAGAGATGAGAACAATAAGGAACTCAAAAACAGAATTGTGGATAACAAAGGCAGAGATAAGAACAATGAGGAACTTAAAAACAGAATTGTGGATAAGAAAGTAGATGAGGTTCAAAAATCCTGCTACCTAGGCAGCAAAATAACCCATGATGGACGGAGCAAAGAGGACGTAAAAAGCAAATAGAGCATTCCTGGGCAAGAGAAGCCTGCTAGCATAAATTTCAGCAAGAAAATTCTGAGAATGTACGTTTGGAGCTTAGAATTATATGTTAGTGAAATATGGACTGTGGGAAAACGGAACAGAAGAGAATCGAAGCATTTGACGTGCGGTGCTAAACAAGAATGGTGAAAAGTAGGTGGACTGAGAAGGTAAGGAATGAGGAGGTTCTCCGCAGGATCGCCGAGGAAAGGAGTATGTGGAGAACACCCGACTACTCGCTGGGCTGGATCAGAAAACACTTATTGTAGCCCGAACGCCCGGGCTAGTGACAAGCTGAGGCCAGCTTCATCCCGTGTACCATCACCGGATCACCGAGGAAGGGTTCTAACAACATTCCCTATCAGCATTTGGTGTTCCACTGACAGTGACTGTTGTCCTGTGAGGCTAACCATGGCTAAATTTGTGTTACCAAGCTTCATAGGCTATGCAACGTTACGACAGTGCGGCCTGACTGTATTTATATTTCTTATGTTATCAGTAAAACTGCAAACAATTGCCACTAGATTTGTTTTGATATGTTAACGATCTTGGTTTCGGCTGTGATTATAATCTGTTGTATGTTTTACAAAGGTTAATAGCTTTTATTTAATATGATGAGTACACAGATTCAGAGCACTGAACTTTTGGGGGTTAAAATAAAGTTGTCTGATTTCATAACCTTGTTTATTGCCGTATTTTAGTGAGACAATCTTCTGAATACTGTAGTACAGACAGTTTAATGTGGGATGTTCTCAGATTCTTCAGGCAGAGTACGCATCAGTCTTGCTGACAGAAGTCAGCCCCAAATTGTTTAACCCCGTTGTATTAACTTCCTGGTATCATTTTGATGTTTGATTCATCACTTGTTTTGTTGTTAAACCTTATAGCCACAAATTTTAATTTCTCTTATATTTGTGACGTACTGGCTTTTAAAAAATAATTTTTTTTCCTTTGGCACAAATATTTGTTTGTACAGCCTATTTACTAACAGATCCTCGATTTTCTATCTTCCATACTCTCCTGAGATTGGTTATACGCCATTCACAGTATACATTGTGTTGATTACGAAGGGTGTAACAGAAAGGTACTCCCCAAATTTCAGGACACTTGTCTCACACAGAGATTAATTAAAAAAGGTTGTGTCGTCCCTTGTTTTAGTGCTGCTGTAGTGATTGCGGATGAGACGTCTTTTCAACTTGATCGGACTGTACATTTTCACCATTAGCACGTCAGTCCTCAAGCTACTGTCAAAGTTAGTCATCAACGATGATTTTCTGTCAGTTTTGGGCCTGGAATTGTTGGTGTCTGCTTTTAGCACCTCGTATTCTTCAGTCAAAGCTAACCACACGAATGCTTTTGTAGGGAATACCGTATCTGATCAACTAGAAGATGTGCCTTTGACAGTGCAACGAAACGTCTTTTCCCCCTCATTTCAAGGTTAAAGACCGACAACTTTTTTACAACAGATACTGTGGCAAATGGATGGGAAGAGGTGAATAATTTTCTTGACATCCACGTTCTACGGATCTAAGCTCTTTGGATTTTTATTTGAATGGCATTGGAAGACTCCTGTGTGTCGAACCCCGATATAAGATGTAGAAAGTTTTGCCGCCATTATTGTGGAGGGTTGTGAAACGATACACGATAACCCTGGAATGCATCAGGGCATACAGGATTCAATTTGATGGTGGATTGCTGCATGTATCAACACTAACGAAGTGCATTTTGAATATTTAGTATAAGGAGATGATTTTTGTTGTGTCCTGGTACGTTCTGTTCAGAGAGAAGAGAGTCAAAGGAGCACGTTGCGTAGACACTTCTTCCTGATGACGTTGCTGCCTCAGACATGATAATTAGATCCACATTCCACATCAAAGGTATAGTCAATACCTTAACTATCATCCTGTGCTTCGTTTTGCGAACAGGGAAGGCGAAGAACGAGAAAAGCCCATAATCTGACAACATTTATTTAGTTATCCTGCATCATGCAGCTCCTCAGATACTGCCTTCCTGAGCATCGATTACTAGTGATCACACATGCTGTGGTGTATTCCGGCGTCCTGGAAAACATCCAGAGCAGTAATTATTAAAAAAGGTGACGACAAATACACTTCAGCCTATAAGAGCTAGACCAATATACCACCCATCAACACACTGACCGAAGTCCAACAGAGGCCCCTGTGTGACCTTCACATGACAAAGAGCTTCATTTGGTGCACCAGACTACTTTGGCTTAAAAAAAGTACAAGCCGATAAACAAGACAATAAATAGCGCTACAACTTCGGTGGAGAGCACTCCTAGTAAATACCCAGTAGCTGTAATGGGGTATATCGCAGGCTCCTTTTTCACAAGACAGCATTATTTAAATCTTTATCAGATGACTGCACAGAAATAGATGTCCTAGTATCAACTTATAACGCTAATTGAAAATTACTTTCATTTCTTCTATCTGGTCAGGGTTTTTGACAAAATAGGATTTAGTATTTTACGGATTTTAGTAATTGGAGCACAAGTATTAAAATAAAATTTATCACCTTATTTTTTCGGCATATACAACAAACATCTAACTTAGAAAAATTATAGGTACTCTGCTAAACTTAACGTACAGACGGACACTCCTTTTTTTGTTTTCCTCATTGATTCACCTTTACTGCCCCCCCCCCCCCCAGCCCCGCCCCCCCCCCCATCGCCACTTTGGGCCATCAATATTCCGTTCCATCTTCCCTAGAGTAATGTTGAAGTGCTCTTCACTATAATTCCCAGATTTTCAGGGAAGTAGTTAATATGTGCGTGCAGGAAGTGAACCATTCCACTCACGTTATAATGCAACTTCCTCAAATTGTCCAACATGGTTTTTGCAATGTCCTTATACTTTCTACGGTTTTTATTCCCTAGAAACAATTCAGTAATAGATCTGGAGGCAATAAATGCAGTTTTTAATCTAAAATTTTTTATATTCTCGATTTCCATCTGAAGACCAGGAAAAATTCCGGATTTCAATTGTTCTTCTTTGCTAAATACAAGTTTCTAGAAAGTTACTTAAAGCAGAATTCATCTTTTGGAAAAACCGTTACAAAGTGCTTCAGCAGGCCCAGTTTTATATGTAGTGATGCCAACAATATTTTTTGTTGTCTACTGGAGGTTCCTGCAAGATACTTTTAGTCACAGAAACAAAATTCTTTCATTTGGCCATGACTTAACACTCCAATATTTTGCTTTGCCCAGTTGCCGCACTCACGGAAAAAAAATAAAAAAATAATAAAAAAAGACAGGGAATATTCGTGTACCATTTCAGTCTTAACATAACCTCTATTTCTAAATACTGAACCAACTACACTTAAGCGCCAAAGAAACTGGTATAGGCACGTGTATTTAAACACAGAGATATATAAACAGGCAGAATACGTCCCTTCGGTCTGCAACTCCTATATAAGACAAGTGTCTGGTGCAGTTGTCAGCTCGGTTACTGCTGCTGCAATGGCAGGTTATCAAGATGTATGTGAGTTTGAACGTGGTGTTATAGTCGGCGACGAGCCATGGGAAACAGAATCTCCAAGATAGCGATGAAGTGGGGATTTTCTTGTACCACTTCACGGGTTTATCATGAAAATCAAGAATCCGGTAAAACATCAGACCTCCGACATAGCTGCGTCCGGAAAAAGATCCTGCAAGAACAGGACCAACGACACCTGAAGAAAATCGATACACGTGACAGAAGTGCAACCCTTCCGCAAACTGCTGCATATTTCACTGCTGAGGCATCAACAAGTGTCAGCGTGCGAACCATTCAACGGAACATCATCGACATGGGCTTTCGGAGCCGAAGGCCCACTCGTGTACCTTTGATGACTTCACGACACGAAGCTTTACGCCTCGCCTGAGTCCGTCAACACCGACGTTGTACTCTTGATGACTGAGAACATGTTGCCTGGTCGACGAATATCGTTGCAAATTGTATCGAGCGGATGGACGTGTACGGATATGGAGACAACCTCATGAATCCATGTACCCTGCTTGTCAGTAGGGGACTGTTTAAGCTGGTAGAAGCTCTATAATGGCCTGGGGCGTGTGCAGTTGGAGTGATGTGGAACCCCTGATACGTCTAGCAACGACACTGACAGGTGAGCCGTACATCAGCATCTTGTTTGATCACCTGCATCCATTCATGTCCGTTGTGCATTACGACGAACTAGGGCAATTCCAGCAGGACAATGCCACTCTCCAAACGTCCAGAATTGCTACACAGTGGCTCCAGAAATAATCTTATGAGTTTAAATACTTCTGTTGACCACCAAACATGAACAGTATTGAGCATATCTGGGATACCTTGCAACGTGCCGTTCAGAAGAGATCTCCATACCCTAGTACTCTTCACGGGTTGATGGGCAGCACTGGTGGATTTGTGGTGTAAATTCCTACCAGTACTACTTCAGACATCAGTCGAGTCCATGCGACGTCATGCTGTGGTACTTCTGCGAGCTCGCGGGGCCCTACAGGACATTAGGCAGAGATGTCACTAAACGCGCCCAAAGATGTAAACAACCGTGCATGAGCAGCGCCTATTAGACGGAGGGGGTCCGACAGCCGATTAGTTCCATTCATTCCACCAAGAACGAGGTACACGGCTTATGTTGTCTGTAGTTCAACCATTCCTAGAGAGTCAATACAGCGGTTCGATCGAGTCCGCATTGTTACTTTGTGCCAGAAAGGGCTCTCAACAAGGGAAGTGAACAAGGGAGTGAACCAAAGCGATGTTTTTGGGACATGGAGGAGATACAGAGAGACAGGAACTGTCGATGACATGCCTCGCTCAGACCGTTCGAGGGCTTATACTGCAATGGATTACCGCTACCTACGGATTATGGCTCGGAGGAGCCCTGACAACAACGCCACCATGTTGAATAATGCTTTTCGTGCAGCCACAGGATGTCGTGTTACGACTCAAATTGTGCGCAATAGGCTGCATGGTGCGCAACATCACTCCCGGCGTCCATGGCGATGTCCATCTTTGCAACCATGATACCGTGAAGCGCGATAGAGATGGTCCAACAACGTGCTGAATGGACCGCTCAGGATTGGCATCACGTTCTCTTCACTAATGAATGTCGCATATGCCTTCAACCAGACAGTCGTCGGAGAAGTGTTTGGAGGCAACCTGGTCAGGCTGAACGCCTTAGACACACTGTCCAGCGAGTGCAGCAAGGTGGAGGTTACCTGCTGTTTTGGGATGGCATTATGTGGGACCGACGTACGCCGCTGGTGTTTATGGAAGGCGCTGTAACGGCTGCACGATACGTGAATGCCATCCTTCGACCAATAGTGCAACCTTAACGGCAGCATATTGGTGCGGCATTTGTCTTCACGGACGACAATTCGCACCCCCATCGTGCATATCTTGTGAATGACTTCCTTCGGGATAACGACATCGCTCGACTAGAGCGGCCATCATGTTCTCCAGATATGAACCCTATCGAACATAACTGGGATAGATTGAAAGGGGCAGTTTATGGACGACGTGACCCACCAACCACTCTGAGGGATCTACGCCGAATCGCCAACAGTGCCTTGATGAACTTGTGGATAGTACGCCACGAGGAACACAGGCATGCGTCAATGCAATAGGACCTGCTACTGGGTATTAGGAGGTATCGGTGTGTACAGCAATCTGGATCACCACCTCTGAAGGTCTCGCTGTATGGTGGTACAAATTGCAATGTGTGGTTTGATGGGCAAAGAAAAGAGCGAAAATAATTTTTACTAACCGAGGCGATGCAGAAATTTTTTTTATGTGTGTATGACGTCGTGACATATGCGAGTACGCCGTCGCGGTTCTCTTACTTGTCTCAGAAGACGTGAGGACAGAGTTGGCTCAAAAACTAGTGTTATATCACTGATGGGGCATTGAGAATAAACTCACAACAGCTGATCAAAAGACTATCTCCAGCTGGAGAGCTACTCTCAAATTATGATGGAGCTCCATGTACAGAAGTAAAGAGAGTAGATGTTTAGGGTTGTAAAAGACGAAAAAAGAAATTTCTCAGCTCATGTCAGTCAAGCCACAGAAAAAGCTTGCAAAACCTTGCAGCCGGCCGCGGTGGCCGAGCGGTTGTAGGCCCTTCAGTCCGGAACAGCGCGACTGCTACGGTCGCAGGTTCGAATCCTGCCTCGGGCATGGATGTGTGTGATATCCTTAGGTTAGTTGGGTTTAAGTAGTTCTACGTTCTAGGGGACTGATCACCTCAGATGCTAAGTCCCATAATGCTCAGAGTCATTTTTTGAGAACCTTGTACAAGCTCCTCCGAACTGGATGTGTGAGTTGAATTTTGGCAGCTGCGATATGTACGATATTGTTATCTTTTTTTGCCATTGTTGGATTCGCAGCAAGCGTGTGGGCTGCGGTATTAAGGCGCGAAAGAAAGCTGAGTCGTATGCAGCAAAAAGTGCATCTGATATTTAAGACAGTGCTTGGTACACCACTGGGAATCACTTAAGATTTCTGGTACTATATCCTGCTGACATTATCGTCAACTACCGAGCAGCGTGCTATTGGACGTTGAGAAGGTTGAGGGAGACCACTATGGAAAATATCACGAATGAATTGCAGGTTAAATCCTGAAGAAACGATGCGTGGCAATAAGGACTCTGGCAGTCTCTTTTATCAAAGTGTCCCCGACATTCTGGGAAGTAAGAAACTGCATGATTAGTGTTGCAGTATTGTGTGACACAACGGCCACCAAAGTACGTTAGTACTGTTCGTGTTTAACGTTGTTACCAGGCCTGGCGGGGTATATGGGCGGCATGAGCAGCTTCAGATATTGAGTAATCATTATGGAGGACACAGAGATGCCACCTTCCCGTGTGAGACAGCGTTATCAGCACCCCACAGAGTTCCAAAGTGGCCCTAATGTAGGTCTCCATTTGGCGTGCTGATCTAGACGTGTAATATGTAGATTTGTGGGGAATTCGGATGTGACAATGGCCCGGTGTTGGACTGCATGGGAAATAAGGGCAGGAATAGTCATCGAAAGGTCGACCACGACAGACCATCGCAATATTGGATGGGCATATTGTGCACCATGCACATCGTAACTCCTTAACATGTGTGCTTGCTGTCCGAAAATAAGCGAAGCAATGGTCTCCCTTAAACATTTCATGGTATCCTGCTCCAGAGACTAGCCACAACTGGACTAGGGAATTACCGTCGCACGCATAGGGTGTCATCAACACCACAACACAAACGGCTGCGTTAGGAATGGTGCCGTGTCCGGGAAGAATGGACCGGAAAGCATGGACCTCGGGAAGCATGGATATCGTGGCATTGTGTTCAGGAAAGAATCGCGGTTTTAATCTATCTCGGATGACCGTCGTCGGCAAGCGTGGCGACGATCTTGACAGAGGTTCTGCCAGTGCGTTAGAGACGCACAGTGATGTTTCTTAACGTCATGGTGTGGGGAGTCATCGGATTTCACTTCTGGTCATGGCTAGCAGTGATTGAGGGAACAGTAACGGTACAACTGTATCTTGCGTACTTATGTACTACACTTCATGCGACAGTATCGTGGTGCCACTTTTAACAAGACAGTATTCGTGCCTCTACGAACTGACTACGTGATGATGGGAAACTACTATGGCCACCAAAATACTCAGATCTGTCCCCGATAGGGCATGTGAGAGACCAGCTAGGACATCAGTTCTGTCCTAGTGCCATTGGTTCAAAATGGTTCAAATGGCTCTAAGCACTATGGGACTTAACATCTGAGGTCATCAGTCCACTAGACTTAGAACTACTTAAACCTAACTAAGATAAGGACAGCACACACATCTATGCCCGAGGTAGGATTCGAACCTGCGACCGTAGCAGCGGCGCGATTCCGGACTGAAGCACCTAGAACAGGTCGACCACAGCGGCCGGCTCTAGTGCCATTATTCAGGATTTCAAGGACCACTTACAAGTGTCTTGTCTCAGTTGAGGATGTAACAGTTTTGTGACACCTTTCTAGACCGAATCAGTGCTTGCATCCAGGTGAGAGGGGGAGATACGTCATACTGATAAGTGGTCGCATACTGCCAAGTTCTTTATAAAACTGATTCGATTTTGTAATCACTAAAATTACATCACGCACCCTTACTAAGCTAAGAAATTTTATTTTGTTTCCTTCTCCGCTTCTGAGTGCTTAACTTTTTGGCAGGCATTGTATATTAAACACACATATTGAATAATTTCTTTTATTTAGCATCTCGTATTCCGTTTTAAATTGGGAAACATAATTATTGTTGCTGTAAATAGATGTATGTTGATACATATAACTAAATGCCCGGCAACCTAGATTAGACGCGAGGACTGGACCTCCAACGAGTTTCACAAAGCAGTTGGATCTGCTAATGCATAGAGTGGGTGCTATGACTCGAGTTTTACTGACACTGACACGGATCCAATGCGTAATACAGATAGAAACATAATTAATTCTGAAAACTAGTGAAGACATGTTCTATGAGGTCCTCAACACTCCGCCAGACACTCACATGAAGATGGATGGATGGTGCCAGCCGAAATATTGAGACAAGAACGCAACATGATCGGACTGCAATCCCGAAACTTCATAGAATATTTGGTAAGCCAGGAAAACTTCAAGAATCACATGGTGAAGGCATGTTTATATTATATTGGAGGTATAACTGTAAGATTTTATGTTTATTTCAATTACTAACCTTTTTCTCTTATTATAATTAGTGTGATACGAAACTGAAAAACCGGCACTGGTGTTTCTAAGTCCTGTTGCAGGCAACCAAGGAACAGGAGTTTAAATTGATGGCCTCAATAAATGAACCAAAAAGGTTCACAAATAAGCACCAACTCTAGAGAGTGAATATATGGCAGAGGGAGTGGGAGAACAGTAATTAAGAGCGTCGTGTTCTCCTTTCTCCGTGACGGATCGCCTGAAGACGTAAGATGTCGACCTTAGCCAAAACACGGTTCTCTTTTTGACCAGCCACGGTCCTCATTGTGCGAACCTACACTCGTGAACTTAAGTCAAAGAGATGAAAGTACGTGCGGGCATGTGGCTCCAATAAACATATCACAACTTGCACTGTGAACGTTTTACACGAGAGATGAAAAACCTACCACCTCCAGGCGACAGAGGAGAGGCAGACAGGAGTCTTGACGAATAGGGCGCACTAAGCAGAACTACTGCGTCATCTTAACAAACGCGACACTTACAGACAGAAATGACCATGCGTCGCACAAAGGACACATTCGGAAGACATGGGGCAACGTGGAATCGGCGGAATACTGACACCGATAGAAACGAGGGGATGTACACCGAGGCCCACGAGAAAGACAGGCCGCGACGCGTACGTCACGAAGGTAGTCCTGAACTCGCTCGCTCGCTCAGCTCAGCACACAAAATGCGTTTCTAAACCTGTTAACTCGCGGCTGGGCGTGTAAGTACTAACGAGAATTGCATCTTCCACTGGAATCTGCTATTATGAAGTGTTACTGATTAACAGTACTACAGCAAAATTTAATTTAAGATCAGTATCCGATATAAATGGTATAACGGCTTGTTTATAGCATTTAGTCTCTTCTGCTTAACGGTACTCATTACATACAGGAAGTGGTGTCTTATGCAACTGATAATCATTTTAGCATTATTTTATTTTATTGTACGCCAATAGAGCCGTAACAAATTATAAGCGGGCCCATGGACTTCCCATCATTATAGGACTAATAACAGTAAGATTCCATAATAGCGGATTCCAGAAGAAGATTCAGTTTTCGTTTGTACGGACACGCCTAGTTACGAGTTAACAGGTGGAGAAACGCAGTTTGCCTGCTGATTTGAGCGAGCGAGCGAGCGCACGACTACCTTCGTGACATACGCGCCGCCGCCTGTCTTTCTCGTAGGCCTCGATGTACACAGACACACACACAGACACTGGGATGCTGACAGTTAGTAGTAGCGACAGACGCTGATACACTAGGGCGTATTGCACAAGTATGAGGTAGGTACAATAAAGGCTGTGTGGACTTAGTGTAACAATAGCAAGACGCGATGGGTATGAGATCAGTTCGACCCTCCGTAATTGCTCTAAAAGCTGGTGTGAAAGAAAATACAACACTGAAAATAAAAAAAGAGGTTACATGTATATCCCATGTCCAGTCGACGTATTATATTGAAATAATGCGTGTTAGGAATGTGTGCAATTACTTTGCCTGTAATGTTTCGTTTTATTGTATATGTAAGAACTTAAAGCTATTTAGATGACCAGGACCTGAGTACGGAAATCTGTTTGAGGACAGTGAGCTATCAACCGCATTATCTGCGCAACCCAGGACTGACCGGATCACAAATGGGTAAGGCAGAGAGACCACTTCCAATAGAACTACATTTGCTAAATTATGCCACAATACAAAAAAATGTTCAAATGTGTGTGAAATCTTATGGGACTTAACTGCTAAGGTCATCAGTCCCTAAGCTTACACACTACTTAACGTAAATTATTCTAAGGACAAACACACACACCCATGCCCGAGGGAGGACTCGAACCTCCGCCGGGACCAGCCGCACAGTCCATGACTGCAGCGCCTTAGACTGCTCGGCTAATCCTGCGCGGCGCCACAATACAGCTTCCTACGTTTATCCTTTGTTGAATCACAGGAGCTGGGTACACACACTCTCATGAGAAAAACTAGAGAAGTTGAACTATGAGAAAGATTATAGACTTCCTAAGAATGAACTTTATTGACGTCGATTATTCGTACATGATCGATTTAGAAATATGTATGCTGTCGTAGGTTTTATCTGGGAAACCAATCATGCCTAAATTTGTTCAATGAATTACGTCCATGCACAGGCAGCAGCTAAATATCCTACCATGCCATTTTACCAAGTAAGTAACATCACATAAAGTTACGCAAATTTTTTTCCGACACGTGAAACCCAAACTGACTGTGGAGTGGTTCGATTGGTGGTCTTCACAGTCAGTTTAGCTTTCGTATGTCTCGCAAAACGGGGAAAAGTTTACGCATAACTTTACGTGATATTACCAACGTGATAAGATGGTAAAGCAGGATACCGGTGATTAGTGGCCACCCATGCACCTACGTATTAAAATTGAATCGATGTGTATGTTATCGGTTCCCCAGGTACGTATATCTGACAACGGTGTCAATATTCCGAAATAGATTATGTACGGTGCATAAATAATCGATGTAAATTATATGCAGCCTTATAAAGTCAGTAATATTTCACGTATCTAGTAAACAGCAGCTGCGTGGCCCAGAGAAGTCATCGTCAGCAATGCTGGATACAGGAAGAGCCAAACAAAAATTCGTTTACAGCATTATAATTTCTGACTACTCGATGAAAAATTTCGAAAGACTGTGTCTCCCTTACTGTCGGGAAAATAATTTCTTACTCTTCCAGATATCCAATATGATTCTACGTCCGTCCGTCTGACTGGGGTTTTGAGGGACTTCGATCGTTCACTTAAGTAATAAAATGGAACACCTACAACCGTCCTTACAATGTTATTTACTATACGAGATTTGGTGCTTCAGATCTTAACTGATCTGAGGAGGTTAACTCCAATGGTATAACCGATTCCATCAGTGGTCAGCTGGTAGTTGATGGTTGGAGACACAACATCGTTATTACAGGTCTGCGAAAACCAGTTCATAGATATTGGCTACTGATGGACTGGGGTACAATATTGGAGTTAACCCTTCACCGTCGGTTAAGACTTGAAGGTGGTGTACTGAAGCACCGAAACTGTAGCCACATAATAAATCATATCGTAAGGACGGTTGAAGGTGTTCCATTTTATTAAACGCAATATTTTGGTGCTATCACGTACATTGATGTTATCGAACTAAGCAACAGATGAATTAGTTAAAATGCTGCGGTAGAACACGGATGGGAGACGTCAGTGTTGTGGTGAAGTTGAAACAAAATAATATTGCTTTTTTTAGATCAACGTGTTTAACACTAATGAGCATCACAAAGCTATTAACGTGCAGTAATATCAGCTTTGACTTCCGTACTCAAAACTAAAAGCGGTTGGAAGTGAAATTACGCTTTGAGGCTTTTAAACTTACAAGTAATCGATTCTCAACTCGTTAACAAAATATCAGGTAATAGTTTATTATGCAGCTCATCAGCAGGTTATGAAGAAAAGAAAAACATCTATGAAATATAGCAACATCAGCTAATAACTAAGTGTGCGAGTTGTAACAGTTCGAATGTTTTCATTATTAAAAAAAATGTTTGAAGACTGATAGTGACAAAATTTTTCAGACATAATTCATGCACATGCACATCGGTTTCATGCACATTGTCTTTTTGTTTTACTACTCTATGCTTGTCATAGCATCTTACATACTGAAATTTGCATCTATTCTGAAAAGACAAGATAATCTTACCGTGCCTATTTCTCTGGAGCGCGCAGTGAGCGCCGAGGATGTAGCTGGAGCTGCAACTGCCTCACAGAGCCCTCTCCCGCCAAAGAAAGCTATTTAACATCTCAGGTGCGTGCCGCTGTCCGCTTTCTTTCCGTGATTTAAGCATGTTTTAATCACCATGGGTCCACAAACTCTGCTACCCAACAATTATTTTCATGTTACGAGCGGCGAATTTTATGACGACTTCGGAAAAACTGATAGTCACTTCTTGTCGCCTCTGCATACCAAATGAAACCTCGTCGTGGTGCCTGCCCCGTAATTAACATCTCTATAAATATGTTAATGTTCTAACTGTCATTCTTTTGTCCTTTGGTCAGTGAAGATAAGCGCAGTAAATCATTTATTTGCATCCTTCAGCAGGGCTCAATTTCGGTCGGAACGCACCGCAATGGCGTTCCGGCACTAATCAGGAAACTTTTCGTGATCTCACTGGAACAAGTCGACAGCATAGTTTTAAAATAGTACACTCGTATTAAATCATAACGGAAATATAGTTCGCCGCTGAGCTGGCACCAGTGAATGTGACAGTAAAGTGATGGGTCTGGGCATGGAGCGAGATACTGTGTGTGTGTATGTGTGTTTGTATGCTTGTGTGTCTGTGTACGTTATACCAAAGATATGTTGAGCTTCGTTCCGAAGTTGTGACCGGCATATATCAGTAGACCTCGTAATGGCTGTCTTTTGTTTACGACTATCAGAAACCTCAGAGACGTACAGTATAACCTAAATATCGTGGGCTCGTTCCGTTGTTGTGTTCGGTACATATCGTCTTTTGTTTACGACTGCCAGCGGCTTCAGCGATCAAGTATCCTGGCGACGTTTCGTGTTACGAGTATCAGTCAGAAATAAATAATGTAAGGAGTGTCTGTAAAATGTGATTTCACGAAATCTTGTTTCTGCTGTGTCGCATTTTTCGCCATAGCTGCTGCTACTGTGCGCACAATGCACGCGTGGTTAAAAGTTGGTAACCTTCCCCTCACGTTCCTTTGCCCGTGACGCTAAATGTATTTTTATCTTTATCTGCCCCATAACTTGCGCGGCCCCTCCCGCTGGAGGTTCAAAATGGCTCTGAGCACTATGGGACTTAACAAATGGTTCAAATGGCTCTGAGCACTATGGGACTTAACATCTGAGGTCATCAGTCCCCTAGAACTTAGAACTACTTAAACCTAACTAACCTAAGGACATCACACACATCCATGCCCGAGGCAGAATTCGAACCTGCGACCGTAGCAGTCGCGCGGTTCCGGACTGAAGCGCCTAGGACCGCTCGGCCACCAACTGCCGCCGGCCGGAGGTTCGAGTCCTCCCAGGGGCACGGGTGTGTGTCTTCTTGTTAATAAAAGTTAATTTAAGTAGTGTGTGACTCCAGGGACCGATGACCTCAGCAATTTGTTCCTTTATGAATTCACACATGATTTTGTCCTATAACCGGGCAATAGAGTAGTTCGACGCTCAACGTATCTTGGAATACTTTTACAGTAGATGGGAGCTCCCAGCGGGGCCTATTTTTAACTCCCAATGCGGAATGGGGGTGTTACACGAGAGGCGTTCAGTAACTAGTGCAACACATTTTTTCTAAGGTAATTTTGGTTGCAATCAAGAAATCAGCTAAATTTCGATTACGCGATAAGTCACACAAATCTGATGGCTGTAAATTCAACTAAATACTTAGGGATTGCAATTACAAATAACCTAAATTGGAACGATCACATACATCATATTGTGGGTAGAACAAACCAAAGACTGCGATTCATTGGCAGAACACTTAGAAGGTGCAACAGGTCTACTAAAGAGACTGCTTGCACCACGCTTTTCCGCCCTATTCTGGAGTATTGCTGTGCGGTGTGGGATCCGCATTACGTGGGACTGACGGATGACATCGAAAAAGTACAAAGAAGGGCAGCTCGTTTTGTATTATCGAGAAATAGGGGAGATAGTGTCACAGACATGATACGTGAATTGGAGTGGTAATCATTAAAACAAAGGCGTTTTTCGTTGCGCCGGAATCTTCTCATGAAATTTAAATCACCAGTTTTCTCCTCCGATTGCGAAAACATTCTGCTGGCACCCACCTACATAGGGAGAAATGATCATCACGATGAAATAAGAGAAATCTGGGCTCGTACAGAAAAATTTAAGTGCTCGTTTTTCCCGCGTGCCGTTCGAGAGTGGAACGGTAGAGAGACAGCTTGAAGGTGGTTCGTTGAACCCTCTGCCAGGTACTTTATTGTGAATATAAGAGTATTCACGTCAGATGTAGATGTAGATGGTGAGAAAAAGGGCGGAATTTGTTGAGGATAATTTAGGTTAAGTAGTGTGTAAGCTTAGGGACTGATGACCTTAGTAGTAAAGTCCCGTAAGATTTAAAAAAAAAGTTGTCGGAGAACTGACAGTGAACAAAAGCACGGTGAGTAGTTGGGCGAGGCGTCTGCCATCAAGGTCTTACAAGCCTTTCTGATCTCCCACGTGCCGGCCGGCCTCACACAGCTGTGATCTCTGCAGTGCTGAAATGTGCGGACAGTCTCACCCGAGGTGATAGGTGGACCGCAATCAAACACCTCACTGCCCAACTGGACGTCTGTTGGTAGTGCTGACACACTCGTCCACAAGTTGGGGGACTTGTTTGTGCCTGCTAGGGTCCTAGCCGTCTAACAGAAGGCCATAAAGAGCAACGAAGGATAAACTGTGCAGAATTGCTTGCTATTACGAGGCTGATCGTGTCAATTTTTTGCCGGACATCGTCATCGTCATCTCTTCGAACCGGAAACAAAACGGCAATCCACGGAATGGCGCCACACCCCTTCATCTACGAAGAAAAAATTCTAAGATGCACCTTCAGCCGGTAAAATGTTGGCAGTCTTCTGGGACTCTGAAGTGTATTGTGCTACCCTCAGGAGATTGAAGAAACGAGTTTATAGTGTTCGTCGCCACAAAAATGCAAACAAATTGCTTCTTCTCCATGGCAACAGAAGGCGTCTCACAAGTCTGCTCACCCAAGAGCTCACAAAACTTCATTGGGCTGCTCTTCTTCATCCTCTCCACAGCTCCGATCTCACACCTGCCGACCTCCATCTGTTTGATCCAATGAATGATAAAATGAAATTCTGTTGCTAAAAGAAGGGAGGAATAATATGATCTATTGGAATCCTGAGTAAAACAAACTTGCTTTAAAAAAAGTTGCATTACTTATTGAACGCCCGTCGTAGTTTTGGTCCCCATAGGGCTGTCGGTGTGTATGTCTGCGCAAACATAGCTCCCAAAAGAAGGTCAGACCATAATGGACTCTTTTTTTCGTTTGGAACTTACTTTAATCTGGATTGTTCTTAGGTATATTCCATGAAAGTCTCTTCACCCGTTTAAATTTTATCAGGTGCATGAAATAAAAATGTTTCCCGCCAGCGTGCTCTTTTGATATCCACTAAGTAATCCATAAGAGCTACATCAGTTTACTTAGTACCAGACAGTGGATCTCAAGAAAGATCTAAATAAATGTCCGTGAGACACAATTATATTTATCTTTTACGGTTGACCAACAATTACGATTTTTGTCTTTTGATGTTGCCTGTTTCAGCACCTAGAAAACAGAAAGCAGAAAAGGAGTGATTTTCTAAAAGATAAGCACACGTTTTCGCATAATTTTTGTAGTTATTTCTGAGGTCTACAAATCATTACTAAATCAAATGGTTTTTCTCTGATAGTTTAGGCAGCATATGGCAAGGGAGCGCACTGGCAGTTCATTTATTCCGACTTGAACTGCAATTACTGCCACTAGTTAATCCTTACGTTACCTAAAGTAATCACATAAAAACATAGTCAATAAATGCATATGTGAATTAGAAAAAGAAACATAAATATCGCATAAACGGTTCTCGACTTATAAATGCCTGCCTGTATGTCAGGTTTTGAATTCACTCTTCATGGCGCACGATTCGCACTAAAATTCCTCTATAACTACTAGATTTATGAAACATCCCCTTAGAAAAATTTATGAATTATTGTGCTGGTGCCGGCCGCAGTGGCCGTGCGGTTAAAGGCGCTGCAGTCTGGAACCGCAAGACCGCTACGGTCGCAGGTTCGAATCCTGCCTCGGGCATGGACGTTTGTGACGTCCTTAGGTTAGTCAGGTTTAACTAGTTCTAAGTTCTAGGGGACTAATGACCTCAGCAGTTGAGTCCCATAGTGCTCAGAGCCATTTGAACCATTTTTTATTGTGCTGGTAAACCTCTTACGTTATTGAATTTTCAAACATATGAGAAAAACTGAACGTACTCAGATATTTCTCTCTTTACCTATTCTGTTCATCACTAAACTGACACACAACATTTTTAGCGCAACGCAATCTGACTTTCAAAAATCCCTACAAAAGAATGGCCCTGACTAACAATAACCTATACCTTTCATGAATCACTTACCTCACAAAAATCTTCGTTGAGCTGGCCGGAGTGGCCGTGCGCTTCTGGGCGCTACAGTCTGGAGCCGCGTGACCGCTACGGTCGCAGGTTCGAATCCTGCCTCGGGCATGGATGTGTGTGATGTCCTTAGGTTAGTTAGGTTTAAGTAGTTCTAAGTTCTAGGGGACTGATGACCACAGCAGTTAAGTCCCATAGTGCTCAGAGCCATTTGAACCATTGGAACAAAATCTTCGTTACTCGAACTACTGCAATGCAGCGAGCGCCAATACTGCCAGCTAAATAAAAGATTCTAACTACTGAAGGCACTAACTACTAATAGGCATAGTTAGCTAATGAAAGATTTTGATAGAGAACAAATAATGTATTTACCTTAATAATGTTCAAAAGGCATTATATATATATATATATATATATATATATATATATATATATATATATATATATATATATATATATCAGTTCCTGACATGCAGTCTTATAAATTTCGTTCTTCTGACGGACACCCGTCCAGATCGTCCGCTCTTAAACTTCTGCCATCTCTCTCCCCACATCCACCACTGCTGGCGGCTCACCTCCAAATGCACAACGGTATGCGCTGTTCACATCCAACATCCCAACACTACAATAGCAAATATTCCAACAATGCAAATCAGCCACAGACTGCACACAGCACAGTCAGTGATTTTCATACAGAGCGCTACGTGACGTTACCAGCATAAAAACCTAACAGCATACTTACACCTCCTTTTCTTGTCATTATTGAAAAGACTCTTCGCTATTGTAACTGATATTTATGGCAGAATGCAATTAGTGTTTTCTGTCTCATATTCTACAGTAACACTTTCCTCTACTCACTGCCCCTACTACCCCATTCCATTCCTCTATAACTACTAGATTTTGATCTCGCTTTATGTACTGAATTATCCATTCAATATATTTTATCTGTTTTTCATCCTCTGTTTGCTACGTCGGCATGTGTAGTTGACCTATTGTTGTCGATGTTGGTCTGCTGTCGATTCTGATGAAAGCGAGCCCATCACTGATCTGTTCACAATACAATAACTCACTCTGCGCCATTCCTATTCGTAACGAATCCAACTCCCTTTACACCATTTCTTGATGCTGCTGATATTATCCTATACCCTTCTGGCCAGAAATCCTTGTCTTCTTTTCATTTCACTTCACTGACCTCCAGTATATCTAGAGTATATCTAGAAGCTTTGCAACTCCCTTTTCAGGTTTTCTACCTCCCCTACCGTATTCAAGCTTCTGACATTCCACGCCCCGACTCGTATAACGTTGCCCTTTCGTTGGATATTCATTCTGTTTCTTATTGTCACCTACCCCTTGGCAATCCCCTCCCAGAGCCCTGAACGTGGAACCAGTGCGCAATCTTTTGCCAATGGAGAGATCAACATGACACTTCCAGGCCAAATGTCCTGTGGATACACATTGACTTTAACGTAGTTGTTTCCATTGCCTTGAGCATCTTCATGCCGTTGATCACTGTTGCCCACCCCACTGTCAAGAAAGTGCGCTGAAACTCTGTCCGTTCCTCCACCCTTTTTTATGAAGCCAGTTGGAAGAACGAGGGTGACTTCTTATGCCAAAAGTCTCGGGCCACCATTGATGATGATTTTTATCGAAAGGTTAAACAGTGGAGCCTGGGATAGAGGACATTTTGATTACTAGTCAAGGACACTACCTCTAGCCCACGCGTCTAACCCACTGTGTCTGTTTACACCGAAGAATACAGAAGAGATCCCTGTACATGATATCATACATCAAGATTTTACAGTCCGATTGATGTCTCATCAACCAGACTTTCAATCCTGCTACTCCCTGGCTATTGGAGTGGTCATGTTCGCTCCAGCAAGCCTTCTTGCGTGTCGAAAGCAAAAGTATCGAATGTCCGAGCTTCAGTATTCGACGTGTCACCTGGTGCAACGGATCAGAGGTGGGACGTGGAGCAGAGCTGCTATTGTCTTCAGATGGGGATTTAGAGACTCTCCAAGCTGTGACAGGAAGGAGGTATGGCAGGCGATGCCTCATATCATTCAGCTCTAGGCCCTTACGTGATTTCGCCAGATCTTTCAAAGAACCAGAAACGTCTGGCTTAAAACAACTAAGTGGCAGCTAACTTGCACTTCGACATTTAATTTTTCCTTTCGTTTTTTTAACATGTTTGTAATTTTTGTTTGTAGTTTTTCGTGTACTTTTTGTTGTCCAAGTGTACCAAAATTCAATTACACTGATCAGCCAGAACATTATGACCACCCACCTAACAGCCGGTATGTTCACCTCTGGTACGGATAACAGCGGAGACGCATCGTGGCATGGAAGCAATGAGCCCTTGGTAGGGCACTGGAGGGAGATGGCACCACATCTGCACGCACAAGTCTCCCAACTACCGTAAATTCCGGGGAAGGGGCGATGAGCTCTGACGCGACGTTCAATTACATCCCAAATATGCTCGATCGGGTTCCGATCTGGTGAGCTGGAGGGCCAGCACATCAATTGCAACTCACCACTATATTCCTCCAACCACTCCATCACACTTCTGGCCTTGTGAAATGGCATATTATCTTGATGAAAATTGCCATTGCCTTTGGGAGACATGATCATCATGAAGTGGTGTAAGTGTTCTGCAACCAGTGTACGATACTCCTTGGCAGTCATGGATCCCATATGAATGTCCCCAGAACATAACGGAGCCGCTGTGAGCTTGTCTCCATCCTACAAGTGTCAAGGAGCTGTACTCCTGGAAGACGATTGATTAGCGCTCTCCCATCGGCATGATGAGGGAGGTATCGGGATTTATCAGACCATGCAACACTCTGAAACTGCACCAGTGTCCAGTACCGATGGTCGCGTGCCCATTTCAGTCGCAGTTGCCGATTTCGTGGTGTTAACATTGACACGTGCATAGGTCGTTGGCTGCGGAGGCCCATCGTTAGGAGTGTTCGGTGCACTCTCTGTTCATTGTCTTCAAACACGCTTTTACTCTGCTGAGCATTAAAGTCTGATGTTAATTCCGCTACAGTTCGCCGCCTGTCCTGTTTTGTCAGTCTGTCCAACCTAATGAGGGATGGCCGCCCATCATCTGGATGTGATCATATCTTGGTTTTGTGATGTGGTGAAGACACTCCCACAACACTCCTAGAACACCCGACAAGTCGTGAAGTTTCCGAAATGCTCGTGCCGGACTTCTGGGCCATCATAATCTGCTGTCTGTCGAACTCAGGCAGATCGCGCGCCTTCACCATTCTACACACGGACAGCACGTTCACTGATACTACATGCACCTTGTGTGTGTATGACTAGCGGTGATTCCTCACCAGGTGGCGCTGCTATCGCCTGGACGCGATTATTTCGACAGTAGCTCGGTGGTCATAATGTTCTGATTGATCAATGCACTTTCTGAGGAACTTTTAGATTTTGTAACCTTTCCACGTTGAAAGTCCATGTTACATTGCCATAAGTGAGAACAGGAAACACAAGCACATTTGCAAAATTTCCACTCCAGATACATCAGGAGCGTAGTTTTGGTAACACTCTTCTCTTGACCATAAGTACTAGAGATCATTTAAACTTTACTGTACTTTTCTCTCGCTGTCGATCGGCTCTTGTTTTCAGCTGTTCTAAAAGTAATAACAAAAATATATTAGAGCCCCCTTGTAGGAAAGACAATGTCGATTATGATCCTATGACAAAATTTGCACCCTGCCGCACTGGATGGTAATGACCTATTACACCAGGATAATACTCGCCCATAGACGAGGATAATACTTATAATGACCATGATATTCCATTTCCCGCATATTTCTTCCGGGCTGCGAAAATTGCTGGGCACCCCAGGGAGCTCAGCATTCGTTTGCTGGGTATGAGTTTGACGAATCTGGGTTTCCTTAGCTGGGGACTGGTGAATGCCGCCAGTCTTGTGTAACCGTACACTCTGGACATGCTTGAGCGACTACTATGTGCAACAGCAGTGGAATATTGTGTGTGTCACAGGGAACGATTATCGTGGATTACCGGCCCGGTGCGATGATGGTATAAACATCTATAGTTAAACCCTCAATCTCAAGGTTTGCTGTGAGTCGATGAAACGCATGACTGTTGATATGGAACACTCGTTAGCAGGCAACCTCTGTGGACTCTGGCACACGTGAGTTATATAATGCGTACCCAGTCAAGCGTGGCTCTCTATGCTTGGACGTTTATTTCCCTAGTTGCTCGATGGACTTCCATGATGCTTAGATCCCTTATTTCTAGTCCCAGTGGTTTTGTGTGGTCCGCTGGGCAAACATCTAAACTCCAAAGAGACCTCGTGGACTAGTTCATCTAAGGTGACTGTGAATGTAAGAGAAAGCAGTAAGAGTAACTGACTGCATCCTGTGGTGTTAATATATCTATTGTTGTAAAACCTGCGAAAGATTCATCTGAAAAATTGTCGCCTTCCTAGAACCATAAAACTCTGAAGCGAGTTGCAGAACTCATTGGTACACTGAAAGCTATAAAAGTGAATAAGTTGTTAAATATGAAATTTACTGAAAAGACTGTGACTTAATTGTTGAGTTCCGCTTGTCTGGAAGGTGCACAGAGGAGGTGTGCCTTTGTGTCCTATAGCAAGCAACATTGGAGCAGCCATCTATGGTTTGGCCAAGTACTTGTTATCTTCACTCAAACCTATTCTAGGCAAGTTTCGACAGCGCATAAGAAATTCTACTGAATTAATCTCCAGATTTGAGTCAAGTTAGAAAGCAACGACCTGTTGATCAGTTTTGATGTCATTCCCCTTCTTACAAGTATGCCTGTGTTGGTCTCACTACAACTCATCGACGATATATTTGGATCTGTCAGTACAGATTTATATGAGCGCTCTCTCTTTTCGATGTATTTTTTATTTAACAACTGGTTTTTTTAACTATTTGACGATTTGTTTATAAATAACTTTTCTGCTACCAGTCACGACTTTCATTTATTCATGTTTTACACGACGTGTTTCGGGAGACGACTCCCATTCTCAAGTGTATTTCTCTTTGTACTATCCACTTTTACGTAATGTTTTCGAAGTGTGAGGTAACATTACGTAAAAATGGTATAGTACAAAGAGCAAAGACACGTGAAAATGGGAATCATTTCCGTAAACGCGTAGTGTAAAATATTAATAAAAGAAAATCGTGACTGGTAGCAGATAAGGTATTTATAAACAATCCCATTGTTTTACTGTCGCTGGCTTTAAAAAAACCATTCGTAAAGGACAAAACCAGACACCTGACGGTACTAAGATGGTGAGTCCTTTGTAACCTTGTGACTACCTTTATATGCAAGATCTTGGGAGCGATCAGTTGCCTCAGCTACTTTAAAACCAATAGTGTTTTAACGATACATTAGTGACACTTTTATAGTTGTTCTCAGTCTTCCAGAGTTCCTTCAACATCTGAACACCAAAGATGAAAACATAAAATTAACTATCGAGATGGAGAAAGATGATTGTGTTCACGACTTGGTCCAGGAATGAGAGCGTCCGTGAAAGTAAGCAGACTTGTAATTAGAACAAGAAATGTCCGAACTACTTGTCTGGAGTTTATTTTCAGTAATCTACCACCAATGGGTACAGACAGAACACTGCGGTGCGTGGGAGGCAACCAACAACCAGACTGAGGGAGTAGAACGTGAACGAGGAGGAGCAGGAAGGTAGTCTGTTCGGTCGACAGCGGGCTACCAAGAGACCATATCAGCAGTGCCGCACGCACTCGTTAGTTCGCCCTGTGTCACCCACGCGACCATTCACAGCCCTCTGATTGGCTGTTGGAGGATACTTTGTGAGTGTACCCTAGTCAGTGATCCTTCAGTGAAACATTATCTCGTCAACAGTGTCCGCTATGAGAATGCTATTCACAAGGAATGAGAGTGGGTAGGCGGTGAGATCCAGTGACATCGAGTGTCGCACCAGCCCAAGCTCAGCTGCAACTCGACAGTGGAACACCATTTACTGCATCGGAGACAAAAAATTTAAAGAATAAAAAATTTAATTACCAATAAACTTTTCCCAAATGGCTCAAATGGCTCTGAGCACTATGGGACTTAACTTCTGAGGTCATCAGTCCCCTAGAACTTAGAACTACTTAAACCTAACTAACCTACGGACATCACACACATCCATGCCCCAGGCAGGATTCGAACCTGCTACCGTAGCGATCGGGCGGTTCCAGACTGTAGCGCCTAGAACCGCTCACAATGTACATTCTCTCCCATTTCTTTAGGAGCAGGATATTGCTGTCAAAATGCCATGTAAATGTTATTTGGTTAAAAATGTCCTTAGGACAGGTTCCTCTAGTCTAATGGAGGTTCATTTTAAGTAGCAAAATCTTTGAGATTACTGAAAAGGGCAAGAGTACAAAGGTTTGGTCAAAATTTTCCTTAATATCAAAAAACAGACTGCACAAAAGAATTAGTGGTCATGATTCTGGGCGTTGCCATACCCCGCTGATAAATAATTGAGGAGTGGGTATGTTACCAAATTATACGTTTATCTTTCGCAAATTAAGTACGCAACATAAAATCATTATGTCCTCAATCGTTAACATAAAAGAACCGAAATGTCCGACAGGTGTCGAAAATGGAGTGTACCCAATCACTGATTCCGTCATCCTGTGCTTTTCATTGGACTTTGAGAGCTTTCGTGACAAGTATGTCCCTGTGAGAGTTTATCACTGCCTGAAACCTATGTGGAATAATCACTATAAGTCTATGGAGGTCATCTTGTGGTATACTCTCCCATTCTTCAATGGGAGCCCATGAGAGTTCTTCGAGAGTCTATGGTGAACGGTACAACCACGAACACATGTGTTAAGCATGTCGCACATGTGTACGAAGGGGTTTAGGTCGGTATTCACCGCTGACCCTTCCATTACTTCAGCGTCCAGGCTTTGCAAGACATCCCTACTCACGTCCTCCAATGGCCCCTGGCATTAGAAGGAATTCAGAGCCACGACCGTATGCACCAGCCACCGCACGATCCAACAGCATCTGTTTGATGTCCTGCCTGGTGGTAAGACGACCACGGACAAGGACAATGTCCGTATGTCTGTCAACACTGAAACCCCCTCATAACACCACGGAACCTTTGAAACCTGTCGACTTCCTAGACAACATTCTGCAGCTACCACGGTTCTTTGCACACAAACATGGCCATCACCTTGCGTCGGAGGATATCGAGACTCGTCGGTGAATACCACGTTTCGCCACTGACGAAATTGCCAGTTGACATGGGAACGACAGAAATGAAGGCATGCTGCAAGATGTTGTCGTGTCAACCGATGTACTCGAACACGACGTTGGGTCGTAAGGTCCTTTCTCGTAACCTGTTCATTACAGTCTGATCGGACAAAGCAGCTCCAGTGGCCCTTCTGAGATTGTCTGGCAGTTAATGAATAACACAGTCAACATATTGTGAATGATTTTGTTACCTACACTGAAAGCCAAGATCTCAAGACATGCAATAAAACCACAGGTACCGCCTGTATCAAGCCGTATTTAACATATTGGTCCTTGGAAAACGTATTCCCCTAATTCCTTCGGACACTGTTGTCAATATGAGTTCTTCTTCTTCTTCTTCTTCTTCTTGCGTTACGGCCTCTGTAGGACCATGGGTAGCCCCTTCGTGGACTGCATTCTCCTCTTCTTCTCCCAGAACCTCTTCATTCTGTCTCTTCTTCTCTCCCGCTCTCCTTCCGAGATCTTCAGTGCCTGTTTTTCCTGTCGGCTCCGCTGGTGACACTCTAATCTTTTTCTGTATTCCTCTCTGTCATTGATCTCCGGCATATTGGTCGGTGTATATTTGTTCCTCCAATTTTCCTTTCCTTCGACCTTGATCCCCAATTCCAATTAGTCCTTCCGAAGTTCAACAACCCACTTGGTTCCTGTCTTTCCCCTTGTCCTCCATGTTGTTTCCCACACTCTCTTCGTCATTCTGTCCATACTCATCCTAACTACATGTCCAGCAAACCTTGCCGTTTTGAGTCTGGTTCAAATGGCTCTGAGCACTATGGGACTCAACTGCTGAGGTCATTAGTCCCCTAGAACTTAGAACTAGTTAAACCTAACTAACCTAAGGACATCACAAACAACCATGCCCGAGGTAGGATTTTGAGTCTGATTTCCCCGGATATTGTTCTCATGTTCCGGTACAGTTTTCCCTAGGTCTTCGCATCCACCTCTCTCCACCTCTTTTGGGACCTAGTATTTTTCTCAGTATTTTTCTCGCTTTTTTCTATAGTTGTTCTGCCCCATTTCTTCCTAGTGTCATCGTCTCAGCAGCATATAATACTGCATTCCTTACCGTTGCCTTGTAGTGGCTTATCTTTGCCTTTGTGGGTATATTCTTTTTATTGTATATCTCTCTCGTCACAGCAGAAGGTTGACTTCATCTTCTCTATCCTCTCTGTTATTACTTCCTTGCTCCTGTTCCTTCTTGTTATAAATTCTCCCAGGTATTTTAAGTTTGTCTACCAATGAGTTATGATTATGATGGCCATTTTAGTTAATAACACCACAGAGAAATGTGGCCCATTGAGATGGCGCACTGATATGGTGGTGTAATGGCGTGGAGGCGACATCCGGCACAGTGACGGCGTACCGAGCCAACAGGGGAAAGCGAGGGCTGCCGAGGGCGTGAGCCGAGCAGCGGCGAGGCTGGCGCGTTGACGACTCCTGAGTGCAGTGATGAAGCACCCACGGTAGGGACCGACTGTATTGGTGCTGCTAAAGGCGATTTGCAGCTGCGGCGGACTGGTGTCGCAAGTTATGTGACACGTAGACGGCGCCTCAGGGGGGACTCATGGGGGATTTCGGTATAAAGAGGCGAGGTTCAGTCCAATAAAATCGGTACAGTTCATTACATTTTCTACAGGCTCTACAAACTGAAATCATAATATCAAAATGGTTTAAACTACATAAGTTTAGTCACCCATAGTGAACAAACTATTAAGGCAATATTTAACACTTCGTTTTCTTCTGCTCTTTCCAATGGAGATACCATTGGTAAATCCTAAGTAATTTACTTGGTCTTTGAACAAGTGGGCTATAATGCTCTATATGGTGAGAAAGATTTTAGTACCTTTTTCCCATTACAGAATACAGACGGACAATTATATTAAAACAACACTGTAAGGATGGTGTCAGAACTCTCCATTACATTAATCAAATATTACATTGCTTATCGAAAACAATATAGCCAACTTAAGGCTATTCTTTGCATTGTGTGAGATCTGAGATTCTCTATGGAAATAAATAAGGACTCAGATGTCGATAGCAACAATCTGAGGCGAAACATGGGAGCGAGATTCTAAGCACTCTTGTGAGACGAGGTCTGTCTGTGAGAGTAAATTTTCAGTAGTGTTGGTCAGGAGCTCGGAGACAGAGGACGTGTCACGCTGTCCTCACGTCGGTGATGGCAGATCTTACTACACCAAGGCCTGATTTCATTTACATCCCCACGAGAGATTAACTATGCTTGAAGGTGGAATTTCGCAAGAATAGCGTAAAGTGCAATTGCAGGGTCAGGCTCGTGATTGTTAGTCAGAGTTTGTAATAAGCCCATGTTTTACTTGTCAGTTAAAGAAGCCTCCTTAACCCTCCAAATAATAAAAATTATTCTCCACATATAATTCATAAATATGCTGTGGTTATTAAATATTAATGTAACTTTGAAACTGAAATAATTTGTTAATCTGCCACTCAGTCATTATAATTAGAAGGTCATTGCCAGGAATTTCGCCGTTATTAATACTTGTCAAACTTTTATTGGGCATGATGATTTCTGAAGTTTTTAAATATATTTAGTTTATGAAATTTAGTCGTTTAGTAGTTAACATGACCAAAGCAAACTCCTTTTTATGAAATTCAATGTTAGTAACAATAAGCTTTAGTAAACCTCTAAAGAGGTGAGTGCAAAACTTAGGGCCAAAACAGAGACACTGACACACCACAACATGCCATGTACTCTAATCCAGTAAATTCCGTTGCACAAGCAAGATTATGTATCATTTGTAAATTCCTATGCAAATACGCAGTCAAATAGCGTAGGTATTCATTTTTAAAGGTTCATTTATTCCTGTAGTTTTTCGTGTTAAAATACGCAATCAGACATCTTATCCAAGTTGAGGGCTTAAATGACAGTGATACTGACACTCATGTAACATACGCACAATGTTATGCAGATTAGATTTCGATCACTGATAGCTCATGTTGCCTATCGAGTCCATTTTCACAGACGAACATAGGCTTTATTTCTTGTAGGTACGTTACAACACACATTTTATCTCAACGCTTAACCATAAGGGATGGCTATGCCTGAATAGTACCTCGTGTCAACAGTTTTAACTATGATAATCTCCCAACGCCTGCTGTTCAAGTACGACTGGCTTTGGCGATCTGAATCTGTTACAATATACCCGAGTACATATAGCCCACGTAATTCGTCCAACGGGTACTAGCATTAATGGAAAGGAAGTAATGCTGGGAAAAACCACTTTCTGTAGATACTGTCGAGTATTCGGTGAAGCGCGCAGTGGCACAATCAACGGTAATTTGACAGTGTTCCCGAACTATTACATCATCAATGTATTACAGAAGGCGAGCCTCAGTTTATTCTGATGTGTGGGTAAGCTGGCATATGATGGCAGCGCAAAAGGTGTTTCAGGGAAAACAACAAAAAAGGTTTAATACTAGTATTATATGTAAAAGTTAAGCGTGCAGATAGTCTAACGGTGGGTGTCATTATATCACAGTAAGGCCCGTTGAATGGAAGTCCACTGTCACATCGAATAACACTTCATGTCTGAGAAATAAATGCATGAATATACACTATGTGATCAAAAGTATCTGGACACCCCCCAAAACATACGTTTTTCGTATTAGGTGCATTGTGCTGTCACCTACTGCCAGGTACTCCATAACAGCGACCTCAGGAGTCATTAGACATCGTGAGAGAGCAGAATGGGGCGCTCCGCATAGCTCACGGACTCAGAAGGTGGTCAGGTGATTGGGTGTCACTTGTGTCATACGTCTGTGCGCGAGATTTCCACATTCCTAAATATCCCTAGGTCCAATGTTTGCGATGTGATAGTGAAGTGGAAACGTGAAGGGACACGTACATCACAAAAGCGTACAGGCAGACATCGTCTGTAGACTGACAGAGACCGCCGACAGTTGAAGAGGGTCGTAATGTGTAATAGGCAGACATCTATCCAGACCATCACAAACTGCATCAGGATCGACTGCAAGTTCTGTGATAGTTAGACAGGATGTGAGAAAACTTGGATTTCATTGTCGAGCGGCTGCTGATAAACCACACATAATGCCAGTAAATGCCAAACGACGCGTCACTAGGTGTAAGGAGCGTAGACATTGGACGATTGAACAGTGGAAATACGTTGTGTTGAGTGACAAATCACGGTACACAATGTGGCGATCCTATGGCAGGGAGTTGTATGGCGAATGCCCAGAGAACGTCATCTGCCAGCGTGTATAGTGCCAACAGTAAAATTCGGAGGCGATGGTGTTATGGTGTGGTCGTGTTTTTCATGGATGGGGCTTGCACCCCTTGTTGTTTTGCAAGGCACGATCACAATACAGGCCTACATTGATGTTTTAAGGACCTTCTTGCATCCCACTGTTGAAGAGCAATTCGGGGATGGCGATTGCATCCTTCAACATGATCGAGCACCTGTTCATAATGCACGGCCTATGGCATGATAATAACATCCATGTAATGGACTTGACTGAACGGAATCCTGTCCTGAATCCTATAGAACACCTTTGGGATGTTTTCGAACGCTGACTTCGTGCCAGGCCTCACCGACCGACACCGATACCTCTCCTCAGTGCAGCACTCCGTGAAGAATGGTCTGCCATTCCCCAAGAAAGCTTCCAGCACCTAATTGAACGTATGCCTGCGAGAGTGGAAGTTGTCTTCAAGGCAAAGGGTGGGCCAAAACCATATTGAATTCCAGCATTATTGATGGAGGGCGCCACGAACTTGTAAGCCATTTTCAGCCAGGTGTCTGGATACTTTTGATCACATAGTACGACTGAGAAATGCTATTACAGTTGGCCGTCACATCACATACAGAATGCCGTTTCCATGAGATAAGAACCAAGTGTTGTGCATCGCAATGACAATGCAACAGCAAGACAGTGCCTTAATTCCTCCTAAAAACAATGCAATGTAGTAATCAGTGACGCTGGTATGTAGTTAGTTAGTTAGTGTTCCATTGATCAATAGCACGGAAAAACCGTTATGATGTGGATCGTGTCAAACACACAAGAAATGCGCACAGGAAACAAGGTTTTTTTTTTTACATTATAGTGTTATACCTAAATATTTCTATTATCTATCCCATTCCCTTAAATGGCACAAAATGCATATATTTTATCTCCAGATTTATTTACTCATATTCAAGAATTCATCTATGGTATAGAAGGAGTTGTCAAGGAGGTATGATTTGAATTTGTTTTTGAAACTATTTCTGCAGTCTGGCAGACATTTTATTTCATCTGGTAATTTATCAAAAAGTTTTATAGCAGCTTATTTTACCCCTTTCTGTGCCAAAGATAGGTTAAATATAGTGTAGGTCTTTCTTTTTTTCTGGTATTGTAATCATGAATGCCGCTGTTGATTTTAAACTGGTCCATGTTGTTGAGAAAAAATTTCATTACCGAGTAAATGCACTGTGAAGCAGTTGTGGGAATACCTAACCTTTTAAACTGATGCCTACAAGATGTGCGACTACAAACCCTACACATTTTTCTAACTACTTTCTTTTGAGCAGTGAATACCTTTTGCCTAAGTGTTGAGTTGCCCCAGAATATTATTCTGTATGACATCAGAGAGTGGAAGTATGCAAAGTATGTTAGCTTACTAATTTCTGCATCCTCAAAGTTGGCAATTATTCTGATTGCAAAAGTTGCTGAATCTAGTCGCTTTAGGAGATCCAAAATATGGCCTTTCCAACTAAGATTCTCATCTGTATGTACACCCAAAAACTTAGTATCGTCTGCCCTGGCTGCTGACTTCTTTTGATGTGTTATGTTTATTGAATGAATTATACTTTTTGCAGCAGAAAATTGGATGTACTGTGTTTTTTCAAACTTCAGAGTAAGCCCATTCACAGAAAACGAATTAATAACTTTTCCAAAGACCTTATTTGTATCATTTTCTATCGCACTTTCTTTTACTGGATTAATAATTATGCTTGTATCATGAGCAAACAGTGTCAGTTCAGCATCTTGTTTCACAAAAGAAGGGAGGTCATTCACATATATCAAGAACAGGAGGGGACCCATGATCGAACCTTGTGGAACGCCTAATGTAATTTCACCCCAGTTAGATGAAGTGGCAAATTCCTTTGAAGCACTTGAGGCATGTAAAGTAACTTTTTGCTTCCTGTTCTGTAGATATGACGTAAACCACTCATATGCTGTTCCATTTATACCATAGAATTATAATTTCTCTTACATAATGTCATGGTTCACACAATCAAATGCCTTGGATAAGTCACAGAATATTCCTACTGGTGACATTTTACTATTTAAAGACTATTATATGGACAGTGACATTGTATATTGCTGTCTCAGTGGAACAGCATTTCTGAAATCCAAACTGTGATTTACTAAGTATCTCATTACTGTTGAGATGGCTAACCACTCTTGAGTACATTACTTTCTCAAAAATTTTTGAAAATGCTGTAAGCAAGGATACTGGCCGGTAATTATTGACAACTGTGGTTCCCCCCTTTTTGTAGAGAGGCCTGACAATGTCATATTTTAACCTGTCTGGAAAAATACCCTGAGTCAGTGATGAATTACATATGTGAGTCAAAAAATCAGCTGTAATTGCTCCACATTGTTTTAATAACTTGTTAGAGATGTCATCTACTCCAACAGAACATTTATTTTTGAAAGATTTAATAATTTTCCTTATTTCACAAGGGGTTGTTAGATGAAACTTAATCTCACTACAATTTTTCAAAACTGGCTCTTCCATGTACTGCCTGGCTTTTTCTTTTGAACTATTCTCACCAATTTTTTCTCCTACACATAAGAAGTGAGTGTTAAATGCGTTGGCTACCTGTGTACTGTTGCTTAAGATGGTCTCATTCTCTTTAACAGTAATATTACCTACCCCAGTGGTTACTTTTCCTGTCTCCCTTCTAACAACATTCCATATTGATTTGATTTTATTGCTGGAGTTGTTAATTTCTTCTCTACCATACATGTTCCTTGATTTCCTTACAACTTTTTTCAGTATGTTACAATAATTATTGTAGTGTAAAACTACTTCTGGATCATTACTAGTTTTTGCTGTTGCACACAGCTTTCTTTTTCTTTCTGAAGACACTTTAATACCTGTAGTAATCCAAGGTTTCTTTGGAAAGTTCGTGGTGTTACATTTAGTAATTTTCTTTGGAAAACAATGTTCAAAAAGGGATATAAATTTATCAAGAAATATCCTGCATTTATCATTAGCATTTGGTTAATTATATACATCTTCCCAGTTTACATTTCCTAAACTTTCTCTGAAGTGATCTATAGATAGCGGGTTGAGCACCCTCACACTTTTAGTTAATGGTTTCTGAAGTGTACACCCTGTTAGGTTTGGTAAGTTAATCAGTTGTGCATCATGGTCAGATAATACATTTACCACGGGGAAAGCATGTGTTTGTTCTACATCCTCTTGCTGTACAAATACATTATCTATTCGAGTACTACTGTACTGAGCTATATGTGTAGGGAAATTGATCACAAATTCTACGTTATATGTTGTTAACAACACTTCTAGTTCACTTTTCCTATCAGAATTGCTTAGAAAGTTAACATTGAAATCACCACAGATTAATAACTTCTTCTTTTTGTCTGACAGACAGTATAATAGGAATTCAAACTTTTTTATGAATAGCTCTCAATCTCCTAGTGGAGACCTGTACACTGTTGCTAATATCAACACAACATTATCTAGCTGAAGTTCACATGCACAAACCTCAAAGTGCTGATCAACATAAAATTTGCTTACTTCAACAGTTCTGTATTTTTACCCTTGTTTTATGAAAATGGCAACTCCTCCTTTATCCATACTAAATCTACAATTGTAAGATGCTAAATTATACCCATTTATACTGACTTTTCCGTCCCTTCAGTTGCATGGTGCTCAGACAGACAAAGTATATCAATCTCATTCTTATTTTTGAGATCATCTAAACACATTATCAACTCATCTACTTAATTTTTTATTCCCCTGATATTTTGGTGAAGTAAGTTGATACCGCCCTTAGCTTTATCCCTATTTGCTATGCACAAAGTTTCTTTTATTCTGTTTTTCTTGGTTGTTGTCTGTCTGGAATTTGGCTTTAACCTAAAAATCCTGTCTGCCTGGTCCCAATGACCACAGGAATCACCCCTTGTGTGACTGTGGCCCCCCTTACAGTATCTGCTATTAGAGAAGCTAACTCATCTTTCCCCCTCCTATTAAGGTGCAGGCCATGTGTAGTGTAGCCCCACCTCCCAATAGCATCAACTGGAACAACACTCATGTGAGACTTTACTGGTGTCTGGAGCATCCTGTTCAGCTCAGTGTTAACGCGCCTTACAGCAGTGTTTACCCAGGGCTGATCATGGCGCTGAAAGACATCCACAAACCCCACATTCGTATGCCCAGTTTCTGCTCCTATTTTACCCAGGTCAATCCTAATACTATACCTTGGATTCATAGCCAGGCTGTTTCCTGCTCCCCCAACTACAATTACCTGATCTTTCTCAAATTCCTTGCATAGCTGACCTAAGTATTCTGTCACCTGGCTAAGGCTAGCACTTGGCTTCACAAAACGTGTGACCTGGTACTCTGTCCCTAATTTCTCCTGAAGCTGTTGGCCCACACCCCTCCCATGACTGATACCTATAAGCAGAATTTTTATTTTCCTATTCTGGTTTGATCCCGACCTGTCTTTTTTCTTTAAGCTAGTATTCTGCTTCAACCCACATTCAACTACATCTGAATGAGGCCCTTCCTCCACTACTTCACATAGCAAGCAAACTGATTTGCTAACTGAATTTCAGAAGTTTTATCTATTGTTTCCCTTTTTCGCCCTTTGTAGTGAGAAAGTAGGACACATGTAATAATTCGTATAAATGCGAGACTTGGATACCGCAAGTGGCATAACAAAATATGTCTGGCAGTCTTTACTAACAATTAGAACATCAGTAGTTTGTCACAGGACATATTTCTGTGAGGAGGCGAAGATGGTAACACTCAAATTCCCACTTTATACCTGTGACAGGTAGGGATATCAGCACATTTAACACAATTGCATTGTGGCAGCAGTGTAATAATGAGACAAAGTCGATTCCTATATGGCGTAGACCATTTGCATTGGTTCTCATACGTTCAGGGTTGGTTAATATTTGTGACAATGAGAGGACAAGCTACTCTCTCACCTATTTTTCATAAAGATTTTGTTACAACATTACATAACTTGAGCAAGACTCTAGAAAGCTAACGGCCTGAGTAGGCATTGATGGAGCCTGGTAGGGCGCTAAAAGCATGAGGTACTTTTATGGTTCTTAGTTCATAGAAATGGTATATTGGAAGTTGAAAACAAATGACAGCGAGCTCATCCCTCAGTAAATCTTGCTGGACAGGCCCACAGCCATGCAGGGCTCACAGAGCACCCCCTAGTCGAGACAAGTCTCCAGCAGGACAACGCCACTATACCTACACTGGCGCCAGCTGTAGGCTGGGATGGGGACTATGGCCTAAAGGGACGTGTCTGCACAGTGGAGTCATAAACCGGGCATTGTGTGCAGCGTCACAGCTAGTAAAAAATTCAGAAGTTTTCGTGTTCGCTGATACTCCAAATAGGCCTGTGACCCACTTCACACTTCCATTGGTCGCCTCGATCGTATAAGAAACTGTGGCATCTGAGAAACGTTTAGAGATACAATATTTATTACACCTCATAGTTAGGACTAATATGCACCAAGGCACAGGCGATTTAGATAAAGATCTTGAAGATTTTATCTCTCCGCTTGTTACCTCAAGATGCAACACGACTTCAGAGAAAAACATCTTCTCCCACCGCAAAAACTTAAAAAACCAGTAATTGGCGGTTTCTTTTTTTCCAGAGATGCAGGTTTTTTATCTCTTGTGCTGGTTCGACAGGAGTTTGTGCTGTCGTGTAGGAGGGGAGATTTAGCGTCTCTAAAGCTGATTGGCTCAAGATGGGGTGTAGGCAGTGTCATTTATACTCTTTGCGGAAAAACAATTGTTTTCTCTGACAGAGGCGTGAGGCATTCGGCCTCAGGATTTCAGTCTGGAAGCAACTTCTGGTCAAAGCTCTGGCATAAGTAGTTGGTACTTGGAACCTGTCCTAAAACTGACTTCACTTGTGTTTTGTTAGACTGGGGAGCCTGTGGTGAAGTTCTTACTGTACTGGTAGTGTGACTTCAAATGTCTCGGACTACTCATTTGCCAAGGGCACACTTATTCGTTTTTGGTTTACCACTCTTCACGTTTGGCATCCTTGTGCGTTCTGTCGTATGAGTGAGCCAAATTGGTCCTTGGTACGACCAACGAACGGGTGTGTCACACACTGAAATCTACCGTGATTTCAAGGCTCTGGTAGAGAGTAAATTGCTGCCTTATAACTCACCTCCACCGCACACATCTCGCTAGCTGCAAGCTTCATTGCTGCACAAAGTAAACAGGGTAGCGTACTGCTGTTCCGCCCTAGTAATGGCGTAAAAATCCCAATAGCCACTTGCTCTCAGCTGCAGCAACATAAACTTCTGTAGATTTGAACAGTCAAAGTCTGCTCAGCGTCAGATTGATTCAGATTGGGTTATCCGCATTTTTAGGGCCAGTGTACTTGACTCACTTTTGCCATCCAGGATGCTTGTCCATTGTGGTCTTAAACCACGTGTTAGCTGTACCATATTCTATCATAATGTGTTTAGCATAGATCATTTCGATCTTTGTTTTTGGAAAATTAAAGTTGTCAGTAAACTATATTTTGCATACATTCTCAATAATTTTTACATACAGCCCCCGAACAGGTTGATTTCATTGTGGCGTTTCATGCCAGGATAACTTTCAACAAAGATTCCGCTGGTAGCAAATTAGGACTAAGTTTCTGTTGTTATCCTACCAGTTTGTCCTGTCATTCAAATATTATGCCAGATGATGATGGATGGTTTTTGAAATGATGGAGTACTCACAACACTGACAAATAAGGCAAACAGATAACAGCAGTGAATGCTGATGGGCGAAGACACAACGCCTTTTGCTGATTTCGTGACTGAAACTATCGCCAGACCAGGGAACGATGGTGGTATCCAGAAAAATAGTCTATGGTAGGGAATCTACCATAGGCTGTTACCTAAAAATGTTCCAATGAAGTGTACCACGACGGGGTAATTATATCCAATAGTTAGCTTATTTGAAAACTGGTAAAATTGTAAGTATTGCACAAGATATCTGGTCGTATATAAAATGCTGGTAGTTACTTGTGGGTTGTTGCGGTGAACTAGTAAAAGGTTAACGACATTGTTTTGATGTGTCTTCGTATTCAAATAATTGAATGAGTATTTAAAGGAAGATCAATGGAGGAGGATGAGAAGGCAATGGAAAATACTGCATTTCAGGCACATAATGTATAACAACAGTTGGCTTGTGTTTGAAAATAAAAAAGAATGTGTCATGATGATATCTCCATTGGCAAAAGACTTTGGATTAGTTCCCCATTCGGATCTCCAGGAACAGACTGAAGAGAAGGAGGTGACCATGACCAAAAGATGGAATAATCAGCAGTGGGACAACATTCTACGAGTCGGAGCTTGGTATCTCAGAAGTTTGAACATAGTATAGAAAACCTAGAAGATCTGAGAATGGAAATGTAAAGGCTCAATCTAGATGAAGTGCTGTCCAGTGAATTGGAATCGAAAGAAAATAGTAATTTCTGATAAGTCGAGTATAGAATAAACAGCAGCAGAAAATGATATAACGGTGGCAGGATTCGTTATAAGTGGGAACGTAGGGAAGAGAGTGGGTTGCCATGAACAGATCAGTGATAAGGCTGTAATCATCAGAATCGACAGCAAACCAACGCTGATAACGATAGTTCAGGTACACATGCCAACTTCGCTAGTATCAGATGAAGAGACAGAGGAAGTATGTGGAGATACTGAACTGGTAATTCGATATGGAAAGGGAGATGAAAATCTAAAAGCCATAATGGATTGGAACGTAGGGGAGGGAGTAGAAGAAAGGATTACTGGAGAGTGCGGAACTGGCAGTAGGCACGAGAGAGGAGAAAGACTAATTGAGTTCTGCAATAAATTTCAAATGGTAATATCGAGTACACTGTTAAAGAATCACAAGAGGAGGAGGTTTTTTTGGAAACGACCGGGAGATACTATAAGGTTTCAGCTGGATTGTCTTATGGTCAGACAGAGATTATGAAATCAGATATTGAATTGTAAGACGTACAAATGTGCAGATATAGACTCGTATCACAATTTAGTAATGATGAAGAGTACACTGAAGTTGAATAGAAGCTTCCGAAAGAACCAGTGCGGAAGGAAATGTGATACTGAAGTACTGAGGAATGACGAGATTCGTTCGAAGTTCGCTAAGGATGTGGATACGGAGATAAGGAACAACGGAGTAGCAGCTCGGGTGAAGAGGAGTGGACATATCTAAAAAGGGTAATCACTGATGTTGGACGGACATACTCTGAGCTGAGAAAATTCATGGGATACCTATTAGTATCCTGTCGGACTTACTCGACGGGGAATAGACTCAAAAAATCGCTACAAGCTTTTTTTATGTTGAGCTATGGTGATTCTATAGCCGTCCATGACTGCAAAATTGTTGCCGGTGGTCCGATACATATTCGATATGATTCATGTCAGGTATTCCAGTTGGCCAAATCATTCGCTCTAACTGTTCAAACCAATGGAAAACAATTGTGGTCTGGTGATATGCCGCCTTGCCATCCATAATAAGTCCATCGTTGTTTGGGAACATGAAAGCCATGAGTGACTGCAGATGGTCTGCAAGTAGCCAAACAACCGTTTACAGTCAATGGCCGATTCAAAAAAATGATTCAAATGGCTCTAAGCACTATGGGACTTAACATCTGAGGTCATCAGTCCCCCAGACTTAGAACTACTTAAACCTAACAAACCTAAGGACATCACACACATCCATGCCCGGGGCAGTATTCGAACCTGCGAACGTAGCGGTCGCGTGGTTCCAGACTGTAGCGTCTGGAACCGCTCGGCCACAGGGGCCGGCATGGTCGGTTCAGATGGACCAGGGAATCCAGTCCACTCCATGTAAACACAGCAGAAGCATTTACGAAGCCATCACCAGCTTGCACAATGTCTTGTTGACAGCTTGAGTCCGTGGCTCCGTGGGGTCTGCGCCACACTCGAACCCTGGGATCAGCGCTCACCTGCTGAAATCGAGACTCACCCGATCAGGCCAGTTTCACAGTCGTCTAGGGTTCAACCGGTATAACATAATCACGAGCCCAGGGGAGGCGCTGCAGACGAGCTGCTAGCATAGGCACTCGTGTAGGTCGTACGTCTTACACTGATTTCTGCGGTTATTTCACGCAGCGTTGTTTATCTGTTAGCACTGACAACTCTACGCAAAAGCTGCTGCTCTTAGTCGTTAAGTGAAGGCCATCGGTCATTGCATTGTCAATGGTGAGATGTATTGCCTGAAATTTGGTGTTCTCGGCACACTCTTGACACTGCTGATCTCGGAATATTGAATTCCCTGACGATTTACGAAATGGAATGTCCCATGTGTCTAGCTCCGACTACCATTCCCCGTTCAAAGTCTATTAAATCCCGTCGTGCGGCCATAATCATGCCTCAAACATTTTCACGTGAATCACCTGGATACAAATGACAGCTTTGCCAACACGTTGCCATTTTCCTCATTGTGTACCTGATACTACCGCTATCTATATATGTGCATATCGCTATCTCATTGCTTTAATCACCTCATTGTACTTAGGTACAAGGAAGGTAACTGCAAAGAAACCTTGGGAAATGGATATAAATTGATTGACGAGAGAAGGAAAGAGAGAAACATCCAGGGAGAGACATGAATATAGCGATATAAATTCTTTACGAATGAAATGTATAGCAAATGAAGAGCAGTGGAGGCGAAATGGATGCAGGAAAGACCTGAAGAAAACCAAAAAGAAATCATGGTCAGGAGGACTGATTCAGAATATATATAAGTCAAAACAGCTTTGTTTAATTTAAAAGCAAGGGCGGTAACGGTAAGAGTGCTATGGGAATCGACTGTTAAAGGCCGAAGAGAGAGTTGACTGCAAAGAGTACATTCAAGGCGTCTATAAGGGGGCAGACGTGTCTGAAGACGTGCTAGGAGAAGAAATTGGAATCGATAGGGATGACATAGAGGATCCAGTATTATAGCCAGAATTAAAAAAAAAATAATAAAAAAATAAAAAAAAGCTTCTGGAAAACTTGAGATTAAGTGAGGCAGAAGGGATAGATAACATTCCATCGGTATCAATGAAATCATCCGTGGAAGTGTCAACCAAGCGACTATTCAACTTGGTAAATAGAATCTATGAGACTGGCGACGTAGCATCACACTTTCGGAAAAATGCCATCCCACAATTCCAAAAATAGCAGGGTTAGATAAATCCGAAAACTGTCACACAACCAGCATAACAGCTCATGCGTCCAAGCTGCAGACAAGAATAATATACAGAAAAATGGAAATAAAACTGAGTAACAGTTAGATGACGATCAGGCAAAAAGGCCATGAGGGCCTTAGAAGCGTTTGAAATATGGTGCTACGAAAGCATTTCGAGCATCAGGTGGTGTGATAAGATATGAAACGAGGGGGTTCTCCGCAGAATCGACGAAGAAAGAAACATATGAAAAACAGAGAAAACAAGAAGGAAAAGGATGATAGGACACCTGTTAAGACATCAAGGAATAAATTCCATGGTGTAGAAGCACCTGTAGAGGATAAAAACTGTACAGGAAGACATACTTTGGAACACATTCAGCAAATAATTGAGGACGTAGTGTGCAAGTGCTGGTCTGAGATGAAGAGGTTGGCGTAGGAGAGGAATCCGAAGCATATTTGAACAGTCGCATATAAACAGTCAGAAGACAGCTGACTTATACTGTGCCCGCAAATGATCGGTTAGCAGAACTAGTAACACATTGGCAGAAACCAGTAATTCAGAACCTAGGTAGCTGATTCGCACAAGTTCATATTATTGCTCATCTATGAAAAAGAGATGAGTTTGGGTGATGACTCTACTGGTGAAATGTATGAAACGTACTCCCAAAGAAGCTAAATTTAGTGGAAAGAGGGTTTTAGTAGGGTTATGAGGCAAGCTAGGAAGCCAATCGTGATTAGCTTGAAAGGTAACCCTGGTGAGACTGTTTAAATGATTGATTGTGTAGGCAAAATTTAGTTTAATAAAAACATTTATTTTCCCAAAAGAGACATTAATTGTGCTAAACACGTTATTGATTGAATACTGTAAACAACTAACAGTTGATTTAAGACTATACTGGACAAGGATCCTGGGTGGCAGAGACAGTTTAACTTGTGGAGTGAGTCAAGTACTCTGGCTCTAAAAATGTGGAGAACACAATCTGAATTGATCTGACGATGAACAGACTTCGATCAAATCTACTGAAGTTTCTCTACATAGGCGCAGCTGAGAGGAAATGGCGATTGAGATCTGTACGCCATGACAATGCCATATGACGATGTAACTTGCAGCTGGCGAGATGTGTGAGGCGGAGGTGAGACGTGGAGGCGGCACCTGTGAATCGATTGCGGCCACGAAAGAAACGCAAAAACCTCACGGTCCTGCTATTAGGCAGGCGGAATGCAATTTACTCTCTACCAGAGCCTTGAAATCACAGTAGATTTCAGTGTGTGACACACCCGTTCCCAGGTCGTACCAAGGACCAATTTGGCTCACTTACACGACAGAGCGCACAAGGATACCAAGACTGGTAAACCAAAAACAAATAAGTTTTCCCTCGGAGCCATACATACAGTATGTACAAGACCGAAGAGAGAACAAAAAATCCGGCCGATGTGACCGAGCGGTTCTAGGCGCTTCAGTCTGGAACCGCGCTGCTGCTAAGGTCGCAGGTTCGAATCCTGCCTCGGGCATGGATGTGTGTGAAGTCCTTAGGTTAGTTAGGTTTAGTTAGTTCTAAGTCTAGGGGATTGATGACCTCAGATGTTATGTCCCATAGTACTTAGAGCCATTTGAACTATTTTGTTTCCTCAACAAACGAGTAGTCCGAGACGTTTAAAGTCACACTGTTGGTACAGTAGGAACTTCACCACAGGTTCCCCAGTCTAAACTATTTGCAAGCTAAGTCACACACAGGACAGGTCCGTAGTACGAACCACACATGCCAGAGCTTCGACCAGAAATGCTTACAAGACCAAAGTACCGCTCCTGAGTGCTTCGCACCATTCCAGAAAAAAATTCCGTTTTCCCTCAAAGTGCACAAACGACACCGCCTTCACATTGTCTTGAGCCAATCACAGGGCTTTATAGGCGCTAAATCTCTCCTCCCACACGACAGCAAAAACTCATGTCGAACCATGGTAAGAGTTAAGAAACCTGTGCCTCTGAAACAAAAGAAACCGCAAATTACTGGATTATTCAAGTTTTCGCAGAAGGGGAAGGGATGGTTTTTTCCAAAGTTGTGTCTCTTCCCACGGCAATAAGTCCTCTCTCGACGAGGGCCTTCCCTGTCTGCCTTGCACGGCTGTGGGCCTGCCCTACAAGATTTGCTAAGGGATGGGCTCGCCGCCAATTGCTTTAAATTCCCAACAAGCCGTTTCTACAAGCTAAGAATCATAAAAATACATCATGCTCTTAGCGCCCTACCAGGCCTATCAACGTCTGCTCAGGTCGTTAACTTTCTAGAGTCTCGCTCAAGGTGTGTCAGGTTGCAATGAAATCTTCAATATTTTTCCGTATGCGGAAATTAGGGCAGAGAGTAACTTGTCCTCTCTCAAGCTCTCCAAGGTCGTAGCGACCTAAGCAAACCGATATGTTCCGCACCACATCAGGTAGGTCGCTATCCAAGGAACTGCAAACAGGCGTTCATAATACTGAAGTAGGACTTGTATGGTTATAGAGTGTTTGTCACATTTTTTGAAAAGGGGATCTTATTGGTCCAGGACGATACTAATTAAATCAGATGGAAAGAACAACTGGCAGGGCACGGCTACATTAGTTTGAATAAAGCAGATAACAGGAAATGAGCAAGTCTGAAATATTAATGAGACACTGAATCACCAACAGAACATCGATGTGTTTCTCTTCCTCTCCTGAGAATGTTGAGGGGAATGCAGTATAGTATAGGTAAAGAACAGGAACAAAATTCGTAGATGTCAGAAATCTACCATGATAAAAATTGAAGTGAGTGTGCAATTGCTGTCCGTGTACATACTCATACACGTATGAAAAAACGAATGAGAAATCAATATACAGAAATGATAGAACCACGTGAGGCTGGGCAGAACTGCCCACGTAGGAATGTACTAGATTGTAAGCATATGTGAGAGCACAGTTTCCCATTGTTGTGTAATGCTTTATCATGTATGGCAAAGAAACGACAGCCCCTAGCTTAACGAACCACTTGAGACATAACTCATACCCCACGGTAAATCTTTGAATAATAAATAAATCTGACACTGTGACAAAGGACGAACAATACCTCAGTATTTATTGGCTGGAAGAGAAAGACAAAACTAGTACTGTCGGAGTAACACGACAAGACTTATCGACGACGAAATAAGAAAAAAATAGAGTAGGCTCAATGACAAGGGTAAGGAATGAAAGTGGAGCGTTTCAAAAGATAACTGCAACGACATATGACTACAGACACCAATCGGCGTTTCAGTGGCAATACCGATTGGCTGTACGTCGTGCCTTGCCAGTGGCGTAATAAACCTAGTAATTAAGAAGTTTTCCCCACTGTCTCTTGATTGCTGTTTGTAGAAACCAACATCTTTACACAAATAGTGACCAGGTAACCATGTCAGAAAAGGTTTACTCAATTTCAATTGCTTAGCACTAGCGCCATACAATAGTCTAACCACAAAGAGTGTAGCCAAGTGACTTTTCATATCTCTAGTCGCATTTCAGGGTAGTGTGAAAATTCTGACCCTTCCTAATACAGGTATCTACTGCCAGATCTTGTGGGAACAACTCCCTTTAATCACTCCTACACGTCTGAATAGTAGCAAGTGTGGTAGAAGCGTAACCACAATAAAGAAAATTGTATTATGTGACTGAGACAGAGCACATGCAGCGTAGTCCATAGTAACAAAATTCTATGGAAAGGTAACATGCATCACTAAAAAACACAAAATAATTAGTTTTCATAAGGAGTACTAAATCAAAACTGCTTGACTGTCCACCTGTCCACCCCATTGTAAGAAAAATTAACTTCTCAAAATACTTTCAAGCGTAAATTCTCCAGCATTCCCCATAAACATATATGAAACAGTGCACGCTTTAACTTCATCACCATGTATGTTGTATACCCCATACTAAAACCATGAACTTCCTCGCAATGTATTTAACCACATCTAAAATACCATCCACTTCAGCACAGCGTTTCACTTAAAAGTATTCTTTTCATATCGGACGCTGAGTAACACTACAACTCAAAGCCTATTAATTCCGTCTTGAGGAGAGAGACTGTCACCTTATCTCTAACTCTCATGAGATACAATATACAAAATGCATAAAAATAATTATAGAAAAGAGCCAGTCAGAGGCTCATAAACATAGACAATCAATCATGAGCAGTAAGTTCATAATTATTCCGTTGTAACGGTCAACATATCTATCCTCCTTTGCTGAACCATACTTAACTTTCATTAGTCCTTATCTATACTTACGACAATGAAAGTGCTACTCTTGTTCGATAATTGTTTGCAAAATTTATTGTCTCATCAGATGAAACTGTGCGTAATTCAATGTTGCCTCCTCGCGATTCTTTGTTGGGAAAGTATGCTACGTTCAACAATTTTCATGTCTTTTGAGTCTTTCAAGTAGCATGATACAAAATTACCGTGTGATTCAACTCTTTCACAAGTGGTTTCCTCGTACAAAATTTCATTTTTCAAACAAATGTTCTTTGTACTCGTTGCGCCCTGACCTATCTGAAGAACCTTATATTCTGTATGCGACGTAACACTGCTACAATTGATGAAACAGTAAAAACGATATAGCAAAGCTACGTAAATTCTAAGACACACGCGATCGATACCCCACGAACATATTAAAACAAAACCAAATACTCCTTGATAATGATCCGTGAAAAAAATATGCTTTTTGCTGTCGCTTTGCTTTTCAACGTGTTAGGTCCAAGTTCACTTTTTGTTACGAAAGTTGTTGTCCTTCAAACGTAGTACAACAAGGACCTAATTCCACCCAATACCTTAAAATAACTGGCAAATTCGTCATAATTGCCTGGCCCAGGTCTTCAGCTTTGCTAGAAGAAAAATCATGTAATATTCCGTGCTGATAGTAACGCTCCTGTAAAACAATAACGTAAATTTTAAATGTCCCGCGTAATGGCGGCGGACTCAAGGGCTCCAGCGATGGTGCTTTCTCTCCGCTGCAGACAATGCTATAATTCTGAAAACTGGGGTTACTTGACGCAGGTTTAACACTTCTTTAAATAAAACTCGACTTACTCTTTAACTTACTATCTATCTGACATCAGCCCAGTAAGTCACATTACAGACCAGACGAGCAGTATACGTAGTAACGTTTCAGAATACAATCAGAGAGAGAGCGAGAAAGCGAACATTTACATATATAAATGTGTTGAAGACGGCAGATGAACACTTTTCAGTACAATGATATTGTATTTTTTCAAATACATCATTATTGCCTTTCATTTTAAATTGTTATTTTCGTAATCTTTCGCATAAAACACTGCCTTTACGTATTTTATAATCACACTACTTTTTTGGTAGTTTTTCTATGTCTCACGTCAGTTGCAAAAAATGTTAGTATTACGCGTTGGTATGGGGACGGTATAACATCTACCTTCCTTTGCTGAAATATACTTAACTCTCATTAGTCCTTATCCACACATACGACAGTGAAAGTGCTACTGTTGTTTGCAAAATTTATTGTCTCATCATATAAAACTGTGCATAATTCAATGTTGCCTCTTGTCAATTCTTTGTAGAGAAAGCACAATGAACAATTTTCATATCTTTAGTAGCTTCCAAGTAACGTGATACAAAATTAGTGTATTATTCAACTCTTTGGCAAACGCTTCCTTGTACAAAATTACAGTTTCCAAACAAATATTCTTCGTACTCATTGTGCCATGAACTACCTGCGTATATTCTGGCCGTGATGATTCGATGATCTCGATGTGCAGCGGCATCTTCTGTCGGTGAACTTACCTGTGTCGTCTGCCAAGAATTTTAATCATGATTTTTCTGGTACTGACGTCTGCTTCAGTGATTTTATGGTTCAGCTGATCTTTTTCTTCATGCGATCATACATACTGGTGTTTGACTATGGAGTGCCTTTACGTCACGTAGAAATGCAAAGTTAACGAGTAGCATGAGGTTGGGTTTAACGTCCCATCGATATCGACAACATTAGAGACGGGCCACAAGCTCGTATTGTGTAAAAGAAAGGAATGAAATCGACCTTTCCCGACATTTGCCTGGAGCGATTAAGAGAAATCACGGGAAACCTAAATGTGGGTGGCCGGACTCGGGTTTGAACCGCCGTCCTTCCGAAAGCGACTCCAGTATGTTAACCTCTGCGCCATGTCGCTCGGTCTGCAGACCTCGAAGTCGAGCAATGAAGTAAATCAGAAACCGTCACATGAACATGTTGAACTGCTACCTCTGCACGTGATCGGTAGTTTTTCTGGGATCAGTTCCATTCCCTCTTTTCCTGGAAACCCGTCGGAGAATATTCACCTCTTTTGTGAAACGTCCGTGATATTACGCCTGTGTACTCCTGCAGGAACAAGTTTTTAGTATTTGTAGCCAGGTTAAAGTTGCCAGGAATCATCCCCCAAATTTTCAAGGATAATTATGCGTAAAAGAGAACAAATTGATAATTAGTAACTTTAAATCGCTGTCAGTTATCGACGACTGAGAAGGTCGTGGTCACGTAAATAGATATACCATTCATGTGTGTTCCATGTCCACCAGGTTAGTGCAAATAGTAGGTCGTTCAAATGCCCACTCATCATTTTGTAAGGCGTATGCATCGCCGGCGATGGGCGAAGCATGACAGAATCTCTGACCAGAGAGTAGTTTATCGTTAGCTGTTGCTAGTCTGCGCTTGACCGCGCGAGAGTTCAGTTGTACTCTGTCTCTAGTAGAAGTCAGTCTGCTCTTGACCGCGCGAGACGACAGTGCTAGTGTGTGGCGAGTCGGCAGAGGGAGTAGTCAGTCGACAGTTGTAGCGAGTGGACGGTTGTACTGAGCGGGCGTCGGCATGCGTCGGCTGTGTGCTCTTCTCGCGACTCTGGTCAGGATTGTGGTGGACGATGAGTACTGTTGTAGAAGGTAATGAAGCAGCATTGCGCACATCTATAATGTATGTTAATTGTAATTAATTTGTTCAAAAAATGCCCAAATAATAATTTTTTTATAAAGTAACTCTTTTAAAGAAAAACATTCATTTCAATTTACAGTATTTTTCCTATGCATTCCTTGCAAGAATCAAAAAATATATAGGCCAGCATTGCACGAAGCTGTGTCGATAGATAAGAGCAGATATAGTTGCAGTTTTTATTCAGGTAAGAATTTTTGCTTTTTTATTCAGAATACAGGGCCGAAGGTCAGCGCTGCTGTCCTTATAAAATTTTTCAGGTTTAATTATTTCTGTTGAGATGTTACATACGGTTCATGGTTCATTATCTAATAAATATTATTGTGTGGTTTTTGGTCAATTTTCATTTATAAATTTTTGTGCGGAGAGGTTACAATTTATAAAAAGTATTGTAGTCAGTACTGAGCACCTGACTTCAGAATGATGGACGAAAGCAGCACAGTACCTTACTTCAGTGTGGAAAATCTTCGTTTTTCATGTCTGTAAGGTAAACGTGCATAATACCAGATAGCGAGTACTGTGGCGAGTTCGACATGGATCGCAAACGCAGGTTTCGAGGAACACTACTGAGAAAATTTAGAAAACCAGCATTTGAAGCTGACAGCTGAACGATTCCACTGCCGCCAACATACATTGCGTGTAAGGATCATAAAGATAAGATACGAGAAATTAAGGCTCATACGGAGGCTCATACGGAGGAGGAACTCGCTCTGTTTGCGAGTGGAACAGGAAAGTAAATGACTAGTAGCGGAACAGGGTACCTTTTGCCACGCGCCATAGGGTGGCTTACGGAGTATCTACGTATATGTAGACGTAGATGCTAAAGAATTCTGATGCGATTAATTTTATGTAGCTTTGACGCTCCAGCGCGTGATTCAGGAACCGGCTTCTGCTCACACATAAGAGAGAAAATTCAAAAGTGCATATTGTAGTGATCAGATTCGCTAATATTTGAACGTCTGCTCAACTCCGGCTACGAATGGCAGAATAGTACCCTGAACGTGCGGTACTATCGACCACGTAAGAGACTAGCAGCAAATGTCAGTTTCACTGCGTGAGTATGGGAAACCCATTGCTCTTACATATCCATTTTGCTTTTTAGCCTTCTCCCAGGACCCGTGGTAAAACCCACCTTGTGGGAGTGTTCCTGCTGATACGTGTTAAACTGCATGCTGAAATTTTAAATTCAGCCACAAGTCTGGTATGTTGGATACAAAACATGAGATCTGGAGCTGTGATTGTCACTGAACAAGTCACGAAAGAAACAGAATGATTCAAATAAAGGTGAATTATTAGTACCTAATACAATATTGGTTATGACAAAAGTCTGTAACATATTCGGCGGTTTCTCCTGGGATAATTAATTTTGTAGTATCGTGCATAGTTTTGGCTACTTGACTGAGTCATTACACTGGTCAACACTCATTTTCTTGCCAAGATTATTTGAGTGGCTTTAGGATGGGTTAGTGGTGCTGAGGACGAATATAGCAACCATTTATGCAGTTTGGCTCTAGTTTTTTAGATAATGCATGATTTATTCAAAAAATTAGAAAAAATTGCTAATACTGAACTCGAGCGCTACAAACTACAATGAAAAAAGAAAATAATCTTTATAAATAGCTTCTATGAAAACCTGATAGGCATTTGTCCACGTATAAAACATAATTGAAAAGTTTCTCTATAAGTATATCATTTTCCGTCCATGACGAACCGCTTCCTGCACGCTTTCCTTTTATAGGTCTCTTCAGAACAGTCACGTTGCAGATTCCAGCAATAATCTGCCATCATATGCCTGTCCCATCTTCCTTTATATCTTTCCTCTATTCCTTTCATATCTTGATGGAACCGCTCTCCTTGTTCCTCACTGAAATCACCTAGATTACGAGGAAATCGATCCAAGTGGCTGTGAAGGAAGTGCAATTTTATGCTCATGTTAGCTCCTAAGTTTTGAAAGTTAGTGAACATGTTTTTGACCAGTTCCTCGTAATTGGGAGCTTTATGATTGCCCAAAAAACATTTTACAACAGCGACAAAACTGTTCCAGGCCGATGCTTCAGTGACAGTCATGACACTTGTAAAATTGGTATCGTTGATGAGCCTGCGAATTTGAGGACCATCAAATATTCCTGCCTTAAGTTTTTCACTACTGAGTCCAGGGAACGTATTGCAGATGTATGTGAAGCAATTACCATTTCTGTCTAAAGCTTTGGTGAATTGCTTCATTAGTCCTAACTTAATATGTAATGGTGGAAGAACAATCTTGTCCCTACTAACCAGAGGTTCATTAATGATGTTTGCTTCACCAACAGCCATATGTTCCCTTGGAGGCCATGTTTTCTGCTTCCAATGTTCGTGCTTTGCCCTACTATCCCACATGCAGATAAAACATGGGTGCTTTGTGTATCCACTTTGTTGTCCAAGCAAGAAGTTCACCATTTTCAAATCAACACAAATCAACCACTGGTGCTGCATATACTGAATTTTCTGCAGAACCATCTTGATGTTAGCATATGCTTCACAAAGTTTTGTTGAGTGGGCAATTGGAATAGATGCGTAACGATTGCCATTGTGTAGGAGAACACATTTTAAACTTCTAGTGGAACTGTCTATGAAGAGACGCCAGTCCTCTGGTCTATATTCCGGCAGCCCCAATTCAAGTAAAAGTCCAGGTATATTGGTGCAATACACTATAACCTCTTCTTGGTTGAAGTATGGAAGAAGGTTTTCTTCTCTCGTCCGGTAAGCTGTTATTTTAACACTTGGATGAAGACAGTTCTTTTCCTTAAGCCTGGATGCTAAGAGTTCTGATGCTTGCTTTGAAAGATTGAGTTCTCGTATCAAGTCACTGAGCTCCTTCTGGTCGAACTGCTGGGGTTGTGTCTCACGTCCTTCGTATTCCGAACCACTACTTGTACATTCCTCGCCGTGCACATCGTCATCTGATGATGTTAGCGTGGGTAATGTTGTGAAGGTTGGTACAGGAACATCGTTGCTGTGCACCACCGGTCTTCTTGCTGACTCCAAATCGGGATATTCCCACTTTCGTTTTTTGAACCTATTAAAACCTTTCACATTAACAATGCAAAAATAGCAATCATCTGTATGGTTCTTCTGCTCTCGCCATACCATAGGCACTCCGAAGTTTAAGCTTTTCCTTTTTCGTTTTGTCCACTGCCGTAAGCACTCCACACAGCATTTACAAACTTTATGGGGTGCCCACGCCTTGTCTTGATCTCCAAGTTTAATTCCGAAATATGCCAGATACGCTTCCTTCACAAAAGGAGTGATATTCTTCCTGTTCTTTTGAAGAACGTATTCACCACAAATGTAGCAGAACTCATCTGGATGGTTCACGCAAAGACGGCGTGAAGAACTCATGTTTTCCTAAAACAAAATTGCACAAATACTACATATTATGCAGAACTTTCTTGTATTTGCATGTCAATCACATCCAACAAACATCATTAATTGTTTTGTGTGAAATGAATACTCACCTCTTATTTGCTACGTCACGATGAAAAGGTTCTATCTCCTTGAAGCTGCACTGCACATGTGTGTGACTTTCGACCATCGCCATTTTTCTTGTTTACACTGAACGCTACCTATCGGCTGTTGCGGGGATTACCTCGGCCAACAAATGAATGTCGAGTACCGCCGAATTCAAATCTGCACAACCCTCAATATCTTCAACACACGCACTGCACAACAGGACTGAACACATGCTGACCGTGTGATGTTTGCATGATGTAATCCTCAACCACACAGATGCACTCCCTGAGCACAATTGTTTAATAAAGATAGTACAATATCACTAATTAAAAAACAGGTAGCAAATACATTACACCATATATGGACCCTGCAGTCGATATTATCCACATGAAACTCTCATTTCCACAAATAACCTATATCTCAAAAACCAGAGCCAATTTGAAAAAGTACAAATATACTCGGAATGAATATCATAACGATATCCCATTTTCGTTCAAACTTCCCTGGCAACGAAAAAAAAATTTTATTTTGTAGAGCTGTGTTATTGATGGCAATGTTCAGTAATTAAATTGACAATAATACGCCAAGCTTATTTGGTGGTCTGGTGCACCGCGCGGGGTTGGTGGTTGGAGGAGTGAGGGACAGCTCGGCTCTCTCCAGCTGGTGTCTCATGATTGGCTGAGACGGCCGGTGGTAACGCCTTGCTGTTATGGCTGCCTGGGAGTGCGTGGTAATATTAACAGATATGACAAGGGCCTATTTGACATAACCACATAGTTTTTCTCACGCTTGGAGCGTTCTTTTAAAACTTTCTGTTTGTTTATAAGGCCCGTTTCTGGAAGAGTAACAACAGATCATTTACACGTTGTACAGAACGTGTCGTTAGTGACGTAGTTTCTTCCACGATACTGATTTTGTAAAGCACTTCATTTACCTTTATAACTTACACTAAGACATGGACTCACCTTTTGATGTCTACACTGGTCCTCAGTACCCAAAAGCCTAACGAACGAAACTGTTGGCAACCAGTAACAACTGATGATTCCCAAGTATGTAAAGGCTTAATTATTACTAAAATTTGTTGAGGGATTTCCAGATATGCCGGTTCTCATTGTGATCAGGAGGTACTCCATCAATAGTTTTTTCCTGCCAAGAGGAGTACTCTCTTTTTCCGCATGTATAGCCGTTGGGTTGTATTGTTGTTTCTTATATAGACTCTTACAAAACTTTTTCTGCACTTCAAAAGTGATGGTGCCAGAGAGAGGCCAAACAGTGGGTGAATATCAAAGCTATACGTCCTTCTGCTTGGTCAGCTGCTTAAGGGGGGACGTTGATGAAAAACACACACTACTTCAAAAATGCACCAAAACCACAGTTTTGGAGATATGGTAATGAAATTTTGCACCACGCTTTGCAAGAAAGTAACACATTTAAATATAAAATCCTTTGATTATATATATTCAACTTTTTTTGAATGAAATTTGAAGTTTTTTTTTGAAAAAATAATGTATGTTCCTTTTTCTCAGAACGTATTCAAGAGATTTCTACAAAAAATTTTCTGTTTCATCTCTTTATATGTTGTAAGCTTCTCTCATGAGGTTTTTGGAATAGGTCAAATAGAAGAATTGTCATAATTTTTTAATTATAATTCCACAAGTACGATTTTAAATTCATGCAAAATTCCAGGCACATTGCCTCATATATCGGCTTGCAATCAGAGTTTCAAACTTTGCTCTTGAGACAACGTTTATTAGGTTTACAGAAATATGTGTACAAAATTTCATACTTCTAGCCTTCATAGAATCTGAGGAAAAGGTACATAAACTTCAAAAAATAAACTTTTCAGGAAACGCAATTTAAAGTTTAACCTAACTTTTTTCCTTATGTTACTTCTTCAGAAGGCACCACGTTTGTACTCTGGGTCGACTTTCCCTTCAAGGCTTATAACGATATGTTTACGTAATGTGTATGCATAAACATACAGTTATAAATGTCCCCGTTCGTAGTCGCTAATTATGACAATATGTTTACTTTTGTGCTATAACATATAGCTATAATCAGCGGTGGAAACATATTTGCGAACGCCGACCGTGTGCGGCTGTTTCTTGTTGGATCGTCTGATCAGTCGGAAGTTGCATTGCAGAGGAGAGTAAATGCCTGTTCAAAATATAATTATTTTTTTGGATAGCTCAACATGAATTTCCTAAGGGACCGTAGTTTATCATGCATTTACCAGTAGAATATGGCGCGGAGAAAATATTTCGCCGCATACAACTTCCGTCCGATTTCGACGAAAGGATTCGCGACTGTGAACTCTCTATTTGGCAGAAACATAAAGAAAATTAAATAACTTCGTGAATGAGTGAGACATAGATTCTATATTAAATAAATAGTCCATACACCAGTTCCATTTAAATCTGAATTTATGGCAATTAATAGATGAACTTACACTGCAATGAAAGATTTAACATGGATGCCGTTTTCACTGGCACTTCTCGTAATGAAAACAATACCTTTGACGTTTTCACATACACGTCGCACAATAAATCTACTGCTATGCACTTTTAGTATTACACATTTACTTTACACTAAAACAATATTATTTTTAACGATAATAATACGGCGGCAAGACATGCGCGTCCGACACAAGTTACAAGAGACAAGAGAAGAAATGAGTAACTGTGTAACTGTTCATCGAGAATATCTCGTCCATCAAAAGAATGTGTAAAAGTTTTCTTCTTCTGTCCGTTTTTCGCGCCGCGGTTTTCAAAGTCAATAACTCACTGCATCTCTGACGGCGCTTTGACAATAAACAAGTTACGTCACAGGTCGTTCACCTTTTACATTCTCGCAACATTATTTGCTAACTGTAGCTGTTGCCGAGCGACTGCTCGATTAGTGAATGATTTAAAATGATAAGGCAATCACATAATGTTACAGGCTTCTCTTCTGGTTTCTTGTTGTCTGTCTTCTTTCCTTTACCAGGACTTCAACTGACTTTTCAGCTGCAGAGACGCCGTGTAAATTATTCCTTTCAGGATCTCTTGAGTAAAATTTCCTATCTTGAAGCGATACCTTCCTCCTCCCAACGTTCCCATCATTAAATACAATAACTGCATCATAAGTTGCAATTCTGACAACTGTAGCAGATGCAAATATGTTTTTAGGGCATCGTTTCCATATTAGTTTATATGATACGGAACAGACTCAAAGATGATCTATAAAACCAAAGAGTATGTATCACGGCCTACTAGATGTATCCCGCACACGTTTGGTTGAAAGTAATACACAAAATAGTTGTTCACTGAGCTGGTATTGAATTGCTGCTTCAAAACGTGGGCGTGGCAGGGAGGACGCGTCACACTTTTAATTAATTTTCAGGCACTTCGGATGCGATTTCAACATTGAAACATTGAAACTTTGTACTAACAAATAAAACATAATCGAAAATTGACATTTTTGGTCAATTTCATCAACGTCCCCCTTAACGCCTGATGTCAAGCAGAGTTATGCCTACCAGTACGTGTAGCTGCTCCACTTTAATTGGTCTCAGACATCCAGTAATTATGCGACACGTCTCATTCAGAGTGGTATCCACCTGCCTAGTAAGCAGCCTAGCATTACCTACATGTGGTGGTGTAAATTATAATGCAGATTCCAAGAGACGAACAGGCGTGATTACTACTAAAGTCTGTTGAGGGACTTCCAGGAACACCAGTTCTCATTGTAACCAAGAGGTAGTACTTCTTTAGGCCTAGAGGAGCATTCTCTATTTTACAGGAAGCAGCCATGTCAACACGTCAGTAGTAGTAGTAGTAGTAAATGCTCAAACTGCAAGTTGTTAACTGCTGACACACAGCTTCGTGGGTAGGCACCAAGGCGGAGTGGGAGGAAATAACGGAAATGGATTATTTATTATCATTGTGTTATAGCATAGTATTTCACAAAGAGCAGTCTTCTATAAGCCTTAAATTCCCCCTTTATTGAACTGAGTCCAAAAGAAGCGATCACTCATACGATGGAATACCATTCGTAAACCCAGCCTCCACAGACTTGATAGGCTGGACACTTACACACTTTGGTAGAGGAGGCCGTGCGGTTCTAGGCGCTACAGTCTGGAACCGCGCGACCGCTCCGGTCGCAGGTTCGAATCCTTCCTCGGGCATGGATGTGTGTGATGTCCTTAGTTAAGTATAAGTAGTTCTAAGTTCTAGGGGACTGATAACCTCAGAAGTTAAGTCCCATAGAGCTCAGAGCCATTTGAACAATTTTTTGCTGTCGTGCTTTCAAAGTGTACAAATTCTTATACATAATAGAACTTCATTTTGCTGGTTTATCTTAATTACGAGACTTCTTGCAATCGCAAGGAGACCTCAAATTCCTGTGATGGATAACGCCACTGAAAATCAGTAATGGAATCATAGTCGATAAATTTTCGGTATTTTAGGCTAATCAGACACTATCATATTTTGACACTTACATTGACACTAAGCATTTTTCATATTAAATTATTATTGTGACCTCACTAGATCACAGCTTCTCTATTGCATTGCATGCAGTTGTCTGCTGAGCTGTGTGGCAGGAAGCAGGGGGCGGTAAGTGCTGTGGCGTGCTGGTGGGGGTGGCGGCAAGTACTTGGGGAGTGACTTTGAAGATAACGAAATACTGATGCTGCTGTCAGCGAACTATACATGTGCAACTGTCTCAGCTGAAATATGTATATAGGAAAATGCTGATACTGATGTCAACGAATTTCTGGCCAGAATGCCCAGTGACCTTCTACTCAATTAAACCTCTAGGTTTCTTGTTGATCTTTTAGCCCTTTCGTGGGTATCGTCCTGCCTCTCTACTTGTGACGCGGAATGGTAGGGTCTGTTTGCAGCCAGGGGATTTAAAATGTTTATGTGAGTGGCCTGTCGAAGTAGTTGTTTGAGGCAGTTTCGTGACAAAGTATTCTACATCTACATCTGTCTGATTACTCTGCAATTCCAATTAAGTGCCTGGCAGTTTGTTCATCACCTTCAAGCTACTCCTATACCATTTCGTTCTCGAAAAGCGCACAGGAAAAATCAACACTTGAAATCTTTTTGTATAAGCTCTAATTGCTTTTATTTTATTATGATGACCGTTCCTCCCTACGTAGGTGGGCGCCAACCAAGTATTTTCACACTGTTGAGGAGAGAATCGGTATTCGGAATTATTGCGCAAAACATTTTGTGCATACAGCACACATTCTCATTTTTTGCAGTCAATTCTGAACAAGTTAAAATCGTTTCATGCCACTACCGTGTGCTCGTAATCGTTTGATGTTTACTTAAATAGGTTTTATGGAACTTTCAAGTCACTACTATAATTGTTATAGCACACAGGAAATACTTGATAATGACAATGTCCAATAGGTGCTGAACTGTCAGTTGAAACATATTTGCAGTTTTACCACCTGAAACGTCCGGCCAAGGAAAAGAACACAACATATGTGTTAAGTAGGAAGTAGCCTCCTCGTCTTGTTTCTTAATGTACAGTGAATGCACAACTGTTGAAAGACATGAACTATTCTGGAGCTTAATTTTATTATATTAGAATGCAGAAATGAACAGAGTTTCCTACTTTGTGAACACATATTATACAACTCAAAAACTTTTGTTTTGTTATGGCAGCACCAAATGTGGTCGATTAAATACCTAAAAGTTATTTTATTGTAACAAATCCTTACGTTAACTGGAGTACGAAGCTGGAAAAAGCTAGAAAGCTTACTACTGGGTGCAAAGGACCGACCGTTTGTCTCAATACATCAAATGAATTCGCAATTGCGAATAAGGACTACCATCAGCTGTTGAATAGAATAGAATAACTCAGGCACTGACATATCGTATTTGTATTAATGGTTTAGGGAGACCATGGAGGAATATTCCAATTCTGAATCTGAGATACTAGCTCTAATGGACATAGAAAACAACATGTTGGAATTATCAAACATTTAGTAATTAGAGAAATATTGATGGGAACTTACGAACACATAGAACTTTCACAAAATAGTAGCTATCTTAAAATTCTTTGAAAAAAAATTGGAATGCAGTATTAATGAAAAAAAGAAACACGTGACATTGATGTAATGTATAAAATATTCTGTTAACTGGCAAGGGAACAGTGAACTAACGCAATTTAAATTTGTGTAATGAGTTAGCCACATAATTTTGAACTACAAATATTACTTACATTATATACTTTCAAATGAGCGCTGGATCATTGACTGTACATTTCATAACAACTGTGAAGTACAGTCGTTTTCACAGAGTACATCATTTACCAACACTGCTGCTCTGCCATTTTCAGTTGCAGCACAGTATCAGCTCGATTCGAAGCAAACTAATAATTTTCTGTTGGTTAACAAAAAACGATGCCATTAGCAAGCTGCTCTACGCATCTTCTATCAGCATTCAGTAGTCACAGAAAAGTTTTTCACTACCTAATTTTCAGTTGAGAACCATGAAGTATTTGATGTGATTTCAGGGTCTTGACATCTAAGCTCCATCTTGTTATAGTAAGGGCTTCGTCGACTATGGGACATTGGCTAGCTTGTCAACTATGTAATGACTTCTTTTGAGAAGAGCTGGTGTGTCTTTCCAAAACTCATATACTTCCTCATTTCATTCTTATTAGCTCTGACTATCACATCTTTCTTTTCGCTGACCTTGTCCCTTACCTTCATGAGGTCGGCATGATCATCTGAAATTGGCAATGTTGATACCAAAGAGTGGCTGGATGTCCTTTCTTTTGTAACCCTATCGCTACTCCTTCTTCGCCTCTGAACGAAATTTGTGTACTCCATCCGTCTGCATCCAGTGTAATCTCACGTGAAAGTGTGAGAACGTTGTGGAAATATCAGCGAGTCTTGTAACTGAGGTTGGATGCGGATACCTATGTGTTGTTCACATAGCCGTATGTGGGAACTGCCGAAAAACCACATCCACGCAGGCCGGCACACCGGCCATCATCGTTAACCAGCCGGGCGGATTCGATGTGAGGGGCGCTGGGGCGCTGCGTCTCCTCGAATCCTGGAAGCGGCGTGCTAACGCTCGCGACTATCTGGGTGGGTCCACAAACGTCACCTCTAATTTACGTTTCTACATAAACTCACTTCTACGAAAGTTTTCCTCCTCAAAGTTATGTGTACCGGTAAAACATGTCGTCTAATTCATAGCCATCGTCACATAACTTTCGTTCCTACATGTCTACACTGCTTCTTCTTACATCGTTCTAGATGCTGAAGCGATAGCATTGTATATCTATAGCTGTTATGCTTCATGGTTAATAGGTACTTCAATTTAGTTGCTCGTGCAAAATAAAGTTTCAACTACGCCGCGCCAACTAATCCTGCTGCAAAGTTTCAAAATGGAGCTCATCATTTAACGCTCTAGTTACCATAGAAGTTAGACAATGCACGCGCTTCTGTCACAGTAATGTTGAAACGTTCCCTTTGAAAAATTATACATGACTGTGCTTAAACTGACACACAATATTTTTTTAGCGCAACGCAATCTGACTTTCAGTAATCCCTACAAGAAAATGGCCCTGACTAAATTAACCTATACCTTTCACAAATCACTTACCTCAAAAATCTTCGTTACTCGAACTACTGCAATACAGCGAGCGCCACTACTGCCAGCTAAATAAAAGATTCAAACTACGGAAGGCACTAACTACTGATAGACATAGTTAGCAAATGAAAGATTTTAATAGAGAACAATGTATTTACCTTAATAGTCATAATATATGTAACAGTTCATGACATCCTTTCTTACAAATGTACTGTTTCTGATGGACACACCTCCAGATTATCCATTCTCAAAAATCCGCCATCTCACTTCCCCACACCCACCACTGCTGGCGGCTCGCCTCCAACTGCGCAATGCTACGCGCTGTTAACAGCCAACTGCCAACGCTACAATGGCGAGTATTCCAACAATGCCAACCAGCCACAGACTGCACACAGCACAGCCAGTGATTTTCATACAGAGCGCTACGTGGCGTTACCAATAAGAAAACCTAAACAGCCTACTTACAATGTCACCCCGTCTATTTACGACGTAAACGTGCAATGATTACTGATAAACTGCAGGTGCTGCACTAGCAGTGGAGGTTGTATAACGCATGTTTGGGAATACGGTAAACAGAGCAGTCGCTATTGTATTGCGACGAACGAAACGAGTTATGCGATGTCCAAATGTCATGACCATTCACTTTCGCGGCAAATGTGAAAGCATTTCTGAGACAATGAAGTTCATAAACACTTCGCATGCCGCCATGTTGAAAGTATACTGGCATGGTATAATGACGCTACCCAAACCCAGCGCCAAGACAAATGTGCTGCATCACGGACAATAAGTTACATGGGTGAATGACGGCTGCGGAGATTTTACGAGTGAACAGAAGTGCAACTGTTGGGCAACTGATGAACAGAGAGGCTACCAACTCTGTCTCTTCAACAAGCGTTCAGAGAACGTTGCTTCGTACGGGCCTCTGCGGCAGACGCCGGGTTCATACACCTATATTGACTGCTGTTCATCGGCGACGAAGTTGGAATGTGAATGCAACTGGACGTCAGTCGAGTGCGACATGTAGCGGTTGGGACGAATAACGTCGTTTAATACTCAGTCGGACTGAAAGCAAACATCTTGAAAGACTATTCGGTGGGAACTAAGGCGGAGAAGCGAGCGGTATGGTCTGGGGAACGTGGCATTCCCTTGGTGATTTCGTCTTTCTGGGAGGCACAATGATTCAGTACAGGTATGCATATATCCTTGGGGATCAAGTCAACCCCTACATGCAGTTTGCTTTTCCTCGGCAATATGGCACCTACCAGAGGACAATCCAATGTAACGCATAACTCGCACTATACGTGCGCGGTCCGAACAGCAAAAGGATGAGTTTGCCGTACTGCACTGACATCCAAACTCCCCAGAGTTGAAGATAGTCGGTAATCTGTAGGACTAACTCGATCGGCTGGTTGCGCCATGGATCTTCAACCATAAGCCTAGTGCAGCTGGCCAAGGCAGTGGAGTTGGCATGGTTTCAAATCCCTGTCGGTAAATTCTAGAATGTGACTGACTCTCTTCCTGCACGTTTCGCAGCGGTCCACTCTCCACAAGGTGGTTATTCAGGTTTTTGATAGGTTGTCACATTAATTTGACTGGACAGTGAAGAGGTGGAGAAATTCCTGTCGGTAACTTCCAGAATGTGACTAACTCTTTTCCTGCGCGTCTCACAGCGATCCATTCTGCACAAGGTGATTATCGAGGTTTTGACAGGTGGTCACATTTATTTGACTGGACAGTCAAGAGATGGGGACATGTTTGTTCACAAAGCGTAGGCTCGATGCCACTTATTACAGATTAACCCTGAAAGTATTTCAAAGTGTACATCGAATTATGACTTGTATTTTCAGAAGTCAATTTGAGTAACTGTTTTTTTAGATACTATGTATTCCACTTTTCAATAACTGAGTAATTTAAATGATTTAGCGTGGCAGATTTCGTACGCTGAGTGCCACTGTAAGATGTATGTCAGAGGATTCGTGGCATAACATTAAGATTTGTATCCCTTTGTGCCATTCGAATCACGGAGATAACAACAGCCAGTACGTCTAAGTGAGACACGCAGTAGTTACGGCAGAGGTTTCACATTCGTAAGGAGTAGACATCCAGAGATACAGTATTAATACTTTCTACTAGTTTTTTTAAGGTGAATGCTGGCATGACCCCTCAGAAAATGACGCAGTTTATTTACTTTCCAGCTTTGGAGCTTTTGCTCCGACTCTAATGACCTTGTCGTCAGCGGGACCGTTGAAACTGATGTATGTCTCTAAAGCTTGCCATTATAGTTTTTACACCATATGTTTGTTATTCCCTGTCTTTTGAAGGCGAAGTACCAGGTATTTTATGTCTTTCCGTAATGGTCGAAGACGTCCGCCATTGTATCTGTTCTTTGACTGCTAGCACTAACTGAGCAAATTAATGATCCAACTAATCGAAATTTTATACAAACCACACGTTTGTGGCAAAATAAAAGCAGAATATTCATTTTTTATCACATTTTTTTTAACGTCACAGCAAAGAAAGTAGTTTTTCTCCCTGCGCATGTTAAGCTCACATTACTGAAGAAATGTGGAAATATGTTACATGATGACGTATGCGACAATAACAAAAAATCCTAGACCATCGGTCACAGATCTGGAGGTATCACAAAACTATGTTCCTTTCTCTAAGGTGAAAATTATACATCCCGTTGATGGTTTGCTACACACGAAGTGCTTCTCTTGAGACGGTGAAGTTTAAATTGGTCATTTTTACACAGGTCGTTTTGGAAGAGTATTATTTAGTGCAGCCTACAGAGTATAGAAATAGTGAAGCATTCCAGTTAAATATTACACAACTGTCCATGGGAAAATTCACAGGGGTTGGACAAAAATGAAAATAACTGTATTAAATGCGAATAATATGTAACCACAGGATACGAAGTGTCATGATGATCTCTCCATTGGTAAAAGATTTTGGACATGTTTTCTGTTCGGATTTCCGGGAAGAATCTGCCAAGGGAGAGATGGACATGAGAAAAAAAATTGAATAAACAACGAAAGGATGACGTTCTACGAGTCAGGAAGTGGAATGTCAGAAATTTGAACGTAGTTGCGAAGCCAGAAAATCTGAAAAGAGTTCTGCTGAGGATCAGTCTAGATATAATGCAGGCTAATGAAGTGAAATGGAAAAAAGACAAGGACTTTTGGTCAGATGTTTTGTAAATTCTCGTCACTAGTTTCGTAAAAGGTTCGTCTCTGTGGAGGCCGAGTTACCACTCTTGTTGCGGTAGGCCGAGTTTGTGAATTCGTGAAAGGGCTTCTGGTGCAGTACACTTCTAAGACAATGTCTCCCTGCAAATATTACACAGCTATGCCTCAGGGTTAGGTAACAGGATTCTGCGGCTGATCCCGGCGGAGGTTCGAGTCCTCCCTCGGGCATGGGTGTGTGTGTTTGTCGTTAGGGTAATTTAGGTTAAGTAGTGTGTAAGCCTACGGACTGATGACCTTAGCAGTTAAGTCCCATAAGATTTCACACACGTTTTCAGGTAACAGGATAGGGGAACGAAGGTTCTACAACCCTCCAACAAATTAGCAATAAAGTCACGCAAATGAGTTAAAAAGGTTTACTTTTCTTTGTGACTTGTCGAATACTGAACTCGGCAAGACTGCATGTAATATAACACAAAAAAGGCCCTCAATGGCTAAGTGAAATATCTTAGGTAAACTTGACAGTACGTACCAAACGCGGCTTACAACTGTCTGTTCACTTGTAAGAGTTCACTAAACGACGTTCCCTGTCTAAGTCAGCCCTGGACGATGGTCTATAACTGTCTTCCGAGTAGGCCTCTGCCCGTTGACGTCCGGTGATTGGCGCATTGTAGGCTACTCGGCCGGCAATTGGCCGAGGCGAAGTCGGAATCTTCATCCTCAGCTCCGCCCGTGGCGTTGGTGGAACTCGCGCTGGTGGCGAGTCTCTATGCCACTGCCACCAGCTCGCATCTTTGCGCCTGTGGTGCTTTTTCCCTGGCTGTGTCTTGTTTGGTCGACATAGCAAGATGAGTGTAGAGTAATATCAACAGCAGCAGAAAGTGGTATAACGGAAGCAGGAATCGTTGTAAATAGGGAGAAAAGGCAGAGAGTAAGTTATTGTGAACAGTTTGAGCTACTCGTAGCGGCTATCGATTCCAGAGACGTTTGCGCAGAGCGCTAGTAGCATCTCTGACCCAGAGAAAACTTCAGCAACCCCCCCCCCCCCCCCGCCCCAACTGATAGCGATAGTAGGAGAGAGAGAGAGAACGCAAGTGTCCGTAGGTGAGAAAGGAAGGAGCCGCCGCTACCAAAGTGAAAGGAAGTAAGCAATATAGTGCAGCGTGGAATCAAACTAGCACCGACTGCGACTGGCATGCGGCGCACTGTCCGTTTCCCCTCGCTGAGGCGACGCCAGTGGAGCGAGCAAGCACGTGGCTGTAGTTGCAGCTTGAATCCATTACCGAATGCGACAGAGTAAAGTGTCAAGATTACACACGCGTCGGTAGGATAGCTAGTGGACAGTGGTAAATTTCTCTAGGGGGAATCCGATGTCCGATGAATCAGCGGCCGTCTGGAGTCTCAAATTGGTGAGGGTGTTTTGTTGGAGCAACGCACAGAGCAGGACATGTAGACGGCTTTGCAGTGCGTACTGAATCCGTCTAAAGAATCGGGTTTAATGGTGTGGACCAAGGCACCGACTAGTGATGCTGTATCTAGGACCCTGAATTAGTTAATCTGATTAAGTCATCGTGTTTGCTGTTGCTATGAGTCTGAACTGCTTCCCAATAAACACTTATGTAGGTAATTGGTTTTTTGAAGACCACCGTGTCAAGTTGCTTTTCTGTAATGATTCCAGCTGAATTAAATTTGATTCATTTGATTCTCACACATAACAGGTTCTGCCCTGTTCGATGTAGTACACTACTGGGAGCCTATCGCGTGGCGCATTAGCATTAATGGATTTTTACATGAATGTGTATGTGTAACTGGGCCTACCCTGTTGGTTGAAGTAAATTACTGTTACACTGTTCTGCGGCACATTAATAGTAAGATCTTTTTTTCTATTTCTTGCCGTCAAGTGAAACAGATTCTGTCCTATTTGAGTTAGTAATTTATTATTTGTTGAGTGGTACATTTAGAAATAAGCCATACATCAAGAAATTTTTGTTCTCCCTGAATTATGATAAATGTTGGGTAAATAATGCTCGTACAGGACTAGTCACATGTATTAACCTTGTGAATGCTGTTATTACTGTATGTCAATATTACCTTTCATGGCTGCTGGGTTGGGTTAATAAATAAGATGTCATAACAAATTGCAACTGTTGCTCGCGTCATTAGCGAAACAGTTATGCTACTCATGGTTCATGTTCTTCATGCAGCTATGTAAGGATTTCTCTTATGTACTCCGAACACAGGTTATGATTCAGATCTGATTAACTGAACCTAAATTCGGTTGTGGGAAGGTGAACTGCAGGTGCGAACTTTTTTCTAAATTATTTGTTGTTAATGGAACTGATTAGATAAATTGATTATTGTACTACTTGATCTATTTTGGGCTATCTACACTATACTGTTGTTTAATGTGTTAATACTGCTTAACATTGTCAAGTGTGTCTTTTAAGAAATTTCAAATGCTTAGTAGGATTGTTCAGTTTATCTGTTGGGAATACATTTCATCATTGGCAGTTATTGTTCGTATCAAAATACCCAGCATGAACGGAATTCCTGCTTTGAGTCTCACTGTCCCAGTGGTAGCGCAGAGCCGGGTTTTGCTATGGGCGCTGGTCAGTATTTGTAACAATTAGTAATCTTCTTTAAATGTGCCACTTGTATTTGTAAGGATCTTATCCCGTTGGGAAATGGTTGCATGGAACCAAATTATAAACGGGGAGTGAGCGGCCCAAAGAAGGAAAAAATGCGGTTCAAACTGGTTCATATGGCTCTGAGCACTATGGGACCTAACTGCTGTGGTTATCAGTCCCCTAGAACTTAGAACTACTTAAACCTAACTAACCTAAGGACATCACACACATCCATGCCCAAGGCAGGATTCGAACCTGCGACCGTAGCGGTTGCGTGGTTCCAGACTGTAGCGCCTAGAACCGCTCGGCCACTCCGGCCGGCGAAAAAATGCGGTACTAACTCGTCATACACGGGTAGTCATCGGAAGGAGACTTTAGCGAGCAAATATGCAGTTGCGTGGATCGTTTGGCCAGCCATTAACCGTTGGACCAAGGAGCTCGGTGCTTGTAGCTCTTCGCAATACGGGCGTTGCTCCCTCTGAGTTGGACTGTGTGTTGATCTTGCGTGAGTCAGTAGAACTTTCCAAGAGACATAGTAAGAGGGTAGACGTACAAATGATTCGTTACATAAATAATTTGAAGGGTATTCAAACCTCTGAGTTGACAACAGAAGACTCAAATCAAGTTAAGGTATTAGAAACTAGATAATAGGATTGTTAACCAATGTGTATATAATTCATGTAAGTGGCTTGCCCATGGATGTAGTTGAAAAGAGTGTCGCAAACCTTTCTATGGAAGATCGGCCACGGACGAGCGTTTTTAGTAGTTTCGCTAGGTTACCCAACCTGCTTTTGCATATTCTTCGGAGAGTAAGGGATTTGTAAAATTAGTACAAGAAACACAGAACGTGTTGTGGTTTTTAGTTGAGATATAGGAACAAGCAAATGGGAGACAATTATTATTGCTATATCCAATTGCAGAGGGACGGTTAAACCGGCATATTAGAGAATCTATCTCAACTAGAATTAATGTAGACCAGTTTCACAAAAATCTTAGAAACTGATTTGAGCCAGATCGGCTTATACGTGATTTGGAAACGAAATTTTATTCATCGCTGCAAGAAAAAGATGAAACCTTCGGATAGCTCACTAAGGGGGAAACGTGACTTATCATCGCGATGGGCAGCCTCCCTCACTTAGTTAGTCTTGCGTGAGGGGTAGGGGGAGTAGTGGGTATTAAAATAAAAGGGGTTATTTAAAATATTGCCCATTTAATTGGACTCTGGGAAGTTCCTAACTTTGTGATACCTGTGACTCTCCTGGTTAAACATCTACAAACAAAGATTGTTGGAGTCCACCTGCGTAAGTTAAGGTTAACTAGGAAGTGGTCACTCTCGTGGTGTAATTGCTCTATAAGAATCTGTAACAACTAGTGATATGTAATATGCCAAGTTATACAGAGCATATCAGACAGAATCATCCGATTTGGCACGTCTATATTTCTGAAACTAATAAACATATGCAATGAATTTTGGTTTTTTGATGAACGGGAAACTCAAAAAGTTTTTTCCATGCCTTTTCATATGTGTTCAATATGACCCCCTTGAGATGCATGGCATACGCCAATGCGGTATTCAAACTGTTCACAAACTGCAGCGAGCATGCCTAGGTTACAGCTTCCACGGCTGCTGTTAAGCGAGGTCTCAGTTCATTCATTGTTGATGGTAACGGAGGCATATAAACAGAATCAGGTCCGGTGAACTTGGAGGCCAGTAATGTAAGGCTGAATCATTTGATCGAGTGCGACCGATCCATTGTTCAGTAATCCTTTGGTTTAAAAATTCCCGCAGTTCCAGATGCCAGTGTGGCGGTGCCACATCCTATTGGTAAATGAAGTCGTTCGAATAAGTCTCCAACTGTGGGAAAAAAAGTTCTCAGGCATAATCGGTATGTGCATCCTGTAACAGTGTTCTTGGCAAAGGAAAATGGAGCATAAACCTTCCCTGAGGAACTGCACAAAACACATTAAAGTTTAGAGAGTCCCTCTCATGTTGTACAACTTCATGTAGTTGTTCCGTTCCCCATATTCTCACTCTATGACGGTTCACATTTCCACTAAAATGGAATATTGCCTTTTCACTAAACACTAAGCGTGGAAGAAAACTGTCATCCTCCATCTTGCCAAGAACGAAATTACGGACCTCCACACGTTGTTGTTTGTCACCTTCATGAAGAGCTTGCAGTAGCTGAATTTTCTATGGTTTCATGTGTAAATGTCGACGCCAGAAGGACATCGAGGGCTTGTTGAGCTGTCGAGCTGCACAGCAAACGGTTCTCTGCGGGCTTCTTGTGAAACTATGGCGGATGCATTCGACGTCTGTGTCAGACACTCGGGGACGGCCCGGCGATATGCCTTTATACAAACAACCTGTTTCTCGGGATTGTTCATGCCATCGTCTAATGCTCTGTGCTTTAGGAGGACCCACGCCATACCTAGTACGAAAGTCACGCTAAACAGTTTTTACTGACCCGCACTGCGCAAAACGTAGGGCACAAAACGCTTTCTGTTGTCTCGACACTATTTTTAGTAGAGCTGAAGTGAGTGCACACTGCTGCTACCTAGCGGGAACCATGTAAAACTCGAGAGTTTGCTCTTTCAAACAGTACGTTGTTAAAGTACATATCTCAAATAACAAAATAGTTATGATTTTATTAAATGGGATGCCTTATTTTGATACACCCTGTATTTTAGTTATTGCAATTTTATGTGTTGTTCTGGGTAAGTCTAGGTTGCAAAATGTCATGATTTACATTTTTTTCTCTGCATGACTCTTAATGATAAGTTTGCGATTCTTCGGATTTAGTATCAGAGTGTGATGGTAGTAGGAGTTCCTACCACGCATCTAGTCAGAGGACTAGCTCTGTGAGCGATCGATCTGCTTCAGCTATTTTGGCGCAATTTAGGTGTGGGAGGATGTGCCATCGCAGCGGCTATCGACTCCAGCGAGATCTGTAGGGGAGCGCTAGAGCTAACTACGAGCCTCTCTGACCCAGAGAAAACTTCAACAGCGCTCCCTAGAAGCAGCGGCAGTGGAACCGGCAAAGAGGATGTTACTGTCAGTAGAGTAGAAAGAAAAGAGCCGCCAAAGTCAGAGGCATTAAGCAGCGCGGTGCAGCGTGGAACCAAATTAACAGCTTGTGGCACGCTGTCCGAGTTCCCCCGCGCTGACGTGACGCTTGTGGATCGAGCAGGGCACGTGGCTTTAGTTGCAGCGTGCTGCCTACCGTTGTATACGCTGCTGTGTGTGGACAGGAGTAAAGGTTACGCACATGTCGGTGGGGTAGCTAGTGAACAGTGGTGAATTTCGCAAGCGAGATTCTGATGCCCGGCGATTCAGCAGGTGTCTGGAATCTCAAACTGATACGGTGTTTTGTTCGAGCAATGCGCTGAGCAGGATATATTGGATGGCGTTGTAGTGCGAACTCAATCGGTGTAAAGCATCGTGTTTAATGGTGTTTTGTTGGAGCATGGCACCGACTGGCGATGTGATGTTTAGGACAGTGTTGTGCGTATTCACTCCGCCTGAAGCATCGTTTTTAAGGGTATTTTGTCGCAGTGAGGCAGCGAATGATAATAAACATGTTAGACGGCGTTGGAGTGCATTATCGAATCTGACTAAGCCATCGTGTATGAAGTTGCTGTGGGTCAGAAATGCTTCCCAACAGATACTTGTGCTGATAGTTTGGTTGCTGAAGATCACTGTGTCGAAACGCTTCTCTCTAGCGATTCAAGTTTAGCTTAATTTGATACGTTTGGTTGTCATGCACAACAGTTCTGCCTTCTTGGTATACTACTGTGAGACTAGCCTGTGACACATTAAGGTTATAGGATTTTTACGTATTTATGGTAGTCGTGTCTAACAGATTCAATGCTGCTGGATGAAATGAAAATTAATTATTCTAAACTGTTCTCCAGCAGTTACATAAAATTTCGGGCGTGCAGCCGCATAAATTCAGCTTCTTCTTCTTCTAATATTTCGGCTGAATACCGTCCAGCCATCTTCTACGTGAGCCGAGGTGACTAAGCTCCAGCACTTGCTCCGTACCTTTAAACCCGAGGACCGAACCACTGCCTATGCCGCCAAAGATACACAAGGCGCCAGAGACGTTGATAGGCGGCAAAGAGAAGTAACAATTTAAATTCTGTTGCCGGCAAGATTAACTGTATGCCTGGATTAATGTACAACTGCTTTCTAAAGAGAAAGAAACACCGTGGGAGTGAAGCATAATTCACTCCTATTTGGTACAATTACTTGTTGTTAATGAACTGATTAAGAACTCAACTGAGAAAGATAAATTAATTATTGTACTTCGCCGGCTGGAGTGGCCGAGCGGTTCTAGGCGCTACAGTCTGGAACCGCGCGGCCGCTGCGGTCGCAGGTTCGAATCCTGCCTCGGGCATGGGTGTTTGTGATGTCCTTAGGTTAGTTAGGGGACTGATGACCACAGCAGATAAGTCCCATAGTGCTCAGAGCCATTTGAACCAATTATTGTACTTCCTGATCTATTTTGGGTTATCTATACAATTATTTGTTAAGATCGTTATCAAGTATGTTTTTTTGAGGATTTTCAGATGTTCTGTAGAGCGGTGTATAAATTATAATTTATGTGTAGTGAATAAATTTTGTCATCTGCCAACATCCAGCATGCACCGTACCTCGCTTTGAGACCCGCCGTCCCACAGTTCAGTGACAGGGTTATTCTCTTCAGAATCGACAGCTAACCAACACTGACGACAATAGTTCATGTATACATGTCGACGCCGCAAGCAGCGGATAAAGAGAGAGAGGAACTATATAAGGATGCTGAAGGGTAATTGGGTATGTAAAGGGAGACGAAAATCTAATAATCATGACGGATTGAAATGTGGTTGTAGTGCAAGGAGTAGAAGTAAGAGCTACAGAAGAATATGTGCTGAGCTGTCTTTGTCACTATTTGTTTTTAATTCAATTGTGAAGTTTAGTGACGGTGTCAGAGCTGTAACCATTATCGTGGGCTATTAGTTTGATTAGTTTCAGTTCTTGTAGTTTATCTTCAATGTCACAGGGATTTCTTCCCGTTCTGTTGATCATTGCCTATAATAAACGATTTTGTGTTGTGGAATAATGTGATGAGCTGTTAATTGTGTCATCCGTTGCAGTGGGCGTTTGTATATTTTTCATTTGTTTTTACCGTTGTATACACTAATTTTTCCCTACCTGTCGCGTTACAACAAGTAGGGAAATATCATTTAATTTTTTTCAACACCTTTGTGCACTGGAGCGAAAGTAAACTGCAGACAATGCAGTTCGTTACTGGCTTGGCTGTGTTGTAGATGCTCTAACATTAGTGGCGCTGCTTTCTGTTGTTTGCTGCTGCTAAAAATGAGTTTTTTGCAATATTACGAACTTACGTGGGTATAGCTGCTGCTGCATGAAGCAACAGTACTAAAATAAACAGTTAAAATAGCAACAGTATCAATGAGAGACAATTATCAACAATTAAAATAGCAGCAGTAACACTACTATGTTTGAAATAGACTTACTGGCTGCTTGCTGCTGCCTGCTGCTACTCGAAATGTCTTATTCTCAGTATTGCAATTTTATGTGGCTGCTGATGTTCTTAATGCAGTTGGCCCACATTTGATAGTAGCTCAACAGCCTATTGGCCTAGTCTTCGGTACTCACACGCTATTGGATCCCCCCAAAAAACTAGATATGGAGTGGGACGTCCGAGACAGAGAACGCTATTACGTAAGAGACCAATTAGAGACCAATTAATTAGGATGTCATCTTATCGGGGGTCGATGGTCAAGATCGCAAATCAAATAAAAATGGCCTTGAACACTCACTGGCATATTACTATTACAGGTCCCACACACTGACCAATAGTGTTTCTCCTTTGTAGACTGACTGCATTTTCAAAGTATCCTGTCGATGCGATGAACCAAATTCAGCCATTTGCTTTACTTACATCTGAATGTAAGGGATCATTCCGTTGCATATCCCTATAAATGCTACAGAAAGTATTTGTATGAACTGAGTAATTCCAATGGTCGTTATAGCAGATGTTAGGTGCCCTCTCTCCCATGTCCAGTCTGTTAACCACAATCTTCTTGACGATGCAAGTTGCAGGTAATAGTACAGGTGGCGACCGCTAGCAGCAGTCTGAGATTAGAGTGTTATCTGCTGCAGAGAAAGGATGAAAGGCTGATTATGCAACGAAACAGAAGGCAGCAGTGAAGTTAGGAGTCCTAGTCAGGGCAGAAGATACGAACTAAGCAAGGGAAGATAAAGTCTCGAGTCTCGAACAAGAAGCTTCAGGAATGAAAGTGTACTTTTTGAAAATAATAACCGTTAAAGGATCGGTTGCACTGTTATTATACATGCATTAATCGTACAGGATTGCAGTTAAAATTTCGTGGTCTCCTATTTAAAATTTAGAGACAAATGTAACATTTTGTTTTTGTTTTTTATTGGGGCTTCTCACCCACTAGACACACGTTCGTATCAGTCTATAGTCTATAGAGTAATGGAGATCCAACTGCCGCCACAACACAAGCGGTGTAAGATTAGAGACCACATCAGAGATTGACCAGTTCTGTACATGAACTAAGGATGTTTGCGTTTTGCAGTGTATCAGTTTCATACTACAACGGTGTCTGTAATAAGACATTAAGCAACATTTCAGTATTTACAGATTTGTAAAGTTGAAATTTATGTTCAACGTGGTTTAGAACTGTATAGTTCAGACATGCCCCGGTGACTTACCTGTGTGATATATTTCTAATGAACTCTCCGCTCTGTTCATAAATCAAAGATCCGTTGCGAGTATTTGCAATTTTTCATACATAGAAGATGGTTCTGTTGTAACATAACAGACACTTTCCGGCCCATCAGGAAAGTGTTTTAAATCTTCCGCATCTTACACTATTTCGAACTTATATTGACTTTATCAGATTTCTTCGCATGATTAATGTTTTAGCATTTGTTTTATCCTTTGCAAATTATCCTCAGAATTTCTAACATTTCTGGGAAGTCAGAAAAACCTCACGTTAGCTGTGACATAATAACTTTTTTGTGAATGTATTGTCCATGAATTTATCCAGCAAAGCTAGAACGTGAGAGCATTGTTCGTATTAGTTTTCGACACTGTCTTTGGAAAGCCTTCTGGAGCAAGAGAGAGATCATAGCTGATGTACGAAGTCAAAATGTCCTGATAAAGATCATTTGTTTCAAACAAAAGATGATGCTTCAATTAACATTACATACGTTAACTACATTTTGAAGTGTTTTTCGTTTTTTTGATGTTTTTTCCATTCTAATCCCATATCAGTCAATACATGATAAATACGACTTGTATGTGAGCAGAACCAATAACATTGAGAATCGGCGGGTTGTATGTTTATCCACTGAATCATTTGAAAACTGGCATTCAGTGTGATTTGAAACTACAAAAATAATAGTTTGATTTATGAGACACTTCGAAAATTTGACGTTGGTCTTCGTTGTCGCCGTAATAATAACGTCGCAAGCAACTACAATAAAATAAAAGTTGCATCAACTGAAAGTAGTGGGACCGATAGCTTCAGATGACTTGGCATTTTCTATACAGATGTCATGTGGTGGCGTCAGTGCTGAATGCTATTTTTCAATAGAGCAATATGTATTTATCCAGAATGAGATTTTCACTCTGCGGCGGAGTGTGCGCTGATATGAAACTTCCTGACAGATTAAAACTGTGTGCCGGACCGAGACTCGAACTCGGGACCTTTGCCTTTCGCGGGCAAGTGCTCTAGGTTTGGAAGGTAGGAGACGAGGTACTGGCAGAAGTAAAGCTGTGAGGACGCGGCCTGAGTCGTGCTTGGGTAGCTCAGTTGGTAGAGCACTTGCCCGCGAAAGGCAAAGGTACCGAGTTCGAGTCTCGTTTCGGCACACAGTTTTAATCTGCCAGGAAGTTTCAATATGTATTTATGTTGCGTAGAACGATAATAAACAAACGTTTCACGATCTTCAGTATCATCTGAAACACAAAATAAAGCCATGGAATTGTAATGTTGGACACATCAACCACAATAGGCTATATCAACGTGGGTAGTGGATTTGGGAGACTACTGGATGTAGATTTCCAAAAAATTAAAACAGAGGTAAATCTTAGCTGTAGCAACCATCCTTGAATTTACAATTTCTGTTCAGTGTTTTTGATTTATTTCTCTCATGCCAGCGTGTAACATTATTGCTCAAGTAACCCAAATGTGGTGATTTTCCACATATTTACAAACCTGTAATACATATATCACCACCAAGCACAAAATTATTTCATAGACACTTTGGTTTGGTTCGTAGTATAAAATATTTATGAACATCATTTTTCTTTCTTTTATTTCCAATTTTGCTTGCATATTGATTTAATGCTATGACAGTCTAGTCATTAGTACACATATGAGCTCACGTTTCACACGATTTACACCTATGATGACAATCCCTTGTATTAATGTTATGTTCAACTTAATATTCAAACTTCGTATTCTAGAGAAATTTTTGTCTATTGTCTTTCATTGATAGTAGTAAATTATTTGCCGTTGATCAGTAGGTTTCAGTACACCCGTTGCGCTGACAACAGTTTTCAGTTTGGTATGAAGTAAAAAACAGTGTGATTGTGCATGACCTCTAGTTTTACAGACTATAATAGTCATACAAAGCAGGCTTCAGCTGCCCTTGTTTATGTAATTGGTGATTTTCATATTATGAGTCAAGATTATATTAATATTATTTACTTGTCTTCAGTATCTGTAATACAATATATCCAGTGGCAGAAGCTGAAAATAATCATTCACGATGTTATTTATGAGTACAGTCACCATTTCCATCACATCATTAACGTTTTGTCTTAGTTCTCGAAGTTAAATGCTATTGTTCACTGTTTATACAATCTTCTGATAGTCATTTCCAGTCTTATATAAAACAAGTAAACTGTGTAAAGCTACTGATATTGATGCTGAGAGTATTTTGAGTTTGGTTTGGAAATGCATTTGCTATAGTGCTGTCTGCTATCTAAAGATACCAGTGGCCCTTATTAAAAACTTCTTTATGTGTTTACTGGCTGACAGCGCAATAAATTCATCACGATGAGGTAGCCATTTATAATGCTAATCCTTCTGTCTACCTGTCAAGAAGGGGGTGGTATCCATAAGTCATTAGAGTTCGGCAGTTAAAGAGATACGTCTGCTATATGTACTACAGTCGCGTTCCGACAGCAAGTTGTCCTGTAATACATTATGTGAGACAGCATTCTACGTCATCTTCGTACTGTCAAACATACTTTTTGTTTTCTATCTGTACTCTTTATCGCAGAAGACGAGGGTAAATGAAGATTTACATACTTTCTGGGTATTTAAATATGTAAGACAGTTTTCTGTACACCAAACTTTTTTTTATCTTGGTAAGTATATCCAGACTACTGATCTAACTAAACCTCTTACAAAGTGAAGTGTGTCACAAAACAGACGTCAATACTAAGTCGCTTTATGTCCATGAACGAAAACAAGAAATCTTGAGTGTTCCTGGCTCCTACGTACTCTTCACATATTTTTCCCGATAATTCTTAGCTGAAGTATTATAACACTTTCAGTTTCTTGTATTTTCTTTTCACGAGAGCTTAGAAACATTTAACGATTTCCACTACAGTGCGCTTCGTGCCAAAGACCTTTCATGAGAAGAGAGGAAAGAATGGTGAATATAAACGCGCTTTTTACCACTTGTGCTTGCAAGCGGCCATGAAAGACAATGAATTAACAATGATCGTGGATTGAAACTACTAGGAGGGGAAGAGATGGTGAATGACACCAAAGCTGTCCTTAATTGGCGGCGAGGAAGCAAAACTAAGGGATTAATACAGTCACTCCTAATTACAATGTAACTAGTGGTAACAGGCTTGCCTTACAAGCCTATTTACGTGGTGAAAACATTAAACGAAATTTTGTAATAATAACTATGGCTCTGAAAACTTCGCCGTATGTTATTTTCAGTGGCATATCGTACACATTTTGTGACGAATTTAGTGCAATTTATGTAATGAAGTTTGGTTTCGCCACATCCTTCGAGAATGTGATTGGAACAGGTTTCCACTCTTTTGTGGCTTTAATTTCATATCGTCAGTGAACAGTTCACTTGATACGCCACAAAATTACAACATTTTCCTAGGTAACTTATTATATCAGAAGATGGATACCGGTCTTCACGACATCATATTAACCAGTTTATTCATGACATAGTTTCGTAGTAGAAGAAAGCATTAAGAAAAATTGTTGTTACATTTTTTCATCCTTGAAATTTCGAAGAATCGCGAAGAATGAATAAGACACATTGACGACCTGCAAAGAAAGAAAGGAATAATTAGAGAAAATTTCCAGAAGTACTAAACTAATTCTTAAGAATACTAAAGTAATTTCTATTTAGTATCCGCTATCTACAACAGTATAGTCAATAACACTTCTGTATGAAGATTCTAACAAATAAATATATAACTGGTTAAGAAGCTGTTTCATCTATAATATTCGTTTATAACAGTTGTGTTATACCCGAAGAACAGTTTCCTTACTATTTTGTCTATGTTCATTTTCTAATGATGTAATCTTGTAACGCTTCACAGGGTCTTGTAATACGATACTACATTGAATGGCTTATGGTGAAACTCACGGGAAAATATTAAGAGTTATGGTACCGAAAAAAGGTAATTTAAAATTAATAACAACTGGTGAAAACTGGGGTGGATGTAGCTAATCTCTATAAAACATTTCCATGCAGATACTGGAAACGAACGTTTTATGATGATGGTGTACCAACGACAGTGAAATCCTAATTATGTACACATTCATGCTGAACACGTTATCATTTATTCCAGAATTGCGAAGATGACGGATAAGCACAAGGAGTGCTTGTTTTCAACAGGATGATATGGTGTCTCACACATCAACTGAAACGGCGACAGTCGTGAGAAGCTTTTTCACTGGTCGCCTCATTTCTCTTTCCCGTGATGTGCCGCGGTCACCAAAGATTAGCTTGGACGTTTTTTCTTGGGGTATTTGAAAGAGCGTGTTTCTGCTAACAAACTAGAAAGTTTAATGGAGTTGAAATCTGCCGTTAAGAATGTGGTTTTGACTGATAAACGCCGTTAATATTCCTTAGAGTTGAAAATTGGCTTTCAGAGAATGGCAGCGACGTGAATGACACAAATATTTGTAACTGACCACGTAAGCCAAGCAGAAGGTATTAACCAAGATAATGTACAAAATAATTCTGTTCATTTAAAAACCGTTCGTTTCTGGAAGGTTACCTGGCTATTAAAATTATTTCAATAAAATAGTATAGAGTACATGTGAGTTGTATGTATTTCACTTGATGACTGGTTTCGGTTCCTTTTAAGACCATCATCAGGCCGCAATTTTGTACTACATATTACAGGTTGGCAAGGAATCAATATGATCATGGAAGTAACATTAAAATAAAATCAGTACCAGTCATTTGTTTTATTTTACTTATTGTTTCAGCGAACATCACACGTAAAAGTCGGAGGGCAAATATTTGTGATATTCCAGTACAAGTTTCCTGAAAAATCACTGTGAAGTATGTGGCAAGGGTTATTTTATTACAGTCTGTATTCAAATTGTTAGGCTGAATATACACTATCTGATGAAAGGTACCTGGATACCTATTAGTGGACATAAATATGGGGTATGTTCACCCTTCAACTTTATGACAGCTCGAACTCTGTTGGGTACTCTTTCAGTAAGATGTCTCAATGTTTATGGAGGAATGGCTGACCATTACAGTTCAGAAACCGAAACCGGAGAAAGTAGTGACGCTCAGCGATGTAGTCTGGGCGAACTCGATGTTCCAGCTCATCACGGGGAAATAGCAGATTGCCCCATGAAGAGGCGTGCAGGTGACGATAGCAAATATTTCACACACCATAGAAGGGTAAGCAACCTGCACTCGCGCAGACAGCCTACGGTGACAAGCGACAAGCGCACTTTGTAGAGCTCCAGGGTGTACTTGGAAAGGCGTGAAACGGGAATGGTCTCCTGTCCCCGTCCCGGAGGAAACTGGTGAATAGAGGTCCGAGTCCACAAAACGTTTATTTCTTTAACAGACTTGTATTCGGAGTCAGGATAATTGGGCCGAATCTGTGTCGTCGGCTCCCGATCAGTCATACGTGACTTTTCACTTCGCATCTCGCCTCTCTTCAATTAGCTTTGGTAACATTACACCTGGGTAGAACAAATTTGTGTATCCCCTCTGCACCGCCTACACACGCCCCATATAGCTGTAATGAAGGACAGTAAATATCTAATTACTGAGTCTAGTGTTAGTCATTAGGATTTCCTTTCCAAAATTTCCTCCAGCAGCCGATACAGAGGTCTCTTACAGAAGACATTATGACCACAACTTTCAGCGATAAACTAGAGCAGCCAGTTGTTGACAGCTCGCAAAGCCTGAAGCTGATACTCAGACATTCCGATCAAAACTGCTGGTAGCGACAGAGGTAAGAACGTGTAGATGAGTATTACTTTGTATGTTCGGATTTTTAAAAATTTTTTTTGTAAGCAACATTACTTGATTTTGATCCTAATGTCATTACAGATTTTAGACAGTTTTGGAAATCTCAGTAATATCGCAGAAGTTCACGCTTGAATTGTAAGCCAGTTGTATGGGAAGCAAAACGATTTATTCTGTTTAAAAGTCCTGCTGTTTCTGTATTTATCAACGTATCCACAAAATTGTTTACCATTTCTTCAGCTTGGAATGATTTCAGGAGAATATGATTGATTACAGTCGTTTAGCCAATATTTCAAGTAATGACGGCTTTATCTCAAAATCATTCCATAGGCTTCTCTTTAGTGTGGGCTATCTCTGGACAAAAGCTTGTTATCGGCTTCTAATGTGTAGTCACTAAAGTGCACTTTTATTTGGGCTGGATATCTCGTCCTCTGCTTCTGGATAACCATCATTTCCCAGTTTGATGTCTCAGATGTACTGTTACGTTTGTGGCAAGACTGAGAACATCAAGTAAGGTTCCGGTGAAAACGTTTCGTGGTACTCAGTTACACTACTGGCCATCAAAATTGCTACACCAAGAAGAAACGTAGATGATAAACGGGTATTCATTGGACAAATATGTTATACTAGAAATGACACGTGATTACACTTTCACGCAATTTGGGTGCATAGATCCTCAGAAATCAGTACCCAGAACAACCACCTCTAGCCGTAATAACGGCCTTGATACGCCTGGGCATTCAGTCAAACAGAGCTTGGACGGCATGGAGAGGTACAGCTGCCCACGCAGCTTCAACACGATACCACAGTTCATCAAGAGTAGTGACTGGCGTATTGTGACGAGCCAGTTGCTCGGCCACCATTGACCAGACATTTTCAATTGATGAGAGATCTGGAGAATGTGCTCTCCAGGGCAGCAGTCGAACATTTTCTGTATCCAGAAAGGCCCGTACAGGACCTGCAACATGCGGTCGTCCATTATCCTGCTGAAATGTAGGGTTTAGCAGGCATCTAATGAAGGGTAGAGCCACGCGTCGTAACACATCTGAAATATAACGTCCACTGTTCAAAGTACCGTCAATGGGAACAGGAGGTGACCTAGACGTGTAACCAATGGCACCCTATACCATCACGCCGGGTAATACGACAGTATGGCGATGACGAATACACGCTTCCAATGTGCGTTCGCTGCGATGTCGCCAAACACGGATGCGACCATCATGATGCTGTAAACAGAATCTGGATTCATCGGAAAAAATGACGTTTTGCCATTCGGGCACCCAGGTTCGTCGTTGAGTACACCATCGCAGGCGCTCCTGTCTCTGATGCAGCGTCAAGGGGAACCGCTGCCATGGTCTCCGAGCTGATAGTCCATGCTGCAGCAAACGTCGTCGAACTGTTCGTGCAGATGGTTGTTGTCTTGCAAACGTCCCCATCTGTTGACTCAGGAATCGAGACGTGTCTGCACGATCCGTAACAGCCATGCGGATAAGATGCCTGTCATCTCGATTGCTAGTGATACGAGGCCGGCGTTCCGTATTACCCTCCTGAACCATGATTCCATATTGTGCTAACAGTCATGGATCCCGACCAACGCGAGCAGCAATGTCGCGATACGATAAACCGCAATCGCGACAGCCTACGATCCGACCTTTATCAAAGTCGGAAACATCATGGTACGCATTTCTCCTTCTTACACGAGGCATCACAACAACGTTTCAGCAGGCAACTCAGGTCAACTGCTGTTTGTGTATGAGAAATCGGTTGGAAACTTTCCTCATGTCAGCACGTTGTAGGTGTCGCAATTTTAATGGCCAGTAGTGTATTTCACCATCTGGCGTGCTCTTGGCACCGTTGGTAAAGTTATGAGATAATCTGAACTAGCTATAGTGAAAGCTATAATCGCTCTCTTTTATACCATATTAACTTCTGTCCAAACCTTAATTTTAGTGTTTATCGGTACCTCAGCAAGACTGCTATCTTTTGAAATAGTGCACATTGGCATCTCTAAGTTTGCCAGATTAAGAGCTAGCTTCAGGGCAGTGTGTGCTGACAGTTTCCAGAAGAATCGACCGCTACGATGAAGTCAAGACTGTTCTGTACTTTTACCAAAAGTGTACTGATAACGTGGGTTTAACCCTGTGGTGTCACCGCTAGACACCACACTTGCTAGGTGGTAACTTAAATCGGCCGCGGTCCTGTAGTACATGTCGGACCCGAGTGTCGCCACTGTGTAATCGCAACCTAGCGCCACCACATGGCAGGTCACAAGACACGGACTAGACCTCGCCCCAGTTGTACGGACTACATAGCTTGCGACCAGACGTACGAAGCTTTCCTCTCATTTGCCGAGAGACAGATAGAATAGCCTTCAGCTTAGTCCATAGCTACTACCTAGCAAGGCGCCATTTGTATCAGTGCTAATAGCGTACTAATATTCAAGAGAGATGTATTCCAACAAGAGAATAAAGATAAGTATTAAACGCATCTACGTACTTTTCCTCTTATTCATTAATAAGTCTCATGTTCCAGAACTTCAAGCCCGTCTGCGTTAGTTTAGCGTGCACCTAGCTACCTCATTGTGTCTATGCTGTATGACATAGACACAACATTATTTGGCGACGAGTAAAAGAGTTTGTATTAATTCGTTTGTGTCATGGCTTCGCCACAATCTCCAGATGTACTGTCCGAATTTTTTCGCTTGCAGAATCAGCAGACGCAGGCGTTATTGGAGGCCCTTGGACAGCTCGTCCAGGGTCACCGTGCGCTGCAAAACGATGCGGCATCCGCCGCTTCTTCGCTACCGCTGCCACAAAACGCTGTTGCACCTCCCTTTCGGCCATACGTGGCGGCCGAAGAGTCGTGGACTGAGTGGTCCCGACAATTTGCCTTCCATCTAGCAGCCTACAGAATTCAAGGTAATGAGCGGCAGCCGTTTTTGCTTTCTTGTGTCGGTGTGTCTACCTACCGTGTGATAGTGAAATTGTTTCCCCGACGCGACGTAGCAACTCTGTCCTACGAAGAAATTTTGTCTGCTTTAGATGCCTATTTCAAAGAAACAGTAAATGTAGTTGCAAAACGGTATACGTTCTTTCGTACAAAACGTACGGCCGGTCAGACTAATAGGGAGTGGGTAGCAACTTTGCAAGGACTTACTAGGGAGTGTGCATTTGAATGTGACTGTGGACTTTCTTATTCAGACACTATGGTGCGTGATGCAATAGCACAGAACGTTTCTGATGTTCGCATAAGGGAACAGATTTTGAAACTAGTTAATCCCTCCCTTCAACAAGTGATAGACATATTGGATAGGCAAGACACACTTGACTTTGCTCAGGCATCTTTTGAAACTTCGCCAGCCGTGTGTCACATTAACCGGCCCGCCGGCCGCGCTGCACGGGACGCTACACGGCCCTCGCGCCCGTCCGCACAGCAGCGGCAGCCTAGCTCGCAAACACGTGCGCCGCGTAAGCAAGCAACTGCAGTGAAATCATGCCCGCGGTGTGCTACTAGGCATTCGCGTGACAATTGCCCGTCACGCCAAGCTATTTGCTTTTACTGTCAAAAGAAAGGACATGTTCAAAGTGTTTGCCAGAAAAAGCTTCGATCAGACAATCACACAAATTCCAGGCCTTTTGCTTCGCGCCGGAATCGACCCCAGGACAATCAGGCTCGTGGACCTTCGCCCATGGACATTCATGTGGTTCATTCCCACCCGTCCAGTGACACTTTAGCTAACAGTGACTGTGTTCGTCCCACCACAAATGTGCGTCGACGTCGCCGAAAATCCCGTAAAGTCGCAAGTGCTTCTGTACCTGTATCAGTTCAAAGTGCACGTGACAGTCGCTCTTGTCGTCAGCAGGACAATAAACTTTTTGTGGACTTAGACTTTGAAGGCAAAGAGATACCATTCCAGCTCGATACCGGAGCTGCAGTTTCATTGATCAATCACGACACGTACAAACAACTGGGCAACCCGCCATTGCGTGCCGCAAATGTTAAGTTAACTAGTTACTCAGGACAGCATATACCTGTGTTAGGACAGTGCAGCCTTCTTGCCACATCCAAGGGACAAACAAAACTTGTATCGTTTTACGTTCTTCGTTCTTCTAGTGCAGTGAACTTGTTTGGTTTAGATTTGTTTCAATTGTTTAATATGTCTATAGTAAATCAGGTCCTATCAGTGAATCCGACTGTGCCTTCCGCCAGTGTTTCTAGTCTTTGTGACGAATTTGTAGCCATTTTTGCACCGGGCCTTGGTTGCGCTAAGAACTATGCTGCACATTTGGAACTGAAAGACAACGCGCAACCGAAATTTTTCAGAGCGCGCAATGTTCCCCACGCGTTGCGTGATGAGGTCGCAAGAACATTGCACGATTTAGAATCTCAAGGTGTAATTGAACGTGTGCAGGCTTCTCTCTGGGCCTCACCCTTAGTAATTTTGCCAAAACCTTCCGGCAAACTGAGACTTTGTGTGGACTTCAAGGCAACTGTGAATCCACAACTTGTGACTGCTACTTTTCCTTTGCCCCGCCCGGAAGATCTTTTTGACAAACTGTGCCCGGGAAAATATTTTTCAAAATTGGACCTAGCAGATGCGTACTTGCAAATACCTGTGGACGAAGAATCCCAGCGCGTCTTCGTGGTAAACACGCATCTTGGCTTGTATCGCATCGAAAGACTGCCATTAGGGTGTGCATCCACACCTGCTTTCTTTTAGCATTAATTCCAAACAGGTTTGTGCGCAATGCTTCTTCCATTTCAGCTCCGCTTCATCGCTTACGCCGTAAAGGTGTTCCGTTCGTCTGGACGACGGAATGCGAACGCGCCTTTCGCCAGTTGAAGTCGGCGTTACTTTCAAATACTTGCCTTACGCCATTCGATCCCCGAAAACCCCTTTTGTTGATGGTAGATGCATCGGAATTCGGGATCGGTGCTGTGCTTGCGCACAAAGTTGGCTCGCATGATCGCCCTATTGCCTTTGCGTCAAAATTGCTCTCATCTGCGCAAAGAAATTATTCACAAATAGAGAAAGAAGCTTTAGCTCTCGTGTTTGGTGTTACCAAGTTCCATGACTTCTTGTATGGTCGTCACTTTACCATCATCACGGACCACAAACCTTTGACATCGCTTTTTCATCCGACCAAGCCTGTACCTCCACGTACAGCGCAGAAATTCATTCGCTGGTCGCTTTTTCTCTCGCAGTACCGCTACGCTATCTTGTATCGGTCCACTGCTAAGCACGGAAACGCTGATGCGTTGTCCCGTTTGCCTGTTGCTGAGGATAAAGCATTCGATTCTTCCGAACTTGCTTGCATGTTCATTGATTCGGAAGCCGATGACGTGGTCGCATCGTTTCCGATTGATTTTCGTCGTGTAGCTACAGCCACAGCTGCTGATCCTGTCCTTGCTACTGTTTTGCGTTTTGTTGCTACGCAATGGCCCTTGTCAAAGTCACGGATCGAAGATCCTTTGGTTCGCCGTTTTTTTGCTCACAAGGAGAGACTTTTTGTACGACGTGGTGTTTTGTTGTTGCGTTCCGATAATGATCAGTCCAGAGTCGTAGTCCCACGTTCGTTACAGTCCTCTGTCTTAAAGCTTCTTCACCTCGGACATTGGGGTATAGTGCGCACGAAACAACTTGCTCGTCAGCACTGTACTTGGTTCGGAATCGATGCTGCGATTACGAATATGTGCTCCTCTTGCGTGGCGTGTGCCGAACAACAATCCGCACCGCCGCGGAAATTCTTTGCATGGCCGAAAGCCACTTCCCCTTGGCAACGCTTGCACATCGATTTTGCTGGTCCATTCTGGAATGCTCGATGGTTGGTTGTGGTCGATGCTTTCAGTAATTTTCCTTTTGTTGTCCGGATGTCTTCCACGACGTCTTCTGCCACAATCCAAGCCTTGTCTGCTATCTTTTGCATTGAAGGTCTTCCGCAGACTATTGTTTCCGACAATGGCCCACAATTCATGTCCGCAGAATTCCAGTCATTCTGCAAGGCCAATGGTATTCAACATCTGACATCCGCGCCGTTTTCGCCTCAGTCAAACGGTGCCGCTGAACGATTGGTCCGGACTTTCAAGTCACAGATGTTGAAATTGAAAGCGTCACATTCTCGGGAGGACGCTTTGTTGCTCTTTTTGTCTTCGTATCGCTCTCAGCCCCGCGATGGTCGCTCGCCGGCTGAGTTGCTCCATGGTCGTTCTCATCGCACCTTGATGTCTTTGCTGCATCTGCCACATCAGGTTCCTGTGCAGCGGCAGACTTCGGTTTTTGCTCCTGGCGACGTTGTCTATTATCGCACCTATCGCGGTTCACGGCGTTGGCTCGCAGGGCGCATTCTTCGCTGCCTCGGCCGCGCGATGTATTTGGTTTTGGGGGCCTCTGGTGAGGTGCGTCGGCATCTCAATCAGCTGCGCCTCTGTCGTCGCCTGGGTTCTGCCGCTCCCCGTCTGCTTTCAGCGACGGTGCCGTCCGGTCAGCGCCTTGGGGACCCATCTACTGGCTCGCCTCATCCCCAGGTGTTCCCGACGCTGCCTTCCATTTTGCCTCATGGCGTCGCGCCGCCGCCGCAGCCGCCGCCGGCGCCGCCCGCAGTGGACGCTTCGCTGCAGCCGCCACGCGCCTCCCTGGGTCACGCGCCGCCGCTCGCTTCCCGTGACCAGCCGTCCTCCGCCATGGACCTTTTGCCCGCTCCGGACCAGATGTCGTCGTCGCGCGTCGGCTTCCCCGACGCAATGGAGGTCGACCACTCGGCCCCTCTTGTCTCCTTACGTGCGCGTACACCTCATGTTGACGTGCACCCTGGACTAGGTTTGCAGGCGTTTCCTAGCTCCCCTCGGACCGAATGGCCGGGTGCGGGTGGCACAGCCTTGCCTGTTGTTAGGCTCCCCACCTCATCGCATACGTCAACATGGGGTCCTCCCCACGGCGGGCGGAAGCCTTATCTCCCGACCGTTCGCCGATTTGCGGGGGAGGAATGTGGTGTCACCGCTAGACACCACACTTGCTAGGTGGTAACTTAAATCGGCCGCGGTCCTGTAGTACATGTCGGACCCGAGTGTCGCCACTGTGTAATCGCAACCTAGCGCCACCACATGGCAGGTCACAAGACACGGACTAGACCTCGCCCCAGTTGTACGGACTACATAGCTTGCGACCAGACGTACGAAGCTTTCCTCTCATTTGCCGAGAGACAGATAGAATAGCCTTCAGCTTAGTCCATAGCTACTACCTAGCAAGGTGCCATTTGTATCAGTGCTAATAGCGTACTAATATTCAAGAGAGATGTATTCCAACAAGAGAATAAAGATAAGTATTAAACGCATCTACGTACTTTTCCTCTTATTCATTAATAAGTCTCATGTTCCAGAACTTCAAGCCCGTCTGCGTTAGTTTAGCGTGCACCTAGCTACCTCATTGTGTCTATGCTGTATGACATAGACACAACAAACCCGTTCTAGAAAGACGGAAAAAATCGTAGCACCAAGACGAAGTTTTGCGACATAAACGGAAATTGATAGGTATGTTTCTGCATCTGAAAGAGATGTCTATTCAAATTTGGTATCAATCGCAAAGAATGGCGCTAATAGTGCCACTATGAGAATGCAAATCAAGTTTTCTTTAAATACACGCTGCAACGGTCTTGAGCATTGGTTACCTTTGAGAATGGTCATAGTGAGTTGATGTGAGTAGAAAGTGCCTTTAATGCGACAAAGACGCCATTGTCAACAAGTCGCGAAGTTTGAAGTTGGTTGTCTAATAGGGCTACGAGGTTCGGCGTAAGGTTCTGGCACTTCGTACAGGATCTGCAGCAACAATGTGAACAGAAGACCACAGTGACACAACGAACTGTTACAAATCGATTACCTGACGTACAGCTTCGAGTAAGACGGCCTGTAGCGTCCACGCCAGTGACCCCAACCAACAGCCATTTGGGGCTTCAACAGGAGCACTATCGTGGTTATCGCACGCACATTGAATGCAAATTTGTACGTCAGTCTGGTGATTCGACATGTTGTGCTGCCATTCATAAACAGCATTCCCGGGGTGTCTTCCAACAGGATGATCCTCGTCCACATACCGCTGTTGGATCCCAACATGCTCTACACAGTATCGACATGTAGTCTTGGCCTGCTCGATCACCTCATCTTTCTCCAATAGAGCATATATGGGACATCATCGGATGACAACTCTAGCGTCATCCACAAACAGCACTAAGTGTCCCTGTATTGACGAACCACGTGCAACAGGCATCGAATTCTATTCGACGAACTGACATCCGGCGACTGTATAACACAATGCATGCACGTTTGCATACTTACATGCAACATTCTGGCGGCTACACCGGTTATTAATGTACTAGCATTTCACATTTGCAAAGGCATGTCTCCCTCTTACATTAACTTGTGATCTTGAAATATAAATCACTTAAATAAACTATGTGATCAAAAGTATACGAACACCTGGCTGAAAATCACTTAAAATTTCGTGGCGCCCTCCATCGGTAATGCTGGAATTCAATATGGTATTGGCTCACCCTTAGCCATGATGATAGCTTCCATTCTCGCACGCATGCGTTCAGTCAGATGCTGGAAGGTTTCTTGGGGAATGGTAGCCAATTCTTCACAGAGTGCTGCACTGAGGAGAGGTGTCGATGTCGGTTAATGAGGCGTGGCACAAAGTCGGCGTTCCAAAACATCCCAAAAGTGTTCTATAGGATTCAGTTCAAGACCCTATGCAGGCCAGTCAATTATAGGGATGTTATTGTCATGTAACCACACCGCCATAGGCCGTACATTTCGAACAGGTGCTCGATCGTGTTGAAAGATGCAGTCGCACATCCCCGAATTCCTCTTCAACAGTGGGAAGCAAGAAGGTTTTTAAAACATCAATGTAGGTCTGTGTTGTGATAGTGTCACGCAAAACAACAAGGAGTTCAAGCCCCCTCCATGAAAAACACGACTACACCATAACACCACCGCCTCCGAATTTTACTGTTGCCACTACACACACTGGCAGATCACCAGGCACTCGCCATACCGAAACTTTGCCATCGGATCGCCACATTGTGTACCGTGATTCGTCACTCCATACAACATTTTTACACTCTTCAATCGTCCAATGTCTGACATTTACCGACGTGATGTGTGGCTTATGAGCAGCCGCTCAACCATGAAATCCAAGTTTACTCACCTCCTGCCTAACTGTCATTGTACTTGAAGTGGATCCTGGTGCAGTTTGGAATTCCTGTGTGATGGTCTCGATAGATGTCTGCCTATTACCCACTTCGACCCTCTTCAACTGGTGGCGGTCTCTGCCAGTCAACAGACGAGGTCGGCCTGTACGCTTTTGTTCTGTACGTGTCCCTTCACGTTTCCACTTCACTATTACACCTAGGGATGTTTAGGAGTGTGTAAATCTCGCGTACGGGCGTATGACACAAGTGACACCCAATCGCCTGACCATGTTCGAAGTCCTTCAGTTCAGCAGAGCGCTCCATTCTGCTCCCTCACGATGTCTAATGACTACTGAGGTTGCTAATATGGAGCACCTGGGAGTAGGTGGCAGCACAATGCACCTAATATGAAAAACGTATGTATTTTGGGTTACCGGATGCTTTTGATAACATAGTGTATTCTACCTAGACAAATGTAATCTCGATATTTCATTAATCTACAGTAATTATTTTTTTATGTTGCGATTTTTTTTTTCATCAATTTAGATGGGGAACCAAAGAAGACATTTCGTTCTTGATTTACCTCTAATCTGGAATTACTTTGCTTTCACCAGACTTTTGCTCATCTGTGGGTTGTTAACAACCTAACGCTACTACACGTGCTTGTCTTGCCATGTGATGAGGAGTTACAAATTTCGGCATTGGTCTACATGTGGGTATGAGGCCAAGAAAGTGCAGCCACCTGCCCAGCTAAAAAGTGAGTCTTCTCCCCACTACCTCCGAGGATGGCTGTGAAGAGTTATTTGAACGTGTATTGTTTGGTTGTAGTGAATTTTCAGGCATGAAAAGCTCGATTCCGCGGATTGCGATCTATCGATATGTATATTCTTAACCGTTTCCTTTAGGTTCGGAGTTAATTCTGCATGCAGTTTCTTCGTAGAGCTGTTTTACTAATATGTTAAACAAGCTGGTCTTCAGTTTCCATACTCCAGTCTGCATTTCGTAACGATGGTCGTGACCATTTGTGGGAATGATAGTGTTGTCTAAATAAGGGCTACTGTGAAGGGTCTAATTATGGGCTGGCTCAAATATGTACCGTATATATTTCAATAATTGTAGTTGAAAGCTGCTATAGTTTTGCTGCCGCAGGATGTCCCGTAACAAGCGTAATTACCAATCCAAGGGAAAAAGAATGACATGGAACCCTTTGAAGATGTCTGAAGTCATTACTGCTGTAAGGATGAAGAAAATGGTAACTGTAAACGCTGCAACCTTTAAGCAAGAGAACATATTTCATTCCTACTGTTGCTGCCAGTACTAAGCTAGACAGACCTTCTGTTATAGGACCACATTTGGAAAAAGAGCTTATTCCTTACTTGTTGAACATGCAACACCTTCTCGTTTTTGTTTTACTTTGTCCGATGTGTAACGAATGGCGTTCTCTTTAGCTGAGATGCATTTCGTTAACGCACCTTTCACCACTAACGAAGGAGGTAGGAATTGGGCAGATATGAACATGAATCGTCATCAGTTCTTAAGCCCTGTGGCACTTCTTTTTCAAAAGCATTGGAGTCCAACAAAACAAATGTCACAGCTTTTTACGAGGTATTAGAAGATTACAGTAAACACCGCTACCCATATAACGTTGATAAGACAGGTTTGATCATTGTTCACAGTAAACTGCCTCAGGTAATCGGAGAAAGGGAAAACATCAAACTGAAGCCTTAAATCTGCAGAAAGAGGTGCATAGCTTGCATGAGCGTATCAGATCATTTTGTTTCCCCTTGTATTATTTTTTCCAGATTCAGAGAATGAGAATAATTGATAGAGTCCCATCAGGAGGTATCATCTGAGTAGTCGCATGTGGTTGGGTTCAAATTCACTTGTTTACGGAGTGGTTCGACCATTTTATCGAAACGGTCAAGCCGAATGAAGATTAACCAGTTCTGCTTGTTTAAGACGAGCACTACAGTCATGTTCGCAACCCTGAAGTGATTGATAAGGCCAGGATGAAAACCATTTGCATATTTTCATTGCCCCCTCACTGAGCACACACACTCCAGCCCCCTTGATAAAACTTCCATGGGACAATTTCATGTTTACCACAGTGAACGAGCAAGACAGTTTACAGTGCATGCTCAGCAAGCTATTGCCGAATTGCTCTGGCAGTCTATCTACAAATTCACACTGGTTAGATTTCCGAAAGTGGCTTTAAAGCCATAGGGTTTTATCCTTTGAACGAGCACCTGTTCACAGACGCCGATTTTCAATGTGCTCAGCAGAAAGCTCAAAAATCCTGTAACAGTCCATCACCACCAGCTTGCTGAAGTACTACCAGACGCTGCTGACGTGGTCCTCACCAGTAAAAGCGTCCCCTGTCCCTTCAAACTCTGAGCCAGGTTAACACATGAGCTCCAACGGCACTGCCGTATTCACAGTTATCCTCAACCAGAAAAGTCATCAGAATGTCCGCTGCACACCCATCCCTCATCGGAGGCCCACCCAGGAATGTCGGCTGCTGTCAGCCCTTTTGACATTTTTCCACCACCCACAGCCGGAAAGAAAACTTCCCACAGAGGTCGGAAGGCTGCAGTAGATTGCTTGATTACAGGATCACCGTACAAAAAACAGCTCGCACATTCATTGGACAGGTCAGTGACGAGGAAGAAAGAGGTGTTTCTTCCCCAAGCACAACTGAAGCAGAATTAAAAATAAAATAGAAAAGGTAACAGATATTTGAAAAAATTAACGGAAAAAGAAGGAAGTATCTACGTCTGACGAATTCATGTAATGAGAATAAACCTTCCCTATATGTGTGTATGGCTACATGCTGAATGTGCAGGAGTGGACAAAGACGTTTACATACGTTATTATAAAAAACAAACTTGCACTTTAAACTTGTTTTCCAATTGCTTTCCTTCACGTTAATGATGGTCCATATTAGGACCCAAGCAACAATTTGGCGTTGCTGTAATGGTTTTCGAAATAGATTACTTAAATAGTTTGATTTTTAATTGTTTAGTCCTCCAAAATACTGAAGAGCACTTGCTATACTACAATTAGAGGGGGTTTTCAGCGACTTCACTACCACAATAATTTTATTGCCTGAAAGCAAACGATAGCCCATACTTAGAACCTTTCAACCTGTTCTTTATTTTCTAAAGTTTGTGACATACGTGTTTGCGGCAAGCCATACTGATTCAGAGCACGCCCACTTAATGCTAAGACCACTTCCTAGATTTCAGGTACGTACTTCTTTAACACCTCGCGCTCCACATAACCACCTGCTTGTCTCTAAATAAGGGGTCTGAAGTTAAGAGCTGTTCTTGGAATTTCCCTTATATACTTTATGGGTGTATTACTGGACAAAGCATCGACATAGCTGTGAAAAGGTCTTGCATCCTAGAAGTCACCTATAAAGCACTAACTCTACCAGTGCTGCGTTTGATCGATGATTATCTTGAAAGGCCAACACTTCTACGAACTTTCGAAATTACCGTAATATCCAATCTTCGAATTCTAGAAATGACATTGAGCCCAGACTTAATCGAGATGTTCACATGAAAAATGTTATTTCAATATGCTATGCTTACTTTATCTAAGGCATCTTTGTTAACAGCTGGCAAATTCAAGACCATCCAGCATACTTTTCCTGCTGTCAAATTTATATTTGCTCCAATTGGAGTATGCCACTATCTGGGGATGTGAAACAGAGCCCGAATGGGCTTCAGTTTTGAGTAGGTTAAAACATTGTGTATGGTGTTTACTTTTTTATCCTTGCACCTTTTTCCCCTTTATTGTACTTGGTCATCTTCATGAACTGTATTTAATCGATTGTGAACTGTGAGATAATTTATTTTCTTTGCACGCTTCTCTCTAACTCCCTTCATCACAACATGTGCATAATTAATGTATATAAATAATATAGATGGCTTGTTCTATCCAGCGGCGATATAACTAATCCTTCAAAGGTTTTGATGTCGTTAGCCGCACTTGGGTATTGAAATGTATCAATGATAACATGTGAAAATTGTGCTGGACCGGGATTCGAACCCGAAGTTCCCATTTTACGTCAGCGGTTGCCTTGATTGCCTCGGCCATCCGAGCACGTTTCCATTCCGACCCAAATTTCCGGCCTGTTGCACATTACGGACATAGCGACACTACCCGTGAAGCCCTTACTTTCAGTGCCTGATTCCCGTAAGATGTCAGGCAGGGTGTGTGGTTTAGGGGTAGTAATAAGAAATAGTATGATTCCTCGCCCTTTAACTGCTGTACTCTGGTAAGCTGCTTATAAACAAACCTTAGCAACTGTAAAATGCTTTGGGATGCGTTCATATTACAGCTGGCAACCAATACGGGTATCTAAAGTTGTTTTAACGAATTGCCTAGGAAGAATAATTGTTGCTGTTTTGTCGAAAACTGACGTCCTGAGTCCGTGGCTGTGTACAAAATACGGGTTGACTCTTACAGAGTCACTTTTTATAATGCTAATTATTTATTTAAAAAGCGCAGTTACCAAATTCGAATCGACAGGTTCTGTATCAGACGGCTTGTTGGCGTTAAGATACGTGTAAAATGTATCTTAATGTGAATAAGTCGTCAGATGATGAACCTGTCGGTTCGAAACCGGTAACGGCGCTAATTAAATAAATAAACAGCATTATAAAAAGCGGCTGGTTGCTGCTGGCTTCTCTGTAGGAGTCAACCTATATACAGAATAATTGTTGCAGGTTGGTTGTTTTCAGTTTCATTCTTGTCGTAATACACAAATTATTAATATATTTTCTAGACAGACGTTTAGTTAATACATTAAGCTATAAAAAGGACTGTTTGTTGCCTTTTAAAAATTTAATTTTTTATTTTATTCACATTTCAGAATTTCAAGATGGCTCTGTCACTAATATGGAATACTAGCAATCCATATCTGTACCTTACTATTCTATATTTGTACCCTATCCACAACTTGTTTTGTTTATAGGTATTGCTTCAGAATGTCTTCAAGAGCTGGAAAGCAGTGGGATGAGTCTGCTACACAAACAGCGATTAAAAATGTTACAGAAGAAAAGATGGGTATCTTGAAGGCAGCCAAATCTAACCAAGTTCCCATGGCCACTCTGTTTAGGCTAGTAAATTCAGATTTACCAGCTGATTTAGCCACGAAGACCAAACTTGGGCATAAAACTGTCGTATCTCCCGAACAAGAACCACAACTAATTGAATACAGCATGAGAATCGAAAGTAAATTTTTGGACTTACCCTAAACGATCTTCAACAGATGGCATTTCAGTCTGCAAAAGGCCAAAATATCCAGAATGCATTTTTGGGCTCGAAGAGGGTGGTTACGTCTATTATTAAAGCGCCACAAAAAGGATATTTTGATTAGAAAGTTCAAAGTAACTTCATGTAATAGTTCTCTAGGACTCACAAGAGAAAATGTGGCAATATTTTTCTGTGGCTTCACATGACATAAACAGCTTTCCATTAGACAGAATGCACATTGTGGACGAATCTGGTCTAAGTCTTGTGCAGAGCAAAGTTCCCTTCTTCGGAAAGAAAAGCCACAAGGAGCAGGCATCTCTTCTGCAGATCGTGTATCATTTGTAACCACTTTCACCAGCATGGGTGTTACAGGAAATTTTGTCCCACCCATGATATATTCCCTCGTAAGAACCGCAGCAACAGATAGTGTCCATTCTTGCATACCATACCTCTAGGTGGATTCAAAGCCAGCTATTCACTAATTAGTTTCCACATTTCCTGAGAAAGGTGCAGCCAACAGCAGAATCACCGATGCTTCTGATTCTGGATGCGAATTACTGCCAATCCAGAAATCTGGATGTTGCAAATCTCGGCCAGGAAAACCATATCAGTATCTTGTGTCTGTTTCCTCATACCTTCCACAAGGTGCGACAGCTGGATAGAACTTTCACGAGTCCTTTGAAGGCCTGTTACTCTGAGCATGTATACTTATGGATGAAGGAAAACGCATGTCCAGTAACAATCACAGACATCGCCGAATGGTTTGGGAAGACCTACCTCAAGTGCCAGACAGAGGAGATAGTAGTAAATGGATTTAGGGTGAGAGGAATATACACTCCTGGAAATTGAAATAAGAACACCGTGAATTCATTGTCCCAGGAAGGGGAAACTTTATTGACACATTCCTGGGGTCAGATACATCACATGATCACACTGACAGAACCACAGGCACATAGACACAGGCAACAGAGCATGCACAATGTCGGCACTAGTACAGTGTATATCCACCTTTCGCAGCAATGCAGGCTGCTATTCTCCCATGGAGACGATCGTAGAGATGCTGGATGTAGTCCTGTGGAACGGCTTGCCATGCCATTTCCACCTGGCGCCTCAGTTGGACCAGCGTTCGTGCTGGACGTGCAGACCGCGTGAGACGACGCTTCATCCAGTCCCAAACATGCTCAATGGGGGACAGATCCGGAGATCTTGCTGGCCAGGGTAGTTGACTTACACCTTCTAGAGCACGTTGGGTGGCACGGGATACATGCGGACGTGCATTGTCCTGTTGGAACAGCAAGTTCCCTTGCCGGTCTAGGAATGGTAGAACGATGGGTTCGATGACGGTTTGGATGTACCGTGCACTATTCAGTGTCCCCTCGACGATCACCAGTGGTGTACGGCCAGTGTAGGAGATCGCTCCCCACACCATGATGCCGGGTGTTGGCCCTGTGTGCCTCGGTCGTATGCAGTCCTGATTGTGGCGCTCACCTGCACGGCGCCAAACACGCATACGACCATCATTGGCACCAAGGCAGAAGCGACTCTCATCGCTGAAGACGACACGTCTCCATTCGTCCCTCCATTCACGCCTGTCGCGACACCACTGGAGGCGGGCTGCACGATGTTGGGGCGTGAGCGGAAGACGGCCTAACGGTGTGCGGGACCGTAGCCCAGCTTCATGGAGACGGTTGCGAATGGTCCCCGCCGATACCCCAGGAGCAACAGTGTCCCTAATTTGCTGGGAAGTGGCGGTGCGGCCCCTACGGCACTGCGTAGGATCCTACGGTCTTGGCGTGCATCCGTGCGTCGCTGCGGTCCGGTCCCAGGTCGACGGGCACGTGCACCTTCCGCCGACCACTGGCGACAACATCGATGTACTGTGGAGACCTCACGCCCCACGTGTTGAGCAATTCGGCGCAGCTAGCGCCATTCGACGGCCAACACCGCGGTTCCTGGTGTGTCCGCTGTGCCGTGCGTGTGATCATTGCTTGTACAGCCCTCTCGCAGTGTCCGGAGCAAGTATGGAGGGTCTGACACACCGGTGTCAATGTGTTCTTTTTTCCATTTCCAGGAGTGTATAAATCCTCATATTTTTGCAGATGCAGATTTAGTTGCCATCAGTTCCAGACAATGAAGCATCTGTAGGAGCTGCGGCTTCTAAAAATGAAAAGGCTACTATTTAAGTCGCGGGGGGGGGGGGGGGGAGGGGGGCATTTTCCGCTACATAAAGAAGAGGCCAGGCACAAAGGGAAGAAAAGCAGGTTCTTTAGCAGTCTTAACCTCGTCGCCATGCAACAGATCTCTTGAAGTATCGCCGCCAGCAACATATAAACCGGAGACAAAGAAATAGAGGCCCCCAAACCACAGAGACCCAGAATCGTCTGATTGTGAGGATGATGTTTTAGTGATGATTCGTCCACACTCAGTATTGTTCCAGACAATAGTTAACCCACTAATGAAGATGCCAACTGACTCTTCTGCTCAGTAAATGTCTGCAGGACAAAGCAAGGGAAGAATGGGTAATGTGTGTAACGTGTGAAATGTGGGCACTCATGAATGTGAGTCGCGCGGGATTAGCCGACCGGTCTGGGGCGCTGCAGTCATGGACTGTGCGGCTGGTCCCGGCGGAGGTTAGAGTCCTCCCTCGGGCATGAGTGTGTGTGTTTGTCCTTATGACAATTTAGGTTAAGTAGTGTCTAAGCTTAGGTACTGATGACCTTAGCATAAGATTTCACACACATTTGATTTTTGAACTGAATGTGCACGTTACGATAAAGGACGATATGCGTGAGACTTCTGCAATTGAAATTACTTAGAATAAGGAATTTAATAACCAAAAGTTGTATTTTTTTGTGTTTTTCTTTTGTGCTGTTGTATGTTATAGTGTTTTCTTTGACAATGAATGGACATTTCCATATTCCTTACGTTAACCTTAATTTAGAAGTGTTCCTGACGGGCCGGCTGGTGTGGCCGTGCTGTTCTAGGCGCTTCAATCTGGAACCGCGTGACCGCTACGGTCGCAGGTTCGAATCCTGCCTCGGGCATGGATGTGTGTGATGTCCTTAGGTTAGTTAGGTTTAAGTAGTTCTAACAAGGAGACGGCACGACCCTGGGGTCCGGGATTTGTCCGAAATTTTGTGTGGTGAAAGAGGACCCCTAACACCTCACGTGGTTAAAATATTAGGACGCACTACTCGGAAAATCCCGAGAAAAATCGATCCAAAGTTTCTTAGGTGCCTTATGAGTATAAAATGTTAGTCCGCTGCCGAGCCGCCTTCTGGCCTATATGGTTAGCGGTCGGACCCTTACGCCGGAGGTCTCGGGTTTGATTCCTCCTCCGGCACTTTTTTTTATTCTGTTGCTTGCAAAATTGCAGCGCATTGTTACAGGAGAATCGTGAAATTAATTCCCGGGAAGACTGTATAAAAATTCATTCCATAATTCACCATCAGTTATCGTCACCAATATTCCAAGACATGATTCAATATGCCTGGTTTGCCTCAAAATTATCAGAATCTCAAAACATTTTCGTAAATGTTAATGGGGCATAATTTTGTACAGATTTATTGCAAACGCCCTGTGATTGTAAAAAATCCGCTGTTATATGTTGCGCAAGATGTCGCAAAAATTATTGCTTTGTTTGTTTTTACGATAATTACCACTACGGTTCTTGTTTATAATTATTATATGTATAAAAATTGAATGTTTCCCAATCTAATTTGTTATTCTGATTAAAAACCCAATGATTCCCCTTATATACTTTACAATGAAAAATGGAAAACCCGCCGCCATGAATTGTGTTGTTGGACAAAAAGAAAATAATTTTTATTCAATAATCTAACTAATTTGTTAAAGATAATGTAGGTTTGGGAAACTTTCTGAATAATTGGTGAAATAACAAAAGAAAATGACAGAAGGAAAAAAGTGCTAGAGGAGGAACAGAACCCGAGACCTCTGGCGTAAGAGTCTTTCACCAGACAAAATTTCGGACAAATCCCCGACCCCACGCTCGTGCCGTCTCCTTGCAAGTTCTAGGGGACTGATGACCACAGATGTTAAGTCCCATAGTGCTCAGAGCCATTTGAACCATTTTTTGTTCCTGACGTAGTATGTTTTCGAAAATATAGGAAGTGCTAAAATACATCCCCAAGCATGTGCTACAGATATTTTATTTCTGGTCTTTCTCACCGCCACAAAGGACTCCCTGGAGAGGGGGAAGAACCCTCCAGCAGTGATCCGCAGAGGTCTCTGCGCTCGGTGCATGATCAGCAGCAGCGACTTCTTGATGGAGAGGGGGCATCCCTGCAGTGACGTCACAGCATCGTACGCCGCCAGGGCCAGATTCTCGCTCTGCAACAGCCCACCAGCACCCACTCCATTAATGTGCACGGTTATGTACACAACAGTTCCAAGCACGTAAACATCTTCTGTTACTTTATCTCTGGAAGAAACTACGTAATCTGTATCTTGTTTCGAATTATAAATAAATGGATCAGGAGCTATCATAGCTCTGCAACAACCCAGCAGCATAGGGTTGCCAGAATTTGTTGCTAGCAAACCGGGACGTTATTCTAAACCTAACTAAAAACGGCCATAATTTATGAATCATAAACTGGGATATTTCGGGACACTATTCTTAACGTTAAAAAAGTGAAATATTTGTGCAAATTACTGCTGTATTCAATCGATTTAGTGAAATAAATAAATAAATGAACGCTTTATACAGCGATTAATTTAATAAAGCCCAAGGGAGGACATTCAAATGGTAATAACATTTACAGTATTAGTACTGGTAACACAAGAATTTTTTATTTTGAAACATTAATACGAGATACAAAATTGTCTACTGAAGCACTGTATGTTGAAGTGCAAAGTTCACATAATTTATCCGAATTCTGAGCTTTGCAGAGAAGGTTTTTCCGCTGTATGATATATTCATAAAACTTGGAGCTACTCATCTGACAATTAAAAACACATTTGATAATTGCTTCGACCGTTGGTACTTGTAATCTGTTTCGTTCCTCAGTCCACTGCACATTCACGAGAGAAAATACTCGTTCCTCGTTTACATTATGCCCTGGAATACCGAAGACGAATTCACACAGATTCGGCTTCTGAGAATACTGTTCTTCGCATCCAATCTATCGAAAGGAATAGCTCTATTTCTCCTGACATCATTTACAACTCCACTTATAACTATTTTTGTTGATTTATGGTTTAGTGTAAAGCTTGAGTAAAGAAAACTGGTCAAAGAATAAAATATAATCAACTGACAATCCTCTACGTTGTACAAATGTTATTATCCTTGTCAAATTGCTCCACTCAGGTTCTGTGTCCAGCAACATCCATTTAAAAACGGAAAACTCATTGAGATTTGGTGACCATTTTTCTAATGAACTGAACACGTTTCATGTAACTGTTCTACTTCAACATGAAATCTTTGAATTTCCTAGTTAATGTAACCTCGTTGTTCCGCAAGAGAGATATTTCCTTGAGTGGAATAAAACATTCTTCTTTATGGCGTTCCATCATTACGCTAGTATTTTCCACAATAGTAGCTACTTCTATAACACAGCTGTCTGCTTTCTCAAACACGCTCAACTGACTATGCAGGAACCAGAGATATGCTTCCGTTAACGGAATCTGGGATAAAGTTGTCAGAAATTTAGGTATCCTTTCTTGTAAAGGAAGAATTATTTAAGAGCATCATAGAACTTCAGTACTCTCTCTACAGCAACAAACAAAGCGAAACACCTTGTTTTTGAATGTGACAACAATGCATGATACTAAATGTCTACAAACACACAAAACTCCTTTAGACACTCCGTTCAAACTGTGTACATGGAGAAGTAATTGAAAAGTTCAATTATAAAGGTTTCTACGTCAACACTCACCACATCAGCGGCTGTCTTGGCGGCATTGTGTAGTATGTGAGCAGGGCAGCCAACTCCTAAAAGATTTTCTTTTAATTCACTTTTCAGTCTAGAAAATACATTATTTGTACCTGCTCGTCGCACTCCTCCAAAATTAGTGTTAGCACTGTCATCGCAGAATCAATTTTATTTTCTTCGAATGCAGTAATGCAGTAGGTGCTTATTGTAGAGGTGGTTTCATTTGGCAGCGAAACTAACTTCGCAATTTCATTTGAATGCCATTCTGAGGTGTAAAATATTGGACAGTTAATGGAAATATTTTTTCAGCCTTGTGATTACTCGCATCTGTAGCTATAAAATAATAGCGGACCAGTGAAAGGTCGTCAAATATTTGTTTGACAATGTCAGGTGCCAAAACTCTTTTCAAAAGTGCTGTTGTTTTGGTTCTGCCCAACGTCACTCTTCGCTGTGACAGAATCGTTAAAAAGATTGGAGCTTAGCCTAGAAGTACAGTCTACAGATTTCAAAGAATATTATGTTTAACGGTATGATACCATATTGTTAATTCCGCTGCTGGTACTGATTGTCTCTGTTTCGATGACTTTGAAATAAAAAAGCTGTCTAGTTTTTTGGAAGTGCTAGCATAGCACATGATTGATTTATGCTTTTGGCTGACTAAATGATCTGCATGTCTTCCCTTCCTTCATGTTAAATGGAAACATATGACTTACACATTCCACATTCCACTTCATGTCATGTCTTTCTCGTTTGATGAAAGACCATTCTTCTGTATATTCGTCTTGAAAGGAACAATTTAGTTTTGGCATTTGGAGCTCACTTCAGACACACGCAAATATGAACAAGCAAAATAACCCTCTGACAAAGAACCATGTAGCTGCAACGTCTTAACTGAACTGAATCCCAAGGCAAGAGTAAATATTAGAAAGAAACGTTACGCTCAGTAAAGGTCCTTGATAGAGGCTGGTAGGTGCAGCAATGAAACAAAAAGATCATTATTTTGCTTAACAGTGAAAGTTAAAATACAAATCCACTCCACCATTTGGGAAGCAATAGACGGCACGAGAGTATTTCTTTGGCATCACAAAACCGTGATTAAACCGGAAAACCCGGACGTCTGGCAACCCTACACCAGCACCCGCTCCACTAATGACGACGGTCACATACGTAACAGTTCGATGCAAGCAAACATAATCAGTTACTATATTTCTGGCAGACCTATATCGTACAAAATGTATCTAATAACAAGTAAATTGACCAGGAGCCGTGATATTCTTTGTTTCAAGGTCATAACCATACTAGAAAAATTACATTCTGAACGCTATCACATCCATATTTACAAGATTGTTACTCTGGCCCAAACTACACTGACGGGAAAAAAAATCGCGTCACCAAGAAGGAGTCGTGCGAGAGAAACGGAAGTTCGTAGGTATGTTTTTACATCTGAAAGATGACGTCTACTCAAATTTCGCGCCATTCGCGTAAAGAGTGGCGCTAATACCGCCATTATGAGGATGTAAATCAGATAAATATGCACTGTAACGGTCTTGAGAGTTAGCTACCTTTGGGATTGGACTTAGTGTGTTCATGTTAGTCAAGATGTGCGCCATTAAACATGAATATCTGAATTGGAAATCGGTAACAATGGTTTATTCAACTGTTTTCATTCGAAGGTATTTATTTAGACATTACCAGTTTCGAGATACCAACTCTCATTGTTAAATATCATTTGTAGAACAAGAATCATAAAATAGGAAGGTTACTAAGAATGGTAACCACATACCTTGACAAATTATCTAACTTCAGTAGATCACTAGCTGTCAAATAATAAGTATGGCAACGTATTTGTAACCTATATTGCTAACGCTTCACCAACATATATTATAAATAAATTGTTGTAAAATGACGCTTATATGAACAGCACTGACTTGTAAAACTGTGCAGATACAAACACTGTTAAAACAAGAGTATTTCACAATACATAAATCACAGTACGTTTTGATGATGTAACTTCTGTTTGAATCTGTTTATTGTGATTGCTGTGAAAGGTAGATTTACTTTTATAATTCAATATCATCAGTGGCGGGAATCAGATAGTATATCAAGCCATTTAAGGAAGGGGCAAGCAGAATTTCTACCTGGAAGTATTAACAGGGCAACAACAATGAGAAACTCCCTACATGGGTGACATTTCATACTGAGATTTTAATTTCCAGTACGTCTTAATAAAGCATTTTCACTGCTGGCTGTTAAATAAATATTTCACTTCAATTTCCACCAAATTCATCAAATCAAATATAATATTCTACGATATTCACAGTTGTGGCGTCTCAAAACTGGTCTCCATTTCACAGTTACCGTCAAATAGTTGGCATTTAATCGTATGAAGAAGTATTTTTAATGCTGAAATTTTACTTCTGCATAATTTAAAGAGTTTTAATCTACCATGTGAAACAGATATGATAACACTTATTGGAGATCTGTTTCGTGTGTTACATTTTCTATCTCTCACTATCAAGCAAATTTTTCACTAAAACAACCATGGTACAAAGTAGAACTGTATGGTACTTCATATGAGTTATTGACTGATGAATGACTTACTTCTGTAATTAGGTCGTCCCCGAACCAGCAGTATATGAAGAGCTCCGCCAGCATGGCAAACAAGTAGCAGCCAAATTTTCCAATCTGTTGCAGACCGTCTGCACTCTGTGAAAGAACTGCAATTAAGAATCAGATAACAAAATGCTATAGACAGCAAATCAAATCCCATCACTAGTTTAAAATTACCTTAATGTGGACCAGTTTCTAAGTATTTCGTTCATTTCGTTCATACCTTGTGTTCTATTAATCCCATTATAAATGACGGTCTTTAGGGAAGTGAAAGGAATCAATTATAGGGAGTTTAATTGGACCATGCATGGCCAAATATCTGTTGCCATTGGTAGGAGATGTTGGTTTCTTTTTAGGATAAAAGAAGACAGCAGGTTTCCCTACCTCATCAGTATTCAACTGCCTAAAAAATTCTGAAACGATCACTGATAAGATTGACACTGACATACCAAGTGACACACATACTACATTTCACAAAGAGAAAGAATCTGTTGGAAAAGTAACAATGGATATTTCACAGACATGGCAATCGTTCATCATAATGAGCATTCAATAAAAAATGAAATGGAGTAATTTGAAATTTAGATACTATCTTTGAACTTCAAAGTAGTTTGTGTGAGCAAGTGTATGTAATATAATCGTTTTATGGCAGGACAGATCCTTATTGTATGACTCCTGCGAAGGTTCAAGAATCATGCACTTATATTAGAAAAGGAACGAAATTTTCATCAAGACATGCCCTTAGTACCGTAAGTGATGACAAATACTTTGAAACATCTGCTGTTAAATTAACAGGACTTGATGTCACTAAGAAATTAATCATTTATGTGTGTATAAATCATCCAGTGGAAACTTGGACACTTTATCCAATAAATTAACGGAAATAGAAGATACAGTCTCAAGTACGAAAGTCAACGTCATTTTGTGCGGAGGGTTAAACACAAACCCAAGTATCATAAATGAAACTGGTAGCAAATTCTTAAATATCTTTCCGACCTTTGGCCCTTTGGCATAACGTTGTTGGTCAATAGTGCAACAATAATTACTAGAATGACTACATTAATAAGCGACCAAGAGGCGACAAATACAGACAGGGATAAGTGTAATGTGTCTGTAAAGGATCTTGAACCGTCAGAACATTTCTACCAAATAATAACAATGAAATTGAATATTGAAAAAAATCAATATACTGCAGTCCTACAAAAGATATTTATCAGAAATCAAAATACATGGTCTTTCAGGAGAACGATCAAAGTAAGATGGGATATGTATTGAATGTAAATGCGAAATTCTTTATATTATGAACATGATCTAAACTTAACTTTGGAAACACGTTTCCAAAAGTGCCCACATCGGTATCGATGTCTTACAAAAACAAACAGATAACTGCAATTATTAATTAGTACTCTCAAATCCTTAAATACTCCAGTTCCATTAAAAGGAATGATAGTGTCTAAGAGTTCTTAAATTTCTATTGTAGTTGCAAAAAGATTTATAGGAAGGTACAAATTTCTGCAAAAATGCATTTAGCACCAAGTTAATAAGCTATAAAGGGAATAAAATCAAGGCAGTATAGGAAATCATTAAAAAGGAAACAAGGAGAGCCAAACAAAGGCATAATAATTTAGTGATCAGGAAGGAAGATAAAGTAATAAAAGATCTATAGTACCTATCAAACTTGGTGAATGTGCATTTTTCAGCTACTGCAGGCAAATTACAACGAAAATTCCCAAATTCCTATATATCACCTCTAAATAATTACTAAGTAAAACTGTACAAAATCTAAAAAATTAAAAGTCGATAGGGTTAATTAATAACGTGTGTGTTGAAACGAACAATGGAGAGCATGCAAGCTCTATTAACACACATGAAACATTCACATCAGAATATTTACAACAGGCAAGAGTTGTAATGCTAAAGGAAGATAATGCAGAAGACATGGAAAACTACAAGTCAAATTAAATGTGGTCACCATTCTCAAATATACTAGAATAATGTATAAAAGACAAATTAATGAATTACTTTAATAAATTCAACCTTTCAAGTGTATGGCAGTTTAGTTTGCGAAGTGGTAGAAGAACGGAAACAGCCGTAGTAGGATTCACAAAAGTGTTAGTGGATGCTATTGACAAAGATGAATGTGCCACAAGCATAGTTTTATATCTTCTTAAGAACCTTGACAGTCTTGGTTATAAGATTCCTCTAAATAAGCTAGAAACATTAGAAATAAGACATGTAGAGCTAAGGCTTGTAGGATAGCTTACAAAGAGTGGATACAACAGATGCCTCAAGGTAGTGTAAGTTCTCAGTAAAGCACTAACCCGAACCAAAATACATTAATGAGTTTCTCAGGGCAATGACGTACCAGTAGTATTTATCATAAGGAAAATTTCTCTTTGCTGACTGTGGCATTATTATAGTCACTGAGAGAAGAAGGGAACTCCTTGCAGAGGAGACAAATTTAACCCTCATGGGAGTTGACAGTTGGTCAATATACAATAAAATGACATTGAACAAAATAACAAATGCCGTGCATTTCAGTTTGACGAGGGAAAATGCTTTGAACACACGATGATACTTGCAAATGTTATGTCTTTAGCATCCTGTCATTAAAATCCTTTTATTAGAGTCCTGTGTTAGAGCCAGTGGCTTTTACTTTCTTACTATTCATTTGTACACTCAATTCTTTGCTATGGAACTCTTTTACTGGGAATAAATACATACAATTTGAATATCGTTTTCAAACTTCAGAAAAGAGCCACAAGAATCACAACCAAAAATAGTAGTCGAGTTCATTGTGAAGATGAGTTCAAATCACAGCGTATTTTAAATACAGCATATGAGTACATTTACCGATATATCATTGCATGTAACATTTTCGCACTACATTTTTTCCTTCTTTTTTTTAAATTTTCTGTAAGGACGTACTCCCAAAGCTACGCTGTGTATAATACTAACACGTTATCCTCTTTCTGAGCTCAACATATCACATTTTATAGAGTGATACTCATTCTTGCAGGCTAATAAATGGGATGTTGCAGTACACATAGTGGAAATTAGGGTATGCAGTGTTAGCAGTGTGCAGTGACTGGCAGTGAGAAACGAATGAGCAGTGTAGTACTAGTCGTTTACATTATTAAATAACTGATACATGAAAATGAATGTACACTAGGTATGAACCAAATGAGTAGACTCTTTTAAATAGACTGGCCTTGTATTTTGGAAGGTGAAGGCTCGAATCTACGTCCGGATATCTTGATTCAGATTTACCGTGATTTATCTAAATTACTACAGGCAGATACCGGGATCGTTCCTACCATCTCACTACAGAAATGTAGAAAGGTATTTCCTTTCGAGCTTAAGAACAAGCTCATAGAGACACTAATGTGCCCCCATTCTTAACTATGGTGATGCCATTCTCCAAGGATTTTCTTACGAAAACTCACATGGGCTTGAACTGATCATGAGTGCTCGTGTACGATACTCTTGTGACGTATTCTTTTTAAACCATACCACACAAGCCTACGAACAATTATCATTACCACGTGTCGATAAGCGTAGAGGCTATCACACTCTATCGTCTTCCCAATCACAGCATTCTCTCTTATTTGTCTTCAACTCTCACTCCAGTACCTGAACAGCACAGATGAAATACTCGTTCTCAACAAAGTAAAATTCTCTCTGTACGATTATACAGCGTTGCCACTTCTAAATCATTTTCTATATAACAATCCCGACTTTGCAACAATCTTCTTCAAAGAATATCAGAGAAATTAAGTTACTCCTAAACTTCAAAAGACAGATAACGGTCCACATTCTACTACAATAACCATCTCTCCCAAATTCTGTGCAGCTCTTTCCCGTCAGACCCCTCCCACGGAAATTTTCCCTACGCCTTGTCATCAGAGTTCTCTATTTATATTATGTTCTTTCTTAACAGCCACCTTCAGTATCATTTCAGTCTTCTCCTTTTCCTTTATGCATTTCGGGTTTCGGGTCTGCCGGCCGTTGTGGCCGAGCGGCAGTCTGGAACTGCGCGACCGCTACGGTCGCAGGTTCGAATCCTGCCTCGGGCATGGATGTGTGTGATGTCCTTAGGTTAGTTCGGTTTAAGTAGTTCTAAGTTCTAGGTGACTGATGACCTTAGATGTTAAGTCCCATAGTGCTCAGAGCCATTTGAACCATTCCTGTTCTGATAATACTAAACATGACTTCAAATTTACTAAGCTAGTCTACGTTTGGTATGTGTTGCTCCTGGTCAGGCTAGATAAGCAATAAATAAATAAAGCCATGGAAGGTCGCCGGTCCCGTGTTTGTCAGAGTAGAGTTGTAAGTACGAGGTGTCCACAATCAAAGTTCCACTTTCGAAACGCAGTAGAAAGAGAACCACTGGTCAGAATGACGTAAAATTGGGACCGCATGTTTTTGACACAGGAAGAAACGTCACGGAATAAAAAAAGCGAAAATGTTACCAGTTATGGCGTTGTAAGCGTCTTAAAGTATATGGGATCATCTTGAAATGACAGATGAATTGCAATACCACGGTAATGATCTGAATCGCACATTACGCCATCCCTACTGATCAACGTGCATAGCTGCGCTCGTTAGGTAGTCTACAGTCGTGGCACTGTTAATTACTGCAGCCAGTGAAGCAGCTGCTACAGAGCCATTTCGGAAACGCTGGAGTTATCAGCCGTCAATTCCATACATCCTTATCTTAATCCATCCACGCAGCAAAGTCGTACCACATCCCGTGGGAGAATTTGGTTTTTAACTGTCCTGAGGCCAAAAACCGCATGAAAAGCAAAACGCCATCGGTTTTAAATTGTCCTGGGGCAAAAAATGGCTCTGAGCACTATGCGACTTAACTTCTGAGGTCATCAGTCACCTAGAACTTAGAACTAATTAAACCTAACTAACCTAAGGACATCACGCACATCCATGCCCGAGGCAGGATTCGAACCTGCGACCGTAGCGGTCGCCCGGCTCCAGACTGTAGCGTGGGGCAAAAAACTGCATTGAAGCAAAATTAGATCGGTTTCTAACTGTCGTGGGACTGGCGCAAGACATATTCAATATGCTATCCACAATTTTCTGCCTTAAGTTGAAATCGAGAAACAGCATGTACCACAACAGATGGGAGTGTCTCGGGGATTATGCTCAGATTGCATTGCGCAATGAGTACCTTCAATTGAGCTACTTTCGAAACAGGGGAACGGAACATCTTTCAGATAACCCCATAGCCAGAAGTCACATGGATTAAGATAAGGATGTATGGAAATGACGGCTGATAACTCCAGCGTTTCTGAAATGGCTCTGTAGCAGCTGCTTCACTGGCTGTGCAGTGTGCGGAGGAGAGCCAACTTGCGTAAAAATTATCATACCCAGACATGTTAAGGGGTTTGACTGACGTTGGTACGCAAAAGATTGTCACAGCGTTCAAATAACTTACGGGTTTGCTGCCGGGTGACGTCGTCGACCACCGCCGATATTTCGACAGGAGCACACCCTGCCATTCTCAAGGCGCAATTGCAGTTGTGTAAGTGTTTTTGTAAGTTTTATGTTGCTGTGTAATCCTCGTAATACACAAAGGGGGAACTGCTGTCATTTAGATCCCAGAAAAGAGTGGTTTCCTGTGCAAGTGGCGAAACGTCAAATCGAAGAGATGGCTGAATGCTGTCACTCACCATGGCGACCTGGAACATCTGGAAGCAGGCGACGGCACCTATGGAGAGGCTCTGGCCAAGCAACATCCCGCCAAGGCAGCGCTCCAGCAAGTCTGCGTTCCTGTCAACGCACAGCACCAAAGGCACACACTGTAAGAATTCGACCGACAGGCCTTAAAGATTGTGAGACCAGCTGGTAAATGTTGTGTCGATAAAGAAAGTAAAATGTTTTTCGAATTACATCAAGTTAGCAGACAGAGGCGATATTCAATAGTTACAGCGTTACAGGTGCTCATTGGTTCTATATACCGTGGCTATGTTTGCTAGTGTTTAATGATTCCAAGAGATCCTCACTTTGATGGAGACTTACACAGTACAAATTACTCAAAACGCAAACCACGTTGCATTTATTCCACAGAAATACAATAAATCTGCATTGGAAATATAATTACTGGTAAAGTCGTCCTCAGCATGTAATCGATTCAGTATCTGTATCCGACCTTCACTTGGCACAAGAACTGCGAGGCACATTTCATTCAAGGAGACGGTAAGTGCCTCTTAGTGCAAGCACATTTCCCACACACTATACATTGGAAATATGTAGGCCAACTAAGGAATATAACTGCTGTTCACAAAGACCGTATTGGTACGAAACATCCACAAGTTATCGGTATCTGCCACCATATTCATCAAAAGACTGGTGCGGCATTCTGCTTTGCGGCCACACACAGAGAGATTAATACCTTCTAAAGGTATATATGAACTACAATGCTCAAGTGTGCTAGGAATTTACGGGGAGCAGACAGTTCGGCCTGTTACTGCGAAATGGAGAGAAATATTTACCACTGCCTTTGTTACTGTTCAGTTTCTCTTTAAATGCCGAGTTTAGTTCGTTCTGTCAGCGAGTTGTTAATTAGATGCGTAGCTTCGAGGCACCTTTGAGAACTCGTAAGACTTCTGTGCTTAGTGCAAAAGAGGAGGACACCGAACTAATCACTGGATCAGCTTCTCAAAACCTCGAGTCAAATTTTCTAACGAATGAAGTTACTGAAGACGACAAGATCCCGGTGATTCAGTTGGTGCTAGATAGTCAGCAAGTTACATGGTTCACAGTCCCGTTTATACAGTGAACAATATACGAAGGTCATTTACATTGCACGTTATCTGTTGTGGAGTGGTGTGACGTCATGAGGTTAGACTTCGCAGGTAAATACAACGTATGCTTAAAGGTGAAAAATTATGAGTGCACTTACATTGATGGTCAACGTGAATTTGTTGAATGGATACCATTTGTGAAATTACGAACCACAAGAGGAACGTAAGACAAGCAAGTGTTCGCAAATATCAATATTCAGAACGGTCAATTTTAGCGAAACAAGAGACAAAGAGTAAATGGACATGTATAAGTATGGTGCGACCGAGGCTCTAAATTTCAGTGTAAAATTCAAAGCTATTTAAGTAAAGTGGTCAGGGGGATTACTTAATCCTATGCATCTTTTATGGAGGGTGATAGGATATTGGCAAACGGTAATTGCGAATCACAATGTCTCATTAAGTGACCTGGCTGACTATCACCAGGTACAAGAAACAATGAGTTTTGTTAGAATTACAAGTTCGTCAATTAGAACGTCCTCATATAACAACTAATCAATGTATATAACAATACCTATCCAAGCAGTGATAATCAACGAATGTTCATCATGAAAAATCATGAAAAAGCATAGAATACTGATGGCACTTTCAAACTGCAAATAAAATTGTGATTATCCCTGCACACAAGATGACAGAGATAATAACACAGTCCAACAGGTTACACCATTCTGGCGGGACTCTTGGCATAACCTTATATTGTAGTCGTACTCAACCTTGTACAACTCGTTCTTCCAGTCCAATGTGTGCGTGAGTGACACGAGCGCCATCGAAGTTTACCTAAATCTGCATGACCGAACTCGGATTTGAACCGTCCTCCTTCCGAATGCGAGTCCAGTGTGCTAAGCGTTTAAGCAATCATTCTTTCCGCGCTCCATGTCTGACTGGATCTGGAAGAAACCCCGATAAATAATACAGTGGACTGTATCCTTTATCAAGCACTTCGTCGTGATTTGCAGAGTAGCTGTGGTGGTTGCAGATGTCATCCAACGTATCGATACCTGTCACAACATTATTTGCAACCCGTTACCCAATAAGCTGACGTTTGCTCCGAAGAGCTGGCCTAGTTGGTAGTGTTGACCCACGTAACTTCGACGTACTTCTCCATCTTCCAGGCGTTCCACGTGGAGATGCATGATTGCCTCTTTGAATACCTGTTGTGGCGATGTGAACAGTAATGCTGTTGTGGTATACAACGTATTGTTCGGAAATTTAGCCATTGTGCATTTGCCATAACGTTATAGAAATACATCGGTACGAAAATATTTTTCCGTCTTCTGTCATATACGACCCCACGACACACGTACCTATAGTTTGTGATCGCCATGTATAATGTCAGGTTTACTTCGAGCCTAGAGTAATGTGGACATTATTTTATATTTCCTTGCTTCCATGATTTCTTTTTAATACGCTCTTCACATGAGGGGTTGTATGACGTAAGACAAAGTGTTTCACAACCCCTACTACAGGCTTGTAGGAGCTGTACAGGTAATTTAGTAGACAAAGTTTTGATAACGGACCCATGTCCGGGAATAAGTTTAAAGGTCAGATCCCTTTCAAATCTCTCGCTTCACGGCATGCATACAGCGGAGACAACGAGCTCCACAGGAGTTGCTGCAAGGGGTGACAGTGCTGTTCGCTGTACAAGGCACGTATGCAGTGCCTGCTTCCAACCACATGGTCGACAAACTCTAGTTCGCGTCCTTGGAACACCAGTCAACCCTTCTATTGCGATCGTACCAGTTTCTGGCAGCAGCTGTAGTACTCATTCCCGGGTTCGATTCCCGGCGGGGTCAGAGATTTTCTCTGCCTCGTGATGACTGGGTGCTGTGTGATGTCCTTAGGTTGGTTAGGTTTAAGTAGTTCTAAGTTCTAGGGGACTGATGACCATAGATGTTAAGTCCCATAGTGCTCAGAGCCATTTTGTAGTACTCAGACGAAAATATGTATGACGTCCAATAAGTAAACCAACATAATATTTTTTCTAGGCCAATTTCGGTTGAAAAAAATGCCGAGTTTACTGTGGGACATAGTGGAATATTTCCGCTTCAGTCCCTGTGGTTTCATGAAGTCCTAATAGGTGGCACCACTATACGTAGCCTTCAAAATGGCCTCTGTAGCGGAGGTGTGTTCCAAGCATAAAGATGTCATCGAGTTTCTTTTGAAGGAAAACCAGAGCATGGCAGTTATTCATAGGTGCTTGCAGAATGTCTACGGAGACCTCGCAGTGGACACGGTGAGACGTTGGGGAAGGCATCTGTCATCATTGCAATAAAGTCGCGCAAACCTCTCCGATCTTCCGCGTGCTGTCCGGCCGCGCACAGGTGTCCTGTGACTCCTGCAATGTTTGAACGTGAGGACCCTTCCATTCGAGATGATCGACGAATCACAGTCAAACACATCATTGCTAAACTGGGCGTCTCTGTTCGTAATGCTGACACCCTAATTAGGGTACTCAAAGGAGTGTTGTCCTCATCATTTCTTCATCGTTCATGCACGTGGCGAGATTGGACTAAGAAAAGGTTGGGAATTTGTACGGGCACTGATAACCGCGCAGTTGAGCGCCCCACAAACCAAACATCGTCGTTATGAAAGGAGTGTGGCCGCTGATTTTCTCGCCGCCTAACAGAAGACCATAAAGAGCAACGAAGGACCATCCGTGCGGAATTGCTTACACTTAACGAAGCTGGCTGACTGTGAGAATTTTTTGTCGCAAATCGTCTCATACGATGAAACATGGGTTTATCGCTTCAGACCGTAAACAAAATGGTGATTCATGGGGTGGTACCACGCCACTTCTCCTACGAGGCAAAAGCTGAAAGCTCCACCCTCAGCCTGTAAAATCATGGCGATGGTCTTCTGAGACCTTGAAGGGTTTTTTTTGCTTGCTTTCCTCTCTCGTGTTGTAATGATCAACTCTGTAGTGTATTGTGCTACCCTCAGCAAACTGATGAAACGACTTCAGTGTGCTCATCGACATATAAAAGCAAACGAACTTCTAGTTTCCTATGCCTCACAACAAGTATGCGCTCCCGAGAGGAGCTACAAAACTTCATTGGACTGTTCTTCCCCCTCTACACAACAGACCGGACCTGGCACCTTCCGACTTCCATCTGTTGGGCCCATTGAATGATGAACTTTGCGGGTGGCAGTACATTATTAATAGATAGGTTGCAGCAAGACGTTGGCTTAGACGTCGACCAGTAGCGTGGTACCATGCAGGGGTAGAGGCCCTCCCAGTCAGGTGGTGTAAGGCCGTCACATTGAACGGAGATTATGTTGAAAAATAGTGTTTTGTAGTCAAAAGAGTGGGCTCAAATCAACCCTGACTAAAACCAACCTGATTTCAGAAAAGAAATGTGTTGCATTACTTACTGAACGACCCTCGTACTATGTGGTGGACTACGGCTATCCGGAAAACCTCGGTACATGCGTTGCCGTGAAGAGGGACATTTTAAAGTGATCGTGTCTTCATATCTATGTTATATCCTAACAATACATTTCCGGACACAGTTTGCTTATCATAATTATTTACCAATTCTCCCTCTGTAATCCTAGAAGCCTATAATATGAATTGTGAGACACCATAAGTAATGAGGAACAGTAAACATTTTGTTGAAATTTAACGTTGGTTATATGTTATTGAACGCAACTGATGGATAACCTGCGTCATACTTACAGTGGCCCAGGAACACCTGTATGTCTTTATCCCAGTTGTGGACCACAGTCTGATGAAACAGGAGTTAATTTTCTGTTTACATCACAGTTACATACCTTAGCTGGATGTGATTGAAAATCGTTTGTCTCTGGTCTTGGAGATGATGATCATACGTAGTCCAACTAAAAATTTCCAAGACATTTGATTCCTGTCGCGGTATCTACGGCGGCATGTTGAACTGACAACTAAAAGCGACAGATGTGGATTCAGGTAGTCAGCTGTGAGCAGGTAGTGTTCAGTAGTAGACGTGAGTCAGCGCTGCTGTGTGACATGTCTCAATGAAGCAACTTCTCCAACTCAAGGTCTCAAGACATTGTCTAGAATGTTTTGAAAATAGAAAAGCGCGAGCAAAGTTTATCCCACACACCTTGACTCCTGAACGAAAGTAACGACGCGTGACGCCTCCTATGACGATTGAAACACGGATAATTCGCATCTGGTAAATATCATCACGGATGGCGAGACTTGGTGTTATCAATACGAACCTACCTAGAAACGGCAAAGTGTGGAAATTCATATGAACGGTCGACGTTTTGATGACATAACCTACGTTCAAGCTAGTTGTGCTCACGAGTTGAACAAAAGCCCAAAGAAGATATTTTCTGAGAGTTTCACATAGTTCTATGAACGTACTATGGATTGTACTCTATTTAAGGAAGACTATGTAGTACACCTAAAGCTTTAAAACCATAATCTTACCTTTTTCCTATTTTTTATGAATTCTGTCTTACAACTTTTTGGACCGACGGAATGGGCTGAAATTAAATGCGTGTTCTATAAGACCGTGGTCCGTAAATTGAATAAAAAATTTAAAACTTGTGGGCAATTGCTGAATATATAAGGGACGCTCAAAAATTTTCCCTCTGAGGGCGTTGCTGGGGCGTTTATGCAACGTAGCGCAACTTCGATACGGTATATAAGCACCGACATATAGGTTAGGGTTCAGTGCCTTATTCGTGTCTTTCCTACGCGCCGTGCAGTAAATGCGGAAGCGTGAACTATGGCTACGTTACTACGAAATGCGTTCAAAAAGAACCAACGTGTCGTTATTCTTTCCTTGGCTACCGAATGGAAAACAACGGAAGAATAGATCGGAGAATGAAGAATGTGTATGGAGGAATTACGGGGTTCAATTAACACTTTGCCGTCTGCACGTCTCGTACAAATTCATTCGCTTGGTGCCGGCAGCGCTAATTCGGATTACTTGGCTTGTCGCCGGCCGCTTGCCATCTTTCCGTTGATGACAAGCTTCAAACTCATTGACTTTTGCGCGTTTTAATTTTTCCGGAAATCCTCTGTCTCGCCGTATCGTTCCACAAACTCGAATTTTCCTTTCATGTAACTTCTCTGCAAGTTCTACACTGTTATAATAATTATCCCTGTTGAGATGATGCCACTTTCCTTAAGAAGGTGTCAATAGTTCCATCACTGTTTTTGCTAAAGGTTGTTCAGCCCCTGAATATATCTTGAATGAGGAAATTTATCCCGTACTCGAATCACACAGCATCCGAATGGGCAAGCCATATTTCGTAATTTTCGACGGATTGTAAACTTTAAAATTTAGCTGTCCACTCCACGGCATCATTCCTTCATCAATTGAGATGTTTTTACTTAGATTAAACGTTTCTTTAAACTTTTTAAAAAAATAATCAATTACGAATTGCACTTTGAAAAGCCGGTCGGCATTATTCGGTTTATTTTTGTTGTCGGAAAAATGTAAAAATGATAATATTTGTCTGAATCGGTTGCAGTACATCGTTTCGCGAAATATCGGTGCGGCTACCAACGGATTCGTTGACCAGTGATCATCGATCCTTGCTTCTTTTACAATTCCCATAAGGATAGCAAGCCCAAACGATTTTCTAAGATCGGGTCCCGTAACGTCGACAAATTTGGCATTTTTTAAATCCAGTTTCCTTTCTATGGCAATTTTGACTGTAATACCTGTTGGTTTCGTTGCTAATATATTGAAATAGATCGTTCCCAATATATAATTCTACGATATCCACAACGCTCTGTATATCTTTGGGAAATACGTGTGGACCCGGAGGTCCTTCAAATTTATTGTTGGACCTCAGTAAATCATAGTCTGTCTTCTTCGTCTGATTCATCCGAATCAGTTGGCAACCGTAGCGTTCGGCGAATTCTTCTTGGATGTATTTCGCTATCAAAAAATGGTTCAAATGGCTCTGAGCACTATGGGACTTAACATCTGTGGTCATCAGTCCCCTAAAACTTAGAACTACTTGAACCTAACTAACCTAAGGACATCATACACATCCATGCCCGAGGCAGGATTCGAACTTGCTACCGTAGCGGTCACGCGGTTCCAGACTGAAGCGCCTAGAACCGCACGGCCACACCGACCGGAATTTCGCTATCTTCCGACGATTCTGCTTAACTTTCATTTTTTTTGATATCCATTGTCTTCTTCCCAATCGGTCAAGTCGTCCGGAACGTCAGACAAGACGTCCGCGCATTCATCGTAAATAATCCTATTGTCTCTTTCGTCTGCCACGATGAAAGTGCACAAGTATTTACAGAAACAAAAAAACTTGTTGACGTGTGTAACTTATTTTTACCTAAACAAAACTCCACCAGAATGAAAAAGATACTAAAGTGCTGTCACCGGCCACTGCGCGATACTAGGCTCACGACACCACTGTGGAGTCACCGGACGGCAAAGTGTTAAGACGAAATATCTGCGGAAACTGAGACAAGGACTGCTGTTGCTACATGACAGCGCACGTCCCCATATCGCAAACGTCGTAACGCAGAAGTCGCGCTATCTCAAGTGGGAGACGCTGGAGTACCCGCCCTTAGTCCTGATCTCTCTCTTCACAAATATCACGCCTTCTGTCCCTTAAAAAAGACCTTGAAGGGTAGACGACTTCTGTCAGACGAGCATGTGCAGCAGTCAGTTAGGGACTTCTTCACACAGCAGGACATGTTGTTTTACCAACTGGGTACTTTCAACTTGGTGCTCGGTAGGACGATTACCTCAACGCTCGCGGACATTTTTCCTGACTGAGGTACGGGTTCTGGGCTGTAAGTCCTTCGAACGAAAACTTTCTAATCGCCCTTTACACCATGCCTTTACCCATGTAGAAGCAAATGAACACTCAAAACGTACAGGTATCCGTACCATTGCGGTACCTTGCTATAAACTTGCCTGATAATGGCTTGATGATGTAGGACGCATTTCTCTAGTCGGTAGTGAAGGTCCCGGTGGTCGATACTTTGTAATGAGTCCAAGGGTCTCGAAGTGTTCTCTTTGGCGATACAGATAATTTTCCTGTTGAGCAACGTGAGTTGGATGCGTAGCTGAGCGATGAGGCTGACGTTGAAGGCGTCGAACACCATGGTCATCACGACGACGTGCACGGTGACTATCGTACAGTAGAGCCACGAGACGGCGTAGCCCAAGGGCGTCGTCGCGTCGTAGGGCAGAGCGAGGATGAAGGGCAGGCCCTCCGGGCTGACGGGGGAGACCAGCCAGTAGGCGGAGGCGGCTATGCCGAACCAGATGTAGGTGAGCGTGAAGCGGCGAGCGGCGCGGCCCTGGTCCATCAGCACCGGCACGTCGTCCGCAGTCAGGAACTCCGCGAAGTCCTGGCCCACCTGCCGGCGCAAAGGTACAATTTTAGCCGATGCCAGCGAGATGTCCTTGGCTGCCGCTGTGGACTCTAACCGTAAGGGCTTCTCGGTCACAACTGATGACAGTTACCTGCACTACGGAACTTAACATCAGAGGTCATCAGTCCCCTAGAACTTAGAACTACTTAAACCTAACTAACCTAAGGACATCACACATATCCATGCCCGAGGCAGGATTCGAACCTGCTACCGTAGCAGTCGCACGGTTCCGGACTGAAGCGCCTAGAACCGCTCGGTCACCGCGGACGGCTACAATACAAACGGCGCCGACAACATTCGTATCAGAGATGGTCAGAAGGCAGCTCACGAGCAGCATGTGGCTTGCTTTACGAACCATTTGTATACCCAACGGAAGGATCATCTTACCGTAACTATCTTACAGTACAGAACATAAGTTTGAATTATACACGCTTCGTCCAACTTAGGCAAATGGAGCAAATCGGTCGGTTCTTTTTGGATTAAATGTGGTCTACGGTGACTCTTAAGGGGCTTAGTTCATGGACGTCCCTGAGAAAACTCGAAAAATATGGTTTTTGGATACCAAAATCGAGAAGCGGATTCCAAGATGGCAGCGCACAGCAATGGGCTGTAATTTTTACAATATATTCATAACAACCGGATCTTGATCACGCTTGAAAATTTTCTTCATCTCTTTATCCGTTTCTAAGCTACAGAGGTACAAAGCTGCCCTACTTGTACATGGAAAATACGCACGTAAGATCCGATACGAGGCGAATAGGTTGTCTATATACGACGTAGCAAAGTGAAATATGCTCTAAAGTGTCTCCTTCACCATCAGAAGTGTTCCGGGGACCCCGTGTTGTTGTAGTACTGAAGCACAGGCAAAATGTTTGTGCACATAAAATCCGAACTGAGGTGTAGAATTGTATAGCTCTGCGTTACTTCCATTTCACATAAGTAAATTTTACTGACCCCTAAAGTTCTTTTCATATGAGTGACATGCCCTACTATAGAGCAGGAAAAGGAAGGGAACCAGCGGTAAAATGCCGTTATCGGAGAACAAAAAAGACAAATATGTTCCTCTTTATTAAAAGACTCTGACTGAAAAAAGGGTACCAGGAGCTTCATTCTTTTTTTCCTCAGCACCGTTAAAAATTATCCCAAAAATTTTGTAACGCAAACATATTCGCGCTTTTTTATGTTGAGACAGAAGGAAGCAGTGTCGGCGGGAAACAAACGTAAAAGTAATAATTACTGGAAGATAGTTCACCGTGGTTGTGGTATAGGAAGAGCGAAGGAGACAGCAGCAGTGTGACAGAAAGAGAGGGACAGTGGAACAAAAAAATTGTTCAAATGGCTCTGAGTACTATGGGACTTAACATCTGAGGTCATCAGTCCCCTAGAACTTAGAACTACTTAAACCTAGCTAACCTAAGGACAGCACACACATCCATGCCCGAGGCAGGATTCGAACCTGCGACCGTAGCGGTCGTACGGTTTCAGACTGAAGCGCCTAGAACCGCTCGGACACCCCGGCCGGCGACAATGGAACACAATTGACACTGGGCACTGGTAGTGCTTGGAAAAGCGTGAAGGAGCCAGTGCCAGTGCGAAGGAGAAAGTGGAAGGAAGTGAGAGCCAGTAATAATGACAGACAATATCTATGGCAATAACAACGTAAAGAGAGACATAGACAACAGCAATGGGAAGCAAAGAATGAGATAGTAGCAGTAAGAGAACAGAGAGCAAAAGAGAAACAGTGACAGTGAAAGGAGACGGTAGTAGTAATGCAGAACGAAGTATATTGTGGCTGTGAGACAGTGGACAGTGATAGAGGGGCACAGAAAGGTAATGACAATGAGTTGGGCTGAATGAATGAGTGAGAATGTGCAAGTGGGAACTAATGGCAATGAACGACTTCCAGCGATAGAGTAGTGGGTGTGAGCCAGCTACAGTTAGAGGTGCTAGTGGCAGTAAGATGTTCAAAATGGTTCAAATGGGTCTGAGCACTATGGGACTCAACTGCTGAGGTCATTAGTCTCCTAGAACTTAGAACTAGTTAAACCTAACTAACCTAAGGACATCACAAACATCCATGCCCGAAGCAGGATTCGAACCTGCGACCGTAGCGGTCTTGCGGTTCCAGACTGCAGCGCCTTTAACCGCACGGCCACTTCGGCCGGCTAGTAAGATGTGAGTTGCATGTTAAAAAGAGCGCGAATTTGTTAGCATGCTAAATTTTTTGGGAACATTTTAAGGGTGCCTAGGAGACTAGATTGTGACAGCTGGTACCCCACTTTTCAGTCTGATTCTTTTCATAATCAGGAACATATTCCCCTTATTGGTACTCCGACTGGAGCGTTTTTCGGGTAATAACTTTACACACGACAATTCGTATTCGGTCACTCAGTCTGTTGGTGAGAACATGATTGTTGTTCTTCGTGCAGCAACATAGGTTAAATACTACTGCAGCTGTTGCTGGTGCCCTAACTGTCACTATGTTATCTAAGAAGCGCAAATATTAAGAAGAGCAGAGTAGTAAAGGGTGAGAAAACGAATTGCTGGCCACACACGAGAGAATTTCTATGACGGGCCAGTTCGGTTGCTTTCTGGCTGATTAAGCCTGCCGATGCCGGGTCTGTCCTTTACCACTAACCCGACCGTAGGATCTAGTTTTTTAGATCTGCTCGGACTCATGATCCCTTCGTGGATGTCGTAGATCCGCGATTTTCGTGGTTTATCTGCGGATCCAGGACTGTTGTGCGTGCTCGACAGGCCATACGCCACAGGCGACGGATTTCCGTAGTTGCGACTGGGTCTCGCCGTTGCACACTGAAACGTTTATACACATTACCTTGTTGTAATTCATCTTTCGATTGCAAAATTCGTTTATGTCGTCGACACGTGGTAAATACGGATGATACTATGAAGAAAGTGGCCGGCGATTTGTATGTCACCTAATTTCTCGATAAAAGCGCACAAAATGGATCAAAAAATTGATTGCCGAAAGGCAACATTCCAGATTTATGGATCTGACTCGCATTCGCGCCCATTCCTCCAACAATCGTGAACATTCGATATGCTGGAACAAGTAAGTTCTTGGTACAGCACAGTATTCCGTAGTACCTGTGAAACTACGGACATACTACATTTATGAGCAATACAACAGTGAACACAGTACAAGCAATTTTTATTGCCACTCACCACAGCGTTCACCTCCATTTCTTTCAGAAGCCTGCACTTTCCTTGGATCTTTTCTGCAACTATATTTCAGTTTCGAAGCTTAGACTTGTTTTAGACTGTGGTCCACAGATGGAATACCGCCTAGAAATGTTTTAGCCATCTGTTCATGCTAGCCATCTTTTACATTCTTGTTCGTGAAATGTTTATGTGTCACTTTCCACAAACAATTTATTGCGCGGTAGAATTGTATAAGTTTTTCGATATGGCCATTGGTCCACTCGTTCACTATGCCAATAGCAACTACAAGTCACTCACCTAAAAACTGCAGGATATTTCACAGACTTTCTGAACATGGCTGGTTGCAGATATCTTCTCGTGACTATCCAGCTGGGGAGTTGGGATAACTAGTTCTGAGAACTGTAGCATGCAGCTCCAATCACCAATAACACACCGGTGAGGCTTGCTTATTTTGCAGAATACGTCGGAAATTTCCTAAGCTCCTCTTTAAAATAGTGTGTGGCATCTAGTTCATTTTTGTTGAGAGAAACGGTATACTAATGTGCCTTTTCTGTCAGATAGCTCTGTCGTAGTGCTAGGCTAGTAATCAGAGATAGTATTATAACATTAACAAAAGTAAATCCATTAAAGACTTCCCTGTTGGTTTTTAGTTAGTAAAAACTAACCTGATACAACTGAAGTAAAACTTCAAGGTGAGAGTAATGTCCATGTTTACAAAGTAAACCTATTTGACAGCTGAAATTTAATATTGCAGAGGCAAACAAAATCTTCCACAGAGGAGGAATTTGTAAATAATTGTTAATGTTTTAAACCATGATAATGAACGAAAAAATTTGATTGACCATAAGCCCACTGCTACAGAGGAAATAGATACGCGACTATGAATTATCTATGGGCAGACTGTAAATTAGTTGCAAAGAAGTTACTGAGAGATGTAGGCTAAGCCTGGCAACGGCCCGTCAGATCACCGAAGTTAAGCTCTGTCGGGCGTGGCTGGCACTTGGATGGGTGACCATCCGGACCGCCATGCACTGTTGCCATTTTTCGTGGTGCACTCAGCCTCGTGATGCCAACTGATGAGCTAGCCGACCAAACAGTAGCGGCTCCAGTCAGAGAAAAACATCATAACGACCGGGAGAATGGTGTGCTGGCTCACGCCCCTCCTATCCGCATCCTGAACTGATGGCACGGCGGTCGGATGGTCCCGATGGGCCACTTGTGGCCTGAAGAGGGAGTGTGCTTAAACTAAGTCTGTCACTCTATGACTCTAAAGATAACAAATTTCGTCCACAAGGTGCTATATTTCTAAGACTGGAACTCGATAGTGTACCCCTTTATCTTTAAAGAGCAGTTGGTTGTGTCCGGCATTATGCACATTAATACCGTCACAGTGAGAACAACAACATAGGCATACAACAGGATATATTTGTTGGGTAGATTACCTAACAATGAAAAAGTTGTAGGACAATTGAGAGATCTTGAAATCTACATCATACATGAGTGCAACAGATTTTCATTTTTTCTTTATGACATGTACTATTCCCATAAAAGTGACTGAGGGCAAAGTTCTTTAAAATCTCATTAGTAATTACACAAAAAGATCTAATACTGGGGAGGGGGAGTTACAATATTATATTGAAAACCTTATGGAGAAAAATGGCTCTGAGCACTATGGGACTTAACTTCTGAGGTCATCAGTCCCCTAGAAATTAGAACTGCTTAAACATAACTAACCTAAGGACATCACACACATCCATGCCCGAGGCAGGATTCGAACCTGCGACCGTAGCAGTTACGCGGTTTCGAACTGAAGCGCCTAGAACCGCTTTTTTTTTATCCTCTGCCAAAAAGAAAGAAAACAAAAGATTTTAAAACAAATCACAAATTGAAAGGAACAGGGATGTTGTTTTTATTTATTTATTTATTTATTTTCAAGAAGGATCACTCTGTTAAAAGGAACATATAGACCATTTCATCGTATAGTATGTGCATTACATAGTGAGTGGTGAGAGAAGCGCGAGGTTCATAATCAGCTGTCAAATGTGCACACCGACTGCACCCGGCACATTCCAACTGCGTGGGGGGTCAAGGAAGACTGCCTGATGATAATTGGCAAAGGTTTTCCGATAGTGGGACCATCTATGAACCTCACTGTGGGCTTGCTGCAAGAAATACCAAAAGTCAAGTCGCGACGTGGCAGTATCCCCATAGAGGTACGCGATCGTCCAACCTTTGATCCAGATGATCGACTGTGATTTAGTCGCCGGAAAGTGGTCACTCTCCGGATGTAAGAAGGAAGCAGGTGTAATATGTTGCGGGGTCACACGGAGGTAGCAAGCCACCATCTGTCTTCCTAGGAGCCAGACGTCCTCCACCGCGATACAAGTTAAGCGGTGATGGTCGTCATCCACTTGGTGACATTTCGGGCATAGTGGAGTGTCCACTAGTCCAATTGCATGGAGCCGTTGGTGGGTGTTGAACCTGCCACAGGCGACAGAGAACCACAGTGACCGAACGAAGGTAGGAAAGAATTTTTGGTGCACATGTCTCCAAATCTTCGGCCAATGCAACCTGGGGTGTTTCAGTTCAATTACATTACAACTTATCCGTCGTAGCAGCCAAACATAAAAATCCTTCGCGCATGGCGGTCTAGTGCGCGGAAGCTCGTCTCTGATATAACTAAGTTCCACGATAAATGTTGAGACATGCGCAAAATGTGGCGTAATGTTGCCCACCGCCACCGGAGGTGTGAGGGACGCTGGAACCAGGAGATCCAGTAGGCGGGATGTAAGGGAATCACGCCCGCTACGCCATTGCTTATACATTGTGGCTAGAAGGAGCGCCGTCGCACGGCAGTGAACATTCGTAAGTCCGAGTCCCCCCTTGTCCGTAGGGAGAGTGAGCGTTTCGTATCGCACCTTGAGGGGCGATCCAATCATCACGAAATAGCCTAGTGCTGATTGAAGTCGACGTCCGAGCGTGAGGGGTAGGGGCAGGATCTGCGAAATATGCACCATTCGAGAAACCACATAAGTGTTCAGGTACTCGACTCGCTGCAAAGGATCAAGGCGCCGTAGGAGATGTTGTCGTACCATGGTACGTGTTGTCTGTAACATACGTCGGTAGTTAACTGCTGCAGTATGTTTTACAGATGAGGTAAAGTCTATGCCGAGATAGCGGAATCGTTGCACATAAGGAAACGGACTGATTTCTTCCGGCGTAAGGCCCCTTCCCACCGGCATTGCCGCCGATTTGTTCATGTTCACTGCACTACCCGCCGTCACACTGTGGTCCAACAACAGTTCAAGGACCGTCTTCACCTCTTCCTCAGAACGAACGAGCAGCAGGAGGTCGTCCGCATAGGCACGACATTTGAAGGTGTAGCCCCGTAGTTCCACCCCAGAAAGAGAATTGGTGAGCCTCCCAATTAATGGTTCCAACGCTATCGCGAACAGCAGCATCGAAAGAGGGCAGCCCTGGCGAATGGATCGTCGAATTTGAATGGGCCCTGCTATACGCCCATTAACCTGTACCAAGGATTGTGCGCCCCCGTAAATCATTCTAATGAGACCAGTAAAACGGTCTGGAAAACCCATTTGTTCCAGTACCGCATACAGATAGTTGTGGCGCACCTTATCAAAAGCACTGTCAAAATCAACCGCCACCATCGCCGCTTTAAGCCGGCACTCCTCCGCCAGCGCTATCACATCACGGCATTCGCCAGTAGCTGTTTGCACATTCACCGATCCACCCGGTGTCGTCTGTTCCGGAGAGAGAACGCTACGAATTAACATACGACATCGGGACGCTAGCAACCGTGCAAAGATCTTATAGTCGGCATTAAGCAGGGTGATGGGGCGATAATGTGTGACCGTAATTCCTGGCTTCGGTTTATGTACTGGCACCAGGAGGCCTTCCATAAAAGCCGGTGGAATAGGCGCATCGGAATTTAACATCTCGTTGTACATTTCCGTCCATCGCGGTGCCATTTCGTTGCGAAATTCGCGATAGAATTCAGCAGGAAGCCCATCAATGCCTGGGGACCGATTCAACGCACCTTGTGCGATCGCATCATGTACTTCCTCACAGCTAATGGCTTCCAGTAAGGTTCCCGCGGCTTCCACCGTCAGTGTACGGGAGACGGACGTGGCTATACGGTCGAGGTCATCGAAAGAGGCTGCTTCTTCCCGATAGATGTGTTGGTAATGGTCGACGAATGCAGAGACAATGTCCGCTTGACGCGTCACTCTTCGGTCTTCGCGGGTGATTAACTCCCGTACCAAAACGCGTCGTCGGTGCTTTCGTTCATTCACGACGTGGTGCATGGAAGGAATCTCGTGCCTTACCGTATCGTGACATCTGGCGCGCACCATGGTTCCCTGAAGATGTTTCCGAGCTAAAGCCACTAGTTTAGCTTTTATCCTTTTGCGTTCGATCCAGATGTCCTGTCCCGGCGGGCCATCGTACACGTCGCGCAGTGCTGCAAAATAAAAGTCGGTGGTACGGCGGCGCCATTCTGCCATTTCCCTGCTATATGAGATGAACGTACGGCGAAGTGCCGGTTTAGCACAAGTCAGCCACCAATCAAGCTTCGTCGCATACCTTCCAACCCTTCGCTCGCACATCGTCCATGTCTCAAGGATCCGTTGACAGCATTCAGGATCATGTAGATGTTGAATGTTTAGTTTCCACGGGGCCTTACTGTTCCACACCTCTCTACGGGGAAGAAGCACCGTACAGATGTAAGCGCTGTGATCGGAAAATGCCAATGGCCAGCGTTCCGCGTCCTGGACATCATTTGCATGAGCCCGTGAGATATAAATGCGATCTAATCTGCTCGCCGAATGACTTGTCACATAGGTGTATCCCGGTGCAGCTCCATGTCGTAATTCCCACGTGTCACTAAGTACAAGGTCGTTGACAACGATTCGCAACTCCTGGCTGATGTTTGCTTGCGGCCATTGGTCTTTCTGGCTGAGAACACAGTTGAAATCTCCACCAATTATTACACATTCAGAACGTCCATGGAATAGTGGAGCAATGTCTTCTGCATAAAATCGCGCCCTTTCCCGCCGCAGATTGTTTCCCGACGGTGCATAAAGATTGATGATGCGTGTCCCAAACGTCGTGAAAGCCATTCCCCTGGCCGACGGAAGATAACACACGTTTTCCACTGGGAAGCCATCTCGCACGTAAACTGCCACCCCACTCCCATTGTGATCTCCATGTGACGAATAGGATTGGTAGCCTGCGATGTATGGGAGTGCAGCTATGTGGACTTCCTGCAGCAAAGCAATATCCACATCAGATGCCCAAACCGTTTCCTTCAATAGGTGTATTTTGGCCGGTGAACGCACGTCATTGATATTTAATGTCGCAATACGGTTCGCATGGCGTTGAATCCCACTCTGTCGAGGCGCAAAAACATCTCCCTGCACCGGCGCCGGGGGTTGAGTTAGAAGACGTTCTCACGCCCTTCTCCCTTCACCTTCAGCAATTATTAGTCCGTCTTCGTGAGTGCCGGCTGCGTCTGTATGACGTCCGGCGCCTCCTCAATATCCTCATACCACATCTTTTCAGGCTGTGATATATTCGTGTCCATAGCCACAGCATCTGCGTCTGGGGAGCCAACTGGCTGTGATTTCTCTTCAGCATCACCACGTACCGGTACCGTCAATGTGACAGACCGCTGTGGGTCGGATCGAACAGTTCCCAGTGCCTCATCCTGTTTCGTAGAGGCTGTTGTGTCGTCTTGGTCCACAGGCACATCGTCGTCGGGGCAAGGGGAGTCATCCCGAGGAGATGTCGTGCGACGCCGCCGTTTCCTCCTTTTCGGGGAACGCTGTTTGCGTGATCCTCCGTCCGTGTCCTCAGATTGCAGGGAATCACGGCTGCCCGAAAGAAAAGCATCCGTAGGAACTGGAAGTGTTTCGAGTCCCATCGTTGAACTTGGCGGGAGTTCGGTCGAAACTAATGATGTCGTCTCAGAGTGCGTTTCAGACGGAACAGCATCCGTAGTGGCTGGAACTGCTTCTTGTACTATCGGTGTGCTTGGTGGGAGTTCGGCCTCATCTGATGCTGTCGCCGTAGATTGTATGCTCGACGGAGCAGCATGCTCTGTCATCCCGACGTCTGCGTCAAGGTTTCGGAGAGTGCCATCTTGATCTTCCACCGGGGCTGTGTCCTTTCGGTCATCAGCGGACGCAGTGAGGGCTTTAGCATAGGTGATCGGTAGTACTGTCATCGCCGGCGACGGCTCCGGCACATCTGAAGGCAGTTGCGTAATCCGCCGTTGCATACAGTTCGACCTGAGGTGTCCCTCCTGGCCACATCCAGAACATGTACGTGGTTGACCATCGTAAATCACCACCGCCCGACAACCACCAATTGTCAGATAGGACGGTACATGCTTCTGAAGATCAATAGTGATCTGCCGCACTCCGTTAAGAACGGGGTATGTGGCGAATTGTGTCCAGCGTTCTGCTGTGTGACCATGTACTGTGCCATATGGCTTAAAAGCCTCGATAACTTCGTCAGCCGGGAGCTCAAATGGCAGCTCAAAAACACGTATTGTCCGTATACCCAGACCAGCATGTTCTACAGTTACCGTGCCGACATTCCCGTCACTATGGGAAAATCGGAGACCTGCTTTTGTCGCCTGTAGAATTCTCTCACACGCCGCGTCATTTACCATCTTAACATACACCGTGGGACTAACGATGGATAGGTGAATTCCGATAATATCGTTTGGCGGTATCTTGACGTCCTCTCGAATGAATCGTTCCACTGCTAAAGCCTTTGGTCGTTCGTAGTCTTTGCAGAAATTGAATCGTAATGTAGTTTTCCTGGACTTGTTCGCCATGACCGTTGTTACTAGCCCGCGTGCAGACTAAGTCCACAAGTAAACAAACACTCGCACACGCCGCACAGGCGGAAGTATCGGACCTCCGCTTCGCACGGCTGCTAGCGCCGAACTGAACCGCTCAGCCACCGAGGCTGAGGCCGAGGAGAAAACCGAGCAAGGTTTCTTCATCTGGATAGCTCGTAAATTCAAAGTCAACGAGACAAAAAAGGACAAAATTATGGTCAAGTAGGCAACTCAAATTGTATGTTACAAGAAGCAAGTTGTGAGCCGTTCAGAACAGGAATTGTGCTATGACAGTTGTTACACGTACCTTTCTCCAAAAATCCAAAATCCCACAAACATCCTTCTCCATTCACAACTCTCAACTACCCACAAAAAACATGGAGGGGAGGATTTAGTGATGTTGCCTATGTGACAAACAAGAAGTGTTCTGGCGTAACCACAAGCGCCGGAACGAATATGCGGAGCGCAAGAGCAGAGAAGGTGGTGAGGAAACGCCGGCCAACGGTGCGTGGAACTGGACCGCACCGTGCCAAGAGTGACACTTGTAAGAAGGGAATATAAACGCCACTCCTGTTAGCCTCAGCCGCTCGGATCGATCCAGTCTGCAACGGGACTAGTGCTACGCTATCAGATTGTCGTGATCCGTATCAAGTGCTTACTAGGACTTGGAGTATAGCAAGAGCTTAACTGTTTTACTGTTTTCATGTCTCCTCTCGCTAGCGATATTTTCTGTAAAGGAAGTTAAGTATTGTCAGTTTATTTCCTAGAAATAAACTACTAACGTTATATGTTTGAATTGTTGTACAGCATTCCGAGAACGCAGCATTCTTTAGGCACCCTAAAAGCAACGAGTGAGCAAGAGCCCAGAACTGGCGATGAGTCTTCAAACGCACTACACGCCGACGGCCACAGATCCTTTTTTTTTTTTTTTTTTTTTGCCGGCACCTTAAATCTCTCTTATCTTTACTTTGCAGGGGCGCATATTGCTTTAACAGTTTCTTATCGTTTTGCTAATTCGTGTTATCTGGTCAGAGGTCCAGAAAATTTCTTTGTACATCTTTTTGTCTATTTGTTACATATGTGTCTTCCAACATGGAACCCCCCCCTGTTCCGCCCCCTGCTCAGGCGCCGCAGCCACAAGCGTTAAATGCCATATAACTAATGCAGATATTTCAGTTTCAGACGAACAAGATTTCTACCCTGCTCAACACGGTGCAGCAGCTAGTCGCCACTGCTGCGCACCCGACAGAATAGGCCCCGCCAACTACAGCTGCTGTACCACCTTTCTGGCAATTTAGTGAACAAGAAGAAGAATGGTTCGAGTGGTTACAACAGTTTGAGGCATATTTACTCGCCCACAGTGTTGCACGTAGTGTGAAACGTCCCTATCTATTATCGACGGTAGAAAGTGCAGTGTTCACACTTATCCAGAAGTTACATCTTGACGCCACTCCGAGTGAACCGTCGTACAACGCAGTGATAGACTCACTAACAAACTATTATGACCAACGCGTGAATGTGGTAGCAGCTGGGTATCAATTCTTTAGTTGCAAAAAACGAGCAGAACAAACATATTGTGAGTGGGTAACAGATTTTGTAGGGTATGACAAGCAAATGCAAATTCAGATGTGCTTGCAGTTCTTTAAATTCAGACGTTATGATGCGTGATGCGATCGTGTACAACGTGCCTGATGTCAAAATCAGAGAACAAATTTTGAAAGTCCGATCCATCTTTCAACAGGTAGTGCAAATGCTAGATAAGTACGATTCCAGTGCCTTGTCGGCTTATACATTTGAGCAGACATCTATTTGTCGGTTTGAGTCCCATAGTTGTGCTTTCCCAATTCAACACCGGTGGCTTGTGCTAGCTACACTGAGTAAACAACGCTCCATGCCGCGTAAGCAGCTCGCTAGACAGGCGGCTACACAGGTGAACAGAATTAAGTCTTGTCCTCGCTGTTATACATGGCAAAAACGCCAAGACTGCCCCTCCTAACAAGCTCAATGTTAGGCTTGTGGTAGGAAAGGACAGTGCAATCCATATACACTGCTGGCCACCGTAAATGCAACACCAAGAAAGACAAGAGGTAGCACAACAAAATTTATTTTGTATATAACATGTTGATCAAGTATCAAATGATTACGTTTACAGACGTCTGTGACATGTTGTTCCTGCCAGAATCAGTAGCCAGAGTAGCCGCCATTGTTGGAGATCACCGCTGCCACACGTCTCGGCATTGAGTCAAAGAGACGTTGGATGTGTTCCTGGGGTACAGCAGCCCAAGCAGCTTCCACACGTTGCCAAAGATCATCTGGTGTGGCAGCTGGGGATGTAATCCGGGTCACTCGTTGAGCAACCATGGACCACATGTTTTCTATCGGCGAAAGATCCGGAGAGCGAGCCGGCCAGGGAAGCAATTCAATCTCGTTATTGACGAAGAACCTTTGGACAATGCGTGCCACGTGTGGTCGCACATTATCCTGTTGAAATATGGCTGTGGCCGAGCCCTGAAGGTAAGGAAGGACAACTGGCTCCAGCACCTCGGGTATGTAGCGCCGGCTATTTAAAGTACCGGCAATGCGTACTAGAGGCGTGCGAGAGTAATATCCAATACCGCCCCATACCATAATACCCGGTGCAAGACCAGTGTGGCAGTGCATAATGCAGCTGTCCAGCATCCTCTCTCCACGGTGTCTCCACACTCGAATCCGACCATCGTGGTGCTGCAGACAGAAGCGTAGCTCGTCAGTAAAGACAACGTCATTCCATTCTGCCGTCCACATCCGTCTGTCATCACACCATTGGCGACGGAGACGTCTGTGGTTCTGCGTCAATGGTAGACGAAGCAATGGACGTCTTGCGGACAGACCACTCTGCTGTAAACGGCGCCGAATGGTACGCACAGACACTGGATGATGCGTTACAGACGCAATGTGCTGTGCTATGGTTCGGGATGTCACTGAGCGATCCGTCACTGCCATGCGCACAATTTGCCTACCAGCACGTGCAGTGGTGCACCGAGGTGAATGCGATCGACCACGTTGGTCCGTCGTAACCTCCTGCATCCAACGGTCACATATCCGCATTACAGTTGTTTGGTTTCGTCCAACACGACTAGCGATTTCTCTGTATGATAATCCACAATCTCGGTAAGCCACTATCCTTCCTCTGTCGAACTTGGATACTTGATCAAACGATGTTCGCTGTTGTCTACGAGGCATAACTGATCGTCTTGTAAAACAACCACAAGGTAAACACACATGCCGAACGTACACTCGTCGAAATCGCCAAGCCTTAAATGGCGCTATGAGGTGGCGCCACAGGCGCGCGTGATGTGCGTCTGCGCTGAAATTCTAATCAGTTGCATATCTTATCGCTGCAAACCCATGGTGTAAATTTCACTTCATTCGGATGCTTCCTTCAGGGTGTTGCATTTACGGTGGCCAGCAGTGTATTTGCAACGAAACAAACGTAAGTATTCAGCCCACACACAAAACTCTCGTCACAAGACTCATGTCATTAACGCAGTGTATTCAAAGCCTGCAACTAGCGAGCTTGCTGTTTCTACAGTGATTTGTCAGTCAAACAAACTTTTTGTTCATTTACTTATTTGTGGGAAACGTGTGAAATTTCAGTTGGGCACGGGTGCCTCTGTCTCATTGCTAAATCGTCACACGTATGAAATGTTAGGCTCCCCACGCCTGTCTCGAACTAGTCCCCAACTGATGGCTTATAATGGACAAGACATCCCCGTTCTCGGAACATGTACTTTGCCTGCCATATATTGCTCACATACTCGAACAGTGACATTTACGGTGCTACAATCACGCGAGTGTGAGAACATATTTGGACTTGACTCTTTTGATTTGTTTGGCTTTAACATTCAGGATAATATGTTGTCAGTGTCTGCATTCAATACAAAAGACAGTGTAGGTAGCTTGCTCAAAGAATTCCCGGAGCTCTTTTCTGAAGGTTTAGGCAAAGCTAACAATTTTGTTACACATATTACGCTCAAATACAATGCTAAGCAGAAATCTTGAGGGGCCAGAACTGTTCCCACTGCATTACGGGGCGAAATTGCGGCTGAACTTAAAGACCTGCAAGGTAACGGAGCTATTGCGCCCATATCAGCTAGTCAGTGGGAAAGTCCACTGGTTTTGTTCCCCAAACTTCAGGTCGCATTCGCCTCTGTGTTGACTTTGAGTCTATAGTCAACCCACAAACTGTAATTGGTACTTATCCATTGCCACACCCTGAAGATCTCATGGACAAATTAGGCCCTGGATGCTACTTTTCAAAAATTGATTTGCGCGACACGTGTCTTCAAATACGGCTCGATGAAGAATCTCAAAAAGTGTGTCTAAAAAAAATTTATTTGGGTTTGTTTAAATATTTGCGTCTGCCTTTTGGCAGTGCTTCCTCGGCTCTGAGAACTATGGGACTTAACATCTATGGTCATCAGTCCCATAGAACTTAGAACTACTTAAACCTAACTAACCTAAGGACGTCACACAAAACCCAGTCATCACGAGGCAGAGAAAATCCCTGACCCCGCCGGGAATCGAACCCGGGAACCCGGGCGCGGGAAGCGAGAACGCTACCGCACGACCACGAGCTGCGGACAGTGCTTCCTCACCCGCGATTGTTCAACGCTATTTCTGACTGCACTAGTGCCAAATTGTTCAAACTATTTGGACGATATTGTAATAGCAGGTCGTACAACTGAAGAACATATTGCAAATTTACGTGTGTTATCTGAGCCAGGACTAGAATATAGACAAATGTGATTTTTTTTAACCTGAGCTGCAGTATCTTGGTCATGTCATAAACAGTCAAGGTGTACGTCCTCTGCAGTCGCATTTGTTAGCCATACGCGACTTGCCAGTTCCTTTCAATATCACAGAATTGCAGTCAGTTTTAGGAAAAATGGACTATTATATTCTGTTCATACCACATGCTGCACGAACTGCGGCTCCATTGCATCGATAGCGTCGCAAGAACCCTTTGTCTGGACAGATGAGTGCCAACTAGCTTTACAAAAACTTAAAGATGCACTGCTCAGTGATCGATGCTTAGTTCACTTTGATCCTGAGAAACCAGTTCTATTGCAAGTTGACGATTCCTCTTACGGAATTGGTGCAGTACTTTTTGTGGTGTCACCGCCAGACACCACACTTGCTAGGTGGTAGCCTTTAAATCGGCCGCGGTCCGTTAGTATATGTCGGACCCGCGTGTCGCCACTATCAGTGATTGCAGACCGAGCGCCGCCACATGGCAGGTCTAGAGAGACTTCCTAGCACTCGCCCCAGTTGTACAACCGACTTTGCTAGCGATGGTTCACTGACAAAATACGCTCTCATTTGCTGAGACGATAGTTAGCATAGCCTTCAGCTACGTCATTTGCTACGACCTAGCAAGGCGCCATTATCAGTTGCTGTTGATATTGTAAAGAATGTACAGACAAGAGCGAAGTTCAACATTAATGGATTAAAGTTAAGTATTTCCACCATCTACGTCCGTTTTTCCAAGTTCTAATTTCCTTGTCCTGTTCCAGACCTCACGCCAGCCTGCGTGAGCTTAAACGCGTGCCTTACGGCTTCCTCTATAAGGGTTGGCTCTCCTGCCAATCCAAAACACTTTTGCACAAAATTGGTAATAAAGACAGACCTATTCCATTCGCATCTAAAGTGTTGTCCAAAGCTCAATGGAACTATTCACAAATTGAAAAAGAGGCTTTGGCAATTGTGTATGGGGTCACCAAATTCCACCACTATTTGTATGGCAGAAAATTCTACTTAGTAACGGATCACAAGCCTTTGCGGTCCTTGTTTCTTCCTACGAAACCGGTTCCTGTACGAACTGCCCAGGGATCCACGTCCCTCCTAACGAAACGCACTGACCGCCTTCTGCCGACAAACAGAAACTACCCTGGCGTCCATTTTCCACGCAAAAATGAGAACAAGGATTTTCTTGAATTACAGCGCCAACTACCAGGAATCAAAACAAATGTTTAAGACAAAATGTACGTAGTTTTTCATGTAGAATCTGATTCTGCAATAAAAAATGGGGGTTCTCATTTGAAATTTAGAAGCTGCCTCCCGCCCACCCCCCAAGGGGCTGGGGTGGCGGGCTAATATTAGCACCAGCTGATGTCCCTTTCGAAAATAATCAACTTTGGATTCTACACATTTCTTCGTATGAAGCTTATTTTTCTAGTTATTCTGGTTTGTCAACTTAAAATTTTGATTTTAACTTTCACAAACATCACACTGAGCAAGACTGACATGATGCAACAGAACTGTCAACTGTGCAAAGAGGTCATCAACTCGAATCTAGGTATAAGCGTGAACCAACATATCTTTTCAAGTATAGTCAATTACATATGATGTTCGCAACTGATGTTGAATACAATGGTTCAAATGACTCTGAGCACTATGGGACTTAACTTCTGAGGTCATCAGTCCCCTAGAACTTATAACTACTTGTACCTAACTAACCTAAGGACATCACACACATCCATGCCAGAGGCAGGATTCGAACCTGCGACCGTAGCGGTCGCGCGGTTCCAGACTGTAGCACCTAGAACCGCTCGGCCGCTCCGGCCGGCGATGTTGAATACAGTCAGGTACTTTATCTTTATCATAGACATTATCGTACATTTATATACGTTCATAGAGAGCTGTCATCTGACACAGCAGTCCATCGCTGGACTAATGTGTCTCATAAGCTATTCGTAATTTTATTTAAAATCATTACTAGCTGATCTTTATTCTCATGATTCAATAAAAGGGTTAACTGTTGTAATGAATAACATCAGTGATTGTCAGGAGTAATCCCCCCACTTTATATTAATTTCTGCATATTCCTAGTGGTCGTTTTGTATCACATTTGTCTGTCATTCAGTTGGATATGTGATGAGTCTAGCTGGTCGTATAGGGAGACTTCAGGGACCTGACATTCGTGTGGACTTCAATATGGGTGGCGGCCTACTTCTTCAGAGGAAAGCGCAAAGCGAGGCGACGCTAAGAGCAGGTACCAGACACTGGGACGACTTTTTTCAGGGCTGCCGATGGCCCGTTGACTTCTTGCTGTTTTCACATAATGCTACGAACTCTGCTTGCTGTGAGTTCAGGGATACATTCACAGAAGTAATTAACCTGGCGTGAGAAACATCTGCTCTTGTGGAGGTTCTAGGTTTTTACACGCAGGGGCATCCATGGAAAACAAATTTCGTAGAACTTTATTTTGCATCGAGAAGTCCCTCTCCGGGAATGCTAGGTGAGGGGCAGAAAGTGAGAAGTAACTGGACTGCTTTGTGAACAGGAATTCTTTTCGGCTTTTTAAAACACTGGGACGCTGTCACTGCTCCATGTGAGATGAATAACTGCTGGCCTAACAAATTGTAACAGAGCATATTATTGGCTAAACTAAACAAATAACAGAGTGAAGGACGTCTGGCCACCAGTTTCTGTGAAGTGCGTACATGGAGGTGATCGATTGGCGAAAACACTAAACTGGCCGAACAGTGGAAGAGTAACTCAGAACTGTAGTTAAATAACGCAGGCCTCGATGTGTAGCAACTGGATACTGTTGCAAAACTTTTGTACGGAGGAGAGATTGTTGTAGTGCTAGCAAAAAGAACATTGGCCAGCACATTGCAGAATCTCTTTCATTTACACTTGAGAATTGCTCGGACTGTAAAGTGGAGAATGAAGACATCATTAGTAGAGAACACTCTTCAATTTCAGAATCAGTAAAGAAAACAATTACGTTTAAACCTCAGCAGAGAGATTTGGTAGAAGACACTTCGATTCGGGGGATGGGAGATTGGGTTTCACGTCCTGTCGACGAGACGGAGCACAAGCTCAGATAGTGTGAAGGGTGGGGAAGGAAATCGGCCGTGCTCTTTCAAAGGAACCATTCCGGCATTTCCCTGGAGCGATTTAGGGAAATCACTGGACACCCAAATCTGGATGGCTGGACGAGGGTTTGAACCGTCGTCCTCCCGAATGGGGTGTCCATGTGCTATCCACTGCGCCGGCTCGCTAAGTACGGAAGACACTTGAGTTGGAGACTTTGTGGAGAGCTGAGGGAGTGTTGAGACATCGTGCGGCAGATTATGGTGCCCACTACGCATCACGACCATGAGTGCGGGACATGGTATGAGATTGCATCTTTTGCGAGCAGCGCGGAAAAATTAACGTGTGTCTGTATGTGCGCTGTTCACGTTAGTCTCGCTTCAGAATCTAATACTTTTGCGAGCAACTGCATGTGAATTACGACTCAATCGGAAATGTTAGTTGCATATGTTCTACTACTCTTCTGTCAAATTCAGGCAGCCATTGCGGAGTAATCTCCCCATAATTCATGGGCATATTAGGAACTAGTCGAATTCACCTGAACTATGCCGTCTTTGCCAAGTTATTCATTTCTTTGATTAGTGTTGATCCAAGTTAAAATTTGATAATATTCTTGTTACCTGTATTTCTTGTGATCTAACTGATTTTGTAATAATTCGTTATTCATGTGTCAGCTGGGAATTCTGTAATAAACAGAGATTAATGTTGGCCACTGTTTCACTTCATAGGTGTGCATCCTATTTATTATCTTCATCTGCATAACTACTCTGCAATTCAAAATTAAGTGGTAGGCGGAGGACTCATCGAACCACCTTTGAGCTACATTTCTAGTGTTCCACTCTCGAACAGCACAAGGGAAAAACAGACACATAAATCCTTCCGTACGAGCTCTGATTTCCCTTATTATAATGATCATTCCTCCCTACGTAGGTGACAACCAACGAAATATTTTCGCACTCTGGGGAGAAAGTGGCTGAAATTTCCTGAGACGATCCTGTAGCAACGACAAATGCCTTTGTCTTAATGATTTCCACCGCAATTCCTGTATCTTACACGTGGGATTCTCATCCCTTTTTCGCAATAATACAAAACGAGTTGCCCTTCTTTAAACTTTTCCCATGCCCGCAGACAATCCTAGCTGATATGGATCGCACACTGTATAGCAATATTCCAGGAGAGGGCGGAGAAGCGCGCTGCAAGCAGTCTCTTTATCTGACCTGTGGCATTTTCTAAGTGTGCTGCCAAAAAATCGCAGTCATTGATTTGTTTATCCCACAATATTATCTGTGTGATCGTTCCAATTTAAGTTATTCTTAACTGTAATCCGTAAGTATGTAGTTCAATTTACAGCCTTTAGAATTGTGTGATTTATTTTGTAACCGAAATTTAGTGGATTCCTTTTAGTACTCACGTGAATAACTTCAAACTTTCCATTATTTAAAGTCAATTGCCGCTTTTCGCACCATACGGATGCCTTTTATAATTTTTTGAAGTTTTTTTCATCGTCTGATGACTTTATAAGACTGTAAATGACAGCATAATCTGCAAACAAACTAAGAAGACTGGTCGGATTGTCTCCCAGAACGTTTATGTAGATCAGGAACACTTCCTTGGGGAACGCCGGAAATCACTTCTTCTTTACTCGATGACTTGCCGAGGATTACTACGTACCTACTATGACCTTCCTGACAGGAAATCACGAATCCAGTCACACAAACGAGACGTCAGCCCAAATGCATGCAATATAATTAGAAACGCTTCTGGAAAGCTAAAAATATGGAATCAGTTTGACATTCCCTGTCGATAGCACTTCGTGAAAAAAAGAGTTAGTTGTGTTTTACAAGAACGATATTTTGTGGATCCGTGTTGACTGTTGTCAATAAATCACTTTTTTCGAAGTGGTCCATAATGTTCAAACACAATACGTGGAGAACAGTAATAAAGCCGACAAACTGCAGGGACGGATTGCTGACTGGAAATGGAGGAAAAAAGGTCCTGTGGGTATGTGTCGGGAAATGCATCGTTCCAACCGTGGAATGAGCTGACGAAGACAGTTTCTTTGATCACGTTCCGTGTTTTTGTTATGTGTCACAGGCTGTGTGATTGATGCAACGTACTGTAAGCAGTAGAATCACACGGTATTCATGTCGGAAACAAGCCGAGATTCTGTTTGCGGACGGCCAAGCAGATGGAAAATGTCGAGAGGCAGCGCAGCTATACCAAAACATTTACCCTCACAGACACCAACAAAATCACACTGCATTGTCCTTTTGGGGCGTTTGTGTGTTCATGGGTCCTTTCAGACAGAGGAACATGGCAGGGAGGCTGCGGACTTTGCGTACACCAATTTTGGAATACCAGGTTCTAGAGAATATTGAGCCGTACCCTAGTACAAGCTCCAGGCAAATGGCCGCCAATATGGTGTAAGCCAAAGTACAGTTGTGTGTCCAGAATGAGATTTTCACTCTGAGCGGAGTGTGCGCTGATTTGAAACTTCCTGGCAGATTAAAAATTTGTGCCGGACCGAGACTCGAACTCTGGACCATTGCCTTTCGCGGGCAAGTGCTCTACCACATTTTTTCTAGTTGATCTTATTTTGTTCTATATTGTTCGTTGAATTTGTTCGGGAAGGACGTCCGATGACACCCGCTCAGGTTCTTCGTTGATCCGTTCACTCAGTTTTTTTATTACAGAGGGTAGCTAACTCTCTGACCGGATACGTGAAACGTCCCCTTAGAAAAATTACAAATGACAGTGCTTAAACTGACACACATTTTTTTTAGCGCAATGCAATCTGACTTTCAAAAATCCCTACAAAAGAATGGCCCTGACTAACAATAACCTATACCTTTCAGAATCACTTACCTCACAAAAATCTTCGTTACTCGAACTACTGCAATACAGCGAGCGCCACTACTGCCAGCTAAATAAAAGATTCAAACTACTGAAGGCAGTAACTACTGTTAGGCATAGTCAGCAAATGAAAGATTTTGATAGAGAACAAACAATATATTTACATTAATAATGTTCAAAAGGCATATATCAGTTCACGACATCCAGTATTACAAATTTACTGTCTCTGATGGACACACGTCCAGATCGACCACTCTCAAAATTCTGCCATCTCCCTCCCTACATCCACCACAGCTGGCGGCTCACCTCCAACTGCGCAACGCTACGCGCTGTTAACAGCCAACTGCCCAACACTACAATAGCATGTACTCCAACAATGCAAACCAACCACAGCCTTCACACAGCACAGTCAGTGATTTTCGTATAGAGAGCTACGTGGCGTTACCAACATAAAAACCTAAACAGCCTACTTACACACGCTGAGCTACCATGCCGGCACCATCTGAGCTACCCAGGCACGACTCACTCCCCGTCCTCCTGCTTTACTCCCGCCAGTACCTCGTCTTCTACCTTCCAAACCTCTCAGGTTCGCATGAGAGATTCTGTAAAGTTTGGAAGGTAGGAGACGAGGTCCAAATGGCTCTGAGCACTATGGGGCTTAACTACTGAGGTCATCAGTCCCCTAGAACGTAGAACTACTTAAACCTAACTAACCTAAGGACATCACACACATCCATGCCCGAGGCAGGATTCGAACCTGCGACTGTAGCGCTCGCGCGGTTCCAGACTGTAGCGCCTAGAACCGCTCGGTCACCCCGACCGGCTAGGAGACGAGTTACTGGCGAGAGTAAAGCTGTGAGAACGGGGCGTGAGTCGTGCTTGGGTAGCTCAGATGGTACAGCACTTGCACGCGAAAGGCAAAAGTCCCGAGTTCGAGTCTCGGTCCGGCACACAGTTTTAATCTGCTAGGTAGATTCATACAGTTATGTGAATTCTGCAGATAGCCGCTACTATCCCAATCACCTGCAATTCCATCGGGGTCACATTGAACATTTGTTGTGACGTGGACGCAATGCAGCTCTGTACTGTGTTCTGGGACGATTTGTTGTCTTTGCAAGTACACCGTCCGTTTCCGGACACTTGTTCATAAGACCCAGTATCCTCCACTTCCAGCCAAGAATCCATCCCTGCAATTTGTCGGATTGATTAATGTTCAGCCTGAACATTCCAGAAATCTTATTACAAATAGACGTTAGCGATATGGATCTGTAATTCAGCGAATTACTCCTATTTCCTTTTTTGGACTGTGGTATAAATTGTCAACTTTCCAGTCTTTAGGTACGGATCTTTCTACGAACGAGTGGTTGTATATGATAGCTGAGTATGAAGATATTTAATCAGCATACTCTGCTCACGAGGGGTAAGATAGATACTGCCTACAGGAAAATTAAAGACACCTTTAGAGAAAAGAGAAGCACTTGCATGAATATCAATCAAGAGCTCAGATGGAAACCCAGTTCTAAGCAAAGAAGGGAAAGCAGAAAGGTGGAAGGAGTATATAGAGAGTCTATACAAGGGCGATGTATTTGAGGACAATATTACAGAAATGGAAGAGGATTTATATGAAGATAAAATGGGAGATATGATACTGCGTGAAGAGTTTGACAGAGCACTGAAAGACCTTAGTCGAAACAAGGCCCCGGGAGTAGACAACATTCCATTAGAACTACTGACAGCCTTGGGAGAGCCAGGCATAACAAAACTCTACCATCTGGTGAGCAAGATGTATGAGACAGGCGAAATTCCCTCAGACTTCAAGAAGAATATAGTAATTCCAATCCCAAAGAAAGCAGGTGTTGACAGATGTGAAAATTGCCGAACTATCAGTTTAATAAGTCGCAGCTGCAAAATACTAACGCGAATTCTTTACAGGCGAATGGAAAAACTGGTAGAAGCTGACCTGGGGGAAGATCAGTTTGGATTCCGTAGAAACACTGGAACACGTGAGGCAATACTGACCCTAAGACTTATCTTAGAAGAAAGATTAAGGAAAGGCAAACCTACGTTTCTAGCATTTGTAGACTTAGAGAAAGCTTTTGACAATGTTGATTGGAATACGAAATTGTTAAGGCTTTCGTGGCCACTTGTTGTCAAACTGCCTATTGGCTTCTGTCTCGGGTTCTTCGGCCGACGTTCATCTACCGGCAATGGAGGGTGAAGCTTTGACAATGCCAGCCACTCGTGCTGGCGAAACGTCAGAAAAATCATTGACTGGAATACTCTCTTTCAAATTCTGAACGTGGCAGGGGTAAAATACAGGGAGCCAAAGGCTATTTACAATTTGTACAGAAACCAGGGGTCAGTTATAAGAGTCGAGGGACATGAAAGGGAACCAGTGGTTGGAAAGGGCGAGAGATAGGGTTGTAGGCTATCCCCAATGTTATTCAATCTGTATACTGAGCAAGCAGTAAAGGGAAAAAAAGAAAAAATCGGAGTAGGTATTAAAATCTATGGAGAAGAAATAAAAACTTTGAGGTTCACCCAGACATTGTAATTCTGTCAGAGACAGCAAAGGACTTGGAAGAGCAGCTGAACGGAATGGACAGTGTCTTGAAAGGAGGATATAAGATGAACATCAACAAAAGCAAAACGAGGATAATGGAATGTAGTCGAATTAAGTCGGGTGATGCTGAGGAAATTAGATTAGGAAATGAGACACTTAAAGTAGTAAAGGAGTTTTTCTATTTGGGGAGCAAAATAACTGATCATGGTCGAAGTAGAGAGGATATAAAATGTAGACTGGCAATGGCAAGGAAAGCGTTTCTGAGGAAGAGAAATTTGTTAACATCGTGTATAGATTTAAGTGTCAGGAAGTCGTTTCTGAAAGTATTTGTATGGAGTGTAGCGATGTATGGAAGTGAAACATGGATCATAAATAGTTTGGACAAGAAGAGAATAGAAGCTATCGAAATGTGGTGTTACAGAAGAATGCTGAAGATTAGATGGGTAGATCACATAACTAATGAGGAGGTATTGAATAGAATTGGGGAGAAGAGGAGTTTGTGGCACAACTTGACTAGAAGAAGGGATCGGTTGGTAGGACATGTTCTGAGGCATCAAGGGATCACCAATTTGGTACTGGAGGGCGGCGTGGAGGGTAAAAATCGTAGAGGGGGACCAGTAGATGAATACACTAAGCAGATTCAGAAGGATGTAGGCTGCAGTAGGTACTGAGAGATGAAGAAGCTTGCACAGGATAGAGTACATCTACATCAACATCTACATCTATACTCCGCAAGCCACCCAACGGTGTGTGGCGGAGGGCACTTTACGTGCCACTGTCATTACCTCCCTTTCCTGTTCCAGTCGCGTATGGTTCGCGGGAAGAACGACTGTCTGAAAGCCTCCGTGCGCGCTCTAATCTCTCTAATTTTACATTCGTGATCTCCTCGGGAGGTATAAGTAGGGGGAAGCAATATATTCGATACCTCATCCAGAAACGCACCCTCTCGAAACCTGGCGAGCAGCATGGAGAGCTGCATCAAACCAGTCTCAGGACTGAAGACCACAGCAACAACAACTCTGAGAGGAACCTGACTGGTATGCCATCTGGACCGAAGGCCTTGCCATTGTTAAGTGATTTAAGCTGATGCATTACAGCAAGGATATCTACTTCTCAGTTACTATGTTGGCAGTTGTTCTAGGTTCGAATTTTGGAATATTTACTTCGTCTTCTATGGTGAAAAAAAAGTTCAAATGCGTGTGAAATCTTATGGGACTTGACTGCTTCGGTCATCAGTCCCTAAGCTTACACACTACTTAATCTAAATTATCCTAAGCACAAACACACACACACCCATGCCCCAGGGAGGACCCGAAACTCCGCCGGGACTAGCCGCACAGTCCATGACTGCAGCGGATGAGACCGCTCGGCTAATCCCGCGTGGCGTAAATCTTTGGTGAAGGAATTTCGGAAACCTATTTTTAATAACTCTGCTTTAGTGGCAGTGCCATCCGTCACATCACCATTGCTATCGCGCAGTGAAAGTATTGAATTTGTCTTTCCGCTGGTGTACTTTATCTAGGACCAGAATCTGTTTGGATCTTCTGTCAGATTTTGGAACACAGTTTAGTTGTGGACGCTATTAAAAGTATCTCGCTGTGAAGTTCGCTCTAAATTTCGAGCTAGCTTCTGCAAAACTTCGCCAATCTTGAGGGTTTTGCGTTCTTTGAAATTTTTCATGCTTTTTTCGTTGCTTTTGCAACAATGTTCTGATATGCTTTGTGTGCACATGGGGCCAACACCACCATCCCTCATTAGTTTATTTGATATATATCTCTCTATTGCTGTCGATAATGTTTCTCTGAATCGAAACCACATGTGGTCTACGCTTTCATCGTCAGACTGGGAGTTAGAAGGCATCATGCGAATTTTTATCTACATTTCGAAAAAGATGTATTTTGCGTTTATTTTTGGTGGGTTTACATGTTACGGAATTTATTCCAGCTACAACAACCTTGTATTCACTAATCCGTCATGCTCCCCATTTGCTGAGGATCATTTGTTCCGAAGGAGTCAAGTATGTTTTCATAACCATTAAGTGGGCTCCGGAAGTAATTATTCAAAATAATTTTCTGAGAACGCATTCAGAACTGTCTCGGAAGACGTTTTATGCCCATCACAAGTTTTAAACACATATTTTCACCGACATATCGAAGGTAGATTGAAGTCACCATCAATTAAAATTTTATGAGTGTGGCACCTATTTAAAATAAGACTCAAGGTTTCTTTGAGATGTTCAGCAACTAAATAATTTGATTCGGACATTTACTACAGTTGTCAAACATAATCTCTACCCATGATAACTCACAGGAACTATCTACTTCGGTTTCATCACAAAATAAACTACTTGCATCTCTGTGAAGCAGAGCATCCACGTCCTCATGTTTGTCCTGTTAGTTCTCCGTTATTGCGAGACCCATCTCATCAACTGCATACTGCATTGGGGGCGATCCGACTTGAAGCAGAGCATCCACGTCCTCATGTTTGTCCTGTTAGTTCCCCGTTATTGCGAGACCCATCTCATCAACTGCATACTGCATTGGGGGCGATCCGACTATTGGCCAGTCCAACCGATGTGAATCATTCCTATATCAACAGGGGTACGTCAAGGCTTCAGCCGTATCTCATATCAACAGGGGTACGTCAAGGCCTCAGCCGTATCTCATATTGTAATCAATGACCACAAATTGTAATTTTTTTTTTTTTTGTGATATGTTACAATACAGCATCACCGGTCTATTGCGGTCTAACTGTGTTGGTGAGGCAGTAAATTTCCACAGGGCAGTGACTGCGTCACTGCAATTCACTTTGGAGGTGTGGCGGTGGGACTTGTAGTCCCGTACCACCCTCTGACGGTGACAGTACTACATGAGTCAGGCAGAAAAATTTAGCCTAACATGGGCAGGTATGATTGGAAAGTATTGGACGTAGAATGGGGGCTAGTCCCGCCAAAGGATGCGTCCGTGGTTGGGGTGCCAGACCTATCGTTAGACATGGTCGGAATCCGTTTCCTCTAGGATGGTTAGGGGAACCGGATGTCGATGCCAGCGGCGTGGAAGTGTGGTCCCAACGTGGCGTAACCCATGGACAGTGTCCCGCAAGGCATCCACTTTCTCATAGAGCCGCCGCGCGTTGTTGCGTATGGTCGTCTTTAGAGGGACGATATCCGCTTCCTCGTGGAGAGTGACAATTCTCGTGAGTGGCGGGGCGTGCAGGCTCCACCTGAGCACCTTGTTCTGCAGGCGCTGCAATGTCCGCATCCTGGTGACACTAATCGTGGCCCATGCAGCAGATCCATACGTGAGGGCAGGCAGGATAACTGTTCGGTAAATGCGGAGCTTGGTATGCAGGTTAAGTTCCCTACTGCGAAAGAGCGGGTACAGAGCCCTGGTTAGCTTTTGCCCCTTGTTGGTGACATACTCCGCATGACAGTGGAAGAGCAACTTGTGGTCCATCTGGACCCCGAGATAGGTGGTTGTCGGGGACCAGGGCACCTGCACACCTGCAATCGAGATATTGCGACGGAGGACTGGGCGCCGTTTCGTGAAGAAAACTGCCGTAGTTTTGGCAGCATTGAGAGCTATTTTGTTTGTCCGGCACCATGTGATAGTGGCGTCCACCTGTCGCTGGAGGCGGGCGACGACGGCGTCAGTAATGCGGCCAGTGGTGTATAGCGCTGTGTCGTCAGCGTATTGTGCAAGGTGGCACTCGGGGATGACCGGCATATCATTGACATAGATATTAAAAAGGATGGGAGATAGCACCGATCCTTACGGAGTGCCTGCCGACAACTGGCGAATGCCAGAACGCATTCCCCGTTGAGCCACTAGGAAAGTCCTACCACGGAGAAAGTCATCCACGATCTTGACATAAATATCCGGTATAGGGGTCTGTGTCAGCATCTTGTGTACGAGGTTGTCTTGCCAGATCTTATCGTAGGCGTTTTGCAAGTCCAGAAAAACGGCAGCTGTCGACTTGGCAGTGTTGAAGCCTTTGCTGATGTGTTCAGTGATCCGTAGGACCTGAAGTTCAGCAGAGAGGTGCGAAGTGAATCCAAACTGTTCAGGACGGATCGTCCCAGCGGCTGCAAGAGGTTGGGAAAGTCGGTGAAGGATCACATATTCAAGGACCTTCGCCATAGTGTTTAGGAGGCTGATGGGCCTGTTGTTGGTGGGGACTGTAGGGTCTTTGAACCTCTTGGGGATCGCAATCAGCTTGGCTTGTTTCCACTGAGGGGGGAAAAGGCCAGATGTGAGACAACAGTTTAAAATCTTGGTGAACAAGATGAGTGGTGTGCGGGGAAGGTGGCAAAGATGTTCATTTAAAATTCCGTCCAATCCAGGGGCCGACCGGCCACGTTTCCGTCGAAGGATGCGCTGAATTTCTGCCATGGACGTAAGAAGGGGAGCGGACTGGGGTGGGCGGTTGCGGAAAGCAACAACAGCTGTCAGGACTTCATGTTCTTCCTGTAGTTCGTTCGGAGAAAGGTCCTGGACCAGAGGGCGGTTTTGGGCCTCGAACGCATCTGCCAGCGTTTCCACAATTTGCAGGGTATCATATGACAAGCCCGCTGCTGTGCGAATAGGATGGGCAGTCGCTGGCTTAGAACGCTGCAGCGTGCGAATGACAGCCCAGTCAGATTTTTGGTGGAGTAGGAAAGTGGACATCCTGTCCTCCCACTGTTCAGACCTCCATTCGGCGAGCCGGTGGCTGAATTCGCGTTGGAGGCGTCTCATTTGGCGTTTGTCCTGAGGATCACGAAACTGCTTCCACCTCCGGCGGTAGCGGTTCTTTTGCACCTTCAGCTCTCGTAACAGAGGGGGAAAGTCGTCCAGGGGTGTTAAATTTCGAGGTGCAGTGGAGGTGGAGAGTTTCACTGCTTTCTGTATTTTGGCGGTAAGGTATTCCACAGCATGGACTATATTGGCCGGTGTTGTCAAATCGAGGTCGTGTCGAGTGGTGTTATTAAGTACCCTGGTGAACTTGTCCCAATTGGTAAGGGTCGCAGTGGAACGAGCATCAAATGAAAGGGCAGCATTGGTGAGGTGCAAGAGTACTGGCTCATGGTCAGAGGCCAGTTCGTGGAGAACTTCCAGCGAAAACTGAGCGGTGATGTTTTTGAAGATGGCCACATCCAGAACGTCTGTCTGGCAGTTATTACGGACTGGGATATGGGTAGGTTCGTGGGAGCCATAGACTGATAGTGCTAAAGTATCCTCCAGGTCAAGGAGGAGCCGACCTTTGGGGTTAGACACGCGAGAATGCCAAGCTGGGTGCTTGGCATTGAGATCTGCCCCAATGATGAGCCTGTCAAAGGATGACAATGTGCGGAGGTCTGCTTCCAGCAGTGGCTTGTTTGGGCTCAAATACGCTGCTGCAAAGGTGATGGCACCAAGGCGTGTGGAGATGGTAACTGCTGTGGCCTCTATGTGTTCCATTGGCTGGAGAGTCTCTTGGGTATGGACAAGAGTTTTGTTGAGGAATACAGCTGTGCCTCCACCACGGCGGTCGAGGTGGTCAGAGCGGTAACACACCATGTTGCGAAGGCGGAAATCGTCTGCCAGTTTGAGGTGTGTTTCTGTGACCAGTAAAACATCCACACGATAGTTATGGAGGAAAGTGTTCAATTCCGTCTTCATACGTTTTATGCCATTGGCATTAAAAATGCAAGTGACAAGATCCCGAGGGGGCTGGTGGTGGTGTGGAGGTCCATTCGCCATTACAACAATATTTGACTAAGCCCCTCCACTAGGGCGATGACCTTTGGAGAGCCCGTCCTCCGACTGACGGATTTTTTGTGCAGTGTCACGAATAACAGCCCGGATGTGGGGTTTCGTGAAAAAGGAGATGACCTGGAGGATTTCACGCATGTCCGCCCGAAAGGACGCATCAGTCTCCACCACTGGGGCAGGGTCCCGGGTGGTCTGTTTGCCCCTACGGCGCGCAGGAGCAGGTGTAGTAGTAGACAGAGTGGGGGTAGGGGCAGAGGGCTGAGCCAGAGCCACAGATGGGCTGGAGGGAGCTGCAGCTGGCTCCTGTAGTTGGTGAGCAGTGGGAGCCGTCACGGAAGACAGACAATGAGGAGGAGACCGGGCTGCAGCAGCAAAGGATGTCGTGGGGGTCTGGGCAGGAAGAGGCACAGGAGCCACCGAACCATCTGGTGCCTGAGTGGCTGGTACCAGAGTGGCTGCTGAGGACAGTGCACCAGGCTGGCCCCGCAAAACAGGGTAGTTGGTCATGTCCCGTAGCGGTGGGAGAGGTCGATTTGTTCTTGGTTTCTTTTTGGGTGGACGAGAAGACTTCAGTGCCTTCTGGTAAACAGGGCACCCCCTCCATGTGGTGGGGATCGTGCGTCGTTCCCAAACATCTGGCACAGGTAGGTTTCTCAAGGCAGGGAGTGTGCAGTTCTCCACTAAATGTGGGCCAGCACACTTAACACACCGCAACGGCAGGGAGCAGTAATTCCCAGTATGTCGTAAACGTTGGCATTTGCGACAGATGGCTGGCCCGTTGCGGCCCTCGTACGATTCAATCCGGACTTTCGTGTACAGAAGATACCGGATTTGGTAAATACGCTCTATGTCCTCCCTCAAGGAAAGGGAGACGACGTGGGTAGGGCAGGGGATCAATGCCCTGGTCTCAGGATTCCTCTTGCTATACTGGTGGACCAAAGGATCTTCGAAATCGAGTCGAAGCAGTTCCTCCTTGACCTCCTCTGCCGTAACCTCTGGTGGCAAGTCCTTGATGACGATTTTGGTGCGGCGATTACCCGACGTCTGGTGGGTAAAGTAAGGCATCGCCTTTGATTTTACGAAATCGAGAATGGTAAGATAGTCGTCCCTACTGTCAAGCAGGTATTTCACATGATCTTTTTGGTAAACAGCTCTCAATTGGCCGACAATGAGCCGCTGGAGCTCAGTGTTCAGTTTCGTGTAATTAGTGACATTATATACCACAATGGGGGGTATCCTCTCTTTCTTCAGAGGGCTTGACGGGATCTCTTGAGAAGGAGGGTCGGGAGCATGAGTCATTTCCTCATCTACAGGACCATCCTGTACGGCGTCCCCCGGCAGGGGGGTATCGGAACACGATCCGCTGCCACCACAGCCCTCGTGGGCGGAGGGGCGTCTGGAGCGACGGCCAGAGGACTTTCCGACTGGGTCAGGGTGTCCAGAAGACTCGCCACGGTGGCGGGACGGCGTAGAAAGAGGTGCAGGTACAGCCGGGTGGTGGTCAGACAGAGCCGATGTGTTCGCCGTCTCACTACGAGAAAGATCAATTATTAGGCGGTCAGGTGAGTCGTCGGACGACGACGACGACGCGGATGAACGGACCCTGACACGCGACGGTGGACAGTCTTCATGATGATCGGTTTCAGTGCCGGTGGTGTCCACCGGCAATTTGTGGCGGTTGGCGCGATTCAAGCGATCCTTCGCCCGTTGCGAGGTGGGCAGAGCATTATGCGCGACGGGAGGCCGGGACGAGCGGCGTATCCGACGCGGTTCTCCCCGAAGGGCGGCGGTGCAAGAGTCGGAGGGTCGCGAAGGCGGCTCCGCGAGTTTCTCCATGGTGGACGCGGGTCCGCCTGACATGGCCAGGGGCGCGGCACGAGAGGACTGCGCACACCAAAAACTTCCCAGCTATCCTGGGGAAATAACTACTAAGACCCCAACGCCGAAATAATAGATATACCAACGCTGTTAGGCGGTGCAAAAACTATAACGATACGACATGGTAACGCACTCGTACAAATAATAACACTTTCAGGGATCCAACTTGAAGCACGTGAAATTGTAGTTTCGGTCCGACGAATTGATATTGTGATGAACGGCATATACCGACTGCGAGAATCGGACGTTCCGTGCTACGAACGCATCTCTGTGTATTGCTGAACCAAATATTGTGTTTTAGGGACTTTTGGTGAAGGAAATGGAGAGATCGGACGTGTGAGGAGAGGAGAGAGATTGTATTGTTGTGAGACGCTATTACGGTACAAACAAATGTTCAAATAGTTTTTGGCAAAAAATAAAATCCAATAACTAACATCAAGTAGGCCTATTCAATGTGTGTATATCTCCATACCGAAATTACTTAATTATCACGGTACAGATATTATGAAACGTAGATCGCTCGGAGGGGAAGTTTGGAACGATAGTGCGAACCTGCATTTACCACGGTCAGAATTTGTCGAGAGACTATCTCCGAAATGGGGCCTCATTTCCATTTGTTTTTTAAACTTTAACTTGCTAAATTGTTGGACCTATCGTCCAGACTCATCAAACAATATATCACACAGTTGTCCCGAACGATCAGCGTAGCGTGTAAAGAGTTTAAAGATTTCAGGTGGAGCAGATAACGACGACAAATTTCCGCGAGATAGCCGCTGCGGAATACATCTCTTGCCCTCCTGCAGTATTTAAAACGAAAATATTTATATTTTCCAGGTCTACAGGAGAGTAAAGGTAAAAGGAAGTAAGGAGCTAAGTTAAACCAACTGAAACCAATAATTAAAGTAACAGCACACATAAATAACGTTATTGATAGTAATAAATAAATAAAGAATAATTTTTAATGAAGTAACCAACAATAAGAATACAGTAAAAGACGTCCAATAATTAGCAATTGTTGTGCATATTGTATTCCACTATTATATGCATGTACTAATCCATATATTGTGTGTATTTCATGTACAATAACTAATATTAGTGGAGTCCGGTCCTGTGACCTGAGCAGTCCAGATCCCCACCACAGAACTTCACATCGCAGCAAGCTGTATAAGGCAAGCACACACAACGATCAACATTCTTGTCTCAGTCTGGGTCTATGATCTGAGCAGTCTCAACCCGTACTTTGTAGAATAGTGCTATATTTTCGGTTCATTTATGTACTTTCTTCAGAAAGTATAATAGAAAATTAGTCTGTGTATTCTTTTCAGGTGATATTTTTGATGTAAAGTAGTATAATTAGGTGCTAGAGAATTTAGGTATTCTGTGTTTCTAATTGGGTTTTGGTCAAGACTCTATCACAAATTAACATGGATAAAGACAAAGTTTCAGAGGCTCAGGAAATCTGTGAAATGCCTAGTGTAGAGGAGATTGCAGTTTCGCTCAACAGGAGACAAATTCTTTAAGTTTAATTTTGGAACAGCTGAGATTTTTATCTGTGTCGATGACGACAATATTACAAAATCAAACTGGTATGTCAGTAGTGGTGCAGGATATGTCACAGAAACAAGCTGATATGTCACACAAACATGATGATATATCTGCGGTGGTGCAAACTGTATCACAGAAGCAAGTAGACATGTGTCAAGAACAAAATGACATGTCAACTGCAATTCAGGCAATTGTTAGCAAGCAAAAACAAATCTCAACTGAGATAACCGAATTTTGAAATAATATGCAAAAGCAGTCTCCTTTGGAAATTGAAAAGATTACCCAAGAAATGCAAACCATTAGATCGAATTGAAAGATTAACAATTTCAAAGAATTTTACGGCAGGTATTAAGGAGGTAAAAGAACAATTAGGAGTGAATTTCAAACAATGGAAGGACGAAACAGTCCATTCTGTCGAAAACATTTCGAAAGATGTGGACCAGATTCGAAGAGTAGTAAAAGATGTAGGAATGAGCTGCGTGAAGCAGAGCAAATGCAGGCCTCGAGCCACGAATCATGTTTTGGTAACGGACATGCTTCGCCTACGGTAAATGTAAATTACAACGGGATGCATGCAGTGCCACAAGCTAATACTGTTTACGCTGCAATGCTAATGGAAGAAAAATTGTTGAATCGGCAATTTCAGCCGTTCTCACCAGAACGAAAATCAATAAACCCGGTCGTATTCATACGAGGATTTCGTGGAGTATTACCAAGGGCATGGACTGAAGCGCAAAATACTAGCTACGTTTCATGTTACATCCAAGGTGATGGTGCGTTATGGGCCACGGATACGATGGATAGGTGCGAAACTTACGAGGAATATGAGAAGGCGTTTCTCGCAAAGTATTGGTGCTGTGGCATGCAAGAACGATTAAGGAAAGAAGTATTTAACCCGGAACCTTTCTGTGCAAAATCTGGGAGTTTACGGCGATACTTTGAGAAGCATTTGAACAAAGCAAGACACTGGGATCACTCTATAACGCATAAGGATATTTTGCAGCGAAACTTCCGACTGAAACGCGAGAAAAATTAATACACGCATCAGTGGAGAATTTAGAAGTATTTATGTCAGTCTTTGACTCTAATGACGTGATCCAAGAAGACATTAAGGAAAGAGCAGATAGATACAACTCGTACTCGCAGCAAATAACGCCTACGGCTGCCGTGCCCGCAATCAGCTGATTCAAGAAACAATTGCGAGTCGCGCCTCGCAGCATTTTAATAATTACGGCCAACATCGTAATCAGCGTAGCGGCAATGGGAGTAATTTCTGTTATGGCAATAACAGACAGAATAGATATGATAGACGATACAATCCAGGATACAATGTAAATCCAAATACTACAAATTGGGAAAACAGATGCAGTCTTCTGTGCCAGTGAATAATAACAGGAGACAACATACACCAGTAATTACAGAAGTGAGAGAGGGTGACATTCATGCAAATGACGCGCTCGGAAAACTAATTCAGTCCGAATCGTGTCCCTAAGGAGCGGTCGAGGAAAGGCATAGGAGCTATGGGCAGAAAGTTCGTATGATGAGATATAACGAGGGGAAGTTAATAGGAGAGGAGCTTTGTGCTGACACAAACAAATGTACGGGAGAATACTTATCAGAACACACGTTTGCAATTAAAGTTATAACAGAGGGTATTCCAGTGACTATAGTTCTGGATACGGGCTCATCGGTAAATGCAGTATCTACGAACCCATTTAATAAATTAATGAAGAAGACCCTGTTACCGACTTTTCCTGCACAACATTGCAAGATACTAGGAGCGTTTGGCACGCAATCCCAACCCGTGAGGATGCAGACAATGCTAAAACTGAATCTACGAAATGCAGAGATAACATGCGCGTTCCTAGTAGCTGATAAATTAATAGTCTACTATCTTCTTGGATTAGAGACTATCCGGGAGAAGGAGGAAATATTAGACTTCTCTATCGGGAAGATAACTTTTTGGATCAACAGAGCACTAGCCCAGGTACACTTGCTAAAGAGAGGCACCTATTCAAGACAATTTCGATTAGAGTAATGCAAGTAGTAGAAGTATCTGAGCAGATACAACGGAAGTTAAGTGAGCCACAGCACTTTAAAGAAGAGCTAGGGACACAATTGTCTGCTCTATTATGCAAGTATACGAGAGTATTCGAAAAGCAACCAGGTATCATCAAGGGTTATACATGTCTTCTGAACGTCAAGCCACACAGATCATACTACCATAGTTTCCGTCCTGTTCCTTGGAAGCTACGCAATGCATTGGACCAAGAAATACAGAGGATGGGTAGACTGGAATCTGATTGAACCTTAAAACAGTCCCTACTCCAGTTCGCTTCTCATTGTGCCAAAACAAGGTGGAAAAGTACGTCTAGTACCCGATGCTCATGTAATTAACACAATTATTGTACCAGTATGGACTCACAGAATTTTTCTAAGGGGACGTTTCAACCCAGAAAATATAAATGAGCTGATTCAAATGTTCAGTGGAATGAAGTATTTTACAACAATTGATTTGCGTACTTCATACTGGCAGGTGAAGTTAGATGAAGATTCAAGAAAGTATACTGCATTTGTATATGTTGATAGGAGTTATCATTTCAAAGTTCTTCCATTTGATTTGAATATCAATGCAGGAGTACTCATATCCGCATTGGATGCTTTTTAGGACCTGAACTAAGGAGTCAGCTAACATTATTTGTCAGTGACATCCTGACAGCTATAGATACCTGGGAAGAACATGTGAATATACTGACACGAATATTAGAGAACTTTTCTAGTCTGGGAACAATAGCGAATCTACAACAGTCACATTTCTGCCTGAAGAAAATAAAATTCTTAGGTCATTTGATAAATTCAAGAGGTATTTTACCTGATGAGAAGAAGATCAGTGCAATCCTGTTCCTAGAACGAAAAGGCACTTAAAAGGATTTCTAGCTCTTGGATCGTCTTTTTGTCAATTCGTTGAGGATCATTCGATGAATTCTGAACCATTATTAAATTTGTTAAGGGATAATGTTCATTGGTAGTGGACTGAGGAATCTCAACGAGCATTCGAAGCAATCAAGCAAGCTTTGTCCAACGCCAAGATTCTATATCATCCTGTTATGTCAGTTGAATTTGGATTAATGGTTAATGCTTCATCTGTTGGTTTGGATGTATGTCTGTTCAAAATTCGAATAATAAATGGCAAGTCCATTTTTTCCCAATAGCTTTCTCTAGTAGGACACTGTAAAGTTACGAGAGATCTTATACTGCAACAAAACAGGAGGCTCTTGCAGCACTGTGGCCGTTCAAAAAGTTTCATTATTATTAATATGGAGCAAGAACCACACTGTATAGTGACCATCAAGCTATTAGCTTTTCACAAACCTGTAAGCTATTACATGCGGGATCAGGAAGGTGGACGGTTGCTCTTCAGGAATATCAATTGCGTATTGTATATATCCAAGAAAAGGAGAATATCCTAGCAGATGCGTTATCCCGTCTTCCAAAAGGATTAGAAGAACGCATCATCTCGAATGAAAATGAAGACGAGTTTCTAATATTATTGATGAGAGATCAGGTAAACCGAAGACACTATTTAGAGTTACGTGGAGATATGACGAGACTCGAACAAAGTGATCCAAGATGGATAAACATTCGACAGAAATTAGAAGCTCCAAAAGAATATAAAATAAGCCAGTACTATAAGGTAGTGAATGATATACTGTTTCATCGTCGGAGAAATATGAATCAGAATTGGTGTGTGTGCTGTATAACTGAAGAATATGAGGAGAGTTTAATAACGTATACTCACACCAGTTGGGGACATTTTGGTGTTGTGAAATGGGCAAACAACTGAGAATGTACTGTTCCTTCCCAGACTTACGTAGGAAAATATGGAGGGTACGGAGAAAATGTGTAATATATCAGAATACAGAACCGAAAAACAAAGATAGTAAAGGCCTGTTACGATTCGATCATTCCTGAAAGACCGCAAGCTGTTTTATCGGTCGATATCTGCGGACCGTTACCGATGGCCGAACCAGGCTGTAAATATATTGTAGCTTTTTTGGACGTATTTATCAAATATGTAAAATTCTGTCCAATGAAAACTGCTACAGCAGCATTAATTCTGAATCGTCTATTCAGTGACTATACATTCCGCGTGTTGGGAAGCCGAACTCAGTTTTATCCGACCGACAATGCGACAGATTTTACCTCACATAGGTGGAGGCAAGCATTAGCTAGAGCAAATATAACACAAATCTTGACTTCCAAATACAGTCTGGACGCGAACCCGATTGTGAGGGTTTTTCGTGAATTAAGCAGATTTATGAGAACTTATTGCCATGCGAAACAAACAAGATGGATAGAATATATCTATACCTTTGAGGAAATCATGAACAATTTACCTCATATGTCCACAACTATACATCGGCTGAACTAATTTTGAATGAATGGAAAGAAATGAATGGACGGATAAAACTCCGGAGATACCTCGAGAAGAAACCCACTGGCAAAATAAGATTATAACAGCATTAATAACTCTCACCAAAAAGACAAGAAAAAGGAAGGTAGATTAATGTATGAAGGACCATTTGAGATAATGAGGATACCAAATCGAGGAGCATATAAATTAGGACATCCTGAAACAAGAAATTTAAAGGGATTATATCCCATCGTGATTTTAAAAAGTTTCATTCCTGAAGAAACGAAGGAATGACAGAGAAAGAAAATAATTTTAATTAAGAATAATATAAGCAAGGTTTTTTTTATAATTTCAGATAAACGTGTGATGATTCAATAGAATTGCATAAGAGATGATTCATAGTGATTATGTTAATCTATATGGTTTGTTTCAGCAAAATAATTTTTAGTTTTATTAAGGAAATGTTAGTTATGATGTTTCTTAATTTCAGTTACGACTATAGTTATGAGTGGATATCTCTTTCAGTTTTTTTAATGAGAATGTTAGTATTAGGTATATGAGAATATTCACGTCAAGAACATACGAGTACTTATATTCAAGGCAACGGCATATGGCTAGAGATGATTAAATATTTTAAAGACAAAAGTCAGTTCGCTTGGTGGAGTTTTTCCGAAATTTAGTTGAGATAGATCACAAACGAGGATATTAGCAAGGACAATGCTGGAACAGGTTGACAGAGATATAAGTGTTCCCTGTGGGATGTTTGAAATTAAATTGTCATTATTTAAAATAAGAGTTATGACAACAGATTAAGAGAACCGACTGGGCTGGATTTATGTACATTTGGAGGTGTTGTTGTTTTGGTCTTCAGTCCTGAGATTGGTTTGATGCAGCTCTCCATGCTACTCTATTCTGTGCAAGCTTCTTCATCTCCCAGTACCTACTGCAACCTACATCCTTCTGAATCTGCTTAGTGTATTCATCTCTTGGTCTCCCTCTACGATTTCTACCTTCCACACTGCCCTCCAATACTAAATTGGAGAGCCCTTGATGACTCAGAACATGTCCTACCAACCGATCCCTTCTTCTAGTCAAGTTTTGCCACAAACTCCTCTTCTCCCCAATTCTGTTCAATACCTCCGCATTAGTTATGTGATCTACCCATCTAATCTTCAGCATTCTTCTGTAGCACCACATTTCGAAAGCTTCTATTCTCTTCTTGTCGAAACTATTTATGATCCATGTTTCACTTCCATACATGGCTACACTCCATACATTTACTTTCAGGAACGACTTCCTGACACTTAAATCTATATTCGATGTTAACCAATTTCTCTTCCTCAGAAACACTTTCCTTGCCATTGCCTGTCTACATTTTATATCCTCTCTACTTCGACCATCATCAGTTATTTTGCTGCCCAAATAGCAAAACTCCTTTACTACTTTAAGTGTCTTAAATGGTTCAAATGGCTCTGAGCACTATACGACTTAACTTCTGAGGTCATCAGTCGCCTAGAACTTAGAACTAATTAAACCTAACTAACCTAAGGACATCACACACATCCATGCCCGAGGCAGGATTCGAACCTCCGACCGTAGCGGTCGCTCGGCTCCAAACTGTAGCGCCTAGAACCGCACGGCCACTCCGGCCGGCCTAAGGGTCTCATTTCCTAATCTAATTTCCTCAGCATCACCCGACTTAATTCGACTTCATTCCATTATCCTTTTTTGCTTTTGTTGATGTTCATTTTATATTCTCATTTCAAGACAAGTGTCAAGAATTACAATGTCATCGGTGAACCTCAAAGTTCTTATTTCTTCGCCATGGATTTTAATACCTACTCCGAATTTTTCTTTTGTTTCCTTTACTGCTTGCTCAATATACAGATTGAATAACATTGGGGATAGGCTACAACCCTGTCTCACACCCTTCCCAACCACTCATTCCCTTTCATGTCCCTCGACTCTTATAACTGCCATCTGGTTTCTGTACAAATTGTAAATAGCCTTTGGCTCCCTGTATTTTACCCCTGCCACCTTCGGAATTTGAAAGGGAGTATTCCAGTTAACATTGTCGAAACCTTTCTCTAAGTCTACAAATGCTAGAAACGTAGGTTTGCCTTTCCTTAATCTTTCTTCTAAGATAAGTCTTAGGGTCAGTATTGCCTCACGTGTTCCAACATTTCTGCGGAATCCAAACTCATCTTCCCCGAGGTCGGCTTCTACCAGTTTTCCCATTCGTCTGTAAAGAATCCGCGTTAGTATTTTGCAGCCGTGGCTTGTTAAACTGATAGTTCGGTAATTTTCACATCTGTCAACACCTGCTTTCTTTGGGATTGGAATTATTATATTCTTCTTGAAGTCTGAGAGTATTTCACCGGTCTCATGCATCTTGCTTACCAGGTGGTAGAGTTTTGTCAGGACTGGCTCTCCCAAGGCTGTCAGTAGTTCTAATGGAATGTTGTCTACTCCTGGGGCCTTGTTTCGACTCAGGTCTTTCAGTGCTCTGTCAAACTCTTTACGCAGTATTCCCCCATTTCATCTTCATCGACATCTCTTCCATTTCCAGAATCTCGCCCTCAAGTACGTCGCCCTTGTTTAGGCGCTCTATATACTCCTTCCACCTTTCTGCTTTCCCTTAGAAGCTTCTACAATACTGTCATTTAGTTTTGAATCGCAGCGTGATTAAACTTGCTTCCTACAGAAGTTATAAGTTTTGATAGTAAATTATGATAGTACCTTGTACTCTTATTTTGTCTAAGAGGCGATGACGTATGAACTGTTCTTCGGATTCTGTGTAGAAGTTTGGTCGCCGTGCAGTTATATGGGCTTCATTTCCTTGTTGCAGATTCTTTTTCCGTAAGGCTCTTTCGGGACACAACTTGAAATAATTTTTGATACACATTTTTATCTTCTGTAACTCACTTATTATTTCATTTCATGGAATTACGCACTTGTAACATCAACTTTATGGCAGGACGCACAACTGGAATTACGCACAATACAAGTGACATTGTCTCCCATCTGCATACTACCCCGCTAAATGACAACTCACGACCGACAGTCCGTGACGTCTGCCTGCCCTTAGCAACCACAACAAGAAGATCTCAGCTCAGAGGCACATCTATGTTATTCAAAGACTACTCGTACCTCTTTCTTAATACGTGACAGCACGTTTTTCCCTGGCGCCCTCACGGTTGAGTTGAATATATCTGTACACTATTTTGGATAATTTAATTTAATGACATTTGATTGAGAAAATAAAAGTAGTTAAATGGAGAAATGCGTAGATAAATTGTCCTTCAGGGCCAGATAATTATTTCTTGTCATTGTGACCTAAAGTCCCACTTCAGAATTCAGAGCTTTTCTAAAAGCCATAGCTCCATGATGCCAACCTAACCTTGAAACGCGCCAGGCTGGAGCCAGCCTTTCAGTTTCATTTCTTATTACGAATACTAGTCACTTAATCAAGAGATAGAGTTGTTTTCCTTTTTTTGTGTTTTAACGATACGGGTTTTGCTATGCAAATGAGTCTTACGTCATGACTGCAGAGATTAAACTAAACTTTTGATTCTGCCTTACGGCAGGTCTTGTCATGGGGGAAGCCTCGTGAGAGAGGTCTACCGCATGAGCGTCTAGGGAAATGATTCCAGCGGTGGTTTCCTGATGCCTTACACTGATGATGATGAAATGTTAATGAGGACAACACAACATCCAGTCCCTGAGCGAAGAAAATCTCCGACGCAGCCGGGAATCGAACCCGGGCCCCTCGGCGTGGCAGACCGCCTCGCTGACAACTCAGCTGTCGGGGCGGACAGAAATTGAAACATCCCTCCCAATAAATATTTTCCATTAATTCGCATACTGGTTTGCATGTGGGCTATGTCCGGTACTGGGTCATAGCAAGGCCCTCGCCCACGCTTGTCGTGCACTTTACTGAATACATTTGAGCTGGAGGGAGGCGATCTGCATTAGATTCGGTTCAAATGCTATGTTTATATTTACCCGTAGTGCAGTAGTGTCTTGCAGGCTTTAGCCAGCTTGTGCATGAGATCCTGCACACATTAGCGCACGATTGATCCAGAAGTGTACCTCCTCTGGTTCCTTTTATGATCTTTCAATCCTCATGTGGTGGACTGTATTTGATTATTTTACCCTTTGTATTTCCTTACTTTACGTGACTCATTTTGAGTTAAGCGATCATCCATAGCGCGATATTTTATACTACTTCTATAACCTCTTGTGTGAAACTATATCCTGTAAGAGTTTCCATTTTGACGCTAAGGGCTACATTAATTTCGCTGTCAGTAGATTTTCAGGTGACTAATCATAAGCCATCACTTTATGATAGCTTCTCCATCCAGATACTTTGGAAAAAAATGAAAGTGAGCTTTGAATATATCGAGTATTATAAACAAGCTGGACCTTGCATGAATGAAGCTAATGAAGCTGCAGAACATATTTCACTGTTTACGACGTTATTTTCCATATCTCCTGTAGGCAAATCGTGAAGTCCGTATCCCTATGGTAGTTATTTGGCCCACGCGGTTGGCCGTGCGGTCCAACGCACGGCTTTCCGGGCGGGAAGGAGCGCCTGGTCCCCGGCATGAATCCGCCCGGCGGATTTGTGTCGAGGTCCGGTGATCCGGCCAGTCTGTGAATGGTTTTTAGGCGGTTTTCCATCTGCCTCTGAAAATGCGGGCTGGTTCCCCTTATTCCGCCTCAGGTACACTATGTCGGCGATTGCTGAGCAAACAAGTTCTCCACGTACGCATACACCACCATTACTCTACCACGCAAACATAGGGGTTACACTCGTCTGGTGTGAGAAGTTGCCTGGGGGGTCCACCGGGGGCCGAACCCTGTAATAACCCTGGGTTCGGTGTGAGGCGGTGGAGGGGTGAAGTGGACTGCGGTAGTCGTCGTGGTGTTGTGGACCACTGCGGCTGCAGCGGGGACGGAGCCTCTCCGTCGTTTCTAGGTCCCCGGTTAACACACAATACAATACAATACAGTGGTAGTTATTTACTTATCCCGTTCACTATTTCCAAAGTCTGCCAAAGCTGGGGCACATTTTCGATTCCACAACTGTAGAAATCACGTGGTTTTCCGGAAAGAACTGGTAGATCTATATTATAAGAGTAATTTCATCCGGAAAGGAAGTTGCTTGAATGTTGTTGGGTAGACAGCGGAGAAGGTGAAAATCTGAGGGCAGGTGAATAAGGTGGGTGCGGAATGACTTCCCAACAGATGTCCGGTATGATGTCTTATGTCAGCCTAGCAAATTGCGTCATCGTGCAGTAACATCACTCCACGCAGTCTTCCTGGTCGTAGTTCGTGGATTGTGTCTGTAAGATGCCTTATGTAGACAATAAATGTTAAGCAGTGATTGTTGCACGTCGGGGAGGGAATTCTTAGCACACCACACGTCGGTGTTGCACCAGATGCGTAACATTATCTTTTGTGGATGTGCGAAGCTCTTTGTATGGTGAGTTGCTGTTTTGTTTGGGTTCAAATATTCTTTTCTTTTCCTAAAGTTAGCGTGAAGACACCATTTCTCCTCACCAGTAACGATACAGGATAGCAATGGTCGGTGTTGTTCGCCACTCAGTCAATGACGAACAAGCAAAAATGCACATATGACCACCCGCTGAATATTTTATTTTGACTAAGAGCATGCGGTACCCACACGCCCAATCTTTTAATCTTCCCCATTGCAAGTAAATGTCGTACTATGGTAGAATGATCACAGTTCATCACATCTGTCAGTTATCGAGTACACTGAGTTGATGATTATGGATTAATGCGTTTAACCGATCTTCATCAAACCCCAGAGGTCTTCCTGAACATGGAGGATCACTAATGTCAAAGCGATCCTCCTTAAAACTAGAAAACTGTTTTCTTATCCTGCTCTGTTCGGTGGCATTAACCCCATACACTGCGCAAATTTTTCTGACTGCCTCCGCTGCTGTCATCCCTCTAGTGAACTCAAGCAGAAGAATACGTCGGAAATGTTTCGATTTCACCACTTGAAACTCCACTTTCTAGCGTCCACAGATCCACTCGCTATCTCAAAATGACAAAATGAAAATGCGAAAACTCAAATAGCAACAGTGAACTACAAATAAAAAGTGACAGTACAAAAATAAACCCAGAGCGATCGCAATACTAACATACAAATCAAATACTCTACAAACTTTGGTACCAACCTAATAGGTTTGCCATGAGTCTCTTTGTTGGAATCCGTTTCCCCCTTGGTCTAGTGGCTAGCAATGCTACCACTGGGTCACGGGGTCCCCGAGTTCGATTCCCGGCCGGTTTGGGGATTTTCTCTGTCTGGGGACTGGGTGTGTGTGTTGTCCTATTCATTCAAATGGTTAAAAAAATGTTTCAAATGGCTCTGAGCACTATGGGACTTAACATCTGAGGTCATTAGTCCCCTAGACTTAGAATTACTTAAACCTAACTAATCTAAGGACATCACACACATCCATATCCGAGGCAGGATTAGAACCTGCGACCGTAGCAGCAGCGCGGTTCCAGACTGAAACGCCTAGAACCGCTCGGCCACACTGTCCGGCCCTATTCATTCCATGATCATTCATGAAATGTAGCGAGATTGGATTGTGTTCAGATTAGGAATGTGTACAGGCAGTGACGACCGCGCAGTAGAGCGTCCTACAAACCAAACATCATCATCATCATTATTGATCCGATTACGCTGCTTGACTCATGTAATTGGCACACAGAGTGGCGAACATGGCGCTGTGAGCGCGACCTGACTATGACAAAAGGGGTCAAAATAAATTCAAAGAGCACAGCGTCAGCTTTCAATGTGCCCAGTTTGGCTGGACTTGGCCTCACTCGCTTCCGATACTGACCTGAAGAGCGAGCCGGTGGAAGTCGTGCTCACGGATTGCGATGTGCACCAGGCGGACGAGCCAGGTACCGGTGGTGTCCGAGACGCTGAGCGTCAGCGTGAAGACGTCCAGGTCCGCGGTTCCTTGGCGGCAAACCACGGCGATCTCGGAGCAGAAGAAGGACAGGGAGATGGCCGCCAAGACGAGGGTACACAGCCGGAAGAGGAGAGCTGAGCCGGCGACGCTGCGCGGGTGCCTCATAATGGCCGTCCAATGGAGGGGCGCCAGCAGGTAGCCCAGGTCGCTGGCCGCCTCTGCTGCCCCCGCTGTCGAATCCGATGGACGATCTGCTGTCATGTCGACCAGTCCCTACGCATACAGCAGTGATTGGCACTTTTTAGACTAGGGATCAGTCAGGAATAATGGTCTACAGACAAAGTACGATTTAATACGTTGTTAAGGCAGGGGCAAATAAAAGTGGCCCGGACGAGTGGATACGATTGGACGCGAATGCTTGCTTATAACCACACACCGTGACTCGCACACGACGTGCACTTCCGCCATGTGATCCAATGCGGGTTGTGTCAGTGTGAATGGAGCAGTCGAAATGGGACGATGTACTCACAGTGGAGCAGCCGATGTTTGTTGTGGAAAGTTACGTGTCAGCAAATTCGTAGAAACGCTGTGTCAAGATTGTTTGCCGAGAAATTTAATGTGCGCTCGGCCCAGAAAATGTGGCTGCAGTTCACCAGAAAATGCTTCAGAGTCCTACCAGGTCAACCTGGTGCCTGTCGCAAGAGACTGGCATATCAAGTCGATCATGTGGACGAATACTCCACGTGGATGTGGCGTTCGCTTCGTTATTCGGTGGTTTGGTATTTTATTAATTTGTAAATGAAAATGACAGTCCTATTTTATTACATTGAGTAATTACTAAATAATTTTTCTCCCGGCTAAAGATTTGGTCAAGTTGCTAAAGAACTCCAAGTTAACATCGTGTTAAAGTGTTGTCTGTAAGTCGTGTAAGTGTCACTAAATCACAGTTCATACAACAGATTCTATACAAATATTGATTGTGATGGAAACAGTTAACTTCAGCAAAATGATAATTAAAACTGCAGAATATCAGTCGCGCACAACACTGACGTATGTTACCTGAAACAATATTCTTCGCAACTCGTGATTAATTAATTTCGGCTCCATACATCAGCTAGAAAAGTTTGTTATAACGATCGTGCTATAAGCACTGTATTTAAAGAACCAATCTGATTCGAATTATTTTCATTAAAATGAGTTCGGGTCCACCGGTGCACATTTATTTTTACACATTTTTATTACCTTCGGCACTTATGTCTGCAGAGTTGCGTAATTTGAATTTGCCACTGAGATAATTGTTAAGATGGCGGCAGACAATTGATAGAAACTTTCTGTTGTTAGAGCAAATAGGATCAGTATTTGAAATGCTTATTGAACTTTACTTTCGTATTGTGCACTATTTAGACTTCATCAAGCAAATATTTGATTTTTTTCTAAGGAAAACACATACAAAAAAACGCGATACAAATCGCTATCATCAATGGCTGCGCTCCATGCAGCGGAAAGAAATAATTAACACAGATAATGCTTACTGAGAGAGGAATTAAAGTTACAAATAATTATTCACTCATATTTATAATAATAATGGACTCTATTCTCAAGTAATAATTAACAAATAATTACAATTTCTTAACAGACCTCAGTTTGATATGCGTCTTGCGTCCTGAACCTACAAAAGCCAACCAACAAAAGGTAAAAACAAAGGAAGACAAACGCAGATCATAAAAGGAATTTAAAATTATCATTGTCTTTGTATGATACACATCGATATGTCCAATTACATCATAAAATATTATATAAATAATTAATATTTATCATCGTTTTCACTAGTTTTCATATGTCGAATAGATAATGTTTATAACTGTTAGAGGCATAATTTTCTCTCGTCGCACTGTAGCTAAAATTTATCTCGTGGATGTTACATGGACCTGCACATTAATCCCTACCGAGTGTCTGTTGTTCATGCATTAAAACCAGCAAATGTTTCTCAGTGCCTCCAGTTTTCTGAGTTGCTGTTCACTGAGTTAACAATGAATGACTTAGATAAGGATCTGTTCTTTTTTTTGATGAAGAGTGTTTTTACATGAGTGGTTATGCCAACTCACAGAATCACAGGTTTTGGCAGTGGAGAATCTGCATAACTTCCACGAAACGCCACTGCATATGTTTGGGGTTTTGCAGGTAGTGTCTGCATGGCGCATTACTGGTATCACGTTCTTTCATCAGATGCTAATTTCAGCCAGTTATAGTGCCTACATTTTTAAACAATTTGCGGCAGCATTAACGGCGGTGGGAAAGACCTACAGTTACTTCTATCAGGATGGATCAACTGCGCATACAGCCAGCTGACCATTGGAGCACATTTACACAATCTTCACATCTGACAGAATTGTTAGTAGGGCTCAGTCTGGTCGCTGCCCTTGCTGGCTACCCACGTCGCCACATCTACCAGTGAGTTTAAGGTGTATCGCCACAGCCCTAATAGTCCTCGACAACTGCAGCAGAACAGTTTGGATGAGACTGCAGGAATTCCAGTGGTCCAGCTTCGACTCGTCATCAGTAACTTGCTGACCATGGCCCAAAAGTGCCAAGATATGAATGGTGGTCACTTTTGTGAGGTAACGGGCGAGTTGCGGCGCCCTGGAAATATTGTAAGTTCAGAGTTGGCGGCCACCGCTGGGGCCGCGCGACAGGGCTGAGCTCGTCAGCATCCGCGTGGTGCCTCACAACGGCAGGAGCACGTGGTCCATCGACCACGTGGCTGGGAATTCCTTGGTGACGTTGTGCGCCGGGACCGCCAATGATGGCAGACTTTGTGGAACCTTAATGGCAGACATTTCACAGTTCGTAGAGAAATTAATAGTAGCCAGATGAATCATGACACCTCAAAAAGAAGCATGAACATTACCATTATTTGCACGACGATTCTGATGGTGTAATCAGATTTTCAATATCTTTATTAGTTTAAAGTTCAGTATCTGACGGTAAATTATACAAGTAACACCCAGCAACGAATTTCCAAAATTTAAACGCTTCGTCCGATTTCGTCGATCGACGTGTCTTTAGAAAGCTAATAGTATAAACCTAAATTGACATAAATTAAAGGCTTGTAACTTGAATAGTACATGAATGACTGGAGGTGAAAGTGGCCGATTACTATCGATCGCGTCAGGCCATAAGTACTCCACAGTTAGTCGAAAAAACGGTAGCAGCATGCTTATAAATATATTCATTCATCTATGTCTTTGTTTATATCCGATATATACCATTCATGAAGAAATTGGTCAAATAATTACTGTGTTTTAGAAAGCACAGACATTAGACTACTGGCCGACCTTTTGTTCTATTCCTTTGTTATATGTTTATTTAATTTGTTTATGTATCTAATAATAATGTGTGTTAGAGCGTTTTATGGTCCAGCCGTAGGAATATTTATTTAATTTCAAGTTATTTAAATATAAATCCAGTATTTCGAATGCGTTTTATGTTTGTGAGTGTACGTTAGCTTGGAGATGCGGAGAGAGTGCTGTAGCCAGTCACAGCGCTCGTTACTAAGGGAGGCGACTACCGAAGTTCTGGCAGGGCGCACGTTTGGGAGTACCGGAGAGGACACGGGAAGCCGGCCGCGGTGACCGAGCGGTTCTAGGCGCTTCAGTTCGGAACCGCGCGACTGCTACGGTCGCAGATTTGAATCCTGCCTCGGGCATGGATGTGTGTGATGTCCTTAGGTTAGTTAGGTTTAAGCAGTTCTAAGTTCTACGGGACTGATGACCTCAGCTGTTAAGTCCCATAGTGCTCAGAGCCATTTGAACCATTTTTGGACACGGGAAGCGCTGGACGCGACGGCGCGATGGACGCGGAGTCGGCGGAAGGACTTGGAGAGTGGAGCGGTTTGCGCGTGGTCGCGAGAGATAGAAATACTTTGGAATGCCGACTTGTGAAGTTGTGAGATTTCCGTGGTTTCTACAGTGAAGACGTAGTACAGGTTTTGAAGTGAATATCTCGCGAGCTATGTTGTCGTTCATAACAAATTACGTGAAGTACGAATCTTTTGTTTCCCTGTTATTAAACTTATATTTTATTTAATTGCTGGACCATCGACGCCAATAAATGTTTGGCAAAAATATAGCGCATTCTCAAAAGTACTTCTACTATCGTACTCATCATTTAAAGTCGTTTCGATAGTACCTGCAAATTTTATTTAATTTCAATCTTTCATTTATAAATTTATGTGTTACATTCATAATTCGCAATTGCCGAGTAATAGAAACCTTCGACCATTCCATTCATGTGTGTACTCTTATCGTATACTGTAGACTTAGCAGTATTTGGCCTATAATGCGGCATCCACTTATCCCAGCCCCCTAGACAACGAAACCAGCCAAAACTTTTAACATTACAACTCTGAGTCGGAGGGTGCGTAGTTATTTGAAAGCCCGCACTTTCAACATCTGCTATAGTAATTTTCCTCTACTGTATTTCTTTGTATCCTGGAACTCTGTTCTCTTGGTCACTTCTATTTTCCCCACCTTCTAAATTTTCCTGCTTAAGTACCTAAAGGTAGCAGTGCAATAACGTTGTACAGGTGCTGGAAGAGTGGGTCGTTGCATCCCGCTTCTGGCGACAACTTATAGGAGGTCGAGCGGCAAGGACTTATCAGGTGGGCGTCCAGGGATGACGTTACATGATACAGAAGTAAATAAAGAGAATATATTTCAGTCTGCGAGATAGATGTGTCGCACCTGGAGTCGGAAGTTACCAAGTGGAGGCCACTCTAGAAGGTCGACTAAAATAAATACAGTGAATGACGGAACAGGTGTCAACTCGTGTTAAGATTTGTTGGTCATGGGGTGCGGAGCCAAGGATTTGACTCTCCAGAAAGATGTCTCTTCTACCTTAGGGCTCGTTCACAAGCGAGGAAAGCAACTGTGTTCTGCTCCGCAGAACCGTCCACACAAGTGACCTGCCTCCTACGCTCTTATTGACTCAACCGAATGTGTGAATCTGTTACCAAACATCAGCAGAGGGCCGAGCGCGTCTCATGTCAGAAGCTTAGACCAGTCAGAACTGCCTCGGTTCTGAAAGGCAGGCAACTTGAGTCACGTAGGCGCAGCCGAAATTGCTCTGGGCAAAAACTTGTAAAAACTGGGCTGGGGCCATTAAAATAAAATTTTCTAAACCAATTCCCTTAAATATTCCTTGACTGGCTGCCACCTTATCCAACGTCCATGAACAGGAAGTTTGAGTAGTTGCACATCTGACTAGTCGGACATGCAGCTGCAGCACCTCACTTACGTTCATCTGAACGTTAATTGTATTCCTCAAACCCGCAAAGATGACGTGAGGGTCCATGTATCATTTCAGCGTGTTCTTATACCAGTGTCTGAATACTACCAAACCGGTTTCTTTGGACAGTGGTCCAATGATAGTAGCGAGTATCACTTTCTCTCCAGACAACGTACGATGAGAATCAATCTGTAAACTCATGCGAAATGACTATGATGACATTACTTCATCCATTCACGGTCCATTCTCATTTTGGAATACCTTCATCCATTCATGGTCCAATCACGATGCTGTGAAATTTCTGAGGGAGCAGAAATGTCGGCGCACAATTTTAGGTGTACGGTTAACGATACAAAGTGGTTAGTCTAGGGTGAATTCTGGCCCACACAGAAAATTTACACCAGATCGGAACCTACAGCAGCGCCTTGAAAAGGCAATTTATGGTGCATTTAACAGTGATGGAGGATGCGATGACCCACCCGACGGTAAGAACCATTGCAAATGCTTGAATTCTAAAAATGTCAAATCTACTCCAGTTTTCTAGTAACTGCAACGCCATTACAGTGTAGATAAATATCTGAGAAAGAAGATCATTCAATAATGATCACTTTTCGTCCTCTCCTTCTTATGCCTCATCGGAAATTAGGCGCGCTTTTACAATAATGTGATGATGATGTCTAGGTTGTATGATCCGGTTTTTGTCTTTCACATAAATTGTATCGATCCTTCTGTTTATTTCCTTTATTTCACGCATAATATTTTTATTACTCCAGTGAATGAATGAATGTCGTATGACTAGGGCCTCCCGTCGGGTAGACCGTCCGTCGGGTGCAAGTCTTTCGATTTGACGCTACTTCGGTGACTTGCGCGTCGATGGGGATGAAATGTTGATGATTATGACAACACAACACCCAGTCCCTGGGCGGAGAAAATCTCCGACCCAAACGATAACCGAACCCGGCCCCTTAGGATTGATATTCTGTCGCGCTGACCACTCAGCTACCGGGGGCGGACGTTAGTCCAGTATCATGAAGTTACAACTGTTCAATACGGCAATATTTGCTAACAACAACCACTCACTCTCCCGCGAAGTTCATACTCCAGCTTCATCTTCCAACAGAACAGAACCGATTTCTATTCCTAGGTCAGGAAGAATAGAGATGCAAAACTCGCAACACAGCGGTCTTACAGATCATCGACTTCTTTAAATTTAGATACATTTGTATATGATTAATTGTTTTCTTCACAATTTTTTTTTCAAATCAATACCTAGAATAAATTATGTAAATAACAATACTGAAAATAATTTCTAAAGAAATTACAGTTTTGAATTAAGTCAAAAATGTAAATAATTATGTAATTTGAAAAATAATTAAGTTAAGAATATTTATATCGGATTCATTGTCTGAATATAAATTTTTATATTTGAATATAAATAAAATAATACATTATAATTTTAATACATAAATTTATGTTCTTTCAAAAACAATAGTATGTGTATCGGTTATTGTAAGAATATCTATGTATTGAGTACTCCCTTGACTGAGTCTATCAAATATTGTTGTTTCTGCTACAAATAGAGCCCTAGGCCAGTTCCCTTATGTGGTCCACTATACATAACAGGGTACAAATGGCTTCTTGTTGATAATAGTTTAAAAAAGGGGATATAATTCTTAGCTAAAACTATACTTCTTCATTGCGTTTACCGCAGCCACACATTCATTAAATGAATGTAACATTTTTTTTACTTACACTGTCTTTATTTAAATTTTTCGTCGGTCCGCAATAAGTAGCAGCTTTTTAGGCCGTTATCATGTCTTTAGCTACGAAAATGTGTCATTGTATAAAAATGGCAGCGTTTTCACATTATGTGCTGTTGTTCATTTTGGCTTACGAATTTTAGTGTTCTTAATAGTTTGGCAGATAACTGGTGCACATTTCCTACCTAAATGACTGTATTTATTTAATGAAAGTGTACTATTGTTTATGGAAATAAGATATTAAACGGCCAATCCCAGAGCTCACACATCGGATAAAGCTCCGTACTATTGTTGCAGATCTCCAATATTTGGGCGGAAGAACAGGATGTAAACAAGGAAAACTGTTATTCGTACTGTGTTGTATCACATTTGTAAAAGGTAACAAATCGGTTGACGTTACTGGGATGTTGACTCGAATACTATCTGCGAAAACTACATAATCTACTATTACGTAAGCTAGTACAGACGAAGTCGTTAAGAACATTTCTGTGGCACCACTTCATCCAGATTTAATCATCCTTAATTCTGGTGGTCCAAGGAACTTTTGTCAGTACAGCTCCATTCGGAGAAAAAGGAGGAGGCGTGCATCTTGGTCAGCCGGCTACACATCAGTGTCCAAGATAGAACTCCGAACCTCCCGCTGGCGTATTACGGGATGAGGTTATGTGGCACCGCTGATGGCAAACTGTTCAGTGGATGCAGATATTAAGTTCAGTGGCCCCCTTGATGCTACTCCACGAGAAGGCCATGTACTTCTGCAGTGTTTCAGTTTCTACTTTTACCATCTGCAGTACGGGCACTACTATCTACACGAATTCACTTGACTAATTTACACTAAAGTTGTAAAACACACTTTCCAATTACGCGACTGAACAACCACATCGAGGTCATATGACGCTACATGGAGGAGCGGTGTTCAAACCCCCTTGCAGCCACCCGTTTTAAGATTTTCTATGGTATCCATATTTCTGTTAAGGCAACAAAAGCACACATTCAATCTCTTACCTCGTCATTGTCCAGTCCGATTTTGTGCTCCTTTTTACGTCCTTTCGTTTCTGTACAGTCCACAGGAAGGTCCTAACTGATAGTACAGCAGCGTACCATTTCTTCTTTATTTGTAAAAATGTGCTGTTTCTAATAGTTCAAGTATGACTTAGTAGCATAGGCGTGGTACCCTGAGCCCACTTTTGTTCAAATTCATGAAGTCATGACAGAAGGTCAGTGACCTAACATGATGCCACAAGTCACATCTCCTTATATATATGATGTCATCATTGTGACATCAAAAGCCCAACAACTTTTTCATTGACGTCATCAAGATCGCACACGTTAGGGAATTTGAAAAGCTAAATATGGCGGATTTCCGACAGTTTAAAAGTGAAGGTGGTGATAAATTTAAGAATTAAATATGGAAACAAAGTTTCGAAAATTAAAGATAGCTGCAAATATAAAAACTGAAAATGTTGGCAACTTTATAAGTAAAAGATGACAATAAACTTAAAAATTAAAGATGGTAAGTGGTGGTAAACTTATAAAAAATCGAAATATTACGAATGTACTGAGAAACAAAAAAAAGGTACTTGGTTAACTGCGCCCTTTTACATACAACAAAACATATTTAGAGTTTAAGTTGCACGATTTTTTTTACATTTAACACTTTTTACATTTTTCACGCATTTCATCTTTTTACATTTTTTCAGACTAAAGAAACACCGTACAGTCCTTGCCATATATTCAACTGGTTTGTTACACTGAAGAAGAATCTCCTTTTATACTATCGTGCACAGTGAAAATATACCAGTTTAATACAAATTTTACTTTATCTTCAACACCTTGTAGAATATGAGATGTCTCCACTAGCCATGCAAGTCTTGATAGCTGTATCTGCCTTTATAACATCGAAATGACATTCAATTGTATTTTGCGAGCAAAATGTATACCATGTGAATGACATATCCTTAATATAACAACCAACCATTTTGTTACACTTAAACATAAACGCTACAGTTAAATAAAGGCAATCATACCTATCATACACTTCAAAAACAATGAAGTGTTTAGAATCTGTAAAACATCCCTTTTTAGTGACTGTATTATTATTATTATTATTATTATTATTATTATTAGCATTACTTTCTGGATTGTAATCAAAACCAATGATTTTGTTTGAGAACCAAACATACTTGAGAATTAAACACAGAGCTTCAACAATATTCTTTTAGAGAGTAAACATTCACAAATGGCTCTAAGCACTATGGGACTTAACTTCTAAGGTCATCAGTCCCCTATAACTTAGAACTACTTAAACCTAACTAACCTAAGGACATCACACACATCCATGCCCGACGCAGGATTCGAACCTGCGACCGTAGCGGCCGCGCGGTTCCAGACTGTAGCGCCTTTAACCGCTTGGCCACCAGGGCCGGCTAAACATTCACATCTCTTATAGTCTCTTTATTTGATACACTAAGTGATCAAAAGTATCCGGACACTTGGCTGAAAATGACTTACAAGTTCGTGGCACCCTCCATCGGTAATTCTGGAATTCAGTATGGTGTTGGCCCACCCTTAGCCTTGATGACATCTTCCACTCTCGCAGGCATACGGTCAGTCAGATGCTGGTAGGTCTCTATGACAACCCATTCTTCATGGAGTGCTGCACTGAGGAGAGGTATCGATGTCGGTCGGTGACACCTGGCACGAAGTCGGCATTCCAAAACATCCCAAAGGTGTCCTATTGGATTGAGGTCAGGACTCTGAGCGGGCCAGTCCATTACAGGGATGTTATTGTCGTGTTATCACTCCGTCAAAGGCCGTGCATTCGATCGTGTTGAAGGATGCAATCGCCATCCCCGAATTGCTCTTCAACAATGGGAAGCAAGAAGGTGCTTAAAACATCACTGTAGGCCTGTACTGCGATAGCGCAACGAAAAACAACAAGGGGTGCAAGCCCCCTCCATGAAAAACACGACGACCAGACCACAACATCACCGCTTACGATTTTTTCCGTTGGCACTACACATGCTGGTAGATGACGTTCACCGGGCATTCGCCATACCCACACCCTTCTATCGGATCGCCACGTTGTGTACCGTGATTCGTTACTCCACACAACGTTTTTGCACTGTTCAATCGTCCAATGTTTACGCTCCTTACACCAAGTGAGGCGTCGTTTGGCATTTACCGGCGTGATGTGTGGCTTATGAGCAGCCGCTCGACCATGAAATCCAAGTTTTATCACCTCCCGCCTAACTGTCATAGTATTTGCAGTGGATCCTGATGCAGTTTGGAATTCCTGTGTCATTGTATGGATAAATGTCTGCGTATTACACGTTACGACCCTCTTCAACTGTCGGCTGTGTCTGTCAGTCAACAGACGAGGTCGGTCTGCATACTTTTGTGCTATACGTGTCCCTTCACGTTTCCACTTCACTATCACATCTGAAAGAGTGGACCTAGGGATGTTTAGGAGTATGGAAATCTTGCGTACAGACGTATGACACAAGTGACACCCAGTCACTTGACCACGTTTGAAGTTCGTAAGTTCCACGAGAGCCCCATTCTGCTCTCTCACAATGTGTAATGACTGCTGAGGTCGCTGATATGGAATACTTGGCAGTCGGTGGAAATACAATGCACCTATTACGAAAAAGGATGTTTTTGGGCGTGTCTGGATACTTTTGATCACATAGTGTACCTTATGAAAAGGAACTAATATTTTTATATACCTAGTTTTCAACTAGGTACGTGTGAAAAAATATGTTAGTTTCTATTACTGATTTCGAAATCAATTGTGTCCATGTTGTTCAGTGTTCCACGATATATCATGCAGATCGCTCCGCTACTGAGAAAGTCAAACTCTTGTTCACTGTAATTGAGAATCTAGACGGTAAATAAATTTGGCAGTCCTTCATGTAAACTAGCACTGGCGCTCCGTATTTGGTGTAGTCATGTTGTACTCTCAATATTGGGTATCTTTTGCCCTTCTTCAATGCTGGAAATCTCTCGACGTATATTACTTTTCCTCCATCATCCAAATGCTTCAAGTTCTATAACTTGCCGACGAATGCCTGCAATTTTGAATTACAACAATTAACTGACAAGCAAAATACAAATTTTATTAATATTTTTAGTAGCGGATATAACATTCAACTGAATGACGCACACACAGAGGACAGCAGCAGCAGCAGCACCAGTAGCAGCAGCGCCAGTAGAAACGGCGTCAATGATGTACTTGCATTACGATTGTCTCATATTTGTACATAATTTACTGCTGAGGCAGCAATTTCCGAATTGTTCTGACAAGCAAAGTGCTTATTCAACAAGTGAACATGGTTTGAAATGTATGTCATTGAATCAATTAGTTAAGACAACATGAGCCTTGGAAAATGAGTAGACAGTGACTTTACACTGGCCTATGCCTATATGGCATGCTTGTACTCTGAGAGTCAAATACATTGGTTCGGCACCTATGTGCGCCACTGTCGTGGAAAAGTTACATGTTTTATTTCATAATTTTTATAACAACATTCTCTTTATTCCTGCCAGACATCGCAAACTTCAAGCAATGATCGATGCTTTCCAATCTTCCTCTTTTATAGATATTATTTCACTATCATGTGAATTTCTGCCTGCCGCTTTTGGAGCTAGCAAGAAAACTACCTCCTTTACCGAATGATTTGCTTGCTTTCCAGGTGCCGTAGTTAATATGTGCTGTTGATTCGATGGACAGCCTCTTTCACTTGTGAACGTCATTTTCCTCATTGTAATCATCTCCTTCTATTTCTTTATCTTCTTCTTCTTTTTCTTCATCTTCCTTCTCGTCCTCCTCCTCCTCATTATCATATTCCTCCTTATAATCATCCTTTTCTTCTTCTCCTCCAATATTCCCGCCTTCTGCTTTCATGAACACATTGTTTCCTTTGGCTTAAACGTCTACATTCTGTATTATATGAATGAGTGGCGCCTGCTGTTTTAGACATGTCAGAGAGAACAGTCACTATGTGGAATCCGCTACTGTAACACATTATATGTCAATTGAAGGTTGGGGGGGGGGGGAGGAGAAATGAAAGGAAAGAGAAGGGATCACTGATGTCAGTTGAATCGGGACATCACGCGGGATCAGCGGCGACGAATGAAAATGTGTACCAGACTGGGATTCGAACTCGTGTCTCCTGCTCACTAGGCAGGCATTTTCACTCGTAGCAACTGATTCCACGTAATGTACCGATGCAATGACATCAGCAATCCTTTCCCTTCCCATTATCCCCTCCCTCCTCCCTCAACTTTCAATTTACGTGCGGTCTTCATCTTGGTCTGTCTCCTCCTTTTGGAACAACTGTCCCAGTCTCTGTAGTGGCTGAGAAACGGATTTAAATGGTTCTTAAGGCCTCAGCTTCAGCTTCAGCTTCTATTTTCTTCAGCAACAGCAGTTTTTTGTATAAATTTCGTCGAGGACAAAACATGGTGTGATTTTTTGGTCCCGAACGTTAGGCAGAGCTGGATTGGGGTCTGAAACTGAGAATAATGTCTCAATTTTTAATATCTTGGTCATTTAACTGTATAAATATTGGCATTTTATATATTCTATCACTCTGTTTCGAAACGTGTCTGACAGGAATACACCCTCTGATAGGAACACGTTCCCCTTGAGTCGCATCTTCAAACATAATGTAACTATAAGTGATTTAGATGTTGTGCATGCTTCCTTCCTAAGTTCAGGCCTGATTCACTTCCAGACTTTAATCTGGTTTGTGGTGTACTGAAAGGTATTCCAAAATTTTCAGCAGCTTACTTAATCTGTTTAATTGGTAAACCTACAGTAACAGCTCGTTTGGCATTTTTCCAGTCTTAGTCAGCTTAGCTTTGTCTGTCTTACTTGTATTTTATACCCATCGCAAATAAACACACACACACACACACACACACACACACACACACACACACACACACATTGCTGAACCGACTTGAGGCGCAAACGTATCCACAGATTGGCGAGTATCAAACGGGAATCAGGAAAGAGAGGTTCTGTATTGAACAGATATGGAACCTCAGAACCATACTACACGTCAGACGATGGCGAGCCCTAAAGTCACATTTGTGGATTTCAAAAAAGTTTAGGATTCTGTTCACAGGCAAATGCTGCTTAATAGCCTAGAAAAATTAGGAGTCGATAGATAGACCAGAGCTGTAATGCAGGAAATCTTATCAGAAACCATCTTAAAAGGTAAATTCATGGGTAAAATCTCTAACTAATTCGATATTCACATAGGAGTCCGACAAGGAGACATCTTATCACCACTCTTGTTCAACGAAGTACTGAAAAAAATAATCAGACAATAGGGGAAGCATGTCAAAGTTATCCGAAACGGAAAAGAGAAAGGAGAAAGAGTCCCTGTGAAATGCTGGTATTTGTTGATGACCTGGCTGTATTAACAAACAACAACAATGAATCCAAACTAGCGCTAGATGAGATACATGAAATCTCCAAATTTCCTAAGAAAAATATCAGTATATGGACACCGGAAAACTTCTGCATAAAACAGCATGGAAAAATCTTACGAGTCATTCACTTCAACTACTTAGGAGAAATCATCCAACCCAGAGGACTCAACACTCGGAAAGAATATTCAGACTGCAAAATGCGTGCAAACGGACATGGAATCACAACAACAAAAGAGCAATATCTTGCAATGCAAAACTACAGCACTACGACACGGTCCTTTACCAGAAGCCTTCTAATCGGCAGAAACCACAGTTATTAAAGGGATGACAAAGATAATGACCGACACGACCTACAAAGAAACACCCACAACATTACAGATAAATGTAGGAAAAGACGCCTACAGTTCTACAGAAACCTATGTAGGTAAACAGACACACAAAGAAAATTTTTAACATATTCAATGCAAACAAATTAAAGACCAATTTGATAAAAGAGACACGAGAACTGTAACAACTGAAAATTTCTGAAGAAGAAATTGAGGAAAAATATAACTCAGAAGAAACTTGAACAAGTATCAATGAAAGAAACAACAGGGAAAAACTGGCAGAGGAAGAAAGGAAAAACACAGAGTATTAATGAAATGATTTTAGAAAGAAAAGAAAAGAAGTAAAGGAAGTGAAGCCGTGTTTGTCTGAAGTTCACACGCTCTCCTAAAGGAGAATAACCGAGAATTTTATATATACATCGAAAACAGGTTTGCATCACCACGGTTCCCAGTGCTCCTGGAGGTAGACGTTGACTGTGGATATTGGTATCACAGGCACTGTCCCTTTGACTGTTCAGAGATGTCACTAAACCTGTCCAAATATGTAAACAACCATGCATGAAAAAAAAAAAAATGGCTCTGAGCACTATGGGACTCAACTGCTGAGGTCATTAGTCCCCTAGAACTTAGAACTAGTTAAACCTAACTAACCTAAGGACATCACAAACATCCATGCCCGAGGCAGGATTCGAACCTGCGACCGTAGCGGCCACGCGGTTCCAGACTGCAGCGCCTTTAACCGCACGGCCACTTTGGTCGGCCCATGCATGAAGAACGCCTATTAGACGGAGGTGGTCCGACAGCCGATCAGTTCCAGTCATTCCACCAGGAAGGAGGTATATGGCTCGTGTTGTCTGTAGTTCAGTCATGCCTAGACGGCCAATACTGCGGTTCGATCGCGTCCGCATTGTTACTTTGTGCGAGGAAGGGCTCTCAGCAAGGGAAGTGTCCAGGCGTCTCGGAGTGAACCAAAGCGATGTTGTTCGGACATGGAGGAGATACAGAGAGACAGGAACTGTCGATGACATGCTTCGCTCAGGCCGCCCAAAGGATACTACTGCAGTGGATGACCGCTACCTCGGATTATAGCTCAGAGGAACTCTGACAGTAGCGCCACCATTTTGAATAATACTTTTCGTGCAGCCACAGGGCGTCGTGATACGGCTTAAACTGTGCGAAATAGGCTGCATGATGCGCAAAATTTATCAGGTCAACAACCAATGAGTATCCCAGCACAACTCTCTCTCGTATTCACAGACTCTAATAGCTCCTTGTGCCCTGATGAAAATTATTCCATGGTCACTTGGTGACAGAATCTGGCAAAATGTACATTCCAGCATGCAATACATAACGTTTATATGTGAACAATTTAGTTTTTTACATAACACTGCATAATTTGCTCATTAAGTGAGGTAAGAGCTGTCGTCCGATCCAGCTAACAATAGACCACGCCTTGCTGTTTTCTCGTATATCATTTATGTTGCAAATGTTGCACCTTGTCATCAAATCCAAATGTTTAAAGATATTCCACGAATGGAAACGAAGATAATATCGAATTAGTGAAACATTCTGTGTATGTGTGAACAGTCTAAACAAAATATCGAGAGAAAAAATTGTTCAGTCTTGGTGCTGCAAGAAGCCGCATTGTTGACACGGTGCTGTGAATTTGACAAACTCTCTTGCGCAGTTTTCCAGAGACAATGCGATAACCTGCGTATTTTGTATATATGAAGATGGTATCTATTCTTACGGACATGTCCGAAAGAACAGCTGTCATTAGTGATTTTGCAGCTCTCTAAGAATGAAATTACAACAAAATCCAGACCATTAGCTGCTTACAGGCGTAGATAAATGTCAACGGGCACAGTTGAAAATGAACCCGCCACGGTAGCCGAGAGCGCTAGTACGCTGCTTCCTGGACTCGGGTAGGCGCGCCGGCCCCGGATCGAATCCGCCCGGCAGATTAACGACGAGGGCCAGTATGCCAGCCAGCCTGGATGTGGTTTTAAGGCGGTTTCCCACATCCTGCTAGGTGAATACCGGGCTGGTCCCCACGTCCCACCTCATTTACACGACTCACAGACATTTGAACACGTTCGCACTATTTCATGGCTTACACTAGATGCGTACAGCTGGGGTACACTACTTACATCCTGGAGGGTTCGGAGTGGCGGCATGAAGGGCATCCGGCCACCCTCCGCAGCTAATACTGCCGAATCCCTAATAACAAGGCCGACCCTGCGTTGGAGCGGGACAAGGCCCAAAGAAAGTTAAAAATGTGTGCCCCAACCGTAACTCGAATATGGGATCTCCTGCTTACATGGCAGACGCTCTATCCGACTGAGCCACCGCCGTAAGCAGCTAATTGTCTGGATTTCAATATAATTTCATTCTTAGACAGCTGCAAGGTCACCAATGGTATCTGTTCTATCGGACATATCCAAAAGAACAGACACCCTCTTCATATAGATAAAGGCTTACCGGCAAATGATCTTCTCCAGTGCAGATGCACACACATTGCTCAAACTCTTACGGGAACCGGTAGATTGGCTGCCATGTGTAATGTGGGCAGGGGCACTACAAGTGTAGTGTGTCGACAGTAAGCTGGAAATGTGGGTCTCACAGGAAGCGTGCCAGAGATAACTCCTTCATTCATACTATTGTCTGTGTCCTCTATGGCTCAGAGCGTCCGCCATGTAAGTAGGAGGTCCCGGATTTGAGTCCTCGTCTGAGCACATATTTTCAAATGTCACCGTTGATATTTATCAACGCCTATAAGCAGCTAATGGTCTGGATTTTATTGTGTATTTTGTTGTTTTGAAGTGATTTTAAGGTTATTAGTTCGCGTGTGCGTTGTATTTTTTCATCTATAAGTCTGCCATTTGTAGCTCCAGTAAGTGCGAGCTACAAAAATTTGCTGCAGAAGACTGATGTGAGTCCGAGCACCACGCAATTTAAGGGACAAATGCAGAAGATATTGTTTGTATTTCAAAATGGTACGTTATGGACTCGAAGACATACAAAGATGCTCTTGAGAAAAAACTTTCAGCAGTCGCGCTCTACACAAAAGACTGTTGAAGGCGAGCGTGCAGCATGTTTCAAATGACAGACCACAGATGCAAATCTCAGGTTTTACACGGTGGCACACTGGGAGATATGCTGAGTCCCATCGTTGCGCTGCAGCACACAAGCTGTCATGTTAAAAAGGTATCTGAATTTTACAGCATGTTCAGAAGTTCTTCGAACCGTTTGTTGGATGTTTCATTAATACTCCATTAGTTACTATAATCAACAATCATACTATGGATGTAGTTAATGAAATAATGACTGATGTGTCTACATATAATTTCATTTTGTTTCCTGGCGTTTTACTTTATGGTTAGCGAATGTCGCTCAAACGTCGATTAGGCAGCGGGAAGACTGAACTCGTCAACAGAGCGTTTTCCTTGCTGCAGCAAGTCTTGTCTTGCTGTGACGTCTAATAGGAATAATACGACACTGTAGGAGATCAGAACAAATTGGCAGTGGCTGCCTCAGCAGGAAATTACCTAGTAGGAGGGAGTCACTGATCAGTCATTCGTGTCTTGCTGCCACTGCTTTCTTCTGTGTGTGCATTACATAATTAGAAAAAATAAAGTCTATTATGAGCTACTAATACACTCCTGGAAATTGAAATAAGAACACCGTGAATTCATTGTCCCAGGAAGGGGAAACTTTATTGACACATTCCTGGGGTCAGATACATCACATGATCACACTGACAGAACCACAGGCACATAGACACAGGCAACAGAGCATGCACAATGTCGGCACTAGTACAGTGTATCTCCACCTTTCGCAGCAATGCAGGCTGCTATTCTCCCATGGAGACGATCGTAGAGATGCTGGATGTAGCCCTGTGGAACGGCTTGCCATGCCATTTCCACCTGGCGCCTCAGTTGGACCAGCGTTCGTGCTGGACGTGCAGACCGCGTGAGACGACGCTTCATCCAGCCCCAAACATGCTCAATGGGGGACAGATCCGGAGATCTTGCTGGCCAGGGTAGTTGACTTACACCTTCTAGAGCACGTTGGGTGGCACGGGATACATGCGGACGTGCATTGTCCTGTTGGAACAGCAAGTTACCTTGCCGGTCTAGGAATGGTAGAACGATGGGTTCGATGACGGTTTGGATGTACCGTGCACTATTCAGTGTCCCTTCGACGATCACCAGTGGTGTACGGCCAGTGTAGGAGATCGCTCCCCACACCATGATGCCGGGTGTTGGCCCTGTGTGCCTCGGTCGTATGCAGTCCTGATTGTGGCGCTCACCTGCACGGCGCCAAACACGCATACGACCATCATTGGCACCAAGGCAGAAGCGACTCTCATCGCTGAAGACGACACGTCTCCATTCGTCCCTCCATTCACGCCTGTCGCGACACCACTGGAGGCGGGCTGCACGATGTTGGGGCGTGAGCGGAAGACGGCCTAACGGTGTGCGGGACCGTAGCCCAGCTTCATGGAGACGGTTGCGAATGGTCCTCGCCGATACCCCAGGAGCAACAGTGTCCCTAATTTGCTGGGAAGTGGCGGTGCGGTCCCCTACAGCACTGCGTAGGATCCTACGGTCTTGGCGTGCATCCGTGCGTCGCTGCGGTCCGGTCCCAGGTCGACGGGCACGTGCACCTTCCGCCGACCACTGGCGACAACATCGATGTACTGTGGAGACCTCACGCCCCACGTGTTGAGCAATTCGGCGGTACGTCCACCCGGCCTCCCGCATGCCCACTATACGCCCTCGCTCAAAGTCCGTCAACTGCACATACGGTTCACGTCCACGCTGTCGCGGCATGCTACCAGTGTTAAAGACTGCGATGGAGCTCCGTATGCCACGGCAAACTGGCTGACACTGACGGCGGCGGTGCACAAATGCTGCGCAGCTAGCGCCATTCGACGGCCAACACCGCGGTTCCTGGTGTGTCCGCTGTGCCGTGCGTGTGATCATTGCTTGTACAGCCCTCTCGCAGTGTCCGGAGCAAGTATGGTGGGTCTGACACACCGGTGTCAATGTGTTCTTTTTTCCATTTCCAGGAGTGTAGTACTAATATTAAGAAAAGCTGTCTTATACTTCTCTACTACATGTTATGATTCAAGAAACCAAGCGGCTTTTTTGTCTTGTTTTGTTTTGTTTTGTTGTGCGAGCCCTCTCATTGCTATGTTTTCTTTTCTCCACGACCATATACGAGGGCAGTTCAATAAGTAATGCAACACATTTTTTTTCTCGGCCAATTTTGGTTGAAAAAACCGGAAATTTCTTGTGGAATGTTTTCAGACATTCCCGCTTCGTCTCGTATAGTTTCATTGACTTCCGACAGGTGGCAGCGCTGTACGGAGCTGTTAAAATGGCGTCTGTAACGGGTGTGCGTTGCAAACAACGGGCAGTGATCGAGTTTCTTTTGGCGGAAAACCAGGGCATCTCAGATATTCATAGGCGCTTGCAGAATGTCTACGGTGATCTGGCAGTGGACAAAAGCACGGTGAATCGTTGGGCAAAGCGTGTGTCATCATCGCCGCAAGGTCAAGCAAGACTGTCTGATCTCCCGCGTGCGGGCCGGCCGTGCGCAGCTGTGACTCCTGCAATGGCGGAGCGTGCGAACACACTCGTTCGAGATGATCGACGGATCACCATCAAACAACTCAATGCTCAACTTGACATCTCTGTTGGTAGTGCTGTCACAATTGTTCACCAGTTGGGATATTCAAAGGTTTGTTCCCGCTGGGTCCCTCGTCTAACCGAACACCATAAAGAGCAAAGGAGAACCATCTGTGCGGAACTGCTTGCTCGTCATGTGGCTGAGGGTGACAATTTCTTGTCAAAGATTGTTACAGGCGATGAAACATGGGTTCATCACTTCGAACCTGAAACAAAACGGCAGTCAATGGAGTGGCGCCACACCCACTCCCCTACCAAGAAAAAGTTTAAAGCCGGTAAAGTCATGGTTACAGTCTTCTGGGACGCTGAAGGGGTTATTCTGTTCGATGTCCTTCCCCATGGTCAAACGATCAACTCTGAAGTGTATTGTGCTACTCTTCAGAAATTGAAGAAACGACTTCAGCGTGTTCGTAGGCACAAAAATCTGAACGAACTTCTCCTTCTTCATGACAACGCAAGACCTCACACAAGTCTTCGCACCCGAGAGGAGCTCAGAAAACTTCAGTGGACTGTTCTTCCTCATGCACCCTACAGCCCCGATCTCGCACCGTCGGATTTCCATACGTTTGGCCCAATGAAGGACGCAATCCGTGGGACGCACTACGCGGATGATGAAGAAGTTATTGATGCAGTACGACGTTGGCTCCGACATCGACCAGTGGAATGGTACCGTGCAGGCATACAGGCCCTCATTTCAAGGTGGCGTAAGGCCGTAGCATTGAATGGAGATTACGTTGAAAAATAGTGTTGTGTAGCTAAAAGGTGTATTTCAATGCTGAATAAAACAACCCCTGTTTCAGAAAAAAAATGTGTTGCATTACTTATTGAACTGCCCTCGTACGATGTCCTCTTTGACTGCGAATGATTACATACGACAGACAATCGATTTGCTCCGAAGGAACTTGCATTTCAAATGTTAGGTGGTGTTTAAAGTAGCATAGTTCCTTCTGATAGTCTCATTCTGCGGTGAACAACACCTACTACGAGTTGGATATAGCTTCTGCAAAATAGTTAGCGGAAAATCATGTACATCACACCATTGTCTCAACTGTTGTGTCACTGGGGACAGCACCGAATGGTTATATGCTCAGTTATTCCACGCGAGCCATGTGTCTTCGTGAAGGGCCTGGAAGAAGTGGGGTGGATTAAACATATATTACCGGAATATGACGTGCATAATTTGAGAGCAAGGTTACTCCCTCACTTCCGGCATTCCTATCAAAAATATGTGTTGACGAATATAAACCAACCTCTCTTAATTTAAAAGTGATGTTGTTGGAACACTGGCGGCATAGATTGTCACTTGCGAGATTTACCATATGACGCGTCAGTGAGTGGAATGGACATTGTTGTTGAACAATGAAAGAAATATAATGTTTGTTACAATTAACATTTTTTTAAATGTTCCACCATGTGCTATCTTTAGTTTTTTAATTGACTGTAATATGGCATATAAAATTTTTAAATTTTCTAGTGTCCCCGGTCTCAGGCAGTAGCATTAAGCGTCTCATGTCACATACAACGCCCTGCGGGTACCTTCGTTCCGGAAACGTCAGCTGGGAGAAACGCTGAAGAGCGGTCATCACCGTGTGGCAATCCACACATCAAATGAGCCCAGTGTCTGGGAGTGTGGAATGCCTGTACGGATGAGCATTGTGCTTAGGTCTTCCGGAAGTTGACGACTTCCCTAGTGTTGGCGGAGGACAAGCAGCTGCTACAAGTACTAGCAATGTTTATCACACACAATGTACAATGCATGCAGTAGAGCGGCTTTGATCTCATATCTCCTTTTAATTGTTAGTACATCATCCGCGGCTACGCCTCACAGTGTCGATACATTCCACGTAAAAATAAGCTTCGTGAAACTTTGTCTCAGGGAAACTCGTGCTCCTGTGATTTAAAAATCGCAAAATCCAGAAAACAAAGGAAAATCATTAACTTCACATAATTTTATCTCTGCACGACAATTTCATAACATCGGCTGGTTGTTTGCTAACCTTAACTGAGTGCAATCTCATGTCACAGATGGCAATCGTGAGGTAACATGACGGACGAGTGAACCTTAGTAAGGTATAAAGATGGGAAAGGGAAGCCGAGACGTTCGTTTTTATACGAACCGTACATCCCAGTCGCCCTTCTTTTTGGATGGAAGGCATCTATGGAGGCAAATACAATGCCATAGTCTTCAGTAGGGCAACGTAAGAAAATATATATACCTGGTTATTACTCAAATGAAATAACTGAAAGAAAACTGCAAGGGTTGCCAAGAAACTAATTTCCGATCGTTCGCTAAATGGAAACCACAGCGAAAATCAGAAACATTTTATTTGCAAGAGTTAGCTACACTTCCCAGATATTTCTGTACATAGTCGCCGCTACGACTCAGACATTTGCTGGAGAGTTATACCAAATTTCCAACAACATCAACATAGAAGGCAGCCGCCTGTGCCTTCCGATAATTCTCTACACTGGTCTATAGCGCGTAGCCTGCGCCCAAGTGTTGTCTTCGTATCCAGCGTTTCATGTAAACAGAGATGATACTCAGGACCAGCCAATTAGGACTGTGTTGTGGGTGATCGAACACTTCCCAATGAAAAGGCTCCAGGAGCGTCTTCACTGCCCCTGTAGAGTGCGGCTGCGAATTGCCACGAAGAAGGAAGTGTGTGGCAGTTGTGTTAGGTGGGCTGCATTCATTAAGGCGAAGCCTCACAGCGGGCCCTCCTACTTGGCGGGAGCCATCGTTGTCCTAGGCATTCGGGTTTTCACTGTGGTGTCCATTTCACGATCGATCGGAACCTACTTTCTGGACAACCCTCGTATCATCTGTCAAACAAACGTGAGCCGTTTCGATATTTGCTGGTGTACAAAATTAGCTGTGCATCAAAGTGTCTCAGTAGTTGTGCAAGAAATGAAATTTTATTGGGAAGAAGCACTCATTCCAATACATGAGCTAAAATTGCGTACCAAGTTGGAAGTTATGTACCAATAGTAAAGGCAACTGCAATTTCATGGTGAATTCTTACAATCAACTGTTTCTTGTGACGCAGCATCGCCTGGAGTATGTTTCCGTGTCACAAAGGCTGGTTGTGTCCTGCATAGCTGGGTGGTACGTACTTGCCACCCGTGCACTGGGCCCGGTTTCGATTCCCGGCTGGGTTAGACATTTTCTCTGCTCGGGGACTAGGTGTTGTGCTGTACTTATCATCGGCCACAAGTCGCTCAATGTGGTGCCGACTGAAATAAGACTTGCAAACTTGGCGGCCGAACCCGAATGGGACATCCCGGTCAACCATGCCCTACGATCATTTCATTTATAGGCTGCTTGTCATGCAACGAGGAGGGCGAAAGCTGTTTATTGCTAGAAAACGTTTACGTTGCTTTTTGACATTAAATTATCGCCACCAGCAAATAATTCTATTCCTAATATTGTGATAAGCGTTTCTGTGCTCTTCTGCACACAAAGCGCCATATTAGAATTTTACCATTCTTTTAAAATGTCATAAATATTAAGTTGTCGGTCGTGATATAAGGGGCGTTCAAAGAAAAATGAGCCGGAGGCATAATTACAGAAACCAGTACCTGTATGTTAGAAGTATTGACCCTGGCTGTTGAGACACTTATCCCACTGTGACACAAGGCGGTGAATAACTGTCTCATAAAATTCCCGGGGCTGCGATGTTAACCAGTTCCGCTCGTACAGTTGGACGTCGTCGCCCGAGGTGAATCGTTTGCCCCTCAGAACCTTTTTAAGGGGACCAGAAATGGCGTAATCACATGGAGAGAGGTCCGGACTGTATGGAGGGTGGCCGAGAACCTCCCATTGGAATTCTGCTAGAGTGCCGCGACTGTGTTGACCGTATGAGGCTTTGTATTGTCGTGGAGCAGAATGACCCCACGGGCGAGACTGCCTGGTCGTTTTGATTTGATCGCTTGGCGAAGGGTGGTAAAGTTTGCGAGTATCGCTGGGCATTCACTGTTGTGCTGTGCTGCAGGAAGTGAATCAGAAGGGCGGCATCTTGTCAAAGAAGAACGTCAACATAACTCCTTGGCCTTTTTTGGTGGTGGTGACCCTGGATGTTTTCACTGGAGACTTCGTCGTTTTGATTCTGGTTCGAAGCGATGACACCATGACCCATCTCCAGCCACCATTCGTGCCAGGAACGCATTCCCTTCCCGAGTACAGTGCTGCAGATGAGCAAGACAGTGGGCCATTCGACATGCTTCCTGGTATGGTTGATGAATGTGGGGCACCCATTGGGCACACACTTTGCGCATGTGCAGACGTTCCCTCATGATCGTGTGAACATTTCCGATGCTCAATCCGACCACGGTGGCAATGGCTTTCACTGTCACTGGGCGGTCCTGGGTAACAAGTGCATCCACCAACTGGACGATGTCATCGGTAGTGCAGTGTGATGCTCCAGACCGTGCGTCATCGGCTAACGACACCCCTCCTTCCCTGAAGCGCTTGTGCCACACCTAGACCTTTGCAAGGAACAAGAAGCGTTCGTCGGTGAACGTCCGTTCCTCCTACTCCTTCCGCTGCCAGAAGACCAACAACACCTCTTTGCTCTTCTGTTGACGCCACAATGTCACTGTTTGCAATGCAACTGGCAGCGTTGGATGACTGATGCGTGCTGCTGCTAGCTCTATATAGTCACATGACGTGCACGTTTGCCCCCTAGCGACGGGCTGTGAACTTCCACGCTCTGGTCGGAGCCAAACGTAGCTACACACGCCACGATATCACCCTCCTGTCACCGGTTTGCGCATACCAGACTCCGGCTCGTTTCTCTTTGAACGCCGCTTATATTTCACACACGGTTTTACAAAAAACGAAAAATGATTTATGGTACCTCCCTTCTAAAATCTATTACCTTGGGATTCTTTACTCCTAATTAGTTTTTTGAATCGAAACTGGAAAAGGACAATGTATAGTATTCTCAGGCAGAAGCATCAGATGATGACACTAAAAGAGTTCAACTGGTTTCATCAAATCTCAGAAAATATATACGTAACCTGATGGAACTATTTATTTCTAATAAAACAAGGCTTTTCTGCCAGGTATGTGTTGAGTGACGAGGTCCTTGTGGCAGTAAATCGCAGGTGCTTGAAAGTGAGAATTTAATTACATATATATACCTAATTAATAAAAAACGTTTTAAATTATCTGTCAGGGAGTGGCGTCAAGCTTTGAAGAACTGCTGCAAGTTAGTTAGCAAGCATTATAAATAAAAATTAGTCGCCACATGTAAGTAAGACCATCACTTGAGAACAGCTCGATCGATTTGGTTGATGTGTTTCTTCTTGCGTCCATAACAGTCAGGCCAATGTTTGTATGAAAGAATATTTGTGGAAAATCCACCGGAAACGTTGGTGATTGGGATGCTATTTTTGGATGAAAATGTGACGGTTGGTTTAAAATTTCTGTTGTCTCATGTTTTTTTCTTTAAAAAAAAAATACGTTCAGTTTGACAATTCAACTGTCGCATGTTTTCACAACAGTGAATACTGATATTTTGAGAAAGAGAATGCAATAGAAAGAGATATTTCAGTGTGTTATCGGTGGTGATCATATCTCTGGTGTGTTGCAAATAGTCAATTGATTTCAGTTCGTGGTTTATTTCTTCGGGAAAATGCCGCCAGCGAAGCGTTGAAATACCGGTCGACGTACGCACAACGCAAACCAACCGCATGATTGTCCAGACAACGAGACTGACGGAGAGCAAAGACAGTGTTTGTAGGCAAATCGAAGAAGAATTTCTGAAGACCGATCCATTATGACTCCGGAACAACGGATACTGTTGAGTTCGACTCGCTCAGTTGAAGCTTATGCGAAAAACAATTTGAACGTCGACAAAACAGACGACCAAATGTGACAACTCTAACTGGACATGTGGCATTCACATACGATCCAACAGTCCATTACGCCACGGATGTGTTGGTCGGCCTCGGTACCATGAACAATGTTTGTCTTCAATGTAATGCTTTGAGATTTCGACACGAACCGCTAGGATTATGTTTTGCCAGCGGGAAGGTCATATTACCGCAACTGACACAAGCGCCAGAGCCACTGACATCATTGCTTTATGGCGAAGAACCTCGATCGAAGCACTGTGTTTATAGCTAACTTTTGTAATCCTACCTGTTCGTAAATTAAAAGCATGCGAAATACTTTCAATGTAGCTACTTTTCTGACAGGTCCAGCAGCTGGAAAGATCTATCTAATATCCCGTGTGCTAATGATATCAACCGATTTACGCATTCATTTTGACTTCTGTTCCCAATCAAGATTCGAGAAAGGGGGAGAAGGAAACGGCCAGAGAAGGGGGCAGGAAATGGATATAAATTAGGGTAAGAAGGATACGGGCAGAGAGATGAGGGAGGAGAACATGGATAGAGAGAGAGTGGCATGAAAGACGTACAGGAGCAGAGGAAAATGGTGGACAGAGATAGGGGGGATGAGAAGGAGATAGTTAGAGAGAGGGGTGAGGGAGAGAGAGGGGTGGGAGAAGGAGATTAGTACAAGCATCCAATGCCCATATATACACTCGTGCTCATAAATTAAGGATAACTGCAGAATGTGGTGCCACACAACGTGGCACTACACAAAACTGGCGCTAATAGCATACGCACATAGGGAACACACACGACACAGAAGTCCGCGGTATTGGTGATAAATTGAGAAAACAGTCGCGAAACACATGCGCTACAAAACGCCACTGTTTCCTGCGCATGTACCGCGACATCAATATGGGATATGATCACCATGCACACGTACTCAGGCCGCACAACGGGTTGGCATACTCTGGATCAAGTGATCGAGCAGTTGCTGGGGTACAGCCTCCCATTCTTGCACCAGTGCCTATCGGAGCTCCTGAAGTGTCGTAGGGGTTTGAAGACGTGGAGCGATACGTCGACCGAGAGTATCCCAGACGTGCTCGATGGGGTTTAGGTCTGGAGAACAGGGAGGCCACTCCACTCGCCTGATATCTTCTGTTTCAAGATACTCCTCTACGATGGCAGCTCGGTGGGGCCGTGCGTTGTCATCCATCAGGAGGAAGGTGGGACCCACTGCACCCTTGAGAAGGCGGACATAGTGGTGCAAAATGACGTCCCGATACACCTGACCTGTTACAGTTCCTTTGTCAAAGACATGCAGGTGAGTACGTGCACCAATCATAATCCCACCCCACACCATCAAACCACGACCTCCATACAGTTCCCTTTCTAGGACATTAAGGGATTGGTATCTGGTTCCTGGTTCACGCCAGATGAAAACCCGGCGAGAAACACTGTTCAGACTATACCTGGACTCGTCCATGAGCACAACCTGGGACCACTGTTCCAATGACCATGTACCGTGTTCTTGACACGAGGCTTTACGGGCTCTGCTGTGACCAGCGATCAGTGGAATGTACCTGGCAGGTCTCCCGGCGAGTAAACCATGTCTGTTCAGTCGTCTGTAGACTGTGTGTCTGGAGACAACTCTTCTAGTGGCTGCGGTAAGGTCCCGAGCAAGGCTACCTGCAGTACTCCGTGGCCGTCAGCGGGCACTGATGGTGAGATAACGGTCTTCTTGTGGTGTTGTACACTGTGGACGTCCCGTACTGTAGCGCCTGGACACGTTTCCTGTCTGCTGGAATCGTTGCCATAATCTTGAGATCACACTTTGTGGCACACGGGGCGCCCGTGCTACGACCTGCTGTGTTTGACCAGCCTCCAGTCGCCCTAGTATTCTACCCCTCATAAAGTCATTAATATGTGTTCTTTGAGCCATTTTCAACACACAGTCACAATTAGCACGTCTGAAAACATTTGCACACTTACTCGCTGCACTGTACTCTGACATGCACCAACACACCTCTGCGTATGTGGACTGCTGCCAGCGCCACCGTGCGACGACCGCAAGTCAAACGCACCGCATGGTCATACCCCGAGGTGATTTAAACCCGTAAACCGCCCGCCAGAGCGTTGTTTCACCATGTATCAGCATTATCCTTAATATATGAGCATGAGTATATTAAGCAATTCTGAAACACTGCCAATTACGCTAGTTACAAAATAAAAATAAATAAAATGAGAAACGAAATTCGAATACATTTCAAGTTGTTTCTTCATATTACCGTACATTTTCAGACTATACGAAAGACATTTGGTCAAAAATTGTGATTTTTATAGAAAAGGGAAATTTCAGCATATGTACCTCATAAACTTAATAATAATAGTGTAGAGATTGTACTGTTGAAGTGAATTGCACCTTTATTAATTTTGGTCTCGTGTAGCTGAAATTATTCATAACTCTCACATTTTCCTGCATCACATTGAAACTGAACATCGAAACAAAGGAAAAATCAAATTTAAAAATAGAGTCACACTAGTATGCGCGCACTGCCAGCAGCTGTTTTTGTTATGAGGATACACTCCCGCCAATAGTTCATTCAACAATGTATGAAATGCTAGGCGACTTGGTGCCCATAGTTTTGGAGGCTGCGAAACCACACACAGTTTCCAGGAGTACCTCACCGTATCTAGGATTCACACTGACGGCGGGTTACTGCTGAATTAATATTAAAGGACGGCATTTTAGTTTTCTGATGTAAGAAAGAGATGCATATAGTGTCTCCAGTAGTGGAAAATTAATTGTTACGTGGAAATAAAAAGATTCCAGGTCGTTATTGTGACATCTTCTGAACTCGAGTTCAATAAACAGTTTAAAGTCTCAGCCCCCACAGACTACGCTTCAAACCCAGCTTTTGGCTGTCACAACGGTGTAAATTAATTAATGTAGGTGCAATCCATTTCAGGAGTTTGGTGCAAGTGTTCACTTGTGTTGGCACTGAGTTCCATGTGCCAGGCAATAAACCAAAACCGGCCTTTGTATAATAACATTTGTCAAACAGCGTCGGCGATGGTTTTACACGAGTGCCAACCTAATTTCGATAGGCTTCCAAACCTACAGGTATTGCCCGTTGCAGTGACCTACCTCAATACCAACTTAAACTGTACAGCCTCTGCCACCTCATCAAAATCTATATATGAGCATTTGCCTCCCCACCCTAAGCTATCTGAGCTCAGAAAAACGAAGTATAAACAAGTATTTCATGGTAGAACTAGGTTACTTCATGGCTAACAGTATTTTAATTTGTATTGGTTCGTGCGGAAATGAGTTTGTATTTTGTACATTAAGTTAATCGTACTGTATATTAATGTGGCAGTAACAATATTTGAGTAATTTATTCCTTCCACAAATCGTTCTGCCATCTTAACAAAATAAATTACATATACTTTTTATGAAAATTAAAACCACAATGAAATGATGTGTAACATATCTCATCTTAAAGGAATTTTTGAGCTGATTCCAAAACTGGTCTTAGATTTTGAAAGTCTATAATATTTAGTATTTAAAACTGTCACTAATATTCTATTAATAATAATTCAGCTGATGCGTTTAGGCACAACTGTATTAATACTCGATACCTGACACAGTTTTGGGATAAGCCAAATGAATAGTTCTTTCATGAACCTATTATCCTATTCACATCTTTATTATAGATTCTCAGTTAATAGTAACAGAATATGGGGTGATGAATTTGATTCCAACATTCTAAATATGCGCTACCCGCTTGAAACCTTACAAAAATTTAATAAAATTCAGAAGAATATTGTGGTATAAATGGAATCAGCAGCCAGTCAATATCGATGTAGGTCAGTGTGAAAGAGTCTTGCTTGTGGTAGTGATCGATTTTACTTGAACGACTGCTAGTAGATTATGAAATTATTTTCTTGTTTTACGAGTGTGTCCAGAATGAATCCGGAAAATATGACCGCACCATTTTGACGCACCCGACATATAATAAGTTAAAAAACATACAAGACTGGGACTAGAATACGGGAAAGTGTGTCTCGCGGAGACTGAGCATTTAAATGATTATTTGTACACTCCATACCCCTCCGTATTAAATGGCAGGGTGATCCGACTCACAGTTCGGAAGAAGAGCGCCACCGCTTCCATTAGAACCACACTTCGCTTAGTACCTCACAGTAACACATGTTGTATTTTTCTCTTTGTAGCACTGACGGGAATCAGACCTCACAGCCTCGTCAGAAAAATTGCGGCACACGATGTAGCGCTTCCGGTTCGTGGAAGCACACATTAACGACTGGCTGGCTGATATGGCATCCACATGTTGCTTCATGCCTTAACACAGAGACTGAAGCAGTATTCCCTCAGTTAGACCCCGATCACTGGAATTAGGAGTAGTGAGGTTTCAAATTTTTTTTTTAGATATTGTAAACAACTGTAAAGGTCTTTCTATGCAAAAATTACAGACTTCTCCAGTTTTCCCGTTAACGATATTTGATTAATCACAGAACACACATTTCAGGTCACTCATTCCGTCGTCAGATATATCTGGGAAACTAGCCACGTACATACCGATTAAATAAAATTCTTTATGCATGGATAGATTTTTACAGCCAGTATGCTGCGACTGACTTTAAAATGTAAAGTTACGTGAAACTTTTATTTTCATTTTATGACACACACGAAAGCGAAACTGCCAGCGTTTGACTGGTGCGCTGTACTGTCAGTTTACGTATCGTATACGTCGTAAAATAAAAATAACTATTTTCGCATAACTTTAACGCGATGTGGTGATGCATAGCTAGTGGCTAGTGGCTATCCATGAGTGGACGTATTTCAATTTAAATTATATAGATGTGATTGATTTCCCAGATACGTCGACACGTTTCGAAATCAATCACGTATGTGGTATGAATAATCCAGAACAATAAATGCGACCTGAGGAAGTCTGTGAAATAAAATATTATAAAATACAATACGATTTGGTGCCTCCCAGATGCCGTTGCCTACAACGAGGGAGAGATTAAAAACAATAACAATTTTCTGTACACAACTATACAATTTCTTACTGGTCAGTGAAGAATGCCAAAGGACATTGTCTATCTTACATACGGGAAAACAATTCCCCTCCTTACTCTTCCGGTTATCCAGAATTACCTGCCATGATGTAGTTGCCATCAATGTAAGCAACATCTGAATTACTTAAGACAATGTAGTATAATACAGAAGGAAGGAGTTACTGTTGTGGTCATCACGAAAGAAGTTTAATAACTTTTTTAACATCAGTAAAAATCACAAAATCTGTAATGTTGTTGGTGTATAAATATCAGAACTGATTTCTAGATTCAATAATTCAAATAATTAGAAGTGAGTGTCACATTTCTGAGGCCTTTAAACTATCAAGTATGCGTAAGAATACATCAGGTAACAATTCACTGCGTTGTTCGTTATATTGTAAAATGAAACTATGAAATATGCCAATATGCAGCCAAAAACTAAGTTGTCGACTGGCAACACCAAAAGCTTTCGTATTTCAGAAAATAATTCTTTCATAATGTTAATATGTAACACAACTCGACCCAGGAAATAAAACTCACCCTATACGATATGATTTCCTATTTGTTCCCTTAAATGTTATCCAGTATATAGACATGGAGCGCACGTAAAGTTGCTAGCGTCACAGGAATCAATGCAAAGGTTTGCTTAGACTATCACACTTCAAACGCAACACGTGTATCGGTGCAGACGTTTTCTACGTTAAAATTCACGCAGTCCTCTTGCTGTAGTACCGTTGCTTGCCATGCCATCTTCCATGCTCAAACTAATTTTAAATTGACATTTAATCTAAAAAAAATATTGGAGAATCTTACCGAGTCTCTTTCTACGAAGTACTACGACTGTCGACGATTTACCTGGAGATGCAACTGTTACAAAGAGTGCTCCTCCGTCAAATTTAAGATCTCTGGTGCGTGCAGATGTTTGCTTTCTTTGCGTGATTTCAACGTGTATTAATCATCGTGGTCCATAAACTTTGAATGCCCAACAGTTATTTTCGTATTACGAGAGGTGCATTCTGTGGCAATCTCGGAAAAATTGAGAGCCTTGCCTCTGGTCCTTTGCATAAGTAACGAAGCCTCGCCGTAGTATTTGCCCCGTTATTAACTCTTCTATTAATATTCTAAGGTTATAACCGCCATTCTTTGTCCGTCGGTCTTTGGAGGTAAGCGCAGTCAGTGTCAGAGAGGTGGTTTACTTCGTAAACGTTTCCTCAGCCTGGAGACCCGTTACTTAATTAGACTCCGGAATATTCGTCAGAGGAGATATTTTCCACTTCTGTTCACTTCTTCTTCCATTTCCTTCTGTTAGACGTAACGGGTGTTTCTGTCTTCCAAAGGTTAATTACTGCCTTTATAAGGAATCTGAAGATCGGAAATCAGTCGGCGTAAGTCTCAAAACTCTGCCCTTGAATTCTCACACTAGCATCACCCATGGGACGGGTTCCCTATACTTTAAAACAGCCAGCCAAGTTACTCTCTCTCGTATGTATTATCACCAACCATGCCAACTGATAGTAACATTATTCACTTCGTAACAACAGAGAAGAGCTTCACTTCAGTTTTTAAGATACACATCCTAAGTATGATACTAGTTTCTGGGATCTGTCAGTGTAAACACGGCAATATGAAACGATGCTGTCACATTAAAGGAGAAAAATATTTCTTCGTTATAAATTAGGTAAGACAGCGAATTTGAGATTTAACTGGAGATACTCTGAACGAAACTTAATGACTTGCATTAAAAAATTTCCGTCCGGAGAGGCATCGGAAGACCCTAAGGCAACGACCGACCGTCGTATCATCCTCAGCTGATAAACATCACTGGATGCGGATATAGAGGGCACCTAGTCAGTACACCGCTCTTCCGGCCGTTGTCACTTTTCGTGAACGGAGCCGCCACTTCTCACTCAAGTAACTCTTCTACTCGCCTCACAAGGGCTGAGTGCACCCCGCATGCCAACAGCACTGGCGAAGCCCGAGAGCTCTTAACGTAGGTGATCTGACTGGAACCGGTGTTACCATTGCGGCAATGCCGTTGGCAACGAATTATGTTAGTGTAATATTTTTACTATCTTGTCTAACGTTTGTCTATTGTGTAACAGAGTCCTAAACGAATGTGTAAAATTGAAATTGTAATGCGCACTCAGTAAAATAACGAATGCAAATGCGCAGCCTTTCCCGACTGCAAGAAATCCAACATCATGGGAAAATATTCAAGTAAGAAGAAATTCTATTTCAGAAATCACAAATAAAGTGCCCAGAACCTAAAAAACAAGAACCGAATCCTTGCTACTACTCACACATTAGATACGAAAACGAGTCTTCTCTTGGTGAATTATTGAACTTAATATCTCCACAGTGGAAACTTTGCAGGTGTGCTTTCGTATTTCCATAACGAATTGTCATCCTGCAGCAGAGTGTGCGCCGATTTGAAACTTCCTGGCAGACTAAAACTGTCTGTCGCATTTGGAGTCCAAGCTAGTAGCTTTGTCTTTCACAGCCAAGTGCTCTTTCGACCTTTTTCGTGTTTTTTATCTCTCATCCTGAAACGTCCCCTTTGAACATTTATACAAGACTGTGCTTAAACTGACACACAATATTTTTAGCGCAACGCAATCTGACTTTCAAAAAATCCCTACGAAAGAATGGCCCTGACTAACATTAACCTATACCTTTCACAAATCACTTACCTCACAAAAATCTTCGTTACTGGAACTACTGCAATTCAGCGAGCGCCACTACTGCCAGCTAAATAAAAGATTCAAACTACGGAAGGCACTAACTACTGATAGGCATAGTTAGCAAATGAAAGATTTTAATAGAGAACAAACAATGTATTTACCTTAATAGTGTTGAAAAATCATAATATACATAGGAGTTCATGACATCCAGTCTTAAAAATTTCCAAACTCCGCCATTTCTCTCCCCACATCCACCACTGCTGGCGGCTCACCTCCAACTGCGCAACGCTACGCGCTGTTCACATCCAGCTGCCGCTGCCCAACACTACAATGGCAGACAACAATGCAAACTAGCCACAGACTGCACACAGCACAGCCAGTGATTTTCATACAGAGCGCTACGTAACGTTGGCAATAAGAAAACATAAACAGCCTACTTAAATAGCCCCCATGCTCCCCACAAATAATTTTACAAATAGTTTTGGGCAGTGGCCAATAATGATTTGATAAAATTTTTCATGATTACAATAACAAAGAAATCAAAGGCACACACTTATTGATACAATGTTAGTCAAAAGCTAAAATTTTCTCACAGTCCATAAAGACAGTCCTGATCATTCATCAGAGTAACATTGCAGTGTTTTTCTCAAAGTCTGAGCAGTAAAAGAAAATGCATACGGAAGTAGTGGATTTCCATGCAATCTTGAAGAAGTAGTGTTGTCCTTTCAACGGAAAGACAGTGCTGACTCTTGACATGCAGACAGGTATTGGTCCACAACAGAGCAAACCCACAGCAGAGTCAGTCGAAATTTTGAAGAGTATTGGTAGGTAGGTCATCACAGAGCAGACCCACTGTAGTCCTGGTAGAGATTACGGTATTGGTGGGCCACCAGAGGTGCAGACCCACTGCAGTCCTTGTAGAAATAATGGTATTGGTGAGTCAGCAAAGGTGTAGACCCACTGTAGCCTTGTAGAAATGGCCAGCAGCCATCTGTTGTGACTATGCAGGTGCACAATCACCATTGAAGAGTCTTGCGGATAATATAACAACTCCATAAACCACCACTTGTGCACTCACAAAAATTTTTTTTGAAATGTCTTTAGAACCAGCAATGCTGTTATCCAGTCCCTTGCTGAATTATTAACACACGTGCAAACACTAACAGTCCCTACTTGTCACATATTGTCCATATACTATGACCAACAGAAACGTGTGCAGTGAAATGTAACTTACAAGTTAATAATATGATGAACTGGTGTCAATTACAATTTTAGAACATAAGAATACAATTACAGAGGTACAAAATACATCATTAAAAAACATAACAATACTGATAACATTTGTAGTACAGGCTTTACAAAAGAATCGAAATAACATATAAATCAGTGTTACAGGAATTATGACATGAGTACATACATAAAAGATCAGAATAACTTTCGAAACATCAACTTCACACGTGAGCATTAAAACAGAATAAATAATGTCTAAACATCTTTACAAAGTAAATAACATAGTATTAGAAAAATTCTGCAACATAGCTCTCATCAGCTAAACACATAAAGACAGGAAAAACAGAAATACACAAGGGAACACAAACACATAGTGGGATAACACAAGGAAAGGACAGGGTTTCTTTTACTGCAGTATTTTGCAAACAAAACTTTCTTTACTTCTCGGAGATCTCCCTTCGTTCTTCATTATTCCCAAAAAGTCCTATCTGTACCTGCTTTCTGTACTTTTTTCGTATAACTTCTCAATGCATTTCTTCCAATTCATCGCAACTCATTCTCTTATATAGTCTACCCCCTCTTAAGCTAACTTAAATCTACTGAGCTCAGATGCTAAACTAAGGGACGAGGCAATGCAGCAGTACAGAACAATTAACACAAACAGCAATGACAAAATATTCAAATTGGCCAAGCAAGTAGCAATATTACAACTAATATTACGCAATGAGCAGCAAACAAGAAAAATAAATCAGTAGTAAAACTGGCTTAACAGAGTAATGTAAAGTGAAATTTAGTAGTACTATCCCCGGCAAACAGCAGAAGCAAATGCAATAAATTATATCTAAACATGACAAAGCTCAAGCAGAAAAATATTACAGTAAAGACAACAATGCAGATAAGGGAAATGTTTATTCACACCTTAATATCTATGTCATTAAAGTGGTGCACCACAACTTTTTCTACAAAATAAATTACCAAGTACTTGAAAAGAAAATTATGAATGCAGTTCCTGTGAAGGTAAATGTCTTTTTGTGCTCCCTCATTTTTTTGAAAAAATTATTATTTACTCGATCTATAGACAGAAAATATTTATATTAGCACATTATTAAATTTTATTTTAACCAATGCTGCTGTGCAGCTAGAAACTAGATATTAAAGAAAATGAGCAAATATGTACCAAGGATGGCATGAAACATCATTCATTAGCCATATGGCATTTCATAAGGTAGTACAGAAAATCTCTCAACTAGAAAGACAGTAGTCATAATCAGGTGTATAGACATAAAATATTTCTGGTCATTTCATTAGACTTTTCAGTAAATATAATAAATTAAGAGCGCCACAGTGTTATCATATGTTTTCAAGTTTGAGCATGTCGTATTTGCGATGCTTTCGACAAAGAAATGTCAATAGCGAGGATAATGGCCTCCTTTTTTTTTTCACCTGTGCATCTGAAAGGCACTCACTAATGACTTCTTTCCAGGCGACTGTCGCCCATCTGGGTGCCCACGACGCATTACGTGCAGGTGGTCACTTAACTTTCTTACGGAAATATTTACAACAGCAGTTTACGCTACAGTGACAGTCTCATATAAAAATATTTCACAGGTCAAGAATTTGCGTTACAAGTGTGTAAAAACAAAATCCTATTGATATAACAGAGTCCAAAAAATTTTCGTCGGCATTGTAATACATTCACGCATTTACATACATTTCATAACTCTTAAAGTACGATTCTTGGTTTCCAACAACCTTTTTCACAAACCAGAGTCCCTAACCACTACTCATTACTCCTTACCTTATTACACATATAAATATTCGTCGACACTTCAATACTTCATCATAACAGATACGTAGCATAATCAAATTCCTCATATAGCATCAGCTTATTGACCATAAACATACCTCAGCAGAATAATACACATCGTCATCGTAAAAATAACATCATAACACCTCAGTCAAATCTCAAAAACGTCGTAGCTTTCTGCAATAACTTCAAAATCTAAAAAAATTCTCTGCTCATTTAAATAGTGTCATCCACCTCAAATGTACTATAAAAATCATGATCCCATATCAAATATATCACTCAAAGCTCTCATAGTATCACAATGGTCCCGGAAAAATATGAGCATTTCATAAAGTACAGACAAAATACAATTTCATAAGTGTGAAGTTATCCAACTGTGTAATTACGTAAATATCTGCCACTGATGTTGTAAAAAAAAAAAATTCTTTCTCTGTTAAATGATCAGATAGCTGTGTAATTCTGTGTTAGAGAAATATGGTACCGATGTGTAAAGTTGTGTAACCAAATACCATATTAGCTAGGGCTCCTTGTGCTTGCCAAACACATGGTACACAAAGTAAGCGTGTACCCCCCTGAGGATTAATGTAATTATACCCTCAGGTGTTACAGATTACAGCAATGGAATGAAGTGTCTCACAGAAAACCTTTGTATCATTATAATTCAAAAATCTTTAAAAATAAATGTTTTAAGTACAAAATTAATCACTCAAATACGTGTACTGTAGCGCTAAACTGTGCGTCTTGTTGTAAGATAATCTCTGTGGAAGTGTCGTAGTTATCTTCCTCCGAAAGCTAAGTTCTACAGAAGTCAATGTACTTACCTCATGATAAACAAAAGTGAAATGCTTTGCGTACAGATATCTTAGTTATTACGCTTATTGCCGTGATGAAGAAAGTACTGTACTGTAATGTATTGTTGTGCTACGGAAAAGGCTGTCTCATTGTAGCTATACCACAAAAGTTACTACTACAACATGTTTTACTTTCCAGAATACATAAAAACTGTGCAGAAATAAAAGAGATACACCGCAAAAGCAGCAATGTAAATTGTCACACATTAGTAGCGTCGTGATATAATCGTGTAGCTGTCAAAGAAACCAAATACTAAGTCACATTTAATCTCACAAAAACTACTTCAAATAAAGAGTATCTTTTCAAGTAAACCAAAATGTTGCATTAAAATCTCATAAACAGTATATGTTCTAAGTATGTAAGCCTTATAGTCGTTAAATAATCGTGCAACTAAAAAGCAAGAATGTACACATACAATAACACTGTGCCATCTGTTCACTATAACAATGCATTCGTAATTTCTGTTTAAAAATGTTCCCTAGGTTCTAGACAGGATAGTTAACTTCAAAACATTGTTGCATGTTAACAGTTTCTCAGTGTGACAAATTGTACTAGTAGTGTGAAGTGAAAAGTTTTATGGCAAAGACTAAGTTAAAAAACATACTATCGTTTAATAAACGGTTTTACATGTGAAATGTTGTGCAAGCCTTTACTCTTACTACTATGCAGATCTCCGGCGTCAACGGAATCATCGTGTGGTATATGTCGGTAAAGAATACTGGAATTTTTCTCAAGGTTAGCATCTATGTTATTTTTCTCTGAGCCAGCTGGCGCACGCGGCTGCCTGCTGTGCGAGTCATTGTCTGTCTCTTTGTTGGCGCGCGTCGTTATTAGGATTAGGAGACCTAACTTCTAGAAATTCATTTTGACGAGAGGGCCCTGCTCTGTTTGAATCCCGCCAGTTCTGATGGAATTCAGGTCTGTCGTTACGAATATATCGTCTGTCGTAATGTCGGTAGATTCCATAGTTTCTTCCTTGTCCGTCACATGGTGGAGAATTTCACCCTGAATCGTAACTGTGCGCCGAACTGTTGCGCCTGAAGTTATTATGTCTCCCTTGATGATAATTGTTTTGGTACCCATATTGTCTGTTTCCATGGTTATCTCTATCATATTCATTACTACGGAAATGCGATCTTTCTCTGTAACTATTACTCTGCCAGTGGTTGTCATACGGGTGGTGTCTGTTTTGGTCACGATTTACGTTGTAAGAATAGCCTTGTCGTGTATTATTTCTGTCAACGCGGAATTGTGACAGATGTGACCTGTAATTGTTGTGCTCCTGTTTTCGCGTTCCGCGATTGTCAGTGTCAATTTCCAGTTCTTGTAACAGTCCCTGAAAAGCTTCAGTGTCGTCTTTGCAACGTCCTGCCAAAATAATATGTCGTAAATTTTCAGGCAATTTGATTAAGCAAATGCGGATGAGTTCTGAGGGGCTGTATGGGTTTGACAGGTACTGATTCTTGTGCAACATGTCTTCAAAATATTTCACAAGACTGGAAAATTCAGATTGTTCGAAATGTTTCATCATTATGATGCTATGTTTTACTCGGTCTTGTGTAGCTTGAGACCAATATGCTGAGAGGAAGGCATGATAAAATTCTCCTTCACTGTGACAATCGTGAATGACCGATCACATTCTTACAGCTGGTTCATTCTCCAAGTAGCCACACATAAATTCTAACCTATGCTCCAATGACCAGTTGGGAGGAAAAGAATGAGGGAATTGATGGAGCCACGCTTGTGGATGAATGTCGTTGGCAGAATTCTTAAACGTTTTGAATTTACGTGTAGTAATGAACAGCTTATAGTCAAAATCATCGTGTCGGCGAGTAGCATACCGGTCATTGTTACGTCGTGTCGGCGGTTCCATCTCAAAATTCGGTGCACCTTGCCAATTTCTTTCATAATTTCCGAAATGCCCTGCGTTATTATTTTGTGGCTTTTCCGTATTTCTAAGTTCCTCTTCCCGTGTTGGAGCGCGAGTGTCCTCTGAAATATGAATTTTTTTGTATTACTTGTGCCAACTGATCTTGTACTTCCCGGATTTCTCTTTTGTATTGCGTATTAATTTGATTCTGATTTTGTTTGAATTTCTTAATTTGTTCATACTCTTCTGTGTCAGTGATGGCTACAGGTCATGTGTCATTCAGATCATCATCTACCTTTGCAGATAAGTTAGTGAACTGATCCGAAAGTTCGGCTACTTTCTCCGATAGTGTACTTATTTCCTCAGTGTGTTTTTCTGAACCAAGTTTCAGAGTGTCCATTTGTGTTGAAATCGTATCTACTGTATCCTTTAAGTTTTCCTGAGTTTTTGCAAGTTGCGTAACCGAATCGGTAGATGCAACTGAGTCAATTTTAACTTGCAAGGTGTCGTGATTTTCATGAAAAATAGTTTGCAGTTCTCTTATGGCTGCTTCGTGATTCTGTAATGCATTTTCATGACGCGAAAAAATAGGTTGGAAATGCTCACAAATTTGTGTTTTTACGTCATTACAGACTTTTTGACATTTCGATTCGATGTTATGTAACTCAGTAGTTAAATCTTCACGTGTTTGTTCAAGCGTGATGTCTAACTTTTTAAGATTTTGTTCCACTGTGTCTAACTTTTGAAGATTTTGTTCCATTGTGTCTAACTGTTGTTGTGTTTGTCTCTGATTTTGTTTCATTTGCTGCATTAATTGCAACAGTAATGTATTAGTGTCTGGAATCTGTTCCTCTATGCTTTTCGGCAGTGCATTTGCACCGGCAACATTTACATTTTGACGAGCAGAAAATGTGTCTTGACTTATTTGAGAAACCGGTGGGGACCCAAAACCTGAGTCTACAGTAGTTGTAATATTGTGTTCTGTCATTTCGGATTCCTGAGGTGAGCTGTTGCCGACCGATCGATCGATAATGCTTCCCTGTTCACTACTTGTTTCTCTGTCTACACCATTATTTGCCGCCCGCTCCATTTCCCTATGCACTATTACCAAATTACTACTTTGAATGTCTGTTAATTCATTACACAGCGGTGCTGGTAAGCTACGCTCGTCGTCACTATTATTTCTCAGTTTACTTTGGAGCCTAGTGTTACGTTTTTCACACGCCATTATTGTCACAATATTTCACACGACAACACAGAAAATAAGAGAACACATTAACACAGCGCTGAAAATACTATCTAGTTAATTGCAAGCGCAGCTGCGAAATACATGGTGCAAATCTAGATGCATGCCACAACAACAATGAGAGACTGCTACTACAAAGGAGATTCTCTCTACAGTTACATGCTAGCAATAAACAAAATCTACACTAATTACACAAACTACAAGAAAAAATCAGAAGATTCCAGTGATGTATCCTGGCAGGGTCGCCATATGAAACGTCCCCTTTGAACATTTATACAAGACTGTGCTTAAACTGACACACAATATTTTTAGCGCAACGCAATCTGATTTTCAAAACATCCCTACGAAAGAATGGCCCTGACTAACATTAACCTATACCTTTCACAAATCACTTACCTCACAAAAATCTTGGTTACTGGAACTACTGCAATACAGCGAGCGCCACTACTGCCAGCTAAATAAAAGATTCAAACTACGGAAGGCACTAACTACTGATAGGCATAGTTAGCAAATGGAAGATTTTAATAGAGAACAAACAACGTATTTACCTTAATAGTGTTGAAAAATCATAATATACATAGGAGTTCATGACATCCAGTCTTAAAAATTTCCAAACTCCGCCATTTCTCTTCCCACATCCACCACTGCTGGCGGCTCACCTCCAATTGCGCAACGCTACGCGCTGTTCACATCCAGCTGCCGCTGCCCAACATTACAATGGCAGACAACAATGCAAACTAGCCACAGACTGCACACAGCACAGCCAGTGATTTTCATACAGAGCGCTACGTAACGTTGGCAATAAGAAAACATAAACAGCTTACTTACAATCCCTCCTTATAGCCCATCCAGCCTCTCCCCAAAAATACGTTCTATTGATAGTTTCTCGCGCTACATTCCTCAACTTTCGTTAAAGCGTAACGTGCAATAATACTCCTCACAGTTCAACGTTACATAACAACCTCTGTTCCTCTTCGAATCAACAAAAAAAGGAACTCATTTTGAAAACACAAACATGATACTTATTCAAAAATAAACGGGATTCCTCTGTTCCTCTTCTAAAGCAATTAAATCTCGTCCTCTAAAGTACGCAAGATTCGTCTCCTGGAACAGATACTTCCTTCTTTTAGAACAAATACTGCTCCATCCATAAAACATATCTGGCTTCTCTTTTAAACTAGAGCTTCTCCTCTACACACTCAAAGCACCTCATCCAAGGGAATCAAGGTTTCTCTTCTAGAACAAGCAAGACTTCTCTCTTAAGACTACGAGGGTCTCTTAAAACAATCTTCTCTTCGAGAACAAACAAACAAACTCCTCTTCTACAAACAAATTAAGGCTTCTCTTTTAAAAAAATACATGCCGCTATTTTAACACTAACGAAGCTATTCTTCTAAATCACACAAATCATTTCTTGTAAAACATACACACTACTCTCCTGGAACAAATAGAACTATAAATTCTATTTTAGAAAGGTGAGTCTCGTCTTCAAAACAGACAGGCCCTTCTCTTAAATTATTAGTTAAATTATGTCCTTGAACGTAGAAGCTCATTAAACGTACATTCAGTGGGTAGCACTACCGATTTTCATCAAGTCCGTGTACAATCAGTACCATTCTGTTCCACAGTACGAGTCAGTGTGATAGTACAGCGATCAAAAATCGGGTAAAACTATTTTTGTATTTCGTACATCGTACCAGTTTGATGTGCTTCACTGTCAGCTAATGCAAGTAATCTTCGAGACTGACTTCTTTTTTCTTACTAAATGACTAGTAAGTGCAAGTAGCTAACAGCAACAGAAATACGTTGTTGTACATTTTTGGATAAAAGGGCTTATCTTGGAATAGAATGTCTGTATATGAATGGCGAAGATCTCGTTATGATGGCAAGCTTCTTTCTCGTTCGCTGCAAATTTCAGATTTCTTGACACATTGTAGGTGGTATTGCACGGTATCCTTTACGTTACAGCGAGTACACATTAGCGGGGGCCTAAGCCCTGTTTTACTTAGTTTGCTGTTTGTTCTATTATTTTGGTAGATAGCCTGCGCTACAGAGATGGTGCATCTGAAATAATCAGTGTGTTGTGAATATTTTATCATAGGTATTTCTCCAGCCGTAGCGATTATTCTCAATTGTTGACGTATTGCATTGTTATTTTCCCACTTGTTGGATTTCGTTCAGTTGATTTTTCAATGTAATGGTAATCTACGAAGAATGTGCCTAGTGTTTTAAGATGGAGACTGATGCGGCTAACATCAGGTGGTTCCATCTCGCTGATTCTACTGGAAATTGGAAATTTGTGGTAAGTTCCTGTGGGACCAAACTGTTGAGCTGATCGGTCCCTAGGCTTACACGTTACTGAACCTAACTTAAAGTAACTTACGCGAAGGACAACACACACACACACACTCATGCCCGACGGAGGACTCGAACCTCCGACGGGGGTAGATGCGCGAACCGTGGTAAGGCCCCCTAGACCGCGCAGCCGATTGAACATGGTTTAGCAAAAACGTGCGGCACAAATTTCAGGACATATTCCTCACACGTAGACTATTAAATTATGTTACATGAACATGGGTCTGTAAAAACTTTGTTTCCATGTTACAATTCATTTTCTGCCACTTAATAACCATTCAAAACACACTCAAACAGAACGCACCAGCATACCACATGCAACTCTTTCCCACATGAGATGTTTGATATGCTCTCCGTGGGCCCTGGTCCGGCGCAAATTTTCGTTGTCCTCATTTTATTATACAGCTCATGGGTATGCATATTCGCAACTGGAAACATATCTCACGTTTTTCATAATGGCTGTAGTCACCGCAGTGTCTATTCCTTCGGACATGCATCCATGTCCGAAGGGACTTTTCATCGTACTTCTGAACAACACAGGCAAGCAGTATCGTACACCTCTTGTGCTTTTCTCCAGTTGATTGCACTAGCTAGCTGTAGATGTTTTATGAAATGGAAAAATGGCTCTGAGCACTATGGGACTCAACTGCTGAGGTCATTAGTCCCCTAGAACTTAGAACTAGTTAAACCTAACTAACCTAAGGACATCACAAACATCCATGCCCGAGGCAGGATTCGAACCTGCGACCGTAGCGGTCTTGCGGTTCCAGACTGCAGCGCCTTTAACCGCACGGCCACTTCGGCCGGCTATGAAATGGAGGTCTAATATTTTCATAGTATCAGACACTTCCATCCAGTCAGATGTAATGGAATTTGCGTTTTGACATATGTTCATAAGTTTAGATATTTATGTCTTTGTTGCATTAGAGGCCTTGCAATAACTGTCCATTAAGAAACATTACTTCCTCGGTGATTAGGTGCAGGTAATGCCTCTAATGCACAAGCGAACAATATCACTGACACCTTACAGCTCTGCCTGACAGAACGGCTGAGATCGTTTCCTTGTGATTCCGTTTATCTAAATTCTTGACAAAGCTTCATGTATTACCACATCGTTTACGTTGCAAAATCTTATTTGCATAATAATGAGGCAAACAATCAAATGCTTTGCGAAAATCAAGCGAGAGAATTACTGATTTAACGTATGAAAATGCTCCCTGATCTATGACGCTTGTCAGAGAGATCTTCCGTTCTCTACGTGCGTCCGATATTTGCCTAAAAATTTGCCAATATCTTGAAATCACAATTAATTCCAGTTAGTGGGATAAGTTTTGTAATATTTTTCATTTCAGTTTCTTTGGAGATTATGGCAGACAGTCGTCGAATTTCAGAGAGTACACGACTCGTTTTCAACATCTCATTACACATTTTCGTAAGTGGATTTTACAGCTGTTACCAATATTCCGCGTAAAACTGTAGGGGTTGGTCATCGGAGCCTGCCTTGTTCTTGGGCCGCTATTTACTGATGTCAAACAGTTCATGCTTTGTGATTTGCTCCGTCAATGATACACTTTTCTCTTCACTGACATCTACTTGAAGACATTTTATCGAATTTTCAGCTTCGTTTTTGGGTGTCGGTTCTTCTGTGTAATACTGGGACAGATGTTCTTCCATTATCGCCAGTATTTATCGCTGGACGCTGATACTTCTCCCACCAGTTACTTTCGGATACTAAGTTTCTCTTCGTGTCATGCATGCATTTCTTGGATTAGATGCCACATAGGTTTTGTTTCCAAGTTTATTTTCATAATATGTGTAGAGTACATAGTTGTGAAGAGTGGTCAGAAGCAATCTGAAAAACTTGTAGGATTGTTGCAGGTTAGGACGTACTGAGAAATAATATTTAAGAAAAAAATTCGATAAATTGCATTGATTCTGAGTTAATTAGCATTGAAGTTAGTCAGTCAGGGCGTTCGGCGCTCAAATTCCAGCGGCCCGCCAGATACGTGTTCTTCGGTTTGTTTCCTAAAATCAGATAAGAGAGCAATACAAACGATTGACTTGGGATGGTAGGAAAGATCGGACCCGAGTCAAGGGCTGAGCAGTCTCGTGGATCGTGGACTATCACCTACGCTGTAAAAACAACTGACACTCAATATGTCTGGCGGGCCGCTTGATTCTGTGCAGGGAGCGGCCTGATTGGCTAACTTCGATTCTAATTAACTGGGAAACAGCGCAACGTATCGATCTTTTTTCTGCCCGGCCGCGGTGGTCTCGCGGTTCTAGGCGCGCAGTCCGGAACCGCGCGACTGCTACGGTCGCAGGTTCTAATCCTGCCTCGGGCATGGATGTGTGTGATGTCCTTAGGTTAGTTAGGTTTAAGTAGTTCTAAGTTCTAGGGGACTGATGACCACAGCTGTTAAGTCCCATAGTGCTCAGAGCCATTTGAACCATTTTGATCTTTTTTCTTAACAGTTATTTATCACTACAACCTCCTCTGAAACACTCTATAATCTCTTCAGACTGTTTATGAACACTCTGTCAGTGTTGTACAAATCTGTCAGGACGTCTAACAGAAATTCTGTTATGCTGTTTTAGACTTCTATAATAGTTACAGCCGAATGCAATAACGTTCTTCTGTATTGTTCCCATTTACGACAGTTTTTTTAAGAAAAGATCGATGCGATCAGTTTGCACACGCTTCGACCTCTATAAACATTCTGGCAACGTAGATTTGTTTTGCTGTGGTAAGCACTGCTGCCTGTAAGACAGAAAGGCCGAATATCTGTTCCAGTTAGAGTAGACAGTGTATTGTAAGGTATGTAACTGCATGAGGTCTTACCTGCCTGCTGATGACCGCACTCTGGAGGACGAAGGTACAAACCCGCGTCCGACCATGCCGATTTAGGTTTCCTGTGATTTTACTAAATCGTTCCGGACGAATACTGGGGTGTTTCCTTGACACAATCCGAACTAGTGCCCCGTCTCTAATTACCTCGGTGTCGACGAGACGTGAAACCCAATATTCCTTCATTCCTCGCTTATGAGCCCTTCAAGAACTTGCAGCCGTTGAGGGAAAGCGAGTGGGGGGGGGGGGGGGGGGGGGAGAACGGGTGGATACCGTTGTGACATCTTGATATCTCTCCCAGGTATTCTTCATATCACTTAGATTGTTAAGGAGGTAGCCAAGTTCTTCGCTACGGTAACAGTTCGGCGACGAAACAAAGTTAAAATCTTCTTCTATAACAAGGTAGTCGTGGCTAGACGCCACTGAGCTGAGTATTTCAGTTTTATAGAGATGTTTCCAAACTTTCCTATTTTGATTTCCGGATGACCCGCATACATTAACGATGTGTGTCCCTGCTTCTACACAAAATATCTTCCACATAAGGTGGCACTGATATTATAGAATATATACCGCGACCACTATAAGCATTTTATCTAGTCGATTCTCAAGATATCCTTTTTTATCATTATAACAGTTGCAGTGGTGCAGCCGTTCCTTCAATTTTGTATTGTATCCATTTACGTTACCTAGTCTCCTAGATTCGCACCTTGCACTAGCGCTATATCAGCCGCCACTATAAAAATTCCTGTACAAATTTTATTTCGCTTTATCTTCTTGTCCTGCAGATGTTTAGTGTTGTTATGCAGTATGTTTGTCTGCAACGGTTGGTATTGTCTGATGGTAAGACAGCAGTAATAGCGATGAATTAAAGACGGTTCTAAGTACATTTTTCGATTATCATGGTTCATAGTATCCCATGTGATGACGACTGTACTGCTACGGAACTATTATTTAACATGTCTTTAAAGAAACTACACAGTTATTACCTCATGCAGTGGACATTCATGATGTTATATCGCCACTTCATTAGTCCATCTGAAGGGGCGCTGACTTGGTACGCCACCATCTGTGATACCTCCTGAGTTGCCATCTACCCCGGAATTTATGGAATATATCACCCGGTGAGGTCGGTTATGCTTTCCTCTTTTTGAACTTTCTTTGATTTTTCTCTTTTTTATTCAGCTGCTTTCTTCCCTCAGACGCTTTTCCATTGGGGTATTCTTTCAAAATCCTGAAATTTTCAGTTTACTTCGCGACATATTCTGAGGTGTGTCACTTTGTTCGGAATTTAGTTGTTTTCTGGTATCTTTTTCCTCTAATATTGCAGTCGGTACTGACAGCTGGATGTAGATGCACTGTCATGCTCAAAAGTATTGCGTTTCGCCTTAGTTGTATGCAACTAACATTACGTAACTGTCTTGCAGGTCCTCTGCTCTCTTTTCGGTACAGACGACGCAAAATAGATACTTCGAGAGACTACCCGATATAACTGCTCTGTATGCCTTCAATCCGGATGTAAATTAATATCACGGAAATGCAAATATTATCGAACACATTATATTAGAAATGACACAACATCACGCTTGTAAAATCAAATTATCACCGTAAAAGACATTTCAAAAAGTAAGTTTTGACTTGAAGTAACGTTAGGAACATTTTCACCCTGGACAGGGACCCGCCAGTCTAGTCTAATAACTGTTGTTCCTATTAATTGACAACTAAAGATCTTCAATCTCGTTTGGATCGTAAGCAACAAAGCGTGCACAGGCTTAAACTTGAAATGACAAGGCATAAAGTTTTGTGTTGGGCAGGGGATTCGAACTCAGCACATAATCGGATCGTTAACTAAGCACAATCAAATGTTGGAAATCGTAATTTTTTACCAATATGAGCTGACTGAAACTGAAATCACCTTACGAATTAGTTTTCACCGACTGGGATTCGAACCCAGTAGTTATCGTCATTGACTTCTAATCACGAATAGACATTAAAAATCGGTGCACTTGTCTGAACATGGCTTATAGTACTGTGCTGACTGGTGTCTGACTGTGGACTTATCATCGTCGTTGACTACCCACGAACAGAAGTTGATATCGTATTCTTTCTCACCACTATCTAAGAGTGACGTGTTTGAACATGAAATGATACGACGGAAAGTTCTGTATCTGACTGGGCGTCGAAACCAGTACCAACCGATACTGTTGAAAACGAACCGAGAGGTATTAAAAATCATAACCATTTGTCACGTGTGTGAGGTAACGGGCGAGTTGTGGCGCCCTGGAAATATTATATGTTCGGAATTGGGGCGGCCGCTCGATCAGCCGGGGCCCGGCAGCAAACACGTGATGGCAAACGTTAGCCGGACGAGAGGGGTAGCCCCATGCATGGTCCAGCCGCGTGGCTGAGAATTCCGCTGTGACGAGGACGGTGCTTTGTGTCAATGAAAGAGACTTGTACGCCGAGAGCGCCAAAGATGGCGGACTTCGTGAAACCTTAATGGCAGACATTTCACAGTTCGTATAGAAATTAATAGTAGCCAGATGAATCATGATACCTAAAAAAGAAAGATGTATATTACCACTATTTGCACGACGATTCTGATGGTGTAATCAGACTTTCAATATGTTTATTAGTTTAAGGTTCAGTATCTGACGATAAATTCTGCAAGTAACACCCAGCAACGAATTTCCAAAATCTAAACAGTTCATCTGATTTTGTCGATCTAAGTGTCTTTAGAAAGGTATTAGTGTAAACCTAACTTGGTATCAATTAGATGCCTGTAACTTAAATAGTACATGAGTTATTGGAGGTCAATCTCGATAGGCTACAATCCGACCTTTATCAAAGTCGGAAACGTGATGGTACGCGTTTCTCCTCCTTACACGCTGCATCATAACAACGTTTCATCAGGCAACGCCGGTCAACTGCTGTTTGTGCATGAGAAATCGGTTGGAAACTGTCCTCATGTCAGCACGTTGTAGGTGTCGCCACCGGCGCCAACCTTGTGTGAATGCTCTGAAAAGCTAATAATTTGCATATCACAGCATCTTCTTCCTGTCGGTTAAATTTCGCAATTTTAATGGCCAGTAGTGTAATTGCAATCTTTCATTTATAAATTTAGATGTTACTTTCATAATTCGGAATTGCCGAGTGATAGAAACCTTCGACCATTCGATTCATGTGTGTATTCTTATAGTATACTGTAGACTCAGCAGTATTTTGCCTGTAACGCGGCAACTACGTATCCCAGCCCCTAGACAACGAAACCAGCCAAAACTTTTAATATTGCAACTCTGAGTCAGAGGGTGCGTAGTTATTTGAAAGCTCGCACTTTTAATATGGCGTGCGCATGCTGCAAGTTGAAATGACACGATGCAAACTTTTGTTCCTAATCTGGATTCAACTGAGACACACGCTTCATGGAAACCTTGAAGGGTTGGGAATATTGAGGAAACAGTGAAATGATGGAACTGCGTCGTCTCAAAGCCGTCAAACACAGCGAAAGGAGAGATCTGAGTTCGATCCCAGTCCAGCATCAATATTTTCAATATCTCAAATTCAGATACAATAAGAAATAAGAGGACGTTGACCTTACATGGCGATTCGCTCATATTAGAAAAGAAAAAGCGTGTTAGAAAGCAAACTCGTGATATAGTTTGTAGCCGTAATTACCACGTGTGTCATTCACCGACTCTCCAAAAGTAGGTACCGAAGGGACAGCAAGTATAATGCGGCTTTAGAACCATGGGTCAGCCCTGCATTGTTAAACTTGGGTTTGCAGACGAAAAAAGGGTCGTTATGTGCTTGTTAAAAATGCAAATAATGCTGTTAGAGGAACATTCGCAACTGAGCATTATACCAGAGATTGAAAATAACGCTACAGTTGTAAAGTTCTTTTATTATCACACGACCGGTTTCGGGACCCCCTGTTCTGCGCTCGTAGGTAGCACATCGCGCCTTGTACACGTGCACTGCGGCGCTCGGGGGTCACAGCACCAAGTTACGACAGCTGAAGATGGGCGTATAAGAGCCCGAAACCGGTCGTGTGATAATAAAAGTACTTTACAACTGTAGTGGTATTCGCAACCTTTTGTTAAAATTGGTTACCTGATATGTTAATCGAACCCAGACCTTAGGTTTACGAAATTAAGATCATTGCAATACACCACAAACCTACACCAACGAGTGTCATGACCGTGTCGCAAAGAAGGATGCTCCACATTCTCTGGAGGTTGACTACAAGCTGCTCGAGGCACTCATTTTCGCGTTCGTTCACATAGATATACATTAGCTGTCTACGCAATGCGCGTTTTTGACTTCATTTCTTAATCACTAAAATAAATCACGCAACAGCCTGCTTCACAAATTGGCAGCACAAAAACATGCCGAAATTTCTGTTGAAAGTTTTGCTTTCCACTTACAGGGTGGTCCATTCATAGTGACCGGACCGAATATCTCACGAAACAAGCATCAAACGAAAAAACTACAAAGAACGAAACTCGTCTAGCTTGAAGGGGGAAACCAGATGGCGCTATGGTTGGCCCGCTAGATGGCGCTGCCATAGGTCAAACGGATATCAACTGCATTTTTTTAAAAATAAGAACCCCCATTTTTTATTCCATATTCGTGTAGTACGTAAAGAAATATGAATGTTTTAGTAGGACCACTTTTTTCGCTTTGTAGTATATGGCGCTGTAATAGTCACAAACGTATAAGTACATGGTATCACGTAACATTCCGCCAGTGAGGACGGTATTTGCTTCGTGACACATTACCCGTGTTAAAATGGACCGTTTACCTATTGCGGAAATGGTCGATATCATGTTGATGTATGGCTATTGTGGCAAAAATGCCCAACGGGAGTGTGCTATGTATGCAGCTCGGTATCGTGGACGACATCATCCAAGTGTCCGGCCGTTCGCCGGATAGTTACGTTATTTAAGGAAAAAGGAAGTGTTCAGCCACATGTGAAATGTCAACCACGACCTGCAACAAATGATGATGCCTAAGAGGTGTCTTAGCTGCTGTTGCGGCTAATCCGCACATCAGTAGCAGACAAATTGCGCCAGTATCGGCAATCTCAAAAACGTCGGGGTTGAGAATGCCACATCAACATCGATTGCACCAGTACCATATTTCTTTGCACCAGGATTTGCATGGCGACGACTTCGAACGTCGTGTACAGTTCTTCCACTGGGCACAAGAGAAATTACGGGACGATTACAGATTTTTGGCACGCGTTCTATTTAGCGATGAAGTGTTATTCACCAACAGCGTTAACGTAAACCGGCATTTTACCGAAGGCAATCTCAATGGTGCAATGTATGCTGATTTCCTACGTAATGTTCTACCGATGTTACTACAAGATGTTTCATTGCATGACAGAATGGCGATGTACTTCCAACATGATGGGTGTCCGGCACATAGCTCGCGTGCGGTTGAAGCGCTATTGAATAGCATATTTCATGACAGGTGGATTGGTCGTCGAAGCCCGCACGTTCACCGGATCTGACGTTGCCGGATTTCTTTCTGTGGTGAAAGTTGAAGGATATTTGCTATCGTGATCCACCGACAACTCCTGACAACATGCGTCAGCGCATTGTCAATGCATGTGCGAACATTGCGCAAGGCGAACTACTCGCTGTTGAGAGGAATGTTGTTACACGTATTGCCAAATGCATTGGGGTTGACGGACATCATTTTCAGCATTTATTGCATTAATGTGGTATTTACAGGTAATCACGCTGTAGCAGCATGCGTTCTCAGAAATGATAAGTTCACAAAGATACATGTATCACACTGGAACAACCGAAATAAAATGTTCAAACGTACCTACGTTCTGTATTTTAATTTAAAAAAACCTTCCTGTTACCAACTACTCGTCTAAAATTGTGAGGCATACGTTTTTGACTATTTAAGCGCCATCTATCACAAAGCGAAAAAAGTGGTCCAACTAAAACATTCACATTTCTTTAGGTTCTACACGAATGTGTAATAAAAAATTTAAAGAAACGCAGTTGATATCCGTTTGATGTATGGCAGCGCTATCTAGCGGGCCAACCATAGCGCCATCTGGTTTCCCCCTTCAAGTTAGACAAGTTTCGTTCTTTGTAGTTTTTTCGTTTGACGCTTATTTCGTGAGATATTTGGCCCGGTCTCGATCAATGGACAACCCTGTATACCCCACTCGTAAATATAGCGCAGTGTAAACGCTAAGGTTAGTTATCGAGCACATTCTCATCTTTACGCTTTTAAACCACATTTCGTCTGGCACAGTTACGTAGGTAAGGGAGCAGCGACCTTTCCTCATGCAGCAAATTGTGTTGAGAGTAATGATGTATGTGACCCTCAAGAACAGAGTTTATCTAAAAAAGCAGAGAAGCGCGTCAGGACTTAGTTATGTTCATAGAGAATAATAATAAATGTTGTTATTATTATTTTTTCGTGAGGACCAATGGCCTAGCGCAAGTCTTTATATTATCCAGATGGACACAGCGGACCTTCAGTTTAACGTGAACCCCTCACATCTATATATCTACAAGTACATCTACATGTATATTCTGCAAATCGCACTTAAGTAGCTGGCAGAGCGTTCTTAGAAACATCTTCGCAATATTTCTCTGTTATTTCACTCTTGGACAGAACGGGGAAAAAATGAACTCCTATATTTTTCCGTGCAAGTTCTGATTTCCCATATTGTACTATGGTGATCGTTTCTCCCTATGTAGATCGGCGTCAGCAGAATATTTTCGCATTCGGAAGAGAAAGTTGGTAATTGAAATTTCGTTGTTCAAATGGCTCTGAGCACTATGGGACTTAACTTCTGAGGTCATTAGTCCCCTACAACTTAGAGCTACGGATTCGAACCTGCTACTGTAGCGGTCGCGCGGTTCCAGACTATAGCGCCTAGAACCGCTCGGCCACCCCGGCCGGTAAAATTTCGTGAAAAGATCTCGCTGCAACGAGAAATGTCTCTGTTTTAAAGATGTCAATCTCACATCCTGTATCATGTCCATGACATTGTGTCACCTATTTCTCGGTAATACAAAAAGCCCTGCTCTTATTTTAACTTTATCGATGTACTCCGTCAATCCTATCGGGTAAGGGTCCAGCACCGCGCAGCAGTGCTCCAAAAGAGGACGGGCAGCCGTTGTGTAGGCAGTCTCTTTAGTAGATCTGTTGCATTTTCTAACTGTTCTGCCAATAAAATTCAGTCTTTTGTTCGCCTTCCCCGCAACGTTTTCTACGCGTGATTTCCAATAAAAATTGTTCGCAATTGTGATTCCTAGGTATTTAGCTGAATTTACAGGCTTTAGATTTGACTGATTCCTCTTAGCACTCACGTTAATGAGATCATACTTTTCATTATTTATGGTCAACAGCCAATTTCTGCACAATACAGACGTATTTTCTAAACCGTTTTGCAAATTTTTCTGATGTTCTGATACACGGCAGCATAATCTGAAAACAACCTAAGATGGCTGCCCAGATTGTCTCCTAAATCGTTTATATAGATAAGGAACAGCAGAGGGCCTATGACACTGCCATGGGGAGCGCCAGAAATCACTCCTTGTTTACTCGATGGCTTCCCAGCAGTTACTGCGAACAGCAACCTCTCTGACAGGAAATCACAAATCCAAGCGCATAATCTGAGTCAATATTCCATAAGCACGTAATCTGATTACAATCCTCTTGTGAGGTATAGTGTCAATAGCCTTCTGGAAATCTAGAAACACGGAATGAATTTGAAGTCCCTTGTCGATAACACTCAACACGTCGTGTAAGTAAAGGTAGCTGTGTTTCACAAGAATGATGTTTTCTAAATCCGTGTTGACTTTGTGTCAAGAGACCGTTCTCTGCGAAGTAATTCATATGTTGGAATACAATGTATGTTCCAAATCCCAGTTGTAAATTGACGTTGAGAGGTGAAGGCTAGGCTAAAACGCAGTCTCAAAAATCGGTAATTCGAAAGAGAATCCACCCTACGACCTCTCGGTTTACTATCCACGCGCCTTGCCTCTAGTCCTATATCACCAAAATCAACAGGGGTATAGGTTGCTCATTTACAATAATTGATGCGTGAGTTGCGAGTGTCAAATTTTTTGACGTATATCGCTATATCTTTTGATTGCATTGACTCAGGTGCTGAAATTTACACCCCAACGTAACGCAGACCTTAGTATTTGACATTAATTTCAACTTGATACTTGTATCCATTTCTTGAGAAAGAGGGATCTTTGCAAATGGCCATATCTTTTGACTGCATCAAACTAGAATCGTAATTTTTTTACATCGCCAAGGGACCGTAGGCATCAGTATTTGAAATAAATTTCAGCTCGATATCTCTACCTGTTACTGAGAAAAAGAGGTCTTAACAGACGAACAGATGGACAAACGACCAAAAAATGAACAAAAAGTCTTTTTTTTTGTTGATAAAAACGGAAAACCTGCACACTCATAAGGAATCAGGATAGTCAGATGGGGATTTGAACCATTGCGCATTAACTTCATCATTAAAAAAAAACGGAAGAATACACTAGTGTGAGTCCTCAAATATAACCTTATAGATCTAGAAGCACAAACAAGATGTTTTGTGTAAATACCTGCACGCCAGAGATGTGTCCATCGCAGCTGGCATCTGTTTCAACAACAGAGGCGCCCTGCAGTCGCTACATATGAAAGCGACCTAAGAAAGTAAAACTAGTGTCGCTTACTGTAAGAGTACTTCTGGTAACACGAAGGAAGAAGCAGCTGCCATAAACACAGTTAAAAAGAAACATAAAACTCTCACAGCATTGTCCTTTTTGCCTGAAATACATCTTCATTAAGCGAAATTGCCGTTCTCTCGCAATAATGAAAATAACGAATAATATCATGTACTTTTATTAATAAATGTACAATCACTAATACTGCTTTATCAGTGAGTGCGAAATGCGTCTGATAAATGGCCGTGTCAACATGCAGTGCACTTCAGGCGGACGGAAACCAAAACTCGTATCGGTAAGAGGTCCAACAGTCTGAGTTTTGGGTGAAGTTTCCTCACAGCGCTTCGTAACTGACGATGCTTGCTTTGCCATTACTTCCTCACTTTTCATACTAGCGAAGCCTCTAGGGTATCAGAAACTCCGTATCAGAAATAAAATAGTGTAAGTGTTAAAACGGACTTCTACGTCAAGTAGTACTTCACTTGTGGCTGAATGTGCCTCAGTCGGTGACCCTAATTTTAATTTCGTTTCATCTTCTGGTGACATACAGAATGAGTCCGAGCTGCTCTGAAAGTGGTGTTCCCTGCTTTATTAAAGCTCAGAGACCGTGTTGTATGAGCTGACAATAAGAACTGATTGCAGTCAGGCGCCAAATTATTCACTGTTGTACGGGACCATCTCTTCTTAGCAACTTATTGCTTACTAACGTAATTCGTTGTTTACTACGGTTACTGTGTTAATTCCGTGGCCGGTTCGTGAAAATCTTCTACACAAGCGCCTCCTTCTCCAGCTTTTTCCCTCGTGCATTCTGATCCGTGTCAATTTTCGCTACGCATTGCTACATCCACAGTACAGAAATCCTGCATTGGTAGCCAGGGACGGCGCAAGTGGTCGCTACTGATTGTTTAGTCCTGTATATAATTCTCACTGTTGTGGTGCGTCTGGCTCCCCTCTCACCTTGGCTTGGGTCTCTTGAGCCTGAAACCACCCGTGTTAATTCCGTAGCCAATTTGCATAACAAATCTTATCGTCTGGCACACAAGTGAATTAATGGACACAACACATGTTCTGTGTGTTACAATTTGATAAAGAAGGAGTTCACTGCTACCTATTTTTCAGTGTATAGAGTTCTACAGGAAGTTGGTACGTTCTGAATGAAAGTTCCCAAGAGTGTAATACAGTTTTGTAGACTCATTTCCGTCAACACCTCAATTTCGATTCACTACATCGACTTCACAATTTAGCGCCTCTTTACAAAAGCTCGAAACAATTGCCGAAATCCGAGATGCTGTCTGCTCCTCAACTGTTTATCATACTAGACAACGCCTAATGTATTCTAAATATTGGAATGGATTATTCTGAAACTCTTATCCAGGAATTTTCACCTCTGACAGTTTTCGTGACACAATTATGTTTTAATTTGGAAACCGGAAAAGAAGAGTCGATTTGGTTGAAGTGTGGTTTTATACAAGAATGATGAAAATTGATAAGGTAAGAAATGTGGAGTTAAGCTGCAGAAACGACGACGAAAGGCGTACATGAAAAATATTAACTAGAAGATGGAGACAGAACAAGTGTTAAGACAGTAGGAGAAAACATTCATGATATTAGAGAGAGCCGTAGAGGGCAAAAGCTGTAGGGGAAGACAAATATTGAAATACATGCATCACATAACTGAAAAAGGTTAGTGAAAATAAGGAGGTTACCACACAAGAGGAAGTCATGACGAGAAGCAGCAAATCATTCAGGAGACTGGAGGAAACAAATCACAAAAAGCGAATCATGTACAGTCGTGCTCAAAAGTATCCGAACGACCTGAATTGATTTCACCTGAATCGCATGCAACCCACATAACGCAGCTGTCTAGCAGGTCCTCTAATCGCTCCTTGGTACAGTCGTATGACTATTGAAAATTGTTCCAACAAGTCACCACTAGAAAACACTCCTCTGTATCGCAAAAACTCAAGATGTAAAGTAATACCACGATACTAGAAATATCGGGGAACACCTTATCACAGATAAGACTGTCATTAAGGCTTGTAAGCTCACATTTATTGTAATAAATGACATACCTGAAATGTTATGACTCTCATTATTTCGTCAGATAGCTAATGCACGGAATAAGTTCGTCGCATTCATGATTTCCTCTTCAAAGTAACATACCGTACTTGTTATTTAACACAAAATGACATTAAAAATTTAAGTTATCCACGAGCAGCTAGTTGAGAATATGTATGAACTTCAAATGACACGACGAACCGTCTCGTTCTGCATATGGCTTCAAACCCAGGTCATGCAGACTAAGCTAAGATTTCGTGACTGACGGAAACTAACAGTCATTCCTAACTAGGCATACAGAGAGTGACATACCTCGATTTTAGGCAGTATCAGTTAGCGAAAATCAACTTTAAATTACATAACGTAAACATTTTTATTGAACGGAAATTCCTACGCAGCACCTATTGACCCTGTTAACGAACTACGAGAGATGTTAAATATTGCTTCTTTGCTTACTTACTTGAAATGTCGTGAGGTAAAGCTTTGTGTTGGACAGGGATTCGAACCCAGAACCTAATCGGATTGTTATCGAAGCACAATCAACTGTGACATACCGGATTTTCTAGACAGTAGCTAGATGTTTTAACTGAAATGACGAGAAGAAACATAAATTTTTTCTTTCTCAGGACTCCAACCCGGCATCTATCGCTGTTATATTCTAGAGAAAACTAACGTTAAATGTGGGTTTGTTACACCAGCAGCGACATGTGAGCATGTTTGAACTAGAGATAATATGACGAAGAGTTCAATGCTGAATGGGAATAAAACCCCACACATATCGTTTCTACACACAAACAGACGTCAGCTACCGAATTTTTCTCCACAAGCAGATCGGAATAACATCCTTAAACTTACAGTGATCTCGCAAATAGTTATATGACTCACTGGGAGTCAAAAACGTCAGATATCGTTATTGTTGACAACGAATGAAGATGCATTAAAAATCAAAAATATTATCCACCAGCAGATATGTGTTCTCATGCTAGAGCGTGAGAATTCATAATGAAAACCTTAGTGCTGGGCCAGGATTCGAACCCATTCACGCCCAATATGTGGAGATGTTGAGGAATCTGCAGTTTTGAACAAACAGCCAATTGTAGTCGAGCTGTATTGTCACGAAGGGATCAAATTCCGCGTTAAGGGCGGTCTGCATTCCCAGTTCAGAACCAATTTTATCGGCATACAGAAGCTGAAATGAAAGATGTAATAAGTGTCCTGTGACTCTACATGACATTTGTTTCGTCACTAGAAATACATAACTAGTATAAGAAAGTTTCTACACGTCGCCACTCCTGACTTTATTGTGGTTCAATCTATCGTCTACCTGGTAGAGAAGGAATGTCATGTTTAATGTGAATTTCAGACCATAATGCCACTATACGTTCTTCACTTGGCGTAGCCAGAAAAGAATAGAATCTGTGTCCCCCTATCAAAAATCTTGGGTAGAAGATGGAATCGACCCACACCATAAGAATATCAACCTATCATCAAACCAACAGACCACCAAATCCTTTTCTCTGTGACTCATTTTCCTATCATAACGCCGTTGCGCCACACTGGATGAGCATTCTGACACACAGGCTCCCTGTAGTGGTTTGCTGCATGTTCAGCACATTCATTTACTTGGTTGACCGAATCGCCATGAACTAACTGCCTCGGCTAACCACCCAATGCATACATTCAACTCTATTTTGTAATTACCAAAATGAAGTCACATAACTGCCACTTACACAGAACTGCTAACAGTGTAGGATGCATATATTTAAATAGAAAGTGTTCCTTTCCACTTGAGCTACTCTATTGCACTACCTGTTTGTTGATACCGCCGTGGAGTGCAAAGAAAGCTGTAACTGTCTGTCTCTCAGAAGTCTAGATCCGGCCGTATGTATTATCTCACAGCACTGTGGAATGTGGAAGTTCTGGAGCAACTGTTGACTTCTGGAGCAGCTGTAGCTAAGTGACAGCTAGTAGCATAACAGTAAGCATTGCGCACAGAACAAGTATTCTACATGCATGTAATCAATAAAGTGCATGTGCATTGTCAGACTGTTATAGATAACATCAGAGAATTTGCATGTATCATTGATGATTAATTTCTCTCTCATGTTTAGTATCGTTTTAAAGACACTAAAAGAATCCTTCGAAAATTGTGCACTGTATTATAAGAAATGAAATAAAAGTACCCATGATAACCATACGACTAAAGTCTGTATCAATAAAACTGAGTATCTGTACATAAGCGTGCCTCTATCGGCACGAATTTGTAAAAAAACTACTCACTTTGATTTAGATTGGGTCTGTGTTTAATTGGTGTGCTGTGTCATGCTCAACAGGTATGCAAATGTGGCATTTCATAAATAATGTTATGTACTCCTAGAAACCCAGAATTAGCTTGTCAGCAGCGGAAAGTGGCGTTACCTGTTGTGCAGCATTGTAACTTGTTCACCATTGCACTGTGAACTGAAAGTATTTTCTTGCGATTTGCTTATCAGTTCATTTCCTTCATACGTATCACCCTGGCACATGAGTCTTAAGTGAAGAACAATATTGAATTTCGTATCGTTGACGGTCGATTCGAATTTCTTCAGAGACGCTTGTATTGTGAAGCAGCTTTTCCTATTTGAGATATCTGTGAACGTTGCTGCGTAAGACGATTTAAGAAGAAACTAAATTCCTGCAGCTACGCCAATGTTTAAAGAAATCGTCTTAACGGCAATAAATCGTGGTTTGTTAATCGTTTATAGGACGTACTCTGCCGCGTCTCGCAGGTTGGAAGGCAAAAAGCTTACTGACAAATTTCACAGAAGGAAAAGGGCGACGAAATGTCTCCCACTGGAAGGTCATGTTGTTTTATTTAAATGATTACAAAATCAGGCAGAACGAACAGTGAGGTTGTCAATATAAGCACATTACTGTTGTCAATATGATGTTGCACCGCCAAGGGCCTGTAATGATAAAGGGCCCGTTTAGGTCAGGCATTTTGTATACAGAAGTGGAAGAGAGAGCGCCACTAAATTCTACAATCCGTATGCATTGCATACAAACAGAAATTACTGTTACAGTGGACTTATGGAGCCCAATGAGTGAATTGGATATTTTCCGGTGAGAAAGAGCACTGGAAAACAGTCTTCGCTACCTTAGGTTACTTAAACTAGTGTCAGTCTGAGCTAGAATTTATGATCAGCGGATAAGTGTAAGGACAATGAGTCGGATGCGGGTTTTGCAAAAAATGGTTCAAATGGCTCTGAGCACTATGGGACTTAACATCTGTGGTCATCAGTTCCCTAGAACTTAGAACTACTTAAACCTAACTAACCTAAGGACATCACACACATCCATGCCCAAGGCAGGATTCGAACCTGCGACCGGAGCGGTCACGAGGTTCCAGACTGAAGCGCCAGAACCGCACGGCCACACCGGCCGGCCGGTATGATGAAAATTATAGTAATAATGACGGTAATAATCTAATTCTTCGGAAACTTCACACTTCACAGTGGATTTTCTCGAACTAAGAAATTTCCTGAATTAGTAAAAAATTTCAAAATGGCTTCACATCGAGGCTATGATGCCCAGAAGAGTCTTTACATTCTGCTGACATGAGAGTAGCATAATCTCCACTTCAGAAGCTTCTTCTACTTAACCATTTAATAGACTCGCATTTTTTCCACAGTAACTAATTTTGTAAGCTAAGCACATCATGCGTTACAGCACACTCCTGGGGCTGGGGAATGTGGCCACAATGGTCGGGTGAAACGAACTATCACAAGTTCAATGCGTGGGTTCAGGCATTTACTTTTAAGTGGCACAAACAGGTTTACTTTACCTCAGGTAACCTCAAGAGAAATATGTTATAATCCAGAATCAGCTCTAAACATCACGTTCCTTCATTCCCAACTGGGCAGAGCCGGTTTACGTTGGGAAATGACATAGGGGGAGGTATTAGTAAACAGAAATACTGTCGCCAGTAATTTACTTACATTAGAAAATTTTATTTTATTTGACGAACCGATAGCCATTTAAAGGAAAAGGGCTCTTATTTTACTTGTACTTTATTGAACCAGAGACGTTGCAAAATTTGGTGCTGGACTGTGATTCGAATTCGTATCTCCTCTTTCGGGGATCTGAATCTCTCGGAACAGTATAGTTCAATCATTTCGTTCCTTTTCCCAAGACTGCAATCTTCTGTAGGTCTCCTCCAAAGGTAAGTATGTGGGTCTGAATCCTGATCCAGTACAAAAATATTCATAATTTCATTTCAAGCCCTATCACGTGCACACCGGCCTGCTGGTGAAAATTAACGTGCATTTTTAATGTCTGTTCATGTGTTGCCAACAATTTCTGGTCAAACACGCTCACATCTTACTGTTAGTGAGTAAGCAGTTGATACTTAAGCTATATTCGTGGACGATAAAGAAGAACGATAGGTGTGCGATTCAATTGTCACTCAGGCACAAAAATTTGTATCCATATTTTAGATTGAAACACCTAGCAGCTGGTAAGAAAAACCGATACGTAACATTTGATTTTACTTAGTTAACAATCCGATTACGTGTTGGGTTCGTATCTCCGTCACAGAACTTCACATCATGCGCTTCGTCTTTAAATGGATGCACACTTTGTTACTTCTGAATTGAGGTACATCAGACATCTTTCGTGTTAAGTTAACAGGGATGAATGGGTCTTGATAGGAGTCCCAGTTTATTACAAAAAATTTCGGTAATTCATGACTCTTCATGACTAGTCAATATGATATGATTAGATTAGATTAGATTAACACTTGTTCCATAGGTCATGAATACGACATTTCGTAATTATGTGGAACGAGTCATTTTAATGAAAGATTTCTTTACATATCAGTATTCAATTTCTTTACAACAATTTTTCCAATTTTTAACCCTCTCTCTCATTCTTTTTTGTTTTTATCTCTCTCCCTCTCGCTCTTTCTCGCTCTCTCTCTCTCTCTCTCTCTCTCTCTCTCTCTCTCTGTCTCACACACATACTCTTTTTATTTTTGTTTGTTTGTGGTGCTCGACTATCGGCGAGGCACGAAAACGTCCGTGAACGAGTTTCTTAGTTTTGATTACAGTTACGAAAGAAATATGAAAAAATAAAAATTATGAGAGTTACTGATTTATGATGCTTAATTAGCAGTCAGGTTTGAGTATTATTAGTAACTACTCTCCAGTCCCTAAACCTAGTTACAGAAATGCGAATCAGACGCACTATGTATTCCAGGCCGTAGCAGCCACGTCTTTGAGACGCCAGCTATGGTCACTTCCCAGCCAGCTGTAGGATCACATCGGTTCGTCTTCTTCCTGCTGGTACTGTAACTGAGATTTGGCAAAAAGGCAACGTATGTCTGGCAAAACTGTGATCGGCGAGTTACTTCCTGGTGTGAACGGAATTAAGCCTCAAAATTCACCTGATTTTACCTGACATTTCTATAGAATAATCAAAGTTATTATCACTTGAGGTGTAACAGAAGATTGTAAACTTACGATTTTCAGCCCAGGAAATGAGTTGCACGTGGAAATCGCAACTAATCTCGTCCTCTAAATAGCGGTTTACGAGTTCTAGCCACTATTACCGTTGTAAGACGAAGACCCCACACACACCTCTTTGCTAGCTCTGTGGTGATGTGCTGACCTGTGGAAAACGTCTGTTATGGTTCGCGGTTCCAGTCTCGCTGAGTGTAATGTTTTTATCCCTTCCGTGAAAGAGCTGCAAGCAGTCAGATACAACATCGATAAGCAAATCGTAGGAAAATACTTTCAGCTCATAGTACAATGGTGAAAAACTTAGAATGCTGCACAACACGTAACGCCACTTTCCGCTGCTGACAAGCTAATTTTGGGTTTCTAGGAACACATAACTTTATTTATGAAATGCCACATTTGCATACCTGTTGAGTATGATACAGCATATCAATTAAAGACAGACCCAATCTAAATCTAAGTGAGTAGTTTTTTACAAATTCGTGCCGATAGAGGCACGCTTGTGTACAGATACTCAGTTTTATTAAAACAGACTTTCGTCTTAAGGTTATAGTGGGTAGTTTTATTTCATTTCTTATAATACAGTGCACAATATTTCGAAGGTTTCTTTTAGTGTTCTTTAAACAATACTAAACATGAGAGAGAAATTAATCATCAATGATATATTCGAATTCTCTGATGTTATCTACAACAGTCTGACAATGCACATGCACTTTATTGATTACATGCATGTAGAAAACTTGTTCTGACTTAAAGCTGTCAAATAAGGTTTGAAGATGAATAAAATGCCACTACTAGACTAGAGCCAATGCAGAAAATACTTTTCTGACTATTTTGGCACGACGGGCTCGTCCCATACATAACACGAAAGCTTCGAGATGCATCTGCTGCCTGGCCCTCTATTAAACCTGAAAAGAACAAAACATCGCAGAAGTTGGCGCTTTTTCCACATGCGACTATTTTGGGTTGAGAAGTGAAAGGAATTATGTTTAAAGTTCCATTAAATTGATAACTACAGCAGACAGCAGAATTGTGTTTTAAAAACTGCAGCAGCAACTGTAATAGAACTCGCGACATCTTATCTAGAGTGCGCAATGCTTACTGTTATGCTACTAGCTGTCACGTAGCTACAGCTGCTCCAGAAGTCAACAGTTGCTCCAGAACTTCCGCATTCCACAGTGCTGTGAGATAATACATACGGCCGGATCTAGACTTCTGAGAGACAGACAGTTACAGCTTTCTTTCCACTGCACGACGGTATCAACAAACAGGTAGTGCAATAGAGTAGCTCAAGTGGAAAGGAACACTTTCTATTTAAATATATGCATCCTACACAGTTAGCAGTTCTGTATAGGTGGCAGTTATGTGAGTTATTTTGGTGTTTACAAAATAGAGTTGAATGTATGCATTGGGTGGTTAGCCGAGGCAGTTAGTTCATGGCGATTCGGTTAACCAAGTAAATGAATGTAGTGAACATGCAGCAAATCACTACAGGGAGCCTGTGTGTCAGAATGCTCATCGAGTGTGCCGCATCTGTGTTGCGATAGAAAAAAAAAAATTCAGAGATGATTTGGTGGTCTGTTGGATTGATGCTGGGTTGATATGCTGACGATCTAGGGTCGATTGCAACTTCTGCTGATGGTTTTTGATAGGGAAAACAGATTCTATTAGCTTCTGGCTACGCCAAATGAAGAAGGTATAATGGCATTGTGGTCTGAAATTCACATTAAGCATGACATTCCTTCTCTACCAGGTAGACGATGGGTAGAACCACAATAAAGTCAGGAGTGGCGACATGTGGAAACTTTCTTATACTAGTTATTTATTTCTAGTGACGAAACAAATGCTATGTAGAGTCACAGGACACTTATTACATCTTTCATTTCAGCTTCTGTATGCCGATAAAATTGGTTCTGAACTGGGAATGCAGACCGCCCTTAACGCGGAATTTGATCCCTTCGTGACAATACAGCTCGACTACAATTGGCTGTTTGTTCAAAACTGCAGATTCCTCAACATCTCCACATATTGGGCGTGAATGGGTTCGAATCCTGGCCCAGCACTATGGTTTTCATTATGAATTCTCACGCTCTAGCATGAGAACACATATCTGCTGGTGGATAATATTTTTGATTTTTAATGCATCTTCATTCGTTGTCAACAATAACGATATCTGACGTTTTTGACTCCCAGTGAGTCATATAACTATTTGCGAGATCACTGTAAGTTCAAGGATGTTATTCCGATCTGCTTGTGGAGAAAAATTCGGTAGCTGACGTCTGTTTGTGTGTAGAAACGATATGTGTGGGGTTTGATTCCCATTCAGCATTGAACTCTTCGTCATATTATCTCTAGTTCAAACATGCTCACATGTCGCTGCTGGTGTAACAAACCCACATTTAACGTTAGTTTTCTCTAGAATATAACAGCGATAGATGCCGGGTTGGAGTCCTGAGAAAGAAAAAATTTATGTTTCTTCTCGTCATTTCAGTTAAAACATCTAGCTACTGTCTAGAAAATCCGGTATGTCACAGTTGATTGTGCTTCGATAACAATCCGATTAGGTTCTGGGTTCGAATCCCTGTCCAACACAAAGCTTTACCTCACGACATTTCAAGTAAGTAAGCAAAGAAGCAATATTTAACATCTCTCGTAGTTCGTTAACAGGGTCAATAGGTGCTGCGTAGGAATTTCCGTTCAATAAAAATGTTTACGTTATGTAATTTAAAGTTGATTTTCGCTAACTGATACTGCCTAAAATCGAGGTATGTCACTCTCTGTATGCCTAGTTAGGAATGACTGTTAGTTTCCGTCAGTCACGAAATCTTAGCTTAGTCTGCATGACCTGGGTTTGAAGCCATATGCAGAACGAGACGGTTCGTCGTGTCATTTGAAAAATGGCTCTGAGCACTATGGGACTCAACTGCTGAGGTCATTAGTCCCCTAGAACTTAGAACTAGTTAAACCTAACTAACCTAAGGACATCACAAACATCCATGCCCGAGGCAGGATTCGAACCTGCGACCGTAGCGGTCTCGCGGTTCCAGACTGCAGCGCCTTTAACCGCACGGCCACTTCGGCCGGCGTGTGTCATTTGAAGTTCATACATATTCTCAACTAGCTGCTCGTGGATAACTTAAATTTTTAATGTCATTTTGTGTTAAATAACAAGTACGGTATGTTACTTTGAAGAGGAAATCATGAATGCAACGAACGTATTACGTGCATTACCTATCCGACGTAATAATAAGAGTGGTAACATTTCAGGTATGTCATTTATTACAATAAATGTGAGCTTACAAGCCTTAATGACAGTCTTATCTGTGATAAGGTGTTCTCTGATATTGATAGTGTTGTGGTATTACTTTACATCTTGAGTTTTAGCGATACAGGGGAGTGTTTTCTAGTGGTGACCTGTTGGAACAATTTTCAATAGTCATAACGACTGTACCAAGGAACGGTTAGAGGACCTGCTAGACAGCTGCATTATGTGGGTTGCATGCGAATCAGGCGAAATGCAATTCAGGTCGTTCGGATACCTTTGAGCATGACTGTACATGTTCTACATCTACATCTACATTTATACTCCGCAAGCCACCCGATGGTGTGTGTCGGAGGGCACTTTACGTGCCACTGTCATTACCTCCCTTTTCTGTTCCAGTCGCGTATGGTTCGCGGGAAGAACGACTGTCAGAAGGCCTCTGTGCGCGCTCGAATCTCTCTTATTTTACATTCGTGATCTCCTCGGGACGTATAAGTACGGGGAAGCAATATATTCGATACCTCATCCAGAAACGCACCGTCTCGAAACCTGGACAGTAAGCTACACCGCGATGCAGAGCGCCTCTCTTGCAGAGTCTGCCACTTGAGTTTGCTAAACATCTCCGTAACGCTATCACGGTTACCAAATAACCCTGTGACGAAACGCGCCGCTCCTCTTTGGATCTTCTCTATCTCTTCCGTCAACCCGATCTGGTACGGATCCCATACTAATGAGCAATACTCAAGTATAGGTCGAACGAGTGTTTTGTAAGCCACCTCCTTTGTTGATGGACTACATTTTCTAAGGACTCTCCCAATGAATCTCAACCTGGTACCCGCCTTACCAACAATTAATTTTATATGATCATTCCACTTCAAATCGTTCCGCACGCATACTCCCAGATATTTTACAGAAGTAAATTGTACCAGTGTTTGTTCCGCTATCATGTAATCATACAATAAAGGATCCTTCTTACTATGTATTCGCAATACATTACATTTGTCTATGTTAAGGGTCAGTTGCCACTCATTGCACCAAGTGCATATCCGCTGGAGATCTTCCTGCATTTCGCTACAATTTTCTAATGCTGCAACTTCTCTGTATACTACAGCATCATCCGCGAAAAGCCACATGGAACTTCCGACACTATCTACTAGGTCATTTATATATATTTATATATACATGGTGAGTCACCTAACGTTACCGCTGGATGTATTTCGTAAACCACATCAAATACTGACGAATCGATTCCACAGACCGAACGTGAGCAGAGGGGCTAGTGTAATTGGTTAATACAAACCATAAAAAATGCACGGAAGTCTGTTTTTTTGACACAAACCAACGTTTTTTTAAATGGAACCCCGTTACTTTTGTTAGCACATCTGAACATATAAACAAATACGTAATCAGTGCCGTTTGTTGCATTGTAAAATGTTAATTACATCCGGAGATATTGTAACCTAAAGTTGACGTTTGAGTACCACTCCTCCGCTGTTCGATCGTGTGTATCGGAGAGCACCGAATTACTTAGGGATCCAAAGGGAACGGTGATGGACCTTAAGTACAGAAGAGACTGGAACAGCACATTACGTCCACATGCTAACACCTTTTTATTGGTCTTTTTCACTGACGCACATGTACATTACCATGAGGGGTGAGGTACACGTACACATGTGGTTTCCGTTTTTAATTACGGAGTGGAATAGAGTGTGTCCCGACATGTCAGGCCAATAGATGTTCAATGTGGTGGCCATCATTTGCTGCACACAATTGCAATCTCTGGCGTAATGAATGTCGTACACGCCGCAGTGCATTTGGTGTAATGTCGCCGCAGGCTGCCACAATACGTTGTTTCATATCCTCTGGGGTTGTAGGCACATCACGGTACACATTCGCCTTTAACATACCCCACAGAAAGAAGTCCAGAGGTGTAAGATCAGGAGAACGGGCTGGCCAATTTATGCGTCCTCCACGTCCTATGAAACGCCCGTCGAACGTGTACCTCACCCCTCATGATAATGTACATGTGCGTCAGTGAAAAAGACCAATAAAAAGGTGTTAGCATGTGGACGTAATGTGCTGTTCCAGTCTCTTCTGTACCTAAGGTCCATCACCGTTCCCTTTGGATCCCTACGTAATTCGGTGCTCTCCGATACACACGATCGAACAGCGGAGGAGTGGTACTCAAGCGTCAACTTTAGGTTACAATATCTCCGGATGTAATTAACATTTTACAATGCAACAAACGGCACTGATTACGTATTTGTTTATATGTTCAGATGTGCTAACAAAACTAACGGGGTTCCATTTAAAAAAACGTAGGTTTGTGTTAAAAAACAGACTTCCGTGCATTTTTTTATGGTTTGTATTAACCAATTACACTAGCCCCTCTACTCACGTTCGGTCTGTGGAATCGATTCGTCAGTATTTGATGTGGTTTACGAAATATATCCAGCGGTAACGTTAGGTGACTCACCCTGCTATTGACGCAGTTGTGGTCTTTATTCCGAAGACTGGTTTGATGTAGTTCTCTACGTTAATACAAGTCCATTACCTCTACATAGCTGCTCCCACCTGCTGTCACTTGGACCTTCTTACCGTATTTAAACCGTGGTCTCACTCATTCGTTTTTCCGCCTCCTCGTCCCGCTCCGTGCACACGCCTCCATCAACTGCCAAATCGCGATTCCTTGATGCCGCAGGACGTGTCCTGCAAAATGATTCCTACTTTTAGTCAAGTTGCGAAGTTAATATATTTCCTTCCCAAATCGATTCAGTACGTCCTCACTGTCTAATGTACCCCTCTAAATTTCAGTATTCTTCTGAAGCACCACATTTGAAAAGTTTCTTTCCCTTCTTACCCGAATCATGTTTCAGTTCCATTCAAGATAGCACTTCAGACATATACCTTCCGAAAATATGTCCCAACATTTAAATTTATATTGGATGTAAACTATTTCCTCATTTTCAGAAATGCTTTTCTTGCTATTGCAACATGCATTTTCTATCCTCCATCTTTCAGCATCTACAGTTATTTTGCTGCCTAAATAACAAAACTTATCTGCTACTTCTATTGCCTCATATCCTAAACTAATTTCCTCAGCATCGCATGGTTCAAATCGACTACATTTAATTATGCTTTATCTACTTCTGTTGATATTGATCATATCATGTCTTTTCACGACGCTATACTACCATTCAGCTGTTTCTTAAAGGCTTTTTCCATTAGGGAAAGAATTACAATGTCACCATCAAAAATCAAAGTTTTATTTTTTTCTTCGAACATAATTTCCATTAAAATTTACCCTCGGCATCCATGACTGTTTGCTCGAAACACAGACTGAATAACATTGCGATCAGACTGCAGCACTCTCTCACAGCCTTCTCAACGACTGCTAGCCTCCATGTTCTTCAACCAAGGCCCAGTTTTCATACAAGTTGTAAATAACCGTAGACTACCTGTGTATTGTCCATGCCGCCTTCAGAATATCAGTGTGTCCTCCAGTCGACATTGTCATATGTTTTCATAAAATCGATCAATGTTACAAACGTAAATTTACATTTCTTCAGGCTACTTTCTAAGATAGGTCATTATTGCCTCATGAGTTCCTACATTTCTCCGGAATCCAATTTGATCTTTCCTGAGCCTGGCTTTCTCTAGTTATTTTCTTTGATGCGTCTATGAATTATTTAAGTTAATATTTTGCAACCATGACTTATTAGGTCGATAGCTCGATAACAGTCTCATCTGTCAGCAACTGCCACGTTTGTCATTGGTATTATTGTGTTTTTCTTTAGGTCAGAGCGTATTTTTCCTATGGCATGTACGTTGCATATCAAATGGAATAGTTTTGTCATGGTATTTCCTCCATAGGATTTCAATAATTTTGAGAGAATGTCTTCTACTCCAAATGCCTTGTTTCGACTTATGTGATTCAGAGCCCTGTCAAAGCAATTCAGTATCTCATCTGTTATCCAAGGACTTCGTTTATCTATCACTAAAGCTACATTTAGTATTAAGCCTTTCAGCAATAATTCTTGACAAAGAGATTTAGTTCCATCAGGAATTTACATTCAGATAAACGAACAATAGACAGTGTAGATAATTTGCTTATCAACCATGATGAGGTGCCTGTGTAGTTTGTTGGGTCACGGTGTGTCGATGCAATCAACATAGAGTGTAGTAGCTTTAACTCTATCAAAGATTAAGTAAGAGTTATAATGACGCATAGGCAGCTGCTATCCAGCAATTGAGCTTTTCAGTTTTCAGTACACGTAAAGAAAAAGAAAGTTGCTACGATTACTGAAGAATTGGGCCACCCAAACAAGTCTTCCTAATCTTAATGTATGATATATCGGCTGCAGTCGGTGAATTTGAAAACTATTCATAATTACTGTTTAGCTTCAACCCGTGGTTCCAAAGATTCTAATAATTCTTTGGCCTATTCATTTGGTTAACTATGCAGCTGCCTGCACCAAGTTTTTCGAAAGCAAGTGGGAGACGCACAAGGTACAGCCTAGATGCAACTAGCTAGAGACATGATATACGGAAGTAAAGGGGGTGGCAAATAAAAGTGGCTCGGAGAACAGAGTTCCAGGCTACATAGGAGCACAACAGAGGAAAGAAAGTGCAGTACTAACCTCACTATGGCAAATGTTAAAAGTGACCACCATTCACCTCTTGGCACTTTTGGGCCCTGGTCAGCAACTTGCTGAAAGCGGATCGAAGCTAGACTGCTGGAATTACTGCAGTCTCATCCGAAATATCCTTCTGCAGTTCTCAAAGACCATGAGGGTTGTTGCGATACACCTTAGACTTGAGGGCTCCCCACGTGAAGCAATCGCACACTGGCAGATCAGGTGGCCTGGATGGCCAGCTGGGGCTGCGACCAGCCTGACCTCTGCTAACAGCTCTGTCAGGCGTGAAGACTGTGTAAATGTGCTCCAAGGTTCAACCTGCAGTTGCTCCATACTGGTTTGGAACTCCCTGGATCCCAAGTGCTGCGTTGCGTTGCCCTGAGAAATTGAAATACAATCCCAAGCTTCCAACGGTTAACACCATCATCGTCTTCAAGCGCAAAGACTAACTGCTCCGAACTCTCACCGTCACTAGTTCACGACAATCAGATGATACCCTTGAGAAAGGTGATGGACACTATCGCAGAAAGTTGGTATTTTATTCGTATTTGACGATGAAAATTAACAGAGTGTACTTAATCTCATTTTATTTATTCACATTTTTCGAAATTTGCTTGGACTGCATCGACATTTGATCTTTTCACTTCATACTTTCCAAATAAGGAAGTAATTTTTAAAGTATCTGAAACATGTTAATATTTCGGTGAAGCTATTTTTCCCGACATTTATTTAGCGTCGGTCCTTTCACTTTCTCTGCTATGTCAACTTATTAAACTCAGAGTAGCACTCATACCCAACGCCTTCAATTATTTCCAATTTCTACTTTCACTCTGGTTTTCAGCGTATTCAGCTACGTCTCGTACCATAAAAGTTCTTCTCTGTTGAAACTTCCTGGCAGATTAAAACTGTGGGCTGGACCGAGACTCGAACTCTGGACCTTTGCCTTTCCCGGGCAAGTGCTCTACCAACTGAGCTACCCAAGCACGACTCACAGCCCCTCCTCACAGCTTTACTTCTGCCAGTATCTCGTCTCCTACCTTCCAAACTTTACAGAAGCTCTCTTGCGAACCATGCAGAACTCAACTGCAGAGTGAAAATGCCATTCTGGAAACATCACCAAGGCTGTACCTAAGCCACGTCTCCTCAATATCCTTTCTTTCAGGAGTGATAGTCCTGCATGGTTCGCAGGAGAGCTTCTGTAAAGTTTGGAAGATAGGAGACGAGATGCTGGCAGAAGTAAAGCTGTGACTGAGGGGCGTGAGTCGTGCTTGGGTAGCTAAGCTTGTAGAGCACTTGCCCGCGAAAGGCAAAGGTCCAGAGTTCGAGTCTCGGTTCGGCACACAGTTTTAATCTGCTAGGGAGTTTCATATCAGCGCACACTCTGCTGCAGAGTGAAAATACCATTCTTCTCTGATATCTTGAAACATGTCCTGCGATCCTGTCACTTCTTGTCATTGTTTTCCACATATTTCTCTCCTCTCCGATTTTGAAGAGTACTTCTTCATTCCTCATAAGTCCACGTAATTTTCAAAAGCCTTCTGTAGCACCATATCGAAAACATTTCGATTCTCTTCTTTTCTGGTTTTTCTACAGATCAAGATTCAACCCACAGCAGAAATCCCACGTTTACGGAGGGTAGGAATTTTATCAGCTAATCATGTCATTGATATTCTTTCACCGTGAATTTTAATCGCACTCCTTAACCTATCTTTTACATCGGTCAATACTTTATCGATGTACAGATTGAACAGTTGGAAAGAAAAACTGCATCTCTGTCTCACGCATATGTACAATGTGTGCTAAATAAAGTAAAAGTTATAGTGCTTATAATGGACTCTTCACACTTACAATGTGCAAACTGTGTGTGAAAAGTGCATTTTAAGTGTCGAACAATCTGGTTGCTAAAGTAGCGACAGTGAAAGGTCAAAATTTTTTAACAAAAAAAAAAAAGAATGTAAATTAATGGCCAAAGTCTGTAGCGTGTGGAAATGTCTAAACGTTAATGTGAAGTTTCACGTACAAAATAGTTATATGAAGTGTACAAAACTGTTGAAATATCGCATGCATAAAAGTGTTAGATGTACTGTCAAACTGCGGAATCCGCATACTGCAGTGAGTAACGTGAAAACAAGGAACATCTGAATGCTTAAAGTGACAGGTGGACCACCATACAACAGAAAATCCTAACGGAACACGACGACTGTATGAACGCTCAAGGAAGTGGGAATGCAGTGCGTGTGTCACGGGAGGTGTTGACAATCTATGAGCTGTGCATTTTATTAACCAGTGAGACAGTAGAAGCCTAATCCTAAATGTTGTGAAATGCTGGACTAGTGACGTTCAAAACAAAATACATACACAAACAACAAGTCAGTGACCCGTGTGGACTCGTTTAATGCTTGCTTTTGGGTGGCGCGATGACAGAGCCGGCCTGCAGTCCAACATCTGATAAGCACGCGGTGGGCGGGACTCGCTCTACGACAACGATGAGCAGCTGTCCGGCGTTCAATTATCGGCGGCAGGAGGCGAGTTCCTGGCTGTTTGTCCAGCATTCCAGCGAACCGAACAACAAAGTTAACCGACGAGAGCATCGTCATAATTTCTTGTAAAAACTACGTAAAATACTGTAACCCAAAATTATTGATACATTCTGCAGTACTGACTGCGACAGACACGAATGAAAAGGTTTTTTTGTTGTATGTATCTCCTAAAAACTATGTTATATTCGTAAAGTGGACGTATATTGAGTGAACGAACTTTGTAAAATTAACCATCAACTGCATATTTTCATATTGTATGCCCAATAAAATGAATCAAATATGTAACTTGTAATTATTGTGTAACACTGTTTCCGTTAAAAATGATCATCTTCAGATCAAGGTATTCAAATGATAACATAATCCACAACCAATAGCCTCGCGGGGTAGTCGTGCGGTCTTGGGCGCCTTGGCACGGTTCGCGCCGCTGCCCCTGTCGCAGGTTAAAGTCCTCCCTCAGACATTAGTGTGTGTGTTGTTCTTAGCGTAAGTTAGTTTAAGTTAGATTAAGTAGTGTGTAAGTCTAGGGACCGATGATCTTAGCAGTTTGGTCCCATAGGAACTTTCCACAAATTTCCAAAAATTTCCACAACCAATACATGATAGAAACGGGACTGTGAACAGTTTGAAGACGTCGGGCGGTTTTTTTTTTTTTAACCCCGGTTTCATCCTGTCGTCCGTAACCTAAATAGGGCAGTAAAGCTATTGTTTACCGGGATTGTTGAAGCATACCAGAGTGTTCTCACTCGTCACGTAGTGTAAGGGCGAAAGATAGAACAATGCCCATAGTCGAAATAGATGAACCTCGTAAAAAGGTAAATGTTCTTTGCAAGAAAATGAATGTAAATTACCAACGACTGTAAAGTGATATACTGTATATCTATACGCATATGTGTAAAAAAACAAAAGAGACATAAAGTGACTTGTGTCTAAAAATACACGTGTGAGATGTAACATGTGTTATTATAAAGGTGGTATGACTGTTCGCAAACCACAAGTGTTTTTGTCCCAACCATACTAGGAGGCCCTTGTGCCGATACGCGGTGCAAAGCATTAAATCGTGCGACGACAAGTCGGACACAAAACGAAGTAAAATGAAAATTGTAGAACTCTGAAATTGAGAGTGCAATTTGCTGTCATAACGATAATTTATAAAGAAATAATGGTACAAACAGACTCTATAAGGTATACGTATAGAATCTATGTGGTAATTAATTGTTCTTTTACTCGCTGGCGCAAAAAACTAAAAAGACCACAGTTGGTACTTACTCTGTGTTCTAGTGTCGAAGCCAACGCTCGCTACGCCGGTCATTTCGCATTGTAAGATGTAAATTTTGAATAATATATGGTAATTTATGCTGACTGTACATTTTTCTTTCATGTGCATAGTGACTTTCATGCAGAAGTAAAAATATTATTTGTAAGGTTTCCAGCATGCGGGATAAACAACAAGAACGGTCGAACAATCGACTATTCTAGGCAGACGTCTTGCCTAGGAATAATTTCATTAGAATCTCATTGCGCTCCGTCATCAACGGACGCTTTAAAAGACTCGCATCTAAGTATTAAAGAAAATATATGAACACTTTAATTTATTTCATATTAATGTAAAAACTAAGAACATTCAATTTTCAATTCAGTACAGACATTGGCCGCTTCTCAGCAAAACAAAGATTATTCCGTTTAAAAAAGGAAATAATTTCATTAATTCAAAGGTTTCTATTAATTAAATTTTGCAACAGTAAATATATGCTACAGCAATATTTTAATGTGATAGCAAGAAATTTAATACTCGAGATTATATTTACTTTTTTTTTGTTACTACTATAAACGCTCCACGTAGACATTAATTTTAACAAAAGCGCCTCACGCACTCCTATATTAACAAGGTGGTGAGCCGCGCGCTCAGAGAACTAGTTTACGAAGTGTAGCCTCCGGTCTCACATATTATCATGATTTTTTCTTGTGTCCACTCCGCCAAATAAGTGCTCTATTCACGCTCTTACCGGGCGTAAATATCAGTAAAGCTAGGCGATATGATCCTCCTACATTCTTTTCGTCATATTCGTTGTGTACACCGTAAGTATACTTGAAACGATGTCCGGATCGGGCGGTGGCGGTACGAAACGCTTCGAGGAAACCCAGGAATATGAAATCTGCCTGTTGCTCTTCATCCTCAAACCGCAGTATATCGTGTGAAAAAAAGGCAAGCTGGTCTTGCAGGGACGAGGCTTCCTAAAGTGCTGATTCATAGTCCGAAGGTTTTCCGTCTCAAGGAAGTTGTTATAAATTTGTGGTAAGTTCTTGTGGGACCAAACTGCTGAGGCCATCGGTCTTTAGGCTTACACACTACTTAATCCAACTTACGCTAAGGACAACACACACACACCCATGACCGGGGGAGGACTCGAACCTCCGACACAGGGAGCCGCGCGAAACCTGGCAAGGTGCCGTAGACGGCGCGGTGAAGTTTGTTACACTCCATCTGAGAATATGTTCAGATATTTCTGCAGGAAACCGATGTTAAGGACAATAGTCTGTAATTTTAGGGCTACTTTATTTCACCATTCTTAGATACATTATTCACCCGCACTCTTTTCCATTTGCTTGGGACTTTTCTCTGGGCGAGAGATTGGCGATAAATGCATGCTAAGTTAGGGTACAAAGCCCGCCCGGTTAGCCGTGCGTCTAACGCATGGCTTTCCGGGCGGGAAGGAGCGCCGGGTCCCCGGCACGAATCCGCCCGGTGGACGTGTGTCGAGGTCTGGTGAGCCAGCCAGTCTGTGGATGGTCTTTAGGCGGTTTTCCATCTGCCTCGGCGAATGAGGGCTGGTTCCCCTTATACCGCCTGAGCTACACTATGTCGACGATTGCTGCGCAGACAAGTTCTCCACGTACGCGTACACCACCATTACTCTACCACGCAAACATAGGGGTTACACTCGTCTGTGTAACCGCACAATAACCCTGGGTTCGGTGTCGGGCAGCGGAGGGGTGAAGTGGACTGCGGTAGTCGTCGTGGGGTTTGTGGCGGAGACTCTCCGTCGTTTCTAGGCCCCCGGTTAACACACAATACAATACAATACAATAGGGGACAATGCAGTAGAGTACTCTTTCCAAAACCGATTTGGGATTCTATCCCTACCTGACGACGTAATTGTTTTCAACATTTTTCACTTGTTTCTCTGCGCCAGGCATGCCTATTACTGTGTCCATCCTACGGGGCTGTCTACGATAGTCAAACGATTGTATGTGTGTATGATTCCCCTGCGTGATCGAGTTTTTAAATGCGAATTCATAACCTCGGCTTTCGTTTTGCTGTTTCAACTACGACACCAGACTGCTCAACGAGTGACTGGATGGAAGTCTTAGACCCGCTTAGCGACCCCCTGTCCGTACTCCCAGCATTGAATTCAAAAGCGTCGCAGACTATAATTGGTAGTTTAAAATCGCCTCGAACTAATATCGGATTATGTGGGTACTTCCTCGCTACTGATCGAAGACTTTTTTGATTGACTCTATATGTGTCACTGTGGAATGCAGTGGCTGGTAAAAACAATCAACAATTAAATTTGTTTCACTTAGCTGTATTATACGCGACTAGGCAACTTCACTGTAGCACTCAGATTCGACATGAATCGAGACTATAATTTTTTCAATTACGATAAACACACCCATTCTATGGCGTCTAATGTGTGTTACAGGTATACGTTCCATGAACCGCTAAATATCTCAGAGCCTTTTACTTCGGGTTTCAGCTAGCTCTCTGCCCTGTAATCATTAGAGTGCGAGAAATTTCGTGGAAGGAACTTTGTTACTAATACTTTGGCAATTTATCGATAACATTTTGATAATCGAAGTGCCTTTATTCTGAAAGCGGTCTGATTTTGCGTATCGTTGGCGAATGGCTCTGAGCACTATGGGACTTAACTTCTGAGGTCATCAGTCCCCTAGAACTTAGAACTACTTAAACCTAAGTAATCTAAGGACATCACACACATCCATGCCCGAGGCAGGATTCGTACCTGCGACCGTAGCGGTCGCGCGGTTCCAGGCTATAGCGCCTAGAACCACTCGGCCACTTCGGCCGGCGCCAGTTTCTCCGCCACCACCTGAGGTAGCAGCTGGAAGTCGGCTGACCGAAGCCAAATGTGCCTTCAGCTGTTCGCGAACTGCAGCCAGCTCCTCCTGGGTCCGCATGAAGCATGCACACATCATATCCATCCTGTCACGTATAATTAAAGAATTGAACCGTAAAAGCAAAGAAAGAAACCTAGTGCGCAACTTGGTACTCTCCCGAAGTGTGTCACCAGTGCAGGCTGACTAGTTAATGATCTGTGTAGCTAGCGGTTCAGAGGAAATGACAACAATGCCTGATCCTACACATTACAGTTTGAGGCATTCCCCGTTAGTGACACCACATTTGAGTTAACAGGACGCCCCTTTCGGGCTGGAAATGATATCCTTTTATATTTATGAGAACTGCTGAGGGCGAGTTGTAGACCATTGGTGAGTTCAGCGTTAAGTAGATGGTGGTTCCTCATGAAAACGGTCTTCATTATGGGAAGAGCTCGTGTTGTGATCCTGGACTGGTGAAGTCGGTTAGCCTCGCACGATGGATGTAACTCAAACTAGCTTGAGCTATAATGTACCATTCCGTGAACCGACTGTGTTGCTACCTGAGCGCAAAACCTGTAAGACACAGATCCAGGCGAATCTCTGACGTTCTGGAATGTCGATTTCTCGACGATCAATCTGGGTTGGAATGCTGTGTAACTTACTACCCCTCACCTCACTCCCGCCCCCACCCCCCCTTACCCCACCCACGAAACAAATTAATATTCCCACAGGAAGCGTCTACTGGGGTAGACTGCATCAAGTACATGTGGGTGTTTTGAGATTGAGGAAAGAATGTCCTGCAATTCATGTCAGTGATGAAAACTGGAAACGAGCGTTTGGCGTCATTGGCCGGGAGGCCCCTTGCAGGTCCGTCCGCCTTGGTGCAGGTCACTACCCCTCACCTCACTCCCGCCCCCACCCCCCCTTACCCCACCCACGAAACAAATTAATAATCCCACAGGAAGCGTCTACTGGGGTAGACTGCATCAAGTACATGTGGGTGTTTTGAGATTGAGGAAAGAATGTCCTGCAATTCATGTCAGTGATGAAAACTGGAAACGAGCGTTTGGCGTCATTGGCCGGGAGGCCCCTTGCAGGTCCGTCCGCCTTGGTGCAGGTCTTATTACATTCGACGCCACATTGGGCGACCTGCGCGCCGGTTGGGAATGAAATGCTGATGAGGACAGCACAACACCCAGCCCCTGTGCGGTGAAAATCCCCGACCCAGCAGGGAATTGAACCGGGGCCCGTAGGACGGCAATCTGTCACGCTGACCACTCTGCTATGGGGGCGGACGATGATATGGGTTGAGTTGAAGTTAATGAAGAGGAAGACATGGTTAAGAACAGAGTGAAACAGGGTAAAAGATTATCCCAAGTGTTAATCAATCTGTTCACTGAGGCAGCTGTGTGGGAAACCCAGGAGAAATGCACAAAGGGAATTTAACTTCAGAGAGACGCAACTAAAATTTTAATTTTTGCGGAAGACATTCGATTTCTGCCAGATTTCGTAAACGCACTGGAAGAACAGTTGAAAAGAACTGACATCGTTTTGAAAAGAGGTTATAAGATGATCAGAACAAATGAGATGTACTAGAGATACTTTAGCTTATACTGAGTGAATTATAATATAAATATTACGTGACATTTGTCACTTTGGTTGCTAAATAAGTACCTATGGCTGACGGGAGATGATATAAAACGCAGACCAGTAACAGTAAGAAAATAATTTCCGAAAAGGGGGTAGTTGCTAACATCTAAAACAAATTACGATGTTAGTAAATCTTTTCTGAAGTTGTTTGTCTAAAGTTTGAGCATAACGATAAGTAAATGATAAACATTTCAGCCACAAAGAAAACACAAACTTTCAGAATACGGTACTTCATGACAATGCAGAAAATTTGGATTGGGGAGAAACGAAACTTGGGATCGTTTGATACGACACTTGTGGAGGCGTCAAGGAATCGACAGTTTAATAATGGACCTAATAATGGCAAAACGTAGTGAATCTGAAGAAAGTGACCAAGCTTTGACTATATTAAGCGGGATGTCGTACAGAGCTGCACTGAAACAATATTCGGAAGTAAACAGTGTCGTAGAGGTTCTGCGGTTTCCCAAACGGTGAGGCTGCCATTGATTTCTGGCCATGCAGTCGAAATTTTGATACCTGGTAGTGTTTCTTAACTTTCCGCAGTCAGTATTTTTACTAAAATATAACTTTCTTTGCATCTTAAGCTGTAACTCTCTGTTTCCTGCATTGTATTGTATTGTATTGAACTGGGGACCTAGAAACGACGGAAAGGCTTCGTCCCCGCCGTAGCCTCAGTGGTACACAACCCCACAACAGGCTGCAGCAGTCCGCTCACCCCTCCGCCGCCCCACACCGAACCCAGGGTTATTGTGCGGTTCGGCCCCCAGGGGACCCCACGGAAACATCTCACAACAGACGAGTGTAGCGCCAATATTTGCGTGGTACAGTAATGATGGCGTGCGCGTACGTGGAGAAAGTGTTTGCGCAGCAATCGCCGCTATAGTGTAATTGAGGCGGAGTAGGAGAACCAGTACGCATTCGCTCAGGCAGAAGGAAAACCAGCTTACAAACCATCCACAGGCTGGCCGGCACACCGGACTTCGACACAAATCCACCGGGCGGATTCGTGCCGGGGACCGGCACGGCTTCCTGCCCCTAAAGCAGTGCGTTAGACTGCACGGCTAACCGGACGGACTTACTTCCTGCATTAGTCGGTGAAGGAAAGGCAGTCCTCGCAGTGGGTTAAGACCGACATCTTATTTTCAGCCATGAACAATTGGGCGCTCGTGCCATGAAAAAAAAGAAAAGCGAAGTTCTGTAGTCACTTCGAAAGATACAAAAGTGTTTTGTCTTCTAAAATTGTATAAAACTGGCTGCGTTTTTATCAGCAGCGTGACGTTAAAAATGTAGCTCGTCCATTATCAAGTCTCTTGAACGATACTAATGGCATATTACATCACCATGTGAAGTAAATATAACGTAAGTTCTACCATTCAGTTCCTCCTCAAAGTTTCATCCTGATTACTGTTACACGTTATACACTATTTCCTGTAGGTACTGTTTTATTGTAGAGTAGATATTCAGTATGACCATCACCGTGGGAACGCTGGTAGTAGCGCAAACATTGATTGCTTATGGAATTTTTAATTTAAGGGGATTTGGTTCAAATGGTTCAAACGGCTCTAAGCACTTTGGGACTTAACATCTGAGGTCATCAATCCTCTAGAACTTAAGACTACTTAAACCTAACTAACCTAAGGACATCACACACATCCATGCCCGAGGCAGGATTCGAATCTGCGACCATAGCAGCAGCGCGGTTCTAGACTGAAGCACCTAGAACCGCTCGGCCACAGCAGCCGGAAATGAGATTTTGGTCTCAAAACAAATTACGAGATGAATACTAGCAGTGGCTACGTTAAAATTTAAAGGAGTAAAGCTAAATATATGAGAGTAACTGTAATAAATATGTCTATTTCCTCTCGTACGAACTACACGAAAGAAAATGACAGAAAAAACATAACATATGAAAGGAATGCCAACATATAAGGAGAAAAACACGAAAACTTATAATTTGATACTAGAATACCACACCTGACCTGTACATAGCTTTATGATATATTACGTGTTCAAAAGGCGTGGCATTAGCCAACTAATTAAACGCAACTTAGTACAAATCAAACAAAATTATCGAATCCCAAATTTAAAAAAAAATACCTTAGGTGCATATAAAATACTTTATTCAAAATGGATGGCAAGCTGCCTAATGGAATGTCTGTACTTTAACATATTAACAGAAATCACATTTAAACGCAGTGTTATAAAGCATACACCATCACAGATACAGAAAAGTGTGAATTCACACAGTTGCGACACAGGCGCTAGCGGTTTCTCGACAGATATTAGTTGCGATTCCCTTCACTTCTCTAATACATCCTAAACCGATGTTGACCAGAAATACTCTAGCTGATACCTTTCATGCTAAATCCACGAATGTGAAACTGAAAGAGTATCGTGTGCTCCTAGGAAAATGTTCGATCAGCAAGTCACCAACTACTAAAATTACACATTTCTTTACATTACACAGAGTAAATTTTAAATTTGTACATTAGAGCGACCTCCTCATAACTTAAATACACTTAGATTCTCCGAAGTGTGAAATGATGTTATTTGTCACGAAATTCATATTGTACATCTCGTCAGCCAACAGTCGGAAATAGCCGACAGTTCAAGCAGATAATGAGAAAACTACAGTTAGTGCCTACCTCTCCAACACGGAACCAATCTTCACCGGCTTATAGATGGAGCTTTCGTAGAAGGTACGCAGTCTCATTCAGTATTTGCCTTAGACTGTTGCTACGTAACGGCGCAACCCGCATCTCAGCCTCGCCTATTGTTGCAGGTTTTGTTGGAGGCAGAGACTAATGCAATGGGGAGCGAGCGTTCATCCATAAATCCAGAGGCAGGTGTCTTCTATGAAACGTAACAGTGCGAGACTAGATTTTGCTTTCTGAGATAGCAGTATAGATTATGGCAGTGTGCTAACTTATAATCTCAAGATTCAGTCGCTTTCGTATTTTCACTAAAGTACTTGCCGTAAATCACTCCGGACATAGTATTTATTCAGCTGAGTGATATTTCACGCTAATACCACGTAACATTGCATCTAGCCTCAAAACCGGCCTCAGTTCAACGAGGACGACCAGCCATATGTTTCTTGATAATGGCGTGTTCAGCTTATGCCAGTCATGGATTATTAGGTCCCGTGTAGTTACCAAATTGGGCCAATGACTGCTACATTTTATCCACTCTTCAATATAGTGACAAACGTTTTCTGTAGTATTAAAGCAGATAATTTAACGGGCCAGTTGTGGCGTGACAGAATGCCACCCAACCATGTACGTGTGGCTTCAGCCTCGCAAACAGTGTCCATAGCAATCTGAGCATTAAAATAGAGAAGACTGGGTAACACTAGGACGCAGAGTGTCTGAGAAAAGCAATTTTTTTCAATTTCATTACAATCTGAAAGTGGGCACAGACATACTTCGAAATTTCCTCCAAACAATTACAGAACAGACTATGGCCTGAGCTGAAACCTTCACACATTGCGAGCTAAATGATTCCTTGCTTCGTCGCCTTAAAAATAATCAAATCTCTGACTTTTTTCATCCGCATTAATCGCCTACAGCGATCTACTGAAGGTAGGTGTGTGGTGCGTCTTACTGCCACATATAGATCTACAAATGTCCGCTCCAAGCAATTTTCATTTGTGAACTTGTTAAGATTGACGTGAATTAACTGATGGCAGCAGATTCAGTTTGTTTTGATATCGACTGTCGTTACTTTTAGTGACACTTGTCGCTGGCTCCTTTCGGTATGCTTCCCTTACGGTCGATGTTGTTAAAGCGTTTCACATGGTTGCGAGTGATACGTCATACGTCGTGACATGTGGCACAGTTTTGCATAGATGCACCAACCAATCGGACAGCTTTACTCATGATGCAGAGGTGAACACATGGAAAAGCTATTAGTACTTTTGCATCGGTGATTTTAGCAACCATTATATACATATATACGAAAAAGTACATTTCCCCGTTTCAAGTCGAGACTGCTCTCAAAGTTGTGTATTTAGATTCCTGACTCGTTAACAGCTATAGATTCTTAAAAACCGCACACGTTGTGTGGCTTGTTACGTACACTGTATAAACTTACGTTAGGTGTTCCTCACAGCTATAATTTGAGAGTTAAGAATGTCTGCAGCAGCAAGGAGACACTTGTTATTAAGTTTTCAATTAAAGTTTAACTTTTATCTCCATGACATTCATGTGTCTCGAAATAAAGGAAATACTGCTCATATTTTGAGTTCTTCATCTTCTTCTATTCCTCTAAATAGTGTAAAAGTTGGCAAATCCCCTGCAGTTTAAGAGATTGAACAATCAGGCAACCAGTTCCAAACAACGGTTTACTAGTCCTTGACCTAGATTTCGATATTTGTAAAAATATCTTCTTCAGAAACAGTGGGCCTTGTTACATCAGATGATTGTACAATACATTAGACGAAGACGATCCGCTCTTGTCATACACAAAATTGACAAAACAAGAATTATACCAAGCCATGGCTTTAGATAGTAGCCAGTTTACATATATCGCACTTCAGAATGAATGCTCACTACTAAATGGTCACAGGTAGAAGCTGCATAGGTTACGTGTACGTCTTGCCAGAGACTTAGGTCAACTGTCGCCAGAAAGTCTCATGTCTACGTCCTTTCATTATTCAACATTCCCACTGTTTCATATTTTGTGAGCTCCCAGTGCTTGACATAGATTTCTTTTGTGGAACCATTTCAGCGACACAATGTAACTTCTGCTATAATGCACACCACGTATATAGCATTCTAGCAAAGCAGAAGCTATGCGAGTTCCCTAAATACTGTTAAATGGCCATAACCTGTCTTATGTCCGCATATACGGTATTCAGCTAAAGAAAAAGTTTCATGTTATGTGTTGCGTAATGAAATCAGTGTATGAGCTAATAATCGTTAAATTAGGTCTGTGTTGATAAGTTCTAACTACTTAATCTCCTGATTTGTATGTTTTTACTAAAAGCATTGATTCGTCTAAGTTAGTGGTGTAGATGGAGCTGAAGAAATGAAAGGGAAGAAACTGTTGAGAACGAAGTCAAACATGATTGACGTCTATCCCAGATGTAATTTGGTTTATATAATGGGCAAGCTTTGAAAGAAACCAAAGAGAAATTTAAGACGGGAATTGAAGTTTAGTGAAAGGAAATTAAAATTTTATGGTTTCTCGATGACATAGGAATTCCTTTAGAGACATGAAAGGTACTGAAAGAACATTCGAAAAGAATGGATCGTTTTGAAATGTAATGTAACTTGAAATAAATCGAATTGTACTGAGGAAATTAGATTATTACATGATGTTTCTTATTTGGAATGTAAATATGTAACTATGGCCAACATCAATGATATAAAATACAGACAGGTAATAACTAGAAACTAATTTCTGTAAAAGAGTTAATATATTTTACGAAGTTATGTGTCTAGACTGTAACTTTACAGTTATTTTACGAAGTTATGTGTCTAGACTGTAACTTTACAGTTAAGCCAGAGAGAAAATAGACCCTTTCTGAATGTGGTACTTTAGGAGAATGCTGAAGACTGAGGTAACTAATGAAGACGTACCGATTGCAATTGGGGAGAAGAGATATTTATGTTACAACGTGACGTGGGATCGAATGATACGACACATCCTGGAGCGTCAAGGTACCGTCAGTTTAGTAATTGAGTTAACTATGGAAAGGGGGAGTGGACTTAAAAAATGTGGGAAAGGACTGACTACAATAAGTAGCATAGAGTAGAGAGCTCAATTAAAACAATATTCAGAGCTTAACGCCGTGATAATAGTTTGTGAATACTCTGTAGAATGGGTCAGTTACTGTTGTATCTTGTATCTCATAGTGCCAGTACCAGGAGCTGCAAAATCTGATCAGTAGGAAAGTTCTGTTTATTTATTTTAATAATGTCTTTGTTTCCCTCGTGCTCAAGAGGGCGTTGCTAAATGCAGAAGGGTGCTGATGGAATTCCGAGGCTTACTAGGATATATGACATGTACACCAGAGGTGCCACGAAACACAATCTCTCTCACCAGCTACTCGGACCTAGAAGAGAGGACTCTCACAATGCTGTACACAACAGCAGCGACAGTTCTACGGTCAGCCAGAATTGCGTAAGGAGACAGGTACACTGACGCTGCCACAGATTTCTGTCCATGCAGAAGTAACTTTTGCCAGGACACTTCCCACACTCCCCCCCCCCCCCCCCCCTCCCCCAAGCCAACCAACTTTCCACCCTGCCACAACGTATAGAACGAAGCAGTATCGGTGGAAAGTTACGTGAACCCGCTTGGAAGACTTTCTGGTACCGCCACAGTGAAACTGTTAATTGGTGTGCACGCTCCCATGCATTTCCAGTATGGAGGCAGGTCCCGAGAGGAAATAACAGGATAGTAATGGAGTCACCCAAGGCTCCAGTAAGTACTGACTTCAATATAAAGCAATTTTAAGAAATAGACTGGACTCAGCTGATATTAAGTGTGAGTACCTCAATGAGTTTGTGGAGACAAATTAGGTTTCTGGCCACATGGAGAGTAATACTTCATGCAAATCCTCCAACTGAAAGGTAATCGTAAGAACGTCCATCTTTCCATGACAGTAGAAGACTCATAATCAATATCATCATTGTCATCATCATCATCATCATCATCATCTACTTCACCACAACAAACATTTTTCAACAATGGAGAGAGTAACATAGGACCTCCAGTCGTCTACAGGTGTAACATGGCTTAATTATTCTGCAGCGTCACCCTACATCTTTTATTTTTGTTTTTATGCCCTAATAGTACTCCCCAGAACAAGTGGTTCAAATGGCTCCAAGAACTATGGGGCTTAATATCTGAGGTCATCAGTCCCCTAGACTTATAACTACTTAAACCTAACTAAAGGACAACACACACATCCTTGCCCGAGGCAGGAGTCGAACCTGCGACCGAAGCAGCCGCGTGGCTCCGGACTGAAGTGCCTAGAACCGCTCGACCAAAGCGGCCGTCCTACTCCCCAGTGTTATTAACATAATGGAAGAGTAACTGAGATGTTCTTTTCATAATTCCTATTACTACTTGCAACATGCATATGTAAATCCACATGTTGCCTATCCTCAAGCTAGGGACTGAATTAGCTCTTCACTTAGTTTTGTGAGAAACTGCATTTTTCCGTTTATTCGCCACAGCTGCCTAGCAGAGACAGATGGCAGAGGGACACAAGCATTGGGCTATCGTCACAGTCATTGACGTGTAGTTTTAAGTGGTCTTCAGGGTCTACTCAGCCACCACCTTCTAGCTCCCACCGACTCGTGGCTCGAAATGTCAAGACGATGGGAGGTAATGCGCCGTGCGGCACTTCCGCAAAGGCACGATGCTTATGTGGAGCCGTGTCTCCTTTACTTCAGAAAAAGTGGCTGCTGGAAGTTATCCGCTGGAACCGTAAGGCACAGCATCTCAATGGCTGCTCTGGAATTTGGCTAGAAAGCCCATCAGTTTCTGCCCATTCCCTGCGCACAAAATATACCAAAAGTCTCGCTCTCGCTGGCGCTGGCGGTGGTCTGATCTCGTAAAAACCTGGCTAGAGACTGGACGGCACTCAGAAACATTAACGTCATTGGTGGTTGATTTGGAGCTTTTCCAAAAGTTGAAATTTGAATATTTGTGGTAAGGACTATGGGTCCAAACTGCTGAGGTCATCGGTATCTAGGCTTAGGCACTACTTAATCTAACTTAAACTAACTTACGCTAAGGACAACACACACACCCATGCCCGAGGGAGGACTCGAACCTCCGACGAGGAGGGGGTTACGTGAACCAAAACTTGAGAGAGAAGTTATAAACTGAGTTTTTTATATAGAAACGGTCTCGCTGGCGTCCTCGCAGGCTGCACATGCGAAAATGGGGACAGCACACAATTAAATGCTGCTCACAGATGGCCCGCAGCAGCCATGTACTGGAAGTTTATTTGGCGAGATTCGGCAAGCAGCGCTTTTCCGTGGAACAGTTCAGAGTACGCACGTTTGTTAACTTTGCGGAGGTAGTCGTTTCGGTAACTTTTGACTGCTCTTAGTTGTCTGAGTTGTAGGACGCACTTTGGTCCTGTGAATAGTGTTTGTTCTTTCGAGTTAACTTTTCATTAGCATTTTCTGTATGCCTTTTCCTTGAGCATTGGCATTATTCCTTACGTAATCCTAACATTGGTACCAAAACTGAAATTAGACATAACTGAGCCTTTAACTTTGCATTCATTGTTATCTTGTCGAAGTTTGTCCTACGTGAATGTACGTTAAGGGAAATAAATAGCAGGTCTTATAAGTGTGCGTTTTCATTCAACAATTTGATGCCTCCCTTAATCGAAACGTGTTGTCATGTGGTAGTTGACCTGTATATTTCATGCGCAGCTATTAAATTTTAATGATGGGCCTACCCCCGTTAAATTCAGAGTTAATAGGACAATATGAATTGCACGATTTGCTCCATTACATTTGAAAGTAAATTCGCGCTATGGAATCGGGAGCATCACTCCGTTTTCCGATCATCGGGACTTTAATTTTGAACCTCAGGAGTACGCACACAACAACCACAACCATCTCACCTCACACGGTCTCCCACCAAGTCTTCTGAATGTTTCCTTCATCCTTTTATCCACTTTTCCTCTGGCCTTCCTCTTGGCCTCCATCTTCACATTGAACATCTGACTTAGTAACATCATCTCATCCACTTTCTTCTCATATCGATACTGTTTCAATATTTTTGCTCAATTGTCTCTTATTTTATTTCCCTAATAGTATCATCTTTTTCATTTTTGATTTCCCTATCTGATTCTGAAAAACTTTCTCTTTCTCACTTCTCACTTTTTTCCCTTCCATTCATATCACAGTTTTCTGCAGCGTCCATCACGTTGTTATTTTTCTGGCGGACTTCTTCGTTCCATCTCATGCCTCCCAAACTTTCCATGAAGCTGTTAGGTTATAATGTTCGTTCACTTATCTGGCTTTCATTCTTTCCAGTTCCTGTGTTATACTCCTCTAGTACCTGAATGTTTCCTTTATTTTCAGCTGCTTCCAACGCAGATAACATTTCACTGTTGGTGTATTATGTTTCCTGGTTGTACCACCATTTCTCACTTATTTGTATTAAATTTTACTCCATATTCTTACATAATTTGTTTCCATACTATTGCTTCTGAAACTCTTCATCGAAGTTCCCCTACATCACCAAATCGTCACGAAACATAACTGCTGGCCACCTCTTACTTATCTCTCCTGTCACTTGTGTCATTATTTCAACCATGACAACTATGAAATGTAACGGAGATTGCACTTTCCCATTTCTACTTTTTCTCCGAATCAGCCATCCTGCAATAACTTCCCACTCTCACACATCCCTAACACTATTCTCCTTAGCTGAGTGGCAGCGTGTTTGCCTACCATGCAGCGGCAACTCAGCGGCCGAACATTCCTGGAGGAGCCTCCCGGCCGTCACTGACGCACGATCATTTCATGTTTCCTCCTTAGAAGCGGACCTTACGTGCTTGATCTTATCGATTTCTTTCGTAGTTAGAGGACCTGAAGTTCAGTGCTAAAACATCAATGTTTTAAAGCTGAACGAAGAAACTGTAAATAAACAAATACCTCGAAGACTGGAAGATTTTCGAGCGCCACTAAGTAACAGTATATGTATCTTACTAATATGGTTGTCCGTAAGTAATCCCCGCACAGGTGCAAAATAAGCCTCTAAATATAAGTGCAGAAAGCAAAAAATCTGAAAACTTCCGAATAAGGTGGTATCGTCGTTCCTAATGTTGGACACGGTAAACTCTGTGTCGAATGCTTGCAACAACTAATGTCTCCCCATGCAAGGATCTATTGTTTGTAACTGGCTGACATTTTGGCACAGTAAAAATAACTTCATGGTGATGTAATGAATGAATGGTACACATCCCCTGTCCTAGAGACTCGGAAGCACCACATAGTAGTAGAAACGGAGTTAACTTTACATATATGTTAAGCAAGTACAGTGTCAATATATTTGTAGCCAGATATAGAAGTAAAATTTTTGGTAGATGTTCAATTAAACATTTTTGATCAAACCCTAAAAGAGGTTATTGACATTGAGGAGTAACTTTAGTTTAATAAGTGTTTTGCAGAAATCGCGAAGTGAAATCAGTTTACTGGATTTTCAGTTCTGAATTAATATTTTTGCGATGTTTATGATATTAAAATTCGTATTTAATAATTTAGAAAATCTTCCCTGCTCTCTCATTACTGCAGCTGTATACATCTAAATTTTTCTGTTCACTGCGAGGAAAGCTCAAAGTCTTTTGCGGTACTCACTAGCGTTTCTGCAGTTTTCCAAGGTGAGAATTCATACCGACATTGAACTTTCATTTAATCTTTTCCTGTAGGACAGATACAAACACTACTACCTGCATTAATGGGTAAAATTAAGATAGCCCCCACAGTGGGTTAAATCCGGCATCTCCTTTTCGGCCATGAAAGTGGAAATATTTTCTTTTGATACGCCTTTCCATCAAAAAGACACGACTGGATGATCTGCTCTCACCTGATGAAAACAAGCAAAACTTAAGTTTTTCAGTAATTTCTTTTGAAACTAAAACTATAATAATTTCTTTACGTAAGTATGAGCAGCGTAACAGTGAAAATGTAGTTACAATTCGTCCATTATCATGAAACATATGTTATTATTTGCAGAAGCATAAATCAGGTCGTCAGAGCGGGTTCATATTTGATATGAAATTGGAGAATCAAAACAACCTACCAAAGGCTGTCCAGATAAAACTGGTTCAGTTCTGAAATCTCTTTTGAGCGGAACTAATGCTGTAGTTATTCACCATACGACACATGTTACAGCTGTTTACAATAAAATAAATGTAAAGTACGTTCGACCATTTAGTGCGTCTTCAAAGATTTATCCCGGTTAGTAGTACATCCTGTCCACCATTCTCTGTAAGTACCGCTTGTACTGCAACTGATAGCATTTGATGCTAAATTCTGCGGATGTGAGATTGAAACTGTATATGTGAGATTGAAAGTGTATCTTTTGTCCTTGAGAAAGTATTTTGGTCACCACGTCACAAACTCCTAAAAAAGCGCAATATTTTGTCTTGTATTTGGTAAATTTTCAGATTTTACATAAAGTGGCCTCCTCATAATTTACAAACGCCCTTACAATTTCCGAGAGGTGAAATGAAACTATATGTCACGATATTTTTGTGCATCGCCTCACTGAGCACTAAAAACGACAGACAGTACAAGCAGATAATCAAAAAAAGGGCAATTAGATCAGGGTAAATTCTAGCATTCGATTCCACCCGTCGGCTTTGAGCAATAACGTCATACCTAAGGCAAAGACGCTGCATAGGAGCAATCTTTGAAAGCAAATGATCAGCATACAGTAAAATCACAATCATAGTTCACAGTCAGATGAAAATAAATAAAAACAGAGAAAGAGAAATGTACATGACCATAATAAATTATAATATTGATTTATGCGAGTAAGAGAAGCTCAGTGAACCTTTAAAACCATTGCAGTACAGCGCATGGCGCATTCGTAATTTGTGAAATAGCGTTAATGTTTAAAAACAATTATTGACTCCGCTGAGTCTGCCGGTGGTTTTAGGCGGGAAGAAACTAAAATGTAACAGAAAAAATGGAAAATGTTAGAAATAATGACACATATGAAACATAAAAAGAGAGCAGCATGAAATGTGGTGGAAATTCCACGGAAATCCTAAACGAAAAGCCACTTCTAGTTACCGATTCGAACCAATCAATGGTTCGTTATTCAGATCATTTTTCCAGCAGGTGTGTACACTGAAATCTAACAGGATTTCTTCATATGTAATTGCTCTCTGAACTGCCGGCCGAAGTGGCCGCGCGGTTCTGGCGCTGCAGTCTGGAACCGCGAGACCGCTACGGTCGCAAGTTCGAATCCTGCCTCGGGCATGGATGTGTGTGATGTCCTTAGGTTAGTTAGGTTTAACTAGTTCTAAGTTCTAGGGGACTAATGACCTCAGCAGTTGAGTCTCATAGTGCTCAGAGCCATTTTTTTGCTCTCTGAACTGCTGCAAAAGAGTAATAAGTACTGATATCGGTAACGAGAATTATTTACCTGTATAGTTTAATTCTAGTTCCCGATTCGAACCATTCCACGTTCGTTATTTAGACCATTTTTTGCAGAAAGTGTGTGCACCTCAGTGTTATAGGATTTCTACATCTGGTATTACTCTCTGTACTACTATTAAATAGAAAACAACGTGGAACCGAGACCAACAATATTTGTTACTTTTTCGCACTAGTTCAGAGATCAATAAGAACTCTAAAATCGTACAAAAGCGGACTTCGTAAACTTACCGTTCATATGTCCAAAATTATAAACCATCGAACTGTTGGAATAGGTTACTAGAACTGACCTCCCATGTAGGTCAGTTCCAGTTACCGCTTCCAACAATTCCGTGGTTAGTTATGTAGCTCGTTTTTCCAGCAGGTGTATGCACTGAAAGTAATAGGACTTCTTCACTTCAAAAGTAACTAATACAGGAATCGGTACCTAGAATTGTATATACGTTAATTCTTGTTACAGATTTCAATATTTATTGCTTTTTGTGAATTTTCGTTTGTTGTGTACTCGCATTTTTTTTTTAAATTTCTATGTCTTTTTTTCACGCCTCACGCTACTGTTTCATATAAGTTATTATTAATCTCATTTTTCCTGCGGTCGTTCCGTTGGATTCAATAATAATTATTATAAATTAGCTCTGTTTTATAATATTGAGACTTCAACACGGACACTACTGTAACGGAATTGAAAGGTTCTCTGTGTTTTTCGTGCTTGTGTAAATGACGACAGTAATTTATTTCACACACGTATATTTAATTTTTGTTTTTTGTTCAGTACTTCCCGTTATCTTCAATTCGTTTCGACATAATTAGTAGCTAAGTGGATAATCGCTTGAACTGTGAAATGAGTTTCAACATTGGGTTGTGCTGCAGATTGATAACGCTATCTGTTTCTTCCAACTTGCAGATTATTAAATTACACCGTCGTTGCTTGTTTCCATTGAAAATTATTACTATATATCCACAGACATAGGTAACAATTCGTATTCACAGCTAAATACGGCAGCTCAAACGCTATTTACGTAAGAAAATAATGTCGATAACTACTGCACATCAACACATTTTCTCTTTATCTACTCATCAGAAACTGATAAAACTGTTGAGAAGAAAAATATGGGAATTATAAACAATAATAGAAGTTTTCCAGATAAGTGAAATATACACACATTTAGCAACTTCTATAGCTTTATCATTTGCATTAGTAACAATACGTGACCTACCTTTTGTTGCTGGGAAAAGTACTCTGCAGCACGTAGTGATGACCGTTCGTGCTAGAAGTTTCACTTCCACTATTTGTCCGATGTTAAGACGTCCATTAAGTATATGAGTTGTTGAAAATGTCGTATTCTGTCCAGAGCTTTGGAACCTTCGAGAAGATACGTTACAGTCTGTTTCTTACATATCAGTATTTCAGCAAAAGAGAGTTGGCGTTGTCGATCACTTCAGCAGGCGTAATACAATAAAACATCAAAACAGAGTGCATTTAGAATGTTAGGAACGAAAGCAACAAACTGAGAACCGAAGGAACAAAGATATAGGTCACATTCTGAAAGCGGAAAATGTAATAAAAGGTAAAGTATATATACCTGTGTAGCTGTCAAAGCAACCGACTAGAAGTCTAGAAACACTGTACCTAACTTCTGTTCCATTGTTGCTCAGTTGAGGTACGGTATGAAGATTCTATCTCCACTGTCATTATGTAATTAATTGGGCTTCCACCAGCGCTGTCTTGTGGTGAAGTAGGTATTTAGACTGCGCCGTCTGGGTTAGAGAACTCCCACAGGAAACCAATATATGAGGCTATGTAATCAACAAGGCACCATATGAGTAATCTCATCGACACTGAGATAGATGCCCTAGTCAAAGCTTTCCTCACTTGGGCACATAACATTTTAATTATTATGTTTTTGTAGTTAGAACATATCACATAGTGGAAACAGGTTCAGTGCACATTCTCCGACCTTCCTATAGCTTAGTCCACTCATTATTTAATACTGCGATATTTCAGATGAGAAATCAAGCGTACTGCAACTAATACATGAAAATTGTGTCAGATCAAACAACATTATGAATCACTGATTGTACACTGTGGTAACACCGTTCATGGTAATTTTCAGTCGTGGGATGGCATGGCACAAAATATCAACAACACAGCTGCACTTAAGAATGACAAAATCCAACCTTTGTGTTCATTGTGGCTATGCTTCCGCTGGGGAAGAGCACAACGTTATCCAATTGTTCCATGTGTTAGATTTTATAACAGTAGTGTTTAAATTTCACCATAGAAATGCCGATAGATATTTGTTGAGTGTTTAGGAATAGTACGTGGTTTAAATTCCAAATGTGTAATTTTTATTTGTTATATTTTAGAGTAAACAGACTCCACTCATCAGTTCTCACCTTTTGTACCTGTGATCTCTTGGCTATCAGCGACATTCTCGGGAAAATTTGCCGCGATTTTGCGTACAGTTAATATGGCTTATACAGCTAAATTATTTGATAATTACTACTTCATTTTAAAAGACATTGGAAGAGTTGTGTGAATGGTGTTGTGGTCTGACAGGAAAGTATTCTACTTCCCGTCTGCTCTCCACTCATTTGTTACAACGTACCGACTGTTCTCGCAGAGCCGTGTTGGTAGTGTTAGAGACGTACCTGGCATCTGTCATGCAAGACTGGTGTTACACGTCTGTTTTAGCGTACACAGTAAATTGTACCCAAGGATAGGATTATAGGTCCACATAACGCTTATGTGCATGATTCACCAATTTTATGGGTATGTAACCGCTTTTTGGAGACTGCATTTGCTACAAGATGTTATATTGTGATAGTATTTGTGGAGGATTTGGTCTGCAAAACAATAATGACGCAATGCAGGGATGAAGTAAACACTTGTGCTGCTACATTCTTCTAAAATTAATGTGAGGGTTAGTTGTCGGTGTTTCCTTTCGATAATGCTTGATTTCCATCTCGAATACGGCATTTTGTATGTAAGAGGATGCGTGTAGCCATAGATTTGGTTATAAGTGATTATATATTTACATTACCACATACAAAGAACAGCTTGTAATATGAATAATGTAACACGAGCTTCTTGTACCATATAAATTGTTATAAAAAGATACAGGTTCACTGATGAGGTCCAACAACTTGTAAAATATTATCAAGAAAAATACACAGTTTTTGAAATGTCTCCGAGGAAAATATTTCAGATGCAAGTGTAACTGTACGTTTGCAAACTTTCTGATACTAGCTTCAACAAATGTTGCTGGTCTTTACATTATATTGTTTGCTATTAGAATTTTACATTCGTGAGTATGAACTCCATGGATTCAAGTTGCCACGTGAAATTGGATTATAGTCTCAAGATTCCAGTGGTAACCTCTTTCATCGTCTTCAGGTGCTAAGACTTAATTTTGCAAAGCTGTCACCGGCCAAAAGTTTCATGACAATCAGACCTACCCCACGAGGAAGGTGATAGATATTATCACAGAAAGGTGTGATTTTATCCATATTTGACAAAGAAAATTAACAGAGAACATTTGATCTCAGTTTATTTATCCAGATCTTTCGAAATTTCCATAGAGTATATCGAAGTTTGATCTCCTTCACTTTGTGATTTCAAAATAAGATAATAATTTTTAAAGACTTTGAAGCTTGTTAAAATTTCGACGAAGCTATTTTTACTGACATTTGTTTCGTACAAATCCTCTCATTTCCTCTCCTTTGCCAAACTTTTCATGTCAGGGTAGCAATCACTACCACAGTTGTTTTTTGAATATAATCTAATTTCTACATTCACCGACAGTTTTTACCGTATTCAGCTAGGCCTCGCACATGAAAGTTATTCTCCGATTTCTTAAATTTCGTCTTGTCACCCTGTCCCTTCTTCCTGTTAATGTTTTCCATATATTTCTTACCCTGACGATTACGTCCTCATTCCTTATAAGTCCACGTAATTTTCAACATCTTCCTGTAATACAACGTTTCAAACGCTTCGATTCAATTCTCTTCCAGTTTTTCCACAGGTCATGATTCACAGCAATAGCAGAATTTCTTCACTTTTGTTGCTTCATATTTACCAGTTTTTATGTTACGTTTTACACTAACCTCATTTCATTATTATCTTCGACTTTTTTCGGTTTACACTCAGTCCACATTCTCTGCTCAGTAGACGGTTCATTACATTCAGTAGGTACTGTAATTTTTCCTCTCTTCCACTTAGCATAACATCCCTATCAGGAATATTGGCACTGATATTACACTAAAGAGCCAAAGAAGCTGGCACACATGCCTATATCATGTAGGGCCGCCTCGAGCACGCAGGAGTGCCGCAACACGACGTGGCATTGACTCCACTAATGTCTGAAGTAGTGCTGGAGGGAATGGACGCCACGAGTTCTGCAGGGCTGTCCGTAAATACGTAAGAGTGCGAGGAGATAAAGATCTATTATGAGCAGCACATTGTAACGTATCCCAGATATGCTCAATAATGTTCACGTCTTGGTGGTTTGGTGGGTAGCGAAAGTGTTTAAACTCAGAAGAGGGTTCCTGGAAACACTCTGTAGCAGTTATAAACGTGTAGGATGTTGCATTGTTCTGCTGGAATTGCCCAAGTCCGTCGGAATGCACAATCGACATGAATGAATGCAGTTGATTAGACAGGATGCTTACGTCTGTGTCACCTGTCAGAGTCGTGTCTAGGCGTATCAGGGCTGCACACGCCCCACACCATTACAGAGACTCCATAAGCTTGAACAGTTCACAGCTGAAATGTAGGGCCCATTGATTCATGAGGTTGTCTTCATACACGTACACGTCCATCCTCTCGATACAATCTGAAATGGGACTCGTCCGACCAGGCAACATGTTTGCCGTCATCAACAGTCCATTGTCGGTGTTGACGGGCACAGGCGAGGCGTAAACCTTTATGTCCTGCAGTTATAAAGGGTACACTAATGGGCTCTGAAAACCTATGTCGCTTATGTTCCGTTGAATGGTTCGTACTCTGACACGTGTTCATTGTCCAGCATTGAAATCTGCAGCTGTCTGTCGAAGGGTTGCACTTCTGTCACTTTGAACCATTCATTTCAGTCGTCGAAGGTCCCGTTCTTACAATATCTTTTCTCGGCCGCAGCAATGTCGGAGATTTGATGTTTTACCGGATTCCTGATATTCACGGTACACTCATGAAATTGTCGTACAGGAAAATCCCCACTTCATCGTTACCTCAGAGATGCTGTGTCCATCACTCGTGCACCGACTATAACACAATGTTCAAACTCACTTAAACATTGATAACCTGCCATTGTGGCAGCAGAACCGACCTAACAACTGCGCCAGAGAATTGTTGTCTTATGAAGGCATAGCCGACCGCAGCGCCGTATTCTGCCTGTTTACATAGCTCTGTATTTGAATACGGATGGCTATATTAGTTTCTTTGGCGCTGCAGTGTATTTCACCCTGAATATTAATGTAACTAATTAACCTATTTTTTATTTCCGTCATACTTCATCGATGTGCAGATTGAGCGGTTTGGACGAAAGATGGCATCCCTATTTCACGCCCTTTTGGATCTCAGAACTCAGTTCTTGATCTTCCATCCGTTGTACTCGTTGTCCGTTTTTATACATACATTATCCGACATTCCTTATACAGGGTGTGAATTTTAAGTTGACAAACCAGAATAACTCGAAAAATAAGCTTCACACGAAAAACTGTGTAGAATCCAAAGTTGATTATTTTCGAGGGGGACATATGCTGGTGCTAAAATTAGCCCGCCACCCCAGCCCAGAGGAGTGGGGCGGTAGGCAACTTTAATATTTCAAATGGGAACCCCCATTTTTTATTGAAGAATCGGATTCTACATAAAAAAAACTACGTACATTTAGCCTTAAACATTTGTTTTGATTCATGGTAGTTGGCGCGGTAATTCAAGTAAATCCATATTCTCATTTTTGCGTGAAAAATGGTTACTGATAAATTTACTTCGTAAATACTTACTTAGTTTGTAAATTTTGATTCGATAGAACTAAAACTGTCCCTCTCTCCCCATAGGGTGAGGTTTGAGAGCGAGGAATTAGAGTTTTACAAATGTTGATCCAAGTATTAATTTGGTCAACATTTATAAAACTCTAATTACTCTCGGTCAAACCCCACCCTATCGGTAGAGAGGGAGTGTTTTACTTTTAGCGAATCAAAATTTACGAAGTAAATAAGTATTTTTTATTTATCCGTAACCATTTTCCACGCAAAACTGAGAACGTGTATTTTCTTGAATTACAGCGCCAACTACGAAGAATCAAAACAAATGTTTAAGACAAAATGTACGTAGTTTCTTGTGCAGAATCTGATTCTACAATAAAAAATGGGGGTTCCCATTTGAAATTTTAAAGTTGTCTGCCACCTCACCCCCAGTGGGCTGGGGTGGCGGGCTACTTTTAGCACCAGCAGATGTCCCCGTCGAAAATAGTCAACTTTGGATTCTGCACATTTTTTCGGGTGAAGCTTATTTTTAGAGCTACTCTGGTTTGTCAACTTAAAATTTACCCCCTGTGTAACTACGTATGAGAAGGAATGAACAGATATTACTTGTCTATACTGAAGTATCTTTATATTTTGTACAAGTCTTCAAATTTTGTCAGTATTAACATCGCTACGATGTAGTCACGTTGTTTCACTCAATTGTATAATTTAATGCTACCAAAACAACAAAGTCACACGGATCAACCGGAATCGGCGGTCGTTGTAAAAATTCAGTAGCGTTCCTCCACTTGAAGGTCAGTTCCAGTAAGGGACAGCGTGACTACTCAGACTTCATACATGCACTGAGTTACTGGAGTATTTCTCGTTGTAGGTATTGCTGACCGCAGATGAAGGACGTTGGTGACTACGCCTTTCGTGTGCGGACGTTCGGCAAACTGGTCACTGCATGAGTACTGCTCGAAGACGCGTTGGCCGCGTTAAGTGGGGTTGAGGTAGTTGGGACGAAATCTGTCGCTGGTTAGAGTCTCTGCTCTGGCATCCCCAGGGATTCTTTTTGTCGCAACACACTCCGATGTGCCTGATTTGGCTGGTTCACAATCACCTGAGGTGGCAGACGGCGCTGGCTGCATGTTTGTCCACTGAGGCCTTGGAAAAACACATTTCCACCTCTACAGCTACATGCACCTACATAGAGCGACCGTAGGTGCGTGGCGGGAGGTACCCTGTGGCCCGACTTGTCGTTTCCTATCCTGTTCCACTGGCAAATAGCGCGAGCGATAAACGATTGTCCATTTGCTTCCAGACGATCCATAGTTTCTCGTGTTTTTACTGGCACTTATACGAAATGTACGTTTGCGGCGCTCCTGAGCTTACAGACCTTGATGTTGCCTATCTTGCACATGGACTACTCAGTTTGTATATTTTTGCTTATTTTTTTCCTACTTCCACACAACTTCTTCTTGTTTTCTCGATTGATCTGTGTTCAGTTTTTCAAGGCCTATCCACTGTGCCAACTTATAACTATATCTGAGGGGGGTGCGATGGGGAGGTTCCATTTTAAGGAATACTTGCATAGAGTTCGAACATACATGTAATTTTGTGGGTCCGTTTGTAACACCATAGCTCTAATGCTCTACTGATTTATTTTGCTTTTGTTTCATTTAATATTACATCGTTAAGCTTCTGTAAATATTGTTTGACTGAACGATAACACAAAACTGTATACTCCTTTCCTTGTTAGAACTTTTATGTCATGATTTGACTGTATGCAATGTAGTGTATCTGTCATTTAAATTCTTTGTCCCATTTGGAGGGAACAAAATTTACTGTATATAATTCTAAATTCTGTGTGAATAATTTTTTGTAGAAATGTCAATATGTGCAAATGTTCTGTTTTATTTAAAATGTTTGTTTCCTGTTATGTAAATTGCTGACCCTCACTTAGGGTTCTTAGTTATTCTGTATGTAAAAAGTAGTGTGGTTCCCCTCGGGAACGGAACTGTGTAGCGCGCGCAAATTGTGGTTGGCCTAGGTAGAAAAGGAGGAACCAAGAGTCAGTCGGGGACGAGCTACGAGTCGGGGACGAGCTACCAAACTGTGCACTGTCATGTAAATGTTGCATATTGTGCTGGTTCCGAGAGAGGCTTTTCCTGCCGCTTTCCAATGCCTCGGATGGATGGATAAATAGCTGGAACTATTCTGGAATTTTTATCTATCATCGCTACCAAGAAATGACAGAGTCCAGCAATTGCCGTGCGGTTAAAGGCGCTGCAGTCTGGAGACGCAAGACCGCTACGGTAGCAGGTTCGAATCCTGCCTCGGGCATGGATGTTTGTGATGTCCTTAGGTTAGTTAGGTTTAACTAGTTCTAAGTTCTAGGGGACTAATGACCTCACCAGTTGAGTCCCATAGTGCTCAGAGCCATTTGAACCATTTGAGCCAAGTCCAGCAATTCTGCCTGCAATTCCACCTACCAACATGCAGTTGCCACCACATTGCGTAATTATTGCATCGGAATGCTACAATAATGTACAGTGAAGGATCAGCTTAATGGATGTGTTAGTGTGCTCAAATATAAGGTAATTTATATGTGAATTTATGTACCTACCTTAATTTTTCTCCTCATCATAACACCTCTCAGGTTCCTCTCCGTTTGAACTAAAGTGATATCCGAGTGTCCATACTGAAAGAACATTAAAGCCCAATGTTTTGCTAATTTATGCCTCTTGAACAGAGTAAAAAAAAAAGAAAGTTAAAGTTAATGTGGCTTGCTGAAAATAATTTTCCTAGTAAAACTGCTTATTAATGTGTTGTTGCCAACTTCAAAATTAATATTGAGGCTTATAAAGTTTTGCTTAGTAAATGATCACATTACTGCCTGTTGTAAATCGCAGAAGGTGAGTCAGTATCTTACATATATATATTAATTCTGTGTCTCACTGTAGTAAAAGTGGAAAACTGCAGTTGTGAAACGTTGTATACTCATGTTTACTAAGTGTTTGTCTCTCTTGTGTATTAGAAGTGCATATTAATAGTATAACAGGATCCACAGTTTGTCTATTGTGTTAATGCTCGGTAACAAGTGACGGAAAGACCATTAATTATGAAAACTCTAATTTCTTTATGCAAATGATAGTGAGAAGCAACCTATTAGTGGATTCCAATTAACTTTCATTTTAAATAGTAAAGTAACTGATAGAGACTTAACCTATGTCCAATTTATGATCCTGCAGTGAATGTTAATAGTAATGTTATAAAGACCATTCAGTTTGAACAAGCCCTGAAAGTAATGGTGTGTTTCGGTATCTGTTATATTTTTGCAAATAGTTTGTGCTGCTCCAGTTGTTAGCTTCGATCATAAAACATATGTATGTGTCAAAGTTCATTGCACTCGCGTGTGGCCAAGTCTAGGTTGTGTTTGTCCGTTATAGTTACTTATACCTACTTGCTTAAACGAGAACGTTAATCTTTCTCTTGCCTAATTAGGCTGGCGACCGTTTTCCTTATTCTTTATACATTATAGCTAGGAAAAATCGAATATTTACGCAATTCTGACTTTCATTTCCGATAAGCCATTTCCGTTAGGTACAACACGGTCAACCTAGCAAAATTCCTCTCAGAGGGAAATACTGTTCTGTTGCGTTATACCATAGTTGCTTTAAGATTGTTTTATTTCACAACATGCCTCCAGCTTCGAGGTTATGGTATAGCAGTAGCAGACGGAAGTGTTATACGTTCTTTTATCCTTCTTATATACAGTAGTCAACTGCCCTTTTTTCTAGTCGATTGGAATTTTGCGCTCGACAAGAGACTCGCGTTAAAGGCATGCTAAGTAAGGGACCAACGGCGTAGAATTCTGTTGGTAAACCGAACTGGGATCCCGACCGGACCTTACCACTGGTTTGTTTTCCAGCTCTTTCGGTTTTTTCTCTCAGCCACGGATGCCTATTAGTATTTTCTGTATATCCATTGTGGATGACTGTGATTTAAATTGGCGATTTATCTGGTAATAAATATGCAACCAGTCGCTTTTTTACGATTTATTTAACCATGAACTTGTTCACAAGCCACTGCAGACTCGTAATCACATGGAGGTGTTGCAAGAACATTATGTTGTATTCAAAATGGTTCAAATGGCTCTGAGCACTTTGGGACTTAACATCTGAGGGCATCAGTCCCCTAGAACTACTTAAACTGAACTAACCTAAGGACATCACACACGTCCATGCCCGAGGCAGGATTCGAACCTGCGACCGTAGCAGTCGCGCGCTTCCGGACTGCAGCGCCTAGAACCGCTCGGCCACCGCGGCCGGCCTTATGTTTTGTACCAAGTGTCGTTAGATGCAGTGCTGGTAAGTGTACTGCCTTGTGGTATCCATATCAGATCGTTTCTTATAACGTGCATTATTAAACAGTGTACACAATTATGCACAATATTTAGCTACACTTGGCTTTACATTGCTCCACAGAAAGTAAAACATTACTTTCTTTTTTACTTTCTGTGAAGCAGTCTAAAACCAAGTGTAGTTAAATACTGTTTGTATTTGTGTACAACGTTTAATAATGTACGTTTTAAGAAGCGATCTGATATGGATACCACAAGACAGTACACTCACCGGCATTGCCTCCTGGTCCACAACATAATGTTCGTGGAACACCTCCATCTGATGATGAGCCAGTGGCACGAAACCATGTTATAGTTGAATAAATCGTAAAAAAGCGACTGGTTGCATATTTATTACCAGATAAATCGCCTATTACTGTGTCCTCCATGCGGGAATCTTTGCGATAGTCAAACGGCTGTGTGTTTGTACGATTCTCCTGCGTGGGCCGCGCGGGATTAGCAGGGCGATGTTGGACGCTGCAGTCATGGACTGTGCGGCTGGTCCCGGCAGAGGTTCGAGTCCTCCCTCGGGCATGGGTGTGTGTGTTTGTCCTTAGGATCATTTGGTTAAGTAGTGTGTAAGCTTAGGGACTGATGACCTTAGCAGGTATGTCCCATAAGATTTCACACATATTTGAACATTTTTTCTCCTGCGTCAACGATTCCTTAAACGCAAAATTCATAGCTTCAGTTTGGGAATGACCAACTTCTCCGTTTTATTGTTTTAGTTATATAATACAATTAATTTCTCACGGTTCACATTAAGTAAGAAGCGACTTGCTCGATGACGCAACGATCGAGCGCCATAAGAGTACTGTGGTTAATTATTTGATCTTAATTCGAAGCCCGATAACTTTTTACAAAAAATCTCTTTTGTACAAACATTACTTACGTACACAGTCATTTGTCACCGAGAGCTTCGTTGATCAACAGTGAGCATTTTGGCCTGATTTTATTATTTATCCAAGCTAGTAAAGTTAATGAACTTGATTTTATCTAAAGTAAAAAGTAATCAGTATTTACAACAATTTCAACGACAAATGACAGTATTTGTATTTCCCCATTTTAGCACTTTTGAAGTGGATCTTTTCGTTTGAGACTTTATGATACACTCGAGCAAGAACTTAATCAAATGACATGAAAGGAACTATTTCAGGCGTGCGCGCGCTCGTTTGTATGTGTGTGCTAAAACTTATTTATTCAGCCCAACAAGAAATAAAACAAAGCTGTCCTCTGCTGCTTTGTGTGACTCATGCACAATTGCCGCTAGCATACGGCGAGAGTTTAATAACGATAGCTGGCTTGTTTTCCTTGTTCAAATTATCTCAGGAACGTTCCGACTGGGAAGTTGTCATTGTCCGAACTTTCTGGTTGCTTTTCATCAGTAGATCTTGGCATATGGGAACAAGAAATGTATTCGCGTTCTTGAACCTGTGAAAAACAAAAAAGAGAATCGAATAAGTTATACTAATCACATTATTTAGGAAGACACATTGATCTCATCTTTAAAAATTAACTTATACATTAACACAGTATAATACACTCTAGCATGTTATGCTCTATAAAATTTTCACTTTTAGTTAACGATGTGTAGCAAAGATACTGACATTGTCTAGTTGTAACACTGAGGATATACTTCTACTAAATTTTCTACGCACAGACTATGTACCCAACACGGACATCTGTCTCCTTGCATGCCCTCCAATAGATTTGTGTAATACACGTGCTATTGGTAGAGTAATACAGAGCACACTCTAAGAAAGCTTGATATTACACCTGAAAGATGTTCCAGTAGGTACGTACAGCTAACACCACAACTATTTTAATATATTCAAGGACAAGGAATTCAAAATGACCCACATGCAGGAACTGATTGTCTAAGAGAAACCATTACCCACTCACTTATATTTTTCTCAGTATTACGTCCAATTTGTCTATCTTTGGAGACCACAAAATGGCATATCTGCAAGTTACTTAAAATACCGACTCGAGAATCTGCAGAACAATCTCTACCTTATACCTTCATTCAAGATATCCAGTAGGCTAAACATGCATTTCATAAATGCTGACGACTACTCAAGCCAATTAACAAAGACGAGTCTTCGATACGACTGCATCACACAGCACAGAGATGGTAATGTTCCATGGTACCCCATATTGCTGTAGTCCAGAAACAGAATGAAATTTTCGGCATTACGCCAACTACAATTACATCGAACCACTCGTGCTTGCCTTACATGCAGCAGGACACATATTTGATTATCTCACTATCTCACACAGTTAAAGTGCTAAGAACAGGAAGGACTCAGACACAGCGAACCGGTTGGTTCGTATCTGGTAGATCGCTGGCGCACGACCTAAAATGAAAGAGTCTACCATACACTTTAAGGAAAAATATAATTATCCGAATGGGACGTAAATCGGTAGATGTAGTGTACGTGAACAGAAAAAGAATTCAACGCAATTTCAAAGAAATTGGATTATTCAGTACGGAGATAAAGCTTCAGAAACGAAGCAAGTCAAGAACGCCTTGGTCGACGTCTGACCCTTACGCCAGCAATTTTCAGTTGAACATGCTCTTGAGAATTGCTACAATACGGAAATCATGACTGTGTAAAATAAATAAACAATTAACAGTCAAATGGCGGAAATTTCTTTCAGAAAATTCTATTTGACTGTGGTCCACAACGAAGGAAAGATCTTGTAATACATCAGCTCCAAGTTACTGTGAATTCAGTAGATCTCTTTTAGTAATTATTGCAACTCAGAGGCAATATTCTAAGGTAGCTGACTCCTAGTATTACGATACTACCGCTGAAAACTTATGAACAATATTCATATCTACATTACACATTTACAGCACACCATTAATGATTTCATAACGAATTTCATAAACACTAATCCATATTTCATATAAGATAAATACCTCAAAAATTCGTATGGCAGTTAGGTGACGAATCCTCTAACACGTGCCCTTCAAGAACTGCTGCATCACTGACCACAGAATTTTGTATCTTGTTGTGGTCTTTAGTCCAATGACTGGTTTTAAGCAGGTCTCCATGCTACTCTATCCTGTGCAGGCTCCGAGTAACTACTGCGACCGACATCCTTTCGAATCTGCTTAGTGTATTCATCTGTTCGTCTCCCGATTATTACCCCCCCCCCCCGCCACCTCCACCACCACGCTTCCCTCCAGTACTAAACTGGTGATCCCTTGATGCCTCAGAATGTGTCCTACCAACCGATCCCTTCATCTATTCAGATTGTACCACAAATTTTTCTTCTCCAAATTCTATTCAGTACCTCCTCATTAGTTATGGGATCTACCCATCTAATCTTCAGCATTCTTCTGCAGCATCACATCTCAAAAGCTTCTATTCTCTTCTTGTCTAAACTGTTTCACTTCCATACGTGACTACACTGGATACAAATACTTTCAGAAAGGACTTTCTGACAATTAAATCTATATTCGATGTTAACAAATTCCTCTTCATCAGAAAAGCTTTTCTTTCCATTGCCAGTCTACATTTTATATCGTCCCTACTTCGACCATCCTCAATTATTTTGCTGCTGGAATACCAAAACTCATCTGCTTCTTCAAGTGTCTCATTTCGTAATGTAATTCCCTTAGCATCACCTAATATAATTCCACTACAGTATCCTCGTTTTTCTGTTGTTGATATTCATCTTAAATCCTCTTTTCAAGACACTTCCATTCCATTCAACTGCTCTTGCAAATTCCTTGCTTGTCTCTGACAGAATTACAAGGTCACCGGCAAACCTCTCCCTGGGCTTTAATTCCTACTCCAAATTTTTCTTTTGTTTCCTTCACTGCTTGCTTAATATACAGATTGAATAAGATCGGGGATAGGCTACAGTCCTGTCTCATTTCCTTCTCAAACACCGCTTCCCGTTCGTGCCCCTCGACTCTTATAACTGCCATCTGGTTTCTGTACTAATTGCAAATAGCCTTTCGTTCTCTGTATTTTTTCTCGTGCTACCTTTAGAATTTGAAAGATACAACTTCATTCAGCGTTGTCAAAAGCTATAGATCTACAAATGTCCACAACATACTATTTCCTTTGCTTTAGCTTTGAAGAGAGTACAGTATGAAGACGTATGTTAAAAGTTAGATAATCTTTTAATATATATTGTTACAAGTTAATATTCAGCTTTTTCCAGACTCATATATCACTTACAACTCTTGCGGCGTGCAGGCCTTTAATGATGATTGATTGTGGATGACAGTTTGGGTGCCCTATATTGTGGTCTCTATAGCGTACAATGAAGTGTGGTGAGACGAGTACGGTTGAAATGAATGTTAAAAATATTAGTATCGTGAAAATATCAAATATTTCGTATAATTTAATTTGCGAATGACACATTCAAGCAACAAAAGCTTGCTAGCGTTAGTTCTTCAAAAACCGTTGAAGACTTAAGAAAGAGTGCTCGAAATTGAAGCACTAAAAAACTACAGCAGATGAATGTGACTGGCTGATCACCAAAGAAGAACACGCACTCTGGATCGCACAAAACCGCAAACCCTTCAATTTATGTTGGAGTCTCGACAATTCACAAGTATATCACAACAGCGTTTCTACAGCGTCTTGCGTTTGCATTGCTTCTGGATTCGTTAACTTAAATACACTGGCTGCACACAAATGCCGATTTTTACAGGTAAACGAACATTACAGCTGGTAGAGTGCATACCTTGCAACTAAAAAAAATATAATTGCTTTTAGCCGTTCCAGCTGAGGTACTTCCTTTGGAAATGTAACGATGTACGTGATTTACGAGTGTATCTAGAGTGTATTATCTTGCTGTTATGTCAAAAATGGTGACCTTCCTAAGCGAGATTGGCCTCTGGTGTTATAGACATGCATATGAATGACCTGCTGGATAACTCTTTTTCCATCCAGAGTAATTTTAAGTGGAACAACCTCAAAAAGGACACTCATGAGGATGTCAGGTGCCAAACTCAAATTTGCTGGTACAGTATGCGCTATAGGCAACATTCCGTAATATGTTTTTCTAGTTACATGTGTTCATTTAGGGATATATGCAAAGTGTTATAATGGTTCGAAATATTCTTTTAGATATCCTGTACCACATAGCGCGTGAGCTTTACTGTAACAGGTATATTGCTCAAATTTGGTTTAGTATGCGGATAGTTATTATATTGCCAATATCTTCTATCGGCACTCTCAGGTAATGTGAGAGAGAAACTAAAATTAGGCAAATTTACTTCGACAATTTAATACAGATATTATTTGAAAACTTCGATACACAGACAATTGTTCCGTCAACTAACACCAAACCTAAGTCTGGCTTTGTTAATAGCGTCCATGTGTAACTACTGTGTGTGCCATATGGTATGGTTGTGTGATGCATGTCATCAGATAGTTATGCACTACGACCCTCAGATTCTCCATTCACGATCGCGAGACTGCAGAAACCTTCTGCTTCATCGTCGTCCACTTGTTTGCCTGAACATTGGCCGATGGCAGCAGCACAGGGCTCCTGGAAACCAGCTTCGAACAGCTGGCACCGCCGCTTCTAATTACCATCATAGATTCCGATTAAATACATCCCGGAATAGTACGCAAGCTACCATTAGATATAGAGAAGAACAATAATTTCTGACGGCAGTGGCCCCGCACCATAATGGAGATTCTGTCTGGCAGCAGTTTTGATTTGGCTTCTGGCGATAGACGTTGATTGTGACTGTAGAAGGTTACCTCTCAGCTCCCAGTAGCAGACTCTGAACTGCCTACTTCCTTCTGTCTGCTAGAAATTCGATCGGACATGTACGACTTACAAACTAGGACTCCACGGGGACTGTCTGGGTGAGAACCAGCAGTTGGCTCTTGCCAGCAGTTACAGTCACCGGCTGCGAGTTTGGCCAGTTTCCTCGAGTGAATATTTTAGGGTATACACACATCAAAAAAGGTTTGCATCAATCCTAGTTCCAAGAACTCCTGAAGATAGACGTTGACACAGTCCCTTTGACTGCTCAGAGATGTCACTAAACCCGCCCAAAGATGCAAACAACCATGCATGAGTAGCGCCTATTAGACGGAGGGGGTCCGACAGCTGATCTGTCCCAGTCATTCCACAACGGAGGTACACAGCTCGTGTTGTCTGTTGTTCAACCATGCCTAGATGGCTAATACCGCGGTTCGATCGTGTCCGCATTGTTACTTTGTGCCAGGAAGTGCTCTTAAGAAGGGAAGTGTCCAGGCGTCTCGCAGTGAACCAAAGCGATGTTGTTCGGATATGGAGGGGAAACACAGAGACAGGAACCGTCCATGACATGCCTCGCTCAGGTCACCCAAGGTCTGCTTCTGTAGTGGATGACTGCTGCCTATGGATTATGTCTTGGAGAAACCCTGACAGCAACGGCACCATGTTGAATAATGCTTTTCGTGCAGCCACAGGACGTCGCGTTACGACTCAAACTGTGCGCAATAGGCTGCACGATGCGCAACTTTACTCCCGACGTCCATGGCGAGGTCCATCTTTGCAACCACGACACCATGCAGTGAGATACAGATGGGCCCAACAAAATGCTTAATGAACCGCTCAGGATTGGCATCATGTCCCCTTCACCGATGAGTGTCGCATGTGACTTCAACCAGACAATCGTCGGAGACGTGTTTGGAGGCAACCCGGTCAGGCTGAACGCCTTAGACACACTGTCCAACGAGAGCAGCAAGTTGGACGTTCCCTGGTATTTTGGGGTGGCATTATGTTCGGCTGACGTACGCCGCTGTTGGTCATGGAAGGCTCCATAACGGCTGTACGATACGTGAATGCCTTCCTACGACCGATATTGCAACCATATCGGCGAGGCATTCGTCTTCATGGATGACAGTTCGCGCCCCCATCGTGCACATCTTGTGAATGACTTCCTTCAGTATAACGACATCGCTCGACTAGAGTGGGCAGTGTGTTATACAGACATTGTGGCGTGCGTACTGTAAGACCTTCGGTACACACACCATCAGATTATTTGACTTGTCGCTCTAACGAAGTAGGCGAGTGTCAGCAATATGTCTCGTGGTCTTATCGTGGCGTGTTTATCTTCTGCCGTTAGGTCAGACGATAGAAATGCCACTGGCACGCTTAGAGTAGCAGATTGACGGTGACCAACTTTAAACAGAGCTTGATTAATTTTCACACACATTTATTAAAATAATAAAAAGCATACACATTACGTAACTTGATTCTGGATGCTGTTTACAATTGACAATTTGAAGTTTCTTTGGTCTTGGTACTTTAATCTTATTCTCACATATCTCTGATACTTGACAAAGTGTCTATTCATTTATCTTTATGGCTATGTACAGGAATATGGTAATCTTGTTAGGCGCAGACTGAAACTTGACTATAGACTGGTACAGACAAATGCAGACTGGTACAGACTAATGCAGACTAACTAATCAGAGGTCTGTACACTCGTTATAATACCTTGCGCGCTCAGGTATCACTGCGCGTGTGCGATCCGTGAGGAGAAAAGGTTCTACGTTAGCAGCAATCTCATTGGCTGTGTTACATATTAATACGCGGATCGGCGGAAGCATAATTTGGTCTGTCTCTAAGGCAGCGCCATCTCGTAGTGTGGAGATGGACGAGCGCTGCGCCTGCTCTGTTGTGCTTAGCGGGGCGCGCTCTAGTGGGAAAGTTGTGTACGCGCTGACTACGCGGAACTATGTACACAACAGACATGAACCCTATCGGTCATAGATTGAAGAGAGCTGTTTATGGACTACGTGACCCACCAACCACTCTGAGGGACCTACGCCGAATTGCAGTTGAGGAGTGGGACAATCTGGACCAACAGTGCCTTGATGAACTTGTGGATAGTATGCCATGACAAATACAGGCGTGCATCAATGGAAGAGGACGTGCTACTGGATATTAGAGGTACCGGTGTGTACAGCATTCTGGACCACCACCCTTGAAGGTCTCGCTCTACGGTGGTACAGCATGCCATGTGTGGTTTTCATGAGCAATAAAAAGGGCGGAAATGATGTTTATGTTGATCTCTATTCCAATTTTCTGTGCATGTTTCGGAACTCTCTGAACCGAGGTGATGCAAAACCTTTTTTGATGTGTGTATAAAAAGTGATCAGCTGCATACTCCAGGATATCTATTGAACATATCGATTGGTGACACTTGAATAATATCATGCCTCAATAACTTGATTTCATCCGTAACCTATTTCCGTTTAATATTAGGACGAAATATTATTGTACATTAATTTGAAATTGTATATCAAAACTTATTTCGACATTTAAATGAATTAGAAATTGTGTATCAAAACTTAATTTCGACATCTGAATGAATTATTATAATAAATGCAAAGCTATTTTAGCCTTAAAATAATTAGGTTAATTTAACAAATCCAGTGTCTATATCTCTTGGTTAAATAACAAATACGTAAACTCTGAGAAACATTTATTTTGCAAAATGATTAGAATACTGAGTGGAGCTTTGCTTTGAAGTTAGGTGACGAGTATTTGGTATTGTTTTCCTGCACTAATGGACACTAAAGTAAAAATAAACAAATCATCACACTATATAGTTACATAGTCATTAGTGCTTATTTATAGAGACCACGTAATTAATAGATATAAAGTCTTACAACACTCTTATTGAAACTTATTACGTTCTGAAGAAATACTTATTTCACATAAGTGTATTGCAGTGACTTTTTAACATTTTGCAGCCACTGCCCAGGTACCTGTGCTTACTTCTGGAGAGTTAACGAAATCAATAAAGTAGTTACTGCTGCAATAGTTTATCGGTGATTGTCCAGACGTCGGTGTCCAACAGGTGCTATGTTTCGGCTAGCTACCATATTGCTATCATTAAGTGTGCTGATGAACTCACTGCCTACAAACAGAGGTGGGCGCAAGAGTAGTACGAGGGCGTGCTGAAAAGTAAAGATTCCGAGTTTTTTATGTAAAAAATCTCAAAGCTCTTTACATAAAACAAACATTATCAGCTTTCAACATATTTATTCTTCATGTCTGCATATTTATTTCTCAACATAATCATTCTGACGATAAACACGTTTCTGCCAACGGGAGACTAGTTTATTGATACCGTCATTGTAAAATGAGTAAGCTTGTTGAAAGAGCCAGAACTTCACAACTCGAAGGTTTTCTTAAGTTTCGGAAACAGATTAAAATCGAGTGGGATCAAGTCGGGATTGTATGGAGGTTGATCAACAGCAGTAAACCCAAGGCGTCGAACTGCAGCAGATGCCGCAGCGCTCGGTTGCAGTCCTGCAGTGCGTGCTGAAGGGGAGGATGCTCCATGTGTGGGCGAATTCTTCCGGTAGAGAGCTGCAAATAGGTAGACATGAAGAAGAAAGATGTAGAATGTTAATAATGTTGGCTTTGTGTTGCTTGAGGCTTTCCCGACGGACATGTTGTATATATGGTTCTCGGGCGAGACGTCGGATGTCATAGTGAAAACTCCACAATATTTCATCAGCGCAACTGGCCGACATCTTAAGGTGCTACGAACACACTGCTAAGGCATGACCAGAGCCCCCTGTTTATGCCAGTCTTAGGCAGGACGTGCGCATGCGTGGAGGTGCCAATATTCGATGGCCAATAGCGACGATATCAACCGATAGCTGGAGGCACAGCAACGCCACCTGCAAGATGAAGAACCAAAGACTTCGGCGCACGCGCGGAGGCTGCCGCTGCTGCTCTGCGCTGCCATCGGCCGCCCCAGCGACCTCTGTCGAAGCCGCAAGCAAAAAAGGGCGTTCGCGTAGGCGCGTGACTATCCTCCCGTTGTCAACAGAATGTTTATGTAGCTGGCCAATCGTCATCCGTCGTATGACCAATAGTACTCCTCTCTGCTCGATGCCACTTCAATATGGCCACTGCTGGATCCCAAGCTGTACTGAGCTGAAAGCCCGTGTCTCTTTTTAAAAGATTCGTCGAGCTATGTATTTCCACTGCTTCCTTAATAACACTGTCACAGTACGAACTTGTCGATGCGAGAATTTCGGTGTGTTGATTATTCATAGAATAGCCTGTACTTAGACAATGCCCGGCCACTGCAGACTTCTCTGGTTGCTCCAGACGAGTGTAGCGTCGGTGTTCAGTATGTCTCTCTTCTACAGTGCGACAAGTTTGTCCGATGTACGACACGCCGCAGCTACAAGGAATCTCGTAAACACCGGGTCTTCTTAGGCCAAGGCTGTCCTTAGATGAGCCCAAGAGAGCTCTGAGTTTTGCCGGCGGACGAAAGACACATTTCACTTTATGCTTCTTCAATAATCTTCCTATTTTTTAAGTGACACCACCGATGTATGGCGAGATGACAATTTCCCTTTGTTCTTCGCCTTCTTCCAGTTCCTCACGTTGGGTAACCCGCTTCTGGGGTAAGGCACGGCGAATCTCCCGTTCAGAGTATCCATTGTGTAGGGAAGTGGTACGCAGGTGGAGGAGCTCATTGGGTAAGCTGTCTGAGTCTGATATGGCTCGTGCTCTGTGAACCAACGTCCTAAGTACGCCACTTCGTTGCGAAGGATGGTGACAGCTGGTGGCTTGTAAGTACAAGTCCGTGTGTGTTGGTTTACGGTACACTCCGTGACCTAATGTGTCATATTCTTTTCTCCGTACCAACACGTCCAGGAATGGAAGTTCGCCGTTTTTCTCCATCTCCATAGAAAACTTGATGTTGGGATGAAGCGAGTTAAGATGCTCAAGAAATACATTCAGCGATGCAGTGCCGTGAGGTCAGATAACAAAGGTGTCGTCCATATATCGCTAAATCACGTAGGTTTCAAATCCGACGACTGGAGTGCTCTCTCCTCGAAGTCTTCCATAAAAAGATTAGCTACAATGGGTGACAAGGGACTACCCATTGCGACGCCGTCAGCCTGTTCTAAGTATTTTCCATTAAATAAAAAGTACGTCGAGGTGAGCACATGTTGGAATAAGTCTAAAAGTTCCCCATTCAGCTTCTCCCTAATGAGCAACAACGATTCCTGTAATGGTACTCGAGTAAAAAGTGAGACTATATACTCGTAAGATTTGACGGGGGGCTCTGGTCATACCTTAGCAGTGTGTGTTCGTCGCACCTGAAGGTGTCGGCCAGTTGCGCTGATGAAATATTGTGGAGTTTTCAGTATGACATCCGACGTCTCGCCCGAGAACCATATATACAATGTTCGCTTTATTTAAAGCGTTTTAGGAGTTTTAACATAAAACTTGAGAGGCATTACTTTGCAGCACGCCTTCATGCTGTAACATCGAAAATGCACATAAAATACCTTCTACATGATACAAAAATTTTCGCCGTTTAATATCCGTTGATAACCTGTACTGTATTTATGATTCTGAAGCTGTAAGCTATATTACAAGAACTATATTTAATAAATAATCGATGAAAAAGTGTATTTATTTCTGACTATATATTATTGATTGTAATTATAATGAAAAAATTGTAAATTGCTGGGGAACACCAAGGGAACTTGATGTAAACTATCAATAGCAACGACGAAATAGCAGGAGCTGTGCCGTTGTTTACCTTTGAGTATGGAGAATCTCCGTCGCGTTGCGAGCAGAGTGGAAGCAGAGCAGCTTGAGTGATGAAATAATGATGAAGTGTTTGTTGGGCGTTCCCGCCGACGCGATGTGCAGCTATGCACACGCCAGTATAGACGCTCCTGATTCATTAACCTGCGAGTATTGAGAGTATGCTATGAGTGGACAAGTGGAGAAAGCTGCAGTTCTATATGTTGCCTGTCCTGTAATTGTCCTTGGCCCTAGGGACGACTCTAGGTTCTCAAGCAGCAGCAGCAACAACGGCAGCTCAACATTGTCTTCGGCCACATTCTTGGTCGTCCGTACAGCCACAACATCGTAAGACGTTAACTAACAGATATAGGAGTGCAGAGGCTTTATCCAGTTACATATGTTTCACGAAGTATGACTAACTTGAATAATAACTTCCAGTAATTGAAACTTGGACAGCTGACCTCAGACATTGTCCTCAGACATTATTACGAGGCAGAATCCTTTTCCATTCCATACAATCACCGAGTGTCATAAGAATGTGAAAATCGATTATCTATTTACTGCCAGTTTTTTGTGTTTGCTAATGACCAGTTTCAGTATAAATTTTATGTCTCAGTAACTGTTTATTATTGTATTGCATAACAGAGGCTAGACTAGAATCAGATATTCACTCTGCAGCGGAGTCTGCGCTGACATGAAACTTCCTGGCAGATTAAAACTGTGTGCCTGACTTGGGTATCTCAGATGGTAGAGCAATTGCCCGCGAAAGGCAAAGGTCCCGAGTTCGACTCTAGATCTGGCACACAGTTTTAAACAGACAGGTAGTTTCATATCAGCGCACACTCCGCTGCAGAGTGAAAAATCTCATTCTGGAAATATCCCCCAGGTTGTGGCTTAGCCGTGTCTCCGGTACGGCTATCTGTGTCGCTGAGGCACGCAAGCCTCCCCACCAACGCCAAGGTCCATGGTTCATGGGATGAGGTCGAAAAGATTAAGGAACCTATTTTCACGTACACAATTCGTAAGAGGGTGGCTCAATTACGGCTGGATGGAAGGAGTCAGCAGAAGTTCTGTTAGCACCCTATTTCCTGATGTTAACACTTACACAGGTACTGAAATACACACTCAACTTAGAAGTGAACTAAATAACAAATACAGCAATCAGAAGGTGATACCTTCTGCTCAAGAGGAAGTTGCTATTGCAATTTCCGAGCTCAAAAATGGAAAGGCACATGGTCCGGATGACGCTCACCCTGAGGTCATGCGGATGGTAGATCCACTGATAGTGTCATGTTTTACAACGCTACTAAAGGAGGCATTGCGATTCGGTAGGATTCCGGTGATACGAGAAACATCTAGAGCAGTTGTGACTAAAGGGGAGGGGTAAAGATCTGGCATTACCGAAGGGTATAGACCTATCTGTTTATTAAACGTTTTGGCCAAAGTTCAGCTGCATCTGATCTGTGACCGGTTGCAGGCGAGAAGGGAGCTCTCGGGTCTAAACCAATTTCAGTATGGATTCAGAAAAGGAAAGTGTACAGATCACGAAGATAAAAGAGCTCTTCATGTTGTAGAAAATTCGACAGCGAATTATGCTGTGGCGCTCACGATTGAGATCGCAGGCCCATCCGATAAGCCGGTCGCGGTGGCCAAGCGGTTCTGGGCGCTGCAGTCTGGAGCCGCGCGACCGCTACGGTCGAAGGTTCGAATCCTGCCTCGGGCATGGATGTGTGTGATATCCTTAGGTTAGTCAGGTTTAAGAAATTCTAAGTTCTAGGGGACTGATGACCTCAGATGTTAAGTCCCATAGTGCTCGGAGCTATTTGAACCATTTGAACATTCGATAATCTGGCCTGCGATGTTTGCACGCCTCCGAGACCGCGGTGTCCCCAGATGTCTTTATAACAACTTTGTAGGTCATTGTATCGGGCGTTGCGTCCAGTGGATTGCGGGGCAGAGAAACGTAATCGAAAAGTTACCAAGGTCTGTCCTTGGGGCTCCAGAAATGGTCCAGTGTTCTGCGATCTTAGTACTGCACCCCTACTATATCTGTTAGATGGGGAAGGTGCTGTTGAAGATGTTGATGTGTACGCAGATGATATGCTAGTAGATGTGTCGACAGACTCCAGGGAGAGACTTGAGGAAAAGACGAATAATGTGCTTGCTCATATGCAGCATAGGTGAAAGGGCAACAAACTCACTATAGCTGTTCATAAAACAACATACACATTTCTGAATGGAATACTTTCTCTTGCCAGAAATTCTGGACGAAATTCTTGTAAAACGCTGCACTGTCTTTCGATATTTAGGCATTCTCCTAGGTGGGAAAACAACTTTCTAGAACATGTAAAATTTTTTACACAGAAAGTGGCAAAAACACTGCATATAATTTGCATGTTCTGACATTGCTGACTGTAAATTAACGCTGCATATGGTACGGTCAAACCACGGAGATATCTTCTGCGCCATAGTGCGCTACGCCACCATCGCCATCGACTAGAAAGCCGCAAAAACATACTGCGACGAGTTCAGCGGAGCGTTCTACTGAGGCTCACCGGTACCTTTCGCACTACAAAATGGCTCTGAGCACTATGAGACTTAACATCTATGGTCATCAGTCCCCTAGAACTTAGAACTACTTAAACCTAACTAACCTAAGGACATCACACAACACCCAGTCATCACGAGGCAGCGAAAATCCCTGACCCCGCCGGGAATCGAACCCGGGAACCCGGGCGCGGGAAGCGAGGACGCTACCGCACGACCACGAGCTGCGGACATTTCGCACTCCACTTGTCGAAGGATTACTAGTGATTCTCGTGATACGTTAGATGGCAGCGCTGTGTTGGTTGGAGCTTGGAAAATATGATAGCGTGTACCAAATCACAGGAACTCATATTACTGAAAAAAGACGTTTACGAACCTGGAAGCTAGATGAATGGCCGCCTGACTGGGACACGAGAACCACAGCGAGGCGAGTTTTCGAAATATTCCCAAGCACGTCGGATAGGCTCAAACTGCTTGACATTGTCCCTACTCGATGTATGGTGGACCTATTAACAGGTCACGGCCAGTGTCCCAAACTGCGATGTAGTAACACTCCAATCGGTGAACGTCGAGAGGAAGGCTGCGCTGTACATGTCATTCTCAAATGCCCCGTTTTTCAGGTGGAGAGAGACTGCAGACAATTTGACTGAGATCTGCAAACAATTTTAAGTGACCAAAACTTGTTGACTACAGTTAACATGATTGCACATAAAACATCTAAAAGGCAGCTGCTTAATTTTCAGTCTATAAGATAAAGTGGGCGCTCTGACTTGAAAATAACGTCAACAGACGGCAAGAAGCGTTACTTCCATTATAGATAATGATAGGCATGTATAAATTTAATTAACAGAAACTTTTAAAATATATATATAAAGAACATTTTTTTTTAAAAAAAGGAAGGAAAGTAAGAAAGAAAAACTGCTGTGGCCACCCGTATAGGTATGCGTAGACTCGAGGATTGCCGAGGCACACACAAGCCAGTGTGGGCATTGTAGAACAGTGTAACAACAATAGCTTTAGAAGTAGGTATTGTTACAGTTAGTCAGTGAAGCTCGAGCTACTCCGAGGCTGCCAGTAGCATTTCGTTTAATATAAGCTGGAAAGTATCCATATGGAACTTGAGTTAACTCCTCTTGTTTTATGTTTTTTATTTTACTCTTTTTAAAACTGTTTCTTATTTTCAATTTTCTGTTTTATTTTCACTTTAATATTACAAATGGATGCTGTTAGCATAAATTATTACTATCTAAAAATATAAATCATTGTGTGTCACTATGACTGAATAAGTACGACTTGTTTAGAGTTTCCAAGTAAGAGGTCAAAATTTGAGGCAATAAATTAAATTGAAAAAATAATTAATATTATATTAGTACTTGAAGGTGGCAATTGTTGAATTAGGTTTCAGTTTTTGGCTGTAGAACGTAAATATTATTAGTCAGTATGGGAAGTATTGCAAAGGCCTGATTGAAATTTGAATTATACAAGGTTATCCAGGTGGGAGAGTAGGAAATGGGAGTGGTTGTGAGAATAAGTTGCGTTGACAAGTAAGTATAATATGTGAGGAGAGTTACGGTTAGTTTTTAGAGGACATGGGGTCGTTCAGAAGGACTGATTTGATCTTCTGGTAGATGGTGGTAATGAGACACATAATGTCCTCCGTGAGAGGGTCTCACGAAGCTTTTAAGGTGGAGTCGTGTGTCTCGTGGGTGTATGTGACGTGGACAGTACATTTGGCTTTTAGTCCAGGAAGGTATGGCCTTACATTTGTAGGAATGGGTCAGGTTGAACTGATTACACATGTTACATACAGGTAGGAATTGCAGGCTAGAGTACTCTTTCAACAGGTGATAGTATTTTCAGTGGGAACAGATAGGAAGGTTTTTAAGTAAGGCTGTCAGTGGTAGATGGGGATTCAGAACTGATGCAGATGAGGAATGTGTGGCTGGAGTTGTTATGGATGTGGAGGGCTTTTCTATCAGAGTGCCAGATTTGGAGTAGAGTTCCCTCTCCCCCTTGTCTGCTATGACCACAAGATCAACTCCTCTAATCTCAGCAGTTAATGTGGGTGAGAAATAGTGAGGTTGAGGTTGCGTGGGGTACAAATTTCCAGCAAGAAAGCATGTGGTGAAAGGTCAGAGTGTGGAGTTCCAATAGCAGGATGGAGTGCAGTTCGGGATTAGTGAACTTGATGATAAAAGAGATGCTTAGGTCAGGAAGAAACCTTTTATATTTCTAAGGACTTTGGTATTTAGAAATTTAGTGTTGCATTTGGATAAGATGAAGGAGTGAGGCGGATAAAATATTTAGAGGTAATGGAAGAAGAACCCATGTATTCTGTGGTATGGGAACGGCATGTTTTTATTTTTATTTATTTATTTACTTTTCTATCTTCAGAATTTGGTTAGATATCAGTGCTGGCTTGTTTTAGGGAAGTTTTTTGGGATAGGTTTTTGGTGGATATTGGCTGGTTGATTGGTGGAATTTTTCAGCTGTAGTACATTTCTGTTGGTGTGATGAAAATGCTGGTAGAATTGACATAGGTCCTGATGATGTAAACGTTGCACCATATTATATTGTACTGTTGAGGCTGGGGAAGGTGGTGTTAATTATGCTGTTACATGGTGCCGTTCATTTAATGCAGATGCTGAAGTAGAGTTAAAGCCGCAGAAGCGATTTCTGAAGCTGAAAATGAAACTGGTTGTTGGTGTGTTGACTTTGAAGATGTTGGAAACACTATGGAAATGGTAGGAAATATGGGCACAGTAAATGAGGTGTAAAATATGATGTGAAAATATGATTGTGAAAATATGATTGTTGATGCGGTCGGGTCAAAATAATCTATCGATGTCTATAAAAATAACCAACGCAGGTTGTGATGTCAGTGACTCATAGACCTGAGCAGGCGACGTCACAGAAGGCAGTAAGGACGCCGTAATAGGAGAAGTGATTATCCGAACGACGGGACAGGCGGTGACGTCAGCGGCAGCGAAGGCCAGGACGGTGGCCATAAAGACATCGATGGTACGTGACAACGGTGTTGACGATGGTGATTAATGCAGCGATGACTCGGCATAGACGAGGGCAATAACGAAGGAGGAAGCTTTCACTGGCTCAGAGTATCTAGTATCTGGGGTAGTGCCGCCCGATGAAAAAAATGGTTCAAATGGCTCTGAGCACTATGGGACTTAACATCTGAGGTCATCAGTCCCCTATAACTTAGAACTATTTAAACCTAACTAACCTAAGGACATCACAAACATCCATGCCCGAGGCAGGATTCGAACCTGCGACCGTAGCAGCAGCGCGCCGCCCGATGAAGGCACGGTTTCCAACACTGCTGGCGTTCTGGCCAACCAAATAGCAGAAAGTTTTTGCATTGATTTCTCTCGAATCCGTCATGAGCATTTGTTTTATTCCACAAACGGGTAATTGTATAATTCATGTAAACCGGTTGTGAAGTAGCGACACACGCCATACTCTAAGCTTGTCAGTCTTTGCTATACCTCAGTCCAAGGGACATAGCATGGATCCAACATGCCTGTTCGTATATGTCATATGTGGTACTTACAGTTTTACGTGAAATGACGAAGCTTCTCTTACTTATTATTTTGGGAGTGTATCATATTTGGCGTATGTTAGCCGGATGTGTTAGAAGAAAGGTTCGTACTCAGTTATGATGATATACTATTTACGAATAAAATATGTTCGTCCCGTTTTGTTGTCGTCTTGATACATGGCCCTCCTCACCTATCAGACAACTACTGACTTTCTGTCTTTCCATTATCTCCCCCCCCTCCCCCCCCCCCCCCAACACCTACTTTCATCTCGGATCTGTATATCCTTTACCCATACCCTCCAACCCTATAGAACACGTTCTGCCCTCACTACATCTATTTTTTCGTGTGTTTCGGTGTGTGTATGCGTGTGTATTGGGCGTGTTTGTGTGTGTACCTGTACTCTTAATAATTCATCGTAAGGTCACATAAGGCTGAGTACGACATATTCACGACAACTTCTTGTCGGCATTGTTAAGGCTTCCCATATTCAAGTGCCCGATAAATAAATCACTTTGGAATGTCTGTACAGACGTAAAATAAATTATGAATAGCTCGGTGTGCATCATCTTAATGTTTTACTTTTAGAAATACCTCAGGACTGTAATGAAACATCTTCTCATATGCAAAATAATTTATACTTTCGTAGGTTCGCGAAGAGAAACACCTTCTGCGTGGTACACTTACTACTAATACGAAGCCACGCACTTTCTTAAGCGTGAAAATCTCGTCACTTGAACAAAACATAGCTGTCTTGATATCGATACGACTCTTTGCAAAATGAATGAAATCAATTCAAACTGAGTGAATGTTTCTCGTTTCCAGAGGACCAGTACAAGGTCCTTCAGACTTTTAGCGAAAGTACAGAGCTCTTTTTAGAAGAACGCCATCATTTTTAAACGTGTTTTAAATATTAATGTTTATTTTTATATTTTAGTTCTTAGGTTTTGATTTAAATAAAAAAGATCAGGAACAATATCAATGTTTTATATAAGCCCAACGACGTTCGTCCTTCTATAAATTTGAAAAACATCTGTAAACTTTTCATATTTTAATCGTACTTGTTTGGTGCTTCTTTATATTTTAAATCTATTAAGGACGAAATTTTATATCGGTGATAGCCCTCCCCTCACTCTTATGGGCCGACGGGGATGAATGAAGATAAAGAAAAGAAGTCCTTTATTTACTATGGAAAACAGTCTTGATCACAATTTATTTATTACGGTGACCAGTTTCGACCACTACTGTGGTCATCTTCAGATCTACAAGTCGTATACAAAGCTTTAATTAGAGGGCTACATACATTAAAGAAAATACGTAAAGTTATGAAGCTATAAAACGATGAATTACCAGTGAGTAAGAACCTCCTGGAGAATCGCTACTGGAGAAACCAGTGCACGTCTTACTATATATAATGGAGGCTCCGCCCACTTCTGACGGAATGATGTCATTACTAACCAATGGGTTATAAGTCAAATAACAATGTAAAATTTCTTAGTTAAAAGAACATTGTCAAGAAATAAAAAATAAACACACACTTAGCTTATTTAAGAGCTGTTGTCAATTAAGAAGCGTTAAAATTTTTAAACATGTAGGATAAATGAACTTCGTTTCGACAGTACATGGGTTGCCCTCTCAAGGCCTGTTAGTGAACTATTTGGAACCACTGGTTGCCATGGTGAAGTTGGACGCCATTCCAAAGATGAGGCAGCAGGCTTCTTTCCACTGAAGTTGTTGTAAAGTTGATAGGCAAACTAGTGGTTGAAATCATATCGGATTATTAATTTCCGTGTGACTGGCGCATAACATGTGCAATATGCTGTCCACCGTTTTTTGCAACAAGTTGAAATCGAGAAACAGGATGCTCCACAACTCATCGCAGTGTTTCCGTTCAGAATTTGTTGTACAATGCGTGCCTTCAATGCAGCTAAGTTTGCAATCGGAACACTGAACAGAACATTTTTCAGATAGCCCCATAGCCTGAAGTCACACGGATTAAGATCAAGAGTTCGGGACGGCCAGGCTGTAGGGAATGGGAAAAGGTAGCTGATATTATAGAATTTACTTAATATCGCTTCAGCGGCTGCTTAACTGGATTTGCAATGTGCGGAGGTGCATTATCTTGAATAAAAATGATACCATCCACACATCCACACTGTTGTAGAGCTGGAATGACATGGTTGCGCAGCAGACACTCATAGCGCTTACCAGTGACAGTGCAGGTGACAGGAGCGGAAGCACCTGTCTCTTGGAAAAAATATGGCCTATGATAAACGATGTCGTAAACCCACACCATACAGTGACCTTTTCAGGATGAAGTGGTACTGGTTGATTTGAGTGTGGATTTTCCGTTGCCCATATTCGATAATTCTGTGTATTGACATATCCTGTCAGATGGAAGTGGGCTTCGTCAGCCCACAAAATCTTCCACAGCTAATCATTGTCCACTTCCATGCGAGCAACAAATTCTAAAGCAAAGGTCTCTCTTGCTGGCAGGTCAACAGGAAGCCACTCGTACACTTGGGTAACTTTGAATGGATAGCAAAGAAAGGATGTTTCGTAGGGTTTTACGCACCGTGCTCACGGGCATGTCCAATCTTCGGGCAATTCTTCTTGCACTATACGTTTGCACACCACCACTCGTCTCCTCCTGCACTGCTGTGGCCACTGATTCCACTGACGTCGAATCAATTCGTTTCCTCCCTCTAACTTGTTGCACACAACAAGAACCTGTCTTCTCGGATTTCCGAATCATTTTCTCCAGACCCACGGCAGTCATCAGACCATCGCTTTTTTTCAAACCCTTCAGTGTTCGGAACTTCTGCAGAGCGACATGTGCACAGTCATCATTCTTGTTATACAGCTTTACAAGCAGAGCGCGGACTTGCATTGAGACAGTCATGACGAACACCGCAGACGCGAAAGGGGGAAAAGCCGTGTACCCGACTTCTTTATATCAGCTTCCATGGGTGGTGCGCATGACAGGTGTTTTCATTTACGTATTCTGACACATACAGCGCCATCTATTGATCAATTTTCACACTATTTTTTATTCTGCCATACGTTTCCCCCCTTCTCCGGTAATATTCCGTTCTGACAAGTGGTGTTATTTCTGGAGCGTTTTGAAGGTTTAACTTTAATTATAATCACCCTATATAACTTGTGGAGTACCCATTGCTCCTCAGAACACTTCTCGCATGTTGCATTTGCCTCTGAGGTACTGCGGCTCACATATTCGTCTTGATCGCGTTATGAGATTAATAATCGTACCATTTTCTGGCTCGGTTAGTGGTTTGACAGTTTGAGCAGGTATCAGTCCGCGTATGTAGCTTTTCGATAAACGCTGTGTCCCAAGTTTTCACCACTCCTTGTGACCAGAACATTTAGAAATGGTAGTTGTACCTTAACTACTTCCATGCTAAGTTTTATGTTGGCAAGTCATCAATGTCTTTCGGTGTATACAATTTCAGTGCAAGTCGGGCGCTGATAACCTCGCTGTTGTGCGCCCTAAAACACTAATCATCATCATCATCATCATCATCTTCAGTGCAAGCAAAACAGTTCAGTCCATAAGCGATTGCTGTGACGTGTATTCTACTGCCTGCGGCAAGGAGGAGGGGCGCTTATATTCTCTTGGCCTATTTGCCGCCCGTGTCTTGGTGTCATCCCAGAGAGCGTGCTATTGGCTGGTCTCAGAGCCAGCCCTCTCTGCTCTTCTTCACCGTGGTGCCGGCGTTTGTCGTTACGGCGGAACATTTCTCCCCCCCCCTCCCCCCTCCTCAAAGCGATGGACCACCGTCGTCTAGGGAGCGCAACAACGGCGGGGAAGGCAGGAGGGTCCACCTCCTCATGATAGTAACCAGATGTAGAAGGCGTCGGCTGCTGCAGTGTGGGCAGGTCCAGCCCCATCGACGAGAGGAGGCGGAGGATGTGAAGGCTCCGTCTGCGTGGGATCGTCCCGTGGTGTCGTGATGACACCCTCAGATGGCTGCTGTAGCCGCGGTGTTCTCGTGATCCGTGAATCCGGGGGAAGAGACACAAAAGAATCACCGTGCGCATGACAGTGGCGAAGCTGATTTTGATGTCGGTGCTGCAAGTCGTCCGGACCTGAAATGAGATACGTGCAAGCGCCAAGTCGACGGACGATCTCGCCTCGCGCCCACCGTCTGCTGCCGCTAAAATTCCTGTAAAACACAATATCCTACGGCGCGAAGCGACACTTGCGGCCTTCCTTCAGCGCCGAATGCTGAGGTGGGTGGAGCAGGTGGAGCAGTGGCCGATGGCGGCGGCACTGAAGAAATTTCGCCGGCGATCGTACATTTCATGGGTGCGAACGATAGGAGGCGAGAAACAGTTGCACTGCTTGGTTCCTGGTGTGTGCGGAGCTACGTTTGGCCATCTGCTGCTTAAAGGTCCTGAAAAAACGTTCCGCTTCACCGTTTGACTGTGGATGGAACGGCGCATTAGTTAAATGCTGTATGCCATTGCGTTCACAGAATGTTTCAAATTCATTTGACGTGAACTGAGTGCCGTTAGCTGACAGTATGACTTCAGGTCATGACTTCAGGTAAACCTTCGAGGCAAAAAATAGAGGACAACACCTGAGTTGTGCTACGTGACGTTGTCGAGTTCATTGGCGCAGCAAAAGGAAACTGATTCCAAAAAGATCGTCCGCAGCTCGTGGTCGTGCGGGTAGCGTTCTCGCTTCCCGCGCCCAGGTTCCCGGGTTCGATTCCCGGCGGGGTCAGGGATTTTCGCTGCCTCGTGATGACTGGGTGTTGTGTGATGTCCTTAGGTTAGTTAGGTTTAAGTAGTTCTAAGTTCTAGGGGACTGATGACCATAGCTGTTAATTCCCATAGTGTTCAGAACCATTTGAACCAAAAAGATCCTGCAAAATCTATGTGCACACGTTGCCATGGTGATTGCGACTTAGGCGAAGCAGAGTGTTTTTGTGTCGGAGCGGACTGATATTCCTCACATGCATGACCCTGTGACGTCATCTGTTCTATTTGGGTGTCCATACCCTACCAAATATAGTGTCGACGCTCCGTTTCATACGAACTATCCCCCACTGTCCTTGATGAAGTAACTGCAACACTTCTTTTTGCAAAGCTTTAGGAATCAACACACGTGACTGTCCACTGTCATTTTGAACAAGAATCACATCTTTCTGTACAGTGAGACTATGCCGACGTGCAAAGTATCGCCGCACTACAGAGTTCTTTATACCATGTGAGGAAAGAGGCCAAGATGTGCGAATGTATTTTAGCAAAATGTTTAAATCTGAATCAGTTTCCTTGGCCTGTTCAGTTGTCCTATAGATCAGCGGAAAAGATTGAAGCAGTTCAGAATCCTCAGCATCGATGTGGCCACAAGATGCAGCGGAAGCGCCAATGTCTGTATCTGGGCTAATCGGAAGACGTGAAAGTGCGTCCGCATTACCATGTTGAACTGTCCGACGATACACAATCTCGTACTGGTATTGCGACAACAGCCAAGCCCAACTTTGCAATTTTTGGGAAGTTCATAGAGGAACCGGTTTCGTCGGATGAAACAAGGACTGCAAAGAGTGGTGATCCATTACTACATAGAATTTTCTGCCATAAATAGTGGTGGAATTTGGTGGCACCATACACAATAGCCACTGCCTCGTTCTCAATTTGTGGATAGTTACACTGAGCTTTGGACAACACTTTTGATGCTTAAGCGATAGGCCTGTCCTCATCACCAACTCTGTACGAAAGCACTGCACCGATTCCGTAACAGGGAGCGTCAACTTGAAATACAACTAGTTTGTGAGGGTCAAAGTGAACTTAGCATCGGTCACTGAGCAATGTATCTTTAAGATTTTGTAAAGCTACTTGGCACTCATCTGTTCAAACAAAGGGGACATTCTTGCGACTCAAGCGATGCAATGTAGCTGCGACGTGTGCAGCAATCGGTATGAACCGAATTTAATAATTTATTTTCCCTTAGACTAACTGGAATTCTGTGACATTGTGTGGAACTGGCAAATCTCGTGTGGCTAAAAATGCGACTGAAGAGGATATACACCTCGACTGTTTATGCCATGACCAAGGTACTGCAACTACGTTTAAAAAAATCACTTTAGTCCTGCATCGGATAACACACGAAACAAAGCATGCAATATAATCTTCAGGTGTACGACCTGCTACGACAACATCGTCCACATAATTTGAATGGTTTGGCACTTGAGCAGTCAGCTGTTCCAAATACTGTTGGAAAATGGCGGGTGCGGAAGTACTGCCAAAAGGCAAAGGCAAATATTTAAACAAGCCCAAATGAATATTCACTACACACACTTTTTGACATTATTCATCAAGCAGTATCTGAAGATATGGGTGCAATATCTCGACTATCTTGCAATTCTTTAAGTTCAGCAACGACTTCGTCCCGTAATGCTATGGGAACAGGGCTGGCCCCGCAAAATTTCGTCTGATCATTGTCTTTCAGAGCAACAAAATCGTTAGTCTTGCCTAAACCTTCAGAAAAGTGTTCCGGAAATTCTTTCAGCAAGCTATCTAGCTACACTGTCTTTTGCATGGAATGCAGACACTGACAACACATTGTCCTGACTGTTTAAGCCAAACAAATCAAATGGATCAAACCAAATATATTCTCACAATCGTATAATTATAGCACCATAAAAGTCACTGTTTGGGTATGCAAGCGATACATGGCAAGAAAAGTACATTTTCCGAGAATGGGAATGTCTTGTCCATATGTCTTGTGATGGTTTTGACCAGCATGGGAAGCCTAAAATTTCATATTAGTGAGGATTCAGAGGCACCTGTGTCCAACTGAAATTTCCCATGTTGCCCACAAAGAAGCAAATGAAACAAAAAGTATCTTGGACTCACATAGCGCTGAAGAAACTGCTTGTTTGCTAGTTTTGCTAGTGCCTGTTGCTGACTTTGAGTACACTGCATTAACGACATGGGCCTTGTGACTAGATTTTTGTGAGTGGGCCAAATGCTTATGTTTGTTCCGTTGCAAAAATAAGGATTGTACATGTCCTTTCTTGCCACAAGGGTAACACTGTGCTTGTCAGAAGGGGCGGTTTTGGTGGTTGTGTCGTGAATAACACCGAGGGCGTGACTTAATTCTGTTCGCGTGTGTAGCCACCTGTTTAGCGCACAGCTTACGTGGCGTGGAGAGTTCTTTACTCTGTGTAGCGAGCGCAAGCTGCTGCTGCCGAATGGGCTGGTCGCAAACAAAGGACTCAACCTGACAAACTGCTGGCTGCTCAAATTTTTCGGCTGATAGGGCACCGGAATCGTACTGATCTAGTATTTGCACTACTTGATACTTGCTGAAATGATGGATCGGACTGTTTCGAAATCTGTTCTCTGAGTTTGACATCAGTTACATTGAATATCATCGCATCACGCAATATAACAATATAAAGCAAGACAAGCACATTTAAATCTGCATTTCCTCATCATATCCTGCAATTCTGTTACCCACTCGTGATAAGTTTGTTCAGACTGTTTTTGTAGTTAAAGAATTGACACCTAGCTGCTACCACATTGACTTGTTGGTCATAATAGTTAGTTAGCGAATCTACAGCCTGATAATACGAAAGTTCATTCGGAGTGGCGCTGGGAAATAACTTTTGAATGAGTCTGAACACTGCACTTCCTACCATGGACAATAAATAGGGGAGTTCCACAGTACCTGGTACGTTGTGAGCAATTACGTGGGCTTCAAACTGTTGAAACCATTCGAGCCATTCCTCTTTTTGTTCAGGAAACTGGCGGAAAGGGGTATAGCACTTGGAGCTGTTGCATGTGTTGCTTCTGCTGCATTAGTAGTTTGGTTCGCCAGGAGTTGCTGTTTCTTGTTTAGCAGCGAGGATATTTGCTGGCTCTGAAACTGAAAAGCTTGAGTATAACGCTAGCTCCAAAACCAACGCCACCCCCCCCCCCCAAAGGGTTTAATGGTTTAACATTACTACAGAAAGGAGTCAGATTCATGTGTACACATGTATTCAACAACTTACGAGACCACATTGAACTTCATGTATATAATGTGAAATTTGTTACTGACTCAAGATCTTTCGTTGAGGAAACTCCTCCTACTCCAGTGAGGAGTACCTCTACAATACATCTTACCTTGAATATTTTAGTTTTTTTATAAACAGAATTGGCGCACTAATGAACAATGCAATATTTCACTTAAAAGAAATCGAATAAACATCTTTTCGTTCTTTCCATATCCCGCAGATCACTCTCCGTGACATTCACGGAACGTTTGCGAATGTATCGGAAAAACATTGTTGCACACGGAGTAGTCTCTGACCAACAGATACTACTGTCAACAATACCACCGTCTACTAATGGGGAGCCGGCCGCGGTGGTCTAGCGGTTCTAGGCGTTCAGTCCGGAACCGCGCGACTGCTACGGTCGCAGGTTCGAATCCTGCCTCGGGCATGGATGTGTGTGATGTCCTTAGGTTAGTTAGGTTTAAGTAGTTCTAAGTTCTAGGGGACTAATGACCTTAGAAGTTAAGTCCCATAGTGCTCAGAGCCATTTGAACCATTTTTTTACTAATGGGGAAAGACTAGGTCGTCACCATTCATAGTAGGGATGGCCGTTGTCGCTGAAACAACCGGTTTTCCATTAAATTGGATTTCTTCGACACCACTTTAAACGGAGCGTTAAAACCGCTTTAAGCGCAGAAATCGAGAAAGACTGAAAAATTTTGAGTCCGTCAGTTTCAAAATGCATATGAGAGCATTAAATTAAATAGGCAAACAACAGGAAACTTAATCCGTTCACCATTGACTTCTATAAATGAACTATTAAGTTTTTAAGTTCTTTCTGTATACACTGAAGAGCCAAAGACGCTGTACACCTGCCCAGTATCGTGTAGGACAGCATCGAGCACGCAGAAGTGCCGCCACACGACGTGGCATGGACTCGACTAAGGACTGAAGTAGTGCAGGGACGAATTGACACCGTGAATGCTCCAAGGCTGTCCATAAATTCGTATGAGTACAAGTGGTGGAGCTCTCCTCTGAACAACAAATTGCAAGGCATCCTAGATATGCTCAATAGGCGGCCTGTGTGGCCGTGCGGTTCTAGGCGCTTCAGTCTGGAACCGCATGACCGCTACGGTCTCAGGTTCGAATCCTGCCTCGGGCATGGATGTGTGTGATGTCCTTAGGTTAGTTAGGTTTAAGTAGTTCTAAGTTCTAGGGGACTGATGACCACAGATGTTAAGTCCCATAGTGCTCAGAGCCATTTGAACCATTTTTTATGCTCAATAATGTTCATGTCTGAAGAGTTTGGTCGCCAGCGAAAGTAAACTCAGAAGAGTGTCCCCGAAGCCACTCTGTAGCAATTGTGAAAGTGTCGGGTGTTGTATTGTCCTGCTGAAATTGCCAAAGTCCGTCGGAATGGACAATGGACATAAAGGGTTGCAGGTGATCAGACAGGATGCCTACGTACGTGTCAGCTGTCAGAGTTGTATCTAGACGTGTCAGGGTTTTTTATATCACTCCCACTGCACACGCGTCACACCATTACAGAGCCTCCATCAGCTTGAACAGTCCCCTGCTGGCATTCAGGGTCCATAGATTCATGAGGTTGTCTCCATTCGACTTACACCTCCATCCGCTCGATGCAATTTGAAACGAAACTCGTCCGACCAGGCAACATGATTCTAGTCATCAACAGTCCAATATCGGTGTTGACGAGCCCATGCGAGGCGTAAAGCCTTTCGTCATCCAGTCGTCAAGGATACACGAGTAGGCCTTCGGCTCTTAAAGCCTATATCGATAATGTTTCGTCGAATGGTTCTCACGTTGACACTTGTTTGTTGTTCAGCATTGAAATCTGCAGCAATTTGCGGAAAGGTTGCGCTTTCATCACGTTGAATGATTCTCTTCAGTCATCGTTGGTCTCGTTCTTGCAGGATGTTTTCCCGGCCGCAGCGATGTCGGAGATTTTATGTTTGAGTGGATTCCTGATATTCACGGTACACTCGTGAAATGGTCGTACGGGCAAATCCCTACTTTATCGCTACCTCGGAGCTGCTGTGCCCCATCGCTCGTGCGCCGACTAAAACACCACATTCAAGCTCTCTTAAATCTTGATAAACTGCATCTGTAGCAGCAGCAACAGGTCTAACAACTGCACCAGACACTAGTATAGGCGCTGCTGGCCGCAGTGCCGTATTCTGCCCGTTTACATATCTCTGTATTTAAATACGCAAGTCTAAACAAGTTTCTTTGGTGCGTCATTGCATTATGACGCAAATTTGTCGTGGATCCTCCTGTTTTAAATCTTTTAAAGCAAATGGAATGTTGTACCTCATTGAAACCGCGCTTCGTAAAGTACTTCTAGGCTAGGGATAGCGTCATTCTGTAATACAACTGATGTCCGCCGACGACGGTGACAAACTAACGTGTAGAGGCGATGGACACGTCTCATACATTGCATCTACACTCGTATCATCTAACAGGCCACTGCACGTGGTAACAGGTACATTACTGTTGTCTCGTAGAGTCGGGTGTATTGCCGATGTTCCACATGCTCCTAAGACGATATTTAGACGTCTTTGCTCGGCGTCTTGAGCAGTTGTTACCTGTCTCAGGAAAAACCCGATGAAGACGCCCAGTTTCGACGACAGAATATCGTGTTGGGAAGACGTGGAACACTAGCAGTAGACCCGATTCTACAAGATGGCAACGAATTGCTGGTAAAGTCTAAGAAATTATTTAGGTACATTATTGTCGCACCAATGCTGTAGCTGTTGTTATGCCATGTTTTGATGCTCGTTTCTGTAGGCATTGTTATTAAAACAGCACTGGTCGCTTTTCCCCATTTTCTATATTAACGCAAGATTTAAAAGCAATGCAAGTTTTATGAATAAAAACTACTCGATCTTTAAAAATGTTTAGTTAAAAATGAAAAATTTTAGCACTGCTGCTATGACATCGATATTTCGTTTTCTTATCCGGTTGTTAGTAAAAATATAAAAACACCTGTTATAACCAAGACCAAAAAAATGCTGAAATGTACCGGTTATTCAGAACTGAAACATCAGTATCGGCTTTAACCGGTCGATTTTTCCAACCCGTAATTCGTAGTAGGGTATGCAATACATGTGACACAACACTGTGCTTTTCTATACAAGATCCTGTGGTGAATAATAATTTCTGAGACTGTGTGAAAATGTTCACTGTAAAAAATCTCGATTCACAATGAATATGCCTCTTTTCTCCTGATTACCGTCAAGCAGTGGAAGAGTATTCAGAGATTTTCTTCTGCTCTCTTGGTCTTATTTCCGCTTTTGCAAGGCTCTTATTGCAAATTGATCCGGTAGTCATCTCCCACTACTGTGTACCTAGCCTTTTGACCGAATAAACAATCCCGATTAGATCATCGAAGCTAATATCTTACACAAACTTGTTAGATGGACTGTCTCCTCATTACGTCTACCTCTCTTTCTTCAGAGGAATGCTCAAATAAAAGTGATTATTTAGTAAAGGTCTTCAAATCTCGGTTAAGTAAATTAGTCGGGTAACTGTGCCATTACTGGACAAAAATATCTGTTCATTATGGAGACTTTAAATGATAAAAATGTTGATTACTGCCCTCGATGATCAGCTTTATGAATATTTTATACATGGACTAATTACTGCCCAGATGACAGCTGGAGCTCCATACCCCATAACTTATGGAAAGATGGCGGGGCGTGTTTTTTTATGCTCGGAGCACGATAGAGACTGTGACTCTTAAGTCTGGAATAATTGAAGGCTCAAAGCATTACGAAAGGTACAAAATTTATTAACAGACGCATAAATGATGTAGGAAATTTAAGGCACCACATGCGACGAGATTTCAAGTTCGTTACTCACGACTACAGGTTGAGTAACAGTCGCGTTCTTAAGAGAATCGCCAAGGATACCAGTTGCTCCAGCGCAGGTGCTAGGTGAGATTTTCCTGCTTTCAGAGTACATCTAAATATAGAATCACTGAATTTAGATGAATGGCACGAAAAAAAAATCTCTGTTGCAATTAAGATATAAAAGTATTATTTGTAACAGAGGTAAAATTTTTCTTTTCGACCTATAATATTTATTAAGTCCTTTCTTATGGTCACGTCATACACGCTACTTTCAGTTTATTTAGCCATTTGCAAGTGTCTGTATATTGTAGTGTCAGTAAGGACACAAAAAAAATCAAGAGCAACGGCTGTGTTTAACTGCTGCAGTACATATTAGGAAACAATACATCGTAGCATGCAGGGTAAACGTGAATTCACACATTCGTGCGCCACAGCACTATTCGTCATAAACTACCAATGCAGAAGTATCCGTAACAAAATTTTGTCACGTACATACTTTCAGTAGAAAACGGACGTCAAAGAAAGACAATATGGTAACATGACAAGTACATCAATTCAGTACTCATTAGCTGCGCTGATCAGTTAGTGCAGTGGGAAAATTTTTTTTTAGATTACCAGAGTTTCGATTTCAGGTCTAGGTATAATGTTTGGTATTATCTAATTTTAGTCTGTACAATATGGTATCTGGTTTCCCAAATGTTACGCAGCAGTTACAGTAGATTTTATACAAAACACATACAATCTTTTAATGCTAACGCAGGAAAGAATACAAGTTTTTATTATCCCAACTTCCCTTTATCTGTTCTCTTCTACGCACGACCCCTGTCCATTTATTATGATCTATTGTCAGCATCGCTTCCCTTTTTTTCAGTTATACTCTTTCCCCCAAAGTTAAAAAGGAACTCCACCCCTCTCCTCCTTGATCTAGCCCCGCTGCCTTACACTGCATCATCACCTACAGTCTAACCCAGTTTCCAGGATACCTTGCTGCCACGTGTGCTATCGATCAGTTCAAACCATCACCCTTACCACATTTCTTTGGGACATATGTCACAAGTTCGCATACCAGTCCGATTCACAAGGTACCAAACTTGGTGACGTTTATTGGACTTCGCCAATAAATGTGGCAGAACGGGTAACGCACTTGCACGCTGCTCTCGTAACTTTGGATGTAGGTCAGCGTTGGAAAGCTCACAAGGGAATCTCTCCATCGCACCCCCCTCAGATTTAGTTATAAGTTGGCACAGTGGATAGGCCTTGAAAAACTGAACACAGATCAATCGAGAAAACAGGAAGAAGTTGTGTGGAACTATGAAAAAAATAAGCAAAATATACAAATTGAGTAGTCCATGCGCAAGATAAGCAACATCAAGAATGGTGTGAGCTCAGGAGCGCCGTGGTCCCGTGGTTAGCGTGAGCAGCTGTGGAACGAGAGGTCCTTGGTTCAAGTCTTCCCTTGAGTGAAAAGTTTATTTTCTCATAGTTATGATCTGTCCGTTTGTTCATGACGTCTCTGTTCACTGTAATAACTTTAGTGTATGTGTTTTGCGACCGCACCGAAAAACCGTGCGATTAGTAGACGAAAGGACGTGCCTCTCCAATGGGAACCGAAAACATATGATCGCAATGTCATAGGTCAACCGATTCCTCCACAGGAAAACACATCTGATATATTCTATACGACACTGGTGACGGCATGTGCGTCACATGACAGGAATATGTTGTCCACCCACCTAACTTGTACCCTTGGTGAATGGGTAAAAAGATTCTTCTACCTTGCCCGAGTTAGGTTTTCTTGTGGATGTGATAATCACTCCCAAAAAAGTGATGAAAACATAAGAGTTTGTCACATAAACTGCAAAAAATGAATGCAACAGTTTCACAGTCGCACAGTTTTCCCTATGCTCTGTCAAAACATATGTTTTTAACGTTTTCAAATTTTTCCATAGGTAGACCGTCAAATCCTGTATATGTCCAAGCAAATCTGAACATGTCCTGGAATTTTCGAGAGCGAAGTTGATTATTTGTGTGTGCCTGAACTTTGATAATTGACACACGATCACGTAAACAATACTGCTCTGTGTACTTGTGCAGCTTCGCAAAATCATAGAATCTTTTCACAAAGTATTTCACTTGCCGAAAACCAAACACATCTAACGGTTGCACAAGAGGTTTACAACCTGGAGGAATTGTAATCACTAATCACGTCTACTCCCACACTAAAATTGTATAATGCCTGATCCTTCTGTCCTGTATAGTTGTCAAGGTGTAAGGCAAAATCTTTGTCCGCGTATGGAGCAATCACACGTTCATTAAAGTCTTTCACTAGTCTTTTCTCCATTTTTCCTGACGCACTGCAATTCACGATGACATTCGGCGTTTGCGCAAGTACCCTATTCACCTGTTGCTGAAGTTGCGGTCCAAATACACCATTTTTTCCTGCAAACATAAATAAAATGTAGGTAAAAGAAATCCTGCTTTATTCAGAGCGTATTGTATGGTATAACTATGTGAAGTGGCATGCAGCTGGTCTACAGTATTTTCCGTGTCGCCGTCTCCAACTAACGATAACGTGCGGGTCGATTTCATTTCATAGTTAAAACCGGACTGATCTGTGTTGATAATATATGCGTCTTCATGCTGTTGGAATCTGACGTTAGTTTCTGTAACAAACGTCTTGGAACACTCTAAAAGTTTTTCCAGTTTATTCGCGTAGTTCTTGCTTACACATTTCGTAATCTTCCTGTTCGTAATTTTGTATTTTCTTTTGAACGTGACAAGCCAATGAGATGAAGCCTTGAAGTCCAGGCCGATTTGTTTAGCGTAATGCAATCCCCAAATCTGTAGGTTTCTATCATGCACTGCTCTTAATTCGTTTCTGGCTTATAACTAAATCTAAGGGGGGTGCGATGGGGAGGTTCCCTTGTCAGAGAAGTACGATACAGCAAGGCACTAAGTGTTTGGAGATGTAGGAAAGTCGCTTTGAATATCCGTTTTGAAGATGGTGTTTGTCTTGTGAAAGACACGGTGTCACTGATCACGTATTTAAAGTAGTACCTACGGCCGCTCTTACTGATTGTAATACGTAAGCTATGTTTCACATCTCTACAGGGATAAGTTTTGTAGCTATTTCTGATTAACTAGAGATAATTTATTTTTAACTGAGTAATACTCTTCATGAATTTATCTGACATATCGGACAGTAGCATTATTGAGTAGATCTAAATTACAAAACAAAAACAATACTGTACATGGTTATGATATCCAACTCTCGAACTCTGCTATTCTAACACACAATGTTACCCATGCTTTGTCTTGTCTCCACAGGTACAGAGCATTGAATGAGAGCACTTTTAGTACATATGATTGAAGTGTCTTTGCCGTCCATTCACTACCGAAAATATGCACGGGACGAAATTTTATTGAAGATGTTTTTGTACTGTCAATACGCAGCAAAACATGCTATACTGCCCGAATGCACGTATTTTGGTTCTCCCAATACTAAACAACCGCCCCCCTCCCTTCCAAGTATCAGACAAAGCAAAAAAAATAGTTTAGTCAGGCGTTTTCCTTGCAATAATGTGTGTTATTTGTTATAGAGCATGAGCACTGTGGCTTAGTACTTTAGTAAGAGATTAAAGTTTTAGTCAGGGTGGGAACTGCAGCATTTTAATGGCTACTCACAATTCGCCGTTCATCTTCCAGAATATTAAAATACTGCGCACCCCCAGGTCTACCACCCCTTCCCCCCCTTACAAACTCATCACAGGGGCGCTCTTGAACGTGCTCCTTCTTAGTATGAACTGGAAATGAACATAATCATTACTCATGATATTTGACACCCATATTGACACTAATATATGCAAACACTAAACGTTACTATATAAGGAGCAACAAAAATGTATAGTAATATTACGCCTCTCCACAACTGTGGTCTAAATTTATCCGCATAAGAAAGTGTTCCACGGTAACATTTGTGCTGTTTGCTTTGCATGCTCTTTTCGATCAACTAGCAGCTCCACTGAGCACCCATATTTTTGTTGTCGCGTCGGCTTCACAGGTCATTCGAGCCAAAGGTAAAGAGAGAGGAAAGTTCTCAGTGTATGGAGCTCTGTACACTTTCACAAACACAGACGCAATTGTATAGGTGCAAATTAATTTATAAACATTATTTGTGACAGCTGTAAGGGTTTAGTAAATCTTTTACTAACCTACATTATTTCGTATGACATTTAATCTATTTCTACAGCTTACAGTAACTTCAGCTTACATTGCAGCAACACCGCGTCTGTCACTCGAAAATAATAAAAGGTTGCTATTGAATTAAAAGTCAAAGAAAACAGGAATGAGAATCAACTAGAAGGGGGGAGAGATATGAAAATATGGTGTGAGCAGAGAGAGGCCTTGGTAAATACTACAGCCTGAGTAGAAAAATGTCACCTTCATTCGAAAAAATTCTCCCAGTGAAGCTGAACATGTAAAAGAATAGCAATGCCTCTGATGTTTAGTTGCCACCTACCAACAACAGCTTATTTTCTCAAATAAAATCCGTTCATTCGATTTGTTAAAAACCATCAAAACGGCTTTTCGTTTTCTTTGTACTATTTACAACTATAATAGTAATATTTACAACGTTGTCCTATAACAGTAAAGCTTACGCAGTTCGTCTCAGCTACTTCACTGCATAATTAACACCTCATTTTCGAATCTTCCTTTGATGACAAAAAAATTTCTGACGACTGAATTTTGAGAACCTCATTTTTGGGAGCGTATTTTACGGCTTGTTTCTAATCCAATCAGCCTGCTATGATGTGACACTGTACTTATCTCTGCTTTACTGGTAACAGGATTGACTTTAACGATAACAATACTAGGTTTCAATTTGTCTCTTTGGTCTAATCCTAGGTAGGCTGTAGTGGCATCACCCGCTAAGCTCGTTCACCACCTGTCTGCACGAAGTTCTGACTTGCTTGTTGCAAGTCCATCCCGCTCATGCTCTGAATGTGGTCTATCCACTGCAATGGTGCGCGTCCTCTAGGTCTTCGGACATCGAGTTTTCCTTGTATGAATGTCCTTTCCATTGCCTCTTGTTCTGGCAAGGTGATCAAAAAATTTCAACTGATTATGGTTTACAAGTTCTAAAGAAAATGTCCTTAGGATGGGTAGTTAGATATAGCGGTAGGTTGGCGGGAACGGGAGAGCAATATTCAAGACCGCAGTGTTGCTAAAACACATAATTGTACAAGTAAATAAACAAACAAATTTGTTCACTCACACGGCAGGATGAAACATTAAACTTTCCAATCTGTCACACAGTGTCAGAGACGAAGTAAAAATTTTTGACAGTACTGAAACCACTCGAGGATCAAATTTCGTACTTCCTCGAGGATTGCCAGGGAAATTGCTAAGGCATGCTGATGACGGTCATACAGCAATTTTTCAAGAGTTGTTTCCTAATTATCAACAACTTAAATGGCGTAATTTTTATTAAAACCGAACTATTCTTTTGAAGTTCGAAGCATAATATGCGAAATTTTAACATACACAAAAGTAAAGGAATATTATGAAATTAGGTAACCAATAGTTATATAGGTCGGTCTTCGAGTACGTTTTGCAATCACAGTCACATGCATTTCCGTAACCGTCGAATACGTAAAACGAATTTCCGATGAACTGTGATATTTGCGACCACGGCACAAGACAAAATAATTTTCATAGAAATTGTACAACAGAGCGAGGTGGCGCAGTTAACCACAATGGACTCGCATTCGGGAGGACGACGATTCAATTCTGCGTACGATCACCCTGATTTAGGTTTTGCGTGGTTTCCCCAAATCGCTTCAGGCAAATGCCGGGATGGTTCCGCTGAAAGGACACGTCCGAATTTTTTTCCTCATCTTTCCCTCATCCGAGCTTGTGCTTCGTCGCCAATTACCCCGTTGTTGACGCGACGCTAAACCCTAATCTCCTTCCCCTCGTCGGCCTGAGTGGCCGAGCGGTTCTAGGCGCTACAGTCTGGAACCGAGCGACCGCTACGGTCGCAAGTTCAAATGCTGCCTCGGGCACAGATGTGTGTGATGTCCTTAGGTTAGTTAGGTTTAATTAGTTCTAAGTTCTAGGAGACTGATGACCTCAGAAGTTAAGTCGCATAGTGCTCAGACCCATTTGAACCAATCCTCCCCCTCCTCAGAAATGACACAGGACTGCGCGCACATGGGATTAAGTTTTGTCGATAGGATGATATATCTGATTCATTCCTAAGATAATAGTTCAGTTTTCACGAAATTCCCTCCTTGTCAATGTTGCAGAGTGGAATTCTGTATTCCGATGCAAAGGTTTCTATGAAGTTGCTTGCAGTTCCACTGCATGAAATTGTTTGAAAAAACTTACAAGAAAAAGATCAAGTCTGAACCACTGGTAATATACAGGGTGAGTCAGGAGGAAAGATACTTGTTTTGACGGGTGATAGCATTATCGATTCTGAACAAAAAACTTGATGTGGACATGTGCCCTGTTCCGAATGGTTTCCGAGAAACAACACTTTTAATGTACATTTCTATTTATTTTCTGTATTATTCATTGTCATTGTTTAAAACGTACCACAGTAATATAGAGGAAGCTGAGACAAACATTTTGAAACAGAACGCTTGTGGTCTATCCAGTAGGAAAACTACCTCAAACCGGCCTACAAAAAGTACCTAAGCTACAGGCACGCGCATCGCGCAAGATTTTCAATATTCCCGCGATCTCTCGGCGCTAACTGTTAGTCGTAGACAAAAAATAAGTAAAACCTTTTTGTTAGCAAATTTAATTTAGTTTAATTGTGTACTGAGACACGTTTTCGTTGGAGTGTGCGGTTTTCGAGTTATTAAAGAAAAACGTACAAAAGTGATATTAAACGTGTTCTATCTTGGAAACCATTCGCAATAGGGCATATGTCCATGTGCAGTTTTTTGTTCAGAATCACTAATACTATGGCGTCTCAAAGCATGTACCTTTCCTCCTGACTTACATTGTACACTCCTGGAAATGGAAAAAAGAACACATTGACACCGGTGTGTCAGACCCACCATACTTGCTCCGGACACTGCGAGAGGGCTGTACAAGCAATGATCACACGCACGGCACAGCGGACACACCAGGAACCGCGGTGTTGGCCGTCGAATGGCGCTAGCTGCGCAGCATTTGTGCACCGCCGCCGTCAGTGTCAGCCAGTTTGCCGTGGCATACGGAGCTCCATCGCAGTCTTTAACACTGGTAGCATGCCGCGACAGCGTGGACGTGAACCGTATGTGCAGTTGACGGACTTTGAGCGAGGGCGTATAGTGGGCATGCGGGAGGCCGGGTGGACGTACCGCCGAATTGCTCAACACGTGGGGCGTGAGGTCTCCACAGTACATCGATGTTGTCGCCAGTGGTCGGCGGAAGGTGCACGTGCCCGTCGACCTGGGACCGGACCGCAGCGACGCACGGATGCACGCCAAGACCGTAGGATCCTACGCAGTGCCGTAGGGGACCGCACCGCCACTTCCCAACAAATTAGGGACACTGTTGCTCCTGGGGTATCGGCGAGGACCATTCGCAACCGTCTCCATGAAGCTGGGCTACGGTCCCGCACACCGTTAGGCCGTCTTCCGCTCACGCCCCAACATCGTGCAGCCCTCCTCCAGTGGTGTCGCGACAGGCGTGAATGGAGGGACGAATGGAGACGTGTCGTCTTCAGCGATGAGAGTCGCTTCTGCCTTGGTGCCAATGATGGTCGTATGCGTGTTTGGCGCCGTGCAGGTGAGCGCCACAATCAGGACTGCATACGACCGAGGCACACAGGGCCAACACCCGGCATCATGGTGTGGGGAGCGATCTCCTACACTGGCCGTACACCACTGGTGATCGTCGAGGGGACATTGAATAGTGCACGGTACATCCAAACCGTCATCGAACCCATCGTTCTACCATTCCTAGACCGGCAAGGGAACTTGCTGTTCCAACAGGACAATGCACGTCCGCATGTATCCCGTGCCACCCAACGTGCTCTAGAAGGTGTAAGTCAACTACCCTGGCCAGCAAAATCTCCGGATCTGTCCCCCATTGAGCATGTTTCGGACTGGATGAAGCGTCGTCTCACGCGGTCTGCACGTCCAGCACGAACGCTGGTCCAACTGAGGCGCCAGGTGGAAATGGCATGGCAAACCGTTCCACAGGACTACATCCAGCATCTCTACGATCGTCTCCATGTGAGAATAGCAGCCTGCATTGCTGCGAAAGGTGGATATACACTGTACTAGTGCCGACATTGTGCATGCTCTGTTGCCTGTGTCTATGTGCCTGTGGTTCTGTCAGTGTGATCATGTGATGTATCTGACCCCAGGAATGTGTCAATAAAGTTTCCCCTTCCTGGGACAATGAATTCACGGTGTTCTTATTTCAATTTCCAGGAGTGTATGTATCTAGTTACTTCAGCTGACATGAGACCGTTTCTTATACCTAACCTACATTCTTAGTAAGGTAACAATACAATACATGCAGTTGATTAGAACCATGCAATATGTCCTCAGTAAACTGTCCAGTTTTTTACGAGGGCGTGGTGAAATGTAATACCTGCGAATTTTTGTGTGAAATCTCTTAAAAGTAAACCAAAGGTTGTTAACATTGTACGTCTTCATTCTTTATGTCTACATATTTAATTCTCATAGCGACACATAAATATCTATTAACGAAGGACCAGTTTGTTTATACCGTCACTGTAGAATGTTTGACTTTGTTTACGGAGCCACAACCTCGTCTCTTCTTGCACCGCTCCATCACTATCGAAGTGAAATTCTCAGAAGTGATCTGTTACGTTTTGGGAACAGATGGAAATCCGATGGGGCCAAGTCGGAACTGTGCGGAGGATGATCGAAGGTAGTGAACCCAGTGCGTCGGATTGTCGCACACGTCGTAGCGCTCCTGTGTGGCACGGCTTTTTCCATGCTGCTTGTGTGGACGAACTCTTCGAATTCAGAGCTCGATCACAGCGCGCTGTTTCTGACACAAAGTTACGTGACACATCGCCGTGTTACACGTTACACTTCAGAGCCCTCTAGCGGCAGGGGGCTGCAAATACGTAGAAATGACGAACAAAGGTATAGAATGAAACTTCCTGGCAGGTTAAAACTGTGTGCCGGACCGAGACTCGGGACCTATGCGTAGATCCCGAGTTCGAGTCTCGGTCCGGCACACATTTTTAATCTGCCAGAAAGTTTCATATCAGCGCACATTCCGATGCAGAGTGAAACTCTCATTCTGGAAACATCCACCAGGCTGTGGCTAAGCCATGTCTCCGCAATATCCTTTCTTTCAGGAGTGCTAGTTCTGCAAGGTTCGCAGGAGAGCTTCTGTTAAGATTGGAAAGTAGCAGACGAGGTATTGGCAGAAGTAAAGCTGTGAGGACGGGGGGTGAGTCGTGATTGGGTAGCTCAGATGGTAGAGCACTTGCCTGCGAAAGGCACAGGTCCCGAGTTCGGGTCTCTGTCCGGCACGCAGTTTTAATCTGCCAGGAAGTTTCATATCAGCGCACACTCCGCTGCAGGGCGGAAATTTCATTCTGGAAAAGTGCAGAATGTTAAAAAAGTTTGTTTTATATAAAAAGTTTTCGCATGAATAATTCGAAGGCAATACTGTTCAGCAAGCACTCGCAGATTTAGGTACTGAAAATTACTTTCGGTTGTGCAGAAAATAATTTTCGCACTAAAAGGAACGTCGATCTTAGAGCCGTTGTTGCAGTGAGCATAGGACAATAACCTCATTACACTTGAAGAACATTTTGTTTTAGACAGAATACAGGTTCAAAACGACTCTTGCGAATTTTGGGAGAGAGGTTTACTGAAAAGGGAAGAGACCCATATTTGTATTTATATACCTAGAAAAGCGTTTAGATAATCTGACTTGGGATAAGGTTGCTACTATAACGAGGAAAGTAATAGTAGCCTGGAAAAAAAGACCACTCATAATCTCATTATACTTAAATCAAAAGTGTAATCATCAGGGAAAGTAAGAGGAGAAAGAGCCAACTGGATAGAACCAGGAAAAGGAATAAGATAAGGCTGCTGTCTGTTTCCCATCCTTTTCAATGTATACCTAGAAAATACGACTGACTACTCTCCAGTAGCTGACGAAATGGTAAAAAGTGGAGGTAGTAGGATATGGTGTCTGTGGTTTGCAGACGACATATTCCTCCTGCGAACAGTTCAAAGAGAATTACGTGATATACAGGTTACCAATGAAGCTAAGGGAAAGATTTATGGACTGAAAATGAATACAAAGCAAAATGTAATGGCACTGGGAGGAAATAAAAGGTAAACATAATTATGAATGGAGAAGTATGAATGGAGAAGTTATAGAACAAGTGCAAAGCATTAAATACCTTGGAAACAGTGCAGAAACGAATTGTAAGAGCAGCACAGAAATTAAAACTAGAATAACACTGGCGAAAGAGCCATTTTATAAGTAAAAGGGAATTTTCTGCTGCAATATAGAGATTTAAGGAAAAAGCTAATAAAATGTTTTGTACAGAGTGTCTTCTTGAATGGTTCTGAAATGTGGACACTGAAGAAGAAAGACAGGTCAAAGGTGAAGGATTTTGAAATTAAGACATGGCGCAGGATGGAAAGAATAAGTTTGAGGGAAAATGAAGCGGTACTGAGAACAGTGGGAGACCAAAGGCAGTTACTGGCTATAATAAAAAGAAGGAAACGAGACTGGAATGCACATATATTATGAATGAATAAGGGGCTTACAAAAACAGTCTTAGAAGAGTATACGGAATGAAAGAGGAGGAGACGGAGAAAGACATTTCAGATAATGGATGACAGCTTGTACACCAACATTAAGAAGGAAGCAATGGATCGCATTGTAAGTAGGCTGTTTAGGTTTTTTTATTGGTAACGCCACCTCTGTATGAAAATCACTGGCTGTGCTGTGTGCAGTCTGTGGCTGCTTTGCATTGTTGTAATACTCGCCATTGTAGTGTTAGGCAGCTGGCTGTGAACAGCTCGTAGCGTTGCGCAGTTGGAGGTGAGCCGCCAGCAGTGGTGGATGTGGGGAGAGAGATGGCGGAGTTTTGAAATTTGTCATGAACTGCTATATATATATATATATATATATATATATATATATATATATATATATATATATATATATATATATATGATATTAAGGTAAATACATTGTTTATTCTCTATTAATATCTTTCATTTGCTAACTATCCCTATCAGTAGTTAGTGCCTTCAGTAGTTTGAATCTTTTATTTAGCTGGCAGTAGTGGCGCTCGCTGTATTGCAGTAGCTTGAGTAGCGAAGATTTTTGTGAGGTAAGTGATTTGTAAAAGGTATAGTTTAATGTTAGTCAGGGCCTTTCTTTCGTAGGGATTTTTGAAAGTCAGATTGCGTTGCGCTAAAAAAAAATACTGTGTGTCAGTTTAAGCACAGTCGTGTATAATTTTTTAAAAGGGGACGTTTCAGCATGAAATGGAGAGGGAAACGACCTGCTAATGTAGTGGAAAACTGATGGTGATGATGATCTTGCTTATAAGTAAAAATATAGTGCATTGTGGACGCTAGCGACACATTATAATATGAGAGAGTCATCCTTAAGTAGAAACTTTCTGTCCCTTCCTTTGCAATTTTACTGAGAAATAGTTTCCTAGAGCTACTGTACTGTTCTGAACAAATGACGCACAACGAGATTGGGGATATTAATGGTCAGAAGATGACAGAGAACGAATTTGATTTAATTTCGTGTATACGCTTAACAGCATCGAAATGTTAAATAAGTACAGAAACTTTCGTTTACAAGCAATTTTTTGTGCTAACAACATACATTTCGTTACTGGGTGGCGTTCTCTACAATTACTGCAATGTTAGTGGTTCCTTCCTATTTAACAGAAACCCGTGTGTTGCAACTAGAGCTGTAGAACTACCTTTGGGTACCGTAGACTATCATAAATAAACGTAGACTAATCCTAATACGGATTTTCCTGGTCCCGTTTGTCAATTAAGATTGTAACTGTATTACCTGTAGCTTAGATATATTGCATAAGTGTTGGGCATTACCTTATTTCGGTCGCTTTTTTGTTTATGCGATCAGTGTCTCACTAGAGTCCCCTACAAACCCGAAACGGCAAACCTTCTAGAACTTGAGTGACGACACATAAAGAACGCCACAATCTATAACATATTTATTCTCTTTATTTACCTTCCTTTCTGTTTCTTAAAAATAAATGGTTCAAATGGCTCTCAGCACTATGGGACTTAACATCTGAGGTCATTAGTCCCCTAGAACTTAGAACTACTTAAACCTAACTAACCTAAGGACATCACACACATCCATTCCCGAGGCAGGATTCGAACCTGCGACCGTAGCGGTCGCGCGGTTCCAGACTGAAGCACCTAGAACCGCTCGGCCACACCGGCCAGCTCTTAAAAATAAACAGTATGTATAGCAAAATTACAACTGCCAATGTTTGATGCAGGTTTTATTTGGAAATTGTCTACTTTTAACGTGAAACAGAGGGATGTTGTGGCAAAAAAAAATACGGATTTATCATACACCGCTAGAAAGCGCAATTCTCTAAAAATGTTGTACATTAAAAAAAATCGCTAAATGCAAGCAAATGAAACATCACTTCAGTACTTCGTCGAGCTTTAAGAAGCATGTTTCTCTTATTCATAAACAAGTTTCGCGCCTATAACAGTAAACTATTGCCTTTGGTACGGTGAGAAAGGGTCTTGTGAGTACAAAATGACAACAATAATTACATAGACTTCATTATCTTTATGCATGTATCTGCATCAAAAGTAAAAATGCTTTGGTTACATAAAAGTGCGAAACTACCGCGATCAACTAATTTTATTACTTATAAAATGCAGAATTATATTTCGTAGTAATATGCACTGAAGAGCCAAAGAAACTGGTACACCTACCTAATATCGAGAAGGGCCCCCCGCGAGCACGCAGAAGTGCGACAACACGACGTGGCATGGACTCGACTGTCCGAAGTAGCACTGGAGGTAACTGACACCATGATCCTGCAGTGCTGTCCACAAATCCGTAAGAGTACGAGTGTGTGGAAAGCTCTTCTGAACAGTACATAGCAAGGCATCGCAGATATGCTCAATAATGTTCCTGTCTGGGGAGTTTGGTGCCCGTGGAAGTGTTTAAACTCAGAAGAGTGTTCCTGGAGCCATTCTGTAGCAATTCTGGATGTGTGGGAATTGCCCAAGTCCGTCGGAATGCACAATGAACATGAATGGATGCAGGTAATCAGACAGGACGCTTACTTACGTGTCACCCGTCAGAGTCAGGTATCAGGGATCCCATATCACTCCAACTGCACATGACCCCATAGAGCGTCCACCAGCCTGAACCGTGTCTTGCTTACACTCGGGGTCCATGGATTCATGAGGTTCTCTCCATACCTGTACACGTCCATTCGCTCGATACAATGTGAATAGATACTCGTCCGACCAGACAACACGTTTCCAGTCATCAGCAGTCCAATATCGGTGCTGACGGTCCCACGGCGTAAAGCCTTGTGTCGTGCAGTCATCAAGGGCACACGAGTGCGCCTTCGGCTCCGGAAGCCCATATCGATGATGCTTCGTTGAATGGCTCGCACGCTGACACTTTCTGATGGTCCAGCATTGAAATCTACATCAATTTGCTTCCGTCAAGTTGAACGATGCTCTTCAGTCATCGTTGGTCCCTGTCTTGCAGGATCTTTTTCCGGCCGCAGCGATGTCGGAGATTCGATGGTTTATCGGATTCCTGATATTCACGGTACACTCGTGAAGTAGTCGTACGGGAAAATCACCACTTCATTGCTGCCTCGGAGACGCTGTGTCCCATCGCTCGTGCGCCGATTATAAAACCAGGTTGAAACTCACTTAAATCTAGATAACAAGTGCGCCGTCTCGTTGTCTGATGTAGGTGCTGCCTAACGCAGCGCCGTATTCAGCCTGTTTACATATCTCTGTATTTGAATCACTGTGTTACTAAACACAGCCTTCCGAAATGCCTTCACAAAAGATGACGAAGTAAATATTCCGGAATTCGAATCGAGAACAGCTGCCAACATGAGTAACATTGAAGTAAATATCCTCGGAGTAGTGAAGCAACTTAAATAACTTAATAAAGGCAAGTCTTCTGGTCCAGTCAGGATACCAATTAGATTCCTTTGGAATATGCTGATGCATTAGCTCCATACCTAATAGTCATATACAACCTTTCGCTCGACGAAAGATCCGTACCCGAAGACTGGAAAGTTGCACAAGTCACCCAAATATTCAAGAAAGGTAGTAGGAGAAATCCACTAAATTACAGGCCCATATCGTTAACGTCGATATGCAGCAGGATTTTAGAACATATATTGTGCTCGAACACTATGAATTACTTCGAAGAAAACGGTCTGTTGACACACAGTCAACATGAGTTTAGAAAACATCGTTCCTGTGCAACACAACTAGCTCTTTATTCACATGAAGTGTTGAGTGCTATTGACAAGGGTTTTCAGATAGATTCCGTATTTCTGGATTTCCGGAAGGCTTTTGACGCTGTACCATACAAGAGGCTCGTAGTGAAATTGGGTGCTTATGGAATATCGTCTCAGTTATGTGACTGGATTTGTGATTTCCTGTCAGAGAGGTCACAGTTCGTAGTAATTGACGGAAAGCCATCGAGTAAAACAAAAGTGATTTCTGGCGTTCCCCAAGGTAGTGTTATAGGCCCTTTGCTGTTCCTTATAGATATAAGCGATTTTGGAGACAATCTGAGCAGCCCTCTTCGGTTGTTTGCAGATGACGCTGTCGTTTATCGACTAATAAATTCATCAGAAGATCAAAATAAACTGCAAAACGATTTATAAAAGATATCTGAATGGTGCAAAAAGCCGGCCAGTGTGACCGAGGAGTTCTAGGCGCTTCAGTCTGTAACCGCGGAACCGCTACGGTCGCAGGTTCGAATCCTGCTTCGGGCATGGATGTGTGTAGTGTCCTTAGGTTTAAGTAGTTCTAAGTTCTAGGGGACTGATGACGTCAGATAAGTCCCATAGTGCTCAGAGCCATTTGAACCATTTTTTTGGTGCGAAAATTGGCGGTTGACCCTAAATAACGAAAAGTGTGAGGTGATCCACATGAGTGCTAAAAGGACCTCGCTAAACTTCGGTTACACGATAAAGCATTCTAATCTAAAAGCCATAAATTCAACTAAATACCTAGGTATTACAATAACGAACAACTTAAATTGGAAGAAACACATAGAAAATGTTGTGGGGAAGGCTAACCAAAGACTACGTTTTATAGGCACGACACTTAGAAAATGTAACAGACCTATTAAGGAGACTGCCTACGCTACACTTGTCCATCCTCTTTTAGAATACTGCTGCGCGATGTGGGATCCTTACCACATAGGACTGACGGAGTATATCGAAAAAGTTCAAAGAAGGGAGAGAGTTTCACAGAAATCATACAGGATTTGGGCTGGAAATCGTTGAAAGAAAGGCGTTTTTCGTTGCGACGGAATCTTCTCACGAAATTCCAATCACCAACTTTCTCCTCTGAATGCGAAAATATTTTGTTGACACCGACCTACACAGGGAGGAACGATCACCACATTGAAATAAAGGGAATCAGAGATCTTACGGAAAAATATAGGTGTTAATTCTTTCCGCGCGCTATACAAGATTGGAATAATAGAGAATTGTGAAGGTGGAATGAAATTTTCACTCTACAGCAGAGTGTGCGCTGATGCCGGACTGGCACACAGTTTTAATCTGCCAGGAAGTTTCAATTGTGAAGGTGGTTCGATGAACCCTCTGCCAGGCACTTGAATGTGATTTGCAGAGTATCCATGTAGATGTAGATAAATACGCATGCCTATACAAGTTGCTTTGGCAATTCAGTGTATAATACACAAAAGAGTAACACCGAACTATGTGCTGTTGTAATTATGTGGAAAACAACAAACAAACAAATCTACCAGTAGTATCGGTAATCCGACCATTTACTACATCGTTTGTATACCGGGTGATCAAAAAGTCAGTATAAATCTGAAAACTGAATAAATCACGGAATAATGTAGATAGAGAGGTACAAATTGACACACATGCTTGGAATGAGATGGAGTTTTATTAGAACAAAAAAAAAAGAGTTACAAAATTACAAAAAACACGAGAGATGGCGTTTCATCTGATTAGAATAGCAATAATTAGCATAACAAAGTAAGGCAAAAAAAGATGATGTTCTTTACAGGAACTGCTCAATGTGTCCACCATCATTCCTCAACAATAGCTGTAGTCGAGGAATAATGTGGACAGCACTGTAAAGCATGTCCGGAGTTATGGTGAGGCATTGGCGTCGGGTGTTGTCTTTCAGCATCCCAGCATCGCAAGGACTGAGGTCTGGGGACCTGGGAGGCCAAGCATTACGAAAGTGGCGGCTGAGCACACGATCATCACCAAACGACGCGCGCAAGAGATCTTTCAGGTGTCTAGCAATATGAGGTGTTTTTCTTTTTTGTTCTAATAAAACCCTATGTCATTCCAAGCATGTGTGTCAATTTTTGAATCTCTATCTACATTATTCCGTGGTTTATTAATTTTTCAAATTTATACGACTTTTTTATCACCCGGTACTGTACTAAAATTATCGAACCGTAGTTTTGGTAGAGCGCAACTGTAGTTGCAACCGACAACTGCAGGGTGTGTGCAGGCGCGGTGGGATGGAGTTTGCTACGGCAACGTCAGAGGACAGTGGCGGCGGCGGCGGCGACCTGGAGTACCTGCTGCGGCTGCTGCACTGGACGGGCACGCTGCGCCACCCGCGCGCCGACCGCCGTGCCAGCCGCGCCTTCTACGCGCGCAACGCCGTCGTGGCGGTGTCGGTGCTGCTGTTCGTCTGCTCGCAGGCGGCGGTCATCCTGCTGGAAGGCACGGCGGACCTGGACCGCTTCACGCGCGCCCTCTGCTTCTTCAACACCGCCGGCACCTGGCTGCTGCGCCTCGCACACGTCGCTGTGACGGAGCGACGCTTCCACGCTATGGCGCTACAGGTCTGCAGACCACTCCACCTACGTACTCCGTTACAATAAACTTCCATGTCTGTACTTCTCACTTTTTCGTTTGATCCTTGCAGTTAATTAAAGTAACCAACCGATACATACAGGGTGACCCAGAAAAACGTCAAGATTTCCACAACCCAATCAAACTAGAAATGATGAACGAAACAAACTGCTTTCATAGTAATTGAAACATTACAACTTTGCCATTTACCAAACATTGAAGGCGTTTATCATTTTGTAAAAATTACGCCCTTTAGATAGTATCCTCTTATACGAATACTGTTCTGACTGACAATTACCAAATTTTCGCAAACACAACTTTTATTGATGTAAGTTAACAAGGTTGATGAATTGACAACAAACGAAAGGCAACAAAAACGATGCCAGTAAAAGTCTCCTAATAGAGGCCAACTAAAGTTCACTTCTAATTTTCCACAAAGGTTCTTGGTAACACTCACACACACTAGTAACAATCCAATTCAGAGACGAAGACGTAATCTTCAACGGTAGTAGTGCACGAGGTCGGCATCTGGCGTGAACTGAACTTTGGGGCTGGTTCTAGCCCCTAAATAGCTGTCTCCAGCCAACCAGGTTTTGGCTTAGTGATACTTCCTGTAGGCCGTGGCTCGAGCTCCCCCTGCAGCAAGTGGTGCCCGGAATGTCTGCTTCCATTATCTTGTATGTAAATAGCTGGTGTTTACCATGGTACTTTTGGTGCGCCTTGGGCATAGACAACCTCGTCCTCTGTGGTGTACTATGGGTTGCTGGCCCTCAGGGGCTACCTTGGCTTCAAATGGTTCAAATGGCTCTAAGCACCATGGGACTTAACATCTTAGGTCATCAGTCCCCTAGACTTAGAACTACTTAAACCTAACTAACCTAAGGACAACACGCACATCCATGCCCGAGGCAGGATTCGAACCTGCGACCGTAGCAGCAACGCGGTTTCGGACTGAACCGCCTAGAACCGCATTGCCACAACGGCCGGTCAACCTTGGCTCCGGTATAACAAATACATTAGTGGAATCTGCTGTTGAGACACCTCATGGACCGCTGGAACATCTCAGCTGGGATACTGTCAATTGCATCCCGAATTCTCTGTTTTAACATCCAGGGTTCTTGGTCGAGTCTTGTAGACTTTGCTCTTGAGGTAATCACAAACGGATAAATCTGGTGATCAGGGCCCAGGGAATGTTATCGAATCGTGAGATCACACGGTTGCCAGACAATTCTCACACACATGCCATTGATTGCCGTGCAGTGTGTGATGTCTCTCCGTCCTGTTGAAACCAGGCTTCTTGAACGTTTGGAAAGTTATTCAATGCGGGTGAAATGAAAGTTAGTAACTTCTCCACGTAACGATCGGCACTGACAGTTATTGTGTTTCCCTGCTCATTTGCGAAAAAATACGGTCCGCTAATCCCATGTGATGAAACACCACACTATACTGTCACTTTACTAGCATGTAAAGGGCGCTCATGAACGTCATTAGGATTTGTGTTTGCCCAGAACGGTAGTTATGTTTATTCACATGACCTATGAGATGAAAATGTGCCTCATCTCACATCCACAACTTGTTTAGAAGTTCATCGTCATTCTTTATTTGTGTTATCATTTCTTGACAGTATCCTAATCGGAACCGGTAATCGTTGTCCTTCAATTGTTGCACCATCTGTAGTTTGTACGGATGAAATTTTAAATAAAGATGAAGCATTCTGCGAACACTCTCCCGGGACATTCCAACCTCAGGTAACTGCTTGCGAGTTGAACGCCTTGGTTTCCGTAAGAGAGACTTGCGTACAACATCAATGTTCGCTGGAGAACGCACAGTTGTTGGTCGTCATGTTGGTTTCTTCTTGAGGGCAGATCCTGTCTCTTCAAAGTTATTAATGCAACATTTAATGGCGTGTTTCAACGGAACGGAATCATGACGTCCTAAATTATAAAAACTTCGAAACTCCCTCTGCGCCGCCACCAAACTATCATTGTTTTTATAAAACATTTGGATGGCTAGCGCACGTTGTTGTCCGTTCCACTGATCCATGATTACTGAAACGGTGGACTGTTTACTCGCTAACTGTCACGAACCCGCAGCACTGCTACCTGACCATGGCTGCCACTACTCATTTCAAACATTCCCGTTATTCTGTGTCACCCTGTATTATATAGTGTGTACGTACGTAACTTACACTGTGCTGACAAGTCACGTATGCACATACACAAATAATGGCAGTAGCGCCTGCACAAGGCATAAAAAGGCGCTACATTACCGGAACTGTCTTTTGTACTCAGGTGATTCACGTGAAACGTTTTTCGACGTAATTATGGCCGCACATGGGAATTAACAGACTTCGAATTGGGAATTGTTGTTGGACTTAGAGGCATGAGAGATTCCATTTCGGAAAGCGTTGGGGATTTCAATATTCCGGTGTCTACAGTGTCAAGAGTGTGCCGAGAACACCAAATTTCAGGCATTACCTCTCTCAACGGACAACACGGTGTCCGACGGTCTTCATTTAACGACCGAGAGCAGCGCCGTTTGTGTAGAGCGATCAGTGCTAACAGGGAAGTAATACTGTGTGAAATAACGACACAAATCAATGCGGGACGTACGGCGAGCGTATCCGTTAGGACAGTGCGGCGGAATTTTGCGTTAATGGGCTATAACAGCCTTTGCTGACAGCACGATATCGCCTGCACCGCCTCTCCTGGGCTAGCGACCATACCGACTGGACCCTAGACGACTGGAAATCCGTGGCCTGGTCGAGTCCCAATTTGAGTTGGTTAGAGTTGATGATAGGGTTCCATTCTGCGCAGACACCACGAAACCATGGACGCAAGTTACCAACAAGGCACTGTGAAAGCTGGTGGTGATTACATACTGGTGTGGGCTGTGTTTCCGAGGAGTGGGCTGGATCCTCTGTTCCAACTGAACCGATCATTGACGGGAAATGGACTTCACGTTGCTAAACAACGAAGGACTTCTCACGTGGCCACAATTATTCGCGATTGATTTCAAGAACATTCTGGACAACTCGAGCGAATGATTTGGCCACAAAGATCGTCCTACGTGGATACCACGAAACAGTAGTGGGACATAATCGAGAGGGCAGTTCGTACACAAAATCCTGCACCGGTAACACTTCAAATGATTCAAATGGCTCTGAGCACTATAGGACTTAACTCCTGAGGTCATCAGTCCCCTAGAACTTAGAACTACTTAAACCTAACTAACCTAAGGACATCACACACATCCATGCCCGAGGCAGGATTGGAACCTGCAACCGTAGCAGCAGCGCGGTTTCGGACTGAAGCGCCTAGAGCCGCATTGCCACAACGGCCGGCAATAAGAAGGAGCGATAGATATGAAAATATGATGTGAGCAAAGAGAGGCCTTGGTAAATACTACAGCCTGAGTAAAAAAATTACACCTTCATTCGAAAAAATTCTCCCAGTGAAGCTCACATGTAAAAGAATAGCAATGCCTTTAATGTTTAGTTGCCACCTTCCAACAACAGTTTACTTTCTCAAATAAAATCCGTGCATTCGATTTGTTAAAAACCATCAAAAGCCTTTGCGTTTTCCATGTACTATTTACAACATTTTAATATGGACTATCCACATTTCTTGAGTTTAGTACTGTAGGAAGGATGATGACTGAGTGAGTATAATATGAAGAATCTTTCAAACCAACACACAGCGTCGAGTGTACCATCGGCTCAATAAGCATTTAAATTGCCGTGTGTAATTTAGGCCGCAGATAATTCTGTAATGTTTTGAGGATGTGTTTCACACCAAGACTTGGGTCCATGCTTTCATGGTAGGATGGCTGTGAACTAGGCTGTTCATATCAACATTCTCGGTGACCAAGTGTTGTTCTTTCTTCTGTATCTTGTTGATGAGTATGATGTGGACACACCCGTATTCTTAGATGATGTCTGCCACGTTAACAGGGCTGCACGCTTACTTTCCTGGCTTGATACTCTTGCATCCTACCTAAGCTTCACTGATTTTAAAAAAAAAAAAAAAATTAAAACCAAAATTTGAAGGATCTGATTCGCTTACGTTAGTGGAAAAAAAGTGATGTACCTGTTCCATCTAGTGCTAAGCTAGTCTCATTTACTGTCAGCACCCAGTTTCCCAGTATTCCCTTTGGAGAAGCTATGGAAAAAGTAACAGAATTGTTATATCTTAAAATGCGAACATTTTAGGTTAGGTTTTACCATGACTGTTGCTGTTACCAGTCTCTGTTTATTTATGTCCACGACGTGTTTTGAAGCTTTCAACCTCCACCATTACGTGAATTTACATTTGTTAGTATGACATGTGTGTTTTCCGTTACCTCCAAAAATGGTACATAGTACACACATATGTCATACTAACAAATGTAAATCCACTTGATGATGGAGGTTCAAACCTTCGAAACGAGTCGTGGAGATAAACAGTGACCGGTAACAGTAAATTTGTTAGAATTGTTATAGAACAATGGAACAAATCCATTGGAGACCGATGATATATGATTGGGAACTGAGGCACCCCTAAAGCAAAGTATTTCCAATTTCAATAGACTCTGCAAAGTCAGATGGTTAGCAGGAGCTGCCCTATGAGTGCCTAATTAGCTGAAATTCTGAAATGGTTTACATGGTTATGGATAATTTTTAAGTTCTAAACTACAGAACCGGACTAGTTACGTGGACTGTGCTTTTGGCGTCGGGTCCACCACCGGCTCAATGAAGTATAATGACTTTTTTTCATGAATTCAGGATAACATGAACATGAAGCAGGGTGTTTATTCCAACATTCTTGCTGATCAGGTGTTGCCCTTTCTGCTATATCTGTGCTACGTTACGGAGACTCCCATCTTCGTACACGAGGTCTGCCGTGTTCACAAGTGTACGCGTAGACGTTCCTGGTTGACGAATACTCTGGAATGCCATTGCATCTCTGGTGGGCCGCACAATCCCACGCACTTCTTGTCACAGAAAATGTCGGGAACTGTTTGAAAGAACGGGTGAAAGTAGTAACTAAGATCCTCGTAATTTGATAGCTCTAGACGATGTAATCATCAACGAGTTGCTACAGGCGGGTTTGTCACACATAAGGTGTGCATTTGGCTCATCATCGACTGACGCGTTTCAGATAGTACCTGGAGTATTGCCTCTTGATCTGCGTACAGTGAAACAGCTGGCGTATACTGGATGAAGGAAAACAGGCCGCAAAAAGTAAATGAAATTCTAGGATCTCATAATGATACTCACATCTCAATGAAAGAGTGTATTATGAATATCAGGGTGAAGTTCCAAATGGAACACGTTCAGCCAGTCACTGGTCTTGTACAAATTCTGCCAGGAAGTAGTTTGTACCTGGAATATGTACACAGAATCCAGAACACAAACAAGGTAGCTGTGGTTACAGAGCCATAGGTACACCGGACCACGTCGTACCGGAACGTCCTCCTTGCTGGCAAAATGGTGGCAGCAGCTTCAGGCCAATCTACGACGCAGTACTTAATGTTCAGAAACTAGGCACCTCCCCTGAATTGACTTCAGGCTTATCACAGACACACGAAAGAGAGCATGCAGACCAACTACTGCCTGTCCCTGACGTACTGCAGTGTAGGGGACTTTTTCGGTACCAGGATATGAATGGAAGAAAAAAAAGTTTTCTAAACAGTCGCCTTGTCTGTGCGTTTTGAACTCCTCGCGGTGTAATGAATATTCCATTAAATTTCGGGCATGCAGCCGCGCAAATAAAATTTCCTCCACTGATATTTCGGCAGCGTATCGTCCGGCCATCCTCAGAGTGAGTCACAAGATTCACGACAAGATGCCAAGCGTGGCAACAAGCTTTAAATCCATCACAACTAGTGCGACGTGCAGCTGCCAAAACTTTCATTTCAGACACCACTCAGGAACCCAAAAAATGACTAAACTGAAGTGTATACTGGTTTCGTCGTGTCTACAGTCAAATATGAAACCGCGGCGGTACTGCGCATGTGGGCCACAGATGCTGATCGGCGGCAAAGAAATACGTTTACACATGCGCCGCCTGTGGCGAAGCCCCCTTTGCCCTCTGGTAGCTAATTTATTCATGGAAGACTTCGAGGACAATTCAATGGACTCAACATGTTTTAAACCAACGGTCTTCTGGAGGTACGTGGACGACACATTTGTGGTATGGCCGCATGGGATGGATGAATTGCATCGATTTCTTAAGCATTTGAATTCCATCCATGCTAGCATCAAATTTACTATGGAAATAGAAAAAGACGGCTGCCTCTCCTGTTTTGATGTTGTCGTTCGCTGTAAAGTTGATGGCACATTAGGACATGCCGTATATCGGAAACCAATACATAAAAATCTGTATCTTCATGCCAGTAGCTGCCATCACCCTTCCTTAAGACCTTAGTGCATAGGGCGCACTGTATATCCGATAAAAACAGTTCGGAAGAAGAGCTCACATCCTCAAGAGCATTTTTAAGTCGAATGGATTTTCTCCGCAACAAATTCGTAGAGCATTCAATGCAAAACCTAGAATGCAAGTATGTGATGGGGAAGAAGATAGTAATTCCTTCACATCTATTGCGTTTTTGCTCTATGTGGGTGCTCTTTCCTCGAAGATAGGCAGTATTCTTCAGAAACACTGTCTTAAAGTGATCTTCCGACCCCCCATGAAGATTGCAGCTTTACTCGGCCTGTGAAGGACGATTTACAAATGGTTCAAATGGCTCTAAGTACTATGGGATTTAACATCTGAGGTCATCAGGTCCCTAGACTTCGAACTACTTAAACCTAACTAAACTAAGGACATCACACACATCCATGCCCGAGGCAGGATTCGAACCTGCGACCGTAGCAGCAGCGTGGTTCCGGACTGAAGCGCCTAGAAGCGCTCGGTCAAAACGGCCGGCTGACGATTTACAGCTTCGTAAAGCGGGTCTGTATCAGATTCCTGGCGGAAATTGTGGGAAGTCGTACATAGGTCAAACAACACGCACCGTTCATGAGAGAAGTGTGGAGCATCGAAGATATACACGCTTATTACAGCCAGACAATTCAGCTGTGGTCGAACATTGTATTGATACAGGGCATTCCATGAATTACAGTGATGTGAGGATTTTAACATCCATCTCTTCCTTTTGGGAATGTCTTCAAGGAAGCTATAGACATTAGATTACCTATTAATTTAACGAACAGAGATAATGGTTTTAATTTGGACAAAGCATGGAATCGGGCTCTTGGGGTAATTAAACTGTAGAGAAGTCGTCATGGTGTCACCGCCGAGAATCATACATCGATAAGCGAAAAGAATGTCTGTACGCCTTCGCCACAGGCGGCGCATGTGTAAGCGTATCTCTTTACCGACGACCAGCATCTGTGACCCGCTGCGCGGTACCGCCGCGGTGGAGCATATAAGGCCGCGCTTGGCATCTTGTCATGTGACTCACTCTGGATGGCCGGACGATACGCGGCCGAAATATCAGTTTGTGCCGCTGCATGCCCAACATTAACTGGACTAGTCGCCTTGTCTTCTTTTCGGAAGCTGAGTTGTCTTCGGACCTGAAGGCGAGTTTGAAAGGGAGTATGGACCTTCAGTACCTTACGCACCACACAGTTGAAGAAATGGGAAATACTCTAGCATACCGTTGACTGGTTTTGGCACCCACAAGGCTTCAAAATCTAGTGTGAATAAGAAAGTGCACTAGTCGCTGAAATTACTTAAGAGTAGAGAAAAAAAGTATAGCTTCCTGTAAGATTAAAACTACATGCCGTATCAACGGTCGAAATGAGGACCTTTGCCTTTCTCAGGCAGTCTACCGACTGAGACCTACCCAAGCACGCCATACTTCATTTCCCGCGGTACTTCACCTGCTGCGTTCCATGCTTCACAGAACTTCTCACGCGAAACTGGAAGAAAGGATATTGCGGAGATATGGCTTAGCCACAAGCTGGAAGATGATTCCCGGATGACTTTTTCGTTCTGCAGTGAAGCGTTCGCTGATGTGGAACATCCTGGCAGATTAGAGTGCTAGTCCTGCAAGTTTAGCAAAAGGACTTCTGTAAAATTTCGAAGATAAGAGATGAAATACTTGCGGAAGTAAAGCTGTGAGGACGGGTTGTGAGTCCTGCTTGGCTAACTCAATCGGTTCAGCACTTGTGAGTCTCGGTCCGGCACACAGTGTTATCCCGCTAGGAAGTTTAATATCGGCTCACATTACGTCTCAGAGCGAAAAATTAATTCCGGTTAAAATAGAAATAGTATGTAGTCCTTGTACCCTCCTCCACATATATGTGTAATAACAACTGTCTTCAACCCCTTGGCTGCATAGGAAATGATATGACTCGCAGTCGTATGTGGTACCCCCTGTCCTGCACCGCGAGGCGTCTTGTGGAGTATGTGTATAGATGTAGATGCATATATGGCAGCAAACATACACACTATATGACACTAACAAGAAAGAATCACAACAATCGTCAACAGAAAAGTACTCACCGATGTACAATCTTTATTCACGTAGGTTTAGCAGCATCTTCATGTGCTAAAAAATTTGTTGTTTCGATGTCACACACTTCAAATTTGCCTCTAATTTCAACATCAATTTATACAAAAATTTCTTCCATTCCACTAGGCCATATGTAGAATATATGAATTAAAAACAGTGTTGGTTGTAACTTATTCTTTTATTAATAACATGTTTTTCCTTCTACAGGGATAAAAAACAAGAAAAAACTGTGGCATGCACCATTCTAAATGTGATTAAGGAAATGTAATTGACTTTAAAATTGTCTCTTTACGACATATTACAAACAATAAAAAGGTTCTGTGCTAGACTGAAACTCTGTGCTAGATTGAAGCACGCATTGAATCATACGAAAAACATCGAATACAGTATCACGTAACCGCCGGTTGGGACGATGAATAAGTAATCAAGTTATACAAAACGTACTTTAATAAAGTCGTACCAGCAGGCTAAAATGGTGCAATGGTGGGACTGACCTCACAAAGAAGTGAACACATTTAAACAGAACAGACAGAGATGCCGCAGTAACTTCGCGGCAGCAGTGTCAAGCGGCCGCACAAGAGGTTAATGGAAAGAGGCTTGCATTCAGAATCTGCACAGGATGCACATAGGTGGCCCTTAAAGCTGTTATGTGGCAGGCAGCATATTTAATGCTTACAAAACGATCTAAAAATGGGTTCACTATAACGAAAGTAAGCAATTACAATTAATCAGAACACAGTCGCCCATATAGGAAACTTCAAACTACGGCAAGTAGATAAAATAGTAACATCAGCTATGTCTAAATAAAACCGTAAGTATGAATCATTTGGGCAGGGGGGGGGGGGGAGGAATTAATAAAAATGAAATGCAGCCCAACGAAAGAGCATAACGAAATTTATGTAAAAATTTAAAAATTGACGTCACTAATCATAATAGCCTTGATTTTTACTAGCGAGCTCATCGTTCAGCAATTGTTCGTCGACCATACACGTATGCATAAGGATTTCCAACTCTTACAATAAATTCAGCTTTTGGCCTTTCCGAGCACAATGTAGGATGCAGAGATCATCAAGCGTGGGTGGCCGGTGCCGTGCAGTCTTCAAGGGTTCAACAAATATAGAGTGCTGCTTTCTTTGATCTTGTTTAGCTAACAAACTCTCGCTAAATCTTGTTCTAAACATTATTCCAGTTTGATCAGCATACATCAATTTATGACAGATATTGCATTCCAATTCTTAAACCCCAGAAGAGGGGTACCAACCTTCAGCAGGCAGCTCATTATACAAGTAAAAGTTCTCTGGAGCTTATTGTGAAATGAAAAGCTACATGAACATCGATACTTTCGAATAACTAAGCTCACTGACACGATAATTTTCTCACAGACTGAAGCTTTATATATCTCTGTGGTGGAGACAGAAGATTAGATTGTGTATTCCTCCTGCTACCTGATCATTTTCTTTTATATAGTCTGTCTACGATCCGTGGGTTATAGTCATTAGTAGCTACAATAAACATTTAGCTTATAGATAAAAGGCTGAGTGGGACGCGGCAAATGCGGTAAGTCATTTATCTAAAGAAACTTTGTTTATACTGATACGGTTGACGTGATGAAAAATGGCTTGGATGTTGTCTTTCTAAAAATATCAAAATGAATACTATTGCTATTACAGTGCAATCGTCAATCTAAACAATTAAGACGCCCATAATGACTCATAACATCATGTGTAAAAGACATTCTGGGATGTAAGCCATTAAATTCAGTTATTAACCTAGATACATTTGTGTCAGATCCATTGAACATTATAAATATATCTTCTACTTACCGCAAATAAACAACTGTTCTATCGTTTAACTGGGAGTTTCCTAACAAAAAGAATCGTGCAAGCTAGGACCGTACCCTATATTTTGCTTATTTTTTGTATCCATATAGATAATCAGAAAGTTGTTCCGCGAAGGCGAAACGCGTTGTTAGTAAACGAATAAGTTGAAACCAAGACTGTTTTTAATTCAGATCAATTCACACACCTTGGTCATACTTTTCTGTACAGAAGTATCACTGAAAAATCGCAAACTTACAACATGTACTTGACCTAACAATTAGCAATCTTCTCATGGATGTCCTTTTTATACATTTGTATACATTACAACTTCAACTACCGTCATAACTACCAGTGTTCTAATGTGTGCCCTTTTCTCTATGCATAAATGTACACTTACTTTTACTGTTCGAGTTACTCAAGGAACAGTTTTACATTTACCACATGATGCACCCTATACAGTTTGCACGTCAAAAACATTTATGCTTCAACAGCATTCAAATGCACATCTCGCCGAATATGAAATGGGCTCTTACACACCAAGAAAAACTTATGGTTCAGAGACTTTCTCTTGTGAGAACCTGACCAATAACGTCTGTCACACTCATGGCTCCTTTATATTCCCTCATGAATGTAGCGAACGTTTCTCAGCCGCCTTCTTCATATTTTAGAGTGCCAGATCAACCATCATTGTAACAGGAGTGGTGTTACCTCTTTTACTTGTGTAGCACCTGCTTATTTTTCAGTATAAGGAGGGCATCCTGAAAATCAATCAAATGGTCACAAGTCTTACAACGCCGATGAGAGTATAACCTGCAAATATTTCTCAAATCTTTCATCACCTGCTGCAACAGATTCGAAGCGGTATAGTAGAGAGTGATTTTACCTTACAGTGACATAAGGCTATTGAAACTGAAGTCCATTACCTTACATAATCTTGTCCACGTGACCAGCTTCATGCAAGAAATGCCTCACAATTGCTACAGACACTGTCTTAGCACAAGCTTCGCTTGGTAGAGGAAGCGAAATACATTTTGATGGATGCTCAACTGCTGCAAAAAGAAAAGGAAAACCTTGATTTGTCCTTGATATGCAACCAAAGGGTCAACTCTCTCAATCTTTCTTTGACTATAGGAAACAATGGACCCTTGGTTGAAATGAAGGAAAGCTTAGATTTCTGACACAGTTTGCACACAGCAAGTACACGACGGATGCTCTTATTCATATTATTAAAGTAACGTGTGTCACACAGCTTGCTAAAATATTTGTGGGGACTAAAGTATACATAACTGAGAGGTATGTACGAGACGAGTTTACCATGTACACATGGAGATCGACAAGAATCAAATTGGATTACTACATCAGAATAGAATATTAATCTGCACAAGATAATATTGCCTCACCATATCCATCTTGTCATTCTATTTTTCGTCTACTTCCCACCAAGAAGGAACCTTATCCTGCCAAGAGGAGACAAAGTTATAAAATGCCATTTCTTGGGAAACAAAAGACTGAAATTGTTCTCACAGCACTCTATTTCACTACCTGTGACTAAAGTGATAGGTGCCTGTGACAAGGCAGGAGTAATGATGTTCTGAACCGTAGAAACGTAGCCAACAGTAAAGGAGAATTCCTGCAGGTACAAATGCCAACACAATAAGTGCCCATGGCTTAATTTGACAGGTATGAGAAATTGCGGGGCACTATGAACAGTGTATTTTGTGAAATCCCAAACAATGGCAAATGGCTCCAATGCCGTGTCAGAGTAGTTTTTCCCCAGACTTAGTCAACACTCTACTGGCCCACTAAACACTTTTCAATTCAGTCTGTGTCTTGTCATCCCAATTCCATACCTCATTATTTCCAATCAGCCCACGTAACCAAGGTATAAACAATATCACGTGTCTGCCAAATTTCCAATAGATATAAAATGCAGTGACATGGCACTTGGTCATGGGAACAAAAATATTGTCTGTAACGGTAGCTTTTAACTATTCTGCATCAGGTCGAATAGCTTCAGCAGGTGTAATATGTGCAATAGATTCAATATTAGATTTATCAAGCACTGACTCTTCCAAGCTAATAGGAACACCAGAATTGGAAAATACTTGCAATAGTATGTTTGGAACATGATTATAAGTGGACCAAAACCCTTCAGCGATTTAGATATCACAGATATGGAGTGTAACTCCCTTCTTTAAGCAGTCAGGCATCAAACAGGAGTTTGCAAAACTGAGAACACCATTCCAAAACAGAGGAGCGCTATGTATTGTCAGCAGGTAGGCTGGTTTTCAGTTTGCCTGTAACTGGCCCACAAATCGACTGAATGTAAGACAGTCTCCTCATTAAATCTTCGTAAAAGTTACTGCAAGACCTGAGGCTTGTCCAGCTCCACCATAATAATAGTGTTAGTTTGCCTCAAATCAACCACGACTCTTACTGATCCATCTTTCTTCAGAACCACAAGTACAGGTCTGCTGTGTGAACTGACTGCTAATTCATTTATTCTGTGATTTTTCATAGACTGAATCTCCTGTTCTACCTTCTCCTTGTGAATATGACGGGCAGGATATGGTTAGCACCGATTGTCTTCGAATCTCCTCATTCTTATCCGTAATCGCTCATTTAATTTTCGTCCTCAGTAGAGGGAGGGGTGAGCAAAATTGCCATCGCCTCATATTTACAAACTGCAGTGTTAAGAGAGGCAGAGCTCCATACTTCAGAACACGCGATAAATGCACTTCGCCAACTGAAATTGCAACGACAGGATCGACCACATAATTTAGACTATTCTTGTTTTCCTCTAATAATACATCCCTCACATACATGAATGACGTTAATACGTTGGGTGCAGCGTACTCCATCTGAGCAAATGCTCGTTTGTGTTGCCTGAGTTAGATGTCATTGTTGCAACGAATTATCTCGTTTCGGATTCTTACGTGGGTCCGGAGACCGGACGTCAAGTATTTCTACTTATCTCTGTGGGGTAAACCTTCCCTGATTGCAGTAGATTTGGTCGAACCTGTGACCATTATGGTTCTACACGTTATTATCATTTCAATACCTTCTCTGAACCCAAGGGATCCATTCTCCATTCCTGTTATGGTACCAGGCCTCTGGACTGCCAGTAAGAATTCTTGTGTATTACTCTTGTCTATTCCTGTCTATTACTGGACTGCCAGTTATGTGGCTAATCGGGCCGTGGTCAGAATTCTTGTATGTTATTATGATGATTGTTGTTCCATGTTGGTCGGCCACATTATGAAATTCATCTTTTAAAAGTCTTAAAACACTTACATATAACTCTTACAACGACGCAATAGTATAATTCCAGTTGATCCGATAATTTTGTTGGATATATCTGGATGAGTTCTGGAGAACTGGAAAGTTTAGAAAAATACTGATTTTATTGAACCACGTGTTCAAAATAATGCAACGAACTTGTAAATTGACATTTCTCGACATTTTTGCGCATAATGCTACTATATTTTACGTGGTCTTGTGTTGCGTGATGTCCCATTGACATCAATATCATTAGGGATAAACCACAAGCTCATATAGTAGTTCCGAGTAGGTATCAAGCAGGATATCAGCCACGGGTTTTCAGAGGAACCAGTCCCGCGCTTAGGGAAATCACAGAAATCCTAAATCTGGATAGCCGGTTGTAGATGTGAAACAGAATATTCTCAAGTGTAAGTCTAGTGTGCTAACCGCTGCATCACCTTACTGGGGCTGACAGGAAAGTCTGGTAAAATTCTTCATATGTATAGCATTCACGATGAAGTGGATGCAGTAGAGTGTCAAATCCCCTTTAAGGAATCTATACATGATCTCTAGTTTGTAGTCAACTGGCAATGTTGTTTGTAACTCTTTAATCCACACTAGAGGACGGATTTCTTTCCTAACATTTCGAAAAACCCGAAAATTTAGGCCGGTAAGAGAAGTCTGTAGTCGAAACTATCAGTTCTTGGTGTTCACGATTTTGTCTCCCACAGACGTTTGGGTGACGATTGTCCTGTCTCCAAAAACGGTCATCGTCATGAGCATGCCATTCTGCATGGGACAAGCTCATCTGCAAGTCATGAATCCTGAAATCAGGGCCACCTAACCGTTAGCATCGCTTTTCTGCTATAATTCATTCTCTGTTCGAGAAAGGGGTAGACATAATTCATCGACATCTTGCTTATGATGATGGTTAATAATTTGTTGGCCTTCTCTGAACCGCTACAGTGACTGAAATTCTTCTGTATTGGTAAAGGAAACTGGCTGAGTGGCGTCAGAAATCCTGTAAGTGTTAGTGAAAAGTCGTTCTAAAGTTGCGGTTAGTTCGTCTATCCATTCTGGGACCATTCTGAACCGTTCCTTGGTCGCTAGTGCCTAAGCTTTCGATTGGAGGTCAAGAGATTCTAATTCATTATCTAACTCTTGGGTAAATGAACCATGCTGATCTCCTTGTTCTTTCAACTGTGTGATGTGCAACTGACAGTAAACAGTTTACTTATGCCAACATCTCTCCCGTATCCTTTCCTTGTGTATCCCTTATTTCCATCATTCTTGTATTTTTTTTAAAACATTTTGTTTCCTCCTTCCATACTTTCTCCAACGTGTGCTGCCTCTATAATTTCCAACCTCGTCTTTATACTACTTATCTCATGCTTCAGATCTCCAAGTAGGCAAAGGTACAACATTCGCTGTGGTTCAAATGGCTCTGAGCACTATGGGACTCAACTGCTGAGGTCATTAGTCCCCTAGAACTTAGAACTAGTTACACCTAACTAACCTAAGGACATCACAAACATCCATGCCCGAGGCAGGATTCGAACCTGCGACCGTAGCGGTCTTGCGGTTCCAGACTGCAGCGCCTTTAACCGCACGGCCACTTCGGCCGGCATTCGCTGTGGAAAAGGGCACAAAACTACAGACACCTTTATCATACACTCACCTTTCGTAGTGCACCCCACCAGCAGGTGCATAAATGGTTAGAATTGCAGTTCTTTGTGACTGTTAAAACGGCCTCCAGAGTGCATTACTGTTGTTTGTGTTTAGTGTTGTTACCAGGCTTGGCACAGAATGTAAGGGGAGCGTACAGCAGCAGATTTTGATTGATTACTGTAAAGCATGCCATCCAGTCGTGTGAGACAGATTTATCGGCTACTGACAGTTTGAACTTGGTCTCATGGTGGGTCTCCATTTGGACAGCTGTTCAAATCATGTAGTATCCAGACTTGTGGAACATTCAGGTGCGGGAGTAGCTGAGTGTTTGACTGTATGATAACATGAGGGAAGGCATCGTTGCGGTCATGGTTCCAGTCGATGCCGTCATGTTTCCAGTCGACTACCTGTAACCACCACAAGGGGAGATCGCTGTATTACGTAACATGCACCTTGTGCCCTTTCACATCTATACCCAATGGACTCGAGTCAGCAGTCTGTGTCACTCCACAAATTGGTTGGACGCTAGCAGCAGCTGGACTAGGTAATTACCACCACAACACAACACAACCGCCTGTGTTTATAGTGGTGCCATGACTTGAAGCATGGACTACTGATGAATACCGTCATACTGTGTTTAACAATGAATCATAGATCTGCATAGCCCCAGACGACCATAGTCAGCTAGTATGGTGCCGAACTGTAGACAGGCTTGCTTCTTCCAATGCGGCTGAAGAGACATACCGATGTTACTACCGATATTATTCCTGGTGTCATGGTGCGAGGAGAGACTGGACGCTGATCAAGGCTGGTAGAGTTTGCGGAAACTGTGACATCAAACAGGAACGTCATGGACATCCTGCATCCTCATGTGTTTCCTCTGATGCGACCATACCCTGTTGCATTTTACAACAGGACAATGCTTGGGAATACATAGCACGTATCTCAATGAGCTGTGTGCGTGATGTTAACGTGCTCGCATGGCCAGTAAGATCCTCAGATCCGTCCTCAATAGAAAATATGTGGGACCGACTTGGACGTCAACTTTGAACCATTGCAGCTATCCAGGATATCAAGGACCAGTTAACGAAAGTTGTGGGTCACCCGCCTCAGGAAAGGATACAATGGGCTTGTGGTACTCTTCCCAATTGAATCAGTGTACATGTCTAGGCCAGAGACAATGCAAAATCATATTGGTGTGTGGGCTTGTACAGTCAAATTCTTCTTAAATTTGTAATCACTGATAACATCACATGCACTCTCAACTTGCAGACTGTCATTTAGTTTCCTTGTGTGTGCTTTACTTTTTGGTGAGGCAGTGTATAAATCACCGCTATCTACTTACCATTTGCTGGCTTCTTGTGTTTTACACATTAAACTGATACAGGATGTTTCAAAAATGACCGGTATATTTGAAACGGCAGTAAAAACTAAACGAACAGCGATAGAAATACACCGTTTGTTGCAATATGCTTGGGACAACAGTACATTTTCAGGCGGACAAAGCCGGCCGGAGTGGCCGAGCGGTTAAAGGCGCTACAGTCTGGAACCGCACGACCGCTACAGTCGCAGGTTCGAATCCTGCCTCGGGCATGGATGTGTGTGATGTCCTTAGGTTAGTTAGGTTTAATTAGTTCTAAGTTCTAGGGGACTTATGACCACAGCAGTTGAGTCCCATAGTGCTCAGAGCCATTTGAACCATTTGAACCAGGCGGACAAACTTTCGAAATTACAGTAGTTACAATTTTCAACAACAGATGGCGCTGCGGTCTGGGAAACTCTATAGTACGATATTTTCCACATATCCACCATGCGTAGCAATAATATGGCGTAGTCTCTGAATGAAATTATCCGAAACCTTTGACAACGTGTCTGGCGGAATGGCTTCACATGCAGATGAGATGTACTGCTTCAGCTGTTCAATTGTTTCTGGATTCTGGCGGTACACCTGGTCTTTCAAGTGTCCCCACAGAAAGAAGTCACAGGGGTTCATGTCTGGCGAATTGGGAGGCCAATCCACGCCGCCTCCTGTATGTTTCGGATAGCCCAAAGCAATCACACGATCATCGAAATATTCATTCAGGAAATTAAAGACGTCGGCCGTGCGATGTGGCCGGGCACCATCTTGCATAAACCACGAGGTGTTTGCAGTGTCGTCTAAGGCAGTTTGTACCGCCACAAATTCACGAAGAATGTCCAGATAGCGAGATGCAGTAATCGTTTCGGAACTGAAAAATGGGCCAATGATTCCTTTGGAAGAAATGGCGGCCCAGACCAGTACTTTTTGAGGATGCAGGGACGATGGGACTGCAACATGGGGCTTTTCGGTTCCCCATATGCGCCAGTTCTGTTTATTGACGAAGCCGTCCAGGTAAAAATAAGCTTCGTCAGTAAACCAAATGCTGCCCACATGCATATCGCCGTCATCAATCCTGTGCACTATATCGTTAGCGAATATCTCTCGTGCAGCAATGGTAGCGGCGCTGAGGGGTTGCCGCGTTTGAATTTTGTATGGATAGAGGTGTAAACTCTGGCGCATGAGACGATACGTGGACGTTGGCGTCATTTGGACCGCAGCTGCAACACGGCGAACGGAAACCCGAGGCCGCTGTTGGATCACCTGCTGCACTAGCTGCGCGTTGCCCTCTGTGGTTGCCGTACGCGGTCGCCCTACCTTTCCAGCACGTTCATCCGTCACGTTCCCAGTCCGTTGAAATTTTTCAAACAGATCCTTTATTGTATCGCTTTTCGGTCCTTTGGTTACATTAAACCTCCGTTGAAAACTTCGTCTTGTTGCAACAACACTGTGTTCTAGGCGGTGGAATTCCAACACCAGAAAAATCCTCTGTTCTACGGAATAAACCATGTTGTCTACAGCACACTTGCACGTTGTGAACAGCACACGCTTACAGCAGAAAGACGACGTACAGAATGGCGCACCCACAGACTGCGTTGTCTTCTATATCTTTCACATCACTTGCAGCGCCATCTGTTGCTGAAAATTGTAACTACTGTAATTTCGAAAGTTTGTCCGCCTGAAAATGTACTGTTGTCCCAAGCATATTGCAACAAACGGTGTATTTCTATCGCTGCTCGTTTAGTTTTTATTGCCGTTTCAAATATACCGGTCATTTTTGAAACACCCTGTATGTAAATCCAGTGGCGGCGCTAGGCGAAGACTGAACGTCAGCGACTAGCCAGCTTTGCGAGGCCCTGTTCACTTTCAAGTCAGAAAGGAAATGTTCAATTAAATGAGCTGAATTATGCATTAGTAATAATTAGAAAACAATTTGTTATTATAATATACAAGCATTGTTGTAATGACAAAATTACATTAAACAAACACACATTATAATAAATGAAACTTCCGGCTTTTCGCCTAACCGAATTTTTTTAAGATTACGTCGTAGTTAATACCGGCCTCGGTTTCCGTGTCAATTGATAATACTGACAAGCAGGATAGTCTTTCTCGGCACAGCGTGCTACTGAAGTACGTCTGAATCAATTTTAATGTTGAGAAACTTCTCTCGGCAGAAGCTGTACTGACCGGAAGCGTGATCATTATTCTCATTGTTAATTTGGATATACTTCTTGCAAATTATTTTATAATGTGTACTGAATAAGTTGTTTTGCATCTTTGATTGAGTCCTGTAGGTTGGGTTGTAAAAGTTGGAGTTTCTCATACAGTTCGAAAGTCTGTATGTCGATATTTTCGCCTTCTCGAAGTACTCTAGCTAAGTCATTACAATGTTTGCGAAAGTCGTTCTTCGATAACGATTTCAAATAATTCATATCGTGAACAAAACCAAATCGTTCATTCGTTGAGCGCTTTTAATCGACATTCAGTCTATCATTGTGTTAAAAATTCTAACTCTGTTCTGCATTTCAGCTGATTGTATTGGTTCATCAATTTGTTCATAACCGAACATTCCTTTCTTCTGTGCTATTCTTTTTCTTTTAAATTGAGACTCAGTTTCGTAACTACTTTTTTTACGGTTGATTTTCTGAACGCTTGCTTCAAATCCTATGTTACGGAATTTTTGAATCCAGTCGCGAAAGAAGTAAAGTATCAATAGCGACTTTCAAGTTCACTTAAACCCATTGCCATAGTTTGCTTATATTGTTGATACGTAGTAAAATCTCGTACCTCACGTGTATTGCAACAACGAACTCAAAAATTAACGTTTCCTTCAAAACTGCCTCAAAGTCGCTAAGAGATTCGGTATCATCAGTTCTATTTTTCAGGTCACTCACACTTTCTATGACATCATCAAACTGCAAAAATGTGACTTTCACAGCTCCGAGCCTACTTTCCACTCGTGTTTCAGGCAGAGGTTTCAATGTCAATTTAAATTTAGTTTTATAAGATCCCAACGCTTGCTAGATTTTGTAAAAAGCACATAAACTTTATTGATGAAGCCTAGAAACGTCTTAGCTGTTGTAGAAGTGTTAGTAGCAACTAGCAAAAGAAAATTCCAACACTGGCTTTCTTACGGCGTGAACAAAGCTCGTGGATTTGTATTGAGTATTCTTGTTCTAACACCTTTATTAATGCCAACCATATTAGCACCATTGTCATATCCCCGTCCTCGACAGTTTCGGATGTCTAGGCCATTATTTCGTAGTTCCTTTAAAATGGCGTTTGTTAAATACTCTAGTTGTTTCTGCGACGGCAATAAACCCAACGAAATGTTCCTATACCTCCCCAGTTGAGGAATTACAAAATCTTAACCATCTTAGTATTTGTTCCACATCGCTCGAATCCCTGGTACAATCGAGCATAAAGGCATAATATTTAGCTTGTTCGACTCTGTTTATAACAGATTTGGACATAAATGTAGTTAATTCATTTTGTATGTCGAGGCTCAGATAATACTGTCAAAGTTGCTTTTCGTTAATACGTCGCAAGTGCTCTTTTAGTGTTAGATTATATTTGGATAACAGTTTAAATAGATCTATAATATTTCCACTATTTCCGCTGTTGCTCAGGTTAAGGGATTCTCGATGCCCCCTAACACCAGATTGTGTGAAGCTAAGTATTCTTATTTTATAATGTCGATCAATCTTTCAAACAAGTTATACCAATACTTTTGTGATTCCCTAATCAGTTTTTCGTGTTCCTTATATATTGTTTTTCCGTATTTGATTCCTTTGTAGAATTTCATCCATCTAATCATGTTCTTCATGTGTCCTTGACTTTGTTCATTCCTTTGCAACATCCTATTCAGATCTTTCCAGTCACCACATCCTTCTTTTACCATCTGCGTCTGCAAATGTGAAAAAAGTCGCCGTGTAAACAATAAACTTTGTCTTGACTTTATCTTGAGATATGGAGTAAGCTAACCATCTGCGATGTTGCTTTTCGCCGTTACTCGCTTTTCTAGTAAAATAAAATTTAGTAAAATGTCTTTTATTTGAATCTTTAGGGCAACTTTCATCAGGTTTCTCAAGGTTTTGTTGGGGACCATTTTGAATTAAATCATGAAGCAACGAATTTGTTACTGAAATTCCCACAAACCTGGATTCAATTCTACAAATAACTTCTTATATAAACGGTTTGCTCTTGATTATCACTTTTTAAGTGTTTATTCGGCTCTCAATCTCGGATCACTGTAGTTTCACCCAACTCTGATGCTGTACCAGGAAGGGTAACAGAGCCGTTCGACCCTGAAGCTGGTTCTGTTTCAGAAACTAAAGACACTTAGATAAGAGCTTCGTTGGAGGCCTCTGGAGCAGATACACCTGAAGTTTTCTTAAGAAATTTCGTCATCTCGAACTCAGAGCTTGGTTGGATACAATCGTCTCAGCCCTTCTTTTTCTTTTTGATGCACCGAATTCTTATTTTCTCCCTAAAACTCTGTCTCTCGTGGGTCCTCCCGACAGGATGATGTAAAAAATATTTTGAGCTTAGTACTTTGATAAATACAGTAGGGTACTTGAAGTGCAAAGTGCACAGTATAGAGCGAATGGGCTGTGCAATTATCATACACGGCAGAATATTTTAGTTCTATTATGTATGATAGCGCCAAAATAAATACGTTTAGAAATGTATTTTTATATCGACTTGCCATAGGATGGGGTTCCCTTGGCATATATGGCTGAAGCTGGCCCAATACACCTTCAGAGATAAAAGACTTGTTCACTTGCACCAGTTCAATAAGTTGGAAAAAGAGTGAAGTGCCACTTGATAGAATTGGTTTCAGAGAGCTAACATTACTGGCCAAGACAATTCTCCTGCCTGTATTGTCTCTTCCACAGAACTTTGTTGCTTTTGCTTGTTGTTGGATCGAAGTGTCAGTTCGGAAAAACTGTGCATACCAAGCGGGTTGTGAATGTGGTATAAAGAAGATTATTTTTTTTCCGTTTAACATGCATCTTTCTTTAATATGACGATGAGCTATCTCTCTAAGTATATAATTTAATAATTTGTTTAAGAAATTTTAGTCTCTGTGAAAGACTTTACAACAAAAACTTTACAACAAAACAGTCTCGTTCGAGTTCCATGCGTTTCTGATGTCTAGTGCACATGCGCTGATTCTCGACATGTATGTCCTGTGCGAATCGTGTGGTGTAAAAGGCCTACCAGAACAACTCTCTAGTGCCAAACATGTACGCTTTGGCGCCCTGCCGCATAGGTGTGCACCTTAGATGCGTCTTACAATGGGGCTTAACTGTTGTAATGTGTCAGACGTCGCTAGGTAGATACTATTACTACTACTACTAATACTACTACATTTGTGCGGGAACAGAGACAGACAACCAAATTGAGACGCCCTGGTAAACCCGCAGGACAGGACAGGACAGACAGTTTAAGTTGCCGAAAGGGGCCAAAAGAAGTGGCTGTGAGTTACACTCGAACATACAACCTTTTATTTGATCAAACATTACAAGAGCCAAGAATTTTTTTTTTAAACACAGTTTTAGTTTGGCTGAATGCCCCGTACAATTTCATGCCTTAAGAGCAAAACCACTTTAATTTAAAAACGGCTGAAAACCAATAACTTAAAGCACAACAAAATCAGAAATTTAAAAGGCAAAGCCTTATCTTTAAACAGTTTCTTAATGAGGCTGAAGGCCCAAAGAATCTGACACTTTAAGAGCAAACAACTTAAATTCAAAATCGGCTGAAGGCCCAACACTTATGACTCAATAACATTAATCTTAAAAATGCTAAAGGCTTTACGTAAAACACTTCTTAAATTAGGCTGATGGCCCAAACTATCTGACACTTTAAGGACAAAACAACCTTAACCCAAAAATCGGTTAGAAACCATACAAGTACAAACAACAAAAACAAACAAGAAAAAGCAGTACACCCAAGGGCGATGAGAAGTTCCGAGGGCCGGCTTGGAATTCAAACACTAATGCTCGCTTAAGTGAGACACACTAATGCTCGCTTAGGTGAGACAGGCAGTCGGCCCAACCTTTGCCGATCCGACGACATCCCAACAGAAAGACAGTCAACGGACCCACCGACAAGATAACTTCTGCTTCACCTGGCCAGCACACAACAAGGAGTTCAATGGAACAAAGTTGAATTTATTGGCACCCACAACCAATTATACATTGGACTGTCGAACTACACACCGTACTGGACAGCTACAACACGATGATGAAAATACACTGCCTGAATTTACGTCACCAACCAGGGCAGGTAACCAGAACGTTAACGGCCACGAGGCAGAAGATTCCGCTGGTGCACTTCAATTCAAATAACCAAGTACAGTTAAACCCCATCGTAGGGGAGCTAAAATTTGCCAACTTGAAAACACATGTTGTTGCTCGCGGAAATATCCCAACAGCCAACAACCAACTCCAAACGACACAATGTGAATAGTCGTGACTTGCTGGTAGATTAAATCAAAACTCAACTTTGATGTCCAGCATCGGTGAGCCACGAACCTCGTAGCAATGGGAACAGCACCACACACTCCGACACCGTATAGAGGCTGCCAGCGGGCCCGGCTAAACCACGCGCCGCTGAGATTTCTTGGCTGCTCCACGCCAACCGACCAACTGCCAGGCCCGGAAACATTGAAAGGACCAAATATACGTCGTCCAATGAGTCGACCAACCGAACGACCAACCAAGGCTCGTCCAACTCCAATCTTCCTCCGTCGGACAGTTCATGGGTGTCGCCAGTACGGCTAGCACTGGCTGTCGGCGCCTCACCGGCGCTCCGTCCCAGACTTCACAGCTGCTGCGTCCCGACTGCACTGCTGGTCCGTCTCCAAACTGAGTGCCAGACACACAACGACCCAGAATTACTATCGGTCGCTCCAGAGATGGTACAGCAGTGCACTTATCGGTAAACGCTGCGCCGACCGATGTGGCCGAGTGGTTCTAGGCGCTACAGTCTGGAGCCGAACGGCCGCTACGGTCGCAGGTCCGAATCCTGCCTCGGGCGTGGATCTGTGTGATGTCCTTAGGTTAGTTAGGTTTAATTAGTTCCAAGTTCTAGGCGACTGATGACCTCAGAAGTTAAGTCGCATAGTGCTCAGAGCCATTTGAGCCATGGCAGGAAGTTAGTGACGCCAGTAAATGGAAAAAGAAAACGAGGCGGGAGTACCGTAAGAGAAGATGACAAACAATAAATGGGATAAACGCGAGCAGTGCTCTGCATATAAATACCTACACTTTTAACAAAAAAAAAATGGTTCAAATGGCCTGAACACTATGAGACTTAACTTCTGAGGTCATCAGTCCTCTAGTACTTAGAACTACTTAAACCTAACTAAACTAAGAACATCACACACATCAATGCCCGAGGCAGGATTCGAACCTGCGACCGCGGCGGTCGCACAGTTCCAGACTGTAGCGCCTAGAACCGCTCGACCACACCAGCCACCACACTTTTAACAGCTTCAGCCGACGTTGACGACACCTAACGCCGCCACTGTGTAAATCAGTCGACTTGCTAATTACGGAAATTTCTTAACTAACATTTTTGCTCCAAGTGTTACATTTTCTTTAGTTATAATTTCTATAGCTTTATAGCTAAAGGGTACGGCATCATAGCTTGTTCAGCTCTCTTTAAATTTTTCGACGGTAAACGTACACTTACTGGCGATGAATGTTGCTCGCCCTCTCTGTGGACAGATGGACAGTGACTTTGGCGAGTTCGTGACGCGGCGTGACGCAACGCTGCTGCGCGTGCGCGGTCGCTCGCAGCGGCGCTTCGTGGGCGCCTACCTGTGCTTCGGCGTGGCCGCCGGCGTGGGCTGGGACGTGTTCCCTGTGGTGCGGTACGGCGTCAGCGGCGACGGCCTGCCCTTCCACATGGCGCTGCCCTACAGCGTCGACCAGCCGCTCGCCTTCGCCGCCACGTGGTTCTACTGCTTCTGCATGACCATGCACGTGGCCGTCGTCACCATGGTGTTCGACTCCTACAACATCAGCCTCATGGCGCACCTGCGCCAGCAGCTCAGTGTGCTCTCCAGTAACGTCCTTGCCCTGGCTGAAGAGGCACGTCACGAGTCGCTGTCTCTCGTGGAGTCCAGTCCGACCTCGAACTCGTCCGTACGTGTCGACAACACTCGAATTCGTTATCGACTGCGGAGCATCATTCGCCACCATCAAGCTATCATCAGGTAAGACCACGTCTGCTGGTGCGCCGGCCTGGCGCCGAGCCAAGAGGGTTGCGTAACCAGCCGGATAGGCGCCCAGCGGGCAGTGCTGCACTGTGCTTTGTTAATTTTTTAAAACTGTTGCATCCTTGAGCCCCCGGTTTGTGATGTACCCTTGTCCGGTTAATGGCTGACGCTACAGTTCACACTTCATTAATAATTATAGTACAGAGTTACATCACCAGTTAGAGTTACATTTTCGGCAAGTACACCAAGTCCTTTGATCCAGACATGTATTTTTTCATCATTAATAACTTTACGACATGAGCGGGTATACAAGGAAAAAGGCATATTACTATATACATAACTAGGTCTAGATTGGGATTTAGTATCTATTCCACAATGCCAGGACTTGTAGGCGATGACATCTCGTTCCTCTCTATATAAGCGGGCAGTGCACGCCAGGGGAACCATTCCGCTGTGAGCTCTATCTGCAACAGCATTGAAGCACTATGCCTCGTCGACGTGTGTATCGTCAACGTCGCCACCGCATGCCTGTCTACAAACATATTATAAGCCTCGAAAACAAACTTGGCACAAATGGAACAGCTCAATCTGTTATATTGAGTGGACCTATATTTTTCCGTGGATGCCGAGTTAATTTTAGCCTCGATGCTAGCACAGGGAATACTGGAAGTGGATGGTTTACCCTTGCTATTGTTCAATGTGAGAATGCCTCTCTACCTGGATTGGAATCATTCGCCGCATATCCACTAATGGATGTTTGCGATCACGTTTCCCCAGTCCTCCCTATCTCGTTCAGGACGGAGCAAGTCCCCCACATGTCTTATTTCTCTCCACTGTCTCACGTTGCGGAACCGTGAAATCCTCCTTCTACCAATTCCTCTTTTACATTCAGTCTTCCCTCGATTATCAGTTGAAGAAAGTGATATCTTATTACATGATTTAAGTAACCTGTTTTCTTACGTTTGATTGTGGTTAACAATTCTCGGTCTCTTTTTACACCACTGGCCATTAAAATTGCTACACCACGACGTGCTACAGACGCGAAATTTAACCGACAGGAAGAAGATGCCTTGATATGCAAATGAGTAGCTTTTCAGAGCATTCATACAAAGTTGGCGCCGGTGGCGACACCTACAACGTGCTGACATGACTAAAGTTTCCAACCGATATCTCATACACAAACAGCAGTTGACCGTCGTTGCCTGGTGAAACGTTGTTGTGATGCCTTGTGTAAGGAGGACAAATGCGTACCATCACTTTTCCGACTTTGATAAAGGTCGGATTGTAGCCTATCGCGATAGCGGTTTATCGTATCGCAACATTGCTGCTCACGTTGGTCGAGATCCAATGACTTTTAGCAGAATATAGAATCGGTGGGTGCAGGAGGGTAATACGGAACGCCGTGCTGGATTGCAACGGCCTCGTATCACTAGCAATTGAGACGACAGGCATCTTATCCGCATGGCTGTAACGGATCGTGCAGCCACGTCTCGATCCCTGAGTCAACAGATGGGGACGTTTGCAAGACAATAACCATCTGCACGAACAGTTCGACGACGTTTGCAGCAGCATCGACTATCAGCTCGGAGACCATGGCTGCGGTTACCCTTGACGCTGCATCACAGACAAGAGCACCTGCGATGGTGTACTCGACGACGAACCTGGGTGCACGAATGGCAATACGTCATGTTTTCGGATGAATCCAGGTTCTGTTTACAGCATCATGATGGTCGCATCCATGTTTGGCGACATCGCGGTGAACGCACATTGGAAGTGTGTATTCGTCATCGCCATACTTGCGTATCACCCGGCGTGATGGTATGGGGTGCCACTGGTTACACGTCTCGACCACCTCTTGTTCGCATTGAAGGCCCTTTGAACAGTGGACTTTACGTTTCGGATGTGTTACGACCCGTGGCTCTACCCTTCATTCGATCCCTGCGGAACCCTACATTTCAGCAGGATAATGCACGACCGCATGTTGCAGGTCCTGTACGGGCCTTTCTGGATACAGAAAATGTTCGGCTGCTGCCCTGGCCAGCACATTCTCCAGATCTCTCACCAATTGAAAACGTCTGGTCAATGTGGCCGAGCAACTGGCTCATCACAATACGCCAGTCACTACTTTTGATGAACTGAGGCGTCGTGTTGAAGCTGCATGGGCAGCTGTACCTGTACACGCCATCCAAGCTCTGTTTGACTCAATGAGCAGGCGTATCATGGTCGTTATTACGGCCAGAGGTGGTTGTTCTGGGTACTGATTTCTCAGGATCTATGCACCCAAATTGCGTGAAAATGTAATCACATGTCAGTTCTAGTATAATAATATTTGTGAAATGAATATCCGTTTATCATCTGAATTTCTTCTTGGTGTAGCAATTTTAATGGCCAGTAGTATACTGTTCTCAGATCTCTTTATTAGTTTGCCTTGCTGTCCATGGAATTTTAAGGATTCTTCGTTATAAATACATCTCGAACGCTTGCACCTTATTCATAGTGCTTACTTTCAATGCCCTACGTTCCATGCCATGCCGTAGTACTGACCAGACATAGCTATTCATAGATCTAATTCTGAGTTTAAGATCAAAGTCATTGGTTGTAAACACTTTGTTAAATTTCATCATGTCACTGCGGGCCTTCTATATTCTACATCTGATTTCCGTGTCGGACGACCGATTTTCGCACACCATCGTCTGGAAGTAGTTGAACCTCTTCTCCCTTTCTAAGGGGTCATTATTATTCATTAGTTCTACAGTTTGATGTTCGTTTGAATTGCGAGTAACTGACATAAAATTTATTCTTTGTGGTGTTGATACTGAGGCCCATACTCCTAATTTGTTCTCCCACTACAGTAAGAGGGTCTTGTAGGTCGTTCATGTTATAAGAAAATAAGGCTGTGTCATCTGCATATCTTATGTTGTTAGCCCATAGTCAATTTACTTTGACACCTATTTAACGGTTATCAAGCGCCTCCTGCAATACTCGTATATGTTCTGAGTACAGATTAAAGAGGGGCGATGAGAGCACACATCCTTATCTAACTCCTCTGCAGATTCTTTGTGCTTCTTCGCTTGATTGCCAATTTTAATCTCAGCTGTTACATTCAAATGAAGATTTTCTGTGCAGTGAATATCTTCTTCACCTGTGTCAAGTCTTCTCAAAATTGATACATGTGATGTTTCATTCTGTCAAATGCTTTTTCATAATCTATGAAGCACAGCATTACATCTTTTCTCTGACCGTAGCAGTTCTGAATCGATACTTGAATTGCGACCAGTGCTTCCCTCGTACCTAGACCCGTGACTGTGAAGACCCCATATCTTTCTTCACACTTCACTGTTATTCTATATTGAATGATCTTGACAAATATCTTTAGAGTATGACTTACTTGGTTAATTAGTCTGTAACTCCGCATTTTGTTGCATTGCTCTTCTTGGGCAAAGGTGTGAAGCATGACATCAGCGATTTGTCAGGAAATTTACCAATATTATAAATCTGGTTGAATACTTTTGACGAACTAAGACACCGTTATCATCAAATGGTTTCAGCATTACAACTGGTATTTGATCTGGAACGATTGCTTACCTATCTTTTGCTTTTCTTACAGCTCTCCTGATTTCGAAAATTGTGGTGGCAGGATCAGATGGACCCCAGGCAACTATATTTTGTATTTCAGATCTTTCAACTGCAAAGAGATTGTTAATATAAACCCCAGACAGTTTTCTTTTGTTAGTCGTCCAGCTCTCTTTCTCCTTGGTCATTTTCTGTATTTGAAAAGGCTTCTTTTGTGATATGTACGATCCGTTTCCTATGTGTTCTTATGTAAGCTGAAGTAGTCGTGTAGTTGCTGCATTGGTTCCAACTCCTAACAAAAAAATAAAAAAAATGTTCAAATGTGTGTGAAATCTTATGGGACTTAACTGCTAAGGTCATCAGTCCCTAAGCTTACACACTACTTAACCTAAAGGACAAACACACACACCCATGCCCGATGGAGGACTCGAACCTCCGCCAGGACCAGCTGCACAGTCCATGACCGTTGCGCCCTAGACCGCTCGGCCAACTCTTCACATTGTTGTTTCAGCCAGCTATTTTTTTCTGCTCTTATCTCTTTTCTTATGGCTTTCTGCGTCGCCCTATATTTGTCCAGGTTTCTTTCGTTTTTATATTTTCTCCTTTTTCCAAATAATTCCAAAATATTGTCTGTCATCCTGTTTTCTGTTGTGTTTTCTGGCTGTAGCCTGTTTCACTCGCCAAAACATCTGTCATGATTTTTCCCATTTTCTCCACACGCCGCTTACGTTTGCTCCGTCTTCTAGTTATGATTTGACTGTACCGGTAATTCTTTCCCTTATGTTTTTTGGTTACACTGTTTTTGATACTTTCGTCTTTAAGTCCATCGTAGTCTATATTCTGCTGTTGTGTATGTCTCTTGTCATTTGCAATTTTTGTTTCTGCTGCTAGTAGGACATGGTGTAAGGGAACGGTGGCTTCTGGGTCGGTGCATACCCTCGTTACCAAGGTTATAAAGCACTTATTAATAACTATGTAATCTCTTTGTTTCCATTCTATATTGTCAGAGTGACCTGCTGTAGCTCTCCAAGTGTACGGACGTCTAGGTCGTAATTTGTTTGTTACCTTCACCTTTTCCTCTTGATAAAACTGATAAAGCTGTTTTCCCCGATCATTTCGTATTCCTAGCCCATATGGACCAGCTAGTTCTTCAAATCTTCCTTCTCAAATTTTAGAGTTAAAATCACCCATTGTTACGCTTTTCTAATGTTCTTTTACCAATCAGAGCAGTTGCGTCAGTTCTTCGTAGAATACCTCAGTTTCATCTTCAGATGAATCTGATGTGGGCGCGTATACTTGGAAGATGTTGACATCAATTGGAATGGCAGTAAGTTTAAGTAAAGTCATTCAGTCTGAATGTGAGAAGAAATTTATCACAGACTTGGACAATTTTTCCGTCATGAATATTCCTATGCCTTTTCTGTGTCTCTTACCTTGACTACCTGAATTACACATTGAACCTCACACATTCCAGCATCTGGCCACCATGTCTCTGCTACTCCTAGGATGTCTGCCGTCAGTCTTTCCATTTCTTGTATTGGGTTAGCTAATTTCCCAGCCTCATACAAAATCTGTATGTCCCAGTTACAGATCCTAACTTTGTTTTGGAGATTCATCTTCCTTTTATTAGCATTATTTAAAGCAATTCTGCCCTGGAACTCCGATTCGGGAATTATTTGTACCTCCAGAAAAATTCTGAGTTAAATGTGCTTATCACTTTGGGCTACGTGATTCGCTTGTGAATAATTGTTGGAGGTGGTTTTCCGTTAGCTTCATCTCATGTGGTAAACAGCCGCTCTTAACATAGAGAAGAGACGCTGCTGGGAAATCACTCCTCTGGAGTCAAACGATTGTCTTTGCACTAGTTTTGGTCCACCCCAGGTATTTCATTTCCCCGGTACCACTCATATCTGGGTGGCTTTTCCCAATATACCAACTGGGAAGCCGCCCGATGGGGTACTGGCAAACCTCACATCGGTTTGGAATATTAAAGCAGTAAAATAATGGATTTTTAGTACTGATAAATCTAGAGTTGCTTTCGGGCTTATAAATGCGAATAAGACTACCAGACTCCCAAAAATAAAGAAAATCCGAGATACAGCACTCACCAAGCTGTAGTTTGATCCAAAATGTGTTCTGTGTATTTTAATACAGAAAATGTTGATCTCCAATTCTCGTTATATAGTGACTCGCTCTTGTAATTCCAATTACCTATTTGACAGTATTGTTTGACCCTAGATAACAGTAGGATGGTATCATGCCTATGGGAATAACAACATTTATTTTGCCGATACGTGTAAACAATATAGCTTTCTGAACATGTCTAATCTAGAAAACTGGTGTTTATAGCCTCTGATGTCTCCATGATATGGCAACGAAACATGAAGCACAGAGGTATGTATTGGACTGAAGCCTAGTTCTCATGAAATAAAAGTCACCAACTGAAGAACAATTCGTTTCCATGCAATGTAAAACCCAGAACCGATGCTAAATTAACGTTATTCATAACACTGACCCCCATATTCACTACAGATTTGACAGTGGGTCCCGTACAGAGCGAGATAAAATTCCAAAGCTGCACATCAGTGATGCAAATACCTGTAAAAGGTAACGTAGTGCTGAAGCCATAAAATCTGCACTATGGAGCAATGGACGTAAGGCATTTGCTCTGAGGAGTCTTAACACACCGTTCTCATCTCTGGCGGGGTTTATGTCTCAAGAGTTAAGCATGACGGGGTTCGGTGACGATTTGGGCACCCGTTTCTCACAACCCAAGGTTACTCTGCAAGGTCGCATTGCTACCACAGGTAGTGTGACCATTTTGGCTGATCATGTCCATGCCATGGTTCAATGTTTGTTGCCCAGTGGTGATGCTGTTTTTGAAGACGGCCGGGCCCTTCTTCACACAGCACTCATCGCCAAGGACTGATTTAGTGAGCACGAGGATGAAGTTTCCCATCCACCCTGACTGCCATAGTCACCATATCTCAATATTATTGAGCCGTTGTGATGTAGTTTGGCGAGAAGGGTCCGTAACCGCTATCCACCTCCATCGTTGTTTACTGAACTTGCCACGATTTTGCAGGAAGAACGGTATCCCTTGAAAGCCACTTCATTTCGTTCACTCCGAGACGACTGGAAGCAGTTTTGAATGCCAAAGGGTTTTCTGTACCGTATTAGGCATGGTAGTGTGTCGTGTTTTTGGTGTTTACATTTATTGCCTATCCCCTGTAATTTCTTCATATACAGATAACTCGGGATGCTAATAGACAATGGCGACTGAGACCAAAATAGCTGTAGTTACTCAAAGTTGGATGGAGTTATACATGAGACCCAAATTCAGTCTTTATAGCAAAACCTCGCTCAAGGAACAAAAGTTAAACCAGGACTTCAGTCAAACGTAACAAAGGGTGTTTACCGCTACTGTTACTGCTTCTGTCCTTGGCTATATAGCAAATACTGGCAGCTCAGCATCCACAAATCAAGGCAATAGAAATAAGAAACAGAGACTCGAACTCGGGCACACAGTTTTAATCTGCCAGGAAGTTTCATATTAGCGCACACTCCGCTGCAGGGTGAAAATCTCATTCTGGAATAAGAAACATGCCGACTCAGAAGGCGCAACCAGCGAGCACAGGGGCAGAGGGAAGCTGTAATTCTTTAAATATGATAGGCACCGTTTCCACACCACCCCATAATACAACGAACCAGGACACTGTCCTCGGTGAGCAACCTAATTTACTACGCAGAACAGCAGCAAATTTTGGGACTAAGAGGGAGCGCACGTGTAATTAAATCAGCTCGGCACGTGGCGTTTAGTGGGATATTCACCAATCGTTCGGTGGTATTTGTACTGTGTCACATTCGCAAAAGCAAATAGATCGCCACGTGTGTCACAAACAATGTACTTGGCAGTGTACGAAACAATATTCACTGTTGGGATCACAACTCCTATTTTAGGAAAGAACTTCTACGTCAGTAAAGCGTAGTCTAATCAACAAATCGAGTACGCTGAATCTAGCACTTCGGCACAAATCCCTATTGGTAGCTCGTATTGTGTCTTGGATTATTCACGTCAATCCGTTTCACCCATGCGAGCAAACCAATGTTAATTACAGTACACAGAGGTTTGCAAGACATCGTCCTAGGATAAAATTATTCAATTACAAGATTGTGTTAATTGAGGCATCTTCAGTCATACAGTGATGCACCTAAGTAATAGCCGCGCCAACTTCAAATGAGGCGCCTAGTCATACTATTTCCATAAGAGGGAAATGCTATCCCTATACTGACTGCCTTTCTGTTAGCAGATTGCAAGACCTTGCCATGCCGTCGTTCCTACACGCCAACTGTTTCAATGACCATACTTACTTTGAGTTAAGATTTTCTATGCTTAACTTACAAACGTAATTAAGTGCTCACCTTCGTGAAAGTATTCAAGAATTATACTGTAAGAGTGAAAATTAATCTGCTCATAATTAGTCTTCTTACTTATAGCCGACATGCTGTGCGGAAAACTCCTCTAAATAAATAAAACAACAATTTAACGATAGTGTAATATATTAATGAAGCTTTAGATCATAATTATGATAATACTAGTTTCCTACACAAAGCCCATATTGCAACTAGATGCCTGAATAAACAATAAGTTTTGCTTTTTCTAATTCAATACAATCAAACGTAAATGGCAGTCAGCTAATTTCTCTCCGTAGTTAACATCCACTTCTTCGACTGTTCTAGAAGTTTTTACCTGTTTTGGCAAATCTCTTTGACTTTTCCTTTTGTAATACTCTCCTTCTTAAAATCATTGCATTCTTTAATCAGTTAGTTCCCTTTCTCTACATCAACGGACAGTAGGTGGATTTTAATTTACTAATAAGTCAGGTTGCATTCTTTAAATGATTTTATTTCTCTTTCAAAATACGGCTGTACTTTGATATCTTATGAGGGCTGAAAACTGCTTGGCAACCGGACTAAATATCAATAAAATAAACCAATAAAAATAAACCATTAAGGGCCACTATCATGTAAACTCTGTCTTTTAAAATGTGTAGTGTCAATTCAGACATTGGACCAACATATTATGCAAATTAATGATGATAATTTAAGTTACTCATAACTTTCTATTTAAAGTGATTGTGAAAGCTGTATTTTTTCAGTCAAATCTTTCTTTTGTTACTTGTTCAGTTTCAATGAGGACAAAATGAAACCCTGAAATCTGAGTTGCACAACTGAATCAATCACCAACTGCTGTTAACATAATACAAAAGTGCACCCACTTATACATATGTCCATAAAAAATTCTCCTAACCATGCAATGGAGCTACAATCTCACATATTGCACACAAATCCACAACAATAACATAATATAAATAGGGGAATAAAGCCAAAGTCAGCCCAGTCTGCACTGTTGCCACATTTATTCAAGATGGCAGCTCTTCCAGTGGAATTCCCTACCCCCTCCGCCTAAGATGTTTGTGGAGCATCACATGACGTCATCACTACGACTCCTCTTCCTCTCCACTCCACCACTTCCCCCTTCCCATCTCTCACTTCCCCTCTTCTCTCCAGTTGTGAACTGGTGGGAGAGAGACTCAGTCTGTGATGAGGTGCTGGAGAAGAAAGATATAAAGTGCTGTCTTTATTTATTTGTATGTGGATTGACCTACAGCTGCCTCCCCTCCTCCTCTAGCGAATTGTTGGGAAAAGCTCCATCTGCATGGAGCTGTAGGTGTCCAAGATACTGTGTGTGTGTGTGTGTGTGTGTGTGTGTGTGTGTGTGTGTATGTGTATGTGTGTGGGTGTATGTGTGTGTGTGTGTTTGTGTGTGTGCACACAATGTGTACTGTTGATGAGCTGTGGAGATTGAGCAGAGAGGGGTTTAATAACTGTATTACACACAAAATACAGTCGAGGATTGTGTCAATAGTGTCGTTCTAGATGGTTGAAAAGATAACATAAGCGAGTATTGAAAAAGAATACCTTTCACCAAATAATGGCGATGCAGCAGGATGGGTTGAGATAGCATTTCACAACTGATGCAGGCAGTTGCTGGTGCTCGAATTGCTGACCTACTCCTTTGAAATGGCTCATCAACCTGCCTCTTGCAGCATGCAAGAGGCGATTGCCACCAATCCAGCAAGTAGGTGACATTATTCCTGTGTGCAACATTTTTATGGTGGGGAGCACATTAGTAATAGTAAAATGCTAAACCAATTACAGTTACCACTGTAGCCAAACAGACAGTTCTCCAACAATGTGTCCTCTTCTGCAGCTGCATACAGACTGACCTACTTGGCAATTCCACCACCAGAGGGTGCTTGAGAGTGTGACATATATGGGGGGGGGCATTCAGGGGAAATCAATAACAAAACAGTATTCCTCCCTCCACAACCTAAAAATTGGCAGGGTCCTAAAGCAAATCAGAAACGCTACATCTGTCAAGTGATCGTAATGTCGATGGATCTAAGGCAGATGCAGCCTCAGCTGTAGTCAATCAGTGGAAGAACACTGAAGCCCCAACAGCAACTGAGACTATCATCCACCTAAACCTCGCAGAAAAAGTGAAAAAGTAAGTACATGTGCTTTAGTTCTGTGTCTTAGTTTAAACCCATGATTTTGTTTGTGCAAGGTTATTGTTTCCTCTTCTTCTTTGTTCAGTGACCTCCAGCAGGTCGAAACCAAGAATAATCTCTGCATGTCCAAACCTGCAGCTACCTCAAGCATGTCGAGACTAGCAGCAGCTACTTCTGGGTGGTCAGAACCTCAGCAGCCTCTGACCTGTTGGGGCTCGCAGCAGTGCCATGGGATCCTGTAATGACCAGAATGTGTAATCAGGACCATGAGCTGCTATCATCTGTCCTGCTCATCAGTTTGCAAAATTAAGACACACAGCCAGTCCCTGACTCTTGGAAGAATTCTGTTGGGGGTCCTACACCACATTTTGAAAGTCAGTACAGGTCTCAAACATATGTACGATCTGAGAACATTCCATTGTTACTGCAAGGACAGAGTGTTAATGTGGTGGATGAGAAGCTGCCGATTCCTCCCAGTGCTCTACTGATTTTCACTTCAACTTATAATTTAACAGCTAGCACTTCAAAGCATTTAAAATATTTCTATTGAATCATCAGTGAACAGTGACTGAGATGTTGTGTTAGAAATCGAAAATGATCTGAGAAGTGTTAAAGTGTTGTTTATTGAATCAGAATGGGATGAACTGTGTAATACAAAATACTACATTATCAACAGATGACCACCAAGTACCAGCCTTCATATTCTCTACCGGACATTTTCTGCACTGGCCTGACGCCATCACATCACTGTGTCACGGCACTGCACTCAGGCCGACATTTGGTGGTTGATTCACTTATTTACAGCACTCCACCAGTACAAACTTGTTTGGATACAAATTTTGCTATCTCTTGTGTTGGAAATACTGAACAGATCGTTGCCTTATGTTCAAAATGTGTGTAAAGACATTGTGTACTACCTCCATATGTGTAGTGTGCATGTAGATGATTTACAACACCACATCAAAGAACCAGTTGATTTTGTTGATGTTATGCATCCCATATACGATTACTAAATAAAAACAATATTTGTATTACAGAAAACTGTATTTCATTTTTGTATACCCATAATAATAATAATAATAATGTTCTCAGCATTTTCTATGCAATATCTGGATTACGCCAGCAGCAGCAAGCTGCCTCTGAATTATATGATCACCGCAGTCATTCAGTAATTGTTATTCTGAATGATAGAACAAGGTTTTCAGATATACAGGGTATATATATATATATATATATATATATATATATATATATATATATATATATATATATATATATATATATATATATCCCCATGAACCATGGACCTTGCCGTTGATGGGGAGGCTTGCGCGCCTCAGTGATACAGATAGCCGTACTGTAGGTGCAACCACAACGGAGGGGTATCTGTTGAGAGGCCAGACAAACGTATGGTTCCTGAAGAGGGGCAGCAGGCTTTTCAGTAGCTGCAGGGGCAACAGTCTGGATGATTGGCTGATCTGGCCTTGTAACAATAACAAAAACGGCCTTGCTGTGCTGGTACTGCGAACAGCTGAAAGCAAGGGGAAACTACAGCCGTAATTTTTCCCGAGGACATGCAGCTTTACTGTATGGCTAAATGATGATGGCGTCCTCTTGGGTAAAATATTCCGGAGGTAAAATAGTCCCCCATTCGGATCTCCGGGCGGGGACTACTAAGGATGGCTCTGAGCACTATGGGACTCAACTGCTGAGGTCATTAGTCCCCTAGAACTTAGAACTAGTTAAACCTAACTAACCTAAGGACATCACAAACATCCATGCCCGAGGCAGGATTCGAACCTGCGACCGTAGCGGTCTTGCGGTTCCAGACTGCAGCGCCTTTAACCACACGGCCACTTCGGCCGGCGACTACTAAGGAGGACGTCGTTATCAGGAGAAAGAAAACTGGCGTTCTATGGATCGGAGCGTGGAATGTCTGATTCCTTAATCGGGCAGGTAGGTTAGAAAATTTAAAAAGGGAAATGGATAGGTTAAAGTTAGATATAGTGGGAATTAGTGAAGTTCGGTGGCAGGAGGAACAAGACTTTTGGTCAGGCGAATAAAGGGTTATAAATACAAAATCAAAACGGGGGAATGCAGGAGTAGGTTTAATAATGAATAAAAAAATAGGAGTGCGGGTAAGCTACTACAAACAGCATAGTGAACGCATTATTGTGGCCAAGATAGACACGAAGCCCACGCCTACCACAGTAGTACAAGTTTATATACCAACTAACTCTGCAGATGACGAAGAAATTGAAGAAGTGTATGATAAAATAAAAGAAATTATTCAGATAGTGAAGGGAGATGAAAATTTAATAGTCATGGGTGACTGGAATTCGGTAGTGGGAAAAGGAAGAGAAGGAAACGTAGTAGGTGAATATGGATTGGGGGGAAGAAATGAAAGAGGAAGCCGTCTGGTAGAATTTTGCACAGAGCACAACTTAATGATAGCTAACACTTGGTTCAAGAATCATAAAAGAAGGTTGTATACATGGAAGAAGCCTGGAGATACTGGCAGGTTTCAGATAGATTATATAATGGTAAGACAGAGATTTAGGAACCAGGTATTAAATTGTAAGACGTTTCCAGGAGCAGATGTGGACTCTGACCGCAATCTATTGGTTATGAACTGTAGATTAAAACTGAAGAAACTGCAAAAAGGTGGGAATTTAAGGAGATGGGACCTGGATAAACTGAAAGAACCAGAGGTTGTACAGAGTTTCAAGGAGAGCATAAGGGAACAATTGACAGGAATGGGGGAAAGAAATACAGTAGAAGAAGAATGGGTAGCTTTGAGGGATGAAGTAGTGAAGGCAGCAGAGGATAAAGTAGGTAAAAAGACGAGGGCTAGTAGAAATCCTTGGGTAACAGAAGAAATATTGAACTTAATTGATCAAAGGAGAAAATATAAAAATGCAGTAAATGAAGCAGGCAAAAAGGAATACAAACGTCTCAAAAATGAGATCGACAGGAAGTGCAAAATGGCTAAGCAGGGATGGCTAGAGGACAAATGTAAGGATGTAGAGGCTTGTCTCACCAGGGGTAAGATAGATACTGCCTACTGGAAAATTAAAGAGACCTTTGGAGAAAAGAGAACCACTTGTATGAATATCAAGAGCTCAGATGGAAGTCCAGTTCTAAGTAAAGAAGGGAAAGCAGAAAGATGGAAGGAGTATATAGAGGGTTTATACAAGGGCAATGTACTTGAGGACAATATTATGGAAATGGAAGAGGATGTAGATGAAGATGAAATGGGAGATACGATACTGCGTGAAGAGTTTGACAGAGCACTGAGAGACCTGAGTCGAAACAAGGCCCCGGGAGTAGACAACATTCCATTAGAACTACTGACAGCCTTGGGAGAGCCAGTCCTGACAAAACTCTACCATCTGGTGAGCAAGATATATGAGACAGGTGAAATAGCCTCAGACTACAAGAAGAATATAATAATTTCAATCCCAAAGAAAGCAGTTGTTGACAGATGTAAAAATTACCGAACTATCAGTTTAATAAGTCACGGCTGCAAAATACTAACATGAATTCTTTACAGACGAATGGAAAAACTAGTAGAAGCCGACCTCGGGGAAGATCAGTTTGGATTCCGTAGAAATATAGGAACACGTGAGGCAATATTGACCCTACGACTTATCTTAGAAGCTAGATTAAGGAAAGGCAAACCTACGTTTCTAGCATTTGTGGACTTAGAGAAAGCTTTTGACAATGTTGACTGGAATACTCTCTTTCAAATTCTGAAGGTGGCAGGGGTAAAATACAGGGAGCGAAAGGCTATTTACAACTTTTACAGAAACCAGATGGCAGTTATAAGAGTCGAGGGGCATGAAAGGGAAGCAGTGATTGGGAAGGGAGTGAGACAGGGTTGTAGCCTCTCCCCGATGTTATTCAATCTGTATATTGTGCAGGCAGTGAAGGACACAAAAGAAAAATTCGGAGTAGGTATTAAAATCCATGGAGAAGAAATAAAAACTTTGAGGTTTGCCGATGACATTGTAATTCTGTCAGAGACAGCAAAGGACTTGGAAGAGCAGTTGAACGGAATGGACAGTGTCTTGAAAGGAGGATATAAGATGAACATCAAGTAAAACGAGGATAATGGAATGTAGTCGAATTAAGTCGGGTGATCCTGAGGGAATTAGATTAGAAAATGAGACACATAAAGTAGTAAAGGGGTTTTGCTGTTTGGGGAGCAAAATAACTGATGATGGTCGAAGTAGATAGGATATAAAATGTAGACTGGCAATGGGAAGGAAAGCGTTTCTGAAGAAGAGAAATTTGTTAACATCGACTATAGATTGAAGTGTCAGGAAGTCGTTCCTGAAAGTATTTGTATGGAGTGTAGCCATGTATGTAAGTGAAACATGGACGATAAATAGTTTGGACAAGAAGAGAATAGAAGCTTTTGAAATGTGGTGCTACAGAAAATGCTGAAGATTAGATGAGTAGATCAGATAACTAATGAGGAGGTATTGAATAGGTTTGGGGAGAAGAGAAATTTGTGGCACAACTTGACTAGTAGAAGGGATCGGTTGGTAGGACATGTTCTGAGGCATCAAGGGATCACCAATTTAGTATTGGAGGGCAGCGTGGAGGGTAAAAATCGTAGAGGGAGACCAAGAGATGAATACACTAAGCAGATTGAGAAGGATTTAGGTTGCAGTAGTTACTGGGAGATGAAGCAGCTTGCACAGGATAGAGTAGCATGGAGAGCTGCATCAAACCATTCTCAGGACTGAAGACCACAACAACAACATATATACACTCCTGGAAATTGAAATAAGAACACCGTGCATTCATTGTCGCAGGAAGGGGAAACTTTATTGACACATTCCTGGGGTCAGATACATCACATGATCACACTGACAGAACCACAGGCACATAGACACAGCCAACAGAGCATACACAATGTCGGCACTAGTACAGTGTATATCCACCTTTCGCAGCAATGCAGGCTGCTATTCTCCCATGGAGACGATCGTAGAGATGCTGGATGTAGTCCTGTGGAACGGCTTGCCATGCCATTTCCACCTGGCGCCTCAGTTGGACCAGCGTTCGTGCTGGACGTGCAGACCGCGTGAGACGACGCTTCATCCAGTTCCAAACATGCTCAATGGGGGACAGATCCGGAGATCTTGCTGGCCAGGGTAGTTGACTTACACCTTCTAGAGCACGTTGGGTGGCACGGGATACGTGCGGACGTGCATTGTCCTGTTGGAACAGCAAGTTCCCTTGCCGGTCTAGGAATGGTAGAACGATGGGTTCGATGACGGTTTGGATGTACCGTGCACTATTCAGTGTCCCCTCGACGATCACCAGTGGTGTACGGCCAGTGTAGGAGATCGCTCCCCACACCATGATGCCGGGTGTTGGCCCTGTGTGCCTCGGTCGTATGCCGTGCTGATTGTGGCGCTCACCTGCACGGCGCCAAACACGCATACGACCATCATTGGCACCAAGGCAGAAGCGACTCTCATCGCTGAAGACGACGCGTCTCCATTCATGCCTGTCGCGACACCACTGGAGGCGGGCTGCACGATGTTGGGGCGTGAGCGGAAGACGGCCTAACGGTGTGCGGGACCGGAGCCCAGCTTCATGGAGACGGTTGCGAATGGTCCTCGCCGATACCCCAGGAGCAACAGTGTCCCTAATTTGCTGGGAAGTGACGGTGCGGTCCCCTACGGCACTGCGTAGGATCCTACGGTCTTGGCGTGCATCCGTGCGTCGCTGCGGTCCGGTCCCAGGTCGATGGGTACGTGTACCTTCCGCCGACCACTGGCGACAACATCGATGTACTGTGGAGACCTCACGCCCCACGTGTTGAGCAATTCGGCGGTACGTCCACCCGGCCTCCCGCATGCCCACTATACGCCCTCGCTCAAAGTCCGTCAACTGCACATACGGTTCACGTCCACGCTGTCGCGGCATGCTACCAGTGTTAAAGACTGCGATGGAGCTCCGTATGCCACGGCAAACTGGCTGACACTGACGGCGGCGGTGCACAAATGCTGCGCAGCTAGCGCCATTCGACGGCCAACACCGCGGTTCCTGGTGTGTTCGCTGTGCCGTGCGTGTGATCATTGCTTGTACAACCCTCTCGCAGTGTCCGGAGCAAGTATGGTGGGTCTGACACACCGGTGTCAATGTGTTCTTTTTTACATTTCCAGGAGTATATATATATATATATATATATATATATATATATATATATATATATATATATATAGTGATGAAATGACTCAGACAGCTTGCTGCTGCTGATGTATCTAGACACTGACTTGAAAATACTGAGAACATTGTTGTTGTTATTATTATTACATATTCTATGGCTTAGTTGATGACATTTATATTTTCTATAAAAGCCAATTACACGCCAATACGTGATGCAGTCAGTAGGATGAAGTATCCTCAACACATGGACTCTGTTGAAAGTGACTGGTCGTGTGAAGGTGTGGAAGAAGATAAGAAGAGGGAGAATGGGATATTCCTCTCCAGTAATATACAAGTGATAACTGTAGGTCCATGCAGTTGTGGCAAGACGAATATGCACATGTCAGTGCTAACACACTCGGATGGAGTTTGTTTTGGGCATGTATGTGTATTTTCAAAAGCATTGTTTCAGTTCATGTATTAGTTATTGCAAAAGATACGCAAGGTGTCAGTGGTGTAAAATACACGTCATTCAGCCCTCCACCAGAAAAAGTAAAGCCAAACACCATACTCATATTTGATGATGTTGCTGTGGAAAACCGGGATCAAATTCTATGATATTTCTGTTTTCGTCGTCATATGAGTGCTGGCGTATTTTATTTGAGACAAACATGTTCCAGAATCCCAAAGCAATTGGTGAGGGATACGTGTCTGTAGTTACTTATTAAAATCAATGTCCACTCCCAGGCAATCCCTGTAATTCCTTTGTGTCCTAAGTGCAGTGGTGACTAGGGAAAACGTATCGCATTGTGAATGTTGTAAGACAGTTGTGTCCTCGTGATAGAACACGATAAAAACTCACGATAAGCAGATAAAAGCGTCCTCTCAGGTATAGTAACTATGTGGTTGGCTAATAACTATCATCGAGTGAAGGTACTGCCGCAGGTGTACTTTATACGTGACCAGAAACTTTTTGGATTATCTGCCAGTCTTCAAGACAGAGTTCCGTGGTGGAAATTATTAAAGACATATCGCACTGAAGTCAGCAATAACTTCCAAGCGTCTGCAAAACTTCGCCAATCTTTTGGATTTTTCGTCTTTTAAATTTTTCTTCTGCAACAATGTTGTGACCTTCTTTGTGTGTCAAGGGAGATGCGTCCCGTCTCTTATTGCTTTATTTGGTATAAATGTCTTAACTGTCGTCTACACAATTTCGTTGAATTCAATCGTCATATGCGGGTAGAGGGAGACCAAGAGATGAATACACTAAGCAGATTCAGAAGGATGTAGGTTGCAGTAGGTACTGGGAGATGAAGAAGCTTGCACAAGATAGAGTAGCAGGGAGAGCTGCATCAAACCAGTCTCAGGACTGAAGACCACAACAACAGCAACATGGTCTATGCTCACATAGTTAATTGGGAAGGAGTGAACACTGTATTCCAAGATTATTTGTTGCTGTGAGGTCACCGATGTTTTCGCAACCATTTACACTTTGAGAAGGCTCCTGAAGTACTTGTTCAAAATAATTTTCGAAGTAAACCTTAAGCAAAAATTGCGGAGGAAGTTTTGGACCTATTACTGCCTTTGGATACGTATTTTCGCCAACATATCGATGTTAGATTGAAGTGGTCACCAACTAAATCTGCATGAGTTGGGCTTCTTTCAATCTTTTCGCAATTGTATCATTTGAAACAAGGAGGCGTTAAATGAATCAATTATTAATTTATTCCGGTTGTCAAATATAACTCTTACCCACTCTAACTCACAGGGACTATCTATTTCAGCTGCACTGCAAGATAAACTACTTCTAACAGCGACAAATAGGTCGCCACCAACTGTATACAACCTGTTCATCCTGAACATCAGTAGGTCCGTTGTAAAAATTTCGGATGAACTTATTTCCGGCTTTAGCGATCTTTCAGTGTCTGTAACGATTTGAGCTTCAGCACTTTCAATTAGAGCTTGAGCTTTCTTCATTCCCAAAACAGGTACGACACTTTACGACAGTGTATTTTCTTTTATTTTAAGCAAATTATTCGTTCAATATCAGCTCCAACAGCTTTTTTATTTAAATTATTGAAGAATGAGATTTTCACTCTGCAGCGGAGTGTGCGTTGATATGAAACTTCCTGGCAGATTAAAACTGTGTGCCCGACCGAGACTCGAACTCGGGACCTTTGCCTTTCGCGGGCAGCCATTGTCAATAGACTCAAATTTGTTACATAAATTGTGTTCTACATTTCAAATTTCACCTCACGAGTTAACTTCCAGATTAGATGCTCTTTGATCAACATTCTGAACTCTGGACTCGGTGTGTTCCTCTGTCGTGTAATTCTACAATCTTTGAATTTGCTTTTGCAAGCTGATGACTTAGTTCTTTTCTTGTGGCAGGGCTTTGATTACTTAATTCTTCCTGGAATGTTATAATTTGGTTCGGTAGGTCCAATTTAACAGCATAAGAGTTTTCAGAAGTCCGATTCCCTAACTCATTTTTGAAAACGTCACTATTTTTAACAATTTCACTGTTTGTTTCTGCACGTTCTTTCGTCAGAACATCACAGTTTCTTGCAATTTGACTTCGTAAATCACTTTATATCTCACTCTTGACAGTGTCACTGTTTCTAGCAATCTTCATTCTTTATTTTGGAAATATGTATTCCTAATTCACTTCGTGAAGCCCAACTTTGTCTTGCCACTCAAATATTATTTGCTAAATCTGTTGAATTTTCAGTACTCTGATTTAGTCCTGATCCTGAATCGTCTCCTTCAAATAAGTCCATAACCGAATCTCTTTTCTCTATTTCTGTTGCCATTTTACAAAATTTTAAGAATAATGACAGTCTAAACTAACCGTTTCACACGAAAAAGAAGAATCACAACTAACAAATTAATTGTTTCTATTTCCCACCATGATGAAATTTCCTACTTCATTATTCTAGATCAAGTTACATTCGATGTCTTATCCAGTCCCGTTGTTCACAGATCGTAATTGGTTTCCAGTCAAGTTACGCTACAATAAGTTTTACATCCATCTGAATCTCTTTACGTTATCTGAAAAGTACATCACGAGTTAACGTTTCTTTGTATGATAATAAATTCGTCGATGACGTAACCACGTTTGACACGCCTCTTTCAATGATATTTATACAGTGACTTACCCACTGGACGGATATACGTCATTTTTATTGACCGTTAGAAGATGTGTACACAGTAATCAGTTACCAAATTATACGTAGCCGGTACTCTCAATGTAGACTTTGTTGTCTCTTAGCGGGGTTATGATTACGTCTGCATGAAGAAATTATACTAGATTAGAACTGTTAGTTTCATTAATCACTAACTACCAAATAAAGCCAGTTTCTTCATTATATCTTCTGTAATCGTAATTACTTAGATGACTGACAACTTCCAAATTAACATTACCTTATCTACTCATATGAGCTACAAATTCCACTCTTTACGCCACTTACAACAGAACTGCTTTGTGCAACATCTCAGACTTGAATACTTTCTATGAAATCTGAAACAGAATTACTTCTTACAATTCTTCCCGCCAACTGCGCGAGTGCACAGATATTACATTTAAAGGAAAAAATTAATTTTTAACATCTCTGGTAAAGATATTATTTGAAGAAACGTAGTGAAAAACAGGTTTACCTATTTTCGTATTAAAGCTTTCAAAATTACCAAAACTACGTGTAATATAAAGTAGCAATACATGAAGTAAGGAATGTCACAGAATGTAGTTTTGCTCGATATGAGCTTCTTCGGATACAAATGAAAATACAGATACCGAACGATATCAGAGAACTTATAATGTGTATTAGGCGCTAGTTTGGAGAGATTTGTTAAGGCTGCTTGGTGACTGTGTCTTACATCCACGGTCTCCGTGGCGCTATCGTTCAACAAAATAATACAAGACTGCTTTCTTACCATGTTACACTGACCTACCTTGACACGAAGAATATTCGAATCTTGCCGTGCGCAACACATTCTCTCGATTCCTCATCCACGGGAAACGCCTGGTTGCGGACTGCGGAGATCCTGTCAAGCTGCCACTCGCCAATATGTACCTTTGACGAAGTCTGGCAGAGTAGATGTAGTGTGCAATGACGTACCCATATCAGTAATCCAAACAAAGTTCGACTCAACACCTGTTCATGTTAGATCGATTGGTGTTGCCGTTGTTGCACCTCTGTTTACTAAATTTGACAGCCTAATGCCCCAAATCACCTCCAAATTTAATAATGTATTCTTCCCACTATTTTGTATACGCACAGTAAGTATCAGTTGGTTATTTGCTATACTTTCTGATGATACAGTTTTAATGGCCAGGGTAGTCATATTGTGGGTACTGTAAAACTTTGCCCATACGTGATACGAATCATGCTATAGTTTTGTTTTCTTTCTCTTTATGCTACGCAGTGTTCTTACCGATCTGCCAACTTCTTGACTTCTTAATGCAACTTACACTTATTCTGTGCTTCCAGGAACGTCGAGTCACTAGAGAAGTGCTTGGGAGGCATGTTACTTGGGCAGAGCCTATCCATTGGTGCCTCCATCTGCTTTCAGCTGTTCCAGCTTGCCACAGTGAGTCTCTTAAACTACCTTACCATTTCCGTTGTACTGAACCATACATCTACTGCGAGAATCATTCGAATTATTTCGATGTCTAGCGAATAAAATAACTTCACAATGCCCGTTACACAATAACTGATTTTTTATCGTGCTTAAATAAATATGACCGTTTCTCTTATGAGAACGATAATGTTTCCAGTAAATCTCTGCATTTAATTTATAGAGATTTTGAAAAATAGAATCTTCTTGATAAAGAATTTTTATCAGCCCCACACCACAGTAAAACATATATTTACAACGAGTTTCGGCAAATTTTAATTTTCACCTTCTGATAATCTATACACATCAAACATTATTCCACTCTCCGTAGTGGACTGTTATCTAGTCGTGAACGTAGAGAAACTCCTGTCGCTGGATCAGAGGCTCCAGTGTAGCGTCAGGTAATAAAAACATAATTGTGGTTTCATGTATGTAGATGATCTGAAGACGACAGTTAAATTTTGCCGAAACTAGTAGTCTACGTATGTAATTACTGTGGTCCGGAGGAATAAAACTTCTCTAGGAGGAAGATTATATTTTTCGTATTAAGAGATCGCTCTCCCGCTGACAGTGTCAGATAATCATAGTCTTGAAATTTTGTTTTATTTAATACGGCTTAGTAAAACGCATCCCACTGAGGCAGAGATATATTTTCATAGCACAAGCAGCTATTTCTGCGGCGTTTGCTGTAGGTACATGCCTCTCTGAGCCAATAAAACGAGATTAGCTGAATGCTGCCATGTGGTGAATTCAATTCTAATTTAATTTATGTTACTTTCATGCAATATTTTGCACTTTTTCTGCAAACGATTATCCATTGTTCATACTTCAGTTGTAAGTCGAAATTTCGAATGCGCAGCTTAAAATGAGCGGGAAGCGGACTTCACAGAATCGGCGGCACGGGTGAGGGGCCCAGGGCAATCTTACTGGATGAACAGCGTGGCAGCCCAAGTAACCTGTAATTCCAAACGCCTGTTCCTTAATTACGAACACACTAAAGTCTGCATCGAGAGACAACGAAGAGTCGTGGGAAGTAAGTCAGACGTTCAACGACAAAGTTTCCTACGCACGAATTCTGATGTGAAATGTTACTTCCATTAAATTCTAGAGTTCTTCGTGAATTGCAATACTTTTCCCCAGAAATCTATGTCAAAATGTAGCAGCGATTATAATCCTCCGTGTAAACAATTGTTCAAGAAGAGATGTTCCATACCACGCACGCGCAATGTACGGCCCGTGTGCTCCAGTTCTCATCTCACAATGGCGTACTGTGTTGTACAGGTTAGAACTATCTTCCTCTGAACTATGTAGTTATGTTCTGTTTTCCATTGCAAGACTTCATCCACACCTTTTGAGAGCATCGACGATCAAGATCCACTCCTAAAGAGGCCTTAGGAGCCAAAAACTTTATGAACATCGGAAAAAATACGTTCTGTTATAATGGCTGATCAAACAGTATCCATTCGAGGGCGTTGCTGCAGCGTATATGCAACGTAGCCTCACCCTCGACGAGGGTATATAAGCACTTACATGTAGGGCAGGGACCAATGTGGCAATCGTGTCTTTCCGACGTTCGTGTGATAAATGCGGAAACGCAAACTATGGCGACGTTATCACCAAACCCGTCCAATCAAGACATTGACATACATTAATGACTTATCATTCCACATTGATGAAGAAGTGAAGTTAGTTCTTTTTACTGATGATACAAGTATAGTAATAACATCCAAAAACCAAGAACTTAGTGATGTAATTGTAAATGATGTTATTCATAAAATTATTAAGTGGTTCTCAGAAAACGGACTCTCTTTAAATTTTGATAAAACACAGTATATACAGTTCCGTACAGTAAATGGCACAACTCCAGTAATAAATATAGACTATGAACAGAAGTCTGTAGCTAAGGTAGAATTTTCAAAATTTTTAGGTGTGTCCATTGATGAGAGGTTAAACTGGAAGCAACACATTGATAGTCTGCTGAAACGTCTGAGTTCAGCTACGTATGCTATTAGGGTTATTGCAAATTTTGGTGATAAGAATCTCAGTAAATTAGCTTCCTATGCCTACTTTCATTCACTGCTTTCGTATGGCATCATATTCTAGGGTAATTCATCGTTGAGTAGAAAAGTATTCATTGCTCAAAAACGTGCAATCAGAATAATTGCTGGAGCCCACCCACGGTCATCCTGCAGACATCTATTTAAGGATCTAGGGAACGATAACCTCACAGTACATATATTCACTTACGAAATTTGTTGTTAATAATCCAACCCAGTTCAAAAGTAATAGCAGTGTGCATAGGTATAACACCAGGAGAAAGGATGATCTTCACTAAGCAGGGTTAAATCTGACTTTGGCACAGAAAGGGGTAAATTATGCTGCCACAAAGTCTTTGGTCACCTACCAAACAGCATCAAAAGCCTGACAGATAGCCAACCAACATTTAAAAATAAATTAAAAGAATTTCTAGACGACAACTCCTTCTACTCATTGGCTGAATTTTTAGATATAAATTAAGGGGGGGAAAAAACTTAAACATTAGTGTCATGCAATATTTTGTGTAATGTAATATCTTGTACAGACATCTTTTATTAACCTGACACGTTCCACATCATTACGAAGTGTCGTATTCATGATCTATGGAACAAGTATTAATCTAATCTCTGCGTGCTGTTATTCTTTTCTTGACTGCCGAAGGACAAACATCGGCAGACATCCATCTCACAATGAAAAATGGGTATGGGGAAGCATATGCTTCGAAAACCACTGTTGTGCGCCGAAGTTTCCTGCTGCCTCATGCTAACGCAGGTCCCCATATCACAAATGTCGAAACGCAGAAGTTACACTAACTCAAGTGGGAGATACTGGAGCATCCGGTCTATAGTACTGAACTCTCCAAATGGTTCAAATGGCTCTGAGCACTATGGGACTTAACATCTATGGTCATCAGTCCCCTAGAACTTAGAACTACTTAAACCTAACTAACCTAAGGACATCACACAACACCCAGCCATCACCTGAACTCTCCCCATGCGATTATCGCGCCTTAGATCGATTAAAGAAGACCGTGAGAGGTCGACGATTACTGTCGTAGGGGGACGTGTGACAGAAAGTTACGGACTTCTTCACGCAGCCCTACGCGGCGTTTTACCGAACACGTATCTTCAACATGCTGCGATGGTGGGGGGATTTCCTCAGTGCTCACGGCGAATTTGTCTGATTGGCATACCGATTGTGGACTATACGGCATTCGAACTGAAACTTTTTGATCGTCCCTTACAAATTGCCTTCAAATTTTGCGCCGTAATTTTGTGTGTTTTCCTTTTCCATTTTGCATCAATAAATTTACTTCTAAAATGCAACACATGAAGAGCTATTTGTTAACAAGTTCCTTACAAAGTGCCTTGTGTCTATCTAGAATCAAATGTGCGTATAAACATACAGTAAAATGACAGCTCGCTTGAGTTTTCTTTACAAGTGCAACTAAAAGGCACGTTTTGCTTTCTCCTTTTCAGAGTGCGGAAAGCCTGGCAGAGGCCGGCAAGTTCGGCTGCTACCTGTCCGTCATGCTGGCTCAGCTGTTCGTCTACTGCTGGTTCGGAGACGAACTCATCACAGAGGTGAGCTGCTACTTGATTGCCGCGATTAAACTGACCTCATGGGAAGCGAAATGTAACACCAAGGATATTATAAGTGTTGGTATATAGTATGTACAGCTGTCAGCAACTGAATCGGGGACAGCTGCCTTGTAGCATGTAAGCGTGTGGCACCTCCTTTAGTTCTGATTACAACTGCAACGTACCATGCCGTTGTTCCATGAGACGTGACAAACTTAGGAGAATCATCATTATCCATGGCCGATTAACTACTGCTCACGGAGGGAGTTCGTAGCTTGCTCCAAGGTGCGCACTTTATGATCAAACCATTCGGTTAAATTTATTTTATCGTAATTAGGATGTAATAATTGCTTTATTGACCTTGTGTGGCAATCGGAATCGTAAATTACGGTAGACAGTTGCGCGCCGTAGATGCTCAGCTATGTGACGGCTGACCACTCTCTTTTGCCTGGGAGAGTTTGCAATCTACCATACGAATTAGTTTAAATGATAGTAAAGAGATGTTCATAGCAGATCATTGTAGAGGAAACCTAATAATAATTGTGATGTTAACTGCCTTTGGGGTGACAATCATACAGGATGTTAGTTCGACATGGAGCTCTTAAATTCGCAGGGATGTTAATGTACCTATATTCGCACTATGTAATTACTTTAATTAAATGGCTCTGAGCACTATGGGACTTACCATCTGAGCTCATCAGTCCCCTAGAATTACTTAAACCTAACTAACCTAAGGACATCACACACATCCATGCCCGAGGCAGGATTCGAACCTGCGATCATAGCAGTCGCGCGGTTCCAGACTGAAGCGCCTAGAACCGCTCGGCCACAGCGTACTTTAATTAGCACAGTACTTTTCATCAAAAGTAACGTCATATCCTTTTAATGAGTAGCATGATGAGCGTTGAAGATACTTATCCGCTGTGCTGGTAAAATATTTAACGTTAGTATTATAAAAATATTGCAGACAAGGTAAAAAAAAAGCTTAAGTCACTTAGTAATATGTAATCAGAAATTACGTAATGTGTCACAGTTACTACCTATACCTGACTGTAATCAACATAAGCTCATGCATTACAAAATTTGGCTGATTTGCAACTTAAGTATGAAACCTCAGTGTTAACTTGACGAACGAATTTCTGTTTAGATAAGTAGAAGCTTTTACCACTGTAAAAGATTTGCTTTAAAACATTCAAACAATCAGGATGTTGATTTTTAAGTACACAAATAAACACTTAAGATAAGCATTTGTTCTATAAATAACTTTATTATTACTCATCTTGCAGATCAGATTGTGTCGTGGTTTTCACACTTTTGCTAGTATGGCTTCCACTTTACGTTGTAGTACAGAGAAAAAACACAGTTACATGTCGTAACACAGACCAGACAAAACTGTTGAACTTTAAGTGATAACGAGATATGTCCAAGAATATTTAACAAATGCTACTGAAACGTGAAGCTGTAGCTTACTATTTGTGGCTCTGAAAGCTGCTGGAACTTCAATTGTTCGTGTAGCCAGTCGTGTGTCTCTTGCAGCTTGCAGAGGCTCCTGATCCGCAATACAATTGGACTTCTACTCCACAATAACTCCGAGTAAACCTCTTCTTACGTAATACACCGTTTAGCTGCACTTTTTATGAATTACACTCGTGATCAGAAAAAAGAGAACACCGGGAACGACTAGACAGAGGACGATTGTATTTACAGGACATGCACATTAGTATGACCTGCAGAAATGATTAACGTTTTAGTTACCTGGGTTCAGTACGTGTCCTGTTGCCTAGTAGGCACATGGTCTAACATGGGCACTGATAACTTGTTCCATTCGTGAAAGTATAGACGCGTATAATGCGCGAATGGCATCCTGTGGTATAGCTATCCATGCTGCATTCTCCAGCTTGCAAAGTTCAAATGGCTCTGAGCACTATGGGACTTAACATCAATGGTCGTCAGTCCCCTTGCAAAGTTCACCTGTGGGGGTTGGCATTGGGTCACAGCGCTGCACTAGTCGTTTCCCCATATCCCACACATTTTCGTTTGGTGACATGTCTGATGATCTGGCAGGCCAGGGGAAAAGATAACATCATGTGACAGCAAGAAGGCACGTGTTCATGCAGTAACATGTGGTCGTGCATTGTCTTGCTGAAAAATGGCGTCTGTAGTGGTGTGCAGAAAGGCTATGGCTAGGTGTCACTGGGTGTCATTCAAGTAGGTTACACCAGTGACAGTGGCCTGGACAAGGATCAATTGTGATTTATGGTTGTACCCAATAGCACTCCACACCACAAGGCCTCGAGTGGGTGCAGATGTCGTGTGCGAATGCAGTCAATGGGATGCCGCTCCTCCCGTCTGCGGCGAACCAAAATGCGACAATCATTTTGAAACAAACAGAACCTGGATTCGTGATAAGTCACTATCAGATGCCATTCCTGTTCCCAGTGATGTCTTTTCATATATCATTGCCGTCTAGCATGTTTCGGCATATTCATTAAAGTTAGGGGAGAAGTGGATGACGCACACGCAGCCCATGTCATGAGAAACGGCTACGGACTGTCACCTCTGATAGTGTGAGATGTTTTGCACCGTTCCACTGTTGCGCCGGAGCCGTGGAGGACGCAGATCAGTCCTGCAATGCCGTTCGGATGAGTTGTCGATCTTCTTGGGGGTGGCCTGGGTGGTACCACCTGACCCATCTCGTCGAGTTCTACGGCGTTGCGTGATCCATTCTGCACACACCCGTTGTACTGTCGATACACTTCGTCCAGCACGTGCAGAAGTTTTCTGGATGGATGCATGATATTCTCTCATGTCAATATTGCGCCCTCTTTCAAACTCACTGATTTGACGGTAGGGCTCGCGCATACATCTTCGAGGCATCGTGCACGTCTGTTCAAATCACCATGATCTGTTACCTTCGGTTTATAGCGACAACTGAAGACGTAGGCATATTTTACCGGTAGGGGGTGTTGCGCCGTGAAATCGATGTTGAACCTGAATCGGCCGCCCGACATTGTACAAATGCTAATGATTTCTGCAAAAGATACGAATGTACATGTCCTGTGAATATTAACGCCCTATCCCTAGTCGTTCAAGGTGTTCTGATTTTTCTGAACATGAGTGTAGTAACACCATTCCGCAGTCATCTGAGGATAATTTTGACAGTACTCGATTTTCACTATACAAACACCATACGCGCGCACTGTACTACTTAGACAGTCCTTGTTCTAGAGTTATCTCTTCTCAAAAAGGTCGTGATACCACCGCTCATATTAATATACGTGAATACGGTTGGCAATTGGTACTTATTTCTAAAGCCATGATTGTTGATAATACACAATATATAATTTTACAGTCCTTTTAAGACTCTAAGATCCTTAGAAAAATAAACGGAACACGATATATGTAATTATTTCTTAATATATTCTAGTAAATGTGTAACTTAGCTTGTTTGCAATTTCTGTCAAGAAGTGGTAACACATTACCAGCGATTTGTAACACACCAGTTTTTACAATCAGATTGCGTCATTGCAACAGCTAGATGGAACTCCTTCAGCGGTGCCAACTGTTGTTTTTCAACGTTATAATGTGTAAGGACGAACAATTAACGTCACCGAAATTTAGTAATTATGTTAACAAAGATATTGTTTAGTGTTGTAATGATACCTGTATCGGTACAACCTCCCGCTCGAAGGCGGAAGACGGGTGCTCATTGGCATAGAATTCAAATGACTTGCGGCCACAGAAGCACACTCATGACCGTGCAGTGTCCTCCAAACCATTCTGACACATTCTGGGTTCGATGGGTTGATGCATTACTGCAGAATGCTGTAGTTGGACAGACGGACGCACTTGGACTGACAGTAGGCTTCTGTGTTATTCGCCAGAGAGAGAAAGACGATGCAGGACGAATCAAGAGACTCATTTCTTCATCTCCTGACATCTATTGTAGCTTCCTCTCCGTATATTTATGGTGATTCTTGATTTGAATAGGCTGGCCTCGTAGCCGAGCGGTTCTAGGCGCTTCAGTCTGGAACCGCGCGACCGCTACGGTCGCAGGTTCGAATCCTGCCTCGGGCATGTATGTGAGTGATGTCCTTAGGTTAGTTAGGTTTAAGTATTTCTTAGTTCTAGGGGACTGATGACCTCAGATGTCAAGTCCCATAGTGCTCAGAGCCACTTCAACCTTTTTTTAATTTGATTTTTTTTTTTTTTTTTTTTGCAACGATCGGATGTGGGTAAGAGATGGTTAACAGAGAGAAATGCTTAGTATGGAGTCTGGCCGTGTTACTTAAACGACAACCTTATTTTCTTTACAAATATTAAAGTCATCAGTTTCTCAAACGGAATGAAAAAGTTGCTTTGAAAAGGTAACAGTTCATGCCATTTACTTCGTTTATTGAGGTAGTAGGTAGTACACTCTCTAACGAAGGCTAGACAGAACCATGCTCACATCAGCAGTTAAATTTAATTACATTTTCACACTGTGCCATTGTCGAAGTGTTTTTCCAAACTATAGTAACGCGTTTTAAAAGCTCATTTTAAACTTAATGTCTGTTATAATAATAATATAACTTGCCAGCAGAGACTACTGGGTAATAACGACGATTCAGATTTGTCCATTGCTTTTGTGCGAAATTACACTCATCCTCCTCGAATAAACCGCTAAATCATTCACTTTGCAGTATCATTCGATAGGAAACTTACGAACTCGTATTTTATGAAAATCTGCGAACTGTCCATATGAGTTTGTGCGACTGGACGGCATACGACCTTTACCACGCTGAACCTCAACATCGATTCTCATTAAGGCAAGCGAGCAGTAGTGCTTGAGCTCTGGTCAAGGGAACAGCATCATGCCTTCTGCTGGGAAAAGCGAGCTCAGTTCTGAATGTTCTAGAGCAGGGGTACGACTGTCTGTCATATCACTGTTTGTAGCAGCATACCCTACATTCTTTAGTTACCAAGGACGTGTATGAACTGAATGTGGTCTGTCAGTGGGGATAGTCTGCTATGCTTGTGGGAGACACCAAAGAAAGGAAGTGGTAAAACAATTAGCACTGGACATCTTGCCTTATTGTTAGAACCTCATGTTGTGGAACTGATAGTTATATTAAAAACTCAGCTCATTTAATTAAGAGATAAATGTGAGCCCCAAGCAACATTCTTGTCATTCTTGATGTTGTGTCGTTATTTCGCATGATTCCGGTGAACGAAGCTGGATAAAACTGAAGACATTCTCCATGAAAGTTGCGAGGGGTACGAAAGTAGCTTTTGGCAAGTGCCCCGTTTTGAAGAGAACTCTTCATCTACATCTACAATCCACACGTAAGTGTCTGGCAGAGTGTTCTTCGAACAACCTTCAGACAATTTCTCTACCGTTATACTCTCTAACAGAGCTTAAGAAAAGTGAATATTTAAATCTTTGTTTAACAGCTCTGCTTTCTCTTATGTTATTATGAGGATCATTTCTCCCTATGTAGTCTGGCGAAAAAAATAAAAAACAAAAAATATCACATTCACAGGAAAAGTTGTGAGATGTCAAGTTCTCGCCGCAATGGAAAGGCGCATTTGTCTTAAGATTGCCACCACAACTCGGCTATCACATCCGTGGCACTCCCTATCCTACTTCGCTATAATGCAAAACGAGCTGTCATTCCTTAGACTTTATCAGTGTCCTCTGTCAAAAGTTTCAGGTACGAATTGCGTATCGTAAAGCAGTAATCTAGCACAGGAAGGACAAGCGTAATGTAGGCAGTCCCCTTAGTAGACGTGTTTCATCTTCTAAGTGCTCTCCCAATAAAATGTAGTCTTTGGTTTACCTTCTCCACAACGTTTTCTACGTCATCCCCCCAGTTTAAGTTTTCGTAATTGGAATTCCTAGGTATTTGGTTGAACTGACTGCCTTTAAATTCGTGTAATTTATCGTGTAACCGAAATTTATAGGATTTCTTTTCGTATCCATGTGGATCATCCCATGTTTTTCCTCATTTGGAGAAAATTCCCACTTTTCACACCATAAAAATACCTGGTCTAAATAATTTTGCAACTCGTTTTGACCTTCTAATGACTGTATTATACGGTATTACATGGAAACAATCTAAGAGAGCCGTTCGGATTGTCTCCTAACTCGTTTATGTAGATTACGAACAACAGAGGGCCTATAACACTTTCTTGGGGAACCGCGAATATTGCTTCTGTTTGACTCGATGTTTTCAATCGATTACTGTCTACTGTCAGCTCTCTGAAAAGAAATGACGAATCCAGTCGCTCAACTGAAGCGATAATCCAGAAACTGCCCATTTGATTAAATGTGCCTTGTGAGGTACTGAGTCAAAACCTTCTGGAAATCTAAAAATCCGTTGTAGACGGTATTCACTACTTAGTGGGAATAAAGAGCTGGATGTGTTTCACAAAAACGATTTTTCTGAATCTGTGCTGAGTATGTGCCAATAGACCGTTTTCATCAAGATAATTCTTGTTTAAAATTACAAAGAATGTAGCAACCAGTTGCGGAAACATAATTTATTTATCTTGTTGAAAATTTTGTTGTAAATGATGTAACTATATTTTATTGTCATTTTTTCGTTTGTTAAAGCAGTTGTTGTTTGTGTACTGTCTCTTGTATTTGTTTTAGTACCTGTGATGACCGATATCAGTCGAAATAGATTCGCAACAAGATAAGTAGATTATGTTTCCGCGACTGGTTGCTACAGTCTTTATAATTTTATATTCCACGGTCTCCGCACAGAAAGGAAACCTTACGGAGGCCAACATTCAAATTTTTGTTTATGCTAAGTGTATGGAGTAGTTAAACGCTGTTTACGACATACTATAGTCGTATTTCCTACTGGATTTCTAAGCGACAGTCACGCATCGAATGAACTCGGAGCGAGGCATGAAAAAAATATCATCGCAACACAAGACAGGAGCCAGTAACATGATTACGTCACTGGAGTTATACAGGAATTGACTTCCTCACTCTGTATCTTGATTCGGGAATAGGTGCTGTTCCTAGTTGTTAACTGCGTGTGAATGACAGATGTCAATCGGCACATCGGTCCACACAAGAAAATACATAATCAGCCGTATTATCTGAGTTCATATCTCGTGAGATTATCACTTCTAACCTCCTCGCTTCTAAACTCATCTCTCCTAAACAAGAAGCACAACACATGTAGAGCGTCGTGAACATAAGAACATTCCCGTTGGTCGCTGCAAACATCCAGGATGATCGAGGGATAACTTAATCGGAAAGTAACAGGATACAGATGTGGTCTAGTATCGTTTCTTACAGAAGCGTAACACAGAAACCTGCTAGCAAGTTATGTATGCAGGCTTGTTTGAGCATTGCATTCTGCTGGAGATCTGTATGTTCATTTGAGTCGTCTTCATCGTAATGTGCTCGCTTTGGATCCTTTTCCAAGTGGACTCTCTCGGTTATGGGAAGCTATTGTACAGTCGAGCAATGACATTCTTCTCAGATCAAAGTTTTTCACATTTCGATATGACCTAATATATCTTCTATAGCAATATCTCTCTTAATCCTAACTCAGTAATGTGGCAATGGCAAAACTGCACAAAGCATTCTAAGAAAGAATGGTTTAGATGAGCAAAAACCAGTTGTTCAACTTTACTCAGAGCTCCTCTTAATGTCAGGACTCCATTAAGGTTTTTTGTATTAATTAATTACATGCGTCATAGACGTCCTTGTCACTTTCGTTGAGTAACAAAAATTGATAGTTACATACTACGAATGAAGGCAACTTTCATTAGCGAGGATGCATAAGGGAACTGATGTCGCTACACTGTAATACTGTTTCGCGCTACAGAAGATGTCTGATGTTCTTTTGCAGAGCGAGAATGTTAGCACGGTGGTTTACTCGACAGTGACGTCACTGCAGGGATACCCCGTGACTCTGAAGCGGTCTCTGCTCCTCATGATGACTCGCGCGCAGCGTCCTCTCCACATTACGGCTGCAGGGTTCTTCGATCTCTCCAGGGAGTCTTTTGTGAAGGTAAGCAACGCCGTATCCCCCCCCCCCGCCCCCCCCCCCCCCTCCGCCTTCACGCACGCTTCACCTGAGTCTCGTAAATTGCCGCTACGTATCCAACCAATCTCGGCTTTGCGCCATGTTCAAAAGTACGAGGGTTAGAACTGTGATAGAGGAAACTATTTATTTACAGCTCGTACAAATTAGATACGTGTTTCAAAGTTTTACTGACATTCTCTGTCTCTATCTCTCTATTAGTCTTTCTCTCTCTCTCTCTCTCTCTCTCTCTCTCTCTTGAATCCATAATACCAACTACTAGTCAGGAGCATTGGTCCTACTTCCGTAGACTGATGAGCTACACAACAGGGCGAAATCTTTCAGATATAAAAAAACTGCAAGATGGAAAAACTAGACCAGTTATTCTTTGCACTTACACTGACATGACAATTCAAGAGGCCTCATCTTCAAAACTATCCAGACGATCTGAATTTTGTAACACTTTGAAAAATATGTATAGATATTGACAACCCTGAAATATTACGACATCTGTATTATTTACCAAAGAATACAAACGCTTCACCTGAGTCTCGTAAATTGCCGCTACGTATCTAACCAATCCCAGCTTTGCGCCATGTTCAAAAGTACGAGGGTTGGAACTGTAGTAGAGGAAACTATTTATTTACAGTTCGTACAAAATACACAGTGTTTCAAAGTTTTACTGACCTTCTAAGTAGTCACCAGCATTGTGCATAACCCGTCGCCAACGATGTGGAAGTCGTAGGCTACTCTTAGCAATGCTATTTGTGTTGACAATTCGACCAGTGCGGTCTATTGCCCGACGAACTTGTAGCAGTTCTGAAGCGAATGCCGTGAAGTGTTTCCTTCAGTTTAGAAATCGAGTTGAACTCACGAGGGCTTAAGTCAGGGGAGAGCAGTAGGTGATATAGCACATAGCAGCCCAATCAGTCAAACAAATCAGTAACAGCTTGCACTGTACGTGCTTGAGCATTGTCCTGCAAAATGATGGTCAGGTCCTGCAGAAAGTGTTATCACTTCTGTCTCTTTGCTGTTCTTTTTTGGAACACAACCTACGACCAGCTTAGAGACAGAAGTGATGACTCTTTCTCCAGCACCTGACCATTATTTTGCGGGACAGTGCTGAAGCAGGTACAGTGCAAGCCGTTACTGATTTGTTTGACTGATAGGGCTGCTAAGTGCTATTCCGCCTACTGCACTCCCCTGATTTAAGCCCTCGTGAGTTCAACTCGATTTCTGAACTGAAGGAAACATGAAATGCCTGGGTTAGCAGGACAGAGCGGATTAAGTTGTGGAAAGGGGTCCAAAATAAGTTCCTGTCAGTTGCACTCAAATACACAGTTTATTTGTCAACGCACAATATTACAACAACGATGCAAACATTTAAAACATAAATCGACCTCCCTTGATTAACTTTAGATCGGCTGTAGGCCACACTCAAAATCCAATACACAAGGCCTAAGCAAGAAATTGAAATACAAGGTTCTTCTGGAGGTTTCACCCAAAAATATTTTCTAAATCTTCAATCTAAACAGGCTGAAGGCCTTAGCAATTTAATTTTAATGGAACATGGCTGGAGGCTGCATATTAAGCAGTTAGAAGAGTTTCAATTTTAAAAGGCAGAAGGCCGTATCTTAAAACATTTCATGCAAAATGGCAAGACAAGAACATTAATTTAACAGATATTAAAACTCGGCTGCACATTAGAAAATAATTAAACGGCTTAAGCCCTAGAAAGAAGAGTTTCAATTTTGAAAGGCAGAAGGCCACATCTTAAAAAATTTCGTACAAAATTCTGCTGAAGGCCCCTATAAAAGATAACAATCCCATGCCTTAAGGGCAAGGCAGGAACATTAAGAGATATTAATATTCGGCTGAAGGCGGCATATCAACAAAATATGTTTAACGGGTTAAGGCGTAGAAAAAGAGTTTCAAATTAAAAGGCAGAAGGCCTTATCTTAAAACATTTCATGCAAAATGGCAAGACAAGAACATTAATTTAAGAGCTATTAAAACTCCTCTGAAGGCCGCACATCAACCAAATAACTAAAATCCAAACAGGGAAATTACTACGTAACACACAAGGAACGGCGCTCAGAAGTTTCCAAGGGGCGGCCTGGGATTGTAACACTAACGCCCGTTGGGTGAGACAGGCAGCCTGTCCAACGACTTCTTAATCTGAAGGCAACCCAACCAACAGACAGCCAACTGACTAATCAACTTTGGAAAACAGCAAAAAGTGTATATATTGTTACGATACTTTTGAACTAGGTTATAATTTACGCAATTCAGGTCAAGCTCGTGTATTTTTTTTAGATAAATAATACAGATGTGGTAATATTGCAGTATTGATAAAACTTTTGCGTATTTTTGATAAATAATTCAGGTCGTTCTGACACTTTAGAATATGGCACAAAAATGATTTTTGAATACTCTTCACCACGACATGTTTTGGATTGTGACATCAGTATGGCTGCAAAGCGTAGCTGGGCTCGTTCCGCTCGCTTGAATTTTTTAAATTTTCCAACACAGCCGTCTTGAATAATTTTAAAAGATCCATGACCACCATCTTGCTTTTTTTGAAATGTCTTCCATAGTCATTTTGGAATTTTCAGCGTCTTCATCGCAGAAAAGTAGCATGTGTTTGAACAGTGTGCCATAGTCTGCATATCATTCTGTTCTTCTGAATGTCATATAATCTCGCCATACTGTCGCTTGGAACAGCAACCAACACACTCAGAACACATTATTTGTTTCGGTCTGTAATCGAACTTTTATTTTGTTTATTGACTATCTGTTTCAGGAGCAAGTACCATCAACAGGCCATCTCCCAGCACACAGTCACCAAGGTTGTTCAAACAAACGGGTGAATTATTGACAAAAAATAAGCCTTTCAGTTGGAACAAAGTGAAGTAACTAATTTAACATCTTTGATAGCAGCTCAGGTAGAACACGTTTAAAAAGGTTTTATCTCATCGTTGGGTATAAAGGGGCATATAAAGTACGTGGCGTTGAGAAGCGACTGAAAGAGTTGAAAACAAGTTAGTTTCCAGATCCGGATGGAATCCCAATTCGATTTTACATAGTACTCTTAGACATTTTTTAACCATTAGCCCTTACTTATTTTGAATTTATCGTATCTATCGGCCAGGACAAAGTCCCAAGCGATTGATAAAAAGCGCATGTGACTCCTGTTTGAAAGAAGAGTAAAGGAATAAAAATTACAAACCAACTTCTTTAGCGTCGATTTGTCGCGAAGTTGTTGAGAATATTCTGTATCCGAATAAAATAAATAACCTTGAGACAGAGAAGCCTCTGTCAACAAATTAGTACGCGTTTAGAAAGCATCGCCCGTGCGAATTACAACTTACCTTTTCCTCGTACAGTATCCTGCGAGCGATGAATGAAGGTTACCGGGTGCGTTCCCGGACATGGAGGCGACCTATCTCAAAAAAAAAAAAAAGTTTCAAATGGCTCTGAGGACTATGGGACTCAACTTCTGAGGTCATCAGTCCCCTCGAACTTAGAACTAGTTAAACCTAACTAACCTAAGGACATCACACACATCCATGCCCGAGGAAGGATTCGAACCTGCGACCGTAGCGGTCACGCGGTTCCAGACTGCAGCGCCTAGAACCGCACGGTCACTTCGGCCGGCCTGTTAACGAAGGTCCGAGCATCCGGAATAAGTTGTCATATATGTGACTAGTTCGAAAACCTCTTAAGCTGAGCATTGTCCTGGGGCACGAGACAAGACTATCATCGGCAGTGGCCCATGGAAGTGTTACAGGACCACTCTCGTCCTCTGTATACATAATCTGTCTGACAAAAAGTGAGCACCAATCTGCAGTTGATTGCTGATGACGCTGTAGTGTATGGAAAACTGACAATCAGTGACTCTAGAAGGATGCAGGATTTCTTTGATTCTTTGTTTGCTTTGATAATGGCAACTTTCTCTAAATGTATATATATATGTACGCTAATCTAAACGAATAGGAAAAACAACCCTGTAATCTTCGAGTACAGTGTTAGTCGTGTGCTGCCTGGCACAGACACGTCGACCAAACATACAGGCCCAACGTTGCAAAATGACATGAAACAGAATGTTTGTACGAGGTCGGTAGTAGGGAGGGCGAATGGTTGTCTTCGGTTTGTAATTGTAAAAAATTATTACTCCTCCATAAAGGAGATTGCATGCAGAACATTATACTCGGATATGAATAACAAAGTGATTGACAGCGAAGCACAGTTGAACGTGCAAGGGGGCGACGTTATCGGATTACCAGTGCTTGCGGGCCTGCGCCCTTCTTCCTGGACTATCTTCTCACCCTGGCTTTTAATGTGCAGTATTGAGTTCGCTTTACAGGATCGTCATATCCCTGTGGCTTAACAAACACACTTTCCTCCGTCCGTCTTCCTAAGGCCTTATTCCCGCTGCAATGCGGCCTTGTTACTATTGACTTGGCAGTGTTAGTTGCAGAGGGTGGTCAGATGCCCTTCCTGCCGCCCCCTGAACCCCCAGGGACGGGATTGGCGCACCGGAGCTGTCTGCATGTAGTGTAAGCCATGAGATTGTGCGAACGTGTTTCAAATGTCTGCGTGTCATGTAACTGAGGCGGAAAGTGGGGGCCAGCCCGGAATTCACCTAGCAGGATGTGGAAAACCGTCTAAAAACCACATCCAGGCTGGCCAGCCTACCGGCCCTCGTCCTAATCCGCCGGGCGGATTCGATCTGGGGCTGGCGCACCTATCCGATGCCAGGGATCAGCGCATTACCACTTTCGGCTACTCTGGCGAGTTCGCTTAGCAAACACACTCTTGTGTGTAAAATGATACCATGTTCCTATTATTTATATATCTTAGCAAAAACAACAGGAAGAGCACTGATTCTGCGATAAGCAGAGTGAACAACGTTCAGCTGTCGTATGCGATATATAAGGGGTGCTAAAATAAATCTGAATTGTTCATAGAAATACAATAACTAAGCACACTAACATAATATAAACTGCTTGAGTACTTAGCAGTCACTGAAGTGTGCTAGAGTGTCATAATTGTCCAGAGGTGTATTCCTTAATAATGAGATGAGTACACACCATTCAAACAGAAAAATAAAGACAGGGCAAAGGGAATATCCCACTTGGTTCAGGATCATTTTGTTCCTCGACGCTGTCGTTATCTGAGCTCTCGTCAGTGGAGGAGTCTTTCGAAATGCCCAAGGATGTAATTATATTTTCTGTATTACTCTCAACAATCGCTTCACTGTTCCACACTTTATTAACAAGTGTTTCTATGTGGCGTAACGCATTTCTCCACTTCTCTGGCGTTATTTGTGCCACTCTTCCTCTGATAGTCTTCGAATTTCTGCGACAGTCAAGCCTTTTCATTAGGCCACGTAATTTTTAATTTGTGCCCTAATCACTTCAATGGCGTTAAAGTGGCAGTGGTATGGGGGAAGGCTAAGAAGCCTGTGGCCATGTTCTTTAACTACCTCGTCCACAACAGACTGTTGAAAGTGTGGCTTATTTTTCTTTACTATTTCCATGAGATCCGCCTTTCATATATTGTACTGAATCTTCACGTAGAGGCGTTTCAACCATTCCACAATGTCGGCTTTTCTCGTTGCCATCGGAGCTTTATTTTTAGTAACTGAATGGTACGGGGCATTATCCATTGTAAAGACAGACGGCTGATTTAAGTTTTGCAGTAGTTGCTACTTGAACCAATTCAGGAAACTATCGTGGTTCATCTTCCCGTATTCGTTTGATTTTCCTCAGTTTGAAACGAGGAGACAGTTATGCATGAAATCAGATGCGGTTCAAGCATACAACACAATAAATCTTGCAACCTTTACAAATGGAACAGCAGAACTTAAATATATGCTATAATCTGTCCAGTCTTTCCTGACAGAATGACAGGGGTTTATCCAGGTTTAGTCAAGCCACACAATGTCTTCAAACGGCACTTTAACTATAGTTATTAAAAATCGTCAACGCCACAGGACGATGTCGCCTCTCTCCATTATAGTTTTCCGCCATTAATTTTTTTTTATATCGAAAACCGAGGACTATGAAAATCTTTAACAAAGACATTTTGGTGCCACTTAGTAACTCTGCCTTGCGAAGGATAACACACAATTTCTTAATAGTTGAATTTTCTTTTCTCTCGTAATACCCATACATGTGGCTACTGTTGAAAGTAGTGCAAGTTTGTTACATGTGGTTCTGTCCTTCTCTTATTTCCCGGTGTCTGCATTTTGGATGATCCAGGCTCTTTCCTTTCTACACAGTATTTATCTTCACAAATTTTGACAGCAGTATTTTTGTCCATCTTCAAGGCGTCTGCAGCTCTTTCGAATACCTTCCTCTCTTTCTCGAAATATTCTCCCAGCGAGCACAGAAACTCACGTGTCTGATCATGCAAAACATGATAGATTTCTGAACTTTCCGTTTAGCAGCCACATTTTTTTGCACACTTCCACTACAAGTTTCAGACATTCCGTAGCGCAAAATAAACTCGCCCGTCACAGAAACAAAGCACACAACAAACGGCCCACAACTGTTTCCGTTGCCGGCCAGGAGTGACGTCTACAACTGGCTACAGTAGCCACTATCTGCAGGAGCAGAGAGATATCATAAGGGTGAACGGAAGAGGGGGCGACACCAACCACCTTCTGTGATTGATTGTTACTCAAGAACAACCAGACGTCAATCACTTCGTTATTCTGATTGTGGTATAGTGCCACCCATTCTAGAGTATTGCTTTAGCGTTTCTGGTCCCCAGCAAGTCGGATTATACACTCATGCTCATAAATTAAGGATAATGCTGATACATGGTGAAACAACGCTCTGGTGGGCGGTTTTCGGGTTTAAATCACCTTTGGGTGTGACCATGCGGTGCATTTGACCTGCGTCGTCGCACGGTGGCGCTGGCAGCAGTCCACATATGCAGAGGTGTGTTGGTGCATGTCAGAGTACGGTGCAGCGAGTAAGTGTGCAGACGTTTTCAGACGTGCTAATGGTGACTGTGTGTTGAAAATGGCTCAAAGAACACATACTGATGCCGTTATGAGGGGTAGAATACTAGGGCGACTGGAGAATGGTCAAACACTGCAGGTTGTAGCATGGGCCCACCGTGTGCCACAAAGTGTGATCTCAAGATCATGGCAACAATTTCAGCAGACAGGAAACGTGTCCAGGCGCTACAGTACGGGACGTCCACACTGTACAACACTACAATAAGACCGATATCTCACCATCAGTGTCCGCAGACGGCCACGCAGTACTGCAGGTAGCCTTGCTCGGGACCTTACCGCAGCCACTGGAACAGTTGTCTCCAGACACACAGTCTACAGACGACTGAACAGACATGGTTTATTCCCCTAGAGACCTGCAAGGTGCATTCCACTGTCCCTGGTCACAGGAGAGCCCGTAAAGCCTGGTGTCAAGAACACAGTACATGGTCATTGGAACAGTGGTCCCAGGTTATGATCACGGACGAGTCCAGTTATAGTCTGAACAGTGATTCTCGCCGGGTTTTCATCTGGCGTGAACCAGAAATCAGATACCAAACCCTTAATGTCCTTGAAAGGGACTTGTGTGGAGGTCGTGGTTTGATGGTGTGGGGTGGGATTATGATTGGTGCACGTATACCACCGCATGTCTTTGACAGAGGAACTGTATCACGTCAGGTGTATCGGGACGTTATTTTGCACCAGTACGTTCGCCTTTTGAGGAGTGCAGTGGGTCCCACCTTCCGCCTATGGATGATAACGCACGACCCCATCCAGCTGCTATCGCGGAGGAGTACCTAGAAACAGAAGATTTCAGGCGAATGGAGTGGCCTGGCTGTTCTCCAGACTTAAACCCCATCGAGCATGTCTGGGATGCTCTCGGTCGACGTATCGCTGCACGTCTTCAAACCCCTACGGCACTTCAGGAGCTCCGACAGGCACTGGTGCAAGAATGGGGGGCTATACGCCAGCAGTTGCTCGACCACCTGATTCAGAGTATGCAAAATCGTTCTGCGGCCATTATACGTTCAAATGGTGATCATGTCCCATATTGATGTCGGGGTACATGCGCAGAAAACAGTGGCGTTTTGGCGTTTTGTAGAACATGTGTTTCAGGACGGTTTTCTCAACTTATCACCAATACCGTGGACTTACAAATCTGTGTCGTGGGTGTTCCCTATGTGCCTATGCTATTAACGCCAGTTCTATATAGTGTCACGTTGTGTGGCACCACATCCTGCAATTATCCTTAAATTATGAGCAAGAGTGTAGGAAATCGTTGAATCATTTCAAAGGCGTACTGCTAGATTTGTTACCGGTAGGTTTGATTGGCATGCGAGTATTACGGAAATGATCTGTCACTTCAAATGGAAGTGTCTGGACTAAAGACAATGATTGCTCTTTTCGGAGATCACTATTGACGGTGTTTAGAGAATATGTAGTTGTGACAGGCTGCAGAACTATTATGCAACCAGTAACTGACATTTCGCGAAAAGACCGCAAAGTCACGAGATGCTGGAACTCGTACGGAGGCATAAAGACGGTGGTTTTACTCTCGCTGCATTTGCGGGTGGAACAGGAAAGGAAATGACTAGTATTGGTATAAGGTACCTTCCGTCATGCACCATACGGTGGCCTGTGGTGTATATGTTTAGATGTAGATTTAAACTGATACCAACAAAGGTTTGGCTCAGACTAAAATTAACCCTGTTAAAGTGTTGTGGGCTAAGAGCCGCTCATTACACGTGTCACAGACTGCCAGAATAAGAATAAACATACCTAGATACTCACAGGCCTAAACGCTCTAGTGATAATTTAGAACAGTTCACGGAAGACGGACGTCATCAATGTCCATTCGCTGTTACAAATAATATACCTTTTTGAAACTTCCTGGCAGATTAAAACTGTGTGCCGGACCGAGACTCGAACTCGGGATCTCTTCCTTTCGCGGGCATGTGCCCTGCCATCTGTCACGTCTCCGCAATATCCTTTCTTTCAGGAGTGCTAGTCTGCAAGGTTCGCAGGAGAGCTTCTTTAAAGTTTGGAAGTAGGAGACGAGGTACTGGCAGAAGTAAAGCTGTGAGGACGGGGCGTCAGTCGTGCTTGGGTATCTCAGATGGTAGAGCATTTGCCCGCGAAAGGCAAAGGTCCCGAGTTCGAGTCTCGGTCTGGCACACAGTTTTAATCTGCCAGGAAGTTTCATATCAGTGCAAACACCGCTGCAGAGTGAAAATCTCATTCTGGAAATATGCCCTTTAGTACAAACTACTGTCAATTTTTTGACCACTAATCCTCTCGTAGCCCATTTCCAATATTACTTCTTTTGTTTTTTATTTTTAGATAGTTATTTACTCAGGAATAAAGCACCTTGAGGATAATAGTGGCTGAATTTAACTAGCAATACAAAGATAAATGTATCACATAACTCATTAATTTCTTTCTTTTTCCAGGTTTTAAATGTATCTTACTCATTCTTCGCCATTCTTCGGAATTTCAAGGAAGAGTAGGAGTGAATGAATTCCTGTCGCTGCACAAACCGGAACTGAAGCTACTACTACGCCTTGTTGCGGTGCACTGAAGTAGGAGCACAACATTAACATCTCCTTGGCGAGATAGTTCAGAATGTCGACAAGTTTAAGATAATACGTCTCAGCTATGTCTTTTTGTTCTGGAAAACATAATTTGCAAACAAGCTGAAAGCATTGTAGTACTGTGGCCGTGGAACGATGGCTAATTAAAACATGGATCTAAAATAGTTCTTTACACGGAAACTGGGTCGTCTACTGTTTCTCTGAAAAAATTCAGAACAGTTGTGAAAGAACACAGATCATCTAAAAGATGGGCAATCTTCACATTTACTTCTTCAGGTTTGTTTCCGTCAGCAACTGGGTGCTCCCAGCGAGGAGGAAGGGCAGTATCGGTCATAAATTTTTAATATGTTTAATACAGATGTTTTACAGCTACTGTGTGCCTATCTTCAGTGAATTTATATCCAAATCATGATGACTCATAGTAAATAAAATTAAACATGGTCTCATGTAGCAATTACAGATAACAAACAATTTAATACTTCGTCATCTGTATTTGCCACATGGTACCATGTACCGATAAGTAATCATGACGGATATAACTGCACTGAATAGCTACAAAGTAGCTGAAAACGATCTTCATTAAACATCAAAAATTTACGATCGATGTTGCCCTTCCTCCTATGTGGAACCACACAAGGATGCTTCCTGTCCTCGTGATGATTAAATTTTATAATTAGTTGGGTGAAATGATTCCCTGTCAATCAAATGAATATTAGTATCTTGTGAGACGACATTCAGCATAATTATAGGGGCTGATGTTCCACAATATTGAAATCTCAAAGATTCTCTCATAATATTGACAGCTATGGTAGCTGAACGCTATAACTCTTTTAGCAAAATGAAGATAATGCGATTAATTTCAAATTTATACAAGCTAAGATTAAAAGTTTTGCTACTGTTGTAGCTTTGTTGTGTATATTTTATGTACCGGACAAAACTAAACAATTTAAAAATTAAATCTTGAGACTCAGTATCTTATATTTACTGCGAAACTAACTCTACATGGGACAAAGGAGAACTATATGTGTGATGCTGCATTTACCACAGTAAAGGGTCTGGAGAGAAATACTATAACTTTGTTATCTTTATTACTGGATATGAGTGACATTTTTCATTCTGTTAATGCACTACACAGAAATGTGGACATGGGAGATAAACATTTGCATACTATATGTAACTGATGGTGAGAAACAGCAAATCTGAGCTCATAAAAAGCAAATAAATTTTTTTAAAAGAGAATGTTGACTAGATTACTACAGTGTATGGGTTGCAATGTATTTTTGTTTTCGACTATGCTTGGTTAAAACGACATTGGAATTTTCTTTTGCACTCCATTGTGTATATGTTTTTTGTGGTAAGCTTTTTACTTAACGTGTAAATGAAAAAGTGTGTAACTTTTTTGTCTTGCTACATATCCATAAGTACAGTATCACCTAGGATCTGTGGAAGGAACATTGATGTGTCAGTTTTTGGGTAAATGCGTATCATGCAGTTTTGTTTTTGTCATGTCACACATCCTTGAGGATCTATTCTCTGTGGACAATGTATGTAATGCATGCATGGCCTAATCTTACTCTACTCTGAGAGTCAGGTGGTGCAGCAGGTAGCACGTCGGACTCGCATTCGAGAGGATGATGATTCAAATCCACATCTGGCCACCTTGATTTGACCTGTGCTTCATCTCAAATGAACACATAGTCGACAAGACATTAAATCCTAATCCTCCCGTCGCCTAATCTTACACAGGATTTGAGGCAACTGTCCAGATGCGATGATGTCAGAATTCCTGGAACGCTTGGTGCTGATGTCAGCAATCTGGGCCAGAACTGGCAGTGATCCTCTACTCCAGTCCACTGAACTATTACACTCTTCTGGTAATCTGAGGGTACTGCGCTTGTTGCATATATCCTATGGAATACTTTTGCCATGTCTGCATCCTCCAAGGATCTCGTTAATTCTGAGAGAATATATTGTAGGGGAAGTACACTATCAATGCACCACATTAGCATTTAACCATAATGAACATAATAGAGCCAAGGTTTTCTATCAAAAAACATTCAGCATTATTCAGGAGTCTCGTCAATACCTATCTTATACAGATCTTGGCAAACAATGAAGCATCTTAACAATCAGGCTAAATTAAACAGAACTAACATAGGTTCATCGATAGCAATCTCCTCTTATCTATGGACCACTTTGTTGCTGTGAAAGGACCGTATACATAATAAATAAATGCATCCATTACAGAACAAGAAATCACAATACTCTTTGAAACTAAACTGGAATACATGATTTTGCATGTTTTATACTGAATGTTAACTTACAGTACGGGGATTTTTTGTCACCTTAAACAAAACTATAACCACTGAACATAAATTACTGAACTGTTAAGAATATGTCAGGAACTTCGTCATCAAATTTGGTGGAAACACAGGAATAACGCCGGCCAGTGTGGCCGAGAGGTTCTAGGCGCTACAGCCTGGAACCGCGTGACCGCTACGGTCGCAGGTTCGAACCCTGCCTCGGGCATGGATGTGTGTGATGTCCTTAGGTTAGTTAGGTTTAAGTAGTTCTAAGTTCTAGGGGACTGATGACGTCAGAAGTTACGTCCCATAGCGCTCAGAGCCATTTGAACCATTTAAAGTTGTTCTGACCAAGATACAGCCCAGTTTTTAATACTACTCAGGATTTGGAAGTAAGTGTAACTGATGAAAATGATAATTTCAGTGAGGCTTGTGTGACAGTTGTTTTAGAAATGGCTTAGAAAAATTTTATCCTTTTTATATGAATAAAGTTGAAATCTGGGAGTTTTAGTCATACCCTGTGACTGTGAAGACTAAAAATAACCTAAATCTTCCAAACAAAACCACAGAAGTTAGTATAAATTTTGGAGTTGGTTGGGTGATCCTAATCATGCTCAACTGTGCATGAGCTTCAGTATTATTGCAGCTGATGGTGCTGATTATCCAACATATGATGGAAAATCTAATAAAAATATAACTGACAACTACATGACGAAATCGTTCAGTGTTATTATCATAAAGAGGGGAGGCAATATTTTGTCTGGAATCGAACATCCACTTATGTCTTCATCTGTCATTATGCAGTTGACTTCATCTGTAATCAACGTATTTACCGTGGAAGGCCATATCCTCTATAATGGGAAGATAAAATGTAAGAAAAATTAAATACTTATTCCACTAGATTTGCTTCGTGGGTTCTTCAGAGATCATAAAGAAGTTGTGTGGGAAGGAGAACTAACTGTAATTTTTACTTGATGCACTAGGGAAGATGATGATATTCTTTGGCCATAGCCAATCTAGTGGTAAAGATGTGACCATTCTTCCTATGAAAGTGGTTCAATGAACCCCTGCTAGGCACTTAAATTTATTTTGCAGAGTGTCAATGGGTTAGATGTAGATGTAGAAAACCAAACTGTTGTGGAATCAGTGAAAATTGGTGTTCCAGTTTTCAGAGCTACAGTGTCGCTAGAAATGTTAGATTAGATTAAATTAATTATTCATTCCAAAGACCCATAAAAGAGGGAATCCTCCTGGGTGTGGAACATTTCAGATAAACACATTACAAAAATGTAATTAGAAAAACTTGAGTTTCATTAATTTTAATGATCCTCAGTCAATAAACAGTAGAATTATGTACATGAATTAAATTTAAACTTCTAATATTTACAGGTTTATTACTTACATCTGCTTTCATTAAATCCATCATTCAGATATTTCCTAGTTTCTTGGCTATTACAACCAAGTATTGTGAAAAATTAAAGTAAATTATTCATTTCAGTGATCCTCAGTTAAGAACAGTCAGATTATATACAAGATTTAAAATTTAATATTTCACAAAGATATCAGGGTTATTCGATTTGATCGTCAGAAAATTGAATAAGACAATACCACAAAGATGTGAAACAGATATATTTTGCATTTGCAAGAGATTTTTGGGAGAAGTGGGCAAGGATAGTAACTACATTATACAATTCTAGTATCGGTGGTAGGCAATGGAAACCTCGTAATTCCACCTATCTGTGGAAACATTGCAAATTCAATACCTAGTAACTTCATTAACAAAGAGAGATTTGAAAGTGCGTGGATTTCTCTAATCTGTCAAAAACTAGGCTTCCACTCTCGTAGTTACACATGTAGCAACGTTATCTGTATCACTTATATATTTTTTACTAGAATATTTTTTCTTCTCTTGCGAAATTTAAAAAAATAGAATTGCAAGAGTTTCATTGCATACCATCGATATGTTTGTTACATGAGACGAAAACTTAATGCATTCAGGGGAAACTACCCTTTCCGCTAGAATATGGCTAGTAAACCGGCAAAATATGAAATCCAGTTTTGGGTATTTCGTGACAATGAAACAAGTTATGTACTAAATACTCAGCCATAGAATGGGGAACGACCAGTTAGTGCCCATGAAAAGAACAAAGGTATAAATGTTGTAACTGACTTGTTTTATTGCTTGAAAGGGCAAAAGACTACCTGCGACACCTTTTTCACCTCCTACGAACTAGGACAAATGCCGTTGTAGAGAAGAAGCACAATCATTGGAACTGTGCGGAAAAACAAACCTTCCATCCCACCAAAACTACTGTAGATCAGGGGGATTCCTAGTTACAAATCAACATTTGCTTTCACAAAGGACACAACGCGTGTATCACGTGTATCATAAATTACAAACGAGAAAAAATGAGTCATTGTGCAAAGGACACTGCACCACGATTCAAAAGTCAGTGATGACACCAACAGGAAACATCAAAATTTTAGACTACAACGCTACGAATGTGGAAGCACTGGACAAGACAGTGAGGAACTATAGTATAGGAGAAGACTGTTGTGTTCTCAAATATATTCTACATATCTGCATATAACTCATGTGATATAAAAGGCAACTTACGCGCAATGGAATGGAAACACCCTGCAGGAAAGAGGACTACTCGATAGAAACTGTTAGCGAACAGCTAAGTGATGGGGATACGAGGACATCTTCCAAGAGGAAATGCTGCTAGAGAATCTGTACGGAGATAGACATACACTCCTGGAAATTGAAATAAGAACACCGTGAATTCATTGTCCCAGGAAGGGGAAACTTTATTGACACATTCCTGGGGTCAGATAAATCACATGATCACACTGACAGAACCACAGGCACATAGACACAGGCAACAGAGCATGCACAATGTCGGCACTAGTGCAGTGTATATCCACCTTTCGCAGCAATGCAGGCTGCTATTCTCCCATGGAGACGATCGTAGAGATGCTGGATGTAGTCCTGTGGAACGGCTTGCCATGCCATTTCCACCTGGCGCCTCAGTTGGACCAGCGTTCGTGCCGGACGTGCAGACCGCGTGAGACGACGCTTCATCCAGTCCCAAACATGCTCAATGGGGGACAGATCCGGAGATCTTGCTGGCCAGGGTAGTTGACTTACACCTTCTAGAGCACGTTGGGTGGCACGGGATACATGCGGACGTGCATTGTCCTGTTGGAACAGCAAGTTCCCTTGCCGGTCTAGGAATGGTAGAACGATGGGTTCGATGACGGTTTGGATGTACCGTGCACTATTCAGTGTCCCCTCGACGATCACCAGTGGTGTACGGCCAGTGTAGGAGATCGCTCCCCACACCATGATGCCGGGTGTTGGCCCTGTGTGCCTCGGTCGTATGCCGTGCTGATTGTGGCGCTCACCTGCACGGCGCCAAACACGCATACGACCATCATTGGCACCAAGGCAGAAGCGACTCTCATCGCTGAAGACGACACGTCTCCATTCGTCCCTCCATTCACGCCTGTCGCGACACCACTGGAGGCGGGCTGCACGATGTTGGGGCGTGAGCGGAAGACGGCCTAACGGTGTGCGGGACCGTAGCCCAGCTTCATGGAGACGGTTGCGAATGGTCCTCGCCGATACCCCAGGAGCAACAGTGTCCCTAATTTGCTGGGAAGTGGCGGTGCGGTCCCCTACGGCACTGCGTAGGATCCTACGGTCTTGGCGTGCATCCGTGCGTCGCTGCGGTCCGGTCCCAGGTCGACGGGCACGTGCACCTTCCGCCGACCACTGGCGACAACATCGATGTACTGTGGAGACCTCACGCCCCACGTGTTGAGCAATTCGGCGGTACGTCCACCCGGCCTCCCGCATGCCCACTATACGCCCTCGCTCAAAGTCCGTCAACTGCACATACGGTTCACGTCCACGCTGTCGCGGCATGCTACCAGTGTTAAAGACTGCGATGGAGCTCCGTATGCCACGGCAAACTGGCTGACACTGACGGCGGCGGTGCACAAATGCTGCGCAGCTAGCGCCATTCGACGGCCAACACCGCGGTTCCTGGTGTGTCCGCTGTGCCGTGCGTGTGATCATTGCTTGTACAGCCCTCTCGCAGTGTCCGGAGCAAGTATGGTGGGTCTGACACACCGGGGTCAATGTGTTCTTTTTTCCATTTCCAGGAGTGTAGTTTGATTCTGCACCTCTCATACCAGAATAAACTGACCTAGGAGAGAGAAGAGAGACACACGTCATGTCTGTGGAAAAACTGAAAACCAAAGTTCAGAGATAGGTGTTACGTGTAAAAAATTCGCTTGAAAGGAACATCTTACATATACATGTAAAAACTGTTAGTAAAAGTGAAAGTGTAGTAAAATCATCACACACATAATTACAATGTTCGACTATTGTGTGGCTGTATGATTCTATTCTCCAGTTTGAGTAATTAATACATTAACCTACTAAAACTATAACTTTTTTTAGATTTTAGTACACAAATGTAAAAAAGCGTACCTACAGGAAACAGGAAAAAGCTGGGTCATCTTTGACCTGAACATCTTAAATATATTTGCGAAACAAACACCGTAGCTGGGTTAAAAGTATGTGAAATACATTCGAAATGTGCGTGCGCTGGCATAGCCATGGGTAAAACGCTCATTCTAAACGACTGGAACGATTCCAACGAAATTTGATTCATATACTACACTACTGGCCATTAAAATTGCTACACCAAGATGAAATGCAGATGATAAACGGGTATTCATTGGACAAATATATTATACTAGAACTGACATGTGGTTACATTTTCACGCAATTTGGGTGCAGGGATCCTGAGAAATCAGTACCCAGAACAACCACCTCTGGCCGTATTAACGGCCATGATAAGCCTGGGCATTGAGTCAAACAGAGCTTGGATGGCGTGTACAGGTAAAGCTGCCTATGCAGCCTCAACACGATACCACAGTTCATCAAGAGTAGTGACTGACGTATTGTGACGACCCAGTTGCTCGGCCACCATTGATCAGACGTTTTCAATTGGTGAGATCTGGAGAATGTGCTGACCAGGGCAGCAGTCGAACATTTTCTGTATCCAGAAAGGCCCGTACAGGACCTGCAACGTGCGGTCGTGCATTATCCAACTGAAATGTAGGGTTTCGCAGGGATCGAAAGAAGGGTAGAGCCACGGGTCGTAACACATCTGAAATGTAACGTCCATTGTTCAAAGTGCCGCCAATGCGAAGAACAGGTGACCGAGACGTGTAACCAATGGTACCTCATACCATTACGTCGGGTGATACGCCAGTATGGCGATGACGAGTACACGCTTCCAATGTGCGTTCACCGCGATGTCGCCAAACACGGATGCGAGCATCATCATACTACAAACAGAACCTGGATTCATCCGAAAAAATGACGTTTTGCCGTTCGTGCACCCAGGTTCGTCGTTGAGTACACCATCGCAGGCGTTCCTGACTGTGAAGCAGCGTCACGGTTAACCGCAGCCATGGTCTCCGAGCTTATAGTCGATGCTGCTGCAAACGTCGTCGAACTGTTCGTGCAGCTGGTTGTTGTCTTGCAAACGTCCCCATCTGTTGACTCAGGGATCGAGACGAGGCTGCCCGATGCGTTACAGCCATGCGGATAAGATGTCTGTCATCTCGACTGCTAGTGATACGAGCCTTTGGGACCCAGCACGGCGTTCCGTATTACCCTCCTGAACCCACCGATTCCATATTCTGCTAACAGGCATTGGATCTTGACCACCGCGAGCAGCCATGTCGCCATACGATAAACCGCAATCGCGATAGGCTACAATCCGACTTTTATCAAAGTGGGAAACGTGATGGTACACATTTCACCTCCTTACACGAGGTATCACAACAACGTCTCACCAGGCAACGCCGGTCAACTGCTGGTTGTGTATGAAACTTTCCTCATGTCAGGACGTTGTAGGTGTTGCCACCGGCGCCAACCTTGTGTGAATGCTCTGAAAAGCTAATCATTTCCATATCACAGCATCTTCTTCCTGTCAGTTAAATTTCGCGTCTGTAGCACATCATCTTCGGGGTGTAGCAATTTTAATGGCCAGCATGAAGAGAAGTGGGGGGAGGAAGAGATGGACTGACTAACAGAGGAATTTAGGAGATTAACACATTCAGCTGTGAGGAGCACGTGCACAGAGAGAAGTGTGGGGGAAATTGGCATAGAGAGGTGAGAAGAGGACGTGGACAGAGAAAGGAAAGACCAGGAGATGGATGTAGAGATTGGAAGGAGGAGGAGATGACAGTGTGGCGGGGAAGAGGAGGTGGACAGGGAGAGGGCAGGTGGAGATGCACAAAGAGAGGGGGGGACACGGGGATTGAATTGGATGAAGGAGGAGGTGGAGGTGGAGAAAATGCACAGAGAGCGAAGGAGCAGATGGACAAAGCGAGTGGGGAGGAAGAGATAGACTAATAGATAAATGGAATGAGTATAAATCTGCGAAATGGTCAACTGCTATACACACTGAAGTGACTAAAGTCATGGGACAGCGATATGCACATATACTGATTGCGGTAGTACCGTGTATACAAGGTGTAAAAGGGCAGTCCATTGGCGGAGCAGACATTTGTACTCGGGCGATTCATGAGAATAGGCTTCCTACGTGTTTATGGCCGCACGACGGGAATTAAGAGGCTTTGCACGAGAAGTCGTGGCTGGAGCTAGACGGATGGGACAATCCATTTCTGAAATAGGAAATTGAATATTTCGAGATCCACAGTGTCAATAATGTTCCGAGAATACCAAATTTCAGACTATTCCTCTCATCACGCAGTGGCCGATGGCCTTCACTTAACTGGCGAGAGCAGCATGTTTGCATAGAGTTGTAAGTGCTAACAGACAAGTAACACTGAGTTGAATAACAGCAGAGAGAAATGTAGCACTCAGGCGGATGTATCCTTTAGGACGGTGTGGCGGAATTTCGCGCTAAAGGGCAATGGGAGCGGACGACCAACGCGATTGCCTTTGCTAACAGCACGACACCTGCAGCACCTCTCCTGGGCTCGCGACCAGATCGTCACGACGCTAGACGGCTGTAAAACTGAGGCCTGGCCAAATGATTGCCGATTTCAGCTGGTAAGAGCTGATGGCAGGGTGCGAGTGTGGCACACAGCCCACGAAGCCAGGGACAGAAACACAAGGTACTGTGCAAGCTGGTGGTGGCTCCATAATGGACTCGGCTGTGGTAAAATGAAATAGGTCCTCTGGTCCAACATAACCTAAAAATTGATTGGACTGGTCTTCATGTTTGCAAACAACGACGGAATTTTTATGGATCAAATGGTTCAAATGGCTCTGAGCACTATGGGACTTAACTTCTGAGGCCATCAGTCCCATAGAACTTAGAACTACTTAAACCTAACTAACCTAAGGACATTAGACACATCCATTCGCGAGGCAGGATTCGAACCTGCGACCGTAGCGGTCGCGCGGTTCCTAACTGTAGTGCCTAGAACCGATCGGCCACCCCGGCTGGCTTTTATGGATCATAATGTACCCTGTCACTGGACCACAATTTTTCGGGAGTGGTTTCAATAACATTCTGCACATTTTTAGTGAATTATTGGCCAACCAGATTGGTCGACATGAATCCCATCGAACACTTGTGGGACGTAATGGAGAGGTCAGATCGTGCACAAAATCATGCACTGTCAACACTTTCGCAATTATGGACGGTGACAGAGGCAGATGCAGCATAGTGCTGTAATATAGGGTGCCTAGGAAGCTGTTATCTCGGATAGCTAGACCACAATTCAAGCAAATTTTATTAATGGAGTTTGTTACAGTAAAATGAATTGACAATACTTAGCGGGTGTACAATGAGGTGTCGCAAGCAAATGGCGACATGCTAATAATCAGCGTCCTTCGACATGTAAAATTTTCATGCAAGCAGTTAATACTGTTCACAAGCCACAGCTCGTCTTCTAGTGCGGGTCTTCCATTGCGGCCGGGGCTAGCCGGAGGGGCGCTTATATTCTCTTCGTATAGGGCCCGCTCCCGCCGTGGTGCGTTCCTAGTCAGTATACTATTGGCTGACGTCGTCTCACAGCCTTCTGGGCTGTTACGTTCCAGGCCGTCGTGCCGACACTCGAAGTTACTCCGGAACACCGTACTTCTGTAGGTTGACCACCAGCGACTTGTTGGGTCCATGCCACACGAGTTGCTACACTACGTCAGGAAAAAGGAGGTCCGAGAACATATTTGGAGGTATCACATGACTTTTTTGTCACCTTGGAATTCTAGTTTCAAAATGCTGTATAAAAAAGTGCTGCTCTCTAATTACGTCCAATTTGAATGGAATATTATCGCAGAAGGGGAAAATTTTGTGGGAAAAAAAGCAGCGGTAACTTTACATGAATTTATAAGCGTCATAACGTTAATGGGTCGCCTACAAATGCCGAATGGCAATATGACGGCTGTACCAAACCAACCGTACTGTGCAATGTGCATGACCTCACATGTTTGAGATTACAGCTGCGGCACTGCCAGTTACGTGAGGCCATCCAGCCAAGGAAGCACCACATGGAAACGGAGAAATCGGTTTTCAATTCTCTTGAAACCAAAAACCGCTTGAAAAGGAACTATAAAATCGGTTTTTAATTTCCGTGAGACTGGCGCAAGACATGTTCAATATGCTGTCCACCGTTCACTGCCACATGTTCAAGAAACAGCGTGTTCCACAACAGATTAGGGTGTCTCAGGGGTCACGTTCGCAACATGTGTGCAATACGTGCCTTCAATTTAGCTACGTTAGCGTTCGGAGCACTGAATCCAGCACCTTCCAGATATAGTACTGGCCATTAAAATTGCTGCACCATGAAGATGACGTGTTACAGACGCGAAATTTAACCGACAGGAAGAAGATGCTGTGATATGCAAATGATTGACTTTTCAGGGCATTCACAAAAGATTGGCGCCGGTGGCGACATCTACAACGTGCTGACATTAGGAAAGTTTTCAACCGATCCCTCATACACAAACAGCAGTTGACCGACGTTGCCTGGTGGAACGTTGTTGTGATGCCCCGTGTAAGGAGGATAAATGCGTACCATCACGTTTGCAACTTTGATAAAGGTGAGATTGTAGCCTATCGCGATTGCGGTATATAGTATCGTGACATTGCTGCTCGCGTTGGTCGAGATCCAATGACTGTTAGCAGAATATGGAATCGGTGGGTTCAGGAGGGTAATACGGAACGCCGTGCTGGATCCCGACGGCCTCGTATCACTAGCAGTCGAGATGACAGGCATCTTATCCGCATGGCTGTAACGGATCGTGCAGTCACGTCTCGACCCCTGAGTCAACAGATGGCGACGTTTGCAAGACAACAACCATCTGCACGAACAGTTCGACGACGTTTGCAGCAGCGTGGACTATAAGCTCGGAGACCATGGCTGCGGTTGCCCTTGACGCTACATTAGAGACAGGAGCGCCTGGGATGGTGTACTCAACGACTAACCTTGGTGCACGAATGGCAAAACGTAATTTTTTCGGATGTATCCAGGTTCTGTTTACAGCATCATGATGCTCGCATCCGTGTTTGCCGACCTCGCGGTGAACGCACATTGGAAGCGTGTATTCGTCATCGCCATACTGGAGTGCCATTGGACACACGTCTCGGTCATCTCTTGTTCGCATTGTCGGCACTTTGAACAGTGGACGTTACATTTCAGATGAGTTACGACCCGTGGCTTCACCCTTCATTCGATCCCTGCGAAACCCTACATTTCAGCAGGATAATGCACGACCGCATGTTGCAGGTCCTGTACGGGCCTTTCTGGATACAGAAAATGTTCGACTGCTGCCCTGGCCAGCACATTCTCCAGAGCTCTCACCATTTGAAAACGTCTGGTCAATGGTGGCCGAGCAACTGGCTCGTCACAATACGCCAGTCAATACTCTTGATGAACTGTGGTATCGTGTTGAAGCTGCATGGGCAGCTGTACCTGTACACGCAATCCAAGCTCTGATGGACTCAATGCCCAGGCGTATCAAGACAGTTATTATGGCCAGAGGTGGTTGATCTGGGTACTGATTTCTCAGGATCTATGCACCCAAATTGCGTGAAAATGTAACCACATGTCAGTTCTAGTATAATTTATTTGTCCAATGAGTATCTGTTTATCATCTGCATTTCTTCTTGGTGTAGCAATTTTAATGGCCCGTAGTGTAATTCAACGGTAAAAATTCACATGGATTAGGTATCCTGAATGGCCGGAATGTAGGAAATGACGGCTGATACTTCTGGCATTTTCAATATGTCTCAGCGGCAGTCTCCTCACTGTCTGCGCAACGTGCAGAGGAGTGCCATGTTGCATAAAAATTATCCTACCCACACATCCAGGCAGTTTAACGGTTTGCATGACGTTAGTGTGTAAAAGACTCTCACAACGTTTACCAGTGACGCGACAAGTAGAAGGACCTGCAGGACTTGTCTCATCGAATAAATATGCCTCTACGATAAATGATGCCGTCAACTAGCTCCATACACTTGTATTTGCAGAGTGAAGCCTTTTCCATTCCCTTGAGTGTCCCCTTGTGTAGAGCTACTGGCGAACGGTTACCATTCCAGTCAAAGAGCTTTACCAGCAGTGCTCGATCCAGCATTTAGACAGCCACACCAAGCTTCTCACAATGGACCCCTAGAGTGCGACGTCGCAGTAGGCCAGTGATGTTTACATCGTTGGACACCCCACATACTGTCTACCACGCAACAACGATATTGACTGCTAATAACAACGGGGGGCGGGGACAGCACAGCATGAGGTTACGGAGCGTAGTTGAACCGCTTAGTCGACGACTAACTCACAAAGGTGCTACTGTGCTACTTGTGTTGATATAACGCAGAGAAATGGCAACAATAAACAAAGCGATCATAGCATTATATCTACAACAACAGTTGCCAAAGTTGACATTTTGTCAGGAAGGAACCCCAGGAACTTGTTAGAGTGAGAGAGAAGTAGCAGATGAGATATTAGCGTTTCTGCAAGATGAATCAGTGGAATGTATCGTGTCGTATACGTTCGACTGTTCAGACAAAATACATGAGAAGTACAATGATGACAATAGGTGCTTAACAAGTGAAAGTGATATTGATGCAGGTACCGAACCGTGTATTTGAACGTGCTTGTAGGACAGTGAGCTGCAAGTCCCGTCTCCAGTGAAACATAATAAAGGACAATCATTTTCCAAGGATCGGGTACTAAACAAATGGTTGCGTATGTGCTACAGTGACACAAAATTGGAAGACATAAGATAATGAAATTTCAAACAAAGCGTCAACTTGACGATGCAAAGCAAACTGCCGAATCGGCCCGAAAATTTGTAGATGAGATGATCAAACTTATCCCATCGTTCAGTAAGGAATTTGTTTTCAATTCCGATCAGTCGGGATTTGAAGAGAAAATGCATATGCAAATGGACATTAGAGATACCGAGAGAGTTTTAGTAAGATCAGCTAACATTAATGCCTTAACTTATTCCTATACAATTATGCCGATTGTTAATCTGCGTGATGAATTATCTGGAAAGATATTTACTGTATTGCGAGAAGTTAGAGTTATTCTGCCCGCTACGATTCTTTCTAGTATGCGTAATCTTGAAAGGGCAGTAGGGTATGTTTATGTCACAGCAAGCAGGTGTGCGAAAATGGGCGTAAGACAACTGAAACTATGGTATGAGCACTGCTTTTGGCAATAGTTGGTCAAAAGAACTTGCTTTTGTTTGATTCCTGCTCTGCGTGTAAAAGTCATATTGCCTCAGAGTAAACCATCCCTCCTGAAAAATGTGTGACATTGCAGTTCAACCACCTGGAACCACAGGACAAATTCAGCCTCCGGATATCTGTGTTTTTCCGTGCCTATAACTCACGTTACCGCACTATCTGCAGCTACCTTAAAGGATAACGAGTTTCACGGTAAGCTCCACGACAGACAGTTTCACATTCGGTTGCATTCCATCACATTCCATCAGTTCTCGTCTCATCGTTATGTCAGTATGAATCTATAAGTATTCTTTAATACTGGATACATAGCTGGAAGTCCTGCACGGTTTGTAACTCCAAAGGAGTTCGCCTTCGATCTTGATGGTGCGAACCTTTGTGACCACTGTCGCGCGCCATTTTTCATTCGGTTTTCATGGTGCAAGTTAATGGTATGTTTTGAACATTTCTTGAATGTCGTCGATGTCCATTTTGTGAAGTGTAATACAGACATACCATAGAAGGTTGATTTTTGCATCTCCCGGACACTCATTCTCGGTCACTCTTCTGATATAATTTTGAGTTATTAGCAGTTAATATTTTTCCTGTTATAGCTGTTAATACAACACTTTCAAATTATCCTTACTAGAGATTGAACTTGAGACCTCACACTCAATGGATTCATTGTCATACGCAAACTGAAAAAGAGTCGTGTATTGTGTATCTTTTATTTTGTATATACTGCCTCTTACAGCCCCATCTAGTGATAAAATATTCGTTCTTTTTTTTGGTTCCGTTACGTTTTCCCCTTCTTCGGTAACAGTCCATCCTAATTTGAGGGCATTCTGAGTAGTGGTTCTTTTTTTACGGCGTTTAGAAAGTGGAGCTTTAAGAACGCCCTATATTCATTAATCTGTTATCAGCTGCTACGTGATCTATTTGCTTTTAAACTTAAATAAAAAAAAATATTACAGCTGAACCCCTTCTATGAAAAATGTGAATGCAATTTAAATAAAAAATAAAGAGATTTTTAATAGTTATTACCTAAATTAGAAATAGACAGTGTCCATGGTTTTCAAGTTCTGATTGTACCCAATAATGTAAAGCAAAAAAGTAACTGAAAAGTGAAGAAGTAAACCTAATGTTCCACCGCAGTACGCATAGAGTTTGTAAGAATCCCATTGCAATGTGTTTTACGTGGGGTACATAGGCCAAAAGATACGAAACGCATTTTTTATGTCACACTTAGTCTTCAGTTTAGTTTAAGGAATTCTAGGTGCGTGCAGCGGCCCGCAGAGAGTTATTCATGTATATCGACATCTAATTTAGAAACTTCACCTTGAGACATTAGGCACCAGTTACAGTACTATTTCAGTATTCCGCAGCAAATCTTTCATCATGAAAACACGTGTTTACAAATATTTTCTTCCAAGACATCAGAGACTGGCCGTCACTTGCAACGAACTCCACACGTCTCCGTCGCTTTTGTCACTGTTTCTGTTCTAACGCCACAACCTGTGCGTACATTTAGCCAACTTACGTACACAAGTACTGAATACAAAATCATTACAAGTAACTGCGGAATATCGTGTGAAAATGTACGGTTGTGTTACATGTGTGAGTGATTGATTTAGTTTGCACAACAATTTAACATGTTTTCCACAGTTTCAACTCTCCCTTAAATCAGTTATTAATTTACTTTAACATGAAGTCCATCTTAGAAATATACGAAAACTGAAGGATACAGTGGCCACTAAAGGAATACATTCTCAACCACGACCTAGTGCAATTTAGAGCACACAGACGTGCTAAACATTGCAGGAAACTCATAAGCAGTTTTAATAGGATTTAAAAACAGAAAAATATATACTGGTAATTTGGAAATGAAATTTAAATGAAGCCTTACACAAAAATAAGGTCTATAATTATTCCACAGAAGTATATCATTCTTCAAGGGTACATGGAAGTTCTATGTCAACTTATCTAGCGGCTCTCACTCATCTATCTCGGCTTTTCTTCAGTTTTTGTGTACAGGTTTGCTGACACATTATTTATTTATTTATTTATTTATTTATGCATTTATTTTACCTGGCAAGATTAGGGCCTTCAGGCCCTCTCTTACACCTAACCAGGCATACTCAGATTGAACAAATTTCAGTTTCTACAGAACATCAAGGACATATAACATGATATACAGTATTAATGTTAAAGAAAAAATTGAGATTATAACAGTAGTACAATGATAATGATAACAATCAAAAAATAATTATAACAATCAAAAATAACTATAACAATCAATAATAATAATAATAATAATACTAATGACTATGTATATGAAAGTAAACAATGTCAGTCCTATTGCTAGTTGGGAGTTTTCTCGTTATAATCTTGCAGCTTGTGAGTTATTCTCATCGAGCAGAGACATAAGACGATAGAATGGGGTGAAAGAGATATAGAAGAGGTAGATAGGTTAGAGGAAGAGAAATAGAATGGTAAAATTCGAAGCTATGATGGAGAGGAGAAAGAAAGAGATGAGAGGGGCACAACAATGGTGGCTATACCGTCCCTAATATGTAAGTTTTGAGTTCCCTCTTGAATGTTGAGTGGTTCTGGATAAGACGCAGATCACAGGGGAGCGCGTTCCATAGTCGTATGGCTGAGATGGAGAATGACACGGAGAAAGATTTTGTGTTATGTAAAGGTACAGCCAAGATGCTAGACGTATCCGATCTGGTATTGCGGTTGTGGAATGATGATAGGTGTTTAATGTGAGAAGATAAGTATTGGGGGCACCAGTGGCTAAGAAATCGATGAAGTAAGCACATCGTGTGGAGATCGCGTGCCTTATGTGGGCGTATCCAACCTAGCTGGGAGTATGAAGGACTGATATGATCATACAACCGTATATTGCACACGTATCTAACGCAAGCATTCATCACTAGCTCGAGGCATCTCGAATTTTCACTATCTGTGCCGTGTTGAACTACATCATAGTAGTAAAGATTAGGCAAGACTAGTGTTTGGACTAACTTTTGTTTAACATGGGTTGGAAATATTTTTATAAATTTTTGAATTGCATGTAGGGAGGAGAGTGATTTCCGGCAAGCTGTGACTGTTTGTTCTTCCCAGTTTAGGTGCTCATCCAAGATTATTCCAAGGTCTTTTACTGTTTTTTGGTATGGTAGTTGGGTACCATTGAGGAGTATTTGAGGGACTGTTTCGCGAAATACACATATTTCTAGCCCAGAATCTTTAATATAGAGCAAGAACAAGACGTTCTCGACAACCTTTGACCTGCTAACATAAGCGGGCGATTCAACGTTTGTCTTATGGCATTCTGGTGGTGCATCCACATCTAACGTGACAACGCCCTTTTGCAGTGCATTGTCACCGCAATTTTTGCTCTCGTGTACAGGTTGAAACCACTACGGACCATCGAAAACAATTCTACAACATTCCAACATGATCCGAAACAGAAAATGGTGCTTATGGGTTTTGGAGAGCCTATTTTACATCGTCCCATGGCTTGATTACCGGGATCGCGAGTGCGGGTGGGGGAGGTGGAGGGGGAAGGGGGAGGGCAACATTAACATATCCGTGGATAAAACGGCAGAGGGTCCTTCTAAATCCCCCCTCCCACAATTCGGCGAAATCCTTGGTGGCACCCACCCATCTCTACTGAGAATTTTATAAATGAACGTGTAGAGAAACAAGTCCGAGGCGCCTGTAGGTAGGCAACTCTTTGACACACCTGCGATTCCACTTGCCTCCGAAAGGCGGTGTCACCAAGCGTATTCCTGAAACTGAGCGAGAGAGATACGAAAATTGGACTTGGGACGGTAGTAAGAATCGAACCCGAGCCAAAGGCTGCGTAATCACGAGAGGTATCATCTCCTCTGTGACAACAACTGACACTGATGGTACCTGGCGAGTTACTTGACTTTGCACGCGCAACGGCCTGATTGGCTACCTCCGATGCCAATCAATTCGGAAATGGAGCAATATATCCTATTTTCTTCTTAACAATTATTTCTCAGCACAATCTTCCCTGCAATAGAGTTACAAGCTTTTAAAACTGTTTCTGACCACTCTGTATGCTCATACCAAATGCTGTAGATGTTACTGAAAAACTGTTCGGCACTCTATTGCTACATCACAGATATTGTAATTTACGATTCTACACCACACTGTACTATACATTATACAACACGACACTTAACCGCACTACACTACTCTACGGCACTTGGTATCAGAAGCAAAACTACGAGGGCTGTTAGGAAAGTGAGGAACCATCGATCGCGAAATGGAAACCACTGAGAAAATCCGACGAGGTTTTTCACAGACGTTTTGGGCAGTGTCTAGCATGCCCGTCGATCGCATCAAGACGCTCTTTTCAGTTGTGGGCGCACTGTGAGCGAATAATGGTGCCTAGAACAACGATGTCTCCAGCTGAGACGCTTCGCCTCAATAAATACAGTCCACCTACACAACTGCCACGCACTTCCTTCTACGTGGCAATTTTCATCCGCACTCTGCAGGGGCAGTGAAGGCGCTCCTGCAGCCTTTTCGATCGGAAGTGTTCTATCACCCGCAAAACAGCCCTAATTGGCTCGTTCTGAGTATCATCTCTGTTCACATGAAACGCTGGATACGAAGACAACACTAGGGCGCAGGCTTAGCGCTATAGACCAGCGTAGAGAATTATCGGAAAGCACAGGCGTCTGCCTTCTATGACGATGGTGTTGGAAATTTGGTATAAGTCTCCAACAAATATCTAAGTCGGAGCGGCGACTATGTAGAGAAGTATCTAGAAAGTGTAGCTAACTCTTGCACATAAAATTTTTCTGCTTTTCACTGTGGTTTCCATTTCGCGATTGATCGTTCCTTACTTTCCGAACAACCCTCGTAATTTTTCCCTCTTTGCCTGGTATGTTACCTTGGTGCGCTGTCATCTCCTCACTGCTTCTGAAACGACGCTGTAGTTGGGTGTTCTACCTTTGTGCGTCACCTTGCCATAACGTATGGCTTCTTCTAGGCTGTCTCTCGTCCATGTAGGCTTCCTATTCGTAATCTGATGTTTTGGATGTCAGTAACTTATTACGCTACAGACTGGTGTAATACATAAGACGCACTCCCGTCTTCGCTTGTAACAGCTTATCTATTGACTTAATGATGATATTTTCGAGGGTCTGTGGTCGTTGGCATATTTTTAATAAATAGCTGGGATATGACGCAGTGTATATTGTAACGAGTGTCGAAGTCTAGTCTTCCAGTGCGTCACTGAAGGCAACGAACGAAGTGTGGAAGTGATGAAGCAGGCGCTAGATTTTGCTGTGACCTCACACGCCGGCTGGCTGTACCACTTACCTGGAGAGCTACGGTAGTTGCGGTACTGCTTCTCCGTTTCTCGCATCATCTGATATTATACTGAAGTGGTTGAATACGTGCAGCAACTTTTGTTGTCTGTATGTGAAATGCATAAAATCAGCTAATTCAATTTTTATCATTTCGGTGAACTGTATCGACTTTATTCATTTAAAGTAAGTAGAAGTGTACCTAAACTATATAAAGCCATCGATGAATCACTCATACTGTACTCCAGTGACAAAGTACAAACATTGGGACAGTGACAATGGGCACTTTTCAGTAAGCTAAACGTGATGGATCTCGACTACTAATCTTACTAACAGGAATTACCTAACCTCCAGCAATCCACATACAGGAATCTACGAAACCGGCGAATAACTGGATCGAAATGTAGAGTCTATGACATCTAAGGCACGAAATTTTCCGGCCAAAAATGTTTTGCATCACCTCGGTTCCGAAAATTGGAATAGAGATCAACATAAACATCATTTCCGTCTTTTTATTGCTCATTAAAATCACACACTGCATGTTGTACCACCATACAATGAGACCTTCAGAGGTGGTGGTCCAGAATGCTGTACACACCGTTACTTCGAATACCCAGTAGCACGTGCTGTTGCATTGATGCATACTTATATTCGTCGTGGCATACCAACCACAAGTTCATCAAGGCACTGTTGGTCCAGATTGTCCCACTCCTCAACGGCGATTCAGCGTAGATCCCTCAGAGTGCTTGGTGAGTCACGTCGTCCATAAACAGCCCTTTTCAATCTATCCCAGGCATGTTCGATATGGTTCATGGCTGGAGAACATGCTGGCCACTCTAGTCGAGCGCTGTCGATATCCTGAAAGATGTCATTCACAAGATGTGCACGATGGGGGTGCGAATTGTCATCCATGAAGACCAATGTCTCGCCAATATGCTGCCGGTATGGTTGCACTGTCGGTCGGAGGATGGCATTCACGTATCGAACAGCCGTTACGGCGCTTTCCATGTCCACTAGCGGAGTACGTCGGCCCCACATAATGCAAAATGAAAATAGGAGGGAAACTCCATCTTGCTGCACTCGCTGGACAGAGTGTCTAAGGCTTTCAGCCTGAGCAAGTTGCCTCCAGGCACGTCTCCGACGATTGCCTGGTTGAAGGCATATGCGACACTCATGAGTGAAGATAACGTGATGTCAATCCTGAGCGGTCCATTCGGCATGTTGTTGGGCCCATCTGTACCGTGCTGCATGATTTCGTGGTTGCAAAGATGGACCTTGCCATGGACGTCGGGAGTGAAGTTGCGCATCATGTAGTGTATTGAACACAGTTTGAGTCGTAATACAACATCCTGTGGCTGCACAACAAGCATTATTCCACATGTTGGCGTTGCTGTCAGTGTTTATCCGAGACGTAACCTGTAGGTAGCGGTCATCCACTGCAATAGTAGCCCTTGGGCGGCCTGAGCGAGGCATGTCATCGACAGTTCCTGTCTCTCTGTATCTCCTCCATGTACGAAAAACATCGCTTTGCTTCACTCCGAGACACCTGTACACTTATCTTGTTGAGAGCCCTTCCTGGCACAAAGTAACAATGCGAAAGCTATCGAACCGCGGTATTGGCCGTCTAGGCGTGGTTGAACTACAGTCAACACGAGCCGTGTTCCTCCTTCCTGGTGGAATGACTGGAACTGTTCGGCTGTCAGACCCCGTCAGTGTAATAGGCGCTGCTCATGCATGGTCTTTGGGCGGGTTTAGTGACGTCTCTGAACAGTCAAAGGGACTATCTTTGTGATGGAATATCTACAGTCAACGTCTATCTTCAGGAGTTCTGGGAAGCAGGGTGTTGCGAAACGTTTTTGATGTTTGTAGTTCATTTAAACGAGTAAATAATCAGTTTAAGACTTATAATAGCTTTAAATAATCTTTTTTATTTTTCCCTTATATCTGATTTAACTTCACCGCAATTATGCATTTTTAGGTATATATACTGTTTAGTATTTGCTTTTCGTTAACTCTATTAACTTAAATTGATTCATACATTTTTAGCATATTTGCTACCATGTCAGTTGGAATCTTTACAATTTTTTCAGTATTTTGTTCACCAGTATTAATTATTTTATAATTTTCATCATAAATTGCGAATGTAAATTGTCTCCAGCTGTGCTGTTTATCGGTGACAAGAGAATCCCGATTTCCTGCCTAACGCAGCAGGTCGCCTTACCACATCGGCTATCCAAGGATGCCTCCAGTAACCTCCATACGTCACACTGATTCACATCTCCTAATGCTCGCACACACACACACACTACATGGTTCCCACCTGAGAAGTACATACGATGTGGTTGTCATTTTAACCCATACAGGCATGTTGGTTCAAATGGCTCTGAGCACTACGGGACTCAACTGCTGTGGTCATAAGTCCCCTAGAACTTAGAACTACTTAAACCTAACTAACCTAAGGACAGCACACAACACCCAGCCATCACGAGGCAGAGAAAATCCCTGACCCCGCCGGGAATCGAACCCGGGAACCCGGGCGTGGGTACAGGCATGTAATACTTATTATGTTACCGTACTCATACAATTTGAGTGTGTTGACAACTCATGTTATACAATATTCTTTCGTGTATAAGTGCATGAATGTCTAAAAGAACGTTGTATAAACGAAATGTCAGCACAGACATTGTACAATAACACAATAACTGTTAATTTGTTTGTCTTTATTATTAATTGAATATTGCACAGACAATTAATATTAAAAGTAGTAGTAGCGCTTTTTATTTACACAGGAGCGTAAGTGGTGCGGCAACAAGAACATCACCCAACATTCCATTGTTGCCAGATGTATCCAAGATGGTGGCGATGACGTCGTCTAAGATGGTGTCGTCTAGACTTGGCAACAACGCATGACATCATACAAGATGGCGGTCATGATGTCATTCAATAAGGTGGATTTTGGTGGGAAGTTTGAATTTTTGCAGGAAGATAGGTCAATTGGGCTACATCTACTAACCTAACCCCATCTCCCCTCCCATCCCCAGAAAAATGATGGGAGGTTCAAATTCCAACAGGAATTGCATCACACCTAAGAAAATGGCGGGAAAGAAAGGGCACTTTGGCCACGTCCACTAACCTAAGTCAACTCATCCTAGGAGGTGGTGGGATGTTTGAATTTTTTGAATTTGGGCGTACCTCTACTAAGCTAAGAAAATGGCATGAAAGAAAGGACACTTGGACTAACCTCAACCACCTGACCGCCACCTCCTCCTAGGGATTCGTGGGAAAAGGACTCAGCCTGCACTGGGCTGCTGGAGAGAGAAAGGAGGGTACTTTGGTACATTTTATTTAGCGATGGAGTACATTTATCATAGCGATACAAAACATAAACTCTACCATGCCACACAGCATACAGACCTGCAAACTACTCCTCAATAACTCATGTATAATGCTCTACACACACACCTGCTGATTGTAAACTGTCAAAATTACGCACTGCACGGCCTACAAACATGCCAAACACTTGTAAATAATGCATTACATTTACGTTCAGAGAGCTGAACAACTTGTAAATTGTCAAAATAATAATCCATCTAAAAGACTCTGCAAACATGCCTGCTAATGGTTAACTGTTGAAATCATGCACCAGTCTTTATTAGAGACATCACCACCATCATGTCCGCCATAAGCTCCAGACTCCAACTGACCTAGTACACACTACCACCACCAGAGGGCACTATCGTCCATTCCATGATGTAATCCAAGATGGCAACCATGACATCAGCTGATGATGCCAGTACCGTTATCCAAGATGGCGGCAAATGGTGTGTTCACCATGCAGTCGGGACCTAGTACACAATACCACCAACAGAGAGAGATGTCTTCCGTTTCGTGATGTAAACGAAGATGGTGGGTGGAAATGGTGGGAAAACGACTCTACCTGTGCTATATATAAATTTTTATTTTGCAGGCAGGGTCTCCACCATGAGATCTAGACTCCAACTGACCTAGTACACAACACTGCTTTCGGAGGGTGCTGTCATCCCTCCTGTGACATAATCGAAGATGGCGGTCTGAGGTGTGGGAAAATAGCAGGAAAACGACTCTGCCAGTACTGGACATGATCATTTTGCAGGCAGCAAATCAAACCACACACAGACACCTGTTAGGGTCCCACATGCAAGAGGCAGCGTTATCCCTTTCATACTTGACACCTGAGAAATTCCTCTCAGAAATACGTGTTCACCTAGACACTGGTGCTTACACAACAGGGCGGGAGCGCAGACCCTCCACGAGCGCATGCACCATCACAGAGGTGAGTTGCCGCTGTATGCAGGTGAAAGTTGCCTGTACTTTCGAGTATACAGTCACTGTTATACTGACGTCAAAGAACTCCAAGGCACGCTCACGCCGTTCTCATAACCGAAACAACTTCAGGCAGCAATTGTCTTTCTTTAGCATTGCTGATCCCCCTAAGGGAAGATAAAAGCTGCGTCCAGCCGTGCGTACCCACCCCAGCACGTATGACACCTCACAGCGAACCGTCCGTGTGGCGACTTGCCATCTAAAAGGTTTTCCATGTTCTTATGTCACATGGCTTTGTAAAAAATAGCAGCCAAGGCGACCTCGTGGAAGTTGTATAGTGTCCCAGAAATAGTTAACGCTAGCTTTCTTGATGTCCCAGTTTGTATGCACGGAAATTCTTGCCCTAACACATCGAAAATAGCATAGAATGACGCCAAATGCAGTCTTCCTTGCAGACCTAACGAGGTACCCAGCCCAGTAGTTGTTACCCTTGCTGATTTCAACACACACAAACTTTCCCTCTGCTATGTAGAGGCTCCTATATCCCAGATCAAAGGATGTGAATGAATCGAGCATTGTGATTGGCTCTTATCGAATTTACCTGACAAATTACTGATTCTGCCAGTATCGAAGGACCATCAGCCCTTTTTCCTTCTGAAGACGAGACTTTCAGCGGCAATAAACTATTTTACACTGATCGACATATTGCACCAACAACTATACCTCGCAAAGTGCCATACATATCGTCAAATATGGAAAAACTCTTATTCATTTACACTGCTCTCCCAGCGAGGACAGGAGCTTGAATATTAGTCTGCGAAACCAATCTCCAACCCAGCAATGTATCACCGCATACTGTGTCGATGTAGTAAACATACAATTCATATCCTCCACCATACAAAATCATCCATTTTACATCAGAGCACCTTGAGCAAAGTTGCTCTCAGAACTGTTCTACAAATTCGGGATTGTTTCCCCTTGCCACAAACGTGTTACTGTTTGTGCTCTGAACCTGCTTCCTTGCTTGCTTGCGTTTCTACGCACATCTCCAGACTCGGGGATTACAAGAACACACGTATTTTCGCATGGGTCGCCATAATATTGCACCATTTTCGCGGTACTTCTCGATATCAAGCACTAGGCAGCATCCTACTGATCTCTAGTGCAACATAATTCCCAAGATAGAGACTGAAAATTATTTCTCTACAAAGCCCAAACTTTAGCGAGGTGCAGCGTGATGTAAACCACTGAGTAACTAGAAACAGATAGAGGAAACTGATATTTCCACTCCCGAATAGCAATGTCTGTGATATAACAGATTCCAAATCATTCCTATAATTTAGAAGCCAACTAAGGTCTTTCTGATGTTTAGAGAACTGGCAAACGTCTCTTCCACATGCTAGATGCACATGCCACAATCGTTCTTCTCTCAACTAAATCAGTTCACGAAATGTGCAGAAGCAGTCAACCAAACAATTTACATGGGAGGGGATAACGGTCCAGCACAAACACACCTCCATACACAATATTCTCAAATTTCCATTTGATCACGAAAGCTGCCCAACACATACTAGAGGATGGCAAAGTTTACTCAGATACATTCCTACAATCCAACAGGCCTCTGCATCTGGACGGCTGCTGCCATTAACGTGAAATGTGAATCATTCCCACCACAGGCCATGCATACATGGAATCATTCTATAAAACCGGTCACATATATGTTTTATCATCATGCTTACAATTAAATGTTACAATCGTGGACTCAATTGAACGACATTCAACAATGAGCAACATATCGGAAATACTCCCTGCTGTTGGCAGTGGTTCTGGAAATAGAAATATCACTACCTTTCTTATGATTTGACATACTCTTCCCTTTGCTATCACAGTACTCCCAGTCAAATCCATACCCTCCTTATGACTGGCCATAGTCAATTGCTTTCCACAAACATATACTTTATAAAGCTGATGCTCAAATGCGAACAAATCACGCATCCCCTACTACTAAGTATAATACTTCGTCAATAGCTGATTGCCATCAATGCGAAATAATACTGACCGCAAATCAACCATGGGTGGATATGTCTCTTAGGTTTTTGCTCCAGGTGCTACCGCTGTGTCTCAGAAAGAGAGACGTAATTAGCCTGATATTAAAAAGAACCGATCCCAATAACTACTGCATGTTACTGTTGCAAGTGATCGTGGTTCTACAGGTGCACACAAATATCCATGTTAAAAGCTATACAAACTTTACGAATCGAGGCACGACATTACCTCTGAATGAGGTGGTTTCTTTCTGGACAAATACCGTCATGGTGATCGTAGGAATTTGTATATCAGGCCACACATGATGCAAACACGTGATAAAATTATCGCAATTTGAAAGTAATTCGGCAAAGGAACGTAGTATGTAAGCAGTATTTACGGCTGCCTCACACCGCCCCACCTACATAATTATATATTATTTGTAGAGCATTCTGTCTCGAGACCATATCAGAGGTTCCGTGATATATCCACTGAGTTATAGGCGATGACTGATTGTGAAGGAACACAAACAGTAGTAGTAGATGATGTGCTGATTGAGCTCATAAGAAAATCTACACTAGCTTCTCAGATCTCTAGTGTTACGCTATCTCCTAGAAATGATGTCCATGATTTGCAATCAGGTCTTCCCATTCAAGCACACATCTGTGTTGGATCCTATTGACAATTCCTTTAATGAGTGCAAGCACTACTCAGTCATATTTCTAGCACTCTCATATCTTGCAAAGAGTCACCTTCCTCGAATCTGTCTGCTACAGTAAAATTACAACCTGGGTTTAGTGAGTCCCTAAGCACCTTGCAACTGATCCCATTTCCACAGCTTTTGGCATGTGATCATTCCATTTTAAGTCAGAACTGAGTAAAAGTTTGGGAAAAGCATATCCACCAGCTTCTGCAACCTGTGTAGAAACAGAACGACCTGAGTTAGTGTGACAGGAGCATGTTTTGACCATTCGATGGAAATGCACAGATTGTGGTGTGTCCCCAAATTACTGTACATACAAGTACTACAGATCTGTGTCCATTCTAACCATTCAGCCCAACATGTTATGCACAAATTGTGGTGTGTCCCCAAATTGCTGTACATACAAGTACTACAGATCTATGTCCATTCTAACCATTCTGCCCAACATGCTAACATCATTATTCTCTATCCCCAACAGAGAAAAATTACGAACTATAAAAGCCCCACTAAATTCATCCAATATAGAAGTCACCTAGGCACCGATGCTGGCGCAATGACACATAGCTGTGGTGCAGTCCAGTGCCGAGAAAGAGATTTCACAATGCTCCCCAGAGTAGCATAGTGTGCAGCCCCCCAAGCAAACGGTCTCCAGTGTGGAGGTGATTCAAACATTCCACCAAAATCCGCCATATTGAATGACGTCATGGGCGCCATCTTGTATGACATAATGCGCTGTTGCCACGTCGACACGCCGCCATCTTGGATGACGTCATCGCCGCCATCTTGGGTACATCTGGCAACAATGGAATGTGGGGTCGTGTCTTTCTTGCACCACTACTAGCATATCATTAAATAATGTGAAAGGATGTTTGGAAAGTGTGCTAAATAGGAATATCTTACTCACGAGACTGTAGGTGTCTTGTAAAGAACGACAAATAAATAATAAAAGGTAGTCAGTTTAAATAAAGTCTGTTGTGTATGTTTCAACACCTATGGAAGACCTAGAACTAGTGAATAAACTGTTACATTGTTTCTATGGGCAAGCGGTGGAACAGACTGAACATAGTTATTTTCATTTCTTTATTTTGTTATTCCTCTGTCAACAGTGACACAGTGCGAATGCACTAAAATTATCCTAGTAGTGACGACACTTAAGAGTACCTATGTAGTGGTAACGAATATATCTTTATCCATTTTCTCCAAGTTGTTGCTATGAAATCATCACTTTTAATGTTGAAATATTACAGATTAGTTTCTGGGTTTTGTACTATAAAAATATACATAAGTCGTTTTCACACTGGGTTTACTGTCTGTTGTGTCCTAATGTTATCTGAAAATGCGATTAAATTCATTAACATTTCACTTATTACGAAATTTGTTGACTGATTGCGAATTCTTTAACATCAGGTGTGTTAGATATAGATCTGCTACCTAAAAGTGATACGTTAAAATGTGTGATGGACCGGGATTCAGACCCTTATTTCTGGCTATCATGAGCGGCCACCTTAAGCATTTTGTCTATTACTTCACGTTTCTCGGAGTGACCCAAACCAGCGCGTGCCCCACTGCCTGTATCGGCTAATGTTCGAAACATTACTTCGTTTCCCACAATAGGAAGAATGGAATTTATTATCATCACGCATGTATGTCTAAATGAACAGAAATTGTAAAATAAGTAATACGGACAAAATGATCATAACGACGTTGAACATGTAGTCTCATTCTCCCTATTGCGCTAATCAAAGTAACGTTGCAAGCATTAGAGGATATAGATAGAATGGCATATGGCGAATGTGTTGGATGGATCCGGAAAATTTGCACAGACAGCCGAAATTGTTAAGGATACTGCATGCGGTAAGTGCGAAATCCGCGTTCGAGTCTAAGTCCAACACAAATTTCCATGTGTAACTATTGGGCAGTGTGTCCATGCCTAACGCAGTCATGTCTGAAGGGACAGATATTAAAGAATAAACATTTGACTTACTTTTATTCAAACAAATGTTAACACACGTGATCTGTGTAACTGTCTTAGGGTCTGTGTTTTGGCATCCAGGCTTGTATTTTGGTTATATTAGTATCACAGGCACAAGGCATTACGCAGAAGTAATTTTCATGCAGACGTCGGTTCCTTGTGCGAAGTTCAAAATGGCTGTATCATTAAACTTGCAAAATGTTCAACATGCTCCTGTTTAGCATAAAGTGAGAAATCGGGACTGTCTAAGACATACCTCATCAGCCACTCTTTCTAAAAATTATTTGAGTATCTATATTTATGGATTTTAAAGTTCTGTAAACGACATGGGAAATAACGATGTGTTTATAAAATTGAACGAGAAGTAATAGCGTACTGTAAATTAGACCCAGTATTTAGAGATGTAAAAATATTTTTTAAATACCATTCTAATCTACTAAATATTGATATATAAAATGGGTGAGCAGAAACTGTGTAGTAAAAATGAGGAGTAAGTTAATTTTTCAAAGTGACTGGCTCCTTACACGTTTACTCGGTTAAATGCAGATGGCATAAGCGTGGACAGAACTATGCAGTACAAACACCGTTTTGTTAATAGACCATGTATATCATGTAGCTGTGACTTCCTCATTTATTGTTAGTGGATACCTCGAGTCGTTTTATATCTCTGAAAGTTCTTCTTCTTCACATGATTTACGGAACAGAATGAATGAATGGACAGTCTCTTTAGAACACTCGAATGCAATCCACCCAAATATTCGTTTAACGATGAAGGTAGGAAAGGATGCCTCTCTTCCATTGTGTGATGTGTCGATCAGGAGAAAGGTTGATGGTCTACATATACATCAACCTTTACATGGTTACTCTGTAATTCACATTTAAGTGCGAGGCAGAGGGTTCATCGAACCATTTTCATACTACTTATCTACCATTCCACTCTCGAATAGCGCATGGGAAAAAGGTACACCTACATGTTTCCGTTCGAGCTCTGATTTATTTTATTATGATGATCATTTCTCCCTACGTATGTCGGTGTCAACAAAATATTTTCGCATTCGGAAGAGAAAGTTGGTGATTGAAATTTCTTAAACAGATCTCACCGCAAAGATAACCGCCTTTGTTTCAGTGACTGTCACCCCAACTCGCTTGTCATATCAGTGACACTCTCACCCCTATCGCGCGATAACCCGAAACGAGCTGCCCTTGGAGCGAAATGGTACTTTGGAACATGTTGTTTATAGGAAGCCTACCTACACTGACTTCTGTCTACAGGCTTAGTGCAAAGCAGCACTGTACTTCGAACTGTGGTTCAAAGAGCCAATGTCTCGTCAAACTCAGAGTTTGTGACCTGACACAATTTCGTCAGAATGCATACAATTAAAGACAGATGGGACGTGCACTGCACTGTCGGCCAAACGTAAAGAGGCTGAGTGATGATAAAAACAGTTGGCGCCAGGGTCTACTGCCTTTCTGCCTTAATCAGGGAGCACGTTCAACAAGATTGGTCCTGTGTTCCGTAAATATGATGTAAAGTGTCTTGTCAAGTTTCCTTATAGATTAGGATCATTTTAGATTCCACTAAGGATGATCTCGGTTTGCGAAGGGCGGATGTCCATCCTTTTTTTTGCAATTGTTTGTGGAATTTGTAATATCAACGACCATATTTTATTCAGAACAATATTCACGACAGCATTGTCTGTGCAGTTTGAGCGAATATTCTCTTGATATTAATAGAAAAGGTCTTCGTCGATACCAAAATAATAATAATTAATCATTGTCAGTGACATTATTTAATTTTCTGTGAAAATTGTATCTCAGACAATATTCATGGAAAAAGAATATGGAAATCTTCATCTTTTGTTATCTATGATACTTCTAGACTAATCCTTCTTCTTGTTCGAACTGTTGTAATAATCGGATGCGATTGATGTCTTGTAGCACCGAGGACGGTAAAAAAACTGTATTATGTTGTTAAGTAATATTTGAAAAATATAGTTTCTGTGTCATTGAAATCAATACGTGTGTTTGAATTTTTATTTCAATATGTTTCTCGTCCTATATAAATGTTAAGTTTTCTGTTCAGCTACAATGGAGCGCAGCCATTAGCGCCATTGATCTACAGCGCGGATTATTGGTAAAGTGCTGAACAATGAATGATTAACACGGAGAAATGCTTTTAAATGTTAATGCATATAGTTAAGGTACAGGAAAGCGTTAATAAATATATTACTTGTTGAGAGTGAAACAACGCCTGAAATAGAATTGATAAGTGACTGCGTTGGCCGCCATATTAGTGAAATACTGCAGCGGCAGTTTTAAGTCAAACTACTAACGACACAAGATTCTTTATGGTCAATTTTCACTATAATAATTGTATATTGGTGGCCCAGAACCCACCCAGAAATCGTAAATTCGACTTAGATTATGAATAATCTTTAAATATGGTGGAAACAGTGTGTTACGTGGTGAATATATGAACCCTGTTTATTTCGTAAGAGCTATTAGCAAATATTTTTTAATAGGAAACTATACATTAGTGTTGTGCGCATGTGTAAAAATATTTCATCTTGAATGAGATTTTCACTCTGCAGCGGAGTGTGCGCTGATATGAAACTTCCTGGCAGATTAAAACTGTGTGCCCGACCGAGATTCGAACTCGGGACCTTTGCCTTCGCGTGCAAGTGCTCTACTATCTGAGCTACCGAAGTACGACTCACGCCCGGTTCGCAGGAGAGCTTCTGTAAAGTTTGGAAGGTAGGAGACGAGATACTGGCAGAAGTGAAGCTGTGTATACAGGCCGTGAGTCGTGCTTCGGTAGCTCAGATGGTAGAGCACTTGCCCGCGAAAGGCAAAGGTCCCGAGTTCGAATCTCGGTCGGGCACACAGTTTTCATCTGCCAGGAAGTTTAATAGTTCATCTTGTTTAAGGAAAAATGTTGCCACCTCGAATAGTAGTTTACGCTAATCATCAGTAATTGGTTTTGTTTTAGTCCTGCCCACGATTTGTAAAATACCGCAATCCTAACAGCACGCCACAAATGTCATATACTGGTCAGCCTATCAGGACCGTGAAAGATCGTTGTACTGAGCTTAAGCGTCACATACACTTACAAAAACCGAGCAAATCGTATATAACAGAACACTGACTTTGCGCCAGTCATCCTATCGAATATAACAACATGGAGTTCCTGCACTTCTAGCTACTGGGGTGTATTGTTATTAAGCAAGCAGTTGAGAGTAAATTAGCAAGTAACCTTGCAAACAGAGATGAAGGTTTTTGCTTAAATTCTGCATGGAATCATACTCTCTCCCTTGTCAAAAAGAAGGGGGGCAAAGTTAATGCTACCTCACCCATTGTTTAATAAATTTTACTAACCATAACTTCTGGCGTTTGTCTTCTTAGTTATGTGGTGGTGCTAGTGTTAACTGTGTGTGTGTGTGTGTGTGTGTGTGTGTAGCCTTTCCGGAATTCCTCTGCAAACCGAGGTTTCACTGGTACAGCGATTACTTGCGACAGGTTTGGCTAGGAAATGACAGTGTGGTCACTTGTCACAGTATCGGCGTTTGTCGACGTCAACCGGCTACATTCCGGTAAGTTTTTTGGACGTTGTATACACTGAGATAAACTCAGGTCTGAAGCAAATATCAGCTGTGCTAACTACTTTGAGGATCCGGAGAAGAATTTTTAGATCTGTGATTTACATCCGATAGATGATTTTGAAATGACTGTAGTTCGTATAAGCCATATATGCAGATAACCGTAATCATTGCCTTGCGCTAATTATGCTTGTGTTATTGCAATTTAATGATTAATGACAGTTTTGGGTCGTAAATTGCTGCTGGATAGCTTTGAATTGTACAGAGCCATTGATCAAGTTTCTTTTCAAAACTTACTTATTTTATCGCCCCGCCAATTGTAGGATTGCCTCATACTAGCATCAGTCGCTCAAACAAAATAACATTTGTGTAATAGATGCACTCTGTTGTCTTCACTGTCACACGATGTTATTTTCTGGTTCTCCGTGTGACCCTAGGGGACCTTTAATAGGTGCGTTGTATGTGCCTGCACTGGGTTTTACCCTCCTCAAACTCCCACAACATCGTTCTCAACACAAATACGGTACACGTGGCTTTCGTAAATATTTGCGCTAAACTGTCAAGTTACAAACGTAAAATATGCGTTGGAAAGAATAATCTTACATGAGTGATGATATAAACTGTCCTCAGTGATGTCGATATTTCTGGTGTATCCTGGAAACTGAGACGCCAACTTTTTCTTCCAGATGTAAGCTGTTGTTTGAGAACAAAGATACATAAGTGTAGATAGTGACTACATTGAAAATGCTTGCTAATGTCTGTACTCTCACAAATGCTAAACATATGAAACTGGCAGCCGAAACCTATTACCTTTTGGCAGCCTGTTTTATATGGTGTCATTTTTAATTAGTAATTCACATACACTACCATTATACCATATTTTATCCCGACAGAGGAAGGTAAATAGGAAAGAAGAAATTCAGTAACAGAGAATCATAAAATTATCGAAGTATGTTAAGTAATGCGCTTTGCATAACATAGTTCTCACAAAACTGAAGCGATTTTCCATTTAGCTGGAGACAAGGAATTTGAATTTTACTTCGTCGTCATTGATCAGTGGTAAACGATACGAAGGCGGAGAGTCTTAAAGATTTACGAGGCATTAACTGTGACTTGGAATTCCTCCAGGAGCTGATTAATTATTGAGAGATACTATGAGATTGTTGACGACTGTCGGAGGCGGAAAGCAACTGTACCCCATTATTACAGGTTACCTGCTACCTGTGCAGTCATTATGTGTCGGTATTAATTAAAACTGAATTAAATAGCGGAAAAATATAAAAATTTCAGTCCGAATTGGAATTTTAGAGCTCCTCTTGACGGCCACGCTTCAGCCCAGAGGCACAGTCGCGCTTTTGGAGGTCTCTACGCCTGCCCCACTTCGAGATCAGGTAAGAGGGTCTGGCCTATCTCTAGCTAGCATTTCAAATTTGTAGGGGTTTTGTATGGTACTGTAAACTACAAGAATAATTGTCAGATAGATTTCAAGCGAACTAATTTGCAGGATGTTTCGCACGTTCTATCTTATACAAGAATATTATAGTTTAACCTATTTATATTCGCATTTATACTCCGCGACTTACTATCTACTATGTACAAGTGAATTAAATTGTGCTGTACGTTGTACGGATGCTTCGTGAAAAGAATGATTACTTGCCACTGTGCGAACTGTATTCAGTTTAATTTTATCTCCGTGGTATTTTATTAGCGATGTACTGCTGATCTGAAAACTGAGTCTCGAAAGTTTTTAAATATTTTACAAAAGACTTTTGGCATCATATTTCACGTGTCTGCCTTCAAGTCTTTCCTAAACTTACCCCACACGTTTAACGATTCTGCGCACATCTTGTTCATTTAATCTCTTACTCCAACCCGATGTATGCTCCGCAGTTTAGGATGTTTTTCCCTTGTGGGCAGTACATTTTGTAAGTAGGCTGTTTATGTTTTCTTATTGGTAACGCCACGTAGCGCTCTGTATGAAAATCACTGGCTGTGCTATGTGCAGTCTGTGGCTAGTTTGCATTGTTGTCTGCCATTGTAGTGTTGGGCAGCTGGATGTGAACAGCGCGTAGTGTTGCGCAGTTGGAGGTGAGCCGCCAGCAGTGGTGGATGTCGGGAGAGAAATGGCGGAGTTTTGAAATTTGTAAGACTGGATGTCATGAACTGCTATATATATTATGACTATTAAGGTAAATACATTGTTTGTTCTCTATTAAAATCTTTCATTTGCTAACTATCCCTATCAGTAGTTAGTGCCTTCCGTAGTTTGAATCTTTTATTCAGCTGGCAGTAGTGGCGCTCACTGTATTGCAGTAGTTCGAGTAACCAAGATTTTTGTGAGGTAAGCGATTTGTGAAACGTATAGGTTAATGTTAGTCAGGGCCATTTTTGTAGGGATTTTTGAAAGTCAGATTGCGTTGCGCTAAAAAATATTGTGTGTCAGTTTAAGCACAGTCTTGTATAATTTTTCTAAGGGGACGTTTCAATTTTTATAGTCAATTTCTGTATCTGAAAAACCACAGTTTGTTAATTTCTGTCCATGATTCCTTCCTACCCTAAACCGAGCCTGTATGACTTTTGTACTATAAAACTAAGTCAAATTGTGACTTATGTATAGCTTAGCCAGAGGCTGCTTCTTGCGGTGAACGTTAATTTATAATTCTATTCATTAGCGGCTGACTTCCGATCTCTTCACCAGGCTGTTCTGTTATCGATATTTGACTACTCAATACTGCTGCACTTTTGATCGTATACTATTACTACAGCGAAAAAAGAAAAGTTTTAAGTTTTCTGTGGAGAGCGGTATTTTTGTTTTCGAAGTTTTCCTGATATCTGCAATAATTTATCTGTTATCAACATTTTCATCTGCAATCAGTGTGAGCGCGTGGATATCATGGTGCGTAACTAGGTATTCAGTCTGCTTCCATGTTTCAATTCCGGCTTTGCGAGGGATATTCTTCTGCGGTAGTGACATGCACCAGTGAGTCGTGAAATGCAACAGCGTCTCATAATTAGACCCTGCTTCTGTGAGAATGTACTATCAAGCCTTACGACTATGGAAGTATCTACAACGGGTGTGCCTAAGGAATTTCCCAACATTCAACGTAAGCAATTTTGGGAATCTAAGGATGTCACGTCGGATAAATGTAACTACAGTTCATAGAGTTACTTATGTTGTACATCAGCATCTAAAATTCATAGGACTCATCCTAGGGCTAGGTCGTGGGCAATGGAGCACATGTCCTTGAACAATGTATTGAACATTACAGTGTAATACAGGACATGCAGCGATTATTTCTTCCATCACAGTACTGTAAGCAGCAATTAATGTAAGTAGTAATTATTAGCCTCGAAATATACTAATTTAATTTTCTTCACTGCTGAACAATTATGTAGCGTTCGCGAACATAGTTTGAAACCTTTACCCAATAACCAACAATAGAAGCTAAAAATTTTGTCACCCTCCTGAACGCGCGTTTGAATCATTGTTCGCCTTTAAATGCTACTGTTGTTATCAAACTGTAACAGGTTGCTAATGACAAACATCATAAGAAAGTAAATATTTTACGAGCTCGTTCACAGCGTGGTAGAATTAACAATAACCTCAGTAAGAGGTCATTATATATATTGTATTTCACATTAAATTACAAATTTCATTTACTGCACGTTGTTGCACAACGAACATCTTGGGTCTATGTGTAGCACAAGCGTCGATCACTTTGTCATATATCATTAATGAAAAATAACTTCATATGTCAGTAGGCTGAAAGCTGTTAATCAGAACTTCTCACGTATATGAAAACTTTTTACAATAAGAGGATATCGCGACCTTCGTTTTTTAGAGTTGGTCTCTTTCTTATCTTAGCACACTTTCTCCCACATTTTTCCAGTGAACTTGTTTCATACATGAATGACATTTAGGAAGATCTGAAAAATACACGCATGTGGTTACCACAACCTCTCATTGGACCCAGAATGTTCTGGAACTACAAATAGCTTGAGATTTGGAAGTCAGACTGTCCCAAAGTTGGAAAATGGGGTGAATGTTTCAACAGTTGATACACTATGAGGACTCTTTCGTCGACGGGTGCACTCTCCTGGTACAGACGGTGATTCTACACTACTGGCCACTAAAATTGCTACACCACGAAGATGACGTGCTACAGACGCGAAATTTAACCGACAGGAAGAAGATGCTGTGATATGCAAATGATTAGCTTTTCAGAGCATTAGCACAAGGTTGGCGCCGGTGGCGACACCTACAAGGTGCTGACATTAGGAAAGTTTCCAACCGATTTCTCATACACAAACAACAGTTGACCGGCGTTGCCTGGTGAAACCTTATTTTGATGCCTCGTGTAAGGAGGAGAAATATGTACCATCACGTTTCCGACTTTGATAAAGGTCGGATTCTAGCCTATTGCGATTGCGGTTTATCGTATCGCGACATTCCTGCTCGCGTTGGTCGAGATCCAATGACTGTTAGCAGAATATGGAATCGGTGGGCTCAGGAGAATAATACGGAACGCCGTGCTGAATCCTAAGGGGCTCGTATCACTAGCAGTCGAGACGACAGGCATCTTATCCGCATGGCTGTAACGGATCGTGCAGCCACGTCTCGATTCCTGCGTCAACAGATGGGGACATTTGCAAGACAACAACCTGCTGCACGAACAGTTCGACGACGTTTGCAGCAGCATGGACTATCAGCTCGGAGACCATGGCTGCGGTTACCCTTGACGCTGCATCACAGACAGGAGCGCCTTCGATGGTGTACTGAAGGACGAACCTGGGTGCACGAATGGAAAAATGTCATTTTTTCGGATGAATCCATGGTCGTATACGTGTTTGGCGACAACGCGGTGAACGCACATTGGAAGCGTGTATTCGTCATCGTCATCGCCATACTGGCTATCACCCAGCGTGATGGTATGGGGTGCCACTGGTTACACGTCTCGGTCACCTCTTGTTCGCATTGACGGCACTTTGAACAGTGGACGTTACATTTCAGATGTGTTACGACCCGTGCCTCTACCCTTCATTTGATCCCTGCGAAACCCTACATTTCAGCAGGATAATGCACGACCGCATGTTGCAGGTCCTGTACGGGCCTTTCTGAATACAGAAAATGTTCGACTGCTGCCCTGGCCAGCACATTCTCCAGATCTCTCACCAATTGAAAACGTCTGGTCAATGGTGGCCGAGCAACTGGCTCGTCACAATACGCCAGTCACTACTCTTGATGTACTGTGGTATCGTGTTGAAGTTGCATGGGCAGCTGAACCTGTACACGCCATCAAACCTCTGTTTGACTCAATGCCCAGTGGTATCAAGGCAGTTATTATGGCCAGAGGTGGTTGTTCTGGGTACTGATTTCTCAGGATCTATGCACCCAAATTGCGCGAAAACTTAATCACATGTCAGTTCTAGTATAATATATTTGTCCAATGAATACCCATTTATCTTCCGCATTTCTTCTTGGCGTAGCAATTTTAATGGCCAGCAGTGTAGATGGAATTTGCAAGCAGCTTCCCTGTTATCTACTGGATGGATAAAACTCTGATCGTCCTCATAACTTGCGGGCTCCATAGCGAGCGAGCTCAAAAACATTAATTAATGGTAGGATCCTCTTCTTCCCATGTTAGGAAAAATTTGTGGCGGTTGCTGATTAGTAAATACAGATAAAAATGTTACATTTTAGCAGCTCAGTTTCCTTTCCACAAAACATCCATCGTCATAGTGATTAATATGGTTAGGGAGCATGAGTCATATACATACTGGTAGCCACGTTCTTAACATCAGAGAATAAAGGTGTCAGACCAGTACACCTGCCACCAAGCGCAAAGAAACTTCTAGATCCGCTTCCACACACACACAGACACACACATACACACACACAGTCACACACACTCACACAAGCAGTGAGTCTGTCTCATGCACACTGCATCACAAGATTCGCAGCACACTGATGCTCAGATACGTTGAGGGGACACCTAAACGTAAGTTATACGTTACTGAGGCACGGAAAGTATCTTTCCTTGAATTCTGCGCTAGACCCCAAGGTGACTCTGACTTTCTACATAATGTCCAGGTCTCTGTAAACAATAGACCAAATGTTATACCAGTCGTTCAATTCCTCCTCTGCGATAGAAATCCGCTCCGTAGTCACAGAGCCGTTCAGGAACCGCTGTGCGAACGTCCTCAAAGCTAGAAAATCTCTTTTTCCCCAGACGTTCTTTCCGCTTGCCGAAAAACGGAAATGGCAGGGTGGAATATGTAGACTGTTTTGTTGATCAGCTGCACCCACACCTCTGCGACCTCGCTCAAATTGGTGCCACCATTTCATTACGGCTGGACGCGAAATTGCATTCGGTCTACGCAGCACGAAAATTTCACGGCGAATATGTGCGCAATGTTTACGTTTTGCACACAAGAATCGTACTGTCCCTTGAAGTACAAGCTCGTTTCCAGTTGCCCCTCCATTTTAGTCACACACTGTGATGCGCCCTTTATCCGTACCACAAGAACTCCGAGTGTACTCTCTGTGAGGTATGCGTCTCTCTTGTTGCTCAGCGTCATTAGCTTGGGGCGACATATGTAACTTACCTTCGGAAGTCCCTACGAAAATCTCTCAAAAATTTTATTGGTCCACATTAGTGATTCAGGAAGGGTATGCTCTCGTGAGGTGGTGTTGCTCTTCGGCATCCGGTGGGTGTTATAAGGGCCAGTGAGTTCTATCCTTTCCGTGAAAGTTTTTGCAACCGCGTGAATCGGGACACTCCCCGTCGCTCACACCTACAACACGCGGTCGTGTATTATCCTGCTGAAATGTAGGGCTCCGCAGGGATCGAATGAAGGGTAGAGCCACGGGTCGTAACACATCTGAAATGTAACGTCCGCTGTTCAAAGTGCCGTCAATGCGAACAAGAGGTGACCGAGACGAGTAACCAATGGCACCCCATACCATCACGCTGGGTGGTAGCCAGTATGGCGATGACGAGTATGCTGCCTTCACTTAGCAGTTACGACGATGTAAGCCTCAATCCTTCATCGAGTTTCATGTTGGTGTGCCACTTGACTAAGTTTATCGTCCCCCTCATCTAGCAACCGCACCTCCTAGGATGCTGTTTCCCGCATTAATTTCTGTATTTGGAAACGACAGATTTATGATGTTGTTCTAGCCATGTGTGACGTTCAGGTGGTTTTAAGACGTGCTCTGGCAGTGTCTCCTCGATCTAGTACTCCACACTCTCAGAGGACCTCATAAAATTCCGAAGTGTCTAGCGTATAGACATCACCTATTGGGTGCCTTAATAGGTCTCTAATTTCATTGTTTCTCCGACACATTGCTTTAATGCGCACTCCCTGTACACATGGTGGAAGAAAGATAGGTATTTCTCCTGTTCTTTCTGGAAATCACTGTTTATAAATCAGATGTAATCAAATTTTTCCTGAGACTTCTTGAGAGTATTTTTGTTGTCATTGCAACTACAAAAATGGGTGATTTTTTTTCATCAGACGTGTCTCGCTTCATTGAGGTAAAGTATTATCAGTGATCTGACATTAAATTATTTACGTTGTGATTTGCTTTTAGACCTAAAAACAGAATATGTTTATTTGTGCTTAGGGTGATTTCCGCTTGATTTCTCGCTTACATCGGGAAATGCTGTTGCTTTTCTGCGTTAGACGCTGATAAGTTTGGTTTAATATTTAGTTGCTTTGCAGCCCTATGGATTTCTTATGTTTTGCACAACGCACTCTGTTTCTTTCGTACTTCTAAGCATGTGTTGTGGTTTTGTAGTGTTTCCACTACTTTGTCTTTGACCTATAACCCTTTTCATTCATTATTCTTTTATGGGAATAATTCTACGTAATTATGTTTCTGTGTATTTAAATACTATGTAAGAATAGGGAAGAAATAGTGACTGAGGAATTATTTTTCCATCCATCACCCCCTCCCACTCTCCCACAACCCCCCTCACCTCTCCCCCGCCCCCCTCACTCACAATTTCATTTCACTTCTTGCGGCACACCTTCCCCTGTAACTCACACTCCATCAAACTGCTATACACTTACGTCCATTCATCATGGTTTCTACGTCTCCTACACTGGAAAAAAAATTCCTCCATCACTACTCCTTCCCTACTCTTAGACAGTATTAAGTACACAGAAACATAATTAAATAGAGATAAACACATAAAATAATAAATAAATGAAAACAGGTTTAGTTCAAAGACAAACTACGAGGATAAGGCAATTAGTATCCGCAAAGTAATTATAAAATTTTATTTTAATCAAATAGGAAACTTAAAAGAACATAATTTTTCGAGATAGTCTCCTTGCGTTTCAACGTTCTTGGTCCATCGTTGTACAAGCTTCCTGATGCCCTCATAAAAGAAGGTTCTCGGTTGAGCTGCGAGCCAGGAATGCACCGCTTCTTTCACTGCTTCATCCGAGGCAAATCACGGCCCCTTAATACCTGTTTGAGTGGACCAAACAAGCGATAGAAGGGGAAAGATCGGGACTAAATGGTGGATGATCCAGTACTTGGGTTTCTGGAGCGTTTCAACAGTGTGGGCCGCAGTATGCGGACAGGCATTGTCGTGCAACGACACAACACCTTTTGACAGCAATCCTCGGCGTCTGCTTCGAATTGCAGCCTTTAGCCTGGCCGTATACTGTAAGGTACACTGTTTATTGTTGTGCCCCTTTCCCCATAATGTTCCAGTACTGGACCTTGTGCGTCCCAAAAAACCGTAAGCATCAGTTTTCCTGCGGACGGTTGGGTCTTGAACTTTTTCTTGCACGGCGAATTTGGATGTTTCCAGTCCATACTCTGCCGTTTACTCTCCGGCTCGTAATGATGGATCCATGTTTCGTCACCAGTAATGATCCTGTCTAAGAAGTTGTCCCCTTCGTTGCCATAGCGATCCAAATGTTCTTTTCAGTTGTCCAAGCACGTTTGTTTATGCAACTGTGTGAGTTGTTTTGGGACCCATCTTGCACAGACTTTATGAAACCCAAGTCTGTTGTGGATGATTTCGTAGGCAGAACGGTGACTAGTTTGCAGACGATGTGCCACTTTGTCAATAGTTAATCGTCTGTCGAAGAGAATCATTTCACCTGAACGCTCAATGGGTTCTTCATTTGTGGCGGTAAACGATCGTCCGGATCCTTCATCGTGCGTAATACTAGTGCGACCATTTAGGAATTTTTCAATCCATTCGTAGACACTTGTGGCAAAACACTGTTCCCGTACTGTACCAAAGTCTTCCATGAATTTCGGCCCCTCATACGCCTTCCGACCACAAAAAACGGATCACTGAACGTTGCTCTTCTTTGGTGCAAGCAGACAGAGGACCAACCATGATTAACAGTACGGCAGCGATAACGAAACTGACCTAGCAGCTTGAAAATTGCAAATATATGACCACAAATGAACAAAGCAGATGTCATCAACGTAAAAAGACAGTACTACGAAAATAAATAAAAATATAACTAAATTGCCGATAATAATTGACTTACCTTACTTATGTTGGCAACACTACAAGACACAAACCACAACACAGAAGGACGAAAACAAACAGAATACAGTGGTGAGCATAAAAGTGTGATGTGGACAACATAAGAAATGCATAGTGCTGCAAAACAACTAAATATTTGACCAAAATTACCAATGTCTAACGTAGAAAAGCAAACATGTTGTAGCAGACGGCATTTCCCGATGTTAGCGAGAAATCAAGTGAAAAACACCGTAGGGACAAATGAACATATTCCTGACGAACTGTTTTTAGATCTAAAAGAAAATCAAAATTTAACAATTTAATTACAGCCCACTGATGTTGCTTTACCTGTGTAAAACGCATCTGGCGAAAAAAAATCACGCCTATTTGTAGTTTCAATGACATAACAAAAATACCCTCAAGAAACGTAAAGCAACTACAGACACTAAGGCCACACAAATGAAGAATTTCCTTGAGACGTTTCAGTCTCATATTTATCCAAGATAATGATGGAAGCTCAAGACATGAACTAAAATTTGTGCAGCGGTGAGGACTTGAATCCGGGTGTCCTTCTTTAATAGACAGGTTTGCTAGCCATTACAACACTACAGCATTGTAGCTCAGAGAGCTACCATGGATTACTTTAGTTCAATGCCCTTCCTACCACAAAATTCAATTCACGTCTTCAGTTTATTTTCCCCTTCTTAGATTATCACTACTGCCGAGGCTCTCTGGTATTGGAATAGCACCCCAGCGTTGGATGTAATGAGGAAGTCCAGCTTGTATCTACCTAAGACGATCTAAGAAGGGGAAAATATACTGAAGATGTGAATTTAAGATTGTGCCAGGGAGGGCTCTGGAGTAGGGTAGTTCATGCAGGTATGCTAGCTGTATAATTGTCGTGTTGGTGTAATGGGCAGCACACCTGCCTAGTATGTAGGGAGAGATGGGTACAAGCCCGAGCCATAGCACAAGTTTTAGCTCTTCAGCTTCCATCAATAACATAGATTTTTTTATGGTTTAGTTGTTGCAACTGTTAGCTCTAAGGGTTGTAAAAAATTTGTTCAGTTCCGAATTCAAGTTGTCTGTACTGCAGATTTGTTGGATCCTCTTAGGCAGTGTTTGTAAAACTGAATTCTTCTGCTGTGGGTTGTAATAGGACGTAGCGTGCAGATACATACCAGAACTAGTGGTATTCCTGTAGACAGAGTTCAGAATGATGTCAATAATTCTGCATCATACCGACGTCAAGAACATGAGTCTGTGATTTTGTTGGTCCTTTCTTCTACTCTTTCTGTACACAGGAGTCGCATGCACTTTTGTTCAGTTGCATGGGACTTTGCTCTGGGCGGGAGATTCGCTATAAATCCAAGTTACATTAAGTAAGAGGCCAATGCAGCAAAATATTCTTTGTCAAGACAAAATTTGGTATGTAGGACATCCGCATCCGAGAGGCATGACAATTAATGTGCGTCAGTTACACTAATATTTTATTTAAGCTACGACCGTTTTCGAAATTTTAAAATCCCATCTTCACGTGTATGAAATTAAAGTATTTGGTAATACACAACATACGGTCAGGCCATTCAGTGCAAGAGTTCCATTCTTTGCATGTTGTCGGAAACCGGTCGTGGTTTGGATAAATATTAGTTCAATTGAAGCAGATCTCTCTAAATTAGTAATCAGTCTTGGTACAAAAGAACTGTGTCCTCCTTACTGGACTCTTGGCGATGGTCAAAGGAAGGTATGTCTGCACGATTCTCCTGGGTGAAAGATTATTTAAATGTGACATTTATATCCTAGTTGTATGATATACGCGAAGTTCTAATATACGGGATCACTGTATAGCTCTCGCATTTTTTTGCGTAAACCACACAGCTCCTCGTGAACTGAAGTGAAGTGGCTTGCTTGTCTCAAAGATTCAGACAGCCTTGCTGGTGATGCGTCCTCAACGGAAGGGAATCTGTAGAGAGGCTGGACCAACCTGTGGAACGGCAACCTTTTCACTGGGTTCAGTAGGTGCAGTGGCAACATTATGGATGACTGACAGATCTGACCACGGGGGGATTACTCGAAAAACCTGGAATTCTACATTTCGGAGAGTGCAGTCGGGTAGGTAACCCAGAGAATTTAAAAAGAGAAATTGAGACGTTGAAAGATATAGAAGAAATTAATGATGTTCTATGGCTGAATGACGTTGCTTCCTTCTTATAGACAGCTGCATTGTCTATGGGCAGCCAAATAGAGCATCCGACGCTATCCACGTTGCTTTTTACACGCACACCAAACAGTAACAGTCCTACAATTCCTTGGGGATAATTCTGATATATCTTTAAATCTGTCCATTTTGTTTCATGAAGAGCGATATGTTCGGTTCTGTCTGCAACGAAGTCCTGAATCCAACCACAAACCTCTCCGAATCTCAGCATGTTCATGCTTGTTCACTAGACGACAATGTGCAGCTGTATCAATGTTTTCCTGATGTCTAGGAACACGGAGATCTGCAAATCATGGACGAACAGAGTGAAATCAGTTTCTCAGGTCTCTATTTTCAGAATCCATATTGACATTTGTAGGGAAGATTTTCATTTTTCAAAACAGTCACAATACATTGGTGTAGAAAACTGAAGAACGAAAATACCTTTCGCATGACATGTCACTGCCAAGTAACATAGCTCAACGAAACTTGGACCGTACATAGAAGGAACTGCTACATTATGGTGAAGTAGGCAACTGCAGGAAATAGGCAATAAAACGAAAAGAGCTGACGCTTTCATTCAGAGATAACAATTACATTGAAGTCATTGCGGTTTTTGGTGGTCTCTTGGACTTACAGAAGGTGAGATAGGACTTCTTGTGCTAGAGCGTTCCATTCGTCCACTAGAGCGGTTGACAACTGCCGGATGCATGTGGAAACGTTGAAATACCTCTCTCTAACGCATCCCATAGCGGTCGATGGAATTTAAGTCCGGGAAACGGGCAGGCCAGTCCATTCGCCAAATATCTTCCTCTTGTAAAGATTCTCCATCTGCGTTGTTTAACGCTGTTCCCATTGTCATCCATGAAAATGAAGTCAGGTCCGAATGCACCCCTGAAAGCGCACTTGTGGAAGAAATATAGTGTCACAATAAGATTCTCTGGTAAGTGTAACGTGTTCACAGATTTGGAGGTCAGTACGCCTATGCAACATTATTCCTACTAACACCACAACAACTGGATCTCTATACGATAATGGTAAACAATTTTCGTTTTTGAATTACGTGTTCCCATCTGTCGCTGTAAGAACGTACGTCAAGAATCGCTACTCACACTGAATCTGCTCTCATTAGAGAAGAGCACGCGACCAGGCGCCGCCCCTACGCTTCTGACAAAAGGGGCCGCCGATGAGCAGTTGTCAACGGACTATAATGTACTAGTCACCGAGCAAAGAGACTACTCCCATACAGTTTCCGTTCCATTGTGGATTGTGAGATAGCGTACGTTGCTGTCCTGTGAAATGTAGTTGCGGTTACAGTCGCTGTGTGCCTGTAGCGGTGATCTGCTCCTCAACTTCAGTCAGTAGAGCCTATGGTTCGGAACGCTCCCCATGTATGTGAAGCAATGCCTGTGGGTTACGCTCTTCACGTCTCGTCCTTCTTACAGTCTGCCGACGATTCTTCCCGCAAGATGTCATCCAAATGTTGTCTCCGAGCTACACTACTGGCCATTAAAATTGCTACACCACGAAGATGACGTGCTACTGACGCGAAATTTAACCGACAGGAAGAAGATGCTGTGATATGCAAATGATTAGCTTTTCAGAGCATCAGCACAAGGCTGGCGCCGGTGGCGACACCTACAAGGTGCTGACACGAGGAAAGTTTCCAACCGATTTCTCATACACAAACAGCGGTAGACTGGCGTTGCCTGGTGAAACGTTGTTGTGATGCCTCGTGTAAGTAGGAGAAATGCGTACCATCACGTTTCCGACTTTGATAAAGGTCGGATTGTAGCCTATCGCGATTGCGGTTTATCGTATCGCGACATTATTGCTCGCGTTGGTCGATATTTAATGACTGTTAGCAGAATATGGAATCGGTGGGTTCAGGAGGATAATACGGAACGCCGTGCTGGATCCCAACGGCCTCGTATCACTAGCAGTCGAGATGAAAGGCATCTTATCCGCATGGCTGTAACGGATCGTGCAGCCACGTCTCGATCCCTGAGTCAACAGATGGGGACGTTTGCAAGACAACAAGTATCTGCACAAACAATTCGACGGGGTTTGCAGAAGCATGGACTATCAGCTCGGAGACCATGGCTGCGGTTACCCTTGACGCTGCATCAAAGACAGGAGTGCCTGCGATGGTGTACACACTGACGAACGTGGGTGCACGAATGGCAAAACGTCATTTTTTCGGATGAATCCAGGTTCTGTTTACAGCATCATGATGGTCGCATCCATATTTGGCGACATCGCCGTGAACGCACATTGAAAGCGTGTATTCGTCATCGCCATACTGGCGTATCACCCGGCGTGATGGTATGGGGTGCCATTGGTTACACGTCTCGGTCACCTCCTGTTCGCATTGATGGCACTTTGAACAGTGGACGTTACATTTCAGATGTGTTACGACCCATGGCTCTACTCTTCATTCGATCCCTGCGAAACCCTACATTTCAGCAGGATAATTCACGACCGCATGTTGCAGGTCCCGTACGGGCCTGTCTGGATACAGAAAATATTCGACTGCTGCCCTTGCCAGCACATTCTCCAGATCTCTCACCAATTGAAAACGTCTTGTCAATGGTGGCCGAGCAACTGGCTCGTCACAATACGCCAGTCACTACTCTTGATGAACTGTGGTATCGTGTTGAAGCTGCATGGGCAGCTGTACCTGTACACACCATCCAACCTCTGTTTGACTCAATGCCCAGTGGTATCAAGGCCGTTATTACGGTCAGAGGTGGTTGTTCTGGGTACTGATTTCTCAGGATCTATGCACCCAAATTGCGTGAAAATGTAATCACATGTCGGTTCTTGTACAATATAACTGTCCAATGAATACCCGTTTATCTTCTGCATTTATTCTTGGTGTAGCAATTTTAATGGCCAGTAGTGTATTTTATAGTACTTGACCTATTTCGTGTTGCAGACGAGTGCACAGGATCGTAAAATATGTTCCTAAATTCTATAATAGACTGACGTCTGCGACTATAATCATATGAGTCTGTTCTACGACGGGAGTGACGTGCACTTGCTTACACGTCTTTGCTCCAGTGACCTACGATAATCTACTCGCAGAGAGTGCGTAAGTGTCAGTAGAATCTCACAGCTATCCGGTTCAGATGACTGTCGGTGCTGGATGCTCAGTCAGGGCGGATTTCTTACACTTAACATCACCTTGGTATCCTAAAAGTCGAAATATTGGACTGCTTTCGAGAAATGCATTACATTGCTTTAGAATATTGGTTTCTGGACACCGATCTTAAACCTGTATTTAGTTTGAAGGAAATCGAAGAGGACCAGAGTACATGGTGCCCTCTTGAGTCTGAACTGGTTGCTTGACATTTATTTTTGTTATCTTTTGTCTGATACTACGAGGCTCTACACCGTGCGCCAAATGGAGCCGACTCAGTCAGCAGCCGCAGTGGCGGAGGAGGCGTTCAGCCTCGACTACCTGCTGTGGCTGACCCACTGGATGGGGTCGATGCGCCACCCGCGCGCCGGCGCGTGGTCCACGCGCTTCTTCTACGTGCGCCAGTTCCTCGTGGCGGGCACTTTCCTCTACTTCAGCATCACGCAGGCCATCGTGCTCGTCCGCGAAGGGGCAGAGGACATGGCTCGCTTCACCATCACGATGAGCCTTTGCGACACGGGCGCCACCTGGCTCTACCGGCTCGCGCACATTACCATCCACGAGAGCGACTTCCACAGACTCGCTGAGCAGGTAAGTTCGTGTCACAGTTATGTTATGTTCACTGGGGACCTAGAAACGACGGAGAGGCTCCGTCCCCGCCGCAGCCGCAGTGGTCCGCAACTTCGCGACGACCACCGTAGTCCACTTCACCCCTCCGCCACCCCACACCAAACCCAAGGTTATTGTGCAGTTCGGCCACCGGTGGACCCCCCCCCCCAGGGAACGTCTCACACCAGAAGAGCGTAACCTCTACGTTTGCGTGGTAGAGTAATGGTGGTGTACGTGTATGTGGAGAACTTGTTTGTGCAGCATTCGCCGGCATTGTGTAGCTGAGGTGGAATAAGGGGAACCAGCCGACATTCGCCGAGGCAGTTGGAAAACCGCCTAAAAACCATCCACAGACTGTCCGTCTCGCCGGACCTCGACACAAATTCGCTGGGGACCGGCGCTCCTTCTCCCCTGGAATGCAGTGCGTTAGACCGCACGGCCAACCAGGAGGGCTCGTGACAGTACTTGGGCACCTGTCATGTTTATTTTGAATGCTTCTTCGTTACTTAAGACTGTATCATACGGGACAGCGTTTACAATTACCCTGTTTAGGATGAATCTCAGGGGTCTGCACTGCAAAACATTAAAATAAAAACAAATATAATTGCTTATGCTTCCGTGGCCAAACTTAGTTGACAAGTAAGTTTCTCGGTATGCTACCGTACCATATTGTAAGAAACCATAACTGATGAAACGAATGTGTTGGCCACAGTTAACAATGGCCTTCTGGATGTACTGTTGTATTATTGTTGTTCACAGTCACTTATGCTTTGTCATGACTGCTCTACTGAACAGTATATTGCATCTATTGCATGACAATCTCGCAACGTTGATATAAACGTCAAGAATGTCGCTCACCGAACTGGTGAAGGACTTCACTGGGTTGGTGTCCAGCTCGTCTTCTCCAGCAGTCACAAGATCAAGCATGTGTTAGGCTCCATCAAAACCAAGTTAAGTGCTCTGCACGATGCAGACGTGTACGAGGTGGACTGCGAGTGTGGAGCAGTCTGCGTCAGCGGCACTGGGAGGCCAATAGCAGTGCACATATGTGAGCATGAGCGCCCCTCGAAATATTAAAGCGCCCTAACAACATGAACAGGGAGGATGGATCTGGAGTTTCACCAGCCTGGCCGCCAGTCATCAGAGCCTAACAGACCACAGTAACAATACGAAATGCGAGAGTTACCGGAGAGAAACTACCACCACGCAGCCTAAACCACACCTGAGAAAAACAAGACTCAACATCCCATTCGCCATAAACTACGAAACATGGAACACGCTGTAAGAGGCAACAAAGAACAACAGATCCTCAATACCTCCACCCCATGAACCTTTCAGAAAGTCATGCAGCCGTGGCTGAAACGTTGGCTTCACCTGTGAAGTGTTTTGCAATATGAAGAGGTATCATACCCACGAAACTTTTATGTTGTAAAAATAAATTTTTTTAATAGCTTGGTGCGGGACCTCTTATAATCGTATAAGAGTTCGGAATTATTATATTGTATGGTCTTGCTCGGTGAAATTTATCAGTGGAGAGATGACACAAAATGAGTCAGTATTCACGTATTAAATCCTCTGCTCCCTCACGTCAAAGTCCCAATCAACCACGTTGCACTTGGGTTGGCAAAATATTTACGAGTTTCAAAACGAATAATCAGAATTTTAGGAGTTACGTCTGAATTATTTTCGCAGTAGCCGATCTCTTCCATACCAGAAGACGGAAAATTCGATTCTACTTTCTATCACCAGACGCGTATTCATGAGCTCTTGACGCTGGGGAGAGCTATTTGCGAATAACTTAATTCGTAGTGGAGATACTGTGGCAAATGTACTAGATTTCTTCAGAGCCATACAGTGTGACGAATTGCTTACTGATGCGCGACATCATAACAAGATCAAGAGGCCACCGTGAGCATTTTGATATTTAAATGTTATAAGTATCCTTATTAGTGTGAAGGGTATGGGTAAGCCAATTTGCTTGTAAGATCAATTTTCGTTTAAAATCAAATTCTTTGGGAAAATATTGTGTTTGAACTAAGTGTAAGTAAAATTTGTACTTTGTGATATTTCAGTTGTTACTTTACATTTGCTAACAAGCAAGTTTGATAATTATTATAATTTTTAGCGATGATATAAATTGTGTAGAATACTTTCATGATTTTAATTATTCTCATCCTTCTAATCTTATCAATTCATTAAATAAATATGTTTGCAATACAGTTTTTATACAAATAATGAATTATACAGATGTACAAACTTTTAATCTAAGAAGAATCTCGATAGAGCTGTGTTACGAGGATTAGATATTTCAAAATTTGCCCTGATAGGGCCTGCCCGAAAGTTCTGCCTGAAGGCCTACATATGCACTCATAATAGGGTACTGATGTAAATAAAATTTACATACAGATACGTTGCGTATAGATTTGTTACCTGACCAGCCAATTCTTCCCGATACATAACCGCATCATAAAAATCATTCCTTTTATTTCGATTCATTTGTGTCATCAGATGAATTGCATTTGAAGATCACGAGGGGGAAAAGGTGGACGTCCATTTTCATAGTAAACTCTTATTATACTCCATTCGAGTAGCTTCAGTTATATTATGTGATCAAGAGCATCCGGACACCTGGTTGAAAATGACTTAAAAGTTCGTAGCGCCCTCCATCGGTAATGCTGGCCAATCCTTAGCCTCGATGATAGCTCCCACTATCGCAGGCATACGTTCAATCAGGTGCTGGAAGGTTTCTTGGGGGATGGCAGCCCATTCCTCACCTAGTGCGGCACTGAGGAGAGGTATCGGTGTCGGTCGGAGAGGCATGATACAAGGTCGGCGTTCCAAAACATCCCAAAAGTGTTCTGTAGGGTTCAGGTCAGGACCCTGTGCGGGCCACTCCGCCACAAGCCGTGCATTATGAACAGGTGCTCGATCGTGTTGAAAGATGCAATTGTCATCTCCGAATTGCTTTTCAATAGGGGAAACCAAGAAGGTGCTTAAAGCATCAATGTCGGCCTGTGCTGTGATAGTGCCACGCAAAACAACAAGGGGTGGAAGCCCCCTCCATGAAAAAACAGGATCACACCACAATACCATCACCTCCGAATTTTAACGCTGGCACTACACACGCTGGCAGATGACTTTCAGCAGGCACTGGCCATGCCCAGACCCTTGCCATCGGGTCGCCACATTGTATACCGTGATTCGTCACTTCGCAAAACGTTTTACCACTGTTCAATCGTGCGATGTTTACGCTCCTTACACCAAGCGCGGCTCGTTTGGCATTTACCGGCGTGAAATCCAAGTTTTCTTACCTCCTGTCTAACTGTCATAGTACATGCAGTGGATCCTGATGCAGTTTGGAATTTCTGTGTGATGGTCTGTATAGATGTCTGCCTATTACACATTATTACGCTCTTCAACTGTCGGCGGTCTCTGTCAGTCAACATACGAGGTCGGCCCTTACGCTACGTGTCACTTAACGTTTCCGCTTCACTATCATATCGGAAACAGTGGACCTAAGTATGTTAAGGAGTGCGGAAATCTCGTGTTCAGAGTGAGATCCCAATACCTGACCACGTTCTAAGTCCGTGAGTTCCGCGGAGCGCCCCATTCTGGTCTCACACAATGTCTAACGAGTACTGAGGTCGCTGATATGGAGTACTTAGCAGTAGGTAACAGCAAAATGCACCTAATATGAAAAAAAAGTATGTTTCTGGGAGTGTCCGAATACTTTTCATCACATAGTGTATGTATGTTACATTCCAGATATGCTTCAGAAAGAATAGACATGTACAGGGCAAGAAGGAGGCATGCATAGAACCTACTAGGCGCAAATATCATACTATATCATATTGACAGTGGACACTTTTTGATGTTGACTTAGCCAACATGCACTTAATTCAGCAGATCCTTCGAGAACTGACCACGTTTCTAGGATGATGGAAAGTGTTAGTTGATTTTAATAATGGGTGTGTCCACCCTTTCACGTTCGTGACGAAGGCTGTTGCGGACACTTTCTATTAAGTGTCTGAATGTCTGTCTGTGGAGGAACGGCAGCCCATTCTTCCTCAGGGGCCAAAACTCGAATAGGTGATGATGTTGGAAGCTGGGGTCCGGAGCGAAGTCAACGTTCTAACTCATCACACAGGCATTCAGTCGAGTTCAGGCCCGGACTCCTGACTGCACAGAGTATTTCGGGAATATTATTGTTCACGAGAAACATCGTCTCACAGAGCTGCTTTATGAGAGGGTACATTGTCATACTGTAAAACAAAATCACGTCACCGTACTGTTCCTCTATTGTACGCAGGAAACAATGCTGTAAAATGTGTTCATATCCTTCCCCGCCTACCGTTTTCATAAATGCAGTAAGGGAACCACACTCCAACAGCGAAAAACACCACATACCATAAAACCGACTCCTCCGTATTCATTGTTGCCACAACAAGTAACGGCAGGCAATATTCTCCAGAAATTCACCAAACTCATACCCTTCGATCGGATTGCTGTAGGGCATAACGTGATGTGCCGTAGATAATTTAAACGTTTCTTTTGTCGAAATGATGCGTAATGAGTGAGTTTGCAGGATATGTACAAATGATTACCGTTAACATTGATGAACACAATACTGCTTTTAGTTCAACTCATGCAATTACACTAACTTTCTACTGCGTTTTGAGCTCCTTTCTAAGCCACTGAGAGCTTTAACATTTAGTCACACTTCCTTATACGGTTACAGGCATGGACATCAAGTATTCCGTATGATATTGTTGAGTAGAAATAAGAAAAAGTATGTCAGGAGGTTAATACGTTTGTTTCCAACATCAGCAGTTCTACAAAGAGCGAAAGTAGCTGAACTGAGAAGTTCAAGTAATATTTCAGTTAAAATTTTCGTGAACATGTACACTCAAAACTTTGGAGCGTCCTACTCTACTTACTGCGTATGTGCATCAAGAGTTGGTATGATACTGTTTGTTGTACATAACTTTATGTGATTTTTGGTATTTCAAAGCTTAAGGAGGCTCCAATTTTAGAAAACCACTTAATAATTTTTGGAAAATGTCATTACAAACTCCTCTGTTGGTTTCACTGTAATGGGATTTACTATAACACTACAATCATATTCAAAAATTACTTATTTTGCTGGCTTAATGATAAATGGATTATCATTCAAATATATAGGAAAAAAGTGGACCAGAAATTGAACCCTGTGGGACTAACTTTGTGATTTTCTTTTCCCCCAGCCAAAAAAATTTTCTGTCTTTCAGACTTTGTGATTTTTTCCCCAACTTACTAAGACTTTCTGTCTTTCCGACGTTGTCTGAATTATGCAGCACTAACTTTTACATGTATGATTCAAACCAACTGTGCTTAAAGGCATCAATTCCATAAAACTTTGGTTTTTGTAAGAGAGTAACTTGATCTACATAATTTAATACTTGTTATGTTTGATGAGTGTATGTATAAAACGCATTCTCAATCGAGCATACCTTCTGGATTCTAAGAAGCCACCCATAATAGGGCTGCATGCTATGCTAAGACGAGTGAGAAGGACCACATCTGGTCTGTGTGATTCGAAGGATGTACACCATGGTCAAGTTGTTGACTTCATTCAGCTAACTATCTGTCACTTCCAGCACCCATCAAAGCAGGATGCTTCACCTCAACAGTGAGATAATTTCAAGTAATATAGGGAGATGGCACACTGAACAATCAGCATGTGCCCTGGCACACAGCAGAAACGTTCTTCCCTAGCTTTTGTAGGTGGAGGAAATGGGTGGTAGAAGGGGTGGTGGTCGTGGTGGGGGGGGGGGGGGGGTAGGAGCAAGAGCAACAGTGATATCTTCCACTTCAGAACATAAGTTATCTTGCAGAGTAGAGATGCACTTGTGGAGCAGATGTAGTACCAACTGTTCTCTTTAGTAAATAATTTCCACTCTTCTCGATGTTCTTCTGAGTATCAAAGACAAATGGCAGGCATACAATAACGGTTGCGCACAGGTGGGGCTGGACTTCGGGCGCTTCATGACGTCCCGCGACGAGCCGCTGCTGCGGACACGGGGCCGCGCGCTGAAGCGCTTCGTGCAGGGCTACATCGCGCTGGGCGTGGTGGACGCTCTCATGTGGTTCCTGTCGCCCATCAAGGGCGGCGATGGGCTGCCGCTCGTCGTGCTGCTGCCCTTCGACATCTCGCGCACCTTCCCCTTCGTCGCCGCGTGGCTCTTCTGCGCTTTCGCCACGGTCCACGCCGTCGTCGTCACCATCGTCACCGACTCCTTCAACGTCAGCCTCATAGCGCAGCTCCGTATGCAGCTAATTCTACTCAGTAGAAACATCTGCGAGCTGTCCAGAGATGTCGAGGGTGGCACGAAACGCAGAGTGTCACTGAATGCTTCTGAGAAGACGCCGTATCCAGAGGTCGACGTTCACAACAGTGGAGACACCTACCAACACGATAAGTCTTCGCTGGACTGCATGGACGTTAAAGAGTCTGTGCACCCATCTGACCTTTCTCAAGCTCGTCGCCTACTTCTGAGAAATATCCTTCACCATCAAGCTATAATCAGGTGAGCGGGAGGGAGTGAGGGTGGAAGCGTATAATCTTCATACAGAGTATGTTTCTTAAGATATGGCTATTAATCTAATATAGAAATCACACCATACTGCCTTAGCAAAACACGATGTCTGACTAGTACAGTTTTTACTATTCAGCATGTAATTGATATTTTTGTATGCAGTGTCGTAATATGTACACACATGAGAGTGTTAGTTGTTTTCTCTCTGTGCCAAATAGTCTTCCCACATACAGTTCACATAATTTTCTGTCTGATGTTTTCTGTATGGTCGCAACTTTACTATTAAGTAGACGATACCTGACAGTGTAGACTGGCCGTTTTGCGTGCATACATCCACACAACATGTCATTTGCTGCCCAGAGGAAAATAAGCATTAATGGCTTGCTCTTGCCACATGTACTTGGAGATACTACCCAACCCGAAAACATACGACTTGAAGTAGCTACAGTTATTACTATGCAAACCACGTAAATACTGATGTAATGTTGTTCAGTTACCCGTCCTTAACCACCATTACAAATATCTGCACTTATACGCATTACCCCTTGTAAATTTCATCTTTAAATCACACATATGGTATTATTATGGGCAGATGTAATCTATTTTATTTGTCCCATTAGGACTGTATTCACTCAGACAGCCTGTGATACATGATGTGCTACAGAGATGGTAGCTAACACTTATTTTAGTGAATAAAATACATGTTCAGTCAGACAGATACATGCACACACAACTCTCATCACAAGAAATAATACAATAATTACATTATGTTGAACACATTTTAATTAAATCATAATTCCATCAAAGAGTTTTATTTTCACCATCTGATCAGAAGGAACGAGACATAACGACTTGACCTCCAAAGTGCTATCAGCAGACCAGGAAGTACAATGACTATGTGTAGGGAGCTAAAAAGAGTGGAGTAAGGTGACCGAGTAGCTCTTTATCACATTCCTGTAGTCTATTCTAAGCCACACTTGAGGGAATGTGAAGGGCGATGTCACTGGACAGTGGATAATGGGAAACGAGTGATCTGGAGTGACTAATTACGCTATACCCCGTGGCATTTCGGTGGAGGGTTTTGTGAAGAAGGATGAAGAATGTTACCATCCATTATGTGCAGTGCCAACAGTGAAGTGCTATCTATTATTGTACAGATGTATTTCTGGTGATTAGAGTGTGGTTCTTTCATTGCGCTTAAAAAAACTGTGTACAGAAGAGGAACGAGTGGTAGGCGATGGTTGTTTGTAGCACCGTTGGTGAGATAATAGTTTGTGGAGAGTAGCATTTCTGAAATAAAGTGGCATTCCCAGTGCCCCATCCCTTTGGGATGAATTACAACTTTAGCTAGGTTCCAGTCCACAGTGTTCAGCATCGCTATCTTCTCTGGTATCAGCTCTTGAAGAAAAATGGACTGCCATACTTGCATGGATATTCAGATGCCTCATTGACAGTGTTACCAATATATTTCAGGCCACCACAAAGGCAAAGGGTGCATACATCCCTTATTAATATACACTAATGTGTGTGCAGATACTCCTGATTGGATGGTGTATGTTTATAAAGGGTGTAACGCGTATAAGCGCAGATATTCTTGTATGTGGTACCTTAATATGTGCACACAACACAATTTGGGTTGTTTTTTCTCTGCATCAGTCTTCACGCAAACAAATTACCAAATTTATGATCTGACGTTTCTTTCTGGCCATAGATTCACCAATAAGTGGACTACACCTGTCAGTATAGACTGACCATTTTGTATCCATGCATTCACACTTTAACACCTGACCTACTGCCGAGGAAAAATAAGCATTAGTGGCTTGGTCTTTCAATATGTCCTATGGGTTGTTTTTTCTCTGCATCAGTCTTCACGCAAACAAATTACCAACTTTATGATCTGACGTTTCTTTCTGGCCATAGATGCACCACTAAGTGGACTACACCTGTCAGTATAGACTGACCATTTTGTATCCATGCATTCACACTTCAACACCTGACCTACTGCTGAGGAAAAATAAGCATTAGTGGCTTGGTCTTTCAATATGTCCTATGGGTTGTTTTTTCTCTGCATCAGTCTTCACGCAAACAAATTACCAACTTTATGATCTGACGTTTCTTTCTGGCCATAGATGCACCACTAAGTGGACTACACCTGTCAGTACAGACTGACCATTTTGTATCCATGCATTCACACTTTAACACCTGACCTACTGCCGAGGAAAAATAAGCATTAGTGGCTTGGCTTCCAATATGTCCTTAGAGGTACTAATCAATCTAAATACACTGTCCTTCTAATAGCTATAATTATTAGTCTGCAAATAGTTATGTAATGCTGTTCACTACACCGTCCTGTCATCAATAGAGCATCTACACTTATAAATGTTACAACCTCTATAGTGACACATCATTTGTTGTAAGTACCAGCTCCATTCAGGTGGGAAGGTACTGACCAAGAAGCATTTAGTACTGCTGTTACTGATTGTCAAGTGGTATTGCAGTGCATAGTGGTCGATGTTCTCCACCTTGCCTCAATCACATAGGTGTTTGTATGTCTGTTGTGCCTAGTACAGGTGCGTTTGCAACTGACCGTGGTTACACCGGAGACAGAACGTGATGACCAGAAATGTTCTGTGGTGCATACTAAGATCATATCACTATAGTGCAGAGATGCACTGTAGTCGAACTGGATGAAGTCTTCCGCTATGCTGACATGATTTGGTGCCACTTATTATTCGACAATGTTCTGATCTACAGCTACAACATCACGGTGAACATGTTGTGACATGAGATACTACCGTATATGGAAGTTTCTGTATAAGCTTAACACATGTCTGTACTAATTACCTGTTTAATGTTTCCCTGGAATGGTTTCTTCTTAGAAATGAGTTGCCAGTACGCATAAATAAGGTAGAAACTAGTACACTCACCTCGGGAAATTCTACTATTCTGCTATGTTAGGAAACGGTCGCCAGTCCTAGTTGGACAGGCATTTTGTAATGTGACAAGATTAAACGTGAAATAATTACAGAACCTGAACTAAACTGTACACTTCTCCCACAAGTACATAACAAGAAAGAACAAAAATCGAAATCTTGGCATGATAAGCAGATGTAAGCTAATTACTCATCTGCGTGTTGCTATGAGTATATGAAAAGTACGTCCTCAGAAAAAATGTCCACGTCCTTCATAAGAGCCCGTTTCTACAAAAAGAAATGATTTAGGAAATGTGACCGTATTTCAAAAACATGCTCAAGAATAGCAAGAGCTTCCTTTTCACAACGGAAAGAATTGTGAACAGAAATGAACATTCAAACCATTTTAATGGTCACAGCTACTTCTGACAATTTCCTAACGATAACCTTAAAAATAATCCACCTTAGAGGCGAATTGTGCGCTATGGCAATGCATGGGTATGTCTGACAACCTAAAACCTAGAGTGAATTGAAAAAAAAGTTTAAAAATACAAAGCGGTCGCATTGAATATGGCATTATAAACAGCAAGCAGGATCAGAATCGCTACACTTGTCCTACCTTCTAAACTGTAAAGCATGTAAAGAATCACAAAACATTTTTGCTAACTACTGTTATGAAACATTCTTACTGAAGGCAGAATGCAAATGTGAAGTTAAATGCAGAGTGTAAAATGCATACAGTGACACGTAAGCAGTCGCATCTTTAAAAATGAATTAATCAGTGATGCTGGTATTAAGTAAAACACATAAGCTTTTGTTCAGTTTCAAAATATTTCGATTCAAAGTCTAATCATTGACGGTTCAATCCCGTCTCCGGCCATCTTGATTTAGGTTTTCCGTGATTTCCCTAAATCGTTTCAGGCAAATGCCGGGATGGTTCCTTTGAAAGGGCACGGCCGATTTCCTTCCGAATCCTTCCCTAACCCGAGCTTGCGCTCCGTCTCTAATGACCTCGTTGTCGACGGGACGTTAAACACTAACCACCACCACCATCTAATCATTGATACAAAAAGAGTACCGTTGTGTCTAGACAAGACAGCCCCGACACAATGAGAGGAAGCCGAAAGGCACGCGCTTAAACTCACGCAGGCTGGCGTGAGGTCTGAAACAGGATACGTAATGAATGCTATAAAGAAAAGTACGTAGCTTCTGGAATACTTAACTTTAATCCACATTTGTAGAACATCGCTCTTGATGATACATTAATAGAATCTCAATATCAATTGAATACGGCGCCTTGCTAGGTCGTAGCAAACGTAGCTGAAGGCTATGCTAACTATCGTCTCGGCAAATGAGAGCGTATTTGTCAGTAATCCATCTCAGGCAAAGTCGGCTGTACAACTGGGGCGAGTGCCAGGACGTCTCTCGAGACCTGCCGTGTGGTGGCGCTCGGTCTGCAATTACTGACAGTGGCGACACTCGGGTCCGACGTATACTAATGGACCGCGGCCGATTTAAAAGGCTACCACCTAGCAAGTGTGGTGTCTGGCGGTGACACCACAAGTACAATTCTTCGTGGATGCCCTATTTGTCACAGAGTACGATCACTTCAGAAATAATTGAGCAAAGAAGTTGGACAAATAGGAATTCTTGATGCGAGAGTGTGATGTATCCAACACGCCTGCCAATCGGATGGATTCATGAAACTCGATTCTGTACCATGTGCATCGGAAGCTAACAGCCTGACTGAACAACGAAAGTTAAGTTTGAACACAAGAACAGACTCATTAAAGACTTGAAAAATGCTACACTTAAATATTACGCCAACCTACCAAAAAGCAAGCCACAATCTCATCAAATTTTTGTAGCTCGTTGTACGAGAATAACTATCAGAAAATAATTTCAAAACAAATTACTGGATTACTCATCCATAAGAAATGCGTGGAAGCAACAGCGAGAGCCCCTCGTGAAAGACCAGCTGGAAACACAGGAAGTAGCAGACCAGATTGCTTTGTCTCGTTCAAACGAGGAAGAACCCGAGACCACTTGGCCATAATGGCTTGCCATTGGCTCACAGCCTCTACTCGCCGATGTACCTCCTGTCAGACATGTCTCCTTAAGTAGCAAATGACTGTGATACATTCTTTGCAGTTGCAGCAAATCACTTGTCAGTGCCTATATTCATATAAATTCGCAGCTTTGCTGAATATCCGAATAATGAAACAAGCAAGGGACTCACGTCTTTATATCAGTACAATAAATGTATAGTTATCAAAATATATTCAAACCGACAAGAGCTACTCGTAAATACTTCTTTATTCCCAAGTGGTTTCGATTTTCCGGCCGTCAGGAATCTTTAAGTCTTTCATAAGAGCTTACATGTCAATAATAAAACTATGAGGACGAATAACAGAAAAACCACTATTTCACTACGGTCGATTCACGGCGACTCAAGAAACTTACCCAAAAATAAATTCTGATTTCACAGATTTGAAAGCATGTGGAATGCCGAACAAATCGTCTTTATTTGTTGTCGTTTTGTTTTTGTTTTACAGTAAAGCACTTCTTTGTTTGGGCCTTGTTTAAAAAGGTATATATCTACATTCTCTGCCCCCCTTCAATAAATGTACACACAAGTTTGCAGATATTCAGGTGATGCAAACCTCTTTCTTCAGAGGTTTGTGTTGCCTGGCGATCGACAGTCCTTTAACATATTCGAGACTAGCTCAGTCAGCCTGAATTCAGCAGCTGCACTTCGGCTTTTTAACAAATTTTTCGGATATTATAGCTTCGTAACTGTGACTGCAATAAATCGGCGTGATGTTTAACTTGAAACAATGAAAAGTGGTTGATATCTTCCTAAACGTACAAAATTAGCCGACATACAAACTGTTAAACTGAATCATATTTTTATTCTAAAAAACAACTGCTTGGGTACTTGGGGGTATGCATATTCGTCGTCAGTGTTGCGATTGACTACGTCTGACTGCTGGAAGGTAACATCGCTTGATTGTGCACCGACCACCTTTCGTTCACAACTGCGGCTACCATCCTATTACGTTAGTGCATAAGTTAGTAGTGTTTTTGTTTTGCATGTTGGTATTCCGGTTGGTACTGGTTTATTTAACGATCGTTATTTTTTATTTACAGTTCAGTGCTGCTATTTGAGTTTACATATTGTCATTTGGGGATAGTGAGTTGTGGATGCTAGAAAGTGGAGTGCCAGTTGTTGGAATAGAAACATTTTCGAAATAAACTTCTATCTGAGTTCAATAGAGGAGCGACAACAGCAGAGACAGCCAGAAACATTTACTCCTTGTATGATGGTAATGCCACTGGATAAAGTGCGACGAGGAAAAACGGTTTTACGTTTTAAGGAGGACCTCTTTGGCATTAGTGACTCTCCAGTTTGAGAAAGACCTTCATGGTTTGGTGAAGATCTTTTAATACCATTAACCCACAATGATGCACGTCACTGTACTCGAGAACTGGAAAATGTGGTAAACTGTCATCATTCCATCATCGTGTGACGTTTTATTGGAATGGGAAAGAGTCAAAACTCGAACATACAACAAGTTCTAGCCCAAAATCAAGAAAAGTCTGTGGTTGGCCATGTGTGCATGTCTGCTTGCTCGTCGTCAATTGGCTCGTAAACAACAAAATGGCTCTGAGCACTTAGCATCTGTTTTCATCAGTCCCCTAGACCTTAGAACTACTTAAACCTAACTAAGGACAACACACACATCAATGCCCGAGGCAGGATACGAATTTACGACCGTAGCGGTAGCGCGGTTCCAGACTGAAGCACCTAGAACCGCTGGACCACACCGGCCGGCTCGTGAACAACACCGCCCATGTTATCCTGTATCGTTACTGGTGACGAGAAGGGGTGTCCGTATGCTAACATAAAGAAACGAAAGGAATGGTTGAACTCAACAGAGCAGCAATTCCCTGTACAAAGACCTGTGCGCATCCGCACAAGCTAATGTTACGGATCTGGTCGAACAGCGACGGCGTGATGTACTACGAATTGCTTACCGGAGGTCTAACCATCACTGCTGACTACTGAGACGTCTTGTAAGACGCTATCCAAGAAGAACGACCGGGATGACGGCGTGAAGTAAAGCTACTCCACGATAAACGGTAGCCGGCATTCTGATAGACTGAGAAAAAACACTACACCGGAGTTGGGTCGTGAAGTCATTCCACATCCACCTCATTCACCTGATCTTGTGTTCTCAGGTTTTCATCTTCACCGCTATCGAACAACCTTCAAGGAACTTCCTATACGGATGGAAAAGCGCTACGAACATGGATCGACGAATTCTTCGGCTCGAAACCACGTGGTGTCAACCGTCGTGGAATCTAAAAGTTGGCAGACTGTTGTAAATAGTGAACGAGAATATACGAGGGCTATTCTGAAAGTAAGGAACGATAGGTCGCCAAGTGCAAACCACAGTGAAAATCAAAACTGTTTTATTTGCAACGGTTAGCTACACCTTCCAGCTACTTCTCTACACAGTCGCCGCTCAGACTTAGAAATCCGTCGTAGCATTGTAACAACTTTTCAATTCCCTCGTTATAGAAGACAGTCGCCAGTGCTTTTCGACAATTTTCTAAACTGGACTGCAGCTCGTTGTCTGTGTCAAAATATTGTCTTCATAGCCAGCGGTTCATCTGAGCAGACATGAACGTCAGGGGTAGCCAATTACGGGCTGTATTGTGGGTGATCAAACGCTTTCCATCGAAAACGCTGCAGGAGCATCTTCATTGCCCCTGCAGAGTGCGGCAAAGAATTGTCGTGTAGAACGACATGCATGACAGTTATGTTATGTAGATGGCATAGCTTCAGGCGAAATCTTTCGCCGGGTCATCATACTTGGCGGGAGACGCTAATTTCTAGCCATCTTTACGTTCTCACTGTGAGCTCACAACTGAAAATAGCGACATGTTGCGATCGATGGGCATACTAGACACAGCATCTGTGCAAAATCTTCATCAGATTCTCACTGTGTTTTCGATTTTGCGACCGATCGTTACTTACTTTCCGAATAACCCTCGTATTATTGGTGACTAAGCCTCAGTTATGCGTATCTATTGTGTTTATTAAACTTACGGAAAAACGCTATGAACTTAGGCACCAACCTAATAGAATAGGCAATGAACTGCGCTCATCATTCTGCGTGATCCCCCACCATAGTTTAGAGACTAGCAGCAGCCAGACTAGGGAATTACCGTCCCATGCGTAGCATGCCGTTGACGAAGAGCTGGCGTCATGATGTGGGGAGCTATCGTGTATGATTTCAGGTCACACCTAGTAGTGATTACAGGAACTCCGATGTCACAACGATACGTCATGGAAATCCCAAGTCCTCATCTGTTATCCCGTAAGGGAAAATATTTAGTTGCCATTTTTCTGCAGGACAATGTTTGTTCCACATGGCGTATGTCTCTATAACTTTCAGCGTGATTTTAAATTATTTCTGTAGCCAGCAAGATTCCCCGACGTGTCCACAATACCACAACAGAACGTGTGTGGGCCAGATCCGATGTCAGCTCTGTTCCAGGGCCAGTATCCAAGATACCAAGGACCAGTTACAACAATTGTTGGACAGATTGTCTCAGGAGAGGATGAAACGGCCATCTGACTCCTTTCTCAACCGAATCAGGGCATGGATCACAGTTAGAGAGAAGAGGGTGCAACATCATAGTGATAAGAGGGCTTATAAGGCCAAATTCTTTCTAAATTGGACTCGATAACGTAATCTCAGATGTGAAAATTACCGAACTATCAGTTTAATAAGCCACAGCTGCAAAATACTAACGCGAATTATTTACAGACGAATGGAAAAACTGGTAGAAGCCGACCTCGGGGAAGATAAGTTTGGATTCCGTAGAAATGTTGGAACACGTGAGGCAATACTGACCTTACGACTTAGCTTAGAAGAAAGATTAAGGAAAGGCAAACCTAAGTTTCTGGCATTTGTAGACTTAGAGAAAGGTTCTGACAATGTTGACTGGTACACTCTCTTTCAAATTCTGAAGGTGTCACAGGTAAAATACAGAGAGCGAAAGGCTATTTAACATTTGTACAGAAAGCAGATGGCAGTTATAAGAGTCGAGGGACATGAAGGGGAAGCAGTGGTTGGGAAGGGAGTGAGACAGGGTTGTAGCCTCTCCCCGATGTTATTCAATCTGTATATTGAGCAAGCAGTAAAGGAAACAAAAGAAAAATTTGGAGTAGGTATTAAAATCCAGGGAGAAGAAATAAAATCTTTGAGGTTCGCCGATGACAATGTAATTCTGTCAGAGAGAGCAAAGGACTTGGAAGAGCAGTTGAACGGAATCGACAGTGTCTTGAAAGGAGGATATAAGATGAACATCAACAAAAGCAAGACGAGGATAATGGAATGTAGTCGAATTAAGTCGGGTGATGCTGAGGGAATTAGATTAGGAAATGAAACACTTAAAGTAGTAAAGGAGTTTTGCTATTTGGGGAGCAAAATAACTGATGATGGTCGAAGTAGAGACGATATAAAATGTAGACTGGCAATGGCAAGGAAAGCGTTTCTGAAGAAGAGAAATTTGTTAACGTCGAGTATAGATTTAAGTGTCAGGAAGTCGTTTCTGAAAGTATTTGTATGGAGTGCAGCCATGTATGGAAGTAAAACATGGACAATAAATAGTTTGGACAAGAAGAGAATAGACACTTTGGAAATGTGGTGCTACAGAAAAATGTTGAAGATTAGGTGGGTAGATCACATAACTAATGAGGAGGTATTGAATAGGATTGGGGAGAAGAGAAATTTGTGGCACAACTTGACTAGAAGAAGGGATCGGTTGATAGGACATGTCCTGAGGCATCAAGGGATCACAAATTTAGCATTGGAGGGCAGCGTGGATGGTAAAAATCGTAGAGGGAGACCAAGAGATGAATACACTAAGCAGATTAGAAGGATGTAGGTTGCAGTAGGTACTGGGAGATGAAGGAGCTTGCACAGGGTAGATTAGCATGCAGAGCTGCATCAAACCAGTCTCAGGACTGAAGACCACAACAACAACACAACGTAATCTCCGGAATAATATCTCATACTTTCTGAAAGAGGGAAGTTTCATTTAGTTTCCTCCTCTCCTATCGCATTCGGGAGGAAGACGGTTCAATCGCGTGTCCGGCCATCCTGATTTAGGTTTACCGTTATTTCCTTAAATCGCTACAGGCAAATGCCGGGATGGTTCCTTTCAAAGGGCACGGCCGACTTCCTTCCCCGACCTTCCCTAATCCGATGAGACCGATGACCTAGCTGTTTGGTCTCTTCCCCCAAACAACCACAACCTCCTCTCCTAGGTGCTTCACTTTTTTTTGTTCGTGAATGAACTGGAAACTAAGTTCCCATAACATTAGGAAGACTATCATTGGCTTATTATAGACATCCTCTCAGTGGGATGGATGCCTCACCAGTTCAGTTCGTAACGTGCTTTATATTAAAAAATATTCGGTGATACATCAGTGATACATGATCTCTGATTGTCACATTTCTACGACAGTCTTTTGGTCTGTGTTGTGGAGGAAAGCGTAAAGTGAAACCTGTAGAATAGGACAACAAGAGATTAATATCTATTTACGTAAACGTCCTGTTATCTGTAAATGTGGAACAATCTAATGTAATGCTGATGCGTGGCATATAGCATCTTGTAAATTTCGAATACAGTATTAGTGGTGCTCTGCTTGACGCAGTTACACCGATTAAATATTTAGGCATAACGTTGCGACATGAAAGCACAGTTGTAGAGAAGGCGAATGGTCGATTTCGTTTCAGCGGGAGGAATTCAGGAATGTGTAGATCAGGAGAGCGGGTACAGAATACCTACGCAACCCAACCTTGAGTACTAGTCGAGTGTTCGGGATCCCCAACAGCTCGTTTTAAAGGAAGACATCGAAGCTATTGAGAAGCGTCTTACTAGATTTGTTACAGTTAGGTTCGATAAACACGCAACTGTTACAGAAATCTTCCGTGATCTGAAATTGGAGTCCCCAGAGAACTTAGCGAAACGCTGTTGGGGTTCTTTAGAGAAAATGAATTTTCAGCTGACTGCAGAACGCTTCTGTTACCATCAACGTATTTCTTGCGAAAAGATCGCGAAGGCAAAAGAAATCAGAGCTTTTCTCCATTTGTGAGTGAAACAGGAAACTGAATATCTGTCAGTGGTACAGGTTACCTCACACCATCCTCCTACTATTGCTTATCTTTCGGAGATGCAGCATACTAAATTCGACAGCTCTTAAATATCCTCACAAATATGCAAAAGCGGCCTACTTGAGATCCCAATGGAGGTACTTTACGGTAAAATTCTTCAGTCCTTCTATGAAGTGCTAGATGTTGTTGCTGAAAAGGAGGGGAAAGGTAAAACATGGTTCTGGCACTGAAGGATCACGGATGAATCCATCGAGCTTGATCTCCCAGTCCAAAAAAGAAGAAAGTGTCACATGCCTTCACGGCACGATACACCGGGAACAAGACGTCAAGCGATCATTAACTTTACGCCATCTCTCCTCCTTGCTAGACAAATATAAGGTTCGCTAACTTCTTCCATTTTCATGATTCAGTACAGCTATATCCGCAACGAGCACTGCTGTGAAGGCGAAAATTAGTGATTTCAGCCACTGAGGCAGAAATGAAAAGATGACACACTGTACTACCCAGTTATTGCCTCGTTCGGTCCTCTGAAAACCAATCCGAATAGATGTGACTAATGTACGGATACATAAACAGCAGACAGACTATTCGTTTGGGACGTCTGCCTTTTAGAGGGAAGAATCTGCTGGCACAACTGACACAATTGTCCCCAAACTCAGAGTCAGGACCAAGTGGAAACAACGAAAACCATCCTTTGCTAAGTTTACTTACCAGCAGATAGCATATTTTTATTTCGTAAAATAAATGTCGTTCTTTCCATGTTGCAGCAACGTGAACTATTTGCAGCGAAGCATGGGCGGCATGATCCTGGCACAGAGCCTGTCCCTCGGTGCTGCCATCTGCTTCCTTCTTTTCATGATCGGCACAGTAAGTGTTAGTTGTAGCTCCATTCTCTCTAGCACCTAAGAGCAAAAAGGTATGCTTTATTTTCTCTTGCTTATAAAACACACTTCTCGTCTTTGAGTCTGACTATATTATGACAATAAACTACAGTCTGCTTCTTACAAAGTACCGACGAAAAGAGGGAATCAGTAGCCCTCATTTAGATCATTCCAGTATTTAGTTAAGTGCAAGCAGCTTGTTGTAAATTTTGCCTCTTTTGGGGTTACTATTCATGCCTTTTTAGGCATCATTCATAAAAACCATAATACATAGTGGGAATGGTAGAAAATGGATATTTATGGTTCAGAGAGTGAAGTCTGTAAACCACTGGTTGGGCAGGGATAAGTGGAGAGACATGGTGGGTTACGTCTGTAATTAATAATGTACCTCAGCGTGCGTATATTTGTGTGTGTGTGGGGGGTGGGGGGGTGGGAGGGGGGTATTCAAGATAAAGCTGTAATTAATCCAATGGGGTTGGCTTGAACATTGATACTTTACTAGGCATTGTACTGTTGGAGGTGGCAAGCCGTTGCCTTCGTTCGACCTTTGAACTGACTTATCCAGTCAGTTTTAGAATTGGAAGACCTATATTCAACATGAATTGCATACCACGGTCCACCTCATTATTTTTCATATTAAAAAGAGAGAAGTAAGGACTGACAGGTATAAGTTCTAGCTGACTGAGGATCTCGAACCCGAGACTTGAGATCTATTGTATGACACTTCACCAGAGGGTCACCATAACGCAATCTGCGCGCGCGCGCATATTTGTGTGTGTGTGTGTGTGTGTGTGTGTGTGTGTGTGTGTGTGTGTGTGTGTGTGTGTATGTGTGTGTGCGTGTATGTGTATGTGTATGTTGACACACAGTTTTTGAGCCAGGGCTTCAAAGAAACAAGTCTCAGTCCATATCCAGTTGTAAGATAAAATCTTATAAACACCCACTCATAATGGTATTTTGGCGTCTTTGGCATTTGGTAAAGCCGAAAACTTCTTGGAGACCATTGAGTGTACTGATCGTCAATTGGATTCTGCGCCTTTCGTTGAATAATTTGCTTGACACATGCTGGCGGATGATAACCGGACCATAATTTCATTTCATCTTCGACATAGACTCAATGACTCAGCAGTATTCCCAAAATTTTGTATCACATGCAATGAAATTTATATCATTCTGCACGCTCATCTATTCAATTCAGTTTATATTCAGTCATGTGTGTGGGGCTGTTAATAACACGTAACATGCCACACTATACTGGCATATGTGCGTTTTCACCTATTATAGATTCAAAGACTTTACGTTACTATTGTTTTGAGTTTGGTAATTAGATCCACTGAAACCATAATATATCACTCGGAAACACTACAGACCTTCCACTAAGTTTAGGAGGTAGTAAAAGATTGGACAGTTAGTCGTGTTCTCTACACGCTAGCTTTTCCTGTGATAAGGAATATTCTGAAACTAGATTCTTCAAACCACTCTTTATGTTTACATTAATCAGTGGCACTAATAATCTACTCTTTAGGTCATTGAAGGAACTTTCCTGTACACACTTCTTTTAGGAGAGATTGGTCAACAGAAGCCCTTACTTGGAAATTTTGTTTACACAGTGGCAAAAGTTTTCTTTGACGTAATCATCATTTTAGCTGCATATGCTGTAGGCCCTTAAATACCTATCCACAAGCTATGACCTGAATTGCTTATATTCTGACTGCACTTTTTCCAATGTATTGAGACACTTCAGACAGATCTACACTGAAGTGTCTAAGAAACGGACATATAATCAAGCAGAATATGGCGCTGCGGTCGGCAATGCCTGTATAAGACAACAAATGTTTAGTGCAGTTGTTAGATCGGTTACTGCTGCTACAGTGGCAGGTTATCGAGATTTAAGTGAGTATGAACGGTGCTGTTACAACTGGCACACGAGCGATGGGACAAAGCATCTCCGAGGTAGCGATGAAGTGGGGATTTTCCCATACGATGATTCCACGAGTGTTCTGTGAATAGCAGGAATCTTCTGCGGCCGAAAAAAGATACTCTCATAACAGGAACAACGTCGGAAGAACTGATTCAGTGTCTAGAAAAGTTAATGCAACGTGCATTGAAATCAGAAGCAAGAATGGCAATATTAAGAGTGCAATGGTAATTATTCTGTTAAGCGCACACCAGATCGGTGACAAGATTACATTGAAGGCCGCTATGAGGAGAGCAACCGTCTAATGGCATGACAAAAGAAGTGAGGGTCGATATGGCAGACAAAGCGGATCCTGTATCAGAGTAAGAGTTTAATAGATCTTCGGAACTCTTGCGATCAAATAAAGCAGATAGGATAGCTCTGGAAATTCCAAAGTTATTGGTGGTCTTGGTAAATAATGACTATTCCGGCTGCCGTGTAATATTTATCAGACCGAGGAGATACAGTCATACTGTCGGAAAAGTACCATCAATCCAATTAAGAAGATAGCGAGTGCAGATGAATGCGAGAACTATGGCACAATGTGCTTAACACGTCACAAATCCAAGATGTTGGCAAGAGTAATATACAGAAGAATGAAGAAGAAAACTGAAGATCCGCTAGATGATCTATTTGCTTCGGAAAAGCAATGCTACCAGAGAGGCCATTCAGACTTGACGGTGGGAGAGACGTTTATAGCAGTTATCGACCTAGGAAAAGCGTTCGACGATGAAAAATAATGCAAAATGTTCGAAATGCTGAGAAAAGTAGGAGTAAATTATGCGGAACGGCCCGTAACATACACTGTGCACAAGCACGAAGAAGGAACAGTAATAATGGTACACCAAGAACTAAGTGCGCGGATTAACAACACTATTAGCTGAAGATGCAGTCTTTCTCTTTCACTTTTTCAGTCTGTACATCGAAGAAGCGATGACGGAAGTAAAAGAAAATTTCAAGAATGTTAATAAGTTCAGATTAACAGGCTGTCAATGATCCGTTGTTGGCATTGCTAGCTTCAGTGGAAGAGAAGAAGAATTACAGGACCTGTTGAACACAGTGAACAATCTACACTCACGCTCATAAATTGAGGATAATGCTGATAAATGGTGAAACAACCCTCTGGTGGGTGGTTTTCGGGTTTAAATCACCTCGGGGTATGACCATGCGGTGCATCTGACCTGCGGTCGTCGCACGGTGGCGCTGGCAGCAGTCCACATATGCAGAGGTGTGTTGGTGCATGCCAGAGTACGGTACAGCGAGTAAGCGTGCAGACCTTTTCAGACATGCTACTGGTGACGCTGTGTTGATAATGGCTCAAAGAACACATATTGAGGACGTTATGAGGGGTAGAATACTAGGGCAACTGGAGGCTGGTCAAACACAGCAGGTCGTAGCACGGTCCCTCCGTGTGACACAAAGTGTGATCTCAAGATTATGGCAACGATTCCAGCAGACAGGAAACGTGTCCAGGCGCTACATACGGGACGTCCACATTGTACAACACCACAAGAAGATCGATATCTCACCATCAGCGCCCGCAGAGGGCCACGGAGTACTGCAGGTAGCCTTGCTCGGGACCTTACCGCAGCCGCTGGAACAGTTGTCTCCAGACACACACTCTACAGACGACTGAACGTACATGGTTTATTCGCCCATAAACCTGCAAGGTGCTTTTCAGTGACCCCTGGTCACAGGAGAGACCGTACAGCCTGTTGTCAAGAATACAGTATATGGTCATTGGATCAGTGATCCCAGGTTATGTTCACGGACGAATCCAGGTGTAGTTGAACAGTGATTGTCGCCGGGTTTTCATCTGGTGTGAACCAGGAACCAGATACCAACCCCTTAATGTCATTGAAAGGACCTGTATAGATGTCGTGGTTTGATTGTGTGGGGTGGGATTATGATTGGTGCAAGTACATCCCTGCGTGTCTTTGACAGAGGAACTGTAACAGGTCAGGTGTATCGGGACGTCATGTTGCACCAGTATATCCGCCATTTCAGGGGTGGAGTGGGTCCCACCTTCCTCCTGATGGATGATAACGCACGGCCCCACCGAGCTGCCATCGTGAAGGAGTACCTTGAAACAGAAGATATCAGGCAATGGAGTGGCCTGCCTGTTCTCCAGACCTAAACCCCATAGAGCATGTCTTGGATGCTCTCGGTCGACGTATCGCTGCACGTCTTCAAACCCCTACGACACTTAAGGAGCTCCGACAGGCACTGGTGCAAGAATGGGACGCTATACCCCAGCAGCTGCTCGACCACCTGATCCAAAGTATGCCAACCCGTTGTGCGGCCTGTGTACGTGTGCATGGTGATCATATCCCATACTGATGTCGGCGTATATGTGCAGGAAACAGTGGAATTTTATAGGGCATGTGTTTCGGGATTTATCACCAATACCGTGGACTTACAGATCTGTGTCGTGTGAGTTCCCTATGTGCCTATGCTATTAGCGCCAGTTTTGTGTACTGCCACGTTGTGTGGCACCACATTCTGCAATTATCGTCAATTTCTGAGCATGAGTGTAGTCTATTTTATAATTTTATGTCCTTAACGGTAGACTTTCGTACTTTTGTTATAGTACTTTTTAAATATAAGGAATCGAAAAAACAGATAGCGTTGTGGCATAGCTAACAAAGTGCCATTGTGTTTATCATTTAATCGGGAATGCTGACTGACAGAAGGCTCAGTGTGGTGCAAACATGCGAGGCAAGTAGTGTGAAGCAAGTAGGCAACCATGTCACAGAGATGCACTCGTGATTTTACAGCCAAGTGAGAAAGTTTGAAAGATGTTGTGGCCTTTCGAGTGGCGATATGCTCCTTTTGTAGAATTATCACTCAAGTTGAACGTGCTGCATCAGCTGTGCAAAGATGCTGGTATCAGTGGTCACGTGAACATTCTCACAGCCGTAGATGACATTCTGGACGTCCACGCAACGCAGACGTACTATATGGGCAGCAGTAGCGGTTCGTACAATTACCACAGCACAGACAAGAGGGACTGTGAGCCCAGACGTGTCAACACTAAGTGTTGCGGACCGGTTATTTGCAGTGAGGCTAAGAGGACCTAAACCTCTAGCCCGTCTTCCACTGAAGCCCTAGCATCGACATGCACGCTCGACTGTTGCCGTTAGAGGATCACTTGGAAAGGCGCGCCGTGGTCTTCAGCGATGAAAGCGGAATCTGCCTGCACGCAAATGATGGTCGTCTACGTGTACGACATAGATCTGGTGAGCGCTGTCTTGTAGACCGCATTCGTCCAAGACACTCTGGCCCCGCCCAAGGCCTTTCAGTCTGGGTTGCGATGAGCTACAACTCTCGACCACCTTCGGTGTTTCTGGAAGGTACGCTAATCAGCGATCGACACATGTAGAATGTTGTTAGACCCGTTATTTGGTAGAGCTTGCAACAGAAGGTGATGTGTTGTTCTATCAGGTCAATGCTCTCCCACACACAGCCCGTGAAACTCAACGTGCCCTGTAAGACGTGCAACAACTTCCCTGTCCAGCACGATCCTGGATGATGCGACTCGTCAACCAGCAACTCTTACAAAACTACGTGAACAGGTGGTGCAGACGTGGTATACCGTAGCCCAGGACAGTATTCGCCATCTGTACGATGTACTAGACGCCATTCGCATTCATTGCCACCCATAGAGGCTTCACCAAGTACTAATGTGGGTGTTTCAGCATGGGTCGATATCTGATACCTCCGAACTGGTCGTGCTATTGATCTGTAAACGTAATAATTCCATGTACTCCATATGCACTGCAGCTGCAATAAATCTTGAATCGATATGAAACCTCTAAAAGGATGTACTACTTTTTCCGGCAGTTTGTTGATATAATTTCATTGGCATTAGGTATCCTACAGTTCCATCCAAAGGGACATCGTCATATGCGACTGCAATTCTGTGCCGGCGGGGTGGCCGAGCGGTTGTAGGCGCTACAGTCTGGAACCGCGCAACCGCTACGGTCGCAGGTTCGAATCCTGCCTCGGGCATGGATGTTTGTGATGTCCTTAGGTTAGTTAGGTTTAAGTAGCACTAAGTTCTAGGGGACTGATGACCTCAGAAGTTAAGTCCCATAGTGCTCACAGCCATTTGAAACATTTTGCAATTCTGTTTCAGTGTTTATCGTGTGCTTGCTCATGTGAAATACGAATTTTGTTATTCTATTGACAGGTGATAAACGTGCAGCACCTGCGGAATTATCGGGATTAACACCCGACTATTACGTGTGTTGCAGAGCGCTCAGGGTGCGCGAGAAACTGGCAAGTTCTGCGGCTACATGTGCGCCATGTTCACCGAGCTCTTCGTCTACTGCTGGTTTGGAGATCAGCTCATGTCTGAGGTGAGGATCTATGTAATACTCCAAATAAGTAAATAAATAATATTTGAATTTGGACTCAGCAGCCGTAAATACCGGAATATCTTCAGAGTAGGTGCAAATAATGGGAAATCATGGCAAGTGATTGACTCATTGAAACATTAACAGTTTGTGTGAGAGTAGCAGCTGAACTTAAACATAAATAAATTTAAATTAATGCTGTTAAACAGAAGAAAATTACTGTTATTGTTTGAGTGCAGTCTCTAAGCAGTTACTAAAGCTAGCGACAAGAATCTAAGGCAACCGTTAGTAGTGATTTGTGATGGAAAGTACGCATTAGGACCTGGTTTCGAAGCATATTTCGGGACGATATTTCCTACCTAAACGGAAACCAGATGAAAGTCCTCGATTTAGAATTAAGTATGAATATATTGTCTAAATTACAGATTCGTTTAGTCGTAATTTGAAAGACGGCGGCTTTCTATAAATTTGCTGCCTAGATTACAGAATTTACCCTTTCCATGTCTCGGAGAATAAATTGTGAGACATTTCTCAAAGACATTACTCTCCATATTTTTCTTAATCCTCCTTTTCAGTAGATCTGCATCATTCCATATTTTCATTTTCTATTAAAAATATTTCATTTTCATAAGTAATATTGACACTGTGTACAAAAAACCACAGTGCAACAAATTTATTCATTTGCAGATACATACTCTGCAGCAGATAATAACAGTGCATGTCATCTTAATAAGACACGAACATATGTAAACATTACAGTAAGACGTATTTATTATGGATAACTAAAGTCGCTCATTTTTGAATATATTGTATGTTAGTACTCAATATTTAAAAACTTTGAAAAAATTATGTATTGTTTGTTAGATTCGATTAGATTAGATTAGTTTTTCGTTCCATAGATCCATGCTGAGGGGATCCTCGTGGATGTGGAACATGTAATTTTTTTTTAGCTGAAATAACAATACTAATAGTATGAATGTATACAATACATCATTTGTTTCTATTAAAAATTCGTCTATGGAGTAGAAGGAGTTGGCCACTAGTAAGTCTTTCAGGCTCCTTTTAAATTTATCTTTATTTGTAACTAAATTTTTTATGTTTGCTGGCAAATTATTGAAGATGAGTGTTCCTGAGTAGTGGACCCCTTTATGAACTAAAGTAAGTGCTTTTAAGTCTTTGTGCAGATCATTTTTGTTCCTGGTATTGTATGTATGAACTGAGCTGTTTGTTGGAAAAAGAGATATATTATTTAGGACAAATTTCATTAAGGAGTAAATATACTGAGAGGCAGTGGTTAGTATACCCAGTTCTTTGAAGAGGTTTCTACATGACGTCCGTGAATTTACTCCACAAATAATACGTATTACACGCTTTTGGACTCTGAAAACTTTTGTTTGACTTGAAGAGTTACCCCAAAATATTATACCATATGACATTATGGAATGAAAGTAGGCAAAGTATGCAAGCTTTTTCATTTTTATGTCGCCTATGTCTGCTAACACTCGAATTGCAAATACAGATTTGTTAAAGCGTTTCTGCAGTTCTGTGGTGTACTCCTCCCAACTGAATTTATTATCAAGTTGTAATCCCAGGAATTTAAGACTGTCAACCTCTTCTATCCGCTCTTCTTCATACTTTATGCATATGCTGGGTGGAAACCTCTGACAGATTCTGAATTGCATGTAGTGAGTCTTTTCAAAGTTTAATTTCAATGAGTTGGCTTTAAACCATTTATTAATATCCATGAAAATATCATTAGCAGATCTTTCTAGAACTACACTCGACATACTATTTATTGCAATACTTGTGTCATCTGCAAACAAAACGAACTGTGCTTCTGGCAGTGTAACTGATGAGAGATCATTAATGTACACAAGAAAAAGCAATGGCCCTAAGATGGATCCTTGTGGGCCACCACATGTAATTTCTTCCCATTCTGATGATGACTGATGACTTAATTCACTAGTCCCTTGTACTGATGCCCTTTGTTTCCTGTTAGCTAGGTATGACTTGAACCATTTTCCAGCACTGCCAATGACACCATAGAATTCTAATTTATTTAAAAGGATGTTGTGGTTCACACAATCAAATGCCTTTGACAAATCACAGAAAATACCTGCTGCTTATAATTTGTTATTTAATGAATTATGTACATTTTCACTGTAGGTGTAAATAGCCTTCTCGATATCAGAACCCTTCAGAAATCCAAACTGTGTTCTTGATAATATGTTGTTTGTGGTCAGATGGTTGAGAAGACGCCTATACATTACTTTTCCTAAAATTTTTGAGAATGCTGGCAAAAGTGAAATCGGTCTGTAGTTTCATGGTATCTCCTTATCCCCTTTCTTGAATAGAGGCTTAACATCTGCATATTTTAGCCAGTCAGGAAATGTTCCAGTTATAATTGACTGGTTACACAAGTAACTTAGAATTGTACTAAACTCACAAGAACATGCCTTAATTAACTTTCTTGATATTTCATCATAACCACTAGAAGGCTTTGTTTTCAAAGATTTTATTATGGAAGTTATTTCTTTTGGTGAAGTGAGTGACATATTCATGTAGCTGAAGCTATTTGTAAAGGCTAGCTTCAGATATTCAAGGGCATTATTTACTGATCCTGACAATCCTTTTCTATCTGTAAGAGATATAAAGTACTTGTTAAATAGATTTGCCACACTATGCACATCGGTTACTAATGTGTCATCTACCCTTAATGCTATTTGCTCCTGTTCCTTTCTGGTTCTACCAGTCTCCTCTTTCACTATATCCCATATTGTTTTTATTTTGTTCCCTGCATTTGCTTAGATGTCTGAATTACTTTTTTAAATATTTTACAGTATTTCTTGTATTTAGCAAAATCATCCGTATTGGAGCTATTCTTGGTCAACAGATACATTTTCCTTTTTGTCTTGCAGGAAATCTTTATTCCTTGTGTAATCCATTGTTTTATTGTAGACTTCTGTTTAATTTGAGTAACTTTTAGAGGAAAACAGTTTTCAAACATGGTACTGACATTGTTCATGAATGTATTATATTTTTCATTCATGTCATGGGCACTATAAACATCTTTCCAGTTCATATCTTTGAGCAGTTTTCTAAAACACTCAATTTTTGGTTGACTGACTACTCTCCTGCACTCAGACTTAGCAGTCTTGATTATGTGCTCAGAATTTACATCTAAAACAAGGAGCTGCATGTCATGATCTGATAGTCCATTTATTACAGGTTTTATGATATGATTTTGTTCCTTTCATTTGTCTATAAAAATGTTATCAATGGCTGTCCTTGAGGATTTTGTGATCCTAGTTGGAAAGTTTACAGTGTGAGTTAGATTGAAAGACAACATTACTAACTGCAGTAAATGTTTACTGGAAGATTGCATTAGAAAATCTGTATTAAAGTCACCAGCAATCAAAATTTCTTTGTTTCTTCCTGTTAAATAACCCAAAAGACCTTCTAGATGATTTATGAATAGATTATAATTTCCTCCAGGTGCTCGGTAAATAGTTACTATTATATAGGATCTGTTATGGAACTCTACTTCTGTTGCACTTGCTTCTAGATGCTGGTCTAAACAGAATTTATTAATGTCAATGTTCTTGAATTTATGGCAGTTTTTAATAAATGTGGCAACGGCTCCTCCATACATATCTACTCTGCAGAAGTAGGAAGCTAGCTTAAATCCTGAAATGTCTAACATATCTATGCCAGTGGTCACTTGATGTTCAGAGAGGCAGATTATGTCAATTTGGTTAGATGAATTCATTTCATCAATACAAATGAGTAGGTCATCAATTTTATTTCTGAGTCCCGGGGTGTTCTGGTGTAATAAAGATAACTGATACTGCATACTAATGGGATTATAACTGGTTTGGCGAAGATGAACTGGCAGTTTCTGATTACTTTCTGTTAAACATTGTTTAAATGGAATCTGTATGCTAAAATCTGACTCCTGTTCACCTGTTTTCTCAAACTGAGTGTGTCTGCCAATCTCTCTTAAAGCTCGTTTTCTTTCTCCCTTCCCTATCCTAAAAAAGGCATCCCTCTGACGCCTGTGACCACTGGTATTTTGCCACTTGTGACAGTGCCCCCCTTACGTTTTCTGCAATCAACCCAGACAGTTTTCCTTTCCCTTTCCTATTAAGGTGAAGGCCATGCCTAGTGTAGTCCCACCTATCGATAGCATCCACAGGAATCAAACCAATATGGGACCCCATATCCGTCCTAAGCAGCCACTCCAACTCCAAGTTCACCCTCCTGACGGAAGAGTTCAAATGAGGCCGATCATGGCGTTTCAACACAGACACAAATCCCACACTCGTATGCTTCGTTGCTGATGCTATCTTCACCAGGTCACTCTCTATGGAATATTCAGAGTCTCTGTCAATGTTATTTCCCGGACCACCCACTATAACCACGGCATCCTCCTTCGTGAAATCTTTGCATAAAAAACCTACATCCTCTGTTACCTGACCAGATCTGCACTAGGTTTCAAAAAGGTTGTAACCTGGTACTCTGGACCTAGATTTTCCAGAAGTAGTTGGCCAACACCTCTACCATGGGAGCTACCTAACAACAGAACTTTCTTTTTCTTTACAAATTTCCCTACCTTTTTCAAGTCCTTGAAAGCTTGTTGTGCCCTTTCTACGGCTTCAGCTACATGAGGCTCATCCGATTCTGACTGAGGCAACAGGTCAAATCTATTTTCAAGATTTATGACAAAGCTGTCTGATGCTCTCCTTTGCCGGTTCCCCATATTACCTGTTGCCACTTCCCACCTCTGTTCACCCTTCTCCCTCTTTAACCTGTCCAGTTCCTCCCCTGCCTTGTCTAAGTCAGCTTGAAGAGCTGTAATTTTCCCTTCCTGTTCCAGTATTTTCCTGTCTCTACTGCAGATCCTACAATACCACTGGTGAGCCTCATTTATGTCCCCATTTCCCACGCCACTACATTCGCCTCAATGAAAGAAACTACAGCACCCATCACACCACACCCCGGAACTAACGATCCTACGGCATGTCACACACTTCTCACTCATGGTAATGGAGTCTTCTACAGTTTGCATAAATCTTTTAAATCTTTCAGTTCAAGTACATTAAAAATTAAAAACTTACTTCTTAACAGTAGCAGCAGATGTGACTGTTCACAATGAACGTCATATTAAAATTTTCAGGTGGAGGATCGTACGTACACATAAAAATTTCTTTGAAAAGTATGTTTTGGGTAAATGCCAATATCAATTAATGAAATTAGTTTTTTAAAATTTTTATGGGGTTTGTAAAATACCTTCCCTCATTCGTATACGGTACTGAAAGTGCGTTTGTATTGCTAAGAATGCGCTAAAAGATATTTTCTGGTTCTGAGCCCTACTTAAACGTTAGTGTCTCTTTAAAAAGTAAACCGATAATGTAAGTCAATAACCATTAACGATTTATTTTATTGCTTTAGGGTGGACAAAAATTGATCCCCCACCCCCTTGCTGATACACGTTATTGAAAGTACGTTGGTATTGCTAGAGTTAATGGAGAATAATGATTGTTTGTAGAGGCCGCTCTACAACTTGTTAGGAGTAGTCAGTGCTGTTAGGGCACGGAGCTTCAACAGCGAGCCACCCTTTCATAACTGCTGGGAATATGTGTAGTAGTCCTTAGCTACGACTATCAAAAACTTTCACATGATATTAGAGACTGTCCGTTATTCGCGTTATGATAAAAATTTAGAAAACAGAATTAAAGATTTCATCGTGATTACGTTGGCGATCTTCAATGGGAGATTGTGAAGCAATGTTTGAATAAAATTGAAATACGTGATGTTGAAGGACTAATATAAAGCCTCCACTACATCCAAATTGTGCAGCCGTGTGACAAGTTACAGAGCTGTTGTTAATATTGGGGAAAGAACTCAGCAAACTAACGGCATGAAGGTTTCATAACAGAATGGTGGGAGAAGTAAGTTCTCGCAACATATCCATAATGCCTTTGATATATTTATTGATTACATAAAACTGTTTCAAAATCACACTAATTAATTGTTGAAGGAAAAAAAAGCCTTTAGGAATATTAAAAAGCCACCAGCGATCCGCATACAGTGAAAACGTGTGCGCCACCACGGAGGAGTGGCCTCATCAATTCATAAACGCACTAATTTCAGCTGTCAATAAATCTGACACATTCTCCATACTTGGTGATAAGTAATTTATTACGTGTATCCTGAAATTTACACATAATGCACTGATTTCATTTTTCTCGGCAGACCTCTGCATTTAGAACGTCTTCTGATCCACTATTCGGACCAAGTATGGCTTGAACAATAGTCTCAGAAACTAAGATTCGTATGTCCAAGATTAAGTCATGAGATGATCCATAAATTATTATTACAATACCGATTCTTTCGTTGGATCAGTAACGGTCGATGTTTAGTTCATCTACTGCAAAGCCCCATTTAGAAATCATTTGGTCTTCTACTACAGGTATCAGGGTCATTCATTGGATATCTGCCGTTAGTAACAACAACTGCCTTCGAAATCTTATGCACATGCACCTTGCGACAGTTCCTGTAGTGTGTATCTCGGCCTTGGCGATGCATCTTTTGCCAAAATTGCTTGAGACGAATCAGCTAGGAAATTATGTTTCACATTCATATCATGCAGCAAACACACGTTAATAGATACACTGATGGGCTAAACCATTATGAGCGACTACGTGGTCCAGATGTGCCTCACTGGGTTCACATCAGGCGACTTTGGTACAGAAGATGTAAACGTGAGCTCGTCACTGTGCTCGTAAAACCACCGAATAACGATTCTGATCTTGTGGCGTCGACAGTTCTCCTGCTGGAAAGTGTCATTATTGTCAGACAAGACATCAAGCTTAAACCGACGCAGATGATCTGCAACAATGCTCAGGCAAGCCGTAGCTATTATGGTGCCTTCGACAGCTACCATAGGTCCCATAGAAGCCCTGTGCAATGCCCCCTTACAATAATATTGCCGCCACCAGGGTCCGTTGCGTGATGTCTGGTTCGACGTGCCCTCTGCCTGCATGATGGCATACCCGAACCTGACCTTTGACTCGCTGTAGCAAGATACACGATTATACGACTGAGTGACACGTTTCCGTTGATCCGTGAATCAATGTCGATAATTACGTAGCTGCTGCGACCGATGTGAACTATGACATTGAGCCAACATGGGAACGTGAAGAGGTCAGCTATTGTGGTGTGCTCCAAAACACTTGCACTGACACCGGCATTGTACACTGTCGTGAAAATGCCACAGGTCACCGCCTATCGTCATTTGCAGAGCAGGCAAGCCTCCGAACTCCACATTCTGTGATGAGGAACATCCAACACCTAGTCCCCTTTGTTTTGTTGCACCGTCCTTCACTTTCCCCAGAGGCTCATGACAGTAGCACTCAACAGACAACCAGTTTCACCGTTTCTGAGATGTTTGTTTCTAGATGGCGGGTCATGATAGTCTGTCCCTTGTCAAAGTTACTTATATCAGTGGATTTCGCAACAACAGTCCGCCCCCGTTAGAAGAGTGGTCAGCGCGGCGGAATGCCACGCCAAGAGGCCCATACTCGATTCCCGGCTGGGGCAGGAGATTTTCTCCGCTGAGGGACTGGGTGTTGTCCTCATCAACATTTCATTCTGATCTCCGACGAGCAAGTCGCCCAATGTGGTGTCGACTGCAATAAGTACTTGCCCTCAGCGGCCGAACTTCCCCGAATGGGGGACTTCCGGCCGAAAATGCCATACGCTCATTTTTTTTCCCCAACCACAGGAAAAATACACATATCGGAGCACAAAAACGTCATATATGCTCTCGTTTTAAGAAACACTTACTGAAAACCGGAGTTACAGCTGTCTCATTTTACCTTCCTCAGCACCTTTAGAAACGTTCTAAAAATTTTTGGCATGTGAGCTTAATAGCTCTCTGTTTAACGTGCAGCTCACATCTAACCCCAAGGAAGCACCAGTAACTGTGACTCGCTCACACCCACTAGTCCGTCCATGTAGGTCTCTCACACGCATCCTTTCCCACTCTCTCATTCAGCCTCATTATCATTATCTCTTTGTGTCTGTCTAACATTCACTGCGTCCTGCCTTATACTTCTGAACTGCTAATAATGATGATGCCATGTGGCTAGGGCCTCCCGTCGGGTAGACCGTTCGCCTGGTGTAAGTCTTTCGAGTTGACGCCACTTCGGCGACTTGCGTGTCGATGGGGATGAAATGATGATGATAAGGACAACACAACATACTGTCCCCTCTCACTGCCTGTCTTACTCCCTCTTACTGATACTATTTCATTCATTCATTACCGCTGGTCCCGTCTATTCTCACTGTGACTATCCCTTTCTCTCTCGTTGTCATTGTCACAGACTCTGCCTCTCATTATCACTGGCTCTCACCCACGTCACCTGTCTCCATCTCTTTATTCCTATTCCACTGGTTTCGTGCCACTCACTCTTTGCTTAGCATTGCTCTGTCGCTGTCAACTACGTTCAACTGCAACTGTGTCCCTCTCTTTCTCTCACACTGCCACCGCCTCTTTCGCTCTTTCTGTAGCGCTACCACGGTCTGCCTTCCAGTGATTATTACATTTCCGTCGCTTTCCCACTGTGCTCACTACTTCTCTCTCAGCATAAAGAAAGCGTGTACATGTTCGCATCCTAAATTTTTGCAAAACATTTTAAAGCTACAGAGGAAGGTGTAATGAGGCAGCTGATACCAAACTTTTCAGTCGGAGTCTTTTAAAACAGGAGCGTTTTGGCCTTTATTGTGCTCGGACGGGAGAATTTTTCCCCTAAATCCCTTGTTTACCCTGCTACAGCAAGGCATGTCATTCATGTGAAAAGAAATTTATAGGTCAGCAAAATTTTGATAATTTACTTCTATGGAATTAAAATAACGCAAAACAAATCGTACGTCTCAGATCGGATTTTACTTGGACAAAAATCTTGCATATCCTTCATAACTAAACTTGAGGTTCCCAGATGTCATCTGATGACAGCGGAGACAACTCTCTGTGGTACGTGACGGTATAGACTACGTCTTCTCCTCACATCGGATATTACTTACTTACTTTACGTGGACAAATAAGCTAACTTCTAAAATCTGTGTCCCTCAAAAGGATAAAGATATCAAGAAAATTTTCAAGGCTCTTGGAGATCGGTAACTTAGGAATATATTGCAAAAATTTCAGCCAATAGCTGTTCGTAGCAATCTTGGAATCCACTGCTCGGTTTTGGTAAACAAAAACATATTTTTCGGGTTTTCTCAGGAACCGCCCAGGGCCTAAACGGTGCCTCTATAAGCCCCTTAAGGCGCACCATAGACCACATCTAACACAAAAAGTCCCTAACGATTTGCTTGTTTTGGCTAAGCTGGAACAAGTGTGTGATAATGAAACGTTGTCCATGGGTAGTGTTGATTGTTTGCAGTAAGATGGTCCATTACCCAAGGGGTATCCAAAACTCTTGACGCTGTCTTTCTGTAACCAACAGAACACGCGGTATAAGCTCAGGAAAAATCCCGCTTTTATGCTCGGCTTTTTGGAACACATTACATAGCAATTACTGTCATTCGTGTACCGATTTGCGGAACGTATCGTCGTTCGAGTTATACACCAACCACCCCTGCTACGTTTATGTACCTTTCTTAGCGCGTCACGTGCTCTCAAGGCCATCAGTCATCAATCCCTCTCGCTTTGGGAAGTCATCAGTGGTACACTTAACGTTTTGCAATTTTAGATTTGATCTGAAAAGTGCATGATTTGAAAAATAGGTCATAGATGTACCGTTCTGCTATGTGTAAACTGATTCCTTTTCATCGTGAAAAGTATTATCCTTTAGTCGTTTTGATTCTAATACAGGAAGGGGAAAGTTCCTTTGTTAATGGAGGAGTAATGTGTCGAATAAGAATACGTAGCCTGTTGTAGAAATGGAAGTAGTAACTGTTATCTATAGTGGGTAAAGAAACGTGTGCTAGCGACGGACACTGGTTGGCGGTTACAGAGTGAGAAGGTGGCGCTCTCGGCGTACGACGCCGTGACGTCACTGCTGGAGTACCCCGCGTCCATCAAGCGGTCTCTGCTGCTGCTGATGCACAGGGCGCAGCGGCCGCTGTGCATCACTGCTGCCGGCTTCTTCCCTCTCTCCAGGGAGTCCTTCGTGTCGGTAAGGAACTCTGCCTAATGGATGTCCGCCAGAGACACTCCATTTCAGTAGCTGTGAAGTGTCTGAAAAACTTAAAGTCTACAATAAACCACAGACGTGTAGCTATAATTTTCATGCTACATGTGCTTTCCTTTTTGTTTTTTGAAGCTATTACACAATCCAGTTAATTTCTACATTAATAATAAAAGTAATTTAGAAATCTCTAGCAATTAAAACACACAGTTTTATAAAACATAGTTACTGTGCATGACCAGCAGCACGAAGAAATTTACGCTTACGGTACAATGCATCTACGACCACAGTAATTTAAACGAACATTCGCTTCATAATGGTTGCTGTAACGTAATTGACTCCACCGTAAAAAACGAATTTATAATACACATTACAGTAGCAAACAATAATGCAGTTTCCATGATTATATTAATAGGGAGATGAGGCTTTGAATTCTGTTAACTAAAGGAATCCACTGATCCATTTATTTTTAAGACAACATCATGAACTGAAAACAAAACGTCATTCCATGCAAATCCATAAGGGCCAAGGCACGAAACGGCAGTGATGAGCGCACGGGTTTGGAAAAACATATTCTTTCACTTAATGTTCATGACATATTCATGTTCATTAACATCTTTATAAGCAAGTAAATGGAATATGCACAGGAAAAGTTGCTAATTTGGGTTATTTACCTGTTTCGTAATGTCTGCAAGAAAAGCAAAACCCTGCAGCCAAACCGAATCATCTAGTTCACGGAAAAATTGACCTCTTCCTTTCAAAAGCGGCCTGTTGCGCAACATCTGAGAAACTACGAGTCATTGTGTTTTATGACTCCCACGAAATTCGACGTTTATTCGTTCAGTATCGATTAAGAAGTAAAACCCATGTTATATGTAACTATGTCTTTACCACATCTCACCTATATACTATCGCGGGGTGAAATCAGCATTATTGACTCACGACAATCGCTTGCGGCTCATTTCAACGCTTCTACGCCCCGAGTTAGGATACTGCGTGTCGGATACTGCGTCTCATGCATTGAAGTTGCTACAAGACAATTATTTTCGTATAGATGCGTCTAGTACCTCACAGCAAAATCGCTGTTCAGACGGGAAGACAGGAAACTGTAATCGACGTTAGCACCTTTTACAGCTGTAACATGAATGGGTACACTCTCCAGCACAGTTTTTGCAGACTGACAACTAAATTTGTATTACGAAATGATAGCAGTGTATTATTAATGGTTGTATGATCTGACTATAGGGATGTTATACTTTGCCAATATGTTGCAATGAATACTTTTATGAAACTGGTATTAGCCTGACGACTGAAACTCGCTATGTTAATAAAGCATTTTACCAGCAGCTCAAGGCGATAATACGGAATTTTTCAAATAAGAGATGTTGGGCACCATCGGGAAATAAATAATCAGTTTTTGTGAGGGTGGTCTGAGTTCAGTGGAGCAATTCAGATTAGCCAACCTAAGCGCTACCGCGATCTACCGATAATATCCCTGCCAGTTACTAGTAGCTCAACTACTGGATTCCTTACTTAGTAGTGGTTCATGAGACTTTGTCAGCAGGTTTTCGTGGGCTGGTTGGAGCCTGTTTTTCAAGCGTCAGGTGTATCAGGTTTTTCAGCGTTTCCGTTACAAATTGAAACGTCTCCTTAGAAAAATTAATAAATTACTGTGCTTACTCTGTTTACTTATTCCGATCAACAATAAACAGACACACAATATTTTTAGCGCAACGCAATCTGACTGTTAATAATCCCTACAAAAGAATGGCCCTTACTAACATTAACCTATACCTTTCACAAATCACTTACCTCACAAAAATCTTCGTTACTCGAACTACTGCAATACGGCGAGCGCCACTACTGCCAGCTAAATAAAAGATTCAAACTACTGAAGGCATTAACTACTGATAGGCATAGTTAGCAAATGAAAGATTTTGATAGAGAACAAACAATGTATTTACCTTATTAGTGTTCAAAAGTCATAATATATATAGCAGTTCATGGCATCCATTCTTACAAATGTACTGTTTCTGATGGACACACGTCCAGATCATCCGCTCTCAAAAATCCGCCATCTCAGTTCCCCACATCCACCACTGCTGGCGGCTCACCTCCCACTGCGCAACGCTACGCGCTGTTAACATCCAGCTGCCCAACACTACAATGGCAGACAACAATGCAAACTAGCCACAGGCTGCACACAGCACAGCCAGTGATTTTCATACAGAGCGCTACGTGGCGTTACCAATATAAAAACCTAAACAGCCTACTTACATAGCCCCCATGCTCCCCAGAAAAAAATTTTACAAATTGTTTTGGGCAGTGGCGAATACAGATTTGAGAAAATTTTTCATAATTACAATAACAAAGAAATCAAATGCACACACTTATTGATACAATGTTGGTCAAAAGCTAAAATATTCTCACAATCCGTAAAGACAGTCCTGATCATTCATCACGGTAAAATTGCAGTTTTTTTTTTCTTAAAGTCTGAGCAGTAAAAGAAAATGCACACGGAAGTAGTGGATTTCCATGCAGTCTTGAAGAAGTAGTGTTGTCCTTCCAACGCAGTGCTGACTCTTGACATGCAGACTGGTAATGGACCACAACAGAGCAAACCCACAGCAGAGTCAGTCGAAGTTTTGAAGAATATTGGTAGGTAGGTCATCATCGTCAAAGGTGCAGACCCAGTGCAGTCCTTGCAGAAATAATGGTATTGGTGAGTCATCAAAGATGGAGACCCACTGTAATCCTTGTAGAGACGGCCAGCAGCCAACTGTTGCGACTGTGCAGGTGTACAATCACCATCGAAGAGTCTTGCGGAGAATATAGCAAGTCCATAAGCCACCACTTGTGTACTCACAAAGTTTTTGTAATTGTCCTTAGAACCAGAAATGCTGTTAACCAGTCCCTTGCTGACTTATCAACACACGTGGGAGCACTAACAGTCCTCTTTTTTTTACATATTGTGCATATACTATGACCAACAGGAATGTGTACAGTGAAATGAATGCTTACAAGTTACTTAATTTGCTGAACTGGTGTCAGTTACAATTTTATAGCATGAGAATACAATAACAAAGGTACAAAATACATTATTAAAGAACATAACAATACAGATAAATTTGTAGTAGTACAGGCTTTACAAAAGAATAGAAATAAACAGATACATCAGTGTTACAGGAATTATGACATAAGTGAATATATAAAATATCAGAATAACTTTTAAAACATTAACTTCACACATGAGTGTTAAAACAAAACAGAATAAATAATGTCTAAGCATCTTTACAAGGTAAATAACATATTATCAGAAAAATTCTACAACATAAATCTTATTTGCTAAACACATACAGACAGGAAATACACAAATTCATATAGTGTAAGAACACAAAAATACAGGACAGGGTTTGTTTTCAGTGTAGCATTTGTTACTGCAGTCCAACCCGAAACTTCATTCCATACACCTTTCGTCTTATTTCAACATTTGTTTCCACCAAAAAAAGTCCTGTGCAAGCATGCTTTCTGTATTTATATGTTAACATATTTCTTACCTCATTATTTATTTTCCATTATCTTATCTCATCATTTATTTCCAAGTAAAGCTTACCTAAACCTGTTGTCCCTAAACCCTACTTTTTTGTTCATATCCTCTTTTAAATACTTTTTTGGCCAAACCATTTTCTTATAGCTTCTTAATGCATTTCTTTCCATTCATCACAACTCGTTCTCTTATATAGCCTACCCATCTTAAGCTAACTTAAATCTACTGAGCTCAGATGCTAAACTAAGGGACAAGGTAATGCAGCAGCGCAAAACAATTAACACAAACAGCAATGATAAAAAATGCAAATTGGCACAGCAAGCAGCATAAATTAGCAAAGCAAATGCAATATTACAACTAATATAAGGCAATGTGCAGCAAACAAGAAAAATAAATCCGTAGTAAAACTGGCTTAACACAGTAATACAAAGTCAAATTCATTAACATTATGCCTGGCAAACAGCAGCAGCAAATGCAATAACTTATATCTAAACATGACAAAGCTCAAGCAGAAAAAATATTACAGTAAAAATGGCCATGTTTAATACCTATGTCACATCTTAACACTAGGGTGATGCATCACCTTAACTTACACTACTAAATAAGTTACCCAGTCACTGACAAAAATTATGTATGCAATTCCTGTGAAGGGAAATGTCTTTTTGTGCTCCCTCGTTTTTTTGAAGTAGATTATAAAGTTATTATTTACTGGATCTGTAGGCATAAAATATTTAGTACATCTATAAAATTTTATTTTAACCAATGCTGCAGTGCAGCTGGAAACTAGATATTAAACAAAATGAGCAATCTCTCAACTGCAAAGACAAGAGATGTAAAATGTTTCTGATCATTTCATTAGGCATTTTAGTAAATATCATAAACTAAGAGCTCCACAGTGTAATCATATGTTTTCAAGTTTGAGCGTGTCGTATTTGCGATGCTTCCGACAAAGAAATGTCAATAGCGAGGATAATGGCCTCTGTTTTTTCTCCACCTAATGGCTTTATTTTGTCAGACGACTATCTCTCAGCTGGGCGCCCAAGACGCATTACGTCAAGGTCACTTACCTTTCTTACTGAAATATTTATGACGGCAGTTTCCGCTACAGTGACAGTCTCATATAAAAATATTTTCACAGGTTGAGAATTTGCGTTACAAATGTGTAGAAAATAAAATCCTATAAATAAAACAGTGTCCAAAAAATTTTCGACAGCATTGTAATACATTCACGCATGTACACACATTTCATAATTCTTAAAGTACGATTCTTGGTTTACAACATTCTTCTCCACAAATCAGAGTCCCTAACCACTACTCATTATTTCTTACCTTATTATACATATACATATTCGTCAACACTTCTTCAATATTTCATCATAAGAAATACGTAGCATAATCAAATTCCTCATATACGGTAGCATCATCTTATTGATCATAAACATATCTCAACAGCATAATACACACCGTCGTCGTAGTAATATCATAACATCTCAGTCAATTCTCAAAATCGTTGTAGCTTCCTCCAATAATTTCAAAACAAAAAAAAATTCTCTGCTCATTTCAATAGTGTCATCTGCCTCAAACGTACTTTAAAAATCATGATCCCATACCAAATACATCATTCAAAGCTCTCATAGTATCACAATGATTCTGAAAAAATATGAAGGGTTCACACAGTACAGACAAAATACAATATCATAAATGTGAAGTTATCCAGCTGTGTAATTGCGTAAACATCTGTCACTGATGTAGTAAAAAAAATGTTTGTCTCTCTCAGTTAAATGATCAGATAGCTGTGTAATTTATGTGTTAGAGAAATATGGTGCCGATGTGTAAAGTTGTATAAGCAAATACCATATTAGCTAGGGCTCCTTGTGTTTGCCAGACACATGGTACACAAAGTAAGCGTGTACCCCCCTGAGGCTTAACGTAATTATACCCCCAGGTGTTACAGATTACAGCAATGGAATGAAATGTATCACGGAAAACTTTCTTTGTAATTCAAAAATCTTGAAAAATAAATGGTTTAAGTACAAAATTAATCACTCAAATGCGTGTCGTGTAGCGCTAAATGTGCGTCTTGCTGTAAGATAATTCTGTGGAAGGGTCGTAGTTATCGTCCTCTGTAAGTAAAGTTTTGCTGAAGTCAATGCACTTACCTCATCATAAACGAAAGTGAAATGCTTTGCGTATAGATATCGTAGTTATTACGTACCTTACCGTGATCAAGAAAGTACTATAATGTAACGTATTGTTGTGCTACGAAAAAGGCTGTCTCATTGTAGCTATACCACAAAAGTTACTACTAAAACATGTTTTACTTTCCAGAATAATACAGAAAAACTGTGCAGATATAAAACAGTTACACCGCGAAAGCAACAATGTAAATTGTGTCACACATTAGTAGCGTCGTGATATAATCGTGTAGCTATCAAAGAAACCAAATGCTAAGTCATCTTTAATCTCACCGAATGTACTTCAAATAAAGAGTATCTTTTCAAGTACCAAAATGTTGCATTAAAGTCTCATTAGCAGTACTGGTATATGTTCTAAGAATGTGAGCCTTATAGTCGTTACGTAATGTTATAACTAACAAGCAAGAATGTACACACACAATAATACTGTGTCGTCTGTTCACTATAACAATGCATTCGTAATTACTGTCTAAATATGTTCCCTAGGTTCTAGGCTGGATAGTTAACTTCAAAACATTGTTGCATGTTAACAGTTTCTCAGTGTGACAAATTGTACTAGTAGCGTGAAGTGAAAAATTTTGTGACAAAGACTAAGTTAAAAAGCAGATTATCTTTCAATAAACGGTTTTACATGTGAAATGTGGTGTAAACCTTTACCCTTTCTAGTACTCAGAGTTTCAACTTCAAAGTAATTATCATGTTGTATACGTCGATAAGAAATGCTAAAATTTTCCTCAAGGTTAGCGTCAATGTTATTTTTCGCTGAGCCAGCTGGCGCACGTGGCTGCCTGCAGTGCGAGTCATTGACTGTCTCTTTGTTGGCGCGCGTCGTTATTGCGATTTGGAGACCTAACGTCTACAAATTCACCTCGTCGAGAGGGTCCTGCCCTGTTTGAATCCCGCCAGTTTTGATGCAATTCAGGTCTGTCGTTACGATCATATCGTCTGTCGTCATGTCGGTAGATTCCATAGTTTCTTTCTTGTCAGTCACGTGGTGGAGAATTTCTCCCTGAATCGTAGCTGCGCGCTGGACCGTTGCGTCTGAAGTTATTCTGTCTCCCTTGATAATAATTATTTTGGTTCCCGTATTGTCTGTTTCTCTGATTGTCTCTGTGATAGTCATTACCACGGAGAGGTGATCTTTCCCTGTAATTATTACTACTCTGCCAACGGTTGTCATACGGGTGGTGTCTGTTTTGGTCACGATTTGTGTTGTGAGAATAGCCTTGTCGTGTCCAGTTATTATTTCTTTCATCGCGGAATTGCGACGGATGTGACCTGTAATTGTTGTGTTCCTGTTTTCGCATTCTGCGATTGTCAGTGTCAATTTCTAATTCATGTAAGAGTCCCAGAAAAGCTTCAATGTCGTCTTTGCAACGTTCTGCCAAAATAATATGTCGTAAATGTTCAGGTAATTTGTTTAAGCAAATGCGGATGAGTTGTGAGGGGCTGTATGGGTTTGACAGGTACAGATTCTTGTGCAACATGTTTTCAAAATATTTCAAAAGACTGGAGAATTCGGATTGTTCGAAATGTTCCATCATTATGATGCTATGTTTTACTCGGTCTTGTGTAGCTTGAGACCAATACGCTGAGAGGAAGACATGATAAAATTCTCCTTCACTGTGGCAATCGTGAATGACCGATCGCATTCTTACAGCTGGTTCATTCTCTAAATAGCCACACATAAATTCTACTGTGTGCTCTAATGACCAGTGGGGAGGAAAACAATGATAGAATTGATGAAGCAACGCTTGTAGATGAATGTCGTTGCCGGAATTCTTAAACGTTTTGAATTTACGTGAAGTAATAAACAGCTTATAGTCAAAATCATCATGTCGGCGAGTCGCATATCGGTCATTGTTACTTCTTTTCGGCGGTTCCATCTCAAAATTCGGTGTACCTTGCCAATTTCTTTCATAATTTTCAAAGTACCCCGTGTTATTATTTTTTGGCTGTTCCGTATTTCTATGTCCCTCTTCCCGTAATGGAGCGCGAGTGTCCTCTGAAATACATAATTCTTGTATTACCTGTGTCAGCTGATCTTGTACTTCCCGGATTTCTCTTTGGTGTTGCGTATTAATTTGATTCTGATTTTGTTTGAATTTCCTAATTTGTTCGCTCTCTTCTGTGTCATTAAAGACTACCGGTTTTGTGTCGTTCAGATTATCATCTACCTTCGTAGATAAATTATTTAGCTGATCCGAAAGTTCAAGTACTTTCTCTGATAATGAACTAATTTCCTCCATGTGTCTTTCTGAACCAATTTTCAGAGTATCTACTGTGTCCTTTAAGTTTTCCTGAGTTTTTGCAAGTTGCGGAACCGAATCGGTAGATGCAACTGAGTCAATTTTAGCTTGCAAGGTCTCATGATTTTCATGAACAATAGTTTGCAGTTCTTTTATGGCTGCTTCGTGATTCTATAATGCATTTTTATGCCGCGAAAAAATAGGTTGAAAATACTCACAAATTTGTGTTTTTAGGTCATTACAGACTTTTTGACATTTCGATTCAATGTTATGTAACTCACTAGTTAAATCTTCACGTGTTTGTTCAAGCGTGGTGTCTAACTTCCGAAGATTTTGTTCCATTGTGTCTAACTTTTGAAGCTTTTGCTGTGTTTGTCTCTGATTTTGTTCCAGTCTGTCTAACTTTTGAAGCTTTTGCTGTGTTTGTCTCTGATTTTGTTCCATTTGTTGCATTAATCGCAATAATAATGTATTAGTGTCTGGAATCTGTTTCTCAATGCTTTTTGGCAGTGCATTTTCATCGGCTACATTCACATTTTGACAAGCAGAAAATGTGTCTTCACTCATTTGAGAAAACGTTGAGGACCCAAAAACTGAGTCTACAGTATTTGCAATATTCTGTTCTGTCATTTTGGATTCCTGAGGCGAGCTGTTGCCGACCGATCGATCGACAATGCTTCCCTGTTCACTACTTGTTTCACTGTCTACACCATTATTAGCCGCCCGCTCCATTTCCCTATGCACAATTATCAAATTACTACTTTGAATGTCTGTTAATTCGTTACACAGTGGTGCTGATAAGCTACAATCGTCGTCACTATCAGATCTCAATTTACTTTGGAGCCTAGTGTTACGTTTTTCACACGCCATTATTGTCACAGTATTTCACACAATAACACAGAAAAGCACAATTTGCAGAGCAAAGTAAGAAAACACATTAACATAGCACTGAAAATAACATCTAGTTAATCGCAAGCGCAGCTGCGAAATACTTGGTGCAAATCTACATGCATGCCACAACTGTTTTACTGTACAACAATGAAAGACTGCAACTACAAAGAAGATCCTCTCTACAATTACGCGCTACCAATAAACAAAAGCTACACTAATTACACAAACTACAAGAAAAAAATCAGAATATTCCAGTGAGGTATCCTCGGCTAAGAGTCGACATATGAAACTTCCCCTTAGAAAAATTAATAAATTACTGTGCTGATAAACCTCTTACATTATTTGATTTTCAAACAGCTGAGCAAAACGTTACTGAACGTACTCAGACATTACCCTCTTTACTTATTCTGATCAACACTAAATTGACACACAATATTTTTAGCGCAACGCAGTCTGACTTTTAATAATCCCTACAAAAGAATGGCCCTTACTAACATTAACCTATACCTTTCACAAATCACTTACCTCACAAAAAACGACTCGAACTACTGCAATACGGCGAGCGCTACTACTGCCAGCTAAATAAAAGATTCAAACTACTGAAGGCATTAACTACTGATAGGCATAGTTAGCAAATGAAAGATTTTGATAGAGAACAAACAATGTATTTACCTTAACAGTGTTCAAACGTCATAATATATATAGCAGTTCACGACATCCATTCTTACAAATGTACTGTTTCTGATGGACACACGTCCAGATCATCCGCTCTCAAAAATCCGCCATCTCAGTTCCCCACATCCACCACTGCTGGCGGCTCACCTCCCACTGCGCAACGCTACGCGCTGTTAACATCCAGCTGCCCAACACTACAATGGCAGACAACAATGCAAACTAGCCACAGACTGCACACAGCACAGCCAGTGATTTTCATACAGAGCGCTACGTGGCGTTACCAATATAAAAACCTAAACAGCCTACTTACAAAATCCGTCACCTTTTATGCTGCTCTTCTAAGTATTAATTCAGTATACCCCGTTAGACTTATTTACTATGGGTTCTGCAGTCCTGACCAGTATTCTAGGATGGGATGCATGGGTATTTTGTACGGAATGTCCTTTGTTTTCTTCTCAGCATCCCATCACCTAAGAGACTTATACCATCTGCTTTAGCAACGACTGCGGAAATGTGATCATTCCAATTCACACTGCATTTTTGCATTTTGTGGAATACACAATGTTGCATTTCTGAACATTTAAACAATGTTTACAATCTTTGGAGCAGTTTGAAAGCTTACTTAAGTTGACTTAATAAACATGTAATGTTATTATAGATGTTTATTATAGATAACTGCGCCATTCAAAAAATGTGAGTTTTCAGTTAATGTGTTCTACCCGGAAACTAATATACTACATATTCAGCAAGGTTCACACCACATTTCCCTGGGGGAAGCCTGATGATAATTCTACGTTTAAGGTTTTTAATATGGCTGTCACTCAGCGACTGTTGTATAATATAAAATTTTGAGAAATACAGCACTCAGTCGCTAACACAATTAATTTGTGACCTAGGTTTCGGTGTCACAAGAGACACCTTCTTCGGACAAAATTGAAACAAAATTTTATAGCATAACGTACCAAAAAATACGAAAGCTGCGGTCATACCTGACTATCTGACGCTTTCAGGTATGACCGGAGGTCACGAATTAATTGTGTTCGCGACTGAGTGCTGTCTTTTTCAAATTTTTGTACTTCTACGTTTGTCGACTACACGCCACCCAGAATATATTGCTCCACCCTAAAAAAATCCTCAGTTTAGTCCAGAATTTCGTAGCTACTCTGTATGATCTCTATGTACTCTATTCATCGTTTCAATCCTCTACTTGTTTTAGTTGATCTTTGCATTCTAATAAGCCGGCCGGGGTGGCCGAGCGCTTCTAGGCGCTACAGTCTGGAACCGCGCGACCGCTACGGTCGCAGGTTCGAATCCTGCCTCGGGCATGGATGTGTGTGATGTCCTTATGTTACTTAGGTTTACGTAGTTCTAAGTTCTAGGGGACTGATGACCACAGCATTTGAGTCCCATAGTGATCAGAGCCATTTGAACCATTTGAACCATTCTAATAATAATCTCTGTTGGTCTGACGGCCACTTCGTCACTAATAACAGTTTCACTGTGGACGTCATACAGAGGTCATGTTCATTTCTTGCATTTAGATGCAGTATACAGGGTGAGTCATAAATGAGGAAAAATATGTCTAGGAACCCATGCTGCTATACGTGACACGTGACGCACCGTTGTTAATTGCATTCTGCTCGGTCTACTGCGTACTTAAAACAAAAACACCTGTTAAGCATTGGACGAGATACCGACGAGCCTCACGATCACGACATGTCATTGACCCTTAGATACAACACATGACACACCAATGAGCTGATGTGTTCAAAAAATGGTTGAAATGGCTCTCAGCACTATGGGACTTAACTTCTGAGGTCATCAGTCCCCTAGAACTTAGAACTACTGAAACCTAACTAACCTAAGGACATCACAAACATCCATACACTAGGCAGGATTCGAACCTGCGACAGTAGCGGTCGCGCGGTTCCAGACTGTAGCGCCTAGAACCGCTCGGCCACTCCGCCTGGCAGGTGATGTGTATCTGCCAGCGTTTGAAAGATACGAGCAGGAAAAAATCCCATCGCAATGTATGCGAAATTGTATCAGAGCTTGTGAATCACACGTCGCCGGCGGTAACGGAGTGTACAGTCCCATGTTTGGGAATGTGTGTTCTGTAAGCGGAAAGACTGGTCAACGGCGGAAGTAAAACCGCGGCGTGCATGACGTGTTTACTACTTTGCGCTGCTCACACTGCCCGATACTCGCCGTGTCGACAGTTGCTAAGAGACACGTCGCAGTGTTACTATAGTACCATGGCACGTTTCACAAACGAGGAATACGCCGACATCCACCCCACCTACGGGCTTGCAGATGGAAGAGCTGGCGTTGCAAGGCAACCCTGCCACGAGAGGTTTCCTAGCCGGCGCCTTCCGTCCGCAAAAATATTTTACTCTGTGGACAGGCGCTTCAGGGAGTATGATGCGTGTGTATCATCTCCAGGATTTAGTGGTCGTGGCCGACCGTCGACGTATAGTGCGGATGACGAAGAAAAAGTGTTACAAACTGTTGCGGAGGACCGAACAATAAGCACCAGGTCTCTCACCCCTGCGGCTGGAATGTCACAATCCACTGTTATGCGAGTACTCCACTGAAACCATTACCATCCCTTTCCCATGCAGAAAGTACGGACAATATCGCCTGAAGACTACCAGAGGAGGCTGGACTTCTGCAACTTTATCCTACGGCGACAGACCCACGACCAGCATTTTCCACGAACAGTACTGTTCACCGACGAAGCCTGTTCCACGAAGGCGGGTATAGTGAATTCGCACGAATGGAAGGAAGAAAACCCCCACAGCATAGTGATACGAGGGTACCAACAACGATGCGGTGTCAATATCTCGTGTGGTATTATTGATCACCATCTCATAGGCGGTCCGCCTCTGGTAGCTGAGTGGTCAGCGCGACGGAATGTCATACCTAAAGGCCCGGGTTCGATTCCCGGCTGGGTCGGAGATTTTCTCCGCTTTGGGACTGGGTGTTGTGTTGTCATTATCATAATCATTTCATCCCCATGGACACGCAAGTCGCTGAAGTGGCGTCAGCTCGAAAGACTTGCACCACGCGAACGGTCTATCCGAAGGGAGGCCCTAGCCACACGACATTTCCATTTCCATCTCACAGGGTCACATGTGATACCACAAAGACTTCCAGGAGAGCGGTATCTGCGTTTCTACCGGAATTGTTGGAAGACGTTAGTTTGGCCTCTCGTATGAACCTGTGGTACATGTATGATGGTGCCCCCGCTCACTTCAGCGGCATAGTGCGACGCCACCTGGAAAATGCCTTCCCTTCCAAATGGATCGGTCGTGGAGGCCCTGTAGGATGGCCAGCAAGATCGCCAGACCTGGATTTCTTTTTGGGGTGGCCATCTGAAATCTGTGTTTTATGAAGGAGAGGTTGTTAATGTCAACACCCTACAAGACAGAATACAACATGGCTGTGATATTAAGCAAAGAGATACAGACATTTTGGATAGTGTTCAGCAATCCTTCCTGCGAAGAGTTCAACTTTGCCACACACATCGTCGCTGTCATTTCGAACAGTACTTATAAACCGCCACTGCAGATTCTGGTCGTGTGCTTCTATGTTAGTTTCGATTTGTACAGCTGTATTGTATTCGTTTGTATTAACTACCACATATCTGTGTGGTTGTATTTTGTATTCTCCATTTATGTACTCGTTTCTTAAAACTAAGTCTGGGACACAAAAACCAAATTATAAAACGTGCATTTACAGTAGTGCAGCCCCTCCCCACGTTCCTTTCCCTATGCCAACTAGCCACGATTCATAATACCGACCAGCGTAACTGGTACGAGATAGATGTGGGCGCTGTCATTGCTCGCATGCCACGCAGACAGTCGCTTGACGCCGCATGCCGCGCCTTCTCGTGAGGGGCTACACTACCTACAACACTCACGTGTTGCGCCTTGTTGCCGGTCTGTCCCCTTGGCCAATGTCGGCGCACAGTAACTCCCAAAAGCCCACTTCATATTTCCAGATTTTTACCATTCAATTGCATTGTCATTTATTGATATAGGAACATGCGGAAAACGAGTTCATGTTTGTAGCTCAGTGTGTGACAATTTTCACGACATATTTTTCCTCATTTATGACTCACTCTGTATTTTCGTCATGAGTGGAATATTTTGTCCCGTCTGACTCTTGCGTGCCAGAGTCAGACGGGAATTGCCGCAGATGTTCTAGAGCAATGGTTCCCAACCTTTCTGAGACGGTTATACCTGAGTGCAACCGGATGTTGCTTAGTACCCACTCTTCCCATCGTCATCGACATTAACGCCTAACTAAACTTTAGAACGTGGAAGAATCTTCATTAAATATTTTCATGTTTAAAACGACAAAGAATGATATAGGATTTTTGTAAGCATTTTATTAAACCACGAAATAGTCAATCAGTTAGATAACTGGTGTTGCTTATTTCTAACAATTCTCTTTTTTAATGAAACGATGAATTAGTTTTCTGTGCATCGTGAGTTCTATCTACAACTCCTTTCCAGAAAACGAAGGTAACTGTCCATACTGAATCCTCTGCATCACTCCTCACACATGTGGCATTTCATCAAGACACTGCACACCCAATTAAAATAAATTGATATTTGTGGACTGTACGTAAGGCCACTATTTGTAAGTCACCTTAATGTTGGACTATTTACGTACTTTTCAGCTGGCAGAAATTGGAAGACTCGGGTCGCCCAATGATTTGTGTAAGACCACGGCCAGTAATAGTAACAACAATAATAATAATGCGGCTTAGGTTCCTCAACAGTGTTGTAAGCATTACTGTTCTTCTGTCAATTAGTTCATTTATTGTTGTGAAGAGAATAATGAAACAGTATCTACTCAACGCGGGAACTACTAACAGTTCAGAGAATGCATTTGCAGGAGATATTTAAGGACAAATGATGTATATAATGATGAGCCAAAACTTTATGAGCACCTGTTTAATAGCGTGTTGTTCCACTTTTCAAACACAACGCAATTCTACTTGGTATGGATTCTACAAGTCCTTGAAAGGATTCCAGAAGTATGTGACACCAGATGTCCAGACACACACGTCTGTAATGCCTCTAAAATTGCTGTAGCTCGATTCTGACCTTGAAACACAAACAGGTATCCTGCTGGAAAATGCTATCGCTGTAGAGAGAGACTTAAAAGTATAAAGCGGTATAGGTTGTTCGCAATAATGTTCAGCCACTTCACTGCTGTCATGATGGCTTCGATTACTTTCACAGATCCAATGGAAACCCAACTCAATTTAGACCTACCCTATAGCGTAATTCTGCCCTCACTGACCTGCGTCTGCGGCGCGGTGCACCTTTCGGGCAGCCATTGACCTGGATGACGACTTGTAAGGATCCAACCATTTGTCTAGTGTTCACGTAGGGGTCGTGTGATGTGGAGCTTCGTGTTCAACAATGGCCTTCGAACGGTTTGCTCTGAAACACTTGGTCCTGCACCGGTATTGTGCTCTGTCGTCAAATGTGCCACAGATTGCGGCCTGTTATGGGTTACACAGTGTCGGATCCTCCGACCTCTACGTTTTGTGATGACACGTGGTTGTCCAATACCATATGGCCTACTCGTTATTTCACAATCCTTCAACTGCTTTCCATAGGTACTCACGAAAGTAGTATGCCAGATGGCGACCAACTTTGTCGTTTCAGAGATTATTGTTTCCAGCCACAGTATCACAAAATGTGCTCTTTGTCAAAACTGGTTGCATCAGTGGATTTCTGTAATTGTGACCCGTATATTCGCTATAATGACTGCCCATTCGTCTCTCTTCCGCTTACATTCTTACCTTGCGTGTCTGCAAGACCACCAAGAGGCTTTGAACCATGCGGTTGGTGCTCGATGTGCTAAAACAACTATTCTGTTCGAAAGTTCCCATACCGTGCTCCTAACAGATTGTCATAGGTGGAAAACACTGATAAGGAAAAGGGACAGAATGATAGGACATCTGTAAAGACATGAGGGAATGACTTCCATGGTACTATTGGTAGTTGTAGAGGGAAAAACTGGAGAGGAAGACAGAGATTGGAATACAACCAACATATTGTCGAGGGAGCTACGATGGAGTCAAGGACGGTGTTCACGTAGGTTAGGTTATACGCTGGCAGTACTTTCAAGGGATTAATGGGTAGATGCAGCAAAGAATACATCAGATTCGGAGCTATAGTCCCAGTTATTGTCATGGAAAGCCGAAAAGGTGGTCCTTCTCTAAGTCCCGCTTAGCAGTATCCCGTCTTTCCATAATTCCATTCGTTTTTTTACCCTTGAGAAACCTTGTTTGAACCAGATGCGAATAGCTATGACTGAATTATACAATGAGTACACCGAGTCACGCCATACTTTATGAAAATGTGAGTCGCATGTAATGATGTCCAGTGGGCATTCTCCTGAGAGATTGCTCCATTCTACATATCTCCGCTACAGTTTGGATTAGCATGGAAGGGCACAGTGTAACCATCTCCTCTGGCATAAGAAAGTCTGTTTCGCTGCCATTCCTATTAAGCGAAAGTTAAAAAATCTCATTTGTTTTGATTTCCCTGAAGTATCTCATTTTGCTGAAAACGGGTGTACGAAATAGCAATCGTATATGCCGTTAGGGCTTGATACTCCAGTCACCCTTTCCTCTTCTCTGTGTTGTTTTAACTCTCAATCGTTCCGCATATGGCTTGACCACTTCGCACAAACCTTAATAAGAAGCACAAATTATTTTTTATTTTACTTTGGAATATATGACCTCGTCAAAATCACCCATTGCCCAACATGGTATGAAGTAAACTTGGCATTCCATTGTGCCATTCGTTCCTGCCGTTCGAGGGTATTCACTTTTGTTGGCGCTATATCGTCCAGAAGGTCTTTTCAAAATTCTACTCTGACGCACCCTTTTCCCCCATTCTGTGTTTCACTTTGTCAAATGTTGATTGTCTCTTTCGTCCATGCTCTACCTCCTATGCCTGTGCCTCCACACTCTGCTAAAACACTGCCTTAAAAAATTTAATACTTCATTTCGCAATTTAACTGCTACGATAACATAAGGTACGTTTCATTACATACTGCCCGGTTTCATACAAGGACTTGTGATTGCACTGAAGAAGGCATACTGTCTTCATTAGCTGCTTGCACCCTCTGCAGTCCTGCAGTTCTGACATCAGCTAGTAGTACTGCACACACTTTCTTATTTGGAGCGTCGTATTCCTGTGTTACTTATCACGCTAGTGAGCTACCTCAAAACCAAATTTAGCAAGTTTTAATGCCGGAAAGTTACCTGTTTGGCAGATATTTCAAACTAAGTGTCAGGTCAGTGCTAAATGATCCATTCATTCTGTTTAACTGGCTCGAGATATAAATAGTGGGATGTTCTGCCCTCTCCATTTTGTAACTTAACATACAGCCAAGTGAATGATAACTCACTGACGTGACAGTACAAATTACTTTTCATAGTTGTCCATGGCTAGCAGAGTACGCTTGGGCAGTGAAATGTTGTGACAGATGGACAGCAGCTGATGACCATGGTAGCCTCGCGACTGTGGTAGCCTTGCTAACGCAAATCTGGAGGCAGCTCTGCAGCAACGACAGTTAGAAAGTGAGGTTGGTCTTCATGGCACATGGCGAAAAATGGCTGTCTGGAATGTGCTGACGCCCCGAGTTGAACCCAGGGCTCTGCCAAACTGGCTGGAGAGTTGGTGATGGCATCCTTGATCATGTCTAGCTTACGGCTTGTAGACCAGTGGCTTCGCCTAGCTGATTACACTGCTCAGTGATACTGCAGCTGCTGGACCACACATTCGGCCGATGACTGGCGTGGAGACAGCACCGGTCCAAAGCAAGGTGCTGATGGAATGTCGCTAATGGTGAGAAGGGAGCATTTATACGCACTTCAACCAGGTGTGTAAAAACAGAAGATAGCCTCCCATCACTTAGTCAGCTGTAGAAATGGTGAATTGTGCTACAGCTAATCAGCCGTTAGTGGTACAACGCGGCAACACAGATCACCATGCCAATCTTATTTCAGCGCCTAGCTGTAGAATTATGTAGTTGGCCGACCTGCACACCTTTGGGTGCTTTCGAGGGCCTGCCTGAGACCGATGTTGCTAAAGTTGTAATATATACAACTCCCACCAGCGTTAATCCATTTTTCGTTTATAGACACAGACATTCATATCAACTTCATAATCTCTGTAGAAAATCCGGGAAACAATATGTGGCATTGTAATAACGTACGAGCTAATACGTGTACAGGAAGCATCGCGATAAATGACGCGCGGATACAACGGAAAACCGGCAATAGGCCTTGGGTGGCCACCGTTGGCATACCTAAAGATGTAGTGTGAACGGCAGAGGGTGTTCCACCCGTGTTCAGTCGGAAGTGCGGATAGCGTGGTGGCCATTATAGAAGCGTGACGTCCTCATATTGCATGAACACTTAGGCCTTCATTATCATTCATAAAATGGAATTGGGTTAATTCGAACCCAGAAACAGTTTCACTTATAAGGGATTTATCCTTAATGATGAATTACAGTTAAAAAACAAATTTTTTCGATGGCTTTCGGCCTGTTCTTAAAGTGACATAGCAGCTGGCTAGGGTTTCTCCACAGTTTCGAGATGTTACTTTTCTCAAAGACGCAATCTATCATTATCCTGCTTTTATATGCGTCGTAGTTTTATTCAGCATTTCTATATGTTTATTTACTTTTTTTACAATTTTTGATGCGTTGCTGTTTCTGTAATGCTATTTTAAAGTAATTTTATTAACATGTCGAATGTAGTTTGTATTAGGCACCGCTTCTTCTGTGAGTGCCACCCGGGGATAGTAGTGTGTAGTAGTCTGTAGTAAATTATGCACGTCTGCCATATATTTTACGTAGATCGCTTTTGCTGTTGACTAAGCCTTAGCATTTAAATGGATCATTTCATTGTTCATGAGGCCCTGACACATCATTTCTCTTTTCACGCAATATGTGACAAGTCAGTTTATTTTATGCTTCCACTGATATAATTTTTGATGTTTCTTCTTGCTGTTCATATGACTTCCATGTAATCGTTGTAATACGTCCTATTTTTAGGTGTTATTGCCTCTTCTGAGGAAGACAGGTTCATATCTGTCGAAATCTAAGTGAAGGTGTGAATAAACTTTTGACGTGCAACTGGTTAGCTATATGATTCCCATTGTATCCATAAATCTACAGTTTCTGACTACTGCCGTGTTCAAGATTTTGAACTCGGAAAGGCATAAGTATTGTATAACCGCTATATACAATATGACTCGTTATGTGTCATGCAAAGACTGCTGCCTTCAGACAGAACGGCTGCCGAACTCCCTCTGAACTCTTCTCTCCAGCTATAGGCAACATCGAGCTCCTACCCAGCCTAGGGCTGATTGCAGCGTGTTGCTATTCTGCCTTGCCTGTACACACGCAGTGTCTCACTGGTGCAATAAATTTTTATTTGCGGAACATCCAAAACTGCTCTGCAGCTTGCTCATGGTAAAAAAAACAAAAACAAAAAAACCAAAAAGAACGCCACAATTGTAAAATGCTTTTACTGACTGAAATCTTATGTAACAAATGTCGCTATGCACTACCACGATTTCATTGTCTTAGCCCCAATATCAGGTGTCTCTGAAATTTAAAATAATAGTTCTAACCTACCCCTCAAAACAATTAGAAAAGTCTAAGAATTAACATTTAGAAAGTAAGGAATCCAGATGATATGATTAAAAACATAGCCTTCCTACAGTACTAAGACATCGTGTCCATGCCCAAACGACTAGCAGGGAAACACGTACCGCAGGTGGATCGTCGTAATAGCATCTCAAATTGAGGCTATAAAGAACCCCAACTTTCAAGCAAGGCCTGGGAAAATACCTCTTGTCCCAAAACTGTCCCCGTGAATACATGCAGGTTACAAGAATAAAGCCACAGGTTAGATCAAACTTAAACTAAATACAGACCATACGCTACAAAAAGCAAATCAGTTATAAACCTGATGTGGTGAACCACGAGGAATCGGTGGCAACATTCAAAACGATCACTTAGCGAACACTGATACAGCGCGCTGGCGTGACACTTTTGGTTACAGCAAGAGGGCTGAGAAATAATGCTGCGGGCTGTTTTAAGGATTAGCTTACAACCAATGCTTTATTTTAGATGCCAGATACATCTGATGATGGGGTTAAGAAGCCGAAACCGTGGTAGCGTACAACGACTTCTATTGTGTATGACCTCGGTCACTGATAGCACTGTGGCTGATTGATCTACCATTATACTCTCACTGGTACGTTCGCTGTGCCATCTCTTCTCTCCTACAACGTGAATGCTATTTGTTAAGAGCACACAGAACACGCAGTCAGCACCGTTACACTCAATACATATACACCAATAGTTACTGTTGCAGTCTGGTCAATCGACAACGTGCAAGTATATCACGTCTTCCCTTGGTTTCCAACCACGTGTTTGTGAGCACAGTGTCACTATGACGTGTTGTTCTTTCGGTCTTTCCGTCTCATTGACGGAGTGATGGATGAAGCGAGAGAATACTTCCTTTGTGCGAGTTGCTGTTAGTTTAATTTAACCATTTACCCCCAGCCCCCCCTCCCCCCCATTCAAACACACACACACACACACACATTTGAAAGCGGTACGCAGCAGGCTGAAAAATGTTTGCTGAATCCAACCTGACATCAACGTCTTATTATCTTTGTCTATTTCATTGAGATATTAGGTGCCGTCTTCCACTGCCTCACAATTTGTTTTAAAAATTTCTGCGATTCTCTTAAAAGATTTTCCGCCTTTGTGCATTCGGATTGTGACCTGTTAGTACATGTGAAAAATCTCAGGTAGATACTGTCAATTTCCGTCATAGCCACCATCATACGCTATTCAGTTTTGCCAATGATAAACAAGAGTTCTCGTGACTCAATTGCAAACGTCTGAGAGAGATGAAGCTAGTTGGTTTGTTGTAGTTCTCCGGTCATCAAGGACGAGTTAACAGAGATGTTGCTCATTAAGACGGATGCAGGTGGGCAGGGTTGATCAGGGCGTGGCTTGTCTTGCACATCACTTCCACCACTTCTGAATCGCAGTAGGCTATCCACCTCTTGACATGACTCTCCTCTACCGTACCGTCTCTCTACACCTTCAGCTATAGTCAATGGATATCAGCTGGTGCAATTTGTTCAGCAGTGAGGAATTCGTTGATTCACCTTCTTTTTTGCTTACAATGTATATGAGAAATAATTTTGTATTGTATATGCATTGATGTATGTAATCTTTAAAAGACACAGACACATCGATCATGGAATAAAACTAATAAAACCAAAACTGCAGCCTGAAGATACCTTTTTCTTATTATTATTACTTAGCCTATGGCAGACTGTAAAATGATTAGCATGTAGTTGCAAAGGGTTTTGAATGAATTAGCTGATATATAAGCTTTGTAACTGCATCTGTAGTCACACCTTGACAATAAAAAATAATCGTTGAGTATATTATTATAGAATAAACAACGAACTAAAGCAAACTGCAATTTTTTGTGATACTGTTATACAATACATTTATGGGAAAAAATCACAATTAAATCAAATGTAAATAAATACGACTGTTTGTATAAAAGAACGTTAATAACTGTATATTTCTTTTGCAGATCTTAAATGCATCTTATTCGTTCTTCGCCATTCTTCGAAATTTCAAGGAGGACTAGAAATTCAGCAGTTTTCTCTTCTCCAGACCCTCTGATTCCATGGCGTCATAATACATATGTAAAGAATTACACCGTTCGCTAGAGAGCAAGTTCTATGATTTACAGAAATTATATATTTACAAGACATATTTATCCAGAGTACTTATGTCATTCAGGGTGATTCTTCTTTTGGATTTGCAGCTCTTGTATTTTTTCCGTGTTTGCAGTTGAAATTATTGGATGTAGGTTCTACCTTTTATTCAAAACACGGTTTTTTCTTGGCGCCCATCAACATTTCGTCACCTCTGTGCCATCATCAGTGGGTTTAGTTTAGTGAACATCTATAAAATGTGAACATATTTCAAGGGTGTAATTGATCTAACAAAATGAGGCAAAAAGACAGTTTTGGGTCATTTCTGTTCTTACCTTAATTTTACATTATATGGCTTAGCAAGGCCATTTGCATAGTGTCCTGCACCGATAGCTTGTGTGGTTGTAGGTAAATGTGAATTTTGATTTTTAAATCACGTTTTCAAAAATCGAGGGATTTGTTAACTCGCTGATAAAATTCACATTTATATTTGATTTGCAGATGACAAGCTACAAGTGCAGGACACCTTACGAAAGGTCATGCAAAACCATATAACGTAAAATTAAGGTAAGAACGGAAACAAATAAAAACTGTCTTTAGCCCTCATTTTTTCAGATCAGTTATAACGTAAAATATGTTCTGTTTTTATAGATGTTCAATAAACAGATCCACTGATCACGCCACAGTGGTGCCGAAACAAGTCTGGGTAACAAGAAAAAACAGCGTTTTGCATTAAAGGTGGGACCAATACCCAATAATATTTCAGGACTGGTATGCTACTACTTGTACAAACTGGCAGAGTAAAAGCTAATGTGTTGCAGAACTATTTTGCAAATATACTTTGCAGACGAAACTGTTTAAACACCGTACTTTAAAGGTAGTCTGCAAACATAAAAATTAGGCATAAATGTATCTCAGAGTCACTGTTCTTTCATCGGACTATATTATACGTACAACATTGTCCAATGTATTTTAATTAATAACTCATTCAACAGGGACATAAAATCAATAGCAAGTTGTTGTAATTGTTCTAAATGTGCAGTACACTCTGTGAGAAAATATTTTTTACAACAAAAGTAGCAGTGGTAGAAACCAAGAATAACTGCTGGCACGCTGTTATATTAATAAAAACCCTGAAAGTTTCCGACTATTCTCCAGAAAAGAATATAGTTAACGATACACAGTGTAATTAAAATTTTGAAACAGTTTTTAAGTTGTTGTTAAATAAAATGAGATTCACAAGTAAACGTATAATCTATCAGTTCACTGTCAATTTACTAATTTCGTCTTCTTGTAGGGACATTAATGTATACTTACTCTGTGATTTGAACAAGTGGCTAAGAAATAAAATTTCTCTAGTGCAGCATATCTAATACCTGATTTTATCTTATCCTCTGTATCATTCCACAGATGTGGATTAATTGTATGAATCTGTAAAGCGACTAGCTAAATCGAACAGACTGTCAATAACGTCATTAATAAACTGTAGTCAGAGAGTCACCAAACTGTGCAATAAAGGCCTGTTTGATTTGCATTATAGAATTTGTGTACCTATTAATATTAGTGCTTCTCTACCGAAATCTGAATAATCATAATTATCTTTACTCTCTCCTTTACACCTGTATGTTAAAACACATGAGAAACATACACGTAATCAATGTTTCATTTGTGGATTAAGTTGAAATGTATGACCACTCCACATCATTCCAAATGAATAACATTATCTTCCGGTTACAGAAAATATGTTTGAATCATCAGGTTGTACATCTATAAATTATGCGTGACAGAATAAGGAAAAAGGGTTTTTGAGAAAAATATTTTGCATTGCATGTAACTGATGAAATTTGGTTATCTGCAGAGAGAACAACGTTACGAGAGATCTTAATTTTCGGGAACCAACACCCATTATGCTTGTGCGCTATATAGAAAGTCATTAGTTGTTCTGGCCATTGCGTTGCCAATAACTTTACACACCAGACAGAGATGGATACAGAAACAGTATCTGCTCAGTGGAGAGTGTCACGCGCTGAACATCTGCCAGGGATTAACCACTAACGACAGTGTCGTGCAGGAATACAGCACGCCAACTGTAATTTTAACATCTTTTATTCAAAGTACAATTTATGTGAATGTACGTATCACCTAAGTCGACCACTGGTCGATTGAATTCCGATGAAAGTACACTGAAAGAAATACGGGTCTCGGGTTATAAAGGAAAACGCAACGGTGCTGTGCGGTTCTGTTTTCTAATCCAACAAAACTCTCCGTGTGATCACAATGGATGAATTCAAAAATAATTAGTAATTTAACCATTGAAGACCAAGTGGTTTCTACCTCAAACCATTACTTTATTATTAGTATTTGTAGTGCCAGTGCCTTTCGCGTGAAATCACCCTTGCTACCGCAAGACACAGACTCCAAGTGGTGCCATGAGCCACTTCTACGAATGTAGTGCAATGGACCAGTCGCTTACAACATTCAAAGCAACAGCTAGCGCAAAGTGTTTTCTACGCAACTGTAGGAGACTGTGTTTACAAATTTTTGTTACATAATTTATTTGTCTTGTGGCTTTTACATATTGACCTTATTGGTAGATTATTGACACTGTAAGTAAGTTTGTCTAAAGTTATTGTAACGTACATTTGAGTTTGTAGTACAGCTTCTACGAGTAGTTCCGACAGGAAAGCAAAGGGGCTGTATACATTTTTATAATTACTTTTTTAATTGGATGGTAACTACATTTTAGATCAGTTTTAGCTTGTTATTTAGGATTGTAATTTGTTTTAGACATTATGTGTTCATAAAAATTTCGAGACATCAACTACTGTCTAAACGTCCTTTACGAGAAGAAATACCGAATGATTTGTATTCAAACACACCTAATTCAGAAAGTGATCCTGAGGATGCTTCTGTGAATGTTCTCCATCATTAGGGTGTACCAGGCACTTCAACTCATTTTCCAGGTCCTGAGCCACTCATTGTCGAAGACAACAGGAAAGATGAGCTTGTCATAAAAAACCGACAAATAGAATGGTTCACACCGTACAGATTAGTAGACATGCTTCACTCCTCTGAAGAGTTCAAACCAAATGGTGATGTAAGCTATGAATGTGGCATGGAAGTGTTTCTGTGATCGTTTCCACAGGAAATGGCGTGAGATTGATCACTGTATATCTCAGTTGTTCAAAAGTGAAACCATCTCCATAAATCAATCGATTGTTTACAATTTGACAATTTCGTCTTGTATTTATTGTTTATGATGACAATGTAGGTTACTTTTATGAAAAACTTTAAAATTGGATTTTTTCATATTATTTAGACTCGAAGGGTTAACAGAGAACTGATCAAATTATGACATAACTGAGAAATAAATGGGATTCAAATTTCAGATAGGAAGGTGGTTAAAATGTGAAAATAGTGTTCATTATAAAATGTAAATATAATTAGGACGTTCTTCTAAATCATTTAGGATTATTTTGTGTTATTCCCATAGAAACACTGAATCAATAAGTAAAATTAGTTGATTGATTCACCTACGATATCAGAAGTGGCCATGTAGAATATTTTTATTGTTTAGATTATAGGACTCACAACAGCTGCTCCTTTTAAGGATGCTCGTAGAATAGTACAATTAAAACTGATACGGCCATTATCCGCACTCACTGATACGTTCTCACTTTATCAGTAGTAAACTGATTCTTGTTCAGTAGAACTGTGTTTGCCAATCTCTGAATTATCATTTGAATCACGTCACATGATTTAGATGCAAGCGAGCTGCAATGTAGAAACTAGAAAGAGATAATGATGAGATAATATACTTGAAATGCTCTCGTTGATTGGGTGACTTAATACAGTCTGATATCAAGATCAAGAAGAACACACACATTTCATGTTTATATGCAACGTGAAGCTCATCAGTCATGTGGAAAGCAACATGTTACGCACTGCTATTTGTAAAAAGTGAAACACTCAGAAGCAACGGTCTCCAACACGTCACGATAAAAGAACGTGTAGAACAGTAGAACAATAACAAGTGATTTACATAACAGAGGGGTGCATAAGTCAGTGTTACGCAACGCTGTCGGTGCACAGTCGCCATACGAAGTAGAAACACGTATCCAAGTGCCAATTCGCCCCGCCAACATCCCAAGATAGAATATCGGCAGATCAATGCGTTCTAACGGGACAGAATTATTGGTCTTCGGAAGGTGGGTCTGTCGTTCCGTGACATTGCTGCCCGTACAGAGCACGCTGCTTCAACAGTGACACGTCTGCGGAACCAGTGGAGATAAGAGGGCCATACTTAGCGCTGATAGGATACTGAACGTAACAATGTGACCACAGCGTGAGATGATCACCATCTAGTACGCTTAGCCGTGACGAAGAGAACTGGTTCGTTCGCAGTATTGGCGTGACGTCAATGCAGTGTAGAGGGTGTGGACGTGTCTGCTTCGATGTTCTAAGTCAGCTCCTGGAAGCTAGACTGGTTGCCAGCATGCCATTGTGTTGGCTTCCACCAACCAGAACTCACCAACGTCGCAGATTGCAATGGACTCGCGAACACCGACACTGGCGTGCTGTGTGGGAAAGGTAGTTTTCAGATGAGTGTCGCTTCAACGCGTCCTACAGTGACGGCGACATACGCGTTCGTCGCCGACATGAAGAACGCAATCGGGCTGACTGTATTGGCGAGCGGCATAGCGGGCAAACACCAACAGTGATGGTTTGGGGAACCATTTTGTGTAACACATGATCTCGCCTCACACGCCTGGGAGCAATGTGAACAATACCGCTACGTCAGGAAGGTTTTAAAGCCCGAGTTACCGTCACTAAACAGGCTATTCCACATGCCATATCTCTTCATTACAGCGCTCGGCTACGTGTGACGAGGAGTGGGCAAGCCTTCTAGGAAAACGACAGGTACCACTGCTCCCTGGCCTGCACGTTCGCCTGACATGTCATATGTAACATGTCGGGGATTTGATCAATCCGCAGCTCGTTTGTTCAGATCCTCCTGCATTCACAGTTAATGTATTTTGGACGCGGCTGCAAACCACGTGGCAGTGTGTTCCCCAGCAAAATATTCAGGTGCTCATTGATTCCATGTCACGACATCTAGTGGCTCTGATTGCAGCACATGTTGGCGCTACACCACACTGAATTTCCACAATCACAGTGTGTGTACATTTCCGTAATCGGTAGAATAATTTCATTTTGATCACATCTCGCAGGGGCAACGGCCTTACCTCAGTGGATACACCGGTTACCGTCAGAGCTCCGAAGTTAAGCGCTGTCGGGTGTGGCCGGCACTTGGATGGGTGACCATCCGGACAGCCATGCTCGGTTTCCATTTTTCGGGGTGCGCTCAGCCTCGTGATCCCAATTGAGGAGCTACTCGACCGAACAGTAGCGGCTCCGGTCACAGAAAACCATCGTAACGACCGGGAGAGCGGCGTGCTGCCCACACGCCCCTCTTATCCGCATCCTCATCTGAGGATGACACGGCGGTGGGATGCTCCCGATGGGCCACTTGTGGCCTTAAGACTGAGTGCTGCTACATCTTGCAGCCTTGTAATTTCAGTTTTTCCAAACTGTATTGCATTTTGAAAATTTTGTACTTTAGCTATGTTTCCCCTAACATATGTTAATAGACACGAAAAATGTCGTGTTCTCGCTATGAATACGAAACTTACTATAATTTCCGGTTAACAGGTAGTTTAGACATTAGAAACCTTGTTTCTTAGAAAGGCCAAGTGACTCCGATCGCTTCTCCAAAGAAAATAGTTAAGTAAAGAATGACACAATTTGTTGCTAAGTTCGTAGGTATGTGAGGAGGAAGTCTTCAACATAGTTAAAGTAAATGTCCAAAATTTTTTACTAATTAGGTACATAATTTCTACAGAGACCGAATGTGAATATCGGCACATCATGGGCTCAGGATGCTACCTATGAGGCAAATCGATGTCTTTGCTTTTATCATAGAAGCACTAAAAGTGGAAATTGTATGGTGTCGGATGCGTAAGTGATAAAATTATCTGGTTGTTCTATGTAATCAATTTTATCAGGACACTGCACCAGTGTATAATGGCTAGAGGTATGCTTTAAATACGGTTTCATCTAACATCAAGACAAATAAACATAGTGGAATGCACTGTACTAAACAAAACAATTACACAATGTCATCGAGAGGAGGTGAGTTCATACAATGATATTTTGGTAACAGTAACAGCTAGAATGAATTAGAGTAAAAAAGAAACAAAAGACAAACTTTCATTACGTTACGTAATATTTTATTAGTTAAGGCTAAGGATGGTTGCTTCAGTAACAGTAGGGAGAAAATTAAACAGGCATTGCAGGTATTCTTTAAATGTTTGCATATTATGCAGTGTAGTTAATATAGTTAATAATGAAAATGCAATCATTCAAGACGTAATAGTAGACAATAGTGGTGGAAGTCATTCCATGTATGAAGGAAGGAAAGGCGTATGGAAATGATGGTACTTCAATAGAAAAAGGTAACACTGAAGGCAAGGCAATAGAAAAGGCACTGGAGAAATTATTTATAGAATCTCAGTGTAAGAAGAACTCAGAAACAAGAAAAATGCAGAAATTAAAAGTCACAAGAAAGGAAACATAAAAATTATACAGCTGGCCAAGTGGAGATACTTTTGCGTGAAGACAGAGTTGGTATTGGGAAGCCGTGAAGCGTCAAAGACACCTGGAAAAAAAATTATTACAATTCAGTCTTTTACTCCCAGTGGTCACAAGTCGTCCTTCTTCCGTAACAGCCTCAGCTATTATTAATTTCAGCAGTGTGTTGCATTTCAGCTGACGTCCGTCGGTTCAGGTCGGCGGCTGCACGCCCAGGAGAAGACGTCAGCGACCCTTTTCCACCATAGTGGACTGCCGACGAACAGGTGCGGCCGTTGCCCAGTGGAAAGGGTTTCTTTCTCACGCTGGCTGCTTTCAGACCCACTGCGAATTCTACGATGACTCTTGATGACCCATCCTTGATGTACCTGGTGTTTTAGTATTGTGACTGGCTGACCTCCTTCCTACTCCTGGTGGGTGTGGGCACCCAAAGGCGCCTGAGAGTTGAACAGGAATGTGAACCCAAAGAGGCCCTATTACTGGCTTCCGCATCGTAGTCCTGTTCTGGCAGTGCTCTGCGATGTGGTGTCGTTGGAAGGCAGTCAGTTCGTCCATCAGTACATGCTAGGAAGCGAGCAGTATGAGGTTCATCAGGTGAAGGCCTTGAGCTTGAGCACATCTAGTCCACAGACTGTGCTGGAGCATCTAGGACATAGACTCACTACAGTATCGTAATCATGGAATCTAGTGCTATTACTATGAATTACATCGATCACAACGATCAACTCACAACAAAAATTGGAGAGCTAGAGTATTTAAATGTTTATTTAAAAGGCTGTAACTACTGTTACATTACCTCGCTATGTGCTCTTGTGAAAAGCTCCTCGCAGTATATATTTAGAGCTAATTAATGTGCCTGTCTAGCTCCCTTCGGTTTCCTGTCACACTCTCCTTTCTGCTGAATGCGTAACCTGAGCCACTTGCGACATACTGGCTCGCTTCTTGCTTCCGCCTCGGTCGTAACTTGGGTTTCCTGTGGCAATGTGAATTATTTTAACAAAATTTTCTCATTTATACCGCTTTACTGTTCTGTGTCATAACAACTTTAAGCATAAGAGCCGCCTATCCCTAAGATAAATGATACTCTTCCAAAGTGTCAGCAATGTTGTTTGAAAGTGGTAATTGCTCGACGGATCATTTGTAAACGTCAACAAGATTCTGCAATGGACTAATGAGTGTGAATTAACCATTTTGTCTGAAACTCACAGATTTTGAGATCAGTAACAGCAGCAAAATTGCATTTAATCGGAGACAACAACATCAGTCTGAAAATAAGGAAACGAATCATGAAAGTTTTTGTTTGGAGTGTGGCCCTATACGGATGTGAAACTTGGACAGCTGGAAGAGAAGAGAGAAGACGGCTAGAGGCCCTGGAGATGTGATGCTACAGAAGGATGATGAAGATCAGCTGGAGAGACAAAGTACCAAATGAAGAGGTGCTTAGAAGAGTGCAGGAAACCAGATCTCTTTGGAGGCACATCCAAACAAGAAGAGACGAACTTGTAGCGCACATCCTACGACACAACGACACAACAACATCATTGGAACAATAGCAAGAGGAGCTATTGAGGGAAGGAATCAGTGAGGGCGACCAACACGCAACAGATCATGAATGACGTTGAATGTAACACACATGTAGAAATGAAGAGAGAGGCAGACAGAAGAGTGGAATGGCGCTCTGCTGCAAACCAACCTCAGGGTTGAACATTAAAAGAAAGAAGAAGAACAGTAGCTGAAACAAACCATTGACACATAAGTTCAAGATACGTTGAATATACAATGATGAGCGTTTCCGGACAAGTAACTTGATTCATTATACCAGGCGACACGTTTCCATTGATCCTTGACTCATTATCGCTGGTGCTGATCAACTATAAACATTATTGATGTCTTTAGGTCAACTTGGAGCACTTAGAGTCTGGCAAAGGCTTATTATCGTCTCTGGTAATGCTGAGGGAGTATATGTTACTAAGTTTCGAGGAAAAAAACTTCAGAGGACCAAATAATTTTCATACATAACACAAGACAAGATGTTACGCATGCGGTGCTAATGGCGCTCGGTAGTATATCTACAGCGCCTTGCGATGTAACAAGCTATTTTCGTGAACAGAGACGGCCAGGTCACTCCACTGTGAGGAGAGAAACACCCCCAGCAGCATAGTTAGCAAAGAGCCGCGCCATTAGATTTCATCTTACATATGTGCCTTTACACAAAATATTTTTACAACTGCCTCATCATTGACATCTATCTGTCTGTCTCTCTCTATGTTCTCTCTATCCACCTCTGCCCCGTCATTCAATTCCATCTCTTAAAAGGGGACACAAAATTTTTCCACATTTGCATCATCCCTATAATATATTTCACAGGGAATTGTTCCATAACCTCCGTCTAGAAGATGTGGATTATGAAGAACTCGTTTGGAAAATCGACGAGCTTTATGAAGCTACATCATGGAGATACATGCCGTTGCATGGAAATTTAAACTTTTTCGTCTTAAGCAGCATCCTAAACAGTTATTAAAACAGTGGATTGTTGAACTTAAAGGGCTAACAAGACGTTGCAGGTTGAAGTGTTTTACGGACAAAATTGTAGCGTTGTTATTCTGCGTGATTCAGTCACAGAAAGTAACAGATGCACGCATACCCGCTGCTGCCCTAAAATGGACAGTCCCGGATTTGGCAGCAATTATTTCAGTTGTAGTGTTTCAAAGTATTCTGAACACAACTGAAGTTGATTTAGAAGCTCAGTCTGTTTCTCTCGTTCGCATTGCATAAGGCAGTCAGTCAATACTTAATGTTGCAGTGAATAATTACAGAACTCAGAGTAAACGTAAAGTTAAAAACTTTGTCAAATTGTACACAAAGCGTACATTAGAATAAAGTGAGGAAGTCATGTCCACAATGTCTTTCTAGTCACGATAAGAATGCATGTCCTCATCCGGGAGTGAAGTGCTTTCTCATGTACTGTTGTAAGCAAGTACATACCAAGAATGTCTGTCAGCAATACACCAGGCAAGGCACCAGTCTAAAGAAATAGTGCAGAGTAGCTATCAGCATGTTAAGGTTGTAGTAGCTGAGACACTGTAGGAGGCACAAGTGAACTCTGGCTTTTAAAGTTTGCAGAAACCTTCTGCGACAGTCCAAAGACAGAACAACTTTTTTGTCCAATTAAGAATAGCTCACAAGACAGTCAAATTTCAATTGAATACATGTGCGTTTCTATTCCTAATCAATAAAGACACTTATGATACGATCCGTAGTCCGTGGCTACAAAAGCCTATTTCTCTCTTGCCTGCTTATAAGGGACAAAAAATATCACTATTAGGCGTGTGAAACTTGCCACAAACTTAACGTAATATTACGAAGTTTGTTCCAAACCGGTTTGGTTTACTCTTGTTTGATTTATGCATCCTGTGCATACAAGGCAATGTGTTACAAATCAGTGTTTCAGCATCTCATTCCAAGGTTTCTGACTTGTGTGACAAGTACAGTGAACTTTCGACCAGAGTTAGGAGGGGCCAAAGATCTTGAGGCATACGTTGCTGTTAAAGGATATGTGCAACCATGATTTTATATTGCTAGACTTGTCCCCCCCCCCCCCCCCCCCCGCCACTGCTATACGTTAGCAGGATATGAACAAATAAAAAGACAGTGTGGTGATACAACCCATTTCTGCAACCAGTGGACGTCCTCCCTAGTAATCCTTAAAAAGCTATATGAGGCTTGCGTCTGTGCGCTGATTTCAGATGCACGACATACACCGTTTTCCTCTCCCACAACTGGAGGAATTAAAAGACAGATTTGGACAGGTCAGATTCTTCTCAAAGACTTATGTGAGGCATATTATCAGATTCCTCTGGACTAGCAGTCCAAGCAATATTATGTGTTCAGTGTTCACATGCCACTGCTACAGTTTCAAAGTGCTTCAGCTTCTGCTATTTTACAACATTTCCCGGAATAATTAACAGAAAAAGTTCCTTCATTTAAGAACTGTTTGGATGGCATCATCATCAGGAGTCATAATTCTGCTGAACATTTGGCAAATTTAGAATAGTTATTTCAAGTACTCACCAAGGATTGCTTCAAGTGTGACAGGAAAAAGTGGCACTTTTTCAACAAGGAACTTTAATATTTAGGACATGTCATAAATGCACATATTCCTCTTGCTCATTCACACTTGTCTGCAATGAAATATTTGTCGGCGCCCTGTTAAGGTGTTTCGCGGCATAATGACGAAATTAACCTACTGCATTAAGGTTATTACTAATGGTGTGCAAATCACTGCCCCATTGAACCAGTTGTGGCGGAAAGGTGTTGTCTTTGTGTGCTCCCAAGAAAGTCAGGATGCACTTCAGCAGTTGAAGGACGCTTTGTTAAGGCATGGTTGTCTAATCCATTTTGATCCAGCTAAGACGTGTTAGCTGTGGAAGCATCTGATTAGGTTCATGGGAACGAAGTCACATCGTTCATCGTCTTTTGCATCTTGCCTTACTTTTATTTATTTATATAGCGTAGTACTCTGATTGACAGGTCATTCTTCAGATATTTTCTAGCTTCTAATTGGGTTTTATGGTTTGGGTGTGCATGCTATCAGTGTGTGACTTCATTTAGTATTTTAAAAATCTCTTTTGGCTTCCAGCCTTTTTGTCATTGTGTTATACACTCCAGGAAATGGAAAAAAGAACACATTGACACCGGTGTGTCAGACCCACCATAGTTGCTCCGGACACTGCGAGAGGGCTGTACAAGCAATGATCACACGCACGGCACAGCGGACACACCAGGAACCGCGGCGTTGGCCGTCGAATGGCGCTAGCTGCGCAGCATTTGTGCACCGCCGCCGTCAGTGTCAGCCAGTTTGCCGTGGCGTACGGAGCTCCATCGCAGTCTTTAACACTGGTAGCATGCCGCGACAGCGTGGCCGTGAACCGTATGTGCAGTTGACGGACTTTGAGCGAGGGCGTATAGTGGGCATGCGGGAGGCCGGGTGGACGTACCGCCGAATTGCTCAACACGTGGGGCGTGAGGTCTCCACAGTACATCGATGTTGTCGCCAGTGATCGGTGGAAGGTGCACGTGCCCGTCGACCTGGGACCGGACCGCAGCGACGCACGGATGCACGCCAAGACCGTAGGATCCTACGCAGTGCCGTAGGGGACCGCACCGGCACTTCCCAGCAAATTAGGGACACTGTTGCTCCTGGGGTATCGGCGAGGACCATTCGCAACCGTCTCCACGAAGCTGGGCTACGGTCCCGCACACCGTTAGGCCGTCTTCCGCTCGGTCCCCTAGAACTTAGAACTACTTAAACCTAACTAACCTAAGGACATCACACACATCCATGCCCGAGGCAGGATTCAAACCTGCGACCGTAGCGGCCGCGCGGTTCCAGACTGAAACGCCTAGAAACGCTCGGCCACACCGGCCGGCAAAAATCGTGTGTTCAAATCAGGTTCAACAGGTCTTCAATCCCAATTCCCGGTCCAGACAAGAACGAATACACAAGTGAGAAGACAGCAAGATTCAACAAGACCGGAAGATGCATTTGGGAGATAAAAGAGCCTGGACAAGAAGAGATAATAAACCTTTTCAAATCCCTTCCCATACAAGACCATTATTGCATTTACCTACCAACAGAGAATCCATTTTTAAAATTCCATTCTACTGTCGCTATGACTGCTGGTTCATTTAATCAGGGGTGAATCTTTGAATTGTGGTTCCTTAAAAAGTTGCGCTGGCATATCAGAGTCGCAGGCAGTAAGGTAATTAGAATTTAGCGTCCTCTTCTACGACTTATGTTAGAAGAAAGATTAAGGAAAGGCAAACCTACGTTTCTAGCATTTGCAGACTTAGAGAAAGCTTTTGACAATGTTGAGTGAAATACTCTCTTTCAAATTCTAAAGGTGGAAGGGGTAAAATACAGGGAGCGAAAGGCTATTTACAATTTTACAGAAACCAGATGGCTGTTATAAGAGTCGAGGTAAATGAAAGGGAAGCAGTGGTTGGGACGGGAGTGAGACAAGGTAGTAGCCTCTCCCCGATGTTATTCAATCTGTATATTGAGCAAGCAGTAAAGGAAACAAAAGAAAAATTCGAAGTAGGTATTAAAATCCATGGAGAAGAAATAAAAACTTTGAGGTTCGCCGATGACATTGTAATTCTGTCAGAGACAGCAAAGGACTTGGAAGAGCAGTTGAACGGAATGGACAGTATCTTGAAAGGAGGATATAAGATGAACATCAACAAAAGCAAAACGAGGATAATGGAATGTAGTCGAATTAAGGCGGGTGATGATGAGGGAATTAGATTAGGAAATGAACAGTTAAAGTAGTAAAGAAGTTTTGCTATTTGGGGAGCAAAATAACTGATGATGGTCGACGTAGAGAGGATATCAAATGTTGACTGGCATTGGCAAGGAAAGCGTTTCTAAAGAAGAGAAATTTGTGAACATCGAGTATAGATTTAATTGTTAGGAAGTCGTTTCTGAAAGTATTTGTATGGAGTGGAGCCACGTATGGAAGTGAAACATGGACGATAAAGAGTTTGGACAAGAAGAGAATAGAAGCTTTTGAAATTTGGTGCTACAGGAGAATGCTGAAGATTAGATGGGTAGATCACATAACTAATGAAGAGGTATTGAATAGAATTGGGGAGAAGAGGAGTTTGTGGCATAACTTGACAAGAAGAAGGGACCAGTTGGTAGGACATGTTCTGAGGCATCAAGGGATCGCAAATTTAGCATTGGAGGGCAGAGTGGAGGGTAAAAATCGTGGAGAGAGACCAAGAGATGAATACACTCAGCAGTTTCAGAAGGATGTAGGTTGCAGTAAGTACTGGGAGATGAAGAAGCTTGCACAAGATAGAGTTGCATGGAGAGCTGCATCAAACCAGTCTCAGGACTGAAGACCACAACAACAACAACTTGTGGCTTGTATGCTTGGTGCCACACATCGAAGAACAACAAGCGATGAAAGAGCGACCTTGACCACGGCGTGCTAGCAGGAGCTTAAAATACGCCTTCTCCAGGATAGCTGTAAACGAAATGCCTGGCGGCGTGTGCGGTAGACGAAAGTGCTCTCGGTACAGCATTTAGCATAGTATTCGTTAGGTGGAACACAGGCTCTTTAACACATCCGTAAATTAAATTTACGAAATCGTAAAACTAAGGGTTTTCAACTATCCAATGTACATCCCAAAAGTACATTGTGTTTTGGAATGCCTAAGCGATCGTAAGTACACCTCGTAGCCATATGATTAAGGCACCAAATTTTTTGAACCCACGTATGTACAAATCAATAATCTGTTCAATAGCAATCATGCCAATGGAAACAATGGAAACAGGAAACTTCTCAAAATCCTTTTTCTCTGGATACAACACAGTTAACAGCGATGTTCTGTGTGTTGGTTTGAAAAGGTGGCATCTCATGTAATTTGGAGATGTTCTTAATGATACTGTTTTTAAATACTTTAAGGATGTACATACTAGTTTTACATATACATAAGTCGGAGAGTTTTATGGAATCAGCGTAAACCCACTAGCTTTGTAGCATCAGCCCACTAATACCGAGTAGTTACTTGGAGGATACCTTCTCTAGATGCTTATGACGTAGCAACAGGTTAAAAGGTTTCACACAAAAAATATCAAACAAATGCAGCTGAACGAGGAAATAACAAATTAATTTGATCAACAAGGGTATAATTTCTAATAGTTTTGCTTATTAATCCAGTGAGGCCGCTTACGATGTGTCTGGAAAACAAATTTGACATTTGTATACAAATACCTCATTTTTACACTTTGTCTTCGAACATATTGCTACACAGATTTCTAAAATACGTGTATGATCATCGTGATGTTATTTTTATCTTACGTCCTGTGAAACGATCCACACTTACGAGGCCAAGTTCTAGCTCTTGTTTTGTTGGTATTTATTTTTGTTTCCTATAAGTTTAGATTTCTGTGCTACCAGACGTCCTCGAGTTTATTCCGAACGGAAGTTCGCCTAAGTTTTTAAGTGAGCTGCTTCCATTGGCTTTTATCTTTGACATTTTACAATAGATATCCAATTTCATTTGCAAGTGAACCCACTTTTCTGGATGATTCTGAACATTTACTGTGTTAATGTAGGTATCGTATCACATTCACCTACAATAATGGACGTACAATGAATTCGGAGCAGCATTGTTCAGAGTTTTTCTTTCTGAAACTATTTGATATTGAAACAGGTAGTTTAATGGCGTAGAAGTAGTTACTGCGAGAACCTTATGTATATGTGTATGTTTTCCAATTGTAATATCAATTAAGCGTTATCTATCTGTCGTGAAGTTGTCATTGAAATAAATTGTTTAAGACAACTTGTTTGCTATATAGTTTAAATCAACTTAAGAAGTGCTATGTGCGGAATAATAGACGTACACTCATTACATAATATCGACTAATTGCTCTGAGTGAACTCAGAATTTCAGAAGGAAGATATATTAGCACTTAAGTGTATACTATTCGATATATCTCCAAGTAATCTAAGTTCTCGAAACAAATAATAGAAAAATTGGGCATGCAGGTCATGTGAGACAGTGCTAAACGAGTTGTGTGTAGCAAGACCTCTTCGTTCGGCTTAATGACAAACTCGCACAACCAGATCGATTTCTCATTGTCCTCTCGATTATTTCCACAGCAGCAGATATCGCTTAATGGAAATGAACCCTTCTTGTCCACGCGACGCTGTTCAAAACGTTTTATTTCAGATTAATTCCTAAATATACACGTTAAATTTATGTAACCAGAAATACATGAAACAGAAAAGGAAACTGTAGACTATTGATACCTTCAGGAAACATAGAAAGCTAAATACGCTTCACGTACGACCTTATTCATCACTTACACAGTCTGCTGTACATATAGTTCAATATAATACGTTACAGAGAAGCTTCTCAAGCTCCATGCGCTGTGGACGTATCCCAGAAATCTCCCTCCACGTAACTTTCAATGCATGTTGAATAAAAACCGCTATAACTGTGATAACTTCTTTATTTAATACACGATATCATTCCTAATGAAAATTTCCGTTTTAATCGTCAAGCTGCCCTTATAATCCGATCCCAACGGTTTCTTTAAAATTTTGTCATTCCCATTATCTATGATTCCTATCTCCATAAATACGTCCAAATCAGGAATCTACTACTGTTTGTTGAACAATCTGTAGCGTACGGGGTACCTTCGTCATCTCAAAATAACTGTAGAAGGATGCAGGATAACTCGGATAAAATTTCCATTTGGTGTAATGACGGACAGTTTGCTGTATACGTAGAAAAATTTAAACTAACGAAGATGTGCAGAAAAAATAGTCCTGTAATATTCGATCACTGTATTAGTAGTGTGTTGCTTGAAACCACCATAACGATTAAGTACTTAGGTATAATTTTGAAAAGCGACATTGCATTGAACGAGTACTTGAGGTCCTTTGAAGGGAAGCTTTGTGGTCGACCTTTGTTGATTTGGAGAATTGTAGCTCCTTCATGACGGAGGTAGCAATTCGGTATCATGCTGGTAGATTAATTGCCAGTAGGCCGGATCAGAAGGCGAGTATTACCGATGTATTATCTGATCTCAAATGAGTATCCCCAGAGGGCAGCTAACGTTCTTTATGCGAAACATTATTGAGCAATTTTAGAGAAATAACGTTTACGGCATACTACAGAACGATCGTACTGACATTAACATACATCATGCGCAATGACGATAAATAAAATATCAGATAAATCTAGTCCATTTACAAGCGAAACAGGAAAGGGAATAACTGACAGTGGTTCGGGGTACCATCTAGCATGCACCACATGTTGGTTTGCGGAGTATGTATGTAAATGTAGGTGTAGATGTAGAAACTGCAGGTGGCGCGAAAATACTGTCGTTGCACATTGATCAACACGGCGTATGTATTTTGAAAATGTTTTGTCCTGTACTACACATATATGTTGAGCGGTACTATGGCGTTGGCATCAGATACACGTAAATTCGTCAGAGCAGTGTGACGGTTTGCTACAGTACTGGTTACAATCTCTGTCATGCTGTAGACAATGGTTTGAACAGTATAACTGTAGATGTAGATGTTAGCTTGATAGCTACGTAATGAGAGCAGTTTATATTGCAACTACTACATCAGAGAGAGTTTAGTGCGCTTTACTTTATAAAATTCTCGAAGCAACAACTGACAACTTGCTGACGGGCGGTGTTAGACAATGTGAAACATAGCCAACTAGACTCTCATTCCATTTCACGTCCTGTAGAGGCACTGAAGCACACAGTGTACTATATTCATATAGTAAGGGCTCACGTAAATTTCTGCAATTTTACCTGTTTTTTTATTGTCGTGTACCTGTTCACTGGTATGACGTTCACTCGAGTGTCATGTTCCGTCCACAGAATAGCAATTTTTTCAAACGTTAGTGGATTATAATTCGATTTGTTTTCAAACATCGCCACCAAGGACGGGCGTTGTATGTTTTAAGTCATACAAACATTGCAGATCGCTACTAGTTATGTATGTTGGTAATAATATTACCTGGAATGTATCAGAAATCAGGATCCAAAAATATACGTTATTTGTTGAAACAATGCATTTGGTAAAAAAAAACTAAGTAATAAAGGCCATGTTCCGATTAAAGGATGTTACATGAACTGTGTAGATATTTTTATGGCTGTATTTGCTTAGACTGCCTTTGATTTTTGGGTACATTGTTCTGAGGTCTGTTTAATGAAGTATTATTTTAGTACTATACTAATTTATGGTACTACATTACGTAAGTGGTGCTTTCAGGAAGATAATATATAGTTGTTTACAATAAAAATAAAACTTTCTCACTTATTCCGAATGCCAAATTCCTCTTTAACAGAATAAAGCGTGAGAATTGCGTTACAAACAGAAACGCGCTACTCCTCTTCATCCTTGAAATTTCGTAGAATTGCGAAGAATGAGTAAGACACGTTGACGACCTGTAAAAGAAGAAAATCGTGAATAACAGCTATTTCGTGAGAAATACCACAGGTTGAATTTTTATGCATCGCATGTCTGCAGTAGAATACCTGAAATAACCTCTTGTAACACATTAACAATTCTTAAGGCATTACGAAAATCCTAATCTAATGTTCCATTTCCGAATTGTTGCTGATATTAACATTTCAACAAACATAATAGATCTTGGCAATATGTTACTAAATTTATTGCATTTTCAGTCCGTGGGTTCAAAAACTAAATTGTTCAAGAAATTTAAAAAATCAGAAATGTAAGTTACTGAGGAATGAAATTATAAGAATCTAAGGCGAAATGACTGCAGAAAAAATGTGAAGAAATCTAAATAGAGCTTGTCGTTAGAAGGACACAACTGGCGTTTGCAAAACTCAAAACAACTTTCTGCCATATTTAAAACAAGTTCGCCAATCTTAAGAGTGCAGTGGGACTTCCACTTAAGCACAGACGAGAGAGAGAGAGAGAGAGAGGGAGGGAGGGAGAGAGAGAGAGAGAGAGAGAGAGAGAGAGAGAACAGGAAGGACACTTAAGGTCTCTATGAGGGGAAGTACTTGTCTTAAGACGTCACTGAGGAAGAAATGGGAGTCGATACGCAACACATATGAAATCCGTTATTGGAGTCAGCATGTAGCGGAGCTTTGGAGTCAAATAGTAGTAACTTTATTCATCCATAGATCTGTTTTTTCAAGGATAGCAGACATGTCAAAGTATTTACAAGTTTAGACCAATTTAGAATATACTAATTCATATACAGATACATTTAAAGACTTCTAGTTTCGAGATAATCATTAGATTTACTTCTGGTATACAATAACTTTTTTACAAATAACTTACTAAATAATGTAATGCCACACTGTCACACATATCTCTCTATCAGTCAGTGCACTCAGTATACACACATTGTTCCATAACACTTCACTCGCTACACATACAAACACGCACACATACACACACACACACACACACACACACACACACACACACACTGGTGATCTCTGGGCCATTTTCTGTACCGCAACATCCCATTTGCTATCCCGTAAAGCTGAGCCAGCATCCCTCTATAATGACTAAGATGTTGAGTTCAGAAAGAGGAAGAGGTGTTAGTATTGTGCAATGCATAGCTTGGGGGCAAGTTTTTCTAGAAAAGGAAAAAAAGAATGAAAAAATAGTATGAAGGTGTTATGTGGAATGCTGGATGTTGTATAATCATTACAATTATTTATTTTCATAACTTTTTTTTGCCAAAGCCCTACTCTGTTTTAGCTATGTAATCCTTCAATGTATAAAATGTATTATGTAACAGGTACTTTTTAGCTACCTTTTTAAATAAGTGTATTTTTGCAATTTCTTTTGCCTTTCATGGTAATTTATTGTACAATTTTATTCCTTGGTAGAAAACGCTGTTTTGAGTTTTATGTTTATTTTTTCTTGTCCAATGTAAGTTGAGTCTAACTCATGCTCCATGGCTATGGACAGAACTGTTTGTGCAGTACCAATTTTTGATGTGTACAGCTGACTGGTAAATGTGTTCACACAGAGCAGTTAAAAATCCACATTGTTTTCAACAGATCTTTACAATGAGCTCGAGTACCATTTTTGGTTATGATTCTTATGGCTCTTTTCTGGAGTTTGACAATTGTGTTACTGTTTTGTGCATTTGTTTCCCAAAACAGAATGCCATAGCTAAGAATTCAGTACACATATGAATAGTAGATAACTAAGAGACAATGCATGTTACACATTGATGATAGCATTCTAAGGACTTGACATGCTGATGATATTCCGTTTGCATGTACTTTTGTGTGTTCACACCACTTCAACTGAGAATCAATAATCATTCCTAGAAATGTTGCATTTGTTACACAATCTATAGAGGTGCCATCTACATTTATTTAACATTGTCATTTTCCTTCTTCAAACTGAAATTCATGATATTAGTTTTCTTTATATTCAATGTCACTTTATTGCTTATTGACGAATCGTTGATTTCTCTGCAAGGAGTTCTCTTGTTTTTTTCTGCGATTATAATATTGCTGCCATCAGCGAAGAGAATTTTTTCACCATGAGTAACACTACTTGGAAAGCCATTGATGTATATCAGGAATAGCGTTGGTCCTAATACGCTACCTGTCAGAACCTCTGTATTAATGTATTTAGGTTATGATAAGTATTTTACTAAATGTTTAGATATATTTGAGGCATGTGTTATCTCTATTCTTTGTACCCTATCTGCTAGGTATGATCGAAACCAGCCATTAGCTACCTCCCCTTATTCCTAATGCTTCTAATTTATTTAATAGAATCTTGTGGTCAACTGTGTCAAAGGCCTTAGAAAGATCAAAAAATAGGCATGTGACACACTCATCTTTGTCAATAGCATAAAGTACAACCTTTGTGAATTCCATTACGCCTGACTGTGTATTTTTGCCACTTTGGAAACCAAACTGTGATTTGCTTATAAGATTGTAATTATTCAAGTAATTAATTAATCTGTCTTTCATAATTGCTTCTATTATTTTTTAGAATCGTGACAGTAGGGAAATGGGCCAGTAATTTTCTATGTCTTCTGCATTACCTTTCCTAGCCAAAAGTACAACTATTGCCTGTTTTAACTGCTCTAGAAATGTCCCTGATGTGAAGGATTCATTTATTATATTTGCATTGTTTCAGTACACACATTGGTACTTCATTTAAGCCCATTGACTTTTTATTTTTTAATTTCTGAACAGTTTTATTAACTTCATTCTCTGTGGTTGGAAGTAACATCATTGTATGTAGTGCTACATTATTTACAGGTTATATATTTGTTTTGGGGAATTTTTGCTGTAACTTCTCTGCAGTACTTGATAATTGCTCATTTATGTAGTTTTCCAAGTATTGTGGATCATTTATTACCTTATCCCCCTCCGTTAGCAGTACGTTATTCTGCATTTCTTTGCCTCTCCCTGTTTTCTTTTTTATAGCTTCCAGTCTGCTTTGCTTCAATTCTCTGCATTATGTATTATTTTGTCATTAAACGACTTTTTTTGCAGCAATCAGCACCTTCATATAGATATATTTGTATCTATGATAGAAATTTAAGATTTCTGGATCATTGCGACTCTTTTTCATGAACCTGAGGTATTTAAGTATTTGGTAGGACTTCTTAATACCTGCTCCTATCCATCTGTTTTAGTGAGGTGTTGATACAGATATGGCATACTTTTGGAAATGCTCTTCCAAAGTTCAATTTAAATAATGTGGAGACTTTATTGAATTTCATATTCACATTGGTTTCCTTATACACTTCATCCCAGCTCTGTTTTGCTAGTTTCTGATAGATATCATTTTTAGGCTTGTAGTTTAGGGAATGATTCGATGCCTTATTGTACTGTCGTTATTTGACAGAGATGGTCTGATAGTCCGAGGTTTTTTTACAGCTACATCACATTTTTCCCTGTTCATATTTGTGGACACATGATTAATTAATGATGTAGTCATTGTAGTAACCCTTGTTACACTATTGACCATTAAGGGCATGCCAAAACCTTGAATGATATTTGTGAGGGTTCTGCTGGATTCATTTATGATATTAGTGTTGATGTTAATGTAGCCATACAGAATTATGTTGACCTTTGTACTGGAGACTTTCTCTAAAACTTGTGTTAATTTATTGAAAAAAGTGCCCACACTACCACTGGGAAATCTATATAGACATAAAATGATTAATATATCAAGCCTTTTTAATTCATTAGCTAATATTGCAAAGTGTTTGTCTTCACTTGCTGTACTGAGGTCATGTCTTGATTTGAACTGTGTTCCTTTTATGTTATAAATGCATGATCCTCCACCCCTTGAAGCAGTCCTGCAGTGAGAGTTTGCCCTTTCATACAATGATAGCACTACATGTTAAATTTCTGTCTGTCTTCACCAGTGCTCAGTACTACAGGCTACTGTTCAGATCAAAGATTTGAGTTCGACTTCTATTAGTTGTATTCTATTTTTTGTTGATTCCATGTTTTGATGGAGGATTGTTAAGTCTGTGAAATACCCCATGTTACAATTCCAATTGTTTGTTTTTCTTTGTGACATCTGGTATGTGTCACACTTGGAGAGTTAAAATATGTCTTGTGAATGATTGTTTCAGTATTTTTTTTAAAAAACGTTCAAATGTGTGTGAAATCTTATGGGACTTAACTGCTGAGCTCATCAGTCCCTAAGCTTACACACTACTTAACCTAAATTATCCTAGGGACAAACACACACATACCCATGCCCGAGGGAGGACTCGAACCTCTGCCTGGACCAGCCGCTCAGTCGATGACTGCAGCGCCTTAGACCGCTCGGCTAATCCCGCGAGGCATTTTTTAAAGTGCTGGAGATATTCTTTAGCCTGGGGAACCTGTTGTCTGGATTTATCCTAAGTAAGACTTACTTTTCCTACCCATGACAACAGGTATTTGAACCATATGTGACCCAAGATCCATCCCCTATACTTTCATGAATCAGATGTATCAATCTTCCCTTCCCAGTCCTGTTTTGGAGCAGGTCATGCCTAGTGAAACCCCATCTGTTGATCGTCCCTACTGGCACCTGAGAGACATGAGCCATTCCTAACCCCACAGCTCCATCAAGGTGCGGTCAACCATGATGCTGGAACAGCTCAACAAAGTGTACATTGGTGCCATGAGTCAGGGATGCAATCTTGTCCAGGCCGCCAACTATGTTATATTCCCCATCCCTATCCAAACTGTTTCCTGCCCAACCCACTATCACTACATGGTCCTCTTTTGTAAGGTCCTTACATACAGACCCTAAGTCCTCTATCACATGACTTAGCCCTACATTTGGCTTGAAGATACTGGTGGCCTGGTATGTTGCCCCTAACCTTTCCTGTAACTGAGAGCCTATACTTCGCCCATGGCTACTACCTAGCAGCAGCACTTCCTTCTTCCTAACACTGTGCATATTCCTAGGATTCTTGGCGTCGGTTGAAGTGTGCTGCACATTTCCTGCTCCTCGTTCTACCTGAGGCTCTTCTCCACTTATCTCTGGCAGTGGTAGATACCTGTTTTTGGTGCTGATGAAAACTGACAGATCCCGTTCTCTTTCGTCCTATCCTCCTACCAGCTGCCAGTTCCCAACCAACCGCCTCCCTACCTCCCTTGATCCTTATCGGTTCATTCTTTGCTTCCTCCAACTGTGCCTGAAGGGAGCAGACTTTCCTTTCCTGTTACCTAATCAAAATGTTCCTGCTGCATACTCTGCAGTTCCAGGAGAGCGCCTCTTCTGTTCTCCCACGATTCTGCCCACTGCATCGCCCACCCTCCCCCCTCCCCACCAGTGAAAATATTTCCTACAAGATTTTCAACAGATCCCTCTACTCACTACCCTATAACTGCTCCCACATTTCTCACTCCTGGTCAGTTTCGAAAGAATAATTAAGTTTAAAGAATGTTTTAAATCTGTCGAGGGCGCGAGATTAACTGTATGTAAACAAAAAACGATACGAAGGTTTTACGTACAGTTTTTGTTGTTTTGGTACTGATTTAGAGAGACAACGACAGAAGAATGAATTAGTAATTACTTTGCGTGTAGAGAATTTACGTATCAAGCGTGTTTGGTCAGGTTTTTAAATATTTATAACTTGGAAAATTTAGGCCTAGACCGTGTGTATCTAACTAGTAAACAATACGAAATGTGTTACTTAAATACGATTTAGAAATGTTTAATTACACTTCTATTGCGACAATAGACACTGATGAAACTAGTAACCGTCTTTTTTTAAAACGAATGTTGCACTATCAAGGAAACTAGAATTTTCTGTGTTTATGTCATGCAGAATTACGTGTTATGTCGCGATTATCGGTACTTCTGATAACACTAAGTTTTTTCAAGAACAAGCTAATACTCAGTTGTACGACAAGAACGGACCCTTCAGCAAGTATACGAAACAAAGAAGATTTAAATTTGACACTATTTCCTCTTCAATAAGTTCTTTTAGCGGACGAAGAAAATACCAGTGATCTCACTCGGCGGCCATCTTGAACTGCAGAACGCATAGATAACATATCTTCTGAACTTCTGAAACCATTTGGGGAAGAGGCAAAACGAGTGATTCTTCAAGCTGATGTGTAGGATCTATGAGACATAGCATCACACTTTCGTACTTTCGGAAAAACATCAGCCTCACTATCCCAAAGGCATTAACGGCATGTTGGGGCAAGAACTATCACACAATCAGTTTAACAGCTCATGCACCCAAGCTGGTGACATGAAGAGTATACAAAAAAAAAAAGGAGAAATAAAAGTGTGTACCTTTTAGATGACTGTCAGATTAAGTTGCGGAAAGCTTTAATGAGACAGTTCTGGTGCTATGATTGATAATGGATGAATGACTTAAGAAAATCAAGACACGTTCATACAATGTGTTCACCTGGAAAAAGCATTCGACAGTGTAAATGATGCAAGATGTTCGAAATTCTGCAAAAATAGAAGGAAAGACGGATAGCTGTAATCTGTACAAGAATAATGGGCGAATAGAAAGCAGACCATGAACGATGTCCTCGGATTGGTTCAAATGGCTCTGAGCACTATGGGACTCAACATCTTAGGTCATAAGTCCCCTAGAACTTAGAACTACTTAAACCTAACTAACCTAAGGACATCACACACACCCATGCCCGAGGCAGGATTCGAACCTGCGACCGTAGCAGTCCCGCGGTTCCGGACTGCAGCGCCAGAACCGCTAGACCACCGCGGCCGGCTGTCCTCGGATTGAAAAGGGTGTAAGACATGGATGTGGTCTATCGCCCCTAGTGTTAAATCTATACACTGAAGAAGCAATGACAGAAAGAAAAGTTCAAGCGTGGGATTAAAATTCAGAGTGCAAAGACATCAGAGATAAGATTCACTTTTGATATTGTTATCCTCAGTGAAAGTGAAGAAGAGTTACAGGACGTGTTGAAAGGGGTTACTAGTCTAATGAGTACAGAGTATGAATAGAGAGTAAAACAAAGACAGCCGAGAGAAAGCGGAACAAACACTGGTAGCAGTTACTTCTGTAAAATATCTGGGAGTATGCGTGCGGAACGATTTGAAGTGGAATGATCATATAAAATTAATTGTTGGTAAGGCGGGTACCAGGTTGAGATTCATTGGGAGAGTCCTTAGAAAATATAGTCCATCAACAAAGGAGGTGGCTTACGAAACACTCGTTCGACCTATACTTGAGTATTGCTCATCAGTGTGGGATCCGTACCAGATCGGGTTGACAGAGGAGATAGAGAAGATCCAAAGAAGAGCGGCGCATTTCGTCACAGGGTTATTTGGTAAACGTGATAGCGTTACGGAGATGTTTAGCAAACTCAAGTGGCAGACTCTGCAAGAGAGGAGCTCTGCATCGCGGTGTAGCTTGCACGCCAGGTTTCGAGAGGGTGCGTTTCTAGATGAGGTATCGAATATATTGCTTCCCTCTACTTATACCTCCTGAGGAGATCACGAATGTAAAATTAGAGAGATTCGAGCGCGCACGGAGGCTTTCAGACAGCCGTTCTTCGCGCGAACCATACGCGACTGGAACAGAAAAGGGAGGTAATGACAGTGGCACGTAAAGTGCCCTCCGCCACACACCGTTGGGTGGCTTGCGGAGTATAAATGGAGATGTAGATGAAAGAGGAAGTAGCATTAATGAGATTAGCGATAAAGTTAGCCGGCCAGGGTGGCCGAGCGGTTCTAGGCGCTACAGTCTGGAACCGCGCGACCGCTACGGTCGCAGGTTCGACTCCTGCTTCGGGCATGGATGTGTGTGATGTCCTTAGGTTAGTTAGGTTTAAGTAGTTCTAAGTTCTAGGGGACTGATGACCTCAGAAGTTAAGTCCCATAGTGCTCAGAGCCATTTTGATAAAGTTAACATGAAAATGGGGGCAACGAATTACATGAAGCTAAGGAATTCCGATACTTTGCAAGGACGGACGAAGCAAGGAGAACATAAAAAGCAGATTTGCACATGCAGAGAGGGCATTCGTGGGGAAGAGGAGTCTGTGAGTGTCAAACAGCGGCCATATTCTGAGGAAAAAAATTTCTGAAAACGTTCGTTTGTAGGAGAGCATTTTATGGTAGTGGGTCATGTGGTGTCGGGAAATAAGAAAAGAGAAGGATCGAAGTGTTTGAGATGTGGTGCTACGGGAGGATGTTGAAGGGATGAGTTAAGGAATGGCAAAGTTCTTATCAGAATCGATGAAGAAGAGTACATCTGAAAACAAGAAGGAATAAGATAATAAGCCGTGTCTTAAGACATCAGAGAATTATACTCATGGTACCAGACGAAGGTGTAGAGGGTGAAGACTGTAGAGAAGGCAGATACTGGACTACATTCAGCAAGTAATTGCAGACGTCGTAGGCAACAGCTACTCTGCAATGAGGTTGCCAGAACAGAGAAATTCGTGGCATGCTGAATCAAACCAGTCACCGTTGGGAGTCCCCCCCCCCCGACAAGAAAAGGTTATTTGTAAACCTGTAAAAATCTGAAAACGGGAGTTTAGGATTACAGATATGAGTGACCTGGGTGTCTCTGCGAAATGCAGGGTAGAAAGTGTTTTAGTTTATTCTACTGCTTATTACTGTAGAGGTTATGCTCATATTTGCCCTTTATATGGGGCATTTAGGGGCGTTATGAAGCTCTCAAGAATTTAACATTTTCGGATTTTGGTAAGACATATACTTAACAGACATATGAGTTTTGTTTCATTCGTCCTGATATGAGTACCACTAACTTGAGTGGCATTTGGGAATACGCAGTGCGAAGATTTTGTGCGTTGATTTTTTCGAAAAAGTACGATAAGCGAATTCATGTACCACACAGGGACACGAAACTTGGCGTATTGTTGCAACCTGCAGGCTCATACACTGTGGCTGTTTGCAGCATGGACAGGTAGGAAAAACTTCAAGGTTCGGTTTACGAAGATAATTATTATTTACTGCAGGTGTATTACCTTCTGGACAACACTTTCAACCAAAAAGTCGTGCTGCAACCTGTTTGGTGATGAAAGAAAAGTTATAGTTTTGGGTGAGTACATTACCATCAGAACTATACATAAGATGTACAAAAGGCAATGTACAGAAGTAATACCTATGAAAGTATGAGTTATGTCTACGCACTTGCTGCTGAGCGTTGATTACCAGAGGGTTCAGAAACACATGATAGCCTTCCTTACCGAGACAAATGACTCCCTGGAGAGGGGGAAGAACCCCCCGGCGGTGATTCGCAGCGGTCGCTGCGCGCGGTGCATCAGAAGCAGCAGCGATCTTTTCATGGACAGGGGGCACTCCTGCAGTGACGTCACCGCGTCATACGCTGCCAGGGCCACGTTTTCGCTCTGCAACAGTGTACCACTTTCAGAACGCAATTCACTGCGACTTTTTACGATAGTGTGGTTCATAATAGTCTAAACATAAAAATGTCATGTATTTTGTGAGTTAAAATAAAAAACTGTGCTAAATTAGGGTAAAAGCTTTAGAAGCTACTAAATCCTCTGTTCAGTACTGTAAGTATCGTGCTGGAAGCACGGCATTTTAGATATCTTACTGTTGTGTCCCTTCAGCCAGAAGACTTGTTTCATACAGCTCTTCATGCTATTCTAACCATTTTTATCTCCGAATAACTACTGTAATCTACATCCATTTGAACCTAGTTACGGTATTCATTTCTTGGTCTCCTTTTACAACTTTTGTCTCCCACATTTCTCTCCAATACTAAATTAACGATTCCTGTATGTCTCACAACGGGCCACATTAGTTGATCTCTACGTTTAGTTAAGTTTTGCCACAAATTTATTTTTTCCCTAATTCTGCTCAGTACCTTCTACTTAGTTACACGATCTATCCATCTAATCTTCAGCATAACTCTGCAGTACCACATTTACTTATTAGTCCATGATTATTACTCACAGCAGTGCAGCTCGTGATATAAAATGGGACATGCCGGTGGATTACAAATGACGGACGCAGGGTACAGTTATATGTATCTTATGAGACCCTGAGATGTATTTAGTTTTATGCGAAGCAAGGAATGAAAGGAGTTTAATTTTGAAATGTCACGAGTACTTCAGTATGCAACATTTACCCTCGAGCAGAGTGTAAACTAATATTACACTTCTAGAGCAAAAATGATTCTTAGCTGGGGGCTTGAATCTGCGCAATTCTTATTTCAGAGAGTACTCTAACGAATGAGTCGTCTGAACGTGTTTCACGGATTCAGTCTGTCAATATGGGACCACAGGAAATTGTGGATCTTAAACTATCTCCGGCTCAGTGTCGTAGTCGCTCAGGAAAATGACTGAATAAGGCAGTTAAATGATAACGAGTTGAAATAATAGACACCATTGAAACATAATCACAACATTTTGAGATGAGAACTCTTTCACGAAAAAAGGAATCAACTTTCAACCTAACTAAGAGTTAGTTCTAGAATGACACCAAGAAATTAGAATCATATGTGAGTTGTATGTAAGTAAACATTGTAATGAAAAGAGTAACCTTAGTTGGTAGCGACAGTTACACAAAAAAAATTGTATTTCGATAAAACTGTAGTGGGTAATACATTCTAGTGTGAGAAAAACAGCGAAATTCACAAATAGAATTCCAGAAGGGAAACATTTTTCTGTATGTAGTACTGAAGTAAATATAGTTGGGATAAGGATCAAACAACACAGCTAAGAGTTATTCGAAAATTAGCAAGGAAAATGAATATCCTGTCAAGTGATAGTTTTATCTCTATGGATCTCCTATTTTATTCCGTAAACATCTTTTTTGTAATTTATGAGACCTTCAAGAAACATATTATGTATACCGTTTCACACCTATAGTAGGTAATAAAAAATTAAAAATGAACGCTGTAAATGTGAACAATTGTTGCAAACCAATGTGTATATCATCAGATTGTTTCTCTTAATTATATATTTAAGAGGATAAGATTAACATAGGCCCAACTTCACTACCATTCTAAGGAGTGTGACATTTATTTATTTACCGATTTACTGCTTATTTAGCCTCACTGGATTAGGGCCTTAAGACCCTCTCTTATATGTGACCAGGAAAAATACATTCAGAAAAATATTACAAAACAATCACAGTAATAACACTTGGCATTCTTAATGAAAGTAATAACTGGCAATAATAATAATATTAATAATAATAATAATAGCACAACTGTAAGTAGTCACTATGATCTTGCCTCATCACTTTCTGAGTACTATTGAATAACCAGTGGAATAATGATCCTATTGGAAGACAATATATATATGCTTCCGTTTAAAGGACTCTGATTGAAAACTGGGGTACCTGCAGCTTATTCTACCTTCCACAGCATCCTCAAAAATTGTACCAAACATTGTGGCCTGTGGACATATTCCCGTTCTTTTTAACTCGCAACTCACCTCTCGCTACCACAAGCTACCCTACCTGATGAAGGCGTCAAGAAACGTCTCGATGTTGTTCAAGATCGGCATCTTTGATATACGTAATAAAAATAACAGCCATCTGGTGTGCATAGCTGTCTTGGAATCCGGTTTTGGTACCCAAAAACCAATTTTTTTGAAGTGTTTCTCCATTACGGATAAAGATTTTTGAAAACGGGAAGATGAAACTTCTGGATAAAAAGCTAGAGAAAGAATCTGAATAATTTTCTGCTATTATTTATTTAGATATCCGCCGCTAACGGAGAAAAAATGATGAGAAACCTGTTTTCGAGTTTTTTCAGGAACCGCCCATGAACTAAATGGTGCCTCCAAAAGCCCCTTAAGGGCACCGTAGACCACATCTAAGGGAAAAAGAAGCAACCTATTTGCTCCATTTCCTGAGCTGGAGGATGTTTGTAATATTCAAAACTTGACCCTGTACAGTTAAAGTAAAATGGATCTTCTGTTAATTACACAAATGGTGCCTAGCACAAGGGCTATCCAAATCACTTTCCCAGATAAAATACGGTTTTTTCCGAGGCATGTTTGGAACACACTGGTAGCGCATGCAGTCGCATGTGTACCGATACAACTCATGAAACTGATGTTCTCTCTCAGGAAACCACTGAGTGCCCTTCTTCGTGCATCGAATTTTTCTACACCTTTCCTGTATTCTTGGTAGTAAGATATACATATATAAATATACTTCTTTTTTCATCTGTCGTAGCAACAAAATGATTTTTATATATGAAACTTACATAAGATTTCCTTTATCGAATAGGGCGAAATTTTTGTGGTTTAGTGTTGTTGTTGTTGTTGTGGTCTTCAGTCCTGAGACTGGTTTGATGCAGCTCTCCATGCTACTCTATCCTGTGCAAGCTTCTTCATCTCCCAGTACCTACTGCAACCTACATTCTTCTGAATCTGCTTAGTGTATTGATCTCTTGGTCTCCCTCTACGATTTTTATCCTCCACGCTGCCCTCCAATGCTAAATTTGTGATCCCTTGATGCCTCAAAACATGTCCTACCAACCGATCCCTTCTTCTAGTCAAGTTGTGCCACAAACTTCTCTTCTCCCCAATCCTATTCAATACCTCCTCATTAGTTACGTGATCTACCCACCTTATCTTCAGCATTCTTCTGTAGCACCACATTTAGAAATCTTCTATTCTCTTCTTGTCCAAACTGGTTATCGTCCATGTTTGACTTCCATACATGGCTACACTCCATACAAATACTTTCAGAAACGACTTCCTGACACTTAAATCTATACTCGATGTTAACAAATTTCTCTTCTTCAGAAACGATTTCCTTGCCATTGCCAGTCTACATTTTATATCCTCTCTACTTCGACCATCATCAGTTATTTTACTCCCTAAATAGCAAAACTCCTTTACGACTTTAAGTCTCTCATTTCCTAATCTAATCCCCTCAGCATCACCCGATTTAATTTGACTACATTCCATTATCCTCGTTTTGCTTTTGTTGATGTTCATCTTATATCCTCCTTTCAAGACACTGTCCATTCCGTTCAACTGCTCTTCCAAGTCCTTTGCTGTCTCTGACAGAATTACAATGTCATCGGCGAACCTCAAAGTTTTTACTTCTTCTCCATGAATTTTAATACCTACTCCGAATTTTTCTTTTGTTTCCTTTACTGCTTGCTCAATATACAGATTGAATAACATCGGGGAGAGGCTACAACCCTGTCTCACTCCTTTCCCAACCGCTGCTTTCCTTTCATGCCCCTCGACTCTTATAACTGCCATCTGGTTTCTGTACAAATTGTAAATAGCCTTTCGCTCCCTGTATTTTACCCCTGCCACCTTCAGAATTTGAAAGAGAGTATTCCAGTTAACGTTGTCAAAAGCTTTCTCTAAGTCTACAAATGCTAGAAACGTAGGTTTGCCTTTTCTTAATCATTCTTCTAAGATAAGTCGTAAGGTTAGTATTGCCTCACGTGTTCCAACATTTCTACGGAATCCAAACTGATCTTCCCCGAGGTCCGCTTCTACCAGTTTTTCCATTCGTCTGTAAAGAATTCGTGTTAGTATTTTGCAGCTGTGACTTATTAAACTGATAGTTCGGTAATTTTCACATCTGTCAACACCTGCTTTCTTTGGTATTGGAATTATTATATTCTTCTTGAAGTCTGAGGGTATTTCGCCTTTCTCATACATCTTGCTCACCAGATGGTAGAGTTTTGTCATGACTGGCTCTCCCAAGGCCATCAGTAGTTCTAATGGAATGTTGTCTACTCCCGGGGCCTTGTTTCGACTCAGGTCTTTCAATGCTCTGTCAAACTCTTCACGCAGTATCGTATCTCCCATTTCATCTTCATCTACATCCTCTTCCATTTCCATAATATTGTCCTCAAGTACATCGCCCTTGTATAGACCCTCTATATACTCCTTCCACCTTTCTGCCTTCCCTTCTTTGCTTAGAACTGGGTTGCCATCTGAGCTCTTGATATTCATACAAGTTGTTCTCTTCTCTCCAAAGGTCTCTTTAATTTTCCTGTAGGCAGTATCTATCTTACCCCTAGTGAGACAAGCCTCTACATCCTTACATTTGTCCTCTAGCCATCCCTGCTTAGCCATTTTGCACTTTCTGTCGATCTCATTTTTGAGACGTTTGTATTCCCTTTTGCCTGCTTCATTCACTGCATTTTTATATTTTCTCCTTTCATCAATTAAATTCAATATTTCTTCTGTTACCCAAGGATTTCTTTTAGCCCTCGTCTTTTTACCTACTTGATCCTCTGCTGCCTTCACTACTTCATCCCTCAGAGCTACCCATTCTTCTTCTACTGTATTTCTTTCCCCCATTCCTGTCAATTGTTCCCTAATGCTCTCCCTGAAACTCTGTACAACCTCTGGTGCTTTCAGTTTATCCAGGTCCCATCTCCTTAAATTCCTACCTTTTTGCAGTTTCTTCAGTTTCAATCTGCAGTTCATAACCAATAGATTGTGGTCAGAATCCACATCTGCCCCTGGAAATGTCTTACAATTTAAAACCTGGTTCCTAAATCTCTGTCTTACCATTATATAATCTATCTGATACCTATTAGTATCTCCAGGATTCTTCCAGGTATACAACCTTCTTTTATGGTTCTTGAACCAAGTGTTAGCTATGATTAAGTTATGCTCTGTGCAAAATTCTACAAGGCGACTTCCTCTTTCATTTCTTCCCCCCAATCCATATTCACCTACTATGTTTCCTTCTCTCCCTTTTCCTACTGACGAATTCCAGTCACCCATGACTATGAAATTTTCGTCTCCCTTCACAACCTGAATAATTGATTTTATCTTGTCATACATTTCATCAATTTCTTCATCATGTGCAGAGCTAGTTGGCATATAAACTTGTACTACTGTAGTAGGCATGGACTTTGTGTCTATCTTGGCCACAATAATGCGTTCACTATGCTGTTTGTAGTAGCTAACCCGCACTCCTATTTTTTTATTCATTATTAAACCTACTGCTGCATTACCCTTATTTGATTTTGTATTCATAACCCTGTAATCACCTGACCAAAAGTCTTGTTCCTCCTGCCAGCGAACTTCACTAACTCCCACTATATCTAACTTTAACCTATCCATTTCCCTTTTTAAATTTTCTAACCTACCTGCCCGATTAAGGGATCTGACATTCCACCCTCCGATCCGTAGAATGCCAGTGTTCTTTCTCCTGATAACGACGTCCTCTTGAGTAGTCCCCGCCCGGAGATCCGAATGGGGGACTATTTTACCTCCGGAATATTTTACCCAAGAGGACGCCATCATCATTTAATTATACAGTAAAGCTGCATGTCTTCGGGAAACATTACGGCTGTAGTTTCCCCTTGGTTTCAGCCGTTCGCAGTACCAGCACAGCAGGGCCGTTTTGGTTAATGTTACAAGGCCAGATCAGTCAATCATCCAGACTGTTGCCCCTGCAACTACTGAAAAGGCTGCTGCCCCTCTTCAGGAACCACCTGTTTGTCTGGCCTCTCAACAGATGCCCCTCCGTTGTGGTTGCACCTACGGTACGGCCATCTGTATCGCTGAGGCACGCAAGCCTCCCCACCAACGGCAAGGTCCATGGTTCATGGAGGAAGTGTTATAAACAAAATATTTAAGGTGTAATCTGTATTTTAAGAAATCAAATACATTCAGATACTAGATGTGAAACATGGTCGTTGAAACTACAAGGCGTGCATTTTCATGCATTGCAGTATATATCTGTCACTACACAATGAAATATGTGCTGAATGGTGTCTTGGTGGTGAAGCAACCACGTGCTACTGTACCTCGCATGTTCCCCAATGAAAAACTCACTTCTGTAATGAGGTTATCTCCAAAATAGCAGTAAACAAAGAGCTCCGCAAGCATTGCAAACAAGTAGCAGCCAAACTTCCCGGTCTGTTGCAGTCCGTTTGCACTCTGTAAAACAGCTAGTATTAAACATAAGAAGTGCAATTACCACATAGACCACCAATTATATATTATCAACGTTCTAGAAGTTGCTTTAGCCCTTAGAGCAGAGTTAACAGTGTACAGGATCGATACATAAGAATGAAACCGCTAATTTGAAAACATCAAATTACATCTTTAAATACGTTACTATTCATGTCATTGTTTCATCTGATCTTTTATTGTATCTGACCAGGCTACCATCTTGAACTTCCGTCTACGAATCATTTCGAACTGAACACAGAATCTGACGCACTGTGGCAGAAAAACGTACAGGGTGAAGCGAAATTCGCGCACTCGGGCTTCGCAGCGCGGCTCCTCACATGCCAGCGGTAAAAAAATGTCTGTCGCAAAATTTCGTCTAGCGAGGGCATCCGGCAGAAAAATGGACGTTAAAGAGTGGCAATCTGGCAACACTATAACCACATTAATGGTACCTATCTCTGACAGAGCAAATTCGTTGTGCTTCACAGTTGGTGCAGTGGATAGAGTTTTGGGTTAGCATACAGGAGGTCGTGGGTTCGATCCTGGCTTGGGGCGCATTCGTTTTGTTTGCTAATTTCATTCTGACGTTTCATACTATAATAGACGCCGTTTCTTAGGTTACATGTATCCTAAATTTACTCTGAACGTAACAAGTATGTGGTTAGACAAATAAGAAATAGACAGTTGAAGCAAATGATCTGTCATAGGACAGAATAACTACAAAAAATATCAATTTCGAGATGCTAAAGATGCGCCTGTTCCATGTAATGCTCATTACCCCTCTGACAGATATTGTTCTCCATGATTCATACCAACATCGCTAATTGTGATCTCTTCTGTTTCACTGTTACCTGTGTCCCTAACGGTAATAGACGTGATGTTCCCGTAGTCCCATCGATAGAATAATAATAATAATAGCAATCCATTAAAAAACGTACTAAACAGCATGCTGTTACCAGACTCAGTGCTGAAAGGCATGGGACTATGGTGATAATACATACAAATAGTAACCAAATTTGGACATTATTCGCAAAGCACATTGGTAGTCCGAATGGTAACGTAAGGCCCTAACGAAATGTGTGGATCTGAACGAGGCGAGAATAATGGCTGTTACTAATCTTTGGGACCATTGGAGGAGGGTACATAGAAAACAGGTTTCGCATCTAGTGGATGAGGTAATTGTGAAACCCCATGACATGAAAAGGCTTCTTTCAAAGCTGACCAATCTCCCATTTCTACGATTATAGTATGTAAGTGCAAGTGTTTTCTAGAGGAGCTGCTGCAATCTCTGTTAACGATTAAGCTGCCAGATACCATACCACCTGACAACATTTACGAAATAAAAAACATAGACTTCAATGGAGGATTGAACCATCGACCTGCTGCATGCTAACCCAAAACGTTATCCTGTGCACCAACTAAACAGGACAAGGACTGTGTGCTGACATGAGGTTACAGTGTTGCCAGATTGCCATTCTTTCATGTCCATGTTCTGCCGGATGTTCTCGCCGCACGAAATTTTGTGAGAGACATGTTTTTATCGCTTGCATGTGAGGAGTTGCGCTGCGAAGACTGAGTGCGCGAATTTCGCTTCACCCTGTATAGTTACAGTTGTAATAATAACGGTGATGATAATAATAATAACAGTAATACAGTATAATATAATGGAGATTATGAAAGTGGATGGATGGATGGATGGATGGAAGAAAACTAGTGGTATGGACATACGAGTATAAGAAGAATACACGAAACAAGAATACTGAAACTGTTACTAGGCTGAGTGTGGGAAATGTAGAGAATAAAAAGAAGAAGAGGATGATCGATGATTACCTGATTACAAAATTTGTAAATGAGAAGATGTGATGCAGATGAACTACCTGGAGGAACAACTTGAAGAGGTAGTTTTTGGTATTTGTGTAATACTCATTGTAATGACTTCCGAAGGTATCACTGTATTGGACAGACACCAGAGTTTCAACTGTGAACCATTTACTTCAACAAATATAAATGGCAATCTGACATTAAGGGTCACAATAGTATTGCTGAAATTAAAATTCGAACCAGATGGCTCTGAGTACTATAGGACTTAACATCTATGGTCATCAGTCCCCTAGAACTTAGAACTACTTAAACCTAACTAACCTAAGGACATCACACAACACCCAGTCATCACGAGGCAGAGAAAATCCCTGACCCCGCCGGGAATCGAACCCGGGAACCCGGGCGTGGTAAGCGAGAACGCTACCGCACGACCACGAGCTGCAGACTTCGAACCAGATACATGGTCTGGAAAAAAGAGGACTGCAGATACAAAAAGTCAAGAAGAGAACGGATGGTTTAGCTAATGGAGAGACATTGGTGGATAAACTCTGATAGTGAGACAGAACTGTTTATTTTTTTATATATATAATGAACTAACAGAAGTGAGATATACCGAGAGGGAAGAAAGTAGTAATCAGAACGAACTTAGTCTTCTTTTGAGCACAAACTGATTATAGAACATAAATAATTTGCCTGGAATTTGAAACTTCCTGGCAGATTAAAGCCCTATGCCGGACCGGGAAGCGAACTCGAGACCTTTGCCTTTTGCAGAAAAGTGCTCCACCATCTGATCCATCCACGCGCGACTCAAGACCCTTTCTCAGAGCTTTACTTCCGCCAGTACCTCGTCTCCTACCTTCCGAACTCCACAGAAGCTCTCCTGTGAATCTTGCAAGACAACCACTTCCGGAAGAAACGAGCGTGAGTCGTGGTAGGGTAGCTCTGAAGCAAAGCAATTGCCTGCGAAAGGCAAAGGTCCCGAGGTCGAGTCTGTGTGCGGAACACAGTTCTAATATGTCAGGAAGTTTCATATCAGCGCACACTCCGCTGCAGAGTGAAATTTTCATTTTGCAAACATCCCCCAGCCCGTGGCTAAGCCGTGTTCCACAATATCCTTTCTTCCAGAAGTGCTAGTCTTGGAAGGTTCGCTGGAGAGTTTTTGTGAGGGTTGAAAGGTAGGAGACGACGTACTGCAGGAAGTACAGCTGTGAGGACGGGTCGTGAGTCATGCGTAGGTAGCTCAGATGGTAGAGCACTTGCCCGCGAAAGGCAAGAATTCCGAGATCGAGTTTCGGTCCGGCACAGAGTTTTAATCTGCCTGGAAGTTTCATATGGGGGCACACTCCTCTGCAGAGTGAAAATTTCGTTCTCGAATTTGTTTGAGTTAAGTTATCTGAGAATTTATCCGCCTTGGGCCGTTTCTTTACGTTACTAAATAACGTAAATGAAGGGTTGACTTAATATGTGGTCTACTACTGTGTACATGAGATTGGAAACGATTCGTATTATTCATGTTTCGTTCAAATCGGTAAAATGGATGCCATGTAAATTCTTACTTTTGGGTGATTTTTTGCCAACTAGAATCATCTACAATGATGGAACTTATGGGAAGACCTCTTTGTTTTCAAATGTTAATAAATGAATAGTGGAATAGTAAAGTTGCTTTTCTTCTGTTCAAGGTGACCTGTGTAGTGGATGATAGAAAATTAAACCACAAAAGAAACTCAGAAAATGCTCAGTATGCTAACAGACTTTCAGATTTATGAAATACTTGATACCACGATTCGATCTTAGTAGTAAGGTATTTTATTTACTAAGAAAAAATAATCAGTGGGTCCTGATAAGATGCATGCCACGTTTTTTGTAGAATGCAAGATAAATGCAAAAGATCGAAACAAATGTTCAATCGTTTTAATAAGAATTCAATATATTTAATGTTCTAATTTGTTACTGATGAGTCGATCGCGCTCCTGCGTGCCACAAACGAAACAGACAAAGCATTTGATGGGACCCTGTGCAGTTACCCAAGAAAGACGAAGTCTGTAAGATTATGATCGCTGTTTCCTGAAAGCAAAAATATTCTGTGGACTGTTTTTCTTGCAAAGCTCTTCAAGGCCAACTGGATGCAAAAACGAGTGAAAAGAGGAAATATCATGAAACATAAATTTTTATCCCACGTCCTTTCACGGCGGGAAATACGAAGGATTGGAAGCACAAATTGATATAATACCATTTTACAAGATATAGCGCCACCTGATTCCTATCTATTACCTCGCCTAAAGTAATTTGTCTCTGGAAATTGTGTCCAGATTTTTGTTTAACGGTTACCAACATGTGTAGTATAGAGCTCTTAACATATTTACTCAGCCGGCCGGAGTGGCCGCGCGGTTAAAGGCGCTTCAGTCTGGAACCGCACGACCGCTACGGTCGCAGGTTCGAATCCTGCCTCGGGCATGGATGTGTGTGATGTCCTTAGGTTATTTAGGTTTAAGTAGTTCTAAGTTCTAGGGGACTTATGACCACAGCAGTTGAGTCCCATAGTGCTCAGAGCCATTTGAACGATATTTACTCTTATCGCTTAATTTCACTACATTTCAGAATTTATTCACACTGTAGCAGACCAACATGCTCACTTTAATTATTAAATTTGTATTTCCTGTCAGCATTTAGCAATCCCTTAAATAACCAACCTAACATCGTGTGCCCTAATGAGCAGCAGTAGCCTGAAATCATTTAAGATAAATATGCAGATGACCTATGGAATATCCAATTAGAAAAGTAGCTAGTCTAGAAAGTAGAATAAAAAATCAGCAGTTCATGGATAACAATACAGGAGAGCCAGTGTGTAGTAGCCAGTCTCAGTTAGTACAGTTGTACTATACTTTCACTCACCGTGGCAATTTGAAACATCTGGAAGCAAATGGCCGCACCGATAGCTAGACTCTGTGCCAGCAGCATCGCACCTAGGCTCCTCTCCAACAAGTCAGCGTTCCTGTCAAAACACACATCAGAGGAGACATTGTCAAAAGTCGATCAAGGAGTATAATAGAATTCCACAGTACTTAACAAAATCCGCTCGAGGAAAATCTAATATCCTTATGTCTTTCACATATTTCATTTACACGATCCGTTTTAAAAATTTGTAACACCAAGGTAGGTGCTGCGAGGTGAAAAGTATTTCACACCACAGGTTAGCTTCACTGAGAAACACAAATGATGTATGACTTTAAGATTGCAGCGCTGGGTGAGGTTCCCCGTTCTGTAATCAGAGTTTCGACTCGTAAATGTTTTGACGTTAGTCGGTGATGTGCAAATTATGGAAGGACAACGAATAGAGAGGAAATCAAGTATCTATCCCAAAGATATAAAAAAAAAGTTAAAAACAAAATTCTCACTGCCGGCCGCGGTGGTCTCGCGGTTCTAGGCGCGCAGTCCGGCACCGTGCGACCGCTACGGTCGCAGGTTCGAATCCTGCCTCGGGCATGGATGTGTGTGATGTCCTTAGGTTAGTTAGGTTTAAGTAGTTCTAAGTTCTAGGGGACTGATGACCTCAGATGTTAAGTCCCATAGTGCTCAGAGCCATTTGAACCATTTTGAAAATTCTCACTGACGATATCAGTAAATGTATTATTACGAGCAGGTACACGGGACGGTTTCTGGCGCAAAGTAGGTCACTGATGAAGTCATCGACGAATCATTGGATTTTCCCCATTCCTTGCATGACAAAGGCCAATTCTCCTATGTAGAAAATGTCGGGATATTCAAAATCTGGCGGAAAGTTTGAATTTTATTTAGTTGTAGCACTTTTCAACTATTTATTTATTTCATAATTTCATTCTAAGATTTAAAGGGTTTGACAGACACTTTGGTTGAAATTTTGGCTTAAAGGAAGTGGTGCACTACAGCATTTGAGACTTCAGTGAGCCATGCCGAAAGTTTATGGCAGGTATTAGTCCATTAGAATTGTAGTTAACTTCACCCGGGACAGAATTTTGTGGCACAAACATGACGATGCTTGGCCATTTCATTTTGCCTGATACCCTTTTTCTATACATGACGGTCGAAGTCTCAAGTTAATGTTTAGGACAGGGATGCAATAGCTACATCCGATTTTTGGAAAAGGACGTTACTCATACCTTGTGGCCACACAACAACCACCTCACACCTGATTGTCGTTTTCCTGAAGAAGAGAGAATTATCCAGTAAATTGTAGTGCTGTGCAATATGCCCGAAGACTACTGTGTTGTGTAAAAGTAAGTTTTTCCTTCCTGTTGACGAATTATGGAGACTTAACGTTCCTTGAAACAGCGTCGTTGCCTCCTACTGGCTGAACAAAACACGAGCGTATATGGTAGCGTCGATATCCTGGACTGCGACTGGTTAAAACTCTCGAGGCAGAAGCTCTGTTGTTAGTGTGCGGAGTCGGCTGATGTCCACAGCCGAGCGTGGTCGCAACGTTGGCGGTCTGGGCAGAAATCTGTTCACTGCTCGGTTTATGTATTAAGAGCACCCTTTGTTGAGAAAGTGATTCATAACAATAAAGAAGCGTCGGGCCGCCCATAACTGACCGAGGTCGTGAGTGTTAAGTCACTGTATAATACTGTGAAAGTGAATTAATCTTCCTGCTTATTTATGTTAAAATTTGTGTTTAGGATACTCTGTTATAAGCTATGGTTGATACCATTGTGATTCACGAATGTCCAGTACTAATCTATACATGACTGATATGTTTTGCGATACTTGGTGTGTAACGTTAACAGTGATGTGTCAAAAAGTACAGAACTGAATAGAAAGGCATCCGTAGAAAGGAAATTTTTTGTCCCTCTCTTCAAAGGGTAGTTCCATACATTCCTTCGGTCATCAGTTGTAGCACCACTTTATGAACGTAGCAACGACCAAACAAAATTTCCGGCAGCGAGAGTGACTTCCTTAAAAGACGCTATTTTAGTCCTATAGAAAAACTCTATAGATGTTTCTCCAGCTACAGCCCTCACGTTTACAATTAGGCTGTTACAAGCAGTTGCCGGGGTATGGCTTATACATAGATGGTATTTAATACATGGCATCTATTGCATGGATGATTTTGCGTGATTGTGATGGCGAACAATATTGTAGAAAAAGTGAACAGTGAACTTGCAGCAACAGTGCCTTTATTGCCAGAACAGTGATAGTAACGGACAGTTACTTTCGACAGATGCAGTAAGAGCACGCGTTTCTGACATTGGCAGTTGTTTGCCGTGGCTTAAATTGAGCAATATTTCAGTGACAGTTGTTTCATTGACAGCCAACGATGTCGTAACTCTACGTCAGGCATTTGGAGTGTTGTAGATGGTAATGTGGGGTGTTAAGTAAGAGGCACGCTAAGAAGGGAAGACCCAAAAACTCCCGTTATGAGTCATGAATGCCATCGAAACGGACGACATGGCCGTGTGTGGCATGTGGCAGCAGGAATTTTAGTACGCTATTCACTTTATAGCAGGCAGACAATTCTTCTCACCACTAGGAGCAGCTGGCAACATGAGCAGAAGTCCACAAATAACATGGTGGAGCGAAGTCAGCCTATGTGGCTGACACCAGGCAGCCGAGACATCGTACATAGCATGGCAGGCTGATCTGATTTTATCTGTATTAAGAACCTGGGAGCATAGCACGGCACGGCGCCATACCACGGAGTTGCGAACATCAGTGCGTGACCTTAGGGCCCTACCACACTGCTGGCCGCTCTGCTGGCAGCACTCAGGGGTGGCAGTACGAGAAGCCAACGGAGGTCCTAGAGGAATGCCTTCAGGGTTCGCTCAGCAGAAGAGGTAGAAACTTTGTGTGTAGTTCGAAGTAGAAAGAAATTGCTGCTAAGAAATTCTAGGTACTTCATTTCACTGCTGACTTTGACATAAACTGGTTATTTGACCCGATTTATAATGATTTAAGAAATTACAATGTTATATTTTACACTATCCTGAGAACGTCATTGCGTTCATTTGGCGAGTTGTTGTAGATCACCCGATATCAACTGACAAAAAAGAACACTTTTTTAAGGAAAGTAATCTAACCAGAGAAAAGAGTTTCGCTGTTTGTGTAATCGGTAGATTATTATTCATTTTCTGCAGTGTTATTTATAGTTTTAATTGTATCTGTGAAGTATACATGGAGGTGATTTTCAATTTGTATTTTAAAAGTTTGTTACTACGAGGTGCATTCAAGTTCTAAGGCCTCCGATTTTTTTTCTAATTAACTACTCACCCGAAATCGATGAAACCGGCGTTACTTCTCGACGTAATCGCCCTGCAGACGTACACATTTTTCACAACGCTGACGCCATGATTCCATGTCAGCGGCGAAGGCTTCTTTAGGAGTCTGTTTTGACCACTGGAAAATCGCTGAGGCAATAGCAGCACGGCTGGTGAATGTGCGGCCACGGAGAGTGTCTTTCATTGTTGGAAAAAGCCAAAAGTCACTAGGAGCCAGGTCAGGTGAGTAGGGAGCATGAGGAATCACTTCAAAGTTGTTATCACGAAGAAACTGTTGCGTAACGTTAGCTCGATGTACAGGTGCGTTGTCTTGTTGAAACAGCACACGCGCAGCCCTTCCCTACCGTTTTTGTTTCAGTGCAGGAAGGAATTTGTTCTTCAAAACATTTTCGTAGGATGCACCTGTTACCGTAGTGCCCTTTGGAACGCAATGGGTAAGGATTACGCCCTCGCTGTCCCAGAACATGGACACCATCATTTTTTCAGCACTGGTGGTTACCCGAAATTTTTTTGGTGGCGGTGAATCTGTGTGCTTCCATTGAGCTGACTGACGCTTTGTTTCTGGATTGAAAAATGGCATCCACGTCTCATCCATTGTCACAACCGACGAAAAGAAAGTCCCATTCATGCTGTCGTTGCGCGTCAACATTGCTTGGCAACATGCCACACGGGCAGCCATGTGGTCGTCTGTCAGCATTCGTGGCACCCACCTGGATGACACTTTTCGCATTTTCAGGTCGTCATGCAGGATTGTGTGCACAGAACCCACAGAAATGCCAACTCTGGAGGCGATCTGTTCAACAGTCATTCGGCGATCCCACAAAACAACTCTCTCCACTTTCTCGATCATGTCGTCAGACCGGCTTGTGCGAGTCCGAGATTGTTTCAGTTTGTTGTCACACGATGTTCTGCCTTCATTAGACTGTCGCACCCACGAACGCACTTTCGACACATCCATAACTCCATCACCACATGTCTCCTTCAACTGTCGATGAATTTCAATTGGTTTCACACCACGCAAATTCAGAAAACGAATGATCGCACGCTGTTCAAGTAAGGAAAACGGCGCCATTTTAACTATTTAAAACAGTTCTCATTCTCGCCACTGGCGGTAAAATTCCATCTGCCGTACGGTGCTGCCATCTCTGCGACGTATTGACAATGAACGCAGCCTCATTTTAAAACAATGTGCATGTTTCTATCTCTTTCCAGTCCGGAGAAAAATAATCGGAGGCCTTAGAACTTGAATGGACCTCGTATAAACTGAAATTCGGTTTACAAATGTCTTAGAGAAGAAGTCAGATACCTGTTTCATTTGTTTACGTGTTTTTCAGTCTGGAAGTATGTATGCAACACCGAAAATACAGGTAAAATACCTTCTGCACCATCCAAAATTTTTTGACGTGTAATATCCGTTGGTGACTTGCACTGTACTGCTGATTCTGAATATGTAAGCTTTATTGCAGACTGTAGTTAAGGTGTAATGTATGTCACAGTGTATTTATTTTTGAATGTATATAACTGATTGTAATTATAATGTAAATATTGTAGATTGCTGGGTAATAGCCGAGGGAGCCATATTTTAATGTATCGATAGCAACGACGAAATGGCAGTAGCTGTGCCGTTGTTTATCTTTGTTTATGGAGAGTCTCTTTTGCGCTGCGAGCAGAGAGGAAGCAAAACAGCTTGAGTCATGAAAGAATGCGGAAGTGTTTGCTGGGCGCTCCAGCAGGGTCTGTGTGCAGCTACAGGGTGTTTCAAAAATGACCGGTATATTTGAAACGGCAATAAAAACTAAACGAGCAGCGATAGAAATACACCGTTTGTTGCAATATGCGTGGGACAACAGTACATTTTCAGGCGGACAAACTTTCAAAATTACAGTAGTTACAATTTTCAACAACAGATGGCGCTGCAAGTGATGTGATCGATATAGAAGACAACGCAGTCTGTGGGTGCGCCATTCTGTACGTCGTCTTTCTGCTGTAAGCGTGTGCTGTTCACAACGTGCAAGTGTGCTGTAGACAACATGGTTTATTCCTTAGAACAGAGGATTTTTCTGGTGTTGGAATTCCACCGCCTAGAACACAGTGTTGTTGCAACACGACGAAGTTTTCAACGGAGGTTTAACGTAACCAAAGGACCGAAAAGCGATACAATAAAGGATCTGTTTGAAAAATTTCAACGGACTGGGAACGTGACGGATGAATGTGCTGGAAAGGTAGGGCGACCGCGTACGGCAACCACAGAGGGCAACGCGCAGCTAGCGCAGCAGGTGATCCAACAGTGGCCTCGGGTTTCAGTTCGCCGTGTTGCAGCTGCGGTCCAAATGACGCCAACGTCCACGTATCGTCTCATGCGCCAGAGTTTACACCTCTATCCATACAAAATTCAAACGCGGCAACCCCTCAGCGCCGCTACCATTGCTGCACGAGAGACATTCGCTAACGATATAGTGCACAGGATTGATGACGGCGATATGCATGTGGGAAGCATTTGCTTTACTGACGAAGCTTATTTTTACCTGGACGGCTTCGTCAATAAACAGAACTGGCGCATATGGGGAACCGAAAAGCCCCATGTTGCAGTCCCATCGTCCCTGCATCCTCAAAAAATACTGGTCTGAGCCGCCATTTCTTCCAAAGGAATCATTGGCCCATTTTTCAGATCCGAAACGATTACTGCATCACGCTATCTGGACATTCTTCGTGAATTTGTGGCGGTACAAACTGCCTTAGACGACACTGCGAACACCTCGTGGTTTATGCAAGATGGTGCCCAGCCACATCGCACGGCCGACGTCTTTAATGTCCTGAATGAATATTTCGATGATCGTGTGATTGCTTTGGGCTATCCGAAACATACAGGATTGGCCTCCCTATTCGCCAGACATGAACCCCTGTGACTTCTTTCTGTGGCGACACTTGAAAGACCGGGTGTACCACCAGAATCCAGAAACAATTGAACAGCTGAAGCAGTACATCTCATCTGCATGTGAAGCCATTCCGCCAGACACGTTGTCAAAGGTTTCGGGTAATTTCATTCAGAGACTACGCCATATTATTGCTACGCATGGTGGATATGTGGAAAATATCGTACTATAGAGTTTCCCAGACCGCAGCGCCATCTGTTGTTGAAAATTGTAACTACTGTAATTTCGAAAGTTTGTCTGCCTGAAAATGTACTGTTGTCCCAAGCATATTGCAACAAACGGTGTATTTCTATCGCTGCTCGTTTAGTTTTTATTGCCGTTTCAAATATACCGGTCATTTTTGAAACACCCTGTATGATCCCGCCCGTATAGGCGGACCTACTTCATTAATCCGCGAATATTGAGAGCACGGAAGGAGTGAACGGCCGGAAGAAGCTGCAATATGAACTGTCGCCTGTCCTGTAATTATAGGTGACTATGGCGACGACTCGGGGTTCTCACCCAGCAGCATCTCAGCATTGTTGTCGGCTACGTTCTTCGTCGTCCGCACAGCTACAGCGTCATACGACTGTTCACTAACAGACATTAATTACCCAGTGGCATTTGTTTCACAAAGTTTAATATTCTCGAATAATAACCTGCAATAGTTAAAACGTATAGGGTACCGGTGTTGTCATTGTCAGACATTATTACAATGCAGGTCCCTTTCCTTTCTATGCAATCGCCAAGTGTCCTAAAAATATGAATATTGATTAACAGTTTACTGCCAGTTTTGTTTGTTTGCTAATGACTAGTTGCAGTCTAAAAGCCGGCCGGAGTGGCCGTGCGGTTCTAGGCGCTATAGTTTGGAACTGCGTGACCGCTACGGTCGCAGGTTCGAATCCTGCCTCGGGCATGGATGTGTGTGATGTCCTTAGGTTAGTTAGGTTTAAGTAGTTCTAAGTACTAGGGGACTGATGACCTCAGATGTTGAGTCCCATAGTGCTCAGAGCCATTTGCAGTCTAAATTTTGCGGCCTCAGTAACTGTTCAGTCTTGTACTGCACAACAGAAGCTTCACTAATTTTCAGGTTTGAGTATTTACTGCACTCATTTAAAATAATGTAACACTTCACAGGAAAATCGAATTACTAAAGATACAGCACAAATTAAGAGTGCACAATTTAATTTTTTTTATATTTAGTTTAGCGAGAGCCTTCTGCTGGCTCGGTACGTACCTTATTGTTATTTTAAAAGGAAATAAGTCTTTCATTTCCTTAAAGTAAATTCAGTTCAGTCTTAGAATAATTAAAAGTAAATTACTTGCCATTTTCGTAATTTTGCATTACGTTATGCTGATGTTACTGATTGTCCATTTTTATGAAACTCAGTTTCAGTTACAGTCAGTCATTTATTTCACCAGCAACTTCTTTTAACTTTACGTTCAAACTTTAGTATTTCAGAACCAGTCACTGAAAACTCAGTGCTTTCTGATTAATTTGTTTTCTCGTTAGCTGCCAGCTGCTGCGGCCGAGCGGATCTAGGCGCTTCAGTCCGTAACCGTGCGGCTGCTATGGTCGCAGGTTCGTATCCTGCCTCGGGCATGGCTGTGTGTGATGCCCTTAGGTTAGTTAGGTTTAAGTTGTTCTAAGTCTAGGGGACTGATGACCTCAGATGTTGAGTCCCATAGCGCTCAGAATCATTTTACCACTTTCATTTCTTGTGAGCTGTTGTGTTTGGAAAAGCGTAACAACTTTCTGTTGCCACGCCAGTGAGTATTTGCTTAATTTTTTTAATTAACTTTCTTAAGCTTCTGGAGATTCGTTGCCCCCCCCCCCCCGTGTTACTCTATTCCTTCAGAAGGGCCTGTTGTACACTTTCCTCCTACTAACCGGTATTATTTTCCTTCGGTAACGATAGTCTTATTCACTGTAAAATGGCATAAGGAAACGCGATCACGGTCAATTATATCCTATTCGGAAGGGGGAGATATCAGGCTTTGAGGACAACTTTCCTAGCACACATAGTGATGTGGTTTATCTGTGTTGTAAAATTCTTGTGATTGCAGTAGAGCATCAGGAACAGGCAACGAGGGAATTAAAGATAGATAATTTCCACTATCATCAGCCGGCCAGAAACCAGAAGACGTATTATTGTAAGTAGTTTGAAAGTGACTTTAACGTGAACAAGCTTATTCTTCGAACTGTGATTCATTGATGACGCTCATAAATCCAAAACCTTTTTTTCCGGTTCATGTTTTGAGTAGCGACGAATGAAGTGTCCCAAAATTGTTAAGGCTTTCGTGGCCACACGTTGACAAACTGCTTATTAGATTCTGTCTCGGGTTCTTCGGCCCACGTCCGTCTGATGATTTTACTGACGTTTAGCCAGCGCTAGTAGCTGGCATTGTCAAAGCTACAGCTTCCATGTTTGGTGGTGAACTAGAAGCGAGCTCGCGGTCGCAGACTGTAAGTATCTGGCTCGCCCTAGGACTTTTCCGCCGTCATTTCCGGTGCGGTTGGTCCTCCTCCTGCTACTTGCAACGGTCATTCGCTGCAGCACGGGGAGCCAGGATCCGTTTACCTTAAGGCTTTCTTCTTGTTGAAGTTATTCCTGTGTTGTTGTATTTCTATAGCTTCTCTGAACAAGCGGGTGCGATAGCGCTTCTCTTCAGCCAGAACTTCCAATTTTACTATGTAGTCGGTCTCAGACAGTGTGTGTTCTGTCACTGCCGATTTCTCCACCTGCCCCAATCTACAATGTCGCTTATGTTCTTTGATCCTGGTGTTGATTGATCGTCCACTCACTCCGACATAAACTTGTGGAGTACCCATTGCTCCTCAGAACACTTTCCAGGAGTTGCATTTCGCGTCTGAGGGACTGCGGCTCATATATTCGTCCTGGTCTCGTTGCGAGCGTATCAATCATGCCTCTTTTCTGACTTGGTTGGTGGTTTCATAGTTTGTGCAGGTATCGGTCCGTGGGTGTCGGCTATGGTGAAGAACAGCTCGGTGACTTCCTAAGTCACTTGAACAGCCTCCATGTCAACATAAAATTTACCATGGAAGTAGAAAAGGACCCAAAACAACGACTTCTAGATGTGCTGTTTACAAGGGATGGTGAAAACCTGGGACACAGCGTGTAACGATAACCGACACACTCGGATCGATACCTCCACAAACTATCAAACTACCACCCTCGAGCAGGACGAATATATGAGCCGCAGCACTTCAGACGCGAAATGAAACACCTGGAAAGTGTTCTGAGGAGCAATGGGCACTCCAAATGTTATATTAGAAGTGTAACAGAGCCGAAGACTCGGCGAAGTTTATGTCGGAGTGAGTGGACGATCAATCAATACCAGGATCAAAGAACATAAGCGATATTGCAGGTTAGGGTATTTAGAGAAATCGACCGTGGGAGGAGACGCACTCTATAAGATCGACCACGTCGTAAAATTCGCCGACACGGAAGTTCTGGCTGAAGAGAAGCAATATCACACCCGCTTGTTCCGAGAAGATATAGAATAAAAAAACACGGAAATAGCTTCAAGAAGAAAGAGGAAAGCCTGAAGGTAAACTGATCCTGGCTTCCCGTGCTGCAGCGAACGACCCTCGTAGGTAGCAAGAGGAGAACCGCAAAGAGACTGACCACGGAGGAGCCCTCGGACGTTGGCGCATCAGGTGCATATAGTCTGCGGCCGCGAGCTCGGCTCCAGCTCACAACCAGCAATGAAGGGTGATGCTTTGACAATGCAAACAAAACGTCAGTAAAATCATCACACGAACGTCGGCCGAAGAACCGGAGACAGAAGCCAGTAGGCAGTTTGTCGAAGTGTCCCAAGTCGCTGATCACATCTGAATAGCCCTGATAAAAGATTCGGTGTCGAAACTATCCACAGCGCCCCAGAGAGCGAAGAAAGCTAGGTACGGCTGAGGGGGAGGTATCGCGTGGCAGCTCTGCTGACGTCCGGATGCGGGATCGGCCGTAAGCCGCAGCGTGCTCCGTTGGCAGCGTCACCATGCCGGCAAAAACTTGCGGCGGCCACTCTGCCGCCACGCTCAGGTAGATGCCAGGTGCGGGAGGCTCCAGTGCGCCCCATGCTTTTGTCTGCTGTCTCTGCCAGCAGACCTGCCGCGACATCCCAGTGTGGTAGGGTCTCAGGTTAAACTCTTTGTACGAACAGCGTCGGAAGTTCCATCGAGACCGACCGATCGCCGTGTCGTCCTCTGCTGGTAGACGTCACAGGGTTCGGATGCGTAGGGGCATGTGGTCAGCACACCGTTCTAACGGTAGTTGTCAGCTTTCATGACCGGAGCCACTACTTTTCAGCCAATTAGCTTTCAAGGGCTGAGTGCATCTCAGTTGCCATCAGCGCTTAGGAGACGCACGCGGTGATCGATTCAATTATTAGCCAAGTCCTACAGCTCGTAACTTAAGTGATCTGATGGGCAACGGTGTTACCGCTGTAGTAAAGCCGTGGAGTCCCTTTGGTTAGGAAAGTGTAAGTAGATTTCCTTAGTTAGAAGTATCTGTAACATTAGAACCATGAGTGATAATGCCAAAATTTATGATATTAAGGAATGGGTAGTACATTGCTCTTGTGTTGCGAGAAACCACTATGATGAAACTTTGTAAGAATAACATGACGAATTGTCAGCGGAAAGTTCATCAACTAGACATTTCAGATACCACAGAAGATCTGCTGTGGTTAAATCAGATGAGCATGGTTCAGAAGTGAGTGTACAGAGTGAAAGTCGCCGCACTAAATCGCCACAGACTGTACCTATTTAGAGTGAAGCTGAATTGTCTATGAGGTGAAGAGGTTCCTCTTGGAATTATGGTTAATCAGAGAAGAGTCAAGAAGAAATTAAAAAACTTGTTTCAAGAAAATGAAACTTCTGTTGAAGAAAAACTTGAAAAAAAAAAGACAAACAAGGAATAATAGAATATAAGACGAGGTCCGCTTAGAAACCTTAATCAGACATCAGGAGTATGAAGAGAAAGATCAATTAATAACTCATGCTCTATCGGGAGAAGTACCTACAACTAAATATTTATTTGAAGTCTCAGAGGACTTGTTTAGAATCTACTGTTGTGTAATTAATGAATAATAAAAACTAAAATAATGGGAGTTGTTAAATTGGTCGTAATAGTGGGATATGAAAATAGAAAATGTTAGTATGGATTTGAATAGGACGGTAGAAGTAGTCAGAAATAGACGTGACATGAATGCAGGTGAACTTGGTTCAGAACTGAAAGATATTTACGAAATAATTACAAACATAGTCGAGGTTGACTTAGGGTCAGTGGCTTAGTACGGTACTCCGGTGGAATCCAAAATAAAGAAAAGGCTTGAAGCTTGAAGCAGGAAAAACTCAAAGCTAACAATTGAAATTGTATAATGACCGATGAGAAATATTTTTGTGTGTGTAAGTATCAAACTTGTTCTGCTGGCTGTGCACAAACAAAAGTTTGCGAGAACGTTTACGGAACAGTGGGATGATAACAGGAAGAATGTGTAATCAGTAGTTTATAAGGAGAATTGTTACCTTGGGGAATGTCAACAGGATCACACTACAATGCAAAAGACTTAATGAAGTTGCATGTATTTCGCATAAAAATGTGAACGAAAATTTAACATCTGACAGGAGTGATATCTGGGCAGATTCCGTAGAACTTTATCGTTTTGTTGCGAAAGGTTATATATATGATTCAATGATTTACTTAATATGAATATATTACAAAACAATGATTAAGAATTGAAAGCAGTTATTAAGTTGAAAGTCAAGAAAGAACTAACAAAGAGAACACGGTAACTCAAGGTGATGATGGTTATGACATAAAGTCCTTAGACGGAAGTATGGAATCCTTTTAGGATTACAATTAAGTATTGCAATTAAGTAAAGAGTAAAGTGATATCAGTGAAGAGAAAGCGGAACAGGAAATGATGTTGCTGGAAAAATATGATGAGTAAAATACACTCCTGGAAATGGAAAAAAGAACACATTGACACCGGTGTGTCAGACCCACCATACTTGCTCCGGACACTGCGAGAGGGCTGTACAAGCAATGATCACACGCACGGCACAGCGGACACACCAGGAACCGCGGTGTTGGACGTCGAATGGCGCTAGCTGCGCAGCATTTGTGCACCGCCGCCGTCAGTGTCAGCCAGTTTGCCGTGGCATACGGAGCTCCATCGCAGTCTTTAACACTGGTAGCATGCCGCGACAGCGTGGACGTGAACCGTATGTGCAGTTGACGGACTTTGAGCGAGGGCGTATAGTGGGCATGCGGGAGGCCGGGTGGACGTACCGCCGAATTGCTCAACACGTGGGGCGTGAGGTCTCCACAGTACATCGATGTTGTCGCCAGTGGTCGGCGGAAGGTGCACGTGCCCGTCGACCTGGGACCGGACCGCAGCGACGCACGGATGCACGCCAAGACCGTAGGATCCTACGCAGTGCCGTAGGGGACCGCACCGCCACTTCCCAGCAAATTAGGGACACTGTTGCTCCTGGGGTATCGGCGAGGACCATTCGCAACCGTCTCCATGAAGCTGGGCTACGGTCCCGCACACCGTTAGGCCGTCTTCCGCTCACGCCCCAACATCGTGCAGCCCGCCTCCAGTGGTGTCGCGACAGGCGTGAATGGAGGGACGAATGGAGACGTGTCGTCTTCAGCGATGAGAGTCGCTTCTGCCTTGGTGCCAATGATGGTCGTATGCGTGATTGGCGCCGTGCAGGTGAGCGCCACAATCAGGACTGCATACGACCGAGGCACACAGGGCCAACACCCGGCATCATGGTGTGGGGAGCGATCTCCTACACTGGCCGTACACCACTGGTGATCGTCGAGGGGACACTGAATAGTGCACAGTACATCCAAACCGTCATCGAACCCATCGTTCTACCATTCCTAGACCGGCAAGGGAACTTGCTGTACCAACAGGACAATGCACGTCCGCATGTATCCCGTGCCACCCAACGTGCTCTAGAAGGTGTAAGTCAACTACCCTGGCCAGCAAGATCTCCGGATCTGTCCCCCATTGAGCATGTTTGGGACTGGATGAAGCGTCGTCTCACGCGGTCTGCACGTCCAGCACGAACGCTGGTCCAACTGAGGCGCCAGGTGGAAATGGCATGGCAAGCCGTTCCACAGGACTACATCCAGCATCTCTACGATCGTCTCCATGGGAGAATAGCAGCCTGCATTGCTGCGAAAGGTGGATATACACTGTACTAGTGCCGACATTGTGCATGCTCTGTTGCCTGTGTCTATGTGCCTGTGGTTCTGTCAGTGTGATCATGTGATGTATCTGACCCCAGGAATGTGTCAATAAAGTTTCCCCTTCCTGGGACAATGAATTCACGGTGTTCTTATTTCAATTTCCAGGAGTGTATATAGTTTGGTGGTGGTCTTCTGTCCAAAAGCTAGTTAGATGCAGCTCTCCATTCTACTCTATCCTGTGCAAGCCTCTTCATCACCGAATAACTACTGGAACCTACATCCTGCATCTGCTTACTGTATTCATCTCTTGGTTTCCTTCTATAACTTTTAGACCCCCCCCCCCCCACACACACACACTGCCCTTCAATACTACAATAGTGAGCCCTTGATGTCTCAGACTGTGTCCTACTAACCAATTCCCTCTTTTAGTCAACTTGTGCCACAAATTTCTTGTCCCCTCAATTCTTTTCAGAACCTCCTCATTATTTAGCGATGTACCCATCTAATCTTCAGTGTTATTCTCTAGCACCACAATTCGAAAGCGTCAATTCTCTTCTTGTCTAAACTGTCTACCGTCAACGTTTCACTTCCATACATAACTATAGTAAAGACAAATACCTTCACAAAAGTCTTTCTATCACTGAAGTCTACTTCCCATCTTAACAAATTTCTCTTCTTCATACCGCTTTTCTTTCCATTTCCAATTTACATTACATATCCTCTCTACTTAGGCCATCACTACTTAATTTGACGCCAAAATAAAAAAAAACTCGTCAACTATATTAAGATTCTCCAGAATGAGAGGTTCGCAGGAGTGGTTCGCAGGAGAGCTTCTGTAAAGTTTGCAAGGTAGGAGACGAGGTACTGCCGGAAGTAAAGCTGTGAGGACGAGGCGTGAGTCGTGTTTGGGTAGCTCAGTTGGTAGAGCACTTGCCCGCGAAAGGCAAAGGTCCCGAGTTCGAGTCTCGGTCCAGCACACAGTTTTAATCTGCCAGGAAGTTTGATATTAAGGTTCTAGTTTCCTAATCTAATTCAATCTGCGTCACATGATTTTGTTCGACAACATTCCATTATCAGTGTTTTGCTTTTATTGGTATTCATCTTAAGTCCTCCTTTCAAGACGCTGTCCATTTGGTTCAACTGTCCTTCCAAGTCCTTTCCTTTCTCTGAGAGAGTTACAATATTATCAGATAACCTCAAAGCATTTATTTTTTTCCCCCTGAACTTTAATTCATACTTCAGGTCTTCCTTTGGTTTCCTCTACAGTTTGTTCACTGTACAGATCGAGTAACATCGAGGATTGGCTACAACCCTGTCTGATTCCCTTCTCAGCCACTGCATACCTTTCATGCACCTCAACTGCCATCTGTTTCTGTACAAGTTGTAAATAACCTTTCGTTCCTCGTATTTCACACCTGATACATCCAGAATTTCAAAGTGAGCATTCCAGTCAATAGTGTCGAAAGGTTTTAGTCTACAAAGGTTATAAACGTAGATTTGCATTTACTTAACATATCTTCTAAGTGAAGTCAGTGCTATCTCGCGTATTCCTACACTCCTCAAAAATCGAAACTGATCTTCCTCGAGGTCGGCATTGACCTGTTTTTCCATTCTACTGTAAAGAATTCTCGTTAGTATTTTGCAACCATGACTTATTAAACTGATAGTTTGGTAATTTTCACGCCTGTCAGCAAATGATTTCTTTGAAATTGGAATTATTACATTCTTCTTGACGTCTGAGGGAATTTTGCCTGTCTCATATATCTTGCACATCAGAAGGAGTAATCATGGCTACCTCTCCAAGGCTATCAGTAGTTCTGAGGGAATGTCGTCTCCTCCCGGGGTCTTGTTTCAACATAGGGTTCTCAGCACTCTGCCAAATTCTTCTCACAGTATCACATTGCCCATCTCACATTCATCAATGTCCTCTTCTATTTCTATGATGTTGCCTTCAAGTTCATCTCCCACGTGTAGACCTTCTATACTGTGTTTTTTGTATTGAACAGGGGACCTAGAAAAGACGGAGAGGCTTCGTCCCGCCGCAGCTCTCAGTCGTTCGCAACCCCACAACAGGCCACAGCAGTCCACCCGCCCCACCGCTGCCCCACACCGAACCCAGGGTTATTGTGCGGTTCGGCTCCCAGTGGACCCCCCACCCCCATCTTTCGCCCCTCCCTCACCCAGGAACGTTTCATACCAGACGAGTCTAACGCCAGATGGTTGCGTGGCAGAGTAATTATGATGAACACATACTTGGCGACCGCTTGCACAGCAATCACCGACATAGTGTAACTGAGGCGGAATAAGGGGAACCAGCCCTCATTCGCCGAGGCAGATGGAAAACCGACTTATAAACAATCTATAGGCTGGCCAGTACACCGGACCTCGACACTAATCAGCCAGGCGGATTCGTGCCGGGGCCCGGCACGCTTTCCGGCTGGGGAAGCAGCGCGTTAGACCTCGCGGCTAGCTGGGCAGGCAAACCTTCTACATACTCCTTCCACTTTTCAGCTTTCTCTTCTTTGCTTAGAATTGGTTTTCCATCTGAGCTCTTGATATTCATACAGGTGCTTCTATTTTTTCCAAAGTACTCTTCAGTTTTCCTGTGGGCATACCTACCTTTACACTACTGACATATGCTTCTAAATTCTTGCATTTGTGCTCTAGCCGTTCTTGCTACGCCATTTTGTACTTACTGGCAGTCTGATTTTTTAAACGTTTGTATTCCCTTTCGCTTGCTTCATTTACTGCACTATTAAATTTTCTCCTTTCATTAATTAAATTAAATATCTCTTTTGTTATCCAAGGATTTGTATTAGGACTTGTCTTTTTATCTATTTGGTTCTATTTCGTCTCTTAAAGCTACCCATTCTTCTTCTACTGTATTCTTTTCTCCTGCTCCAGTCAACCGTTGCCTTATGCTCCCCTGAGACTCACAACAACCTTTGATTCTTTCGACCAGGACCTTTTTGCAGTTTCTTCGGTTTTAATCTACAGTCCATAACCAATGAAGTGTGTCAGAATCCACATCTACCCCTGGAAATGCCTGATTCTGAAATCTCTGTTCTATCGTTAAATAATCAGTCTGAAACCTTCTGGTGTCTCCAGCTCTATTCCACGAAAAAACCTTCTTTCTTGATTCTCAGAGCAAGTATTAGCTATGGTTAAATTATGATCTATGTAAAATTCTACAAAGCGGATTCCTTTTTCATTCCTTTCCCTCCATTATTTTTCTTCCTCTTTCTTTTCCTACTACCGAATACCAGTCCCCCATGACAATTAAATTTTTGTTTCCCGTAACCTATTCAATAATTTATTTTATCTCATCACACAGTTCTTTAATCTCTTTGCCATCTATGGAGCTAGTTGGCATATAAACTTGTACAATATGGTAAGTGTGCGCTTTGTGACTGTTTTGGCTACGATAATGCACTAGCTATGCCATTCATAGTAGCTTACCCACATATTGTTTTTTTTATTCATTATTAAGCCCATTCCAACATTACCCCTATTTGACTTTGTATTTATAGCCCTGTGTTCACCTGCCACCGAACTTCACTAATTCATATCTAACTTTAACCTATTTTCTTTTCTGAATTTTCTAGCGTACCCGCACTATTAAGGGATTTAACATTGCACACTCCGTTCTGTGGAATGCCAGTTTCGTTTCTACTGATTACGACATTCTGAGTAGTCTCCTCCCGGAGTTCCGAATGGAGGACTATTTTACCTCCGGAGTATTTTATCCAAGAGGACGCTATCATAATACTACCATGCAGTACAGCTACATGTACCCGGAAAAAGTTACGGCTTTAGTGTCCCCTTGCTTTCTGCCATTCACAGAATCAGCACAGTAAGACATTTTTGGTTGATGGTACTAGGCCAGATCAGTAAATCACCGACACTCGTGCCCCTGTAACTACTTAAAAGGCTGCTGCCACTCTTCAGCAACCATACGTTTGTCTGACATCTCAACGGATACCCCTCCGTTGTGGTTGCACCTAAGGTACGGCTATCTGTATGGCTGAGACATGTAAGCCACCCCACCAACAGCAAAGTCAATGATTTATGGACGGGAGGGGGAAGAGGGGGGGGGGGCAGTCGCGGGGGCGGGGGGTGGGGTGGGGGGGAGCGGCAGCTCTTAAAGACATCCTTCCAAAATTTGGAATACAAGTGGCTTCCGGAAAATGCAACAGAATGAGAAGCAAGTGGAAAATTACAAATTTGTGTTAATAAAGTTAATTCTAATAGGAAACCTGCTGGAGCTGACAGCCAGGTTGTGAAAGGATGTGATGGAGATGATGCAAAAGAACACTGAATAATGTCTGCAACCGGTAATAGGCCCGATTTATTGGGTACGTGACCAGTAAGAAGCCCCCATGTAATAAAGAAGTTACTGAGTATGAGAGATAATTCCACCATAATTTATGTACAGAAGTAATGAGCAATACTTAAGTTGGTAAGTGCTGACGTAGAATTGTACTAATGGGCTTTTTGTATGTTAACACAAAGATAAACACAGAAATGTATAATGAGGAGAGTAAGGTATTATCGTTAGTTAAAGCAATCATATTCCATATAATCAGATTAAAAAGAAAGCTACATACCTGGCAGAAACATATACAGCGTCGATCCGAACCGTTGTTTTGGCCTTAAAATTGCAAGTTCCCGAGGATCAAAATTTTCGATAACATATCGGAACACCATTGCTAGTGAATCCGCCACCTTTGATCAATTGCGCGCTTTGGATTCCAGCACTGAGGGACTTAGTTACGCTAATAATCAGCGGGTTCAATCATCTTTTGGTTGTTTAGGAGCTAGTGGCTGCTCAATGCAACCCAAATTCGAACGTGTTCCGCAGCAACGATCTAAGGTCTGTTTGCTTTCCCGGTAGGTGGGATATTTTGTTCGTGAGTGTCCGGTTCAGCAAAAGGAGAGATAGACAGTTCTTGGGTCGAATACCAAATTCCTCTGTCAGAGCATTCCAAGCTCATTAGCGTGTTCTATAGTGTTTGGAATCTCTTCGAATTTAACAGATTTCCGTTTGGCCTGTCGACAGGAGAAGCTGTTTATCTAGGTTACTGGACCGGGTGCTCGGTGACTTAAAATTTAAGTGTCTATATAACGATCTGGGCGACGTTGTTATCTAGGGCCCCATCACTATGCGGCATTTAGATGCAGTGTTAGAGAGGCTTAGCAAAGCAGGATTGACCATGATATCTTCTAAGGTCACCTTGGCGCGTCGGCTGATTTCCTTTCTAGGCCATTTACTCTCTGCAGAAGGGGTTAGTATAGATCACGGGTGTACGAAAGATCTCCGAAAATTTTGCACTTCTGGAAATGAAAAGGGGGTTGCCAGATTCTTTGGGAAGCCCAACTATTTCCGCATATATATGCCTAAAATTGGCCGCCCCTCTTAAGGAATTACGCGGGAAAGGAGTTAATTTCCATCGGTATCAAACTCACCAGGCACCCTTCGAAGCCATTAAGAAGGCTCTTAGTAACCCTACTGTTCTGGCTACACAAAACTTCTAGTTGCCGTTCGTGGTCAAACTTTCGCCTCTACTTGTGAGTTAGCGGCAGTCCTCCTCCAAGAGCAGCAAGGGTAACGTAGACTGGAAGCCTGTGCGTCTAGAAGGTTGTCCACGGCAAAGCTAAAGTATTCTGTCTACGAACGGCAGATGCTAGGGGTGCTTTTAGCTTTAAAAAAATTTAGGTTTTACTTTCAACACCGTGAATTCTTGCTTGAAACTGATAATCAATCCATCAGTTATGTGCTGGCCTGCCCACGTAAGACAGATAGTATAGCTCGCTGTGTTGTCCGAATTTCGGCTTCCAATTCAAGGTTAAGCATATCCTGGTAACCGACAATCAGATGACAGACGCCTTGAGTCGGAGGTTCGAGGTTTAAGGTTCAGCAGTCTGAAAAGTATTCCGTCTAATGTAGACGGGATACTACCCGAACTCCCACAACTTCTCAGTGAGCTCAGGCCAAGACAGGACATTGATCCCAGGATGAAGGCCATTAACGATAAGCTGTTGAATGGGGAACAGGTGGCCGGCTATCTCATCCGCAATGGCCTAGTTTATTGTTGTGGCATGGGGTCAGGTGGTTTCCGGATCTGTTTGCCCAGTCACCTCGATGAGGCTGTGTTCTGATACTTCCATCATAAAATGGAGGTTACCTAGGTGTCCATAAAACTATAGCTAATATTAGGCGCCATGTGTTTTGGCCCTCTGTAAACAATGATGTTCGGCCGATGGTAAGTGAGTGTCTGCAAAAGAGGAAAACTTACGAGGTGCGACAATAAAGTAATGAGACATGTGAGAAAAAATGTTTCTTATCGTTTTAGTCAAGTTTAGTGTTGTCTTCTCCAAAGTAGTTCCCTTCTGATTGCACATTCTTTTTCCAGCCCTTCTGCCATTGATGGTGACATATCTGGAAACTCAGCTTCTGTAATATCTTCCAAGACCCTCGTCACAGCTTTTTTGACATCTTGTGTTGTTTGAAAATGGTGTCTCTTGACCACGGTTTTGACTCTTGGAAATAGAAGAAAGTCGCACGGAGCGATATCTGGTAAATAAGGTGGCTGTGGTAGTACTGAAATTTGTTTTGAGGTTAAAAATTGCTGTACTGACAGAGCAGTATGGAATGGCGCGTTATCGTGATGCAGAATCCAGTTATCAGCAATGTTGCCACGGACAAGAAGAACTCTTTTACGAGGTCTTTCTAAAATTTCTTTGTAGTAATAGTGGTTAACTGTTTGTTCAGGAGCCACCCACTCTTTATGAACAATTCCCTTGGAATCAAAGACGCACATAAGCATGCATTTCACTTTTGACTTGGACATGCGAGCTTTTTTGGTCTGATTGATCCCTTTGAGTACCATTGCGAGGACTGGCGTTTTGTCTGTGGATCGTATTGAAAAATCCAACTTTCATCACCAGTGCTAACACGGCTCAACAATTCTGGATTGATTTCCGTTTGCTCTCACAGATCAGTTGCCACATTTTTCCGTGATTCTCGCTGTTGTGGAGTGAGATTCTTGGGGACCCTTTTTGCTCAAATCTTTCTCATACTAAGATCTTCAATTATTATTAGATGAACTGTTTGTCGATTGATGTTCAGTTCTTCTGCAATCATTTTCACGGATAATCTTCGATCAGATCCTACGACTTCACGCACCCTGGACAAGTTGACATCCGTCCGTGACGTTAATGGTCGCCCACTGCGGTCTTCATCTTCAACATTCGTTCTGCCTTCACTAAACATCTCCTGGCAACGAAAACTTGAGCTCGTGACATAAATTCCTCTCCCAAAGCCTTCTGAGGCTTACCGTAAGTTGTCTTCGCTTTTTCACCCAGTTTAACGCAAAAAGAAATGGCATACCATTGCGTAATATTATGCGGTTCCATTTCCGTGACGAGAGATACAAACACGTGTTAACTTATTACAGCACAACCCACGACTGAGCAGTTGCATCGATGTGCAGCTTGGACTAGAAGCAGCTTTTACACCAAGGTCGAAGATATTGTGCCTAGGCAAGCCTGCAGGGTTGCCGCATCTTGCAAAGAAAATCAGTCTCATTATTATTATTATTATTATTATACAAATTTGGCCGTTAAAGACCGTGAAAACATATCTTGCGCTTCTGGGAAGTCTTCTTTCTCTCAGTCCACACTTCTTTCATTCTTGCGCTGAAGGCGGCTTTTCTCTCTTCAGACCATTTAGTTCCACAAGTCTTCTTAATTTTCACACCGAAACCCGTGAATGAATTCAGTTTTTTTCTAAAAAGGTTTCTGTTAAATATTGTTTCCTGATCTATGTCCATTTCTTTTAGATCTCTTTCTGTGTTGATAAACCATAAATTTTTATTTTTTAGATTTGCGTTGTACGAAAATATTTGTTTTGTAAACCTATTCGGGTTCATCCTCATGATGTGAGCATAAAAGGAGCATCTTCTTTTTCTAATTTCGTCTGTAATTTTGCTGCACTTCGTATACACTTCTTTGTTGCTTTTTAGTCTGTATACAGACTTGCCTTGATCATCAGTTATTTTCCTGTGTCCAAGAATTGTCCTCACAATTCTTCTTTCACGATTTTCTATCTGTTCTGCGTATGTAAAATTTGCCAGTGTTTCTGATGCATATTGGACTTTCTCAACTCCATGTTTTTGCGTGAGTTTTCTCCATTCTGCTATGACTTTATCCAGAACACAGTTGAAGAGTACCGGGGACAGCGCATCTCCTTGTCTGACGCCGGTTTTGACCTCGAAATGCCGTGAAATTTCTCCTTGGAATTTTACTTTTGATGTTGTATTTGTTAATGTTTCTTTGATTATGGTGATTGTTGTTTCATCTATTTCATATTCTCGAAGTGTTTTGATGAGTGTGTCCCTATCGATTGAATCATAAGCTTTTTTGAAATCAATGAATGTTATGAAATATTTCTTGCTTCTTGTAGATAAATAGTTCATTGTTGTTTTGAGGTTAAAAATTTGTTCGGCGCAGGAGGATCTTCCTGGTCTGAAGCCAGCTTGATATTCTCCAAGTTTTCCCTCTGTAATTGGTGATACACGACTGAGCAGGGCCTTTGACAGAATTTTGTATGGGACTGGGAGAAGCGATATTCCACGATAGTTGTTAACATCCTTTTTGTCACCTTTTTTAAACAAAGGGTGAATTAGGGCAGTTTTCCAGTGACTTGGGATTTTCTTGGTTTCCCATACTTGTTCAAGTTCTTTGTGTAGTGCTTCTACTGATGTTTCTCCCCCAAGCTTGAGCATTTCTGCTGTAATTGTGTCTTCTCCACATGCTTTCCTGTTTTTGAGATTTTTGATTATGTTTGTGATTTCCTCTCGTGTCGGAGGTGTTGAATGTGTTGGTAATGTTTCTGGTTGCGTAAAACTGAGAGTATGGATGGGTGTTTGGCAGTTTAGGAGTGTCTCAAAATATTCAGCCAGGATTTCACAGTTTTCAGTATTGTTGGTGGCGAGAGTCTTATTATTTTTCATAAGGTTTAGGCAAGGGGACTGGTATCCTCGGAGTTTCTGGTTGAATGTTTTGTACCAAGCTGCCGTGTTGCATTTCTTGAAATTCTCTTCGATTGAGTCCAGTTGTTGTTTTTCATATTGTCTCTTGGTGTTGCGAATAGTTTTCGAGGCATTCTTTCTGGCTTGCTTAAATTCATCAAAGTTGTTTTCAGTTTTATGTCTCATTACTTTATTGTCGCACCTCGTAATTCTAGCCCTACCTAGTAAGGGTCTTCTTCAATAATCATATCGATTATATTGGTCCTTTGCCACGCAATCAAGATAGTAGTCGGTATGTGCTCGTGGTAGCGGACGCTTTCTCACGCTTATAGCCCCTATAACTATTCGAGCCCTCTCAGGGATAATTTCCATTCATGGCCCGTCAAGGTGTTTGGTTAGCGATAATACCCTGGCTTTTAAAACTAAGGGATTTAGGAGATTTTGTTTTGAGCAGGCTATCCACCACTTTACAACTATCCCCCATCATCTTCAAACATCTTTTGCGGGACGTGTTAACCGCAGTTTGAAATGGGCTCTAGTTGCCTTCCATAGTAATTCGGAGAGTAAATTGTACCGATCCGTGAAATGCCTTAATTTTGCTTTTAATACGGCGCAACAAGAGTCATGCAGGCCTGAGGCTGATTCACTTGTCTCTGGCCAGCTTGCGGTCAATTAATGATTTGTCCCCGGAGTGTATTGATGCTGGGCCTATCAGAGGTTAGTCGATCGTTATAATAAGGGGTGTAGAGAGTTTAGAGTCAAGTTGGGTGATCGGGTTTTTGTAAAACGTTAATTTTCAAGGCCGGATCTCTTACAACTAATAAAATATTGAGGGCAATTATGATGTGGTCAAACGGATTTCATTTTATAACCTGACGTTTCGTCCCCATCTGCAGAGGATATTTTCAGGGAGGATCGTAGCTTTGTTGAATGTCCGATTCCTATCAGTAGCGAAGCGAGCCAGGGTGTGAATCGGAAGTCAACAAAGCTACGATCCTCCTTGAAAATATCATCCGCAGATGGGGACGGAACGTCGCATTTTAAAATCCGTTCGACAACAGGATAACAGTTCGGAATATTTTATTAATTGTGTTCGGGTTTTTGTCCGCAACCACAACGTTAACCAGAAAGGGGGAGAAGGGCTATTACGGTAAGACAGAACCCCATTTATTGGGTCCCTTTGACATCGCCCGGGTATTGGGGCCGGTGAGCTTGCTTGTGGACAGTGTTGAATCGGGTAAGCTGCCCAGGGTTCACGTCTCCCAGATTAAGGAGACTAGCCTGCTCCCTTCCTGAACACATCAGGGGGGGGGGGGGGATCTGTTCATTTGGCGTGGCAGGTTGAGCCGCGCAACCCTGCTTCCTTGGTATTGCCGGGGCTATCTGTCTTTTGTTTTTTATTCTTCTGAGATATTCATGTGCTGGTGGAGACTTTCGCCTCGCGGCAGCAGCTCTATTTCTCAGACGGTGGCCGTGAGAGGGCACTTTAGGCAGTATGGCGATCGATGCGATCGATGCAGCATAATTGGGTGGAGCAGCTCTGGCCGGCAGTGGTTGAAGAGGAGCTGGAACGTGACCGACATTACAGACAGGAGATGGCCCCATAGTTTTTCAAAACGAGAGGGCCACAGGTGTCGGCGTCTAGTGTAAGGGGATCACCGCCCGCACTGGTAGTTTTTCCACTATTTAATTTTATTTTGTGGAGTAGCTGTAGTGCTGTGATCCAGGACACGAATTTTGATCCTTATTACTTACTTGATTTATGGCTTAGTTGTTTGCTTACGTGTATTCCTAGGAGAATGACCCTTGATAGTGTCGGAGGACTACACGGTGTTCCACTGTGAATACTTCCAGACTTCTTGACGGTAATGGCCGTGTATCATTAACTCCAACAGTGGGGTATATAAGTCTCTGCCTCCTCCAAGTTGACCTTAGTCGGGGGACTGTTAAGCTTTGCATCCGTTAGCCACGTCTTGAGTCTTTCTGGGTTTCGGTAACATCTCTGTGCTGTGGGTCTTGGTTTCTGCCAGTCGCCTTTGAGCCTCTGGTAGCCTGGGCATTTCCATATTGACCTCAGTTTTACAGAGTCGCTGCGCTATTTCGCACTGGACTTGTGTTTTTCTCCTGTGTGTTTTACCTGTAACTACTTCTCAACCAGTGATGTGGAACCTGCCGTCAACACACGCCTTAGTGTGTTGTAGTTTTGCCGGCGTGAGGGCCTCGGCTTGTAGAAGACGACGTCAGTCTGCCGGGGAGGAAAGACGCCCGCACCTGCGACAGCCTACGGATGGCGACTCGGCAGACGTCTCACCGAATCAACAGTTACGTAGTCACAGGCTTGGTTTCTGTACGCTGGATGGGGCTCTCGAGTGTTTCTTGCCCTGCTTTTCTCAAATCATTAAGATTTTAACAGATTTCCTGCTTAACTGTAAGAAGTTGTAAGATTTTACTAAGTATGGTGGCAAGTGGAAATGATCGTATGGCATTTTCGGCGGGGAGGCCCCATCCGTTAAGTGCAAGTCTTATTTCAGTCGACGCCACACTGGGCGACTTGCGTGTCGGTGATGAGCATGAAATGATGATGAAGAGAACACAGCACCCAGTTCCCAGCCGGGACTCGAACCCGGCCGCACAGTATGGTGGTAACCGTACATTACTGAAGCTTCCCTTGAATGTGTAAGTGGCCGGTACCTATAAAGGCTGTTTTCTCTTAAATGCTTGGAACCTCATTTTTTATTAAAAGTTGTGGCTTTTAAATTTCAGAAAGGCGTAAATTTGATGATTTACTTTTCTCTTAAGAATTCGGCAACTGTGAACATTGCTCAAGACCTTGAGTCAGGGTGTGGGTTGGGTTACTTGTTTTTATTTAATTTATATCTCTTAAAAGTCTAGGAAATTTTTAATTGAAAAATCTTTGTTTGTTTAAATGGTGCGTGTTCCTAAGAGGTGAAAGGTGTTTTCCCTGAACTTTGCCTAGCCATTGCACGTTCCCTTGGCCTTGTTTTTTTTTTTTTAAATGCTACAGCATTATTTTTTGTTTCGTCATATCAAGATATTCATAATACTAAACAATATATGTCGTGGAGTGAATCCATGGAGAAATGTGAAAACGATCATGGAAACTGAAACAAAGTTTCAGCTGCAACCGTAGCTGGTACGTAAATGCCTGACACAGCTGTCCACATCACACAGAAATACAAAATTTCACAAAAGTTTAAAGCAAGCATGAAACAGTAATAACTTGAGTAGGTGCTAATGGTCTTACTTGATAATTGCTTGATGGTGACGGACACACTTCTCCAGTCGATAATGAAGATCAGGAGAGATGGAAGTTTCTGAATGGTGCACAGCTTTCGCGGACATCTCTTTCGCGAGGCTGACGATTTTCTTGTTGAGCAGTATGAGTTGTACACGTAGCTGCGAGATGAGGCTGACGTTCAAGGAGTCGAGCACCATGGTCATGACCACGACGTGAAGGCACGTTATCGTGCAGAACAGCCACGTAGCGGCAAAACTTAATGGCTGCGTCACATCGTAGGGCAGAACCATTATGAAGGGCAGGCCCTCGGCGCTCGCAGGGGACACCAGGTAACAGGCGCAGGCGCCAATGCCAAACCAGATGTAGGTCAGCGTGAAGCGCCGTACCAGGCGGCACTGTGATCGTAGCAAAGGAATGTCGTCCCACGTCATGAACTCAGCGAAGTCGTGACCCACCTGCAGGCAGAAAATATGTGATGCTGAGTATGGTATAAAGCACTTTATCACAACCGATATTACACAGGGTGATTCTGTGACGATGTTACATATTTACAGCTATGGTGGAGAAGGAAAATGTGTCAGTTTGAGGCAAGGGTTCCTAGTACAGAAATGACCGAGTGAAAAGGTATGAGCGAAAATCTACGCAAGTTTCACCTTAGCGTAATGTACTGCTCAAACTAAGAGCCCCGACTTCCTAATCCTGATAATGACCTACAGAATTCCCGCTGAATACTGCCCGATACACTCAGATAATTTCCCCTGTTGGCAGACTAGTAACATTTCATGTAACTTGTTGGCAGGGTGACCTAAAATCCTAAGTCTACGGTACAGTAATAATGAATTCCATTTACCTACACAAGCTACACAAGTTTCTACGTTTAGACATCAGTTGTTCAAAACGACATCCCCCAGCGTCAATGTATCTACATCTACATCTACAGCCATACTCCGCAAGCCAACTGACGGTGTGTGGTGGAGGGTACCTAGAGTACCTCTATCGGTTCTTCCTTCTATTCCAGTCTCGTATTTTTCACGGAAAGAAAGATTGTCGTTATGCCTCTGCGTGGGCTCTAATCTCTCTGATTTTATCCTCATGGTCTCTTCGGGAGACAGGAGGGAGAAATATAGTGCTTGACTCCTCGGTGATGGTATGTTCTCGAAACTTCAACGAAAGCCCGTACTGAGTTATTGAGCTTCTCTCTTGAAGAGTCTTCCGCTGGAGTTTATCTATCATCTCCGTAACGCTTTCGCGATTACTAAATGATCCTGTAACGAAGCGCGTGGCTTTCCGTTGGATCTTCTCTATCTCTTGTATCAACTCTATCTAGAATGGATCCCACTCCAGTGAGTAGTACTCAAGCAGTCGGCGAACAAGTATACTGTAACCTGCTTCCTTTGTTTTCGGACTGCAATTCCTTAGGATTCTTATAAGGAATCTCAGTCTGGCATCTACTTTACCGACGATTAATTTTATATGGTCATTTCATTTTAAATCGCTCCTACTGCACAATCCCAGATAATTTATGGAATTAACTGCTTCCAGCTGCTGACCTGCAATATTGTAGCTAAATGATAAGGGATCTACCTTTCTTTGTATTCGCAGCACATTACACTCGTCTACATTGAGATTCAGTTGCCATTCCCAGCACCATGCGTCAATTCGTTGCAGATCCTCCTGCATTTCACTACAATTTTCCATTGTTACAACTTCTCGATATACTACAGCATCATCCGCAAAAAGCCTCAGAGAACTTCCGATGTTATCCACAAGGTCATTTATGTATATTGTGAATAGCAACGGTCCTACGACACTCCCCTTAAATCACTCTTACTTCGGAAGACCTCTCTCTATTGAGAATGACATGATAAGTTCTGTTATCTAGAAACTCTTCAATCCAATCACACAATTGCTCTGATAGTCCATATTCTCTTACTTTGTTCATTAAACGACTGTGGGGAACTGTATCAAAAGCCTTGCGGAAGTCAAGAAACACGGCATCTAGCTTTTATGCAAGCAGTTATTCGTCTTAGCATTGATTAATAGAGTTGTTGGTTGAGGGATGTCGTGCAAAATTCTGTCCAATTGGTGCGTTAGCTCATCAAAATCTCTTCATGTTTGGTAGACCCTACCTGTAACGCTCCAGGCGTTCTGAATTGGTGAGAGATGCGGTGACTTTGGTCGCCAAGATAGAATTTAGCAGGCACGAAGACAAGCAGTAGAAACTCTCAACAAAATGGGGCATAGAACCTCTGTACCGTAAGGGTGGCGCGGATGACAATCGAAGCGGTCTTGATGTGAAAACAAATGGCACACCACAACGCCCCTCCCGGTTCTTGGGTCAAATGGAGGTTGACAACCAAGTTGGTATCCCACTGCTGTCTGCGAATCTCCATACTTACATTCGCTGGTTATCGGGCCTCAGTTCGAAGCAAGAATTATCATTGAAGAAGAGTATACTTCAGTTAATGAGATTCCAGGTCGAAGATTGATCTGGAGACGCCCTAGACAGTGATGGGAGACAAATCTGACTGTCGTCTGCCATGCAGCTCGACAGCCAGGTGTCACTGTCTGGGCTGCCACTTCCTTACAGAGCAGGACACATTTGTCATCCACGGTACCTTTACAGTACAGCAGTATTTTGTACGACGCAGGTTTCTTCCTTCTTTTTTTTACCTTAGAGTGTGTTTTCAGCAGTTCTACGTTGAAACACTAGCTATTCTCCAACTATGTAAGAAACCTCCGACTCCCTTCTGATTGCTGGGGAATGTAACTCATCCTATCACTACTATAACGAAGCACATCACGGCCTCCCCCCCCCCCCCCTTTTCCTCGCCTTCCTTGCCGGCCTTTCCACTGCCAACATCGTCAAGAAATAGTACCTCGCCCTGCTACTGCTGCTTTCCCAGCGCAATCCTATTTTATAATTACCTGATATTGCTACATACAACTCTTCTTCTTGGCAAGTCAAATAGTGGTCATGGAACTGTAACAGCACATCAGTAACTACTCGATTGTTGGAAATTGCCAAGTTCAATTGTTAGCAATGATTCTTAAAACTGCCTACAATAATTTGAGAATAACATTGAAACCAAATATCAAGATCCATGAACCAAATTAAGTCCTCTGTCTTCATATCTGTGGCTCCTCAGAGAAATATCCCTGAATTCTGTAATGGATGCTATACCACTGCACCAGGTATTTCCTCTAGATACATATAAGTCTCGGAGATCACGTCAACAGCATTGTTTAGTGGCAAGTGTTGAACTCCAGGACGTGTATGTTGGAAGTGAGCCCTTACAAATAACACGAATGCAATATCTGGTTATTCATAAGAGCCGACCTAACCTTTAGAATAATATTTGAATCACTAGTGTCGAATGTGTCCACTTCCTCTTCGACTTTGTTGTAGTGTTAGATATAATATAAAGCTGCCAAGAACCAAGCGCAATAACGTGTAAGTATAGGTTCGGGTGGGAGGTGATTGTCTGGCGCTATTTCCATGAAGGACTGTAAACGGGACTTTCACAAATATTTTCTTAACAGAGAAAATGGTACTATTGACTTCAGGAAAATTATTTCTCACTTCCTTTACTAGACGGCTTAGACCAAGGGCAGCAGATGCAGTGCATCGTACTGGGTAGAACTTCTTCAGTGTCGCTCTTGCTGTTAACAGTGTGTCACCAGCAGCAAAATTCCTCACACTTATCTTCTCCTACCAATGGGATGCGCAGGGCATCCTTGATAGTGCAGCTATAGTACTGAGATTTGGCTTCTCCAGCTCTTCGCACTGGTGTAGGCGGAGTTGACCTGGTGCAGTGGAATCTGATTCCCCTACCAAGACATTCCATGCCTCAGCTGTCAGTGGTCTCGTCGACTGGAGGCCAGATGGCTTGTTTAATATCAGCAGCTGCTTTTTCATACACCTGTTTGAAATAATTTTTGCACAATGTCGACTCTCCTGGTACTCTCCATGACGCCCTTAAAAGTAGGATTCTTTAGCACCGTCTATGGCACATCAGCTGACACTAAAGATTCACACAAAGCCGTCCACTGCACTACATGTAGGGAAAGAATCGTTGAATTTGATGATTTATGCTCCATAGTAGCGCTCGTAATATGAACCTGAGAATTTTTGTACTGGAGGAAATGTGACTTTTTATCATTGCTCACCTAAAATTAAAACAAACGATTAGCAACAAGACGGCAGCAAGTAAAACGCAAGAAGGTTATCACGTAAAATGTCAACGCCAATACAATCGCATATGCACGTCAGTAAATAATTTTAAATTTCGAATTGAAAATCCGAGGGGAGAAGACAAGCAAGATGACTGTTACATAAACTAAATGATAAAAATAGCCTATGTTTACTCACTTGTTTTAACAGGCTTGACAAAAGATTACTCGACCGTTCTTTGTGAGATTGGAGTCCTCTCCAACCCACTGCTGGTAAAGACCAGTGTTTAGGTCAACCTACCACGTGACTTGACCTCGTAACTATAAAGAGAAACGGACTCAAGTGGCACCGATATCTTCCATTACTATACCTCTGATTTTCGGACGGCATTTAAGTAAAGGCTGGCTGGGTTTATCCCAACGCAGCTGCATGTGGACACATTCTCAGAGCGACAAAGCGTCGTACACAATGTCGATTTCAGTGCGGGCTGTACTTCTTACATCTTCCGAATTACCAAAATAAGAAGACTCAAGTGACATCGATGCATCAGCATGCTGACATATTATCTAGTTACAAAGACAAGAGTCGTTGCATCGTACAGCCGGCCGAGGTGGCCGAGCGGTTCTAGGTGCTTGAGCCCGGAACCGCGCGACTGCTACCGTCGCAGGTTCGAATCCTGCCTCGGGCCTGGATGTGTGTGATGTCCTTAGGTTAGTTAGGTTTAAATAGATCTAAGTTCGAGAGAACTGATGACCTCAGATGTTAAGTCCTATAGTGCTCAAAGCCATTTGAACCATTTTTTTCCATCGTACGCATTCTTGATATTAGTGCAGGGTATAAATTTGTTTTTACGTCTTTCCTTAACCTTACAAATCCAAATTATTGATTGATTCAGTATTAATTCAAAAAATCTATATAAAAACCGTGTTGGTCTGCAGAAGTCCTCTTTAGCCCCAACTTTTTTGTGAAAGTTCTATTTCGCCCCTTTTGCCCCATTAAAAACGATTTAGCCCTTTTTGGAGTCTATAAGGTTTCTACGTTCAAATCCGGGAACTAGTGCTTACTTATCACTGACTGACTTCCACTACAGCGAAACCCGTTTGAAAAGGAAGGCACTAAGGAAACGAGCAAATTTTGTAATATCTCTTTACATGCACGTCGTTTCTCTGTGTTCACCACTTTTTTTTTTATTCATCAGGCTCCTGACTGGTTTGATGCGGCCCTCTACTAATTCCTTTCCTGTGCGAACCTTTCCATCTCAGAGTAGCACTTGCAACCTACGTCCTCAATTATTTGCAGGGTATATGCTCTACAGCCCCCTCTAGTACCATGGAAATCACTAACAGATCTCCTGTCATCCTGTCCCTTCTCCTTGTCAGTGCTTTCCACATATTCCTCTTCTCTCCGATTCTGCATAGAATCTCCTCTTTCCTTACCTCATCAGTGCATTAATTTTCAAAATTCGTCTGTAACATCATATCTCAAACGTTTTGATTCTCTTCTGTTCCGAGTTTCCCACAGTCCATGTTGCACAACCATACAATGCTGTGCTCCAAACGTACACTCCCAGAAATTACTTCGTCAAATTAAGGTCTATGTTTCATAGTAGTATGTTTCTCTTGACCACGAATGCCGTTTTTGCCAGTGCTAGTCTGCTGATGATGTCGGCCTTGTTCCGTCCGTCACTGGTTAATTTGCTGCTTAGGTGGTAGAATTACTTAGCCGCGAGGGATTAGCCAAGCGGTCTAGGCGCTGCAGTCATGGACTGTGCGGCTGGTCCCGGCGGAGGTTCGAATCCTCCCTCGGGCATGGGTTTGTCTGTTTGTCCATAGCATAAGTTAGGTTAAGTAGTGTGTGAGCTTAGGGACTGATGACCTTAGCAGTTAAGTCCCATAAGATTTCACACACTTTTGAACATTTGAATTACTTAACTTCATCACTTTACTTTAAAGAAAATACACATTGTCAATAACAAATTTCACGAGACATCAGATGCTACGTTTTAAACACGAAATGCATTTCAGAACTTAATGTATTTGCGATGTCAGGTCTCAAAATTTAAACAATCTTTCCCTTCGTGTGTAAGCATACCAGTGAGGAGTAGGTAAGGACAATATGAAAGAATATACCAAAATATCAGATCTTGAGCTTCAACGGCCAATCTCAATTTGAATAAAACTGTTTTGGGAGTTTGCGTGCAATACCATAAAACAATTATGAAACCGTCTTTTCAGCTGCCTTTGCCTCGCTGCTTATCAGAGCGACTACAGCAGAAATCAGTTTAGCAGCCCTGAAAGAGCACCGCTGCAAAAGCAATCCAAACTTCGGTTGTTCAGTGGTCTTAGTGTTTAATAGTGATTCAGTGTAACGACTACGATTATGCTATTTCAATACATTGCCATTTCTCTCTGTGTAGAAAGTTTAACGCGTTACGAAAGTCCATTCTTTTATTTCTGTCAGAATGCATTGTAAAGCTTTCATCCTCTTACTAGTGTGGAAATGTGAACGATAGATTAAAATATTTTGTCATGTAATGTTGTCGTTCAACACTGATTCCTTTTAGTTGTCCCTCTTTAGTGGAATGTAAGATTTCTTATTTGCGATATAATCCAGATTTCCCAAATACCTTCTGTGTTGATACCCCCATGTTCAAACATTATCTCTGTTCTTCTGTTTACTGTTACAAAAGAGTGGTCTATTAAAAATCGAACCAAAACTAACAGTTTTTAGCAGGATTCCGTATGATATTAATCGCATGCGCTCTAAATCGTGTTTAATCCTGGTTAAAATTATACTGTTCGAAGTAAATGGTGTCTCTATCATGGTTAAAGTGTCTTGCGATCTCCAGCCCCTCAAAAAAATTGTTCAAATGGCTCTGAGCACTATGGGACTTAACATCGGAGGTCATCAGTCCCCTAGAACGTAGAACTACCTAAACCTAACTAACCTAAGGACATCACATACATCCATGCCTGAGGCAGGATTCGAACCTGCGACCGTAGCAGTCGCACGGTTCCGGACTGAAGCGCCTAGAACCGCTCGGGCACCGCGGCCGGCCCAGCCCCTCATTTTATGCAAGACGACGTCCCACTAGGTTCTCAGTCACAGACTGCGTCCCCATCACCTCCCCCTAGAATATTAGTACTCAAATCGGAGCAGATACTTTCTCGGCGCCACTGTTCTTTAGACAACGCACCCATAGCAGCACATCTGAAACGTTGCTCCCACCAAATAAAGAGGATACTGGCTGATAAATAGAACAATGGAGAACTTTTAAATTTCTGTTTAATAAGAACGCAACTGATGTTTAAATACATCTGGCCGTAAGCATGAGCCCCAATAGAAAGCAGTCAATAATTCTCTCTGAAGACCGACGGCTGTAATAGGTTTATATTTTTTTCCTGGGCATTCTCTGGCGATCTGCAGTGGTCAGTTTAGTACCGAACCCCAACATATCTCTCTCCTGGGCGCTGCTAATCAAAATTACCCTCCACATAGTACCTACGGCCAATAGCTAGCCGTTAGGAAGCCAGTGCTCACGAAACCCCAAGTGAGGTGACTCCTTACTTTGTAGGACACTTTCACATGAGACAGCCACACGTAGAGAGAGAGCGAGAGACCGTCGAGACCTACCCACTATCGATCTCAGGCCTCCCACCACCACGCCAGGAACGAAAGCAGGGCTTTCACCTCCGGACCCAGAAACACTACAGCACAGTTTCTTCGCAGCCTATTATGTGCCTGAACATCAGGGCTCTGCCCTTACAATCTCCTGCGGTCAAGAGTGGTGCTGATGTTCACGCCTTTTGTCTCTGCGTGTCCTTTGGACGACCATAATCTATATCTGATATTACGCTTTATAAACTTGTGTGTTAACTGATCACCTATTGCCCCTTAGCCTAAATATGTACCCCTTCCTTCTGTGCCTACCGCCCAAAATAGCTGGCAACATCTTTCCTCCATTTTCTCCATGCTCTGTCGTCACATCCATGCCCAAATACCAAATAGATATCATGATGGATTTACTTGTGTCGTGTCACTACTACAACGGATCACTTCGCGGTAGCTAATAATAGGTAAAAAGGCCGATTAAAATTTTCTGCCTCTTTATTATCTTACTTAATCGACTGAAACACCTATCAAATTGCAACTTAACTTCACTTTAAGTGTGACTCATATGCCTAAGACTGATAAATCTACACGGACACCATACGTTACCTTTATGAGCACAGTCATCGTCTCAAATGTTTCGGCTGTTAAGAAATAGATGTGTAACATTGAACATGAGATATTTACATAAACACGCAAAGGGAGTGAAAAGTTAATCATAAAGGTAAATAAACACGATTTTAAGGGACTGGAAAATAACTGACATGAAATTTTGATGCTCAGTGAATTGAGACGGAACGCCTTTTAGGTCAATCAGTTGGCACAATTAGTGTGTGGGGTTCATAGACGACGAAGTGGTGTGGCGACAATTAGTCGGAAAACGCACCAGCGGTTTACCATAGGTGTGTGGGTCATGAGTGTCCTAGTTATTTATCTGTACTGTATGAGTAAGACAGTGCACTGCATGAAAAAGTGCGCAAAACAATCATGTCCATCCGCGGCTGAGACAAGGGGATCTCCGCCTTTCTCTGCCCTCGAAAGATCCAAGCACGCTCATTCCGTGAGAATCAGCGTCGAATACTATTAAAGTTTGAACGCCCACACAGAATTAGGCTGGACCTTGGTCAGAACAACTTTAAATGGTTCAAATGGCTCTAAGCAGTATGGGACTTAACCTCTGAGGTCATCAGTCCCCTAGACTTAGAACTACTTAAATCTAACTAACCTAAGGTCATCACACACATCCATGCTCGAAGCAGGATTCGAACATGCGACCGTAGCAGCAGCTCGCAGTTCCGGACTGTAGCGTCTAGAACCGCTCGGCCACAACGGCCGGCAGAACAACTTTAAGCGACCTGGGAACGGTCATTGTGTCCCACGCTCTCTCCCTTCGTGAAGAGCCGGCCAAACAGGCCGTTTGCGTGTAGTCATGTATGGTGTATAATGTAAGTGGTAAGACATAGATCAGGATTGTTACACAGTGTGTAAGGTGGGCAGGTCATTTTGCTTTTTGAATATTATCGATGTGCATGCCAGAGAGAGAGAGAGAGAGAGAGAGAGAGAGAGAGAGAGAGTTATGTAACTGTTAAACAACATTTCGTCTTGTCGTGGCACAGTCTTTTCCTCTGTGCAGTCCGACACATTCTTAGTTGAAGTGTGGCAGATGATGGACGTATTCAGTTGAGCTGTGTTGACTTGTGACTGTATCTGTTAGATGAAGAAAGATAAATGTAAAGGACGGCAAGGACTAACAGGAGTTGTATATTGGAAGGCGAAGACAGTATAAATTTTTAATAATATTACGATTTCTGAAAATAAGAAGTGTGGGTAAGACTGCAGCACTGTGCAACTAGAAATGTTCATCGTCAACTAGCTGCTCGCACATAACTGAAGGAATGACAACCGCGTTTCCCTGAGTCAAGCATTAAGATATTAGTTGACGATGATGTTTCGTTTTTATAGAAATTCTCTATTAAGATTGCACCGTTTTCAAATCATTGTTCACTTTATTAACCAAATTATTGTTCAGACTAACGTTATGTGTGAAAATCACCCGAAATTTTACTGTGTCTTTTCGAATACACACTTCATTATAAAATCGTTGTCGAGGAATATCATTTCACTGGGATTGTTACTCTTCCCATCCCCTGTTAGGTTTGTCATTACGCAGTATATTTATTTAGAAATACAAATCTAGCTTAGCACCTGCCTGCTTGCTGTGTGCTGTTATGCTTTCGAGAAACCTGCAATAATGTTGTCAAGACGCGAGATAAGTGGAAATTTTGATCAGGGCCAGTTAATTATTTTACGTCAGTTGCACGTTTAATATAGAGACAAGTTGTATTCAGACCAGTTACAGTTCAATTCAGACCACGTTCCGTTTAGTCAAATATTAGCATACGAGTTAAATAAAAGTTTATGGTGACATAGGTTTGGTAATGCGTAGACCTTTTAAGGAATGGGAGGTAAATTTGGGCTAAATTCCATACATTTTATTTAGCGTATGGCTCATAACATCACAGTAAAAATTACAGAAACAACACGATTAAAAAAAATCTCATATGTATAAACAGAAGAATAAATAACAGTTTGTATGCAAGGACACTACCAATTGTAGATTTACACCCACAGAGGAGCAATCACAAACAAACGTCCAGTTTAGATAATATATAGTCGATTGCCTCTTGGGTCGCCATTAGGAAATCCTGTGGGTCACCCTCATATGTCCTTAGTGGGGATTCCTGCACGATGTGCTAAATCCTGTGTCTCCCTCATATGCCCTTAGAGGCCATTCCTGCACGATGTGTTTGACCGTCTGTCTCTCAGCGCCACAGTCGCAAGCGGCAGAAGGAAGTTTACCCCATCTGTGTAAGGAGTCGGCGCATCTCCCACAGTTGGTTCTGATGCGATTAAGAGTTGACCAAACTTTGTGAGGGCAATCAAATCCTTTTGGTTTACTAAAGATGCGTGGCATACTGTGGCAGTTTACTGCTGTTCTGCTCTCCCATCCCTCTTTCCATCGGTCATTTATTTTAAAGTTGGTTTGGTGCAGCGCCTGTGCGGGCTTTAGTGGAGGATGCCTAGAAAGGAGTCGGTTTCCTCGGATGTCGTGGATTTGTAATTGGGGGTTGGTCATGATTTTTTGAAATTCTCTAACCAGAGCGTGTTCTCGGCGCAGGTTAGGAGGGGCTATGTTACTGAGAACGGGCAGCCGCACTGTAGGAGTTGGCCTGATTGTGCCTGATATAATACGCATTGTTGCATTAAGTTGGCTATCTACCATGTGTGTGTGTTTGCTATAGGGGCCACACTGGGACACAGTATTCTACCACTGGATACACCAAGCCAAGTGCGGATGTTCTTAACGTAGATGCTGAGGAGCCCCAAGTGATGCAACAGAGCAATTGCATACAGAAACATATAGGAGGCAGGTTACATATGTCGAGCTTTTCTGCCAGGATAGTTCGTTGGTTCTTTTGGTAATACGTAGTCAGTGTTGGATTCCTTGAAAGCAAAAACTACCGCTGCGCTCATTTAACTAACGCTGTACTTCATTTTTAGGCAATTCGTTTGAAATTTTGGGTTCAGTTTTCGAAATTTTGTATCGTGTGATGGTTATCGGTTACTGTATTACATAAGTTGTTGATATAAATGTCCAGGTTCAGTGTGGGTTTCATTCATTGCTGAGTATTTGCATGCACAATGGTAATTTTTTTTTGTTTGGTCATTGTAGCATTTTTGTTTTGTGCAAGAAATAGTGTCTTATAACGCTTGGTACGATAGAAAACAATATGAAAATTCATCGCAGCATGAGACAACAGAGGGTGCTACAAAATAAAGAGTAGGTGCAGGGCAAGAAAAACCACATTTAGGACTTAGCAACTACCAGTAGTTTACATGAGATTGCAGGAAATTTCACGGATCCGTAATTATTAACGAATTTAGCTCACAATAATGGAAGAGAAAAACGATGGGTAGTGAACACACAAATTTTGAAGTTGAGTAGGACGGCGATGAGGCACCACAGTCTAGCGAAAACTTACAAAAGTCACAACAGTCCTGCTAAGTTTTACAACAACTGGTAACAGACTCATCAGAATAATGTTTTGCGTGAATTTTTTTTTTGAACGAACATAACCACATCACGTTCAGTGAACAGTTATATAGAACTACATTCTGCGAATCCGACTAATTTTCTAGAATCAATTCTTCAGATGCTTAAAGAGACACCAGACGGAAAAACAGAAAATTGCACTACAGAATAGGAAATTACGGGAAGAAACTAGTACTCACTTAGGGAATAAATAAGAAAATCAGAGGAACAGAATAGAAAATCACAGGAAGAAACGAAATTGAAAATATCATTTGAGAACAGGGAAAAAATAATGAACTACAATTAATAATTAGCAGATTTGCAACTAGATTACGTGACCTAAACAGAACACGAAAACATGAAAACGACCAGCCCAATGAAAAGGACTAATTCTTAACTAAAATCAACGCTGTAGTCCGAGTGCGATAGTCACACAAAAAAAAAAGAACAGAACGCACAGCTTAACACCACGGTAAAAGAAATGATAGAAAAAGGGGAAACTTTGACATTAAATTCTGGAGAACAAAAAGAACAGTTAAACACATTTAAAGAAAAAGTTGGTGACCTGACAATGAAAACTGCAAATTTGTCAACCGGTGCAGATAAAGATTCAAATGACACAATGCTAGTACAGTTTTTACATGCAAAAGAAATACCAGTATTTATCAGTTTTAAAGTCAACCGGGAGAAAATTAATCGGAGAAAAAAATCGTTGCAGGAACACCATGAATGAAAAAGTCGAGCCTTTTGAGAGAAAGCGTAACCGCGAGGACGAAAAGAACAAATTTGAGCATTTACGTTCATATTCAGGAAACGTTGGTGGTTATATAAACGTATGACGTGTAGCTGAATTTCCACGGGTATAGTGCCACACATCCAGATAAGACAATGAGTCGCCGACGTGGTGCAATAGAGAACAATCTGGTTCCCAAAAAATGGTAGGTTAGATTAAAAACACTTTTCGACAGAACGTAAATTCGAAGTTTTCAGCAATTACAGTAACAAAATTCACCCCCAAGCTAGGACTGATCAGTTCCTATATTCTTTACCATCCAATTGGCCACTTGAAGACGATTTAGAATTTCTCTGACGTTATTTGGAAAATGAACCTGCAGCTAGAATGCGCTCAGTTGTGAGGGATTTGCCAAAGTGTAAATGACTTCTACTCAGCATTTTTGTCAGCCTACTGGTCGCAAGCCACACAATATCGGGTAAAGCATAGCATTATAATATTAAGAGACTTTGACCAGTCTGACTTCTCAGGCACAGCAAAATACTTTGAACACATGGCACGCAGAAATCAGTAGTTATCAAACCCACACAGTACGTCGGGGCTAATTCGCATTTGTTTAACAAAGTTAACTACACATCTGAGATACGTAATTTTGGCCGGCAGATGTAAAGATGATTTAGAAGCATTTCAAACATTATTTCAGGAATTGAAATGGGACAGTGTCAGCCGTTTAAAGAAGAAACACAATAACAATCACAACAGAAACTATGCCATGCGAGAAGCTTTTGCAAAGAGCGAAAACAAAATTATGGGAACTCTCATAGCAAACACAACCACAGAAACAATTACAGACGGGATAACGGACATTGTCCGTACGATTCAAAATTCTCGTAGGTGAATAATGATTATTGTGATACAAGTAATTTCCGGACATGTGACTATGGACCTAATTAGTGACTGGCCTAATGAGAACAGGTATAGTCACAGTTAACATAACTATCAAAATAATCATAGACAAAAATGTAACTCAAATTGTAATCATGCAAGTTCTCATGGTCACAGTCCAGCTAGATCAAATCCATAAACAAATGGCACAACAAGAAGTAAGCTAGTACGCTAGCAGCAACCGACACAGTCAAAACCAACTTAGTCACAGTGATCAACACCATAGTTCACTGTCACAAAAGTCTTGAACGGCAAGCCCAGCACGACAGATAGAAGTGCCTTAAGTCATTTCACCAAATCCAAGAGAGAATGAACGACGAGGAAGCAGTACAAGACAATGACTAGCGACTCCGACAGCGAACAATACGGTGGATCACACAAACGCCTCGCTACCGAAACTTTGAACTTTGTGCGTTTTGAAGACATTAGAGACATTTTACTGTAAGAGACTGGTGACAAACAAAACTCTGTAGTACAACCAATAGTAAACATTTCAGTAGAAAACACTACTTCTTCCGCGTTCCCTGATTATGGTAGCCCTATTTCAACGGCCAGTGGACTGCATTCCACTAATGTATGACAACAGATTGTCCGACTTCACGTAAGATTAAAATACAACGAACGATTTCAGGAAAAAGTGTTGAAGTGAAGCACCAAATCTATTTTGACTTTTTGTGTCAAGGCTATAAGTTGTTCCTCTCTTGTCCATTGAAATAATATTCGGAGGAAATATAAAGCCCTTTTGAATTTCAATGGCACCTAAGTAGGAATGGAAGTGGACGGTAAGTCACTTTCATTAAAACTTCAAGACTGGGTCTCGAAACAAGAAAAAGGAGTTGTTTTTTTGACAGTTAATCTACCCCAAATTCCATCACAATACTTTCGCAATGACACAGATTGTGCATATACCCTTTACGACGTAATGTATCAGGAAATCGATATATACAGTCTCATTCAGGAACAAGTGGATAGAGTAGAGCTATGTATAGAAACTAAAAGAAACGATCTTCTTGACTTTTACGCACACATTCCATTGTTTTTACACATCGAGTAGGAAATATTAAGCGTTTTCAATACAAATTCCAGGTCAAGGAGCACAATAAGTTTTGTGTTAAGCCATACATCATCCTAGCCCGTTCCAGAGAAAAATTGAAGGCAGAAATTCAGTCCATGCAGGACAGGGAATCGTAGAACCTACAGTCAGTTAATGTGACAGCTCATTACGCATTGTTAAAAAGAAAGATGGCTCGATTAGACCTGTACTGGATTCTAGACAGATCAACACTATTATCACATCAGAAACTAATAGACTACAAACATTAGAACAACTATTGCAAAATCTCTATGGCATGCAAATTTCTTGTTCTGTGGACTTACGTGTAAGTTTTCGGGAAGTAGAGATACACCCAGATTGTAGAAAGAATATTACTTTCTTAAGTTTTGGTGCGTGCTACCAGATTTGTAAAATACATTTGGCCTCAATATCTCAACAGCCTTTATTCGAGGATTGAACACTATTTTAGCTGACTACTTGAAAAGACACAAAACATTCTGTGTTGACGAGATACTTATAGCGGAAGAATCTTGGTCACAGAATAATCGTATTTTGAGAACCTTATTGCGCAATTTTGAGGATTACAAAATCAGTATCAACTTGCAAAATGAGAGTGTACAAAAAAAAAAGAGTAAAACTTTTTGGTCATATAATTTCATCCGGAGGTATTGAACCAGACCCAGAGAAACCTGAAGAAATGTGGGCAGTTCCCCTTCTTCCACAAAACATAATATTTGAAGATTCCAAGATTTAGCAAATTTTTAACGCTGCTATCTAAATGTGCCACTAGTAAATTATGTTCAGTTACTGGAGAACACACCACTTGCAACTGGAATGAATAAACACAGTTAGAGTTTCAAAGTTTGAAAGATGTAATTCTTAATGCTCGAGTACTTGCTCATTATGATTTATCAAGAGACTTCTGCTTATCAACGGACTCATCGAAAATAGGGCTTGGCGCTCATCTATTCCACGAAATTCTTTCTTGTATATGAGGGACATTATAGGATTCGTAGAACTGTACATGACAACGTTGTGGAAATTGAAACTATCCAGACACACAAGAGCAAGAGACTTAATCATGTTTCGCAATCATGTTTCCAAGAAATGGAAGAGAATGGTGTAACTGTCCAGAGAAGTATAGACTTTACCAGTCGTGTCGTGACTAAATCTGAAAGAAATTATTCTGTAACCATACATAGAATAATTCTATTTACTAAAATTGTACCCAAAAGGTACAACTAAATGTCAACTATTTCGAAAATATTTATTACAATACAGCGCACAGCAACAGTTAGCGATGAACAATGCTATTGCACCGCACGCCAGAGCGAGTTTCGCGAGCAACAAACTTCATTTATAACGCAACAAATGGGGCGCGTTGCAACCATGACCTGTACGCTAAACAAACTGCAACGAACTTCGAAAATTCACCTAGAACCCGAATAAGAGCAAATAATTTCTAATAAAATGAATATTGTCAGCATTTTTTAAAAGCCAGTTGTGAGAGGAGGCACAGATTATCAGCAATGTGTTGTTCACTTGAGAAACATTTTTTGGCTATACACAGTGATGATAAGACAGATATATATAACATTTTCTGCTACTTCTGATGAGATATATAACCTGCTTGTATTGTCTGGAAAGAAGAGTAATAGGTATTTTTGTAAGGAGTTTTTTCTGTATATATTGTGAGGTAGTGAAGTACTGTTTACTGTTCTGTAATATTTACAGTTATAGCTGTGAGGTGTTGTTTATGTGGAAATAAGTGGATGAAAACAAAGCTGGAAATTGTTATTTGATGTATATATTGAGATGAAGACAGCAAATATGATTAATGCTGTAATAGGATAATGAGATTTATGTTGGTTGGGTACACGAGATGATAATTTTGAGATTTATGGTGCATACTAGAATAAACCTAGGCAATGATTAAATGTAGAGAAACAATGAGTGAGTAATGTTTAGGGCTTAGGTACTCTGTTTCTTGTTATAGTCAATTTTTGTGCCATGTGGTTCCATTCCGTGTTTACAAGTGTTAGAGGTAACTTTTTGAAACGATGTGGTTAGATAACAAGAGTGAATGAAGGTAATGTGATTGGAGACAACCCAGTTATGGCTTTGATGTGGAGTTTATGATTATTTTATGAAAAATTATGCAACATTTTTGTAACACACTCTTTTAGCATATGGTACCTCACTGAAGTTTTTGTGAGTTGCCTTTGAGGGAATGTCTATATTCTTGTTTATAGTGATGAATGAATTCTACTGAGTTCTGTAGAACTAATCAGCCTTTTCTTCTTTTAACAGATAAACTTTACATGTATACAAAACTATGTTATAACAGTATTGTCTATGACCTTAGGTGCTTCGAAAATTTGAAAATCAAGATGACATGGATAGTCAATCCACTGCAATAAGTGGAAGGACATTCAGGTACTGTGTAGGGTACTAACGATGATTTTTTTTACTTTTCTGCTTTTATTCTTTTTTCTACTTCATAGGATAATGTCTTTTTATGTATGTTTTTCTGCCAACATGTGTGGCACTGTGAATTGTCTTCTTGTATTTACATATAATGTAATATAATAACATGTATTGCTTTAGCTTCAGGAATTTTCAGGTTGTGTTTGCCTCTTACACTTACGTTATTTACTGAGTTTCTTTATAATGCTCATTCGCTGTATAAATTGTTACTATAAGATGCCATTAGTATAATAATTTTGTTAAGTATAGTACTGTAGTGAGCTCTCATAATTCATGTAATATGTGTAAGAGGTCATGAATGATGAGTAAGGAGGAAGCAAGGAGAAAAATGTAAGAATGGAGATTGTAAATCATATATGTGACGAATGAAATAGTCAAAAAGATGAATTTTGGATACAATGATTAGGTAGGATAAATATTGGATGAAATATCATTAAGTAGGGCAAATGTGAGAGGTCGTTAGGTAGGGAAAAGATGTCAAATGCTTAGGTAGGGCAACTGAACTAAATAACGTTCACTTATAAGAATGTATAAAACTTATGACAGAAAGAAGCAAAGAAATAAAGTAAACAGTAGAATTTGTTGGAAGTCTGATGAAAAGTTTGGGCAAAATGATTAAGAAATGAACAAGGATGAAACATAATGAGATACTATGCTACTTACTGACCATTTTAGGTATAATAACAGACTGACGTTTGACTGCGTAAAGTATTCTTTGATGTAAATCTTCGTTATTCCCTAATTCATAGTTTTCCTAATTATATCTTTGTGATATTTGTGTTCTCCTTATCTGTGCGTGCGATCACTATCCTCATGTGCTTATTTCTTGTATGTGATCACTATCCCTATGTGTCTCTATCTACCATACTCTCTGTACTATTGCATATTTCACTGATGTCCACACAAACATATTTATATGAAGAGATTTAGAATTTTCTGTAGGTCATTCTGTACATATATAACAAATATTCCTTATCCTGTGTATTACGGTACACAGTTTCACCTGATTTACTTGTCTGATATATTTGTAATTCATTATAGTAAAACCATGATGACATTTTTAATTACTTTTTTTATAGACATGGAAACCCGTTGTTACCATTACACTACATGTGTAGACCATATGTACAACTATGCAGTATCTGATTACTCCTGCCTGAATATAGATAATTGTATATTGTAAATGTAACAAATTGTAACTGATCGACCATTCATCACAAACTCAGTGTCTTGTCAGGACAGAAGAAATATGTCTACTGATTGTATACTGAAATATAATTCCAAGTCTTGGCATACTTCACCGATACAAGATGCAACAAACTTTCATAAGGAACTCATCGATACTACTATCGTTTTGGAGACATCAATGGATCTGATCTGCTTCAAGTAGATACTAAAATGTGTTTCACTGTTTGTGCATGTGTGGGGTTGCAGGCTGAGAACCGTGTCACTGAGTCTGCTTCTACATGATTTCCCACAACAGTGACATAATTGCAAAGAGCTAAATAAAGTATCACAAACTGCAACATCGTCACGAAAAAACACAATGGCCCGTATATGTAATAATTTTCTTTAATTTACGTCCATGGTCACAATCTTTTTTGTTTTCAGATTACCGGTTTCGGTCTTTAATGACCATCATCAGATCTGTTTCATAAAACAAAGTCCTAATCTACTGCAGCCATAGTGGCATCGTCAACATTTGACGATGCCACTATGGCTGCAGTACATTATGACTTTGTTTTTATGAAACAGGTCTGATGATGGTCATTAAAGACCGAAACCGGTAATCTGTTAAACAAAAAAGATTGTGACCATAGACGTAAATTAAACAAAATTATAGCTCAATAAAGTTTGGTCGTTTGTGACAAGGACACTCCTCTACTTACTTTCGTCGTGTAAATTATTATTTCCGTATGTGATTGCGCTTCAGAAATGTAGGTCTTGTGTAGCGTAGACACTGTAATCTATTTCCTGTACAGAGGGGGGTGGGGGGGCGGTTCAGGAGGTGGCCAATTGTAGCAAAGAGAAATGTTCCCTTTTGTAACATTAACGTTTCACGCAGATAATTTTTTCTTCTTCGTACGATGCTTCGTTTTCGGAATACTTACATGTCTCGAGCTAAAACGAAAATCTTGCATATGTGAAATATACAAGTTCTGGAGTTGGAGTAACGTGTGCCAGTGTAATGCTCGTATAGTTCCGACACTGACCTGACCGGTGAGTCTGTGGTAGGCACGCTCGCACATAACAATGTGTGCCATGCGGAAGAGCCAGATAGTGTTTGTGTCCACAACGCTAAGGGTCAGTGTGAAGACGTCCAGGTCAGCCGTGCCGTCGCGGAACAGCACGGTGACCTCGGAGCAGGTGGACGAGAAGGCGAAGGATGCCATGGCGATGCTGCAGAGTCTGAAGCAGAGAGGCGAGGCGGAGGCGCGGCGTGGGTGCCGCAGGACGGCCGCCCAGTGCAGGGGGCGCAGCAGGTGGTCGAGGTCGCTGGCCGCCTCTGCTGCCGCCGCCGCCGAAGGAGACGGTGCCGCGCTGCCCATACTCCAGTACTCCCTGCACATCGAAACAGGCCTGTAGGAGTACAGTTTCGCGGTTCTGCGACTAATACCGTCAAAAGGCTCGGTTAGAGTTGTTGTTGAGGTCTTCAGTCCTGAGACTGGTTAGATGCAACTCTCCATGCCACTCTATCCTGTGCAAGCTTCTTCATCTCCCAGTACCTACTGCAGCCTACATCCTTTTGAATCTGCATAGTGTATTCATCTCTTGGTCTCCCTCTACGATTTTTACCCTCCACGCTGCCCTCCAGTACTAAATTTGCGATCCCTTGATGCCTCAGAACATGTCCTACCAACCGATCCCTTCTTCTAGTCAAGTTGTGCCACAAACCCCTCTTCTCCCCAGTTCTATTCAATACCTCCTCATTAGTTATGTGATCTACCCATCTAATCTTCAGCATTCTTCTGTAGCACCACATTTCGAAAGCTTCTATTCTCTTCTTGTCTAAACTATTTATCGTCCACGTTTCACTTCCATACATGGCTACACTCCATACAAATACTTTCAGAAACGGCTTCCTGACGCTTAAATCAATACTCGATGTTAACCAATTTTTCTTCTTCAGAAACGCTTTCCTTGCCATTGCCAGTCTACATTTTATATCCTCTCTCCTTCGACCATCATCAGTTATTTTGCTCCCCTAATATCAAGACTTCTTTACTACTTTAAGTGTCTCATTTCCTAATCTAATTCCCTCAGCATCACCCGAGTTAATTTGACTACATTCCATTAACCTCGTTTTACTTTTGTTGGTGTTCATCTTATACCCTCCTTTCAAGACACTGTCCATTCCGTTCAGCTGCTCTTCCAAGTCCTTTGCTGTATCTGACAGAATTACAATGTCATCGGCGAACCTCAAAGTTTTTATTTCTTCTCCATGAATTTTAATACCTACTCCGACCTTTTCTTTTGTTGCCGTTACTGCTTGCTCAGTATACAGATTGAATAGCATCGGGGAGAGGCTACAACCCTGTCTCACTCCCTTCCCTACCACTGCTTCCCTTTCATGTCCCTCGACTCTTATAACTGCCATCTGCTTTCTGTACAAATGTTAAATAGCCTTTCGCTCTCTGTATTTTAGCCGTGACACCTTCAGAATTTGAAAGAGAGTATACCAGTCAACATTGTCAGAACCTTTCTCTAAGTCTACAAATGTTAGAAACGTAGGTTTGCCTTTCCTTAATCTTTCTTCTAAGATAAGTCGTAGGGTCAGTATTGCCTCACGTGTCCCAACAATTCTACGCAATCCAAACTGATCTTCCCGGAGGTCGGCTTCTATCAGTTTTTCCATTCGTCTGTAAAGAATTCGCGATAGTATTTTGCAGCTGTTACTTATTAAACTGATAGTTCGGTAATTTTCACATCTGTCAACACCTGCTCGGTAAGTACAGCAAATAAAATCAGCCTGTGCAAGAAGCCAGTAGAGCTCGCGCAGAATAACGTGGCCCCTGTGTGGTAAGACTTTCTCGTCCTGAGAGCTGGGCCGTTCCATGCCGTTGCGACGAAGTTGCAGCCACGTAATTTCGTGGTCGCCTGCCGATGTGCGCATCTACACTATGTGATCAAAAGTATCCGTACACCCCCCAAAATATACGTTTCATATTAGGTACATTGTGCTGCCACCTACTGCCAGGTACTCCATATCGTGTTTTTCATGGAGGGGGCCTCCACCCCTGGTTGTTTTGAGTCTCACAGCACAGGCCTACATTGATGTTTTAAGCAATTTCTTGCTTCCCACTGATGAAGAGCAATTCTGGGATGGCGACTGCATCTTTCAAAATGACCGACCACCTGTTCACAATGCACGGCCTGTGGCGGAGTGGTTACACGACAGTAACATCCCTGTAATGGACTGGCCTGCAAAGAATCCTGACGTGTATCCTATAGTACACCTTTGGGATGTTTTGGAACGCTGATTTCGTGCCAGACCGCACTGACCGACATTGACACCTCTCCTCAAGGCAGCACTCCGTGAAGTATGGGCTGCCATTCCCCAAGAAACCGTCCAGCATCTGATTGAACGTATGCCTGCGAGAGTGGTAGCTGTCATCAAGGCTAAGGGTGGGCCAACGCCATACTAACTTCCAGCATTACCGATGGAGAGCCCCACGAACGTATAAGTCATTTTCAGCCAGGTGTCCGCATATTTTTGATCACATAGAGTATAAAACATGTCGTCGCGGTCTCGCGTACTATGGGTATTGAGAATGTTCTTCATAACCAGGCACGTGTGATCATATGCGTTGCCATTAAATTTTAGACGGGAGACGCAAAAGAGGCTGAAAAATCGCATTAAGTGTGCTTGAGAGGGTTGCTGGAGCTACTAGATATTCCAATAAAGAGAATAAGAGAGGAAAAAGGAGCATAGCTACAACTGTGATACATAAGATCGTAGCATTTTCCGATATATTTAATAAACACGGCATATATAGATAACAGACGCTTTAGTCATTAATAATATATTCTCCTTCACTATTTATAGCAATCTGCCAACACAGTAGTAACTTCCAGATTCTGCGGCTGAAGAAATCACTTGGTTTCGAGGCGAATAATTCGTCGAGCCGTATTTGGAGCGAATTTTCATCCAGGAGGGAAGTTTCTTGAAGGTTATCCGACAGCGTGCGGAAAAGATACGCAAGATCAGATGAATAAGGTGGGGGTGGAATGACTTCCCAACTCCTGTGCATTATTTTTTGTCAGTCTAGCATAATGAGGGCGGGCTTTATCGTGGAGTAGCATCACTTCAAGCAGTCTGGTGGTTGTTCTTGCACTGCGCCTGCAAGACGATTCAGTTGTTGACATTAATGTCGGCAGTGATGATTTCACCTCGAAGAAGCAATTCGTAGTACAGCACACTGCCGTTTTTCCACTAGTCGCATAACATTATAGTTTGTGAATGCATGCAGATATAGTACAGCTAATTGCTGCCTTGCTGATGTTAGCATAAAGACACCATTTCTCGATACCAGCAATAATACGGGATAGGAATTATCGGTGATGTTCACGACCTGTTGAAAAGCAAGCAGAGACGGCCAGCCGCTGATTTTGTGACTTTGGCTTAGAGAATGCGGTACCCATGTACCGGATTTTTGAACGTTCCTTATTGCATGCAAATGTCACACGATTTTGGCATGATCACACTTCATCTCACTTGCCAGATCTCGAGTACGCTGACGTGATTCATTGTGTATTAAGGGTTTAAACGATCTTCATCAAACTCTGAATGTCTTCCTGAACGTGGAGAGTCACTAATGACAAAACGATCCTCCTTAAACCGAGAAAACCGTTTTCTTGCCATGCTCCATTTTCTAGTGACCACAGCTCCACGTCCCATCTCCATATGACAATATGTAAATTCAAACAGCGAAAGTCAACTAACAGATATTTTGTGCCTACTCTAACTCTCGATATGCCTGCTGTGGACGTAGTGCGAGGTCATAGAAGCCAACCTCCGAGATCATCTAATGGGTTTCCAAAAACTCGATGCTGTCGACAGCAGCTTCACACTAGGTCTTCTAGAACAGTTTTTACATCACTGGTTTCCAACCTTTCTGAGACTACTAGCCCTTCGGATGATCATATAGGAAACAATGCCCCCCCCTCCCCCAAAAAAGGGCATCGAACTGAACTTTAGAAAGTAAAAGAAAACACAATGAATAAAAAAGTCTAACACTCGCATTTTTAAAACTGCAGGAAAATATATATTTCGTAACTTTAAACAAATTAAGCTCACAGGTTTTTGTAGGTGTTATATTAATCCAAGAAACAATGAAAATAAACGGGATAGTTGGTACTGCGTTTTTCTAATAATTGTTATCTATATTTGGTCTACATTCAGCCAAATCACATGGTAAATCATGTTCGGAGTTCAGTCGATTCCTTGATGATGTTTCCATTGCCACCACAGTAACAAATCCACTTATACATCTACATGTTATGGCGAATACATCAATATCATTAAGGCTTTATGATGGTACTGATACTCGCTACGAGCTTGTCTCCAAAATGTTGCTAGCTCCGTTATAAAGAAATTCATTTTCAGCCTGTCCAAGAAATTTTGCTTTAGCTTGAGTTTTGGTTTCTGAAAATATTCCCTCATTTACCGAGAACAATCTTGAAAACAAGGGATTTACTTAACGATAAGTGCTGACTTACTTCACGTGTGAGTGAGCGTTTCTCACTGTTGGTATCGAACATTAGTGTCAGTTCTAGAATCATACGAGTAGAAATGTCTTGAACTTTACCGCTGTGCCGATAAGGCTCCTATCTCAGAAGAAAAGTACTAACTTTTCATTCTGCTTTCAAAATATACACTACTGGTCATTAAAAAATTGCTACACCAAGAAGAAATGCAGATGATAAACGGGTATTCATTGGACAAATATACTAGAACTGACATGTGATTACATTTTCACGCAATTTGGGTGCATAGATCCTGAGAAATCAGTACGCAGAACAACCACCTCTGGCCGTAATAACGGCCTTGATACGCCGGGTCATTGAGTCAAACAGAGCTTAGGTGGCGTGTACAGGTACAGCTGCCCATGCAGCTTCAACTCGATACCACAGTTCATCAAGAGTAGTGACTGGCGTACTGTGACGAGCCAGTTGCTCGGCCACCATTGACCAGACGTTTTCAATTCGCGAGAGATCTGGAGAATGTGGTGGACAGGGCAGCAATCGAACATTTTCTGTATAGCGAAAAGCCCTTACAGGACATACAACATGCGGTCGTGCATTATCCTGCTGAAATGTAGGGTTTCGCAGGGATCGAATGAAGGGTAGAGCCAGGGTCGTAACACATCTGAAATGTAACGTCCACTGTTAAAAGTGCCGTCAATGCGAACAAGAGGTGACCGAGACGTGTAACCAATGGCACCCCATACCATCACGCCGGCTGATACGCCAGTATGGAGATGTCGAATACACGCTTCCAATGAGAGTTCACCGCGATGTCGCCAAACACGGATGCGACCATCATGATGCTGTAAACAGACCCTGCATTCATCCTAAAAAATGACGTTTTGCAATTCGTGCACCCAGGTTCGTCGTTGAGTACACCATCGCAGGCGCTCCTGTCTGTGATTCATCGTTAAGGGTAACCGCAGCCATGGTCTCCGAGCTGATAGTCCATGCTGCTGCAAATGTCGTCGAACTGTTCGTGCAGATGGTTGTTGTCTTGCAAACGTCCCCATCTGTTGACTAAGGGATCGAGACGAGGCTGCACGATCCGTTACAGCCATGCGGATAAGATTCCTGTCATCTCGACTGCTAGTGATACGAGGCCTTTGGGATCCAGCACGGCGTTCCGTATTACCCTCCTGAAACCAGCGATTCCATGTTCTGCTAACAGTCATCGCATCTCGACCAACGCGAGCAGCAATGTCGTGATACGATAAACAGCAATCGCAATAGGCTACAATCCGACCTCTATCAAAGTCGGAAACGTGATGGTACGCATTTCTCCTCCTTACACGAGGCATCACAACAACGTTTCAGCAGGTAACGCCGGTCAACTGCTGTTTGTGTACGAGAAGTCGGTTGGAAACGTTCCTGATGTCAGCAATCTTGTGTGAATGCTCTGAGAAGCTAATCATTTGAATATCACAGCAGCTTCTTCCTGTCGGTTAAATTTCGGATCTGTAGCGCGTCATCTTCGTGGTGTGGCAATTTTAATGGCCAGTAGTGTACATCTTATCTCGTTACAAGTCAAGTTTAAGTGTGCTAATTTCTGCAAAGAAATCCGCGAGATATGTCACTAAGGCAATAAATGTATTATTTCTTATTATGACATGTAATTATTTTTGCTTCGGTGTCCTCGCTCTACACAGAAAAATAAATAATTCTTCTCGATTCTCGAGCACTCTAAACAACGTCTGGCTACGTGAACACCTCCGAATTTCTAGGTGGTAGACGGACACATCGAATTTGTCTACAACCTCTTTGCACAACTGTTTGAGACTTCTTCTGCTTACGCACCACATTGCGTGTGGTTTACAATCTTCTCTAGCTGAGTGAGTACATCCTACAAATCAGATGGATGCGTTTTAACTACCAAATAAGTATAATGCAGTGGCTGATTATTGCATTTGGAGGAACTTCTGTCACCAATATGTGGAATCCAGAACAAAAATCCCACGTGGAAGGTGCGCCCCAATATGGAAGGTGCTCCATTCGTACTTACACATAGCAACTTCGACCAATGCATGTCATATTCCTTGACAAAATTCTTTGCTGATCGTTAAACTTCTTCCCTTCACGTAACAGTGTCCAATAATTCCGAGAACAAGAATTCTTTATTCAGGTCGTCGTCTTTTATGAACGACAAGCAGCTTGGAACAAGTTTCAACTTCGTTTAACTCTTTGGAGCACGGTGGTATACATAGTATACCACCTTTTGAAAATTTTCTTGGCTCTTTGCACAGTGGTTTAACTGCACGACCACCACTCTAATATGCTCACCTAGTTCTCTACTTATCAGACAGATGGCACTCACTGCCTATAAGGAATCAGTTCCCGCCAAGAATTGCATAGATTACAACTGTGAAAGCTGCGTGCTGAGTTGTGCATGGTTTTTGCGTGTGAATAGTGGTTTATAACGAATTTCTTGTTGCGCCTGTGTTTTTTCCATATCTTGGACGTCACAGCTACGGTATGAACCCATGTATACATTCATATGCACAATCTTCCGTTATTTATATACAATTTATTTTGGTGGTATATTATTTGTACCACCGTGCATGTAGCAGTATTCTATTGCATTTCGTTTCCTAGTATAAAATTCGAAATCCTCCGCTACAAAGTTTAGTTTTTAATTGTGTTGTGACTTATTTTAGCTCTTTCTCCATTTTGTTTTGCTTACGTATTCTTTACTTGGATTCAGGCTGTTGTTTGAAAATGAAAATGTCAAGAAGAGGCTTACGAGATGAAGAAATCGAACGATTATTGTGTGAAATTCCATCAGACGAGGATTCCACTGTTGACACCACAGATGACGAATCTGATTATGAAGCAAGCATTGTTGCGGAGGCTATTGTGTCGTCTGAAGGCGAAGTTTCAGAGAGCGAGGAAGAAAGTGAGTCCACTCCGCCAAAACGCGCTGCTGACACAGCGCCAACTTGGGGACAACAATTCAATGCTACCTCAGGAATGCAGTTCGACAGTGAATCAGGACCAAGTGCTTTTATTAGGGACATTGATGATCCAGAACCTATCGATATATTCGAAAAAATATTTCCAAAAGAGCTAGTTGAGCTAATCGTTTTCCAAACAAATTTATATGCGACGCAATCTGGCAAGTCTTTCACTCCAACAACTGACAATGAAATACGAACTTTCCTGGGAATCAACATTTTGATGGGTATAAAGCGTATGCCAGCATACAGAGACTACTGGTCTAGTGCCCCAGAACTTCATGATCGTTATATTGCATCTCTGATGGCAGTAAATCGGTTTGGATGGTTACTGAGGAACATTCATCTGAATGATAACACATTGCATCCAGAAAAAGGACACCCAGGTTATGACAAACTGTACAAGCTGCGACCAGTGATCAAGATACTATCTGAATCTTTTTCCAAGTGTTACCAACCCAGCAAACACCTAGCAATTGATGAGTCAATGATCAAATTCAAAGGCCGCAACAGTATGAAACAATACATGAGAGATAAACCCATAAAGCGTGGTTACAAAGTGTGGATGCTGTGTGACAAGACCTCTTACAACTTGAAATTTGATATTTACACCGGAAAAGTAGGTGACACAGTGCAAACAGGCCTTGGGGAGCATGTAGTGCTGAGTTTGTCCTCTGAACTCGTAAATAAAGGCCATTATCTTTATTTCGACAACTATTTCAATAGCTATAACTTGTTGGCTGGTTTACAGCAGAGAAACATATATGCCTGTGGGACAGTTCAACCAACAAGGAAACATTTACCCAAATTAAAAACAGACAAAGAATTAAGCAGAGGTGAATTTGACTGGAGGGTCAGCAACTGTGGCATCCTCTACTTGAAGTGGAAAGATAAGAGAGCTGTTCATCTCCTTTCAAATTTTCACAGTCCTGAAGTTACTACAGTGACTCGCCGTGAAAGAGATGGTTCACGCATAGAGCTACCTTGTCCTCAAGCAGTGATGGATTACAATGCACACATGAACAATGTCGACAAGTTCGACCAACTGAAAAAATCATATGAAATAAGCCGGAGAAGTAAAAAGTGGTGGCACCGAATATTCTTTCACCTGCTTGATGTCAGTATCGTCAACAGCTATATAATTTGGAAGGAACTAGGCGATAGAGAAAAAATGACTGCCAAAGTCTTCAGGATGAGTATCCTGCAAAGCTTAGTAACCCAGAAAACACCATTGAGGCCATCTAGACTTCATGAGAGTCAAGTCCACGTAAAGAAAAACAAGCCATATGTTTCCTCACGCCAGCGTCTCGACAATTCATCCCACCAGCCAGAGCGTACTACCGCCAGACGTTGTGCGAAATGCAGTACAAAAAAGAAGCAAGTGCGCACTTTCTGGATGTGCGCTGAATGCAAAGTGCCTTTGTGCCTTAGCAAAACAAAAAGGTGCTTTCAAGATTTTCACAAAAAGGAATAAGAAACATATTTTATTTGTAAGGTTTGTAATTTGATTTTGTATTGTAAATGACCAATTGCCAGAAATAAAATTATTTTACATTAATTATACTAATTATTACTGCTTAGAGTAGAATTTAAAGGTGAGTTACAAGCACAAACCAAGATATCTCAAAAACTTTAGGTACGGCCCTAAGTGGCATGGTGGTATATTATATATACCACCATCTAAAACCAAAATCAATACAATAAAAAATTTTAATTCATGTTTTCCTTTATTAGCAACCCCACCAGACATAGAAAATGCATGTTTTATTAAAAAATTAATTAAACATAAAATCTGTGCATCAAAGAGTTAAATGGTCTAATTGCAGTCAGTGAAATGACGTGATCTTACTCGGTTGTTTAAAATGTCCGATCTCATGTCCTCGATACTTCTAACAAAGTTGTTCGAAGAAGTTTTCTTGAGACATCACGTTTATGTGTTCTGCATTTTGTTCTTCTACAGCAAGCTTCACAACTTCCAGTAAGTGAAGGCTGATGAGAGCCTCTCCTCCTGTATGAGGTTTATTGGTTTCAGTGAATCTACACCGATGAGCCAAAACATTATGACCGCTGCCCGCCGCTAGGTTGGACAACGCCTGGTGCCCAGGGAGAACATGACATGCTGAGGTTATTATATAAGCGGATCAAATACGGATGAGGAATCATTCTAGCAATGACACATGCCGCAAATAGAAAAATCCAGTGACATAAGTGTCTTTGACAATGTTGAGATTATTAGCCAGAATGTGTGAACGACTTTCGCGAAATCGGCGTAGCTAGTCGAATGTTCACTGTAGTGAGCATCAATGGAAAGGGGTAGAACGACAGTGAAACTACCACTGGACAATAAGTGGTTGGACGACCACGACTCTTCACAGAACGTGGGATTTTGAGGTTTGCCTACTTTGTAAAGCAGGACAGCTGGCGAACTGTAGCATCTCTGCCGAAAGAGCACAGTACTGGTCCACACATAAGTGTTTCTGAGCACACCTCCACCGTACATTGTTGAACAAGGGGGTCCGCAGCAGATGACCCTACGTGTTCATACGATGGACCAACACCATCGTTAATTACGATTACAGCGGCCACGGATTCGTCGAGATTGGACCGTGGATCAATGGAAGCGTGTTACCTCGTCGGATGAATCACGTTTTTCTTACACCGGGTCGATGGTCGTCTCCATAAATGCCGTCATCTACGACAGAAATGTTCTTTGATGGCAACGACTGCTACAAGCCATAAAACAAAGTGGACGCCCAAAATTTGCCGCGAGAAGAACACACCAATTTACAGAATGTTTTAAATGGTTAGGTCAGCAGCTAGTGATCTTTTGGTCAGCAGTGCTGACTTCCGATTACGAGGCCCCAGGTTCAATTGCGCTGCGCGTGTCGGCGATTTTCTCCCCTCGGGACCGGACTGTACGAGTGTGTACTTGATCCTCTTCGTCATTTCCTCACTAGTAACGCTCAAGTCGCTGAAGTCCCGTCAAATAAAAGGGCGAAACTCGTGAGACTGGGTCTCCTGGCCTAATGTGCCACACGGGCTTCTCATTTCATCTTTTGAATGGAAACGCAGAGGTACTCTCTGAGATATTAGGACCCATTCAGAATATCATAAACAAATTTCGCTTAAAGGAGCATTGTACATCATTTCTTCGACCATTCCCTATCTTGCTGGCACTTAATGAGAAGGCGGATAGCCGGCCGCGGTGGTCTAGCGGTTCTAGGCGCTCAGTCCGGAACCGGGCGACTGCTACGGTCGCAGGTTCCAATCCTGCCTTGGGCATGGATGTGTGTGATGTCCTTAGGTTAGTTAGGTTTAAGTAGTTCTAAGTTCTATGGGACTGATGACCTCAGAAGTTAAGTCCCATAGTGCTCAGAGCCATTTGAACCATTTGAAGGCGGATAAGGAAATACGTGACCTTATCAGCAGGGAGTAATCGAGGACTCGGTAAGGTGGTAGAATGGCCTGTAACATGCGTTTCCAAAGCAAGATGGGTCGATTGGCTTATGCCCGACTTCATGCAAATAAATGCTGTTGACGTGACGAGACAGACAGACGAACAATGTATGGAAGAGGTACTCAAAAAGTATCGCGGGGCCATAGTGCTGTCTTTGGTGCATTTGCGGTCTAGAAATTGGCAAATGAATGATGACGATGATGTTTCGTTTGTGGGGCGCTCAACTGCGTGGTTATCAGCGCCCGTACAAATTCCCAACCTTTGCTCAGTCCAATCTCGCCACTTTCATGAATGATGATGAAATAATGAGGACAACACAAACATCCATTCATCTCGAGGCAGGTGGAATGGCAAATGGAGCTCCACCCGTACTGCCGAGAGCACATGGCATTCCTGTGCTTCGGCAATCAATTGACGAAACTTTCGGTTGATTCTACGTTTTAAAGGTTTATGGCATCTTTTCTTGTTTTTATATGTATTGCTGCCTGTAAAAATTGTCTCCCGTCTCTTGCTATTTTCAGTACGGCACCTGAAGACAGGAAGAGCCCGAAACCGGGTGTGTTCTAAATAAAAGAATCTTACAACAGTAGTGGTATTTTCAACCTGTGGCATCTGATAGTGAATATCTCTCCGCCTCAAATACCGAATGCAACTTCCATAGAGATATTACTCTCTCCAGTCGAGGTTGAAGCCCACATCCTCCAACAGCCTCGCCTGTTTTCGACCATTCAGCAAACCTGAAAAGGTCACCTGAACAATGTGGTGGTTCTTTCTTCCACTGCTCCTTACCTCCTACGGCATCCTAACTTGAAACTGATATTCGTGAAGAATTACGGTGTACACCTTACCTTAGCAACGAGTAACTCCACCACTAGCGATCAATGAAATTATTCAAAAAAGAGACTTTTGCAAAAAGCTACTGAGAGACGGGGCAACGTCTGAACTAGCAAGACAGTACCATTACTGTGAGGAATGTATGGTGGCACTAGAAGTTTACAAAGTCTGTTATAAAGACGAATTTACGAAGTTATGACCTACTGTCTCTGATTTCGCCTGCTCTACCATAGTTCAAAGTGATGTCTGCAATATTGCCTTTTCTATGTATATTTCAACAAAACATTTCAAATCTTATCTTAGAAATTTCGCTAATCTTAAATGCTGAAATAACTCGTCCACATGATGAGTTTTTAATTTCAGAGTTTTAAAATGTAACTAAATTCAGAAGAGGAAGAATCTTCGTTCAACCACTAAAATTATTCGAAACGACACTCCTTTATTGCGCGTAATGCCAGCTCTTACGGAAAGTAAGCCATACCTATTATCAACACAAGTACTTAACACTAGATTATCTACGTTAATAGATACTTTAAGATATACAGGAAACAGCCGATGTTTGTATAGTTTTATTGATACCAAAACGTGTTTCAAACATTCCTCCGTCTACAGATGGCATAACACATTTACTTCTTCGTCGTTGAAGCCGTCGTAATGGCAACGATATAATTGTTTTACGCCAGTTTAAGATGGCAGCAAGTGCAAAACGTGGCTGGGCATACATAAAGCCATACAAAAAGTGGCTGGTAACTATATTTTTTAAAGTAAAGTAATTTTGAGAAATCACACGCCCAATTTCCAACGACTTACAAATCTAATTACTTTCGATTGAGGTATGGCAGCAACAATATACAATGGGGAGCATTACAAATGAGGCATTTTACACCCCGAGCAACTTTATTTTCGAAGTTCAGAAATCCCTCGTTCGAATACCAGAGAAGAATCTACTATTTACTCCTACGTACGTCTGTTTTTACGACAACGGAGAAGTTAGAGGAACTGGAATTTATGCGAAGGGGAACCGAAAACTGTGAATCCCACGCACAATCCTCGAATGGAAAAGCGGTTAAATACTGGTAAATGACGACGTAGCTTCTACGTATTCTAAACATCTCATAGAAAGTAATACACTCACTTCCAAAGGAATAGTTAGTAAGGGGTAGAAAGCTCTGCATTGTGATAATATGATACACAAAAAACTACATTACATAAAATGTTCTCGATGACTATGGACTCCTAACTTGTTTTATGGTATGTCCATATAGCTATTATACAGAGCTTCTAGCAAACCGGGGGTGTTGGTTCAAATGGCTCTGAGCAATATGGGACTTAACTGCTGAGGTCATCAGTCCCCTAGAACTTAGAACTACTTAAACCTAACTAACCTAAGGACATCACACACATCCATGCCCGAGGCAGGATTCGAACCTGCGACCGTAGCGGTCGCGCGGTTCCAGACTGGAGCGGGGGTATTCGGTAATAATTTTGTGTTAGAGGTAACAGTGTTTAACGAGCACGAAATGTTTGTGCAAAGAACAGGAAATAAATTTTTCTTCGGGTTTTCTCACTCAAAACGCTAATGCCGACAAGAAGGTGGAGCGTTCTTACCTGGCCTTTTGTTCAGCACAGAAAACGTCGAGGACCTCTTGGGCTCTGCAACTGGGACACACCGTGCTCCCACCCCGTGATCACCTTTTTAAGAGCTCTGGTGCGTGAGAATGCTTGCTTCCCTTCCGTGATTTAATTACTTTTTAATCAAGTCAGCCAATAAAGACTGTTCACCCAACTATTATTCCCACATTGATGCATTTTCTGATGATCTCCGAAAAAAGCCAGAGCTACACCTCTGCTTCTCTGCATAAGTAAAGACTCCTCAGTACCATCTCTATCCCGTAATTAACAACCACATAAAACTTTAAAAATTGTCACTGTCCTCCTTTTGTCCGCTGGCCACTGGAGACCATCACAGTAAATTTTTCATTTCTTAGCCTCCAGTGACCGTGAGAAGTTTACTCCGGTATTTAACCTCTGCCTGAAATCTGTTACTTAATCGAACTTCGGAAAATCAGTCGGAGGCAATCCGTTTACGACGACAGTTAATATCATAATTCTAATGTATCACTAACCTAAATCACTACCTTCAGTTTGAAGCACGAGAGGTAGAGCTAAGAGACGCGTATTTCCAGCTGGGGAAACCCATCTGTAAAAGTGCCACGTGCGTTCCAGTCTCGTGCAAGCTTTTCGGCTAGACACCATTTCGGAGAGTTAAATAAGAAATCATCTGTTGAACTCATACCTCTTGAAACTATATTTGCAGTCAGAGACTTGACGTATAGAAGAAGACGCAAGTATTTGTGGATGTTGCAAGCATTCTCCTGATATAAATACTGAAATGTTTGTAGTTCGTCGCTCTTGTCGTGTAACAGATAATCTTCTGAGGTGCAGAAATGTCCGGCAGAGCACGCCCTAATGTTGACGAGATGACACCGTAGGAACGATATGTCAAGGACCACGACGGTTTTCCACTTACATAACCACCAATATTGCACGACAACCAGAGGAAACAGATGATTTGTACAAAACCACAACAAAAAGTGAGACGTTTTCACATATGCAGCAAGATCATCTTTATAGTTTTACAAAATTAGCTGCAAATAGTTTATTTCTTTTTATTTTTACATAGATACATCTTTTTACATAGGTACACTGAGGCGGTACGCCACATAACTTGATAAAAATGATACTGAATAACTTCGCAAGTAGACCAAAACTGATGTCGTATCGAAATAAATATCATGGCAGAAAAATAACGAAGACTGTTATTAATTAATATGATTTGCGAATGTAATTGCAATCTCTGTTCTTTTGCAAAAGGATCGCTCTCTCTTCCCTTTTGTTTCTTCGTAGTGTAAGAAGCCATTTTGTCACGAAGTACGAAAACGTGTAAGTTCCATGTAATATTTAGCCTAAATATAATCAAATATTACTTAAAATGTTGTAAAAATTTATATGTACCAACTCTTATGTTTGTGAAGTGGCAAAATCAATGTTTTTACGCAAATTTTATACGGAAATATTGGTGCAGAAGTCAGCGCCATTGTTGTAAACGATAACAACCCAGAGTTGAAATACGTATCTTGATATTTGCGGCTCTTCCTTTGAAACAGCAACAGTAATCGGTTTTTCCAATATTGAACCACATTTGAGTAGAGTGAAATGAAATGTCGTGTGACGAGGGCCTCCCGTCGGGTAGACCGTTCGCCTGGTGCAAGTCTTTAGATTTGACGCCACTTCGGCGACCTGCGCGTCGACGGGGATGAAATGATGATGATTAGGACAACACAACACCCAGTCCCTGAGCGGAGAAAATCTCCGACGCAGCCGGGAATCGAACCCGGGCCCTTTGGATTGACAGTCTGTCGCTCTGACCACTCAGCTACCGGGGGCGGACTTGAGTAGAGTGACTTAAGTAAATGTTCTTCGTCCCCGCTTAACGAACTAGCAAGTATCGCAACAGCATCTATGTTCCTTGAACAGCAATGCATTAACTCAAAGTTAAAAGCAATTAAAAATTAATTAAAACCTTTAAAGCATACCCGCTTAACGATCTAGCAAGTATATAGAAATGCCAACGGGTTGGTGGTGTATTTTAACATAAAAACATTGTCTCGGGTAAACTAACTGCGAGAAGTAACACAACTGTGTCACTGACGTAAATAATTATTCAGTTGTGTAGCAGCCAGAATAACACTAACACCAGCTTTTCATAACATAAATACCAATACGTAAAAGAACCACCACAACACGATAAGCTTATTTGGACTCTTGTGCCGTATTCAAATACTATGTAAAAACCGGAAGAAATGAACTATTTACAGCTAATTTTGTGAAAATACCAAACTATGTTATATTATTATCTGCGGGCCCAACAGAGAAAAAGTTATGTAATGCAGCGAGATGTTATTCCACCAACAGGTTATTTCTTATTTAACTCTTTGCTTCGTTCAGTCTTCCAAATCACTTGTTGAGAGCTTAATACATGCTCTTCTAGGCGTTCTTTTATTAAAAATTTTAACGTATTTCTTTTCTCACTGATTTTGCATAGGCCCTCCTAATTTCTTGTTTTATCAGTTCACTTGCGTTTAAAACTAAACTGTAAGAACGTATCTACAACTCGACCATTCTTTTCTTTCAGGAATTATATAGTCAATTAATCACTATTTCCTGGCCAGACGTGGTGGCCGAGCGGTTCTAGGCGCTACAGTCTGGAACCGCGCGACCGCTACAGTCGCAGGTTCGAATCCTGCCTCGGGCATGGGTGTATGTGATGTCCTTAGGTTAGTTATGTTTAAGTAGTTCTAAGTTCTTGGGGACTGATGACCTCAGATGTTAAGTCCCATAGTTCTCAGAGCCATTTGAACCATTTGAACTATTTCCTGATTTCCGCGTACATTCTCAGAGATTAATTTTTCAATTATTTCATCAATATATTTGATACTAACGAACTTTTTTCAGCAAGAGTAGCGCCCTCATTGCCTGTGTTTGTCCGTATCTTACAGCCTCCCAAGATTCGTCCTTCACGCATTATATCGCTTTTAAGAAGGAAAAATACCTTTACTTCGTGTCATATGCAGTCGCCAATTTTGATATAAAATTTATCGCTTGCCTCATTCCTGATGTACCTAATTACTTTCGTATCAATCCACATGCAGTGCTCAGTAGAAAACCTATTCCAGTTCTTCCTCACGTTTGTTCACGACAGCACTGTCAACAACGAATCTGTTCATCGCTATCCATTCAGTCTAAATTATAATATCAACGCTAAAAGTATCTTTTACTCAACATTGTTCTTCAATGCACAGATTCATTATTAGGGAAGAAATTTTGCATCCACACTTTCAACTCGAGCACTTATTTCTTTGTCTTGCACTCTTATTGTTCCATTTGGGTTTTTGTGGCTCTTGTACATATTTTAAATTCCTGTCATTCTCTACAGCTTATACAAATTTTTCTGGTAATTTCAAATACCTTGCAGCATCTTACGTTGTCGAATGATCTTCTAGAACTCTTAAGATACGAGAGAGTGCGTTGTAATTTCTTACGTCTTGCTTGCATTATCAAGCACAGCGTCTGAACTATGTCTCTGATGCAACTACAACAGAAATATACTGTCATATAGTCCAGCCACCTGGCCGAATGGTCAGCACGTCTCACTGCCATGCAATGTACCCGATTTCAATCCCTGGCCAGGACGGGGATTTTATCCACTCGGCGACGGTGTGGTGTGTGGTTCTCATAATAATTTCATCATTATCGATCCACAGCCAATTGTGGCGTTATCTGAAAAAGCTTGCTACTCAGCATCCGAACTTCTCCAGGTAGTGACTCCTGGTTATCTAAGCCGTAAGATCATTTCATTTCATCGTCAGTTTACAATTTATCAAATTATTTTTCATCCGTTTGTAGATTGGCCTTGTGAGCAACTTTGATGCATCAGATATTGACCTGATTGTGATATAATTCTCAGATTTATCTGCCTTTGTTATTTTCCTGGTGTTGGGTAATATTCTTCCGAAAATCCGATGGTACGTCTTTAGTTTCATAGTTTCTACATACTATCATGAATAACTGCTTCATTCTCACCAGGTCTATTGATTTTAGAAAGCAGTTGTATCAATCTTTTTGTTTTAATTGACTGAAAGTCTTCCAGAGCTCTGTGAAACTCTTTCTTTAAAATGGATTTCCTATTTTTTCGACATCTAGGTTTGTTTTTTCTTGTTTTATGTCAACAGACAGGTTCTCCCTCTCATACAGGCCCTTGCTGTAATCTTTGCACCTAACTGTTCTCTCTATGTGCTTAACAGTAGAATTACACATGCACTCGTAATGTCCACCGAAAGTTACTCCGGGTTTTCTGTGTGTCGAACCTGTTTGTACGACGAATACTTCATTTTAAATGTCGTCTAATTTTTCCTGTAACCCTTTCCAGTTTGTTATCTCGGCACTCTCTATTAATTTCATTCTTAAGTCACTCACTTTGTTGTGACAGCGCAGTCATTAGAAATGGAGCACTAGCTCAGATTATAAAAGCATGGTTAAGGAAACCACCCACGCCCTTTCAAAGGAACCATCCTGGTATTTGCGTGAAGCGGTATGGAGAAAACCACCGGGAAACCTCTACCCGTATAGCCGGAAGTGTATCTCAACAGTTGTCTTTTCGAATGCGATCTTTCGTACTCCAGTCGACAACAGAGAGAGTGGTTAGATAGTCCTGTGAACATAACCCATGGAAACACATTGAATATGTAATAGGTAGTATAACAGTGTTTCACTGTAATCTAAAGGATTCCCTTTCTGTCAATTCCTTGTTGTCAACTGAAGTGCAATTTCAAAGTAGCTCACAAGATATTAATCTGTTATTTATTTAATCTAACAACCGATTTGGAGTGTACGGCAAATCTGCTTTGGCTATGCTTCTTTGTGTTTAATTTTTTTGCTCCCAAATTTCCTTCATCTTTCGAGATTATCGTTCATTGTCTGACTGGGTGCTGACCTTTTATTTCCTGAAATTGTGTCTTTTGTATTGTTTGTGTAAAAACAATTCTCTTCTCTATTACGTCCGTTCTAATTCGAGTGTTTTTCACGCATTTGTCGGTTTCAGTCAACTATGTGAGTTTGGGTTTCTACCTATTAAGTACGTGGAATGTATATTCCTTAGTCTGTTACTGTCCATTCCATTTTCAAATTGAGTACCTGCTTGATATCAAGTGATGTTGACCATTATTATTACTTTTAGGTCCCAATGTTTTCCTTAAATCTCTCAGAGCCAAGCCCGCAGGTTCTATGGGCCACGCTGCCATCCAAAAACGGCAATGTTGGTTGGTTGGTGGATTTGGGGGAGGGGACCAAACAGCGAGGTCATTGGTCTCATGGGATTAAGGAAGGATGTGGAAGGATACTGGCCATGCCCTTTCAAAGGAACCATCGGGCATTTGTCTGAAGCGATTCATGGAAAGCTCGAAAAACCAAAATCAGGATGACTGGACGCGAGTTTGAACCGGCATCATCACGAATGCTCGTGAGCGCCTAGGATGTACATTCTTCGAGCCAGAGTATTTGATTAAAACGCGCAGCGCAGAGCTTTGTTTTCGATATACGATGTTTATACTGTTACTTGTTAGAGCAAATTATTTTATTCTTTGTACGAGAAAATGCGCACCGTTTATCTGACGAAGAAATTGCCGATTTGCTGAATTTTGGAGACAGTGTTGATGCTCTAGACGGTGGAGATGATTTGGACGACACAATACAACGTGTTTAGGCACAGAACTGTAAAATGTTGGTCGGAACTGTTTTTTCGTTTGCTCTTACTAGGAATATAGAATGAATACTGGTCACACAACCTATTTCAGACCAAGAAAATGACTATCATTGACTTCATTACCAATCTTGCCAATAGCTCCAAATAACTAAAATAGACCTGTAGGCTGAGTGTCACTGAGAAATTTCTTGCAACCTTTATCACCCTCGCCGTCAAGCGAAACGTGTGCTGCCCCCTCCGCCTCCCCGTCTCCGTGTATGTTTGCTGTTCATAACAAAAGAAAGAATGTGGGAAAGTATCTCGCAAGGAGACACGTTATCAGTGCGAACAGTGCTGTGTAGTGTTCTGTATGGGACCCTGTATCAAAATATCTCATTCGAAAATGTATAAATCCATGCAGAAAGTGCTACTTTATTTAAATAGGTTATTCAGCACTGATCATTATGTATTTATGAACTCATTAATGTACCTATGTGAATTTGAGAGTATTTTTCTAATTTTATGCAAATAATGTCAAATATAATAATATAATTTGTCCATGTTATAGCAGACAGGATTTTGTTCATATATGAATATCAAAGATGATAAAATGGGCACAAAATAGTGTTAATTTCATATTTATATGTTCGATATTTTCCAGGATATAAAGTTTTGAACACAGCTAAAATTGCTTGGTTTCTGCGGATGTGAACGAGTATTGGTCCGGTGCTGAAAGTGTTAAAATCCGTCTTTGAAACATTTCTAGTGTTCCATATTTGTTATTATGTTTAATCACTTTAACTCATGTTATATGTTATATTTAAATAAAATATATTTGTTTTAGTTTATTTACACCTTTGATACTCTTGTCCATGACAGCAAAGAAATACAATTTTCGTAATGTAACATATAATTAAATCTTCACACTCCGCTGTGTATTAATTGATAGTAGATATTGTTCAATACAAAGGAGAGTGTGGGGACTTGAAATTTTTTGATAATTTTTAGAGTCAACCAGTATCTTCCACACTAGATTTACAGACGACGTACAATGCACATTTAACTACCGTAGTTCTGTGGCTCAATACTTTTATGGCTGGAAAACATGTATGCTACCTGTCTGCCACACATTTTGGTGATTTTGTACTTCCCTATAGGCTCTGAACCCAGTTCAGTCGATCTTGACGATGACTTAACAGAGTCTAATCATACCCAATGTTGTTGTTCTTCATAATGACTTAAGGCCGAAATTAGTAAACAGTATTATAAAATAAAGAAGGCTGTATAGTCAAATGGCGAAAATGTCGAACGAATGTGTGACACTACTTTCGGACGGCAGTGATTCCGCAATAGCAGCTGTAGCCGTTATGTACACCGGACAATGAGACAAATTTTCCGATGAAAATTAATTTTTAACGTTTATAGCTGTCAGTTATGAAACCAGTGTATTATTAATGAAATATATGACTACTCACAGAGGTCCAGTATGGGATGTAATTACAGTCCGGCAGTGAAACTTGGTAGGTATGCTAATGCGTTAATGCGGAACCGGTTTGCAATGAAATGTAACTATAAATAACCGTAATATTAGTAAAATTGGAATGGTAAAGCGTTCTGGAACATGGTTATAGGGAGTGAATTATAACTTATCTCACAGAAGCTTTGTGTAGTAATGGAATCGATTATTGTCCATGCTATACATCCCCCAGCAGCTTTGAACTGGACTGCGTTAGCAGATTGTATGAGTTGCCTCTGATGTCCTATTCCCACGTCCCAAAGCAGTTGTTAACTGATGATGCGAAACTTTGCAGCACAAGTCTAAATATCTTGACAATAGTTCTGTGCTGGGTATAAGATGGTTTTTTGGCCTTGTGGAAGACTGTATATGTCAAGAAATGGTGGTACTGCGCACATAGCCAATACTACACTGACGAAACAAAACATTATGATGACTTACTTTATATCTTGCTTGTCCATCTTTCGAAAGAAATACATCAATGATTTTGCGTATCAGGGACCCGAGAACACATCCGACAGTTGGGAGGTTGTGGCATTAGATGTCTACGCATACGTCATGTAATCCGTGCAGATAAGGGGACACTGATTTGCGTACGCGATGATGGGGCCCGAGACGTCAACGTGACTACACTATAATGATCCTCGAGCCACTGTTCCATGGTTCTGGCTCCGACACACGGACAATTACACTGCTGAAAGATGACATCGCCCTCGGTGAAGACATCAAGCATGAAAGGTTGCAGATGGTTCCCAGCTAACAGTATGTCTTCGATTACTACCACAGGTAGCATGCAAGCACAGGAGAATGTCTCTCTCTCTCTCTCTCTTTTTTTTTTTTTGTCGTCTGTCTACTGACTGGTTTTATGCAGCCCGCCACGAATTCCTTTCCTGTGCTAACCTCTTCATCTCAGAGTAGCACTTGCAACCTACGTCCTCAATTATTTGCTTGACATATTCCAATCTCTGTCTTCCTCTAAAGTTTTTGCCCTCTACAGCTCCCTCTAGTACCATGGAAGTCGTTCCCTCATGTCTTAGCAGATGTCCTATCATCCTGTCCCTTCTCCTTATCAGTGTTTTCCACCTATTCCTTTCCTCTCCGATTCTGCGTAGAACCTCCTCATTCCTTACCTTATCAGTCCACCTAATTTTCAACATTCGTCTATAGCACCACATCTCAAATGCTTCGATTCTCTTCTGTTCCGGTTTTCCCACAGTCCATGTTTCACTACCATAGAATGCTGTACTCCAGACGTACATCCTCAGAGATTTCTTCCTCAAATTAAGGCCGGTATTTGATATTAGTAGACTTCTCATGGCCAGAAATGCCTTTTTTGCCATAGCGAGTCTGCTTTTGATGTCCTCCTTGCACCGTCCGTCATTGGTTATTTTACTGCCTAGGTAGCAGAATTCCTTAATTTCATTGACTTCGTGACCATCAATCCTGATGTTAAGTTTCTCGCTGTTCTCATTTCTACTACTTCTCATTACTTTCGTCTTTCTCCGATTTACTCTCAAACCATACTGTGTACTCATTAGACTGTTCATTCCGTTCAGCAGATCATTTAATTCTTCTTCACTTTCACTCAGGATAGCAATGTCATCAGCGAATCGTATCATTGATATCCTTTCACCTTGTATTTTAATTCCACTCCTGAACCTTTCTTTTATTTCCATCATTGCTTCCTCGATGTACAGATTGAAGAGTAGGGGCGAAAGGCTACAGCCTTGTCTTACACCCTTCTTAATACGAGCACTTCGTTCTTGCTCGTCCACTCTTATTATTCCCTCTTGGTTGTTGTACATATTGTATATGACCCGTCTCTCCCTATAGCTTACCCCTACTTTTTTCAGAATCTCGAACAGCTTGCACCATTTTATATTGTCGAACGCTTTTTCCAGGTCGACAAATCCTATGAAAGTGTCTTGATTTTTCTTTAGCCTTGCTTCCATTATTAGCCGTAACGTCAGAATTGCCTCTCTCGTCCTTTTACTTTTCCTAAAACCAAACTGATCGTCACCTAGCGCATTCTCAATTTTCTTTTCCATTCTTCTGTATATTATTCTTGTAAGCAGCTTCGATGCATGAGCTGTTAAGCTGATTGTGCGATAATTCTCGCACTTGTCAGCTCTTGCCGTCATCGGAATTGTGTGGATGATGCTTTTCCGAAAGTCAGATGGTATATCGCCAGACTCATATATTCTACACACCAACGTGAATAGTCGTTTTGTTGCCACTTCCCCCAATGACTTTAGAAATTCTGATGGAATGTTGTCTATCCCTTCTGCCTTATTTGACCGTAAGTCCTCCAAAGCTCTTTTAAATTCCGATTCTAATACTGGATCCCCTATCTCTTCTAAATCTACTCCTGTTTCTTCTTCTATCACATCCGACAAATCTTCACCCTCATAGAGGCTTTCAATGTATTCTTTCCACCTATCTGCTCTCTCCTCTGCATTTAACAGTGGAATTCCCGTTGCACTCTTAATGTTACCACCGTTGCTTTTAATGTCACCAAAGTTTGTTTTGACTTTCTTGTATGCTGAGTCTGTCCTTCCGACAATCATATCTTTTTCGATGTCTTCACATTTTTCCTGCAGCCATTTCGTCTTAGCTTCCCCTCAGCGACTTGTATTTCTGTATTCCTGATTTTCCCGGAACATGTTTGTACTTCCTCCTTTCATCAATCAACTGAAGTATTTCTTCTGTTACCCATGGTTTCTTCGCAACTACCTTCTTTGTACCTATGTTTTCCTTCCCAACTTCTGTGATGGCCCTTTTTAGAGATGTCCATTCCTCTTCAACTGTACTGCCTACTGCGCTATTCCTTATTGCTGTATCTATAGCGTTAGAGAACTTCAAACGTATCTCGTCATTCCTTAGTACTTCCGTATCCCACTTCCTGACTAATGTCTTGACCTTCAGCCTACTCTTCATCACTACTATATTGTGATCTGAGTCTATATTTGCTCCTGGGTACGCCTTACAATCCAGTATCTGATTTCGGAATCTCTGTCTGACCATGATGTAATCTAATTGAAATCTTCCCGTATCTCCCGGCCTTTTCCAAGTATACCTCCTCCTCTTGTGATTCTTGAACAGGGTATTCGCTATTACTAGCTGAAACTTGTTACAGAACTCAGTTAGTCTTTCTCCTCTTTCATTCCTTGTCCCAAGCCCATATTCTCCTGTAACCTTTTCTTCTACTCCTTCCCCTACAACTGCATTCCAGTCGCCCATGACTATTAGATTTTCGTCCCCCTTTACATACTGCATTACCCTTTCAATATCCTCATACACTTTCTCTATCTGTTCATCTTCAGCTTGCGACGTCGGCATGTATACCTGAACTATCGTTGTCGGTGTTGGTCTGCTGTCGATTCTGATTAGAACAACCCGGTCACTGAACTGTTCACAGTAACACACCCTCTGCCCTACCTTCCTATTCATAACGAATCCTACACCTGTTATACCATTTTCTGCTGCTGTTGATATTACCCGATACTCATCTGACCAGAAATCCTTGTCTTCCTTCCACTTCACTTCACTGACTCCTACTATATCTAGATTGAGCCTTTGCATTTCCCTTTTCAGATTTTCTAGTTTTCCTACCACGTTCAAGCTTCTGACATTCCGCGCCCCGACTCGTAGAACGTTATCCTTTCGTTGATTATTCAATCTTTTTCTCATGGTAACCTCCCCCTTGGCAGTCCCCTCCCGGAGATCCGAATGGGGGACTATTTCGGAATCATTTGCCAATGGAGAGATCATCATGACACTTCTTCAATTACAGGCCACATGTCCTGTGGATACACGTTACGTGTCTTTAATGCAGTGGTTTACATTGCCTCCTGCATCCTCATGTCGTTGATCAATGCTGATTCTTCCGCCTTTAGGGGCAATTTCCCACCCCTAGGACAAGAGAGTGCCCTGAACCTCTATCCGCTCCTCCGCCCTCTTTGACAAGGCCGTTGGCAGAATGAGGCTGACTTCTTATGCCGGAAGTCTTCGGCCGCCAATGCTGATTATTTATGTCTCTCATAGCATAACACAATTCCCAACAGAATACGTCAGTGACGCGCTGCGAGCATTCATCTCGAAGACGGCCTATGTGGGGTGGACAATGAACCGATTGTAGCAAAAACGTTTTTCACCCGAAGAGCCGACACGTTTTCATTGATCGACAGTCGAACCACTATGGTCACGTGCCACTGCAATCGTAACTGACGATGTCATTGGGTCAACACGATGACACGTAGGGGTGGTCTGCTACTGAGATCCATGTTCAACAATGTACAATGAACGGTGTGCTCCGAAAGATTTGTACATGCACCAGCACTATGCTCTTTCGGCAGAGATGCCAGAGATCTCTATCTAGCCTACTTTATAGAGCAGAAAAACCTCCGAACCCCACGTTCTGTAAAGAGTCATGGACATCCAACCACTTAGCGCCTTGCGGTATTTCATAGTCCTTCTATCACTTTACATAGATGCTCATGACAGTAGCACGTGGGCATTCGATCAGCTTCACCGTTTTCGATAAATTGGTTCACAGATTCTGCGTAATAATAATGTGTTCTTTGTCAAAGTCGCTTATCTCTGTGGATTTCCCCATCTGCATCTTATCTCTTCGCTAGGGTGATCCCCGACCGTGTCTGTTCCGGTTACATACATTGTTACAGCGTCACGTGCCTCCAACGCCTCCTGGCGCCATCCAGCGTCACAGTGGGCAGTGGTCATAACGTTTTAGCTTATCGGTGTATGTGCTTTAGTTAACAGACATTATAAAATTAGTAAATTGTTTACCAAATCGTCGCTAAATAATTAAAACTATAGACAGACAGAATCCACATAATCTTGGGTACGTGTTAGCGTCTCTTAGACGCCATCTTTTCTGTGTAGATTTAAAATTTTAAGTAATTTCTCAACAAACAACTGTTTAATGTCCCACATTACAGAATACAACAAAAAAAACAGCCACATTTTGTGGGTGTATATACACTCCTGGGAATTGAAATAAGAACACCGTGAATTCATTGTCCCAGGAAGGGGAAACTTTATTGACACATTCCTGGGGTCAGATACATCACATGATCACACTGACAGAACCACAGGCACATAGACACAGGCAACAGAGCATGCACAATGTCGGCACTAGTACAGTGTATATCCACCTTTCGCAGCAATGCAGGCTGCTATTCTCCCATGGAGACGATCGTAGAGATGCTGGATGTAGTCCTGTGGAACGGCTTGCCATGCCATTTCGACCTGGCGCCTCAGTTGGACCAGCGTTCGTGCTGGACGTGCAGACCGCGTGAGACGACGCTTCATCCAGTCCCAAACATGCTCAATGGGGGACAGATCCGGAGATATTGCTGGCCAGGGTAGTTGACTTACACCTTCTAGAGCACGTTGGGTGGCACGGGATACATGCGGACGTGCATTGTCCTGTTGGAACAGCAAGTTCCCTTGCCGGTCTAGGAATGGTAGAACGATGGGTTCGATGACGGTTTGGATGTACCGTGCACTATTCAGTGTCCCCTCGACGATCACCAGTGGTGTACGGCCAGTGTAGGAGATCGCTCCCCACACCATGATGCCGGGTGTTGGCCCTGTGTGCCTCGGTCGTATGCAGTCCTGATTGTGGCGCTCACCTGCACGGCGCCAAACACGCATACGACCATCATTGGCACCAAGGCAGAAGCGACTCTCATCGCTGAAGACGACACGTCTCCATTCGTCCCTCCATTCACGCCTGTCGCGACACCACTGGAGGCGGGCTGCACGATGTTGGGGCGTGAGCGGAAGACGGCCTAACGGTGTGCGGGACCGTAGCCCAGCTTCATGGAGACGGTTGCGAATGGTCCTCGCCGATACCCCAGGAGCAACAGTGTCCCTAATTTGCTGGGAAGTGGCGGTGCGGTCCCCTACGCACTGCGTAGGATCCTACGGTCTTGGCGTGCATCCGTGCGTCGCTGCGGTCCGGTCCCAGGTCGACGGGCGCGTGCACCTTCCGCCGACCACTGGCGACAACATCGATGTACTGTGGAGACCTCACGCCCCACGTGTTGAGCAATTCGGCGGCACGTCCACCCGGCCTCCCGCATGCCCACTATACGCCCTCGCTCAAAGTCCGTCAACTGCACATACGGTTCCCGTCCACGCTGTCGCGGCATGCTACCAGTGTTAAAGACTGCGATGGAGCTCCGTATGCCACGGCAAACTGGCTGACACTGACGGCGGCGGTGCACAAATGCTGCGCAGCTAGCGCCATTCGACGGCCAACACCGCGGTTCCTGGTGTGTCCGCTGTGCCGTGCGTGTGATCATTGCTTGTACAGCCCTCTCACAGTGTCCGGAGCAAGTATGGTGGGTCTGACACACCGGTGTCATTGTGTTCTTTTTTCCATTTCCAGGAGTGTAGTTATACAACATTTTGCTAAATCTACCATAGTACCTGTGCTATGTGTGTCTAATGCAATGAAAGCCAAGCAAAATATCCAAAACGGTTACTTATCTTCTATGTCTCTCATGTTCTAATGCGTGTTAAAATATGTCACAGTCGTACTGTGTTTTATTACTAGAACACTTAGAAGATGTAATACATCTATTAAAGAAACTCCAGGCTTTATGTCTGCTGGTAACTAAATGTTTTTGGGGATTTTAATTTTGCCTGTTATTTCCTGCACTTCTTAAGCAAATCAAACAGAGTATGGACGTTTCTGAATAGAACGCTATCTGTAACTCAGTAATCCATGCAGTTAGAAAACCAGTATCTCCCCTGATGCTCGTCATTGACTGTTTGGCAGTTCTACAATCATCAATTGCTTTTCTACCAAAATCTTGGTTCCAATATCTTAGGAGTTTGTATTAGAATATTAAAACCTTTGTAGACTGAAAATGTCTTACTATATGCTGCATAGAGACTAACATTGTAGTAGTAAATGCACGATATATTTAAAAAATACGCCGTAATTATCCTTTTACAAATGAAGTCACTACCGCTTTTACAAGCAAAGGGATCAGTGTATAGGTGCCAATACTCCATAAGTAATAAATTGGGCCTTTTCACTTCGGTGCTTATAAGGATAGAACGTCACCAGTCTTCTCACTGGTTTGATGTGATCTGACACGAATACGTGATGAATCCCTTTTTTCCGTCTATTCCTTTCTTCGCCGATTCTGTGGAGAACCTGCTCATTTCTTACCTCACCACTCCACCTAATTTTCAACAGTCCATGTCTCATTTCCATATAATACTGTTCTCCAGACGTATATTCTCAAATATTTCTTCCTCAAATAAGGACAGTATTTGATACAAGTAGATTTTCCCTTATCCAGGAATGCCCTTTTTGTCACTGCTCGACTGCTTTTTCTGTCGTCCTTGCTTCGTCTATCGTATGTCATTTTGCTCTCTTGCTGCCTAGTTAACAGAAACCTTACTCCATGATCCCCAAATCTGATGGTAGGTATCTGGCCGTGCTCATTTCTGCTACTTCACATTACTTTCATTTCTCTTCGATTTAGTCTCAATCCATATTCTGTGCTCATTTGGCTGTTCATCCCATTCACAAGGCCTTGTAATCCGTCTTCAATTTCACTGAGGATAGCAACGTCATCAGTAAATCGTATTATTGACATCCTTTCGACTTATATTTTAATCCTCATCTATAACCTTGTAACGTTCTTTTAAAAATGTAATCAGAAACTTTACGATTACGTTAAATGAATGCCTCATGTGTGGAATGGATACTAAGCTCGACTTGCCGTGTGGCGTGTTGAATTCGCAAATGGTGTGCTTACCCTGTGTTGTTGTTAGCAATACTTTATACGAATCGATTGGGCACTGCAACTCCCAATACCAATAAAGAAATGCAGTTACTGCACAATACATTCAACCCCTTAAGCACTGAATCCTAAGGCCCTGTTCACATAACAAATAAATTAAATTGTCTTACCTCTAAAGCAGCAACGGAGTAATGCGATATGTTCTGGTCTTTCATAAAAAACTATGAATTTCCTAATTACACGCTCAGCAGCGTGCAATGCTGGCCGTAATACTTGAAATTCACATGACATGCATTTGGCTGATAAACGAGAACATTTAAGAAAATTCAACACCTTTAAAATATGTATGACCTGGACTGGGAATCGGTTTTGATTATGGTGAATTACCAACACTCGCGATTTTTAGCAAAATTATATTGCAAGTTAAGTTCGTCTTTTCAAAAACATCTGACAATTGAAGCTACATTACTCACAATTGATTCACAAAGAATGAGATTTTAACAGCAAGTATTATCTAACTTGATTAATGCAACGTAAATGCGAATTATCAAATTACACATAACTTTGTTAACAAATCTTAAAAACACTCCAAAGTGAGATATCTAACCAGCCTCTTTATCAAAATCATTTACGTACATTCTAGGGTTACTCAACAATTACAAATTATCACCCAACTCGTCTATATTAACACGCTGACAAAAACAGAAGTCATAATTATTGAACATCTCTACCTTATTTGCCTGAAGACTTCTGCTTCAGTGTTCAACAATATTGACATGCCTGCATCAATCTAACTATAGGTGGCTTCACACAGCACACCAAAGAAACTGCGTGCTCCATCGTCTTTCCCTCGCAGACAGCCACCTACAACTGTGCGCCAAGCGCTCTCTTACTCCAACACTAGCAGTACAGTTCTTTGGTTCAGCGATCCGCATTATCGAGCCTATCAGACATATTCATCGTTTATAGTATAATAGTTTCATTTTAATTTAATAATATACTTTCTTATTCTAGTGCCACATACAACTGTCCCCCGTAGACGACTTTCAACCTTCGTTCCTTTCATTTATTTTCGTCACTGATTCTTCGACGAATGGATTGTACAACACAGCTGAAAGATTACAATCCTGTCATACACACTTTTTAATCCGTGCACGTCGTTCTTAGTCTTCCACTCTCATTGTTTCCTCTAGGTCCTTGTACGTATTGTATACTACCCGTCTCTCCATACAACTTGTCCCTATTTTTTTCAGAACTTTGAATATCGTGCACTACTTTACATTGTCCAACGCTTTTTCCAGATCGAAAATACCATGTACATGTCTTGATTTTTCTTCAGTTTAGCTTCCGTTATCAAACGGAACGTCAGAACTGCCTCTCTGGTGCAATTACCTTACCTAGAGCCAAATTGATCTTCAGTTTACTTTTCCATTTTTCTGTATATTATTCTTGTCGGTAACTTGGACACATGAGCTGTTTCCCCGGTAGTCCGGCAGTTCTCGTACTTCTCGGCTCTCGCGATCTTGGGAATTGGGTAGATGGTGTTTTTCCTAAAGTTGAATGGTAGGGCACAAGTCTCATATATTCTACACAGCAACGTGAATGATCGTTATGTTGCCACTTCCACCAGTGATTTTAGATATTCCGATGAAATGTTACCTGTCCCTTCTGCCTTATTTGATCTTGAGTGATCCAAAACTGTTTTAAATTCTAATATTGGATCCCTATCTTTTCCCTATCGATTCCTGTTTCTTCTATTATCACGTCATCAGGTAAGTTCTCTCACTCATAGAGGCCCTCAATGTAATCTTACCACTTGTCCGTTCTCTCCTCTGGATTTAACAGTGGAATTCCCATTGCACTCTTAGTGATACCGCCCATGCTTTTTAATTTCACCTGAGGTATTTTGATCTATCTGTATGACGCATCAGTCCTTCCGATGATCATTTCTTTCTCGATTTCTTCGCAATCTTCATGTAGCCATTTCGCCTTAGCTTCCCTACACTTTCTATTTATTTCATTCCTCAGTGACGTATTGCTTTATTTCTGAACTTGAACAATTTTGTATTTCCTTCTTGCACTGTTCAGCTGAAATATTCCTCATGTTAGACATGATTTCTTCACAGCCACTTTTCTTGTACCTACATTTTCATCTCCAACTTCCGTGATTGGCCTTTTTAGAGATGTCCATTCCCCTTGAACTGAAATGCCTACTGAGCTATTCCTTATCGTAGTACCAATAGCCTCAGAGAAATTCAAGCGTATGTCTTCGTTCGTTAGTACTTGCGTATCTCACTTCTTTGTGCACCGATTCTTCCTGACTAGCCTCTTAAGCTTCAGCCACTCTTCGGCATTACTAATTTGTTATATGAGTCTATATTTGCCACTGGGTACACCTTACAATCTGTACCTTACCATGCTGTAATTAAATTGAAACTTCCTGCATTTCCCTAATTTTCCCAAGTACACATCATGCTCATGTGATTCTTCAATAGAGTATTCGCAATTACCATCTGTTACTTATTGCGGAACTCAATATTTCTCTTCTGTCATTCCTAGTATTAATCCTATAATCTCTAACGCTTTCTTATACTCCTTCTCCTGTAACCGCATTCCAATTCTCCACGACTATAAGATTTCCATCTCTTTACACGGACAGAATTACCAGTTCAGTATCCTCTTATAGCCCGCCCGATTCGCCGTGTCATCTAATGCACTGTTTTCCGGGCGGGAAGGCTTGCCGGTCCCCGGTACGAATACGCACGGCGGATTAGTGTCGAGGTTCGGTGAGCCGGCCAGTCTGTGGATGGTTTTTAAGGCTGTTTTACATGTGCTTCGGCGAATGCGGGCTGGTTCCCCATATCCCGCCTCAGTTACATAATGTCGGCGATTGCTGCGCAAATACTTTCTCCACGTATGCGTACACCATAATTACTCTATCACGCAAACATTGGGGTTACACTCGTCTCTTGTGAGACGTTCCCGGGGTAGGGGGGTTCTACTGGGGACCAAACCGCTGAATAATCTCGGGTTTCGTGTGGGACGGCGGTGTGGTGAGTGGACTGCTGTAGCCTGGTGTGGGGTTGTGTACCACTGAGGCTACGGCGAGGAGGAAGCCTCTCCGTCGTTTCTCGGTCCCCAGTTCAATACAATACAATCCTCTTATACTTTCTCTATCTGTTCATCTTTCGCCTGCGACTTCGGTATGTGTACCTGAACTGATGTCGTCTTGGAACGCTTCGCTAAATCCTTCCGTGTATCTGAACTGATATGTGTTGCTGAATTTAACCTCTAGATGATTACTGCCCGGCTCGCGTAAGGGTGGATGGTTCCTATTGGAAGGCCATGGCGACCAACTGTTCTATCTTTGTCACACTAGAGTTACATGTGTGTAAGCGCCTCTATGCTTGATTTAATTTATTTTTGTTGTTTGTAAATTGTAACTCCACTTAGCGACCAATATCGATTTAAAAGAGCTCTAAGGATAACAAAAACTACCAGACTACTGCCGCAGTACTACTACTACTACTACTGCTACTGCTACACTGAAGCGTCAAAGAAACTGGTATAGGTGTGCGTATTCAAATGAAGAGCTGTTTAAACAGACAGAATATGGCGCTGCGGTCGGCAACACAAGTGTCTGGCGCAGTTGTTAGAACGGTTACTGCTGCTGCAATGGCAGGTTATCGAGATTTAAGTGAGTTTGACAGTGGTGTTATAGCGAGTGCACGAGCAATGGGACACAGGATCTCCGCGGCAGAGATGAAATGGGGATTTTTCCATATGACCACTTCACGTGTGTACCGTGAATATCAGGAATCCGGTAAAACATCAAATCTCCTCTGAGGCCGGAAAAATATCCTGAAAGAAAGAGCCCAACGACGACTGAAGAGAATCGTTCAACGTGACCTAAGTGCAATCGTTTCGCAAAATGCTGCAGATTTCGATGCTGGGCCATCAACAAGTGTCAGCCTGCGAAGCATTCAACGAAACATTTCAATATGGGCTTTCGGAGCTGAAGTCCCACTCGTGTACCCTTGATAACTGCACAACATAAAGCTTTACACCTCGTCTGGGCTCGTCAATACAGACCTTGTACTGTTGATGATGGAAACATGTTGCCTGGTCGGACGAGTCTCGTATCAAATTGTATCGAGCTGATGGACGTGTACGGGTATGGAGACAACCTCATGAATCCATGGACACTACATGTCAGCAGGGGACTGTTTAAACTGTTGGAAGTTCTGTAATTGTGTGGAGCGTGTGCAGTTGGAGTGATATGGGGCCCCTCATACGTCTAGGTATGACTCTGAAAGGTGACACATACAAAACATCCTGTCTGATCACCTGCATCCGTTCATATCTATTGTGCATTTCGACGGACTTGGGCAATTCCAACAGGACAATGCGACACCCCAAACGTCCAGAATTGCTACAGAGTGGTTCCAGGAACACCCTTCTGAGTTTAAACACTTCCATTGACCACCAAACTACCCAGACATGAACGTTATTGAGCATATCTGGGATGCCATCCAACGTGCTCTTCAGAAGAGATCTCTAGCCTCTCGTTCTCCTAAGGATTTATGGACAGTCCTGCAAGATTCATGGATTCATACTGCTGACATTATCCAAATCCATGCCACGTCTTGTTGCGGCACTTTTTTGGCGTGCTTGCGTGGGCCCTACACGATATTAGGCAGGTATACGATTTTATTTGGCTCTTCAGTGTACTATTAATATCATATTAGTGAGAATCTCTAGCCTGCTGCAAACTGAGCTACCGTCTTTCATACCTTTTCAGTGTCTTCCGTCAGTCAGTTCTAGTAAGTGTGCTGTACTGCACAGCATTACTATAGTAGAGGACAGAAAAGCGCAATGTAGTTAATCTCTATAGTAGATCTATTGCATCTTCGAAGTGTTCTGCCAGTAAAACGCTTCCTTCTAGTATTCGTGTGGAGGTCTACACACTTTTCATTATTTAAAGATACTTTGTCTAAATCAGTTTGCAAGTTTGATCTTCTGATGACTTAACTAATTGACAGCGTAATCAGCAAACAATGTAGGAGGGCTGCTTCGATTGTCTCCTTAATCGTCTGAATATATAAGGAAAAGCAGCGGGCCAATATCACTTCCTTGGTGACGCAATATATCTGTTTTGTTGGACGATTCTCCGTCAATTATCTCTCTGACAGAAAATCACGAACCTAGACGCATACCTGAGAAGATACTACATAGGCAAGCAGTTTTATCATAAGAAGCTTGCAAGGAACAGTGCCAAACGCCTTCTGGAAATCTAAAAATTTGTAATCCACTTGAACTCCTCTGTCGGTAGCACTTATGATTTCGTATGAATAAAGAGGTGATTGTGTTTCGCAAGAATAATATTTTCTGAAGCTGCCCTGTGTCAACAGATCTTCTTGTTCGAGGTGATTCATACCGCTCAAACGCAGTATATGTTCCAAAATCCTACTGGAATTCGAAGACTGTGATATGATTTGTAATATCCTATGTTGTGCAATGGTGTAACATGTGCATATTTCCGGGCATTAGGTATGGGTCTTTCATAGAGTGAGTTGTATATGACTGCGAAGTGTGGAGCTATTATTTCAGGATACTATGAATGGAACGTAAGTGGATCGGAAATACGTGATATAAGTTGCTTCTCTACAATGAGGGTATCTACTTGTAAAGTGCTCATTTTGGCACTTGTTCTTGATTCAAATTCTGAAGTACTTACTTCGTCATATTTGGTGAAGGAATTTCGGAAAACTATGTTTAATAACACCGCTCTAGTGAAATTGTCATCGGCAAAGTGGTACTGCTCTACACATTGTAGGTATTGATTGTATCTCACTAGTGGATTACTTGATACAGGATGTCTGAAAACTACTTTTACAACATTTTGGGACAGGTTTCTCACCCAAAACAATGAAAACAGTTCATACAAACATATTCTGTCTGATAATGCTTCGTTTTGTAGTTATTAATGGACGTTAACGTTCAGCAGCTTTCCAGATACAGCCCAACAACTTCACCTATCCATGCACCCGTTTGACTCATTGTGTCCTTTTGACGATGTTGTGACAGGGAGAATTATTTACATCCATCATTCGTCTGTCTTCAACGTGTCCATTGTGTATGTGTACTACAGGTAGTGAGTGGACGGAAACCACTCAGTTCAAACATGGCAGGATATTCATTTCGTGAGCAGCCAGATATGACTTTTATGTGCGGTCCCGTGAGTGGTAACGCACAGGAGGCTGCACGGCTGTATCAAAGGGTGTTTCCAGGTAGAAGACAGCCGAGTCATCCAACGTTTGTTGCTGTGTATCATCGCACTGCCGAGTGTATCGTCGCACTGCCGAGACAGGATCCGTTGACAGAGGAAGACCACATGTTGCTTCAAATTATGGCATGGAACAGTACGTCCTACAGTCTGTTGAAGAAGAGCCAGGTATAAGAGGAAGACAAGTGGACCTAGAATGTGATACATCTCCAATTTCATCATGTATGATACTTTAGGAGTGACTCACGTATCAGTATCTCCTTAAACGTGTATTGGACATTACACGTGGTGATCACCCACCATCGAAGTACTTTTGACGATGGGATGTTGTAAAAACTGCCAGTCCTTTGTTTACTCCTGAGTTCTGTTTACAGACGAGGCTACATTTGGAAGAGGTGGAATAACAAATTTCCAGAACCAACTCATATGGACCTCTGATTTCTCAAGCTACAACACATGCTTGGCATCAGCGTCAGTTCAACATTGTGTGTGGTGGAATAGTGGTTGACTGTCTGGTAGGGTCACACGTTCTTCCAGTCTTACAGGTACTATCTGCAGAGATTTTTCTGGGGATACCGACCAAGGTCTACTAGAAGATGTGGCTCTGCAAATGGGGAGAAATATATGGCATACGCATGATGGAGTATCAGAACACTTTGCACCAGTGTCCGAGATGCTAGTATTTATCGTGACCGATAGATAGGTGTAGGAATACCTGTTCCGCTATCCTTAATCGTCTGGGTTATCCTAAATGAGGCTACTTCAAAAGATTGGTCTACACAGCAGACCACCTTGGTGCTGAAACTTTACATCGACGTGAGATGGAAGCCACCGAAATCGTTTGAAGGTGCCAAGTAGTACCTGAAAGGATGCGACATTCCGCAATTCAACGAGTGCGTGAATGTTTAAAAGCAAGAAACGAGATTCGAACATTTATTATGAGTTTATGTGCTCATAAGCTCCAATCAGACAAATTGTACACTTTCAATAATGACTTGAAAATGTAGGATACAGGGTCATATGTTTATATGAAATTTTTTCTTGTTATGATGTAAGATGCCTGTTCCCATAGTTTGTAGAATTATTTGTGAAACATCCTGTATGTGACCAAAATCTTTTCTGATTTTGTGCCGGATTTCAACATAGAGTTTCTTTGTGAAAACTATTAAAACCATCTCGCATTAAAGTACGCTGTACATTTAGAGTTCTGTGAAACATCGCAGGTGTTTGAGGTACTGCATTCATTTAAACTTGGTGTGCTGTCTTTTTTTGATTCTGCAACAGGGCTCTGGCCTGTTTAATGTATCATTTGCGATCTGTTCCGTTTCTTATTAATTTGCCGTCGACACTATGTCTCTGAAATTTAGTCACAGCTGTTCTGCTGTTACATAATTTGGAAAGAGAGAAAACTGTCTCTTAAGAAGGTTTTGATCAAATTTTTATCTGTTTTTTTTTCAGATTTTGCGTTCATTTAGGTGGATTTGGATATTACGGATTTCAGTCTTGCTTAAACTATCTAATGGTCACTATTCCCTGTATCCGTTATGATGTTCGTAATTTGGTCAGGATCATCAGGAGTATTTGTTGCTAACAGGTAAAGTATATTTCCGCAATCATTTATACTTCCAGTGCTCTGATGAACTAATTGCTCAGATCGCTTTCCGGAGAAAGCATTTGGTACAACGTCGAGCGATGTTTCATGCATACCGCAGACCTTAAACGTGTATTTTCGACAACATATCGAGGGCGCATTGCTAGCCATACTAACTCATAGGGAGTGTCAAATTTCAGCACGAAATAAACTACTTCTTTCTGAACCGTGTTAGGTCATTATTAAAAATTTCAGTTGAACTTGTCTTCAGCTTACGCAACTTTCAGTACCTATAACGAGTAATTTAGTTCTTTCTATTAGCGCTTCCAGCTCTGGTTCTTTTCCTAACACAACTACGACAATAGACATACGTCCGTTTATTCTTAAGTCTACCTTCGTCATGGGTTGGCCCTGCAGTTTATGAGATTGATGCCCTTTTTGCGCTTTCCTCAGACCCTTTAACCTATGAAAACGCCCAACCGACTCCACACATCACCCGCTGTCTGTGTTGCGACATACTGTGTGAAACGGAGAAACCACCACCCTATGGTTCAAATCAAGGATTCTGCAGCCCACATAGTCGCAGAACCTTCTGAGATCTTGTTTCAGGTCCTGTACCAGAAATCCACAGTCAGTACTGTCGATACTGCAACAGATAGTAAGCTCCACCTTCGTCTTCCAGGCAAGACTGGCATTCAGTACAACTTGAGATAGCCACCGGAAATGGGAGAGTGTCTCTTCTAATCCACAGCGACACACATTAATAGCACAAATATGAGGCATCACCGACAGCTGGCTGTCTCCTGTCCATATGGCATCCAGAAGAACCCATTTAACATCTGGTGTGACCATTTCAGTATGCACACAAAATCCACAATAGATTACTTCCCCTTCTTGGCAACAATATCTCTTACAGGATGCATTATGTACTTGACACTGGAACTCCCAGCTATCAGCAGTTCCACCTTTTTTGAATACTTACGTCTTGCATCCTGAGAGGCTTCTTCTGCCTTAATATCTTTATCATCCACAGACGAACTGGAGAGGCCTTTCGTTTGTCCCCCCCCTCCCCACTCCCCCAAAAATATTTAGCTGTCTGCCACACCTTGAAACGATCTCCCATTTGATAATGGGTTAAGGGTAAACCTCAATGTCTTTTGGATCCATATGTCTGAGACTAGTTTCCAGCTATGTTAACAAGTGAGCATCAACTGAATCTGTGAGAGGAGGGTCACAAACTAAGCTCGATCCAAACAGAGCAATCATACTCTTTATATACTAAGACACTGGAAGTCCACATTATAAAATTATAAAAATACATAAACATTCAAAAAATTTAAGAATTTGAACTACTTTAAATTCGTCTTTATTTTTTGCATTTAAAATACTTGATACAATATTATAAATGGCTAATTAATAAACTTACATTTTGTTTCCTGTTTTGTTTGTAAATCTCGTTCCTTATGCAATAGGTACTATGGCAAACAGAGTCTTCTAATTTAGTTGTCACAGTATTATTTAGGTATTAATATGTTAACTGATGCAAATTGTTTTTTAACGTTTTGTTATCATATGAAGCCATTGTGACAACATTCAACACTACAGTACTGGTACAGAATAAGAATTTCATTTAAAAACAGAATTAATAAATGAAACTGATGAGTATTAATAATCTTCATGTATATAACTTATTGATATGTAGTATTATTGAAGATTATGTGTTAGAGTATACAACCTTCGCAAATTTAAATATTTTTTTTTCTATTTCTTGTGTAAATAAATGTGTTTAGTCTTACATAAATACTGTCTACAGTAGCTATATCATCCTTGCTGTTTCCTTGTAGTTGAGAGTTGATCCTTAATTTATCATGAGTCACAGATTGTGCCAGTCCGTTTCAATCTCACTGACCTGTTGTTGGCAGTGAGTAAGAGTTCTGGTCCTCACCACCACTGGGCGAGGATGAACCTATTGAAATTTGCTTGATACGCTGAATTTGGATTTCGTGAGTGTAGTGTGGATCTATCTCGATCTTAGTGACACAGTTTGGTGTTAGGTACTGAGTTGTTGTCATCATGTAACAGTTATAATCTTTTTCATTTAACATTGCTATTTAATAGTTCATAATGTGACCATAGTTTTGATTAAATGCATTTTACTTTATTTCTAGAAAGTAGTTCTTAAATTAACACATATTTCTTCTTGAAACCTTGAAAGACCCTTCCTTTCGGATCTGGGGCGACGACAACATATGAAATAGTGCTTTGGCCCTCGTCATTTGTCAGTAACCCTACCACAAGGGAACTTAATCAATAGAAGTTTATTATCAGTTTGTCATATGAAACTGATAACTCCATCATCTTTAACAATCACATACAGTTACTTTGTTTCAGTTCCTTGAGAACATTTACCTGAGTTGATGGGCTTCCACCAGAGTGTGGAGGTAATCGTAGTTAACAGAACAAGCACATACCCTTGATCTCATGTAATGAAATTTATTCGTCGGGCATAGAATATTATTGTCATTACTGGACCTATTTAACAGAACATATTCACACATTTCAAGATCAAGATGACTCTCATAAACTCAGTGGCATGTAATTTCATACAAATGTGTATTCTGGTTAAAGTTCCTTATATAACCTGCATAGAAAGTTGGGCCTCCCATAATTACTAAGAGTTAACACCCCCTTTCACATTTTCGAAGTGTGGATAATGTAACTGGGGCAGGACGTGAATACCAGCTCCATATTTACCCACTTGGATGTGGAAAACTGCTTAAAAATCACATTCAGCCTGGATGGAACACCGATTTTAGACTTTAATGCCCTGGTCAGCACCCTTCTCCAAATGAATTTGATTATATGGGTGGGCCATGGTTCATATGTCTACTGTATAACGATAACATTTCTCACACACGTGGGGGATTTGTAATGACAGGTATACGGTTTTTGAAAAAGTGCAAAGTTCACATCAGTCTGTAGTTTAAGTTACAATCCATCAGTTTTGTGACATCCATCACATTAGGAAACTCACTGTCTGGCAAATAACTTTCAGGTTCAGAAAACTGCTTGGTTGTTTTATAACGTCTGTTGATGTTCTAACATATGTGGCAACTTTGTGAGTTGCAAGTGAAGGTCAATGAAAAGTTTCAAAAAACTGGTACAGATATACAGTAGAGAACAACATAGTGAGTGAAAATTTCTCAAAGTTTTGCTTACTGTCTGCATCAGTGTTTTATTTGTCCACCATTCTGCACCCAGAAATCTTCTAGTGAGTAGTCCCCTCATGCTCATACCCGACGTATCATATCTAGATGGGAAACAGAGCTGCTGCGATTTGGTACTGTAAGTCTCAAAGAATCTGTGATAGAAGTACTGAAACTCAACAAGAAAAATCTGCATTAAGGCAGGAGACCACGCAGGCCACTTGAGTAGCATATGTCATCTGTCACAACATGCCCTATCCAGTGCGCTGTGCAGTGTCACACTTGTGATGGCCAGCGTCTTTGACTCTTGAAGGTGGCGCCATCCTGGATTGGAAACTGGAGCTAGATGCGCAGAGCGGTAGTTAGTGTGAGATGGCACAAGAAGCAGGTTGGTTCCTTTTGGGCACGCTCAGTTCGGACTGCGTGCGAAGTTGTCTGCATAAAGGAACTCAGTGGACCTTGGGAGAGATCAGTGTCCATCGAGACTTCACGGTCGGGTATGGACTGTCGTGAAACCGTGGCCTGAGGTGAAGATTGTTGGATTTTGTACTATGGATAATAAATGATTAAGGTTGAATATACACTCCTGGAAATGGAAAAAAGAACACATTGACACCGGTGTGTCAGACCCACCATACTTGCTCCGGACACTGCGAGAGGGCTGTACAAGCAATGATCACACGCACGGCACAGCGGGCACACCAGGAACCGCGGTGTTGGCCGTCGAATGGCGCTAGCTGCGCAGCATTTGTGCACCTCCGCCGTCAGTGTCAGCCAGTTTGTCGTGGCATACGGAGCTCCATCGCAGTCTTTAACACTGGTAGCATGCCGCGACAGCGTGGACGTGAACCGTATGTGCAGTTGACGGACTTTGAGCGAGGGCGTATAGTGGGCATGCGGGAGGCCGGGTGGACGTACCGCCGAATTGCTCAACACGTGGGGCGTGAGGTCTCCACAGTACATCGATGTTGTCGCCAGTGGTCGGCGGAAGGTGCACGTGCCCGTCGACCTGGGACCGGACAGCAGCGACGCACGGATGCACGCCAAGACCGTAGGATCCTACGCAGTGCCGTAGGGGACCGCACCGCCACTTCCCAGCAAATTAGGGACACTGTTGCTCCTGGGGTATCGGCGAGGACCATTCGCAACCGTCTCCATGAAGCTGGGCTACGGTCCCGCACACCGTTAGGCCGTCTTCCGCTCACGCCCCAACATTGTGCAGCCCGCCTCCAGTGGTGTCGCGACAGGCGTGAATGGAGGGACGAATGGAGCCGTGTCGTCTTCAGCGATGAGAGTCGCTTCTGCCTTGGTGCCAATGATGGTCGTATGCGTGTTTGGCGCCGTGCAGGTGAGCGCCACAATCAGGACTGCATATGACCGAGGCACACAGGGCCAACACCCGGCATCATGGTGTGGGGAGCGATCTCCTACACTGGCCGTACACCACTGGTGATCGTCGAGGGGACACTGAATAGTGCACGGTACATCCAAACCGTCATCGAACCCATCGTTCTACCATTCCTAGACCGGCAAGGGAACTTGCTGTTCCAACAGGACAATGCACGTCCGCATGTATCCCGTGCCACCCAACGTGCTCTAGAAGGTGTAAGTCAACTACCCTGGCCAGCAAGATCTCCGGATCTGTCCCCCATTGAGCATGTTGGGGACTGGATGAAGCGTCGTCTCACGCGGTCTGCACGTCCAGCACGAACGCTGGTCCAACTGAGGCGCCAGGTGGAAATGGCATGGCAAGCCGTTCCACAGGACTACATCCAGCATCTCTACGATCGTCTTCTTGGGAGAATAGCAGCCTGCATTGCTGCGAAAGGTGGATATACACTGTACTAGTGCCGACATTGTGCATGCTCTGTTGCCTGTGTCTATGTGCCTGTGGTTCTGTCAGTGTGATCATGTGATGTATCTGACCCCAGGAATGTGTCAATAAAGTTTCCCCTTCGTGGGACAATGAATTCACGGTGTTCTTATTTCAATTTCCAGGAGTGTATAATCGTGTGTTGTTTGTTTATATTTATGCTGTAAAACGAGTGCCTACATTTATAGCTACGCAGTCTGTTGTGTATACTGGTGATGACAAATAAGTTTTCTGCTAATATTTTATTGCTAACAGTTGTGATTACACCATACAAGTGTTTCTCTTAGAAGCAGTTGTAAATCATATGTTACAACGAGCTGTTTTTAACTTCGTCATAGCCGCTCTTGTTATATGTATCTCATACGCCATCCTGTGCAGATGAATGTGGAATGAGCTATTTTTTGTGTGATATAAGCAGAGTAGTTTGAAAGATTTGCATTACAATGACATACATTGAAATCTAGATGTATGAATTAACTGCTATTTATGTATCCCATTTAAGAACAAAGTAAAAGAAGTGGGGTTGGTTGATTTTCCTCATGCTTTTAGCACACAATGCTTGACAAATTTTGTGTGCAGCGGTATCCGAGACTTATGTGAAGTTCTAGTGCCACATTATTGACTAAGTTATAATATGCGATCACTTTGATGTTCTTTAAAAAAATATCACGAGAAGACTAGTCTCTCAGTGCTATTACTGTAATTTTTTCGCTACGTCATAAAAATCCTGCGCATACTTACTCTTAGTGCCCTTAATAATATTGGTTTCCTATAACTAATTATGGTGGTTTTCGGATTATCTGATGAAATGTCTGATGTAACGTTCGTGGATCTGCAGTGAGTGTTGTCAGTAGTACTAGTTCAGCGACATTTGCAGCTGCATGCTGATTGCGGTTGTCTAAGTAGCGGGTCTGAAGCTACTGCGGCACCTGGGTTGTCAACCGAGCAGCGGTCAAAAGAAATTTACTAATAGTTGCCAAGTGTTGCTAATTTAGTGTAATCTTAAAGGTTGCTGTGGCCGAGCGGTTCTAGACGCTTGAGTCCGGAACCGCGCTGCTGCTACGGTCGCCGGTTCGAATCCTGCCTCGTGCGTGGATGTGTGTGATGTCCTTAGGTTAGTTATGTTTAAGTAGTTCTAAGTTCTAAGGGACTGATGACCTCGGATGTTACGTCTCACAGTGCTTAGAGCAATTTGAACCGTTCTTTAGATGATTTCATTTCCTGATGTTTGAGGCATGGACATAAATTGTAAGAAATTGTTTAACAACTATTTCATGAGTAGTAGAGAATTGTTCCTGTTATACTGAGTTGAGTGAATAATTTAACGTTTTTCTGCTCAGGCACTTTCATGTAAGTGTATATATGGCCCTGATGTTTTTACGACATTTTGGTTAAGTAATTTCGAGATAATACGGTGTTTCGTAGACTTCATCAGTTCATGTCTATGTGAGTGTGCATACTGGCATATTTCCCACAAATCTGTAACTCCGAAATTTAAGAAAGTTTGCATAACATGTTAAAAAGTAGCATCCGGAAGACAATAGAAAGGGACACTTGTAATAGCTGCTAATGTCCATCTTAACACAAGAATTACAATTTGATAGTGTGGCATAAATAAAGAAATGGCGATTTCCAGCACTAATACTTTGTTTCTTTTCCTACTAATACAACGAGTTACATTATGTGCATGAAGCGCGAGCCACGCATATACTTCAGTCAGTACTTCCCCAAATCATTTGGCACCCTCTAGTAAGGTATGTCTGGTATTCCTTGATATCTTGGTGCATGTGCTATATTCCATGCCCCCCTCTCCCCTACCCCCCCCCCCCCATTGACCATGGACTTGTGTACCTCAGCAATAAAGTTAGCCACACCATAGGTGCAACCACAACGGAGGGGGGTATCTGTTGAGAGGCCAGACGAACGTGTGAGAAACTACAGCCGTAATTTTTCCCGAAGGTATGTATTGTTAAATGACGATCATGGTATACTCTCGCGTAAAATCTTCCGGAAATAAAATATTCCCCCATTCCGATCTCCGGGCTTGGACTACTCAGGATGATGTCGTTATCAGGAGAAAGAAAACTGACGTTCTACGGATCGGAGTGTGGAATGTCAGATCCCTTAAATGGGAAGGCAAGTTAGAAAATTTGAAACGGAAAATTGATAGATTAAAGTTGACTATAGAGGGAATTAGTGAAGTTAAAAGTGTAAGACATTTCCAGGTGCAGATGTGGACTCTGATGAAAATTTATTGGTAGTGAACTGTAGATTAAAATTGGAGAGACTGCAAAAAGGTAGGAAATTAAGGAGGTCAGACCAGCATAAACTGAAAGAACCAGAGGTTGTCGAAAGGTTCACAGGGAGCATTAGGGAACAATTGACAAGAACAAGGGAAAAGAATACAGTAAAAGAAGAATGGGTAGCTTTGAAAAATGAAATAGTGAAGGTAGTTGAGGACCAAGTAGGTAAACGGATGATTGCTAGTAGAAATCCTTGGGTAACGGAAGATAGGTCGAATTTAAATGAAGAGAGGAGAAAATTAAAAAAAATAAAATACGTGAGGGTAAACAAACGTCTAAAAATGAGATTGAAAGAAAGTAGAAAACGGCTAAGCAGGGGTGGCTAGAGAACAAATGTAAGGAATTAGAAGCATATAGCACCACAGAAAAAATAGATACCACGTACAGGAAAATTAAAGAGCGCTTTGGGGAAAAGAGAACTACATGTATGAATATCAGGAAATCAGATGGAAAACCAGTCCTATACAAAGAAGGGAAGGTTAAGAGGAGGAAGGAGTATATACAGACTCTATAAATATACTTGAGGGCAATGTTATAAAAATGGAACAGAACGGATGAAGATGAGATGGAAGGTATGAAGCTGCGGGAGGAATTTAACAAACCTCTGAAAGTCGTAATTCGAAGCAAGGAAGTAGACGACATTCCGTTGAAATTACTGATAGCCTTGGAAGACCAGCCATAACAGAACTCTTCCATCTGGGGAACAAGATGAATGGGTCACGCGAAATACACATAGATCTCAAGAAGAATACAAGAATTACAATTTCAAAGAATGCAGATCTAAGAGTTGTGAATATTACTGAACTACCAGTTTAATAATTCATGACTGCAAAAAATTAGCATGCTATGCGGACGACTGGGCAATAGCTACCCAACACAAAACATTTGAAAGAACTGAAGAAATCCTAAATTCTGATCTACATATCTTAACCCATTATATCCGCAATTGGAGGTTACAACGAAACTCAAATACTACAGAAGTTTCATGTTTTCATCTGTCCAGTAGTTGGCACACAGAACCCTCGACATCTATTTTGAAGGAAGCAAACATCATCATAATATGCACCGAAAATATCTTGGGATCACATTAGATAGGACACTTTCTTATAAGGAGCACCTGTCACGAACATCTGCAAGCTCAAAACCAGAAACAATATTCTCCATTAAACTCTGCTTCTGTCCTTGGGAATCGTCAGCAGGCACTCTCGGGATATCAGCACTCAGTTTGGTTTACTCAGCAGCAGAGTACTGTGCGCCTACCTGGCTTAATAACCCACACGTAAAGAAAGATAGACGTACAACTTAACGGGACCATGCGCATACAGTTGATCATGTTGTATCGACATGTCCCGCACATGCCTATAAGGGTCCTTTAGAAAATTTCCTCACAGCGACAAGCGATGTGTACATACACAGGGTAAAATTTTGTAAGAAAATTTTATATTGAACCAGTTTTGGTCAAATGTAGTATCCATTGAGTAGTAGCATCGCTGCTCAACAGCGATCGCTAGTCAAGGCGTTATGGGTAATGTGATTAGAGTAACACTCTCAAGTGTAAAGACGTGTTGTATCTCATGTGTGCGGAATATATACTTATTCACTACGGGCAGTAATGATTTTTTTATTTTCAAGATACCATACTGGAAATAATTAAGGTAAAGGCCGCACCGAAGAACGTTCAGTTTTGATGCAGTTTTTATCTCGCATCAAAACTGAACGTTCTTCGGTGTGGCCTTGATTGCGATATATCGTTGCCAGCAGTGTTTCACTAAGGGCGGCGCCACCTCCCTGTTTTGGAAGCCAGAAACCGTGATGGGCGGCGCATGTGCCGTGTACTGAACGGTGGCCTATATAGGACGTCGAATTGCAATCTTGCGTCAGTTCTCAGCGGGACTCATCAGCAGAAGCAGCATTTCCTGAAGATGGCGAACAGTTGGATCGCCGAAATATCGAGTCAAGTTGATTTTAGGATCCGGCAGCAAACCCGAAGAGACTTTCAAGACTTATTACGCCGGGAAAGCCTACGTAGTCACATTGATGAAGTTTTGTTTCATTACCAGGGCCCATTTCAATTCAGTAGAATTGCATCAGATTCAGTTTTTTGTGATGCAGTTTTGGTTTGGTTTAAAGTTATCGACAGTTTACATTCTCGCAGTCAGAAAAGTTCAGTACATGGCAAAACGCATAAGCGACGAGATAAAATACACTTCCACATATGCTTCTAACAGAAGTGTTGCAGGGTACTGAGATACATAATTACAGTCACATTGCAAAAATAAAATGTTTCAGTTGACGATAACTTTGTGCAGATCGAAATTCTTTTTGGAATCTTTTGAAAAAGTACAGTCACTCATACGCTCTGCTCTGTCACTTAGTAAGTGCCCGCATCTCGTGGTCGTGCGGTAGCGCTCTCGCTTCCCACGCCCGGGTTCCCGGGTTCGATTCCCGGCGGGGTCAGGGATTTTCTCTGCTTCGTGATGGCTGGGTGTTGTGTGCTGTCCTTAGGTTAGTAGGTTTAAGTAGTTCTAAGTTCTAGGGGACTTATGACCACAGCAGTTGAGTCCCATAGTGCTCAGAGCCATTTGAACTTAGTAAGTGTAGTTAGCAATTTTGCGCTGCGCATTTATAGATCTGTGTCTGTTATTCCTAACAGGTCAACGGCAAATTTCTCTTTATGTCTTGTCGACTTGTTAGTTCTTTAATTGTTTATGTGTATCGTGCCGCGTAAAAAAAATGGCTCTGAGCACTATGCGACTTAACTTCTGAGGTCATCAGTCGCCTAGAACTTGAACTAATTAAACCTAACTAACCTAAGGACATCACACACATCCATGCCCGAGGCAGGATTCGAACCTGTGACCGTAGCGGTCGCTTGCTTCCAGACTGTAGCGCCCAGAACCGCACGGCCACTCCGGCCGGCGTGCAGCGTAAAACGATTAATGGAACTACGAATAGCTCACTCATGGACATTCCAAAAATACTCAATTGCCAAATAACTCTATTGCAATGAATACCAGCTCTGACAATATTGCATTGACGACAGTGCATCACATTACAGTCAATGAAAGTGCATCTTCAATGCCAGACAGTCAAACTACATTGAAATTTGCTTTACCTACCGATCTCGCAATTAATCAGAAGCCACTTTCTACAAAAGCGGAAGCCGCTGGTATACATACTTTTCGCGCACACAATTTGCACTCTGATCATTTACCTTTAAAATCCAATTAATATGACAATACCCAAACCTCACAGACATGTCAAATGCTGACACATTTGAACAGCTTACGTAAAATACTTGAAACACTGATGGTCAATTAGCGGATAATAACATTATGATTATGTTTCAACAAATCATGGATAGCAATAAAAAGTAGCAGCAGGAATAAGAGGAACATTTCACTCAAATTAGTGGCGCGATGAACCAACAGACACAAAAACTCAGTGACGAAGTTAATAAAGTCTCACAAAAACAAGAAGAACTGGCACACATTACAGAACAGCAAATTAACGAAGTTTTGAACAACAGGAATCGTTACTTGATGAACGCCTTAATCATCGCATAGAAGCATGTAAACGACTTCAAGAGCAAGTTACTCTTCAACTCCAAGCGCAAAATGAGACCATTCATCAACAAAACAGGAAGATGGAACAGATAAAATTACGTTCACGAGCACATAAAATCGGCAAAAATATGATAGCTCACGTTGAAAATACATAGACAATTGCTACAGTAAAGTTTTCGGTGATCTGGAAAGCCTACAAGACACGAACACAGAACCTCAAACCGATTTTACAGAGCATAAAACACAATTAGAAACGCGTTTGAGTTAACACCACATAAAACACCAATAAGACGTACAAACTGTCACCTGTAGACTTAGAGTCTTAGTAGTAGAATTAGAACTTGATACTGATTCTACTGTAGTCAAATCTGACATACACAAACTTAATAACTGTACAAAGAAGCTGCAGAATCAAATCGATAAAAATGACACCAACAATACTGCTAAAATTTCATCATTTACAGAAACACTTGATAACCTCTCGTACAGGGTAGGAATTTTGGAAAGTAATACCGATACTAAATCTGAAGACATATTTCCTTCTCCTTTCATTCAGTCTGAACAATTTCAATCTATGAATCGAAATATTAATGAGCTGATGACACAGCAAGGCACTGAATCGTAAAGTTAACAGTTTGCACAATGAAATTGCCACGTTAAAAGATAGACATCATAAATCAAGTATATGGTAACCTCCAATATAACCAGGCAAAACAATTTGACACTACAGCACTAGAGCGCAATCTTGGCAGACTACGAGGTGTGAGAGAATTAGAAGTTGAACAACGTCCGCAAACACATCTTTTAACGATAGTGAACTGACACAAAATTTCTAACAAGGTGGTTTCGATTACAAGCATTCCTTGTCAGTACGTAAGTTCAAAGTATTCCGCAATAAGAAAACAGATCTCCATCCCTTAGACTGGGTACAATAGTTTTCATTCTCGTTATCACCTAATTGTCGTATTAGCCATAAATTAGAATTCATTTGCAGTTTCTGGTGGCCGAGCCTGGCACCATGATACGCCCTGTTGCAAGATAATGCTCCTCATTACAAGAATAACAAAATGCCTTTTTGTCAGCTTGTTGATCGGAAACTACGCAATGAGGAATTAAAGATCAGTTAGTCAGTTTGCCTTCCTTTGACAATTTTAACTTCCCAACCATTACCCAATTTTTTAACACATTGTTCAACAAAATGAGCACCTTACCGAGCCATATAAAACTATATTACATACCACGCCTTACGTAAGCATCGCGTTTTGCTATTGTTATACACTGTTATTATTTCAGTACACTATCAAACTAATTAAGTATCACTCATTACATTTGCATCCTGTTTTCTGTCTATCAGCATTAATACAGCTATGTATCTCTAAATTTCTGCGTTCATTATGAGTCTCCCTTTTAACGGTATAACAAAAAGAAAGCATTACTGCATTTCGCCATATTTTATAACTTTTGGAAGTACAACCTGACTATTCCTTTGTCAATCAAAGTTTCTCCCAAAACAGCAACAGTAATGACACGTATGCATATCAAAACTCATCTAGAAATTTTAATGACGGGCATAATAAGATAGTTAGGAATGGCAACAACTTTCAGAATAATTTTCACAGATGTCAAAATTTTAATAATCAGTATTTACAAAACCAGCAAGAGAATCAATAGTTGTTAACAATAACCAGAATTTTCAACAAGAAAACGAACAAGTGGGAAATTCCGGACAACAACATTTTCCGCAATATGAAACAACTTCAATGGTTCGCCGCAAATTTCGTGAACACGCAACAGCATAGTAATACTTTCGTGTTTAGAAACCAGACATCGCATTTCAGCCGAAATGTTCCGTATCACACGAATTGCAACAACAAACGAAGAGATCATAATCGGAATTCTCAGCGTGATTATGGCAATAACAATTTTTTTCAAAATCGCGGACAATTTCAACAACAACCTCCAGTTATTCTGAATGAACCTGACGTACGTTTACACCAAACTCAAAATCATAATGACCACAATAGCAGAACTGTACAATTAGATGTCACAAGAAGATTCGACACGTTATCAAATTCCGAATACTACATGACTATAGGGCAATCCCGCTGCTTTAGCCTGCAACGACGATCAGGAAATAGAACCTCACGAAAGAGTAACTAAAAATGTAATCACTTTCGCCGACATTAGAGAAACGCTTTTACAAGAAAAGAATCAGACTAAGAAGACATCTTCACCCCCATAATTGAAATACATGTAGGAACACATTAATTTATTGCTGTGATAGATTAAGATTCGCCTGTTACTTGATAAGTGATGCTACATTAAACAAATGTAACCAAGGTAATGCCTGTCCGACTTTTCCACTGAGCAAAGCACAAGTACGTGGCGCAGTTTCTAGCAAAGGCCTAGACGCAAAACTTCAAACGCATTTACCTTTCTCTGTACATGGTCAAACATTTTATTCTAATTTTTGGATTGTTCTCTTACTCACCACCGACGTAATGTTAGGTATGGGCTTTCTGATCGAACATAAAGCTATTTTGGATTTAAAAAACTCGTACCTCATGTTAAATGAAAATGATCACCAGGTTGTTTTGGAATTTCACCAAACTTTATCATCTATGAAACAAAACGTCAATAAAATTGAACTTATTTTTGTTACCAAAAATATGCATTTGCGTACATCCTTTTACACTGACACTTATTTTCATTACGCTCATGTACCAGACGATATGGAATACGACGTTGAACAGTTACCAACAAGGTCAGCGAAAGCCAATTAACAACTATGCCGAACGGTGAGATTTACATGACGTTTTACTACAGCTTTCACGAGTCTTTGGTAACATTCCAGGTACTATGAGAGGTTTCATACATGAATTTAAGGTTCAGTTTCGCTGTTCTTTCAAACCTAAACATTATTCCATACCATTTTTTATAGAGATCAGGTCAAATAGGAACTTCAAGCCATGCTTCACCAAGGATTACAGAATAAGGTGTTGGACACTATACACTGTTATTAAAAGGGTTGGATCATTACGCTTTGTTCTCGATTCACGCCAGGTCAATGATATTATAATAACGGAAACTGATTGACCACTGACTTTAGACGAACTTTTACAGAAACTTCAACGTACATCTGTTTATTCAACACGAGATCTAAAATCGGGTTTTTGGCAGATTAAACGTCACCCTAAATGTAGAAGGTGCACAACATTTCTCCGTTTTGGCAATTGCTATCAATTTTGTAAACTACCATTTGGCTTGATAACATATTCTGCTGCATTCATACAAGGTATGAACACTGTAACACCGGTTAAATTGAAAGACAAAATAACCATGTATGTTGATGACATTTTAATTGCGGAATCCATTGGGACTGACCATAACAATATTCTTCAAGCTTTACTTCATAAATTTCTTCACCAAGGCCTCACAGTTAATCTGAGTAAATCCCACTTTGTAAAGCTTCTGTTAGAGTTCTAGGCCATGTCATTCCTGCCGACAACATAGCACCCGATCCAGAAAAACCTCAATCAATTCAAGTAAAATTCCTACTTCAACAAATCAGCTTCGTAGCTTCCTAGGACCGATCAAATTTCTCGTCTCTTTAGCCATTATTCTTCTCTCAATATCCCGAGATTATGTCACTTCACAGACAAAATACTATCTGGACATGAGCTGAACAAGCTCCTTCAGAATTATTGAACCCTAAACATGCACTCTTAAATAAACCGATAGTATCACACCTTGATCCAACAAGAACTTTTCGATCGCCACTGACAGTGCCAAAACAGTCCTCGGCCTATACATTTTTCAAGAGATAGAAGATGATGGCATCATTGTTATTAAAAGCATTGCATTTACGAACCGCGAACTGCAGAACGCAGCTATTCGAGTACAGAGTTGGAAACCTTATCTGTCGTTTGGGCCTTTACTAAATTTAGACACTTCTTGTATGGAGGCATACCACTGTTTATACTGACCACCGTGCTATTCAATTTCTGCTTTCTGCAAAATTTTCTGTAATCCATATTCCCAGTTCTCAAAACGTCGTAGCTGATGCTTTATCCCATTCTATTACTACCAGACAACAAGACATTGCCCCACATTTTCTCAAAAGTAATTACAGTATTTTTGTATATATAAGTTGCTTTTGAAGACTTTATTTCCTTATCTCCTTAAGACATTTCCAGAGAACAGATCAAGGAAAGTATTTGCTTAAAATATTAAGCACCTTTGTCATGACAAGACCAATTCAACAATCAGACATAACTACTTAGTATGTAACAATACTCTCTTTCGACGTACGCATCCACGCAGTTACAATTGGGTCTTATGTATACTTGAAGATATACTCAGAAAAATAATTTGGAACACACACTTAAGTTATGCACGTTATGATTCACGAATGTGTTTTCTCATTCTCAGACAGAATTGTTACTCTGCAAATATGGAAACACGTATGCGACGTGTACTAACAACATGCAAACTTTGTCAGCAAGAGACATCATCGACGACTACTTATCTCGGCCCATTATATCCCATTATACCAATTTAATTACGTCATATGGCTACCGTAGATATCTATGGACCAATTTCCAGGAGCAAAACAGGACTTTCTTACATTTTAGTAGCAGTAGATTTAACTACTAAATTTGTAGCATTCACACCGTTAGGTAAAGCTATAGCCAAAACTGTTTCAGCAGTTTTTACAAAACATTTCTTAAAGATTGTTGGTCATGTACAAAAAGTTTTCTAATAATGGATCACAATTCAGATCAGTTATGTGAACATGTACTCTGAAAGCTAGGAAGATTACACCTATATACATATCCAGTTACCACGCTTCCTCAAATCCATCTTCACGCATTATGAAAGATATTTGTAAGCTTTGTCGTCTATTCTGTCATACGAAACTCTCTGATTGGGATAAATTTATCTACACATTTCAAGAAATTATTAACTCCATTCCAAATTATTCTGCATTGTTGGCTCCGTACGTGATATTAAACAATGTTGAACTGCCGAACAAAATTAAGCAATTAGTAACATTTCGTGCTTCACGACGACTACGTCACCATGAAGTCATCCATATTGCAGTCAACAACATTGAGTGTGCAGTTGAACGAAGAAAGAAACAACAGAGACAGGTAAATCATATGCACGAATTTAAAATTGGTGAAAAAGTATTAGTACGTACTCATCATTTTTCAACAAAATGAAAAATAGGTGCCACATGCTAGAGTTGCTGTGAAGTAGTCCGTACAGAATAAGACATATTCCGCATCGATACGTTGTTCATGCAGAAACTTCGCATGCAGGAAAGACACGAGGGAACCATCATAATAGTAATGTAAAACATTTCAATGAATGAAAACATTTTTTTCCTGATCGAGACTATATTTGATACTACACTGTCACAGCGAAAGTTAATAATCCCTTTTGCATTTTTCTGTAGTTTTAACATTTTAATTTCCACTATTTCCACTAAGCACAATGCATTTGTTATTTGTCTTGTAACTTAGTATCATTTTATGCGCTACTATATTTTACATATAGTAACCTTTAGGCAGAGACAAGCTTCCACTTGCTTACTGTATATTGTCATAACTATTTACTCATCGTGCTCATTCACTATTTCAGGACAAGTACTTGCCATGTAAAGTAAAATAAAAAGAAGTAACAAATATACATTTTGAAGTATCGAGGATATGCAACAAGTTAGTGCAAAATTAACGAAACAAATGTAACAAAGGTCATCCTTCGTCATATAACAACAAGTTTTGTCCTTGCAGGTTTTACAGGAAACAACAAAGTATAATATTAAGGGTAACATATGTATGCCACAAACTTATTTATATACTCTCGCTAATCAAGTCCTTATAGCAATACCAAGAATTACATGTGCTAACATTTTTCTTTGTATGCTAGATGTAAATTTCAATTTGGTTATGGTAATATTCTATGAAGTGATAATAAAGAAGAGACAATTATGTTCTGCCAATGATAATAATGATTATATGTGAATGATAAGCTAAAGAAAAGTGATACACAGTGGTCACACTGTTACAATGAGAAAAGTTTTATGATAATTTGAAGTTAATGAAAACACCATTATGGATTAGCATAGGTAAAAATAAATTTTTTTAAGTATTGTAGAAGTACATGACATTAATTGATACACAGATATATTACTCCTTGCATTATAAAGAAAATCTTTACTTCTGAATGATCGAGTAGTTATGCATGTTTCCCTTGAAACACTGCATTTTTCTGGACTAATGATGCTTTTACATAATACATACACTAACACTTAACTTGTGCTGATATTACTCTTTTTGGCATTAACTATGCTATCAACAATTACAGCATAATAATTTCCTCCTGCTTTACAGTTACAACGAACAATTTTCCATCACCGATTTCTTTTTCAGATGCTTTACAGCCTATGCTTATAATATATGCTTCTAGTTGTTAAGTCATTCTGATGTCTTTAACATTTGCATGTCTATGCTTAGAATAGTCGTGTGACCACACATTTTTATCTTGCTTTATATTGAGTGACCAATTTGACGAATATGCACGATGTTGTTGTTGTTGTGGTCTCCATACAAATACTTTCAGAAAAGGCGTCCTGACACATAAATCTATACTTGATGTTAACAAATTTCTCTTCTTCAGAAACGCTTTCTTTGCCATTGGCAGTCTACATTTTGTATCCTCTCTACTTCGATCATCGTCAGTTATTTTGGTCCCCAAATAGCCAAACAAATTTCCTAATCTAATACCCTTATCATCAGCCGATTTAATTCGACTAAATTCCATTATTCTCGTTTTGCTTTTGTTGATGTTCATCTTATATCCTCCTTTCAAGACACTGCCCATTCCGTTCAGCTGCTCTTCCAGGTACTTTGCTGTCTCTGACAGAATTACAATGTCATCGTGGAACCTCAAAATTTTAATTTATTCTCCATGTATTTTAATTATTACTTTGAATTATTCTTTTGTTTCCTTTACTGCTTGCGCAATATACAGATTGAATAACATCGGGAATAGGCTACAACACTGTCTCACTCCCTTCCCAACCCCTGCTTTCCTTTCATGTCCCTCGACTCTTATAACTACCATCTGTTTTCTGTACAAATTGTAAATGGCCTTTCGCTCCCTGTATTTTACCCCTGCCACCTTCAGAATTTGAAAGAGGTTATTCCAGTGAACATTGTCAAAAGTTTTCTGTAAGTCTACAAATGCTAGAAACGTAGGTTTGCCTTTCCTTAATCTATTTTCTAAGATAAGTCGTAGGGTCAGTATTGCCTCATGGGTTCCAATATTTCTACGGAATCCAAACTGATGTTCTCCGAGACCAGCTTCTACCAGTTTTTCCATTCGTCTGTAAAGAATTTGTGTTAGTATTTTGCATCCGTGACTCATTAAACTGATAGATCGATAATTTCCACATCTGTCAACACCTGCTTTCTTTGGGATTGGAATTATTATAATCTTCTTGAAGTCTGAGGATATCTCACCTGTCTCAGACATCTTGCTCACAAGATGGTAGAGTTTTGTCAGGGCTGTCTCTCCTAAGACTATCAGTAGTTCTAATGGAATGTTGCCTACTCCCAGGCCTTATTTCGACTTAGGTCTTTCAGTGCTCTGTCAAACTTTTCACACAGTATCATATCTCCCATTTCATCTTCATCTACATCCTCTTCCATTTCCATAATAGTGTCCTCAAGAACATCGCCCTTGTGTAGACCCTCTACATATATCTTCCACCTTTCTGGTTTCCCTTCTTTGTTTAGAACTGGGTTTCCATCTGAGCTCTTGATATTCATGCAAGTGGTTCTCTTTTCTCCAAAGGTCTCTTTAATTTTCCTGTAGGCAGTATCTATCTTACCCCTAGTGAGTTAAACCTCTACATCGTTACATTTGTCCTGTAGCCATCCCTGCTTAGCCATTTTGCACTTCCTGACGATCTCATTTTTGAGACGTTTCTATTCCTTTTTGCCTGCTTCATTTACTGCAATTTTGTATTTTCTCCTTTCATCAATTAAATTCAGTATCTCTTCTGTTACCCAAGAATTTCTACTAGCCCTCGTCTTTTTACCTACTTGATCCTCTGCTGCCTTCACTATTTCATCTCTCAAAGCTACCCATTATTTTTCTACTGTATTTGTTTCCCCCATTCTTGTCAATCGTTTCCTAATGCTCTCTCTGAAACTCTGTACAACCTCTGGTTTAGTCAGTTTATCCAGGTCCCATCTCCTTAAATTCCTACCTTTTTGCAGTTTCTTTAGTTTTAATCTACAGTTCATAACCAATAGATTGTGGTCAGAGTACACTTACTACTAGAATAGCCCTACCATGAGTCTAAAACTTATTCTACATACCATATTGTTAGATACTGTGTGGGGCGGCGGGTAGAATTATTGTTAATAAATGTTCCTAGAAAGTTATTTATGCTGTCTTTCGCCGTTCTCAACACTCGCTCTCTAACTACAATATTGGCAACTAGAAAGTGATTAGCAAAACGTGAAGCCTGTAATTAGAATTCCTAGTGCCCACTTCGTCTGAGAATACACTTATAGTTACAGCTTATAGCTCTGAGGAACTTAGGAGATTGTCCAGGATTTATAATCAAAAACGATTTTCTAAAATAGTTGAGTATATTCTGAAAGTCACAGATGAAATACAAAAGTATCCACACAACCTAACTAACAGAGCAGTTCAGATTCTAATGCGCTGATGCAACTATAACTGTCCAACTTAAAAGTTCAAATGAATGCTCGCCATAATTTGATGATTAGGTTCATCAAACGCCACGCTAAATAATGGTAGAATGTTTGTCCCGCGGCGGCACGTGAAAATACGACAATACGCAAACTGAAGACCGATAATTAAAGTCAAACCAAATTAACTCTTCACTCGAAAATGATTTCATGGTTACGCGTATCTCGAGTATCTTAATACGGCATCCGAGGCTGTTTGTAGCAGTGATACCGACGCGACGCGACTCCCGACACAAATGGCGTGCTATTTAGCGTCTGGAGAGAACAGGGGCCTTTTTTCCTCGCGCAGCGTTCTTATATATAAAGCCGCAGTGCGGACGGCTAAGGGAACGCCTGATCAAATCGGCTCTCCCGACTAGCCACTGGGTTAGTAATGCACCACTTTAAGTTATTGAATAAATCATAGCTTCTTTTGCTGATGGCCGATGAAGCTCTGAATTTAAATGTGCATTCAGCACGCAGGTAAGTATTGATAATAAAATTTTGACGTGGCTAAGTTAAATATTTTGGGCGAGAGAATTAATTTAATTACTCTGCACGCAGTAGACGAGCTCTGAACTGGCCCTTTGGAGATACGCTATCGCTATAGTTTTATTGGTATTCAAATGAAACTTCTCACATCTTCATAGTTATAGCGGATCTCCAACCTACTTAAATATAAACATCCTAGCCTTATTTATTAGCCTACTTAATGTATCTTCCTTCCTTAAGTTTTAAGACAAAAACCAGAAAATATTGAATTTCAACTAAAATCTTAAATTGTGAGATCCAGAAGACTGTTTCTTTTAAATATTTATGAAAAAGGAATCTTATTATAAATTTTGAAGTCTCTAGCTCTTTTCTGTTGCGCCAATGATTTTTACAGAAAAACGTGCAAATTTCGAAAATGGCTAAAGTTATCGAACTGATATTCAACACATATTAATTTAGTATTACTCCTGACATGCTAGAAACATTTTAGGTTATTTATTTGATTTTTAAAGTATTACGCAACATTTATGACGTCAGAGCTAGTTACAGCGGACTGGCTGGCACACAATGGAAAGACTGATGTGAATTTACTACGGCATGAGTAGGCTGCTTCCCTACAACTGGACTATGAACATATATTCTCGTTTATATATTGATGGCACTGCCATAAATAATGCAGTTGTTACCTGCATAGCTTTAGGATTTTGTGTTTATATCCACCACTGTTATACTTTACAATCTTAAATCGTGTAATTACTCTTTAAATCTCATTTTCTCTTGATGATATTGTCCTTCTCTGTCTTATCCACAGAGATTGTCACGAAACATACACTTGTTTTCTCATCTGCAACAGCATAAATATATGCAAGCTTACCGATGTCGACGATAGTACACTACAAATGGAGAGCTGTAATGACACGATTCACTGCGCTCATGTCGTACTATCAGCATTTAATATATAATTGCCTGAGTTATCCTTGGGTAACACATCTACCACTGCCACAGGTGAGTCTCCTCAATGCCAAATCTCACTACCTTGACTTATATAGAGATGTTAAAAAATATTCAAGACAACATTACTTGAAAATATTATCCTCTGATGAAGAAATATGAACCATTGTCTATGGATCCTCGATTTGCAGACCATCCAGACCGTAACTTTACCTCAGACATGACATTATCCTCACCTTTTTCACTCTTTACTTTATATTTTATACTCATGATATACTTGCATTATGACTTGTGTAACAGTGTGTATAGTTAGTGATAACTGTGAAAATGAGCGTTATAGCTGGGTACTTGATCTTACATACTAGTGCACATAACCACTACATTTCTTAACAAGTTTGTGAATACGTAGTAATGTTTTTTTATTACTCTGTATTATAAAACTCAGGTTGTTTTAATTCCCATGTACTTTGTAAAGAGCGAGTTCTTAGATGTTAGGCTACATTTTAAAGTTCCACGGTGCACCTGAACACTATCGTACCTCACTATTTGTACATTGATCATTCCTAACCACAGACGTTAGAAGGTTAAAGAAAATACTTCACCAGTTAACCATGATACCTTTACGTTATTCACACAGTCAGATGCTCACAAAGATTTGTGTTTGTTTATTAATTAACTCTTTATGCTAAGTTTCTGAACTTTTATCATCCTATACTTACGTAATGTTAAGAATTTGTTGTGTTATTATGGCTAATTGCCATAGTAACCCTTCCAAATTATTGAGGAGGAGGCAACACGGTTATGAGAGGTATGTACAAAAGGAAAAATTTTGTAAGAAAATTTTATATTTAATCAGGATGATCAGATGTAATATCGATTGTGTTGTAGCATCGCTGCTCAACAGCGTGCTACAGGTAATTTTTTGAGTAACTTTAGATAGAGTGTTGTTTGGAGGACTCTCAAACGTATATAAGTATTGTATCTGATGTGTGCTGAATATACAACTATTCACTACTGGCAGTAATGATATTTTTATTTGCAAGATACCATACTGGAAATAATTAAGGTATGGTAAGGAAGGTTGTTTTATTACCAATGCAATGCGTGTATTCGTAAGTGATGATTGAGAGAATGTATAGCACTCACATTCAATGATTCTGTAAAGCTAATTGTTATTGTATAAACAGTTTACTCTGTGTTAATTGTGAGCAATATTAATTTTCAAAGAGTCAGAATACAAGTTTTATAGTTATTGCCATATTGTTACTTACCACGAGTCAGTACCAGATCCCAGATCCAGATCGTTTTTGATTAACTATTTTGCTCAAGAAGTTATTATCATAGTCATATTCGATATAATATCCTAAGCAACAGTCATGCACAATGGCTGTACGCCGACTATACAATTTAAAGTACTAACAGAGAACAGTGTGAAGAGAGTTACCATTGAGCAGATAAAGGTAATAATTTTATGATTTGAAGGATAGCATTCATTAAGCACAGGGACCATCATTTTCAAATTGATCAAGTTTTCTTTTATTACCAAGAAAATTTCAAATCAATAGAGTTGCATCAGATTCATTTTTTGTGATGTACTTTTTTGGTTTGAAGTTATTGACAGCTTACATTCTCACAGTCAGAAAAGTTCAGTACAGGGCAAATGGCATAAGCGACGAGATAAAATACACATTCGCATGTCATTCTCATTGTAACAGATGCATTTCAGACTATTGTAAGTTACGTTATTTTAAAACTTCTTTCCATGTTATGAAATACATAAAAATCCTTGATATCCATTTATAGCTGTTGTTATATCTGTTATATTATGCTGGAGAGCTGTACTTAAATGTTTACGTAGTAGTTTGGTAATTTTGCATATGTATTCCCATACGATAAATAAAATAAACACTAACATAAATTCTTTACAGAAGAATGCAAAATCTGGTATAAGTGCACGTTGGGAAAGATCGGTTTGGAGTCTGGAGAAATGTAGAAACATGTGAGGCGACACTGACGCTATAATTTCTTTTAGAATGCCAATCCTCTGCCAGGAACTTTATTGTGAATAGTTATCACGTAGATGTAGATGAAGATAGGCTGAGGAAAGGCAGACCTACGTTTGTAGCATTTGTAACTTTAGAGAAAGCTTCTGACGATATTGACTGGAATACTCTCGTTGAAATTCTGTAGATGGAAGGCGTAAAATATTGAGAGCGAAATGTTATTTACGACTTGTATAGAAATCACAAATCAGATGGTAGTTATAAGGGTCCGGGTGGGGGGTTCGCATGGGAAGCAAAGGAAATGAGAAATTGTTGTAACATGTCCCCGATGTTATTCAATCTGAACAATGAGCTACCGGTACAGAAAACTAAAAAGAAATTGGAGTAGGAATTAAAGTTCAGAAATAAAAACTGGAAGATTTGCCGATGACATTATAATTATGTCAGAGACAAGAAAGTACTTGAAAGGGCAGTTGAACGGAATGGACAGCGTCTTCAAAGGAACATATAAGATGAACATCAACAATAGTTTTATTTTACCATCAAAAGTAATGATTCTCAATTGGTGCTACTCTGGATGCAAATTGAAATTCATAAGATGAGGAAAAGTTACCTTTCATACAGTAAGTACAACCTTGATCTAATTATACTTACTACACCGGTGAAAGGAGCTTAATGTGTTGATAAAGACTTGGCAGTGTGGTACACTACAGGACAATACCGAAAGAGCATTGCTTGCTATCTCCTCTCTTCTTAAACGGAAAACAGAGGCATCACAAACAAGCAGAATGCCTATGACACACATATGAAAAATCGTGTTATTTTGAACCGATATTTATCTGTACTAGCGATGTATTCTGAACAGTGCTTGTGGGGAAAAACCATAAAGCACACAACACGCACATAAGCGTTCGTAGTAAGGTATACTGATTACAGGATTTCTGTCTGGCCCATCTGAATCAATCCATCCATAGATATTAGTCATGTTCTACGGTTTCATCCATAGCTGTACAAGTAACATCTGTGAAAGTAAGAAAAAAAATTCACAAGGAAAATCAGTTTATAATAACGGGAATTTAAGAAATTAGGTTTGAGTTTCAGGATCTAGACCATGAAAAAAATGCGGTAGGGAACATTCCAAGCGAATTGAAACGATTATGTGCGGCTCGCGACTACGCAAGGACGCTGTTGAATCAACACTTTCTACGACAGAAGAACACTATAAAAATTTATGACCAGTCGAATGTATTTTGAAGGGAGTGATATGATCTAAATTCTTGTGTGAATAAACCCACTGCACTGAATACACATATCACTTAGTGCTAACGTAATTTCAGTAACTGCAGTGTGCACAGTTTAGTCAGTTATAACCTAACAACACTATAGCCCACACAATTTTTATATCGAGACAATAAGTATTACTTCAGGAGAAAATTAAATATGAATTGAGTTCTGCCATTACAAAAAATATTTACACTCCAACATAGCCGTCCACCGCGTTGCAAGACCATTTTGTTAACAGCCGTCGTATAGAGCAATTACTTCATCGGTCGGGCGCATTAGTTCTGTGGTCAGCGCGCCTGACTGCTATGTAGTAGGCACGGGTTCGATTCCCGGCCGGCTTCGAGATTTTCTCCCCTCGGGAACTGGGTGTTGTGTTGTTCTCATCGTCATTTCGTCATCATCGACACGGAAGTCTCCCAAGGCGACATCAGTCGGAAAGACTTGCACCTCAGCGGCCGCAGTTGCCCAGGTGGGGACTCCCGGTTATCAATGCCATACTATCATTTCGTAATACTAGCGGAGTCAACTGAAGACGCAGCCAAACAGACAGAAGTACGACTCAGTTAAATGTTAGAAAAAGAAAATGCGTAATAGTTGCAGATCATCTTATTTTTCAGTTTTGTGCAGTCATTATTGTGGTAAAGGAGGATATACATTACTCAGTGACATCACTTTTCACAACTATATAGTCTTACTTATAAACTCTAAAACAGGGTAACGAAAAGTACTTTGATGACAAATTAACTTACGTAACGCTATCGCTAAATTTTGAGCGTTAGTAATTTAAAGCAGTGCCATGGCAGCCATGTGTGAGGTAAGCAGACAGGTACAGAGTCACTGGTATGTAATTTCACAAGCGAGTCGGTACACCGTGAGATGGCCAGATTGAGGTGAGCAATCTTCGTGACATCGCACAAAGGGTTTGCAACGACAAACATGCCTGTGTTGTGAACCGTGTGCCGGGCCGGGAGTTCAACTCGGGACATCGCGAAAGACAAAGGTCTCGATTTCGACTCTCAGTCCGTCACACAGTTTTAATCTGCCAGGAAGTTTCATATGAGCGCACACTCAGCTACAGAGTGAGAATTTCATTCTAAACCCAGGCGTGTGGTGTATTTCTACAGCGCTGGGGCTCCAAGACGTTGTTTACCTGTACGTGCTTGGAAGCAGTGCTACTAATCGCTATAAATACATTCTAATTCTAACAGAGTTATGTGCAGTCCGGGAGCAACCTCCATGACTTGGGTCCACGTCGGTTTCCAGCTTGCTATGGGCCAACCAACAGCCAATCCCAGTGTGAGCAGCCAGCCCCACCAGACCAGCTCACGATCACAAGTCCACCGCCGCGGATTTAGGCAATATCAGAGAATCATCCGTTATGGGCTACAGCAGCATCCAATTTCTACATTGAGGGCAGTGGTCCCAGTCACAGCGCTACTGCCGCCACCCATCCACAGCAGAACGAGCTCCTAAGTCAGAAGCTGTGGCCCCCTACGAGAATCCAGCAGATGTACATGTTGCTGGTACCTCTCACTCAGACTAGCGTAGTGTTGACTGTCGCACGCACTGCTGAATAAGGTAAAACGTGTCAGCAAAGCACCATGTGGATGCCAATCGACTCTCACACAGCAGCGTCTTTCCGACGTCATCGGCGTCGCCAATGGACCACGCACCTCGCACCAGCAGAGGGCAGGCATATACAGGGCTGCCACAGCGCTCAGAAGTTGTAATCCAAGACGAATGAAATATGTTGTATGTAGCAGCGGAGTCTCCTTAACAACCCCCGACCAGCACTTCCGCATCCACATCCCGCCAATCCAGCACCTCTGCACTGTAATGCTCCATTCGCACCTGGATCGCCATACTTAGCAGTGGTTGTCACACAAGTAGCAAACATTTGAAGTTCTGGATTTATTGCAACGTGCTCCATTAGTTCTCTGCTACGATACAACTTATCACAGTCCAAGCATAGTGCAGTGGCTTTTTTTTCTATGTGGAATACATTAATGAAGTAAGCAGCAGTTCCAGTGTGACTGTGATAATTCAAAGGTGTACAGTGCTTAAATTTTGTCCAGAAACACAAAACACACACACACACGCTCACACACAAACGCTCTAGACAAACAAGTATATTGTTGATCTGTAGTACAGGAAGTTGATACATTCTGCTTACACTGATGTCTGAGCATTCGTTACTGTTCTTCATGTTTAAATCAGCGTCCTAACTCTGGAGTGATGAATCTTGCTGTTATATTGAAAGTGTTCGCATCATTTCTGATTATTTGACTGGACTTGTTCATGGACCCAGTAGTATATACATTATGAAGCTACTGAGGAGGCACTGAGCCAAGGATTTGGGGTTTGAAGGACCAGGACATATCCTTGCCTTCGACGTAAAGATATGTGTTGGGTTGGAGCGTCGGCCAGTTGGATGACCCGTGGTTCCACAACGTATCAGACGTAGATGATTGTGGAGAACACTTTCTGGTCTCTAGATTTGGAATTAAAACTGAGTTGGCGCACTGTGGAAGAAGCTACTCGTTTTGCTACAGAGTAGTGACTCACCACGTAACATCCATTCTAGCGACAGTGATAGATGAATGTGACGGTTCTGTACCGAACATCTGGAGCGTCTAGGAGGCTGTTTTGAAATGGGTGCCTAATTTACTGGTCTACCTCCGGCAAGTCATCGTAGTGACTACTGAACTGTCAAGTGCTGCATTTCTGTGTGACGTATGTGTGCCTGTACACCACTATGCATGTAGCAGTTGCGACTGCTCACAGCTAGTGATTCATCTTCGATAACTGTATCATGTCATCATCCGACAGGCATTCATAGGAATATTCTGATCTGCCAAACGTTTATTGATTACTGGTAAGTCTTTTGAGCCCCGTTTCACGAGTGTCGTATGGTACTTAACCTACTAAGTATTTCTCCTCATAGTCTGTTCTTGAGGTGCAGCTCTGCAGCATCATTTCAAGCTTTATGGTCCGTAGACGAGTAATATAACATGGTTTTGCAGACATTGTGTATTCCATTAAAATACCAGAGTAACATTGATTTTCTAATATAAACTCAGCATTTAGAGAACCACCATGACTGCTAGAGAAATAATTTGGGTGGCACACGTAATATCTCTAAATAAATGCCTATCACTTCTCTCTTTCAGCTAAACCAGTTTCTTTTAACTTGGGTCTCGCGACGTTTTTGTTTAATCGACAAGCAAGATATAAGTAACATTGGGTACATTAACTATAACCCAGTTGTAAGCTAATTTGTCATTAGCGTATGTTCAAGGTCAATTTAGTGAGTGGTCCAGAATTTCATAATAAAGAAGTGTGTCTCTCCACAACGTGCAGGCTCTGTGATCTCATAAGCATGCGAATCATGTTTAGATCTTGATATATGTATACATTTTGTCAACATGTATGGGAAGCTGTGAGTAACAATGGAGACTTTTTGACCTTTTGTGATCTTGGTAGCTCATAATCTAAAAAGGTTCATAGTAAGCATTTAAAGCCAAGTGATGTTGTATCACATTTGGTTGGATTAGCTCAGAGCAGAAAGCTGGAGAGAATTATTGGTTCATCGATGAAGTCTAAAATTTTGGCCGATCATTAACACTGAGTAGCCAACATCATTGCTTCGTGAACAAGCAATATCTGTAACACGCCTATTGTTAGCCTTCAACGCAGGCTATCTTTGGAATTACACAAAGTGAAGAGCATTTTCTAAGACCATTATTGGTATACTCCTGCTACTTATCGTTAGAGAGTTGTAAATAATGCGCTCATGCTGCAACTCACTTCCAAAGATCAGTCAAGTCGGTTCACAGATGGAGCTCGACACTCATGTCCACCAGACATGACCACTTTACTGGAAAAAAAGTGAACTTCGTCTTTTTATTACTGTGATTGGAAGAACAAGGTAGTAAATAGTATTTTCTTAAGTGAGGCCGTATCTTTTGACCTCTCTATATACGATTTGTAGACCAATTTTATTGGAAGGAGCGTTGCTTAGTTGAGGTCATCAGCCGTTTGCACCAGTTAACGGTGCTTCAGTTGTTGTATAAAAGATGTATTGAATTCCAGAAATATCTGACACCAAATAATTGTTTATTCTGTTACGGCTCGTTTCGAAACAGCGTCATCAGCTGGCAAAAATTACATTTAAAAGTGGTATGAGTATTTTTCAGTTCGTGTTTCGTCTCAATTGACTGGAACCTCTTATGCGGTATGAGATACGTATGTACACTCTTTCACTTAATCGCAGCATTTTGAACTTGCATATTGCGCCATTATACTTCAAATTTAAAGACAATATTGATCCTAACAATGTCTTGCTTAATGTTCAGCGCACATTGAGGTATATGCAAGGCAACTCAGTGTATTGCCATGCAGACTGGACGACGTTGACAATTACAGATACGGTGGAAACAGGATCATCGTCATTGCACCGTGGTTCAGTGAAAACATGTCGTCTCGTCGGATGAATCACATTTCTTCTTACACAAGGTCCTGTGACGTCAACCAGGCGAAGAGCTGCTCGAAAGATGCACCGCCTGCTGCTGTGGTAAGGTAATAAAGGCAGTGTCTTGCTACGGCGAACATTCACGTGGGTTTCCATGGAACAGTGGTAGTAATTAATGGGAACATGGTAGGTGTTACGTACCTGAATATTATTGTTGACTGTCTTCCGCCATTCATGCTTGTCGTGTTACAGGAGTATGAGCGCCTTGATAACGAAATTAGTATGATGTCGATCAAATGTGTCAAACCTGAACTTGATAAGGACACCTCTTGGAAACTATCTGACGCCAGCTCAGCGCCAATACCCATCTCCCCGCAGTTGGGAGGAATTAGAATTCTGGTGCCACATACCTCTGGAAAACCAACAAGCACTTCTTGAATCGATGCTTTCTGGAATAGTTGCTGTATAGCGTTTTACATGAGCACTGATACACTATAAAGTAGGTTTTATGAAGGGTTTGGACTCAACGTTTACGTTTCATTATTTAGAGTCGAGCAAATATACTGTATGCCTCCTTACTGTACATATATATATATATATATATATATATATATATATATATATATATATATAGAGAGAGAGAGAGAGAGAGAGAGAGACAGAGACAGAGAGAGACAGAGAGGGAATGATATATATTTCTTGCTTTGGCTAGATTTAGAAGTGAATTGTTGTTAACATGTGTTTAATTGATGTACTTATCAGCCCACAACTATAGAGGAAGATGTGAAAGTTACCAGAATAAATAAGCATGAGATATGTCTCGTCGAAACGCAAGAGCGCTGTCATGTCCACAAAACCCACAGCAGAGAGACAAACAGTTGCTAAATGGCCAAGCTGGTGTAACCATTACAGACAACTAAAATTGACTAAATACGCGATATACACTCCAGGAAATTGAAATAAGAACACCGTGAATTCATTGTCCCAGGAAGGGGAAACTTTATTGACACATTCTTGGGGTCAGATACATCACATGATCACACTGACAGAACCACAGGCACATAGACACAGGCAACAGAGCATGCACAATGTCGGCACTAGTACAGTGTATATCCACCTTTCGCAGCAATGCAGGCTGCTATTCTCCCATGGAGACGATCGTAGAGATGCTGGATGTAGTCCTGTGGAACGGCTTGCCATGCCATTTCCACCTGGCACCTCAGTTGGACCAGCGTTCGTGCTGGACGTGCAGACCGCGTGAGACGACGCTTCATCCAGTCCCAAACATGCTCAATGGGGGACAGATCCGGAGATCTTGCTGGCCAGGGTAGTTGACTTACACCTTCTAGAGCACGTTGGGTGGCACGGGATACATGCGGACGTGCATTGTCCTGTTGGAACAGCAAGTTCCCTTGCCGGTCTAGGAATGGTAGAACGATGGGTTCGATGACGGTTTGGATGTACCGTGCACTATTCAGTGTCCCCTCGACGATCACCAGTGGTGTACGGCCAGTGTAGGAGATCGCTCCCCACGCCATGATGCCGGGTGTTGGCCCTGTGTGCCTCGGTCGTATGCAGTCCTGATTGTGGCGCTCACCTGCACGGCGCCAAACACGCATACGACCATCATTGGCACCAAGGCAGAAGCGACTCTCATCGCTGAAGACGACACGTCTCCATTCGTCCCTCCATTCACGCCTGTCGCGACACCACTGGAGGCGGGCTGCACGATGTTGGGGCGTGAGCGGAAGACGGCCTAACGGTGTGCGGGACCGTAGCCCAGCTTCATGGAGACGGTTGCGAATGGTCCTCGCCGATACCCCAGGAGCAACAGTGTCCCTAATTTGCTGGGAAGTGGCGGTGCGGTCCCCTACGGCACTGCGTAGGATCCTACGGTCTTGGCGTGCATCCGTGCGTCGCTGCGGTCCGGTCCCAGGTCGACGGGCACGTGCACCTTCCGCCGACCACTGGCGACAACATCGATGTACTGTGGAGACCTCACGCCCCACGTGTTGAGCAATTCGGCGGTACGTCCACCCGGCCTCCCGCATGCCCACTATACGCCCTCGCTCAAAGTCCGTCAACTGCACATACGGTTCACGTCCACGCTGTCGCGGCATGCTACCAGTGTTAAAGACTGCGATGGAGCTCCGTATGCCACGGCAAACTGGCTGACACTGACGGCGGCGGTGCACAAATGCTGCGCAGCTAGCGCCATTCGACGGCCAACACCGCGGTTCCTGGTGTGTCCGCTGTGCCGTGCGTGTGATCATTGCTTGTACAGCCCTCTCGCAGTGTCCGGAGCAAGTATGGTGGGTCTGACACACCGGTGTCAATGTGTTCTTTTTTTCATTTCCAGGAGTGTATGTACGAAAAATGGGTTCGTCATATTTTTAGATGATTCGACGAGATCTGCTGGGACTCAATGAGTTGTAGGCAAGTCATTACCTCTGATTTCATTCCCCATACCCACCTCAATACCATCAGTCAACGACTGTTTGCCACTAACACTGTAGTGTACAGGCAAATGATGGCTTTTTAGTTAATGTAGGAAGATGCAGGATAACTAGTACAAAATTTTTATTTACTGTGATGGAAGCAGCTTGCTGCAAATGTGGAAAAATGTAAGTTAATAGGATAAGTAGGAGAAACAGTGTGGGAATGATCATTGTATTAGTGGTGCTTTGCTTCACACAGTCATGTCGATTAAATGTCTTCACGTTGCGCTGCAAAGATACATTAACTGGAAAGAGAACGTAACGTCGGTTGCATGGCAGCCGAATGGTCGACTTCGGTTTCTTCGACGATAACGGAAAGCTAATCTCCTATAAAAAGGAGACAGCAAATAAGAGGCGTACTTCTACGTTCAGTTATAAAGCAAGTATTAATTGAATACAAACCGGGAAATCCTACACTGAACCAGAGTTCTATTTTCGAAACAGTATTGAGAAACTGTAGAACGGTGCTATTGCCACCAACATTCATCTTGGTGTAAGCACCGCGAAGACAACGGAAATCAGGGGTCTCACTGAAGCGTATAGAGATTCGTTTTTTCCTCATTCTGTTTGAGAATGGGGACAAGAAATTTAATAATTATCAATCATTCAAGCTACTCTCAGATATGCACAATATGGTGATATATGGGGTATATACATGATTGTAGATGTATATGAATAAACTCCAGGTGGTAAGAAAATATCATTGATTACTTACTGATCAGCGAGGCGGAATACATTTTCACGAATAGTGCGTTATATTGTACATCACATATGTGTCAGATTTCCGACGGTGATGGTAATCAGGTACAGTGAAACCGAGCGAGGTGGCGCTGTGGTTAGACACTGGACTCGCATTCGGGAGGACGACGGTTCAATCCCGCGTCCGGCCATCTTGATTTAGGTTTTCCGTGATTTCCCTAAATCATTCCAGGCAAATGCCGGGATGGTTCCTCTGAAAGGGCACGGCCGACTTCCTTCCCTAATCCGATGAGACCGATGACCACGCTGTCTGGTCTCCTTCCCCAAAACAACCAACCAACCAGGTACACTGAAATTTACGTCGGCAGTGCAGTGCGATGGATTCTACAGCATTGGATACGACTTCTGCCATGCATCTGACAGCGCTTTGCAGAGTATAAATGCAGACGTACAACTTAGCTAGACATCCACTTCATAAGAGCAATTTATGATACAACTGCTAAGCCAGAGAGGAATAAGAGCACAATTCATTATCATCTAGAAAATCGCAAAGCAATTTTTCACACCTTGTGAACATCCTGAGGTAGGTTATGGGAACTATATACATATCCGGACCTCAGAGTATTCCGTTTCACTACATGCTAATACGCTGACTGCACCTTGTACTGACTTCCCATAGTAAGGGCTCAAGCAAATATGTGCAATTCTGATCATTTGTGTACTGTCACATACCTAGTCATTGGTATGATGATCAATTTAGTCTCATGTCCCGTTCTTGGTTTCGCAGTTTTGTATGTGATGAAACAACTCTCCCAAGGAGGGTATGCTACGTTATAAATTATGTAGTATAGTAAATCGCTCCTACTATTCTTGACGTGTGGGCTGGTGATTATGTTTTACCTGGAGTATGTCAGAATCACGGCCCAAAAACAACGTTATTTATTCAAGTAATACATTTGCTGTGTAGTCGGGTTTATTGCTGTTACTGCTACACATTAACTTTCATATTTGCGTACGCTGTTCTCATATCTATTTAACGAATTATTTTTCTCAGTAAATAAATTAATGGTACTATATAAAGCATCTGTAGCTATCATGAAGAAAATATACCGAGCCTCACAATGAAAAATAAAATGTTGTTGCTCAATTTTGAAGTCGTGTTCCTGTGTAACAGAAGAAAGCGTGAGAAAAGCATTAGAGCGCGCTATTCCTCTTCATTCTTGAAATTTCGCAGTATTGCGAAGAATGAGTAAGACACATTGACGACCTGTAAAAGAAGAAAAATGATGAGTGCAGATTCTACACATATTCAGGTAATTTGTTGAGAATTACTCCGTCGTTCTTCGAGGTCTGTTCAAAAAATTCTGAAACATTCGTAACTTCGCGCCAGTGGTGTGTTGCAGCGAAATGTGGTTGGCATTCCTGCACTTCCCTGTGCTTAATATGTTAACTGCTGGAAGTTTCATTGTTGTGTGTCTGTTAGTTATTGTTCAGTGCTGTATTGAGTAGTTCGTTGTGTCTCGCAGTTTGAGAATTTCGAGATGTTAGAGTTAGAGGAGCAACAAGACTGCATTAAATTTTGTGCGAAACTAAATAAAACCTGTACAGAGAAACACCAAATCATGCAGGAAGCCTACGGTGATGAGTGCGTAAGCCGTACTCGGTGTTACGAATGGTTCACACGATTCAAAAATGGCCGGACGGAAGTTAAAGGTGACTCTCGTTCACGACGCCGTTCGGCGTCTACCGATAATGCTCCTATCAGGAACGTCAACGAAAATGTCCGTACCAATCGAAGACTGCCCGAGGGATTGCAGAAGAGTGTAACATTTCAGTTGGATCATGTCATGACATCCTCACACAGCATTTTGCATTGCATCGTGTCGGTGCCAAGTTCGTCCCACGGCTCAAGAAAAGAAATACTTTCACCTCGCAGTGTATGAGGAGTTTTTGGATTGCACAGATGAGAAAGGGAAGTTGCTTAAGAGAATGGGTCTACGCTTATGATGTTGAAACCAAGGTTCAGTCTTCACAATGGGACGGGGAAGGTTTTCCAAAACCAAAAACAACTCGTCAGGTCAGGTAAAATGTCAAAGCCGTACTGATAGTTTTCTTTGACTTTGAAGGATTAGTTCGTGCCACAGGGCCAACCTGTAAACCGACGGTACTACCGGGGGGTGTTGCGACGCCTGTGAGAAAATGTGAGAGGGTAAACGGGCTGAAATGTGGGGAGACAGTTCATGGCTCTTGCACCACGATAACGCTCCCTTTCATTCCTCCCTGTTGATGTGTGACTAATGCACAAAATAGGATATCATTGTGCCGCCTCATCCGTCGTTTCCTCCAGACTTGGTTCCTTCGGACTTTCTTTTCATTTCCCAAGTTGAGAACCTCTTTGATAGGAGGTAGATTTATAACGATAGAAGGGATAAAAGAGAATTCGTAGGCGGTGCTTCGCTCGATCCTGCAACAGGCGTACGAAGACTGCTTCCGGAAGTGGGAACTGCGTCGGGAGCGATGTGGAGTATTTCGAAGGAGACTATGCACACTAAGTAAAAGGCAAGCTCAGAAAAAAATTTGGGGACGATGTTGCGGAATATTTTGAACAGACCTCGTATATTGGCAAATATGAATTAATCATTGATACCAGATTACAAATTCTTAAGAACTCAGAAACTTCTAAGCCAATTTTTTGTTTTCGAATTGTTGCCGATACTAACATTTCAGAAACGCTATACGATCCTGGAAACATATTATTACATTTACTTCATTGTCCACTCCATTGGTTTACAATGACTTGTAAACTTGTAACATCTAACAATGTGAGATTTTAAAATAGTGATCAGTACGCTGGGCGTCCCTGGGGAAGTCACGGCAGAATGCCTTTTTCTATACCGATGCCTGCTAAGTAGTGCAGAGATTATGCTGAAATTATCTAGGTAGTAATTACTTTGTCCTTTATAGATGGTGTGTAGCGTCGTTATACAACCCTCTCAGTAAACAGTTTCTTGAAATTTAGCAGTTATGTTTTAGTAAGAAAAAATAACATTTCTTCATTGCTGCAGGACTTGTGCTGTGCAGATCTCCGCTTTAACAGCAGTGAACTGTGTAGTGTACGTAACAGTTTCCTTTTATTCACCTTCGTATGAATGCCACAAGCTGGAGTAGAGCTCGAGAATAAGCAATATCAATTTTTGTGCGCTGATCAGTTCAAAAAAGATTGCAGCCTTCTAAGGATTCTGTCAGTAAAACTATTATACAGTTCTAGAGACCAGCTTAGCCGTCGTCTGTGGTTGCAAGATGTAACCATGTCAGTGACTTTTATACATGTAGATGACTTCAGGTGGCTACTGGAGCAGCAAAGTTATTAATGTCTCATAAGACTTGATTTTGAGGTTGCTAATACTGTAAACAAGTAAAAAAAAAAGAGTAAATAAATCAGGCTGACAGAGGGCATGGTCGATATTATCATTGTCACGGTAGGTTTTTTTAACAAAATGGAAATACTTACCAAGTAATGATCAAAACTCCTATCGAAACAGTCCCCTTGGCTGTCTACTCATATTTGCCAACTTTTCTGGAGATGTTGGAAGCAGCGAGGGAAATTTTCAGCTGGGACGCCTGTAGGCTTATTTGTCAAATCCCGTTCCATGCCCGCAACATACTGATGAAACTTTCCTTTCAGTCAACTTTCCACTCGCGGAAAGATTAAACAAAATCATAAGGCGAGAGGTCGAGCGAATATGGCGGATGTGGGATGGCATTTACATAATATCTGGCCAGATACTCGTTAACAGGTGAAGCATTAAGTGGTCTTGCTTTGTCAAGCAGTAAGAACCAGTCCTGAGAAAGTCACAAATCAGGGTGGCGACGTTGAATTGCTCACTTTTTCACCTCGAGGAAACATACACAAGGCGAACTAATCTTTAGTATCAAGCAATGCAATCAACATTGACTTTGTTCTCGAAGGTTGTCGTTTGACATTTTTCGAGGCTGGTGATCCAATACTCCGCCATACAGCACTTTGACACTTCGTATGAGGGTCATACTGGTAGCACCAACTTTCATTCACAGCCATAATCTTTGACAGAATATGTCGGATCGCATGTGGCTCTATCCATTAGTCCAGCAGATATTCTTCGTGTTTCCTCTTTCTGTCTGCATGTTAGTGTGTGAGGTACAAGTTGTGCATTAAGTTTCCGTTTCCCTATGTCTGCGCGTAGAACCTTATAACACACATCAAGATTCAAATTAAGTTCTTCTGACACCGTACACATAGTTGTATTACCGGCATCTTGCAATAACTGCATTACACGCACCAAGTTTGCATCGGTATGTTCTGCTGACGGGTGACCAGCTATGGGATGGTCTTGTACTGAATCTCTGCCTTCACAAAACCTATTTTCCCACTCGAAAACAAAACTCCTCGAAAGTTCCTCGCCTATGTATGCTTGGTTAATCATTGCCCATGTTTCATTAGAGATTTTTCTGAGATTAATACAGAACTTAATGTTCACTCTTTGCTCACAGTTACCGTAGTTTGTGCCACAATAACTAATGCGCCAAGAAGCGAAACCGCGTGTTGCTAAGTACAGTCTTGCCACTTTGACAGGAATTTGCACGCAAATGCAGCAACCAGACGTTCACTGAGTGACAACAGGTGACCAAAAGATGATCAAGTTTTGTGCTCCATCGGATACATGTATCGCGTGAAACGTCCGAAAGTAAACACCTTGCAACAATCGTCGGAAGGGTCCAGCGAGGGGCAGGGAGCCTTTTGGTGTGTGGAATGTTTTCGTGGTATTCCCTGAGTAATTTTCATTTCAAAGGACGCCACATGACAGGAAACATAGAAACAACATTATTTTTGTTCCTTGTGGGTATTTCCAACTCAGATATTTTAAAAAAAACCTATCGTGGAACATTTCGGACAAAGGTAGTATATAAATATTTTGGACGTTTCGTTTTTGACTCCGTGAGACATCTTCGGAGGTAAATTGGCAACTACAAGCATAACAGCGGGGCCACCCCACTTATAAAGCAGTGCAGAGGATATCACTATTCATCATGTGATTCCAATTTCAGGATTATCTCGTTCTCGTTTGTACTCTTCGATTGTCATTCTTGTGGCGGGAAATAATCATAAACATTTTATGTAACTTAACACTTCCTTCTTTCCCGTAGGACGGATGTGTCTGTGAATCTCTATGACATGTGCGCTCGATAATGAGTTGCCTTCTTTAAAACGCTTGTGTCACTGAATCTTATTTCTTCGTTTCATCAGGGAAAATATATTCTGCTACCGCCGATTGTTCATTGCGTCGTAGACGGGATTTCGTTTTTTGTTCAGCTAAACAGGTTTCAGAGCTGCTTTTTGAGGTTCCACTTTATACTTGCCCAAAACTAGTAGGAATTTTATACACGTCAGGTGTCGCTAATGAATGCTGTACATCTTTTACCGTTCTTAAGCATCCTTTTATCTTATTGTGGGTCTAAAAACCCCATACTTGGAGAACTCTTCTGCTATGCCATCTGTTATTTTGTTAATAGACGGGAGGAAATCATTCCCAGCTGTCAGCGGTAGATCCTCATTAGTCCTGGCGACGTTTTCTGGGACAGAGTATTCCGATCCACTTCTCTTCTGGAGTAGCAATTTTGCTAGAAAGCGTACGGTATGTGATTCATTCATCTAGTGAATAAAGCTGCCCTCAAGTTTTATTAGCTTCGTCCACTAAGACGTTAATGACATCTTCCTTTTGCCACGGTTGACAAGAATATTATTCTGACGCGTATTCAAATCTTACTTTTTCAATACGAGATGGAATCCACAAAGTAAAGTTGAGTGGGACAGGTGTTTCAGTGAAGACAGCGCATGTTATAGAGGATCATTAGGGGTTCACAAACACCACAATAATTCTAATAGAAAAGAAGGAAGTGCTATGTTGGAAGAAGTATTGGTGTCGATACGAGATGGAATCCACAAAGTAAAATTGAGTGGGACAGGTGTTTCAGTGGAGACAGCGCATGTTACAGAGGATCATTAGAGGTTCACAAACACCACAATAATTCTAATAGAAAAGAAGGAAGTGCTATGTTGGAAGAAGTATTGATGTCGATACGAGATGGAATCCACAAAGTAAAATTGAGTGGGACAGGTGTTTCAGTGGAGACAGCGCATGTTATAGAGGATCATTAGGGGTTCACAAACACCACAATAATTCTAATAGAAAAGAAGGAAGTGCTATGTTGGAAGAAGTATTGCTGTCGATACGAGATGGAATCCACAAAGTAAAATTGAGTGGGACAGGTGTTTCAGTGGAGACAGCGCATGTTATAGAGGATCATTAGAGGTTCACAAACACCACAATAATTCTAATAGAAAAGAAGGAAGTGCTATGTTGCATGAAGTACTGATGTCGGACTCGCGCCAACAGAACGACGATTGATTACATTCAGTCGTCAACGATGGCGCCTGCCAGATATAATCATACAGTCAGAATCCCGTGACGAATAGTAGTGTCTTGTACGCTCCTCTTGTAATGGTACTTGAATTGCGTAACCATTACTGCACCTCACCTCAACCTCTCGATACCAGCAATATTCTACTGAGTTTCTGTAAAACAGTTAACATATTTCTGTGACACCATTCAGATTTGATTTCATTAATGTAGAGGTACTTCGATACATCGATATGTATATATTGCAATGGTGTTATTCTTATGTGTATTCTTTCTTTTGTCACTATGATCTTTGACGTACTTGTAACTCTGATTTTTTGGGCGCGTAAGCAGTTATTAGAGAGTCCAGCTTTGGTCGTCATGTTAAAAAGACGCAAATTGTAGTCAGTTTATGAAATGTGAACTTTAACAGTGAGGAAGTTATTTTCAAGTATGTTTTATATTGTGAAGTGATGTTTTGGATTGATTTACGTGATATTGCATCAAAAGTTATAAAAAAGAAGTGTAACTTAAATTTGGAGTGCTGATTACTTTTTTACATCACCATTGTCCTAACTTGCAAAAGTTTCATCTTGAAAAATGGTTTATGAAACACATTTATAAAACTTTTCAGTATCGCAGAATAACACCTAGTCCTCGTTGCATCCGAGCTTGGAATCATCACTACATAGATTTTCGACGATTGAGCCATGAGTTCAAACGAGACCAGCGTGGGAAACACGAAAAGATGAGTGCCTAGTTTATCCATTATTTCAAGAAATGACTTTATTAGCTGTGCTCTAATGACACCTGCCACATAACATAACTTTGTTGTTGCCCGAAAATGCAATATTTAGCAACGTGAGCAACTCTACAATCATAATAAATTTTTGACCTTTGTTGTGGTAGGGTTGTTAGACTCTACAAATGCAGCATCTCCTTGAGCTGAGATTGCAGTTGCCCTTTTACCTCCGAAGATGTATCGTCAGTCGGAGACGAAACGTCACGGCGTAATTTTACATATCAATCACAGTTTCTCAGCCTGGAAGTTGTAACTGATGTAAACATCGGACGCCAACATCATGTTCAAGGCGAAAAAAAAAATAAAATAAAATAAAAAATAAAAAATAAACGTATCAATTTAATAGAGTTATACATCAGATTCTGTTTGATCCCCTGCCCCAAATCAGCCAATCAACCAACACCAGATTATGTTTCACAGCATCCTACAACGTGAATTCCACACAAAGTATTAACTTATTAAAATTTGTTGGTATTAAAAAAATGTATGTATTTTATTGTGAACTTGGGTATAGCCCCTCTCGGAAACAGTATTCCGACCCCTTTTCTGGGTACGTGAGACTCGTGACGCACCAGTATATGTGTTTGTAGACTGTAGGTGACTTTAACGGATGCTTGTATAGTTAGCGCTGCATTCGTGCTGTGCTAAGATAATGAGACAAGGAACAGGGTGAAAGCCTATTCCTCAAACCACAAAGAGGGCCGCCCAGCTCAAGTTCCCATAGGATGGATTGGTCATGAACACCACTGTAACTTGTTCAAAATGTTGAAATGTGTGTGAAATCTTATGGGACTTAACTGCTAAGGTTATCAGTCCCTAAACGTACACACTGCTTAACCTAAATTATCCTACAGACAAACACACACACCCATGCCCGAGGGAGTACTCGAACCTCCGCCGGGATCAGCCGCATAGTCCAAGACTGCAGCGCCCAAGACCGCTCGGCTAATCCCGTGCGGCACTGTAACTTGTCCTCATTTCATGAGACACTGCGGTCAGGTATGGAATGTAAGCCACGTCATAGGTGCAAATACCAGTAATCAGGAACGTTAAGCTACTACCTGTCCCAATCCGTCCCGCCCCCCTCACCCTCCTTGTCGGCCAAGAAGTAAAAATTTCATCCACCACCTGCATTCTAACCGGATTACCTCCAAGTTCAGCGCCAACGCAGAAGCATCCGCTAGCGATCTCGCTTATGCAGGTGGTTTTCGGGAGTTTATTTTTATATCAAGGCTCCCAAGGAAGGGCTATTTTAGACAGAAGAAAGAATAATATTTAATTACAGGCAAGTATTAAATTAAGTCACTGGGGTCAGAAGAGAGAATGATTTCTGTGTTTCCTGAATCGCAAAGTATTTGGGAAGCTGCGGTATACAAAATGGAAACCTGAAATCGTCACTATGGTTCTGACATCAGCTGATAATGTGTTTAGTGACCCACTGTGAAACAGTGTGGGTACAGTGAGTGTATTGACTGGAATGCGAAACTTATGAAAAGTGTATCATTAGCCTTTTACATTATTAGCCTAAATGTTTTATTTATAGAACTCTATTGTACACTGGGGATGAAACTAACGAAGTAGCATGGTTTTTAAAGGCTGGCCTCGTATTTCAGAGGGTGGAGTTGGTAATCTTCATTCGGCCATTCTGATTTACGTTTTTCCTGGTTTCCCTAAATTAATTCTGGCGAATGACGGGTTTGTTACTACCACATGGCCGCGACCGACTACGTATCCAACCCTTGTCAAACTAGACCTGTATACAAGAATTACGTTATTTTTATTGTTCTTTAATTGTAATACCGTGATATGTCTAATACTCTCATAAAAGTGATCGACAGGTGAATAAAACTACTACTACTGGTACTAAACGTGTGGCATGATTGTTTAGTTTCTCAGTGCTGATGACCTTAAGTCCGTAGAAAGCCCAACAACAATAGTGACGACGTTACCTGTCGGGGCGGATAACACAACAATATACTTCATCATTTCTTTCCCTGGCATAGTTCAGGTAAGGAGGTAATATCAATTTTGTACTGATGAGTCATTACTGAAAAGAGCATTACCTACTGCTCCACTGCACTAGTATAAATAAAAATTACTAAGTCTTGAGGTGTGAATATTCATTTTAAGCATGAACCATAAACTTGTTCGTAGAAATCACTCTAGACTGACGATATGGTGCAGTCACTAATGAATTCAACGGTATTAGTATACAAATGGCGACAGTAAAATGTCTATCTGTTTCATTTAATTCTTGAATTATTTCTGATAAATATGGATGTACACTGAACCCAAATAATATTTCAATTAATTTTCAGCTTGATATTTTAAACTATAGTTAAAACAGTTTCTGTAAAGTAATTTGACATATATTTATATTTTAACTGTTTTTCTACATTTTTATCGTAGTGTCGCATAATTTTAAAGTCCCCAATATGTAAAGACCTCCTGAATGTTTTTTGATCTTTAAAGTTACGTTGCGGCAATAATATGTCCAACACACTGTGCCCAGAAATTTTTTTAACGGAAACTGTCTACTAATGTAGGCTTATTTTTATAAAGAGCAGTTTTATAGTTGATGAACCTAGCACTGTCTAGAACAGACAATTTATATAAAACGAGATCCATAAAGGTGTAAACGTATCGCTCGGAAATGCGTTTTAGTTATTGCTCATTTCACAGTTTTCAGACAGCATAACATTTTCACCCGTAAAAACAAAAATTGCAAACTAAGTGACAGATATTAAATACGTACATATAGTTTTTATTTGTTACTCATGAAAATATTCTACCATGACATTCACAAGGACGTGAAAGTGCTTCAGTGAAAGCGAAATTTATTTATTTATTTATTTATTGTTCCGTGGGACCACATTTAGAAGTCTCCATGGTCATGGAACGAGTCAATACATGAAATTATAACATGATTGTAGAAACAGATGATATGAAATATAAGAAACATATTCAGGCTACAAGTCGTTAGTTTAAATAAAGAAAATCAAGAATGTAACACTGGAATTTGCTTAATTTTTTAGCTCTTCCAGGAGCTCCTTGACAGAATAGAAGGAGTGAGCCATGAGGAAACTCTTCAGTTTAGACTTAAAAGTGTTTGGGCAACTGCTAAGGTTTTTGAGTTCTTGTGGTAGCTTATTGAAAATGGATGCAGCAGAATACTGCACTCCTTTCTATACAAGAGTCAAGGAAGTGCATTCCACATGCAGATTTGATTTCTGCCTAGTATTAACTGAGTGAAAGCTGCTAACTCTTGGGAATAAGCTAATATTGCTAACAACAAACGACATTAAAGAAAATACACACTGTGAGGGCAATGTCAAAATTCCCAGACTATTGAATAGGGGTCGACAAGAGGTTTTCGAACTTACACCATACATAGCTCGAACAGCCAGTTTTTGAGCCAAAAATACCCTTTTTGAATCAGAAGAATTACCCCAAAAAATAATACCATATGACATAAGCGTATGAAAATATGCGAAGTATACTACTTTTCGTGTTGAAATGTCACTTATTTCAGATACTGTTCTAATGGTAAATAAAGCGGCATTTAGTTTCTGAACAAGATCCTGAACATGGGCTTTCCACAACAGCTTACTATCTATCCATACGCCTAGGAACTTGAACTGTTCCGTCTCGCTTATAACATGCCCATTCTGTCTGATTAAAATGTCAGTTCTTGTTGAATTGTGAGTTAGAAACATAGAAATAGGTCTATAATTGTCAACATTATCCCTGTCTCCCTTTTTATAAAGTGGCTTCACTACCGAGTACTTTAATCGGTCAGGAAACCGACCACTCCTAAAGGAAAAGTTACAGATATGGCTAAGTACTGAGCTAACATACGTGGAACAATACTTCAGTATTCTGCTAGATACCCCGTCATATCCATGAGAGTTCTTGGTCTTTAGTGATTTAATTATTAACTCAATCTCCCTCTTGTCAGTATCATGGAGGAGCATTTCAGGTAACAGTCTCGGAACACTTTTTTCTAAGAGCGCTATATGATTCCCTGTTGGGACTAGGTTTCTATTTAGTTCGCCTGCTATATTCAGAAAGTGATTATTAAATACTGTACATATATGCGACTTATCAGTAACACGGACATCCCCACTACGCACTGATTCTATATTCTCGATCTGTCTCTGCAGACCAGCCACTTCCTTTACGACTGACCATATGGTTTTAATTTTATCCTGAGACTTAGCTATTCTATCTGCATACCACATACTTTTTGCCTTCCTAATAACTTTTTTAAGCACCTTACAATACTGTTTGTAATGGGCTGCTGCATTTAGATTGTGACTGTTTCTAACGTTTTGATATAACTGCCACTTTGTTCTACAAGATATTCTTATCCCTTTAGTCAGCCACCCAGGCTGCGTGTTTGTGCTAGTACCCTGTTTTGAACGTTCTAACGGAAAGCAACTTTCAAAGAGCACGAGAAAAGTCTTGAGGAAAGCATTATATTTATCGTCTACTGTATCAGCACTATAAACATCTTGCCACTCTTGTTCCTTGATAAGGTTTACAAAAGTCTGTACAGCAACTGGATCAGCTTTCCTAAAAAGTTGGTAACTATATTTAACATGTGTTGCAGCACAAAAATCTTTTAGACTTAAAATTTGTGCATCATGATCTGAAAGGCCATTCACCTTTTTGCTAACAGAATGCCCTTCTAATAATGACGAATGAACAAAAATATTGTCTATGGTTGTTCTACTGTTCCCTTGCACTCTCGTTGGAAAGAATACGGTTTGCATAAGATTATATGAATTAAGGAGGTCTACCAGCATCCTTTTCCTTGCACAATCACTTATACAATTAATATTGAAGTCACCACATATAACTAACTTTTTGTATTTCCTATAAAGTGAACCAAGAACCTTCTCTAGCTTTAGCAAAAATGTTGTGAAATCGGAGTCTGGGGATCTATAAATAACAACAGTCAGAAGTTTAGCTCCACTAAATTTAACCACACCTGCACAACATTCAAACACCTTTTCAGTGCAGTACTTTGAAACATCAATTATCTTACGTCCTGACGATATCGACGTCATAAGAGATTTAGAAGACATATCCCGAAACAAGGATGGAGGAGGGCATTAGCTATTTTGGAAATCATAGCGATTTTTATGAATCGTAAGGAAAACCTGAAGAGGTCTATAAGAAACGGATCTCGGCTTGGATCTTCCTGAATACGAAAACAGTGTGATCACCTCATCGCCACCTTAGCTGATAAAATTCTTCGAGAACTTGAGAAGATGACCACCTGCGTTAGCAAATAGTTTCTACTAAAGAATTTGAAAGATATGGGTTCCAGGAAAATGAAAGAGAGACTTTCTTCTAGTTCAGTTGGTAGAAATTTCCTAGACGGGCTTTGCACCGGTGGAATTTCCTGATATTATTTTGTCACAAACAGACGATGCTTTGTGCAAAATTCTTGGCTCTAGAAAAATCTGTTGTTAGATGCAGAAGTACATAACAGTCCAATCTTATTTTCTTTACAGGGTCGAAAATACGCTCTTCCACTGGAAATAGTAGATAAATTTCGTAGCTTTCATCTGTTTCAACATTTCGTTTAACCATTACTGTACAATTTGTGTAATGAGCGGAGTCCATGTATTACAGAGAGAAACAACAACTCTTGTCGCATTGCAACCTGGTGGAAAATTTTTCTGGAAACTTGTGGTAACGTATTATGGAACCAAATAGCTGAGTTCATCGATCCCTAAGCTTACGCACTACTTAATGTAACTGACATTAACTTTCGCTAAGGACAACATACACACCCATTTCCGGGGGAGGATTCGAACCTCCGAAGGGGGGAGCCACCTGGACCGTGACAAGGCGTCCAAGACCGCACGGCTACCCCGCGCGACGCAACCTGCAGCCTGATTTACTATGGTAGCCTACAGACTGACGAGACAAGAAAAACTTCAAGGTTCACGACTTGAAGAATGTGAATATTTTCTGCTAGTGCATTAGAATTTTATAACAATGTTTCGAGGACCTTCTGGACAACACTTCAAACTGTTTCTGTAACCTTAGCTGTTATCAGTTCTTTTCTTCTTGAGAGCGAGGAAAGGAAAGTTACAGCTCCACGTCAGCTATATAGCATTAGATCTTTCACACACAAGGATATATGAAGATACGTACGGTGGGAAACGTATAAACTCTTGCTGATAAAAGTGAGAGTTTTCCGTGAGATGAGCTGTACTACAGGTGGAACATGAATTACAGAATGGGATCAGGAATACAGGACCAATCGCCTTACCGAGACAAAGGACTCCCTGGAGAGTGGGAAGAACCCACCGGCGGTGATGCACAGAGGACGCTGCGCGCGTTGCAACACCAGCAGCAGCGACCGTTTGATGGACACGGGACACTCCAGCACTGACGTCACCGCGTCGTACGCCGCCAGGGCCACGTTCTCGCTCTGAAAAAGTCCACAACCTTCAGCAGACAACTCGTTGTGAATGAATACAATCATCAAACGCAGAATAGTTTCAACATTAAAATGTCATACAATACTGTATCTTTCGAATAAAAGTATGTGACGTACATCGAATTATGGATAAAAGATTAATCGACAGTGAAATACTGAGTTTAACGTTGTCAGAATAACTTTGGAATTATGGAATTTTGGAAATCATCAGACTCGAGCAGTAGAGTTGTCACTACAATACGTAGCAGGGTGTGAATTACTAATGATATACTGCAGGGTACCATTGTCTGTTCTATGTTGCCTGTATATCCCTGACGTGTAATCAGTCTCATGTGCCACATGTAGTGGAAGCAGTTTTCTTTCCAGATGCAAAAGTACTTTTGTATGAAACATTTGCTGCGCAGCAGGGAGTATAATGATATGACATTTCTGGAGCGAAACATTCTGAACAGAGTCTTGAGGCAGAACCCTTCCCTCTTTCAGAGAGTTCTCTACCGAATGAATCGTCAGAAAGTGTCTGAAGGATTCAATCTGCCGTTGAGAGTGGGTAAGGAATGTCTAGCGGTTGAGTAATGCGTTGAATGCTTCCTCTGAACCATGTTTAAACGCTCAAGTTGTTAAAGCGTGGCCAGCAAAAAGTACGTGTTTGTGAAATGCTCTGAATCGCTGTTCTCAGGAAAAGGAATATATAAGGCAAATTAACGAGAATAAATTGAAAAGTATGGCGTCACTGGCATTACAGTGATAAAGTTGTGGGATAACTGTTCCGTTAGTAGAAAATTGTCCAACTCTTCCTTTCAGTGAGATTTAGTAAGTGAGTGGAACAAAGTAATTAAAACATGTTTGTGGATTCTATGTAAGCAATCATTGTATGAAATTATTAAACAACTTCGATTATTAACAACATTTAGATAAATAACATACAACATGTGCGACTTATATAACAACAATTTAAAATATATTTGTATATAGATAAAATCATACTGACTAATCCATTCTAGTCCTAGTGAAACAGCAAATTCAAAAATACAGCTCCAGGAGGAAACATTTATTCTCTGTAAACAGTAATACTAATATAGCTACACGGTGTTCGATAATTAGAAAGTAACATAAGTTTTCTGAAATGTGCCAGTTTAATTTCTTACAAATAATCTATACTCGTAATATTTTCAGTATTTGCTTATGCTATTTCACAGTTTTGATCATGGCTGTTATTCAGCAACCGTATACTAGTTTCAACATAGGATGAAACAGCCAACTGTTTGTACATACAAGGACATAACAAGGAAATAGTTAAACACAGGATTTATCGACATTTGATTCTGATGACGACACCTCTAGTAAATGTCGAAATCTAAGTCAATGTACCTATCGCTTATGTGTAACCGGTTTGCTGTTTAATCCTATGTTGGCGCAATTGCTGAGTCTTTGGAGAAACATATGTATACAGTCTCAGTGCTAAAGTGCCAGACTACATGTCCAAAGAGCTCGAGTTTGATCCCCAGTCAATCCTAGGTTTTTTTATCTGTCACTTATCACATCTCTCATTTCTTGCAATATTTGGTAACGTGAAAAATGATGAGCTACACTGTGGTTCATAATCCACATTACATCTTAGCCTACCATACTAATGGTTGGGTAAGTCAGTTCAAAGGTCGGAGGAAGGCATCTACATGCCACCTCCAACAGGACCATGCCTAATGACGCACTGTGGTGTTCAGAACAACTGTCATGTTTATGACTGCTTTACTTACTTCCTTACAGATCCATATCAATAGCATGTATTTAAAAATTCAAAATTAACTTTGTAACTATGTACAGCTATGTACTATTTCAGTCCTTCCATGGTACATAAAAATCTGAGCGGCATTTATCAAATATCTAATTTCTCTAGACATTGTTCCATATTCAAGTGTTCAACATTCTCACGACTTACGTTCGCATTAGCACATTTGTTCCAATAACAAATATAAGTCTGTTGTAAGATACATGTATGTAGATCTCCATTTCTTACCATATGCCGCAACCAAAAAAGAAAAAAAATCATATTAGTGATAACTTGTTTTTAACGGTGAATTTAATTTTTGAAAATCAAATGCATTCCGATATTACATATGAATCTGCGTTGCATTTACAGGCATTGCAGGATGTGTCTGTCACTATTTAACCATTGTCGTGCTTTGATATGCACTCGATGGCGTGGTATGACCTCTTTGCCCAGGTAGGTAAGCAAGTGTTTCTGCCACATCCCACCACGGGGAATATGAGCTCTCCAATGCGCCGAGTTAACGTGGTTCCACAAGACGTTGCTCTCACTCGTATACCGCTGCCCATCAAAGGATAACTAGTATCAGCCAGTCAGTGAGTTTGTTAACTGAAATGTTTTTGTGTCTGTTCCAGAAGTACGTGAATTCATATTGAACTTTACCGAACGGATTTCGAAGCAGAACAACCTCAGTAATGTCACCATTTCAAAACTGAAACTGAAATTTCTCAGTCATCAAATACTAGATGTTTTTTGCTGACTTCCTACCAGTTAACTGAGTTTGTCAAATTTAACTTGTTGTGAAAAGCATAATAACAGTTTGCACAACTTGTTGAATAAAATCGGTTCACCTTTTCTAGGTGACACGTTATGTTTTTGAGGCCTGGCACCTTAGCACTTCCAGTTCCTCACTTGCTAACCTATTTCACTAGTAAGGGAAACGTCTGCTGAAACAAATCTTGGTAGTGAAATAAAACCAAGTGCCAGTGTAGATCGCATATTCTACAATGAAAAACTCACTTCTGTAATGAGGTCATCTCCAAACCAGCAGTATTCAAAGAGCTCTGCAAGCATTACAGTCAAATGGCAGCCAAATTTCCCTGTCTCTTGCAGGCCGTTTTTGTTCTGTAAAAAAAATGCTATTAGGCAGAAGATATCAAAATACTATGTGCGTTACCAACAAAATATCAGTCCTCAGCCTAAAAAAAGAAAAATTATTGTAAAATGCAGCAGAAGGGAAGAAATTTGAATAAAGATACATGGGAATCAAGAAGACAATGGATAATATAGAAAAGAGAAACAGAAAAGGGTAAAAACTTTGATGGAGAGACATACATGAAGTTTCCATAGAAATGAACACTAGAGATCAGAAATACCGACAGGGATGAAAAAAATGCAGTCTTAGTTCGGAATGTAAATAAATTGGTGGAGGAGTTTGTTTTAGATACTTCAGCTGAGAATTTCTTGACTTTGCACTGATAATAATTATATTCCTTTAATTTATTTTATATTGCTAAACAGCGCAAGTGAAGGTACAAGTCGATCACATGACTGCTATTATTTACGTGACGTATCAGTGCATTTATCGTCTTCATGTTTCGTTGAAATCAATGTAATGGTACGCTGTACCGTCATCTAAATTCTTTCTTTTGTGTGACTTAGTGCCAGTGGGACTAATCTAGAAACATTGAAGATACATGGTGATACTTCTTCTCTGTTTCCGATATTTAATAGATGGACAGCTGAATGGATAGTGGAGTGGTATATCTTTCCAGGTATATGGTCTTCGTAGTGGTCGTTTGAAAGTGAACCAGCAATGGAAAAGCAAGAAGTGAATGCTATGATAATGGACGTGCAGCTGCATAAAAATATTTGGCACCAATTTTGTTTCAGAAGAGAGGAGGCTACATTATACATCAAGAATTAATAACGAGCTAGGTCTGATTAGATGGAAACCCATTTGTGGAATTTAGACAAAATGCAAATACGAAAATGACTGTTGAATCATAGTAGGAAAAAATCCAGTTGATTTAGCCTACCATTTTGTTACTACAGAAGATTGTACCACTCTGTTCCGCAAACGCAGCAAAGAGGTTGATGGAAGCCTGTAATGAGGCGTGAGTAGAGGCGAAGCTGGCTTTAGTAGTCAGCAAGATTATGACTGGCGTTTTCTGGAATGCAGAGGGATTCTTCTCATTGTTGTTGTTGTAAAGAGTACGACCAGTCCTCTGGCCAACTGGATGGAGAAAAACCGAATGAAAGGGACCGTATCACAAATGATGAAGTAACGAACCACAGTGGGTCTTTTAAATCCCACACGACTTTGCTCGACTAAAGCGTATCATTATAATGATCTTTAACCTGGTATTCAACTTTATCAGGTCTGGATGTGAAATTTTCATGTTCACCCTGAAGGTAATGTGCAATATGTTTCTTGTCGCTCTTGGTATTCATGTTTACAGCAGAACTTAGTGATGTTATAACAGCCTCTTGACCACTACCGACTCCCTGTTCTACGCTGAGTCGGAAAGATCGGGTCTCTTGGTCAGCTATCGATAAACTCCTTCACCTACATCTATACTCCGCGAGCCACCTTACGGTGTGTGGCGGAGGGTACTTATTGTACCACTATCTGATCCCCCCTTCCCTGTTCCATTCACGAATTGTGCGTGGGAAGAACGACTGCTTGTAAGTCTCCGTATTTGCTCTAATTTCTCGGATCTTTTCGTTGTGATCATTACGCGAGATATATGTGGGCGGTAGTAATATGTTGCCCATCTCTTCCCGGAATGTGCTCTCTCGTAATTTCGATAATAAACCTCTCCGTATTGCGTAACGCCTTTCTTGAAGTGTCCGCCACTGGAGCTTGTTCAGCATCTCCGTAACGCTCTCGCGCTGACTAAATGTCCCCATGACGAATCGCGCTGCTTTTCGCTGGATCATGTCTATCTCTTCTATTAATCCAACCTGGTAAGGGTCCCATACTGATGAGCAATACTCAAGAATCGGACGAACAAGCGTTTTGTAAGCTACTTCTTTCGTCGATGAGTCACATTTTCTTAGAATTCTTCCTATGAATCTCAACCTGGCGCCTGCTTTTCCCACTATTTGTTTTATGTGATCATTCCACTTCAGATCGCTCCGGATAGTAACTCCTAAGTATTTTACGGTCGTTACCGCTTCCAATGATTTACCACCTATGGCATAATCGTACTGGAATGGATTTCTGCCCCTATGTATGCGCATTATATTACATTTATCTACGTTTAGGGAAAGCTGCCAGCTGTCGCACCATTCATTAATCCTCTGCAGGTCTTCCTGGAGTACGTACGAGTCTTCTGATGTTGCTACTTTCTTGTAGACAACCGTGTCATCTGCAAATAGCCTCACGGAGCTACCGATGTTGTCAACTAAGTCATTTATGTATATTGTAAACAATAAAGGTCCTATCACGCTTCCTTGCGGTACTCCCGAAATTACCTCTACATCTGCAGATTTTGAACCGTTAAGAATGACATGTTGTGTTCTTTCTTCTAGGAAATCCTGAATCCAATCACAAACCTGGTCCGATATTCCGTAAGCTCGTATTTTTTTCACTAAACGTAAGTGCGGAACCGTATCAAATGCCTTCCTGAAGTCCAGGAATACGGCATCAATCTGCTCGCCAGTGTCTACGGCACTGTGAATTTCTTGGACAAATAGGGCGAGCTGAGTTTCACATGATCTCTGTTTGCGGAATCCATGTTGGTTATGATGAAGGAGATTTGTATTATCTAAGAACGTCATAATACGAGAACATAAAACATGTTCCATTATTCTACAACAGATTGACGTAAGCGAAATAGGCCTATAATTATTCGCATCTGATTTATGACCCTTCTTGAAAATGGGAACGACCTGCGCTTTCTTCCAGTCGCTAGGTACTTTACGTTCTTCCAGAGATCTACGATAAATTGCTGATAGAAAGGGGGCAAGTTCTTTAGCATAATCACTGTAGAATCTTACGGGTATCTCGTCTGGTCCGGATGCTTTTCCGCTACTAAGTGATAGCAGTTGTTTTTCAATTCCGATATCGTTTATTTCAATATTTTCCATTTTGGCGTCCGTGCGACGGCTGAAGTCAGGGACCGTGTTACGATTTTCCGCAGTGAAACAGTTTCGGAACACTGAATTCAGTATTTCTGCCTTTCTTCGGTCGTCCTCTGTTTCGGTGCCATCGTGGTCAACGAGTGACTGAATAGGGGATTTAGATCCGCTTACCGATTTTACATATGACCAAAACTTTTTAGGGTTCTTGTTTAGATTGTTTGCCAATGTTTTATGTTCGAATTCGTTGAATGCTTCTCTCATTGCTCTCTTTACGCTCTTTTTCGCTTCGTTCAGCTTTTCCTTATCAGCTATGATTCGACTACTCTTAAACCTATGATGAAGCTTTCTTTGTTTCCGTAGTACCTTTCGTACATGATTGTTATACCACGGTGGATCTTTCCCCTCGCTTTGGACCTTAGTCGGTACGAACTTATCTAAGGCGTACTGGACGATGTTTCTGAATTTTTTCCATTTTTGTTCCACATCCTCTTCCTCAGAAATGAACGTTTGATGGTGGTCACTCAGATATTCTGCGATTTGTGCCCTATCACTCTTGTTAAGCAAATATATTTTCCTTCCTTTCTTGGCATTTCTTATTACACTTGTAGTCATTGATGCAACCACTGACTTATGATCACTGATACCCTCTTCTACATTCACGGAGTCGAAAAGTTCCGGTCTATTTGTTGCTATGAGGTCTAAAACGTTAGCTTCACGAGTTGGTTCTCTAACTATCTGCTCGAAGTAATTCTCGGACAAGGCAGTCAGGATAATGTCACAAGAGTCTCTGTCCCTGGCTCCAGTTCTGATTGTGTGACTATCCCATTCTATACCTGGTAGATTGAAGTCTCCCCCTATTACAATAGTATGATCACGAAACTTCTTCACGACGTTCTGCAGGTTCTCTCTGAGGCGCTCAACTACTACGGTTGCTGATGCAGGTGGTCTATAGAAGCATCCGACTATCATATCTGACCCACCTTTGATACTTAACTTAACCCAGATTATTTCACATTCGCATTCGCTAATAACTTCACTGGATATTATTGAATTCTTTACTGCTATAAATACTCCTCCACCATTGGCGTTTATCCTATCCTTGCGGTATATATTCCATTCTGTGTCTAGGATTTCGTTACTGTTCACTTCCGGTTTTAACCAACTTTCCGTTCCTAATACTATATGCGCACTGTTTCCTTCAATAAGCGATACTAATTCAGGAACCTTGCCCTGGATACTCCTGCAGTTTACCAATATTACGTTAACTTTTCCTGTTTTTGGTCTCTGAGGACGGACGTTCTTTATCAACGATGCTGATGTTCTCTCTGGTAAGCCGTCAGGTATTTTATCGTTTCGCCCAAGGGGGGGTCCCTCTAACCTAAAAAACCCCCGTGTGCACGCCACACGTACTCTGCTACCCTAGTAGCTGCTTCCGGTGTGTAGTGCACGCCTGACCTGTCTAGGGGGGCCCTACAGTTCTCCACCCAATAACGGAGGTCGATGAATTTGCAACCATTATAGTCGCAGAGTCGTCTGAGCCTCTGGTGTAGACTCTCCACACGGCTCCAAACCAGAGGACCGCGATCGACTCTGGGCACTATGCTGCAGATATTAAGCTCAGCTTGCACTCCGAGTGCGATGCTGGTTGTCTTCACCAAATCAGCCAGCCGCCGGAAGGAACCAAGGATGGCCTCAGAACCCAAGCGGCAGGCGTCATTCGTTCCGACATGTGCTACTATCTGCAGCCGGTCACACCCAGTGCGTTCAATAGCTGCCGGAAGGGCCTCCTCCACATTACGGACGAGACCCCCCGGCAAGCACACCGAGTGCACACTGGCATTCTTCCCCGACCTACCCGCTATTTTCCTGAGGGGCTCCATAACCCGCCTAACGTTGGAGCTCCCTATAACTAATAGGCCCGCCCTCTGTGACTGTCGGGACCTTGCCGGAGAATCGGCCACTGGCCCAACAGGCGAGGCATCCTGTGGTGGCTCGGAAACGATGTCATCACCACTAGGAAGCACCCCGTACCTGTTGGAAAGGGGTAAGGCAGCTGCCACGCGGCCAGATCCCACCTTCGCCTTTCGGCCAGGCACGCGCGAGCCCACCACTGTCCGCCATTCACCCTGGAGTGATGGCTGACCGGTAAGATGCTCACTGCCGGAAGACGCAGCGACATCAGGGGTTCCATGTGATTCCAAGGCCACCGAAGTAGGCATAGGTCTCACCACAGTTGCCCCAACGCCACTACGAGCCGACGCCTGCGCCTCGAGCTCGATGAGCCTAACAGACAAAGCCTCCACCTGCCCCCGAAGAGTGGCCAATTCTCCTTGCGTCCGCTCACAACAACCACAGTCCCTACACATGACTATGTTTACCCTACTCTATACGGTGACAAATTCCCAAGATAATCTTCTGATGAGCTACTCTGATAATCAAGAAACACTCACTGAAATACGAGACGCGAAAACTACGCTAGGTTTTCCCAGAAAAACTATTTAAAAGCTAAGCGCAGCAAATAAGTACAAAATAAATTTCTCTCCTAACGATCAAGAACTGTTAGTTTCTATGCAGAGCAGATAAACACTAATAGAATCCCTTCCTTAGTGGAAGGTCGTAAACAAAATGCAAAATAAACGCTTTATACAAACAGTACTCGCTGCTGCTGGTGCTCTCGCTCTGGCTGTCACAAGACAACTGCTGATTCAAGTGACTAGTGGCTAACGGCCGCGAAACAAACAAAAGACGGTTTTAGGGCGCTTTCTGTTCTAAACGATCAAGAAAACACTAAGAAATCTAACACGAAAACTACGTAAAGTTTTATCAAGAACTGTTAGTTACTATGCAGAGCAGATAAACACTAATAGAATCCCTTCCTTAGTGGAAGGTCGTAAACAAAATGCAAAATAAACGCTTTATACAAACAGTACTCGCTGCTGCTGGTGCTCTCGCTCTGGCTGTCACAAGACAACTGCTGATTCAAGTGACTAGTGGCTAACGGCCGCGAAACAAACAAAAGACGGTTTTAGGGCGCTTTCTGTTCTAAACGATCAAGAAAACACTAAGAAATCTAACACGAAAACTACGTAAAGTTTTATCAAGAACTGTTAGTTACTATGCAGAGCAGATAAACACTAATAGAATCCCTTCCTTAGTGGAAGGTCGTAAACAAAATGCAAAATAAACGCTTTATACAAACAGTACTCGCTGCTGCTGGTCCTCTCGCTCTGGCTGTCACAAGACAACTCCAGTGGGTTATCTCCGATTTATTGCTCAAGGAATTTTCGGCTGAGGAATTTAGAGAAATTTCAGACAACTTCATCTTACCTGTCAGCCCTTATCACTTTAGTCTCCCAGACTGTAGCTGATAAATTGAATCAGCATCTAAAATTGTGATGGCGTAAGCTGTTGCCAGCACCCTGGTCAGCAAAGATGTAGTAAGGAGAAAGATAGTAGACGCTGGATCAAGCGCGCCTATCAGGAGAGAAGCCAAAGACAGACTCGCAAGCAATACGCTGCTAACGCCATCTTAACCACAAGTATTTAGATCAGCGCCGCGCACTGGACGGCTCAGTCAGTCTCAGTCTCTGTCAGTAGCACAGTTGCTCAGTCACTAGCTCAGTCACTGTCGCACCAACTCGCACACGAGTTAGACGTCTGTCATTCACCGTGTAGCGGGACTTGTGCTTCACCAGCAGTGAGGCTAACGTGGATTATTACGGAAGAGCTTGTACCACAACACATGGACCCTCTTAAAATAAGTAGCTTCCAGTTAATGTAAGAAAAGAACCCTGTTAAAACACGTGCGCAGTTGTGTTGTAGAAAAGGGATACTGGCCACAAACGACATCCTTTCCCTTGGTCCCTATGGTACAAGACTCAACAGTGGCGACGAGGACACAACAAAGAGGAGAAAGCCTAGCGTTCTATGGGAAACACCGCATCTGGACTGAGAATCACTCACCATTAGGGTGTCGCCAAAAACGCACAATTCGGATGGAACTGGGGGAGATTCTGCAGGGTGGCATAACTGGACCTCAGGAGAGTCATTGGTCATTTCCTGTAGTCCTTATGAAGAAGATGGATGGCATATGACATTCCTACCTCGACCGTCATCGATTGGCCAAAATCGTGTCGAAAGGATCAATGAGCTATTCAACTGTGGACATGAAGATGGGCAACTGGCAAATTATGTTGATGAGGGTTAGTAGGAAGCAAATTCTTTCATAGCTCCTGATAGGATGTGTGACTTCAGGGTTAAGTCGTTGGGACTACATTCAGACACCATCGAATGCATGACGGGCAATCTGCTTCCACACATTAAATGGACAGCACGTCTTTGCTATTTGAATGACATTGTAGTTTTTTGAAGACATTTAATTAACACAGAAGCCACCTGAAAACCTTGTCGAAGTGTGTTCATACTGCAGGTCTCTGACCAATTCCGAAAAAGTGCCTCTTCCTTCCCCAAGGAATAAAAAAACTTCAGGCAACTAGTTCGTGGGCATCGTGTCTTTCCCAGTACAATGAAAATATTAAAAGTCAGAGATTTGGCAACTCCTTCACACATTTCTGATTTGAGAAGTTTTGTCGGAATGAGCTTGTACTTGGAAATTCATAAACGAATTATTAATCAAAGCACGTCTCTCACAAGAACTACTATGAGGAGTGTGGTGTCACCGCCAGACACCACACTTGCTAGGTGGTAGCCTTAAAATCGGCCGCGGTCCGCTAGTATATGTCGGACCCGCCTGTCGCCACTGTCAGTGATTGCAGACCGAGCGCCACCACACGGCAGGTCTAGAGACACGTACTAGCACTCGCTCCAGTTGTACAGCCGACTTTGCTAGCGAAGCTACACTGACCAATACGCTCTCATTTGCCGAGACGATAGTTAGCTTAGCCTTCAGCTACGTCCTTTGCTTCGACCTAGCAAGGCGCCATTACCAGTTTATATTCAGTGTAATAATGTCTAAACAAGAGCGATGTTCTCCAATTGTGGATTAAAGTTAAGTATTCCAAGAACTACATTCTTTTCTTTATAGGATAATTAGTTTACCTTGTTCCAGACCTCACGCCAATCTGCGTGAGCTTAACGCGTGCCTTTCGGCTACCTCCGAGTGGCTTGGCTGTCTTGCTACGCCACTACAAGGAGACGCGAAACCTCCATGGAACAAGACACAGGAAAGATCTATCCTCGTTCTTAAGAGAGTGCAAAAATCTTCTCGAGACATAGCATAAAATAACGAGAATCTCGTGAAAGGACTGTACGCCGACACTAGCAGCTACATGATAAGTGCAGTTCCAGTGCAAGTTCATGAAGGGGCTTTAGATGTAATAGTCATGCTTCCAAAGTATTCTACATATCCAAGGTGAATCACTCTACGACCAAGAAAGAAATCCTTGCAGTTTCTTAGGGCTTCAACAAATTCCCGTTTTACATTTATTTAGCAAATCATTCATATTTTATTCCACTTTTCACTATGGATCTGTCAGGCCAACTAACGAGAAAGTCACTGAGGCTTCAGCTGGACTTTGTGTAGAATGTATACAAAATCTGGCGGAAAAACGAGGACGATGATTGTCTTTCAAGAAATCTTTTGGTGAATCGCAGCAATGCTAACAGAATTCCAGTCATCGCTGCATTAACTGATATTGATGTTGATCAGGGGAAAGTTTCAGCATAACTGGAAACCATAAGAGTCTTGAGACTTAGGAACTAACCAAAGGAAAATTCCTGTAAATACAAGTAACACTGTATTTGCAAAACTACATTCATGCTTATAAATTAAGGATAACTGAAGAATGTGGTGCCACATAAAACTGGCGCTAATAGCACAGTCAGATAGAGAACACACACGCCACAGATCTGTAAGTCCACGGTATTGGTGATAAGTTGACACAACCGTCCCGAAACACATGTGCTACAAAACGCCACTGTTTACTGCGCACATACCCCGACATCAATATGGGATATGATCACCATGCACACGTGCACAGGCCGCACAACGGGTTGGCATACTCTGGATCAGGTGGTCGAGCAGCTGCTGGGGTATAGCCTCCCATTCTTGCACTAGTGCCTGTCGGAGCTCCTGAAGTGTCCTAGGGGTTTGAAGACGTGCACCGATACGTTGACCGAGAGTATCCCAGACGTGCTCAATGGATTTTTTGTCTGGAGTACAGACTGATATCTTCTGTTTCAAGGTACTCCTGCACGATGGAAGCTCGGTGAGGCTGTGTGTTATCATCCATCAGGAGGAAGATGGGACCCACGGCATCCCCGAAAAGGCGGACATACAGGTGCAAAATGACGTCCCGATATACCTGACCTTTTACAGTTCCTCTGTCAAAGACATGCAGGGCTGTACGTGCACCAGTCATAATCCCACCCCAACCCATCAAACCACGATCTCCACACAGGTCCCTTTCAAGAATTTTAAGGGGTTGATATTTGGTTTGTGGTTCACACCAGACGAAAACCCGACGAGAATCACTAATAAAACTACACCTGGACTCGTCCATGAACATAACCTGGGACCACTGTTCCAATGACCACGTATTGTGTTCTTGACATCAGGCTTTGCAGGCTCTCCTGTGACCAGGAGTCAGTGAAATGCACCTTGCACGTCTATAGGCGAGTAAATCATGTCTGTTCAGTCTTCTGTAGGCTGTGTGTCTGGAGACAACTTTTCCAGTGGTTGCTGTAAGGTCCCAAGCAAGGCAACCTGCAGTACTTCGTGGCCGTCTGCGGGTACTGATGGTGAGATATTGGTCTTCTTGTGGTGTTGTACACTGTGGACGTCCCGTACTGTAGCGTCTGGACATGTTTCCTGTCTGCTGAAATCGTTGGCATAATCTTGAGATCACACTTTGTGAGCCGGCCTAAATGGCCGTGCGGTTCTAGGCGCTTCAGTTTGGAACCACGTGACCGCTACGGTCACAGGTTCGAATCCTGCCTCGGGCATGGATGTGTGTGATGTCCTTAGGTTAGTTAGGTTTAAGTAGTTCTAAGTTCTAGTGGACTGATGACCACAGATGTTAAGTCCCATAGTGCTCAGAGCCATTTGACCCATTTGAACACATTGTGGCACACAGAGGGCCTGTGCTACGACCTGCTGTGTTTGACCAGCCTCCAGTCGCCCTAGTATTCTATTCCTCACTGCGTCATCAACATGTGTTCTTTGAGCTATTTTCAGCACACAACACCATTAGCACATCTGAAAACGTCTGCACACTTACTCGCTCCACCGTACTCTGACATCCACCAACATACCTCTGCGTATGTGGACTGCTGCCAGCGACGACCGCAGGTCAAATGCACCGCATGGTCATACCCCGTGGTGATTTAAACCCGCAAACCGTCCACCAGAGCGTTGTTTCACCATGTATCAGCATTATACTTGACTTATGAGCATGAGTGTATATTCTGATGGGGAAAATATGATTTCTCATCATCCTAGCTCATTTATTGCCTGCTTTCTTGATGTTTTTCCATAACACAACAACATCTGATCACCGGACGTTCGTGAAGGCTCAAGACAGTATAAAATGAAAATTTCACTTTCTACAGTAGTTCTGTAACGTTCCGTTACACACTATGTGAGCTACTGTAAAGAATGCCAGTTATGAAAGCACATCCTGCAGTTACCTCCTGAACATCTGGTACTACCAGTTCCAGCTGCAGCAGTGTCATCCAAACGATTTGGGAAGAACCTCTTTGGCACATTGCCGAGGTCTACAATCGGGCCTCGATGGATTTCTACACTGAGTACCTCATCATCTATGCTGTTACCAAAGCTGTGCGACTGCCAAAGCTCCAGAAATTGCAAAGTTCCTTGTAGAAGATATCATTTTGAAGCAAGGCGCACCACAAGGAATTCGCTGTAATAGTGGAACGTTTTGCAATTGTATATTATCAGGGGATATTTTGAGTTCACCCACAGGTTGATAATGACCTACCACTCACAGACGAATGGCCTTGCAGAATGCTTTTATGAAATGTTGGTCAATATTCTCTCAATGTGTGACAGTAATACATAGAAAACTAATGATACAATACTGTCTGTCGTAGCACCTTCATATAAGACAGTGAAGAAAGACACTACAGGCTTCACAGCATTCTTTGTGTCCGCCTCCATAGATGCGTAGTAAGCACCGTAAGCTGTCATGCGTCGTGCCTAGGTTCGATTCCCAGGCAGGTCCGCGATTTTCTCCGCACGGGGACATAGTGATGAGTTGTCTTCTTCAACATGTCATCCTCATCGACATGCGGGTTGCCCAAGGGGTATCAGCTGAAAAGATTTGCACCAGGAGAACGGTCTACCCACTGGTAGCCACTAGCCACACGCACGTTCAATTATACCATTCTTTCTACTCCACTGTCACGACGCAGGCATGGATACACACGCTCCGTTTGAACTGGGCGAAGCTTAGGATGGCTGCATGAAACATGCCATCATCAAGGGCAATGAAGCAAGACATCTGGATAGTGTCTACCATATACTGCGGACAACCAGAGTAACGGCCGAGAACGCTGTAACGCAAAAGCCTGATCAGTGACATATAATCTAGGAAATATGGCATAGATTTTTATGACTCTGCGGAAAGTGGGACTATGGAAAATATGTACATAGCCCTAGATTTGTCGCTTGTCAGATGTCACTTATGAAGCTGAGGATTTTGATCTTTCATCAAGAAGTGAAAAGTACAAAGAGGTCATCCATGTCCGCTGTATGAAGATATACAGCAGTCCTGAGGCGAGACCCATCAAGGGGTCTTATCGTTCGAGGAAACTAGAGATCCTCTCAGGAATGGAATATACTCGATGATTACAATGTGCAACAATGAAAATCTAAATCGAATGAAAAGCGCCATTACCTATCAATTCTAAAGTGCTGATTGCGAATATCACAAAGACAATTTAAAATTACATCTACTTTTTATTTTACACTGTTTTATTACAGTGAGGTGATTATACAGGTATTTTTATGTTAAGTTTAAAATCATATATTATAATGGTTTGTCAAAGTCATATTAACTAGCAACAATGGATTATATTATTATCCCTGGTCTCACTTGTGTGCAATAGTTTGGATGTAAATATTTTATACCAATTGTAGTGATCTCTTTGCCTCCCTCCTCTTCAACTTCAGTGACCTTATTAATGCATGCAATAATTTTGCACATTTGTTTCCAGATTAACAAACAGTTATTGATTGCTATTGAAGTGAACAAAAATGCCACGAGTTTGTGTTAACAGGGCTGACACATTTTGCTATGTGTGTGGAGAAGTGACATTTGCTTCCCAAAGCAGCAAATAACTCCATTGATTAAAAAAGCTTACAGTTGTTATTTTGGGTGCAATATAGGTGATCAGGATAAACCCTGGGCTTCACATGTGATCTGCAACACTTGTGCTAGCAACCTCAGGAACTGGATACATAGAAAAGGACGTTCACTGCCCTTTGCAGTGCTCATGATCTGGCGTGAGCCAACTAACCACGTCAGTGACAGTTACTTCTATATGGTTCCTCCTATCAAGAAGGGAATATATAAGAAGAAGAAGAAGAAGCGGACAGTAATCTATCCCAACATTCCATCTGCCATTCGTCCAGTTCTACGTGGGGAAGGATTGACAATACCTGAACCACCGACAGAGTACTAGATTACTTCTGATGGGGATTCTGAATGTCCTGAACCATGTACATCAAAAGATCCAGAGCTTCTTCTAAATATATCAACTGATGATCCACAAAAATTGTCTTAAAATGAGTTAAGTGATCACATTAGAGATTTGGAGCTCTCTAAAACTAATGCTGAGATTTTAGCATCAGTATTGCAGCAGTACAATTTTCTAGAAAGCAGTGTAAATGTTTCATTCTACCGCACAAAAGAGCAACAACTACATCTTTTTTTTTAAATATACAAGATAGTCTTGTGGTATGTGTAGACTTAAATGGTCTAATGAAGGCTTTCAGAATTAATTACAACGCTGATGAGTGGAGACTCTTTATTGATTCGTCAAAGTTGATCTTAAAAGCAGTTCTTCCTTCTATTCCAGAAGGGCATGGAGTGCATATGGAAGAGTCTTACCAAAACATAAAAATTTTACTAGACGCCATCAAGTATAATGACTCTCAATGGCAGATTTGTAGTGACTTGAAATTGGTCGCACTGCTATTAGGTATGCAGTTAGGGTATACTAAATATTGCTTTCTCTGTGAATGAGATAGCCGAGCTCGTGCATCTCATTACAGTAAACATGAATGGCCGACCAGAAAATTTCTTCAATCAGATATAAAGAACATTAAGAATGAACTTCTAGTAGACCCTAGAAAGACTCTGCTCCCGCCCTTGCACCTCAAGTTGAGTCTCATGAAAAACTTTGTTAAGGGATAACAAAGTTGGTGACGTGTTTAAGTACTTAAGGGAAAAATTCCCTTACTTAAGTGATGCCAAAGTAAAGAAGGGCATCTTTTTAGGCCCACAGATTCAAGAGCTTTTTGGAGACCATATTTTTGATAGAATCATACAAGGTGATGAGAGTCATGCATGGGGATGTTGTAATACAATCTGTTTATAGTTCTTAGGGAACAAACGAGCAATAAATTACAAGGAGATTGAAGATAACATGTTTTTGATTGCAACATGCCATTGAAAATACAGTTGTTACATAGTCATCTTGACTTCTTCCCCAGAGATTGTGGTGGAGTAGTTGATGAACACGGAGAGTGATTTCATCAAGAAAGCGCCACATTTGAGAAGAGGTATGCCGGAATGTGGAGCCATACTATTTTATCAGATTACTGCTGGACTGTAATAAGGGATGTTCCCGAGTATGTGTATAAACGTCAAGCCAAGCGAAAACGGTCGTCTTCTGAATTTATCTCTGAACAGAATATGTACTTGTATATACTGTACATATGGACATTTAACATTTGTAATCATTTATATACATTTGTGACAAGTTAATTTATATATTTTCTTTTGTGCTTTACATAATTCTGGTACAAAGTAGACTTACAAAGTATTATCATTCATGTAATATTATCCTCATTTTTTCTTAATATTTTATTTCTGTACTTCCAGAATGGCACTGAAATTTGTCAATGAATAACACATAACATAATAATAGTAATTATTCACTTAAAATTTGTTATGCTGAATCTTGGAACATGAATGCATATTTAGTTAGAGAATTATTTATAAAAAAATGTAGATCACATTTTTTACGAAACTAGTGCTAAATATTTATGAAGATGATGATTTTGTACCTTTTATTCTTAAATAAACATAACTAACTGAAAATCGTGCAATTTACACACTTTCATTTCAAATTTGTTGTTCAGTGTTATCATAATGAAGAGGTTGCGACAACGAATCCGCAAGCACGCGCCAGCGCTGCCACGAAGAGGGCCTCCGACAAGATTCACATCCAGAGTGCTGTGGCAGGCTTCTGAAATAGATAGTGGGTGTGTTGCTCAAAGCGAGAGAGAGCAATGCGGTCAGCTGTAGCGTTTACTGTTTGGTGTAGCGGTTCGCGTCGGTGACCCTCGTGCTTCACGTCACCAGTTCAAACGCAACCGTCAGCTATTACTTGCTGTTTCATAGTTATAATTTCTGGAAAGTTCTAGAAATTTGTAATCGTTGAAATCTTTTTACACTTTTTAATATGGGATGTTTATATAAACAGCGGCATGCTGCGTCCATAGTTTCACTTCTCTTTCATAGTACGTTGCTGTTCGGTAATAAACGTTCTTCGAGTGCTAGGCGTTGTACTTACCTGACTTCATGATTTGGAGTTGATTGTGGATTACGACGAGATCTCGCCATAGACATCCGTCTTTACACCTCCTCTGTTAACAGTGTTGGTTTCAAACATTTAGTAATGTTACGTCTTAGATGCTTCTCAGTCTAATTTTTTCCAACCACATAGTCAAAAATTTAAGTGTAACGACTGGTAATATGTTCATGACATGTATATTTTTTCGTTAGGTTTTCCTACATTCAACAGTTTTTATTCACTTCACAGGAGACAGACATTCTACCTTCAGTTACTTATGTCTTCCATTTGGGTTCATCTGAATCTGTGAAAGCCCAACATAGAAACCTATACACTGATTAAGGGAAGTAACCAGAAAACTGACTCGTTCGACGTCATTCTAAATGAATCTAATAGATGACCTGTTACATGAGAAATTAAATAAATGACTAACGATAAATGTAGAATAGTAAATCAACAGCGCCTGGACAATAGTGTAGGATAAACAATATGTGCCATCATAATTCAGTTCGTATAGTTACTGCGTGCGTTCACTCACCGTGGCAACTTGGAACATCTGGAAGCAGGCACACGCACCGATGGCTAGGCTCTGCGCGAGCAACATGGCTCCTAGGCTCTTCTCTAACAAGTCTGCATTCCTGTTAAATCACACAGCAGAGGAGATTTACTATCAGAAGTCCGTCAAGGAGGGTAATAAAATTGGGCAATACTAAGCGACATCCTCTTTAGGAAAAGCCGATATCCAACTGTCCAAAGTGAAGTGCTTTCATAACTCGTAATTGTTTATAATTCCTTTCACATTCTTCAAAATACACGGACGATTTTGAAAATTATCAGCATCAGCAGGCGTGCATGTAGTTGATCGAAATTTACATCATAGTTTAGCTCCACGTAAAAACACGAATGATGTTTCACTTTGAGAAATCAGCGTAGGATGAAAATCTTACGTCCTGCAATCAGAGCTTCTCAATGATGTGGCCTTGTTACTGGAGGGATCTCTCTGCATGTAGTTTGTTTACGGATCCCCTAAGTAACAGTGGACACTATAATACCCCAAAGTGCAGCTTATTATTCGACAAAGGGAACTGTGGAACTGGCTGCAGTGAGATCTGACTTGGACACAGTAATATGTACAACCGCGTTGTAATTCAAGGCGGTTCGCTTTCTTGCCTGGAGGGTAAGCATGGCAAGTGGTAGTTGGAAATGGCTTCAGATGTTAGCCTCGAAAGCTTACTGCTAACGTTTTTAAATTTATTGACCGCTAGAATAGCTAACCAATGACAGTGCTGACGGAGAAAGTGACGGGATGTGCAATCAAACTGTTAATGTTGATTTAGTCGGTGGAATACAAATTATGGCAGCAGGGTTAAAGGAGTGGTAACCAGGTGTATACCCTAAAGAAGGAAAGCAAAGTATAGGTCTGTGTTCTGTCTCTGATTGGCCAATCAGAGCCAAGCGATCGCAGTGTCTCCACTGGCAATGACGTCAATGGATGGAGTTGTGGGGTGCGGGATCAGCATGTCGCACTCCCAGCGATTGTTGGCATTCTTGAACTTCACACTCTATTTCTCACACATGTAGCTCCTCAGTTGACATCACGAGACTGGGTGCACCCGTTCTAGTCCTCACACCTAGGAAAAATCGCTGATAGTACCAGAACATGGGTCCTCCATATGGCAACCAAACATTGAGAATATAGATGGACTACCCCAAACAAGGAGAAGTTACAGGAGGTAATTCATTTATGTGATGGTAAATATGTTATTATGCAGTAAACCGAGAAATATCGTGAAGAATACAACGAAACCTGCCCGGGTAGTTACGCGTGTTAAACTGCTGGCCCCAGATCACATGAATCTGACAGATTACCGATGAATATTGGTGCGCCGCCCAGCTTGGATAAGGTTTTTAGGCAGTTTACTACATCCCCATAGGTGAAAAAAGGGCTGGTGCCCGAGTTCCACCTCAGTTACACCATTCACAAACATTTAGAGAAACTTTCGCTTACCCTCACGTGGAAAAAACTATGTGAAGATAGTTCAAGAGCATTTGGCCATCCCCTAAATTAACCATGCCAAATCTGTTCATAAACATGCTGACACTGTGCTGATGCAATGCAAAGGCAGAAGAAAAAGAATGCTATATGGATTACAAAGAAGTTTAAATTTTGCGAAAACATGACAAATTTTGTGGGACACAACTGAACATCACGACTAGCAAATAAACACAACAAATACTGTTCTCTCTGTGGGATTTCGTTTTAAAAGAATCCAAAATAAGCATGCTGTCATGGTGTGGGAATGCAACAACATAAATAGTACGGCCAGAAACTAACCGGGCCTAGTTCAAGCATCCCCCCATAGGCAGTGTTGCTGGATATTCAAAAATCCAAACGGAAAGGGTGTGACATTAAAAAATGCAAGAAAATGACGATGTGACATTTAAAGAACTGCAAGGTTGCTGTGGCATGAAATTTAATAATACAAAGTTATTGATGGTGTAAAATTTAAAAATTTCAATACCCACAAAAATGCAAATTGTATTTTTATAAACTCTACCCTTCCCTCGCCTCTCCAGACAATCTTAGCATTATATTTTAGCAGTCATTAAAATGAAATAGACAGTCACAGCCTAGAACTTTATCAGGCAATAAAATAAAACAGTCAGTCACAGTGTAGCTGCCAAATTATATAAGCTTCAAGTGAATTGCCTAAAAATGGCAATACCACTGTACTTCCAAAAGACTTAAATGTTTTTCCTGTATTGTATTAAATACTTATCATGTTCAGCAAATAATTCCAGTATTACAGTACTTCCAAAAATTCTGTTATCTTCATCTGCATTGTGTTAATTGGTGTCTTTCAGCACATCACCTCCATAATTCATATGTCAACTAAAACTGTGTTTGGGTCAAATATTGCACTGCCTCATTATTAAATTTTATTTATCAAGTGTGCACACAATCCACTTTATCATAATCAGTAAATTTTTGTTCACTACAACAAATGTTAATGTCAAACAATGTCGCAGTAAATTTTCTCTCTGTCTCTACGTCTCTGTCTACCTATCTACCTATTGTCTGCAATCGTTACTTTAATGATGGATCAACATGATATTTCAGAGTGAATGGGTGGTAAAAACAAAAACAAAGTACTCTAAAGTATCGTGTTACATTTCCTTATAATAAATCACATTTTCATACAATGTGGAAACATAAGGATTTAATACATATTCTAATTAACATTAATCACTTTTTAGAATATCATGTATTCCAAAAGCAACTTTCTGTCCTGAATGTGCAAAGCTGTCCTTCTTGAGTGACTGTTATTTTCACTTCCACTTCTGCAGAAAGATTTAGATCATAATCAAAACCAATGAGATTGTAAGAGAAAACTAAAGATTCTTGTGAATTAAATGAAGAGCCACAACAGCATTCTTTTGGAGAGTAACATCATTATCTCTTACAGCTCCACTGTGTGATACCTTATAAACAGAAGCTGACATGAAACTTCCTGGCAGATTAAAACTGTGTGCCGGGCCGAGACTCGAACTCGGGACCTTTGCCTTTCGCGGGCAAGTAGTCTACCAACTGAGCTACCCAAGCACGACTCACGCCCAGTCCTCACAGCTTTACTTCCGCCAGTACCTCGCCTCCTACCTTCCAAACTTTACAGAAGCTCTCCTGCGAACCTTGCAGAACTAGCACTCCTAAAAGAAAGGATATTGCGCAGACATGGCTGAGTCACAGCCTGGGAGATGTTTCCAGAATGAGATTTTCACTATGCAGCGGAGTGCTAGTTCTGCATGGTTCGCAGGAGAGCTTCTGTAAAGTCTGGAAGGTAGGAGGCGAGGCACTGGCGGAATTAAAGCTGTGAGGGCGGACCGTGATCGTGCTTGGGTAGCTCAGTTGGTCTGACTTGTGCCGCGACCAGCGAGTGCTGGCTACTGAAGCAGCGCATGTTGGTGTTACTCCTGCGGCGATTGCCGGAGTCTATCTCCCCTGATGATGTATTGCGCCCCGACGGCGTGTATTTTCCATCAACCAGGACGAACGCCGTTAAATGGCTAAAAGGCATGGTCGTTTACTACGTATTTTGCGATGCTCCCAAAGGCACACTCGACTTTTGGTCCCTACTGATGACGACACATGCAGCTTTCAGCCGCCACCCGAAGTACAGAACTCGTTTCGCAAATTATTTAGGTTCATTATTTACGGATCCTCCTGCACACTGGGGCGTTCAGGGTATGAGACGCTGAAAATGAAGAAGATTCCTGGAGTATATTGATCCTCTACGGACGGAATAGGGGAAAACCCTCCCAACAGACGAGAACACGACTCGGACGCTCGGCTACGGCAGTTGTAGGATCTCTTTTTGTAATGAAACAAAAATCAATCTATAAATACAATACAAAATGAAAAAATTTTTTTAAATTAAAAATGTTATAGAAATTAAATAAATAAAACAACATAGACGGACTCACTACATCCTCTTCCTGATCCTTCGATCCTCGAACACGTCAAAAACAAACAAAAAAGAAAGTGGGTAGACCACTTGCCCGCGGAAGGCAAAGGTCCCGAGTTCGAGTCTCGGTCCGGCACACAGTTTTAATCTGCCAGGAAGTTTCATATCAGCGCACACTCCGCTGCAGAGTGAAAATCTCATTCTAGAAGCTGATATTTTTATACACACCATTTTCTACCAGGCATACATAAAAAATTACATTAGGGTTTACAACTCTTCTTGAAATTAAATGCGTCCATGATGCTCACAGTCTATCACGATATATCACGCACACATTGCCAGTAGTTTGAAAGTGAAATTTACTGTTACCAATCGCCGAGGATCCTCATAATCAATGTATTTTGCAATCCTTCAGACAGACCAGCACTGCCACTAACAATTTGGTGTGGGCACATGTTGCACTCAGAACTGAACGTCGTTGTACCATCTTCACCTTTCAGTGCATATTATGCTTCCACCCTCATCCAGATTATGCAAGTTACATAACATGCGAACAGATGAACCCTTGTTTTCTTTAATTACAACATGTAATTGATCACCAAAATAAGAAAATTATTAAAGAAGCAGCACATAGTGCATGCCAGAATAACATTTTGTATCCAATAAGAGGAAACCATTGAACAGAGACAACGAATAAGCCAACTAGATCATAGCTCGTCTAGTAACAGTAACATGCCAACTGCAGTGGTTGCTCTCGTTAAAAACCTTCTTGCTGAGTTAAAAATTGGTTCTGACTTGTTACGAGTTGCTCCAAAAGGCAAAAAAAAAAAAAAAGGATCTGATCAACAAGGTTTGACATGAGTGAGCAATAAAGTGAGCAAGTCGTTCCCCTTTGACATCTGTAGCGTATTTCAATTCCACATTTCAAAAAACATAAAATACGATCTCAAAGGTATTTATGGCATAATCAATGCAATCTCTAATGCAAATGTTCTGTCTTCCCCTGTATGCTATCATCATATTGTGCTCCCACATTTCAAGGAACAGAAACCAAAATCTAGAAGGTACGTGACTCAAGGAAGTCAAATGCAGATGTTGCCTCTCGTCACATCTGTTCTGCACGGTTACGTTGACGGGAAGTAACCACAGTTTTGCACTAAGAAAATTAACAACTGCAGTTTAGTCATGAGTGGGAGCACATCATAATCGGAGTTGGCCCTTCTCATGTATTAACAGAATTTTGAGTGGCTGACAGTATCACTAGTAGGCGAGATTAGATATCTGTTCAGAAGAGCTGCATCTCATACAGCCACTCTGTGAAGTGCCAGTCGTCTATCAGGGTGACCTCGTAATATTGTTGCTATAGTGTGGGGCGGCAGGTGGAATGATTGTTGTTATTTAACGTTTGGTTTGTAGATGCATTTCCCTGCCGATGCACCATATGTGGGGTGGCGGGTGGAATTGTTGTTGTTATTTTAAATGTTCCTATTATTTATCTAATACTGTTGTTTGCCATTCTCAACACTGGCTCTCTAACTACAATATTGGCAACCAGAAAGTGATTATCAAAACGTGAAGCCTGTAATTAGAATTCCTAGTGCCCACTTCATCTGAGAAATACACTTGTAGCTACAGCTTATAGCTCTGAGGAAGTAGGAGATTGTCTGGGATTCATAATCAAAAACGATTCTGTCTAAAATGTTCACTATATTCTGACAGTCACAGACCAAAAAAGAATCCACACAATCCAACTACCAGAGCAGTTCAGAGTCTATTGCGCTGATGCAACTATAAATGTCCAAATTAAATGTTTAAGTGAATTCTCGCCATAATTTGATGATAATGTTCATTAAACGCCACGCTAAATAATGGTAGAATGTTTGTCCCGCGGCGGCACGTGAAAATACGAATACGCAAACTCAAGATAGATCATTAAAGTCTTCCCAGAATTAACACTTCACTCGAAAACGATTTCATCCCAAGTAACTTATTACGGCATCCGAGGCTCTTTATAGCAATGATACCGACGCGACACGACTCCCGGCACAGTGGTGCGCTAATCAGCATCTGGAGAGAAGTGGGGCCTTACTTCCTAGCACAGCGTTCTTACACTCCTGGAAATTGAAATAAGAACACCGTGAATTCATTGTCCCAGGAAGGGGAAACTTTATTGACACATTCCTGGGGTCAGATACATCACATGATCACACTGACAGAACCACAGGCACATAGACACAGGCAACAGAGCATGCACAATGTCGGCACTAGTACAGTGTATATCCAATTTCGCAGCAATGCAGGCTGCTATTCTCCCATGGAGACGATCGTAGAGATGCTGGATGTAGTCCTGTGGAACGGCTTGCCATGCCATTTCCACCTGGCGCCTCAGTTGGACCAGCGTTCGTGCTGGACGTGCAGACCGCGTGAGACGACGCTTCATCCAGTCCCAAACATGCTCAATGGGGGACAGATCCGGAGATCTTGCTGGACAGGGTAGTTGACTTACACCTTCTAGAGCACGTTGGGTGGCACGGGATACATGCGGACGTGCATTGTCCTGTTGGAACAGCAAGTTCCCTTGCCGGTCTAGGAATGGTAGAACAATGGGTTCGATGACGGTTTGGATGTACCGTGCACTATTCAGTGTCCCCTTGACGATCACCAGTGGTGTACGGCCAGTGTAGGAGATCGCTCCCCACACCATGATGCCGGGTGTTGGCCCTGTGTGCCTCGGTCGTATGCAGTCCGGATTGTGGCGCTCACCTGCACGGCGCCAAACACGCATACGACCATCATTGGCACCAAGGCAGAAGCGACTCTCATCGCTGAAGACGACACGTCTCCATTCGTCCCTCCATTCACGCCTGTCGCGACACCACTGGAGGCGGGCTGCACGATGTTGGGGCGTGAGCGGAAGACGGCCTAACGGTGTGCGGGACCGTAGCCCAGCTTCATGGAGACGGTTGCGAATTATCCTCGCCGATACCCCAGGAGCAACAGTGTCCCTAATTTGCTGGGAAGTGGCGGTGTGGTCCCCTACGGCACTGCGTAGGATCCTACGGTCTTGGCGTGCATCCGTGCGTCGCTGCGGTCCGGTCCCAGGTCGACGGGCACGTGCACCTTCCGCCAACCACTGGCGACAACATCGATGTACTGTGGAGACCTCACGCCCCACGTGTTGAGCAATTCGGCGGTACGTCCACCCGGCCTCCCGCATGCCCACTATACGCCCTCGCTGAAAGTCCGTCAACTGCACATACGGTTCACGTCCACGCTGTCGCGGCATGCTACCTGTGTTAAAGACTGCGATGGAGCTCCGTATGCCACGGCAAACTGGCTGACACTGACGGCGGCGGTGCACAAATGCTGCGCAGCTAGCGCCATTCGACGGCCAACACCGCGGTTCCTGGTGTGTCCGCTGTGCCGTGCGTGTGATCATTGCTTGTACAGCCCTCTCGCAGTGTCCGGAGCAAGTATGGTGGGTCTGACACACCGGTGTCAATGTGTTCTTTTTTCCATTTCCAGGAGTGTATATATAAAGCCGCGGTGCGGACGGCTAAGGGAATGCCTGATCAAATCGGCTGTCCCGACTAGCCGCTGGGCTAGTAATGCACCACTTTAAGTTATCGAATAAATCATCGCTTCCTTTGCTGATGGCCGATGAAGCTCTCAATTTAAATGTGCAATCAGTAGACAGGTAAGTAATCATAATAAAAGTCTGACGTGGCTAAGTCAAATATTTTGGGCGAGAGAATTAATTTAATTACACTACACGCAGTAGACGAGCTCTGAACTTGCCCTTTGGAGATACTCTGTCGCTATAGTTTTATAGTTATTCAATTGAAACTTTTCACATCTTTATGATTGTAGCGGATCTCCCTTCTATTTAAATTTAAACATCCTAGCCTTATTTATTCGCCTACTTAATCTATCTTGCTTCCTTAATTTCTAAGACAAAACCGGAAAATCATGAATTTCAACAAAAATTTTAATTTGTGAGATCCAGAATACTGTTTCTACGAAATTATTATGAAAAAGGAATCTAAATATAAATTTTTAATTCTCTAGCTCTTTTCTGTTGTGCCAATGATTTTTACAGAAAAACGTCCAAATTTCGAAAATGTTTAAAGTTATTGAACTGATATTCAACACATATTGACTTAGTATTACTCCTGACATGCTAGAACCGTTTCAGGTTATTTACTTGATTTTTAAAGTATTGCGAAACATTTATGACGTCAGAGCTAGTTACAGCGGACTAGGCTGGCACACAATGGAAAGACTGATGAGAATTTTATAAGGCGTGAGTAGGCTGCTTCCCTACAATAGCTCAGGCTATATTTTCAACCAAATATAATACGTTGTCATTTGCTGTCAGAATCAAATGTGTGCTGTCTGATATGTGAAATTCCACGAAGCTTTTATGTGAACTGATTCCAAATTACCAAAACCTCTTTCTGCGGGAATCTTTCAGCTGATGGAGTGTTCTAATATGCAGCATCCCTTTGTGAAATTGGATACTTCACTTAATTATTTTCGGTAGCCGTCATAAACTTGAAACAATAATCTATAGCCGTCATAAACTTGAAGCAATAATCTACGCTTACGGCAGATCCGTAGATATTATTTCATTATCATGTGACTTATTCTCTGCCACTCGCAAAGCTAGGAACAAATCAATCGTTCCACCAATTCGTTCTGATTATTCCACTAAACAAAATTGATATGTTCTTGTGATTCCCTCGAGACTACCTTTCATTCTCGAACTTCAAGTGCATTTTTGTTCTTTTCCATAGCAATATGCATGTCACCATCTCTCATTAATGAGTCACAACTTTTATTTAATGCGGGCTTAGTGGTACGGGTATATTTATTACTCCTAGTAGAATTTACTTGTCTGTGGAGGAGATAACTCTGTTTATGAGTATTAGTAGCTCCGAGTACAGAGCACAATTTTGAAGGTCTTAAACTGTGTAACTCGTTTGTAGGCGTTTAATTTTAAGTAATAGATAATATAATAGCCACTTTCCCCAGTATATTTTACTGTGAACTATCAAAGCATTTCATTTTTAAAGTTGATCTGTCTTGGGACGGCACAATGAAAGTTACCCTGTTTGGAGGCTATATAAAAATGGTTGAGAATGTATGCAAAATCTAGTTTACTGCCAACATTTATTTTCCCAAAACATAGACTGACGTAATTTATGCAAAACACGTTATGGTGGAATATCGTAAACAACGTACAGGTGGTATAAGACCACAATGGACAATGATCCTGGTTGGCAAAAGTGAGTCAAGTACTCTGGCCCTAAAAATATGAATAACCCAATCTGAATTGATCTGACGCTGAGCAGACTTTGATCGATAATTTACAGACGTCTATATAGGTGCAGCTGAGAACAAGTCGCGATTGTGATTTGTACACCCTGACAAGGCCGGAGCAACAGTATGTTACTCTGTTTGCGATGTGCACCGATGTAACTTGCAGCTGGCGAGATGTAGGCGGTGGTGACGAGTTGTAAGGCGGCACCTGTGAATCGATCGAGGCCACGAAAGAAATACAAAATCTCACGTGTAGCGATCAGGCAGATGGATCGCAATTTACTCTCTACCGGAGTCCTGAAATCACGGTAGATTTCAGTGTGTGACACACCCGTTCGTTGGTCGTACCAAGGACCAATTTGGTTCACTTATACGACAGAGCGCACAAGGATACCAAACGCCAAGACTGGTAAACCAAAAACGTATAAGTGGGCTCTCAGTAAACGAGTAGTCAAAGACGTTTGAAGTCACACTGTCGGTACAGTAAGAACTTCACCACAGGCTGCCCAGTCTAACTACTCGCAAGTGAAGTCAGTCTTAGGACAGGTCCCAGTACCAACTACATATGCCAGAGCTTCGACCAGAAGTTGCTTCCAGTCTGATGTCCAGAACCCGAGTTCCTAGCACCTCCCCCAGAGAAAACAATTCTGTTTTTCCGCACAATGCACGAACGACGCCGCCTTCACCCATCTTGAACCAATCACAAGGCTTCAGAGGCGCTAAATCTCCCCTCCTACACGACAGCACACACTCATTTCGAACCAGTGCAAGAGTTAAGAAACGTGCATCTCTGGAAAAAAAGAAACGGCTAATTAATGTTTTTTTAAGTTTTTGCAGTGGGAGAAGATGTTTTTGTCTGAAGTCGCGTCGCTTCCCACAGCAACAAGCGAACAGATACAGTCTTAAAGATCTTTATCTAAATTGGCTGTGCCTTGGAGCGTGTTAGTCCTACCTATAAGGTGTCATAAAGATTCTATCTCTCAACGTTTCTCAGACGGAGTATCTTATACGACTGAGGCAGCCAATGGAAGTGGGTCACAGGCCTATTTGCAGTATTGGCAAACACGAAAACTTCTGAATTTTTATTAGGAGTGGCGCTGCACACAATCCCGGTTAACAGTTCCACTGTGCAGACCCATCCCTTCAGTCTATCACCCCCAGCCCAGTCTTCCGCTGGCGCCAGTGTAGGTATTGTCCTGCTGGAGACCTGTCTCGACTAGGGGCTGCTCTGTCTGCCCTGTGCAGCTGTGGGCCTGTCTGGCAAAATTTCCTGAGGGATGGGCTCGCCGGCACTTACTTTCAACTTCTAACATGCCGTTTCTACAAACTAAGAACCATAAAAATACCTCATGCTTTTCGCGCCCTACCAGGCTCCATCAACACCTGCTCAGGGCGTTAGCTTTCTGGAGTCTCGTTAAATTTGCGTAATGTTGTAACAAAATCTTTATGAAAAATAGATGAGACTAACTTGTTCTCTCTCAATTTGACACTTATCTGTGAATTACAAATCATTATCGGATCAGAGCTGATGTTGCGTAAATATCGCACACTCTGTCCGCTGATTTACTAAAAAATGATGTAGCCAGTCTGCCACCTTTCACACCTTACTTTAGTAATTCTTCTTCAACAACGTCACCATCTTCATCATATACTTCATTTTCTTCTCCAGCTGTATGTTCTGCTTTCATAAATACAAAGCCGGCCGGAGTGGCCGAGCAGTTCTAGGCGCTTCAGTCTGGAACCGCGCCACCCCTACGATGCTGTTTCCAGAACAGGCTTAATTTCATCTTCCCTTTTTTCCGCATCATCTGCTCTGTCTCTAGCCTGGAAACCAAGATTGTGTCTAGACTGTCTGCTATGGTGGGAAAATATCTCCACTGTTACCTCCAGGGCTCAGAGGCTCTTGCCTGGAGCATGCTATATGTGCACATCCTTTCGCCTCCTGGGGGAAAAGTCCAGCCCTCAAAATACTGCCTGGCAGCAAGTCAGCGTGAGAGACGAAGTCTGCCGCACAGTGCAGTGCAGCAATGCGCTTTTCATGGGAGTACTCAGAGTGAGTACCCAGAATTCATATGTCCACGTGTACCAAAGCTGGCTGTCACCAGTGACACTGACCACGTGCACGTGGCGTGAAAATCACGCGACCAGTTCATGTAATTCCCAAGGACTTTCCAGCACTTGCTAGTGATGAGCTAAGCACACGGACCGCTGAATACGCTCGGCGAGACTCCTCCTCCACGCAGACGCACTGAACTGTTAACTGCTATCCGCCCACTGGAGCCACTCCGTGTAACATCTCGTGGCTTCTGCTGTTGGTCAAGCTGCCACACTGGCTGCCCATGGGCCAACAAGCTGTTTGCCACCACGGTAAACAACGGCCAGAAACTTGCTGCATATGTCTGGGCCTGTTGCACATTCGCCTATGACCACGCCAAATGAAGGTTCCAAGTTTAAGACTGGGGTGCAATCGTTGCAGCCAGCTGTAACTATAGGGTCCATGCCACCACCATGCGGATGGCAAGTGCCTCCAGTCCGTGCTGTCCACGTGCGTGTCACTGCATCGATCCTACGCACTTCACACGACAATATGCTGTGTCTCGTTGTGTCTGCATACAAGACTGTAAGTGGTATAACTACTTTGTGGTTGCACCAGTGACGAACTATCATGAGATGTTGACAACATGTCGTACTATTGTTAAAGAATTTTCTGAGTTTTTATACATGATTCATGAACTGAAATACAAATTGAATAAGGTTAGCAAATCGGCTGTTGCACCTTCTTGGAAGAAATATTTGGTTGTACACGCTTCAAAAGGAGACCTGTATAGCACTTAATTAAATTTTGTAAAAGTAGTAGTTTGACTGCGTATGCCGTGACACCGTTGCTAAGAAGAGTTTCATTTCACTTGTTAAGAACTGTAATTTAATCAGCAGAGTGCATTCGGGAGGACGACAGTTCAATCCTGCGCCCGGCCATCCTGATTTCGGTTTTCCGTGATTTCCCTAAAACGCTCCAGGCAAATTCCGGGTTGGTTCCTTTGAAAGGGCACGGCCGAGTTCCTTCCCCGTCCTTCCCTAATCCGATGAGACTGATGTCCTCGTAGTTTGGTGTCTTCCCCCAAAACAACCAACCAATCAGCAGAGTATTTATTCAGTACCTTTCATATCTCATTAGACTAGCACCATTGTTCCCTCTACAGATTAGCTTAAGTATATTTGTAGTTGTGAATAGAACATAGATACAAAAAAATGTTCAAATGTGTGTGAAATCTTATGGGACTTGTTCAAATGTGTGTGAAATCTTATGGGACTTAACTGCTAAGGCCATCAATCCCTAAGCTTACACACTACTTAAACTAAATTATCCTAAGGACAAACACCCATACCCATGCCCGAGAGAGGACTCGAACCTCCGCCGGGATCAGCCGCACTGTCCATGACTGCAGCGCCTGAGACCGATCGGCTAATCCCGCGCTGCTAAAATAGATACAACTTTCAGCTTAGTTTTAATACCTTCCGTTAGCTACAAATATGTTTCTCACAGAGGAACGACTCTGCTTGTGTGTAGCGTATTGGTAGATACTTTTCGCTAAATGTAACTTCATAAGGAGATGATGCGTCTGATACAAGCTGGGGATAAAGGTGAAGCACACTTGCACTGGTTGCTGCTGTTACCTTAAGAGCCCAGCGGAGCACGTGAATAAGACGTTAATATGACAATATTTCAGCATATACACATACAATAAACTTTAGATCTTTTTCAAGTTTCTGCAACAGCTGTCGTGTGCACGATAGGCACTACCATGAGCGGACAGATTACATTTCCACTCTTCATTTTCTCTGCCACGGCTATCCCTACAACGTTCACACTGCTCGTATAGTTTCACTTTATAAATTTGTTTACCTTCCTCGCCTTATGAACTTATTATATTTACTTTGTAGCGGTTAGAGTCAGGATTAATACTGCGCTTAGATAATTTGATTAGTAATGTCACCGTTGAGTGTTTTATGCTAAGATAAGCACTGTACTGTGAATAAAGACTAAGTTCAGCTTTGTTCATTTTATGCTATTAATGGTTTAGTGATAGGATTAACATTAGATCATGAATAGTTAGGCAGAATTTGAAGCAGAAATGCTTATCTTTGTATAGTTGTTTCTTGTCATCTATTTTTGTTTTAATGCTGAGGGCTTAACTTGGCGACGAGGACACCGAAGAACATTCTTGCCAAGCGCAGCTCGCTATTGGAAACTAGAAAGGGGGATCAGTTAGTGGTGTCGGAAGTACCCTCCGCCACATTGTGGGATCGATTGCAAAGTATTGATGTAGATGTAGGACTGAATATATGCCGTTCGTTGGCGTCTTCAATGACGCACAGTTGACCTAATACTGTGTTAATGGTGGCTTTTCCGTTGACCATTTGGCTGAAGTCACATCCAAATCACAGTAGGGCGTTGAGGATTGTAGGACGAAATCATAAAAAGCAACCAAACTAATTCGGTCACCGACTAGTACACGAAATGTAAGATATCTTGGCACAAATCGAATGTCTGCGGTGCAGAATCCTTGACAGTCAAAGAATACGTTGTAGACGATTCTGAAAAAAGGGAAACATAGCAACGAGCAGTATACACTACTGGCCATTAAAATTGCTACACCAAGAAGAAATACAGATGATAAACGGGTATTCCTTGGACAAATATATTATACTAGCGAAACTTCCTGGCAGATTAAAACTGTGTGCCCGACCGAGACTCGAACTGCATGGTTCGCAGGAGAGCTTCTGTAAAGTTTGATAGGTAGGAGACGAGGTACTGGCAGAAGTAAAGCTGTGAGTACCGGGCGTGAGTCGTGCTTCGGTAGCTCAGGTGGTAGAGCACTTGCCCGCGAAAAGCAAAGGTCCCGAGTTCGAGTCTCGGTCGGGCACACAGTTTTAATCTGCCAGGAAGTTTCATATCAGCGCACACTCCGCTGCAGAGTGAAAATCTCATTCTGGATATTATACTAGAACTGATATGTGATTACATTTTCACGCAATTTGGCTGCATAGATCCTGAGAAATCAGTACCCAGAACAACCACCTCTGGCCGTAATAACGGCCTTGATACACCTGGGCATTGAGTCAAACAGAGCTTGGATGGCGTGTACAGGTACAGATGCCCATGCGGTTTCAAAAAGATACCACAGTTCATCAAGAGTAGTGATTGGCGTATTGTGACGAGCCAGTTGCTCGGCCACCATTGACCAGACGTTTTCAATAGGTGAGAGATGTGGAGAATGTGCTGGCCAGAGCAGCAGTCGAACATTTTCTGTATCCAGAAAGGCCCGTACAGGACCTGAAACATGTGGTCGTGCTTTATCCTGCTGAAATATAGGGTTTCGCAGGGATCGAATGAAGGGTAGAGCCACGGGCCGTGACACATCAGAAATGTAACGCCCACTGTTCAAAGTGCCGTCAGTGCGAACAAGAGGTGACCCAGACGTGTAACTAATGGCACCCCATACCATCACGCCGGGTAATACGCCAGTGTGGCGATAACGAATACACGCTTCCAATGCGCGTTCACCGTGATGTCGCCAAACATGGATGCGACAATCATGATGCTGTAAACAGAACCTGGATTCATCCGAAAAAAATGACGTTTTGCCATTCGTGCACCCAGGTTCGTTGCTGAGTACACCATCGTAGGCGCTCCTGTCTGTGATGCAGCGTCAAGGGTAACCGCAGCCATGGTCTCCGAGCTGATAGTCTATGCTGCTGCAAACGTCGAAGAACTGTTCATGCAGATGGTTGTTACCTTGCAAACGTCCCCATCTGTTGACTCAGGGATCGAGACGTGGCTGCACGATCCGTTACAGCCATGCGGATAAGATTCCTGTCATCTCGACTGCTAGTGATACGAGGCCGTTGGGATCCAGCCCGGCGTTCCGTATAACCCTCCTGAAGCCACCGATTCCATATTCTGCTAACAGTCATTGGATCTCTACCAACGCGAGCAGCAATGTCGCGATACGATAAACCACAATCGCGATAGGCTACAATCCGACCTTTTTCAAAGTCGGAAATGTGATGGTACGCATATCTCCTCCTTACACGATGCATCGCAACAACGTTTCACCAGGCAACGCCGGTCAACAGCAGTTTGTGTATGAGAAATCGGTTGGAAACTTTCCTCATGTCAGCACGTTGTAGGTGTCGCCACCGGCGCCAACCTTGTGTGAATGCTCTGGAAAGCTAATCATTTGCATATCACAGCGCCTTCTTCTCGTCGGTTAAATTTCGCGTCTGTAGTACGTCGTTTTCGTGATGTGGCAATTGATATGGCCAGTAGTGTATAAAAGAATCACATTCCCTTACTAAACATCAGTGGAACTTTTCCTTACCTTGAGTAAGATATCTGCCTCCTATGATTTCCATACAATTTCCAACTAAGCCGCCACTTGTTTACAGATTCCAGTCGCATCCGCAATAGAGAACTGCGTTATGAGTGTACTACTCTGGATCAAAGAGGACGGTGTATATGTTTGTGAAAAACAAGAAGATCATTGCAATGAGTAAACTGACAGTACCATAGAACTTGCCTAGTAAACGTGAACAAGTTTTTCCGGTTACCTTGAGTAAGATGTCTGACAACAGTTACAAGTAACCGATCAGTTGTCGGTATGAAGGCTCGTTATTTGCTGTAAAGGCACAAAATGGCCGCAAATTCGGACACATGATAATGACTTCATTTCCAGTGGAGAAACTGCCAGATTCTCTTCATATGTACAATGTTAACTCTAGAATATATGGTTACGCCTTGTTAGAGAACTGGCTGAAGGTGTCAGTTCTATAAAAGAATCGTGGACGGTGTTTTTTCTTTGCATTTAAATTCTCATATTAATGACAGGAACTCTGTACGACATATGATCGGATTCTTCTGCAGTCTCCTCTCTCTACAACACAGCGACAGAAAATTGCACAACATTTCATACCGTGGCCCATTATTCTCTGTGGTGAAGTGAACTGAATAATTCTCTTCAGGAAATTTATATGAATTCAGATGTACCCTCAATTCCTGTCCCACGATACCTATTTGTCAATGCAAGCCCATCATACACTTCATGGCAGGGAGCAAATTAGAAAACAACACAATAGTGGTTACATATAGGTTATACCAATACTTAGTATTATTTTAAAACCTAAAAATTACCCTAGGGAATGGAAAGAATACTTATAGAACCGGACCAGTTCACAGAATTATAAAATGGAACACCTAGAACGTTGCTTGGCTAGGTGTGGGCATCTGCATGCCATGTGAACAAACGAAAAACTTACAGGAGGTGGGCATATGTGTTGAATGGCGGAGACAGAAATAAGCTGATTTCGTTTAAATCATTACGGCCACTTCGGCGCAGGCTGGTGGGGATGGGATATTCATTCTGGTGTTGGACAATCTCCACGGGATGTGGGTGAGGGGAAGTCACTGTAGGGTGTGGAAGTGGGTGGCGGGAGGGAGAGAATAGAAAATCGTGGTACTCCAAGAGGCGATAGGCGGGCGGGAGGGGAAAGGAAGGGCACACACTTTCCGTGCTGGAGGTGCACGTATGCATCCTAAAATGACGAAAAACTTCGGATGGTTATACATAGTGCTGCATGACCACTGCCTGCATGGAACTAGCTACGAGTAAGACAAGAGACAGAAAATGCTGTATGCGCTGACATACTCGAAAACCAGATTAGCTATTAATTAAAATGAGGTAATAAGCTCAGTCAAATTTCGATTTTACAGTAAGGCAAATGGTGGCTATTTCAACGAGCAAATAAGCCATAGGACAACTTATATCAATGTGACAAGTAAAAATTTTACGTAGATTTGTAACGGTGGTGCACGCAGGCTAAGATCTGAAGAGTGAGTCAGGGCATCTCTATGTGAGTTACTGCAAATACAGAATTCTGAAGACATCGGCTACCGTCCTAGCAGTCCGTCATCTCTATGGAATTTATAACAGAGACATGGCAAGATAATAAAGGTTTCGAAAAAAGTATGTAAAGGTTTTCTTAAATTACCACTACCCATCAGAAACTTTGTCAACTATTATATTACTTACTTATTTAGCGACATGTTTCGAGGGTTAAACCTCATCTTCAGTCTAAATGGCGTTGCAAAAGCAACTTTACAATAAGCTCATACTAATATTATACAGTCTTTTCGTAAATGCTTCTGGCCAGAAGAACAAAGATGATCACAGCATTTACGAAAAGACTATGTAATATCAGTATGACCGTATTGTAAAGTTGTTTTTGCAATGCCATTTAGCTTGAAGATGAGGTTTAACCCTCGAAAAATGTCACTAAATAGATAAGTAATATAATAGTTGACGAAGTTTGTGATTGGTAGTGGTAATTAAAAAAAAAAAAACTTTACATATTTCTTGAGACAGTCACGGTTGAAAAATAGGCAAAAATGGCTTCAAATTTTTCGATAAAAGTACCAAAGAGTAATAAGGACTGTTTAACTAGGATTTCAGAGACTATTCAAACAAGTGAGTAAGGAAAGGATTCACATTAATTTCACTGGGCACAGGTACTTTTCTATGTACCTCAGTCTGGCATCTGCTTGTTGTACAGTTTATGTGGTCATTCCACTTAAGGTCGCTCCGGTTTCACACTCCTAGATAGTTTACGATAGTTAAAGTTTCCAGCACTTTGTCGTCAATATTGTAGTACAGTAGCGGATTTCTCTTCGCATGTAACTGCAAAATTTTATATTTATTTACGTTCAGGGCGAACTGCCCGTCCCAATCGCCAGTCCCTGTACTGTTCGTCAGTCATCTGTAAGCACTTCTGTAAATCACTATCGTCTTCTGGCGCTGAGTCCTCCTTATAGACAACAGCATTTTTTCCGGCCAGAGTTAATGAGCCTCCGACTCATTCTACTCCGAACACCGTCCAAACAAGCCTCGGAAGCCGGAACTGTACTAACCGACCGTAGTATCGTCATCAGCCGATAGACGTCACTGGTGCGGTATCGAGGGGCGTTTTTTCACCAAACCGCTCTCACGGCCGTAGTTAGTTTTCGTGATCGGAGCCGAATTTTCGTAGTAATTAGCTCCTCAATTGGCCTCACAAGGGCTCAGTGCACCCTCAGTTCCTATGGCAGAGCCCGGGTGGTCAGCCATGAAAGAGCTGGGCTATATGCCGGGAACCAGTAATCACTGCGGCAAGACCGTTTTCTGACGCATTGTACCAGATCAGTTATATTCCAAGCAAATAGTAATGGTCCACCCGCACTTCTCTCAGGTACTCAAGAAACTGCATTTGTCAATTTCGTTAAGAGCGATACGTTGAATTTCATCTGCGAAGAAGTCTTGGAATCAAATATCAAATCTTGTCCGATGCTCGGCGATGTAGTATTCACTAAGCAGCAATGCAGGCAAACTTCAAATGTCTTCTTTAAGTTGAGGAGCACAGCATCATCCTGAACACAGGTGTTTGTAGTTCTGTGGATCTCATGGAGGAAAAGAGCGAGCTGAGTTCGCTAGCGTCAAATGTGGGACAAAAATGGTAATCGATTGTCTTCATAGATCACCGGAGTAATGAGCTGCAATGGTAGTGCGCTTCGGATAGAACTTCAGAATGTCTTGAATAACTGTCCTGAATATGCTCTTGTAATTGGGCGTGACTTGAACTTACCAGTAATAGACTGAGAGAGTCATGATATTGAAGCTGGTGTCAGAGACAGGGATTCCAGTGACGGTATCCTGAATGTATTGTCAGAGGATTACTTGTGAAGGTAGCACCTTTCACGTCCTAGCAACAAACGGAGCTAAACTTTCCGACATAGTTCACATAGAGGAGGGTATCAGTGACAGCATCTATGACAATGGGTATTACGAAGAATGTTAAGAAAGATAGGAACATATTTTGCTTAGCAAGATTGACAGGATACAAATTACAGTGGTCGACGTGACATATTCAGTGCTGAGGGCAAATATGTGGAGCACAAATGGAAAAAAAATAAATAAAAAGTGTTGTTCAGTACGGCCGTAGACAAGTACGTTCAGAGCAAAGTCTTAAGCAATGATGACTACCCACCGTGTTAGAAAACTACAACATAAACAAGAGAGGTCCATCTCTGATTCAAGATAAGTCAAGACCTAGCTGACAGAGAAAAGCAGAATTAAGCTAAAATAAGAGTAAGGAGAGCGGCAACTTTGAAAGTAAAATTTTGTCAACCGATCTGGCTAAATGCCCTAAGAATTAGAGGTTTTAGTCCGACATAAAGTCAGTAAGCGGTTCGAAATCATCTACTCTGTCACTCACTGGCTACAATGACACGGAAACGAGAAATGACAGAGAGAAGGTCAAAATATTGAATTCGGTCTTCCGAAATTGTTTCAACACAGAAGATCGGAATGCAATTCCTTCTTTCAGTCGCATTGTTTCGAGAGAGTTCCGTGTGAAGGGTCTGGAGGAAGTAAAGTGGATTAAGGATTTCCATATAGAATGTGAAGCTCAAAATATTGAGAGCAAGGGCTGTCCCTCATTTGTTGTGTTCTAAAAAGAGGCAGTGAAAAGAAAAGGAAGAAACTGTAATGATTTTTATAATTAAATTTATACCTTGGCACAACTGAGCGGAGTGAATATTATTCTTTAACAATGGAAGAAAAGAATTTTTTGTGACAGTAAAATTTACATCCCGACGAGACTATGAGGCAGAATAATGAAAAATAATGGTTTTTTCAACAAAATACACCTTTTGACATGTCTCTGTGGCGGAATAATGAAAAATGTTAATGTTTTTTGATAGCAATAAGTGGCATGCACACTGCTGCTAAACAATAAAAGAAATTTAATGCTCTCTTTATAATTAATTTTATATTTTGACAAGAGCTTGTGGCTGAACAATGAAATAAACGTAATGTTTTATTGATGTCAATGAGCAGAACTGACGCTGTTGTTACACACTGAAGAAAATGCAATATGTTTATAATAATAAAGCTAATAACTAGTCTATTTTATTTGTTCTCTCCTACTCCGTCTGTAACAAATTATATTAAGAAATATTTCATTGTTGATAACTCATTCTGACGATACAATACTCATGTTACTGCCTTCATTGTACTCGGTGTGTAAGTCGAAATAGTTGAAGTACTGCGTAATCTAGCACGCAAAGTTTATCTCATAAGCGTGCTTATCTCGAAACCAACTGATATCCTTCATCAAACAGATGTGGATGGCCTGACTGCATACTCCAGATACCATTTAGATGTATCTATAGCAGTAATTGACATTGCGGTGGTCCTGTGCATTGCAAAGTGTATAAAGTTCCGATTACCTCGTACTGAACCTCTTTTTACACACACGCCTCTTTGAAGTTACTGATATGCAGTTCTTACCAGGAAAACGCCATAAAAAAAAAAAAACAAAAAAAACCAGCTCTATACAATGTAACTACAAATCTCAGTGAAATCGTTTTGTCGGTGTAAGGAATACTTAAATTAAAGTATAAATGTGTGAGCCCGCCCGGTTAGCCGAGCGGTCTAACGAACGACTTTCCAGGCCGGAAGGCGCGCCTGGTCCCCGGCACGAATCCATCCGGCGGACTTGCGTCGAGGAGCGGTGAGCCGGCCAGTCTGTGGATGGCTTTTTTGGCGGTTTTCCATCTGCCTCGGCGAAAGCTTGCTGGTTCCCCTTATTCCGCCTGAGCTACACTATGTCGGCGATTGCTGCGCAAACAAGTTCTCCACGTACGCGTACACCACCGTTACTCTACCACGCAAACGTAGGGGTTACACTCGTCTGGTGTGAGGCGTTCCATGGGAGGTTCACCGGGGACCGAACCGCACAATAACCCTGAAAGAGTGGTTCGGTATGGGGTGGCGGAGGGGTGAAGTGGATTGCGGTAGTTGTCGTGGGGCTATGGACCACTGCGACTGCGGCGGGGACGGAGCCTCTCTGTCATTTCTAGGCCCCCGGTTGACATACAATACGATACAATACAATCTATGTGTGGAAGTTTTACTCTGTTACGGTAACCTTGCATACACCAGTCACTACGAAGCCTTACTGTAAACTGTACAAAGTCTGAAAAGTCCATATGTACACATCATTCATAACCGTAGTAATTATGAATTATTCCTCACCGAAAATTTACAAACGGATTGTTTCTTTTAGAATAGCTGGCTCAGATGTTTGCGAGTGAGCAACACTGCTCGCGGAATTTAGTTATTTAAATGTCACCAAATGTTCTGAATTTCACACTGTGCTTTAAATCGAGCTACTTTCCACACTTTACAGCGCTTCTCAAACATTTTGGTAGCCAGTTATCACAATATAATAATAAATTTTCATCGGAGGACATATCAATAGGTCTGATTACTATGAGATACAAGCCCCGACTCCACTCTCTCTACACAAAAGAAGCCTCTAGTTCCCAAAATACGCGCGAATATGCTAATTTCTGATTGGCAGGGAAACATAGCAGGCAATCGGAGAGCAGCATCAAATCCGCTCAATCCCGCGCATATATACAGAACCAATCACAGTTTTTCACTGAAGCGGAACAGTAAATTAACATAAATAAGTTTTGAAAACCCGCAAATATAAAATAATTTCCTCTTAACAATTCTAATTTACCAAAATCATAATCTCATTTTTCCTGTACCATTAACCGACGAAATAGTTTGTAACAAATGCCTAACACACACGCCAGTTCGAACATTCCCCACCTGACCAATTATTTTGATGTATAATACAAAAACTTTCCATGAAACATGATTTCACATTCACACCTTCATTTACTCTCATAACTAAGCACAGTAATAGTAGTTATTAATAAAACAATTAGAGAATTAAACAGACACAACTGAAAACAAAAATGACAGTAGTTTGACTGCGGCTCAAACAGCGTCCTTCAGCTAATGACCTCTACCAGATCGCAATGAAGCTACATACACACCGGCCTCTGGCGCCAGCTGTCCTGCGCGTAGCTCATGCTGCACGTCTTCTCATTTCTGTAATGTCAGCACGATGTGAAGGCGCTACGCCTCAATAAGTAATCGAAATATAGATGGATAGTTGCTCTGAATTCGTTTTTAGTACTGAGGTTGGAGATCAATTTAGGACAATGTACAAAAGCTGTAATTCGATTCCTAATCATTTCTAAGCAGCTGTAAGAATTTTACAGTGCTCATTTCAAGACGCTAATTAAAAAGATAAGAATCATCAATACTGATAATTTTCCTCTTTGAAAGCTCCACTTATGAAGTGATCGAACTGTACTCATAAAGGAAAGCATTTAAGTATTTCATTGCTCTTTGAAATAGACTGATATAGTCCAATATCTAGTCAGTCGGTATTCTCACACATGGAACAATTAGCACACCAGTGGTCTATTTCCAGCTAGGGAGATCTTTGTGAGGTCTGCCGTCTAGTACCTATTCACACTACATCAAATGTAGTGTACAACGTGTTTTGACCACGATGAACAATACTCCTTTTCATGATTAAATTAATTTAATGTAAGTATTACATGATGTAGATTGGATCCAGTGTAAATGTGAAAACGGTAATGGAATCGAAAGCAGAGTTAAAATTCACAAAAATACTCACTCTGAACAATACTCCTTTTCATGATTAAATTAAATTAATGTAAGTATTACATGATGTAGATTGGATCCAGTGTAAATGTGAAAACGGTAATGAAATCGAAAGCAGAGTTAAAGTTCACAAAAATACTTGTATGTACGATGGTTACTCCAAAAAAAAATGCACACTATTTTTCTTAAATCCATCTTTGATTCTACATGTTTGACAGTTTTACAGTGTATAGATACATCCTTTAGGAACAATATTTTCATTTCGCCTCGTAATTTCCATCTCTCTCAACTGCCTCACGCTATCTTGGAACCAGCCACCGTATACCCGCACGGTAAAATTCTGGACCAACCTGTTAGAGCCACTGTTTGACAGCGTGCACAAGGGAGTCATCATCTTCAAACCTTGTTCCACGAAGATAGTCTTTCAGTTTCCCAAAGAGATGATAGTCACATGGAGCCAGGTTAGGACTGTAAGGCGGGTGTTTCAGTGTTGTCCATCCGAGTTTTGTGATCGCTCCCATGGTTTTTTGACTGACATGTGGCCGTGCATTGTCGTGCAACAGCAAAACATCCTGCTTTTGCCGATGTGGTCGAACACGACTCAGTCGAACTTGAAGTTTCTTCACTGTCGTCACCTATGCATCAGAAAATTTATGGTGGTTCCACTTGGCATGATGTCCACAAGCAAGAGTCCTTTGGAATCGAAAAACACCGTAGCCATAACTTTTCCAGCAGAAGGTGTGGTTCAGAATTTTTTTTTCTTGGGTGTATTTGCATGATGCCACTCCATTGGTTGCCTCTTCGTCTCTGGTGAAAAATGATGGGACCATGTTTCATCACCTGTCAATTCTTCGAAGAAATTCATCTCCACCAGTCTCGTACTGTTGCAAAAGTTCGCTGCACACCGTTTTTCTTGTTTCTTTGTGAGCCACTGTCAACATTCTGGAAACCCACCTGCCACAAACCTTTTTTTAACGCCAACAATTTCACTATTCTGCAAACACTTCCTTCCCCTATCCCAGCGTAGCGTGACAATTCGTTCACTGTGATGAGTCTGTCAGCAGTCACCAGTTCGTTAACTATCTGCACATTGTCTGGAATGAGTGCAGTACGAGGCCTGACGCTGCGAGGACAATCCTCAATATTGCCGTGCCCGCTTTCATCACGTAACCTGCTTGCCCACCGACTAACTGTACTGCGATCGACAGCAGCATCTCCATACACCTTTTCCAACCTCTTGCGGATGTTTCCCATTGTCTCGTTTTCACAGCACAGGAATTCTATGACAGAACTTTGCTTCTGACGAACGTCAAGTGTAGCAGCCATCTTGAAAACATGCTATGACGGCGCCACTCACGGGAACAGGTTGAACTGAGTTGGAAAACAAGTGAGAAGGCTGTATCTAAACACTGTAAAACTTTGAGACATGCAGAATGAAAACAGTATTTTTAGAAAAACAGTGTGCATTTCTTTTGGAGTGACCCTCGTAAATGCCCGTCAGAACTGCCCATTTCACGGACAAACACAAGAATTCATACAAAGGTTTTCAGCAAACACGGAACTGTACTACTGTGACTAGCTGCTTTTAGTCTTACTTGATAATTGCTTGATGGTGACGGACACACTTCTCCAGGCGATAATGAAGTTCACGATAGGCAGGCGTTTTTGAAGAGTGGACCGGTCTCTCGGACATTTCTTTCCCGAGACTGACAAGTTTACTATTGAGCAATGTGAGCTGTATACGCAGCTGTGCGATGAGGCTGACATTGAAGGAGTCGAAAACCATGGTCATCACCACGACGTGCATGGTCACTATAGAAACGTAGATCCACGTCACGGCGAAGCCCAGCGGCTGCGTCGCGTCAAAGGGCACAGCCAGTATGACGGGCAGGCCCTCGTCACTCACAGGGGAGAAAAGGTAGTAGACGACGGCGGCGATGCCGAACCAGATGTAGATCAGCGTGAAGCGACGCACGGCGCGGCTCTGCGAGCGTAGCACGGGAATGTCGTCCAGGGTCAGGAACTCCGCGAAGTCATTACCGACCTGCAGGCAGAGAAACGCGTCAATGAGTAAGATCTCAAGGAATTGGTCGCTTCCGCCGTTATATAGCATTAAGAGACTTCTCAGCAGAAAATACTTAAAATCACTAATAAAGGAAATGAATTCCCTAAATGAGTCTGTGATCTAGTTTGTTCGACAGCTCAGTTCAACAACAACAGAAACTGTGGAATTCAATCTGGTTGGCAATGTAATGATCCAGCTACTGGGGACGGTATATTCCATAGTTTCTGACGATAGTATTGTAAGAGGTCCATGATTAAGGAATTTGTTGCTAGCGCAAGCAGTGTTGTATGCAGTAGGAACTGTGTAGCAGTTGTAGTAGTAGTAGCTATCAGTCTTCTGTATGGAGTTGGCTGGGCCGGTCGTGGGGAGCGACGGCGGTGCCTGAGCGTTGTAGTATAAGGTAAAAGCAGCCTCGCGCATATGTACTATTGTTATATCAAGTACAATGTACATGTTTTTAAGAAAATCTCTTAATAATAATACTTCTTATAAAATTAAATTTTGATACTTATTTATGTCAATTTAAAGAATTTACTAATTTCTCCAATCCATGGTCATCCCGATAATTGTAATGAAAAATCAGTAGTTTCTTTTTATACATGACAAATCTATCGGCCAACATTGCACTGGGCTGTGCCAGAAAAATTTCTTATAGGAGCAGATATATATGCGTTATCCGGCGACCTTATTGAGGTAAGAATTTTCAATTTATTCAGAACGAATTTTCAGGGCCATGACGCAGCACTGCTGACGTCTAAAATTTACCGGTTTAAATTCACATTCAATTATTGAAAGGTTATAAGTGAGCCACAATTTTATTGAAAGATTAGTCACATTGTATTATTGGTAGGTTACGGAAATTTTTTAATTGGGAGGTTACGCTAAGTGTCAAGACCTAGCTGACAGAGAAAAGCAGTATATTTTTTAGTGTTGGGAGGTTATTATATTTTTATTTGTGGGGAGGTTACAGTATCGTCAAACTGAGCGAATACTGTCAAGAGAAAATATTGTCTGCGACATGTGCTACCATAAATTTTTTATTAAAACAGCGTTTTCTTCCCTTGCAGGCAATACCTCCTCTCGCTGAATCCATTATCATTGTGGATATTTGGGAATAAAGCCGTCTTGGTCGCTTAATGTACACTGTAACACAAAAAAAAAAAAACGAGGCACCACGAAAGATTATCTTAATGGGACGGGAATCAGTAGATACAATGAGCAAGTAGAAATGATTATCATTTCAGAAAATTTCGATTATTTACTCAAGACAAAAAGAATCACGAATGGAGCAAGTCAAAAACGCATTGTCCACCTCTGGTCCTTATTTGGCTTGGAACTGATTGACAGAGATGTTGGAGGCCCTTCTGTCCTACCGGTGCGTAAGCTCGTCGAAACCCCAAGTTGACTGTAGGGACCTCCTCATGTTGCTCCAAACATTCTCAATTGCGAAACGATCCGCCGACCTTGATGGCCAATATAGGGTTTTGAAAGCAGAAAGACAAGCAGTAGGAACCCTCGCCGTGTGCGAAATGTAAGCTCAGGATGTTCAACCAAATTTTGGGCCTGCAGCCGGTCGCCGTTTAATACTTCGTACGATATTTCAACTGGGCACCTGCCTGTCATCTTCAGGTGAGCTGTCGCAGACTGGCGAAAACGTCTTTTTTTTCCTTTATTGAATTTCGATTCCCCCCTAAGGGGGGGGGGGGGGCTGGCAGCAGCTTAGTACGCTGCTCTGCAGCCTACAGACTTTTTAAAACGTAATAAGAAGAAACAATAAAAGCAGGCGATAAAGTGGTGACTTAAATTGTAAAACGGCGGAAAATTGTGGAAAGTTAAAACATAAAATAAAGGGTTGGTAATGCTAATAAAATACACAGGAAGCAGACAGGTAACATAGTAGACAGACAATTAAAAAAAAAACATGGCGACAGTCTGGTTTCTATTCGCAAGAGATATAAAAATCACACCCAGCGACAGTATGATGTCCGTTCGCAACACTTCGGAAAAGGCACACAACACTGAATACTCACTGTAAACACTGCACTAAAATGTCAGCACACACAACCTAGCCAAGTGCAGACGGATGGTGGGGGGGGGGGACACCTTGACAGATGAGAGGGAAAACAAGGAGGGAGGAAAAACGAAAGGGGGAGAGGTACCGAAGGAGGTAGAGGACTCATAAGGGGGGGAGGGGCAGGGCAGACGTGAGAGGGAATGGGAAAAGGCAGAGGAGGGAAATGCAAAACGACTCGGGGGAGAGAAGGGGGTCAGAGAGAGGGTAGATTGGGGAAAAAAGAGGATGGATGGGGGAAGAGGGAGCCCAGGAAAAGGACGGGGGAAAGGAGGGGGGTGAGGATCAGAGTTGATAGGAGGGATAAATGGAGGGAGAGAGGGCATCATCTGGGTGGGGGAGTTGATGGAAGCCACCTTGGGAAAGGAGATGAAGGGTGTAGAGATTGAGGGTAGGAGGGGACACAACAGTGAAGACATGGCAGGGGACAGGGATGGGAGAGGAGAGGAGCAACCAGGGGGTGAGGGGGACCAAGGCGGCGGGAAGTGTACAGTATGCAGATATGTTTGAGGGATAGGAGCAGATGGGGGAAAGGAATGCGGTCATGGAGGATCCGCGTGGGGGACGGGAGGTATATACGGAAGGCGAGGCCAAGTGCATGATGCTCAAGGATCTGGAGTGACTTACAGAATTTGGGGGGTGGGGCAGATATCCAGGTGGGACTGGCATAACAGAGGATGGAACGGATGAAGGATTTGTAGGTATGGAGGATGGTAGAGGGGTGCAACCCCCATGTCCGGCCGGAGAGGAGTTTGAGGAGTCGGAGGTGGTTGTGGGCCTTGGATTGGATGGGGCGGAGATGAGGGATCCAGGTGAGGTGACGGTCAATGGTGAGGCCAAGGTAGGTGAGGGTGGGGGTGAGATGGACAGGACCTGCACAGATGGTAAGTGAGAAATCCAGGAGCCCCGAGGAGCGAGTGGTACGACCTACGATGATTGCCTGGGTCTTGGAAGGACTGATTTCCAGGAGCCACTGGTTACACCATGCAGCAAAAAGGTCAAGGTGATTCTGGAGATGACATTGGTACCGTTGGAGGGTGGGAGCGAGGGCGAGGGCGAGGAATGCTGTGTCATCGGCATATTGCAAGAGGTGTACTGGGGGGGGGGGGGGGGTTGGGGCGTATCTGCCATGTACAGCAGAGGAGAGCGAAGAGGACAGAGCCCTGGGGCACACCTGCAGAGGGGTAGAGGGTGTGGGAATTGGCATTATGGATGGTAACATAGGAGGGGCGGCGGGAGAGGAAGGAGGCCATCAGACAAATGCGAAAACGTCCTTCGTTCCGCAATATATACGTACTGTAACTATTCTGCGCATGCGTCGAAAACTTGATAGATGAACCACACTGCCCGCCGGCAGCACCCTCGCTGGTGGAAGAGCACAACTCAGTGGCCCTCTGCGTTGCTGTTTGCCGCGACCGTCGGCGCACTCTGTCGTCTTCGATTAGGGCAAATCGTGGAGATGATGGGATTCCATGCACTGTCCAGCTGGTAGCTGCTGTCACGGTTTAACAGATTTTCCGCCAGTCGAATTTCTACGGATTCTTTAATAATGGTTTTCCAGAAAGACGTTGCTGTGGACAAAATCATTGTTTTCTCATACTCCATTGAATGTCTAGTAGATATACAATGTTCAGCAATAGCGGACTTGCTTGGCTGCAAAAGACGGGTGTAACGTTGATGTTCAGTGCAGCGTTCTTTCACGGTGCGTGTGGTTTGATCTATGTAAGCCATACCACATTGGCACGGTATCTTGCAAATTACGGCCTTTCGTATCAATAGATTAAGACACACATAGCCAACCCATTAGTGATTGCAGGCCAAATACACATCGTCTGGCAAGACGACCGACCGACGACCAACCAAAGTGGTCCCCACTCCAATCATGTGTGTCAGCAACGATCGGGCGAGTCATGGAGGTCCAGACCTCACTGTTGCCGCGCTCCGAATGAACTTGTGCCGCATGGCAACTCAAACAGTGCCAGGTCCGAACTAACCACTGGCACATTCCAACTGAGTGGCAGAGCCGAACTAACTCCCTGAACACACGACAACCAGGAAGTAATAACAGTCAGCAAAGATAATAAGCCAGGACTTATACCGATAAGCGCCGCTGCTGCCGCTCATGGACAGGCAAGGCGGCAACTCAGTGCCACCAGTAATTGAAATTAACATAACATGGTGGTAGTACAGTAAGAACAGGATGTCAAATGAGATATGGCACGAACACGAGCCACACACAACTCACTCAGTACTGGCATTTCTGTATGGTGAGTCTGATATGTTTCAAATGATTTTTCAACGTCCTGCTGTTACTGACAGTCATCTGTTGTGTCGTCAGTGCCAGCCACCTATACCTATGGCCTATGGCCCCACCTCAGCATCTGCGCCATTTTCCTCCCCCCCCCCTTTCCATCTGACCTCATTCGTAAACTTAGCCTGGTCTCCCCTACGTTAAGCAGGTTAGCTGTTGCCGCAACTAGCAACCGACTAAGAAATATCCACACAGAACTTAGCTACTCAAATATGAGAGATGCAGCACGTCAGGAGCCGCAGTAGCAACACTCAGTGCATTGTGGTTCCCTCACTAACCTGAAGAGCAAGCTTATGGAAGGCCCGCTCGCACAGAGTTATATGAACCATGCGAAAGAGCCAGATGATGTTTGTGTCAGCAACGCCGAGCGTCATCGTGAAGGCGGTCAGGTCTTCCGTGCCCTCGCGGTACAACACGGTGACCTCAGAGATGAAGAACGACAGGATGAGAGACGTCATGGTGATGGTGCAGAGTCGAAAGCAGAGAGGTGACCTGGCGGCGCCGCGAGGGTGCCGCAGCACGGCCGTCCAGTGCAGAGGCTGCAGCAGGTGGTTGAGGTCGCTGGCGGCGTCCGCTGCCGCCGCCACTGCAGCAGGCGCTGCTTCGCTGACCATATTCCGTTTCTACCTGCACACAGAGTAGTGTGACTTCGCTGATTTGTGGTTCTTAGCGAAAATGGCTTGGTTAATACAGTGTAATAATTACAATGAGGTGACAAATATTAAGTGAGAGAGATATTCACATATACAGGCGGTGGTAGTATCGCATACACGAGGTATAAAAGGGCAGTGCAATGGCGGAGCTGTCTTTTGCACTCAGGGGAGTCATTCAAAAGGTTTACTACATGATTATAACCACACGACGGGAATTAACAGACACTGGAAGCGGAATGGTAGTTGGAGGCAGACGCGTGGGACATCCCATTTCGGAGGTAATTCAGTATTCCGTGATCCACAGCATCAAGAGTGTACCGAGAATCACAAATTTCAGGCATTACCTCTCGCTACGAACAACGCAGTGGCCAACGGCTCTCAGTTAACGACCGCGAGTTAGTGTAGAACTGTCGGTGCTAACTGAGAAGCAACACTGTATAAAATAGGAGCAGAAATCAACGTGAGACGTAAGGTGAACGTAGCGGTTAGGACCGTGTGGCGAAATTTGGTATTAATATGCTATGGCAGCAAACGACCGAGACGTCTGCCTTTGCTAACAGCACGATATTGCTCCTGGGCTCGTGACGAAGTTGGTTTGACCCTACACGACTGGGAAACTGTGGCCTGTTCAGATCAGTCCCTGTCTCAGTTAGTAAGATATGATGGTAGGGTTCGATGGTGTGGCACACACCCCACGAATCCATGGACTCAGACTTTCGACAAGGGGCTGTGCAAGTTGGTGGTGGCTTCATATTGGTGTGGGCTGTGTTTACATTACATGAAACCGATCATTGAGAGGAAATGGTTCTGTTCGACTACTTGGAGCCCATTTGCAGCCGTTCATGGTCTACATGTTTCCAAACGACCATGGAATTTTTATGGCTTACAATTTTTCGCGATTGGTTTGAAGAACATTGCGGACAATTCGAGGAATTGATTTAGCCACCTAGATGGCCCAACATGAATGCCATCGAACAGCTATGAGACATAATAGAGAGGTTAGCTCACGTACAATTTCCTGCACCACTAACACTTTCGAAATTGTGGATGGCTATAGACACAATATGGCTCAATATTTCTGCAGATTACTTCCACAGAATTTTTTAGTCCATGCCACGTCGAGTTACTGCACAACGTACGGCAAAAGGAGGTCCGAAACGATATTGTGAGGTATCCCATGACTTCTGTTACCTCAGTGCAAGCTGTTTACCGATGCAAGCTACCAGGAAAACTCACGCAAATACGAGGATTGGAACTTTAATAATGGCAACTATTTATTTAGAGCTCGTACAAAATATATACTAATTTCAAAGTTTTACTGACCTTCAAAGTAGCCACCAGCATCGTGTATAACCCGTTGCCAGCGATGTGGAAGTCGTAGGATTTTTTTAGCTGTGCCAGTTATGTTGACACTTCAAGCGGCGCGGTCTGTTGCCCGAAGAATTTTTGGTAGTTCTAAATCGAATACCTTGAAGTGTTTTCTTCAGTTTAGAAATCGAGTTGAACTTACGAGGGCTTAAGTCAGGGGAGTGCAGTAGGTGGTATAGCACTTAGCAGCCCCATCAGTCAAAAAATCACTGACAGCTTGCACTGTACGTTCTTGAGCATTGTCCTGCAAACTGATGATCAGGTCCTGCAGAAAGTGTCCTCACTTCTGTCTGTGAGCTGGTCGTAGGTTGTGTTCCAAAAATTAACAGCATAGAGACAGAAGTGATGACATTTTCTGCAGAACCTGACCATCATTTTGCAGGGCAATGCTCAAGCACGTGCAGTGAAGAATTCTTCGTTCAGGTAATGACCTTTCATATATCGAACATACAATGAGATGAAAAAAGTCATGGAATACCTTCTAATATCGCGTCGAATTCCTTTTGCACTCGGTAGTGCAGCAACTTGTCAAGGCACGGACTCAAAAAACCGTTGGAGGTCCGCTGCAGAAATACTGAGCCTTGATTCCTCTACACGCTTTCATATCTGCGAAAGGGTTGCCGAAACAGGAATTTGTGTACAAACTGACCTCTCGGTTATGTCCCATAAATGTTCGGTGGGATTCATGTCGTGTGATCTGGCTGCCGAAATCATTCACTCGAACTGTCCAGAATGTTCTTCATACCAGACGCAGACAAGTAAGTCCATAATTGTTTGGTAACATGAAGTCCATGAATGGCTGTAAATGGACTCCGTGTAGCCGAACGCAACCATTTCCAGTCAATTATCGGTTCAGATGGACCACTGAACCAGCCCATTCCATTATTGAGCCATGATCAGTTTGCTTAGTGTATTCTTCACAAGTTGGGTCCATAGCTTAGTGGGGTGTGTGCCACACTCTAACCCTAACACCAGCTCTTGCCAACTGAAGTGGGAACTCATCCGACCAAGCCGGCCGGTGTGGCCGTGCGCTTCTAGGCGCTGCAGTCTGGTAGCGCGTGACCGCTACGGTCGCAGGTTCGAATCCTGCCTCGGGCATGGATGTGTGTGACGTCCCTAGGTTAGTTAGGTTTAAGTAGTTCTACGTTCTAGGGGACTGATGACCTCAGCAGTTAAGTCCCATAGTGCTCAGAGCCATTTGAACCATTCATTCGACCAGACAACAGTTTTTCAATCGTCTAGGGGCCACCTGACATATCAGTTACGAGTCCAAGAGAGGCGCTGCAGGAAATGTGCTGTCAGCAAAGGCCCGCGCGACGGTCGTCTGCTGCTGTAGTACATTAAAGCCCCTTTTCGCTGCACTGTCCAAACGGATACGTTCGTCATACGTCCAACATTGAATTCTGCAGTTATTGCGCACAGCGTTGCTTGTTGTTAGCACTGATAATTCTACGCATACGATCTGCTCTCGGTCATTAAATGAAAGCCGTTAGCTACTGCGTTGTCGCTAGTGAGAGGTAATGCCTCAAAAGCGATATTCCAGGCACATACTTCACACTGCTGGTCTCGGAGTATTGAATTTACTAAAGATAACCGAAATGGAGTGTCCCAGGCGTCTAGTTATAACTGACGTTCCTCGTTCAAAGTCTGTTAATTGCCTTTGTGCGGCCATAATCACATCGAAAACTTTTTCACACGAATCACAAGGACAGCCTGGCAATGAACTGCCGTTTTACACCTTGTAAGCGATACTACCGCCGTTTTTATACCCGCATATCACTATGTCTCTGCAGTTTATACCTTGACGTATTCTTAAGTCAAACGTATGGTGTTATACATTTATTTATTATGATTAAATAGTTATTAACGATATTTGAGGGCAATATGATGGAAATGGAAGAGGACTTAGATGATGATGATGAAATGGGACATATGATACTGCGTGAAGAGTTTGACAGTGCACTGAAAGGCACTGTACAGCGACGTACAGATCACTTGCGTGTTAAGTTTTCACTGTTTACAGGTGTCTGCAAGTGTTAAATACCTATCTACGTAACTTTGGGGTTTGTTTTGTAGCATTTAACAGAGTGTACGTAAAGTGTTGTGTAGTTTCTTCGGGTGTCGTTCATATTACGACAGAGGAACTAAAAGAATAAATTTGTTTTTATTGCCAACTCATGGCAGTCGATGGAATGACTGGAATCGTCACTTTGCAGCGATATGCTCCAAGACGAAGGAACCTGGAGTGTGCATGAAACATCTGGATGACTCAAATATCATTAAAATTGACAGTATTGTGGATGAAGGGGACATCAAAGTATTTCCATGAATAAGGTCGAAACTGACAGAAAATTCTATGTCTTATGTCTTTGGAAATGCAGCTGATTTATCACTCTTAACGACAAAAAAGTCACTTGGAACAACAGATAACCATTTCGAGTCATATGTTGAGACAGAAAATATGTATTGGCGCAGTGTGTTGAAAAGGGTGTTTGCAATAGTGAAGAAGCTAACAAGTCGTGGGCTTCCCCTACGTGGACTCGTTGAAAGATTCCATTCACTACATAATGGTCAATTTATGATGTCTCTTGAACTTATAGCCGAGTTTGATCCTTTTCTTGCAGAGCAAATTGAACGATATGGAAATCCAGGGCAGGGTCCGACATACAAGTTATCTTTCTTCAACAATCATGTAATGAAATAATAGAGCTTCTTTCCGAACGAATAAAGAGAATTACAGCAAGTGAAATAAAAGAGGCAGAATTTTTCTCTCTAATAGTAGATTCAACTGCGGACATTTCACATATTGATCAGTTATCTTTCATATTAAGATAAGTGAACGAGAATGATGAACCTGTAGAAAGATTCCTTCTGTTTTTACCAAACCCGGAACACAAATCCGAAAACTTAGCTGAGGCCGTGCTAAAAGTCCTGTCTACAAATTCCATTGATATTACTGACTGTAGAGGTCACTCATATGCAACGCAAGCAATATGTGAAAACCTACACTGGATTGCAGGAACGCATTAAAGAACGAAATACGAATGCGCATTATGTGCCTTGTGCAGCACATTCTTTGAATGTAGTTGGCACTAGTGCTGCAAATTATTGTCGGGAGCCGCGCGGGATTAGCCGAGCGGTCTCAGGCGCTGCAGTCATGGACTGTGCGGCTGGTCCCGGCGGAGGTACGAGTCCTCGGGCGTGCGTGTGTGTTTGTCCTTAGGATAATTTAGGTTAAATAGTGTGTAAGCTTATGGACTGATGACCTTAGCAGTTAAATCCCATAAGATTTCACACACATTTTTGTTGTTGTCGAGAAGCATTTTCATTTTTCAATGTAGTGTAAAACCTTTATAGTTTATCTCAGATTCTACACAGCGCTGGGATAAACATCTTTCTTTCATGAAACCAGGAAGCAAAACGGTAAAATATTGATCAAAAACACGTTCGTCAGCAAGAGAGAAAGCGTGTGTAAGTATATATGAAAACTGGGAGGGAGGTATCAATGCCCTCATACCTATTGCCAATAATACGTTTGAAAAACCTTTTGTGCGAAATGAGTCTTCAGCTTTATTGAATCAACTCCGCAGACTAGAAACAGCATTCATGATGACAGTTTGGAAGTACATACACCAGAGATGTAATAGTGTAAATCTGAAATTGTAAAGTGTAAATATTGATGCTAAAATAGTGCATGAATTATATGACTCACTAGTAGGATTTATTGCAGCTATTCGCGGCATGTTCCACTATCATGAAAATAAATCCGTGAAGATTGTGACTGATATAGACTATGAATGCACCTATAAAAGATCACGAAAACACAAACTTCATGATGAAGAAGCGGAGTTTTCTGACGGGAAGGGAATAGTTTGGAGTCGAAACATTTCTCCCAGTACTCGACAACTTGAACACCAAATTAGTGAGGAGGAAGGAAAGCTATAGAACACTGTTGGACTCATTCACAGTTTTCAGTAACCTTAAGAACAGTTCACCTGACGGTGTTGATGAACGTGCAGCAAAACTCCAAGCGCCATATGACACAGATTTAGAGCCTTCCTTCCCTAGTGAATGTGTACTTTTCGCAGAACTTTTGAAATCCTATAAGATTAGTAATATTTTTTACGAAAAGAGAGGTTGCAGTCCGTGTTTCCGAATGTTGACATTGCTCTTCGAATATTTCTATGTATGGCATTTAAAAATTGTTCAGCTGAACGCTCGTTTTTGGCTCTTAAAAGACTGAAATCCTACCTACGTTTTACGTTGTCTGAGGAGAGATTGAAGGCCTTGTCCATTCTTCACATCGAAGCCGACCTCATATACCTGATAACCGTCTCAACTATGAAGATATGATAACGAGTTTTCTGCCGTCAAAGCCAGACGCAAACTTTTCTGACTGGTGAGTTTGTTTATTTATTTATATTAGCTTCAAAAATTTAAGATTATAAAGTGATTTTTATTATAACTTAGAGCACACTCTTTGGATTTACAAATTACATATTACCTGTTTATTTTACAATTGCCGATGGCAGAACGTGGAACTAAACCACGTTTACGTGCAGACTTGACCGAAGGCGCCCGACAATATTAAACGATGCCCGAATGGCCCAGGCCGCTCGGTGCTGCACAGTCAAGTCATACTGGTACTGTAGTATATTACACCTGATGCGTATTCTTGGCGTCTACTGAAGTGTATAGTCATCGCGGAAATATACGTTATCGGAGAGTACGCTCAGATGAAAAAGTGTTAATACATAACGTAGTGCAGTTCTGTCGATAAATACGTAAAAGCTTTGCTAATACCGTTAGAAAGAGCTATGGTGAGAGCAGTAGCTGTAGTATAAAACTGTTCAGCCCTTACTTGTATCAAAGGTATTGTGTACACTTATTATGCAGTTTATAGCTACACAGAACCTAATGCTTTACATTATAAAACAAATTAGATTTTTCCACAATAGTCTGCAAAATTACGTAATAGCAAATCCAGTTCTGTGTTTATATGTCTGTATTTAGTTATTAGTTCGTGCACCGAAATCTGTATGTCATTTTCATTTATTACGCTTTCCTGTAGATTCACGTATTAATACCAAACGTGTTTTTTTTTTTATCTGCTACACATTAAAATTATTAGATCGTGAAACGACAGTTTAATTTTGAACGCATCTCTGTAAGAGTACGTATTATTTTCTAATGTATGACACGTTCGCTTCAATTTTCCGATCATAACATAACCTCTTAAATTTAATTTTCAACGGTTTCGTGTAAAACAACATATTAAAAGTGACTGTATAAGAGGAAGCAGTTGTCTCCTACACGCTTTGCTGAATTTTTAGGCCGTAAAAGAAAAGTTATTTTCCTTGTGTTCGTTCCTGTTGTCTTTCGACAGAAGAATGTGTTAACACAGTGTAGTTTTATTTTATCCGCTGCCATACACCAAGTACAGTTCAGGAACCATATTACATTTTGACTGAGCTCTACTAGACCGCTGACGCGTCCTTCAGAACAACGAATAGCGGAGTAGGGAACTGTTCACAGCTCTCCCACCCAAAACGGTAATTGTGAAGTGATCGGATAATAGTTAATATTTAAAACATGATTTTTTGTGGGGGGAGGGGGGGACAAGGGGGAGCGCATATAATATGGTGAGCCTAGAGGCGCAAAATTTTTAAATCCGCCACTGACTAGGACTGTACAATCTTTAGCATACTTAGTACGGAAATTACGGTGAACTGTTGTCGCCGACTTCGAATCTTCAAACCAAAACGCACAGCTAGCACGCTCGTGTCCAGTGAAGGCAGCCATCTTTAAGCAACTGCCGCTAGCGTTCCTTATGGTGCAGTTCGGCACTAGCGTACTACGCGAGACAAAATTTGATGTATTTCCCTGCAAATTGATACCACAGTACCTCTTTAGGTACTATGAATTAATTTATATGAATTTTATAATTTGTAAAGTTCTTTTTGAAACACCCTATATTTATTGAACCAATACTTTCATTTAAGTATGGTGAAATGTATGGTACTAACATATTTGATACTGAAACATGTGTTAAGACAACACAAGAATGTACAATCTCTTCAGTTTTTTAAAAATATATTTTAAGAAAACAACGAAAACACACTACGAAGGAATTACCCGAATGGGATTGAAATCGTTAAATTTGATGTACATGTAATACAAAGCAATGATTGCAATTTCAGAAAAATTGGTGATTTATTCAAGAGAAAAAGCTTCACGAACTGGGCTGTAAAATAAGACGTTGATCCACCTATGCCGCTTATAGAAGCAGTTATTCGGCTTCGAAGTAATGGACAGAGTTGTTGGATGTCCTCCTGGACAATATCGTGTGAAAATCTGTCCCATTGTCACTTCAGATTGTTCAGATCCCTTGCTGGTTACAGGGCACGACGCATAATGCTCCGAACGTTTCTCGGTTGGGGAGAGATCTGGCGACCTTGCTGGTCAAGATATGGTTTGACAAGCACGAAGACAGGCAGTAGAAACTTCCGCCGTGTAGGGGCGGGCATTATCTTGCTGAAAAGTAAGCGCAGGATAACATTCCATGAATGGCAACTAAACTTGGAGTAGAAGATCGTCGACGTACCGTTGTGCAATAAGGGTGCTGCAGATGGGAACCAAAGGGTACTGCGTGAAATGACACCTTACTCCTGGGTGTCGGGGACGTAGGAGGCACGACAGTCTGGTTAGTATTTCACCACTGTCTGGGACGTCTCCAGACACGTCATATGTCCCTAACGGTATTGATTGGCATAGATTTGTCTTCACTGTTGAGTCCCACTTCGAATTAAACCCTAATGACCAGCGAAGACGTGTGTATAGACAGCGGTAGGGTATCACCTTGACTGTCGCCCTCCATGCAGCCTGACAGCCAGTAGTGATGATTTGAGGTGCCACGTCATTTCATAGCAGGACAACTTTGGTCGTCATCCGTAGCACTATTACGGCACGGCGGCTCGCCACCGATATTCTACACCCCCTTTGTTGCCCTTCATGGAAAGTCATCCTGGGCTTACATTTCAGCAACATGATGGGAGTTTCTACTGTGTGTCTCCGTCTCTGCCAAACCCTACCTTGCCCGTCAATGTCGCCAAATCCCTCCCCAATCGAGGAAAAAAATGGCGCTGAGCACTATGGGACTTAACAGCTGTGATCATCAGTCCCCTAGAACTTAGAACTACTTAAGCCTAACTAACCTAAGGACATCACACACATCCATGCCCGAAGCAGGATTCGAACCTGCGACCGTAGCGGTCACGCGGTTCCAGACTGAAGCGCCTAGAACCGCACGGCCGCACCGGCCGGCCCAGTCGAGGACTTTCAGAACATTATGGGCAGGGCCCTCCTACCATTGCGCCATTTTGCTGATGTAAAGCGTCAGTTGGACAGAATCTGGACGATATCGCTCAGGAAGACATGCAGCAACTCTATCAATCAATGCTAAACCGAATAACAGCTATTTGCGAAACTATTTCTCTTGATGAATTAACCAATCTTTTTTCTGAAACTGTAATCATTTACTTGACTATACATGTTCATAACCTCTGCCGATTTTCATCCCTTTCTGAAAATTCATTCGTGGTGCTTCGTTTGCTTTTCTTTTTCTGGTATTAAAGTTTGTGTTGATATGGTGGCCACCTTTTCTGTTGCTAATATGAGAGGTTAGCAGTTGACATCCTTAACCAGCAATGTTTTGTATATGTTGCTAGGAACAGTTTTCAACGTAGTTACACTCAAAGCAGATAACATTGGTATCAACAGGAAAGCCTGTGAACAAATCCGTGTCAATAAAATTTTGGAACTTTCTCTTGAGCATACACTGGATTCAACTGCTACTTATTTTTTTGTGATTGACGCTGAGCACGTTTTGAAATTCCTGAGAAACAAGTGGAAAGCAAAACGAAATCTAAAGACAAATTGGCGTTTTCCTTATATGAAAGATCATTCAGCAAACGTATCACACTCTTTGGTTAAGTACGGCAGAACCCTTTCTTCAAAGGTTTCCTGCCCCCCCCCCCCCCCCCAACCCACTAATTGAGAAGCATAATTTGAAACTAGCATTAAGAATGTTCGATAACAATAATGTTGTAGCGCTGAAAAGTGGACAAAAGAGAGTGCTTTAAGTTTCAGAACATGTTAACCAGACAGCTATTTTCCTTTAAATTATTCTCAATTGATAGAAAATTGTTATTGTCAAAACTGTGATTGAAGGTAGAGATTTGATGAATCTAGCAGAGAAGTCACCAGAAGAACATCCTGAGCGTAGAGGCAGTTTATATGTGATATGTGTATTGCCTGAAAATCTGGAGACTGTCAGTGCCACCAAGGACTGCTTTGTGCTCACAGACATTTCAGACTTTAATCTTGACTACAGAACATTTAATTCAGTTAATCCCATATTTGCTTGAGTAATATTTGGTGAACTATCGTAAATTTCAGTCTTACAGTCCTGGAAGCCGTTCGGGATTCTATTAACAATTAAATCGGGCAACTATTACATAAGCTACGTCCAAGTGTTGAAGAAAGAAAGAAAACGTAGACATAAAAGTAGGTGCTATTTGCTGCTCAAAATATTTATACAGGGTGCTCTAAAATTCCCGTTACAGAGTTCCAGAACTTGTAGAGTGAAGTGAGTAGACAATGTTTCCAATTGGAATTCTCGTTCGGACGCGTCATCCAACGACGCTACAAAGCTGTTGACACCGGCGCTTGTAAAGGTATGTATATTACAAGGTGATTTAGCGTCCATAGCTCCTCAGGTATGCACTTTAGACCCAATGTTTATTTATATCTTTTCCTTGTTTTGGTCCGTACTACCACCTTTGAAAGTTTCCTCCCCAAAAATTCTTACCAGCTGCAATATTGGTACATGTATTGCACTGACACATGTATCAGAACAATTTTCCCTTGTAACTTCCGACTCGTTCGTTGTCGAACCAGGAACCCTTGCCTCAAATTGATACATTTATCAGTATTTATCGTCCTTGAAGATTGGTATCATCACCAAGGAATCAACTTTTATATACATACGTTAACAGGCACCGGCGCCTTTAACATCAACACTATGTAGCATCGTTAGATGACGTTTTCGGACAAGGGTTCCAGTCCAGAATATTGTCTACTCAGTCCCTCTATAAATCCTAGAAGTTGGTAAGAGAAATTTTAGAGAATCCTGTATACACTACTAAACTCTGATTACTGTTCTTCATGAGCGAGATCATAATACTGATTAGCAGCTGCTTTCAGAAATACTGAATTTAAAATTTTAATCAGATGTTATCTGTGGCAAAATTTTGGTCCTCACTAACACACACAGTGATAAAAGTTCTGCAAAAATCAAAATGTTATTTGTGCTGTATGGTGTAGCTCAATAAAAAAGCAGAACTTGGCCCTTCATATTATGATGTGAATGAACAAAAGAGCTGCGACTGTTACAATTATTTATTGGAGAACACGACCGGTTCTGCAAATTAAATTTGCGTCTTCAGGTGCTTCAAGTCAAAATACTAACCGCCGTGTTCTCCGATAAAGAATTCTAACAGTCAATGGTCTTGTTCACTCAAATCGTGGACGCCTGTCGTTGTCGTACATATAAAGTAGTGTGCCGTTCTTTAAGGACTTGAATAGGGGTAAAGTAAAATAGCCCATTTCTGTGAGGTAAGATACTTTACAAGAGACCATTCTGATAGAAATTTTGGGATTAAAGACAGCCTAGACAGGTATGTAACTGCATTGCAAGATCTGACTAACGAAGTAATCGAGATCAAGCAAGAAAAAAGTACAATACCTGAAATTATGCGGCAGGTATCTGAAAGTGTAATAAAATAACTGGCAAGCGTGGGATATCTTTCCAGGAATAATTCGAACTTCAACGAAAGGAATTCGCGGACAATTTCGCTTCTTGGTTGTCCAGAACGGACGATTGAATAAAAGAAACAATCGGTACCAAGCTTCAAGAAGTAAGCTGAAGAAACGAAATTAGTCTGAACAAGATCACTCGTCTAGTCAGGTATAACTTAAAGTGTGCAGAGTAATGCATAAGCTATACATGGTATGTAACAGTCATGTAATGCTGTTAGTAAACAGAGCCGGGTAAGCGACCGAGCGGTTCTAGGCCCTTCAGTCTGGAACCACACGACTGCTGCGGTCGCAGGTTAAAATCCTGTCTTGGGCATAGATGTATGTGATGTCTTTAGGTTAGTTAGGTTTAAGTATTTCTAAGTTCTAGGGGACTGATGACCTCAGATGTTAAGTCGCGTAGTGCTCAGAGCAATTTGAACCATTTTTTTAGTAAACATATCAACTGTACACATGCTTTTGAACCAATGCTTAGCGGGAGGCAGCTAGCACAGTCTGACATGGAGCTCTATAGTTGCACCAATCCATTTGCAATATGGAGGCTGCAACATTATTTACTTCCATGCTACTAGAGAAATATTTGATCAGGTACTGGCAATAACAGGTATTCCTGCCTGACAAAAGGCACATCTACCCATTTCTGTCCATTTGAGAATTTCTGGGAGCACTCCGTCGTGTACGATCGGATGACTAGAAAAGGGGTTTTATCCGTGCTGAATGATGCAGGAATGACTTTGTTAGGGAGGTGGCGGTGCCCTTTGTGCCAGAATTGACATAGTACAGAAGCAGAAGAGCTGTTGGACAGAGGAAGAGAAGGCAGGCGGTAAAAGAAAAAAAAAAATTCAACTCCTTTGTGCTACAGAGAAGGCTTTCAAAATTGCCTTTCAACTTCTCAGCGTGTCCCCTAAATGCCTTAAATGGAAAAAAAGCGTCATTGTGTTTGGTGTCATACAACTAAAAGTTTTGTTTACTAGGCAAAAAGGTCGTACTCAATAGAATCTCTGCTGAAATTCGGGAGACGCAAGCATCGCCCTCAGTTTCAATATTTATCACTTCCTATCAAAGCTCAGTATCTGGCCCTGATAGAACAATTGGAATTAACTGACCACTATCTCTTTCCCTTGCCCATGGTGTAATGCGGATGCTTTATGGACGGGCAAGGAGCGCGCACACCACACTCGCAGCCGTTGACGGTATTCTCACACAAGTAGCTCATTAATAAGCATCACGACTCTGAGGGCACCGCGGTGCGGTTGTCCCCGAAAGGAATAATCGTTGGCATTGCTTAGAATCGAACCTAGGTCCTACACATGGCTACCAGGCACGCTTATTACTAAACTATGTAGGTGGACATTACTTCGTAGCCGAAACGGAAAAAGAAGTGCAAGGAAAACAAAAGACAAAGGCTTTTGCTCTTAATCTTGTCTGAACATAGAAGATACCCACTGGATTTCTGCAGGTGCATGGCTCATCTGAGTAGTACGCATGCACCTACAGTCTGTCAGAGAGAGAGAGAGAGAGAGAGAGCGAATTCAGTTGATGTACCTGGGCAGAAGTTGCCGAAGACGACCAATGACTCATTTCAGTGAGCACTTTCCACGCGGATGTCTCTCGCTTGTCCACAACTACACATTTATTGCTCCATTATTTTGCTATTTGTTAAATAAATGAACTTGTTGATTTAAATAATACAGGGTATACATAAAGTCCGGGAACGCATTCAATTATTTAGTGCACAAGAACTAAACATTGTACAGATGTCATACATAATGCATTTGAAGAGAAACTTTTGTTACAAATATTCGATATGCGAACCACGAGTGACCCGACATACGTCAGTACGGTAATCTAGTTCCTGCCCTATCCGTCCCACCAAGGCATCGTCGAGTGTGGCAGTCGCTTCCCGTATTATCTCACAGAGGTCTGCTACATCACGTGGTAGAGGCGGTACATACACCAGACATTTAAAGTGTCCCCACAAAAAAAAAGGCCACACGGAGTGAGATCTGGTGATTGGGGAAGTCATTTCATAAAAGAGCTGTCCCCATCTGCAGCACATCTCAAAAGCTTCTCTTTGCCGCCGTCACTGAGCTTCTGCACTAGCTACAGTTTGAATGGTCTCATAGACAGCTTCTGTCACAGGGCTTTCGACACTGTCATTGGAGCCATTTCGAGTTCACGGGCTGCACGACGCACCGATTTATTCACTCACACTGGGATGTCTGCTTCCCTTTGCAGGCCGCAAGCAACCCGTCGTAACGAATTAGTTGTGCCAGTGGTAAATGGCCTTCCTTGTTTGTGGCTCCTTACCGAACTTGGTTCTAAACATCCGTTGAACAGCTGTAGCACTCTTGTTTTTGTCGAACTCCAACACATAGAAAGCTTGCTCGTCACTACACTGTGGCGGTATATCGAAAAAGAAAAAAATGGAAAGTGTTCCTGGACTTCATGTACACCCTGTATATTAGGAAAACATGTCAACAGAAAGAGTATTTGATTTGCAAATATGTGGCATTGTGATGTACTGAGGAAAATGTCCTCTACATGTCTTTATTTTAGGATAACGATTTATGACGTTCAAAACACAATCCCCTTCAGCAAAAATTGAGAACTCATCAATTATGCTCTAGTTTTTGGCAAATAACTTCATTGTGATTCTGCATTAGTTTCAGCTACCAGGTTAACGTTCAGAATAAATTTCGTTTTTAGAACATCATTTGCAGGTCTTGAATTGATTGTTCGACATTTCTTTCGCTATTATAGTATAATTACGCCTGCAGTGTGGCGAAACAATCGCTGTATGACTGAAGAAATACAGAGGCGAGCGAGTGTGCTGGGACTTACCCTAGTTGACTGCTAGTAGCACCTCGTCACCACAACGCGTCTGTGCGTAGCACACAAGTATTGCACCCTCATTTAAGTATGGAATTAAAAGTTAAAGTTGCTTTTCCGAACTTTGTTAGCATGTGCTGTAGTATATTATTTTGTAAACTGTCAAATCTCAGAATGATCAGGTCAGTATTTTTCCCTAAGTACATCGTTTTAAGAAAAAAGTAAGTGGCGCTAAATAATAAAGCTAGAAACCCAAAAATCGATCATAATGTGAAGATATATGTGAAAATTAACTGGTACAAGTCTCAACGAGGCGAAAGAAATATTTTGGTGGGGATCCACATTTCTCAAGAAAATTGGAGGCGCTAAATATTAGACTTAGAAATATGAAAATTTGTGTGAAGCTTCATTTCAACGTAAAAAAAAATTAATTATGTAACGCCATTGAGCTACCTCTAACAGTTTTCGCGTATTTTTCAGAAAACTAAATTTTCAACTAAAACATCCTCATTTGTAGTAGATTAAGTATCTGTTATATTAATGCTTGAAAGTTTGTGTTACAGCACATGATGAAACCTATTAAGTAATAGAGCTATAACAGGTTTAAAGTCTTGGATGTAAATAATAACAAATACAATGTCTCTTAATGTTGAAGTTCAGAGGTGAGGTTCTATTGTCAATTCCGTTCTCAAAATTCTAGACAGCAAATTTTAAATACAAACAAGCTACAACTTTTTCTGTGATTTTATCCAACTTAACTACATGTATACAAAAATTATGGAGATTCTAACTTAACAACAACAGTGTTATAAAATGTTATGTGTCCGATAAAGCGGCCGTTTAGAGGCTGCTACCGTGGGCCCAGGGCCGATGGCAGCAGGTTTTCCCTTACACGTCCGCTGCGCCACATATATAAATACAGCCCGAGAGGCAAGGCTACCATCCAGACACCGTACGATCCGCGTCAGTCAAACGCCGGAATGCGCGGTGCCTCGGGTGACGACTGAGACAGGCTGTTACTAAACGCATATTTTCGGTAATAATAGAAAGCGAACTCAAGAGGACAGTACACCGCCATGGATCACTTTGATTTCATGGAAGTAACTGTTAGTGTGCCGGCCGGTGTGGCCGTGCGGTTAAAGGCGCTTCAGTCTGGAACCGCGTGACCGCTACGGTCGCAGGTTCGAATCCTGCCTCGGGCATGGATGTGTGTGATGTCCTTGGGTTAGTTAGGTTTAATTAGTTCTAAGTTCTAGGCGACTGATGACCTCAGAAGTTAAGTCGCATAGTGCTCAGAGCCGTTTGAACCATTTGAACCCAACTGTTAGTGTGCCTCCCATAATAATATCAAATCCGCTTGGCAAGTGATGATACTTATTTTTCAAGAAAATTGTTCAAATGGCTCTGAGCACCATGCGACTTAACTTCTGAGGTCATTAGTCGCCTAGAACTTAGAACTAATTAAACCTAACTAACCTAAGGACATCACACACATCCATGCCCGAGGCAGGATTCGAACCTGTGACCGTAGCGATCGCTCGGTTCCAGACTGTAGCGCCTAGAACCGCACGGCCACTCCAGCCGGCGTTATTTTCCACTTTTGTGGCGAGCAATTATTTTAATTATCAGAAGTCTGGGCAAAAGACAATTTAATACTAACCTCTGAACTGCTCATAGTGCTGTTTAGGACAGAGAGATTTACTGTCAGTATGAACGTAATGAATAATACAATATTGTGCATATCAAACTTTACCAAATATACGAATCAACTAGAACTCAAAAGTCTTCATTTATAATCATAGTCCTGATCCTGCTGAGTAAAAAGAGGATAGAAATATTTCTTTCTGTGGGTTGGACAAGAATGTGGACCTGCAGACTGGGAGCTATTGTCAGTATGTTCTCCATCGCTTTCTGGCTGACCACAGAAATAGTTTCCAGGCTCTCTTAAAAGACAGCGAACAATATTCCAATATTTACAACAATATTCACTCCAGTATTTCCAATTTCGAACTCATGATGTCTGCTACTTATTATTGGTATATTATTATTATTAAGAAAAAGCTGCTACTCTACATTAGTGTCTTTTCTGCTACTCTGTTTGTATTTGACCTAGGAACATGTGGTCAAATAGCTTTCTTCAGGCTTTTATTAATGCTTCTGTTAACAGTTGTAGTGTTTGGTAACACGCATGTGTGGATTGTGGTATTCATTATGCAAACACTGCCACTCAGCGTTTATTATTAATATCAGGCACTGTCTGTGCAACCTCAATAGGCCAGGCTTGAGAACGAACCTGTAAGGTTCGAAACTAATTGCCTAGTAAATACTGCAGCTGTTGGCAAAACCATTGATAAATTCTTTAATGAATTTAAGTAAAGTTGTTGTTCCCTGTTGTTACAGTACAATAAACAAGACTTGAAGGACGAACCGGAGCTGGTGCCCAGGATAATAGTACGAATCGATTAATTCATTTTGCAACAGATTTTAATTGGACAGAAATTAATGTTCAGCTCTTGGCACCATTCGCATCTGCCGCGTTCGGATTTTACGTCACCCTTTTATACGCTGATAAACCAAAACATTGTGACCACTGCCCATCCGGCCGCGGTGGTCTCGCGGTTCTAGGCGCGCAGTCCGGAACCGTGCGACTGCTACGGTCGCAGGTTCGAATCCTGCCTCGGGCTTGGATGTGTGTGATGTCCTTAGGTTAGTTAGGTTTAGGTAGTTCTAAGTTCTAGCGGACTGATGACCACAGCAGTTGAGTCCCATAGTGCTCAGAGCCATTTTGAACCACTGCCCATCGCGAAGTTGGATGCCGCCTGGTGGCGTTGTGGGCACGTGACGCCGTAACAAAAGTATGTAAGCAGAGCAGACACGGACAGAGCATCATAGTAGGAAAGATACGGGCTGCAAATTGGGAAATCCAATGAGGTAAGTGAGTTTGACAAAGGGCAGATTATTATTACTAGGCAGAGCCTGTGAACGAGTATCTCGTAAACGGCGATGCTGGTCGAATGTTCACATGCTACTGTCGTGAGTATCGATGGAAAGAGGTAGAAAGGCAGTGAAACTAGCTCTAGGTGCTAATTGTTGAATGCCAATGTCTCTTTACAAAACATGGGGTTGGAGGCTTGTCTGCTGTGTAAAGTAGGATAGATGGTGATCTCTGGCATCTCTGCCGAAAGACCGCAATGCTGGTGCTCGCAGAACTGTTTCGGAGCACACCGTTCATTTATACTGAACATGGCGCTCCGCAGCAGACCGCCTCTATGGCTTAAAATGTTGTGCAACGACATCGTCAATTACGATTACAGTGGGCACAGATGCATCGCGATTCGACCGTCGATCAATTGAAATGTGTCGGCTCTTCGGGTGAATCGCGTTTTGCTACACTAGGTCAATGGTCGTCTCCACAAACGCCGTCACCGAGGTGAACGGCGGCTCGAAACGTGCAGCGTGCCACGGACGCAAGCTGGTGGCAGCAGTATTATGCTGTTGGAGACATTCTTCGGCGCTTACATGGGACCTGTAGTAGTAATCTAAGAGACGATGACAGCTGGCAACCTTCTGCATCCCTTCATGGCTAATGTCTTCCCAGACGGTGATGTCTTTCACCAGAATAGTCTGTGTCTCGGAGCGAGAACCGTGGTAGAGTGGTCCCAGTAGCATTTAGTGAACTAACATTGATGTCTAGGCAACCAAATTCACCTAATGCGATTCCTGTGGAACCTATCTGGGCCGCTATTGGGTGCCACCACTGCGTACGCAAATAAGTGGCCCGTTATTTAAGAGAATTACATGAGCTGTAGTAGACATCTATTGCCACTTACCTTCATAAACATACCAACAAACTGTTTGATCACTGATACGCAGCAGAATCCGTGTACTTCGTTCCAAAGACGGACATGCAAGCTATTAAGCAGGTGGTCATAGTGTTCTGGCTCATCAGGGTAACTCTGGGGTGGTGTCAGAATGATGATTTAAATTTTGTACACCGTTGTGTCGGGCCTTGGTCCAAGATAACTTCTACCCGTTTCAAAAGTCTTGCTTCGTTTGGATTATATGTGTAAAAAAACACATCTTTCTCAGGGGGCTATGAAGAGAGCCACTACCGTGCTAGAAACTGGTATGAATCGCTTCAAAATTTGCTCAAAGGTAGATAAATGGATGAAGTCAAAACGAATTTTTTTTATCGGATGACCTACATCCGTTGTGGAAATGCTATGATTTAAACACGATCTAAATGAATCTCATACAATTACTCCTTACGCGAACAGAATGCCCTGAAATTTTTTAGTGTGTGTCAAATAAATAAAAAAATCCTTCTTACAACATAACTGAGAACTTTCTTTAAAAAATTTACTTCATTTGGAATTCAGGTGAAAACTTTTTTAAATTTTATTTTTAATTTTTTTTCCACGGGCCACTTCCATGTTTTAAATTTGTGAGAATTAAAGGATAAATGCTTATAAGTAGTGATTATCGTGATTTTTGTGAATGATTATCCGTGCCCCATTATAGCAGTTGCACATAAAATGCACGTATAATCCGGTTTTACGTCCTTAGACGGTTTACATTGATTTAGATGATAACAAAAAATATTTTCTTACGGTCGCTGTAAAAAGCATTTGCAAAAATCTTTCATCGTTCGGGTTTTACCCATAAAAAATCACGCGTTTCCACTTGAATTTGTGTTTCGTACAAAAGTGCTGCACTTTAAGCACTGCATTTCGACATAATTAAAAATCTGGGTACTTCAGTTGAAAAGTCTACACGTTCAAGATTTTACTCACCCGTTGTTTAAAATCACCGAAAAATCAAAGCTATGCATGTACCAAACCACAACTATAGCCAGCCGCCTTGTGCAACTTTATATACTGTTTGATCGAGCGTTAACGCTTTATTCAAGGCCTCGGAGAAAATTACACTAACGCTTAATTTTCTCTAAAATACTTGTCAGAAAAATGACACGTTATCTCTAACCAACAGAAAATGTTTTACTGCGTTTTCTTGACAGACTCTTATACTATCTTCTAGAAAATTTAATTTCGGAAAAAGTAAGCATATGTTCGTTAATTCTCATATGGGATTGAGAAATTGCTGGTATTTTGTTGCACATACATGGTCTCGCAGTTCTCCTGCTTGTTTCGGCCAATATCACTTCTACTGAACTATGCACTGTTGTTGCAACATGTCGTGCCCAAATTATTCACTTGAGTTCCTGTAGAGGCGTTCTGTAAATTTTCTAGTTTTATTATTGCTCGCCTTACATAAACATGACCCGAATTTGTAGATGAGAGGTAATAACAAGATTTATACTCTTCAGTCGTTTATTATTTGTGTTCCGAAACGATCAGCGTTCACGTAGTGAGCGATTCATTACACAGCAACCTATTTTCTTGCGTTGTTTGAGATGCAACATGTAATTTACATCATTCGGGAAAATTTTCGAATACTTCATAATGATACTTTCGCTCAGAAGATAGGGAAGTTTAGCAACGGATCAGTAGGGTTCCCAATAAGTTGGGCACATATTAGTCCATCAGATATCAACGGGTTAAATCATCATTTACTCAAATCGTCGAGTGAATTGTCAATTAGTCAGATTAGTTACATTAATTAATTTGGTTCTTTTTGTGTTTCTGCTGGTCGTCAAGTCATTGGATGTTCCAGAGCCAGCACATCCTAGCGCATTGTTGTCCGCACTTCGTCATTCATTGTAAAGATTTTATAATGACCAGTTGCCAATTAGTATTTTTATCAGAATGAGATTTTCACTCTGCAGCGGAGTGTGCGCTGATATGAAACTTCCTGGCAGATTAAAACTGTGTGCCCGACCGAGACTCGAACTCGGGAACTCGGGAAAGGCAAAGGTCCCGAGTTCGAGTCTCGGTCGGGCACACAGTTTTAATATGCCAGGAAGTTTCAGTATGTTTATTGTTTCGTAATACATCATAACGTAATTGGGTCAGATGGTTCGTGTGGGTTCCTTTGCAACTACTTTTAAGAAGCACAGTATTGTACAATTCCCCTGTTGCTGTGAAATCAGGAGAGAGCCTTCTGCCGCTCGAGTGCCCTTTAACAAGTAATCTTTTTTAACAGCAGTATGTGGATATGGATGGATGCGCAAAATTTCCGAAGTTTCGAAACAGCTACTTCACATGAACTATGTGACCACGTCGTTTTCTGTACTATCATTCAACATTCTTTTTTTGCATTGTAAGTTTTTCTGTGTAATATTGTCGTATTGCACATTTGTCTAAGTAATATGCCACCAGATAGCGCACACAGGAGTAATATTAGTTTTTCCATCAGAATATAAATTCTGATTATATTGGCGACCAGACAAGGCATTTAATAATTATGATTTATAAATGTTAACATAATGTTACAAAAATGTTTTGCCTCTTTATATTTCATGTTCTCCCAGTGCAGAGACGATATAAAATGTAACCAGTACAGAAAACTGTGGTACACTGAGAAATCGAGAAACGATCGTTGGGGAAGCAGCAAAAAAGGAATCTAGAAATTTGATTTATTTTTCATTAACCTTTTATCGGGTTTTGAGCGCTTAGAATAGCTCAAAGTGCACTTACCAATTTTCAAGTACGGAATAAAAAATTGTCTGTGTGACAAGTAAGAATTGAGTGTAATTCGCGAGTGAAATCAGCCGCTAACGCCACAATACGCAAGAGCGGGGTCCGAATATTTTCCCTGTTACCTGGTTGGCGCAGTTATAAAAACTGGTGAGTCTGTTTATTGCCATATTAAATATCATGTAACTATGTTCACTTACATTTCAATATTTTAAAGCAGATGCATGTTGTGTAAAGATTGCCAGACAGTTTACCATGGATTGTGAACATGAAAGTCATATCGAATCGGAACCTGAGATAGGAGGAGCGAATATGCATGAATTACGACCCGTAGATCCGATGACTGAATAACTGAAAAAAATCCATCAACGTTTTTGTCTACGTCTCATATAACGAAGGAACAGAAGGCAACCAGATTTCAGAACATTCTAAATATAGGACGCCATGGCTAATGAGATTTCAGAAAGTTCTAAAAATCGCGATTGTATGGCTGGGGAAATAGTGCAGATTGAAGAGACTGCACAGAAGCAGTATGACCTTGCGTCTGAACTTACGGCATTTTCAGAAGGACAGGCTAAGATCGTCCAAAAATTAACTGATAAGGTATCAGGACTGAAGAGAGCGCATGAAGGTATTTTGGAAGCTGTGCAGACTTTAACTTGGGAGGTTAACGCTTTCGAGTGTGAAAAAACAAGAGCAAGTTTTGAGCAAGCAGTTTGAAATTTAGAGCAAATATTTTACATAACAAATCATGGGCAGGGCATTCAGGAAGGACATCAGATTATACAAATATTAAATACGAGGCTGCAAAAGGCAGTGGGAAAGACTTAAAGCGAAGTTAAGAGTCACTGTAACTGTTCCGATGAACCTGTAGGATCTGCACTAATTACCATAAAAGAAAAACTGGGTCAGATCTATCCAGATGGAATGATAGGTGAAACAAGAACTGGAAAATGTAGAAAAGGAAACTGAAGAAGTTAAAAACCCTGTGCAGGATGAGCAGTAGGAAGCATGCGGTTCGGTAAGTAACTCTGTTTCTGGACAGGTGATGTGTAGACAGCAGTATTGCGTGCAATATAGGGACACCACCACTATATGCTGCGATGTTGCTGTAAGAAACTGTAATCCGCTACAGACAAGTTCAAATCTTTTTGCCAGATATTAAATCTGTTAATCTCATCGCCATCATTCACGCATTTCACGGAGCCATGCCCAAATCTTGGATCTTGGTTGGATGCTCAGAGTATGTGCTTCAATGAATGGCTATGTGCAGGGCGAAGAAGCAAATGTAGGCCATAGAAGCTCCAGAACTCTGCAGAACGTATGACGAATTTGAAAAGGCGTTTTTGCGTTTTTGGCAGACTGGTCAAAATGGGTATTAAACCTCGCACCATTTCAAGTACAACAATGGTTCTTGTACAAATATTTGAGAAACATCAAAAAAGATCAAATAATCAGACGGGGTGAAAGAAAGGCATTGTAATGACGCATTAAACCCTGAACCATTTGAAATGCAGCAAGAGAGGCTGCACAAATATTCTGAAAAAGATATATCAACAAAATGAGACTTTGCATAAAGTCAATGCTTCACAGGAACAGGTCTAAACCCTAATAAAAGAGTGATCAGAAAACGCCAATACAAAGAGAATGTAGTAAGCGTAGTCCACATCCTTGATAGCAAATGTGCATCAACGGAAAAGACTTAAATGTATTGTACGATAGGGAAACTTGTGTCTTGCCGATGGAATATTCTGGTCGTTTCCGTTAATCAATTATTCTGAGCCGTAGGTTGCAACCATTCCGATGTGTTCAGCGAGGAAACGCCAAAACGAACGTAGAGAGTAAAGGTTTAACGTCCCGTCGACGATGAGGTTATTAGTGATGAAGTACAAGCTCTGAATCGGAGGAAATCGGTTGTAACTGCTTTAAAAAAGGAACCACAATAGCATCAGCCATCAGCGATTCAGCGAAATAATGTAACAACTAAATCTGAATGGTTGGACAAGAATTTTTACCCCCACGGTCATACTATTGCAGGACATCCCTAGGTGTCAGAAGTATTGGAGAATGTAATCGGATTGCAAATTGTTTGTTTTTAAGACGTACTTAAATAAGTGTCGTTCAGTTTTCTTACTGATCACTTTACAAAATTTGCGAGAAATTAATGCATTTAAGAGTAGTCCTACACTTAACTAGAAACAGTTTATTTAGTGCATTATGTTTTGGAATCCAGAAGGATCGCTGGCCTGAGAATACAACTTCTTATTTCACTAACGAAATACAACATTCATTGAATAACAACATAGCACCAGTTGAATAAGAACATAGCACCAGTTGACATTTTATGTGATCTTTCCGAGGCGAATGGTTAAATGCATCACGTTCCTCTCTTAAAAAACTAACGTTTCATGGAATTGTCGGCGTTAAAAGCAACTGGTGAGAGCCATACTCAACAAAGAAATTAGAAAATGTTGCACTGAATATTTAAAACGATGTTGAAAGAACAGAAAAATGTAGTGGCTGGAGGGATATTATGAAAGGAGTCCGATAAGGTTCAATTTTTTATCCACTTATGTTCCTTACATGGGTGAATTAACTCTTACTTAAAAGGAGTCCGATGAGGTTCAATTTTTTATCCACTTATGTTCCTTACATCGGTGAATTAACTCTTACTTAACATTCATCAAGTAGACTTGGTAGGTTTCCAACTGATGGTAGTATTATAAGAAATTGTTAACGATGTTTTTCAAAGAATCATTGAGTAGTTCTATGAAAGTGCACTCATCCTACATTGTGAGGAAACACCGTATACTGAGTTCTGTGCAACAAATGATCATACCAACAATTAATTTAGAAAACTAACAGGTATCAGTGATGAGGGCAGAATGGTCCCTATTTAGGATTTACTTACTGATGAAAACTTGAAGTGAAAGAAATATATTACTGAGCTGCTCAAACAGTAAAGTTCAGATGCATTAGATCTTCCTGCAACTGCTGCCTCCTAACAGAGATTGCGTATTTCTTCTCATAATGCCTTACGGAAAAGCTGTCTTGAATACCTCATCACTTAGAAAGAAAGCGTTGATTACACAGCGACTGACGAAAAACTGAATCACCTAGAAGACGGTGGGAAAACTAAATAGACTTTACAGATTTGAAGGTATGTGACGTCACTTAAGTGGCTCCAAAATCGATTTATGGTAAAAAGATCTTGGAAAATGAGTATGTTGTTGCACTCACCATGGCCTAAAAATGTGCACTATTTCGGGTCGTAAGGGTTTCATATATACAAGACTGTTCCTTGATGATATCACAGACTTTCAGAGATGATCGGGAAGTATAACTACATCAAAATGAGGTTAGGGGCCCTTGTCCAGAAACGACCGAGTCGAAAGTAATAAGCGAAAATCTCTGACTGTGGAATATATTTACCATAATTGTAGTCGCTGAGCTTGTAGGTTAGAAAAATATCAGGCGTGGCTAGTAAGTGACTTTTTATAAAACAGGTGAAAAAATCATGTATTTAAGACCTGTGTTGGCCAACAGCCGTGCCGCAGTAGTAACACAGGTTCCTGTCAGACCTCCGAAGTTAGCAGCTATCGGGCTCGGCCTGCCCTTGGGTGGTTGACCGTCGGATCTGCCAAGCTCTGTTGGCAATGGGGGTGCACTCAGCCCTTCTACAGCCAATTGCGGAGATAGTTGATTGAAAAGTAGCGGCTCCGGTCACGAAAATTGACAACAGCCTGGAGAGTGGTGTGCTGACCACACGCCCCTCCATGTCCGCATCCATTGACTCCTATGGGCTGAGGATGACACGGCAGTCGGTCACTACCGTTTCGTCTTTTGAGACCTGTTTGGACGGATTATTTATTTTACGGGATATTCATTTTAACTGAAGACATTGAAAGATCTCGACAACTACACTGCCGGAGCAAAAAAAGTTATATTTTAGTTCGCTTGTCTCCGAGGGGACATAGAACCATACCGCGCTCACGCAGCACACGACGCGTGCATGAGTGACAAGGAGCAACTTTGAAATCTTCAATGGGAACCCCCGTTTTTTATTGCAGATTACGATTCGACGGCAAAATCAACATACAATTTGTCGGAAGCATTTTCTTAGTTTCGCCACGTATGGCACTGTAATCGGAGGAATAGAAATAGGTACACAAGCGTAATTTACCAAGTGCTACTCAATGGCCCTAGAATATCCAATGGCATGTCTGACCCCACGTCAATGCTGCGAGGTTATGATATGCCAGTATTTCAGAAATTCTAATTGGGAACCCCGTTCGGAACGTAGTGTTCCTCCGACATACTGAACTGTGACGTATCAAAACAGACATACACTGCGACCGGAGCTCACGTATCGTGCAGACGTAGATAGCGGCTCTAAATACCGCATTACTTGCGCAGTGTTACCTGCACACCTACTTCTCTTGCAGATATGCAAGTGGACGATGAATGTAGCAACCAAAGCAGAAAAAACATAAATGTACCTGATTTACAGAGAATGTAGGAAAAATGTTGAGGCTCCTATTGCCTTGTATGCCGAGCGTTTTCCAGATAAAGCTCGCTTTTGTTCGTTCCCAAGGTTGTAAGCACTTTTGTGTCTGATGGCAGCGTACAGACTGGAAAAATGAAATGAAGCAAACGTGTTATGGGAGAAGCTAATGAAATAGTATTACTAGTGTCAGAGCACCACAACCCACGTATAAGCGCCCGGCAGTTACACTGCATCTTCATAAGTATCATCCATACCACATGTCACTGCATCAAGAATTTCATGGTCCCGATTTCTATAATCAGTAGTTTCTTGTGTATGGGCGTGACAATAATTGCAGACGACTCCCACGTACTTTGTCGAGGTATTATTTTCCTACGAGCCTACATTCACAAACCATGGTAGCGATAACCGGCAAAACATGCATTACTAGAGTGTGGACAATCCCCGCTGGTTACAGCAAGTTGACCATCAACGTTCTTGGCCGGTTGATGTATGATGTGACATCATGGGGAATAAACTCGTTTCTCCGTATTTGATCGATGGCACGTTGAATGGATGCAAATATCGAAACGTTTTGGAACAGAAACTAACAGTACTACTGTGAAATGTTGTGCTGGACGTTCGACAAAGTATGCGGTAACAGCACGACGGTTGCTCAGCGCATTACGCAGTTGAAGCGCTTAGGCCGTGCTTACACAGGTCGGTGAATCAGCGGGGTTGGTCCTGTTAATTGGCCCGCTAGGTCGCCGGATTTCACGTCGGCGGATTTCTTTCGAAAGGTAAGGTGTACAGGGAAGTGCCAACAGGCCGTGAAGATATGGCCGACCGCATCAAAAACGCCCATGTTGACATTCCTGCGGATAATATTTTGTCCTGTGTACGCTCATTTGAAAAGCGGATCGGTATGTGTACTGAAGTTCGCGGTACTACGTTTGAACACATACTCCAGTTGGAAAAGTAGAGTAGCGTTCGCCTCCAACCACGGCCACAGTGGCACGTCAAGTAGTCCCCAGTTCAGAGATGTCGTGCCGGTGGAACACAACGTTGCGAATGGGGTTACAAGTTCGTAGTACCTAGCTTGCGTTTGTATGTGATGGAGACACTTAACATTTATAATGCCATCTCTCTTGGACGCCTATGTGCTACTTACGACATTTTTGTAAGGCCCGCGTGTTATAGGCAATATTAATATTACCATAGTTTGCCTTGATGTTGTAACCTGTATGTGTCCTAATACCCGATGATGGCGGATTTAGTTTCGCCAAAACCGGTAACCATGGAATAAAAAGAATTCCTACGATCTTGGCTACCAGTTTATTGTTTTAAAAGTTATGAAATACTGGCCTGTTGTAACCTCGCAGCATAGAGTTTGTGATGTTACAAAATAAAAGTGATGTTGTTATTCAATGGAAAGTTGGAAATTGAGATTTAGCTTACTGTTTTATCAATCACAATTGGCGTAAGAATCGTGGATTGACCATTGTCATAAAATATTGCATTATGAGATGTGAATAGTTTTTACTTGCAGTTTCGCGTGGCTTGAGGCAGTCACAACTAGCGTGCTATTGATTAAGAAATTGCGTTATCGTCTTTCTAATTACTTCATGATCGTAGATACGATCATACCCGGTTGTGAAGTTATTGTTGTGACAAAACAATTTCCTAAGGGACCAGAAAGTTCTTAAGGGCGCAAAAACAACTGTAACATCACACAAAAGGGAAATTCAATACTAAAGCTGATGCAAGAAGACGATAAAACAGTTTTCTTTTTATCAATGTAACACGCACATTGGACTGCTGATCTTGGTGTCTGTAATATTAGCAAAATGCATAATTAAAATGAAAATAATACTGAGGAGATAATAGGAATGAGCACTGCTAAATGATTCAGTATTCCCAGAACAAATATTTATTATAACTAAAACATATGTCGTACCTTAAGCTTAGTACTACAATGACGGTAGATTTTTATGTCCGTATCATGTCCATTGAGCACTCTTTTATATAGCCATTGCCTTCTTTGAGTCGCTCGTGCGTCGTCACGGTAAGTTATAACAGTTCTTTACACTTCACTCAAACTTAGACATAACATGTTTTTATACATTTAGTAAAAATTAGATCAGACTGCCACAAATCTGCGTCCGTCTTACTTGAGAAAAACAGTACAAGTCTTTAGCGCTCAAGGCTTCATTTGTTCTCCAGCGAACAAAATAGTGAAGGATCGCATATCTACCCGTGTTTTTCTGTTTATATTGCCGCCCAAAGACGACGAATTACATTATTTAGAAAATTCCACCGTCGCCATGCGACGCCTCATCATACATTAATCATTATTTATAAATAAGTATTTGCCTTCTGGTTGGAAGTATTAACTACTCGTATTTGCTGTTTTAATGAAGTCAAAAATAGCGAATATCACATTGCCTCCCATGAGGAGAGAGGGAATGCCGAAGGATTACCTCGATCCTCACTCATGCCCTCATGAGATATTCGTGATTTTTGGTGTGACATTTACATAATGTTACTGGCGTACTATAAACATAAATTGAAATTACATTTATAAACATATATAAGATATTTATCATTTTTCAAAATAAAGTTTTTCATGCTTTGTTCATCAGTCACTTCATTCCGTAATACCAAGATTAACATTTATGTGCATATTTAAGTTTGGTCCATATTTGCTTATAACAATAAGTGAACGTTCATTTCGCACTTCAGGGGATTGAATTCAGAAATTACTTTCTCTTGAGGTTAACAACTAATACATGAGTACAGTGAGTGCTTATTTTCACTAAACTAGAGTGGACAATGTTCGAGCATCTGTTGACTCATTGTGGTTCAATTACAGTTTAATAACGTAGCACTACACTTCGTGATGCTTTCACTTTCTGTGTTAGCTGTCTACGGCGTTCATCATGCAGTACATCTGTCCTTTCCACTGTGGTGCCAGGAATTCAAGTGGCTTCCTGGGTTTTTATTTACAATATGAAACAGAAGAAGTGGAAAATTATTAGTATAACTTACAACCTATTGGATACATTTGTTAAAGATCGGGACTGGTCTGGAATTTAGGGTCTTCCTATAGTGCACATTCATTTTCTTTGTCCATCAAGAGACAGGATTATAATTCATTTTAGCAGTGTTCAGGAGTGCCGGTATTAATGGCTTTAAGGTCTGAGTAATCTAACAATCTTCTTCTTACTCATCTTAACTTCAAGAAAATTGCTTAATTTACGTATGAAGATGTAGTCACACAAGTGTACAAATGTCTTTCCTCCAGTATGTACGATGGAAGTCATGGCGGTTAGCAGTTTAAAGTTTGGATTGTTTCGTCACCCACACGTCAGCCACTCACAGCGGCTGCACAGTGTTGCGTGAGCTCCAATACTCAGTATCCGTTCGCGCTCACGCTGTAACAGAGCTGCTGGTCGTCTATTGCTCCTTTTTTTTTCTTTTTTTTTTGAACTTCGTATCACACGAGTGCATCGATACAAACACCTAGCGCGCGTTTTCCATCGGAGGAGCCGGACACTGAAGCTGCCTCCATACTTCTCTGTCAACTGCCTCCCATGAGGCTCACAGGTAAGTGACGACGAATGTTTTAGCTGTCGCTGCACTTAGAACAACACTGAACTTTGCGTTGCACCTGTTGTCGTAGCCTTGACTTCTTTTTTACACTTGCAGTACAACACTACCACTAATATACAGTGAACAGTTATTTTTATTATGCACGTCGCACTTTAGTGTGCATCTTCACACAGCATTCGGGCTTTGTTCCTTCGCCGATAGAGTTCATTTACAAAACAATCAATTTTGCAGGTTTCCTCCATTGGTACAGAAAGACTTATATTCTACTATTTACAAAAGATCACTTACGAGCTAATATTTACAATTAATGGTCACTCCTTTTGTTAAGTCCAGTGAACAACTGCTTTATGAATGGACTCTTTATATCTCAAGGTTTACTTTCACTAGTGAACCTAAAAATATTCTTTCAAACTTTCTTTTAAGGGCTCATCTCCTCATTATGAAAACTACAGATTTCGCAACACTCGTTGCAATTATTCTTTAGTGCACCCAAGATCATTTTCTACTGCCACGCAGCATATCTACTACTTAACGAGTACGCATTTAACGCTGAATATTTTTTTTTGTGCTTTCCTTTGTGCTTGCCAATTTTTTTTTTTTTTATATTTGAGGGCAGACTGGATAACAATAGGTCTCCCTCGTCGCTTCATGTACTCAGCAATCGTTCTCTGTTAAAAAAAATAGGGTAACGCGTGTCTACTATTTTTCGCATGAATATGGAATTATCGACAGTTCACTGGGTTTACGCAACCGGTCCATAACAAACATTACCAAAGCTAGCGAAGTTCATCACGCTACGTGTCTCATTTCTCATAAGCACTGCTTTGCCTCCAAGCACACGTGCCTTTTACAAGTCGACCCTTGGTCTGGGTTAATGAACCAGGATCAAAAGGAACGGGCACAAGGAAAATTGATTTCATAAGAGGAGTGTCTTAGGAGACATTTTTGCAATAAAATCTGCATGTAAATAAAATTATCATAATAAACATAGGCACATATATAAATTTCAACCTCTTTCATTATAGCATGCTTTGCTACTTCTACGTCTTACTCTGGTTATAGTCAGTATTAAGTTTAAATATCACTGCATTGCTTGTTCTTTAGATTAGCCTTCAATTAGGGTATTGAATGGTCGCTAGATTACACTACAAATCTTCTGAAGATCTTTACTTGGACTTATTTATGATACAGGGGGCTTGCTGTGTGGTCATTTAGTACCTTGATTCTACTGAAATCAATTCGTCAGCTAACATTCCTCATATACTCTTTACATTGGGCTCAGATCACAGGGAAATAGTTTACTTTTATAGCAATTTTTGGCCTCGTGGAGTACTTACGCTACATTATTGATGCTTCATGGTTTGCCTCTATTTGTACTGAATTTCACCTAACTTAGTGTACTACAGCTTATTGTCTCCTTGCGTGAACACATGTGGGTTACCACTTGTTTTTCCATTTAACAGCACGCTTTAACTGAACTTTAAGCTATTTCTTCTACTCCTGACCACTGTCTGGACTGTTTGAACATGTACCGTTTTTTTAAGCAGGTAATTTGGGCTTTTACAACAGAACTTCAAGTACTTACATTACTAAAAATAAATCTATAAATCTTCTTGTACCTTGAGAGAAGTGCTTATTTACGCATCCTCCTCCATTTCTCACCTTTACATATTTATATAGATCCTGGCAATCACCTCGCAAGCACATTTCTTTTATACTAACTTAAAGCTAAATTGAAATTCTTTCTGCAACCTTAATTTCCTGCTTCAGCTTGTTGAAGAAATATCAGTTCATGTCCATCACTATAAACAATTTTTCCATACATAGCATTTAATACTTAAAGTTTACATGTAGTAGCCGTTACCATGTAGTCAGTGCGCTGTTCAACACAATACTTATCATTAACAGTTCACACAAGGAAATTTCCAGTAAGCAAGAATTCATTTCCACGACAGTATTTAACCACTACCATTATAAAATTTCTTTAAGTCTTGGTGGTGAAATAAGCCTTTTACTCTCCCCGTAGCCGGGTCAGTTAATAAATAACTCCCTATATGCGGTTTCCTTAAAATAAGGTAAGGACCTTGGTACATATGTTGCCACTTGCGATTTTTCTTACATATTAAGGATGGCTTGAAATGAGTCTTAAGTAATACCTTTTCACCTACATGGTAATTTACAACTTTGTTTACTTTTTTATCATAGCCTTTCTTCCTTAATTGAGCATTGGTGGTAATGGAACTTAAAGCTTCTCGAATTTTGACATCTAGATCTACCTCAGGCATAGGTATCTTGGGAAGAGGATCAACCCACTCATTCTGTTCCTTCTTTTGAGATATCAACTCGTGTGGAGTAAAACCTGTGGAAGTGTGTGGCAAATTATTAACTATCTCCTCAAAAGGTGTCACAAAATCAACCCAATGAGTTTGCTTGTCTGGAATGTACGTCCGAACAAATCTGTTAAACTCCTTGAAGATCCGCTCAGTCAAATTCGACTGAGGCCTAAAACGTGATGTTAAGATCTGCTTGACATTGTGATGGGCCAAAAACTCACGCCATTTGCGGCAAGTGAAGTTGGATGCATTATCTGAAAGTATAGATTCGGGGACTCCGAATCGAGGGAAATAGTCATTTTTAAGACAGCGTATAATAGGCGGAGCACAAGATGTCTTCATAACATACATTCGAACGTATTTTGTGAAGTTGTCGAGAACAGCAACGAGGTATTTGACACTTCCCCTACCCATCGGTAGAGGGCCAGCCAGGTCAATGCTAATGAGCTGATTAGGTCTTTCTGCGATGATCGGATTCAATGGAATTAAAGTAGGAATATTCAGAGCTTTCGCCTTTTGGCAGATGACACAGAATTTTAGCAACTTGTGTATCCGACGATGTAGGTTGGGCACATAACAGTAAGTAGCAATCTTCTTTTTACACTTCTCTGGACCATAGTGGCCCCAAGAAATGTGGGTATACCACAAAAGATGTTCGACAAAACTGCTAGGTATACAAACAAGCCAGTTGTCTGATGACACAGAGGTACGATGAAATAATACCTGATTATGACTCTTGAAGAATTTGGACAACTAATGGTTTGGATTTTCTTGAAGAAGTCTGATTACTTTTCCCCACTTAGGATCTGTGCTCTGTAGTGTCTGGATTTGCTTGCACAGTTCCAAGAAATATTTCCTATGAATGGGATCCTGCATAAGAAGAACTTTGTAATTCGACATCTGTTCTACCAACTCACTTGTCCCAGGCAGACCTTCTGGTGAACGAGAAAGTGCGTCTGCAATAATGTTATCCTTGCCCTTCATATACACAATATCAAAGTCGTATTCTTCCAAAAATAAACACCACCTGGTCAGGCGCGGATGTTGTAATTTACAGGTCAAAAGATACCAAAGTGCTTGATGGTCCGTAAATACTTTTATCTTTCTGCCAAAAATGTAATAATTAAACCGCTTGAAGGCCCAAATAACTGCAAGTGCCTCCAGCTCAGTAACTGAATAGGACTTTTCACATTCTGTTAAGACCCTACTCGCAAAACTAATCACTCTGATCTGCTCTGTTTCGTCTACTAATTCAATCTGAAACAAACAAGATCCAATTCCAACAAACGAAGCGTCTGAGGTGATACAAAATTCTTTGTCCATTTGTGGATGACAGAGAATGTTATTGTTTAAAAGACCATCTTTAATTGCCTGAAAAGCTTTCTGACACTCTGGTGTCCAAATCCAATGCGTACTTTTCTTCAGAAGATTGTGCAAAGCGGGATTGTTCATTACTTGACCAGACAGAAATCGTCGAAAGAAAGAGGAAAGACCGAGAAATCCTCTTAGTTGCCTCTTAGTTACCGGTGTAGGGAAATTCTTAATCGCAGATAACTTTTCCGGGTCGGGTTTAATCCCTTCAGGTGTAATCACATGACCTAAAAACTTTACCTCACCTTTTCCAAATTTAGACTTTTTCAGATTTGCTGTAACACCATGTTCTTGAAATCTCTGAAACACCTTTCGTAGAATAGCTGAATGATCTTCCCAGTTCTTAGTGGCTATCAACACGTCATCTACATAAACAGTTACCTCATCCAGAAGTTCAGGTCCTAACACAAAATCGAGAGCAGAAATAAATATTCCCGAGCTTACATTTAAACCAAAAGACATGACCTTAAACTGATATGAGCGGCTGGCAAATATAAAAGCAGTATATTTTCTGGATTCCTTGGCCAATTTCACCTGCCAATAGCTACTCCTTAAATCAAGTGTACTCAAAAATCTAATGCCATGAAATTTTTGCAAGTGCTCCTCAAGTGCTTCAGGCCGAGTCCTTATCGGTACAATTATTTTGTTTATTGATCTGGCGTCCAGTACTAGTCTGACACTACCGTCCTGTTTAAGTACGGACAGCAAGGGACTTGAGTACGGAGAATTCGATAACTCGATAACATCCCAACACAGCATTTTCCTAATCTCATGCTTTACAGCTTCTCGTCGGGCGTAGGGTACTGAATAGCTTGCTTTGCAGAACGTTGAGTGGGGAAGCACTTCCATTTTATACTCGAACCCTTTTATTACTCCTGGTTTCTTTGAAAATATTTTCTAGTAACTTACTAATAAATGGAACAACTCATATTTCTGCTCCCCCCGAGTTCAGTCGATTCCTTGGCTTTAGCATCGATCTCGTCTTTGTCAGGAAGTAAGTCTTCATACTCATTGTCATTTATGTCATCCCATTTAGTCAGGTCATTTGTCTGATCAAAGCACGGATTGTCTGTCCTCTGTCGTCTCCAAACCTGATGCAATGTCAATACTGCCTTCACTTTACTCCTTAACAAGTTAACAACAACTTGTTGTTGATTTACGATAAAGGTACACACTCCAGATTCAATATCTATCACTGCTTTTGTTTATCGAAGAAACTCCATCCCCAAGATACATGGAACTGACAAGTTCTTTACTATTAGAAAGTGACAAAAAACCAAAACAGATTCTATCTGCCGTTGAAGCTGCGTCTGTAAACTAACTCTCTGTTTCAATGGACCAATCGCTCCCGATATGGAGCAACCCTGAATCTGCAATGATAAAACTTTTGAAACAGAAGACACCTGTCTGAAGAGACATGATGACATCACATTGATGTTTGCTCCTGTATCAACAATGGCTGTGACAGGAATGTTTGCAATAGGAATCTTAATCGAAGCCTGGACCTGTTCATCATAAATGTCATTAATGTCTTGAGCTTCTAGGTCAGGTGCAAGGTCATCTCGTAAGTCGGTCTCATGGTCGTACCGTATCGCATTAACATACTCAGAATCAGAGTATTCGTTAGTACCCCCACTGGAACCGGCAGCGACCTCTAGGAGGCTGAAAGGTGCTGCCTCTAATTTTCCGCAGGATGTTTAACCTGTTTGTCATTCATGGCCTTAAGTGTTTGTTCCGTTTCATATTGGTGCTGGTTATGTTGCACAAATGCGGGTGTAAAGGGGTAAAATCCACTGGGTGCATTCACTTGTGAATAGAATACTTGAGACGGCTGCTGTCGCCCGATCTTTTGGTTGCCGGCAAAACCATTTCCTTGTGAAGGAAAGTTCGCATTTGGTGCCGTTTGAAAATTGTTCCGCGGTCCTCTATCCTGTGAAAAGTTGTTCTGATGTTGTGCTGGGTGGCCTCCGTCTTGCCCATGCCACTTGCTATTTTTCGACCTATAACTTTGATTGTACACTGGCCCATTTGAAAAATTACCAATCGTTTGTGGAGAATTTCCATACTGCTCAGGCGCAGAATTAAAGGGTGGGTTTCCGTACTGATGTTGTACCTGGTGGTTGTAAATTAGGTGGTATCTCTGCTGATTACTGTAATTGGTTTTCTGCTTCCGTTAAAGTTATTGGCGTTTGCGTTTTCATAACGGCTGGCAGGTTGGTACCCGCGATCTCAGTAGCGCACTCTCTCCTTCAGCGCATTGTTGTCCGCGTGCGATGCATTCTGCTGGCTGCCAGGGAAGAATTTGCCGCTGCGAACCTTGGAGCGCACATCCTCGCTAATTAAATCTAAGGAATCCAGCACAGAAAGGAATACATCCGTGTCTTCTTCGGACACATTTACTAGTTTCTCTCTAATAGACACAGGGAGTTTGCTTTTGAGAATCATAATTACGTCCTTGGAAGAAATCGGAGAATCCCAGAATTTAATTTTTGCTAAATACTTCTCGAAGTATCGCCGGAGACTTCCATGCTGCTCATTGAAAATTTCCGCACCACACACCTCCTTCCTTAATCTTTGCTGTACCCCATTACTCCAAAATTTTGCCAAGAACATTTTCTCAAACTCTTCATAATTCCTACACGTGTCTACCATTTCCGTTCCCCATAATGCTGCATCACCAGAAATAAAGCCAGTGACGAACTGAATACGCCGTCTGTCTGTCCAGCTCCTGGGAAATATGCCGGAAAAATTCTTTAGGAACACGATGGGGTGTATTTCTCGCTTCTGCGGATGAAAAACAGGAGAAGTGCGATGCTTAATCACACTTTTCTCTTGCATTAAACTCACAATTGTGGGCGGATCATTTATTTTCCCTACTCGGGGCTCAACAGGACTGTTGTTTTGCATGTAATCAGGCGGTGAATGATAAGGAGTTGACTGACATTCGTCACCGTCTAAAGAGTTGTTCCCTATAGTTTGCGTATGCGTGTGCGGATTTTCTACCCAGTTTCTCAGCATTCTGACTTCGTCCACTACTTGCTGCTTCCACTCGGGAAGATCCCGTGTAAGTGTCCTCCGAATCTGTCCCAATTCAGAAACCACTATGTCTCCCGACTTACCAGGAGCAGCTAAGATTTCATAAGTTACATCCTTGACAGTCTCCCTAAGCTCCTCCCTGACCTTCTTTTCGATAAAAATATCTTTACCCTTTATCCATTCACCGTAGTGTTCCGACAATGCCTCCGCGTGTGCTTTCACAGTGCTCTTAACCTGTTCTTCAATATTGATCGAGTCTATCTGCCTCGACAGATCCTCCACTACACCTTCAATGTCAGATACTGCATTTCTAACTGAGTTTATTTCTTTGGTAGCTGCCTGAATTTTTGTGTTTAATGTTCCAGATACTTCAGCTATTTCACTTTTCACCTGTTTCTGCATTTTCTGAATTTGATCACTGATCTTAGTTTGCACCTCACCCAAATGGGTATTTAATTCAGCCGTAATTTCTTTATGCAGATCTGTTTTGATTGTGCCTAGCTGTGTTTTTAATGATTCGCTTACAGCATCTAATCGGACGTTAACAGCCTCAATTTGTGTTTTTACTGATTCGCTTACAGCATCGAATCGGGCGTTAACAGTCTCATTTTGTGTTTTTACTGATTCGCTTACAGCATCTAATCGGGCGTTAACAGTCTCATTTTGTGTTTTTACTGACTCGCTTACAGCATCTAATCGGGCGTTAACAGTCTCATTTTGTGTTTTTATAGTCTCATTTACTGCGTCAAACTGTTGTTTCAGCATTTCCATTAACGCACCGAGGTCATTTGTAGCTGCAGCGGGAAGAGTTTGGACTTTAGGGACACTTTCCCCTGTTACAGACATGTTTAGTTCAGTTTCCACACGGGAACCTACCGTTCGCGATCGTAAAGGGTATGGAATACTATTAACGTCTTCACTCCCGTCTCCTGTTGTCACCTGTCTCTGTTTACTATCTGCCATTTTCGTCAGTAAACCACGTGCTACGCAAGGCTTTCGTCGTTTGTCAGTGACGTGGTGAGTCCGCTAAGAGCACCGCTCTCGCGTGAGCAACAAATGAAATTCTATCTGGTGAGAAGACAAGATGGAGCGTAAACGTTTCAGACAAATGAATGAAGATGCTCTTCACTGCAAATTGCACACACTATCCACCATGTTGAAAATGTAATACAGCTATACTAACAATGGGGAGAAATAATTTCTTTTATCAGACTACGAAGAATTTTACTTTGAAAGATAAAATAAAGCAGATTTTCTATAGCGGGAAGGAGATAGAAAGGATGTGGATCGACTTGGAAAAGCAACGTTGCTACTGAAGCACTACACTGCGTATGCAAAATTCTGACTTACTTTTTGATGACTTGGTTAGCACTATGTTGTCTCAGCAAATTCGCGTCTCTTTTCTTTTCCTTTCTGTCGATAGTTAAACTGCGTTATTGACCAGCATATTTTCCGTCATTCTCACAGAGATGATGTGTACATGAGACGACAGAACATTTATTAACACAAGCACATAGAAAATTTTCCAAGAATTTGAACTAATTTCTGGTCAAGTCCCTGTTCGGGTGCCAAGTGTGATGTTACAAAATAAAAGTGATGTGGTTATTCAATGGAAAGTTGGAAATTGAGATTTAGCTTACTGTTTTATCAATCACAATTGGCGTAAGAATCGTGGATTGACCATTGTCATAAAATATTGCATTATGTGATGTGAATAGTTTTTACTTGCAGTTTCGCGTGGTTTGAGGCAGTCACAACTAGCGTGCTATTGATTAAGAAATTGCGTTATCGTCTTTCTAATTACTTCATGATCGTAGATACGATCATACCCGGTTGTGAAGTTATTGTTGTGACAAAACAATTTCCTAAGGGACCAGAAAGTTCTTAAGGGCGCAAAAACAACTGTAACATCACACAAAAGGGAAATTCAATATTAAAGCTGATGCAAGAAGACGATAACACAGTTTTCTTTTTATCAATGTAACACGCACATTGGACTGCTGATCTTGGTGTCTGTAATATTAGCAAAATGCATAATTAAAATGAAAATAATACTGAGGAGATAATAGGAATGAGCACTGCTAAATGATTCAGTATTCCCAGAACAAATATTTATTATAACTAAAACATATGTCGTACCTTAAGCTTAGTACTACAATGACGATAGATTTTTATGTCCGTATCATGTCCATTGAGCGCTCTTTTATATAGCCATTGTCTTCTTTGAATCGCTCGTGCGTCGTTACGGTAAGTTATAACAGTTCTTTACACTTCACTCAAACTTAGACATAACACGTTTTTATACATTTAGTAAAAATTAGATCAGACTGCCACAAATCTGCGTCCGTTTTACTTGAGAAAAACAGTACAAGTCTTTAGCGCTCAAGGCTTCATTTGTTCTCCAGCGAACAAAATAGTGAAGGATCGCATATCTATCCGTATTTTCTGTTTATATTGCCGCCCAAAGACGACGAATTACATTACTTAGAAAATTCCACCGTCGCCATGCGACGCCTCATCATACATTAATCATTATTTATAAATAAGTATTTGCCTTCTGGCTGAAAGTATTAACTACTCGTATTTGCTGTTTTAATGAAGTCAAAAATAGCGAATATCACAAGTTGGAATCTTATGTGCCAATGGATATTCAAGAGTCATTAAGTAACATATGGTAAATTGAGATTGTGTACCCATTTCTATTCCTCCGATTATAGCGCCACATGTGGCGAAACGAAGGAAATGTTTTAGACAAAATGTATATAGATTTTATTGTGGACTCCCTAAGTTGTCCCCCGCCATCTGCCCACGAGATGGGATTGGGGGAGGGGGCGAGTGTGGTATCTTTGGATGTCCCCTACCGAGAAAAACAAACCTGAATTGTAACATTTTTGATCCAATGTGTACTTTTCGAGATATTTCAATGTCTTAAAACACTACACGTTTGTATCTTAGAAATTTCGCTTTGCTAAATGCTAAACCAACTCCTTAAGAGGGTTTAAAATGTAAGGAAATTCAGAAGAGGCGCATGTAATTGAGTAATTGATATATGAAAACTGAAAATAAACTGATTTTCTCCTCGTCTTATAACTACACCAACTGGTGTTACAGAATGCAAGAAATACATATTTCAGCATGGCAAGTAATTCTGATTCACATTTTTGCAGGTGCTTGAGCTGCGTTGTATTGGACTGAATTACTTGAGGAAGTAGAGCAACTAGCGCTTACTGTATAGCTTTTTTTACGACAATACGCGTATACATCTTCGTTCATAAACCGTTGTAATGATGAGGATATGAAAGTGTAATGGCAACACAAGACAGATAAAATCGCTTCTGGGAATAAATGATATATGTGGACTCATTGCTCTTTCAGGTAAAGTATGTTTGACGACCACCAACTCTAGTGTTTACCGACTTACAACTGTAGTTCAAAATGGCTCTGAGCACTATGGGACTCAACTGCTGAGGTCATTAGTCCCCTAGAACTTAGAACTAGTTAAACCTAACTAACCTAAGGACATCACACACATCCATGCCCGAGGCAGGATTCGAACCTGCGACCGTAGCGGTCTCGCGGTTCCAGACTGCAGCGCCAGAACCGCGCGGCCACTTCGGCCGGCTACAACTGTAGTAGTTTGGTTCAAATGGCTCTGAGCGCTATGGGACTTAACATCTATGGCCATCAGTCCCCTAGAACTTAGAACTACTTAAACCTAACTAACCTAAGGACACCACACACATCCATGCCCGAGGCAGGATTCGAACCTGCGACCGTAGCAGTCGCGCGGTTCCGGACTGAGCGCCTAGAACCGCGAGACCACCGCGGCCGGCTGCAGTAGTTTGGGATTGAGGGATAATAGAGGTACGATGCACAGACGAGCTACACAAATCACCATGTGTTTGCAGTCAGCGCGGGGATATAACAGAAATGTCGCCGCGCGTAGTGGCCGCGCGATCTAAGGGCGCCATGTCACGGATAGCGTGGTCCCTCCCGTCAGAGGTTCGAGTCCTTGCTCGGGCGTGCTTGCACGTGTTGTTCTAAGCATAGATTAGTTTATGTAGTATGTAAGTCTAGGGGCACTGTTGTGTACTGTATGACAGTTCTTCAGTAACAATTCGTCGCCCATTGCGGGAAGAATTTCAGCAAAATCGACGCAGCTCCTGGTGAATCGTCAGTACAAGACAGGCACCAGCTCCCAGCAACATCTACATGGCTACTCTGCAAATCATACCACTTTCACACTAATTCTCTATTAGTCCACTCTCGAACAGCACGCGGAAAAAACGAACACCTATATCTTTCCATTGGTACTCTATTTTCCCTTATTTTGTGATGATGATCGTTTGTCCCTATTTAGGTCGACGGCAATAAAATATTTTCACATTCGGAGAGGAAATTTGGCGATCAAAATTTCGTGAGGAGATCCCGCCACAACGAAAATTGTCTTTGTTTTAATGATTTCCACCCCAAATCCTGTATTATGTCTGTGACACTCTCTCCCATAGCATTCGATAATACAAAAAATGTTGCCATTCTTTGAACTCTATCGATGTACTCCATTAATTTTAGCTGGTAACTATCCCAAACCACGCAGCAATATTCCAAAAGACGACGGACGAGTGTAGTGTGGCAGTCTCTTTAGTAGATATCTGGCATCCTCTAAGTGTTCTGCCATCTTTTTATATATGTTATTTCCCATTTAAGTTCGTAATTACAATTTCTAGGTATCTAGTTGAATGTACAGACTTTATTTACATTTGACTGATTTATCGTGTAACACTAGTTTAACGGATTCCTTCTAACGCTAAAGTGGATCACTTCACACTTTTCATTATTTAGGGTCAATTGCCAATTTTAGCACCATACAGATATCCTACCTAGATTGTTTCACTATTGGTTTTGATCTTCTGATTACTTTACTAGTCGATAAATGAAAGCATCATCTGCAAACAACCTAAGATGGCTACGTATATAAATAAGGAACAGCAGAAGGCCTATAACACTACCTTGGGAACACCAAAATTGACTCCTCTTTCACTCGAAGACTTTCCGTCGATTACCGCGAACTGCGATTACCGCGAACTGTGACGTCTCTGACAGGAAATCTCGAATTCAGTCACATGACTGAGACGATATTCCATAAGCACGCAATTTGATTAAACGTCGCTTGTGAGGTACGGTGTCAAGAACCATCTGGAACGCTAGAAATATGAATTCATGTGAAATCCCTTTTCGATAGCACCCAACACATTGCGTGAGTAGACAGCTAGTTTGTTTCTCAAGAACGATGTTTTCTAAATTCGTGTTGAATATGTGTCAATAGATCGCTCTCTTCGGGCATAATGTTCGGTTACAACATACGTTCTGAAGCCCAGCCGCATGTCGACGTTAGTAATATGGGACTACAATTTATTGGAATATTCCTATTACCTTTCTTGAATATTGCTGAGACCTGTGCAACTTTCAAGTCTTCGGTTGTGCATCTTTAATCGAGCGAGTGGTTGTATGTGATTGTTAGGTATGGGCTATTGCATCAGCAAAAAATAATCTAACTGGTGCACAGTCTGCACCGGAGGACTTTCTTTTATTAAGCGATTTAAGTTGCCTTACTACTCCGAGGATATCTAATTCTAAGTTACTCCTGTTTTTGATACGAATTCTGCAAAATTTACTTCGTCTTCTTGGTGAATGAATTTCGTGAGGCTTTAGCAGCACTGTCATCGATAGTATTTCCATTGATATCGCTCAGAAAAGATATTGATTGTGTGTTGCAGCTAGCATACTTTACATATGACTAGAATCTCTTTGGATTTTCTACCAGTATTCGAGAAAAAGTTTCGTTGTTGAAACTATTATAACTATCTTGCATTTAAATCCGCTCTAAATTTGGAGCTTCTATAAAAGATCACCAATCTAGGCGATTTCTCGTTCGCTTAAACTGGCTCACTCTCAATATCCAGTGAGCCCACGGTCCAGTACGAGACCAGAAACTTATTACTGACTAGAACTTATATGTGTTAATATGAGACCGCCAAATTTAGAGGAAGAGGGATTTATGCAGATGTTAACCGAAACTGTTCACTCATGCACAAATCTAGAGTGGAAAAGAGATTCACGATTCTCCTAGAGTGGTTTCCAGAGTATGAATTTAGACGTAAGAAATAACGGGCTATAAATATGAGGATCTATACACAGAAACTAAAAACTAATAAAAAGCGAAGTGTCTACTTGATATTCAAACGTTTTCATCAGAAGTAAATAAATTCACTTCCAAAAGCATAGTTATTAATACATAGAAAGCTCTAGACTTTGATATTACGATAAAAAAAAAAACATTACGACACACAGAAGTTAGATGTACTTTTAACCTGTTTTGTAGAGTGTGCATATGGCCATTCTACGGAGTTCCTATCAAACCGGGAGCATTTGTTAAACCACTTTTTGATGCAGACGCCGGTTCTTAATGAGCTCAAAATATCGTTACAACCATTACGACACAAACGTTTTTCTTCGTGTACACACTAAAACCCTTTACGCTAAGTAAAGCATTAATATTTTATGGTATAAATACGGCGCGAATCATTAAAAAATGGAATGTTCGTACCAATGTTGTTCAGATGCACAGAAAATGCCGAGAATTTCTTGGCCGCTGCAGCTGGGATACCCGCGCTCCCACCTCGTGAACTGCTTTTTAAGAGCTCTGGTGCGTGAGAATGCTTGCTTCCCTTCCGTGATTTAATCATGTTTTAGTCATGTCGGAAACAAGACGTTGCGCACCCATTATTTCGGTATTACGACTTGATGCATTTTGTGGTGATCTCCGAAAAAGCGAGAGCTACGCCTTCGCTCCTCTGCATAATTAAAAACTCTTCAGTGAGGTCTTTTGCCCGTAATTAACAACTGAATAAATTTTGTAGGAATGTCGCTGTCTTCCTTTTGTCCGTTGGTCCTTGGAGGCATTGATAATAAATTTTTCATTTGTAGCCTCCAGTGACACCAAAATGTTTGCTCCGGAATTTGTTCCGTGCCTGAAATCTGTTACATAATCGAACTGCAGAAACTCAGTCGGAGGCAGTTCGTTTACTATGAGGATTAATGCCACGATTCTGCAGGTATTGCATCACAAAAGTAAATTGCTGCCTTCAGTCTGAAGCACGAGAACTCGGGCTAACAAACGCACAGCTGTGACGCTTACACTCGGGTGTCAGGAGCAACGTCAGTTGCATTAAAGTTCAAACAAAAAGCATTGCACGTTCCCGTACGAAGCGCAGTCCATCCAGTTTCGACATGCTACAAAGCAAAAAGAAAATTGACAGTGACAACTGAACTCATGTCTTCCACAGATTGATGTTGACCTAAAGCGGGTGTCTAAAAGCAGCTATCAGCGTGCCGGTCAGTGATTCTCGAATTTCGTGGTGGGCATGTTGCGGTTAGTCAAGATGTGCCACAAGCTTACCGATGTCACTACAGAGCAAAAGAAACACATGGTGAATCTGTATCCACACGATTCTATCGCTTTCATATCCAAAATTTTTAGAGCAAAACTAAACGCTTGAAAGCCAGAGCGAGGGTTACACCGCAATCAGCAGAGTGATATGCTGACCTGGAAGTTGAATTGTTTGACTTTCACCAGTTGCTGCAATTTGGATGCAATACAATGCAATCAGAAGCAGTATTAACAGATAATACAGATGTCGTATCGAAGCTCATGTAATTTATACGCACGTCTTCAATAATGTTGGCATACTTTGCATTACCGCTACTCCCGAAGCCACCTTTTGTTCCAAATAATGAAACTTAATTGCAAATGACCTATATAAGTATCTATACATTCGAGAGAATTGTTATGTTGATTCGTATTAGAATAAAACCTGATTATAATCTTTCTCTATGGCGAAATACATTTTCTCTATACTGGAAAACAAATGCGTTTCATTACACTAAAGAAATAGTAAAACTGTCAGTTTATGTGGAGCAAGAAAATCCTCTGACCTCTGTTGTTGATTGTGTGTGTATTTATGGGGAGAGGAGGATGGAGATTTCCACAACACATGTGGTGTTCAGCTGGTAACTCTTAACTTGAGATTACTTTTCCAGTCCATGACTTGACAAATTTAGCGAGACATAATGAACTGCGTATATTGTACGTATTTTCCTCAAAAATTTGTAATTCATCGTTCTTAATACGTACCAGGTAACCTTCCAAGAAGATTAACAAATATCAATATCTACAGAAGTGATCAGTGGAGAACAGTATAACATTGACAATAAGACCGTAATAACGATCCAACAGTGGCCTAGACATCCTGACCGGCCAGGTTACCCAAGAGCGCTAATGCACTTCTTCCTGCACACGGGTAGGCGCGCCGACCCCGGATGAAATCCGCCTGGTTGATTAACAACCAGGGCGGGTGTGCCGGCCAGCCTGGATGTGTTTTTTAGGCGGTTTTCCACAACCCCCTAGATGAATACCAGGCTGGTTCCCACGTTTCACCTCTGTTACACGACTGGTAGACATCTGATTACGTTCATACTATTGCATGGATGACACTAGATGACAGCTGGGATACATTAATTCCGTCCTCGGGGTATGGGGTGGTGGCAGGAAGGGCATCTGGGCACCTCTTAACATTAACCTTGCCAAATCCGTACCTAACAATGCTGATCCTGTGACCCACAGGATAAAGGCATAAGAAAAAGAAAAGAAAAGTGGCCTAGACATTCTTTCGCCTTTTACTTATCAAAGAAAAAATATTATTTATGTACAATGAAATCAGAGGGAAAAAATTCTCACCCACTCAACAAGATGTCATTCCAATGACAGGTATTTGTTTGTTGTGTTTAGTCATCTGGCTTTTTTCATGAGAGCTATTCCTTGAAGTCTTAGTACCTGTTCTGTCGTCCTTCATCAGCATTCTACAACATATTTTTCACATATTTCTTGTACAAAAAAAAAAAAAAATACACCATCTTCCACATTTGTTATCAGTCTTCTTAATTATCAACATTCTTATTTAACAACATATCTGAAACTAGACTTTTCTCTTTCATTTGGATTTTCTTGTAGACCATGGTTCACCTTAATATGACGCTTTGTTCCAGACGTACATTCTCAAAGATTCTTTGCTAAAATTACAGCCTCAGTTTAATGTCTGACGTGCCCTCAGGAACAGTAACTAATAGGAAAATATGTGAAGAGAAAAGTAATTGCCAAGAAATATGGGAAGTAGGTTTTTGCTTTATAAGTGGACATAAAGAAGGTACTGCTACTTGCTTATTATGCTAGGGTAGATTGTGGGACTCAAGAGATACTATTTATTTCCCCACTACACAAGTAAGAACAATTCATTTACAGTAGCTTTTCCTTTGAATTCATAGAAAGAAAGGAAAAAATTGCTCATCTAAAACCTACCATTCGTCGTCAGCAAAACATTATGTTAGCAGCAGTTGGGCAAAATAAGGCTGTCAGAAGAGCTTCATACCAAGTATGTAATATTCTGGCAAAAAATCTGAAAGCTTTCACCGATGCTGAATTAGTGATGTGTGATGACTGTTTCTGAAATTTTCTTTCAAAATTTCTCCAACAGTAAACAAATATCAGGTGGAATAAATAAGCTCACACTTTGAGAATCTAGCCGGCCACTGTGGCCTAGTGGTTCTAGGCCCTTCAGTCCGGAACGGCGCTGCTGCTACGGTCGCAGGTTCGAATCCTGCCTAGGGAATGGATGTGTGTTATGCCCTTAGGTTAGTTAGGTTTAAGAAGTTATAAGTCTAGAGGACTGAGACCTCAGATATTAAGTCTCAGAGCCATTTCTGAACTTTCAGAATCTACCTGTCGATGTCGTATACAAGATATTTTAAAATATATGTTTGACGCAGTGATTAATAAAGTCAAACTATGGAAATACTTTAGTCCTGCATGTGATTCCAGTACAGATTTAACTTTGACGGCTCAGTTTTCATAATTTGTGCATTACTGCACAGATGGTAGGGTAATAGAGGAAGATTTTTAGCAATTATAACCATGAAAGGTCACACAAAAGGATGTGATTTTGTTGACGCAATTAAAAAATTTGTAAAGAAAATGACTTATCTATGAGCAAATTAATATCATTATGTACGAATGGTTGTCCGTCAATGATGGGAGTCAACAATGGTTTGATAGCACTTATTAAGATAGAATGGAATTTGCCAGATTTACTCTCCATTCACTGGTTACTGCATCAAGAAGGTTTGGCATGTCAAATATCTAATACCAAATTGAAGAATGTTATGCAAAAGGTTATAAGCATTATAAATTTCATTCGTGCCCGTGAACCTAAACACCGAAAATTTAAAGAACTTCTGCAGGAATTGGAAGCTTGTTACAGTGATGTTTTCCTACAGATGGCTAGGCAAAGGAAAAGTGCAGGAACGGTTTGTCAATTTGAAATCTGAAATTATTTTATTCTTACAACAAAGTGGTAAAAATTATCCTGAACTTCACGATTATTAATGGTGGATACTTAAAACTTTTTTGACCGACATTACACAAAAATCCAACACACTTAACTTGGAATTACAAGGATCAAACAAGATAATTGGGCAAATGACTGATAAAATATTTGCATTTGAAGCCAAACTGCAATTATATATGAATGAACTCGAAGTAAAAGATATGTCCAATTTTCCAACAATTGCTATGCTCTGATCGGGCTTAACTATCGCCGAAGCTATTTACCAAAACCTGAAAGAATATTTGAAAGCCTGTTTGGAAGAAATAAAAAACAGATTTGCAGGTGTTAGAAATATTCGAAGCTCTTTCATTCTCGTAGAGAACCCTTGGCATATTGGACATGATGATCTCAAATTATTCTTCCAATTTGGATTTCCTAAAACTAATTTGTTCAATGAAATAATCGAACTTCAGCATGACACACAGCTTAAAGCTCTGTTTATAGAACATCGTGAAACACAACAGTACACTGAATTTTGGAAATGTGTGCCTAACAAGTAGAAAAATTTAAGAGACTGTGCACAGCTCATTTTAACACTATTTCCTTCAAGTTACCTTTGTAAAGCTTCATTTTCAAAAATGAAGAACCTGAAAAATAAATATCGTAATCGGTTGACCAGTCATTTAGAAGGCGCAATGAGAATCGCATGCAGCCCAATCGACGCAAATATAGACGCTATAGCCAAAGAAGTTCAACATCGCATATATTTGTATTTACATTTGTTTTGAAATTATAATGAATAAAAACCAGATTCAATAAGAGACCAATAGCTTTCTTATATAGCCTGTTGCATGTGCAGTGCATGTGTCCTTTCCTTATGTTTTAAACATCTTATTTATTTCTACATTTTTTGAATGTTTGAGATTAATGCAATTATAATAAATTTTTTGTGACCGTCTGAATAATGTAATATATTATTTTAATAATACGTCTATCTCATCTTACATGAAAGTACTTTAAAATAAATTTCAGGAACAAGATACACTGATACCAGATTAGTTTTTGGTAGTGGCTAAAAATTACTAATGATTCCCTTCCATCCCTTCACCCTTCATGTGCTCCTGCCTAGCTACACGAACATTGTAAGGTTATGCAAACCAAGTGAATTTTATTTTCACAGAGATAATTAAACTGGAACGAATTAGTTAGATGCACTGTATACTTTTTTCCAGTTTAGTGAAATTTGACCAGCAGCATTTTATGCAGTTTTCAACACACGTAAACATGGTGAAAGTCTGTGAATGGCACATGTCATCATTGACTCATGCTACCATAACGATTATTCGAGTTGGTCTCAGCACTCGACTCCTGTGAGGACTGGCTGAAAATGTAATTGTTGACAACATGACAACTACTCGTGTGTCTCCTACGAGTATATCCTTCATAGTTGTCAGACCGGCGGACGGGTATTTAAAAACTTGTAAAAAACTTGGCTTATTGTTTTCAGCAACTGCACAGCAATGTATTTGGCAAAGGAGTTATATACATCCAACAGTTGCGAGTGGTTTGTTTCCGAAAGTAATATTTAATTTTAACAGGTGCTAATGTTTACAGTTTCCGAAGAACGACAAATGATATAAATTCAAATCCGGTAAACAATAAATGGTTTGTGTTGTAACGGCGACCGGAACAGTCTAGGGATTGAAGTGACAGAAAGCGTGGCGGGACCTGCGGAGCTGCCAGCAAACAACAACACAACGGGAGAGGACGGAAACGACCAATGAAGGACAGATGTAACAACAAGTTCGAAACAACAGAGTCACAAGAAATCCTAACAACCACGTCCACTCTTACACAGAACAAGAAAGTAAGTAAGCTGTGTAAGGTGAGGTGATGTATCCACAGACGTACGGAACATTACACTGGATGGATGAGCGAGAGGTAGGCGCTTAAGTACTCTATCTGGGGCGCCGCTATTGGCTACTGGAACCACGTGTTCCACTGCGTCACCCTCACACTAAATACGGGCCAGGAGGCGTGCGCCGCCACAGCTTATGGCGCCATGGTGGAGACACCACTAGGAGTCTTCGACGTCCATGACGTCTGGCGAGGATTCAAGTTCTGTGGGCTGCGGTACCAGATCCCACCCCCTTGAAACTTGTGCATGGGGGGGGGGGGGAACCCCCGGACAGTGCCGAGGTGGGCGGCAGTGGGATGAGGAGCTGGGCCCATCAACCGCTATTGGTGGGGACGAAGGGACGCCCGAGGTATCCATGACAGCCGATTGAGTCCAGGGCGTGGGAAGGTGCCGCCGTTCCACCTGGAGGCGGAGCAGGCCGGTGGCAGGCCCGCGGGGAGACGGTAACTGGGGCAGGGACTGTGACTCGAGTACCACGTCCGTACCTCAAGGAGGTAGGGGAACAGGTGGCGGCGCGAGTCCCGTGGTGGCATGTGGGCGGAGCTGATTATGATGGCGGCGCTCCAACCCTTTCGACGTCAGCACCAACGTCACACGCCGCCCATGGGCCGCGGCGACTGTGGCGGGTGTCCAACCCGATTTGCGCCCGTACTCCTGGGCCCACACGGTCGCGCCAGGGGCATACCGCTGCGAGGACTGGGAGTGGGGTTGGAAGGCGGATGGCATCAGCAAATGGAGCAGCCATAACAGGCCGAACCTCCAGTGCATCTCGGTGGGCGGAATCAAGGTGAAAGCAGAGGACCTCGGTCAAAGGCAGGATCGAGGCCTGTAGGGAGACGTGACAAAGCGTCCGCATTAGGATGGTGGGCGGTGGGCTTATACCGGATGGTGTAAGCGTAATTACGTAAAAACAATGGCCAGCACTGGAGATGTTGAGCTGTCCGCTCTGTAAGGTGACAGTGGGGTCCAAAGTATATAATCAAGGATTTATGGTCCATCAGGAGGCTGAACTTTGCCCCAAAGAGATAGGTGTGAAAGTTTTGGACAGCGAACACGATCGCCAGTGCCTCCTTTTGAATCTGGGAGTAGTTACGTTGTGCTGGGGTCAACGTCTTAGAGGCATAAGCGATGGGCTGTTCGAAGCCATCAGCATCCCAGTGCGCAAGAACGGCCCCAATGCCGTATGCCGCCGCATCAGCCGCCACAACCAAGGGGCGGTCCAGAGAAAAGGGAGTAACGCAAGGGCAGACTTCAGCATCGCCTTTAAACGGAGAAAAGCCAGGTCACAGGCAGGAATCCAATAAAAAGGTACCCCTTTACGACGCAAGTGATTGAGGGGTTGAGCAATGGAGGCAGCCTGGGGCAAGAACTTTAAGTAATAAGTAACCTTGCCCAAAAACACCTGCAGTTCAGATAAGTCCTTGGAATGAGGAAGGACCTCAATGGCCACGACATTACTATCTGAAGGGCGAATGCCATCTTTGCTAAGCCAATGGCCTCGGTATTCCACTTCCGATTGAAAAAACCAACAGTTGTCCAGCCGAAAGCGTAAACCAGCAGACTGCAGAGCGTAAAATAAGGCACTGAGGTTTTGCAAATGTTCCTGGCGGAAACGCCCAGTGACCAAGATGTCATCCAGATAATTCACACAACAGGGATAGTCTGTGCAAGCAGCTCCAGGAATCTCTGGAAAAATGCCAGCGCCGAAGAGACACTAAAGGGAAGGCGCTTGTACTTATACAGTCCGTTAGGCTTGTTGATAACCATGATTTTCTGAGAGTCGGCATCCAAGGGCAACTGGTGGTATGCCTCAGCCAGGTCGATCTTGGAAAAATACTCCCCCCTAGCAAGTTTGGCAAGAAGGTCTTCCTGTCGGGGAATGGGGTGTCAATGAGGAACTGAGCATTGACCGTAGTACCGAAGTCCCCATACAGCCGAAGCGTCCCATTGGGTTTCTGTATGACCACCAGCTAGCGGCCTTGAGCTAAACAAGTTCCTGCTTGACCGCTGGCCGTAAGGCCACTGGGAGGGGGCCCGGCCCAAAAAAAGCAGGGCTGTGCATCCAGCCGTAGAGTGATGTGCGCCTAAAAGCCAGAAGCACATACGAGATCCAGTGCAAACAACGATGCAAAAGCAGAGCACAGATCGTCCAAGTCCTCAAAGGGAACAGCTGTGGAAACGACCTTAACTTCGTCGGAAATTGAAAAGCCAAACAGCTGAAATGCATCCAGGCCAAAAATATTCGAAACCGACGGATGGTTGACGACAAAGAGGGTAAGGAGCCGGGGAACACGCTTGGAAGTCGCCTGGATGACGAACTACCCACGAAGGGGAGTGGACCCATCTCCATAGGCTACCAAACGGCGAGAGGGAGGCGACAATGCAGGAGAGCCTATCTGGGTATCAGTGAGACGGTGGCCCCAGTATCGACCTGAAAACTGACATCCTCAGTGAAAATGTGGAGCGTGAGGAAAAGCTTCAGCGCTGACAGGTCTTCCTGTGGGACGACCGATTGCAGAGCATGGAGTGTATCTTGAGGCCCAGGAGTGGCAGGACTGGAGCGACTCGAGCGACTACGACAAACGGATCGGACGTGGCCCTCCTTGTTATACAGTGTGCACGTTTTCTAGCGGTGGGGAGAGTCAGCCTGCGAATGGGCAGTAAAGCACTGTAGGCAAGATGGAAGTGGGCCGTGCGACCGGCGACGAGGGGCGACCGAAGGTGCCGATGCCATAGAGATGTCAGACAACGAGGAGTCCCAATGATGCTGGCCTCTGTCGGCCGGGCCACGTCGACGTCGCGAGCGCGTAGCCCGCCGTGACGCCGTGATCGCCGCCACCTGTGGCTTCACCATAAGATGCTCGTTAGCCACTTGAGCAATTTCAAAGGAGTGGGAAATGCGGAGAATGTCTTCGAAGGAGGGGTTGTCGAGTTTCAACGCTGCAGTACAGATCTCAGGATCGGGATCCAGCTGAACCACCACATCCCGAAACAGGGAGTTCCTATACGAAGGCTTACACTGCTGATTGGTGCACGTAAAATCGCATCGGTGGCTGAGACCCTGCAAGTCCCTGACCCAGGAAGGATACAGTTGACCAGTGCTGGTGGAACTCCAGCTCAGAGGTGACCACGTGTTAGCGTTGGGAATAATAATTTGTCAACAAAAGGCAGATCTCCTAGAAAGAGAGCCACAGGATCGGACAATGGTGCCAACTTTGCGAAGAAGAAAGAACATGTCTGGGGAGGCCCAAGACAAAAACAACGACTGCTGCAAGGAGTCATCTGTGACTTGAAAAACTGTGAAGTGTTGTTTCAGCCGATGTAAGTAGAATTCCCAGTCCTCTTTAGCGTCATTAAAGGGTGGAAACGACGGCGGACTTGGGAAAGCATCGGACACATGAGGACTCGGGAGCTGTTGTGGTAATGCGTCCCAGGCATCGACTTTGTAGGTTAGCAATTGCAGCGACTTTTGTGATAACTCGAGCTGCTGCTGCTGCTGCCCCTGCATGAGCTACTGCTGTTGCTCCAGCAGACAGACCAACTTCGCCTCCATACCAACAACGACCACCGTTTACCTCGTCGCCAAAATGTTGTAACGGCGACCGGAATGGTCACGGGGTTGAAGTGACGAAAAGCGTGGCAGGACCCATGGAGCGGCCCGTGAACAACAACACAACAGGAGAGGATGGACACGACGAACGAAGGACAGAACGAACAACAACAAGTTAGAAACTACGGAGTCACAAGAAAACCTAACAACCACGCCCACTCCTCCACAGAACAAAAAAATAAATAAGCTGTCTAAGGCGAGGCGATGTGGGATGTGTCCATAGACAGGACAGAACGAACAACAACAAGTTGAAACTACAGAGTCGCAAGAAAATCTAACAACCATGCCCACTCCTCCACATAACAAGAAAGTAAATAAGCTGTGTAAGGCGAGGCGATGTCGGATGTGTCCATAGATGTACGCAAAGTTAGACTGGCTGGCTGAGCTTTTTTTTCCCTTATTGTCATTTCATTCCCCAGCCCCATAATGGCAGGGAAGGGCTGTCAGCGGCACAAACCGCCACTCTTCAGCCGAGTGACATGACAACTAAAACAAGAATAAAATGCTACATATATAAGGCGATAAAAAAGGGAAACATAAAACAGAGTAAGGGGAGATAATGGAGTTAAAAATACACTGACAGGGAGACGTTTATGGGGGGACAATATAAAAAGTCACCATGAAGTTAAAAAACACAGTTGGCGAGTCTTAAAACACAAAGAAGGCACTGAATGCACGTGCACAGGTTGAAAGTCTGCGACAGTATTAAAATCAATCCATAACAACACACTTAAAACCCACCTGAAGCACACACGGTGAAGTGTAAAACTGCCAGGTGGGACCTGCCAAGCGAGAGGTCAGAGAGTAGGGAAAAGGAAGGGAGAGGAAGGGGCAGCAGGGGAGGCGGTGGGATGAAGAGAGTAAGGGCGTCCACAGGTACACTAAGAGGCAGGAGACGGTGAGGCAGGAGATGAAGAGGGAAGACAAGGCAAGAGCGAGTGCAGAGACATTGAAGGGTAGCACAAGAGAGGCAGGTGGTGTAGAAGGGGAAAGCCGCTCAGGAGAAGGGAGGGGGAGGAGAGGTAGTCCTGAGGAAGAGGCAGGATGATGGGGTTAGAGTTGGTAGGAAGAGTAGATTTCAGAGAGAGGCTCATCATCCGGGAGGGGTAGATGGTGGAAGTTGCGTTGGGAAAGGAGGCAGAGGCTGTGGAGATGGAGAGAGGGTGGGACACAGTGGTAAAGGCGCGGCAACGGGTTGGGGGTGCAGAGGGAGGGAGACACCAGGTGGTGGGGGGGATCAAGGCGGCAGACAATATATAGTGTGCGGATGTGTTCAAGGAAAAGGAGAAGGTGGGGGAAGGGAATGAGGTCGTAGAGGATGCGCGTGGCGGACGGAAGGCGGATGCGGAAGGCGAGGCGGAGCGCATGGCGTTCGAGGATTTGGAGGGCTCTATAGACCCGGGGAGGAGCGTAAATCCAAGCTACGCTGGCATAACAGAGGATGGGCGAATCAGGGATTTGTAGGTGTGAAGTATGGTGGAAGGATGCAGACGCCACGTCCGGCCGGACAGGAGTTTGAGGAGGCGGAGTCTGTTGTGAGCTTTGTTTTGGATGGTAAGGAGATGTAGACTGGCTGAGCGAGAGGCAGGCGATTAAGTACTCTATCGGGGTCGCCGCTATTGGCCGCTGGAACCACGTGTTCCACTGTGGCGCCCTCCCACTAAATGCGGGTCAGGAGGCGCGCGCCGCCACAGCTTACGGCGCGATGGTGGAGAGACCTCTAGAAGCCTTTGACGTCAATTTCGTCCGGCGGGGATTAAAATTCCGCTGGGCGCGGTACCAGAGTTTGCAGCCGTCGGCTGTACCTGTCTCCATCGTCAAATGAAAAATATTTCAATAATTGTAAGTAGGAGCGCGTAAACTTTTTCTATCACCCTTACAGGTGCCACTTGGTACAGGGGCAGACAGATTTGTCGTTGCTGTGGGAGGGGACGTAATAATGGAAATGTTTTCTTGTTTGTTTCTCAATGCTGACAACAAATCGGTGTGTGTGTCTCGTACAAATCATCTACTGTTGTATGAATCTTTAATGAAAGTGCGTTGGATTCGTGAATACACATTATAGAGACTGTCATATGCGGTACATATTTGTTAAAAGAAATAATTAGTCATTTGCTCTTCAATATGTATGTATGTGTGTGTGTGTGTGTGTGTATTTATCCTCCACTTCTCCTCCTAAACCCTAGACGATACTGATACGCATATTATTTTCAATCTGTAAAGAAATATTGTGGGGTAAGCAAAGGCAACGTCTTACTTGGGCGGGGAATGGTAATGTGGAGGGAGAAGGGGGAGGAGGGCATGGTCACATACAGGGGGAGTGCGAAATGGACAGATGAAGGGCTGAAGAGATGGGGAGTGAAGGGAAAGTCGAGATGGTAGACAGATAGTGAGGGCAGGAAGAGACAGAGTAACATAAGATGGGAATAAATACATATCTAGCCAATGCCAGGTTCCTCATCTAGTATGAAATAAAATTAAAGCTGTTGTAGTTGAGTTAACTGAGTTGAAGAAAAATGACTTTCAAGACGTGTAGAAAACAGTTGTGATCGTGTCTCATGTTACATAATACATTTAAGTATAAGTCCTTTTGCTGTTATTAGCCATCTGTTCACAAAGACAATGCAGCAACATTTCGTCGCGCAATTACAGTATTACAATTTACGGGTCATTGCGGGTGGCAACAATCTTAAACTAAGAACATTCTACACGTAGTGGTCCGAATAGTATCGACTTTACCGATAAGTAGTAGAAAGTCTGTGGTATACCTCTCGCTTCTTTACTATAGCTCATCTAATGGAGGTTCGTAACACACCATTTAGGTGGTTTGCCAGTTAATAAAAAGACCTGGAAATATGCGGCCCAAGGTGCCACATCATACTGTTAGTTTTGGCCCTTTAGCAAAAAAGTTTGACGACCACTATTCGTCCACAGTGAACAACAATCGCGTAAGACGCGGTAGCTCATCTGTGTAACCACACTATATCTCATTCGCAAGAAACAGCGCACCAAAGGCGACATCCACAGACAATAACGCACCACAGATACATTGCACCACTGGCGATGAAAATATTCAGCCCACAGCGAATACACATTGTACTGGGCAGTAGTTACAAAGTCTCGGCGAAACACAGAAGAAAGTCGACAAGCCTCTCACGTAGACAATACACGCCCATCCAGCAAAATACCTCCATAGGTCTCGCAAACTGATCTCAATGACGCCCTCTCACACACTATACTACGAACTACATACCGGATCGTACAAGGGCGTTTACTGCGATGCAAACACAATAAACAGAAGAAACATGATTGTAGAGGAACTCCAAGATGTTACGAGAAGAATTCCGTCCCCAGTTCTCGAGCACTAGTTCCGGACTCGAACACATAAAATTCTATCGTTGTTGTGACACATGATTCTCTCGTACCGTTCAAACTGCAAAACTGCTATGAGAACATACTAACTCGCGCGAAATAGGACTCAAATAAACAACAAAGTTTCCATCGTGAAAATGGCACATTTCTACTCTCAACTATTGTAAATATTCAGCTCTGGGATGAGCATCTGTACATCTATAAAGCTGATACATGTTACGAAGAAATGCTTACACAGTGAAATTCTAACAATGCCTAACTCTTACGACTGGCAATAATGGGAGAAGATTCTATGTTAATCACCAGGGCGGAAAAAAAATGAAAGAAATGGTTCTTCTCTTTAACACGATTATAGCTAAACAAAACTTATGCTATTATGCTTATGTTCGGCTGTCACCGACCATTAAACTGTCTGAGACTTGTTCAGAATAGGAAACTTCCAGCAACGTTTCTTCATGATCGACGTATCTACGCGTAATACCATTGATGAGGCTAGGTCCGAGTTCATTTGCAGAAGCGTTTAGTGCGTCTCCTGCCTATTCAATTACACATTGATGTTGGTTAACATTTCCTCGCACCTCTCGTCCTGGGTTCGGTCCCCAAATATCAATTTCCTCGGCCTGACCTCCATTTCCGTTTTCTCCATTGTCCATTCACGCACATCTTCTATTGTCATTGAAACCCGATCCATGGTTTCGCTATCCGTTGTTTTGCGGTTCATAGCCTTTATTTCTCTTCCATTCCAGCATCTGGAGCATAGTACATAACTATTGCGGTTCCCATTCCAATCTCTTCCCCTTTATAACTCCCGAAATTTCCAGACCGTGAATGGTTTTCGTAAGGCCTTACATTTCGTACATTTCTGTTCCTATTATTATAATTGTTATGTTGTGGACGCGACATAGGGCCTGCGACGTATCTGTCAGAGTTTCATCTGTGTTCTCTGATATTCTCTATCCGGAATGCGTACTCTAACTCGTGAAGAGTGTTATGAAAAGTACTGAGTTCCACATTACATCTATCAGCTAATACTTGATGACATGCTGACGGAAGTTTGGTGTAACAATGACATATGATTTCACCGGTAGAGCATGGTACGTCAAGATACTGGTTGTTGTCAGTCATTGCATCAAGGAAATTGACTGGGCTTTTGTAACCTGAACTCTCGAAATCCTTACGAACAATCACCTCGAACTTTATGCGCTCTTGTGCCACCTTGGACCAGTAGATATTTAGGAAGCTGTCCTTGAACTCCTGGTAACTTCTACACGTTCCTGATACTAAGCGCATTTCCTTCGCAACTGACCCTTGCAAGGGTATTTTAAAGGCCAATTTGGAGGTAAAGAGAGGTCAAATTGTGATATTCAAGTGCGTGGGTAAGTGAAGGTACCCTCATCTAGGAAATTTTCGAATTTTCTGACTTCTAAGAAGTGTTGGAAAACAAGTTGCGTTTCGTCGACAACTTCCGTCCTATGGAAAATATCAGTCCTTTGGGTGTCCTCGTTCGATGTCACCTCACTTGTGCTGCCTCCACGGTTTGGAGAAAATGTGATGTTCATCTCACCATGTCCTCTGCTCGCTGCTAAGGTGTGCAGTTATCCTTCCCGTCCGAATTTTTTTCCGTTTCTGTTGCCTTCGCTCTTGGCCGCATTTAGAATAGTTTTCTTAGCACCTCATCCAATTTCTTGTCCATACGCGTGTTGACAGCTTCCTGTTGAGATTTGAACGAAAGGAGTGTCCGGACATCTTCAGTCTCGCTCACTGGAGTTGCAGTTGCCACACCCGAAATAGTCCCTTATTTGCACAGCTCAGATTCTGTTTTGTCCATGGCTGCTGTCGCGTGAAGATCCGTGTCTTCGATGCGCTGCCCCGCGTCATTTTGCCGCTTTTCCACGCTTTCGACCTTCTTGTTCAAGTTGATCACTGCCTCTCTTCCTTGCAATTCTGCGCGTTTACTCGTTTTCAATGGTTCAGCTGCTGCTCGCCTTGCGGAAGTTGCTACTGTCCTGGCTCCCTCTGTCGTCTTATTAACTTCATGAGCCACGTAGGTAGCCGTTCGGTCTGGGGCGTCTTGTCACGGTTCGCACGGCTTCCCCTATCGGAGGTTCAAGTCCTCCCTTGGGTATGGGTGTGTGTGTTGTCCTTACTGTAAGTTAGATTAAGTAGAGTGTAAGCTTAGGGACCGATGACCTCAGCAGTTTGGTCCCATAAGAACTTGCCACAAATTTCCAGATTAACATCATGTGCAGTCTTTAAACTCTTGATTGCTTTGGTGTTTACTTTAAGTAGGTTTTCCTGGAGTTCATTTGCTCAAATGGCTCTGAGCACTATGGGACTCAACTGCTGAGGTCATTAGTCCCCTAGAACTTAGAACTAGTTAAACCTAACTAACCTAAGGACATCACAAACATCCATGCCCGAGGCAGGATTCGAACCTGCGACCGTAGCGGTCTTGCGGTTCCAGACTGCAGCGCCTTTAACCGCACGGCCACTTCGGCCGGCTGGTTCATTTGCCTATGACTTGTGTTCCTCACGCATTTGATTTATCTGAGCACCGATATTTTTTATGTCCATCCTCGTCTCATTAATTTTTTCCTCCATTCCTTCAGTCCAGCCTCCATTCCCTGTAGTCTATCAAGTTTCTTCTCCATTCCCGTTAAAAATGCAACCTGATTGAAGTCCTCTTCCTTCTCCTCAGTATAGTGATCGACCGTACTCATACTTGATTTCTGCGGTGTTGTTTCCGTTCATTGCGTTCTGATACCTCCCTGTCTTCTCTGTCCAGATTTCTAATAATCACCTCTGCTTCGATATGTTGTGGTACACTCATCACACTCGATCTGACGCTGTCCATCCCTTCAGTATAAACCATATCGCTTTCGGCTCCCTGATATTCTTATTGCATGACATCATTGTTACTAACACCCTTCAAGAGCAACAGGTCCCTGCGTTCAAACTGTGCCTCGACCATTTCATTACACTGTTCCTCCATGACATACGCCTTATTTAATCGCTCCCACTCTACTTGTCTCTGAGTCCCGCTTTTCGTTATCATACAAATTCTCTATCCACAACAAACTTTAATTATCCGTGCAACACGTGGACAACTGTATTATCTGAGTCACAAAATATACGCACTACAATACAATGACGTCACAGAAATATAAACTGACGTATAGGTGACAAAGTGGGAGAGAGAGTGGAACTTTAACGTTTCTTCGGTTTCAGCATTTTGTTGACAGGGAGACAACAACTTTAAATTCCTTACGCGTTTATTAAGGATTCTGTCAACAGTTGCAGTATTTACATTAGGCGAATCCAAAGGACTGGCGTCTTTCAACACCACATTTGAATGTTTGTCGCTTGTGAGGAGAGCGTGTTATTCCTTGTGCGAGAACAAGAAAAGTCTACGACAGTATATTTCAATTCGGCGGTAACAGGATCGTGAGCTATAGATTCGGCTGTTTATCGTTATTGCTTCCTACATTGCTTGGCATCTCTCGACTGTCACGCTAATATGGGATCCATGGAATGAGAAGGACCATACTAAATGCCATACAGGATCTTAGTGATCCCACAACACTAGCGCCTGAAACAACACATTGACATATCATTCACTTGACCGTGCAGAATTCTAGAGTAACTTTACCCACATGGAGTCTGGAAATAGGCTTTGTTCATCATTGTAAGTACGCAGGCGGACTGTAAACGATATCTAGAATGCCACGGAGTGTCAACAATTGATGAAGATTCCCGAGACACGGCAGCAAAGAGACGCACGCCAACGACAACATCGGACACAGGAGTGGCACCTCATCGTCTTTTCAGACGATTAACAGTGTTACCTAAAGCATCATGATGGATGCGGTGACCCCAAGGAGAACTGTCATTTCCAAATTGCATTCACCATCATCATATGAGCCCAGCATCTATCGTGATGATTTGGCGTGCCATTGGGTATGCTACAAGATTACTTATCGTTAGTCTAACCCGTAATTTAGACAGAAAGATTTACATTTCTGACATGTTACTGCCTATCTTGTTAGTCTCTGTGACGTTATTTTTCAACAATGTGACGCTAGACCGTCTGTAGCACGCACTGTCCTGTCCTACCTCCATGCAGAGTGAGTTTGACTGTTACTTAGGTCTCCAGATCCCTCACCGATTGAAAACATGCATCATGGGGTACAAAGAGACTGAAACCAGTACTTGGCAGCCTCTGTGATTGATGAACTCTGCGAGAGAACTGGAAAAGCACTGAATAACGATCGTATATGTATCACTCAAGCTCAGTTCTGCTTGATGTACAGCCATCGTTTCTGCCTGAGACAGTAACTTTGTGTTTTGAATTTCATAATCTATGTTCCCCAAAATCGTCTACAAATATAATCTTATAAGCTTCCTACCATATAAAAGCACTCCGTCTTCAGGCCACGAGTGGCCTACCGGGACCATCCGACCGCCGTGTCATCCTCAGAGGAGGATGTGGAGAAGGGGGAGGGCGTGTGGTCCGGACACTGCTCTCCCAGTCGTTACGATGGTATTCTTAACCGAAGCCGCTACTATTCGGTCGAGTAGCTCCTCAATTGGCATCACGAGGCTGAGTGCACCCCGAAAAATGGCAACAGCACATGGCGGCTTGATGGCTTCCCATCCAAGTGCTGGCCACGCCCAACAGCGCTTAACTTCGGTGATCTCACGGGAACCGGTGTATCCACTGCGGCAAGGCCATTGCCTTCCTACCATATAGCAACAGCTAAAATTCCGGTACTTGCTTTCTTGGTAAGTACGTAAGAGTGAACAGTGCCGTTTCTCTTTTTCTGCACACTTCCTTTTCAAGTGTATTAAATGAAACGTTTGATAATGCTAGGGGCACTTAAATCATGTTCTATGTTAAGCTCTAGTCGGCGCTAAGAGTGTAGTCGCACCTACTTTTCTGTTCTCAGACTTCAGCTTGGTTGCATTATTGAACCAGATTCAATAAAATAACAGCTCGATGTTCAAAACCAAGTGATGTTTATGATAGAAATGCTGATTCTACGTAGAGAACAGGCATTCCCTCTTCCCGCTATGGTGCTTGGCTGGTTGGTTGATTCAGGGCAGGGAACCAAACAGCGACCTCATCGGTGCCAACGGATTAGGGAAGGATGGGGGACGAAGTGGGCCGTGCCCGTCCACATGATCTATCCCGGCATTTACCTGAAGGAAATGACGGAAAACCTAAATTGGAATGGCCTGACACTGGTTGGTACCGTCGTCCTCCCGAATGGAGTCCAGTGTCCCACTATGCCTGATGTCGTGTTGGCCTATACAAAAATCTCTCCACTACGGGCAATAATTCGGTCTGCCCCACTACTGAGGACCTGTTCTCTTCGTCGCCTTTTGGCATAGCAAATGAAATGAATCGTTGAAAAGCAAAATTTTTTACGTTCTACCACTACTCTTCATTAACCTGAGCTGTGAATACAGTGCTTTGGACGACAGCGATAAAAGATGACTCTCAACTACTTAGAAGAAATCGAACTTCATGACAAATAGAGGTTTGTTACTAATTTTACAACTGAGATATTAATAACAAATGAAAGAAATAATAGTTAACTATCTGTGTTACAATAGTAATTTATAACAGTGAAAGAGATAATTGAGTAAGGGTAGCTGTTTACATATTCGTACAGTCTAGAGTCCTCTTACTTGCGATGTCTTCGTAGCTATTACTAGGGTGAGATGGTAATGGGCCGCTCCTTGACGGCTCTGATAGCGTATCCCGCTAAATTTGCTGACGGAATGTTTGCAATGGAGGCGTGCTTAGCAATTTATAATGACTTGCAGAGATAAGATCTCACAGGTTCAAACATCTTTTATCAGTGGTGTCTTCTTAGCAAACATGAAATCTTACTTCAGTGAAATTCTGAGTTATTACTACAGCATTGGGAGGAAATAATAAAAATTACGCTCCTGGACGCTTTTGAATCTACTGGGGCCGTTTTAAACGACGTCGACGGGTCTTTCTTTCATGTGGCTCACAAAATGGCAGCCATTTCTACCTGCAGGATTTTTCCCACCTTATCCCTGTAGCCTCGCTGTTATGAGATGAATTAGTCTGCAATTCTGGGTGGAGTTAACGAAGGCAGCTGGATGCGCCTTCTGCACTGTCAGTGTCAGCTGGGAACAGGCGACGCGTCCCTCCTACGCCAAAACACGCCGATGGCATGCTGCTCTCTGCTACCGCCTACCGTATCTAGCTCACGCCTACAGTGATTCCTCTCGCTGTCCCCCATAAGGCTACTTATGCTAGAGAGAACAGGGAACTCACTCTCCTATCCCTTCTACTGCTTTTGCTGCGCTCCACGATCTCATTGGTGGTCTTTCACAGGTTTCCTTACGTTATCATTTGTGTGGTTCAAAATAGAACAAATTTCAGTAGCTATTCTCATTGTCTAAATTAAATAATTTGATAAATATTTAATGGTCAATGTAGTGGTGGAGTAAGAGCTTACTTAGAAATCAACGAGTCCCCTCAGTTTTCATTTGCGTCTCGGGTTTTCCACCAATGACATATTCTAATCTTATCCTACTATCGCGCAATGTCTCATAACTTTTCAACACCGTTTGTCCAAGTTCTTTGTATCCCAGTTAGAATGGTCAGTATACAGGAATATGATGGGAATTATCATTTGAAAAAAAAAAAAAAGAAAAGAAAAAGCTTCAGATGGACGTATGCCCTATGGTTTCCAATACAGAGAACATTTGATGTATTTGATGTATATAGTTATTTACTTTCTGTATTATTCACTATAGAAAAACGATTTTTACAGTGGTATTTCGTATGCCCATTGGTTAGGGTGGTTCCAAATTTTATCAATATGTATTAACAGCGACGTAAAACCCAAAGAATAATCAGTTGTTTCATGACGGTAACTGTCAGTACGGCACAGGGTGATTCTGTCACTGCTGCCGCGCTGGTGTTTTTCTGTACCATCTAATTCACATTGATTAAACAAATATCGAGGCCAAATAACTTTGGACTCCTCTATTCAACGGCCAAGTAAAATTCGAATTGAAAAATGATTTTTTTTGTCTTGAATAATACAGAAAATAAATTACGACGTCCATTGCAAGTGTTTTACCTTGGAAACTATTAAAATGGGACATATGTCCATATGGCGCATTTTGCTTCAAACGAACATTCCTGTCATATCGCTGAAAATTGACAACTCTTCCTGGGAGGCCCTGTGTCGCAGAACTGTTATGAAAGGCAACTTCCATTTCTTCATAAAACTGCTGGAAGGGGATGTACATTCCGGTATTTATATCACAGTTTGGAGAGTCTCCTCGGGTGCTAATGGTTTACTGTCTTTCGATGTCCAAACACACAAAAAAAAATTATGGGAAGTGCGCGATGTTTTCAATATCGCGCAATGTTTTCAGTACCTTACGTTTGATGCGACACCCAACGTATGTATGTTGCAGGCTAATAAACTAAGTAACGTTTATTCAGTCACACTCACTATGCACTGTATTCGAACATAATGGGTTAGTGAATTCACAGTAATTTATTATCATTCAATAAAGAAAATATATTATACCCCTCTTCACTCTGCCGTGTTTAAGCGTCTCATTATAAACTTTATTACTAAGTATTTTCGGGTGGACAGTATATTATACGATGTATACTGTTACGAATCGGTTCTGAAGAGGTTCCAGTATCCACTTTTGACTGCGAATGTGCGTGAATAACTAGCCTGGAATCGTAACGAAGTAACATTTGGTGATTTTAGACGCAGAAGATTGGTTCAAATGGATCTGAGCACTATGGGACTCAACATCTTAGGTCATAAGTCCCCTAGAACTTAGAACTACTTAAACCTAACTAACCTAAGGACATCACACACACCCATCCCCGAGGCAGGATTCGAACCTGCGATCCTAGCAGTCGCGCGGTTCCGGACTGCGCGCCTAGAACCGCGAGACCACCGCGGCCGGCAGACGCAGAAGAACTCGCTTTACTGCCAAAGTTATTGCAAAGAACACGCTAAAATAGGAGACGAAACCCCAAAAATCTCGTGAATACTTTCGGAAATAAGCGGGTCTTACAGATTTTAAAATAGATAAATAGAGTCTACAAAATCCTGTAAGCTCACTCGTGGCTTTGAGAGTGCTGCAATATGACGAGTTTCAGAACTTACACACAAACCCCTGATATCGGGTAACTATGAAATTAAGAGATTCCACAGTGTTTACTCTTTCCAAAAATCAGAAATGACATGGTTCATTCGGATACCTCGTAACACGAAAACTAATGGCGGTTGCAACGGAACATGCGTTTTACCTAAAACAGCATTTAAAGACGTATAATTACCTAGCATTTGCTGAAGCATATCCATTCCCCAACCTCCCCCCCCCCCTTCGGCTGTCCCCCTGTCAAAAATTAAATTACATTTAAAGCGACTGACAACGCTTTCGAGGTCTACGATAAGAGACACATTTCTGTGACAACTCACGTCTGTTACAGGGAATCGCTTTACGAGTTTTATGACGGCAGCAGCTCAGTAATGGAGAGAGCGAAATCATAGTAGATGCGCCAGTGTTAACTGAAACCGCTACATCGACTTGTCTGGTGCATGATCCACTTGGCGGTAATGCTATGCCCCCCATCGTCGTCGTTTGTATACAGGTTGGTTAGGAGCAACTGGCACTGTATGTAAAGATGTTTCTGTGTGTAAGTTTCTTTTTCCTGGTCCTATCACGTGTCTTCACGGGCTTGGCGTGTTATTCCGAATTTGGCGATGTTAGTGGTAGAGGATGGCCGGATGCTCTTCCTATCGCCACCCGTTCCCCATCAGGACTGAACTGGTGAACACCACTTGCCTGCGTCTAGTGTCATCCTATGAGAAAGCATGAGAACATTTTAATGGATACTGTCAGTTCCGTTCCAAAATATATGTCACTTGATACTTCTAAGCATGTCACGAATACGTGATTCGCATTTTGTTTTGCTCGTTTACTGTTGCAAAGAACCTCTGGAGGAAGAGCGAGTTGGTAAACGTGTTTAGCTATTAAACGATGTTGCCTTTTTGATTCATTTTGCTCCCTGTTACCATTTCTGGATGATTAGATGAAAGAATCAATATTTTTTGGAAGATCCATCGTGAATCAAACAGCTCATTAAATAACAGTTACATTTACGTATGTCCCCTCATGGACAAAGACTATCTCACAAAACTGTACTTTGCAAGTAAAATCGAATGTATAGAAAAAACAAATATGTTCGCGAAATGAATTACTGAATTGAAATCCAGACGGAAATCGCTACTCGCTAAAAACGGCAGGTCAGTGAGTCTGAAAGGCATTGTAACATCTTCCACTCTCCTATCATTAACCGCTAAAGGTCAACTGGCGCTGAAGTTTCTCCTAGTTGATCAGCAATTCTCTTTCGAATTTCCCCTGGAAGACCTACGTTTTCTTCTCTAATGCGAAGACTGTCATTTATCAGATTCAGACCTAAATTACGAATGAAATCTCGGCCCTTGATGCGTGTTGTGTCACCTTTGTTAGTTTCCTTGTAGACTGTGATGGCATTTATGGCAGCCATATCGGTTATATCATAAAAAAAATTGTCATAGGCCAACGTTTGCTGTTGCGGGCAACATCACAAGTGGCAATCAGTTCATCTGCGACCTCGTCACTGGGTTTAGTTGCTGTGTAATAAGTAATCATTTCCGGTTTTCTTTTATCACCTGTAGATTGGTGTATGTTTTTATCATGGTATAAAGTTGACATAACCTTCAGAACTGTATGTTTTTAGGTACATAGGATACCAATGTAACGTCATTCTATAACCCAAATTGAGAAAAATATACTTCTGTTTTTTTGTTGAAAATCTCAGGTACACTTGTCTTGTTTTTACGCGCTGTACCGACAGAAGTCAATAAATGTTCTATCAAGAGATGGATCATGAGGGGGTACTAGTAAACACACTATCGACTATCGAACGTCAAATTCGTATTTGTTTTCGTTACTGACTCCACTACACGGTTTACAATATGATTTGCTTTATTATTAAGCTCGTAAGGTCCTGGTGGTTTTTTTTTCCGAGTATACTTCTTCGCATCTACAAGAACATATGTTTTTGTGCCGTATTTGGCTTATTTGTTTGGTATGTATATACGGAAAGGACATCTCCCTCGGAAAGATAACGGCATCTCATCAATAATATTATTTAATATTTCCAACAAAATTATCAAAAATATTTCTTACAGTAACCAGATAGTTAATCTTTTTCCTTTCGGCCCGAGTGTTCTTATCATCGACTCTCAAACAATTTTTGAGAAAGTAAAACCTCTGCAGTGACATTGTAGTGCGAATGACTGCAACTCCAGTGTCATCTCCACGCCACAAAACGTTCAAGTTTTTCCTCTGTAAGCGGTTTAGGCCAGATATATACAAAAGTCCCATAAATGCCTTCAAATCCTCCAAAGTTGCACCCTTGATGTTTCTGGATATTTTGCCCTGATATTCCTTATTTGATTACTTGTATGTGTAAGTATAGTGTTCAACATATTCAACATAATAGTTGTTATAAAAGAACTCCAATATGCAGTCTGTGTTTAGGCATGGTTTGCAGCACCTTTTGCGCCTGGAGAATTGACATTATTGTCTGAAAGAATACGGTTTGCCTAGGATAATCCTTCATCCATTTTGTAGCACCTTTGGACGTATAAATAGTCCCACGCACCTCAGGTGACTGACTAGGAGCCGCTAAGGCAGATTTTGGCTTTTCCGAATGATACGAAATACCCTCTTGCACCGAATAACTTTGTTCACTTCTTTGAGAAACTTTGTCAATCTCTTCTTCACTCTCGGAGTCACAGGAACTATCATTTGAACAGTTTTCTAAAACTTCTTCTACTACTTCTAGCCGACGTTCGTTTTCTTTATAAGACATATTGAGAAATACAAAAATAAATTGAAGAATACTATAGATAAATATATATATTTCATAAACTTGCTGACAGCACAAAAATGTAACACCGACTTCGAGGTCGGGTGTGACGCACCCTATCCACCTTTGCAAACGTCCCTCTGACGCTGGCGCAACAATAAACTTAACACTGCATCTAGCCCCCCCCCCCCCCCCCACTTCCTTACCTCCAGGTACTGGGACAGCAAGATTTGTGTTGCACCAATGACATTCAATAATTAGTGCTTCAAATCACCTCGGGTGTGACATACCCGACCACACCACGCCAGGTTAATCAGTCGAAGCTAAGTTTCAGTTGATCAATTGACAATGAGAGCATCATCGCTTTCAGTCATCAAAAAGCTATTTTGGGCCCATATTAAGATAATATTTAACCGAGTTATGGGACTGGCATTCAATACTGATCGTAATCGTGATGAATAGGACCTTCCATTTGTCTCTTATCTTCCATCTAATGACCAATGCTGTATTCTGTTTTCTCATAAATGAAACTATGGGCAGAAAGAGTACCAATAAGTGTAAATGGTATCTTCTCATCTTGCATTTACAGTATTTAACGTGTTTTTCACCATTAAGATATCTGATCGTAAAGATGCCTGTGCTGCCCCTGATTTTAGTTCATTGAGTTTGATTATAGTAGTTTAGCACCTGCAAATTTCTAGTTTACCTATTTACCTATTTCTGAACCCTACCATACTGACTTCTGGGAGACTGAATGAATTGTTTCCAATGGTTTGGTCCCATACTACCCTCTACGTTCACAGCAAACATAAAGCAAATTATATCTGTAGCTCTTCTCCATGTTCATGAAAATGTTTTATTGACTGTTTCAGGTGGCCAAATGTTAGGATTGTATCATTATTCTTGTTAACTGTGTTTCATGTGACGAAATATGTCTGCCTGTTGTAAAGAACTGGAGCAGGTGGGTATCTTAAGAGGAAATAATTTGACATCGTTTTTACTCATCTTTTATTTATGCCTTGCACAAAGCTAAATTTAATCAGTTGTCATTTTCAACATCTTCTTACAAGGTATCGAATATTTAACAAATGGAAATTAAATAAACCAATACAAACTATATCAATTTAGTCTATACACTACAACAAACCCTTCAACTTATTTGTTAGAAAACGTTATCCAGTGAGCATAGAATTACTATGAACTCATACTACTATGTCTCCCACAGATTTCACAAATATTTTTAACGTAATTAAAAATGCCACTAACGTAACCATCATATATTTGTTTCATGTCCAAGATGTCCTGTTTAGAAGATATAAGAATGTTTGCGTTATCCTGCGCCAACTGTTCCAGAATTGTGGAATGTCTTTGAGAAATGTAGAAAATGTCACTGTTTTATGTCATCCAAAGCAATAATATCTTTTCTATTGTTGCTTTGTAAATCACTGAATTAGTTTCTGATTTTTCTGTAGCTAGGCGTCAGTGTTTGTTTATGTAACTGCATAAGTCCTATCCAGTATGTTCTGTAATGATCACTAATTGGGCTGTCATAGCGATTTGGAGAATACGTCTGTGTTTTCAAAGTGGCCTTTGTTCTGATGACCTGGACTTGTCATTATTATATTTGTTTTACCACAGTCTGAAGACTGAATTGCAAATATATCGGAAGGATGGAATGAGTCATTTCTATCTAGTCTTACTTTTTCTCTAATATCGCTTCATGTAACCATTTGATCTTCTTGAAGATGTGAGTACATGAATATGGATCGGTTTTCACTAGAATAAAAACAAAATATAACTCATATTTCCTTTATTATATATAAGCTTTTACGAATTCTTGGATAACTAAGCAAACCTAAATAGGATCTCTGTTCTGTAGATGTGCTTAGTGTGTTCGTTTCATATACATTACCACATTCTGAGGCAGAACACAAATGAAACCTTCTGTATAAACTTTCTGCAGTTGGACTTGTTTTGCAATAGTTTTCATAAATATTTTTCTTGAAGGTATATATACTCATTCTTGTCAAAAATTTTCAATGATTGCTGAAAGTGTCCATTGAAAACTGCATGATGTTTCAACTACACTACTGAAGCTTCAGTATTTCGACTCTCACAAAGCTGTATCTACTCATCAACTGACAATATAATTTTACTAAAGCAAATGTAACGATATCCAGTCATCACAACACAGGAAACTTTAAAATCCAGAGACATACTAAAAATAATTCTTTCCCAATTGCTTGCATTTAGGCAATACAATGCAGTTAAAATCGTCGCTACTAGTTTCTATTGTGGTAATGTTTCCTCCATCACTGTGTACTCACAGATATCATTTGAAACAATAACAATAATCAAAAGTTATTGGTATGCATATATAGATCTATAGTACATATAGGAACTTTCTGGATACTGGATGCTTCAGTGTTCAATGTCATTGTCAATGAATGCTTACTGATATCACATGAAACAACAACAATCGTGAATAACTAAAATCACGTTGGTAGTACCAATATATAACATTCCCACACTTACATGACCCTCAGAGCTGATCCATTTAGGATATTTACATACGGCATTGCATTTTCACTCACTTGTTACCCTCTAACTGACAACGCTTCTTCATGGTTTATATTTATAACAATGACTATTATATTATATGTAAGGGTTTTTAACTACCTGCTACCAGTCACAAAATTTGGTAACTAATGTATTATTTCATCCCATGTAGGCTTTCACGGCCGTCGTCTTCATCAGTAAACACTTCCGGGCTAAATTGCCGTGGTCGATCTGTAGAACTTCTTCTCCCTGACGTTTCGTTCTCAACTACGGAGAACATCTTCCGAGGTGAGTCGACGACTGGCTGCTAGGAGCTGGGGCCGTTGCTTATATGGAGATCGTAGAGGGCGCCACCGCACGTCACGTGTCGTCGATGTGTCTCTATACATACGTGGAGGAGATCAAGAAATAAAATTTGGTGAGATAAGCGTGCTAGCGAGGACGTCGCATTATTATATACGTATGTATAGAAAGGCAATTGAAATCCACAAACATCAATACAATTTTAATCGTAAAAGAGAAGTATTGAAATTGGACAAGATGTGGCGGTCGACGTTGCATCAATCACGTGACAATCGGTTGCCTGCAATCGAGAGAACAGACGATAGCCAGAGATAGCTACACATCGACGACTCGTGACGTGCGGTGGCGCCCTCTACGATCTCCATATAAGCGGCGGCCCCAGCTCCTAGCAGCCAGTCGTCGACTCACCTCAGAAGATGTTCTCCGTAGTTGAGAACGAAACGTCAGGGAGAAGAAGTTCTACAGATTGACCACGGCAATTTAGCCCGGAAGTGTTTACTGATGATAATGTATTATTTATTTATTGTGCGACATGTTCCGAGGGTATACCTCATCATCAGGCTATATGGTATTGCAGAAACAATTTCACAATAGGATCATAGAGATGTTAAACAGTCTTTTCATAAACATTGTGATTATCTTTTTTCTTATGGAGTGACAGTCTCGTTGTGATGAGATGAGGTGGTTTCATTTCTATGGCTATCTTGGCTTTCTTGATCATTGTTGACAAATGTACCAGTAACTTGGAAACAGGATCAAAAAAACAAATCTGTAGTGCCATAGACAAGATGGAGGTGGAAATACAGCTGGTTTCGATTTGACTATCGATCTGTAGATCTATGTGATGTCAGATGTTTACAATGTCTTCTCGATGTCTTGTTGTCGTATTACAGATGTGGGTTGACGAAATACATTACAAATTAAGCACCTGTTAGAATGTTATTGTGCAACTTATGATATAAAAACTATTTATTTTACACAGTTCTAATATATTGGTGGGGCTAGACTGAAAAGACTGTGATGTTATGTATCTCTTTTTCTAAGAGTACAGTAGTGAAATTGGAAGAGAAATGTGAATTTTTGAAGTTTGTCATTTCATTCAGGATCTCACTATTCCCCATTTTGCCATGGATGAATATTTCCATTTCCTCCAAGATGTCCACTTTCCAGCTCTTTCCTAAATTATGTTGTACTTGGCCAATATAATATTTGTTGCAATGACTGCATGTAATTTTATAAATTCCTGATTTGTTCAGTTTCTCTGTAGGATGTGAGATGTCATGTATCAGTTTCTTTTTTAAGTTGTTGTTGTTCCGAAGGTGATCCTGAAGTCTTTTTTTTTTTAAACAGCTTAAGTATTTTGTATGATATGACACCTAAATATGGTAATGTTATATACTTGTGTTTTTAGATATTGTGTTAGGAAGCTGTGTCACATTGTCTGTTTCACTTTTAGTTGTGCATTGTGAAAGTCAGTCTATTTCATGCTCGTGATAGCCATTATTATGTGCAATGTATTTGATAATGTTCATTTCTGTCTCATAGTCGGTAGCATTAAGTGGGAATTCCTGTGCTCTTCTTAAGAAGGGTCTGAATGCATCTCATTTATGTGAGTTGGGATGTGTGGAAGACTGTGTCTATGGATGTTTGTTTCTGTATATATTGATATTTAGGGTTTGGCCTGTGTTAGTTATTGTCATGTCTAGAAAATTAACTTTGTTATCCTTCTCATGTTCTGTGGTCAACTGGATATTATTGTGTAAATTATTGAACCTGTTTAATAGAGTTTCTATTTCTTCACCAGTTCCATTGTATACAATGAATGTGTCATCAACATATCTGCAGTACAATGTTCTGGGTTATCATGTGTTTGATGTTGAGAAGTATATTTTCAAGGTGGTTAATGAAAATTTCTGCAAAGATTCTACTTAGAGGACTTCCCATTGCTAGGCCTACATCTTGTTTGTACATTTTACCATTGAATGTGAGATAACTGTGTGAAAGGACAATCTGTAGCAATTCTATTAATTTTACAACTTCAGCTGTGGACATAGTCTGACATTTTAATAAATTATATTTCATTATAACTATGGATTATTTGATGGGAATGCTGCTATATAAGATTACTACGTCAAGAGAGATGAGCTTTGCATTGAATGGGATATGAAGATCTTTAATACTTTGAATTGCTTGGAAGCTATTTTTCACTGAAAAAGAGGTTTTAAATTTGTATTGTTTTTCTAAAATTGAATGCAGCTTATGCACAATTTTGTAGCCTGGATAATTTACAGCATTGACAATTGGTCTGATAGGGCTGTTAGGTTTATGGATCTTTCGCTTTGCTCTTAACTTTGGGGCTGTTGGGTTCATAATTGGTAATCTCTGTGTTTCTTCCCTTGTTAATAAGAAGCATGTTTTATTCAACTGTTTCTTTAGTTTATTGTTGAATTTCTAGGTGGGGGTCATGAGAGATATTTTGTATACGATTATTCTGAAAGAACTCAAATGTTATTTACATACTCATGTTTGTCCATGATAACTACTGTATTGCCTTTGTCGGATTTTACTGCTGGTGCATTGTCCTCAATGATATTCTTGTTGATGTTTTTAAGTAACTGCTCCTCTTCTTTAGCTTCTTTTACTGGTTTACTGTTAATGTGGTTCTCTATTAATTTTTTAGTTTCATGTCCTGTTAGTGTTGGTTCATTTTTGTTTAGTTTGGATATATCTGCTGCTATTTTGACAGTGCTGCTATTTTGACAATGTCTTTAATGTTCTGAAGATTGAGTTATGGTTTTAGGTTATGTTTAAGATCTTTGTTTATTTGAGAAAGTTCGTTGTTGTCAAAATGAATGTTCTAGGAATTGACTACTCTAGAAAGCATTTCTGAGAAGTCTGACGTTTGGTGCTGTAAGTAACATAAGTTTTTGGCTGCCTCAGTTGACCTAGTTTCTTCATATGTGTTGCTTTAATTCTGTTGTAATTTTCTTTTAGAGCTTCATTTTTGACAACTTGGAAGAAAGGTCATTGACATGGATGGGTTTAGTAGTAGTAATTCTAGGTGCAATTTATATGCTAACATATTTAGGTGATTTTTCTTTTTGTACGGTTGTTTCACCTCAGTTTTCAACGTGATTTTTTCACCTTTCTTTGCTGCCCATTTGGCAGAGGAGGATCTGTTGTTTGTCTTTAGTTTTAAATATTTGGGGGTCAGATCCTCGTTCAAACAGACTTTGTTAAACTTTATGCTGGGTTAGTTTTCAGTATTTTCAATTTATATTGTTGTATGCCTGAAAGACTATTATATTTAATTTTATTAAGTACACCTAAGACTGATGGGACAGATAAAATTTCATCAGAATTTTTGAAATATTTGGGAGATATGGCAAGGAAACGACTATTCACTACCAATTGACGTTCAGAGAAACATCACTAACACAATTTCGAAGATTGCAAGAGTTGACAAGTGTGAGATTGATCACGCACTCTGCATAACGCCTCATGGATCAAAGTTGCTGACAAGAGTAATATATAGTAGAATAGAAAGAGTGATCGACGTTAGAGATATAGGTCTATAGCTGTGGACATCTGTTCGACGTCCCTTCTAGGAAACGGGGATGACCTGTGCCCTTTTTCAATCTTTTGGAACGCTATGCTCTTCTAGAAACCTAAGGTACACCGCTGAAAGAAGGGGCAAGTTCCTTCACGTACTCTGTGTAAAATCGAACTGGTATCCCATCAGGTCCAATGGCCTTTCCTCTTTTGGCCGATTGCAACTGTTTTTCTTATCCCTCTGTTGTCTATTTGGATATCTACCATTTTGTCACGTGTGCGACAATCTAGAGAAGGAACTACAGTGCAGTCTTCCTCTGTGAAACAGCTTTGGGAAAAGATATTTAGTATTTCGGCCTCTGTCTCAGTACTATTTTGGTCACAGTGTGTCTGGACATTTTGTTTTGATCCACCTACCCCTTTGACATAAGACCAAAATTTCTTACGATTTTCGGCCAACTCAGTACATATAACTTTACTTTCGAATTCGTTGAACGCCTCTCGCATTTCACCTTGTGTAATTTTTGTTTGTCTGCAAGCCTTTAACTATGTTTATGTTTGCTGCGACGTTCCCTTTGCGTCGGTAGTAGTTTTCTAACTCGGTTGTTATACCACAGTGGCTCTTTTCCATCTCTTACGATCTTACTTGGCACGTACTCATCTAATGCATATTGTACGATGGTTTTTAACTTTGCCCACTGATCCTCAACACTGTCTGTACTTGAGATAAAACTTTTTGTCACATTTGCTAAACAGAAAAATCTCGCTAACTTTTTTAATTTTTCTATTTATGGCTGAAATCACCGATGCATAAACCGCTTTATATTCACTGATTCCCTGTTCTGCGTTAACTGTTTCAATGTAGGAATTACATGGAGACAGAAGTCCTCACGCAAGCAAGGTAAGGGCGTTAAATAATTATAACTCTTGTATTGCCAGTGCGTTAGTATAGATGAGTTGACTGATAAGTTGTAATTGTTGAGTAACCACAGAATGTAGGTATACCGATTTGATGAAAAGGCTACCTAGATATTTCTCTTTTGTAATGTTTCTAAGATTTGTTAACACAGGTCTATGTGATTTGACGATTTGCATTTATGCTTATTTAGTGAGGTTAGATAATACTTACTGTGTAAATCTCATTGTTTGTTGATCAGTTGATAAATAGGACGTAATTTTCTGAGCAATGAAATTTCAATGGTCAGATGTCTTGTCAGGCCAAACTTCACTTGAAGTATAATTCACTAAAAAAAAACTATGCTAGTAATTCACTACAATCAGTACCACCTCCCAATCTCGGTCTTATTTTTTTCAAATGCGTTGGATTTTTCCTAGCCAAAAGAATTTCATGTACATTCGAAAATATTACGGTCAGCATTGCACACCGCTGAGCCTATAGATGCCCCAGAATATATCGCTTTCCACCGGTGCTGCTTTAGAGGTAAGACAACTTAATGTATTTGCTATGTGAGCAGGTACCAAAGGTATCAGTTTTGAACAGGATCAGATGGTTCAGTGCCTAAGGGGCTGGATGTATTTTGCAGTGACTGTATTTCTTTATTGGTACTGGGAATTGCATTGCCCAATCAATTCGTTTAAAGTAAGCACACCACTTGTAGTTACAACATGATACATGACAATTCAAGTTTCTTATTAATTCCGAGTTAAAGCATTCCTTCACCCATTACAAGGAACATTTTTAAAGAGTGCTACAATACCGTCAGGCAACATAACGGCACTCCACAGCTTACTCCAAACCAACGTAGCGACAAAACGACCAGAACAAAACTGGTCCACATATAGAGCCCACTGACGTCAAAGTTACTTCCTTTGACTCACGATGTCATGCATAGCATAGATCCGATGAAATTAATCGCCAAATCATGCACTCTGTACCGATAATAGTAGTTATATATTGGCGCAAAGCGATTTACTAACTTGTACAAAATTTTTTCACAGTTCATTGGCATTCTTACACTCCTTCTTATTTTCATTGATTTGTTTGTTACATTTTTTTGTCGTAGGCTTTGTCCTCTGTATTTGATTTATGATGCCCTGCAGTGTTATTACGAATCAGGCTCGCAATTTGACTCTTAACAATACTGCCAAGAATAATTTTCCGGTTAACGATAACAATATTGAATCTAACAGTGACATGGTTAGTCAGAATTTTGCGATGCCTAACTTGCAGTGCACCACAGACAATGTTCATACCGATTCTCGTAATAATGAACAGATTCCTGACACTATAATTTCACCCACTAATTTGAGTAATCAGTCGATAGATTCTGGTATTGCGGACGCTGCTGACCTGCAGATGGCTGACGTGCACAATTCAAAGGTTGATCGTTTGTCCAATGGCTCCAGTAATTTACCTACTTTTCACACAGTCAATGAGAATGCTAATAGCGTGACGGAGGACACAATAGTGCAATCTGTTTTTCGAAACACGTTACATTCAATTAACAGTAATTATGGAGATAATACAACAAACGATACGTCCTTGGTTATAAATGATGTCTCCACAGCACAAAGCACAACACAGTTAACACACGTCATTTCTCAAAACTTGGAAGCGATGCTTCAAACTATCATTCAAATGAAGGTTGAACATATGACTCAGTTAAACGAATGATTTAATAAAACTGATGAATTATTCGCCAGCATAATAAAGAAGGAAGATGACTTCGAAAAATGAACAGACTACTGAGTTCAATGTAGCATTTTCCAGCGGAAATGGCGAGCCTAAATCGCACACAGAAACGACTGATAACCGTTTCAAATAGATAGATACAGATATTGAGGCCAGTGAAAATAATTCCATAGGAACCGTTACAGCCGTTGCCATGCGGCAAATATCATACACTGTTTTTTTTTTCTTTTTTAAATAGAGGGCCATCGACAATACAGAGCCAAATATTTCTGACGAATTAACACTGAGCTCTATTAAGCAGCATGAAATTGTCAGTTTTTACTCCATAGCTACCGTTAGCAACAGCAGTTTGAAAACATAGTTGAACCAAGTGTGCCTATTAAATCTGATAACAAAGCTAAGTTTCCCACGTCAGAGGCCCCAGACAGACAAACTGCGATATATGCAACAGGTGAATACCATGCCGTCCTTGAAGCCAGCAGCGTCGCTGCTACAATACCGTCAGGGCCACATAACGGCACACCACAGCTTACTCCAAACCAACGTAGCGACAAAACGACCAAAACAAAACTCTGCTCCACAGATATAGAGCCCACTGACGTCAAAGTTACTTCCTTTGACTCACGATGTCATGCATAGCATAGATCCGATGAAATTAATCGCCAAATCATCATCAGCAAATCAGTCCACAGTAAAATAACCAGGGTTCAATATCACCTGCACCAAACTGTCAAGCATGTTTATCTGAAAACGTCGATTTTCAAAACTAATCATATCTACATAATTTCAAAAATATTATGACAAGCCTAACACAGAGCTGGATCAGTTATAAATGTAAAATACAACATATCGCATTCTGCCGTCTATATAAACACTTGTCAGCTTTGTATAATTTTTTCTTGGTACTTTTCAGGGAATCTGATACTTGATATTTGTCTGAAGTCGTTATTTTCATTACCAATAAATCTCAATTCAAACTTTTTTTCGGTTGTACATGCGAGCCCACATACCTATAAAACACACGAAACTTTCACTTGGCACATTTCCCATGCTTACACAAATTATATTGGTACCTTGTTTTCAAGTTTCCTTGATTATTCAGCATTTTATTAGATGGTCACTGGCCCGATAGGGAGAACCTTGCATGTCGCCTCTCTAACCGTAAGTTTACACCTTGCAGATTTTTCTGTTTTCATACGAGTGTGCAAGAAAACAACAACTGAAAGAGAAACCATTTATTTTGACATGTCTCCAGCGTATTACATCCCTAGGGTGGTCTCACCACTGCAAACTGTACCTCAAATATTTTTTCATTATCACATTTTGAGCTCTTTTGTATCTTGCCTCTATGTATCCTATGATCATTTATTTCTTATGCTATTTGGTCTTTACTGATATCATGTAATGTGCTACTTTTTATGATGCTATGCTACTCCACTTTGGCATTATTGCACACTCTATACAAGATACTATTACTACTGAAATCGTGCTATTCCTTTTGTATTATTTTTACATATTTTGTTAGGTTTGTGCTCTATTTTGCTATATATCTCCTGTACTTGATGATGTCACTAGTTTACTTGCTTTCACCTATGTAGATTTAAGATATCAATGTACCCTGCAACCCATGTCCATTGCATATACTCATCCATTTTGTATGTTTTGCAGAACCAATGTACTGTGGTCTCATTGTATCTAAACAAGACATTATGCTTATAAGTAGAAGCACATGACAGTGAGAAATGTGTCACCTGTAAATGTGTGCAGAAAATGCATTACATAGAAAGCATGACATCAACAACTTATATGAATCCAGAATGAGATTTTCACTCTGCAGCAGAGTGTGCGCTGATATGAAACTTCCTGGCAGATTAAAACTGTTTGCTCGACCGAGACTCGAACTCGGGACCTTTGTCTTTCGCGGGCAAGTGCTCTACCATCTGAGCTACCAAAGCACGACTCATGCCCAGTACTCACAGCTTTACTTCTGCCAGTATCTCGTCTACTACCTTCCAAACTTTACAGAAGCTCTCCTGCAAACCATGCAGAACTAGCACTCCTGAAAGAAAGGATATTGTTTTAAGTAACTTATATGAATACTAAACATCATTGATACTGCTCAGTCTGTTTCCTGGTAGGCTTTTATAACCATTTTACTATTAGTGTATTGGGTACATTAGGCAGATTGACTTTAAATATTTAAGATTAAGTATAGTTTTTCTGGTTCAAATGGCTCCGAGCACTATGGGACTTAACTTCTGAGGTCATCAGTCCCCTAGCACTTAGAACTACTTATACCTAACTAACGTAGGGATATCACACACATCCATGCCTGAGGCAGGATTCCAACCTGCGACCATAGCAGTCACGCAGTTCCATACTGTAGCGCCTAGAAACGCTCGGTCACCTCAGCCGGCATAGTTTTTCTGGATTTGTGTTAGGTATAAGAGTATTGTTAGAATATTTAGTGAGTGTTCACACCATGAGCTGCACCATTTTTTTTGGAACAACGATGGATTGCAGATTTTTAATGAGTGTTCATGCTCTGAGTTGCACTCCAATAATGAGGAGTATGTAGATATATTATGATTCTTCTATAATGATACTGTATGATATTAATATGTATTTTGTGCATGTTCTGTCCCTTCTAGGATAATCTGTCTTACCTTGTGACATATGACGTGTCTATGGAAGACAGTCATAGAAGCTTTGCTCCTAAAAACATATGCATATGATACTGCCCTCTTATGTTAGCATGCATTTCTGTTTTCTTTTTCAGATTAATAATCACATTTACAGTTCCCAATATTTCTGCAATTTACCATCTTTGCATATTTATGTCATGGTTAGTTGTGATATGTCACATTTACCTATTCAGTAAGCTAGATTGCATTTAGTAGTCCTGAATTTACACTTGTATATAGTATAATTACATTTCTTCCTTGCTTTGGCCATAGCAGCTCATGACTCAAGGCGAATGACGATTGACTGTTAATCATTTTCTTTACACTTCAAGTCTGCTACCCTTATCAATCACTCCCATATCCTTCCCTGTAGATATGCACAGTGTTAGAGATATAGATTATTTAATAGATTGAAATTTATTAAGCCCCAATGGTGCTATACAACCTATAAATATTGTGTCTTTACATGTACAATGCTATACTTCGATTTCATGATGCTATGTGTCTAATATGCACTCATAGAGGCCATACAGAGCCACACATTTATATAATACTGCTATTCATGCACTTTGTTCTTTTAAAAGCCATATCGAGTCACATATTCTAACTATAAATTTTGCATAGGCCTCTGAGTGCCTTATAAAGTTATTGGTAAATGATATTTTATGATGCTTTCTAAGGTTTGATGTTCATACTATATAAAACTGGGTCACTCTGAGCCAAGAAGATGACTTCTGTCAAACTTTTAGCTAATACGGTCAGCATTTATTTCATGTAAAACTAGGCCACTTCGAACCACAAAGATGATTTCGGTCACATTTTAGCTACTAAGGTCAGCATTTATTTCATGTAAAACCAGGCCGCTGTGAACCCCAAAGAAGATTTCTGACACATCTTTAGCTACTTAGGTTAGCATTTATTTTAGGTTAAACGAAGCCACTTTGAGGTAAAAAGATGATTTCTTTCGAAATTTTAGCTATTAACGTCAGCATTTACCTAATGTAAAAGTAGGCCACTGAAAGCCTCTGATTGATATTTTCCATGTAATTGTTTTAAATATCAAGATGTGAATACATTCCAACGCCACCTGGCGCCATTCAATTCTTGATTTTATGTTCGGTTTCCTTAGGTAATAAGGTCGCAATATTGCATATACAAGACCACTGAGAGTTGCAATATGATATTATGAACCAGTGATGATGTCTGTCATGTTAGGTAAATCTATGTCTCATTGGCAGCTTGATACCACACATTGATTTTGTCTTATCAGAGTTTACTTTCAATTTTGCCTATTGACTCAAATATGAAGCACTGTTTGGTGTCCTGCACACTAATCTCTTTCAGGGTGCCTGAGAGATGCTGCTTTCTTGGATAGCTTTACAACAATTCAAGCAAATCACATTAATGGTTTTTATACAATAAAGTAGATTGACAATAACTAACTTTTAGTCCAAAGCAATTAGCGACACGCAAATAATCAATGTCTTCGCTGTATACAATGTCCATGCAAGGAATTCACGCAAGTTCATATTGATCACAAGTTACGGCTGTTATAGTGCCTCTCTTCTAGTGTATGGTTTCTTGTCTGGGTCCAGTAGTGCGTGTCTTCTACCGTCCACCCGAGGCTGGCAGGAGCGGTACTTATATTTTCTTCGGATTGAGGCCACTCCTGTCGTGGTGCGGTCCTAGTCAGCATACTATTGGCAGACATCGTCCCATAGGCTTCTGTAAAGTTACGTTCTTTATCTTCATGTCGGCGCTTGTCGTTACACCAGAACACATTGTTGCATCATCCAGTCTCTAACTTCCTTAGGATACTGAACTTTTTCTGATCAGATAGATTAATCGATGTTGACATAGGTAGAAATGGTCATGTTCCACTACATTACCTTTGCTAGTTTTTCATGACTTGCATTATCCGGTCTCCTACCTCTGTCCCTGGTACTGGAGCAATCTATTACTGGTATTATAATTTCAAAATAAGTGACTGTATATGTCTTTGGATCTCAGAAGAATCTCTTTTACGAAGAGCTGTGATGCTGCTGCTCATCACATTACTGATATTATGATAATCGCTAACTATGGCTGTTCGTAAATTGTTGCAGAGTATCTATTGTATCTCTGTACATAACAAACACAAATAATAAGGAATTGAGATGTCTTTCTACACTGAATGCAATCCACATTGCTCATTACTCATTTGTTGAACCTGCACAAAATAAATAGAAATGGACTTTATGATGCAGTGGGAGAAATTATATGGGCTCATACGGTAGTTGAAGATATCATCTCACTGTATTTAGTACCCCAGTAGACACACTGGTCCTGGGCAGCACTGGTTGTTTCCTATGACACATGACAGCAGAAGTTAGTCATGGCAGAAACTGGTCATTGCACAATCTCCAGACTGGATAGGTGGCAGCAGTGAAGGTGCAAAGTCTATCTATCGACAGGCCTGTATATAGGATAGACAGGCTGCAGCATCAAACTTCAATGTGAGTTTGTAATGCCATTAAGCATACACGAGTAACATGCCAATAGTCTGGGGTGGGCGTGGTGCATACTGCAAACCAAGGACCCCAAGGCAGGCTCACTGAAGTCTTCTTAAGTCAGCTAACAGTTGGTCACCAGCTGAAAGGCAACATTTCATCTTCCGTCAGCCTTTGTACAAGGCAGAGCCAGTAGTCCTCCAGCAGGTATACTTAACGAAAAATAATCAAATCAGGTCAACGACTGGGGTGCAGTACTTGTCAGTGTTGCTGGTGACAATGACAGATACTGCACCGCCAGAGTGTATGGCACATGTGACCACTCAAGCCACTTGTTATGGGCCATCATCCTTTATTTTATGGACCATGAAAATGGCACAATGCCACACAGAGGCATGGTGTAATTCAAGCTACCACTGGGACAGCATAGCCCTCATACTACGTTGCACTGACACTGTTTGAGCCCCAGAAGCACTCATCATGACAGTTTTACCCTGGAGGGGACCATGGACACTTGTGGAATTACACCAACACACAATGTAAATAAGAAGAAACGCCTAGTCAGCGTTGGTTGTACCTTGTAAGCATAGTGGTGAAATACGAGAGTAGAAAGTAATGCATTCAAGTGAAAATGCGTGTATATGAGGCCACTGCAGATGCTTGACTAAATACAGGTGAATCAGAGTTCGTATGAAGCCATTAAAAAAGGGAATATTTTTGTTGCACCTTCATGGTAGTTCAGCTTGATTATTCCAAGGAGAGTGTGAAGAATTTCTAACACGTACAGTGTACTGTTTATTGTTGGCAGTCGTCTGAATCGGTCAGTCTGACGACTACGATTACCATTAGAGAAAAGCGAGTTTTGTGCTATTATTAAACAGTTTCATTTGAAGGATTGGGCTGCCGCACAAATCAAAACACAATTGAATGAAATTAACGCGGACTGTGCAAAATCACTGAATACCATTTATGTTTGATCAATGATATTAAACATAGTCTGACAATCACCGAAGACGAAGCGCGCTCTGGCCGTCCAATTGAGGAAACCAGAAAAGAAGCTATTGACAAAATCCATTGTACGGTAAAACAAGATGCCGAATAAAAAGTCGTGAGATTGCTGAGACTGTAGGCATGTCAACTTAGCAAATGCATAATACCCAGCACGGAGAACTGTGTATGACGAAACTTTGTGCAAGGTGGGTGCCGCAATTGCTCATAGTTGTCGAAAAACGCATCAGGCACAACATTCAACACAATGTCTGGTGATGTTTGATCCGCCATGATTTGTGACTGTTGATTAAACCTGGACCCACTATTACACACCAGACTCTGAACCGCTGTCAAAACAACGGAAAATCACTGGTGCAAATGCACCAAAGAAGGTAAAGACCATTTTGTCACCTGGTAAGGTGATGACCACTGCTTTTCGGGATTCCTTAGGAATAATCTTCATAGATAACTTGGATAAAGGGAGAACCACAACTGTGTCCTATAATGATTCATTGCTTAATCGTTTGATAGTTGCGTTGGCTGAAAATAGACCAAGGTTCGCACGCAAATAAAGTTCTGTTTCACAAGGATAATGCACTATTATACACATGAGCGCAACAATGGCGACATTACATCAGTTGCGCTTTGAATTAGTTCCTCATCCATCCTACTTACCAGACATAGTCTCAAGTGACAACTTTTATTCCCTAATCTAAAACTTTGGCTTGCTGCGAAGAAATTGTAATCAAATGGAGAAGTGATAGTTGCAATCAACGATTATTTTGCAGAATTGATCAGAACCTATTTTTCGGATGGTATGAGAAAGCAGGAGGATCGCTGCACCAAGTTTATATCCCTCAAAGTACAATGTGTCGAGAAGTAAGATGAGTTCCTTACGAAACAAACATTTTTTCTTGCTTTTTACCAGACTCATCAAACCATTTTCGTAAACAGCATTTATACAGCAGGAAATTCGAATCACTTAAAAGCACTTACAAAATATTATTAGAAACTCAAGATATAAAAATCAACCAAATTAAACATCTTACAAGATTCTTGAAATATTTTTCCATGCACTTAACACTTCTCAACAGAAGCAGAAGTGCTGCAGCTGAAAACTCTAAGGGGATAGATGACTCTATGTTAATATAGTTTTATTGAAGAACCAGATACCTGCTTCAACAGTGAATCCAGCGAAAGGATGTAGTTAACAACAGCAAGAAGCACTTTTATCCAGCTCATCTGAGTGACTCTTGCTAATTCTAGAGCCTTGTCACCGTAACTCTGATGCCTGTAGTTCTTCCTCACACTAAATGTCTGATTACGACCACAAATCTGCTGAATCACAGGTCTGGTATTTATTTGCACGTGGCAGTTCAGTAATGTATTACTTATTCCTTCTACTTGATCTCGTGATTTCGAAACCTCCAAGGATTAGATTCGCTTTGTATGCGTTTCTCTATACCCCTATGAAAATCATAATTAGGTTTCAGATCTCATAATGCATTCACACCTTCTCCTTCTTGCTAATAATGGCCAAGTGCTGCACAACATTTTAGGAAAATATGATACTGTTGTCTCACGAAGCTTCTAACATTCTATCTTGTTACAACACTTGTGTGAAGTGGAAGATAAAGCCATTGATATCTGGCATTCTACGACTCCTATGATCATCACTGTTGCCATATACAACGTAACAAATCTATTATCAGAAAGCAATAAAGAGGTCTATGCGACACCTCGGCCTCGGACTGGTAACAATTACTTGCACAATAGTGATTGAGACTGTCGAAATGTTATTTCGACTGACGCGTTAGGTATCGGCTAAAACGTTAACAAATACTACAGTAATCCATTGCAGCCAGTCGCCATGATTTGGGAGCCCAAATATCGCTCATGTGACGTCTAGCATATATATTATAGTTGGTCTGATGGCTTAAAAATCATGGCACCCAGATCTTTACGACGGAATAGACACTATAATTCACGAACTTCCAGCAAGCTGGCTCATTGCAGGGAAGCTAAATGCGTTAACCAAAACACCAGAAAGACACTTAAAGTTACAAACCTCGCTTTTATTTACTTGATGACTAATTTCGGGTCAGGGTCCATTTTCGAATCTTCCTAGACGGAAGATAACCAAAACTGCAATCAAGTACAATACAGCTGTTGAGAAATTACTAAGCGCATGTCAAAAATACAGAACATATTATCAAAATAATATTTCTAAGAGTATATGAACCATGTCTAAATAACAAATATACACGTACAACAAAGAGCAAATGAGCAGTTACTGAGACACAGATAACTGGCAGTCTACTCGTTGGACTGCTGTACGGAAACCTCAGGAATTGGGCACCTATCAGAATACAGGAACTATCCTTTTTATTTGTTACAAAGTTCTCCGATCAGCGAAAATACAATACAGGCCAACAATAAAATTAATACTTCTAAAGATTTTACCAAAAATGGTAGAATACTTATCACCAATGAACAGTAAACCACAGCGCGTCCCATACGGCTCATATGCCCAAGCTATAAGATATGAAGGTACGTATAAAGCATTGAATACGAATCACAAGATTAGTATTAAAAGAAAAAAAATAATAGGGCACTGAAAAATCTTCATCACTTCCAGCCCTCTACAAGTGTAACAAATAGTACATAATTATGCGAAGATAAAGCAAGTTTGTTGGCATTTCCCAGGTAAAATCAGGCACTAAATAGCGGAGTTGTCTTTCACGAAACACCAACAATTAGGGCCTCTAACTACACTAAAATCACACGTATCCGTTTAATTAAACAACGAGTAATGGATTCCTGATATCCAGTGTACATGGATGTTATAGCCACATACTACTGACCATCCTGGGGAGAGCACTGCATAACCACACTCATTGAGGGTTGAGAGTGGGGTTAGAAGAGGTAGAGGGAATGGGAAGAGAGATTAGGGAGGGGAGGATGGATGGATGGGAAACGGGGTTCGGGTAGCATGAAGATGAAGGAGCCCAAACGGAGGGTAAGGATGGAAAACTTTACAAGAATGTAAATAATATTTAATCACTAGCAGTAAAACCAACTAAGGAAAGTAGGTCCAAAATTGACTGCTAGCCGATTTTATAATCAAATAACAACTCCCATAGACTAACGGATTCAACAGAGAAACCATAGATATATGTTATCTAAGAGTAATCCTACACGAAAAACATACAACCCGAAAAGAAACCAAATAATTTTTAAAATAGCTTAATGGTGAACATCGCATTATTAACAGGTAAAACGAGCATCATAGTATACTGTACACGTGATACAACATATATGCCGTAAAGGTGCAACAAATACAGAAACTTTATTGTCCAAACAGCAGCAACCAGTAGGAATCACTGACAACAGTGCATACTGAATAAAAAGTTATCTTTTTCTTTTTTTTATGATGCATCAGTCTTCTGGCTGGTTTGTGATGCAGCTCACCACGAACTCTTTTCCTGTGCGAACTTCTTTATCTAACAGGTAGTGGCGATTAACTAGACAATGTTTAGTAAGTGTTCCCGTAATATTATGTTAAATCATAAATAATCCAAAGCTGTGACATACAGGTCATGTGAGATATTGATACGTCGGTTTTTATGTTCCAAGACTTACAATCAGTCGTTAGGCGTAGCGTCAAACTAGTAAAAGCTGATCGACTTCTTACTGTTCTGTCAATAATATCTTTACACAACACATTACATACTGTTGCTCTATACATTGCACTTACTCCATAAAAAGACCTCCTTTACATATTATAGGGCGAAGGTTTGATTCTCTTTTACAATACATATTGATCAATGAACTGAACTAAATAAAAGGTGGCGGATACATTTGTTTACACTGGCAGCTAATTTGATGTGTCGAAGAATGTGATTTGTGTGCATATACGGCACACTTCTCGGATTGCTGCAAAGATACTTCTGCATTGTACAGATAATTATACAGTTAGCTATTTCATTATTTGCGTTTCTAAAATGCTAGTAATGGTCAATGAAGGATTATCACTCTGTCAATTAATTCTTAGTTCTATCATTTCACATTAGTGGAGTTGTATGAACTTTTGGAGAGACACTTCGGTTTTTTAATTCAAGTTCGTAATTCAGTACACAGTTACGTTCATTGTGAATGTGGTTGCATATTTTTAATTCCTCTAAAAATTCATCATTTCTCCTTTTTCGGCTAAATTTAATATCTGTAAATTTTCTTCGATGCTTATCTCTGTGTGTCTGTGTTGGGCCAACTGAGTAGCAAAAGTTGACTTAGACCTGTGTTATATCGCATTTTTAAAATTCATGTATAAAAAATTTTTTTCTTTAAATTTGTTTTTGTGGAAAAATTATTTTGTTAATTTTGGCATGGAATAAGTTTGCTGTCTTACATAACACTTTAACAATGAGTGGTAAACAGACATATCTCACAGAGTCTTGAGGAGCTATTTCTGCTAAATCGCTTTTCAATTCGGACGCAAAGCGATCTTTGTTAATATATCTGTTTTTAATTAACCTATAATATGACTTGTTTTGCTGCTCAGGGTAACATGATGAGCTGTTGATTGCCACATCCATTGTAATAGGTTTTATATGCATTTTAAAGTTATATTTAAGAATGAATTTACTAATTTTAGGACCGAACAAATTTATGTCATTATCGGTTTCTTGATCAACAGTAAATTTGTGATGGGATTCTTCAGTTTCTCCCGGCGTATTTATTGCTCAAACAGTCCACGGGTGTACTGCCGGACCACAGTGTCCAACGACCACAATACTTCAGCGATCAGACATGTCGCCATAGTCAGGTGCACTGGCGAATGACCGTTGAGTCTAATTAAAAAGACGCTTAGCAAAGAAAACGAACGGGTGACCAGGACAGACGAGGCAATTACAAAGACGCTACCACAGGTGCCGACACTAGCGTCTCAGTGACCGCAGAGAGAACGCCTTCAGGGGGAAGGGATTTAAGTCTGCCGCCAACCCTCAGGAGCTCAATTCGTCAGCCCACCTGACGATGACGACATGTCTGATCGTCGAAACATTGTGTTCGTTGGACACTGTGGACCGGCAGTACACGCGTTGACTGTTTGAGCAAGTAAATTTATGGTCTTGGTTGAGTTAGTTAAGCGTAACAAGGATAATTGTAAGACCAAATTGAACGACTATTTATCACAAATACCTCCTCAGAACTCCATGAAATATGTCTTCTTAACATTCGTAGGTAAAATGTTGCATCAGATTGCAAATTTATTCCGTGCCAAATTCATAAAAATTAGTTTTTCCACAAACAATAAAATGAAAGACAAAACTGTTGACAACTTGAATTTAAAAACTGAAGTACAGCACTAGTCTGTCATGTATAAACAAAATTTTTCTGTACGCCATAAATTTTACATTGGCCAAACTGGTAGGAGTCTCAATGTATAAAATTATGGACACATAAAAGCTTTTGGTTCAACCAAAAAAATGAATCAACTTTCGCTATTCAATTGGCCCATCACAGAAACGCAGAAATAAGCATCGAAGAACACTTAGAGATATTACACTTTCATGGAAAAGGAAAATAGATGCATTTGCCAGAGGATTTAGCAGTATATAGCCACATTCACAATAAAACTAACTGCTTACTAAATTATCAACTTGAATTAAAAATCCAATTTGGACCTGCAAAATTTGTTACATCTACTGTATTGTGAAACAATAGAACTAATAATTAATTCACAGAGAGAAAATTTTTCGTTATCCTCACCAACATCTTTCAAGCCTAAAGAATTAAATATCTAACTGCATAATTATCTGCATTATGCAGAAGTATCTTTGCAGTAATCCCAGAGTGTGCCATATCTGTACGTATCTGACATTCTTGGGTCACCAAATTAACAGACGATGCAAACAAATGTATCCGCAATCTTGTATTTAGTTCATTGATCAGTAAGTATTGTAAAAGAAAATCAAACCTCTGTCTCTGAACATGTAATGGAAGGCTTTTCACGAAGTAAGTGCAATGTGTAGAGCATATATAAGTATGAAACTATATAATCACAGAAAATATTTATATTTTAGGTCACAAATGTAAAACCTCTTGTAAACTATGCAATCACAAAACCTTTGTTATGTTTTAGATTACAAATGTAAAACTTACAAACAGAATGTGCTACGATCTGACGATTGACTCGGGCCTAGAACTGGTAATGGTACAATAAAATCATTTGAAGAAGCTGCATTATTTCCTACATTGTAATATAATCCAAGAACACAGCTGTATGGGTAAGCTAAATCGATAAAAAGAAGTATTGTGCCTAGGTTGTTCCCTATACGACTTTCTATGGAATTTGAAATATGAAATTAATGAACGGAGTTATGCATATATTAGGTCGTCCACGCGTAGCTGTCTAATAATGTTCAGGGATCAGTAGGGGCTAGGATTCTACAGTAAGAGATAAATATGGAAAACTACGAAGTATAACTGGGAATATTTCGTGGACGCAAAAAGCTTTTTCTATGCCGATAGGCGCAGTCCACTTAGTGGTGCAGTTGCGACCGAGCGGAAAACATCAGGGAGTAGATTATGTGACGCTTTTGCAGGAAGACTGTTAGGCGCCGAGAAAAATAGCTAACAGAGTGAAGTGGATACATATTACGGTACCAGTGACTGCAATATCTGCACTTACACCCATAACATCCTGTGTAAACGACAGAGCAGACAACGTCGGAAGTCCCATGCCGTAAAGAAATACTATATGATAACGTGGAGGACCACATGAAAGCTGACATTCACAAAAGGGAAAGGCAGTAAATTTGCGAATAAGTACATTCATATTTAACTGCAACAGATTTCCATATCAGGTTTGTTTACATGTCCATATTCTACAGTAACTATTATATGTTAGTTATTATTAGTTGTGTTTCGTTTTAAGCTTACTGTATTTTGAGAGCATTTCAACCAGATGCATTTTTCTTATCTTTACAAAGTTTCTTCAGTGGTCATTCTGTAAATGTAGTATCCATAATACGTTTCTACATTTCGCTATTGATGAAAATCAAATTTTGTTTATTTATTTGGCACACAATTTACATACGGTGTTTATTCCACCTTTAGCTTTTGCCCTAACTGTTAGGGGAGTGAAAACAGGTGAAACTCGAGCAATAATTTTACGATGACAATTTTGTGAAGTATTACAAACATGAAGTAAACTGAAACAAAAGCTGTAAATGCAGAAAAAAATAGCGGACTCATGGAAACAAAAAGTCGCGAAAGGTGAAAGAGTAAAAATGGTTCAAATGGCTCTGAGCACTATGGGTCTTAACTTCTGTGGTCATCAGTCCCCTAGAACCTAGAGCTGCTTAAACCTAACTAACCTAAGGACATCACACACATCCATGCCCGAGGCAGGATTCGAACCTGCGACCGCAGCGGTCGCGTTGTTCCAGACTGTAGCACCTAGAACCGCTCAGACACCCCTGCCGGCCTGAAAGAGTGAGTAACTGTCTTTAATGTAATTACCTGACGCCGTGAGAATGAGAGCGATCCTTGTTATATTGTAAAAAAGCTACCGAAATATAAACTTTATTGCCAAGATCGCACTTGATACATATCCTGGTTACCAATTCTAGCAAAGTTGTGTTGCCATCTTAAGATCAGAGGGTACGTGAACTGCAGAGCCACTACTAGTGACACATTGCACCCTGACCATTGAAAACACTCCCATGCAACACTGCACAAATTCACGCACATGACAGCACTGTATGTTCTTTATCTGATGTATCTGAGACGTGTGTGCTTTGCTGATACAATCATGGCTTTTATTTTAGTGTAATTAATGTGGCTTTGGAGCGTCTTTTCTGTGACTCTACTTCCATGTTGTCAGTGGACAGAGGGCAATGTGTGGCACGTAATGGCTTCAAAGTTCACGTATCAGATGATCTGAATATGGTAATATAACTCTGCTGAAAATAGTTACCAGCGGTCTGGGCAATCGAACTTCTACTTAGGAAGCTTTTTTTACATATAATCGTTTCTTATTCCACTGCTCTGGTAAGAACGGAAGAAGAAGAGTATAGTTGGGAAAGTGTAACAAAGAGGAATAAAAACAGTTGTAAATTGTACATCAAATATGTATATACATAAAATGTTTATATCTATAAATATTAAAATGTAGTAACATGTTATGCATACCAGATTTCCAGAATGATCACTGTAGATGCTTTATTCATAACAGCAAAGAGCGTCTGATGAAAGACCCTTAAACTGTAACAAGCTGAAGAGGATGAAAATAATCCAATCAGAATCGATGAATGAAAATGGAAATTTGTGAGAGATATGTAACTTAGAGTGCTCTAATAAATCTGGAGGGATATGTAGAACTGTATTTCTACAATAAGTAACTAGGATTGCGAAGATACCGTTCACGTTGGCCCTACAGAGAGTTTTTATTTGCAAGTGAAAATGTCAGAGGTTTAGCCAAAGTCAAAACAATGTCAGTTTGGTTTGTCAACGACGAAGATGATAGCATGAGATGACACGGACGAGGACCGAGATCTGAAAAAAGGGTTTTCATATTCATCGATGGTTCGAGACGGTCTGCTGCGGTCTGAAGTCGTAGGCATGTCCTTGCCTCTAATTCCATTCTCCATAAACACCTCGAAACCTGTAATCTGTTACTGTTAGATAAGGACGCTATAGTATACGGAAAACTGTCGCGTTTGTAGGAGGATACAGGTTGACTAGGACTGAATTTCTATTTGGGATGATGACTGTCATGTTGCTCTAAGTGCAAGGAAAAGTAAGTTAATGAAGGTGAGTAGGGAAACGAGTCCTGTAATCATCAAATAGAAAATTAATCGTGTGCTGCTTTTGATTACACATGTAGTGAAACGTTCCAAAGCGACTTAAAGTGGAACAAGCAGATAAGGTCCGTTGTAGGAAAGCCGAATAATTGTCTTCGTTTTTCTTTTTTTCGGGAGAATTTGATAAAAATGGAAATCCTCTGTCGGATACGTAGTGCTAGGTGTGTCATCTGTAGGTCCGATTAACACGCATTACGGACATGCTACGTGAACTCTAATGACAATCTCTGGAGCGAGGCAGACTTTCCTTTCGCAAAACTCTATTGAGGAAACGTAGAGAAAATGCGTTTGCATCAGAGTACAGATCGATACTATTCCCACCAACAAACACCTTACCCATGATAGAGAAATCAAGGCTCGTAGGAGAACATATAGCAGTTGCTTTTCCCTCTCGTCACTTGCGAGTGAAACAGAAATGGGAATGAAGCAGAGTAATTTAAACTACCTTCCGCCATCCACAGCGTTGTGGCTTTCGGAGTATGTACAAAAATGTAGCTGTAGACATGTAAACAACAGTTGACTAGAAAATTCGATCGTCTGCACTAATGACCAGCGAAGAGGAGATTATTTTGACGAGTATTACTTTATGTTATATGACACAGACTTGTTAAACGTTAGGATGGTCATTGCATGAGGTACACTGCAACGTACATCAACAGTGTAGTCAGATGTATCTGGTTCTTTATTACAGTTATCATGCCGTCTTTTAGCGGTGTTTTGTTTTGACGGACAACGAATGTTGGGAAAAAAGGATTCCGAGCGTCTCTGCTCTAACGTTTCAGTCATATGTTCACCTGAAAATGTGGCTTTTAGGGCCACGAGACCGGTAGTGATACAGGAATAAAGGATAAAATACAGCTGAAGCGGTTATTAATAACCAAGATGAATACTCGTAGCTGTGGTTGCCCCACCTACAAGGCTGTCTGCAGTAGTCAGATGGTTTACAACACTACTGGATTCAGCCTCTGCCATCCAACTGACAGTGAGTCGCAGAGTATAAATGTAGACATAGGTTACATTCAGCCACCTTCGAAGCCACATTTCTCACAGCCGGAAGTCGATTGTGTGAACTGTACACAACCACGCACTATTTGATTCCAAACCACGACGCACAGATGCCTTGATTTCACTATGTGATGAATTGACATCGTAAGAGCTCATGTGAATTTCTGTAGTTTTAACCACTAATGCACTGTCATTGACGTTACGTTCAATTTGGCCTCACGTCATATAACATTAGAAATCCTTACTACTTGTGTTGAAGTTTGGGTTGATAATAATGATGCCTAAAATATGTCAGAGATCAGCGTTCTAAATCCTAAGTTATTTATTGAAGTAATACATTTCGAAAAAGACTAAGTAATGAAAATAATGTTCAGACTAAAGCATGTTTTATGAACTGTGTAAACGTCTTTATGGCTGTATCTGTTCCAGACTACTTTTCGTTCTTGGATAACTGTTTTCACGACTGTTTCATAAATTAGTCTTTTACCATTATATTAATTTGTAGTACTCCATAAGGTAACTGAGGCCTTTAGAAAGAAATTATGTCTTCTTCACAACGCAAAATAATGTTCTGTTGCATGTGCCTTGTGTCATCTTGCTCAGAAACAGAACAAGGCGTGAGAGCAGTGTTACAAAAAGAAGCGCGTTACTCCTCTTCCTTCTTGAAATTTCGTAAAATGGCGAAGAATGAATAAGACACATTGACGACCTGTAAAAGAAAAACATCATAAGTGGCAGATTCTACATTTATTCAACTTCTTGTCCAGAAACACTATAGAGTTTATTCTTACGTACCGCATGTTTGTAGCTGTTCCTATTTAAAGATGTTATGAAAAGGCCAAGGTAGTGCGTCATTTCGAAACTGCTGCTAAAATTAACTTTTCAAGGAGCATACCAGATCCTAGCAATATCCATAATTTCACGGTTACTTTTAAATTTACAATCATCTTATAATTTGAGATTTTAAGTGCTACGAGTAACCCTCTTGTTTCTGTGAAATATAATGCAGGATGCTTTTCAGTTTATTTTGCTTTGCTAAGAACTGCACAGTTTTGGGTCAGTTTGTGTATGTTGTCACTATAGCGAACATTTATCGTCATCATGCAGACCTCACAATGAACGGCTTCGTGCAGTTTAACAACCATGTCTGAATCATTCAACATCTTAACACAATGGCAAAACTTATGCTCATCAGACCGTCCTTTCTATAGCTGTCCTGTCCAGTATACATATAAATTTTGTTTTACCTGGCATGATATGAATTCCATTAAACTTGAGTACTATTTAATAAGCAGTAAGAGGGTTTGAACACTGATTATTACAAAATGGATTGAAACATTCTACACATTCTGTCACTGAACCAAAATTATACCAAGATATAAATTTGAAACTTCAGTTTCAGAAATGAATTTAGTCAACGTTTTTGGTTACAGTGCGTAACTATTCGGTAATTCGCTTACTTGGTAAGTCTAGGAAGATTTCAACTGGCTATTGGTACAACAGAGTCACTTATGTCTAATAATATTTTTGTCTGATCGTATTAATACTGCAGTTCATTAACGAAACAACAACAAAAAATAGCAAATGAGCTAAGCGATACTATGAGGATTCTTCGACGTAAAAGATGAAGAATTCACACCTGACGGCCGTGAAACGAAACAAAATATTAATTTAATGTCAATTATACATGAGGTTATGTTTCGCAGAGCTTACTGTGCAAGCTCCACACAGATCATAACTTGTCGTTATTTTCGGGTGATTACTCTGAGACAGAGCTAATTCAGATGGGGCAGATGATAATATCTAGGTCGAAACTGAGTGTTCAGTATTTTAAGTCAACAGTGTTAGCACAGGGACAATGATTTTTGAATTCACTGATACACAAAAAGTAGATGTGTGTCAGTTTTGCTTTAATTTCTCAGTTTTGGCGAATTAAGACCTGTAGAAAGTTCAAGGACACTGATGAACATGCTGATCGAGGGATAACACAATAACAGAGAGATGACACAATAACACGCCGCGTCGCATCTTTCGCTGGCTTAGTGCATGGAAGGAAGAAACACAAAAATTTAACTGACGATTCATTGCAGGACAAAGTACTACTTTCTGCTTCATAGGAGAGGATTGATGTAAATTTACTAAACCTTGGAATGTGAGTATTTAGTTGAAACATGAGCTAGTAACGTGTTCACATAAATCACGCGACGTCGCCTACATGAAGAAATCGCTAATCATGTTAGTGATGCTACCATACAAATTACGATGGCGAAATCTTTTATGTATTTCGATTTGTTCTTGAATTATTTCAGAATACAAATAATATCTTAGTTAAAATTCAGATTAAAATTTTGAAGCAAACCTAAAACAGTTTCTTTATGATGATTTGACACATGATTCAGTTCATTATTTAATGTTAAATGAGTTTTGTTGTTTGGCCCCCCGCAGTGCAAACTATGTCTTTTAATGACATGATTATTACGAATATAAGCCAGCTTTACTGCTCTTTAAATGGCTTTTATTTTATAAATTATTCACGATGAGCCCATTTCGGAATATTGCCATCATCAGGTGCTCTGTAAATACATAAGTTAAGGATAGTCTTAATATAATGGTCTGTAACTATGATTATAAAAATCATAATACGTCGTTAGGTGTTTTTACCTTGCATAATAACATAATGAAAAACAACTTGATTTCCACCCTTGGCTTATAAATAATGATAACTATGTAAACAAGTAACATAACTGATCCAGTGTCATCCAAGCAGTCAACAAAAATAGCGTACATGAAAACCATCTAAAAGCAGATACGCATCTCCAGTGTACATCTTCTAAAAAAGACAGGGCACAGCAGCAAGTATATTACATGTAAGGTAAAAATACCTAGCGATGTATTATAACTTTAATGATCACAGTTACAGACCATTATGTTAAGACCATTGCTTACTTTTGAATTTACAGACCACCTGATGATGATAATATGCCGAAATGGCTCATCGTGAATAAAATATAAAATAAAAACCATTTTAAGAGCAATTTAGCTGGCTGATATCCATAATATTCATTAATCTGAAACGTACATAACTTGATCGGTTTTCCCCTTTTTTTAACTTGGTATTGCACAAATTAAAATTGTTGGTTTACAATGCTCTCCTTATTATTTCACGTTTTTCAGAATTACATCCCGGCCGCCGTAAGTCCAATAAGGTAAATTTTGAAATATGTAACGCTTGCTGTTGAAAAATTAAAAAGTGTTGGTTACTTGACAGATATTAAAGAAACGAACAATATTTATTTTTATCGAAGAAATTTTGTTGTCCTAAATATAATTCAAGTGGATGTCGAAATGCTTTGGAAGAAGAGTAAATATCTTATATGATGTCGACACCGACGTCATATGAGATTAAGCGACAGCCTGAGAATAAGGGGTTGTGGAAGTCTTTAGTGTTCTAAGCAGTGATCGCTATTTTCATCAATGCAAAGGAAGAACCAAAGTAGTACTGTAAGAAGTGTGTTCGAGCCAGGCTCTTATTGAATAAGAAACCAATACTACCAAGACAAAAATGCGTTGAGAATTTAGAGGAAGGAGGGCCAGCTACGTTATGAGTTGTGGCAAAATGATGGAGGTTGCGTTGCCAGTGGCTCCCTAGGATAGGTGACACTTTGGTATTTCTTGGTAATTGCAGTTTGGCCCAAAGAACAGTTGTTTGCCTCGAGAGATATTAGTTGTTAGATGCGGTAGTATTCAAATTTCAAATCTTGCTCTAATCAAAGGGCTTATACAGTTTGATGAAATGTATCTGGACGCCCTAATGCAACTGACCACGAGAAATCACGAGACGTGGACCTGCTGGTACAGAAGCAGGCGGAGTTGTTAGAGGAAGAGCAGGAACAGCAGTATTGATTTGTTAGGAGAGCACAGTAGCTTCAAATGTGGACCAGTCATTGCACGTCACCAGAGCAACAAATCAATCAGTGAGTTTTCCAGCCTTCTAAAGCTGCACAAGTCGACTGTTGGTGATGTGCTTGTGAAATGGAAACGCAGCAGAACAACCACCGTTAAGCCTAGGTCAGGCCTCATGCACTGACGGACTGGGACGGTCGAGCATTGAGGAACGTTGCTGTATAAAACAGGATGGAATCAACGGAAGGAAATCACACGTGAATACCAAGTTGCTATCAGTAGTCTAGTCCCGGTAGCACGAAGACTGTGCGTAGCGAGTTGATAGGAATTGGATGCAATGGTCTAGCTCAACATTTGTGTAGACAGTGCTAAGCGACCGTTATGGTGGAGTAAAGTCTGACGCTGCGAGACAGAGGATGTCCAAAAACGATTGATTTGGAGTAATGAATCACGCTATATCCTATGGCAATCCAATAGAAAGGTTTGAGTGAGACTAATTCCCGGAGAACTTTATTGGCTGTCCTATTTAGTGCCAAGAGTGAAGTAAGGAGTGGGTTGTGTTACGTATGGGGGTCTTCCTTGTGTCGAGGGCTGGTCCAATGCTGCTCCCCCAGTTACGCTTCAGAAAACGCTAAATTCAGTAGGGTATCAACAGAGTTTATAGAATTATCTACCGCGTACAGTACATGAACTGTTCGGAGACTCTGACCGTTTGTACAAGCATGACAGTGCACCCTGCCCTAAAAGACAGTCGGTGAGGCGACAGTTGTGAATAGTGACGTTTCCCAAAGTGAATGGCAAGCTGATATTCTCGACCTGAAGCCAATGGAGCATCTTAGGTATGGTTTACAACGTCAGCTTCTATTGATATCTCGGCGTCCGACGTTACTACATTCTCTATTTTCGGCTTTTCAGGTATAATGGGCTACTGTTCCTCCACATGCATTCAGACGCATCAAGCAAAGTGCCTCCTGCAGACTTCAAACCCTTCAAAATGGTTAAGGGTGGCCATACCCCACTGTAATGACACTATTGTTCAGATAGTGTATAGGTACATGAACTACTCGGTCGAAACAGATGCTTTTGCAATACAAATAGTATTTAATACTGGCGAATTGTAGATTTTTGTCTTTTTCGGCATTTGGTGTAACTATCACTACACGACTCTTGTTGTAAGACTGGCCATTAAAATTGCTACACCACGAATTGCTACAGACGCGAAATTTGACGGGCAGGAAGAAGACGCTGTGATATACAAATGATTAGCTTTTCAGAGCATTCACATGCGGTTGGCACCGGTAACGACACCTACAACGTGTTGACATGAGGAAAGTTTCCAACCGATTTCTCATAAACAAACAGCAGTTGACGGGCGTTGCATGGTGAGACGCTGTTGTGTTGCCTCGTGTAAGGAGGAGAAATGCGTACCATCACGTTTCCGACTTTGATAAAGGTCGGATTGTAGCCTATCGCGATTGCGGTTTATCGTATCGCAACATTACTGCTCGCGTAGGTTGAGATCCAATGACTGTTAGCAGAATATTGAATCAGTGGGTTCAGGAGGGTAATACGGAATGCCGTGCTGGATCCCAACGGCCTTGTATCACTAGCAGTCGAGATGACAGGCATCTTATCCGCATGACTGTAACGGATTGTGCAGCCGCGTCTCGATCCCTGACTCAACAGATGGGGACGTTTGCAAGACAGAAACCATCTGCATGAACAATTCGACGACGTTTGCAGCAGCACGGAAAATCAGTTCGGAGACCGTGGCTGCGGTTACCCTTGACGCTGCATCACAGACAGGAGCGCCTGTGATGGTGTACTCAACGACGAACGTGGGAGCACGAATGGCAAAACGTCATTTTTCCGGATGAATCCAGGTTCTATTTACAGCATCATTATGGTCGCATCCGTTGTTGGCGAAATCGCTGCGAACTCACATTGGAAGCATGTATTCGTCATCGCCATACTGGCGTATCACCCGACGTGATGGTATGGGGTGCCATTGGTTACACGTCTTGGTCACCTCTTGTTCGCATTGACGGCACGTTGAACAGTGGACGTTACATTTCAGATGTGTTACGACCCGTGGCTCTACCCTTCATTCTATCATGCGAAACCCTACATTTCAGCAGGATAGTGCACAACGGCATGTTGTAGGTTCTGTACGGCCCTTTCTGGACACAGAATATGTTCGACTGGTGCCCTGACCAGCAGATTCTCCAGATCTCTCACCAACTGAAAACGTCTGGTCAATGGTGGCCGAGCAACTGGCTCGTCACAATACGCTAGTCACTACTCTTGATGAACTGTAGTATCGTGTTGAATCTGCATGGGCAGCTGTACCTGTACACGCCATCCAGGCTGTGTTTGACTCAATACTTAGGCGTATTAAGGCCGTTATTACGACCAGAGGTGGTTGTTCTGGGTACTGGATTTTCAGGATCTATGCACCCAAATTGCGTGAAAATTTAATGACATGTCAGTTAAAGTATACTACATTTGTCCAGTGAATACCCGTTTATCATCTGCATTTCTTCTTGGTGTAGCAATTTTAATGGCCAGTAATGTAGAATATATGTACAACGTACGAACGTAATAGCTCGAGAATTGATGCATTCTACTGCCCCGTGGACTGTGATAGCTTGAAGCCTGACTAGAGAGGGAAGAGCAGTATAATTTTGTAACTATTTTTCACAATACTTTCTGGACAATCAAGTCATGCCTAACAATGTTATCAATGTTAATCTTTTTCTATTCGTGAACGAGGAAAAAAAAGTTACAGTTTCACGCCAGCTAAGTACCATCAAAACTATCGAAACTATGTGAAAATATGTACAGTTGACGATGCATAGCAGTGACGCCGATAAAGGTAAGAAGTTTCTGTGAAATGTTTTGTACGTCAAGTGGAACATGAATTACAAAATGGCTCCTCACCGCGACAAAGGACTCCCTGGAGAGGGGAAAGAACCCACTAGCCGTGATGCACAGTGGTCGTTGCGCGCGGTGCATCAGAAGCAGCAGCGACCGTTTGATGGACAGAGGACATTCCTGCAGTAAGGTAGCCGCGTCGTAGGCTGCCAGGGCCACGTTCTCGCTCTGCAACGGACCAAAAGCTTCAGAATGCAACTCATTATGACTTACTACGATCAACATATTGGTAAATAGTTTCAACACTACAATGTCATACATTACTTTATCTAACTGATAAATGTCAGTTAAGTGTATCAAATTACCGACAAAAGTTTCACAAGCTATCGTATCATCTACTTAATATTGTCATAATCACGGTGGAAATATAACACTTTGGAAAACACCATTCTCATTAATATATGATTACCGTTAACACTCAGGCAATAGAGTTCGTGATACAACATGTAAGAGGGAGTAGATTACATCTAATGGACCAATGATGGACTGCCGGTTTCAGTTATCTGTCCTCTGCGGTCTGTTTATTTCGATGATTTATTGAGTTTCATTTAAACATTTATTCTACAAAGGTTAACGATATACTACTATTTGAATGAAATTGGTTCTAGAACCGAAGACTGAACCTGTAGCATCACCTGTTTAAAGAGAATGCTCTAGTGAGTTGAAATAATTGCCATGTTTGATATATGAAGATAAAATTTTGGGATAACTACTCCTTTAAGAAAAACTATTGAATTATTCCTTTAAGAGGGGATAGTCACTGAATGAAACTATGTAATTAAAATCGTACATGGGTTCTAAGAAATTAAACTTTGTAATCAAGTGAATAATTTTTGGTAAGTAACGAAAGTTTTAGAATACATTTCTGTCTAAATAAAATCATAGTGTTTAATAGATTCTAGTGTGAGGGAAACAGAAAAATTTGTAAGCAGAATTACACAACGGAAACATCATTTCCTCATTTTCTATAATCAGTACTGAACTAATATATGGTGGCTAAGAATTAAACAGAAAGGCTACAAATTCGTCTGTATAAATAAATTTCCTGGATGCGCCAGTTTAATTTCCTAGGAAATTTCTAAGTCTCGTGGTTGAGAGGCAGCGTCTTCGGAACGTTCTAGGTCAACGGACAGAATAAGCACTGTTTGAATTTAAAAAGAAAGTAATCAATGGCGGCCAAAGACTTCCTGCGTTAACAGTCTCCCTCGCTCTGCCAATGGACTTGTCAGAGAGGAGGGAGTAAGAGGGAGACGTTTACGGCACTCTCTCCCTCTTGAGGTTGGAAACTACCACAGAAGAAGAAAGAAACGGCAACGGTCGACGACATGAGGATACTGAAGGCAATGGAAACCACTTAATTAACGACAAACAATGTGTACATACAGATCATTTCGCCTGTAACTGAAAAAGTTTCATGATGATACCTCTGTTTGTAAAAGAGGGATTAGGTCCCCATTCGGATCTCCGGGAGGGACTGACAAGGAGTAGGTAAGCAGAAAATACGATGAAATTAGTAACGAAAGTATAACAGGCTCCGAGTCGGAGCGTGGAATGTCAGAAGTTTGAATGTGGTGGCGAACCTAGAATATTGTGAAAGGTAAATGCAGAAGCTTAGTTGGGGGTCTGTAAAATTAAATGAAAGTAAGAAAAGTGTTTATGCTCAGACGAATGTTGAAGAAAATCAACAGCATCAGAAAATGGTATAACTTTTATAGGATTCATTATAAATAGAAAATGAGTACCTGTGAACAGTTCAATGATAGGAGTTCTTTTATCAGATTCGGCAGCAAACCAAACGAGACGACAACAGTTCAGTTATACATGCTGACATCGCAGGCACAAAATTAGGAGTGGGAATTACAAGGGGCAATCAAAAAGTTTCCATTCGGAGGGCGTACAGTTCAGATTCAGTATGTTAATCAGGTAAAACAGCTCTGAAACACTCATAGCCATGACGAACCAGGTTGAAGATAACCGTTCGGTGAAATATCGTGTCACTTTGCGTGGAGAAGTTCGTTACTACCGCTGCACATTCCAGTCCGAAAAGAGCCGTTCACCCATCTAGGCCATTTTTAAGGGACTGAAGGTATGATAATCGTATGAGCAGGGATCACGACTATAGCATGGATCCTTGAGTGTCTCGCACTTGCATTACTTGTTAGCGTAACTTCTGCGTTTCGACAGCTGCAATATGAGAATGTGCATTCTCATGAAGTAGCAGCACACATCGCCGCGGTTTTCATGAATGTTTCGCCTTAACTACAAGCCGTAATTTCTCGAACGTTGTATAGTGCTAATCCTCAGCGATGGAGTTACCAACCCCTTTGATATCAACACGTAACCGTCCGCTGTAAATAAAGAATGGGGTGAACATCATTTTTCCAGGAAGTGGCTGTCTCTTGAACCTTGATACCACTGCATCTTCAACGTTTACCACTACATTTAGCAGTGATGGCACCATCTTAAGTCGCCTGCAAACACGCGCTCTAGTAACTTGTTGCCTTGAACACTGAAATGCATCAGGTGCTGCATGCGAACAATCACCGGCTTTACTTTTTGTTCGGCATTCAGAGGCCGGGGTGTCCAGTAGCTGCAGATCTTACAGTAGGCTAGCCCCTGATGTGTAATTTGCTGCAAGCTATTGAAACTGAAGGCGAGATCCTTTGCTAGCACAGGAATTGTAATGTGTCGGTCCGCCCAAAAAGCATCATCAACCTACCGCCTGTTGCTGTCTGCAGTGCACGAGGTTAGCTTCCCAGATCGACCAGCGGCGTGATCAGCACCGAACTTCGTGCACCGTTCTATAACGTACGTTTTCGACCGATATGCTGCCCGATACACATTCTTTGTTCTCCAAAGGATGTCTATCGGTCTTTGTCCTTCGACGGCAAAGGAAAGAATTACAGCACACATTTGGTAATTACGCCGCCACAGTTAATGTTATCGTATTTACCACACGCACGTCGGAAAGACACGAATGTAACAATAATCCTTGTCTAGATGTTGGTGCTTATATACCTGCATCGAACTCGCAGTACTTTGTATATACGCTGCATAAACGCCCTCAAACAGAATCATTTTGATAGTCTCGTTTATCTATATCATGATACTGAGTTTGTAATTCTGTATATTAAGAAGCTGATAATGTTATTTAGTCATGGGGTACAGTGATAATGGAAGCAAGATTGAAGAATAATAAACACGCATTGGCAGGATCTGTTGGTCTGAGAAAAGAGTTCCACAACGTGAAACGTTGCAGGTTGATCGTAATTCTGATGAAAAACGGAATAAGTTATAGGGAACGACGGCTAATATACAATGCGTAAAATACTCACATGGGACGGTAAGATTGTTAGACCAAGAACGAAGTGCCCGGATTAAAAATAATGTAAGACAAGGCTGCCGTCTGTAGCCTCTACTGTTCAATATACACACAGAAAAAGCAATGACATAAATAAAAGAAAGATTCTAGAGTACGATTAAAATCCTGAGAGACAGGATATCAACCATAAGAGTCGCTAATGACATTGCTGTTCTCAGTGAAAGTGAAGTAGAATTACTGGATGTGATGAATGGGACGAACAGTCGAATGAGTACGAAATACGGACTGAGAATAAACCGAAGAAAGACGCAGGTAATGAGAAGTAGCAGAAATGGGAATAACAAGAGCTTAATATCAAAATTGGCGATCACGATTTAGACGAAGTTAAGCAATTCTATTACGCTGAAAGTAAAATAACCCAAGACGGACGAATCAAAGAGATCATAAAAAGCGGACTATCACATGTCAACAGAGCATTCCTAGCTAAAAGAAATCTACCGGTATCAAACACAAGCCTTTATTTGAGGATGAAATTGCAGAGAACGTCGTTTGGAGGACAGCGTTATATGGGAGGGAATCAGACAGAAGACAGAAGAGAAGAGAATCGAAGCATCTGAAGAAGAATGTTGAAAATTAGATGATCTGGTGAGGTTAGGAATAAGGATGTTCTCCGCAGTATCGGCGAATAAAGGAAGACAAAATGAAGGGAGAGGGTGACGACATAGATCTTGAGACATCAGGGAATAACTTCCGTGATACTAGAGGTACCTGTAGAGAGTAAAATCTGTAAAGGAAGACAGAGGTTGGAATAAATCCAAGAAATAATTGAAGACGTTGGGACGCTGGTTGGAAGAACTATTCTGAGATGAAGATATTAGCACAGGAGATGAATTCGAGGAGGGCATCATCATACCAATATGGAGACTGAGGACTAAACAAAGAACTTATAATTTATTCGGAAAACTTCTGTTATTGCAGTTGATGAGCCCTTCCAGAAACATATGTATATAGTTTAATGTGTATATTAGGTAGTTAAAAATTAAATTTGTGACGTGAACAGTAGTAAAAAAAAAGACGTATGCAACATCAAACTGTTTGTCGTAAGTAACATTATGTGGAGAAGATTAACGTTAAGTCCAGTGGTCCCTATCACTCTGACAAGCGTACTCAAATTGGCTACTTCAAAAGTAAAAATAAATAAAAGAAATCACTGCTCAGCTTTGATGAGATTAATTTCGCCAGTGTCCGTGGTCCGTCTTCATCGGTTCTTTATATTCTCTTTAATCCCTACAACATGCTAAAAAGATTGCGGCATTTTTCTCTGAACATTGTTGCATAATCCAGTGACCCATATTCTCAGGTCTGGCTCAGAGAGATGACGTAACATGCTGTTGCATCCTCTATGCCGACTGATTCTAGATGTACGTTGTTTGGTTTTAAGCTACGCTACAGATACTTTATTTATGAAAATACAATGTACAATCTCCAACAAATTTTACATATTCACATACACCTTTGCCTTTAATCCAAACGTATACAGACTCATTTACAGATATTTTACGTCTACTACGTGTGTAGAGAGATAGAGGGGAAGATGACATATAAAGAGATTTTCCAAAGTCTTTATTAGCAAGTTCTCCAATATGATATGTGCGATAGGCGATGATGTCTCTATCGACGAAACTCTCCAGGCCGCCAACAGCAGGAACACCACTACCACCTCTTACAATGGCTACGGTGAACCATCCGTTGCCATGCGAAAAGGAATCATTAATATCGATACTAAAGTTAAGTCTACATCCATGAAATACACAGGGTCCCTCGACAAGTTCGCTAGCGGAAATGTTCTTCAGAGTATTCTTTTTGTCTGCAGCAGATGTGGTCATTTCGACGTTTTCAATCGTTTTATAGACTGTTTGACGAGCACGTCGACGGTACCTTCTGTATACCATCTCGTCAAACAGTCTATAAAACTATTGAAAACGTCGAAATGACAACATCTGCTGCAGACAAAAAGAAGAATGCTCTGAAGAACATTTCCGCCAGCGAACTTGTCGAGGGACCCTGTGTATTTCATGGATGTAGACTTAACTTTAGTATCGATATCAACGATTCCTTTTCGCATGGCAACGGATGGTTCACCGTAGCCATTGTAAGAGGTGGTAGTGGTGTTCCTGCTGTTGGCGGCCTGGAGAGTTTCGTCGATAGAGACATCATCGCCTATCGCACATATCAAACTATAGTCTGTTGAATGTATATAAAAAATTCTCCTTTCTCCAGTTTTTCAGAAAAATGATTCAAGTTTATGACAAAGATGATCCGGGAAAATTTTTGTAGTTTATTTTTTATAAACATGCATAATCAATGGAGAGTTTATGATTTTATAAATGAAGTGCATTCACATGTTACACACGAAACTCGATGGCTAAAACTAAGAGGTGTGCATTTTCATACATTCCAGGATTACCTATCACAGAGAAATGAAATATATACTGAAACAGGTATTGGTGTTGAAGTAAAAACTGTGTGTTATTGCAAGTCAAATGTTCCTCAATAAAAGACTCACTTCTGTAATGAGGTCATCTCCAAACCAGCAGTAAACAAAGAGCTCCGTAAGCATTGCGTACAAGTAGCAGCCAGACTTCCCAACCTGTCGTAGACCGTTTGCAGTCTGTAAAATAGCTCGTGTTAAACATAATAAATGTAAAGAAAGACTAGCAGTGACATGTTATCACTAATAGAAAAGTTGCTTCGGCCCGAAGAGTCCAGTTAGCAGGGTAAAGTTTGTCTACATAAGAATAAACTCAGGATTTTGAGTTGCCATCGAATGACAGAGTTAAATTTATGTTTATTGATGGCAGTTTCCCATCTGATCTTTTAGTTTATCTGAGTATGCTTTCATCTTGAACAACTCCTTAGCAAGTGAAATTCAAATTTTAAACACTGCGCTAGCAAAGCAAAAGGGAAATGCTTACAGTTACAATAATGACAACGTGAATAAATAATATATGTATTACAAAGTATTATTTTGTCCAAACTATCAATCGCTGCGCCTCGGTTCGGCTTTGGAGAAACGAAAACGTAGTCCAGTATATATTAATGGCCGCTAGATGTCAGTTGCCTTCAGTTTTGCTTGGTAACCGTCATATGTTTAAAATGGCTACTCCGCAGCAGATATCATTTTGTGTTCTCAAGTTTGCGAAGTGCAATTCCGTGATTACAGTGCAAAGACGTTTCAGGTTGAGGTACCAAATTCATCCTCCGAATGGGTAGAACATTCGCAGATGGTATCGATAGTTTCTCGATACAGGATGTGTATGTAAAGGAAAGAGTCCTGGACCCCCACATGTTCCTGAAGAAAATTTTGCACGAATTAAGACCTTTCCATCGTAGTCCTTCAAAAATCAACTCCTCGTGCCAATCGGGAGATACAACTACCTACAAAAACAATTTAGCATGTTTTGAGACGTCGGTTGGTTATGAAGCAGTACAAGTTACAGCTGTTACAAGCTCTGTGTCCTGATGACAAACACAAACGTGTGGTACTTTGTAACAAGATTATTGATGCTATCGACAATGATAACACTTTCGCAGGTAAACAAACACAACGTTCGAATTTGGGGCCTACTGAACCCACATGCAGCACTGAACATATACGAAATTTGCCCAAAGTCTATGTGTTTTCTACGTTATCCCGATCAACTTTTTACGGCCCATTCTTCTTTCGTGGAAACAGGGTTAACGATCAGCAGTATCTCGATATGTTACAAAAGTAGCTGTTTCCGAGGCTGCACGAAGACAACTTCATTTTTCAAGAAGATGGAGCACCCATTCAATGGAGTCACGAAGTGCGTGAATATCTGAATGAAACTCTACCGAACCGTTGCATTGATCGTCAAGGGACAGGCGACTTAGCACGTCTCAGTTGGGCTCCACGGTCACCGAATTTGACACCCCCTGACTTCTTCCTGTGGGGTTTCGTTAAAGACAACGTTTATGTGCCACCACTCCCACAGAACCTGGAAGTTGAAGAACCGGATGAGTACTGCCATAACATCAGTGACGAAGGACATGCTTGCCCGAGTATGGGAGCAATTTGAGTATAGATGTGATATTGTTCGTGTCGTTGATGGAGGACATACTGAATATCTGTAATCTGAACTTGAGAGGTTCGTAAACATGTGAGTAAAATTTCATATTCGTATGTCTTAAAGTTTAATAAATATATGCATTAGAAATATATATTTTCTTTTTGAAACACCCCGGATAATAACAAATAAAAATGAAAAAGGAATAACTAGATGCTGATTATCATATTGGCATAAACAACTATTGTTCCGAGTATGTATCATCTGTGTCAAAGATATGGAGGACAAACTAATTTTAATCATCGCATCAGTGTGTCAGGAATCAAAATTGGAACCAGATGTATGGCCTGCGAAACAGAGGAAAAGAAGGCAAGGTTCAACAAAAGTGAAGAAAAGGGAATGGAGATACAAGAAAATCAACAAGAGAGTGGACGAACTAACTAGGATAAGCATTTGACTACACAACAGACAGTGCATGTACAGATACAAAAAGGTATTTTATCTTTAGAAATGATAAGAATGATCGAGCAGCAATCGGTCTAAGTAAGTATTATTTCAAGTCTGCGAAAATAGAGCTGTTAATAAATGTAATCATACAAGCGAGAGCAGATCTGTGACTGGACGTGTATCACGCACAATGCAATGCACGATACATTCGCGTAACTAGTGGTCAGCGATTAGTATATTTGTTTCTCTGCTTAGTGAATGAAAATGTTCATAACATGGCAGAAGTTTACGGGCTTTGTTCTACTTGACCATAAGTTGGCAAACAAATACGTACCACAGCAATTATACCTGAAGGAAAATTAGTAAAAAGGAAATTCGGAAATTTGTGGTAAGGTCTTGTAGGACGAAACTGCTGAGGTCGTCGGTCCCTAAGTGTACACACTACTTAATCTAACTTATACTAACTTACGCTGAGGACAACACACACACCCGTGCCCAAGGGAGGACTCGAACCTCCGATGGGTGGAGCCGCGCGAACCGTGACAAGGTTCCTGACACCGCTCAGCCACCCCACGCGGAGTAGTAAAACCAATAATTCAGTGAAAAGTATGAATAATTTTCTTTGAATGGTTTCACCGTAATAACTTTATTCGTCGTAATTCTCTTAAAGTAAGAGACATTAGGATATCTCAAGATCGTATGAAAACTACACTCCTGGAAATTGAAATAAGAACACCGTGAATTCATTGTCCCAGGAAGGGGAAACTTTATTGACACATTCCTGGGGTCAGATACATCACATGATCACACTGACAGAACCACAGGCACATAGCCACAGGCAACAGAGCATGCACAATGTCGGCACTAGTACAGTGTATATCCACCTTTCGCAGCAATGCAGGCTGCTATTCTCCCATGGAGACGATCGTAGAGATGCTGGATGTAGTCCTGTGGAACGGCTTGCCATGCCATTTCCACCTGGCGCCTCAGTTGGACCAGCGTTCGTGCCGGACGTGCAGACCGCGTGAGACGACGCTTCATCCAGTCCCAAACATGCTCAATGGGGGACAGATCCGGAGATCTTGCTGGCCAGGGTAGTTGACTTACACCTTCTAGAGCACGTTGGGTGGCGCGGGATACATGTGGACATGCATTGTCCTGTTGGAACAGCAAGTTCCCTTGCCGGTCTAGGAATGGTAGAACGATGGGTTCGATGACGGTTTGTATGTACCGTGTACTATTCAGTGTCCCCTCGACGATCACCAGTGGTGTACGGCCAGTGTAGGAGATCGCTCCCCACACCATGATGCCGGGTGTTGGCCCTGTGTGCCTCGGTCGTATGCAGTCCTGATTGTGGCGCTCACCTGCACGGCGCCAAACACGCATACGACCATCATTGGCACCAAGGCAGAAGCGACTCTCATCGCTGAAGACGACACGTCTCCATTCGTCCCTCCATTCACGCCTGTCGCGACACCACTGGAGGCGGGCTGCGCGATGTTGGGGCGTGAGCGGAAGACGGCCTAACGGTGAGCGGGACCGTAGCCCAGCTTCATGGAGACGGTTGCGAATGGTCCTCGCCGATACCCCAGGAGCAACAGTGTCCCTAATTTGCTGGGAAGTGGCGGTGCGGTCCCCTACGGCACTGCGTAGGATCCTACGGTCTTGGCGTGCATCCGTGCGTCGCTGCGGTCCGGTCCCAGGTCGACGGGCACGTGCACCTTCCGCCGACCACTGGCGACAACATCGATGTACTGTGGAGACCTCACGCCCCACGTGTTGAGCAATTCGGGGGTACGTCCACCTGGCCTCCCGCATGCCCACTATACGCCCTCGCTCAAAGTCCGTCAACTGCACATACGGTTCACGTCCACGCTGTCGCGGCATGCTACCAGTGTTAAAGACTGCGATGGAGCTCCGTATGCCACGGCAAACTGGATGACACTAACGGCGGCGGTGCACAAATGCTGCGCAGCTAGCGCCATTCGACGGCCAACACCGCGGTTCCTGGTGTGTCCGCTGTGCCGTGCGTGTGATCATTGCTTGTACAGCCCTCTCGCAGTGTCCGGAGCAAGTATGGTGGGTCTGACACATCGGTGTCAATGTGTTCTTTTTCCATTTCCAGGAGTGTAGTTACAGAAACAGGCTGAAAAACATCCATTTAGTAACAGGTAGTAAGCTTCGACTTAAGCATAACTCTTATATGTATCCTGAAATCTCTTTTTTCCTCATACATGGTGGGGCATTTGGGTGGAGCAGCGCCACAGATGACAATAAGCGGAAAGCATATGTAAGTATGAAAGGGGAGTTGTCATGACGTCACAACACGAAGCCGACGTTCACCATGTCGGTTGCCCCAGACACTAACTTCTGGTGGAAGTATTTTTGTCTACCAAGATTTTCTGTCACTTCAACTTGAAAAGCTCTCAGGATGAACACTTAGAGAAGGAAGGATTGAAAACATCACACACATAGAAAAATATGTTGTCAGCACATTCAATAAGTGGCATAGACCAAACAGCAACTTCGTCAGTCTTTATTAAGAAAATGAGTTACTGGATTACGCCAAAGGGAGTTTTTACATCACATGCTTCTCTCCTTTGTTATTCTAAACGTACAACGGAAACAAAGTCACGTTAACGAGGCCAAATGTGTCGCATTACTGGATCAAATATGCACGCAAAGGGAGAAGAAATCTGAAAATGCTTCACTGGTACTGTGTTACCCGTGAAAGCACTGTAACATTTACTATTTAATATAACCATTGTGTACACACGACAAAAATTAAGAGCAAGAAGCAATCTCGAACAGTCGTCTGCTGAAGTTTGGTGCGTCTTACATGACGGCGCCAACTTCTAAACAACGTAGAGCGTACATCTATTCTGGCCCACACAAGCCAGAAGAGGCATTACGAAGAGAAAGAGACGTATGCAAACAAACTTCTATAGTGAGAGAGACATGTTATTTCTTAGAAAAGCCTAACAGAGATACGAAACATCGATAGGACCAACAACACTTATTGTTTAGATTATTTTATGTTGCCAAATAACGTAAGTGAAGGGTTCACATAGTACTCTTTACGTAACTTTTCAGCGCATTCGTCTCGCTCATATTCCGTTCAGACTGATAACATGGAATACCGTGCAGTACGTAAATTCCTAATTTCGAGCTAGCTATTGCCAACTGAAATCTGGAATTACTAAAGGCTGACGAGGTGGCTGTTCCTTTGTATCCAAACCTCAGAAATGGATCGATGAATTGAAAATGGCCTTTATTCTCTTGAAGATCATCTCCGTAGTGGACATTAAAAACTTTAAGCACAAATGGAACAAACTGAGACAATGCACAGTACGGTAATGGACGTTCAGATGTGTGGAATCCCTGACGTCATAGGTGTATCAGAAGACAGGTTACATTAATAATTAATTTCGAGAAAAACTGATAAGCCACCCTAGATGGAAATACGAAAACGAATGATGAATCATTTTAAGAGGAATCCAACAGACAAAGCACTTGACTGAAGACTGTAGTGTAGCGCCTTTGTTAATGAAGCTAGCTTCTTTAGTAAGCAATATTATAAGGGGCCTTTTCTGGAATCCAAATGGATTCTTCATATTATTTATCTTGTAAAGAGAGCTGTTACAGTCTTCTGGGCCAACTAGCTGGAAAACCGGTGGAAAAGGCTCCATATCGCAAGAGATTAAAAATATATGTAATATTCCACTGATTAATCGAACTACTCAGGAAGTACCTGTTACAAGGCGAAATCTGAGTGATTTAGAATACGAATTATTCTTCCACCCATTATTAAAAAGATATAGAAACCAATGATTCCCATCTATTAACACATCTAATAACATTCGATACTTGAAAACGCTTCTGTTGTAAATCAGAAGTAACGGCAGCCTAAGCCGGATATTTTTCCCATTTTCCAGAACCGCACTTAAGGGATGGAACCTCTTTGAAATAACATAATGCTTGGCCTAAAAGGAGATTACAGAAGAAAATAACATAAGTTTCTAACATAAAGGACACAGTCATTCACTACCAGGTTTTCATTGTGAACTGATATAGCTGAAAAGTTAAGATTTTTGGATTACATTATAATAATACAGCTGTGGAAGTAGTATTAGGGTTTGATTTGCAAGAAAAAAAATATATAAATTTTTCCTTAGAGAAGAAAGGAGGAATACATTTGTGAAGTATTAAAGATTTCCCAAGTAACAGGATACGTATTCTAAATGCATGGAATGCACCTACGAGAGCAGAAGAAGATGAAGAAGAAGAAGAAGAAGAAGAATATGCGTTTTTATACTTTTTTCTGAATTGTCTGACTTTCATTTTTGTTTCTATTCCATGGCAATATCTTTAACTTCATATGTAGGCCACTTGCTGTATGTCATGTATGATGTGTATCTGAATCTTTCTGGCACTGCAGCTCCAACACTCTACTGTTCTTTTATTGACAGGCTGCATAAAGACATGTTTCCCCGACCACTCCCGCCTTCTAGCAATATCTTTCTGCAGACTTCATTCTTTACCATTTTTCTGCCATTCTCCTTTTATAGTGTTTGATTCCGTCATTTAGTAACATGACACCGATGTCAGGTTCAGTTTTTTCCATTATATATGTATTTTAGTTTAACAACTAGTAACATGTGTAGTGTACTCGTAGAAGTCTAACATACTTGCGTTTATCGTTGATGTTCCAATTTTCCAATTTTTATTCGCACGTTAGGAGACCAAAAAGCTCACTTGAGGTACAAAATTTATGTCTGATAACAAAATCAAAACAATTTGGGATATTATTATAAGGGAGACAGGACAACCAAGAGTACAGGATCACGGCATTACCATCAAAGCGAATGGAAACTTAACAAACAACAAGCAGAAAGTCGAAAACGTTTTAAATAATCCTTATTTTAATGATGTAGAGAAAATAGGATCTAAATGTTCATTAGAAGAAGCAAATCAGTTAATGGAAGAAGCCTTACCCACACAATTTGATACAATTGAATTTCCACCCACGTCTCCTTCCAAAATTAGGAAGATAATAAACTCTCTCAAGAACAAAAGCTCACATGGAATTGATGGCATTTACAGCAGGATAATATAAGCTTGTTCCCAAGAGATAAGTGGGATTCTTAGCCACATATGTAATAGCTCTCTGAAAGCAGAGTATTTTCACAGACAGACTGAAGTATGCCATTGTTAAACCACTGCATAAAAACGGGGATACGTCTGATGTCAACAACTGCCACCCGAACTCTCTTCTGACTGCCTTATCCAAAATTCTTGAAAAAGTAATGTATTGTACAGTAGCTTCACACCTTTTCAAAAATAAAGTCTTAGCAAAATGTCAGTTTGGATTCCAGAAACGTTTTTCAACGGAAAATGCTATATATACTTTCACTAATGAAATATTAAATGCTCTGAGTAACCGGATGTCACCCGTTGGGATTTTTTCTGATCTCTCAAAGGCTTTTATTTGTGTAAATCACGGAATACTCCTAGATAAGCTCCAGCACTATGGTATGAATGGGACAGCGCTCAAATGGTTTAAAACATACGTGACTAAAAGAGTGCAGAAAGTTGAAATAAGCAGTTCACATAATATGCAAAAACCTGGTGATATCTCAAACTGGGGAACAATCAAGAATGGGGTGCTGCAAGGTTAGGTCTTGGGTCCTCTGCTGTTCTTAATATATATTAATGACTTGCCATTCTATATTCACGAAGATGCAAAGCGATTACTTTTTGCCGATGATACAAGTATAGCTGTACACCCAACAGCCAAGAACTAACTGCTGTAATTCTAAACGATGTTTTCAGAAAATCGTTAAGTGGTTCTCTGCAAATGAGCTTTTCATTAAACTTTGACAAAACACAGTGTATACAGTTCCACACAGTAAATGGAATGACACCATTAATAAATGTAGACTTTGATTAGAAATCGGTAGGTAAGGTAGAATATTCAAAATTTCGAGATGTATGCATTGATGATGGTTTGAACTGGAAAACACACCCTGAAGATCTGCCGCACCTTTGAGTTCATCTACTTATGCTATTAGGGTCATTGCAAATTTTGGCGATATACATCTCAGTAAATTAGCTTACCACCCCTATTTTCATTCTCTTCCTTCTTATGACATCATATTCTGGGGTAACTCATCATTGAGTAAAAGAGTGTTCATTGCACAAAAGCGTGTAATCAGAATAATTGCTGGAGCTCATCCAAGATCATGCTGCAGACACTTATTTAAAAAGCTAGGGGTCTTCACTATAGACTCACAAATATATATATATATATATATATATATATATATATATATATATATATATATATATATATATTCACTTATGAAATTTGTTATTAACAATCCGAACGAATTCAAAAGAAATAGCCGTGTACATGGCTACAACACTAGGAAAAAGAATGATCTTCACTACCCAAGGTTAAATCTAACTTGGGCTCAGAAGGGGGTAAGTTATGCTGCCACAAAAGTCTCTGGTCACTTACCCAATAACATCAAAAGTCTGACAGATAGCCATACAGCATTTAAAAGGAAATGAAAAGAATTTCTTAATGGCAGCTCGTACTACTCAGTAGATGAATTTTTGGATATAGTAAGTGGATAACTCCCCCCCCCCCAAAAAAAAAAAGTATTAAGTGACATGTAATCTTTTGTGTAATGTAATATCTTGTATAGACACCTTTTATTAACCTGACACGTTTCACATCATTACGAAGTGTCGTATTCATGACCTATGGAACAAGTACTAATTTAATCTAATCTAATGCAATCTGTCTACTTTAAACAATCTGTAAATGATCAGCATAAAATTATCTGCTCTAATGAGTGGAACTGATCCGAGAACTGACTGTTCCGACAAGACTGGAAACAAATCTGTTAGAGGACCAGTGGAGTATACAGTTAAATAAGTAACTAATGTAAAACGTGGAGTAACACATTATCGATTTCCAAATGACAATATTGAGCAAACAAATCGTACCAGTTGATTCCAGTTTGTACAGTTATTGTGTGTGTTCACGTACCGTGGCAAGTTGGAACATTTGGAAGCAAGTAGAGGCGCCAATGGATACGCTCTGCCCCAGCAACATCGCACCCAGGGTCTTCTCCAACAAATCTGCATTCCTGTTAAAACACATGGCGGGGCACACTTGTTAGAAGTTAAAAAAATGGTTCAAATGGCTCGGAGCACTATGGGAATTAACATTTATGGTCATCAGTCCCCTAGAACTTAGAACTACTTAAGCCTAACTGACCTAAGGACATCACACACATCCATGCCCGAGGCAGGATTCGAATCTGCGAGCGTAGCGGTCGCGCGGTTCAGTACTGAAGCGCCTAGAACCGTTCGGTCACTGTGGCCGGCTTGTTAGAAGCCAATCGAAGAGTATAATGTAATTCCTCAATAGTAAACAACATTCACTATAGGTAAATCTGATATCCGCCTGTCTAAACTCAATCGATTTCATATTTTGTAAACGTTCACTTGCAACATTCCATCGTAGCCGCTTTGTGCAGCAGCCGTGACTCATTACTACGCTGCCCCAGCACAATGGAACTAGTGGTTGGAAAGTATAGGGTAGGGCAAATAACAATGACCCGGACGAGTGGATACGATTGGATGTCAATGTATGCATACAACAACATCCTGTGACGCGCACACCACGTGTACGCTCGCCACGTAGAGCACTCCGGTCCCTAGGATCAAATCTACACACTCTTCACTCCTTACAGTTATTAGCAGAGGTCAGTTGATCTGTCGGTGTGCGATTACTTTGTGTTGGGTGCTCTCAAGTCTAAGGTGTATCACAACAACCATCATAGACTTCAAAAACTCCAGCAGAAAATTTTGGATGTATCTGCAGCAGTTCCGGCACTGCAGCTTCGATCCACTTCCAGCACCTTGTTGACCAGGCCTATAAGTGCCAAGAGACGAATGGTGGCCAGCTTCAACATATGCCATAGTCAGGTTAGTACCATATTTCCTTCCCTCTGCTGTGTTTGTAAGTATCATGGAACTCTGTTTTCTGACCACTTATTTGCCGCACTGTGTATTAATTCTAAATGGTTCAAATGCCTCTGAGCACTACGGGACTTAACATCTGAGGTCGTCAGTCCCCTAGAACTTAGAACTACTTAAACGTAACCAACCTAAGGACATCACACACATCCATGCCCGAGGCAAGCTTCGAACCTGCGACCGTAGCGGTCACGTGGTTCCAGACTGAAGCGCCTAGAACCGCCCGGCCACCCCGGTCGGCTTATTAATTGTCTTGCGAACTATTGACAGATGTCGACTTAGGAGTGTAGAATCTTTCCACACTCCACCTGACGTCGTGACACTACTCGAAAGAAGTTGTGTGTGCTCTCGTGTTATGCAACTGGGTTACACTATTGCTAACTGACGTATAAAAAGGATATATTAAGCATTGCGTCTAGTTGCAAGGGGTTGTCAGCAATTAATGAAAGGAAAGTAACAAAACAACACAGCGCAATATTTGTGGTGGAACGTTATGCTTCTAAACGACTGTGCGAAACACGTTAAGTAATATGTTGTAACAGCTATACAACTTATATTATTTCTAAACGTCCATGTATTTGTGTTGAAGCAGACGCTTTCAACTGTTACAAGTTCTCGTTCAGCATTTAAAAATTTTTCGGTTTCCACATTGGTGTATCGAAGGTTCCGAAGTGCTTCACCTCTTACGGTAACCTATAACATAAGTACGAGTTCTGTAACACATTATCTAGTTGAAACTGGAACATCGTAACCATTTTTTGGTCTTCAGTCGCATGGCAGGTCTGACACGGCCACTAAAGACTTCCTCTACTGTCTCAACGTCTTCATCTCAGAGCAGCCCTGTCTCCTGACGTCCCAATTAATATTATTACTATCGTCTCTTTGAGTTTCAACGGTCTATAGTTCTATGATGTCTTAAAAGGAGTTCCGTCGTCTTGTCCCTTTTTCATGTCTGTGTTTTCCATATATTCTTTCCCTCACCGATTCTGTGGAAAACATGCTCATTCCTTACCTTATCCACCCACCTAATTTTCAGTATTAACCTGTAGCACCTCATCTCACATGTTTCCATTCTGTTCTGTTCCGGTTTTCCTACACTCCATGTTTCACCACCATACAATTCTGTTCATTTTCCTCCTTAAAATTAAGACTTATGTTTGATACACTTTTTGAGACCGTCATCTTGCTGCTTTGATGAGGCACACCACAAATTTCTCACTTCCGCCAATCTCTTCTTCTCATATTGGCACCCTAAGTCTCAATTATTTACTGGATGTATTCCAACCCCTGTCTTTCTCTTTAGTCATTCCCCTCTACGTCTCCCTCTGGTATCGGGGAAGTAGTTCAGTGATGTCTTAACACAAGTCCTACCGTCTTGTTCGTCATCCTTATCAGAAATTTCTATATGTTCCTCTCTTTGCCGATTCTGCGAAGATTCTCCTCACTCCTTATCTCAACAGTCCATCTACTTTTAAACATACTCCTGTAGTACCATACCTCAAGCGCTTCGATTCTCCTCTATTCTTGTTTCCTCACCACCCACGATTCACTACCTTGCTGAGCTACAAACAAACATTCAATTTCGTCCTCAAATTAAGGCTTATGTTTGATACCAGTAGACTTGAACTGGACAGGAATACCCTTTCTACCTTTTATGTCCTTTTCTCTGTGAGATGTTACTCTGCTTGCAAGGTAGCAGAATTCCTTAACTTTGTGTGTCTAACATCTGTGACTGCCCTTTTCAGAATTGTAGACTTTTCTCTATTTGACAGTCTACTGTTCTATTCCTTATTGTAGTATCAACATCCTTCCAGAATTTTAGAAGTTCCTCATCAGTCCTCGCCATTTCAGTATCCCATTTTCTTCCACAGTGGTTCTTTCTCATACCTCAGTCTACTATTCATCATTACTGAGGCTATATCTGCTCCTGTATCTGATTTCAGAGTCTCTGTCTGACCATAGTGGAATTCAGCACGAATCTTCATAGGTATCCCAGTGTGTTCCAGATATACCTCTTCTTCGTGTAATTCTTGAAGAGAGAATTCGCTATTACCGACTGAAATTTATTCCGGAAGTCAATTAGTATTTTTTCTTTCTCATTCCTACTACCAAGTCCTTATTCTCCTGCAACTCTTTCTTATATTCCTTCCACTACAACCGTGATGAATCCCCCATGTTTTTTAGATTTTAATTGCCGTTTGCATACTGAGCTACACACACGACATCTTCATATACTTTCTCTATCTTTTCATCATCTTCATTCAACGGTGGCATGAATACCTGAACTATCGTTGCTGGCGTTGGTTTGCTTTCGAATCTGATGAGACCAACCCAATCACTGCCTTGTTCGCAATAACTGACTCTTAATCCTATCTTTCTATTCATAAAGAATTTTCTGCTGCTGTTGGTATTACCTGATATTACTCTGACCAGAAAGCCTTTTCTTACATCGGTTCACTTCCCTAACTCCCACTACATCTAGATTAGGTCTCTACACTTCCCTTTTCAGTCTTTCGAGGTCCCCTACCAATACAAATATGTAAAATCCTGTTTTCCGTTTGTTATTCCTTCTTTTCTCGTGGTCACCTGGTCCCTCGCAGCCACTTGCCGAAGATCTAAATGTGGTACTAATACCAAATCTTTTCCCAAAAGAGGGACCTTCAGGACACTTTTTTAATTATAGGCTATATGTAATGTGGATACGCATTGTTTGTCGTTAATACTATGGTTTCCATTGCCTTCAACATCCTCATATCTAATCATTGCTAATTCTTCCATCTTTTAGGGCAGTTTCCCACATCAAAGGGAAGACAACGCGCTGAACCTCTGTTCCGTACTGCCCCGCCTATGATGCAGCAAATCTTCAGCCGCCATTGCCGATGACTGTTATTCAAACTTAAAATCATGAAGGAGTTCAGCTTCGACAACAAAAGCAGGTTTGAAAGGCTGCATCCCTGTCTTATACACATTTTCATCCGAGCACTTCGTACTTGGCTTTCCATTTGCATTATTTCTTGTCGGTTCTTATGTATGTTCTATATTACCCGTATTTCGGTATAGCTTGTACCTGTTTTTCTTAGCATTTTGTCCATCTTGCACCAATACAAAAATTTGAGCCCGTTTCTTGTTTCGAAAAATCATAGGTAGATCTTTTAACGTTTCTTAAGTATTCCTTCCACTATCAAGCTCAACATTATAAGCACCTCTTCTGCGTTTGCGTTTTGTTAAAACAAACCGATCATCACCAAAGAATCCTCAATTTTCTGTTTTTGCTTTGTATACTATTGTTGTGAATAGCTTTAATGTAGGAACTGTCGTGCTAATTTTGCAATAGCTAGCGCTCTTTCCGGACTGTCTTCAGGAGTTTTGCTGCAAATTCGATAGAATTGATTCTACATACCTGCCTGAAAAGACTGCCTTCGCTCTTATTTGTTTTCTAGTACGCCAGAGCTCTGACAAACTCTGATTGTATTACTGGATCCCCTATTTCATCCAAATCGCCTTCCATTCCTTCTCCTATCATGTTAGCAGACAGAGTTCTTCCACTTTGCAGAGGCCTTTATTCTTCCCATCTATCCATTCTCTCCTCGAAATCTGAGAGAATGATTTATTCTGAACTCTTAATTTTACTACTTCTGTTTCTAATTTCACCAAAGGTTATATTGACTGCGCTATACGCTGTATCCGTTCCTCCGATGACATTTATCTTTCGATTTATTGACATTCTTCCTACAGTCACTTTATCCTAGCTTCCACGAACTTGCTCTATATTTATTTCCTTAGTGACCTATGTTATCGTAATCCTATCTTCTCTTGAGAATTTTTGTACTTCCTTCTTTCGTCGGTCAGTTGAAGTATTTCTTCTGTTATCCACCGATTCTTCGCAGTTATCTTCCCTCCACTTGTTGTTAAACTTTCGGAAAGCCCTTTCTTTAGAAATGTCAATCTCTTTTCAGCTGAGCCGCTTACTGTTACTTCAGTATCGCAGTACCTATAGCCTTACAGAACTTTAAAGTTATCTAGTTCCTTGAGAGTACTAGGGTATGTCAGTTCTTGTCACATTGATTCTTCTTTGTGATTATATGGTAGTACTACAGGTCGAGAGAGTGACACACGACTGAGCACCAAACTAATTCCTAAAAAAGTTATGAGCTGTTGTTGAAAGATGCGCAGACGGCGGCTAATGAGCAAACAAAAAGGATAAAATCTTGTTGGAGAACTTGTGAGTAAATCCCTGCACCAATACGGATATCAATGAATATATCTACGTATATGAGCAACAATAATTACTTTGTAGTTAGAAGTTTAAGGACGAGTCAGCTTTATAATTTTCGTCTGTTTGCATAATGTGCGATGGATAACAATAATTATTATTGAATCAACTCCCTGATATTACCCATCTGGGACAGAGAACCACTAAATTAACTTCAAGGACAGGGTCCTGGAGAGTATTGATGCGTTACGGTATACTGATAATATTTACTTTATGGACCGTCTGACTACAACTGAATGAAACACAATTTTTGTGCCATATGCGTTTTGCCTATATTCTCTCCCAAGGCATCTACAGTGGCAGGTTGCGTGGGCGATTTTCTTCATATTACGCTCGTCGTCCATTTTTGGTATCGTTCCTCTGAAGACTTGTTTTGAAGCAATGTTTTGGTTTCTGTTGCGACTGTCAGATATGTTGGAGATAGTGATGCGTTGTTCGCATCTGCAAAGGCTAAGGACGGCGATGCGCCCACCTTCGCCGTTACCCGTACAAAATACACGTGCAGTACGTCTTGTCGCCCAGAAGCTGCTTTATGTGCGCCGCATTCCTGTTTCCCATTTTTTTTTATGTTTCTCGTCTATCCTTAGTTGCTCCTATATTCCTGCAGATGTGATCCATCCACGCAAGAGTTTCACTTCTTTTTATTTATGAAGAATCTTCAGAGGAGTAAATGTTTATTTGAGGTAAACAGGGTGAACATTAATAAAGACGGCAAACGGCAGGGACGGTTCCCTGATTGTAAATGGAACCAAAAATTCGGAAATGCCTCATTGCCGCGGTACATGGCGCTGATGAATGACAATTTCTCTGACCACTTGTTCCTTGTGTGTTTTAGGCTGTGTGGTTGACGCAGCGGAATGGTTTGGAATTCACGTCGGGAGCAAGCAGAAATGGTGTTTGTGTGCCGCGAAACAGACAGAAACTTTCGAGAGGCATCACGGCTATACCAAAGCAAGTATCCTCACAGATACCATCATCACAGAACATTTCAAGCCCTTTTTGAGCGTTTGTTGGGTTGTTTTGGGGAAGGAGACCAGGCAGCGAGGTCATCGGTCTCATCGGATTACGGAAGGATGGGGAAGGAAGTCGGCCGTGCCCTTTCAGAGGAACCATCCCGGGATTTGCCTGGAGGAATTTAGGGAAATCATTGGACGTTTGTGTGATCATGGGTCCTTTCAGAAAGACGAACGTGCAGGGAGGCGGCTGACTGTGCGTATAGCAGATCTGGAGAACCGGGTTCTACTGGAAATTGAGACGAAGCCCTGCAAAGTCTCCAGACAAGTGGCCCTCCAACATTTTGTAAGCCATGCATTAAATTGCATCCAAAGGAGGCCACTTTGAACATCTGATGTGAAGGGGATGCGGTGTACTCACAGATGACAGTACGACATGTAGGACGTTTTGCATTGCTAGCGTGATTGCTTCGATTGTTGTTAGCAAGGTCTCCATAAAAGTCTTGGGTAAGTTAGGGCATGTGTAGATGTGGAAGCAATGTGTGACTCCATTTTGGAACGGCCTAATATCTGCAGGCAAGAGGTATATAAAGTGTTGAGCCATGGACACTCACTCCACCTCATATTAAAACTACTTCGAAGATCTCCTGTAATATTTACGGCAGTAACCAGTAATATAGCTACTGGTGAACTTTAGATAGACTGTTAATTTCTGACATGAGTCATTATGAAACCTGTTGTCCCTTCTCCCTTTAGGATGAATACCTTTAAATTTGTTCCTTAAGTATCTGTTCAACTTCTATCATATTCAGTGAATTTTGCGTCATAAGAACAAAAATAACATTTGAACATTTTTCGTAATTAAATTATTTCACTTTAACGAGCACATGCAGCTTAGTGAATCCGTGGAGAAATATCAAAACGATAACATAATCAGAAGCAGACTGTTAGTTGACAAACAGACACAATTTTCCAGTTCATATACAAACACAAGAATGCATGCAAACGTTTTTAGCAAGCGGGAAATAGTACCAACCAGATTAGTTAGTAATAGTCTTACTTTATAATTGCTTGGTGGTGACGGACACACTTCTCCAGTCGGTTATGAACTTCACGACAGGCAGTCGTTTCAGAAGAGTGCTCAGGTCGCTCTGATAGCACTTTGGCGAGATTTACAATTTTACTGCTGAGCAGTGTGAGCTGCATACGTAGCTGCGCAATGAGGCTTACGTTCAACGAGTCGAGCACCATGGTCATCACCACGGTGTGCAGGCACGTTACCATGCAGAAGACCCACGCGGCAGCAAAGCCCAAGGGCTGCATCGCGTCAAAGGGCAGAGCCAGTACGTAAGGCAGGCCCTCAGCACACACAGGAGAGACCAGAAAGTAGGCGCAGGCGCCCACGCCAAACCAGATGTAGGTCAGCGTGAAGCGGCGCACCACGCGGCACTGCGCCCGTAGCAGAGGGATGTCGTCCCACGTCAAGAACTCGGCGAAGTCGTGACCCACCTGAAGGCAGAGAAACGAGTCACTGAGAACCCTCTAAAGGACTAGCTCACAGATGCTGCTATGTAGAATAATGAGACTTCTCAGAAGCAAATACTGACACTTAATAACGAAACTAAGTTACCTAACTGAGTTACCTAACTGAGTTTTTGCTAATAAAGTCATCTACATCGCTTAATCTACATGGTGACAATTATTGAACTATTGAAAAAAAAGAACGTGCACTACTGGCCATTAAAATTGCTACACCACAAAGATGTGCTACAGAAGTGAAATTTAAGCGACGGGAAGAAGATACTGTGATATGCAAATGATTAGCTTTTCAGAGCATTCACACAAGGTTGGCGCCGGTGGCGACACCTACCACGTGCTGACATGAGGAAAGTTTCCAACCAATTTCTCATACACAAACAGCAGTTGACCGGCGTTGCCTGGTGAAACGTTGTTGTGATGCCACGTGTAAGGAGGAGAAATTCGTACCATCACGTTTCCGACTTTGATAGAGGTCGGATTGTAGCCTGTCGCGATTGCGGTTTATTGTATCGCGACATTGCTGGTCGCATTGGTCAAGATCCAATGACTGTTAGCAGAATATGGAATCGGTGGGTTCAGGAGGGTAATACGGAACGCTGTGCTGGACCCCAACGGCCTCGTATCACTAGCAGTCGAGATGACAGCCATCTTATCCGCACGACTGTAACGGATAGTGCAGCCACGCCTTCAAATCTGAGGCAACAGATGGGGACGTTTGCAAGACAACAACTATGTGCACGAGCAGTTCGACGACGTTTGCAGCAGCATGCACTATCAGCTCGGAGACCATGGCTGCGGTTAACCTTGACGCTAGATCACAGACAGAAGCGCCTGCGATGGTGTACTCATCAACGAACCTGGGTGCACGAATGGCAAAGAGTCACTTTTTCGGATGAATCCAGGTTTTGTTTACAGCATCATGATAGTGGCATACGTGTTTGGCGACATCGTGGTGAACGCACATTGGAAGCGTGTATTCCTCATCGCCATACTGGTGTATCACCCGGTGTAATGGTATGGGGTGCCATAGGTTACACGTCTCGGTCACCTCTTGTTTGCATTGACGACACTTTGAACAGTGGACGTTACATTTCAGATGTGTTACGACCCGTGGCTCTAGCCTTCATTCGATCCCTGTGAAACCCTACATTTCAGCAGGATAATGCTCGACCACATGTTGCAGGTCCTGTAGGGCCTTTCTGGATACAGAAAATGTTCGACTGCTGCCCTCGCTGGCACATTCTCCTGATCGCTCACCAATTGAAAACGTCTTGTCAATGATGGCCGAGCAACTGGCTCGTCACAATACGCCAGTCACTACTCTTGATGAACTGTGGTATCGTGTTGAAGCTACATGGCAGCTGTACCTGTACACGCGATCCAAGCTCTGTTTCACCCAATGCCCAGGCGTATCAAGGCCGTTATTACGGCCAGAGGTGGTTGTTCTGGGTACTGATTTCTCAGGATCTATGCACCAAAATTGCGTGAAAATGTAATTACGTGTCATTTCTAGTGTAATATATTTATCCAACGAATACCCGTTTATCAACTGAATTTCTTCTTGGTGTAGCAATTTTAATGTCCAGTAGTATAATTAGTTACAACGACAGACCGCACAAGCTTTAATCAACATGTAAACGTCACTAAAGATATTCGGATGTAGGTTATGACATGTTCGATATGCATACCATCGTTGACAGTGATGTGGTCCAGATGAACAGTGAAATTCTGCATGATCCGCTGAAGTGTCGGAACATCGAAGCTGTCGATAACATCCTAAATAAATGTATTTTGTAGGGAGCACATTGTGCTCATGTGACAGCGATCTAGATGGTTGTAAAACAATAAACTGGTAGCCAAGAGCTCACGAATTCTTTTTATTCCATGATTACCGGTTTTGGCGAAACTAAAGCCGCCATCATCGGATTTTAGGACACATGCAGGTTACAACATCAAGGCAAACAATGGTGATATTAATAGTTGCCTTACAAAATAGTCATAAGTATCACACAGGCGTCCAAGAGAGATGGAATTATAAATGTTAAGTGTCTTCATCACATACAAGCGCAAGTTAAATATATGGTTTCAACCAAGCTTTGGTTTTGGGGTTATTGCTGAGCATCTTGCCTTTAATATAGCCCCACAAAGAGGAATCACATCTCTTCAAATCCGGAGAATATTGCGGCCAATCAAGCCCCGTACTAGTGGCCTCTGGGTACCCCGGAGCCAGAATGTGATTCCGAAAGTGCTTCTCCAGAACATCAAACACTCTCCTGTTTCGATGGAGTCGAGCTCCGTCTTTAATGAACCACATCTTGCAGATATCGGGGTCACGTGGGATAATGGGAATGAAATCATGTTCCCAAACCCTCACGAGGCATTCAGTAGTCACCGTGCCATCAACGAATATCGTACCGATTACACACGTCTGCAAAAATTTTTTTTGTCAGCTGCATGAGATATTTTTACTGAATTATATGTTTTAGAATGCGCTGATTTCAGAAGTGATGTCCATTTTTTCTATCAGATAAGGTTTTTTTTGCAAATTCTAACTCAAAAAATTGGTAAATGCATTCGTTTGTTCAAAATTATCAAACATAATACTGTTTTACAACCAGTGAAATATTATTTTGAGACATATAGTAACAATTTTATAATTATGCATGTTTTTTATGAAACATTTTCTTCTTCTCCTTGATACTTCGCCGATTCCTTTTCCGATATCCTCTTTAGTTTCCCGCTTAAGCACCCACAGTAGTCAGAAATCATAGTGACATCCCATCTTCCATGCTACCGTCTCTGGATATCACGGACATCCTGGTTAAACCGCTACCCCTGTTCTTCACTGTTAGCTCCCACGTTTTCAGGAAAACTGCCTATGTGGGAGCGTAAAAAATGGACCTTCAAGCTCATATTGCAGCCTTGAGCTTCATATGCTGCTAGCATCCGTTGAAAAATGGTTTTGTAGTCAGGATCTACATCTACATCTACATCTATACTCCGCGAGCCACCTTACGGTGTGTGGCGGAGGGTACTTATTGTACCACTATCTGATCCCCCCTTCCCTGTTCCATTCACGAATTGTGCGTGGGAAGAACGACTGCTTGTAAGTCTCCGTATTTGCTCTAATTTCTCGGATCTTTTCGTTGTGATCATTACGCGAGATATATGTGGGCGGTAGTAATATGTTGCCCATCTCTTCCCGGAATGTGCTCTCTCGTAATTTCGATAATAAACCTCTCCGTATTGCGTAACGCCTTTCTTGAAGTGTCCGCCACTGGAGCTTGTTCAGCATCTCCGTAACGCTCTCGCGCTGACTAAATGTCCCCATGACGAATCGCGCTGCTTTTCGCTGGATCATGTCTATCTCTTCTATTAATCCAACCTGGTAAGGGTCCCATACTGATGAGCAATACTCAAGAATCGGACGAACAAGCGTTTTGTAAGCTACTTCTTTCGTCGATGAGTCACATTTTCTTAGAATTCTTCCTATGAATCTCAACCTGGCGCCTGCTTTTCCCACTATTTGTTTTATGTGATCATTCCACTTCAGATCGCTCCGGATAGTAACTCCTAAGTATTTTACGGTCGTTACCGCTTCCAATGATTTACCACCTATGGCATAATCGTACTGGAATGGATTTCTGCCCCTATGTATGCGCATTATATTACATTTATCTACGTTTAGGGAAAGCTGCCAGCTGTCGCACCATTCATTAATCCTCTGCAGGTCTTCCTGGAGTACGTACGAGTCTTCTGATGTTGCTACTTTCTTGTAGACAACCGTGTCATCTGCAAATAGCCTCACGGAGCTACCGATGTTGTCAACTAAGTCATTTATGTATATTGTAAACAATAAAGGTCCTATCACGCTTCCTTGCGGTACTCCCGAAATTACCTCTACATCTGCAGATTTTGAACCGTTAAGAATGACATGTTGTGTTCTTTCTTCTAGGAAATCCTGAATCCAATCACAAACCTGGTCCGATATTCCGTAAGCTCGTATTTTTTTCACTAAACGTAAGTGCGGAACCGTATCAAATGCCTTCCTGAAGTCCAGGAATACGGCATCAATCTGCTCGCCAGTGTCTACGGCACTGTGAATTTCTTGGACAAATAGGGCGAGCTGAGTTTCACATGATCTCTGTTTGCGGAATCCATGTTGGTTATGATGAAGGAGATTTGTATTATCTAAGAACGTCATAATACGAGAACATAAAACATGTTCCATTATTCTACAACAGATTGACGTAAGCGAAATAGGCCTATAATTATTCGCATCTGATTTATGACCCTTCTTGAAAATGGGAACGACCTGCGCTTTCTTCCAGTCGCTAGGTACTTTACGTTCTTCCAGAGATCTACGATAAATTGCTGATAGAAAGGGGGCAAGTTCTTTAGCATAATCACTGTAGAATCTTACGGGTATCTCGTCTGGTCCGGATGCTTTTCCGCTACTAAGTGATAGCAGTTGTTTTTCAATTCCGATATCGTTTATTTCAATATTTTCCATTTTGGCGTCCGTGCGACGGCTGAAGTCAGGGACCGTGTTACGATTTTCCGCAGTGAAACAGTTTCGGAACACTGAATTCAGTATTTCTGCCTTTCTTCGGTCGTCCTCTGTTTCGGTGCCATCGTGGTCAACGAGTGACTGAATAGGGGATTTAGATCCGCTTACCGATTTTACATATGACCAAAACTTTTTAGGGTTCTTGTTTAGATTGTTTGCCAATGTTTTATGTTCGAATTCGTTGAATGCTTCTCTCATTGCTCTCTTTACGCTCTTTTTCGCTTCGTTCAGCTTTTCCTTATCAGCTATGATTCGACTACTCTTAAACCTATGGTGAAGCTTTCTTTGTTTCCGTAGTACCTTTCGTACATGATTGTTATACCACGGTGGATCTTTCCCCTCGCTTTGGACCTTAGTCGGTACGAACTTATCTAAGGCGTACTGGACGATGTTTCTGAATTTTTTCCATTTTTGTTCCACATCATCTTCCTCAGAAATGAACGTTTGATGGTGGTCACTCAGATATTCTGCGATTTGTGCCCTATCACTCTTGTTAAGCAAATAGATTTTCCTTCCTTTCTTGGCATTTCTTATTACACTTGTAGTCATTGATGCAACCACTGACTTATGATCACTGATACCCTCTTCTACATTCACGGAGTCGAAAAGTTCCGGTCTATTTGTTGCTATGAGGTCTAAAACGTTAGCTTCACGAGTTGGTTCTCTAACTATCTGCTCGAAGTAATTCTCGGACAAGGCAGTCAGGATAATGTCACAAGAGTCTCTGTCCCTGGCTCCAGTTCTGATTGTGTGACTATCCCATTCTATACCTGGTAGATTGAAGTCTCCCCCTATTACAATAGTATGATCACGAAACTTCTTCACGACGTTCTGCAGGTTCTCTCTGAGGCGCTCAACTACTACGGTTGCTGATGCAGGTGGCCTATAGAAGCATCCGACTATCATATCTGACCCACCTTTGATACTTAACTTAACCCAGATTATTTCACATTCGCATTCGCTAATAACTTCACTGGATATTATTGAATTCTTTACTGCTATAAATACTCCTCCACCATTGGCGTTTATCCTATCCTTGCGGTATATATTCCATTCTGTGTCTAGGATTTCGTTACTGTTCACTTCCGGTTTTAACCAACTTTCCGTTCCTAATACTATATGCGCACTATTTCCTTCAATAAGAGATACTAATTCAGGAACCTTGCCCTGGATACTCCTGCAGTTTACCAATATTACGTTAACTTTTCCTGTTTTTGGTCTCTGAGGACGGACGTTCTTTATCAACGATGATAATGTTCTCTCTGGTAAGCCGTCAGGTATTTTATCGTTTCGCCCAAGGGGGGGTCCCTCTAACCTAAAAAACCCCCGTGTGCACGCCACACGTACTCTGCTACCCTAGTAGCTGCTTCCGGTGTGTAGTGCACGCCTGACCTGTCTAGGGGGGCCCTACAGTTCTCCACCCAATAACGGAGGTCGATGAATTTGCAACCATTATAGTCGCAGAGTCGTCTGAGCCTCTGGTTTAGACCCTCCACACGGCTCCAAACCAGAGGACCGCGATCGACTCTGGGCACTATGCTGCAGATATTAAGCTCAGCTTGCACTCCGCTTGCGATGCTGGTTGTCTTCACCAAATCAGCCAGCCGCCGGAAGGAACCAAGGATGGCCTCAGAACCCAAGCGGCAGGCGTCATTCGTTCCGACATGTGCTACTATCTGCAGCCGGTCACACCCAGTGCGTTCAATAGCTGCCGGAAGGGCCTCCTCCACATTACGGACGAGACCCCCCGGCAAGCACACCGAGTGCACACTGGCATTCTTCCCCGACCTACCCGCTATTTTCCTGAGGGGCTCCATAACCCGCCTAACGTTGGAGCTCCCTATAACTAATAGGCCCGCCCTCTGTGACTGTCGGGACCTTGCCGGAGAATCGGCCACTGGCCCAACAGGCGAGGCATCCTGTGGTGGCTCGGAAACGATGTCATCACCACTAGGAAGCACCCCGTACCTGTTGGAAAGGGGTAAGGCAGCCGCCACGCGGCCAGATCCAACCTTCGCCTTTCGGCCAGGCACGCGCGAGCCCACCACTGTCCGCCATTCACCCTGGAGTGATGGCTGACCGGTAAGATGCTCACTGCCGGAAGACGCAGCGACATCAGGGGTTCCATGTGATTCCAAGGCCACCGAAGTAGGCATAGGTCTCACCACAGTTGCCCCAACGCCACTACGAGCCGACGCCTGCGCCTCGAGCTCGATGAGCCTAACAGACAAAGCCTCCACCTGTCCCCGAAGAGTGGCCAATTCTCCTTGCGTCCGCTCACAACAACCACAGTCCCTACACATGACTATGTTTACCCTACTCTATACGGTGACAAATTCCCAAGATAATCTTCTGATGAGCTACTCTGATAATCAAGAAACACTCACTGAAATACGAGACGCGAAAACTACGCTAGGTTTTCCCAGAAAAACTATTTAAAAGCTAAGCGCAGCAAATAAGTACAAAACACTGTTATTGAAATAAAAGGTTCTACCTAGTAAGCACTCGAACACGCAAGAAATTACAAAAATAAACTAGTAATTACACAGATAACTGAAAATAAGTCGCTGCTGTTTGTAAAATATGTAAGAAGCAAACGGTGTACTCGCCTTAGTAGTAGCAGGAGCTAGCGATGCGCTCTCGCTGACGGTCTAACTGATCCTTAGTATTTCCCAAAAACTTTCCCACTACATCCCTGAACGATACCCAAGCATCTTTTTCCTTCTCATTCATAATTTTCACAAAGAGGGCGTCGGTTAAAAGTTTTCTTATGTCGGGGCCAGTGAAAACTCCCTCCTTCAACTTTTCTTCTGACAGCTTCGAGAGTTTTGTACATAGATATCAAAAGCAGTCCCCACCGTTTTGCAGCGACTTTAAAAATAGTTTCATCAACCACAATTTGATATGGAGAGGGGGCAACAAAGCCTTTTCTGGTGGTGCCAAAGTATCATTGATAACATTAGTTTTTCGGGGTAGCCAATTACTTTTAGTCCAATGCTGTTCTTTGGCTCTACTGTCCCACAAGCATAAGAAGCATCGGTATTTGGTATAGCCTGCCTGCTCACCCAAAAGGAGTATTTTGAAGTCCCCACAAACCATCCATTGATGGTCCTGATATTTGCGTTTCTCCAGGATAATGGCCCAGTCGTCAAAGTTTTCGTCCATATGCACAGAAAGTCCCACCGGAAGCGATGCTAATTTATTTCCATCGTGCAATAATACTGCTTTAAGGCTAGTTTTGGATGAATCAATGAATAGGCGCCATTCAGATGAGTCATAATGCATATAAATGCAATGCATGAGTCCTTCCACATCATCCCGTGACTGGACACTGCACATCACGCAGTCACCCGTTGAGGGTGAAGAGAACGCTCGATCAAGAAATGTGGATTTTCAGTCTCTCAAATGTGCCAATTATGATTACTGACGAACCCATCAAAATGAAAGTGGGCTTCATCACTAAGCCAAACCATGCATGCGCATGCTAATTATCATCACGCCCCGCGGCCAACCGTGCAGTTCGAAAGTCCTAACGCAAACCGTTCAGAAGTTATGACGATTTTATTTCATGCAGTGCAGTAATTGTCACCTTGTATGTCTTTATTTCCCTCATTAGATCAAATCTTAGAACTTGTAACACAACCGTGTATAGGTTTTATTGCGTCTGACGCCGAATTTTGTTTCAAAATTTGTATCTTTTAGTCTGATAAAGGTAGTAGTTGAAACCAACTTATAAATAAATAAGTGTATTAAGTGATCTAGGCAGCTTTTCGCAGAAATCGATATCAAAGTGGTTAGAGGGTGAACAATGGATCAATTGGACAAGGATATCTATACGTTTTGGAGAATAGATAGGTGGTTGCTAAGAATCATCTGTAACCCTGTTTAAGAAGTGAGACTCCCTAAATCAAATTCACCAGAAACGAATACTCACTGCCGTGTTCCCATATTCAAGTTCGTTAAGAACTGCATTACCTTGCTAGGTTAGAAACATGAGCTAATAATGACTGAAAATATTGTTACAATAGTCATCCTTTATCATTTTAAAACAAATGGTAGCATTATGTACGAAAGTCATCTGACGAACCTTACCCATCGATACTACTACTCACAGAGTGAGACATAAAACAGTCTGACAACCTGGCGGTCGAATTTTGCTCGTATGTAGGGCTTATAATTCATTTCATATTCGTCTATTTCGGAGGAAATTAAGCGTCCCTTCGGCAATTATTAGTCCTTTCCCTCTGAAAAGATCTACAAAATGCACTCCTTCATTTAATGACAAAATGGAGGCCTAAGATAATATTTCTTCAGACCATGTGTTATTCACTCTGGTGTGATACACGGACGATAGCCATAGTTTTCTCATAGTCAACTGGTGATAAAATTATTCACCAACCACGAATAATTTTGAAGAAATTTTAAACATAGCATGGAAGCAAAATCATGCTATGACACAAACGTTGTTCTTAGATCTCAATGCCAATTCTTCTGTTAACTGCTGTTAAGTGTTATTGTAGTTTTAAGCACAATAGGATGGTCTCAACTACCCGTCTATCGCTCCCCGTTACCTAACAAGGAATGTAGGTCGTAGCAGTAGTGTAAAAATAAGAAAATTCTATATAGTTTTTATATTACTCTATTTCGGAGGTGTATTAAGCGTCCCTCTGGTAATGAAGTGTCCCTTTCTCTCCGAAGACGTTGCAAGCTACACTCATCCACTTACTGATGGAGTGTGACTGATAGTGGTACAAAATACGGATTTAAAATGATATTTCTTCAGCATTTTCCATTATTTTGAGAAGCATCTTTATTCGTCTTGCTGAAGCACACATCAATATTTTTATTCAAAGAAGTCTTCGATCTCAGGTTTTTTTTTTTTTTTTTTTTTTTTTTTTTTTTTTTTTTTTTTTTGGAGGGGGAAAGCGAACTCACTGCCCCCTGGCCGCATGCAGCCTCAACTGACGCAATAACCCGTGTTCAATGACAGCTTTGACTAGCCGCGGGAGCCCTGCACCTCTATTTGAGGATACCTCTCTATTCATTGAGAGGGATGGTCGTCCGCAGTGTCTTGTATGTCATAAAGTATTTAATACTGCGAAGAGCTACAATATACAACGACATTATACACGTCTTCACGCAGCGCACTACGATCAGGTAGAAGGCGTTGCACGCAGAGAACTGGTAGCCAGGCTTAAGAACGACATACCAGGAGACTTAAGTTTAAAAACGGTTTCGTAGTATGGAGGGTATCAAAACATGCAACATAGTTCGTGTTCTGTAATGCGTTTATAATTTTCAGATGAATGAGAGCAGAGAAAACACTACTGAATCTGCAATTTGAGCAAGCTACGGGGTCGCTCACATCATTGCGACGAGTGGCAAGCCGTTTTCGGTGGGACCACTCGTAAGATCGTGCACGGTAGTAGTAGCAGAATGTTTGTTTCCAAGGGAGGTGCAGGCTATTGAAGGGGTTCGCCTGTCGAAACAAACAATGTCTCGTCGAATCCTGAACATGGCAGCGGATTTAGAGACACAGTTCAGGAAAAAGGTGGAGAGTTTCGTTTCATTTTCGCTAGCGGTTGACGAAAACACCGACATATCGGACTGTGCTCAGTATTTGCAGTCTTTGTGCGTGGTGTCGACATGGAGCTGCAAGTAACTGAAGAACTCTCGGATGTGGTACCACTCGATTACACCGCAACAGGACGTGACTTTTTGACGCTGTTTCTGAATCAGTGGACAAGATGAATTTGCCGTGGGATAAGCTCCATTCTGTAGCGACAGACGGTGCATCACAAATGATCGAGCGCCACCAAGGTTTTGCTTCTCGTTTGAAAAATAAACTCAGGGACTAATTCGGGACAGACATTTTGACTCTTCATTGTTTTATTCAATAAGAGGCACAGTGTGCTGAAACAGTAGACCTAGGTGGCGTAATGAAAGATCTCGTGAAGTGTGTCAATTTTGTGCGGCGTCACGGTATGAATCATCGCCAATTCAAAGGATTCCTGAAAGATATGGAAGCGGAATATGGGGATATACCTTACCACAGTACAGTTCGTTGGCTGAGTCGGGGAAAAGTTCTTGATGTTTTCTTTGCCATTCGTGAGGAAACATCCCTTTTTCTCGAAATGAAAGGGGAAGAAATGCGTTGTCTGAAAGATATATAATGGATGTCAGACCTGGCGTTCCTAGATACATAACTATGCATCTGAATAATTTAAATCTGTCATTGCAGGGCAAAGGGCAGCTAATCGTTGACATGCACGACCAGATCAAATCGTTCATGAGAAAGCTACGTTTATTTGAGAGGCAGATGAGTAATGGACATTTAACGTTCTTCAATCGTCTTGCTTCTTTAAAACTACCTGAAGGTACTACTTTCGGCGATTACCAATCAAAGTTAAAGCAGCTCATCAAGTCGTTTGAAACACGATACCGAGACCTCACTAGTTTGGAAATGGAACTTAAGATGTTCAGCACTCGTTTTTCAGTTTCCCTCGATAACTTGTCATCGTCACTTCAATTGGAGATTATTGACTTGCAAAATTCAACTTTGTTGAAAGAGAGGTACTACAAGACGTTGGATTTGTCACGATGGTATCATTCATTACAGCAAAAAACATTTACCAAGCTTCACAACAATGCCGCTCAGATCGTGTGCATGTTTGGACCTACGTATTGTAGGTAGCTTTTCTCAGCAATGAAAAGAGTAAAAAAAGTAAGGAACGATCGTTTCTTCAGGATGCAACAATGAAGGCCATCCTCGACATTAACGCTGCAAACATTTTTAAGCCTGATATTTCCGACCTTGTAATGAAAAGAAAATGTGAAGCTACAGAGGCCCAATAAATTTAGTATGCAATTTCTTTTAAAACAGTTGTTTCTTATTTATTTCCTGAACATCGTATTTCCTGATGTAGCATGTCACCACGTCTTAGCAGCTAAGAGTACGAGGTTGTCGATCTTGTAAGACGCAGCTGGCACATCAGAACGCTGGCCTTGCCACCTGCCTCAGCCAGCCGTGCCACGTGCCGGCGTGCCGGCCCAGTCGAGTGGCCACAGCGAGCGACGCGGCTCCCTGGAGCAGGGAGCGCTCCGCGGCTCACGACGGAGCCGACGAGCTGGAACAGCCTACTATATTCTGTCTGCATCTATTTATGTAGTGGGTAAGAAACTATATAGCAAATTGATTTATTTCACGCCAGAATAAAGTACTAATAACATATTCCGTTTAAGTATTTGTTGGTACTACTTGTCAATAATATTTTACAAGTTTTGAACAATGTCGTTATTGGTGATTTGCAGTTAACAATTACCCTGCCGCGTAGCTAAATCAGAGTGACGATGGAAGGAAAATATATTAATTTACTACAGTTTATAATAACAAAGACGCATTGCAGAAGGAAATTACATGAAAAACTAAAACATATTACCTTCTCTAGTAAATTCAGCATAGTTCAGTTACCTTCCCAGTAAAGGTATAGTTCCTGGGGGGGAGAGTGTAACAAGTGCATTGAACACTATAAATTACAGCATCTCGGTAGAATTTTCACTGCTGATAGCGGAAGTAGCACCGACTTAGCAATCGTTCAGTGTGTGCCACGTCAGTAAAAACAAACCACAGTAGAAAGTTACCCTGAAAGTGAATATCCATGATAGTTACTTAAACTCCGAAGAAGGAGCAGCATGTAGCGAACTCTGCACCATATATAGCAGAGTTTTTCTGTTTCTGGGAGAAAATATATCTTTTACAGAGAGCATTAGGTACCAGATGAGGCAGGTCTGGATTTGAGACTTCCTGGCAGATTAAAACTGTGTGCCCGACCGAGACTCGAACTCGGGACCTTTGCGTTTCGCGTGCAAGTGCTATACCAACTTTTTTTTTATAGCAGCAGCGCGGTTCCGGACTGAAGCGCCTGGAACCGCTTTTTTTTTTTTTTTTTTTTTTTTTTTTTTTTTTTTTTTTTTGTGAAGTAGGTCAGGGGGCGAAGTGGGCAGAGGTAGTACTTGGAGGCCTGGCCACGGTGTCCCCGTCTCTTGACAGGATAAGGGAGGGGCAGCAGGAAGGAAACACGGACATTGTATTTTTTTAGTAACAATAATATTTTATTTATTCGTTTAATTTTAATGACCCAAAAGAAAAATCATATATAAAAAAGAAGGGAAATAATTATAGGGCCGAAGTGACATCCTCGTCACTTCACTGGGAGTAACATCCTATCCCTCGAAATAACGTAAACCTGGGACTCCCCACCGCTTCGGAGGGTTATGAAACATGCTGCCTAGAAAGTTCGCAAAATGCGTTTTATATTTAGAGTGGCGTCTGATGATTTCGTGTTGTTCTAGTAGATAATGCCAATATTCCATGCCCGATATCAAGGTCAGCGAGAGCACGTAGTGCGATGCGTGTCCTCCAATCCATCGGATTGCCGATGTTTTTTGTGAGGGGAAAAAGACAGGGTCAGGGGAAAATAAAGCGTCCGTCGCGATCGTGGATTCGTCGGTGCATCGGAGGAGGGCTATGATGCGTTGCGTCAGCCGCCAAACATCCTTTGCCTCACCGCACTGCAGAGAATGTTCGTCGGTGTCCTGCATGCCACATATAAGGCAGAGCGGGGAATCCACCATGCGAATGTCGTACAATCGTTGGCGGTTGACTGTCTTTCGGTTGATTAATGTATACCATGACGATCGCGCTGCTGTGGTGAGGAGAGGTGTATGGACAGCTCACCAAATCTGTCGCCAGTTTCGTGTAGGGTATTTAAGTTCGACAACATTGCTGCCATGATGACGCCGCAAGTACCGATATATCTCACGGGTAGGGGGGATTCTGGTAGAAGTTATCTGTAACTGAACACAACTAAAATCAACAAAAAATCGCGCGACCTGAGAAAACGAGGGCGAGATTGTGCCTACCGCCACCGGTGGTTCAAAGGACGTGGGAAGAAGCACATCCAGGATGGCTGACGTGATGGCGTGTTGCCGTTGGTTCCAAGTTCGTAGCGTCGCTCGCAGGTATAGAGCTAGAGCCTTGTTCCACACATCCGTGAGGTTAAGTCCTCCAGAATGAGGTGGGAGAGTTAAAGTCTCGTATTTGATCTTAAACAACGTTCCTTGGCTGACATAGTATCCAAAGGCCGCCATTAATCTGTCAGCAACACCATGTGGCATTGGCAGTACCTGTGCCAAGTGCGGCAGTCGCGAGGCCAGGTGAACATTAGTGTAGTCCACCCTTTGGAGCAGGTTGTGCGTTCGAAGTGAATTGTTGCGTATGTGCAGGCGGACGTTCTGGAGTAGACGTCGATAGCTCGCCGCCGCTGATTGCCGTAGCGATCGGGTGAACAAGACACCTAAGCATCGCAAGATGTCCACCGTCGTAAACGGACTGCGCAGGGCGTCCAGCCCTCGACCGATGGGCATGATATTGGTTTTATTCATGTTGACCCTGCTTCCCGCAGCTACTCCGTACGTAGTAAGAAGGGTAACCTCCTGACTTACTTCGTTGTCCGATCGGACGAGTATCATCAAGTCGTCGGCATATGCACGACACGTGAAGGAGCTCGCACGTAGTCGGACGCCTGTTAGAGTCCGTCTAAGAGTCTGCAGCAATGGTTCGAGCGCTATTGTAAACAGTATCATAGACAAGGGACATCCTTGCCTAACTGAGCTGCAAACAGGAATCGTTCCTACCTCCCTGCCATTGACTCTCACCGTCGAAGAAGCGCCACGAAGGAGGCGCATGATGACGGTAATAAAATCCTGTGGTATCGCCATTCGTCGCATGGTCGAGTCAAGGAAATCATGGTTGATCCTGTCAAAGGCACGATCAAAATCCACCGATACGAACGCCGCTCGCATTCGACAAGCTTCCGTCAGGGAAATTACGTCACGGTATTCGCCGAGGATAGAATGTATGTTGCTCCGAACCCCTAGACAAGCCTGGTCTGGTGGTATTGTCTTGGATATTACAGTCTTGAGCCTCGCCGCCAACATTCGCGCAAAGATCTTATAGTCAGTATTGAGCATCGTGAGCGGTCTAAAGTGATGGGCGCTGAAACTCGCTGTCGATTTCGGTATTGGTATAAGCAGTCCCGCCATGAACTGCGACGGAACGTCAGTGTCAGGGCTCAATAACTCATTATACATCAATACCAACTGGGACATCATTAAATCCGCAAATGCGCGGTAACATTCGAGTGTCAACCCATCTGGCCCAGGGGATTTATGCACCGCACCCTTCGCGAGTGCGCCCCGGATGTGATCTTACGTTAGGGGTTCCAATAGCGCCTCTGCATCCGGACCATCCACTTCCGTTTGCATCTGTCGCAAAATTTCTTCTCCTGTCCGATTGTCCGTCGGCGTCCCAGTGAAAAGGAGGCGGTAATGCTCCAGAAACTCAGCAGCAATGGCCTGTTGTGACGTCAAGGGCCGACCATCGTCATCATGGAGGACTGTGATTAGGGATCGGCGATTACGCGCATGTCCCTTAGACACATGATGCATGCCAATACGTTCTCCATCGACGTTGTCCAAGCACCGAGCACGGATCGAAAGTCCCTCCAGTCGACGTATCGTGATCGATAAAATGCAGGCCTGAATGCGATGGACTTCCGCTTGACGCTCGGGCGATGGGGCCCTGGACAACAGGTCGCGGAGCACCATGTAGTAATAATCAAGTGTATCTCGGAGCCATTTCGCTTTTTCCTTGCCATACGTTATGAGAGCTCTTCGAATCGCCGGTTTTGCACACTGCAGCCACCACGAAAGAACCGTACGGTGCAGCGGCAGACGGCGAGTGCAAGTCCGCCATGTTTCTTCGATCCGCTGGCGACATTCGAGATCCACCAATAAGGAGGAATTAAGTTTCCGGGAACTACGACTCCGCCAGACCCGCTGCCGTGGGAGGGTTAACGTGCATAAATATGCAAGGTGATCCGTAAAAGCTGTGGGCCAACGTTCAGCAGCCATCACGTGATCTCTTAATCTGTCAGAAACATAAATCCGATCCAGCCTGCTCGCCGAGTAGCTAGTAAAATACGTGTAGCCCTCTCGCTGCCCATGGATCTTTTCCCACGTGTCCATAAGGGCCATGTCCCGGCAGATCGTGTTCAATGCGTGGCAGGAGCTGAAATTAGGAGTTTGATCCTTCGGTGTGAGTACACAGTTAAAATCCCCCCCTACCAAGATGTGGTCATACCTCCCATGGAATAGGGGGGCAATCTCCTCCGAGTAGAATCGTGCACGCGCCTGTCGATTGTCAGATCCGGAGGGTGCATAGATGTTGACGATACTAATGACGTTCACGGTCATAGCCAAACCCCGAGCCGAAGGAAGGTACTCGAGGTCACACATCGGAATCCCTTCCCGGACTAGTATCGCTGTGCCACGTCCTCCATCTGGAGTCGGCGCTAGGTAAGTGTTGTATCCATGCACGTCGGGAAAAGCAGCATTGAAGGTTTCCTGCAACAGCAGAATATCAACGTCTGTGGCGTAAACCATGTCCCGGAAAAGTTGCATCTTTGCAAGCGAACGTGCGGTGTTAATGCTTGGTTCGTTGTCGTTGTGATGCTCGTGTCATGTCATTGAGAACTCCAAGGGCTTTAGTCCACTATTCGTGCTCAGAGAGGTACCCGCAAACGGGTTGCCCTCCTTTGTTGTCGTTCCGTGGTGTGCATCTTGTAGGTGAGTGGTCATCATTTGGGGGTGGCAATTCCTGTATGTCTTCGACTGGTTCCGCCCAGTCGCAGTGGTCATCCATACGAGAAACGTCCTCTGATGTATTTCGACGTGGCTGCCGGGACATTGGTGTCCCTGACTCCTTCGTCGGCAGCGCTGGGTCAGTCGGTGTCAATGAAGAGGGACCATGTGAAAGGCAGGACATCCGGTCACCATCTGACGGAATCATGTCAGCGTCCTCTAAAGGCACGTGTTCTGTGTCAGACAGTTCTTCGGCTAGGATACCTTCCGCGTCCCCTAGGCTAGAGGGGGGACGTGTAACCCGAACTATGACGACGCTTTTTGCGACGCTTCGGCGATCGCTGTTTGCGTGCCCTGCCCTCTGCTGCCTCACTGTGTTCGTCGATCCTTCGTTGGTCCGTTGCCGGCGCCACGGTCTCGATCTCTACTTCCACGTCACGTGCTACATGTGAGTGTTCAGAAGGTTCCTCCATCAACTGACGTGACGTGGGTGTAGGGACATTCTCCGAGTCACCTCCATGCTCCCGTAGCTCGGTCTGTTCTTGCATAAACACGTCCTTGTCACGCTCCGAACTTGGCAACACCTAGCGGCGGGCCACCGACACGTACGTCATCGGCAGTTGCGTGGGAACTTCTCGCTGTGACGCTTCTCCATGTGGCAGTTGCGCGACGCGGCGTTGGATGCACTCCGAACGGATATGTCCTTCTCCACCAAAGCCAGAACAGGTGCGTGGCTGGCCATCGTAGATCACAATAGCTCGACATCCGCCAATGTAGAAATAAGACGGGATATGTTTAGTAAGGACGATCCGCACCTGTCGCACGCCGTTTAGCACAGGATAGGTACTAAAACTTGCCCAGCGTTCAGGCGTATGACTAAGTACCGTGCCATATGGTCGCAGCGATTCAGTAACCATCGATTCTCGCACCTCAAACGGCAATTCAAAGATCCGAATGACCCTCACACCCAATCCTGAAGGAGCTACTGTTACATCGCTGATATGGCCATCAGAGTGTCGAAATTTAAATCCTCTTTGAGCAGCGGAGAGAGTTCTTTCACACGCAGCTTTATCGGTCATCTTTACGTACATTGTACTGCTTACAATGGACAGGTGTATTCCAATTATGTCTGCAGCAGGTAAACGAACTTCTTCTCTCAAGAAACGCTCTATTTCGAAAGTTTTGGGTCTGGCAAATTCGTTGTGGAACGTAAATTGGAGCGTAGTCTTTCGAAAATTTGTGTGCTATGGCGATCGAGGCAGACAACAACACGCGCGAGTAACAGCGGTGTAAACACTTCCTCGTCCGCGCTCGCCCGCGGCCGGGACAGCAGGTCCGTGCCGCGCCAGTGCCTAAAGCAGACTGAGTTGAGCTACCGAAGCACGACTCACGCCCGGTACTCACAGCTTTACTTCTGCCAGTATCTCGTCTCCTGCCTTCCAAACTTTACAGAAGCTCTCTTGCGAACCATGCTAAGCCATGTCTCCGCAGTATCCTTTCTTTCAGGAGTGCTAGTTCTGCAAGGTTCGCAGGAGAGCTTCTGTAAAGTTTGGAAGGCAGGAGACGAGATACTGGCAGAAGTAAAGCTGTGAGTACCGGGCGTGAGTCGTGCTTCGGTAGCTCAGTTGGCAGAGCACTTGCCCGCGAAAGGCAAAGGTCCCGAGTTCGAGTCTCGGTCGGGCACACAGTTTTAATCTGCCAGGAAGTTTCATATCAGCGCACACTCCGCTGCAGAGTGAAAATCTCATTCAGGTCTGGATTTGCTTCTTAGCACTACTGAATACCTCAAACACAAAAAGAAGTGCTGCAACAACAGATACAAAAAATGTTAAAGGGAGATATTATAGTACCAAGTGAAGGTGGATGAAACTTTCCACTGATATAACTTCAATAAGTTTTAAAAAAATACTGTCAATGTCTTACTAGCTACAGTTTTCGCAGTGGATTCCCTTCGTTGTATTCTTCCTATACAAAAAATTTCACGGCGGTCTTCGATATATCGGACTGGCCCATTACCTTGGCACTCTCTGGGTTAGAGTGATTTCACCCAGGTGCCACCACGATTGCAGTCGCCGTGAAGAGGTGGCCCAGATGTCGTCAGATCCACAATGAGGTCTGGGGAGCTCGTCCGGCAGCCTGTGCAGTACGGACCTGCAGTACGAGGAGGCCGCCGTTATCTGGGCCACCTATCACGGCGTCTGCAATCCTGGTGGCAGCAGGAGGTTGGCGTGGCGTGCACAGGACGCACGCACTTTCTGACACAGCTAGAGTTATCTTTTATTTCAAGGGCGTTTCACATCTTTTCACTATAGCGAGATGCATAACAGTCGCAAAAATTTGAGATATCCTTAAGGAATCCTTAATACTCAACTTTTTTTGTCCCCAACGATACATCAGCTTAATAAGTTACATTTCATTTGTATCTAGAATCACTCTGCCCACAATAACATATCAGTCGGTTTTCAACTATGACAGGAAAAATTGGTCTATACGATGCATAATTAAATGAATGTGTAGAATATTTATTTTAGTGTTGGCGCACTCCCTAAATTCTCTTACATATCCCCTGCGACACGACCACCCTCTGGGAGTACCTGTACCCCAGTTGTGTACCACTGCCACATTTATACCGACTAATGGCAGCTGGAGAGAAAGTTGTGCCTTTGAACACCTTTCTGACCTCTCCTCTAGTCAGACCTGTAATGGAAGTTTGGTTTAGTTTCTTACTATATTCTGAAAGATATCATTCACTTTATGTGTGTTGCAGTCTTTTTCTGAAATTACACAAATTCCTTCGGCAAAATAAGGTTTTTATAATGTGGAAACAAATTCCAACTTACAATATGTTCATATACCAAGGAACAAATATTTTATTGAATTTTAAAAACCGTCGCCGTCTATAACATCTTTCCAATACGATACTTAATAGTCTCTGTGTTACATTTTTACTCCACTACACCCCTATAATCAGTAAGACACACCAAACTGAGAAGAAGTATTATGAAATACGAGCTACATGAGCCGTGCGTGGCTCGTGTTCCCTCCATCAAGTATATTACATCCCGTTTTTAATGTACTTCCACCTCACTACGTGAATTTAAATTGCTACTGTCACTGAGTTGCTGCTTTGCCTGACCGTGACCGGCGCTAGCAGCGCGTATTGATATATCCCCTTTTGTAGTATCTTTGCTTGACTGCTATTCCTTTCCAGTATTTATCTGTCGTAAGGGAGTTCAGGTCGCGAGTTCGGGCTGCCAGTCAGTTGGAACGCGTCTGGAGCGCAGTCCGGACCTGCCAGTCAGGTAGTTGCAATGCTGTACTAGTGCAGTCGGGTTGGAGCAGTGTGGTATGCGTCGACATGGCTCGCCCGACCATTGCCATCACTTGAGACGGGCCACGGTCTTGGAGGATCGTCGGTCGGTTGTGTGTGCGTGTGTGTGTGTGTGTGTGTGTGTGTGTGTGTGTGTGTGTGTGCGCATAGACTCCAGATTTGTCGATTTGCCTTTATGCGTGCTCAGTTATTTTTGGGTATCGTTCAGGTCTTCGGCAGTGTTTGTCAGGTTGTGAGTGAAGTTTGCTTTATTTCCACTAACGAGTAATTTAGATGTCGGCATTCTACGGGCAGTCGGTCGGTTGCTGCGGACCAGGAAGTTATCTCCGCACGGTGCAGTCGGCTGGGTCCACTGCCAGTCCATGCACAGTGTTGGCGCGTGTGTGGAGCTGTCTGATCGCTACGAGCTTCCTGGTTCACCGACCCTGGACGTCAAAGCTGAGTAGTGGTTTGAAGTACCCAAGCCACGTCCATTGATGTTGTGTGGTTCGTTTCGGTGGTTCGCTGTTGGGAAGGTTTTCCTGTGAGCAACACCGAGTGCTTGTAGTGTTGAAATTTGGCCGCAATGTGGTGGAATTAAATATATTGGTTGATTACAATTCAAGTGCGCCAGCGGAATTTTCTGCCTTGTGGCCGTAAGTGTTCGGGTTACCTGCCCTGACCAGTAACGTAATTTCAGGCAGTGTCTTTTTCCTCACCTGTAGTCGCTGTCCAACACGGTGTGTAGTTTTGACAGCTCAATACATATGTATATTTGATTGTACATAATCACGCCCGTAACATTTTGTGTTTGACTTCTCATGTACCGATTGGTGGCAAGCAAGTCGTTTGTCGGTCGGTCCGTGGCTGTCCCTTGGTTGGTTTCCGACGGATCAAGTGTAGTTGGGCTCACCACCTGTCTCACCTAAATGAACGAGGGCAGACCGAACCCCTGGAGGCTTCTTAGTGCTGTTGTCTTTACTGTATTTCTCACCGGTGTTTAATTGCCTTTTTATAATTTGTCATAGCCAACGATAAAAGAAAAAATCTTGGTTTTACTGTGTTTTATGTAAGTTTGAATTCCGGCAAGTGGATATTTATTGAAAGGTTATTGCCGTTGTCGTCTTTTCTTTTAGTCCGGTTTCAGCTACTTAAAACGTAAGGCTTATGGTTATATATTTCAAAATTTTGGAAAATTAATTGTGGGCCTTCAGCCTTCGATCCTTATTCTTAAAATTACCTTTCAAGCTTAAACATTGCGGCATTCTTCCCTTGAAAGGTTATGATAATTTATTTTAAAATCATCAAAATTTAATTGTGGGCCTACGGCCGTTTGGATTTCATCTTGTTTACCTTTGTCTATCCACTTTTCTCTTGAGGCTTTCGGCCTAGCTGTGATATAAAAATATATTTTAATTATTTTATTTGCTATTTTAACTGCATTTCTATCTTGTTGAATTTTATGTTTGGAGGCCTTCAGCCGTGAAAGAATTGCATTTTGAATCTCATGGTTGTAATGTTCGGCTATGTGCCGCTTTGGTTGTAAATGTGTTATTAAATTACAATAAATCACAATTTTGAAGGTGAAACTGACCCGAACCTTATTTGGCCCTTTCCACAATTCTGATCACCTGATCTGCCCAGCGGGTTTAGCGGGCGTGTCTCTACAGATTAAAAACATTTTGAAATACATGCTACTGACAACCAAATTTAATCATTAAGACAGTAAAGAATCTCTTAGGATCAGCTGTATGTCGTGTGTCTGATCGAGCTCTTTCTCAATTCGACGTAACCTTTGTGATTACATGTATGTCATACGCGACGCCAGGGCAGAGGGATGTGGAGTGAGTTACTTCTGTCTGCTATACGCAGAGTGATTTCAAAGGTTTGCATTACAGTGACAAAAACTCAAAGATAGATGTAGGAAGTAGCTGGTATTTAAGTATTCTGGAGGAGTATCCTTCTATTTAAGAAAAAACAAAAGCGTTGGTTGTTTTGTTCGGGTTGTTATACTATTTTTGAGCTAAGTTTGTGCCAAGGGGTATTTGTGTCTTGTGGAAGGTTCTACTGCTATGTGATAGACTAAATTATGACTGGTGGACCCTGTGTTATTGTTTAAAAATGTTATCTTGGGGAGACTAGTTTCTCAGTGCTGTCACTGTACGATCCTGTATGTTTCTGCCTTTAGTGATATTGCTTTATAGGATCTAATGACGGTTGATTTCAGATTGAATGTCTGGTATACTTAAACGCTCGGAGATTTTCAGTGAATGTTGTCAGTAGTACTACTCCGGCACCATTTGCTGGTGTGTGCTGCATCGCAGTTGTGTACGTAGCCCGTCTGAAGCTACTGTGGTGCCTGGATTGTCAACCAAGCTGCGGTGAACAAAAATTAATAATCCTTGTTAATTGTTAATAATTTAAAGTAACGTTAAGTGTTGTTGATGGTACCTCATCGTGAAGTTTGTGAGGTGCTTTCATTGCTTGGTGTGGGAGGCGTGGTCACCGACTGTAAAAAACACTTTCATTACTATTTCATAGTTAGTAGAAAATTGTGCGTGTTATACTGAGTTGTGTAAATAATTATTACGGTTTTATGTTTTTTTTTCTGGTCAAGCAGTTTCATGTCAATTTTAACTGTGCAAACAGCCTTCATGCTTTTGCAGGCCTTTCGTTAAGTAATTTCAAGTAAATAAAAGTTTCAAAAGGAAACAGTTCAATTTAGTTGCGAGTTCCCGTGACTTATGTATTTGAAATTTATTTGCTAAATATCCATTTGGACATACAATCCACAGAGGGTGTGCCCTAAAAGAAACTTTGAGATAAATGATTTAATTATGCACAATCGCTGGTGAATGTTTAGAATGAATAAAAATTTGAAAGTGTCCGTCAGCCTTCCTAACACCCAGTCCTCACTCCATATCGCTTTTTGATGGATAGATGGTGGCAGAGCAAAAATATATGGTGGAGTAGTAAGACTGGCATATTGTTATTAAGATTACTGTTCCTTGCATTCTGTTTCACTTGGACTAAGGCGACGGTGAGAGACCTTTCATGCTTGTGGAGAGATGAGCTATTGCATGAAATTAGAAAGAGAGGTATGGGTTCACAAGAAACAATTTATGAATTAGTGCAAGAGTTACGACAAACTACTAGGAAAGCTATTGCTATGAAGTTTCGCCAAGACGAGGTAGGCAAGGCCTTCGAACCATTGTGACCTGCCTTTCAAGAATTTGAAGTACATAATGAGCTCTTTCACGAAACGAGACCTACTGTTGGCAACCTTAGGCGATTACGAACATGTTTTATACATTATAAAGATAAGTTAACGGATTTGGCGGGTGTGCCGGACAATGAAATTTCTACTTTATAACTACGAAAGACAGATTGACAATGGTTATCAATGGTAGGTGTGTTTGACAGTTCCTCAATATAAAAGACTGAAATCGAAAATATGTTGAAAAATCAGCGCGAGGTGATGAATAATTTTATTGAGTTGCCTAATCCGTTGCAGGAGTGAATTCTGGGGTATAAAAATTTCTCTGGGAAACTCTGTTATGGGAATAGCAGAATTTCTAGAATTATTAGTGGATGTTCAAGAACAGGGACATGCAATGGCCTTGACGGCAACAGAATTGTTACGGGTATTATTATCAAATTTGGAACGCACCTTGAGAGTGTGGATATTATAAGTATTAGAATACAATATTTATCTTGGAATTGATGAGAGTGCAAAGGAACATTTCTAATAATGTGAAACCTTCACGGGCCTTTCAAGAGTTCGTATATGCACGATTTGGAAAGGAACAGGTCCAGCCAGTGTGGCCGAGCGTTTCTAGGCGCTTCAGTTCGGAACCGCGCTGCTGCGAGGGTCTCAGGTTTGGATCCTGCCTCGGGCATGGATGTGTGTGACGTTCTTAGGTTAGTTAGGTTTAAGTAGTTCTAAGTCTAGGGGACTGATGACCTCAGGTGTTACGTCCCATAGTGCTTAGAGCCATCTGAACCATTTGAAAGGAACCGGGATTGAATAAAAATCCATTGACGCAAACGTAACTAGCATTCACAAAGCAGTAAAAACATTACGCTTCCAGTACATGGCGACAGAAATAATAATACAGGTTTTGGATGATATTAAACCACAAGATGGAGATTGACTCTCTGTGCAACACATCACACATTTCAGCAACGTAGCAACACAGTTCGCCAAATACGAGCTATATCATATGTAGATGAAACGAGACAAATGAATATCGATAAGCTACTACTGTTACTGCGGTACATGGTTTTACTAGACACTTAATACCAAATTATTGAAGAATAGCGGAACAGAAATTGCACAGTTATACGAAAAACTCAGGCAGAATATGAAGTGTTGGGGTTGTGGGGAAGCGGAACATGTACCACGTAACCGTGGACGTAATAATAGGAGGGACAGTACGGATTGGCGGTGGCGGACGAGTGCCATTGTCAGTATTCTGGAACTTGTCACTAAAATTAAGTTCGTATAGGGAACTGCTAACAGAGAACAAAAGAATGTACATTTTGTAAGTTGTGCTATTAATGAGGAGACTGTTTGTGCTTTATTTGCTGCAGGAAGTGGGACAACAGCTGTGGACAAACAATCGTTTATGACACATAGTACACATTCTAAGTGCCCTACTGTGAGTAAACAAAACCTACATATCATCTGATGACGTTAAATTTACATTTCTTATTTTTTACGATTTCGGTACATTTGATATTACACGATTATATTGTTTTATATCTTCGTAGCGTGATTTGTGAAAGGAGGAACAGCATGATCATCTTCCATCGCTTATGTCTATATATTTTCTGTTACGCTTAAAAACAATAGCTGTTCTGCAAAAATATTCAAAATATGTCTGACAACTCTTTGACGATGACGAGAAATCCGGACTCCCGTCTAGCTGCTTCTCACTCTTAACTCACCACTCTCCTCACGACGTACATCACCACCGGTAGGAACTATTGCGGCTAATCAACAATGACACGTCACCTTGCTGACTAGCATCATTTCATTTTACAATTAGTTGCTGTTGTTACAGCCAAAGCTGCTTCTTAAAAACAAATAATAGTGATAAAAGTATAACCGAAGATTAAAAAACACACGATTGCTGCTCATAGTCAACTCCAGTCGTTAGCAACGTTTCTGGCACCAGTCTGAAATGTACTGCAAACGTCATAGAAAACGCATATCATGATGGGTAAATTAGGATACGAATGTTAGTGTTCTGTTCGAAAAATGTATTTATTTTACTATTGTGGAGTGAAAAGCCTTCTGTCCTCTTGATGCAGGTTGCCCGCAGTAGCAGCAGAGACGACGGTCATTTTATCACGTACGACGAGTGTCACACACTGAGTAGAGTTTTAATGAAAACTCAGGTTGCACTTGAGAACATATATACTGTTGCTAGTGAACCAATTTTTAAGTAATATCAAGACGCCAAAAAAGTACATACTTGTGTAATGGAAACTGGTAAATGGATTATGCCACGAAAACATTTAATAAAGTGTGTTACACAAAACAATAATACGGACTGATATCAATTTCTGCATTACAGCATAGTCTATTAAGGTTCACTTAAACTTTCCAGAAAAACGAAAAGCGCATGAAATTGGTTTACTTTACATCAGTACTTTTTCGTTTTGGAAGTCTATACAGCGGTAATGAAGTATATTTTTTGGTCGTCGCATTTGATTACTTTGACGCACATCTTTGAAATTACTAAGTTACCCTGTCATATCTTTAATTTGAATCGCAGAGGACAAACACCTATTTCTCTGTAGTCTTGCGTATCGATCAAAAGAACGGTTTCGTAGGTAGAATATCATCTACTCACAATACAGGACGCTGATGGCATAAATTTTAGATCATGTAATATTCCTGCAGAGATATCCGATGGAGCGTCTTCATCCTCACTGAGGATATTACAGATAGTAGCAAAAGTCGGGCAGGCTGAATTCCTTACCAAAACAGCATCTAACTTATTCATTATCCTACGTAAAATATTTTCTCTAATGTCAGTCAGTTTTCATATGACATTCTTAAAAACTTTTAACGAAACAATCAGACATATTACTCAGAAATTTTGAGTTTTGCTTTGGGTGCACTAACATTTATAATCCAAAAATGTAGCAAAATCGTAATCATCTTTTCATATCAAACCTATGGGAAAAATGTTAGCTTTCAGTCGCCAAATCCAAAAAAGGAATTTATGAAATTAGGTAACTCCTCCAGCAATCGGATGTTCACCAATTACTTGTTTCAAAATGCATTTACTTTGAAACATTGCTAGTCTTAATTGTTTATTACATTATTTTAAATCTTATTTTGCAAAACCGTAATATTTCGGACAACAGTGATGCGAACTTTAAACCCAAATCATCAGTCATAGTTTCTGATCATTAACATTCAATGCAACGTGTTTGTATTCTGAAATTTCGGCAGTGAAACTATTCTCGAAATTATGTAACTCAGCGTGTGATGGCTTGAAGATATTAAAAATCAGTAGATTAAGCTAATCGTCTCTACTTAGAACATGGGACGAAATGAGCACATGCTGTGTCCCCTAACACAAACAAAATGAAGAGCTAATCGTGATCCTGAAATTAAAAATATTGCCCGAATGACGGAAGATCTGCTCTGCTCTGCTGCAGTACCTGAAATTTAGTCTGTATGTAAACTGATGGAAATAAAATTTAATCGTTTACATCTGCATCTGCCCCTGAAATGAACCACGCTACTGAGCAACTCGACTGCGCTTATGTGTACGAGAAGGTTCTGAAAAGGGGGGGGGAGGGGGTGTCAAGTCGTTAAGTACTGTGAATTAAAATTTTACCTCCCTGTGGGTCCAATATCGAAAGTAGAAGAACAAATAAATGGTTGATGGGCTCAATTTACACTATATGTTCCAGGTGCATGCTTCTATAAGCAAGGGTGTCAGTTACGACCACGTCGAGTCAAGCATGATAATACAATAACACACACATTCCTAGAAAGGTTTGTATACGAAGTATGTTTAGTATGTTTACATTATCAGAAGGAAGGGGACAAGACAACAACTTCGTGAACACATGTGTGACGAGAAAACACCGGCAACCTCTTTATTTAGACTTAGGTGACAAAAGTCATGGGATACAGCCTAATATGGTGCCAAACCTCCATTTCCCTAGAGTAGTGCTGTGACTCTACGTGGCATGGACTCAATGAGTCGTTGGAAGCCCCATCAAAAAATGTGAGCCATGCTGCCTCTACAGCTATAAATTATTGTGAAAGTGTTGCTGGTGCAGGATTTTATGCTCAAACTGATCTCTTTATTACGTCCCTTAAATGTTCGACGGGACTGAAGTCGGGTGATCTGGGAGGCCGAATCATTCGCTTTAAATTTCCAGTGTTCTTCAAAACAGTCGCGAACAGTTGGGGCCCAGTAACATGGTGATTTGTCTTCCATAAAAATTCCATCGTTGTTTGGGAACATGAAGTTCATGAACGGCTGCAAATGGTCTCCAAGTGGCCGAATATAATCAGCTCCAGTCAACGACCGGTTCAACAGGACCAGAGGATCAAGTCTATTCCATATGAACGTAGCCTACACCATCATGGAGTCCCATCAGCTTGCACAGCGCCTTGTTGACAACTTGGGTTTACGATTTTTCAGTCATCTGTTTATAATTGGGCAAATGGTGAAAAGTCCCAGGTGCAACGATTTTGAAAAGAAACCAGTCTCTATCGTCTAAGAGAACTGGCAAAATAAAGGGATGAGTAAGCATATTCAAACTTCGAGGACATGAAATATTTCTGACAAGGTCATACCCCATACGATCAACGAAATTTAGGGACTAGAGAAATCAGAAATTCTAAGAATTTTGCAAGAAGACAGAGAGATCGAGTAGTGGACCCTGTAATCCATTATAGGTAGTGTCGAAAGAAGTGCTGGTATATGGCTTGTGACTGTCGTGCGAGTAGTATATAGGATAACTGTGTCACGATGGGTTCAGGCTGAAAACATTTAGGAACTGCTGCAACGCTTCCAAAGTGTGTGCTACTTAACTAGTCAAGACTTAATAAAAAACGAGGAGTACCAAGAAATAATGTACTCAGCTAATCTGCAATTTCAGAGGAACTTCTTCTGAATTTCTATTTTTCTGTATATTTGTATACTATTTATAAAAGTTAAATTTTATGCTGTGCGGCACCTATAAGATAAGTAACGTAAACTTCCCCTTAACATGGTTCAGAAGAGCATATTCATTTGTATCAACACTGCACGAAATGACTTCCTGTCTTAACAATGCAGCTACATTTTCGTGGCAACTTCTGATAAATGCAGGTGGGACATTGTATTCAAGGTTTATTGCCTTCGCATGGCACAGTCTCCGTTCAATGTTCGCATTTCTCTCTGTAGTGAATTCTGATAAACAGTTATGGATGACTGACTTTGATGTTAAACAGTTTTTTTAGTGGCGCATGATAAGGAACAACGTAACAAAAAAGTGTCAACGAAAAATCGCAATTCTGTTTGTATCACAATGATTCTGTTCCTAGCAACCGGTAAGTCCTCAGACTTCTAGTGATAGACATTACAAATCAATTTTCTGTGACACCCTATATGTGTGGTCTACATATTTGGAAGGAGAAGCACCCTGAGCTTCATGAACAAAGAGTCGTAACTATACAGCACGTCATGAGTTGCAGAAATGCCTCCACTGTAATGTAGTTCTAACACTTACCTGATCAGCGAGCTGATGGAAGGCACGCTCGCACATAACGGTATGTGCCAAGCGGAAGAGCCAGGTGCCGTTTGTGTCTGCAACACTGAGGGTCAGTGTGAAGACGTCCATATCCGCTGTGCCCTCCCGGAACAACACGATGAGCGTGGAGCAGACGAAGGACAGGTCTAAGGATAACATAGCGAAGGTGTAGAGTCGGAACCAGAAAGGTGAGCTGGCGGCGCCACTTGGGTGTCGCATGACGGCCGTCCAGTGCAGGGGCTGCAGCAGGTAGTTGAGGTCGCTGGCAGCTTCTGCTGCGGCCGCCGCTGAAGGAGACGGATCCGCGCTGGCCATACTGCGGTACTCCCTGCACAGAGAAAGGGGTCGTGGACACACGTTTCCGCTGTTCCGAGACGCTTACCAACGAAAGTCTTGTAAGTGCTTTGTTTCTGTAAGCATCCAGTAGGCGTATAGCTCGTGCACATATCGTTACCCCTACACAGCAAAGCCTTCAGCACATGGGACGAGGAGGCTAACGTGGACGTGGACGTGCACTCTGAGACGGTGTATCCCAGGTCACGAGACATGGTGTCGTTGATACAGTCCACTAGCTGGTTAACGTGATTTTGTTCTCTCAGCACAGTGCGGGATTAGCCGAGCGGTCTGTGCGGACTGTGCTGCTGATCCTGACGGAGGTTCGAGTCCTCCCTCGGGCATGGGTGTGTGTGATAGGATAATTTAGGTTAAGTAGTGTGTAACCTTAGGGACTGGTGACCTTAGCAGTTAAGTCCCATAAGATTTCACACACATTTGAACATGTTTTGCTCTCTCAGCGCTCTCCAGTCGGTTTGCTCACGGAAATGGTCGAATGTAGAAATTCTCCCTTAGCTCTATTAAAGCGTACATTTCCCCTCCTGGCGATATTCTGGTCATGTTGTTCTGTCTGGGGTATACGTAAATAAAAACTTCAATATCCGTGTAATAAGGCCAAACTGAAAGATACATGTTCACCGAGGAAGGACATAAGCTTATTGGAACAAACTCACTCCTGTATAGACTGCACTTACATTTACACAACATCAAATGTTACAGAAACTATTTCTGTTAATTTCGTAGGAAACCTCCACAACCTTTTAGAAAACGCGAAGGAAGAAACAAAAAATTTCCGCTCACATTCTCAGTTCCAGATGGTCGCCCCTCATCCATCGGCACAATACCGCACTCAGCTTTTATTGGCAAAATATTTTCCATTACATTGTTCTAAAGGCTTTAATTATCGAACTGTTAATGATATTTAATTATAAAAATCTTAATAAGAATGACGCATTTTCATGGAACTTCACTTAATAGTTACCTCTAAATGTCTTACTCTAATAACTAAATATGACAAAAATATGAAAATTCTTAAATCATCAATTTGATATATCCCGCCGTTTTATTAAAACAAATCGTACCAATAACGATTCGTTCCCGAGTTATTCAATGTGCTGGTGCTTAGAAACTGCATATATTTATTATAGATCGTCTCTGCTGAACACGACAAATACAGTATGGCGTCTTACTTTCTGCTTGTAATACAAGGGGCGTTCTCGCTTCCCATTGGTTCTACTTTATTTGGTACTTTGCGCAAATATCGCAGAGCCTATTTTATGAATCAGATGACGAAGTGGCTCCTCTACGTGAACTAGCAGGAAGTGACTACAAAAAGTTGCAGAGTGCCTCGTCAATTTTACCTAAATCCTCCAGTGTGCCGACAACTTAACACATTTCCTTCTTGAGCGCTGAGCGCTTCCATCCCTCTCTTCCGAAAGGGCGACCACCTAAGTTTTCACTTGCCAATCAGCGCATCTGTAAAACATAACATCGCAGTCTGCACGCACTGTATGAGCAGGTTTGATTATATGCCGTGAAATTAAATTTTATCGGCAGAGGCAAGAGTGAGGGAGAGAAACAAACATTGTAGCGCGGAGAGCGAGTGGGACACTTTTCACAGTTTCTTCTCTTGCCATCCATGTAATAGAAGTTTCAGGTACACTGATATAAAAAGGCAGGAAGCAGTTGTGCGAGAAAGTTGGCAGGCATGTTTCTATATCTGACAGATGAGGTCTATTCAGATTTCGCGCCAGTCGCAAGGGAGTTGCGCTAGGAGCAAGGTTTGTTTTAAATACGTGCTGTAACGGTCGTGAGCTTTTGTTGCCTTTGAGATTGGACATCGTAAGTTTTCTGCAACAAAGACGCCATTGTGAACATTTCACTGAGTTTGTATGGGATCGTGTAACGTTCCTTCTGCGATATTGCAGAAAAAATTGGCAGGACTGTAGCCATTGTACATGAATGTACGGTCGCAAGAAGACCGGGTTCCGGACGTGGCACTACCGAGGGAGAAGATCATCGTCTTCGGCGTATGGCTCCGGTGCATCGTAGTGCGTCTGTAGCAGAGATTTTAGCAATAGTTGGCACCACAGTGACACAACGATCTTTTACTGTTACATTAATAACTGCGAGCCAGACGCTCACTTGCTACTTCAGTGGTATCAAGGGAGAGATCATCGAAGGGCAGGAGAGCTTCTGTAAAGTTTGGAAGGTAGGAGACGAGGTACTGGCGGAAGTAAAGTTGTGAAGAAGGGGTGTGAATCGTGCTTGGGTAGATCAGGTGGTAGAGCACTTGCCCGTGAAAGGCAAAGGTCCCAACTTCGAGTCTCGGTCCGGCACACAGTTTTAATCTGCCAGGAAGTTTCAAGATAACATACACCCACATGCCACTATTGTAACCTAACATGCTCTACAGAACGTCGACATGTGTATGTAGGAAAAAGTAAAATGTTGTCCAACTCTTCATGGAGAGCGCTCTGTCAAATAGTAGAACTCTCCGTGATGCACTACGCCCCCACGTTTGCCACTCGAGTTTGTTGACCACCTTGGTGACCCTCTTCCTTCGACTAAACGATCCCATGACTCCTTATCTCCCCTATCAGTCCTACGTCTTTTTTTCTTCCTCATATTACTCGATTGAAGTGGCGCTCCCAATTACATCTCAGAGGACTACATGCAACCTACGTCATCTATTATTTGCTGGATGTATTCCAGTCTCTGCTTCTTCTACATTTTTCTCCCTCTAGAGCTCCCTCTAATACCATGGAACTCTTTCGTGACGTCTTTACAGATGTCCATCCATCCACGTGGTCGTGCGGTAGCGTTCTCGCTTCCCGCGCCCGGGTTCCCGGGTTCGATTCCCGGCGCGGTCAGGGATTTTCTCTGCCTCGACTGGGTGTTGTGTGATGTCCTTAGGTTAGTTAGGTTTAAGTAGTTCTAAGTTCTAGGGGACTGATGACCATAGCTGTTAAGTCCCTACAGCCATCCTGTCCCTTCTTCCTGTCAGTGCTTTCAATATGTTCCTTTTCTCGCCGATTCTGCGGAGAACTTCCTTACCTTACCAGGCCACCTAATTTGCAGTATTCTTCTGTAGCAGTACATCTCAAAGGCTTCGATTCCCTTCTGTTTCGGATTTCACTCAGTCCATGTCTCACTGTTATGCAAAGCTGTGCTCCAAACGAATATTCGCATAAAGATCTTTCTCAGATTCAAGACCAATTTTTGATAGTAGCACACTTCTCTTGGGCTGGAATGTCCTTTCTATCAGTGCTAATCTGCTTTTGATGTCCTCTTTGCTCCGTCCGTCATGGTCTTTTTTCCCTATGTAGTAAAATTCCTAACTTACAATTAACCTGCTTCCTGATCACCAATTCTGATGTTAAGTTTCCCGCTCTTCTCATTTCTGGTATTTCTCATTACTTTTGTCTTTCATAGATTTTCTCTCAATCCATATTCTGTACTCATCAGACTGTTCATTTAATTCAACACACCCAGTAATTGTTCTTTACTTTCACTGAGGACAGCAACTTTAACAGAGAATCTTGCCGTTGGCATCCTTTCATCCTGAATTTTAATCTCACTCTTGAAATTCTCGATTGATGGAACAGTAGGGGGAAAGTGTACACTCCTCTCTTACACCGTTTTTAGTTTAAACACTTCATGTTTGCTATTCCAGTCGCATTATTCCTTCTTGATTTTTGTACTTATTACTCATTACCCGTCTTTCCCTACCTTACTTAAGGGCAAACTGATCGTCATCTAACAGATCCTCAATGTTATTTTACATTCTTCTGTATATTATTCTTGTAAGCATCTTAGATGCGTGAACTGTTAATCCTCCGTTACTCGCGCCATAATTCTTGCCACGATCACTCGTTCGGATGACATTTGTCATACGCATCATAAACTGTGTATTTGGGGACTTTTAACGGTGTATATCAATGGTTTTAGGAGTATTTTACTTAAATCTAAATATAGTACACTTAATACACGAAATATTGCAAGATATACACTAGATGCTTAATATTTTTGGCAATTGTTCGCAAATAGCTCCAGTATCTCTCTGACCACCGCCAACTGTTCACTCTGTCTCTGCAAACAACTCTATCAACAGCTATCAAACCTCAGAAATCTCAAGTGCAACCTGAATCGATTTTCATTCCTACAGAAGTAGCATGATTGAAGTCCGCGGCCCTTTCAGTTATACCACAACTTTGAAAAACTCTTTCCAGAAAGTCTCAGAAAGCCATGCAGATATTACAAACCAATGAAAGCTCTGGTCTCTACAAAACTGTTTCCCCAGAAAAGTTACCACGAACTTAATTGATGTAATATTATTAGATGTTGTGATAATGGGTATTATATTACTACGAAAAATAACTTAGTAAAATCTATTGTAATACGTTATTTCTGGATGCAGGTAAATGGGTAATAATATGACAAGATCTTGTTCTAACACGGATAGGATATTCACTTTTCCTCTATTTAGCTATTGCATAATTTACTAAAAGGAATACGTCGTCTTAAGTTACTTCTTCCTGTGCTCGATATTTATCGGTTTCTGTTACTTCTTCTTCTGTTCCTGGATCATGATCAATTTCATTTAACCAGTCCTCGTTCTCTGAGTTAGTAACATCACTGTCAGCATTTTCATTACTCATGTCATGGAACCATTACAATTATACATCAAGATCTCTGCTAGACTCTCTCCCAGACTTTTTCACAAAATTAAAGTATAGATAATATGTATTTCCTGTTGTTAAGTATTCTAGGTGAAAAGCGAAGTAACTAGTTTCGATACGCCTAAAATTACGTACATGGAAGTCGGATTGAATCTACACCTTTTGTATTGCCTAAGGTCTGATGGTATTACGCCAGTCCCATACATTCTGTACAAACGTGGATAGTCAATTTTTTTGCCACTTGCCCAACGATTTCAGAAACTCGTCCAAAGCGCTTTCAAAATTTGGTTCTAATACCGAATCCCCCTATCTCTTCCCTGTAGACTCCTTTTTCTACTTATATCACGTCATCAGACAGGCTTTCGCCCTCACAGAGACCTTCAAGGCACCCTTTCCACCTATACGCTTTCCCGACTGCATTTGACAGTGGAAGCCCCGTCAAACTCTTAATATTACAACACTCGTTTTTAACTTCATCGCTGGCCAGAGTGGCCGAGCGGTTCTAGGCGCTACAGTCAGGAAGCGCGCGACCGCTATGGTCGCAGGTTCCAATCCTGCCTCGGGCATGAATGTGTGTGATGTCCTTAGGTTAGTTAGGTTTAAGTAGTTCTAAGTTCTAGGGGACTGATGACCACTGCAGTTAAGTCCCATAGTGCTCAGAGCCATTTGAACAATTTTTTTTTTACTTCATCGTGTTTTGCCTTTTCTATATGTTGAGTCCATCCTTCCGACAATAATTTCTTTTTCGATTTCTGCAGCTATATACACATTGAAAGATGGCGATAGTATCGCGTACACAAGGTATGCAGTGCACTGGCGGATCTGTCATTTGTACTCAGGTGATTCATGAAAAAAGTTCCAGACGTGATTATGGCCGCACGACGGGAATCATTAGACTTTGAACGTGGAGTAGTAGTTGGAGCTAGACACATGGCACATTCATTTCCGGAAATCGTTAGGGACTTCAATGTTTCGAGATCCGCAGTGTCAAGAAGTGCCGAGAATATCAAATTTCAGTTATCACCTCTTGCCACGGAGAAAGTAGTCTCCGATGGCCTTCGCGTGACGACTGATAGCAGCAGCGTTGGCGTAGAGTGGTCAGTGCTAACAGCAAGCAACTCTGCATGAATAACCGCAGGAGTCAATGCGGGACTTGTGACGAACGTATTCTTTAGGACAGCGTGGCGAAATCTGCCGTTAATGGGGTTTGGCAGCAACCCACCGACGCGAGTGCCTTTGCTAGCAGCGCAACATCACCTGTGCTCGTTACCATATTGGTTGGCCCTTGAGCGATTTGGAAACAGTAGTCTGGTGAGATGAGTCCAGCTTTCAGTTGCTAAAAGCTGATGGTAGGTTTCGAGTGTGGCAAAGGCCCCAGGAAGTCATGCACCCAAGTTGTCAACAAGGCCCTGTGCAAGCTGGTCGTGGCCCATAATGATGTGGGCTGTGTTAACATGGAACAGACTGGGTCCTCTTATCCAACTGAACCGATGTTTGACTGGAGCTGGCTATGTTCGTCTACTTGCAGATAATTTTCATTCATGGACTTGATGTTACCAAAGAACGATTTCATTGTCGGCAGGTCACAGTTGTTCGCAACTGGTTTGAAGAACATTCTGTGCAGTTCTAGCAAAGGGTCTGGCCACCCGATCGCTCAACATGAATCCCATCGAACATTTATAATGCATAATTGGGAGGTCAGCACGAAGTATCCTGCACTAGCAACACTTACGCAACTATGGACTACTATGGATGTACCATGGCTCTGTATTTCTTCTGGGTATTTCCAATGACTTGTTGAATGAATGTCACATCCAGTTGCGGCACTATGCCGGTCAAAGGGAGGCTCGAAACGATGTCAGGAGCTATTCCATGACTATCGTCACCTGACTGTATTGTGTTTACTAGATGAAAGTGTTGAACGCAATCGAATGTCTTTCGAAAGCAAAGGGACGCAATTTTTGTTCTCAGTTCCATTATCTATTACCTTCTGTCAAAGTGAAGTTACGCATTCTAGCCCTGATGAACTAACTGGGACCGACGAATCGTAGTGTTATTCTCTGCCTTTAGCCTAACGCGTATGCGGTCCGGATACTTTCGGCCGTTGTCACATTTGTTAACCTTAGAAGCCCCTCATTTGGCATTATGAGACAGACTGCACCCGTTTCAAGAACTCACAACAAGGAAAAATCCCTATCCGTATTGGCACCTGAACACAGTTCCTTCACTGGCAGTCACATCGCACTTTTTCATCTCTTCAGGCCTTGACTCGTTTTTATGAACGACAATGCGTGACACCATTGAACATCTCTTTGGACGAAAGCATATTCGGCGAAAGGCCTAGGCTGCCAGTAATTCGGCCTTACTCCCATGGAGCATTTTTAATGCACCGGAGAAACGTACTGCAGCACCTTCACATGCACCAACGACCAACCAGCAATTAACAGTTCGGACTGAGGATGGAGCGCCCTACGTGTGATCAACCTTGTGGCCAGGATGGGAGCACGCCTCAGAGAAAGACTTTCCGTCTGTGATATACTATTAAGTACAATGTTCCGCCGTTTGAAATGTTCAGGGGTCCATCATGAATCGCAGTGACTTTTGAATAAAAGTGTCCTTTCTGTTCGTTTCTTCCAGTTATTTTCCGTACTATATAGAAAAACTTCATTGATTGGAAGTGACACATTAAGCTGAAGTTACATTCGTCCTTAACTTTCCACATCAGTGTGGATATACACATACACCAAGAGACGAAGGAAATAACTATTACCCATAAGCAAATCTGTCAGTGGCTAAGAAAGGGGTTTATCAAAAAGACCTTGATCATTTGTTAATTAATATAAAGAGTTTGACAAGTAGTAAATCAAGTTCTAAATGTAATCTACAGTCATTCCTTCTGCACAACTTCTTCCACTCCACAGACGAATTCTTACTTAAGATTCAGTAACGTATCCAGTAAATTGTCTCGTTTCTCATTCTGCCGATAAAAGAATCGTTGAAACCATGTATGAAACAAGGCATAACTAACTAAGCGATCTACTAACTAGTTACATCTCTGATTATCACGACTTTTGTGCGTGGTACGTTTGTGCCTTGTGGCGAATTCTTCAACCACTGCAGGATGATCCGAATCGTTGGTTTTTCATGGAGCAAATTGTTAATATAACCCACGAAACATGACGTTAGTATTTTTCGCCGTTTATCGGGTGTTGCTCCTAAGAGGCCTCAGGCAGATTTTGCCTGGCGATTAAGCAGATATTTGCAATATCCTTTTTTTAATGTGTAGCTACAATTAGCCCAAACAAATAGTGCTTATAGTTTCCTTCATGCGATTCCCAGTGTCCATCCAAGACATCGATTGTTTCCCATTACAAACAAAGTGACTTTTGAAATTGAATTTTACGTGTCCGTTCGATATAGCCTTTCTTAGTTGAGTGGTTAGCGTGGCTAAGTGCCACACGTCGGACTTGTGTTTGATTCCCAGTACTGCGAGGGAATTTTCCTTAAGAGTACTGGAATGGTGTGTAGTCAGTCGTGTGATGCCAGTTCAGGAGATAGTTGAACAAGTAGTGGCTGCTCCAGGTCACCTAAATTGGCGAAGTGACGGATAACGGGGTGCTGACACACGCCCCCTCATACTGCATCCAATGACGCCATTTGCGGAAGAGGATAGAGCCGTCGATAGCCCTCCGCAACGGCTTGTGGACTGAATTCACGTTTGCATTTGATAGTGTGATCCTTAATTATTCCAAGTTGATATTCGTATCATCGATGTCTGTTAGCAGGGAGCGTAAAGCAGTAAGCATAACCAGTATTACAACAGCGACAGAGCAGAGCTGTTCTGCATGTTTTACAGTCCTTGTTGACACATATCGATAAGACGAACTTCCCAATAGACTAATATAGATCTAATGAATCGAATGGGCACGAAAAATTCCGCTTTAAAAATATTTTGTGTGTAGCGGAAAACAAACCGCCGCTTTTCGTGGACGCTGGGTGTCGCGTGGAAGACGTGACTGGGCTGACTCTAACTACACGTTGCAAAAACAAAATTACAGACATCTACAGAAACACCAGAGAAAATTTGCCTGGTGGCTCATCAACCTCTAATATATAAGCAATGCTAAAGAAGCTGCAATGGAATGTAGCCCAGGCAGTCATACCAGGGGTCCAGGGAGGGTCGCCCTCCCACCCTCAAATCTCTCAGAGAAGGGATAAAAATATATTCAGGTGTTTCTCTTTCAAGAAAATTATTTAAAGATTGGTGTTACGCAGGTTTTTAAAAGGATGGGAACTGTGACTTTTTTATCTCTGCTTACAAGTTGCCGTTTCTCTTTCAAAGTATTAAAAGTACTTTACATCCCATGTCTTAGCATCTTCCCAACACCATCCCCTAAATTTTTTCGTATGGGTGCCCTTGAATGTAGTCCTCGATTACTGATCGTGTTATTAATATAAAACGTCTACAAGATTAAGAATGGAAATTAAAATACGACCCTTGAATCCACTAGACACTTTCAATATTTGAATAAAGCAAATGAGCGTAACTGGTAGACGTGTAAGAAAGAGCGTCCAATGTAGGTAGAACCTAATGACCTAGTATATCTGCTCTGGTCAGTATACAGATGCATAGATAACGATAGTCTTACCCTTCTCCAAGATTACATACTACACAAAAATCTCAATTCATTATTAACTTTCTTTCAAATTTCCAAAGTTTTTGAAATATGATCATTTTTATCATTCACGAATTAATATAGTCCATAGTGCAGTTTTGTACAGAGCAGAAACCTGGGACATTAGTAAAAGAAATGAAAATAAACTGTTTGCCACTGAGATGGATTACTTAAGACGAAACTCATGCTGTACTAGGATGGATAGGATACGAAATGACGTAATTCGACAAAGGATGGATAGGGATATTTGTGACGACATCCAACCAAAACAGCTAACACGTAGCAATTACAGATAATGGCTATGTGTGAGCACTGATTTAAATCAATGGGTAAAGTTGAAAATTTGTGCCGGACCAGGATTCAAAGTCGTGTTTCATGCTTCCTAGACAGATGCGCTGATCACCGCGCCATCCGAACACCGTGGTCGTCGCAACTGCGCGGACTATGTGAGCATGCCTCTCGCCAGATCCAAATTCTCAACCTATTCACACTCTGCTAATGTAGTGCCGCTTGCCCATTATCTTCAATACTGGCGGTATTTGCGCATTCCCGTAAGAGTTCGAGCCAAGTGTGTGGGTAAGTTGAGAATTTGGGTTTGATGGGAGGCTTGCTACTATAGTCCGTGCAGTGGCGATGACTACTGTAATCGGATGCAGCAGTGGTCAGCGCATTAGCCTAGTAAGCAAGAGATTCGGTTTCGTGTCCTGGTCTGGCACAAATTTTCAACTTTCCAGATTGATTTAAATCAATGCCCACTCACAGCAAATTCTGTATTTCCTTTGTGATATTGGCTTTTGGATCAAAATGGTACATGTCTTTCGGACATCTCTGAAAGAACACACAACACACACATATAAAAACAGCTGATGTGATATGGCCATGTGAATTGGATGAATGGAGACAAGATACCAAATACAGCACTACGGCTGACCATCCCAGCGGAAGAAGTGTCGTGCACGACTAAATTGGCAAAATGGTTTACATGAAGCAATAGAAGCAAGCAATGTGAACGTCAAGGAAGCCAAGACGGTAGAAGACATAGACTGGGGGCGGAGAAGCGGCGTCAGCCGAACATATTCCGCAAGAACAAGAATTAATGTAGCAAAGATCTACTTTATTGCAAGTCAGAGATTTTTTTAAACATGACGAGAGTCGACTTCAGACAAATATCGTAGAAATATTTTTAAATTAATTTGTTCAATATATTACTTTTCGTAACGCTATGTTCTTTCTTGAACGTATCTTTTTGTGTTTGTAGACTAAAGTTTAATTAGACATTGTCTGCGAATTAATCTGATAGACTTAACACCTGATACGAATCTACTATAGCGTAATACGATAAATATTTTATTTTTTCCTTCTCCCTCTATTTTCAAGCTTTTATCTTGGGAAATTAATGGTATATATATTTCAATTTTTTTACAATAATTTGGTTTATCTTTTCTTAACTGCTGCATGGACAATACACACACCCATGCCCGAGGGAGGACTCGAACCTCGGACCGTGACAATGCGCCGCAGACCGCACGTCTACCCGGCGTGGGCCGGTGAAGAGGGTTCAAGGTACAAAGAAACACAGCAGGAGAAACTATAGCAGACGTTGAAAGTCAAGACTGTTCTTCTTTTGGTCAGTAAGTTGCTGAAGACGTATCAAAAGTGGACTACTGTAATTGCTGCATTCTCATCCGAATGTTCTGCTGCAGTTCATGAAGCCTATACGGTCGGCTGCGATACAATTTAGACCTAAGGGCTCCCCACGCAAAGTAATCGCACACTAATAGATTATGTGACCGGGATTGCCAGCTATGGCCGCGACCAGACTGACCTCTGCTAACAATTCTATCAGACGTAAAGCTTCTGTAAATGTGGTCAAAGATTCGGCAGGCCGCATGGGTGGTTGCTCCATCTTGTTGGAAATAACCTTAAGTGTGTTCCTCCTCCGTCAGTGCTGACACAAATGGTATCCACTAGTCTGGGCCACTTTTATTTGCCCCACCCCATACAATGATTTGTTTATAGGATGAGTTTTTAATTTCAAATGTAATGAAGTTCACCAGAGGAATTAGTATCTGATACCAGGAAACGAGTGTGAATCTTAGTACGGCGACTGAAATTATTCGAAAGGAATCTCATTTATGTCAAGCGGTGCCTTGACTACTGTTACAGAAAGCAAACTATACATGTTATTAATATTGCAAGTGATTTTAACAGTTATTTTTCTATGTGGCTGAGCTCAGTGGCTTTGTACTGAATCACCCCAAGAAATACAGAAATCAGGCAGAGTGTGTATGACTTTATTAACGACAATACGCGCTTTGTACTCTTCTCTCTCAGCAAATGGCGTTATCCATTTATATCTCTGTCAATAAAACCACTATACTATGATCCAGTTCAAGATTAATGAAACCGCTAAACAAGCTAAACAAAAACTATACCTTCAGGTAATGTACCTTGACATCCAACACAAGTAATTCTTATCGACTTACGAATTTAACAATTTTCAATTCACGGATGACAGAGATAAGATACACAGAGAAGCTTCTTGAATAAAGCACTTTACGTCTCTGAGAGCGTCATTCTCGAAAATCAGAAAGCTCATGATCGAACACTAGACAGTAACTCCTACGTACATATGTCATTATGACAATAGCAATTTTGGAGGAAGTAGGATTTATGCAGACGGAAGTAAATGATGTTAAAGGGCCCCATCACCATCGAATTGAAAGGAGGGACTTGATTATTTTACATGAAATCTATTCGCAATTTAGAATGTGAACAACTATCAGCTGTATACGTATACTGCTGGAAAGGGGAGACATTTTGATTGAATGAAGGTTGCCCGGTGTCGGTGAATAAAGACGATGTTGCGGTGCCGGTGTCTTTCAGAAGTAGAATACGTTCCTGCAGTATCGTTTCGTGTAATTATTGTACAGTGCCTTCGGGAGTATTAATTTAGATTTAAGAATAAAGGAGTGGTAAATATCAAGAAGATCTATAAATGGATAAACAGCAAAGTATCTATTTCGTACTCTAAATTTTTTAATGAAAATGAATGCATTCAATTCCAAATGCGTATTTGTTTAGACACAGAAACGTCTGCATCGAAATAATATCGACCACTAAAAATGTAATATAAAAAACGTTATCGATTACGATTTGACCCTTAGATTTCTTTGCACAACGTTTATGTAGCCTCTATAAAGAGTTCCTATCAAACCGAGGGCACTTGGTAAACAATTTTTTGTTAGAAATACCTCCTTTCATCGGGCTCCAGGTATCGGTAACAAAGATTAGAAATAGTTTTCTCTTCATTTACTCATTAGAAGCTCTTTTACGAAGTAAAGCAGTATTTATTATATGGTGTAAATATAGCATAAATCAGAAAAATGGAACCTTCTAACCTGGTTTCTTGCTCGGGAGAACAGAAAATTTTGAGGAACCCTTGTCAGCAGCAACTGGGCCTCATCATCCTCGCACTTCGTGTACAGCTTTTTAAGAGCTCTGGTGCGTGAGAAAGCTTTCTTCCCATCTGTGATTTAATCATATTTTAACCATGTCTGCCAGCAAACACTGCAACTCGAACTGTTATTTCCGTATTACGACTTGATGCACTTTCTGGCGATCTCCGAAAAAAAAACCAGAGCCACGCCTCTGCTCCTCTGCATAACTAAAAGATCCTTATCGAGTGTCCCCTCCGTAATTAACACCCGAATAAAAGTTTTAATATTGCCTCTGTCCGTCTTTTGTCCGATGGTTATTGGAGACAATCACAGTAAGAATTTCATTTGTACCCTTCAGTGACAGCGATAAGTCTACACCGGTACTTATTCCCTAGCCGAAATCTCTTACGTAATCGAGATTCGGAAATTTAGACTTTGACGGTTCCAATACGGTGCCTAGTAACGTCACATTTTTACTGTATCACATAGCTTAATTACTACCTTCGGTTTGAAGTTTGACAGCTCTGGTTAAAAGACGATTAACCGTGATCTGTACGTTCGATTGCTAATCGGAACAGCCCATCTCTGCGACGTGACGTGTGCATTCCAGTGTAGGGAAAGCCTTTTGAATTCACGCTAGCTCCTGGCCTGCGTGTATGTTTCGTTACTTGTTCACGCAAGGACGTTTTCATTTGCTCTTCCAAAGCTTAGCGCAATCTGCTCCAGCACCTTCTAAAGCAGAAAAGTAATGGGAGTCAGCGAGAACGGAATTCACCACTTTGATACAAATATCTTTACGTAAACTGGATTTCTAATTGTACCTGTTATCGTGCTGGTCAAATATCTTTGTATTTCGTGGTTGCATTGATAAGACAGGACAACTAAGTAATCTCCTAGCACTCTAGTGCCACAACTACGCAGAAGTAACACTTGAAGAATCTGTATCTATATGAATATATCGCTTGCGATAAGCATGATTTTTAGAGAAAACTACATGTACTGCTTGAAAACGAAAGCAAAAAGTGTAAGAGTTGTTCTATATTCTTACGAGACTCGAGCGCTATCCGGCATCAACATATGGACATGCAGACCAGAAAACTGATCCTTTGATTTTCGCTTATTAGTGTCAGCCGGACAAAGAACTAAGCCAAAGCAGTATTAATGAATAACATAGATATTGTATCTAAGTAGGTGTCATTTTTATGCACAACCTACCGATGCTTGATACAAACGACTTCTCGTTAAAGTTAATTTCATTAGCGCTGTGGTGACTGACGAAGCCTGCGTGTGTCACAAATAACGAAACATAACTCCAGATGACATAATAATGTATTCCTTAGTTAGAGAATTTTAGTAAGCAGAATCTGAACTCAAGCTCTCTTTAAATCGAAGTACATTTTCTCTGTACTTGGAAACAGAAGTGGTTCATTGCATTAAATTGCTAGTAGAAACAATCAGCTTATGTGAAGGATAAAATCTCCTTTTGGTTTTCGTAGCAGTTTTATGGGTGTGTGTGTGATAAAAATGGTTCAAATGGTTCAAAAATGGCTCTGACCACTATGGGACTCAACATCTGAGGTCATCAGTCCCCTAGAACTTAGAACTACTTAAACCTAACTAACCTAAGGACATCACACACAACCATGCCCGAGGCAGGATTCGAACCTGCGACCACAGTGGTCACGCGGCTCCAGACTGTAGCGCCTAGAACCGCTCGGTGTGTGTGTGTGTGTGTGTTTGTGTGTGTGCGGAGGGTGAGGAGGCGGAGGGGAACGGCAGTGAGAGTTATTGAACAAATATTCTCTTGAACTGATACTTGCTCATTTGATATAATGTCCTCCGTTTGTGGTTCGACGTATATAAGAAGATATAAGGAATTTCGGATATTGCGCCCAATCTCCTGGTCGAAAGACTGCAATATTTGCAGTTAGTCGATCTTGTTGTGTTATAGGCTACCTTCCGCGATGATATAACGAAAATACACTCCTGGAAATTGAAATAAGAACACCGTGAATTCATTGTCCCACACCGGTGTCAATGTGTTCTTTTTTCCATTTCCAGGAGTGTAAACTCTGCAGAAACGATCAGCAGAGGAGAGCAGTCTGAGGCTGACAATAAAACACCACAGATTAGATCTAAAAAATGCTCAGATATTTTTCCACTTACATCAATATCAGTATTCGACGATAATGAGAGGAAACAGATTTCAAATATACGTCTACAACGCAGGAGAAGAAAATTTTACACACCCTAGAAGACGCTATTTTTTCGACATTTCTTTTAATTTTTTTTAACCCGCGATCACTCTCGCTTAAGAAAAAGCCTGACATTAGTGATTCTCGACAAATATTTCAATATATTTTAAAGATGTTGTACCGTTGATCGAGTAATGCTTCCTTTCATATGTCTACTAGCAATCGACTTGCCTTTCGTTGATCAAATCACAATTAAATCTTGCTTACCTTTGTTTGAAGCAGTGCGCATTGTTAGATTTTTTCCTCATACCCGAGTTATTACGAACAAGGTCTTCTGTATTCCTGGAACCCCGCTTTGTCTCTCTCTTAGTCTGCTTCTTTGTTCTAGTGACACGCGACTGGGTTAATATTTCCTCGTGGACGTATTGTTCGTGTATTACATTTTACTAGCAGAATGAGTATGGTTATTGGGCTTTACCTACCGAATATGGGAGTTGCATACACCGAATACATGACGAGCTCTGTCAGATGCGAAAATATGTAAAATTTTACATGAAAGTAGTATTTGTCAGATGAATTGCTGTTGATTTTGCCAGAGGAATCGCTAGTCGAGAATGTCCAAGTAGAGTTCTGTCTGAGGATACCGACACACAAACTGAGCGTGAAGATATCGGGACACAGCAACAGAGCAATGTGATAGCGATTCTGAAACTGCGTCTATAGTAGTCCCAACTTCAGCAAATCATGATACATATTAAGGAAGAATAAACCCCCTTCAAGAAGAGCTGCTCGTAAAAATCTTGTTGTACAATTGCCAGGTGCTAAAGGGGGAAACAAAAAATTGGAAAACAGTTATGGATTGTCGGAAACTTCTTTTTGCAGACAATGTAATTGACTATACTTGGTTCAAAGGAAATATTATTTGTCAGAATGTTAGCAGCTTATTCACAGAGTGCTAGATACTGCCCACAGAAATATGCTGAAGAATTACCAGGTTTCCTTTGTGTTTTATACGTAACTCACACAAGAGAAAATGTCACAAGAGTGTGGCTCTGCCTGAGTCTGGTAAAACGGGCATGTAGAGTACCTTAGTTGCTCATATACTGTGATTATATCGAAGCGCCGGAAGGAGAGATGTTACGAATGTAATGCGGAGCCGTTTGTAACGATTGCATATTCAAATACACTCCTGGAAATGGAAAAAAGAACACATTGACACCGGTGTGTCAGACCCATCATACTTGCTCCGGACACTGCGAGAGGGCTGTACAAGCAATGATCACACGCACGGCACAGCGGACACACCAGGAACCGCGGTGTTGGCCGTCGAATGGCGCTAGCTGCGCAGCATTTGTGCACCGCCGCCGTCAGTGTCAGCCAGTTTGCCGTGGCATACGGAGCTCCATCGCAGTCCTTAACACTGGTAGCATGCCGCGACAGCGTGGAGGTGAACCGTATGTGCAGTTGACGGACTTTGAGCGAGGGCGTATAGTGGGCATGCGGGAGGCCGGGTGGACGTACCGCCGAATTGCTCAACACGTGGGGCGTGAGGTCTCCACAGTACATCGATGTTGTCACCAGTGGTCGGTGGAAGGTGCACGTGCCCGTCGACCTGGGATCGGACCGCAGCGATGCACGGATGCACGCCAAGACCGTAGGATGCTACGCAGTGCCGTAGGGGACCGCGCCGCCACTTCCCAGCAAATTAGGGACACTGTTGCTCCTGGGGTATCGGCGAGGACCATTCGCAACCGTCTCCATGAAGCTGGGCTACGGTCCCGCACACCGTTAGGCCGTCTTCCGCTCACGCCCCAACATCGTGCAGCCCGCCTCCAGTGGTGTCGCGACAGGCGTGAATGGAGGGACGAATGGAGACGTGTCGTCTTCAGCGATGAGAGTCGCTTCTGCCTTGGTGCCAATGATGGTCGTATTCGTGTTTGGCGCCGTGCAGGTGAGCGCCACAATCAGGACTGCATACGACCGAGGCACACAGGGCCAACACCCGGCATCATGGTGTGGGGAGCGATCTCCTACACTGGCCGTACACCACTGGTGATCGTCGAGGGGACACTGAATAGTGCACGGTACATCCAAACCGTCATCGAACCCATCGTTCTACCATTCCTAGACCGGCAAGGGAACTTGCTGTTCCAACAGGACAATGCACGTCCGCATGTATCCCGTGCCACCCAACGTGCTGTAGAAGGTGTAAGTCAACTACCCTGGCCAGCAAGATCTCCGGATCTGTCCCCCATTGAGCATGTTTGGTACTGGATGAAGCGTCGTCTCACGCGGTCTGCACGTCCAGCACGAACGCTGGTCCAACTGAGGCGCCAGGTGGAAATGGCATGGCAAGCCGTTCCACAGGACTACATCCAGCATCTCTACGATCGTCTCCATGGGAAAATAGCAGCCTGCATTGCTGCGAAAGGTGGATATACACTGTACTAGTGCCGACATTGTGCATGCTCTGTTGCCTGTGTCTATGTGCCTGTGGTTCTGTCGGTGTGATCATGTGATGTATCTGACCCCAGGAATGTGTCAATAAAGTTTCCCCTTCCTGGGACAATGAATTCACGGTGTTCTTATTACAATTTCCAGGAGTGTATTTTCAGTTGAGCAATACACAGGAGTTATTGTGTGGCAACGATAAGCGCGAGTGACCTCAGGTTAAATGTTTCTCGTGCTCAACTATCTGTCTTGTTTCATGAAAGCTACTCTGATGTGTTAACACACTTCTGCACCCTGTGCGTCCGTTTAGAGCATTTATTTGATATGTCCCTTTCCTCACCTATTCTACATAGAACCCCATCATTTCTTGTGTTATCAGATCACTTATTTTCAACATCCTTCTGTACAACAAATCTGGAATCCGACAATTCCCATCTGTTCAAGTTTTCCTATAGTCAATGAATCACTACCATACGAGGATGCGCTACAAACGTACAATCTTACAGACTCTTTTTCCATTTTACGCCCTCTGTTTGATACAGAGTGCGCTCTTTGCCTTTGCTTGTTTACAGTCTATATCCTCGTTGTTTACTCCGTCATGCCTTACATTGCCTCCACTGCAGCAAAATTCCTTCACTTCGTTTGTTACTTACTCGCCTTTTTTTATATAACGATTATCTATAATCTCATTTCTGATTTTCCTCATCTTTGTTTGGGTACTTTCAATCCACATTCTGTGCTCGATAGACTGTTAATACAGTTGGATAAGTTCTGCAGTTCTTCCTCACGTTCATTGTATATAGGAATGTCATCAGTGAAACGTTTCAACCCTTGCTCCTTTGATTTGACTAGCAAGGTACAGACACAGCACTGTCGCTTAGACGGTTTTAATCCGATGACTTCTTTCTTTGTCTTGTACATATTGTTTACCACTAAGAAAAATCCTCCTGTCTTAGCACAAAGACAGACGAATATGTCCTGTGCAGAGTAAGGGATGTGAAAGGTAGAAAGTAGGTTTTAGACTTACCTGGAAACTTCAAAGACATTTAAACACAATCACCTTGAAATATTTGCTCTTTTTTGGTTGTTAGTATTAATACCATGTCATGTAATATAATACATCGTGTAAGCAAAGTAGCATGATTCATGATATCATGTCGTATGATATGACACATGCACTCGTGTTATCCAGCATGGAATTTGTCACGTCGTGCTGTATGGCAAAACGTGTCATTAAATTATAGGATTCATTTCTTCCCAGTCTGGGATATTTTCTATTGTAGATACACCCGCACTCTTGGATTCTTCTTAACGTGACTGCGTCCCACTCTCTATAGGCACATAAATTTGCTCTCGCAACCCTCACCACAAACATGAGAGGATGTGGGTGTTAAATAACTCACTGTACTGAGGAAGTAGCGTTAACTCATGAAAACGTATGAATGTGCCAAGATCGTTTGATTTAAATTTCTTTCAAGCTGCTAAATAAGTCGAAAAGTTAGTTTCCTTCTTTTACATCCCTAGCAAATGGCCCTGAGCACTATGGGACTCAACTGCTGTGGTCATAAGTCCCCTAGAACTTAGAACTACTTAAACCTAACTAACCTAAGGACAGCACACAACACCCAGCCATCATGAGGCAGAGAAAATCCCTGACCCCGCCGGGAATCGAACCCGGGAACCCGGGCATGGGAAGCGGGAACGCTACCGCACGACCACGAGATGCGGGCATCCCTAGCAATGCCCAGGATATGTTGGCCTTTTCTGTGCCACGATGGGAACATTTCTCATTCTGTTTCCCAACTTTTACGCGCACCATAATTTTGCCATTAGACCGCGCTGGCGTCGACTGATCCTGTAAAGTTTTTTATTATCGTCTTTCGAACCATGTAACCTATGGAAGTGACCCACGAGTGAAAAAAATAAAAATAGAAAAAAATAAACAATAGAGAAACAAAAAAAAATAAAATAAAGTAAAGAACGTGTTTTTGCATGTTAAGTCTAAATGAAGCTAGGTTTTTGAAAGCGAGTTTTCATTATAATCATTAGAATGCATTTTTCTTAATTTCATTCACATTAAACCATTTCTTCACATTCGTTTCACTGCAAGATCAAATTATACATGGCATACTTAGCTCGACTTTAAACCTTCAACGTACAGTGGATAAATATCATTGGACCAAAAAAAAAATACGTTTTTACTCTACCCATTTATCTACCTTCGTGCAAAGTTTGAACCGATTCTTAGCAAGCAATGATCACACGCACGGCACAGCGGACACACCAGGAACCGCGGTGTTGGCCGTCGAATGGCGCTAGCTGCGCAGCATTTGTGCACCGCCGCCGTCAGTGTCAGCCAGTTTGCCGTGGCATACGGAGCTCCATCGCAGTCTTTAACACTAGTAGCATGCCGCGAAAGCGTGGACGTGAACCGTATGTGCAGTTGACGGACTTTGAGCGAGGGCGTATAGTGGGCATGCGGGAGGCCGGGTGGACGTACCGCCGAATTGCTCAACACGTGGGGCGTGAGGTCTCCACAGTACATTGATGTTGTCGCCAGTGGTCGGCGGAAGGTGCACGTGCTCGTCGACCTGGGACCGGACCGCAGCGATGCACGGATGCACGCCAAGACCGTAGGATCCTACGCAGTGCCGTAGGGGACCGCACCGCCACTTCCCAGCAAATTAGAGACACTGTTGCTCCTGGGGTATCGGCGAGGACCATTCGCAACCGTCTCCATGAAGCTGGGCTACGGTCCCGCACACCGTTAGGCCGTCTTCCGCTCACGCCCCAACATCGTGCAGCCCGCCTCCAGTGGTGTCGCGACAGGCGTGAATGGAGGGACGAATGGAGACGTGTCGTCTTCAGCGATGAGAGTCGATTCTGCCTTGGTGCCAATGATGGTCGTATGCGTGTTTGGCGCCGTGCAGGTGAGCGCCACAATCAGGACTGCATACGACCGAGGCACACAGGGCCAACACCCGGCATCATGGTGTGGGGAGCGATCTCCTACACTGGCCGTACACCACTGGTGATCGTCGAGGGGACACTGAATAGTGCACGGTACATCCAAACCGTCATCGAACCCATCGTTCTACCATTCCTAGACCGGCAAGGGAACGTGCTGTTCCAACAGGACAATGCACGTCCGCATGTATCCCGTGCCACCCAACGTGCTGTAGAAGGTGTAAGTCAACTACCCTGGCCAGCAAGATCTCCGGATCTATCCCCCATTGAGCATGTTTGGGACTGGATGAAGCGTCGTCTCACGCGGTCTGCACGTCCAGCACGAACGCTGGTCCAACTGAGGCGCCAGGTGGAAATGGCATGGCAAGCCGTACCACAGGACTACATCCAGCATCTCTACGATCGTCTCCATGGGAGAATAGCAGCCTGCATTGCTGCGAAAGGTGGATATACACTGTACTAGTGCCGACATTGTGCATGCTCTGTTGCCTGTGTCTATGTGCCTGTGGTTCTGTCAGTGTGATCATGTGATGTATCTGACCCCAGGAATGTGTCAATAAAGTTTCCCCTTCCTGGGACAATGAATTCACGGTGTTCTTATTTAAATTTCCAGGAGTGTACATAAGAATGTACCATTTTTTTCTGTTTTTCATGTCATGAGTGTTATTGTTTTTTGTTTCAGTGTGTGCTGTAGTGTCTGTGGGGTTCTGGGCTCTCTGCTTGTTTTGATTTTTCTCTTGTTGTGGTTTAATTTTGTGCTACATGGGTGCTGTAGCCACTGTTTATGGCTATGAGTTGTACTGTTTGTAATTCTGTTTCATAGTTATCGTTGCTCAATGGGATGTTATTTAGTCTGTGTAACATGTGATTTTGTGGGTGAAGCATTAATAATATGTCTGTGGCTGTTGGCTTTCTGAAGATGTCACATGTGTGTTTATCGTTCTCTCTCTTTATTGTTATATACAAGAAATCTATTTGCTTTTGTATTCCTTTTTCCATGGTAAATCGAATATTTTTGTGTGTGTTGTTTATATCTGTACCTGCAAACAATTTTGTATTCTTTCTTTGTGATGACTATATCATAGATTATGTTTTCTATGTGGCTGATGAATATGTTCGCCAGTGTTCCTGAAGTTGGTGGTCCTATTGTCCTATTGGAAGCCCATCTTCTTGTAAGTAAAATTCCATTTCAAATTGGAAGTAATTTTGGGATGTGACTGCTTTGAGGGTTTTAGTTGTTTCATTAATAGTGTCTTCTTGTAGTTTGTTGTGTGTCAGTAAGTTCTCTTCAATTTGTTTTATTGTATGCATCTACGTGTCCATCTACATGGTTACTCTCCAATTTACACTCAAGTGCCTGGCAGAGGGTTCATCGATCCATTTTTATACTACTTCTCTACGATTCCACTCTGGAATGGCGCGTGGGAAAAAGGAACACCTAAATCTTTCAGTTCGAGCTCTCATTTCTCTTATTTTATTATAATGATCATTTCTCCCTGCATAGGTGAATGCCAACAAAATATTTTAACATTTGGAAGAGAAAGTTGGTGATTGAAATTTCGTAAATAGATCTCACCGCAAAGAAGACTGTCTTTATTTCAGTGACTGCCAGTCAAACTTGCGTATCATATCAGTGACACTCTCACCCCTATTGCGCGATAACACGAAACGAGCTGCCCTTCTGTGCACTTTATTGATGTCCTCCGTCAATCCTACCGGGTAAGAATCCCACACCGTGCAGCAATATTCCTGCAGAGGACGGACAAGTGTAAAGTAGGCTGTCTCTTCAGAGGGTTTGTCACATCTGCTGAGTGTTATGCCAACAAAGCTCAGTCTTTGTTTCGCCTTCCTCACAATATTATCTATGTGGTCTTTCCAATTTAATTTGCTCGTAATTTTAATTCCTAGGTATATAATTGGATTGACATTCCTTAGATTTGTGCGATTTATCGTATACCCAAAATTTATCCGATTTCTTTTAGTACCCATGTGGATGACCTCGCATATTTTTTTGTTTAGTGCCAATTGCCACTTTTCGCACCATACAGAAATTCTCTCTATATCATTTTGTGTTTCGAATTGATCGTCTGATGGTTTTACTAGATGGTAAATTACAGCGTCATCTGCAATCAACCGAAGGGGGCTGCTCAAATTATCACCTAGATCATTTATGTAAATCAGGAACAGCAGAGGGCCTATGACACTACCTTGCAGAACGCCAGGTATCACTTCTGTAATAATCGACGATTTACCGTCTATCACTATGAACTGTGACCTCTCTGAGAGGAAATGACGAATCCAGTCACACAAATGAGACGATACTCAATATGCACGCAATGTGATTAATAGTCGCATTTGAGGAACGGTATCAAAAGCCTTCTGGAAATCCAGGAATCGATCTGATATCCCTTGTCGGCAGCACTCATTACTTCATGTGAATAAAATGCTAGCATCGTTGCACAAGAACGATATTTTCTGAATCCGTGTTGGTTATGTATCAATAAGTCATTTTCTTCATGGTGATTCATAATGTTCGAGTACAGTATGTGCTCCAAAAACCTACTGCAAATTGAGCTCAGTGATACTGCTCTGTAATTCAATGGGTTACTCCTATTTCCTTTATTGAATATTGGTGACACCTGTGCTACTCTCCAGTCCTTAGGAACAGACCTTTTGCCAAGTGAGTGATTGTATATGATTGCTAAGAAAGGCGGTACTGTGACTGCATACTCTGAAAGGAGCCAGAGTGGTATACTATGTGGACTAGATGAGTTGCCTTTCTTAAGTGATTTGAGTTGTTTCGCAAAAACTGGTTTCGAATCATGGAATATTTACTTCGTCTTCTTTCGTGAAGGAATTATGGAAAACTGTATTTAGTAACTCCGCTTTAGTGGCACCATCATCGGTAACTTTTCATTGCTATTGCGCAGTGACAGTTTTGACTGGTTTTTGCCACTAGTGTACTTTACATATGACCAGAATCTCTTTGGGTTTTCTACAATGTTTTGAGACAGTGTTTCATTGTGGAAACTATTAAAATCATCTCGCATTTACGTCTGCACTAAATTGCGAGCTTCTCTGAAACTTAGCCAGTCTTGGGGATTTTGCGTTCTACTGAATTTGGCATGCTTTTTTCGTTGCTTCTGCAACAGTGTTCTGACGTGTTTTGTGTACCATGGTGGATCAGTCCCGTCTCTTATTAACTTATGCGGTATGAATAAATCTACTGCTGTCGATACTGTATCTTTGAATTTGAGCCACATCTGGTCAACACTTACATAATTAGCTTGGAAGGAATGGAGACTCTCTCTGAGAAAGGCATCATGCCTCCAGACGGCAGACCTGGAACTCGCTGCACTGTATTTTGTCAGGAGGCTGAGCAAGAGCAAGAACGCTGAGGGGCAGTGCAGAGTGATACAGCGGTATTTAGTAACATTCTCTTATTCAGATAATTTACAGTACTCAAAGGGTGAAGCACAGTGTAGGCATGCCGTCCGCTCGCAGTCCCGCGAATCCAGCCGGCTCAGCAGGCTCCTGGTATGCTGACACAGCTGCTGCCGTCATCAAGGCCACCTGCTGAGGGAAGCTGGCCGCCGCTACCCCGGTCACCGCCCACCAATGCTGTTTGTGGGATGTGTAAGTCTTTTATTTGTGTTATGAGTCCATTTGTGTTTTTCACTGTTCTGCATTGCATTGCATTATGATTTTGTTCATGTGTTTTGCCACATTGTATGATGGTGCACTCATGAAATTAATAACAGACCTCAATGGAATGAGGGTTTGTGGACCTTGGGTTGGTCTCTGTTGTTGCTTTTGGGTTCTTCTGTGTGATGTGTTGTTTTTGTTTATTTGTGAATATGTGTCCGATGTCTTTGAGGTTGTTTTTTATTTATGTCTGGAAGCGGGCTGTTGGATCAGATTTTAGTTTTCTGATATTGTTAGAAAAGATGAAATCTTGAGTTTTTTCTATTTATTATTCTGTATTTATCAGTACTGTGGCGTTCTCTTTATCAGTTCTTGTGAGTATGATGTTGTTAGGGTGTAGTTTTTCTTTTAATTTCTTAGTGGTGTTTTTGTCTGTTTGAATTTTACTATTTTGCTCTTTATTTGATATTGGGATTATGTTATTTCTTTCTTTCTTCACTAGTTCTCCTGTTAGCCCAATATTTATAGTGTTATTTTCTTTTTTCTCTTTCTCTGTCAGGACATTTTCTGTTCCTACAATCAAGTTTTCTATGTAGTGCTTATCTATTTTTGTACTGATGTTATGTTTGAGCCCTTTCTTTAATAGCCATGTTTCTTTCTCTCTTAATTCTGTATCTGTGAGATTTATTAATTTTGGGTGAAATTTGTGGTGATGGGTGTGTTGCACTTTGTCATGCTTTTCTTTATGGCAATTTTTTTTAGTGAGTGTTCTGACTTTTCGTTTGTGTTTGGTTTGTGTGGTAGCGTTCCCGCTTCCCACGCCCGGGTTCCCGGCTTCGATTCCCGGCGGGGTCAGGGATTTTCTCTGCCTCGTGATGACTGGGTGTTGTGTGATGTCCTTAGGTTAGTTAGGTTTAAGTAGTTCTAAGTTCTAGGGGACTGGTGACCATCGATGTTAAGTCCCATAGTGCTTAGAGCCATTTAAACCATTTGAACCATTTGGTCTGTGTGTATTGCAGTCTTGTAGCTGTGATGTGTTCATTGTTTCGTATTATGTTGATCAACACTGTTGGGTTGTTAATAAATGCTGATAACTCGTGATGTACATCATATAACATTCTATTAAGTATAATTTTCTTAGTATAAAGCGATTTCAAATGGCTCTGAGCACTATGGGACTTAACATCTGAGGTCATCAGTCCCCTAGAACTTAGAACTACTTAAACCTAACTAACCTAAGGACATCACACACATCCATGCCCGAGGCTGGATTCGAACGTGCGACTGTAACGGTGACGCGGTTCCAGACTGAAGCGCCTAGAACCACACGGCCACACCGGCCGGGTAAAGCAATTTGATTTCATTTTGTAATCAAGTCTTTTCTGCAAATGATTTCATTTTTTGTGCTACCAAAGAGTTGTTTCTGACGTTTACATTAATATAACTCGGAATTACATTATTTATTTTACAGGTTTGATTGAATTTAATGTGTCGGTTGGTCTTGCGGAGTCTGAGATGGATATTCTTGAAACTGTTGTATAACTTGATGTGAAACGCCGGACATGGCTATTCTATCGTCATTTTTATCTGTTTTCCATCTTTCCATTAGTTGCCCTATATTCGTGCAGGTAGTTTGTTTGTCGCCAAAATTTATTTATACAAGCGAAAGGAACCTTTTACTTTATAAATCATGACGGTTTGAATTTATATTTACGCAAGACCTTGCAATGAAACCAAATGAAGAAAGAAGAAAAAAATAATTTACAAGAGATTGAAACATCAATTTAAAAACTTCCCTTCTTTTCATGTTCTGAAGCTTTTTTACGTAAACTTCACAATAACTTTTAAGGAAACAATATTTGCAGTTACAAACAAGCTACATCACTTGAGAGGTGAGAGATAATGGGTGAAATGGAAAGTAGGTAATCACTTTGATATTAAGTGAACAGCAAGGTCCTTGTTTCCGAAAGACCTTCGCTTACATGGCAGATTAACTTAAAATAGGGCCGTCAGCTACTACCTGTCGCACGTGCGACCTTAAATCAACACAATTCCCATACACATTAATAATAGGTCTGGGACACAACTTACGTTAATGGATCAAAATGAATGACATATCTTGGCCCTTAATAACATCAGAGCTTGGCGTAATTATCTGATTCAGGGATTACGATTTTTATTTATCTTAAAATATTTGTATTTTTCCCGAGGGCATGCAGCTTTACTGGAGAGCTGCATCAAACCAGTCTCAGGACTGAAGACCACAACAACGACAACAAAATATTACTAATTACCGAAGGAGCTTGACAAGTTACTTGCAAAACCAACCGAAAAATCTAAATATTTAAATCAAACACAACACCTCAATTACTTGGTCCAATATAAAGCAAAGAATTTGAATTACAAAAATCCTTAAGGAGAAGAGGAACCAGGCAACTCAGCTGACAAATTTAAATACGAATAAGCACCGTGTCAACTGCTTGATGGACTACACACTTTAAACTGAATGCGATCTTTCCATCGTCTTACGTTTATAGGCACTGGAATTAAATCTGTGTCTGATGACCAGTATGACGGAATTCAAACAGGTTTTCCTTAGTGCTAATTTATAGAGCCGGGTAAGTGCTTACCAGATGCAAGACTTTCACAGCATCCTTCGTCGCTAGTGCTAGAATACCATCCCCATATTCACTGGCCACACCACAAGACTCATAAAAGCTGACGACTGGCCGCTGTGGCCGAGCGGTTCTAGGCGCTTCAGTCCGAAACCGCGCTGCTGCTACGATCGCAGGTTCGAATCCTGCCTCGGACATGGATGTGTGTGATGTCCTTATGTTACTTAGGTTTAAGTAGTTCTAAGTCTAGGGGACTGATGACCTCATATGTTAAGTCCCATAGTGCTTAGAGCCATTTTTTTAAAAGCTGAGCGCATTGCACTTATTAGGACCAGTAACTGATCCCACAAGCTATCTCCGGAACTGTGCCTTCAAACAGAAGTACACAGCAACTGCTTTGCTAAAAGAGCGATCCACTCGCGCAACTGATCCAAGGTAGCAGAAGTTGATTGCATACTCACAAGGGGAGGCCGCCAATTGTGAAATTCAGATTCGATTCATACTGCGCATAATAAAAGCTCATGGCCAGAGGTGTAATGTGGCAAAGCACCAAGATGCACTTCTCAGCCGTTGTCGAGAAAATCGGCAGTTAAAAGAAACCGTTGCGGTGAAATACTCTCTACGCTTAACAGTTTTCTGCAGCTTCGTGGCGCAGCGGTATGCGCTCGGGTTCGTAATCCGAAGGTCGCCGGATCGAATCGCGCGCAATGCAACCTTTTTTTATAGTATTTGTTTTTTGTAATTCAAATATATATATATATATATATATATATATATATATATATATATATAATTCCCGGCAATCAGTTGCAACAATTATGCATATAATAAGTTGTTGAAAGTCGTTTGTCATGGAAAAACTGACGACTTCGAACAACATTATGTTTTCCGCAAACAAAGTTGTATTGCACAAATGTTATTAATTGCCTTCATAATGTTAACCACGTATAGTTAACGGAAGACGTAGAAACGATATTCCGAAACGAATACGTATAGCGTAAGTCAAACGTTCGAATTAGAATAGAGACCCCACGAACACAAATTTGCTGTGGCAGGTATGAAATATAAACTCCGTTACTCGCTCGTTACACTTGAAGGACAGATGTTGAATGGGCCGAAACGAGCCGCCGCATAACAGCATAGTTGCCTGCTAACTTCGAAACAAGGTAGATGCGGTCCCTAGCGCAACTTATAACATCGTCGAAAATCAGTGCGGAGAGCTTTAGTACACCCAGTTAAAAAAACGGAAAAATGGAGGCGGTACAATTGGAGAGCGATCCGCCTTCACCAAGATGCATAAGCAATTCATTGATAGTATATATATATATATATATATATATATATATATATATATATATATATATATATATATATTGAATTAAAAAAAAGTAATAATAAAAATTGCATGGAGCGAGATTCGATCCGGCGACCTTCTGATTACGAACCCGAGAGCTTACCGCTGCGCCACGACGCTGTAGAAAATTGTAAGGCGTAGAGAGTATTTCACCACAACGGTTTCTTTTAACTGTCGATATTCTCGACAACGGCTGAGAAGTGCATCTTGGTGCTTTGCCACATTACACCTGTGGCCATAAGCTTTTATTATGTGCAGTATGAATCGAATCTGAATTTCACAATTGGCGGCCTCCCCTTGTCAGTGACGCTACACACTCCACTCAGCTTTACAAGATCCAACCGGCACATATAACCGGACCGTTCACTCGTAGCGAATCTGCTTACAGCTGGTGTTACTTTGCGGCTGCACTCCTTATCCACGTGAGGAAGTACTCACACTGCGGTCTCTCTCTCTCTCTCTCTCTCTCCCCCCCCCCCCCCCCCCCGCTCACTCTTTCTGCCAGTCTGTCCTTGTCTTCTTCCTCTACCTGTCTTCTCTCTAGCGTCACCTTGTGGGCCGGTTTAAGACATACGCACCAGAGTTACTTTAATATCCTAGCTGCGATTTAACGTGAGGTATCGAATCGTGGTCAAGGCTGGAGCAAGGTGGAACGCTCCACGGCTCAATTTCAAACATTTTGAAACTTTTACGTTATCGAACGATTATTCTGGGTCCATAGATCTTGTGAGAGGGTTTTATATTTTTCTGAGTGTTGCTACCATTATCAAGTACAGCATCATAACTGACTCTGATGCCTTTTACGTTCGTAAAAGCAAACATATCATTTTGGAATAGGTTTTCCATTTTCTTTCTCATTCTCCTCTACATTATTCATTTCAGCAACTTGGATGCACTCTAACATTTATTCGTATCATCGGGATATTCGGTTAATATTCTTCCGAAACTTCCACGGTATATCTCCAGTTACATAAATTGTACACAGTAACTCGAATCATTGTTTTATTGCAATTTGCTCCATCATTTTTCAAAAGGACTCGTATCTACCCTTTCGCCTTGTCTGATTGAGACTTTCTAAACTTCGTCAAACAGATACTCAAAAACTGGTTTCCTTTTGTCTTATAAATCGATACCCACTTTCTCTTCTGTCACGTCACCAGATAGTCCTCCTTGTCTTAGGGGGCCTCAGTGCACTCTTTGCACCTAACTGTTAAACAGTGGAATTTATCTTGCAGTAGTATTGTTGATGATGTTTAATTGAACTTGACCGAAAGTTGTTTGCAAGTTATGTTTGTGCCGTATCTGTTTTAAGAACCAGTACGTCTGTGTGTTGTCGAAACAATACGTATTTATCTTTCTATTTACTGTTCCTGCATGTCCTATTGATTTTATTCTTACCATACATGATTAATATTGCAGAACTCGTTTTTTCTTGTTTTTCCTTGCTATTACCTTCTTATTTTGTTTCAGGGAGCAAAATAAAATGAGGTCATAATCGCCTATGTCAGAACCGCAGACCATGAAGGTAAGTGACAGAAGGAAGGGCAGCTAAATACAGGTACTTGGATAAAGAACCATAGAATGCGCCATAGAGAAACGGAGGTGCTGAATTGAAGATTAAATGTCCTTCGCCATATTGTTACGACTGATAAAAAGTAAACCGCGGTCGACAGTCCGCGCGTCGTTCGCTATAACGGCCGATAAGTCAGACGGTAAACATAAATGAGAATGTAAGTGGTTAAAAAAAAGGCATTCCATCAGGAAATGGCGAACCGTCAAATGCTGAGAGGAATGAGCACAAAATGGGCGGGGGTTGAACATCACTTAACAAATCGCGATGGCTAGAAAGACAGTGCCCAATACCCAAACTAGGTGGAATGATTTAGCAGCGAGATGGCCTAGAGGAGGTCGTTAAAGCTGCTGGGGGAAGCTTATTCTCTAGAGATTTTTCTCGTGAAAAAAGGACAAGTGGTGATGTCCAAGTGATACCACCTGATGATAGACTGCAACACGAAGATCATCGGTTGGAATGGACGAACTAGCGGGCCCAGGCACGAGGACTGCAGCCTTGGCATCATCGTCAGCGGCCTCGTTTCCCGTCAGACCGACGTCACCAGCGAGCCTCATAAACGTCATAGTGGCTGCATCAAGAATGAGCACGTGACCGCTTTGCTGGACCAGTTGCACTAAGGGATGGGCAGTGGATAGCATACAGAGGCTTTGAAGGGCACCGAGAGAGTCGTGGCAGATGGCACAATTGCAAAACTTTGGTCACTGATACAGGGCGAAGAGCTCCACTCTCAACACTGAGCAGCGTTCCATAAGCCGATACCGAGAAACGTCGGTGGCAATGATAAAGGCACACCCGACACCACGGTCAGCCCGAGAATCACTGTACACAAAGCTACCGTCGCGAAGTTCCGTGTCAAGGTCGAGAAACCTATGGCGATAGAGCGAGGTGGGAGTAGCGTCCTTAGGAAGCGAATGAAGGCCAAGATGAACACGGGCTGCCACACGAAGCGAAGGTTGTGAAGGTAAACACCCATTGGGAAGGTGGCAGGTAGCGTGAGGTTAAGCTGCTGGAACAATAGTCGAAAGTGAACTCCAGGAGGTAACAGAGAAGAGGTATGCACCAGATACAGCTGATCAAAGCAGTATTCGAAGAAGGAGACATAGGATTGGTGGCCAGATATGGCATACAAACGACATACGTATTTGCTGAGGAGAAAACGTAGGACATTGAGGGACCACGTACAGTAGACAACCAACTAAGACACGTGGGAGGACCAACAAAGTTTCCTATTCAGCATGAGCCCTAGGAATTTCGTAGTTTCCACGAACGGAAGAACAACAGGCCAAAGCTGTAAAGACGGCGGGAAAAACCAACATCGGTGCCAGAAATTCATAGAATGTCCAGCAGAATATAGGCCGCAATAAGGTCAATGGCAAGAGCAAAGAGGACAATGTATACAGTTTTCGCGGATAAAGGTGTCCGACAAGGCTGAATCCACAAGTATGTAGGAAACTCGACCTTATAAAAATTCCTGATGAAAGCTGGACATGCGTCTACGAAAGCTCCACGTGTAGAAATTACGGAAGGTACCAGTCCTCCAGCAGGTGTCACAGGCTTCCTCTAAATTGAAAAACACTGCCACAGTCTGGTACTTCCGCAGAAAGCCATTCATGACATTGGTTTACAAGGTGCCGAAATGGTCAACGTCAGAACAGCGCTCACGAAATCCAGACTGTGCAGCGGCTAGTACATTGCGAGACTCGAGCCACCATATCAGCTAGGCGTGAATCACACATTGCATCATCTGGCAAACACAGCTGGTGAGAGAAATGGGCATTAACTAGAAGTAAGGAGTTTGTCCTTACCGGCCTTAGGTATGGATACGACAGTGGTTTCACGCCAGCATTTGGGAAACATGCCCTCTGCCCCAAGGCGATTGTATGTATGAAGGAGAAAGTACTTGTCCAAAAGAGAAAGGTTCTGCGACATCTGAATATGAACATCGTCTAAACCTGGGCCAGAGGATCGGGATGCAGAGAGAGCATGACCTAGCTCCCGCAGGGTAACGGCGGTATTATAGCACTCACACCTGTGAGAACAGAAGGGTATCGGCCGAGCCTCCTCCACTCGTTTCTGATGAAGAAAAAAGTAGCTTGAAATATGCACAAACAGCGGCCCAAAGCATTGCAGACAATTATGGTGAGGCTGGAAATTAGGAGATGCACGTTGGTCGCAGAGGCCAGGCTAAGACTGGTCCACAAGAAGAGGGAGTGGAACTATGAGAACAACCAGTAAATGAAATACAGCTAGCCTTTTGCTAGCCCGAAGATCGCGGCGACTCTGTGCACCCAACTTTTAATAACGAAAATAGCATGCCGTCGTAGAATGACAGTTAAAAACGCGGAGAGCAAGTGTCTGGGAGCGAATTGCGCCAATTGACCGTGACAAGGCGCGGTAAGGAGGAAGTACGAGGTCTGGAACATTATGTATTCTACCTGACCATCACGACTGGGGAAATGTAGTTCGTTATAGGTCGCCAGGGAGTAGTGAAGCCTTTCGAAAGCTGCCATATGGGTGTGCACATAGGTGGGGTAGGTGTTAGCAAACTGATACCACATGGGAAATGGTTGCTCGAGTATGTGTTAGAGATGATGCTTCAAATGGCTCTGAGCACTGTGGGACTCAACAGCTGAGGTCATCAGTCCCCTAGACGTAGAAATACTTAAACGTACCTAAGCTAAGGAGATCACACACATCCATGCCCGAGGCAGGATTCGAACCTGCGAATGTAGCAGCAGCGCGCTTCCGGACTGAAGATTCTAGAACCGCTCGGCCACAACGGCTAGCAGAGGATGTATGACTCGAGATGACGAACAAGCTGGGCAGTTCAGAAGGAAAGGTCCAAATGTAAATGTGCACTGTATCTGAAAGGAACGTGGGTGCTCCCGTGTTAAGACGGATGAGGTGAAGTTGATTGAGAAGGTGAGCCTCTTGGGCACCTCTCTGGCACGTTCTGGAAGAGCCCCAAAGGGGATGGCCCGCATTAAAGTCACGGAGCAGCAGAAATAAACTGGCAGCAGCCTGCCCTGGTGATACCGTATGACGGAGGCTCCTAAACGGTACAAAGGGAATTGGTGAAGTGAGGAAGAAAACGCAGACCGCCACAGCTTGATGCTGGGTTTGTCAGGGAGATGATTTGACCAAGAATGTCATTCCAGATGAGCAGCATGATTCCCCCATGAGATGGACCTCCATCCTCAGGGGCAAGGTCAAGGCAGACTGGAAAGAAATGTGAGAGCTCAAAGCGGTCATGAGGATGCTATTTTGTTTACTGAAGGAAAAGAATATGTGGATGCTCTGATTACAAGAGCAGGCGTAATTCCTCATCCAGACAGCGAATGTTTCATTGGAGAAGAGTCATGACAAAGAAAGGGGAGTAGGGAAAAATGGAAGTGTGTCGCCTCAGTGGCTGCCAAGTGCCAACCTTGGAAGACTCACAGTACAAGACGCAGAGGATCCTGTTTCATGAGATCTACAGGGGTGTCAGTATTCTACTTCTGTCGATCTACAGAGTTCAGGACAGTAAGGACATAAGAAGTCTTCGCGGAAGTATTCCCTCAGTCCTTTCCAGCGCGCCGGCTGTGTAGCAGGTGATTTCGTCGCATGAGGCGAAAGTTTGGTGGCTTGTTGCATAGCTGTAGGAGGAGATATCAATGCTACCATGACACTGGGCGATTTTACAACTACGACGCAGAATTTGAGGTGGCACTGCTGTGTGTCCATGTCGTTCATGGAGCGAGATGTAGCAAGAAGAGTAATGTAAAACCGAATGGTAGAACACAGTGTTTCCGACTAGCCAACAAATTGCGAACGACTGGGAAAGGCACTTTCTCTTTCACCCTACGATGGTTTTGGGCACTACCTACTGTAATTGAATAGTTTGGCTCGAGCCCCCACGTGGTATGGCACGAAAATATATATATTTGTTATACTCAACACTCAGCGTAATTGAGCGACCCAGGAATGTGGCTGGTCTCAATGTATGGATACGTTTTTCGTCATAGGGTGCCAGCTCACACCTGTCGTAAACTCAGTTTTCAAGTTGAAATATAAAACACAATGCAGGCAGGTATTGCGGTGAAATTTGAGTAATATTGAGTCACTGAGGATGATTTATTATTTGAACAAGTAGTTTAGTTCTATTTTTCCACGAAAGTCTTCAATATATTAACACCTAAAATGCAGTCTGAGGGGCTTTTACGTAAGGGCGGCCGTTAATAACTGATGCAATAACAGTTCACTATAAAATTAATTTGACACGATCACGGCACTCGACAGTCCGTTCACATTTCACAAAAGACATTCTTCTCTCCTGTCCTAATCCACTATGTTGCGCTCAGCTTGGTCGTTTTCTAACGTCGCTACATACATACTTCTTCCCGTATGTGGCTACCAACCCTCAACTACTCCCAGATGTGCGGTTCGTCCGGCTCTGAGCGTCGCTCAAACCTAACTTCCTGTCATCAAAGATGGCCGCCCTATCCACCCTCGAAAGGACGGCCTAACTCAGAACAACGTTTGTCGGGGCAATAACAATTTAAGATCCAATTATCTGTCTCTGAAGCCGTTTTTTCACAAATGATGTTCTTGTGGTGTGATATTGGTTTTCCAGAATTTTTGTTACTAAAAGTAAATAAATAAAGATACATACTTAATTACTAATCTACCTTTTTAAACTTTAGAATCTGCCGCTAGTTTCGTCTCTTTAAATTTATTTATCACCAAAAACAAAATTTCTTTCGGTCGTATCCCATATTCCGACCTCTCATTCTAAAATGCTACACATTCTGCTAAATCGGCTATGATTTCTCGATGCAGCTCTACTAGCCGCAACCGTAGACACTTTGTTTATATTATTCGGCCAAAGCATTGCTGAGATTTTAGCTTTTGAACATTAATAAATGTAGAATTTTTAAGACGACAATAACTTTTAAACTATTTTATATTTATGTTCTGCGTCTAGATAATTTAGCTTTACATATTTTTCTGTCCATGAGTGCCAACTCGCACCTCCGTGTCACTCTTAGTTCTGTTTTTATCAATTTTTCTCTGGCATATAAATTTCTCCAAGCGCGCAAACACGGCCGTATTCGACCCTGCTAAGCGTCCGTTCGGTTTTTTCCAAGGCCGCGTAAACGCTAACCGCTCGCCACGGCTACGTAGCAACCACCAGCCACGTGCTCTGCGGCGCAAAAATTGCCGCTGTAAGGTCCTGTCACAGCTTGTACGCACATAACCCAGATCTCGTGGATGGCCGGCTCGTGGCCATTGCAATTGAAATATCAGGGAGAAGGAGGTGGTCAATCGTCCTCATGAGCATTTTTGTCCATTCTGTATTTTCCACTGAAATTATGTAGGAGTAAAATGTAATTTATATTGTGTGCCTATATTATTTATTAATTCTAATAACCCTTTTACAGTTTAGTTTCCGTGATGATACGTGGCTTCTGCATGCTTTATAAAATAACAGGTGACCCCTAGTAGGCTGTAGTGTAAACGCTTGTTATTTAAATCATATGATCACCTACTTTCGACCATAAATCATTATCAAGCACATGCACGATGTTATATATTACACATTGCAACTATCAGATTCACTTACTTTACGTATTACAAAGCCGGACGTCATAATCCATAATTACATTAGGACTCAAGCCACACCAAAAACGGCCTGATATCATATGTCGTATACCTGTGCTCTTAAAGTACAGTTAGCAATATGTGGCATGTAACGTTCTTAATGTGGATTCAGTCATAAAGCAATTATGGAATATGACGTAGGCTTTGTATCTGTAAAGAAAAGGCTCTAATAATTACAATATGTAACATCACATCTGTGCTTCAGAATGACTTATCGTTGAAATTAGCTAATCGTATGATTTAAATAAAGAGCCTTATATTACAGCCTAGAGCGGATCACGTTTTCTTCTATAAACCCTTTTAGAGGTTACGATACATAGCTTCGGCTGTGATTCTTTATGTTCATCTTTCTTTGCGTGTGTTACATTTCATTTAAACAGTACGTAATGAAGGTGTATTTCTTTTTGGTTAATAGGGACGCACGAGCAGCACAGAATTGAGACTGCAGTTCACCCTCTGCCTCCACTGTACAAACTGCCGCACAACAACCAACTGCTAACTTCAAAGCTTATAACTATCAATTATTAAATCAGTTATTTTTTAATGATACTATGTATCTTTTCAGATATCAGTAGAAAAAGCTGTTGGAGAGGTGTTTAACGGTACAAAATATTCTGAGTTGGATCAATTAGTAACGAAATAACAGCGCCGCAAACTACTGTCCCCTCTTAAGAAGATACGTAACTCGGCAGAAGTACACGCAATATACGTTAGAAAATACTCTGCACTGCTCCTTACAACATACTGGAAACCGCAGCTACAAAAGTGAGACTTGAGTTAAACGTATCATTCGTCAGAAAATATTTCGCATTGCTCTTACAACTTACCTAAAACCGCAGCTAGGCATGTGAAACTTGAGTTTCTGTCCGCTGTTAAATTATTCAAATAACTTACGAGAATGCAACTTGGTGACGTCTTTTACCATCCGCTGATATATTGTCACATGTACAGACTGTTAAATTCAAGGCACATCACAAACACTAGCGCCAAGATAAGATCAAAGACGGTCACTATCAGAAGTTACTGATAGAGAATTCACCGTAAGTAATGGTGCAGTATGTCGTAGTGGCTATCTTCGTTTGCTGGCGTGCTGTGAGTCGCAGCTCAAAGCCGACAATCAGTAACTATTTGTCATTTAGTGATTATCATTTCTGTAAAGTTTGTTTATTCTGAATTTTTTGATGTTTGTATAAGTAGTAGAGCCATGGAATATTCGACATGAAACCTACAATTATGGATAAAGTGACGTAAGGCGAGGGGTTAGGGCCCCATGTTCCGTCCATCAGTCATTTCCTGTTACTACCTTATTGAGATAAATACTTCGGAAACAGGTAGGCCTCTGGCAATCAAAATTTAAGATTAAGTAAGATATCAGGGAACAGGCAGACCTTCAATACTAAACAGCTTGAGTTAAGTAAAATTATCAAATAGACAAAAAGGCAGACCTTCAATGACAACTGCTTCAGTTAAGTAAGATTACAAAATATATAACAGGAAAGCCTTCAGTAATAACAGCTTCAATTAAGTAAAAATACGAAAATAGAAAACACACAGGCCCTCTTTAATAGCAGCTTTAGTTACGAAAAACTACCAAATAGAAAACTGGAAGGCCTTCAATAATAACACATTCAGTTAAGTAAGATTACCAAATAGAAAAAAGCAGGCCTTTAATGAAAACAGGTTCACGTAAGTAAGCCGGCCGCGGTGGCCGAGCGGCTCTAGGCGCTACAGTCTGGAACCACGCGACCGCTGCGGTCGTAGGTTCGAATCCTGTCTCGATCATGGATGTGTGTGATGTCCTTAGGTTAGTTAGGTTTGAGAAGTTCTAAGTTCTAGGGGACTGATGACCTCAGAAGTTAAGTCCCATAGTGCTGAGAGCCATTTTTTTCAGATAAGTACAATTACTAAAATAGAACATTGGTAGGTCTTCTTTAACAACAGTTTCACTTAAGTAAAACCGAGCGAGGTGGCGCAGTGGTTAGACACTGGACTCGCATTCGGGAGGACGACGGTTCAATCCCGCGTCCGGCCATCCTGATTTAGGTTTTCCGTGATTTCCCTAAATCGCTCCAGGCAAATGCCGGGATGGTTCCTTTCAAAGGGTACGGCCGACTTCCTTCCCCATCCTTCCCTAATCCGATGAGACCGATGACCTCGCTGTCTGGTCTCCTTCCCCAAACCAACCAACCAACTTAAGTAAAGTCAGCAAAATGGAAAATAGGCCTTCTTTCATATAAGCTTCATTTAAGTAAATTTACCAAAATAGAACACTGGCAGGCCTTCTGTAATAACAACTTCATTTAAGTAACATTACCACATAGAAAACTGCCAGGCTTTCCTTAATAACAACTTAAGTAAAATTACCAAACAGAAAACACAGGTTTTCAATGTATGTTTTCTTTAATGAGGAAGGCCGATAGCTGCATGTGTAAGTCTTTTCATTGTGCTTGCCTGAAACTCAGTGAGTCATCTTTGTGGTGAGCAGCATTCTATCCTATTCCTCATTTTGTTGTTACTCCAAATAAATATACAGCCACACACTTCATCATTCCAATTAATAGTGTTTGTAAGGCGGGGTGCGAATACCTTCCCCATTGATTCACTGTTTGTCATCAGGATGCAACAACTTTCACCTAAGATGGTTGTTGTTGTTGTGGTCTTCAGTCCTGAGACTGGTTTGATGCAGCTCTCCATGCTACTCTATCCTGTGCAAGCTTCTTCATCTCCCAGTACCTACTGCAGCCTACATCCTTCTGAATCTGCTTAGTGTATTCATCTCTTGGTATCCCTGTACGATTTTTACACTCCACGTTGCCCACCAGTACTAAATTGGTGATCCCTTAATGCCTCATAACATGTCCTACCAACCGATCCCTTCTTCTAGTCAAGTTGTGCCACAAACTCCCCTTCTCCCCAATTCTATTCAATACCTCCTCATTAGTTATGTGATCTACCCATCTAATCTTCAGCATTCTTCTGTAGCGCCACATTTCAAAAGCTTCTATTCTCTTCTTGTCGTCCATGTTTCACTTGCATACATGCCTACACTCCATACAAATACTTTGAGAAACGACTTCTTGACACTTAAATCAATACTCGATGTTAACAGATATATCTTCTTCTGAAACGCTTTCCTTGCTATTGACAGTCTACATTTTTATCGTCTCTACTTCGTCCATCATCAGTTATTTTGCTTCGCAAATAGCAAAACTCCTTCACTACTTTAAGTGTCTCATTTCCGAATCTAATCCCCTCAGAATCACCCGACTTAATTCGTCTACATTCCATTATCCTCGTTTTGCTTTTGTTGATGTTCATCTTATGTCCTCCCTTCAAGACACTGTCCATTCCGTTCAACTGGTCTTACAAGTCCTTTGCTGTCTCTGCCAGAATTACAATGTAATCGGCGAACGTCAAATTTTTTATTTCATCTCCATGGATTTTGATACCTACTCCGAACTTTTCTTTCGTTCCCTTTACTGCTTGCTCAATATACAGATTGAATAGCATCGGGGAAAGGCTACAACACTGTCTCACTCCCTTCCCAACCACTGCTTCCCTTTCATGCCCCTCGACTCTTATAACTGCCATCTGGTTTCTGTACAAACTGTATATAGCCTTTCGCTCCCTATATTTTACCCCTGCCACCTTCAGAATTTGAAAGAGAGTATTCCAGTCAACATTGTCAAAAGCTTTCTCTAAGTCTACAAATGCTAGAAACGTAAGTTTTCCTTTCCTTAATCTTTCTTCTAAGATAAGTCGTAAGGTCAGTATTGCCTCACGTGTTCCAACATTTCTACGAAATCGAAACTGATCTTCCCCGAGGTCGGCTTCTACCAGTTTTTCCATTCGTCTGTAAAGAATTCGCGTTAGTATTTTGCAGCCGTGACTTATTAAACTGAGAGTTTGGTAATTTTCACATCTGTCAACACCTGCTTTCTTTGGGATTGTAATTATTATATTCTTCTTGAAGGCTGACGGAATTCGCCTGTAGTTCTAATGGAATATTGTCTACTCCCGGGACCTTGTTTCGACTTAGGTCTTTCATTGCTCTGTCAAACTCTTCACGCACTATCAATTCTCCCATTTCATCTTCATCTACATCCTCTTCCATTTCCATAATATTGTCCTCAAGAACATCGCGCCTGTATAGACCCTCTATGTACTCCTTCCACCTTTCTGCTTTCCCTTCTTTGCTTAGAACTGGGTTTCCATCTGAGCTCTTGATATTCATACAAGAGGTACTCTTTTCTCCAAAGGTATCTTTAATTTTCCTGTAGGCAGTATCGATCTTACTCCTAGTGAGATAAGCCTCTACATCCTTACATTTGTCCTCTTGCCATCCCTGCTTAGCCATTTTGCACTTCATGTCGATCTCATTTTTGAGACGTTTGTATTCCTATTTGCCTGCTTCAGTTACTGCATTTTTGTATTTTCTCCTTTAATCAATTACATTCAGTATCTCTTCCGTTACCCAAGGATTTCTACTAGCCCTCGTCTTTGTACCTACTTGATCCTCTGCTGCCATCACTAATTCATTCCTCAAAGCTACCCAAGATTCTTGTAATGTATTTCTTTCCCCCATTCCTGTCAATTGTTCCCTTATGCTGTCCCTGAAACTCTGTACAGCCTCTGGTTCTTTAATTTTATCCAGGTCCCATTTTCTTAAATTCCCACCCTTTTGCAGTTTCTTCAGTAAAAATCTACAGTTGATAACCAATAGATTGTGGTCAGAGTCCACATCTGCCCCTGGAAATATCTTACTATTTAAAACCAGGTTCCTAAATCTCTGTCTTATAATTATATAATCTATCTGAAACCTGTCAGTATCTGCAGGCTTCTTCCATGTATACAACCTTCTTTCACGATTCTTGAACCAAGTTTTAACTATGATTAAGTATTGCTCTGTGCAAAATTCTACCAGGCGTCTTCCTCTTTCATTTCTTAGCTCCGATCCATATTCACCTACTACGTTTCCTTCTCTTCCTTTGCCTACTGTCGAATTCCAGTCTCCCATGACTATTAAATTTTCGTCTCCCTTCACTACCTGAATAATTTCTTTTATCTCATCATCCATTTCATCAATTTCTTCATCATCTGCAGAGCTAGTTGGCATATAAACTTGTACTACTGTAGTAGGCGTGGGCTTCGTGTCTATCTTGGCTACAATAATGCGTTCACTATGCTGTTTGTAGTAGCTTACTCGCACTACTATTTTTTTATTCATTATTAAACCTACTCCGGCATTACCCCGATTTGGTTTTGTATTTATAACCCTGTATTCACCTGACCAAAAGTCTTGTTCCTCCTGACACCGAACTTCACTAATTCCCACTATATCTAACTTCAACCTATCCATCTCCCTTTTTAAATGTTCTAGCCTACCTGCCCGATTAAGGGATCTGACATTCCACGCTCCGATCCGTAGAACGCCAGTTTTCTTTCTCCTGATAACGACGTCCTCCTGAGTAGTCCCCGCCCGGAGATCCGAATGGGGGACTATTTTACCTCCGGAATATTTTACCCAAGAGGACGCCATCATCGTACAGTAAAGCTGCATGCCCTCGGGAAAAATTAAGGCTGTAGTTTCCCCTTGCTTTCAGCCGTTCGCAGTACCACAACAGCAAGGCCGTTTTGGTTAGTCTTACAGGGCCAGATGAGTCAATCATCCAGACTGTTGCCCCTGCAACTGCTGAAAAGGCTGCTGCCCCTCTTCAGGAACCACACATTTGACTTCTCAACAGATACCCCTCCGTTGTGGTTGCACCTACGGTACGGCTATCTGTGTCGTTGAGGCACGCAAGCCTCCGCACCGACGGCAAGGTCCATGGTTCATGGGGGGTCAGCTAAGGTGTAGTATGCAAATTGTGACCTCTCGATCGAAAGATGCCGCATCACATGTGGAGCAGCGCTAGCACCCTCCAGTAGGCACCTCCAGTAATCTTTAATTGCGAGAGACTTTGTTACAGCACTATACACATAATTAGCACGCCTCTGGATGACACCTGTACCCTTCCAGTATATCTGCTTTTTCTATCTGATCCATACAAACTCCACAATCTGCGACTCGTTCGCCTCATCATTCATCAGACTGATGACTTTGTTTTGAATGTTATTCAAAAGGATTATCGGCCGCATGTCCACTCGTGTCGAATGTTTCGGGATTGTACGTAATCCGCTCATACAGATCACAACCTGTCATCTACAAGATGAGACTATATGTATGTATTTAAAGAAACATAGGTTTGACGACGTTCAGCTTCACAAAATCATAGTGGAAGCAGCACATGTGCAGTTTGGTGGGGTCCAGAACATACAAATCGATACAAAAAGACAGAACTACTCCGACACCTTAGCCATCTTACCATAACGGACCGCTCACCAGTAAACTTAATTTTTTGGTAATCTCTAAAATGTTAGTGTTTTACGAAAACTGAACTGTTCATTTATTCTGTAAAAAATGTTTTTTTTATCACACTTGGCGAGAGTTCTCAGTTCAGTGTTTATATCAGTGTACTCCTTCGACGAACAATGTTGATCGAATGAGATACCACTCTCTTCATTGCCAGCTTGAGGCACTTCTGGATATTTCTGTTCCTGGCCGTCAGAGAGAAGAGTGTTGTTTGATTTTCTCTTTTGAAATCGAGTCTTAATAGTAAGCATGATGAACTCCAACACTTTTTCATTTTGGAAAAATCTTTCATGCATTTTTCTAATAATATTTGAAAATTGCATCAGAGTGGTTCAGCTAATAAAACCTTAGGAAGTGGATTGTTTGATGAGCTGATAATCGCTCGACACCAGCGCACTGTGAAATGTACACTTGGACGTTCCAACAGTCGAACCTGCTGGCTAATTTTCTGCTGACGAGGTTAGATTTATTATTATTTTGCATTATTATTGATTTTTCCATGTAAATCAATTACTTCATGGCAATTTACTGTAATCATGATTCTGTATTACTAAGCTGCTCTACTCTCTAATGAAGATTTCAGCACCTGACTTTCAGCAAATAGGAGAATTCCGTTAATCATATGTACTCAACGTGGCTGGAAGTTTATTTTAATAATTAAGATCAAGTTAATACTCTGAGTTGTTCCTGTACCATGCCTGCTGCCAGCAAAGTGGTGTGTCCCACCTCTCGGACTGTTAACATTCAAAATTTCACTTATATTGCACGATACATTACATCATGTCCTAATGCATCATTTCAGTAAGTTTCCAAAGGGAGTGCAGGAATTGCAACATAAGTATTTCTGTTGTTATCTTGGAAAAACAAATGTGCTTGTCTGCCATGAGACCCTATCACCCTTTCAGACCGAAATCATGTAAGTCTTGAATTAAAAAAGGAGCATCATACACACTAAAATGGTGAAAGAAGATGTGTGTATGCTGTGACAGTTCATACTTCAAGCTGCAAGCGTTGTGAGCTGCACAGCGGAACTTCCCTCTTAAATGACAATGGTCATCTTGGAGTTTTCACTTCCCTATCCAACGGCAAGCCACAAATGACCATTATCTGCTCGTATATGGCATCATTCTCCTCCGGATCGGTTATTGCAACATTGTTACTATAAATTACAGAAAGTTTCTACGCTAGTTTTTTGGGATCACTGAACTACCATCTCGGCGGATTATCGTTGATATAGCCCGCCTGCTTAGCTGAGTAGTTACGTGCTTGCTTCCTACGAAGCAGGCCCGATTTCGAGTCCCGGCCGTGCTGGAGATTTTCTCCTTCTCGTGGTCTGGGTGTTCTGTTGTCCTCATCATCATTTCATCCTCATCACCGGCGTGCAAGTTGCCAAATGTGGCGTCGACTGAAATAAGACTTGCACTCGGAGGCCGAACTTCCTCGGATGGGGCCTCCTGGCCAACAATGCCAAACGCCAATTTCATTTTATCGTTGATACAAAAATGGAATTTTTTCGAATGGAGTCACATGGATATCGAACTTGATATAATACTATATATGGTAAATCCATTCTGTGAAGGTAGTGTGCGAGGGAGAGGGGTCATCTTCGCAGCGTTCCCAGGAACTACACTCCTGGAAATGGAAAAAAGAACACATTGACACCGGTGTGTCAGACCCACCATACTTGCTCCGGACACTGCGAGAGGGCTGTACAAGCAATGATCACACGCACGGCACAGCGGACACACCAGGAACCGCGGTGTTGGCCGTCGAATGGCGCTAGCTGCGCAGCATTTGTGCACCGCCGCCGTCAGTGTCAGCCAGTTTGCCGTGGCATACGGAGCTCCATCGCAGTCTTTAACACTGGTAGCATGCCGCGACAGCGTGGACGTGAACCGTATGTGCAGTTGACGGACTTTGAGCGAGGGCGTATAGTGGGCATGCGGGAGGCCGGGTGGACGTACCGCCGAATTGCTCAACACGTGGGGCGTGAGGTCTCCACAGTACATCGATGTTGTCGCCAGTGGTCGGCGGAAGGTGCACGTGCCCGTCGACCTGGGACCGGACCGCAGCGACGCACGGATGCACGCCAAGACCGTAGGATCCTACGCAGTGCCGTAGGGGACCGCACCGCCACTTCCCAGCAAATTAGGGACACTGTTGCTCCTGGGGTATCGGCGAGGACCATTCGCAACCGTCTCCATGAAGCTGGGCTACGGTCCCGCACACCGTTAGGCCGTCTTCCGCTCACGCCCCAACATCGTGCAGCCCGCCTCCAGTGGTGTCGCGACAGGCGTGAATGGAGGGACGAATGGAGACGTGTCGTCTTCAGCGATGAGAGTCGCTTCTGCCTTGGTGCCAATGATGGTCGTATGCGTGTTTGGCGCCGTGCAGGTGAGCGCCACAATCAGGACTGCATACGACCGAGGCACACAGGGCCAACACCCGGCATCATGGTGTGGGGAGCGATCTCCTACACTGGCCGTACACCACTGGTGATCGTCGAGGGGACACTGAATAGTGCACGGTACGTCCAAACCGTCATCTAACCCATCGTTCTACCATTCCTAGACCGGCAAGGGAGCTTGCTGTTCCAACAGGACAATGCACGTCCGCATGTATCCCGTGCCACCCAACGTGCTCTAGAAGGTGTAAGTCAACTACCCTGGCCAGCAAGATCTCCGGATCTGTCCCCCATTGAGCATGTTTGGGACTGGATGAAGCGTCGTCTCACGCGGTCTGCACGTCCAGCACGAACGCTGGTCCAACTGAGGCGCCAGGTGGAAATGGCATGGCAAGCCGTTCCACAGGACTACATCCAGCATCTCTACGATCGTCTCCATGGGAGAATAGCAGCCTGCATTGCTGCGAAAGGTGGATATACACTGTACTAGTGCCGACATTGTGCATGCTCTGTTGCCTGTGTCTATGTGCCTGTGGTTCTGTCAGTGTGATCATGTGATGTATCTGACCCCAGGAATGTGTCAATAAAGTTTCCCCTTCCTGGGACAATGAATTCACGGTGTTCTTATTTCAATTTCCAGGAGTGTATAAGGCACTCAAAGTCAGCGTAAATGAGAAAGGAACATCGCTGCTGGTTGTGGGCGTTCTTACACTTCAAGGACGTTTTATCCTCGGTAAGTATTTCCAGGCATACAGGTACCTGGCTCAAGCAGTCAAACAGGTGCCTGTCTAGAAACTCACACATACTCAAAGAGCTGAGGTATCTGCTGTAAAGATACGTTGCACATTTTGTGTTCAGTTGGACAGAAAGTACGCTGGGGCATACTTTGGTTCAACAAGTAATGTTGCTTCGTACCCTCAGAGAATAAGGAGTCAGCATCAGAATGCTGATGGACGTTGACACGTGGCACTTCTTCAAACATGGGATTTGTCGCAGACTTTCCCAGTGCATGCACAAGTACACCAAGGCGAGTAATCCACAACTGAGTGACGAGTACAGGCCATCTGACTATTTAAGCTACATCCTTTACTTGGTTATAAACTATCTCCACAGGTATGCCACACAACGAAGTTCACCATTTGCATGATTCCAGTTGGTGTCCAAAGAGGAAATAGCTAGACTGAGAAACAAACAGTCTGTGATGTGGCTACGGATTCTAGAGAGGTATTTTTTCTGGATATAGAACTGGCATATCTCACACATTTACGTGACGAGCACTGCGACTTATCACTGTGCCAGAGCGCCCGGTCACGTGTAAAGGTTGCACCCCAAGCTATTGACAGTGCTTGGTAACGGGCACCGATATATTCTGCAAACCAGAAATCTCCAGCAATATCTTACTTTGCGGTGTAACATATTAGTATTACCAGCAACGCTGCTTAAAAGAGTAGATTAAGGTAAACGACGACCACACTGTTCTCGAGACGTGTGACACTGAGAAAGATATTTACAAATTAATGTACAGTTCAGTATTCGGAAAAACTATGGAAAACATAACAGAGTACCTCAAAATTCGCGTAGTTTACCGGCAGGATGGGCGTTTTGGCGCAAGAGATTATATTGCCCGACGGAATTTCAAGAAGGTTACCATCTTCAATGGAAAATAATTTTTTGTGGAGTGGCTGATGTTTAAGTGTAGTTTCCAAAGCTTGTCTATACCGGCATACGTGTTCAGGACCTTTCCAAACACAGCGTGCACAAATTTCACTATCAGTTTGCAAAGTAAATTTCACTAATCACACATTACTTTATGTGGATTTCATCTACTGTGTGAAAGGCTGTGATCTATAGAAAGAAATTAGGTACAATTCTGAGACATTCAACATCTCTCGATATGTGACCAATAATCTTATTGGAATAACACCTCAAAACAGGAAGTTTAACAGTGTGATGGAAGGCGAGACAAATGGATTATGGATTGTGGAGTCTATGGGAATGAGTTCGAAAATGTACGCATGCTTAATAGGTGCAGGAGCCCCCCAGAGGCGGACTAAAGGTGTGGATCATGCTGCCTCAGAGGCTCTTACGATGAAACACTGCAACAGTTGCCTGCTCGAGGTCGTTGGTGCTGTTCCAGAAGTGGTGTGTCTGGTAAGCTTTCGATCGAGAGACCATGCGGTACATACTGCATTGCAGCTGAAAGTAGGACTGTTACATCATCAGAACAAATGTTTCATCTGTGGGGATGAGATCGACACCCTAATATACTCACACTGTTCAGCGGAGCGATTGAGGGTGTGGCTGAGTATTTACTTGTAAACAGCTGAGCAATTGTGTATGGATCAGGTGGGTGAACTGCTTGTTGTAGCTGTATGTGAGATGAAGCCTGATTGCACATTACGTATACAGTTACTGTACCGGTATATCATGTATATGACTGCACACATTGTGTCATAAAAAGTACATAAATAGATACAAAAGTTGTAAAAAGTAAGCTTTGCAATAATTTTACAGTAGAAGGAAATATCAGTAAAAAATATGCTATGAGATGTGCCATCAGAATGAGATATTATGTAAATAAGAGATTATAAGTTTTAAAGGAAACAAACTTTATATCAAGAAAGATATTGTTAACAATGAAAAATAACGTTAATTATTACAAACCCATCATTATAGAATTAATGTTTGCAACAAACCTGCACTTCTCCGTGTGATACATTAACCTGCAGATACTTTTACAGCTGAGAAGTTATAAATGATAATAAAAGGGAGATGGATCTGAAATCTTATAGGCCCACTGGGTTTATGTCGTTTTATTGTGGTCACAATGGCTGAAAGAGGTAGAGAAATAGGAGGTGTTTCCCATGGCCTTTACATCACATAAAGACTAGTGACTTGAATATATATTACATAATTTCCTATGTCGCCACATACATTTCTCCTGTGTGACCTTGATCAGTTACGTGTGGTTCTCTGGGGGTGGGGATGGAGCTATGGGGTAGGTGTGGCCTTCAAAATAATTCGACCATGTTAGTAACTAGATACGAGATATGTAATTTGATACCCCCTCATTTTACCAGTGAGAAGAAGGTACCCATCCTCTTCTTGTTATGCTTCTGCTTATTACTTACAGTGTTTTCATATCACCAGAATTGATGCATCGTCCTATGCTCACCTGCGCCTGAACTCATGCTTCATAACTGCATTTATTAACAAACATGCTATCCCTTTTGCAATAATGTATTACCCGATTATGGCTGCCTTTGGGTGAAGCTCTATATTAATGTAGTTCATGCCTCTATACGGCTGCTACAGTCAAACACGTGTGTCCAATATAAATCTACCACTATTGTGCCACAGTGAGAGAACAACTCAATATGGCTGTCATAGTCAAACATGAGTGCCCAATATATTTCAAAAACTATGATGTCAGAGTGTACATAACACAGAAACTTCTAGGTGACTTGATTGTTATAATAATTACTGACGTTTTAGTGCATTATAACATTTTACTGCTGTTAATCATGAAACAGCAGCTTTCCTATATACATACTGCAGGCATTTCGAGCTTGTGCCCTAGCATCAAACAAAATTACGAAGACTAATTTTTCAAAACTGTCATCCAAAGACACATGCAGATTATCATAAATTTCAGTCTTTTAATGTTAAACCATTTACTACTGTATTGTAGGATAGAATGGGACAGAAAAGTTTATTTATTTAATCAAATACTACTCTTAATCAATATCACTTTACTTGCCAAGCGCCTACAGACCACTTTGTGCAGCGTTCAGTACCATCAGTATAAGCTTAGCTACTCAACAACACTTCAAGTGTGCTGTGCAACTACAGGAAACATGGGCCATTCACCACTTCCGCCTGACTCGGAGGTCTGAAGTGAAGTGATTCTAGTAGCACAGATGTTGGCAGCTGATCATTAATCCAACAAGTTGCTCATAATGGATCCCACCCTTGCATCCTATTTCCTATTATGTGAACACATGCACCTCTTGTGCTGAGCCTGGTAGCAGGTACAGGGTCATCGTTGACAGACGCTGTGCAGCTGGTAGCCAAGACACAGCTCTGCACTGTGCTACAATGCTCTGACCCCATGGAGCCCATCCAGTTGTCAACAGACCCTGACCCCACCAGGGATCTGAGATAGAGCTTTCACATGTGCTACGAAGACTTCGCCATTTTGCACTTAAATACGCTCTCATTCAGAATTGGACAGCTGCGATCTCTTAGTAATCGGGGATAATTTTATGATTGAGTTATTAGTATTCCGTGACGCTGACTTACTATCCTTAGCATGGTTCTGCTGTTTAAACCGCCACACATTTTCATCGCAAAATAAGGAAGAAATCCCTGCATAGCAGCAACATAAGAGGGACAATGACCACATACCTTCTTGATCTATAACCGATCTCTGCAATGTACTGAATGTTCCAAGAAACACAGATAAGCTTCAGGAATGGGTTCCATATACAGTAACAAGAAAAAAGTGTCAAGTAAACATGGGCTGTAAAATTCTTACTTTAAGACCTATGAGCACTTGCTCAATAGAAGAGATGTGTTTCATACTAGTGGAGATGAAAAAGTAGTCATAGCACTCAAAGTTTGAATTTTAGACCTCATGTTTGCTGAACTTTCTTTCTTGGTTGAATCCATACTATCTCCTCATAAAAATGGAAAGCAAAGTCCTCGCAGAAGAAGAGATTTCTTTCGTAGTGTCAAAGATGAACAAATGGTTGTACCTCTTACAACTCACGTGCACTAGACATTTCTTTTCTTGGTCTGGTATGAGGAACCTGCCCCTAAATCTTTTTGGTATTTTTTTGCAACCCCTTAATATATTATAACGATACTAGAATGTTTAGTTATTCCTCTATAAAAGTGTAGATATTTAGTGGCATCTCTCTGTTATATTGTAGAGTAATTTTCAAAGAATGTGCTCATAACGTTTATTCGATCCATGTGCAGACAGAGTGTATGCCTCCTGATACTTGGCTAGTGCATACGTGCGGACTTCCTTCTCTTTTATTTTAGATTCTTATGCTGCGCTTTGTCTTCCATTGTGCATAACTCTCTGATAAAAAGTATGTGGATATCTACTAGTGGATGTTAATATGGAGTATTTTTATGCATCGACACAAATGGCCCATTTAAAAAGAAAATTACAAGTATTGCAGACGGTTGTAGTGTATCATTTTGTCATGCATTTGCCATTGTACGTGGACCATATTTCAAGAGGAAAATCATTGCTGGCTATAGAAAATATGTTATTGTGCAAGCGGTTGTATAATATTATGAGTGGTTGATTTTTAGTGACTTGTGGTACAGAGTTGAGAATGTATGAGTACTCTGATCAGAGACTGTCAAGTTGATGAGGAATTTAAGCATTTGTCCCCGTTTGCATTTTGGTTGAAGCAGAAACAGACATAGTTAAGCTGTGTCTTATAATGATACAAAATTTTACCTACTCTGGTTTTAACAGTCCTGCACGATTCTTTGAAGACATGTCATTGAAAAATCAATGCTTAAATAATTCTTACAGCCATGCTGAGTTTATTTGCACTTGTCTCATGAAACTTCCTTCCACTTATATCAAATTATTTTTGCTGGTAGAGTGAAAGGTGACTTGGATGGCTTTCAAACCTTTCTACAAGAATTAGACTGCAACAGGAATGATGAAAATGATCAAGGTAGGAGTAGTAATTCGTTTGTTTATCCGTATCTGAGCCACAACGAAGTAGAATTCATGACTGAGAATGATTCTATTGGCGACATGGCAGTTATGGGAATGACTCGCGATGATATCCGGTTTAAAGGCCTGATCGCAATGAGAACGGTACTTCTAGAAGAGGTAATGAGAATTGTGCTTCCAGAGGAGGCAGAGATCCTTTTGGTAATTACAGAAGGAGCAGAGGTAATGGGCAGAGATGGTCACTGGAATGATGGAGATTAAGTTCTATACATTATGGACGTACCATCAGCTGATCCATAGAATAAAGCACGTGTGGAGGGCTCACCACCACGTGACCCTCTACTGCAGTGTTAAACCAATTCAGGTGCTGGTTATATGAGACAGACAGCTACTACGAAAAGACACATATGTTGATTTTGAAGCTGTAAGTAATTTTAGTTGATGAGAAACAAATGAGTCGTAGTTTACCGAGTGATACTAGTGTGTCTTACATTCCAAGCTTCTAAAAAAAGCCATGTAATCACAAACAGTGCTGTACCAGAAACTCGTTCCTTGCCCCACTATGTGTTGTTGTTGTTGTTGTTGTTGTGGTCTTCAGTCCTGAGACTGGTTTGATGCAGCTCTCCATGCTACTCTATCCTGTGCAAGCTTCTTCATCTCCCAGTACCTACTGCAACCTACATCCTTCTGAATATGCTTGGTGTATTCAGCTCTTGGTCTCCCTGTACGATTTTTACCCTCCACGCTGCCCTCCAATACTAAATTGGTGATCCCTTGATGCCTCAGAATATGTCCTACCAACCGATCCCTTCTCCTAGTCAAGTTGTGCCACAAACTTCTCCACAATCCTATTCAACACCTTCTCATAAGTTATGTGATCTACCCATCTAATCTTCAGCATTCTTCTGTAGCACCACATTTCGGAAGCTTCTATTCTCTTCTTGTCTAAACTATTTATCGTCCATGTTTCACTTCCATACATGGCTACACTCCATACAAATACTTTCAGAAACTACTTCCTGACATTTAAATCTATATTCGATGACAACAAATTTCTCTTCTACAGAAACGCTTTCCTTGCCATTGCCAGTCTACATTTTATATCCTCTCTACTTCGACCATCATCAGTTATTTTGCTCCCCAAACAGCAAAACTCCTTCACTACTTCAAGTGTCTCATTTCCTAATCTAATTCCCTCAGCATCAGCCGACTTAATTCGACTACATTCCATTATCCTCGTTTTGCTTATGTTGATGTTCATCTTATATCCTTCTTTCAAGTCACGATCCATTCCGTTCAACTGCTCTTCCAAGTCCTTTGCTGTCTCTGACAGAATTAATATGTCATCGGCGAACTTCAACGTTTTTATTTCTTCTCCATGGATTTTAATAGCTACTCCGAACTTTTCTTTTCTTTCCTTCACTGCTTGCTCAATATACAGATTGAATAACATTGGGGAGAGGCTACAACCCTGTCTCAGTCCCTTCCCAACCACTGCTTCCCTTTCATGCCCCTCAACTCTTACAACTGCCATTTGGTTTCTGTAGAAATAGTAAATAGCCTTTCGCTCCCTATATTTTACCCCTGCCACCTTCAGAATTTGAAAGAGAGTATTCCAGTCATCATTGTCAAAAGCTTTCTCTAAGTCTACAAATGATAGAAAGGTAGGTTTGCCTTTCCTTTATCTAGCTTCTAAAATAAGTCCTAGGGTCAGTATTGCCTCACGTGTTCCAATATTTCTACGGAATCCAAACTGATCGTCCCCAAGGTCGGCTTCTACTAGTTTTTCCATTCGTCTGTAAAGAATTCGCTTTAGTATTTTGCAGCTGTGACTTATTAAACTGATAGTTCGGTAATTTTTCACATCTGTCAACACCTGCTTTCTTTGGGATTGGAATTATTATGTTCTTCTTGAAGTGTGTGGGTATTTCACCTGTAGAGTTTTGCCAGGACTGGCTCTCCCAAGGCTGTCAGTAGATCTAATGGAATGTTGTCTACTCCCGGGGCCTTGTTTCGACTCAGGTCTTTTAGTGCTCTGTAAAACTCTTCACGCAGTATCATATCTCCCATTTCATCTTCATCTACATCCTCTTCCATTTCCATAATATTGTCCTCAAGTACATCGCCCTTGTATAGACGCTCTATATACTCCTTCCATCTTTCTGCTTTCCCTTCTTTGCTTAGAACTGGGTTTCCATCTGAGCTCTTGATATTCATACATGTGGTTCTCTTTCCTTTAAAGGTCTCTTTAATTTTCCTATAGGCAGTATCTATCTTACTCCTCGTGAGATAAGCCTCTACATCCTTACATTTGTCCTCTTGCCATCCCTGCTTAGCCATTTTGCACTTCATGTCGATCTCATTTCTGAGAGGTTTGTATTCCTTTTTGCCTGCTTCAGTTACTGCATTTTTATATTTTCTCCTTTCTTCAATTAAAATCAATATTTCTTCTGTTACCCAAGGATTTCTACTAGCCCTCGTCTTTTACCTACTTGATCCTCTGCTGCCTTCACTACTTCATCCCTCAAAGCTACCCATTCTTCTTCTACCGTATTTCTTTCCCCCATTCCTGCCATTTGTTCCCTTACGTTCTCCTTGAAACTCTGTACAACCTCTGGATTAGTCAGTTTATCCAGGTCCCATCTCCTTAAATTCCCACCTTTTTGCAGTTTCTTCAGTTTTGATCTACAGTTGATAACCAATAGATTGTGGTCAGAGTCCACATATGCCCCTGGAAATGTCTTACAATTTAAAACCTGGGTCCTAAATCTCTCTTACCATTATACAATCTATCTGAAACCTGTCAGTATCTGCAGGCTTCTTCCATGTATACAGCCTTCTTTTATGATTCTTGAACCAAGTTTCAGCTATGATTAAGTTGTGCTCTGTGCAAAATTCTACCAGGCGTCTTCCTCTTTCATTTCTTAGCCCCGATCCATATTCACCTACTACGCTTCCTTCTCTTCCTTTTCCTACTACCGAATTCCAGTCACCAATGACTATTAAATTTTCGTCTCCCTTCACCATCTGAATAATTTCTTTTATTTCATCACAGATTTCTTCAATTTCTTGGTCATCTGCAGAGCTAGTTGGCATATAAACTTGTACTACTGTAGTAGGCGTGGGCTTCGTGTCTATCTTGGCCACAATAATGCGTTCACTATGCTGTTTGTAGTAACTTACCCGTATTCCTACTTTTTTATTCATTATTAAACCTACTCCGGCATTACCCCTATTTCACTTTGTATATATAATCCTGTATTCGCCTGACCAAAAGTCTTGTTCCTCCTGCCACCGAACTTCACTAATTCCCACTATATCTAACTTTAACCTATCCATTTCCCTTTTTAAATTTTCTAACCTACCTGCCCGATTAAGCGATCTGACATTCCACGCTCCGATCCGTAGAACGCCAGTTTTCTTTCTCCTGATAACGACGTCCTCTTGAGTAGTCCCCGCCCGGAGATGCGAATGGGGGACTATTTTACCTCTGGAGTATTTTACCCAAGAGTACGCCATCATAATTAGCCATACAGTAAAGCTGCATGCCCTCGGGAAAAATTAAGGCTGTAGTTTCCCCTTGCTTTCAACTGTTCGCAGTACCAGCACAGCAAGGCCGTTTTGGTTAGTGTTACAAGGCCAGATCAGTCAATCATCCAGACTGTTGCCCCTGCAACTACTGAAAAGGCTGCTGCCCCTCTTCAGGAAACACGCGTTTGTCTGGCCTCTCAACAGATACCCCTCCGTTGTGGTTGCACCTACGGTACGGCTATCTGTGTCGTTGAGGCACGCAAGCGTCCCTACCAACGGCAAGGTCCGCGGTTCACGGGGGGGGGGGGGGGCGTTTGTGTCGTTACAGAACTATAATGAAACTTTATAGAGAACATGAAAATCAAGATTTACATCCCATCATTGAGTAGACAGTGAGCTAATACTCAGTCGTAATTATTTAACAATATCTCATGTAAACTTTTATTTCTCACACATATTGTCTATGAATAGTCTATCACCTCATGCATAGAATAGCCATACTTTCTACATTTTTCTACATTTTCATTTTACTGATTTTATGTAGATTATTTATGTACTTTGAGGATGTTTACTCTCAGTGCAGAAATCATGGCCACACAGAGCCCATACCTTGAATTTATTTCGTACGTTTCCATTTTAACAGTTTCTGTGTATATTACTCTACATGTTGTGGATATTCACACCCTCTGGCAAAATTATAGCCACAGAGAGGCCCTACTTTGAATTTGTTCCCTGCATATGACTTTTTACGTAAACTATTCCCGGTCTTTGAGCATGTACGCATCCACTTGTGTGATTGCAGGCATGGGAAGCACTAAGTTTGACTTAGTTTTCTATATTTTCGTTTTGAGAATTTGCATCTGTTTTGAATACTACTATTAAATCAGCCCAAACAACACCAGTAGCAGGAAAGAGTTTGACTGCTGTAGTTTCTTGAAGGTATCCATTTCCAAACATGATTATTAAAACCGTGTCTCACAGGGCTTACTGTAACAGATATTGTGGTAACACGATAAGAAAAAATAATTGATATTTATTATACGTTACAAAATGGCGCTAAACTTTGGTACAGCTTCTTCTGTCTTGATGTCCTCTACCCGGTAGAAAGATATCTAAGATAGTTTTCCTGCCTGTTGGCAGTTTGTCATATTGTCATTATAGCTGAATGTAATACAGCAGATATGCTGTTAATGATCGCATTTCTCTGTTAATAGCGACTGCTAAGGTGGAAGGTAGAACTGTCTGAGTTGACTGCAGGCAGTGAAGTGAACGGAGAGTCTATAGATGTGTGAGAGTCTGCTGAGCATCATGTTTTGATGCCTCTCGGTGTAAGGGTTTGTATGTCTGCCAGAAGAAGGCAGTAGCCCATGGTTGGCAGTGCTTCGTATGGCAGCTGCCCAGACTTTTTCGATTCGTTGAAGGATGTACTGAGGAAGCAGGAAGGGCTCTGCTTTTGGGAGTGCCATCTGGTGGCTGCTGTTGGCTATTACACTGAACTGAGAGGTAACAGTAGAGACGTTGTGCCTGTGTGCTGGCCTTTTTTGTGATATTTGTTGTGTACATGTTGCATGTTACATAGTACTGCGTAACTTATTCATACAATTTGAGGATATTCACATTAGTTTGTGACATCACGACCATGTTATTGGGGTATTTTAGATTATGGTCTGCACTTTTCAATTAATTAACTTATGTACGTCTTACTTGTATGACTATTTTCAATTTAACAGTTTGTGCACAACTTTATTTACATTTAATTAAGACCTGTTCTGGGTACGAATTGCATTCCTGCGCGAATATTCAGAGTAATTCTGGCATTATTTTCTGCCTAATGATTCTACATACATTTTATATTAATAAAGCAACATACAGACTACCTTAAGGTAACATATTCGACATAAATGACAGTCTACATTCATTATTTAAAATGTAGTCAACATTTCTAATACGATAGTTCGTGTGGATGTTTTGTACTTGTGTCGACATTCAGACCATGACAGGTCATTGTTCTGTTCCAAGCATTCGAAAGAAATAGCGTACGTAAAAGTTTTGCCTTCTCGAGGTCATATGTTTGTTTGAACATCTGATGAAACTGCAAATATGTCAGTTCTTGTTCTACTTTGTGAATGAAAAGCAGTGCTTAGGTTGATAAGACTGTTTTACTGATCAGCTTGGAATCTGTTCTGCAAATTACTTTGAAGAACAACTTCATGTCTTCTTCCAATTTATGGAAAGTTTAATGAAAATTATCAGTGTATTTGCCAACTTTCAGATAGTCAAACTATTACGATTACGATCACGATTAACTCCTCGAGGGCAATTTTTGCTGTTATCTCTGGACCCATTGGTGGACTGAAATACATCTGCTATAGCCTCTGCTAAGACAGTTTACTTAGGAGATGTTTTTTTCACGCGAGTGCATCATCACCAGATGACGACACAGGGCCACTCAGGTCATAAACATGATTTCCAAGTTTTGATTGAGTATAAAACGCTCATGGTCGTGTTCTACTGCTCATCAAATCAAATCTCTTCAACAGGATTTCCACATGCGTCTGACTTTTTGAAGTTGTAGTATACCTATGCTGTTTCTTTCAGCGGTAGCCGAATTCCACATTAAAGTTGTTCCTTTTTAAAACTGAAAAATACCCAACGAATATAATATTGCACAATATAAATATTCTGGATTACGATTCGTCACAGACACACACATTTAGACGTTACAGATACACCTAACGAGACTGCAACACGAGATTATTTTTTGCGACACCTGTACTCCAGTCTGACAACAACAGTAGACATGATTACTCTGCCGGCACTCATTTTTAGTCGCTTTGGCTGTTACACAGCTGATTTGGTTTGTTTTGCTCTGTTGTATTGCGGGATGTGTTAAGCAGATATGGTTCAACAAATAGTACTTTGTACTCTTACGGATGAAAGTAATAATTTTCATTATTTCGTAGTTTATTTAGGAGATATAGACTCCCAATTAGTTACACCTGTTTTTCCATTTTTCTGCACATTTGACCGAAATATATAGTCTGAGCACAAAAAATTTTGTGAATGTAGATGGGATTAAATGGAACAAAATCTAATGTGCACACTACCTGAGCTGTGTTGCTTCTTAAGTCTTCCTTGTTTCCTAAGTCATCTGCTGTTCGTGGTCCCTAGTTTTGATAAATTTACTGATAATCCCTTTGCCGTTACTGCTCACCACATTGGTTTCTCTTCAGTTCACCCTCATTCCACAGGGTGCACTCATTAGATTTTTCATTCCATTCCACAAGTCCTGCAGTTACTCGTCACTTTCAGTAAGAATAGCATTGTCATCAACAAATCCTGTTCTTCATATCCTTCAACGCTGTTTGAATTCCGCTCCTGAAACTTTCTATCACATCCGTCATTCATTCTTCTATGTACAGGGGTGAAAGGGTCTATTCAGTACTATCAGTTTGTCCTTGGACTGGCATTTGTTCTTTTCCCCTGTTGGCTCATCTATATATTGTATGCTACCCAAGTTTCGTTGCAGAATTTCGCACCATTTTATACAGTCGAACGCTTTTTCTACCTCAACAATATACAGGTGTCTTGAGTTTTCTTAAATATTTCTCTAATTATCAAGGGCGATGTCAGCACTGCCTCTCTGGTGCCTTTAACTCAACTGAAGCCCAAAAGATGGTCACAGCAGTATTTTGTGTTATAGTGAGGTTCGGTATATGCTCTGGGAATAGCCAGAAAGGTGGATACGTAGAAAAAATAGTAATGAACAGTTTGAATGTTGTAAAACGCTCAGTACGTTATACACATCACCATTGTTCATTTCACCCTCGGTTAGGAGAGAGCAGAAACTATGTGTTTTATATTTGATTCGTGAATATGGTTTACTGTACTTGTGGTAGAAAATTTTTTAGCCTGGTTTTTGTACAGCTCTATTTTTGTAATTAATCTACATTTTGTATTTTTCTGTATTTAATTTTAGGTTTTGTTTTCTACTGAATGCTCATTCTGGGGTATTTTAACGATTGATGTCTAAGGTTTATTGTTGTATGAAGATCAGTTTTTATATTCTTTTGGTATATGTGACTACTTTTAAGAGCTTCTTCTATTTAATAGTCCTAGGAGGTGGTTGCTCTGCACTTGCATGGGATTCTAATTTTTTTTTAACTAGAGTTATTAGTAGTAATCTATCTTACGGTACGTACGACGGAGGTTGCGTTTGGTACCACAAAATCTTCCCCTCTTCACTGCTCCATTCACGAATGTCAAAAAGACTGTCGAGATGTATGTGGTAGGAAGTATCATGCTGCCACAGTCTTCTTGGAACATACGCTCACGGTATTTCAATAACAAATCTCTCAGTGATGGAATTTTACCTTTCTTGTAGCTCTGTCTCTCTAGCATCTTAAGTAAGTCCCGAGAACAAATTATACGATCTCGTCAGAAACGTGCGGTATTGCTTTTGATCTTCTCTATCTCTTTCAAATCAATGAAGGTAAGGGTCACAAACTGATGAACACGTGTATCGGAAGCCACTTCGTTCGACATGAATTATGTTTTCTGAAGATTCCCCTGCTGAATCTGAGCCTTAGGTCATCCTCGATGGATACTCCTTGCTATTTTACAGCCGTTTCCATGTTCAATGTTTTGCGCCAAAATAGCGTAATCGAACAGTATTGGATCTCTTCGCCTATTTATGTGTAACTAGCTTATAAACCAGGCATTGCCCAATTATTCATTTTGCCAGTTTTCTTTTACAAACGAAAAAACGAACTGTTTTTGTACCATAATATCGAAAAAATTTCATTTCTATGTTCTCGTGAAAAAGCTTTAGAAATTATGAAACAGTTTCTGTGGGCGAAATTATAAATGTCTGTTTGGCAACGCCCCTTCATAGCTCTATATACAGCTATTGTTTCCGATTAATGCTGTTAACGATTTGCAAATGAAATTTGTTGAAATCGCTGTCAGGTCTCAGAGACTTCCTTAAGTAGACTGTAGGGGTGTCTTAGTAGTAAAGAGCAAATGCATTATAGCTTCATGCATAATGTGGCAATTTGTCAGGTGTCTCGGTGTTTGTGACGTCATATCCCTTAAAATACGTATTGTAGAAAGACATATTGTTGTAGGTACATTCATCGGCACATATGGGTACCGTCTTCGAAAAATTTGGCGAATAGAGCTGGAAACAAAGAAGAAATAAATTTAAATGTCATGCATGATTTGGTAATTTTTCAGGCATTTCAGTATTTGTGATGTCATATGTGCTAATCTATGAGACATAAAACGATTTAATTTTGTAGGTACTTTCAGCAGGCATTTTTCGATACTTTATGCAAAATGTATTGCGAATACACATAATAGCAAAGAAGTAATAAACTTAAATGTCGTGTCCAATGCAGCAGTTTTCCAAGCTTCTCAGTGTTTATGACGTAGTATCCTATGAACAGCGTGTGGTATCACGATATAATTTTGTAGGTGTATTTAGTGGCGTAAGTGAATACTGTCTACGAAATTTGTTACTAATTGAGTCACCAGTACAGAAGTAATAAGTTTGAACATGATGCGTTACGAGGCGTTTTTTACGCATCTCATTGTTTACGACGTTATATCTTCGTAACTATGACAAGTAGGTATTTCTTACCCACTCAGCGATGTTGCCTGGCAATAAAGGGTACGTGTACCTAGTTTGGTTGAAATCGGTCCAATGGCGTAGGAGGAGAGCTGAAAAATACACACTTAAACACATACATACATCCATTTATATAATTGTATGGATACCTTACATACAGTTACATTAGGGATCAACAGCCTCTGCATGTTCTCCTGCCCACTGGCATTGTAAACTTCCTATAGGCAACAGAATTATTGTTGCATTGCTTCTGTTCGTGTGCCTTTGATGAATTTGATAACGCCGCCCGACGTTAAATCGTATTTTCCTGAAAAAAAAAAACAAAAAATCGTCACTCGGTCTCTGTTGAAAGCTAAGAATAACAAGGTTCGATGTTCGTTTTATTTCGCTCGTCATCGGAAGTACTACAAAGTCCTAGCCGTTTCCAAATTAAACAGGTATATTCCAAGTTTGTTACTGAAGATATATTCTCTCTATTCTATCTTAGTTGTGAACTACAACTTGAAATCCTAGAACATCTTCTCAGCACGTCGATCAGAAAAAAATTGTGCTTTATTTCTGGTATAAAGCTGGTGATCAATAAATGAGACGGACATGGTTTCTGTGCCTCATGTCTCAGGTTATTCTTGTATCGAGCCAACTGTCTTCAGTGTGATATTCGTAAGTATATTTACAGATATACTGTACAATGTGGTGACGACAATCAGTTTGGTGCCTGTTGTTTACGCAGTTTTTCTATTCCGTTCTTTGGAAAATTATTTTTGGAACACATCCGAACAAGCCAAAGTTTCTCTAATTTCAGTATAGAGGGAAATGTATAAGTTGAGGTGGTAAAAATAATGTCAATAGCCACATGCGACGTATCCTCTTCAGTCCCGACGTACACATATGTGCACATCAGGTCTTTGTAGTGTCATCCTGCCAAATAACGTTTTCCTGAATTGAGACCTGATGTACACGACTGTGCACATCATGCGGTTTCTGTTTCTGCCGCTAGGTCGTGCGCAAGTCAGTTTTGGCGAGTTTTCTTACATCCTGAAACTTCCGATCTGAAGGATGGCGTCATCTGCGAACGCGAGAAAGGTAAACTCAGTTTCAATAATCCTTTTTGAATTGTATTACTGTTTTTATCGTGTCTTACCCCAAACAAGACATCAAGAAAGTGATATGTGTATGCAATGGAAACAATAGTTTCGTAGTTTTACAAACATAGACTGTGGAATTTGAAGTACACATTTGTGTACATCAGGTCTTAGCTCACAGAATGTAGAGGTACTAACGCTAAGACTGATCTCATTGCGAAATCGTAATTTAAAACGTAATCTAAATTAAAGTCGAAAGTGTTGTGTCTAGACAAGACAGCCTAGACACAATGAGAGGAAGCCGAAAGGCACGTGCTTAAACTCACGCTGGCTGGCGTGAGGTCTGAAACAGGATACGTAATGAATGCTATAAAGAAAAGTACGTAGCTTCTGGAATACTTAACTTTAATCCACATTTGTAGAACATCGCTCTTGATGATACATTAATAGAATCTCAATATCAATTGAATACGGCGCCTTGCTAGGTCGTAGCAAATGTAGCTGAAGGCTATGCTAACTATCGTCTCGGCAAATGAGAGCGTATTTGTCAGTGAACCATTGCTATGAACGTCGGCTGTACAACTGGGGCGAGTGCCAGGACTTCTCCCTAGACCTGCCGTGTGGTGGCGCTCGGTCTGCTATCACTGACAGTGGCGGCACGCGGGTCCGACGTATACTAGCGGACCGCGGCCGATTTAAAGGCTACCACCTAGCAAGTGTGGTGTCTGGCGGTGACACCACACTCCTCCCTCGCAAATCGGCGAACGGTTGTACTATAAGGCTTCCGCCCGCCGTGGGGAGGACCCCATGTTGACGTATGCGACGAGGTGTGGAGCCTAACAACAGGCGAGGCTGTGCCACCCTCACACTGCCATTCGGTACGAGGGGAGCTAGGAAACGCCTGAAAACCTAGTCCAGGGGCACGCCAATATGCGGTGTATGCGCCCGTAAAGAGACAGGAGGGGCCGAAGATTCGACCTCCATCGCGTCGGGGTACCCGACGGGCGAAGACGACATCGGGTCCGGAGCGGGCAAGAGTTCCAAGGCGGAGGACAGCTGGTCACGGGAAGCGATCGGCGGCGCGTGACCCAGTGAGGCGCCCGGCGGCTGCAGCGAAGCCTCCACTGCGGGCGGCGCCGGCGGGAGGACCGGCGGCGGCGGCGGCGGCGGCGCGTCGCCATGGGGCAAAATGGAAGGCAGCGTCGCTAACACCTGGGGATGAGGCGAGCCAGTAGAAGGGTCCCCAGGGCGCTGATCGGACGGCACCGTCGCTGAAAGCAGACGGGGAGCGGCAGAACCCGTGCGACGACAGAGGCGCAGCTGATTGAGATGCTGACGCACCTCACCAGAGGCCCCCAAAACCAGATACATAGCGCGGCCGAGGCAGCGAAGAATGCGCCCTGCGAGCCAACGCCGTGAACCTCGATAGTTGCGATAATATACAACGTCGCCTGGAGCAAAAGCAGGTGGCTGCCGCTGCACAGGAACCTGATGCGGCGGATGCAGCAAAGACATCAAGGTTCGATGAGGACGACCGTGCAACAACTCAGCTGGTGAGTGACCATCTCGGGGCTGAGAGCGATACGAAGACAAAAAGAGCAACAACGCGTCCTCCCGAGAATGCGACTCTTTCAACTTCAACATCTGCGACTTGAAAGTCCGGACCAATCGTTCAGCGGCACCGTTTGACTGAGGCGAAAACGGCGCGGATGTCAGATGTTGAATGCCATTGGCCTTACAGTATGACTGAAATTCTGCGGACATGAATTGTTGGCCATTGTCGGAAACAATAGTCTGTGGAAGACCTTCAATGCAAAAGATAGCAGATAACGCTTGGATGGTGGCAGATGACGTCGTGGAAGACATCCGGACAACAAAAGGAAAATTACTGCAAGAATCGACCACAACCAACCATCGAGCATTCCAGAATGGACCAGCAAAATCGATGTGCAAGCGTTGCCAAGGGGAAGTGGCTTTTGGCCATGCAAAGAATTTCCACAGTGGGGCGGATTGTTGTTCAGCACACGCCATGCAAGAAGAGCACATATTCGTAATCGCAGCATCGATTCTGAACCAAGTACAATGCTGACGAGCAAGTTGTTTCGTTCTCACTATACCCCAATGTCCTTGGTGGAGAAGCCGTAAGACAGAGGACTGTAACGAACTTGGGACCACGACCCTTGACTGATCATTATCAGAACGCAACAGCAAAACAGCACGTCGTACAAAAAGTCTCTCCTTGAGAGCAAAAAATCGGCGAACTAACGGATCCTCGATCCATGATTTCGACAAGGGCCATTGCGTAGCAACAAAACGCAAAACGGTAGCAAGGACAGGGTCAGCAGCAGTGGCGGTAGCTACACGACGAAAATCAATCGGAAACGATTCGACCATGTCATCTGTTTCCGAATCAATGAACATGCAAGCAAGTTCGGAGGAATCGAATGCTCTATCCTCAGCAACAGGTAAACGGGACAACGCATCAGCGTTGCTGTGCTTAGCAGTGGACCGATACAAGATCGTAGTGGTACTGCGAGAGGAAAATAGACCAGCGAATGAATTTCTGCGCTGTACGTGGAGGTACAGGCTTGTTTGGATGAAAAAGCGATGTCAAAGGTTTGTGGTCTGTGATGATGGTAAAGTGACGACCATACAAGAAATCGTGAAACTTAGTAACACCAAAGACGAGAGCCAAAGCTTCTTTCTCTATCTGTGAATAATTTCTTTGCACAGACGAGAGCAATTTGGACGCAAAGGCAATAGGGCGATCATGCGATCCATCTTTGTGCGCAAGCACAGCACCGATCCCGAAATCCGATGCATCTACCATCAACAAAAGGGGTTTCTGGGGATCGAATGGCGTCAGGCAAGTATTTGAAAGCAACGCCGATTTCAACTGGAGAAAGGCGCGTTCGCATTCCGTCGTCCAGACGTACGGAACACCTTTACAGCGTAAGCGATGAAGTGGAGCTGAAATGGAAGAGGCATGCGGGATATATCTATGATAATAGTTAATTTTTCCCAACACACTCTGTAGCTGCTTCAAATTCTGCAGCGAAGGCAAGTTCTGTATGGCACGGAGGTGCTCTGGACTCGGACGTATGCCTTGTGCATTGATTACATGTCCGAAATACGGTAAGTCACGAGCAAAAAACACACATTTGTCCTTCCGCAAGCGAAGACCATTTTGTTGCAAGACCTGAAATAATGTTCTGAGATTGGCTAAATGTTCTTCTTCCGTCTTTCCGGAGATCACAATATCGTCCAGATAGTTTGCTTCAGTAGGGACCGACGCACAAACAGTTTGCAGATATTGCTGAAACAATGCAGGGGCGGATGCACACCCGAATGGCAGTCTTTTGAATCCGTACAAACCAAGATGCGTGTTAACCACCAAAACGCGGTGGGATTCTTCGTCCACTGGTATTTGCAAGTACGCATCTGCTAGGTCCAACTTCGAAAAATATTTACCCGGGCACAGTTTGTCAAAAAGGTCTTCCGGGCGGGGTAAAGGAAAAGTTGCAATCACCAGTTGTTGATTCACTGTTGCCTTGAAGTCCACACAAAGTCTCAATTTTCCGGAAGGTTTTGGCAAAATTACTAAGGGTGAGGCCCAGAGAGAAGCCTGCACACGTTCAATCACACCTTGTGATTCCATATCATTTAATGTTCTTGCGACCTCATCACGCAATGCATGGGGAACATTGCGCGCTCTGAAAAATTTCGGTTGCGCGTTTACTTTCAGTTCCAAATGTGCTTTATAGTGCGTAGCGCAACCAAGGCCCGGTGCAAAAATGTCTGCAAATTCTTCACATAGACCAGAAACACTGGCTGAAGGCACAGTCTGGTTCACTGATAGGACCTGATTGACTATAGACAAGTTAAACAACTGAAATAAATCTAAACCAAACAAGTTCACTGCAGAAGAAGGACGAAGTACGTAAAATGACACAAGTTTTGTTTGTCCCTTGTATGTTGCAAGAAGGCTGCACTGTCCTAACACAGGGATATTCTGACCTGAATAACTATTTAACGTAACATTTGCGGCACGCAACGGAGGAGTGCCCAGTTGTTTGTACATGTCTTTATTGATCAATGAAACTGCACCTCCGGTATCGAGCTGGAATGGGATCACGTTGCCATTAATGTCCAAGTCTACAAAAAGTTTATTGTCCTGCTGACGACAAGAGCGACTGTCTCGTGCAATTTGAACAGACACTGGTACAGAATCACTGGCGACTTGACGGGATTTCCGTCGATGTCGACGCACACTATTTGTGGGACGCACACAGTCACTTTTAGAGAGAGTGGCACTGGGCGGAGTGGAATTAACTACATGAACGTCCATGGGCGAAGGTTCACGAGCCTGAGTATGCTTGGTTCGATTCCGATTCCGGCGTGAAGCAAAGGGCCTGGAATGGTTGTTAGTGTCCGATCTGAGCTTTTTCTGGCAAACACTCTGAACATGTCCTATTTTATTACAGAAAAAGCAAATAGCGTGGCATGACGGGCAATTTTCACGCGAATGTCTAGTAGCACACCGCGGGCATGATTTCACTGCATTTGCTTGCTGCCGCAGGACACTTGGTTGATAGCTGGGCGGCAGCTGCGCGGACGAGCGCGAGGGCTGTTTACAGTTCCGTGCAGCTCGCCCGGCGGGCCGGTTAATGTGACACACAGCTGGCGAAGTTGCAAATGATTCCTGAGCAAAGTCAAGTGTGTCTTGCCTATCCAATATGTCTATCACCTGTTGAAGGGAGGGATTGACTAGTTCCAAAATCTGTTCCCTTATACGTTCTGTGCAATTGCATCACGTACCATAGGATCTGAATAAGGAAGTCCACATTCACATTCAAAAGCACAATCCCTAGTAAGGCCTTGCAAAGTTGCAACCCACTCCCGATTAGTTTGACCGGCCGTACGTTTTGTACGAAAGAAAGTATACCTTTTCGCAACTACATTGACTGATTCCTTGAAATATGCATCTAATGCCGACAAAATTTCTTCGTAGGACAGAGTTGCCACGTCGCGGCGGGGAAATAATTTCACTATCACACGGTACGTCTGCACCCCTACACACGCCAATAAGTGAGGCTGCCGCTCGTTACCTTGAATTCTGTAGGCGGCGAGATGGAATCCAAATTGGCGTGACCACTCCGTCCAGCTTTCCAGTTCCGCGTCAAATGGACGAAAAGGTGGTGTAACTGCGTGTTGTGGCTGCGGTAGCGGTGGAGCGGCGGCTGCCGCATCGGTTTGCATTGCACGTTGACCCAGGACGAGCTGTCCAAGGGCATCCAATAACGCCTGCGTCTGCTGATTCTGCAAGCGATAAAATTCGGACAGTACATCTGGAGATTGCGGCGAAGCCATGACACAAGTAAATTAGTTATATATAAAGGAGACCGTTTGTAATCGAGTCGCCAAATTTGTTGTGTCTAGACAAGACAGCCTAGACACAATGAGAGGAAGCCGAAAGGCACGCGCTTAAACTCACGCGGGCTGGCGTGAGGTCTGAAACAGGATACGTAATGAATGCTATAAAGAAAAGTACGTAGCTTCTGGAATACTTAACTTTAATCCACATTTGTAGAACATCGCTCTTGATGATACATTAATAGAATCTCAATATCAATTGAATACGGCGCCTTGCTAGGTCGTAGCAAACGTAGCTGAAGGCTATGCTAACTATCGTCTCGGCAAATGAGAGCGTATTTGTCAGTGAACCATTGCTATGAACGTCGGCTGTACAACTGGGGCGAGTGCCAGGACGTCTCTCTAGACCTGCCGTGTGGTGGCGCTCGGTCTGCTATCACTGACAGTGGCGACACGCGGGTCCGACGTATACTAGTGGACCGCGGCCGATTTAAAGGCTACCACCTAGCAAGTGTGGTGTCTGGCGGTGACACCACAGAAAGTTTAGCTACTAATACTCTAGAAGAGCATCCAAGTTATTCAGGCTATTGTGGTGTAATGGGTAGCGTGTTGGATTCGGACCACATAGGTACTTGGTTCTAATCGTGGTGAAAACTCAAAAATTCTTAGTTTTGTTATAAGGTTCAGTTTCATTTCTTTATTCCATTACATCAACAGTTACTTTCACTTTATTTCATTTTCGCTTCTCAGCTCTAACAGACAATGAAATTACAAAACTGCTCGAGACGAGTGACTTGAGTTCCTTGTCAGTCGAATATGATCCTGTTGATGAACCTCCAACTCCACCTGAACGAATTGGTGTGCTTGAAGTTGAAGGATGCAATGTGGATGTTACTCTTGAGGCACCTGCATCAGCTTCATCTTCTCACTGTCGTCCACTAAGATGGAGGCAATCTAAGTAAGCAATACATTGGTGTAGTTGTGTGTGTCATCTGACACGATTTAGATCAGTATTTTTCAGTGGTACTATTTGTTTGCAGGATGTGTAATCGACAGCCTTCTGACGACAACTTTGAAGAACAGACTGATGGTGAACTGAGAAACCCTTCACAGTTTTTGTTCGAGTACTTCGACAAAAATTTCTGGAAAAATGTTGCAGGACAAACTAATTTATATCATTGCCAAAAGAACTCAAAAAGTCTGGATACAAATACTTATGAAATTTTGTTCCTTGTTGGAATTGAGATATTGATGGGTACATTGAAATTGCCCCAGGCAAGACTTTACTAGAATATGCAACTGGATATTCCACTTGTATCATCAACCATGACAAGAGATAGATATTACAAATCACGAAATTATCTGCATTTTGTAAATAATTTGGAAGATCATGACGTAAATGACAAACTTTGGAAGGTTAGACCTTTAATTGATGCTTTTAGAAATAAATGTATTAGTTTACCCAGGTTTCAACACCTTTCTGTGGATGAACAGATGATTCCATTCACGGGGAGGTGTAAGATGCGAACATATGTACCTTCCACACCTAATCCACTTGGCCTCAAAAAATTTATTTTAGCATCATCAGATGGACTTGTCTTTGGTTTTTCTATATACACTGTCAAAAGGAACAATTCCTGACAGCGATCATAAAGAACATGGCCTGGGAGCGGGTATACTCAAACTACTGGCTAGAACTATACCCAATGATTACAATCATGTAATTTACAGCGACAGATTTTTCACCAGTTCAAAATCTGTTCAGCTTTTACTAGACAGGAATATATTTCAGACAGGAACTGTGATGGCCAATAGAATAAAAGAAGTAGCTTCGAAGTTCAAGAGAGATCAGGAGCTGCAGCGGGGGCAATGTGATGAGTACGTATGGGAGGACCAGGAAATTTGTGCCCTCAAATGGAAAGACAATAAATCCGTCACTTTATTATCCTCGTGCGTAGGGAGCGAACCAGAGGGTACCTGCAAATGATGGTGTAATACAGAAAAAGCAAAGGTTAGTGTCAAACAACCAGCCATCATCAAAAGCTATAATTGCAATTTGGGTGGCATTGATCTTTGTGGTAGATACATGGCATACTATAGGTCAAACAGAACAAAAAAGTGGACTGTCAGAGAATTCAACCACTTCACTGATTTAGCCACAATTAATTCATGGATTATGTACAAAAGATGTTGTCAAAAAGAAGGGATACCAAAACAAAAGTGGATGTCTCTCATAAACTTCAGAATTCACTTGTCCCACGACTTGGTAAAGTCTTCAAAAATTGTAGACTCACTGGAACTGTCGAAAGAAATTTCTCCGAGTGTGACACAGGAGTATGTCAGCAGTTCTGATGAAGATGAGCAGCATCAGCCCACAAAACGAAGACGAATTGTACCAAAGCCAACTAGAGAAAGCAAATGTGACAGGGTTGACCACCTTCCTGAATATATTGAGAGTAGTTTTGCCTCAAGGTGTCGGTTACCAGGGTGCAAGTCACGTTCTCGCATAATGTGTAAAAAGTGCAAAGTTCATTTGTGCGTATTAAAAACAATTGTTTTGCTAACTTCCATAAACATGAGAAGTAAGGTGTTCATAAAATGTAACGTGTACATAAAAATGAGAAGTAATGTGTACATTTTTCATTGGTAATAAAAATATGAAAATACTATGAGATCGGCATTTTTTTCTCTGTTGAGACCCAATGTACACACATGTGTACATTCAATTACTCAAACATTATATAAAATAAAATTTCAAAATTAGTTTTTTTGTGTTACTTTGACATCAGATGCACCAAAAAAAGCAACTGAAACATTTTTCCATTCTTTGTTTATCTTTGGGACTGAAGAGGGTATAGTCACATAAGTTTAAAATCAGTTCCTACAAGATGGAAATTGTTCCGAAATTCCTTACATTTTATTTGAGAACTCTATTTAATTACTTGTGAATCACTTTCTTTTAAGTGAATGTTGAGACTTCTGAGCAATAAAGAGCAAAAATGTGGTGTTCACAAGTATCACTGTTTTCAAACATTTTAGACAAAACAACGAACAATAACACTGATGTCTGATTACAATTAATCTGAGTACAATTATCTAAGTAGTATCATTTTACAATCTTACTCATTGACCACCAAGAATTAAGAGATAGGAATAGTCTCTGATGGGTTACAGTTCTGTAACCTACATCATTAGTTGAAACGCGTAACACTGATCATTTCATTGTACTGTGACTGCGCGTTATAATCTGTTTGTTCAGAATTCAAATATTACTGCTAATAAGCTCTATGTGTACACTTTTTCGCCATTCTGGATTCTCCAGCGTGGAAATTAGTTTATGTTACGCTTTAGTAAATTGGGAGATCCGCAATTTGGTTTCTGGAAAGGCAGTTTTTTATTTCGGTCTGACCAAATGTTCCTTCCTGGAATGACATTTTGTATGACTCCGATAAGGTGTTTGGATACGTCCACTATGAAGTATTATTAGAATTTTCTATTACTTAAGAAGACTTTTATGTAGACTATGGTATATTATAGCCGACCATATAACAATCTTACTGTATGTAATTCATATAGTTATATTCAATCTTGTCTTGGAATTAGGAATCTAAAGATTCTTTTACACACTGACATTTGGGAATTAACTAATATTCAGTTCCGGTACTGTAATATCAATGTTCAATAGGCTTCCATACTAGGGACGTATTTATTCTGTGCTATGCACTGTATAACATAACTCTGCTAACTGAAAACAGTATAAGCGTTGCGGTTGCTATGTCGCAATTAGTGGTGTGCAAAGAAGTAGATCTTTGTTGACAGCTATAAGACGAGCTTTTCACACCTATGAAATGCAGTAGACCCAGTTTCATACAAACAAAACTGTAGATTTAATTTTGTCGAAAGAATATACTTTCGTTTTATTCTTAGAAACGATTTAATTTTGTAATTTAAGAACATTTATAATCTGTTATGATGAATAAATACACCAAGGAATACATAAATCATGTCACATATGGGACGTCCTTGATGGTTATAAGTTTATTTCTAATATAGTCAACGTGTAACACCCTTGGAAATAACGACGTTGGAATAAAAAATTATATTGTTCAGTGTTACCAGGTATTTTCTCTTTCAAATGAATGAAATTGTAGTACTTCTATGTTTTTCAGTTGGAAAAAGAGTTGATAAACAGAAATTGCTCATCTCACGCATAATCGGTCATTGCTGAATCCATAGTTGTTTGTCACAAAATTGCTCTGCAAAGTAAGCGCTGTATGTTTGCAGCACCAACTGATGGTCATGTTTGTCCTTCGCCACTAGTAGAGGAATTTCGTACATCAATAATGGATGGATCTTCTTTCCTAGACTTCAAAATTACGCTATATCAGTTAAGTAATTACATACCGACTGCCCATTATATAGTTCTGTCGCTGTAGTGTGTTCCTGGTGTGATCTCGGTTACTGGACATGTGTCAGATAACTGGTGGAAGTTATGTGGGCTGACATTCTCTTCTGCATTTGCTCGTTTTTGAAGGAATTCTCAAACACTATTGTGTGGTATACTTACCCCTATTACGTGACGTAGTTCATTGAGGATCTAGTTTTTGTTTCTTCCGAACGCTGTATGATTAATTGATTTTCGTCGTTTTGAGGTGAACTATGTACCAGGATGTTTGGAATCAATTTCTGTATTTTCATCTCCTTATCTTATGTGGACTGACTCAGCATTTTCTATTCCAACAGTGTAACTTAAAGTGGCTCTGAGTGTCAACAATATTGCCTTGATATGTAGATTGAACTTATGGCGGCCTTGATAAGTTTCTGAGAAACATTCTCCTGTACCATCCCACTTTGCCTCGGATGTAGGTCCTGGACAGAGTCAAGTGAGTACTAGCTGGAATAGCACAGAATAATTTTGACTCATGTAGTGAATATTAAAGAATTTTGATTTGAAGGTATCTGATTTCTTCCTGTGGATGATATTTTTGGATCATGAGCACTGAGTCTGTAAGTTGTTCACTCTTGATATTGCGTGTGATACATGCTGGTGCCGGCCGCGGTGGCCGTGCGGTTCTAGGCGCTGCAGTCCGGAACCGCGGGACTGCTACGGTCGCAGGTTCGGATCCTGCCTCGGGCATGGATGTGTGTGATGTCCTTCGGTTAGTTAGGTTTAAGTAGTTCTAAGTCTAGGGGACTGATGACCTAAGATGTTAAATCCCATAGTGCTCAGAGCCATTTGAACCATAAATGCTGGTCAGAATTATAAGGGAAATATACTTAAAGACAACAAATAAATGCTCCAGTACTATGAAATTGTGAAATTATAATTATACATAAAAAAGCACAAATACATGAAACATTGGCTGGCAAAGAGGATCTAACTGCAAGGTCATGTATGCAGTAAGGAAGCGAACAGAGGAATAGAACCAAGGAACCTAGAAGTTGAAAACACTGGTGATGGAAGATATTATGTTGGGAAAACCGGTAGGGGGCGGGGGCATTGGTAATCAAAATTGGAGGAAATGACACAATGCCTAAATTCCAATAGACTGTTTTCGGTGTAGTCCGGAATTTTTATTTAAGGAGTGCAAGATCTGGACTTCCTGCGAAATGATGAGATATTGCTGTTGCCATTGCATGAAATCTTTAAAGTTGTTGTTGGGTAGGAAACAGAGAATCCAGTATCACGTAAATGGGTAACAAGAGCAAATATCCGTAACATTTGGAGGAAGAACAGATCTTGCACTACTTAAAACAGTTTAGTGACCACAAGCTGAACTGTCAGTTGAAAATTAGGCACCATACCTTCGTTTTGCATACTCCCCGCCCCATCTCTACCGACGTTCTCATTACAGTTTCTTTCACCACGGGTATTTTGACTTTTAGATTTCTTGTTTATTCGCTTTCTTTTTGCATTGCATACCGACTCTAGCAATTCTGTTCCCTTCCGGCAGTCAGTATTTCTACATATGTGTACTTCTTATGTCTAATATTATTTTATACTGTTGGACCATTTGTTTGTCCCTTTTCAATATATTTCCCTTATAATGCTGACCAGAATTTTAAATAATTTCTACTATCTATAATGATTTTTTGATAACTGTAACCAAACTTATTTTTAAGCCTTTTTTGGTGTAGACGTTATTTAGCATTTCATTAAAATGATTTTTAAATACCTTTAGCTTAGCAGTTACTACAGTATTACCGTAATATCTTCATTTTATACACAATGGTTTTGTTGCTATATTATCTATGCTCTATTTCTCTACCTACACTTTAATGTTTACGTAATGGCTCAAAACTGTGCTATTAAAAAAGCTACAGTCTTACTTCCTGGGCACTTTCACGCACTCTGTCGACGTGCTCCACCACTTGTCAGTTGCCTTTCCTCGGCACACTGCCCAACATTACTTTTCTTCGACACTTGGTCATGCCCTAACTTTTATTCAGTGATACGACCTTTCTGCTGCCACTATCTGCTACCACTAGGTGTAGCTTTTCTCTGCTTAGAACGGTTTCACTGAACTAATGTGGCACCAGTTCTTTACTTTAGCTTAAGTTAGTTTTCCCGTAGTTTTTCGCGTTTTTTACGCCATGTCCCCTATTCCGTGGCGGCTCTAATATTGGTGGGTTGGCTTTCCACTGGCACCATTAACTGCTTAGCTTGACAATGTGGAGTCCATCGTGTGGGGTTGGCTTTCCACTGGCACCAATAGCTGATAAGCTTGCCAATGTGGAGTCCAACGTGTGTCATCAGCGAAAGTCTTTGGTCGAGGTGTATGATTTGCTGGTTTTATTGGGGCCTGTGGAGGTCAGTTGGCTGAGGGGCATGTGGCAGGCAGGTTGTGGCTTTTCGGAGACTCCGGCTGTCCGGCGCGGATCTCGAGGAATGGCGTAACTGTAAATCCGTCGGCGGCAAGACTGGCCGGCTCGCTTAAGAGCTGGTAGCGGCGGCTCTGCGAGGAGAGATGGACGTAGCACGCAACCTGGTCGGCAAGTTCCTGGCCTATTCCGTAAACTTAAGGTTTACGCCATCCCGCAGTTCGTCTTTCTGGGTTGGAAGCAATAATGCCCTGGCTGGAATGCTGCAAGTTGTGGCTCCTTCTCATCTAAATTGAGATAAGTGTTATTTTCTAGGTTTAACCACCTGATATTGTAAGGCCATCCCTTTGTTCTATCAAATGGGATCTGGAAACGCAACTACCAGTTTCTGAATGCGTGACCCTCGGCCAGCGTTACTAATTGCAGATTCTAGGCCATATTTCGTGCAAATGTAAGAGTAGTGACAGGTTTCGTGAAGGTAATTCTTTGTGACACGATCTGTGTGGGAGGCAAGATTGTATGTGCGTATGCTTCTGGTATTGAATCAGTGGGTGCTGACATGATTGGTAGTAAATATTAGTAGTTTTAAGGACTGTTAACTTTAACCTGTTGGTACCCGCTTGCCATTAATCTATATGTTTCCTTTTTACTGCCCGGTCATTCTTGTGTGAAGTTTTATTCCCAAAGATTACTGTTAACTTTTGATCTGTGTTGGCAGGGCAGCTTTGGCGGCAAACGGCGTGTACCTGTTTAAGGGAACCGTAGCAGAGGCTTGTTTCTTTGTTGGCGCGGTGGCACTCCGATCGTCGCACGGCGTCTGGGTTGACCGGCAGTCGACAGCCCCGACGAGCCGCAGTCAGAGTGGCTCAGGTTAAGTAAAGTCGATCCTTTCATGCGTACCATGGCGGTGTGGCCCCGTTCGTGCGGGCACCAGTAGTGAGAGCTGTTTGGTGAATTTTAAGAGCTCAGGAGGTTGAAGTGCCTTTGCCAAGCCTCAGTTTTTTCCTCATTTTTTCTCCGTGAGTGTTCTTTAAAGTTGGCGCCCTTATCACTACTTCTCTGCGTGTGCAGTTTAAGATCTGTTACTTATCAAGATAAACTGGCCAGCTTTACCTTGATCCACAGACATTAGAGTAATTTGGCTGCTCGTTTCTTGTTTGCTGTCATAACCGTCTGCTGTAGCTCTCAGGTTACTTTGAATTTTGGGCTAATGTTTGGTTATTAAGGATGGCGTCAAAGTTACTGCTGGTCTGTTCCAAGTCCAAGTACATTGCATGTACTTCAACTTTTCTTCATATATGGTCAATTGTATATTTATTAAGCCTTGCTGTTAATGTATGGTTGGTATTAATGTGTGGCCATTTATGTTTAAATTTTATATCTTTCTAGTTGTTCTGTTTGAGGGACTGTGCAGTTTATTGTTTAGGGGATTTTTTACTAAGGGTTATGCATGGCTAAGGGCCTTCCAACAGCTTCAACCAGTGGCGTGTCTTATGAAGAAACCGGGATTTGGATGAATGCTGTTTGTCTGTGTAATGGTCAGCTAGGCCTGAAATTTTGTTAGTAGATTTAATAGCTATTATTGTAAATTATTTTGTTGCAAATTTGTGTGTTAAACCCTCTTACAGCCACGCTTAGTTTATATAACGGTTTTGTTTTCATGAACTCTGTCCTGGTTTTAATGGTATAATTGTTTAAACTATTTTTTAAGATTTACTCAGATTTCTGTTGCCTTTAATAAGTTTTTAGATTGGGATGTTAATATTGTCATTAAGTAATATAGTGTATACAAAAACAACAAATGACAAATGTTTGGGCCCACCTTCGATTTTTTCCCCTTAAGCCATCCCATGCTTAGTTGTCAGGTGTCACCCTTCTTTAGGCTTACAAAACGAGACTTGTGGGTACAGTTAATTCTTGGGTTTCTTTCTCGCGATCACTCAACATCCATTTCAATTGGCAGTGTTAATGACAAGTGCCAAAGTGTAGTACTAAATTAGCTTTTATATTGTTAATTGCCTTTGTACACAATTCACCTGATGATGCCATTATAGTGTTAAGAAGCCAGCCATGAATAACCTTGCAATTAAGTATTATCAACAGCTAAAGCGATTTCTATAAGTTAATATTAATAAGAAATTTTGAAAGAAGTATTTTAACGTGTACCAGCTAAGCTGTGGATGCCCATGTCGTAAAATCTCACGATAAAAGACACTGGATGTATTTCATATTTGTCTCAAACTTTCATTAATTAGTAGAACTTAGAAAGCCTCGTGTAGGTATAAACAGTTTCATGTAGTTTTGTTCATCATTACTGTTACTATCACTTTTATTTGTCTGAGTGCAATAATCAAACGGATTATGGTAAAATCATTTTGTTAAGTAGTTGTACGAGTTCTGTTAGTGTTACAATACTTTTATACACTTATTTATTATTATCCTGGCTTTATCTCTGAAGTTTGAAGTATTACAATGATTCTAGAACCTTTTATTATTACATTATAGTGTCAATACCGTAAGTATGTATGTAGTCCATTGCTACATTCATAGTTCGTTTCAGAATAATACCTAGAAAAATGTTAGCTTCCTTTTTTGTGCTAAGCTATAGAGTACTCGGTCCAGAATGTTTTTCAGTATTCATATAACTTGGGAAGCAGTCTGAAACAAAATTTTACGTTTGCGGACGAATGATATGTTTGTACAGTTGGACTATTCAATACGGAAAAAGTGAGGATGGAATGGTGTGGCACATAGGGAATTAAGAAAGGAAAGTTAAGAATAGGAATATAAGATAAAATAAAAGATATAACAACATAGGGATGGAAGAAGACAGACCAGAAAAACAAATAAACACCTACTGCCAACCAGGTGTGTGTGTGTGTGGGGGGGGGGGGGGGTGGCAAGTTTTACTAGTGGGTTACAGGATAGGGACCTTCGCCAATCGTTCAGAAAGCACATTACCAACTTCACCACCACAGACCCGAAAAGCTAATTCAAATACCCTACTACAGAAAGCCTAAAGAGAGAGTAGCAAGGAAAAGTACTTCTACTAAGAACCAGATGCTTTTACTGAACACTGTAATCTTACAAGATTTTGAGGGGCCCCTTGAGCGATCCATGGTGTCGTTGGCTCCGTGCTGACCTTAATGTTGTGTTAAGACAAATAATGCACGGCAAAAAATATTTCCACCAACACATAACAAAGTATGACGTTTCAAAATACGCACCTGACTACTGTTTAAAAGGATAACATTTCCCATATTCACCGGTCGAGGCGGCCGAGCGGTTCTAGGCGCTACAGTGTGGAACCGCGCGACCGCTACGGTCGCAGGTCCGAATCCTGCCTCGGGCATGGATGTGTGTGATGTCCTTAGATTAGTTAGGTTTAAGTAGTTCTAAGTTCTAGGGGACTGATGACCTCAGAAGTTAAGTCCCGTGGTGCACAGTGCCTTGCCCACATTTACCAACATGTTTGCCAGTTTATGTACGATAAAAGTACTGAAATGTTCGCATTTCTAACTGTGAAATATCCCGAATTTAATGACGCAAGCTGCATGCCAGTATCTGAGTTTTTCTGATTTACTGGTGTGGGGAAGCTGTAGCAAATTCGCTACTGAAATAGGAAGGCACTGTCAACCGTTTACAGATAAACAAATACACTGTTTTCCTGCTGTACGTGATGACATTCTCATCTTATATGACCATTTGAAAACAAGATCATTAATAGAAGTCTTATTTCCAGAAAATTAGAGGCATGATTATTATTGTTATGGTTGAGCAGTATTAATTAGAGGCTATAGCTGAAGGAAATAATAAGCACCGAGTATATTACGATTAAAATATTAGTTTGAAGACAAGAAAACAGCTGAAACTAGAACTACAAATATTCCCTCCTCGCTGAAGTTTTGCGACTGACAGATCAACGATAATTACTGGTTTTAAACTAGCATATAGAGAAGAAATAGTGGACTAAGAGTGTGTTGATGGCAACTATACCGTTCTGATTTGATGGAGACGCTTGTGTGGTTTTGATGAATGATTGCCATGTTGTATGACATTAACGAGAGGAAGTACATGATTTCTTTGTATTCTCCTTCAGAAACGCTCTGGATTGTACTTTGAGTCAAATTATTGACTGTTAATTATATGTGTTCCTGTTTTTCGTAGCATTTTCCCCTCACATTGGCGATGCAGAAGGTACTACGCTTTCTAGCGAATCTGGTTGTAAAATATGTCCGATTGTATTCTCACAATTACATTTGTTTGAACTTTACTATTAATGAAGTGGAAATAGGTAAACGAAAATATGAGAATTTGTATACTTAGGCCAGAGTAATAATACTTTCCATTTATTTTAAGGAGACTTCCTGTGTGTTATGGTTGGAATACCGTGGAGAAAACGTGTTAATTATATGTAATGATCGTATGTCATGACTGGACCACCCACGCCAAGAAAGTGATTTCCATAAACAACCAATTGTATATGGTGCTCCAGAAATACCTAGTATGTGTAGCTAGAGAAGAGTAAAGGTACTGTGAGTGGTGCCTACTCTATGGCCTTAAGGTAAGATGGTATCCTGCAAATGTATCCTAAAGTAAGGCTCAGTTGTCTTCTGTTTTCTTTTTTTTTTTTAATCGGTCTTATGTTAGAAATTTTTATTGTAATTTCAAGAATGCCCGCTGCAAAGCGTCTGTAATAGTTTGCTGTTACATGTTGCCATAATGCATCTGTAGTCTATTAACTTCTTGTACAATGAAGGACTGTTTCACATGCTAGGTATTTAATTTATTTCTTTAGATTGTCTCTGATTTGCATATGGTTGAGAATGAAGAAGGGCCACTCAAGAAACGTAGAGGTAAATGTCACTAAACAGTATGTCGACCACGGAAGGACGGATTTGGGGAAGTGCAGCCACTCCTTACCAAAGTTCATATATACACAAAGAATAGCGCCACAAAAACTGGCTACTGTCGGGGCAACACACCACTGGTCTACCATAAAACTATGCTATTACGACGTAACCTGGTAGAACTGCAACACATATTCAAACGACGGTGGAATAACTAATCTACAGTGAGTGGCGCACTAGCTCACGTGAGTACTGGCGTCAGTTGCCTGGGAGGACAGATTTGTGGAAACTGGCTTCCACTGGTTGGAGGGGGATGATGATTTTCTCCTGATCGACAGGCGAGCACTGCCATTGCAGATCGTCGAATGAGGGCAACAACCCCTCCGTCGCGAGCACCGTCGTATCTGCCATCCTGCTTACGGTTGGACGCTGCTTTGGAGTTTCAGCCGAGCATGATCTCTTCCGGTGACCTACCTGTATTCATGAACAAGTCTCTCAACTGCCCATCGCACACCTTTTTTCCCGATTTCTCACAGTAAACCATCCAGTTTACTCCTTGTTGTTGTTGTCGTTGTTGTTGTTGTTGTTGTTGTTGTGTGTCTGTGTGTGTGTTTGTGTGTGAGTGTGTGTGTGTGCCTGTGGATGAGTTTAAGACTGAAAAAATGCATCCAGCAGAAATTACAAGTGCCTTACGTCTCTGTTTGTGAGCAAAAGATTTCGGTACAGTGCCAATAGTTATTATCCGCTATTTGTATGTAATATTGATTTATGTTAGAAGCATTGAGAGGTGCAAGTGGGTCCAGTTTGTCACCTTCGGAGATAAAAGTGGTTTTTTATACAATTATTTTTCTTATTATTTAGGTTTACAAGAGCTGACAGAAGCAGGTTGCTCCCCTCATCTTCTTTGTAGGCCCTACGTTGTAACACTTCATGCCTACGTTTCTTATCTTAGAAAGAGGATACTTGAAACTGATTTGAGTTTTGTTTGTTTGCCTGGACCTTAGATTACTATTTACATAAAACATGTTTTTCTGTGTGTGGGCTTACAACATACTGCTGGAATGTCATCCATCATGTAAAGACAGAAAACGTTCCGTACAGTTGGTTTAAGACAAGAGAAGATGTTATGAAAAAGTCAGCTATTTGCTATACTCACAACTCTTCTGTAATTTTTTATCCGAAGCATCATATTTTCACCAGGCTGCACTGTAGGCTGGATTCTGCATTAAGCCGTCTCTCTTAGAGTCCCAAGTTTGTCTTGTGAGCGACAGTCGGAAGTTTTAGCGAGAATTTCAGTTAGAGTGACAACAGTCTGCCTGAAGGGACACTGTTCTGCCGTAGGTTTTGGTACTGAACGAATACTGGTTTTCCACTTTCTCATGAGGCTGCATTTACGTGGGTGGGATAGCTACTTGATCTTTGTGTAAAATGCGCTATCCACAGGTATTTCACTTACGTTTCTTACTGGTCCTATTGATCATACTACATATGCTGTAATTTTTGGCGTCGATGATTTATTTAAATTGCAACTATACGCTGTATTCCTCTGTAATCAGATACATGGGCCTACAGCTAGTTATGTTTCGCATAGCCATGACCCCTCGTTCAAGTTAGTCTCTCTCTCTCAGCTATTGGTAAGCATATCACGTTGATCAGGCAAAGTATTTGAATAATAGATAACCTGTAACATAAGTAAACACAGATATTACCGCATATTTTATTAATATGTTGATGAGTACAATTCTTTATATGTAAATGAATATTTAAATTTTCCACTGAAATCAGGCCCTTTATGATGTAGTTTTTGGTTATTAAAGTTCTCTTCTCTACCGATTACGTGAAAAGCACACCTTTTTTTCTTGCTGGAAAACCATACGTGCCGCTCACGTGATCACGAGACCGCAGGTAGAGGCACCTAGCTGAATGGATGCCGCCTTAGTATGAGTTGTTGCAGTGAGAGGACAGAGTTGTGTGTGGATGTCGTGTAAGTGTAAGGGAAGAACTGAAATATTAAAATTTGGGATATGCTGTCGAGGATACAAGAAAAACGCGAGTATTACAAGTCAAATAATGCAACAAGTGGAGAAACTGTCGCAGATATTGCATGTTTATTCTTTCACTCTTTTTACTTTTCAAGTTACAGTAGACCATCTAAAAATAAAACTATTGGGCAAATAAAAAGTAAAAATGGCATTTGTAGGGCCACAAACATTAATAGACAGTTGTTGTAGATAGACCAAACATTCGAAAATGATAAAATTAATTGATCATTCAATTCTGTTGTAACAACTTCACAACTCAGAACTGCCGTCGTTCTATGCAGATGTTAAGTATATGCTTTCCATAGTAGATTGTTTTTAGAAGTATTTTATGATCTGTTGTGACGTATTTTTACCATGAGTTTCGTTTTCGTTTGTTGTGAATTCCTTAGTCTGCTGTTTCGCACTTGTGTAACAGCAGTGCGATTTAACAGTTGTTTCATTCTGTCTGCTTAGTGTACACGTGCGACCTCTAGCAACTAGTTTGCTGCTCGCCGACTGGTGGGTGTCATGTATCCTGGTTCAAGTGCTCTAGTGTACATTTAGCTTTACTTCTTTTTCCCCAACTAAATTTCATCTAATAGCTTGTTTTATATTGTGTATATTTTTTGTCCTGTGTTTGTCATTTAAATGTCAACTAGTTTATGCTGTTACATAATTAACTGTAGTCTTCAGTTCCAACAGTGACAGTACAGCTATGTTTTGAATGTGTGCACATCTCCAGTACTGTATAATTAATGTGTTACAAGGCCACATATTCAAGTATGTAGAGCTGTGTATTTCAAGAGCTTTTGTTCATGGTGTGCGGTGGTAAGGTGTGGGGCCATGAAAGACAGACAGGTGATCGATACTGACAGCCATAATCTAGTTAACTGCACATGTCTTTATACTTTCAGTGATAGATTTAGGCACGAGGTCAAAGCCCTGGTTGTCTACAGAGGCCACGAGAATGACAGTCCACAGTGTGTACCTCACAGCATGTGACACTATAGTCTTAATGAGTGCCAGAAGCTGACTCCGGCAGGGATTGAGTAACTATTTCATACGAGTTTAATAATTCATAACTGTGCCTTTAAATGCATGCAAGCTCTCGACAGCGCATGAAAAAGTTAAGACCGTTAGCGAGTACCTTGCGTGGAGGCGATATTTCACGAAGTAAGGCGAGTGTGATGTCAGAAGCTCGTTGTAGAGTCCGTATTTCTCGAGGGCCTCGATGTCTACCGACAGCCGTCGCAGACGCCACTGGCGGCGGCAACAACACGATGGTCAGCCAGCGCCCTCGCCTGGAGTCAGCTGACACAGCAGTGCGCCGACTGTCCACTCCAAGACGAATCCTCCAAAACCTGCTTCCGCGTGACTCTTGAGGGATTTAAGTTATTTTGGTTTTTAACGTAGTTTCCTGGCGTTTTACTATTCCAGCAAATCATTTCATGAGAATTTAGTAACAAGTCAGAAACGATAACATATCATTTGAGGGACACGAAGCTGACATATGTATAATGATAAATGTGAATATGTTTCATTAATTACGATAAATTTAAAATACACAAATGACCTGTTGATTATCGTGAATAGCACTCAAGGTTTTGACGCAATAGCGGAATACATAAAAGTCGTTCTTGCCGGGATCTTGCTCTCTCTCCCCAACTAACTGCATAGAAGATTGTATCATGTACCTCATGTGCTAGGTCTTACACGATATTAAGCTTACAATTACATTACTTTATTGACATTTTCTCTTCCTTATAAGCAATTCAGAAAACTCGTAGAGTGTTTCGCATATTTCAGATGCCATGAGATACTTGACATATAGCAACTGCCTAAATACGGAAAATGATTAACGTACCTTTATCTACGTAGTTAGTATGATTCAGAGTGTAGATACTAACCTTCCTTGAGGTTAAATTACTCATCGCACTTGAATATCTTGCTTTTAAATTTTCCACTACAGTTGCAGTGACAAGCAAACTGAAAATACCAGCCAACATATGTGCAGGTTTTGCAACTTCCCTAAGAAATCTGGAGACGCGTCCAGTGACAAAATGTGCTACCTTGACGTGTTTCTCACTTGTATAAAAAGTTCAGACACCGTTTTTTTGCATGTCTACTTTCTTAGTAAAAAACATTCACCAAACAAAGTTTTCCTACCTGAATAACTCAGTTTAGCTTCACGGACGTAACAAGTGTTGTATTTAGTGAAACCTCTGTCCTGATTATTGGCTCCTATAAAACAATAATGCAGTGTTGATAGTGATGGTACGCTATGCTCGTTTTCTCGTGTTTTCTTTCATTCCTCTTGAGTAACGCTTCGTCACAGGTACATGTAGCACTCCAGTTACGGCACGGGATTCAAGTTCTAGAGCACTGGTTTCAAATCCCCTTTCGACCACCCACATCTAAATTTAATGTTTCCCTAAGTCCTGTAGCTGGTTGATTGCACTGACAATGACAAGGCTGAGTTCCGTATTCACCACTGCATTAGCTTAGATTGTGCCCTGTCTCAGAATAATCTCTACTCCACGAGACGTTAAACACCAAAGTTTCATTCTTCCTTCCGCCGAAATGTGGACTAATTTCGCATCAATCTAGTGTTATTCCATAAGGTGAAGGTGTGATTTAGTCAAAAAGACAGCACAGAAACTTATTCCAAGCGGGAAACAGTCTGTGCTACAGGTAATATCTCATATCGGGAATGTTTAGGTGCGGCCTCAGTCATTGATAGATTCTGCACGTGAGTTTCTTAGACTACAACATTCCACAGAATATTCGGATGTTTAGTAAGACACTGCGACAAATACCATTCGCAGATTGTATTTCAGTACTTCGGTAATCTCTGGCCAATCCCAGACTGTGCTTAACTTCCTTGATGACTTCTCCTTGGATAGATGGCCTACCCTCTGAGCTTCATCATACGAACTATGTGAAGGAACCTGTCGAGATTCATTCCTACGAAAGCCTCCTCCTGTGAACAGTTTCCTAGAACTGCTACCGAGTGCCGTCGGGGCTGATCAGTAATTTTGGTGCTGTCAACGTTATTTTTGTAATCCATTTGACAATCGCTACACCTGTGTCGTAAAGCACTGTTCCTTTACCTCTGATTCAAATACATACTTCAGGATGGAAAGCTACCGTTTGTACATTTTCAAATATTTATTAGATATCCTTTCCACCTGGGCCTTATAATATTAGAGATTATATTTTGGCCTTACGTGTTTATTTTTAAGAAAGTATGTCGTTTATTTCGATGTGATGTGATGTGATGTGATGTGATGTGTGTGTGTGTGTGTGTGTGTGTGTGTGTGTGTGTGTGTGTGTGTGTGCGCGCGCTTGTTTGAGTGCACGCCTGTTAATCTACAGGGAATGATTAACTTAATCTAATATTATGAAGCATTTCCAGTACCACTTTATTGATCATTTTGGGTAAACAAGGTCGGAATTAGCAAAGCAAACTGAAGTCAGGTATTTCTATTCATCACTGAAATTACGAAGAATAGTGAAGAATGAATACGACACATTCAAAACCTGTAAGAAAATGAGAACGTGTTAGAAACAATGTATTTTGTAATTTAAATTAATTACAAAAAGCTTATCTACTTAACTCTGTATGTAGACCTCAAATGTTAAGCAATTAAACACTGTTGGGTGTAAAAGCAGGAATACCGGACAGCCAGCAAATTGCACAAAGTGGTGGATTTCAAATAAGCTTGACTGCGATTTCGACAGATCTAAACCCGTCTCTTCCAGAAGGACAGACAACTTCATATTAACTATTCACTCAGTGAAAGCTGCTTCCACATTACATTTATCGGCAACGGTCTGTATGTCCATATGTAAAACTTAAGAACCCTAGAATCAAGTGCTTATCACATCAGTAAATAATATACATTAGAAGAAAAATGGCTCTGAGAACTATGGAACTCAACGGCTATGGTCATCAGTCCATTAGAAGAAAAGACCATGTTAGTAGCTACATACTTGAGTCGGCATGTAGCAAAAGCATTGCACTAGGTAGACGTATTTTTGCACGACAGTCGAGGAGCTGCCAGGAATATCGAGAACTACATTGCAAAGGACATGGGCAAAAGAAAAGCCTGTGTGCTGATTGTACCGCACGCACATTTAGGTGATGAAGAACACGGCAGGGTCCAAGACGGCAAAGGACAGGCACGCCCACCCAAAAGTGATACTGTTCTCAAGAAATCATTTCTCGAATTTCACCATAATGCCGAGTGGTAGGTTCCTGGTAGCCCCTCAACGACACTCTAGCCGAGAAGGCAACTATCATGCTCAAGTTTAGCGCCAACAGATGGCTCACAGTCTTGGATCTCCCTCCGTATTTGGGCCCAGCCGACTTCTGGTTTTTCCCCAAATTGAAGTTGGGAGTGAGAGAACATCATTACGAGGCAGTGAAGGACAACTAGAAAAACTGTACTGCAGTAATAAATGCAATATCAAAAAAGGACTACAGCGACTGTTACAGAATACTTTTACAACGATTTCAGCTGCGTATTGATTCAGGGGGAGACTATTTTGAAGAAATACGGTGATATGGTAAACATAATCCATGATTTTTATTTGTCATAGCCACAGTCTGAACAGAAGTGGGACGTATTACATACATTAAATTCCAGTTTTTGTCTGGATAACATTGTCCGAGAAGTAACTGAAAATATTCCAAGTCAACCGGTCTCTAAGAAGTTTTCGGGAGGTCTCCCTTGGTCATGAGGAGAAAATCGTAGCTGTAAGTTCACTGCAAAAACATCCCCAGACTGGCATTCTGTGTGCACCATGCCCAGAATGTTGGGACATTTCAATGGAAAAGCCAACCAATCTTCAATGGACTGGATCTCAAACTGCTAGCTCTCCTCCTTGGAGCAGGGAATAAAAAATAAAATAAAATAAAATGAAATAAAATAAACAAAGAGTGACTGGTCCGCTCTCGGAACGTTGGTACGTAGGGTTTGTGGTGGAAGTCACCTACTTTATTGCGCATACTCCATCTCTGGAGCAAGCTAACCTGCGTTCTGTGCATAATTATGTGCCCAGCAGCTTTTATGAAGAAGCACTTTCCCCTGTCTCCCAATAAGAGTTACTCAACATTAACGTGCGTTGCCAGATTTCAGGCTCTCAAACGCTACAACAAATTTTCCCATCACCTTTAACTTATGCTTCTTGCTCTTTCCGTTTCTCAATCAGTTACGTCACTTTCTTTTCCTCTTTCTTCATAATATTTTGATTTACCAATTTCCTTTTTCTGTCTCTTCCATGCCTTTTCTCATTCTCTCATATTGATATCCATTGCTGCTAGTGCTCACAGCTTAAAATTACCTCCGAGTAACTTGTCTCTGCTGGTTGAGTCATGAGGGAGGGGTAAGCTTGTCTCTTTTCCTCCGACTCCTTTGTGTTTATGTCAGTAGTTATCTTCAGATTATCAATAACACCACACAAAAGAGTGCAAATTCCGAAACTCGCTAGGTAAAATGGAATAGTATTTTCTGCAACTTCCGATGGGAGTCTTAAATCATCGAACTAGAATGAAAACAGACAACACGGCAGCTGGTCTCCTCTGATCAGCCATTGTTTTTTTATTACTCAGACTGGTGTACACATTAAAAAAGACTGAGAGAAATTAGTTTAACTTGTAGGAATGACAAATAATTACAGAAACATCAAAACGATATTTACTCTCTACGCTGAAGAGCTGACAATGGTCCCAAATTATGACATCCTATGCTTGCTTATACCGACTAGAAAGGTGGGTGGGTGGACACTGAGAGTAATAAACATTAATATTAACGTGTTTTGGCGACAATTTGTCAACTGGAATGAAGTTTTCTAAGAAGAAATTCGAGAACGTATACAACAGAATTTGCCGGATATCTCCGCCCTACTGACACACGGTTAAGCATCACGGAAAAGGACTGATATACTAAATTGAGACCGGCCACCCTAGTGTGGAATTCACTACGTTGATCAAAGAGTGCATGCGATTAAAACTAAAATGCAAATGTAATACTTGGCTGTCGAAGTTTATAAAAGCCAGGTGAACAAAATCTTGCAATAATATTATTTATCTGCACAACTAAGAGAAAGTGCAAGTTGACGGCAGTTATAAAATTGATTATCTGTTAAAATGGCGTCCAGAAGCCTCTGCGCACAGCTGAAATTGTGGCAAACAGTTATTTGTAACAGTTTCGAACAAAACTGGTAGGTATTGTTCGAAGAGTGTCACAGACAGCGAAGATTTTTGACTGTGAAAGCTCATCAATCTCGACATTTGTCACATATTCGCCCATGACCAAACTAGATGTCATGCAGTGATGTATCATTAAGTAAAGTACCTGTATCCATCCCCAGTCTTGATCAATTTTCCGATTTCTACACAATTCTTCACAAAAAAGAGCTGTTTCTAACTTCTTACATACAACGTTTCATAGGTTTTTGTATCCCACAACGGAAACTGCACTACGAATTTGTCTTCATAGTTTTAGACTCCTGACTTTCTGGAGCATGGGCCTTATCTGAAATTGATACCTTTGGCTTTCTCTGTCATTCCTGAAAAGTTGATCATTGTCACTGAAACACCTGATACAACCAGTGCTGTTCCCCTGGAAAGGAACTCGGTCCATCACGAAATATCTAAACAATGAGAAACGCCAGACGCGTAGCACTAAAATGCATGATGTGTAAAAAATATAGGCTCAAAAATATATAATCGAAAGGAAAATGCACGTCCCATAGTGAGTGTCCAGAACTGAGATGTCAAATATCGAAATGTTCTTAATACTGTTCATTCCCTATCGCTACCTGCTTATGAGTGTAGAGAGAGGATTTTCACATTCTCTTCGCGCGAAAGACTTTCATCTTCGTTAGTGTTCTATCACAGTAGGGTTGTGAATGTGGCAAGAGGAATCTGAAAAATCGGCATGTCATTTTTATTTAATTCAATAACTTTACTCCCTAACCTTACAGGCAAATGTAAAGCGGGATTTTCGAATAATGACCCACAGCAGTCATTAATGTATTTATGCAATGAGGCGTGCACATACACACACACACACACACACACACACATCCCAGCAAAGACCAAAAATAACCGACTTAGTGGGTGATAAATATGAAACTATTAACCCCAGCAGTAGCAACGCCTTTTAAATAATTTATGCTATTAGTTCCATGCCCACTACTAAAATGATAAAGGATACAAATTTAATTGCTTTTCAGTTTTGTTAACAACATATTTTTAAAGAACTACTGGTGTGTAAGTAGTGGCAGAGATTTAAAGTAGCTTTTGGTATTGCCTTAGCAACACCAACACATTTTCAACAACGTCTGCTACCAATGGGGAGAGAGGGAGGGGGGAGGGAGAGAATGTGTGGTCATCACTAAAAATACTAAAAATGCAGATTTTGTTGTGTTATGTTAACTTTCGTTATCAACATACTTCTTGGATGGATGCTGATGTCTAAGTAGGTTTGAGAACCTGAAAGTATTGAAAATGTCATTCCTTGTGAAAAAGTTACATCTAATGTTAGGCATTAATTAGGCTTCAAGTTTCGGATTAAATGTAACTGAAAAATTAAAACAGTTAAAAGAAGTGGTAGAAGACTTCATTGTGAACAATAAATACGGTCTTCAACATTTTCCAGTATAAAATACAGTACCAAGTTACAATATTTACAAAAGACGGGAATAACGTACCATCCTGTTGCTCTTTCTGGGTTTAATGATGGTGCATGTATTGCAAGAAAATGAAATCGTTGAAGTGACGACTTTGATGAGTCAGATACAAATAATTCAGCAAGATTAATCGCTCTTGCCTTCATAGTCCCTACCAGCTTAGTCAATAATTGTTGACGTCTTTGCGTGTGTAGTGATACAATTTAACATTTCATTATTTCAACAATTCTGAATATTTGTGGCTTGCAGTAGTACTTAGTCTCCAAATTAGTATTTTTGCAATCTCTCATATATCACTGACTATATGAATACGCATGTGAGCTCTTCCCACACAAAATGATACTTAAAACAAAAAGTTATCTCTTGTCTGTACAGAAATTTCATATTTCAATAATTCTAGAAGTTCTAGAAACGTTGTAGCTTGAGAATGTTTTATCAGCGTGTTCAGGCTTGCTGATGCCTAATCTACACGTGTGCGTGTGTCCCTTCCTGGTGTTCGAATACTATTTTAGACCTAGTAGCTGCACATACAGTGCCAGCTCCTGGTTATACTATAATGCCTAAGATTTTGACAGTGGTGGGAGCCATCATACGGCGAGAGTTGATGCACACAGGAGCATTGTTGAACATGGTCAGTTTGGTGATCCAGGTAATATTGAGTGGGGATACATCACGTTCCATGGCTTTACTGATCAAATGCTAGAACACAGTACACACGTTGGCCAATGTTATTGTGACAGAATGCTCCTTCCTCATGTCTGTTTCTTAGGGCTGTAAATGACTCTGAATTCTCTTTGATGGATGAAAATATGTGACCTCATCGAACAGCGCCGGTTGAGGATATCTTGAAGCGAGATATTCGGCGAATAGACTGATCTGCCGATTGCCCCTAGATAAATCCCATCGGGCTCGAGTTTGATGTTTTGGAGAGACGTATTTCAGAACGTCTACTTACACCAACTATAACACTGCAGTTGTAAACAACGCTAGTGGAGAGATGGGACGCCCTACCATAAGAACACTTTCGAACCTCCTGTTCAGAATAGGAGTTTGTCGCACAACATGTTTTGCTTTCCGTCGTGATCACACAACCCATTAAAAACCATCTCCCATAATTTTTGCTGTCCAGGGAACCATCATGGTGGTAATTTCAGTGCAATTACTGTTTTTGAAAGAAAGTGTCATTTCTGTTCGTCTCAGTGCGTATTTGTTTCAGTTACCTGTTGTAGCAGATGTTTCGACGTTTTGTCCAAGTTTCATCGAGCTATGTAACTTGGTGATGACATATGCAAAATTTCCTCTGATCCAAAAGCTTATCAGACCACTGTACATATCCTGTAAATTCTGTGTTGGCTTAGTACTGAAAATTCTTTCAATGGACGAGTCCATAGAAGTGTCACGACCATAGGGCACTTAGCAAACTTAATTTTCACCCTTAATTCTACAGGAGATGGTGATGACTACTTGCAAAGCCTAAGCGTGACTCAGTCACAATAAAGTAATGGCGAAAAATTGTGCTGGGTATGGGGTCGTTCTGCTGTTGGGATGTTTACTGCATCTGTGATAGGCCAATAGACCTTTTTAACTCTCGGAAGCAATCAGCCTGTAGTCAGATTATGACCTGAGATTCAGTTTCAAAGTACAATGTAGAAACTCTACAATTTACATCATGTAGGATGAAGGTTAGTTATTTAGTTACATATTCCATAGATCATTCGAGAGACTCTTACATCGAAATGATGTGAAACGAAACTGTTTAAAGGTTGTATACATGATTAGTGTTAACATTGATGAACACTTTTTCTTTTTATTGCTACCAGTTGTTAAGCAGAAATTCGCCAGTGGAATACAAGAAACTGTCCAGGAGAAATAATTTTAAATTAGATTTAAAACTTGCTTTATTAGCAAGATTTAAAACGGTGTAGTTAGATTGCATGGCTCCTTGAGGAGTTACCTACATGACCTCCATGGGTGAACACCATGTATTATACTTAGTGTTCGCTTTTATGCACTCAGTACTTTGTTTCTAAGTTGTGAGGTACTCAAGAAAGTTATTCTGTAAGATATTTTTAAGTAGAAAAATTCAAAAAGTTTCAGCACGTTGAAACGTTTATACGAAGAGCAAAAGTAGCAGAAATTCATTCTTTGAGAAGCTCAGTAATATACTTCTTCCACTTGAAGTTTTCATCACTATGTACACCTGAGAAGTTGAAGTAGCCCCACCTACTAACTGACACCTGCTCACATGCTAGATCAATTGTTCATATTATTCTATTTTTTGTATACCGTTGAATGTAGTGTATCTTTTCAAAATTTAGGGAGAATCTATTTTCAGAGAACCACTCAATAATTATCAGAAAAATATCGTTTACAAAGTCTTCTCTTGCTTCCTCTCTAATGGGATTTATTATAACACTAATATCATCTGCAAATGTATATAAGAAGTAACAGTGGACACCAAAATTGAACGCTTTATGATTTCACCTCAGCCATTAAAATGTTCTTCTTTTAAAATATTGTCTAAATCATTCAAGACAAACTTTTTCATTATCTTTCTCAAGTATGATTCAAACCAGCTGTGTAAAAAGCCATCAATTTCACGAAATTTGACTTTCTCTAAGAGAGTATCATAATATATACAATTGAAGGCCTTAGACGGATCATAAGGCTTAACAGGTGGAGATAGATTATTATTTAAGACTAGCACTATTCGAAGGGTGAATGGATAAATAGCACTCTCAGTTGAGAAACATTTCAGGGATTCTCTCTGTGATATGCTAAGTACTTTATTTCCACGTAAGTGTGTGACTACTGTCGAGTACATTACCTTTTCAAATATTTCGGGAAAAAATGTCAGTAATGCAATGGGACGATAATTGTTTAAGTCTGTATTGTCACCTTCCTTATGAAGTGGTTTAAGGATTGCACATTTTAACTTGTCTGGAAAAATTCCTTGTGCCAGTAAAGCATTGATTATATAACTAAGGACATTGGTTGTTAACTTGGAATATTTTTCAAAATTCTGCCTGCAGTTGCATCAACCCCACAAGAGCTTTTGTTTCTTACACTTTCTGTAACTGCATTCTGTGAAGGATGTTGATGCTACTTCTATTTGCTTCAAGTTTTTGTTGAATAAGGTCATAATATATTTTCTTGCTTCTTCAGCTGAACCATCTATTCCTGTGCATGCTGCTTCATTTGGAAAGTGTTGTTAAAAGCATTTTCAACTTGTGAACTATCAATCACAACATGGTCATAAAGTTTAATTTTTGTGGAAACTTGTACAGTCTCCTGCCCTATTTCCCATTTGAGAATGTCTCATACGGTTTTAATCTTATTATCTCCATTATTTATTTCAGTTAGGACACGCATACCTCTGGACTGTTTAATGGCTTTACTTAAAATACTACAGTATATGTTGTAGTTTGCAAGTAATGACTGGTCTTCACTTACTGTGGCCCTTACATAAATTTCCGTGTTCCTCCTACATGAGATTTTAATTCAATTGGTTATCTGTGACTGACTTGTCTTTTTACTGGATCATTTAGATAACTCTTTAGGAAAGCAACTCTGAAATAATAACACAAATTTACTTAGGAACGAATTTAATTAGATATTAGCATGTCCTTTTACATATATGTCGTCCCACATCACACATTTTAGTTTAATCTTAAGACACAGAACGTAGCAATAAGGGTAGCAGTGTACTGGACGCTGCATGAAAAGAACATAATATTGCATTAATAAGCCTCACTGCTTGGTAGAAACCTGCCTCTGGGTTGCCAAATTTCAATTAATTTTGGATCACAATCAGATAGTCCATTAGCATTTGCGTAAAAATGAACTGTTTTAGCGTGGTGAAACAGCACTGTTTTAGCGTGGTGAAACAGCAGGTACCTTTTACGTAGAAGAATTACAGATATTCAGTCAACCAGATGTGTTTATCATTGAGCATGTCGGAAAATGGTGGCGGAATAAGGTCTTTGTTAAACGACTTGGCTGCCTTTCATCGCACAGCAGCTGGACTTATAAGGCACTGACACCCTCGAATAGTGCAGGAGCAAAGAGTGTCTTGTGGAAGGCGCAGTTTAGATAATGGCAGTATTCTCGACATGCTACTGGTAAAATTATATGTTTATTCATATCACTATAGTGGGATAGGAGCAAAGCTGGAGAACGAAATAGTATGTAGCGGTAAGGGGAGTAATGTACCGGATGAGGGCAATTCATTGCAGCATTTTCAGCTGATAAAGAAATGCATATCAAACTTAAAATGGTGTAGCGATAAAACTCTGAGAAGTAATAACGAATGGCTACTTGTAGCACATATTGGTAAAGGTCTTAGCGTTTTAGGCAATGATAGCAAACGAGGAGGCATATTAATCCACGGTACTGGTTAACTGAAGTTTAAAAAAAAATTAACAGCTATGTAACCCAGATTTTCATTCAATCAGAAGAAATAACTAAGTTGAAACAAACGAGTGAAGATATGCCTGACTTAAATGTGGACATACATAAGAAGGAGTACATATTTGCAAGCTGAAAGTGCCTTTTCCAATAGAGCCTATTGCAATAGAGACGATGTCAAGGTAACACGACATATACTTAGTGAAACTGATGAGGAAATAGCACTACAGACTTTCCCTTCTTACCCTATTCTTTTGCTGTCTGCATTGGAGTTTTATTTCTTGTATTTTTTGTGTTCTGTTTATGTAAATACTGTGCTATTTAGGCTGTTTTAGATTTCTTTTGAGGCACATGGCAGACAACTATTGTGACAAAAACACACTGGTGTAAAAAATAAAAGTAACAAACGTAAATTCTGCAATGTTGTGTTTGCTCTGCCACAAAACGGTATAAACAGGTGATAGTAAAGTAGAAACAGTGTAAAGAATACATCTGCAATATGCTTCACGGCAGACAAGAATGTTCTTAACAGATTTGCATACACATTCCTACAACTAGTTAGCGTGCTCAGTGTGGAGTGTGGCTACCTGTGGCAGCAATTCAGCCCTGACAGTGATGAGTCATACTGTGGATGATATCGCCAGTCTCATGTTGAGACAACAACGCCCTTTCTTGCTGGAGAGTTGCTCGCAGGTCTTGGAGAGTGCTTGGTGAATGCTGACATGATCCAACCTGTCTCCCTAGTGCGCCCCCGACGTGCTCTATGGGATTCAAATCGGGAGAGCAAACAGGTCACGCCTTGCGTGTAATATCTTCCGTTTCCGTGAAAACATCAATCGCTCTCGCTCTGAGGTTGAACATTGTCATACGAAGTCTGGGCCCGCACGATCTCGCACATGAGGTCCCAAGAATCTGTCACGATACCTGATAGTAGTTAAACCTGGCAGATTCTCCCATACAGTTCCATGAGGAACAGTTCATGTGGTCAACATCGTCCTTGCCAACAACAGAAGGGATTCTCCTCGATACATGTCTCTTTCCATAAAGTTTAAGGTTCCGAAATCATATTCCACGTTCCCTCCAGATCCAAATGCGTCGAGAATCACTCTCGAGACGAAACTAGGATTCATATGAGAAATAAACGTCGGCTCACTGTTCGACCACCCAGGTGGTATGTTCCTTCTGCGAAGACATCAGAAATACACACCCAGCAGGTCACTCTGCCGAAGCCTTCTGTAGACCGATGGTGACAATGCAGCAAGTCCAGTGGATGCTGCGAGGTCAGATGCCTAATACCGTGCAGTACTAAGGCGGTGCTGTCTTGCCCTTACATCCAAATAACGGTCTTCTCTCTCCGATATCACATGGTCTTTGGGGTATTGCTTCGGTCTCTATAAATTGTTGCCACATGCGAGAAACAATAGAACGATTCACGTTAAGCCATCAGGCCTCATCAGTTTGCGGTAGTCCTACTTCCATTCTTATTATCGCCCTCCACCTCAGAGAGTCTGGTCTGTGTCTTCTTTGTTCCATACTGCGCGTTCGATGACTGTATACACTGCGATTGTGCATGTGAAACTACCCGGCAAACACTATCCCATTTGATAGATGCCCAGACGTCGTCATTATGTGGTTACCCGCTGATCGGAGAGCTCACGATTGTACGGAAATCCGTTGACAGTTTGTATGAATATACGGTTAATTAGACACAAGACGGGAAAATAGCGGTTCGTTGCTTTAATTTTGGACACCAGTGTTTGTATTGAGACCACTATAGTGAAAAATGCAGAAACTACGAGAGGACATGTATTCAGTATAGGTGATCTTATGTACAAAATCACATGAGAGCGAGGCACCCCATCCCCCTCAAAATCAAATAATCAGATACGAGTGATCCTGTACGTGCTTGTAGAGGAGAAAGTGGTCTGGAACTAAAGTCAGCCACTAAAAGAGAGAGAAGAAAAAATACAATAAAAATTGAAGTAAACCTATAATTAAGGACTCCCTTTAACAATAAGAAATAGAAGGAGAAAATACAGTAATCTGGACTCCACATATATATGCATTAGGAGTTTGTGTGCGTCTATTTTTGATTAATACGTAGCTATTTAAATAGAGTGCTTAATTAACTGTTATTATAGTCTCTACACATACTCAGACACATTAACATTGTCATTTAATAAAGTGATCTTGAAATCTAAGAAAGTAAAGAGGAAGAGGGATAGGAGACAAAGAAAAATAGGTGCAACGAACAATAAAAGGCTTTTACCTGAAGTGTAAGTAGTAAATGTATTTTTGGCAAGTACAAAACAAAAATGGTTCAAATGACTCTGAGCACTATGGGACTCAACTTCTCAGGTCATTAGTCCCCTAGAACTTAGAACTAGTTAAACCTAACTAACCTAAGGACATCACACACATCCATGCCCGAGACAGGATTCGAACCTGCGACCGTAGCGGTCTCGCGGTTCCAGACTGCAACGCCTAGAACCGCACGGCCACTTCGGCTGGCTGGCAAGTACAGAATGCCAGTTTTGTCACTCTTGTAACAATGAATGACGAGTTGTACCCTTTCACCACAAAAACTTTGATAATCAACATTATTATAAAACAATGTTTTATGAAACAAATATATATATATATATATATATATATATATATATATATATATATATATATATATATATATATATATATACTTCTTTCTCCCCAAGTGGGAAATGTGACCTACAGGAACTCCGTGTGTTAACGCAGGAGAAACTAAGGGGCGAAATAAGAAGCAGTAGTTGACGCTGGGTATATGCAGACAGAGGGTACAGTTTCCTCCTTAGAACTGACTGTGTTTTTCATCCCGCCAGAACCACTGTAGACAGCAGTTACCCTACCTGGGGCACCTCTGATGGTCACCTTTAGGTATATCGTAACATTCCTATCAGGCCTGTTTTAACCACGTTGTTGCTAATTCAACCTCGTGCAGAATCTTAGCTCAGCATGTATCCTATGCATGATTATACCGAAGGAGGGCCGTTGAGCCTAGGGGCACCCCTGCTCCAGCAATTCAGAAGCAGCAACGCTCACCCCAACCCCAGCCAACTACGCAACTACGTGAAGGCGACAACTGTTACTGTTATTTACACCAGAGAAGGCAGAGAAGCCACGCTCGCGACGACACAGGAAGAGAGACGACCACACTTTAGGTACTTCAGCGATACTTCCGCAAGTCTGTCTCGTGGGAGTGGCCAACCGTTCTCACCATCATTGGAGGAGATGGACATCAGATATCCTAGCCAATAAAACCCCATGGTTTCTCGAAGATGTCTCGCCTGTGACGGGCGATCTTCGATGTAGGAGTTTACCTTCTCGCGTCTCGTCTCCCCACTGTTTGTACTGATAGCAACTTTACCTCCAGTATAGCTTGAAACATTTATGCATTTTCTCTGCACTTTCTACGTATTTCTTGTATGGTTGTTAAAGAACAGTAATGGATTCCTTGGATGTATTTTCCCTGAAATTTCCTTAATGGCTGAGACTAATGCACGTGTCCCTGCCATAGGACATTTAGCCATCTCAATTTTCAACGGTAACCTTACATGAGGTAGGTGATGACCACTCTCAATGGGTAAAGGTGATGCACAGTAAATATTTATTCATTCGACTAATTTGCTGATATACTTAACCGCGCAAGATTAGGGACATCAGGCTCTTCCTCACAATTATCCAGGCACTATACATATTCTGATTTATATTAATGATGATAAGGGTAAGTTACGTCAAGAATGCAGCATTATAAAACGTTTCCTAGTAGCTGTAGCGCAGAGAAAGGAAATTTAAGTACACTTTATTATAGTCGTACCTGACTGAACCAACAGAGACAAGTTACAGGGAGGTAGTTTTAAAATATGATGGCCAGCAGCAATGGACGTGAGAGAATCGATGGAAGGGAGAGAAAGATGATAAAACAAAATATTAAGAAGAAAGAAAAAAAGAAAGTGACGTGCCTGGTTGGGAAATGAAGAAAGCATTAAGCATAACTGCGAGAATGCGAGAACATGAGCTATAGCGCCTACAGTATAAAAACTGGGAAAACTGGCCTCACGCGTTATTTTCTGGGGACCGTTATGAGGGTGACAAAGGGTAGTGTTTCAGTTTCTTCTTAAAAGAAACAGATCATTCAACTGTGCGCATAGCTCAGGGTAGCTTTTCGAAAGTTACCCATAGTCCACAATTTTTAGGCTATGGAACACCGAAATCTAAAGGCAGTACTTGTCATCTCACTACATCCAGTGCTTGAAAGACGGCGGCTTTCTCAGATCACGCAGTCGTGCTACGTGACTAGTCATATACCGACTAATAAAAGACAATCCGACTCCAGCCGAGTTTTTGGGCCTCCAAAAGATAGTGAGAATGCGTTATTAACTGGCCATGTTGAGGGTCTGGGTGTGCATTTCAGTGCAGAAAAGAGCTTCAAATCTCATATGAACACTCAACAGTTGTTTCAAGAGAAGTGTATACTTCAACAAGATACTACAGATATATTAACCTGTCACTTAATATTCTGAACACTGATTTCATATCTTATGTACAAAATGAATAAATCAGAAACGCTAAGGCAAGAAATAGATTGGAACGTTCAGGGCCATCTTCTCTCATCATCTGTGCGACGAAATATGAAGCTCATGTTTTATAGGATTATAAGCTACAGTTACTAGTTAAATTATAATTCCATTCAATCCATCGATTTAGAGTTAGTCACTAGACAGTTTTATTTCAAGAAATCTGCATTAAACAGTTACGGGATAAGTTTGCTTTTCGTGGTGGTGGTACCTCAACCATCTAACATAAACAAGACAAAGTGAAGGGGATAAACTAAGCGTAAACTAGCACATCAGAAGTTCGATAGCTGCAATAGCAGCGAAGGATGGACCCAAGACGTATTGCCATCATGGAGTCGTTTCTCCCTGTATCATGTTTATTACTGACGGAATAGGTGTCAGCGGAGGAACCAGCCAGCCGTGCATTTGCTACATCAGTGTACAGTTGGACCGTTGCTCACTTCTGGCCATTCAGCTAACACCTTCAATGATGACTATAAGACCTTATGAAATTACATTGAAATCCAGACGATTAGCGGCTTATATGCGTTGATATACATCAACGCGAGCAGTTGAAAATGTGTTCCCCGACCGGGACTCGAACCTGGTATCTCCTGTTTACATTGCAGACGCTCTGTCCGACTGAGCCATCGAGGACACTGAGGACATTGCGACTGCAGGGACTTATCTCTGGCACGCTCCCCGTGAGATCCACACTTGCAACTTACTGTCTGCACACTACAATTGTAGAGCCCCTGCCCACTATACTCATTACTCGCGGCAGTCAATCTACCGATTCCCGTAAGAGTTTTACCAATGTGAGTGCCTCCGCACTGAAGAAGATGATTGGCCTGTAAGCCTTATCTGTATGAAGATGATTTCTGTCCTTTCGGACATGTCCGAAAGAACAGATGTCATCTTTATATATATTCATGTAAGATCTAATGGCTGCCCCTGAGGAAATACTTACTGATACGAAGGACTCTCTGGAGAGAGAGAAGAAGCCACCAGCAGTGATTCGTAGCGCCCGTTGAGCTCTGAGCATCAGAAGCAACAGCGACCGTTTGGTGGACGTCGGGCATTCCTGCAGTGAAGTCACCGCGTCGTAAGCCGAGAGTGCCACTTTTTCGCTCTGAAAGAAATGAAAAGTAACACCAGTAGATCAACAGATAACACCTTTTTTCCGACACTATAACTTTTTTGCCTGCTACTAATGGCTATGAAATTACTGTTTTAAACAAAATGCTGCTTCTGTATTAAACGACAGGTGAAATTATAGATGAACGATGAAAAGTTCACTGACGACAGTTTAATGTTACCGTCTACCAAAAGGTAACCTATTGCTCCGTTTCAGAACAGCACTTGTTTTAGCATGGTGGACTCCTGAAACAACTTCTCAACAAAATAAGCATTCCGTCCTATTACATTCACAAAGGAAGCGAAGATGGAATGTGTCCCTTGGTATGAACCGTAAATTCTAACTTTCTATTACCCAACATACTATAATGTTTATAAAGTTGCCACGTCGTCATCCTCGAACACATGTTTACTAGGTTTACTCAACAGGATATCAGAAGAACAAAGTTGCCTTTCATTTATCAGAGATTTCCATTGAAGTTCCTTAATGTCTGTGTAATACTTTAGGATAGACTACAGTCATCCATGAATCCTATCATTGGGTCTGTTTCTTCGTTCGAAATCTGTTCTATTTGCTACTTCATTAGTGTTTCAGTGTTGGCGCAGTACTTTAGGCTTGGTCGTGCTAGATGCCTGCGTGCAGTTTGCTTTACAGACAGTCTACACTTTCCTAAATTACTTCTCGTACCTTGTGCTGTTGAACTGTAAATGTAATCATTTCATACATTCCAAATGCACTACTGTGTCAATAAATCTTGTGTCAATTCATATTCCCTAAAAAGGTGTACTAAGTATTTTTTGGCATTGTATATGTTAATTCTTATGATGTTATATAATTCTTCAACCTGTGTACGGGTAAAGGAATCATTATCGATAATTGTCAAACAATTGATGTATCGCCCCAGAAAATAAAAATCAAATTTCGGATAAATTTTCCAAATTGGGAGTCATAATTTCACAGACAAGCAATGCTAATAGTCTTAAATGTGTCAACTAGGATTGGAAAAAAGTGGACTTCGAAAGTCGGCAACAGATTGTCACGAGACAAAGTTGTAGCAAACTGCATGTTGTTGGCTCACTAGCCTATTTCACGACTTAGATGACACCGGTAAACAGCCTTTTTTTTTTTTTTTTTTTTTTGAAACAGCACTGAAATTATTTTTGAGGATCCCCTGTTACCAGTGTAATGTAGAAGTTCCTGGCAGCTAATAAGCCTCACCATCGTTTTCTTTGATTCCTGTTGAGAAGGTGCTTAACAGAAATGTGTTTGTCAATAGAAACATTAAGCCGATTGCCCCACTTGGTGGCGTTCCCCGAAAATGGATCATATGACGATAAAAGGAATCAATTTATCCCTTTTCGTAAAGGTAAACCAACTTCATAGAGTGTATATTTCGCTAGACAAGTACTAGTCTATATCGCCACACATCTGGCCCAATCATCAAAAAGTGGCTGAAGGAATTATGCCAGATTATGAACAAAAACAAAAGTAATGTGTAATACTAAACAGAAAGTATTTCTGCTTCATTAATCCGCTTCCGTCTTTATCACTGATCATAACTTGTACGTACCTCCGAAATGAGATCGTCCCCGTACCAGCAGTATACGAAGAGTACTGAGAGTTCGAAGACCAGGTAGCTGCCGCTCTTACCGACATCTTGCACATCATTAGACCTCTGAAAGAAAGAAAGCTCATCACTAACCGCTCGATTCTATTCATCTACAACAACACAAACACAACCTCACTCTCCACAGGCATTAATCAGTCAACCGTATGACACGTACATACTTGTTTCTTTGGTACAGCTCGGAACATTTTTTAGTGTAGGATCTCTGCAGCAATACCCAATGTCCGTCTCTTGAGTACGGAATCAACAACAATGTCAGATATTAATGTCGTACCATGAGATGAAAATGAGACCTAAAGCTTCGTTACTTTTATTCTTGTAAAGAGCAAACGTCAACAAATACTCTTCTAATGAGTTGTTATTAATGAAAAATCGTTTACTGTTACAGCGCAGGTTGTGCTATCTTAATTAATTGAATCATGAACAGTTGAGCTCAACGAGTTTAAATGTAACAGAGTTGTGTTTCCGGTCACTGTTTTACCTCAGTGTTATTTTATGGTGATTACTTAAAATTTAAGTATGTGAGATTAAAAATATATATTTAGGAGAAAACTGTACAGCATCTGTTGGAGTTGGTGTATTGGAAATGATGGACACTCTGAGAAAAAAATTTGTGAATTTCTTTTAGACATATAAAATTTTGCCGGGAAACAACAATTTATGTCTGGCACAAGTCACAGCTCGTACTAAAAGTGTTTGTGCAGTAAGCAGGAGTAACCTTGCGAAAAGCCTACATATCTCGGAGTAAATATATAAAGAAGAGATTCGCAATGTATGAATCCATAAAAAAATCCCAAACCCCAGCAGATGTCATTTACACTGGTCTATGCAGAAAAGTGAAATTCGGGCTCAGTGGTAGCAGCAGGAAGCAGTAAAGCAGGTTAGCTTATGTTCAGTTGTACAGGTTTCCCCAAGTAAAAAGATGAAGAGGAATATCACATACGCAGTTAAAGATGTATATCTACCACCTCGCCCGTTTCCTTGACACTAGCAGTGTCATCTCTCAAAACTATGTATGTTCATATAGCCTACTAGCGGAAACAACATATGGTACTTACATCATTACGGTACAAAATAAAGTAGAAAAGTTCTCACGTTTATTTTAAGTTTTAATTAAATTTGCAAATATTCTCCTGCAAATTTCTCAAATTACAATCACCAATGTGCTACAACCTCCTACAAACAATTTTTCAATGATTTTGACATCATAATGAAAGGATTTCGATAATCAACTGAACCTTGGGTGATGTAATTCTGGTCCAAAATGTACAATGGCGAATCAAATATTTCGTTCAAATGGACTTAGACGGACTCTGGTTATGTAAGTAAATCAGTTTTTCTCTGTTTCCCGCCTTCCATTCCCTTTTCCAAGGAGGCAGAATAGGTACATGGAGGGTGTAGGATCGTTTCGTGCCTTGTTCTACCTATCCTGAGTCATTTTTTGACCATTTCACACAGCCGTATTTGAAAATGCCATCAACCGCCCAATTGTGTCTTCAGAAATGCAACAAACAAATAATTAAGCTACAAAAATTTAATTCAAAATACAGCACACAAACAATTAAGCTACAAAAATATACATATCAAATTATACGCAATTTGCAGACAAAGACATTCACGAATTTTCTTCCCATATTTGGTATGCAGGTGTAGCAGTGATAACACCACGACTCGGCTAGATACACAAGATAGGGTTAAAGACAGAATAGGTCAGCACGAATTCAATACGGATCCCAAGAAATCATAGTACAGGAGAGCGAAAGAATACGCTCACATGGTACCTTCCATCCATTTTTTCTATATCACTCTACAGTCAAACTCTTAATTTCCTTAAAAATCTAGTACTTTCTATATAATATGCCCGCTAACCTTCTACAAATGTGTAAGATAGTGTATTTAAATTTGAAACTCTTTCCCGACAATGCTTATGCAGTACGTGCTGGGACGCTTCTATACTCTCAACATTGATAGTCTGGATATGTCATAACATTTCTCGTTATCCAGGTGGTTGGGTTATTATGAGCGGTTAAGTATCATTGTATACAAAAGCAGCAACAAAGTCTACAAATATCATATGAGGATCTAGTTCGCCAAAGATGATTGCATGTGAAGTCACAGTATGTGATGCAAATCACCTGCATACAGCCCCGATTCAATGCAAGAAGAAACTCGGTTTCTTCGGCCCCATTCGACCAGTTGAATACGCCATTTGATAAAGGACAGAAGTTCTCGGTCGCGAAAAGGAAGCTTAGGCTCGCTGATCCCTCGATAACGAAATTGTCAAAGTACATAAAAGGCGTTAATGGAAAATGGATGACTCCAGACGATGGAATTCTCTATCAACTGAACTGTTAGGTTCTTAATTTACCTTGGCAGTCTGAAAAAGCTGAAGGCAAAAGCACACCCCGACGGAGAGGCTTTGTCCCAGTAACATCCCGCCTAAACACTGCTCCAGCAGCTCAACGTTCCTGCCAACATATGAAGAACAACGATTCATCCTACAGGCATATTCTCATTAATAAAGACTGTACAAGACATCAACACAAACTTAATCTTTAACAGAAAATGACTAAGAAACCATACGTCGTGTAGGCATTGACAGTGAATAAACATGTTCTAAAGAAACTGATATTCTGGATAAAATACATTTCTTCCATTGAGAGTACAAAATCATAGCTCAAAATCACCACACGAGAACACCGAAAATAAATAAATTGTTCAAAAACCTTGCGAATAAAGACGCCTGTTTCCGCCTTATGCTTTTACACTAAAAAGACAGATGGGACTACTTGTAACAAGACTATTAAACTGATGGACCTCACATAGAACGTCAGGCCGATGAAAGTTCAAAATTTTTTTCCTACGTCGCAGCGTGTCTCCAGTGAATGAAAATCGCTGCTTGCAGACGAATGCGATATACGGCGACAGGCATCTAGCAACAAGTATCTCAAAACAAAGGACCCGATAGTGATAACCAGGGGAAAGTCAAGCACCTACTACGGCATCAGCAAGTGTTGCAGTAGTACATAAGTTCTGTAAAACAGTGTGTGTGTGTGTGTGTGTGTGTGTGTGTGTGTGTGTGCTAGATAGTTAATTGCTTTCTCTTGATACGATGCGGAACAAATCAGTTAGCTTTCGTGAGTACTTTTTAAAGAAAAACTAAACTATTTTTTTTAACATGCGTTTCATGTTTCTCTACATACTCTCTTTCTCTCTCCATCTCCCTCTCTCTTTCTGTATTCTCGCTCTCTCATACATACAAGGAAATTATAGGACCATATAATCAGAAATTACTCAATGCAGCAGAAGGTATTACCAAGTAGGTATAGTTTTGGTTTCTATTTGAACTTCATCGTCCATTAGATTCCTCACATCTCTGAGTCAACGGCTTTTATGATTTATTGCATTGTGTATTTCTGTGTCATGTTAAGGCTGAATTGTGCGCTGTTTAAGTGCAACTTCTTCATGTTTTAATCTCCAAATTCTGATATTTTCCGTAATACAACAGTTGCAGAACTAGAAAGTGTAAGACCACGTATAACGTTTAACATGCATTTCAGTTCCTTATTGAAGCCAACGAGAAAGAATTTATATTTTGTTTCATTCATTCTAGTTCCCTCCTGCGTTATTTCTAATCGTTTGCTCAGACTTTGTGCCGTAAAGATATGCATAGACTGTGTGAGTTTGTTCACTTGCAAAAACTTTTAATAATTTTCAAGGAAACATCATTTACATAAACCAGTTTCAAGATGAAGTGAGCTTGAATTCAACACTTCCATTTTCCTCTTGGCTCTGCGATGGTCGATTATCTATCTATATGCTAAGAACAAGAGAGGAAGCAAATTCACCCCTGAGATACACCTGTAGAGCACATTAGCAGTTCAGATGAAACTTTTTCGTTTACTACATTCCTTGGCTGGCTTAAACTGATACTATATTCTTTTAGTTAGATCAGCTGATAATTAGCGACAAACAAGAGTATCTGATAAAATATCTGAAATTTTGTAGGGAGATACAGTGTACTTCACAGTCATATGCTTCTGACAAGAACTGTCTATCCCACGACGCCAAAAGTGGTCTCAGAGCATGCGGACGATGGGGTAGTGGAAGCCGTGTCGTGCTGAAACCTACAGAGACATTGGTGACTCAGTTACAAAGGTTGGCGCTCAGAGGCGTATCTTTTGTTATTTAGGTTTGCTGTGTAAACAATAATAAGCGTCCGCAAATATGCAGCTAACGTTGCTGCACTGAAAAGTTTAACAATAATTTCGAGAATGGGAAATTCAGAATCAGAAAGCAATGGCAAATTTCAGTTGATACTGATATCACTGGTGGACAGAATCAACCAATGAGAAGTAAGACGTGAGCGGGCAGGCGCCAATCAGTTAAGAGAACTCACTAGGCGTCTACCATTGGTTTCCGAAGCGATAAAGCGTGAATCCGTGTGTGATGTGTAATTTCGCATAAGAAGGAAACACATTATTGAAAGTACAAGTGCGATCATACGTTAATTTTAAGATCGTGTGGAGCATTTTCTGTGACTTTTAAGGGTAATCGAAAAATGTTCGTTAATAGTCGAGAACTTTGCTATGAACATTGTTTCACTGGCTCTAGATATCGATTTGCTCGTTTGGGATTATATGAATCCAAGAAAATCAGGCGACTTACTATTATTCTACGATTCTGATTTTAGTAACCATGAGACTTCCCCATTAGCCATTTCGTTGTGCACTGTTTATTGGATGAACGTTAGAGTCTGCGGAGAAAGAGCGGAAGGAACCATTCGGAACAAAGACAACGCGTCATCTTTACAACAGGTAGTCAAATTGCGTCCAGGTATGCCAGAACTAGGCATGCATATTACATTGAGAATACAGTGTGTATTTTGAATATGGAATCTCTTTTTGGTGGATAGTTTTACATTTAGAAAACCACTGTGTATTACACGAGGTTTACTTTTCGCATCCCTTGTATAAGAACATTACATTTTGCGCCCCTAATTGGGGAAACTGCCAGTAATCTGTGTGTAATCAGTATAGCAGGAAATGTTCTGGAAATGAACATTGCGTAAGGGAAATTACCGGTAAATTCTGAAAGATAGTTATTCGACAGTGATTATTTAAGGTGGGAGGAATCTTTTACAGGTCTCTGAGCCATTTAAATCGATTTATTGTGTTAGACTAAATCAAACAATGCATGATTGGATATATCTGTGAATTTTGTATTTTGTTGTGCACTGCTGTATATTGATACTGATTATAAAGATTCCGACGCGACTACTGTTATTGTTATTTGCAAGTAACAGCGAATATTATGAGGGAAAATTACATTTGAACTGTAGTTCTCAAACCGATTTCATGAAAATGAATATAAGCTATATTTACGAAGGAAAGGTTAAGATAATTTTTTGAGATTGGTGTGACGGTTAGTAAGGAAACAATTCAAAGAAAATATTTGAAGAAACAAAGTGTTATGTCTGTAGAAAGTATATGTGCTCGCACCATATCAATGGAAGATTGAGAGACTTTATGAACCATGAGCTGAATCAAGTTGCCAAGCTGTCGATCTAGTGATGGCATGTGCCGTGAAGCGTGACGTGTGGGGGCGGCTTCTGCATCGGACAACTTACGGGTCCCTACACGTGCAGCGACGGATTAGCGGCTCGTGGAAGTTGTCTGGTCGGCAGATCTACAGTAGATCGGCGGGAGCGGCTCCAACACAGCGGCGGCGTGAGGGCGGCCGTGTGCGAGACTTCATGTGCTGCAGCCGGAGATGGCACTCAATCCACAGCTGTAAAGGGATCCCGCCCGTAAAACGAGTCAGAGCACGTCTCTACACATTCGTGAAAACACGGGGGAAGGAATTTTCTGTGATTAAGATCAAATGAGGCAGAAGGGATAGATAACATTCCATCAGTATGTCTAAAACTATTGGGGAAAGTGGCAACGAAACGACTGTTCAAGTTGCTGTGTAGGATGTATAAGTCTGGCGACATACCATCTGACTTTCGGAAAAGCATCGTCCACACAATTCCGAAGACTGCAAGAGCTAACAAGTGCGAGAATTATCGTACAATCAGCTTAACATCTCATGCATCCAAGTTGCTCACAAGAATAATATACACAACAATGGAAAAGAAAAATGAGGCTGCGCTAGATGATGATCAGTGTAGCTTTAGGAAAGGTAAAGGCACGAGAGAGACAATTCTGACGTTGCGGTTAATAATGCAAGCAAGACTAATGAAAAATGAAGACATGTTCATAGGATTTGTCGATCTTGAAAAAGCTTTCGGAAATGTAAAATGGTGCAAGATGTTTGAAATTCTGAAAAAAAGTAGGGGTAAGCTATAGGGAGAGACGGGTCATATATAATATGGACTACAGCCAAGAGGGAATAATAAGAGCGGACGACTATAGAACGAAGTGCTCGTATTGAAATGGGTGTAAGACAAGGATATAGCCTTTCGCCCTTACTCTTCAATCTGTACATCGAGGACGCAATGATGGAAACAAAAGAAAGGTTCAGAAATTGAATTAAAATTCAAGGTGAAAGGGTATCAGTGATTGCTATCTTGAGTGAACGTGAAGGAGAATTACATGATCTGCTGACCGGAATTAACAGTCTAATGAGTACAGAGTATGGACTGAGAGTAAATCGAAGAAAGACGAAGTTAATGAGAAGTAGTAGAAATGAGAAAAGCGATAAACTTAACATCAGGATTGATGGTCACAAAGTAGATGAATTTGAGGAATTCTACTACCTAGGCAGCAAAATAACCAATGACGGACGAACCAAGGAGGACATCAAAAGCAGACTAGCAATGGCAAGAAGGGCCTTCCTGGCCAAGAGAAATTTACTAATATAAAAAATCGGCCTTAATTTGAGGAAGAAAATTCTGAGAATGTACGTTTGGAGTACAGCATTGTATGGTAGTGAAACATGAGCTGTGGGAAAACGGGAACAGAAGAGAACTGAAGCATTTGATATGTGGTGCTACAGACGGATAATGAAAATTAGGTGGACTGATAAAGTAAGGAATGGAGAGGTTCTGTGCGGAATCGGAGAAGACAGGAACATGTGGAAAACATCAATAAGGAGAAGGAACAGGATGATAGGACGTCTGTTAAGACATGAGGGAATGATTTCCGTGGTACTAGAGGGAGCTGTAAAGGGCAAAAACTGTAGAGCAAGACAGAGACTGCATTCAGCAAATAATTGAGGACGTAGGTTGCAAGTGCTACTCTGAGATGTTAGCACAGGAGACGAATTCGTGGCGGGTCGTACCAAATCAGTCAGAAGACTGATGACCAAAAAATAAAAATAAAAAGTAAGTTGTGATTACATTCTTGTTAGAGGAAACAATTTTTATCGCAATGTTAACTGAAGCCACCTTGCAATTTTATGATATAGAGTGTGTGTGTAAATTCCCAAACAAACATCTGCGACTTGTAGAGGGGAGTGATTAAATATTATTTTCAGTAAGAAACCATGTCCAGAGAAGTACTGTTCCCATCCGATGACGGTTTAAAATCAGAACTTGAACTGATCCACTTCTGCTCGAGGAATTGAATCAGGTGTGACACAGTGCAGTTATTAGGTAACAATTCGAAGGGAAATGTATCGAAATATCGATTGTGTGTTTACTTATTTCAAAACAAACAAAACAAACCAGCGCATTGGTCATAGCGACCACCAACGTTGTTAAAAACGTCATCTTGTGTACGTTATTGCACTCCAGGACAAGCAACTCTTTCCTTCAGCACATGCGAATGCGTTACACATCATGAATTAAACCCTCGTAGAACGGATACAGTATGTTTCCGGGCATGGGTTCCTATTCAAAATATTATGCACTCACAACCCTCTTACAAGTCGTAGAAGTTTGCAACGGGATTTTCCGAACAGCTCGTATAACTATGTTTTGTGCGTTATTGCCATAGCGGACATGGCCTTACGAGTTCTATTAACAACAGAATTGGTAATAAGGTCACCACCCAAGCAGATGTTTGTATTACGAAATCAGTATTAATGATTTAATTTGCAGTGAAGATGGAAATTTATTTCGATGAATTATCGTTTGTGTGTAGAGTATGGCGACTTTGTTTTGGCAAATAACTCTCTGTTATTTTGCACAGGGCAATGCATTTTTGATGGAAGATGTTATGTTCAGAAACCCACAATTTAGTATGTGAGGGGTACATTTCGTACGCCTTGTGTAACGATATCACAAGGATTCAGTAAAATAGTTGAATGGTGTCTCATTTTACACTCGTAATATGTCACGTAACAATCGTCTGCCAAAATATTCACTGCTAGTAGTGTATTAAGCACGTGCACGTAAGGTGACACGTTTCATATATATATATATATATATATATATATATATATATATATATATATATATATATATATAATCTCGATATATTCCCGGGGCGGGCCACGGACGTGACCTTTAAGAGCCGCATGCGGCCCGCGAGCTGTGAATTTGACATTTTCGGTCTAGAGCACCATGCGCAATGCTTATTCGTCGATTACACGCAAAAGAGATCGCAAAAAAGTCGACCCCTTTCTGTGGACTCCCTCTTGTCAGCTGTAATACGTCAAACTCCGAAATCACGTTAACAGAGAGGAAGTTTATTGTTTTTTGCTCGTGTAGCTTAGTGTTTCATCATGGTAATATTATTCAGTGAAAGCAGCGAATGTGATCACTAACGAAATGCCTGAAATTGTGCCTGTGACCACAGTTGCTGCTCCTATTGTTATGAATTGGGACACCAACGAACAGCGATATTGTTCAAGACGTAACATAAAGGATGGACCCCGTATCCACAGACAAATTTTCAGGGGTTGTTCAGGGATACCTTCAGAGTATTTTGGTGTGTGAATACAGTGGAAGAGCCACATAAAAACGCTATTCTTATCTGTCCTCGCAGCGACGGCAACATCATCGCAGTGCAAAGTTTCGTCTGAAGGTTGCTGCGTTACTCTGTGTTATGCGGTGTGTGGTATACATATTGGTTACTGCATATTACACGCTTTTTCTTTTATGTGATCTCATTTTCAAAGAAACCAAGGCGACTGAGGTAAAAAAAATAATTACATTACTACACTGGAATTAGACAGTGGGTCGCTTGTACTGAAATACTCATGAGGTATCCCTTCAACAAGCTCGTACAGACTTCGAGTAGATTTGAAAAACGAAATAGTATCCAACCTGTTTTTGTCTTCAGATACGTGAAGGAGGGAATTAAATTAGGAAATGAGACACTTAAATAAGTAGATGAGTTTTGCTATTTGGGGAGCAAAATAACTTGTGATGGCCGAAGTAGAAAGGATATAAAATGTACACTGCCAACGGAAAGGAAAGCGTTTCTGAAGAAGAGAAACATCAAGTATATATTTAAGTGTCAGAAAGTCGTTTTTGAAAGTTTTTGTATGGAGTGTAGCCATGTACGGATGTGAAACATATACGATAACTAGTTTAGACAAGAAGAGAACAGAAGATTTTAAAACGTGGTTCTACAGAACAATGCTGAAGATTAGATGGGAGGATCACGTAACTAATGAGGAGGTACTGAATAGAACTGGGGAGAAGAGGAATTTCTGGTACAACTTGACTAGAAGAAGGGATCGGTTGGTAGGACATGTTCTGAGGTATCAAGGGATCACCAATTTTGTGTTGGAGGGGGGGGGGGAGGGCAGCGTAGAGGGTAAAAATCGTAGAGGGAGATTGAAGAGATGAATACACTAAGCAGATTCAGAAGGATGTAGGTTGTAGTAGTTACTTGGAGATGAAGAAGCTTGCGCATGATAGGGTAGCATGGAGGGCTGCATCAAACCATTCTCTGGAGTGAAGACCACAATAACAACAGCACCTGAATGCTTCTTAAAGGTAAAGAACCTGCTGTCGAACAAATGTACCAATGGGCGCTAGTCGAAATTTTTAGACGCAATACATTTTAAATATACTAAACCCTTATCTCGGATTACTGACGACTTGACGCATACAAAGTAAGTACTTTGTTAAAACAAAGTAGTTTTACATATTATTGTAGAATGTTCTCAAATTGTTTATCATCGACTGCAAGACACATTTGCAATCGCCGCTGGGGAGATAGAAGAATAGATGAAAGTATATTTGATGGTATTCCGTTGCATGCTGTGGCGTTCGACGGCGCATATCGTCTGCCGTAAATGTGGGCTTCATGATAGATTTCGTATTTTAGAATTCCCCATAAAAAGAAAACAAGACGAGTTAAATCAGGGGATCTGCCTGCCCATTACACTGCAGCATTGCAATGTATCCAACGATCAGTAAACTTTTCGTTCAATATTTGCGCTGCAACATGCAAAGAGTGAGCCGGACAGCCGTCATTCGGGAATCACATACACTGCCGATTATCCAGTTGTACCTCTTCTAGAAGAACAGTTCAATATTCCCATTGAATACTCCTGGGATGAAGTAGACTCAAAATGGGTCTGAGCACTATGGGACTTAACTTCTGAGGTCATCAGTCCCTTAGAACTTAGAACTACTTAAACCTAACTAACCTAAGGACATCACATACACCCATAAGCGAGGCAGGATTCGAACCTGCGACCACAGCGGTCGCGCTGTTCCAGACTGTAGCGCCTAGAACCGCTCGGCCACTCTGGCCGCGATGAATTAGGGACTCTCAATGAAAATTCCTATGGTCCGCGCCATATGTCTACGCACCACCACCGTCGGTGTATTACTTGACGACGCCATTGTGGATTTTCAGCACAGTACTGCCCGTTACATAAATTTACATTACCGTAGTTCGTCAACGGTGCTTCGTACGTTAAGAACAGACGTTCAAAAAACAGTTCAGTCTCCCAGGCGCTAAGTGACAAACAGACGGAACACTATTTGACGTTGAGAATCACGTCATCCGAGTGGCGGGGCAGATGTAAATTTCGAATTTATGTCGACGCAAGATGCGCAAGACACTTATCTGTGTGATCACACATTCCTTGGCAGTACTTCTCATGCTACCGTGTGGATTGAAATGTGTCGTAGTCAGAACAACTTCTTCAGTCTCGATTCTTGTCCGCTTGCGGAAATGGAAAGTGCTCTTCATGTGCGGTTTTCACTGAATGAATTAGAGGCTCCTACTCCCTCCAATAAAGAGATTGTAATAATACAAATTACGTGTATTTTTTGTGCAAACATCCAAATTTAAGTGCCTCAATGTCTGCTGACTCTGACAAACTAAAAGTAGGGTAAATTAGAATGTCATTGTTGTTTGCTGCAGGATTCTAGTGCGAGTCGTTTACAAGATATCGCAATTTGAAAAGTTTCGACACCAACACTTTATTGTGCCACTCATCCTGTGTAGTTCCTAGGTACTATATTGTTATGTTTGCTTACAGATTGCACTGCGACTGCTAATTAGTTAGTGTGTGTGACAGTCCAAGCAGTAGGTCGTGAGTGGATGATGCTATTTATTTTCCAGTGTTGAGAAAACCGACATGCTGATTGTGTATGGCGAATGTAGAAAGAATGCAGTGCGTTCTCGTACGGTATATGCAGCAAGGTATCCCAATAGACATCAACATTGTCTGCACTTATTTATCAGCCTCTTCGTCCAGTGAAGTTAAAGTGGTAGTGTAGCACCTAGACAACGTAACAGAAAAAAGAAGTGACAAGGGGACAGGGAGAAATAATAATGTTCTTGAAACTTCCTGGTAGATTAAAACTGTGTGCCTGCCCGAGACTCGAACTCGGGACCTTTGCCTTTCGCGGGGAAGTGCTCTACAAACTGAGCTACCCAAGCACTACTTACGTCCCGTCCTCACAGCTTTAATTCCGCCAGTACTTCGTCTCCTACCTTCCAAACTTCACAGAAGCTCTCCTGTGAACGTTGCAGAACTAGCACTCCTCGAAGAAAGGATATTGCGGAGACATGGCTTAGCCACAGCCTATAATAATTCTAATAATGTTCTTGCTCCTGGCACAGTTGATCCACACGTTAAATCCCGAGCAATCGTACGAGGAAGTGGTATGAATCAAGCAAGGGTCCTAAGTATTCTTCATTGACATGGGGTACCTCCCTATACATCTCTTTTAAGAGCTGCATGGAAACTATTATGAGACTCGTGTTAACCTATATACGTGGCCATTAAGACAGAATACTCGAGATATATGAGGTATGTTGTTCAGTGATGAGGCCTCATTCACCAGTCATGGGCAGGTAAACCGCCGAAACATGCACTATTGGTCTGCTGACAATGCCCCTTGCCATCGGCAAGTGGAATGTCAGCGTCCATGGAGTGCAAACTCGTGGTATGAGATAGTGATTTATCGGCTCATATTCCCGTTTTTAATAGACGGAACACTGTATGTGCCCAAGTATCGCAGCTTTCTAACAGATCCTCTTCTACAGGTGCTAGAAGACGTTTCTCTGCAGACTTGGAGGAACCTGTGGTACCATCATGGTGGCTGTAAGGCATGTCTTCACGAATTGTTTCCAAATCTCTGGATTGGGTGCAGGGGTCGTGAACCTTGGCCTGGATGTTCCCCAGATTTGACGCCTGTAGGCTTTTTTTCCGCAGGGAAAGCTGAAAGCCACTGTCTACAAGCACATACCAACTACACTCTATGATATGCAACGACGTATTACAGCAGCCTGTACCGAAATCTCCGCTGAAATGCTAACACCTGTGCGGCAGTCGTTCCATACCAGACTGGATGCGTGGACTGCCGCTGCCGGTGGTCATTTTGAACACACCCTGTGATGGTCAATTGTCTCGTTACTGGGCAGAATCCATATAACTACTGTATGCACCTGTGTTGTTCCGTATTGTGTGCTACCACAGGTACTGTACAAGTGTAGGTGTAGCAAATTTTCGTAAAAGACTAGCACCAGAATCCTTCAACAACCACCACCACATCCTAATTTATCCTACTGTTAGTTTGTTAATGCCAATAAGCGTTGTTACACTTAAAACTGTGTATGTTTGCAAAAAAATCTTTCTACGTTTGTTACAATCTGTTCAAAAATGGTTCAAATGGCTCTGAGCACTATGGGACATAACTTCTGCGGTCATCAGTCCTCTAGAACATAGAACTACTTAAACCTAACTAACCTAAGGACATCACAAACATCCATGCCCGAGGCAGGATTCCAACCAGCGACCGTAGCTGTCTGGCGGTTCCAGACTGTAGCTCCTAGAACCGCTCGGCCACTGCGGCCGGCTTACAATCTGTTGATTAGCTACCAATACATTCTGTGAAAACCGCACTTCAATATCACTTTCCATTTCTGCAATATTTGCAATGCAAGTTTTAGGTGATTCACCCTATGCCGTAACAAAAAATCGAACAGTCATGGTAGTAATGACGATACGCCGAAATTGCAGAATAAAAACTATTTGTCAAAAACTAAACCCATAATCTGTATGTGTTCTCAACACACCTTGCGGTTTGCTGTGTTAAATATTTATATATACATACCTTATGATTGCTTGATGATGAAGGACGCTCTTTCGCAACCGATAGTGTATGTCGTGGCTTAAATCTTCTGAACTGTGTGTATTTTGGATAGAGTGTGTTTCGAACGAAGAAGATTTCGTATGTGAGACACTGTCGTTTAGGCTCCGAAGGTTTCTGCTCAGCAAATCGAGTTGGTTGCGCAGCTGAACCATCAGGCTGATGTTGAAGGAGTCGGCAGCCGTGGTCTCGATACACACGCTGAAGGCAATGTAGGCGCAGTAGAGCCACGTGGCCGCGAAGGCGAGCGGCTGCGTCGCATCGTACGGCAGCGCCAGGATATACGGCAGCCCTTCAGCGCTGATGGGTGTAGCGATGTACACGATGGATATGAAGACGCCCGACAACAGGTAGGCGGAAACGACCCGCCGTATGGAGCGGCGTCTAAGGTGAAGCAGCCGCAAGTCGTCGGCGCTGAGGAACTCGCCGAAGTCGCAGCGCTCCTGCAAACGTACACGCTATGGGCGAGATGCTACAGTACTGGTTAATGAAACCTGCTCAGTGTCAATTGAAACTACAGCTTACAATAACAGTCACAATTTATTTCAGTTTGTTCACTGCACCATGTCGTCTTAGTTACAGCTGAGTGTTTACGCTAATACAGCAGAGCACCGTTTCTACGTTTAGCCAACAATGATAGATACATTACTGTGAATAAAACTCTGTTGTGTGTCCTTCACCTCAGTCTATGGCCGCGCCTCGCCTGTTGATGGTAGACAGCGAGAGGCTGCGCTTGGAATCGCAAGAAGTTCGGCTGTGCTCAAAAACCATATCGGATCTGGAACTGTATTCTTCCTGCCGTAGGTCTACTATGTCTACTATGGGGGAAATGAATAGCGATCCGATTTTCATCCACAGTTTTGCTAGTTATGAAGGTAACATAGGATATCATGGTGCTAACTTCATGAAATATGCAAAACAATTTAGCCTTGAGCCGCGCTGGGAAGATGGGCGATCTTGGGCGCCTTGGCATGGGTGGTGTATGTTGTCCTTGGCGTAAGTTGGTAAAAGCTTTAGTATAAGCCATATTAAGTAGTATGTAAGCCTTGGGACCAATGACCTCAGCGTCAAAAGTCTTGAGATGTGGCAATGAGGAGTTAATTTAATTTTTCGACAGATGGAGGCTCATTTGAAACCCTGGTATCATTAGTGGTATGATATGTTACGAAGCTTATTTATTTTTAGTATATTATGTCATTATCATTGTGGTGTCACCGCTAGACACCACACTTGCTAGGTGGTAACTTAAATCGGCCGCGGTCCTGTAGTACATGTCGGACCCGCGTGTCGCCACTGTGTAATCGCAAACCTAGCGCCACCACATGGCAGGTCACAAGACACGGACTAGACCTCGCCCCAGTTGTACGGACGACATAGCTTGCGACTAGAACTACCAAGTCTTCCTCTCATTTGCCGAGAGACAGATAGAATAGCCTTCAGCTTAGGCCATAGCTACGACCTAGCAAGGCGCCATTTGTATCAGTGCTTATAGCTTACTACTATTCAAGAGATGTATTCCAACAAGAGAATAAAAGTTAAGTAACATCTACGTACTTTTCTTCTTATTCGTTAATAAGTCTCATGTTCCAGAACTTCAAGCCCGTCTGCGTTAGTTTAGCGTGCACCTAGCTACCTCATTGTGTCTATGCTGTATGAGCTAGACACAACAATCATTTCTTTCATTTCTGACATCGGTCGGCTAAGAGTTTCATCATACTTCAGTGACCCACTTTCATTCGTATCAATTACACTAATTCCTCTAGAGTGGGGAAATAACTTTTCATTACTTAGTTAAAGAATGTAGCAATGTTGAATAAATGCTTCTCGCTGTTCTGGCCGCATCTGATTCAGATGCAATATCTAGCTTTCAACGCCTTCCCTCTCGGCCTCCGTAGGCGTGGTCAGCATATATGACTGCCCTGTAATGGCCCCCAAGTTCGATTCCCTGCCCCATCTGAGACTTTCTCCGCTCGGGAACTGCGTGCCGTGCTGTCCTAATCTTTTCATCATCATCGACACTCAAGTTGCCGAATGTGGATCAACTAAAGTCATTTCCAACTCGACGGCCGATCTTCCCCGCTATGTTACACTATTTATTGGCTGAAAAGTATCACGGAGACTTCAAGAAGTCACGTAACTACAATTATGGGCCAAAGATTATATCATTATCAATGCTGGAAGAACGTTGGCAGTCATGATGGTTTCCTCAGATGTTCGATGTCTCAGCTTATTTCTCTGTTCCCTTTGAATGTCAAACTACCACTTCGATATTCTACTGAGGCTGGTTAAAGTTGTAGCTATATGTCCTGATCTCAGTTAATGCACGACGTAATATGTCCTCTTCATCAAACGTAATTGTATCTTTATTTCTGAGACCGTGTTCCATAACGGCTTGGTTTTTAGTGTGCTCTCGATATTCGATGTAGGCGCTCCGAAATAGTTTTAGTGGAGTGACCAATGTAGCCTCTTTCACAGTCACAAGGAAATTTACAAATTTCATGAACACTGAGACCAAGGCTGTCTTCTGCTGGACACACCATATCTATAATGCTCTTGGATGATCGGAAAATGTTTTCAGTATTGTTTCTGCCCATGATTGTCTATTTCAATTGTTGCAATTCCGAGAAAGAAAAAAACGCTGTTTGCTGAAAATCGTCTTATGATTGAACATCTCTGTTTTTTTTGTTTCTTAGAGCTGGCTAATGTAATATTTGGTTCACTACGTCTTTCATCGAACAGATGTACACTGATCAACCAAACATTATGACTATTACCCACCGTGACCTGGTGGCGTTGAGGGCACGTGGTGCGGCAAAAAAAAAAGTACATAACCTCAGCAGACAAGGATGGGGATCACCCTAGAGAAGATATGTGCTACAAATGGGGAAGTCCATCGTGGTAAGCGACTTTGACAGAGGGCTGATTGTTATTATACAGAGACTGTGAACGAGCGTCTCGAAAACGGGGAAACTGGTCGAATGTTCATGTGATACTGTAGTGAGCATCTACCGAAAGAGGTAGACGGACAATGAAACTAGCACTAGGCGGTAAATGGTTATAAGTCCGCGACTCTTCACAGAAAGAGCGGTTTCTGTGCTTCTCTGCTCTGTAAAGTAGGATGAATAGTGATGTGTTGCATATCTGCAGAAAGAGCACAACGCTGGTGCACGCACAAGTGTTTTGAGCACACCGTTCATCGTACACTGTTGAACATGGAGCTCCACAGCATACCAACGACATCGTCAGTTACGATTGCTGTGGGTAGGGGATCATGAGGATTGGACCGTCAGTCAATGGAAACGTGTCGGCTCTTCGGCTGAATCAGTTTTGCGCTACACTAGGTCGCTGGTCGTCTCCACAACCGCCGTCAGTGAGTTGAACGGCGCTAGAAACCTGCAGCACGCTGATAGCCGCGAACCGACTGCATCCCTTCATACTAAATGTCATCCCAACAGCGATGTCATCTTTCAGTAGTATAGCTGTCTGTGTCTCATAGGCAGAACCGTGCCATTGCGTTTGAGGATCATTTTATTGAACTCACGTTGATGTTTCGGCGGCCAAACTCTTCTTATGTAAATCCAATGGAAACCATATTTAGTACCATCAGCGCGTACCCTGTTCAGCGGCCGGCTATTTACGCGAATTACATGACATGTGGAAAGATATCTAATGCCGCATACCTCCACAAACTCACCAAGAAACTGTGGGATCCCTGATACATAGCCGGCCGCTGTGACCGAGCGATTCTAGGCGCTTCAGTCCGGAACCTCGCTGCTGCCACGGTCACAGGTTCGAAACCTCTTTCGGTCATGGATTTGTGTGATGTCCTTAAGTTAGTTAGGGTTAAATAGTTCTAAGTCAGGGGATTGATGACCTCAGATGTTAAGTCCCACAGTGCTTAGAGCCGTTTGAATTTGAACCTGATACGCAGAACCAGTGATGTATTTCATTCCAAAGACGGGCGAATATACTATTAAGCAATTGGCAATTATGTTTTGGCTCATTGGCCATGCATCTACCTTCTAAGATTGTGTTATCACAGAAGCCCAACGGAAGCTTAGTTCTGAAAGGCAACTGAAGCGTAAAGTGAATCTTCCACCTTCTGTCGAAAGCAACGTCGCTAATTAAATGAAACAACAATTTAACTGTTATCAGTCAATGTTTATTTATCTCCACGACGCGTTTCAAGGTTTTAAACCTCTATCATCAGGTAGATTTACATTTGTTAATATGACATGTGTGTCTTGTTACGATGTTTAGAAGGAACTTGTGGCACTGTCTCCAGTGGTCACAGGCTCCTTTCACTGTCGTAACACATCACATGTCTACTGTCATATATTGTAAACAAAATGTCAATAACAGTCACGGTAAAGCCTAAACTAAAATGTTAACGTTTAAAGTTAACTTCGCTAACTTTGTTCTTCCATTACAGAGATCTATATCGACTTTTGTAGCATATGGAAATTAGGTGCCTTCTTGAAGTTTCCATTGTCTACTTCAGCCAACTAAATAAGATACCCCATGACCAGCAGATAATTCCTGACAACGACGTTGGAGGAAGTCCTTGAATTGTTGAGACTGCATACAAATCTGAAATGGCAAGCGTTCAGTGAAACGCTGATTCAAGAATTTCATGGCGAAAAAGTGAGTAGGAATATTGTACACCGCAGTCTTTCTGGATATATTTCTATGTATCGAGGCGACTGAAGAGCAGTTGACAAATACGCCCTACCGAAGCTGCTTACCTGCATAACAAGCCTGTGGAAATCTGCCTCCCGTGCTGCTATGTGCCTGAGGCGGATCATTACGATGCTCGCCGTATTCAGGACACTCAGTGAGAGGGTGAACCCCTCGAGGTCTGTCGCTCCGTCGCGCCAAAGGAGAACAGCCTGCGAGCAAATGAAGAGCAGCAGCGCCACCGTCGAGAACGCGTTGATCGTGTAGTGGACGCGGCTGGCCCAGGGACCAGCGTGCGGGTGGCGCATCGTGCCCGACCAGTGCAGAATCTTCAGCAGGTAGTCCAGGTCGCTGACCTCGTCTGCAGCTGCAGCTGACGGCTTCCACGATGAAGTCAGCAGCATCACGACGTCAGTGTTTTCACTCTGTGCATCAGATGTAGTGATTTAGGTGTTCCAAGATACAGTAGAACCCCTCTAATCCGTCACCTTCGGGACTGGGACCATGGTCGGGACGAGAAAAAGGTCGGATTATCCGAAAAATCTAATAGTTACTGCAAAAAATATAAAAAGACATTTAGTACCAAAAATTAAACGATTTAAGAACTAAAAGACGTCTACAGTAATAAGAAAAGATTACAAATAACTTCCGGGAATTCAGCCAGGTTACACTTTCACCGACCGCCGATATTTCGGCGGGAGAACACCCCGCCATTTTCTAGGCAAACTGCAACGGACAGGCGGCGTACATGCAAATTTAATACCTCGGCGGTCGCTGAAAGTGTAACCTGGCTGAATTCCCGGAAGTTATTTGAAACTTGTATACGCCAGGAGAAACTCAGGTCTCACATTGTTTACCTCTACGGGGAGGAAATGTATCGGTGTTTACGTAAGTTGGATAAACTTCGTCGCTGTCGAGTTAGACTGCAATGTGCTTTGTCGTTTTTATTGAGGTGTCGTGATGAAAATCATGTCCCAACAATTGATAAGGTTGTGCACCATATTAATTCTCCTGCCGCCAATCGTATCAAGCAACGTGCTGGCTTGGCTCTTGTTCGCGAAAGGATTCGTTTTACTCGTCGACGTTTGGATTCTGTTTCCAAAGAATTGTATCGTTTTCATTTAATGGTGGCATCTGAAGTGTCTGATTTCACTTGGGATTGGTTGGACGGTGCCTCATGGACCCAAGCTGACTGGGAGTACAACTCCGTTACTGCCCGGCATTTGGCGAAGTTTGAACGTTTTCATCGCGCGGAGTCGGATGTTATATCTCGACGTTCTGTGATAAATCTCACAGAGAAATCTTTTGACGACGCAACCTTATCCGTGCTAGGGAAGGGTTTAAATTTTGCACCCACTCCGAAGAATGTGCCGGTAGTTGATTTTATTAGTTCAATTGAACAGACAGTTTGCAAACAACCTCCCGACGCTGCAGAGGAAGTTAGGAGGGAGGCATGCCGTGTTTTGACTAGGGCTCGTCCACCCAAGAGTAATGTAACAGTAGCAGAGCGGGCTGCTTTACGCTCTCTCAAAGTTGATCCCAGTATTGTTATTTTACCTGCTGACAAGGGCAATGCCACCGTTGTTTTAAATAAACATGATTATGTACAAAAGATGCAACGTTTACTATCTGATTCAGCGTATCGCAGAATCGATGCCGACCCCACGAAAAGTGTTGAGAGAAAGACCAACAGCCTCCTGAAGAAAAGTGGTTTGTCGCAGGACACAATCAAGGGGCTTAACACCTATAGTGCGGTTCCCCCTAGGTTCTATGGCCTTCCAAAGGTTCATATGGAAGGGGTTCCTTTCCGTCCTATAGTGAGTAACATCGGCGCAGCGACGTATCGTGTATCCAAGCATCTTGCTTCTCTGTTGAGTCCACAAGTAGGACGGTGTGAACATCATATCAGGAACTCAGCTGATTTTTTACGTCGTTTGGAGGGACTGAGGCTGAATGACTCTGATACTTTAGTGAGTTTCGATGTGGTCTCTCTCTTCACTCGTGTTCCTCTGTCTGATTCGTTGCGGTTAATTGAAGCCAGGTTTGGTGCTGATTTAACTAATCTCTTTAGGCATGTGTTGACATCCACTTACTTTTTATTTAATGACCAGTATTACGAGCAGACAGGTGGAGTTGCGATGGGTAGTCCGTTGTCTCCCGTGATCGCAAATTTGTTTATGGAAGACTTCGAGGAACGTGCATTGGAGTCGGCGCCTTTAAAACCCGCCTGTTTCTTTAGATACGTTGACGATACCTTCGTTGTTTGGCCTCACGGTAGGGAGAATTTGAATGTCTTTCTAGAGCATCTGAACTCGATCCACCCGAACATTCGTTTTACGATGGAGGTGGAAGAGGATGGTTGCCTTCCCTTTCTCGACGTGTTGGTTAGGAGGAAGGATGATGGATCATTGGGACATGCAGTCTACAGGAAACGTACTCACACCGACTTGTACTTACAAGCTAATAGTTGTCACCATCCGGCTCAGCGTGAAGGGGTACTTCCTACCTTGGTACACAGGGCACATGTCGTTTCTGACGCTGAGACTATGCCAGCTGAGCTGTCCCATCTTGAAGTTACATTTCGTCAAAATGGTTAGAGTGATAGACAGATTGAACGTGCGTTGCGCTATCGAGCAACTGTACATCGGATGATTGATGATAATTCTGAGTCAACACCTAAGTCTACTGCCTTTTTGCCTTACGTAGGAAACACGTCCAATAAGATCGGTCGTATTTTACGGAAATACGACGTGAAATGTGTTTTCCGACCTCCATCTAAAATTAGAGCACTTTTGAGTTCCGTTAAGGATGATCTTGGACTGCGTAAGGCGGCTGTATATCGTATTCCTTGTAGCTGCGGCATGGCATATATTGGTCAAACTATCAGGACCGTGGAGGACAGATGTACTAAGCATAAACGGCACACACGATTACAGCAGCCAAATAGATCAGCTATTGCCGAACATTGCTTGGATACTGGCCACCCCATGTTATATAATAACACCGAGATATTGGCATGCACGTCCAGCTATTGGGACAGTGTCATTAGGGAGGCAGTTGAGATTAAATTAGCGAGTAACCTCGTTAACAGGGATGGAGGTTTCAGTTTAAACTCTGTTTGGAATCCGGCTCTCTCCCTTATCAAAAAACAGAGGAACAGAGTCAAAGCTGCCTCACCTGCGAATTCATAGTCTCACTATCGATAGCTCTGACTTTGGTCATCTTTGGTGGCACTAGTGTTCAGTGTGTGTGTGTGTTATCTTTCCTGCTTCTGTCCGAGAACCGAGGTATTAAATTTGCATGTACGCCGCCTGTCCGTTGCAGTTTGCCTTGAAAATGGCGGGGTGTTCTCCCGCCGAAATATCGGCGGTCGCTGAAAGTGTAACCTGGCTGAATTCCCGGAAGTTATTTGAAAGTTGTATACGCCAGGAGAAACTCAGGTCTCACAATAAGAAAAGATGTTTTTTAGGCAGTGTTAAACAATATGTTAACTAAAAATCTTCTACGCACACTATAATATGTATTTGTTTTAAAAGGAAACAACGTATAAGGAAAGGAAACAACGTATAAACGATGTATACTGTAAACTAAAAAAATATTTATAGCACTGTATATAAAAATAAATTTTTTACAAAGAAATAAACTACTGTATGTATAAACTAAGAAATGATTATACTGTACGCATTGTTTTTACAGTAAAAACGAAAAGAAATTACTTGAAAAGAAGTCAGTGATACATTTTTGTTTAGCAGATGTTATTCTAGATTTAGCTACAGTGTCCCTCCATTTTTCATCCACAAAACGTCCATTGGAGTTGAAGTTGGATTCTGCTCGATGTATTGAAGGGCGATGTCAAAAGCGATTTTTGCATCGTTGTGTGAAATCCGGATGGGGGGTTCGTCTTCGCCGTCCGATTCCTCACATTCACAATTTCCTGGCCAACAGTGGGAACAATCTGGTCGTCATTGAGCTCTTCAAAAGTGTCAGTCTTAGTCACATTCGTTGATCCACTCTTCAACTTCATTGGAAGGGACGTTCGGCTCCAGAGTTTGTAGATCTTTAACGATTTCAGGTGCGTCGTTGTTTTGCTCATCTTCGGTATGCTCATTTTCAGCCATAACTTGTGGCCAAAGCTTACGCCACGATTTCCGCTGTGTGTCAGGTTTCAGTTCATCCCATGCTGCAGCGATTGTGTAGATAGCATCTTTGATGATAAGGGATTCCATTGCCTCAAACAGGTTATGGCTTCCTTCAGATTTTTCCAAGATTGAACTGATATAATTTCTGCGGTATCGCCTTTTTAACCATTCGATAACGCCCTGATCCATTGGTTGGATGAGTGAGGTCACATCAGGTGGCACAAAGAGAGCTTTTATGTCCCTTTTCACCAAATCTTCCTCAGATGGATGTGATGGAGCGTTATCCAACAGCAGTAGAGCACGAACAGGCAGATTTTTTTGCTTCAAGTCTTTTTTCGACCGATGGCACAAACTCGTCGAAAAACCAGGATTTAAAAAGGTTGCAGTCCATCCAAGCAGATTTTTGATTGCGGTAAGAAACCGGTAAGGAAGACAGGTTTATATTTTTGAATGCCATTGGCTTCTTAGATTTGCCAGTGACGAACAAGGAGTGCTTGCTACAAGGAATGACTGTTATTCTATCTTTTATAAGTTTCGTTCCTACCACGGATTCATTTGAAGCTGCGAGCGTTTTTGTTGGAACATTTTAAAGTTCAGCCCTGTCTCGTCGATGTTATACAGTTGGCAGAGTAACAGTTCATTTTCTTCTACAATTTTGTGAAACTTAACAGAAAACCCCTTAGCAGCTGCGGCGTCGGCAGATAGTTTTTCACCGGAAATAGAAACAAATCGGACACAATGACGAGTTTTCCAACGATCAATCGAGTCTTCCCTGGCAGCAAATTTACTTTCGGCTTCCAGTTTTTTGTGCAAAACTTCCGCTATTTCTTTGAGAATTGGCCCGGATATTGGAGTTCCTTTCCTTCTTTCCTGACAAAACCACTTCCACAATGAGTTATCAAGTTTAGGCTTTTTTGATGTTTTGCAACTCTTCAGAGTGTTTTCACCACCAGTTGTAACTGTATAGGATTCAATGTCTTTCCGATTCTTCTTCCAATCCTTCATTGTCGTAACACCTACATTCAATTCCTTTGCAATTTTTTGGAGCGATTCTCCTTCGTCCAGTCTTTGTAGCACTGCTAACTTTCATTTAGTGAAAGAGTTACGTATTTACGTTTGAATCCAGACATGTTGAAAAATAGACAACTGTACACACAATGAATCTACATTAATAAGTACTGTAGAGAACACGGAATAAAGCAAACAACGACGTTTTTTAATCCCAACAAAGGATAAAACTGCACAATAACGTACAGTATAACAATATGCACAGTGATAGACACCTCAACAATGGCCCGACAGGCGTTCAGTCAGTGACAAGTCGGCACAGGCTCGTGAGCCTCAGCATGGTCGGACTAACCGGAGTGACGGACCACCCAAGGTCGGATTAGAGGGGTTCTACGGTATATGAATTTCACATGGTTCCAGTTGGCTGAGTTCTTCGAAATGCAGCGATGTTTTGACGAACTCATCCATCTGGAAACTCGAGAAAATTATAATAGTTCAACGCTCTGATAACAATAATATATCGTATGTTTCCTAGTGTTCGAAGTTTTAATTTTTTCTAATCCCCCAGTGTGAATCAGGTGACGTTGTTTACAACAATGGCACTGCAGAAAAAGGCTTTGGTTTCCTTACATGGTCTACATGATTTGGAGACAATTATAAATCATAATCCAAAAGCCGGCCGCGCTGGTGTAGCGGTTCTAGGCGCTCAGTCCGGAACCGCGCGACTGCTACGGTCGCAGTTTCGAATCCTGCCTCGGGTATGGGTGTGTGTGTGTGATGTCCTTAGGTTAGTTAGGTTTAAGTAGTTCTAAGTTCTAGGGGACTGATGACCACAGATGTCAAGTCCCATAGTGCTCAGAGGCATTTGAACCATTTGAACCGTAACCCGAAAGTGCCATCCTTAAATTTCATAAGCAGCGTCTTACATCAGTTGTGAATTTAATCTATATCTATATCTACTGAAACCGATAATAGTGGCTAACGGGTAAAAATTCTAACAATTAAGGAAGTAAGAAGCCACCAGGATCGGGCGAGGAAGCAGGGCCAAGTGCTGGTAGAAGTAACAACACCTTACTTCTAATGCATTTATTAAAACTAGCTGAAATACAATATACAATCTGTCAAGATAATGAATATAGGGAGAATCAAACCTTAAGAAACTAGTTCATCAACAATAGTACTGCGTACGCCTTAAGGGCTGCAATCGCAAAGAAAGCCTGAAGGGCCAATTTAGCAAGAATACATATAACGTGTTCAGCCTGAAGGGCTGTGCAACTTCCAAGTAAGGGGCCTGAAGGGCAGAATTTACAAGAAAAGAAAATCTTAAAAATATCAACTGGAAAATAAGAGCTTATTACCAACTCGACCTTAAGGGCAAGGTAATAAATGAAATTAGTCACATTCTGCAATAAGTAAGTAATGGCCAGGAATTTATCAGTAAGCCGGCCTTAAGTGCCCCAGTACAATAACAAGGGAGGTTAAGTATTAAAACCGGATTTCAAAGCCTTAAGGGCTGTAGAGCTTCCAAAAGGGGGGCCTGAAGGGCCAATTGATCAAGGTACTTAATAAACAGCTCAGCCTGGAGGGCTGGCCGATGGTTGCGGTTAGGCAATTTCTCAAAAATAGAAGACAAATCAACAAATTTATCAGTAGTCGAACCTTAAGGGCCACAGTACATTTAGAATCCACATTAAGCATTAAGAACTATCATACAGCGAACCAATTCCCTAAAACTTAGCAATCTTAAATAAATCAATTGATACTATCCAGCTTAAATCCTAGGAACAATAATACATGCATATACTTCTAAAAGGTAAACTTGCATAAAATCTCAACTTAAAAATGCAAACAATCGCACACCAACATGGCCAGCAAATTACAAAAGTTTAACCACAGTTGCTGAGTATGAAGTGCAAGCAGCTGCAAGGCTACCAATCAGTCATCGTGCCCCAATATCATGATTTACAATCTTCAGGTAGTACGAAACAGGAAAAATACAAGGCGAGCCCGAAAGAGGAATTAAATGATGTCCTTCAATTACAAATCATTAGACCGCAGCGTAAAGCTGCCACATTTCACAAACTGGCGTAAAAGCCACCAGCTCAATCGACTCGGTTCATATAGGCAAACATAAAAATTAAATTCTGTAATACTGTAAAATTTTCAGTCTAAAAGGGGGCTGATAATAATATACGGTATTAAAACAATCTTTAAGATAAACACATGCACCAACAACTTTTAATGTGTGCACAGCCACGTACTTGGCAAATTTCTTTTCTTTCTCTCACATACATAGAACACGTAGGCTTGGAACTGACAACCAAATTGGTCACAAGAATCAATAGATAGCCACCGATGCATCAGTGCCTAGTTAGACAGTCTCCTAGTGTGACATGACAGAGCAACAGTTCACATTCACACCCTTTGACTCAACATGTTCTACTATTCTGGTTGTACAGCATCGACCATGCCCGGAGTGCCTACTGCAAATTTTAACCAAACAATTCACGCTCACGTCGACGCCTAACCGAGGAACCACCCCAGCAGTACAAGGACAACCTACACACTGAAAGCCAAACTCCGCAAAGGCAGTGCAGAACTAACATTCAACCTTTTCCTTCATATGTTCAGAACCGGCGAGCTAAACCGGAGGACGGAAAACACACAATGTCGGCGGCAGCAGCATAAAGGAAGTCGCAAACCCCACCCTAATACAAGGCAATAGCAAGTGAAACGCACAACGGCAATAGCGGCATATACTCAACTTCAGTCCCGGAGGAAAACCTGCCGCCCTTAGTGCTCAAAACATTCCCGGAGCAATCGTCCTCGGCGACTCCCACTATTCTCCGGAACAGCAACATCACAGCTCCTTATTTCAATTCTCTTCCGACAAGAACAAGAATAATCGGAGCTAAAGGCTTCTCCAAGTCAGGCACGCTATGCCGTAGATCTTCACGATGGAATGAGCCGGCCGACACCACACAAACCACCGCAAGTAATACAAAAAAGCACTACCGGAGTCGATGGCGTACTGCCACGCTTCACGACTCAGTCACTCCACTCCACCGACCTAGAGGGCGGGGCTCGAGACGAGGAGAACAGACGGCGCCGCCACACGGAAAAGCGCCGGCGGGAAGCCAAGGCGTAACTAGGGCGCGTGTTTAGACGAACAGAAGCACGTCTCGTCTACATCAGCTCAACGCCAGCCACATTAAGGTGTATTTCCCCCTCCTCTTTGAGTAGGGAAACGTCTCGTGGAGGAACGATTGCTGGTAAGTCTCCTGTGTGAGGTCGAACCTGGACTTTCCACGAATTGTACGTGGGAGGAAACAATGTACTGCTTAACTCTTCTAGGAACGTGCGCATTTGGAATTTTAACAGTAAACCTCATAGTGAAGCACCATACCTCACTTCTAGCGTGTGCTACTGGAGCTGGGTGAGCATCTCTTTCGCAGTTACTAAACGAATCTGTAAACGCACTGCTCTTTTTTGGATCTTCTCTCTCAGTCCTGTCTAGTAAGGGTCCCAATCAGACGAGACATACTCAGTTGTCAATTTAACGAATATTTCGCAAGACATTTGCTTCTTAGTCGGACTACATTTTCTCATTATTGTTCCAATAAATCACTGTTGTCATCTGTTTTGCCAATAATTGGTTTTTTATGGTTTCTCAGCTTTAAGTCGGTCCATACGCCACTCCCCAGGTATGTCATGCATCTGATTGGTTTCAGCGACCGTTAGCAAATCGTGTAATCATACAATAACAGGTCTATCTACTTATCTATGCGCAGCACATTACATTTGAGCTTACAATCAACAACCAATCGCTGCACCAAATATCGGCAAACCTTCCAGCATTTACTTTCAATTCTCCGAGTTTCTTCTTCCCTATAAACAACAGCATCATCGACGAACAGGCTCATGGGGCTTCCGACGTCATCTATCGGATCATCTATAAATTGAAAAAGTTATAAAATTGTCTGCAATACCTTAAAATTTGTTAACTAGTCTCGGTTATTCATGCTGTCATCTTGAGTACGATATCGCAGTGTGTGTGTTGTTCACAAGTACAATGTAATGTTCCTTTGAACATACGTGCACCTCCGAAGGTATATTGCATCGTACTTCGTTACAACACGGGTATGTATCAGCTGATAGTGTACAAACGAGTTTCAATTAAGACTTTCTCCCCTCTACATAATAGATATAACAGTACAAATTGTAGATACCTGACTGACGACATATGGAAGTTTGGATCTGACAATGAAACGTGCACACTTAGCCTAATGGTAAGGCAATCGCTCGAGACAAGCGAAAAATCTGGTTTCGAGTCCTAATCCGGCACAAATTTTGATTGTCGTCATTCTATTCCGCAGCTGATAGTTTTCCATACTCGGAACTGTGAATACCTTCACGTCTGTTGCACCTATACCTCCTCCTCTTGTGATTCTTGAACAAAATTTCTAGCTGAAATTTATTACGGAACTCAATTAGTCTTTCTCCTGTCGTTCCTATTACCAATACTTCACTCTAAAGTAAACCTTCTTTCCGCTCCTTCCCCTACAACTTTATTCTTATTTTCTATGATTACGAGACTATCATCTCTCATTACCTACTGAATTACACTTTCGTTATCATCTTATGTTCATCTCTTCGATTTATGCTTGCTACATCGGCACGTATATCTGGACTATTGCTGTCGACGTTGGTTTGAAATCGAATCTGATGGCAGCAATTCATCGCTAAACTCTTTAAAATTATTCACTTTCTGACCTAACATCGTAACAGTCATAAGAGCCAAACAAACTGGTAGACCTGCCTAATATAGTGTAGGACCCTCTCAAGAACGCAGAGGTGCCGCAACACGATGTGGCATAGACTCGGCTAATGTCTGAAGTAGTGCTGGAGTGAATTGACACCATGAATCCTGCAAGGCTGTCCATACATCCTGAAGAGTACGAGGGGGTGGAGATCTCTTCTGAACAGCACGTTACAAGGCAGCCCAGATGCGCACAATAATGTTCACGTCTGTTCAATCTGGTGGCCAGCGGAAGTATTTAAAGTAAGAAGACTGTTCCTGGAGACACTGTGTGGCAATTCTTGAGTGTGAGGTGTCGCATTGTCCTGTTGATATTGCCCAAGTCCATGGGAAAGCACGTTGGACATGACTGGATTCAGGTGATCAGAAAGGATGCCTACGTACGTGCCACCTATCAGAGTCGTATCTAGACGTATCAGGGTTCCCATACCACTCCAACTGCACACGCTCTACACCATTACAGAGCCTTCACAGCTTGAACAGTCCCTGCTGACATGCAGGGTCCATGAATTCATGAGGTTGTCTCCATACCCGTACACGTCCTTTCGCTCGATACAATTTCAAACGAGACTCGTCCTGCCAGACACCATGTTTCCAGTCATCAACAACCCAATGTTGGTGTTGGGAGGCCTAGACGAGGCCTAAAGCTTTATGTCATGCAGTCATCAAGGGTACACAATTGGGACTTTGGCTCTGAAAGATCATATCAATGATGTTTTATTGAATGGTTCGCATTCTGAGACTTGTTGATGGCCCAGCATTGAAGTGTGCAGCAGTTTGGGGAAGGGTTGCACTTCTGGCACGTTGAAAGATTCTCTTCAGTCGTCGTTGAACCCGTTCTTGCAGAATCTGTTTCTGGCCGCAGAAATGTCGGAGATTTGATGTTTTACCGGGTTCCTGATTTTCAAGCTACAGTCGTGAAATGATCTTACAGGAAGATCCCGATTTCATCGCTACCTCGGCGATGCAGTGTTCCATGGTTCGCGGGCCGACTATAACAACACGTGCATAATCCCTGAAATCTTGCTAACCCGCCATTGTAGCAATAGTAACAACTGCGCCAGACACTTGTTGTCTTATGCAGGCGTTGCCGACCACAGCGCGGTATTCTGCTTTTCTTTACATATCTCCGTATTTGAATATGCGTGCCTATATCAGTTTGTTTAGCGGTTCAGTGTGCTATAACAAATGCCATTTTCTACTGCTGTTGATATTAGCATATATTTTTCGAATCAGAAATCCTTCTCTGCTTTTGATTTCACTTCACTGACTCCTGCAACGGAGTACCAAACTTCACGCGTTCAGCGTGTGCGAGTCGCTTGTAGGGCAAGGAAGGTCCTCACGCTGGGCATTGCTCGGTGATTCTCGGTGGTACCCGGAACACCGCGGCATTTCATTTAACACTACATTGCCGCATTTTGCTGTCGGCTCAACCCAGTTTAGCAGAATTGTGTTGTCAGCGACTTTTAGCCTGTGCCTTTTGTTAGTGGTATGAAGGATGTTTACAGGTCCAGTGTCTGTTTGCGGAAAAAGAGACAGTCTAGCGATCTATCGTCATAATCCTTTAAAATGAATGGGAACGACAAATGAGAAGAATAAGAATTCTCAATTCGTGTTAGCGATAGGTACCGCTTAGTTGCTACGAAACGACCCTACAGTGCCATGCAGAAGGTAGGGTTGTTTGGGGGTAGAGACCAAGCTGCGAGGTCATGGTCTCGTCGGATTAGGGAAGGACGGGGAAGAAAGCCGGCCGTGCCATTTCAAAGGAACCATCCCGGCATTTGCCTGGAGTGAATTAGGGAAGTTACGGTGAACCTAAACCAGGATGACCGGACGCGGGATTGCACGCAGAAGGAATTTAAACCTTTGGATGACAACGAAAGAGCAGAAAATTACAATGATCGACAGATGGGATTCATTGTACTGCTCATCAAGAAGCACCTTATGCTAAATTTGCAGGTTTGGAGCACTTGAAGATGTTGATGATACGAGTAGCAAAATTTTTGAAGTGTAGCCCCTAATTCCATTATCAGTTGCAGTAGTTTTCGATAGCAATGAACGAAGAGTATGGATATTTCATATATTACTGCAAAGTACGTTCGTTAATTCAAAGTGCTTGCCAGGACCGATTTTTAGATTAACATCTCGCTGTTGTTGAATTTATGAAGGAAAAATGGGTTCAGGAATGAAAATTAGAACAACTAGAATGGATTGTAGACTTGATATTTTTAGTGGACTTGACTGCACACTGCCCACTGGAAGACATTACAAGATGAGTTCTTTCAGATTTGACGGGGTTGTATTTAAAACTAAAATCGCACTTCTGACAAACACAAAACAGATCCCTAAGACCATTGGAATTAAAGAAAGCTTGAGGTCTGAATAATTCATTGTAGGCTTGCAAGAATTACAACAATTGGTTTATAAAGATTTTGAGGACATTGCCAATCTTGCATTTGTTTTCGAGCTATTTTCGGAATGTTTGCCATTTTAGTTGAAAGCGCCCCTGTTCATGTTCAGATGCAACTGATTGACCTGCAAGATAATTCCACTTTTAGTTACAAATCGTTTTACATTAGTACTACACAGGATGTCTACATTGATTTTCTCAGGTAGCTTTTACAAGTATCCATACCATAGATTGAAGTCAGCTGATAGGTATACCTGCTTAAAAGAAGTCCGTTTAACTAAGGGCTCACCATCAGAGGACATGATTCCAAGTAGAGAAGGAATCAGTATATTTCATCAAAATATAAGAGGTGTTAGAGATAAAGTTAGTGAACTACTTATAGAGGTTGATTCTTAAATTATTGGTGTATCAGAATAAGAGTAAGTTACCTGACAATTCATAGGCTTCCTTTACCGGGATACAGATTACATGGCTGTTTTTCATGGAGTTCCTTGCGCGGTGGGGGAGTGGCAATGTACATAAAAAACAGTATTCCCTTTGAGTCCACAGAAGTATCATGCCACTGCACTGAACAGATATTTGAATGTTGTGCAGGGGCAGTTGAATTTAATGAAACTAAACTTCTAATTGTTGTTCTTTATAGACCCCCTAATTCTGACTTCAGAGCATTTCTGCTCAAGCTAGAGAGGATTGTTAATTCGCTTTGTAGGAAGTAGCAGAAATCGATTACATGTGGTGACTTCAATATAAGAAGTTTTTTATATGATGGTGCAAGAAAAAGGATGTTGGTAGATCACCTAAATTCATATGATCTGATGCAGACAGTTTTTTTTTTTAAGTAGGATGCAGTAGCACAGCCATAGACAATATTTTTATTCATTCTTCATTACTTGATGGGCACTCTATTAGTGAAAGGGTGAATGACCTTTCAGATCATGATGCATAAATTTTGACACTAAAAGGCTTTCGTACTTAAAGAAATGTCACATATAATTACAAACTTACTCAATCTCGCAAAGACATTTGCCAAGAGAGTTACATGATTTCCTGTAGAAACTGAATTTTTATTTAATTCACCAACGATCCTCAGAAAATGATAATTAAATACTGTACATATATCTGATTTATCAGTAACAGAAATAATTTACTACGAACTGACTTTATATCGTCGACCTTGTGCTACTGACCAGACACTTCCTTCACAATTGACCATATGATTTTCATTTTATCCTGTGACTTAGCTATTCTGTTTGCATACCACATGCTCTTTGCCTCCTTAATAACATTTTTAAGCACCTTACAGTACTGTTTGTAAAGGGCTACTGTAGCTTGATTATGACTACTTCTAACATTCTGATATAATTCCCAATTTTTTCTGCTTGATATCCTTATCTCACTAGTCAGCCACCCAGGCTGCCTTTTACTGATAGTATCCCGTTTGAGCGTTCTAATGGAAAGCAACTCTCAAAGAGCATAATGGATGTATCAAGGAAAGCACTATATTTTTCATCTATGTTATTGCCACTATAAACGTCCTGCCACTCTTGTTCCTTGACAACGTTTAAAAAAATCTATTGCTGTTAGGTTAACTTTCCCTCATAAACTTACATCAGCCACCCAATAAATTTGAAAAACTGACTGCAATATTACAGAAAGCTCTGTGAGGTCAGTGAGGAGAGCATGGAACTGGCTGCTAGGGAAGCAGTGGAAGAAAATGATCGATGTTCGGATATTGCAGTTGGAGTTGTTGGAAGTTGCCAGAAAAGAGGACATACTTCTCTGAATGGAGTAGTGACTGCCATTAGTGTAGACACCGGTGGAGTGTTAAATGTGGAGATAATGTCTAAATATTGCAAATGTTCTAAAGTTAATGAACAGAAAGAACACAACTATGTGGCTAATTTTAGAGGAACAAGTGGTGGTATGGAATTTCATGGAGTACAACAAATATATCATGGCTCCGTAGAAACAAGAGGCGTCTGGTACAATAAATATTTGGGCGATGGTGACGGTAAGGCATACAGCAATGTGGTGAACTCTAAGCCATATGGAGGTGCCATTATTAACGAAATAGAATGTGTAGGGCATGTTCAAAAACATTTGGGAACAAGGCTGCGAAAACTAACTGTTAATAAGAAGGGAAAAAAGTTATAAGAAGGAAAATTGTTCATCAGACAGGGCAATTAGGAGAAATAAAGAAAATCTAGAGGCAATGAAGGAAGATGTTTTGGCCATATTCTTCCATAAGTCCTCTACTGATGATAAGCCATGTTATGGATTGTGTCCATCACGAGAAAATTCGTGTTGCAAATACAATAGGACTCAGGCAACTGGAAAATATTATTCTCACCAGCATTGTCTGCCTGCTGCTGGAATTACAGCAATTAAAACTATTTTCAGAGGCTTGGCTCATACTGAGCTTCTAAGGAAATGTCTGCATGGGCAGACACAGAACCCAAATGAACATTTCAACAGCATAATTTTGAACCGCCTTCCTAAAACTGTATTCGTAAGCATGCATACAATGAAACTAGGAGTTAATGATGCTATTATTACATTCAATTGTGGTAATATTGGAAAATGTAGGGTACTGAAAAAGCTGGGAATTAATCCTGGTGAAAATATGATCACTGGGCTGCAACATTGCGATGAAATTAAGATAGCCGATGCAGACAGGTCTGCATCTAATATGTCCAAGAAAGCGAGACAAACATCCCAGAAAGTGAAAAAGTAGCTAGAAGACCTGCTAGAGGCCAAAGAAGGCCCTGCATATGCTGCAGTTTAGTTTTAATTAACTGTAAGTAACAAATTCCAAAAGTTTTTTCTTTAAAGTCAATTTCCTGCAAACTAAAATTTTCAGTACATATGCCCCATTATAACAGAAACTATCACAGATAGATAAATGAAATTTTCAGAGACTCTGCATAACATACAAAGCCACCTCTGGTACTACATTAATTAATATTCCCCCATTATAAAGTTCACAAAAAATATTTTCTGCAGAATAAACCTAATATTTTTTGTTAGTAAATTTAAAGAAGTATTTCTTAAAAACTATAAAATGGATAAAGTAGGTTTTAGCACAGCTGACTCTATTAGCATCATGTTACACACAGTAAAAATATTAAGGTCATGAATCAAATAGTTTTCTCCAGAAATGAGTGCCTAATTTAACATGGATTAGATAGGCAGGGTTCGGTCCCCTTAAAGGGGGATTAATGAGGACTCGTTTGCCACTCGAGAGATCATAGTGATACTTTCTCGATTAGAGACCACATGACTTGTGGAAACACCTGATGTGTCATTAATGCGGTAGTTCCCATTGTATACTGCTTCTTCATAATGTTGATCATTGTCTTTCATCCGCCTTTTATGGGTAGCTTCCCACACCAAGATCAAGATAGTACAACGAGCCTTTGTCGGCTCCTCCACTCTGTGTCTTACACCAGGTGTCTTTGGCCGCCACTGCCATGCTTTACAGAGCTGAAGTACTGTTGCCAGTTTGCATCTTTAGTGTTTTCAAATGTTGATAACGCGAAAAGTTAGAGAGAAGAAAGTGAATAATAGGTGTGTTGGTCAGATTTTGGGATCCCTGAAAGCGAGTACAGATATGCAAAACTTGACCACTATGAATTGTGAGAAATAGGTATATGTGTAGCAAACTACTCTAGATCTAAAGACTAACCTGGATGCATTTATAGTGTAGCACGTGGGTACTATGGAAGATATTAGAAGTGAAGTAACTGAGGTTATGACAGGCCTAGAACCAGTCAGTGGAGCGAAGGGATACCAACAAGAAGGTGACGGGGGTGACAGGGAAACAGTTTTTAAGTAACTAAAGAGCCCAATGATCACACTGAAAAATGAAGTAGTGAACTGCATTGAAGTAGTTTAGTAGATCACGCAAAGTATCGAAAGTCCTCTCGGAAATCACTACATAGTGTAAGCCATAATGTGTCGTGGCATGATCAGATACTGAAATAGCGAGATTAAGAGTGAGTACACTCACGAACAGACTGGAGGTCTTGGTGTCACCATGGAACAGTTGTCACTATGAATGAGATGGTCTCAACGCTAACCTGTCTGAAATGGCGACCTGAGCCGAAAATGAGGTCTCCGATTTAAGCAGACTTCAATTGAAATAAATCATAGGAGTCAATGAGCACTAAACTAACACCATAAGATGGCAATTCGCGCCAAAGTAAAGCTGTAGAAGGTTTTAGCCATGAGCTATGGTAACAATATTGAGCATAAACTATGTGAGCGGATTGAGAGGAATTATGAGAATTGGAGAAGAGACTACGACAAATTCGTGATGGTCTCGTGTACAACAAGGCAAATGAGCTTGAATTAATGAGTGAGTTTGAGGATGAAGAAAACAGGAAACTTTTTTTTACAGTACACAAGAATCATCTGTTCCGCCTTTGATCTCCATTCACACATGTGGACGTATCAGTTTCATAATGCGTTACCATTGTCAGGGATCCTGTAACTCAAAACGAATTTTGCGTGTGGCTACTTAAGAACTGTAGTGGCTGCATGTATATTTTAATGTAGTACTGTAACACTTATCACGACTTTAGTAACGCATTCCTAGCAGAATTATGATCCAAAAGTGTACAGGACGAAACTAAGCTTGGTATTCTGCTGATGGAAGCACATAGTATTTATGTCATCGAAATTCCATTCTCTATTTTAAAGAAAATCGGGGCTTTGTCGGACACCCTCTGCGTTGATTATAATTTGTTTGACCCACACCGCGTACAGACTGAAATAATCTTTGTGTTTAGGAAAATTAACGACGTAAGGCCCTTTTAGTCTTTACTGCAAGAATTAGGTTATGATGAAAACAAAATATTTCGTACCTCCATGCAACAGAAGTGGAACTAGTCGATACCCAAATGTCACTTTCTGATCAGAGACATTGGCAACCATGGTATGACAAGTGACAGAGTGCTTCCTGATGGAATTGGAACATGTGGCGAGGCCATTGGTCTCTGTGAAATACATTTAATAATGGACGAGGCTCTTAGGGACCGGAACTGGAGCGAAATTACGAGAATTTGGCAATATTGATAGAGGAACCCCGGTAAAATATGTCGAATGAAGGGTTAACTGACAAGATTTTAAGTGAGTACTTGTTTTGGGACCAGGTGAAGTGGAACCTGTGTCATTGCATACTGAAATTAAGGAGATAAGGGAGGAACTCTTGGAAGACATGGAAAGCTACAATGTTGGTGACTACTCTGTTCTGAATATGAATTTTAGCGGTAAGGCTATACTAAATATTCTAGACAATGGGAGTAGTGATGAGTGGAGAAATTTTTATGCATGTGTGCAAGAAAATGTGTAACCCGTGTTAATTCTGCAGAAGACAAAGGTTGTATATGCTGTAGGCACAAGGAGTATGGAGTTTAATAAAGAAGTACAAACTGACTGTCGATGAGAAACTTCCTGCCAGATTAAAATTGTGTGTTAGCCACAGCCTAGAGGATGTTTGCAGAATGAGATTTTCACTCTGCAGCAGAGTGTGCGCTGATATGAAACTTCCTGGCAGGTTAAAACTGTATGCCGGACCGACACTCGAACTCGGGACCTTTGCCTTTTGCGGGCAAGTGCTCTACCAACTGAGCTACCCAAGCACGATTCACGACCCGTCCTCACAGCTTAAATTCTGCCAGTACCTCGTCCCCCACGTCCCCTAGGCTGTGGCTAAGCTATGTCTCAGCAATATCCTTTCATCCAGGTGTGCTATTTCTGCAAGGTATGTAGAAGAGCTTCTGCGCAGTTTGGACTGTGGGAGACGAGGTACTGGCGGAATTAAAGCTCTGAGGACGGGTCGTGAGTCGTGCTTGGGTAGCTCAGTTGGTAGGGCACTTGTCAGCGAAAGGCAAAGGTCCCGAGTTCGAGTTTCGGTCCGGCACGAAGTTTTAATCTGCCAGGAAGTTTCATATCAGCGCACACACTGCTGCAGAGTGAATATCTCATTCTGACTGTCGATGTGTTTCTGCATCTGGATTTCCTCAATCAATACCGGATGACTATAAACTGGGAGAATAGATTCGGCAAGGCAAAACTGGGGTGAACTATAGTGTGACAAAGATTTGATGAATGTCTAGGCGAACATTCTGTGAAAGGAGATAGTTGCGTAGGATTTATGATCATTTCTGAGATGGAACCTCTACAGCTAGACAGTAGTGGAAATAAAGCTAGCTTTGACGTGGTGACTAACGATAAAAGTCAAATATGCTCAGTCGGTTTTCAGAATCAACTGAGAGATATAATAAATTTATACTGGGTGGTAGTTTGTTAAAATTTTGCCAAGAATTATCAACTTTGTTTACCACTGTAGCTATTTCCTCGGAGAAAGCGTTGGTATAAAGGTTGAATTTCTTTTTTACTACCAGTGCTTGGGAGTTAAGAGTTTGTAAAGCAGTTCCATTAGTAGCTGCAGTCTATGGTAGGCTGTGGTGGAGTGTATTTGTCATGCAGGCACACTGCCACTGTAACGATGCACGACAATCACCTGTTCACTATTGAATATCGGAAATCTGTTCCTCATATTCCAATGAAGCAATGCTGCGTTAAGTTTCTGTGGCAATTAGAGTTCAAAAAATTATGAAATTACAAATGATCAGTCTATACACAGACAGTTTTCAATAAATTACCAACCAAGCGTACTGTAAATTTTAACAGTAAAATAAAAATTGATTGGCTTCAATAAATTTTGTATACGAGAATGACAAATGAAATAAAATTTATCTTATCACTTTCATTTCAGGATGTGTTTTCGTAACTGCCGTTGCAGCGGTTTACTTGATCAGCAATGGTTATTTTCCTATGTCAATGCCGACAGCTATTAGTCCATATTTGTTTTGACGTTTATGCTCATGACATACGGAATTCGTCCAGACACTATGGGGAACATTTTCTAGAGTGGAGTTACACACCTGTAAAATATAATTTATCTTGAAATTCTTGTCCTTCTCTGCTTCTGTGTTCTCGACAAACGCTCAAATGTGTCCGGTAGTGTTTAGTTCGTATGAAATCCCTTCGGGCTGGCCACTTTCGCCACCTCCCAGCACTAGCAGCTCAGGACGAAGAGAGTGTCTTGGATCGCTGGCAGCGTCGAGTGCTAGGAGACGTGGACATGGAGGCGTTATGCACTCTCTGCAAGGGAGGCTTCGCATGCCCTGGACCCAAGTATGGAGGAAAACACCGTTGTCATTAACCTCTGCCCATAACGCAGATACGTGATGTGAAACTTGGTTTCCTGCAGAACAATTCGGCTTGCCTTAGACAATGAGAAACATGCTGATAATTTGTGTATGCCTGCTGGCACAGAGACTAAGTGCAGACAGAAAAGCTCCGAGAATGCACACAGAAATATGGATGAAACTTTGGAATTTTTGAAGGAGAATGCCCTGATAATAAGATTTTCCAGACAGTGAGAAGGATGCTAATGAATCACGAGCAGATTCTAGACAAAGCGCACGTGTAAGGTTGTTCAGATTTCATGCAGCAACATCGGTTATAAAAAGTGTTGTGTGGGAGCTTTCACGCTGACTAAGGAATGCGAAGGGAAAACGTACTGGACTGATTGCGAACAGCACTGGAAACGGATTTTCCGGAAAGCATCTGAGAAAAACACTGGTTCCTGAGTCACAGTCAGCCCATACACAATGTGAAAAGTCCACCGTGCACTGGGAGGCGTGGTCACGAAACAGTCATCAGTCACTGGGGTCGTTGCAAGTTTGGCCAGCCAATGACTACGCTGAGAGGACGAGAAGTCTGGGAGTCTGTGAGATTAGGATTCAGTAGAGGTGTTAAGGAACAGGTGGTCAAACAGCGCGGGAGGTAGAGGAGACGGAGAACCCTGAACCCATCGTCTATTTTGTCTGCTTCGATTCTGAACAGCACTCCGACTGAACGTTCATCGGCACTTTGGACTGATACGTTTGTTGTTCCATATTAAATATACGAATCCTTACGGTCCCAAATGGCTGCTTGTGCAACGCAAAACACTGCGCTCAGCCAACGCAAAAATCATCCCTGGCCTCGCTGCAGAGCTGCAGAACATAAATAAGAGCCGATGACTACCACCTTACCGCCGCTCAGTTGCGAGACTGCGCACCGTTCAGTCCCAGCGTCTTCCACGCCAACACACAAATACCGACGACGAAGAATGGAGAGGTGTTTCATCCATCCCTCCTGCGCCTGCATATGTGCCCCTGCCCAGAGAATTCGGTGGTGAGACTTGACTCTCATTGATCCATTACATCGCTACACCAATCCTTTGAACTCATATCCATTCACTGTTTGATTTCACTGTCGGATCTTTGAATGTACTACATTTGTGAATCCCTGGGTGTAGGCTCTTATTGGTAATTTTCATAATATGACATATCATACAGTGATGGAGCCGGCCGGTGTGGGCGAGCGGTTCTAGGCGCTTCAGTCTGGGACCGCGCGACCGCTACGGTCGCAAGTTCGAATCCTGCCTCGGGGCATGGATGTATGTGATGTCCTTAGGTTAGGTAGGTTTAAGTAGTTCTAAGTTGTAGGGGACTGATGACCTCAAAAGTTAAGTCGCATAGTGCTCAGAGCCCTTTGAACCATTTGAACTCATCTTAGTTCCCAATGTGACACATTATAAAACCTTTTCCAGAACTGCACGGTTTTGGAATTCCTTCCTTCCAGAGATTCCTCTCTTTAACATTTTCTCTATGATTATTTTATACATTATCCTATATTTAAGTCATTTTCTGTTCATGCCATCTTAAGTTTCTGGAATGATTTGCACCACTCATCAGTGTAATAAACAATCCATCCATTGTTTTTCATGTTCCTTATTTCCCACAAGAACTAGTGTCTTTTTTTTTTTTTTTTGCTACTTGGTTATTTTCCTGAGCACAGGTTTTTTGTCTTTGTGTATCTGAAATCACATTAACATGTCAGAGGTTTGATTCACTCAGATGATAACAATCTTGCACTTCAGTCTTCACCTTTTCCAGTACAGCTTCTAGTGTTGGAAACTGTTTTTCTACAACGTAAGTCGTGGACCTTGCTTTCTATGAGTGCTACTTGTCCAACGCAAACGTCTGTCACCTTCCAGAACACAGTTTTGGTGATACAAGACATGAAGTTTCTCTATATTCTCTTGAAACACGATTCACTGTACTTTCACTAATACCAGGAGAATCTTTCCTGGCTGTGATACGGAACTGCTCCTGTACTGTTATTTTTCGCCCTCAAAGTTAGCACATGCGTTGATCGCTACGGATTTTTTACCACAACGTAAATAATGCATTGTTGCACACAAGACAGCTAACCACATGACGAGAACTGTCTGATACAAATACACAACAAAAGGCAGCAAAACAGTTTCCTGTATGGCGGGAAGCTCCGACGGAAACAGTGCAACAATGAACAACGAAATCCAAATAGTGTTCAAAAGTACGACAACATAGAACTCGTGACACAACAACGCAAATAAACACTTGACTCTACCGCACTTTGTAGTGTTATGTGTATAACGACATAGCAGCTCTTAAAGGTAAAAAGCAGACCTGGCTTTCAGATATTTCGTTTTGTTCGCATGTATCGCCAGTAGATGAACTGCAGCAATCTACACCCGCCATTTTTACAACAGAGGACATCGGGCTACAAGTGGAAGTGCTTGTATTTTTAAAGTGTGTAAAGGAAACTGTTATCATAATTTGTGACCCTTCGGTGTTGACACAGGCAAATAAATAACCGAAAGAGCATGCTTTCTCTTCAGTATTACCAAGTATGTTGTCCTCTTTTTAACTAAAAGGAATTAGTCATGTATAAAATAAATGTATACTTTTTCACAATTTCAGTGAGGTACAACACACCAGTCTTTCTCATGCGATGGGACCGAAACAGAAGCAACAAGCTGAAGGGTAAATCATTATCAAACGGATAACGTAAATGTTTACACTACATGTCAATGTGACAGATGTGTTTCGGTCAGGAAAAAGACGGCGCGTCAGGCTCTGGTAACTCTTGAAGGACATTTCACGTATATGATTTGTGGCTACGTCCTTTCGTCGTAATGGAATGCAAATATTAGGGCAGCATTAAACAGAGTCATATCTGAGACTGAAATAACTGAACTGTGTTGTACGCACTCTTGGTGTGTGTGCAAAACTAAGGATAGCAGTTGAAAACCATATCTCTTAATCCAGGTTTAGGGTCTCTTCAGTTTCCTTAGGTCATTGTCACTACGGTTTTCATGAATACACCAGTTTTTTTCTCCATGCTTTTATAATTCTGCTAATGTGATTTAATGTGTAGGAGGATGTGAGCGTTAGTAGTGACACTACGAAGGCGCCAAGTATGGCTGCATCGTTACGGCCAAATAAGGAAACGAAAGAGCTTGATCGGATGGCCTACGTCGGTAGAACTAATTCCGAACCCTATTATAATCCGTGTGGACGCATTACTGACCGTTTTTGACAGTCACGCTGCTTTTCGGAATTCATGACCATAACAATACGCGGACGATAGTGAAAACCGCAATATTTTTCAGTCATAATACTCTGCGTGGAATGGAGACAGGAGTACGTGGACCAGGCTAACATCCGGGAAACGATGTTACTGTGTGTGATGTCGTGAGAGTAAAATTTGATGGATGTGGTGTATTGTTGATGTGGTGTATTGTTCTATTACTTTTAAATCCAGATCTTTGTCGAACACATCTGCGACACGATAATCACTGTGCCACAAAGTCATGTTTCAGTGCCAAATATCCCTTCGCAGCGAAATATCCTACTTTCATCAGCTGATACTCTATTCTGCTATTTTCCTTAGCAGGAATTTCCATGAAAATCTTTCGCTACCGTCTCGACTCCCGTAACTATTTGTGCGTTTATTTTGTTTTCTTGTTTGTTTTTTTTTGTTTTTTTTTTGCTGCCACACTAAACTAGAAATTATTACTTTGTAAAAAAACAAAAGTTTTTTGTTCCAAGATTGCTACATTGCCATTCGCAGCCTCAATACAGCCTTTACCCTACTATGATATTTACAGCTGCAGCTGCCAAACACGTCTAAATTACTAAACAGATTTACCTGAGCGCAGCTGCTGCAACCGCTGCTACACAGACACACGAGCAGTTCCCTGAGGAGACAGTCGTTGCACAGCGCCTCTCCCTGTGACGTTCCGCTATTTAAGAGATCCAGCGACAGACTTAATTTTCGTTCTTAAAGCTAAATTACATTTTAATCAGCTGATCATCAAGTGAAGCGTTATTCTTACATTAAGAGGGCGTTTTTATGATAGTGTCTGAATAATGAGGAGTACTTCTCCGACTCTAATTTGTAGTGAGTACTTCGGCATTGTATGACTTGCAGTTAGCCTCTCCGTAATAATTTCAGAGTTGTCGCTTTTTCTCTTGCAACCGTTAATGAGGGAAGGATCTGTTCAGTAAATATTTCATTCGGTGCCTCCAGCAGCAGTCAATGAAGTTATTTACCGCAAATTTTTTTCCTAGCTGTCCATTACTTTGATTTAGCGTTATCTTCTCAGACGTCGGAAAAAAGAGTGCTTCAAAAGAGTATCCTCACTGACACGCACTTTTGCATGTTAGGTGTAAATTTTCTACCACAGGATAATAATTTTGTTGGTGTGCTTGCTGCTGTAGTCCGTCAACATGTTTTTGTCACTCGTTCTTCCTACTTGTGACCAGAACGGATAGAGTCTCCCGCTGGAACGCCGCTTTCGGGATGCGGGGAGGCACGTCGTCCCCGGATCAAATCCGCCCGTCCGATTGGTACCAAGGCAGTTACGCGCTAGGCAACATTTAGAACAACGTTCCCACACTCTCACGTGGGGTACGCAGACAGCTGGGCTGGACAAAATTCTTACGGGAGAGGGGCTGGCGGGTAAAAGGGCCGAAGGGGAGAAGCGGACGGACTTGCATTATAAAGAGCGTAGGACGGCTGGCCGCTCTCTATCATTAACACTGCAACGTTGCCCTATCCTAAAATTAAAATTCTGACCTTTTGAAGATACGGGACACAGACCAGAAAAAGAGGAGGGTATTTCCCCCCTGCTTGTAATTCCAATGCACTGCCACCCCTTTTACGCAATTTACTCAGTATAGCTAATAAAAGGTATCCCCAGCATAAGAGGGCAAAAGGAATCCACCACACTAGATAAAGTGTATTAGAAAGGTGAAAAAGTGAAAAATACAATTTTATTTCTTATAAAAGATCAGTCTGTATTCAATTTTTGCATTTCTTTCTATGAAGCGAAGAACTGCAACCCGTCTTAAAGTGCTTATGGATATGCACAATATATTTAAATTAACAATTACGAAACTGCTGTAAACCGATAGGTGACATATGTACTTAATGCAGCATGAAATGTCCCTTATTACTCTTAAAAAGGCAATGGGTGTACTTTCCATTTCGACGATACGATAATTTAGAAATCTGAGAATTATGTTGGCGTTTACTTCATACACTATGAATCATATGAGCTTTCTTCCATCGCGAACGAGAGGCTCTAAATGTGAACTGATACTTGTAAAAGCGAAGTAAATTTGCTTACTTTTAAGTTCATAAAGACATGCATTGTCTTTGAAACTATTTTCCTTTTTTAACCTATTCCCTCTTAATTTTGCAATTCGAAATTGCTTTTAGTTACGTGCAGGTATGTGCGAACACTTTAGCTGGATACACTTTGTAAATTATACTCAAAATACTTTATAGTTGCTTTAAACATGTGTGCAATTTGTGTAATAACATTTAATTCCTTTTGCGTGAACTCATCATCACTCATCATTTTAATTTTCTTTAAGTAAACGTTTTCCGATGTGGTTTCATTCGGGCAGCGTAGAGTTCCTCTCCTGTCCCAACTCCTTCTTGCGTGAGTCCCCAATTATTTGTTAGATTTATTACCGTCCATGTCTCCAGCTAAAGTTTTTACCGTCTACTACACCCGTGGGTGCGGTAGAAGTTACTCCTCGATATCATCCTGCCCATTCTCCTCGCGAATATTTTCCAAATATTCCATTCCTCAACTACTCTGTGCCCGACCTCCTAATTTCTTATCAGTCCACATAGTTTTCGACATCCTTCCCTAGCAGCACATCTCAAACATTCTATTATTTTTCTTATTTTTAACAATCTTCAATTCATTCCATGCTATGCTATAATTTCAAGGTTACCATTGGGAGAAGATGGAGAAGCAAGACAGGAAGTAGGTGAGAAATATGTCAAGGTTTTCAATATAAAAGGAGTTAATGGAAAAAGGAGAGTAGAAGGCAGCTGTAAATACATGAGGAGGTATCAGAATCATGATGAAATATGGAAAATGGTAAAGATGGACTTAGATAAGCCAGGTACTAATAATAAATTGGCGAAATATTACAAGATGCACGGTGCGATTTTATTGAGGCGATCTAATGTAAATTCAGAGGACTGGACGATGTGTTGGTCCAGTGAGTACATAGACTATATAACTGACTGTATTAATTTGAGCTTTGGACACATAAGAGCAAAGAAGTGCATACAAAAGTTGAAAGAGTGCATAAGTTTTGAGAACATGGTGAGGAGGGTAAACAACCATTTTAAGACATGTGACAAATGTTAAAGAATTAGTAAAGTCATATGAAAAATCGAAAGAGGTAGATAACGAGATTCAAAAAATTTTTTTGTGTATTAAGGTCCATTTGATGTACTAATTATGCCACATCTGAAGGCATTCTATTTTGTTTAGCCAATGTCAAAGTAGAAATTTTGGTTTTAAGAATATAGTAGACAGGAGACCACATAATACCAGAGTGACAAAACAGTGATTGTGATTGAGATACGAGTTGTTGTTGAGAGTAATATTTGGGATACAGGACCAATGATTTGTGGTAAAATGTATAATTTTGCTTTGAAGGACAAAAAGGTAAATTTGATGAATGGGTAATTGGAGGTAGTATTCATTACCAAGGTGGAGGACTTAATGACAATATTGTTGACTTAATAGAAAGAAATGGTTAAAGAGAAGTACTGTGACTTTAATACTGCTCACATTTCTTGACGAAATATGACGTATACTAAAACACTAACCGCCAATGTGGAAACTGACAGTTTTCGCAGGAACAGTGTTAATGTGAACCATTAATAATTACAGCAGATGGACTGTCTAACTTTGCAATTGGCAATTTATAGCAAACTGAACATTAATTTGTTGTTGTGGTCTTCAGTCCTGAGACTGGTTTGATGCAGCTCTCCATGCTACTCTATCCTGGGTAAGCTTCTTCATCTCCCAGTACCTACTGCAACCTACATCCTTCAGAATCTCCTTGGTGTATTCATGTCTTGGTCTCCCTCTACGATTTTTACTCTCCACGCTGCCCTCCGATGCTAAACTGGTGATCCCTTGATGCCTCAGAACACGTCCTACCAACCGAGCCCTTCTTCTAGTCAAGTTGTGCCACAAACTTCTCTTCCCGCCAATCCTATTCAGTACTTCCTCATTATTTATGTGATCAACCCATCTAATCTTCATCATTCTTCTGTAGCACCACATTTTGAAAGCTTCTATTCTCGTCGTGTCCGAACTATTTATCGTCTATGTTTCACTTCCATACATGGCTAAACTCCATACGAATACTTTCAGAAACGATTTCCTGACACATAAATCTATACTCGGTATTAACAAATTTCTCTTCTTCAAAAATGATTTTCTTGCCATTGCCAGTCTACATTTTATATCCTCTGTACTTAGACCATCATCAGTTATTTTGCTCCCCAGATAGCAAAACTCCTTTACTACTTTAAGTGTCTTATTTCCTAATGTAATTCCCTCAGCATTACCCGACTTAATTCGACTACATTCCATTATCCTCGTTTTGCTTTTGTTGATGTTCATCTTATATTCTCCTTTCAAGACACTATCCATTCCGTTCAACTGCTGTTCCAAGTCCTTTGCTGTCTCTGACAGGATTACAATGTCATCGGCGAACCTCAAAGTTTTTATTTCTTCTCCATGAATTTTAATACCTACTCCGAATTTTTCTTTTGTTTCCTTCACTACTTGCTCAATATAGAGATTGAATAACATCGGGGAGAGGTTACATCCCTGTCTCGCCCCCTTCCCCACCACTACTTACCTCTGATGTCCCTCGACTCTTATAACTGCCATCTGGTTTCTGTACAAATTGTAAATAGCTTTTCGCTCCCTGTATTTTACCCTTGCCACCTTCAGAATTTGAAAGAGAGTATTCCAGTCAACATTGTCAAAAGCTTTCTCTAACTTTACAAATGCTAGAACCGTAAGTTTGCCTTTCCTTAACCTAGCTTCTAAGGTAAGTTGTAGGGTCAGTATTGCCTCACGTGTTCCGATATTTCTACGGAATCCAAACTGATCTTCCCCAAGGTTGGCTTCTACTAGTTTTTCCATTCGTCTGTAAAGATTTCGCGTTAGTATTTTGCAGCTGTGACTTATTAAAATGATAGTTCGGTAATTTTCACATGTGTCAACGCCTGCTTTCTTTCGGATTGGAATTATTATATTCTTCTTGAAGTCTGAGGGTATTTCGCCTGTCTCATACATCTTGCTCACCAGATGATAGAATTTTGTCAGGACTGGCTCTCCCAAGACTATCAGTAGTTCTAATGGAATGTTGTCTACTCCCAGGGCCTTGTTTCGACTCAGGTCTTTCAGTGCTCTGCCAAACTCTTCACGCAATATCATATCTCCCATTTCATCTTCATCTACATCCTCTTCCATTTCCATAATATACTCCTCGAGTACATCGCCCTTGTATAGACCCTCTATATTCTTCTTCCACCTTTCTGTTTCCCTTCTTTACTTAGAACTGGGTTTCCCTCTGAGCTCTTGATATTTTTACAAGTGGTTCTCTTTTCTCCAAAGGTCTCTTTAATTTTCCTGTAGGCAGTATCTATCTTACGCTTAGTGAGATAACCCTCTACATCCTTACATTTGTCCTATAGCCATCCCTGCTTAGCAATTTTGCACTTCCTGTCGATCTCAGTTTGGAGACGTTTGTATTCCTATTTGCCTGCTTCATTTACTGCATTTTTATATTTTCTCCTTTCATCAATTAAATTCAATATTTCTTATGTTACCCAAGGATTTCTACTAGCCCTCGTCTTTATACCCACTTGATCCTGTGCTGCCTTCACTACTTCATCCCTCAAAGCTACCCATTCTTCTTCTACTGTATTTCTTTCCCCCATTCTTGTCAATTGTTCCCTTATGCTCTCCCTGAATGTCTGTACAACCTCTGGTTTAATCAGTTTATCCCGGTGCCATCTCCTTAAATTACCACCTTTTTGAAGTTTCTTCAGTTTTAATCTACAGTTGATAACCAATAGATTGTGGTCAGATTCCACATCTGCCCTGGAAATGTCTTCAATTAAAAACCTGCTTCCTAAATCTCTGTCTTACCATTATATAATCTATCTGAAACCTGCCAGTATCCCCAGGCCTCTTCCATGTATTCAACCTTCTTTTATGATTCTTTAACCAAGTGTTAGCTATGATTAGGTTGTGCTCTGTGCAAAATTCTACCAGGCAGCTTCCTCTTACATTTCTTACTCCCAGTCCATATTCTCCTACTGCGTTTCCTTCTCTCCCTTTTCCTGCTGACGAATCCCAGTCGCCCATGACTATTAAATTTTCGTCTCCCTTCACTATCTGAATAATTTCTTTTATTTCATCATACATTTATTCAATTTCTTCGTCATCTGCAGAGCTAGTTGGTTATAAACTTGTACTTCTGTGGTAGGTGTGGGCTTCGTATCTATCTTTTCCACAATAATACGTTCAATATGCTGTTTGTAGTAGCTTACCCACATTCCTATTTTCCTATTCATTATTAAACCTACTCCTGCATTACCCCTATTTGATTTTATGTTTATAACACTGTAGTCACCAAACCAGAAGTATTGTTCCTCCTGCCACCGAACTTCGCTAATTCCCACTGTATCTAACTTTAACCTAATCATTTCCCTTTTTAAATTTCCTAACCCCCTGCTCGATTAAGGGACCTGACACTCCACGCTCCGATCCGTATATCGCCAGTTTTCTTTCTCCTGATAACGACATCGTCTTGAGTAGTCCCCGCCCGTAGTTCCGAATGGGGGACTAGATTACCTCTGGAATATTTTACCAAAGAGGCCGCCATCATCATTTAACCATACAGTAAAGCTGCATGCCCTCGGGAAAAATTACGGCTGTAGATTCCCGTTGCTTTCAGCTGTTCGCAGTACCAGCACGGCAAGGCCGTTTTCGTTAGTGTTACAAGGCGAGATCAGTCAATCACACAGATTGTTTCCCCTGCAACTACTGAAAAGCCTGCTGCCCTCTTTAGGAACCACACGTTTGAGTGGCCTCTCAACAGAAACCCCTCGGTTGTGGTTGCACCTACGGTATGGCTATCTGTATCACTGAGGCACGCAAGCCTCCCCACCAATGGCAAGGTCCATGGACTGTGCCAAATGGGGATGTGGAAATTGCAGTTGAGCTAATACGACATTCAAATGGTGCATAAACAGTTACTTTGTTCCAGTGTATGACACATGGATGCCATGTAACTTATTACCACTACCAGCCTAAACAGGATGTAAGGAAAGAGGATATTTTAACGCCCAGGACACGACTGGACGACCTTATGATTCATATCGGAAACTTCAAACTGCTTCTACCACCGTCACCACATCAAGCTGAACCAGAACATATAAAACAGAAAGCCATTGTTCTCTTCGAGAAACCCACAATTCTAAACAATGTAATTTCTTTTTGTTTTGTAGTAGACCATCTCTTAATGTTTCTCCCCATAAATAAAAGGATAGTAGTGTACTGTAAATAGTGCTCACCTTCAGTGATTGTTGACCCCACACTAATAGTAGGTGTTACCATCATTTATTTGTTTTATTTTTCAGTGTATTTATACTAGTCATTGCATGTGTTGTGTGTGTTTTTGGAAGGGTGTGCTTTGACGTGTGTATACAGTAGTTGAGACAGGATAATTTATGTGTTGTACTGTGAAATGGGGTCAAATGTGTCAGTTGAGGCGTCCCCCATTTAAGTTAGTTACACCGACTAAGTACAAAAAAGTAGCTGATTAATCATTGGTTCATGTTAGTATATTAGGGGGAACTTTGAATCTAACAGATGCCAAAGTAGCGATCATTGTTTACATGCCACTTAACGTCACAATTTCATTCAGTCATGTTTAGATGCAAATTTATCTGATTTTGTTACTAGTATAGTGTGTCCTTCAGAGTGTTTTACTGTTTTCACTATCAAAGTATTTTAATATCAGAATTTTAACAGGATTGGGGAACTTCTCATACAGAGGTTTCCGGAAGTGAAACGGCTTCATGGGGTTTATGAAATATTAATTTACTTCATGTAGTTTGCCTTAAACATTTTTTGACTGAAAACTCATGGTCATAGTAAATCTCCAGGAACCTATTTCTTCACAAATGGCAAAATCATGGAGAATATTTTTCACACACATCAACATTTTTATAATCATTATCTACAAAACCAACAACAGTATCAACAGTTTGGTGGCAACAACTAGAATTTTCAACAATTTCACCAACAAAACCACCATGTGGGAAATTCTCGAGCACTTTATTCTCAGCAAGGTCAACTCAACTTCAGTGGTTCGTCATGTCATTTCTCCCAATAGCTTAGTGCCCGATCCATAAACACTTAAAGCAACTGAGCTATTACGATTCCTACTACAAAAAAGCAACTTCGCAGCTTCCTAGGACTGATTAAATTTTTGTTATCTGACTCATTATTCTGCACTGAATACATTGAGATTATGTAACTTAACAGGCAAAAATGCTATTTCGACATGAGATGAACAAGCTCTTTCCGAATTCTTGAACCTTGAGCATGTACCCTGGAATGCACCAATACTATCACACCCTGACCCCACTAAGAACTTTTCGAGGGCCACTGACACTTCCAAAACAGCTGTCAGCTTGTACATTTTGCAAGAGCTAGAATAAGATAGCATCATTGTTATTAAAAGCATGGCATTTGCGAGCCGCATTCTGTCTACTGCAGAACGCAACTATTCGATTACAGACTTGGGAACCTTGTCTGCAGTTCGAGCCTTTGCTAATTCAGAAACTTTTTGTATGGAAGACACACCACTGTTTATATTGACCACCATGCTATCAATTTCAGCTTGATGAAAAATCTTCTCACGACCGTCCTGGACAATGAAAGTTATATTTAAAAGAGTCTGACTTTACTGTAATCCATGTTCCGGTTTCTCAAAACATGGTAGCTGATGCTTTATGCTGTTCTCTTACTACCAGACAGGAATACTTTGCATTACATTTTTGACAGACTAATCACATTATTTTGTTGCAGCATTTGAAAAGTTCATTTCTTCATCTCTTACAGATATTTCCAAAAGAACGTGATATAGACAGTAACTGGAAAAATATGCAGCAGCTTTGGCATGAGAAGACCAATTCAGTAATGAGACATCACTACTTAGTATGTTACAATATTCTCTTTCGACCTAGACATTCACACAACGACAACTGGGGCTGATGTATACCTGAAGATTTAGTCAATAAACTATTTTGAGACACGCACTTAAGTTGTGTACATTATTGTTCACGGAAGCATTTCCTCATTCTCAGACAGAATTATTACTTTGCAAACATGGAAAAAGGTATGCGAGGTCTATTAGCAACATCTGAGCTTTGTCAGCAAGGGAAATCATTGATGACTTCTTATCTCGTTCCATTATATCCCATTATACCAATGAAATAACGTCACATAGCCGCCATGGATATCTGTGAACCAATTCCCATTTTTGTAGCAGTAGAAGTAACTTCTAAATTTGTAACATTCACTTGGCTACCTAAAACTACTGCCAAAACTGTTTCAGCAACTTTTCCAAATATTTCTTGCCGAGTGTTTGTCACATACAAACGGTTATATATGATAATGAACCGCAATTCAGATCAGATATAGGGACACACACTCTGAAAGATAGGAAGATTTCACCTGTATATATACCCAGTTACCAAACTTTATCAAACACGTCTAGATGCATTATGAATGAAATTGGTAAGCTTTGTCGTCTCCAGTGTCAGAAGAAACAAACAGATTGGGATAAATTCATCTACACATTTCAAGAAATTATTAACTCCATTGGAAATGATTCTACATTGTTGTCTCCATTTGCGGTATGAAACAATGTTGAATCTCTGAACAAAATTAAGGAATTAGTAGTATTTTCTGCTCCATGGCGACTAAGACACCATGAAATCGTCGACATTGTAGTCAACAATATTAAACATGAAGCTGAACGAAGAAAGAAACAACAGAAACAGGTAACTCATCACCGCAAATTTAAAATCGGCCCAAAAGTACCATCATCTTTCCAATAAAGCCAAAAGTAAGTGCAACATGTTTGAATTGTTGTGGAGTAGTCCGTATAGAATAAGACATATCCCGCATCTAAATATTGTTCATGTAGAAGAAACTTTGCACATCAGTAATGTAACACATTTTATCGAACGGGAAAAAAAATTTTTCCTGATTGAGACGATATTTGATACTACACTGTCACATTGAGACATAATGAATCCCTTTGCATTTTTCTCTAGTTTTAGCACTTTTTCCACTTGTACTATCTATTTGTTATTTGTCTCATAACTTAGTGCCATTTCATGCACTATTATATTTTACAGATAGCCGCCTGTTAGGCAGAGCCAGGATTTCATATGTTTACTGTATATTGTAATTATTGTTTACCTAACATCCTCATTCACTGTTACAGAAAAATTTGTTTCCATGTAAAGTAAAATAAAATGAAGTAAACATATATACCTTTTGAAGCATCGAGGATATGCAACACGTTAATGGAAAAAGAACAAAATGAATACAAGATAGGTCATCCTTTGTTATATATCAAAAAAATTTTCTTCCAGGTTTTACAGGAAATTACAAAGTATAAACCTATGGGCAACATATGCATACTGCAATCTTGTTTATATACTGTCATTAATCAATTTTTTTTCAGCATGCAACATGAGTACTATAGCAATACGAAGAATGATATGTACTAACGACTTTTCTATGTATGCTAGATATAAGTTTCAATTTGATTATGGTTATAGTTTATGAAGTGATAATAAAGAGGAAACAATGATACCTACTAATCATAACGATTACATGTGAATGATAAAGTAAAGAAAAGTGATGGTGCAGAGGTCACACTGTTGTAATGAGAAATGTTTTATGATAACTTGACAGTAATGGAAACATTAATGGTTAATGGAGGTAAAGATACTCTTTTTCACCTATTGTAGAAGAACATGACATTACTTCTTACACACATATATTACTTCTTGAATTACAAAGAAAAGATTTACTTTTGATTGGTAGAGTAGTCATGCATGTTCCACTTCATACACACGTCATTTGTCTAAACTAATGATGCTTTTCCTTGATATGTACACTGACATTTAGCACCTGCTGACATTGCTTTTGTTTGCATTAATTATGCCACTAACAATTCCAGCATAATAATTTCTTCATGCTTTACAGGTACAACAAGCCATTTGTCATCACCCACATTTTTTCTTTTGCATGCATTGCAATCTATAGTTATACTATATGCTTCTAGTTGTTATGTCATTCTGATTTCTTTAATATGTTCATATCAGAGCTTTGAATATTCTTGTCAACACACATTTTTGTCCTAATTACTTTGACTGACCAATTTTATGACTATTGACAATAATGATTTTCTTTTGCAATAAAACTGCACTTTCCTTTGCCTTAGTCCCACTTTTCCCAGTAGTTATGTGCATTCCTTGTATATGCTATTAATATTTTATTCTCTCTTCTCTGTAAGAGTTATATTACTTATGTCTAGTCAATATTTGCATCAAATACCATTTTCAAATCTCAAGTACTATAGAGATATTCTACTATACTGATCATTATTATGAGCTCTGACAGCATATAGATTAATTATAATCTATGTATTTTGTCATTTATTACTACTGATGTTCATGTGCTTTTTTCTAGAATTATTGCCTGTATACATTAAGTTACTTACTAGCACAGCCATTGTTATTGTCTATATAACCACTACTGTTCTGTGGACAGGCACTACCTGTAACGATATTTTTCACGTGGTTACTACTGGAATGGCTCAACTCTGAGTCTAAAATATGCTCTATGTACCATATTGTTAAAGAGTGAACTATTAACACAATTTCTCACTTATTTCTTGTTGGCGCTGCCATAAATAATGCAGCTGTTACCTGCATCGGTTTAGGATATTGTATTAATATTCACTACTGTTATAATTTACCATTTTAAAAGCATTTAATGCCTTTTCAAGTCCCGTTTTCTCTTTATACAATTCTCCTTCTCTTCCTTATGCACAGAGATGGGCATGAAGCATTTAGTTGGTTAGTTGTCTGCAACAGTATAAACATATGCAAGCTTACTGATGTTGACAATAATATATTACAAATGAGAGAGCTCTAATGACACTATTCACTGTGTTCATGTCTGTACTAGGCAGCACTTAATATATAATTTGCTGAGTTGCCATAGGATACTATATCTACTGTTGCCACCAACGGGTCTACTCGATGCCAAAGATCACTACTTTGACATACCTAGTGATACTCATTTTACTAAGGTTTGAAGCTCTTCTTTTCGTTCTTCTGTATTTGCGATTTAAAAACTGGGTTGTTTTGGAAATCAGCCTTATGCAAACACAATTAGTTTATTTTTATATCTATCCAGACATGTTTTGACACCAATGTGTCATCTTCTGTTGGTATAATTTTTATCTCTGTAAAGTACAATATCGCATTTGTAATAATATAGCTGCTGTAGACCTAAGAATATTTGCAGTTTGCTTCGTTTGGTTTAGACACTCGCCTTAAAATTACATTGCTAACTGTATTGTAATATTGTACATCGATTTTAGTGCTCGTTTTCGTCGTTTTCCGACAGCTTGTCATCTCCTACCTAGCCATGAAGAAAATTGTAGCTGTTTCGAGCGTAGAGGTTATGTACGTTTCTATACTTACATTTTTCGACCTGCTTCGTGTACCTGGTTAGCGTTTCTATCAACTGCTATTTAGTGCATTGTTTTCACTCATTTTTTCACAAATTTCCGCTGACTACTTTACCTCACATGCCCTTACACAAAAAATGTGGCAAAATGTGATCTGAGCAGACACTTCTGACAACACACTCATTGAGAGGTGTTATATTAATGTCGTTGCTCACTTGTTCATCGTTGGTCTTGTGTTCGTTATGACGCTGATTTTGAATGTGTGTGTGTGTGTGTGTGTGAGTGAGAGAGAGAGAGAGAGAGAGACAGAGAGAGAGAGAGAGAGAGAGAGAGAGAGAGCGAGTGGGTGGGAGGGAGAGAGAGATGGGGAGGAAACCAATAAAACAGAAGTCTTTTTTACTGTTATGTTTTTAGTGGGGAGTCAACATTGTATAGTTCATTGAGTGTTCCAAACAGCGTTTGGTTGCACAGTGTTGTATTTTTATTCAGGACTCTCTTTCTCTGTATTACTGCTTTTTGTATGTGGTGGCTCTCCTCTATTGCGAGTTTTTGATAGACACTGTTGCTTTCTCTGAGGATCTTAAGATCGGTCTCCATGTTCTTTGGGTGGTGGTTTTCTTGAATTAGATGGTCTGCAGAAGTGGAGTGTGTGATATCTCTTATTAGCGCTCTAAGGTATTTGGAGTATCTCGTTTTGAAAAATCTGCATGTTTGGCCTATGTAGATCGACTGGCATAAACTGCAGGGTAACTGATATATTCCAGCTTTGGAGAATTTGTTTGCAGACGTGTTCCTAGAACTTAGATTCTTCTGTACTCTGTTATTTGTGCGGTATGATATACAGTCTTTGTTTCTTCATTATGTTTCCCACCCTGTGGACGTTTTTTTACTGTATGTTAGTATGTGCCATGCTCTTTGTAGGGTGTTCCTGGTATCCTGCGTTTGTCTGGTTGTGGCTAAGATCTCTGTTGTGGCTAAGATCTAAAATCTAAGAACACCTCTGCAGGCGAATTCTCCAAAGCTGGAATATATCAGTTAACCTGCAGTTCATGCCAGTCGATCTACATAGGCCAAACATGAAGAAATTTCAAAAGGAGGTACTCTGAACATCTCATAACCCTAAGAAGTGATGGTACAGACTGTACTTTTGCAGACCATCTAATACAAGAAAACCACTACCCAAAAAACACGGTGACTCATCTTAAGATCCTCAGAGATAGCAACAGTCCCTATGAGAAACTCATAACAGAACAGAAATAGCATATACTAAAAACAGTAATACAGGAAACGAGAGTCCTGACTGAATATACAACTCTGTGCAACAAAACGCTATTTGGAACACTAAATGAACTATACTCTGGTGACTCCCCACAAAAAGCATAACAGTAAAAAAGACTTCTGTTTTCTTGATTCCCTTCCCACCCCTCCTTCCATCTCACTCACATTCGCTCTCTCTCTCTCTCCCTCACTCTCTCTCTCTCTCTCTCTCTCTCTCTCTCTCTCTCTCACACACACACACACACACGCATACACACACACACACACACACACACACACATCAATCACTTAATTCTTGGGTAATTACTAAATGCACACATGGTGCTTTCCAGCATAGCTTCGTTATCTTTCACTTCTTGCATCCATTATTTTTTTGGCCATGCCGTTTCTCAGTACTCTTAAATCATATGTCTTTCATTGTTAAACATTAAGACAATCGTTTACAAACGATGCTGTGTTAATTATTTGTAAAAGTTTTGAACGATACTTTAATCATGAGTAAACAAACAGAAATTCTGATTGTACAAGTACACGTTACTCGTCTTAGACTTAGTTTAACCTAATCGAGTAAAACATCAGTGTATGTACAAGTTTAACAAAAATTTTATTTACATAATGCTTAGTTCGCGCAGCCATCAATATTTCTCCTATTCCATTCAGTGAACAAATGTAATGTTAGGCCATGAATACATATTTTAAACTCTTCATACCTGATATAAAAAAGCAAGATTTGTTTTGTTTCCTATTTTCCACAAATTAATAACCAAAGTTAACAGAAATGCAAGTCAAATAATGTTTTGATGATTCACTAAAGCATGAATGGAGATCCACATATGTGGAATTCTGATCTTATTTATCATGAAATTGTGCTGACCTTTGGTTTTTATTTTCTTTCACCTGCCTTCAATAAAAACATTTTATTCAGTAGTATATATTCCTTCGAAACAGTAAACTAATGGAAACAGAAACTAAGATTCTTAATGTCAGTATTTTTGAAATACATGATTTACAGTACAAGATTTTGCTGATGCAATTAAATGAACCTAAATTAATATCTGGCAAATAATAGTTTACTACTGCAAGTAAATGAACGTTTCTGGTACGTTTTGTAATAAGCTTCAAAATAATTTTTTTCACAGTACATTATTGCAGTCCACCTTTGATGCGCATGCCCCTTTTCTTGGAATTCCAGCCAGATTGCCTGCATTTTGAGGCAGCCATTCCCTCAACAAATTTTGGAAGTTGGCCGTCATTTTAAAACCTTCCTTCGGAAGTTAGTTGTAACACGGCTCGTTTTGGCTTCTTAGTCAAGTTTTCTATATAATCTACTTTTTCACTTTTACAGGAAATCACTGTGCAACAACGCCCTCCTCGCTACTGGCACGACATCGTAACATCCTTGTTGTTAATTGGTCAGTTTCATCGAGATCAACAGGACAATCTTCAGTCAGAAACGAGAATTGGTCATCTTCCCCGTCAGATAATTTCTGTTTGTTGTTAATATAAAAAGCTTTCAACTCACCGTTAGTCAATATTTCATGCATTGTTGCAGAGTGTAGGAATAACAATTATTTCAGTACATTGAAATTAGCAGACGTGTATTATGACCTAAGATCCAAGTACGAGCATCATCAAGAAATGTGTTATTTCTTATTAACAAAAAAAATTATACAAATCTGACATAATTCTCAACGTCTAGAATAGTAACCGAACCTTAGGAAACAACACAGTTCTCAGTTTAATATTTGGGTGCAATATTCATTTCCATACCTTTCCGAGTTGTAGAAGTAAACAAAAATGTTTAAAATGGCTCTGAGCACTATGGTACTTAACTGCTGAGGTTATCAGTCCCCTAGAACTTAGAACTACTTAAACCTAACTAACCTAAGGGCATCACACACATCCATCCCCGACACAGGATTCGAACCTGCGACCATAGCCGTCGCGCGGTTCCAGACTGAAGCGCCTAGAACCTCTCGAACACTCCGGCAGGCAGAAGTAATCATTTTCTGCATACGACCAGCTGTAAAGTAGCACACGAGTCGCACCTCACAAGATGCTGCGCCCTGGTTTTAAAACTAAGAACTAGAAGGTCCACATTCACAGACCATCGATCCATAAGCAACAGAATACGCCTATATACGGAGAAGAAAAAAATGAATGGGGGTCCACATGTGTGTACAGACGAAACGAAGAGGTTATGAGTGGAAAGCAGATGAAATGTAAATATTTACACGATGACTTGGTATGTATGAGGATATCTACTATACATTATTTCTAAAATTCTTGATGATACAGTCGTTTGAGTTGAAAAGACTCAGTTTATGTGTTCAAATACCACATCTGCTGGGGTATCTTGACTATTTTGTACGGTTCAGTATAACAGTAGCAATGTTTTGTTACTTTTCCGTGGGAGTGAAGGTTTCAAGTGCTTTGCATTTTAATTTGAATTATTATCACTAGTTTGGAATTGATGTATCAGACCTAGCCTTTTTTCATAGGCGGACTTTCGAAGGCAAGCACACATATTCAGTGAGATGTGTGCTTGTCTCTTTCTTTCTGGTTCTGTTGGTTCGGTTGTGGGCATTTGGGGCTTTGGGGTCTACCCTTCCATTTTCTTCTGCGGTTACCAGCATTACCTCGGTGTGCATAATGTGTGGAGATACGTGTTTAAATGGAGACGCAATTTCAACCCACTTATTTTGTTTTTGGGAAGTGATTTCGGATTTGATTCTCCGTGAAAAGACGGTATTAATATCCATCTAAAGATAGCCGTCTGTTTTCTATCTGTACAACTTCGAGGGCTGTCAGAGGGAACTGCCTCTGGTTTCCCAAACCTGGGTATGTAGTCTTTCTTAATGCTTGTTATTGCCGCCTCTGATGTAGATGTTTTCGTAGCGCAAAATCAGACGGAATTTGTGAATAAATCATAAAGTGCTACAAGGTACTTTACACCTCTACCGTGGGTGTGATGTCCAGCGATCTCATTGGCAATGATTTTCCCGTGTTTATTTGTTAGGATACGTTGCAAGGCATGTTGCTCGATACATTCACTAGTTGGCATATTGACCAATAATACACATTCGTGGTAACTGATGCATACATTGATACACATATCATATGTAGCAATAACGAAGAACATTTTGTTTACACTTTTCTACACTAAAGAGCTCCAATTTTAACTGTGTGTAACATATAAGGCGATTCTGTTACGCCGAAGGAATACACAGACAGCATGAATTCGAGCCATTTGTCCGTCTCTGGAATTTAGCCATCTTGTATCAACTTGTGACGTGGTTCTTTTTATTTATGATCTGCTTAACTTTTACCCGCTTTGGATCCCCATACTGCATCATTTCCGTATCTCAGCTGAACTCCAAAGTGTAGCGTCAATGTAGCGCATCTATCTTTAGTAATACTTTGAAGTCAGACATTTGTTCGATGATGTCTGAAAATTCCGTAAGCCCTTGCAGCAGTCTCATGGGAACTCGCCAAGTATTTACTCGTATGCAGATGTAGATACAGAAGTGTGATAGGGACGCTAATGTTTACAATGTATATGAATAGTCTATCAGGAGGCGTCAGAAGCGGTTTAAAACTGTTAGCAGATGATGCGGTTGTCTGTAAGAAATTTGTAAGACCAGAAGACAATACTGATTTGCTAAATTTCCTACAGAGGATTGGTGAATGTTGCGGATTGCGCCAGCTGACCCTGAATGTAAATAAATGTAATATATTGTGCATACACAGGAACAGGAGTCCAGTATTGCACCACTATTGATGACAAATTGCTGGAAACATTAACTACTGTAAAATATCAAACAGAAACTATACAGATAAACCCAGGCTGGAATCACCATATAGAACTATTACCAGGAAAATCAGAGGGCAGATATCTTCACAGGAAGAATCTTAGGGAAATGTAATTCATCCACTACAGGAGTAATATACAAGGTGCTTGTTCTACCAATTCTTTAGTACCGTTTATCAACAGGGATTCGTTAACAGGTGGGACTGATAGAGAATAACCAATTAAGAGTGGCGCGTTTTGTCGCGGGATCATTTAGTGGGCACTAGAGCATTACAATTATGCTCAGCAAACCCCAGTGACAGGCATTACAAGTAAGTCGTGCCTTACTGAGAGGTCTAGTACTGCAATTTCGAAAGAGCACTTTGCGGGAAGATATCACTTCCTCCGTTCTACGAAATGACCTTCACGAGACAAGTCAAGAAATTAAAGCTAATGCAGAGGCTTACCTACATCATTCTTCCCAAGCGCTATTCAGAGGTAGAAGAGGAAGAGGGTATCATCTAGAGAGACGAGAAGCACCCGCTGCAGCACACCGTTAGGTGGCTTCCTGATATATATTGATACTTATCTACCCTAGGCATTCATTATAAGATTTACAGTCTCCTGCAACTAATTTCATTACCACCGTTGCTTCTTCATGGACATGTCTAAACACAAAATTAATACAAGTAACTCTTTGCCAATGAATTTTGCGGGCAAGTAAGCTTAATTGGTTCTCTTATTCCTGTAGTAAGAGTACTACCCAGTTGTTAGTTACTTTCTTGCTTATCACTGTATTCACTGATGGAGCAGAGATTTCTTTATTTATTTAAGGTTATATAATGGTAATATCGGGGTGCACTCAGCCCTTGTGGGGCAAACTGAGAAGCTACTTGATTGAGAAGTAGCGGCTCCGGTCTCGTAAACTGACATGCGGCCGGGAGAGTGGTGTGTTAACCACATGCCCCTCCATATCTGCATCCAGTGACGCTTGTGCTGAGTGTGACACGGCGGCCGGTCGGTGCCGTTGGGCCTTCCAAGGCCGGTTTGGACGGAGTTTAGTTTAGTTTAACGGTAATAAGGTTGTATTTCATACCAGTTTCAAAATTTTCTATTGCTGTTCATCGGCGAATTACAACTGGTAGAGTTAGATGACTTATTGTGTAAAATCTAGAGAATACGCTTCGCTGATGAGAAAAGGAGCTCCGAATGAAAAGAACATGTGGAAAGGGTTCAGAGTGAGAGGGGTAGCCAAACGGTTCCATCAAAGGCTAAAAGTTATTTTCGGTGTGGTGATACCAGTAACTTTCTGCACCACTGTCCCCTGTAGTTTGGGGCGCGTCCGAACAGCTGACACCACAAGCGCGGGCGTCCGAGGGACCTTTACGACCCAAACGGTGTATTCATATCGGAACAGTAACTAGTCAGTTCTTACATTTTGTATGTGCTTATGTGAATCATGAACCTCTCGGCGGCCTCAGATTCAGGAATCAGTGTTTCTCTTGTTGATCATAGTATTTGGAGAGGCTCGCCATTTCTAAGGGCGCTCCATTGCAAGAAACTCAGCAGAGATATCGTACTGCCAATGTGCAGGTGTTGCCTCTAGTGGGTTATCTGCGGGGAAGTATGGCTATACCAAGTTTTTCGTGGCCAGTGGAATTAATATACGTCAAAGAATTATCAGTTAATCTGTTATTGGCCTGTAACTTAATGCAGCGAATGGCCTAAATTCTTAATTATAATGACACGAAGATTTCTTTTAAAACTTTTCCTGGTAAGTATTTTTAGCTGTGTGCGGTACTTGTCAGACGCTCCGATGGGTTAATAGTGTCGCGATGCATGATACTCAGTTCCAGGTCAGTCGTTTGGGGAACGTGAAGCAAAAGCTCTATTGGAAGTACTTTTGCACTTTCCTGATGTAATGACCAATAAACTGAGTCACTAACGGAAGCCAATATAAGATCAGGTTGACGGATGATATTCCGAACCGCAACTTCCATACCGTTGTCGCCAACCGAAATTAAAATTTTGAGGCAGCTGATTGATAACATGTTTCGTGACGGCGTGATACGGTCTTCAACCTCGTCCTATGTGTCGCCCATGTTTCTGGTATCTAAGGAGCTAACTGGTAGATATCGTCCGGTGTTGGGTTGTAGAGTTCTGAACAAAAAAGTCATTTCCGAATCTACACCACTACCGCACTTGCATAAATCTTTTAGCTGGTTTGCTAGGGCACGCTGTTTTAGCGTCTTAGACCTCAACGACGCCTACCACAAAATTCCTCTCACTGAGGATTCTAAGCAAGTGACAGCGTTCTGCACCGACTGGAGCTTATACGAATTCAGTCGTGTTCCGTTTGGCTTGTCCACTGGTGCGGCTGCAATGTCACGTCTGTTCGATCCCGTTTTGCGTGACCTGAAGTTCACGTCAAATTATAATTACTTGGACGATGTAGTTGTGTATAGCGCTACATTTTCTGAATACCACCGGCATATTGAGCGAATTGTCGTTCGTCTGAGGGAAGCGGGTTTGACAATGAAACCGTGAAGGTAAATCTGGCTCAGAGTGAGATATCCTTTCCAGGACATTTGCTAACGAAGGGATTAAGACAGACAGGGAAAGGAGTCGGGATCTTCAGAAATTTCCTTCCTCTAAGAATCGCAATGGAAAATTTTTTCAGAAAAATTGTGCCAAATATTGCCCACTTAGCGGCTCCATTGAATGACAAGAAAGAAAGGGGTGAGTTTCCAGTGGGGGGGATACAGAGTAAGCCTCCTTTGACGTGATTTAAGTAACTTTAACCAATTCACCCGTTTTGGCCATTCCTGATTTTGAACAAGCTTTTAATTGTGCAAATTGACGCCTCCAGTTCTTACGTAGCTGCCATGCATTTCCAAAAACATGATGGAGAGCGTCGTCCCACAGCATATGGTTCCGCTGCCTTGTCGCCAACAGAACTGAAATACTCGGTGTACGAATGGGAGCCACTTGCAGTAATGTTCACTTTGGAGAACTTCAAATTTTATATGGAGTACCAGCATTTCGCCCTCGAAACCGACAGTCAGTTTTTGAGCTGCGTATTGGCTACACCCAGTAAACCATACAACGCTTCGCCAGGCGGAATGTGTGTGTTTCTGTCTTTCGCTTCTCCGTCAAGCATATTCGACGAGAGTCAGGTAGTGCACGCCCTCAGGCATATGTTCCAAAAAAATTAAATTGAGCAGCAGCCGTGTCAGCGGTCCCTGGGCGCTGAAGTGGCTTCTGTCGTTTTAAAGCAGGTACCCGAGCTCTTCGGGACAAGCAGAGCCTGGATCTGTCAACTCAGGGGTCAAGCAAAGGCTTCTTGCTAAGGAACTGGTGCCGGACTATAAATTAGGGAAAGGCATTGTGTGTTATAACACCAAGAGTGACGAATGTTTTAGGATCTGTTTACCAGTGAAATTAGTTCTGGGTATCTTTAAATATGATCATATTTCCCAGTCTTTTGGGGGCATCTGGGCGTGAATAAAAATTTGATGTAAACTATGCAGCAACTGACGTGGGCCAGTATGCGGAAGGACTTGCGTAAATGAATGGGGGAGTGTGGGTATTGTAAGATTGCCAAGACCAATTCCTATCCTAGGCAGAGGTCGCTTCAGTCCACGCGCAAAAGTAATCCCATGGACATAATGTTCGTTGATTACGTCGGATTTCTCCCATATAGAGACATGGGAATCGTTACGTTTTCGTGGCAGTGGGTGCCTTCAGCAGGTTTTTTGTGGTTGATCTTGAGCACTGAAATGACCACGGCCATAACTGTTCGGCGTTTGTCTAGAATTTTTTCTACCTTCGGCTCATCCCGGTCGTTAGATAGTAACAATACTCCTGCATTTTTGTCGAGGCAACTTAAGCGCTTCTGTTTTAACAATGCCATCGCCCATCACACCGCCATACCATACTACCCTCAGCCGTCATTTGCCGAAAGAGTGAACGGCAACTTGAAATCAGCACTGATTACTTTCCACGCTGAGTTGCAGCGCAGGTGGAACGAGTCATCATTGTGGCAGAACATAGACTTTAATTCGGCCCATCACGAAGTTTTGAACGCAACAACTGCCTCGCTGATGTTAAGTTACCCTCTCGATTTCCCGCTCGCAAGTTTGTGCTCTGTAAATGATCTTTTGCCGTACTACGTCGTAAGTCATCCCTGAGGTCATTCAGCTAAACTGGAAGAGAGCCACGAAGGACGCAGAACTTTCACGCCTGGAGCACGCACAGCTATATGATAAGGGCCACCGAGCATGTTAAGAGGAAGTTGGTGATGACGTCTTTACCTTTGTCTTTCGTGGCTAGGAATGGGGCGACGCAACTATATCTGGTATGTTGCTTTCTCGGTTTGTGGTAACCTGAGAGGTCTTCCGATTGCTGAACCCAGTCAGCCTCTCAGTGCACAACCTCATCATAGGAAAGGTTTCCAGGGTCCACGTTTTCCATGTTAAAAGGACAAGTTAGTTTGTTTAAGTAAACTTGTACCCCTTTCTCCATCCTTGGGGGGGGGGGGGGGAGAGGGGGGGAGGAAGTGGTGTTCTAAGTTCAAGTGGGAGTGGTTGAGCTGTGCCGGCTCGCATCGATTTATCGACCCGTCGATCGTAGTAGTGGCTACACCCAGTAAACCATACAACGCTTCGCCAGGCGGAATGTGTGTGTTTCTGTCTTTCGCTTCTCCGTCAAGCATATTCGACGAGAGTCAGGTAGTGCACGCCCTCAGGCATATGTTCCAAAAAAATTAAATTGAGCAGCAGCCGTGTCAGCGGTCTTTGGTGGTTCTCCACATGAGGACGTCTACTGGCATGAACGAGGGTAGTTAGAATTTTGGGACTGAGTTGGAAAGAGCACTTGTTAGGTGCGAGGCCGGCCTACCTTCACTGTCCGGAGCCGATAGTAAACAGCTTTTCCGGAGCACATACCTCCTCCCAGGAAGGCGATGTTTTGGGTTGGCTCTTGTGGCAAAGAAACACCATCTGTGGCTCCTGCGCCTTGTTGTGCTAAAGTAGCGGTGCTGTCACTAGTTTCTTCTTCCCTAAAGGTCTACCGTGTTTGTGTTTATGGGGGTTCACTCCAAAAGAACTGAACTTTACCTTAAGGGATGCAACTCTCTTTCATTACAGATGTTAGTCGCAGCTGTTTGCGAAATGTGTCGAAGTTACGTGATCTGTGTTACTACAATAATCAGAAATGCGTGTTTAAATTTGTCGTATTTCTAGTGGTACATCATATATCATGTTGAGGGCTCAACTATGAGTTTTCCTTTTTAAATGTAGGGAAGTGTAACTTAATCTGAGTGCCTTTTAACTGCAGTCATTTTAATTAAGTATTTGTAAAACAGCCTGGTGAAAAAAGTTCAAATGGCTCTGAGCAATATGGGACTCAACATCTGAGGTCATCACATTGATGCTTACTAAATCTGCTAAATCTGTGCTTGTTTCTTTCCTCCTTCCCTTGTTTTCATCTACCAATGCCTTAAACTTTTTATTAAACTCCTCTGCTTTTTACTTGATTTTCTGTGGCAGGTTCTCTTGGAGTTGAATACCCAGACTTAATACTTTTTCCTCAAGTTTAATTTGCAACTGAAACCTTTAATCGATTTTCGCGGACAGTTTCTGATTTTTCGTACTTAAATTTTTATCTCTTCATCATTCTCTTGGACCAATCATCAGCTTTCTCATTGAAACTGCTCGTGACTCTGTTTATACTGATAGTTAATCTCTGTGTCGATGTGTATTAAAAGTACCAGAAGAACGGAAGATGAAACGCAGGAGGGGCATATGGATCAGTTCCACAAACCATTTCTGTGCATGCTACTTTCTCATTCGCGATGACTGCTGTCCAATCCTCGCCATAGGTGTTCTTTCTTTTGGGACCAGGTACTGAGCTGCCTTCAGCATATCGTGATCCATATGTGATGATTTGATCACTCTCTGCATTTCACTAACGAAACCCTGCAAATTGAAGCGGTCGGAGAGATATAGTCATAAGCCACATCGAATTAGTTTTGAGATACAGCGACTTTAAAGCTCCACGGAGGTCTGAAAATGTTTAATACAAAATAGAAACTTTATTTCTACTGCAAACACTTGCTTAATACTTGCAAAGCATGTTGTTAAATAGTCAACTCTCTGCATGCTATAAAATATTAATTTTAGAATTATTCTAATTAAGATGTAGTCAGTGGTAGCTTATGACTATATCTCCCAAAAAATTGTTTAAAACATAAAGTATGAATTTGTAAGGATTTATTTTAACTAATCTTACACGGCAAGCAGAATATACAATTTTTACACAATAATATATACATATCAGGTATCTGAGATGTATACTTTTTCATTGATACAGTTACATCTAGGAAGTTCCTCTACCTCATCATTGTACATGTTATTTCCATTACATGACCGAAAGAAATCTTGATTTGCTGCAGGTATGTATGGCATAAGAGACAGTACATCATCAATTTTTTCTGGTTAATTGGTAGTGGCTTTCTGTACTTTATTCGCAGCTGATATGGATTTGGTTCGACTAGCCTGCCTTTCTTTTTGACACGAATATCCACTGACATGAAAGCTCCTATATCAGAATAAGAATGCTTTACACTTAGCTTGAAGGGATCTTCAGACTCAAACTTAAATTGAGTAGCTTCACTGAAGTAGAGGGGATCTCCAGACGTGGATTCTGTACGTTTTGAGATCAATGTCTTCAGGCTTTCCAAACTTCTAAAGTCTTCTCTTTCCATTTTAGTTACAATGAAATGTTTCGGACTCGCAGATTTTATTACTTCTGCCCATTCATCTGAAGTGTACACTATTGGACGTCTGTTTCTTGCATACAGTTCAATGCGACCAAAATCACGATCGCCAGGTAGCATGGTGTGACCTACCACAGGGAAGTAATACTGGACAGAATCAAATGTTTTGGTAGCAACAAGTGACCTTTCCAAAGCAATAATAGTCCAGTTCTTTGCCTGACCCTTGCAGTTGTCTGTGATTATGTGGAGATGTTTTGTATGAGGATTTGTTGTCTCCAAGTACTTCAATATGCAGCTCCCAACCTCATCCTCCATCTTTCTCGCTCCACAGAAACATATAACCCTTATTTGATCCACAGTCATGGATACCATATTTGTATGTCCATATTTTTCTCTTGTAAAATGCCGGACCAACTGTTAGTTTAGGTGTGGAGAACGTTTGCTGCATATCCATTGCTATCACATGATGCTCTTTCGAACTTTTTTTAGCCAGAGCAGTTAAAGACGCAATCATATTTTGTCCACTGTCAACCTTCTTGAGATGCAGTTCATATTGTTGTTTCTTTTCTGTGACTTCTTCTGCACATAATTCTGGGTTATTTATTGCAATTAGAAATCCATCACATTTTGAACAGGTGTCACGTTTGGTAGTTTGAAGCCTATGTTAAATTCAGATACGAAAATTTCTCTGAATTTACTTTCAGATACTGCAGGAACCTGCTTTTCCTTGCAGTATTCTGAGTATTTATCTCGAAATAAGGAAGCAGTTGTGAGATCACAATCCAAATACACTCTATTGGGGTTCTGTTGCCTACTGTAATGACTGTTATATTTCGGTATGGCGTTGAGAAATTCTCTAACACTTCGTACAGCTTCGTCTTGAAATTTATGTGGTTGGTTTCCATCTTTTCCTTAAAGGAAAAAAAAAAGATTAGCTTATATCCCCTTCCTAATAGATATATTTGTATAGTACTCAGTTTGATTACATCCCTAACTTATAGCACAGAGTAACAAAGCTTCCTTGCAAATCATGACTTCTATTCCGCATACCATCACATTATAAGAAAATGTAACATCCCTGGATGATATTTTCTTGGAAGTCTTTTTTGGATAGCTTTGAAAGAAATTATGACAAATGTAACAAAATGAAATACATATACAAAATATTAAACCATTTTTATTTAAATAGTGAACAAACCTCCGCTTTTTCGGTTCCATTTTCATACAGTTTATCAGGCAAGTATTCTGGGCATTAAAGTTTCCTATGTCCCTAAATGAATGAAAAATGTTTTCTTCCTCTCCAAGCAGTTTTGTGAAGCATTTATTTAAACAAGTACAGGGACTTCCTATAGTAGCAGCCTGAACAGTCTTGTGGGTTTTTAAAGACTTATACTACTGACCAGCATTTGGTCGACATTTTGCTTTATTTTTCTTCCACTGATCAATATTTCGCTTTCTTTTCGGTGAAGGCTTTGGAATTTTCGGGTGATTCTTCATTTATTCTGCTTATTTCAAACTATAATATGAGGAGCAAAATAGTCTAAGAATTTGCGTGAGATATAGTCATAAGCCACACAAGACATAAAATTTCGCTAACACCACATTAATGAGAAAATATTTGTTACACATCTTTTACCTTTGAAACTACATTATTACGCCATTAAGCAGTAATATAAATGTGCCCATCAAGTTTCATCATTAACACACAGGATGGCTGTCAAATGCGTTGGCAATGTTGAGAGAAACAAAGTCACAAGCCACAGGAGGTTAATAACCAGAAATAAACCGTTTTATATACTTACCGAAACATCATCTGAGCTGGAACTGCTGGTCGATGGATGCCAAGATTCATCACTGTCAGGATCCAAAGGGTCAAACTCTTCACTTCCACTACTGTCTGTGTCAAATATGCGTTGAAGACCCGAAGACGCTTCAGACGTCCCTGACCCACCTGCCACTTGGCCGTGGCTTGTGACTATGTATCTTCTGAAACTACCACCAGATGGCACAGCATAGAACTGCACTCCATCATATCCCGCCATCTATTGCAGTAACATGGAACTTTTTCAACACATTGTGAAGAAGATATTGTTAAGAATGCCGCAACATGAAAAACTCAATTTCGTGAAAGTTGTGGCTTATGACTATATCTCTGCGAGCCCTTCAATTGATCTCCGACTAATTCTCCATATACTACACTCTCTATGGATAGTCTCCAAATTACAGACATCCTGTTCCCTTACATTCATTCTAATTAAACTCCTTTCCCTGGACCTGGTCAATCAGGGCATTACTTAATTAGATCCAAACACACATTTACAATTACCACTTGAACAACGAAAAGCCGACACAGGAAACTATAACACAATTCTACATACTGTCACAAAAAATAAAATTCCACTCCAAAATAGGACAATACTGAGAAACTACATGAACAATGCTAACCAGTTAATTAAGAGGAACACTGCAAAAGAAGCATATTTGCTAATTCTTCTTGGAAGCAAATTAATTTCTTTTTTTTTCAATTTCAACTGCGGATTAGAGATCCAATGTAGGTAGAATCGTGGCAGGGTCACCAAATATGCATGTGACTGTTTTATTTGCGTGCTTACGTAGGCTCAAGTACTTCAGTTAAAACTGTGTGCAACAGTTTGAATTAATTATAAAGGTGTATCTCTGCCGAAGCATGAGTCATGTTACAACCATACTGCCAAATACAATTAGTGAAAGAATATAATCAGACTGCGACATGAAATAGGGCTTCCTAAACAATCCAAATTATTGCAACAGGCCTGCTGTTAAATATAAGCATATGAAATTGCTCGCAAGATCTAAATTAATTTCCAGAACACTGAGAAAATAGAATGAATTATCGTTTGACTTGAGAGATTCAAATGGCATGCAAAGATCAGAAAGTGATGGCAACCTGTGAGGTTGTCATCAAAGAACAGTTGTGATAGTAGAAACTTTCGGTTCTTAGTTGTTGCATGATTACACTGAAAGAATGGTTAACTTAATCTTTCAGTGTTTGCAACAGTTACTCTCACTTATTATCGTGCGTGCAAACAATATCTAAGCCCCATTACCCATTTACTAAGACTGAATAATATCATGAAATTCTGCAAGTCAATGAACAGAAGATTGCATGTGGCTTAATCTGCTGTTGATTGCGGCTGGCAGAGAGGAAGTCCTTCCGCGTTAGTCAGTGAGCTAATAGTCTTTATGCACTGCATACTGCGGAAGAAGCCCTTCATCGTTGTCCACAGAGAAGAAAGTGATTCTTATTCTCTCCCTAGAGTAACTCTTGCCGCAATCTGCTGATGATTGCAGATGGCAGAGAGGAAGTCCCTCCACATTGCCCAATGGTGGAAAAGTATACACACACGGCCTACCAAGGAAGAAGACTTTCGTCGCCGCCCATCGAGAAAGAGATGAATGTTGTCCGCAATTTCGGTTAAGCCTGGCTTTTGATCCTGCACAACTTTTTGTGCACAATTGAAATGGCTTTTCAGTATTCAGTATTGTAGTAAGAAAAACACCAAAATTCAGAGTTAGTAACAGTTTTGCAATATTAACGTAGAGAGGGATGCAGTTCTTAACAGTTCTTTTGACTTCCCCTGTCCACAGTTGAGTTTACTATCCTGTGCTCTGGGCTCCACGTTAGGACTTTCCGGAAGCTAGCATTCGGGACCCGTCCCCCCTCAACTAAATAATAATATCTATTAACCAATAAGAAGTTTCATTTCAGAATTTAAACAACTGTCTTCTATCAAGAGGTAGACAAAATTCTTGACAAAGACAGCTCCCTCGGTTTTTATGGTACTGCAACTATACTCCCACACCTCACTTTTTTCTGCGTAAGGTATTCCTTTATCAAAAGCTACCGTCAGCTGTCCAACTTGTAAAGACTGTGAGTGAGCCCAAACTCGAGTATTTAGTCTGCTACCTTATCAGATTTTCTCAAAAAGGCAACTGCACTACACATGCACATAGCGGGCTGCTATGCAGTAACAAGTAATTAAGGAAAATATAGATTTTATTAGTACTGCATATTACATAGAAACTCACACACATACATCCACACACACACACCCACCCACCCACCCACCCACCCACCCACACACACACACACACACCCACCCACCCACCCACCCACCCACACACACACACACACACACACACACACACACCCACACACACACACACACACACACACACACATATATATATATATATATATATATATATATATATACTCCTGGAAATGGAAAAAAGATTGGCCGGCCGAAGTGGCCGTGCGGTTAAAGGCGCTGCAGTCTGGAACCGCAAGACCGCTACGGTCGCAGGTTCGAATCCTGCCTCGGGCATGGATTTTTGTGATGTCCTTAGGTTAGTTAGGTTTAACTAGTTATAAGTTCTAGGGGACTAACGACCTCAGCAGTTGAGTACCATAGTGCTCAGAGCCATTTGAACCAATTTGGAAAAAAGAACACATTGACACCGGTGTGTCAGACCCACCATACTTGCTCCGGACACTGCGAGAGGGCTGTACAAGCAATGATCACACGCACGGCACAGCGGACACACCAGGAACCGCGGTGTTGGCCGTCGAATGGCGCTAGCTGCGCAGCATTTGTGCACCGCCGCCGTCAGTGTCAGCCAGTTTGCCGTGGCATACGGAGCTCCATCGCAGTCTTTAACACTGGTAGCATGCCGCGACAGCGTGGACGTGAACCGTATGTGCAGTTGACGGACTTTGAGCGAGGGCGTATAGTGGGCATGCGGGAGGCCGGGTGGACGTACCGCCGAATTGCTCAACACGTGGGGCGTGAGGTCTCCACAGTACATCGATGTTGTCGCCAGTGGTCGGCGGAAGGTGCACGTGCCCGTCGACCTGGGACCGGACCGCAGCGACGCACGGATGCACGCCAAGACCGTAGGATCCTACGCAGTGCCGTAGGGGACCGCACCGCCACTTCCCAGCAAATTAGGGACAATGTTGCTCCTGGGGTATCGGCGAGGACCATTCGCAACCATCTCCATGAAGCTGGGCTACAGTCCCGCACACCGTTAGGCCGTCTTCCGCTCACGCCCCAACATCGTGCAGCCCGCCTCCAGTGGTGTCGCGACAGGCGTGAATGGAGGGACGAATGGAGACGTGTCGTCTTCAGCGATGAGAGTCGCTTCTGCCTTGGTGCCAATGATGGTCGTATGCGTGTTTGGCGCCGTGCAGGCGAGCGCCACAATCAGGACTGCATACGACCAAGGCACACAGGGCCAACACCCGGCATCATGGTGTGGGGAGCTATCTCCTACACTGGCCGTACACCACTGGTGATCGTCGAGGGGACACTGAATAGTGCACGGTACATCCAAACCGTCATCGAACCCATCGTTCTACCATTCCTAGACCGGCAAGGGAACTTGCTGTTCCAACAGGACAATGCACGTCCGCATGTATCCCGTGCCACCCAACGTGCTCTAGAAGGTGTAAGTCAACTACCCTGGCCAGCAAGATCTCCGGATCTGTCCCCCATTGAGCATGTTTGGGACTGGATGAAGCGTCGTCTCACGCGGTCTGCACGTCCAGCACGAACGCTGGTCCAACTGACGCGCCAGGTGGAAATGGCATGGCAAGCCGTTCCACAGGACTACATCCAGCATCTCTACGATCGTCTCCATGGGAGAATAGCAGCCTGCATTGCTGCGAAAGGTGGATATACACTGTACTAGTGCCGACATTGTGCATGCTCTGTTGCCTGTGTCAATGTGCCTGTGGTTCTGTCAGTGTGATCATGTGATGTATCTGACCTCAGGAATGTGTCAATAAAGTTTCCCCTTCCTGGGACAATGAATTCACGGTGTTCTTATTTCAATTTCCAGGAGTATATATATATATATATATATATATATATATATATATATATATATATATATATATATATATATCATAATAACAAACCCATGCTACTGTTTGTCCTCTGATAGGTGCCAAAATGTGATTCACATCGTCCTTGTTTGTCACAAACACTACAGTTTGAGACAGACGTGCTGGCAATGTTCAGAGAGGAACCAACCACCAGCTCTTGGCAGGTGGCACTGAAAATGGGTAAAAGTGCCATATGGCATGCTGTCTGTTAACACCAGTTCCATCCATGCCATCTGCATTAAGTCCAGGCAGTATGAGAGGGAGACTATCCATGCAGTGTACAGCTTGTGCAGTGGTATTTACAAAAATGAGTACTCCAGCCATATTTGCCGAGCTTCGTTCTATTCAGAAATGAGTGCATGTTTATTAGCGATGGCGTATTAAACATATGCAACATGTATATTTTGGCGGACGAAAATCCGCGTGCACAGGTGATTCAAAATCTGCAACACAATGTCGTTATTAACATATGGGCAAGGTAACTGGTGACCATGTATACTGCCAAAGAAACAGAACCAACTTACCTCTCATTTATTAGAGATGGTTTGCCTACCCTGTTGCATGTGGTGCCACCGAAATTTCGGATAGAAATGGGGCTGCAAAACGACGGAACTTCAGCACACTTTGATGTTGATGTGCAGAACTACCTCAAAGTTGCTTATCCGAATCGATGGACTGGCAGAGGTGGACCAGTTACATAGCATATTCACCAACTTTGACGTCTCTCGATTATTTTCTGTGGGGTCAAAGGAAGTTTATGGAGTACTGGCACACCCGTAATGTCAGTGGAGTACTCTGTTGCTAGTGTCCACAGGAAAACTGAAATACTTCAAAGACTACCACACGAAATGGCTCACGGATGTGAGGCTCAGCGGTTATGCATTGACGTAGAAGGTACACAGTTCGATGTCCGTTTCTAATGTAGAGAGCGTGATGTGCCACCCATGTTGGGTTCATTAGTGTAATGTAGAATGCACATCCATTTGAAACTTCGATGCTCTCCAGTGCCCAGGGGTGCATTTTTAAATATGCGTCCCTTCTTGAAAATTGATCATGGTATCTTCCAATACAACTTACTAAGCATTTTCGGTGTTTTTGAGACATCTTGTGTATTTTTAGTTCGGTGATACTGTCACAGAGAGAAAAACAACAGCAACAGCAACGACTTGCTTCTGCTATTAATTGTCTGTATTTACACATTTTTTACTACTGGGGCAGCAATTTCCGTCTTTAACTGACAAGTTATGACACAAAATAGCACTTAGACAGTCAGTACTTGGACAATCACGAACTGGGTTGCATGCTGCTCAATTGGCATAAAGCGTCTCGGATTTTCTCAGAGAAGCCAGGACAAGCTGAGGCTTGCAAAATGCGTAGTCAACGGGTCAGATTTGACGATGGCAGCCTGCCGACCCAAATAAACTGGCAAGCCAAAGGCGAAACGCAATGGCGAAAAATGCGTGAGCTGCTCATTAGTTTTCAAAATGGCCTATCTCTGTCAAGTATCAGTTATATGATTATAGCCATAGCACGATCGTTGATTGTGATAAATAAGGGTGTTACCAAAACTTGGAGCAAATCGTTCAAAAAACGTTTGAACATAGTACCAATTTACGCAAAATGGGTACTTTTGAACATGTCTAAAAATTCAAATACATCTGAACATGACAGCTTACGTGTGATGGCGAGTTATCAGTCAGCTGCGTCTCACAGTATGTGTTCTATGCACAACCTGAGCTGCAGCTGTCTCGTCAGCTCCCTCATATGAAAGACACCATGGTGCTTTCTGAAGTCTTCCATGTACATGAATTCTATATATTTTTTCTCAGGAGCATCGTTTTATGTCTGCAAACCCCTGTTGCATCGCTTCCAAATTCAAGCAATTTATTCAGCATTTTGGCTTACAATGCCCCCATTTAGGATCAAACAGACGTGACTACATTTTTGCCACTTTTGAGTTGTTAGTACCTTAAGGTAAACGGAATCAAGACCTACGGTACGATCAAACAATTGTAACCCTATCTTATGTGGTTTCCTTTTTAATTGTGACCGTGTCTACATTTTACAAAAAGTAGTAATGATCAGACAGATGGAAGAGCGGTCCGTTTTTAGAGCACAGGACGCAGAATTAATTTGTGAAACGGAACAGCTTTTACGTTTCTCTGATCCTAACAGAACTGCTAGAACCTGCTTCTCCCGCTTCTTCTCCTTAGACGGATTGTCGCCGTCGCTCTGTGACAACAATGAAATGCAACTTCCTGGCAGTGAATATAAATATCGTTTCAGTGTGACTGGATTTACAAGCAAGTAGGGCCGTTTTGGTGTCCAGAGGAAGAAGGATGGTGAAAATGTACCTGGAGAAGGAACAGAATTTGGTAGGATCTCGTAAGTATTAGAACCTGTTTCTTAGCGTATATATTTCGGTAGTAAGTGCTATTATTATTTTAGTGCTGTTACTGCTGTTGTCATTATTATTATTATTATTATTATTTATATTCATAGCTGAGGAAGATCGTGGTGTGGAGATGCTCAGGACATTCTTTGGTTCAGTTACAGGTGATGACCCTTCCTATGAGCCAGACAACACTACGGATTCTGGTGAGTATCCAGACAATTACAAGACACTATAGCAGTTCCAGTTAATTTTTTTCTCTTTCTCTGAATACTTGTCATGTTATTGTTACAGACTGCAGTGTTGAACATGGCACATCCCTTATAAAGAATGTCATAAAAACTGCTGAGGTTGCAACTAGCGCACAAATAAATCATCACAATCAGGAAGATGAAATTTCAAAAGACAATGCTTGTATTGAAAACAGTAACAAAACAAGGAAATGAAAAGGGACAGCGGTTAACGACGAGTGGAAAAGAAATCAAAGGAAAATCAATGGACAGCATGGTAGGGCATATATTTCTCCGAAGAATTCCGAAGTTCCAGCAAGAAATGTGAAGCAAAAAGATTGTTCTAAATGTCCACGGCAGTGTGGCAGTAAGTTTACTGAGCAAGACAGACCAAATATGGTAACTCACGAAGGAAGATGTCCAAGAAATTATTGTGTTATAGAGGGATCTGACAACATTCAAGTGTGTATGTAGTTCTTCTCAAGACATTTGATATCTCTGAAACCTTTGTAAGAAATACTATCAAAAAACGAGATGAACATCATATAACTGAGAAAGAGCGAAGATGATGTTTTGAGCCAGGGATAAAGAGACCAGAAGAAAGTAAAGAGGCTATAAAGAAATACTTTAAGAGTTTTCCTACTCTTCCTTCTCATTACAAGAGGACAGAATGTACAGCAGATTATTTACCTGCCGATATGAGTATTAAGGTAATGTATGAGTTATATCGGAAACAATGATTTGTGGAACGAAAGACAATAGAGAAATTACTGCTATATAAAGAGATATTCACAAAGAAATTTAATCTGAAATTCCTCAGGTCACGAAAAGATATGCTTGATAAATGTTTAAAGTATTCACACCATTTGGCTGATGAAAAGGAAGATGAGGATTTTAAAAGGGAACAGGAAGAGTATTTGAAAAGAAATAGCAATAAAATTTAAGAACATTAAGAAAGTAAGTGCAAGAAAATGAGAACCCTTGCTATCTTAATTTGACTTACAAGCTGTGTTTTACTGCCCTAAAGTGAATATAAAGGTTGTATTCTATAAAAGAAGGCTTTCTGTGTACAATCCCACAGTTATTAATGTTCGAGAAAAGAAAACCGATTGCTACATGTGGGACGAGACAACAGGAAAAAGGGTTCCATAGAGGTGGCTTCATGTCTGTGGGATTTTCTGAAAAACCATGCTCAAGGAAAATCGACAACCTTGTTTCGTGATACATATGGCGACCAGAACAGGAATGCCAACCTGAACACTATGTGTTTGCTTGCAGTGAATACACTGGACATTCCAACAATCAATCAATGCTTTTTTCAGCCTGGACATTCACAAATGGAAGTAGACTCAGTGCATGCGAGCATCGAAAGAAAAAGTAAACATGTGGACGTTGTTGATCAAATTGGCTGGTATAAAGTTGTAACCTCCAACAAGTACGTAGTGTCAGAAATGGATAACACTCAAATTTTAGATTTCAACCAGCTTCAGAAGAAAATAATTCGGAATACAAAATCCTTCGAATTCAGGACCTGAAGAAAATACACTGTGCCCAGCATATGACAATCCTCTCTGCGTAGGCAAAGAAAAGAAAAGTTTTTGTAATACAGGTGTTATACCTCCTAGGTATCACACATATCAAGGACTCTATGCCGCTAACGATTTAGAAAATGAGGAAAATTTAGAAGAATCACAGGAATAGACATCATGTTTATTTTCTGTTTTTTTGTCTCTTTTATTAACGTTGCTAGTTTACTACCCTAGCTATTTCATATAAACCAATAATTTTGGCTCGGTTAAGTGTCTGTGTTGTATTATTTTTGAAATGGTAATCCACAAACAGGAAAACAGTTGTGAGGAAGCTCTGTGTTTTGTTAAAACGATTTTTCCCAATTTTGTTATGTGAAGATTAAATACAAGAATATTATTTCTGTTACCTGTAAATTATTTATTGTATGTTCAGTGTTACTGCAGGCGAATAATGCAAAGTGAAATTAATAATGGTTTTTCTGTATTCTCCATCAAGACTGATAGTAAAACTCCTGAGAAACAGTTCTCTCGCTCGTTGGATAGCTATGACACACATTCCCATAACTTGTTCCACGTAATCTGTATTTATAGAGACATTATTAACACAACTGCGGTAATCTTTAATACGATAATATTGCTTAAAGCTACATATTACTTGTTTAACATTCATATGTTTTACAGCAGCAGCCACTAAGTTATGGATCGGACCAACGTAACTACCTGCATAATTTCATAAAACATGGCATTAGTGTCCACCAAATGACTAGAATATGTTACACCTAGTAGAAAACAACAATAAATGAAGTCTACTTTCTATTTACCATAGAAGGATTTGTGAAAAACCATTAGAAAAGACTCACTTCTTTCGACAAATTCTTTAAGTCGAATTATCTCAAAACACTCTTTTTGGAATTACGTTTCTTTGATCCTGAATGGGCGAATTCATGTAGCTTTAGCTGACTTTTCTTTCAGAATTTAGAATCTAATTTGCCTCTTTATCACTAACGAGACCTAGAGATGCAGTATTTAAAGACCTACAGCATTACTAATACTAAAAGAACGTAGTAAATTATATGTAGTAAATTTTACAACACTCACCTGCTACTGTGACAGTATAAGGCGCACCAGACGGAAGGTTAACGTAAAATGTACGAAAGACCTGAATAAAGTGGCTAACGTTCAAGGTTTTTACTAAATAATGGAATAAATAAATGAGATTCTTCCTCGATATCACTATTTCTTTTACAACAAACTTCCTAGAAGATTTATAAGATAGTCTTTGTCTTATTTTACATCACATTCTTTTATCGACATTTTCTTCCTAGTACGTAGATCCACCGGAAAAAGTTCTTGCGTGCTTCACATGTTTCGCTTCAGACATCAGGAACTATTTTATGTACAGCGGATACTGAAATGCAGAACACTTAGTAAAGTGTATGTGTCCAACTGAGAGGAACTGGTCTGTTGTTATTAATCTGTCTTCAGGTTATATTACTCGTTGAAAACTAGTGTCCAGCTTTCAAATTTTCATTTCCAATTGCACTGAAGGAATAAAGGATGGAAATTTTCCCGCCGATGACAAGGTTATTAGTCAACTAGTACAAGGTCGAATTGTTCCAGGGACAGGGACGGAATTCGTCCGTGACCTTTCAGAAGAACTATTTACCTTAAGCGAGTTAGGTATATCATGGGAAACCTACATCTTGATGTATGGGCGGGCGGGAGGATTCTGAACCGCCATCCTCACGAAGGAGCGTCCAGTGTGTTAACCACTTTGCCACGTTGCTTGACGAACTGCAATGAGAAGCCGGTGGAATGTGACAGACAATGTATAAGCAAGGTCTTACAGTACGATGAAGAAAGGCAGGAGCAGCATTTCAGTTATAAAATGCAGTACCCGACGCGTTTCACCCATACGTAAAAATTGAGACATCCAGTTTCTCATACATCATATTGCCTGATTCATCAAGAACTGAGGTTTCGCCATGCAAAATATTGCTACGTAAATACTGCAGTTTTGTGTAATGGCTGTAACTAGCGTTTTATTGAGTGAAACCTGTGTACAGATTATTAGTGGAGATAGTAATAAAACAATAATGCAGATTTCGTAGTGTTGGCACACTATGGTCTTTTAGAGTCTCTTGTGTTTCTTTCTGCGTAAACGCTTGCTCACAGCTACCTGCGAATGGTAGTGAACACTGGCGATCTACCTGCGAATATTCGTTAGCATGCTTTCGGTTCTAATACCTTCGTTGTAAAAGACCCTTTAAAATCCACCTTCGTGCTTTACGGTATAAAACATATCGTTGGATAGCACAGAGATTACGAAAGGGTGCAGAACGTCGATGTACAGGGTGATCAAAAAGTCAGTATAAATTTGAAAACTGAATAAATCACTGAACAATGTAGATAGAGAGGTACAAATTGATACACATGCTTAGAATAACATGGGGTTTTATTAGGAAAAAAAATACAAAAGTTCAAAAAATGTCCGACAGGTGGCGCGTCATCTGAACACAATAGCAATAATTAGCATAACAAAGTAAGGCAAAGCAAAGATGATGTTCTTTACAGGAAATGCTCAATATGTCCACCGTCATTCCTCAACAATAGCTGTAGTCGAGGAATGACGTTGTGAACACCACTGTAAAGCATGTCCGGAGTTATGGTGAGGCTCTGGCGTCGGATGTTGTCTGTCAGCATCCCTAGAGATGTCGGTCGATCACGATACACTTGCGACTTCAGGTAACCCCAGAGCCAATAATCGCACGGACTGAGGTCTGGGGACCTGGGAGGCCAAGCACGACGAAAGTGGCGGCTGAGCACACGATCATCACCAAACGACGCGCGCAAGAGATCTTTCACGCATCTAGCAATATGGGGTGGAGCGCCATTCTGCATAAACATCGTACGTTCCAGCAGGTGTTTATTAGCCAGGCTGGGGATGATGCGATTCTGTAACATATCGGCGTACCTCTCACCCGTCACGGTAGCAGTTTTGCTGTCCAGTGCCATCTGTCGGACATTCTGTGCACATTTTTTTTGTTCTAATCAAACCCCATGTCATTCCAAGCATGTGTGTCAATATTTATCTCTATCTATATTATTCTGTGGTTTATTAAGTTTTCAAATTCATCCTGACGTTTTGATCACCCGGTACTATGGCAGTGAGCGAGGCGGATCAGCAATTACTGTTTATCTAAAACTATAAACATTGACTGCATTACAAAGGATACCGCTGAATTCCAGATACAGCTTTGAAGGAGCTGAAGCTGTGCCATAAGCTGCGAGATGTTTAACACCAAACATTGCTCCACCCTTCCTTCGAAGTGTGAACAAATATCCCATCAGTCTAGTAGTAAGCCGCAATTTCAGGATATGGGTGTGTCGAAAAGAACGCAGAAAACTTTCTTGCCAACAGAATACAGCCTTTGTCTTAAGCAATGATATCCTATAGGGAACGTGTCGATTCCATGTAAAGAGACCCTTGGCTACAGCTGATACCGTCCGTCATTTAGACATCGCAGTTGCTGACACGTCACACACGTGCATTTCATATTCTTCAGCATTCCAAAGAAGTTTTGAATTTTCAGGAAAACAGGCCAGCAAACCGCATTCTGAGATTATATTTCAGTTCTTTGAGGGTGTCATTCCATTCCCAAATTGTGTTTCGCTTCGTCGATGATCTTTCCACGGACATATCGCCTAGTCTCTGAGATTCATCGTTCAAAATATGTGAAGGAATCTCTGGAGGTTCATTTCCACACGAAGATCCTTCTCTGACCTGTTTTCAAGAACTGCGACTGACTGGCGTCAAGAGGAATAAGCATATTGTGTGTGTGTGTGTGTGTGTGTGTGTGTGTGTGTGTGTGTGTGTGTAGGGAAGAAGGAGAGTGGGTCCAAGTTTGTTTGACTCATTTAGTTTAATAAAATGAAGCGTTTGTAAAACCACTTTATTGATCAGTGTAATTCTCAATACAAATATTTTGTTGTAATCCTACAGCCTTGTAGGTAATTAACTCAGTAGGCAGGAACGTTGCAGACAGACGTCAGACACTTCTAATCATACTTGAAATTACGAAGAATAGTGAAGAATGAATATGACACATTTAAAACCTGTAAGAAAATCAAGACGTGTATGAAACAATACATTTTGTAATTTGAATTAATTATCAAATAGTTATTTATTATATTACATACCTAGAAATCAAACGTTACTGTGTTACGTATTGTTGAAGCTAAAAATTTAACAGCTACATCTTAATCAATCTCTACACTATTAAATGTTACATCCAAAAGATTAACTGTAGGTATATCTCTGGAAATAGCAATATAAACTTCTTAACGTCAGACCATATCTCGATAACAGTTACTTCGAGCTACTATTTTTCTTAACTGTTATCACGAATTTCTCTTAACCTATAATTATGAAATATTCACGCCTACCATATTTCGCCAAAACATTAATCTAAACTAATCTTAAAATATTAGTGACAGCCAGAAACGGTGTAACGCAGTTACAATCATCATCATTTCGTATCTTGACGATACCCGAGACCTACCTTGATATTAAACGCAGACTAAAGTTTGCAGTTCGTCATCTGTGAGACATATAAATCATGGGACAAGGACTACTGAAACAACTCGCGAAACATTAACGGAGGTTTGAAGAACCCTACCAGCAATTTCGTGACTTACTTTTGCTCAGATCTTAAATGAGGATGTCCATTTGGAGATTTGAGCCTTCTCCACCTCAGTACCGATCCGGTACTTTTAAATCATTATCATCTCGACCTACAGGAATTTTTAAACTTTGATACAGTTACTGAATGAGGAGGAAGAATTTGTCTGTGCTTAATATAAAATTACCAACCAAAGTCGCTGAAGCTGGAAACCAGTTTTATATGTGCCTATGGGATAATGGCAAATTTAATATCATCTGTACCCAAGAAATTTAATGTCGACTAAACGTGGTCAAAGAAGAAACCATGAATGTGTATCATATAGCGATTTTACGTGTTTAGAAAGTTTTCTGTTTCTGAGGCATGTAAATCAGTACTGATGATCTTACTCACTTCCAATCCGTTGCTGTGTAGACGCAAATGCCAGGCAACACGTAAGTAGATCTAATTTCGATTTTTGTCTGGGATGATTGATAAAATTTTCCCAGAAGTAATTAGAATAGTCTTAGTTCTCTGCTTCTGACGAAACTTTTCTCCGAGGTTTCCCTTTGTTATCAGGCGACTACCAGAAGTCATCTCCCAATATAATCCCAATAATTCCCGACATCGATTCCACCTGTCCCTCTCCCAGCCTGCTGTGTCATTTGGCTGGAAAGAAACGCTACTTCTCAATGGACCAGATCTGGAACAACACGCTCTTCTCATTGAAGCAGAAAATAACAAAAATAAACACATAAAAGAATCACATCGACTGTCATCGACTTTACCCTGAACGCACACCGTCTCTCTAAAGAGCTACCGTGCACTTTGAGGACAATTAATTGTGCTGTTGCTTTTAGGAGGACACTGAAACACTTCCTCCTTTCCCCCTCATAACGGTTCAAAAAAAAATTACGCACATTGACTGTAATTCCTTTGTCAAACTGTAAGGCAAATGGCTAAATTTTCTTTCATTTACGCTTCTTTTTTCTTCATTTGTCAGTCACACTTCTTTCTTTTCTCCTGTTTTCATTATATTTTCTTTAATCAAATACGTCTTTCCGTCTCTTTCCCATCTCTTCTCACATATCCGCTGCTGATGGCCCTCATAGTTTAAAAATAACGCCCTGTAAACTGTCTCTGCTGTTGCAGTCATGAATGTAGCAATAATGTAAACTGTGTTTACCTTTTTCTATTTTGTCACTAGAATAATTATATTTCCTGATGTTGTATACTCGATGTAACTGAGCGTACCATAATCATTAAAACCGAAAGTATGTATAATGCCAAGTTAGATGTAAGAGATGTTGCGAAGGCCTTAATCTTCCCCTGTTAAATACATACATAAGTAAAATAGATGTATCTTCACATGCACTAAGTTCTCATTTTCATCTGTGATATATTATCCTGGAATAAAGTTAAAAATCGATCCCGTCCTCCAGTTCTGATCAAGTTTTCCAGAAGTTTCCTCTGGGTTGTCGGACAAATGCTGGAACCAGAAAACCGCTCGCATATATTCCTCACTGTGATACTCTCTGTGCCACTAACAGCACGTCTGGTATTTGGCTGAAAATCGATGACTCTCCAATGAGTCATTATTTCAAATGCCCTCACTGGAGCTGGTCTGTCTATATTTTGGCACAGTCCTTCACTGGTGACAGTAGGATGTAACCTATGGTGATACAATGCATTGCTTCCAGAATACTCCCCGCACACCCATCCTCCATCTTAATGTCTGACACCACAGTGGACCTAGGCCAACTGCCCTACAGATAAATGGTGGGAAATTCACAAATTCAGGATGGTGGATCTTCGTACAGTCCTATGGTGTCAGAATCCTAGAAGGCAAATCAAGATCGTGCACCTAGCATATTATCACAGGTATAATATCCAAGATGGTGTACCTTAGAAAAACCATATGATTCCACAAACCTAGATGACTGGCCTTAGTGCTGGCTGTACGGTTCTCAGATCTCCCACAGTCCAAGATGGCAGGCCTCAGGTAAACTGGCATGGTAGGGAATCCAAGATGACGGACATTAGTGCAGCCATTTGATGGTACAGGACGGTAGTTTAAGTTTGCAATGGTGGATTATTAAAATATCCAGTTTTTCTAAGTTCAAATCCACTTGTGTTAAAAACAATTTGCCCCATCCCACTGACCAGTCCACTGACGCTGTTTAAAGAACTGTCACAATCACTCGGATAGAATAGGCAAGCTTGTGTTATTACTTAAAAGAATTCGGGGCAGAGCCCCACCGCCACCCCCACAACCCACATGCCAGTCTGCATGCCACATAGGCTGCGTCTGGTTCCAAATGTGCTGAGCTGTCGTTCGAGTTGGGCTAAACGCCTCACCATGCCTGGACAGTGACAGACAAATCTGCACACTGATTGATGTGTGCACACTGACAGTTCACGGTATGGCCAGTTTTGCTGCATAACTCTGACACAACACTCCATCCATGTGAAATCACAATGATCATTGCCCGGTCCTGATGTATGTTGCCGAGAGTTGCCTGGCACTTCCTGATATGCTAAAATGTTCAAACGTGTGTGAATTCCTAAGGGGCCAAACTGCTGAGGTCATCAGTCCCTAGACTTACACACTGCTTAAACTAACATATGCTAAGAACAACAAACACACCCATGTCCGAGGGAGAACTCGAACCTCCGGCGGGAGGGGCCGCGCAATCTGTGACATAGCGCCTGACATACACCCCGACACTGACAGAGTGAACATCATGTACCTAAAGCATGCGTCAGCCACTAAGATTCCAGTTACATCTTTGGTGATTTTGTGTGAATCTCTGGGAAAACGCACATGTGCGTGGTAGAAATCTTTTCAGTGACAAATCTAAAGTGTTCAGTGAGTAAAATTTACGTGTGCAACGATAAGAATGCAGTGTGAATGTGTTCACATCTGTTGGGCGAATGTTATGAAAACAAACACACCAAACCGACGTTTCACGACAATTAATCTCTTAAAAAAACGCACCGCATGTTGAAAGGAAAGAATGAAAACCGTCTAAAGATGAATCATAACGAGTCGAATCCGGTAACGGTACCCTTTCAATAAAGGGAATGAAAGTATATTTGTGGCTGGTTGCTGTCCTAACACCATATATCTATTTTATCATTATATTAAACGACGTTTGTTACGAGATGAAAGGCATAACGTATTCCACATACAACTCGCTCAGTTGCTCGGTCATGACTCATCGTCGGCTGGCAGGCTAAACTGGCGGCTTAACACTGCGGCTGCCTAGTGCACTATAGCCCAAATTGCTGACGCCCCCCGCCTATAAGCATTTTTATGTTTGATTTCTTTCACTTTGAATCAAGAAAAGCTGTATTGAACTTGACAGATAGTTTCAGCACTGTAGATATTTACTAGGTATGGAGATGCGCCCTTGACTTCCTCTCGCCTCTCAACGGAAACAGCCAGTTGGAGGGTGGTCTACATTTCAACACATACTCCGAAATGCGGTACAACTTGGTTTGGCATTATTGTAATTGCTATAGGTGAAAGAAACGATAAGGACAGAGAAAATTGTAGGACCAATCGGGGATTGAACCATAAGCCTAAGTTTTCTAGACTGGAACATAAGCCAATGAGCTACAAAGGCACATTTCTCGACAAAGCATTAATAACTTATTTATAAAACAGAAACTGCACTGAGCCCAGGGAACAAATACCAATTCTGTACAAGAAGTAAACAAAGAAAATAGGTAGCATTATGTGTTTGTTACTTCATTTACAGATACTTTATTGAAGAATAAATCTGTTTTAATGATCTGCTTATTCGAATAGTTACTCAGATAAAAACCTATTCGAATAATGCCCATCTGTTTTCACCACTACACGTAACATTTGAGTTCCCTTTCTGTTCTTATTATCAAATGTAAAGAGTGCTAATAGTTCACTTGCTCCATTTACTCACGAAAGCATATGGTGTAGCTGGACTGAAGGTTTTTAGTTAACTATAAACGAAGTTGACGATTACGATCTGTTGTCACACTCTCAACGTTCATCCTTTTAATTTGTTCTGTACAAAATGTATCTAAACGTCATTGCGATTTAAGCAGCTGTTTGAAAGCAGGCATTAATTCATCACGTACTATTTCACTGAAATAAACAGTTCCACAACTGAAAAAATGACCTGCAATAACATTCAATATTCGGTTATCATTTTAATTTTCGTCCTACTGTGATAACACCTAGTGAAAGTCAGGTGTAGAACACACATTATTCACAGAAAATATGGAAAATCGTCAGCTAAAAAGAAATTCTAGTTCTAAATACATCTAAATACACGCCAGGCCTATTAGTGCCGCTACGTTGTGTGTAAGTGAGTACCGCATGATAACGAGTCAGTGAAGTACCAGCCGCATGCATCGATGTGCGCGTGTGTATTGAGTGAGGCAGACGAATGCTACTCACACGCATTGGGTGACTTGCGCGCCGGTGATGACGATGAAATGATGATGAGGAAAACATACCAAGTCCCTAAGTGGAGAAAATCTCCACCCTGGACGACATTCGAACTCGGGCGCGCTTGCATGGGGGCCTCATGTTACCACCCAGCTAAGCAGACGGACTCTCTCACACTGGTTTCGCCACAGGGCTGCAGTGTTGTAATTGACTGTACAAAAAAATGAAATGAAATGATGCTATGGCATTGTTGGTTGGGAGTTCCCATGCGGAGAAGTTCGGCCGCCGTATTGCAAGTCGTTTTTAGTTGACGCCACATCTGCGACTTGCGAGTCAATGATGATGAAGAAGATACAACACCCAATCATCACGAGGCAGAGAAAATCCCTAAACCCCGCCGGGAATCGAACCAGGGACCCCGTAGGCGTGAAGCGAGAACGCTATCGCAAGACAACGAGCTGCGGACTCACCGTACACAGCTTCATCACGACATAAGGGTACTACTGGGACCAGAAAGCGGACAAACGCATTTATAGTTAAAATTTCCTTTTAGCTACCGATTTTACACGTTTTCTATGAAGAAAGTGTCTGATTACAGTTTAACGAAAATTATTCAGAGTGTTCAAAATAGTAATAATTAAGACACTGTAATTGACATATGCTCAAGTGCCAATATTATAGATAATGACATAAATAATAAACAGCTTTCATAGTACACAGCCTCGTACCCTGCGACACGCCGTTGCGTGAAAAGAATGATAGATCTCCGTACCAGTGCATGAACAAGATTATCTAGTTAATGCAGTATGTTATATAAACAGAGTAGCAACAAGAAAATACTAGAGTTACGTGAACAACCTATGGAAAGGAAGTAAATATGTATATGCGACCCACGGAACAATTTCGTGGGAGAGAGCGAAGCACTCACACTGTATTCCACCAGGGTCCAATTTTCGGATATTTCTGCCAATGCTCTCCTTGCCTCGCATTCGCAGCTTATGACGCAGAAGAAGTGAAAGGTCGCAAGCTGTCTTGCTTGCCTCATTCCATTTATATGCTAAATTCATCTGCCCTTGTCACGAATGGTGATAGGCAGGACACTTTAGTCCCATCACGCTGAAAGCCTCCCCACGTTATTTAATGCCGGACAATGTATTTCACAAAACTAAAGTGGCTGTCGGTAGAGGCTTGTAGTTCTTTTCTAACAATGCGTGACAGCCACGCAGTTAGCGCAGATCTCTGAAATCGACAGAGGATGCCAAACGGCATGCAGAGGTTTTATTCCAGCTTACGAGTGTCAAAGGGCCATCTGAGAGGATTCGCCGAAGCCCCATGTCAATCAATCCAAGACAGGGCACGCGGTATTCAGCACGATTCGGCTGTGAGGAAGGTTTAGGGCGGTAGTCTCAAGTCTTCGAATTTCTGGTCCTCGCGGAGTTTCCGTCACTTAAGTTAAGCTTCTAGAAATTCAGAAACGTATAAATAACGCTCTGATTCGCCCATCACCTACTGACGTCAGACGGGAATTTCTGGAGCAAACTGCCGAGGAAGTTGACCCGTGCTTGGGGACATTCTGGGGTGAGAATTTAATAAACGTGTGAGTTTACACGCTGTTGGCGTAAAACAGTAACATTTCTCCTGTTTGGTGGTTGTGGCGAGAAAAGCGAAAACAGCAATGTCGAGAGCAGGGGAGAGCGAGACTGCTGGTTTGGATGTGGAAGATGAGAGCTGCCTGGTTTTAGACGTCTGAGTTTAAACAGTGGGTGGTCAATTGACGGTGTCCGGCTATTGACGATCGAGAATCTCGTTCTTCGTATGTAACCAGCACGGCCGACTTACGGCCTCAACAAACTAGCTTGAGTATGCATCAGCTCCAGCAATAGGTTGGCGTTAATGTCTGCAAAGGGGAAGTACCGTTGCCTCACTATTGTTTATGCCAGTTCCAGTGGTAGTATCGTTTTCATATATTATTCGGTCAACCACCTGAGTAACAAAGACACATTCGTATTCGTGATCGAATGTGCAGCTATGATACGGTATAGGTCTCCCAGTTGCTTCATACCTTCATCGCCATCACTTTTTCCAACACTCATCTCACTGAGCCTTTGGCTACCTCATTGCTTTTAGTTTAATAAAGTGTGAATTTAACTGTAATTGAGTTTAATTTGAAGTAACTTGTAGTTACTTTGAATTAATTATTTTTTTATTATCCGGCGGCTAAGTGAAAGCAGTCATAAAGTACGATTTTATAGCATTTCCCCATCTTAGGATTCCATGTTAGGGTAATATTTTTGATAGCGGTTCCGTAGGAGAATTAAAATTTTATGTAGGGTCTGAAGGTGCGTGTGAGGGAATCTGGGCAGTTCCATCTTTCGGGTACGATTTCACATGCACACAGCGCTGGGTTTTTGCAAAGTGGAAGTTTTGCTTACTACCCAAATGTGCTCTTAACCATGCGGAGAGTGGAGGAACCAGCTTATTAACTTGAAGGGTAGCGGGGAGAAGCATTTTCATCTGTGAATCATTGCTGACAACCCACACAAGTGATTTATTGCTTACAGAAGCAACGCTTACCTATGCGACCAGTTATCAAAATTTTTTTCTAAAAAAAATGTTTAAAAATGCTGTCGTGTAGTGTTTGTGGACATTAAAGAAGTAAATTTGAAACAGAGGAATGACCTGCTTTCGGCCAAAAATCGCAAAGTTGTTCTTCATTGTTAGTCGACTACGATTACCTTTCTCATCGCCGTATTTGTTTTGTTGTTCTTTAGCGTATTAACATTACGAGTAATCCTTGTCGACTGCGGATCTATTAGAACACAGCTACTATTGAAACTGAAGGTAATGTAATGAATTAGCTGAAAATTTGCTTTTATGGGCGTCTGTTTTTCCATGATGACATTTCAAGATGCCTGACATTCAGTCTTCACATGTTTATATTTATTTACATGTCATGAACATTGTTTCTCGACTAACGCCGTTGAAGAATAATCTAACACAGATACTGAGAAACGTTTAAGTAAAGAAATAATTTTCGCCAGGCGTAAATGAATGTAAGCATCTGAAGAAGCTATAAACATAAAATATATCTTTGTGCGCGTGTGAAGCAGAAAATTTACTATCAAAATGTCTTACTTAAGCTCACGGGCCGCCTTGTCACGTGTCGTGACAGCAGTGCATAAAGCCCGTGACATTAATGTTTACGGGATAATGTACCGAAGCGTATGGCGCCTCTTTCCCGATATGCCACGTCATCAAATTGTACAACAAAAACGTATTTTCGAGAGTACATTCATTTTATGTTCATACCGTCTTCCTATGTTTGCATTTATATATATGACACATCCTGTACACTGCAAAATATGCCCACACTGGCTTACATATAGACTACTTTAGAAACACAAGACGTAGTATTCGAAAAGTTCTGGTCCACTTTATTTAAAAGTTTCACACGATACAATAATAAAGTTGTGAGTGAACAAAGGTTCCAAATTTTTTAAGGTATATATATATATATATATATATATATATATATATATATATATATATATATACACTCCTGGAAATGGAAAAAAGAACACATTGACACCGGTGTGTCAGACCCACCATACTTGCTCCGGACACTGCGAGAGGGCTGTACAAGCAATGATCAAACGCACGGCACAGCGGACACACCAGGAACCGCGGTGTTGGCCGTCGAATGGCGCTAGCTGCGCAGCATTTGTGCACCGCCGCCGTCAGTGTCAGCCAGTTTGCCGTGGCATACGGAGCTCCATCGCAGTCTTTAACACTGGTAGCATGCCGCGACAGCGTGGACGTGAACCGTATGTGCAGTTGACGGACTTTGAGCGAGGGCGTATAGTGGGCATGCGGGAGGCCGGGTGGACATACCGCCGAATTGCTCAACACGTGGGGCGTGAGGTCTCCACAGTACATCGATGTTGTCGCCAGTGGTCGGCGGAAGGTGCACGTGCCCGTCGACCTGGGACCGGACCGCAGCGATGCACGGATGCACGCCAAGACCGTAGGATCCTACGCAGTGCCGTAGGGGACCGCACCGCCACTTCCCAGCAAATTAGGGACACTGTTGCTCCTGGGGTATCGGCGAGGACCATTCGCAACCGTCTCCATGAAGCTGGGCTACGGTCCCGCACACTGTTAGGCCGTCTTCCGCTCACGCCCCAACATCGTGCAGCCCGCCTCCAGTGGTGTCGCGACAGGCGTGAATGGAGGGACGAATGGAGACGTGTCGTCTTCAGCGATGAGAGTCGCTTCTGCCTTGGTGCCAATGATGGTCGTATGCGTGTTTGGCGCCGTGCAGGTGAGCGCCACAATCAGGACTGCATACGACTGAGGCACACAGGGCCAACACCCGGCATCATGGTGTGGGGAGCGATCTCCTACACTGGCCGTACACCACTGGTGATTGTCGAGGGGACACTGAATAGTGCACGGTACATCCAAACCGTCATCGAACCCATCGTTCTACCATTCCTAGACCGGCAAGGGAACTTGCTATTCCAACAGGACAATGCACGTCCGCATGTATCCCGTGCCACCCAACGTGCTCTAGAAGGTGTAAGTCAACTACCCTGGCCAGCAAGATCTCCGGATCTGTCCCCCATTGAGCATGTTTGGGACTGGATGAAGCGTCGTCTCACGCGGTCTGCACGTCCAGCACGAACGCTGGTCCAACTGAGGCGCCAGGTGGAAATGGCATGGCAAGCCGTTCCACAGGACTACATCCAGCATCTCTACGATCGTCTCCATGGGAGAATAGCAGCCTGCATTGCTGCGAAAGGTGGATATACACTGTACTAGTGCCGACATTGTGCATGCTCTGTTGCCTGTGTCTATGTGCCTGTGGTTCTGTCAGTGTGATCATGTGATGTATCTGACCCCAGGAATGTGTCAATAAAGTTTCCCCTTCCTGGGACAATGAATTCACTGTGTTCTTATTTCAATTTCCAGGAGTGTATATATATATATATATATATATATATATATATATATATATATATATATATGTGTGTGTGTGTGTGTGTGTGTGTGTGAGTGAGTGAGTGCAATATACATATATTAAAAGTAAGTCACCACGTAAAAAATTTGATTAAATCGGTCAAAAACTTTCAAGATTTTGGCTTATAGCGGTTCCACTTCATATATTATAAACACACAAACACTCTCTCTCACACACACACATGTATATGTAGGGTATATCTGAACATGTAGTAGAATATTGTGTAAGATTTTGAAGTAAATCGGTAAGAAATTTAACAGATATTTTGTAACAATTTTAAACAACACCTTGTCTTTACTTAGTAATATAGGTATGTTTCATACATTAAAACAAACATGTATCCTATCTTCATCCAGATATCTAGTAGAGAAATAATAAAAAATGTGAACTACTTTGGCCCAGCACTTTTTGCTGTTTTTGCTTACAAAGATTCTCCTTTATATGATAAGTATACGAAAAATGATATAGCCCATGCACATCCAAATGTTCATTACAGTATCGTCTAAAAATTGTGTTAACTACTTTCTGCGATTCTTGCTGAACACTTTCTCTCGATTTTATATATATATATATATATATATATATATATATATATATATATATATATATATATATATATATATATATACTAAAAATTTGGAGACTATGTTCATTCACACGTTTATTAGAGTATCATGTGAAAATTTGAAATAAATCGGACCAGAACTTTTCGATTACTACGTCTTGTCTTTATAGACTAGTGTAGATGTAAGCCAGTGTGGGCATATTTTGCAGTGTAGAAAGTGACATGCGGAAAAAAATGACAACCTTTTTCAAGAAAGCCAACAGTGCAGCTAAAAACAGCATATACACTAATTTCCTTTCAATTTCTCTAACATTGGCAAAAATTGTTTAAATTAAAATTTTTCAATTTCTCACAGTTTTCATGGTTCAACAACTCATGCCACCGAATGTTTTCGGACTGTAATTAAGTTCCTTACTGTTACATGCTCTTTGGAATACAACTATTTATTGACACCGTTACATATTTGGTAGGTAGTAACTTCAACATAATACTGAATTTCTGTGAAGAAATCTCTTATTTACTCTCCCATAATCGGCAGGCTAATAGTAGTCAACAAAGAAAGAACTGAGTAGAAATGCTATTTATAATTAAACAACATGTTAATATTACATTACAGGGAAAGACATCATGTTTCATTAAACTTCATATGCAGTATTTTTTACACCAAACTAACCTATAGGGTGAGACATGCTCAGTAAAAATAAATCTCTGTCACTTTCCTTTACAGCTGCCTTTACCTACTTTATTTCGAATTCTGCTGAAGCTTTCTGCCTTTCAGTATTTCTTGTCTTAGAGCAGGAGATATAGCCCTCCTTCAGCATTCATCCTGTTCCTCTTACGTAAACTTGTGTTGCTAGGATCACACTTTCGTTATCTGCACCGAAACTTTGTGCTTATCTGAAACATTTGAAGCAGCTGAATACGGATATAACTTCTGTGCCTTCTCTGTATTTAGTCACAAGGTGTGAAACAATACTATCGGCCTAATCTTCCTACTGAGACAGTCAAATATTGGGGAAAAATCTGCTATAACTTATTTCATCTTGTAGCTCACTAAATGAGCTTAATTTATTATTGCCAAAGGCAAAGAAGTGGAAACTATTGAGAGATGAAAGTAGTAAACAGAAAATCAAATAATTTGCTTATTGACTTTTGTGTTGAACTGTGTCCAATAGAGATGGCCAGTCTTCTTCTCAGTTGATTCAAAGAGCCAGATCCTCCTGTGGAGTGGGTGATAGGTGATTCGGAAAAAAAGTGGTTCCTCATCTGATTTCAAAATGCGTCTCTGGTAGCTGTAGTGAGCGGAACGAAAATTCTGTGGTAGGCTACCACATCGGCGACCCACGCCACATCCTCAAGAAAACGTTTCTCAACCTACAAAAAATGTGTTATAGACAATGTGCATGTGAGCATTTCCATACCTTATTCGTGTGTGAAGCTTTTCTCATCTAAGAAAAGAACACAGAAAATAGAGAATGCTCCCTTTTTCAATTTACTGGGTGTGAGACCCTACACGTTCAGCCATTCCAATAGTTGTGACAATTATAACAGTATGAAAGTAAGCAGAACACTGAGTCCCCGTGTGGGAAGAAATGTCTCTGACCCAGCCAAGAATAGAACCTCGGTCCCTTCACTTAGAAATCCACTGCACTGACCATGTAGCTACTGAGGCTAACAAAACTCGGTTCTTTAGAACGGCACGTTAACGTAGAAAGCACTTCCTGCGTCATGTTCCTCCTCGTGATTTGTAAAGAAAACCTCACATTTCAGAAGCTCAATAAACGTTTACAAACTTTTGAGTCGGTTGTTATTTCTTATCCTTTCACTCAGAATCTCACTTGGAATGTGTTGTTAGCAAACCATATAAGCTGCGATCTTCAGCCACCGTGTGGTGGGAGCATATCGCAAAGTGGCCCAGGCATCAGTCTACTCCCAATAGTTCGGTCCTCCGAGTACTCTCACCAATCGGTGCCAAGACGCCGCACTTGCTCGCTGTTCCTCACCAATCTCATTGACCGGATCACACTGTAGCTCACTGGCTCACTTCTCCCCACCACTCTCAAGGATCGGACTGCAAGGCATCTCGCTGCTCCCCACCATTCTCACAGATGTGATTGCAAAGAGCAGATCACATGGCGACGTGAGGGTCGCTTTGTTCTCTGCTCTCTTGGCACAGTGACAGCTTGCAACTCGCTTTCCTGACTGAGCATCTCTACATCAGAGTTCAGATTTTTTTAAAAATAACGTTATGTGTAACACATAATTATTTTAACGTAGTCAGTAGTCAATGAGCACAGTTTGTCTCAGGGCAATTGTCAATCATAAGGGATGTGACAGGAACAGTCATTTGAAGCAAAAAACTAAATATGGACATATGTCCTGTTCCAAATTGTTTCTGAGATGGAACACATTTACAGTTACTTTTTTAAGTTTTTCTTGAATAACTCAAAATCCGCAGTCCCTATCGAAACCGTGCCACCATACAAAATCAAACTACATTAAATTTCCTATAAAAAGGTCCTATTTATTTCTACTCTAGGACTTATGGTTTGCGTTAAGAGAACGACGGAATAACAGAAATCTTACCCGACACGCATGCGCTGAGATGTAGGTAGGTTGTGTAAGGCAGTTTGAGGTAGGTGCCCGACTTGATAGCCAACGTGTCCTGTATGAAATTATGCGACTCGACTTCATCTGCGCTATTGTGGTGTGTTGTAAACAATGTCAATGTACTGAATACAAATAAAAATGTACCTGGCTGAAACTGATGATTTTCCTCAATCTTCCGATCTATCTTCTGCCCACTTGGTAATAATTATAATCAAGAATTAATCTAACTACTCTTCTTAGCAATCGGAGTTCTAGGGCTTGCATTCTGATGGGAACGAGTGTTTCTGCTGTGTTGTCCAGGCAAGAGCTTCAAGGTTTAGGGAGCTGCAATTATAGTGAAAAGAATGAATCAACAATAAGCTTGATCTTTTGGAGTGCTTGGCCGTCCTGTATAGTAAAAGGTGATCTGAAGGACTTTCGATGGCCTTGTAATCACAAGACATAATTTTAGGCGGGTACCATCATTTAACTCCTTGAAATATTGACTAAGTCACCGTTTTATTTGTCGTTCAGTTACCGTTATCGCTAAAGTAAAGTACTGGTCTAGTTCCTTCATTGAGACAAAGGGATCGGCTACAGCCTCTACTTTGCCTATACTTATATGGATCACATAAGGTTTTCCATAGAGCATCTGGTCTTTGTGCTTTTGATTAATATACTGGCATGCCTTGGTTATCGTTTCTCACCGATTTATTGACTCTGTTTGCTTTCTGCTTGTAATCAATTTTATTTTCAATAATAGGAGGTCGTACGTAGGTGCTATGTGCAGTGTCTCCGAGATTCATGAACTCTTCCGTTTACCAAGATGCAGGTTTTCCCTTCAGGTTTCCGGTCTTTCGTGGAGTATATTTATTGTGTAATCGATTTAGTTTGGTAGTATATACATGGAATTTGATTACCAAGTCCTGAAATCGAATGGAAATTGTCTCCCAAATTATCTCTTCCGCCTCTACTGCAAGTTCATTTACACTGATACACTTAGGGTCTTGGTACGTTGTCAGTTGAGGTTTATTCCTTGGATATTTTAGAGACAAAGTTATAAATATAATGTTCTGAGCTGATTCCTGGTACGAATTTCTTTGCTTGTGGATTTCGTGGCAAATATATGTGTGAGAGTGTGAGTACAGGCTGCATTGTGGGTAGTTGCAAGCTGAAGCACTGTTCATTTGAAGAACAAATTACACACTTGAAATTCAAAGTGGAACAGAATATTTTTATACTACTAGCATTGTTTGCATGCTCCTAAGACGAATTGGGTTCTGAAAGGGCACTTGTGAAACAGGCTATACAGCCTACTGTCGGACGTCAGTAGAGGATGGAGATTAGGACAATTTTTTAAGGGATTTTATTTTTACAAACATATATTCGACTTGTTTTTCTTCATTAACACTGGATGTAAGTAACACTATAGGTAGTAAGTCAAAGCGTTAGCATGTCTCTACTGCACCTTCTCATCTGCTAATTCTTTGGTGTCTTAGGACAATTGAGTCTAAGTTTACAGAACTGGAGAGCATGCTTGGCTTGGGCCATTTCTCCACGTTTGCTAGAAGAAAGACATGGATGTCGATACTCTGAAATATATGGCAGAGTTCGTCGAAACGAGTTGAAAGTGATGGCCAACTGTGTTCCATAGAAACAATAGAGACACACTGGTAGAACAAGAGGCTGCATGAGTTGACAAGTTCCTAGCACCTAAAGCACACGCCTTAGAGTTCATTTGCAATAGTTTTTTACAGTATTTATTCGCACTGTTATCCTGCTATCTCTTGTTCACACGCAATGTAGTCCAAATTTGATACCATGTTATTTAAAATTTTTATATCTTTCAGCAGTGAAATCTTCGCGTATTGTCAGTTAGCGCGTTCCTTAGACACAACGACTGTTTCAAACTTTCTTGTAAATGATACAACTCCACGACTGTGAGTCTAGGTTTCACAGATCACAACGTCCTACATTCTACTCTATAACTTATGATAACAGACTGTGCTTCATGTACGAGGGTTGGAACTTTAATAGTGGCAACTATTTATTTACAGCTGGTACAAAATAGATAAGTGTTTCAAAGTTTTACCGACGTTGAAAGTAGTCGCCAGCATTGTGTATAACCCGTCCCCAACGACGTGGAAGACGTAGGATACTATTAGCAGTGCCAGTTGTGAAGATAGTTCGAGTGGCGCGGTGTATTGCCCGACGAATTTATAACAGTTGTGAAGCGAATGCGGTGAAGTGTTTCCTTTAGTTTAGAAATTACGAGGGCAGTGCAGTAGGTGGTATAGCACTTAGCAGCCCCATCAGTCAAACAAATCAGTAACAGCATGCAGTGTACGTGATTGAGCAATGTCCTGCAAAGTGATGGTCAGGTCCTGCAGAAAGTGTCATCACTATGGTGTTCATTTCTGGAACACAACCTAGGACCTACGACTCGATGTTTAAACTGAAGGAAACACATCACGGTATTCACTTCAGAACTGCTACAAACTCGTCGGGCAATAGACTGCGGCCGGCCGCTGTAACCGATCGGTTCTAGTCGCTTCAGTCTGGAACCGCGCTGCTGCTACGGTCTCAGGTTCGAATTCTGCCTCGGGCATGGATGTATGTGATGTCCTTACTATAGTTAGGTTTAAGTAGTTCTAAGTCTAGGGGACTGATGACCTCAGATATTAAGTCCCATAGTGCTTAGTGCTATTTGAACCAACAGACCGCGCCGCTCGAACTGTCAACACAACTGGCACTGCTAAGAGTGTCCTACGGCATCCGCATCTCGAGCAACGGGTTATACACAATGCTAATGACTACTTTGAAGGTCAGCAAAACTTTGAAACCCGTATCTATTTTGTACCAGCTGTAAATAAATAGTTGCCACTATTTAAGTTTCAACCCTTGTATACTTATTGTCACTTCCAGCTTTTACAATTTAAAATGTCTATGTTAATAGTAAATATTTTAATTTCTCCAGCGTATTTTTCTGTGCTGCTCGACAATAAGTCAACCACATTGCCTTCGACTGCAAGAATTACGAGCGATGTACGGTACGGTTTTACCAAAACGGAATTAAAACGAAATTGCCGCTAATGTCGGCCGATAATTCGAGACATCATTTCTCGTGACCGTTCCTCACTGGCGTCAGCTTAAACCACGGGTGAAGGTATGCTATCAAAAGGCAGATTGAGTCCCACGTCGTATCCAGCCATCAGTATCGTCAGGTTCTGCATCAAGTCCTGATGTATCTCGCGTTGTGATGCCCTTGGCCCCAACTACTTTCCATTTACAACAATCAATAAGCAATAAGTAAGTGTTTTAATTTGTAGACCCGCTCATCTTATATAAATGTATGGCATTTGATGTACAGCCTTTCATAATGATTTACCATCCTTTGTTTATAGTTCAAGACAAACACACACACACACACACACACACACACACACACACACACATATATATATATATATATATATATATATATATATATATATATATATATATATATATATATATATTTCCTAGCTTGTATCATGAGTTATTCGATGAGAATGAAAATGATTTGGCCACCGCAAAGGTAATCCGCCTTATGTCTGATGCGTGGACGTGTGTAAATAACATTAGTTTTTATACTCTCACTTGACATTTCATAGATGAGAAGAGTGAATTAAAGTCATACCTTTTACAGTGTTCACAATTAGAAGACAGACACACTGCAGAAAACATCTCAACCAGGTGATAGTCTGTTATTGTCAAATACAATTGCAGTTTTAAAATCACTTCCATAATAAAAGACAATGCGTCAAATATGAAATTAACTGACATGCTTCTCAAACTTCCACGTATCCCATGTTTCGCATAGTCTTTAAATCTGACTGTGGAACACGAAATTCAGAAGTCCATACAAAAAACCGTTGACGAGTCAAAAGTGTTTTTCAAGGAGAGCACTTGGCTTTAAACAAACTTGCTGAAATGTAAGAAAATCAAAAGAGAAATGCCCTCTGAAATTGGAAAAAGATGCTCCTACTAAATGGAATTCTACTAACGAAATGTTGCAAAGAGTTACTTTAAATAGAGAGGCCATAATTTCTTGCCTCGCTATTTAGGTGGAAAATCGATCACCTGAAACTTAAAAGAGACAGACTTGGAAGAAAATGCAACAGGCTTTACAGATTTTGAAAGTATGAGGTAACCAAAGAGGTGTCCTCAGAGAAAGTAGTCTCGCTTTCGAAAATGAAAACCTTGCCCAGATTAATAGAATTGTAACTAAAATCTTGTACAGAAAAAATAAAGTGTGTCCTCAAGAAACAGATTCATTGGTTTAAATTTTGCTTGAAGGGTTATCAAAGTGGTTTGGTGTTATCTCAAAAAACGAACTGATTGGTCAATCAATGTTACTGGACCCCGAATTCAAAAGGCAAAGATTTTCAGCAGACAGAACATTTCAGGACTGCTATATGAAAGCTGTTGCGTGGTTGTTCAACAAGAAATAACACAGCTCATTTCTCAACAAGTTACCACCGCAATGCACGAGACTTCTTCAGCGTGGGAGAAGTTTGACGGAACTATTGATCAGCTTCGAGTCAGTCACGACACAAAAAGTATGACAATTGTCGAATTGGACAAATATTTAGAACATGGATATTGGCCTAGAAACAGCGATCCTTTAAACTGGTCAGAAACAAGACAATTTCTGTGGGCAACGCTGTATCAGTTGGTAGTAAAAGTATTATGTTTCACCAAAACAACAGTACTGAGTGAATGAATATTTTAAAAAGGAGGACAAATATGCACTGCGAAGAGAAACAGACTCACTTAGATTGAAAAGGGTCAAATTTTATTTGTAAACGACAATACTAATAAATTTTTCCTTTTTGAGTTCATATTTGGTAACACGGACTGTAACTGATGACTGCAGATACACTGGAATTACAGTTGCGTTATAATTCGTACATAGCGTTTTATACAATAAAAATATCAAAATGTAACAAGCATCAGTCTTCGTTCTTAGAAGTTTTCCACTTCATATAAACATTTAGCATTTTTCTTGTAATATTTATAGTTTTTGTGGCAGACAATATTTAAAAAGTTTATCTCTCAAAGTTTCTAGAGACATAACACAAAATATCTTTATACGTTCTTTCAAGATAGGACCAAATCACATAAAGAAACAGGCTTACTGACCTGAATTAAAAAATCAATGTGTCTTCCTTTTACTTACATTTGTGAGTGATTGCGGAGTCATGAAAAAGAAGTATGTCATTCCAGTGAGTGAAGAGTTCTAATCTGTACTCTGAAAAGAAAGTTTTTTCCCATCTCTAGTATCCAGGTAAGCCAGCTGATCATACAGAACCTATTTCCTCACTTTGGCAGAGATATTTTATCATTTACAAGCTGTCCTTCTATTTCTCCGAAGTATGTCGCTAATTTTTCTCCATGTTGTTGTTGTTGTGGTCTTCAATCCTGAGACTGGTTTGATGCAGGTCTCCATGCTACTCTATCCTGTGCAAGCTTCTTCATCTCCCACTACCTACTGCAACCTACATCCTTCTGAATCTACTTGGTGTATTGATCTCTTGGTCTCCCTCTACGATTTTTACCCTCCACGCTGCCCTCCAATGCTAAATTTGTGTTCCCTTGATGCCTCAAAACATGTGCTACCAACCGATCCCTTCTTCTAGTCAAGTTGTGCCACAAACTTCTCTTCTCCCCAATCCTATTCAATACCTCCTCATTAGTTACGTGATCTACCCACCTTATCTTCAGCATTCTTCTGTAGCACCACATTTCGAAAGCTTCTATTCTCTTCTTGTCCAAACTGGTTATCTTCCATGTTTCACTTCCATACATGGCTACACACCATTCAAATACTTTCAGAAACGACTTCCTGACACTTAAATCTATACTCGATATTAACAAATTTCTCTTCTTCAGAAACGATTTCCTTGCCATTGCCAGTCTACATTTTATATCCTCTCTACTTCGACCATCATCAGTAATTTTACTCCCTAAATAGCAAAACTCCTTTACTACTTTAAGTGTCTCATTTCCTAATCGAATCCCCTCAGCATCACCCGATTTAATTTGACTACATTCCATTATCCGCGTTTTGCTTTTGTTGATGTTCATCTTATATCCTCCTTTCACGAAACTGTCCATTCCGTTCAACTGCTCTTCCAAGTCCTTTGCTGTCTCTGACAGAATTACAATGTCATCGGCGAACCTCAAAGTTTTTACTACTTCTCCATGAATTTTAATACCTACTCCGAATTTTTCTTTTGTTTCCTTTACTGCTTGCTCAATATACAGATTGAATAACATCGGGGAGAGACTACAACCCTGTCTCACTCCTTTCCCAACCACTGCTTCCCTTTCATGCCCCTCGACTCTTATAACTGCCATCTGGTTTCTGTACAAATTGTAAATAGCCTTTCGCTCCTTGTATTTGAAAGAGAGTATTCCAGAATTTGAAAGAGAGTATTCCAGTTAACGTTGTCAAAAGCTTTCTCTAAGTCTATATATGCTAGAAACGTAGGTTTGCCTTTTCTTAATCTTTCTTCTAAGATAAGTCGTAAGGTTAGTATTGCCTCGCGTGTTCCAACATTTCTACGGAATCCAAACTGATCTTCCCCGAGGTCCGCTTCTACCAGTTTTTCCCTTCGTCTGTAAAGAATTGTCGTTAGTATTTTGCAGCTGTGATTTATTAAACTGATATTTCGGTAATTTTCACATCTGTCAACACCTGCTTTCTTTGGGATTGGAATTATTATATTCTTCTTGAAGTCTGTGGGTATTTCGCCTGTCTCATACATCTTGCTCACCAGATGGTAGAGTTTGGGCATGACTGGGTCTCCCAAGGCCATCAGTAGTTCTAATGGAATGTTGTCTACTCTCGGGACCTTGTTTCGACTCAGGTCTTTCAGTGCTACATCTACATCTACATCTATACTCCGCGAGCCACCTTACGGTGTGTGGCGGAGGGTACTTATTGTACCACTATCTGATCCCCCCTTCCCTGTTCCATTCACGAATTGTGCGTGGGAAGAACGACTGCTTGTAAGTCTCCGTATTTGCTCTAATTTCTCGGATCTTTTCGTTGTGATCATTACGCGAGATATATGTGGGCGGTAGTAATATGTTGCCCATCTCTTCCCGGAATGTGCTCTCTCGTAATTTCGATAATAAACCTCTCCGTATTGCGTAACGCCTTTCTTGAAGTGTCCGCCACTGGAGCTTGTTCAGCATCTCCGTAACGCTCTCGCGCTGACTAAATGTCCCCATGACGAATCGCGCTGCTTTTCGCTGGATCATGTCTATCTCTTCTATTAATCCAACCTGGTAAGGGTCCCATACTGATGAGCAATACTCAAGAATCGGACGAACACGCAGTATCTTATCTCCCATTTCATCTTCATCTACATCCTCTTCCATTTCCATAATATTGTCCTCAAGTACATCGCCCTTGAGTAAACCTCCACACACTATTAAAAATCTCACAAATGTCATGAAATACCGATTCATGAAAAATCCAAGGATACCAGCTTAGTTAAACTGTTTTAGGGTTATTGGGTCCTAGTACTTTACTTCCGAATCTCTACAGGGTAGAGCAGTAGAATTACGGAAGAAGTACTGTCTGCATAAGTCTACAAATTTTCTCCTCTTTGTTTCCATTTGACTCAACAGAAGGCTTTTGAAACGAGTGAAGGAATTTTAAACCAGTTTCCAGAGAGCGACTGTGCCGGAGGCAGATGCTGTTTGATATGAGATGCTTTACTCGTAAGGCTTAGAGACGATGCCGGAAGAAGGTTCTTGTGGACAAATGGTGCTTTTAAACATACAGAGAATGATGTATAATGCTGTGATCGCATTTTACGGTCCAGTGTCTGCTTAGCGTTACTCATCTTTTATATGGCACAGTTAACAGTGGAATGACCAAGTTCCTGGTAACTAATAAGACCACTCGCCTTTTTATACCACTCCTGCTGAGACCAGGAATGAAGCTGATTGACAGAGAGCCCTTTGTCAATGGGAACATTAAGGCGGTTGACCCACTTGGTGCTGTTCATCAGGAATAGGTCATATAATAACAATAGGATTCATCTTATCTGTTTTTCCACTGACATGATCAACAACACCGAGTGAGCATTACACTAGACAAGCACTAGTCACAGTTGCCGACTCTATATAACCTATCATCAGACTCAAGCACCAAAAAAGGGCCAGTTGAAACATTTCTATCAGGCTACAATGAAAAGGAAAAGTAAAATATAATACTAAACAGAAAGAATTCTCGCAACATTAATCCATTTATTTTTTATCATTTATCAAAACTGGTACTTACCTCCGAAATAAGATCGTCCCCGAACCAGCAGTACATAAACAGCACAGAGAATACTAGCATCAGGTAGCTACCAGCCTTACCAACTTCTTGCACACCCTTAGCCCCCTGAAAATAAAGTAAATTCCTTATTAATTCCTCCATTCCCTTCATCAACAACAAAACATGCAAATCACTACATTTTACATCCCCCAATGCTCATCTCCCGAGTACGTAATCAACAACAATGTAAAATGTAAATGTCGTAACATGATACTAAAAAGAGACCTAAATATCCATGCTTTTTATTCGTATAATGACGCAGATGATCAATAAATGCTCAAATGAGTTGTTATATGTTAAACATTATTTACTCATTCAATAGTGGAGTAGTAATTTAAAGTACCATGAATAACAGAGAACAATGAATATACATGTGGGAGAGCTATGTTTCTGACCACTCTTTCACCTTAACTTTGTTGTGTTATCTGAAAATGTAAAGATGTGGAATTTAACATATATCACACTAAATTAGAAGAAAAGTCTGCAGTGTCTGTCGTAATGGATATAGAGGAAATGGAAGACAGTCTGAGAGAAAACGACATGCCTTTACTGAAAAGTATTTGAAATACTGCTGTGATTCATGCCTGACAGAGGTCACAGATTTTACGAAAAATACATACACTTAATAAAGGATTAGCTTTGGGAGAAACGTTTGTATCTCGAAGTAGGTGCTCCTTTAAAACAGAATTGTTTAAAGTATGAATAAATATGAATATAGAAGAAATTTTCAAACCGTAGACCACCACCTCTCACGCTGTCATTCAGACACATTTCATTTACAGATACTCACATAAAAAGAAGCGAACAAGCTGCTACGTAGAAAAGTGAAATTCGAGCGCAATGGTTTTTAACTAAGTGTACAACTGTAAACAGTAAAGTTGTTTGTCATAAGTTCAGTTTTCCGAACTGTCCCAAGCAATAAGAGCGGAAGGAATGTCGCATACGCTGTTAAAAATGTATAACTTGTTTTCCTAGAAATGTCATAAACTGACATTGCCTAATAATAACTACATTTTCAGGTTGCAAATGTTGGAATGTTGGGACATATGGCCGTAGATTGTGCATAGTTCATCGGAAAGAAGCCGTAGTTCACGCATGGTTCATCAGAACACAGCACTTGTCAGTATGATGTATGCTTATACCCACCGCTTCAACCCAGTAAAATGGTGAACAAAGACCGCTTGACGCTAGAGCGTAAAGTGAAGACTGTGCTGCTTTACGTGGAACCGAAGAGTGCGGCAGAGACTCAGCGATATTTTGGTGTTCCTTTTTGTACGACATGGGCCCGTTGCATACACACAATTTATCGACTAACCATAAAATATGAAGATAACGGCAGTATTTTAGAGCAAAAGCGGCCTCTTTCCAACACGCCCCGCTCTCCAGAGGATAGCGATGCTATGAGAATGACATTGACACAAAGTCCCACGACATCCGTGAGGGGGGCTTCATCCGAAATGCATCTCACGTCGTTCTCTTAAGACAAAACTTCATACTGACAAGGGGAAGGCCTCAGACACGGCCAACCGATTCGGCTCAGATTTGGCAGGTCGCTTGTGTACAACCTAAAACGAAGGAATCTAAGATATTTTCGGTCAACACCCCCGCGTTTCTGAGAAAATCACCCCTAAATGTTATGACGAGCAACCGACTCAAAAATGGCGGGAACGATAGATAATTGTAAATAGAGCATGTTTCATCATCAGGTATGGGGTCCGAAAACGCATACTTTTCCTGAAATCGATGTAAGAAACCTTTACAACTGCCACTTCTGTACCCACATTGTAAACACATTTTCGCAGGCAGCACCGATAGCGCAACGGCCAACGTAACTGGCTGGGGATCGGAGAAACCTACCCGATGTTTTTCTTTTCGTTTGTATTTTTCCACATCTCAATTGATAGGGATAGGAGGGTTAATGAGGTACGTAAATCAATAAGGAATGATAATAATAAGGTAGGCAAATAAATTTCTCAAACCCCTGGGATAGTAAACAACTAAAATGATACTCCAGGTCACTTTAGAATGGCTCTTCCAGTCAACGTTAAGTGTCCTCACTTTTCTTCGAACAACTATATGGGTGGTACTTGACATATAAACATTCGAAACAAATACACTCACGGCACCAAGAACATCTAATGAATGCAATCTTTCGACAGCTACACTGTTTCTTCCGAAGAGTCGGCGGAAAACAAACTTGGGTTACATTTAAAAATTTGTCTTTTTCCGGAATTAATTTTGATGCGTACCACGCATACGATATCATTGCATGAAAAATCGGTGCTGAAAGTTGGTTATGAATTATGCTGTGAATACTTATTGCATCTGTGCGGTTGTGCAATTCCCGCTGGGTTTTCAGAAGCACACTCCAATTCTGAAGCCTGGAAATAAAATTTTTACCCTGGCGATAGAAATAAACATCACACGGTTGGCATACAGGTGTGCAGTTTGGCGGTATTACTTTTACTGTGCACGTCGGCTGACCCTCGCCATCTATAAACATTGTGTCATATATTGTACTATTAATTTGTCCACTCCAGGAATCCAATAATAGACAAAACTTGGTATCAGAAACGTATGGTTTTAAAACATTCTCAAGAAATGTTCTCTAAATCGCATTCGTCAGTTTCCCGGATATGGAGCAGGTAACGTAAACATTTTTCAACGAGTCGGTTAAACGATTCACCTCTTCTATAACCCGAGGACCAAATGTGACATTCGTCCTTGTAAACACAGGAAAACCTTAGGCAACACTTTTCCAGATGCTGTGATGGCATATTGCGCCGCGTACGAATGTGTTAGTTTGTTTTTACTACCAACTGCGACAAGGGTAACTTTTTCTCCCTTATGCGATAACGTGCGTCGAATGTTCACCCGATTCTCGCATCCTGTTTGATCGGTGTTGATCGCATAATCACGATTAAAATCGGTCATACGTGACACCGTTTGCGTGCTGAAAGGAGCCGCCACTTTCTGTATATCTACTATATTTTGTACCTCCTTATGAGAGACGTATTTAGTGACGTGCCGTTGACGAATTTTATACTCCGATTTGAAATTTCTTGCCCAAGATAATGATGCAGCAAACGTAAAATCCTTGTTGGCCGTATATTGAAGCGCTGCACCTGCAGCCCACTCCTGAAGTATTCTCGTTGTTAAATTCTCGTTGCGACAACGAGATTCGACAAATCTGTCGTATGTCCACTTATTTATCGCCTGGTATTCGTGGTATCTCGTCCCTCCTTTAACGATATCACTTTCCCACAATTTCAAGTCCTTCTTCCTTTTCAGGGCTGTTGTTGCTCCATTCTTTTGCAATGTTTGTAAGTTCCAGTTTGGATGATTCCTGGCTAGCGCTACCGCCTTTACTTTTACTTCAAGGGGTGTAGCGCCGTAGTTCAATCGTTTAGTAACCGGTTCGTAATACTCATCGGGAACAAATGAAGCACATATTCCCAGTGAAGTGGAGATTTCCAAAATGTTATGACCATTTTGCAATCCACTAGTTGGGTTATTTTCCACTAAATCACCTTCTGCTTCGTCTTCATGGTATAGTACTTCAGTATCAACAAAAGTCATTTCGTTCGTCAAATCCAATAAGCGCTCGACGATAGACGCTCCTATCAATCTGGAACGCCGAGAAACAGAACTGCGTGCTTCCGGTAGTGCATTGATAATGCATCTGTCTTGCAACACTTCTACAAACCAAAACACAGCGTCGTTAACTTCCTGCTTACCATCGCCTGTTCAAAAAATGGCTCTGAGCACTATTGGACTTAACAGCTGTGGTCATCAGTCCCCTAGAACTTAGAACTACTTAAACCTGACTAACCTAAGGACATCACACACATCCATGTCCGAGGGAGGATTCGAACCTGCGACCGTAGCAGTCGCACGGTTCCGGACCGCGAGACCACCGCGGCCGGCACCATCGCCTGTGACAGGCTCCCGACTATATATTACAGCGCTAGTCGAAGGGTGTACATTATCCATTATTGATGTTATGCACCTGAAAGATATGACACAACAAACAATAACTAGTTACTACGGCATAAACAAACGAGCTAATTACTTCAAACTGCATACAGTACTAGTCATATGTTACTTACGGAAGAACACTGTATTAATTCACAAAACGTATTTCATTCGGCGCATTAACGATAGAAAAATCACTACATGTATCCACGAGGTTAGCGGCAGCCTAATGACGGAACACAACTCTTTCCGATTGACTTCTATAAGGCTCGTGCTGGACGGCTTCACTCTTCCCTGTTCACAACTATGATATGACGAAGAGGCAACTGCGGCAACATAACTCTCCCCGCGTGCATTCCGTCCCGTGCCTCGTTGTAAACAAGCGTCGCGAGATTGGCTATCTGTGATCCCTCGTGAGGAATTCGCAGCACTGTTTCTCGCAGTTGTTTTCATGTGACAAGGCTTAAAAGTTTAATACTTTACGGCGTTTGGAATATTAGTTCGTCTACGTTTTTATTATCATCATGCCTTATTGATTAACTTACTTTATTAACCCTCCTCTCCCTATCTATTGGGATATGGTAAAATACAAACGAAAAGAAAAACACGCGGTAGATTTCTTCGAGATACGAGCCCAGGTTCTCCGATTCCCAGCCATTTTTTATGTTTTTTTTTTCTTTAATCTCATTCGATTTTGTTCGTCGCAACTGCTCGGGGCGGACGTTTTAAGACACCCTTTTAAGTTCATTGTTGATCGATGAACTCAGTTCTTTTATTACAGAGGGCAGCTACCCCTTTGACCGAACACGCTGAGCCACCGTGCCGGCTATCCGTTGCGCTATCGCCGCTGATGGCGAAAAGCGTTTAGCATGAGGGTACAGAAGAGCAGTTATAAAAGTTTCTTTCCTCGATTTCTGGAAAAGTTTGTTTTTGCAGATCCCATACCTTATGATGAAAAATGCTCTATTTGCAACTAGACATCGATCCTTCCAATTTTAAGTCGATTGCTCGTCATGACCTTTAGGGGTGATGTTCTCCAAATTGCGGCGGTGTTGACCCAAATTGTCTTAGATTCCTTCGTTTTAGGTTGTACAAAAGCGACCTGCAAAATTTGAGCCGAATCGGTTGGCCGTGTCTGAGGCCTTCCCCTTGTGAGTGAAATTATTTCCAGAAAAAATTATAATATTGCACAAACTGACGGAAAATGACAGGGCACTGCGATAACATTTTGCGACTTCAGCAGCTCTAGTAAATGGTGATATCATGATTCAAAACAACGGATAATCCTCTGATAACGTGATAACGGCAACAACAGAAGGCACAATAGCAAATTTAAGTCAGTTAAAGCTCCTGATGTACATGGGGAAAAAAATTATAGTGAGTGTATAGAGTACCATTTACAGCCATGGAAGCATCTGACAAAGCTCTTTCAATTGCCTAGTTAACAGTGTGCGCTACATCGACATGTTGCATGACGATAACTTCCGCAACGTTAAGCAACAACGTTACCTATGCGACATGGACCTCGCCCTCGTATAACTAACGTTATTCTAAATTTCCTGCACGAACATTCTGGCCCCGTGTGATAGGGATGTACCTACGTAGCGTAGGCTGTGCATGCTGCGTAGAGCACGGCAACTCGGCCTGCGGGTCGCGCGAGGCGTGTTTACGGTCTGCAGCCGCTTCCGACCGACTCCACCTTCAATCGTACAATATTTCCCAACGCCTTTTAAGCGAAGTTTGAATCACAATAGCAACATGCCCTTACATCACTATACGCGTCCTTTCCAGAGCGCTCGAATGATGGTAAGAAAAGTATAGCGTCCCATTTAAAAACATGTACTTGCCTCATTATCTCGGTCAATATAAACGTTGTGATTATTGTGCATGGGCGGCCGGGGTGGCCCAGCATTTCTAGGTGCTACAGTCTGGAAGCGCGAGGCCGCTACGGTCGCAGGTTCGAATCCTGCCTTGGGCGTGGATGTGTGTGATGTCTTTAGGTTAGTTAGGTTTAAGTAGTCCTAAGTTCTAGGGAACCGATGGCCTCAGAAGTCCCATAGTGCTCAGGGCCTTTTGAGCCATTTTATTGTGGATGTACCAAAGTATGTGCTCCATAGTCGGCTATGATTCGCCGAACACCGCTTGCTGATACGTGCAATCGCCCACGGAATAAATGGGATGTTACGTCTTACGCGACTCACCTTGTACAATGGTAATGTTCAATGATGGGTTCCATACGTGTAGTTTCTTGTTATTTTAGTCCTGAAATTCGGATATTATTAGTAATGCAGAATTTGCAGAGCGTAGACTTTTAACAAGATCTGTCACAATTGAGTTTCAGTTGTTTCGTTTATTCATTTTCTGTGCAGCACTGTATGCAACGATGAGGTCGGGCTATGTGAAGTTCGATCACGCATGCACTGTGTAAGTTGTCATAGTTCGTTTGCAAAGAACCCATGTATGTTATTGAAGGAGATTTTATTTACACACAAAAGCTCTGAAGATGCATTGAGATTGAATTTAATACCGGCATACATAGGAAAGTGAACCGTTTTATGTTCTTCGTTATGCGATGGTTGGAGCTGTATATAAATGGACAAAAGCAGAGTTGTATACCTCTGGAGATTATTTGCCATTCACGAAGAAGCTGTCTACACTCCATGGATTACTGAAAATGATGCTGTATTCTATGAGTTGAAACAGCGGAAAACAAGTAACCAACAAGACATCTGAAACAATAACATTTGAATTCGTCTAGAAGAATACTATGATTCCTCAACAAATGCTTGTGACAAACCAGAGAAAATAGTTACTGGCTATGTTTAGTACTTTATATTTTGTGTAATGCGATTCTTGAACTGAAAAAACCGCATATTCTGTGGAGATATCCTGCTGAAGATTGACTAAGAACGTTACTTCACGATATCTGACTTTATGTTCCTGTGTAGAATAGCAGGAAAGGCAGTTCGTCGATGCAAGAATTTCTTTATTACAGCTTGTTTACAGGCATTGAAATTTGAAGTTTCTACCATCGACGCCTAGCAAGGCGGATAAATAATGACAGCATCTGCTGGTGTGTTGACCTTCCAGCTCTGCAGGTAGTGCTAGCGAGAGATTCCTGTGCGTGCCGACGAGTGTCACGGGAAGCCTCGGGTTATCAGCTGTAGCGTGGACAGCGCGCTGTAACTGCTTCACTGTACATATAGCTGAACTCCGCCCTCAGTGGTAAAGGGCGAATAAGTCCTCTGTTGATACCTTGGAAGAGGCAAGGATGGCGCTACTGAAGCATCGTACTCCGCTGAAGGTCGTGACATGCTGTGTTGCTCTGGTGGTAAGGTGATCAGACGGAGGACAGACGTTTTCCGTCCAATAGTGATAGTGACGCCAGCTTCATTTACCATGTCGATTATCAACGCATCATGGACGTCGCTTTGCTACCCAGCTGACTGACCCTGTACTTTGGTCTAGTAGGGGTTTAAATGCTGCTGCTCAGAGCTGACTTTGCTGAAAGGACTGTGTCGCTGTGTCACTGTAGAGGTATCTGAAGAGCATTCAGTGGCCACAGTCAATCTGTGGTCTAGCATCATTTTTGAAACTGCAGAAGTCTCCGTAAGGCAGATTAATGTCTCATGTCACTGGTATGCAGAAGTGGTTGTATGAAACTGGAAGCTTCTGCTGAAATGCTGCATCATAAGGTTCGATGACCAATGCTAGTCATTACTTGTTTCCTGTAGTACCGTTCTTGGCTGCAAATTATGGTGCGTTCTATCTTTCTACAACACAACTTCACTGTGGTCAGCAAGTCAGTAAAGATGGATAGCTACGAATTACAGTTAGGGAGACTTCTCATGTGTGGACAAATATTTACATATTTACATCATTTATTAAGTGCTTTGTCTGTTACTTTTCTGTTTTCCTACCTAATTTTGACTCGAAAACCATTGAGGAACTCTAGTTATAAGTAACATTTCGAAATAGCTTGTTTTATCATAATTTTGTAGACTATTTATATTAACACCTGCTGCATTCTACCATTTCCTATCTCTTGTCTGTCCGCCGGCCGGAGTGGCCGAGCGATTCTAGGCGCTTCAGTCTGGAACTGTGCGACCGCTACGGTCGCTGGTTCGAAACCTGCCTCGGGCATGGATGTGGGTGGTGTCCTTAGGTTAGTTAGGTTTAAGTAGTTCTAGGGGACTGATGACATCAGCTGTTAAGTCCCATAGTGCTCAGAGCCAATCTTGTCTGTGAGGTGAACAACCGCTGATTGAAATTTTTTTACTCACTTCAATAACTACTTTCGATTTGGATCATTATCAGCTTCATCTGAAAAATAAAGTATGTTCATATATTTCTGTTTCACACAATTCTGATAAGAACTATCAATGTCAGTTATTGTACAGAATGAACAAATTTTCAATTAATGACTATTTTGGTTTCCGCGTTTGGTTAATCAATGGATTGAAGTTTATCATCTTATCGCTTACCAACTCAGTTACTTGTAGGAATATTTCACAACTTCTCAGTTGGGTCTATAGACAGTAAGGTAGGAGAAAAACACCGTAACATGCTTCCAGTGATTGATCTTTGCAAAATCATCCGGTTTCAGTGTATTTGGACTCGTTGCAATTTTTTGTGTATAATACAACTCCTTCTTCATGTATATTTGATTTACAAAAAGCGTCTGCCGATTTATTATTAATATGCATTGTAAATGAATCCCTCTGTATATATGTGGTACTCAGATACAAATTCCGAAATGATATATACACATTATAAGTTAATTAATTTTTTCTTTCAATCGTCTAACAGTTTGTTGAATCATGGTGATATACTTCAGTGCCAGCAACAAACGTGATCACCAGGCAAGTAACATTACGAATTAACTTTTGTCATTGATGACAGGTACTGCTTGAAATGGAACTACGAGGGTCACTCCAAAAGAAACGCACACAACTTTTTTTTTACTCCTTCTTTTATTCTACATGTTTGAAAGTTTTACAGTGTGTAGATACATCCTTTAGGAACAATATTTTCAGTTCTACACATAATTTCCATCCCTTTCAACTGCCTTACACCATCTTGGAACCAGCGCCTGTATACCGGCACGGTAAAATTCTGGACCAACCGGTCGGAGCCACTGTTTGGCAAGGTGCACAAGGGAGTAATCATCTTGAAACCTTGTTCCACGAAGAGAGACTTTCAGTTTCCCAAAGAGTTGATAGTCACATGGAGCCAGGTCAGGACTGAAGGCGGGTGTTTCAGTGTTGTATATCCGAGTTTTGTGATCGCTTCCATAGTTTTTTGACTGACATGTGGCCGTGCATTGTCGTGCAACAGCAAAACATCCTGCTTTTTCCGATGTAGTCGAACACGACTCAGTCGAGTTTGAATTTTCTTCAGTGTCGTCACATATGCACCAGAATTTCTGGTGGTTCCACTTGGCACTATGTATACAAGCAAAAGTCCTTCGGAATCGAGAAACACCGTAGCCATAACTTTTACAGCAGAAGGTGTGGTTTTGAATTTTTTTCCTTGGGTGAATTTGCATGATGCCACTGCATTGATTGCCTCTTCGTCTCTGGTGAAAAATGATGGAGCCATGTTTCATCAGCTGTTACAATTCTTCCAAGAAATTCATCTCCACCATTCTCGTACTGTTCCAAAAGTAGGCTACATATCGTTTTTCTTGTTTCTTTGTGAGCCACTGTCAACATCCTGGGGAACCCACCTGGCACAAACCTTTTTTAACGCCAACACTTTCATTATTCTGCAAACACTTCGTTCCCCTATCCCAATGTATCGTGACAATTCGTTCATTGTGATGCGTCTGTCAGCTGTCACCAATTCGTTAACTCTCTGCACATTTTCTAGAATGTGTGCAGTACGAGGCCTGCCGCTGCTAGGCTTCCATGCCCGCTTCCATCACGTAACCTGCTTTGCCCAGCGACTAACTGTACTGCGATCGACAGCAGCATCTCCATACGCTGCAGTCATGGACTGTGCGGCTGGTCCCGGCTGAGGTTCGAGCCCTGCCTCGGGCATGGGTGGGTGTGTTTGTCCTTGGGATAATTTAGGTTAAGTAGTGTGTAAGCTTAGGGACTGATGACCTTAGCAGTTAGCACCCATAAGATTTCACACACATTTGAATATTTTTTAAATTTCCATACGCCTTTTTCTACCTCTTGTGAATGTTTCCCACTGTCTCGTTTTCACAGCTCAGGAATTCTCGGACAGCACGTTGCTTCTGAAGAACGTCAAGTGTAGCAGCCATCTTGAAGACATGCTGTGACGGCGCCACTCACGGCAACAGTTTGAACTAAGTTCGAAAACAAGTGGGAAGGATGCTTCTACACACTGCAAAACTTTCATACATGCAGAATGAAAACTGTATTTTTACGAAAATAGTGTGCATTTCTTTTGGAGTGACCCTCGGAAGTGCAACAGAACCGGACAATGATACAGTTAAATCTTAACTTCTATGTGTACCATGCCGTGGCTTCGAATATTTATACTTGAGAGCGGCGTAACCCGGAAATTGCAGTAGAGAATACAAAATTCTAGAGCAGTGGAATACGTGGAAGTACCGTTTAAGAATAATCTAAGCTGCAACCTGCATGAATTCCTGAAATTTTTCTTTACTGTGTTTCTAATTGTCTTAGATACATATTTATTCATACCTTATGATTGCTTGATGATGAATGATGGTCTTTCGGAGCCGATAGTGAACGTCGTGGATTAGGTCTTCTGTGTGCTCTACATCTGTCGTAGAGAGAGTCTGGAGCGAAGAAGATTTCATGCGAGAGGTTCTGTCGTTTAGGCAGCGAAGATTTCCGTTGAGCAAATCGAGTTGGTCCGGCAGCTGAACCATTAGGCTGATGTTGAAGGAGTCAGCAGCCATGGTCACTATGACTATACAGAAGACGATGTAGGCAGAGTAGAGCCACGTGGCCGCGAAGGCGAGAGGGCGGGAAGAGTCGTATGGCAGCGCCAGGCGCAACGGCAGTCCGTCAGCATTGATAGGTGTGGCGACGTACACGATGGAGGAGATCACGCCCGACAACAGGTAGGTGAACACGACTCGCCGCATGGATCGACTCCTGACGCGAAGTAGCTGTATGTCGTCTGTGCTCAGATACTCGCCAAAGTCGCGTCGCTCCTGCAAATAATAATGTACCGTCTGCATACGTAAACGGTACTGGATGGAATGCTGCAGCAATGTGTCACAGAACCAAGTTACTTAAAAAAAAGTTACAATGTATTTAATTTCCACTATACATTCCAGAGGTTTAAACCTCTACAATCAGGTAATCAGGTGAACTTACGTCAGTTAATGTGGATGTATATGTTGTATGGATGACTTTTGGGTAACCTGTAGCACTCTCCGGTAGCGGAAGAGGAAGAAAAAAGGCTGTATCACTCCAAAGTTCAAAGTTGCGTGGTGGCTTTTGATCACATAGCTTCTGATCGCATTATCATAAATATAAATATTTTTCATCAATATATGGTCCTTTTTTGTCGTTTTCAGAACAAACGCTACGTCACTTATACCTTGTGTACACTAAATCAAGAAAAGGTGCCGTATTAGGAGCTAACACAAGCAGCTAAAATGAAAAAAAAAAATTCTGTTAGTAACAGTGGAATATTTATATAACATTTATATTATTACTGTTGATCTAAGACACAATAGCTGAAACTTGATCTAAAATAGTGTGTTCCCACACTAACTGATTTTTCCGTGGCTTTGGTAGAATAAATATATAATTATAAATGAAAACCAGAGAATTGTGGTTTTCAGTAATATTACTCTATTTCTTTAAGTTGTTCTTGGTTTACATTAGAATTCAACCGACTATCACCGTGGAAGAAAATACAATAGAGGTGAACCACATGAAAAGACTTTTTCGTACAGACAGTAAGGTTTCTAGTATATCTGTTTTTTTCTGCCCGCAACGTGGCAACATGTCATATTGATATATAAACATTAAATAGATTTTACCAACTGTGCCCAATAATGCAAAAATTTGCATTAATGTCAGCTAATTGTTTTGTCTCCCTCGATTATAAGATGGACGCGATGGCAGGGAAGTTAGTTAGAGTTCGTCACTGAGAGCAGGAAGCCACCTTTTGGAATCTTGTCCACCGTTAACTGACTTTCACTATTACACACAGCGTAACGTGTATGAATATAATTTAGTGTATATTTTATCATTATATCCACGGAAATATAGTGCACATATTTGTGGCGGCGTTCGTAACGACAAACAATTCGCTGTAGAAACGGCTTACGAAGTCACCGCCACACTTTTAATAGCGGGCCGACCGGTCCGCTGGAACAGAAAGATGAAAACCCAAACACTCTGATTAAATAAAAGTCGGTACTTATCTTTATTAACGAAGATACAGAAACACAGTAGTGAACTCCGTATCTACAGAAATCTTTCTAGTTCGAGTCGGAGCGGCTAGGTCAGCGTCGGCTGACGACAAACAACAACTCTGCTGCGATGAACACACAACTGACTAGCAAGTACACAATTCGGTGGCGAGTATACAACTGAGCGGCGAATACAGAACTGTCCTAACGCTCGCGACTCCAGCGCTTAAGAAACCAGAAGCCAGCGGTGGCGCACGCAGACTTGCGGCGATTTCCTGTCTCGCTGGCGCTGCTTATGCGGACGGCGTCCGGACTTTGATGCTGCCAACCTTTTGGCAGCGGGCTCGGGTGGCATTACTGGCTAGGATATAACACTCCTCCCCCCCAAATCGCCGCACCGTCGTTGAGTAATGACGTGGCGAGCGTCGACGGCGGGGGAGGGGTCTGGCCGCAGGCGTAGCAGAAGAGACCGGGGCGGAGACTGTTGTCGGTGGCAGTCCCCGGTCCGCACCCCAGCATTGGCTGCGCGGGGCCTCGGGAAACACCGACTGAAAACCGAGGTCAGGGTGCACGCCTGTGACCACGGGCGCAGCTTCTGGTACTGGACGCGACGGGGCGTCGGGACCCACGAAGAGAGGCAGCGTCTCCTGACGCTGCGTCGACGGCTGGTGAGCGGGCGCCGGACAAGGCGCCGCGGTGTCAGACTCCTTGGGGGTGCCCAAGGAAAGCGGCTGCAGGACAGGCTGCACAGCCACCGCTTGGGAAGGCGGCCCGGCTGAGAGGTCGACGTCCATCAGCTCCGAAGGCGGTGGCGACTGAAGAGGGACCGCAGGCGCCGGAGCGACCACCTGGGGCGCTCCCGGATGAAGCTGCGCGGGAGGCATCAACGGGACGGGCTGGCGGCGTGGTAGCGGCGACGGCTGCTGCTGCTGCCCTGGGGGCGGCAGCGAAGTCGGAAGGCGCGGCTGGAACCCGCCGCGGACCAAATCTGTGGATAAAGAACGAACGGCAGAATCCGGTCGGCCAGCGCGGCGCAACTGGTTCCGATGCCTCCTGTGCACCCCAGTAGCGCCTTGAACAGTTTAAAAACCGTGACCCTGGACACTTATCACGGTACCACGTTCCCAACGACGGCGACCGTGATAAACTCTGAAAAAAAACGGCGTCGTTGCGCTGAAAACGCGTGCGATGCTCAGAAGCGGCGGGTCGATCCGGGGGGTGCAACAACCGTAGTAGGGTGCGATGACGACGGCCGTGGAGAAGCTCCGCAGGCGAAGGGCCGTCGCGTGGCGTGGTCCGGTACGACGACAGGAACGTGATGAGGGCCTGCTGACGAGAGTGCGTAGCACGAAGGCGGTCCATATGATCCTTGAATGTGCGTACAAAACGTTCCGCTGCACCATTCGATTGAGGGTGGAACGGCGGAGTAAGAACATGGCGAATGCCATTGGCAGAACAAAAACTTTCAAATTCAGCAGAGGTAAATTATGGACCATTGTCAGACACTAAAACTTCTGGAAGACCCTCAATACAAAAAATTGAAGTCAATGCCTGTATAGTTTGTGCAGATGTTGTAGACTGCATGGGCACAACAAACGGAAAATTACTAAATGCATCTATCACGATGAGCCAACGAGAATGCCAATATGGACCAGCGAAATCAATATGTACTCGCTGCCAGGGACCGGCAGGGCGTGCCCACTCAAAATAGCGTTGAGGCGGAGCAGCTTGGTGTTCGGCACACGTCGAACAATCTGTAGACATCTGCGTAATCTGCTTATCAATGCCGATCCATGTACAATGACGGCGGGCAAGCTGCTTGGTGCGGACCACTCCCCAATGACCTTGATGCAACAAGTCGAGGACCTTGGATTGGAGCACGTGGGGAGCCACTACACGAAGCTGGTCATTCTCGGTGCGTAACAGCAAAACTCCGTGCGAAACAGACAACAGATGACGTTGCGGATAATAGCGACGAACCACAGGATCCGATATGTCCTTGGCCTTGGACGGCCAACCACGTTGAACAAAACGTAATAGTAAACTCAGATGAGGATCCGTAGCTGTCTCACGTGCCACCCGACGATAATCAATCGGAAAATCCCGGAGGGATTGATGCTCATCGGCGTCAATCTGATGGCAAGAGTCGTCAGAGGAATCGAAGACATCATCCGCAGCAATCGGCAATCTAGAAAGCGCGTCAGCGTTTGCATGCTGAGCTGTAGGGCGATACAGTATCTCATACTGGTATTGTGATAACAAAAGAGCCCATCGTTGTAGTCTCTGAGCTGTCCGCTGAGGAACTGGTTTAGACGGATGAAACAGTGACGTCAGGGGCTTGTGATCTGTTACTAAATAGAATGGTCTACCATAGAGGTAGTGATGGAATTTTGTGACACCGAACACAATAGCCAACGCTTCCTTGTCCAATTGGCTATAATTACACTGAGCTTTGTTTAGCAATTTAGATGCGAACGCAATAGGACGTTCGGTGTTGCCGACTCGGTGAGACAACATAGCACCGAGGCCGAAAGAAGAGGCATCACAAGCTAACACCAGAGGCTTGTTAGGGTCGTAATGGACCAGACAACGATCATTCAATAAAGCCTCTTTAAGCTGCTGAAAGGCTGATTGGCAATCAGCTGACCATACAAACGGAACATTCTTACGGCGGAGACGATGCAACGGTGCAGCAATCTGTGATGCATTAGGTATAAACCTAATATAATATGTCAATTTGCCAAGAACTGCTTGCAATTCATGCAGATTGCGAGGAGCGGGCAAATCACGAATAGCTGCTAAATGTGACTGGGAGGGATGAATGCCTTGAGCATTAATAACATGTCCCAGATACTCCATCTCCGTAAGGAAAAATGAACATTTATCGATGTTGCAACGTAGGCCTGCCTGAGACAACACTGTAAACAAACACTCCAAATTACGGAAATGTTCAGCAGGCGTCCGACCGGACACAACAATATCGTCTAAATAGTTGCAACACGATGGCACATTAGCCAGAAGTTGTGACAAAAAACGCTGAAAAACAGCTGGAGCTGACGCACAACCAAAAGGCAAACGCAGAAAACGGAACAACCCCAACGACGTGTTTATGACAAAATACTGTTGTGATTGCTCGTCGAGGGGCAATTGCAATATGCTGCACGGAGATCAATTTTGGAAAAGAAACGAGCTTCCCCTAACTTATCCATCAGCTCGTCCGGTCTAGGCAAAGGAAAAGAATCAATGACAGTCTGAGGATTAACTGTCGACTTAAAATCAGCACACAACCGTAACTTGCCAGACGGTTTCTATATAATAACTAAGGGAGAAGCCCACTGGCTCGCTGAAACGGGTTGAATAACACCGTTGTTTTGCCAACGACGAAGTTCATCTGCTTCAGGTGCCCGGAGGGCGTCAGGCACCGGACGAGCACGAAAAACTCGAGGCTGAGCATTATCTTTTAACGTAATATGAGCGGCAAAGTTCGCAGCACAACCTAGTTCGTCTTTAAATATGTCACTGTATTGTTTACACAAATCGGTTATGCTGTCTTGAGGAACAACAACAGAATTAATTTGCAACACATTGTCTTGGATAGACAGGCCAAACAAGTCAAAACAGTATAATCCGAAAATGTTTACACTGTCTGTAGCGCGGAGCACTGTGAATGAAACTGTTTTTGTATTGCCACGGAATATGGCTGGCACGCTACATACACCTAACATAGGAATTTGTTCTCCACTATAAGTAGCCAAAGAATGTTTTGCCGCTGAAAGTTTAGGGCGGCCGATAGCCGCATACGTAGCACTATTTATGAGAGTCACAGACGCACCAGTGTCTAATTGGAAATTGAAGGTCTTATCCTGGATGCGTAGCTTCACAAAGAGTTTATTACACTGTCTCTGGATCGGTGCAGTGGAGGCGGAAGACACAAAATCAGCGCGTTTAGCGCGTGTTCGCTGCTTACGACAACTCGTGGGTTGGGCGGGTGGAACAACAACTCCCGCTTCACTTGCAGTCTGTACATTACTTTTTACAGCGTTTGAATTACGCTTGGGTCGCATAGCAGAGGGCTGGGTGGGTGGCTTATTGCGAATAAGGTTATTATCCACACGAACCATGGAAGAGTCTTTAAACGCGACCTTCTGGGCGGGCTGGCTTTGAAGAACATGAATATCCATGGGCTGGGCAGCACTAGAATTGTTCTTGCGTTTACGCAAACAAACAGTCTGGATGTGTCCTTTCCTTTGACAAAAGTGACAAACCGCGTTTCTTATCGGGCAACGTTCACGAGGATGAGCAAGAACACACTTAGGGCAAGACTTAACTCCATCATTTTGCACACGCGGCTGACGAATGTGTTTAACATGACGCGGCCGGCTAGTGTTTACAGTCTGACTCTGCCGGTGGGGCCGCGGGCGTGACATAACTGGCTTAGCACAGGCAATTTGAGAAATACATGGCTGATCTAACTCACACTCAGCATAGTCAAAGGTATCTTGGGCTTCAATGATGTTCATCACAGTCTCTAATGACGGGTCAGGCAACTTTAAGATAGCAGCACGAATACGAGAATCTGCAATGTTTTGAGTAATAGCGTCTCGTAACATGACATCACTGTAGGAAGCTCCACACACACAATTAAATCGGCACTGACGGGTGAGGCCCCGTAAATCTGTTAACCACTGTTTATTAGATTGATGTGGCAGTTTCTTTAATCTGAAGAACTTGAATCTGGCTGCTGCCACATGAACTCGCTACTCGAAATACTCAGCAAGCTTGTTAACAACAACGTCATAGTCTAAAGCTTCTGGCTTGGATTCCGGGAACAACTTACAAAGTAGTCGATAGACTTCCACGCCTGCAGTGGAAATTAAATAAAGCTGCCGCGCAGTACCCGTGATTTTGTAGACTGTCATGTGCGCCTGCAACTGCGCGAAATATTCTCGCCATTCTTCTCTTGATGCATCAAACGCACGGAAAGGTGGTGCTGCCTGTGCTTGTTCCTTTTGTGTTGGAGGATTAGCCGCTTGTTTCGCGATTGCTTCCACCAGACTTTGTATTTGCTGACTCTGTAACAAGATCAACTGTTGTAATTCGGCAGACATAGTGAACACAAATTAAACCAGCCCCCAAAATTTTATCGCTATAACTAGTATAACCAGAAACAAGTTGAACCAGCCCTGCACACGAGTTCGGAAGCCCTCGTCGCCAGTTTTGTGGCGGCGTTCGTAGCGACAAACAATTCGCTGTAGAAACGGCTTACGAAGTCACCGCCACACTTTTAATAGCGGGCCGACCGGTCCGCTGGAACAGTGAACAGAAAGATGAAAACCCAAACACTCTGATTAAATAAAAGTCGGTACTTATCTTTATTAACGAAGATACAGAAACACAGTAGTGAACTCTGTGTCTACAGAAATCTGTCTAGTTCGAGTCGGAGCGGCTAGGTCAGCGTCGGCTGACGACAAACAACAACTCTGCTGCGATGAACACACAACTGACTAGCAAGTACACAATTCGGTGGCGAGTATACAACTGAGCGGCGAATACAGAACTGTCCTAGCGCTCGCGACTCCAGCGCTTAAGAAACCAGAAGCCAGCGGTGGCGCACGCAGACTTGCGGCGATTTCCTGTCTCGCTGGCGCTGCTTATGCGGACGGCGTCCGGACTTTGATGCTGCCAACCTTTTGGCAGCGGGCTCGGGTGGCATTACTGGCTAGGATACAACACACATTATTATCAGTACACTCTGTAAAAGCTACTATGGTATTAAAATGAGGCAGCCATTGCATTGTATCTGTCAACATGCAACTGAGTTGCGTAAAAACGATGTCATATTCAGAGATATTTGCCATAGCTGTAATATATTCCATGTCGAAAAATACGCAACATTCAGTTGAATTAGCTCCATGTTCACGACATTCGTCAATTCCATTCTTTTTAAATACAAATTACGTAACCTTCATCACCTGAACTGCGTACACACTCATTTACATACCTCTGTATTTCATGCGTAAAATTCGATGCTACTTTGCACACGTTATCTCTCCTACATAGTAAAACACTGATGTGCACAAAGCTTTATATTCCTTTCCTTTCCTTCGTACGCACACAGAAACACACATATACATACACCTACACACACACACACACACACACACAGACAAACACACACACTCACACTCACACACACACACACACACACACACACACACACACACACACACAACACCTACATAGCATCACAAATAACTGTTTTCACATATTTGTTACTTATCAAAGCACATAAGCACGAAAAATTGTCCATCAATAAAATTCTCTACGTTATCTCCTTTATACTCCACTAAAATGCATAGCGAAATACTTTCATCTCGCTTTATGATACTTTACTAGGAATGGTTATGTCAATTGTCATTAATCTCTCTCCTTCTCCTCTCTTTCTCTCTCTTTTGCTCTCTCTCTCTCTCTCTCTCTCTCTACCTGTGTGTATGTGTATGTGTGTGTGTGTGTGTGTGTGTGTGTGTGTGTGTGTCGATGCTTGAGTGAGGTATTCACATCATATTAAAAAGATGTGTGGGAGGGAAAAATACCTGAACACAAATGTTCTAGGTATAAATTTTATTTATAGTCCGACACAGGTTCACAAATCCACCCAAATCATGGATAACTTGTGACACATTTTTTGTTAGAGCTTATATAAATTTTATCACTAAGAAACATCACATTTGTGTACGAAAACAAGTTTCATTCCGCTGACTGACATCATCTTGAAAATCTCGTTACTGACAATCATGTCACCACTGTTCCAACAACTACACATTGAACTGAGTAGTCTCTCGTTCATGTTTGCCAACAGACAATTCCGCTTGGTGCACAGTAAGTGAGGAGCATCCCTTGTCCTCAATATCAAGCGCGTCGCATACTAGCAAGAGGACTTTAATCCACTTCCCTTTCTCGAAACCCGTCACGTGACTCAAGCGGGTTAAGTAAATGTATACCATCAAACGCAGTCTCCAGCGACAAACTTGATGAGCGCATACTATGATGGAGTGAATTTCTATTAAGAATTTTCTGAAGTTATGTCCAGCGACCTTGTTCAATCCAAAATGAAGCCAGAAGGAGCAATGCTAACTAGAGCACCACTCAACATCCGAAATCTTAGTTCCTTTAGAACAAATCGGCTGTCTTTACCGGGCAATCATGTATATAGAACTTGCTGGCAATCATGCTTCTGGAAAAACATAATAATGTACGAAATGTCACCCTCATAGAGGCTTTCAATGTATTCTTTCCACCTATTTGCTCTCACCTTTGCATTTAACAGTGGAATTCCTGTTGCACTCTTAATGTTACCACCGTTGCTTTTTTCAATGTCACCAAAGGTTGTTTTGACTTTCCTGTATGCTGAGTCTGTCCTTCCGACAATCATATCTTTTTCGATGTCTTCACATTTTTCCTGCAGCCATTTCGTCTTAGCTTCCCTGCACTTCCTATTTATTTCATTCCTCAGCGACTTGTATTTCTGTATTTCTGATTTTCCCGGAACATGTTTGTACTTCCTCCTTTCAGTAATCAACTGAAGTATTTCTTGTTACCCATGGTTTCTTCGCAGCTACCTTCTTTGTACCTATGTTTTCCTTCCCAACTTCTGTGATGGCCCTTTTTAGAGATGTCCATTCCTCTTCAACTGTACTATCTACTGCGTTATTCCTTATTGCTGTATCTAAAGCGTTAGAGAACTTCAAACGTATCTCGTCATTCCTTAGTACTTCCGTATCCCACTTCTTTGCGTATTGGCGCCGGCCGAAGTGGCCGTGCGGTTAAAGGCGCTGCAGTCTGGAACCGCAAGACCGCTACGGTCGCAGGTTCGAATCCTGCCTCGGGCATGGATGTTTGTGATGTCCTTAGGTTAGTTAGGTTTAACTAGTTCTAAGTTCTAGGGGACTAATGACCTCAGCAGTTGAGTCCCATAGTGCTCAGAGCAATTTGAACCATTTTTGCGTATTGGCACCGAGCGAGGTGGCGCAGTGGTTAGCACACTGGACTCGAATTCGGGAGGACGACGGTTGAATCCCGTCTCCTGTCATCCTGAATTAGGTTTTCCGTGATTTCCCTAAATCGCTTCAGGCAAATGCCGGGATGGTTCCATTGAAAGGGCACGGCCGATTTCCTTCCCCATCCTTCCCTAACCCGAGCTTGCGCTCCGTCTCTGATGACCTCGTTGTCGACGGGACGTTAAACAACACTAACCTAACCTCTTTGCGTATTGATTCTTCCTGACTAATGTCTTGAACTTCAGCCTACTATTCATCACTACTATATTGTGATATGAATCTATATCTGCCCCTGGGTATGCCTTACGGTCCAGTATCTGATTTTGGAATCTCTGTCTGCCCATGATGTAATCTAATTGAAATCTTCCCGTATCTCCCGGCCTTTCCCAAGTATACCTCCTCCTCTTGTGATTCTTGAACAGGGTGTGGTGTGACCGCCAGACACCACACTTGCTAGGTGGTAGCTTAAATCGGCCGCGGTCCATTAGTACATGTCGGACCCGCGTGTCGACACTGTGTGATTGTAGACCGAGCGCCACCACACGGCAGGTCTCGAGAGACGTACTAGCACTCGCCCCAGTTGTACGACGACGTTGCTAGCGACTATACGGACGAAGCCTTTCTCTCATTTGCCGAGAGACATTTAGAATAGCCTTCAGCTAAGTTAAGGGCTATGATCTAGCAAGGCGCCAATTGTATCAGTGCATGTATCTTACGAGTCTCATTTGTATAGTCAAGAGAGATGTATCACAAGGAGTGATTAAAAGTTAAGTATATTCCAAAGCTACGTATTTTCTTTATAGCAGTCATAAAGTATTCTGTTCCAGACTTGACGCCAGTTGGCGTGTGTGTACGCGTGCCTTTCGGCTTCCTTCTCAGTGTGGCGTAGCTAGCTTGTTGCGCCACAACAGATTGACGACGAGGATTACCGGATCGTGTTCTTTCTACTTGCTTTGCTCTGATTTATTTGTGTCATGGCTTCGCCACAATCTCCAGATGTACTGTCCGAATTTTATCGCTTGCAGAATCAGCAGACGCAGGCGTTATTGGATGCCCTTGGACAGCTCGTCCAGGGTCAACGTGCGCTGCACCCCGATGCGGCCGCCGCCGCTTCATCGCTACCGCAGCCACACCAAGCAGTTGCACCGTCCTTCCGTCATTTTGATTCAACCCAAGAAACGTGGCCACAATGGTCCCGACAATTTGGATTTCATCTAGCCGCCTTCAGAATTCAAGGTAATGAGCGGCAGCCGTTTTTGCTTTCTTGTGTTGGTGTGTCCACCTACCGTGTGATAGTGAAATTGTTTCCCCGACGCGACGTAGCAACTCTGTCATACGAAGAAATTTTGTCTGCTTTAGATGCCTATTTCAAAGAAACAGTTAATGTCGTTGCAAAACGGTATACGTTCTTTCGTACGAAACGTACGGCCGGTCAGACTAATAGGGAGTGGGTTGCAACTTTGCAAGGACTTACTAGGGAGTGTGCGTTTGAATGTGACTGTGGACTCCCGTATTCAGATACTATGGTGCGTGATGCAATAGCACAGAACGTTTCTGATGTACGCATACGGGAACAGATTTTGAAACTGGTTAATCCCTCCCTTCACCAGGTGATAGACGTATTGGATAGGCAAGACACACTTGACTTTGCTCAGGAATCATTTGAAACTTCGCCAGCAGTGTGTCACACTAACCGGCCCGCCGGGCGAGTTGCACGGAACGTTAAGCGGCCCTCGCGCACATCCGCGCAGCTGCAGCCTAGCTCGCCAACACGTGTGCCGCGTAAGCATGCCAATGCCGTGCTCAAATCATGCCCGCAGTGTGCAACTAGACATTCGTGTGAAAATTGCCCGTCACGCCAAGCTATTTGCTTTTACTGTCATAAGAACGGACATGTTCAAAGTGTTTGCCAGAAAAAGCTTAGATCCAACAATCGCAACAATTCCAGCCCCTTTGCTTCGCGCCGGAATCGAACCAAGGACAATCAGGCTCGTGAACCTTCGCCAATGGACATTCATGTACTTAATTCCACCCCGTCCAGTGCCACGATATCTAACAGTGACTGTGTTCGTCCCACAAAAACTGTGCGTTGACGTCGCCGGAAATCCCGTAAAGTCGCAAGTGCTTCTGTACCTGTATCCATTCAAATTGCACGTGAAAGTCGCTCTTGTCATCAGCAGGACAGTAAACTTTTTGTAGATTTGGACTTTGCCAGACAAGTGATACCGTTCCAGCTCGATACCGGAGCTGCAGTTTCATTGCTCAATCACGACACGTACAAACAACTGGGCAAACCTCCGTTGCGTACCGCAAATGTACAGCTCACGAGTTACTCGGGACAGAAAATACCTGTGTTAGGACAGTGCAGCCTTCTTGCCACATACAAGGGACAAACAAAACTAGTGTCATTTTACGTTCTTCGTTCTTCTATGGCAGTGAACTTGTTTGGTTTAGATTTATTTCAGTTGTTTAACATGTCTATCGTAAATCAGGTCATATCAGTGAATCAGACTGTGCCTTCTTCCAGTGTTTCTCATCTTTGTGATAAATTTGCAGACATTTTTGCACCGGGCCTTGGTTGCGCTAAGAACTCTGAAGCACATTTGGAAGTGAACGTAAAGGCGCAACCGAAATGTTTCAGGGCGCGCAATGTTCCCCACGCATTGCGTGATGAGGTCGCAAGAACATTAAACGATTTCGAATCACACGCTTGCATGTTCATTGCCTCGGAAACCGATGACGTGGTCGCATCGTTTCCGATTGATTTTCGTCGTGTCGCTACAGCCACAGCTGCTGACCCTGTCCTTGCTACTGTTTTGCGTTTTGTTGCTACGCAATGGCCCTTGTCAACGTCACGGATCGAGGATCCGTTGGTTCGCCGATTTTTTGCTCACAAGGAGAGACTTTTTGTAAGACGTGGTGTTTTGTTGTTGCGTTCTGATAATGATCAGTCTAGGGTCGTGGTCCCACGTTCGTTACAGTCCTCTGTCTTAAAGCTTCTCCACCAAGGACATTGGGATATAGTGCGAACGAAACAACTTGCTCGTCAGCACTGTACTTGGTTCGGAATCGATGCTGCGATTACGAATATGCTCCTCTTGCGTGGCGTGTGCCGAACACCAATCCGCACCGCCGCGGAAATTCTTTGCATGGCCGAAAGCCACTTCCCCTTGGCAACGCTTACATATCGATTTTGCTGGTCCATTCTGGAATGCTCGATGGTTGGTTGTGGTCGATGCTTTCAGTAATTTTCCTTTTGTTGTCCGGATGTCTTCCACGACGTCCTCTGCCACAATCCAAGCGTTGTCTGCTATTTTTTGCATTGAAGGTCTTCCACAGACTATTGTTTCCGACAATGGCCCACAATTCATGTCCACAGAATTTCAGTCATTCTGCAAGGCCAATGGTATTCAACATCTGACATCCGTGCCGTTTTCGCCTCAGTCAAACGGTGCCGCTGAACGATTGGTCTGGACTTTCAAGTCACAGATGTTGAAATTTAAAGCGTCGCGTTCTCGGGAGGACGCGTTATTGCTCTTTTTGTCTTCGTATCGCTCTCAGCCCCGCGATGGTCGCTCGCCGGCTGAGTTGTTGCACGGTCGTCCTCATCGAACCTTGATGTCTTTGCTGCATCCGCCACATCAGGTTCCTGTGCAGCGGCAGACTCCTGCTATTGCTCCTGGCGACGTTGTATTCTATCGCAACTATCGCGGTTCACGGCGTTGGCTCGCAGGGCGCATTCTTCGCTGCCTCGGCCGCACGATGTATTTGGTTTTGGGGGCCTCTGGTGAGGTGCGTCGGCATCTCAATCAGCTGCGCCTCTGTCGTCGCCTGGGTTCTGCCGCTCCCCGTCTGCTTTCAGCGACGGTGCCGTCCGGTCAGCGCCCTGGGGACCCATCTACTGGCTCGCCTCATCCCCAGATGTTACCGACGATGCCTTCCATTTTGCCCCATGGCGTCGCGCCGCCGCCGCAGCCGCCGCCGGCGCCGCCCGCAGTGGACGCTTCGCTGCAGTCGCCAAGCGCCTCCCTGGGTCACGCGCCGCCGATCGCTTCCCATGACCAGACGTCCTCCGCCATGGAACTCTTGCCCGCTCTGGACCAGATGTCGTCTTCGCCCGTCGGGTTACCCGACCACATGGAGGTCGACTCTTCGGCCCCTCCTGTCTCTCTCCGGGCGCATACACCGCATGTTGACGTGTACCCTGGACAAGGTTTTCAGGCGTTTCCTAGCTCCCCTCGGGCGCATACACCGCATGTTGACGTGTACCCTGGACAAGGTTTTCAGGCGTTTCCTAGCTCCCCTCGGACCGAATGGCCGGGTTCGGGTGGCACAGCCTCGCCTGTTGTTAGGCTCCCCACCTCATCGCATACGTCAACACGGGGTCCTCCCCACGGGGGGCGGAAGCCTTATCCCACGACCGTTCGCCGATTTGCGGGGGAGGAATGTGGTGTCACCGCCAGACACCACACTTGCTAGATGGTAGCTTAAATCGGCCGCGGTCCATTAGTACATGTCGGACCCGCGTGTCGCCACTGCGTAGACCGAGCGCCACCACACGGCAGGTCTCGAGAGACGTACTAGCACTCGCCCCAGTTGTACGACGACGTTGCTAGCGACTATACGGACGAAGCCTTTCTCTCATTTGCCGAGAGACATTTAGAATAGCCTTCAGCTAAGTTAAGGGCTACGATCTAGCAAGGCGCCAATTGTATCAGTGCATGTATCTTACGAGTCTCATTTGTATAGTCAAGAGAGATGTATCACAAGGAGTGATTAAAAGTTAAGTATATTCCAAAGCTACGTATTTTCTTTATAGCAGTCATAACGTATCCTGTTCCAGACTTGGCGCCAGTAGGCGTGTGTGTACGCGTGCCTTTCGGCTTCCTTCTCAGTGTGGCGTAGCTAGCTTGTTACGCCACAACACAGGGTATTCGCTATTACTAGCTTAAACTTGTTACAGAACTCAATTAGTCTTTCTCCTCTTTCATTCCTTGTCCCAAGCCCATATTATCCTGTAATCTTTTCTCCTAATCCTTCCCCTACAACTGCATTCCAGTCGCACATGACTATTAGATTTTCGTCCCCCTTTACATACTGCATTACCCTTTCAATATCCTCATACACTTTCTCTATCTGTTCCTCTTCAGCTTGCAACGTCAGCATGTATATCTGAACTATCGTTGTCTGTGTTGGTCTGCTGTCGATTCTGATTAGAACAACCCGGTCACAGAACTGTTCACAGTAACAGACCCTCTGTCCTACCTTCTTATTCATAACGAATCCTACACCTGTTATACCATTTTCTGCTGCTGTTGATATTACCCGATACTCATCTGACCAGAAATCCTTGTCTTCCTTCCACTTCACTTCACTGACCCCTACTATATCTAGATTGAGCCTTTGCATTTCCCTTTTCAGATTTTCTAGTTTCCCTACCACGTTCGCCGGCCGCGGTGGTCTCGCGGTTCTAGGCGCGCAGTCCGGAACCGTGTGACTGCTACGGTCACAGGTTAGAATCCTGCCTCGGGCATGGATGTGTGTGATGTCCTTAGGTTTAAGTAGTTCTAACTTCTAGGGGACTGATAACCACAGCAGTTGAGTCCCATAGTGCTCAGAGCCATTTGAACCATTTGAACCTACCACGTTCTAGCTTCTGACATTCCACGCCCCGACTCGTAGAACGTTATCCTTTCGTTGATTATTCAATCTTTTTCTCATGGTAATCTCCCCTTTGGCAGTCTTCTCCCGGAGATCCGAATGGGGGACTATTCCGGAATCTTTTGCCAATGGAGAGATCATGATACTTCTTCAATTACAGGCCACATGTCCTGTGGATACACGTTACGTGTCTTTAATGCAGTGGTTTCCATTGCCTTCTGTATCCTCATGTCGTTCATCATTGCTGATTCTTCCGCCTTTAGGGGCAATTTCCCACCCCTAGGACAAGAGAGTGCCCTGAACCTCTATCCGCTCCTCCGCCCTCTTTGACAAGGCCGTTGGCAGAATGAGGCTGACTTGTTATGCCGGAAGTCTTCGGCCGCCAATGCTGATTATTTATAAGAATTTAGGCAGTGGCGGGGATCGAACCCGGGACCGAAGACCACGGGGACACCCCTTGCTGTAGTGCTACCTGACGCCAAATTTAGATCATTTGAATGCTTTTGAACATTACGCAAAATTCAGACACTTCTAAACGGGACAACCAGCTACGTGGCGGTAGGCGACGTGTGTGTCTGGCGTGATCGTAGCTGTACCTTCCTCCACAGCTTGCTCGTTTCAAAGCTGCTGACGAGTACGCGCGGTTTTAATAAAGTGGAGACTCCTAACGAAGTCGTCTTACAAATTACCTGCTTACAGATGTATGTTCATTGAAAACATTTTTCGCTGTTAATTATAGTGATCCCTTTGTATACGTAATAGAACATAAATATATACAAAAGTGTTTACGCGCTGCACTCCGATGAGAGCCAAGCAAGAGACGGCAGTTTGGAGCCTCCATCACTACCCATCGCTTGATGTTCTCCGTCTGGTGGCACCCGGCACAAACGCCACCACAGACTGCGGAATTAATATGACCTCACTGCTCGAAACTCTGACTGGCAGGCGCATCCCGATAACCGGCGCATCCCGATAATAGGCTCGGCCCTCCAGATCAAGTGCATATACAGACCAATGAACACTGCAGTGAGGAACATTACATCAAAGTAGCACTACGTTACTAAACGTCGCTTTGTGTCATTGTCTTACATATGAGTATGAAGTTTAAGACTTTGTTTCTATCAGGAACAGCATTTGTATATAACCCAGCACTACAGAAAATTTGTACCATATGAAGTTATGTATAGCTCAATTTCTGAGCCGGCCGTGGTGGCCGAGCGGTTCTCGGCGCTTCAGTCTGGAATCGCGCGACTGCTACGGTCGCAGGTTCGAATCCTGCCTCGGACATGGATGTGTATGATGTCCTTAGGTTAGTTAGGTCTAAGTAGTTCTACGTTCTATGGGAATGATGACCTCAGCTGTTAAGTCCCATAGTGCCCAGAGCCATTTGAACCCTCAATTTCTGAGTGTACATCTCATTGATCTGGTCTTCATTTCGAAGACAGGTTTCCATGGTACTCTATCCTGTGCAAGACCCTTCATCTCCGAGTAACTAGGGCAACTTACATTCTTTTGAATCTGCTCTGTGTTTCCATCTCTTGGTCTCCCTCTACGATATTTAACCACTCTTCCCCATCACTTGCCTCCAATACTAAATTAATGATCCCGACTCACGATGTGTCCTACCAACAGATCCCCTCTTTTACTCAAGTTGTGACTCAAATTTCTTTTCTCTTCATTTCTGTACAGTGCGACTCCCTTAGTTACCGTTACCCATCAGTTCTTCAGCTTTCTTGTGTAGCACCACATTTCAAACAGGCTGTTTTTCATTTGCATTTCTCTTCCATACATTGCTATACTCCAGGCAAATGCTTTTACAAAACGACTTCCTGTTATTTAAATCTATATTCGATGTTTACAATTTTCTCTTCTTCAGAAACTCTTTTCTTGCCATAGCCAGTCTACATTTTATATTTTCTCTTCTTCGCACATCACCAGTAATTTTGCTGCCCAACTAGCAGAACTCAACTACTACTTTCAGGTGCACATTCCCTAATCTAATTCCCTTAATATCATCTGATTTAACTGAACTACATTCCACTATCCTTGTATTGCTTTTGTTGATGTTCATCTTAAATCCTCCTTTCAAGACACTGCCGATTCCGTTTATCTGCTCTTCCAAACCCTTTACTGTCTCTGACAGAATTACAGTGTCATCTTTTTGTATCTTCTCCTTGAACTTTAATTTCTGCTCCAAGTTTTTCTTTGGTTTCCTTTACCGCTTGCTCAGTGCACAGGTTGAATAAGATGGGGGATAGGCTACAACATTCACTGCCTTATCAACACTACTTCCCTTTCATGCCTCTCGAGTCTTATAACTGAAATCCTGTTTTTGTACATGTTACAAATAGCCCTTCGCTCCCTGTATTTACCTCTGCTACATTCAGAGTTTCAGAAAGAGTATTCAAGTTAACGTTATCAAAAACTCTAAGTCTACAAATGCTGTAAAAGAACGTTTGCCTTTCCTTAACCTATCTGCCAACAGAAGTCTTACGGTCAAGAAAGCCTTGTGTGTTCCACTGTCTCTCCGGAATTCAAACTGATCTACCCTGAGGTCTGTTTCTATAAGATTTTTGGATTCATCTGTAAAGAATTCCTATCAGTGTTTTGTAACTGTGACATGAAACTGATAGTTTGGTATTCACACATGTTAGCAGCTGATTTCCTTGGAACTGAAATTATTACATTCTTCTTGAAGGAAGTGTGCATACCACTTGAAACCACGTGAAGGTAGAGTGTGTTTGAAGAGGTGATTCAAGAGGCCTGCATTTCAAATTCTCTTCAGATCTATATCCAAACACAGTGAGTCAATGTGTAAAAGAGCAATTTTTATATAGTTCATGCCATTATGTATACAGATATTCATTAGATATTGTGTCGTTTCCCATCTCAGATCCAGCTGTGCCTAAAGTTATATACAGGAAAATCTCGCCTCATTTTGTGGAAATCTCGACGAAATGTCCGCAAGTTACTGGCACTGTTACAAGAAATGAAGGCTGAAGCCGAATCTATACTGGGATATTTATATAAACCCATTTCTTAAACGCTACGCAGATTGGGATTGCTGTTTCGAATGAAGACAGATAAACACGAAAATTATAAAGTGAAAGACTCAATTACAGAATGGTAAGTTGCGTATGCGATGTCCCATCATTTGAAAGACATCTACAAATCGCGCATTTTGCCGCGTATAAGGATTTGGAAGCATTTCACAATAGTTTCGCTTGGGATTTAAAGTATCGAACACCACACATTGGATTATTGCAATGATTACTGTGAAGAATTGAGCGTATAGTCGCAATTGTAGTGCCAGTATTACAACTTAGTCGTCACGGAAGGTGTGAACATAGCAGTCGCACATGTGTTCATGTAACAACGTACTGACTGTAACAGTTGATATTCTAGACATTTTTGAGGATGAATAATAATGTGGCATAATAATCTACCAAACAATGTGTTCTGCTAGAGTAAGTTAACTGCAACTACAGCGTACGTGTGAAAATGCAAAAGTTTAAGATGATTTATTGTGCACCACAGACAGGTGATGGACACAAATGCAATTGACTTTCAGATTACTGTAATATGACGCACAGGCCAATTAGTCAGCTGCTAGCTGTAACCTGCCCACTATGCATTTAGCAACAGTCTTCTTCTCGTGACATTTCAACTTAGTGAAATAAAAGATACTTGGTGATTCCAAACTATACTGACCAAGTGACTAAGCACTTTGTTCCTTGTGGAAAAATGTAGCTAACTCCTGGCGTAGTACAAAATTGTGTATAAATATGAGACAACAGCTTGTGGGCATTAGGCATTAGCGACGTTGCTACTGGTGCTGTAGCTACTGGTGTTGCTGTTAACGCATTCCCTGTGTGTACATCATCGAATTACAAAAAAATGTGTACAACTACTGACATAAAAAAATTGCATTTTTATTATCAATTACATGTTATAAATCAAGAGAGCAGGGATTCATCTACTTCCCTATTACAGAACATTGAGCACATGGGTGATGGGAGAAGCGCAATATACATCGAGAAACTTTCAGCATTCAAGAAGGGCAAATGGGAGCCAATCTTAAGAGAAAGATGCGTCAACACCAAATTTTGAACAGCAATTCTGATTTATCTGAAGGAGGGCAAGATTTATTAGGCATCACACATTGGAATTATGAGTGATTATAACGTCTGATATCTGAAATAAGATTGTTCTGGAGCTGTGTGTGCGTTTAGCTCTCACACAATAGGCATTCCATTTGGTTCTAATCGAAATGCTTCATTAGAAGTGAACGTGGAAATAATGTAGTTGCTCAAACAGGAATACTATGTACCTTCATAAGACTTCATACATAGAATTGTGAGATAACTATAAATGTGTTTATAATACTGAAGTGAGTCTGTTTCAGTATTACAAATTCATTGACTGTTTCACTAACGACATATTATTGGTAGTGTAAAAATTGTCCCAGAAAATGCAATTCAGTGTCATTTCAATTTTGTTAAGACATTTATAGCTGTCAAGATTAGCTAGTGGATGTGTCTCAAATATTTACACACATCATAACAATCGAATGCTTTGCAACAAATGATATTCAGTTGAAGATGAAGTAGCATATATACTAAATTCATGCGATTTGCACTATGTCTTATAGCATTAAATGTGTTTCTCCTTCAGTATAAATAACTGGTTGAGTGCTGCACCGAGGATATTAAAGTATTTTTACGGTTTCGAGAACTGTAAACATTATTACATGTGTGAAATAATGTAAGAAATCAGATGTAAAAATTAGCTGTAGATAAACATGCACAGTCAACCAAGTGGCATCTAACATTCCTTGGCAGGTAATCTTTTCTTTAGAAAAAATTAATATTTAGATTTTTTAAAATTTCACTGTTCCTATTCCCTCTGTATTACATATGCATAGGTTAAAGTTATTTATGATTAGGTAGTGCAATCGAAGATGGGATATCACAGTATTTTCACGTGAACATTACTAAAATATGTAGACAGAGAGGGAGAGATGAAATTTTGATATGATGGAATCTTAACTGACTTAAACAGTAAGTATGGAAACGAGTATAGCATAAAAGCAATGTATTTTACTGATGAAGCTACATTACTTTTTTGGAAATACTGTTCTATTGGTAACAATATTTTATTTTGAACACTATGCCAATTTCTATTAAAAAGCTTACAAAACTTATTTTTATGTGGAAATACTGTAGTGTAATGGAATCTTAGGCAAAACACTGTGCTACCATTGGGCACATTGATTTTTCAATCAATGACACTTTAACAATCTCACTGTATATATATATATATATATATATATATATATATATATATATATATATATATATATATAAATTTACTGTGAGAATGTTAGAGTGTCATTGATTGAAAAATAGGTGGAGAAGCTTACATGATTTGAAGCACAGCGCAAGAAATAAAGAACAGCAAATAATTGTGTGCATGGTCAAGGTGGCTACATTGTAATAGCTTTTTCCTTTTAATAGCGCTAGAATACTAAGCTGTGATGGACTGTCTCAATCCTGTGGTCCACTGTGATTCGCCAGGGGGAGATGGGGCAGGCTGATGACAAGCTGACATAACTAGTAAGGATAAGTATGGCACTGATAAGATTGCCACTGTATGTAGGCAACTCACAGTACCACTTGCAATTTTCATGGTCCAGTGCTTGCCATCTTGGATTGTGATGGCAGCGATACGACATTTTTCAGTACCGCTTGGCAGCTATTAATCATACTGATTAAGTCTTGTATTAATAATGAAAACAGTATTTTATATTCCCAGGACGATTTCCACAAAAGACTGTTTAACTAATACTATAATTATAGTATTTCTCGTCTCAAGTAGAAGGCTGTGCGTTATGTGACCACTGAGTTTAGTATGGGACAAATGAAGCAAAGGAAGAGATAGAAAGGCATCACAGAAATGTAATGAAAATCATTAAAGCAGTGCTATATCTTCAAACAAAAAAGAAATGTCATCTTTGACAGTATAACTAAAATGTGATTGAAAATGCAAATAAATATAAGGAGATCAAACAAAGAAAATCTTAAGGTTGAACACCAAAAGACACACACTCAAATATTTTCTTGAAATGCGAACATTTTTAGGTTAGGCTTTACCGTGACTGTTACTGACATTAAATGAAACAATAAGTTCACTGTTACCCCTTGTCAGCTTAAAACTGTATGTACATCAACTACTGGCACAAATGTATATCTATCTGCATATTTCATAGCATTAACCAATGTATTACTCCAACCTTTAGGCAGCTACTATATGCAACATGCAATCTTAAGACTCCTTGCCATGTAAATGTTTCCCCTCAATAATCACTTTTTCCTCTCTCTCTCTCTCTCTCTCTCTCTCTCTCTCTCTCTCTCTCTCTCTCTCCCCCTCTCCCTCTCCCTTTCACTCACACACACACACACACACACACACACACACACTTTTTCTCTCTCTCTCTACCTCTCCTTCTGCCTCCAGCCCCTCAATTCATATCTGTCTATTAACCCCAATCAAAGAATGTAATGTATGTATGATTTTACTGCTGTAGCCAATATGATCATTGTAATTATAGTCTGTAACATTTCACCTAATTGTTATCAATAAGAATTAAGTTTAAGCCATTTTAACATTTCACCTGATTGTATAAACGAGTACGAATGTTTGCTGTTCTAACTTGTCAGAATTGGATTTATATAGCACCTGAAGTACACACACATATATTTGACTCCTCAAAACAAACACCGCCAAATGCTTAAAGCAATTATTCTGTAATAATATTGTTATGATGTATATTCTTTGCACTTTACGATTATGTCTTCACTTCTGTTATACGAACTTTGCACCCAGCTGATTCCAGACGCCATATTTGTTTACAAATGTGGCAGTATACATGTGATGTGTTACGACAGCGAAAGGAACCTGTGATCACTGAAGGTACTGTAGTTTACTTATTTAATGTTTACCATTAGATATCAGTTTAATTTTTCGTCAAAAGTTATCCAAAACCATATTCTGAAATAGTGTCTCGTTTCTCTACTAGGCAGTGCCACAAGTTCCTCCAAAAATCGTAACACAACACACACACAAATGTAATACTTACTAATGTAAATCCACCCGATGATGGAGGTTTAAACCTTCGAAACGCGTCGTGGAAATAAATAAAACGGTGACTGGTAACAGTGAACTTATTGTTTCATTTAACACAAAAATATTGTTTTGTGTTTCAATGTTATTCATCTGTAGTTTATACATTTTGATGAAGGTAGTTGGTAGAAGTCTGCTGATAGCCTTTTAAGCCATAAACTTGCTAACGAAATAATACTACTGTTATGCATCCACAGCTGGGCTCTTTTCGTGTGTGGGTATTTTATTTTGTGCTACCAGACACTACCATAGCTTATTGACAAGTTGTACTTCCAATACGTACATACCTTACTAACTGACACAAATCCACATGACAAGGGAAGGTTAACTCTGCAAAACAAATGGATGGCTTACTGTAATTTGTAAATCATTCAACATTCATAAGTCACAGTAAGGCAAAGCTTCATATATTTGTATTAAAAGGTAACAAAACAGTATGTAATGGGCCACATGCTTTTAGGTGCAGGCAGTGATCACAGTTTTACTGTAACAAGAGCAATCTGTTAAATTTCTACTGTGACACGGAGTGAAGTGTGTGATTGTTTATATGTAACATGAGACAGTATGTGACATGGAGAAAAAGTAGTTACATGTTTGGTGAAATATGTATAATTTGTTAAATTTTTCCTGTAACAGGGAGGTCAATACTATAAGGTTTCTCTTCATCTTATTTACAATTTAGCTGTGACATGGAGAGCAGTTCCTTAGAGCTTAGCTGTAGCATGAGACAGCTTATTATAATTTTGAGGTAATAAGTTGCAGTTACCCTGTAAGGTGGCGATGTGTGGAGGCATGAAGTGTTATGTTGTCTCCACTGTGCTGTATCAGAGGATGACAAAGGTTTTGTACTGCAAGATGAAATTAATACCCTAGCAGAGAATAACTACATTTTTTGATTAAGTTTGTATCAGGAATACAGGAATAAGACTGTTTAATTAGCTAACTCCAATCAACAAGTCACTTTAGTCTATAAATTAGGTTGGCAGTAATTCTCGTGTGTGTTTAGCAATAAGTCTTTATGTATACTGAGGAATATAGTACAAAATTCATACATTAAACAACAGATATATACTAACCTATATTTCATTTCACTAGTTTAAATAAGTAAACTGCCTGTACTTCAGTAAATAATACATTTATAGGTTATTTTGGTACTGCAAGAGAACGTTGGATGTTAATAAGTACTGCTAAACCTGTAAGTTTCGATCATAGTGTCAACGAGTGAACTACATGAATTTTAATAAGCTATACAGACAATTTTTATGTTGAAATATTTAATTTGAATGTCCATTGTGCCTAGAAAATATGTTTTGCATTTGTAATCAGACACTTAATACACCCTTAATTTTCTAAAATTTTCGAGAGCTGTAGTTATGCTTGGATCGACGTGCATGTTTTTAGATAAATAACATTATATTTGAGATATCGACTATGTCCTGTTGCAAACATCGTTGCTGGTAGTGTTTCATTTTTGTCTCTGTTTTTGATCGTGTTATCTGTAAACAAATCATATATTCTCGTAGTGTATCATAGTTTAAATTGTAAACTATAAGAAAAACACCTTCTGCCTTCCTTCCTAAGATTGTGTATTGTTATGTGTGTTGTTTCTACATGACATATTTTTATTAGGTATTGGTATTTTTTAGTAGCCGATTATAGGACGTACAGTTCAGAGGGTCTTGGCCCTGTACTTGCATTTTGAAATGTTTTTGCTTTCACTGAGAGTTATTTCTTTGCTGTTAATGATGTCGATTATGTTTTTTAGTAAAACATTATCTTTGCCCCTCACAAACTGATATCGAAGCATTCTGGAATGAACTATAAGCATGTTAGGTGATGACAATATATTCTAGACCACAAAATTAGAATGGAACTTCACTTCCCTCTACATATTTAGATACCACAACACCACCTACAGTACATTTGAGACAATTTGAATGTGAATATATTGGTGTAGGCTTTGTGTAAGTAACAATGTTGAAATTTTTAGATGGGGCAAGAGAGCTTATTTCTCTGTTGCCGTTGAGCATCAACCTCTCGTTTCCATGCACCACAGTAGAATTTCTATAGGAGTTTGTGGCACAGTTTAAGATTTCACCTCCAGTCATGTGATGCTATTTGCTGGTGATTGAAGAAAATTCAAAATTGCGAGATACCAGAAAATGTTTAATTGTAAAATTCATGATTTTGGATTACAGGAAATTTGAAAGTGCTTTGTGCCTTAAACCACAAGTAGACTTTTGTAGTTACATTCTTCCAGTAATTCGGACTGTCTATTTATCTGTGTGTTTGCCTGATTAGTGTAGTATTTAGGTAACATGTATTTCTCCTGGTCATGTTGACATCGATCTTTTATGCTACATTTGTCTGTTTAGCATTTTTTTGTGAGCTATGTTGATGTGGGTACAGCGTTTATGTCCTTACCCTAGAGTTCACAGTCATGGTTTACACAGCAGTTTGTTGGTTACATGTGCCCGTGTGAAAAATAACATTGTGAGCATAAAGCAGGAGTGGATTTTACTTCACCTTTTTAAGTTTTAGGTATAGTACGCAAAACAAAATTCGTCTTGCACAACTACATATTTTTAATACGATAATTATATTTCATATGCGAATGTAGGCTTGTAACTTATTATGGAGAGTATGTTTTATATGTGTTGTCACATTCCATATGAAATGCTTTATACCTTGTGATGAATTTTACTGCTGTTTCTGGAGACACAGTACATTAACAATTGATTGGGGTGCAGAGTAAAAAAGTAATTGGTAATATATTATTGAACTCGCCAATTTTATGCAATTCTAGTACAGATTATAAACTTTGAAGTGTGTTGCAAGACTCTGTAAGTGTGTGTGTGCGTGTGTGTGTGTGTCTGTCTGTCTGTATTCTGATGTCACATTTTACTTGTGGAAATAATGCAAATGGAGGTTTTTTAAAAATTATTCGGATATTGACTGTAATGTCATTTTAGTGCGTTTAAGTACTTCTAAGCACAGCCGAAATGCGTGGTATAGAGCAACATTGTGAGTGCCTGTTTAATGTCAATGGCCACTAAAATACAACCCTTACATTTTTCGACATTTGTGCGGCTAAAATACTATGTTCTGAATGGAGAAGAGGGAAGAGGAGGGATCGTTTCAGACATGCGTTACAAACCATGACTGGGCTAGTTCTACCAACTTCGATATCTCAATTTTTTATATTTTTTTCCTGATTTCCTGCCATAATGCGTACATTAATATCCTATTAGCATCATTCTGCGTTCTTAAATATTCCGTCATAAGCATTTTTAAATATACCATCTTGAAAAGTCTTGAATTTTTGAATTCCCAAGCATGAGAAGCATTCATTCAAGAATATCGCTACCAAAAACTACTTACGAATACTATACAGCGCATTTATCAGTGTACCGAAAATATTAAAGTGAGCGACAAATCAATGCAAATCCCAAAATTGCTAACCTGTGGAGCAAGCCTTTGGAACTCAGACTCCCACGCTGCTATGTGCCTCAGCCGGAAGATGAAGGTGATTGTCGTGTTGAGGACACAAAGCGTAAGAGTGAGCTCATCGAGGTCTGTCGCCCCATCGCGCCAAAGCAGGACACCCTCGGAGCAGATGAATAGCAGCATGGCTACAATGGTGAAGACGTGGACCAGGCAGTGCACGCGACTGGACCAGGGACCAGCACTGGGGTATCGCAGCGTGCCAGACCAGTGGAGAAAGGTCTGCAGGTAGCCCAGTTCGCTGACCTCTTGTACAGCTCCAGCTGCTGGTTGCCCCGTCGGAGCCAACAGCATCTCCATGTCACTGTTTCCTCTCTCTGCAAAAGATGTGGTCTTTTAGACGTTTAAAGGTACTATAAGGTTTTCCATGATCCCAGCTAACTGAGTTCTTCGGAATGGAGCAATGATTTGACGAACTCATCTAGCTGGAAACTGTTGAACCGAATTTCGTTCGACTATCTGGGAAGAAAAATGAGATCTGTGCCTAATGTTAGAAGTTTTCATTTGTTCTGTGTCCTCCATTGTGAATCAGTGACGTCATTTATAACAATGTCTTCCCGGTAAGAGGAATTGTTTCTTTAGAAAATTTTCTAGGTTTGCAGACTACTATATCCTGAAACACGTAATTTTCTTAAGATGTCTTCCAGTACCAAGTGTGAGCCTAATTTACATCTATACTAACGTTGTCATGTGCATTCCCCATACGAAGTTAAGGTGTCGTTCTCATGTCTAGGGCCCTGTCTATGTAGTGCAGCAACTCGCAGAGGTTCAGTATACGCTGTAATTATCGTTTGGCAATTTATGCTGGAAGAAATTAGTTCCAGTATCGACCACTACATGCAAATCCAGCGCCGTGAATGCAAGAAAGGCCAGTAGAAATGTTTACATGTATATTGGCTAAGGAACGGGACATAAGCACAATATGTCAAACAAGTGAGATTGGAATAATATTGATTTAATTATCAACTACCGCTTACACAATGCGTTCAGTAGAGGCATCAGGGACCTTGACGAGACGCTGCATCCTTAAAGGAAAGAGGGCAACAGTTGCTTTCAGCAGTTCCGGTGGAATCCGAAGAAAGTGTTACAGACGGAACATTCAGATTAGTTATATGAATATATGAAGATGGTACCCGTTCTTTCAGACATGTCGTCTCCATATAGACAAGTCTTACCGACCAATGATCTTCTTCAGTGTGGATGCACAAACATTGCCCGAACTCTTACGGGAATCGGTAGATATATTGCCGCGAGTAATGAGTATGGTGGGCAGGGGCACCAAAAATTTAATGTATTAATATGGTATCTGTTCTTTCGGAAATGTCCGAAAGAACAGATATCATATTCATATAGTTGAGACTAACCGGTCATTAACCTTCTTCTTCTCCGCTGGATGCACACGCATTGCCCGAACTCTTACGGGACTCTTGTAAGATTGTCTGTAACGAGTAATGAGTGTAATGGGCAGGAGCACTACGAATGTTGGGTGTGGACATTAAGTTGGAAATGTGGGTCTCACGGGGAGCGTGCAAGAGTACATCCCTGAACTCCCACCACCCTCTGTGCCCTCGGTGGCTCCGATGGATGGAGCGTCTGCCATGTAAGTAGAACTTCCCCGGTTCGAGTCCCAGCCGGGGCACACATTTTCAACTGTATCCGTTGATATTTATCAACGCCTGTAAGCAGCTAAAGGTCTGGATTTCATCGCAATTTCATTCAGATTAGTTGGTCTTGTATGCCACGCATCTGTAAAACCACTGGAGAAAACACGTTCGTGGAAGGTTGCATTAAGCAGATCTTTCACTGGGCGAGCGACATGAGGTGTTGCCCCACTTTCCATGAAAACAGTAGTTTCCAAACAGTTGCGTGCTTCCAAGACAGGAATCATATGCTGTACAAGGAGATCTGGATAACGTGCAGACGTCACGTTACATCTGACAGGCCCTCTCTTCAAAGAAGAACGGACCGTGAATAAAGGTGCTAGTGATTCGTTGCCACACAGTCACTTATGGCGAGCGAAACGGCTCTTCCTGCACAACAGGCATTTTAACAGTACATCAAATTCGGCAGTTCTTTGTTTTTCCTGCACCCTGCAGTGTAGTATGTGCCTCTTCACTCCATAGAACATTGCCGTGTCACATATCATCTTTGGTCCGTGCCAGAAACTGAAGAGCAAATTCATAACGTTCCTGCGGATCACGAAGTTTCAGTTGCTGCAACCTCAAAAGTATCCGTACTATTGACCACAGGGTGGAAAATTCTCGTGCCATCGCGTGTGCACTAGCACTACCCGGGGAATGTGCTGCGTGATCAGCTACAGCTAGCGGCAACCTGTCAGTAAGTTCCAACGTGATACGACGAGTTTCTCTTCCGGTTCCACACCTAGTTCACCCGTATCTTCGAATTTCTTTATCATTTTTTAACTATTTAATGACAATGAATCTTTCCTCAGGCCGTTCACTTGACGATACTCTTTCAGTGCAGCACTGTAATTGCTGTTGTTGACATAAAACAGCCTCGTTAAGAGCGCGCGGTCTCTCCTCTCGATAGCCTTTAACGACGTTATGGCTTGCCAAAGGTGTAAGTGGATGACTTACCGTGATTCAGACAGTGTACGGCGAAACATTTGCACCTGGTGGCCACTATTGGAAGTTATTTCCAAAGTAAATCGGTACCGCTTTAACGTGTTACTTTACATCAACCGAGCTTCGCTGCCATACAATAATTACAGTCCACACTGAAGTCCGTGAGTAGTTCACTTGAGTTATAACCATACGGTATATTGGCGAGGGGGCAGTATATTGGTTGACTCCTCTAGCAGCTTGAGCAATTGGAATTTTAAGCAGTAAACCACATCTTAACGCACAACGGCTGCAACAGCAGTTAGCTGAGCATTTCCGGGACGCCTCTGCAAGCTTACTGAACGAACCTGTGACGAAACGGGCTGATCTTCTTTGGATCTTCGTCATTTTATTTGTCGATTATGTTTATTATGTGCCCCATACTTACTAGCAATTCCCAAGTACCAGTCGAAGGACGTTTCTGTACGCCACCTGCTTCGTGGCTGTTCTAATCGTCTGCTGACTGCTTCCCAGTTCAGCGAAAGAGTAATCATACAAAAAACGGTCCTTCTGCTTATTCATGCACAATACGTTTCACTCGTTTACGTCTAGGGTCAACAGCAAAACTCTGTACCGCCGTCAATTCTGGACGTGTCTTCATGCAGTTAGTAATTTACATTGAGACCCAACTAATTACCTTGATAGTGGCTATTTCATAGCCAATCTCGTGTTTTAAAAATAATTTATTTACTGTCCTCTCACTAGAAAGTATTTTTTCCTCTTTTAAATACACGTAAATATCAAAACAAGGGCCTGTATCTACATAACCCACTCACCTCCATTTTCAAGGAAGTTAATGTATCACCCTTTAACCGCTCATGTAATGTAGACAATATGCACTGACTACTATATCTTGAAAAGGAGCGATGTGTACACCTTTGACATTTTAACATTGTGAGCATATTTTAGATTTTACTTAATTGTAATAGTCCACAGTGATGGGACATTATATAATACTTTCACTTTGTAGGTTGCTCCTGATGATGCGACTATATGCTTCGAAACCGGTTGTGCATCAACAAAACAAAAACTTTACCCGCTGTCAGTGGAATTCTTCTTATCATCGTGTCTTGGACAGCTGTGGATGGACAAAATATAAAACGCTTTGTGACAAAATGGCTCTGAGCACTATGGGATTTAACATCTGTGGTCATCATTCCCCTAGAACTTACAACTACTTAAACCTAACTAACCTAAAGACGTCACACACATCCATTCCCGAGGCAGGATTCGAACCTGCGACCGTAGCGGTCACGCGCTTCCAGACTGAAGCACCTAGAACTGCACGGCCACACCGGCCGGCAGGAAGGAACGACCGGGAATGAATGAAGAGATGTCACAGCAGTTGAGGTTTCATAACAGGTTAACTGATCACTCAACTTCTGTGTGTGCCTCCAGCAGTCCCAGCTTGACCTCGCGCCATGGAGACTTTCTCACTGTTCTGTCACAACCGACTGACTGCCACACACACCACCACAGGGAAATATATACCAAAGATGGTACAGCAGTGCTAGTATCGATAAGCGCTGCTGCTGCCACTGACGGAGGCAAGCCAGCTACTCGTTATGGTAGTAACACAGGGAGAAATAAGACGCTACTCAATTATTTCAAAATACCAAAGAACAAACGGCATCAACGCGAGCCAGCCATGGTTCATACATTTCGTCTTTAATGCAGTGGTTTTTGTTCCAGTCTTCTACCTAATGCTGTTGTTCACTTCCTTTTCGGGGCGTGTTTCCACACTAAACAAAGTGAGCCCCCAGACCTAGAAGGAGAGTGTCTGTTTATACCGAAAGCCATCAGACACCATTACTGCTATCTGTTATTCAAAATTCAAGCAATGGGTGACACATTTCGGTTACTGGTCAAAGATGCAACCCACAGACCTTGGCTATCCTGACACGTCACATTTAACATATTTAGAATACTAGAAATCGCTAATTGATTTCTTTTCGACTTTGTTGTAACGGCTTTCCTCAGGGTGTAGCCTGGTTTAGTTGCAGGGTTGGTGCTTGAACATATGAGTTTCTACCTGTGTTATAAGAATTCTGACATTTGTTTTCTAACATTTTATTTGCAGTAAAGTGTGTATCAGACAGGCAGTTCGAAGATTACATGGCTTGTTGATTATGCCAATGGGGACGCCAACGAGCTTTTGGATGACGTGTTTTCCTGATGTTACACGAGAAAAAACAACACCATATCAGTTTGCGCAGATTGACAGCCGGTCGTCGCAGCATCGGGTGATTCGTTGTGGCTGCTGACAAACCATTATACTCATCCCGTCGCAAAGGAATTGCTGAAAAACAGGACGTCGGGATGTATGAATTTCAAGATGAAGGTAATGCATAAGTTATTTAGGCAACGCTACAGTGGCCTATGGTCAGGTTAGTAAGTAGTGCCGATGTGGATGAAGAGGCGTCAGGTATGGAAGGCACATTGGCAGTCACATACAATAGAGTGTCTTAGTGACTATTTTCTACCAACAGACAACGTCGAACTTACATCTCAATCGGTAAAAACGGAACCCTTATAATGTCACTTTGTTGCCCATCTGACTGTCAGTATATTAGACTGTTAAAGCCCATTTTCCCCTGAATGAGTAGACGTATCAAGTTGCAATTCATGTCGTGTGCTAAGGTCTACGGTCTCTTGTAGCCGTCAGAAATTCTTCAAAGCCAATGCAACGAAAATATGTTGCCATTTATGTCACAAATTTTGATGCAAGCTCACTCATCAAATCCTGTAGGGTAATTCCAGTGGGCCTAGAATCATGACAGTTGGCAGGAAGCAAGGTTTCACAGCATAAGTAAAGGAGAAATCTGAACATTATTAATAGGCAAGTATTCACAAAGACAACTAAAGCTATTTCGAAAGTCTTGGAATTCCTTGGACCCATTTTTTCCAGTATTAGTGTCTATGACGGGTGAAAAACGTTGAGAGTCTCCATTCCCGGGATAGATGAACTGTTTATATACATAATTATGTCCAGACGAAACCCTCAGGGTGCGATTCCTACGTGCACCTGGAAAATTTTTAGAAGGAAGGTCAGTTAACTTGCTTTTTGCCGGACTCCGCTTTTAGAGACGCAAAAGGATTTCTTAGGAGCGAAACACACACTGCCGTTCTGTCGAAACCATACGGAAACAACTCTGGTAACGCTTATACCTTCCCAGATGACAGAATTAGGTTGAAATTTCCACCTGCCTATAACGATGATTACCATCTTCCTCTTCACGATCAGGAACAGCTATTCCCTGCTCATGTAACCAAGATCGCTTGGCCTAGTCCATCTGAGTAGAGAAAACAAAGGGCTGGCTCTATTTCATTCATAATGGAATGTTATATCATGTTGCCATATCTGTATGATCCCTTCGAATTCGCGGGAGATACTATACAAACCAACCGTTACTCACCTCATTTCTCAAATGAAGTAGTGGGGAAGGATAAAATAGATCAGTCTTTTATAAAAAAAAGTATTTAATTTCATTTACATACTTGTTGAAAGCTCGATGACCAAGAGTAGAGTCAACGAGGATGATTTCAGTAACTAGGAGAGAAGTAGATTTTCAATCCAATATTGCACTTAATGTATTACAATAGAATATTAGGACGGAAATATCAGACAGGGACATCCTGGAAAAGACATAAATAACCACAATACTGCCATAGCTGCCCTGAATGAAACTTAGTTAAAGGAAGAAACAGCAACCCGTTTCAAAGGATACAACTTAGTTAGATCAGACAAACTATACGGTAAGGAAGGAGCGCCACTATTAAGAAAGAGCGACACTATTAACTAAGAGCACAATCAGTTACAAAGAACTAAAACTTAACTTCAGGGATGATCTGCTGCCAATTGCAACTGTAGAACTAGAAAACCTGAAGGGCATTTTCAATACAATTTCCATAAACATATCCCATAAAATATTGACTTCTTCTTGTAGCTCCATACTTCAAAATGAACTTCATAAATAAAATATCACTCTTATTCTTCATACTTAACTTTTATCGTTTCATAATTTCCACTGTACCATTTGTGTAGGAATTCACTGACAATTCTCCGTCAAAAATTGAGCTTCATCAGGAAGGCCAAGCATGACGTCGTCGGGGACGTGAAACTTATGACGTTATCACTCTTATCAGTGACGTAAGCATCGATATTAGTGGAAATCCAGACACTCTTTCCGCCTTCTCTTCCATATTCTCCATGTCTCTAGCTAATATCACTGCACTATTAAAAATGAAGCAAAAAATTAGAAATCCAAAATGACGGAAATAGCCCAGTTGCATTAATGATACGTTATTAACCTCAACTCCATCTCCTTCCCCACTCTGTGTCCAGTCATTTAAAAATGAGAGTTGTGGAACAAATAAAATTTGTTTTCTACCTCCTCCTCCTTCTCTTTCCAACTAATCAGAGGGCATTATTAGAAAACAACAGAACTGTGCTAGTGTAATCCTGCTGTAATTTTTGGGTCAGTATGATTCACAAAAGAATTTGTTTTCCATAATTTTTATTGCTTAAAAGGTATTGCTTCAGACTTGATGACATTGTTTTTCTAAGCACTCAAAATATCTTAAAACGCAAATTAAAAAATTATGTTCCTGCCCCTTGCTATAATTCGTTTCACTCGCATTCCATGGGTCAGTATGACCTGGGGGCTTAAAAATTCACAGAATGTACAAATATCATAGCGAAATTTTGTTTCTACATTCCTGAGGAATATGCATGACGGTTTTTTATGACAATATGTCAGTCCTCATTTTTAAAGTGTGTGAGGGTTACACAGAAATACAAGTCGTGGACTGCGTTCATATTATTATAGCACGTCATTGCTGAGAGCAATGTTTTATCAACAGTTCTGTGCAGTCGCAGTGCATGTATATGTCGAGGTGATTTCTTCTGTGTGGCTGTCATGACAAAACGAGATGTTCAAATTGAAGCATTAGCAAATGCATTTGACAGCAAAGAGAATATTCTTGAAGAAGGAAATGACACCAGTGATGACAAAATACATCCTTTATCTGGTTCAGAATAGATTTCAGACAATCATACCTCAAATGACAATGTGCAGTTCTTGTCTGTTGGGTGTGATAGCTAAACTTGCATCTTCGTGAATATGGAATGGCAAGTCATTAATATATATTAAAAACAGCAGAGGACCCAAGACCGAACCTTGCAGCACCCCATTCTTAATTGTTCCGCAGTTTCAGAAATAATCAGTATTTTGCATGTTATCCGAACTGCTTATTTCAACTTTCTGCACTCTTCCAGTTAGGTATGATTTAAACCATTGGAGCACTGTCCCATTCATACCACAGTACTTGAGCTTATCTAGAAGTATTCTATGATTTACACAATCAAAAGCCTTTGATAGATCATAAAAAATCCCAACAGGTGACTTCTGGTTACTCAGAGCATTTAATATTTCATTAGTGAAAGTATATGTAGCTTTTTCCGTTGAAAAACCCTTTTGGAAACCAAACTGACAGTTTGTTAAAACTTTATTTTTACAAAGGTGTGAAACTACTCTACAATACATAACTTTTTCAAAAACTTTGTATAAGGCAGTCAGAAGAGAGATTGGTTGGTAGTTGTTGACATCAAACGTATCCCCTTTTCTATGTAGTGGTTTAACAATGGCATACTTCAGTCTATCTGGGAACATACCCTGCTTCAGAGAGCTATTACACATATGGCTAAGAATCCCACTTACTTCTTGGGAACAAGCTTCTATTATACTGCAGGAAATGCGATCAATTCCATGTGAGCTTTTATTCTTGAGAGAGTTTATTATCTTCCTAATTTCAGCAGGAGAGGTGGGTGGAATTTCAATTGTATCAAATGGTGTGGGTAAGGCTTCTTCCGCTAGCTGCCTCGATTCTTCTAATGAACATTTAGATCGTATTATCTCTACAACATTTAAAAAATGATTATTCAAAATGTTTTCGACTTCCAGCTTGTTGTTTATAAAGTTTACATTCGCTTCTTCTGTATTATTGATACCACTGCCTTCAGTGCTTTTGTGCTGCGGAGAGTAATAAATCCAGGGTTGAAAAAATCGTTCTTTACAGAAGAAGAACATTTATCGGTTGGTTGGTTTATTCTTGGGAGGGAACCAAACAGTGTGGTCATTGGTCCCATCTCATTACGGAAGTATGGGAAAGGAGCTCGGCGGTGTCCTCTCAAAGGAATCATTCCGGCATTGGCCTGAAGCAAGTTAGGGAAATCAAGGAAAACCCAAATAAGGATGGCCAGATGCGAGTTTGAACTGTTGTTCTCCCGAATGAGAGTCCAGTGTGCTAACCACTGCGCCACCTCTCTCCGTAAACATTTCTCAATAAACTGGGAAGACTTCCTGTGATTCCTTACACTGAAGGCAGAAGAATTTTGCAACTAAATCAACAGTCAGCAGCCATTGTTTATAAACAGGAACTAAATCAACATGAGGATAAAGCGATGTCAATCAAAACTGCGAAGGTGCAAGATGGAAATTCTGTCCATCAGGTTGTGACAAAATGACACCACTGGAGTGACCAAATTGTAACAAATATGTTTTTAAAGATAGTGTTATACATTACTGTCCAAACTGTGTAATTTGAAGCAAAACTGTAATTCTCCCCGTGATTAACAGTTTTTTCTCTAGATAAAACTCTGTTCGCTATAGCTCAAATGAGGGGCAGAGCTTATGTCATGGTTGAGATTGTAACATTTGTTTATATTGTTTATATTGTAGCAAATAAACCTATATTTAAGATTATAACAGTTACTGACAATTTATAATCATCACGCCCTTGAAATACGATACTGGGTAATTATGACCCAAAAGAGCACATGAGTATAGCTTCCTTAAGGAAAGTATCAGGGTTAAAAACTCTGTCGACCGCCTTCTATCTCCAACCAACTATAGGGCAGTAAAAACTGAAACCCGTAATCAAAAAGTTCGAGATAATGCAAACTGACAAACTGTGCTTAATACCTCATGCCTCCTCCTCATAACAGTAAGAGCGTGGCAAGAAATTACATAACCTCGGCTTGAAATTCCCAGATATGCATTATTTTCTGTAAAGATATTCATTATTCCCAAAGAATGTTCACATACTTCTGTATTTAATTAGCATATAATAATAATTATTATTATTCGTGAAAACGAAGAGTTACAGTATTTTCCGTGGAAAGCAAAGATCAATATCCACATAAATATATCTCTGGCTTCATATTACAATATTCCAAGGCCAAATATACCTTTATTAACGTAAAATGATCTCTCTCTTCTCTTCCCTCCAGTCAGGATCTAACATTAGAAAGTAAGAAAAAATAAATTACAACTTATCTCCACCCAGGCTGTCCTCAGAAATACGCAAACGACTTGTGAGCCATGTTAGCTATTATCGGTGTTGTGCATGGTTACACTCTTTGACTGCTCCTCAGTTTCCCACATGGCGCCCTTGAGAGCGTGCGCGACCACTTTCAAATCTTCTACAGGTGTACCGCTACCGGGGTCATGTAGTGAAGACTGTATCTGCGGGTCAAGAAGCAAGGTTCCAGCTGGAAAGGAAATCGCCGACCCTCGTATGAGTGGCCAAGCTGGCAGTGCGCCCCCTCAGCACCACTTGGCCGAGTGCCTGACGTCGACATTGGGGCCTCTGGAAGCGTGCAGGCATGAGGTGAACTGGGCAGCTGCATACCCGGGGAAGGAATTGCTGGGTCGAGTAGTGTCGGCAGAAAAAGACTGGTATAGCAGTTTCCACTTGGGCAGCTTCTGTTCAACCGGAATGATCTATACTTGACTGTCAGGTTTCAGATCATGGCCTGCAGTTGTGCCCTTGTGTTGCGGCGCTGACTTTGACATACAGCGGAATCTATTCAGTGCTAATTGCCTCACTCCACTCCCCACTCAGTTATAGTCGTTCTTTTTTTAACTTCGTATCTGTTATTGGTTCTAACAGACCTGAAATGGTTGACTTTTTATATATGTGGCGTCTGTTCTTTTGGACATCCGAAAAGACAGACACCATATATACAGTTATTGCAAGGCTGGCCATTAATCCCATCAGTGCAGATGCACACCACTCCCGAACCCTTACGGGAATCAGCGAAACCCGCAGATAATGATAATAATGGTAAAGGACACTACACCAGTAGTGCGGGTTTAAGTTGAGAATTTGGGTAAGATGGGATGCGTGCTAGAGTAGTCAGTGTAGTTGCGATGAGCACTGTGTCTGGATGGCTTGGTGATCAGACCATCTCCTTAGTTAGTAGGATACTTGGGCCCGAATCCCAGTCCAACTAAATTTTCTACTTTCCCTAACAGTATAAATCAATGCCCACTAGCAGGTAAATGTAATCAATTCCTTTGTCAGTGGACTATTTATTGTTCAGTATCAAATTACTTATGCCTTTTTATTTGTTCTTGTTATTGTGGGCCAGTAAGATAATTCATGGTTGAGGGAATAAGTACACAATCCTGGTCTGTGATTTCATTCAAGGTGCTGGGTTGGTTTCAGATTATACTATAGTCAAAAGGAAAATAACGATGGCAATAAGGGCATTCCTTGCCAAGAGAAGTCTACTACTATCACACATAGGCCTCAGTCTGAAGAAGAAATTTCTGAGAATGCGCATCTGGGGTACAGCATTGTCTGGTAGTGAAAAATGGACAGTGGGAAAACTGGAGCAGAGGAGAACTGAAGCATTTGACTTGTGGTGTTACAGACGGACTTTGAGAATTTGGTGGACTGTTAAGGTAAGCAACTACGGGGTTCTGTACAGAATGGGATAGGGAAGGAATATATGGAAAACACTGACAAGAATAGGCAAGTGCAATCATTTCAAGTCCTTGGATTGTTGTTCTACATATTGTTTCAAAACTTCAAGGCTAATTCATGGGGATACAGTTATCTGGCGTTTGGTTTCTAACAGAGTCTTTTTTTTCTTTCCTTTGTGATGTAAGAGAAATTGTTACTTGAGGTTTCTTAGAAGATTGATCTATGAATGCAGATTTGGCAGAATACAGTTCTCTGCCTGCTGTCGTTTTAAGTTCTTGCAGTATGTGTTCTCTGTTGGATTTGAGTGCTCAACCAATGCAACTTTGTAATCTTCATACAGAATGTCCACCAATTCCCTAGAAGTGTAGAAACGGTCAGTTGTGATATCGTAGCCAGCATTCCTTATTGGTTCCACCAAACATTTTACAATCTCAAGAAGATCTCTTTCACAGTCAGATCTACTGTCTTATACAGCATACACTTCCGGTTTTACTATGTATCGTTCAGTTGCACTACTAAAAATTCTAACAAGTACACCATATTTTCCTGGTTTGTCTCTGAGGAAAACTTTAAAAGAACAACGACCTCTGAAAAGACATTGCATTTCATCAGTTGTATTGCGAGGTTCACTTCTGAAGTATCCGAAAATATTCCATTCAGTTCTTCAAATACTTCATGCTGCAACTTACATTTGTCACTTACACATATTTCTACCCTGGTGCTTTTATCATCAAAGCGATGAATTTTCAGTAGCTAATATGCTCTTGCTTCGCTCATGTTTCCTCTATATAACGCTCTTCCCAATAAATCTGACCATAAATCAGACGACAAAATATTAGTGTGCTGGTAAATTCCCATTACAATTAAATTTCCCATCAAATGATATATTATTTCAACAACCCTAGCAGAAGATACGTTTTCTCTTTCAGCATCTTCATTTGTACAGTCCACAATTTTCTATTTCAGGAGAAAAAATTTATTGTGTGAATCACATATAATTGTTACTTTCCCAACAGTAGTTATTCTCTTTTGTCCATGGTCTATGTTTGCAAAATCCCCTTTACAACGCGTTGGAGATTCTGCAACACACACTCTACCATAATTTATACCATATTTGTTAGGAGCTTATCTGCATAATTTATTTTATCATTAACCTCCACTTCTTTACTTTAATTCTACTTCTGTGTGGTCCAACTAAAAATCACAGAAACATGATATTTCGTTGTCTACTAAAATGTCAGGAAGAATTTCTGCATTTTACAAGCCTCTATAACTCATTTTAGAGAATCTACTTTACAAGAAAAGATTTTGCTCTACTCCAACAAGCTTCTAATATTAATGATTACCAATCAACAATTAAAATGAAATTTAACAAATAGACTGACTCTCAAGAAGGCAATTAAAACAAATATTCACTGTTGTGAAATGAAATTTATTAAAAGAAAAATGTACTGGCTATTTTTATCCATGCTTGGTGGTTGTTGGGAAGACTGTAAAACTATGGTTGCATGTAGTAACAACACAGGGGCAAAATGTTCCCATGGGCATACAATATCTATTTTTATTTGTAATTTTTATAATTTTTATCATAGAAATGTACAGTATAGCACTTTATAAGGTGAAAGACAAATAGAACTTGGCCCATAATCATGGAAGGACATTTGTTATGATTTATGGGCAATTTTTGCCCATGCTTAGTGGTTGTAGCGTTAATACTAAAAATGGCTCACTTTTCATTATACGTATTATAATTATATATACATCAGCACAGGGAAATTACACTCCTGGAAATTGAAATAAGAACACCGTGAATTCATTGTCCCAGGATGGGGAAACTTTATTGACACATTCCTGGGGTCAGATACATCACATGATCACACTGACAGAACCACAGGCACATAGACACAGGCAACAGAGCATGCACAATGTCGGCACTAGTACAGTGCAGGCTGCTATTCTCCCATGGAGACGATCGTAGAGATGCTGGATGTAGTCCTGTGGAACGGCTTGCCATGCCATTTCCACCTGGCGCCTCAGTTGGACCAGCGTTCGTGCTGGACGTGCAGACCTCGTGAGACGACGCTTCATCCATTCCCAAACATGCTCAATGGGGGACACATCCGGCGATCTTGCTGGCCAGGGTAGTTGACTTACACCTTCTAGAGCACGTTGGGTGGCACGGGATACATGCGGACGTGCATTGTCCTGTTGGAACAGCAAGTTCCCTTGCCGGTCTAGGAATGGTAGAACGATGGGTTCGATGACGGTTTGGATGTACCGTGCACTATTCAGTGTCCCCTCGACGATCACCAGTGGTGTACGGCCAGTGTAGGAGATCGCTCCCCACACCATGATGCCGGGTGTTGGCCCTGTGTGCCTCGGTCGTATGCAGTCCTGATTGTGGCGCTCACCTGCACGGCGCCAAACACGCATACGACCATCATTGGCACCAAGGCAGAAGCGACTCTCATCGCTGAAGACGACACGTCTCCATTCGTCCCTCCATTCACGCCTGTCGCGACACCACTGGAGGCGGGCTGCACGATGTTGGGGCGTGAGCGGAAGACGGCCTAACGGTGTGCGGGACCGTAGCCCAGCTTCATGGAGACGGTTGCGAATGGTCCTCGCCGATACCCCAGGAGCAACAGTGTCCCTAATTTGCTGGGAAGTGGCGGTGCGGTCCCCTACGGCACTGCGTAGGATCCTACGGTCTTCGCGTGCATCCGTGCGTCGCTGCGGTCCGGTCCCAGGTCGATGGGCACGTGCACCTTCCGCCGACCACTGGCGGCAACATCGATGTACTTTACAGACCTCACGCCCCACGTGTTGAGCAATTCGGCTGTACGTCCACCCGGCCTCCCGCATGCCCACTATACGCACTCGCTCAAAGTCCGTCAACTGCACATACGGTTCACGTCCACGCTGTCGCGGCATGCTACCAGTGTTAAAGACTGCGATGGAGCTCCGTATGCCACGGCAAACTGGCTGACACTGACGGCGGCGGTGCACAAATGCTGCGCAGCTAGCGCCATTCGACGGCCAACACCGCGGTTCCTGGTGTGTCCGCTGTGCCGTGCGTGTGATCATTGCTTGTACAGCCCTCTCGCAGTGTCCGGAGCAAGTATGGTGGGTCTGACACACCGGTGTCAATGTGTTCTTTTTTCCATTTCCAGGAGTGTATTAACTGTTTATGAGAAATTTCGATTCTTTACTATGCTATCTATGAGATAGCAGCGACTAGGTATTAATCTGTGGTGATTACTGTGAACCTTTCTAAAGGATAATTATAGCGAAAAGATCTCTATAACTTATTTAGATACGACATTTTAATCTCAGTAACCAACTTTCAAACACAGTTGGACGAAGACATTGGACTCTAATTGATAATGTTTTCTTTGACATAGCTCAAAGCAAGAAAAAGGGTGATTGCCCAGTAACAAATGCTATCTCTCCTCATGATGCACAGCTAGTTGGGTTAAACGAGATAATGCCTTACAACATAGATGTTTCTTAGTGTAAATCTTTTAGAAGTATTAATTATTCCAGGACTCACCGTGTTTTAATATTTGTAAGAGAAGACCAAGAGTGAAATTCATGAACCAAATTACGAATAACGTTTTATCTCTTACATGATAAATTCTTATCATTGTTTGGAAATAGCTTCCCTCAGAAGTTAATCAGAAGAGATTAAATAGCCTGCTAATAAAACATGCATCACTAGACGGATTAAAGTAACTTGTTGAAGGAAAAACTAATTGTATCTGTTGGCAAGAACAAATAAAGATCCTGCAGTCGTTGCAAACTTCAAGAATTATTCAAAATTACTAAGAAGGATTATTAAGAATCAAGAACGATGCACATTATCTTCGTTAGGTATCCACAGACCTAGCACTTCGTAAGCTGTTCTGGTCATTTAAACGCTGCATATTTTAATCGTCATTACTATAGCAAATTGTGACAATATTCAATTTGCCAACAATGAAATATGTATTGGTGTATGAAGAAGGGTGTAAAGAAGAGAAGTCATTGTTATTTTTAAAAACTGAATGCCTATTTCTTTCGTAAGAAGAGAAGGGAGAGTGAGTGTCATTGTTTGTTCTTTTAACCAAATCAGCTTTCAAAGTGATTCAGTTTTATTTGGGTCACTAGGTTTCTGCCTTTACATTTTATATATTTTTTAATTTTTCTATTATGAAGATAATGGCCTCTTTTCAAGATTATGGAAAAGTACACATGCTGATGAACATATCTGACAGTGATGAAGTGGTTTTGGGGAATAAAGGTCATGTTTTGAAATGCAGCTCTTCATCTTCACCAGAGGCTTGTATAGTACACCTGAACAGCAAATGGTAACAATGACTGGATAAATCAACTGATTGGAACACAGAGCCACTTCTGGAACTGGACATCAGGCAGCACATAATATAGTTCACATGACTCCAGTAATAACAAGGTAGGCCACTTCTCACGTAACATATGAAAACTCATCTTTCAAATTGTTCATACCTTCACCAATTGAAAACATTAAACTTATGCATTCTAATGCTGGAGGAATGGGTTTATGTGGAAATAAATGACATAGATGCTTGCAGATCTCTGTTGTTATTAGCAGGAGTTTATAAGTCACTTAACACGCCTGCTGAAAATTTGTGGGATGAGTACAAAAGCCGTAAAGTTTTAAGAGCTACAATGTCACTAGATACATTAAAAAGATATCAAGGGTTATTTGATTTGATTGCCGAGAGACAAGCCTACAAAGACATGATGAAAATAAGTGTGTACCTATAAGGTATTTGTCAGAGAAGCAGATGGAGATATTATGGACATTATACAATTCTAATATATTTGTTATAGCAATGAACTACTTGTTCTGTTCAGGGGAAAGAACCCTTTCTGTCAACATATGCCTAATGAAATGGCAAAGTATGGCATCAAGTTTTGCTTCCTTTGTGACAGTGAAATAAATTGTGTATGCAATATTCAGCCATATCTTGGGGAACGACCAGGTACTGACCCTGAAAAGGACGAAGAACTGAGGGTTGTTATTGACTTATATTGTGGCTTGAAAGGGCGTAAGATTACCTCCAACAACATTTCCTCTTCCGGTAATCTAGGACAAATGCTGATGAAGAGAAATATCACAGCTGGACCATATCCACTGCCTAAATTTGTTTGTCTATTTTTATTGTTAATGTTTCACTACGACTTGCTGATGATTGGTGGAGGTGCTTTGAATGGCAGATGGTTTTTTTCACTTCCCACTAACGTAGATGGGTTACTTGTGGCAGTTTGAATAGTTATTCTATGCTATGATTAACTGGTGATAGGTAAGGGGGAAGGTGAGGGTAAGGAGCAATGGGTTAGGGGCAGTGCAAGGGGGTGGAAAAGGGAGATGCAGAATCCTTGCTGTGTTGGTTGGATTTTTTCCCATCAACTTCAATATCCGGCCAAAGCCATTTTAGACTTTTATTTTAGTTTCCTGTAACTCTTTAACTTTCACAATCCACCAACCCGAATTTCTTACGGTCTCTTAGTAGCTTTTTAATTTCCCATCTTTTATCACATTGGACACTTGTTTATTTTTAATCTATATGAAGTTAATTTCCTGCCATCTGCTATCTTTGGTTTTGGGATTTTCTGGCCAAGATGCCTGCATTACCGTGACTGTGGCGTCATCCAGTGGCAGAAACTGGAACTGCGGCTCAGTTTTAGTAGCGTTACTATTTCTTGCTAGTGACTTTTTGTATTTACTCTTTCTAAATGATAATTATTACATTATGCCTTTATTTTTGTGAAACGGTTTATGTAATGCCATTTTTAACAAATCACTTTCAGTATTCAGTACCATTTTGATTACATTTTTCTTCATTTTCATTTTTTCAAATGTTATGGATCCTTATTAGATGGTAAAAAGCTGTTGGATGTCGTGACTGAATGGTAGAAAACTTCATCTGATATTTAAAGATAATTACTAAATATTATTTGTTAAGGCTGCTGAGAGAAGAATCTTATGAGACCTACTCATCTGTGTCAAAGTCTACAAAAGTACTGAACAACTTTCAAGACAAATAACATGAATCACTGTATGTACTGGCTCAAATATTCTAATTCATATGTCTGAACTGCAGTAACATATCACATTAACTGAATGCAATATGTCTGTCTAAGGAACTGCTCCTCTTACAAATATGTTTCATTTGGGCATATAAAAGTTGTTTCACATTAGAAGACATCTATTGAACCATCTTGTGCAAAGATCACCAATATGATTGTTAGAAATATGCCACCTACTTCAACAGCAAATGTTATGTACATACACTACTGTATGTAACCATATATATATATATATATATATATATATATATATATATATATATATATATATATGGATGTTATGTACATACACTACTGTATGTAACCATATATATATATATATATGGTTACATACAGTAGTGTATGTACATAACATTTGCTGTTGAAGTAGGTGGCATATTTCTAACAATCATATTGGTGATCTTTGTACAAGATGGTTCAATAGATGTCTTCTAATGTGAAACAACTTTTATATGCCCAAATGAAACATGTGCTGATATATATATATATTGCTTTTGAAATATATATAAATTATTCGATTCTTCATCTTTACAATTGGAATGATTTCAGTTTTAGTATTCTAGAAGCAATAATTGTGCTACCAATATAAAGCTCCTAATTTGTGTTATAGAAAATCATAATCAAAATTTATTTGTACTATTTGTGTACCTTTTCACATTTGTGGATATTAATTTCCTCTTAAATTTGTATTTATAATACATCTCTCATCACATTTTCAGTGTTAAACCTATACCTCCTTTTGCTTATATTCTTCCAACCATAGCTGTGAATATGCATTTTAAATGAGAAATTGCTGGCTGCCAATCTAGTTAACATTGTACCATATTTATAATGCCTGCAAACACTCACCAAATAATCTTTGCTTTTGGGTGATTAAGATAGAACTCTCACAATTATTTATCAAAGGTTTTTTTATTTATTGTTTCAAAACGATAATTATTGTACTATGCCATTATTCATCCAATGTAAATTGTGTAATGTCTTTTCTAACAAACCGGTTTCAGTTATTTGTGTGATTTTCATTACATTGATTTTCATTCAAATTTTTTGACGTCAATAATTTTTAGTATAATTTTCACGGGGACATATACTGCAGCATTTGAATATAGTTCTACATTTTAGTTAATACTTTTGTTGTGCACTATGAAGTTATCAGATGTTTTTGAGTATATCAGGGTCTTAATGAATCTCTTACAAATATAATACTGCATCCTAGGTGTATGACGCTATGGTGAGTGCTACGTTGAGGTTAGGCTGAAGTTAGAATGTTCATTGATTACCACGTCTAATATATGCATTAGTCAATTCTGTATCTGTTGCATACATTTATTGTAGGGAAAGTGCAGCATTCTATGTATTGTTTTCAAGGCACACAACACTCAATGGATAGTCAGTGGTGTATTGCCTCAACAGCCATGACCTGATGAGATCAGTTATCCAGCCTGTGTTACCACATAGCCATGAACACACTGAATGCAACTGCACAAATCTTCTAGGAGACTATGGCCTTGGTGGCCTGTCATTGACTACACATATGAAAAGCATTTGCCAGCTCTCCTCAAACTACGTGATGTCTTACAGAGAAGTGCTGTGGCTTCCAGTGACGAGAGTAACACAAACAGTATCAGTGTCTGGCACAGGAACAGAGGAGAGCAGCTGTAGTGACCTGGCCATGTGCTGATGAATGACCATCTGCAACCAGGCCCTGCTGGTTAGGGTCCAGAACATGTGTCAGATATTGATGGTCACAGAACCCCATCAGTCTTCATCTGTAAGTTAGTGCAGCAGTTCACAGTAACTACCTCTAGGCAGGACTGGCTCCAACACAGAAGACTGAAGGTGGCTAGACGAATAGAGGCCAACCAAAATAGGAATCCCATGTTGCAAGGATTGCTGCAACTCAACAGAACTTCTCCAGAACAGGGGTAACGTTTATACAAGATGAGCTCTAGTGGTCTGCATCTGTGAGGTACTAATGACATCATTCGTTCTGGTTTTCCTATCAGTTCAGTTCTCATGTTGACTTTCGGATGTCACAGATTCACCTTTCAGGGGCTCTTTTCTGCCATCTCAGTCACTCAATTATTACTCTTGCATTTGATTTAAGCTTTGTAGTGACACTTCATGCTATCACCAGTACAACAATACCTTTCTGTTGACATGATATCATTTTGATATGTCGTTTATTTGATTTCGTAGTCTATTCATGGTGTCTCAATAGGCTGTGTTTGTTGATATTCCACAACCATTACTCACTGGCTAACATTCTGCCTGCTTATTGGTCCATTCACAGGAAACAACTTTGAAATTATTCTGTCTGATCCAAATATGCTATTCTGATGTGCAACAATACATATTTATTTCAGTTCTATTTTTCAACCAGAGGAATTTTAAAATAGTAAAAAGTCCTTTCTAAATCACTCTTATGGTTTTCACAATTCATTTGAGTGAAAAACTGATCATGAAATATATGAGGTCAACAATATTTTCAACACACTTTAACAAATCATTAGCTCAAATGTAATTGTCAACAATGAAGTCTGTTTTGTGCACACCCATTGAAGCTAATAATAGCTGATCTGTCTGAGTCTTACAGCGACTGGACCTGTTGTTTTGAGTTAAGATTCTTGATTTATTTACTGAGACATATTTAAAACATTTTATAAGAGAAAATTTAAAGTAATAATATTGGTGCAAGTCTACATTGTACTTCACACATATTCAATTACCATGAATAGTAATTAATTAAATTATAATTGAGTAAAAATACTGTAATTCTGGCTTCTGTAACTGTTAGACCATATTTTCTACAATACCCACTAACATCACTGAAATAAACCATCTTTTCACTAATAATACTAGTTAATATAGGATACATTGTTGAGTGACTGAAGAAGGCTAGTGTTATGTACGTCTCCATGATTGTGTATCCCATGCAAGACTCTTCATCTCTGCATTCAATATTTTTCTGAACCTGCCTCTGTCGCTGTCTGTCAATTTTTTCACCCACACTCCCTTCCACTACCCAAATGATGTTGCCCTTGAGTATTTTTATGTGCCATATCGTAAAATTTCCTCTTTTTGTCATGTTGTTTACCGAATTCTTTCCCAGTTCTATTTAGTAACACCTCATTATTTATTTTATCTATCCATCTAATGTTCCACATTTTTCTAAAGCACCACATTTTAAAAGATCTATGCGCTTCCTGCAGAATTGCATATTATTCGTCTTCTACCTCCGCTACATCCCATAAAACAACTTCCAGGAAAGACTTCAAAAATCTAAACTTGTATTCGGCTCTACATAATTTCTGTTCATCTTAAACTATTTTTTTAAAATTTTCAATCCGCATATTATACCCTCTCTACTCTAGGTACTGTCAGTTCTTTAACTTCGAAATTGCAAAACTTATCACCTACGGTACTTTCAGTGGTCTTCTTAATCGAATTACATTATCATCACCTTTTTTTCTTCAGCTATGTTTCATTACCCTACTTCTATATTTGCTGAAGTGACGTGACCGTCTCACATCGCTACTAGATGTTGGTTCATTTACTCCCACTGTTTTATGGCTATTTTACAGAGTACCCTAGACATGCGTGCCGAGGAGAAAATGTTTGCAATTTTTGCGTTTTTTTGCCGCAGGAAGGTGCGCTGCCAGGGTGATGTCGGTTCCATTCTACCAGCAGGAGGCCGTAGGAGGCGTAAGTTACAGTAAGAGGCGCGAAAAACCAGAAGGGGTTGGGCTCTTTTCGTGGAAGTTGGGCTGCAGCCTCATCCACGCTTTTCATGGAAGAGACGCTGCCTGTTGTCTCAGCGGTGCACTATCTTCCCCAGAGAATTTCTGAGCCCATTTTGCCTTACCTGTATGTACACCAAAGAATGAGACAACTTGTCGCCATCCGACCAGCACGAAACGTCGGTTGCTTTTTCTGCAATATTTTGGTGTCTCGAGTCAAACGAGTTACCATTTCCAACAGTACTTTGTCTGGAGGATTTGAAGAATGAAAGTGACAATACTCCAGAGGATAACTAACCTAGTGTTTCTTAATGTGTGTATTGTTCACCAAGAGTGCAGAAACCCCACTATGTTTCCTCTTTTTTCCTGAATTAAATGATATCTCTATTGGTTACATTGGCACCGACATTGCGGTGTCCCTTCCTGGAGAGTTTTTCTAATTTCAGGCAACAGTCGAGAGTCTCGAACTAATATTCTCGCTGATTGATCTTCCGGCCTCCGTCTGTTGCTGATCAGCGCCTGGTAGCTGAATTTTGGCGAAACGTGTCGCCGTTGCAGTAGTCTTTTACATGTTCTGAGCCGCTCGCGCTACTTACTTTGTTACGTAACTTCTGCTGCTTAATTGTTTAGACCTTGTGGTCCACATATGTCTCGTTAATTTTGAATTCACGTACTGCCAAGGTGAGAAGACCTTGTTGCGTTTTCTCCATTTTTCCGTGTTTAGATAACCCATAACAGAAGAATTAATGTAACCTATTACATTTCTAAGCTGTTCATCTTGTTTCTGTACAGGACCAACATCAGCGATCAGTTACCTAAAAAATTCAGAGAAAGAAACGAGCATTGCATTCTCTGGTCTTATATGATTACAGGTAAGTTTATTGTGCAGAAAGAGTGACTAGGATTCTCCTTGGTTCATAACTTGTTATGTGTCATCTCATGGTGCTACGGCTAAAGAACTTTAAGACAGAGATGTCATCTTTCAACGTTCATCATACAATCTCCATAGAAAACACTCTCCGTTCTACTACTGAACTGGTCTTCTAAGTACTTTGTGGTCGTAACAAAGTTACAATATCATAAGCAAACCTTCAAGTTCACTTCCGTTTCTAAATATCCCTCTTGGTTTTCTTTACTTTTTATTGAATTTACAGGGGAGAGGATATAATTCTTTTTCACTTTCTTCTCAACTACTGCATCCGTTTCATGTCCTTCGACTCATATACATGCAGTCTAGTTTCTGTATAAGTTGTAATTAGCATTTCGCTCCCTGTATTTCGTCTCTACTAAATTCAAATATCAAAGATTATTGTTCACTCATATACAGAATCTTTCCCTAAGTCTACAAAACCTAAAAATGCAGGTTTGCCTTTCGTCAATCTTTCTTTTGAGTCATGTCGTAGGATCAACATTTCCTTGTGTGTTCCTACATTTCTGCAGAACTGAAACTAATATTCTCTTAGATCCGGTTCTACCCATTTTATCCATTCTTAAGTAAATAAATAATGTTAGGGTTCAGCTCGCTTCTATCGACACCTGCCTTCTTCAGAATTAGAATTATCATATTCCTATTCAAGACTGGGGTATTTAACCTTTGTCACATACCGTACATATCAGACAAAGCAGTTTTTTGAGGCATGGCTCTTTCTTGGATCTCAACAATTCTTAGGGATTATTGTCAGCTTGTTTCGACTTTCATCTTTCAGAAGTCTGTCAAAATCTTCTCCCAGTATTACACCTTCCATTTCATATTCTCTTACTTCCTCCTCTCTTTCTGTAATACGGTCTTCAAGAATATTCCCTTATCTTATTACGAATTACTACCACCTATACTACCTCTCAGCATTCCGTTTTTTTTTTTTTTTAGTGATGGCTTGATATTTGAGCTCTTAATGTTCGTAAAGATGATTCCATTTTCCACAGACGTTTTTAAAATTTCCTGGATGCTACATTCATCATTTCCATAGTCATACAGGCTTGCTTTTATAGCTTCGCATTTTTATCTCTACATAGTTATTTTGGCAGCTTGCACTTCCTGTGAACGGCATCGTTAAGTATACTGAATTCTATTTTAACTATTTTATTTGCTTAATTGTTACATTTACACATTCCTTGAATTAGTTTCCATATCTCATGCGCTATCGAACGATTTCTACTGACTATTGTCTTTTTGCCTGTTTGTTACTCTGCTGGCTTCACTATTTCATCTCTCAAGAAAATCCATTCTTCTTCTAATGTGTTGTTACTCATGTCTCAGTCAATCGTAGCCTAATTTTCCCTTTTAAACTCAACAAATTCTGATTCTTCCAACTTATCAAGGTCGCATCTCCTTAACCACAGCAATATCAACGCAATGCACATTACCCTGATACGTGGGCGGTAATTTATTTACGATCACCTTAAAAATTTAAAAAACCAGTAAATTGTGGTTAACTTATATCATAAACATACGTCTTGAATGGGTGCTGATATAAGTGTGGTCCTAGACCTGTAAATATGTTTTAGCACACTATTGGCAGCACCAAAGCACTGTAAAATAAAGTGTACTACCACAACAAAAAAATTAAAAACATAAATTTTTAAAAGTCTTGTTCACATTTACTCTCAGCACAGCCTTCAGCGAGACATTGATATATGAGAAGGTCCTGGGCGCAAAATTCTGGAATATGATATTCATTTGGGAAAGCGACATCTACTACTAATAATTAAGACATTTATAAAATCCAGTAGAAGATTTCATTAGGAACAATAAGTATTCCTTTGAAATTTTGAAATATGAAGGGACTGACCTGGTATTTTACACACATTCTGCAGTATCTTCAGTTTTAATCTGTAGATCTGCTACAATTAATTACTGTTGGAGTATGTATCTCCTGCTGGGAAAGTTCGGCAGCTTCAAATGTGGTTTAAAAAACTCTATGAAATCTACTTAAATCGTTCTGGTGCCTCCAGATCTCTTCCAAGTATACAACCTTCCTTCTTGATTTTTAAACCAAAATGGTGCTAGGTGCGGAATTATACTGGGTGACACCCCGTTTCATTTCTCCATGTTCCCCGACTACATGTCTTTTCCATACTTTACCTACTATCCTATTCAGTCCCCATAAAAATTTAATTTTAGTCTATTTACACTATTGACATAATTTTTTTCACCTCATCTTGTATTTCTGTGGCGGGCTTTGACTTCGCATCTGTTCTGGCTACTGTATTTCGTTTACAGTGCTGTGCATAGTAGCTTACCCGTTTTCTACTTTCTTCTTCATTATTAGATTTACTGCTGTGTTCGCCACATTTTATTTAGGCATATGACCAAAGGTTGTATTACTATTACCATCGCTCTTCAATAACTCAATAAATAAAACCTTGAAGCAATATATTAAAATTTTCAAATTCTCCTGCCTACACGATTAAGTGATATAACACTACACGCTGCTTCCTGTAGAATGATAGTTCGGTTTCCCCTGATGATACATCTTCCTGGATAGTTCCACCAAAAATCCGAATGCGGGTCTATTTTACCTTCGAATAGTTTACCCAGAAGTTTATTAAGTCGCACATTACAGCTGCAGTTTTCGAGAAGTGAAACAGCTGTTGTTGCCCTTCTTTCAGCCGTTCACAGTTGGCCCTTGCAGCTACTGAAAAGCATACATTCCCTCTTCAGTAACGACAGAGATAACCCTGCAATGCCGTTCACATACGGCACAGAAATCTTTGTTCATATGTTATGGATGGACCAGACAGACTGTATAAACAAATACAAGCTCTACTGATCGCTTCCTTTTGAAGCGTCTGTTAAACTGAAGAATCAACCAATATGGACCATAATACTCCATATGTTATTTTCTCATGATGCAATTCATATTTGCTATAGGTATAACTGATGAAACTGACAGTTATTGGTGTTGGAATTGGATGAGTTGTTTAAATAATATAATTCTTTAAATATGTATATGGAAATATTAACTATAAAATTAATTTCTTTCCACTGAAGGACAACACCGAATGTGATTATGATAAATTTAGTAACTGTGTAAACCTCATCAGCAGTATTGCTGATAGACGGAAACATTCAGAAGTTAGTCCGTAATATAGGATCTCTGGTGCTATTCGGAAAGTTGTAATAATTTTCTAAGCAACTGGGAGTGAAACTACATAGTATTAGTAGGTAATTGGGTTGCACTTGTTCGTTAATGCATTTAACATCTTGATGTTTCATGAACTTGTTTAATCTTGTAACATATACCATATAAATGATTATTGGTGACCAAGGTACTGTAATAAGGTAACATTAGTAATTTTAAAAGCAGGCTGCTAAAAGTTGTTGTCAATTCGCTATTTGTGGAGGTTTTCAATAGGAGTACAGAAATAACGTGTAAAGGTAATTTAAAAATTTGGTTTAGTTGCAGAAAAACTCCAAATTGTGTACTTAATAAATTTATTACTCTATGAATCAATCTACTTTCCAAAAAGAGGGGAAATAGTTGATAAAAATAAGTTACTATGGGTTCCAGGTGTCACATGTGGCACTAACTATACATTACAACTGATTGAATTCAGAGGTACGAATCCTAAAACATCAAAGGAAAATTGTGGTGTACATCCCTTATTTCCTGTAAGATAAATGGAGTAGTGGTGCCTGCTGCAAGCAAGCAGAATGTCCTTGTACTTACCCCTTCAAATCTTTTATCTAGATTCGTTCCAGATATCGAATGAAAAAAATAAAGACGAGAAAGTCTCCACTAATTTGAACGATGTGTCTGTGCTAGCAACCAGTGACATTCAAATTCTAATACACGCTTGCAGGGGAAAACGTACGGCACATTAAATTCACGTTACTGTTGGAGGTAAGGTATGTAAGGTACGAGAGTTCTCTTCTGATCACCTGAATCCTCATTCCGCAAAACTTCGTGTCCTATGGCTCATATCCACATCTGTAATAGTAATTTCATTGGCTGCAAGAAAAAGCTGACATCGAAAGAAATTTGCTTGGAGTCCGGTAGATTACAGCCGGTTCGTGGATACGAGCTCGTGAAGAAACGCGCTGGAGGATATAATTGACTATTACGACGACTACGTGACGCGAGCGGATACGAAAAAAATTGTTTCCTGTCAGCATTTCCTACAAAATAAGAACACGATAAGAAGTGAATAATTGGTAAATTACGATTTTTAAAGGCGTTACTGAAATTTGAATTTTTGTTGTGTGTGTCCACAGTACCCAATACACGAAGAATTAACGTAAGTTTAGGAACTCAAGTGCGAGCAGTTAATTCTGTTGTAGTCGAACACCACAATGCCCTTTTGAATTTTATGTACAAATGTATGGAACATTTCAGGCTACCGAGCGACATCTTGAAGCAGCTGAAATTATTTCTGGTATTGTTAACATTTAACATTTACCCTGAAATATAGCGGGCCAGCATATTACAAGACCACCAAGTTAATAACAGTCGATGAGAAGTGTAACACAGGAGAGACAACAGACGAGACAATAGACGATGCAGCAAGTCAGGTAGCACAACATCTTACTTAAATATGAGATCTACGATCTAAGTCGCCTCTTTCCCAAAACTCTGTTGATTTCTGGAATCGTGTACTCCTTCAGAACATTCTTAACAAATTGAAAAAGGAAATGTTGTAAGAAAGACATATTTCACGTTTGCAGGTCATCTGATTAATCAGTTTTCTGCAGATATACTTCTGATAAAACAGACCAGACAGTACTGAGTAGAGAAAAATTTTGCAGTTACAAGTTTAAATATAGAAATATTTATCAGTTCTTTTAACTGGACCATACGTACTCTACAGTAGTACACATATACCTTAACAGTGGTTGACTTTCTGATGTGACATATCAGTCAACTTGTTAGGTTGTAGATTAAGAAAATACTGATCAGAGACTGCGCCAAGTGACTGAAGTAGCAGGACCCAAGAGACTATCACTCCTCGTGAAGCACATGTTGTGCAGTGGTGTTTGCCTTGTGGATGGCTGGTGGTTCCACATCATACTAGGAGTAGATGCTGGTGTAGAACAGCGTGGAACCTCTTGATGGCCATTAGCACTGTAGTGGTGCACTGTGAAACAAGCTACTCGCTTCCCTTAAGCGTGAGAGGGCACATGACTCACTCAACACGTAACAACCTTTATGCACTCTTATATCTTGCATCGAGTATGATACATGAATATAACTGTTCTGTACCGAACATTAGAAGGATTCGAGTGGCTGTTTCGATATCTACTAGCCTACCTCAATCAATTCATTGCCGTGGGTTCTGAACATGCATGGGTTGCATTTCTGTGTGATTATAATAGCTCTCACCTTTCTGCATATAGAAGTTATGATTACGCAGATGCAGTGGCGTACCTTCAGGTTTGTGTATTAGGTTGTCTTATGAGAAGCATTAATGGGACGACTGTCGTCAACAAAAACTCTCCCTTTTATTGGTTACATATGCAGATTGTTAAATCAACGACTTTTATGTGATTACTTACTTATATAGCAATGAGCGTCGTACTTTTAGACATTTCTTCTGAGGATAGAGAAACATCAGTTGGACCGACAGTGGACGAAAACATTAAAGATGTCAGAAGAAGAGTGAGAGGTTAGAAGAGAATGGATGAAGAAGTGGTGTGAGGAGAAGAGGAAAATGGAAACTGTGAAGTGGCTGCCAGTAGTTCTACAGAGGATGTAACGCAGGAAGAGGAAGAAAAGGAGATATTTCATCTCGTCGTCCGTTCTTGAGGTGCAGATCTGTGGCATTACGATAGGTTTTCACGTCATTATTCTAAGCACTATAACTAACCACACTGAACTTACGTATTATTCTTTCATAATACAGGGTTATTACAACTAATCTTTCGTTACTTAAGAAGATCCCCGTGAGAAACGAATGATTGTGTGACCATAAAACATCTTGGAAAAATTTGTAAGGGTACGTGGAAGAAAAATAACGAATAAACCATTGAAAGAAACATTTTCACTTAGGCATTAACTTTTGTTAGTTGTATACCATGTTTACTTGTCTAGTCACAGAAGCAGCTCAGTGTGATGACCAGTGGCATCAACGACAGCCTGAAAGTGAGCTAGAGATCGCTCCACTGCTTGTGGGATGTTGACTACCTCACTGCTATGATCATCTTCACCGTCCAACGTATGTTAGTGTCCCATTGATAAACTCTGTCCTTCAGGTAACACCATAGACACATGTCACAAGGGTTCAAATCTGGTGATCTTAGTGGAAACGTAGTTTGCGAAGCTCGCCCAATGATTTGGTTTGCTCTAAACGTGTTACAGAGTACGCTCGTGACCTCACAAACACTGTGAAACCAGGGAGCACCTGCTGGCGAAGCAGATTACAGTCAGGTGCGGAGTTCACGCTGCATGTCATTGGTCCTTGGGTTCGAGTTTTTCCTATGTCGCTGTACCGGCACCAGCGTACAACGGCAAGTCATCACACCAACACCATTAAGGCCATAAATCCTGCAGCGCACCGTCTCAGTATCATTCCTATATAGTTGGGTACTGTCTACACTGGCTGAAGTACTGGAAGTTTAAATATAACCATCCTGAACTTTGAAGCTACGACCGTTCCGGCCATGGTACTCCCTTACTTAAAATGTGCACTGATGAGCAAAAAGTATTGTGAGCAATTTCAACGGCAAGACTAATGCTTCCTGGTGCCTTCACGAGCAAAAATAAGGAAAACATATAGAGTGTTGGGCATATATGTGCAAGTACTGTGATCATTCGTGCCTTAATACTTACCCACTTCAATGAGTTGTTTTTTCTCTGTGTGTAACAGTCTTCCTGTAAACACGTTAAATAATTTACTAACGGTTGTTTTCTACGTGGTAATAACTGCATCACTAAATGTGCTACGAATGTCCATGGTTTCCACATGTGCTCAATGCAACATATGACCTGCTGCCCAGGGAAAAAATAGACATTAATGGCTTGCTGTTCCCACATGTACTAAGATGCACTAACCAATCTAAAAATGTACTTGTCTTATTAGCTATAATTATTAGTCTGCAAATGAAGCAAATACTGATGTAATGTTGTTCAATACACAGTCCTCAGTTTTCAACATAGGACTGTCGAAATGTATGTTGTAGGAAGTATCATGCTGCCACAGTCTTCTTGGAACATACGCTCACGGTATTTCAATAACAAATCTCTCAGTGATGGAATTTTACCTTTCTTGTAGCTCTGTCTCTCTAGCATCTTAAGAAAGTCCCGAGAACAAATTATACGATCTCGTCAGAAACGTGCGGTACTGCTTTTGATCTTCTCTATCTCTTTCAAATCAACGATGGTAAGGGTCACAATCTGATGAACACGTGTATTGGAAGCCACTTAGTTCGACATGAATTATGTTTTCTGAAGATTCCCCTGTTGAAATACTCCTTGTTATTTTACAGCTGTTTCCATGTTCAATGTTTTGCCCCAAATTAGCGTAATCCAACAGTACCGGATGTCTTCGCCTATTTATGTGTAACTAGCTTATAAACCAGGCATTGCCCAATTATTCATTTTGCCAGTTTTCTTTTACAAACGAAAAAATGAACTGTGTTTGTACCATAATATCGAAAAAATTTCATTTCTCTGTTTTCGTGAAAAAACTTTTGAAATTATGAAACAGTTTCTGTGGGCGGAATTATAAATGTCTGTGTGGCAACGCCCTTTTCATAGCTCTATATGCAGCTATTGTTTCCGACTAAATCTGTTAACGATTTGCAAATGAAATTTGTTGAAATCGCTGTCAGGTTTCAGAGACTTCCTTAAGTCGACTGTAGGGGTGTCTTAGTAGTAAAGAGCAAATGCATTATAGCTTCATGCATAATGTGGCAATTTGTCAGGTATCTCGGTGTTTGTGACGTCATATCTCATAAAATACGTATTGTAGAAAGACATATAGTTGTAGGTACATTCATCGGCACATATGGGTAACCTCTCCGAAAAATATTGCGAATAGAGCTGGAAACAAAGAAGAAATAAATATAAATGTCATGCATGATGTGGCAATTTTTCACGCATTTCAGTATTTGTGATGTCATATGTGCTAATCTATGAGACATAAAACGATTTAATTTTGTAGGTACTTTCAGCGGCATTTTTCGATACTTTATGCAAAATGTATTGCGATTACAGAAAATAGCAAAGACGTAATAAACTTAAATGTCGTGTCCAATGCAGCAGTTTTCCAAGCTTCTCAGTGTTTATTACATAGTATCCTATGAACGGTGTGTGGTATTACGACATAATTTTGTAGGTGTATTTAGTGGAGTAAGTCAATACTGTCTGCGAAATTTGTTACTAATGGAGTCAGCAGTACAGAAGTAATAAGTTTGAACGTGATGCGTTACGAGGCGTGTTTTACGCATCTCATTGTTTACGACGTTATATATTCGTAACTGTGACAAGTAGGTATTTCTTACCCCCTCAGCGATGTTGCCTGGCAATAAAGGGTACGTGTACCTAGTTTGGTTGAAATCGGTCCAATGGCGTAGGAGGAGATCTGAAAAATACACACTTAAACACATACATAGATCCAGTTATATAATTGTATGGATACCTTACATACAGTTACATTATGGATCAACAGCCTCTGCAAGTTCTCCTGCCTAATGGCATAGTAAACTTCCTTTAGGCAACAGAATTATTGTTCCATTGCTTCTGTTCGTGTGCCTTTGATGAATTTGAGAACGCCGCCCGACGTTAAATCGTATTTTCTGCAAAAAAAAAAAAAAAAAAAAATTGGCACTCGGCCTCTGTTGAAAGCTAAGAATAACAAGGTTCAGTGTTCGTTTTATTTCGCTCGTCATCGGAAGTACTACAAAGTCGTAGCCGTTTCCAAATTAAACAGGTATATTCCAAGTTTGTTACTGAAGATATATTCTCTCTATTCTATCTTAGTTGTGAACTACAACTTGAAATCCTAGAACATTTTCTCAGCACGTCGATCAGAAAAAAATTGTGCTTTATTTACGATATAAAGCTGGTGATCAATAAATGAGACGTACATGGTCTCTGTGCCTCATGTCTCAAGTTATTCTTATATCGAGCCAACTGTCTTCAGTGTGATTTTCGTAAGTATATTTACAGATATACTGTACAATGTGGTGACGACAATCAGTTTGGTGCCTGTTGTTTACGCAGTTTTTCTATTCCGTTCTTTTGTTCAAATGGTTCAAATGGCTCTGAGCACTACGGGACTCAACTGCTGAGGTCATAAGTCCCCTAGAACTTAGAACTACTTAAACCTAACTAACCTAAGGACATCACACACATCCATGCCCGAGGCAGGATTCGAACCTGCAACCGTAGCGGTCGCGCGATTCCAGACTGTAGCGCCAGAACCGCTCGGCCACCAGCGGCTGGCTCTGTTCTTTGGAAAATTATTTTTGGAACACATCCGAACAAGCCAAAGTTTCTCTAATTTCAGTATAGAGGGAAATGTATAAGTTGAGGTGGTAAAGATAATGTCAATAGCCACATGTGACGTATCATCTTCAGTCCCGACGTACACATATGTGCACATCAGGTCTTTGTAGTGTCGTCCTGCCAAATGACGTTTACATGAATTGAGATCTGATGTGCACGACTGTGCACATCATGCGGTTTCTGTTTCTGCCGCTAGGTCGTGCGCAAGTCAGTTTTGGCGGGTATTCTTGCATCCTGAATCTTCCGATCTGAAGGATGGCGTCATCTGCGACACGCGAGAAAGTTACATTCAGTTTCAATAATCCTTTTCGAATTGTATTACTGTTTTTATCGTGTCTTACTCCAAACAAGACATCAAGAATGTGATATGTGTATGCAATGAAAACGATAGTTTCGTAGTTTTACAAACATCGACTGTTGAATTTGAAGTACACGTCTGTGTACATCAGGTCTTAGCTCACAGAATGTAGTGGTACTAACGCTAAGACTGATCTCATTGTGAAATCGTAATTTAAAACGTAATCTAAATTAAAGTAGGAAGTTTAGCTACTAATACTCTAGGAGAGCATATCAGTTATTGTGGTTGTTGTGGTGTAATGGGTAGCGTGGTGGATTTGGATCATGGAGTGCGTGGGTTCTAGTCTTGGTGAAGACTCATAAATTTTTACTTTTGTTATTAGGTTCAGTTTCATTTCTTTATTCCATTACATCAACAGTTACTTTCACTTTATTTCATTTTCGCTTCTCAGCTCTAACAGACGACGAAATTATAAAACTGCTCGAGACGAGTGACTTGAGCTCCTTGTCAGACGAAGATGATCCTGTTGATGAACCTCCAACTCCACCGGAACGAATTGGTGTGCTTGAAGTTGAAGGATGCAATGTGGATGTTACTCCTGAGGCACCTGTATCAGCTTTATCTTCTCACTGTCGTCCACTAAGATGGAAGCAATCTAAGTAAGTAATACATTGGTGTAGTTGTGTGTGTCATCTGACACGATTTAGATCAGTATTTTTCAGTGGTACTATTTGTTTGCAGGATGTGTAATCGACAGCCTTCTGACGACAACTTTGAAGAACAGACTGATGGTGAACTGAGAAACCCTTCATAGTTTCCTTCGAGTACTTCGATAAAAATTTCTGGAAAAATGTTGCAGGACAAACTAATTTATATCATTGCCAAAGAACTAAAAAAGTCTGGATACAAATACTAATGAAATTTTGTCCCTTGTCGGAATTGAGATATTGATGGGTACATTGAAATTGCCGCAGGCAAGACTTTACTGGAATATGCAACTGGATATTCCACTTGTATCATCAACCATGACAAGAAATAGATACTACAAATTACGAAATAATTTGCATTTTGTAAATAATTTGGAAGATCATGACGTAAATGACAAACTTTGGAAGGTTAGACCTTTAATTGATGCTTTTAGAAATAAATGTATTAGTTTACCCAAGTCTCAACACCTTTCTGTGGATGAACAGATGATTCCATTCACGGGGAGGTGTAAGATGCGAACATATGTACCTTCCAAACCTAATCCACTTGGCCTCAAAAATTTTATTTTAGCGTCATCAGATGGACTTGTCCTTGATTTTGCTATATACACTGGCAAAGAAACAATTCCCGACAGCGATCAAAAAGAATATGGCCTGGGAGCGGGTATACTCAAACTACTGGCTACAACTATACCCAATGATTACAATCATGTAATTTACAGTGACAGATTTTTCACCAGTTCAAAATCTGTTCAGCTTTTACTAGACAGGAATATATTCCAGACAGGAACTGTGATGGCCAATAGAATAAAAGAAGTAGCTTCTAAGTTCAAGAGAGATCAGGAGCTGCAGCGGGGGCAATGGGATGAGTACGTAAGGGAGGACCAGGAAATTTGTGCCCTCAAATGGAAGGACAATAAATCCGTCACTTTGTTATCCTAGTGCATAGGGAGCGAACCAGGGGGTACCTGCAAACGATGGTGTAATACAGAAAAAGCAAAGGTTAATGTCAAACAACCAGCCATCATCAAAAGCTATAATCGCAATATGGGTGGCATTGATCTTTGTGATAGATACACTGCATACTGTAGGTCAAACATTAGAACAAAAAAGTGGACTGTCAGAGTATTCAACCACTTCACTGATTTAGCCATAATTAATTCATGGATTATGTACAAAAGGTGTTGTCAAAAAGAAGGGATACCAGAACAAAAGTGGATGTCTCTCATAAACTTCAGAATTCACTTGTCCCACGACTTGGTAAAGCCTTCAAAAATTGTAGACTCACTGGAACTGTCGAAAGAAATTTCTCCGAGTGTGACACAGGAGTATGTCAGCAGTTCTGATGAAGATGAGCAGCATCAGCCCACAAAACGAAGACGAATTGTAGCAAAGCCAACTAGAGAAAGCAAATGTGACAGGGTTGACCACCTTCCTGAATATATTGAGAGCAGTTTTGCCTCAAGGTGTCGGTTACCAGGGTGCAAGTCACGTTCCCGCATATTGTGTAAAAAGTGCAAAGTTTATTTGTGCGTATTAAAAAACAATTGTTTTGGTAAATTCCATAAACATGAGAAGTAATATGTTCATAAAATATAATGTGTACATAAAGAGGAGAAGTAATGTGTACATTTTTCATTGGTAATAAAAATATGAAAATACTATGAGATCGGCATTTTTTTCTCTGTTGAGACACAATGTACACACATGTGTACATTCAATTACTCAAACATTATATAAAATAAAATTTCAAAATTAGTTTTTTGTGTTACTTTGACATCAGATGCACCAAAAAAAGCAACTGAAACATTTTTCCATTCTTTGTTCATCTTCGGGACTGAAGAGGGTATAGTCACAAAAGTTTAAAATCAGTTCTTACAAGATGGAAATTGTTCCGAAATTCCTTACATTTTATTTGAGAACTCTATTTAATTACTTGTGAATCACTTTCTTTTAAGTGAATGTTGAGACTTCCTAGTAATAAAGAGCAAAAATGTGGTGTTCACAAGTATCACTGTTTTCAAACATTTTAGACAAAACAACAAACAATAACATTGATACCTGATTACAATTAATCTGAGTACAATTATCCAAGTAGTATCAGATTACAATCTTACTCATTGACTACCAAGAATTAAGAGTTAGTAATAGTCTCTGACAGGCTAGAGTTCTCTAACCTACATCACTAGTTGAAACGCGTAACACTGATCATTTCATAGTACTGTGACTGCGCGTTATAATCTGTTTGTTCGGAATTCAAATATTACTGCTAATAAGCTCTATGTGTACACTTTTTCGCTATTCTGGATTCTCCACCGTGGAAATTCGTTTATGTTACGCTTTAGTAAATTGGGAGATCCGCAATTTGGTTTTTGGAAAGGCAGTTTTTTATTTCGGTCTGACCAAATGTTCCTTCCTGGAATGACATTTTGTATGACTCGGATAAGGCGTTTGGTTAGGTACACTATGAAGTATTATTAGAATTCTCTATTACTTAAGAAGACTCTTATGTAGACTATGGTATATTATAGCCGAACATATAACAGTCTTATTGTATGTAATTCATACAGTTATATTCAATCTTGTCTTGGAACTAGGAATCTAAAGATTCTTTTACACACTGACATTTGGGAATTAACTAATATTCAATTCCGGTACTGTAATATCAATGTTCAATAGGCTTCCATACTAGGGACGTATTTATTCTGTGCTATGCACTGTATAACATAACTCTGCTAACTGAAAAGAGTATAAGCGTTGCGGTTGCTAAGTCGCAATTAGTGGTGTGCAAAGAAGTAGATCTTTGTTGACAGCTATAAGACGAGCTTTTGACACCTATGAAATGCAGTAGACCCAGTTTCATACAAACAAAACAGTAGTGTTAATTTTGTCGAAAGGATATACTTTCGTTTTATTCTTAGAAACGATTTAATTTTGTAATTTAAGAACATTTATAATCTGTTATGATGAATAAATACACCAAGGAATACATAAATCATGTCACATACGGGACGCCCTTGATGGTTATAAGTTTATTTCTAATATAGTCAACGTGTAACACCCTTGGAAATAACGACGTTGGAATAAAAAATCATATTGTTCAGTATTACCAGGTATTTTCTCTTGTAAATGAATAAAATTGTTTTACTTCTATGATTTTCAGTTGGAAAAAGAGTTGATAAACAGAAATTGCTCATCTCACGCATAATCGATCATTGCTGAAATTCGTAGTTGTTTGTCACAAAATTGCTCTGCAACGTAATAGCTATATGTTTGCAGCACCAAATGATGGTAATGTTTGTACTTCGCCACTAGTAGAGGAATTTCGTACATCAATAATGGATGGATCTTCTTTCCGAGACTTCAAAATTACGCTGTATCAGTTAAGTAATTACATACCGACTGCCCATTATATAGTTCTGTCGCTGTAGTGTGTTCCTGGTGTGATCTCGGTTACTGGACATGTGTCAGATAACTGGTGGAAGTGATGTGGGCTGACATTCTCTCCTACATTTGCTCGTTTTTGAAGGAATTCTCAAACACTATTGTGTGGTATACCTACCCCTATTACGTGACGTAGTTCATAGAGGATCTAGTTTTTGTTTCTTCCGAACGCTGTATGATTAATTGATTTTTGTCGTTTTGAGGTGAACTATGTACCAGGATGTTTGGAATCAATTTCTGTATTTTCTGTTCCTTATCTTATGTGGACTGACTCAGCATTTTCTATTCGAACAGTGTAACGTAAAGTGGCTCTGAGTGTCAACAATATTGCCTTGATATGTAGATTGAACTTATGGCGGCCTTGATAAGTTTCTGAGAAACATTCTCCTGTACCATCCCACTTTGCCTAAGATGTAGGTACCGAGCGAGGTGGCGCAGTGGTTAGAACACTGGAATCGCATTCGGGAGGACGACGGTTCAATCCTACGTCCGGCCATCCTGATTTAGGTTTTCCGTGATTTCCCTAAATCGCTCGAGGCAAATGCCGCGATGGTTCCTTTGAAAGGGCACGGCCGAATTCCTTCCCTAATCCGACGAGACCGATGACCTCTTAGTTTGGTCTCTTCCCCCAAAACAACCAACCATCCAACCTAAGATGTAGGTCCTGGACACAGTCAAGTGAGTACTAGCTGGAATAGCACAGAATAGTTTTGACTCATGTAGTGAATATTAAAGAATTTTGATTTGAAGGTATCTGTGATTTCTTCCTGTGGATGATATTTTCGGATCATGAGCACTGAGTCTGTAGGTTGTTCCCTCTTGACATTGCGTGTGATACATGCTGGTGCCAGCCGCGGTGGCCGTGCGGTTCTAGGCGCTGCAGTCCGGAACCGCGGGACTGCTACGGTCGCAGGTTCAAATCCTGCCTCGGGCATGGATGTGTGTGATAGATTAGTTAGGTTTAAGTAGTTTTAAGTCTAAGGGACTGATGACCTAAGATGTTAAGTCCCATAGTGCTCAGAGCCATTTGAACCATTTGAACCATACATGCTGGTCAGCATTATAAGGGAAATATACTTGAAGACAACAAATAAATGCTCCAGTACTATGAAATTATGAAATTATAATTATACATAAAAAAGCACAAATACATAAAACATTGGCTGACAAAGAGGATCTAACTGCAAGGTCAAGTATGCAGTAAGGAAGCGAACAGAGGAATAGAACCAAGGAACCTAGAAGTTGAAAACACTGGTGATGGAAGATATTATGTTGGGAAAACCGGTAGGGGGCGGGGGCATTGGTAATCAAAATTGGAGGAAATGACACAATGCCTAAATTCCAATAGACTGTTTTCGGTGTAGTCAGGATTTTTTTTTTAAGGAGTGCAAGATCTGGACTTCCTGCGAAATGGTGAGATATTGCTGTTGCCATTGCATGAAATCTTTAAAGTTGTTGTTGGGTGGGAAACAGAGAATCCAGTATCACGTAAATGTGTAACAAGAGCAAATATCCGTAACATTTCTAGAAAGAACAGATCTTGCACTACTTAAAACAGTTTAGTGACCACAAGCTGAACTGTCAGTTGAAAATTAGGCATCACACCATCGTTTTGCATACTCCCCGCCCCATCTCTATTGACATTCTCACTACAGTTTCTTTCACCACGGGTATTTTAACTTTTAGATTTCTTGCTTATTCGCTTTCTTTTTTCATTGCATACCGAGTCTAGCAATTCTGTTCCCTTTCGGCAGTCAGTATTTCCACATATGTGTACTTGTTATGTCTAATATTATTTTATACTGTTGGACCATTTGTTTGTCCCTTTTCAATATCTTTCCCTTATAATGCTGACCAGAATTTTAAATAATTTCTAATAACTATAATGACTTTTTGATAACTGTGACCAAACTTTTTTAAAGTCTTTTTTAGTGTAGACGTTATTTAGCATTTCATTAAAATGATTTTTAAATACCTTTAGCTTAGCAGTTACTACAGTATTACCGTAATATCTTCATTTTATACACAATGGTTTTGTTGCTATATTATCTATGCTCTATTTCTCTACCTACACTTTAATGTTTACGTAATGGCTCAAAAACTGTGCTATTAAAAAAGCTACAGTCTTACTTCCTGGGCACTTTCACGCACTCTGTCGACGTGCTCCACCACTTGTCAGTTGCCTTTCCTCGGCACACTGCCCAACATTACTTTTCTTCGACACTTGGTCATGCCCTAACTTTTATTCAGTGATACGACCTATCTGCTGCCACTATCTGCTACCACTAGGTGTAGCTTTTCTCTGCTTGGAATGGTTTCACTGAACTAATGTGGCACCAGTTCTTTACTTTAGCTTAAGTTAGTTTTCCCATAGTTTTTCGCGTTTTTGCGCCATGTCCCCTATTCCGTGGCGGCTCTAATATTGGTGGGTTGGCTTTCCACTGGCACCATTAACTGCTTATCTTGCCAGTGTGGAGTCCATCGTGTGGGGTTGGCTTTCCACTGGCACCAATAGCTGCTTAGCTTGCCAATGTGGAGTCCATCGTGTGTCATCAGCGAAAGTCTTTGGTCGAGTTGTTTGATTTGCTGGCTTTTTTGGGGCCTGTGGAGGTCAGTTGGCTGAGGGGCACGTGGCAGGCAGGTTGTGGCTTTTCGGAGACTCCGGCTGTCCGGCGCGGATTTCGAGGAATGGCATAACTTTAAATCCGTCGAGGGCAAGACTGCCCGGCTCGCTTAAGAGCTGGTAGCGGCGGCTCTGCGAGGAGAGATGGACGTAGCGCGCAACCTGGTCGGCATGTTCCTGGCCTATTCTGCAAACTTAAGGTTTACGCCATCCCGCAGTTCGTTTTTGTGGGTTGAAAGCAATAACGCCCTGGCTGGAATGCTGCAAGTTGTGGCTCCTTCTCATCTAAATTGAGATAAGTGTTATTTTCTAGGTTTAACCACCTGATATTGTAAGGCCATCCCTTTGTTCTATCAAATGGGATCTGGTAACGCAACTACCAGTTTCTAAATGCATGACCCTCGGCCCGCGTTACAAATTGCAGATTCTGTTCTAGGCCATATTTCGTGCAAACGTAAGAGTAGTGACAGGTTTCGTGAAGGTAATTCTTTGTGACACGATCTGTGTGGGAGGCAAGATTGTATGTGCGTATGCTTCTGGTATTGAATCAGTGGGTGCTGACATGATTGGTAGTAAATATTAGTAGTTTTAAGGACTGTTAACTTTAACCTGTTGGTACCCGCTTGCCATTAATCTATATGTTTCCTTTTTACTGCCCGGTCATTCTTGTGTGAAGTTTTATTCCCAAAGATTACTGTTAACTTTTGATCTGTGTTGGCAGGGCAGCTTTAGCGGCAAACGGCGCGTTCCTGTTTAAGGGAACCGTAGCAGAGGCGTGTTTCTTTGTTGGCGCGGTGGCACTCCGATCGTCGCACGGCGTCTGGGTTGACCGGCAGTCGACAGCCCCGACGAGCCGCAGTCAGAGTGGCTCAGGTTAAGTAAAGTTGATCCTTTCTTGCGTACCATGGCGGTGTGGCCCCGTTCGTGCGGGGACCAGTAGTGAGAGCTGTTTGGTGAATTTTAAGAGCTCAGGAGGTTAAAGTGTCTTTGCCAAGCCTCAGTTTTTTCCTCATTTTTTTCTCCGTGAGTGTTCTTTAAAGTTGGCGCCCTTATCACTACTTCTCTGCGTGTGCAGTTTAAGATCTGTTACTTATCAAGATAAACTGGCCAACCTTACCTTGATCCAGAGTCATTAGAGAAATTTGGCTGCTCGTTCCTTGTTTGCTGTCATAACCGTCTGCTGTAGCTCTCGGGTTAATTTGAATTTTGGCCTAATGTTTGGTTATTAAGGATTGCGTCAAAGTTACTGCTGGTCTGTACCAAGTCCAAGTACATTGCATGTACTTCAACTTTTCTTCATATATGGTCAATTGTATATTTATTAAGCCTTGCTGTTAATGTATGGTTGGTATATATGTGTGGCCATTTATGTTTAAATTTTATATCTTTCTAGTAGTTCTGTTTGAGGGACCGTGCAGTTTATTGTTTAGGGGATTTTTTACTAAGTGTTATGCATTGCTAAGGGCCTTCCAACAGCTTCAACAGTGGCGTATCTTATGAAGAAACCGGGATTTGGATGAATGCTGTTTGTCTGTGTAACAGTCAGCTAGGCCCGAAATTTTGTTAGTAGATTTAACAGCTATTATTGTAATTTATTTTGTTGCAAAATTGTGTGTTAAACCCGCTTACAGCCACGCTTAGTTTATATAACGGTTTTGTTTTCATGAACTCTGTCCTGGTTTTAATGGTATAATTGTTTAAACTATTTTTTTAAGATTTACTCAGATTTCTGTTGCCTTTAATAAGTTTTTAAATTGCGATGTTAATATTGTCATTAAGTAATAAAGTGTATACAAAAACAACAAATGACAAATGTGTGGGCCCACCTTCGATTTTTTCCCCTTAAGCCATCCCATGCTTAGTTGTCAGGTGTCACCCTTCTTTAGGCTTACAAAACGAGACTTGTGGGTACAGTTAATTCTTGGGTTTCTTTCTCGCGATCACTCAACATCCATTTCAATTGGCAGTGTTAATAACAAGTGCCAAAGTCTAGTACTAAATTAGCTTTTATATTGTTAATTGCCTTTGTACACAATTCACCTGATGATGCCGTTATAGTATTAAGAAGCCAGCCATGAATAACCCTGCAATTAAGTATTATCAACAGCTAAAGCGATTTCTATAAGTTAATATTAATAAGAAATTTTGAAAGAAATATTTTAACGTGTACCAGCTAAGCTGTGGATGCCCATTTCGTAAAATCTCACGATAAAAGACACTGGATGTATTTCATATTTGTCTCACACTTTCATTAATTAGTAGAACTTAGAAAGCCTCGTGTAGGTATAAACATTTTCATGTATTGTTGTTCATCATTACTGTTACTATCACTTTTATTTCTCTGAGTGCAATAATCAAACAGATTATGGTAAAATCATCTTGTAAAGTAGTTGTATGAGTTCTGTTAGTGTCACAATACTTTTATACACTTATTTATTATTATCCTGGCTTTATCTCTGAAGTTTGAAGTATAACAATGATTCTAGAACCTTTTATTATTACATTATAGTTTCTATTGGTTATTCAGTGTCAATACCATAAGTATGTATGTAGTCCATTGCTACATTAATAGTTCGTTTCAGAATAATACCTAGAAAAATGTTAGTTTCCTTTTTTGTGCTAAGCTATAGAGTACTCGGTCCAGAATGTTTTTCAGTATTCATATAACTTGGGAAGCAGTCTGAAACAAAATTTTACGTTTGCGGATGAATGAAATGTTTGTACAGTTGGACTATTCAATACGGAAAAAGTGAGGATGGAATGGTGTGGCACATAGGGAATTAAGAAAGGAAAGTTAATAATAGGAATATAAGATAAAATAAAAGATATAAGAACATATGGATGGAAGAAGACAGACCAGAAAGACAAATAAACACCTACTGCAAACCAGGTGTGTGTGTGTGTGGGGGGGGGGGGGGGTGGCGGCAAGTTTTACTAGAGGGTTACAGGATAGGGACCTTCGTCAATCGTTCAGAAAGCACATTACCAACTTCACCACCACAGACCCGAAAAGCTAATTCAAACACCCTACTACAGAAAGCCTAAAGAGAGAGTAGCAAGGAAAAGTACTTCTACTAAGAACCAGATTAAACTTTGAAGAAGACTCATTACTCAGTCACATTTATAACTTGATATTAAATGTTTTAGTTAAGTCAGGAGAGTAAATTATTATATCTATTTACAGTAACTTAAGCTAACCTCAATTAAAAATTATATAAATCCAATTATATCCCTCCATATATATTTAGAAGGATCTGGAGATACTTCAGTACTCCCTCCAGTTTCATTGACCATCGACATTGGCAGTCCAGTTGTCGGCCATTGCATGATGCTACATATTGTCACACCATTACAGGGCAATAATCTGAAAGAGGAGATAGCCACGCCCACTGAGACGTTCGAGGCGTCACCGTAATAGTGAGTTGTGTTGGATAAGAGGGACACTTCTGTTTTGACCACTGTCATCAGAGAATACCTACATCTGCCTTCAATAGCTAGTAGTTGTAACATCACACCAACACACTCATTAGTCTCTGTTATACAGTGCGTTATATGGTGTTGACAGAAAAGTGTTTATCGTACATAAAGTCGACCCACAAAGTTCGTTTTCCTACCGACCTGTGACTTTCATGCACCTCAAACTTTTGCACCGTTTCTTGTATTTTGCTCTCAAGACACTGAATTGCATGCATAATTCCATGTAAGACCGTTCAGCCCCAGCCATGGAATGCGAGAAAGTTAAGTGTATTAATTTTGGTTTCCAAATTGGGATAACTGTTCTCTTTGTCCACCTCCGTAAACGAAAGCTGAACATGAAACTCACATTATTTATGGAACTTATCACATCCTAACTTAGCATACATCCGATAGTAAATGTCATACTTTATTACTTTCATTTTCAGTATTTCTAGACCACAGTCATTAATATTGGTTGTCAGTATTTGTGAGTCACATCATGTGATAAGTCTTTTCTACATTTGTGTGCACATTACATTAATACATGCTACTGAGAGGCCTGCATTCCACCAGTCACGTGGTAGTGGACCAAATTGGTATATTGCCACTAAGCAGTACATCAGCGTGATTAGCTCTCACAACAGCCCAAAAGGCTACTGGTATTATTAAATATAACATATTGCATACAACAGTATTTACTATTCACACTTCCTGACATATACTACATGTTATTAATGTTATCCTTCCAATAGTGGATTTAAGTTTAAAGTAATAATTTTTCTTTCTCTGTAGTATACACTTCCTTTGACCGAAATATAAATCATCGAATTGTTTACTCATCTAATGTGTAATATATTCAAAGTACAACCAATATGTGAAACATGTACAGCAGATCTGTTGCCATTATTTGGTAAGCTTCCAACTTCCACCTGTAGAACAGTAACATAAGGAATCATTAATAGCAGCAGGTATCAGCTTTTCAGTAGCAAATTATTAATACTAACTGAAGTCACCACTGTACCTTAGTAATAAGATGTATCACTTCTCGATAATTCACAACTCACTTTAAAAATGAAGCATATACTTTGATATGCAATTCAAGTCTCTATTCCTTAATTTAAGTCCATAGCATAGTGAAATAATATTTAGTCTTGAGAAAATAAGACTCAATGAAAGCATTCTACAATAAATTTCATTGCTGGATCAGAGTCCAAACGAAAATAATGTTAATTCTTATTAATAGGTGAAACTTCCGCTTTGAATGTAAAGAAAGATTGTGCTGGTAAACTTCTACGTTATTTGATACTGAAACAGCTGAGTAAAACTAAACGTACTCAGACAGTTTTCTCTTTACTTATTCTGATCATCTCTATACTGATACGCAATATTTTAGCGCAACACAATCTGACCTTCAGTAATCCCTACAAAAGAATAGCCCAGACTAACAATAACCTATACCCTTCATGAATCACTTACCTCACAAAAATCTTCGTTACTCGAACTACTGCAATACAGCGAGCGCCAATACTGCCAGCTAAATTCTAACACTGAAGGCACTAACTACTGATAGGCACATAGCTAGCAAATGAAAGATTTTGATGTAGAACAAACAATGTATTTACCTTAATATTGTTCAAAAGTCATAGCATACATATAAATTCTTGATATCTATATTGGCCAATTTTCTTTCTCTGACAGACACACGTCCAGATCGTCCGCTCACATTAACATCTCAAAACTCTGGCATTTCTCTCCCCACATCCACCACTGCTGGCGGCTCACCACCACAGTGCAGTCAGTGATTTTAGTACAGAGCACTACGTGGCGTCACCAACATAAAAACCTAAACATCCTAGGTACATAAGTACCGCCTTCTTTGATAATTTACAAGTTGAGTTTCTTCGTTGCAGAATCTTACATCATAACCAGTTGCTGTGTGATAGGGTTCTGAGTGTTAAATCTGTAAAAAGATTGGTACAGGTCTCTATATAATTACTTATTAACACTTTTCCAGTCTCTATTCTCGCAACTGACTTCAACTGTGGCATTTGATGAGGAACATATATTACACTCCCAATACAAACATCATGTTTGAGTAGATTTTCAAAAAAATTTTGATGTGATGTGAAAATGTTTTTCCAATAATACTAAAGTCTATAATTATTTGATGCTTTTACTGAACACTGTAATCTTACAAGATTTTGAGGGGCCTCTTGAGCGATCCATGGTGTCATTGGCTCCATGCTGACCTTGATGTTGTGTTAAGACAAATAATGCATGGCAAAAAATGTTTCCACCAACACATAACAAAATATGACGTTTCAAAATGCGCACCTGACTATTGTTTAAAAGCATAACCTTTCCCATATTCACCGGTCGGTGCGGCCGAGCGGTTCTAGGCGCTACAGTCTGGAACCTCGCGACTGCTACGGTCGCAGGTCCGAATCCTGCCTCGGGCATGGATGTGTGTGATGTCCTTAGATTAGTTAGGTTTAAGTAGTTCTAAATTCTAGGGGACTGATGACCTCAGAAGTTAAGTCCCATGGTGCTCAGAGCCTTTCCCATATTTACCAACATGTTTACCAATTTATATACGATAAAAGTACTGAAATGTTCGCAATTCTAACTGTGATGAAATACCCCGAATTTAATGACGCAATCTGCATGCCAGTATCTGAGTTTTTCTGATTTGCTGGTGTGGGGAAGCTGTAGCTAATTCGCTACTGAAGTAGGAAGGCACTGTCAACCGTTTACAGATAAACACATACACTGCTTTCCTGCTGTACTTGATGACATTCTCATCTTATATGACCATTTGAAAACAAGATCATTAATAGAGGTCTTATTTACAGAAAATTAGAGGCATGATTATTATTGTATTGCCTGAGCCGAATTAATTAGAGGCTACAGCTGAAGGAAATAATAAGCACCGAGTATATTACGATTAAAATATTAGTTTGAAGACAAGAAAACAGCTGAAACTAGAACTATAAATATTCCCTCCTCGCTGAAGTATTGCGACTGACAGATCAACGATAATTACTGGTTTTAAACTAGCATATAGAGGAGAAATAGTTGACTAAGAGTGTGTTGATGGCAACTATACCGTACTGCTTTGATGGAGACGCTTGTGTGGTTTTGATGAATGATTGCCATGTTGTATGACATTAACGAGAGGAAGTACATGATTTTTTTGTGTTCTCTTTCAGAAACGCTCTGGATTGTACTTTGTGTCAAATTATTGACTGTTAATTTTTTGTGTTCCTGTTTTTCGTGGCATTTTCTCCTCACATTGGTGATGCAGAAGGTACTACGCTTTCTAGCGAATCTGGTTGTAAAATATGTCCGATTGTATTCTCACAATTACATTAGTTTTAACTTTACTATTAATGAAGTAGAAATAGGTAAACGAAAATATGAGAATTTGTATAGTTAGGCCAGAGTACTAATAATTTCCATTTATTTTAAGTAGACTTCCTGTCTGTCATGGTTGGAATACCGTGGAGAAAACGTGTTAATTACATGTAATGATCGTATATCATGACAGGACCACCGACGCCAAGAAAGTGGTTTCCATAAACAAACAATTGTATATGGTGCTCCAGAAATACCTAGTATGTGTAGCTAGAGAAGAGTAAAGGTACTGTGAGTGGTGCCTAGTCTATGGCCTTAAGGTAACATGGTATCCTGCAAATGTATCCTAAAGTAAGCTCAGTTTTCTTCTGTTTTCCTTTTTTTTTAAATCGGGCTTATGTTAGAAATTTTTATTGTAATTTCAAGAAGGCCTACTGCAAAGTGTCTGTAACACTTTGCTGTTACATGTTCCCGTAATGCATCTGTAGTCTATTAACTTCTTGTACAGTGAAGGACTGTTTCACATCCTAAGTATTTAATTTATTTCTTTAGATTTTCTCTGATTTGCATATGGTTGAGAATGAAGATGGGCAACTCAAGAAACGGAGAGATAAATGTCACTAAACAGTATGTCGACCACAGAAGGACGGATTTGGGGAAGTGCAGCCACTCCTTACCAAAGTTCATCTATACACAAAGAATAGCGCCACAAAAATTGGCTGCTGTCAGGGCAACACACCACTGGTCTACCATAAAACTATGCTATTACGACGTAACCTGGTAGAACTGCAACACATCTTCAAACGACGGTGGAACAACTAAACTACAGTGAGTGGCGCACTAGCTCACTTGAGTGCTGGCGTCAGTTGCCTGGGAGGACAGATTTGTGGAAACTGGCTTCCACTGATTGGAGTGGGGATGATGATTTTCTCCTGATCGACAGGCGAGCACTGCCATTGCAGATCGTCGAATGAGGGCAACAACCCATCCGTCACGAGCACCGTCGTATCTGCCACCCTGCTTACGGTTGGACGCTGCTTTGGAGTTTCAGCCGAGCATTATCTCTTCCAGTGACCTACCTGAATTCATTAACAAGTCTCTCAACTGCCCATCGCACACCTTTTTTCCGATTTCTCACAGTAAACCATCCAGTTTCCTCCTTGTTGTTGTTGTTGTTGTGTGTCTGTGTGTGTGTGTGTGTGTGTGTGTGTGTGTGTGTGTGTGTGCCTGAGTATGAGTTTAAGACTGAAAAAATGTATGCAGCAGAAATTACAAGTGCCTTCCGTCTCTGTTTGTGAGCAAAAGATTTCGGTACAGTGCAAATAGTTATTATCTGCTATTTGTATGTAATATTGATTTATGTTAGAAGCATTGAGAGGTGCAAGTGGGTCCAGTTTGTCACCTTCCGAGATAAAAGTGTTTTTTTATACAATTATTTTTCTTATTATTTAGGGTTACAAAAGCTGACAGAAGCAGGTTGCTCCCCTCATCTTCTTTGTAGGCCCTACGTTGTAACACTTCATGCCTACGTTTCTTATCTTAGAAAGAGGATACTTGAAACTGATTTGAGTTTTGTTTGTCTGCCTAGACCTTAGATTACTATTTACTTAAAACAAGTTTTTCTGTGTGTGGGCTCACAACATACTGCTGGAATGTCATCCATCATGTAAAGACAGAAAACGTTCCGTACAGTTGGTTTAAGACAAGAGAAGATGTTATGAGAAAGTCAGCTATTTGCTATACTCACAACTCTTCTGTAATTTTTTTTTCCGAAGCATCATATTTTCACCAGGCTGCGCTGTAGTCTGGATTCTGCATTAAGCCGTGTCGCTGCTCACGCCGTCTCTCTTGGAGTCCCAAGTTTGTCTTGTGAGCGACAGTCGGAAGTTTTAGCAAGAATTTCAGTTAGAGTGACAACAGTCTGCCTGAAGGGACACTGTTCTGCCGTAGGTTTTGGTACTGAACGAATACTGGTTTTCCACTTTCTCATGAGGCTGTATTTACGTGGGTGGGATAGCTACTTGATCTTTGTGTAAAATGCGCTATCCACAGGTATTTCACTTACGTTTCTTACTGGTCCTATTGATCATATTACATATGCTGTAATTTTTGGCGTCGATGATTTATTTAAATTGCAACTATACGCTGTATTCCTCTGTAGTCAGATACATGGGCCTACAGCTAGTTATGTTTCACATAGCCATGACCCCTCGTTCAAGTTAGTCTCTCTCTCTCAGCTATTGGTAAGCATATCATGTTGATCAAGCAAAGTATTTGAATAATAGATAACCTGTAACATAAGTAAACACAGATATTACTGCATATTTTATTAATATGTTGATGAGTACAATTCTTTATATGTAAATGAATATTTAAATTTTCCACTGAAATCAGGCCCTCTTTGATGTAGTATTTGGTTATTAAAGTTCTCTTCTCTACCGATTACGTGAAAAACACGCCTTTTTTTCATGCTGGAAAACCCTACGTGCCGCTCGCGTGATCACGAGACCGCAGGTAGAGGCACCTAGCTGAATGGATGCCGCCTTAGTGTGAGTTGTAGCAGTGAGAGGACAGAGTTGTGTGTGGATGTCGTGGAAGTGTGAGGGAAGAACTGAAATATTAAAATTTGGGATATGCTGTCGAGGATACAAGAAAAACGCGCGTATTGCAAGTCAAATAATGGAACAAGTGGAGAAACTATCGGAGATATTGCATGTTTATTCTTTCACTTTTTTACTTTTCAAGTTACAGTAGATCATCCAAAAATAAAACTATTGGGCAAATAAAATGTAAAAATGGCATTTGTAGGGCCACAAACATTAATAGACAGTTGTTTTAGACAGAGCAAACATTCGAAAATGATAAAATTAATTTATCATTCAATTCTGTTGTAACAACTTCACAACTCAGAACTGCCGTCGTTCTATGCAGATGTTAACTATATGCTTTCCATTGTAGATTGTTTTTAGAAGTATTTTATGGTATGTTGTGACGTATTTTTACCATGAGTTTCGCTTTCGTTTGTTGTTAATTCCGTAGTCTGCTGTTTCGCACTTGTGTAACAGCAGTTCGATTTAACAATTGTTTCATTCTGTCTGCTTAGTGTACACTTGCGACCTTTAGCAACTAGTTTGCTGCTCGCAGACTGGTGGGTGTCACGTAACCTGGTTCAAGTGCTCTAGTGTACATTTAGCTTATCTAAGTTTTTACTTCTTTTTCCCCAAATAAATTTCATCTAATAGCTTGTTTTATATTGTGTAAATTTTTTGTCCTATGTTTGTCATTTAAATGTCAACTAGTTTATGCTGTTACATAACTGTAGTCTTCAGTTCCAACAGTGACAGTACAGCTATGTTTTGAATGTGTGCACATCTCCAGTACTGTATAATTAATGTGTTACAAGGCCACATATTCAAGTATGTAGAGCTGTGTATTTCAAGAGCTTTTGTTCATGGTGTGCAGTGGTAATGTGTGGGGCCATGAAAGACAGACAGGTGATCGATACTGACAGCCATAATCTAGTTAACTACACATGTCTTTATACTTTCAGTGATAGATTTAGGCACGAGGTCAAAGCCCTGGTTGTCTACAGAGGCCACGAGAATGACAGGCCATGTGACACTATAGGTCTTAATGAGTGCCAGAAGCTGACTCCGGCAGGGATTGAGTAACTATTTCACACGAGTTTAATAATTCATAACTGTGCCTTTAAATGCATGCAAGCTCTCGACAGCGCATGAAAAAGTTAAGACCGTTAGCGAGTACCTTGCGTGGAGGCGATATTTCACGAAGTAAGGCGAGTGTGATGTCAGAAGATCGTTGTAGAGTCCGTATTTCTCGAGGGCCTCGATGTCTACCGACAGCCGTCGCAGACGCCACTGGGGGCGCAACAACACGATGGTCAGCCAGCGCCCTCGCCTAGAGTCAGCTGACACAGCAGTGCGCCGACTGTCCACTCCAAGACGAATCCTCCAAAACCTGCTTCCGCGTGACTCTTGAGGGATTTAAGTTATTTTGGTTTTTAACGTAGTTTCCTGGCGTTTTACTATTCCAGCAAATCATTTCATGAGAATTTAGTAACAAGTCAGAAACGATAACATATCATTTGAGGGACACGAAGCTGACATATGTATAATGATAAATGTGAATATGTTTCATTAATTACGATAAATTTAAAATACACAAATGACCTGTTGATTATCGTGAATAGCACTCAAGGTTTTGACGCAATAGCGGAATAAATAAAAGTCGTTCTTGCCGGGATCTTGCTCTCTCTCCCCCAACTAACTGCATACAAGGTTGTATCATGTACCTCATGTGCTAGGTCTTACACGTAATTAAGCTTACAATTACATTACTTTATTGACATTCTCTCTTCCTTATAAGCAATTCAGAAAACTCGTAGAGTGCTTCGCATATTACAGATGTCAGGAGATACTTGACATATAGCAACTGCCTAAATACGGAAAATGATTAACGTACCTTTATATACGTAGTTAGTATGATTCAGAGTGTAGATACTAAACTTTCTTGAGGTTAAATTACTCATCGCACTTGAATATCTTGCTTTTAAATTTTCCACTACAGTTGCAATGACAAGCAAACTAAAAATGCCAGGCAACATATGTGCACGTTTTGCAACCTCGCTAAGAAATCTATAGACGCGTCCAGTGAAAAAATGTGCTACCTTGACGTGTTTCTCACTTGTATAAAACGTTCAGACACCGTTTTTTTGCGTCAGTCTACTTTCTTAGTAAAACACATTCACCAAACAAAGTTTTCCTGCCTGAATAACTCAGTTTAGCTTCACAGACGTAACAAGTGTTGTATTTAGTGAAACCTCTGTCCTGATTATTGGCTCCCATAAAACAATAATGCAGTATTGATAGTGATGTTACGCTATGCTCGTTTTCTCGTGTTTTCTTTCATTCCTCTTGAGTAACGTTTCGTCACAGGTACATGTAGCACTCCAGTTACGGCACGGGATTCAAGTTCTAGAGCACTGGTTTCAAATCCCCTTTCGACCACCCATATCTAGATTTAATGTTTCCCTAAGTCCTGTAGCTGGTTGATTGCACTGATAATGACAAGGCTGAGTTCCGTATTCAGCACTGCATAAGCTTAGATTGTGCCCTATCTCAGAATAATCTGTACTCCACGAGACGTTAAACACTAAAGTTTCATGCTTCCTTTCTCCGAAATGTGAACTAATATCGCATCAATCAAGTGTTAGTCCATAAGGTGAAGGTGTGAGTTAGTCAAAAAGACAGCACAGAAACTTTTTCCCCGCGGGAAACAGTCTGTGCTACAGGTAATATCTCATATCGGGAATGTTTAGGTGCGCCCTCAGTCATTGATAGATTCTGCACGTGCGTTTCTTAGACTACAACATTCCACAGAATATTCGGATGTTTAGTAAGAAACTGCAACAAATACCATTCGCAGATTGTATTTCAGTACTTCGGTAATCTCTGGCCAATCCCAGACTGTGCTTACCTTCCTTGATGACTTCTCCTTGGATAGATCGCCTACCCTCTGAGCTTCATCATACGAACTATGTGAAGGAACCTGTCGAGATTCATTCCTACGAAAGCCTCCTCCTGTGAACAGTTTCCTAGAACTGCTACCGGGTGCCATCGGGGCTGATCAGTAATTTTGGTGCTGTCAACGTTATTTTTGTAATCCATTTGACAATCACCACACATGTGTCGTAAAACACTGTTCCTTTACCTCTGATTCAAATACATAGTTCAGGATAGAAAGCTACCGTTTGTACATTTTCAAATATTTATTAGATATTCTTTCCACCTGGGCCTTATAATATTAAAGATTATATTTTGGCCTTACGTGTTTATTTTTAAGAAAGTATTTCGTTTATTTCGATGTGATGTGATGTGATGTGTGTGTGTGTGTGTGTGTGTGTGTGTGTGTGTGTGTGTGTGTGTGTGTGTGTGTGTGTGAGCGCGCTTGTTTGAGTGCACGCCTGTTAATCTACAGGGAATAATTAACTTAATCTAATATTATGAAGCATTTCCAGTACCACTTTATTGATCATTGTAGGTAAAGAAGGTCGGAATTAGCGAAGCAAACTGAAGTCAGGTATTTCTATTCATCAGTGAAATTAAGAAGAATAGTGAAGAATGAATACGACACATTCAAAACCTGTAAGAAAATAAGAACGTGTTAGAAACAATGTATTTTGTAATTTAAATTAATTTAAAAAGCTTATCTACTTAACTGTGTATGTAGACCTCAAATGTTACGCAATTAAACACTGTTGGGTGTAAAAGCAGGAATACCGGACAGCCAGCAAGTGGCACAAAGTGGTGGATTTCAGATAAGCTTGACTGCGATTTCGTCAGATCTAAACCCGTCTTCTCCAGAAGGACAGACAACTTCACATTAACTATTCATTCAGTGAAAGCTGCTTCCACATTACATTTATCGGCAACGGTCTGTATGTCCATACGTAAAAATTAAGAACCCTAGAATCAAGTGTTAATCACATCAGTTAATAATATACATTAGAAGAAAAATGACTCTCAGCACTATGGGACTTAACGGCTATGGTCATCAATCCATTAGAAGAAAAGACCATGTTAGTAGCTACATACTTGAGTCGGCATGTAGCAAAAGCATTGCACCAGGTAGACGTATTTTTGCACGACAGTCGAGGAGCTGCCAGGAATACCGAGAACTACGTTGCAAAGGACATGGGCAAAAGAAAAGCCTGTGTGCTGATTGTACCGCACGCACATTTAGGTGATGAAGAACACGGCAGGGTCCAAGACGGCAAAGGACAGGCACGGCCACCAAAAAGTGATACTGTTCTCAAGAAATCATTTCTCGAATTTCTCGAATTTCCTGGTTGCCCCTCAACGACACTCTAGCCGAGAAGGCAAATATCATGCTCAAGTTTAGCGCCAACAGATGGCTCACAGTCCTGGATCTCCCTCCGTATTTGGGCCCAGCCGACTTCTGGTTTTTCCCCAAATTGAAGTTGGGAGTGAGAGAACATCATTACGAGGCAGTGAAGGACAACTAGAAAAACTGTACTGCAGTATTAAATGCAATATCAAAAAAGGACTACAGCGACTGTTACAGAATACTTTTACAACGATTTCAGCTGCGTATTGATTCAGGGGGAGACTATTTTGAAGAAATACGGTGATATGGTGAACATAATCCATGATTTTTATTTGTCATAGCCACAGTCCAAACAGAAGTGGGACGTATTACGTACACTAAATTCCAGTTTTTGTCTGGATAACATTGTCCAAGAAGTAACTGAAAATATTCCAAGTCAACCGGTCTCTAAGAAGTTTTCGGGAGGTCTCCCTTGGTCATGAGGAGAAAACCGCAGTTGGAAGTTCCCTGCAAAGACATCCCCAGACTGGCATTCTGTGTGCACCATGCCCAGAATGATGAGACATTTCAATGGAAAAGCCTACCAATCTTCAATGGACTGGATCTCAAACTACTAGCTCTCCTCCTTGGAGCAGGGAATAAAAAATAAAATAAAATGAAATAAAATAAACAAAGAGTGACTGGACCGCTCTCGGAACGTTGGGACGTAGGGTTTGTGGTGGAAGTCACCTACTTTATTGCGCATAATCCATCTCTGGAGCATGCTAACCTGCGTTCTGTGCATAATTATGTGCCCAGCAGGATTTATGAAGAAGCACTTTCCCCTGTCTCCTAATAAGAGTTACTCAGCATTAACGTGCGTGGCCAGATTTCAGGCTTCTCTAACGCTACAACAAATTTTCCTATCACCTTTAACTTATGCTTCTTGTTCTTTCCGTTTCTCAATCAGTTACGTCACTTTCTTTTCCTCTTTCTTCATAATATTTTGATTTACCAATTTCCTTTTTCTCTCTCTTCCATGCCTTCTCTCATTCTCTCATATTGATATCCTTTGCTGCTAGTGCTCACAGCTCAAATTACCTCCGAGTAACTTGTCTCTGCTGGTGTAGTCATGAGCGAGGGTAAGCTTATCTCTTTTCCTCCGACTCCTTTGTGTTTATGTCAGTAGTTATCTTCAGATTATCAATAACACCACACATAAGAGTGCAAATTCCGAAACTCGCTAGGTAAAATGGAATAGTATTTTCTGTAACTTCCGATGGGAGTCTTAAATCATCGAACTAGAATGAAAACAGACAACACGGCAGCTGGTCTCCTCTGATCAGCCATTGTTTTTTTATTACTCAGACTGGTGTACACATTAAAAAAGACTGAGAGAAATTAGTTTAACTTGTAGGAATGACAAATAATTACAGAAACATCAAAACGATATTTACTCGCTACGCTGAAGAGCTGACAATGGTCCCAAATTATGACATCCTATGCTTGCTTATACCGACTAGAAAGGTGGGTGGGTGGACACTGAGAGTAATAACAATAAATATTAACGTGTTTTGGCGACAATTTGTGAACCGGAATGAAGAAATTCGAGAACGTATACAACAGAATCTGCCGGATATCTCCGCGCTACTGACACACGTTTAAGGATCACGGTAAAGGACTGGTACACTAAACTGAGACCGGCCACCCTAGTGTGGAATTCACTACGTTGATCAAAGAATGCATGCGATTAAAACTAAAATGCAAATGCAATACTTGGCTGGCGAAGTTTATAAAAGCCAGGTGAACAAATTCTTGCAATAATATTATTTATCTGCTCAACTAAGAGAAAGTGCAAGTTGACGGCAGTTATAAAATTGATTATCTCTTAAAATGGCGTCCCGAAGCCTCTGCGCACAGCTGAAATCGTGGCAAACAGTTATTTGTAACAGTTTCGAACAAAACTGATAGGTATTGTTCGAAGAGCGTCACAGACAGCGAAGATTTTTGACTGTGAAAGCTCATCAATCTCGACATGTGTCACATATTCGTCCATGACCAAACTAGATGTCATGCAGTGATGTATCATTAAGTGAAGTACCTGTATCCATTCCCCGTCTTGATCAATTTTCCGAATTCTACACAATTCTTTACAAAAAAGACCTGTTTATAACTTCTTACATACAATGTTTCATAGGTTTTTGTATCCCACAACGGAAACTGCACTACTCATTTGTCTTCATAGTTTTAGAATCATGACTTTCTGGAGCATGGGCCTTATCTGAAATTGACACCTTTGGCTTTCTCTGTCATTACTGAAAAGTTGACCATTGTCATTGAAACACCAGATACAACCAGTGCTCTTCCCCTGGAAAGGAACACGGTCCATCACGAAATATCTAAACAGTGAGAAACGCCAGACACGTAGCACTAAAATGCATGATGTGTAAAAAATATAGGCTCAAAAATATATAATCGAAAGGAAAATGCACGTGCCATAGTGAGTGTCCAGAATTGAGATGTCAAATATCGAAATGTTCTTAATACTGTTCATTCTCTATCGCTATCTGGTTATGAGTGTAGAGAGAGGATTTTCACATTCTCTTCTCGCGAAAGACATTCATCTTCGTTAGTGTTCTATCACAGTAGGGTTGAGAATGTGGCAAGAGGAATCTGAAAAATAGGTATGTCATTTTTATTTAATTCAATAACTTTACTCCCTGACTTTACTCTCTGACCTTTTGGTTGCCTACATTCAGGGACTGGCGCAACAATATGTCATCGTTGAATGACCCTGATCTTGATTTTCACCCTGAGTTCAGGACATTTCTAAGATAGTGGACTAGAGAAATGTATAAAGTTTAAAGTTGTGTATAGTGGGAAATTTAAAAACTACGTGAGGCACTGTGCAGTAAATTCAAAATTCAAAATTTCTTTTTCTACCAATTATGTTGCACGTGCGTGCACATACACACACATAGATACACCCACACACACAGATACACCCACCCACCCACCCACCCACACACACACACACACACACACACACACACACACACACACACACACACACGTTTTGCTATTCTTGCATCATTCCCCAAAGTATTGGAGAAGTATTGATATTGACTGAACTCTTTACACTCACCATCTTCAGTACATTCCACATCTCCCCGTTTATGTCGAATACTGTTCTATCTAATCATCAGCAAATTCCATTCCAGCTTTTGTAATACATTACAGGAGAATAACCGACTTAGTAGGTGAAAAATATGAAACTATTAACCCCAGCAGTACCAACGCCTTTTAAATTACTTATGCTACTAGTTTCATGCCCACTACTAAAATGATAAAGGATATAAATTTAATTGTTTTTCAGTTTTGTTAACCACATATTTTTAAAGAACTACTGGTGTGTAAGTAGTGGCAGACATTTAAAATATCTTTTAGTATTGCCTTAACAATACCAACACAATTTTCAACAACGTCTGCTACCAATGGGGAGAGAGGGAGGGGGGAGGGAGAGAATGTGTGGCCATCACTAAAAAACTAAAAATGAAGATTTTGTTGTGTTTTGTTAACTTTCATTATCAACATACTTCTTGGATGGATGCTGATGTCTAAGTAGGATTGAGAACCTGAAAGTATTGAAAATGTCATTCCTTGTCAAAAAGTTACATCTAATATTAGGCATTAATTAGACTTCAAGTTTCGGATTAAATGTAACTGAAAAATTAAAACAGTTAAAAGATCTGGTAGAAGACTTCATTGTGAACAATAAATACGGTCTTCAGCATTTTCCAATATAAAATACAGTAGCAAGTTACAATATTTACAAAAGACGGGAATAAGGTACCATCCGGTTGCTCTTCCTGGGTTTAATGATGGTGCGTGTTAGACATAAATTTTGTGCAGAGATGCCCTTGTGTTGCAAGAAAATGAAAGCGTTGAAGTGACGACTATGATGGTTCAGAAACAAATAATTCAGCAAGATTAATCGCTCTTGCCGTTATAGTCCCTAACAGGTTAGTGAATAATTGTTGACGTCTTTGCGTGTGTAGTGATACAATTTAACATTTCATTATTTCAACAATTCTGAATATTTGTGGCTTGCAGTAGTACTTAGTCTCCAAGTTAATATTTTTGCAATCTCTCATATATCACTGACTATATGAAAACGCATGTGAGCTATTCCCACACAAAATGATACTTAAAAAAAGTTAACTCTTGTCTGTACAGAAATTTCATATTTCAATAAATCTAGAAGTTCTAGAAACGTTGTCGCCTGAGAATGTTTTATCACCGTGTTCAGGCTTGCTGATGCCTAATCTACACGTGTGCGTGTGTCCCTTCCTGGTGTTGGAATACTATTTTAGACCTAGTAGCTGCACATACAGTGCCAGCTCCTGGTTATACTATAATACCTAAGATTTTGACAGTGGTGGGAGCCATCATACGGCGAGAGTTGATGCACACAGGAGCATTGTTGACCATTGTCAGTTTGGTGATCCAGGTAATATTGCGTGGGGATACATCACGTTCCATAGCTTTACTGATCAAATGCTAGAACACAGTACACACTTTGGCCAATGTTATTGTGACAGAATGCTCCTTCCTCACGTCTGTTTCTTAGGGCTGTAAATGACTGAATTCTATTTCATGGATGTAAATATGTGACCTCATCGAACAGCGCCGGTTGAGGAGATCTTGAAGCGAGATATTCGGCGAATAGACGGACCTACCGATTGCCCCTAGATAAATCCCATCGGGCTCGAGTTTGATGTTTTGGGGGGGACGTATTTCAGAACGTCCACTTACACCAGCTATCACACAGCAGTTGTAAACAACGCTAGTGAAGAGATGGGACGCCCTACCATAAGAACATTTTCGAACCTCCTGTTCAGCATAAGAGTTTGTCGCACAACATGTTTTGCTTTCCGTCGTGATCACGCAATCCATTAACAACCATCTCCCATAATTTTTGCTGTCCAGGGGACCACCATGAATGGTGGTAATTTCAGTGCAATTACTGTTTTTGAAAAAAAAGTGTCATTTCTGTTCGTCTCAGTGCGTATTTGTTTCAGTTACCTTTTGTAGCAGATGTTTCGACGTTTTGTCCATGTTTCATCTAGCTATGTAACTTGGTCTTCCCCCATGAACCATGGACCTTGCCGTTGGTGGGGAGGCTTGCGTGCCTCAGCGATACAGATGGCCGTACCGTAGGTGCAACCACAACGGAGGGGTATCTGTTGAGAGGCCAGACAAACATGTGGTTCCTGAAGAGGGGCAGCAGCCTTTTCAGTAGTTGCAGGGGCAACAGTCTGGATGATTGACTGATCTGGCCTTGTAACATTAACCAAAACGGCCTTGCTGTGCTGGTACTGCGAACGGCTGAAGGCAAGGGGAAACTACAGCCCTAATTTTTCCCGAGGACATGCAGCTTTACATGCAGCTTTACTGTATGATTAAATGATGATGGCGTCCTCTTGGGTAAAATATTCCGGAGGTAAAATAGTCCCCCATTCGGATCTCTGGGAGGGGACTACTCAAGAGGACGTCGTTATCAGGAGAAAGAAAACTGGCAATCTACGGATCGGAGCGTGGAATGTCAGATCCCTTAATCGGGCAGGTAGGTTAGAAAATTTAAAAAGGGAAATGGATAGGTTAAAGTTAGATATAGTGGGAATTAGTGAAGTTCGGTGGCAGGAGGAACAAGACTTTTGGTCAGGTGATTACAGGGTTATATATACAAAATCAAATAGAGGTAATGCAGGAGTAGGTTTAATAATGAATAAAAAAATAGGAGTGCGGGTTATCTACTACAAACAGCATAGTGAACGCATTATTGTGGCCAAGATAGACACAAAGCCCATGCCTACTACAGTAGTACAAGTTTATATGCCAACTAGCTCTGCAGATGATGAAGAAATTGATGAAATGTATGACGAGATGAAAGAAATTATTCAGGTACTGAAGGGAGACGAAAATTTAATAGTCATGGGTGACTGGAATTCGTCAGTAGGAAAAGGGAGAGCAGGAAACGTAGTAGGTGAATATGGATGGGGGGGAAGAAATGAAAGAGGAAGCCGCCTTGTAGAATTTTGCACAGAGCATAACTTAATCATAGCTAACACTTGGTTCAAGAATCATAAAAGAAGGTTGTATACCTGGAAGAATCCTGGAGATACTAATAGGTATCAGATAGATTATATAATGGTAAGACAGAGATTTAGGAACCAGGTTTTAAATTGTAAGACATTTCCAGGGGCAGATGTGGATTCTGACCACAATCTATTGGTTATGAACTGCAGATTGAAACTGAAGAAACTGCAAAAAGGTGGGAATTTAAGGAGATGGGACCTGGATAAACTGAAAGAACCAGAGGTTGTAGAGAGTTTCAGGGAGAGCATAAGGGAACAATTGACAGGAATGGGGGAAAGAAATACAGTAGAAGAAGAATGGGTAGCTCTGAGGGATGAAGTAGTGAAGGCAGCAGAGGATCAAGTAGGTAAAAAGACGAGGGCTAATAGAAATCCTTGGGTAACAGAAGAAATATTGAATTTAATTGATGAAAGGAGAAAATACAAAAATGCAGTAAATGAAGCAGGCAAAAGGGAATACAAACGTCTCAAAAATGAGATCGAAAGAAAGTGCAAAATGGCTAAGCAGGGATGGCTAGAGGACAAATGTAAGGATGTAGAGGCTTGTCTCACTAGGGGTAAGATAGATACTGCCTACAGGAAAATTAAAGAGACCTTTGGAGAGAAGAGAACCACTTGTATGAATATCAAGAGCTCAGATGGCAACCCAGTTCTAAGCAAAGAAGGGAAGGCAGAAAGGTGGAAGGAGTATATAGAGGGTTTATACAAGGGTGATGTACTTGAGGACAATATTATGGAAATGGAAGAGGATGTAGATGAAGATGAAATGGGAGATAAGATACTGCGTGAAGAGTTTGACAGAGCACTGAAAGACCTGAGTCGAAACAAGGCCCCGGGAGTAGACAACATTCCATTAGAACTACTGATGGCCTTGGGAGAGCCAGTCATGACAAAACTCTACCGTCTGGTGAGCAAGATGTATGAGACAGGCGAAATACCCACAGACTTCAAGAAGAATATAATAATTCCAATCCCAAAGAAGGCAGGTGTTGACAGATGTGAAAATTACCGAACTATCAGTTTAATAAGTCACAGCTGCAAAATACTAACGCGAATTCTTTACAGACGAATGGAAAAACTGGTAGAAGCGGACCTCGGGGAAGATCAGTTTGGATTCCGTTGAAATGTTGGAACACGAGAGGCAATACTAACCTTACGACTTATCTTAGAGGAAAGATTAAGAAAAGGCAAACCTACATTTCTAGCATTTGTAGACTTAGAGAAAGCTTTTGACAACGTTAACTGGAATACTCTCTTTCAAATTCTGAAGGTGGCAGGGGTAAAATACAGGGAGCGAAAGGCTATTTACAATTTGTACAGAAACCAGATGGCAGTTATAAGAGTCGAGGGGCATGAAAGGGAAGCAGTGGTTGGGAAAGGAGTGAGACAGGGTTGTAGCCTCTCCCCGATGTTATTCAATCTGTATATTGAGCAAGCAGTAAAGGAAACAAAAGAAAAATTCGGAGTAGGTATTAAAATTCATGGAGAAGAAGTAAAAACTTTGAGGTTCGCCGATGACATTGTAATTCTGTCAGAGACAGCAAAGGACTTGGAAGAGCAGTTGAACGGAATGGACAGTGTCTTGAAAGGAGGATATAAGATGAATATCAACAAAAGCAAAACGAGGATAATGGAATGTAGTCAAATTAAATCGGGTGATGCTGAGGGGATTAGATTAGGAAATGAGACACTTAAAGTAGTAAAGGAGTTTTGCTATTTAGGGAGTAAAATAACTGATGATGGTCGAAGTAGAGAGGATATAAAATGTAGACTGGCAATGGCAAGGAAATCGTTTCTGAAGAAGAGAAATTTGTTAACATCGAGTATTGATTTAAGTGTCAGGAAGTCGTTTCTAAAAATATTTGTATGGAGTGTGGCCATGTATGGAAGTGAAACATGGACGATAACCAGTTTGGACAAGAAGAGAATAGAAGCTTTCGAAATGTGGTGCTACAGAAGAATGCTGAAGATAAGGTGGGTAGATCACGTAACTAATGAGGAGGTATTGAATAGGATTGGGGAGAAGAGAAGTTTGTGGCACAACTTGACTAGAAGAAGGGATCGGTTGGTAGGACATGTTTTAAGGCATCAAGGGATCACAAATTTAGCATTGGAGGGCAGCGTGGAGTGTAAAAATCGTAGAGGGAGACCAAGAGATGAATACACTAAGCAGATTCAGAAGGATGTAGGTTGCAGTAGGTACTGGGAGATGAAGAAGCTTGCACAGGATAGAGTAACATGGAGAGCTGCATCAAACCAGTCTCAGGACTGAAGACCACAACAACAACATGTAACTTGGTGATGACATATGCAAAATTTCCTCAGATCCAAAAGCTTATCAGACCACTGTACATATCCTGTAAATTCTGTGTTGGATTAGTACTGAAAATTCTTTCAATGGACGAGTCAATAGAAGTGTCACGACCATAGGGCACGTAGCAAACTTAACTTTCACCCTTAATTCTACAGGAGATGGTGATGACTACTAGCAACGCCTAAGCGTGACGCACAGGCAACTCACTCACAATAAAGTAATGGCGAAAACTTGTGCTGGGTATGGGGTCGTTCTGCTGTTGGGATGTTTACTGCATGTGTGATAGGCCAATAGACCTTTTTTAACTCTCGGAAGCAATCAGCCTGTAGTCAGATTATGACCTGAGATTCAGTTTCAAAGTACAATGAAGAAACTCTACAATTTACATAATGTAGGATGAAGGTTAGTTACTTAGTTACATATTCCATAGATCATTCGAGAGACTCTTACATCGAAATGATGTGAAGCGAAACTGTTTAAATGTTGTGTACATGATTAGTGTTAACATTGATGAACACTTTTTCTTTTTACTGCTACCAATTGTTAAGCAGAAATTCGCCAGTGGAATACAAGAAACTGTCCAGGAGAAATAATTTTAAATTAGATTTAAAACTTGCTTTATTAGCAAGATTTAAAACGGTGTAGTTAGATTGCATGGCTCCTTGAGGAGTTACCTACATGACCTCCATGGGTGAACACCATGTATTATACTTAGTGTTCTTTTATGCACTCAGTACTTTGTTTCTAAGTTGTGAGGTACCCAAGAAAGTTATTCTGTAAGATATTATTAAGTAGAAAAATGCAAAAAGTTTCAACACGTTGAAACGTTTATACGAAGAGCAAAAGTAGCAGAACTTCATTCTTTGAGAAGCTCAGTAATATACTTCTTCCACTTGAAATTTTCATCACTATGTACACCTGAGAAGTTGAAGTAGCTCCACCAACTAACTGACTCCCGCTCACATGCTAGATGAATTGTTCATATTATTCTAGTTTTTGTATACCTTTGAATGTAGTGTATCTTTTCAAAATTTAGGGAGAATCTATTTTCAGAGAACCACTCAATAATTATCAGAAAAATATCATTTACAAAGTCTTCTCTTGCTTCCTCCCTAATGGGATTTATTATAACACTAATATCATCTGCAAATGTATATAAGAAGTAACAGTGGACACCAAAATTGAACGCTTTATGATTTCACCCCAGACATTAAAATGTTCTTCTTTTAAAATATTGTCTAAATCATTCAAGACAAACTTTTTCATTCTCTTTCTCAAGTATGATTCAAACCAGCTGTGTAAAAAGCCATCAATTTCACGAAATTTGTCTTTCTCGAAGAGAGTGTCATAATATATATAATTGAAGGCCTTAGACGGATCATAAGGCTTAACAGGCGGAGATAGATTATTATTTAAGACTAGCACTATTCGAAGGGTGAATGGATAAATAGCACTCTCAGTTGAGAAACATTTCAGGGATTCTCTCTGTGATATGCTAAGTACTTTATTTCCACGTAAGTGTGTGACTACTGTCGAGTACATTACCTTTTCAAATATTTCGGGAAAAAATGTCAGTCATGCAATGGGACGATAGTTGTTTAAGTCTGTATTGTCACCTTCCTTATGAAGTGGTTTAAGGATTGCTCATTTTAACTTGTCTGGAAAAATTCTCTGTGCCAGTAAAGCATTGATTATATAACTAAGGACATTGGTTGTTAACTTGGAATACTTTTCAAAATTCTGCCTGCAGTTGCATCAACCCCACAAGAGCTTTTGTTTCTTACACTTTCTGTAAGTGCATTCTGTGAAGGATGTTGATGCTACTTCTGTTTGCTTCGAGTTTTTGTGGAATAAGGTCATAATATATTTTCTTGCTTCTTCAGCTGAACCATCTATTCCTGTGCATGCTGCTTCATGTGGAAAGTGTTGTTAAAAGCATTTTCAACTTGTGAACTATCAATCACAACATGGTCATAAAGTTTAATTGTTGTGGAGACTTGTACAGTCTCCTGCCCTGTTTCCCATTTGACAATGTCTCATACGGTTTTAATCTTATTATCTCCATTATTTATTTCAGTTCGGACATGCATACCTCTGGACTGTTGAATGGCTTTACTTAAAATACTACGGTCTTCACTTACTATGGCCCTTGCATAAATGTCCGTGTTCCTCCTACAGGAGATTTTAATTCAGTTAGTTATCCATGACTGGCTTGTCTTTTTACTGGATCATTTAGATAACTCTTTAGGAAAGCAACTCTGAAATAATAACACAAACTTACTAATGAACGAATTTAATTAGATATTAGCATGTCCTTATACATATATGTCGTCCCACATCACACATTTTAGTTTAATCTTAAGACACAGAACGTAGCAATAAGGGTAGCAGTGTACTGGACGCTGCATGAAAAGAACATAATATTGCATTAATAAGCCTCACTGCTTGGTAGAAACCTGCCTCTGGGTTGCCAAATTTCAATTAATTTTGGATCACAATCAGATAGTCCATTAGCATGAACTGTTTTAGCGTGGTGGCAGTGAAACAGCAGGTACCTTTTACGTAGAAGAATTACAGATAGTCAGTCAACCAGATGTGTTTATCATTGAGCATGTCGAAAAATGGTGGGGGAATAAGGTCTTTGTTAAACGACTTGGCTGCCTTTCATCGCACAGCAGCTGGGCTTATAAGGCACTGACACCCTCGAATAGTGCAGGAGCAAAGAGTGTCTTGTGGAAGGCGCAGTTTAGATAATGGCAGTATTCTCGACATGCTACTGGTAAAATTATATGTTTGCTCATATCACTATAGTGGGATAGGAGCAAAGCTGGAGAACGAAATGGTATGTAGTGGTAAGGGGAGTAATGTACCGGATGAGGGCAATTCATTGCAGCATTTTCAGCTGATAAAGAAATGCATATCAAACTTAAAATGGTGTAGCGATAAAACTCTGAGAAGTAATAACGAATGGCTACTTGTAGCACATAATGGTAAAGGTCTTAGCGTTTTAGGCAATGATAGCAAACGAGGAGGCATATTAATCCAAGGTACAGGTTAACTGAAGTTTAAAAAAAAATCGCTATGTAACCCGGATTTTCATTCAATCAGAACAAATAACTAAGTTGAAACAAACGAGTGAAGATATGCCTGACTTAAATGTGGACATACACAAGAAGGAGAACATATTTGCAAGCTGAAAGTGATTTTTCCAATAGAGCCTATTGCAATAGAGACGATGTCAAGGTAACACGACATATACTTAGTGAAATTGATGAGGAAATAGCACTACAGACTTTCCCTTCTTACCCTATTCTTTTGCTGTCTGCATTGGAGTTTTATTTTTTGTATTTTTTGTGTTCTGTTTATGTAAATACTGTGCTATTTAGGCTGTTTTAGATTTCTTTTGAGGCACATGGCAGACAACTATTGTGACAAAAACACACTGGTGTAAAAAATAAAAGTAAGAAACGTAAATTCTGCAATGTTGTGTTTGCTCTGCCACAAAACGGTATAAACAGGTGATAGTAAAGTAGAAACAGTGTAAAGAATACATCTGCAATATGCTTCACGGCAGACAAAAATGTTCTTAACAGATTTGCATACATATTCCTACAACTGGTTAGCGTGCTCAGTGTGGAGTGTGGCTACCTGTGGCAGCAATTCAGCCCTGACAGTGATGAGTCATACTGTGGATGATATCGCCAGTCTCATGTTGGGACAACAACGCCCTTTCTTGCTGGAGAGTTGCTCGCAGGTTTGGAGAGTGTTTGGTGAATGCTGACATGATCCAACCTGTCTCCCTAGTGCGCCCCCGACGTACTCTATGGGATTCAAATCGGGAGAGCAAACAGGCCACGCCATGCGTGTAATATCTTCCGTTTCCGTGAAAACATCAATCGCTCTCGCTCTGAGGTTGAACATTGTCATACGAAGTCTGGGCCCGCACCATCTCGCACATGAGGTCCCAAGACCTTTTCACGATACCTGATAGTAGTTAAACCTGGCAGATTGTCCCATACAGTTCCATGAGGAACAGTTCATGTGGTCAACATCGTCCTTGCCAACAACATAAGGGATTCTCCTCGATACATGTCTCTTTCCATAAAGTTTAGGTTCCGAAATCATATTCCACGTTCACTCCAGATCCAAATGCGTCGAGAATCACTCTCGAGACGAAACTGGGATTCATATGAGAAATAAGCGTCGGCTCACTGTTCGACCACCCAGGTGGTATGTTCCTTCTGCGAAGACATCAGAAATACACACCCAGCAGGTCACTCTGCCGAAGCCTTCTGTAGACCGATGGTGACAATGCAGCAAGTCCAGTGGATGCTGCGAGGTCAGATGCCTAATACCGTGCAGCACTAAGGCGGTGCTGTCTTGCCCTTACATCCAAATAACGGTCTTCTCTCTCCGATATCACACATGGTCGGCCATGCCATGGTCTTTGGGGTATTGCTGCGGTCTCTATAAATTGTTACCACATGCGAGAAACAATAGAACGATTCACGTTAAGCCATCAGGCCTCATCAGTTTGCGGTTGTCCTACTTCCATTCTTATTATCGCCCTCCACCTCAGAGAGTCTGGTCTGTGTCTTCTTTGTTCCATACTGCGCGTTCGATGACTGTATACACTGCGATTGTGCATGTGAAACTTCCCGGCAAAAACTATCCCATTTGATAGATGCCCAGACGTCGTCATTATGTGGTTACCCGCTGATCGGAGAGCTCACGATTGTACGGAAATCCGTTGACAGTTTGTATGAATATACGGTTAATTAGACACAAGACGGTAAAATGGCGGTTCGTTGCTTTAATTTTGGACACCAGTGTTTGTATTGAGACCACTATAGTGAAAAATGAAGAAACAACGAGAGGACATGTATTCAGTATAGGTGATCTCATGTACAAAATCACACGAGAGCGAGGCACCCCATCCCCCTCAAAATCAAATAATCAGATACGAGTGATGCTGTACGTGCTTGTAGAGGATAAAGTGGTCTGGAACTAAAGTCAGCCACTAAAAGAGAGAGAAGAAAAAATACAATAAAAATTGAAGTAAACCTATAATTAAGGACTCCCTTTAACAATAAGAGATAGGAGAAAATACAGTAATATGGACTCCACATATATATGCATTAAGAGTTTGTGTGCGTCTATTTTTGATTAATACGTAGCTATTTAAATAGAGGGCTTAATTAACTGTTATTATAGTCTCTACACAAACTCAGACACATTAACATTGTCATTTAATAAAGTGATCTTGAAATAGAAGAAAGTAAGGAGGAAGAGGGATAGGAGACAAAGAAAAATAGGTGCAACGAACAATAAAAGGCTTTTACCTGAAGTATAAGTAGTAAATGTATTTTTGGCAAGTACAAAAAAAAAATGGTTCAAATGGCTCTGAGCACTATGGGACTCAACTTCTCAGGTCATTAGTCCCCTAGAACTTAGAACTAGTTAAACCTAACTAACCTAAGGACATCACACACATCCATGCCCGAGACAGGATTCGAACCTGCGACCGTAGCGGTCTCGCGGTTCCAGACTGCAGCGCCTAGAACCGCACGGCCACTTCGGCCGGCTGGCAAGTACAGAATGCCAGTTTTGTCACTCTTGTAACAATGAATGACGAGTTGTACCCTTTCACCACAAAAACTTTGATAATCAACATTATCATAAAACAATGTTTTATGAAACAAACAAATATATACATACTTCTTTCTCCCCAAGCGGGAAATGTTTCCTACAGGAACTCCGTGTGTTAACGCAGGAGAAACTAAGGGGCGAAATAAGAAGCAGTAGTTGACGCTGGGTATATGCAGCCACAGGGTACAATTTCCTCCTTAGAACTGTGTTTTTCATCCCGCCAGCACCACTGTAGACAGCAGTTACTCTACCTGGGGCACCTCTGATGGTCACCTTTAGGTATATCGTAACATTCCTATCAGGCCTGTTTTAACCACGTTGTTGCTAATTCAACCTCGTGCAGAATCTTAGCTCAGCATGTATCCTATGCATGATGATACCGAAGGAGGGCCGTTGAGCCTAGGGGCACCCATGCTCCAGCAATTCAGAAGCAGCAACGCTCACCCCAACCCCAGCCAACTACGTGAAGGCGACAACTGTTACCGTTATTTACACCAGAGAAGGCAGAGCAGCCACGCTCGCGACGACACAGGAAGAGAGACGACCACACTTTAGGTACTTCAGCGATACTTCCGCAAGTCTGTCTCGTGGGAGTGGCTAACTGTTCTCACCATCATTGGAGGAGATGGACATCAGATATCCTAGCCAATAAAACCCCATGGTTTCTCGAAGTTGTGTCGCCTGTGACGGGCGATCTCCGATGTAGGAGTTTACCTTCTCGCGTCTCGTCTCCCCACTGTTTGTACTGATAGCAACTTTACCTCCAGTATAGCTTGAAACATTTATGCATTTTCTCTGCACTTTCTACGTATTTCTTGTATGGTTGTTAAAGAACAGTAATGGATTCCTTGGATGTATTTTCCCTGAAATTTCCTTAATGGCTGAGACTAATGCACGTGTCCCTGCCATAGGACATTTAGCCATCTCAATTTTCAACGGTAACCTTACATGAGGTAGGTGCTGACCACTCTCAACGGGTAAAGGTGATGCATAGTAAATATTTATTCATTCGACTAATTTGTTGATATACTTAACCGCGCAAGATTAGGGCCATCAGGCTCTTCCTCACTTTTATCCAGGCACTATACATATTCTGATTTATATTAATGATGATAAGGGTACGTTACGTCAAGAATGCAGCATTATAAAACGTTTCCTAGTAGTTGTAGCGCAGAGAAAGGAAATTCAAGTACACTTTATTATAGTCGTACCTGACTGAACCAACAGAGACAAGTTACAGGGAGGTAGTTTTAAAATATGATGCCCAGCAGCAATGGACGTGAGAGAATCGATGAAAGGGAGAGAAAGAGGATAAAACAAAATATTAAGAAGAAAGAAAAAAGGAAAGTGACGTGCCTGGTTGGGAAATGAAGAAAGCATTCAGCATAACTGCGAGAATGCAGGAACATGTGCTATAGCGCCTACAGTATTAAAACTGGGAAAACTGGCCTCACGCGTTATTTTTTGGGGACCGTTATGAGGGTGACAAAGGGTAGTGCTTCAGTTTCTTCTTAAAAGAAACAGATCATTCAACTGTGCGCATAGCTCAGAGTAGCTTTTCGAAAGTTACCCATAGTCCACAATTTTTAGGCTATGGAACACCGAAATCTAAAGGCAATACTTGTCATCTCACTACATCCAGTGCTTGAAAGACGGCGGCTTTCTCAGATCACGCAGTCGTGCTACGTGACTAGTCATATACCGACTAATAAAAGACAATCCGACTCCAGCCGAGATTTTGGGCCTACAAAAGATAGTGAGAATGCGTTATTAACTGGCCATGTTGAGGGTCTGGGTGTGCATTTCAGTGCAGAAAAGAGCTTCAAATCTCATATGAAAACTCAACAGTTGTTTCAAAAGAAGTGTGTACTTCAACAAGATGCTACAGATATATTAACCTGTCACTTAATATTCTGAACACTGATTTCGTGTCTTGTGTACACAATGAATAAATCAGAAACGCTAAGGCAAGAAATAGATTGGAACGTTCAGAGCCATCTTCTCTCATCATCTGTGCGACGAAATATGAAGCTCATGTTTTATAGGATTATAAGCTACAGTTACTAGTTAAATTATAATTCCATTCAATCCATCGATTTAGAGTTAGTCACTAGACAGTTTTATTTCAAGATATCTGCATTAAACAGTTACGGGATAATTTTGCTTTTCGTGGTGTTGGTACCTCAACCATTTAACACAAACAAGACAAAGTGAAGGGGATAAACTAAGGGAATCCTAGCACATCAGAAGTTCGATAGCTGCAATAACAGCGAAGGATGGACCCAAGTCGTATTGCCATTATGAAGTCGTTTCTCCCTGTATCAAGTTTATTACTGACGGGATAGGTGTCAGCGGAGGAACCAGTCAGCCGTGCATCTGCAACATCAGTGCACAGTTGGACCGTTGCTCACTTCTGGCCATTCAGCTAACACCTTCACTGATGACTATAAGACCTTATGAAATTACATTGAAATCCAGACGATTAGCGGCTTATATGCGTTGATATACATCAACGCGAGCAGTTCAAAATGTGTTCCCCGACCGGGACTCGAACCTGGGATCTCCTGTTTACATTGCAGACGCTCTGTCCGACTGAGCCATCGAGGACACTCAGTACATTGTGACTGCAGGGACTTATCTCTGGCACGCTCCCCGTGAAATCCACACTTCCAACTTACTGTCTACACACTACAATTGTAGAGCCCCTGCCCACTATACTCATTACTCGCGGCAGTCAATCTACCGATTCCCGTAAGAGTTTTACCAATGTGAGTGCCTCCGCACTGAAGAAGATGATTGGCCGGTAAGCCTTATCTGTATGAAGATGATTTCTGTCCTTTCGGACATGTCCGAAAGAACAGATATCATCTTTATTCATGTAAGATCTAATGGCTGCCCCTGAGGAAATACTTACTGATACGAAGGACTCTCTGGAGAGAGAGAAGAAGCCACCAGCAGTGATTCGTAGCGCCCGTTGAGCTCTGAGCATCAGAAGCAACAGCGACCGTTTGGTAGACGTCGGGCATTCCTGCAGGGAAGTCACCGCGTCGTAAGCCGAGAGTGCCACTTTTTCGCTCTGAAAGAAATGAAAAGTAACACCAGTAGATCAACAGATAACACCTTTTTTCCGACACTATAACTATTTTGCCTGCTACTAATGGCTATGAAATTACTGTTTTAAACAAAATGCTGCTTCTGTATTAAACGACAGGTGATATTATAGATGAACGATGAAAGGTTCACTGACGACAGTTTAATGTTACCGTGTACCAAAAGGTAACATATTGCTCCGTTTCAGAACAGCACTTGTTTTAGCATGGTGGACTCCTGAAACAACTTCTCAACAAAATAAGCATTCCGTCCTATTACAGTCGCAAAGGAAGCGAAGATGGAATGTGTCCCTTGCTATGAACAGTAAATTCTAACTTTCTATTACCCAACATACTATAATGTTTATAAAGTTGCCACGTCGTCATCCTCGAACACATGTTTACTAGGTTTACTCAACAGGATATCAGAAGAACAAAGACGCCTTTCATTTATCAGAGATTTCCATTGAAGTTCCTTAATGTGTGTGTAATACTTTAGGATAGACTACAGTCATCCATGAATCCTATCATTGGGTCTGTTTATTCGTTCGAAATCTGTTCTATTTGCTACTTCATTAGTGTTTCAATGTTGGCGCAGTACTTTAGGCTTTGTCGTGCTAGATGCCTGCGTGCAGTTTGCTTTAGAGACAGTGTACACTTTCCTAAATTACTTCTCGTACCTTTTGCTGATGAGCTGTAAATGTAATCATTTCATACATTCCTAATGCACTACTGTGTCAATAAACCTTGTGTCAATTCATATTCCCTAAAAAGGTGTACTAAGTATTTTTTGGCATTGTGTATGTTAATTCCTATGATGTTATATAATTCTTCAACCTGTGTACAGGTAAAGGAATCATTATCGATAATTGTCAAACAATTGATGTATCGCCCCAGAAAATAAAAATCCAATTTAGGATTAATTTTCCAAATTTGGAGTAATAATTTCACAGACAAGCAATGCTAATAGTCTTAAATGTGTCAACTAGGATTGGAAAAAAAGGACTTCGAAAGTCGGCAACAGATTCTCACGAGACAAAGTTGCAACAAACTGCATGTTGTTGGCTCACTAGCCTATTTCGCGACTTAGATGACACCGGTAAACAGCTTTGTTTTTTTGTTTTGTTTTTTTTTTTTTTTTAAACAGCACTGAAATTTTTTTCAGGATCCCCAGTTACCAGTGTAATGTAGGAGTTCCTGGCAGCTAATAAGCCTCACCATCGTTTTCTTTGATTCCTGTTGAGAAGGTGCTTAACAGAAATGTGTTTGTCAGTAGAAACATTAAGCCGATTGCCCCACTTTGTGGCGTTCCTCGAAAATGGATCATATGACGATAAAAGGAATCAGTTTATCCCTTTTCGCTAGACAAGTACTAGTCTATATCGCCACACATCTGGCCCAATCATCAAAAAGTAGCTGAAGGTATTATGCCAGATTATGAACAAAAACAAAAGTAATGTGTAGTACTAAACAGAAAGTATTTCTGCTTCATTAATCCGCTTCCGTCTTTATCATTGATCATAACTTGTACTTACCTCCGAAATGAGATCGTCCCCGAACCAGCAGTATACGAAGAGTACTAAGAGTTCGAAGACCACGTAGCTGCCGCTCTTACCGACATCTTGCACATCATTAGACCTCTGAAAGAAAGAAAGCTCATCACTAACCGCTCGATTCTATTCATCTACAACAACACAAACACAACCTCACTCTCCACAGGCATTAATCAGTCAACCGTATGATACGTACATACTTGTTACTTTGGTACAGCTCGGAACATTTTTTAGTGTAGGATCTCTGCAGCAATATCCCAATGTCCGTCTCTTGAGTACGGAATCAACAACAATGTCAGATATTAATGTCGTACCATGAGATCTAAATGAGACCTAAAGTTTCGTTACTTTTATTCTTGTAAAGAGCAAACGTCAACAAATACTCTTCTAATGAGTTGTTATTAATGAAAAATCGTTTACTGTTACAGCGCAGGTTGTGCTATCTTAATTGAATCATGAACAGTTGAGCTCAACGAGTTTAAATGTAACAGAGTTGTGTTTCCGGTCACTGTTTTACCTCAGTGTTATTTTATGGCGATTACTTAAAATGTAAATATGTGAGATTAAAAATATATATTTAGGAGAAAACTGTACAGCATCTGTTGGAGTTGGTGTATTGGAAATGATGGACACTCTGAGAAAAAAATTAGTGAATATCTTTTAGACATATAAAATTTTGCCGGGAAACAACAATTTATGTCTGGCACAAGTCACAGCTCGTACTAAAAGTGTTTGTGCAGTAAGCAGGAGTAACCTTGCGAAAAGCCTACATATCTCGGAGTAAAAATAAGAGATTCGCAATGTATGAATCCATAAAAAAAATCCCAAACCCCAGCAGATGTCATTTACACTGGTATATGCAGAAAAGTGAAATTCGGGCTCAGTGGTAGCAGCAGGAAGCAGTAAAGCAGGTTAGCTTATGTTCAGTTGTACAGGTTTCCCCAAGTAAAAAGAGGAAGAGGAATATCACATACGCAGTTAAAGATGTATATCTACCACCTCGCCCGTTTCCTTGACACTAGCAGTGTCATCTCTGAAAACTATGTATGTTCATATAGCCTACTAGCGGAAACAACATATGGTACTTACATCATTACGGTACAAAATAAAGTAGAAAAGTTCTCAAGTTTATTTTAAGTTTTAATTAAATTTGCAAATATTCTCCTGCAAATTTCTCAAATTACAATCACCAATGTGCTACAACCTCCTACAAACAATTTTTCAATGATTTTGACATCATAATGTAAGGCTTTCGATAATCAACTGAACCTTGGGTGATGTAATTTTGGTCCAAAATGTACAATGGCGAATCAAATATTTCATTCAAATGGACTTAGACGTACTCTGGTTATATAAATAAATCAGTTTTTCTCTGTTTCCCGCCTTCCGTTCCCTTTTCCAAGGAGGCAGAATAGGTACATGGAGGGTGTAGGATCCTTTCGTGCCTTGTTCTGCCTATCCTGAGTCTTTTTTCTGACCAATTCACACAGCCGTATTTGAAAATGCCATCCACCGCCCAATTGTGTCTTCAGAAATGCAACAAACAAATAATTAAGCTACAAAAATTTAATTCAAAATACAGCACACAAACAATTAAGCTACAAAAATATACATATCAAATTATACGCAATTTACTGACAAAGACATTCACGAATTTTCTTCCCATATTTGGTATGCAGATGTAGCAGTGATAACACCACGACTCGGCTAGGTACACAAGATAGGGTTAAAGACACAATAGGTCAGCACGAATTCAATACGGATCTCAAGAAATCATAGTGCAGGAGAGCGAAAGAATACGCTCACATGGTACCTTGCATCCATTTTTTCTATATCACTCTACAGTCAAACTCTTAATTTCCTTAAAAATCTAGTACCTTCTATATAATGTGCCCGCTAAACTTCTAAAAATGTGTAAGATAGTGTATTTAAATTTGAAACACCTTCCCGACAATGCTTATGCAGTACGTGCTGGGACGCTTCTATACTCTCAACATTGATAGTCTGGATATGTCATAACATTTCTCGTTATCCAGGTGGTTGGGTTATTATGAGCGGTTAAGTATCATTGTATATAAAAGCAGCAACAAAGTCTGCAAATATCATATGAGGATCTAGTTCGCCAAAGATGATGGCATGTGAAGTCACAGTATGTGATGCAAATACACCTGCATACAGCCCCGATTCAATGCAAGAAGAAACTCTGTTTCTTCGGCCCCGTTCGACCAGTTGAATACGCCATTTGATAAAGGACAGCAGTTCTCGGTTGCGAAAAGGAAGCTTAGGCTCGCTGATCCCTCGATAACGATATTGTCAAAGTACATAAAAGGCGTTAACGGAAAATGGATGACTCCAGACGATGGAATTCTCTATCAACTGAACTGTTAAGTTCATAATTTACCTTGGCAGTCTGAAAAAGCTGAAGGCAGAAGCACACACCGACGGAGAGGCTTTGTCCCAGTAACATCCCGCCTAAACACTGCTCCAGCAGCTCAAAGTTCCTGCCAACATGTGAAGAACAACGATTCATCCTACAGGCATATTCTCATTAATAAAGACTGTACAAGACATCAACACAAACTTAATATTTAACAGAAAATGACTAAGAAACCATACGTCGTGTAGGCATTGACAGTGAATAAACATGTTCCAAAGAAACTGATATTCTGGATAAAATACATTTCTTCCATTGAGAGTATAAAATCATAGCTCGAAATCACCACACGAGAACACCGAAAATAAATAAATTGTTCAAAAACCTTGCGAATAAAAACGCCTGTCTCCGCCTTATGCTTTTATACTAAAAAGACAGATGGAACTACTTGTAACAAGACTATCAAACTGATGGACCTCACATAGAACGTCAGGCCGATGAAAGTTCAAAATTTTTTTCCTACGTCGTAGCGTGTCTCCAGTGTATGAAAATCGCTGCTTGCAAACGAATGCGATATACGGCGACAGGCATCTAGTAATAAGTATCTCAAACAAAGGACCAGATATTGATAACCAGGGGAAAGTCAAGCACCTACTACGGCATCAGCAAGTGTTGCAGTAGTACATAAGTTCTGTAAAACAGTGTGTGTGTGTGTGTGTGTGTGTGTGTGTGTGTGCTAGATAGTTAATTGTTTCTCTTGATACGATGCGGAACAAATCAGTTAGCTTTCGTGAGTACTTTTTAAATAAAAACTAAACTATTTTTTTAACATGCGTTTCATGTTTCTCTACATACTTTCTTTCTCTCTTCATCTCCCTCTCTCTTTCTACTTCCCTCTGTATCAAGCATTCTCGCTCTCTCGTACATACATGGTAATTATAGGACCATATATTCAGAAATTGCTCAATGCAGCAGAAGGGATTACCAAGTAGTTATAGTTTTGGTTTCTATTTGAACTTCATCGTCCATAAGATTCCTCACATCTCTGAGTCAACGGCTTTTATGATTTATTACATTGTGTATTTCTGTGCCATGTTAAGGCTGAATTGTGCGCTGTTTAAGTGCAACTTCTTGATGTTTTAATCTCCAAATTCTGATATTTTCCGTAATACAACAGTTACAGAACTAGAAAGTGTAAGACCACGTATAACGTTTAACATGCATTTCAGTTCCTTATTGAAGCCAACAAGAAAGAATTTATATTTTGTTTCATTCATTCTAGTTCCCTCCTGCGTTGTTTCTAATCGCTTGCTCAGACTTTGTGCCGTAAAGATATGCATAGACTGTGTGAGTTCAGTGACTGTTCACTTGCAAAAACTTTTAATAATTTTCAAGGAAGCATCATTTACATAAACCAGTTTCAAGATGAAGTGAGCTTGAATTCAACACTTCCATTTTCCTCTTGGCTCTGCGATGGTCGATTATCTATCTATATGCTAAGAACAAGAGAGGAAGCAAATTCACCCCTGAGATACACCTGTAGAGCACATTAGCAGTTCAGATGAAACTTTTTCGTTTACTACATTCCTTGGCTGGCTTAAAATGATACTATATTCTTTTAGTTAGATCAGCTGATAATTAGCGACAAACAAGAGTATCTGATAAAATATCTGAAATTTTGTAGGGAGATACAGTGTACTTCACAGTCATATGCTTCTGACAAGAACTGTCTATCCCACGACGCCAAAAGTGGTCTCAGAGCATGCGGACGATGGGGTAGTGGAAGCCGTGTCGTGCTGAAACCTACAGAGACATTGGTGACTCAGTTACAAAGGTTGGCGCTCAGAGGCGTATCTTTCGTTATTTAGGTTTGCTGTGTAAACAATAATAAGCGTCCGCAAATATGCAGCTAACGTTGCTGCACTGACAAGTTTAACAATAATTTCGAGAATGGTAAATTCAGAATCAGAAAGCAATGGCAAATTTCAGTTGATATTGATATCACTGGTGGACAGAATCAACCAATGAGAAGTAAGACGTGAGCGGGCAGGCGCCAATCAGTTAAGAGAACTGACAAGGCGTCTACCATTGGTTTCCGAAGCGATAAAGCGTGAATCCGTGTGTGATGTGTAATTTCGCATAAGAAGGAAACACATTATTGAAAGTACAAGTGCGATCATACGTTAATTTTAAGATCGTGTGGAGCATTTTCTGTGACTTTTAAGGGTAATCGAAAAATGTTCGTTAATAATCGAGAACTTTGCTATGAACATTGTTAGACTGGCTCTAGATATCGATTTGCTCGTTTGCGATTTTATGAATCCAAGAAAATCAGGCGGCTTACTATTATTCTGCGATTCTGATTTTAGTAACCTTGAGATTTCCCCATTTGCCATTTCGTTGTGCGCTGTTTATTGGATGAACGTTAGAGTCTGCGGAGAGAGAGCGGAAGGAACCATTCGGAACAAAGACAACGCGTCATCTTTACAACAGGTAGTCAAATTGCGTCCAGGTATGCCATAACTAGGCACGCATGTTACATTGAGAATACAGTGTGTATTTTGAATATGGAATCTCTTTTTGGTGGATACTTTTACGTATAGTCAACCACTGTGTATTACACGAGGTTTACTTTTCGCATCCCTTGTATAAGAACATTACATTTTGCGCCCCTAACTGGGGAAACTGCCAGTAATCTGTGTGTAATCAGTATAGAAGGAAATGTTCTGGAAATGAACATTGCGTAAGGGAAATTACCGGTAAATTCTGAAAGATAGTTATTAGACAGTGATTATTTAAGGTGGGAGGAATCTTTTACAGGTCTCTGAGCCATTTAAATCGATTTATTGTATTAGACTAAATCAAACAGTGCATGATTGGATATATCTGTGAATTTTGTATTTTGTTGTGCACTGCTGTATATTGATACTGGTTAATAAGATTCCGACGCGACTACTGTTATTGTTATTTGCAAATAACAGTGAATATTATGAGGGAAAATTACATTTGAACTGTAGTTCTCAAACAGATTTCATGAAAATGATTATAAGGAAAGGTTGAGATAATTTTTTGAGATTGGAGCGACGGTTAGTAAGCAAACAATTCAAAGAAAATATTTGAAGAAACAAAGTGTTAGGTCTGTAGAAAGTACATGTGCTCGCACAATATCGATGGAAGATTGAGAGACTTTATGAACCATGAGCTGAATCAAATTGCCAAGCTGTCGATCTTGTGATGGCATGTGCCGTGAAGCGTGACGTGTGGGGGCGTCTTCTGCATCGGACAACATACGGATCTACACGTGCAGCGACGGAGTAGCGGTACGTGGAAGTTGTCTGGTCGGCAGATCTACAGTAGATCGGCGGGAGCGGCTCCAACACAGCGGCGGCGTGGGGGCGGCCGTGTGCGAGACTTCATGTGCTGCAGCCGGAGATGGCACTCAATCCACAGCTGTAAAGGGAACCCGCCCGTAAAGCGAGTCAGAGCACGTCTCTACACATTCGTGAAAACACGGGGGGAGGAATTTTCTGTGATTAAGATCAAATGAGACAGAAGGGACACATAACATTCCATCAGAATTTCTAAAACTATTGGGGAAAGTGGCAACGAAACGACTGTTCAAGTTGGTGTGTAGAGTGTATAAGTCTGGCGACATACCATCTGACTTTCGGAAAATCATCGTCCACACAATTCCGAAGACTGCAAGAGCTAACAAGTGCGAGAATTATCGCACAATCAGCTTAACATCTCATGCATCCAAGTTGCTCACAAGAATAATATACACAACAATGGAAAAGAAAAATGAGGATGCGCTAGATGACGATCAGTGTAGCTTTAGGAAAGGTAAAGGCACGAGAGAGACAATTCTGACGTTGCGGTTAATAATGCAAGCAAGACTAATGATAAATGAAGACATGTTCATAGGATTAGTCGATCTTGAAAAAGCTTTCGAAAATGTAAAATGGTGCAAGATGTTTGAAATTCTGAAAAAAAGTTGTGGTAAGCTATAGGGAAAGACGGGTCATATATAATATGGACTACAGCCAAGAGGGAATAATAAGAGCGGACGACCAAGAACGAAGTGCTCGTATTAAAATGGGTGTAAGACAAGGATATAGCCTTTCGCCCTAACTGTTCAATCTGTACATCGAGGACGCAATGATGGAAACAAAAGAAAGGTTCAGGAATTGAATTAAAATTCAAGGTGAAAGGGTATCAGTGATTGCTATCTTGAGTGAACGTGAAGGAGAATTACATGATCTGCTGACCGGAATTAACAGTCTAATGAGTACAGAGTATGGACTGAGAGTAAATCGAGGAAAGACGAAGGTAATGAGAAGTAGTAGAAATGAGAATAGCGATAAACTTAACATCAGGATTGATGGTCACATTGCCCGCATCTCGTGGTCGTGCGGTAGCGTTCTCGCTTCCCACGCCCGGGTTCCCGGGTTCGATTCCCGGCGGGGTCAGGGATTTTCTCTGCCTCGTGATGGCTGGGTGTTGTGTGATGTCCTTAGGGTAGTTAGGTTTAAGTAGTTCTAAGCTCTAGGGGACTGATGACCATAGATGTTAAGTCCCATAGTGCTCAGAGCCATTTGAACCATTTGATGGTCACAAAGTAGATGAATTTGAGGAATTCTACTACCTAGGCAGCAAAATAACCAATGACGGACGAACCAAGGAGGACATCAAAAACCAAAAACAGACTAGCAATGGCAAGAAGTGCATTCCTGGCCAAGAGAAATTTACTAATATAAACAAAATAATTTGAGGAAGAAAATTCTGAAAATGTACGTTTGGAGTACAGCATTGTATGGTAGTGAAACATGAGCTGTGGGAAAACCGGAACAGAAGAGAACTGAAGCATTTGATATGTGGTGCTACAGACGGATAATGAAAATTAGGTGGACTGATAAAGTAAGGAATGGAGAGGGACTGCGCGGAATCGGAGAAGACAGGAACATGTGGAAAACATCAATAAGGAGAAGGAACAGGATGATAGGACATCTGTTAAGACATGAGGGAATGATTTCCGTGGTACTAGAGGGAGCTGTATAGGGCAAAAACTGTAGAGTAAGACAGAGACTGCATTCAGCAAATAATTGAGGACGTAGGTTGCAAGTGCTACTCTGAGATGTTAGCACAGGAGACGAATTCGTGGCGGGTCGTACCAAATCAGTCAGAAGACTGATGACCAAAAAATAAAAATAAAAAGTAAGCTGTGCTTACATTCTTGTTAGAGAAAACAATTTTTATTGCAGGGTTAACTGAAGCCACCTTGCAATTTTATGATATAGAGTGTGTGTGTAAATTCCCAAACAAACATCTGCGACCTGTGGAGGGGAGTGATTAAATATTTTCAGTAAGAAACCATGTCCAGAGAAGTACTGTTCCCATCCGATGACAGTTTAAAATCAGATCTTGAACTGATCCACTTCTGCTTGAGGAATTGAATCAGGTGTGACACAGTGCAGTTATTAGGTAAAAATTCGAAGGGAAATGTATCGAAATATCCATTATGTGTTTACTTATTTCAAAACAAACAAAACAAACCAGCGCATTGGTCATAGCGACCACCAACGTTGTTAAAAACGTCATCTTGTGTACGTTATGGCACTCCAGGACAAGCAACTCTTTCCTTCAGTACATGCGAATGCGTTACACATCATGATTTAAACCCTCGTAGAACGGATACAGTATGTTTCCGGGCATGGGTTCCTATTCAAAATATTATGCACTCACAACCATCTTACAAGTCGTAGAAGTTTGCAACGGGATTTTCCGAACAGCTCGTATAACTATGTTTTGTCAGTTATTGCCATAGCGGACATGGCCTCACGAGTTCTATTAACAACAGAATTGGTAATAAGGTCACCACCCAAGCAGATGTTTGTATTACGAAAGCAGTATTAATGATTTAATTTGTAGTGAAGATGGAAATTTATTTCGTTGAATTATCGTCTGTATGTAGAGTATGGCGACTTTGTTTTGGCAAATATCTCTACTGTTATTTTGCACAGGGCAATGCATTTTTGATGGAAGGTGTTATGTTCAGAAACCCACAATGTAGTATGTGAGGGATACATTTCGTACGCCTTGTGTAACGATATCACAAGGAGTCAGTAAAATAGTTGAATGGTGTCTCATTTTACACTCGTACTATGTCACGTAACAATCGTCTGCCAAAATATTCACGGCTAGTACTAAACACGTGCACGTAAGTTGACACGTATATATATATATATATATATATATATATATATATATATATATATATATATATATATATATATATATATATATGCTTATTCGTCGATTACTCGCAAAAGAGGTCGCAAAAAAGTCAACCCCTTTCTGTGGACTCCCTCTTGTCAGCTGTAATACGTGATACTCCGAAATCACGTTAACAGAGAGGAAGTTTATTGTTTTTTGCTCGTGTAGCTTAGTGTTTCATCATGGTAATATTACTCAGTGAAAGCAGCGAATGTGATCTCTAACGAAATGCCTGAAATTGTACCTGTGACCGCAGTTGCTGCTTCTATTGTTATCAATTGGGACACCAATCAACAGCGATATTGTTCAAGACGTAACATAAAGGATGGACCCCGTATCCACAGACAGATTTTCAGGGGTTGTTCAGGGATACCTTCAGAGTATTTTGGTGTGTGAATACAGTGGAAGAGCGACATAAAAACGCTATTCTTATCTGTCCACGCAGCGACGGCAACATCATCGCAGTGCAAAGTTTCGTCTGAAGTTTCAAATAACTTGCGGGAATTCAGCCACGTAACACTTTCAGCGACCGCCGATATTTCGGCGGGAGAACACCCCGCCATTTTCAAGGCAAACTGCAACGGACAGGCGGCGTGCATGCAAATTTAATACCTCGGTTCTGCGACAGAAGCAGGAAAGATAACACACACACTGAACACTAGTGCCACTATCTGATTCAGCGTATCGCAGAATCGATGCTGACCCCACGAAAAGTGTTGAGAGAAAGACCAACAGCCTCCTGAAGAAAAGTGGTTTTTCGCAGGACACAATCAAGAGGCTTAACACCTATAGTGCCGTTCCCCCTAGGTTATATGGCCTTCCAAAGGTTCATAAGGAAGGGGTTCCTTTCCGTCCTATAGTGAGTAACATCGGCGCTCCGACATATCGTGTATCCAAGCATCTTGCTTCTCTGTTGAGTCCACAAGTAGGACAGTGTGAACATCATATCAGAAACTCAGCTGATTTTTTACGTCGTTTGGAGGGACTGAGGCTGAATGACTCTGATATTTTAGTGAGTTTCGATGTGGTCTCTCTCTTCACTCGTGTTCCTCTGTCTGATTCGTTGCGGTTAATTGAAGCCAGGTTTGGTGCTGATTTAACTAATCTCTTTAGGCATGTGTTGACATCCACTTACTTTTTATTTAATGACCAGTATTACGAGCAGACAGATGGAGTTGCGATGGGTAGTCCGTTGTCTCCTGTGATCGCAAATTTATTTATGGAAGACTTCGAGGAACGTGCATTGGAGTCGGCGCCTTTAAAACCCGCCTGTTTCTTTAGATACGTTGACGATACCTTCGTTGTTTGGCCTCACGGTAGGGAAAATTTGAATGTCTTTCTAGAACACCTGAACTCGATCCACCCGAACATTCGTTTTACGATGGAGGTGGAAGAGGATGGTTGCCTTCCCTTTCTCGACGTGTTGGTTAGGAGGAAGGATGATGGATCATTGGGACATGCAGTCTACAGGAAACGTACTCACACCGATTTGTACTTACAAGCTAACAGTTGTCACCATTCGGCTCAGCGTGAAGGGGTACTTCGTACCTTGGAACACAGGGCACATGTCGTTTCTGACGCTGAGACTTTGCCAGCTGAGCTGTCCCATCTTGAAGTTACATTTCGTCAAAATGGTTATAGTGATAGACAGATTGAACGTGCGTTGCGCTATCGACCAACTGTACATCGGGTGATTGATGATAATTCTGAGTCAACACCTAAGTCTACTGCCTTTTTGCCTTACGTAGGAAACACGTCCAATAAGATCGGTCGTATTTTACGGAAATACGATGTGAAATGTGTTTTCCGACCTCCATCTAAAATTAGAGCACTTTTGAGTTCCGTTAAGGATGATCTTGGATTGCGTAAGGCAGGTGTGTATCGTATTCCCTGTAGCTGCGGTATGGCATATATTGGTCAAACTATCAGGACCGTGGAGGACAGATGTACTGAGCATAAACGGCACACACGATTACAGCAGCCAAATAGATCTGCTATTGCCGAACATTGCTTGGATACTGGTCACCCCATGTTATATAATAACACCGAGATATTGGCATGCACGTCCAGCTATTGGGACAGTGTCATTAAGGAGGCAGTTGAGATTAAACTAGCGAGCAACCTCGTTAACAGGGATGGAGGTTTCTGTTTAAACTCTGTTTGGAATCCGGCTCTCTCCCTTGTCAAAAAACAGAGGAACAGAGTCAATGCTGCCTCACCTGTGAATTCATAGTCTCACTATCGATAGCTCTGACTTTGGTCATCTTTGGTGGCACTAGTGTTCAGTGTGTGTGTTATCTTTCCTGCTTCTGTCGCAGAACCGAGGTATTAAATTTGCATGCACGCCGCCTGTCCGTTGGAGTTTGCCTTGAAAATGGCGGGGTGTTCTCCCGCCGAAATATCGGCGGTCGCTGAAAGTGTTACCTGGCTGAATTCCCGCAAGTTATTTGAAAGTTGTATACGCCAGGAGAAACTCAGGTCTCACATTTCGTCTGAAGGTTGCTGCGTTACTCTGTGTTATGCGGTGTGTGGTATACATATTTGTTACTGCATATTACACGCTTTTTCACTTATGTGATCTCATTTTCAAAGAAACCAAGGCGACTGAGGTAAAAAAAATAATTGCATTACTACACTGCAATTAGACAGTGGGTCGCTTGTACTAAAATACTCATGAGGTATCCCTTCAACAAGCTCGTACGGACTTCCAGTAGATTTGAAAAACGAAATAGTATCCAACCTGTTTTTGTCTTCAGATACGTGAAGGAGGGAATTAAATTAGGAAACGAGACACTTAAAGAAGTAGATGAGTTTTGCTATTTGGGGAGCAAAATAACTTGTGATGGCCGAAGTAGAGAGGATATAAAATGTACACCGCCAACGGAAAGGAAAGCGTTTATGGTTCAAATGGCTCTGAGCACTATGGGACTCAACATCTGAGGTCATTAGTCCCCTAGAACTTAGAACTAGTTAAACCTAACTAACCTAAGGACATCACAAACATCCATGCCAGAGGCAGGATTCGAACCTGCGACCGTAGCGGTCTTGCGGTTCCAGACTGCAGCGCCTTTAACCGCACGGCCACTTCGGCCGGCGAAAGCGTTTATGAAGAAGAGAAACATCAAATATATATTTAAGTGGCAGAAAGTCGTTTTTTAAAGTTTCTGTATGGAGTGAAGCCATGTACGGAAGTGAAACATGGACGATAGCTAGTTTAGACAAGAAGAGAATAGAAGATTTTAAAATGTGGTTCTACAGAACAATGTTGAAGATTAGATGGGTGGATCACGTAACTAATGAGGAGGTACTGAATAGAACTGGGAAGAAGAGGAATTTCTGGTACAACTTGACTAGAAGAAGGGATCGGTTGGTAGGACATGTTCTGAGGTATCAAGGGATCACCAATTTTGAGTTGGAGGGGGGGGGGGAGGGCAGCGTGGAGGGTAAAAATCGTAGAGGGAGACGCAAGAAATGAATACTCTAAGCAGATTCAGAAGGATGTAGGTTGTAGTAGTTACTTGGAGATGAAGAAGCTTGCGCATGATAGGGTAGCATGGAGGGCTGCATCAAACCATTCTCTGGAGTGAAGACCACAATAACAACAGCACCTGAATGCTTCTTAAAGGTAAAGAACCTGCTGTCGAACAAATGTATCAATGGGTGCTAGTCGAAATTTTTAGACGCAATACATTTTAAATATACTAAACCCTTAACTCGGATATACTGACGACTTGACGCATACAAAGTAAGTGCTTTGTTAAAACAAAGTAGTTTTGCATATTATTGTAGAATGTTCTCAAATTGTTTATCATCGACTGCAAGACACATTTGCAATCGCCGCTGGGGAGATAGAAGAATAGATGAAAGTATATTTGATGGTATTCCGTTGCATGCTGTGGCGTTCGACGGCGCATATCGTCTGCCGTAAATGTGGGCTTCATGATAGATTTCGTATTTTAGAATTCCCCATAGAAAGAAACCAAGACGAGTTAAATCAGCGGATCTGTCTGCCCATTATACTGCAGCATTGCAATCTATCCAACGATCAGTAAACTTTTCGTTCAATATTTGCGCTGCAACATGCAAAGAGTGAGCCGGACAGCCGTCATTCGGGAATCACATACACTGCCGATTATCCAGTTGTACCTCTTCTAGAAGAACAGGACAATATTCTCATTGCACACTCCTGGTTCAAATGGTTCAAATGGCTCTGAGCACTATGGGACTCAACTGCTGAGGTCATTAGTCCCCTAGAACTTAGAACTAGTTAAACCTAATTAACCTAAAAACATCACAAACATCCATGCCCGAGGCAGGATTCGAACCTGCGACCGTAGCGGTCTTGCGGTTCCAGACTGCAGCGCCTTTAACCGCACGGCCACTTCTGCCGGCGAACACTCCTGGGATGAAGTAGGCTCAAAATGGGTCTGAGCACTATGGGACTTAACTTCTGAGGTCATCAGTCCCTTAGAACTTAGAACTACTTAAACCTAACTAACCTAAGGACATCACACACACCCATAACCGAGGCAGGATTCGAACCTGCGACCACAGCGGTCGCGCTGTTCCAGACTGTAGCGCCTAGAACCGCTCGGCCACTCTGCCCGGTGATGAATTAGGGACTCACAATGAAAATTCCTATAGTCCGCGCCATATGTCTACGCACCACCGCCGTCGGTGTATTACTTGACGAAGCCATCGTGGATTTTCAGCGCAGTACTGCTCGTTACATAAATTTACATTACCGTAGTTCGTCAACGGTGCTTCGCACGTTAAGAACAGACGTTCAAAAAACAGTTCGGTCTCCCAGGCGCTAAGTGCCCAACAAACGGAACACTATTTGACGTTGAGAATCACGTCATCCGAGTGGTAGGGCAGATGTAAATTTGGAATTTATGTCGACGCAAGATGCGCAAGACACTTATCTGTGTGATCACACATTCCTTGGCAGTACTTCTCATGCTACCGTGTGGATTGAAATGTGTCGTAGTCAGAACAACTTCTTCAGTCTCGATTCTTGTCCTCTTGTGGAAATGGAAAGTGCTCTTCATGTGCGGTTTTCACTGAATGAATTAGTAATTAGAGGCTCCTACTCCCTCCAATAAAAAGATTGTAATAATACAAATTACGTGTATTTTTTGTGCAAACATCCAAATTTAAGTGCCTCAATGTCTGCTGACTCTGACAAACTAAAAGTAGGGTAAATTAGAATGTCATTGTTGTTTGCTGCAGGATTCTAGTGCGAGTCGTTTACAAGATATCGCAATTTGAAAAGTTTCGACACCAACACTTTATTGTGCCACTCATCCTGTGTAGTTCCTAGGTACTATATTGTTATGCTTGCTTACAGATTGCACTGCGACTGCTAATTAGTTAGTGTGTGTGACAGTCCAAGCAGTAAGTCGTGAGTGGATGATGCTATTTATTTTCCAGTTTTGAGAAAACCGACATGCTGATTGTGTGTGGCGAATGTAGAAAGAATGCAGTGCGTTCTTGTACGGTATATGCAGCAAGGTATCCCAATAGACACCAACATTGTCTGCACTTATTTATCAGCCTCTTCGTCCAGTGAAGTTAAAGTGGTAGTGTAGCACCTAGACAACGTAACAGAAAAAAGAAGTGACAAGGGGACAGGGAGAAATAATAATGTTCTTGAAACTTCCTGGTAGATTAAAACTGTGTGCCTGACCGAGACTCGAACTCGGGACCTTTGCCTTTCGCGGGGAAGTGCTCTACAAACTGAGCTACCCAAGCACTACTCACGTCCCGTCCTCACAGCTTTAATTCCGCCAGTACTTCGTCTCCTACCTTCCAAACTTCACAGAAGCTCTCCTGCGAACGTTGCAGAACTAGCACTCCTCGAAGAAAGGATATTGCGGAGACATGGCTTAGCCACAGCCTATAATAATTCTAATAATGTTCTTGCTCCTGGCACAGTTGATCCACACGTTAAATCCCGAGCAATCGTACGAGGAAGTGGTATGAATCAAGCAAGGGTCCTAAGTATTCTTCACTGACATGGGGTACCTCCCTATACATCTCTTTTAAGAGCTGCATGGAAACTATTATGAGACTCGTGTTAACCTATATACGTGGCCATTAAGACAGAATACTCGAGATATATGAGGTATGTTGTTCAGTGATGAGGCCTCATTCACCAGTCATGGGCAGGTAAACCGCCAAAACATGCACTATTGGTCTGCTGACAATGCCCCTTGCCATCGGCAAGTGGAATGTCAGCGTCCGTGGAGTGCAAACTCGTGGTATGAGATAGTGATTTATCGGCTCAAATTCCCGTTTTTAATAGACGGAACACTGTATGTGCCCAAGTATCGCAGCTTTCTAACAGGTCCTCTTCTACAGGTGCTAGAAGACGTTTCTCTGCAGACTTGGAGGAACCTGTGGTACCATCATGGTGGCTGTAAGGCATGTCTTCACGAATTGTTTCCAAATCTCTGGATTGGTCGCAGAGGTCGTGAACCTTGGCCAGGATGTTCCCCAGATTTGACGCCTGTAGGCTTTTTTTCCGCAGGGAAAGCTGAAAGCCACTGTCTACAAGCACATACCAACTACACTCTATGATATGCAACGACGTATTACAGCAGCCTGTCCCGAAATCTCCGCTGAAATGCTAACACCTGTGCGGCAGTCGTTTCATACCAGACTGGATGCGTGGACTGCCGCTGCCGGTGGTCATTTTGAACACACCCTGTGATGGTCAATTGTCTCGTTACTGGGCAGAATCCATATAACTACTGTATGCACCTGTGTTGTTCCGTATTGTGTGCTACCACAGGTACTGTACAAGTGTAGGTGTAGCAAATTTTCGTAAAAGACTAGCACCAGAATCCTTCAGCAACCACCACCACATTCTAATTTATCCTACTGTTAGTTTGTTAATGCCAATAAGCGTTGTTACACTTAAAACTGTGTATGTTTGCACAAAAATTTTTCTACGTTTGTTACAATCTGTTCGAAAATGGTTCAAATGGCTCTGAGCACTATGGGACATAACTTCTGAGGTCATCAGTCCTCTAGAACATAGAACTACTTAAACCTAACTAACCTAAGGACATCACAAACATCCATGTCCGAGGCAGGATTCGAACCCGCGACCGTAGCTGTATGGCGGTTCCAGACTGTAGCTCCTAGAACCGCTCGGCCACCGCGGCTGGCTTAAAATCTGTTGATTACCTACCAATACATTCTGTGAAAACCGCACATCAATATCACTTTCCATTTCTGCAATATCTGCAATGTAAGTTTTAGGTGATTCACCCTGTATGCCGTAACAAAACATCGAACAGTCATGGTAGTAATGACGATACGCCGAAATTGCAGAATAAAAACTATTTGTCAAAAACTAAACCCATAATCTGTATGTTTTTTCAACACACCTTGTGGTTTGCTGTGTTAAATATTTATATATACATACCTTATGATTGCTTGATGATGAAGGACGCTCTTTCGCAACCGATAGTGTATGTCGTGGCTTAAATCTTCTGAACTGTGTATATTTTTGATAGAGTGTGTTTCGAACGAAGAAGATTTCGTATGTGAGACACTGTCGTTTAGGCTCCGAAGGTTTCTGCTCAGCAAATCGAGTTGGTTGCGCAGCTGAACCATCAGGCTGATGTTGAAGGAGTCGGCAGCCGTGGTCCCGATACACACGCTGAACACAATGTAGGCGCAGTAGAGCCACGTGGCCGCGAAGGCGAGCGGCTGCGTCGCATCGTACGGCAGCGCCAGGATATACGGCAGCCCTTCAGCGCTGATGGGTGTAGCGGTGTACACGATGGATATGAAGACGCCCGACAACAGGTAGGCGGAAACGACCCGCCGTATGGAGCGGCTTCTGAGGTGAAGCAGCCGCAAGTCGTCGGCGCTGAGGAACTCGCCGAAGTCGCAGCGCTCCTGCAAACAATCACATACACTCTGCACACGTACACGCTATGGGCGAGATGCTACAGTACTGGTTAATGAAACCTGCTCAGAGTCAATTGAAACTACAACTTAATGGGCGGTCTTGGGCGCCTTGGCGTGGGTGGTGTATGTTGTCCTTAGCGTAAGTTGGTATAAGCTTTAGTATAAGCCATATTAAGTAGTATGTAAGCCTTTGGACCAATGACCTCAGCGTCAAAAGTCTTGAGATGTGGCAATGAGGAATTTATTTAATTTTTCGACAGATGGAGGCTCATTTGAAGCCCTGGTATCATTAGTGGTATGATATGTTACGAAGCTTATTTTTTTTTTAGTATATCATGTCATTATTATTTCTTTCATTTTTGACATCGGTCGGCTAACAGTTTCATCATACTTCAGTGACCCACTTTCATTCGTATCAATTACACTAATTCCTCTAGAGTGGGGAAATAACTCTTCATTACTTAGTTTAAGAATGTAGCAATGTTGAATAAATGCTTCTCGCTGTTCTGGCCGCATCTGATTCAGATGCAATATCTAGCTTTCAACGCCTTCCCTCTCGGCGTCCGTAGGCGTGGTCAGCATATCTGACTGCCATGTAATGGCCTCCAAGTTCGATTCCCTGCCGCATCTGAGACTTTCTCCGCTCGCGGAGTGCGTGCCGTGCTGTTCTCATCTTTTCATCATCATAGACACTCAAGTTGCCGAATGTGGATCAACTAAAGTCATTTCCAACTCGACGGCCGATCTTCCCCGGGTAGGGCCTCACGGCCATCAAACCCATATGATCATTTCACTTCAGTGCCTTCACTGTCGCTATGTTACATTATTTATTGGCTGAAAAGTATCACGGAGACTTCAAGAAGTCACGTAACTACAATTATGGGCCAAAGATTATATCATTATCAATGCTGGAAGAACGTTGGCAGTCATGATGGTTTCCTCAGATGTTCGATGTCTCAGCTTATTTCTCTGTTCCCTTTGAATGTCAAGCTACCACTACGATATTCTACTGAGGCTGGTTAAAGTTGTTGCTATATGTCCTGATCTCAACGGCTTCTTTGATGCCAGAGAAATCCAGTTCGTTAATGCACGACGTGATATGCCCTCTTCATCAAACATAATTGTATCTTTATTTCTGAGACCGTGTTCCATAACGGCTTGGTTTTTAGTGTGCTCTCGATATTCGATGTAGGCGCTCCGAAATAGATTTAGTGGAGTGACCAATGTAGCCTCTTTCACAGTCACAAGGAGATTTACAAATTTCATGAACACTGAGACCAAGGCTGTCTTCTGCTGGACACACAATATCTTCAATTCTCTTGGATGATCGGAAAATGTTTTCAGTATTGTTTCTGCCGATGATTGTCTATTTCAATTGTTGCAATTTCGAGAAAGAAAAAAACGCTGTTTGCTGAAAATCGTCTGATGATTGAACATCTCTGTTTTTTTGTTTCTTAGAGCTGGCTAATGTAATATTTGGTTCACTACGTCTTTCATCGAACAGATATACACTGATCAACCAAACATTATGACTACTACCCACCGTGACCTGGTGGCATTGAGGGCACGTGGTGCGGCAAAAAAAAAAAGTACATAACCTAGCAGACAAGGATGAGGGATCACCCTAGAGAAGATATGTGCTACAAATGGGGAAGTCCATCGTGGTCAGCGACTTTGACAGAGGGCTGATTGTTATTATACAGAGACTGTGAACGAGTGTCTCGAAAACGGGGAAACTGGTCGAATGTTCATGTGATACTGTAGTGAGCATCTACCGAAAGAGGTAGACGGACAATGAAACTAGCACTAGGCGGTAAATGGTTATAAGTCCGCGACTCTTCACAGGAAGAGCGGTTTCTGTGCTGCTCTGCTCTGTAAAGTAGGATGAATAGTGATGTGTTGCATATCTGCAGAATGAGCACAACGCTGGTGCATGCACAAGTGTTTTGGAGCACACCGTACACTGTTGAACATGGAGCTCCACAGCATACCAACAACATCGTCAGTTACGATTGCTGTGGGTAGGGGATCATGAGGATTGGACCGTCAGTCAATGGAAACGTGTCGGTTCTTCGGCTGAATCAGTTTTGCGCTACACTAGGTCGCTGGTCGTCTCCACAACCGCCGTCAGTGAGTTGTACGGCGCTAGAAACCTGCAGCACGCTGATAGCCGCGAACCAACAGCATCCCTTCATACTAAATGTCATCCCCAACAGCGATGTCATCTTTCAGTAGTATAGCTGTCTGTGTCTCATAGGCAGAACCGTGCCATTGGGTTTGAGGATCATTTTATTGAACTCGCGTTGATGTTTCGGCGGCCAAACTCTTCTTATGTAAATCCTATGGAACCCATATTTAGTACCATCAGCGCGTACCCTGAGCAGCGGCCGGCTATTTATGCGAATTACATGAAATATGGAAAGATATCTAATGCCGCATACCTCCACAAACTCACCAAGAAACTGTGGGGTCCCTGATACACAGCCGGGCGTTGTGACCGAGCGATTCTAGGCGCTTCAGTCCGGAACCTCGCTGCTTCCACGGTCACAGGTTCGAAACCTCTTTCGGTCATGGATTTGTGTGATGTCCTTAAGCTAGTTAGGGTTAAATAGTTCTAAGTCAGGGGATTGATGACCTCAGATGTTAAGTCCCACAGTGCTTAGAGCCGTTTGAATTTGAACCTGATACGCAGAACCAGTGATGTATTTCATTCCAAAGACGAGCAAATATACCATTAAGCAATTGGCAATAATGTTTTGGCTCATTGGCCATGCATCTACCTTCTAAGATTGTGTTATCACAGAAGCCCAACGGAAGCTTAGTTCTGAAAGGCAACAGAAGCGTAAAATGAATCATCCGCCTTCTGTCGAAAGCAACGTCGCTAATTAAATGAAACAACAATTTCACTGTTATCAGTCACTGTTTATTTATCTCCACGACGCGTTTCAAGGGTTTAACCCTCTATCATCAGGTAGATTTACATTTGTTAATATGACATGCCCCCCCCCCCCATGAACCATGGACCTTGCCGTTGTTGGAGAGGCTTGCGTGCCTCAGCGATACAGATAGCCGTACCGTAGGTACAACCACAACGGAGGGGTATCTGTTGAGAGGCCAGACAAACATGTGGTTCCTGAAGAGGGGCAGCAGCCTTTTCAGTAGTTGCAAGGGCAACAGTCTGGATGATAGACTGATCTGGCCTAGTAACAATAACCAAAAGGGCCTTGCTGTGCTGGTACTGCGACGGGCTGAAAGCAAGGGGAAACTACGGCCGTAATTTTTCCCGAGGGCATGCGGCTTTACTGTATGATTAAATGATGATGGCGTACTCTTGGGTAAAATATTCCGGAGGTAAAATAGTCCCCCATTCGGATCTCCGGGCGGGGACTACTCAAGAGGACGTCGTTATCAGGAGAAAGAAAACTGGCGTTCTACGGATCGGAGCGTGGAATGTCAGGTCCCTTAATCGGGCAGGTAGGTTAGAAAATTTGAAAACGGAAATGGATAGGTTAAAGTTAGATATAGTGGGAATTAGTGAAGTTCGGTGGCAGGAGGAACAAGACTTCTGGTCAGGTGACTACAGGGTTATAAACACAAAGTCAAATAGGGGTAATGTAGGAGTAGGTTTAATAATGAATAGGAAAATAGGAACGCAGGTAAGCTACTACAAACAGCTTAGTGAACGCATTATTGTGGCCAAGATAGATACGAAGCCCACACCTACTACAGTAGTACAAGTTTATATGCCAACTAGCTCTGCAGATGACGCAGAAATTGAATAAATGTATGATGAAATAAAATAAATTATTCAGATAGTGAAGGGAGACGAAAATTTAATAGTCATGGGTGACTGGAATTCGAGTGTAGGAAAAGGGAGAGAAGGAAACGTAGTAGGTGAATATGGATTGGGGCTAAGAAATGAAAGAGGAAGCCTCCTGATAGAATTTTGCACAGAGCACAACTTAATCATAGCTAACACTTGGTTTAAGAAACATGATAGAAGGCTGTATACATGGAAGAACCCTGGAGATACTAAAAGGTATCAGATAAATTAGATAATGGTAAGACAGAGATTTAGGAACCAGGTTTTAAATTGTAAGACGTTTCCAGGGGCAGATGTGGACTCTGACCACGATCTATTGGTTATGACCTGTAGATTAAAACTGAAGAAACTGCAAAAAGGTGGGAATTTAAGGAGATGGGACCTGGATAAACTGACTAAACCAGAGGTTGTACAGAGTTTCAGGGAGAACATAAGGGAACAATTGACAGGAATGGGGAAAGAAATACAGTACAAGAAGAATGGCTAGCTGTGAGGGATGAAGTAGTGAAGGCAGCAGAGGATCAAGTAGGTAAAAAGAAGAGGGCTAGTAGAAATCCTTGGGTAACAGAAGAAATATTGAATTTAATTGATGAAAGGAGAAAATATAAAAATGCAGTAAATGAAGCAGGCAAATAGGAATACAAACGTCTCAAAAATGAGATGGACAGGAAGTGCAAAATGGCTAAGCAGGGGTTGCTAGAGGACAAATGTAAGGATGTAGAGGCTTATCTCACTAGGGGTAAGATAGATACTGCCTACAGTAAAATTAAAGAGACCTTTATAGGAAAGAGAACCACTTGTATGAACATCAAGAGCTCAGATGGAAACCCAGTTCTAAGCAAAGAAGGGAAAGCAGAAAGGTCTATACAAGGGCGATGTACTTGAGGACAATATTATGGAAATGGAAGAGGATGTAGATGAAGATGAAATGGGAGATACGATACTGCGTGAAGAGTTTGACAGAGCACTGAAAGACCTGAGTCGAAACAAGGCCCCGGAGTCGACAACATTCCATTGGAACTACTGACGGCCTTGGGAGAGCCAGTACTGACAAAACTCTACCTCCTGGTGAGCAAGATGTATGAAACAGGCGAAATACCCTCAGACTTCAAGAAGAATATAATAATTCCAATCCCAAAGAAAGCAGGTGTTGACAGATGTGAGAATTACCGAACAATCAGTTTAATGAGCCACAGCTGCAAAATACTAACACGAATTCTTTACAGACGAATGGAAAAACTAGTAGAAGCCGACCTCGGGGAAGATCAGTTTGTATTCCGTGGAAATACTGGAAGACGTGAGGCAATACTGACCTTACGACTTATCTTAGAAGAAAGATTAAGGAGAGACAAACCTACGTTTCTAGCATTTTTAGACTTACAGAAAGCTTTTTACAATGTTAACTGGAATACTCTCTTTCAAATTCTAAAGGTGGCAGGGGTAAAATACAGGGAGCGAAAGGCTATTTACAATTTGTACAGAAACCAGATGGCAGTTATAAGAGTCGAGGGACATGAAAGGGAAGCAGTGGTTGGCAAGGGAGTAAGATAGGGTTGTAGCCTCTCCCCGATGTTATTCAATCTGTATATTGAGCAAGCAGTAAAGGAACCAAAAGAAAAATTCGGAGTAGGTATTAAAATTCATGGAGAAGAAGTAAAAACTTTGAGGTTCGCCGATGACATTGTAATTCTGTCAGAGACAGCGAAGGACTTGGAAGAGCAGTTGAACGGAATGGATGGTGTCTTGAAGGGAGGATATAACATGAACATCAATAAAAGCAAAACGAGGATAATGGAATGTAGTCGAATTAAGTCGGGTGATGTTAAGGGTATTAGATTAGGAAATGAGACACTTAATGTAGTAAAGTAGTTTTGCTATTTGGGGAGCAAAATAACTAATGATGGTCGATGTAGGATATAAAATGTAGACTGGCAATGGCAAGGAAAGCGTTTCTGAAGAAGAGAAATTTGTTGACATCGAGTATAGATTTAAGTGTCAGAAAGTCATTTATGAAAGTATTTGTATGGAGTGTAGCCGTGTATGGAAGTGAAACATGGACGGTAAATAGTTTGGACAAGAAGAGAATAGAAGCTTTTGAAATGTGGTGCTACAGAAGAATGCTGAAGATTAGATGGGTAGATCACATAACTAATGAGGGGGTACTGAATAGGATTGGGGAGAAGAGGAGTTTGTGGCACAACTTGACCAGAAGAAGGGATCGGTTGGTAGGACATGTTCTGAGGCATCAAGGGATCACCAATTTAGTATTGGAGGGAAGCGTGGAGGGTAAAAATCGTAGGGGGAGACCAAGAGATGAATACACTAAGCAGATTCAGAAGGATGTAGGTTGCAGTAGGTACTGGGAGATGAAGAAGCTTGCACAGGATAGAGTAGCATGGAGAGCTGCATCAAACCAGTCTCAGGACTGAAGACCACAACATCAACAACAATATGACATGTGTGTTTTCTTACGATGTTTTGCAGGAACTTGTGGCACTGTCTCCAGTGGTCACAGGTTCCTTTCACTGTCGTAACACATCACATGTCTACTGTTATATTTTGTAAACAAAATGTCAATAACAGTCACGGTAAAGCCTAACCTAAAATGTTAACGTTTAAAGTTAACTTCGCTAACTTTGTTCTTCCATTACAGAGATCTATATCGACTTTTGTAGCATATGAAAATTAGGTGCCTTCTTGAAGTTTCCATTGTATACTTCAGGCAACTAAATAAGATACCCCATGACCAGCAGGTAATTCCTGACAACGACGTTGGAGGAAGTCGTTGAATTGTTGAGACTGCATACAAATCTGAAATGGCAAGCGTTCAGTGAAACGCTGATTCAAGAATTTCACGGCGAAAAACTGCGTAGGAATATTGTAAATCGCAGTCTTTCTGGATATATTTCTATGTATCGAGACGACTGAAGAGCAGTTGACAAATACGCCCTACCGAAGCTGCTTACCTGCATAACAAGCCTGTGGAAATCTGCCTCCCGTGCTGCTATGTGCCTGAGGCGGATCATTACGATGCTCGCCGTATTCAGGACGCTCAGTGAGAGGGTGAACCCCTCGAGGTCTGTCGCTCCGTCGCGCCAAAGGAGAACAGCCTGCGAGCAAATGAAGAGCAGCAGCGCCACCGTGGAGAACGCGTTGATCGTGTAGTGGACGCGGCTGGCCCAGGGACCAGCGTGCGGGTGGCGCATCGTGCCCGACCAGTGCAGAATCTTCAGCAGGTAGTCCAGGTCGCTGACCTCGTCTGCAACTGCAGCTGACGGCTTCCACGATGAAGTCAGCAGCATCACGACGTCAGTGTTTTCACACTGTGCATCAGACGTAATGATTTAGGTGTTCCAAGGTACAGTAGAAACCCTCTAATCCGTCACCTTCGGGACTGGGACCATGGTCGGAACGAGAAAAACTTCGGATTATCCGAAATATCTAATATTTATTGCAAAAAATATAAAAAGACATTTAGTACTAAAAATTAAACGATTTAAGAACTAAAAGACGTCTACAGTAATAAGAGAAGATGTTTTTTAGGCAGTGTTAAACAATATATTAACTAAAAAACTTCTACACACACTAGAAAATGTATTGGTTTTAAAAGGAAAAACGACAAACAAATTACAGTAGTGTACTGTACAACGTATAAACGATGTATACTGCAAACTAAAAAATATTTATAGCACTGTATATAAAAAATAAATTTTTTACAAAGAAATAAACTACTGTATGTATAAACTAAGAAATGATTATACTGTATGCATTATTTGTACAGTAAAAACGAAAAGAAATTACTTGAAAAAAGTCAGTGATACATTTTTGTTTAGCAGATGTTATTCTAGATTTAGCTGCATTGTCCCTCTATTTTTCATCCACAAAACGTCCATTGGAGTTGAAGTTGGATTCTGCTCGATGTATTGAAGGGCGATGTCAAAAGCGTTTTTTGCATCGTTGTGTGAAATCCGGATGGGGGGTTCATCTTCGCCGTCCGATTCCTCGAATTCACAGTTTCCTGGCCAACAGCGGGAACAATCTGGTCGTCATTGAGCTCTTCAAAAGTGTCACAGTCTTTGTCACATTCGTTGATCCCCTCTTCAACTTCATTGGAAGGGACGTTCGGCTCCAGAGTTTGTAGATCTTTAACGATTTCAAGTGCGTCGTTGTTTTGCTCATCTTCGGTATGCTCATTTTCAGCCATAACTTGTGGCCAAAGCTTACGCCACGATTTCCGCTGTGTGTCAGGTTTCAGTTCATCCCATGCTGCAGCGATTGTGTAGATAGCATCTTTGATGATAAGGGATTTCATTGCCTCAAACAGGTTATGCCCTCCTTCAGATTTTTCCAAGATTGAACTGATATAATTTCTGTGATATCGCCTTTTTAACCATTCGATAACGCCTTGATCCATTGGTTGGATGAGTGAGGTCACATTAGCAGGCAGAAAGAGAGCTTTTATGTCTCTTTTCACCAAATCTTCCTCAGATGGATGTGATGGTGCGTTATCCAACAGCAGTAGAGCACGAACAGGCAGATTTTTTTGCTTCTTTTTTCGACCGATGGCACAAAGTCGTCGAAAAACCAGGATTTAAAAAGGTTGCAGTCCATCGAAGCAGATTTTTGATTGCTGTAAGAAACCGGTAAGGAAGACAAGTTTATATTTTTGAATGCCGTTGGCTTCTTAGATTTGCCAGTGACGAACAAGGAGTGCTTGCTACAAGTAATGACTGTTACTCTATCTTTTATAAGTTTCGTTCCTACCACGGATTCATTTGAAGCTGCCAGCGTTTTTGTTGGAACATTTTAAAGTTCAGCCCTGTCTCGTCGATGTTATACACTTGGCAGAGTAACAGTTCATTTTCTTCTACAATTTCTTGAAACTTAACAGAAAACCCCTTAGCAGCTGTGGCATCGGCAGATAGTTTTTCACCGGAAATAGAAACAAATCGGACACCATGACGAGTTTTCCAACGATTAATCGAGTCTTCCCTGGCAGCAAATTTACTTTCGGCTTCCAGTTTTTTGTGCAAAACTTCCGCTATTTCTTTGAGAATTGGCCCGGATATTGGAGTTCCTTTCCTTCTTTCTTGACAAAACCAAATCCACAATGAGTTATCAAGTTTAGGCTTTTTTAATGTTTTGCAACTTTTCAGAGTGTTTTCATCACCAATTGTGACTGTATAGGATTCAATGTCTTTCCGATTCTTCTTCCAATCCTTCAATGTAGTAACACCTACATTCAATTCCTTTGCAATTTTTTTGGAGCGATTCTCCATCGTCCAGTCTTTGTAGCACTGCTAACTTTCATTTAGTGAAAGAGTTACGTATTTACGTTTGAATCCAGACATGTTGAAAAACAGACAACTGTACACACAATGAATCTACAGTAATAAGTACTGTAGAGAACACGGAATAAAGCAAACACCGGTAGAAGTAACAACACCTTACTTCTAATGCATTTATTAAAACTAGCTGAAATACAATATACAATCTGTCAAGATAATGAATATAGGGAGAATCAAACCTTAAGAAACTAGTTCATCAACAATATAACATTGTACCACGCAACATAGTACTGCGTATGCCTTAAGGGCTGCAATCGTAAAGAAATCCTGAAGGGTCAATTTAGCAAGAATATATATAACGTGTTCAGCCTGAAGGGCTGTGCAACTTCCAAATAAGGGGCCTGAAGGGCAGAATTTACAAGAAAAGAAAATCTTAAAAATATCAACTGGAAAATAAGTGCTTATTAACAACTCGACCTTTTAAGGGCAAGGTAATAAATGGAATTAGTCAAATTCTGCAATAAGTAAGTAATGGCCAGGAATTTATCAGTAAGCCGGCCTTAAGTGCCCCAGTACAATAACAAGGGAGGTTAAGTATTAAAACCGGATTTCAAAGCGTTAAGGGCTGTAGAGCTTCCAAAAGGGGGGCCTGAAGGTCCAATTCATCAAGGTACTTAATAAACAGCTCAGCCTGGAGGGCTGGCCGATGGTTACGGTTAGGCAATTTCTCAAAAATAGAAGACAAATCAACAAATTTATCAGTAGTCGAGCCTTAAGGGCCACAGTACATTTAGAATCCACATTAAGCATTAAGAACTATCATACAGCGAACCAATTCCCTAAAACTTAGCAATCTTAAATAAATCAATTGATACTATCCAGCTTAAATCCTAGGAACAATAATACATGCATATACTTCTAAAAGGTAAACTTGCATAAAATCTAAACTTCAAAATGCAAACAGTCGCACACCAACATGGCCAGCAAAGTTACAAAAGCTTAACCACAGTTGCTGAGTATGAAATACAAGCAGCTGCTGGGCTACCAATTAGTCATCGTGCCCCATTATCATGATTTACAATCTTCAGGTAGTACGAAACAGGAAAAATACAAGGCGAGCCCGAAAGAGGAATTAAATGATGTCCTTCAATTACAAATCATTAGACCGCAGCGTAAAGCTGTCACATTTCACAAACTGGCGTAAAAGCCACCAGCTCAATCGACTCGGTTCATATAGGCAAACATACAAATTAAATTCTCTAATCCTGTAAAATTTTCAGTCTAAAAGGGGGCTGATAATAAGATACGGTATTAAAACAATCTTTAAGATAAGCACATGCACCAACAACTTTTAATGTGTGCACAGCCACGTACTTGGCAAATTTCTTTTCTTTCTCTCACATACATAGAACACGTAGGCTTGGAACTGACAACCAAATTGGTCACAAGAATCAATAGATAGCCACCAATGCATCAGTGCCTAATTAGACAGTCTCCTAGTGTGACATGACAGAGTAACAGTTCACATTCACACCCTTTGACTCAACTTGTTCTACTATCCTGGTTGTACAGCATCGACCATGCCCGGAGTGCCTACTGCAATATTTAACCAAACAATTCACGCTCACGTCGACGCCTAACCGAGGAACCATCCCAGCAGTACAAGGACAACCTACACACTCGAAGTCAAACTCCGCAAACGCAGTGCAGAACTAACATTCAACCTTTTCCTTCATAGGTTCAGAACCGGCGAGCTAAACCGGTGGACGAAAACACACAATGTCGGCGGCAGCAACATAAAGGAAGTCGCAAACCCCACCCTAATACAAGGCAATAGCAAGTGAAAAGCACAACGGCAATAGCGGCATATACTCAACTTCAGTCCCGGAGGAAAACCTGCCGCCCTCAGTGCTCAAAACATTCCCGGAGCAATCGTCCTCGGCGACTCCCACTATTCTCCGGAACAGCAACATCACAGCTCCTTATTTCAATTCTCTTCCGACAAGAACAAGAATAATCGGAGCTAAAGGCATATCCAAGTCAGGCACGCTATGCCGTAGATCTTCACGGTGGAATGACCCGGCCGACACCACACAAACGACCGCAAGTAATACAAAAAAGCACTACCGGAGTCGATGGCGTACTGCCACGCTTCACGACTCAGTCACTCCACTCCACCGACCTAGAGGGCGGGGCTTGAGACGAGGAGAACAGACGGCGCCGCCACACGGAAAAGCGCCGGCGGGGAGCCAAGGCGTAAATAGGGCGCGTGTTTAAACGAGACGGACAGAAGCACGTCTCGTCTGCATCAGCTCAACGCAAGCCACATTGTGTATTTCCCCCTCCTCTTTGAGTAGGGAAACGTCTCGTGGAGGAACGATTGTTGGTAAGTCTCCTGTGTGAGGTCGAACCTGGACTTTCCACGAATTGTACGTGGGAGGAAACAATGTACTGCTTGACTCTTCTAGGAATGTGCGCATTTGGAATTTTAACAGTAAACCTCATAGTGAAGTACAATACCTCACATCTAGCGTGTGCTACTGGAGCTGGGTGAGCATCTCTTTCGCACTTACTAAACGAATCTGTAGCTAAACGCACTGCTCTTTTTTTGATCTTCTCTCTCAGTCCTGTCTAGTAAGGGTCCCAATCAGACGAGACATACTCAGTTGTCAATTTAACGAATATTTCGCAAGACATTTGCTTCTTAGTCGGACTACATTTTCTGATTATTGTTCCAATAAATCACTGTTGTCATCTGTTTTGCCAATAATTAGTTTCATATGGTTTCTCAGCTTTAAGTCGGTCCATACCCCACTCCCCAGGTATTTCATGCATTTGATTGGTTTCAGCGACCGTTAGCAAATCGTGTAATCATACAATAACGGGTCTATCTACTTATCTATGCGCAGTACATTACATTTAAGCTTACAATCAACAACTAATCGCTGCACCAAATATCGGCAAACCTTCGAGCATTTACTTTCAATTCTCCGAGTTTCTTCTTCCCCATAAACAACAGCATCATTGACGAACAGGCTCATGGGGCTTCCGACGTCATCTATCGGATCATCTATAAATTGAAAAAGTTATAAAATTGTTTGCAAAACCTTAAAATTTGTTAACTAGTCTCGGTTATTCATTCTGTCATCTTGAGTACGATATCGCAGTGTCTGTGTTGTTCACAAGTACAATGTAATGTTCCTTTGAACATACGTGCACCTGCGAAGGTATATTGCATCGTACTTCGTTACAACACGGGTGTGTATCAGCTGATACTGTACAAACGAGTTTCAATTAAGACTTTCTCCCCTCTACATAATAGATATAACAGTACAAATTATTGATTCCTGACTAACGACATATGGAAGTTTGGATCTGACAATGAAACGTGCACAGTTAGCCTAATGGTAAGGCAATCGCTCGAGACAAGCGAGAAATCTGGTTTCGAGTCCTAATACGGCACAGATTTTGGTTGTCGTCATTCTATTCTGCAGCTGATAGTTTTCCATACTCGGAACTGTGAATACCTTCACGTCTGTTGCACCTATACCTCCTCCTCTTGTGATTCTTGAACAAAATTTCTAGCTGAAATTTATTACGGAACTCAATTAGTCTTTCTCCTGTCGTTCCTATTACCAATACCTCACTCTAAAGTAAAACTTCTTTCCGCTCCTTCCCCTACAACTTTATTCTTATTTTCTATGATTACGAGACTATCATCTCTCATTACCTACTGAATTACACTTTCGTTATCATCTTATGTTCATCTCTTCGATTTATGCTTGCTACATCGGCACGTATATCTGGACTATTGCTGTCGACGTTGGTTTTCAATCGAATCTGATGGCAGCAATTCATCGCTAAACTCTTTAAAATTATTCACTTTCTGACCTAACATCGTAACAGTCATAAGAGCCAAACAAACTGGTAGACCTGCCTAATATAGTGTAGGACCCTCTCAAGAACGCAGAGGTGCCGCAACACGATGTGGCATAGACTCGGCTGATGTCTGAAGTAGTGCTGGAGTGAATTGACACCATGAATCCTGCGAGGCTGTCCATACATCCTGAAGAGTACGAGGGGGTGGAGATCTCTTCTGAACAGCACGTTACAAGGCAGCCCAGATACGCACAATAATGTTCATGTCTGTTCAATCTGGTGGCCAGCGGAAGTATTTAAAGTAAGAAGACTGTTCCTGGAGACACTGTGTGGCAGTTCTTGAGTGTGAGGTGTCGCATTGTCCTGCTGACATTGCCCAAGTCCATGGGAATGCACATTGGACATGACTGGATTCAGGTGATCAGAAAGTATGCCTACGTACGTGCCACCTATCAGAGTCGTATCTAGACGTATCAGGGTTCCCATACCACTCCAGCTGCACACGCTCTACACCATTACAGAGCCTTCACAGCTTGAACAGTCCCTGCTGACATGCAGGGCCCATGAATTCATGAGGTTGTCTACATACCCGTACACGTCCTTTCGCTCGATACAATTTCAAACGAGACTCGTCCTGCCAGACACCATGTCTCCAGTCATCAACAACCCAATGTTGGTGTTGGGGGCCTAGACGAGGCCTAAAGCTTTATGTCATGTAGTCATCAAGGGTACACAAGTGGGACTTTGGCTCTGAAAGACCATATCAATGATGTTTCATTGAATGGTTCGAACTCTGAGACTTGTTGATGGCCCAGCATTGAAGTGTGCAGCAGTTTGGGGAAGGGTTGCACTTCTGGCACCTTGAACGATTCTCTTCAGTCGTCGTTGGTCCCGTTCTTGCAGAATCTGTTTCCGGCCGCAAAAATGTCGGAGTTTTGATGTTTTACCGGGATCCTGATTTTCAAGCTACACTCGTGAAATGATCTTACAGGAAGATCCCGATTTCATCGCTACCTCGGCGATGCTGTGTTCCATGGCTCGTGGGCCGACTATAACAACACATGCATACTCCCTGAAATCTTGCTAACCCTCCATTGTAGCAATAGTAACAACTGGGCCAGACACTTGTTGTCTTATGCAGGCGTTGCCGACCACAGCGCGGTATTCTGCTTTTCTTTACATATCTCCGTATTTGAATATGCGTGCCTATATCAGTTTGTTTAGCGGTTCAGTGTGCTATAACGAATGCCATTTTCTACTGCTGTTGATATTAGCATATATTTTTCGAATCAGAAATCCTTCTCTGCTCTTGATTTCACTTCACTGACTCCTGCAACGGAGTACCAAACTTCACGCGTTCAGCGTGTGCGAGTCGCGTGTAGGCCAAGGAAGGTCCTCACGCTCGGCTTTGCTCGATGATTCTCGGTGGTACCCGGAACACCGCGGCATTTCATTTAACACTACATTGCCGCATTTTGCTGTCGGCTCAACTCAGTTTAGCAGAATTGTGTTGTCAGCGACTTTTACCCTGTGCTTTTTGTTCGTGGTATGAAGGATGTTTACAGTTCCAGTGACTGTTTGCGCAAAAAGAGAGTCTAGCGATCTATCGTCATAATCCTTTAAAATGAATGGGAACGACAAATGACAGGAATAAGAATTCCCAATTCGTATTAGCGATGGGTACCGCTTAGTTGCTACGAAACGACCCTACAGTGCCATGCAGAAGGTAGGGTTGTTTGGGGATAGAGACCAAGCTGCGAGGTCATGGTCTCGTCGGATTTGGGAAGGACAGGGAAGAAAGCCGGCCGTACCATTTCAAAGGAACCATCCCGGCATTTGCCTGGAGTGAATTAGGGAAATTACGGTGAACCTAAATCAGGATGACCGGACGCGGGATTGCACGCAGAAGGAATTTAAACCATTAGATGACAACGAAAGAGCAGAAAATTACAATGATCGACAGATGGGATTCATTGTACTGCTCATCAAGAAGCACCTAATGCTAAATTTGCAGGTTTGGAGCACTTGAAGATGGTGATGATACGAGTAGCAAAATTTTTGAAGTGTAGCCCCTTATTCCATTATCAGTTGCAGCAGTTTTCGATAGCAATGAACGAAGAGTATGGATATTTCATATATTACTGCAAAGTACGTTCGTTAATTCAAAGGGTTTGCCAGGACCGATTTTTAGATTAACATCTCGCTGTTGTTGAATTTATGAAGGAAAAATGGGTTCAGGAATGAAAATTAGAACACCCAGAATGGATTGTATACATGATATTTTTAGTGGACTTGACTGCACACTGACCACTGGAAGACATTACAAGATGAGTTCTTTCAGATTTGACGGGGTTGTATTTGAAACTAAAATCGCGCACTTCTGACAAACACAAAACAGATCCCTAAGACCATTGGAATTAAAGAAAGCTTGAGGTCTGAAGAATTCATTGTAGGCTTGCAAGAATTACAACAATTGGTTTATAAAGATTTTGAGGAGATTGCCAATCTTGCATTTGTTTTCGAGCTATTTTCGGAATGTTTGCCGTTTTAGTTGAAAGCGCCCCTGTTCATGTTCAGATGCAACTGATTGACCTGCAAGATAATTCCACTTTTAGTTACAAATCGTTTTACATTAGTACTACACAGGATGTCTACATTGATTTTCTCAGGTAGCTTTTACAAGTATCCATACCATAGATTGAAGTCAGCTGATAGGTATACCTGCTTAAAAGAAGTCCCTTTAACTAAGGGCTCACCATCAGAGGACATGTTTCCAAGTAGAGAAGGAATCAGTATATTTCATCAAAATATAAGAGGTGTTAGAGATAAAGTTAGTGAACTACTTATAGAGGTTGATTCTTAAATTATTGGTGTATCAGAATAAGAGTTAAGTTACCTGACAATTCATAGGCTTCCTTTACCGGGATACAGATTACATGGCTGTTTTTCATGGAGTTCCTTGCGCGGTGGGGAAGTGGCAATGTACATAAAAAACAGTATTCCCTTTGAGTCCACAGGCGTATCATGGCACTGCACTGAACAGATATTTGAATGTTGTGCAGGGGCAGTTGAATTTAGTGAAACTAAACTTCTAATTGTTGTTCTTTATAGACCCCCTAACTCTGACTTCAGAGCATTTCTGCTCAAGCTAGAGAGGATTGTTAATTCGCTTTGTAGGAAGTAGCAGAAATCGATTACATGTGGTGACTTCACTATAAGAAGTTTTTTATATGATGGTGCAAGAAAAATGATGTTGGTAGATGTCCTAAATTCATATGATCTGATGCAGACTGTTTTTTTTTTTTTTCAAGTAGGGTGCAGGGGAACAGTAGCACAGCCGTAGACAATATTTTTATTCATTCTTCATTACTTGATGGGCACTCTATCAGTGAAAGGGTGAATGACCTTTCGGATCATGGTGCATCAATTTTGACACTAAAAGGCTTTCGTACTTAAAGAAATGTCGCATATAATTACAAACTTACTCAATCTCGCAAAGCCATTTGCCTAGAGAGTTACATGATTTCATGTAGAAACTGAATTTTTATTTAATTCACCAGCGACTCTCAGAAAATGATTATTAAATACTGTACATATATCTGATTTATCAGTAACAGAAATAATTTACTACGAACTGACTTTATATCGTCGACCTTGTGCTGCTGACCAGACACTTCCTTCACAATTGACCATATGATTTTCATTTTAGCCTGTGACTTAGCTATTCTGTTTGCGTACCACATGCTCTTTGCCTCCATAATAACATTTCTAAGCACCTTACAGCACTGTTTGTAAAGGGCTACTGTAGCTTGATTGTGACTACTTCTAACATTCTGATATAATTCCCACTTTTTTCTGCTTGATATCCTTATCTCACTAGTCAGCCACCCAGGCTGCCTTTTACTGCTTGTATCCCGTTTGAGCGTTCTAATGGAAAGCAACTCTCAAAGAGCATAATGGATGTATCAAGGAAAGCACTATATTTTTCATCTACGTTATTGCCACTATAAACGTCCTGCCACTCTTGTTCCTTGACAACGTTTAAAAAAAAAATCTATTGCTGTTAGGTTAACTTTCCCTCATAAACTTACATCAGCCACCCAATAAATTTGAAAAACTGACTGCAATATTAGAGAAAGCTGTCTGTGAGGTCAGTGAGGAGAGCATGGAACTGGCTGCTAGGGAAGCAGTGGAAGAAAATGATCGATGTTCGGATATTGCAGTTGGAGTTGTTGGAAGTTACCAGAAAAGAGGACATACTTCTCTGAATGGAGTAGTGACTGCCACTAGTGTAGACACCGGTGAAGTGTTAAATGTGGGGATAATTTCTAAATATAGCAAATGTTCTAAAGTCAATGAACAGAAAGAACACAACTGTGTGGCTAATTTTAGAGGAACAATTGGTGGTATGGAATTTCATGGAGTACAACAAATATATCATGGCTTTGTAGAAACAAGAGGCGTCTGGTACAATAAATATTTGGGCGGTGGTGACAGTAAGGCATACAGCAATGTGGTGAACTCTTAAGCCATGTGGAGGTGCCATTATTAACAAAATAGAATGTGTAGGGCATGTTCAAAAACATTTGGGAACAAGGCTGCGAAAACTAACTATTGATATGAGAGGAAAAAAATTATAAGAAGGAAAATTGTTCATCAGACAGGGCAATTAGGAGAAATAAAGAAAATCTAGAGGCAATGAAGGAAGATGTTTTGGGCATATTCTTCCATAAGTCCTCTACTGATGATAAGCCATGTTATGGATTGTGTCCATCACGAGAAAATTCGTGTTGCAAATACAATAGGGGTCAGGCAACTGGAAAATATTATTCTCACCAGCATTCTCTGCCTGCTGCTGGAATTACAGCAATTAAAACTATTTTCAGCGGCTTGGCTCATTCTGAGCTTCTAAGGAAATGTCTGCATGGGCAGACACAGAACCCAAATGAACATTTCAACAGCATAATTTTGAACCACCTTCCTAAAACTCTTTTCGTAAGCATGCATACAATGAAACTAAGTGTTAATGATGCTGTTATTACATTCAATTGTGGTAATATTGGAAATTGTAGGGTACTGAAAAAGCTGGGAATTAATCCTGGTGAAAATATGATCACTGGGCCGCAACATTGCGATGAAATTAAGATAGCCGATGCAGACAGGTCTGCATCTAATATGTCCAAGAAAGCGAGACAAACATCCCAGAAAGTGAAAAGTAGCTAGAAGACCTGCTATAGGCCAAAGAAGGGCCATCATATGCAGCAGTATAGTTTTAATTAACTGTAAGTAACAAATTCCAAAAGTTTTTTCTTTAAAGTCAATTTCCTGCAAACTATAATTTTCAGTACATATGCCCCATTATAACAGAAACTATCACAGATAGATAAATGAAATTTTCAGGGACTCTGCATAACATACAAAGCCACCTCTGGTACTACATTAATTAATATTCCCCCATTAGAAAGTTCACAAAAAATATTTTCTGCAGAATAAACAAAATATTTGTTGTTAGTAAATTTAAAGAAGTATTTCTTAAAAACTATAAAATGGATAAAGTAGGTTTTAGCACAGCTGACTCTATTAGCATCATGTTACACACAGTAAAAATGTTAAGGTCCTGAATCAAATAGTTTTTTCCAGAAATGAGTGCCTAATTTAACATGGGTTAGATAGCCAGGGTTCGGTCTCCTTAAAGGGGGATTAATGAGGACTCGTTTGCCACTCGAGAGATCATAGTGATACTTTCTCGATTAGAGGCCACATGACTTGTGGAAACACCTGATGTGTCATTAATGCTGTAGTTTCCATTGCAAATTGCATCTTCATAATGTTGATCATTGTCTTTCATCTGCCTTTTATGGGTAGCTTCCCACACCAAGATCAAGATAGTACAACGAGCCTTTGTCGGCTCCTCCACCCTGTGTCCTACCCAGGTGTCTTTGGCCGCCATTGCCATGCTTTACAGAGCTGAAATAGTGTTGCCAGTTTGCATCTTTAGTGTTTTCAAATGTTGATAACGCGAAAAGTTAGAGAGAAAAAAGTGAATAATAGGTGTGTTGGTCAGATTTTGGGATCCCTGAAAGCGAGTACCGATATACAAAACTTGACCACTATGAATTGTGAGAAAAAAGTAGATGTGTAGCAAACTACTCTAGATCTAAAGACTAACCTGGATGCGTTTATAGTGTAGCACGTGGGTACTATGGAAGATATTAGAAGTGAAGTAACTGAGGTAATGACAGGCTTAGAACCAGGCAGTGGAGCGAAGGGATACCAACAAGAAGGTGACGGAGGTGACAGGGAAACAGTTTTTAAGTAACTAAAGAGCCCAATGATCACACTGAAAAATGAAGTAGTGAACTGCACTGAAGTAGTTTAGTAGATCACGCAAAGTATCGAAAGTCCTCTCGGAAATCACTACACAGTGTAAGCCATAATGTGTCGTGGCATGATCAGATACTGAAATAGCGAGATTAAGAGTGAGTACACTCACGAACAGACTGGAGGTCTTGATGTCACCATGGAACAGTTGTCCCTATGAATGAGATGGTCTCAAAGCGAACCTGTCTGAAATGGCGACCTGAGCCGAAAACGAGGTCTCCGATTTAAGCAGACTTCAATTTAAATAAATCATAGGAGTCAATGAGCACTAAACTAACACCATCAGATGGCAATACGCGCCAAAGTAAAGCTGTAGAAGGTGTTAGCCATGAGCTATGGGAACAATATTGAGCATAAACTATGTGAGCGGATTGAGAGGAATTATGAGAATTGGAGAAAAGGCTACGACAAATTCGTGATGGTCTCCTGTACAACAAGGCAAATGAGCTTGAATTAATGAGTGAGTTTGACGATGAAGAAAACAGGAACCTTTTTTTACAGTACACAAGAATCGTCTGTTCCGCCTTTGATCTCCATTCACACATGTGGACGTATCAGTTTCATGATGCGTTACCATTGTCAGGGATCCTGTAACTCAAAACGAATTTTGCGTGTGGCTACTTAAGAACTGAAGTGGCAGCATGTATATTTTAATGTAGTACTGTAACACTTATCACGACTTTAGTAACGCATTCCTATCAGAATTATAATCCAAAAGTGTACAGGACGAAACTAAGCTTGGTATTCTGCTGATGGAAGCACATAGTATTTATGTCATCGAAATTCCATTCTCTATTTTAAAGAAAATCTGGGTTTGGTCGGACACCCTCAGCGTTGATTATAATTTGTTTGACCCACACCACGTACAGACTGAAATAATCTTTGTGTTTAGGAAAATGAACGACGTAAGGCCCTTTTAGTCTTTACTGCAAGAATTAGGTTACGATGAAAACAAAAAATTTCGTACTTCCATGCAACAGAAGTGGAACTAGTCGATACCAAAATGTCAATTTCTGATCAGAGACATTGGCAACCATGGTATGACAAGTGACAGAGTGCTTCCTGATGGAATTGGAACATGTGGAGAGGCCATTGGTCTCTGTTAAATACATTTAATAATGGACGAGGCTCTTAGGGACCGGAACTGGAGCGAAATTACGAGAATATGGCAATATTTATAGAGGAACCCTGGTAAAATATGTCAAATAAAGGGTTAACTGACAAGATTTTAAGTGAGTATTTGTTTTGGGACCAGGTGAAGTGGAACCTGTGTCATTTCATATTGAAATTAAGGAGATAAGGGAGGAACTCTTGGAAGACATGGAAAGCTACAATGTTCGTGACTACTAAGTTCTGAATATGAATCTTAGCGGTAAGGCTTTACTAAATATTCTAGACAATGGGAGTAGTGATGAGTGGAGAAATTTTTATGCTTGTGTGCAAGAAAATGTATAACCCGTGTTAATTCTGCAGAAGACAAAGGTTGTATATGCTGTAGGCACAAGGAGTATGGAGTTTAATAAAGAAGTACAAACTGACTGTCGATGAGAAACCTCCTGCCAGATTAAAATTGTGTGTTAGCCACAGCCTAGAGGATGTTTCCAGAATGAGATTGTCACTCTGCAGCGAAGTGTGTGCTGATATGAAACTTCCTGGCAGGTTAAAACTGTATGCCGGACCGACACTCGAACTCTGGACCTTTGCCTTTTGCTGGCAAGTGCCCTACCAACTGAGCTACCCAAGCACGATTCACGACCCGTCCTCACAGCTTAAATTCTGCCAGTACCTCGTCCCCCACGTCTCCTAGGCTGTGGCTAAGCAATGTCTCTGCAATATCCTTTCATCCAGGTGTGCTATTTCTGCAAGGTATGTAGAAGAGCTTCTGCGCAGTTTGGACTGTGGGAGACGAGGTACTGGCGGAATTAAAGCTGTGAGGACGGGTCGTGAGTCGTGCTTGGGTAGCTCAGTTGGTAGGGCACTTGTCAGCGAAAGGCAAAGGTCCCGAGTTCGAGTTGCGGTCCGGCACGAAGTTTCAATCTGCCAGGAAGTTTCATATCAGCGCACACTCTGCTGCAGAGTGAAAATTTTATTCTGACTGTCGATGTGTTTCTGCATATGGATTTCCTCAATCAATACCGGATGACTATAAACTGGGAGAATAGGTTCGGCAAGGCAAAACTGGGGTGAAGTATAGTGTGACAAAGATTTGATGAATGTCTAGGCGAACACTGTGTGAAAGAAGATAATTACGTAGGATTTATGATCATTTCTAAGATGGAACCGCTACAGCCTAGACAGTAGTGGAAATAAAACTAGCTTTGACGTGGTAACTAACGATAAAAGTCAAATATGCTCAGTCGGTTTTCAGAATCAACTGAGAGATATAATAAATTTATTCTGGGTGGTAGTTTGTTAAAATTTTACCAAGAATTATCAACTTTGTTTACCACTGTAGCTATTTCAGCGGAGAAAGCGTTGGTATAAAGGTTGAATTTCTTTTTTACTACCAGTGCTTGGGAGCTAAGAGTTTGTAAAGCAGTTCCATTAGTAGCGGCAGTCTATGGTAGGCTGTGGTGGAGTATATTTGTCATGCAGGCACACTGCCACTCTAACAATGCACAACAATCACCTGTTCACTATTGAATAACGGAAATCTGTTCCTCATATTCCAATGAAGCAATGCTGCATTAAGTTTCTGTGGCAATTAGAGTGCAAAAAATTATGAAATTACAAATGATCAGTCTATATACAGACAGTTTTCAATAAATTACCAACCAAGCGTACTGTAAATTTTAACAGTAAAATAAAAATTGATTGGCTTGAATAAATTTTGTATAAGAGAATGACAAATGAAATAAAATTTATCTTATCACTTTCATTCCAGGATGTGTTTTCGTAACTGCCGTTGCAGCGGTTTACTTGATCAGCAATGGTTATTTTCCTATGTCAATGCCGACAGCTATTAGTCCATATTTGTTTTGACGTTTATGCTCATGACATACTGAATTCGTCCAGATACTATGAGGAACATTTTCTAGAGTGGAGTTACACACCTGTAAAATATAATTTATCTTGAAATTCTTGTCCTTCTCTGCTTCTGTGTTCTCGACAAACGCTCAAATGTGTCCGGTAGTGTTTAGTTCGTATGAAATCCCTTCGGGCTGGCCACTTTCGCCACCTCCCAGCACTACCAGCTCAGGACGAAGAGAGTGTCTTGGATCGCTGGCAGCGTCGAGTGCTAGGAGACGCGGACATGGAGGCGTTATGCACTCTCTGCAAGGGAGGCTTCGCATGTCCTGGACCCAAGTATGGAGGAAAACACCGTTGTCATAAACCTCTGCCCATGACGCAGATACGTGATGTGAAACTTGGTTTCCTGCAGAACAATTCGGCTTGCCTTAGACAATGAGAAACATGCTGATAATTTGTGTATAACTGCTGGCACAGAGACTAAGTGCAGACAGAAAAGCTCCGAGAATGCACAAAGAAATATGGGCGAAACTTTGGAATTTTTGAAGGAGAATGCCCTGATAATAAGGTTTGCTAGACAGTGAGAAGGATGCTAATGAATCACGAGCAGATTCTAGACAAAGCGCACGTGTAAGGTTGTTCCGATTTCATGCAGCAACATCGGTTATAAAAAGTGTTGTGTGGGAGCTTTCACGCTGACTAAGGAATGCGAAGGGAAAACGTACTGGACTGATTGCCAACAGCGCTGGAAACGGGTTTGCCGGAAAGCATCTGAGGAAAACACTGGTTCCTGAGTCACAGTCAGCCCATACACAATGTGAAAAGTCCACCGTGCACTGGGAGGCGTGGTCACGAAACAGTCATCAGTCACTGGGGTCGTTGCAAGTTTGGCCAGCCAATGACTACGCTGAGAGGAAAAGAAGTCTGGGAGTCTGTGAGATTAGGATTCAGTATAGGTGTTAAGGAACAGGTGGTCAAACAGCGCGGGAGGTAGAGGAGACGGAGAACCCTGAACCCATCGTCTATTTTGTCTGCTTCGATTCTGAACCGCACTCCGACTGAATGTTCATCGGCACTTTTGACTGATACGTTTGTTGTTCCATATTAAATATACGAATCCTTACAGTCCCAAATGGCTGCTTGTGCAACGCAAAACACCGCGCTCAGCCAACGCAAAAATCATCCCTGGCCTCGCTGCAGAGCTGCAGAACATAAATAAGAGCCGATGACTACCACCTTACCGCCGCTCAGTTGCGAGACTGCGCACCGTTCAGTCCCAGCGTCTTCCACGCCAACACACAAATACCGACGACGAAGAATGGAGAGGTGTTTCATCCATCCCTCCTGCGCCTGCATATGTGCCCCTGCCCAGAGAATTCGGTGGTGAGACTTGACTCTCATTGATCCATTACATCGCTACACCAATCCTTTGAACTCATATCCATTCACTGTTTGATTTCACTGTCGGATCTTTGAATGTACTACATTTGTGAATCCCTGGGTGTAGGCTCTTATTGGTAATTTTCATAATATGACATATCATACAGTGATGGAGCCGGCCGTTGTGGGCGAGCGGTTCTAGGCGCTTCAATCTGGGACCGCGCGACCGCTACGGTCGCAAGTTCGAATCCTGCCTCGGGGCATGGATGTATGTGATGTCCTTAGGATAGTTAGGTTTAAGTACTTCTAAGTTGTAGGGGACTGATGACCTCAAAAGTTAAGTCCCATAGTGCTCAGCGCCCTTTGAACCATTTGAACTCATCTTAGTTCCCAATGTGACACATTATAAAACATTTTTCCATAACTGCACGGTTTTGGAATTCCTTCCTTCCAGAGATTCCTCTCTTTAACACTTTCTCTATGATTATTTTATACATTATCCCATATATAAGTCATTTTCTGTTCATGCCATCTTAAGTTTCTGGAATGATTTGCACCACTCATCAGTGTAATAAACAATCCATCCATTGTTTTTCATGTTCCTTATTTCCCACAAGAACTAGTGTCTTTTTTTTTTTGCTACTTGGTTATTTTCCTGAGCACAGGTTTTTTGTCTTTGTGTATCTGAAATCACATTAACATGTCAGAGGTTTGATTCACTCAGATGATAACAATCTTGCACTTCAATCTTCACCTTTTCCAATACAGCTGCTAGTGTTGGAAACTGTTTTTCGACGACGTAAGTCGTGGACCTTGGTTTCTATGAGTGCTAGTTGCCCAACGCAAACGTCTGTCACCTTCCAGAACACAGTTTTGGTGATACAAGACATGAAGTTTCTCTGTATTCTCTCGAAACACGATTCACTGTACTTTCACTAATACCAGGAGAATCTTTCCTGGCTGTGATACGGAACTGCTCCTGTACTGTTATGTTTCGCCCTCAAAGTTAGCACATGCGTTGATCGCTACGGATTTTTTACCACAACGTAAATAATGCATTGTTGCACACAAGACAACTGACCACATGACGAGAACTGTCTGATACAAATACCCAACAAAAAGCAGCAAGACAGTTTCCTGTCTGGCGCGAAGCTCCGACGGAGACAGTGCAACAATGAACAACGAAATCCAGATACTGTTCAAAAGTACGACAACATAGAACTCGCGACACAACAACGCAAAGAAACACTTGACGCTACCGCACTTTGTAGTGTTATGTATATAACCACATAGCAGCTCTTAAAGGTAAAAAGCAGACCTGGCATTCAGACTTGTCTTGTTCGCATGTAACGCCAGTAGATGAACTGCAGCAATCTACACCCGCCATTTTTACAACAGCGGACATCGGGCTACAAGTGGAAGTGCTTGTATCTTTAAAGGGTGTAAAGGAAACTGTTATCATAATTTGTGACTCTTCGGTGTTGACACAGGCAAATAAATAACCGAAAGAGCATGCTTTCTCTTCAATATTACCAAGTACGTTGTCCTCTTTTTAACTAAAAGGAATTAGTCATGTATAAAATAAATGTATACTTTTTCACAATTCCAGTGAGGTACAACACACCAGTCTTTCTCATGCGATGGGACCGAAACAGAAGCAACAAACTGAAGGGTAAATCATTATCAAACGGATAACGTAAATGTTTACACTATATGTCAATGTGACAGATGTGTTCCGGTCAGAAAAAACGGAGACGGCGCGTCAGGCTCTGGTAACTCTTGAAGGACATTTAACGTATATGATTTGTGGCTACGTCCTTTCGTCGTAATGGAATGCAAATATAAGGGCAGCATTAAACAGAGTCACATCTGAGACTGAAATAACTGAACTGCGTTGTACGCACTCTTGGTGTGTGTGCAAAACTAAGGATAGCAGTTGAAAACCATATCTCTTAATCCAGGTTTATGGTCTCTTCAGTTTCCTTAGGTCATTGTCAGTACGGTTTTCATGAATACACCAGTTTTTTTTCTCCGTGCTTTTATAATTCTGCTAATGTGATTTAATGTGTAGGAGGATGTGAGCGTTAGTAGTGACACTACGAAGGCGCCAGGTATGGCTGCATCGTTACGGCCAAATAAGGAAACGAAAGAGCTTGATCGGATGGCCTACGTCGGTAGAACTAATTCCGAACACTATTACAATCCGTGTGGACGCATTAGTGACCGTTTTTGACAGTCACGCTGCTTTTCGGAATTCATGACCATAACAATACACGGACGATAGTGAAAACCGCAATATTTTTCAGTCATAATACTCTGCGTGGAATGGAGACAGGAGTACGTGGACCAGGCTAACATCCGGGAAACGATGTTACTGTGTGTGATGTCGTGAGAGTAAAATTTGATGGAGGTGGTGTATTGTTCTATTACTTTTAAATCCAGATCTTTGTCGAACACATCTGCGACACGATAATCACTGAGCCACAAAGTCATGTTTCAGGGCCAAATATCCCTTCGCAGCGAAATATCCTACTTTCATCAGCTGATACTCTATTCTGCTATTTTCCTTAGCAGGAAATTCCATGAAAATCTTTCGCTACCGTCTCGACTCCTGTAACTATTTTTGCGTTTATTTTGTTTTCTTTTTTTATGTTTTTTTGTTTTTTGTTTTTTTTGCTGCCACACTAAACTAGAAATTATCACTTTGTAAAGAAACAAAAGATTTTCGTTCCAAGATTGCTACATTGCCATTCGCAGCCTGAATACAGCCTTTACCCTACTATGATATTTACAGCTGCAGCTGCCAAACACGTCTAATTTACTAAACAGATTTACCTGAGCGCAGCTGCTGCAACCGCTGCTACACAGACACACGAGCAGTTCCCTGAGGAGACAGTCGTTGCACAGCGCCTCTCCCTGTGACGTTCCGCTATTTAAGAGATCGAGCGACAGACTGAATTTCCGTTCTTAAAGCTAAATTACATTTTAATCAGCTGATCATCATGTGAAGCGTTATTCTTACTTTTAGAGGGCGTTTTTATGATAGTGTCTGAATAATGAGGAGAGCTTCTCCGACTCTAATTTGTAGCGACTACCTCGGCATTGTATGACTTGCAATTAGCCTCTCCGTAATAATTTCAGAGTTGTCGCTTTTTGTCTTGCAACCGTTAATGAGGGAAGGATCTGTTCAGTAAATATTTCATTCGGTGCCTCCAGCAGCAGTCAATGAAGTTATTTCCCGCAAAATCTTTTCCTAGCTGTCCATTACTTGGATTTAGCCTTATTTTCTCAGACGTCGGAAAAAAAGAGTGCTTCAAAAGAGTATCCTCACTGACACGCACTTTTGCATGTTAGGTGTAAATTTTCTACCACATGATAATAATTTTGATGGTGTGCTTGCTGCTGCAGTCCGTCAACATCTATTTTGCCACTCGTTCTTCCTACTTGTGACCAGAACGGATAGAGTCACCCGCTGGAACGCCGCTTTCGGGATGCGGGGAGGCTCGTCGGCCCCGGATCAAAACCGCCCGTCCGATTAACGACGACAGCTGGTGTGCCATCCACGGCCAGCCTGGATGTGGTTTTCAGGCGCTTTGCCACATCCCAGTATTTGAATACAGGGTTGGTACCTAGGCAGTTACGCGCTAGGCAAACATTTAGAACAAAGTTCCCACACTCTCACGTGGGCTACGCAGACAGCTGGGCTGGACAAAATTCTTACGGGAGAGGGGCTGGCGGGTAAACGGGCCGAAGGGGAGAAGCGGACGGACTTGCATTATAAAGAGCGTAGGACGGCTGGCCGCCCTCTATCATTAACACTGCAACGTTGCCCTATCCTAAAATTAAAATTCTGACCTTTTGCAGATACGGGACACAGACCAGAAAAAGAGGAGGGTATTTCCTCCCTGCTTGTACTTTTAGTGTACTGCCACCCCTTTTACGCAATTTACTCAGTATAGCCAATAAAAGGTATCCCCAGCATAAGAGGGCAAAAGGAATCCACCACACTAGATAAAGTGTGTTAGAAAGGTGAAAAAGTGAAAAATCCATTTTCATTTCTTATAAAAGATCAGTCTGTATTCAGTTTTTGCATTTCTTTCTATGAAGCGAAGAACTGCAACCCATATTAAAGTGCTTATGGATATGCACAATATATTTAAATTAACAATTATGAAACTGCTGTAAACCGATAGGTGACATATATACTTAATGCAGCATGAAATGTTCCTTCTTACTCTTAAAAAGGCAGGGGGTGTACTTTCCATTTCGATGATACGATAATTTAGAAATCTGAGAATTCTGTTGGCGTTTACTTCATACACTACGAATCATATGAGCTTTCTTCCATCGTGAACGAGAGGCTCTAAATGTGAACTGATACTTGTAAAAGCGAAGTAAATTTGTTTACTTTTAAGTTCATATAGACATGCATTGCCTTTGAAACTATTTTTTTCCCTTTTTAACGTATTCCCTCCTAATTTTGCAATTCGAAATTGCTTTTAGTTACATGCAGGTATGTGCGAATACTTTAACTGGATACACTTTGTAAATTATACTCAAAATACTTTATAGTTGCTTTAAACATTTGTGCAATTTGTGCAATAACATTTAATTCCATTCGGGTGAACTCATCGCCACTCTTCATTTTAATTTTTTTTAAATATACGTTTTCCGATTGGTTTCATTCGGGAAGCGTAGAGTTCCTCTCCTGTCCCAACTCCTTCTTGCGAGAGTCCCCAATTATTTGTTAGATTTATTACTGTCCATGTCTCCAGCTGCAGTTTTTACCGTCTACTACACCCGTGGGTGCGGTAGAAGTTACTCCTCGATATCATCCTGCCCATTCTCCTCGCGAATATTTTCCAAATATTCCATTCCTCAACTACTCAGTGCCCGACCTCCCAATTTCTTATCAGTTCACATAGTTTTCAACATCCTTCCCTAGCAGCACATCTCAAACATTCTATTATTTTTCTTATTTTTAACAATCTTCAATTCATTCCATGCTATGCTATAATTTCAAGGTTACCATTGGGAGAAGATGGAGAAGCAATACAGGAAGTAGGTGAGAAATATGTCAAGTTTTTCAATATAAAAGGAGTTAATGGAAAAAGGAGAGTAGAAGGCAGCTGTAAATACATGAGGAGGTATCAGAATCATGATGAAATATGGAAAATGGTAAAGATGGACTTAGATAAGCCAGGTACTAATAATAAATTGGCGAAATATTACAAGATGCACGGTGCGATTTTATTGAGGCGATCTAATGTAAATTCAGAGGACTGGACGGTGTGTTGGTCCAGTGAGTACATAGACTATATAACTGACTGTATTAATTTGAGCTTTGGACACATAAGAGCAAAGAAGTGCATACAAAAATTGAAAGAGTGCATAAGTTTTGAGAACATGGTGAGGAGGGTAAACAACCATTTTAAGACATGTGACAAATGTTAAAGAGCAAAGGTTACTAATCAAATGTGGAGACTTCCCATGCAAAATATCAATCCACATGACTTAATGTAATTGTTAGCAGTGGATTTTTATAGCCCCTCGCTGAAAACAGAAAGTAGTCCTGCTTACATCTTTGTAGTGTTGGAAGTATTCTCTAAATTTATAAAACTCTATTCTTTGTGTAAAGCAACTGGTAAAGTGATCTTGACTAAATTACAAAAGAACTATTTTGTAAAGTTTTGTAAACCGAAGGCCTTACTTTCTGATAATGGTTCATGGGTTATGAGTAAGACGTTGAAGGAAGACCTTGCCAACCATGGAACAACAGTGATATATACATCAACTTAACATCTGGTAGAGCGTTATAAGAGGGAAATTGGGCCACTGCACAATACATTTTGTAGCGATAACCATAGTTGATGGTGAGATATTGTGGAAAATATTGAGGATGTAATGAATACTGCGGGTCATCATGTAACATGATTTACTCCTTATGAGATTATGAAGGGAAAGAGGTCTCTGGGTTTTGTTGTGGAGATATTGTGTTTTCCTCACACAGACGAACTAAATTGGGGTGAGAAAAAGAAATGAATGAAAGAATTGTTAGAAAAGAAGATGAAGGAAAGAAGGAGGCGACATGATGAGAAAATAAAGGAGGTTGATATTAAAGTAGCAGATCTAGACTTAGTAAAGTCATATGAAAAATTGAAAGAGATAGATAACGAGATTCAAAAATTTTTTTTGTGTATAAAGGTCCATTTGATGTACTAATTATGCCACATCTGAAGGCATTCTATTTTGTTTACCCAAGGTCAAAGTAGAAATTTGGGTCTTAAGAATATAGTAGACAGGAGACCACATAATACCAGAGTGAGAAAACAGTGATTGTGATTGAGATACGAATTGTTGTTGAGAGTAACATTTTGGATACAGGTCCAAAGATTTGTGGTAAAATGTATAATTTTGCTTTCAAGGACAAAAAGGTAAATTTGATGAATGGCTAATTGAAGGTAGTATTCATTACCAAGGTGGAAGACTTAATGACAATATTGTTGACTTAATAGAAAGAAATTGTTAAAGAGAAGTACTGTGACCTTAATACTGCTCACATTTCTTGACGAAATATGACGTATACTAAAACACTAACCGCCATTGTGGAAACTGACAGTTTTCGCAGGAACAGTGTTAATGTGAACCATTAATAATTACAGCAGATGGACTGTCTAACTTCGCAATTGGCAATTTATAGCAAACTGAACATTAATTTGTTGTAGTGGTCTTCAGTCCTGAGACTGGTTTGATGCAGCTCTCCATACTACTCTATCTGGGATAAGCTTCTTCATCTCCCAGTACCTACTGCAACCTACATCCTTCAGAATCTGCTTGGTGTATTCATGTCTTGGTCTCCCTCTACGATTTTTACTCTCCACGCTGCCCTCCGATGCTAAACTGGTGATCCCTTGATGCCTCAGAACATGTCCTACCAACCGAGCCCTTCTTCTAGTCAAGTTGTGCCCCAAACTTCTCTTCTCCCCAATCCTATTCAGTACTTCCTCATTATTTATGTGATCAACCCATCTAATCTTCAGCATTCTTCTGTAGCACCACATTTTGAAAGTTTCTATTCTCGTCGTGTCCGAACTATTTATCGTCCATGTTTCACTTCCATACAAGGCTACACTCCATACGAATACTTTCAGAAACGATTTCCTGACACTTAAATATATACTCGGTGTTAACAAATTTCTCTTCTTCAGAAATGATTACCTTGCCATTGCCAGTCTACATTTTATATCCTCTCTACTTCGACCATCATCAGTCATTTTGCTCCCCAAATAGCAAAACTCCTTTACTACATTAAGTGTCTCATTTCCTAATCTAATACCCTTAACATCACCCGACTTAATTCGACTACATTCCATTATCCTCGTTTTGCTTTTATTGATGTTCATGTTATATCCTCCCTTCAAGACACCATCCATTCCGTTCAACTGCTCTTCCAAGTCCTTTGCTGTCTCTGACAGAATTACAATGTCATCGGCGAACCTCAAACTTTTTATTTCTTCTCCATGAATTTTAATACATACTCCGAATTTTTCTTTTGTTTCCTTCACTACTTGCTCAATATAGAGATTGAATAACATCGGGGAGAGGTTACAACCCTGTCTCGCCTCCTTCCCCACCACTACTTCCCTCTGATGTCCCTCGACTCTTATAACTGCCATCTGGTTTCTGTACAAATTGTAAATAGCTTTTCGCTCCCTGCTTTCTTTGGATTGGAATTATTATATTCTTCTTGAAGTCTGAGGGTATTTCGCCTGTCTCATACATCTTGCTCACCAGATGACAGAATTTTGTCAGGACTGGCTCTCCCAAGACTATCAGTAGTTCTAATGGAATGTTGTCTACTCCCAGGGCCTTGTTTCGACTCAGGTCTTTCAGTGCTCTGCCAAACTCTTCACGCAATATCATATCTCCCATTTCATCTTCATCTACATCTTCTTCCATTTCCATAATATACTCCTCGAGTACATCGCCCTTGTATAGACCCTCTATATTCTCCTTCCACCTTTCTGTTTCCCTTCTTTGCTTAGAACTGGGTTTCCCTCTGAGCTCTTGATATTCATACACGTGGTTCTCTTTTCTCCAAAGGTCTCTTTAATTTTCCTGTAGGCTGTATCTATCTTACACCTAGTGAGATAAGCCTCTACATCCTTACATTTGTCCTATAGCCATCCCTGCTTAGCAATTTTGCACTTCCTGTCGTTCTCATTTTTGAGACGTTTGTATTCCTATTTGCATGCTTCATTTACTGCATTTTTATATTTTCTCCTTTCATCAGTTCAATATTTCTTCTGTTACCCAAGGATTTCTACTAGCCCTCTTCTTTATACCCGCTTGATCCTGTGCTGCCTTCACTACTTCATCCCTCGGAGATACCCATTCTTCTTCTACTGTATTTCTTTCCCCCATTCTTATCAATTATCCCCTTATGCTCTCCCTGAATGTCTGTACAACCTCTGGTTTAATCAGTTTCTCCCGGTGCCAACTCCTTAAATTACCACCTTTTTTAAGTTTCTTCAGTTTTAATCTACAGTTGATAACCAATAGATTGTGGTCAGGTTCCACAACTGCCACTGGAAATGTCTTCAGTTAAAAACCTGGTTCCTAAATCTCTGTCTTACCATTATATAATCTATCTGAAACCTGTCAGTATCTCCAGGCCTCTTCCATGTATTCAACCTTCTTTTATGATTCTTGAACCACGTGTTGCTATGATTAGGTTGTGCCCTGTGCAAAATTCTACCAGGCAGCTTCCTCTTACATTTCTTACTCATAATCCGTATTCTCCTACTGCGTTTCCTTCTCTCCCTTTTCCTACTGACGAATCCGAGTCACCCATGACTATTAAATTTTCGTCTCCCTTCACTATCTGAATAATTTCTTTTATTTCATCATACATTTATTCAATTTCTTCGTCATCTGCAGAGCTAGTTGGCATATAAACTTGTACTTCTGTGGTAGGTGTGGGCTTTGTATCTATCTTTTCCACAATAATGCGTTCAATATGCTGTTTGTAGTAGCTTACCCACATTCCTATTTTCCTATTCATTATTAAACCTACTCCTGCATTACCCCTATTTGTTTTTGTGTTTATAACCCTGTAGTCACCAAACCAGAAGTCTTGTTCCTCCTGCCACCGAACTTCGCTAATTTCTACTGTATCTAACTTTAACCTAATCATTTCCATTTTTAAATTTCCTAACCCCCCTGCTCGATTAAGGGATCTGACACTCCACGCTCCGATCCGTAGAACGCCAGTTTTCTTTCTCCTGATAACGACATCGTCTTGAGTAGTCCCCGCCCGTAGTTCCGAATGGGGGACTAGTTTACCTCTGGAATATTGTACCAAAGAGGACGCCATCATCATTTAACCATACAGTAAAGCTGCATGCCCTCGGGAAAAATTACGGCTGTAGATTCCCCTTGCTTTCAGCTGTTCGCAGTACCAGCACGGCAAGGCCGTTTTCGTTAGTGTTACAAGGCCAGATCAGTCAATCACCCAGATTGTTTCCCCTGCAACTACTGAAAAGCCTGCTGCCCCTCTTCAGGAACCACACGTTTGTCTGGCCTCTCAACAGAAACCCCTCGGTTGTGGTTGCACCTACGGTATGGCTATCTGTATCACTGAGGCACGCAAGCCTCCCCACCAATGGCAAGGTCCATGGAATGTGCCAAATGGAGATGTGGAAATTGCATTTGAACTAATACGACATTCAAATGGTGCATAAACAGTTACTTTGTTCCAGTGTATGACACACGGATGCCATGCAACTTATTACCACTACCAGCCTAAACAGGATGTAAGGAAAGAGGATATTTGAAAGCCTAGGACACGACTGGACGACCCTATGATTCATATCAGAAACTTCAAACTGCTTCTACCACCGTCACCACATCAAGCTGACCCAGAACAGATAAGTCAGAAAGCCATTGTTCTCTTCGAGAAACCCACAATTCTAAACAATGTAATTTCTTTTTGTTTTGTAATAGACCATCTCTTAATGTTTCTCTCCATAAATAAAAGGATAGTAGTGTATTGTAAATAGTGCTCACCTTCAGTGATTGTTGACCCCACCACTAATAGTAGGTATTACCATCATTTATTTGTTTTATTTTTCAGTGTATTTATACTAGTCATTGCATGTGTTGTGTGTGTCTTTGGAAGGGTGTGCTTTGACGTGTGTATACAGTAGTTGAGACAGGATAATTTATGTGTTGTACTGTGAAATGGGGTCAAATGTGTCAGTTGAGGCGTCCCCCATTTAAGTTAGTTACACCGACTAAGTGCAAAAAAGTAGCTTATTAATCATTGGTTCATGTTAGTATATTAGGGGGAATTTTGAATCTAACAGATGCCAAAGTAGCGATCATTGTTTACATGCCACTTAACGTCACAATTTCATTCATTCTTGTTTAGATGCAAATTTCTCTGATTTTGTTACTAGTATAGTGTGTCCTTCAGAGTGTTTTACTGTTTTCACTATCAAAGTATTTTAATATCAGAATTTTAACAGGATTGGGGAACTTCTCAAACAGAGGTTTCCGGAAGTGAAACGGCTTCATGGGGTTTATGATATATTAATTTACTTCATGTAGTTTGCCTTAAACATTTTTTGACTGAAAACTCATGGTCATAGTAAATCTCCAGGAACCTATTTCTTCACAAATGGCAAAATCATGGAGAATATTTTTCACACACATCAACATTTTTATAATCATTATCTACAAAACCAACAACAGTATCAACAGTTTGGTGGCAAAAACTAGAACTTTCAACAATTTCACCAACAAAACCACCATGTGGGAGGTTCTCGAGCACTTTATTCTCAGCAAGGTCAACTCAACTTCAATGGTTCGTCATGTCATTTCTCCCAATAGCTTACTGCCCGATCCATAAACACTTAAAGCAACTGAGCTATTACGATTCCTACTACAAAAAAGCAACTTCGCAGCTTCCTAGGACTGATTAAATTTTTGTTATCTGACTCATTATTCTGCACTGAATACATCGAGATTATGTAACTTAACAGGCAAAAATGCTATTTCGATGCAAGATGAACAAGCTCTTTCCGAATTCTTGAACCTTGAGCATGTACCCTGGAATGCACCAATACTATCACACCCTGACCCCACTAAGAACTTTTCGAGGGCCACTGACACTTCCAAAACAGCTGTCAGCTTGTACATTTTGCAAGAGCTAGAATAAGATAGCATCATTGTTGTTAAAAGCATGGCATCTGCGAGCCGCATTCTGTCTGCTGCAGAACGCAACTACACTCCTGGAAATGGAAAAAAGAACACATTGACACCGGTGTGTCAGACCCACCATACTTGCTCCGGACACTGCGAGAGGGCTGTACAAGCAATGATCACACGCACGGCACAGCGGACACACCAGGAACCGCGGTGTTGGCCGTCGAATGGCGCTAGCTGCGCAGCATTTGTGCACCGCCGCCGTCAGTGTCAGCCAGTTTGCCGTGGCATACGGAGCTCCATCGCAGTCTTTAACACTGGTAGCATGCCGCGACAGCGTGGACGTGAACCGTATGTGCAGTTGACGGACTTTGAGCGAGGGCGTATAGTGGGCATGCGGGAGGCCGGGTGGACGTACCGCCGAATTGCTCAACACGTGGGGCGTGAGGTCTCCACAGTACATCGATGTTGTCGCCAGTGGTCGGCGGAAGGTGCACGTGCCCGTCGACCTGGGACCGGACCGCAGCGACGCACGGATGCACGCCAAGACCGTAGGATCCTACGCAGTGCCGTAGGGGACCGCACCGCCACTTCCCAGCAAATTAGGGACACTGTTGCTCCTGGGGTATCGGCGAGGACCATTCGCAACCGTCTCCATGAAGCTGGGCTACGGTCCCGCACACCGTTAGGCCGTCTTCCGCTCACGCCCCAACATCGTGCAGCCCGCCTCCAGTGGTGTCGCGACAGGCGTGAATGGAGGGACGAATGGAGACGTGTCGTCTTCAGCGATGAGAGTCGCTTCTGCCTTGGTGCCAATGATGGTCGTATGCGTGTTTGGCGCCGTGCAGGTGAGCGCCACAATCAGGACTGCATACGACCGAGGCACACAGGGCCAACACCCGGCATCATGGTGTGGGGAGCGATCTCCTACACTGGCCGTACACCACTGGTGATCGTCGAGGGGACACTGAATAGTGCACGGTACATCCAAACCGTCATCGAACCCATCGTTCTACCATTCCTAGACCGGCAAGGGAACTTGCTGTTCCAACAGGACAATGCACGTCCGCATGTATCCCGTGCCACCCAACGTGCTCTAGAAGGTGTAAGTCAACTACCCTGGCCAGCAAGATCTCCGGATCTGTCCCCCATTGAGCATGTTTGGGACTGGATGAAGCGTCGTCTCACGCGGTCTGCACGTCCAGCACGAACGCTGGTCCAACTGAGGCGCCAGGTGGAAATGGCATGGCAAGCCGTTCCACACGACTACATCCAGCATCTCTACGATCGTCTCCATGGGAGAATAGCAGCCTGCATTGCTGCGAAAGGTGGATATACACTGTACTAGTGCCGACATTGTGCATGCTCTGTTGCCTGTGTCTATGTGCCTGTGGTTCTGTCAGTGTGATCATGTGATGTATCTGACCCCAGGAATGTGTCAATAAAGTTTCCCCTTCCTGGGACAATGAATTCACGGTGTTCTTATTTCAATTTCCAGGAGTGTATTCGATTACAGACTTGGGAACCTTGTCTGCAGTTCGGGCCTTTGCTAATTCAGTAACTTTTTGTATGGAAGACACACCACTGTTCATATTGACCACCATGCTATCAATTTCAGCTTGGTGAAAAATCTTCTCATGACCGTCTTGGACAATGGAAGTTATATTTAAAAGAATGTGACTTTACTGTAATGCATGTTCCGGTTTCTCAAAACATGGTAGCTGATGCTTTATGCCGTTCTCTTACTACCAGACAGAAATACTTTGCCATACATTTTTGACAGACTAATCACATTATTTTGTAGCAGCATTTGAAAAGTTCATTTCTTCATCTCTTACAGATATTTCCAAAAGAACGTGATATAGACAGTAACTGGAAAAATATGCAGCAGCTTGGGCATGACAAGACCAATTCAGTAATGAGACATCACTACTTAGTATGTAACAATATTCTCTTTCCACCTACACATTCACACAACGACAACTGGGGCTGATGTATACCGGAAATTTAAGCAATAAACTATTTTGAGATACGCACTTAAGTTGTGTACATTATTCTTCACGGAAGCATTTCCTCATTCTCAGACAGAATTATTACTTTGCAAATATGGAAAAATGTATGCGAGGTCTATTAGCAACATGTGAGCTTTGTCAGCAAGGGAAATCATTGATGACTTCTGGTCTCGTTCCATTATATCCCACTATACCAATGAAATAACGTCACATGGCCGCCATGGATATCTGTGAATCAATTCCCATTTTTGTAGCAGTAGAAGTAACTTCTAAATTTGTAACATTCACTTGGCTACCTAAAACTACTGCCAAAAGTGTTTCAGCAGCTTTTCCAAATATTTCTTGCCGACTGTTGGTCATATAAAAACGGTTATATATGATAATGGACCGCAATTCAGATCAGATATATGGACACACAATCTGAAAGCTAGGAAGATTTCACCTGTATATATACCCAGTTACCAAACTTTATCAAACACGTCTAGATGCATTATGAATGAAATTGGTAAGCTTCGTCGTCTCCCGTGTCAGAAGAAACAAACAGATTGGGATAAATTCATCTACACATTTCAAGAAATTATTAACTCCATTGGAAATGATTCCACATTGTTGTCTCCATTTGTGGTATGAAACAATGTTGAATCTCTGAACAAAATTAAGGAATTAGTAGCATTTTCTGCTCGTTGGCGACTAAGACACCATGAAATCGTCGACATTTTAATCAACAATATTAAACATGAAGCTGAACGAAGAAAGAAACAACATCACTGCAAATTTAAAATCGGCCAAAAAGTACCACTACATACCCATCACCTTTCCAATAAAGCCAAAAGTAAGTGCAACATGTTTGAATTGTTGTGGAGTAGTCCGTATAGAATAAGGCATATCCCGCATCTAAATATTGTTCATGTAGAAGAAACTTTGCATATCAGTAATGTAACACATTTTATCGAATGAAAAAAATTTTTTTTCCTGATTGAGATGATATTTGATACTACACTGTCACAGTGAGACATAATGATTCCCTTTGCATGTTTCTCTAGTTTTAGCACTTTTTCCACTTGTACTATTTATTTGTTATTTGTCTCATAACTTAGTGCCATTTCATGCACTATTATATTTTACAGATAGTCACCTGTTAGGCAGAGCAAGGATTTCATATGTTTACTGTATATTGTAATTATTGTTTACCTAACATCCTCATTCACTGTTACGGAAAAATTTGTTTCCATGTAAAGTAAAATAAAATGAAGTAAACATATATACGTTTTGAAGCATCGAGGATATGCAACACGTTAATGGAAAAAGAACAAAATGAATACAAGATAGGTCATCTTTTGTTATATTTCAAAAAAATTTTCTTCCAGGTTTTACAGGAAATTACAAAGTATAAACCTATGGGCAACATATATATACTGCAAACTCATTTATATACTGTCATTAATCAATTTTTTTTCAGCATGCAACATGAGTACTATAGCAATACGAAGAATGATATGTACTAACAACTTTTCTATGTATGCTAGATGTAAGTTTCAATTTGATTATGGTTATAGTTTATGAAGTGATAATAAAGAGGAGACAATGATACCTACTAATCATAACGATTACATGTGAATGATAAAGTAAAGAAAAGTGATGGTGCAGAGGTCACACTGTTGTAATGAGAAATGTTTTATGATAACTTGACAGTAATGGAAACATTAATGGTTAATGGAGGTAAAGATACTCTTTTTCACCTATTGCAGAAGAACATGACATTACTTATTACACACATATATTACTTCTTGAATTACAAAGAAAAGATTTACTTTTGATTGGTAGAGTAGTCATGCATGTTCCACTTCATACACACGTCATTTGTCTAAACTAATGATGCTTTTATTTGATATGTACACTGACATTTAGCACCTGTTGACATTGCTTTTGTTTGCATTAATTATGCCATTAACAATTCCAGCATAATAATTTCTTCATGCTTTACAGGTACAACAAGCCATTTGTCATCACCCACATTTTTTCTTTTGCATTAATTGCAATCTATAGTTATACTATATGCTTCTACTTGTTATGTCATTCTGATTTCTTTAATATGTTCATATCAGAGCTTTGAATATTCTTGTCAACACACATTTTTGTCCTAATTACTTTGACTGACCAATTTTATGACTATTGATAATAATGATTTTCTTTTGTAATAAAACTGCACTTTCCTTTGCTTAGTCCCACTTTTCCCAGTAGTTATGTGCATTCCTTGTATGTGCTATTAATATTTTATTCTCTCTTCTCTGTAAGAGTTATATTACTTATGTCTAGTCAGTATTTGCATCAAATACCATTTTCAAATCTCAAGTACTATAGAGATATTCTACTATACTGATCATTATTATGAGCTCTGACAGCATATAGATTAATTATAATCTGTGTATTCTGTCATTTATTACTACCAATCTTCATGTGCTGTTTTCTAGAATTATTGCCTGTATACATTACGTTACTTACTAGCACAGCCATTGTTATTGTCTATATAACCACTACTGTTCTGTGGACAGGCACTACCAGTAACTATATTTATCACTTGGTTACTACTGGAATGGCTCAACTCTGAGTCTAAAATGTGCTCTATGTACCATATTGTTAAAGAGTGAACTATTAACACAATTTCTCAATTATTTCTTGTTGGCGCTGCCATAAATAATGCAGCTGTTACCTGCATCTGTTTAGGATATTGTATTAATATTCACTACTGTTATAATTTACCATTTTAAAAGCATTTAATGCCTTTTCAAGTCCCGTTTTCTCTTTATACAATTCTCCTTCTCTTCCTTATGCACAGAGATGGTCATGAAACATGCAGTTGGTTAGTTGTCTGCAACAGTATAAACATATGCAAGCTTACTGATGTTGACAATAATATATTACAAATGAGAGAGCTCTGATTACACCATTCATTGTGTTCATGACTGTACTAGGCAGCACTTAATATATAATTTGCTGAGTTGTCATAGGATACCATATCGACTGCTGCCACCAACGGGTCTACTCGATGCCAAAGAGCACTACTTTGACATACCTAGTGATACTCATTTTACTAAGGTTTGAAGCTCTTCTTCTCGTTCTTCTGTATTTGCGATTTAAAAACTGGGTTGTTTTGGAAATCAGCCTTATGCAAACACAATTAGTTTATTTTTATATCTATCCAGACATGTTTTGACACCAATGTGTCATCTTCTGTGGGTATAATTTTTATCTCTGTAAAGTACAATATCGCATTTGTAATAATATAACTGCTGTAGACCTAAGAATATTTGCAGTTTGCTTCGTTTGGTTTAGACACTCGCCTTAAAATTACATTGCTAACTGTATTGTATTATTGTACATCGATTTTAGTGCTCGTTTTCGTCGTTTTCCGACAGCTTGTCATCTGCTACCTAGCCATGAAGAAAATTGTAGCTGTTTCGAGGGTAGAGGTTATGTACGTTTCTATGCTTACATTTTTCGACCTGCTTCGTGTACCTGGTTGGCGTCTCAATCAACTGCTATTTAGTGCATTGTTTTCACTCCTTTCTTCACAAATTTCCGCTGACTACTTCACCTCACATGCACTTACACAAAAAATGTGGTAAAATGTGATCTGAGCAGACACTTCTGACAACACACTCAGTGAGAGGGGTTATATTAATGTCGTTGCTCACTTGTTCATCGTTGGTCTTGTGTTCGTTATGACGCTGATATTGAATGTGTATGTGTGTGTGTGTGTGTGTGTGTGTGTGAGAGAGAGAGAGAGAGAGAGAGAGAGAGAGAGAGAGAGAGCGAGTGGGTGGGAGGGAGAGAGAGATAGATGGCAAGAGGGATGGGGAGGAAACCAATAAAACAGAAGTCTTTTTTACTGTTATGTTTTTAGTGGGGTGTCAACATTGTGTAGTTCATTGAGTGTTCCAAACAGCGTTTGTTTGCACAGTGTTGTATTTTTATTCAGGACTCTCTTTCTCTGTATTACTGCTTTTTGTATGTGGTGGTTCTCCTCTATTGCGAGATTTTGATAGACACTGTTGCTTTCTCTGAGGATCTTAAGATCGGTCTCCATGTTTTTGGGTGGTGGTTTTCTTGCATTAGATGGTCCGCAAAAGTGGAGTGTGTGATATCACTTATTAGCGCTCTAAGGTATTTGGAGTATCTCCTTTTGAAAAATCTGCATGTTTGGCCTATGTAGATCGACTGGCATAAACTGCAGGGTAACTGATATATTCCAGCTTTGGAGAATTTGTTTGCAGACGTGTTCTTAGAACCAGATTCTTCTGTACTCTGTTATTTGTGCGGTATGATATACAGTCTTTGTTTCTTCATTATGTTTCCCACCCTGTGGACGTTTTTTTTTACTGTATGTTAGTATGTGCCATGCTCTTTGTAGGGTGTTCCTGGTATCCTGCGGTTGCCTGGTTGTGGCTAACATCTCTGTTGTGGGTAAGATCTAAAATCTAAGAACACCTCTGCAGGCGAATTCTCCAAAGCTGGAATATATCAGTTAACCTGCAGTTCATGCCAGTCGATCTACATAGGCCAAACATGAAGAAATTTCAAAAGGAGATACTCTGAACACCTCATAACCCTAAGAAGTGATGGTACAGACTGTACTTTTGCAGACCATCTAATACAAGAAAACCACTACCCAAAAAACACGGTGACTCATCTTAAGATCCTCAGAGATAGCAACATCTTAAGATCCTCAGAGATAGCAACAGTCCCTATGAGAAACTCATAACAGAGCAGAAATAGCATATACAAAAAACAATAATACAGGAAATGAGAGTCCTGAATGAATATACAACTCTGTGCAACAAAACGCTATTTGGAACACTAAATGAACTATACTCTGGTGACTCCCCACAAAAAGCATAACAGTAAAAAAGACTTCTGTTTTCTTGATTCCCTTCCCACCCCTCTTTCCATCTCACTCACGTTCGCTCTCTTTCTCCCTCTCCCTCTCTCTCTCTCTCTCTCTCTCACACACACACACACACACACGTACACACACACACACATCAATCACTTAATTCTTTGGTAATTACTAAATGCACACTTGGTGCTTTCCAGCATAGCTTCGTTATCTTTCACTTCTTGCATCCATTACATGGCCATGCCGTTTCTCAGTAAACTTAAATCATATGTCTTTCATTGTTAAACATTAAGACAATCATTTACAAACGATACTGTGTTAATTATTTATAAAAGTTTTGAACGATACTTTAATCATGAGTAAACAAACAGAAATTCTGATTGTACAAGTACACGTTACTCGTCTTAGACTTAGTTTAACCTAATCGAGAAAACATCAGTGTATGTACAAGTTTAACAAAAATTTTATTTACACAATGCTTAGTTCGTGCAGCGATCAATATTTCTCCTATTCCATTCCTATTCCTATAGTGAACAAATGTAATGTTAGGCGATGAATACATATTTTAAACTCTTCATACCTGACATAAAAAAGCAAGATTTGTTTTGTTTCCTATTTTCCAACAAATTAATAAACAAACTTAATAGAAATGAAGGTCAAATAATGTTTTGATGATTCACTAAAGCATGAATGGAGATCCACATATTTGGAATTCGGATCTTATTTATCATGAAAGTGTGCTAACCTTTGGTTTTTATTTTCTTTCCCCTGTATTCAATAAAAACATTTTATTCAGTAGTATATATTCTTTCGAAACAGTAAACTAATGGAAACAGAAACTAAGATTCTTAATGTCAGTATTTTTGAAATACATGATTTCCGGTACAAGATTTTGCTGATGCAATTAAATGAACCTAAATTAATATCTGGCAAATAATAGTTTACTACTGCCAGTAAATCAACGTTTCTGGTACGTTTTGTAATAAGCTTCAAAATAATTTCTTTTCACAGTACATTATTGCAGTCTACCTTTGATGCACATGCCCCTTTTCTTGGAATTCCAGCCAGATTGCCTGCATTTTGAGGCAGCCTTGCCCTCAACAAATTTTGGAAGTTGGCCGTCATTTTAAAACATACCTTCGGAAGTTAGTTGTAACACGGCTCGTTTTGGCTTCTTAGTCAAGTTTTCTATATAATCTACATTTTCACTTTTACAGGAAATCACTGTGCAACAACGCCCTCCTCGCTACTGGTACGACATCGTAACATCCTTGTTGTTAATTGGTCAGTTTCATCGAGATCAACAGGACAATCTTGAGTCAGAAACGAGAATTAGTCATCTTCCCCGTCAGATTATTTCTCTTTGTTGTTAATATAAAAAGCTTTCAACTCACCGTTTGTCAATATTTCATGCATTGTTGCAGAGTGTAGGCATAACAATTATTTCAGTAAATTGAAATTAGCAGACGTGCATTATGACCTGAGATCCAAGTACGAGCATCATCAAGAAGTGTGTTATTTCTTATTAACAAAAACATTATACAAATATGACATAATTCTCAACGTCTAGAATAGTAACCGAACCTTAAGAAACAACACAGTTCTCAGTTTAATATTTGGGTGCAATATTCATTTCCATACCTTTCCGAGTTGTAGAAGTAAACAAAAATTGTTCAAATGGCTCTGAGCACTATAGTACTTACCTGCTGAGGTTATCAGTCCCCTAGAACTTAGAACTACTTAAACCTAACTAACCTAAGGGCATCACACACATCCATCCCCGAGGCAGGATTCGAACCTGCGACCGTAGCCTTCGCGCGGTTCTAGACTGAAGCGCCTAGAACCGCTCGGACACTCAGGCAGGCAGAAGTAATCATTTTCTGCATACGACCAGCTGTAAAGTAGACACGAGTCGCAGCTCACAAGATGCTGCGCCCTGGTTTTAAAACTAAGAACTAGAAGGTCCACATTCACAGACCATCGATCCATAAGCAACAGAATACGCCTATATACGGAGAAGAAAAAAATGAATGGGGGTCCACATGTGTGTACGGACGAAACGAACAGGTTATGAGTGGAAAGCAGATGAAATGTAAATATTTACACGATGACTTGGGATGTATGAGGATATCTACTGTACATTATTTCTAAAATTCTTGATGATACAGTCGTTTGAGTTGAAAAGACTCAGTTTATGTGTTCAAATACCACCTCTGCTGGGGTATGTGGACTATCTTGTACGTTTCAGTATAACAGTAGCAATGCTTTGTTACTTTCCCGTAGGAGTGAAGGTTTCAAGTGCTTTGCATTGAGAGGCACCCACTTGCCTTGCTCATACTGTGGCATCAAGCAGTCAGGCCTGCAAGATGAGTGGTCTGCCAAGCGAGTGGATTCATTCTTATGTATCGAGTAACATGAACTCTAGTACTCACACTTAAGTTACAAATTATCCTCCTATATGATTAATACGCAACGGAAACACGCATCTGACTATCAGTAATTTACAGAACTCTGACTGTACACTACGCACTGGCAATACCACATTTCCTTTTTGTCTTTTTTTATTTAACGGCTTTTGTCAACACGTGGCCACCGCACTGAATATGAATGGCGCACACATTATAGATTCGGGACATTATGACAACATACAATTCCAAGGAAAAGTCCACCAATCTTTTTCTCTTCACTATCTTATTTATTCCGATAAATTCTCTAACGTAAACACACAAATTCTATAACCTACAACAATAACACATGAGAAATTCCGCCCAGTGGGCATGGCTTTACATTGGTGAATCTCTATATTATGGTCTCGTAATTATTTAACGCTACAGTGCACTTTCTGGATAGGATGGTGGATCTTTTATTATATCTCACACTTCGACTCTCACAATCATCATCACGAAACTTTCCTCCAGATCGAGCGATACAGAAGGAACAAGCATAACCCACTAATCATTTGAAACTACCTTGCTACTCTCCCATGCAAACCACACATACCCAAATTACATGACATACATCACACTGCAATAAGAAATAGAAAACACTAAATAGTCACAACACTATCACTTTCAGCTTTCCCACTTCAATTAATATTTATCCCAGTTTCACACGACACTGCCCCACTTCGTAATTCTACTTTCCTACTATGAACTCTGGAGATATATGCACGTCTTCCTGTGCAATGCAAGCCAAGTGGCGTTGCTGGATAGACGGCCGACTCACCTTGCTTCTCTCTCAGAGTTTGAATCTAGCGTCACACGGAATCATATCACGCAAAGTAATATTAAGAACGTATTCATCACACACGCGAGTCCTCAACTGATACCATGGGCGAGTACTTCTCTTTATCTTTTGTCTCATACACAGATTGAGACTCACACAGTACTCACCACGTGGAAGTACTCGTCTCTAATTTCAAGTCCTGCACACGCCATTTCTTAAATATTTTAACTTATGGTACACACACTATTTCTTAAATATTTCAACTTATTGTACACACGCTAGTAATTCAGCTTAACTTAAGCACACGGAAGTATTTCAACTTATTGCTACACATGGTTTCATTGTGACGGTTGGCCACTTCCGAAGATTACTACAATCCCATTAATATTACCTGCCTGACATTTAATTCTCCCCACAAAAGTTCCTGAAATAGAGAAATTATTATTTCAAACTACTCTTAAATATTCCACATGCATACCATGTCTCCACTCTTTCGTCATTACGGAGCACAGCTAAAACAGGTCATAACAGCACAAGATCCAGTGGCAGAGTGCTGAAACATGGCCGTTCTCCAGGTTCTCTCGCACCTGTGTCGAAGTGGGGGAGCACCTAGCTACCGTATTGGTCAGCCACATTTCAGGCGCTCAAAGCTCAGGTAAATTTCATCTCTTTGGTCCCACCAAAGGTGGCCAAAAGATCGTCTCAAAGATGATCATATATTCACATTCACTATCTGCGGTTAGCAGACGACCATACATTCATTCATTTCACAGATCTCACCAAACTGGATGCAGGGATTTACTTTCTGGGAGTGCACATGTGATCAATTAAATAAATAAATTGTCATTCTTTCCCACACTGGTATCCGGCTTCGCTGTATTAATTGAAATTGAGTTATTTTACAAAATAAATTTCTTGTTCTGAGAAAAATAATGAAGTATGTTGCACCTATTTTCAATGTCGGGCGGTACTGTACCCTTTCAGCATTTTCATTTGAATTATTCTCACTAGTTTGGAATTGCTGTATGAGACATAGCCTTTTTTCATAGGCAGACTTTCGAAGGCAAGCACACATGTTCAGTGAGATGTGTGATTGTCTCTTTCTTCCTGGTTTTGTTGGTTCAGTTGTGGGCATTCGGGGCTTTGGGGTCTACCCTTCCATTTTCTTCTGCAGTTATCAGCATTACCTCGGTGTGAATAATGTGTGGAGATACGTGTTTAAATGGAGACGCAATTTCAACCCACTTATTTTGTTTTTGGGAAGTGATTTCGGATTTGATTCTCCGTGAAAAGACTATATTAATATCCATCTAAAGATAGCCGTCTGTTTTCTATCAGTACAATTTCGAGGGCTGTCAGAGGGAACTGCCTCTGGTTTCCCAAACATGGTTATGTAGTCTTTCTTAATGCTTGTTATTACCGCCTCTGATGTAGCTGTTTTCGTAGCACAAAATCAGACGGGTTTTGTGAATAAATCATAAGGTGCTACAAGGTACTTTACACCTCTACCCTGGGTGTGATGTCCAGCAATCTCATTCCCGATGATTTTCCCGTGTTTATTTGTTAGGATACGTTGCAAGGCATGTTGCTCGATACATTCACTAGTTGGCATATTGACCGATAATACACATTCGTGGTAACTGATGCATACATTGATACACATATCATATGTAGCAATAACGGGGAACATTTTGTTTACACTTTCGTACACTAAAGAGCTCCAATTTTAACTGTGTGTAACATATAAGGCGATTCTGTTATGCCGAAGTAATACACAGACACCATGAATTCGAGCCATTTGTCCGTCTCTGGAACTTAGCCATGTTGTATCAACTTGTGACGTGGTTCTTTTTATTTATGATCTGCTTAACCTTTACCCGCTTTGGATCCCCATACTGCATGATTTCCGTATCTCAGCTGAACTCCAAAGTGTAGCGTCAATGTAGCGCATCTATCTTTAGTAATACTTTGAAGTCAGTCAGTGTTTCGATGATGTCTGAAAATTCAGTAAGCCCTTGCAGTAGTCTCATGGGAACTCGCCGAGTATTTACTCGTATGCAGATGTAGATACAGAAGTGTGATAGGGACACTAATGTTTACAATGTATATGAATAGTCTATCAGGAGGCGTCAGAAGCGGTTTAAAACTGTTAGCAGATGATGCGGTTGTCTGGAAGAAATTTGTAAGACCAGAAGACAATACTGATTTGCTAAATTTCCTACAGAGGATTGGTGAATGTTGCGGATTGCGCCAGCTGACCCTGAATGTAAATAAATGTAAGATATTGTGCATACACAGGAACAGGAATCCAGTATTGCACCACTATTGATGACAAATTGCTGGAAACATTAACTACTGTAAAATATCAAACAGCAACTATACAGATAAACCCAGGATGGAATCACCATATAGAACTATAACCAGGAAAATCAGAGGGCAGACACCTTCACAGGAAGAAACTTAAGCAAATTTAATTCATCCATTACAGGAGTAATATACAAGGCGCTTGTTCTACCAATTCTTTAGTACCATTTATCAAGAGGGGTTCCTTAACAGGTGGGAGAATAACCAATTAAGAGTGGCGCATTTTGTCTCGGGATCATTTAGTGGACACTAGAGCATTACAATTATGCTCAGCAAATCCCAGTGACAGGCATTACAAGTAAGTCGTGCCTTACTGAGAGGTCTAGTACTGCAATTTCGAAAGAGCACTTTGCGGGAAGATATCACTTCCTCCGTTCTACGAAATGACCTTCACGACACAATTCGAGAAATTAAAGATAATGCAGAGGCTTACCTACATCATTCTTCCCAAGCGCTATTCAGAGGTAGAAGAGGAAGAGGGTATCATCTAGAGGGACGAGAAGGACCCGCTGCAGCACACCGTTAGGTGGCTTCCTGATATATATTGATACTTTTCTACCCTAGGGATTCATTATAAGATTTACAGTCTACTGCAACTAATTTCAATGCCACCGTTGCTTCTTCATGGACATGTTTACACACAAAATTAATACAAGTAACTGTTTGCCAATTAATTTTGCAGACAAGTTAGCTTTATTGGTTTTCCTATTCCTGTAGTAAGAGTACTACCCAGTTGTTAGTTACTTTCTTGCTTATCACTGTTTCCACTGATGGAGCAGAGGTTTCTTTATTTATTTAAGGTTATATAATGGTAATATCGGGGTGCACTCGGCCCTTGTGCGGCAAACTGAGAAGCTACTTGACTGAGAAGTAACGGCTCCGGTCTCGTAAACTAACATGCGGCCGGGAGAGCGGTGTGCTGACCACATGCCCCTCCATATCCGCATCCAGTGACGCTTGTGATGAGGGTGACACGGCGGCCGGTCGGTGCCGTTGGGCCTTCCAAGGCCTGTTTGGATGGAGTTTAGTTTAGTTTAACGGTAATAAGGTTATATGTGGTAATATAATGAAATATGTGCAGCCCTTTGTAAAGTTAGGTTAGTTCTTAGTCTGTAGTTCACGTTGTACGGGACCTGCTCCATCCACATGCACACCTGCTGGTGGCGAGTTCACACCGCCCCCAATATCCGTCGTGTTATCCCGCCTGTTGCGATGCTGAATTGTATCTGTACAACTTCTCGTAGTCCTAAACTCAATTCACCAATTGACGTGACAAATTGTTACTGTTGTGTATTTCAAAGACAACTGAAAATGTTTGTAATTGTAAAAGTTTTATTATTAATATGCAGCTTGGCTGACTTCAGATACCTGTTAATGTTTGACAAATTGCTTAGTTTCTTAATCGTTTAAAAGATGTTTTAGTGACGTCAATTCTTAATCTCTTTTATATTGAAGCACTCCGTCTTCAGGCCACGAGTGGCCTACCATTGAGGATGCAGATAGGAGTGGCGTGGGGTCAGCACACCGCTCTCCCGGTCGTTATGATGGCATTCTAGACCGATGCCGCTACTAATCGGTTGAGTAGCTCCTCAATTGGCATCACGAGGCTGAGTGCACCCCGAAAAGTGGCAACAGCGCATGGCGACTGGATGGTCACCCATCCAAGCGCCGGCCACGCCCAACAGCGATTAACTTCCGTGACCTCATGGGAACAGGTGTATCCACTGCGGCAAGGCCGTTTCTTTTATACCTGAAAACTTGTTTAATTTCGTACTTGGTTTTAAAAGTTATTTTACTGACATCATGTTCCTTTCTTGTCTGCTGGCCCGGCCATACCGCTTAACGACGTATTAAGAAGTTCAGTGGTAGGATCACAGCGTCGTTTTATAAGAAGGGGGTGGCCAATTACATAAATATTGTGTTTTCTGTATATTTCTTTGTCGAAGATGCTAATGCTAAGTTTTTTGGGGTATGAGCACTGTTGTGATTAAGCCGAGAGGTCTGGCCAGTATTAAAAGGGGACAACTTATCTGCGAATTACGTATTCTTGGAGAATCCTGAGGTGGCAGCGTCGCTGTCTCGTACACTGTCCGCTGCACCTGACCGCAGAGAACATCGGCGAGATACGTCCCGATTTATACGTCTGTTCGGCGGTCGTCTCCGGAGTACTTAAGAATATAGAGTTTTCGGAGGATAACTATCCCACCCGTGCCCAGGTATTCCGCGTTAGGCCCAACTTAATCACTGAATTAATACAAGGCATGATTTGAAGCAACTTGAGTGTACGCCTGAACAAAGAGTTAACGGTGATCAATTGCTAACTGAAGCTATGCAGTTGCCAGCTAGGCTTAGTAAGTTGGGTTCGAGTGTCACAGAGGCTACTGATGAACAGGGTAGTGCAACGCGAAGTAATCCCAATGGGTCAGTCCGTGGCACTGTGAGTCGAGAACATTCTCTCGTAGCCTTAGAATCCTTGGAAAGGTGGCCGAATTTGATTTCATACCAGTTTCAAAATTTTCCAGTGCTGTTCATCGGCGAATTACAACAACTGGTAGAGGTTTTATGGCCAGTGGCTCAAATGGTTCAAATGGCTCTGAGCACTATGGGACTTAACAGCTATGGTCATCAGCCCCCTAGAACTTAGAACTACTTAAGCCTAACCTAAGAACATCGCACAACACCCAGTCATCACGAGGCAGAGAAAATCCCTGACCCCGCCGGGAATCGAACCCGGGAACCCGAGCGCGGGAAGCGAGAACGCTACCGCACGACCACGAGCTGCGGACATATGGCCATTGGTACGTTCTGAAAAACACGCGGACGCACTTGGTTGGCGTCTCGCTTTAGGAGATCCTTCAGGTTGTATAAGATTTGGGAACCTTGGGTGACTTAAGGAGAAAGGTTGTCAGAAGCAGAATATCGCCGAGAGTTAGGGCCGAATTGTTGAATAAATATTTTCTACGCGTCCAGTCTCAGTGCGACACACTCCATCAGTATATTGCGGAAATTCGTATTGCAGTCACAGCACTGGAAACGTCAGTAGCCGTGAACGAAGTCACTGGACATATTTTGAAAGGCATTAAGCCCGAAGACAGGTCACAACTGATGTTTTTACGGAGACTTGCCGGCTTTCCCGAGTTGATAGAGGAGCAGGAGCGTAAGATCTGTGCCCTTCAGGTGCAGTTGAAAAACGCACAGGAGGAGCTAGATAGGATGAGGAGGGAGAAGGGGGTTGGGGAATGGGACCTGGCTGTTGGCAAGAGATCTGCTAGGAGAAGGAGATTTTCAGATAGTTTTACTATTGGTGTTTGTAATAGATATGACCAACTGTCAGAGTCTAGTGGAGAGGAATCTCTAGTAGCTGTAGATGTAGGAGGTATGCAGCAGACCTCAGCAGTTACGGTAGCTAGGACAGTTGCAAAGTCTAAGAGAAAGAAGAAGGTTCTGCTGTTAGGTAGTTCTCATGGTAGAGGTGTAGGCCAGCAGTTGCAGGAAGTTTTGGGGAGTGAGTACCAGGTCACCAGCATTGTGAAGCCTAATGCAGGATTGGCTCAGGTGACTTTTAACATAGGGGGGTTATGTAGGGATTTTACTAAAGAGGATCAGGTAGTGATTGTGGGTGGGGCTGGTAATAGTATTGATAGGGATGGGGAGTATGACATAGATGGTGACCTGGAAAAGATAGCCACTCAAACTGGCAACACGAATGTGCATTTCGTGGAACTGTTTCAGCGTCACGATCGGCCTCATCTTAATACAGCCGTCAGGCGTAATAACATGAGACTTGGATGTGCGCTGATGACAGAAGGCATGAGTCACATTTGAGTGGTGTCGGTGGAGTCTATCAGCAGGACGGGTTTCACTAAACATGGCCTGCACCTCAACAGGTATGGGAAGGGGAGGTTGGCAAAACTTATAGGTGACAGCATAGGTGGGGGTGGTGGGATCACTCATGGGAAAATTCCGGTAGTTGTGGGTGTTAGAGCTGTACCTTTTTTAGATTGAAGTCAGCTGATAGGTATTCCTGCTTAAGGGAAGTCTCTCTAACAAAGAAACCACTTTCTACAAAGCTTGGGTATCCGATTAATGAGGGAATTAGTATATTTCATCAAAATATACAAGGTATTAGAGATAAAGTTAGTGAACTGCTTATAGATGTTGACTCTGAAATTATTGGTATATCTGAACACTTCTTAAATAAGGAGATAATTCAGAGGCTTCCTTTACCAGGATAAAGGTTGGCTGGCAGCTTTTCTAGGAGCTCTTTGCGGTGTGGGGGAGTAGCCATGTATGTGAAAAACGGTATCCCATTTGAGTCAATTGATGTTTCAAAGTACTGCACTGAAAAGGTGTTTGAATGTTGTGCAGGTGTGGTTAAATTTAGTGGAGCTAAACTTCTTACTGTTGTTATTTATAGATCCCCAGACTCCGATTTCACAACATTTTTGCTAAAGCTAGAGGAGGTTCTTGGTTCACTTTATAGGAAATACAAAAAGTTAGTTATATGTGGTGACTTCAATATTAATTGTATAAGTGATTGTGCAAGGAAAAGGATGCTGGTAGACCTCCTTAATTCATATAATCTTATGAAAACCGTATTCTTTCCAACGAGAGTGCAAGGGAACAGTAGAACAACCATAGACAATATTTTTGTTCATTCGTCATTATTAGAAGGGCATTCTGTTAGGAAAAAGGTGAATGGCCTTTCAGATCATGATGCACAAATTTTAAGTCTAAAAGATTTTTGTGCTGCAACACATGTTAAATATAGTTACCAACTTTTTAGGAAAGCTGATCCAGTTGCTGTACAGACTTTTGTAAACCTTATCAAGGAACAAGAGTGGCAAGATGTTTATAGTGCTGATACAGTAGACGATAAATATAATGCTTTCCTCAAGACTTTTCTCGTGCTCTTTGAAAGTTGCTTTCCGTTAGAACGTTCAAAACAGGGTACTAGCACAAACAGGCAGCCTGGGTGGCTGACTAATGGGATAAGAATATCTTGTAGAACAAAGTGGCAATTATATCAAAACGTTAGAAACAGTCAAAATCTAAATGCAGCAGCCCATTACAAACAGTATTGTAAGGTGCTTAAAAAAGTTGTTAGGAAGGCAAAAAGTATGTGGTATGCAGATAGAATAGCTAAGTCTCAGGATAAAATTAAAACCATATGGTCAGTCGTAAAGGAAGTGGCTGGTCTGCAGAGACAGGTCGAGAATATAGAATCAGTGCGTAGTGGGGATGTCCGTGTTACTGATAAGCCGCATATATGTACAGCACTTAATAATCACTTTCTGAATATAGCAGGTGAACTAAATAGAAACCTAGTCCCAACAGGGAATCATATAGCGCTCTTAGAAAAAAGTGTTCCGAGACTGTTACCTGAAATGCTCCTCCATGATACTGACAAGAGGGAGATTGAGTTAATAATTAAATCACTAAAGACCAAGAACTCTCATGGATATGACGGGTTATCTAGCAGAATACTGAAGTATTGTTCCACGTATGTTAGCTCAGTACTTAGCCATATCTGTAACTTTTCCTTTAGGAGTGGTCGGTTTCCTGACCGATTAAAATACTCGGTAGTGAAGCCACTTTATAAAAAGGGAGACAGGGATAATGTTGACAATTATAGACCTATTTCTATGCTATCGGTGTTTGCTAAAGTTATCGAGAGGGTTGTATATACAAGGTTACTGCAGCATATAAATTCACATAAGTTGCTGTCAAATGTACAGTTTGGTTTTAGAAATGGCTTAACAACTGAAAATGCTATAGTGTCTTTTCTCTGTGAGGTTTTGGACGGATTAAATAAAAGGTTGCGAACGTTAGGTGTTTTCTTTGATTTAACGAAGGCTTTTGACTGTGTTGACCACAAAATATTACTGCAGAAGTTGGAACATTATGGAGTAAGGGGAGTAGCTTACAATTGGTTCGCCTCCTACTTTAAGAACAGAAAGCAGAAGGTAATCCTCCGCAATATTGAGAGTGGTAATGATGTTCAGTCCCAATGGGGCACTGTTAAATGGGGCGTTCCCCAGGGGTCGGTGCTGGGGCCACTGCTGTTTCTTGTTTATATAAATGATATGCCTTCTAGTATTACAGGCGATTCAAAAATATTTCTGTTTGCTGATGACACCACCTTGGTAGTGAAGGATCTTGTGTGTAATATTGAAACATTATCAAATAATGTAGTTCATGATATAAGTTCATGGCTTGTGGAAAATAATTTGATGCTAAATCACAGCAAGACTCAGTTTTTACAGTTTCTAACTCACAATTCAACAAGAACTGACATTTTAATCAGACAGAATGGGCATAAGCGAGACGGAACAGTTCAAGTTCCTAGGCGTACGGATAGATAGTAAGCTGTTGTGGAAAGCCCATGTTCAGGATCTTGTTCAGAAACTAAATGCCGCTTTATTTACCATTAGAACAGTATCTGAAATAAGTGACATTTCAACACGAAAATTAGTATACTTCGCATATTTTCATACGCTTATGTCATATGGTATTATTTTTTGGGGTAATTCTTCTGATTCAAAAAGGGTATTTTTGGCTCAAAAACGGGCTGTTCGAGCTATGTATGGTGTAAGTTCGAAAACCTCTTGTCGACCCCTATTCAATAGTCTGGGAATTTTGACATTGCCCTCACAGTATGTATTTTCTTTAATGTCGTTTGTTGTTAGCAATATTAGCTTATTCCCAAGAGTTAGCAGCTTTCACTCAGTTAATACTAGGCAGAAATCAAATCTGCATGTGGAATGCACTTCCTTGACTCTTGTGCAGAAAGGAGTGCAGTATTCTGCTGCATCCATTTTCAATAAGCTACCACAAGAACTCAAAAATCTTAGCAGTAGCCCAAACACTTTTAAGTCTAAACTGAAGAGTTTCCTCATGGCTCACTCCTTCTATTCTGTCGAGGACCTCCTGGAAGAGCTAAAAAATTAAGCAAATTCCAGTGTTACATTCTTGATTTTCTTTATTTAAACTAACGACTTGTCGCCTGAATATGTTTCTTATATTTCATTTTATCTGTTTCTACAATCGTGTTATAATTTCATGTATTGACTCGTTCCATGACCATGGAGACTTCTCCTAAATGTGGTCCCACGGAACAATAAATAAATAAATAAATAAATAAATTGTCTAAAATCTAGAGAATACGCTTCACTGATGAGAAAAGGAGCTCCGAAAGAAAAGAACATGTGGAAAGGGTTCAGAGTGAAGGGGTAGGCAAACGGTTCCATCAAAGGCTAAAAGCTATTTTCGGTGTGGTGATACCAGTAACTTTCTGCACCACTGTCCTCTACAGTTTGGGGAGCATCCGAACCGCTGACACCACAAGCGCGGGCGTCCGAGGGACCTTTACGACCCAAACGGTGTATTCATAACGGGGCAGTAACTAGTCAGTTCTTACATTTTGTATGTGCTTATGTGAATCATGAACCTCTCGGCGGCCTCAGATTCATGAATCAGTGTTTCTCTTGTTGATCATAGTATTTGGAGAGGCTCGCCATTTCTAAGGGCGCTCCATTGCAAGAAACTCAGCAGAGATATCGTACTGCCAATGTGCAGGTGTTGCCTCTAGTGGGTTATCTGCGGGGAAGTATGGCTATACCAAGTTTTTCGTGGCCAGTGGAATTAATATACGTCAAAGAATTATCAGTTAATCTGTTATTGGCCTGTAACTTAATGCAGCGAATGGCCTAAATTCTTAATTATAATGACATGAAGATTTCTTTTAAAATTTTTCCTGGCAAGTATTTTAAGCTGTGTGCGGTGCTTGGCAGACGCTCCAATGGGTTAATAGTGTCGCGATGCATGATACTCAGTTCCAGATCAGTCGTTTAGGGAACGTGAAGCAAAACCTCTATAGGAAGTACTTTTGCGCTTTCCTGATGTAATGACCAATAAACTGAGTCATTAACAGAAGCCAATATAAGATCAGGTTGACGGATGATATTCCGAACCGCAACTTCCATACCGTTGTCGCCAACCGAAATGAAAATTTTGAGACAGCTGATTGATAACATGTTTCGTGAAGGCGTGATACGGTCTTCACCCTCGTCCTATGCTTCGCCCATGTTCCTGGTATCTAAGGAGCTAACTGGTAGATATCGTCCGGTGTTGGGTTGTAGAGTTCTCAACAACAAAGTCATTTCCGAATCTGCACCACTAACGGACTTGCATAAATCTGTTTTAGCGTCTTAGACCTCAACGTAGCCTACCACAAAATTCCTCTCTGAGGATTCTAAGCAAGTGACAGCGTTCTGCACCGACTGGAGCTTATACGAATTCAGTCGTGTTCCGTTTGGCTTGTCCACTGGTGCGGCTGCATTGTCACATCTGTTCGATCCCGTTTTGGGTGACCTGAAGTTCACGTCAATTTATAATTACTTGGACGATGTAGTTGTGTATAGTGCTACATTTTCTGAATACCACCGGCATATTGAGCGAATTCTCGTTCGTATGAGGGAAGGGTTTGACAATGAAACCGTGAAGGTAAATCTGGCTCAGAGTGAGATATCCTTTCCAGGACATTTGCTAACGAAGGGATTAAGACAGACAAGGAAACGAGTCGGGATCTTCAGAAATTTCCTTCCCCTAAGAATCGCAATGGAAAATTTTTTCAGAAAAATTGTGCCAAATATTGCCCACTTAGCGGCTCCATTGAATGACAAGAAAGAAAGGGATGAGTTTCCAGTGGGGGGGATACAGAGTAAGCCTCCTTTGACGTGATTTAAGTAACTTTAACCAATTCACCCGTTTTGGCCATTCCTGATTTTGAACAAGCTTTTAATTGTGCAAACTGACGCCTCCAGTTCTTGTGTAGCTGCCATGCTTTTCCAAGAACATGATGGAGAGCGTCGTTCCATAGCATATGGCTCCGGTGCCTTGTCACCAACAGAACTGAAGTACTCGGTGTACGAATGGGAGTCACTTGCAGTAATGTTCACTTTGGAGAACTTTAAATTCTATATGGAGTACCAGCGTTTTGTCCTCGAAACCGACAGTCAGCTTTTGAGCTGCGTATTGGCTACACCCAGTGAACCATACAACGCTTCGCCAGGCGGAATGTGTGTGTTTCTGTCTTTCCCTTCTCTGTCAAGCATTTTCGACGAGAGTCAGGTAGTGCACGCCCTCAGGCATATGTTCCAGAAAAATTAAATTGACCAGCAGCCGTGTCAAGGGTCCCTGGGCGCTGAAGTGGCTTCTGTCGTTTTAAAGCAGGTACCCGAGCTCTTCGGGACAAGCAGAGCCAGGATCTGTCAACCCAGGGCTCAAGCAAAGGCTTCTTGCTAAGGAACTGGTGCCGGACTATAAATTAGGGAAAGGCATTGTGTGTTATAACACCAAGAGTGACGAATGTTTTAGGATCTGTTTACCAGGGAAATTAGTTCTGGGTATTTTTAAATATGTTCATATTTCCCAGTCTTTTGGGGGCATCCGGGCGTGAATAAAAATTTGACGTAAACTATGCAGCAACTGACGTGCGTAAATTAATGGGGGAGTGTGGGGATTGTAAGATTGTCAAGACCAATTCCTATACTAGGCAGAGGTCGCTTCAGTCCACGCACAAAAGTAATCCCAAGGACATAATGTTCGTTGATTACGTCGGATTGCTGCCATATAGAAACATGGGAATCGTTACGTTTTCGTGGCAGTGGGTGCCTTCAGCAGGTTTTTTGTGGTTGATCTTGAGCACTGGAATGACCACGGCCATAACTGTTCGGCGTTTGTCTAGAATTTTTTCTACCTTCGGCTCATCCCGGTCGTTAGATAGTACCAATACTCCTGCATTTTTGTCGAGGCAACTTAAGCGCTTCTGTTTTAACAATGCCATCGCCCATCACACCGCCATACCATACTACCGTCAGCCGTCATTTGCCGAAAGAGTGAACGGCAACTTGAAATCAGCACTGATTACTTCCAACGCTGAGTTGCAGCGCAGGTGGAACGAGTCATCATTGTGGCAGAACATAGACTTTAATTCGGCCCATCACCAAGTTGTGAACGCAACAACTGCCTCGCTGATGTTAAGTTACCCTCTCGATTTCCCGCTCGCAAGTTTGTGCTCTGTAAATGATCTTTTGCCGGACTACGTCGTAAGTCATCCCAGAGGTCATTCACCTAAACTGGAAGAGAGCCACGAAGGACGCAGAGCTTTCACGCCTGGAGCATGCAAAGCTATCTGGTAAGGACCACCGAGGATGTTAAGAGGAAGTTGGTGATGACGTCTTCACCTTTGTTTTTCGTGGCTAGGAATGGGGCGTCGCAACTATATCTGGTATGTTGGTTTCTCGGTTTGTGGTAACCTGAGAGGTCTTCCGATTGTTGACCCCAGTCAGCCTCTCAGTGCACAACCTCATCATAGGAAAGGTTTCCAGGGTCCACGTTTTCCACGTTAAAAGGACAAGTTAGTTTGTTTAAGTAAACTTGTACCCCTTTCTCCATCCTTGGGGGGGGGGGGAGGGGGGGAGGGAGTAGTGTTCTAAGTTCAAGTGGGAGTGGTTCAGCTACGCCGGCTCGTATCGATTTATCGACCCGTCGATCGTAGTAGTGTGGTACGATCTTTGGTGGTTCTCCACATGAGGACGTCTACTGGCATGAACTAGGGTAGTTAGAATTTTCGGACTGAGTTGGAAAGAGCATTTGTGAGGTGCGAGGCCGGCCTACCTTCACTGTCCGGAGCCGATAGTAAACAGCTTTTTCGGAGCACATACCTCGTCCCAGGAAGGCGATGTTTTGGGTTGGCTCTGATGGCAAAGAAACACCATCTCTGGTTTCTGCGCCTTGTTGTGCTAAAGTAGTGGTGCTGTCACTAGTTTCTTCTTCCCTGAAGGTCTACCGTGTTTGTGTTTATGGGGGTTCACTCCAAAAGAACTGAAATTTACCTTAATGGATGCAACTCTCTCTCATTACAGATGTTAGTCGCAGCTGTTTGCGAAATGTGTCGAAGTTGCGTGATCTGGGTTACAGTTACAATAATCAGAAATGCGTGTTTAAATTTGTCGTATTTCTAGAGGCACATCATATATCATGTTGAGGGCTCAACTATGAGTTTTCCTTTTTAAATGTAGGGAAGTGTAACTTAATCTGAGTGCCTTTTAACTGTACTCATTTTAATTAAGTATTTGTAAAACAGCCTGGTGAAAAAAGTTCAAATGGCTCTGAGCACTATGGGACTCAACATCTGAGGTCATCAGTCCCATAGAACTTAGATCTACTTAAACCTAATTAAGCTAAGGACATCACACACATCCATACCAGAGGCAGGATTCGAACCTGCAACCGTGGCGGTCGCGCGGTTCCAGACTGAAGCGCCTAGAGCCGCTCGGCCACACCGACCGGCCAATCTGGTGAGGTTGTTAGCTTACACACCCTCAGATTTAGTATGGTGATTTCTGCTAAAATAAGATTGTAATTTTCCACTGTAGTTGTTACGTGTAGCCTGATAAGCCAGGTTTGACGCAGGGGACTCATTTGCCCAACTGTACCTGTAAATATTTGACAAATTGCTTAGTCTTAATTCTTTAAAAGATCATTTGCTGACGTCAGTTCCTAATTTCATTTCTTCGTTACCATTTCACAAGTTGTTAAATTTCTTATTTGGTTTTGGAAGCTATTTTACTGACATCACAAGGTTGTTGATTCTTATTTAAATATACGGTCATGCATGTTTTCAATTGAGAATGTATTCTTGCTTTCTAGCCCAGCCCTACCGCTGAACAACGTATTAAGCTGCTTTAGAGTAACTACACTCAATACAATACTCATTGGTAGGATCTTGGAACATGTAATTATTTGTGTGAACAAAAGTTGTCTATGACTGGCATCTGTGTCATAGTTTTAATAATCTGGAGTGATTTTCGCAGTCATCTTGAGTGGTATCTCTGTAATGTGACACAGGTTGTCAGTTAATAAATGCAACTGCTGTTCCTATTTTCTTTTTCTCTCTTCTTTTGTATCAGATTAACATATATTACTATCTGCACTTCCGTTACTGTCCTTCGATCAATTTATTCGAAGCCACATCTCCTGATGCTTACAGTTTGTGTTCCTCTGGCCCTCCTTTAATCTCAATAACTCTTTGAATTCTAGAGGGTGTTTTAAACTGAACAGAGCTATTTAATCAATGTCACAGCACACAACAATCTGCTCTACGGCTCTAGTCAATCCTCTGATATGCTCTTCTTCTTTCGGTGTCTTATTTTCCCTAGCTGTGGTGTCGTCTCCAGGAGTGGCCATCTGATAGTCATTTTGTTTATTCACAGTAGTTTGAACTTGATGTTAGGTTTTAGCTTGGTTTGCCGTTTCACACTGATGCTTACTAAATCTGCTAAATCTGTGCTTGTTTCTTTCCTCCTTCCCTTGTTTTCATCTACCGATGCCTTAAACCTTTTATTAAACTCCTCTGCTTTTTACTTGATTTTCTGTGGCAGGTTCTCTTGAAGTTGAATACCCAGACTTAATACTTTTTCCTCAAGTTTAATTTGCAACTGAAACCTTTCAGCGATCTTCGCAGACAGTTTCTGATTTTTCGTACTTAGATTTTTATCCCTTCATCATTCTCTTGGACCAATCATCAGCTTTCTCATCGAAACTTCTCGTCACTCTGTTTATACTGATAGTTAATCTTTCTGTCGATGTGTATTAAAAATACCTGAAGAACGGAAGATGAAACGCAGGAGGGGCATATGGAGCAGTTCCACAAACCATTTCTGTGCATGCTACTTTCTCATTCACGATGACTGCTGTGCAATCCTGGCCATAGGTGTTCTTTCTTTTGGGACCAGGTACTGAGCTGCCTTCAGCATATCGTGATCCATATGTGATGATTTGATCACTCTCTGCATTTCACTAACGAAACCCTGCAAATATTGATCTCCGACTAATTCTCCATATACTACACTCTCTATGGATCGTCTCCAAATTACAGACATCCTGTTCCCTTACATTCATTCTAATTAAACTCCTTTCCCTGGACCTGGTAAATCAGGGCATTACTTAATTAGGTCCAAACACACATTTACAATTACCACTTGAACAACGAGAAGCCGACACAGGAAACTATAACACAATTCAACATACTGTCACAAAAAAATTAAATTCCACTCCAAAATAGGACAATACTGAGAAACAACATGAACAATGCTAACCAGTTAATTAAGAGGAACACTAAAAAAGAAGCATATTTGCTAATTATTCTTGTAAGCAAATTAATTTTAATTTTTTTTTTCAATTTCAACTGCCAATTAGAGATTTAATATAGGTAGAATCGTGGCAGGGTCACCAAATATGCTTGTGACTGTTTTATTTGCGTGCTTACGTAGGCTCAAGTACTTAAGTTAAAACTGTGTGCAACAGTTTGAATGAATTATAAAGGTGTCTCTCTGTCGAAGCATGAGTCATGTTACAACCATACTGCCAAATACAATTAGTAAAAGAATATAATCAGACTGCGACATGAAATAGGACTTCCAAAACAATCCAAATTATTGCAACAGGCCTGCTGTTAAATATATGCATATAAAATTGCTCGCAAGATCCAAATTTATTTCCAGAACACTGAGAAAATAGAATGAATAATCGTTTGACTTGAGAGATTCAAATGGCATGCAAAGATCAGAAAGTGATGGCAACCAGTGAGGTTGTCATCAGAGGACAGTTGTGAAAGTAGAAACTTTCGGTTCTTAGTTGTTGCATGATTACACTGAAAGAATGGTTAACTTAATCTTTCAGTGTTTGCAACAGTTACTCGCACTTATTATCGTGCGTGCAAAGAATATCTAAGCCTCATTACCCATTTACTAAGACTGAATAATATCATGAAATTCTGCAAGTCAATGGACAGAAGATTGCATATGCCTTAATCTGCTGTTGATTGCGGCTGGCAGAGAGGAAGTCCTTCTGCGTTAGTCAGTGAGCTAATAGTCTTTATGCACTGCATACTGCGGAAGAAGCCCTTCATCGTTGTCCACAGACAAGAAATTGATTCTTATTCTCTCCCTAGAGTAACTCTTGCCGCAATCTGCTGATGATTGCAGATGGCAGAGAGGAAGTCCCTCCACATTGCCCAATGGTGGAAAAAGTATACACACACGGCCTACCAAGGAAGAAGACTTTCGTCGCCGCTCATCGAGAAAGAGATGAATGTTGTCCGCAATTTCGGTTAAGCCTTGCTTTTGATCCTGCACAACTTTTTGTGCACAATTGAGATGGCTTTTCAGTAAACAGTATTGTAGTAAGTAAAACACCAAAATTCAGAGTTAGTAACAGTTTTGCAATATTAACGTAGAGAGGGAAGCAGTTCTTAACAGTTATTTTGACTCCCCCTGTCCACAGTTGAGTTTACTAACCTGTGCTCTGGGCTCCACGTTAGGACTTTCCGGAAGCTAGCATTCGGGACCCGTCCCCCCCTCAACTAAATAATAATATCTATTAACCTATAAGAAGTTTCATTTCAGAATTTAAACAACTGTCCTTGCTGTCTTCTATCAAGAGGTAGACAAAATTCTTGACAAAGACAGCTCCCTCGGTTTTTATGGTACTGCAACTATACTCCCATACCTCACTTTTTTCTGCGTCAGCTGCCCAACTTGTAAAAACTGTGAGTGAGCCCAAACTCGAGTATTTAGTCTGCTACCTTATCAGATTTTCTCAAGAAGGCGACTGCACTACACATGCACATAGCGGGCTGCTATGCAGTAACAAGTAATTAAGAAAAATTTAGATTTCATTAGTACTGCATATTACATACAACTACACACACATGTACATACAACCTCACCCACCCACCCACCCACACACACACACACACACACAAACACACACACACACATATATACACTCCTGGAAATGGAAAAAAGAACACATTGACACCGGTGTGTCAGACCCACCATACTTGCTCCGGACACTGCGAGAGGGCTGTACAAGCAATGATCACACGCACGGCACAGCGGACACACCAGGAACCGCGGTGTTGGCCGTCGAATGGCGCTAGCTGCGCAGCATTTGTGCACCGCCGCCGTCAGTGTCAGCCAGTTTGCCGTGGCATACGGAGCTCCATCGCAGTCTTTAACGCTGGTAGCATGCCACGACAGCGTGGACGTGAACCGTATGTGCAGTTGACGGACTTCGAGCGAGGGCGTATAGTGGGCATGCGGGAGGCCGGGTGGACGTACCGCCGAATTGCTCAACACGTGGGGCGTGAGGTCTCCACAGTACATCGATGTTGTCGCCAGTGGTCGGCGGAAGGTGCACGTGCCCGTCGACCTGGGACCGGACCGCAGCGACGCACGGATGCACGCCAAGACCGTAGGATCCTACGCAGTGCCGTAGGGGACCGCACCGCCACTTCCCAGCAAATTAGGGACACTGTTGCTCCTGGGGTATCGGCGAGGACCATTCGCAACCGTCTCCATGAAGCTGGGCTACGGTCCCGCACACCGTTAGGCCGTCTTCCGCTCACGCCCCAACATCGTGCAGCCCGCCTCCAGTGGTGTCGCGACAGGCGTGAATGGAGGGACGAATGGAGACGTGTCGTTTTCAGCGATGAGAGTCGCTTCTGCCTTGGTGCCAATGATGGTCGTATGCGTGTTTGGCGCCGTGCAGGTGAGCGCCACAATCAGGACTGCATACGACCGAGGCACACAGGGCCAACACCCGGCATCATGGTGTGGGGAGCGATCTCCTACACTGGCCGTACACCACTGGTGATCGTCGAGGGGACACTGAATAGTGCACGGTACATCCAAACCGTCATCGAACCCATCGTTCTACCATTCCTAGACCGGCAAGGGAACTTGCTGTTCCAACAGGACAATGCACGTCCGCATGTATCCCGTGCCACCCAACGTGCTCTAGAAGGTGTAAGTCAACTACCCTGGCCAGCAAGATCTCCGGATCTGTCCCCCATTGAGCATGTTTGGGACTGAATGAAGCGTCGTCTCACGCGGTCTGCACGTCCAGCACGAACGCTGGTCCAACTAAGGCGCCAGGTGGAAATGGCATGGCAAGCCGTTCCACAGGACTACATCCAGCATCTCTACGATCGTCCCCATGGGAGAATAGCAGCCTGCATTGCTGCGAAAGGTGGATATACACTGTACTAGTGCCGACATTGTGCATGCTCTGTTGCCGGTGTCTATGTGCCTGTGGTTCCGTCAGTGTGAACATGTGATGTATCTGACCCCAGGAATGTGTCAATAAAGTTTCGCCTTCCTGGGACAATGAATTCACGGTGTTCTTATTTCAATTTCCAGGAGTATATATATATATATATATATATACACTCCTGGAAATGGAAAAAAGAACACATTGACACCGGTGTGTCAGACCCACCATACTTGCTCCGGACACTGCGAGAGGGCTGTACAAGCAATGATCACACGCACGGCACAGCGGACACACCAGGAACCGCGGTGTTGGCCGTCGAATGGCGCTAGCTGCGCAGCATTTGTGCACCGCCGCCGTCAGTGTCAGCCAGTTTGCCGTGGCATACGGAGCTCCATCGCAGTCTTTAACACTGGTAGCATGCCGCGACAGCGTGGACGTGAACCGTATGTGCAGTTGACGGACTTTGAGCGAGGGCGTATAGTGGGCATGCGGGAGGCCGGGTGGACGTACCGCCGAATTGCTCAACACGTGGGGCGTGAGGTCTCCACAGTACATCGATGTTGTCGCCAGTGGTCGGCGGAAGGTGCACGTGCCCGTCGACCTAGGACCGGACCGCAGCGACGCACGGATGCACGCCAAGACCGTAGGATCCTACGCAGTGCCGTAGGGGACCGCACCGCCACTTCGCAGCACATTAGGGACACCGTTGCTCCTGGGGTATCGGCGAGGACCATTCGCAACCGTCTCCATGAAGCTGGGCTACGGTCCCGCACACCGTTACGCCGTCTTCCGCTCACGCCCCAACATCGTGCAGCCCGCCTCCAGTGGTGTCGCGACAGGCGTGAATGGAGGGACGAATGGAGACGTGTCGTCTTCAGCGATGAGAGTCGCTTCTGCCTTGGTGCCAATGATGGTCGTATGCGTGTTTGGCGCCGTGCAGGTGAGCGCCACAATCAGGACTGCATACGACCGAGGCACACAGGGCCAACACCCGGCATCATGGTGTGGGGAGCGATCTCCTACACTGGCCGTACACCACTGGTGGTCGTCGAGGGGACACTGAATAGTGCACGGTACATCCAAACCGTCATCGAACCCATCGTTCTACCATTCCTAGACCGGCAAGGGAAATTGCTGTTCCAACAGGACAATGCACGTCCGCATGTATCCCGTGCCACCCAACGTGCTCTAGAAGGTGTAAGTCAACTACCCTGGCCAGCAAGATCTCCGGATCTGTCCCCCATTGAGCATGTTTGGGACTGGATGACGCGTCGTCTCACGCGGTCTGCACGTCCAGCACGAACGCTGGTCCAACTGAGGCGCCAGGTGGAAATGGCATGGCAAGCCGTTCCACAGGACTACATCCAGCATCTCTACGATCGTCTCCATGGGAGAACAGCAGCCTGCATTGCTGGGAAAGGTGGATATACACTGTACTAGTGCCGACATTGTGCATGCTCTGTTGCCTGTGTCTATGTGCCCGTGGTTCTGTCAGTGTGATCATGTGACGTATCTGACCCCAGGAATGTGTCAATAAAGTTTCCCCTTCCTGGGACAATGAATTCACGGTGTTCTTATTTCAATTTCCAGGAGTATATATATATATATATATATATATATATATATATATATATATATATATATATAATACAAAGTAGACAACAGAACACGGGCTATCATAGAGCAAACATTAACCAACACGACCTCCAAAGTAAAGTTCTGTGGGGAACTATCAGAACCCTTTGAAATTCGCACAGGTGTCCGACAAGGCGATGGCCTCTCACCTCTACTTTTCAATCTGGTGTTAGATAAGGTCATAAAGGAATGTGAAACATCACAACAGGGGATAACCTTAGGAAACCTACAGATTAGATGCCTGGCTTTTGCAGACGATTTGGCGATTGTCACGAAAGGTATAAAGGAAACAAAAGACGCTATTGAAAAACTGCACGAAATCGCTTCCAAAACTGGACTACAGATCTCTTTCGAAAAGACACAGTTTATGAGCACAAAGAAACTCTCATCTCTGAACACAAAGTATGGCACGATTTACAAAACGGAAAACTTCAAATACCTCAGTGAAACACTACAAATGAGTGGACATAACAGAGACTCAAACGAAGAAAGAAAGACTAAACTGGACAAGGCTACAAAGTAGTGTGGAATCATTACAACAAGAAGTCTGTCTCACAAAAAGCCAAATTACGCCATTACGACACGGTGGTGCCCCCCGAGACACTATATGCAGCAGAGACCACACTAATCCTAGGGCAAACACGTATCAGACAATTAGAAAACGTAGAACGGAAAATACTAAGGAAAATATTTGGCGCAACTAACAACAATGGAATATGGATCAAGAAACCCACAGAGGAACTGTACAAACATACGGAGGCAATCACAGAAAAGATTAAAAACGCAGACTACATCTACTACATCTACATCTATACTCCGCGAGCCACCTTACGGTGTGTGGCGGAGGGTACTTATTGTACCACTATCTGATCCCCCCTTCCCTGTTCCATTCACGAATTGTGCGTGGGAAGAACGACTGCTTGTAAGTCTCCGTATTTGCTCTAATTTCTCGGATCTTTTCGTTGTGATCATTACGCGAGATATATGTGGGCGGTAGTAATATGTTGCCCATCTCTTCCCGGAATGTGCTCTCTCGTAATTTCGATAATAAACCTCTCCGTATTGCGTAACGCCTTTCTTGAAGTGTCCGCCACTGGAGCTTGTTCAGCATCTCCGTAACGCTCTCGCGCTGACTAAATGTCCCCATGACGAATCGCGCTGCTTTTCGCTGGATCATGTCTATCTCTTCTATTAATCCAACCTGGTAAGGGTCCCATACTGATGAGCAATACTCAAGAATCGGACGAACAAGCGTTTTGTAAGCTACTTCTTTCGTCGATGAGTCACATTTTCTTAGAATTCTTCCTATGAATCTCAACCTGGCGCCTGCTTTTCCCACTATTTGTTTTATGTGATCATTCCACTTCAGATCGCTCCGGATAGTAACTCCTAAGTATTTTACGGTCGTTACCGCTTCCAATGATTTACCACCTATGGCATAATCGTACTGGAATGGATTTCTGCCCCTATGTATGCGCATTATATTACATTTATCTACGTTTAGGGAAAGCTGCCAGCTGTCGCACCATTCATTAATCCTCTGCAGGTCTTCCTGGAGTACGTACGAGTCTTCTGATGTTGCTACTTTCTTGTAGACAACCGTGTCATCTGCAAATAGCCTCACGGAGCTACCGATGTTGTCAACTAAGTCATTTATGTATATTGTAAACAATAAAGGTCCTATCACGCTTCCTTGCGGTACTCCCGAAATTACCTCTACATCTGCAGATTTTGAACCGTTAAGAATGACATGTTGTGTTCTTTCTTCTAGGAAATCCTGAATCCAATCACAAACCTGGTCCGATATTCCGTAAGCTCGTATTTTTTTCACTAAACGTAAGTGCGGAACCGTATCAAATGCCTTCCTGAAGTCCAGGAATACGGCATCAATCTGCTCGCCAGTGTCTACGGCACTGTGAATTTCTTGGACAAATAGGGCGAGCTGAGTTTCACATGATCTCTGTTTGCGGAATCCATGTTGGTTATGATGAAGGAGATTTGTATTATCTAAGAACGTCATAATACGAGAACAATTCTATGGACACCTATACAGAATGCCATCACACAGGCTGACCAAACAGATCTTTGACTGGGTAAACACTAGAAACAACAAATGGGTGGCAGAGGTAGAAAACGACCTGAACCAACTCAACATAACAGCAGACACAATAAACGACAGAATAAAATTCAGAAACATCATTATGAAAAGTAAACTACATGAGATACAATGTGACAAACGAACAGGCATAAAATGGACCGAAGAACGCAAGCAAGATCATAGCCAGAAGATGAAAGAAATATGGGCAACCAAAAAGGCAATCAAGATGAAGCCGAAGACACAAAGCCGACAAAAAGCATGGACAGAGGACCGGAAACAGAAACACAGCGAGCGAATGAGGGAAGTTTGGGCAGCAAGGAAGGCAGCAAAAGGAACTGGCCATGTAGTTTAGTCCAAATGCGCTCTTTAAGGGCAAAACACCAATAATAATAATAATAATAATATATATCATAATAACAAACCCATGCTACTGTTTGTCCTCTGATAGATGCCAAAATGTGATTCACATCGTCCTTGTTTGTCACAAACACTACAGTTTGAGACAGATGTGCTGGAAATGTTCAAAGAAGAACCAACCATCAGCTCTTGGCAGGTGGCACAGGCGCTGAAAATGGGTAAAAGTGCCATATGGCATACTGTCTGTTAACACCAGCTCCATCCATGCCATCAGCATTAAGTCCAGGCAGTATGAGAGGGAGACTATCCATGCAGTGTACAGCTTGTGCAGTGGTATTTACAAAAATGAATACTCCAGCCATATTTCCCGAGCTTCGTTCTATTCAGAAATGAATGCATGTTTATTAGCGATGGCGTATTAAACATATGCAACATGTATATTTTGGCGGACGAAAATCCGCGTGCACAGGTGATTCAAAATCTGCAACACAATGTCGTTATTAACATATGGGCAAGGTAACTGGTGACCATGTATACTGCCAAAGAAACAGAACCAACTTACCTCTCATTTATTAGAGATGGTTTGCCTACCCGGTTGCATGTGGTGCCACCGAAATTTCGGATAGAAATGGGGCTGCAACACGACGGAACTTTAGCACACTTTGATGTTGATGTGCAGAACTACCTCAAAGTTGCTTATCCCAATCGATGGACTGGCAGAGGTGGACCAGTTACATAGCATATTCACCAACTTTGACGTCTCTCGATTATTTTCTGTGGGGTCAAAGGAAGTTTATGGAGTACTGGCACACCCGTAATGTCAGTGGAGTACTCTGTTGCTAGTGTCCACAGGAAAACTGAAATACTTCAAAGACTACCACACGAAATGGCTCACGGATGTGAGGCTCAGCGGTACTGACAGGTTATGCATTGACGTAGAAGGTACACAGTTCGATGTCCGTTTCTAATGTAGAGAGCGTGATGTTCCACCCATGTTGGTTCATTGGTGTAATGTAGAATGCACATCCATTTGAAACTTCGATGCTCTCCAGTGCGCAGGTGTGCATTTTTAAATATGCGTCCCTTCTTGAAAATTGATCATGGTATCTTCCAATACAACATACTAAGCATTTTCGGTGTTTTTGAGACATCTTGTGTATTTGTAATTCGGTGATACTGTCACACAGAGAAAAACAACAGCAACAGCAACGACTTGCTTCTGCTATTAATTGTCTGTATTTACACATTTTTTACTACCGGGGCAGCAATTTCCGTCTTTAACCGACAAGTTATGACACAAAATAGCACTTACACAGTCAGTACTTGGACAATCACCAACTGGGTTGCATGCTGCTCAATTGGCATAAAGCGTCTGGGATTTTCTCAGAGAAGCCAGGACAAGCTGAGACTGGCAAAATGCGTAGTCAACGGGTCAGATTTGACGATGGCAGCCTGCTGACCCAAATAAACTGGCAAGCCATTGGCGAAACGCAATGGCGAAAAATGCGTGAGCTGCGCATTAGTTTTCAAAATGGCCTATCTCTGTCAAGTATCAGTTATATGATTATATCCATAGCAAGATCGTTGATTGTGATAAATAAGGGTGTTACCAAAACTTGGAGCAAATCGTTCAAAAAACGTTTGAACATAGTACCAATTTACGCAAAATGGGTACTTTTGAACATGTCTAAAAATTCAAATACATCTGAACATGACAGCTTACGTGTGATGGCGAGTTATCAGTCAGCTGCGTCTCACAGTATGTGTTCTATGCACAACCTGAGCTGCAGCTGTCTCGTCAGCTCCCTCATATGAAAGACACCATGGTGCTTTCTGAAGTCTTCCATGTACATGAATTCTATATATTTTTTCTCAGGAGCATCGTTTTATGTCTGCAAACCCCTGTTGCATCGTTTCCAAATTCAAGCAATTTATTCTGCATTTAGGCTTACAATGCCCCCATTTAGGATCAGACAGACGTGACTACATTTTTGCCACTTTTGAGTTGTTAGTACCTTAAGGTAAACGGAATCAAGACCTACGGCACGATCAAACAATTGTAACTCTATCTTATGTGGTTTCCTTTTTAGTTGTGACCGTGTCTACATTTTACAAAAAGTAGTAATGATCAGACAGATGGAAGAGCTGGTCCGTTTTTAGGGCACAGGACGCAGAATTAATTTGTGAAACGGAACAGCTTTTACGTTTCTCTGATCCTAACAGAACTGCTAGAACCTGCTTCTCCCGCTTCTTCTCCTTAGACGGATTGTCGCCGTCGCTCTGTGACAACAATGAAATGCAACTTCCTGGCAGTGAATATAAATATCGTTTCAGTTGTGAATGGATTTACAAGCAAGTAGGGCTGTTTTGGTGTCCAGAGGTAGAAGGATGGTGAAAATGTACCTGGAGAAGGAACAGAATTTGGTAGAAACTAGGTAAGTATTAGAACCTGTTTCTTAGCGTATATATTTCGATAGTAAGTGCTATTATTATTTTTAGTGCTGTTACTGCTGTTGTCATTATTATTATTATTATTGTTTATATTCATAGCTGAGGAAGATCGTGGTGTGGAGATGCTCAGGACATTCTTTGGTTCAGTTAAAGGTGATGACCCTTCCTATGAGCCAGACAACACTACGGATTCTGGTGAGTATCCAGACAATTACAAGACACTATAGCAGTTCCAGTTAATTTTTTTCTCTTTCTCTGAATACTTGTCATGTTATTGTTACAGACTGCAGTGTTGAACATGGCACATCCCTTATAAAGAACGTCATAAAAACTGCTGAGGTTGCAACTAGTGCACAAGTAAATCATCACAATCAGGAAGATGAAATTTCAAATGACAATGCTTGTATTGAAAACAGTAACAAAACAAGGAAATGAAAAGGGACAGCGGTTAACGGCGAGTGGAAATGAAATCAAAGGAAAATCCATGGACAGCATGGTAGGGCATATACTTCTCCGAAGAATTCCGAAGTTCCAGCAAGAAATGTGAAGCAAAAATATTGCTCTAAATGTGCACGGCAGTGTGGCAGTAAGTTTACTGAGCAAGACAGACCAAATCTAGTAACTCACGAAGGAAGAGGACCAAGAAATTATTGTGTTGTAGAGGGATCTGATAACATTCAAGTGTGTATGTAGTTTTTCTCAAGACATTTGATATCTCTGAAACCTTTGTAAGAAATACTATCAAAAAACGAGATGAACATCATATAACTGAGAAAGAGCGAAGATGATGTTTTGAGCCAGGGATAAAGAGACCAGAAGAAAGTAAAGAGGCTATAACGAAACACTTTAAGAGTTTTCCTAGTCTTCCTTCTCATTACAAGAAGACAGAATGTACAGCAGATTATTTACCTGCCGATATAAGTATTAAGGTAATGTATGAGTTATATCGGAAACAATGATTTGTGGAACGAAAGACAATAGAGAAATTACTGCTATATAAAGAGATGTTCACAAAGAAATTTAATCTGAAATTCCTCAGGTCACGAAAAGATATGCTTGATAAATGTTTAAAGTATTCACACCTTTTGGCTGATGAAAAGGAAGATGAGGATTTTAAAAGGGAACAGAAAGAGTATTTGAAAAGAAATAGCAATAACATTTAAGAACATTAAGAAAGTAAGTGCAAGAAAATGAGAACCCTTGCTATCTTAATTTGACTTACAAGCTGTGTTTTACTGCCCTAAAGTGAATGTAAAGGTAGTATTCTATAAAAGAAGGCTTTCTGTGTACAATCTCACAGTTATTAATGTTGGAGAAAAGAAAACCGATTGCTACATGTGGGACGAGACAACACAAAAAAGGGTTCCATAGAGGTGGCTTCATGTCTGTGGGATTTTCTGAAAAACCATGCTCAAGGAAAATCGACAACCTTGTTTCGTGATACATATGGCGACCAGAACATGAATGCCAACCTGAACACTATGTGTTTGCTTGCAGTGAATACACTGGACATTCCAACAATCAAGCAATGCTTTTTTGAGCCTGGACATTCACAAATGGAAGTAGACTCAGTGCATGCGAGCATCGAAAGAAAAAGTAAAAATGTGGATGTTGTTGATCAAATTGGCTGGTATAAAGTTGTAACCTCCAACAAGTACGGAGTGTCAGAAATGGATAACACTCAAATTTTAGATTTCAACCAGCTTCAGAAGAAAATAATTCGGAATAGGAAAACTGCTGAGAATGGAGAAATTGTGAAATAACTTACGATTGTTTGGATGCAATAAAGGAAAGATCAGCCGGACATGATGTTTTTGAAGTATTCCTACGATGAGTGTGACTTTCAAGTTTTGCACACCAAGAAAAAACCTGGGCTACAAAATCCTTCGAATTCAGGACCTGAAGAAAATACACTGTGCCCAGCATATGACAATCCGCTCTGCGTAGGCAAAGAAAAGAAACGTTTTTGTAATACAGGTGTTATACCTCCTAGGTATCACACATATCAAGGACTCTATGCCGCTAACCACTTAGAAAATGAGGAAAATTTAGAAGAATCACACGAATAGACATCATGTTTATTTTCTGTTTTTTGTCTGTTTTATTAACGTTGCTAGTTTACCACCTTAGGTATTTCATATAAACCAATAATTTTGGCTCGGTTAAGTGTGTTGTATTATTTTTGAAATGGTAATCCACAAACAGAAAAACAGTTGTGAGGAAGCTCTGTGTTTTGTTAAAACGATTTTTCCCAATTTTGTTATGTGAAGATTAAATACAAGAATATTATTTCTGTTACCTGTAAATTATTTATTGTATGTTCAGTGTTACTGCAGGCGAATAATGCAAGTGAAATTAATAATGGTTTTTCTGTATTCTCTATCAAGACTGATGGTAAAACTCCTGAGAAACAGTTCTCTTGCTCATTGGATAGCTATGACACACATTCCCATAACTTGTTCCACGTAATCTGTATTTATAGAGACATTATTAACACAACTGCGGTAATCTTTAATATGATAATATTGCTTAAAGCTACATATTACTTGTTTAACATTCATATGTTGTACAGCAGCAGCCACTAAGTTAAGGATCGGACCAACGTAACTACCTGCATAATTTCATAAAACATGGCATTAGTGTCCACCAAATGACTAGAATATGTTACACCTAGTAGAAAACAACAATAAATGAAGTCTACTTTCTATTTACCATAGAAAGATTTGTGAAAAACCATTAGAAAAGACTCAGTTCCTTCGACAAATTCTTTAAGTCGAATTATCTCAAAACACTGTTTGGAATTACGTTTCTTTGATCCTGAATGGGCGAATTCATGTAGCTTTAGCTGACTTTTCTTTCAGAACTTAGAATCTAATTTGCCTCTTTATCACTAACGAGACCTAGAGATGCAGTATTTAAGGACCTACAGCATTACTAATACTAAAAGAACGTAGTAAATTATATGTAGTAAATTTTACAACACTCACCTGCTATTGTGACAGTATAAGGCGCACCAGTCGGAAGGTTAACGTAAAATGTACGAAAGACCTGAATAAAGTGGCTAACGTTCAAGGTTTTTACTAAGTAATGGAATAAATAAATGAGATTCTTCCTCGATATCACTATTTCTTTTACAACAAACTTCCTAGAAGATTTATAAGATAGTCTTTGTCTTATTTTACATCACATTCTTTTATCGACATTTTCTTCCTAGTACGTAGATCCACCGGAAAAAGTTCTTGCGTGCTTCACATGTTTCGCTTCAGACATCAGGAACTATTTTATATACGGTAGATACTGAAATGCAGAACACTTAGTAAAGTGTGTGTGTCCAACTGAGATGAACTGGTCTGTTGTTATTAATCTGTCTTCAGGTTATATTACTCGTTGAAAACTAGTGTCCTGCTTTCAAATTTTCATTTCCAATTGCACTGAAGGAATAAAGGATGGAAATTTTCCCGCCGATGACAAGGTTATTAGTCAACAAGTGCAAGGTCGAATTGTTCCAGGGACAGGGACGGAATTCGTCCGTGACCTTTCAGAAGAACGATTTACCTTAAGCGAGTTAGGTATATCATGGGAAACCTACATCTTGATGTGTGGGCGGGCGGGAGGATTCTGAACCGCCATCCTCACGAAGGAGCGTCCACTGTGTTAACCACTTTGCCACGTTGCTTGACGAACTGCAATGAGAAGCCGGTGGAATGTGACAGACAATGTATAAGCAAGGTCTTACAGTACGATGAAGAAAGGCAGGAGCAACATTTCAGTTATAAACTGCAGTACCCGACGCGTTTCACTCATACGTAAAAATTGAGACATCCAGTTTCTCATACATCATATTGCCTGATTCATCAAGAACTGAGGTTTCGCCATGCAAAATATTGCTACGTAAATACTACAGTTTTGTGTAATGGCTGTAACTAGCGTTTTATTGAGTGAAACCTGTGTACAGATTATTAGTGGAGATAGTAATAAAACAATAATGCAGATTTCGTAGTGTTGGCTCACTATGGTCTTTTAGAGTCTCTTGTGTTTCTTTCTGCGTAAACGCTTGCTCACAGCTACCTGCGAATGGTAGTGAACACTGGCGATCTACCTGCGAATATTCGTTAGCATGCTTTCGGTTCTAATACCTTCGTTGTAAAAGACCCTTTAAAATCCACCTTCGTGCTTTACGGTATAAAACATATCGTTGGATAGCACAGAGATTACGAAAGGGTGCAGAACGTCGGTGTACAGGGTGATCAAAACGTCAGTATAAATTTGAAAACTGAATAAATTACTGAACAATGTAGATAGAGAGGTACAAATTGATACACATGCTTAGAATAATATGGGGTTTTATTAGGAAAAAAAATACAAAAGTTAAAAAAAAATGTTCGACAGATGGAGCGTCATCTGAACACAATAGCAATAATTAGCATAACAAAGTAAGGCAAAGCAAAGATGATGTTCTTTACAGGAAATGCTCAATATGTCCACCGTCATTCCTCAACAATAGCTGTAGTCGAGGAATGACGTTGTGAACAGCACTGTAAAGCATGTCCAGAGTTATGGTGAGGCATTGGCGTCGGATGTTGTCTGTCAGCATCCCTAGAGATGTCGGTCGATCACGATACACTTCCGACTTCAGGTAACCCCAGAGCCAATAATCGCACGGACTGAGGTCTGGGGACCTGGGAGGCCAAGCATGACGAAAGTGGCGGCTGAGCACACGATCATCACCAAACGACGCGCGCAAGAGATCTTTCACGCATCTAGCAATATGGGGTGGAGCGCCATTCTGCATAAACATCGTACGTTCCAGCAGGTGTTTATTAGCCAGGCTGGGGATGATGCGATTCTGTAACGTATCGGCGTACCTCTCACCCGTCACGGTAGCAGTTTTGCTGTCCAGTGCCATCTGTCGGACATTCTGTGCACATTTTTTTTGTTCTAATAAAACCCCATGTCATTCCAAGCATGTGTGTCAATTTTTATCTATCTACATTATTCCGTGGTTTATTAAGTTTTCAAATTTATCCTGACTTTTTGATCACCCGGTACTATGGCAGTGAGCGAGACGGATCAGCAATTACAGTTTATCTAAAACTATAAACATTGACTGCATTACAAAGGATACCGCTGAATTCCAGATACAGCTTTGAAGGAGCTGAAGCTGTGCCATAATCCGCGAGACGTTTAACACCAAACATTGCTCCACCCTTCCTTCGAAGTGTGAACAAATATCCCATCAATCTAGTAGTAAGCCGCAATTTCAGGATATGGGTGTGTCGAAAAGAACGCAGAAAACATTCTTGCCAGCAGAATACAGCCTTTGTCTTAAGCAATGATATCCTATAGGGAACGTGTCGATTCCATGTAAAGAGACCCGTGGCTACAGCTGACACCGTCCGTTATTTAGACATCGCAGTTGCTGACACGTCACACACGTGCATTTCATATTCTTCAGCATTCCAAAGAAGTTTTGAATTTTCAGGAAAACAGGCCAGCAAACCGCATTCTGAGATTGTATTTCAGTTCTTTGAGGGTGTCATTCCATTCCCAAATTGTGTTTCGCTTCGTCGATGATCTGTCCACGGACATAACGCCTAGTCTCTGAGATTCATCGTTCAAAATATGTGAAGGAATCTCGGCAGATTCATTTCCACACGAAGATCCTTCTCTGACCTGTTTTCAAGAACTGCTACTGACTGGCGTCAAGAGGAATCAGCATATTGTGTGTGTGTGTGTGTGTGTGTGTGTGTGTGTGTGTGTGTGTAGGGAAGAAGGAGAGTGGGTCCAAGTTTGTTTGACTCATTTAGTTTAATAAAATGAAGCGTTTGTAAAACCACTTTATTGATCAGTGTAATTCTCAATACAAATATTTTATTGTAATCCTACAGCCTTGTAGGTAATTAACTCAGTAGGCAGGAACGTTGCAGACAGACGTCAGACACTTATAATCATCCTTGAAATTACGAAGAATAGTGAAGAATGAATATGACACATTCAAAACCTGTAAGAAAATCAAGACGTGTATGAAACAATACATTTTGTAATTTGAATTAATTATCAAATAGTTATTTATTATATTACATACCTAGAGGTCAAACGTTACTGTGTACGTATTGTTTAAAAATTTAACAGCTACATCTTAATCAATCTCTACACTATTAAATGTTACATCCAAAAGATTAACTGTACGTATATCTCTGGAAATAGCAATATAAACTTCTTAACGTCAGACCATATCTCGATAACAGTTACTTCGAGCTACTATTTTTCTTAACTGTTATCATGAATTTCTCTTAACCTATAATTATGAAATATTCATGCCTACCATATTTCGCCAAAACATTAATCTAAACTAATCTTAAAATATTAGTGACAGCCAGAAACGGTTAACGCAGTTACAATCATCATCATTTCGTATCTTGACGATACCCGAGACCTATCTTGATATTAAACGCAGACTAAAGTTTGCAGTTCATCTGTGAGACATATAAATCATGGGACAAGGACTACTGAAACAACTCGCGAAACATTAACGGAGGTAACAGACCGGAGACTGTTTGAAGAACCCTACCAGCAATTTCGTGACTTACTTTTGCTCAGATCTTAAATGAGGATGTCCATTTGGAGATTTGAACATTCTCCACCTCAGTACCGATCCGGTAATTTTAAATCATCATCATCTCGAACTACAGGAATTTATAAACTTTGATACAGTTACTGAATGAGGAGGAAGAATTTGTCTGTGCTTAATATAAGATTACCAACCAAAGTCGCTGAAGCTGGAAACCAGTTTTATATGTGCCTATGGGATAATGGCAAATTTAATATCATCTGTACCCAAGAAATTTAACGTCGACTAAACGTGGTCAAAGTAGAAACCATGAATGTGTATCATATAGCGATTTTACGTGTTTAGAAAGTTTTCTGTTTCTGAGGCATGTAAATCAGTACTGATGATCTTACTCACTTCCAATCCGTTGCTGTGTAGACGCAAATGTCAGGCAACACGTAAGTAGATCTAATTTCGATTTTTGTCTGGGATGATTGATAAAATTTTCCCAGAAGTAATTAGAATAGTCTTAGTCCTCTGCTGCTGACGAAACTTTTCTCCGAGGTTTCCCTTTGTTATCAGGCGACTACCAGAAGTCATCTCCCAATATAATCCCAATAATTCCCGACATCGATTCCACCTGTCCCTCTCCCAGCCTGCTGTGTCATTTGGCTGGAAAGAAACGCTACTTTTCAATGGACCAGATCTCGAACAACACGCTCTTCTCCTTGAAGCAGAAAATAACAAAAATAAACACATAAAAGAATCACATCGACTGTCATCGACTTTACCCTGAACACACACCGTCTCTCTAAAGAGCTACCGTGCACTTTGAGAACAATTAATTGTGCTGTTGCTTTTAGGAGGACACTGAAACACTTCCTCCTTTCCCCCTCATAACGGTTCACCAAAAAATAACGCACATTGACTGTAATTCCTTTGTCAAACTGTAAGGCAAATGGTTAAATTTTCTTTCAATTACGCTTCTTTTTTTCTTCATTTGTCAGTCACTCTTCTTATATTCTCCTGTTTTATTATATTTTCTTTAATCAAATACGTCTTTCCGTCTCTTTTCCATCTCTTCTCACATATCCGCTGCTGATGGCCCTCATAGTTTAAAAATAACGCCCTGTAAACTGTCTCTGCTGTTGCAGTCATGAATGTAGCAATAATGTAATCTGTGTTTACCTTTTTCTATTTTGTCACTAGAATAATTATATTTCCTGATGTTCTATACACGATGTAACTGAGCGTACCATAATCAATAAAACCTAAAAATGTATAATGCCTCGTTAGATGTAAGAGATGTTGCGAAGGCCTTAATCTTCCTCTGTTAAATACATACATAAGTAAAATAGATGTATCTTCACATGCACTAAGTTCTCATTTTCATCTGTGATATATTATCCTGGAATAAAGTTAAAAATCGATCCCGTCCTCCAGTTCTGATCAAGTTTTCCAGAAGTTTCCTCTGGGTTGTCGGACAAATGATGGAACCAGAAAACCGCTCGCATATATTCCTCACTGTGATACTCTCTGTGCCACTAACAGCACGTCTGGTATTTGGCTGCAAATCGATGACTCTCCAATGAGTCATTATTTCAAATGCCCTCTCTGGAGCTGGTCTGTCTATATTTTGGCACAGTCCTTCACTGGTGACAGTAGGATGTAACCTATGGTGATACAATGCATTGCTTCCAGAATACTCCCCACACACCAATCCTCCATCTTAATGTCTGTCACACCAATGGACCTAGGCCAACTGCCCTACATATAAATGGGAAATTCACAAATTTAGGATGGTGGATCTTCGTACAGTCCTATGGTGTCAGAATCCTAGAAGGCAAATCAAGATGGTGCACCTAGTATATTATCACAGGTATAAAATCCAAGATGGTGTATCTTAGAAAAACCATATGATTCCACAAACCTAGATGACTGGCCTTAGTGTTGGCTGTACGGTTCTCAGATCTCCTGTGTTTTCGCCGATCCTATGATCCCACAGTCCAAGATGGCAGGCCTCAGGTAAACTGGCATGGTAGGGATTCCAAGATGACGGACATTAGTGAAGCCATTTGACGGTACAGGACGGTAGTTTAAGTTTGCAATGGTGGATTATTAAAATATCCAGTTTTTCTAAGTTCAAATCCACTTGTGTTAAAAACAATTTGCCCCATCCCACTGACCAGTCCACTGATGCTGTTTAAAGAACTGTCACAATCACTCGGATAGAATAGGCAAGCTTGTGTTATTACTTAAAATAATTCGGGGCAGAGCCCCACCGCCACCCTCACAACCCACATGCCAGTCTGCATGCCACATAGGCTGCGTCTGGTTCCAAATGTGCTGAGCTGTCGTTCGAGTTGGGCTAAACGCCTCACCATGCCTGGACAGTGACAGACAAATCTGCACACTGATTGATGTGTGCACACTGACAGCTCACTGTATGGCCAGTTTTGCTACATACCTCTGACACAACACTCCATCCATGTGAAATCACAGTGATCATTGCCCGGTCCTGACGTATGTTGCCGACAGTTGCCTGGCACTTCCTGATATGCAAAAATGTTCAAACGTGTGTGAATTCCTAAGGGGCCAAACTACTGAGGTCATCAGTCCCTAGACTTACACACTGCTTAAACTAACATATGCTAAGAACAACAAACACACCCATGTCCGAGGGAGAACTCGAACCTCCGGCGGGAGGGGCCGCGCAATCTGTGACATAGCGCCTGACATACACCCCTACACTGACAGAGTGAACATCATATACCTAAAGCATGCGTCAGCCACTGAGATTCCAGTTACATCTTTGGTGATTTTGTGTGAATCTCTGGGAAAACGCACATGTGCGTGGTAGAAATCTTTTCAGTGACAAATCTGAAGTGTTCAGTGAGTAAAATTTACGTGTGCAACGATAAGAATGCAGTGTGAATGTGTTCACATCTGTTAGGTGAATGTTATGAAAACAAACACACCAAACCGACATTTCACGACAATTAATCTCTAAAAAAAACGCACCACATGTTGAAAGGAAAGAATGTAAACCGTCTGAAGATGAATCATAACGATTCGAATCCGGTAACGGTACCCTTTCAATAAAGGGAATGAAAGTATATTTGTGGCTGGTTGCTGTCCTAACACCAGATATCTATTTTATCATTATATTAAACGACGTTTGTTACGAGATGAAAGGCATAACGTATTCCACATGCAACTCGCTCAATTGCTCGGTCATGACTCATCGTCGGCTGGCAGGCTAAACTGGCGGCTTAACACTGCGGCTGCCTAGTGCACTATAGCCCAAATTGCTGACGCCCCTCGCCTATAAGCATTTTTATGTTTGATTTCTTTCACTGTGAATCAAGAAAAGCTGTATTGAACTTGACAGATAGTTTCAGCACTGTAGATATTTACTAGGTATCGAGATGCGCCCTTGACTTCCTCTCGCCTCTCAACGGAAACAGCCAGTTGGAGGGTGGTCTACATTTCAACACATACTCCGAAATGCGGTACAACTTGGTTTGGCATTATTGTAATTGCTATAGGTGAAAGAAGCGATAAGGACAGAGAAAATTGTAGGACCAATCGGGGATTGAACCATAAGCCTAAGTTTTCTAGTCTGGAACATAAGCCAATGAGCTGCAAAGGCACATTTCTCGACGAAGCATTAATAACTTATTTATAAAACAGAAACTGCACTGAGCCCAGGGAACAAATACCAATTCTGTACAAGAAGTAAACAAAGAAAATAGGTAGCATTATGTGTTTGTTACTTAATTTACAGATAATTTATTGAAGAATAAATCTGTTTTAATGATCTGCTTATTCGAATAGTTACTCAGATAAAAACCTATTCGAATAATGCCCATCTGTTTTCACCACTACACGTAACACCCGAGTTCTCTTTCTGTTCTTATTATCAAATGTAAACAGTGCTAATAGTTCACTTGCTCCATTTACGAAAGCATATGGTGTAGCTGGATTGAAGGTTTTTAGTTAACTATAAACGAAGTTGACGATTACGATCTGTTGTCACACTCTCAACGTTCATCCTTTTAATTTGTTCTGTACAAAATGTATCTAAACGTCATTGCGATTTAAGCAGCTGTTTGAAAGCAGGCATTAATGCATCACGTACCATTTCACTGAAATAAACAGTTCCACAACTGAAAAAATGACCTGCAATAACATTCAATATTCGGTTATCATTTTAATTTTCGTCCTACTGTGATAACACCTAGTGAATCTCAGGTGTAGAACACACATTATTCACAGAAAATATGGAAAATCGACAGCTAAAAAGAAATTCCAGTTCTAAATACATCTAAATACATGCCAGGCCTATTAGTGCCGCTACGTTGTGTGTAAGTGAGTACCGCATGATAACGAGTCAGTGAAGTACCAGCCGCATGCTTCGATGTGCGCGTGCGTATTGAGTGAGGCAGACGAATGCTACTCACACGCATTGGGTGACTTGCGCGCCGGTGATGACGATGAAATGATGATGTGGAAAACATACCAAGTCCCCAAGTGGAGAAAATCTCCACCCTGGACGGCATTCGAACTCGGGCGCGCTTGCATGGGGGCGTCATGTTACCACCCACCTAAGCAGACGGACTCTCTCACACTGGGTTCGCCACAGGGCTGCAGTGTTGTAATTGACTGTACAAAAAAATGAAAAAGTCGTTTTTAGTTGACGCCACATCTGCGACTTGCGAGTCAATGATGATGAAGAAGATACAACACCCAATCATCACGAGGCAGAGAAAATCCCTAAACCCCGCCGGGAATCGAACCAGGGACCCCGTAGGCGTGAAGCGAGAACGCTATCGCAAGACAACGAGCTGCGGACTCACTGTACACAGCTTCATCACAACATAAGGGTACTACTGGGACCAGAAAGCGGACAAACGCATTTATAGTTAAAATTTCCTTTTAGCTACCGATTTTACACGTTTTCTATGAAGAAAGTATCTGATTACAGTTTAACGAAAATTATTCAGAGTGTTCAAAATAGGAATAGTTAAGACACTGTAATTGACATATGCTCAAGTGCCAATATTATAGATAATGACATAAATAATAAACAGCTTTCATAGTGCACAGCCTCGTACCCTGCGACACGCCGTTGCGTGAAAAGAATGATAGATCTCCGTACCAGTGCATGAACAAGATTATCTAGTTAATGCAGTATGTTATATAAACAGAGTAGCAACAAGAAAGTACTAGAGTTACGTGAACAACCTATGGAAAAGAAGTAAATATGTAAGGCACTCTATACTAGGTGAACCTGCCAACAAACTATCTATGACAGAGGCGTTCAGTGATTAAAGTAAAACATTGTCAAACAAAGCAAAACAGGCACTGGGCACGAAATCGCTCTGTCAGTTAAGCAATTTTGTTTGTTCTATGTTTTTTGATTTATAAATTTCAAGCTCCCCTAACAAATATCTTTAAATTTGGCACTTGAGCGTATGTCAATTATACAGTGTCTTAAATCTTCCTATTTTTAACAATATAACTTTTGCTGTGTTTTATTTCATCGCTTTTTATTACTCTAATTCCTCTTATAGCTTATAAGCCAGTTAAAGACTTTACCGATTTTACACCCTTTATTTTACGTTGTTCAGTTAATCATTGAAGACTTGTGTATGCCTACAGTAGGGACATCTAGTGAACTTAAGAACACAAATATCTTGTGGCTATTGTATGGGAGCTTGTTTTGAACAGTAGTGCTGCTGACAAGATGACTCTTGCATATGCTGTTATTTATGCATATTTGACGATGCTAGTGCTGATTTTGCGTTCAACATTTGACGATGCCACTATGGCTGCAGTACATTAGGACATTGTTTTTATGAATCAGGTATGCCTCTTCATACTTGAAGCGTACAAATTGTATATGTATGTCAGTAATACTTTTCATAATGGTATATTTTATTGTTTTAAGCTGTAGATAATCTGCTAGTGTATTTATGGTTTCCCGTAATTTGCTGCAGATCTGAAGATGGTCATTATCAACCGAAACCGGTAATCTCATAACAAAAAGTTTGTGACCATAGACGTAAAGTAAAGGAAATTTATTCTATATTCGGGTCAGTGATTTATTCGCGACAATGTCGCAGATTATGAAACAAAGATTCTGACACAAAAGGAGTGGCTTCCACTATATACTACAAATTTTTAATCTTTCACATAATGTTTTCACCTTTGATTTCTCGTTTATAAAATGAATAAATAACGCAATGCATTAGAAGTAGAACATAGGTCAGAGCGTTCGGAGCCATGCTCTGAACTCACATGTGCGTCTGAAAGACGGAACATTCAGCTAAATATATTTGAGATTAAAAGTCGTAGTTGTTATCAGTCTATTAGTCACTAAGAAATGTTATTCCAACAAATATGCATAAATAGTTATGCGGGAACTAGTTCTCGAGGAGTGATATCACAGGCAAGACGGAGAAGTATCACGACGAAATCTGTGTAGTCGTATCCCAGCAACACATGAGGTTAACAGCTGTCATAATAGTGAAGGATTGACGTAAGTAGCACTGACATCATAAAATCGTCCAGCTTTTCAGTTACTGGGACATTTCTCACTTTTAGTACCTGTGTTAAGACATGAACCAATGATTGTAAGGTAATACGATTGCGCCTGAAGAAATCCTCACCGACACCAAGGACTCCCTGGAGAGAGGGAAAAAGCCACCAGCAGTTACCCGTAGGGGCCGCTGGGCTCGGTTCATTAGAATCAGCGCCGGCCGAAGTGGCCGCGCGGTTCTGACGCTGCAGTCTGGAACCGCGAGACCGCTACGGTCGCAGGTTCGAATCCTGCCTCGGGCATGGATGTGTGTGATGTTCTTAGGTTAGTTAGGTTTAACTAGTTCTAATTTCTAGGGGACTAATGACCTCAGCAGTTGAGTCCCATAGTGCTCAGAGCCATTTGAACCATTAGAATCAGCAGCGACCGTTTGGTGGACGTGGGGCATTCCTCCAGTGACGGCACTGCGTCGTACGCCGAGAGCGCAACTTTTTCACTCTAGAAGAAACAACAGACATCACCAATAAATAAATAAGTAAAATCGATTTCTCAACACCATACATTTATTGTCCAGTAATAATAGTTACGGCATCTTACTGTTGCAATCAAAGAACGGTTTCTAGAATAAAAGACAGGAAAAACTGTAGATGAATGGTGAAGAGCTTCTTTAAAGCAAGTCTAATGTTAACGTTCACGGAAAGGTAAACACTGGAAGTCAATATCATTCGGGGATCTATTTGACTTTCAACCTTCAGGTTGTCTACATGTCTGTGGCAAACGCCTGAAATGACATATAATATCACAAGCCATGACCCCTGCCACACATCTCCATGGAGTTTCAGTGGTGGGAAAGTAGGAACGCTAATCACAGTCCAGGATTCTACTACTCATTAAAATGTAACAGACATCCACGTCCCAGTATTTTACTAGCAATTAAACAGCTAATCACAATGCAGCACCAGAGAACCATTCCGGCCATGTACAAAAGTATCTGAACAATATGAATTTTGTGTCACGTTCAAAAATGTATCTGATTATATTTGAAAATGTGGAAGAATACTTACATCAGAATTACATGAGCTTACCTAACCTAAATAGTAAGTCGCATTTGTTAGTGCACGTAGTTTGATTAATGTACCATAGTTGGTTCAGGGCACAACGAAAAATTAAATATATCCAAGTCTAGGCTGTCCGTAACATTTACCAAAATCCACGCTACATTACAACATTTACAGCTTGCCGGCTGATCAGTACTTGTGTACGTGCCTCGTTCGATCTCTGTACAACACGCAGAGTAAGGCACAGTTTAATATTTCCGCACTAAAAAATACGTCTCTGTCAAATCCGATGCCTATAACATGTATTTGCACTCTCAAAATAACCTACCTAGTGTCGTTTAAGAAGATAAGTATGTTTTATAATTGTACAAAACAACTGAAGCCAGGAATGCAGTTTTGTTTGATATTTTATTTTAGGGGTAAATGAGGCTGCGTGAAAATATGTGCCTGACCAAACCGAAATACATGCTATATAGTATGTTACGCTGTTATGCAGACAGTGGTAGCTGACACAAATAGGTATTATGTATTACAGATCAATAAGCCTCAGCTACTGGTACGGCACAAATAATGTGTACCCAAGACACGACACCTCCAGTTAGACTGTGGACTCTAAAATTACATGCACGTCGGCTAATCCCGTGTATAAATAGTCCTATAATGAGGCAGGACACACGTGCTCTGCTGAAGTGACATGCTAAACAAAACACACACAACAAAAAACGTTTTGCATCGCCTCAGTTTTGAAATTGTGGTAAGTTCCTATGGGACCAAACTGCTAAGGTCATAGGTCCCTAGGCTTACACACTACTTAATCTAACCTAAACTATCTCCACTAACAACAACAAACACACCCGTGCCCCAGGGACGTCTCGAACCTTCGAGTGGGGGAGAATAGTGCAACATGTTCTGCATGGAAAGATATAATTGATGTTATCTTATGATTAAAATACCTTCTTTAATTACTTTCTATGCTGAATATACCTTGCTGTTAGAATCCACTCATGTTCCATTTACAGATATGTCATTTTCCTCAACCGTAACACAACTAACTATATTGAAAATGATGCATTTTGATAATGTAATTAATGCATTATGATACGTTGCGCCAGTCTCTTCTCAATATTCATTTAAAATCTCTGCTATCGACTCTGTAGCGCGTGGCTATGGTTTTCCTCTTTAGTCAAATGGTTCAAATGGCTCTGAGCACTATGGGACTTAACATCTATGGTCATCAGTCCCCTAGAACTTAGAACTACTTAAACCTAACTAACCTAAGGACAGCACACAACACCCAGGCATCACGAGGCAGAGAAAATCCCTGACCCCGCCGGGAATCGAACCCGGGAACCCGGGCGTGGGAAGCGAGAACGCTACCGCACGACCACGAGATGCGGGCCCTCTTTAGTCGCTTTTCGGTTATTTAAGCACACGACGCTGTGGGGAGAGGGCTGGTTTTTGACGGTTGGTTGGCGCTCCCGTGCACAGCCTGGTTGTCGGCGGTTACTCTTTGCGCATGCACTGCCCCTTTCTGCCATGTGGGAAGTGAGGATGCGGATAGAGACGTACGTGCGGTCGGCGAGTGTGTACTGCGTCTAGTGAGAGGGCGATGGTCTCGTCTGTGCTCCTGAACGATGTGATGTGAAAGTGGCTTTGGAATGTAGCTGCCTGCAATGGGAATCAAACTGTTGGCGTAATTCAGGTTCTTAAGGTTATGCTGTATATATGTATATTGAATTTCGTGCTTTTTGCTCTCTCAGTGTTTGGACGCCCATGTTATCTGTTTCGTATTGACCGCTGGTGCACAGCTTATTGAACAGTGGTTACCTGTGTGAATGAAGTTTGCCTGTTTCGGACGTACTTGAGATAAGTGGAACGAGTGTATATGTAAGTGCGTGTTTGTGCACTCTGAAATAACAACAGGTTCGATTTTCTGACTGTCTGGTGGTATTTAGCTAATGTGTTTAGAGGTAAACAAGTAGGGGCTTAATGATGAAAAATTTATTGTGTGCTAGAGTCCAATCGTATAGAAATTATTGAGTGTGTGTTTATGGAATATATTTAATATAATTAATCGGCTCTGGGGTTATGTTATGAACTAAGTTACAAGGGCGTGGTTTAGTACTATGAGCAGCTTCTTATATGTTTTATTATATTATCACTTCCTACTCTGGCAGTAATAAGCCTGTCTGCAAATATTATTAATGACATAGTACTGCAAATATTGAAAGCATTTCATTCTGAATGTGATTGTCTTGTGGGTCCCTTTTGGCCGTAATGAATTTTAAGGATTGTGATAGTCCGGACACTGCCCAGTTGCTGCGTGGTTTTACGTTGTTGTTTCAGTGGTGTAATGAGCGGTGCGCTTCGTCCGCTGTAGCTGGTCGTTTAAATGGGGGACGACGCCTTGTTGGAGGCCAGTTTGAATTGTATTAGATAGCGCAGTCGCTCTGTTTATTAGTAGACTCCAGTTCTTCGGAGAAGTTGAATATTCTGTTATTTGTTCCTACTGACGTATAGGCAACCGTCTTTCTTTCTTCACTGTTTCTTTCAGCTTTCGTTCAGGCTCGATCTGCCTTGTAGTTTCCATGCACGTCTAATGGCCATTACTTGTCACCGAAATTTTGTAATATCTTAAAGATGCCTTTCATTGTTGTTGTTGTTGTTGTTGTTGTTGTCTTGAGCCCTGAGACTGGTTTGATGTAGCTCTCCATGCTACTCTATCGTGTGCGAGCTTCTTCATTCCCCAGTACTTACTGAAACCTACGTCCTTTTTAATCTGCTTAGTGTATTCATCTCTTGTTCTCCCTCTACGAATTTTACCCTCCACGCTGCCCTCCAATGCAAAATTTGTGATCCCTTGATGCCTCAGAACATGTCCTACCAACTGGGTCCGTCTTCTTGCCAAGTTGTGCCACAAATTCCTCTTCTTCCCAATTCTATTCAATAATTCCTCATTAGTTATGTGATCTACCCATCTAATCTTCAGCATTCTTCTGTAGCACCACATTTCGAAACCTTCTATTCTCTTCTTGTCCAAACTATTTATCGTCCATTTTTCACTTCCATACAAATACTTTCAGAAACGACTTCCTGACACTTAAATCACTACTCGATGTTAACAAATTTCTCTTCTTCAGAAACGCTTTCCTTGCCATTGACAGTCTACATTATATATCTTCTCTACTTCGACCATCATCAGTTATTTTGCTCCCCAAATAGAAAAACTCCTTTACTACTTTAAGCGTCTCATTTCCTAATCAAATTCCCTCAGCATCACCCGACTTAATTCGACTACATTCCATTATCCTCGTTTTGCTTTTGTTAATGTTCATCTTATATCCATTCCGTTCAACTGCTCTTCCAAGTCCTTTGCTGTCTCTGACAGCATTACAATGGCATCGGCGAGCCTCAAAGTTTTTATTTCTTCTCCATGGATTTTAATACCTACTGCGAATTTTTCTTTCGTTTCCTTTACTGCTTGCTCAATATACAGATTGAATAAAATCGGGGAGAGGCTACAACCCTGTCTCACTCCCTTCCCAACCGCTGCTTCCCTTTCATGCCCCTCGACTCTTATAACTGTTATCTGGTTTCTGTACAAATTGTAAATAGTCTTTCGCTCCCTGTATTTTACCCCTGACACCTTCAGAATTTGAAAGAGAGTATTCCAGTCAACATTGTCAAAAGCTTTCTCTAACTCTACAAATGCTAGAAACGTAGGTTTGCCTTTCCTTAATCTATTTTCTAAGATAAGTCGTAGGGTCAGTATTGCCTCATGTGTTCCAATATTTCTGCGGAATCCGAACTGATATTCGCCGAGGTTGTCTTCTACCAGTTTTTCCATTCGTCTGTAAAGAATTCGCGTTAATATTTTGCAGCTGTGACTTATTAAACTGATGGTTCGGTAATTTTCACATGTGTCAACACCTGCTTTCTTTGGGATTGGAATTATTATATTCTTCTTGAAATCTGATGGTATTTCGCCTGTCTCATACATCTTGCTCACCGGATGGTAGAGTTTTGTCAGGACTCGCTCTCCCAAGGCCGTCAGTAGTTCCAAAGGAATGTTGTCTACTCCCGAATCCTTGTTTCGACTCAAAGCTTTCAGTGCTTTATCAAACTCTTCACGCAGTATCGTATCTCTCATTTCATCTTCATCTACATCCTCTTCCATTTTCATAATATTCTCCTCAAGTACATCGCCCTTGTATAGACCCTCTATGTACTCCTTCCACCTTCTGCTTTCCCTTCTTTGCTTAGAACTGGGTTTCCATCAACGCTCTTGATATTCATATAAGTGGCTTTCTTTTCTCCAAAGGTCTCTTTAATTTTCCTGTAGGCAGTATCTATCTTACCCTTAGTGAGATAAGCCTCTACATCCTTACATTTGTCCTCTAGCCATCCCTGCTTAGCCATTTTGCACTTTCTGTCGATCTCATTTTTGAGACGTTAGTATTCCTTTTTGCCTGCTTCATTTACTGCGTATTTATGTTTTCTCCATTCATCAATTAAATTCAATATATCTTCTGTTACCCAAGGATTTCTACTGGCCCTCGTCTTTTTACCTACTTGATCCTCTGCTGCCTTCACTACTTCAACCCTCAGAGCTACCCATTCCTCTTCTACTGTATTTCTTTCCCCCATTCCTGTCAATTGTTCCCATATGCTCTCCCTGAAACTCTGTACAACCTCTGGTTTAGTCAGTTTATCCAGGTCCCATCTCCTTAAATTCCCACCTTTTTGCAGTTTCTTCAGTTTCAATCTACAGTTCACAACCAATAGATTGTGGTCAGAGTCCACATATGCTCCTGGAAATGTCTTACAATTTAAAATCTGGTTCCTAAATCTCTGTCTTACCATTATATAATCTATCTGATACCTTCTAGTATCTCCATGATTCTTCCATGTATACAACCTTCTTTTATGATTCTTGAACCAAATGTTAGCTATGATGAAGTTATGCTCTGTGCAAAATTCTACCAGACGGCTTCCTCTTTCATTTCTCTCCCCCAATCCATCTTCACCCACTATGTTTCCTTCTCTCCCTTTTCCTACTCTCGAATTCCAGTCACCAATGACTATTAAATTTTCGTCTCCCTTCACTACCTGAATAATTTCTTTTATCTCATCATACATTTCATCAATTGCTTCATCATCTGCAGAGCTAGTTGGCATATAAACTTGTAGTAGGCATGGGCTTCGTGTTTATCTTGTCCACAATAATGCGTTCACTATGCTGTTTGAGTAGCTTACCCGCACTCCAATTTTTTTATTCATTACTAAACCTACTCCTGCATTACCCCTATTTGAATTTATATTTATAACCCTGTATTCACCTGACCTAAAGTCTTGTTCCTCCTGCCACCGAACTTCACTAATTCCCACTATATCTAACTTCAACCTATCGATTTACCTTTTTTAAATATTCTAGCCTACCTGCCCGATTAAGGGATCTGACATTCCACGCTCCGATCCGCAGAACGCCAGTTTTCTTTCTCCTGAAGACGACGTCTTCTTGAGTAGTCCCGCCCGGAGATCCGAATGGGGGACTATTTTACCTCAGGAATATTTTACCCAAGAGGACGCATCGTCATTTAACCATACAGTAAGGCTGCATGCCCTCGGGAAAAATTAAGGCTGTAGTTTCCCCTTGCTTTCAGCCGTTCGCAGTACCAGCACAGGAAGGCTATTTTGGTTAGTGTTGCAAGGCCAGATCAGTCAATCATCCAGACTGTTGCCCCTGCAACTACTGAAAAGGCTGCAGCACATCTTCAGGAACCACACGTTTGTCTGGCCTCTCAACATATACCCCTCCCTTGTGGTTGCACCTACGGTACGGCCATATGTATCGCTGAGGCACGCAAGCCTCCCCACCAATGGCAAGGTCCATGGTTCCTGGTTCATTGTACTGGGTTTTTAATTTCTTCTTCAGAAAGTGAAATTGTTAGTTGTTTCTGCTGTTACATCTTAAAAGGCGTCCTGTCCTACTTCTGTCGGAGTTTTTCTCAGTAAACCATTTATTGTTTGTATGGATCTTAAGATGCATGTAAAGAGGGTTTTAAAATTATTTGCTGGTTAGGGAAGGCTTAGAGGTCGGTAGGAATTTTATATATTTAGTAATGTTTCAAATTATAGAGCAATTACGTATATTATTCTGGGGTAACAGCAGTTTGCTGTTGTCATGAAATTGCTAAATAAAATTTGTTGGAAATTATAGGCCAGAGTTGGATTTTGATTGTTAATTATTGCACTGTCTTTGACTTGAAGTATCCTTCAGCGTGTGTCCCAGGTTTAACTTTGTGTAAACAACACTATATACTTTTGTATTTTTTTACACGACATACATTATGTAAACAAGCAAAAGGCTGTGTGAGATCAAGCCTACACAATGATATAAAAGTGTAATATCTGGGAAATACATTCTTTGGACGAAAGTGAAATTATTTATCAGAACCGCAACAGATCGCTTATTGTAATATGCATCTGTAATTACAGATCTCTGATAATTAACGAACATTCGATTATGTACAAAAATATATTTATTAAAGTATCATTTCAACTGAAAAAAAAACACGTGGCACCATCATTATAATGAAGTCATTCTGTGATATTATAAGAAGTAAGCATGGCTCACATAACAGTGCTACATATAAATCTTATAGGTTAAGCTGCACTTGATGATAAACATAGTTCGATCTCTGTAACTTAAATTGCAGAAATAAATTTTTCTGCATTATTCACTGCTATACAACAAACATAGCAAAATATCCATGTGAACTACTGGTTATCTAACTTACAGCGTAAAGTGCGCTTACTGATTAGAACTGTTTGATCTTTGTACCAAAGTAAGCAATGTTATTCCCAACCTCAAGCTCTATACTACTTGACAGCAACTCGATTTAGTTTCGCTTAAGCCGACATCAGTGTTAGCCAAAACTTACAGTGACACCCTGACTAAGGCAATAAGATCATGCTGCAGTACTGAATGTTTGTGATATTCTTCTAATAATGTTACCCTATGCCATCACCCAGTGGTGACTACATGACGGTTTAATGAGGCAGCATAATGAACAGAACGCTACACATTCCTGTGGGTAAGAAAGAAGAGTTGCTACGCTTCCAACTACTATTCAAAGTCACACTAACATTGTAGCATCTCCTTGGTTGGATACTGACTTCATCTTGCAGGAAAAAAGTCAATCAAATTCCACTAGCACACATTGGAGACTACATGACGTTTAGCCCTTTATACATGTCGATATCATAGCAAAAATGCAATACATTGCCTATGTTACACTAAAACTGCAAAAAGTTGCTTTCGTAGTCTAGATTTTAAAGAAAGTAGCGTAAAACCGTTACCGCTTAAAAGCCGTTTTTAGGTCCAAACTTTGTGCGCGAAAATTAAGTCATTCAGAGTGTACTTAATTACATTAATATTATATTTATCTTAAGAGCACTAGAGAGCAGAGTAAAAAGCAAATTTTCTTTATTTAGCGAAAGCATTAAAAGTTGTCCTATATTGAAGTTAACATGAGTGTGAAGTGTTTTAGATGCCGTAGGAAAGTTAGTTCTGGGGTGCTATGCAGCTGTTGTGACAGACCGTTTTACTGGGGGCAATGTAGTGGTACGGAAATTGGGGAACAAAATGAGACTCTTCCTAGGTACTGTAGAATGTCTTCATGGGATATGAAAATAGCAGAACAGGAGGGGAAGATTAGAGTCCTTCAGGCTGAATTCGATAAAGCTATGGAGAAACTAATTAGGTTAATGGGGAGAAAGGTGAAGAGAAATGGGAAGTGGTAGCAGGGAACAGAGGCCACAGAAAGAGGACAGTATCTGACAGTCTCATTGTTGGCACAAAAAGTACATTTGCCCTGCTGACACAGTTAAGTAATGAAGAACCCCATGTAGATGTAGGAGTAGCTGATGAACAGCAGAATTCAGTTAGGAAGCCAGTTGCTTCAGAGAAAGTAGGAAGAAAATTCTGCTGTTAGGCAGCAGTCATGGAAGAGGTGTGGGCCAACTTCTGCAGGGAAAACTAGGCGGCAGCTACCATGTCACATACTTTATCAAGCATAGTGTGTCTCTCAGCCAATTGAGAGAAGGCATGGGATCTTTGTGTAAAGGTTTTGCCAAGGAGGATCATGTTGTAATAGTTGGTGGAGCAGGGAACAGAATCGATAGGGACTAGGGCTACAGTATTGAGAGTGACCTGGTAAAATTGGCATAATAACCATAGTAATGTTGAGTTTGTGCCTGTTTTCAAGCGGAACGATTGACCCCAGTTGAACAGCTCTGTGAAGAGGGTCAATATGAAGTATGACTGCTTTTGGATGGTGCTGGGTCAGGGATTTGTTCGGTTCCTGTTGACACTATTGGTAGGTGGGGCTTTACTTATCATGGCCTGCATCTCAATAGAATAGAGAAGGATATACTGGATAGGTTGATGGCAAATTCTTGAAGGGGGGACACGGCAAATCATGGGAGTAGTTCTTTTTAGGTTGAGCCCATTATCTACACATTCAATACTGAAAGAAGATGAATCTGAATATGTTAAGCATACTACTTGTGCAAACCAAAAACATAACGGTCAATTTTGCACATCAAAGTATCAGAGGATTAAAAAATAAAATTAATGAACTTCAGATCTGTTTACATGAGCTACAGTCTAAAAATCCTGTTCATATTATTTGTATTTATGAACATCACTTAGGTAGTGAAATTGAAATGATTGATATGGAAGGGTATAACTTAACTGCAAAGTATTTTGGAAAAGAGATTGAGAAAGGAGGAGTTGCTGATTACATTAGAAAGGGTCACAATTATAAAAACATCGACATTCTTAAATACTGTAGTATGGAGCATTTTTAAGCAAGTACCACACAAGTAGAAACACACAAAAGAAAAATAATTATAGTCACTATATACAGAGCGCCAACTGGTAATTTGCAGCTATTCACTAAACAGCGTGATGCAGTATTAAATTTCTTAACTTCTAAAAATAATGAACTCACACTAAGTGGAGATTTTAATTTAAATTTTCTGTGGGATAGTCACTCAAGATCCATACTAGTCTCTCTTATGACTTCTTATAATCTCATTCCCTTAGTACAGTTTCCAACCAGGATTATGACTACCAGCAGCACTGCTCTTGATAACATTTTCATAGATACTACCACACTAGTAAATCATAGTGAATCCAATATTTAATGGCCTTTCAGATCATGATGCCCAGTTGCTTACATTTAATACAGTGGGGTCTGATTCAGCTAATAACAAGAAGTGGAATAATATATGAAACAGGAATTGAAGGTATAAAAAACTGAAGAATACAGACTGGAAAGATTTAAACAATTTACATGGAATAATTGAAAAATATAACTATTTCCCCAATATGGTCATAGGTCATATTGAAAACTGCTGCCTAAGAACGTAATCAAAGCAAATAGATCAAATGTTTCAAAAACTGGGATTACAAATTGAATAAAAGTATCATGCAAAACAAAAAGAAGACTGTACTTAATGTCAAGGGAAAACGATGACTACAGAGCTAGATCACATTACAAATTATATTGCAGTATTCTGAACAAAGTAATCAGGACCCCGATAAATAATTTAGACAAGAAGAGAATAGAAGCTTTTGAAATGTGGTGCTACAGAAGAATGCTGAAGATTAGAAGGGTAGATCACATAACTAATGAGGAGATATTGAATAGAATTGGGGAGAAGAGGAGTTTGTGTCACAACTTGAATAGACGAAGGGATTGGTTGGTAGGACATGTTCTGAGGCATCAAGGGATCACCAATTTAGTACTGGAGGGCAGGGTGAAGGGTAAAAATCGTAGAGGGAGGCCAAGAGATGAATACACTAAGCAGATGAAAAAAGTATGTAGGCTGCAGTAGGTACTGGGAGATGAAGAAGTTTGCACAGGATAGAGTAGCATGGAGAGCTGCATCAAACCAGTCTCAGGACTGAAGACCACAACAACGACAAGCAGGCAAAGCTGTAAAAGCTGAGTGTTCCAAACGATTACCGTTCCAACGCCAGAAGCTGACAAGGGATAGGTGCAGTACAGGTCAGCTACCGGATCTTAAAACTATTGCAACACAGAAAGCTGACAGAATGTGCAGTCGGTGTCAGCTACAGGATCTTAAAACTCTACTGTAACTTTATCTTCTGATGCGGCTGGTCAAACAGGACACAACATCATGTCAGTCATGAGCACTCCAAGCTTCCCGGTCACGGCGTAATTAGAAACACAGAAGTCTGTGTAGTATTAATGGCAGCTTTGTACTGTAGAAGCTATATAACGTTGCACCAGTAAGGTAACGATTACGTTTCTGTGAACGATATATATCGCTCTTAATCGTAAGTAATGTGTGCCACACAGCCATAAATATCTCAGTATTGCAAAGTGGACAATGGAAAGTACATACCAATGTTAGAAGGTTTCTGTCATGTTACGTTCGCGTAGGGATCGATGGAGAAATGACAGTGTGCCTCGGTATGCCCCCTATTCTGGTTTCGTATTCTCACACAGTATACTATAGAAATACGAGAATGGTTACGCAGTGAGCATGGAACTCATGATCTCTAAATTTACCATGATTTCTTGACAGCAATGTCGCCTTTACGTTTCCAAAGATACAGTTTTAAAAAAACTTATATTTTTTGTAATACTTAGTAATGACAACCAACAATCCTATAAGTGCGTCTGCGAATTCGTCCAACAGATATTTTCATTAATAACTGATAAGCCCTCCAAATGTTGGAGCAGTAGCTTAGAATTGGTCGACCTAGGTTCTTGTGTGCTGTTTGCCTTACAGCTGAGTTGCTCTTTCGCTAAATCCTTCCCAAAATCATTTCATCACTTCACTAGTTCTTACGATTTCATATCGCTTCTTAGCATGACTCGTACTCCTTATACTTACTTGACAGACACCAAAATTTTATCATATATCTTGTAATTTCTGAATCATTTTTATGTTGTGGGCATTATCTTGCAACCATCTATTTTTTAAGACACGTGTCACTCAGCAAACGAGTTGGAAGTACTGTACAAACAACTTGCAGTTCCTTGTGACGATCGACCGATTACAATGGCCAAACAAGCGCAGACATTATATCTGGGGGACTCAGCGACCGTTGTAATATTGATGTACAGGTGGGGTATTATATTACCTTTGTTGACTACGTTCCCTCATCAGACGCGAGGACCTCAGAGAGTCATCGCTCTGTAGGCAACTCGTTACTGGCTTAATGCACCATCCTCAAAACACAGTTACATTCTGCCATTTCGATATATGATACTTACATTCAAGGGAAGCAACATGGATTTTTCACTCACATCACTCATGCTACTACCCTTATTATTTTCTATTTGAAATGTCAGTAAGTTAGACGTTTATTTTCGCATTGTATGTACGAGGATCTATCAGAGGGAGAGCAGTTTGGTTTCAGGAAAGGTAAAGGCACTAGACAGGCAGTGCTGACGCTGTACTTGATAACAGAATCTACAAATTTCGTTCCACAAACTGATGACAGAAATTCGACATCCCCAGAGAAGTAGCTCTACGCTACAGGGAAAGACGTGTAATACGCAATACGAACTCGAAAGAAGGAATAGTGAGAATGGAAGACGAAGAGAGAAGTGTTCACGTTAGTAAGAGCGCAAAACAGAGATTCATTCATTTTTTGCCTTAATGTTCGAGGGTAATTTTGTGGAGCAATGAACAGTAAGATCGGAAATGGGATTTAATTTCAGGGAGAAATTCTTAGAAGACGTTACTACCATCTTCGGAAGTGAGGAACATTTACAGGACCTGTTGAAGGGAATAAACCCTATTGTGAGCAGGGAATATGAATTAAGAGCAAACCAAAGAGAAATGCAGGTATTGATGATCAGCAGTAATGAGATTGGCGACAAACCTGACATCAAATTTTGCGGACCACATAGTGAACGAAGACATTCTGCTACTTCGAAACAAAATGAAGGATGACTGAAAGATGTAGTAGGACATTAGAAGCAGACTATCACAGGATAACATAGCGTTCTTGCTAAAAGAAACATGTTTGAGACGCCCTGCCAATCCCGCAAGACAGGACAGATAGCATAAATTGTGAATAGGGGCCGAAATAAGGACACTCAGTTACACTCAAACATACAACTTCATTATTTGATCAAATATTACATGATCCCCAATTTAAAAAAAAAAAAAAACACACACACACACTGCTTCAATCCTTGGGACTTAATTACCGGCTGAAAGCCACTTCTATTTAAAAACGGCTGAAGGCAAGCCTTATCTTAAATCAGTTCTTTAGTTAAGCTGAAGTAAATAAGTTAAATTCAAATCTGCTGAAGGCTTAATACTTAAAACTCCATACCATATAAGAGCAAAGAAACTCTAAACTTTGAATTCGGCTAGAAGCCATACCAGTACAAACAACAAGAACAAACTAAAAAAAAAAGAGCAATACACCCAAGGTTGCTCAGATGTTCGAAGGTCGGCCTGGAATTCAAACACTAACGCTCGCTTAGGTAAGACAGGCGGTCGGCCCAACCATTTTCAATCCGCTGGGAACCCAACCGACAGACAGTAAACAGACCAATGATCAAGATCAGTTCCGACCCACACTTGCAGCAAAACTCAAACGATGGTAACAGCGGAGACTGGAACAACAACTAGAACGGATGACAGACAACCCATAAGCGGTGGACGACCCAAATACAAGTCGTCTAATCATATGACCGGCCAAACAGCCAAGCAAGGTCGTTGCCACTCAAACGTGTGTGTCTGCATTCTTCCGGTGAGTGATAGCTATTCGGTCCTTCCTCGCTACTCAGCGCCAACAGACCAGTTCAGAGTCAGTAGGCAGACAACATTTAAATAACTTACCAGTCAAACCACATAAACTACACACAGTTTCACGAACACTTGCACGAAGAACTAGACAGTGCTAACGGCAGCGACTGAGCAAAACGTGGACGAATCACGAGTTGGCACACACAGCCAACCCATAAGCGATTGCCAGTCAAATACAAGTCGTCCGACAAGAAGACCGACCGACGATCAACACAGTCGTCCCCCACTCAAATCATGTGTGTCCGCAATCATCGGCGAGTGATGGCTATGCGCGCCTCCCTGGCGCTGCACGCCCCACTGGTGCTACAACGCGACTGCTCCAACCGACCAACTGCTATACATCAACACGGAGACAGCACTAAAATAACTGGGCAGTGAACATCACAGGCTACACACAATTTCACAAACACTTGGAAGAAGTACGCGATCAATGCTAAAAGCAGTGACTGTGCAATCACTAGGACGAACCACGAGTTGAGACACAGACAGTCAACCCACAAGCGATCGGCGAACAAATACACATCGCCCGGTAAGATGACCAACCGACGATCAACCAAGAACGTCCCCAGCCACGTGCGCCGGCAACGGTCGGGCGAGTCATAGCTATCCGAACGTCACTGCCGCTCCAACCCGACCGAATTTCTAACGCGTCCCACCTGTCCGCCTGCCAGGTCCGAAAACTACTGGCGCGTTCCAACTAACTTCATTGTCAGGTCCCAACAGCATTGCTGGCGCGTTCCAACTCGCTGGACAACACACGACGACCAGGTAAAAGCAGTCCCAAAGATAATATGGCAGGGCCTATACCGATAAGCGCTGCTGCTGCCGCTCGCGGGGGGGCAAGGCAACAACTCAGTGATACAAGTAATTGAAAATTAACATAACGAGGTGGCAGTACGGTAGAAACAGGGTGTGAAATACGAGATGGCACGAACACGAGCCACGCACGGTTCAATATTAATATGAAAAATAGACATCAGTTTACAGAAAGAAATTTCGGAGAAAGTACGCCTGGAGCAGGGCACCGAACGGATGTCGACTGATACCATAAGAACTGACGGAGAGGAAACCAAGGTGTGGAAAACACTGAAAAATAGAAGGTAAATGGTGATAGAACACGGTTGAGGGAGGCCTAGAAGGTAGAACTTGTAGAAAAAGACAGCGTTTGGAATAAATTCAACAAGTAATGGAATAAGTTGAGTGTGAGTGATTTTCCGACAAGGTGGCGTCAGCTTGGGACACGGATTAGTCGCGGGCTGCTTCTAATAAGAGGGAAGATGCAAGGAACTTCCAAACGGCCACATCCGGTTTAGCACTGCCTGCCCGCATAAACTCACAACAACAGAAAATCTTGACCACAACGGACCGACTGATTCCACACAATTGTCTTTCTTACTTTCAGATTACACCTGCTGACATGGCGCGACACGCCATAGCCGTTGACTGCCGAGCTGCCGATTCCAGACCACAATCAATAATTTAGTACTTCCCATGCAGCTGTGATAAATATCGAAATCGATCAACAGCAATGAGCTCTCAGCTAATCGATGCTAAAATACGTGATTCAAATGATGGGGCACAACTTAAGGGTTTACTGAGAAGAAAATGATATACATTGGTTTATCTAAACCATTATATTACGGTAGTACTTATTCAACAACTTCTTAATTTACTATTGTGTAAATTATCCCAAAGGAAAAATTTTAATGTAAATAGCACTGATTGTGAACTTGTATGCTATAATTCTTATGATATTTAAAAAATGCACATGTACGAGGGCGGTTCAGAAAGTAACCCCCGATTGGTCACAGTGCGGGTTGTGGGGGGAGTAGCGACGCCATCTGTGCGTTCACGCACTCAACAGGTCAGTCGGCATCAAGCCGTGGTCGAGTGAACGTCGTACCTGCGCTAGTTTAGTTTTTGTGGCAGTTTGAAATGTGTGCTGCAATAGAAAACCCCACCAAATGTGAAGTGCGTGCTGTCATAAGGTTTTTTACAGCCAAAGGATATTCTGCAGCAGCTATTCATCGTGAGCTTTGTGCCGTGTACGGACCAAGAGTTATGAGTGAAGGAGTTGTCTGTGAATGGGTACGTTTATTTAAAAGTGGACGAGAAAACGTTCATGATGAAGAGAGGAGTGGTAGACCATCATTGGTGACTGACGAACTCGTTCACACAGTTGATGCAAAAGTTCCTGAAAATCGACGTTTCTCAATGTCGGAGTTGTCTACTGGTTTTCCACAGATTTCTAAGACTCTCTTGTACGAGATAGTGACAGCAAGATTGGGTTACCGTAAGTTCTGTGCACGATGGGTGCCCAAAATTCTTACCGACCACCACAAAACTCAAAGAATGGCCTCTGCATTAGACTTTCTGCCACGTTATGAGGACGAAGGAGAACCATTGTTAAACAGAATCGTGACCGGTGACGAAACCTGGATTAAGTACGTGAACCCTGAGACAAAAGAACAATTAAAGATGTGGGCACATTCAAATTCGCCTACCAAACCAAGAAAAGCCTCGCAAGATTTTTCTGCCAGAAAACTGATGGCAACGGTGTTTTGGGATGCCAAAGGGGTGTTGTTGGTTGAATTCATGGAACGTGGTACGACCATTAATCAAGACGTGTACTGTGAAACAATAAAAAAGTTACGACGGGCTATACAGAACAAACGCCGTGGGATGCTGACTTCCGGTATCGTTTTTTTGCACGATAACGCCCGTCCTCACTCTGCTCGCAGAACAACGGCCCTTCTTCAGTCCTTCAAGTGGGACGTTATCAACCATCCACCTTACAGCCCAGACCTGGCGCCAAGTGATTATCACCTCTTCATGCATTTGAAGAAATGGCTCGGGTCACAGCGGTTTGATGACGACGAAGAGCTCAAAGATGCGGTCACAGGCTGGCTCCAGGCACAAGCGGGTGATTTTTATGCAGAAGGAATTTCAAAGCTTGTGAAGAGATACGATAAGTGCCTCAATCGCTATGGAGACTATGTAGAAAAATAGTGCAAAGATGCAGTTGTAAGATGTATATATTAAAATATTTTTATTTAACTTGGTGTATTTTTTTAAATCAACCGGAGGTTACTATCTGAACGGCCCTCGTATCAGATAGTTTTGTCCTGATTGAAATACTGTTGTTCGAGTGTAAGTAATGTCATCAGATTACATGTCAACTGAAACCATTGGAAGTCTCTTTTGGAGTACCTTCACTGTGATATGTTTTTATGGATTTCAGTTTTCGGTAAACAACACGTAAAAATGGAAGAATATATGGATGTAGTGTTCTGAGATCTTTCAACTTCAGGACAGATATAAAACTTCTGTGTGGACAGAGAAGTGGTATTCCATGAAGAAGTTTATGAGCGATTAAATGGCATTTTCTTAAAGAGTTCCATTCTGTGGCACTCTTCCAAGTGTGAAATGACGTGTTGAAAGAAGATTATGTTTTTTTGCTTTTCAAATTTCACAGCACTTGTTTTCGTAATATGAAAGCCAATACATTTAATACAACAGCGTTCTACTATTTCACTGTTTAGCTGTTGAAAATCCCTGAAATCTTCTGTTGTCACTGGAATGACCGCAAACGGGATTTTGACTTTGGCATTTTTTACAAGTTCATACTGCTTGTCAATGTGCAAATAAGATTTGCTTTTCGCATTTTCTTTTCCATTGTGCCAAAGTCTCGGTCATCGGGTAAGTAGGTACGTCCAGCAAGAAGGAAATGATATTGGATATCATGGAGTCAGTTGACAACAATACAATAAACACTGTATTCTATTTCCTTTGTCCTTTCTTTTATAATACACATTTGATGGATCGCCCAGTATTGTCGCAATACGTGATGCAGTTTCTGACGAATCTTCTGAGGCAATATCTTCTGGCTACATACACATAAAATATGAACTAGAGTTGCATGTGCTGAAGCCAAGGTTGTATGCCCACAACAGCGTTAGGTAGAACAGTGTCTCTGTAGGAATTTTAGGCCACGGAAGTGCTTGTTGTAAATAATAGGTGTTCACAAAGTACTCATGGTCATTACTGGAACAAGACTTTGCGCATTCTCTCAATAGAGCATATGCTTTATCAACTCTGAAGCCTCACATTCAAAGGAATATCGTCGTTCGGAGAGGCACTGCACTTATTACTCATGTGGTAACTTGAAGCTTACATTAAAATCTGAGTTTAAAACTTTAGAATACACTTCTTATTATATAGGTAAAACTCCTGATACTTGACATTCTTTCTCACAGAGGCGGTGAATTTCGGAGATGGATTTCACAGTTATAACGAACACTTTATGTGCATTGTCTCTACGTGAAATGGCTTCTGTGGTTCCAAGATTTTCTCATATGGTCTCCAATAGTATCCAACGAGGCTACGCTCATTCTGTGTTTTAAATTGCTGTGTTTTCCGTGTTTATCTATATGTTTGCATTCCAAGATGCCACGTTTTAAGTTCATCAGTATTTTCATCACCAGCTACATCATCACTAACATTAAGCAGTTTCCTGTCACCTCTAGCTGTTGACACTCTTTTTGGTGACACTGCGAAAACGTCGCAAAATATTTTTAAACATACACTATACTTTGCTCCCGTCGCAGATGTTACATGATAAGGAAATGAGTACTTTCTTCTGCTCACTCCTACATCATTAAGTATTTTAACAAATCCCTGACTACATTCTTTATGCTCAATAAGACCATTGAGATATGTACCCGAATATTGTAGACCTGAAGTGTGTAAAACTCACAAAATAGTGAGGTTTTAGAAATTTCATATAATACTGAATAGCTGTATCACCAAGGTTAGATCAGTCTAATATATTTTTGCAGTCATATTCAGGTCCTTGCTTTGCTGCTACATACTGGTTTTGTCATGCTCATGTTCATGTTCGCTGTTTCTTTTCCTCCTTCCGTATGCTCTCTTCCGTTTGTGTAGTAATGACTGAATTTCTTACCACCAGTTTCAGCATTCTCAAATACACGAGATCCATCTTTCTATCGCTAATTTACAACTGCGCCATCAGTAGGCCAACAACTTATATGCAAAGAGGAATGACATAACATATCTATTAATATGTAGGGACAAATGCAAGTTATGTTTAATACTTACAAAAAAAAGAGGGATACAGAAGAAATAATTACATTCTGGAAGCCTATGTTCTTCACTTATAACTGATGAACCAGTCTCTGACAGCTCTACGTTCGTACATCTGCAACTCACTTAACAAGACCAGTAAGTGTCGTACCACCTTCTTTCACTCAAAACGATCATAAAGGCGCATACAAGAACTTAGAACAATTACTGTAGAAAGAGCGGGAGCAGTGCCGTGTGGTTCTAGTCTACAGGATAGACAAAAGTTGGCAAATAATACTGAGAACGCACGAAGTTCAGTTTTTCTTCCCCCCCTCCCACCTTTTATTAGCATAGCTCCCTCTCTAACTAGATTCCTCTTCAAGAGGCACATTCAAGGATGAAGTGGATGGAGAGAGGAAGAGGGAAGAAGACGTGGGAACGAAGAGGCAGCATGGGGTGACGTGTGCTATGTACGAGTGTGTACGAGTGGAGTGTGTACATGGGCAAAGCTTTGGGGAGAAGTATATTTTTATATTAAACTAGCATACTTAGCAATGCTTCACAACTGCTAAATATGTATGCGAATTGGATGTATGTCCTAATCTGTCTCCCCCTCACTCTGTCCACACCTTCATCCTCACTGTCATTATCTGTCTCCTGCTGCTCTCCCCTTTCACTGCCTATCGCCTTCTCCCAGTCTGTCATTCACCTCCTGCCCCCATTCTCCATCAATTTCCTTATCCCCTCTCTATGTTCATTTCCTCTCTCCTCTCAGTCCATCTCCTCTTTTCTCGGACTCTGTCTCTTGGTTAATGGTGTTCGAAATGAAACCTCGATTGGGAATTGACGGCTCTTAAGATGAATGGGTAAACCGTTTGCGATGATCGGCGTATGGAGCAAGAGATACACCCCGCCAAGAACTGTCAGGAAAGTAGATTCAGTGACAGAATTTTGCATGGTTTTAATCTTCAAATGCGTAGGACTGCATAGCTACAGACAATTCAGTCTCCAGAGTAGCATTCTAGTCATAAACCAATAAGCTATAAATAAAACTTCCGTGTTCTGTGCTAAAACGAACATCAAGGAATAAAAGAAACATACAGAATGATGTGTATACAAACTATATTCAAAGAGAAAGATTATACACAGGGGAAACAATTTGTCCAACGTTTTAATTCCCCTGTTTTCGTAGTCCAAACTGATTCTGAGAAAGAAAAGTAGACCATAGATTTTTACAGTAAGGTTTTTGTCCTCACAGTCAATTTTAACAGAAAACCAGTACATTGTCGTTCAAAAAATGTACAGCCTAAGTCAGTCTTAATGTTTATTAGCGTATTGTGTAAAAATCTGAAGTAATTTTTCGATATTTTTGCTAAAAACGTTTGCTTATTATACTTTATATATATTTTTATATTGTATGTATTGAAGGAATGTGTAGTCTACGTCCATCCATATTTATTAGAATATCGTGTGAAAATTTCAAGATTTTTGCTAAAGAGGTTTGCTCGTTACCTATTACATACATATTTACATACAACAAGTATTTAGAAATATGCAACCTATATCCATCCAAACATTTAGTACTGTATCATGCATCTCTTAAAATACAGGTGGGCAACCGGCTCCAGCCTGCGATTGGTATCAGTGCGGCCCACGGAACAATTTCGTGGGAGAGAGCGAAGCACTCACACTGTACTCCACCAGGGTCCCATTTTCGGATATTTCTGCGAACGCTCTCCTTGCCTCGCATTCGCAGCTTATGACGCAGAAGAAGTGAAAGGTCGCAAGCTGTCTTGTTTCCCTCATTCCATTTATATGCTAAATTCATCTGCCCTTGTCACGAATGGTGATAGGCAGGACACTTTAGTCCCATCACGCTGAAAGCCTCCCCACGTTATTTAATGCCGGACAATGTATTTCACAAAACTAAAGTGGCTGTCGGTAGAGGCTTGTAGTTCTGTTCTAACAATGCGTGAGAGCCACGCAGTTAGCGCAGATCTCTGAAATCGACAGAGGAGGGCCCGCATCTCGTGGTCGTGCGGTAGCGTTCTCGCTTCCCACGCCCGGGTTCCCGGGTTCGATTCCCGGCGGGGTCAGGGATTTTCTCTGCCTCGTGATGGCTGGGTGTTGTGTGCTGTCCTTAGGTTAGATAGGTTTAAGTAGTTCTAAGTTCTAGGGGACTGATGACCATAGATGTTAAGTCCCATATTGCTCAGAGCCATTTGAACCATTTGACAGAGGAGGCCAAACGGCATGCAGAGGCTTTATTCCAGCTTACGGGTGTCAAAGGGTCATCTGAGAGGATTAACCGAACCACCATGTCAATCACGCCAAGAAGGGCACGCGGTATTCAGCACGATTCGGCTGTGAGGAAGGTTTAGGGCGGTAGTCTCAAGTCTTCGAATTTCTGGTCCTCGCGGAGTTTCCGTCACTTTAGTTAAGCTTCTAGAAATTCAGAAACGTATAAATAACGCTCTGATTCGCCCATCGCCTACTGACGTCAGACGGGAATTTCTGGAGCAAACTGCCGAGGAAGTTGACCGGTGCTTGGGGACATTCCGGGGTGAGAATTTATTAAACCTGTGAGTTTACACGCTGTTGGCGTAAAACAGTAACATTTTTCCTGTTTGGTGGTTGTGGCGAGAAAAGCGGAAACAGCAATGTCGAGAGCACGGAAGGCGGAGAGGGAGACTGTTGGTTTGGATGTGGAGGATGAGAGCTGCCTGGTTTTAGACGTCTGAGTTTAAACAGTGGGTGGGACTTGACGGTGTCCGGGTATTGATGGTCGAGAATCTCGTTTTTCCTATGTAACCAGCACGGCCGACTTACCGCCTCAACAAACTAGCTTGAGTATGCATCAGCACCAGCAATAGGTGGGCGTTAATGTCTGCAAAGGGGAAGTACCGTTGCCTCACTACCGTTTATGCCAGTTCCAGTGGTAGTATCGTTTTCATATATTATTCGGTCAACCACTGGAGTAACAAAGACACACTCGTATTCGTGATCGAATGTGCAGCTATGATACGGTATAGGTCTCCCAGTTGCTTCATACCTTCATCGCAATCACTTTTTCCAACAGTCAGCTCACTGAGCCTTTGGCTATCTCATTGCTTTTAGTTTAATAAAGTGTGAATTTAATTTTAATTGAGTTTAATTTGAAGTAACTTGTAGTTACTTTGAATTAACAATTTTTTTATTATTCGGCGGCTAAGTGAAAGCAGTCATAAAGTAGGATTTTATAGCATTTCCCCATCTTAGGATTCCATGTTAGGGTAATATTTTTGATAGCGGTTCCGTTGGAGAATTAACATTATATATCGGGTCTTAAGGTGCGTGTGAGGGAATCTGGGCAGTTCCATCTTTCGGGTACGATTTCACATGCACACAGCGCTGGGCTTTTGCAAAGTGGAAGTTTTGCTTACTACCCAAATGCGCTCCTACGCATGCGGAGAGTGGAGGAAGCAGCTTATTAACTTGAAGGGTAGCGGGGAGAAGCATTTTCGTCTGTGAATCATTGCTGACAACCCACACAAGTTATTTATTGCTTACAGAAGCAACGCTCACCTATGCGACCAGTTATCAAAATTTTTTTCTAAAAAAATGTTTAAAAATGCTTGCGTGTAGTGTTTGTGGACATTAATGAAGTAAATTTGAAACAAAGGAATGACCTGCTTGCGGCCAAACATCGCAAAGTTGTTCTTAATTGTTAGTCCACTACGATTACCTTTCTCATCGCCGTATTTGTTTTGTTGTTCTTTATCGTATTAGCATTACGAGTAATCCTTGTCGACTGCGGATCTATTAGAACACAGCTACTATTGAAACTGAAGGTAATGTAATGAATTAGCTGAAAATTTGCTTTTATGGGCGTCTGTTTTTCCATGATGACATTTCAAGATGCCTGACATTCAGTCTTCACATTTTTATATTTATTTACGTGTCTTGAACATTGTTTCTCGACTAACGCCGTTGAAGAATAATCTAACACAGATATTGAAAAACGTTTAAGTAAAGAAATAATGTTCGCCAGGCGTAAATGAATGTAAGCACCTGAAGACGCTATAAACATAAAATATATCTTTGTGCGCGTGTGAAGCAGAAAATTTGCTATCAAAATGTCTTACTTAAGCTCACGGGCCGTCTTGTCACGTGTCGTGACAGCAGTGCATAAAGTCCGTGACATTAATGTTTACGGGATAATGTACCGAAGCGTATGGCGCCTCTTTCCCGATATGCCACGTCATCAAATTGTACAACAAAAACGTATTTTCGAGAGTACATTCATTTTATGTTCATACCATCTTCCTATGTTTGCATTTACATATATGACACTTCCGGTACACTGCAAAATATGCCCACACTGGCTTACATCTACACTACTTTAGAAACACAAGACGTAGTATTCGAAAAGTTCTGGTCCAATTTATGAAAAATTTTCACACGATACACTAATAAACGTGTGAGTGAACACAGGTTCCAAATTTTTTTATATATATGTTATATAAATATATACGTTACATAAATGTGATACATATATCTTACATATGGAGAAAAAATTTTCAGCAAGTATCCCAGAAGGCTCTTAACACAATTTTTTGACGATACTGTAAGATATATATATATATATATATAAACATTTGTGTGTGTGTGTGTGTGTGAGTGCAATATACATATATTAAAAGTAAGTCACCACGTAAAAAATTTGATTAAATCGGTGAAAAACTTTCAAGATTTTGGCTTACAGCGGTTCCACTTCATATATTATAAACACACACACACACACACACACACACACACACACACACACACACACACATATATATATATATATATATATATATATATATATATATATATATATATAGGGTATATCTGAACATTTAGTAGAATATTGTGTAAGATTTTGAAGTAAATCGGCAAGAAATTTAACAGATATTTTGTAACAATTTTAAACAACACTTTCTCTTTACTTAGTAATATAGGTATGTTTCATACATTAAAATAAACATGTATCCTATCTTCATCCAGATATCTAGTAGAGCAATAATAAAATATGTGAACTACTTTGGCCCAGCACTTTTTGCTGTTTTTGCTTACAAAGATTCTCCTTTATGTGATAAGTATACGAAATATGATATAGCCCACACATATCCAAATGTTCATTACAGTATCGTCTAAAAATTGTGTTAACAACTTTCTGTGATTCTTTCTGAACACATTTTCTCCATTATATAAGATATATATAATACATACATATATAATATATATTTATATAAGATACACAAGTATACTAAAAATTTGGAGACTATGTTCATTCACACGTTTATTAGAGTATCGTGTGAAAATTTGAAATAAATCGGACCAGAACTTTTCGTTTACTACGTCTTGTCTGTATAGAATAGTGTAGATGTGAGCAAGTGTGGGCATATTTTGCCGTGTAGAAAGTGACATGCGGAAAAAAATGACAACCTTTTCAAGAAAGTCAACAGTGCAGCTAAAAAGAGCATAGACGCTAATTTCCTTTCAATTTCTCCAACATTGGCAAAAATTGTTTAAATTAAAATTTTTCATTTTCTCACAGTTTTAATGGTTCAACAACTCATGCCACCGAATGTTTTCGGACTGTACTTAAGTTCCTTACCGAATCTCTGTGATGAAATCTTTTATTTACTCTCCCATAATCGTCAGGCTAATAGTAGTCAACAAAGAAAGAACTGAGTACAAATGCTATTCATAACTAAACAACACGTTAATATTACATTACAGGGAAACACATCGTGTTTTATTAAACTTCTTATGCAGTATTTTTTACACCAAACTAACCTAGAGGGTGAGACATGCTCAGTAAAAATAAATCTCTGTCACTTTCGTTTACAGCTGCCTTTACCTATTTTATTTCGAATTCTCCTGAAGCTTTCTGCCTTTCAGTCTGTCTTCTCTTAGAGCAGGAGATATAGCCCTCCTTCAGCATTCATCCTGTTCCTCTTACGTTATCTTGTGTTGCTAGGATCACACTTTCGTTATCTGCACCGAAACTTTGTGCTTATCTGAAACATTTGAAGCAGCTGAATACGGATATAACTTCTGTGCCTTCTCTGTATTTAGTCACAAGGTGTGAAACAATACTATCGGCCTTTTCTTCCGACTGAGACAGTCAAATATTGGGGAAAAAATCTGCTATAACTTATTTCAACTTGTAGCTCACTAAATGAGCTTAATTTATTATTGCCAAAGGCAAAGAAGTGGAAACTATTGAGAGATGAAAGTAGTAAACAGAAAATCAACTAATTTGCTTATTGACTTTTGTGTTGAACTGTGTCCAATAGAGATGGCCAGTCTGCTTCTCAGTTGATTCAAAGAGCCAGATGCTCCTGAGGAGTGGGTGATAGGTGATTCGGAAAAAAAGTGGTTGCTCATCTGATTTCAGAATGTGTCTCTGGTAGCTGTAGTGAGCGGAACGAAAATTCTGTGGTAGGCTACCACAACGGCGCCCCACGCCACATCCTCAAGAAAACGTTTCTCAAGCTACAGAAAATGTGTTATGGACAATGTGCATGTGAGCATTTGCATACCTTATTAGTGTGTGAAGCTTTTCTCATCCAAGAAAACAACACTGAAAATAGAGAATGCTCCCTTTTTCAATTTACTGGGTGTGAGACCCTACACGTTCAGCCATTCCAATAGTTGTGACAATTATAACAGTATGAAAGTAAGCAGAACACTGAGTCCCCGTGTGGGAAGAAAAGTCTCTGACCCAGCCAAGAATAGAACCTCGGTCCCTTCACTTAGAAATCCACTGCACTGACCATGTAGCTACTGAGGTTAACAAAACTCGGTTCTTTAGAACGGTACGTTAACGTAGAAAGCACTTGCTGCGTCATGTTTCTCCTCGTGATTTGCAAAGCAAACCACACCTTTCAGAAGCTCAATAAACGTTTACAAACTTTTGAGTGAGTTGGTATTTCTTATCCTTTTACTCAGCATCTCACTTGGAATGTGTTGTTAGCAACCATATAAGCTGCGATCTTCAGGCACCGTGTGGTGGGAGCATATCGCAAAGTGACCCAGGCATCAGTCTACTCCCAACAGTTCGGTCCTCCTAGTACTCTCACCAATTGGTGCCAAGACGCCGCACTTGCTCGCTGTTCCTCACCAATCTCATTGACCGGATCACAGTGTAGCTCACTGGCTCACTTCTCCCCACCACTCTCATGGATCGGACTGCAAGGCATCTCGCTGCTCCCCACCATTCTCACAGATGTGATTGCAGAGAGCCGATCACATGGCGACTTGAGCGTCGATTTGTTCTCTGCTCTCTTCGCACAGTGACAGCTTGCAACTCGCTTTCCTGAGTGGGCATCTCTCCATCAGAGTTCAGATTTTAAAAAAAATAACGTTATGTGTAACACATATTTATTTTAACGTAGTCAGTAGTCAATGAGCACAGTTTGTCTCAGGGCAATGGTCAATGATCAGGGATGTGACAGGAACAATCATTTGAAAAAAAAAAACTAAATATGGACATATGTCCTGTTCCAAATTGTTTCTGAGATGGAACACATTTACAGTTACTTTTTTAAGTTTTTCTTGAATAACTCGAAATCCGCAGTCCCCAGCGAAACCGTGCCGCCATACAAAATTAAACTACATTACATTTCCTATTAAAAGGTCCTATTTATTTCTTCTCTAGGACTTATGGTTTGCGTTAAGAGAACGACAGAATAACAGAAATCTTACCCGACACGCATGCGCTGAGATGTAGGTAGGTTGTGTAAGGCAGTTTGAGGTAGGTGCCCGACTTGATAGCCAACGTGTCCTGTATGAAATTATGCGACTCGACTTCATCTGCGCTATTGTGGTGTGTTATAAACAGTGTCAATGTACTGAATACAAATAAAAATGTACCTGGCTGAAACTGATGATTTTCCTCAATCTTCCTATCTATCTTCTGCTCACTTGGTAATAATTATAATCAAGAATTTATCTAACTACTCTTCTTAGCAATCGGAGTTCTAGGGCTTGCATTCTGATGGGAACGAGTGTTTCTGCTGTGTTGTCCAGGCAAGAGCTTCAAGGTTTAGGGAGCAGCAATTATTGTGAAAAGAATGGATCAACAATAAGCTTGATCTTTTGGAGTGCTTCGCCGTCCTGTATAGTAAAAGGTGACCTGAAGGACTTTCGATGGCTTTGTAATCACAAGACATAATTTTTGGCGGGTACCATCATTTAAATCCTTGAAATATTGACTATTTCACCGTTTTATTTACCGTTCAGTTACCGTTATCGCTAAAGTAAAGTACTGGTCTAGTTCCTTCATTGGGACAAAGGGATCAGCTACAGCTTCTACTTTGCCTATACTTCTATGGATCACATGAGGTTTTCCATAGAGCATCTGGTCTTTGTGATTTTGATTAATATACTGGCACGCCTTAGTTATCGTTTTTCTCCGATTTATTGACTCTGTTTGCTTTCTGCTTGTAATTAATTTTATTTTCAATAATAGGAGGTCGTACGTAGGTGCTACGTTCAGTGTCTCCGAGATTCATGAACTCTTCCGTTTACCAAGGTGCGGGTTTTCCCTTCAGGTTTCCGGTCTTATGGAGTATATTTATTGTGTAATCGATTTAGTTTGGTAGTATATACATGGAATTTGATTACCAAGTCCTGAAATCGAATGGAAATTGTCTCCCAAATTATCTCTTCCGCCTCTACTGCAAGTTCATTTACACTGATACACTTAAGGTCTTGGTACGTTGTCAGTTGAGGTTTATTCCTTGGATATTTTAGAGATAAAGTTATAAATATAATGTTGTGAGCTGATTCCTGGTACGAATTTCTTTGCTTGTGGATTTCGTGGCAAATATATGTGTGAGAGTGTGAGTACAGGCTGCATTATGGGTAGTTGCAAGCTGAAGCACTGTTCATTTGAAGAACAAATTACACTCTCGAATTTCAAAGTGGAACAGAATATTTTTGCACTACTACCATTGTTTCCATGCTCCTAAGTCGAATTGAGTTCTGAAAGGTCAGTTGTGAAACAGGCTATACAGCCTACTGTCGGACGTCGGTAGAGGATGGAGATTAGGACAATTTTTTAAGGGATTTTATATTTACAAACATATTTTCGACTTGTTTTTCTTCATTAACACTGGATGTAAGTAACACTATAGGCAGTAAGTCAAAGCGTTCGCATGTCGCTACTGCACCTTCTCACCTGCTACTTCTTTGGTGTCTTAGGACAATTGAGTCTAAGTTTACAAAACTGGAGAGCATGCTTGGCTTGGGCCATTTCTCCACGTTCGCTAGAAGAAAGACATGGATCTCGATACTCTGAAATATACACTCCTGGAAATGGAAAAAAGAACACATTGACACCGGTGTGTCAGACCCACCATACTTGCTCCGGACACTGCGAGAGGGCTGTACAAGCAATGATCACACGCACGGCACAGCGGACACACCAGGAACCGCGGTGTTGGCCGTCGAATGGCGCTAGCTGCGCAGCATTTGTGCACCGCCGCCGTCAGTGTCAGCCAGTTTGCCGTGGCATACGGAGCTCCATCGCTGTCTTTAACACTAGTAGCATGCCGCGACAGCGTGGACGTGAACCGTATGTGCAGTTGACGGACTTTGAGCGAGGGCGTATAGTGGGCATGCGGGAGGCCGGGTGGACGTACCGCTGAATTGCTCAACACGTGGGGCGTGAGGTCTCCACAGTACATCGATGTTGTCGCCAGTGGTCGGCGGAAGGTGCACGTGCCCGTCGACCTGGGACCGGACCGCAGCGACGCACGGATGCACGCCAAGACCGTAGGATCCTACGCAGTGCCGTAGGGGACCGCACCGCCACTTCCCAGCAAATTAGGGACACTGTTGCTCCTGGGGTATCGGCGAGGACCATTCGCAACCGTCTCCATGAAGCTGGGCTACGGTCCCGCACACCGTTAGGCCGTCTTCCGCTCACGCCCCAACATCGTGCAGCCCGCCTCCAGTGGTGTCGCGACAGGCGTGAATGGAGGGACGAATGGAGACGTGTCGTCTTCAGCGATGAGAGTCGCTTCTGCCTTGGTGCCAATGATGGTCGTATGCGTGTTTGGCGCCGTGCAGGTGAGCGCCACAATCAGGACTGCATACGACCGAGGCACACAGGGCCAACACTCGGCATCATGGTGTGGGGAGCGATCTCCTACACTGGCCGTACACCACTGGTGATCGTCGAGGGGACACTGAATAGTGCACGGTACATCCAAACCGTCATCGAACCCATCGTTCTACCATTCCTAGACCGGCAAGGGAACTTGCTGTTCCAACAGGACAATGCACGTCCGCATGTATCCCGTGCCACCCAACGTGCTCTAGAAGGTGTAAGGCAACTACCCCGGCCAGCAAGATCTCCGGATCTGTCCCCCATTGAGCATGTTTGGGACTGGATGAAGCGTCGTCTCACGCGGTCTGCACGTCCAGCACGAACGCTGGTCCAACTGAGGCGCCAGGTGGAAATGGCATGGCAAGCCGTTCCACAGGACTACATCCAGCATCTCTACGATCGTCTTCATGGGAGAATAGCAGCCTGCATTGCTGCGAAAGGTGGATATACACTGTACTAGTGCCGACATTGTGCATGCTCTGTTGCCTGTTGTAAGGGGTCCGCAGGCCCTTACTACTAAGTTTGCACTCACACAGGTCGACAGGACAACCATCGATTAGTGTGTGCAGGTCGCGAGAGCTAGAGGGGGTTCACCGGAGTGCCGAGTGCTGCTTGGGTAGATTCCCGCGAGGCGGGAAGGACTGGGCGGAGAGCAGTTAGAGTTGAGATGTGCTGAAGTCAGGGTGTGGTAGGTTCCCGCGAGGCGGGCAGAGCTGTGCAGAAGCCAGCAGTTGAATTAATGCAAATTACCGGCAAAAGGGAGTGGCCAACGCCGTGGTTTAACCCCTTTGTGTTAGGATTATACGGGGAAGTGAGAAAGTTTAATTACAGAGTGATTTCAGAGATATTAAGTGCCGTTATTGAACTTCCGCGTCTACCGCGTCGGCATTACTTGGATTACAGTGATTGGATGTTGCGTGTGACGATTAAGAATAACTAGAGAAACCTGTGCTGAGATTAGCCGTCATTTACAGTGTATTGACGAAGGCAGTGGCTGTCTCCTTATTTTTGTGCTTTGCTAAGAATATAGGTCTTGTTTGTAAAACTGTGTTTGTGTCCTTCTTACCACCAAACAGTACGTATTATAGTATTTGCGAAGGACAATACGGAATGTAACATCTCCTGAGCGGTCCAATCCGATTGCCAGCCCATTAGGTACACGGTCACATTAATTAATTATCTAATTCTGGGCTGCTATTTAGATCCGCGAACGAGCGGATACAAAATAATAAATAAGAGGACCTCTTACACCCTTGGCTTACCGTGAAAGGACAAGTGCAATCTTTGGATGAGTCGTAATGAACAATAGGTAATTTACCGTGCTTAAAGCAAAATAATATTTTGCAACATTAAAATCGCGATAAGGAACAGTGCATTTTTTGAATAAGACAAAGTAATAATGTCTTACGATTGTGACTAAATTGTTTTTCTTGCCATATTAAATAGCCAAATAGTGTCAACAAACTGTGTTGTAAAGTGCAAATGCGAAAATTCGCGCGGAAAACTGTGAAAAGTGGACGCTAAAGAAAAACACGTGTGAACAGTAAAATAGTGAGACGAGCCAAGATTTCGTCACAAAAGTTGTTAGAAAGGTGTTTAGTGATAACATGTTGACGGAAATTGTTTTTTGAACGGTGAAAATTTGACGGTTTCGTGTGGACCCATAAACTGGTGTGCTGACAATAATGTATTGTGGCGACACAATTAGTGAATGACGTCACGCAGCCGTGTAGCAGTTGCACCAAAGAGCTTCGATCCGCGAGGTGATTTCACACGACACCATGGCGAGCGACGCGACTTCGAGATACCGAGCGCAGTCCCGGCATCTAGCGGCCGAACTACAAACTACACCCGCCTACAGCGCCACGGAGCGACGCAACTTCGAGACAACGAGCGCAGTTCCGGCATCTAGCGGCCGAACTACAAACTACGCCCGACTACAGCGCCACGGAGCGGCCGACAGGGAACTACGTCGCCTTGCAGCTGATCTTCAACTTCACGCGAGCTCCAGCGGCGGCACAGCCACGCCCATCTCAAACGTCAAAACATCGCGAGTCGCGGTAACGTCGGTTGGTGAGTGAAGACGACGGGTTAACATAACAGTAAATTGCAGTGTGCAGTCTTCGCGATAAATAAACAGTTTTTAACTGGTATTTACATTAGGAAAAGTGCTCAATTGCAGTAATTTCAGAAAAGTTGCGAAACATACTCTGAAGTATAGCATGCTTACTTATGCGCACTCCACTGTATAAATGATAATTGTTTTGGTGATATTGCATTTATAAATTTTGTGAGTGTTATGATTATCTTGTTTAAAACATTTTTACCTGAATTGTGTATGTGAAAATGGTATTGGAAATTAATAGGTTTGAGAGTTATGATGTTCAGTACTCATGCATATAATATCATTTTGGGAGTTAACTGAAAGAATTTCAGGTACTGTTTAATTAGTTTCATGATAATTAGGAGTGTTTTGGGTTATTGGAGGTTATTTTGTATTACTTTCCTGGGCATTAAATATAAACCAAACATGTCTACTGAAGATAAGCAGATCTGTGAGGCAGTAGTTGAAAGGAAAGGGGTAGAACAGGGAGACAGAGATGATTCAGGAATTAGTGACTGTGGATTGTCATTAGGAAGCCCATCAGCACATGCAACTAATTATCCTGAAACACCGGGACAAACGATGAGAGCTAGGCCAGTTTCAGAGGGCGAAGATATACAGTCGATGTTGGCAGCCTTGCTACAAGAAAATAACGCATCGTTAGAGAAAGGTATCAAAGAATCATTTAAGAAAGATTTACAGGAATCATTAAAGAAGAGTTCACAAGAATTCGGAGAATCATTAAAGGAAGAATTCCGAAAAACTAAAGAAAGTTACAAATCATTAGAAAAGGGTTTACAAGAAATTAACACATCGTTAGAGAAGAGTTCACGAGAAACAAGAAAATCATTAAAGGAAGATTTACAAGAAACTATAGTACGAGAAATCAGAACATCGTACACAGAGATGGAATGTAATCTGAGGAAGGAAATACAGGAGTTACCAAAACGATTGAAGATGAACGTCGACGAGAGAGAAAATAAGCTACAGACAAATATAAACCAGGTCCAAGGAGACGTGGAGAAGACGGAAGGAAAGTTAACCGAGAAGATAGAAGAAGATGTTGAAGAAACTAAAACCGAATTGGGAGAAAAGATCAGCGAGGTGACGCCGATGCAGAAACAATGCAACGATGTGGTTGAGGGGATAGGAGAGAAGCAAAACCAATTGGCAGTCAAGCCGAGAAATGCTATAGCCATGCAGCGAGAAGAAGATGACCAGTGGGTTGCAATCGAAGGTGAGGCCTTCACTTGTGGAATCAAAAGGAAGAAAGGGACTACTAATTATGATCAGTTTGGAGAAGGATTATTGAAGAAATGCTGGCCCAAAAGTCGTCAGTGTGCAGCACTTGAGAACCCACTACGATGCAGACCACTTAGTAATTGGAAAGGAACGTCGGAAGAATTTGCCAAACATTTGTGGAAATGGAACGAGATTTTGGAACAACCCCTGAATGATAACGTAATGGTATCTGCGATAAAAAGAAGATTGAATCAGAAAAGGCAAGGAACCGTATCCAGGAGCCTAATTAAAGGTAGAGAGGCCTTAATGAAGATACTGGACCAATTGGAGTCTATTAAATCACAGAAATACAAGCAAGCTAATGATCGAAACCGAGAAGGGAATAATGACCCAAGGATTCATATTAATCATTCGTCTGATTTCCGAGGAAGAGGCGGAGGATCCGAGAAACCAAATGACACTCCAGGTGAGGTCCGGCCAAAAGTGAGGGCTATAAGGACCTGAATAAACCTGCTAAGACATGGTTAAAACATTTAGCTGTAAAATGGACATTTGAAAGAGGGAAGTGTTTAATTACATTGTGTTTTGTGATGTATTACAATTAGAGTTGCATATTTCATGTCGAAGATTGTCTCAGAATGAATATAAAACCTGTAATAACCAAAATGGTAGAGTAATAATTCATATGTTCTGTGTTTAGGTAATGATTTTTGAATGTATATGTGTGTGTTTTCATTCGATATTGGACTAGAGAGGACTATTGCTGGTTGAGATGAAAAATTGTAAATTTGGACAATGCCATTTATGTAATGTAATAACCTTTTTTGTAGAAATTGTTGTGGAGGCAGCCCACTACCGGAGTCCAGGATCATTTTGAAAAATTGTAAATTCAGTAATTATTTGTATTGTATGTTCTGTTTAAATGTAGCCATGTTTTAAATCCCTTGCCGATTCTTTTTCACCTGCGGTTCAAAAGAAGTTTTTGAGGGCGGGGATGTAAGGGGTCCGCAGGCCCTTACTACTAAGTTTGCGCTCACACAGGTCGACAGGACAACCATCGATTAGTGTGTGCAGGTCGCGAGAGCTAGAGGGGGTTCACCGGAGTGCCGAGTGCTGCTTGGGTAGATTCCCGCGAGGCGGGAAGAACTGGGTGGAGAGCAGTTAGAGTTGAGATGTGCTGAAGTCAGGGTGTGGTAGGTTCCCGCGAGGCGGGCAGAGCTGTGCAGAAGCCAGCAGTTGAATTAATGCAAATTACCGGCAAAAGGGAGTGGCCAACGCCGTGGTTTAACCCCTTTGTGTTAGGATTATACGGGGAAGTGAGAAAGTTTAATTACAGAGTGATTTCAGAGATATTAAGTGCCGTTATTGAACTTCCGCGTCTACCGCGTCGGCATTACTTGGATTACAGTGATTGGATGTTGCGTGTGACGATTAAGAATAACTAGAGAAACCTGTGCTGAGATTAGCCGTCATTTACAGTGTATTGACGAAGGCAGTGGCTGTCTCCTTATTTTTGTGCTTTGCTAAGAATATAGGTCTTGTTTGTAAAACTGTGTTTGTGTCCTTCTTACCACCAAACAGTACGTATTACAGTATTTGCGAAGGACAATACGGAATGTAACATCTCCTGAGCAGTCCAATCCGATTGCCAGCCCATTAGGTACACGGTCACATTAATTAATTATCTAATTCTGGGCTCCTATTTAGATCCCGAACGAGCGGATAAATAAAAGGACCTGTTACACTGTGTCTATGTGCCTGTGGTTCTGTCAGTGTGATCATGTGATGTATCTGACCCCAGGAATGTGTCAATAAAGTTTCCCCTTCCTGGGACAATGAATTCACGGTTTTCTTATTTCAATTTCCAGGAGAGTATAACCGGACCGTTCACTCGTAGCGAATCTGCTTACAGCTGGTGTTACTTTGCGGGTGCACTCCTTATCCACCGCGAGGAAGTACTCACACTGCGGTCTCTCTCTCTCTCTCTCTCTCTCTCTCTCTCTCTCTCTCCCCCCCCCCCCCCCCCGCTCACCCTTTCTGCCTTTCTGCCAGTCTGTCCTTGTCTTCTTCCTCTACCTGTCTTCTCTCTAGCGTCACCATGTGGGCCAGTTTAAGACATACGCACCAGAGTTACTTTAATATCCTAGCTGCCATTTAACGTGAGGTATCGAATCCTGGTCAAGACTGGAGCAAGGTGGAACGCTCCACGGCTCAATTTCAAACATTTTGAAACATTTTACGTTATCGAACGATTATTCTGGGTCCATAGATCTTGTGAGAGGGTTTTATATTTTTCTGAGTGTTGCTACCATTATCAAGTACAGCATCAGAACTGACTCTGATGCCTTTTACGTTCGTAAAAGCAAACATATCATTTTGGAATAGGTTTTCCATTTTCTTTCTCATTCTCCTCTACATTATTCATGTCAGCAACTTAGATGCATTCTGACATTTATTCGTATCATCGGGATATTCGGTTAATATTCTTCCGAAACGTCCATGGTATGTCTCCAGTTATATGAATTCTACACACTAACTCGAATCATTGTTTTATTGCAATTTGCTCCATCAGTTTTCAAAAGGACTCGTATCTACCCTTTCGCCTTGTCTGATTGAGACTTTCTAAACTTCGTCAAACAGATACTCAAAAACTGGTTTCCTTTTGTCTTATAAATCGATACCCAATCTCCTTCTGTCACGTCACCAAATAGTCCTCCTTGTCTTAGATGACCTCAGTGCACTCTTTGCACCTAACTGTTAAACAGTGGAATTTATCTTGCAGTAGTATTGTTGATGATGTTTGATTGAACTTGACCGAAAGTTGTTTGCAAGTTATGTTTGTGCCGTATCTGTTTTAAGAACCAGTACGTCAGTGTGTGATCATGTCCGACAGTTATCGAAACAATATGTATTTATCTATTTACCTTTCCTGCATGTCCTACTGATTTTATTCTTACCATACATGATTAATATTGCAGAACTCGTTTTTTCTTGTTTTTCCTTGCTATTACCTTCTTATTTTGTTTCAGGGTGCAAAATCAAATGAGGTCATAATCGCCTATGTCAGAACCGCAGACCATCAAGGCAAGCGAGAGAAGGATGGACAGCTAAGCGCAGGTACTTGGAGAAAAATCTATAAAATGCTCCATAGAGAAACGGAGGTCCTAAATTGAAGATTAAATGTCCTTCGCCATACTGTTACGACGGATAAAAAGTAAACCGCGGTCGACAGCCCGAGCGCCGTTCGCTAAAACGGCCGATAAGTTAGACGACAAACATAAATGAGAACGTAAGAACCGTCAAATGCTGAGGAGAATGAGCACGAAGTGGGCGGGGGTTGAACACCACTTAACAAATCGCGATGGGTAGAAAGACAGTGCCCAATACCCAAACTAGGTGGAAAGATTTAGCAGCGAGATGGCCGAGAGGAGGTCGTTCAAGCTGCTGGGGAAACTTATTCCCTAGAGATTTTTCTCATGAAAGAAGGACCAGTGGTGATGTCCAAGTGACACTACCTGATGATAGACTGCAACACGAAGATCATCGGTTGGAATGGACGAACTAGCGGGCCCAGACACGAGGACTGCAGCCTTGGCATCATCGTCAGCGGCCTCGTTTCCCGTCAGACCGACGTCACCAGCGAGCCTCATAAACGTCACAGTGGCTGCATCAAGAATGAGCACGTGACCGCTTTGCTGGACCAGTTGCACTAAGGGATGGGCAGTGGATAGCATACAGAGGCTTTGAAGGGCACCGAGAGAGTCGTGGCAGATGACACAATTGAAAAACTTTGGTCACTGATACAGGGCGAAGAGCTCCACTGTCAACACTGAGCAGCGTTCCATAAGCCGGTACCGAGAAACGTCGGTGGCAATGATGAAGGCACACCCGACACCACGGTCAGCCCGAGAATCACTGTACACAAAGCAACTATCGCGAAGTTCCGTGTCAAGGTCGAGAAACGTATGGCGATAGAGCGAGGTGGGATTTGCGTCCTTAGGAAGCGAATGAAGGCCAAGATGAACACGGGCCGCCGCACGAAGCGAAGGTTGTGAAGCTAAACACCCACTGGGAAGGTGGCAGGTAGCGTGAGGTTAAGCTGCCGGAACAATAGTCGAAAGTGAACTCCAGGAGGTAACAGAGAAGAGGTATGCACCAGATACAACTGATCAAAGCAGTATTCGAAGAAGGAGACATAGGATTGGTGGCCAGATATGCCATACAAATGACATACGTATTTGCTGAGGAGAAAACCATGCCGGTGTGACAGTGGTACTCGGTAGGGTCTGGTTACAGAATCTCAAACGGCTTACTGTAAAAGGCACCAGTGGTCAAACGCATTACACGATGGCTGATTGCATTGAGATGTTGTAAAGTGGAAGGACATACAGACGCATAAACGACACACCTGTATTCTAGTTTCGAACGGGAAAGGGACGAGTACAAACGGAGAATGGTGGTCCGATCTGCTCCCCAGGAGATACCTCTGCGGCCACGTAGGACATTGAGGGACCACGTACATTAGGCAATCAACTAAGACACGTGGGAGGACCAACAAAGTTCCCTATCCAGCATGAGCCCTAGGAGTTTCGTAGTTTCCACGAACGGAAGAACAACAGGCCAAAGCTGTAAAGACGGCGGGAAAAACCAACATCGGTGCCAGAAATTCATAGAAAGTCCAGCAGAATATAGGCCGTAATAAGGTTAATGGCAAGAGTAAAGAGGACGACGTACACTGTTTTCGTGGATAAAGGTGTCCGACAAGGCTGAATCCACAAGTATGTAGGAAACTCGACCTTATAAAAATCCCTGATTAAAGCTGGACATGCGTCTACGAAAGCTCCACGTGTAGAAATTACGGAAGGTTCAAAAATGGCTCTGAGCACTATGGGACTCAACTGCTGAGGTCATTAGTCCCCTAGAACTTAGAACTAGTTAAACCTAACCAACCTAAGGACATCACAAACATCCATGCCCGAGGCAGGATTCGAACCTGCGACCGTAGCGGTCTTGCGGCTCCAGACTGCAGCGCCTTTAACCGCACGGCCACTTCGGCCGGCTCTTACGGAAGGTACCAGCCCTCCAGCAGGTATCATAGGCTTCCTCCATATCGAAAAACTGCCACAGTCTGGTATTTCCGCAGAAAACCATTCATGACATTGGTTTACAAGGTGCCGAGATGGTCAACGTCAGAACAGCGCTCACGAAATCCAGACTGTGCAGCGGCTGGTACATTGCGAGACTCGAGCCACCATATCAGCTAGGCGTGAATCACACATTGGATCATCTGGCAAACACAGTTGGTGAGAGAAATGGGCGTTAACTAGATGTAAGGAGTTTGTCCTTACCGACCTTAGGTATGGATACGACAGTGGTTTCACGCCAGCATTTGGGAAACATGCCTTCTGCCCCAAGGCGATTGTATGTATGAAGGAGAAAGTACTTGTCCAAAAGAGAAAGGTTTTGCGACATCTGAATATGAACATCGTCTGAACCTGGGCCAGAGGATAGGGATGCAGTGAGAGCATGACCTAGCTCCCGCAGAGTAACGGCGGTATTATAGCACTCACACCTGTGAGAACAGAAGGGTATCGCCCGAGCCTCCTCCACTCGTTTCTGACGAAGGAAAAAGTAGCTTGAAATATGCACAAACAGCGGCCCAAAGCGTTGCACATAATTATGGTCAGGCTGGAAATTATGAGATGCACGTTGGTCGCAGAGACCAGGCTAAGACTGGTCCGCAAAAAGAGGGAGTGTAACTATGAGAACAACCAGTAAATGAAATACAGCTAGCCTTTTGCTAGCCCGAAGATCGCGGCGACTCTGTGCACGCAACTTTTAATAACGAAAGTAGCATGCCGTCGTATAATGACAGTTAAAAACACGGAGAGCAAGTGTCTGGGCGCGAATTGCGCCAATTGACCGTGACAAGGCGCAGTAAGGAGGAAGTACGAGGACTGGAACATTATGTATTCTACCTGACCATCACGACTGGGGAAATGTAGTTCGTTATAGGTCGCCTGGGAGTACTGAAGCCTTTCGAAAGCTGCCATATGGGTGTGCACATAGGTGGGGTAGGTGTTAGCAAACTGATACCACATGGGAAATGGTTGCTCGAGTATGTGTTAGAGATGATGCTTCAAATGGCTCTGAGCACTGTGGGACTCAACAGCTGCGGTCATCAGTCCCCTAGACGAAGAAATATTTAAACGTAACGCAGCTAAGGAGATCACACACATCCATGCCCGAGGCAGGATTCGAACCTGCGAATGTAGCATCAGCGCGCTTCCGGACTGAAGATTCTAGAACCGCTCGGCCTCAACGACCGGCAGAGGATGTATGACTCGAGATGACGAACAAGCTGGGCAGTACAGAAGGAGAGGTCCAAATGGAAATGTGCACTGTGTCTGAAAGGAACGTGGGTTCTCCCGTGTTAAGACGGATGAGGTGAAGTTGATCGAGAAGGTGAGCCTCTTGGGCACCTCTCTGGCGCGTTCTGGGAGAGCCCCAAAGGGGATGGCGCGCATTAAAGTCACGGAGCAGCAGAAATAACCTGGCAGCAGCCTGCCCTGGTGATACCGAATGACGGAGGCTCCTAAACGATACTAAGGGAATTGGTGAAGTGAGGAAGAAAACGCAGACCGCAACAGCTTGATGCTTGGTTGTCAGGGAGATAATTGGACCAAGAATGTCATTCCAGATGAGCAGCATGATTCCCCCATGATATGGACCTCCATCCTCAGGGGCAAGGTCAAAGCAGACTGGAAAGAAATGTAAGAGCTCAAAGCGGTCATGAGGATGCTATTTTGTTTACTGAAGGCAAAGAATATGTGGATGCTCTGATTACAAGAGGAGGCGTAATTCCTCCTCCAGACAGCGAATGTTTCATTGGAGAAGAGTCATGACAAAGAAAGGGGAGGAGGGAAAAATGGAAGCGTGTCGCCTCAGTGGCTGCCAAGTGCCAACCTTGGAAGACTCACAGTACAAGTCGCAGAGGATCCTATTTCATGAGATCTGCAGGGGTGTCAGAATTCTATTTCTGTCGATCTACAGAGTTCAGGACAGTAGGGACATAAGAAGTCTTCGCGGAAGTACTCCCTCAGTCCTTTCCAGCGCGCCGGCTGAGTAGCAGTTGATTTCGTCGATTGAGGCGAAAGTTTGGTGGCTTGTTGCATAGCTGTAGGAGGAGATATCGATGCTACCATGACACTGGGCGATTTTACAACTACGATGCAGAATTTGAGGTGGCACTGCTGTGTGTCCATGTCCTTCATGGAGCGAGATGTAGCAAGAAGAGTAATGTAAAACCGAATGGTAGAACACAGTGTTTCCGACTAGCCAACAAATTACGAACTACTGGGATAGGCACTTTTTCTTTCACCCTACTACGGGTTTGGGCACTACCTACTGTAACTGAATAGTTTGGCTCGAGCCACCACGTGGTACGGCACGAAAATATATATATTTGTTATACTCAACACTCAGCGTAATTGAGCGGCCCAGGGATGTGGCTGGTCTCAATGTATGGTAGGGTGCCAGCTCACACCTGTCGTAAACTCAGTTTTCAAGTTGAAATATAAAACACAATGCAGACAGGTATTGCGGTGAAATTTAAGTACTATTGAGTCACTGAGGATGATTTATTATTTGAACAAGGAGTTTCTATTTTTCCACGAAAGTCTTCAATATATTAACACCTAAAATGCAGTCTGAGGGGCTTTTACGTAAGGGCGGCCGTTAATAACTGATTCAGCAACAGTTCACTATAAAATTCATTTGTCACGATCACGGCCCTCGACATTCTGTTCACATTTCACAAAAGACATTCTTCTCTGCTGTCCTAATCCACTATGTTGCGCTCAGCTTGGTCGTTTTCTAACGTCGGTACATACATACTTCTTCTCGTATGTGGCTACCAACCCTCAACTACTCCCAGATGTGCGGTACGTCCGGCTCTGAGCGTAGCTCAAACCTAACTTCCTGTCATCAAAGATGGCCGACCTATCCATCCTCGAAACGACGGCCTAACTCAGAACAACGTTTGACGGGGCAATAACAATTTAAGATCCAATTATCTGTCTCTGAAGCCGTTTTTTCACAAATGATGTTCTTGTGGTGTGATATTGGTTTTCCAGAATTTTTGTTACTAAAAGTAAATAAATAAATAAATATACATACTTAATTACTAATCTACCTTTTTAAACTTTAGAATCTGCCGCTAGTTTCGTCTCTTTAAATTTATTTATCACCAAAAACAACTTTTCTTTCGGTCGTATCCCATATTCCGACCTCTCATTCGAAAATGCTAAACATTCTGCTAAATCGGCTATGATTTCTCGATGCAGCTCTACTAGCCGCAACCGTAGACACTTTGTTTATATCATTCGGCCAAAGCATTGCTGAGATTTTAGCTTTTGAACTTTAATAAATTTAGAATTTTTAAGACGACAATAACTTTTAAACTATTTTATATTTATGTTGTGCGTCTAGATAATTTAGCTTTACATATTTTTCTGTCCATGAGTGCCAACTCGCACCTCTGTGTCACTCTTAGTTCTGTTTTTATCAATTTTTCTCTGGCATATAAATTTCTCCAAGCGCGCAAACACGGCCGTATGCGACCCTGCTAAGCGTCCGCTCGGTTTTTTCCAAGGCCGCGTAAACGCTAACCGCTCGCCACGGCTACGTAGCAACCACCAGCCACGTGCTCTGCGGCGTAAAAATTGCCGCTGTAAGGTCCTGCCACAGCTTGTACGCACATAACCCAGATCTCATGGATGGCCGGCTCGTGGCCATCGCAATTGAAATATCAGGTAGAAGGAGCTGGTCAATCGTCCTCATGAGCATTTTTGTCCATTCTGTATTTTCTACTGAAATTATGTAGGAGTAAAATGTCATTTATATTGTGTGCCTATATTATTTATTAATTCTAATAACCCTTTTACAGTTTAGTTTCCGTGACGATACGTTTCTTCTTAATGCTTTATAAAATAACAGGTGACCCCTAGTAGTCTGTAGTGTAAACGCTTGTTATTTAAATCATATGATCACCTACTTTCGACCATAAATCATTATCAAGCACATGTATGATGTTACATATTACATATTGCAACTATCAGATTCACTTACTTTACGTATTACAAAGCCAGACGTCATAATCCATGATTACATTAGGACTCAAGCCACACCAAAAACGGCCTAATATAATATGTCGTATACTTGTGCTCTTGAAGTACAGTTAGCAATATGTGACATGTAACGTTCTTAATGTGGATTCAGTCACAAATCAATGATGGAATATGACGTAGGCTTTGTACCTGTAAAGAAAAGGCTCTAATAATTACAATATGTAACATCACATCTGTGCTTCAGAATGACTTATCGTTGAAATTAGCTAATCGTATGATTTAAATAAAGATCCTTATATTACAGCCTAGAGCGGACCTCGTTTTCTTCTATAAACCCTTTTAGAGGTTACGATACATCAACTTCGGCTGTGATTCTTTCTGTTCTACTTTCTTTGCGTGTGTTACGTTTCATTTAAACAGTACGTAATGAAGGTGTATTTCTTTTGGATAATAGGGACACACGAGCACCACAGAATTGAGACTGCAGTTCACCCTCTGCCGCCACTGTACACACTGCCGCACAACAACCAACTGGTAACTTCAAAGCTTATAACTATCAATTATTAAATCAGTACTTTTTTAATGATACTATGTATTTTTCCTGTATCAGTAGAAAAAGCTGTTGGAGAGGTGTTTAACGATACAAAATATTCTGAGCTAGATCAATTAGTAACGAAATAACAGCGCCGCAAACTGCTGTCCCCTCTTAAGAAGATACGTAACTCGGCAGAAGTACACGCAATATACGTTAGGAAACACTCTGCATTGCTCCTTACAACTTACTGGAAACCGCAGCTACAAAAGTGAGACTTGAGTTAAATGTATCATTCGTCTGAAAATATTTCGCATTGCTCTTACAACTTACCTAAAACCGCAGCTAGGCATGTGAAACTTGAGTTTCTGTCCGCTGTTAAATTATTCAAATAACATACGAGAATGCAACTGGGTGACGTCTTTACCAACCGCTGATATATTGTCACATGCACAGCCTGTTAATTTCAAGGCACATCACAAACACTAGCTCCAAGATAAGATCAAAGACGGTCACTATCAGAAGTTACTGATAGAGAATTCACCGTAAGTAATGGTGCAGTATGTCGTAGTGGTTATCGTCGTTTGCTGGCGTGCTGTGAGTCGCAGCTCAAAGCCGACAATCAGTAACTATTTGTCATTTAGTGATTATCATTTCTATAAGGTTTGTATATTCTGAATTTTTTGATGTTTGTGTAAGTAGTAGAGCCATGGAATATTCGACATGAAACTTACAATTATGGATAAAGAGACGTAAGGTGAGGGGTTAGGGGCCCATGTTCCGTCCATCAGTCATTTACTGTTACTACCTTATTGAGATAAATACTTCGGAAACGGGTAGGACTATGGCAATCATAATTTAAGATTGAGTAAGATATCGGGGAACGGGCAGACCTTCAATACTAAACAGCTTCAGTTAAGTAAAATTATCAAATAGACAAAAAGGCAGTCCTTCAATGACAACTGCTTCAGTTAAGTAAGATTACAAAATATATAACAGGAAAGCATTCAGTAATAACAGCTTCAATTAAGTAAAATTACGAAAATAGAAAACATGCAGGCCCTCTTTAATAGCAGCTTTAGTTACGAAAAATTACCAAATAGAAAACTGGCAGGCCTTCAATAATAACACATTAAGTAAGATTACCAAATAGGAAAAAGCAGGCCTTTAATGAAAACAGGTTCACATAAGTAAGCCGGCCGTGGTGGTCAAGCAGCTCTAGGCACTACAGTCTGGAACCACGCGACCGCTGCAGTCGTAGGTTCGAATCATGTCTCGATCATGGAAGTGTGTGATGTGCTTAGGTTAGTTAGGTTTGAGGAGTTCCAAGTTCTAGGGGACTGATGACCTCAGAAGTTAAGTCCCATAGTGCTGAGAGCCTTTTTTTCAGATAAGTACAATTACCAAAATAGAACATTGGTAGGTCTTCTTTAACAACAGTTTCACTTAAGTAAAGTCAGCAAAATGCTTCATGTAAGTAAAATTACCAAAATGGAACACTGGCAGGCCTTCTGTAATAACAACTTCAGTTAAGTAACGCTACCACATAGAAAACTGCCAGGCTTTCCTTAATAGCAACTTAAGTAAAATTAGCAAACAGAAAACACAGGTTTTCAGTGTATGTTTTCTTTAATGAGGAAGGCCGATAGCTGCATGTGTAAGTCTTTTCATTGTGCTTGTCTGAAACTCAGTGCGTCATCTTTGTGGTGAGCAGCATTCTATCCTATTCCTCATTTTGTTGTTACTCCAAATAAATATACAGACACACACTTCATCATTCCAATTACTAGTGTTTGTAAGGCAGGGTGCGAATCCCTTCCCCATTGATTCACTGTTTGTCATCAGGATGCGACAACTTTCACCTAAGGTGGTTGTTGTTGTTGTGGTCTTCAGACTGGTTTGATGCAGCTCTCCATGCTACTCTATCCTGTGCAAGCTTCTTCATCTCCCAGTACCTACTGCAGCCTACATCCTTCTGAATCTGCTTAGTGTATTCATCTCTTGGTCTCCCTGTACGATTATTACACTCCACGTAGCCCTCCAATACTAAATTGGTGATCCCTTGATGCCTCAGAACATGTCCTACCAACCGATCCCTTCCTCTAGTCAAGTTTTGCCACAAACTCCTCTTCTCCTCAATTCTATTCAATACCTCCTCATTAGTTATGTGATCTACCCATCTAATCTTCAGCATTCTTCTGTATCGCCACATTTCAAAAGCTTCTATTCTCTTCTTGTCGTCCATGTTTCACTTGCATTCATGCCTACACTCCATACAAATATTTTAAGAAACGACTTCCTGACACCTAAATCAATACTCGATGTTAACAAATTTATCTTCTTCAGAAACGCTTTCCTTCCTATTTACAGTCTACATTTTTATCGTCTCTACTTCGTCCATCATCAGTTATTTTGCTTCCCAAATATCAAAACTCCTTTACTACTTTAAGTGTCTCATTTCCGAATCTAATCCCCTCAGCATCACCCGACTTACTTCGACTACATTCCTTTATCCTCGTTTGGCTTTTGTTGTGTTCATCTTATGTCCTCCCTTCAAGACACTGTCCATTCTGTTCAACTGGTCTTACAAGTCCTTTGCTGTCTCTGACAGAATTACAATGTCATCGGTGAACCTCAAAGTTTTTATTTCTTCTCCATGGATTTTAATACCTACTCCGCACTTTTCTTTCGTTCCCTTTACTGCTTGCTCAATATACAGGTTGAATAACATCGGGGAGAGGCTACAACCCTGTCTCACTCCCTTCCCAACCACTGCTTCCCTTTCATGCACCTCGACTCTTATAACTGCCATCTGGTTTCTGTACAAATTGTATATAACCTTTCGCTCCCTATATTTTACCCCTGCCACCTTCAGAATTTGAAAGAGAGTATTCCAGTCAACATTGTCAAAAGCTTTCTCTAAGTCTACAAAAGCTAGAAACGTAGGTTTGCCTTTCCTTAATCTTTCTTCTAAGATAAGTCGGAAGGTCAGTATTGCCTCACGTGCTCCAATATTTCTACGGAATCGAAACTGATCTTCCCCGAGGTCGGCTTCTACCAGTTTTTCCATTCGTCTGTAAAGAATTCGCGTTAGTATTTTGCAGCCGTGACTTATTAAACTGATAGTTCGGTAATTTTCACATCTGTCAACACCTGCTTTCTTTGGGATTGTAATTATTATATTCTTCTTGAAGTCTGAGGGAATTTCGGCAGTCTCATACATCTTGCTCACCAGATGGTAGAGTTTTGTCAGGACTGGCTCTCCCAAGGCTGTCAGTAGTTCAAATGGAATGTTGTCTACTCCCGGGGCCTTGTTTCGACTCAGGTCTTTTAGCGCTCTATCAAACTCTTCACGCAGTATTTTATCTCTCATTTCATCTTCATCTACATCCATTTCCATAATATTGTCCTCAAGTACATTGCCCTTGTATAGACCCTCTATATACTCCTTCCATCTTTCTGCCTTCCCTTCTTTGCTTAGAACTGGGTTTCCATCTGAGCTCTTGATATTCATGCAAGTGGTTCTCTTTTCTCCAAAGGTATCTTTAATTTTCCTGTAGGCAGTATCTATCTTTCTCCTCGTGAGATAAGCCTCTACATCCATACATTTGTCCTCTAGCCATCCCTGCTTAGCCATTTTGCACTTCCTGTCGATCTCATTTTTGAGACGTTTGTATTCCTTTTTGCCTGCTTCAGTTACTGCATTTTTGTATTTCCTCCTCTCAATAATTAAGTTCAGTATCTCTTCCGTTACCCAAGGATTTCTACTAGCCCTCGTCATTGTACCTACCTGATCCTCTGCTGCCTTCACTATTTCATTCCTCAAAGCTATCCAATTTTCTAGTACTGTATTTCTTTCCCCCATTCTTGTCAATTGTTCTCTTATGCTCTCCCTGAAACTCTGTACAGCCTCTGGTTCTTTCATTTTATCCAGGTCCCATCTCCTTAAATTCCTACCCTTTTGCAGTTTCTTCAGTTTTAATCTATAGTTGATAACCAATAGATTGTGGTCAGAGACCACATCTGCCCCTGGAAATGTCTTACAATTTAAAACCTGGTTCCTAAATCTCTGTCTTACCATTATATAATCTATCTGAAACCTGTCAGTATCTGCAGGTTTCTTTAATGTATACAACCTTCTATCATGATTCTTGAACAAAGTTTTAACCATGATTAAGTTATGCTCTGTGCAAAATTCAACCAGGTGGCTTCCTCATTCATTTCTTAGCCCCAACCCATATTTACCTACTACGTTTCCTTCTCTTCCTTGTCCTACTGTCGAATTCCAGTCGCCCATGACTGTCAAATTTTCGGCTCCCTTCACTACCTGAATAATTTGTTTTATCTCATCATACATTTCATCAATTTCTTCATCATCTGCAGAGGTAGTTGGCATATAAACTTGTACTACTGTAGTAGGCGTCTGCTTCGTGTCTGCCTTGGCCACAATAATGCGTTCACTATGCTGTTTGTAGTAGCTTACCCCTACTCCTATTTTTTTATTCACTATTAAACCTACTCCTGCATTACCCCTATTTGGTTTTGTATTTATAACCCTGTATTCACCTCACTAAAAGTCTTGTTCCTCCTGCCACCGAACGTCACTAATTCCAACTATATCTGACTTCAACCTATCCATTTCCCTTTTTAAATGTTCTAGCCTACGTGCCCGATTAAGAGATCTGACATTCCACGCTCCGATCCGTAGAACGCCAGTTTTCTTTCTCCTGATAAAGACGTCCTCTTGAGTAGTCCCCGCCCGGAGATCCGCATGGGGGACTATTTTACCTCCGCAATATTTTACCCAAGAGGACGCCATCATCATACAGTAAAGCAGCATGCCCTCGGGAAAAATTACGGCTGTAGTTTCCCCTTGCTTTCAGCCGTTCGCAGTACCACAACAGCAAGGCCGTTTTGGTTATTGTTACAAGGCCAGATCAGTCAATCATCCAGACTGTTGCCCCTGCAACTACTGATAAGGCTGCTGCCCCTCTTCAGGAACCACACGTTTGTCTGGCCTCTCAACAGATACCCCTCCGTTGTGGTTGCACCTACGGTACGGCTATCTGTGTCGTTGAGTCACGCAAGCCTCCGCACCGACGGCAAAGTCCATGGTGCATGGGGGGCTCACCTAAGGTGTAGTATGCAAATTCTGCCCTCTCGATCGAAAGATTACATGCCGCATCACATGTGGAGCAGCGCTAACACCCTCCAGTAGGCACCTCCAGTAATGCGAGAGACTTTGTTACAACACTATACACATAATTAGCACGCCTCTGGATGACACCTGTATCCTTCCAGTATATCTGCTTTTTCTGTCTGACCCTTACAAACTCCACAATATGCGACTCGTTCGCCTCATCATTCATCAGACTGATGACTTTGTTTTGAATGTTATTCAAAAGGATTATCGGCCGCATGTCCACTCGTGTCGAATGTTTTGGGATTGTACGTAATCCGCTCATACAGATCACAACCTGTCACCTACTAGATGAGACTATCTGTATGTATTTAAAGAAACATAGGGTTGACGACGTTCAGCTTCACAAAATCATAGTGGAAGCAGCACATGTGCAGTTTGGTGGGGTCCAGAACATACAAATCGATACAAAAAGACAGAACTGCTCTGACACCTTAGCCATCTTACCATAACGGACCGCTCACCAGTAAACTTGATTTTTTGGTGATCTCTAAAATGTTAGTGTTTTACGAAAACTGAACTGTTCATTTATTCTGTAAAAATTGTTTTTTTTTTTAATCACACTTGGCGAGAGTTCTCAGTTCAGTGTTTATATCAGTGTACTCCTTCGACCAAAAATGTTGATCGAATGAGATACCACTGTCTTCATTGCCAGCTTGAGGCACTTCTGGATGTTTCTGTTCCTGGCCGTCAGAGTGAAGAGTGTAGTATGAGTTTGTCTTTTGAAATCGAGTCTTAATAGTGAGTATATGAACTCCAACATTTTTTCATTTTCGAAAAATCTTTCATGCATTTTTCTAATAATATTTGAAAATTGCATCAGAGTGGTTCAGCTAATAAAACCTTAGGAAGTGGATTGTTTGATGACCTGATAATCGCTCAACACCAGCGCACTGTTAAATGTACACTTGGACGTTCCAACAGTCGAACCTGCTGGCTAATTTTCCGCTGACGAGGTTAGATTTATTATTATTTTGCATTATTATTGATTTTGCCATGTAAATCAATTACTTCATGGCAATTTACTGTAATCATGATTCTGTATCACTAAGCTGCTCTACTCTCTAATGAAAATTTCAGCACCTGACTTTCAGCAAATAGGAGAATTCCGTTAATCATTTGTACTCAACGTGGCTGGAAGTTTATTTTAATAATTAAGATCAAGTTAATACTCTGAGTTGTTCTTGTACCGTACCTGCTGCCAGCAAAGTGGTGTGTCCCACCTCTCGGACAGTTAACATTCAAAATTTCACTTATATTGCACGATACATTACATCATGTCCTGCTGGTGCATCATTTCAGTAAGTTTCCGAAGGGAGTGCAGCATTTGCAACATTAGTTTTTCTGTTGTTATCTTGGAAAAAGAAATGTACTTGTCTGCCATGAGACCCTATCACCCTTTCAAACCGAAATCATGTAAGTCCTGAATTAAAAAATGAGCATCATACACACTAAAATGGTGAAAGAAGATGTGTGTATGCTATGACAGTTCATACTTCAAGCTGCATGCGTTGTGAGCTGCATCGCGGAACTTTCCTCTTAAATGAGAATGGTCATCTTGGAGTTTTCACCTCCCTATCCAACGGCAAGCCACAAATGACCATTATCTGCTCGTATATGGCATCATTCTCCTCCGAATCGGTTATTGCAACATTGTTACTATAAATTACACAAATTTTCTACGCTAGTTTTTTGGGATCACTGAACTACCATCTCGGCGGATTATCGTTGATATAGCCCGCCTGCTTAGCTGAGTAGTTACGTGCTTGCTTCCTACGAAGCAGGCCAGATTTCGAGTCCCGGCCGTGTTGTAGATTTTCTCCTTCTCGTGGTGTGGGTGTTGTGTTCTCCTCATCATCATTTTATCCTCATCACCGGCGTGCAAGTTGCCAAATGTGGCGTCGACTGAAATAAGACTTGCACTCGGAGGCCGAACTTCCTCGGATGGGCCACCTGGCCAACAATGCCAAACGCCAATTTCATTTTATCGTTGATACAAAAATGGAATTTTTTCGAATGGAGTCATATGTGTATCCAACTTGATATAATACTATATATGGTAAATCCATTCTGTGAAGGTAGTGTGCGAGGGAGAGGGGTCATCTTCGCAGCGTTCCCAGGAACTATAAGGCACTCAAAGTCAGCGTAAATGAGAAAGGAACATCGCTGCTGCTGGTGGGCGTTCTTACACTTCAAGGACGTTTTATCCTCGGTAAGTATTTCCAGGCATACAGGTACCTGGCTCAAGCAGTCAAACAGGTGCCTGTCTAGAAACTCACACATGCTCAAAGCGCTGAGGTATCTGCTGTAAAGATACGTTGCACATTTTGTGTTCAGTTGGACAGAAAGTACGTGGGGGCATACTTTGGTTCAACAAGTAGTGTTGCTTGGTACCCTCAGAGAATAGGGAGTCAGCATCAGAATGCTGATGGATGTTGACACGTGGCTCTTCTTCAAACATGGGATTTGTCGCGGACTTTCCCAGTGCATGCACAAGTACACCAAGGCGAGTAATCCACAACTGAGTGACGAGTACAGGCCATCTGACTATTTAAGCTACATCCTTTACTTGGCTATAAACTATCTCCACAGGTATGCCACACAACGAAGTTCACCATTTGCATGGTTCCAATTGGTGTCCAAAGAGGAAATAGCTAGACAGAGGAACAAACAGCTACGGATTCTAGAGATGTGGCTACGGATTCTAGAGAGGTATTTTTTCTGGATATAGAACTGGCATATCTCACACATTTACGTGACGAGCACGGCGACTTATCACTGTGCCAGAGCGCCCGGTCACGTGTAAAGGTTGCACCCCAAGCTATTGACAGTGCTTGGTAACGGGCACCGATATATTCTGCAAACCAGAAATCTCCTGCAATATCTTACTTTGGGGTGTAATATATTAGTATTACCAGCAACGCTGCTTAAAAGAGTAGATTAAGGTAAACGACGACCACACTGTTCTCGAGACGTGTGACACTGAGAAAGATATTTAAAAATTAATGTACAGTTCAGTATTGGGAAAAACTATGAAAAACATAACAGAGTACCTCAAAATTCGCGTAGTTTACCGGCAGGATGGGCGTTTTGGCGCAAGAGATTATATTGCCCGACGGAATTTCAAGAAGGTTGCCATCTTCAATGGAAAATAATTTTTTGTGGAGCGGCTGATGTTTAAGTGCAGTTTCCAAAGCCTGTCTATACCGGCATACGTGTTCAGGACCTTTACAAACACAGCGTGCACAAGTTTCACTATCAGTCTGCAAAGTAAATTTCACTAATCACACATTACTTTATGTGGATTTCATCTACTGTGTGAAAGGCTGTGATCTATAGAAAGAAATTAAGTACAATTCTGAGACATTCAACATCTCTCGATATGTGACCAATAATCTTATTGGAATAACACCTCAAAACAGAAAGTTTAACGGTGTGATGGAAGGCGAGACAAATGAATTATGGATTGTGGAGTTTATGGGAATCAGTTCGAAAATGTACGCATGCTTAGTAGGTGCAGGAGACCCCCAGAGGAGGGCTAAAGGTGTGTATCATGCTGCCTCAGAGGCTCTTACGGTGAAACACTGCAACAGTTGCCTGCTCGAGGTCGTTGGTGCTGTTCCAGAAGTGGTGTGTCTGGTAAGCTTTCGATCGAGCGACCATGCGGTACATACTGCATTGCAGCTGAAAGTAGGACTGTTACATCATCAGAACAAATGTTTCACCTGTGGGGATGAGATCGACACCCTAACATACACTATTCAGTGGTGCAATTAGAATGAGATATTATGTAAATAAGAGATTAAAAGTTTTAAAGGAAACAAACTTTATATCAAAAAAGATATTGTTAACAATGAACCATAACGTTAATTATTACAAACCCATCATTATAGAATTAATGTTTGCAATAAACCTGCACTTCTCCGTGTGATACATTAACCTGCAGAAACCTTTACAGCGGAGAAGTTATAAATGATAATAAAAGGGAGATGGATCTGAAATCTTATAGGCCCACTGGGTTTATGTCATTTTATTGTGATCACAATGGCTGAAAGAGGCAGAGAAATAGGAGGTGTTACCCATGGCTTTTACATCACATAAAGACTAGTGACTTGAATATAAATTACATAATTGCCTATGTCGCCACATACATTTCTCCTGTGTGACCTTGATCAGTTACGAGTGGTTCTCTGGGGGTGGGGATGGAGCTATGGGGTAGGTGTGGCCTTCAAAATAATTCGACCATGTTTGTAACTAGATACGAGATATGTAATTTGATACCCCCTCATTTTACCAGTGAGAAGAAGGTACCCATCCTGTTCTTGTTATGCTGCTGCTTATTACTTACAGTGTTTTCATATCACCAGAATTGACGCATCGTCATATGCTCACCTGCGCCTGAACTCATGCTTCATAACTGCATTTATTAACAAACATGCTATCCCTTTTGCAATAATGTATTACCCGATTATGGCTGCCTTTGGGTGAAGCTCTATGTTAATGTAGTTCATGCCTCTATACGGCTGCTACAGTCAAATATGTGTGTCCTATATAAATCTACCACTATTGTGCCACAGTGAAAGAAAAACTCGATATGGCTGTCATAGTCAAACATGAGTGCCCAATATATTTCCAAAACTATGACGTCAGAGTGGACATAACACAGAAACTTCTAGGTGACTTGATTGTTATAATAATCACTGACATGTTTCAGTGCATTATAACATTTTACTGCTGTTAATCATGAAACAGCAGCTTTCCTATATACATACAGCAGGCGTTTCGAGCTTGTGCCCTAGCATCAAACAACATTACGAAGATTAATTTTTCAAAACTGTCATCCAAAGACACATGCAGAATGTCATAAATTTCAGTCTTTTAATGTTAAACCACTTACTACTGTATTGTAGGATAGAATGGGACAGAAAAGTTTATTTATTTAATCAAATACTACTCTTAATCATTATCACTTTACTTGCCAAGCGCCTACAGACCACTTTGTGCAGCGTTCAATACCATCAGTATAAGCTTAACTACTCAACAACACTTCAAGTGTGCTGTGCAACTAGAGGAAACTTGGGCCATTCACTACTTCCGCCTGACTCGGAGGTCTGAAGTGAAGTGATTCTGGTAGCACAGATGTTGGCAGCTGATCATTAATCCAACAAGTGGCCCATAATGGCTCCCACCCTTGCATCCTATTTCCTATTATGTGAACACATTCACCTCTTGTGCTGAGCCTGGTAGCAGGTACAGGGCCATCGTTGACAGACGCTGTGCAGCTGGTAGCCAAGACGCAGCTCTGCACTGTACTACAATCCTCTGACTCCATAGACCCCATCCAGTTGTCAACAGACCCTGACCCCACCAGGGATCTGAGATAGAGCTTTCACGTGTGCTACGAAGACTTCGCCATTTTACACTTAAATATGCTCTCATTCAGAATTGAACAGCTGCGATCTCTTAGTAATCGGGGATAATTTCATGAATGAGTTATTAGTATTCCGTGACGCTGACTTACTATCCTTAGCATGGTTCTGCTGTTTAAACCGCTACACATTTTCATCGCAAAATAAGGAAGAAATCTCTGCATAGCAACAACATAAGAGCGACAATGACCACATACCTTCTTGATATAACCGATCCCTGCAATGTACTGTATGTTCCAAGAAACACAGGTAAGCTTCAGGAATGGGTTCCATATACCATAACAAGAAAAAAGTGTCAAGTAAACATGGGCTCTAAAATGCTTACCTTAAGACCTATGAGCACTTGATCAATAGAAGAGATGTGTTTCATACTAGTGGAGATGAAAAAGTAGTCATAGCACTTAAAGTTTGAAGTTTAGACCTCATGTTTGCTGAACTTACTTTCTTGGTTGAATCCATACTATCTCCTCGTAAAAATGGAAAGCAAAGTCCTCGCAGAAGAAGAGATTTCTTTCGTAGTGTTAAAGATGAACAAATGGTTGTACCTCCTACAACTCATGTGCACTAGACATTTCTTTTCTTGGTCTGGTATGAGGAACCTGCCCCTAAATCTTGTCGGTATTTTTTTGCAGCCCCTTAATATATTATAACGATACTAGAATGTTTCGTTATCCCTCTATAAAAGTGTAGATATTTAGTGGCATCTCTCTGTTATATTGTAATTTTCAAAGAATGTGCTCATAACGTTTATTCGATCCATGTGCTGACAGAGTGTATGCCTCCTGATACTTGGCTAGTGCATACGTGCGGACTTCCTTCTGCTTTATTTTAGATTCTGATGCTGCGCTATGACTTCCATTGTGCATAAATCTCTGATAAAAAGTATGTGGATATCTACTAGTGGTCGTTAATATGGGGTATTTTTATGCATCGACACACATGGCCCATTTAAAAAGAAAATTACAAGTATTGCAGACGGTTGTAGTGTATCATTTTGTCATGCATTTGCCATTGTATGTGGTCCATATTTCAAGAGGAAAATCATTACTGGCTATAGAAAATATGTTATTGTGCAGGCGGTTGTATAATATTATGAGTGGTTGATTTTTGGTGACTTGTGGTACAGAGTTGAGAATGTATGAGTACGCTGATCAGAAACTGTCAAGTTGATGAGGAATTTAAGCATTTGTCCCCGTTTGCATTTTGGTTGAGGCAGAAACAGACATAGTTAAGCTGTGTCTTATAATGACACAAAAATTTACGAATTCTGGTTTTAACAGTCCTGCACGATTCTTTGAAGACATGTCATTGAAAAATCAATTCTTACATAATTCTTACAGCCATGCTGAGTTTATTTGCACTTGTCTCATGAAACTTCCTTCCACTTATATCAAATTATTCTTGCTGGTAGAGTGAAAGGCGTTTATCCGTATCAGAGCCACAACGAAGTAGAATTCATGACTGAGAATGATTTTATTGGCGACATGGCAGTTATGGGAATGACACGCGATGGTATCCGGTGTAAAGGCCTGATCCCAATGAGAACGGTACTTCTAGAAGAGGTAATGAGCATGGTGCTTCCGGAGGAGGCAGAGATCCTTTTGGTAATTACAGAAGGAGCAGAGTTATTGGGCAGAGATGGTCACTGGAATGATGGAGATTAAGTTCTATACATTATGGACGTACCATCAGCTGATCCATAGAATAACGCACGTGTGGAGGGCTCACCACCACGTGACCCTCTACTGCAGTGTTAAACCAATTCAGGTGCTGGTTATATGAGACAGACAGCTACTACGAAAAGACACATATGTTGATATTGAAGCTGTAAGTAATTTTAGTTGATGAGAAACAGATGAGTCGTAGTTCACCGAGTGATACTAGTGTGTCTTACATTCCAAGCTTCTAAAAAAAGCCATCTAATCACAAACAGTGCTGTAACCTGAAACTCGTTTCTTGGCCCTCTATGTGTTGTTGTTGTTGTTGTTGTTGTTGTGGTCTTCAGTCCTGAGACTGGTTTGATGCAGCTCTCCATGCTACTCTAACCTGTGCAAGCTTCTTCATCTCCCAGTACCTACTGCAACCTACATCCTTCTGAATCTGCTTGGTGTAGTCATCTCTTGGTCTCCCTGTACGATTTTTACCCTCCACGCTGGCCTCCAATACTAAATTGGTGATCTCTTGATGCCTCAGAATATGTCCTACCAACCGATCCCTTCTCCTAGTCAAGTTGTGCCACAAACTTCTCTTCTCCCGAATCCTATTCAACACCTCCTCATTAGTTATGTGATCTACCCATCTAATCTTCCGGATTCTTCTGTAGCACCACATTTCGAAAACTTCTATTCTCTTCTTGTCTAAACTATATATCGTCCATGTTTCACTTCCATACATGGCTACACTCCATACAAATATTTTCAGAAACTACTTCCTCAAATTTAATTCTACATTCGATCTCAACAAATTTCTCTTATTCAGAAACGCTTTCCTTGTCATTGCCAGTCTACATTTTATATCCTCTCTACATCTACCATCATCGGTTATTTTGCTCCCCAAATAGCAAAACTCCTTCACTACTTCAAGTGTCTCATTTCCTAATCTAATTCCCTCAGCATCACCCGACTTAATTCGACTACATTCAATTATCTTCGTTTTGCTTTTGTTGATGTTCATCTTATATCCTCCTTTCAAGTCACGATCTATTCCGTTGAACTGCTCTTTCAAGTCCTTTGCTGTCTCTGACAGAATTAAAATGTCATCGGCGAACCTCAAAGTTTTTATTTCTTCTCCATGGATTTTAATACCTACTCCGCACTTTTCTTTTGTTCCCTTCATTGCTTGCTCAATATACAGATTGAATAACATCGGGGAGAGGCTACAACCCTGTCTCACTCCCTTCCCAACCACTGCTTCCCTTTCATGTCCTTCAACTCTTACAACTGCCATTTGGTTTCTATACAAATTGTAAATAGCCTTTCGCTCCCTATATTTTACCCTCTGCCACCTTCAGAATTTGATAGAGAGTATTCCAGTCAACATTGTCAAAAGCTTTCTCTAAGGCTACAAAAGCTAGAAACGTAGCTTTGCCTTTCCTTAATCTAGCTTCTAAGATAAGTCATAGGGTCAGTATTGCCTCACGTGTTCCAATATTTCTACGGAATCCAAACTGATCTTCCCCAAGGTCGGCTTCTACTAGTTTTTCCATTCGTCTGTAAAGAATTCGCGTTAGTATTTTGCAGCTGTGACTTATTAAACTGATAGTTCGGTAATTTTTCACATGTGTCAACACCTGCTTTCTTTGGGATTGGAATTATTATGTTCTTCTTGAAGTGTGTGGGTATTTCACCTGTCTCATACATCTTGCTCACCAGATGGTAGGGTTTTGTCAGGACTGGCTCTCCCAAGGCTGTCAGTAGTTCTAATGGAATGTTGTCTACTCCCGGGGCCTTTTTTCGACTTAGGTGTTTTAGCGCTCTGACAATCTCTTCACGCAGTATCATATCTCCCATTTCATCTTCATCTACATCCTCTTCCATTTCCATAATATTGTCCTCAAGTACATTGCCCTTGTATAGACCCTCTATATACTCCTTCCATCTTTCTGCCTTCCCTTCTTTGCTTAGAACTGGGTTTCCATCTGAGCTCTTGATATTCATACAAGTGGTTCTCCTCTCTCCAAAGGCCTCTTGAATTTTCCTGTAGGCAGTATCTATCTTACCCCTAGTGAGACAAGCCTCTACATCCTTACCTTTATCCTCTAGCCATCCCTGCTTAGCCATTTTGCACTTCCTGTCGATCTCATTTTTGAGACGTTTGTATACCTTTTTGCCTGCTTCAGTTACTGCATTTTTGTATTTCCTCCTCTCATCAATTAAGTTCAGTATCTCTTCCGTTACCCAAGGATTTCTACTAGCCCTCGTCATTGTACCTACCTGATCCTCTGCTGCCTTCACTATTTCATTCCTCAAAGCTATCCAATTTTCTAGTACTGTATTTCTTTCCCCCATTCTTGTCAATTGTTCTCTTATGCTCTCCCTGAAACTCTGTACAACCTCTGGTTTAGTTTATTCAGGTCCCATCTCCTTAAATTCCCACCCTTTTGCAGTTTCTTCAGTTTTAATCTACAGTTGATAATAGAATGTGGTCAGAGTCCCCATCTGCCCCTGGAAATGTCTTACAACTTAAAACATTTCTTCAATTTGTTCATCATCTGCAGAGCTAGTTGGCATATAAACTTGTACTACTGTAGTAGGCGAGGGCTTCGTGTCTATCTTGGCCACAATAATGCGTTCACTATGCTGTTTGTAGTAACTTACCCGTATTCCTATTTTTTTATTCATTATTAAACCTACTCCTGCATTACCCCTATTTCACTTTGTATTTATAATCCTGTATTCGCCTGACCAAAAGTCTTCTTCCTCCAGTGACCGAACTTCACTAATTCCCACTATATCTAACTTTAACCTATCCATTTCTCTTTTTAAATTGTCTACCTGGCCGCTTAAGGGATCTGACATTCCACGCTCTGATCCGTATAACGCCAGTTTTCTTTCTCCTGATAACGACGTCCTCTTGAGTATTCCCCGCCCGGAGATGCGAATGGGGGACTATTTTGCCTCCGGAATATTTTACCCAAGGGTACGCCATCATCATGTAACCATACAGTAAAGCTGCATGCCCTCGGGAAAAATTAAGGCTGTAGTTTCCCCTTGCTTTCAACCGTTCGCAGTACCAGCCCAGCAAGGCCGTTTTGGTTAGTGTTACAAGGCCAGTTCAGTCAATCATCCAGACTGTTGCCCCTGCAACTACTGAAAAGGCTGCTGTCCCTCTTCAGGAACCACGCGTTTGTCTGGCGTCTCAACAGATACCCCTCCGTTGTGGTTGCACCTACGGTATGGCTATCTGTAGCGCTGAGGCACGCAAGCCTCCCGACGAACGGCAAGGTCTATGGTTCATGGGGGGGGGGGGGGGGGGGGGCGGGGGGTGCTCGTTACAGAACGATAATGAAAATTTATAGAGAACATGAAAATCAAAATTTACATCCCATCATTGAGTAGACAGTGAGCTAATTTTTTGTTATACTCAGTCGTACTTAACAGTATCTCATGTAAACTTTTATTACTCACACATATTGTCTATGAATAGTCTATCACCACATGCATAGATATTCACTTACTGAAGTTTTCGAGGAAATAAACTGAAACAATCTTTTGTATTTCTAGAAAAAATTAGGAGGTATTCTGTGGTCATTGTTTTCCCAAATTACTGTGGCAATACCACTGATATCGTAACCTTCTTGGTTAATTTGATAATGACTTTCTTCAATCTCCATTTGGCTCCTCACGTCATGAATTTTCTAGTTTCTATAATCTAACTTTTAGATCATTTCTCGTCGAGAACAGCATTATTTAGTACTTTAAAACGAACACAAACAGTTTCGACCACAAGAAATCTTTATTTTTGTGGTTACCGGTTTCAGTCAGTTTTTTATCGTCTTCATACTACAATGTCCACAATGGTGGTACCACAGAATAGCCATACTTTCTACATTTTTCTACATTTTCATTTTACTGATTTTATGTAGATTATTTATGTACTTTGAGGATGTTCACTCTCAGTGCAGAAATCATGGCCACACAGAGCCCATACCTTGAATTTATTTCGTACGTTTCCATTTTAACAGTTTCTGTGTATATTACTCTACATGTTGTGGATATTCACACTCTGTGGCAAAATTATAGCCACAGAGAGGCCCTACTCTGAATTTGTTCCCTGCAGTTTACTTTTTACGTAAACTATTCCCGGTCTTTGAGCATGTACGCATCCACTTGTGAAATTGCAGGCATGGGAAGCACTAACTTTGACTTAGTTTTCTATATTTTCGTTTTGAGAATTTGCATATGTTTTGAATACTACTATTAAATCAGCCCAAACAACACCAATAGCAGGAAAGAGTTTGACTGCGGTATTTTCTTGAAGGTATCCATTTCCAAATATGATTATTAAAACCGTGTCTCACTTGGCTTACTGTAACAGATATTGTGGTAACACGATAAGAAAAAATAAATGATATCTATTACGAGTACGTTATAAAATGGTGCTAAACTTTGGTAGAGCTTCTTCTGTCTTGATGTCCTCTATCCGTTAGAAAGATATCTAAGATCGTTTTCCTGCCTGTTGGCAGTTTGTCATATTGTCATTATAGCTGAATGTAATACAGCAGATATGCTGTTAATGATCGCATTTCTCTGTTAATAGCGACTGCTAAGGTGGAAGGTAGTACTGTCTGAGTTGACTACAGGCAGTGAAGTGAACGGAGAGTCTATAGATGTGTGAGAGTCTGCTGAGCATCATGTTTTGGTGCCTCTCGGTGTAAGGGTTTGCATGTATGCCAGAAGAAGGCAGTAGCCCATGGTTGGCAGTGCTTCATATGGCAGCTGCCCTGACTTGTCCGATTCGTTGAAGGATGTGCTGAGGAAGGAGGAAGGGCTCTGCTTTTGGGAGTGCCATCTGGTGGCTGCTGTTGGCTATTGCACTGAACTGAGAGGCACCAGTAGAGACGTTGTGCCTGTGTGCTGGCCTTGCTTGTGGTATTTGTTGTGTACATCTTGCATGCTACATAGTACTGCGTGACTTATTCATACAATTTTAGGTTATTCACATTAGTTTGTGACATCACGACCATGTTATAGGGGTATTTTAGATTATGGTCTGCACTTTTCAATTAATTAACTTATATACGTCTTACTTGTATGACTATTTTCAATTTAACAGTTTTTGCACAACTTTATTTACATTTAATTAAGACCTGTTCTGGGTACGAATTGCATTCCTGCGTGAATATTCAGAGTAATTCTTGCATTATTTTCAGACTAATGTTTCTACATACATTTTATATTAATAAAGCAACATACAGACCACCTTAAGGTAAGATATTCGCATAAATGTCAGTCTACACTCATTATTTAAAATGTAGTCAACATTTATAATACGATAGTTCGTGTGGATGTTTTGTACTTGTGTCGACATTCAGACCATGACAGGTTATTGTTCTGTTCCAAGCATTCGAAAGAAATAACGTACATAAAAGTTTTGCCTTCTCGAGGTCATATGTTTGTTTGAACATCTGATGAAACTGCAAATATGTCAGTTCTTGTTCTACTTTGTGAATGAAAAGCAGTGCTTAGGCTGGTAAGACGGTTTTTCTGATCAGCTTGGAATCTGTTCTGCAAATTACTTTGAAGAACAACTACATGTCTTCTTCCAATTTATGGAAAGTTTAACGAAAATTTTCAGTGTATTTGCCAACTTTCAGATAGTCAACCTATTACGATTACGATCACGATTAACTCCTCGAGGGCAATTTTTGCTGTTATCTCTGAACCCATTGGTGGACTGAAATACATCTGCTATAGCCTCTGCTAAGATAGTTTACTTAGGAGATGTTTTTTCACGCGAGTGCATCATCACCAGATGACGACACAGGGCCACTCAGGCCCTAAACATGATTTCCAAGTTTTGATTGAGTATAAAACGCTCATGGTCGTGTTCTACTGCTCATCAAATCAAACCTCTTCAACAGGATTTCTACATGCGTCTGACTTTTTGAAGTTGTAGTATACCTACGCTGCTTCTTTCAGCGGTCGCCAGATTCCACATAAAAGCTGTTCCTTTTTAAAAATGAATAATACCCAACGAATATAATATTGTACAACATAAATATTCTGGAGTACGTTTCCTCACAGACACACATATTTATACGTTACAGATACACCTAACGAGACTGCAACACGAGATTATTTTTTGCGGCACCTGTACTCCAGTCTGACATCAACATAGACGCTTCTCATGATTACTCTGCCGGCACTTATTTTTAGTCGCTTTGGCTGTTACACAGCTGATTTGGTTTGTTTTGCTCTGTTGTATTGCGGGATGTGTTAAGCAGATATGGTTCAACAAATAGTACTTTGTACTCTTATGGATGAAAGTAATAATTTTCATTATTTCGTAGTTTATTTAGGACATATAGGCTCCCAATTAGTTGCACCTGTTTTTCCATTGTTGTGCACATTTCACCGAAATATATAGTCTGAGCACAAAAATTTTGTGGTTGTAGATGGGATTAAATGGAACAAAATCTAATGTGCACGCTGCCTGAGCTGTGTTGCTTCTTAAGTCTTCCTTGTTTCCTAAGTCATCTGCTGTTCGTGGTCCCTAGTTTTGATAAATTTACTGATAATCCCTTTGCCGTTACTGCTCACCACATTGGTTTCTCTTCAGTTCACCCTCATTCCACAGGATGCACTCATTAGACTTTTCATTCCATTCCACAAGTCCTGCAGTTACTCGTCACTTTCAGTAAGAATAGCATTGTCATCAACAAATCCTGTTCTTCATATCCTTCAACGCTGAATTCCGCTCCTGAACCTCTCTATCACATCCACCATTCATTCTTCTATGTACAGGGGTGAAAGGGTCTATTCAATACTATCAGTTTGTCCTTGGTCTGACATTTGTTCTTTTCCTCTGTTGGCTCATCTATATATTGTATGCTACCCAAGTTTCGTTGCAGAATTTCGCACCATTTTACACAATCGAACGCTTTTTCTACCTCAACAATACACAGGTGTCTTGAGTTTTCTTAAATATTTCTCTAATTGTCAAGGGCGATGTCAGCACTGCCTCTCTGGTGCCTTTAACTCAACTGAAGCCCAAAAGATGGTCACAGCAGTATATTGTGTTATAGTGAGGTTCGGTATATGCTCTGGGAATAGCCAGAACGGTGGATACGTAGAAAAAATAGTAGTAAACAGTTTGAATGTTGTAAAACGCTCAGTACGATATACACATCACCATTGTTCATTTCACCCTCGGTTAGGAGAGAGCAGAAACTATGTGTTTTATATTTGCTTCGTGAAGATGGTTTACTGTACTTGTGGTAGAAAATTTTTTAGCCTGGTTCTTGTACAGCTCTATTTTTGTAATTAATCTACATTTTATATTTTTCTGTAATTAATTTTAGGTTTTATTTTCTACTGAATGCTCATTCTGGGGTATTTTAACGATAGATGTCTATGGTTTATTGTTGTATGAAGATCAGTTTTTATATTCTTTTGGTATATGTGACTATTTTTAAGAGCTTCTTCTATTTAATAGTCCTAGGAAGTGGTTGCTCTGCACTTGCATGGGATTCCAATTTATTTGTAACTAGAGTTATTAGTAGTAATCTATCTTACGGTACGTACGACGGAGGTTGCGTTTGGTACCACAAAATCTTCCCCTCTTCACTGCTCCATTCACGAATGTCAAAAAGACTGTCGAGATGTATGTGGTAGGAAGTATCATGCTGCCACAGTCTTCCTGGAACATACGCTCACGGTATTTCAATAACAAATCACTCAGTGATGGAATTTTACCTTTCTTGTAGCTCTGTCTCTCTAGCATCTTAAGTAAGTCCCGAGAACGAATTATACGATTTCGTCAGAAACGTGCGGTACTGCTTTTGATCTTCTCTATCTCTTTCAAATCAACGATGGTTAGGGTCACAAACTGATGAACACGTGTATCGGAAGCCACTTCGTTCGACATGAATTATGTTTTCTGAAGATTCCCCTGTTGAATATGAGCCTTAGATTATCCTCCTTGTTATTTTACAGCCGTTTCCATGTTCAATGTTTTGCCCCAAAATAGCGTAATCCATCAGTACCGGATCTCTTCGCCTATTTATGTGTAACTAGCTTATAAACCAGGCATTGCCCAATTATTCATTTTGCCAGTTTTCTTTTACAAACGAAAAAATGAACTGTGTTTGTACCACAATATCGAAAAAATTTCATTTCTATGTTTTCGTGAAAAAGCTTTTGAAATTATGAAACAGTTTCTGTGGGCGAAATTATAAATGTCTGCATGGCAACGCCCCTTCATAGCTCTATATACAGCTATTGTTTCCGACTAAAGCTGTTAACGATTTGCAAATGAAATTTGTTGAAATCGCTGTCAGGTCTCAGAGACTTCCTTAAGTCGACTGTAGGGGTGTCTTAGTAGTAAAGAGCAAATGCATTATAGCTTCATGCATAATGTGGCAATTTGTCAGCTATCTCGGTGTTTGTGACGTCATATCTCTTAAAATACGTATTGTAGAAAGACATATTGTTGTAGGTACATTCATCGGCACGTATGGGTACCGTCTCCGAAAAATGTTGCGAATAGAGCTGGAAACAAAGAAGAAATAAATATAAATGTCATACATGACGTGGCAATTATTCAGACATTTCAGTATTTGTGATGTCATGCGAATACAGATAATAGCAAAGAAGTAATAAACTTAAATGTCGTGTCCAATGCAGCAGTTTTCCAAGCTTCTTAGTGTTTATGACGTAGTATCCTATGAACAGTGTGTGGTATCACGATATAATTTAGTAGGTGTATTTAGTGGAGTAAGTCAATACTATCTGCGAAATTTGTTACTAATGGAGTCAGCAGTACAGAAGTAATAAGTTTGAACGTGATGCGTCACGAGGCGATTTTTACGCATCTCATTGTTTACGGCGTTATATCGTCGTAACTATGACAAGTAGGTATTTCTTGCCCTCTCAGCGATGTTGCCTGGCAATAAAGGGTACGTGTACCTAGTTTGGCTGAAATCGGTCCAATGGCGTAGGAGGAGATCTGGAAAATACACACTTAAACACATACATACATCCTTTTATATAATCGTATGGATACCTTACATGCAGTTACATTAGGGATCAACAGCCTCTGCATGGTCTCCTGCCTACTGGCATAGTAAACTTCCTATAGGCAACATAATTATTGTTGCATTGCTTCTGTTCGTTTGCCTTTGATGTATTTGATAACGCCGCCCGACGTTAAATCGTATTTTCCTGCAAAAAAAAAAAAAATCGGCACTCGGTCTCTGTTGAAAGCTAAGAATAACAAGGTTCAGTGTTCGCGTTATTTCGCTCGTCATCGGAAGTGCTACAAAGTCGTAGCCGTTTCCAAATTAAACAGGTATAATCCAAGTTTGTTACTGAAGATATATTATCTCTATTATATCTTAGCTGTGAACTACAACTTGAAATCCTACAACAGCTTCTCAGCACGTCGATCAGAAAAAATGTGTGCTTTATTTACGGTATAAAGCTGGTGATCAATAAATGAGACGTACATGGTCTCTGTGCCTCATGTCCCAGGTTATTCTTATATCGAGCCAACTGTCTTCAGTGTGATTTTCGTAAGTATATTTACAGATATACTGTACAATGTGGTGACGACAATCTGTTTGGTGCCTGTTGTTTACGCAGTTTTTCTATTCCGTTCTTTGGAAATTATTTTTGGAACATATCCGAACAAGCCAAAGTTTCTCTAATTTCAGTATCGAGGGAAATGTACAAGTTGAGATGGGAAAAATAATGTCAATAGCCACATGCGACGTATCCTCTTCAGTCACGACGTACACATATGTGCACATCAGGTCTTTATAGTGTCATCCTGCCAAATGACGTTTTCCTGAATTGAGGCCTGATGTACACGACTGTGCACATCATGCGGTTTCTGTTTCTGCCGCTAGGTCGTGCGCAAGTCAGTTTTGGCGGGTTTTCTTGCATCCTGAAACTTCCGATCTGAAGGATGGCGTCATCTGCGACACGCGAGAAAGGTAAACTCAGTTTCAATAATCCTTTTTGAATTGTATTACTGTTTTTATCGTGTCTTACCCCAAATATGACATCAAGAAAGTGATATGTGTATGCAATGAAAACGATAGTTTCGTAGTTTTACGAACATCGACTGTTGAATTTGAAGTACACATTTGTGTACATCAGGTCTTAGCTCACAGAATGTAGAGGTACTAACGCTAAGACTGATCTCATTGTGAAATCGTAATTTAAAACGTAATCTAAATTGAAGTCGAAAGTTTAGCTACTAATACTCTAGGAGAGCATCCAAGTTATTATGGTTGTTGTGGTGTAATGGGTAGCGTGTTGGATAGCGTGTTGGATTCGGAACACATAGGTCCTGGGTTCTAATCGTGGTGAAAACTCAAAAATTCTTAGTTTTGTTATTAGGTTCAGTTTCATTTCTTTATTGCATTACATCAACAGTTACTTTCACTTTATTTCATTTTCGCTTCTCAGCTTTAACAGACATTGAAATTATAAAACTGCTCGAGACGAGTGACTTGAGTTCCTTGTCAGACGAAGATGATCCTGTTGATGAACCTCCAACTCCACCTGAACGAATTGGTGTGCTTGAAGTTGAAGGGTGCAATGTGGATGTTACTCCTGAGGCACCTCCATCAGCTTCATCTTCTCACTGTCGTCCACTAAGATGGAGGCAATCTAAGTAAGCAATACATTGGTGTAGTTGTGTGTGTCGTCTGACACGATTTAGATCAGTATTTTTCAGTGGTACAATTTTTTTTTTGCAGGATGTGTAATCGACAGCCTTCTGACGACAACTTTGAAGAACAGACTGATGGTGAACTGAGAAACCCTTCACAGTTTTTGTTCGAGTACTTCGATAAAAATTTCTGGAAAAATGTTGCAGGACAAACTATTTTATATCATTGCCAAAAGAACTAAAAAATTCTGGATACAAATACTAATGAAATTTTGTCCCTTGTCGGAATTGAGATATTGATGGGTACATTGAAATTGCCCCAGGCAAGACTTTACTGGAATATGCAACTGGATATTCCACTTGTATCATCAACCATGACAAGAGATAGATACTACAAATTACGAAATTATCTGCATTTTGTAAATAATTTGGAAGATCATGACGTAAATGACAAACTTTGGAAGGTTAGACCTTTAATTGATGCTTTTAGAAATAAATGTATTAGTTTACCCAGGTCTCAACACCTTTCTGTGGATGAACAGATGATTCCATTCACGGGGAGTTGTAAGATGCGAACATATGTACCTTCCAAACCTAGTCCACTTGGCCTCAAAAAATTTATTTTAGCATCATCAGATGGACTTGTCCTTGATTTTGCTGTATACACTGTCAAAGGAACTATTCCTGACAGCGATCAAAAAGAACATGGCCTGGGAGCAGGTATACTCAAACAACTGGCTAGAACTATACCCAATGATTAAAATCATGTAATTCACAGTGACAGATTTTTCACCAGTTCAAAATCTGTTCAGCTTTTACTAGACAGGAATATATTTCAGACAGGAACTTTGATGGCCAATAGAATAAAAGAAGTAGCTTCTAAGTTCAAGAGAGATCAGGAGCTGCAGCGGGGGCAATAGGATGAGTACGTATGGGAGGACCAGGAAATTTGTTCCCTCAAATGGAAGGACAATAAATCCGTCACTTTATTATCCTCGTGCATAGGGAGCGAACCAGAGGGTACCTGCAAACGATGGTGTAATACAGAAAAAGCAAAGGTTAGTGTCAAACAACCAGCCATCATCAAAAGCTATAATCGCAATATGGGTGGCATTGATCATTGTGATAGATACATGGCATACTATAGGTCAAACGTCAGAACAAAAAAGTGGACTGTCAGAGAATTCAACCACTTCACTGATTTAGCCACAATTAATTCATGGACTATGTACAAAAGGTGTTGTCAAAAAGAAGGGATACCAAAGCAAAAGTGGATGTCTCTCATAAACTTCAGAATTCACTTGTCCCACGACTTGGTAAAGTCTTCAGAAATTGTAGACTCACTGGAACTGTCGAAAGAAATTTCTCCGAGTGTGACACAGGAGTATGTCAGCAGTTCTGATGAAGATGAGCAGCATCAGCCCACAAAACGAAGACGAATTGTACCAAAGCCAACTAGAGAAAGCAAATGTGACAGGGTTGACCACCTTCCTGAATATATTTAGAGTAGTTTTGCCTCAAGGTGTCGGTTACCAGGGTGCAAGGGACGTTCTCGCATAATGTGTAAAAAGTGCAAAGTTCATTTGTGCGTATTAAAAAACAATTCTTTTGCTAAATTCCATAAACATGAGAAGTATTGTGTTCATAAAATGTAATGTGTACATAAAAATGAGGAGTAATGTGTACATTTTTCATTGGTAATACAAATATGAAAATACTATGAGATCAGAATTTTTTTCTCTCTTGAGACCCAATGTACACACATATGTACATTCAATTACTCAAACATTATATAAAATAAAATTTCCAAATTAGTTTTTTTGTGTTACTTTGACATCAGATGCACCAAAAAAAGCAACTGAAACATTTTTCCATTCTTTGTTTATCTTTGGGACTGAAGAGGGTATAGTAACATAAGTTTAAAATCAGTTCGTACAAGATGGAAATTGTTCCGAAATTCCTTACATTTTATTTGAGAACTCTATTTAATTACTTGTGAATCACTTTCTTTTAAGTGAATGTTGAGATTTCTGAGTAATAAAGAGCAAAAATGTGGTGTTCACAAGTATCACTGTTTTCAAACATTTTAGACAAAACAACGAACAATAACACTGATATCTAATTACAATTAATCTGAGTACAATTATCTAAGTAGTATCAGATTACAATCTTACTCATTGACTATCAAGAATTAAAAGATAGTAATAGTCTCTGACGGGTTACAGTTCTCTAACCTACATCATTAGTTGAAACGCGTAACACTGATCATTTCACAGTACTGTGACTGCGCGTTATAATCTGTTTGTTCGGAATTCAAATATTACTGCTAATAAGCTCTATGTGTACACTTTTTCGCTATTCTGCATTCTCCACCGTGGAAATTAGTTTATGTTACGCTTTAGTAAATTGGGAGATCCGCAATTTGGTTTCTGGAAAGGCAGTTTTTTATTTTGGTCTGACCAAATGTTCCTTCCTGGAATGACATTTTGTACGAATCAGATAAGGCGTTTGGTTACGTACACTATGAAGTATTATTAGAATTTTCTATTACTTAAGAAGACTTTTATGTAGACTATGGTACATTATAGCCGAACGTATAACAATCCTACTGTATGTAATTCATACAGTTATATTCAATCTTGTCTTGGAATTAGGAATCTAAAGATTCTTTTACACACTGACATTTGGGAATTAAGTAATAATCAGTTCCGGTACTGTGATATCAATGTTCAATAGGCTTCCATACTAGGGACGTATTTATTCTGTGCTATTCACTGTATAACATAACTCTGCTAACTGAAAACAGTATAAGCGTTGCGGTTGCTCTGTCGCAATTAGTGGTGTGCAAAGAAGTAGATCTTTGTTGACAGCTATAAGACGAGCTTTTGACACCTATGAAATGCAGTAGACCCAGTTCCCTACAAACAAAACTTAAGAGTTAATTTTGTCGAAAGGATATACTTTCGTTTTATTCTTAGAAACGATTTAATTTTGTAATTTAAGAACATTTATAATTTGTTATGATGAATAAATACACCAAGGAATACATAAATCATGTCACCTACGGGACGTCCTTGATGGTTATACGTTTATTTCTAATATAGTCAACGTGTAACACCCTGGGAAATAACGACGTTGGAATAAAAAATTATATTGTTCAGTGTTATCAGGTATTTTCTCTTGCAAATGAATAAAATTGTTGTACTTCTATGTTTTTCAGTTGGAAAAAGAGTTGATAAACAGAAATTGCTCATCTCTGGTCACGTTTGTCCTTCGCCACTAGTAGAGGAATTTCGTACATCAATAATGGATGGATCTTCTTTCCTAGACTTCAAAATTACGCTTTGTCAGTTAAGTAATTACATACCGACTGCCCATTATATACTTCCGTCGCTGTAGTGTGTTCCTGGTGTGATCTCGGTTGCTGGACATGTGTCAGATAACTGGTGGAAGTGATGTGGGCTGACATTCTCTCCTGCATTTGCTCGTTTTTGTAGGAATTCTCAAACACTATTGTGTGGTATATTCACCCCTATTACGTGACGTAGTTCATTAAGGATCTAGTTTTTGTTTCTTCCGAACGCTGTATGAGTAATTGAATTTTATCGTTTTGAGGTGAACTATGTACCAGGATGTTTGAAATCGATTTCTGTATTTTCTGTTCCTTATCTTATGTGGACTGACTCAGCATTTCCTATTCCAACAGTGTAACGTAAAGTGGCTCTGAGTGTCAACAATATTGCCTTGATATGTAGGTTGAACTTATGGCGGCCTTGATAAGTTTCTGAGAAACATTCTCCTCTACCATCCCACTTTGCCTCAGATGTAGGTCCTGGACAGAGTCAAGTGAGTACTAACTGGAATAGCACAGAATAATTTTGACTTATGTTGTGAATATTAAAGAATTTTGATTTGAAGGTATCTGCGATTTCTTCCTGTGGATGATATTTTCGGATCATGAGCACTGAGTGTGTAGGTTGTTCCCTCTTGACATTGCGTGTGATACATGCTGGTGGCGGCCGCGGTGGCCGTGCGGTTCTAGGCGCTGCAGTCCGGAACCGCGGAACTGCTACGGTCGCGGGTTCGAATCCTGCCTCGGGCATGGATGTGTGTGATGTCCTTAGGTTAGTTAGGTTTAAGTAGTTCTAAGTCTAGGGGACTGATGACCTAAGATGTTAAGTCCCATAGTGCTCAGAGCCATTTGAACCATTTGAACCATACATGCTGGTCAGCATTAGAAGGGAAATATACTTAAAGACAACAAATAAATGCTCCAGTACTATGAAATTTTGAAATTATAATTATACATAAATAAGCACAAATACATAAAACATTGGCTGAAAAAGAGGATCTAACTGCAAGGTCAAGTATGCAGTAAGGAAGCGAACAGAGGAAAAGAACCAAGAAACCTAGAAGTTGAAAACACTGGTGATGGAAGATATTATGTTGGGAAAACCGGTAGGGGGCGGGGGCATTGGTAATCAAAATTGGAGGAAATGACACAATGCCTAAATTCCAATTGACTGTTTTCGGTGTAGTCAGGAATTTTTTTTTTTAAGGAGTGCAAGATCTGGACTTCCTGCGAAATGATGAGATATTGCTGTTGCCATTGCCTGAAATCTTTAAAGTTGTTGTTGGGTGGGAAACAGAGACTCCAGTATCACGTAAATGGGTAACAAGAGCAAATATCCGTAACATTTGGAGGGAGAACAGATCTTGCACTACTTAAAACAGTTTAGTGGCCACAAGCTGAACTGTCAGTTGAAAATTAGGCACCATACCTTCGTTTTGCATACTCCCCGCCCCATCTCTACCGACGTTCTCATTACAGTTTCTTTCACCATGGGTATTTTAACTTTAAAATTTCTTGTTTATTCGCTTTCTTTTTGCATTGCATACCGACTCTAGCAATTCTGTTCCTTTCCGGCAGTCAGTATTTCTACATATGTGTACTTCTTATGTCTAATATTATTTTATACTGTTGGGCCATTTGTTTGTCCCTTTTCAATATCTTTCCCTTATAATGCTGACCAGAATTTTAAATAATTTCTAATAACTATAATGATTTTTTGATAACTGTAACCAAACTTACTTTTAAGTCTTTTTTGGTGTAGACGTTATTTAGCATTTCATTAAAATGATTTTTAAATACCTTTAGCTTAGCAGTTATTACAGTATTACCGTAATATCTTCATTTTATACACAATGGTTTTGTTGCTATATTATCTATGCTCTATTTCTCTACCTACACTTTAATGTTCACGTAATGGCTCCAAAACTGTGCTATTAAAAAAGCTACAGTCTTACTTCCTCGGCACTTTCACGCACTCTGTCGACGTGCTCCACCACTTGTCAGTTGCCTTTCCTCGGCAAACTGCCCAACATTACTTTTCTCCGACACTTGGTCCTGCCCTAACTTTTATTCAGTGATACGACCTATCTGCTGCCACTATCTGCTACCACTAGGTGTAGCGTTTCTCTGTTTAGAACGGTTTCACTGAACTAATGTGGCACCAATTCTTTACTTTAGCTTAAGTTAGTTTTCCCATAGTTTTTCGCGTTTTTTACGCCATGTCCCCTATTCCGTGGCGGCTCTAATATTGGTGGGTTGGCTTTCCACTGGCACCATTAACTGCTTAGCTTGCCAATGTGGAGTCCATCGTGTGGGGTTGACTTTCCACTGGCGCCATTAGCTGCTTAGCTTGCCAATGTGGAGTCCATCGTGTGTCATAAGCGAAAGTCTTTGGTCGAGGTGTTTGATTTGCTGGCTTTTTTGGGGCCTGTGGAGGTCAGTTGGCTGAGGGGCACGTGGCAGGCAGGTTGTGGCTTTTCGGAGACTCCGGCTGTCCGGCGCGGATCTCGAGGAATGGCGTAACTTTAAATCCGTCGGCGGCAAGACTGGCCGGCTCGCTTAAGAGCTGGTAGCGGCGGCTCTGCAAGGAGAGATGGACGTAGCACGCAACCTGGTCGGCAAGTTCCTGGCCTATTCTGCAAACTTAAGGTTTACGCCATCCCGCAGTTCGTCTTTGTGGGTTGGAAGCAATAACGCCCAGGCTGGAATGCTGCAAGTTGTGGCTCCTTCTCATCTAAATTTAAATGTGTTATTTTCTAGTTTTAACCACCTGATATTGTAAGGCCATCCCTTTGTTCTATCAAATGGGATCTCGTAACGCAACTACCAGTTTCTAAATGCATGACCCTCGGCCAGCATTACTAATTGCAGATTCTAGGCCATATTTCGTGCAAATGTAAGAGTAGTGACAGGTTTCGTGAAGGAAATTGTTTGTGACACGATCTGTGTGGCAGGCAAGATTGTATGTGCGTATGATTGTGTTATTGAATCAGTGGGTGCTGACATGATTGGTAGTAAATATTAGTAGTTGTAAGGACTGTTAACTTTAACCTGTTGGTACCCGCTTGCCATTAATCTATATGTTTCCTTTTTACTGCCCGGTCATTCTTGTGTGAAGTTTTATTCCCAAAGATTACTGTTAACTTTTGATCTGTGTTGGCAGGGCAGCTTTAGCGGCAAACGGCGCGTTCCTGTTTAATGGAACCGTAGCAGAGGCTTGTTTCTTTGTTGGCGTGGTGACACTCCGATCGTCGCACGGCGTCTAGGTTGACCGGCAGTCGACAGCCCCAACGAGCCGCAGTCAGAGTGGCTCAGGTTAAGTAAAGTTGATCCTTTCATGCGTACCATGGCGGTGTGGCCCCGTTTGTGCGGGGACCAGTAGTGAGAGCTGTTTGGTGAATTTTAAGAGCTCAGGAGGTTAAAGTGTCTTTGCCAAGCCTCAGTTTTTTCCTCATTTTTTCTCCGTGAGTGTTCTTCAAAGTTGGCGCCCTTATCACTACTTCTCTGCGTGTGCAGTTTAAGATCTGTTACTTATCAAGATAAACTGGCCAGCCTTACCTTGATCCACAGTCATTAGAGAAATTTGGCTGCTCGTTCCTTGTTTGCTGTCATAACCGTCTGCTGTAGCTCTCTGGTTACTTTGAATTTTGGGCTAATGTTTGGTTATTAAGGATTGCGTCAAAGTTACTGCTGGTCTGTTCCAAGTCCAAGTACATTGCATGTACTTCAACTTCTCTTTATATGTGGTCAATTGTATATTTATTAAGCCTTGCTCTTAATGTATGGTTGGTATATATGTGTGGCCATTTATGTTTAAATTTTATGTCTTTCTAGTTGTTCTGTTTGAGGGACTGTGCAGTTTATTGTTTAGGGGATTTTTTACTAAGGGTTATGCATTGCTAAGGGCCTTCCAACAGCTTCAAACATTGGCGTGTCTTATGAAGAAACCGGGATTTGGATGAATGCTGTTTGTCTGTGTAACGGTCAAGTAGGCTTGAAATTTTGTTAGTAGATTTAACAGCTATTATTGTAATTTATTTTGTTGCAAAATTGTGTGTTAATCCCTCTTGCAGCCACGCTTAGTTTATATAACGTTTTTGTTTTCATGAACTCTGTCCTGGTTTTAATGGTATAAATGTTAAAACTATCTTTTAAAGATTTACACAGATTTCTGTTGCCTTTAATAAGTTTTTAAATTGCGATGTTAATATTGTCATTAAGTAATAAAGTGTATACAAAAACAACAAATGACAAATGTGTGGGTCCACCTTCGATTTTTTCCCCTTAAGCCATCCCATGCTTAGTTGGCGGGTGTCACCCTTCTTTAGGTTAACAAAACGAGACTTGTGGGTACAGTTAATTCTTGGGTATCTTTTCCGCGATCACTCAACATCCATTTCAACTGGCAGTGTTAGTGACAAGTGCCAAAGTCTAGTACTAAATTAGCTTTTATATTGTTAATTGCCTTTGTACACATTTCACCTGATGATGACGTTATAGTATTAAGAAACCACCCATGAATAACCTTGCAATTAAGTATCATCAACAGCTAAAGCGATTTCTATAAGTTAATATTAATAAGAAATTTTGAAAGAAATATTTTAACGTGTACCAGCTAAGCTGTGGATGCCCATGTCGTAAAATCACACGATAAAAGACACTGAATGCATTTCATATTTGTCTCACACTGTCATTAATTAGTATAACTGTGCTGTGCCTTAGAAAGCCTCGTGTAGGTATAAACATTTTCATGTATTGTTGTTACTATCACTTTTATTTCTCTGAGTGCCATAATCAAACGTATTATGGTAAAATCATTTTGTTAAGCAGTTGTATGAGTTCTATTAGTGTCACAATACTTTTATACACTTATTTATTATTATTATCCTGGCTCTATCTCTGATGTTTGAGGTATAACAATGATTCTAGAAGCTTTTATTACTACATTATAGTTTCTATTGGTTTTTCAGTGTCAGTACCATAAGTGTGTATGTAGTCCATTTTATGTACATTGCTACATTCATTGTTCGTTTCAGAATAATACCCAGAAAAATGTTAGCTTCCGTTTTGGTGCTAAGCTATAGAGTACTCGGTCCAGAATGTTTTTCAGTATTCATATAACTTGGGAAGCAGTCTGAAACAAAATTTTACGTTTGCGGACGAATGTAATGTTTGTACAGTTGGACTATTCTATACGGAAAAAGTGAGGATGGAATGGTGTGGCACATAGGGAATTAAGAAAGGAAAGTTAAGAATAGGAATATAAGATAAAATAAAAGATATAAGAACATAGGGATGGAAGAAGACAGACCTGAAAGACAAATAAACACCTACTGCCAACCAGGTGTGTGTGAGTGTCTGTATGTGGGGGGGGGGGGGTGGAAAGTTTTACTAGTGTGTTACAGGATAGGGACCTTCGCCAATCCTTCAGAAAGCACATTACCATCTTCACCACCACAGACCCAAAATGCTAATTCAAACACCCTACTACAGAAAGATTAAAAAGAGAGAGTAGCAAGGAAAAGTGCTTCTACTAAGAACCAGATTAAACTTTGAAGAAGACTCATTACTCAGTCACATTTATAACTTGATATTAAATGTTTTAGTTAAGTCAGGAGAGTAAATTATTATATCTATTTACAGTAACTTAAGCTAACCTCAATTAAAAGTTATATAAAACCGATTATATCCCTCCATATATATTTAGAAGGATCTGGAGATACTTCAGTACTCCCTCCAGTTTCATTGACCATCGACATTGGCAGTCCAGTTGTCGGCCATTGCCGTCACACCATTACAGGGCACCAATCTGAAAGAGGAAATAGCCACGCCCACTGAGACGTTCGAGGCGCCACCATAATAGTGAGTTGTGTTGGATAAGAGGGACACTTCTGTTTTGACCACTGTCATCAGAGAATACCTACATCTGCCCTCAATAGCTAGTAGTTGTAACATCACACCAACACACTCATTAGTCTCTGTTATACAGTGCGTTATATGGCGTTGACAGAAAAGTGTTTATCGTAAATAAAGTCGACCCACAAAGTTCATTTTCCTACCGACTTGTGACTTTCATGCATCTAAAACTTTTGCACCGTTTCTTGTATTTTGCTCTCAAGACACTGAATTGCATACATAATTACATGTATGACCGTTCAGCCCCAGCCATGGAATGCGAGAAAGTTAGGTGTATTATTTTTGGTTGCCAAATTGGGATAACTGTTCTCTTTGTCCACCTCCATAATCGAAAGCTGAACATGAAACTCACATTATTTATGGAACTTATCACATACTAACTTAGCAAACATCCGATAGTAAATGTCATACTTTATTACTTTTATTATCAGTATTTCTAGACCACTCATTAATATTGGTTGTCAGTATTTGTGAGCCACATCATGTGATAAGTCTTTTCTACATTTGTGTGCACATCACATAAATGCATGTTACTGAGAGGCCTGCGTTCCACCAGTCACAAGGTAGTGGACCAAAGTGGTATATTGCTACTAATCAGTACATCAGCGTGATTAGCTCTCACAACAGCCCAAGAGGCTACTGGTATTATTAAATATAACATATTGCATACAACAGTACTTACTATTCCCACTTCCTGACATATACTACATGTTATTAATGTTATCCTTCCAATAGTGGACTTAAGTTTAAAATAATAATGTTTCTTTCTCTGTAGTATACACTTCCTTTGACCGAAATATAAATCATCGAATTGTTTATTCATCTAATGTGTAATATATTCAAAGTACAACCAATATGTGAAACATGTACAGCAGATCTGTTGCCATTATTTGATAAGCTTCCAACTTCCACCTGTAGAACATGAAAAAATAAGGAATCATTAATAGCAGCAAGTATCAGCTTTTCAGTAGCAAATTATTAATACTAACTGAAGTCACTACTTTACCTTAGTAATAAGATGTATCACTTCTCGATAACTCACAACTCACTTTAAAAATGAAGCATATACTTTGATATGCAATTCAAGTCTCTAGTCCTTAATTTAAGTCCATAAAATAGTGAAATAATATTTAGTCTTGAGAAAATAAGTCTTAATGAAAGCATTCTACAATAAATTTCATTGCTGGATCATAGTCCAAACGAAAATAATGTTAATTCTTATTAATAAGTGAAACTTCCGCTTTGAATGTAAAGAAAGACTGTACTGGTAAACTTCTACGTTATTTGATACTAAAACGGCTGAGTAAAACTAAACGTACTCAGACAGTTTTCTCTTTACTTATTCTGATCATCTCTAAACTGATACGCAATATTTTAGCGCAACACAGTCTGACTTTCAGTAATCCCTACAAAAGAATAGCCCAGACTAACAATAACCTATACCCTGCATGAATCACTTACCTGACAAAAAAATTCGACACCTGAGCTACTGCAATACAGCGAGCGCCAATGCTGCCAGCTAAATTCTAACACTGAAGGCACTAACTACTGATAGACACATAGCTAGCAAATGAAAGATTTTGAAATAGAAAAACAATGTATTCACCTTAATATTGTTCAAAAGTCATAAGATACATATAAATTCTTCACATCTATTTTGGCCAATTTTCTTTCGCTGACGGACACACATCCAGATCGTCCGCTCACATTAACATCTCAAAACTCTGGAATCTCTCCCCCACATCCACCACTGCTGGCGGCTCACCACCACAGTGCAGTCAGTGATTTTAGTACAGAGCACTACGTGTCGTCACCAACATAAAAACCTAAACATCCTAGGTACATAAGTACCACCTTCTTTGATAATTTACAAGTTGAGTTTCTTCATTGCAGAATCTTACATCATAAGCAGTTGCTGTGTGATAGGGTTATGAGTGTGAAATCTGTAAAAAGATTGGTACAGGTCTCTATATAATTACTTATTAACACTTTTCCAGACTCTATTCTCGCAACTGACTTCAACTGTGGCATTTGATGGGGAACATATGTTACACTCCCAATAGATACATCATGTTTGAGTAGACTTTCAAAAAAATTTTGATGTGATGTGAAAATGTTTTTCCAATAATACTAAAGTCTATCATTATTTGATGCTTTTACTGAACACTGTAATCTTACAAGAATTTGAGGGGACCCTTGAGCGATCCATAGTGTCGTTGGCTCCATGCTGTCCTTGATGTTGTGTTAAGACAAATAATGCAAAAAAGTTTCCACCAACACATAACATTATATGACGTTTCAAAATACGCACCTGACTACTGTTTAAAAGCATAACCTTTCCCATATTCGCCGATAGGAGCGGCCGAGCGGTTCTAGGCGCTACAGTCTGGAACCGCGCGACCGCTATGGTCGCAGGTCCGAATCCTGCCTCGGGCATGGATGTGTGTGATGTCCTTAGATTAGTTAGGTTTAAGTAGTTCTAAGTTCTAGGGGACTGATGACCTCAGAAGTTAAGTCCCGTGGTGCTCGGAGCCTTTCCCATATTTACCAACATGTTTACCAATATATATACGATAAAAGTACTGAAATGTTCGCATTTCTAACTGTGATGAAATATCCCGAATTTAATGACGCAATCTGCATGCCAGTATCTGAGTTTTTCTGATTTGCTGGTGTGGGGAAGCTGTAGCTAATTCGCTACTGAAGCAGGAAGGCACTGTCAACCGTTTACAGATAAACAAATACACTGTTTTCCTGCTGTACTTGATGACATTCTCATTTTATATGACCATCTGAAAACAAGATCATTAATAGAGGTTTTATTTACAGAAAATTAGAGGCATGACTATTATTCTATTGCTTGAGCAGAATTAATTAGAGGCTGTAGCTGAAGGAAATAATAAGCATCGAGTATATTACGATTAAAATATTAGTTTGAAGACAAGAAAACAGCTGAAACTAGAACTATAAATATTCCCTCCTCGCTGAAGTTTTTCGACTGACAGATCAACGATAATTACTGGTTTTAAACTAGCATATAGAGGAGAAATAGTTGACTAAGAGTGTGTTGATGGCAACTATACCGTACTGATTTGATGGAGACGCTTGTGTGGTTTTGATGAATGATTGCCATGTTGTATGACATCAACGAGAGGAAGTACATGATTTCTTTGTATTCTCCTTCAGAAACGCTCTGGATTGTACTTTGTGTCAAATTATTGACTGTTAATTTTATGTGTTCCTGTTTTTCGTAGCATTTTCCCCTCACATTGGTGATGCAGAAGGTACTACGCTTTCTAGCGAATCTGGTTGTAAAATATGTCCGATTGTATTCTCACAATTACATTTGTTTGAACTTTACTATTAATGAAGTAGAAATAGGTAAACGAAAATATGAGAATTTGTATACTTAGGCCAGAGTACTAATAATTTCCATTTATTTTAGGGAGACTTCCTGTGTGTTATGGTTGGAATACCGTGGAGAAAACGTGTTAATTATATGTAATGATCGTATGTCATGACGGGACCACCCACGCCAAGAAAGTGATTTCCATAAACAAACAATTGTATATGGTGCTCCAGAAATACCTAGTATGTGTAGCTAGAGAAGAGTAAATGTACTGTGTGTGGTGCCTACTCTATGGCCTTAAGGTAAGATGGTATCCTGAAAATGTATCCTAAACTAAGGCTCAGTTTTCTTCTCTTTTCCTTTTTTTTAAATCGGTCTTATGTTAGAAATTTGTATTGTAATTTCAAGAAGGCCTGCTGCAAAGTGTCTGTAACAGTTTGCTGTTACATGTTGCCGTAATGCATCTGTAGTCTATTAACTTCTTGTACAATGAAGGACTGTTTCATATGCTAGGTATTTAATTTATTTCTTTAGATTTTCTCTGATTTGCATATGGTTGAGAATGAAGAAGGGCAACTCAAGAAACGGAGAGATAAATGTCACTAAACAGTACGTCGACCACAGAAGGACGGATTTGGGGAAGTGCAGCCACTCCTTACCAAAGTTCATCCACACACAAAGAATAGCGCCACAAAAACTGGCTGCTGTCGGGGCAACACACCACTGGTCTACCATAAAACTATGCTATTACGACGTAACCTGGTAGAACTGCAACACATCTTCAAACGACGGTGGAACAACTAATCTACAGTGAGTGGCGCACTAGCTCACTTGAGTGCTGGCGTCAGTTGCCTGGGAGGACAGATTTGTGGAAACTGGCTTCCACTGGTTGGAGTGGGGATGATGATTTTCTCCTGATCGACAGGCGAGCACTGCCATTGCAGATCGTCGAATGAGGGCAACAACCCCTCCGTCACGAGCACCGTCGTATCTGCCACCCTGCTTACGGTTGGACGCTGCTTTGGAGTTTCAGCCCAGCATGATCTCTTCCGGTGACCTACCTGTATTCATGAACAAGTCTCTCAACTGCCTATCGCACACCTTTTTTCCGATTTCTCACAGAAAACCATCCAGTTTCCTCCTTGTTGTTGTTGTTGTGTGTCTGTGTGTGTGTTTGTGTGTGTGTGTGTGTGTGTGTGTGTGTGTGTGTGTGTGTGTGTGTGTGTGTGTGCCTGAGTATGAGTTTAGGACTGAAAAAATGCATGCAGCAGAAATTACAAGTGTCTTCCGTCTCTGTTTGTGAGCAAAAGATTTCGGTACAGTGCAAATAGTTATTATCTGCTATTTGTATGTAATATTGATTTATGTTAGAAGCATTGAGAGGTGCAAGTGGGTCCAGTTTGTCACCTTCCGTGATAAAAGTGTTTTTTTATACAATTATTTTTCTTCTTATTTAGGTTTACAAGAGCTGACATAAGCAGGTTGCTCCCCTCATCTTCTTTGTAGGCCCTACGTTGTAACACTTCATGCCTACGTTTCTTATCTTAGAAAGAGGATACTTGAAACTGATTTGAGTTTTGTTTGTTTGCCTGAACCTTAGATTACTATTTACATAAAACATGTTTTTCTGTGTGTGGGCTTACAACATACTGCTGAAATGTCATCCATCATGTAAAGACAGAAAACGTTCCGTACAGTTGGTTTAAGACAAGAGAAGAGGTTATGAAAAAGTCAGCTATTTGCTATATTCACAACTCTTCTGTAATTTTTTTTCCGAAGCATCATATTTTCACCAGGCTGCACTGTAGGCTGGATTCTGCATTACTCCGTGTCGCTGCTCACGCCGTCTCTCTTGGAGTCCCAAGTATGTCTTGTGAGCGACAGTCGGAAGTTTTAGCAAGAATTTCAGTTAGAGTGACAACAGTCTGCCTGAAGGGACACTGTTCTGGCGTACGTTTTGGTACTGAACGAATACTGCTTTTCCACTTTGTCACGCAGCTGTATATATGTAGGTGGGATAGCTACTTGGTCTTTGTGTAAAATGCGCTATCCACAGGTATTTCACTTACGTTTCTTACTGGTCCTATTGATCATATTACATATGCTGTAATTTTTGGCGTCGATGATTTATTTAAATTGCAACTATACGCTGTATTCCTCTCTTGTCAGATACATGGGCCTACAGCTAGTTATGTTTCACATAGCCATGACCCCTCGTTCAAGATAGTCTCTCTCTCTCAGCTATTGGTAAGCATATCATGTTGATCAAGCAAAGTATTTGAATAATAGATAACCTGTAACATAAGTAAACACAGATATTACCGCATATTTTATTAATATGTTGATGAGTACAATTCTTAATATGCAAATGAATATTTAAATTTTGCACTGAAATCAGGCCCTCTTTGATGTAGTTTTTGGTTATTAAAGTTCTCTTCTCTACCGATTACGTGAAAAGCACACCTTTTTTTCTTGCTGGAAAACCCTACGTGCCGCTCACGTGATCACGAGACCGCAGGTAGAGGCACCTAGCTGAATGGATGCCGCCTTAGTGTGAGTTGTAGCAGTGGGTTGACAGAGTTGTGTGTGGATGTCGTGGAAGTGTGAGGGCAGAACTGAAATATTTAAATTTGGGATATGCTGTCGAGGATACAAGAAAAACGCGAGTATTACAAGTCAAATAATGGAACAAGTGGAGAAACTGTCGCATATATTGCATGTTTATTCTTTGACTATTTTTACTTTTCAAGTTACAGTAGATCATCTAAAAATAAAACTATTGGGCAAATAAAAAGTAAAAATGGCATTTGTAGGGCCACAAACGTTAATAGACAGTTGTTGTAGATAGACCAAACATTCGAAAATGATAAAATTAATTAATCATTCAATTCTGTTGTAACAACTTCACAACTCAGAACTGCCGTCGTTCTATGCAGATGTTAACTATATGATTGCCATAGTAGATTGTTTTTAGAAGTATTTTATGGTCTGTTGTGACGTATTTTTACCATGAGTTTCGTTTTCGTTTGTTGTGAATTCCTTAGTCTACTGTTTCGCACCTGTGTAACAGCGATTCGATTTAACAATTGTTTCATTCTGTGTGCTTAGTGTACACTTGTGACCTCTAGCAACTAGTTTCCTGCTCGCAGACTGATGGGTGTCATGTAACCTGGTTCAAGTGCTCTAGTGTACAATTAGCTTATCTAAGTTTTTACTTCTTTTTCCCCAAATAAATTTCATCTAACAGCTTGTTTTATATTGTGTATATTTTTAGTTCTATGTTTGTCATTTAAATATTAACAAGTTAATGCTGTTACATAGTTAACTGTAGTCTTCAGTTCCAACAGTGACAGTACAGCTATGTTTTGAATGTGTGCACATCTCCAGTAGTGTATAATTAATGTGTTACAAGGCCACATATTCAAGTATGTAGAGCTGTGTATTTCAAGAGCTTTTGTTTATGGTGTGCGGTGGTAAGGTGTGGGGCCATGAAAGACAGACAGGTGATCGATACTGACAGCCATAATCTAGTTAACTGCACATGTCTTTATACTTTCAGTGATAGATTTAGGCACGAGGTCAAAGCCCTGGTTGTCTACAGAGGCCACGAGAATGACAGGCCACAGTGTGTACCTCACAGCATGTGACACTATAGTCTTAATGAGTGCCAGAAGCTGACTCCGGCAGGGATTGAGTAACTATTTCATACGAGTTTAATAATTCATAACTGTGCCTTTAAATGCATGCAAGCTCTCGACAGCGCATGAAAAAGTTAAGACCGTTAGCGAGTACCTTGCGTGGAGCCGATATTTCACGAAGTAAGGCGAGTGTGATGTCAGAAGCTCGTTGTAGAGTCCGTATTTCTCGAGGCCCTCGATGTCTACCGACAGCCGTCGCAGACGCCACTGGCGGCGGCAACAACACGATGGTCAGCCAGCGCCCTCGCCTGGAGTCGGCTGACACAGCAGTGCGCCGACTGTCCACTCCAAGACGAATCCTCCAAAACCTGCTTCCGCGTGACTCTTGAGGGATTTAAGTTATTTTGGTTTTTAACGTAGTTTCCTGGCGTTTTACTATTCCAGCAAATCATTTCATGAGAATTTAGTAACAAGTCAGAAACGATAACATATCATTTGAGGGACACGAAGCTGACATATGTATAATGATAAATGTGAATATGTTTCATTAATTACGATAAATTTAAAATACACAAATGACCTGTTGATTATCGTGAATAGCACTCAAGGTTTTGACGCAACAGCGGAATAAATAAAAGTCGTTCTTGCCGGGATCTTGCTCTCTCTCCCCCAACTAACTGCATGCAAGATTGTATTATGTACCTCATGTGCTAGGTCTTACACGTAATTAAGCTTACAATTACATTACTTTATTGACATTTTCTCTTCCTTATAAGCAATTCAGAAAACTCGTAGAGTGCTTCGCATATTTCAGATGTCAGGAGATACTTGACATATAGCAACTGCCTAAATACGGAAAATGATTAACGTACCTTTATATACGTAGTTAGTATGATTCAGAGTGTAGATGCTAACCTTTCTTGAGGTTAAATTACTCATCGCACTTGAATATCTTGCTTTTAAATTTTCCACTACAGTTGCAATGACAAGCAAACTGAAAACGCCAGCCAACATATGTGCAGGTTTATCAACTTCGCTAAGAAATCTGGAGACGCGTCCAGTGACAAAATGTGCTACCTTGACGTGTTTATCACTTGTATAAAACGTTCAGACACCGTTTTTTTGCATCGGTCTACTTTCTTAGTAAAAAAACATTCACCAAACAAAGTTTTCCTACCTGAATAACTCAGTTTAGCTTCACAGACGTAACAAGTGTTGTATTTAGTGAAACCTCTGTCCTGATTATTGGCTCCCATAAAACAATAATGCAGTGTTGATAGTGATGTTACGCTATGCTCGTTTTCTCGTGTTTTCTTTCATTCCTCTTGAGTAACGTTTCGTCACAGGTACATGTAGCACTCCAGTTACGGCACGGGATTCAAGTTCTAGAGCACTGGTTTCAAATCCCCTTTCGACCACCCATATCTAGATTTAATGTTTCCCTAAGTCCTGTAGCTGGTTGATTGCACTGATAATGACAAGGCTGAGTTCCGTATTCACCACTGCATAAGCTTAGATTGTGCCCTGTCTCAGAATAATCTGTACTCCACGAGACGTTAAACACCAAAGTTTCATTCTTCCTTCCTCCGAAATGTGGACTAATGTCGCATCAGTCTAGTGTAAGTCTATAAGGTGAAGGTGTGAGTTAGTCAAAAAGACAGCACAGAAACTTATTCCCCGCGGGAAACAATCTGTGCTACAGGTAATAACTCATATCGGGAGTGTTAAGGTGCGGCCTCAGTCATTGATAGATTCTGCACGTGCGTTTCTTAGACTACAACATTCCACAGAATATTCGGATGTTTAGTAAGACACTGCAACAAATACCATTCGCAGATTGTATTTCAGTACTTCGGTAATCTCTGGCCAATCCCAGACTGTGCTTAGCTTTCTTGATGACTTCTCCTTGGATAGATCGCCTACCGTCTGAGCTTCATCATACGAATATGTGAAGGAACCTATCGAGATTCATTCCTACGAAAGCCTCCTCCTTGAACAGTTTCCTAGGACTGCTACCGAGTGCCGTCGGGGCTGATCAGTAATTTTGGTGCTGTCAACGCTATTTTTGTAATCCATTTGACAAATGCAACACCTGTGTCGTAAAGCACTGTTCCTCTACCTCTGATTCAAATACCTACTTCAGGATAGAAAGCTACCGTTTGTACGTTTTCAAATATTTATTAGATATCCTTTCCACCTGGGCCTTATAATATTAGAGATTATATTTTGGCCTTACGTGTTTATTTTTAAGAAAGTATTTCGTTTATTTCGATGTGATGTGATGTGTGTGTGTGTGTGTGTGTGTGTGTGTGTGTGTGTGTGTGTGTGTGCGCTTGTTTGGGTGAACGCCTGTTAATCTACAGGGATTAATTAACTTAATCTAATATTATGAAGCATTTCCAGAACCACTTTATTGATCATTGTAGGTAAAGAAGGTCGGAATTAGCGAAGCAAACTGAAGTCAGGTATTTCTATTCATCACTGAAATTGCGAAGAACAGTGAAGAATGAATACGACACATTCAAAACCTGTAAGAAAATAAGAACGTGTTAGAAACAATGTATTTTGTAATGTAAATTAATTTCAAAAAGCTTATCTACTTAACTGTGTATGTAGACCTCAAATGTTACGCAATTAAACACTGTTGGGTGTAAAAGCAGGAATACCGGACAGCCAGCAAGTTGCACAAAGTGGTGGATTTCAAATAAGCTTGACTGCGATTTCGACAGATCTAATCCCGTCTTCTCCAGAAGGACAGACAACTTCACATTAACTATTCACTGAGTGAAAGCTGCTTCCACATTACATTTATCGGCAACGGTCTGTATGTGCATATGTAAAAATTAAGAACCCTAGAATCAAGTGCTTATCACATCAGTAAATAATATACATTAGAAGAAAAATGGCTCTGAGAACTATGGAACTTAACGGCTATGGTCATCAGTCCATTAGAAGAAAAGACCATGTTAGTAGCAACATACTTGAGTCGGCATGTAGCAAAAGCATTGCACCAGGTAGACGTATTTTTGCACGACAGTAGAGGAGCTGCCAGGAATACCGAGAACTACATTGCAAAGGACATGGGCAAAAGAAAAGCCTGTGTGCTGATTGTACCGCACGCACATTTAGGTGATGAAGAACACGGCAGGGTCCAAGACGGCAAAGGACAGGCACGGCCACCCAAAAGTGATACTGTTCTCAAGAAATCATTTCTCGAATTTCACCATAATGCCGAGAGGTAGGTTCCTGGTAGCCCCTCAACGACACTCTAGCCGAGAAGGCAAATATCATGCTCAAGTTTAGCGCCAACAGATGGCTCACAGTCCTGGATCTCCCTCCGTATTTGGGCCCAGCCGACTTCTGGTTTTTCCCCAAATTGAAGTTGGCAGTGAGAGAACACCATTACGAGGCAGTGAAGGACAACTAGAAAAACTGTACTGCAGTATTAAATGCAATATCAAAAAAGGACTACAGCGACTGTTGCAGAATATTTTTACAACTATTTCAGCTGCGTATTGATTCAGGGGGAGACTATTTTGAAGAAATACGGTGGTGATGATAATCCATGATTTTTATTTGTCATAGCCACAGTCCAAACAGAAGTGGGAGGTATTACATACACTAAATTCCAGTTTTTGTCTGGATAACATTGTCCAAGAAGTAACTGAAAATATTCCAAGTCAACCGGTCTCTAAGAAGTTTTCGGGAGGTCTCCCTTGGTCATGAGGAGAAAACCGTAGCTGGAAGTTCCCTGCAAAAACATCCCCAGACTGGCATTCTGTGTGCACCATGCCCAGAATGATGGGACATTTCAATGGAAAAGCCTACCAATCTTCAATGGACTGGATCTCAAACTACTAGCTCTCCTCCTTGGATCAGGGAATACAAAATAAAATAAAATAAAATGAAATAAAATAAACAAAGAGTGACTGGTCCGCTCTCGGAACGTTGGTACGTAGGGTTTGTGGTGGAAGTCACCTACTTTATTGCGCATACTCCATCTCTGGAGCAAGCTAACCAGCGTTCTGTGCATAATTATGTGCCCAGCAGCTTTTATGAAGAAGCACTTTCCCCTGTCTCCCAATAAGAGTTACTCCACATTAACGTGCGCAGCCAGATTTCAGGCTCTCAAACGCTACAACAAATTTTCCCATCACCTTTAACTCATGCTTCTTGCTCTTTCCGTTTCTCAATCAGTTACGTCACTTTCTTTTCCTCTTTATTCATAATATTTTGATTTGCCAATTTCCTTTTTCTGTCTCTTCCATGCCTTTTCTCATTCTCTCATATTGATATCCTTTGCTGCTAGTGCTCACAGCTTAAAATTACCTCCGAGTAACTTGTCTCTGCTGGTGTAGTCATGAGCGAAGGTAAGCTTATCTCTTTTCCTCCGACTCCTTTGTGTTTATGTCAGTAGTTATCTTCAGATTATCAATAACACCACACAAAAGAGTGCAAATTCCGAAACTCGCTAGGTAACATCGAATAGTATTTTCTGTAACTTCCGATGGGAGTCTTAAATCATCGAACTAGAATGAAAACAGACAACACGGCAGCTGGTCTCTTCTGATCAGCCATTGTTTTCTTATTATTCAGACTGGTGTACACATTAAAAAAGACTGAGAGAAATTAGTTTAACTTGTAGGAATGACAAATAATTACAGAAACATCAAAACGATATTTACTCGCTACGCCGAAGAACTGACAATGGTCCCAAATTATGACATCCTATGCTTGCTTATACCGACTAGAAAGGTGGGTGGGTGGACACTGAGAGTAATAACAATAAATATTAACGTGTTTTGGCGACAATTTGTGAACCGGAATGAAGTTTTCTAAGAAGAAATTCGAGAACGTATACAACAGAATCTGCCGGATATCTCCGCGCTACTGACACACGTTTAAGCATCACGGAAAAGGACTGGTACACTAAACTGAGACCGGCCACCCTAGTGTGGAATTCACTACGTTGATCAAAGAATGCATGCGATTAAAACTAAAATGCAAATGCAATACTTGGCTGGCGAAGTTTATAAAAGCCAGGTGAACAAAATCTTGCAATAATATTATTTATCTGCTCAACTAAGAGAAAGTGCAAGTTGACGGCATTTATAAAATTGATTATCTGTTAAAATGGCGTCCAGAAGCGTCTGCGCACAGCTGAAATCGTGGCAAACAGTTATTTGTAACAGTTTCGAACAAAACTGGTAGGTATTGTTCGAAGAGTGTCACAGACAGCGAAGATTTTTGACTGTGAAAGCTCATCAATCTCGACATCTGTCACATATTCGTCCATGACCAAACTTGATGTTATGCAGTGATGTATCATTAAGTGAAGTACCTGTATCCATCCCCCGTCTTGATCAATTTTCCGAATTCTACACAATTCTTTACAAAAAAGAGCTGTTTCTAACTTCTTACATACAATGTTTCATAGGTTTTTGTATCCCACAACGGAAACTGCACTACTCATTTGTCTTCATAGTTTTAGAATCATGACTTTCTGGAGCATGGGCCTTATCTGAAATTGACACCTTTGGCTTTCTCTGTCATTACTGAAAAGTTGACCATTGTCATTGAAACACCTGATACAACCAGTGCTCTTCCCCTGGAAAGGAACACGGTCCATCACGAAATATCTGAACAATGAGAAACGCCAGACACGTGGCACTAAAATGCATGATGTGTACAAAATATAGGCCCAAAAATATATAATCGAAAGGAAAATGCCATAGTGAGTGTCCAGAATTGAGATGTCAAATATCGAAATGTTCTTAATACTGTTCATTCTCTACCGCTATCTGGTTATCAGTGTAGAGAGAGGATTTTCACATTCTCTTCTCGCGAAAGACATTCATCTTCGTTAGTGTTCTATCACAGTAGGGTTGAGAATGTGGCAAGAGGAATCTGAAAAATCGGTATGTCATTTTTATTTAATTCAATAACTTTACTCCCTAACCTTACAGGCAAATGTAATGCGGGATTTTCGAATAATGACCCACACCAGCCATTAATGTATTTATGCAATGAGGATTTTCCCCCAAATTACATCTCTGACCTTTTGGTTGCCTACATTCAGAGACTGCCGCAACAACATGTCATCGTTGAATGACCCTGATTTTGATCTTCACCCTGAGTTCAGGACATTTCTAAGATAGTGGACTAGAGAAATGTATAAAGTTTAAAGTGATGTATAGTGGGAAATTTAAAAACTACGTGTGGCACTGTGCAGTAAATTCAAAATTCAAAATTACTTTTTCTACCAATTATGTTGCACGTGCGTGCACTTACACACACACACACACACACACAGATACACACACACACACACACACACACAGACAGACACAGACACACACACACACACACACACACACACACACACAAACACACGTTTTTTTATACTTGCATCATTCCCCAAAGTATTGGAGAAGTATTGATATTGACTAAACTCTTTGCATTCACCATCATCAGTACATTCCACGTCTCCCCGTTTATGTCAAATACTTTTCTATCTAATCATCAGCAAATTCCATCCCAGCTTTTGTAATATATTACAGGAGAATGGCAAAGACCAAAAATTTCCGACTTAGTAGGTGAAAAATGTGAAACTATTAACTCCAGGAGCACCAACGCCTTTTAAATAACTTATGCTACTAGTTCCATGCCCACTACTAAAATGATAAAGGATACAAATTTAATTGTTTTTCAGTTTTGTTAACATCATATTTTTAAATAACTACTGGTGTGTCAGTAGTGGCAGAGATTTAAAATATCTTTTAGTATTGCCTTAGCAACACCAACACATTTTCAACAACGTCTGCTACCAATGGGGAGAGAGGGAGGGGGGAGGGAGGGAATGTGTGGCCATCACTAATAAACTAAAAATGCAGATTTTGTTGTGTTTTCTTAACTTTCGTTATCAACATACTTCTTGGATGGATGCTGATGTCTAAGTAGGATTGAGAACCTGAAAGTATTGAAAATGTCATTCCTTGTCAAAAAGTTACATCTAATGTTAGGCATTAATTAAACTTCAAGTTTCGGATTAAATGTAACTGAAAAATTAAAACAGTTGAAAGATCTGGTAGAAGACTTCATTGTGAACAATAAATACGGTCTTCAACATTTTCCAGTATAAAATACAGTACCAAGTTACAATATTTACAAAAGACGGTAATAACGTACCATCCTGTTGCTCTTTCTGGGTTTAATGATGGTGCATGTTAGACATAAATTTTGTGGTGAGATGCCCATGTGTTGCAAGAAAATGAAAGCGTCGAAGTGACGACTATGATGGTTCAGAAACAAATAATTCAGCAAGATTAATCGCTCTTGCCTTTATAGTCCCTACCAGCTTAGTCAATAATTGTTGACGTCTTTGCGTGTGTAGTGATACAATTTAACATTTCATTATTTTAACAATTCTGAATATTTGTGGCTTGCAGTAGTACTTAGTCTCCAAGTTAATATTTTTGCAATCTCTCATATATCACTGACTATATGAAAACGCATGTGAGCTCTTCCCACACAAAATGATACTTAAAAAAAAAGTTATCTCTTGTCTGTACAGAAATTTCATATTTCAATAATTCTAGAAGTTCTAGAAACGTTGTCGCCTGAGAATGTTTTATCAGCGTGTTCAGGCTTGCTGATGCCTAATCTACACGTGTGCGTGTGTCCCTTCCTGGTGTTGGAATACTATTTAGACCTAGTAGCTGCACATACAGTGCCAGCTCCTGGTTATACTATAATACCTAAGATTTTGACAGTGGTGGGAGCCCTCATACGACGAGCGTTGATGCACACAGGAGCATTGTTGAACATGGTCAGTTTGCTGATCCAGGTAATATTGCGTGGGGATATATCACGTTCCATGGCTTTACTTATCAAATGCTAGAACACAGTACGCACGTTGGCCAATGTTATTGTGACAGAATGCTCCTTCCTCACGTCTGTTTCTTAGGGCTGTACATGACTCTGAATTATCTTTGATGGATGAAAATATCTTACCTCATTGAACAGCGCCGGTTGAGGAGATCTTGAAGCGAGATATTCGGCGAATAGACTGACCTGCCGATAGCCCCTGGATAAATCCCATAGGGCTCGAGTTTGATGTTTTGGGAAGACGTATTTCAGAACGTCCACTTACACCAACTATCACACTGCAGTTGTAAACAACGCTAGTGAAGAGATGGGACGCCCTACCATAAGAACACTTTCGAACCTCCTGTTCAGCATAGGAGTTTGTCGCACAACATGTTTTGCTTTCCGTCTTGACCACACAACCCATTAAACACCATCTCCCGTAATTTTTGCTGTCCAGGGGGCCATCATGAATGGTGGTAATTTCAGTGCAATTACTGTTTTTGAGAAAAAAGTGTCATTTCTGTTCGTCTCACTGCGTATTTGTTTCAGTTACCTTTTGTAGCAGATGTTTTGACGATTTGTCCAAGTTTCATCGAGCTATGTAACTTGGTGATGACATATGCAAAATTTCCTCTGATGCTAAAGCTTATCAGACCACTGTACATATCCTGTAAATTCTGTGTTGGCTTAGTACTGAAAATTCTTTCAATGGACGAGTCCATAGAAGTGTCACGACCATAGGGCACTTAGCAAACTTAATTTTCATCCTTAATTCTACAGGAGATGGTGATGACTAGTAGTAACGCCTAAGCGTGACGCACTGGCAACTCAGTCACAATAAAGTAATGGCGAAAACTTGTGCTGGGTATGGGGTCGTTCTGCTGTGGGGATGTTTACTGCATCTGTGATAGGCCAATAGACCTTTTTTAACTCTCGGAAGCAATCAGCCTGTAGTCAGATTATGACCTGAGATTCAGTTTCAAAGTACAATGAAGAAACTCTACATTTTACATCATGTAGGATGAAGGTTAGTTACTTAGTTACATATTCCATAGATCATTCGAGAGACTCTTACATCGAAATGATGTGAAACGAAGCTGTTTAAAGGTTGTATACATGATTAGTGTTAACATTGATGAACACACTTTCCTTTTACTGCCTCAATTGTTAAGCAGAAATTCGCCAGTGGAATACAAGAAACTGTCCAGGAGAAATAATTTTAAATTAGATTTAAAACTTGCTTTATTAGCAATATTTAAAACAGTGTAGTTAGATTGCATGGCTCCTTGAGGAGTTACCTACATGACCTCCATGGGTTAACACCACGTATTATACTTAGTGTTCGCTTTTATGCACTCAGTACTTTGTTTCTAAGGTGTGAGGTACCCAAGAAATTTATTCTGTAAGATATTATTAAGTAGAAAAATGCAAAAAGTTTCAGCACGTTGAAACGTTTATACGAAGAGCAAAAGTAGCAGAACTTCATTCTTTGAGAAGCTCAGTAATATACTCCTTCCACTTGAAATTTTCATCACTATGTACACCTGAGACGTTGAAGTAGCTCCACCTACTAACTGATACCTGCTCACATGCTAGATCAATTGTTCATATTATTCTATCTTTTGTATACCTTTGAATGTAGTGTATCTATTCAAAATTTAGGGAGAATCTATTTTCAGAGAACCACTCAATAATTATCAGGAAAATATCATTTACAAAGTCTTCTCTTGCTTCCTCTCTAATGGGATTTATTATAACACTAATATCATCTGCAAAATGTATATAAGAAGTAACAGTGGACCCCAAAATTGAACGCTGTGGGACTCCCTTTATGATTTCACCCCAGCCATTAAAATGTTCTTCTTTTAAAATATTGTCTAAATCATTCAAGACAAACTTTTTCATTCTCTTTCTCAAGTATGATTCAAACCAACTATTTAAAAAGCCATCAATATGACGAAACTTGACTTTCTCTAAGAGAGTGTCATAATATATAAAATTGAAGGCCTTAGACAGATCATAAGGCTTAACAGGTGGAGATAGATTATTATTTAAGACTAGCACTATTCGAAGGGTGAATGGATTAATAGCACTCTCAGTTGAGAAACATTTCAGGGATTCTTTCTGTGATATGCTAAGTACTTTATTTCCACGTAAGTGTGTGACTACTGTCTAGTACATTACCTTTTCAAACATTTTGGGAAAAAATGTCAGTCATGCATTGGGACGGTAATTGTTTAAGTCTGTATTGTCACCTTCCTTATGAAGTGGTTTAAGGATTGCACATTTTAACTTGTCTGGAAAAATTCCCTGTGCCAGTAAAGCATTGATTATATAACTAAGGACATTGGTTGTTAACTTGGAATACTTTTCAAAATTCTGCCTGCAGTTGCATCAACCCCAACAAGAGCTTTTGTTTCTTACACTTTCTGTAAGCGCATTCTGTGAAGGATGTTGATGCTACTTCTATTTGCTTCAAGTTTTTGTGGAATAAGGTCATAATATATTTTCTTGCTTCTTCAACTGAACCATCTATTCCTGTGCATGCTGCTTCATTTGGAAAGTGTTGTTAAAAGCATTTTCAACTTGTGAACTATTAATCACAACATGGTCATAAAGTTTAATTGTTGTGGAAACTTGTACAGTCTCCTGCCCTATTTCCCATTTGACAATGTGTCATACGGTTTTAATCTTATTATCTCCATTATTTATTTCAGTTAGTCCATGCATACCTCTGGACTGTATAATGGCTTTACTTAAAATACTACAGTATATGTTATAGTTTGCAAGTAATGACCGGTCTTCACTTACTATGGCCCTTACATAAATTTCCGTGTTCCTCCTACATGAGATTTTAATTCAATTAGTTATCCGTGACTGACTTGTCTTTTTACTGGATTATTTAGATAACTCTTTAGGAAAGCAACTCTGAAATAATAACACAAATTTACTAAGGAACGAATTTAATTAGATATTAGCATGTCCTTTTACATATATGTCGTCCCACATTACACATTTTAGTTTATTCTTAAGACACAGAACGTAGCAATAAGGGTAGCAGTGTACTGGACGCTGCATGAAAAGAACATAATATTGCATTAATAAGCCTCACTGCTTGGTAGAAACCTGCCTCTGGGTTGCCAAATTTCAATTAATTTTGGATCACAATCAGATAGTCCATTAGCATGAATTATTTTAGCGTGGTGGCAGTGAAACAGCAGGTACCTTTTACGTAGAAGAATTACAGAGAGTCAGTCAACCAGATGTGGTTATCATTGAGCATGTCGGAAAATGGTGGCGGAATAAGGTCTTTGTTAAACGACATGGCTGCCTTTCATCGCACAACAGCTGGGCGTATAAGGCAATGACACCCTCGAATAGTGCAGTAGCAAAGAGTGTCTTGTGGAAGGCGCAGTTTAGATAATGGCAGTATTCTCGACATGCTACTGGTAAAATTATATGTTTACTCATATCACTATAGCGGGATAGGAGCAAAGCTGGAGAACGAAATAGTATGTAGTGGTAAGGGGAGTAATGTACCGGATGAGAGCAATTCATGGCAGCATTTTCAGCTGATAAAGAAATGCATATCAAACTTAAAATTGTGTAGCGATAAAACTCTGAGAAGTAATAACGAATGGCTACTTGTAGCACATATTGGTAAAGGTCTTAGCGTTTTAGGCAATGATAGCAAACGAGGAGGCATATTAATCCAAGGTACAGGTTAACTGAAGTTTTAAAAAAAAATCAACAGCTATGTAACCCAGATTTTCATTCAATCAGAAGAAATAACTAAGTTGAGTGACTGGAATTCGTCAGTAGGAAAAGGGAGAGAAGGAAACATAGTAGGTGAATATGGATTGGGGGGAAGAAATGAAAGAGGAAGCCGCCTTGTAGAATTTTGCACCGAGCATAACTTAATCATAGCTAACACTTGGTTCAAGAATCATAAAAGAAGGTTATATACCTGGAAAAATCCTGGAGATACTAATAGGTATCAGATAGATTATATAATGGTAAGACAGAGATTTAGGAACCAGGTTTTAAATTGTAAGACATTTCCAGGGGCAGATGTGGATTCTGACCACAATCTATTGGTTATGAACTGCAGATTGAAACTGAAGAAACTGCAAAAAGGTGGGAATTTAAGGAGATGGGAACTGGATAAACTGAAAGAACCAGAGGTTGTAGAGAGTTCCAGGGAGAGCATAAGGGAACAATTGACAGGAATGGGGGAAAGAAATACAGTAGAAGAAGAATGGGTAGCTCTGAGGGATGAAGTAGTGAAGGCAGCAGAGGATCAAGTAGGTAAAAAGACGAGGGCTAATAGAAATCCTTGGGTAACAGAAGAAATATTGAATTTAATTGATGAAAGGAGAAAATATAAAAATGCAGTAAATGAAGCAGGCAAAAGGGAATACAAACGTCTCGAAAATGAGATCGACAGAAAGTGCAAAATGGCTAAGCAGGGATGGCTAGAGGACAAATGTAAGGATATAGAGGCTTGTCTCACTAGGGGTAAGATAGATACTGCCTACAGGAAAATTAAAGAGACCTTTGGAGAGAAGAGAACCACTTGTATGAATATCAACAACTCAGATGGCAACCCAGTTCTAAGCAAAGAAGGGAAGGCAGAAAGGTGGAAGGAGTATATAGAGGGTTTATACAAGGGCGATGTACTTGAGGACAATATTATGGAAATGGAAGAGGATGTAGATGAAGATGAAATGGGAGATAAGATACTGCGTGAAGAGTTTGACAGAGCACTGAAAGACCTGAGTCGAAACAAGGCCCCGGAAGTAGACAACATTCCATTAGAACTACTGATGGCCTTGGGAGAGCCAGTCATGACAAAACTCTACCATCTGGTGAGCAAGATGTATGAGACAGGCGAAATACCCACAGACTTCAAGAAGAATATAATAATTCCAATTCCAAAGAAAGCAGGTGTTGACAGATGTGAAAATTACCGAACTATCAGTTTAATAAGTCACAGCTGCAAAATACTAACGCGAATTCTTTACAGACGAATGGAAAAACTGGTAGAAGCGGACCTCGGGGAAGATCAGTTTGGATTCCGTAGAAATGTTGGAACACGTGAGGCAATACTAACCTTACGACTTATCTTAGAAGAAAGATTAAGAAAAGGCAAACCTACGTGTCTAGCATTTGTAGACTTAGAGAAAGCTTTTGACAACGTTAACTGGAATACTCTCTTTCAAATTCAGAAGGTGGCAGGGATACAATACAGGGAGCGAAAGGCTATTTACAATTTGTACAGCAACCAGATGGCAGTTATAAGAGTCCAGGGGCATGAAAGGGAAGCAGTGGTTGGGAAAGGAGTGAGACAGGGTTGTAGCCTCTCCCCGATGTTATTCAATCTGTATATTGAGCAAGCAGTAAAGGAAACAAAAGAAAAATTCGGAGTAGGTATTAAAATTCATGGAGAAGAAGTAAAAACTTTGAGGTTCGCCGATGACATTGTAATTCTGTCAGAGACAGCAAAGGACTTGGAAGAGCAGTTGAACGGAATGGACAGTGTCTTGAAAGGAGGATATAAGATGAACATCAACAAAAGCAAAACGAGGATAATGGAATGTAGTCAAATTAAATCGGGTGATGCTGAGGGGATTAGATTAGGAAATGAGACACTTAAAATAGTAAAAGAGTTTTGCTATTTAGGGAGTAAAATAACGGATGATGGTCGAAGTAGAGAGGATATAAAATGTAGACTGGCAATGGCAAGGAAATCGTTTCTGAAGAAGAGAAATTTGTTAACATCGAGTATAGATTTAAGTGTCAGGAAGTCGTTTCTGAAAGTATTTGTATGGAGTGTAGCCATGTATGGAAGTGAAACATGGACGATAACCAGTTTGGACAAGAAGAGAATAGAAGCTTTCGAAATGTGGTGCTACAGAAGAATGCTGAAGATAAGGTGGGTAGATCACGTAACTAATGAGGAGGTATTGAATAGGATTGGGGAGAAGAGAAGTTTGTGGCACAACTTGACTAGAAGAAGGGATCGGTTGGTAGGACATGTTTTGAGGCATCAAGGGATCACAAATTTAGCATTGGAGGGCAGCGTGGAGGGTAAAAATCGTAGAGGGAGACCAAGAGATCAATACACTAAGCAGATTCAGAAGGATGTAGGTTGCAGTAGGTACTGGGAGATGAAGAAGCTTGCACAGGATAGAGTAGCATGGAGAGCTGCATCAAACCAGTCTCAGGACTGAAGACCACAACAACAACAACAACAACTAAGTTGAAACAAACGAGTGGAGATATGCCTGACTTAAATGTGGACATACACAAGAAGAAGAACATATTTGCAAGCTTAAAGTGCCTTTTCCAATAGAGCCTATTGCAATAGAGACGATGTCAAGGTAACACGACATATACTTAGTGAAATTGATGAGGTAATAGCACTACAGACTTTCCCTTCTTCCCCTATTCTTTTGCTGTCTGCATTGGAGTTTTATTTCTTGCATTTTTTGTGTTCTGTTTATGTAAATATTGTGCTATTTAGGCTGTTTTAGATTTCTTTTGAGGCACATGGCAGACAACTATTGTGACATAAACACACTGGTGTAAAAAATAAAAGTAACGTAAATTCTGCAATGTTGTGTTTGCTCTGCCATAAAAGGGTATAAACAGGTGATAGTAAAGTAGAAACAGTGTAAAGAATACATCTGCAATATGCTTCACGGCAGACAAAAGTGTTCTTAACAGATTTGCATACACATTCCTACAACTGGTTAGCGTGCTCAATGTGGAGTGTGGCTACCTGTGGCAGCAATTCAGCCCTGACAGTAATGAGTCATACTGTGGATGATATCGCCAGTCTCATGTTCAGACAACAACGCCCTTTCTTGCTGGAGAGTTGCTCGCAGGTCTTGGAGAGTGCTTGGTGAATGCTGACATGATCCAACCTGTCTCCCAAGTGCGCCCCCGACGTGCTCTTTGGGATTCAAATCGGGAGAGCAAACAGGCCACGCCATGCGTGTAATATCTTCCGTTTCCGTGAAAACATCAATCGCTCTCGCTCTGAGGTTGAACATTATCATACGAAGTCTGGGCCCGCACCATCTCGCACATGAGGTCCCAAGACCTTTTCACGATACCTGATAGTAGTTAAACCTTGCAGATTCTCCCATACAGTTCCATGAGGAACGGTTCATGTGGTCAACATCGTCCTTGCCGACAACAGAAGGGATTCTCCTCGATACATGTCTCTTTCCATAAAGTTTAGGTTCCGAAATCATATTCCACGTTCACTCCAGATCCAAATGCGTCGAGAATCACTGTTGAGACGAAACTGGGATTCATATGAGAAATAAGCGTCGGCTCACTGTTCGACCACCCAGGTGGTATGTTCCTTCTGCGAAGACATCAGAAATACACACCCAGCAGGTCACTCTGCCGAAGCCTTCTGTGCACCGATTGTCACAATGCAGCAAGTCCAGTGGATGCTGCGAGATCAGATGCCTAATGCCGTGCAGTACTAAGGCGGTGCTGTCTTGCACTTACATCCGAATAACGGTCTTCTCTCTCCGATATCACACATGGTCGGTCATGCCATGGTCTTTGGGGTATTGCTTCGGTCTCTATAAATTGTTGCCACATGCGAGAAACAATAGAACGATTCACGTTAAGCCATCAGGCCTCATCAGTTTGCGGTTGTCCTACTTCCATTCTTATTATCGCCCTCCACCTCAGATAGTCTGGTCTGTGTCTTCTTTGATCCATACTGCGCGTTGGATGACTGTATACACTGCGATTGTGCATGTGAAACTTCCCGGCAAAAACTATCCCATTTGATAGATGCCCAGACGTCGTCATTATGTGGTTACCCGCTGATCGGAGAGCTCACGATTGTACGGAAATCCGTTGACAGTTTGTATGAATATACGGTTAATCAGACACAAGACGGTAAAATGGCGGTTCGTTGCTTTAATTTTGGACACCAGTGTTTGTATTGAGACCACTATAGTGAAAAATGAAGAACCTACGAGAGGACATGTATTCAGTATAGGTGATCTCATGTACAAAATCACATGAGAGCGAGGCATCCCATCCCCCTCAAAATCAAATAATCAGATACGAGTGATGCTGTACGTGCTTGTAGAGGAGAAAGTGGCCTGGAACTAAAGTCAGCCACTAAAAGAGAGAGAAGAAAAAATATAATAAAAATTGAAGTAAACCTATAATTATGGACTCCCTTTAACAATAAGAGATAGAAGGAGAAAATACAGTAATCTGGACTCCACATATATATGCATAGGAGTTTTTGTGCGTCTATTTTTGATTAATACGTACCTATTTAAATTGATTGCTTAATTAACTGTTATTATAGTCTCTACACATACTCAGACACATTAACATTGTCATTTAATAAAGTGATCTTGAAATCGATGAAAGTAAAGAGGAAGAGGAATAGGAGACAAAGAAAAATAGGTGCAACGAACAATAAAAGGCTTTCACCTGAAGTATAAGTAGTAAATGTATTTTTGGCAACTACAAAAAAAAAAATGGTTCAAATGGCTCTGAGCACTATGGGACTCAACTTCTCAGGTCATTAGTCCCCTAGAACTTAGAACTAGTTAAACCTAACTAACCTAAGGACATCACACACATCCATGCCCGAGACAGGATTCGAACCTGCGACCGTAGCGGTCTCGCGGTTCCAGACTGCAGCGCCTAGAACCGCACGGCCACTTCGGCCGGCTGGCAAGTACAGAATGCCAGTATGGTCACTCTTGTAACAACGAATGACGAGTTGTACCCTTTCACCACAAAAACTTTGATAATCAACATTATTATAAAACAATGTTTTATGAAACAAACAAATATATATATACTTCTTTCTCCCCAAGCGGGAAATGTGACCTACAGGAACTCCGTGTGTTAACGCAGGAGAAACTAAGGGGCGAAATAAGAAGCAGTAGTTGACGCTGGGTATATGCAGCCACAGGGTACAATTTCCTCCTTAGAACTGACTGTGTTTTTCATCCCGCCAGCACCACTGTAGACAGCAGTTACCCTACCTGGGGCACCTCTGATGGTCACCTTTAGGTATATCGTAACATTCCTATCAGGCCTGTTTTAGCCACGTTGTTGCTAATTCAACCTCGTGCAGATTCTTAGCTCAGCATGTATCCTATGCATGATTATACCGAAGGAGGGCCGTTGAGCCTAGGGGCACCCCAGCTCCAGCAATTCAGAAGCAGCAGAGCTCACCCCAACCCCAGCCAACTACGTGAAGGCGACAACTGCTACTGTTATTTACACCAGAGAAGGCAGAGAAGCCTCGCTCGCGACGACACAGGAACAGAGACGACCACACTTTACGTACTTCAGCGATACTTCAGCAAGTCTGTCTCGTGGGTTTGGCCAACCGTCCTCACCATCATTGGAGGAGGTGGACATCAGGTATCCTATCCAATGAAACCCCATGGTTTCTCGAAAATGTCTCCGATGTAGGAGTTTACCTTCTCGCGTCTCGTCTCCCCACTGTTTGTACTGATAGCAACTTTACCTACAGTATAGCTTGAAACATTTATGCATTTTCTCTGCACTTTCTACGTATTTCTTGTATGGTTGTTAAAGAACAGTAATGGATTCCTCGGATGCATTTTCCCTGAAATTTCCTTAATGGCTGAGACTAATGCACGTGTCCCTGCCATAGGACATTTAGCCATCTCAATTTTCAACGGTAACCTTACATGAGGTAGGTGCTGACCACTCTCAACGAGTAAAGGTGATGCACAGTAAATATTTATTTATTCGACTAATTTTCTGATATACTTAACCGCGCAAGATTAGGGCCATCAGGCTCTTCCTCACATTTATCCAGGCACTATACATATTTTGATTTATATTAATGATGATAAGGGTAAGTTACGTCAAGAATGCAGCATTATGAAACGTTTCCTAGTAGCTGTAGCGCAGAGAAAGGAAATTTAAGTACACTTTATTATAGTCGTACCTGACTGAACCAACAGAGACAAGTTACAGGGAGGTAGTTTTAAAATAAGATGGCCAGCAGTAATGGACGTGAGAGAATCGATGGAAGGGAGAGAACGAGGGTAAAACAAAATATTCAGAAGAAAGAAAAAAAGAAAGTGACGTGCCTGGTTGGGAAATGAAGAAAGCATTAAGCATAACTGCGAGGATGCGAGAACATGTGCTATAGCGCCTACAGTATAAAAACTGGGAAAACTGGCCTCACGCGTTAGTTTTTGGGGACCGTTATGAGGGTGACAAAGGGTAGTGTTTCAGTTTCTTCTTGAAAGAAACAGATCATTCAACTGTGCGCATAGCTCAGGGTAGCTTTTCGAAAGTTATCCATAGTCCACAATTTTTAGGCTATGGAACACCGAAGTCTAAAGGCAATACTTGTCATCTCACTACATCCAGTGCTTGAAAGACGGCGGCTTTCTCAGATCACGCAGTCGTGCTACGTGACTAGTCATATACCGACTAATGAAAGACAATCCGACTCCAGCCGAATTTTTGGGCCTCCAAAAGATAGTGAGAATGCGTTATTAACTGGCCATGTTGAGGGTCTGGGTGTGCATTTCAGTGCAGAAAACAGCTTCAAATCTCATATGAACACTCAACAGTTGTTTCAAAAGAAGTGTGTACTTCAACAAGACGCTACAGATATATTAACCTGTCACTTAATATTCTGAACACTGATTTCATGTCTTGTGTACACAATGAATAAATGAGAAACGCTAAGGCAAGAAATAGATTGGAACGTTCAGAGCCATCTTCTCTCATCATCTGTGCGACGAAATATGAAGCTCATGTTTTATAGGATTATAAGCTACAGTTACTAGTTAGATTATAATTCCATTCAATCCATGGATTTAGAGTTAGTCAATAGTTTTATTTCAAGAATTCTGCATTAAACAGTTGAGGGATAATTTTGCTTTTCGTGGTGGTGGTACCTCAACCATTTAACATAAACAAGACAAAGTGAAGGGGATAAACTAAGGGAATCCTAGCACATCAGAAGTTCGATAGCTGCAATAGCAGCGAAGGATGGACCCAAGTCGTATTGCCATCATGAAGTCGTTTCTCCCTGTATCATGTTTATTACTGACGGAATAGGTGTCAGCGGAGGAACCAGTCAGCCGTGCATTTGCAACATCAGTGCACAGTTGGACCGTCGCTCACTTCTGGCCATTCAGCTAACACCTTCAATGACGACTATAAGACCTTATGAAATTACATTGAAATCCAGACGATTAGCGGCTTATATGCGTTGATATACATCAACGCGAGCAGTTGAAAATGTGTTCCCCGACCGGGACTCGAACCTGGTATCTCCTGTTTACATTGCAGACTCTCTGTCCGACTGAGCCATCGAGGACACTGAGGACATTGCGACTGCAGGGACTTATCTCTGGCACGCTCCCCGTGAGATCCACACTTCCAACTTACTGTCTACACACTACAATTGTAGAGCCCCTGCCCACTATACTCATTACTCGCGGCACTCAATCTACCGATTCCCGTAAGAGTTTTACCAATGTGAGTGCCTCCGCACTCAAGAAGATGATTGGCCGGTAAGCCTTATCTGTATGAAGATGATTTCTGTCGTTTCGGACATGTCCGAAAGAACAGATATCATCTTTATTCATGTAAGATCTAATGGCTGCCCCTGAGGAAATACTTACTGATACGAAGGACTCTCTGGAGAGAGAGAAGAAGCCACCAGCAGTGATTCGTAGCGCCCGTTGAGCTCTGAGCATCAGAAGCAACAGCGACCGTTTGGTTGACGTCGGGCATTCCTGCAGTGAAGTCACCGCGTCGTAAGCCGAGAGTGCCACTTTTTCGCTCTGAAAGAAATGAAAAGTAACACCAGTAGATCAACAGATAACACCTTTTTTCCGACACTATAACTTTTTTGCCTGCTACTAATGGCTATGAAATTACTGTTTTAAACAAAATGCTGCTTCTGTATTAAACGACAGGTGAAATTATAGATGAACGATGAAAAGTTCACTGACGACAGTTTAATGTTACCGTGTACCAAAAGGTAACATATTGCTCCGTTTCAGAACAGCACTTGTTTTAGCATGGTGGACTCCTGAAACAACTTCTCAACAAAATAAGCATTCCGTCCTATTACGTTCACAAAGGAAGAGAAGATGGAATGTGTCCCTTGGTACGAACCGTAAATTCTAACTTTCTGTTACCCAACATACTATAATGTTTATAAAGTTGCCACGTCGTCATCCTCGAACACATGTTTACTAGGTTTACTCAACAGGATATCAGAAGAACAAAGTCGCCTTTCATTTATCAGAGATTTCCATTGAAGTTCCTTAATGTCTGTGCAATACTTTAGGATAGACTACAGTCATCCATTAATCCTACTATTGGGTGTGTTTATTAGTTCGAAATCTGTTCTATTTGCTACTTCATTAGTGTTTCAGTTTTGGTGCAGTACTTTAGGCTGATGCCTGCGTGCAGTTTGCTTTACAGACAGTCTACACTTTCCTAAATTACTTCTCGTACCTTGTGCTGTTGAGCTGTAAATGTAATCATTTCATACGTTCCAAATGCACTGCTGTCGTCAATAAATCTTGTGTCAATTCATATTCCGTAAAAAGGTGTACTAAGTATTTTTTGGCGTTGTATATGTTAATTCCTATGATGTTATATAATTCTTCAACCTGTGTACAGGTAAAGGAATCATTATCGATAGTTGTCAAACAATTGATGCATCGCCCCAGAAAATAAAAATCCAATTTCGGATCTATTTTCCAAATTGGGAGTCATAATTTCACAGACAAGCAATGCTAATAGTCTTAAATGTGTCAACTAGGATTGGAAAATATGGAATTCCAAAGTCGGCAACAGATTCTCACGAGACAAAGTTGCAGCAAACTGCATGTTTTCCACTCACTAGCCTATTTCGCGACTTAGATGACACCGGTAAACAGCTTTGTTTTTTTTTTTTTTTTTTTTTTTAAACAGCACTTAAATTTTTTTCAGGATCCCCAGTTACCAGTGTAATGTAGGAGTTCCTGGCAGCTAATAAGCCTCACCATCATTTTCTGTGATTCCTGTTGAGAAGGTGCTTAACAGAAATGTGTTTGTCAGTAGAAACATTAAGCCGATTGCCCCACTTGGTGGCGTTCCTCGAAAATGGATCATATGACGATAAAAGGAATCAATTTATCCCTTTTCGTAAAGGTAAACCAACTTCATAGAGTGTATATTTCGCTAGACAAGTACTAGTCTATATCGCCACACATCTGGCCCAATCATCAAAAAGTGGCTGAAGGAATTATGCCAGATTATGATCAAAAACAAAAGTAATGTGTAATACTAAACAGAAAGTATTTCTGCTTCATTAATCCGCTTCCGTCTTTATCATTGATCATAACTTGTACATACCTCCGAAATGAGATCGTCCCCGTACCAGCAGTATACGAAGAGTACTGAGAGTTCGAAGACCAGGTAGCTGCTGCTCTTACCGACATCTTGCACATCATTAGACCTCTGAAAGAAAGAAAGCTCATCACTAACCGCTCGATTCTCTCCATCTACAACAACACAAACACAACCCCACTCTCCACAGGCATTAATAAGTCAACCGTATGACACGTACTTACTTGTTACTTTGGTACAGCTCGGAACATTTTTTAGTGTAGGATCTCTGCAGGAATATCCCAATGTCCGTCTCTTGAGTACGGAATCAACAACAATGTCAGATATTAATGTCGTACCATGAGATGAAAATGAGACCTAAAGCTTCGTCACTTTTATTCTTGTAAAGAGCAAACGTCAACAAATACTCTTCTAATGAGTTGTTATTAATGAAAAATCGTTTACTGTTACAGCGCAGGTTGTGCTATCTTAATTAATTGAATAATGAACAGTTGAGCTCAACGAGTTTAAATGTAACAGAGTTGTGTTTCCGGTCACTGTTTTACCTCAGTGTTATTTTGTGGTGATTACTTAAAATGTAAGTATGTGAGATTAAAAATATATATTTAGGAGAAAACTGTACAGCATCTGTTGGAGTTGGTGTATTGGAAATGATGGACACTCTGAGAAAAAAATTAGTGAATTTCTTTTAGACATATGCAATTTTGCCGGGAAACAACAATTTATGTCTGGCACAAGTCACAGCTCGTACTAAAAGTGTTTGTGCAGTAAGCATGAGTAACCTTGCGAAAAGCCTACATATCTCGGAGTAAATATATAAAGAAGAGATTCGCAATGTATGAATCCATGAAAAAATCCCAAACCCCAGCAGATGTCATTTACACTGGTCTATGCAGAAAAGTGAAATTCGGGCTCAGTGGTAGCAGCAGGAAGCAGTAAAGCAGGTTAGCTTATGTTCAGTTGTACAGGTTTCCCCAAGTAAAAAGAGGAAGAGGAATATCACATACGCAGTTAAAGATGTATATCTACCACCTCGCCCGTTTCCTTGACACTAGCAGTGTCATCTCTGAAAACTATGTATGTTCATATAGCCTACTAGCGGAAACAACATATGGTACTTACATCATTCCGGTACAAAATAAAGTAGAAAAGTTCTCACGTTTATTTTAAGTTTTAATTAAATTTGCAAATATTCTCCTGCAAATTTCTCAAATTACAATCACCAATGTGCTACAACCTCCTACAAACAATTTTTCAATGATTTTGACATCATAATGTAAGGCTTTCGATAATCAGCTGAACCTTGGGTGATGTAATTTTGGTCCAAAATGTACAGTGGTGAATCAAATATTTCGTTCAAATGGACTTAGACGGACTCTGGTTATATAAATAAATCAGTTTTTCTCTGTTTCCCGCCTTCCATTCCCTTTTCCAAGGAGGCACAATAGGTACATGGAGGGTGTAGGATACTTTCGTGCCTTGTTCTACCTATCCTGAGTCTTTTTTCTGACCATTTCACACAGTCATATTTAAAAATGCCATCAACCGCCCAATTGTGTCTTCAGAAATGCAACAAACAAATAATTAACCTACAAAAATTTAACTCAAAATACAGCACACAAACAATTAGGCTACAAAAATAGATATAGCAAATTATACGCAATTTGCTGACAAAGACATTCACGAATTTTCTTCCCATATTTATTATGCAGATGTAGCAGTGATAACACCAAGACTGGGCTAGACATACAAGATAGGGTTAAAGACAGAATAGGTCAGCACGAATTCAATACGGATCTCAAGAAATCATAGTACAGGAGAGCGAAAGAATACGCTCACATGGTACCTTCCATCCATTTTTTCTATATCACTCTACATTCAAACTCTTAATTTCCTTAAAAATCTAGTAGTTTCAATGTAATAAATGTATAAATGTATATAACCTTCTAAAAATGTGTAAGATAGTGTATTTAAATTTGAAACTCCTTCCCGACAATGCTTATGCAGTACGTGCTGGGACGCTTCTATACTCTTAACATTGATAGTCTGGATATGTCATAACATTTCTCGTTATCCAGGTGGTTGGGTTATTATGAGCGGTTAAGTATCATTGTATACAAAAGCAGCAACAAAGTCTACAAATATCATATGGGGATCTAGTTCGCCAAAGATGATGGCATGTGAAGTCACAGTATGTGATGCAAACACACCTGCATACAGCCCCGATTCAATCCAAGAAGAAACTCTGTTTCTTCGGCCCCATTCGACCAGGTGAATACAACATTTGATAAAGGACAGCAGTTCTCGGTTGCGAAAAGGAAGCTTAGGCTCGCTGATCCCTCGATAACGATATTGTCAAAGTACATAAAAGGCGTTAACGGAAAATGGATGACTCCAGACGATGGAATTCTCTATCAACTGAACTGTTAGGTTCATAATTTACCTTGGCAGTCTGAAAAAGCTGAAAGCAGAAGCACACCCCGACGGAGAGGCTTTGTCCCAGTAACATCCCGCCTAAACACTGCTCCAGTAGCTCAAAGTTCCTGCCAACATGTGAAGAACAACGATTCATCCTACAGGCATATTCTTATTAATAAAGACTGTACAAGACACCAACACAAACTTAATCTTTAACAGAAAATGACTAAGGAACCATACGTCGTGTAGCCATTGACAGTGAATAAACATGTTCTAAAGAAACTGATATTCTGGATAAAATACATTTCTTCCATTGAGAGTACAAAATCATAGCTCGAAATCACCACACGAGAACACCGAAAATAAATAAATTGTTCAAAAACCTTGCGAATAAAGACGCCTGTCTCCGCCTTATGCTTTTACACTAAAAAGACAGATGGGACTACTTGTAACAAGACTATTAAACTGATGGACCTCACATAGAACGTCAGGCCGATGAAAGTTTAAAATTTTTTTCCTATGTCGTAGCGTGTCTCCAGTGTATGAAAATCGCTGCTTGCAGACGAATGCGATATACGGCGACAGGCATCTAGTAATAAGTATCTCAAACAAAGGACCAGATATTGATAACCAGGGGAAAGTCAAGCACCTACTACGGCATCAGCAAATGTTGCAGTAGTACATAAGTTCTGTAAAACAGTGTGTGTGTGTGTGTGTGTGTGTGTGTGTGTGTGTGTGTGTGTGTATGTGTGTGCTAGATAGTTAATTGCTTTCTCTTGATACGATGCGGAACAAATCAGTTAGCTTCCGTGAGTACTTTTTAAATAAAAACTAAACTATTTTTTTAACATGCGTTTCATGTTTCTCTACACACTCTCTTTCTCTCTCCATCTCCCTCTCTCTTTCTACTTCCCTCTGTATCACGCATTCTCGCTCTCTCGTACATACATGGTAATTATAGGACCATATATTCAGAAATTGCTCAATGCAGCAGAAGGTATTACCAAGTAGGTATAGTTTTGGTTTCTATTTGAACTTCATCGCCCATTAGATTCCTCACATCTCTGAGTCAACGGCTTTTATGATTTGTTGCATTGTGTATTTCTGTGCCATGTTAAGGCTGAATTGTGCGCTGTTTAAGTGCAACTTCTTGATGTTTTAATCTCCAAATTCTGATATTTTCCGTAATACAACAGTTACAGAACTAGAAAGTGTAAGACCACGTATAACGTTTAACATGCATTTCAGTTCATTATTGAAGCCAACGAGAAAGAATTTATATTTTGTTTCATTCATTCTAGTTCCCTCCTGCGTTATTTCTAATCGTTTGCTCAGACTTTGTGCCGTAAAGATATGCATAGACTGTGTGCGTTTGTTCACTTGCAAAAACTTTTAATAATTTTCAAGGAAACATCATTTACATAAACCAGTTTCAAGATGAAGTGAGCTTGAATTCAACACTTCCATTTTCCTCTTGGCTCTGCGATGGTCGATTATCTATCTATATGCTAAGAACAAGAGAGGAAGCAAATTCACCCCTGAGATACACCTGTAGAGCACATTAGCAGTTCAGATGAAACTTTTTCGTTTACTACATTCCTTGGCTTGCTTAAAATGATACTATATTCTTTTAGGTAGATCAGCTGATAATTAGCGACAAACAAGAGTATCTGATAAAATATCTGAAATTTTGTAGGGAGATACAGTGTACTTCACAGTCATATGCTTCTGACAAGAACTGCCCATCCCACGACGCCAAAAGTGGTCTCAGAGCATGCGGACGATGGGGTAGTGGAAGCCGTGTCGTGCTGAAACCTACAGAGACATTGGTGACTCAGTTACAAAGGTTGGCGCTCAGAGGCGTATCTTTCGTTATTTAGGTTTGCTGTGTAAACAATAATAAGCATCCGCAAATATGCAGCTAACGTTGCTGCACTGACAAGTTTAACAATAATTTCGAGAATGGTAAATACAGAATCAGAAAGCAATGGCAAATTTCAGTTGATATTGATATCACTGGTGGACAGAATCAACCAATGAGAAGTAAGACGTGAGCGGGCAGGCGCCAATCAGTTAAGAGAACTCACTAGGCGTCTACCATTGGTTTCCGAAGCGATAAAGCGTGAATTCGTGTGTGATGTGTAATTTCGCATAAGAAGGAAACACATTATTGAAAGTACAAGTGCGAACATACGTTAATTTTAAGATCGTGTGAAGCATTTTATGTGACTTTTAAGGGTAATCGAAAAATGTTCGTTAACAGTCGAGAACTTTGCTATGAACATTGTTAGACTGGCTCTAGATATCGATTTGCTCGTTTGGGATTATATGAATCCAAGAAAATCAGGCGACTTACTATTATTCTGCGATTCTGATTTTAGTAACCATGAGACTTCCCCATTGGCCATTTCGTTGTGCACTGTTTATTGGATGAACGTTAGAGTCTGCGGAGAGAGAGCGGAAGGAACCATTCGGAACAAAGACAACGCGTCATCTTTACAACAGGTAGTCAAATTGCGTCCAGGTATGCCATAACTAGGCATGCATGTTACATTGAGAATACAGTGTGTATTTTGAATATGGAATCTCTTTTTGGTGGATAGTTTTACATTTAGAAAACCACTGTGTATTACACGATGTTTACTTTTCGCATCCCTTGTATAAGAACATTACATTTTGCGCCCCTAATTGAGGAAACTGCCAGTAATGTGCGTGTAATCAGTATAGCAGGAAATGTTCTGGAAATGAACATTGCGTAAGGGAAATTACCGGTAAATTCTGAATGATAGTTATTAGACAGTGATTATTTAAGGTGGGAGGAATCTTTTACAGGTCTCTGAGCCATTTAAATCGATTTATTGTGTTAGACTAAATCGAACAATGCATGATTGGATATATCTGTGAATTTTGTATTTTGTTCTGCACTGCTGTATATTGATACTGATTATAAAGATTCCGACGCGACTACTGTTATTGTTATTTGCAACTAACAGCGAATATTATGAGGGAAAATTACATTTGAACTGTAGTCTCAAACCGATTTCATGAAAATGATTATAAGCTATATTTACGAAGGAAAGGTTGAGATAATTTTTTGAGATTGGAGCGACGGTTAGTAAGGAAACAATTCAAAGAAAATATTTGAGGAAACAAAGTGTTATGTCTGTAGAAAGTTTATGTGCTGGCACCATATCAATGGAAGATCGAGAGACTTTATGAACCATGAGCTGAATCAAGTTGCCAAGCTGTCGATCTAGTGATGGCATGTGCCGTGAAGCGTGACGTGTGGAGGCGGCTTCTGCATCGGACAACTTACGGGTCCCTACACGTGTAGCGACGGATTAGCGGCACGTGGAAGTTGTCTGGTCGGCAGATCTACAGTAGATCGGCGGGAGCGGCTCCAACACAGCGGCGGCGTGAGGGCGGCCGTGTGCGAGACTTCATGTGCTGCAGCCGGAGATGGCACTCAATCCACAGCTGTAAAGGGATCCCGCCCGTAAAACGAGTCAGAGCACGTCTCTACACATTCGTGAAAACACGGGGGGAGGAATTTTCTGTGATTAAGATCAAATGAGGCAAAAGTGATAGATAACATTCCATCAGTATAAAACTATTGGGGAAAGTGGCAACGAAACGACTGTTCAAGTTGCTGTGTAGGATGTATAAGTCTGGCGACATACCATCTGACTTTCGGAAAAGCATCGTCCACACAATTTCGAAGACTGCAAGAGCTAACAAGTGCGAGAATTATCGTACAATCAGCTTAACATCTCATGCATCCAAGTTGCTCACAAGAATAATATACACAACAATGGAAAAGAAAAATGAGGCTGCGCTAGATGATGATCAGTGTAGCTTTAGGAAAGGTAAAGGCACGAGAGAGACAATTCAGACGTTGCGGTTAATAATGCAAGCAAGACTAATGATAAATGAAGACATGTTCATAGGATTTGTCGATCTTGAAAAAGCTTTCGGAAATGTAAAATGGTTCAAGATGTTTGAAATTCTGAAAAAAAGTAGGGGTAAGCTATAGGGAGAGATGGGTCATATATAATATGGACTACAGCCAAGAGGGAATAATAAGAGCGGACGACCAAGAACGAATTGCTCGTATTAAAATGGGTGTATGACAAGGATATAGCCTTTTGCCCTTACTCTTCAATCTGTACATCGAGGACGTAATGATGGAAACAAAAGAAAGGATCAGGAATGGACTTAAAATTCAAGGTGAAACGGTATCATTGATTGCTATCTTGAGTGAACGTGAAGGAGAATTACATGATCTGCTGACCGGAATTAACAGTCTAATGAGTACAGAGTATGGACTGAGAGCAAATCGAAGAAAGACGAAGGTAATGAGAAGTAGTAGAAATGAGAATAGCGATAAACTTAACATCAGGATTGATGGTCACTAAGTAGATGAATTTGAGGAATTCTACTACCTAGGCAGCAAAATAACCAATGACGGACGAAGCAAGGAGGACATCAAAAGCAGACTAGCAACGGCAAGAAGGGAATTCCTGGCCAAGAGAAATTTACTAATATAAAAAAATAATTTGAGGAAGAAAATTCTGAGAATGTACGTTTGGAGTACAGCATTGTATGGTAGTGAAACATGAGCTGTGGGAAAACCGGAACAGAAGAGAACTGAAGCATTTGATATGTGGTGCTACAGACGGATAATGAAAATTAGGTGGACTGATAAAGTAAGGAATGGGGAGGTTCTGCGCGGAATCGGAGAAGACAGGAACATGTGGAAAACACTAATAAGGAGAAGGAACAGGATTATAGGACATCTGTTAAGACATGAGGGAATGATTTCCGTGGTGCTAGAGGGAGCTGTATAGGGCAAAAACTGTAGAGCAAGACAGAGACTGCATTCAGCAAATAATTGAGGACGTAGGTTGCAAGTGCTACTCTGAGATGTTAGCACAGGAGACGAATTCGTGGCGGGTCGTACCAAATCAGTCAGAAGACTGATGACCAAAAAATAAAAATGAAAAGTAAGTTGTGCTTACATTCTTGTTAGAGAAAACAATTTTTATCGCAGGGTTAACTGAAGCCACCTTGCAATTTTATGAGATAGAGTGTGTGTATAAATTCCCAAACAAACATCTGCGACCTGTAGAGGGGAGTGATTAAATATTATTTTCAGTAAGAAACCATGTCGAGAGAAGTACTGTTCCCATCCGATGACGGTTTAAAATCAGATCTTGAACTGATCCACTTCTGCTTGAGGAATTGAATCAGGTGTGACACAGTGCAGTTATTAGGTAACAATTCGAAGGGAAATGATTCGAAATATCCATTATGTGTTTACTTATTTCAAAACAAACAAAACAAACCAGCGCATTGGTCATAGTGACCACCAACGTTGTTAAAAACGTCATCTTGTGTACGTTATGGCACTCCAGGACAAGCAACTCTTCCCTTCAGTACATGCGAATGCGTTACACATCATGATTTAAACCCTCGTAGAACGGATACAGTATGTTTCCGGGCATGGGTTCCTATTCAAAATATTATGCACTCACAACCCTCTTACAAGTCGTAGAAGTTTGCAACGGGATTTTCCGAACAGCTCGTATAACTATGTTTTGTGAATTATTGCCATAGCGGACATAGCCTTATGAGTTCTATTAATAACAGAATTGGTAATAATGTCACCACCCAAGCAGATGTTTGTATTACGAAAGCAGTATTAATGATTTAATTTGCAGTGAAGATGGAAATTTATTTCGTTGAATTATCGTCTGTATGTAGAGTATGGCGACTTTGTTTTGGCAAATAACTCTACTGTTATTTTGCACAGGGCAATGCATTTTTGATGGAAGGTGTTATGTTCAGAAACCCACAATTTAGTATGTGAGGGGTACATTTCGTACGCCTTGTGTAACGATATCACAAGAAGTCAGTAAAATAGTTGAATGGTGTCTCATTTTACACTCGTACTGCCAAAATATTCACGGCTAGTAGTGTATTAAGCACGTGCACGTAAGGTGACACGTATATATATATATATATATATATATATATATATATATATATATATATATATTTATATATATATATATTTATATATATATATATATATATATATATATATATATATATATATAAGTGTATTAAGTACGTGCACGTAAGGTGACACGTTATATATATACTCCCTCTTGTCAGCTGTTATACGTCAAACTCCGAAATCACGTTAACAGAGAGGAAGTTTATTGTTTTTTGCTCGTGTAGCTTAGTGTTTCATCATGGTAGTATTATTCAGTGAAAGCAGCGAATGTAACCACTAACGAAATGCCTGAAATTGTGCCTGCGACCACAGTTGCTGCTTCTATTGTTATAAATTGGGACAACAACCAATAGCGATGTTGTTCAAGACGTAACATAAAGGATGGACCCCGTATCCACAGACAAATTTTCAGGGGTTGTTCAGGGATACCTTCAGAGTATTTTGGTGTGTGAATGCAGTGGAAGAGCGACATAAAAACGCTATTCTTATCTGTCCACAGCAATGGCAACATCATCGCAGTGCAAAGTTTCGTCTGAAGGTTGCTGCGTTACTCTGTGTTATGCAGTGTGTGGTATACATTTTGGTTACTGCATATTACACGCTTTTTCACTTATGTGATCTCATTTTCAAAGAAACCAAGGCGACTGAGGTAAAAAAAAAATTACATTACTACACTGCAATTAGACAGTGGGTCGCTTGTACTAAAATACTCATGAGGTATCCCTTCAACAAGCTCGTACAGACTTCGAGTAGATTTGAAAAACGAAATAGTATCCAACCTGTTTTTGTCTTCAGATACGTGAAGGAGGGAATTAAATTAGGAAATGAGACACTTAAAGAAGTAGATGAGTTTTGCTATTTGGGGAGCAAAATAACTTGTGATGGCTGAAGTAGAGACGATATAAAATGTACACTGCCAACGGAGAGGAAAGCGTTTCTGAAGAAGAGAAACATCAAGTATATATTTAAATGTCAGAAAGTCGTTTTTGAAAGTTTCTGTATGGAGTGAAGCCATGTACGGAAGTGAAACATGGACGATAACTAGTTTAGACAAGAAGAGAATAGAAGATTTTAAAATGTGGTTCTACAGAACAATGCTGAAGATTAGATGGGAGGATCACGTAACGAATGAGGAGGTACTGAATAGAACTGGGGAGAAGAGGAATTTCTGGTACAACTTGACTAGAAGAAGGGATCGGTTGGTAGGACATGTTCTGAGGTATCAAGGGATCACCAATTTTGTGTTGGAGGGGGGGGGGGGAGGGCAGCGTGGAGGGTAAAAATCGTAGAGGGAGACGGAAGAGTTGAATAAACTAAGCAGATTCAGAAGGATGTAGGTTGTAGTAGTTACTTGGAGATGAAGAAGCTTGCGCATGATAGGGTAGCATGGAGGGCTGCATCAAACCATTCTCTGGAGTGAAGACCACAATAACAACAGCACCTGAATGCTTCTTAAAGGTAAAGAACCTGCTGTCGAACAAATGTATCAATGGGTGCTAGTCGAAATTTTTTGACGCAATACATTTTAAATATACTAAACCCTTAACTCGGATATACTGACGACTTGACGCATACAAAGTAAGTACTTTGTTAAAACAAAGTAGTTTTACATATTATTGTAGAATGTTCTCAAATTTTTTATCATCGACTGCAAGACACATCTGCAGTCGCCGCTGGAGAGATAGAAGAATAGATGAAAGTATATTTGGTGGTATTCCGTTGCATGCTGTGGCGTTCGACGGCGCATATCGTCTGCCGTAAATGAGGGCTTCATTTCGTATTTTAGAATTCCCCATAGAAAGAAACCAAGACGAGTTAAATCAGCGGATCTGTCTGCCCATTATACTGCAGCATTGCAATCTATCCAACGATCAGTAAACTTTTCGTTCAATATTTGCGCTGCAACATGCAAAGAGTGAGCCGGACAGCCGTCATTCGGGAATCACATACACTGCCGATTATCCATTTGTACCTCTTCTAGAAGAACAGGACTATATTCCCATTGAACACTCCTGGGATGAAGTAGGCTCAAAATGGGTCTGAGCACTATGGGACTTAACTTCTGAGGTCATCAGTCCCTTAGAACTTAGAACTACTTAAACCTAACTAACCTAAGGACATCACACACACCCATGACCGAGGCAGGATTCGACCCTGCGACCACAGCGGTCGCGCGGTTCCAGACTGTAGCGTCTAGAACCGCTCGGCCACTCTGGCCGGCGATGAATTAGGGGCTCACAATGAAAATTCCTATGGTCCGCGCCATATGTCTACGCACCACCGCCGTCGGTGTATTACTTGACGAAGCCATCGTGGATTTTCAGCACAGTGCTGCCCGTTACATAAATTTACATTACCGTAGTTCGTCAACGGTGCTTCGTACGTTAAGAACAGACGTTCAAAAAACAGTTCGGTCTCCCAGGTGCTAAGTGACAAACAGACGGAACACTATTTGACGTTGAGAATCACGTCATCCGAGTGGTGGGGCAGATGTAAATTTGGAATTTATGTCGACGCAAGATGCGCAAGACACTTATCTGTGTGATCACACATTCCTTGGCAGTACTTCTCATGCTACCGTGTGGATTGAAATGTGTCGTAGTCAGAACAACTTCTTCAGTCTCGATTCTTGCCCACTTGCGGAAATGGAAAGTGCTCTTCATGTGCGGTTTTCACTGAATGAATTAGTAATTAGAGGCTCCTACTCCCTCCAATAAAAAGATTGTAATAATACAAATTACGTGTATTTTTTGTGCAAATATTCAAATTTAAGTGCCTCAATGTCTGCTGACTCTGACAAACTAAAAGTAGGGTAAATTAGAATGTCATTGTTGTTTGCTGCAGGATTCTAGTGCGAGTCGTTTACAAGATATCGCAATTTGAAAAGTTTCGACACCAACACTTTATTGTGCCACTCATCCTGTGTAGTTCCTAGGTACTATATTGTTATGCTTGCTTACAGATTGCACTGCGACTGCTAATTAGTTAGTGTGTGTGACAGTCCAAGCAGTAGGTCGTGAGTGGATGATGCTATTTATTTTCCAGTGTTGAGAAAACCGACATGTTGATTGTGTATGGCGAATGTAGAAAGAATGCAGTGCGTTCTTGTACGGTATATGCAGCAAGGTATCCCAATCGACATCAACATTGTCTGCACTTATTTATCAGCCTCTTCGTCCAGTGAAGTGAAAGTGGTAGTGTAGCACCTAGACAACGTAACAGAAAAAAGAAGTGACAAGGGGACAGGGAGAAATAATAATGTTCTTGAAACTTCCTGGTAGATTAAAACTGTGTGCCTTACCGTGACTCGAACTCGGGACCTTTGCCTTTCGCGGGGAAGTGCTCTACAAACTGAGCTACCCAAGCACTACTCACGTCCCGTCCTCACAGCTTTAATTCCGCCAGTACTTCGTCTCCTACCTTCCAAACTTCACAGAAGCTCTCCTGCGAACGTTGCAGAAGTAGCACTCCTCGAAGAAAGGATATTGCGGAGACATGGCTTAGCCACAGCCTATAATAATTCTAATAATGTTCTTGCTCCTGGCACAGTTGATCCACACGTTAAATCCCGAGCAATCGTACGAGGATGTGGTATGAATCAAGAAAGGGTCCTATGCATTCTTCATTGACATAGGGTACCTCCCTATACATCTCTTTTAAGGGCTGCATGGAAACTATTATGAGACTCGTGTTAACTTATATACGTGGCCATTAAGACAGAATACTCGAGATATATGAGGTATGTTGTTCAGTGAAGAGGCCTCATTCACCAGTCATGGGCAGGTAAACCGCCGAAACATGCACTATTGGTCTGCTGACAATGCCCCTTGCCATCGGCAAGTGGAATGTCAGCGTCCATGGAGTGCAAACTCGTGGTATGATATAGTGATTTATCGGCTCATATTCCCGTTTTTAATAGACGGAACACTGTATGTGCCCAAGTATCGCAGCTTTCTAACAGATCCTCTTCTACAGGTGCTAGAAGACGTCTCTCTGCAGACTTGGAGGAACCTGTGGTGCCATCATGGTGGCTGTAAGGCATGTCTTCACGAATTGTTTCCAAATCTCTGGATTGGGTGCATAGGTCGTGAACCTTGGCCAGGATGTTCCCCAGATTTGACGCCTGTAGGCTTTTTTCCGCAGGGAAAGCTGAAAGCCACTGTCTACAAGGACATACCAACTACACTTTATGATATGCAATGGCGTATTACAGCAGCCTGTCCCGAAATCTCCGCTGAAATGCTAACACCTGTGCGGCAGTCGTTCCATACCAGACTGGATGCGTGGACTGCCGCTGCCGGTGGTCATTTTGAACACACCCTGTGATGGTCAGTTGTCTCGTTACTGGGCAGAATCCATATAACTACTGTATGCACCTGTGTTGTTCCGTATTATGTGCTACCACAGATACTGTACAAGTGTAGGTGTAGCAAATGTTCGTAAAAGACTAGCACTAGAATCCTTCAACAAGCACCACCGGATTCTAATTTATCCTACTGTTAGTTTGTTAATGCCAATAAGCGTTGTTACACTTAAAACTGTGTATGTTTGCACAGAAATCATTCTACGTTTGTTACAATCTGTTCAAAAATGGTTGAATGGCTCTGAGCACTATGGGACATAACTTCTGAGGTCATCAGTCCTCTAGAACATAGAACTACATAAACCTAACTAACCTAAGGACATCACAAACATCCATGCCCGAGGCAGGATTCTAACCTGCGACCGTAGCTGTCTGGCGGTTCCAGACTGTAGCTCCTAGAACCGCTCGGGCACCGCGGCCGGCTTACAATCTGTTGATTACCTACCAATCCATTCTGTGAAATCCGCACATCAATATCACTTTGAATTTCTGCAATATTTGCGATGCAAGATTTTAGGTGATTCACCCTGTATGCCGTAACAAAACATCGAATAGTCATGGTAGTAATGACGATACGCCGAAATTGCAGAATAAAAACTATTTGTCAAAAACTAAACCCATAAACTGTATGTGTTCTCAACACACCTTGTGGTTTGCTGTGTTAAATATTTATATATACGTACCTTATGATTGCTTGATGATGAAGGACGCTCTTTCGCAACCGATAGTGTATGTCGTGGCTTAAATCTTCTGAACTGTGTATATTTTGGATAGAGTGTGTTCCGAACGAAGAAGATTTCGTGTGTGAGACACTGTCGCTTAGGCTCCGAAGGTTTCTGCTCAGCAAATCGAGTTGGTTGCGCAGCTGAACCATCAGGCTGATGTTGAAGGAGTCGGCAGCCATGGTCGCGATACACTTGATGAAGACAATGTAGGCGCAGTAGAGCCACGTGGCCGCGAAGGCGAGCGGCTGCGTCGCATCGTACGGCAGCGCCAGGATATACGGCAGCCCTTCAGCGCTGATGGGTGTAGCGGTGTACACGATGCCTATGAAGACGCCCGACAACAGGTAGGCGGAAACGACCCGCCGTATGGAGCGTCGTCTGAGGTGAAGCAGCCGCAAGTCGTCGGCGCTGAGGAACTCGCCGAAGTCGCAGCGCTCCTGCAAACAATCACATACCCTCTGCACACGTACACGCTATGGGCGAGATGCTACAGTACTGGTTAATGAAACCTGCTCAGTGTCAATTGAAACTACAGCTTACAATAACAGTCACAATTTATTTCAGTTTGTTCACTGCACCGTGTCGTCTTAGTTACAGCTGAGTGTTTACGCTAATACAGCAGAGCACCGTTTCTACGTTTAGCCAACAATGATAGATACATTACTGTGAATAAAACTCTGTTGTGTGTCCTTCACCTCAGTCTATGGCCGCGCCTCGCCTGTTGATGGTAGACAGCGAGAGGCTGCGCTTGGAATCGCAAGAAGTTCGGCTGTGCTCAAAAACCATATCGGATCTGGAACTGTATTCTTCCTGCCGTAGGTCTACTATGTCTACTATGGGGGAAATGGATAGCGATCCGATTTTCATCCACAGTTTTGCTAGCTATGAAGCTAACCTTATCGGATATCATGGTGCTAACTTGATGAAATATGCAAAACAAATTAGCCTTGAGCCGCGCTGGGAAGATGGGCGGTCTTGGGCGCCTTGGCATGGGTGGTGTATGTTGTCCTTAGCGTAAGTTGGTATAAGCTTTAGTATAAGCCATATTAAGTAGTATGTAAGCCTTGGGACCAATGACCTCAGCGTCAAAAGTCTTGAGATGTGGCAATGAGGAGTTAATTTAATTTTTCGACAGATGGAGGCTCATTTGAAACCCTGGTATCATTAGTGGTATGATATGTTAAGAAGCTTATTTATTTTTAGTATATTATGTCATTATCATTTCTTTCATTTCTGACATAGGTCGGCTAACAGTTTCATCATACTTCAGTGACTCACTTTCATTAGTATCAATTACACTAATCCCTCTAGAGTGGGGAAATTACTTTTCATTACTTCGTTTAAGAATGTAGCAATGTTGAATAAATGCTTCTCGCTGTTCTGGCCGCATCTGATTCAGATGCAATATCTAGCTTTCAACGCCTTCGCTCTCGGCCTCCGTAGGAGTGGTCAGCATATCTGACTGCCATGTAATGGCCTCCAAGTTCGATTCCCTGCCGCATCAGAGACTTTCTCCGCTCGGGAACTGCGTGCCGTGCTGTCCTCATCTTTTCATCATCATCGACACTCAAGTTGCCGAATGTGGATCAACTAAAGTCATTTCCAGCTCGACGGCGGATCTTCCCCAGGTAGGGCCTCACAGCCATCAATCCTATATGATCACTTCACTTCAATGCCTTCACTGTCGCTATGTTACATTATTTATTGGCTGAAAATTATCACGGAGACTTCAAGAAGTCACGTAACTACCATTATGGGCCAAAGATTATATCATTATCAATGCTGGAAGAACGTTGGCAGTCATGATGGTTTCCTCAGATGTTCGATGTCTCAGCTTATTTCTCTGTTCCCTTTGAACGTCAAGCTACCACTTCGATATTCTACTGAGACTGGTTAAAGTTGTTGCTATATGTCCTGATCTCAACGGCTTCTTTGATGCCAGAGAAATCCAGTTCGTTAATGCCCGACGTAATATCTCCTCTTCATCAAACATAATTGTATCTTTATTTCTGAGACCGTGTTCCATAACGGCTTGGTTTTCAGTGTGCTCTCGATATTCGATGTAGGCGCTCCGAAATAGATTTAGTGGAGTGACCAATGTAGCCTCTTTCACAGTCACAAGGAAATTTACAAATTTCATGAACACTGAGACCAAGGCTGTCTTCTGCTGGACACACCATATCTTCAATTCTCTTGGATGATCGGAAAATATTTTCAGTATTGTTTCTGCCCATGATTGTCTATTTCAATTGTTGCAATTCCGAGAAAGAAGAAAACGCTGTTTGCTGAAAATCGTCTGATGATTGAACATCTCTGTTTTTTTGTTTCTTAGAGCTGGCTAATGTAATATTTAGTTCACTACGTCTTTCATCGAACAGATATACACTGATCAACCAAACATTATGACTACTACCCACCGTGACCTGGTGGCGTTGAGGGCACGTGGTGCGGCAAAAAAAAGTACATAACCTCAGCAGACAAGGATGGGGGATCACCCTAGAGAAGATATGTGCTACAAATGGGGAAGTCCATCGTGGTAAGCGACTTTGACAGAGGGCTGATTGTTATTATACAGAGACTGTGAACGGGTGTCTCGAAAACGGGGAAACTGGTCGAATGTTCATGTGATACTGTAGTGAGCATCTACCGAAAGAGGTAGACGGACAATGAAACTAGCACTAGGCGGTAAATGGTTATAAGTCCGCGGCTCTTCACAGAAAGAGCGGTTTCTGTGCTGCTCTGCTCTGTAAAGTAGGATGAATAGTGATGTGTTGCATATCTGCAGAAAGAGCACAACGCTGGTGCACGCACAAGTGTTTTGGAGCACACCGTTCATCGTACTCTGTTGAACATGGAGCTCCACAGCATACCAACGACATCGTCAGTTACGATTGCTGTGGGTAGGGGATCATGAGGATTGGACCGTCAGTCAATGGAAACGTGTCGGCCCCTCGGCTGAATCAGTTTTGCGCTACACTAGGTCGCTGGTCGTCTCCACAACCGCCGTCAGTGAGTTGAACGGCGCTAGAAACCTGCAGCACGCTGATAGCCGCGAACCAACAGCATCCCTTCATGCTAAACGTCATCCCCAACAGCGATGTCATCTTTCAGTAGTATAGCTGTCTGTGCCTCATAGGCAGAACCGTGCCATTGGGTTTGAGGATCATGTTATTGAACTCACGTTGATGTTTCGGCGGCCAAACTCTTCTTATGTAAATCCTATGGAACCCATATTTAGTACCATCAGCGCGTACCCTGATCAGCGGCCGGCTATTTACGCGAATTACATTACATGTGGAAAGATATCTAATGCCGCATACCTCCACAAACTCACGAAGAAACTGTGGGATCCCTGATACACAGCCGGGCGCTGTGACCGAGCGATTCTAGGTGCTTCAGTCCGGAACCTCGCTGCTGCCACGGTCACAGGTTCGAAACCTCTTTCGGTCATGGATTTGTGTGGTGTCCTTAAGTTAGTTAGGGTTAAATAGTTCTAAGTCAGGGGATTGATGACCTCAGATGTTAAGTCCCACAGTGCTTAGAGCCGTTTGAATTTGAACCTGATACGCAGAACCAGAGATGTATTTCATTCCAAAGACGGGCAAATATACTATTAAGCAATTGGCAATAATGTTTTGGCTCATTGGCCATGCATCTACCTTCTAAGATTGTGTTATCACAGAAGCCCAACGGAAGCTTAGTTCTGAAAGGCAACAGAAGTGTAAAGTGAATCATCCGCCTTCTGTCGAAAGCAACGTCGCTAATTAAATGAAACAACAATTTAACTGTTATCAGTCACTGTTTATTTATCTCCACGACGCGTTTCAAGGGTTTAAACCTCTATCATCAGGTAGATTTACATTTGTTAATATGACATGTGTGTTTTGTTACGATGTTTTGCAGGAACTTGTGGCACTGTCTCCAGTGGTCACAGGTTCCTTTCACTGTCGTAACACATCACATGTCCACTGTCATATTTTGTAAACAAAATGTCAATAACAGTCACGGTAAAGCCTAACCTAAAATGTTAACGTTTAAAGTTAACTTCGCTAACTTTGTTCTTCCATTACAGAGATCTATATCGACTTTTGTAGCATATGGAAATTAGGTGCCTTCTTGAGGTTTCCATTGTCTACTTCAGCCAACTAAATAAGATACCCCATGACCAGCAGATAATTCCTGAGAACGACGTTGGAGGAAGTCCTTGAATTGTTGAGACTGCATACAAATCTGAAATGGCAAGCGTTCAGTGAAACGCTGATTCAAGAATTTCACGGCGAATAACTGCGTAGGAATACTGTACACCACAGTCTTTCTGGATATATTTCTATGTATCGAGACGACTGAAGAGCAGTTGACAAATACGCCCTACCGAAGCTGCTTACCTGCATAACAAGCCTGTGGAAGTCTGCCTCCCGTGCTGCTATGTGCCTGAGGCGGATCATTACGATGCTCGCCGTATTCAGGACACTCAGTGAGAGGGTGAACCCCTCGAGGTCTGTCGCTCCGTCGCGCCAAAGGAGAACAGCCTGCGAGCAAATGAAGAGCAGCAGCGCCACCGTCGAGAACGCGTTGATGGTGTAGTGGACGCGGCTGGCCCAGGGACCAGCGTGCGGGTGCCGCATCGTGCCCGACCAGTGCAGAATCTTCAGCAGGTAGTCCAGGTCGCTGACCTCGTCTGCAACTGCAGCTGACGGCTTCCACGATGAAGTCAGCAGCATCACGACGTCAGTGTTTTCACTCTGTGCATCAGACGTAGTGATTTACGTGTTCCAAGGTACAGTAGAACCCCTCTAATCCGTCATCTTTGGCACTGGGACCATGGTCGGAACGAGAAAAAGGTCGGATTATCCGAAAAGTCAAATAGTTATTGCAAAAAATATAAAAAAACATTTAGTACCAAAAATTAAACGATTTAAGAACTAAAAGACGTCTATAGTCATAAGAAAAGATTTCAAATAACTTCCGGGAATTCAGCCAGGTTACACTTTCAGCGACCGCCGATATTTCGGCGGGAGAACACCCCGCCATTTTCAAGGCAAACTGCAACGGACAGGCGGCGTACATGCAAATTTAATACCTCGGTTCTCGGACAGAAGTAGGAAAGATAACACACTCACACTGAACACTAGTGCCACCAAAGATGACCAAAGTCAGAGCTATCGATAGTGAGACTATGAATTCGCAGGTGAGGCAGCATTGACTCTGTTCCCCTGTTTTTTGACAAGGGAGAGAGCCGGATTCCAAACAGAGTTTAAACAGAAACCTCCATCCCTATTAACGAGGTTGCTCGCTAATTTAATCTCAACTGCCTCCCTGATGACACTGTCCCAATAGCTGGACGTGCATGCCAATATCTCGGTGTTATTATATAACATGGGGTGACCGGTATCCAAGCAATGTTCGGCAATAGCTGATCTATTTGGCTGCTGTAATCGTGTGTGCCGTTTATGCTCAGTACATCTGTCCTCCACGGTCCTGATAGTTTGACCAATATATGCCATGCCGCAGCTACAAGGAATACGATATACAGCCGCCTTACGCAGTCCAAGATCATCCTTAACGGAACTCAAAAGTGCTCTAATTTTAGATGGAGGTCGGAAAACACATTTCAGATCGTATTTCCGTAAAATACGACCGATCTTATTGGACGTGTTTCCTACGTAAGGCAAAAAGGCAGTAGACTTAGGTGTTGACTCAGAATTATCATCAATCACCCGATGTACAGTTGGTCGATAGCGCAACGCACGTTCAATCTGTCTATCACTATAACAATTTTCACGAAATGTAACTTCAAGATGGGACAGCTCAGCTGGCAAAGTCTCAGCGTCAGAAACGACATGTGCCCTGTGTACCAAGGTACGAAGTACCCCTTCACGCTGAGCCGAATGGTGACAACTATTAGCTTGTAAGTACAAGTCGGTGTGAGTACGTTTCCTCTAGACTGCATGTCCCAATGATCCATCATCCTTCCTCCTAACCAACACGTCGAGAAAGGGAAGGCAACCATCCTCTTCCACCTCCATCGTAAAACGAATGTTCGGGTGTATCGAGTTCAGATGTTCTAGAATGACATTCAAATTCTCCCTACCATGAGGCCAAACAACGAAGGTATCGTCAACGTATCTAAAGAAACAGGCGGGTTTTAAAGGCGGCGACCCCAATGCACGTTCCTCGAAGTCTTCCATAAACAAATTTGCGATCACGGGAGACAACGGACTACCCATCGCAACTCCATCTGTCTGCTCGTAATACTGGTCATTAAATAAAAAGTAAGTGGATGTCAACAAATGCCTAAAGAGATTAGTTAAATCAGCACCAAACCTGGCTTCAATTAACCGCAACGAATCAGACAGAGAAACACGAGTGAAGAGAGAGACCACATCGAAACTCACTAAAATATCAGGGTCATTCAGCCTCAGTCCCTCCAAACGACGTAAAAAATCAGCTGAGTTCCTGATATGATGTTCACACCGTCCTACTTGTGGACTCAGCAGCAAGATGCTTGGATACACGATATGTCGGAGCGCCGATGTTACTCACTATAGGACGGAAAGGAACCCCTTCCTTATGAACCTTTGGAAGGCCATATAACCTAGGGGGAACCGCACTATAGATGTTAAGCCTCTTGATAGTGTCCTGCGACAAACCACTTTTCTTCAGGAGGCTGTCTTTCTCTCAACACTTTTTGTGGGGTCAGCATCGATTCTGCGATACGCTGAATCAGATAGTAAACGTTGCATCTTTTGTACATAATCATGTTTATTTAAAACAACGGTGGCATTGCCCTTGTCAGCAGGTAAAATAACAATACTGGGATCAACTTTGAGAGAGCGTAAAGCAGCCCCCTCTGCTGCTGTTACATTCCTCTTGGGTGGACGAACCCCAGTCAAAACAGGGCATGCCTCCCTCCTAACTTCCTCTGCAGCGTCAGGAGGTAGTTTGCAAACTGCCTGTTCAATTGAACTAATAAAATCAACTACCGGCAAATTCTTCGGAGTGGGTGCAAAATTTAAACCCTTCCCTAGCACGGATAAGGTTGCGTCGTCAAAAGATTTCTCTGTGAGATTTATCACAGAACGTCGAGATATAACATCCGACTCCGTGCGATGAAAACGTTCAAACTTCGCCAAATGCCGGGCAGTAACGGAGTTGTACTCCCAGTCAGCTTGGGTCCATGAGGCATCGTCCAACCAATCCCAAGTGAAATCAGACACTTCAGATGCTACCATTAAATGAAAACGATACAATTCTTTGGAAGCAGAATCCAAACGTCGACGAGTAAAACGAATCCTTTCGCGAACAAGAGCCGATATTTCGGAAGGAGAACACCCCGCCACTGTCAAGGCAAACTGCAACGGACAGGAGGCGTACATGCAAATTTAATACCTCGGCGGTCGCTGCAAGTGTAACCTGGCTGAATTCCCGGAAGTTATTTGAAAGTTGTATACGCCAGGAGAAACTCAGGTCTCACATTGTTTACCTCTACGGGGAGGAAATGTATCGGTGTTTACGTAAGTTGGATAAACTTCGTAGCTGTCGAGTTAGACTGCAATGTGCTTTGTCGTTTTTATTGATGTGTCGTCATGAAAATCATGTCCCAACATTTGCTAAGGTTGTGCACCATATTAATTCTCCTGCCCCCAATCGTATCAAGCAACTTGCTGGCTTGGCTCTTGTTCGCGAAAAGTTTCGTTTTACTCGTCGACGTTTCGATTCTGTTTCCAAAGAATTGTATCGTTTTCATTTAATGGTAGCATCTGAAGTGTCTGATTTCACTTGGGATTGGTTGGACGATGCCTCATGGACCCAAGCTGACTGGGAGTACAACTCCATTACTGTCCGGCATTTGGCGAAGTTTGAACGTTTTCATCGCGCGGAGAAGGATGTTATATCTCGACGTTGTGTGATAAATCTCACAGAGAAATCTTTTGACGACGCAACCTTATCCGTGCTAGGGAAGGGTTCAAATTTTGCACCCTCTCCGAAGAATTTGCCGGTATTTCCAGAATGAGATTTTCACTCTGCGGCGGAGTGTGCGCTGATATGAAACTTCCTGGCAGATTAAAACTGTGTGCCCGACCGAGACTCGAACTCGGGACCTTTGCCTTTCGCGGGCAAGTGCTCTACCAACTGAGCTACCGAAGCACGACTCACGCCCGGTACTCACAGCTTTAATTCTGCCAGTATCTCGTCTCCTACCTTCCAAACTTTACAGAAGCTCTTCTGCGAACCTTGCAGAACTAGCACTCCTGAAAGAAAGGATATAGCGGAGACATGGCTTAGCCACAGCCTTGGGGATGTTTCCAGAATGAGATTTTCACTCTGCAGCGGAGTGTGCGCTGATATGAAACTTCCTGGCAGATTAAAACTGTGTGCCCGACCGAGACTCGAACTCGGGACCTTTGCCTTTCGCGGGCAAGTGCTCTACCAACTGAGCTACCGAAGCACGACTCACGCCCGGTACTCACAGCTTTAATTCTGCCAGTATCTCGTCTCCTACCTTCCAAACTTTACAGAAGCTCTTCTGCGAACCTTGCAGAACTAGCACTCCTGAACGAAAGGATATAGCGGAGACATGGCTTAGCCACAGCCTTGGGGATGTTTCCAGAATGAGATTTTCACTCTGCAGCGGAGTGTGCGCTGATATGAAACTTCCTGGCAGATTAAAACTGTTAGCCCGACCGAGACTCGAATCCGGGGGTGTCTCCGCTATATCCTTTCTTTCAGGAGTGCTAGTTCTGCAAGGTTCGCAGAAGAGCTTCTGTAAAGTTTGGAAGGGAGGAGACGAGATACTGGCAGAATTAAAGCTGTGAGTACCGGGCGTGAGTCGTGCTTCGGTAGCTCAATTAGTAGAGCACTTGCCCCCGAAAGGCAAAGGCTCCGAGTTCGAGTCTCGGTCGGGCACACAGTTCTAATCTGCCAGGAAATTTGCCGGTAGTTGATTAGCGAGTAACCTCGTTAACAGGGATGGAGGTTTCTGTTTGAACTCTGTTTGGAATCCGGCTCTCTCCCTTATCAAAAAACAGAGGAACAGAGTCAATGCTGCCTCACCTGCGAATTCATAGTCTCACTATCGATAGCTCTGACTTTGGTCATCTTTGGTGGCACTAGTGTTCAGTGTGTGTGTGTGTTATCTTTCCTGCTTCTGTCCGAGAACCGAGGTATTAAATTTGCATGTACGCCGCCTGTCCGTTGCAGTTTGCCTTGAAAATGGCGGGGTGTTCTCCCGCCGAAATATCGGCGGTCGCTGAAAGTGTAACCTGGCTGAATTCCCGGAAGTTATTTGAAAGTTGTATACGCCAGGAGAAACTCAGGTCTCACAATAAGAAAAGATGTTTTTTAGGCAGTGTTAAACAATATGTTAACTAAAAAACTTCTACGCACACTATAATATGTATTTGTTTTAAAAGGAAACAACGTATAAGGAAAGGAAACAACGTATTAACGATGTATACTGTAAACAAAAAAATATTTATAGCACTGTATATAAAAATAAAATTTTTACAAAGAAATAAACTACTGTATGTATAAACTAAGAAATGATTATACTGTATGCATTGTTTTTACAGTAAAAACGAAAAGAAATTACTTGAAAAGAAGTCAGTGATACATTTTTGTTTAGCAGATGTTATTCTAGATTTAGCTACAGTGTCCCTCCATTTTTCATCCACAAAACGTCCATTGGGGTTGAAGTTGGATTCTGCTCGATGTATTGAAGGGCGATGTCAAAAGCGTTTTTTGCATCGTTGTGTGAAATCCGGATGGGGGGTTCGTCGTCGCCGTCCGATTCCTCACATTCACAATTTCCTGGCCAACAGCGGTAACAATCTGGTCGTCATTGAGCTCTTCAAAAGTGTCAGTCTTAGTCACATTCGTTGATCCACTCTTCAACTTCATGGGAAGGGACGTTCGGCTCCAGAGTTTGTAGACCTTTAACGATTTCAAGTGCGTCGTTGTTTTGCTCATCTTCGGTATGCTCATTTTCAGCCATAACATGTGGCCAAAGCTTACGCCACGATTTCCGCTGTGTGTCAGGTTTCAGTTCATCCCATGCTGCAGCGATTGTGTAGATAGCATCTTTGATGATAAGGGATTTCATTGTCTCAAACAGGTTATGGCCTCCTTCAGATTTTTCCAAGATTGAACTGATATAATTTCTGCGGTATCGCCTTTTTAACCATTCGATAACGCCCTGATCCATTGGTTGGATGAGTGAGGTCACATCAGGTGGCAGAAAGAGAGCTTTTATGTCCCTTTTCACCAAATCTTCCTCAGATGGATGTGATGGTGCGTTATCCAACACCATTAGAGCACGAACAGGCAGATTATTTTGCTTCAAGTCTTTTTTCGACCGATGGCACAAACTCGTCGAAAAACCAGGATTTAAAAAGGTAGCAGTCCATCCAAGCAGATTTTTGATTGCGGTAAGAAACCGGTAAGGAAGACAAGTTTATATTTTTGAATGCCATTGGCTTCTTAGATTTGCCAGTGACGAACAAGGAGTGCTTGCTACAAGGAATGACTGTTATTCTATCTTTTATAAGTTTCGTTCCTACCACGGATTCATTTGAAGCTGCGAGCGTTTTTGTTGGAACATTTTAAAGTTCAGCCCTGTCTCGTCGATGTTATACAGTTGGCAGAGTAACAGTTCATTTTCTTCTACAATTTCGTGAAACTTAACAGAAAACCCCTTAGCAGCTGCGGCGTCGGCAGATAGTTTTTCACCGGAAATAGAAACAAATCGGACACAATGACGAGTTTTCCAACGATCAATCGAGTCTTCCCTGGCAGCAAATTTACTTTCGGCTTCCAGTTTTTTGTGTAAAACTTCCGCTATTTCTTTGAGAATTGGCCCGGATATTGGAGTTCATTTCCTTCTTTCCTGACAAAACCACATCCACAATGAGTTATCAAGTTTAGGCTTATTTAATGTTTTGCAACTCTTCAGAGTGTTTTCACCACCAATTGTAACTGTATAGGATTCAATGTCTTTCCGATTCTTCTTCCAATCCTTCATTGTCGTAACACCTACATTCAATTCCTTTGTAATTTTTTGGAGCGATTCTCCTTCGTCCAGTCTTTGTAGCACTGCTAACTTTCATTTAGTGAAAGAGTTACGTGTTTACGTTTGAATCCAGACATGTTGAAAAACAGACAACTGTACACACAATGAATCTACAGTAATAAGTACTGTAGAGAACACGGAATAAAGCAAACACCGACGTTTTTTAATCCAAACAAAGGATAAAACTGCACAATAATGTACAGTATAACAATATACACAGTGATAGACACCTCAACAATGGCCCGACAGGCGTCCAGTCAGTGACAAGTCGCCACAGGCTCGTGATCCTCAGCATGGTCGGATTAACCGGAGTGACGGACCACCCAAGCTCGGATTAGAGGGGTTCTACTGTATATGAATTTCACATGGTTCCAGTTGGCTGAGTTCTTCGAAATGCAGCGATGTTTTGACGAACTCATCCATCTGGAAACTCGAGAACATTATAATAGTTCAACGCTCTGATAACAATAATGATATCGTATGTTTCCTAGTGTTCGAAGTTTTAATTTTTTCTAATCCTCCAATGTCAATCAGGTGACGTTGTTTACAACAATGGCACTGCAGAAAAAGGCTTTGGTTTCCTTACATGGTCTACATGATTTGGAGACAATTATAAATCATAATCCAAAAGCCGGCCGCGCTGGTCTAGCGGTTCTAAGCGCTCAGTCCGGAACCGCGCGACTGCTACGGTCGCAGGTTCGAATCCTGCCTCGGGCATGGGTGTGTGTGTGTGATGTCCTTAGGTTAGTTAGGTTTAAGTAGTTCTAAGTTCTAGGGGACTGATGACCACAGATGTTAAGTCCCATAGTGCTCAGAGCCATTTGAACCATTTGAACCATAATCCGAAAGTGCCATCCTTAAATTTCATAAGCAGCGTCTTACATCAGTTGTGAATTTAATCTATATCTATATCTACTGAAACCGATAATAGTGGCTAACGGGTAAAAATTCTAACAATTAAGGAAGTAAGAAGCCACCAGGATCGGGCGAGGAAGCAGGGCCAAGTGCTGGTAGAAGTAACAACACCTTACTTCTAATGCATTTATTAAAACTAGCTGAAATACAATATACAATCTGTCAAGATAATGAATATAGGGAGAATCAAACCTTAAGAAACTAGTTCATCAACAATATAACATTGTACCACGCAACATAGTACTGCGTATGCCTTAAGGGCTGCAATCGCAAAGAAAGCCTGAAGGGCCAATTTAGCAAGAATACACATAACGTGTTCAGCCTGAAGGGCTGTGCAACTTCCAAGTAAGGGGCCTGAAGGGCAGAATTTACAAGAAAAGAAAATCTTAAAAATATCAACTGGAAAATAAGAGCTTATTAACAACTCGACCTTAAGGGCAAGGTAATAAATGAAATTAGTCAAATTCTGCAATAAGTAAGTAATGGCCAGGAATTTATCAGTAAGCCGGCCTTAAGTGCCCCAGTACAATAACAAGGGAGGTTAAGTATTAAAACCGGATTTCAAAGCCTTAAGGGCTGTAGAGCTTCCAAAAGGGGGGCCTGAAGGGCCAATTGATCAAGGTACTTAATAAACAGCTCAGCCTGGAGGGCTGGCCGATGGTTACGGTTAGGCAATTTCTGAAAAATAGAAGACAAATCAACAAATTTATCAGTAGTCGAACCTTAAGGGCCACAGTACATTTAGAATCCACATTAAGCATTAAGAACTATCATACAGCGAACCAATTCCCTAAAACTTAGCAATCTTAAATAAATCAATTGATACTATCCAGCTTAAATCCTAGGAACAATAATACATGCATATACTTCTAAAAGGTAAACTTGCATAAAATCTAAACTTCAAAATGCAAACAATCGCACACCAACATGGCCAGCAAATTACAAAAGTTTAACCACAGTTGCTGAGTATGAAGTACAAGCAGCTGCAAGGCTACCAATTAGTCATCGTGCCCCAATATCATGATTTACAATCTTCAGGTAGTACGAAACAGGAAAAATACAAGGCGAGCCCGAAAGAGGAATTAAATGATGTCCTTCAATTACAAATCATTAGACCGCAGCGTAAAGCTGTCACATTTCACAAACTGGCGTAAAAGCCACCAGCTCAATCGACTCGGTTCATATAGGCAAACATACAAATTAAATTCTCTAATCCTGCAAAATTTTGAGTCTAAAAGGGGGCTGATAATAAGATACGGTATTAAAACAATCTTTAAGATAAGCACATGCACCAACAACTTTTAATGTGTGCACAGCCACGTACTTGGCAAATTTCTTTTCTTTCTTTCACATACATAGAACACGTAGGCTTGGAACTGACAACCAAATTGGTCACAAGAATCAATAGATAGCCACCGATGCATCAGTGCCTAATTAGACAGTCTCCTAGTGTGACATGACAGAGCAACAGTTCACATTCACACCCTTTGACTCAACATGTTCTACTATCCTGGTTGTACAGCATCGACCATGCCCGGAGTGTCTACTGCAAATTTTAACCAAACAATTCACGCTCACGTCGACGCCTAACCGAGGAACCACCCCAGCAGTACAAGAACAACCTACACACTGAAAGTCAAACTCCGCAAACGCAGTGCAGAACTAAAATTCAACCTTTTCCTTCATAGGTTCAGAACCGGCGGGCTAAACCGGTGGACGGAAAACACACAATGTCGGCGGCAGCAACATAAAGGAAGATGCAAACCCCACCCTAATACAAGGCAATAGCAAGTGAAAAGCACAACGGCAATAGCGGCATATACTCAACTTCAGTCCCGGAGGAAAACCTGCCGCCCTCAGTGCTCAAAACATTCCCGGAGCAACCGTCCTCGGCGACTCCCACTATTCTCCGGAACAGCAACATCACAGCTCCTTATTTCAATTCTCTTCCGACAAGAACAAGAATAATCGGAGCTAAAGGCTTCTCCAAGTCAGGCACGCTATGCCGTAGATCTTCACGGTGGAATGACCCGGCCGACACCACACAAACCACCGCAAGTAATACAAAAAAGCACTACCGGAGTCGATGGCGTACTGCCACGCTTCACGACTCAGTCACTCCACTCCACCGACCTAGAGGGCGGGGCTTGAGACGAAGAGAACAGACGGCGCCGCCACACGGAAAAGCGCCGGCGGGGAGCCAAGGCGTAACTAGGCCGCGTGTTTAAACTAGACGGACAGAAGCACGTCTCGTCTGCATCAGCTCAACGCAAGCCACATTAATGTGTATTTCCCCCTCCTCTTTGAGTAGGGAAACGTCTCGTGGAGGAACGATTGTTGGTAAGTCTCCTGTGTGAGGTCGAACCTGGACTTTCCACGAATTGTACGTGGGAGGTAACAATGCACTGCTTGACTCTTCTAGGAACGTGCGCATTGGGAATTTTAACAGTAAACCTCATAGTGAAGTACAATACCTCACTTCTAGCGTGTGCTACTGGAGCTGGGTGAGCATCTCTTTCGCACTTACTAAACGAATCTGTAAACGCACTGCTCTCTTTTGGATCTTCTCTCTCAGTCCTGTCTAGTAAGGGTCCCAATCAGACGAGACATACTCAGTTGTCAATTTAACGAATATTTCGCAAGACATTTGCTTCTTAGTCGGACTACATTTTCTGATTATTGTTCCAATAAATCACTGTTGTCATCTGTTTTGCCAATAATTGGTTTCATATGGTTTCTCAGCTTTAAGTCGGTCCATACCCCACTCCCCAGGTATTTCATGCATTTGATTGGTTTCAGCGACCGTTAGCAAATCGTGTAATCATACAATAACGGGTCTATCTACTTATCTATGCGCAGTACATTACATTTAAGCTTACAATCAACAACCAATCGCTGCACCAAATGTCGGCAAACCTTCCGGCATTTACTTTCAATTCTCCGAGTTTCTTCTTCCCCATAAACAACAGCATCATTGACGAACAGGCTCATGGGGCTTCCGACGTCATCTATCGGATCATCTATAAATTGAAAAAGTTATAAAATTGTTTGCAAAACCTTAAAATTTGTTAACTAGTCTCGGTTATTCATGCTGTCATCTTGAGTACGATATCGCAGTGTCTGTGTTGTTCACAAGTACAATGTAATGTTCCTTTGAACATACGTGCACCTCCGAAGGTATATTGCATCGTACTTCGTTACAACACGGGTATGTATTAGCTGATAGTGTACAAACGAGTTTCAATTAAGACTTTCTCCCCTCTACATAATAGATATAACAGTACAAATTGTAGATTCCTGACTAACGACATATGGAAGTTTGGATCTGACAATGAAACGTGCACAGTTAGCCTAATGGTAAGGCAATCGCTCGAGACAAGCGAAAAATCAGGTTTCGAGTCCTAATCCGGCACAGATTTTGGTTGTCGTCATTCTATTCTGCAGCTGATAGTTTGCCATACTCGGAACTGTGAATACCTTCACGTCTGTTGCACGTATACCTCCTCCTCTTGTGATCCTTGAACAAAATTTCTAGCTGAAATTTTTTACGGAACTCAATTAGTCTTTCTCCTGTCGTTCCTATTACCAATACCTCACTCTAAAGTAAAACTTCTTTCCGCTCCTTCCCCTACAACTTTATTCTTATTTTCTATGATTACGAGACTATCATCTCTCATTACCTACTGAATTACACTTTCGTTATCATCTTATGTTCATCTCTTCGATTTATGCTTGCTACATCGGCACGTATATCTGGACTATCGCTGTCGACGTTGGTTTGCAATCGAATCTGATGGCAGCAATTCATCGCTAAACTCTTTAAAATTATTCACTTTCTGACCTAAGATCGTAACAGTCATAAGAGCCAAACAAACTGGTAGACCTGCCTAATATAGTGTAGGACCCTCTCAAGAACGCAGAGGTGCCGCAACACGATGTGGCATAGACTCGGCTGATGTCTGAAGTAGTGCTGGAGTGAATTGACACCATGAATCCTGCAAGGCTGTCCATACATCCTGAAGAGTACGAGGGGGTGGAGATCTCTTCTGAACAGCACGTTACAAGGCAGCCCAGATACGCACAATAATGTTCATGTCTGTTCAATCTGGTGGCCAGCGGAAGTATTTAAAGTAAGTGTTCCTGGAGACACTGTGTGGCAATTCTTGAGTGTGAGGTGTCGCATTGTCCTGCTGACATTGCCCAAGTCCATGGGAATGCACATTGGACATGACTGGATTCAGGTGATCAGAAAGGATGCCTACGTACGTGCCACCTATCAGAGTCGTATCTAGACGTATCAGGGTTACCATACCACTCCAGCTGCACACGCTCTACACCATTACAGAGCCTTCACAGCTTGAACAGTCACTGCTGACATGCAGGGCCCATGAATTCATGAGGTTGTCTCCATACCCGTACACGTCCTTTCGCTCGATACAATTTCAAACGAGACTCGTCCTGCCAGACACCATGTTTCCAGACATCAACAATCCAATGTTGGTGTTGGGGGGCCTAGACGAGGCCTAAAGCTTTATGACATGCAGTCATCAAGGGTACACAAGTGGGACTTTGGCTCTGAAAGACCATATCAATGATGTTTTATTGAATGGTTCGCACTCTGAGACTTGTTGTTGGCCCAGCATTGAAGTGTGCAGCAGTTTGCGGAAGGGTTGCACTTCTGGCACGTTGAACGATTCTCGTCAGTCGTCGTTGGTCCCGTTCTTGCAGAATCTGTTTCCGGTCGCAGAAATGTCGGAGATTTGATGTTTTACCGGGATCCTGATTTTCAAGCTACAGTCGTGAAATGATCTTACAGGAAGATCCCGATTTCATCGCTACCTCGGCGATGCTGTGTTCCATGGTTCGCGGGCCGACTATAACAACACGTGCATACTCCCTGAAATCTTGCTAACCCGCCATTGTAGCAATAGTAACAACTGCGCCAGACACTTGTTGTCTTATGCAGGCGTTGCCGACCACAGCGCGGTATTCTGCTTTTCTTTACATATCTCCGTATTTGAATATGCGTGCATATATCAGTTTGTTTAGCGGTTCAGTGTGCTATAACGAATGCCATTTTCTACTGCTGTTGATATTAGCATATATTTTTCGAATCAGAAATCCTTATCTGCTTTTGATTTCACTTCACTGACTCCTGCAACGGAGTACCAAACTTCACGCGTTCAGCGTGTGCGAGTCGCGTGTAGGGCAAGGAAGGTCCTCACGCTGGGCTTTGCTCGGTGATTCTCGGTGGTACCCGGAACACCGCGGCATTTCATTTAACACTACATTGCCGCATTTTGCTGTCGGCTCAACTCAGTTTAGCAGAATTGTGCTGTCAGCGGCTTTTACTCTGTGCTTTTTGTTCGTGGTATGAAGGATGTTTACAGTTCCAGTGCCTGTTTGCGCAAAAAGAGAGTCTAGCGATCTATCGTCATAATCCTTTAAAATGAATGGGAACGACAAATGACAGGAATAAGAATTCTCAATTCGTATTAGCGATGGGTACCGCTTAGTTGCTACGAAACGACCCTACAGTGCCATGCAGAAGGTAGGGTTGTTTGGGGGTAGAGACCAAGCTGCGAGGTCATGGTCTCGTCGGATTTGGGAAGGACAGGGAAGAAAGCCGGCCGTGCCATTTCAAAGGAACCATCCCGGCATTTGCCTGGAGTGAATTAGGGAAATTACGGTGAACCTAAATCAGGATGACCGGACGCGGGATTGCACGCAGAAGGAATTTAAACCATTAGATGACAACGAAAGAGCAGAAAATTACAATGATCGACAGATGGGATTCATTGTACTGCTCATCAAGAAACACCTTATGCTAAATTTGCAGGTTTGGAGCACTTGAAGATGGTGATGATACGAGTAGCAAAATTTTTAAAGTGTAGCCCCTAATTCCATTATCAGTTGCAGTAGTTTTCGATAGCAATGAACGAAGAGTATGGATATGTCATATATTACTGCAAAGTACGTTCGTTAATTCAAAGGGCTTGCCAGGACCGATTTTTAGATTAACATCTCGCTGTTGTTGAATTTATGAAGCAAAAATGGGTTCAGGAATGAAAATTAGAACAACCAGAATGGATTGTAGACTTAATATTTTTAGTGGACTTGACTGCACACTGCCCACTGGAAGACATTACAAGATGAGTTCTTTCAGATTTGACGGGGTTGTATTTGAAACTAAAATCGCGCACTTCTGACAAACACAAAACAGATCCCTAAGACCATTGGAATTAAAGAAAGCTTGAGGTCTGAATAATTCATTGTAGGCTTGCAAGAATTACAACAATTGGTTTATAAAGATTTTGAGGACATTGCCAATCTTGCATTTGTTTTCGAGCTATTTTCGGAATGTTTGCCGTTTTAGTTGAAAGCGCCCCTGTTCATGTTCAGATGCAACTGATTGACCTGCAAGATAATTCCACTTTTAGTTACAAATCGTTTTACATTAGTACTACACAGGATGTCTACACTGATTTTCTCAGGTAGCTTTTACAAGTATCCATACCATAGATTGAAGTCAGCTGATAGGTATACCTGCTTAAAAGAAGTCCCTTTAACTAAGGGCTCACCATCAGAGGACATGTTTCCAAGTAGAGAAGGAATCAGTATATTTCATCAAAATATAAGAGGTGTTAGAGATAAAGTTAGTGAACTACTTATAGAGGTTGATTCTTAAATTATTGGTGTATCAGAACAAGAGTTAAGTTACCTGACAATTCATAGGCTTCCTTTACCGGGATACAGATTACATGGCTGTTTTTCATGGAGTTCCTTGCGCAGTGGGGGAGTGGCAATGTACATAAAAAACAGTATTCCCCTTGAGTCCACAGGCGTATCACGGCACTGCACTGAACAGATATTTGAATGTTGTGCAGGGGCAGTTGAATTTAGTGAAACTTAACTTCTAATTGTTGTTCTTTATAGACCCCCTAACTCTGACTTCAGAGCATTTCTGCTCAAGCTAGAGAGGATTGTTAATTCGCTTTGTAGGAAGTAGCAGAAATCGATTACATGTGGTGACTTCACTATAAGAAGTTATTTATATGATGGTGCAAGAAAAATGATGTTGGTAGATCTCCTAAATTCATATGATCTGATGCAGACTGTTTTTTTTTTTTTTTTTTTTTTTTTTTTAGTAGGATGCAGTAGCACAGCCATAGACAATACTTTTATTGATTCTTCATTACTTGATGGGCACTCTATTAGTGAAAGGGTGAATGACCTTTCAGATCATGATGCATTAATTTTGACACTAAAAGGCTTTCGTACTTAAAGAAATGTCACATATAATTACAAACTTACTCAATCTCGCAAAGACATTTGCCAAGAGAGTTATATGATTTCCTGTAGAAACTGAATTTTTATTTAATTCACCAACGATCCTCAGAAAATGATTATTAAATACTGTACATATATATGATTTATCAGTAACAGAAATAATTTACTACGAACTGACTTTATATCGTCGACCTTGTGCTGCTGACCAGACACTTCCTTCACAATTGACCATATGATTTTCATTTTATCCTGTGACTTAGCTATTCTGTTTGCGTACCACATGCTCTTTGCCTCCATAATAACATTTCTAAGCACCTTACAGCACTGTTTGTAAAGGGCTACTGTAGCTTGATTGTGACTACTTCTAACATTCTGATATAATTCCCACTTTTTTCTGCTTGATATCCTTATCTCACTAGTCAGCCACCCAGGCTGCCTTTTACTGCTTGTATCCCGTTTGAGCGTTCTAATGGAAAGCAACTCTCAAAGAGCATAATGGATGTATCAAGGAAATCACTATATTTTTCATCTATGTTATTGCCACTATAAACGTCCTGCCACTCTTGTTCCTTGACAACGTTTAAAAAAAATCTATTGCTGTTAGGTTAACTTTCCCTCATAAATTTACATCAGCCACCCAATAAATTTGAAAAACAGACTGCAATATTAGAGAAAGCTGTCTGTGAGGTCAGTGAAGAGAGCATGGAACTGGCTGCTAGAGAAGCAGTGGAAGAAAATGATCGATGTTCGGATATTGCAGTTGGAGTTGTTGGAAGTTGCCAGAAAAGAGAACATACTTCTCTGAATGGAGTAGTGACTGCCACTAGTGTAGACACCGGTGAAGTGTTAAATGTGGGGATAATTTCTAAATATTGCAAATGTTCTAAAGTCAGTGAACAGAAAGAACACAACTGTGTGGCTAATTTTAGAGGAACAATTGGTGGTATGGAATTTCATGGAGTACAACAAATATATCATGGCTTTGTAGAAACAAGAGGCGTCTGGTACAATAAATATTTGGGCGATGGTGACAGTAAGGCATACAGCAATGTGGTGAACCCTAAGCTATATGGAGGTGCCATTATTAACGAAATAGAATGTGTAGGGCATGTTCAAAAATATTTGGGAAGAAGGCTGCGAAAACTAACTGTTGATATGAAGGGAAAAAAATTATAAAAAGGAAAATTGTTCATCAGACAGGGCAATTAGGAGAAATAAAGAAAATCTATAGGCAATGAAGGAAGATGTTTTGGCCATATTCTTGCATAAGTCCTCTACTGATGATAAGCCATGTTATGGATTGTGTCCATCACGAGAAAATTCGTGTTGCAAATACAATAGGGCTCAGGCAACTGGAAAATATTATTCTCACCAGCATTCTCTGCCTGCTGCTGGAATTACAGCAATTAAAACTATTTTCAGAGGCTTGGCTCATACTGAGCTTCTAAGGAAATGTCTGCATGGGCAGACACAGAACCCAAATGAACATTTCAACAGCATAATTTTGAACCGCCTTCCTAAAACTGTATTCGTAAGCATGCATACAATGAAACTAGGAGTTAATGATGCTGTTATTACATTCAATTGTGGTAATATTGGAAAATGTAGGGTACTGAAAAAGCTGGGAATTAATCCTGGTGAAAATATGATCACTGGGCCGCAACATTGCGATGAAATTAAGATAGCCGATGCAGACAGGTCTGCATCTAATATGTCCAAGAAAGCGAGACAAACATCCCAGAAAGTGAAAAAGTAGCTAGAAGACCTGCTATAGGCCAAAGAAGGGCCATCATATGCAGAAGTATAGTTTTAATTAACTGTAAGTAACAAATTCCAAAAGTTTTTCTTTAAAGTCAATTTCCTGCAAACTAATATTTTCAGTACATATGCCCCATTATAACAGAAACTATCACAGATAGATAAATGAAATTTTCAGAGACTCTGCATAACATACAATGCCACCTCTGGTACTACATTAATTAATATTCCCCCAATAGAAAGTTCACAAAAAATATTTTCTGCAGAATAAACCTAATATTTTTTGTTAGTAAATTTAAAGAAGTATTTCTCAAAAACTATAAAATGGATAAAGTAGGTTTTAGCACAGCTGACTCTATTAGCATCATGTTATACACAGTAAAAATATTAAGGTCCTGAATCAAATAGTTTTTTCCAGAAATGAGTGCCTAATTTAACATGGGTTAGATAGGCAGGGTTCGGTCCCCTTAAAGGGGGATTAATGAGGACTCGTTTGCCACTCGAGAGATCATAGTGATACTTTCTCGATTAGAGGCCACATGACTTGTGGAACACCTGATGTGTCATTAATGCGGTAGTTTCCATTGCATATTGCATCTTCATAATGTTGATCATTGTGTTTCATCTGCCTTTTATGGGTAGCTTCCCACACCAAGATCAAGATAGTACAACGAGCCTTTGTCGGCTCCTCCACCCTGTGTCTTACACCAGGTGTCTTTGGCCGCCATTGCCATGCTTTACAGAGCTGAAGTAGTGTTGCCAGTTTGCATCTTTAGTGTTTTCAAATGTTGATAACGCGAAAAATTAGAGAGAAGGAAGTGAATAATGGGTGTGTTGGTCAGATTTTGGGATCCCTGAAAGCGAGTACAGATATGCAAAACTTGACCACTATGAATTGTGAGAAAAAGGTAGATGTGTAGCAAACTACTCTAGATCTAAAGACTAACCTGGATGCGTTTATAGTGTAGCACGTGGGTACTATGGAAGATATTAGAAGTAACTGAGGTTATGACAGGCCTAGAACCAGTCAGTGGAGCGAAGGGATACCAACAAGAAGGTGACAGAGGTGACAGGGAAAGAGCCCAATGATCACACTGAAAAATGAAGTAGTGAACTGCACTGAAGTAGTTTAGTAGATCACGCAAAGTATCGAAAGTCCTCTCGGAAATCACTACATAGTGTAAGCCATAATATGTCGTGGCATGATCAGATACTGAAATAGCGAGATTAAGAGTGAGTACACTCACGAACAGACTGGAGGTCTTGATGTCACCATGGAACAGTTGCCACTATGAATGAAAAGGTCTCAAAGCGAACCTGTCTGAAATGGCGACCTGAGCCGAAAATGAGGTCTCAGATCTAAGCAGAATTCAATTGAAATAAATCATAGGAGTCAATGAGCACTAAACTAACACCATAAGATGGCAATACGCGCCAAAGTAAAGCTGTAGAAGGTGTTAGCCATGAGCTATGGGAACAATATTGAGCATTATGTGAGCGGATTGAGAGGAATTATGAGAATTGGAGAAGAGACTACGACAAATTCGTGATGGTCTCCTGTACAACAAGGCAAATGAGCTTGAATTAATGAGTGAGTTTGAGGATGAAGAAAACAGGAAACTTATTTTACAGTACACAAGAATCATCTGTTCCGCCTTTGATCTCCATTCACACATATGGACGTATCAGTTTCATGATGCGTTACCATTGTCAGGGATCCTGTAACTCAAAACGAATTTTGCGTGTGGCTATTTAAGAACTGAAGTGGCAGCATGTATATTTTAGTGTAGTACTGTAACACTTATCACGACTTTAGTAACGCATTACTATCAGAATTATGATCCAAAAGTGTACAGGACGAAACTAAGCTTGGTATTCTGCTGATGGAAGCACATAGTATTTATGTCATCGAAATTCCATTCTCTATTTTAAAGAAAATCTGGGCTTGGTCGGACACCCTCTGCGTTGATTATAATTTGTTTGACCCACACCGCGTACAGACTGAAATAATCTTTGTGTTTAGGAAAATGAACGACTTAAGGCCCTTTTAGTCTTTACTGCAAGAATTAGGTTATGATGAAAACAAAAAAATTCGCACTTCCATGCAACAGAAGTGGAACTAGTCGATACCCAAATGTCACTTTCTGATCAGAGACATTGGCAACCATGGTATGACAAGTGACAGAGTGCTTCCTGATGGATTTGGAACATGTGGAGAGGCCATTGGTCTCTGTGAAATACATTTAATAATGGACGAGGCTCTTAGGGACCGGAACTGGAGCGAAATTACGAGAATTTGGCAATATTTATAGAGGAACCCTGGTAAAATATGTCAAATAAAGGGTTAACTGACAAGATTTTAAGTGAGTATTTGTTTTGGGACCAGGTGAAGTGGAACCTGTGTCATTGCATATTGAAATTACGGAGATAAGGGAGGAACTCTTGGAAGACATGGAAAGCTACAATGTTGGTGACTACTCTGTTCTGAATATGAATCTTAGCGGTAAGGCGTTACTATATATTCTAGACAATGGGAGTAGTGATGAGTGGAGAAATTTTTATGCATGTGTGTAAGAAAATGTATAACCCGTGTTAATTCTGCAGAAGACAAAGGTTGTATATGGTGTAGGCACAAGGAGTATTGAATTTAATAAAGAAGTAGAAACTGACTGTCGATGAGAAACTTCCTGCCAGATTAAAATTGTGTGTTAGCCACAGCCTAGAGGATGTTTCCAGAATGAGATTTTCACTCTGCAGCGGAGTGTGCGCTGATATGAAACTTCATGGCAGGTTAAAACCGTATGCCGGACCGACACTCGAACTGGGGACCTTTGCCTTTGGCGGGCAAGTGCTCTACCAACTGAGCTACCCAAGCACGATTTACGACCCGTCCTCACAGCTTAAATTCTGCCAGTACCTCGTCCCCCACGTCCCCTAGGCTGTGGATAAGCCATGTCTCTGCAATATAATTTCATCCAGGTGTGCTATTTCTGCAAGGTATGTAGAAGAGCTTCTGCGCTGTTTGGACTGTGGGAGACGAGGTACTGGCGGAATTAAAGCTGTGAGGACGGGTCGTGAGTCGTGCTTGGGTAGCTCAGTTGGTAGGGCAGTTGCCAGCGAAAGGCAAAGGTCCCGAGTTCGAGTTTCGGTCCGGCACGAAGTTTTAATCTGCCAGGAAGTTTCATATCAGCGCACACTCTGCTGCAGAGTGAAAATCTCATTCTGACTGTCAATGTGTTTCTGCATCTGGATTTCCTCAATCAATACCGGATGACTATAAACTGGGAGAATAGGTTCGGCAAGGCAAAACTGGGGTGAAGTATAGTGTGACAAAGATTTGATGAATGTCTAGGCGAACATTGTGTGAAAGGAGATAGTTACGTAGGATTTATGATCATTTCTAAGATGGAATCGCTACACCTAGACAGTAGTGGAAATAAAGCTAGCTTTGACGTGGTGACTAACGATAAAAGTCAAATATGCTCAGTCGGTTTTCAGAATCAACTGAGAGATATAATAAATTTATTGTGGGTGGTAGTTTGTTAAAATTTTGCCAAGAATTATCAACTTTGTTTACCACTGTATCTATTTCCGCGGAGAAAGCGTTGGTATAAAGGTTGAATTTCTTTTTTACTACCAGTGCTTGGGAGTTAAGAGTTTGTAAAGCAGTTCCATTAGTAGCGGCAGTCTATGGTAGGCTGTGGTGGAGTATATTTGTCATGCAGGCACACTGCCACTGAACGATGCACGACAATCACCTGTTCACTATTGAATATCGGAAATCTGTTCCTCATATTCCAATGAAGCAATGCTGCATTAACTTTCTGTGGCAATTAGAGTGCAAAAAATTATGAAATTACAAATGATCAGTCTATATACAGACAGTTTTCAATAAATTACCAACCAAGCGTACTGTAAATTTTAACAGTGAAATAAAAATTGATTGGCTTGAATAAATTTTGTATAAGAGAATGACAAATGAAATAAAATTTATCTTATCACTTTCATTCCAGGATGTGTTTTCGTAACTGCCGTTGCAGCGGTTTACTTGATCAGCAATGGTTATTCTCCTATGTCAATGACGACAGCTATTAGTCCATATTTGTTTTGACGTTTATGCTCATGACGTACTGAATTCGTCCAGATACTATGGGGAACATTTTCTAGAGTGGAGTTATACACCTGTAAAATATAATTTATCTTGAAATTCTTGTCCTTCTCTGCTCCTGTGTTCTCGACAAACGCTCAAATGTGTCCAGTAGTGTTTAGTTCGTATGTAATCCCTTCGGGCTGGCCACTTTCGCCACCTCCCAGCGCTAGCAGCTCAGGACGAGGAGAGTGTCTTGGATCGCTGGCAGCGTTGAGTGCTAGGAGACGCGGACATGGAGGCGTTATGCACTCTCTGCAAGGGAGGCTTCGCATGCCCTGGACCCAAGTATGGAGGAAAACACCGCTGTCATAAACCTCTGCCCATAACGCAGATACGTGATGTGAAACTTGGTTTCCTGCAGAACAATTCGGCTTGCCTTAGACAATGAGAAACATGCTGATAATTTGTGTATCCCTGCTGGCAGAGAGACTAAGTGCAGACAAAAAAGTTCCGAGAATGCACACTTGAAATATGGATGAAACTTTGGAATTTTTGAAGGAGAATGCCGTGATAATAAGCTTTGCTAGACAGTGAGAAGGATGCTAATGAATCACGAGCAGATTCTAGACAAAGCGCACGTGTAAGGTTGTTCAGATTTCATGCAGCAACATCGGTTATAAAAAGTGTTGTGTGGGAGCTTTCACGCTGACTAAGGAATGCGAAGGGAAAACGTACTGGACTGATTGCCAACAGCGCTGGAAACGGGTTTGCCGGATAGCATCTGAGAAAAACCCTGGTTCCTGAGTCACAGCCAGCCCATACACAATGTGAAATGTCCACCGTGCACTGGGAGGCGTGGTCACGAAACAGTCATCAGTCACTGGGGTCGTTGTAAGTTTGGCCAGCCAATGACTACGCTGAGAGGACGAGAAGTCTGGGAGTCTGTGAGATTAAGATTCAGTACAGCTGTTAAGGAACAGGTGGTCAAACAGCGCGGGAGGTAGAGGAGACGGAGAACCCTGAACCCATCGTCTATTTTGTCTGCTTCGTTTCTGAACCGCACTCCGACTGAATGTTCATCGGCACTTTGGGCTGATACGTTTGTTGTTCCATATTAAATATACGAATCCTTACGCTCACAAATGGCTGCTTGTGCAACGCCAAACACCGCGCTCAGCCAACGCAAAAATCATCCCTGGCCTCGCTGCAGAGCTGCAGAACATAAATAAGAGCCGATGACTACCACCTTACCGCCGCTCAGTTGCGAGACTGCGCACCGTTCAGTCCCAGCGTCTTCCACACCAACACACAAATACCGACGACGAAGAATGGAGAGGTGGTTCATCCATCCCTCGTGCGCCTGCATATGTGCCCCGGCCCAGAGAATTCGGTGCTGAGATTTGACTCTCATTAATCCGTTACATCGCTACACCAATCCTTTGAACTCATATCCATTCACTGTTTGATTTCACTGTCGGATCTTTGAATGTACTACATTTGTGAATCCCTGGGTGTAGGCTCTTGTTGGTAATTTTCATAATATATCATACAGTGATGGAGCCGGCCGGTGTGGGCGAGCGGTTCTAGACGCTTCAGTCTGGGACCGCGTGACCGCTACGATCGCAAGTTCAAATCCTGCCTCAGGGCAAGGATGTATGTGATGTCCTTAGGTTAGTTAGGTTTACGTAGTTCTAAGTTGTAGGTGACTGATGACCTCAAAAGTTAAGTCCCATAGTGCTCAGAGCCTTTTGAACCATCTGAACTCATCTTAGTTCCCAACGTGACACATTATAAAACCTTTTCCAGAACTTCACGGTTTTGGAATTCCTTCCTTCCACAGATTCCACTCTTGAACATTTTCTCTATGATTATTTTATACATTATCCCATATATAAGTCATTTTATGTTCATGCCACATTACGTTTCTGGAATGATTTGCACCACTCATCAGTGTAATAAACAATCCATCCATTGTTTTCATGTTCCTTATTTCCCACAAGAACTAGTATCTTTTTTTTGCTACCTGGTTATTTTCCTGAGCACAGGTTTTTTATCTTTGTGTATCTGAAATCAGATTAACATGTCTGAGGTTTGATTCACTAAGATGATAACAATCTTGCACTTCAGTCTTCACCTTTTCCAGTACAGCTGATAGTGTTGGAAACTGTTTTTCCACAACGTAAGTCGTGGACCTTGGTTTCTATGAGTGCTACTTGTCCAACGCAAACGTCTGTCACCTTCCAGAACACAGTTTTAGTGATACAAGACATGAAGTCTCTCTATATTCTCTCGAAACACGATTCACTGTACGTTCACTAATACCAGGAGAATCTTTCCTGGCTGTGATACGGAACTGCTCCTGTACTGTTATGTTTCGCCCTTAAAGTTAGCACATGCGTTGATCGCTACGGATTTTTTACCACTACGTAAATAATGCATTGTTGCACACAAGACAGGTAACCACATGACGAGAACTGTCTGATACAAATACACAACAAAAGGCAGCAAGACAGTTTCCTGTCTGGCGGGAAGCTCCGACGGAGACAGTGCAACAATGAACAACGAAATCCAGATACTGTTCAAAAGTACGACAACATAGAACTCGTGACACAACAATGCAAATAAACACTTGACTCTACCGCACTTTGTAGTGTTATGTGTATAACCACATAGCAGCTCTTAAAGGTAAAAAGCAGACCTGGCGTTCAGACTTTTCGTCTTGTTCGCATGTAACGCCAGTAGATGAACTGCAGCAATCTACAGCCGCCATTATTACAACAGCGGACATGGGGCTTCAAGTGGAAGTGCTTGTATCTTTAAAGTGTGTAAAGGAAACTGTTATCATAATGTGTGACTCTTCGGTGTTGACGCAGGCAAATAAATAACCGAAAGAGCATGCTTTCTCTTCAATATTACCAAGTATGTTGTCCTCTTTTTAACTAAAAGGAATTAGTTGTGTATAAAATAAATGTATACTTTTTCACAATTCCAGTGAGGTACAACACACCAGTCTTTCTCATGCGATGGGACCGAAACAGAAGCAACAAGCTGAAGGGTAAATCATTATCAAACGGATAACGTACATGTTTACACTATATGTCAATGTGACAGATGTGTTCCGGTCAGAAAAAACGGAGACGGCGCGTCAGGCTCTGGTAACTCTTGAACAACATTTAACGTATATGATTTGTGGCTACGTCCTTCCGTCGTAATGGAATGCAAATATTTGGGCAGCATTAAACAGAGTCATATCTGAGACTGCAATAACTGAACTGTGTTGTACACACTCTTGGTGTGTGTGCAAAACTAAGGATAGCAGTTGAAAACCATATCTCTTAATCCAGGTTTATGGTCTCTTCAGTTTCCTTAGGTCATTGTCACTACGGTTTTCATGAATACACCAGTTTTTTTTCTCCGTGCTTTTATAATTCTGCTAATGTGATTTAATGTGTAGGAGGATGTGAGAGTTAGTAGTGACACTACGAAGGCGCCAGGTATGGCTGCATCGGTACGGCCAAATAAGGCCTACGTCGGTAGAACTAATTCCGAACCCTATTATAATCCGTGTGGACGCATTAGTGACCGTTTTTGACAGTCACGCTGCTTTTCGGAATTAATGACCATAACAATACACGGACGATAGCGAAAACGGCAATTTTTTTCAGTCATAATACTCTGTGTGGAATGGAGACAGGAGTAGGTGGACCAGGCTAACATCCGGGAAACGATGTTACCGTGTGTGATGTCGTGAGAGTAAAATTTGATGGAGGTGGTGTATTGTTCTATTAGTTTTAAATCCAGAACTTTGTCGAACACATCTGCGACACGATAATCACTGTGCCACAAAGTCATGTTTCAGGGCCAAATATCCCTTCGCAGCGAAATATCATACTTTTATCAGCTGATACTCTATTCTGCTATTTTCCTTAGCAGGAATTTCCATGAAAATCTTTCGCTACCGTCTCAACTCCTGTAACTATTTTTGCGTTTTTTTTTTGTTTTTCTTGTGTTTTTTGTTGCCACACTAAACTAGAAATTATCACTTTGTAAAAAAACAAAACCTTTTTTTCCAAGATTGCTACATTGCCATTCGCAGCCTGAATACAGCCTTTACCCTACTATGATATTTACAGCTGCAGCTGCCAAACACGTCTAAATTACTAAACAGATTTACCTGAGCGCAGCTGCTGCAACCGCTGCTACACACACACACGAGCAGTTCCCTGAGGAGACAGTCGTTGCACAGCGCCTCTCCCTGTGACGTTCCACTATTTAAGAGATCCAGCGACAGATTGAATTTCCGTTCTTAAAGCTAAATTACATTTTAATCAGCTGATCATCAAGTGAAGCGTTATTCTTACTTTAAGAGGGCGTTTTTATGATAGTGTCTGAATAATGAGGACTGCTTCTCTGATTCTAATTTGTAGTAACTACTTCGGCAGTGTATGACTTGCAATTAGCCTCTCTGTAATAATTTCTGAATTGTCGCTTTTTCTCTTACAACCGTTAATGAGGGAAGGATCTGTTCAGTAAATATTTCATTCGGTGCCTCCAGCAGCAGTCAATGAAGTTATTTCCCGTAAAATTTCTTCCTAGCTGTCATTTGATTTGGCCTTATCTTCTCAGACGTAGGAAACTTTCGCATGTTAGGTGTAAATTTTCTACCACAGGATAATAATTTTGTTGGTGGGCTTGCTGCAGCAGTCCATCACCATGTTTTTTGCCACTCGTTCTTCCTACTTGTGACCAGATCGGGTAGAGGCACGCTTTCGGGATGCGGGGAGGCTCGTCGGCTCCAGACCAAATCCGCCCGTCTGATTAACGACGACAGCTGGTGTGCCACCCACGGCCACCCAGGATGTGGTTTTCAGGCGCATTTCCACATCCCAGTACGTGAATATCGGGTCGGTACCTAGGCAGTTACGCGCTAGGCAAACATTTAGAACAACGTCCCAACACTTTCACGTGGGGTACGCAGACATCTGGAATGGACAATATTCTTTCGGGAGAGGAGATGGCGGGTGAAAGGGTCGAAGGGGAGAGGCGGAAGGACTTGCGCTATAAAGAGCGTTGAACACCTAGCCGCCCTCTATCATTAACACTACAGCATTGCCATATCCTAAAATGAACATGCTGACCTTTTGAAGATACGGGAGAGAGACCAGGAAAAAGAGGAGGGTATTTCCATCCCGCTTGTACTTTCAGTGCACCGCCACCCCTTTTACCCAGTTTACGCAGAATGGCCGATAAAAGGTATCCCCAGCATAGGAGGGCAAAAGGAATTCGCTACACTAGAAAAAGTGTATCAGAAAGTTGAAGGAGTGAAAAAATCCAATTTTATTTCTTATAAAAGATCAGTTTGTATTCAGTTTTTGCATTTCTTTCTATGAAGCGAAGAACTGCAGTCCATCTTACCATAAAGTGCTTATGGATATGCACAATACATTTAAATTAGCAATTACGAATCTGTTGTAAACCGATAGTGCCATATATACTTCATGCAGCATGAAATGTCCTTTATTACAGTTCAAAACGCAATGGGTTTACTTTCCATTTCGAAGATACGATAATTAAGAAAACTGAGAATTCTGTTGACGTTTACTTCATACACTATGAATCACATAAGCTTTCTTCCGACGAGAACGAGAGGCTCTAAATGTGAACTGATACTTGTAAAAACGAAGTAAATTTGATTACTGTTAGCCGGCCGGAGTGGCCGAGCGGTTCTAGGCGCTACAATCTGGAACCGCGTGACCGCTACGGTCGCAGGTTCGAATCCTACCTCAGGCATGCAAGTGTGTGATATCCTTAGGTTAGTTAGTTTTAAGTAGTTCTAAGTTCTAGGGCACTGATGACCACAGATGTTAAGTCCCATAGTGCTCAGAGCCTAAATTTTGACAGTAAGACCATTCCCACTTTCATTTCAGCTACTCCTGATTTCTCACGTCTCTATTTGGTTTAGTCTTAATAGACATTGGACGCTTCATACTAATTTTCAGGTCCCATAATTTTGCTCACACTCACTGAGGAGTGCTATCTGATCAGAGAAATTTGTTATTGATAACCTTTCACAATGAATTTTAAATCACTTCTGAAAATTTATTTTATTGCCATTATTGCTTCTTCAGTTTATAGATTAAATTTTGGGAATGTAAGTGTGAATTTCCATTGTACATCCATTATAATTCAAGCACGTTGTTCATTTGAATCTGAACCATAATTTCCCTTTCATACTGTATGTTGTTTCGCACTTACAAGTGAAGCATAAATTTTGGACTCCCAGTGAATTTCACTACTCCACATTTATAAGGAGATTGTAGAAGAAGCATGAACAAAATCATGTATGTATTTGTTACTCAGTGATACCATTCTGATACACCTCCCATCCCGCAAACGTCCCTGGCTATTTAGATAGATGACGCAGTCTGTTTCGAAAGATTCACGGCGAACAATAGAGTCAAATCAGATACAAATGATATGTGCCAACTGTGTGGTTACGGTTGAGCTCTCCGCATACCCCTGCTACGATACAAAGACCTGAACACGCTGACATTTGTGGTGAACAAATAGCTCCACCTCCGATCATGTGAAGTTCGGCAACCGGTAATTATATGGGACATCTTAAGATAAAAAGGGGTGGTCCAGGCATACACAACATATGCACACCATAATTCTTAAATATATACTACGTTTATGAGATTACAAATGAATTACAGAAACGTACATAATAATACACTGAGAGGGGTAGATCATCTTAGAATGGAAATAATGAAAAGGGGAAATTAACTATGTCCACGAAAACCGCGAGTGATTGCTACATTTAAAATAACAATGAAGGATCAGACCCAGAAAACAACATACGCCCAACAGTTCATGCCCAAGCGCATAATGAGTTGAACTTACTGCTGCATGGGTGAAGTTATAATACGAAAACTTAAGTCGAATCAATGGGCTTCGGAGATGCCTTAAAACATCGTTCACCAGTGTTGCTCCTGCTTACCATACTCTCACACTCAGAGGCAGAAAATAACTGCATTATTGGCTGAGACTCTTGAGTACGGCTCACCAACTATGGGTATGACGCTGCGGACTTGGAACAAAGTGCTCTCTCCCGGAAGCTAATAACAAGTACTTTCCTCTGTCAGCTCCTGGCAAAAACATCACTTTTCTCCTCGTTGTCCTCTTCTGGCATGAGCATGCTTTAAATTGTCCAATGGCGGTAGAACTTGCGGGAGCCGACGACTAGTGAGCCAGAATCCTCTATTTCATACACAATTTATTTATCTGGCAGAAATAAAGCTGCGAGGGAAGGGCGTGAGTCGTGCTTGGGTAGCTCAGTTGGTAGAGTACTTGACCGCGAAAGGCAAAGGTCCTTAGTTCGAGTCTCGGTCCGGCACACAGTTTAAATCTGCCAGGAAGTTTCACATCAGCGCACACTCCGGTGCAGAGTGAAAATCTCATTCTGGAATTTATTTATCGTTAACCAGTGGACTACTGGCGTTGAGAAGCAACAAGAAAATTACGGCCAATACTTGTCCCTTCTAGTTTCCCTGCCAACGAGACCTTGTGCACGTAAGCACATATGATTCTCCTTCTCCCATTCCTTTCTGACTCTTTTAAAGCAATTGCGACTGCTGTTACGAAATTTTATTCTTTAATCAAATGCTTGGAGGGACTTTGACCCAAATTACGATCTCCTTGGAGGGTGTAAAGTGGCCTCATTTCTGGGCAGATCTTATCTTTTGGAAAACATCCCTTCGACTGCTTTTCTCAATCAAGTTTTACTGATCGCAGCGTTCGCCCTCCGAGTCTCTCCCTGTCTGCGACACGTTGGTGCGGAATGCCGGCCCAAACGAGGAGGTAAAACGTAGCATTCCTTCCCTATGTATGGCATTTGCCACTGTCACTTTAATGGCACACTTGACGTTTTTCCTCTATGGTCCCTCATGTTCACATAGCAAGCGAACTGAACTCGATAGAAAAATTACATATTTTCCTCCCCAGACAGAGTCACATTCGTCAAACTGATACTACTAATAATTATTAGCACGATTGATGCGACTGAAAGAGAGAAGCGGTAAAATCTCACAGGAGGTTCTACTACACTGAAGCCCCAAACGAACTTGTATAGGCATGAGTATTCAAATGCAGTGATATGTTAATAGGCTGAATATGGCGCTGCAGTCGGTAACGTCTCTGTAAAACAGCAAGTATCTGGCGCTGTTACTAGATTGGTTGCTGCTGCTACAATGGCAGGTTATCAACATTCAAATGAGTTTGAACGTGGCGTTATGGCTGGCGCACGAACGATGGGACACAGAATACCTGAGGCAGCAATGAAGTACGACCGTACGACCATTTCACGAGTGCGATGTGTATATCAGGAATGCAGTAAAACATCAGATCTCCGATACAGCTGCGGCCGGAAAAAGATCCTGCAAGAATGGTACCAACGACGAATAAAGTGAATCATTGAATGTGACAGAAGTGCATCCCTTCCGCATATTTCTGCAGATTTGAATGCTCGGCTATCAATAAGTGTCAGCGTGTGAACCATTCAACGAAACATTACCGATATGGGCTTTGGGAAACGAAGCCCATTCGTGTACCCTTCATGACTGCACGACACACAGCTTTACGCTTCGCCTTGGCCCATCAACATCGACGCTGAAATGTTGACTGGAAACATGTTACCTGCACGGATGAGCCTCGTGTCAAGTTGTATGGAGTGCAGGGACGCGTATGGGTATGGAGACAATGTCATGAATCCACGGACCCTGCATTTCAGCATGGGACCCTTCAAGGTGTTGAAGTCTTTGGTATGATGTGGGGTAAGTGAAGTTGGAGTGATACGTCTAGATACGACCCTCACAGGTGACATGTACATAACCATCCCGTCTGATTAACTACATCCATTCATGTCCATTCCACATTCCGACGGACTTGGGCAATACCATCAGGACAATGCGACATCCGCACATCCAGACTTGCTATAGAGCGGCTTCAAGAACACTCTTCTGAGTTTAAACACCTCCGCAGGAGACCAAACTCCCCAGACATGACGTGATTGAGAATATCTGGGATGCCTTGCAACGTCCAGTTCAGGAGAGGTCTGCACTCCCTCGTATTCTTACGGATTTATGGACAGCCTGCAGGGTTCATGGTGTCAGTTCCCTCCAGCCCTACTTCAGATATTAAATGAGTCCGTGCCACATCGTTCAACGGCACTTCTGTGTGCTCACGGGGGCCCTACACGATGTTAGGAAGGTGTAGACAGTTTCTTTGGCTCTTCAGTTAATAAGGAATGGTAAAAATGGCTAAAGTTTTGATGTACACCATTCTCTCGAAACTAAACCGATTTTGGTCACAAAACTAATAGACATCAGATGTATCTATTTTCGTGGAATCATGAACCTCTAATTATTTTCGTCACGAATGCGGGTTTAAGAACAGGAGTTTTCATGTACTGTGTTATTTCATATTTCGTAATCTCTGATTATGAATTAGACCGCTTGTGAATTATAGCTCGTTGGAGATCCTAGAAATGACCCGACAAGTGAGTGAATTGCGTGAAACAGTCCGAGGTAATCAAATTGCTTAGAACACTGGAACACAAGAAACTAGTGTATGATAGAAAGTTTGAAGACATGTCGGTAGAGGAGAGTTATCGAGAAGAAATATCTCATGTAAACACGCAGATGGGAATTAGTTTCGATCCAACGGAAGAGAGAGAGAGAGAGAGAGATGCGGTAAAATCCTGTAGAAGGTTCCTCTGCAAGAACGGCTATCACGATTTGTTTCGCAATCGCCAGTGTGATAGAGCATCGCGTTGGTAAAACGGGCTTTCCATAGTGTACAAAACAGCAGCGTTCTCTTCAATTATAGCTTCTTGTTGTCGAACGTAAAAATGATTGTTTTTTCCGACATGTGAGCGAATGGCTTGAAAGATTGTATTCTCTAATGTTATTTCACGTTTCTGAAATATCTGTATTACACATAATCATGGCAGTTTACTTACAAAAATTTATTTGAATGAGATTGACACTCTCAGATCGTGTAATTTGTCCATCAAGCAGAAAGAAATTTTTTTGCTTCAGAGTTTAAATTCAGACTTTCTCTTTACTCCGTTGACGGTTTAGAAACAACGGAGACATTCGGCGGTGACTGGTAAATTTCGCAGCAAAATATTGGGAGCTTTTTTCCCAAATTTACTCAGGGTGGACATGTATAGCAGTGTATAACCTAACCTCTAAATATAGTAGGTGGTGGTGCACTTCGTTGGATGTCGCAAAATATTGAGTGCGAGTTGTATCCTGCAGCTGAAAGTAAAAAGTATACCGACTTAGCTCATAAAAATAAAATAAAAGGGACTGCGCCTATTTTCATGGAAAGACGACATTTATTGTCGTCGTGATTGTCTTTTCCTTTTTAAAAGTTGCGTGATTATAGGAGGTGCGTTGATGCTAAATGCAATTTTTCTCCATCCAGAACTGCGATCACTAGCGGTGGGGCGGTGTGGAAAACATTCCGGTATCTATGTGTGGGAGGTCGCACTAGGCAGATGTGTCCTGCCTAGAGCTCTGCCTGTGGTGCGGCGTGTGGGGGTGGGGCTGCGTCGCTGTATTTTAGACGAACGACTTGCGCTTGGGGTCGCCCTCAACCTATCTTCTATTGTTTAGTTGACTATACGTGCTTTTCTGTTGGCGAAGAACCGTCGTCTCAAGGCAGTCAGGGACCGCGGTGAGCTCAAGGCGCGGCCTGCAGGCTGCTCTGCCTGTAGCTGAGGAATTCTGTGCTCCCATATACGGCGGGGTCTGCAGTCACTTTAGCAGGAGTGTCTCCAGTTTTTCAAGTCATTGTCGTTGTGTGGGGAGATCCCGCCTTTCCGAAAATTAGTTTACCAGATTGCAAGTATCGTTCTTCTCTTTTGTCAATCTGTGACTGATTTCTGCAGACTGGGGACACTATATGAATGCAACGAGACAGATCTGTTTGTGAACCACCAGCGGCATGACAGAATAGGCCTCTGTTCCTAACTAGAGTGAGCAGATGGGAAGAGGGAAGGAGGAATGAGGGACTGAAGGGAGGGGTTAAGAATACCTGGAAGATGGATGGCTTGTGAGCGCCCATCGTGGAGAACACAGCGGCAATTGCTGTTCCATTTGCAATCTTCTCGGGTCGACTGTTATAGTAGTTGCGTTATTACGACTATTGTTTTCCAGTCCCCAGCACATGAGTTGCATTATGACGTATTCATTGCAAGTGCTGGTTTTTTCACGACAATTTCGAAGTGCAATTAGAACCGTAATGCATATTTTCCATCGTTTGTGGTAGTGTGTGTTTGTTTCGATTACCTGGGCTGCAGGGTTACTGTCCAGCACAGGTCTCTAGTGAACTCTGACGTCAAACAGCGATAGATGGCTCTGAGCACTATGGGACTTAACATCTATGGTCATCAGTCCCCTAGAACTTAGAACTACTTAAACCTAACTAACCTAAGGACATCACACAACACCCAGTCATCACGAGGCAGCGAAAATCCCTGACCCCGCTGGGAATCGAACCCGGGAACCCGGGCGTGGGAAGCGAGAACGCTACCGCACGACCACGAGCTGCGGACGACAGCGATAGATACAGTACTCAGCTGTATGTTTTTACAGGTAATACAGTTCTTTAACTCCTCTCTATCCGATACCAGCATCTCGTCACTTGAATATATTTCCCGCTAAGAAAGAAAAGGAAGAAATATACAGAACCCTACTCCCCAGCCTATTTTCCGACAGCTTGTATGTGAAATATAGAGTTTGAGGACGTCTGCTATTAAAAAATGGTTCAAATGGCTCTGAGCACTATGGGACTCAACTGCTGAGGTGATTAGTCCTCTAGAACTTAGAACTAGTTAAACCTAACTAAGGACATCACAAACATCCATGCTCGAGGCAGGATTCGAACCTGCGACCGTAGCGGTCTTGCGGTTCCAGACTGCAGCGCCTTTAACCGCACGGCCACTTCAGCCGGCCGTCTGCTATTAGTTTAGAGTGGTATTATGAAAATTTTTACCAGCAAAATGATATCAGTTGTATTGCATCATCAATTTTTGAGCTGTATTACCATTTTAGGCAGTCCTTGTATAGCGCTATTCATATAGTTGTGCAATTTTTGGAAGAAATTTGTGACAACGTATGTTTGGAGCACAGAATTTTATTGTAGTGAAACATGGAATGTGGGGGAATCGGAACAGAAGACGATTGAAGCATCTGAGATGTGGTGCTAGACACGGATGTTGAAAATTAGGTGGACTGATATGGTAAGAAACTAGGTGTCTCCGAGCAGAATGGGAGAGGAAAGGAATATCTAAACAACGCTGATAAGAGAAGGGACAGGATGATAAGACATCTGTTAAGACATCAGGGAATGACTTCCGTGGTACTAGAGGGAGCTGTAGAGGGGAAAACTGTAGAGGCAGACAGAGATTGGAACACATCCACAAAATAATTGAGGACGTAGGTTGCAAGTGCTGCTCTGAGATGAAGAGGGTGGTACAGGAGAGAAGTTCGTGGCGGTCCGCATCTGAAAATTGATGACTCAAAAAGAAAAAAAAGGAAGATCAACGCAGGCAAAGCCTGCCAAGCCGGTGTTGGGTGCATGGCCATTTCGGCTAGCAAACATCGAGAGGTGGCCAGAACTCACAACCATCGCTGAAAAGAAATTAACAAGTCACCGGACTGCCGCTTGTGGCTGAGTTGGAAATGGAGGCAGTCCCTTTTGTTCCGAAAGACAACGGCGGCAACCTGGTCTTAGCCTCTCCTATCGGATAGTTGGCCATCGAAAATACACCGACCCTTGTGCTCTCATCGCAATTCAACTCCGTACATTATCACAGAACCGCGTCGATCCGAGAATTCTGCTCATGACCCACCTGGCGAAATTTTCTTCTCTGTTGTGCCTCAACTGCACAAAGTGGCATCGGAACGTATCCCAGAAAATACAAAGGAATGGAGCAACATTCCGTCAGCTAAAGTAATCAGAGCAACAAAATGCCAAGGCTCTAGGTATCCAGTAACTGTTACTTTATCTCATTAGCCGAGTCAGTCTCACTGGAAAGCCTCGTGTATGCACAAAAAATGAAAGAGGGACAATTCAAAAGGGCTTGATATCTTTCAAGGTTGCCAAGTCATTGGTCACTTTAAGGAAAAAAGAAACAAAATGTTTGTCCTCAGTCACCAAAATTTTAACAGAAGCTTTACAGATTTGACACAACAGTCGAAAATTTGATACACCAAAACTGCCTATGGCAGTGGCACGAAAAAGAGAAACAGTTTAACATGTACATTAGATAACTGACTTTATGAATACGCATATTCAGAGATTGCCTTTAGCACCTTATCCTACAGAAATTCCTCAAGTAACCCAGTGAGTAGTTCAAGTTACATCAGGACTCCTGATCCAAAACCATCCGATGTAAAGCTGTCGCTGTGTTAGCAATAGTCGCTGTCCCAGCAGCCTGTCCAACACTGAACCCGTAAGCTCGGCCACGCCTGACGTCCTGCCCTCCGTGGCCAGGTGGCACTCGGCGTTTCCAGCGCGACATTGAACGTTGCAGCAGCAGGCAGCCGCGGCTTGGCGCCGTGTCCCCCACGAGATCTCTTCGCGCTCATGGAACACCTCCATGGTGTAGGAACCGAAGCGTCACATTTTTAAGCTTTCATTTCATCGCAGGTAACTGCTATGCAAGAAAAGGTAGCCTCACTTAAGGTGGTCGTCAGATATGTAAGATAGTTTACATTATAAAGCAGTGCAAAAGAGGTGTATAAGATTCTGTTCATAGTTTTTGCCTTGAAGGCTTTTGCATGAGACCACAGAGCAAATTGAATACGTCCTTGTCAGCCAGTGGGTGAGTGATAAATCTAGTACAATTCATAGCAATAATATCACGTAAGCTGTTGAAGGCTGATTGGTATGAAATATCTCAGGGGCGCTTAAGAGACATTCAAAGAAATAACATGAGGACACTATGATCGTTCACTCTTTCACCGTCCAACAATTTGTCACCAGCGTCTCTTACCTGGAGCCGGAAACAAAAATCTAATAGCACAGTGAATGTCATTAGCATGAGCACACTTCACATAGGTGATGGAACTGAAAACACAAACATGGTAACAGATCAGGTATTAAAATAATTATTCAAGTAACTTGGCATATCGAGCGGAGCTTGCATGTTGCATACTAAACACCAGACAGGAAAGTGAGAGAGCTTGAAAGCTCCAGACAGAAGAAGTGCGTTTCTTGTTCATTTTTCCCATGATATTGAACATTTGTGTTTACAACGGCCATACAAGTTAAATACTGGTGTAACACCTGCTTTCGATCTATTTTGTATCTGTATCCAAATTCCTGTGTCAATTTGTAGTGTTGCTTATGTAGAGTGCTGTACCTGTCATGGAAATTTTTTGAATATGTGTACATATTTCAGTTACGTGAACTTTTTGAACGATGTTGTTTAAACTGTAATTGTAGATTCAAATAACTACTGGAATGATTCTTATATAACGTACAGTAAATGACTTGGTCCATAGTTAGCGAACGTATGGTTTAATTTAAAAGATGTGGGGAAGCTACGGAAGAAGCCTGGCGGGGTGGAAAAGGTGTGCTTGACGCGCAAATGGCAACTCGCCCTTTGTGACTGGTAAGGCTCTAAGCACTGTGTGACTTAACATCTGAGGTCATCAGTCCCCCAGACTTTGAACTGCTTAAACCTAACTAATCTAAGGACATCACACACATCCATGCCCGAGGCGGGATTCGAACCTGCGGCCGTAGCACCAGCGCGGTTCCCGACTGAAGCGCCTAGAACCGCTCGGCAGCAACGGCCGGCGACTGGTAAGGAGTGTGGCCTGAGAAATGCTGCGATTAACATCTCGCTAGCAGTTGCGGATCATTGTCACTCATATTCTTGGAATTTTGACGTAAGGGGAGCTTAAGAGCAGTATCTATGGGCCTCGGATACTGCATTTGATAATACCATAATCATGGCATGGATTTGTCACTGTAAAAATGTAATTCTGAAGATATGAAGATCTGTTACAGGGTGCGGTCAACAGTACTGCCATGACTACATCGCCGTCATGTTAAGAGCCACTGAAAATTACGCCACCAGCGCCACCAGCCTTCCACTACATTGTTTTTATTTGGCACTCTGTAAACGGACCAGGTCTTTGTCAAATTTGGTTGATTTTAATAATAACCGTGGTGTTGCTAAACACTCTATCTTGCACCCACGATTATCCCAGATCACAAATCTGTACAAGAATGCTGTCCGAGTGAATTTAATTCCGAGTGTCGTAGCATATTATGGAAAGACTTATTCGGTAGCTTTAAAAATATTTGTGATCGATTTCTAATGTGTCAAGTTACAGTGTTTAAGGTTCATTTTTATAGTTTGGGAAGTGCACCACTTCCAGTGCATTTTTAGATCAAGCAGCAGTCATATTCTTTATTACTTTGCCGTGCTTGAAAAACTGCGTAAAAATAGTACGGTTGTTAGTTTAATGATCCATGATATTGATTTATTGTATCAGAGACGCAGTCCCTTTGACTGTTCACAGATATCACTAAACACGCCAAAAGATGTAAACAACCAGCGCGTATTAGACGGAGGGGGTCCGACAGCCGATCAGTTCCAGGAAGGAGGTACACGGCTCGTGTCGTGTGTAGTTCAACCATGCCTAGACGGTCAACACTGCGGTTCGATCGCGTCCGCATTGTTACTTTGTGCCTGGAATGGCTCCCAACAAGGGAAGTGTCCAGTCGTCTCGGAGTCAACCAAAGCGATGTTGTTCGGACCTCAAGGAGACACAAAGAGACAGGAACTGTCGATGACATACCTCGCTCAGGCCGCCCAAGGGCTACTACCGCCGTGGATGATCGCTACCTCCGGATTGTGGCTCGGAGGAACCCTGACAGCAACGCCACCATGTTGAATAATGCATTTTGTGCAGCCAGAGGACGTTGTGTTACGACTGAAATGGTGCACAATAGGTTGCGTGATGCGCAACTTCACTCCCGACGTCCATCCCGAGGTCCATCTTTGCAACCGCGACACCATGCAGCGCCGTACAGAATGGCCCAACAACATGCCAAATAGACCGCTCAGGATTGGCATTACGTTCTCTTCACCGATGTGTGTCGCATATGCCTTCAACCAGACAATCGTTGGAGACGTGCCTGGAGGCAGCCCAGTCAGGCTGAACGCCTTAGACACACTGTCCAGCGAGTGCAGCAAGGTGGAGGTTTCCTGCAGTTTTGGGGTGGCATTATGTGGGCCTGACGTACGCCGCTGGTGGTCATGGGAGGCAGCGTAACGGCTGTACGATACGCGAATGCCATCCTCCGACTGATAGTGCAACCATATCGGCAGCATATTGGCGAAGCATTTGTCTTCGTGAACGATAATTCGCACTCCTGTCGTACATATCTCGTGAGTGACATCCTTTAGGATAACGACATCCCTCGACTACAGTGGCCAGCATGTTCTCCGGACATGAACTCTATTGAACATGCCTGGGATAGATTGAAAAGAGCCGTTTATGGACCACGCGACACACCAACTGCTCTGAGGGAACTACGCGGAATCACAGTTGAGGAGTGGGACAATCTGGACCAACAGTGCCCTGAATAAGTTGCAAATAGTATACCACGACGAATACAGGCATGCATTAATGCAACAGGACTGGCTACTGCGCAAAAGAGGTACCGGTGTGCACAGCAATCTGGACCACCACCTCTGACGGTCTCGCTGTATGGTAGTACAACATGAAATGTGTTGTTCTCATGAGCAATAAAAAGGACAGAAATGATGTGTATGTAGATCTCTATTCCAATTTTCTGTACATGTTCTGGAACTCTCGGAACCGAGGTGATGCAAAATTTTTTTCTGATTTGTGTATAAAGAAAGTGCTTTGTGTGTGTCAATGTAGGTTGTGTTAGCCTTAGCAGTGCCTTCTGCTTTATTATATTGCTTGACACAAGAATGCCTAATTAGGCTGGTAACCGATATTAGTACATAATATTACAGCTTGCTTTATCTGCTGGGAGAATGTCAGTTCCTGACCCACCAGCGTACTGTTAATTAATGTGTTTTAATTCTGGAGTGTTTCGGAAATGAATCCAAGACTAATTGTTCTGTTTCCATTAGGTTACCTCAGGGTCGCAACTTTATCGAGAAATGCTCCAAGGTTTAACGTTAGCATAGATTGCCGTTTAAGGTGCTCTGTGTTACCCTTACAATGTGACTCCATAATGTATCTCAGATATATGTTTTCTTCTTCAAGGTGGAAATTTGAAGAGTATACCCTATGAAAATAGTTTCCCAAAACAGATCTTAATAACACCTATGGATTTCAAAACTCATAAGGGAATTTTAATGTCAGGCGCAACAACAGGTTTAGGAATGTGTGATGATATGACTAATAACGAGATATGATTTTTTTCCTTTCTTTTACTACTTCGTACTTCATAGATATATTTCTGATGACGTAGAATATTTTTCATTTGGTTATGTAGTGTAGACCATGAAGTGTGTATTACTATGATTACTGTGCTATTTTCTATACGAGAGCCTAATGTAAAGACTTGGATTTATTTTCTAATGATCTTTCAGATAGTTTTATTAAATGAATTGTGTGATACGGAATACAATAGGGAGAAGTGTGGTAATACCTGTGGAGCGAGAGAGGTATCGATAGTTGGCGGGTCGAACAGTGTGTGGCAGACAGTCACCGAGTTGCGGATGGTGCGTGAGTGTAGTGATACGAAACCAAGTGTTGTGTGTAGTACGGTGTGCGTTTAACGTCATATTAACACAAGACTTTCATGTGTTGGACATGGTTTGAAATCTGACTCTATGATGAACATTCTAAGCGGTCGTTGTATTATGCGAGCGCTGTTAGATTTTGCAGATTGTTGCTTATGTCAGTGACAATGCACTCTTGGATAGACAGTATGTCGTCGGTTTAGAAGTGAACAGTATTACTTAAACTGTGAATTTAAAATTGCACATTTTACTTGACAAAGAAATATGACGTATGCAAAACACTAACGGCCCATGCGGAAACTTTGAACTGTGTTGCTACGTAAGTGACAGCTTTTGCGGGAACTGTGTTATTGTGAACCATGAATATTAACAGTGGGTGGATTGTCGAATTTCGCAGTTGGCAAATTATACCAAATGGAAGGTTAATTTATACACTATATATGGACTGTACCAAACTAACTTGTGTGAAAGTTGCAGTTGAACTAATACGACCTTCAAATGTTGCATAAACAGTTACTTTCTTCCGACCTACGACAGATGGATGCTACACAACTTATTACCACCGCCAGCCAAAACAGCAAGTAAGGAAAGAGAATATTTTAATACCAAGGTCATGACTGGATGAACTTATGATTCATATCAGAAACTTCGAACTGCTTCCATCGCCTTCGCCACATCACGCCGAGCCTGCCGGAGTGGCCGTGCGGTTCTAGGCACTACAGTCTGGAACCGAGGGGCCGCTACGGTCGCAGGTTCGGATCCTGCCTCGGGCATGGATGTGTGTGATGTCCTTAGGTTAGTTAAGTTTAATTAGTTCTAAGTTCTAGGCGACTGGTGACCACAGAAGTTAAGTCGCATGGTGCTCAGAGCCATTTGAACCATCACGCCGACCCAGAACACATAAGTCTCAAAACCATTCTTCTCTTCGAGAAACAATTGTAAACAACTTAATTTCTTTTTGCTTTGTAATTGACTATCTCTTAATGTTTCTCTCCATCAATAAATCTAGTTTATTGCAAAGACTGCTCACCTTGAGTGATTGTCGATACCACCACTAATATAGGTATTGCCATCATTTATTTGTTTCATTTTTCAGTGTATTTACACTAGTCGTTGCATGAATTGTGTGTGTCTTTGGAAGGATGTTCAAATGTGTGTGAATTCCTAAGGGACCACACTACTGAGGCCATCGGTCCCTGGTCTTACACACTACTTAAACTCACTTATTGCCAAGAACGACACATATACCCATGCCCGAGGGAGGACTCGAACCACCGGCGTGAGGGGCTGCGCACGGAAGGGTCTGCTTCGATGTGTATATACAGTACTTTAGACAGGAGAATTTATGTGTTGTACTGTAAAGTGTGGCCGGACGTGTAACTTGAGAAATCCGCCATTAAAGATATTTACACCGACCAAGTACAAAGAAGTAACTTATTTGCCATTGGTTTAAGTTAGGTATTGGAGGGAACTTTGAGTCAATAGCTGTCAAAGTACACAATCTATGTTTACATGCCACTTAATCTCATATTTCCATTCATCCATGTTTAGATGCGAGTTTATCTGAGTTTGTTACTGTTAAGCAGAATTATAGTATACTGTGTCCCTAATTATCAAATTAACTTTAGAGTGTTTTACTGTTTTCAATATCAAAGGGTTTTATTATCAGAATTTCAACACGATTGGGAAACTTCTCATGTAGTGGTTTCCTTTTGAAGTTTATGGAAGTAAAACGGATTATTGGGAGATTATACAACATTAATTTACTTCATACAGTTTGTCTTTAAATATTTTATGATTGCAAATTCACGGTCATAGTATATCTCCAGGAAACGTTTCCTTCACATATGTCGACTGTGTACTGCCAGGACAGTGTTATGTGGATGCTGCCTGTTCGAATCAGCAATCTTTGTATTGATGTTTCGAAATTTTGTCAATAGGAACTATTTGTTTAGTGGTTTTGTCTATACAGCAAATACAATATGGCCATATAATAGGCTGAACGTGTAGCTAGTTTCTAGATGTGGGGAGATGACCAAGATAAAAAGGAGGACGCAGGACTTTTTACAGAAAAAGGGGGTAAAGGACCACATATTAAAGTGGAATCATGTGTCGAAGGGCAAGCAGAGCAGAAAGGAAGAATGGAAAATACGTTAGCTAGGTCGTTAGCAGAAGTGAAAGAAATGGGTGGAAAGATAGAAGCTGGTAATAAAGAAATGAGTGGAAGGATAGAAGCTGGTAACAAAGAACTGGGTGGAAAAATAGAAGCTACTGATAAAACTGTAGAATCTGTTGCCAACAAAGTAGAACTTATTATTAAATCTCAAAAGGAAATGGGGGAGGAACTCAAAAACCTAGACTAGAGGTTCGAACAAAGTTTGAAGAGGGATTGGAAAGAAGAATTTCTCAAGTCATATTCGACATGGGAAAAGATTTAGAAAAGTGTAAGGATAATTTGAAAGAGGCATTTAAGGAAACAGAATTCGGCTTAAAGAAAAAAAAGAAATTCGAGGAAAGGGTGGAGGAAAAACTAAATGGGTCAGATAAAAAATGTGGAAGCCCAAGCTGAATAATGTGATCAAAGAAAGACTGAGGTAAAGCAGTGTTGCTATCAAACTTTTGAGGAACATAAGCAAAACACTAAAGTAGAAGTGAATGAGATTAAACAGGTCACTTCTGTGATTGAGAATATGTCAGGGACGCTTGAAAAATCAGTACAGGACAGGAATTGTACAGCTGCTTCTGTGGTGGTGCGTGTGAGAGATTATAGTAGTTTCAGTAATATAGTGTGTGATCCTAAAGGGAATATACATCCCGTGTCCTTTGTAAATACTTTGATAAGTCAGTTCACAGAAGATTGGACAGAGAAAGACAAGCTAATAAGAACAAGTACTTGTTTACAAAGTCAGAATTTAGATTGCGGGGAAGGGGGGGCGGCAGATGCACCCAATAAATATGAATCTTTTGAGAAAGTTGAATCAGCTTTTACAGGAGATTATTGGTCCAGAGAGAAACAAAGTGATGTCATAGGGGTTTCCAAGACCGCTCCATGGTATGATAGGAGAAACAGAGAGAGTATGAGAGAATATTGTGAAAGGTGGATTAATAGGCAGTTTGTCTTTAAATATTTTGTAATTGAAAACTCAGTGTCATAGTAATTGCAGTTATTCACAAATGGAAACAGCTTTCAGAATATTTTTCACAAACTTCAAAATTTTAATAATAATTATCTACAAAACCAACAACAGTACCAACAGTTTGGTGGCAACAACTAGAATTTTCAACAACAACTTCACCAACAAAAGCAGCAAGTGGGAAATTCTGGAACACAATATTCTTAGCAAGGTCAACCCAAGTTCATTGGTTCGCCGCCAACTATCATGTACACGCAACATCATAGCAATAATACTACACCACAAGGCAATAATTTCGTGCATAGAAACCAGAAATGTTCCATATCAGACTAATTAGAGCAACCAATGAAGGGGTCACAATCAAAATTTTCAGCGTGATTACGGGAATAACAATTTTTCCCTAAATCAAAGACAATTTCTTCAACAACCTCCTCTTATTCTGAATGAACCTGACGTACGTTTAAATCCACCTCAAAACCCCAATGACGACAACATCAGAAATGTTGAAAAAATTAAGATGCCACAACAATCTTCGGTAAGTAATCAAATTCCGAATACTACATGATTACAGAACAACACCGTTGCTTTAGCCTGCAATGATAATCAGCAATTAGCTCCTCACTAAACCGTAAATGAAAATGTAATCACTTTCGACGATACTGGAGAAACGCTTTTACAAGAAATGAACCAAACTGAGAGGCCATCTTCATACCCCATCACTGAAATACAAATAGGTACACATAAATTTACTGCAGTGATAGATTCAGGTTGGCATGTTACTGTGATATGTGATGCTGCATTTAATAAGTGGAACCACGATAATTCATATCCAACGTTTCCACTGAGCAAAATGAAAGTACATGGTGCAGTTTCTAGCAAAGGCGGCGACATAAGACTTCAAACATCTTTACCTTTCTCTGTACATGGTCACATATTTTATTCTAATTATTGGATTGTTCCCTTACTAACCACTGACGTAACGTTAGATGAGGACTTTCTGACAAAACATTAAGCTATTTTGGATTTCAAAACTCGTACCTCATATTAAATAAAATTACAACCAGGTTGCTTTGGAATTTCACCAAGTTTTATCATCTGAGGAACAAAGCGTCAATAGGACTGAACTTATTTTGGTTACCAAAAATATGCATTCACATACATCTTCTTACACTGACACTTATTTTCATTGCAATAATGTGCCACATGATATGGAATACGATGTTGAACAAAGAATTACCAACATGGTAAGTGAAAGCCAAAGAGGGGCGACAATTGCATGAGATTTTAATACAGCATTCATGAACCTTTGATAACATTCCAGGTACTATGACAGGGTTCTTATATGAATTTCAGGTGAAGCATCACGATCATTTCCAATCTAATCATTACCCTAAGCCATATATTTATAGAGTACACATCTGACAGGAACTTCATGCCATGCTTGACCAAGGAATTTTAGAACCAGCTGATAGTAAGTACATAAGTTTACTACTCATTGTTATTATAAAGGATGGTTCATTATGCCTTGTTCTCAAATCACAGACGTTCAGTGACATTATAGTATGGAAACTGATCGACCACAGACGTCAGATTAACTTTTGCAAGACTTTCGTAGTAGATCTGCTTATTCATCACTTGATCTAAAAGTAGGTTTATGGCAGATTGAACTTCACCCCAACTGTAGAAAATACGTGGCATTTCACTGTTTTGGCAACTGCTATCAGTTTTGTAAAGTACCATTTGGTTTGAGAATATCTTGCGCTACATTCATAGGAGGTATGAACACAGTAATACTGATTAATGAGATAGACAGTATAACTACGCATGTTGATGACATTTTAACTACAGAATTCACTTAGTCTGATCATAACATTGCCCTTCCAGCTTTACTTCAGACATTTATTCGGCAAGCCTCACAATTAATCTGAGTATATCCCACTTTCGTAAAGCTTCTATTAAATTTCTAGGTCATGTCATTTCTGCCAACAGCTTAGTGACAGATCCATAAAAACTTAAAGCAATCCAAGATATTACGATTCCTACTTCTATAAAGCAACGTCGTAGCTTCCTAGGACTGATAAAATTTTTGTCATCTCATTCATTATTCTGCACTGAATACAACGAGATTGTCACTTAACAGGCAAAAATGCTATTTGGAGATGAGATGAACAAGGTCTTTCAGAATTCTTGAACCTTGAGCATGTACTCTGGAATGCACCAATACTATCTCACTCTGACCCCACTAAGAACTTTTCGATGGCCAATAACAGTTACAAAACAGCTGTCAGCATGTTCATTTTGCAAGAGCTAGAAGAAGATGGAATCATTGTTATTAAAAGCATGTCATTTGTGAGGTGCATTCTGTCTGCTACAGAACACAACTATTCGATCACAGAGTGGGAAACCTTATCTGTAATTCGGGCCTTTGTTAATTCAGACATTATTTGTATGGAAGACACAGCACTGTTTATGCTGACCACCTTTCCATTCAATTTCAGCTTGCCGATAAACGTTCTCACAACTGTGGCAGCACTTGAAACGTTTATTTCTTCATCTCTTAAAGACATTTCCTAAAGAATGTGCTGTAGATAGTATCAGGAAAAATATTAAGTAGCTATGTCATGACAAGACCAATTCAATAATCAGACATCACTACTTAGTGTGTAACAACATTCTCTTTCGACCTACACATCCGCACAGCGACAACTGGGGCTGATGTATACCTGAAGATTTAGGCGAGAAATTAATTCGGTACACGCAATTAAGTTATGCACAGCATGGTTCACGAAACCGTTTTCTCATTCTCAGACAGAATTATTACTTTGCAAATATGGAAATGCGTATGCGAGGTTCACTCGCAACATGCAAGTTTTGTCAGCGAGGCAAATCATTGATGACTTCTTATCTCGCTCCATTATATCCCATTAAACCAATTAAATTACGTCACATGGCCGCTGTGCATATCTATGAACTAATTCCCATTTTTGTACTAGTAGAACTAACTTCTCCAAATATGTCTTGCCGATTATTGGTCACATTCAGAAGGTTATTTCTGATAATGGACCGCAATTCAGATCAGATATATGGACACATAGTCTGAAAGCTAGGAAGATTTCACCTATATAAATACCCAATTACCATGTTTTATCAAACATATCTGGACGCATTATGAAAGAAATTGGTAAGCTTGGTCGTCTACAATGTCACAAGAAACCAATAGATTGGGCTTAATTCATCTACACATTTCAAGAAATTATTAACTCCATTGGAAATGATTCTACATTTTTGTCACCGTACGTGGTGTTAAACAATGTTGAACCGCTGAACAAAATTAAGGAATTAGTAGCATTTCCTGCTTCACGCCGACTACGACACTATGAAATCGTCGACATTGCAATTAACTATATTAAGCATCAAGCTGAACGAAGAAAGAAACAACAGAATCAGGAAAGTCATCTCCGCAAATTTAAAATCGGCCGAAAAATACTACTACATACCCATCATCTTTCCAACAAATCCAAATATAAGTGCAACATGTTCGAGTTGTTGTGCAGTAATTCATATAGAATTTGATATATTCCACATCCAGATATTGTTCATGGAGAAACTTTGCATATGGAAAAGTCACGAAGAAACCATGATATCAGAAATGTAAAACATTTTATCCAATGAAAACTTCTTTTTCCTGATTGAGACGATATTTGTTATTACAATGTCACAGTGTGACATAATAACTCCCTTTGCATTTTTCTCTAGTTTTAGCACTTTGTCTCTACTTGTACTATGTATTTGTTGTTTGTCTCGTAACTTTGCGCCATTTTATGCACTACCATGTTTTACAGATAGCCACCTTTTATGCATAGTCAAGATTTCATATGTTTAATGTATATTGTAATTATTATCTACCTATTATCCTCGTTCACTGTTTCAGAACAATTTGTTTCCATGTGAAGCAAAATAAAAAGAAGTAAGAAGCAAACATATATACATTCTGAAGCATCGAGAATATGCAACACGTTAATGGAAAATGAATGAAACAAATACAGCATAGGTCATCCTTTGTCATATATCAACTAATTTTCTTCTCGCAGGTTTTACAGGAAATTACAGAGTATAAACTTATGGCTAACATCTGTATACTGCAAACTCATTTATATGCTGTCACTAATCAATTCTTTTTCGGCATGCTACATGAGTACTATAGCAATATAGTACTAACAATTTTCTATGTATGCTAGTTATAAGTTTCAATTTGATTATGGTTATATTTTCTGAAGTAAGAAACAATGACCCTCTACTATTGATAACGGTTATATGTGAATGATAAGGTAAAGAAAAGTGATGACAGAGATCACACTGTTATAATGAGAAATGTTTTATGGTAACTTGATGTTAATGAAAACATTAATGGATTAATGGAGGTAAAGATACACTTCTTTAACTATTGTAGAATTACATGACATTACTTCTTACACACATATATTACTCCTTGTATTACAAAGAAAAGATTTACTTTTGATTGGTAGTCATGCAAGTTCCACTTGATACACACTGCATTTGTCTGAAGTAATGACGCTTTTACAAGATACGTGCAATGACATTACTTTTGTTTGCATTTATTATGCCATTAACAATTCAAACATAATAATTTCCTCACGCTTTACAGGTACAATGAGCTATCTGTCATCACACTTTTTTTTGCTTTTGCATGTGTTGCAATCTATGGTGTTACTATATGCTTCTAGTTAAGTTATTCTTATTTCTTTAACGTTTTCATATATGTGCTTTGAATAGTCTTGTCATCACACATTTTTGTCCTACTTAACTTTGACTGACCAATTTGATGACTATGGACGATAATGATTTTCTTTTGCAATAAAACTGAACGTTCCTTTGCCTTAGTCGGACTTTTCCCAGTAGTTATGTGCATTCCTTAGATGTGATATTATTATTTTATTTTCACTTCCTTGTAAGAGTTATATTACTTATGTATAGTCAATATTTGCAACAAATACCATTTTCAAATCTCAAGTACTATAGAGATATTCTACTATACTGATCAGTCTTATGAGCTCTGACAGCGTATAGATTGATTAATTGTGATCTATGTGTCTTGTCATTTATTGCTATCAATCTTCATGTGCTATTTTCTATAATTATTGCATATTTACGTTAAGTTACTTACCACCACAGCCACTGTTATTTTATACATAACCACTCCTGTACTGTGGACAGTCACTACCAGTAAATGTATTTATTACTTGCTTACTACTGGAATTGCTAAACTGTGAGTCTAAAACATGCTCTATGTGCCATATTGTTAAAGAATGAACTATTAACATAATTTCTCACTTATTTATTGATGGTTCTGCTATTACCTGCATGGGTTTAGGGTATTGTATTAATATCCACTTCTGTTATAATTTACAATCTTAAAAGCATTTAATGCCTCTTTATGTCCCATTTTCTCTTTATACTATTCTCCTTCTCTTCCTTATGCACAGAGATGGTCATGAAACATACATTTGGTTACTTGTCTGCAATGTAAACATATACAAGCATGCTGATGTTGACAACAAAACATGTTACAAATGCGAGAGCTGTAAAGACACTATTCATTGCGCTCATTACTGTACTAAGCAGTACTTAATATATAATTTATTGAGTTGTCATTGATACCACATCTACTGCTGCCAAAAGTGAGTCTACTCGATACTGAATATCATTACTTTGACTTACCGAGTGCTACTTATTTTACTAAGGTTTGAAGTTCCTCTTTTAGTTCTTCTGTGTTTGCGATTTAAACATTGGGTTGTTTTGGAAATTAGCCTTATGCAAACACAATTAGTTTATTTTTAAATTTACCCAGACATGTTTCGACGCCAGTGTGTCATCTTCTGTGGGTCTAATTTTTATTTCTGTAAAGTACTGTATCCCATTTGTAACAATTTAACTGTAGCCCTAAGAAATAAAATATTTGCAATTTGCTTCGTTTGGTTTAGACACTCGCCTTAAAATTACATTGCTAACAGAATTCTATTATTATACATCGATTTTAGTGCTGGTTTTCATCGTTTTTTGGCAGCATGTCATCTGTAAACTTGCCACGAAGAAAATTATTGCTTATTTTTGGAGAGCTGTTTCGATGGTAGAGGCTATGTACGTTTCTGTACTTACATTTTTCGTCGTAATTCGTATACTTGGTTGGTGTCTCAATCAACTGATATTTAGTGGATTGTTTACACTCAGTGTTTCACTCATTTCCGCTGACTACCTCACCTCACATGCACTTACACAAAATATGTGGCGAAATGTGATCTGAGCAGACACTTCTGGTCATTTGTTCATCGTTGGTCTTGTGTTTGTTATGCCGCTGATTTTGAATGTATGTATGAGAGAGAGGGAAGAAGGGAGATTGGGTCCACGCTTGTCTGACTAATTTAGTTTAATAAAATGAAGCGTTTGTAGTACCACTTTATTGATCAGTGTAATTCTTAATACAAATGTTTTGTTGTAATCCTACAGCCTGGTAGGAAATTAACTTAGCCGCAGGAACATTGCAGGCAGACGTCAGACACTTCTAATCATCCTTGAAATTACGAAGAATTGTGAAGAATGAATAAGACACATTTAAAACCTGTAAGAAAATCAAGATGTGTAAGAAACAATACATTTTGTAATTTGAATTAATTAGGAAATAGTTATTTATTATATTACATACCCAGAACTCAAACGTTACTGTGTTACGTATTGTTGAAGCTAAAAATTTAGCAGCTACATCTTAATCAATCTTTACACTATTAAATGTTACACCCAAAAGATTAACTAAACCTATATCTCTGGAAACAGCAATATAAGTTCTTAAATTCAGACCATACCTCGATAACTGTTACTTCGAGCTACAATTTTTGTTAACTGTTATCACGAATTTCTCTTAACCTATAATTATGAAATATTCATGCATACCATATTTCGACAAAACATTAACCTAAACACATCTTAAAATATTAGCGACGGCCGGAAACGGTGTAACGCAGTTAGAACCATCATCATTTCGTATTGTGACGGTACCCGAAACCTACCAGGATATCAAACGCAGTTCGTCATCTCTGAGACATATAAATTACGGGACAAGGACTACTGAAACCATTCGCGAAACATTAACGGAGGTAACAGACTGGAGACTGTTTGAAGAACCCTTCCAGCAATTTCCTGACTTCATTTTGCTCAGATCTTAAATGAGGATGTCCGTTTGGAGCCTTCTCCACCTCAGTACCCATCCAGTAATTTTAAGTCATTAGCATCTCAAACTATAGGAATTTTTAAACTTTTATACAGTTACAGAATGAGGACGAAGAATTTGTCTGTGCCTAATATAAAGTCACCAACAAAATTCGCTTAAGCTGGAAACCAGTTTTATATGTGCCTATTGTATGAAGTTAAATCTAATATCATCTGTACCTGAGAAATTTAACTTCGACTAAATAAGGCTAAATTAAAAGCCGTTAATGTGTAACATACAGCAATTTTACATGCTTAGAAACTTTTCTCTTTCTGAAGCATGTAAATCAGTACTCATGTTTTCAATCACTTTTAATCCGTTACTGTATAGACGCAAATTCAGACACCACATACATAGATCTAACTTCGATTTTTGTCTGGGATAACTCATAACATTGTCCCAGAAGTAATTAGAATAGTCTTAGCCCTCTGGTTGTGACCAAGCTTTTCTGTTGGTTTGCCTTTGTTGGCAGGCGACTACCAGATCTGGAAGTCACCTCCCAATATATTCCCAATAAGTCCCGATAGGGGTTCCTCCTGTCCCTCTCCCAGCCTGCTGTGTCGTTTGGCTGGAAAGAAACGGGACTTTTCAATGGACCAGACCTGGAACAACATGCTCTTCTCCTTGAAACAGAAAATAAAATAAAAAATAAAGCGCCATCTACCCTCTGTCGGTAAAAAGATTATATCGTACATCGACTGTCATCGACTCTACCTTGCGTACTCTTAAACAAATGCTTTCATCCGTCTCTCTAACAAGCTACCGGGCACTTTGAGAATAATTAATTGCTCTGTTACTTTTAAGAGGACACTGAAACACTTCCTCCTCTCACCTTCATAAAAGTTCCCCAAAAAGTAACGTACATTGACAGTATTTCCTTTGGCAAACAGTAAAGCAAATATTTAAATCCTCTGTCATTAACGCTTCTTTCTTTTTCCATTTCTCAGTCACGCCTCTTTCTTTTCCGCTGTTTTCATTATAGTCTGTCCCATCAAATACGTATTTTTGTCTCTTTTCTATCTCAGCTCACATATCCGCTTCTGCTGGCCCTCACAGTTTAAAAATAACTCCCTGTAAATTGTCTCTGCTCCTGCAGTCCGGCGTTTAGCCATATATGTAAACTGTAGTTAATATTTTTTCTATTTTTCCATTGGAGTAATTGTATTTTCTGATGTATATTAGATGTAACTTGTGCCTATCATAATGATTAAAACGTAAAATATGTATAATGACTCGTTAGACGTAACAGATTTTCCCCTGTTAAATACATACATGAATAAAATATATGCATCTTCATTTTCGTCTTTGATATATTATACTGGAATAAAGTTAAAAATCGAGCCTGTCCTTCAGTTCTGATCAAGTTTTCCAGAAGTTTCCTCTGCTGAAATTCCATGACTCCGCAATGAGTCATTATTCCCAGAGTACACACTACACCCACATCTTCCATCTTAGTCTATGACACCACAGTGGACCTAGGCCAATTTCCCTTTATGAAAATGGTGGGAAATTCAAAAATTTATGGTGAATCTTTGTACAGTCCTATGGCGTCAGAATCCAAGAAGGCAAATCAAGATGGTGCACCTAGCATATTATCACACGTATAAAATCCATGATTTCACAAACCTAGATGACTGGCCTTAGTGCTGGCTGTATGGTTTTCAGATCTCCTTGTTTTCCCCAGCCCTATGATGCCACAGTCCAAGATGCCAAGCCTTAGGTAAACTGGCTTGGTAGGGAACCCAAGATGACAGACATTAGTGCAGCCATTTGATGGTACAGGACAGTAGTGTCAAGTACAGAATTCTGTATTAAGTTTACAATGGTGGATCATTAAAGTACCCAGTTATTCTAAGTTCCAATCCACTTGTTTGCCCCATCCCAGGGACCAGTCCACTGATGCTGTTTAAAGAATTGTCACCATCACTTGAATAGAATTGGCAAGATAGTGTTTTTACTTAAAAGAATTCAGAGCAGAGCACACCGCCACCCCCACAACCCACATGACAGACTGCATCTCACTTAGGCTGTGTCTGGTTGCAGAGCTAACAGATGCTACAAGATCCTTCATCCGTCAAAGGCGCTGAGGAGTCAATCAGTTAGGCTAAATGCCTCACCGTGCCTGGACAGTGACAGACATATCTGCACACTGACAGCTGACTGTGTGGCCACTTTTGCTGCATACCCCCAACACAGCACTCCATCCATGTGAAATCACAGTGATGATTGTCCGTTTCTGAGGTATGTTGCCGACTGCTGCCTGGCACTGCCTGACATACAGACCTGCACCATACTGACAGAGTGCATGCACATCACAAACCAGAAGTATGTGTGAGCTACTAAGATTCCTGTTACCGTTCTGTCAAGATTTGCAAGGCATTTGTATCTTTCCATTTTAGGAGTGGACAAACACATCGTTTATTTAGTTTTACTGTTATTTATAGCACATTCCAACTAACAGAATCACTGTGATGCCATTCAATTTATATCTAATATAAGAATGCTAAAATATTTTCTACCCCACAGGCTGAAACCTCTGTGGATGTGTCTGATCCTGTTTCACATTCCATTGCTGACCTCTTGTCCCCGACTCTCAGTATGGTCGCTGTTCACAACGCACTATCACATTTTCCTCATTATTAACTCTCTATGAATGTCATAGGAACTTTAGTGGGTTTTCGGATTCGTTCCAACTCCAGCGTTTTCCCAGAGATTCACACAAAACCAACAAAGACAAGTCCATCACCACACTTTCAGACACTAGTGTACTTACAAAACCTACAGGTGTGGTAACAATAAGCACATACTAGTAAAATGAGCTATAAAGACTGGTGGTCAGTGTGGTGCATTCAGCAGTAACAGTAGTAATAGGTTCTAAGCAAGGATTGAAACAGTACATGCAATTAATAGCTGTAACATATTGAGCACACACATATTTTTAAGGAGTTACTCACTTTGCAAAACAAATATACTACAGTTATATACAGGGTGGTCCATTTACGGTGACTGGGCCAAATATATCACGAAATAAGCATCAAACGAAAAAACTACAAACAACCAAACTAGTCCAGCTTGAAGGGGAAAACGAGATGGCGCTATGGTTGGTCCGCTAGATGGCGCTGCCATAGGTCAAACAGATATCAGCTGCGTTTATTTAAGTAGGAACCCCCATTTTTATTACATGTTCGTGTAGTACGTAAAGAAATATAAATGTTTTAGTGGGACCACTCTTTTCGCTTTGTGATAGATGGCGCTGTAATAGTCACAAACGTGTAAGTACGTGGTATCACGTAACATTCGGCCAGTTCGGACGGTATTTGCTTCGTGATAAATTACCCTTGTTAAAATGGACCGTTTACCAATTGCGGAAAAGGTCGATATCGATGTATGGCTATTGTTATCAAAATGCACAACGGGCGTGTGCTATGTATGCTGCTCTGTATCCTGGACGATATTATCCAAGTGTCCGGACCGTCCGCCGGATAGTTACGTTATTTAAGGAAACAGGAAGCGTTCAGCCACATTTGAAACGTCAACCACGAACTGCAACAAATGATGATGCCAAAGTAGGTGTTTTAGATGCTGTCACGCTAATCTGCACATCAGTAGCAGACAAATTGCGCGAGAACCGGGAATCTCAAAAACGTCGGTGTTGAGAATGCTACATTAACATCGATTGCACCCGTACCATATTCCTTGCACCAGGAATTGCATGGCGATGACTCTGAACGTCGTGTACAGTTCTGCCACTGGGCAAAAGAGAAATTACGGGACGATGACTGATTTTCTGCACGTGTTCTATTTAGTGACGAAGCATCATTCACCAACAGCGGGACCGTAAAGCGGCATAATATGCACTATTGGGCAACGGAAAATCCATGATGGCTGCGACAAGTGGAACATCAGCGACCTTGGCGGCTTAATGTATGGTGCGGCATTATGGGAGGATGGATAATAGGCCCCCATTTTATCGATAGCAATTTCAATGGTGCAATGTATGCTGATTTCCTACGTAATGCTCTACCGATGTTACTACAAGATGTTTCACTGCATGACAGAATAGCGATGTACTTCGAACATGATGGACGTCCGGCACATAGCTCGCGTGCGGTTGCAGCGGTATTGAATAGCGTGTTGCATGACATTTGGATTGGTCGTCGAAGCACCATACATACCATGGCCCGCACGTTCACCGGATCTGACGTCCCCGGATATCTTTCTGTGGGGAAAGTTGAAGGATATTTGCTATAGTGATCGACCGACAACGCCTAACAACATGCGTCAGCGCATTGTCAATGCATGTGTGAACATTACGGAAGGCGAGCTACTCGCTGTTGAGAGGAAAGTCGTTACACGTATTGCCAAATGCAATGAGGTTAACGGACATCATTTTGAGCATTTATTGCATTAATGTGGTATTTACAGATAATCACGCTGTAACAGCATGAGTTCTCAGAAATGATAAGTTCACAAAGGTATATGTATCACATTGGAACAACCGAAATAAAATATTCAAACGTACCTACGTTCTGTATTTTAATTAAAAAACCTATCTGTTACCAACCGTTCGTATAAAATTGTGAGCCATATGTTTGTGACTTTTACAGAGCCATCTATCAAAAAGCGAAAAAAGTAGTCCAACTAAAACATTCATATTTCTTTACGAACTACACGAATATGTAATAAGAAATGGGAGTTCCTATTTAAGAAGAAACGCAGTTGATATCCACTTGACGTTTGGCAGTGCCATCTAGCGGTCCAACCATCGCGCCATCTGGTTTCCCCCTTCAAGCTAGAAAGGTTTCGTTCTTTGTAGTTTTCTCGTTTGTCGCTTATTTCGTGAGATATTTGGTCCAGTCACGATCAATGGACCACCCTGTATATTGGCAATATAGAACCATTTCAGTTAGTAATAAGTGATCGAAGAGTTAACATCTCGACTATGAAGCGCTCGCATCAGGACAGTCAACATGAGTTTGCATGCCTGTGTGTGTGTGTGAGAGAGAGAGAGAGAGAGAGAGAGAGAGAGAGAGAGAGAGAGAGTGAGTGCGTGTAGTGTGATCACGGGTCAACTCCTTTTTTTTTTTTAATATCCCGGTAACGTGTTAGCGTGACTGCTGATGAAAATGCCACAAACGAAACACATATCATTTTCTCTAAATTCTAGCCAAAGTAAACACGTTAGCGTTCAGATGGTGTCCGACCATGAATTCTAGCCAGATGAGATGTTTGAAAGCTCTTCATATTGTAAAGTGTTATTATCCTGTACACAGTCGTGCCAATTAAAGGATAACTCAATGGCTATTGTGGACTTCTTTGCTCAATATATTCAGACACCTACATTGTTTCTAGGTGGTCATAAGATCAATGCAGCTGAATTCCCATGAACAAACTGTTTAGTGAAATAGAAACAAGTCACATGCAGGAGAACACACTCACAGTACACACTCTATCAAAGATTGAGTGGGCAATTACATATATATCGATGTTATCAAAATCTAAGGAGCAATTTATTAGCACTGTGTCAAGAAACACCAAATCTCACTGAAAAAAACCTGTATTTCAATGCATGTAAATACATGGCAGTTTGTAAGACTGTAGCAAAGAAAATGGTTAAAATGGCTCTGAGCAATATGAGACTTATCATCGGAGGTCATTAGTCCCATAGAACTTAGAACTACTTAAACCTAATCAACCTAAGGACATCACACACATCCATGCCCGAGGCAGGATTCGAACCTGCGACCGTAGCCGTCTCGCGGTTCCAGACTGAAGCGCCTAGACCTTAGCACTCTAGATGTAGGAACAGATTAGCCGTCTTATTTGATTATGTGTATATACCTGATTATATCTAATAGTTTAAAGAAATAAATGAAGACATCTCTGTAACTCATTTGTATCTTTGTAAGACCTCTTTTATGAAGATGAAGTTATGCAGTCCTGTGCATGAATGGATAGGCAAAAGATTCTCTTGACAAGGACTTTGTTCCAGCTGATAATCTAAGAATACTGTCGAAAAACAGAATAAGAAGAATAGTTCAATACTGCCTGACAGTATGCAATCGATAATGATGTTTGTATTGAACTTTGGCAAGAGCAATGTCCGCATGCCCTTGGGAATGCATCCAGAGAGATTTCATTTCGAAAATTTATGTGAATTTAAAAAAAGAAACATTATTTCAACCCAAGTGCCAACTATTACGTGGGTTACTTTCAGCACTAACAGTATGACATTCAAGACTTTCACGAAAGGTGCGGACTCCAACCATCTGAAGGAGTGAAGCCAAATATTTGGTGTATATGTGATGACAATGCAGCTGAGAAGCGTGATTAACTACTGCAACAAATACTGCTTTGGTTGGCAGGGGGGGGAGGCAACTTTTATCTGAGTCAATCATACTCTACGATTGGCAGGGAACAATGCAACTCTTACTGTCGCTTTCAGACAAGATGGGGACGGGTTGTGAGTTGTGCTTTGCTAACTCAGTCGCTAGAGCAATTCACCACGAAAGGCAAAGGTCTCGAGTTCGAGACTCGGTCCGGCAAACAGTTTTAATCTTCCAGGAAGTTTCATATCAGCGCACACTTGACTGCAGAGCGAAAGAAAAAAATTTCATTCTGGGAACATCACTCACCCCCTCCCCCTTCCCACTGCGGCTTAGCCAGTTGTTCGCAATATTATTTCTCCCGCAAACGCTATTCTTGCAAGTTTCGCAGGAGAGCTTCTGTGAAGTTCTTAAGATGGGCGAGGAGGTACTGGCGGAAGTAAAGCTGCGAGCCGTGCCTGGGTAGCTCAGTCGGTGGAGCACCTGTCCGTGGATGGCAAAGCTCCCGAATTCGAGTTTTGATTCGGTACACAGTGTTAACCAGCTAGGAAGTTTCAAGATGTTCCCAGGGTTTATTCTACAAACCACTTAGTCCAAGACAGCCAGTTTTCAAATGTTCTTTTATTGTTTCTTGAAGTACTTCCTCCATTTGTGCCCATTAAATTTTCACATATACCAAATATCGCTTCTTGGTCAATGACGCATGGCATCGGTACTCCCTTTCTTCATATGGGGAGATCCTCCAATATTTGTTAATTCTTACTACTGAGATTTTCATGCAAAATTGACTGCATAAAAATAGACGAGTCACTATAATTACCGTATGCTCCAACATATATGTAAGTGTACTTATAATCCGCAGCGCATAAAGCAAGTAAAACGACAAAAAACTAATTTATCATTACATTAAACGACGTTTGTTACGAGAAGAAAGGCATAACGTATTCCACATCCATCTCGCTCAGATGCTGCGTCACGACTCATCGTAGGCTGGCAGATTAAAATGGCTGCTTAACACTGCGACTGTCTAGTGCATTATAGCCAAAACTGCTGACGCCGCCCGCCTGTAAGTATTTTTATGTTTCATTTCTTTCAATGTAAATCAAGGAAAGCTGTGCTTAGCTTGAAGGATGGTTTCAGCACTGCAGAGCTTTACTAGGCATCGTGATGCGCCCTTGACTTCCTCTCGCCTCTCAACGGAAACAGCCAGTTGGAGGGTGGTCTACATTTCAACACACACTCCGAAATACGGTACAACTTGGTTTGGCATTATTGTCATAGCTATAGGTGAAAGAAGGTATAAGAACCGAGAAAATCGTAGGACCAATCGGACAAGTAACCATAAACCTATGTTTTGTAGTCTGGAACTTAAGCCAATGAGCTGCAGAGACACATTTCTCGACAAAGCATTAACAACTTATTTATAAAACAGAAACTGCACTGATGATGATGATGATGACATTTTGTTTGTGGGGCGCTCAACTGCGCGTTTATCCGGGCCCGTACAATTCCCCAACCGTTGCTCAGTCCAATCTCGCCACTTTCATGAATGATGATGAAATGATGAGGACAACACGAACACCCAATCATCTCGAGGCGGGTGAAAATCCCTGACCCCGCCGGAAAGAAACTGCACTGAGCCCAGGAAACAAATACCATATCTGTACAAGAAGTAGACAAAGAAAATAGGTAGCACTGTATGCTATTTGTTACTTAATTTACAGATAATTTATTGACGAATAAACTTGTTTAAATGATTTGCTCATTTTAATAGTTATTCAGATAAAAACATATTCGAATAATGCCCATCTATTATCCCCAAAATCTGACATTTGAGTTCTCTTTCTGCTCATATCATCAAAGGTAACGAGTCCTACTAGATCACTTGCTCGGCGTACTCACGAAAGCCTATGGTGAGGCTGGACTGAATTTTTCTAGTTAACTACAAACGAAATTGACAATTACAGTCTGTTCTCACTCAACGTACTTCTCTTTAATTTGTTCTTTATAAAATGTATCTAAACGTCAGTGCGATTTTAGCAGCTGACTGAAAGTAGGCATTAATGCATATACAGATCCACAACTGAAACAATGACATTCAATAACATTCAGTATTCAGTTATCACTTTAACTATCGTTATACTGTGGTAATACCTGGTCAATCACAGGTGTACAACACACCTTCTTCATAGAAAATATGAAAAATCGACAGCTAAAAAGAAATTCTAATTCTAAATACATCTGAATACATGCCAGGCCCTTTAGTGGCGCTACTTTGTGTCGAAGCTGGATAAGCAGAGACTATGTTTCCACCACCCGCATTACAAGACCACTCGGCTGTTGCCCTTCACTGTGTAAGTGAGCGCCGCGTGATACCGAGTCAGTAAAGTGGCACCCACATGCTTCGACGTGCGCGTGCGTAGTGAGTGAGGCAGACGAATGCTACTCACACGAGGAAATGGAAACGAGCCCATGGCATTGTTGGCCGGAAGGCCCCATCCGGGGAAGTTCGGCCACCAAGTCCAAGTCTTATTTCGGTTGACGCGACATTGGGTGACTTGCACGCCGATGATGACGATGAATTGATGATAAGGACATCGCATCCCCCAGTCCCCGACCGGAGAATATCTCCAACCTGGCCGGCATTCGAACTCGGACCCGCTTGCATGGGAGTCGTCACGTTACCACCCAGCTAAGCAGCCGGACTCTCACACGCAGGGTTCGCCAAGAGGCTGCGGTGTTCTAATTGACTCTGCACAGCTTCGTCACAACGTAAGGGCACTACTGGGAGCAGCAAGTAGACAAATGTATTTATAATTAAAATTTATTTTTAGCCACCGACTTTACACGTTTTCTAAAGAGAAAGTGTCTGATCATAGTTGAACGAAAATTAAACTGATAATGGAATACTTAATTTATTGAAAGTCATGACAGAATAGCTTATGAAATAATCCTTGCTTTTAGTCAGTTGCTAAAAATAACAGTTACATTCAGACACATCTTGAACATAACAGATTAAAAAAATTCATGTTTAGGAGCATGAAAACAGATAACCGTCAACTATGTTTGTGCGTATCAAGGACATCAGTCGTGCTACAACATTGGTCTTCATTAGTAAATCCAGAAATGACCTATGAAGGACTCGTTGTGGTTGACCATATAGATGGAAAGAGAAAGGAAGTGGAAGGTGCACCGCTCAGAGGTGACGGGTATAATTAAAAAAAAATCTTTTGAATAAATTATGGGAGTGGCAGTGATCAATTTGTTAAAAATATTTACTATTAAAAACAGTCTAGATCACGATTTATTTATCAAGGTGACCGGTTTCCACCACTGCTGTGGTCATCTTCAGACCTACAAGTTGTATACTCAATGGTAATTCATCGTTTTATTGCTTTATAGCTTTATGTATTTTCTTTAATGTGTGTAGCCGTCTAATTATAGCTTTGTATACAACTTGAAGGTCTGAAGACGACCCCAGAAGTGGTCGAAACGGGCCACCTTGATAAATGAATCGTGATCAAGACTGCTTTTAATAATAAACAAAAAAATTCTATCTAGATAATTATTCGAATAAGTAGATAATTCACACAAATTTATTCGCCAATATATTATTTATAACTTAAGCAGCGAATATCCGATATTGAAAGTAATCTAAGAGAGGTATTGCGCAGCCAGTTGTGAGCAATGTATCACGAGGAGAAATTATGTTGCTGCATTCAGTGTTAATACACTTGTCGAGGCAGGCAGACCTTGTTTGTATCCTGAAACTAAATTCGCGATGACATTCGACAGCTTGTAGTTTGTAGTCATCTATTTCTGGTATCTAATTTTGTAAAACACAGGATGATTTTATTACGGCAATTGTGAATATCTTCTCGAACATCCATGGGGCGATGAAAAGTACTCCATTTACTTCCGTGCGGTCTAAGACGGTGCAGTCACGGACTGTGTGGCTGGTCCCGGCGGAGGTTCCAGTCCTCCCTCGGGCACGGATGTGTGTTTTTGTCCTTAGGATAATTTAGGTTAAGTAATGTGTAAGCTTAAGGACTGATGACCTTAGCAGTTAAGTCCCATAAGATTTCACACACATTTGAACATTTTTGAACCATTTATTTTCCAAAGAGCTGAACGTGCATTCTGTAAGCCACCTAGTCCGAGACAGTAGGTAGTAAAATATTCTTTCGTTGTTTTCTAAATTCCTTCTTCCATAATGACGCATTAAATTTTTACATACACCAAATGTCTCGTCTCTGACATATCGTGCAGCGTCTGTACTCCATTGTTTGATTTGGGGATTTTCTCTAATATTTGGAAATGACTATTAAATGAGTTTTCAAGCAAAATTATTGCCGGAAAACAGACGAGTCACATATTTTCCGTATCCACCATAATCTATTGTATGTAAGTGAACTTGGAATCTGCATTATAGTAGCGTGGCCTTGAATAATGTGGCTGTGCGTTTGTTAGGACAATGTTGTTGTTGTTGTGGTTGTTGTGGTCTTCAGTCCTGAGACTGGTTTGAGGCAGCTCTCCATGCTACTCTATCCTGTGCAAGCTTCTTCATCTCCCAGTACCTACTGCAACCTACACCCTTCTGAATCTGCGTAGTGTATTGATCTCTTGGTCTCCCTCTACGATTTTTACCCTCCACGCTGCCCTCCAATGCTAAATTTTTGATCCCTTGATGCCTCAAAACATGTCCTACCAACCGATCCCTTCTTCTAGTCAAGTTGTGCCACAAACTTCTCTTCTCCCCAATCCTATTCAATACCTCCTCATTAGTTACGTGATCTACCCACCTTATCAAAAATGGTTCAAATGGCTCTGAGCACTATGGGACTTAACAGCTATGGTCATCAGTCCCCTAGAACTTAGAACTACTTAAACCTAACTAACCTAAGGACATCACACAACACCCAGCCATCACGAGGCAGAGAAAATCCCTGACCCCGCCGGGAATCGAACCCGGGAACCCGGGCGTGGGAAACGAGAACGCTACCGCACGACCACGAGATGCGGGCCCCACCTTATCTTCAGCATTCTTCTGTAGCACCATATTTCGAAAGCTTCTATTCTCTTCTTGTCCAAACTGGTTATCGTCCATGTTTCACTTCCATACATGGCTACACTCCATACAAATACTTTCAGAAACGACTTCCTGACACTTAAATCTATACTCGATGTTAACAAATTTCTCTTCTTCAGAAACGGTTTCCTTGCCATTGCCAGTCTACATTTTATATCCTCTCTACTTCGACCATCATCAGTTATTTTACTCCCTAAATAGCAAAACTCTTTTACTACTTTAAGTGTCTCATTTCCTAATCTAATCCCCTCAGCATCACCCGATTTAATTTGACTACATTCCATTATCCTCGTTTTGCTTTTGTTGATGTTCATCTTATATCCTCCTTTCAAGACACTGTCCATTCCGTTCAACTGCTCTTCCAAGTCCTTTGCTGTCTCTGACAGAATTACAATGTCATCGGCGAACCTCAAAGTTTTTATTTCTTCTCCATGAATTTTAATACCTACTCCGAATTTTTCTTTTGTTTCCTTTACTGCTTGCTCAATATACAGATTGAATAACATCGGGGAGAGGCTACAACCCTGTCTCACTCCTTTCCCAACCACTGCTTCCCTTTCATGCCCCTCGACTCTTATAACTGCCATCTGGTTTCTGTACAAATTGTAAATAGACTTTCGCTCCCTGTATTTTACCCCTGCCACCTTCAGAATTTGAAAGAGAGTATTCCAGTTAACGTTGTCAAAAGCTTTCTCTAAGTCTACAAATGCTAGAAACGTAGGTTTGCCTTTTCTTAATCTTTCTTCTAAGATAAGTCGTAAGGTTAGTATTGCCTCACGTGTTCCAACATTTCTACGGAATCGAAACTGATCTTCCCCGAGGTCCGCTTCCACCAGTTTTTCCATTCGTCTGTAAAGAATTCGCGTTAGTATTTTGCAGCTGTGATTTATTAAACAGATAGTTCGGTATTTTCACATCTGTCAACACCTGCTTTCTTTGGTATTGGAATTATTATATTCTTCTTGAAGTCTGTGGGTATTTCGCCTGTATCATACATCTTGCTCACCAGATGGTAGAGTTTTGTCATGACTGGCTCTCCCAAGGCCATCAGTAGTTCTAATGGAATGTTGTCTACTCCCGGGGCCTTGTTTCGACTCAGGTCTTTCAGTGCTCTGCCAAACTCTTCACGCAATATCTTATCTCGCATTTCATCTTCATCTACATCCTCTTCTATTTCCATAATACTGTCCTCAAGTACATCGCTCTTGTATAAACCCTCTATATACTCCTTCCCCCTTTCTGCCTTCCCTTCTTTGCTTAGAACTGGGTTGCCATCTGAGCTCTTGATATTCATACAAGTGGTTCTCTTCTGTCCAAAGGTCTCTTTAATTTTCCTGTAGGTAGTATCTATCTTACACCTAGTGAGACAAGCCTCTACATCCTTACATTTGTCCTCTAGCCATCCCTGCTTAGCCATTTTGCACTTTCTGTCGATCTCATTTTTGAGACGTTTGTATTCCCTTTTGCCTGCTTCATTTACTGCATTTTTATATTTTCTCCTTTCATCAATTAAATTCAATATTTCTTCTGTTACCCAAGGATTTCTATTAGCCCTCGTCTTTTTACCTACTTGATCCTCTGCTGCCTTCACTACTTCATCCCTGAGAGCTACCCATTCTTCTTCTACTGTATTTCTTTCCCCCATTCCTGTCAATTGTTCCCTTATGCTCTCCCTGAAACTCTGTACAACCTCTGGTTCTTTCAGTTTATCCAGGTCCCATCTCCTTAAATTCCCACCTTTTTGCAGTTTCTTCAGTTTCAATCTGCAGTTCATAACCAATAGATTGTGGTCAGAATCCACATCTGCCCCTGGAAATGTCTTACAATTTAAAACCTGGTTCCTAAATCTCTGTCTTACCATTATATAATCTATCTGATACCTATTAGTATCTCCAGGATTCTTCCAGGTATTCGACCTTCTTTTATGATTCTTGAACCAAGTGTTAGCTATGATTAAGTTATGCTCTGTGCAAAATTCTACAAGGCGGCTTCCTCTTTCATTTATTCCCCCCAATCCTTATTCACCTACTATGTTTCCTTCTCTCCCTTTTCAAAAATGGTTCAAATGGCTCTGAGCACTATGGGACTCAACTGCTGAGGTCATTAGTCCCCTAGAACTTAGAACTAGTTAAACCTAACTAACCTAAGGACATCACAAACATCCATGCCCGAGGCAGGATTCGAACCTGCGACCGTAGCGGTCTTGCGGTTCCAGACTGCAGCGCCTTTAACCGCACGGCCACTTCGGCCGGCACTCCCTTTTCCTACTGACGAATTCCAGTCACCCATGACTATTAAATTTTCGTCTCCCTTCACTACCTGAATAATTTCTTTTATCTCGTCATACATTTCATCAATTTCTTCATCATCTGCAGAGGTAGTTGGCATATAAACTTGTACTACTGTCGTAGGCATGGGCTTTGTGTCTATCTTGGCCACAATAATGCGTTCACTATGCTGTTTGTAGTAGCTAACCCGCACTCCTATTTTTTATTCATTATTAAACCTACTCCTGCATTACCCCTATTTGATTTTGTATTTATAACCCTGTAATCACCTGACCAAAAGTCTTGTTCCTCCTGCCACCGAACTTCACTAATTCCCACTGTATCTAACTTTAACCTATCCATTTCCCTTTTTAAATTTTCTAACCTACCTGCCCGATTAAGGGATCTGACATTCCACGCTCCGATCCGTAGAATGCCAGTTTTCTTTCTCCTGATAACGACGTCCTCTTGAGTAGTCCCCGCCCGGAGATCCGAATGGGGGACTATTTTACCTCCGGAATATTTTACCCAAGAGGACGCCATCATCATTTAATCATACAGTAAAGCTGCATGTCCTCGGGAAAAATTAAGGCTGTAGTTTCTCCTTGCTTTCAGCCGTTCGCAGTACCAGCACAGCAAGGCCGTTTTGGTTAATGTTACAAGGCCAGATCAGTCAATCATCCAGACTGTTGCCCCTGCTACTACTGAAAAGGCTGCTGCCCCTCTTCAGGAACCACATGTTTGTCTGGCCTCTCAACAGATACCCCTCCGTTGTGGTTGCACCTACGGTACGGCCATCTGTATCGCTGAGGCACGCAAGCCTTCCCACCAACGGCAAGGTCCATGGTTCATGGGGGAACGACAATGTAGGCATAACATATTCCACGTCCATCTCGCTCAGATGATAAGTAATGGCTGGTTGTCAGTTCGCTGCTCAACATTGCGGCTGCGGCAGCTGGGCTGCCCATTGCATTACAGACCAAAACTGCTAAGGCAGTCCGCCTATTAGGTATTTTTATGTTTCGTTTGTTGTGTTTAAATCAAGCAAAACCGTGCTCTATTCGAAGTTTGGTCTCAGCATTGCAGTCCTTCACTACGCGAATTGGCGTGCCCTTGATTTCCTCCAAGATCTGAACGGACAAAAAAATGTTCAAATGTGTGTGAAATCTTATGGCACTTAACTGCTAAGGCAATCAGTCCCTAAGCTTACACACTACTTAACCTAAATTATCATAAGGACAAACACACACACACACATCCAACGGAGGACTCGAACCTCCGCTCTGAACAGACATCTGAACGCCATATATGCCATATGTGCCTTGCTTTCAGTTTCCCCGAAGGTGGTTTTGACATTCCTATATATTTAGCCAGTCCTTCCGACAGTCGTTTCTTTTCCCATTTCTTCACAGTTTCTCACCTAGGCATTGTGTCTTAGCTTCCGTACACTTCCTATTTATTTTATTCGTAAGTCACATGAATTTCGGTATCCCTGAATTTCCGTGAACATTTTTGTACTTCCGTCTTTCCTCAATTAACTGAACTATTTCTTCTGTTACCCGTGGTTTCTTTGCAGTTACCATCTTTCTACCCATGTTTTTCATTCCAGCTTATCTTATTGTCCTTTTTAGAGATGTCCATTCCTCTTCAACAGTACTGCCCACTAACCTATTCCTTATTGCTGTATCTATAGCCTTAGCGAACTGTACTCGTATCTCGTCATTCCTTACTACTTGTGTATCCCACTTCTCTGAATATTGATTATTCCTGAATAATCTCTTTTAATCTTCAGCCAAATCTACAACACTACTATATTGCAATCTGACTCTACAGGGTGGTCAGAAAATGTATGAAATGCTTGTAGAGATGTTACAGGGCAGGTTGTACTGAGATATAAGCCCGCATCTCGTGGTCGTGCGGTAGCGTTCTCGCTTCCCACGCCCGGGTTCCCGGGTTCGATTCCCGGCGGGGTCAGGGATTTTCTCTGCCTCGTGATGGCTGGGTGTTGTGTGCTGTCCTTAGGTTAGTTAGGTTTAAGTAGTTCTAAGTTCTAGGGGACTGATGACCATAGCTGTTAAGTCCCATAGTGCTCAGAGCCATTTTTGAGATATAAAAGTTAAGAAAGAAATTCCATACGTTGCTCCGTTTCCGAATTATTTAGCATAGAACGTAGCGAATCGGGGCGTCGCGCGCTCGTATTCAAGCGACCAGCCAGGGGCAGTGTTGCACAACGAGTGCTGTCTCTCGTTAGCTGAAACTTGAATTTACGCGCGCGACGATCTGATTGACTAACTTCATTGCCAAATAACTCGGAAACGACGCAACGTATCGAATTTCTTTCTTAACATTTATGTCTCAGTACAAAATGGCTCTGAGCACTATAGGACTTAACATCTATGGTCATCAGTCCCCTACAACTTACAACTACTTAAACGTAACTAACGTAAGGACATCACACAACACCCAGTCATCACGAGGCAGAGAAATGTCTCAGTACAACCTGCCCTGTAACATCCCTACAAGCATTTCACACATTTTCTGACCACCCTGTATATCTGCTCCTGGGTACGCGTTACAGTCCAGATTGATGCTCTTGATTACGGCAGGGCAGTTTCTCAGTTTAGGAGAGTCGAATGACTACAAGCGTCCCAGAAAACGAAATTCAAGCCACACCAACAATTTTGAGCTATGCATTACTTACAAACACAATCATATCGGCACCAGTCATCTAGTGATTTGCCTCATATTACGATTAGACCAGATCGTGTTATCAGCAAGACAGTACTGTCATCAGATGCTACGGCTAGGAAGGAAGGTAAACAGATGTTAAAGGAAAAGACATGGTGAAATGGATCTACAGTCTGGACTTCGTAATACACAACATGACACGTAGGTTTCAGAATAAATTGCAGTTCACTAACGACTAGTACTTTTCTTCACTGTGCGAATTATTATAGCAACGATACACCTACCTTTATTCCAATAATTGTCAGAGAATATTGCATTTTTCTGTCCAAAGTGGTGATAAGCAAGATCATATTATCTCTACCCACTATAGGTTAAAGGGAAACAGTTAAATAGTTTTATTGGTTTCAGTGAAATTAGTTATTTCATCTTTAGTTATGTGTACAAAACAGACATCTACTGTAAGGGTAAATAGATCCATATCCACATAGTCTGAACGAAGCCTATATGAAACAACTGAAAATACACTGATAATCTATCAACAATCGCTATTTGGTACTGTGCGCGTTTATTTTGGACGAGATTCATTTAGCAGTTTACACACAAGTCACTCTTAATCCTGGCAGCACTATGGATGCAAGAGGTATTGTGTTTTAGAGATAGCCAGATTGAACCGATAACTTGTAGCAGTATTCTGAGGTTGCAGCAAGCGATGAGTATTCAGCTGGCAGCTGGAATCCACATATACTTTAAGATCATGCAGAGGTGTGTCCATTTGCGTAGCATTTGGCGTTCCAACATGCCTTGGAAAACGATATGACTTTATTGTTGCTTTCTATCTCATCAGGAAAAGTCATGATCGGTATCCATTTCTCGGTTAGTAATCCGTAAATTGAAATGACTCACAGTTTCCGTCATATTTCAGATTTAGTTTAGAAAATTTTTAATCAATTTTTTTTCTGTGATGTCCAATGGGTATGAGAATCAGTTTGATGTATACTTTTATTTGTCCATATCGAATGTCCTCAAGTGTATATAGTTCTTTATAAACATTGTATTGTAACTTTCATACATTTGAACTTCTCAAATTTATTACCTTGCACCTCTTCAATTGTTCTCGATTTCCCTCATGTGTCTCTAATCTCTGCACCTGAATACTTACGAATTTCACTTCTCTTGCAGTTAATGTACGAATGTAGGATCGTGAGTGCACAGCACTTGCAATTACCTTCCGTAAGAACAGCATTTTCAGTATGGCCAAAATGTCATTTAAACCTATGAAGATCAACATATTCTATTGAAAAAGTATTGTGTGATGATTGGGCAATCAGTTTTCTAAATTAAATTTTGCTCTATGGGTTCCGAGCAACCCCCTCCCCCCCCGGCCCCCCTTTTTTGTAGCGAAAGTTTTGCGAAAGTTTGGCTCTCTCCGCAATTTCATAGTGGTCGTCAGATTGTGTTACTAATGTTTCATGCTCATTTTTTGGAGTATATTTCAGGGCATAAAACTGGTTCATAGTCGTACGAACACACAGATTCTGATTCAATAGGAGTGGCTTTCCACTGTATACTAGAAATTTGTAATCTTTGACTTAATGTTTTCACCTTTCATGTTTCTCTACAAAATGGACAAATAACGAAATGCATTACAAGTAGGACGTAGATCAGACCGTTTGAAGCAATACTCTCAACTCACATGTGCGTCTGGAAGACGAAACTTTGAGCTAAATGTATTTGGGATTAGAAGCCGCAGTTGTTATCAGTCGACTCTGATCTAGTCACTAAGAAATTTTATTCCAAGAAATATGCATAAATAGTTATTGATGAACTGGTTTACGAGGATTCATAACAGAGGCAAGACAAGGTGGAGAAGAATCACGACTAAAACTGTCTAATCGTATCCCAGCAGCACAGGAGATTAACAGCTGTGATAACAGTGGAGGGTGGACGTAAGTAGCATTAACGTCATAAAATCGTTCTGCTTTTCAATTATCGGAACGTTTCTCACTTATAGTACCACAGTTAACACATGTACCAACGATTGTAAAGTATAATGATTGCGCCTGAAGAAATCCTCACCGACACCAATGACTCCCTGGAGAGAGAGAAGAAGCCACCAGCAGTTACACGTAGTGGCTGCTGGGCTCTGTGCATTAGAATCAGCAGGGACCGTTTGGTGGACGTGGGGCATTCCTCCAGTGACGGCACTGCGTTGTATGCCGAGAGCGCCACTTTTTCACTCTAGAAGAAAGAACAGACATTACCAATAAATCAACCGATAACATCGACTTCTCAATACCATACGTTTATTGTCCAGTAATAATTGTTACATCACTTTACTGATGCAATCAAAGAACGGTTTCTAGATTAAAAGACAGGAAAAACTGTAACTAAATGGTGAAAAGCTTCTGTAACGCAAGTTTAATGTTAACGTTTACAGATAGGTAAACAATGGGAAATCAATAGTCATTCGGCGATCTATTAGACTTTTAATCTTCGGGTTGTCTAGATGCCAGTGGCAAATGCATGACATTACACATAATATCACGTGCCACACCCCCTGACACATCCGTATGTCACATCTCCACGGAGTTTCAGTGGTGGGAAATTCAAAGAGCTAATCACAGTCCAGGATTTTACCACTCATTAAAATGAAACGGACATCACCATTCCAGTATTTTACCAGCTACTTAACAGCTAATCACAATGTAGCCCCAGAGCACCCATCCTGGCCATATACAAAAATATCTTAAAAATATGAATTTGGTGCCGCGTTCAAAATATATCTGATTACATATCAAAATGTGTAAGGATACTAACATCAAACTTACTCGTACATAAGGTTACCTGACTTGAATAGTAAGTCGCAATTGTTAGTCAGCATAGTTCGATTAATGTACCATACTTTGTGCAAGATGCAATGAAAAAGTAAATATTTGCAGGTCTAAGCTGACCGTATTATTTACCAAAACACACTTCACATTACAGCATCTACAGCTTGCAGGCTGAGCAGGACTTGTGGACGTGCATCGTTCGATCTTTGTATCACACTCAGAGTAAGACACAGTTTAACATTTCCATATTAAAATATACGTATCTGTCAAAACCGATGCCTACAACCTGTATTTGGACTCTCAAATTAAGTTACCCACTGTCGTTAACAAGTTAAATATGTTTTATAACTGTACAAAACAAATGAATCCAGCAATGCAGTTGTGTTTGATATTTTATTTGAGGAGTAAATGAGGCTGTGCACAAATCTGTACCCGACCAAACAGAAATACATGCTATAAAAAAGTTATGCTAAGCAGGCAAACAGTAGTAGCTGAAACAAATAGGGAGTATCTATTACAGATAAATAAGCCTCAGCTACTGGAACAGCGCAAGCAATGTGTCCCCTACACTTGACACCTCCAACAAGACTGTGAACTCTCAAATTACTTACGAGATGGCTAATCTCATGTATAAATAGTCCTAAAACGAGGTAGGACACATGTGTCCTGCTGAAGTAACTCGCTAAACAAAGTAGTAACATGCTAAGCAAGACGTTTCACGTTAGGCCTAAATGAGACTTTACCCAAAAATGAACCTGACCAAGCGTCAATTTAGGGAGAAGAAGATAACAGCACACACAAAGTTTATGTAAAGATTCACAATGCTGTTTTCACGTTTAAAGTGTCCATCGAAGTACATGAAAATGTGTAACTCTCAGTACTTCCTTTCCCAAAAGGGAATGAAAAAATTCGTCAATAAAACACACACACACACACACAGACAGACACACAGACACACACACACACACACACACACACACACACACACACACTGTATTTGCTGAGCATGTACTGAGTGAGGGTCACAACTACCAGCCAGTGTCCCATGTACTTCACTTAGCAAACAAAGGCCATAAACTGAACCTGCTCGAAGCCCTGGAAATTAACAAACATCTTGCTCACAGTCCAGATCTCATCCTAAATGACCAGACACAACTCAACACTTCCCCTCTCCTAATCTTCATTTAATCATCTTTGTTGTTCATTACTTCCCACACTCTCTCTTCCTACATATTCCTATTCTACTGTATTCATTAAATTGTTTTGTTTTGTGGAAGTTGTTTTTGTATTCCACTTAGACTGTAGTTTCAATAGTTAAGGCTTTCTTTTAACTGGTACTTGTATTACTGTATTTTATGTTGTTTCAGTGGTATAATTGGCGGTGCGCATCGCCCGCTGTAGTTGGTAGTTTAACAGGACAACGACACCTTGGCGGCAGCCAGTTTGAATTGTAATAGATAGCGCGGTCGATGTGTTTGACAGTAGACTCTAATTGCCGGCAGGAGTGGCCGAGCGGTTCTAGGCGCTACAATCTGGAACCGCGCTACCGCTATGGTCACAGGTTCGAATCCTGCCTCCGGCATGGATGTGTGTGATGTCCTTAGGTTAGTTAGGTTTAACTAGTTCTAAGTTATAGGGGACTGATGACCAAAGTAGTTAAGTCCCATAGAGCTCAGAACCATTTAGTAGACTCCAATTCTTTGACGAGTTTAAGTTGAATATTTTATTATTTGTTCCCGGCGACGCCGAGGCGCTCGTCTTTCTTTCTTCGCCATTCCTTTCAGCTTTCCCTCGGGCTCTATCAGATGTGCCATTACTTCTCACTGAAATTTTGTAATACCTGGAAGATGCATTTCATTGTACTAGGTTTTTAATATCTTATTCAGAAAGAGAAACTGTGAGTTGTTTCTGCTGTTATATCTTAAAAGGTGTCCTGTTTCTGTGGGAGTTTTTCTTAGAAATCCATGTATTGTTTGTATGGTACTTAAGATTTATGTAAAGAGGGTTTGAAAATGATTTGTTTGGGGTGAGCTTTGACACCCGTAGACATTTTGTCTGTTTAGTTATGTTTCAAATTCTAGGGCAATCTAGTATATTATTCTGGGGTAACAGTAGTTTGCTGTTGTCACGAAATTGTTGAATAAAATCTGTTGGAAAATACAAGCCACAGTTTGTGTTTGATTGGTAATTATTACCTTGTTATTATTGAGTTGAAGTATCCTTGAGCATATGTGCCACGTCTCACTTTGTGTAAATGACACTATACATTTTCGTGTTTGTACACGAGTTACATTATATAAACATGGTCAAAGACTATGACAGATGAAGCTTTGTGATATCTTCTAAATATAACCTTTGCACCAAAGTGGAATTTTTTACCAGAATCCAAACAGGTTGCTCTTTGTGATATGCATCTGTAATTACAGATTTCTCATAATGAATGAACATTCGATTATTCATAAAAAATAAAATTATTTATTACAATACATAACATATCAGCTACAAAACATATGTGGCGCCACCATTATAATGCAACTGTTCTGTGATATTAAAACAAGTAGACATGGCTTATATAACAGAGATACGTAAATATTACAGGTTAAGCTGCACTTTTTGATAAACATAGTTCGATCGCTGTAACTTGAATTAAAGAAATTAACTTTTCTGTATTATTTACTCAAATACAGAAACATTTTATCTAACATTGCAAAACACACATGTGAACTACTGCTAATCTAACTTAGAGTGTAAAGTCCACTAACTGATTAGAACTGTTTGATCTTTGTACCAAACTCGACTTAGTTTGGCTTAAGCCAACATCAATGTTAGCGAAACCTTACAGCGGCACTTTTGCTAAGGCATGGACATGAAGCTGCAGTACTGTATGTTTTTGATATTCTCCTGATAATGTTAACCTGTGCCATCACCCAGTGGAGAGCACATGACGCTTTGATCGGACAGCATAATGAACAGTAATGCTACATATTCCTATAGGTAAGAAACAGAGTTGCTACGCTCCCAACTATTTTTCAAAGTCACACTAACATTGTAGCAGTTCTTTGGTAGGATATTTACTTTATCTTGCGGGAAAAAAGTCAACTTCCACTAGGACAAACTGGAGACTACATGACGTTCAACCCATTATACATGACCATATTATAGGAAAATCGCAATATATTGCCTGTGTTACACCAAAACTGCAAAAACTTGCTTTATACATAACTATGTTACAGGGAAACTGTAGCAAATTTCCCTCAGTTCCAGAAAAATCGTAAGAAATATACATCGTCATGTTAAAGGAAAATTGTACAAATTCCACTATACATTGGCATGGTTGCAGAGGACATAGTTCCATACACTACATCTACATCTACATTTATACTCCGCAAGCCACCCAACGGTGTGTGACGGACGGCACTTTACGTGCAACTGTAATTATATCCCTTTCCTGTTCCAGTCGCGTATGGTTCACGGGAAGAACGACTGCCGGAAAGCCTCCGTGCGCTCTCGAATCTCTGTAATTTTACATTCGTGATCTCCTCTGGAGGTATAAGTAGGGGTAAGCCATATATTCGATATCTCATCCAGAAACGCACCCTCTCGAAACCTGGCGAGCAAGCTACACCGCGATGCAGAGCGCCTCTCTTGCAGAGTCTGCCACTTGAGTTTGCTAAACATCTGCATAACGCTGTAACGCTTACCAAATAACCCTGTGACGAAACGCGCCGCTCATCTTTGGATCCTCTCAATGTCCTCTGTCAACCCGACCTGGTACGGATCCCACACTGATGAACAATACTCAAGTATAGGTCGAAAGAGTGTTTTGTAAGCCTCCTGCTTTGTTGATGGACTACATTTTCTAAGGACTGTCCCAATAAATGTCAACCTGGCACCCGCCTTACCAACAATTAATTCTATATGAGCATCCCACTTCAAATCGTTCCGCACGCATACTCCCAGATATTTTACAGAAGTAACTGCTACCAGTGTTTGTTCCGCTATCATATAATCATACAATAAAGGATCCTTCTTTCTATGAATTCGCAATGCATTACATTTGTCTATGTTAAGGGTCAGTTGCCACTCCCTGCACCAAATGCCTATCTGCTGCAGATCGTCCTGCATTTCACAGCAATTTTCTAATGCTGCAACCTCTCTGTATACTACAGCATCATCCGCGAAAAGCCGCATGGAACTTCCGATACTATCTACTAGTTCGTTTATATATATTGTGAAAATCAATGAACCCATAACACTCCCCTGTGGCACGCCAGAGGTTACTTTAACGTTTGTAGACGTCTCCCCATTGAGAACAACATGCTGTATTCTGTTTGCTAAAAACTCTTCAATACAGCCACACAGCTGGACTGATATTTCGTAGGCTCCTACTTTGTTTGACAGGCGACAGTGCGGAACTGTATCGAACGCCTTCCGGAAGTCAAGGAAAATGACATCTACCTGGGAGCCTGTATGTAATACTTTCTTGGTCACATGAACAAATAAAGCGAGTTGGGTCTCACTCGATAGCTGTTTCCGGAATCCATGTTGATTCTGGTTTTCCAGAAATGACATGATACACGAGCAAAAAACATGTTCTAAAATTCTACAACAGATCGATGTCAGAGATATAGGCCTATAGTTTTGCGCATGTGCCAGACGACACTTCTTGGAAACTGGAACTACCTGTGCTCTTTTCCAATCATTTAGAACCTTCCGTTCCTCTAGAGGCTTGCGGTACATGGCTGTTAGAAGGGGGGCAGGTTCTCTCGCGTATGTGTAGAATCGAATTGGTATCCCGTCAGGTCCAGTGGACTTTCCTCTGTTGAGTGATTTCAGTTGTTTTTCTATTCCTTGGACACTTACTTCGATTTCAGCCATTTTTTCGTTCGTGCGAGGGTTTAGAGAAGGAACTGCAGTGCGGTCTTCCTCTGTGAAACAGCTTTGGAAAAAGGTGTTTAGTATTTCAGCTTTACGCGTGTCATCCTCTGTTTCAATGCGATTATCATCCAACAGAGTCTGGATATGCTGTTCCTGTTTACTGATTTAACGCAAGACCAGAACTTCCTAGGATTTTCTGTCAAGTCGGTACATAGAATTTTACATTCGAATTCACTGAACGCTTCACGCATATTCCTCCTTATGCTAACTTTGACATCGCTTAGCTTCTGTTTCTCTGAGAGGTTTTGGCTGCGTTTAAATTTGCAGTGAAGCTCTCTTTGCTTTCCTAGTAGTTTCCTAACTTTGTTTTTGAACCACGGTGGGTTCTTCCCGTCCCTCACAGTTTTACTCGGCACGTAACTGTCTAAAGTGCATTTTACGATTGCCTTGAACTTTTTCCATGCAGACTCAACATTGTTAGTGTCGGAACAGAAATTTTCGTCTTGGTCTGTTAGGTAGTCTGAAATCTGCCTCCTATTACTCTTGCTAAACAGATAAACCTTCTTCCCTTTTTTATATTCCTATTTACTTCCATATTCAGGGTTGCTGCAACGGCCTTATGATCACTGATTCCCTGTTCTGCGCTTACAGAGTCGAAACGTTAGGGTCTGTTCGTTATCAGTAGGTCCAAGATATTATCTCCACGAGTCGGTTCTGTGTTTAATTGCTCGAGGTAATTTTCGGATAGTACAATCAGTATAATGTCACTCGACGCTCTGTCCCTACCCGCCGTCCTAAACATCTGAGTGTCCCAGTCTATATGTGGTAAATTGAAATCTCCACCTAAGACTATAACATGCTGAGGAAATTTATGTGAAACGTATTCCAGCTTTTCTCTTAGTTTTTCTGCCACAAATGCTGCTGGGTCGGGAGGTCGGTAAAAGGAGCCAATTATTAACCTAGCTCGGTTGCGAAGTATAACCTCCATCCATATTAATTCACAGGAACTATCCACTTCTATTTCACTACAGGATAAACTACTACTAACAGCGACAAACTCGCTACCACCGGCTGCATGCAGTCTATCCTTTCTAAACAATGTCTGTACCTCTGTAAAAATTTCGGCAGAATTTATCTCTGGCTTCAGCCAGATTTCCGTACCTATAACGATATCATCTTCGATGCTTTCTATCAGCGCTTGAAGTTCTGGTACTTTACTAATGCAGCTTGGACAGTTTAGAATTACAATACCGATTGCTGCTTGGTCCGCGCATGTCCTGACTTTGCCCCGCACCCTTTGAGGCTGTTGCCCTTTCTGTATTTTCCCGAGGCCATCTAACCTAAGAAACCGCCCAGTCCACGCCCCACAACCCCTGCTACCCGTAGACACCTGCTGCGTGTAGTGGACACCTGACCTATCCAGCGGAAGCCGAAACCCCACCACCCTATGGCGCAAGTCGAGGAATCTGCAGCCCACATGGACGCAGAACCGTCTCTGATTTAGACACTCCACACGGCTCTGTACCGAAGGTCCGCAGCCAGTCCTGTCGACGATGCTACAGATAGTGAGCTCTGCTTTCATCCCACTAGCGAGACTGGCAGTCTTCACCAAATCAGATAGCCGCCGGAAGCCAGAGATGATTTCCTCCGATCCGTAGCGACACACATCATTGGTGTTAACATGAGCGACCATCTGTAGATGGGTGCACCCTGTACCCTTCATGGCATCCGGAAGGACCTTTTTCACATCTGGAATGACTCCCCCCCGTATGCACACGGAGTGCACATTGGTTTTCTTCCCCTCCCTTGCAGCTCTATCCCTACGGGGCCCCATTACGCACCTGACATTGGAGCTCCCAACTACCAGTAAGCCCACCCTCTGCGACCGCCCGGATCTTGCTGACTGAGGGGCAACCTCTGGAACAGGACAAGCAGACATGTCTGCCTGAAGATCAGTATCAGCCGGAGACAGAGCCTGAAACCAGTTCGTCAGACCAACTGGAGAGGCTTTCCGTTGAGCCCTCTGGAATGCCTTTCGCCCCCTGCCACACCTCTAGACGACCTCCTACTCTACCACGGGTGAGAGGTCAACATCAATGTGGGCAGTATCCAACGCAGCCACAGTCGTAGTCCGATCGGGGGATGCGTGTGACGAGCTGGCCGTCGCCCAACAAACCCCCATCCGGACCCCCACAGTGATGCCCATTGGCAACAGCGTCAAGCTGCGTGACCGAAGCCAACACTGCCTGAAGCTGGGAGCGAAGGGATCCCAACTCAGCCCCCATCCTAACACAGCAGTCGCAGTCCCTATCCATGCTACATAATGTTATGCAAAGAACGTCTGCACTAATCTACAGAGAGCACAAACAATTCGACACAAAATTTAAACGGTTATTAAAATACAAGACTGCCTAGTAAATGCAGTAATGCTGCTACTTGTGCACTGCTGACACACTGCTCGGAGGCAGAAGGCTAACTATGCTGTTAGTAGCATACAAATTCTATTTGAAAGAAATAAACAAATGACAGACGACTACGTGACTTTACACGTCACAGATATTGAAATGCAAATCTGCCCCTACTAATTACGAAACTACAAAATGATTTGTCGGCTTTAACTAAACAAGTGCGCTAAGAACACTCAAAAATATTTGCAACTTCACTACAACACTTATATGAACGCTAAATAAGCCACTTGCTGCTACTTGCGTACTGCTGACACACTGCTCGGCGGCAGAAGGCTAACTTTACTGTCAGTAACGTACAAATACTTAGAGTATTTAGTACACCTGGTTTATTATTCCAATAGGGAGGCAAGATGTGAATTAAAAATGCAAGATTTGTTGTGAATATTTTTAATGTATAGATATACTTCAAGAAAAGAGGAATATTATTTACTTTTTAGAGTTCTTAGCTCAGTCTGCATGTTTTTAAATCAATCTCCTAGAAGTAGCTTTAGTATGTCCTAATTTTCATAATATTCTTTGTATGGTCCTGATGTTCCTCGTTTGTATTTTATCAGTAACAGTGGATCTTTACAGAGTCATTATCTCTGGAATTCTCTTTGTAACTTTTCGGTGTGACTGCAACAATTCCATCGACTTCTGAATAGGTTTTCTGTTCGTGAATGCAGTATCCAGCTTTAGCCTTGCAGTTACATCGTTGACACATTCTGTTAGTTGCCTTCTACTCATAGAGAAAACGTTCCTTCGACGCTCCACGATCCATACAACTACAGAAGCTTTATACTCATCATCCAGTATATAGGAAGCCCCCACCTGCCATAGAACTGAACTTCTACCAGAAATGTTATACTTCAAAAGTGGTTCTGAGAACTTAATTCAGTTTACGAGCAATTACTTTGAGCATCCCATTTTTTACAGCTTCCAAAGAATGAAGCATTTGATTTTCTCCTTACTAGAGAATCTTCTGTTCCTAGTCTTTCGCCATGTAAAGTTAAAAGTTGCTGAAACAAAATAAAATTATAAGCAGGCAAAGCTGTAATAGATGAGAGTTCCCAACGATTACCGTTCCAACGCCAGAAGCTGACAAGGGACAGGTGGGATACCGTTCAGCTACCGGATCTGAAAACTATTGTAACACAGGAAGCTGACAGAATGGGCAGTCGGTGTCAGCTACAGGATCTTAAAACTCTGCTGTAACGTTAGCTTCTGACGCGGATGGTCAAACAGAACACAATATCATGTCAGTCGTCAGCACTCCAACCTTACCGGTCACGGTGTCATTAGAAACACAGAAGTCTGTGTTGTATTAATGGCAGCTTTGTACTGTAGAAGCGATACAACGTTGCACCAGGAAGGTAACGATTACGTTTATGTGAACGATATACATCAGGATTAATCGTAAGTAATGTATGCCAAATAGCGATAAACATTTTAGTACTGCACAGTGGACTATGGAAAGCACATGCCAACGTTAGAAGGTTTCTATCATGTTACATTCGCGTAGGGATCGATGGAGAAATGACAGTGTGCCACGGTATGTCTCCTAACCTCTAGTTTCGTATTCTCACACAGTATACCATAGAAATAGCAGAATGTTTACTCAGTGAGCATTGAACACATGTTCTCTAAATTTACAAGGCTTTCCTGACAGCAGTGTCGCCTTTCATTTTCCAGAGATTCAATTTTAAAGAGCTTATACTTTTGTAGTACTTTCTAATGACCATTGAAAATCCTATAAGTGCGTCTGTGAATTCGTCCAACAGCTTTTTCCGTTAATAATTGATAAGCGTTCCAAATGTTGGAGCAGTAGCTTAGAATTGCTCGAGCTAGGTTCTTGTGTGCCGTTTGCCCTACAGCTGGGTTGCTCTTTCGCTAAATTCTTCCCAAAAATCTCTTCACTACTTCTTACGATTTCATATCGCTTCATAGCATTACTCGTACGCCTTATACTTACTTTACACACACCAAAATTTTATCATTCGTCTTGTAATTTCTGAATCATTTTTATGTTATCGGCGTTATCTTGCCACTATCTATTATTTTAAGCCGCCTGTACCTCAGGAAACCAGTTGGAAGTGCTGTACAAACAACCTGCAGTTCCTTGTGACGATCGACCGATTACAATGGCCAAGCAAGCAGTCATTATCTCTGGGAGACTCAGCGAACATTGTAATATTGATGCACAGGTGGGGTATTCTATTAGTTTTGTTTATTACGTTCCCTCATCAGACGCGAGGGGCTCAGGGAGTAATCGCTCTGTCGGCATCTCGTTACTGGTTTAAAGCACCATCGTCCAAACACAGTTGCATTCTCCCATTTCCATACATGATACTTATATGAAAGAGAAGCAACCTGGACTTTTGACTCCCATTTGACTCTTGCTACTAGCCTTATTATTTTCCATTTGAAATGTCAGTAAGTTAGACGTTGATTTTCGCTTGGTGTATATTAGAATCTGTCAGAGGAAGAGCAGTTGGGTTTCAGGTAAGGTAAAGGCACTATAGAGGCAGTGCTGACGCTGTATTTGATAACAACATATACAAATTTCGTTCCACAGACTGATGATAGATATTCTAAATCCTCAGAGAAGTAACTATGCGCTGCAGGGAAATACACAATACGAACTCGAGAGAAGGAATAGTGAGAACGGGAAACGAAGAAGTAGGTGTTCACATTAATTACAGCTTAAAGCAGAGGTTCGGTCATTTTTTCTCTTAATGTCCGAGCTCAATTTTGTGAAACGATGAACATTAATATCGGAAATAGGCTTTAAGTTCAGAGAGAAATTCGTAGAAGACATTACTATCATCTTTGAAAGTGAGGAACATTTACAGGACCTCTTGAAGGGGATATACACTATTGTGAGCAGGTAATATGAATTGAGAGTAAACCAAAGACAAATACAATTATTGATGACCAGCAGAAATGGGACTGGAGACAAACCTGACATCAAATTTAGCGGATCACACAGTCAACAAAGACAATGTGCTACTTCGAAACAAAATGAAGGATAACTGAAAAATGTAGTACGACATAAGAAACAGACTAGCACATGATAACATAGCATTCCTGCTAAAAGAAACATATCAGTGTGAAAGATGGACCTCAGTTTTCAGAAAGAAATTTCGGAGAAAGTACACCTGGAGCAGAGCATTGAACGGATGTCGACTGATACCATAAGAACTAACGGAGAGGAAAACAAAGTGTGGAAAACACTGAAAAATAGAAGGTAAATGGTGATGGAACATGTGCCGTGACATCTGGGGAAATCTCCCACGATAGAGGGAGCCCTCGAAGGTAGAACTTGTAGAAAAAGACAGCGTTTGGAATGAATTCAGCAAGTAATGGAATACGGTGAGTGTGAGTGATTTTCTGACAAGAAGGCGTCAGCTTGGGACACGGATTAGTCGCTTGCTGCTTCTAACAAGAGGGAAGATGCAAGGAACTTGCAAACGGCCACATGCGGTTTAGCACTGCGTGCCCGCATAAGCCCACAACAACAGGATTTCCTGACCACAACAGACCGACTGACTCCACACAGTTGTGTCTCCTACTTTATACCTGCTGACATGGCGCGACACGCCATAGCCGTAGATAGGCCGAGCTGCTGATTCCAGACCACAATCAATAATTTAGTACTTCCCATGCAGCTGAGATAAATATCGAAATCGATCAACAATAATGAGCTTAGAAAATGATTTTTTCTTTTTAATAACATGAATATTTATATATGTGTTTGAAGAGAGAGAGAGAGAGAGAGAGAGAGAGAGAGAGAGAGAGAGAGATTGATTTTTGATTGAGATTTTTACTTTAAGTCGTAACTGGTATCTGAATTTTGGTTGATGCCTCCTTGAATGATCAGCTAGCTTCTGCACCATTTGGTGACGTATTACAGTTTGGAGGAAGTTATTGTTCTTTAAGGTTTAAAATACGACTCTGTTAGTTACTTGGCCGTATTGCGGATAGTTTTGAGCCCAAGTTTTTGTCGATTTTCATACCTAAGGGACCACTGTTGTAAGTAAATAAGATCAAACAGCAATCTGCTTTTCGTGAGAAAAGGAGATTGCTTAGCACACAAACTTCCTTCAGACTACACGTCCAGCTACATCAAAATTGGTCAGTGAAGTTCAGCACCATACTATTGTACAAGAATATAATCCAATTACTGTAAATAAGAAATCATGAGAGATTGTTATTTACTGAATGAAAACTATAGAGAATGCATTCCTTTTCCTGTACTTTAATTAACTTTGTAAACTTACAATTCTGTCGATTGATAGACGGCAACAAGAATGAAATTTACCTCCTTTTCCTAACACAAGATTTTTCTATTCTTCGCTTCCAGAAAATTTGTATACATAAATGTTTGACAACTCTTACACATACTTTACTCGGTTTTATCACTAAAATATCAATCTACATTAAATGTAACAATGTGTTCTGTGCGACGGCCTATCAACACTTCCTCTTTCCACAAGATACAGACTAACAGTCCTCTTTTTTTTAATAAATCAATTGTCTTTTTTTTTTAGTGTCCATACTCAAAGATTCTCTAATACTATCGTTGCGGGGATTGCGGGCTGAAGAGTTTCATGCTGTCCAGCTGCGCTTCACTTCACTTCAAGTACTTTTTGAATCACATTTACATTTACAGTATTTACATACATTTCTGAGCTTCTCAGAATAAAATGACACACAAATTAGTTTAGAAAAAGCAGTAAGGCACACATAACATTACAAGCTCTCCGCTAATCGATGCAAAAATACGTGATTCAAAAGATGGGGCAGAATTGAAGGGTGTACTGAGAAAGGAAGCTATTTCGCTTTGAGAAAAAAGGATATAAATTGGTTTATCTAAACCATTGTATTAAGATATTACTTGTTCAATAAAGGGGTAACTACTTCTTAATTTACTGTTGTGTAAATTACCCAAAAGGAAACATTTTTAATTCAAATAGCACTGGTTGTGACCCTATATGCTGTAATTCTTATGACAGTTAAAAAATGCACACGTATCAGAAAGTTTTGTCCTGATTGAAATACTGTTGTTCGAGTGTATATAATGCCATCAGGTTTCATGTCAACTGAAACCACTGCATGTCTCTTCTGGGGTACCTTCACAGTGAAATGTTTTTATGGATTTCAGTTTCCGGTAAACAACACGGAAAAATGGAGAAATATATGGCTGTAGTGTTCTGAGATCTTTCAACTTCAGTGCAGATATAAAACTTCTGTGTGGACAGAGTAGTGGTATTCCCTGAAGAAGTTTTGGAGGGATTACCTGGCATTTTCTGAAAGAGTTCCATTCTGTGCCACTCTTCCAAGTGGGAATAGACATGTTGAAAGAAGATTATGTTTTTTTGCTTCTCAAATTTCACAGCACTTGTTTTCGTAATATGAAAGCCAATACATTTAGTGCAACAGCATTCTACTATTTCACTGTTTAGCTGTTGAAAATCCCTGAAATATTCTGTTGTCACTGGAATGACCTCAAACGGATTTTTGACTTTGGCATTTTTTACAAGTTCATACCACTTGTCAATGTGCAAATAAGATTTGCTTTTCGCATTTTCTCTTCCATTGTGCCAAAGTCTCGGTCACCGGGTAAGTAGGTATGTTCAGCAACAAGGAAATGATATTGGATATCATGGAGTCAGTTGACAACAATACAATAAACATTGTAGTGTATTTCCTATGTCCAGTGCAAGAGTCCCAGAAAGAAAAAACTTTCTTTTATAACACACATTCGATGGATTGCCCAGTATTGTCGCAATTCGTGATGCAATATCTGACGAATCTTCTGAGGCAATATCTTCTGGCTACATACACATAAAATATGAACTAGAGTTGCATGTGCGGAAGCCAAGATTGTATGCCCACAACAGCGTTAGGTAGAACAACGTCTCTGTTTGAATTTCCGGCCACGGAAGTGCTTGTTGTAAATCATAGGTGTTTACAAAGTACTGATGGTCATTACTGGAGCATTCTCTCAATAGATCATATGCTTTATAAACTCAATATCTGAAGCCTCACATTCAAAGGAATATCGTCGTTTGGAGACGCACTGCACTCATTACTCATGTGAGAACTTGAAGTTTACATTAAAATCTGAGTGGAAAACTTTAGAATAAACTTCTTATTTTATAGGTAAAACTCCTGATACTTAACATTCTTTCTCACAGAGGCGGTGCATTTCAGACATCTATTTCACAGTTACAACGCTAACTTTATGTGCATTGACTCTCCGCGAAATGGCTTCTGTGGTTCCAAGATTTTGTCATATGTCTCCAGTAGTATCCAACGAGCCTTTACTCATTTTGTTCTTAACATTGCTGTTTTACTTGTCTATCTATTATGCTGCATTCCAAGATGTCACGTTTTAAGTTCATCAGTATTTTCATCACCAGCTACATTATCGCTGTTATTAAACAGTTTCCTGTCACCTCTAGCTGTTGACACTCTTTTAGGTGACACTTTGAAAACGTCGCGAAATATTTTTAAACATACGCTATGCTTTGTTCCCGTCGCCAATGTTACATGATAAGGAAATCAGTACTTTCTTCTGCTCACTCCTACATCATTACGTATTTTAATAAATCCCTGACTACATTCTTTATGCTCAATAAGACCATTGAGATATGTACCCTAATATTGTGGACCTAAAGTGTGTAAAACTCACAAAATAGTGAGGTTTTAGAAATTTCATATCACACTGAATAGCTGTATCACCTAAGGTTAGATCAGTCTAACACTTTTTTGCAGTCATATCCAGGTCCTTGCTTTGCTGCTACATACTGGTTTTGTCATTGCACGTATTCATGTTCACTGTTTCTTTTCCTCCTTCCGCATGCTCTCTTCCATTTGTGTAGTTATGCCTGAATTTCTTATCACCAGTTTCAGCATTCTCAAATACACGTGATCCATGTTTCTATCGCCATTTTAAAACTGGGCAACCAGTAGGCCAACAACTTATATGCGAAGAGTGACATAACATGTCTATTACAATGTGGGGACCAATTGCAGGTTATGTCTAATACTTGTAAGTAAAGAGGGATATAAAAGAAATAATTACATTCTGGAAGACTATGTTCTTCACTTATAACTGATAAACCAGTCTCTAACAGTTCTACGTTCGTGCATCTGCAACGCACTTAACAAGCACCAGTAAGTGTCATATCACCTTCTTTCACTCAAAACGATCATAAAGTCGCATACAGGAACTTAGAACAACTACTGTAGAAAAAGCTGGAGCAGTTCCGTGTGGTTCTAGTCTACAGGATAGACAAAAATTGGCAAATAATACTGAGAACGCACGAAGTTCAGTTTTCCTTTTTTTCCCTTAAGCATAACTCCCTCTCTAACTAGATTCCTCTTTAAGAGGCACTTTCATGGATGAAGTGGATGGAGAGAGGAAGAGGGAGGAAGATGTGGGAATGAGAGGCAGCATGGCGTGATGTGTGCGATATACGAGTGGTGTGTGTACATGGGCAAAGCTGTGGGGAAAAGTATGTTTTTATATTAAACTGGCATACTCAGCAATACTTCACAACTGCTAAATATGTATGCGAATTGGATGTATGTCCTAATCTCTGTCTCCCCCTCACTCTGTCCATACCTTCATCCTCACTGTCTTTATCTGTCTCCTGCTGCTCTCTCTTTTCACTGCCTATCGCCTTCTCACAGTCTGTCATTCACCTCCTGCCCCAGTTGTCCATCAATTTCCTTATCCCCCTCTCTATGTTCATTTCCTCTCTCCTCTCAGTCCATCTCCTCTTTTCTCGGCCTCTGACTCTTAGTTAATGGTGTTCGAAATGAAACTTCGATTGGGAATTGACGGCTCTTAAGATGAATGGGTACACCGTTTGGGATCATCGGCGTATGGAGCAAGAGATACATCCCTCCAAGAACTGTCAGGAAAGTAGGTTCAGTGACTGAATTTTGCATGGTTTTAATCTTCAAATGGATAGGGCTGCATAGTTACAGAAAATTCAGTCTCCGGAGTAGCATTCTAATCGTAAGCCAATAAGCTATAAATACAACTTCCATGTTCTGTGCTAAAATGAACATCAAGGAATAAAAGAAACATTCAGAATAATGTGTATACAAATTATATTCAAAGAGAAAGATTATACACAGGGGAAACAATTTATCCAACGTTTTAATTCCCCTGATTTCGTAGTTCAAACTGATTCTGAGAAAGAAAAGTAGACCATAGATTTTTACAGCATGGGTTTTGTCCTCACAGTCAATTTTAACAAAAACCATACATTGTCGTTCAAAAAATGTACAGCCTATGTCAGTCTTTGGCAATGGCAAGGAACGCGTTTCTGAAGAAGAGAAATTTGTTAACATCGAGTATAGATTTAAATGTGAGGAAGTCGTTTTTGAAAGTATTTGTATGGAGTGTAGCCATGTATGGAAATGAAACATGGACGATAAATCGTTTGGACAAGAAGAGAATAGAAGCTTTCGAAATGAGGTGCTACATAAGAATGCTGAAGATTAGATGGGTAGATGACATAACTAATGATGAGGTATTGAATAGAATTGGGGAGAAGAGGAGTTTGTGGCACAACGTGACAAGAAGGAGGGATCGATTGGTAAGACATGTTCTGAGGCATCAAGGGATCACAAATTTAGCGTTGGAGGGCAGCGTGGAGGGTAAAAATCGTAGAGGGAGACCAAGAGATGAATACACTAAGCAGATTAAAAAGGATGTAGGTTTCAGTAAGTACCGGGAGATGAAGAAGCTTGCACAGGATAGAGTAGCATGGAGAGCTGCATCAAACCAGTGTCAGGACTGAAGACCACAACAACAACAACAACAACATGTCAGTCTTAATGTTTATTAGGGTATTGTGTAAAAATTTGAAGTAATTTTTCGATATTTTTGCTAACAACGTTTGCCTATTGTACTTTAAACATATTTTTATATTGTACGTATTTAAGGAATGTATAGTCTACGTCCATCCATATTTATTAGAATATCGTGTGAAAATTTCGTGATTTTAGCTGACGAGGTTTGCTCTTTACATATTGCATACGTATTTACATACAACAAGTTTTTAAAAATATGTAACCTATGTCCATCCAAACATTTAGAAGTGTATCATGTATCGTCTAAAATACAGTTGGGAACCGGCTCCACCCTGCGATTGGTTTCAGTGTGGCCCACGGAACAATTTCGTGGGAGAGAGAGCGAAGCACTCACATTGTATTCCACCAGGGTCCCATTTTCGGATATTTCTGCCAACGCTCTCCTTGCCTCGCATTCGCAGCTTATGACGCAGAAGAAGTGAAAGGTCGCAAGCTGCCTTGCTTGCCTCATTCCATTTATATGCTAAATTCATTTGCCCTTGTCACGACTGGTGATAGGCAGAACACTTTAGTCCCATCACGCTCAAAGCCTCCCCACGTTATTTAATGCCGGGGAATGTATTCCACGAAACTAAAGTGGCTGTCGGTAGAGGCTTGTAGTTCTGTTGTAACAATGCGTGAGAGCCACGCAGTTAGCGCAGATCTCTGAAATCGACAGAGGAGGCCAAACGGCATGCAGAGGTTTTATTCCAGCTTACGGGTGTCAAACGGCCATCTGAGAGGATTCGCCGAACCCCCATGTCAATCAATCCAAGACAGGGCTCGTGGTATTCAGCACGATACGGCTGTTAGGAAGGTTTAGGGCGGTAGTCTCAAGTCTTGGAATTTCTGGACCTCGCGGAGTTTCCGTCACTTTAGTTAGGATTCTAGAAATTCAGAAATGTATAAATAACGCTCTGATTCTCCCATCGCCTACTGACGTCAGACCAGAATTTCTGGAGAAAACTTGCGAGGAAGTTGACCCGTGCCTGGAGACATTCTGGGGTGAGAATTTATTAAACGTGTGAGTTTTCACGCTGTCGGCGGAAAGCAGTAACATTTGTCCTGTTTGATGGTTGTGGCCAGAATGGCGAAAACAGCAATGTCGGGAGCAGGGAAAGCCAAGAGGGACACTGTTGGTTTCATTTATTTTTCGGTCAACCACTGGAGTAACAAAATCATTTGGTTGACTTCATTTGTATTCTTGCTTCATACCTTCATCGCAATCACTTTTACCAACAGTCATCTCACTGTGCCTTTCGCTATCTCATTGCTTATAGTTTAATAAAATGCGAATTAAATTTTAATTGGGTTTAATTTGAAGTAACTTGTAGTTACTTTGAATTATTTAATATTTTTTTTATTATTCGGTGGCTAAGTAAAAACAGTCATTCAGTAGGATTTTTTAGAAATTCCCCGTCTTAGGATTCCATGTTAGGGTCATTTTTTTTATAGCGGTTTCGTTGGAGAATTAAAATTTTACATCGGGTCTTAAGGTGTGTGTGACTGAATCTGGGCAGTTCCATTTTTCGGGTACGATTTCACATGCACACAGTGCTGGATTTTTGCAAAGTCGAAGTTCTGCTTACTACCCAAATGTGCTCCTATGCATGCGGGTTATCAAAAATTTTTTTCTAAAAAAATTTTTAAAAAATGCTTGCGTATAGTTTTTGTGGACATTAAAGAAGTAAATTCAAACAAAGGAATGACCTACTTGCGGCCAAAAATCGCTAAGTTATTCTTAATTGTTAGTCGACTACGATTACCTACCTCATCGCCGTATTTGTTTTTCTGTCCTTTCTCGTATTAACATTACGAATAAGCCTTGTCAACTGCGGACCTATTAGAACACAGCTACTGTTGAAATTGAAGGTAATTTAATGAATTAGCTGAAACAATTTGCTTTTATGGGCGTCTGTTTCTCCATGATGACATTTAAAGATGCCTGACATTCAGTCTTCACATTTTTATATTTATTTACGTGTCATGAACAGTTTTTCTCGACTAACGGCGATGAAGAATTATCTAAGACCGCTATTGTAAAACGTCTAAGTAAAGAAATAATGTTCGCCAGGCGTAAATGAATGCAAACATCTGAAGACGCTATGAACGTAAAATATATCTTTGTGCGCGTGTGAAGCAGAATATTTGCTATCAAAATCTCTTACTTAAGCTCACGGGCCGCCTTGTCACGTGTCGTGACAGCAGTGCATAAAGTCCGTGACTTTAATGTTTACGGGATAATGTACCGAAGCGTATGGCACCTCTTTCCCGATATGCCACGTCATCAAATTGTACAACAAAAACATATTTTCGAGAGTACATTCATTTTATGTTCATACCGTCTTCCTATGTTTACATTCATATATATGTCACTTCCTGTACACTGCAAAATATGCCCACACTGGCTTACATCTACACTACTTTAGAAACACGAGACTAGTATTCGAAAAGTTCTGGTCCAATTTATTTAAAATTTTCACACAATACACTAATAAACGTGTGAGTGAACGTTCCAAATTTTTTAATATATATGTTATATAAATATATACGTTATATGTATGTAATATATATATCTTACATATGGAGAAAAAATTTTCAGCAAATATCTCACAAGGCTCTTAACACAATTTTTTGACGATACTGTAGTATATATACAGGGTTTCCCAGCTATCTTGTGCACCCAAAATATCTCTGGAACAATAACAGCTATTGGAAAACGACTGTCACCGGTATCAATGTAGGGCTGTGGCCCATGAATGTACATATTTGGAAACATTCTAAAACGAAAGCATATGTGATTTTTAACACAAACTTTTGTTTTATATGGACCACCTATATTTTTTCTTCAGCCATCCATAGCGAGACAAAGCACATACACAATGGCGTTGATTGCATCGCAATATTCCCATTACATCCCGAGATATTGACACGCGAAGTTGACGCTTGAAACACCCGACATGCGTTGCTAGCGCACGTCCTGAGGCTCAGGCGTGAACCCCATGCTGCCCGTAATCGTGATGTGATTGACATGCGTAATCACACATCCATACTTATCAAGAGGTCCGAAACGAATAATGCGGTCTGCTGCCATCCTGCATTATCGTCGTACATTCTAGCAGGTAATTACCCCATAGGCCAGGGGTGATGCGGTTCTGTAACATATCTGTGTACCGCAACGTTAGTCCCAAAATTACCTTCGCTTATCGTTAATCCGTTACTAAAAAGGTAATGCCGTTCAACGTTGAAACTTTACTTTACTGTAGATCTAGCGCAAGTGACAGTTAATCATTCACTCGTAATAGTAAAATTCATGTAGATGGTTTTAGTGAAACGAGCAAGTGGACTAAAAGTTTTATCGTTGTTTAGGTAAAAATGTTTTGATTTGGGAAGTTCAGGTAGGACATAGAGGATGAATGTAAACATGTTTAACCAATTAGTTTTATTATCACATAGTTATCAATGTTATGTTTATCTAATGCGTTAAATGACAAATTGTTGCAAACAAATGTTTCTTAACATCACTGGGTAAAATGGCCCTTTTTAGAAACTTCCACTGTGATACCAGCACTACATACTAATCATAGCGTTCACATCTCATGCTCAAAGTGATGCCCATTGGCTTGCATACATAGGGTCACTCTGCGGATGAAGGATGCCCTACTTCGTGCCACTGTTTCCTCTTTGATGGCTGTACAAGCGTCAATAATGCGTTGCTTCATGTCCTCTGGTGTTGTTGGTTCATGTTGGTAAACAGCATCCTTCACTGCTCCCCAAAGAAAATAATCCAGCGGTGTAAGGTCCGGAGATCGGGCAGGTCACATAACTGGGCCACCTCTTCCTATTCACCTACCAGGGAACTTACGGTTCAGAAGTCGTCGTGCTCGTAAGGCGTTATGTGCAGGGCATCCGTCATGCTGATACCATATGACCATTCTCCGGTTCAGAGGTACGGTGTCCAAGAGAACGGGAAGATTGTGTCGTACAAATCTGGAGTATTGTCTGCCATTTTGGATGCCATTTATAAAGAAAGGTCCGATAATAGTATCTCCAATAATCCCACACCAAGCATTAACTTTCCACGGACGTTGATGCTCTTCCTGACGGAACCATTTTGGATTGTCTGCGGACCAATAATGCATATTCCTCATATTGACAATTCCTTTGTTGGAGAATGATGCCTCGTCGGTAAAGAGAACATCTGCAAAAAATTTTGGATTAGTCAGAAGTTTTTGCTGAGCCCACCGACAAAATGTTACCCTATTGCGGAAGTCATTTCCATGAAGATCCTGCTGTAAATGAACATGGTAAGGATGAAATTTATGACGTTTAAGAAAACGCTGTGCCTTTGATTTCGACACACCAACTTCACGTTCAATTTGACGTGTGCTGATTTGGGGATTCACAGCTATGGTAGCGATCACAGCAACTTCAGCACGTTCATCTGTGCGTGTTCTAGGACGATGTCGAGGTCTTGGATTTAAGCTTTCCGTTTCACGTAGACGAGATGTGAGACGACCAAACATCCGGCGGGAAGGCGATGGCTTGTCAGGGAACCGTCTTGTGTACAGTCGTTCTGCCTGAACAGTATTTCGTCCACCTACAACGGGGTACAGTACAGGTATGTAGAGTAGGGTAGAAAACAGACATAGTAACTTAATAATCATAATGTTCGCTAACAGTGCTATAACCAAACAAGCAATCTCATAACGTATTTCCCGTCAACGTACATTTATCCATAGATCAGCAGCATTTCTACCATATCTTCATGTGTGTACATTATACTGTACGGTATAAGTTCCACAACACAACGTTTATTCACAATGTGTACTACCTCCGTGCTGTCACTAGATTACTCTGATGCATGACTACACTGGCAAACGGTGTACTGCACGCCAAAGCAACAACAAATGAGATGCTCGGAGGGTGGTGGAGTACAGGAGTTTGCATGGGTCGCAAATCATAAACAAGGCGAAGTGGTAACTGTGGCAGTAGTGAGAACTACGTTGGAAACTTGACTAGATAGAGCCAGGCCCTGCGTGACAGGCACAATGGGTCATATAACGCATTAGATAAAACTTATTTTGGGTGTGCAGGATAAATGAAACAACCTGACGGGTGTACACCGATCGGTACTGGTTCATATTGTGTACGTAGATACGTAAAACGTGCAAGAGGGAAAACATTATGTGCTTATGAGTGTTGATGGCAGCAGACCGTATTATTCGTTTCGGACCTCTTGATAAGTATGGAGGTGTGATTACACAAGTCAATCACATCACGATTATGGGCAGCATGGGGTTCACGCCTGAGCCTCAGGACGTGCGCTAGCAACGCATGTCGGGTGTTTCAAGCGTCAACTTCGCGTCTCAATATCTCGGGATGTAATGGGAATATTGCGATGCAATCAACGCCATTGTGTATGTGCTTTGTCATGCTATGGATTGCTGAAGAAAAAATATAGGTGGCCCATATAAAACAAAAGTTTGTGTTAAAAATCACATATGCTTTCGTTTTAGAATGTTTCCAAATATGTACATTCATGGGCCCCAGCCCTACATTGATACCGGTGAAAGTCGTTTTCCAATAGCTGTTATTGTTCCAGAGATATTTTGTGTGGACAAGATAGCTGGGACCCCCTATAATATATATATATATATATATACATATACATATATATATATATATATATATATATATATATATATATATATATATATATATATATGTGTGTGTGTGTGTGTGTGTGTGTGTGTGTGTGTGTGTGTGTGCAATATTCATATATTAAAAGTAAGTCACCACGTATAAAATTTGATTAAATCTGTCGAAAACTTTCAAGATTTAGACTTACAGCGGTTCCACTTCATATATTATAAACACACTCACACACACACACACACACATATATATATATATATATATATATATATATATATATATATATATATATATAGGGTATATCTGAACATTTAGTAGAATATTGTGTAAGATTTTGAAGTAAATCGGCAAGAAATTTAACAGATATTTTGTAACAATTTTAAACAACACTTTGTCTTCTCTTAGTAATATAGGTATGTTACATACAATAAAATCAACATGTATCCTATCTTCATCCAGATATCTAGTAGAGCAATAATAAAAAATGTGAACTACTTTGGCCCAGCACTTTTTGCTGTTTTTGCTTACAAAGATTCTCCTTTATGTGATAAGTATACGAAAAATGATATAGCCCATGCACATCCAAATGTTCATTACAGTATCGTCTAAAAATTGTGTAAACTACTTTCTGTGATTCTTGCTGAACACTTTTTCTCCATTATATATATATATATATATATATATATATATATATATATATATATATATATATATATATATATATATATATTAAAAATTAGGAAACTATGTTCATTCACACGTTTATTAGAGTATCGTGTGAAAATTTAAAATAAATCGGACCAGAACTTTTCGATTACTACGTCTTGTTTTTATACAGTAGTGTAGATGTGAGCCAGTGTGGGCATATTTTGCAGTGTAGAAAGTGACATGCGGAAAAAAATTACAACCTTTTCAAGAAAGCCAACAGTGCAGCTAAAAACAGCATATACGGTAATTTGCTTTCAATTTCTCTAAGACTGGCACAAATTGTTTAAATTAAAGTTTTTCATTTTGTCACAATTTTAATGGTTCAACAACTCATGCCACCGAATGTTTTCGGACTGTAATTAAGTTCCTTACTGTTACATGCTCTTTGGAATACAGCTATTTATTGACACCGTTACATATTTGGTAGGTAGTAACTTCTACATAATACTGAATCTCTGTGATGAAGTCTCTTATTTACTCTCCCATAATCGGCAGGCTAATAGTAGCCAACAAAGAATGGACTGAGTACAAATGCTATTCATAATTAAACAACATGTTAATATTACATTACAGGGAAAGACATCATGTTTCATTAAACTTCATATGCAGTATTTTTTACACCAAACTAACCTAGAGGGTGAGACATGCTCAGTAAAAATAAAGCTCTGTCACTTTCCTTTACAGCTGCCTTTACCTATTTTATTTCGAATTCTCCTGAAGCTTTCTGCCTTTCAGTCTGTCTTCTCTTAGAGCAGGAGATATATCCCTCATTCAGATTTCATCCTGTTCCTCTTACGTAAACTTGTGTTTCTAGGATCACACTTTCGTTATCTGCATCGAAACTTTGTGCTTATCTGAAACATTTGAAGCAGCTGAATACGGATATAACTTCTGTGCCTTCTCTGTATTTAGACCAAGGTGTGAAACAATACTATCGGCCTTATCTTCCGACTGAGACAGTCAAATATTGGGGAAAAATCTGCTATAACTTATTTCATCTTGTAGCTCACTAAATGATTTTAATTTATTATTGCCAAAGGCAAAGAAGTGGAAACTATTGAGAGATGAAAGTAGTAAACAGAAAATCAACTAATTTGCTTATTGACTTTTGTGTTGAACTGTGTCCAATAGAGATGGCCAGTCTGCTTCTCAGTTGAGGAGTGGGTGATAGGTGATTCGGAAAAAAAGTGGTTGCTCATCTGATTTCAAAATGAGTCTCTGGTAGCTGTAGTGAGCGGAACGAAAATTCTGTGGTAGGCTACCACGCCACATCCTCAAGAAAACGTTTCTCAAGCTTCAGAAAATGTGTTATAGACAATGTGCATGTGAGCATTTGCATACCTTATTCGTGTGTGAAGCTTTTCTCATCAAAGAAAACAACACAGAAAATAGAGAATGCTCCCTTTTTCAATTTACTGGGTGTGAGACCCTACACGTTCGGCCATTCCAATAGGTGTGACAATTATAACAGTATGAAAGTAAGCAGAACACTGAGTCCACGTGTGGGAAGAAAAGTCTCTGACCCAGCCAAGAATAGAACCTCGGTCCCTTCACTTAGAATTCCACTGCACTGACCCTGTAGCTACTGAGGCTAACAAAACTCGGTTCTTTAGAACGGCACGTTAACGTAGAAAGCACTTCCTGCGTCATGTTTCTCCTCGTGATTTGTAAAGAAAACCTCACATTTCAGAAGCTCAATAAACGTTTACAAACTTTTGAGTCAGTTGGTATTTCTTATCCTTTTACTCAGCATCTCAATTGGAATGTGTTGTTAGCAAACCATATAAGCTGCGATCTTCAGCCACCGTGTGGTGGGAGCATATCGCAAAGTGACCCAGGCATCAGTCTACTCCCAATAGTTCGGTCCTGCGAGTACTCTCACCAATCGGTGCCAAGACGCCGCACTTGGTCGCTGTTCCTCACCAATCTCATTGACCGGATGACAATGTAGCTCACTGGCTCACTTCTCCCCACCACTCTCAAGGATCGGACTGCAAGGCATCACGCTGCTCCTCACCATTCTCACAGATGTGATTGCAGAGAGCAGATCACATGGCGACGTGAGGGTCGCTTTGTTCTCTGCTCTCTTGGCACAGTGACAGCTTGCAACTCGCTTTCCTGACTGAGCATCTCTCCATCAGAGTTCAGATTTTTAAAAAAATAACGTTATGTTTAACACATAATTATTTTAACGTAGTCAGTAGTCAATGAGCACAGTTTGTCTCAGGGCAATGGTCAATGATCAGGGATGTGACAGGAACAATCATTCGAAGCAAAAAACTAAATATGGACATATGTCCTGTTCCAAATTTTTTCTGAGATGGAACACATTTACAGCTACTTTTTTAAGTTTTTCTTGAATAACTCGAAATCCGCAGTCCCCAGCGAAACCGTGCTGCCATACAAAATTAAACTACATTAAATTTCCTATTAAAAGGTCCTATTCATTTCTTCTCTAGGACTTATGGTTTGCGCTAAGAGAACGACAGAATAACAGATATCTTACCCGACACGCATGCGCTGGGATGTAGGTAGGTTGTGTAAGGCAGTTTGAGGTAGGTGCCCGACTTGATAGACAACGTGTCCTGTATGAAATTATGCGACTCGACTTCATCTGCGCTATTGTGGTGTGTTATAAACAGTGTCAATGTACTGAATACAAATAAAAATGTACATGGCTGAAACTGATGATTTTCCTCAATCTTCCTATCTATCCTCTGCCCACTTGGTAATAATTATAATCAAGAATTTATCTAACTACTCTTCTTAGCAATCGGAGTTCTAGGACTTGCATTCTGATGGGAACGAGTGTTTCTGCTGTGTTGTCCTGGCGAGAGCTTCAAGGTTTAGGGAGCAGCAATTATTGTGAAAAGAATGGATAAAAAATAATTTTGATCTTTTGGAGTGCTTGGCCGTCCTGTATAGTAAAAGGTGATCTAAAGGACTTCCGATGGCCTTGTAATCACAAGACATAATTTTAGGCGGGTACCATCATTTAACTCCTTGAAATATTGACTAAGTCACCGTTTTATTTACCGTTCAGTTACCGTTATCGCTAAAGTAAAGTACTGGTCTAGTTCCTTCATTGGGACAAAGGGATCAGCTACAGCTTCTACTTTGCCTATACTTCTATGGATCACATAAGGTTTTCCATAGAGCATCTGGTCTTTGCGCTTTTGATTAATATACTGGCATGCCTTAGTTATCGTTTCTCTCCGATTTATTGACTCTGTTTGCTTTCTGCTCGTAATCAATTTTATTTTCAATAATAGGAGGTCGTACGTAGGTGCTATGTTCAGTGTCTCCGAGATTCATGAACTCTTCCGTTTACCAAGGTGCAGGTTTTCCCTTCAGGTTTCCGGTCTTCCGTGGAGTATATTTATTGTGTAATCGATTTAGTTTGGTAGTATATACATGGAATTTGATTACCAAGTCCTGAAATCGAATGGAAATTGTCTCCCAAATTATCTCTTCCGCCTCTACTGCAAGTTCATTTACACTGATACACTTAAGGTCTTGGTACGTTGTCAGTTGAGGTTATTTCCTTGGATATTTTAGAGATAAAGTTATAAATATAATGTTGTGAGCTGATTCCTGGTACGAATTTCTTTGCTTGTGGATTTCGTGGCAAATATATGTGTGAGAGTGTGAGTACAGGCTGCATTATGGGTAGTTGCAAGCTGAGCACTGTTCATTTGAAGAACAAATTACACACTTGAAATTCGAAGTGGAACAGAATATTTTTGTACTACTAGCATTGTTTGCATGCTCCTAAGTCGAATTGAGTTCTGAAAGGTCAGTTGTGAAACAAGCTATACAAACCTACTGTCGGACGTCAGTAGAGGATGGAGATTAGGACAATTTTTTAAGGGATTTTATATTTACAAACATATTTTCGACTTGTTTTTCTTCATTAACACTGGATGTAAGTAACACTATAGGCAGTAAGTCAAAGCGTTCGCATGTCGCTACTGCACCTTCTCATCTGTTACTTCTTTGGTGTCTTAGGACAATTGAGTCTAAGTTTACAGAACTGAAGAGCATGCTTGGCTTGGGCCATTTCTCCACGTTCGCTAGAAGAAAGACATGGATGTCGATACTCTGAAATACACTCCTGGAAATTGAAATAAGAACACCGTGAATTCATTGTCCCAGCAAGGGGAAACTTTATTGACACATTCCTGGGGTCAGATACATCACATGCTCACACTGACAGAACCACAGGCACATAGACACAGGCAACAGAGCATGCACAATGTCGGCACTAGTACAGTGTATATCCACCTTTCGCAGCAATGCAGGCTGCTATTCTCCCATGGAGACGATCGTAGAGATGCTGGATGTAGTCCTGTGGAACGGCTTGCCATGCCATTTCCACCTGGCGCCTCAGTTGGACCAGCGTTCGTGCTGGACGTGCAGACCGCGTGAGACGACGCTTCATCCAGTCCCAAACATGCTCAATGGGGGACAGATCCGGAGATCTTGCTGGCCAAGGTAGTTGACTTACACCTTCTAGAGCACGTTGGGTGGCACGGGATACATGCGGACGTGCATTGTCCTGTTGGAACAGCAAGTTCCCTTGCCGGTCTAGGAATGGTAGAACGATGGGTTCGATGACGGTTTGGATGTACCGTGCACTATTCAGTGTCCCCTCGACGATCACCAGTGGTGTACGGCCAGTGTAGGAGATCGCTCCCCACACCATGATGCCGGGTATTGGCCCTGTGTGCCTCGGTCGTATGCAGTCCTGATTGTGGCGCTCACCTGCACGGCGCCAAACACGCATACGACCATCATTGGCACCAAGGCAGAAGCGACTCTCATCGCTGAAGACGACACGTCTCCATTCGTCCCTCCATTCACGCCTGTCGCGACACCACTGGAGGCGGGCTGCACGATGTTGGGGCGTGAGCGGAAGACGGCCTAACGGTTTGCGGGACCGTAGCGCAGCTTCATGGAGACGGTTGCGAATGGTCCTCGCCGATACCCCAGGAGCAACAGTGTCCCTAATTTGCTGGGAAGTGGCGGTGCGGTCCCCTACGGCACTGCGTAGGATCCTACGGTCTTGGCGTGCATCCGTGCGTCGCTGCGGTCCGGTCCCAGGTCGACGGGCACGTGCACCTTCCGCCGACCACTGCTGACAACATCGATGTACTGTGGAGACCTCACGCCCCACGTGTTGAGCAATTCGGCGGTACGTCCACCCGGCCTCCCGCATGCCCACTATACGCCCTCGCTCAAAGTCCGTCAACTGCACATACGGTTCACGTCCACGCTGTCGCGGCATGCTACCAGTGTTAAAGACTGCGATGGAGCTCCGTATGCCACGGCAAACTGGCTGACACTGACGGCGGCGGTGCACAAATGCTGCGCAGCTAGCGCCATTCGACGGCCAACACCGCGGTTCCTGGTGTATCCGCTGTGCCGTGCGTGTGATCATTGCTTGTACAGCCCTCTCGCAGTGTCCGGAGCAAGTATGGTGGGTCTGACACACCGGTATCAATGTGTTCTTTTTTCCATTTCCAGGAGTGTATATGGCAGAGTCCGTTGAAATGAGTTGAAAGTGATGTCCAACTGTGTTCCACAGAAACAATACAGACACACTGGTAGAACAAGAGGCTGCATGAGTTGACAAGTTCGTAGCACCTAAAGCACACGCCTTAGAGTTCATTTGCAATAGTTTTTTACAGTATTTATTCGCACTGTTATCCTGCTATCTCTTGTTCACACGCAATGTAGTCCAAATTTGATATCATGTTATTTAAAATTTTTATATCTTTCAGCAATGAAATCTTCGCGTACTGTCAGTTAGCGCGTTCCTTAGACACAACGACTGTTTCAAATTTTCTTGTATATGATACAACTCCACGATTGTAGGTCTAGGTTTCACAGATCACAACGTCCTACATTCTACACTATAACTTATGATAACAGACTGTGCTTCATGTACGAGGGTTGGAACTTTAATAGTGGCAACTATTTATTTACAGCTGGTACAAAATAGATAAGTGTTTCAAAGTTTTACCGACGTTGAAAGTAGTCGCCAGCATTGTGTATAACCCGTCCCCAACGACGTGGAAGACGTAGGATACTCTTAGCAGTGCCAGTTGTGAAGATAGTTCGAGTGGCGCGGTCTATTGCCCGACGAATTTATAACAGTTGTGAAGCGAATGCGGTGAAGTGTTTCCTTAAGTTTAGAAATTGAGTTGAACTTACGAGAGCAGTGCAGTAGGTGGTATAGCACTTAGCAGCCCCATCAGTCAAACAAATCAGTAACAGCATGCAGTGTACGTGCTTGAGCATTGTCCTGCAAAGTGATGGTCAGGTCCTGCAAAAAGTGTCATCAGTTCTGTCTCTATGGTGTTCATTTCTGGAACACAACCTACGACCTACGACTCGATGTTTAAACTGAAGGAAACACATCACGGCATTCACTTCAGAACTGCTACAAACTCGTCGGGCAATAGACCGCGGCCGGCCGCTGTGACCGAGCGGTTCTAGTCGCTTCAGTCTGGAACCGCGCTGCTGCTACAGTCTCAGGTTCGAATTCTGCCTCGGGCATGGATGTATGTGAAGTCCTTACTATAGTTAGGTTTAAGTAGTTCTAAGTCTAGGGGACTGATGACCTCAGATATTAAGTCCCATAGTGCTTAGAGCTATTTGAACGAATAGACCGCGCCGCTCGAACTGTCAACAAAACTGGCACTGCTAAGAGTGCCCTACGGCACCCGCATCTCGAGCAACGGGTTATACACAATGCTAATGACTACTTTGAAGGTCAACAAAACTTTGAAACACGTATCTATTTTGTACCAGCTGTATATAAATAGTTGCCACTATTTAAGTTTCAACCCTTGTATACTTATTGTCACTTTCAGCTTTTACAATTTAAAATGTCTATGTTAATAGTAAATATTTTAATTTCTCCAGCGTATTTTTCAGTGCTGCTCGACAATTAGTCAACCACATTGCCTTCAACTGCAAGAATTACGAGCGATGTACGGTACGGTTTTACCAAAACGGAATGAAAACGAAATTGCCGCTAATGTCGGCAGATAATTCGAGACATCATTTCTCGTGTCCGTTCCTCACTGACGTCAGCTTAAACCACGGGTGAAGGTATGCTATCAAAAGGCAGATTGAGTCCCACGTCGTATCCAGCCATCAGTATCGTCAGGTTCTGGATCAAGTCCTGATGTATCTCGCGTTGTGATGCCCTCGGCCCCAACTACTTTCCATTTACAACAACCAATAAGTAAGTGTTTTAATTTTTAGACCCGCTCATCTTATATAAATGTATGGCATTAGATGTACAGCCTTTCATAATGATTTACCATCCTTTGTTTTTAGTTCAAGACACACACACACACACATACACACACACACACACACACACACACACACACACACACATATATATATATATATATATATATATATATATATATATATATATATATATATATATATATCCTAGTTTGTATCATGAGTTATTCGATAAGAATGAAAATGATTTGGCCACCGCAAAGGTAATCCGCCTTACGTCCGATGCGTGGACGTGTGTAAATAACATTAGTTTTTATACTCTCACTTGACATTTCATAGATGAGAAGAGTGAATTAAAGTCATACCTTTTACATTGTTCACAATTAGAAGACAGACACATTGCAGAAAACATCTCAACCAGGTGAAAGTCTGTTATTGTCAAATACAATTGCAGTTTTAAAATCACTTCCATAATAAAAGACAATGCGTCAAATATGAAATTAACTGCCATGCTTCTCAAACTTGAACGTATTCCATGTTTCGCATAGTCCTTAAATCTGACTGTGGAACACGAAATTCAGAAGTCCATACATAAAACCGTTGACGAGTCAAAAGTGTTTTTCAGGGAGAGCCCTTGGCTTTAAACAAATTTGCTGAAATGTAAGAAAATCAAAAGAGAAATGCCCTCTGAAATTGGAACAAGATGTTCCTACTAAATGGAACTCTACTAACGAAATGTTGCAAAGAGTTACTTTAAATAAAGATGCCATAATTTCTTACCTCGCTATTTAGGTGGGAAATCGATCACCTGAAACTTAAAAGACACAGACTTGGAAGAAAATGCAACAGGCTTTACAGATTTTGAAAGTTTTCGATGAGGTAACCATAGAGGTGTCCTCAGAGAAAGTAGTCTCGCTTTCGAAAATGAAAATCTTGCCCATATTAACAGAATTTTAACTAAAATCTTGTACAGAAAAAATAAAGAGTGTCCTCAAGAAACAGATTCATTGGTTTATAATTTCCTTGGAGGGTTATTAGAGCGGTTTGGTGTTATCTCAAAAAACGAACTGATTGGTCAGTCAATGTTACTGGACCCCGAATTCAAAAGGCAAAGATTTTCAGCAGGCAGAACATTTCAGGACTGCTATATGAAAGCTGTTGCGTGGTTGTTCAACAAGAAAGAACACAGCTCATTTCTCAACAAGTTACCACCGCAGTGCACGAGACTTCTTCAGCGTGGGAGAAGTTTGACGGAACTATTGATCAGCTTCGAGTCAGTCACGACACAAAAAGTATGACAATTGTCGAATTCGACAAATATTTAGGACAGGGATATTTGCCTAGAAACAGCGATCCTTTAAACTGGTCAGAAACAAGACAATTTCTGTGGGAAACGCTGTATCACTTGGTAGTAAAAGTATTATGTATCACAAAAACAAGAGTACTCAGTGAATGAATATTTTAAAAAGGAGGACAAATATGCACTGCGAAGAGAAACAGACTCACATAGATTGAAAAGGGTCAAATTTTATTTGTAAACGACAATACTAATAAATTTTTCCCTTTTGAGTACATATATGGTAACACGGACTGTAACTGATGACTGCAGATACACTGGAATTATAGTTGCGTCATAATTCGTACACAGCGTTTTATCCAATATAAATATCAAAATGTAACAAGAATCAGTCTTCGCTCTTAAAAGTTTTCCATTCCATATAAATACACTCCTGGAAATGGAAAAAAGAACACATTGACACCGGTGTGTCAGACCCACCATACTTGCTCCGGACACTGCGAGAGGGCTGTACAAGCAATGATCACACGCACGGCACAGCGGACACACCAGGAACCGCGGTGTTGGCCGTCGAATGGTGCTAGCTGCGCAGCATTTGTGCACCGCCGCCGTCAGTGTCAGCCAGTTTGCCGTGGCATACGGAGCTCCATCGCAGTCTTAACCACTGGTAGCATGCCGCGACAGCGTGGACGTGAACCGTATGTGCAGTTGACGGACTTTGAGCGAGGGCGTATAGTGGGCATGCGGGAGGCCGGGTGGACGTACCGCCGAATTGCTCAACACGTGGGGCGTGAGGTCTCCACAGTACATCGATGTTGTCAGCAGTGGTCGGCGGAAGGTGCACGTGCCCGTCGACCTGGGACCGGACCGCAGCGACGCACGGATGCACGCCAAGACCGTAGGATCCTACGCAGTGCCGTAGGGGACCGCACCGCCACTTCCCAGCAAATTAGGGACACTGTTGCTCCTGGGGTATCGGCGAGGACCATTCGCAACCGTCTCCATGAAGCTGGGCTACGGTCCCGCACACCGTTAGGCCGTCTTCCGCTCAAGCCCCAACATCGTGCAGCCCGCCTCCAGTGGTGTCGCGACAGGCGTGAATGGAGGGACGAATGGAGACGTGTCGTCTTCAGCGATGAGAGTCGCTTCTGCCTTGGTGCCAATGATGGTCGTATGCGTGTTTGGCGCCGTGCAGGTGAGCGCCACAATCAGGACTGCATACGACCGAGGCACACAGGGCCAACACCCGGCATCATGGTGTGGGGAGCGATCTCCTACACTGGCCGTACACCACTGGTGATCGTCGAGGGGACACTGAATAGTGCACGGTACATCCAAACCGTCATCGAACCCATCATTCTACCATTCCTAGACCGGCAAGGGAACTTGCTGTTCCAACAGGACAATGCACGTCCGCATGTATCCCGTGCCACCCAACGTGCTCTCGAAGGTGTAAGTCAACTACCCTGGCCAGCAAGATCTCCGGATCTGTCCCCCATTGAGCATGTTTGGGACTGGATGAAGCGTCGTCTCACGCGGTCTGCACGTCCAGCACGAACGCTGGTCCAACTGAGGCGCCAGGTGGAAATGGCATGGCAAGCCGTTCCACAGGACTACATCCAGCATCTCTACGATCGTCTCCATGGGAGAATAGCAGCCTGCATTGCTGCGAAAGGTGGATATACACTGTACTAGTGCCGACATTGTGCATGCTCTGTTGCCTGTGTCTATGTGCCTGTGGTTCTGTTAGTGTGATCATGTGATGTATCTGACCCCAGGAATGTGTCAATAAAGTTTCCCCTTGCTGGGACAATGAATTCACGGTGTTCTTATTTCAATTTCCAGGAGTGTATTTAGAATTTTTCTTGTAATATTTTTAGTTTTTGTGGCAGACAATATTTAAAAATTTTATCTCTCAAAGTTTGTAGAGACATAACACAAAATATCTTTGTACGTTCTTTCAAGATAGGACCAAATCACATAAAGAAACAGGCTTACTGACCTGAATTAAAAAATCCACGTGTCTTCCTTTTATTTACTTTTGTGAGTGAGTACGGAGTCATGAAAAAGAAGTATGTCATTCCAGTGAGTGACGAGTTCTAATCTGTACTCTGGAAAGAAAGCTTTTTCCCATCTCTAGTATCCAGGTAAGCCAGCTGATCATACAGAACCCATTTCCTCACTTTGGCAGAGATATTTTATCTTTTGCAAGCTGTCCTTCTATTCTATTTCTCCGAAATATGTCGCTAATTTTTCTCCATACACTATTAAAAATCTCACAAATGTCATGAAATACCGATTCATGAAAAATCCAAGGATACCAGCTTAGTTAAACTGTTTTAGTGTACTTGGGTCCTAGTACTTTACTTCCGAATCTCTACAGGGTAGAGCAGTAGAATTGCGGAAGAAGTGCTGTCTGCATAAGTCTACAAATTTTCTCCTCTTTGTTTCCATTCGACTCAACAGAAGGCTTTTGAAACGAGTGAAGGAATTTTAAACCAGTTTCCTGAGAGCGACTGTGCCGGAGGCAGATGTTGTTTGATATGTGATGCTTTACTCGTAAAGCTTAGAGACGAAGCTGGAAGGAGATTCTTGTGGACATATGGTGCTTTTAAACATACAGAGAATGATGTATCATGCTGTGATCACATTATACGGTCCAGTGTCTGCTTAGCGTTACTCATCTTTTAGGTGGCACAGTTCATAGTGTAATGACGAAGTTCCTGGTAACTAATAAGACCACTCGCCTTTTTATACCACTCCTGCTGAGACCAAGAGTGAAGCTGATTGACAGAGAGCCCTTTGTCAATGGGAACATTAAGGCGGTTGACCCACTTGGTGCTGTTCATCAGGAATAGGTCATATAATAACAACAGGATTCATCTTATCTGTTTTTCCACTGACATAATCAACAACACCGAGTGAGCATTACACTAGACAAGCACTAGTCACAGTTGCCGACTCTATAACACCAATCATCAGACTCAAGCACCAAACTAAGGCCAGTTGAAACATTTCTACCAGACTACAATGAAAAAGAAAAGTAAAATATAATACTAAACAGAAAGAATTCTCGCAACATTAATCAATTTACTTTTTATCATTTATCAAAACTGGTACATACCTCCGAAATAAGATCGTCCCCGAACCAGCAGTACATAAACAGCACAGATAATACTAGCATCAGATAGCTACCAGCCTTACCAACTTCTTGCACACCCTTAGCCCTCTGAAAATAAAGTAAATTCCTTATTAATTCCTCCATTCCCTTCATCAACAAGAAAACATGCAAATCACTACATTTTACATCCCCCAATGCTCGTCTCCCGAGTACGTAATCAAAAACAATGTAAAATGTAAATGTCCTAACATGATACTAAAAAGAGAACTAAATATCCATGCTTTTTATTCCTATAATGATGCAGATGATCAATAAATGCTCAAATGAGTTGTTATATGTTAAAAATTATTTACTCATTCAATAGTGGAGTAATAATTTAAAGCACCATGAATAACAGAGAACAATGAATATACATGTTGCAGAGCTATGTTTCTGACCACTCTTTCACCTTAACTTTGTTATGTTATCTGAATATGTAAAGATGTAGAATTTAACATATATCACACTAAATTAGAAGAAACGTCTGCTGTGTCTGTCGTAATGGATATAGAGGAAATGGAAGACAGTCTGAGAGAAAACGACATGCCTTTACTGAAAAGTATTTGAAATACTGCTGTGATTCATGCCTGACAGAGATCACAGATTTTACGAAAAGTACATACACTTAATACAGGATTAGCTTTGGGAGAAACGTTTGTATCTCGAAGTAGGTGCTCCTTTAAAACAGAATTGTTTAAAGTATGAATAAATATGAATATAGAAGAAATTTTCAAACCGTACACCACCACCTCTCACGCTGTCATTCAGACACATTTCATTTACAGATACTCACATAAGAAGAAGCGAACAAGCTGCTACGTAGAAAAGTGTAATGCGAGCGCAATGGTTTTAACTAAGTGTACAGCTGTAAACAGTAAAGCTGTTTGTCATAAGTTCAGTTTTCCGAATTGTCCCGGGCAATAAGAGCGGAAGGAATGTCTCATACGCTGTTAAAAATGTATAACTTGTTTTGATAGAAATGTCATAAACTGACATTGCCTAATAATAACTGCATTTTCAGGTTGCAAATGTTGGAATGTTGGGCCATATGGCCGTAGATTGTGCATAGTTCATCGGAAAGAAGCCGTAGTTCACGCATGGTTCATCAGAACACAGCACTTGTCAGTATCATGCATGCGTATCCCCACCGCTTCAACCCAGTAAAATGGTGAGCAAAGACCGCTTGACGCTAGACCAGAAAGTGAAGACTGTGCTGCTTTACGCGAAACCGAAGAGTGCGGCAGAGACTCAGCGATATTTTGGTGTTGATTTTTGTACGACATGGGCCCGTTGCATACACACAATTTATCGACTAACCATAAAATATGAAGATAACGGCAGTATTTTAGAGCAAAAGCGGCCTCTTTCCAACACGCCCCGCTCTCCAGAGGATAGCGATGCTATGAGAATGACATTGACACAAAGTCCCACGACATCCGTGAGGGGGGCTTCATCCGAAATGCATCTCACGTCGTTCTCTTAAGACAAAACTTCATACTGACAAGGGGAAGGCCTCAGACACGGCCAACCGATTCGGCTCAGATTTGGCAGGTCGCTTGTGTAGAACCTAAAACGAAGGAATCTAAGATATTTTCGGTCAACACCCCCTCGTTTTTGAGAAAATCACCCCTAAATGTTATCACGAGCAACCGACTCAAAAATGGCGGGAACGATAGATAATTGTAAATAGAGCATGTTTCATCATCAGGTATGGGGTCCGAAAACGCATACTTTTCCAGAAATCGATGTAAGAAACCTTTACAACTGCCACTTCTGTACCCACATTGTAAACACATTTTCGCAGGCAGCACCGATAGCGCAACGGCCAAGGTAACTGGCTGGGGATCGGAGAAACCTACCCGATGTTTTTCTTTTCGTTTGTATTTTTCCACATCTCAATTGATAGGGAGAGGAGGGTTTATGAGGTACGTAAATCAATAAGGAATGATAATAATAAGGTAGGCAAATAAATTTCTCAAACCCCTGGGATAGTAAACAACTAAAATGATACTCCAGATCACTTTAGAATGGCTCTTCCAGTCAACGTTAAGTGTCCTCACTTCGAACAACTATATGGGTGGTACTTGACATATAAACATTCGAAACAAATACACTCACGGCACCAAGAACATCTAATGAATGCAATCGTTCGACAGCTACATTGTTTCTTCCGAGGAGTCGGCGGAAAACAAACTTGGGTTACATTTAAAAATTTGTCGTTTTCGGGAATTAATTTTGATGCGTACCACGCATACGATATCATTGCATGAAAAATCGGTGCTGAAAGTTGGTTATGAATTATGCTGTGAATAGTTATTGCATCCGTGCGGTTGTGCAATTCCCGCTGGGTTTTCAGAAGCACACTGCAATTCTGAAGCCTGGAAATAAAATTTTTAACCTGGTGATAGAAATAAACATCACACGGTTGGCATACATGTGTGCAGTTTGGCGGTATTACTTTTACTGTGCACGTCGGCTGACCCTCGCCATCTATAAACATTGTGTCATATATTGTAGCAGTAATTTGTCCACTCCAGGAATCCAATATTAGACAAAACCTGGTATCAGAAACGTATGGTTTTAAAACATTCTCAAGAAATGTTCTCTAAATCGCATTCGTCAGTTTCCCGGATATGGAGCAGGTAATGTAAACATTTTTCAACGAGTCGGTTAAACGATTGACCTCTTCTATAACCCGAGGACCAAATGTGACATTCGTCCTTGTAAACACAGGAAAACCTTAGGCAACACTTTTCCAGAGGCTGTGATGGCATATTGCGCCGTGTACGAATGTGTTAGTTTGTTTTTACTACCAACTGCGACAAGGGTAACTTTTTCTCCCTTATGCGATAAAGTTGCGTCGAATGTTCACCCGATTCTCGCATCCTGTTTGATCGGTGTTGATCGCATAATCACGATTAAAATCGGCCATACGTGACACCGTTTGCGTGCTGAAAAGAGCCGCCACTTTCTGTATATCTACTATATTTTGTACCTCCTTATGAGAGACGTATTTAGTGACGTGCCGTTGACGAATTTTATACTCCGATTTGAAATTTCTTGCCCAAGATAATGATGCAGCAAACGTAAAATCCTTGTTGGCCGTATATTGAAGCGCTGCACCTGCAGCCCACTCCTGAAGTATTCTCGTTGTTAAATTCTCGTTACGACAACGAGATTCGACAAATCTGTCGTATGTCCACTTATTTATCGCCTGGTATTCGTCGTATCTTGTCCCTCCTTTAACGATATCACTTTCCCACAATTTCAAGTCCTTCTTCCTTTTCAGGGCTGTTGTTGCTCCATTGTTTTGCAATGTTTGTATGTTCCAGTTTGGATGATTCCTGGCTAGCGCTACAGCCTTTACTTTTACTTCAAGGGGTGTAGCGCCGTAGTTCAATCGTTTAGTAACCGGTTCTTAATACTCATCGGGAACAGATGAAGCACATATTCCCAGTGACGTGGAGATTTTCAAAATGTTATGACCATTTTGCAATTCACTAGTTGGGTTATCTTCCACTGAATCACCTTCTGCTTCGTCTTCATGGTATTGTACTTCAGTATCAACAAAAGTCATTTCGTTCGTCAAATCCAATAAGCGCTCGACGACAGACGCTCCTATCAATCTGGAACGCCAAGAAACAGAACTGCGTGCTTCCGGTAGTGCATTGATAATGCATCTGTCTTGCAACACTTCTACAAACCAAAACACAGCGTCGGTAACTTCCCGCTTACCATCGCCTGTGACAGGCTCCCGACTATATATTACAGCGCTAGTCGAAGGGTGTACATTCTCCATTATTGAGATTATGCACCTGAAAGATATGACACAACAAACAATAACTAGTTACTACGGCATAAACAAACGAGCTAATTACTACAAACTGCATACAGTACTTGCCATATGTTACTTATGGAAGAACACTGTATTAATTCTCAAAACGTATTTCATTCGGCGCATTAACGATAGAAAAATAACTACATGTATCCACGAGGTTCGCGGCAGCCTAATGACGGAAAACAACTCTTTCCGATTGACTTCTATAAAGCTCATGCTGGACGGCTGCACTCTTCCATGTTCACAACTATGATATGACGAAGAGGCAACCGCGGCAACATAACTCTCCCCGCGTGCATTCCGTCCCGTGCCTCGCTGTAAACAAGCGTCGCGAGGTTGGCTATCTGTGATCCCTCGTGAGGAATTCGCAGCACTGTTACTCGGAGTTGTTTTCATGTGACAAGGCTTAAAAGTTTAATACTTTACTAACACACGGCGTTTGGGAAATTAGTTTGCCTACGTTATTATTATCATCATGCCTTATTGATTAACTTACCTTATTAACCCTCCTCTCCCTATCAATTGAGATATGGAAAATACAAACGAAAAGAAAAACACCGAGTAGATTTCTTCGAGATACGAACCCAGGTTCTCCGATTCCCAGCCATTTTTTTTTTTAAATCTCATTCGCTTTTGTTCGTCGCAACTGCTCGGGGCGGACGTCGTAAGACACCCTTTTAAGTTCGTTGTTGATCGATGAACTCAGTTTTTTTTATTACAGAGGGCAGCTACCCCTCTGACCGAACACGCTGAGCCACCGTGCCGGCTATCCGTTGCGCTATTGCCGCTGATGGCGAAAAGCGTTTAGCATGAGGGTAAAGAAGCGGCAGTTGTAAAAGTTTCTTTCCTCGATTTCTGGAAAAGTTTGGTTTTGCGGACCCCATACCTTATGATGAAAAATGCTCTATTTACAACTAGACATCGATCCCTCCAATTTTAAGTCGATTGCTCGTCATAACCTTTAGGGGTGATGTTCTCAAAATTGCGGAGGTGTTGACCTAAATTATCTTAGATTCCTTCGTTTCAGGTTGTACAAAAGCGACCTACAAAATTTGAGCCGAATCGGTTGGCCGTGTCGGAGGCCTTCCCCTTGTGAGTGAAATTATTTCCAGAAAAAATTATAATATTGTACAAACTGACGGAAAATGACAGGGCACTGCGATAACATTTTGCGACTTCAGCAGCTCCAGTAAATGGTGATATCATGATTCAAAACAACGGATAATTCTCTGATAACGTGATAACGGCAACAACAGAAGACACAATAGCAAATTTAAGGCAGTTAAAGCTCCTGATGTACATGGGGAAAAAATTTATATTGAGTGAATAGAGTGCCATTTCCAGCCATGGAAGCATCTGACAAAGCTCTTTCAATGGCCCAGTTAACAGTGTGCGCTACATCGACATGTTGCATGACGATAACTTCCGCAACGTTAAGCAACAACGTTACCTATGCGACATGGACCTCGCCCTCGTAAAACTAACGTTATTCTAAATTTCCTGCACGAACATTCTGGATATGTGTGATAACCGTCGATATCCAGAACGTTTTCAAGGCGTTCAATGTGGCCGTTATTCAGTCCGGATATTAATATCTGTGATTATTTCCTGTAGGGTCTTCGAAGGAGACGGCCACCGCAAGAATCCACGTGATCTAACGCTACTGCGCGTGGCTATCACAACAGTTCTCCACAGAATCACGCATGACTTGTTTTGCGGAGTGGTCGGAAACATCACAATGGACATCGAAGATGTGGTACGTCAACAAGTAGGACATAGCTAACATGTATTGAACCCTCGCTGAGTTACACGTGCTGATGATTCGTGTAAACAAGAGAACCATTGATATGTTTTGTTTATTAAAAGTTATGTAAACAATTCTGAAAGCATGATACTTTCCGTGCCATCCTGAATATCAACTCACTTTGTAAATTTCCTGGAAAACTGAGATGTAATCTGTGAAAAATATTTATGCTCATACATAATTCTAAACAACTTGTGAATGTTACCACCTTTGGATGCTAAATACGACGTAAGGTGGCCACGCCCTACACATCGATCCAGATAAAAATGTTTGTAAAGAGGAAACACGAAGACCCTCAGGTGACGCCTTGCTCACATTCATGAAATTTCATTCTACAGGCAAACCCTCATTTTCCATAAAATCCAACAATTGCTTTATTATGTGCATTTTATTCGCATGCACATTCCACCTACGAAACTCCTTCCTGGAAAAGCTAATACAGCAGATACTGAGCCGCTTCCATAATTCCGTCGTCTGCAATCTCGATACTTCATCATATGTCTTGTGATCATAGCAATTGCGCAATTTTGTTCCGTTAAGCAATAAAAATCAAGTGAAATGTTGTCCAAGCTGTGGGTTGCAGACGATGTCTGCATGCTAAAGTACCAAATCTGGCAAATATCGTATGAGAATTTGATACAGTGAAGTCGTAGTAGCGTATAAACTCTCAACATCTGACGCAAATATATCCGCAGTCATCCCCGTGGCATCCTAACAAGAAATTCTGTTTCTGCGGCCACACTTGAATAATAAAACAAGGTGAATATTAAAGAAGATCTGTTCTCGATTGTGAAGAACCTCACGGTTCCCTTGACGACGAGGTCAGTGGACAAAACAGATCGGTTCGAAGGTTTACCGAGAAATGTATGACCCTAGTAGATGGTATATCATTTCCACCGAACTATAGATACACAATTTACCTTTGCGGCCTGGAACAGCTGCAAGCAGAAAGATGTCCCAAGGGAGAGGCTTTGTCCCAGTAACATCCGGCCCAAGCACTGCTCTAGTAGCGCAACATTCCTGTCAACATGCCAAAAACAACGATGAGCTTTCGAGTATGCTCTTATTAGTGAAGAGTATACAATACATAATGAAGCTGTTTAATCAACTACGACGAAGCAGCCATTCTGGAAAACATATATTACGTGTATTCAAAGAACGAAGCCCATACCAAGAGATTACGACGAAAGGGCGCCAAAAATGAGTAAATTATTCAACAGCCTTGGGAATACAGACGACTGTCTTCGTCTCATGTCTCCGCTTACATGGAGACGATGAAACGCACGGGCGTGCCTAAGAACATCAGGCCCATGAGAGGTCTAACATTCAAAAACCAATGTCTGTTCAAGATATCTCGTCCAAGGCTGTAGCGTTTGTTAAAACATGTGAAAATTATTACTTGCAAAGGAATGCAATCTGCAGCGACAGGTTACTATTCAACCGTAAGTTACTGAAATTAGGATGGGAGACGAATAGTTAGGCGATCGGCGAGAGCCTAATCTGGCATCAGATTATACTGCACGAATTACATGAAATAAGTGTGTTTGGTTAGTATTTGAAGTTAACTTCGTCGTCTGTTAGACATTTCACATCGCTGAGTATGTGATCAAAGTTACTCGTGAATTATTATATCATGTCTTTCTATACAGGGTGAGTCACGTAAGACGTAACACCCCCTTTATTCCGGGGGCGATTGCACGTATCGGCATGCGGTTTTCAGCGAATCATAGCGGACTATGGGGCACAATAATAACAACGTTTATATTGACCGAGATAATGAGACAAGTACATGGGACGCTGTATTGTTTTAACCATCAATCGAACGCTCTGGAAAATCGCATATCGTGATGTAGCGCATCTTGCTATTGTGATTCAAACTTTGCTTGAAAGAGGGCGGATGAGGATGTACCTACGTAGCGTAGGCCGTGCATGCTGCGTAGAGCACGGCAACTCGGCCTGCGGGTCGCGCGAGGCGCGTTTACGGTCTGCAGCCGCTTCCGACCGACTCGACCTTCAATCGTACAATATTTCCCAGCGCCTTTTAAGCGAAGTTTGAATCACAATAGCAACATGCCCTTACATCACTATACGCGTCTTTTACAGAGCGCTCGAATGATGGTAAGAAAAGTATAGCGTCCCATTTAAAAACATGTACTTGCCTCATTATCTCGGTCAATATAAACGTTGTGATTATTGTGCATGGGCGGCCGGGGTGGCCCAGCAGTTGTAGGTGCTACAGTCTGGAAGCGCGAGGCCGCTACGGTCGCAGGTTCGAATCCTGCCTTGGGCGTGGATGTGTGTGATGTCCTTAGGTTAGTTAGGTTTAAGTAGTCCTAAGTTCTAGGGGACCGATGGCCTCAGAAGTCCCATAGTGCTCAGGGCCTTTTGAGCCATTTTATTGTGGATGTACCAAAGTATGTGCCCCATAGTCGGCTATGATTCGCCAAACACCGCTTGTTGAAACGTGCAATCGCCAACGGAATAATTGGGGTGTTACGTCTTACGCGACTCACCTTGTTCAATGGTAATGTCGAATGATGGGTTCCGTACGTGTAGTTTCTCGATATTTTAGTCCTGAAATTCGGATATTATCAGTAATGCAGAATTTGCAGAGCATAGACTTTTAACAAGATCTGTCACAATTGAGTTTCAGTTGTTTCGTTTATTCTTTTCTGTGCAGCACTGTATGCAACGATGAGGTCGGGCCATGTGAAGTTCGATCACGCATGCACTGTGTAAGTTGTCATAGTTCGTTTGTAAAGAACCGATGTATGTTAGTGAAGGAGATTTTATTTACACACAAAAGCTCTGAAGATGCGTTGAGATTGAATTTAATACCGGCATACATAGGAAAGTGAACCGTTTTATGTTCTTCGTTATGCGATGGTTGAAGCTATATATAAATGGACAAAAGCAGAGTTGTATACCTCTGGAGATTATTTGCCATTCACGAAGAAGCTGTCTACACTCCATGGATTACTGAAAATGATGCTGTATTCTATGAGTTGAAACAGCGGAAAACAAATAACCAACAAGACATCTGAGACAATAACATCTGAACTCGTCTAGAAGAATACTATGATTCCCCAACGAATGCATGTGACAAACAACATAAAATAGTTACTGACTATGTTTAGTATTTTATATTTTGTGTAATGCGATTCTTGAACTGAAAAAACCGCATATTCTATGGAGATAACCTGCTGAAGACTGACTAAGAACGTTACTTTACGATATCTGACTTTATGTTCCTTTGTAGAATAGCAGGAAAGGCAGTTCGTCGATGCAAGAATTTCTTTATTACAGCTTGTTTACAGGCATTGAAATTTGAAGTTTCTACCATCGACGACTAGCAAGGCGGATAAATAATGACAGCATCTGCTGGTGTGTTGACCTTCCAGCTCTGCAGGTAGTGCTAGCGAGAGATTCCTGTACGTGCCAACGAGTGTCACGGGAAGCCTCGGGTTATCAGCTGTAGCGTGGGCAGCGCGCTGTAACTGCTTCACTGGGAGTACGTATAGCTGAACTCCGCCCTCAGTGGTAAAGGGCGAAGTCCTCTGTTGATGCCTTGGCAGAGGCAAGGATGGCGCTACTGAAGCATCGTACTCCGCTGAAGGTCGTGAGATGCTGTGTTGCTCCGGTGGTAAGGTGATCAGACGGAGGACAGACGTTTTACGTGCAGTAGTGATAGTGACGCCAGCTTCATTTACCATGTCGATTATCAACGCATCCTGGACGTCGCTTTGCTACCCAGCTGACTGACCCTGTACTTTGGTCTTGTAGGGGTTTAAATGCTGCTGCTCAGAGCTGACTTTGCTGAAAGGACTGTGTCGCTGTGTCACTGTAGAAGTATCAGAAGAGTATTCAGTAGCCACAGTCAATCTGGGGTCTAGCATAATTTTAGAAACTGCAGAAGTCTCCATAAGGCAGATTAATGTCTCATGTCACTGGTATGCAGAAGTGGTTGTATGAAACTGGAAGCTTCTGCTGAAATGCTGCATCGTAAGGTTCGATGACCAATGCTAGTCATTACTTGTTTCCTGTAGTACCGTTCTTGGCTGCAAATTATGGTGCGTTCTATCTTTCTACAACACAACTTCACTGTGGTCAGCAAGTCAGTAAAGATGGATAGCTACGAATTACAGTTAGGGAGACTTCTCATGTGTGGACAAATATTTACATATTTACATCATTTATTAAGTGCTTTGTCTGTTACTTTTCTGTTTTCCTACCTAATTCTGACTCGAAAACCATTGAGGAACTCTAGTTATAAGTAACATTTCGAAATAGCTTGTTTTATCATAATTTTGTAGACTATTTATATTAACACCTGCTGCATTCTACCATTTCCTATCTCTTGTCTGTCCGCCGGCCGGAGTGGCCGAGCGGTTCTAGGCGCTTCAGTCTGGAACTGCGCGACCGCTACGGTCGCAGGTTCTAATCCTGCCTCGGGCATGGATGTGTGTGGTGTCGTTACGTTAGTTAGGTTTAAGTAGTTCTAGGGGACTGATGACATCAGCTGTGAAGTCCCATAGTGCTCAGAGCCAATCTTGTCTGTGAGGTGAACAACCGCTGATTGAAATTTTTTTACTCACTTCAATAACTACTTTCGATTTGGATCATTATCAGCTTCATCTGAAAAATAAAGTATGTTCATATATTTCTGTTTCACACAATTCTGATAAGAACTATCAATGTCAGTTATTGTACAGAATGAACAAATTTTCAATTAATGACTATTTTGGTTTCCGCGTTTGGTTAATCAATGGATTGAAGTTTATCATCTTATCGCTTACCAACTCAGTTACTTGTAGGAATATTTCACAACTTCTCAGTTGGGTCTATAGACAGTAAGGTAATAGAAAAACACCGTAACATGCTTCCAGTGATTGATCTTTGCAAAATCATCCGGTTTCAGTGTATTTGGACTCGTTGTAATTTTTTGTGTATAATACAACTCCTTCTTCATGTATATTTGATTTACAAAAAGTGTCTGCCGATTTATTATTAATATGCATTGTAAATGAATCCCTCTGTATATATGTGGTACTCAGATACAAATTCCGAAATGATATATACAAATTAGAAGTTAATTAATTTTTTCTTTCAGTCGTCTAACAGTTTGTTGAATCATGGTGATATACTTCAGTGCCAGCCACAAACGTGATCACTAGGCAAGTAACATTACGAATTAACTTTTGTCATTGATGACAGGTAATGCTTGAAATGGAACTACGAGGGTCACTCCAAAAGAAATGCACACAACTTTTTTTTTACTCCTTCTTTTATTCTACGTGTTTGAAAGTTTTACAGTGTGTAGATACATCCTTTAGGAACAATTTTTTCAGTTCTACACATAATTTCCATCCCTTTTAACTGCCTTACACCATCTTGGAACCAGCACCTGTATACCGGCACGGTAAAATTCTGAACCAACCGGTCGGAGCCACTGTTTGGCAGCGTGCACAATGGAGTAATCATCTTGAAACCTTGTTCCACGAAGAGAGTCTTTCAGTTTCCCAAAGAGTTGATAGTCACATGGAGCCAGGTCAGGACTGAAGGCGGGTGTTTCAGTGTTGTATATCCGAGTTTTGTGATCGCTTCCATGGTTTTATGACTGACATGTGGCCGTGCATTGTCGTGCAACAGCAAAACATCCTGCTTTTGCCGATGTAGTCGAACACGACTCAGTCGAGTTTGAATTTTCTTCAGTGTCGTCACATATGCACCAGAATTTCTGGTGGTTCCACTTGGCACTATGTATACAAGCAAAAGTCCTTCGGAATCGAGAAACACCGTAGCCATAACTTTTACAGCAGAAGGTGTGGTTTTGAATTTTTTTCCTTGGGTGAATTTGCATGATGCCACTGCATTGATTGCCTCTTCGTCTCTGGTGAAAAATGATGGAGCCATGTTTCATCAGCTGTTACAATTCTTCCAAGGAATTCATCTCCACCATTCTCGTACTGTTCCAAAAGTAGGCTACATATCGTTTTTCTTGTTTCTTTGTGAGCCACTGTCAACATCCTAGGGAACCCACCTGGCACAAACCTTTTTTAACGCCAACACTTTCATTATTCTGCAAACACTTCGTTCCCCTATCCCAATGTATCGTGACAATTCGTTCATTGTGATGCGTCTGTCAGCTGTCACCAATTCGTTAACTCTCTGCACATTTTCTAGAATGTGTGCAGTACGAGGCCTGCCGCTGCTAGGCTTCCATGCCCGCTTCCATCACGTAACCTGCTTTGCCCAGCGACTAACTGTACTGCGATCGACAGCAGCATCTCCATACGCTGCAGTCATGGACTGTGCGGCTGGTCCCGGCTGAGGTTCGAGCCCTGCCTCGGGCATGGGTGGGTGTGTTTGTCCTTGGGATAATTTAGGTTAAGTAGTGTGTAAGCTTAGGGACTGATGACCTTAGCAGTTAGCACCCATAAGATTTCACACACATTTGAATATTTTTTAAATTTCCATACGCCTTTTTCTACCTCTTGTGAATGTTTCCCACTGTCTCGTTTTCACAGCTCAGGAATTCTCGGACAGCACGTTGCTTCTGAAGAACGTCAAGTGTAGCAGCCATCTTGAAGACATGCTGTGACGGCGCCACTCACGGCAACAGTTTGAACTAAGTTCGAAAACAAGTGGGAAGGATGCTTCTACACACTGCAAAACTTTCATACATGCAGAATGAAAACTGTATTTTTACGAAAATAGTGTGCATTTCTTTTGGAGTGACCCTCGGAAGTGCAGCAGAACCGGACAATGATACAGTTAAATCTTAACTTCTATGTGTACCATGCCGTGGCTTCGAATATTTATACTTGAGAGCGGCGTAACCCGGAAATTGCAGTAGAGAATACAAAATTCTAGAGCAGTGGAATACGTGGAAGTACCGTTTAAGAATAATCTAAGCTGCAACCTGCATGAATTCCTGAAATTTTTCTTTACTGTGTTTCTAATTGTCTTAGATACATATTTATTCATACCTTATGATTGCTTGATGATGAATGATGGTCTTTCGGAGCCGATAGTGAACGTCGTGGATTAGGTCTTCTGTGTGCTCTACATCTGTCGTAGAGAGAGTCTGGAGCGAAGAAGATTTCATGCGAGAGGTTCTGTCGTTTAGGCAGCGAAGATTTCCGTTGAGCAAATCGAGTTGGTCCGGCAGCTGAACCATTAGGCTGATGTTGAAGGAGTCAGCAGCCATGGTCACTATGACTATACAGAAGACGATGTAGGCAGAGTAGAGCCACGTGGCCGCGAAGGCGAGAGGGCGGGAAGAGTCGTATGGCAGCGCCAGACGCAACGGCAGTCCGTCAGCATTGATAGGTGTGGCGACGTACACGATGGAGGAGATCACGCCCGACAACAGGTAGGTGAACACGACTCGCCGCATGGATAGACTCCTGACGTGAAGTAGCTGTATGTCGTCTGTGCTCAGAAACTCGCCAAAGTCGCGTCGCTCCTGCAAATATTAATGTACCGTCTGCATACGTAAGCGGTATTGGATTGAATGCTGCAGCAATGTGTCACAGAACCAAGTTACTTAAAAAAAAGTTACAATGTATTTAATTTCCACTATGCATTCCAGAGGTTTAAACCTCTACAATCAGGTAATCAGGTGAACTTACGTCAGTTAATGTGGATGTATATGTTGTATGTACGACTTTTGGGTAACCTGTAGCACTCTCCGGTAGCGGAAGAGGAAGAAAAAAGGCTGTATCACTCCAAAGTTCAAAGTTGCGTGGTGGCTTTTGATCACATAGCTTCTGATCGCATTATCATAAATATAAATATTTTTCATCAATATATGGTCCTTTATTGTCGTTTTCAGAACAAACGCTACGTCACTTATACCTTACGTACACTAAATCAAGAAAAGGTGCCGTATTAGGAGCTAACACAAGCAGCTAAAATGAAAAAAAAAATTCTGTTAGTAACAGTGGAATATTTATATAACATTTGTATTATTATTGTTGATCTAAGACACAATAGCTGAAACTTGATCTAAAATAGTGTGTTCCCACACTAACTGATTTTTCCGTGGCTTTGGTAGAATAAATTTATAATTATAAATGAAAACCAGAGAATTGTGGTTTTCAGTAATATTACTCTATTTCTTTAAGTTGTTCTTGGTTTACATTAGAATTCAACCGACTATCACCGTGGAAGAAAATACAATAGAGGTGAACCACATGAAAAAACTTTTTCGTACAGACAGTAAGGTTTCTAGTATATCTGTTTTTTTCTGCCCGCAACGTAGCAACATGTCATATTGATATATAAACATTAAATAGATTTTACCAACTGTGCCCAATAATGCAAAAATTTGCATTAATGTCAGCTAATTGTTTTGTCTCCCTCGATTATAAGATGGACGCGATGGCAGGGAAGTTAGTTAGAGTTCGTCACTGAGAGCAGGAAGCCACCTTTTGGAATCTTGTCCACCGTTAACTGACTTTCACTATTACACACAGCGTAACGTGTATGAATATAATTTAGTGTATATTTTATCATTATATCCACGGAAATATAGTGCACATATTTGTGGCGGCGTTCGTAACGACAAACAATTCGCTGTAGAAACGGCTTACGAAGTCACCGCCACACTTTTAATAGCGGGCCGACCGGTCCGATGGAACAGAAAGATGAAAACCCAAACACTCTGATTAAATAAAAGTCGGTACTTATCTTTATTAACGAAGATACAGAAACACAGTAGTGAACTCCGTATCTACAGAAATCTGTCTAGTTCGAGTCGGAGCGGCTAGGTCAGCGTCGGCTGACGACAAACAACAACTCTGCTGCGATGAACACACAACTGACTAGCAAGTACACAATTCGGTGGCGAGTATACAACTGAGCGGCGAATACAGAACTGTCCTAACGCTCGCGACTCCAGCGCTTAAGAAACCAGAAGCCAGCGGTGGCGCGCGCAGACTTGCGGCGATTTCCTGTCTCGCTGGCGCTGCTTATGCGGACGGCGTCCGGACTTTGATGCTGCCAACCTTTTGGCAGCGGGCTCGGGTGGCATTACTGGCTAGGATATAACACTCCTCCCCCCCAAATCGCCGCACCGTCGTTGAGTAATGACGTGGCGAGCGTCGACGGCGGGGGAGGGGTCTGGCCGCAGGCGTAGCAGAAGAGACCGGGGCGGAGACTGTTTTCGGTGGCAGTCCCCGGTCCGCACCCCAGCATTGGCTGCGCGGGGCCTCGGGAAACACCGACTGAAAACCGAGGTCAGGGTGCACGCCTGTGACCACGGGCGCAGCTTCTGGTACTGGACGCGACGGGGCGTCGGGACCCACGAAGAGAGGCAGCGTCTCCTGACGCTGCGTCGACGGCTGCTGAGCGGGCGCCGGACAAGGCGCCGCGGTGTCAGACTCCTTGGGGGTGCCCAAGGAAAGCGGCTGCAGGACAGGCTGCACAGCCACCGCTTGGGAAGGCGGCCCGGCTGAGGGGTCGACGTCCATCAGCTCCGAAGGCGGTGGCGACTGAAGAGGGACCGCAGGCGCCGGAGCGACCACCTGGGGCGCTCCCGGATGAAGCTGCGCGGGAGGCATCAACGGGACGGGCTGGCGGCGTGGTAGCGGCGACGGCTGCTGCTGCTGTCCTGGGGGCGGCAGCGAAGTCGGAAAGCGCGGCTGGAACCCGCCGCGGACCAAATCTGTGGATAAAGAACGAACGGCAGAATCCGGTCGGCCAGCGCGGCGCAACTGGTTCCGATGCCTCCTGTGCACCCCAGTAGCGCCTTGAACAGTTTAAAAACCGTGACCCTGGACACTTATCACGGTACCACGTTCCCAACGACGGCGACCGTGATAAACTCTGAAAAAAAACGGCGTCGTTGCGCTGAAAACGCGTGCGATGCTCAGAAGCGGCGGGTCGATCCGGGGGATGCAACAACCGTAGTAGGGTGCGATGACGACGGCCGTGGAGAAGCTCCGCAGGCGAAGGGCCGTCGCGTGGCGTGGTCCGGTACGACGACAGGAACGTGATGAGGGCCTGCTGACGAGAGGGCGTAGCACGAAGGCAGTCCATATGATCCTTGAATGTGCGTACAAAACGTTCCGCTGCACCATTCGATTGAGGGTGGAACGGCGGAGTAAGAACATGGCGAATGCCATTGGCAGAACAAAAACCTTCAAATTCAGCAGAGGTAAATTGTGGACCATTGTCAGACACTATAACTTCTGGAAGACCCTCAATACAAAAAATTGAAGTCAACGCCTGTATAGTTTGTGCAGATGTTGTAGACTGCATGGGCACAACAAACGGAAAATTACTAAATGCATCTATCACGATGAGCCAACGAGAATGCCAATATGGACCAGCGAAATCAATATGTACTCGCTGCCAGGGACCGGCAGGGCGTGCCCACTCAAAATAGCGTTGAGGCGGAGCAGCTTGGTGTTCGGCACACGTCGAACAATCTGTAGACATCTGCGTAATCTGCTTATCAATGCCGATCCATGTACAATGACGGCGGGCAAGCTGCTTGGTGCGGACCACTCCCCAATGACCTTGATGCAACAAGTCGAGGACCTTGGATTGGAGCACGTGGGGAGCCACTATACGAAGCTGGTCATTCTCGGTGCGTAACAGCAAAACTCCGTGCGAAACAGACAACAGATGACGTTGCGGATAATAGCGACGAACCACAGGATCCGATATGTCCTTGGCCTTGGACGGCCAACCACGTTGAACAAAACGTAATAGTAAACTCAGATGAGGATCCGTAGCTGTCTCACGTGCCACCCGACGATAATCAATCGGAAAATCCCGGAGGGATTGATGCTCATCGGCGTCAATCTGATGGCAAGAGTCGTCAGAGGAATCGAAGACATCATCCGCAGCAATCGGCAATCTAGAAAGCGCGTCAGCGTTTGCATGCTGAGCTGTAGGGCGATACAGTATCTCATACTGGTATTGTGGTAACAAAAGAGCCCATCGTTGTAGTCTCTGAGCTGTCCGCTGAGGAACTGGTTTAGACGGATGAAACAGTGACGTCAGGGGCTTGTGATCTGTTACTAAATAGAATGGTCTACCATAGAGGTAGTGATGGAATTTTGTGACACCGAACACAATAGCCAACGCTTCCTTGTCCAATTGGCTATAATTACACTGAGCTTTGTTTAGCAATTTAGATGCGAACGCAATAGGACGTTCGGTGTTACCGACTCGGTGAGACAACACAGCACCGAGGCCGAAAGAAGAGGCATCACAAGCTAACACCAGAGGCTTGTTAGGGTCGTAATGGACCAGACAACGATCATTCAATAAAGCCTCTTTAAGCTGCTGAAAGGCTGATTGGCAATCAGCTGACCACACAAACGGAACATTCTTACGGCGGAGACGATGCAACGGTGCAGCAATCTGTGATGCATTAGGTATAAACCTAATATAATATGTCAATTTGCCAAGAACTGCTTGCAATTCATGCAGATTGCGAGGAGCGGGCAAATCACGAATAGCTGCTAAATGTGACTGGGAGGGATGAATGCCTTGAGCATTAATAACATGTCCCAGATACTCCATCTCCGTAAGGAAAAATGAACATTTATCGATGTTGCAACGTAGGCCTGCCTGAGACAACACTGTAAACAAACACTCCAAATTACGGAAATGTTCAGCAGGCGTCCGACCGGACACAACAATATCGTCTAAATAGTTGCAACACGATGGCACATTAGCCAGAAGTTGTGACAAAAAACGCTGAAAAACAGCTGGAGCTGACGCACAGCCAAAAGGCAAACGCAGAAAACGGAACAACCCCAACGACGTGTTTATGACAAAATACTGTTGTGATTGCTCGTCGAGGGGCAATTGCAATATGCTGCACGGAGATCAATTTTGGAAAAGAAACGAGCTTCCCCTAACTTATCCATCAGCTCGTCCGGTCTAGGCAAAGGAAAAGAATCAATGACAGTCTGAGGATTAACTGTCGACTTAAAATCAGCACACAAACGTAACTTGCCAGACGGTTTCTATATAATAACTAAGGGAGAAGCCCACTGGCTCGCTGAAACGGGTTGAATAACACCGTTGTTTTGCCAACGACGAAGTTCATCTGCTTCAGGTGCCCGGAGGGCGTCAGACACCGGACGAGCACGAAAAACTCGAGGCTGAGCATTATCTTTTAACGTAATATGAGCGGCAAAGTTCGCAGCACAACCTAGTTCGTCTTTAAATATGTCACTGTATTGTTTACACAAATCGGTTATGCTGTCTTGAGGAACAACAACAGAATTAATTTGCAACACATTGTCTTGGATAGACAGGCCAAACAAGTCAAAACAGTATAATCCGAAAATGTTTACACTGTCTGTAGCGCGGAGCACTGTGAATGAAACTGTTTTTGTATTGCCACGGAATATGGCTGGCACGCTACATACACCTAACACAGGAATTTGTTCTCCACTATAAGTAGCCAAAGAATGTTTTGCCGCTGAAAGTTTAGGGCGGCCGATAGCCGCATACGTAGCACCAGTGTCTAATTGGAAATTGAAGGTCTTATCCTGGATGCGTAGCTTCACAAAGAGTTTATTACACTGTCTCTGGATCGGTGCAGTGGAGGCGGAAGACACAAAATCAGCGCGTTTAGCGCGTGTTCGCTGCTTACGACAACTCGTGGGTTGGGCGGGTGGAACAAAAACTCCCGCTTCACTTGCAGTCTGTACATTACTTTTTACAGCGTTTGAATTACGCTTGGGTCGCATAGCAGAGGGCTGGGTGGGTGGCTTATTGCGAATAAGGTTATTATCCACACGAACCATGGAAGAGTCTTTAAACGCGACCTTCTGGGCTGGCTGGCTTTGAAGAACATGAATATCCATGGGCTGGGCAGCACTAGAATTGTTCTTGCGTTTACGCAAACAAAGTCTGGATGTGTCCTTTCCTTTGACAAAAGTGACAAACCGCGTTTCTTAACGGGCAACGTTCACGAGGATGAGCAAGAACACACTTAGGGCAAGACTTAACTCCATCATTTTGCACACGCGGCTGACGAATGTGTTTAACATGACGCGGCCGGCTAGTGTTTACAGTCTGACTCTGCCGGTGGGGCCGCGGGCGTGACATAACTGACTTAGCACAGGCAATTTGAGAAATACATGGCTGATCTAACTCACACTCAGCATAGTCAAAGGTATCTTGGGCTTCAATGATGTTCATCACAGTCTCTAATGACGGGTCAGGCAACTTTAAGATAGCAGCACGAATACGAGAATCTGCAATGTTTTGAGTAATAGCGTCTCGTAACATGACAGCACTGTAGAAAGCTCCACACACACAATTAAATCGGCACTGACGGGTGAGGCCCCGTAAATCTGTTAACCACTGTTTATTAGATTGATGTGGCAGTTTCTTTAATCTGAAGAACTTGAATCTGGCTGCTGCCACATGAACTCGCGACTCGAAATACTCAGCAAGCTTGTTAACAACAACGTCATAGTCTAAAGCTTCTGGCTTGGATTCCGGGAACAACTTACAAAGTAGTCGATAGACTTCCACGCCTGCAGTGGAAATTAAATAAAGCTGCCGCGCAGTACCCGTGATTTTGTAGACTGTCATGTGCGCCTGCAACTGCGCGAAATATTCTCGCCATTCTTCTCTTGATGCATCAAACGCACGGAAAGGTGGTGCTGCCTGTGCTTGTTCCTTTTGTGTTGGAGGATTAGCCGCTTGTTTCGCGATTGCTTCCACCAGACTTTGTATTTGCACACTCTGTAACAAGATCAACTGTTGTAATTCGGCAGACATAGTGAACACAAATTAAACCAGCCCCCAAAATTTTATCGCTATAATTAGTATAACCAGAAACAAGTTGAACCAGCCCTGCACACGAGTTCGGAAGCCCTCGTCGCCAGTTTTGTGGCGGCGTTCGTAGCGACAAACAATTCGCTGTAGAAACGGCTTACGAAGTCACCGCCACACCTTTAATAGCGGGCCGACCGGTCCGCTGGAACAGTGAACAGAAAGATGAAAACCCAAACACTCTGATTAAATAAAAGTCGGTACTTATCTTTATTAACGAAGATACAGAAACACAGTAGTGAACTCCGTGTCTACAGAAATCTGTCTAGTTCGAGTCGGAGCGGCTAGGTCAGCGTCGGCTGACGACAAACAACAACTCTGCTGCGATGAACACACAACTGACTAGCAAGTACACAATTCGGTGGCGAGTATACAACTGAGCGGCGAATACAGAACTGTCCTAGCGCTCGCGACTCCAGCGCTTAAGAAACCAGAAGCCAGCGGTGGCGCACGCAGACTTGCGGCGATTTCCTGTCTCGCTGGCGCTGCTTATGCGGACGGCGTCCGGACTTTGATGCTGCCAACCTCTTGGCAGCGGGCTCGGGTGGCATTACTGGCTAGGATACAACACACATTATTATCAGTACACACTGTAAAAGCTACTATGGTATTAAAATGAGGCAGCCATTGCATTGTATCTGTCAACATGCAACTGAGTTGCGTAAAAACGATGTCATATTCAGAGATATTTGCCATAGCTGTAATATATTCCATGTCGAAAAATACGCAACATTCAGTTGAATTAGCTCCATGTTCACGACATTCGTCAATTCCATTCTTATTAAATACAAATTACGTAACCTTCATCACCTGAACTGCGTACACACTCATTTACATACCTCTGTATTTCATGCGTAAAATTCGATGCTACTTTGCACACGTTATCTCTCCTACATAGTAAAACACTGATGTGCACAAAGCTTTATATTCCTTTCCTTTCCTTCGTACGCACACAGAAACACACATATACATACACCTACACACACACACACACACACACAGACAAACACACACACTCACACTCACACACACACACACACACACACACACACACACACACACACACACACACACACACACAACACCTACATAGCATCACAACTGTTTTCACATATTTGTTACTTATCAAAGCACATAAGCACGAAAAATTGTCCATCAATAAAATTCTCTACGTTATCTCCTTTATACTCCACTAAAATGCATAGCGAAATACTTTCATCTCGCTTTATGATACCCTACTAGGAATGGTTATGTCAATTGTCATTAATCTCTCTCCTTCTCCTCTCTTTCTCTCTCTTTTGCTCTCTCTCTCTCTCTCTCTCTCTGCCTGTGTGTATGTGTATGTGTGTGTGTGTGTGTGTGTGTGTGTGTGTGTGTGTGTGTCGATGCTTGAGTGAGGTATTCACATCATATTAAAAAGATGTGTGGGAGGGAAAAATACCTGAACACAAATGTTCTAGGTATAAATTTTATTTATAGTCCGACACAGGTTCACAAATCCACCCAAATCATGGATAAGTTGTGACACATTTTTTGTTAGAGCTTATATAAATTTTATCACTAAGAAACATCACATTTGTGTACGAAAACAAGTTTCATTCCGCTGACTGACATCATCTTGAAAATCTCGTTACTGACAATCATATCACCACTGTTCCAACAACTACACATTGAACTGAGTAGTCTCTCGTTCATGTTTGTCAACAGACAATTCCGCTTGGTGCACAGTAAGTGAGGAGCATCCCTTGTCCTCAATATCGAGCGCGTCGCATACTAGCAAGAGGACTTTAATCCACTTCCCTTTCTCGAAACCCGTCACGTGACTCAAGCGGGTTAAGTAAATGTATACCATCAAACGCAGTCTCCAGCGACAAACTTGATGAGCGCATACTATGATGGAGTGAATTTCTATTAAGAATTTTCTGAAGTTATCTCCAACGACCTTGTTCAATCCAAAATGAAGCCAGAAGGAGCAATGCTAACTAGAGCACCACTCAACATCCGAAATCTTAGTTCCTTTAGAACAAATCGGCTGTCTTTACCGGGCAATCATGTATATAGAACGTGCTGGCAATCATGCTTCTGGAAAAACATAATAGTGTACGAAATGTCACCCTCATAGAGGCTTTCAATGTATTCTTTCCACCTATTTGCTCTCACCTTTGCATTTAACAGTGGAATTCCCGTTGCACTCTTAATGTTACCACCGTTGCTTTTTTCAATGTCACCAAAGGTTGTTTTGACTTTCCTGTATGCTGAGTCTGTCCTTCCGACAATCATATCTTTTTCGATGTCTTCACATTTTTCCTGCAGCCATTTCGTCTTAGCTTCCCTGCACTTCCTATTTATTTCATTCCTCAGCGACTTGTATTTCTGTATTTCTGATTTTCCCGGAACATGTTTCTACTTCCTCCTTTCAGTAATCAACTGAAGTATTTCTTGTTACCCATGGTTTCTTCGCAGCTACCTTCTTTGTACCTATGTTTTCCTTCCCAACCTCTGTGATGGCCCTTTTTAGAGATGTCCATTCCTCTTCAACTGTACTACCTACTGCGTTATTCCTTATTGCTGTATCTAAAGCGTTAGAGAACTTCAAACGTCTCTCGTCATTCCTTAGTACTTCCGTATCCCACTTCTTTGCGTATTGGCGCCGGCCGAAGTGGCCGTGCGGTTAACGGCGCTGCAGTCTGGAACCGCTAGACCGCTACGGTCGCAGGTTCGAATCCTGCCTCGGGCATGGATGTTTGTGATGTCCTTAGGTTAGTTAGGTTTAACTAGTTCTAAGTTCTAGGGGACTAATGACCTCAGCAGTTGAGTCCCATAGTGCTCAGAGCCATTTGAACCATTTTTCCGTATTGGCACCGAGCGAGGTGGCGCAGTGGTTAGCACACTGGACTCGAATTCGGGAGGACGACGGTTGAATCCCGTCTCCTGTCATCCTGAATTAGGTTTTCCGTGATTTCCCTAAATCGCTTCAGGCAAATGCCGGGATGGTTCCATTGAAAGGGCACGGCCGATTTCCTTCCCCATCCTTCCCTAACCCGAGCTTGCGCTCCGTCTCTAATGACCTCGTTGTCGACGGGACGTTAAACAACACTAACCTAACCTCTTTGCGTATTGATTCTTCCTGACTAATGTCTTGAACTTCAGCCTACTATTCATCACTACTATATTGTGATCTGAATCTATATCTGCCCCTGGGTACGCCTTACGGTCCAGTATCTGATTTTGGGATCTCTGTCTGCCCATGATGTAATCTAATTGAAATCTTCCCGTATCTCCCGGCCTTTCCCAAGTATACCTCCTCCTCTTGTGATTCTTGAACAGGGTGTGGTGTGACCGCCAGACACCACACTTGCTAGGTGGTAGCTTAAATCGGCCGCGGTCCATTAGTACATGTCGGACCCGCGTGTCGCCACTGTGTGATTGTAGACCGAGCGCCACCACACGGCAGGTCTCGAGAGACGTACTAGCACTCGCCCCAGTTGTACGACGACGTTGCTAGCCTTTCTCTCATTTGCCGAGAGACATTTAGAATAGCCTCCAGCTAAGTTAAGGGCTATGATCTAGCAAGGCGCCAATTGTATCAGTACATGTATCTTACGAGTCTCATTTGTATAGTCAAGAGAGATGTATCACAAGGAGTGATTAAAAGTTAAGTATATTCCAAAGCTACGTATTTTCTTTATAGCAGTCATAACGTATTCTGTTCCAGACTTGACGCCAGTTGGCGTGTGTGTACGCGTGCATTTCGGCTTCCTTCTCAGTGTGGCGTAGCTAGCTTGTTGCGCCACAACAGATTGACGACGAGGATTACCGGATCGTGTTCTTTCTACTTGCTTTGCTCTGATTTATTTGTGTCATGGCTTCGCCACAATCTCCAGATGTACTGTCCGAATTTTATCGCTTGCAGAATCAGCAGACGCAGGCGTTATTGGATGCCCTTGGACAGCTCGTCCAGGGTCAACGTGCGCTGCACCCCGATGCGGCCGCCGCCGCTTCATCGCTACTGCAGCCACACCAAGCAGTTGCACCATCCTTCCGTCATTTTGATTCAACCCAAGAAACGTGGCCACAATGGTCCCGACAATTTGGATTTCATCTAGCCGCCTTCAGAATTCAAGGTAATGAGCGGCAGCCGTTTTTGCTTTCTTGTGTTGGTGTGTCCACCTACCGTGTGATAGTGAAATTGTTTCCCCGACGCGACGTAGCAACTCTGTCATACGAAGAAATTTTGTCTGCTTTAGATGCCTATTTCAAAGAAACAGTTAATGTCGTTGCAAAACGGTATACGTTCTTTCGTACGAAACGTACGTCCGGTCAGACTAATAGGGAGTGGGTTGCAACTTTGCAAGGACTTACTAGGGAGTGTGCGATTGAATGTGACTGTGGACTCCCGTATTCAGATACTATGGTGCGTGATGCAATAGCACAGAACGTTTCTGATGTTCGCATACGGGAACAGATTTGGAAACTGGTTAATCCCTCCCTTCACCAGGTGATAGACGTATTGGATAGGCAAGACACACTTGACTTTGCTCAGGAATCATTTGAAACTTCGCCAGCAGTGTGTCACACTAACCGGCCCGCCGGGCGAGTTGCACGGAACGTTAAGCGGCCCTCGCGCACGTCCGCGCAGCTGCAGCCTAGCTCGCTAACACGTGTGCCGCGTAAGCATGCCAATGCCGTGCTCAAATCATGCCCGCAGTGTGCAACTAGACATTCATGTGAAAATTGCCCGTCACGCCAAGCTATTTGCTTTTACTGTCATAAGAACGGACATGTTCAAAGTGTTTGCCAGAAAAAGCTTAGATCAAACAATCGCAACAATTCCAGCCCCTTTGCTTCGCGCCGGAATCGAACCAAGGACAATCAGGCTCGTGAACCTTCGCCAATGGACATTCATGTACTTAATTCCACCCCGTCCAGTGCCACTATATCTAACAGTGACTGTGTTCGTCCCACAAAAACTGTGCGTTGACGTCGCCGGAAATCCCGTAAAGTCGCAAGTGCTTCTGTACCTGTATCCATTCAAATTGCACGTGAAAGTCGCTCTTGTCATCAGCAGGACAGTAAACTTTTTGTAGATTTGGACTTTGCCGGACAAGTGATACCGTTCCAGCTCGATACCGGAGCTGCAGTTTCATTGCTCAATCACGACACGTACAAACAACTGGGCAAACCTCCGTTGCGTACCGCAAATGTACAGCTCACGAGTTACTCGGGACAGAAAATACCTGTGTTAGGACAGTGCAGCCTTCTTGCCACATACAAGGGACAAACAAAACTAGTGTCATTTTACGTTCTTCGTTCTTCTATGGCAGTGAACTTGTTTGGTTTAGATTTATTTCAGTTGTTTAACATGTCTATCGTAAATCAGGTCATATCAGTGAATCAGACTGTGCCTTCCGCCAGTGTTTCTCATCTTTGTGATAAATTTGCAGACATTTTTGCACCGGGCCTTGGTTGCGCTAAGAACTCTGAAGCACATTTGGAAGTGAACGTAAAGGCGCAACCAAAATGTTACAGGGCGCGCAATGTTCCCCACGCATTGCGTGATGAGGTCGCAAGAACATTAAACGATTTCGAATCACACGCTTGCATGTTCATTGCCTCGGAAACCGATGACGTGGTCGCATCGTTTCCGATTGATTTTCGTCGTGTCGCTACAGCCACAGCTGCTGACCCTGTCGTTGCTACTGTTTAGCGTTTTGTTGCTACGCAATGGCCCTTGTCAACGTCACGGATCGAGGATCCGTTGGTTCGCCGATTTTTGCTCACAAGGAGAGACTTTTTGTAAAACGTGGTGTTTTGTTGTTGCGTTCTGATAATGATCAGTCTAGGGTCGTGGTCCCACGTTCGTTACAGTCCTCTGTCTTAAAGCTTCTCCACCAAGGACATTGGGATATAGTGCGAACGAAACAACTTGCTCATCAGCACTGTACTTGGTTCGGAATCGATGCTGCGATTACGAATATGCTCCTCTTGCGTGGCGTGTGCCGAACACCAATCCGCACCGCCGCGGAAATTCTTTGCATGGCCGAAAGCCGCTTCCCCTTGGCAACGCTTACATATCGATTTTGCTGGTCCATTCTGGAATGCTCGATGGTTGGTTGTGGTCGATGCTTTCAGTAATTTTCCTTTTGTTGTCTGGATGTCTTCCACGACGTCCTCTGCCACAATCCAAGCGTTGTCTGCTATTTTTTGCATTGAAGGTCTTCCACAGACTATTGTTTCCGACAATGGCCCACAATTCATGTCCGCAGAATTTCAGTCATTCTGCAAGGCCAATGGTATTCAACATCTGACATCCGCGCCGTTTTCGCCTCAGTCAAACGGTGCCGCTGAACGATTGGTCCGGACTTTCAAGTCACGGATGTTGAAATTTAAAGCGTCGCGTTCTCGGGAGGACGCGTTATTGCTCTTTTTGTCTTCGTATCGCTCTCAGCCCCGCGATGGTCGCTCGCCGGCTGAGTTGTTGCACGGTCGTCCTCATCGAACCTTGATGTCTTTGCTGCATCCGCCACATCAGATTCCTGTGCAGCGGCAGACTCCTGCTTTTGCTCCTGGCGACGTTGTATTCTATCGCAACTATTGCGGTTCACGGCGTTGGCTCGCAGGGCGCATTCTTCGCTGCCTCGGCCGCGCGATGTATTTGGTTTTGGGGGCCTCTGGTGAGGTGCGTCGGCATCTCAATCAGCTGCGCCTCTGTCGTCGCCTGGGTTCTGCCACTCCCCGTCTGCTTTCAGCGACGGTGCCGTCCGGTCAGCGTCCTGGGGACCCATCTACTGGCTCGCCTCATCCCCAGATGTTACCGACGATGCCTTCCATTTTGCCCCATGGCGTCGCGCCGCCGCCGCAGCCGCCGCCGGCGCCGCCCGCAGTGGCCGCTTCGCTGCAGTCGCCAAGCGCCTCCCTGGGTCATGCGCCGCCGATCGCTTCCCGTGACCAGATGTCCTCCGCCATGGAACTCTTGCCCGCTCTGGACCAGATGTCGTCTTTGCCCGTCGGGTTACCCGACCACATGGAGGTCGACTCTTCGGCCCCTCCTGTCTCTCTCCGGGCGCATACACCGCATGTTGACGTGTACCCTGGACAAGGTTTTCAGGCGTTTCCTAGCTCCCCTCGGACCGAATGGCCGGGTGCGGGTGGCACAGCCTCGCCTGTTGTTAGGCTCCCCACCTCATCGCATACGTCAACACGGGGTCCTCCCCAGGGCGGGCGGAAGCCTTATCCCACGACCGTTCGCCGATTTGCGGGGGAGGAATGTGGTGTCACCGCCAGACACCACACTTGCTAGATGGTAGCTTAAATCGGCCGCGGTCCATTAGTACATGTCGGACCCGCGTGTCGCCACTGCGTAGACCGAGTGCCACCACACGGCAGGTCTCGAGAGATGTACTAGCACTCGCCCCAGTTGTACGACGACGTGGCTAGCGACTATACGGACGAAGCCTTTCTCTCATTTGCCGAGAGACATTTAGAATAGCCTTCAGCTAAGTTAAGGGCTACGATCTAGCAAGGCGCCAATTGTATCAGTGCATGTATCTTACGAGTCTCATTTGTATAGTCAAGAGAGATGTATCACAAGGAGTGATTAAAAGTTAAGTATATTCCAAAGCTACGTATTTTCTTTATAGCAGTCATAACGTATCCTGTTCCAGACTTGGCGCCAGTAGGCGTGTGTGTACGCGTGCCTTTCGGCTTCCTTCTCAGTGTGGCGTAGCTAGCTTGTTACGCCACAACACAGGGTATTCGCTATTACTAGCTTAAACTTGTTACAGAACTCAATTAGTCTTTCTCCTCTTTCATTCCTTGTCCCAAGCCCATATTCTCCTGTAATCTTTTCTCCTACTCCTTCCCCTACAACTGCATTCCAGTCGCACATGACTATTAGATTTTCGTCCCCCTTTACATACTGCATTACCCTTTCAATATCCTCTTACACTTTCTCTATCTGTTCCTCTTCAGCTTGCGACGTCAGCATGTATATCTGAACTATCGTTGTCTGTGTTGGTCTGCTGTCGATTCTGATTAGAACAACCCGGTCACAGAACTGTTCACAGTAACAGACCCTCTGTCCTACCTTCTTATTCATAACGAATCCTACACCTGTTATACCATTTTCTGCTGCTATTGATATTACCCGATACTCATCTGACCAGAAATCCTTGTCTTCCTTCCACTTCACTTCACTGACCCCTACTATATCTAGATTGAGCCTTTGCATTTCCCTTTTCAGATTTTCTAGTTTCCCTATCACGTTCGCCGGCCGCGGTGGTCTCGCGGTTCTGGGCGCGCAGTCCGGAACCGTGCGACTGCTACGTTCGCAGGTTAGAATCCTGCCTCGGGCATGGATGTGTGCGATGTCCTTAGGTTTAAGTAGTTCTAACTTCTAGGGGACTGATAACCACAGCAGTTGAGTCCCATAGTGCTCAGAGCCATTTGAACCATTTGAACCTACCACGTTCTAGCTTCTGACATTCCACGCCCCGACTCGTAGAACGTTATCCTTTCGTTGATTATTCAATCTTTTTCTCATGGTAATCTCCCCTTTGGCAGTCCTCTCCCGGAGATCCGAATGGGGGACTATTCCGGAATCTTTTGCCAATGGAGAGATCATGATACTTCTTCAATTACAGGCCACATGTCCTGTGGATACACGTTACGTGTCTTTAATGCAGTGGTTTCCATTGCCTTCTGTATCCTCATGTCGTTCATCATTGCTGATTCTTCCGCCTTTAGGGGCAATTTCCCACCCCTAGGACAAGAGAGTGCCCTGAACCTCTATCCGCTCCTCCGCCCTCTTTGACAAGGCCGTTGGCAGAATGAGGCTGACTTGTTATGCCGGAAGTCTTCGGCCGCCAATGCTGATTATTTATAAGAATTTAGGCAGTGGCGGGGATCGAATCCGGGACCGAAGACCACGGGGACACCCCTTGCTGTAGTGCTACCTGACGCCAAATTTAGATCATTTGAATGCTTTTGAACATTACGCAAAATTCAGACACTTCTAAACGGGACAACCAGCTACGTGGCGGTAGGCGACGTGTGTGTCTGGCGTGATCGTAGCTGTACCTTCCTCCACAGCTTGCTCGTTTCAAAGCTGCTGACGAGTACGCGCGGTTTTAATAAAGTGGAGACTCCTAACGAAGTCGTCTTACAAATTACCTGCTTACAGATGTATGTTCATTGGAAACATTTTTCGCTGTTAATTATAGTGATCCCTGTGTATACGTAATAGAACATAAATATATACAAAAGTGTTTACGCGCTGCACTCCGATGAGAGCCAAGCAAGAGACGGCAGTTTGGAGCCTCCATCACTACCCATCGCTTGATGTTCTCCGTCTGGTGGCACCCGGCACAGACGCCACCACAGATTGCGGAATTAATATGACCTCACTGCTCGAAACTCTGACTGGCAGGCGCATCCCGATAACCGGCGCATCCCGATAATAGGCCGGAGTCAAGGGCTCGGCCCTCCAGATCAAGTGCATATACAGACCAATGAACACTGCAGTGAGGAACATTACATGAAAGTAGCACTACGTTACTAAACGTCGCTTTGTGTCATTGTCTTACATATGAGTATGAACGTTTAAGACTTTGTTTCTATCAGGAACAGCATTTGTATATAACCCAGCACTACAGAAAATTTATACCATATGAAGTTATGTATAGCTCAATTTCTGAGCCGGCCGTGGTGGCCGAGCGGTTCTCGGCGCTTCAGTCTGGAATCGCGCGACTGCTACGGTCGCAGGTTCGAATCCTGCCTCGGACATGGATGTGTATGATGTCCTTAGGTTAGTTAGGTCTAAGTAGTTCTACGTTCTAGGGGACTGATTACCTCAGCTGTTAAGTCCCATAGTGCCCAGAGCCATTTGAACCCTCAATTTCTGAGTGTACATCTCATTGATCTGGTCTTCATTTCGAAGACAGGTTTCCATGGTACTCTATCCTGTGCAAGACCCTTCATCTCCGAGTAACTAGGGCAACTTACATTCTTTTGAATCTGCTCTGTGTTTCCATCTCTTCGTCTCCCTCTACGATATTTAACCACTCTTCCCCATCACTTGCCTCCAATACTAAATTAATGATCCCGACTCACGATGTGTCCTACCAACAGATCCCCTCTTTTACTCAAGTTGTGACTCAAATTTCTTTTCTCTTCATTTCTGTACAGTGCGACTCCCTTAGTTACCGTTACCCATCAGTTCTTCAGCTTTCTTGTGTAGGACCACATTTCAAACAGGCTGTTTTTCATTTGCATTTCTCTTCCATACATTGCTATACTCCAGGCAAATGCTTTTACAAAACGACTTCCTGTAATTTAAATCTATATTCGATGTTTACAATTTTCTCTTCTTCAGAAACTCTTTTATTGCCATAGCCAGTCTACATTTTATATTTTCTCTTCTTCGCACATCACCAGTAATTTTGCTGCCCAACTGGCAGAACTCAACTACTACTTTCAGGTGCACATTCCCTAATCTAATTCCCTTAATATCATCTGATTTAACTGAACTACATTCCACTATCCTTGTATTGCTTTTGTTGATGTTCATCTTAAATCCTCCTTTCAAGACACTGCCGATTCCGTTTATCTGCTCTTCCAAACCCTTTACTGTCTCTGACAGAATTACAGTGTCATCTTTTTGTATCTTCTCCTTGAACTTTAATTTCTGCTCCAAGTTTTTCTTTGGTTTCCTTTACCGCTTGCTCAGTGCACAGGTTGAATAAGATGGGGGATAGGCTACAACATTCACTGCCTTATCAACACTACTTCCCTTTCATGCCTCTCGAGTCTTATAACTGAAATCCTGTTTTTGTACATGTTACAAATAGCCCTTCGCTCCCTGTATTTACCTCTGCTACATTCAGAGTTTCAGAAAGAGTATTCAAGTTAACGTTATCAAAAACTCTAAGTCTACAAATGCTGTAAAAGAACGTTTGCCTTTCCTTAACCTATCTGCCAACAGAAGTCTTACGGTCAAGAAAGCCTTGTGTGTTCCACTGTCTCTCCGGAATTCAAACTGATCTACCCTGAGGTCTGTTTCTATAAGATTTTTGGATTCATCTGTAAACAATTCCTATCAGTGTTTTGTAACTGTGACATGAAACTGATAGTTTGGTATTCACACATGTTAGCAGCTGATTTCCTTGGAACTGAAATTATTACATTCTTCTTGAAGGAAGTGTGCATACCACTTGAAACCACGTGAAGGTAGAGTGTGTTTGAAGAGGTGATTCAAGAGGCCTGCATTTCAAATTCTCTTCAGATCTATATCCAAACACAGTGAGTCAATGTGTAAAAGAGCAATTTTTATATAGTTCTTGCCATTATGTATACAGATATTCATTAGATATTGTGTCGTTTCCCATCTCAGATCCAGCTGTGCCTAAAGTTATATACAGGAAAATCTCGCCTCATTTTGTGGAAATCTCGACGAAATGTCCGCAAGTTACTGGCACTGTTACAAGAAATGAAGGCTGAAGCCGAATCTATACTGGGACATTTATATAAACCCATTTCTTAAACGCTACGCAGATTGGGATTGCTGTTTCGAATGAAGACAGATAAACACGAAAATTATAAAGTGAAAGACTCAATTACAGAATGGTAAGTTGCGAATGCGATGTCCCATCATTTGAAAGACATCTACAAATCGCGCATTTTGCCGCGTATAAGGATTTGGAAGCATTTCACAATAGTTTCGCTTGGGATTTAAAGTATCGAACACCACACATTGGATTATTGGAATGATTACTGTGAAGAATTGAGCGTATAGTCGCAATTGTAGTGCCAGTATTACAACTTAGTCCTCACGGAAGGTGTGAACATAGCAGTCGCACATGTGTTCATGTAACAACGTACTGACTGTAACAGTTGATATTCTAGACATTTTTGAGGATGAATAATAATGTGGCATCATAATCTACCAAACAATGTGTTCTGATAGAGTAAGTTAACTGCAACTACAGCGTACGTGTGAAAATGCAAAAGTTTAAGATGATTTATTGTGCACCACAGACAGGTGATGGACACAAATGCAATTGACTTTCAGATTACTGTAATATGACGCACAGGCCAATTAGTCAGCTGCTAGCTGTAACCTGCCCACTATGCATTTAGCAACAGTCTTCTTCTCGTGACATTTCAACTTAGTGAAATAAAAGATACTTGGTGATTCCAAACTCTACTGACCAAGGGACTAAGCACTTTGTTCCTTGTGGAAAAATGTAGCTAACTCCTGGCGTAGTACAAAATTGTGTATAAATATGAGACAACAGCTTGTGGGCATTAGGCATTAGCGACGTTGCTACTGGTGCTGTAGCTACTGGTGTAGCTGTTAACGCATTCCCTGTGTGTACATCATCGAATCACAAAAAAATGTGTAAAACTACTGACATAAAAAAATTGCATTTTTATTATCAATTACATGTTATAAATCAAGAGAGCAGGGATTCATCTACTTCCCTATTACAGAACATTGAGCACATGGGTGATGGGAGAAGCGCAATATACATCGAGAAACTTTCAGCATTCAAGAAGGGCAAATGGGAGTCAATCTTAAGAGAAAGTTGCGTCAACACCAAATTTTGAACAGCAATTCTGATTTATCTGAAGGAGGGCAAGATTTATTAGGCATCACACATTGGAATTATAAGTGATTATAACGTCTGATATCTGAAATAAGATTGTTCTGGAGCTGTGTGTGCGTTTAGCTCTCACACAATAGGCATTCCATTTGGTTCTAATCGAAATGCTTCATTAGAAGTGAACGTGGAAATAATGTAGTTGCTCAAACAGGAATACTATGTACCTTCATAAGACTTCATACATAGAATTGTGAGATAACTATAAATGTGTTTATAATACTGAAGTGAGTCTGTTTCAGTATTACAAATTCATTGACTGTTTCACTAACGACATATTATTGGTAGTGTAAAAATTGGCCCAGAAAATGCAATTCAGTGTCATTTCAATTTTTTTAAGACATTTATAGCTGCCAAGATTAGCTAGTGGATGTGTCTCAAATATTTACACACATCATAACAATCGAATGCTTTGCAACAAATGATATTCAGTTGAAGATGAAGTAGCATATATACTAAATTCATGCGATTTGCACTATGTCTTATAGCATTAAATGTGTTTCTCCTTCAGTATAAATAACTGGTTGAGTGCTGCACCGAGGATATTAAAGTATTTTTACGGTTTCGAGAACTGTAAACATTATTACATGTGTGAAATAATGTAAGAAATCAGATGTAAAAATTAGCTGTAGATAAACATGCACAGTCAACCAAGTGGCATCTAACGTTCCTTGGCAGGTAATCTTTTCTTTAGAAAAAATTAATATTTAGATTTTTTAAAATTTCACTGTTCCTATTCCCTCTGTATTACATATGCATAGGTTAAAGTTATTTATGATTAGGTAGTGCAATCGAAGATGGGATATCACAGTATTTTCACGTGAACATTACTAAAATATGTAGACAGAGAGGGAGAGATGAAATTTTGATATGATGGAATCTTAACTGACTTAAACAGTAAGTATGGAAACGAGTATAGCATAAAAGCAATGTATTTTACTGATGAAGCTACATTACTTTTTTGAAATACTGTTCTATTGGTAACAATATTTTATTTTGAACACTATGCCAATTTCTATTAAAAAGCTTACAAAACTTATTTTTATGTGGAAATACTTTAGTGTAATGGAATCTTAGGCAAAACACTGTGCTACCATTGGGCACATTGATTTTTCAATCAATGACACTTTAACAATCTCACTGTGTATATATATATATATATATATATATATATATATATATATATATATATATATATATATATATATATATATATTTACTGTGAGAATGTTAGAGTGTCATTGATTGAAAAATAGGTGGAGAAGCTTACATGATTTGAAGCACAGCACAAGAAATAAAGAACAGCAAATAATTGTGTGCATGGTCAAGGTGGCTACATTGTAATAGCTTTTTCCTTTTAATAGCGCTAGAATACTAAGCAGTGATGGACTGTCTCAATCCTGTGGTCCACTGTGATTCGCCAGGGGGAGATGGGAAAGGCTGATGACAAGCTGACATAACTAGTAAGGATAAGTATGGCACTGATAAGATTGCCACTGTATGTAGGCAACTCACAGTACCACTTGCAATTTTCATGGTCCAGTGCTTGCCATCTTGGATTGTGATGGCAGCGATACGACATTTTTCAGTACCGCTTGGCAGCTATTAATCATACTGATTAAGTCTTGTATTAATAATGAAAAAAGTATTTTATATTCCCAGGACGCTTTCCACAGAAGACTGTTTAACTAATACTATAATTATAGCATTTCTCGTCTCAAGTAGAAGGCTGTGCGTTATGTGACCACTGAGTTTAGTATGGGACAAATGAAGCAAAGGAAGAGATAGAAAGGCATCACAGAAATGTAATGAAAATCATTAAAGCAGTGCTATATCTTCAAACAAAAAAGAAATGTCATCTTTGACAGTATAACTAAAATGTGATTGAAAATGCAAATAAATATAAGGTGATCAAACAAAGAAAATCTTAAGGTTGAACACCAAAAGACACACACACAAATATTTTCTTGAAATGCGAACATTTTTAGGTTAGGCTTTACCGTGACTGTTACTGACATTAAATGAAACAATAAGTTCACTGTTACCCCTTGTCAGCTTAAAACTGTATGTACATCAACTACTGGCACAAATGTATATCTATCTGCATATTTCATAGCATTAACCAATGTATTACTCCAACCTTTAGGCAGCTACTATATGCAACATGCAATCTTAAGACTCCTTGCCATGTAAATGTTTCCCCTCAATAATCACTTTTTCCTCTCTCTCTCTCTCTCTCTCCCTCTCTCTCTCTCTCTCTCTCTCTCTCTCTCTCTCTCTCTCTCTCTCTCCCCACCTCTCCCTCTCCCTTTCACTCACACACACACACACACACACACACACTTTTTCTCTCTCTCTCTACCTCTCCTTCTGCCTCCAGCCCCTCAATTCATATCTGTCTATTAACCCCAATCAAAGAATGTAATGTATGTATGATTTTACTGCTGTAGCCAATATGATCATTGTAATTATAGTCTGTAACATTTCACCTAATTGTTATCAATAACAATGAAGTTTAAGCCATTTTAACATTTCACCTGATTGTATAAACGAGTACGAATGTTTGCTGTTCTAACTTGTCAGAATTGGATTTATATACCACCTGAAGTACACACACATATATTTGACTCCTCAAAACAAACACCGCCAAATGCTTAAAGCAATTATTCTGTAATAATATTGTTATGATGTATATTCTTAGCACTTTGCGGTTATGTCTTCACTTCTGTTATACGAACTTTGCACCCAGCTGATTCCAGACGCCATATTTGTTTACAAATGTGGCAGTATACATGTGATGTGTTACGACAGCGAAAGGAACCTGTGATCACTGAAGGTACTGTAGTTTACTTATTTAATGTTTACCATTAGATATCAGTTTAATTTTTCGTCTAAAGTTATCCAAAACCATATTCTGAAATAGTGTCTCGTTTCTCTACTAGGCAGTGCCACAAGTTCCTCCAAAAATCGTAACACAACACACACACAAATGTAATACTTACTAATGTAAATCCACCCGATGATGGAGGTTTAAACCTTCGAAACGCGTCGTGGAAATAAATAAAACGGTGACTGGTAACAGTGAACTTATTGTTTCATTTAACACAAAAATATTGTTTTGTGTTTCAATGTTATTCATCTGTAGTTTATACATTTTGATGAAGGTAGTTGGTAGAAGTCTGCTGATAGCCTTTTAAGCCATAAACTTGCTAACGAAATAATACTACTGTTATGCATCCACAGCTGGGCTCTTTTCGTGTGTGGGTATTTTATTTTGTGCTACCAGACACTACCATAGCTTATTGACAAGTTGTACTTCCAATACGTACATACCTTACTAACTGACACAAATCCACATGACAAGGGAAGGTTAACTCTGCAAAACAAATGGATGGCTTACTGTAATTTGTAAATCATTCAACATTCATAAGTCACAGTAAGGCAAAGCTTCATATATTTGTATTAAAAGGTAACAAAACAGTATGTAATGGGCCACATGCTTTTAGGTGCAGGCAGTGATCACAGTTTTACTGTAACAAGAGCAATCTGTTAAATTTCTACTGTGACACGGAGTGAAGTGTGTGATTGTTTATATGTAACATGAGACAGTATGTGACATGGAGAAAAAGTAGTTACATGTTTGGTGAAATATGTATAATTTGTTAAATTTTTCCTGTAACAGGGAGGTCAATTCTATAAGGTTTCTCTTCATCTTTTTTACAATTTAGCTGTGACATGGAGAGCAGTTCCTTAGAGCTTAGCTGTAGCATGAGACAGCTTATTATAATTTTGAGGTAATAAGTTGCAGTTACCCTGTAAGGTGGCGATGTGTGGAGGCATGAAGTGTTATGTTGTCTCCACTGTGCTGTATCAGAGGATGACAAAGGTTTTGTACTGCAAGATGAAATTAATACCCTAGAAGAGAATAACTACATTTTTTGATTAAGTTTGTATCAGGAATACAGGAATAAGACTGTTTAATTAGCTAACTCCAATCAACAAGTCACTTTAGTCTATAAATTAGGTTGGCAGTAATTCTCGTGTGTGTTTAACAATAAGTCTTTATGTATACTGAGGAATATAGTACAAAATTCATACATTAAACAACAGATATATACTAACCTATATTTCATTTCACTAGTTTAAATAAGTAAACTGCCTGTACTTCAGTAAATAATACATTTATAGGTTATTTTGGTACTGCAAGAGAACGTTGGATGTTAATAAGTACTGCTAAACCTGTAAATTTCGATCATAGTGTCAACGAGTGAACTACATGAATTTTAATAAGCTATACAGACAATTTTTATGTTGAAATATTTAATTTGAATGTCCATTGTGCCTAGAAAATATGTTTTGCATTTGTAATCAGACACTTAATACACCCTTAATTTTCTAAAATTTTCGAGAGCTGTAGTTATGCTTGGATCGACGTGCATGTTTTTAGATAAATAACATTATATTTGAGATATCGACTATGTCCTGTTGCAAACATCGTTGCTGGTAATGTTTCATTTTTGTCTCTGTTTTTGATCGTGTTATCTGTAAACAAATCATATATTCTCGTAGTGTATCATAGTTTAAATTGTAAACTATAAGAAAAACACCTTCTGCCTTCCTTCCTAAGATTGTGTATTGTTATGTGTGTTGTTTCTACATGACATATTTTTATTAGGTATTGGTATTTTTTAGTAGCCGATTATAGGACGTACAGTTCAGAGGGTCTTGGCCCTGTACTTGCATTTTGAAATGTTTTTGCTTTCACTGAGAGTTATTTCTTTGCTGTTAATGATGTCGATTATGCTTTTTAGTAAAACATTATCTTTGCCCCTCACAAACTGATATCGAAGCATTCTGGAATGAACTATAAGCATGTTAGGTGATGACAATATATTCTAGACCACAAAATTAGAATGGAACTTCACTTCCCTCTACATATTTAGATACCACAACACCACCTACAGTACATTTGAGACAATTTGAATGTGAATATATTGGTGTAGGCTTTGTGTAAGTAACAATGTTGAAATTTTTAGATGGGGCATGAGAGCTTATTTCTCTGTTGCCGTTGAGCATCATCCTCTCGTTTCCATGCACCACAGTAGAATTTCTATAGGAGTTTGTCGCACAGTTTAAGATTTCACCTCCAGTCATGTGATGCTATTTGCTGGTGATTGAAGAAAATTCAAAATTGCGAGATACCAGAAAATGTTTAATTGTAAAATTCATGATTTTGGATTACAGGAAATTTGAAAGTGCTTTGTGCCTTAAACCACAAGTAGACTTTTGTAGTTACATTCTTCCAGTAATTCGGACTGTCTATTTATCTGTGTGTTTGCCTGATTAGTGTAGTATTTAGGTAACATGTATTTCTCCTGGTCATGTTGACATCGATCTTTTATGCTACATTTGTCTGTTTAGCATTTTTTTGTGAGCTATGTTGATGTGGGTACAGCGTTTATGTCCTTACCCTAGAGTTCACAGTCATGGTTTACACAGCAGTTTGTTGGTTACATGTGCCCGTGTGAAAAATAACATTGTGAGCATAAAGCAGGAGTGGATTTTACTTCACCTTTTTAAGTTTTAGGTATAGTACGCAAAACAAAATTCGTCTTGCACAACTACATATTTTTAATACGATAATTATATTTCATATGCGAATGTAGGCTTGTAACTTATTATGGAGAGTATGTTTTATATGTGTTGTCACATTCCATATGAAATGCTTTATACCTTGTGATGAATTTTACTGCTGTTTCTGGAGACACAGTACATTAACAATTGATTGGGGTGCAGAGTAAAAAAGTAATTGGTAATATATTATTGAACTCGCCAATTTTATGCAATTCTAGTACAGATTATAAACTTTGAAGTGTGTTGCAAGACTCTGTAAGTGTGTGTGTGCGCGTGTGTGTGTGTCTGTCTGTCTGTATTCTGATGTCACATTTTACTTGTGGAAATAATGCAAATGGAGGTTTTTTAAAAATTATTCGGATATTGACTGTAATGTCATTTTAGTGCGTTTAAGTACTTCTAAGCACAGCCGAAATGCGTGGTATAGAGCAACATTGTGAGTGCCTGTTTAATGTCAATGGCCACTAAAATACAACCCTTACATTTTTCGACATTTGTGCGGCTAAAATACTATGTTCTGAATGGAGAAGAGGGAAGAGGAGGGATCGTTTCAGACATGCGTTACAAACCATGACTGGGCTAATTCTACCAACTTCGATATCTCAAATTTTTATATTTTTTTCCTGATTTCCTGCCATAATGCGTACATTAATATCCTATTAGCATCATTCTGCGTTCTTAAATATACCGTCATAAGCATTTTTAAATATACCATCTTGAAAAGTCTTGAATTTTTGAATTCCCAAGCATGAGAAGCATTCATTCAAGAATATCGCTACCAAAAACTACTTACGAATACTATACAGCGCATTTATCAGTGTACCGAAAATATTAAAGTGAGCGACAAATCAATGCAAATCCCAAAATTGCTAACCTGTGGAGCAAGCCTTTGGAACTCAGACTCCCACGCTGCTATGTGCCTTAGCCGGAAGATGAAGGTGATTGTCGTGTTGAGGACACAAAGCGTAAGAGTGAGCTCATCGAGGTCTGTCGCCCCATCGCGCCAAAGCAGGACACCCTCGGAGCAGATGAATAGCAGCATGGCTACAATGGTGAAGACGTGGACCAGGCAGTGCACGCGACTGGACCAGGGACCAGCACTGGGGTGGCGCAGCGTGCCAGACCAGTGGAGAAAGGTCTGCAGGTAGCCCAGTTCGCTGACCTCTTGTACAGCTCCACCTGCTGGTTGCCCCGTCGGAGCCAACAGCATCTCCATGTCACTGTTTCCTCTCTCTGCAAAAGATGTGGTCTTTTAGACGTTTAAAGGTACTATAAGGTTTTCCATGATCCCAGCTAACTGAGTTCTTCGGAATGGAGCAATGATTTGACGAACTCATCTAGCTGGAAACTGTTGAACCGAATTTCGTTCGACTATCTGGGAAGAAAAATGAGATCTGTGCCTAATGTTAGAAGTTTTCATTTGTTCTGTGTCCTCCATTGTGAATCAGTGACGTCATTTATAACAATGTCTTCCCAGTAAGAGGAATTGTTTCTTTAGAAAATTTTCTAGGTTTGCAGACTACTATATCCTGAAACACGTAATTTTCTTAAGATGTCTTTCACTACCAAGTGTGAGCCTAATTTACATCTATACTAACGTTGTCATGTGCATTCCCCATACGAAGTTAAGGTGTCGTTCTCATGTCTAGTGCCCTGTCTATGTAGTGCAGCAACTCGCAGAGGTTCAGTATACGCTGTAATTATCGTTTGGCAATTTATGCTGGAAGAAATTAGTTCCAGTATCGACCACTACATGCAAATCCAGCGCCGTGAATGCAAGAAAGGCCAGTAGAAATGTTTACATGTATATTGGCTAAGGAACGGGACATAAGCACAATATGTCAAACAAGTGAGATTGGAATAATATTGATTTAATTATCAACTACCGCTTACACAATGCGTTCAGTAGAGGCATCAGGGACCTTGACGAGACGCTACATCCTTAAAGGAAAGAGGGCAACAGTTGCTTTCAGCAGTTCCGGTGGAATCCGAAGAAAGTGTTACAGACGGAACATTCAGATTAGTTATATGAATATATGAAGATGGTACCCGTTCTTTCAGACATGTCGTCTCCATATAGACAAGTCTTACCGACCAATGATCTTCTTCAGTGTGGATGCACAAACATTGCCCGAACTCTTACGGGAATCGGTAGATATATTGCCGCGAGTAATGAGTATGGTGGGCAGGGGCACCAAAAATGTAATGTATTAATATGGTATCTGTTCTTTCGGAAATGTCCGAAAGAACAGATATCATATTCATATAGTTGAGACTAACCGGTCATTAACCTTCTTCTTCTCCGCTGGATGCACACGCATTGCCCGAACTCTTACGGGACTCTTGTAAGATTGTCTGCAACGAGTAATGAGTGTAATGGGCAGGAGCACTACGAATGTTGGGTGTGGACATTAAGTTGGAAATGTGGGTCTCACGGGGAGCGTGCAAGGGTACATCCCTGAACTCCCACTACCCTCTGTGCCCTCGGTGGCTCCGATGGATGGAGCGTCTGCCATGTAAGTAGAACTTCCCCGGTTCGAGTCCCAGCCGGGGCACACATTTTCAACTGTATCCGTTGATATTTATCAACGCCTGTAAGCAGCTAAAGGTCTGGATTTCATCGCAATTTCATTCAGATTAGTTGGTCTTGTATGCAACGCATCTGTAAAACCACTGGAGAAAACACGTTCGTGGAAGGTTGCATTAAGCAGATCTTTCACTGGGCGAGCGACATGAGGTGTTGCCCCACTTTCCATGAAAACAGTAGTTTCCAAACAGTTGCGTGCTTCCAAGACAGGAATCATATGCTGTACAAGGAGATCTGGATAACGTGCAGACGTCACGTTACATCTGACAGGCCCTCTCTTCAAAGAAGAACGGACCGTGAATAAAGGTGCTAGTGATTCGTTGCCACACAGTCACTTATGGCGAGCGAAACGGCTCTTCCTGCACAACAGGCATTTTAACAGTACATCAAATTCGGCAGTTCTTCGTTTTTCCTGCACCCTGCAGTGTGGTATGTGCCTCGTCACTCCATAGAACATTGCCGTGTCACATATTATCTTAGGTCCGTGCCAGAAACTGAAGAGCAAATTCATAACGTTCCTGCGGATCACGAAGTTTCAGTTGCTGCAACCTCAAAAGTATCCGTACTATTGACCACAGGGTGGAAAATTCTCGTGCCATCGCGTGTGCACTAGCACTACCCGGGGAATGTGCTGCGTGATCAGCTACAGCTAGCGGCAACCTGTCAGTAAGTTCCAACGTGATACGACGAGTTTCTCTTCCGGTTCCACACCTAGTTCACCCCTATCTTCGAATTCCTTTATCATTTTTTAACTATTTAATGACAATGAATCTTTCCTCAGGCCGTTCACTTGACGATACTCTTTCAGTGCAGCACTGTAATTGCTGTTGTTGACATAAAACAGCCTCGTTAAGAGCGCGCGGTCTCTCCTCTCGATAGCCTTTAACGACGTTATGGCTTGCCAAAGGTGTAAGTGGATGACTTACCGTCATTCAGACAGTGTACGGCGAAACATTTGCACCTGGTGGCCACTATTGGAAGTTATTTCCAAAGTAAATCGGTACCGCTTTAACGTGTTACTTTACATCAACCGAGCTTCGCTGCCATACAATAATTACAGTCCACACTGAAGTCCGTGAGTAGTTCACTTGAGTTATAACCATACGGTATATTGGCGAGGGGGCAGTATATTGGTTGACTCCTCTAGCAGCTTGAGCAATTGGAATTTTAAACAGTAAACCACATCTTAACGCACAACGGCTGCAACAGCAGTTAGCTGAGCATTTCCGGGACGCCTCCGCAAGCTTACTGAACGAACCTGTGACGAAACGGGCTGATCTTCTTTGGATCTTCGTCATTTTATTTGTCGATTATGTTTATTATGTGCCCCATACTCACTAGCAATTCCCAAGTACCAGTCGAAGGACGTTTCTGTACGCCACCTGCTTCGTGGCTGTTCTAATCGTCTGCTGACTGCTTCCCAGTTCAGCGAAAGAGTAATCATACAAAAAACGGTCCTTCTGCTTATTCATGCACAATACGTTTCACTCGTTTACGTCTAGGGTCAACAGCAAAACTCTGTACCGCCGTCAATTCTGGACGTGTCTTCATGCAGTTAGTAATTTACATTGAGACCCAACTAATTACCTTGATAGTGGCTATTTCATAGCCAATCTCGTGTTTTAAAAATAATTTATTTACTGTCCTCTCACTAGAAAGTATTTTTTCCTCTTTTAAATGCACGTAAATATCAAAACAAGGGCCTGTATCTACATAACCCACTCACCTCCATTTTCAAGGAAGTTAATGTATCACCCTTTAACCGCTCATGTAATGTAGACAATATGCACTGACTACTATATCTTGAAAAGGAGCGATGTGTACACCTTTGACATTTTAACATTGTGAGCGTATTTTAGATTTTACTTAATTGTAATAGTCCACAGTGATGGGACATTATATAATACTTTCACTTTGTAGGTTGCTCCTGATGATGCGACTATATGCTTCGAAACCGGTTGTGCATCAACAAAACAAAAACTTTACCCGCTGTCAGTGGAATTCTTCTTATCATCGTGTCTTGGATAGCTGTGGATGGACAAAATATAAAACGCTTTGTGACAAAATGGCTCTGAGCACTATGGGATTTAACATCTGTGGTCATCATTCCCCTAGAACTTACAACTACTTAAACCTAACTAACCTAAAGACGTCACACACATCCATTCCCGAGGCAGGATTCGAACCTGCGACCGTAGCGGTCACGCGGTTCCAGACTGAAGCACCTAGAACTGCACGGCCACACCGGCCGGCAGGAAGGAACGACCGGGAATGAATGAAGAGATGTCACAGCAGTTGAGGTTTCATAACAGGTTAACTGATCACTCAACTTCTGTGTGTGCCTCCAGCAGTCCCAGCTTGACCTCGCGCCATGGAGACTTTCTCACTGCTCTGTCACAACCGACTGACTGCCACACACACCACCACAGGGAAATATATACCAAAGATGGTACAGCAGTGCTAGTATCGATAAGCGCTGCTGCTGCCACTGACGGAGGCAAGCCAGCTACTCGTTATGGTAGTAACACAGGGAGAAATAAGACGCTACTCAATTATTTCAAAATACCAAAGAACAAACGGCATCAACGCGAGCCAGCCATGGTTCATACATTTCGTCTTTAATGCAGTGGCTTTTGTTCCAGTCTTCTACCTAATGCTGTTGTTCACTTCCTTTTCGGGGCGTGTTTCCACACTAAACAAAGTGAGCCCCCAGACCTAGAAGGAGAGTGTCTGTTTATACCGAAAGCCATCAGACACCATTACTGCTATCTGTTATTCAAAATTCAAGCAATGGGTGACACATTTCGGTTACTGGTCAAAGATGCAACCCACAGACCTTGGCTATCCTGACACGTCACATTTAACATATTTAGAATACTAGAAATCGCTAGTTGATTTCTTTTCGACTTTGTTGTAACGGCTTTCCTCAGGGTGTAGCCTGGTTTAGTTGCAGGGTTGGTGCTTGAACATTATGAGTTTCTACCTGTGTTATAAGAATTCTAACATTAGTTTTCTAAGATTTTAGTTGCAGTAAAGTGTGTATCAGACAGGCAGTTCGATAATTACATGGCTTGTTCATCATGTCAATGGGGACGCCAACGAGCTTTAGGATGACGTGTTTTCCTGATGTTACACGAGAAAAAACAACAGCATATCAGTTTGCGCAGATTGACAGCCGGTCGTCGCAGCATCGGGTGATTCGTTGAGGCTGCTGAAAAACCATTATACTCATCCCGTCGCAAAGGAATTGCTGAGAAACAGGACGTCGGGATGTATGAATTTCAAGATGAAGGTAATGCATAAGTTATTTAGGCAACGCTACAGTGGCCTATGGTCAGGTTAGTAAGTAGTGCCGATGTGGATGAAGAGGCGTCAGGTATGGAAGGCACATTGGCAGTCACATACAATAGAGTGTCTTAGTGACTATTTTCTACCAACAGACAACGTCGAACTTACATCTCAATCGGTAAAAACGGAACCCTTATAATGTCACTTTGTTGCCCATCTGACTGTCAGTATATTAGACTGTTAAAGCCCATTTTCCCCTGAATGAGTAGACGTATCAAGTTGCAATTCATGTCGTGTGCTAAGGTCTACGGTCTCTTGTAGCCGCCAGAAATTCTTCAAAGCCAATGCAACGAAAATATGTTGCCATTTATGTCACAAATTTTGATGCAAGCTCACTCATCAAATCCTGTAGGGTAATTCCAGTGGGCCTAGAATCATGACAGTTGGCAGGAAGCAAGGTTTCACAGCATAAGTAAAGGAGAAATCTGAACATTATTAATAGGCAAGTATTCACAAAGACAACTAAAGCAATTTCGAAAGTCTTGGAATTCCTTGGCCCCATTTTTTCCAGTATTAGTGTCTATGACGGGTGAAAAACGTTGAGATTCTCCATTCCCGGGATAGATGAACTGTTTATATACATAATTATGTCCAGACGAAACCCTCAGGGTGCGATTCCTACGTGCACCTGGAAAATTTTTAGAAGGAAGGTCAGTTAACTTGCTTTTTGCCGGACTCCGCTTTTAGAGACGCAAAAGGATTTCTTTCTGGTAACGCTTATACCTTCCCAGATGACAGAATTAGGTTGAAATTTCCACGTGCCTATAACGATGATTACCATCTTCCTCTTCACGATCAGGAACAGCTATTCCCTGCTCATGTAACCAAGATCGCTTGGCCTAGTCCATCTGAGTAGAGAAAACAAAGGGCTGGCTCTATTTCATTCATAATGGAATGTTATATCATGTTGCCATATCTGTATGATCCCTTCGAATTCGCGGGAGATACTATACAACCCAACCGTTACTCACCTCATTTCTCAAATGAAGTAGTGGGGAAGGATAAAATAGATCAGTCTTTTATAAAAAAAAGTATTTAATTTCATTTACATACTTGTTGAAAGCTCGATGACCAAGAGTAGAGTCAACGAGGATGATTTCAGTAACTAGGAGAGAAGTAGATTTTCAATCCAATATTGCACTTAATGTATTACAATGGAATATTAGGACGGAAATATCAGACAGGGACATCCTGGAAAAGACATAAATAACCACAATACTGCCATAGCTGCCCTGAATGAAACTTAGTTAAAGGAAGAAACAGCAACCCGTTTCAAAGGATACAACTTAGTTAGATCAGACAAACTATACGGTAAGGAAGAAGCGCCACTACTAAGAAAGAGCGACACTATTAACTAAGAGCACAATCAGTTACAAAGAACTAAAACTGAACTTCAGGGATGATCTGCTGCCAGTTGCAACTGTAGAACTAGAAAACCTGAAGGGCATTTTCAATACAATTTCCATAAACATATCCCATAAAATATTGACTTCTTCTTGTAGCTCCATACTTCAAAATGAACTTCATAAATAAAATATCACTCTTATTCTTCATACTTAACTTTTATCGTTTCATAATTTCCACTGTACCATTTGTGTAGGAATTCACTGACAATTCTCCGTCAAAAATTGAGCTTCATCAGGAAGGCCAAGCATGACGTCGTCAGTGACATGAAACTTATGACGTTATCACTCTTATCAGTGACGAAAGCATCGATATTAGTGGAAATCCAGACACTCTTTCCGCCTTCTCTTCCATATTCTCCATGTCTCTAGCTAATATCACTGCACTATTAAAAATGAAGCAAAAAATTAGAAATCCAAAATGACGGAAATAGCCCAGTTGCATTAATGATACGTTATTAACCTCAACTCCATCTCCTTCCCCACTCTGTGTCCAGTCATTTAAAAATGAGAGTTGTGGAACAAATAAAATTTGTTTTCTACCTCCTCCTCCTTCTCTTTCCAACTAATCAGAGGGCATTATTAGAAAACAACAGAACTGTGCTAGTGTAATCCTGCTGTAATTTTTGGGTCAGTATGATTCACAAAAGAATTTGTTTTCCATAATTTTTATTGCTTAAAAGGTATTGCTTCAGACTCGATGACATTGTTTTTCTAAGCACTCAAAATATCTTAAAACGCAAATTAAAAAATTATGTTACTGCCCCTTGCTATAATTCGTTTCACTCGCAATCCATTAGTCAGTATGACCTGGGGGCTTAAAAATTCACAGAATGTACAAATATCATAGCGAAATTTTGTTTCTACATTCCTGAGGAATATGCATGACGGTTTTTTATGACAATATGTCAGTCCTCATTTTTAAAGTGTGTGAGGGTTACACAGAAATACAAGTCGTGGACTGCGTTCATATTATTATAGCACGTCATTGCTGAGAGCTATGTTTTATCAACAGTTGTGTGCAGTCGCAGTGCTTGTCTATGTCGAGGTGATTTCTTCTGTGTGGCTGTCATGACAAAACGAGATGTTCAACTTGAAGCATTAGCAAATGCAGTTGACAGCAAAGAGAATATTCTTGAAGAAGGAAATGACACCAGTGATGACAAAATACATCCTTTATCTGGTTCAGAATAGATTTCAGACAATCATACCTCAAATGACAATGTGCAGTTCTTGTCTGTTGGGTGTGATAGCTAAACTTGCATCTTCGTGAATATGGAATGGCAAGTCATTAATATATATTAAAAACAGCAGAGGACCCAAGACCGAACCTTGCAGCACCCCATTCTTAATTGTTCTGCAGTTTCAGAAATAACCAGTATTTTGCATGTTATCCGAACTGCTTATTTCAACTTTCTGCACTCTTCCAGTTAGGTATGATTTAAACCATTGGAGCACTGTCCCATTCATACCACAGTACTTGAGCTTATCTAGAAGTATTCTATGATTTACACAATCAAAAGCCTTTGATAGATCATAAAAAATCCCAACAGGTGACTTCTGGTTACTCAGAGCATTTAATATTTCATTAGTGAAAGTATATGTAGCTTTTTCCGTTGAAAAACCCTTTTGGAAACCAAACTGACAGTTTGTTAAAACTTTATTTTTACAAAGGTGTGAAACTACTCTACAATACATAACTTTTTCAAAAACTTTGTATAAGGCAGTCAGAAGAGAGATTGGTTGGTAGTTGTTGACATCAAACGTATCCCCTTTTCTATGTAGTGGTTTAACAATGGCATACTTCAGTCTATCTGGGAACATACCCTGCTTCAGAGAGCTATTACACATATGGCTAAGAATCCCACTTACTTCTTGGGAACAGGCTTCTATTATACTGCAGGAAATGCGATCAATTCTATGTGAGCTTTTATTCTTGAGAGAGTTTATTATCTTCCTAATTTCAGCAGGAGAGGTGGGTGGAATTTCAATTGTATCAAATGGTGTGGGTAAGGCTTCTTCCGCTAGCTGCCTCGATTCTTCTAATGAACATTTAGATCCTATTATCTCTACAACATTTAAAAAATGATTATTCAAAATGTTTTCGACTTCCAGCTTGTTGTTTATAAAGTTTCCATTCGCTTCTTCTGTATTATTGATACCACTGCCTTCAGTGCTTTTGTGCTGCGGAGAGTAATAAATCCAGGGTTGAAAAAATCGTTCTTTACAGAAGAAGAACATTTATCGGTTGGTTGGTTTATTCTTGGGAGGGAACCAAACAGTGTGGTCATTGGTCCCATCTCATTACGGAAGTATGGGAAAGGAGCTCGGCGGTGTCCTCTCAAAGGAATCATTCCGGCATTGGCCTGAAGCAAGTTAGGGAAATCAAGGAAAACCCAAATAAGGATGGCCAGATGCGAGTTTGAACTGTTGTTCTCCCGAATGAGAGTCCAGTGTGCTAACCACTGCGCCACCTCTCTCCGTAAACATTTCTCAATAAACTGGGAAGACTTCCTGTGATTCCTTACACTGAAGACAGAAGAATTTTGCAACTAAATCAACAGTCAGCAGCCATTGTTTATAAACAGGAACTAAATCAACATGAGGCTAAAGCGATGTCAATCAAAACTGCGAAGGTGCAAGATGGAAATTCTGTCCATCAGGTTGTGACAAAATGACACCACTGGAGTGACCAAATTGTAACAAATATGTTTTTAAAGATAGTGTTATACATTACTGTCCAAACTGTGTAATTTGAAGCAAAACTGTAATTCTCCCCGTGATTAACAGTTTTTTCTCTAGATAAAACTCTGTTCGCTATAGCTCAAATGAGGGGCAGAGCTTATGTCATGGTTGAGATTGTAACATTTGTTTATATTGTTTATATTGTAGCAAATAAACCTATATTTAAGATTATAACAGTTACTGACAATTTATAATCATCACGCCCTTGAAATACGATACTGGGTAATTATGACCCAAAAGAGCACATGAGTATAGCTTCCTTAAGGAAAGTATCAGGGTTAAAAACTCTGTCGACCGCCTTCTATCTCCAACCAACTATAGGGCAGTAAAAACTGAAACCCGTAATCAAAAAGTTCGAGATAATGCAAACTGACAAACTGTGCTTAATACCTCATGCCTCCTCCTCATAACAGTAAGAGCGTGGCAAGAAATTACATAACCTCGGCTTGAAATTCCCATATATGCATTATTTTCTGTAAAGATATTCATTATTCCCGAAGAATGTTCACATACTTCTGTATTTAATTAGCGTATAATAATAATTATTATTATTCGTGAAAACGAAGAGTTACAGTATTTTCCGTGGAAAGCAAAGATCAATATCCACATAAATACACTCCTGGAAATGGAAAAAAGAACACATTGACACCGGTGTGTCAGACCCACCATACTTGCTCCGGACACTGCGAGAGGGCTGTACAAGCAATGATAACACGCACGGCACAGCGGACACATCAGGAACCGCGGTGTTGGCCGTCGAATGGCGCTAGCTGCGCAGCATTTGTGCACCGCCGCCGTCAGTGTCAGCCAGTTTGCCGTGGCATACGGAGCTCCATCGCAGTCTTTAACACTGGTAGCATGCCGCGACAGCGTGGACGTGAACCGTATGTGCAGTTGACGGACTTTGAGCGAGGGCGTATAGTGGGCATGCGGGAGACCGGGTGGACGTACCGCCGAATTGCTCAACACGTGGGGCGTGAGGTCTCCGCAGTACATCGATGTTGTCGCCAGTGGTCGGCGGAAGGGGCACGTGCCCGTCGACCTGGGACCGGACCGCAGCGACGCACGGATGCACGCCAAGACCGTAGGATCCTACGCAGTGCCGTAGGGGACCGCACCGCCACTTCCCAGCAAATTAGGGACACTGTTGCTCCTGGGGTATCGGCGAGGACCATTCGCAACCGTCTCCATGAAGCTGGGCTACGGTCCCGCACACCGTTAGGCCGTCTTCCGCTCACGCCCCAACATCGTGCAGCCCGCCTCCAGTGGTGTCGCGACAGGCGTGAATGGAGGGACGAATGGAGACGTGTCGTCTTCAGCGATGAGAGTCGCTTCTGCCTTGGTGCCAATGATGGTCGTATGCGTGTTTGGCACCGTGCAGGTGAGCGCCACAATCAGGACTGCATACGACCGAGGCACACAGGGCCAACACTCCGCATCATGGTGTGGGGAGCGATCTCCTACACTGGCCGTACACCACTGGTGATCGTCGAGGGGACACTGAATAGTGCACGGTACATCCAAACCGTCATCGAACCCATCGTTCTACCATTCCTAGACCGGCAAGGGAACTTGCTGTTCCAACAGGACAATGCACGTCCGCATGTATCCCGTGCCACCCAACGTGCTCTAGAAGGCGTAAGTCAACTACCCTGGCCAGCAAGCTCTCCGGATCTGTCCCCCATTGAGCATGTTTGGGACTGGATGAAGCGTCGTCTCACGCGGTCTGCACGTCCAGCACGAACGCTGGTCCAACTGAGGCGCCAGGTGGAAATGGCATGGCAAGCCGTTCCACAGGACTACATCCAGCATCTCTACGATCGTCTCCATGGGAGAATAGCAGCCTGCATTGCTGCGAAAGGTGGATATACACTGTACTAGTGCCGACATTGTGCATGCTCTGTTGCCTGTGTCTTTGTGCCTGTGGTTCTGTCAGTGTGTTCATGTGATGTATCTGACCCCAGGAATGTGTCAATAAAGTTTCCCCTTCCTGGGACAATGAATTCACGGTGTTCTTATTTCAATTTCCAGGAGTGTATATCTCTGGCTTCATATTACAATATTCCAAGGCCAAATATACCTTTATTAACGTAAAATGATCTCTCTCTTCTCTTCCCTCCAGTCAGGATCTAACATTAGAAAGTAAGAAAAAATAAATTACAACTTATCTCCACCCAGGCTGTCCTCAGAAATACGCAAACGACTTGTGAGCCATGTTAGCTATTATCGGTGTTGTGCATGGTTACACTCTTTGACTGCTCCTCAGTTTCCCACATGGCGCCCTTGAGAGCGTGCGCGACCACTTTCAAATCTTCTACAGGTGTACCGCTACCGGGGTCATGTAGTGAAGACTGTATCTGCGGGTCAAGAAGCAAGGTTCCAGCTGGAAAGGAAATCGCCGACCCTCGTATGAGTGGCCAAGCTGGCAGTGCGCCCCCTCAGCATCACTTGTCCGAGTGCCTGACGTCGACATTGGGGCCTCTGGAAGCGTGCAGGCCTGAGGTGAACTGGGCAGCTGCATACCTGGGGAAGGAATTGCTGGGTCGAGTAGTGTCGGCAGAAAAAGACTGGTATAGCAGTTGCCACTTGGGCAGCTTCTGTTCAACCGGAATGATCTATACTTGATTGTCAGGTTTCAGATCATGGCCTGCAGTTGTGCCCTTGTGTTGCGGCGCTGACTTTGACATACAGCGGAATCTATTCAGTGCTAATTGCCTCACTCCACTCCCCACTCAGTTATAGTCGTTCTTTTTTTAACTTCGTATCTGTTATTGGTTCTAACAGACCTGAAATGGTTGACTTTTTATATATGTGGCGTCTGTTCTTTTGGACATCCGAAAAGACAGACACCATATATACAGTTATTGCAAGGCTGGCCATTAATCCCATCAGTGCAGATGCACACCACTCCCGAACCCTTACGGGAATCAGCGAAACCCGCAGATAATGATAATAATGGTAAAGGACACTACACCAGTAGTGCGGGTTTAAGTTGAGAATTTGGGTAAGATGGGATGCGTGCTAGAGTAGTCAGTGTAGTTGCGATGAGCACTGTGTCTGGATGGCTTGGTGATCAGACCATCTCCTTAGTTAGTAGGATACTTGGGCCCGAATCCCAGTCCAACTAAATTTTCTACTTTCCCTAACAGTATAAATCAATGCCCACTAGCAGGTAAATGTAATCAATTCCTTTGTCAGTGGACTATTTATTGTTCAGTATCAAATTACTTATGCCTTTTTATTTGTTCTTGTTATTGTGGGCCAGTAAGATAATTCATGGTTGAGGGAATAAGTACACAATCCTGGTCTGTGATTTCATTCAAGGTGCTGGGTTGGTTTCAGATTATACTATAGTCAAAAGGAAAATAACGATGGCAATAAGAGCATTCCTTGCCAAGAGAAGTCTACTACTATCACACATAGGCCTCAGTCTGAAGAAGAAATTTCTGAGAATGCGCGTCTGGGGTACAGCATTGTCTGGTAGTGAAACATGGACAGTGGGAAAACTGGAGCAGAGGAGAACTGAAGCATTTGACTTGTGGTGTTACAGACGGACTTTGAGAATTTGGTGGACTGTTAAGGTAAGCAACTACGGGGTTCTGTACAGAATGGGATAGGGAAGGAATATATGGAAAACACTGACAAGAATAGGCAAGTGCAATCATTTCAAGTCCTTGGATTGTTGTTCTACATATTGTTTCAAAACTTCAAGGCTAATTCATGGGGATACAGTTATCTGGCGTTTGGTTTCTAACAGAGTCTTTTTTTTTTTCTTTCCTTTGTGATGTAAGAGAAATTGTTACTTGAGGTTTCTTAGAAGATTGATCTATGAATGCAGATTTGGCAGAATACAGTTCTCTGCCTGCTGTCGTTTTAAGTTCTTGCAGTATGTGTTCTCTGTTGGATTTGAGTGCTCAACCAATGCAACTTTGTAATCTTCATACAGAATGTCCACCAATTCCCTAGAAGTGTAGAAACGGTCAGTTGTGATATCGTAGCCAGCATTCCTTATTGGTTCCACCAAACATTTTACAATCTCAAGAAGATCTCTTTCACAGTCAGATCTACTGTCTTATACAGCATACACTTCCGTTTTTACTATGTATCGTTCAGTTGCACTACTAAAAATTCTAACAAGTACACCATATTTTCCTGGTTTGTCTGAGGAAAACTTTAAAAGAACAACGACCTCTGAAAAGACATTGCATTTCATCAGTTGTATTGTGAGGTTCACTTCTGAAGTATCCGAAAATATTCCATTCAGTTCTTCAAATACTTCATGCTGCAACTTACATTTGTCACTTACACATCTTTCTACCCTGGTGTTTTTATCATCAAAGCGATGAATTTTCAGTAGCTAATATGCTCTTGCTTCGCTCATGTTTCCTCTATATAACGCTCTTCCCAATAAATCTGACCATAAATCAGACGACAAAATATTAGTGTGCTGGTAAATTCCCATTACAATTAAATTTCCCATCAAATGATATATTATTTCAACAACCCTAGCAGGAGATACGTTTTCTCTTTCAGCATCTTCATTTGTACAGTCCACAATTTTCTATTTCAGGAGAAAAAATTTATTGTGTGATTCACATATAATTGTTACTTTCCCAACGGTAGTTATTCTCTTTTGTCCATGGTCTATGTTTGCAAAATCCCCTTTACAACGCGTTGGAGATTCTGCAACACACACTCAACCATAATTTATACCATATTTGTTAGGAGCTTATCTGCATAATTTATTTTATCATTAACCTCGACTTCTTTACTTTAATTCTACTTCTGTGTGGTCCAACTAAAAATCACAGAAACATGATAATTCGTTGTCTACTAAAATGTCAGGAAGAATATTTGCATTTTACAAGCCTCTATAACTCATTTTAGAGAATCTACTTTACAAGAAAAGATTTTGCTCTACTCCAACAAGCTTCTAATATTAATGATTACCAATCAACAATTAAAATGATATTTAACAAATAGACTGACTCTCAAGAAGGAAATTAAAACAAATATTCACTGTTGTGAAATGAAATTTATTAAAAGAAAAATGTACTGGCTATTTTTATCCATGCTTGGTGGTTGTTTGGAAGATTGTAAAACTATGGTTGCATGTAGTAACAACACAGGGGCAAAATGTTCCCATGGGCATACAATGTCTATTTTTATTTGTAATTTTTTTAATTTTTATCATAGAAATGTACAGTATAGCACTTTATAAGGTGAAAGACAAATAGAACTTGGCCCATAATCATGGAAGGACATTTGCTATGATTTATGGGCAATTTTTGCCCATGCTTAGTGGTTGTAGCGTTAATACTAAAAATGGCTCACTTTTCATTATACGTATTATAATTGTATATACATCAGCACAGGGAAATTATTAACTGTTTATGAGAAATTTCGATTCTTTACTATGCTATCTATGAGATAGCAGCGACTAGGTATTAATCTGTGGTGATTACTGTGAACCTTTCTAAAGGATAATTATAGCGAAAAGATCTCTATAACTTATTTAGATACGACATTTTAATCTCAGTAACCAACTTTCAAACACAGTTGGACGAAGACATTGGACTCTAATTGATAATGTTTTCTTTGACATAGCTCAAAGCAAGAAAAAGGGTGATTGCCCAGTAACAAATGCTATCTCTCCTCATGATGCACAGCTAGTTGGGTTAAACGATATAATGCCTTACAACATACATGTTTCTTAGTGTAAATCTTTTAGAAGTATTAATTATTCCAGGACTCACCGTGTTTTAATATTTGTAAGAGAAGACCAAGAGTGAAATTCATGAACCAAATTACGAATAACGTAATTACATGATAAATTCTTATCATTGTTTGGAAATAGCTTCCCTCAGAAGTTAATCAGAAGAGATTAAATAGCCTGCTAAAAAAACATGCATCACTAGACGGATTAAAGTAACTTGTTGAAGGAAAAACTAATTGTATCTGTTGGCAAGAACAAATAAAGATCCTGCAGTCGTTGCAAACTTCAAGAATTATTCAAAATTACTAAGGAGGATTATTAAGAATCAAGAACGATGCACATTATCTTCGTTAGGTATCCACAGACCTAGCACTTCGTAAGCTGTTCTGGTCATTTAAACGCTGCATATTTTAATCGTCATTACTATAGCAAATTCTGACAATATTCAATTTGCCAACAATTAAATATGTATTGGTGTATGAAGAAGGGTGTAAAGAAGAGAAGTCATTGTTATTTTTAAGAACTGAATGCGTATTTCTTTCGTAAGAAGAGAAGGGAGAGTGAGTGTCATTGTTTATTCTTTTAACCAAATCAGCTTTCAAAGTGATTCAGTTTTATTTGGGTCACTAGGTTTCTGCCTTTACATTTTATATATTTTTTAATTTTTCTATTATGAAGATAATGGCCTCTTTTCAAGATTATGGAAAAGTACACATGCTGATGAACATATATGACAGTGATGAAGTGGTTTTGGGGAATAAAGGTCATGTTTTGAAATGCAGCTCTTCATCTTCACCAGAGGCTTGTATAGTACACCTGAACAGCAAATGGTAACAATGACAGGATAAATCAACTGATTGGAACACAGAGCCTCTTCTGGAACTGGACATCAGGCAGCACGTAATATAGTTCACATGACTCTAGTAATAACAAGGTAGGCCACTTCTCACGTAACATATGAAAACTCATCTTTCAAATTGTTCATACCTTCACCAATTGAAAACATTAAACTTATGCATTCTAATGCTGGAGGAATGGGTTTATGTGGAAATAAATGACATAGATGCTTGCAGATCTCTGTTGTTATTAGCAGGAGTTTATAAGTCACTTAACACGCCTGCTGAAAATTTGTGGGATGAGTACAAAAGCTGTAAAGTTTTAAGAGCTACAATGTCACTAGATACATTAAAAAGATATCAAGGGTTATTTGATTTGATTGCCGAGAGACAAGCCTACAAAGACATGATGAAAATAAGTGTGTACCTATAAGGTATTTGTCAGAGAAGCAGATGGAGATATTATGGACATTATACAATTCTAATATATTTGTTATAGCAATGAACTACTTGTTCTGTTCAGGGGAAAGAACCCTTTCTGTCAACATGTGCCTAATGAAATGGCAAAGTATGGCATCAAGTTTTGCTTCCTTTGTGACAGTGAAATAAATTGTGTATGCAATATTCAGCCATATCTTGGGGAACGACCAGGTACTGACCCTGAAAAGGACGAAGAACTGAGGGTTGTTATTGACTTATATTGTGGCTTGAAAGGGCGTAAGATTACCTCCAACAACATTTCCTCTTCCGGTAATCTAGGACAAATGCTGATGAAGAGAAATATCACAGCTGGACCATATCCACTGCCTAAATTTGTTTGTCTATTTTTATTGTTAATGTTTCACTACGACTTGCTGATGATTGGTGGAGGTGCTTTGAATGGCAGATGGTTTTTTTCACTTCCCACTAACGTAGATGGGTTACTTGTGGCAGTTTGAATAGTTATTCTATGCTATGATTAACTGGTGATAGGTAAGGGGGAAGGTGAGGGTAAGGAGCAATGGGTTAGGGGCAGTGCAAGGGGGTGGAAAAGGGAGATGCTGAAACCTTGCTGTGTTGGTTGGATTTTTTCCCATCAACTTCAATATCCGGCCAAAGCCATTTTAGACTTTTATTTTAGTTTCCTGTAACTCTTTAACTTTCACAATCCACCAACCCGAATTTCTTACGGCCTCTTAGTAGCTTTTTAATTTCCCATCTTTTATCACATTGGACACTTGTTTATTTTTAATCTATATGAAGTTAATTTCCTGCCATCAGCTATCTTTGGTTTTGGGATTTTCTGGCCAAGATGCCTGCATTACCGTGACTGTGGCGTCATCCAGTGGCAGAAACTGGAACTGCGGCTCAGTTTTAGTAGCATTACTATTTCTTGCTAGTGACTTTTTGTATTTACTCTTTCTAAATGATAATTATTACATTATGCCTTTATTTTTGTGAAACGGTTTATGTAATGCCACTTTTAACAAATCACTTTCAGTATTCAGTACCATTTTGATTACATTTTTCTTCATTTTTATTTTTTCATATGTTATGGATCCTTATTAGATGGTAAAAAGCTGTTGGATGTCGTGACTGAATGGTAGAAAACTTCATCTGATATTTAAAGATAATTACTAAATATTATTTGTTAAGGCTGCTGAGAGAAGAATCTTATGAGACCTACTCATCTGTGTCAAAGTCTACAAAAGTACTGAACAACTTTCAAGACAAATAACATGAATCACTGTATGTACTGGCTCAAATATTCTAATTCATATGTCTGAACTGCAGTAACATATCACATTAACTGAATGCAATATGTCTGTCTAAGGAACTGCTCCTCTTACAAATATGTTTCATTTGGGCATATAAAAGTTGTTTCACATTAGAAGACATCTATTGAACCATCTTGTACAAAGATCACCAATATGATTGTTAGAAATATGCCACCTACTTCAACAGCAAATGTTATGTACATACACTACTGTATGTAACCATATATATATATATATATATATATATATATATATATATATAGTGCTTTTGAAATATATATAAATTATTCGATTCTTCATCTTTACAGTTGGAATGATTTCAGTTTTAGTATTCTAGAAGCAATAATTGTGCTACCAATATAAAGCTCCTAATTTGTGTTATAGAAAATCATAATCAAAATTTATCTGTACTATTTGTGTACCTTTTCACATTTGTGGATATTAATTTCCTCTTAAATTTGTATTTATAATACATCTCTCATCACATTTTCAGTGTTAAACCTATACCTCCTTTTGCTTATATTCTTCCAACCATAGCTGTGAATATGCATTTTAAATGAGAAATTGCTGGCTGCCAATCTAGTTAACATTGTACCATATTTATAATGCCTGCAAACACTCACCAAATAATCTTTGCTTTTGGGTGATTAAGATAGAACTCTCACAATTATTTATCAAAGGTTTTTTTTATTTATTGTTTCAAAACGATAATTATTGTACTATGCCATTATTCATCCAAGGTAAATTGTGTAATGTCTTTTCTAACAAACCGGTTTCAGTTATTTGTGTGATTTTCATTACATTGATTTTCATTCAAATTTTTTGACGTCAATAATTTTAGTATAATTTTCACGGGAACATATACTGCAGCATTTGAATATAGTTCTACATTTTAGTTAATACTTTTGTTGTGCACTATGAAGTTATCAGATGTTTTTGAGTGTATCAGGGTCTTAATGAATCTCTTACAAATATAATACTGCATCCTAGGTGTATGACGCTATGGCGAGTGCTACGTTGAGGTTAGGCTGAAGTTAGAATGTTCATTGATTACCACGTCTAATATATGCATTAGTCAATTCTGTATCTGTTGCATACATTTATTGTAGGGAAAGTGCAGCATTCTATGTATTGTTTTCAAGGCACACAACACTCAATGGATAGTCAATGGTGTATTGCCTCAACAGCCATGACCTGATGAGATCAGTTATCCAGCCTGTGTTACCACATAGCCATGAACACACTGAATGCAACTGCACAAATCTTCTAGGAGACTATGGCCTTGGTGTCCTGTCATTGACTACACATATGAAAAGCATTTGCCAGCTCTCCTCAAACTACGTGATGTCTTACAGAGAAGTGCTGTGGCTTCCAGTGACGAGAGTAACACAAACAGTATCAGTGTCTGGCACAGGAACAGAGGAGAGCAGCTGTAGTGACCTGGCCATGTGCTGATGAATGACCATCTGCAACCAGGCCCTGCTGGTTAGGGTCCAGAACATGTGTCAGATATTGATGGTCACAGAACCCCATCAGTCTTCATCTGTAAGTTAGTGTAGCAGTTCACAGTAACTACCTCTAGGCAGGACTGGCTCCAACACAGAAGACTGAAGGTGGCTAGACGAATAGAGGCCAACCAAAATAGGAATCCCATGTTGCAAGGATTGCTGCAACTCAACAGAACTTCTCCAGAACAGGGGTAACGTTTATACAAGGTGAGCTCTAGTGGTCTGCATCTGTGAGGTACTAATGACATCATTCGTTCTGGTTTTCCTATCAGTTCAGTTCTCATGTTGACTTTCGGATGTCACAGATTCACCTTTCAGGGGCTCTTTTCTGCCATCTCAGTCACTCAATTATTACTCTTGCATTTGATTTAAGCTTTGTAGTGACACTTCATGCTATCACCAGTACAACAATACCTTTCTGTTGACATGATATCATTTTGATGTGTCGTTTATTTGATTTCGTAGTCTATTCATGGTGTCTCAATAGGCTGTGTTTGTTGATATTCCACAACCATTACTCACTGGCTAACATTCTGCCTGCTTATTGGTCCATTCACAGGAAACAACTTTGAAATTATTCTGTCTGATCCAAATATGCTATTCTGATGTGCAACAATACATATTTATTTCAGTTCTATTTTTCAACCAGAGGAATTTTAAAATTGTAAAAAGTCCTTTCTAAATCACTCTTATGGTTTTCACAATTCATTTGAGTGAAAAACAGATCATGAAATATATGAGGTTAACAATATTTTCAACTCACTTTAACAAATCATTAGCTCAAATGTAATTGTCAACAATGAAGTCTGTTTTGTGCACACCCATTGAAGCTAATAATAGCTGATCTGTCTGAGTCTTACAGCGACTGGACCTGTTGTTTTGAGTTAAGATTCTTGATTTATTTACTGAGACATATTTAAAACATTTTATAAGAGAAAATTTAAAGTAATAATATTGGTGCAAGTCTACATTGTACTTCACACATATTCAATTACCATGAATAGTAATTAATTAAATTATAATTGAGTAAAAATACTGTAATTCTGGCTTCTGTAACTGTTAGACCATATTTTCTACAATACCCACTAACATCACTGAAATAAACCATCCTTTCACTAATAATACTAGTTAATATAGGATACATTGTTGAGTGACTGAAGAAGGCTAGTGTTATGTACGTCTCCATGATTGTGTATCCCATGCAAGACTCTTCATCTCTGCATTCAATATTTTTCTGAACCTGCCTCTGTCGCTGTCTGTCAATTTTTTCACCCACACTCCCTTCCACTACCCAAATGATGTTGCCCTTGAGTATTTTTATGTGCCATATCGTAAAATTTCCTCTTTTTGTCATGTTGTTTACCGAATTCTTTCCCAGTTCTATTTAGTAACACCTCATTATTTATTTTATCTATCCATCTAATGTTCCACATTTTTCTAAAGCACCACATTTTAAAAGATCTATGCGCTTCCTGCAGAATTGCATATTATTCGTCTTCTACCTCCGCTACATCCCATAAAACAACTTCCAGGAAAGACTTCAAAACATCTAAACTTGTATTCGGCTCTACATAATTTCTGTTCATCTTAAATTTTTTTTTTAAAATTTTCAATCCGCATATTATACCCTCTCTACTCTAGGTACTGTCAGTTCTTTAACTTCGAAATTGCAAAACTTATCACCTACAGTACTTTCAGTGGTCTTCTTAATCGAATTCCATTATCATCACCTTTTTTTCTTCAGCTATGTTTCATTACCCTACTTCTATATTTGCTGAAGTGACGTGACCGTCTCACATCGCTACTAGATGTTGGTTCATTTACTCCCACTGTTTTATGGCTATTTTACTGAGTACCCTAGACATGCGTGCCGAGGAGAAAATGTTTGCAATTTTTGCGTTTTTTTGCCGCAGGAAGGTGCGCTGCCAGGGTGATGTCGGTTCCATTCTACCAGCAGGAGGCCGTAGGAGGCGTAAGTTACAGTAAGAGGCGCGAAAAACCAGAAGGGGTTGGGCTCTTTTCGTGGAAGTTGGGCTGCAGCCTCATCCACGCTTTTCATGGAAGAGACGCTGCCTGTTGTCTCAGCGGTGCACTATCTTCCCCAGAGAATTTCTGAGCCCATTTTGCCTTACCTGTATGTACACCAAAGAATGAGACAACTTGTCGCCATCCGACCAGCACGAAACGTCGGTTGCTTTTTCTGCAATATTTTGGTGTCTCGAGTCAAACGAGTTACCATTTCCAACAGTACTTTGTCTGGAGGGTTTGAAGAATGAAAGTGACAATACTCCAGAGGATAACTAACCTAGTGTTTCTTAATGTGTGTATTGTTCACCAAGAGTGCAGAGACTCCACTATGTTTCCTCTTTTTTCCTTAAATAAGCGATATCGCTATTCGTTACATTGGCACCGCCATTGCGGTGTCCTTTCCATGGAGAGTTTTTCTAATTTCAGCCAACAGTCGAGAGTCTCGAACTAATATCCTCGCTGATTGATCTTCCGGCCTCCGTCTGGCGCTGATCGGCGCCTGGTAGCTGAATTTTGGCGAAACGTGTCGCCGTTGCAGTAGTCTTTTACATGTTCTGAGCCGCTCGCGCTACTTACTTTGTTACGTAACTTCTGCTGCTTAATTGTTTAGACCTTGTGGTCCACATATGTCTCGTTAATTTTGAATTCACGTACTGCCAAGGTGAGAAGACCTTGTTGCGTTTTCTCCATTTTTCCGTGTTTAGATAACCCATAACAGAAGAATTAATGTAACCTATTACATTTCTAAGCTGTTCATCTTGTTTCTGTACAGGACCAACATCAGCGATCAGTTACCTAAAAAATTCAGAGAAAGAAACGAGCATTGCATTCTCTGGTCTTATATGATTACAGGTAAGTTTATTGTGCAGAAAGAGTGACTAGGATTCTCCTTGGTTCATAACTTGTTATGTGTCATTTCATGGTGCTACGGCTAAAGAACTTTAAGACAGAGATGTCATCTTTCAACGTTCATCATACAATCTCCATAGAAAACACTCTCCGTTCTACTACTGAACTGGTCTTCTAAGTACTTTGTGGTCGTAACAAAGTTACAATATCATAAGCAAACCTTCAAGTTCACTTCCGTTTCTAAATATCCATCTTGGTTTTCTTTACTTTTTATTGAATTTACAGGGGAGAGGATATAATTATTTTTCACTTTCTTCTCAACTACTGCATCCGTTTCATGTCCTTCGACTCATATACATGCAGTCTAGTTTCTGTATAAGTTGTAATTAGCATTTCGCTCCCTGTATTTCGTCTCTACTAAATTCAAATATCAAAGATTATTGTTCACTCATATACAGAATCTTTCCCTAAGTCTACAAAACCTAAAAATGCAGGTTTGCCTTTCGTCAATCTTTCTTTTGAGTCATGTCGTAGGATCAACATTTCCTTGTGTGTTCCTACATTTCTGCAGAACTGAAACTAATATTCTCTTAGATCCGGTTTTACCCATTTTATCCATTCTTAAGTAAATAAATAATGTTAGGGTTCAGCTCGCTTCTATCGACACCTGCCTTCTTCAGAATTAGAATTATCATATTCCTATTCAAGACTGGGGTATTTAACCTTTGTCACATACCGTACATATCAGACAAAGCAGTTTTTTGAGGCATGGCTCTTTCTAGGATCTCAACAATTCTTAGGGATTATTGTCAGCTTGTTTCGACTTTCATCTTTCAGAAGTCTGTCAAAATCTTCTCCCAGTATTACACCTTCCATTTCATATTCTCTTACTTCCTCCTCTCTTTCTGTAATACGGTCTTCAAGAATATTCCCTTATCTTATTACGAATTACTACCACCTATACTACCTCTCAGCATTCCGTTTTTTTTTTTTTTAGTGATGGCTTGATATTTGAGCTCTTAATGTTCGTAAAGATGATTCCATTTTCCACAGACGTTTTTAAAATTTCCTGGATGCTACATTCATCATTTCCATAGTCATACAGGCTTGCTTTTATAGCTTCGCATTTTTATCTCTACATAGTTATTTTGGCAGCTTGCACTTCCTGTGAACGGCATCATTAAGTATACTGCATTCTATTTTAACTATTTTATTTGCTTAATTGGTACATTTACACATTCCTTGAATTAGTTTCCATATCTCATGCGCTATCGAACGATTTCTACTGACTATTGTCTTTTTGCCTGTTTGTTACTCTGCTGGCTTCACTATTTCATCTCTCAAGAAAATCCATTCTTCTTCTAATGTGTTGTTACTCATGTCTCAGTCAATTGTAGCCTAATTTTCCCTTTTAAACTCAACAAAATCTGATTCTTCCAACTTATCAAGGTCGCATCTCCTTAACCACAGCAATATCAACGCAATGCACATTACCCTGATACGTGGGCGGTAATTTATTTACGATCACCTTAAAAATTTAAAAAACCAGTAAATTGTGGTTAACTTATATCATAAACATACGTTTTGAATGGGTGCTGATATAAGTGTGGTCCTAGACCTGTAAATATGTTTTAGCACACTATTGGCAGCACCAAAGCACTGTAAAATAAAGTGTACTACCACAACAAAAAAATTAAAAACATAAATTTTTAAAAGTCTTGTTCACATTTACTCTCAGCACAGCCTTCAGCGAGACATTGATATATGAGAAGGTCCTGGGCGCAAAATTCTGGAATATGATATTCATTTGGGAAAGCGACATCTACTACTAATAATTAAGACATTTATAAAATCCAGTAGAAGATTTCATTAGGAACAATAAGTATTCCTTTGAAATTTTGAAATATGAAGGGACTGACCTGGTATTTTACACACATTCTGCAGTATCTTCAGTTTTAATCTGTAGATCTGCTACAATTAATTACTGTTGGAGTATGTATCTCCTGCTGGGAAAGTTCGGCAGCTTCAAATGTGGTTTAAAAAACTCTATGAAATCTACTTAAATCGTTCTGGTGCCTCCAGATCTCTTCCAAGTATACAACCTTCCTTCTTGATTTTTAAACCAAAATGGTGCTAGGTGCGGAATTATACTGGGTGACACCCCGTTTCATTTCTCCATGTTCCCCGACTACATGTCTTTTCCATACTTTAAATACTATCCTATTCAGTCCCCATAAAAATTTAATTTTAGTCTATTTACACTATTGACATAATTTTTTTCACCTCATCTTGTATTTCTGTGGCGGGCTTTGACTTCGCATCTGTTCTGGCTACTGTATTTCGTTTACAGTGCTGTGCATAGTAGCTTACCCGTTTTCTACTTTCTTCTTCATTATTAGATTTACTGCTGTGTTCGCCACATTTTATTTAGGCATATGATCAAAGGTTGTATTACTATTACCATCGCTCTTCAATAACTCACTAAATAAAACCTTGAAGCAATATATTAAAATTTTCAAATTCTCCTGCCTACACGATTAAGTGATATAACACTACACGCTGCTTCCTGTAGAATGATAGTTCGGTTTCCCCTGATGATACATCTTCCTGGATAGTTCCACCAAAAATCCGAATGCGGGTCTATTTTACCTTCGAATAGTTTACCCAGAAGTTTATTAAGTCGCACATTACAGCTGCAGTTTTCGAGAAGTGAAACAGCTGTTGTTGCCCTTCTTTCAGCCGTTCACAGTTGGCCCTTGCAGCTACTGAAAAGCATACATTCCCTCTTCAGTAACGACAGAGATAACCCTGCAATGCCGTTCACATACGGCACAGAAATCTTTGTTCATATGTTATGGATGGACCAGACAGACTGTATAAACAAATACAAGCTCTACTGATCGCTTCCTTTTGAAGCGTCTGTTAAACTGAAGAATCAACCAATATGGACCATAATACTCCATATGTTATTTTCTCATGATGCAATTCATATTTGCTATAGGTATAACTGATGAAACTGACAGTTATTGGTGTTGGAATTGGATGAGTTGTTTAAATAATATAATTCTTTAAATATGTATATGGAAATATTAACTATAAAATTAATTTCTTTCCACTGAAGGACAACACCGAATGTGATTATGATAAATTTAGTAACTGTGTAAACCTCATCAGCAGTATTGCTGATAGACGGAAACATTCAGAAGTTAGTCTGTAATATAGGATCTCTGGTGCTATTCGGAAAGTTGTAATAATTTTCTAAGCAACTGGGAGTGAAACTACATAGTATTAGTAGGTAATTGGGTTGCACTTGTTCGTTAATGCATTTAACATCTTGATGTTTCATGAACTTGTTTAATCTTGTAACATATACCATATAAATGATTATTGGTGACCAAGGTACTGTAATAAGGTAACATTAGTAATTTTAAAAGCAGGCTGCTAAAAGTTGTTGTCAATTCGCTATTTGTGGAGGTTTTCAATAGGAGTACAGAAATAACGTGTAAATGTAATTTAAAAATTTGGTGTAGTTGCAGAAAAACTCCAAATTGTGTACTTAATAAATTTATTACTCTATGAATCAATCTACTTTCCAAAAAGAGGGGAAATAGTTGATAAAAATAAGTTACTATGGGTTCCAGGTGTCACATGTGGCACTAACTATACATTACAACTGATTGAATTCAGAGGTACGAATCCTAAAACATCAAAGGAAAATTGTGGTGTACATCCCTTATTTCCTGTAAGATAAATGGAGTAGTGGTACCTGCTGCAAGCAAGCAGAATGTCCTTGTACTTACCCCTTCAAATCTTTTATCTAGATTCGTTCCAGATATCGAATGAGAAAAATAAAGACGAGAAAGTCTCCACTAATTTGAACGATGTGTCTGTGCTAGCAACCAGTGACATTCAAATTCTAATACACGCTTGCAGGGGAAAACGTACGGCACATTAAATTCACGTTACTGTTGGAGGTAAGGTATGTAAGGTACGAGAGTTCTCTTCTGATCATCTGAATCCTCATTCCGCAAAACTTCGTGTCCTATGGCTCATATCTACATCTGTAATAGTAATTTCATTGGCTGCAAGAAAAAGCTGACATCGAAAGAAATTTGCTTGGAGTCCGGTAGATTACAGCCGGTTCGTGGATACGAGCTCGTGAAGAAACGCGCTGGAGGATATAATTGACTATTACGACGACTACGTGACGCGAGCGGATACGAAAAAAAATGTTTCCTGTCAGCATTTCCTACAAAATAAGAACACGATAAGAAGTGAATAATTGGTAAATTACGATTTTTAAAGGCGTTACTGAAATTTAAATTTTTGTTGTGTGTGTCCACAGTACCCAATACACGAAGAATTAACGTAAGTTTAGGAACTCAAGTGCGAGCAGTTAATTCTGTTGTAGTCGAACACCACAATGCCCTTTTGAATTTTATTTACAAATGTATGGAACATTTCAGGCTACCGAGCGACATCTTGAAGCAGCTGAAATTATTTCTGGTATTGTTAACATTTAACATTTACCCTGAAATATAGCGGGCCAGCATATTACAAGACCACCAAGTCAATAACAGTCGATGAGAAGTGTAACACAGGAGAGACAACAGACGAGACAATAGACGATGCAGCAAGTCAGGTAGCACAACATCTTACTTAAATATGAGATCTACGATCTAAGTCGCCTCTTTCCCAAAACTCTGTTGATTTCTGGAATCGTGTACTCCTTCAGAACATTCTTAACAAATTGAAAAAGGAAATGTTGTAAGAAAGACATATTTCACGTTTGCAGGTCATCTGATTAATCAGTTTTCTGCAGATATACTTCTGATAAAACAGACCAGACAGTACTGAGTAGAGAAAAATTTTGCAGTTACAAGTTTAAATATAGAAATATTTATCAGTTCTTTTAACTGGACCATACGTACTCTACAATAGTACACATATACCTTAACAGTGGTTGACTTTCTGATGTGACATATCAGTCAACTTGTTAGGTTGTAGATTAAGAAAATACTGATCAGAGACTGCGCCAAGTGACTGAAGTAGCAGGACCCAAGAGACTATCACTCCTTGTGAAGCACATGTTGTGCAGTGGTGTTTGCCTAGTGGATGGCTGGTGGTTCCACATCATACTAGGAGTAGATGCTGGTGTAGAACAGCGTGGAACCTCTTGATGGCCATTAGCACTGTAGTGGTGCACTGTGAAACAAGCTACTCGCTTCCCTTAAGCGTGAGAGGGCACATGACTCACTCAACACGTAACAACCTTTATGCACTCTTATATCTTGCATCGAGTATGATACATGAATATAACTGTTCTGTACCGAACATTAGAAGGATTCGAGTGGCTGTTTCGATATCTACTAGCCTACCTCAATCAATTCATTGCCGTGGGTTCTGAACATGCATGGGTTGCATTTCTGTGTGATTATAATAGCTCTCACCTTTCTGCATATAGAAGTTATGATTACGCAGATGCAGTGGCGTACCTTCAGGTTTGTGTATTAGGTTGTCTTATGAGAAGCATTAATGGGACGACTGTCGTCAACAAAAACTCTCCCTTTTATTGGTTATATATGCAGATTGTTAAATCAACGACTTTTATGTGATTACTTACTTATATAGCAATGAGCGTCGTACTTTTAGACATTTCTTCTGAGGATAGAGAAACATCAGTTGGACCGACAATGGACGAAAACATTAAAGATGTCAGAAGAAGAGTGAGAGGTTAGAAGAGAATGGATGAAGAAGTGGTGTGAGGAGAAGAGGAAAATGGAAACTGTGAAGTGGCTGCCAGTAGTTCTACAGAGGATGTAACGCAGGAAGAGGAAGAAAAGGAGATATTTCATCTCGTCGTCCGTTCTTGAGGTGCAGATCTGTGGGATTACGATAGGTTTTCACGTCATTATTCTAAGCACTATAACTAACCACACTGAACTTACGTATTATTCTTTCATAATACAGGGTTATTACAACTAAACTTTCGTTACTTAAGAAGATCCCCGTGAGAAACGAATGATTGTGTGACCATAAAACATCTTGGAAAAATTTGTAAGGGTACGTGGAAGAAAAATAACGAATAAACCATTGAAAGAAACATTTTCACTTAGGCATTAACTTTTGTTAGTTGTATACCATGTTTACTTGTCTAGTCACAGAAGCAGCTCAGTGTGATGACCAGTGGCATCAACGACAGCCTGAAAGTGAGCTAGAGATCGCTCCACTGCTTGTGGGATGTTGACTACCTCACTGCTATGATCATCTTCACCGTCCAACGTATGTTAGTGTCCCATTGATAAACTCTGTCCTTCAGGTAACACCATAGACACATGTCACAAGGGTTCAAATCTGGTGATCTTAGTGGAAACGTAGTTTGCGAAGCTCGCCCAATGATTTGGTTTGCTCTAAACGTGTTACGGAGTACGCTCGTGACCTCACAAACACTGTGAAACCAGGGAGCACCTGCTGGCGAAGCAGATTACAGTCAGGTGCGGAGTTCACGCTGCATGTCATTGGTCCTTGGGTTCGAGTTTTTCCTATGTCGCTGTACCGGCACCAGCGTACAACGGCAAGTCATCACACCAACACCATTAAGGACATAAATCCTGCAGCGCACCGTCTCAGTATCATTCCTATATAGTTGGGTACTGCCTACACTGGCTGAAGTACTGGAAGTTTAAATATAACCATCCTGAACTTTGAAGCTACGACCGTTCCGGCCATGGTACTCTCTTACTTAAAATGTGCACTGATGAGCAAAAAGTATTGTGAGCAATTTCAACGGCAAGACTAATGCTTCCTGGTGCCTTCACGAGCAAAAATAAGGAAAACATATAGAGTGTTGGGCATATATGTGCAAGTACTGTGATCATTCGTGCCTTAATACTTACCCACTTCAATGAGTTGTTTTTTCTCTGTGTGTAACAGTCTTCCTGTAAACACGTTAAATAATTTACTAACGGTTGTTTTCTACGTGGTAATAACTGCATCACTAAATGTGCTACGAATGTCCATGGTTTCCACATGTGCTCAATGCAACATATGACCTGCTGCCCAGGGAAAAAATAGACATTAATGGCTTGCTGTTCCCACATGTACTAAGATGCACTAACCAATCTAAAAATGTACTTGTCTTATTAGCTATAATTATTAGTCTGCAAATGAAGCAAATACTGATGTAATGTTGTTCAATACACAGTCCTCAGTTTCCAACATAGGACTGTCGAAATGTATGTTGTAGGAAGTATCATGCTGTCACAGTCTTCTTGGAACATACGCTCACGGTATTTCAATAACAAATCTCTCAGTGATGGAATTTTACCTTTCTTGTAGCTCTGTCTCTCTAGCATCTTAAGAAAGTCCCGAGAACAAATTATACGATCTCATCAGAAACGTGCGGTACTGCTTTTGATCTTCTCTATCTCTTTCAAATCAACGATGGTAAGGGTCACAATCTGATGAACACGTGTATTGGAAGCCACTTAGTTCGACATGAATTATGTTTTCTGAAGATTCCCCTGTTGAAATACTCCTTGTTATTTTACAGCTGTTTCCATGTTCAATGTTTTGCCCCAAATTAGCGTAATCCAACAGTACCGGATGTCTTCGCCTATTTATGTGTAACTAGCTTATAAACCAGGCATTGCCCAATTATTCATTTTGCCAGTTTTCTTTTACAAACGAAAAAATGAACTGTGTTTGTACCATAATATCGAAAAAATTTCATTTCTCTGTTTTCGTGAAAAAACTTTTGAAATTATGAAACAGTTTCTGTGGGCGGAATTATAAATGTCTGTGTGGCAACGCCCTTTTCATAGCTCTATATGCAGCTATTGTTTCCGACTAAATCTGTTAACGATTTGCAAATGAAATTTGTTGAAATCGCTGTCAGGTTTCAGAGACTTCCTTAAGTCGACTGTAGGGGTGTCTTAGTAGTAAAGAGCAAATGCATTATAGCTTCATGCATAATGTGGCAATTTGTCAGGTATCTCGGTGTTTGTGACGTCATATCTCTTAAAATACGTATTGTAGAAAGACATATAGTTGTAGGTACATTCATCGGCACATATGGGTAACCTCTCCGAAAAATATTGCGAATAGAGCTGGAAACAAAGAAGAAATAAATATAAATGTCATGCATGATGTGGCAATTTTTCACGCATTTCAGTATTTGTGATGTCATATGTGCTAATCTATGAGACATAAAACGATTTAATTTTGTAGGTACTTTCAGCGGCATTTTTCGATACTTTATGCAAAATGTATTGCGATTACAGAAAATAGCAAAGAAGTAATAAACTTAAATGTCGTGTCCAATGCAGCAGTTTTCCAAGCTTCTCAGTGTTTATTACATAGTATCCTATGAACGGTGTGTGGTATTACGACATAATTTTGTAGGTGTATTTAGTGGAGTAAGTCAATACTGTCTGCGAAATTTGTTACTAATGGAGTCAGCAGTACAGAAGTAATAAGTTTGAACGTGATGCGTTACGAGGCGTGATTTACGCATCTCATTGTTTACGACGTTATATTTTCGTAACTGTGACAAGTAGGTATTTGTTACCCCCTCAGCGATGTTGCCTGGCAATAAAGGGTACGTGTACCTAGTTTGGTTGAAATCGGTCCAATGGCGTAGGAGGAGATCTGAAAAATACACACTTAAACACATACATAGATCCAGTTATATAATTGTATAGATACCTTACATACAGTTACATTATGGATCAACAGCCTCTGCAAGTTCTCCTGCCTAATGGCATAGTAAACTTCCTTTAGGCAACAGAATTATTGTTCCATTGCTTCTGTTCGTGTGCCTTTGATGAATTTGAGAACGCCGCCCGACGTTAAATCATATTTTCTGCAAAAAAAAAAAAAAAAAAAAAAAAAAAAAAAAAAAAATTGGCACTCGGCCTCTGTTGAAAGCTAAGAATAACAAGGTTCAGTGTTCGTTTTATTTCGCTCGTCATCGGAAGTACTACAAAGTCGTAGCCGTTTCCAAATTAAACAGGTATATTCCAAGTTTGTTACTGAAGATATATGCTCTCTATTCTATCTTAGTTGTGAACTACAACTTGAAATCCTAGAACATTTTCTCAGCACGTCGATCAGAAAAAAATTGTGCTTTATTTACGATATAAAGCTGGTGATCAATAAATGAGACGTACATGGTCTCTGTGCCTCATGTCTCAGGTTATTCTTATATCGAGCCAACTGTCTTCAGTGTGATTTTCGTAAGTATATTTACAGATATACTGTACAATGTGGTGACGACAATCAGTTTGGTGCCTGTTGTTTACGCAGTTTTTCTATTCCGTTCTTTTGTTCAAATGGTTCAAATGGCTCTGAGCACTATGGGACTCAACTGCTGAGGTCATAAGTCCCCTAGAACTTAGAACTACTTAAACCTAACTAACCTAAGGACAACACACACATCCATGCCAGAGGCAGGATTCGAACCTGCAACCGTAGCGCTCGCGCGATTCCAGACTGTAGCGCCAGAACCGCTCGGCCACCAGCGGCTGGCTCTGTTCTTTGGAAAATTATTTTTGGAACACATCCGAACAAGCCAAAGTTTCTCTAATTTCAGTATAGAGGGAAATGTATAAGTTGAGGTGGTGAAGATAATGTCAATAGCCACATGTGACGTATCATCTTCAGTCCCGACGTACACATATGTGCACATCAGGTCTTTGTAGTATCGTCCTGCCAAATGACGTTTACATGAATTGAGATCTGATGTGCACGACTGTGCACATCATGCGGTTTCTGTTTCTGCCGCTAGGTCGTGCGCAAGTCAGTTTTGGCGGGTATTCTTGCATCCTGAATCTTCCGATCTGAAGGATGGCGTCATCTGCGACACGCGAGAAAGTTACATTCAGTTTCAATAATCCTTTTCGAATTGTATTACTGTTTTTATCGTGCCTTACTACAAACAAGACATCAAGAATGTGATATGTGTATGCAATGAAAACGATAGTTTCGTAGTTTTACAAACATCGACTGTTGAATTTGAAGTACACGTCTGTGTACATCAGGTCTTAGCTCACAGAATGTAGTGGTACTAACGCTAAGACTGATCTCATTGTGAAATCGTAATTTAAAACGTAATCTAAATTAAAGTAGGAAGTTTAGCTACTAATACTCTAGGAGAGCATATCAGTTATTGTGGTTGATGTGGTGTAATGGGTAGCGTGGCGGATTTGGATCATGGAGTGCGTGGGTTCTAGTCTTGGTGAAGACTCATAAATTTTTAATTTTGTTATTAGGTTCAGTTTCATTTCTTTATTCCATTACATCAACAGTTACTTTCACTTTATTTCATTTTCGCTTCTCAGCTCTAACAGACGACGAAATTATAAAACTGCTCGAGACGAGTGACTTGAGCTCCTTGTCAGACGAAGATGATCCTGTTGATGAACCTCCAACTCCACCGGAACGAATTGGTGTGCTTGAAGTTGAAGGATGCAATGTGGATGTTACTCCTGAGGCACCTGTATCAGCTTTATCTTCTCACTGTCGTCCACTAAGATGGAAGCAATCTAAGTAAGTAATACATTGGTGTAGTTGTGTGTGTCATCTGACACGATTTAGATCAGCATTTTTCAGTGGTACTATTTGTTTGCAGGATGTGTAATCGACAGCCTTCTGACGACAACTTTGAAGAACAGACTGATGGTGAACTGAGAAACCCTTCACAGTTTCCTTCGAGTACTTCGATAAAAATTTCTGGATAAATGTTGCAGGACAAACTAATTTATATCATTGCCAAAGAACTCAAAAAGTCTGGATACAAATACTAATGAAATTTTGTCCCTTGTCGGAATTGAGATATTGATGGGTACATTGAAATTGCCGCAGGCAAGACTTTACTGGAATATGCAACTGGATATTCCACTTGTATCATCAACCATGACAAGAAATAGATACTACAAATTACGAAATAATTTGCATTTTGTAAATAATTTGGAAGATCATGACGTAAATGACAAACTTTGGAAGGTTAGACCTTTAATTGATGCTTTTAGAAATAAATGTATTAGTTTACCCAGGTCTCAACACCTTTCTGTGGATGAACAGATGATTCCATTCACGGGGAGGTGTAAGATGCGAACATATGTACCTTCCAAACCTAATCCACTTGGCCTCAAAAATTTTATTTTAGCGTCATCAGATGGACTTGTCCTTGATTTTGCTATATACACTGGCAAAGAAACAATTCCCGACAGCGATCAAAAAGAATATGGCCTGGGAGCGGGTATACTCAAACTACTGGCTACAACTATACCCAATGATTACAATCATGTAATTTACAGTGACAGATTTTTCACCAGTTCAAAATCTGTTCAGCTTTTACTAGACAGGAATATATTCCAGACAGGAACTGTGATGGCCAATAGAATAAAAGAAGTAGCTTCTAAGTTCAAGAGAGATCAGGAGCTGCAGCGGGGGCAATGGGATGAGTACGTAAGGGAGGACCAGGAAATTTGTGCCCTCAAATGGAAGGACAATAAATCCGTCACTTTGTTATCCTAGTGCATAGGGAGCGAACCAGGGGGTACCTGCAAACGATGGTGTAATACAGAAAAAGCAAAGGTTAATGTCAAACAACCAGCCATCATCAAAAGCTATAATCGCAATATGGGTGGCATTGATCTTTGTGATAGATACACTGCATACTGTAGGTCAAACATCAGAACAAAAAAGTGGACTGTCAGAGTATTCAACTACTTCACTGATTTAGCCATAATTAATTCATGGATTATGTACAAAAGGTGTTGTCAAAAAGAAGGGATACCAGAACAAAAGTGGATGTCTCTCATAAACTTCAGAATTCACTTGTCCCACGACTTGGTAAAGCCTTCAAAAATTGTAGACTCACTGGAACTGTCGAAAGAAATTTCTCCGAGTGTGACACAGGAGTATGTCAGCAGTTCTGATGAAGATGAGCAACATCTGCCCACAAAACGAAGACGAATTGTAGCAAAGCCAACTAGAGAAAGCAAATGTGACAGGGTTGACCACCTTCCTGAATATATTGAGAGCAGTTTTGCCTCAAGGTGTCGGTTACCAGGGTGCAAGTCACGTTCCCGCATAATGTGTAAAAAGTGTAAAGTTTATTTGTGCGTATTAAAAAACAATTGTTTTGGTAAATTCCATAAACATGAGAAGTAATATGTTCATAAAATATAATGTGTACATAAAAAGGAGAAGTAATGTGTACATTTTTCATTGGTAATAAAAATATGAAAATACTATGAGATCGGCATTTTTTTCTCTGTTGAGACACAATGTACACACATGTGTACATTCAATTACTCAAACATTATATAAAATAAAATTTCAAAATTAGTTTTTTTGTGTTACTTTGACATCAGATGCACCAAAAAAAGCAACTGAAACATTTTTCCATTCTTTGTTCATCTTCGGGACTGAAGAGGGTATAGTCACAAAAGTTTAAAATCAGTTCTTACAAGATGGAAATTGTTCCGAAATTCCTTACATTTTATTTGAGAACTCTATTTAATTACTTGTGAATCACTTTCTTTTAAGTGAATGTTGAGACTTCCTAGTAATAAAGAGCAAAAATGTGGTGTTCACAAGTATCACTGTTTTCAAACATTTTAGACAAAACAACAAACAATAACACTGATACCTGATTACAATTAATCTGAGTACAATTATCCAAGTAGTATCAGATTACAATCTTACTCATTGACTACCAAGAATTAAGAGTTAGTAATAGTCTCTGACAGGCTAGAGTTCTCTAACCTACATCATTAGTTGAAACACGTAACACTGATCATTTCATAGTACTGTGACTGCGCGTTATAATCTGTTTGTTCGGAATTCAAATATTACTGCTAATAAGCTCTATGTGTACACTTTTTCGCTATTCTGGATTCTCCACCGTGGAAATTCGTTTATGTTACGCTTTAGTAAATTGGGAGATCCGCAACTTGGTTTTTGGAAAGGCAGTTTTTTATTTCGGTCTGACCAAATGTTCCTTCCTGGAATGACATTTTGTATGACTCGGATAAGGCGTTTGGTTAGGTACACTATGAAGTATTATTAGAATTCTCTATTACTTAAGAAGCCGAACATATACTTATAGCCGAACATATAACAGTCTTATTGTATGTAATTCATACAGTTATATTCAATCTTGTCTTGGAACTAGGAATCTAAAGATTCTTTTACACACTGACATTTGGGAATTAACTAATATTCAATTCCGGTACTGTAATATCAATGTTCAATAGGCTTCCATACTAGGGACGTATTTATTCTGTGCTATGCACTGTATAACATAACTCTGCTAACTGAAAAGAGTATAAGCGTTGCGGTTGCTAAGTCGCAATTAGTGGTGTGCAAAGAAGTAGATCTTTGTTGACAGCTATAAGACGAGCTTTTGACACCTATGAAATGCAGTAGACCCAGTTTCATACAAACAAAACAGTAGTGTTAATTTTGTCGAAAGGATATACTTTCGTTTTATTCTTAGAAACGATTTAATTTTGTAATTTAAGAACATTTATAATCTGTTATGATGAATAAATACACCAAGGAATACATAGATCATGTCACATACGGGACGTCCTTGATGGTTATAAGTTTATTTCTAATATAGTCAACGTGTAACACCCTTGGAAATAACGACGTTGGAATAAAAAATCATATTGTTCAGTATTACCAGGTATTTTCTCTTGTAAATGAATAAAATTGTTTTACTTCTATGATTTTCAGTTGGAAAAAGAGTTGATAAACAGAAATTGCTCATCTCACGCATAATCGATCATTGCTGAAATTCGTAGTTGTTTGTCACAAAATTGCTCTGCAACGTAATAGCTATATGTTTGCAGCACCAAATGATGGTAATGTTTGTACTTCGCCACTAGTAGAGGAACTTCGTACATCAATAATGGATGGATCTTCTTTCCGAGACTTCAAAATTACGCTGTATCAGTTAAGTAATTACATACCGACTGCCCATTATATAGTTCTGTCGCTGTAGTGTGTTCCTGGTGTGATCTCGGTTACTGGACATGTGTCAGATAACTGGTGGAAGTGATGTGGGCTGACATTCTCTCCTACATTTGCTCGTTTTTGAAGGAATTCTCAAACACTATTGTGTGGTATACTTACCCCTATTACGTGACGTAGTTCATTGAGGATCTAGTTTTTGTTTCTTCCGAACGCTGTATGATTAATTGATTTTTGTCGTTTTGAGGTGAACTATGTACCAGGATGTTTGGAATCAATTTCTGTATTTTCTGTTCCTTATCTTATGTGGACTGACTCAGCATTTTCTATTCGAACAGTGTAACGTAAAGTGGCTCTGAGTGTCAACAATATTGACTTGATATGTAGATTGAACTTATGGCGGCCTTGATAAGTTTCTGAGAAACATTCTCCTGTACCATCCCACTTTGCCTAAGATGTAGGTACCGAGCGAGGTGGCGCAGTGGTTAGAACACTGGAATCGCATTCGGGAGGACGACGGTTCAATCCTACGTCCGGCCATCCTGATTTAGGTTTTCCGTGATTTCCCTAAATCGCTCGAGGTAAATGCCGCGATGGTTCCTTTGAAAGGGCACGGCCGAATTCCTACCCTAATCCGACGAGACCGATGACCTCTTAGTTTGGTCTCTTCCCCCAAAACAACCAAGCAACCAACCTAAGATGTAGGTCCTGGACAGAGTCAAGTGAGTACTTGCTGGAATAGCACAGAATAGTTTTGACTCATGTAGTGAATATTAAAGAATTTTGATTTGAAGGTATCTGTGATTTCTTCCTGTGGATGATATTTTCGGATCATGAGCACTGAGTCTGTAGGTTGTTCCCTCTTGACATTGCGTGTGATACATGCTGGTGCCAGCCGCGGTGGCCGTGCGGTTCTAGGCGCTGCAGTCCGGAACCGCGGGACTGCTACGGTCGCAGGTTCAAATCCTGCCTCGGGCATGGATGTGTGTGATAGGTTAGTTAGGTTTAAGTAGTTTTAAGTCTAAGGGACTGATGACCTAAGATGTTAAGTCCCATAGTGCTCAGAGCCATTTGAACCATACATGCTGGTCAGCATTATAAGGGAAATATACTTGAAGACAACAAATAAATGCTCCAGTACTATGAAATTATGAAACTATAATTATACATAAAAAAGCACAAATACATAAAACATTGGCTGACAAAGAGGATCTAACTGCAAGGTCAAGTATGCAGTAAGGAAGCGAACAGAGGAATAGAACCAAGGAACCTAGAAGTTGAAAACACTGGTGATGGAAGATATTATGTTGGGAAAACCGGTAGGGGGCGGGGGCATTGGTAATCAAAATTGGAGGAAATGACACAATGCCTAAATTCCAATAGACTGTTTTCGGTGTAGTCAGGATTTTTTTTTTTTTAAGGAGTGCAAGATCTGGACTTCCTGCGAAATGGTGAGATATTGCTGTTGCCATTGCATGAAATCTTTAAAGTTGTTGTTGGGTGGGAAACAGAGAATCCAGTATCACGTAAATGTGTAACAAGAGCAAATATCCGTAACATTTCTAGAAAGAACAGATCTTGCCCTACTTAAAACAGTTTAGTGACCACAAGCTGAACTGTCAGTTGAAAATTAGGCATCATACCATCGTTTTGCATACTCCCCGCCCCATCTCTACCGACATTCTCACTACAGTTTCTTTCACCACGGGTATTTTAACTTTTAGATTTCTTGCTTATTCGCTTTCTTTTTTCATTGCATACCAACTCTAGCAATTCTGTTCCCTTTCGGCAGTCAGTATTTCCACATATGTGTACTTGTTATGTCTAATATTATTTTATACTGTTGGACCATTTGTTTGTCCCTTTTCAATATCTTTCCCTTATAATGCTGACCAGAATTTTAAATAATTTCTAATAACTATAATGACTTTTTGATAACTGTGACCAAATTTTTTTAAAGTCTTTTTTAGTGTAGACGTTATTTAGCATTTCATTAAAATGATTTTTAAATACCTTTAGCTTAGCAGTTACTACAGTATTACCGTAATATCTTCATTTTATACACAATGGTTTTGTTGCTACATTATCTATGCTCTATTTCTCTACCTACACTTTAATGTTTACGTAATGGCTCAAAAACTGTGCTATTAAAAAAGCTACAGTCTTACTTCCTGGGCACTTTCACGCACTCTGTCGACGTGCTCCACCACTTGTCAGTTGCCTTTCCTCGGCACACTGCCCAACATTACTTTTCTTCGACACTTGGTCATGCCCTAACTTTTATTCAGTGATACGACCTATCTGCTGCCACTATCTGCTACCACTAGGTGTAGCTTTTCTCTGCTTGGAATGGTTTCACTGAACTAATGTGGCACCAGTTCTTTACTTTAGCTTAAGTTAGTTTTCCCATAGTTTTTCGCGTTTTTGCGCCATGTCCCCTATTCCGTGGCGGCTCTAATATTGGTGGGTTGGCTTTCCACTGGCACCATTAACTGCTTATCTTGCCAGTGTGGAGTCCATCGTGTGGGGTTGGCTTTCCACTGGCACCAATAGCTGCTTAGCTTGCCAATGTGGAGTCCATCGTGTGTCATCAGCGAAAGTCTTTGGTCGAGTTGTTTGATTTGCTGGCTTTTTTGGGGCCTGTGGAGGTCAGTTGGCTGAGGGGCATGTGGCAGGCAGGTTGTGGCTTTTCGGAGACTCCGGCTGTCCGGCGCGGATTTCGAGGAATGGCGTAACTTTAAATCCGTCGAGGGCAAGACTGCCCGGCTCGCTTAAGAGCTGGTAGCGGCGGCTCTGCGAGGAGAGATGGACGTAGCGCGCAACCTGGTCGGCAAGTTCCTGGCCTATTCTGCAAACTTAAGGTTTACGCCATCCCGCAGTTCGTTTTTGTGGGTTGAAAGCAATAACGCCCTGGCTGGAATGCTGCAAGTTGTGGCTCCTTCTCATCTAAATTGAGATAAGTGTTATTTTCTAGGTTTAACCACCTGATATTGTAAGGCCATCCCTTTGTTCTATCAAATGGGATCTGGTAACGCAACTACCAGTTTCTAAATGCATGACCCTCGGCCCGCGTTACAAATTGCAGATTCTGTTCTAGGCCATATTTCGTGCAAACGTAAGAGTAGTGACAGGTTTCGTGAAGGTAATTCTTTGTGACACGATCTGTGTGGGAGGCAAGATTGTATGTGCGTATGCTTCTGGTATTGAATCAGTGGGTGCTGACATGACTGGTAGTAAATATTAGTAGTTTTAAGGACTGTTAACTTTAACCTGTTGGTACCCGCTTGCCATTAATCTATATGTTTCCTTTTTACTGCCCGGTCATTCTTGTGTGAAGTTTTATTCCCAAAGATTACTGTTAACTTTTGATCTGTGTTGGCAGGGCAGCTTTAGCGGCAAACGGCGCGTTCCTGTTTAAGGGAACCGTAGCAGAGGCGTGTTTCTTTGTTGGCGCGGTGGCACTCCGATCGTCGCACGGCGTCTGGGTTGACCGGCAGTCGACAGCCCCGACGAGCTGCAGTCAGAGTGGCTCAGGTTAAGTAAAGTTGATCCTTTCATGCGTACCATGGCGGTGTGGCCCCGTTCGTGCGGGGACCAGTAGTGAGAGCTGTTTGGTGAATTTTAAGAGCTCAGGAGGTTAAAGTGTCTTTGCCAAGCCTCAGTTTTTTCCTCATTTTTGTCTCCTTGAGTGTTCTTTAAAGTTGGCGCCCTTATCACTACTTCTCTGCGTGTGCAGTTTAAGATCTGTTACTTATCAAGATAAACTGGCCAACCTTACCTTGATCCAGAGTCATTAGAGAAATTTGGCTGCTCGTTCCTTGTTTGCTGTCATAACCGTCTGCTGTAGCTCTCGGGTTAATTTGAATTTTGGGCTAATGTTTGGTTATTAAGGATTGCGTCAAAGTTACTGCTGGTCTGTACCAAGTCCAAGTACATTGCATGTACTTCAACTTTTCTTCATATATGGTCAATTGTATATTTATTAAGCCTTGCTGTTAATGTATGGTTGGTATATATGTGTGGCCATTTATGTTTAAATTTTATATCTTTCTAGTAGTTCTGTTTGAGGGACCGTGCAGTTTATTGTTTAGGGGATTTTTTACTAAGTGTTATGCATTGCTAAGGGCCTTCCAACAGCTTCAACAGTGGCGTGTCTTATGAAGAAACCGGGATTTGGATGAATGCTGTTTGTCTGTGTAACAGTCAGCTAGGCCCGAAATTTTGTTAGTAGATTTAACAGCTATTATTGTAATTTATTTTGTTGGAAAATTGTGTGTTAAACCCGCTTACAGCCACGCTTAGTTTATATAACGGTTTTGTTTTCATGAACTCTGTCCTGGTTTTAATGGTATAATTGTTTAAACTATTTTTTTTAAGATTTACTCAGATTTATGTTGCCTTTAATAAGTTTTTAAATTGCGATGTTAATATTGTCATTAAGTAATAAAGTGTATACAAAAACAACAAATGACAAATGTGTGGGCCCACCTTCGATTTTTTCCCCTTAAGCCATCCCATGCTTAGTTGTCAGGTGTCACCCTTCTTTAGGCTTACAAAACGAGACTTGTGGGTACAGTTAATTCTTGGGTTTCTTTCTCGCGATCACTCAACATCCATTTCAATTGGCAGTGTTAATAACAAGTGCCGAAGTCTAGTACTAAATTAGCTTTTATATTGTTAATTGCCTTTGTACACAATTCACCTGATGATGCCGTTATAGTATTAAGAAGCCAGCCATGAATAACCTTGCAATTAAGTATTATCAACAGCTAAAGCGATTTCTATAAGTTAATATTAATAAGAAATTTTGAAAGAAATATTTTAACGTGTACCAGCTAAGCTGTGGATGCCCATTTCGTAAAATCTCACGATAAAAGACACTGGATGTATTTCATATTTGTCTCACACTTTCATTAATTAGTAGAACTTAGAAAGCCTCGTGTAGGTATAAACATTTTCATGTATTGTTGTTCATCATTACTGTTACTATCACTTTTATTTCTCTGAGTGCAATAATCAAACAGATTATGGTAAAATCATTTTGTAAAGTAGTTGTATGAGTTCTGTTAGTGTCACAATACTTTTATACACTTATTTATTATTATCCTGGCTTTATCTCTGAAGTTTGAAGTATAACAATGATTCTAGAACCTTTTATTATTACATTATAGTTTCTATTGGTTATTCAGTGTCAATACCATAAGTATGTATGTAGTCCATTGCTACATTAATAGTTCGTTTCAGAATAATACCTAGAAAAATGTTAGTTTCCTTTTTTGTGCTAAGCTATAGAGTACTCGGTCCAGAATGTTTTTCAGTATTCATATAACTTGGGAAGCAGTCTGAAACAAAATTTTACGTTTGCGGATGAATGAAATGTTTGTACAGTTGGACTATTCAATACGGAAAAAGTGAGGATGGAATGGTGTGGCACATAGGGAATTAAGAAAGGAAAGTTAAGAATAGGAATATAAGATAAAATAAAAGATATAAGAACATATGGATGGAAGAAGACAGACCAGAAAGACAAATAAACACCTACTGCCAACCAGGTGTGTGTGTGTGTGGGGGGGGGGGGGGTGGCGGCAAGTTTTACTAGAGGGTTACAGGATAGGGACTTTCGTCAATCGTTCAGAAAGCACATTACCAACTTCACCACCACAGACCCGAAAAGCTAATTCAAACACCCTACTACAGAAAGCCTAAAGAGAGAGTAGCAAGGAAAAGTACATCTACTAAGAACCAGATTAAACTTTGAAGAAGACTCATTACTCAGTCACATTTATAACTTGATATTAAATGTTTTAGTTAAGTCAGGAGAGTAAATTATTATATCTATTTACAGTAACTTAAGCTAACCTCAATTAAAAATTATATAAATCCAATTATATCCCTCCATATATATTTAGAAGGATCTGGAGATACTTCAGAACTCCCTCCAGTTTCATTGACCATCGACATTGGCAGTCCAGTTGTCGGCCATTGCATGATGCTACATATTGTCACACCATTACAGGGCACTAATCTGAAAGAGGAGATAGCCACGCCCACTGAGACGTTCGAGGCGCCACCGTAATAGTGAGTTGTGTTGGATAAGAGGGACACTTCTGTTTTGACCACTGTCATCAGAGAATACCTACATCTGCCTTCAATAGCTAGTAGTTGTAACATCACACCAACACACTCATTAGTCTCTGTTATACAGTGCGTTATATGGTGTTGACAGAAAAGTGTTTATCGTACATAAAGTCGACCCACAAAGTTCGTTTTCCTACCGACCTGTGACTTTCATGCACCTCAAACTTTTGCACCGTTTCTTGTATTTTGCTCTCAAGACACTGAATTGCATGCATAATTCCATGTATGACCGTTCAGCCCCAGCCATGGAATGCGAGAAAGTTAAGTGTATTAATTTTGGTTTCCAAATTGGGATAACTGTTCTCTTTGTCCACCTCCGTAAACGAAAGCTGAACATGAAACTCACATTATTTATGGAACTTATCACATCCTAACTTAGCATACATCCGATAGTAAATGTCATACTTTATTACTTTTATTTTCAGTATTTCTAGACCACAGTCATTAATATTGGTTGTCAGTATTTGTGAGTCACATCATGTGATAAGTCTTTTCTACATTTGTGTGCACATTACATAAATACATGCTACTGAGAGGCCTGCATTCCACCAGTCACGTGGTAGTGGACCAAATTGGTATATTGCCACTAAGCAGTACATCAGCGTGATTAGCTCTCACAACAGCCCAAAAGGCTACTGGTATTATTAAATATAACATATTGCATACAACAGTATTTACTATTCACACTTCCTGACATAAACTACATGTTATTAATGTTATCCTTCCAATAGTGGATTTAAGTTTAAAGTAATAATTTTTCTTTCTCTGTAGTATACACTTCCTTTGACCGAAATATAAATCATCGAATTGTTTACTCATCTAATGTGTAATATATTCAAAGTACAACCAATATGTGAAACATGTACAGCAGATCTGTTGCCATTATTTGGTAAGCTTCCAACTTCCACCTGTAGAACAGTAACATAAGGAATCATTAATAGCAGCAGGTATCAGCTTTTCAGTAGCAAATTATTAATACTAACTGAAGTCACCAGTGTACCTTAGTAATAAGATGTATCACTTCTCGATAATTCACAACTCACTTTAAAAATGAAGCATATACTTTGATATGCAATTCAAGTCTCTATTCCTTAATTTAAGTCCATAGCATAGTGAAATAATATTTAGTCTTGAGAAAATAAGACTCAATGAAAGCATTCTACAATAAATTTCATTGCTGGATCAGAGTCCAAACGAAAATAATGTTAATTCTTATTAATAGGTGAAACTTCCGCTTTGAATGTAAAGAAAGATTGTGCTGGTAAACTTCTACGTTATTTGATACTGAAACAGCTGAGTAAAACTAAACGTACTCAGACAGTTTTCTCTTTACTTATTCTGATCATCTCTATACTGATACGCAATATTTTAGCGCAACACAATCTGACCTTCAGTAATCCCTACAAAAGAATAGCCCAGACTAACAATAACCTATACCCTTCATGAATCACTTACCTCACAAAAATCTTCGTTACTCGAACTACTGCAATACAGCGAGCGCCAATACTGCCAGCTAAATTCTAACACTGAAGGCACTAACTACTGATAGGCACATAGCTAGCAAATGAAAGATTTTGATATAGAACAAACAATGTATTTACCTTAATATTGTTCAAAAGTCATAGCATACATATAAATTCTTGATATCTATATTGGCCAATTTTCTTTCTCTGACGGACACACGTCCAGATCGTCCGCTCACATTAACATCTCAAAACTCTGGCATTTCTCTCCCCACATCCACCACTGCTGGCGGCTCACCACCACAGTGCAGTCAGTGATTTTAGTACAGAGCACTACGTGGCGTCACCAACATAAAAACCTAAACATCCTAGGTACATAAGTACCGCCTTCTTTGATAATTTACAAGTTGAGTTTCTTCGTTGCAGAATCTTACATCATAACCAGTTGCTGTGTGATAGGGTTCTGAGTGTTAAATCTGTAAAAAGATTGGTACAGGTCTCTATATAATTACTTATAAACACTTTTCCAGTCTCTATTCTCGCAACTGACTTCAACTGTGGCATTTGATGAGGAACATATATTACACTCCCAATACAAACATCATGTTTGAGTAGATTTTCAAAAAAATTTTGATGTGATGTGAAAATGTTTTTCCAATAATACTAAAGTCTATAATTATTTGATGCTTTTACTGAACACTGTAATCTTACAAGATTTTGAGGGGCCTCTTGAGCGATCCATGGTGTCATTGGCTCCATGCTGACCTTGATGTTGTGTTAAGACAAATAATGCATGGCAAAAAATGTTTCCACCAACACATAACAAAATATGACGTTTCAAAATGCGCACCTGACTACTGTTTAAAAGCATAACCTTTCCCATATTCACCGGTCGGTGCGGCCGAGCGGTTCTAGGCGCTACAGTCTGGAACCGCGCGATTGCTACGGTCGCAGGTCCGAATCCTGCCTCGGGCATGGATGTGTGTGATGTCCTTAGATTAGTTAGGTTTAAGTTGTTCTAAATTCTAGGGGACTGATGACCTCAGAAGTTAAGTCCCATGGTGCTCAGAGCCTTTCCCATATTTACCAACATGTTTACCAATTTATATACGATAAAAGTACTGAAATGTTCGCAATTCTAACTGTGATGAAATACCCCGAATTTAATGACGCAATCTGCATGCCAGTATCTGAGTTTTTCTGATTTGCTGGTGTGGGGAAGCTGTAGCTAATTCGCTACTGAAGTAGGAAGGCACTGTTAACCGTTTACAGATAAACAAATACACTGCTTTCCTGCTGTACTTGATGACATTCTCATCTTATGTGACCATTTGAAAACAAGATCATTAATAGAGGTCTTATTTACAGAAAATTAGAGGCATGATTATTATTGTATTGCCTGAGCAGAATTAATTAGAGGCTACAGCTGAAGGAAATAATAAGCACCGAGTATATTACGATTAAAATATTAGTTTGAAGACAAGAAAACAGCTGAAACTAGAACTATAAATATTCCCTCCTCGCTGAAGTATTGCGACTGACAGATCAACGATAATTACTGGTTTTAAACTAGCATATAGAGGAGAAATAGTTGACTAAGAGTGTGTTGATGGCAACTATACCGTACTGCTTTGATGGAGACGCTTGTGTGGTTTTGATGAATGATTGCCATGTTGTATGACATTAACGAGAGGAAGTACATGATTTCTTTGTGTTCTCTTTCAGAAACGCTCTGGATTGTACTTTGTGTCAAATTATTGACTGTTAATTTTTTGTGTTCCTGTTTTTCGTGGCATTTTCTCCTCACATTGGTGATGCAGAAGGTACTACGCTTTCTAGCGAATCTGGTTGTAAAATATGTCCGATTGTATTCTCACAATTACATTTGTTTGAACTTTACTATTAATGAAGTAGAAATAGGTAAACGAAAATATGAGAATTTGTATAGTTAGGCCAGAGTACTAATAATTTCCATTTATTTTAAGTAGACTTCCTGTCTGTTATGGTTGGAATACCGTGGAGAAAACGTGTTAATTACATGTAATGATCGTATGTCATGACAGGACCACCGACGCCAAGAAAGTGGTTTCCATAAACAAACAATTGTATATGGTGCTCCAGAAATACCTAGTATGTGTAGCTAGAGAAGAGTAAAGGTACTGTGAGTGGTACCTGGTCTATGGCCTTAAGGTAACATGGTATCCTGCAAATGTATCCTAAAGTAAAGCTCAGTTTTCTTCTGTTTTCCTTTTTTTTTAAATCGGTCTTATGTTAGAAATTTGTATTGTAATTTCAAGAAGGCCTACTGCAAAGTGTCTGTAACACTTTGCTGTTACATGTTCCCGTAATGCATCTGTAGTCTATTAACTTCTTGTACAGTGAAGGACTGTTTCACATCCTAAGTATTTAATTTATTTCTTTAGATTTTCTCTGATTTGCATATGGTTGAGAATGAAGATGGGCAACTCAAGAAACGGAGAGATAAATGTCACTAAACAGTATGTCGACCACAGAAGGACGGATTTGGGGAAGTGCAGCCACTCCTTACCAAAGTTCATCTATACACAAAGAATAGCGCCACAAAAATTGGCTGCTGTCAGGGCAACACACCACTGGTCTACCATAAAACTATGCTATTACGACGTAACCTGGTAGAACTGCAACACATCTTCAAACGACGGTGGAACAACTAAACTACAGTGAGTGGCGCACTAGCTCACTTGAGTGCTGGCGTCAGTTGCCTGGGAGGACAGATTTGTGGAAACTGGCTTCCACTGATTGGAGTGGGGATGATGATTTTCTCCTGATCGACAGGCGAGCACTGCCATTGCAGATCGTCGAATGAGGGCAACAACCCATCCGTCACGAGCACCGTCGTATCTGCCACCCTGCTTACGGTTGGACGCTGCTTTGGAGTTTCAGCCGAGCATGATCTCTTCCGGTGACCTACCTGAATTCATTAACAAGTCTCTCAACTGCCCATCGCACACCTTTTTTCCGATTTCTCACAGTAAACCATCCAGTTTCCTCCTTGTTGTCGTTGTTGTTGTGTGTCTGTGTGTGTGTGTGTGTGTGTGTGTGTGTGTGTGTGTGTGTGTGCCTGAGTATGAGTTTAAGACTGAAAAAATGTATGCAGCAGAAATTACAAGTGCCTCCCGTCTCTGTTTGTGAGCAAAAGATTTCGGTACAGTGCAAATAGTTATTATCTGCTATTTGTATGTAATATTGATTTATGTTAGAAGCATTGAGAGGTGCAAGTGGGTCCAGTTTGTCACCTTCCGAGATAAAACTGTTTTTTTATACAATTATTTTTCTTATTATTTAGGGTTACAAAAGCTGACAGAAGCAGGTTGCTCCCCTCATCTTCGTTGTAGGCCCTACGTTGTAACACTTCATGCCTACGTTTCTTATCTTAGAAAGAGGATACTTGAAACTGATTTGAGTTTTGTTTGTCTGCCTAGACCTTAGATTACTATTTACTTAAAACAAGTTTTTCTGTGTGTGGGCTCACAACATACTGCTGGAATGTCATCCATCATGTAAAGACAGAAAACGTTCCGTACAGTTGGTTTAAGACAAGAGAAGATGTTATGAGAAAGTCAGCTATTTGCTATACTCACAACTCTTCTGTAATTTTTTTTTCCGAAGCATCATATTTTCACCAGGCTGCGCTGTAGTCTGGATTCTGCATTAAGCCGTGTCGCTGCTCACGCCGTCTCTCTTGGAGTCCCAAGTTTGTCTTGTGAGCGACAGTCGGAAGTTTTAGCAAGAATTTCAGTTAGAGTGACAACAGTCTGCCTGAAGGGACACTGTTCTGCCGTAGGTTTTGGTACTGAACGAATACTGGTTTTCCACTTTCTCATGAGGCTGTATTTACGTGGGTGGGATAGCTACTTGGTCTTTGTGTAAAATGCGCTATCCACAGGTATTTCACTTACGTTTCTTACTGGTCCTATTGATCATATTACATATGCTGTAATTTTTGGCGTCGATGATTTATTTAGATTGCAACTATACGCTGTATTCCTCTGTAGTCAGATACATGGGCCTACAGCTAGTTATGTTTCACATAGCCATGACCCCTCGTTCAAGATAGTCTCTCTCTCTCAGCTATTGGTAAGCATATCACGTTGATCAGGCAAAGTATTTGAATAATAGATAACCTGTAACATAAGTAAACACAGATATTACTGCATATTTTATTAATATGTTGATGAGTACAATTCTTTATATGTAAATGAATATTTAAATTTTCCACTGAAATCAGGCCCTCTTTGATGTAGTATTTGGTTATTAAAGTTCTCTTCTCTACCGATTACATGAAAAACACGCCTTTTTTCATGCTGGAAAACCCTACGTGCCGCTCGCGTGATCACGAGACCGCAGGTAGAGGCACCTAGCTGAATGGATGCCGCCTTAGTGTGAGTTGTAGCAGTGAGAGGACAGAGTTGTGTGTGGATGTCGTGGAAGTGTGAGGGAAGAACTGAAATATTAAAATTTGGGATATGCTGTCGAGGATACAAGAAAAACGCGCGTATTGCAAGTCAAATAATGGAACAAGTGGAGAAACTATCGGAGATATTGCATGTTTATTCTTTCACTTTTTTACTTTTCAAGTTACAGTAGATCATCCAAAAATAAAACTATTGGGCAAATAAAATGTAAAAATGGCATTTGTAGGGCCACAAACATTAATAGACAGTTGTTTTAGACAGAGCAAACATTCGAAAATGATAAAATTAATTTATCATTCAATTCTGTTGTAACAACTTCACAACTCAGAACTGCCGTCGTTCTATGCAGATGTTAACTATATGCTTTCCATAGTAGATTGTTTTTAGAAGTATTTTATGGTATGTTGTGACGTATTTTTACCATGAGTTTCGCTTTCGTTTGTTGTTAATTCCGTAGTCTGCTGTTTCGCACTTGTGTAACAGCAGTTCGATTTAACAATTGTTTCATTCTGTCTGCTTAGTGTACACTTGCGACCTTTAGCAACTAGTTTGCTGCTCGCAGACTGGTGGGTGTCATGTAACCTGGTTCAAGTGCTCTAGTGTACATTTAGCTTATCTAAGTTTTTACTTCTTTTTCCCCAAATAAATTTCATCTAATAGCTTGTTTTATATTGTGTATATTTTTTGTCCTATGTTTGTCATTTAAATGTCAACAAGTTAATGCTGTTACATAACTGTAGTCTTCAGTTCCAACAGTGACAGTACAGCTATGTTTTGAATGTGTGCACATCTCCAGTACTGTATAATTAATGTGTTACAAGGCCACATATTCAAGTATGTAGAGCTGTGTATTTCAAGAGCTTTTGTTCATGGTGTGCAGTGGTAAGGTGTGGGGCCATGAAAGACAGACAGGTGATCGATACTGACAGCCATAATCTAGTTAACTACACATGTATTTATACTTTCAGTGATAGATTTAGGCACGAGGTCAAAGCCCTGGTTGTCTACAGAGGCCACGAGAATGACAGGCCATGTGACACTATAGGTCTTAATGAGTGCCAGAAGCTGACTCCGGCAGGGATTGAGTAACTATTTCATACGAGTATAATAATTCATAACTGTGCCTTTAAATGCATGCAAGCTCTCGACAGCGCATGAAAAAGTTAAGACCGTTAGCGAGTACCTTGCGTGGAGGCGATATTTCACGAAGTAAGGCGAGTGTGATGTCAGAAGATCGTTGTAGAGTCCGTATTTCTCGAGGGCCTCGATGTCTACCGACAGCCGTCGCAGACGCCACTGGGGGCGCAACAACACGATGGTCAGCCAGCGCCCTCGCCTAGAGTCAGCTGACACAGCAGTGCGCCGACTGTCCACTCCAAGACGAATCCTCCAAAACCTGCTTCCGCGTGACTCTTGAGGGATTTAAGTTATTTTGGTTTTTAACGTAGTTTCCTGGCGTTTTATTATTCCAGCAAATCATTTCATGAGAATTTAGTAACAAGTCAGAAACGATAACATATCATTTGAGGGACACGAAGCTGACATATGTATAATGATAAATGTGAATATGTTTCATTAATTACGATAAATTTAAAATACACAAATGACCTGTTGATTATCGTGAATAGCACTCAAGGTTTTGACGCAATAGCGGAATAAATAAAAGTCGTTCTTGCGGGGATCTTGCTCTCTCTCTCCCCCAACTAACTGCATACAAGGTTGTATCATGTACCTCATGTGCTAGGTCTTACACGTAATTAAGCTTACAATTACATTACTTTATTGACATTCTCTCTTCCTTATAAGCAATTCAGAAAACTCGTAGAGTGCTTCGCATATTACAGATGTCAGGAGATACTTGACATATAGCAACTGCCTAAATACGGAAAATGATTAACGTACCTTTATATACGTAGTTAGTATGATTCAGAGTGTAGATACTAAACTTTCTTGAGGTTAAATTACTCATCGCACTTGAATATCTTGCTTTAAAATTTTCCACTACAGTTGCAATGACAAGCAAACTAAAAATGCCAGCCAACATATGTGCAGGTTTTGCAACCTCGCTAAGAAATCTGGAGACGCGTCCAGTGAAAAAATGTGCTACCTTGACGTGTTTCTCACTTGTATAAAACGATCAGACACCGTTTTTTGCGTCAGTCTACTTTCTTAGTAAAACACATTCACCAAACAAAGTTTTCCTGCCTGAATAACTCAGTTTAGCTTCACAGACGTAACAAGTGTTGTATTTAGTGAAACCTCTGTCCTGATTATTGGCTCCCATAAAACAATAATGCAGTGTTGATAGTGATGTTACGCTATGCTCGTTTTCTCGTGTTTTCTTTCATTCCTCTTGAGTAACGTTTCGTCACAGGTACATGTAGCACTCCAGTTACGGCACGGGATTCAAGTTCTAGAGCACTGGTTTCAAATCCCCTTTCGACCACCCATATCTAGATTTAATGTTTCCCTAAGTCCTGTAGCTGGTTGATTGCACTGATAATGACAAGGCTGAGTTCCGTATTCACCACTGCATAAGCTTAGATTGTGCCCTGTCTCAGAATAATCTGTACTCCACGAGACGTTAAACACTAAAGTTTCATGCTTCCTTTCTCCGAAATGTGAACTAATATCGCATCAATCTAGTGTTAGTCCATAAGGTGAAGGTGTGAGTTAGTCAAAAAGACAGCACAGAAACTTGTTCCCCGCGGGAAACAGTCTGTGCTACAGGTAATATCTCATATCGGGAATGTTTAGGTGCGCCCTCAGTCATTGATAGATTCTGCACGTGCGTTTCTTAGACTACAACATTCCACAGAATATTCGGATGTTTAGTAAGAAACTGCAACAAATACCATTCGCAGATTGTATTTCAGTACTTCGGTAATCTCTGGCCAATCCCAGACTGTGCTTACCTTCCTTGATGACTTCTCCTTGGATAGATCGCCTACCCCCTGAGCTTCATCATACGAACTATGTGAAGGAACCTGTCGAGATTCATTCCTACGAAAGCCTCCTCCTGTGAACAGTTTCCTAGAACTGCTACCGGGTGCCATCGGGGCTGATCAGTAATTTTGGTGCTGTCAACGTTATTTTTGTAATCCATTTGACAATCACCACACATGTGTCGTAAAACACTGTTCCTTTACCTCTGATTCAAATACATAGTTCAGGATAGAAAGCTACCGTTTGTACATTTTCAAATATTTATTAGATATTCTTTCCACCTGGGCCTTATAATATTAAAGATTATATTTTGGCCTTACGTGTTTATTTTTAAGAAAGTATTTCGTTTATTTCGATGTGATGTGATGTGATGTGTGTGTGTGTGTGTTTGTGTGTGTGTGTGTGTGTGTGTGTGTGTGTGAGCGCGCGCTTGTTTGAGTGCACGCCTGTTAATCTACAGGGAATAATTAACTTAATCTAATATTATGAAGCATTTCCAGTACCACTTTATTGATCATTGTAGGTAAAGAAGGTCGGAATTAGCGAAGCAAACTGAAGTCAGGTATTTCTATTCATCAGTGAAATTAAGAAGAATAGTGAAGAATGAATACGACACATTCAAAACCTGTAAGAAAATACGAACGTGTTAGAAACAATGTATTTTGTAATTTAAATTAATTTAAAAAGCTTATCTACTTAACTGTGTATGTAGACCTCAAATGTTACGCAATTAAACACTGTTGGGTGTAAAAGCAGGAATACCGGACAGCCAGCAAGTGGCACAAAGTGGTGGATTTCAGATAAGCTTGACTGCGATTTCGTCAGATCTAAACCCGTCTTCTCCAGAACGGCAGACAACTTCACATTAACTATTCATTCAGTGAAAGCTGCTTCCACATTACATTTATCGGCAACGGTCTGTATGTCCATATGTAAAAATTAAGAACCCTAGAATCAAGTGTAAATCACATCAGTTAATAATATACATTAGAAGAAAAATGACTCTCAGCACTATGGGACTTAACGGCTATGGTCATCAATCCATTAGAAGAAAAGACCATGTTAGTAGCTACATACTTGAGTCGGCATGTAGCAAAAGCATTGCACCAGGTAGACGTATTTTTGCACGACAGTCGAGGAGCTGCCAGGAATACCGAGAACTACGTTGCAAAGGACATGGGAGAAAGAAAAGCCTGTGTGCTGATTGTACCGCACGCACATTTAGGTGATGAAGAACACGGCAGGGTCCAAGACGGCAAAGGACAGGCACGGCCACCAAAAAGTGATACTGTTCTCAAGAAATCATTACTCGAATTTCACCATAATGCCGACAGGTAGGTTCCTGGTACCCCCTCAACGACACTCTAGCCGAGAAGGCAAATATCATGCTCAAGTTTAGCGTCAACAGATGGCTCACAGTCCTGGATCTCCCTCCGTATTTGGGCCCAGCCGACTTCTGGTTTTTCCCCAAATTAAAGTTGGCAGTGAGAGAACACCATTACGAGGCAGTTAAGGACAACTAGAAACACTGTACTGCAGTATTAAATGCAATATCAAAAAAGGACTACAGCGACTGTTACAGAATACTTTTACAACGATTTCAGCTGCGTATTGATTCAGGGGGAGACTATTTTGAAGAAATACGGTGATATGGTGAACATAATCCATGATTTTTATTTGTCATAGCCACAGTCCAAACAGAAGTGGGACGTATTACGTACACTAAATTCCAGTTTTTGTCTGGATAACATTGTCCAAGAAGTAACTGAAAATATTCCAAGTCAACCGGTCTCTAAGAAGTTTTCGGGAGGTCTCCCTTGGTCATGAGGAGAAAACCGCAGTTGGAAGTTCCCTGCAAAGACATCCCCAGACTGGCATTCTGTGTGCACCATGCCCAGAATGATGAGACATTTCAATGGAAAAGCCTACCAATCTTCAATGGACTGGATCTCAAACTACTAGCTCTCCTCCTTCGAGCAGGGAATAAAAAATAAAATAAAATAAACAAAGAGTGACTGGACCGCTCTCGGAACGTTGGGACGTAGGGTTTGTGGTGGAAGTCACCTACTTTATTGCGCATAATCCATCTCTGGAGCATGCTAACCTGCGTTCTGTGCATAATTATGTGCCCAGCAGCATTTATGAAGAAGCACTTTCCCCTGTCTCCTAATAAGAGTTACTCAACATTAACGTGCTTGGCCAGATTTCAGGCTTCTCTAACGCTATAACAAATTTTCCTATCACCTTTAACTTATGCTTCTTGTTCTTTCCGTTTCTCAATCAGTTACGTCACTTTCTTTTCCTCTTTCTTCATAATATTTTGATTTACCAACTTCCTTTTTCTGTCTCTTCCATGCCTTCTCTCATTCTCTCATATTGATATCCTTTGCTGCTAGTGCTCACAGCTCAAATTACCTCCGAGTAACTTGTCTCTGCTGGTGTAGTCATGAGCGAGGGTAAGCTTATCTCTTTTCCTCCGACTCCTTTGTGTTTATGTCAGTAGTTATCTTCAGATTATCAATAGCACCACACTAAAGAGAGCAAATTCCGAAACTCGCTAGGTAAAATGGAATAGTATTTTCTGCAACTTCCGATGGGAGTCTTAAATCATCGAACTAGAATGAAAACAGACGACACGGCAGCTGGTCTCCTCTGGTCAGCCATTGTTTTTTTATTATTCAGACTGGTGTACACATTAAAAAAGACTGGGAGGAATTAATTTAACTTGTGGGAATGACAAATAATTACAGAAACATCAAAACGATATTTACTCGCTACGCTGAAGAGCTGACAATGGTCCCAAATTATGACATCCTATGCTTGCTTATACCGACTAGAAAGGTGGGTGGGTGGACACTGAGAGTAATAACAATAAATATTAACGTGTTTTGGCGACAATTTGTGAACCGGAATGAAGAAATTCGAGAACGTATACAACAGAATCTGCCGGATATCTCCGCGCTACTGACACACGTTTAAGGATCACGGTAAAGGACTGGTACACTAAACTGAGACCGGCCACCCTAGTGTGGAATTCACTACGTTGATCAAAGAATGCATGCGATTAAAACTAAAATGCAAATGCAATACTTGGCTGGCGAAGTTTATAAAAGCCAGGTGAACAAAATCTTGCAATAATATTATTTATCTGCTCAACTAAGAGAAAGTGCAAGTTGACGGCAGTTATAAAATTGATTATCTCTTAAAATGGCGTCCCGAAGCCTCTGCGCACAGCTGAAATCGTGGCAAACAGTTATTTGTAACAGTTTCGAACAAAACTGGTAGGTATTGTTCGAAGAGCGTCACAGACAGCGAAGATTTTTGACTGTGAAAGCTCATCAATCTCGACATGTGTCACATATTCGTCCATGACCAAACTAGATGTCATGCAGTGATGTATCATTAAGTGAAGTACCTGTATCCATCCCCCGTCTTGATCAATTTTCCGAATTCTACACAATTCTTTACAAAAAAGACCTGTTTCTAACTTCTTACATACAATGTTTCATAGGTTTTTGTATCCCACAACGGAAACTGCACTACTCATTTGTCTTCATAGTTTTAGAATCATGACTTTCTGGAGCATGGGCCTTATCTGAAATTGACACCTTTGGCTTTCTCTGTCATTACTGAAAAGTTGACCATTGTCATTGAAACACCAGATACAACCAGTGCTCTTCCCCTGGAAAGGAACACGGTCCATCACGAAATATCTAAACAGTGAGAAACGCCAGACACGTAGCACTAAAATGCATGATGTGTAAAAAATATAGGCCCAAAAATATATAATCGAAAGGAAAATGCACGTGCCATAGTGACTGTCCAGAATTGAGATGTCAAATATCGAAATGTTCTTAATACTGTTCATTCTCTATCGCTATCTGGTTATGAGTGTAGAGAGAGGATTTTCACATTCTCTTCTCGCGAAAGACATTCATCTTCGTTAGTGTTCTATCACAGTAGGGTTGAGAATGTGGCAAGAGGAATCTGAAAAATAGGTATGTCATTTTTATTTAATTCAATAACTTTACTCCCTGACTTTACTCTCTGACCTTTTGGTTGCCTACATTCAGGGACTGGCGCAACAATATGTCATCGTTGAATGACCCTGATCTTGATTTTCACCCTGAGTTCAGGACATTTCTAAGATAGTGGACTAGAGAAATGTATAAAGTTTAAAGTTGTGTATAGTGGGAAATTTAAAAACTACGTGAGGCACTGTGCAGTAAATTCAAAATTCAAAATTTCTTTTTCTACCAATTATGTTGCATGTGCGTGCACATACACACACATAGATACACCCACACACACAGATACACCCACACACACACACACACACACACACACACACACACACAGACACACACACGTTTTGCTATTCTTGCATCATTCCCCAAAGTATTGGAGAAGTATTGATATTGACTGAACTCTATACACTCACCATCTTCAGTACATTCCACATCTCCCCGTTTATGTCGAATACTGTTCTATCTAATCATCAGCAAATTCCATTCCAGCTTTTGTAATACATTACAGGAGAATAACCGACTTAGTAGGTGAAAAATATGAAACTATTAACCCCAGCAGTACCAACGCCTTTTAAATTACTTATGCTACTAGTTTCATGCCCACTACTAAAATGATAAAGGATATAAATTTAATTGTTTTTCAGTTTTGTTAACCACATATTTTTAAAGAACTACTGGTGTGTAAGTAGTGGCAGACATTTAAAATATCTTTTAGTATTGCCTTAACAACACCAACACAATTTTCAACAACGTCTGCTACCAATGGGGAGAGAGGGAGGGGGGAGGGAGAGAATGTGTGGCCATCACTAAAAAACTAAAAATGAAGATTTTGTTGTGTTTTGTTAACTTTCATTATCAACATACTTCTTGGATGGATGCTGATGTCTAAGTAGGATTGAGAACCTGAAAGTATTGAAAATGTCATTCCTTGTCAAAAAGTTACATCTAATATTAGGCATTAATTAGACTTCAAGTTTCGGATTAAATGTAACTGAAAAATTAAAACAGTTAAAAGATCTGGTAGAAGACTTCATTGTGAACAATAAACACGGTCTTCAACATTTTCCAATATAAAATACAGTAGCAAGTTACAATATTTACAAAAGACGGGAATAACGTACCATCCGGTTGCTCTTCCTGGGTTTAATGATGGTGCATGTTAGACATAAATTTTGTGCAGAGATGCCCTTGTGTTGCAAGAAAATGAAAGCGTTGAAGTGACGACTATCATGGTTCAGAAACAAATAATTCAGCAAGATTAATCGCTCTTGCCGTTATAGTCCCTAACAGGTTAGTGAATAATTGTTGACGTCTTTGCGTGTGTAGTGATACAATTTAACATTTCATTATTTCAACAATTCTGAATATTTGTGGCTTGCAGTAGTACTTAGTCTCCAAGTTAATATTTTTGCAATCTCTCATATATCACTGACTATATGAAAACGCATGTGAGCTCTTCCCACACAAAATGATACTTAAAAAAAGTTAACTCTTGTCTGTACAGAAATTTCATATTTCAATAAATCTAGAAGTTCTAGAAACGTTGTCGCCTGAGAATGTTTTATCAGCGTGTTCAGGCTTGCTGATGCCTAATCTACACGTGTGCGTGTGTCCCTTCCTGGTGTTGGAATACTATTTTAGACCTAGTAGCTGCACATACAGTGCCAGCTCCTGGTTATACTATAATACCTAAGATTTTGACAGTGGTGGGAGCCCTCATACGGCGAGAGTTGATGCACACAGGAGCATTGTTGACCATTGTCAGTTTGGTGATCCAGGTAATATTGCGTGGGGATACATCACGTTCCATAGCTTTACTGATCAAATGCTGGAACACAGTACACACTTTGGCCAATGTTATTGTGACAGAATGCTCCTTCCTCACGTCTGTTTCTTAGGGCTGTAAATGACTCTGAATTCTATTTGATGGATGTAAATATGTGACCTCATCGAACAGCGCCGGTTGAGGAGATCTTGAAGCGAGATATTCGGCGAATAGACGGACCTACCGATTGCCCCTAGATAAATCCCATTGGGCTCGAGTTTGATGTTTTGGGGGGACGTATTTCAGAACGTCCACTTACACCAACTATCACACAGCAGTTGTAAACAACGCTAGTGAAGAGATGGGACGCCCTACCATAAGAACATTTTCGAACCTCCTGTTCAGCATAAGAGTTTGTCGCACAACATGTTTTGCTTTCCGTCGTGATCACGCAATCCATTAACAACCATCTCCCATAATTTTTGCTGTCCAGGGGACCACCATGAATGGTGGTAATTTCAGTGCAATTACTGTTTTTGAAAAAAAAAGGGTCATTTCTGTTCGTCTCAGTGCGTATTTGTTTCAGTTACCTTTTGTAGCAGATGTTTCGACGTTTTGTCCATGTTTCATCTAGCTATGTAACTTGGTGATGACATATGCAAAATTTCCTCAGATCCAAAAGCTTATCAGACCACTGTACATATCCTGTAAATTCTGTGTTGGATTAGTACTGAAAATTCTTTCAATGGACGAGTCAATAGAAGTGTCACGACCATAGGGCACTTAGCAAACTTAACTTTCACCCTTAATTCTACAGGAGATGGTGATGACTACTAGCAACGCCTAAGCGTGACGCACAGGCAACTCACTCACAATAAAGTAATGGCGAAAACTTGTGCTGGGTATGGGGTCGTTCTGCTGTTGGGATGTTTACTGCATGTGTGATAGGCCAATAGATCTTTTTTAACTCTCGGAAGCAATCAGCCTGTAGTCAGATTATGACCTGAGATTCAGTTTCAAAGTACAATGAAGAAACTCTACAATTTACATAATGTAGGATGAAGGTTAGTTACTTAGTTACATATTCCATAGATCATTCGAGAGACTCTTACATCGAAATGATGTGAAGCGAAACTGTTTAAATGTTGTGTACATGATTAGTGTTAACATTGATGAACACTTTTTCTTTTTACTGCTACCAATTGTTAAGCAGAAATTCGCCAGTGGAATACAAGAAACTGTCCAGGAGAAATAATTTTAAATTAGATTTAAAACTTGCTTTATTAGCAAGATTTAAAACGGTGTAGTTAGATTGCATGGCTCCTTGAGGAGTTACCTACATGACCTCCATGGGTGAACACCATGTATTATACTTAGTGTTCGCTTTTATGCACTCAGTACTTTGTTTCTAAGTTGTGAGGTACCCAAGAAAGTTATTCTGTAAGATATTATTAAGTAGAAAAATGCAAAAAGTTTCAACACGTTGAAACGTTTATAAGAAGAGCAAAAGTAGCAGAACTTCATTCTTTGAGAAGATCAGTAATATACTTCTTCCACTTGAAATTTTCTTCACTATGTACACCTGAGAAGTTGAAGTAGCTCCACCAACTAACTGACTCCCGCTCACATGCTAGATGACTTGTTCATATTATTCTAGTTTTTGTATACCTTTGAATGTAGTGTATCTTTTCAAAATTTAGGGAGAATCTATTTTCAGAGAACCACTCAATAATTATCAGAAAAATATCATTTACAAAGTCTTCTCTTGCTTCCTCCCTAATGGGATTTATTATAACACTAATATCATCTGCAAATGTATATAAGAAGTAACAGTGGACACCAAAATTGAACGCTTTATGATTTCACCCCAGACATTAAAATGTTCTTATTTTAAAATATTGTCTAAATCATTCAAGACAAACTTTTTCATTCTCTTTCTCAAGTATGATTCAAACCAGCTGTGTAAAAAGCCATCAATTTCACGAAATTTGTCTTTCTCGAAGAGAGTGTCATAATATATATAATTGAAGGCCTTAGACGGATCATAAGGCTTAACAGGCGGAGATAGATTATTATTTAAGACTAGCACTATTCGAAGGGTGAATGGATAAATAGCACTCTCAGTTGAGAAACATTTCAGGGATTCTCTCTGTGATATGCTACGTACTTTATTTCCACGTAAGTGTGTGACTACTGTCGAGTACATTACCTTTTCAAATATTTCGGGAAAAAATGTCAGTCATGCAATGGGACGATAGTTGTTTAAGTCTGTATTGTCACCTTCCTTATGAAGTGGTTTAAGGATTGCTCATTTTAACTTGTCTGGAAAAATTCCCTGTGCCAGTAAAGCATTGATTATATAACTAAGGACATTGGTTGTTAACTTGGAATACTTTTCAAAATTCTGCCTGCAGTTGCATCAACCCCACAAGAGCTTTTGTTTCTTACACTTTCTGTAAGTGCATTCTGTGAAGGATGTTGATGCTACTTCTGTTTGCTTCAAGTTTTTGTGGAATAAGGTCATAATATATTTTCTTGCTTCTTCAGCTGAACCATCTATTCCTGTGCATGCTGCTTCATGTGGAAAGTGTTGTTAAAAGCATTTTCAACTTGTGAACTATCAATCACAACATTGTCATAAAGTTTAATTGTTGTGGAAACTTGTACAGTCTCCTGCCCTGTTTCCCATTTGACAATGTCTCATACGGTTTTAATCTTATTATCTCCATTATTTATTTCAGTTCGGACATGCATACCTCTAGACTGTTGAATGGCTTTACTTAAAATACTACAGTATATGTTGTAGTTTGCAAGTAATGACCGGTCTTCACTTACTATGGCCCTTGCATAAATGTCTGTGTTCCCCCTACAGGAGATTTTAATTCAGTTAGTTATCCATGACTGGCTTGTCTTTTTACTGGATCATTTAGATAACTCTTTAGGAAAGCAACTCTGAAGTAATAACACAAACTTACTAATGAACGAATTTAATTAGATAATTGCATGTCCTTTTACATATATGTCGTCCCACATCACACATTTTAGTTTAATCTTAAGACACAGAACGTAGCAATAAGGGTAGCAGTGTACTGGACGCTGCATGAAAAGAACATAATATTGCATTAATAAGCCTCACTGCTTGGTAGAAACCTGCCTCTGGGTTGCCAAATTTCAATTAATTTTGGATCACAATCAGATAGTCCATTAGCATGAACTGTTTTAGCGTGGTGGCAGTGAAACAGCAGGTACCTTTTACGTAGAAGAATTACAGAGAGTCAGTCAACCAGATGTGTTTATCATTGAGCATGTCGAAAAATGGTGGCGGAATAAGGTCTTTGTTAAACGACTTGGCTGCCTTTCATCGCACAGCAGCTGGGCTTATAAGGCACTGACACCCTCGAATAGTGCAGGAGCAAAGAGTGTCTTGTGGAAGGCGCAGTTTAGATAATGGCAGTATTCTCGACATGCTACTGGTAAAATTATATGTTTGCTCATATCACTATAGTGGGATGGGAGCAAAGCTGGAGAACGAAATGGTATGTAGTGGTAAGGGGAGTAATGTACCGGATGAGGGCAATTCATTGCAGCATTTTCAGCTGATAAAGAAATGCATATCAAACTTAAAATGGTGTAGCGATAATACTCTGAGAAGTAATAACGAATGGCTACTTGTAGCACATATTGGTAAAGGTCTTAGCGTTTTAGGCAATGATAGCAAACGAGGAGGCATATTAATCCAAGGTACAGGTTAACTGAAGTTTAAAAAAAAATCGCTATGTAACCCGGATTTTCATTCAATCAGAACAAATAACTAAGTTGAAACAAACGAGTGAAGATATGCCTGACTTAAATGTGGACATACACAAGAAGGAGAACATATTTGCAAGCTGAAAGTGCCTTTTCCAATAGAGCCTATTGCAATAGAGACGATGTCAAGGTAACACGACATATACTTAGTGAAATTGATGAGGAAATAGCACTACAGACTTTCCCTTCTTACCCTATTCTTTTGCTGTCTGCATTGGAGTTTTATTTTTTGTATTTTTTATGTTCTGTTTATGTAAATACTGTGCTATTTAGGATGTTTTAGATTTCTTTTGAGGCACATGGCAGACAACTATTGTGACAAAAACACACTGGTGTAAAAAATAAAAGTAACAAACGTAAATTCTGCAATGTTGTGTTTGCTCTGCCACAAAACGGTATAAACAGGTGATAGTAAAGTAGAAACAGTGTAAAGAATACATCTGCAATATGCTTCACGGCAGACAAAAATGTTCTTAACAGATTTGCATACACATTCCTACAACTGGTTAGCGTGCTCAGTGTGGAGTGTGGCTACCTGTGGCAGCAATTCAGCCCTGACAGTGATGAGTCATACTGTGGATGATATCGCCAGTCTCATGTTGGGACAACAACGCCCTTTCTTGCTGGAGAGTTGCTCGCAGGTTTGGAGAGTGTTTGGTGAATGCTGACATGATCCAACCTGTCTCCCTAGTGCGCCCCCGACGTGCTCTATGGGATTCAAATCGGGAGAGCAAACAGGCCACGCCATGCGTGTAACATCTTCCGTTTCCGTGAAAACATCAATCGCTCTCGCTCTGAGGTTGAACATTGTCATACGAAGTCTGGGCCCGCACCATCTCGCACATGAGGTCCGAAGACCTTGTCGCGATACCTGATAGTAGTTAAACCTGGCAGATTCTCCCATACAGTTCCATGAGGAACAGTTCATGTGGTCAACATCGTCCTTGCCAACAACAGAAGGGATTCTCCTCGATACATGTCTCTTTCCATAAAGTTTAGGTTCCGAAATCATATTCCACGTTCCCTCCAGATCCAAATGCGTCGAGAATCACTCTCCAGACGAAACTGGGATTCATATGAGAAATAAACGGTGGCTCACTGTTCGACCACCCAGGTGGTATGTTCCTTCTGCGAAGACATCAGAAATACACACCCAGCAGGTCACTCTGCCGAAGCCTTCTGTAGACCGATGGTGACAATGCAGCAAGTTCAGTGGATGCTGCGAGGTCAGATGCCTAATACCGTGCAGTACTAAGGCGGTGCTGTCTTGCCCTTACATCCAAATAACGGTCTTCTCTCTCCGATATCACACATGGTCGGCCATGCCATGGTCTTTGGGGTATTGCTTCGGTCTCTATAAATTGTTGCCACATGCGAGAAACAATAGAACGATTCACGTTAAGCCATCAGGCCTCATCAGTTTGCGGTTGTCCTACTTCCATTCTTATTATCGCCCTCCACCTCAGAGAGTCTGGTCTGTGTCTTCTTTGTTCCATACTGCGCGTTCGATGACTGTATACACTGCGATTGTGCATGTGAAACTACCCGGCAAACACTATCCCATTTGATAGATGCCCAGACGTCGTCATTATGTAGTTGCCCGCTGATCGGAGAGCTCACGATTGTACGGAAATCCGTTGACAGTTTGTATGAGTATACGGTTAATTAGACACAAGACGGGAAAATAGCGGTTCGTTGCTTTAATTTTGGACACCAGTGTTTGTATTGAGACCACTATAGTGAAAAATGCAGAAACTACGAGAGGACATGTATTCAGTATAGGTGATCTTACGTACAAAATCACATGAGAGCGAGGCACCCCATCCCCCTCAAAATCAAATAATCAGATACGAGTGATCCTGTACGTGCTTGTAGAGGATAAAGTGGTCTGGAACTAAAGTCAGCCACTAAAAGAGAGAGAAGAAAAAATACAATAAAAATTGAAGTAAACCTATTATTAAGGACTCCCTTTAACAATAAGAGATAGAAGGAGAAAATACAGTAATCTGGACTCCACATATATATGCATTAGGAGTTTGTGTGCGTCTATTTTTGATTAATACGTAGCTATTAAAATAGAGTGCTTAATTAACTGTTATTATAGTCTCTACACATACTCAGACACATTAACATTGTCTTTTAATAAAATGATCTTGAAATCGAAGAAAGTAAAGAGGAAGAGGGATAGGAGACAAAGAAAAATAGGTGCAAAGAACAATAAAAGGCTTTTACCTGAAGTATAAGTAGTAAATGTATTTTTGGCAAGTACAAAAAAAAAAGTGGTTCAAATGGCTCTGAGCACTATGGGACTCAACTTCTCAGGTCATTAGTCCCCTAGAACTTAGAACTAGTTAAACCTAACTAACCTAAGAACATCACACATATCCATGCCCGAGACTGGATTCGAACCTGCGACCGTAGCGGTCTCGCGGTTCCAGACTGCAGCGCCTAGAACCGCACGGCCACTTCGGCCGGCTGGCAAGTACAGAATGCCAGTTTTGTCACTCTTGTAACAATGAATGACGAGTTGTACCCTTTCGCCACAAAAACTTTGATAATCAACATTATTATAAAACAATGTTTTATGAAACAAACAAATATATACATACTTCTTTCTTCCCAAGTTGGAAATGTGACCTACAGGAACGCCGTGTGTTAACGCAGGAGAAACTAAGGGGCGAAATAAGAAGCAGTAGTTGACGCTGGGTATATGCAGCCACAGGGTACAATTTCCTCCTTAGAACTGACTGTGTTTTTCATCCCGCCAGCACCACTGTAGACAGCAGTTACCCTACCTGGGGCACCTCTGATGGTCACCTTTAGGTATATCGTAACATTCCTATCAGGCCTGTATTAACCACGTTGTTGCTAATTCAACCTCGTGCAGAATCCTAGCTCAGCATGTATCCTATGCATGATTATACCGAAGGAGGGCCGTGGAGCCTAGGGGCACCCCAGCTCCAGCAATTCAGAAGCAGCAACGCTCACCCCAACCCCAGCCAACTACATGAAGGCGACAACTGTTACTGTTATTTACACCAGAGAAGGCAGAGAAGCCTCGCTCGCGACGACACAGGAAGAGAGACGACCACACTTTAGGTACTTCAGCGATACTTCCGCAAGTCTGTCTCGTGGGAGTGGCTAACCGTTCTCACCATCACTGGAGGAGATGGATATCAGATATCCTAGCCAATAAAACCCCATGGTTTCTCGAAGATGTCTCGCCTGTGACGGGCGATCTCCGATGTAAGAGTTTACCTTCTCGCGTCTCGTGTCCCCACTGTTTGTACTGATAGCAACTTTACCTCCAGCATAGCTTGAAACATTTATGCATTTTCTCTGCACTTTCTACGTATTTCTTGTATGGTTGTTAAAGAACAGTAATGGATTCCTTGGATGTATTTTCCCTGAAATTTCCTTAATGGCTGAGACTAATGCACGTGTCCCTGCCATAGGACATTTAGCCATCTCAATTTTCAACGGTAACCTTACATGAGGTAGGTGCTGACCACTCTCAACGGGTAAAGGTGATGTATAGTAAATATTTATTCATTCGACTAATTTGCTGATAGACTTAACCGCGCAAGATTAGGGCCATCAGGCTCTTCCCCAGATTTATCCAGGCACTATACATATTCTGATTTATATTAATGATGATAAGGGTACGTACGTTAAGAATGCAGCATTATAAAACGTTTCCTAGTAGCTGTAGCGCAGAGAAAGGAAATTTAAGTACACTTTATTATAGTCGTACCTGACTGAACCAACAGAGACAAGTTACAGGGAGGTAGTTTTAAAATATGAGGGCCAGCAGCAATGGACGTGAGAGAATCGATGGAAGGGAGAGAAAGAGGATAAAACAAAATATTAAGAAGAAAGAAGAAAAGAAAGTGACGTGCCTGGTTGGTAAATGAAGAAAGCATTAAGCATAACTGCGAGAATGCGAGAACATGTGCTATAGCGCCTACAGTATAAAAACTGGGAAAACTGGCCTCACGCGTTATTTTTTGGGGACCGTTATGAGGGTGACAAAGGGTAGTGTTTCAGTTTCTTCTTAAAAGAAACAGATCATTCAACTGTGCGCATAGCTCAGGGTAGCTTTTCGAAAGTTACCCATAGTCCACAATTTTTAGGCTATGGAACACCGAAATCTAAAGGCAATACTTGTCGTCTCACTACATCCAGTGCTTGAAAGACAGCGGCTTTCTCAGATCACGGAGTCGTGCTAGGTGACGAGTCATATACCGACTAATAAAAGACAATCCGACTCCAGCCGATTTTTTGGGCCTCCAAAAGATAGTGAGATTGCGTTATTAACTGGCCATGTTGAGGGTCTGGGTGTGCATTTCAGTGCAGAAAAGAGCTTCAAATCTCATATGAACACTCAACAGTTGTTTCAAAAGAAGTGTATACTTCAACAAGATACTACAGATATATTAACCTGTCACTTAATATTCTGAACACTGATTTCATGTCTTGTGTAAAAAATGAATAAATCAGAAACGCTAAGGCAAGAAATAGTTTGGAACGTTCAGAGCCATCTTCTCTCATCATCTGTGCGACGAAATATGAAGCTCATGTTTTATAGGATTATAAGCTACAGTTACTAGTTAAATTATAATTCCATTCAATCCGTAGATTTAGAGTTAGTCACTAGACAGTTTTATTTCAAGAAATCTGCATTAAACAGTTACGGGATAATTTTGCTTTTCGTGGTGGTGGTACCTCAACCATTTAACATAAACAAGACAAAGTGAAGGGGATAAACTAAGCGAATCCTAGCACATCAGAAGTTCGATAGCTGCAATAGCAGCGAAGGATGGACCCAAGTCGTATTGCCATCATGGAGTCGTTTCTCCCTGTATCATGTTTATTACTGACGGAATAGGTGTCAGCGGAGGAACCAGTCAGCCGTGCATTTGCAACATCAGTGCAAGTTGGACCGTTGCTCACTTCTGGCCATTCAGCTAACACCTTCAATGACGACTATAAGACCTTATGAAATTACATTCTAATCCAGACGATTAGCGGCTTATATGCGTTGATATACATCAACGCGAGCAGTTGAAAATGTGTTCCCCGACCGGGATTCGAACCTGGTATCTCCTGTTTACATTGCAGACGCTCTGTCTGACTGAGCCATCGAGGACACTCAGTACATTCTGACTGCAGGGACTTATCTCTGGCACGCTCCCCGTGAGACCCACACTTCCAACTTACTGTCTACTCACTGCAATTGTAGTGCCCCTGCCCACTGTGCTCTTTACTCGCGGTAGTCAATCTACCGATTCCCGTAAGAGTATTACCAATGTGAGTGCCTCCGCACTGAAGAAGATGATTGGCCGGTAAGCCTTATCTGTATGAAGATGATTTCTGTACTTTCGGACATGTCCGAAAGAACAGATATCATCTTTATTCATGTAAGATCTAATGGCTGCCCCTGAGGAAATACTTACTGATACGAAGGACTCTCTGGAGAGAGAGAAGAAGCCACCAGCAGTGATTCGTAGCGCCCGTTGAGCTCTGAGCATCAGAAGCAACAGCGACCGTTTGGTGGACGTCGGGCATTCCTGCAGGGAAGTCACCGCGTCGTAAGCCGAGAGTGCCACTTTTTCGCTCTGAAAGAAATGAAAAGTAACACCAGTAGATCAACAGATAACACCTTTTTTCCGACACTATAACTTTTTTGCCTGCTACTAATGGCTATGAAATTACTGTTTTAAACAAAACGCTGCTTCTGTATTAAACGACAGGTGAAATTATAGATGAACGATGAAAAGTTCACTGACGACAGTTTAATGTTACCGTGTACCAAAAGGTAACATATTGCTCCGTTTCAGAACAGCACTTGTTTTAGCATGGTGGACTCCTGAAACAACTTCTCAACAAAATAAGCATTCCGTCCTATTACATTCACAAAGGAAGAGAAGATGGAATGTGTCCCTTGGTATGAACCGTAAATTCTAACTTTCTATTACCCAACATACTATAATGTTTATAAAGTTGCCACGTCGTCATCCTCGAACACATGTTTACTAGGTTTACTCAACAGGATATCAGAAGAACAAAGTCGCCTTTCATTTATCAGAGATTTCCATTGAAGTTCCTTAATGTCTGTGTAATACTTTAGGATAGACTACAGTCATCCATGAATCCTACCATTGGGTCTGTTTATTCGTTCGAAATCTGTTCTATTTGCTACTTCATTAGTGTTTCAATGTTGGCGCAGTACTTTAGGCTTGCTCGTGCTAGATGTCTGCGTGCAGTTTGCTTTACAGACAGTGTACACTTTCCTAAATTACTTCTCGTACCTTGTGCTGTTGAGCTGTAAATGTAATCATTTCATACATTCCAAATGCACTACTGTGTCAATAAATCTTGTGTCAATTCATATTCCCTAAAACGGTGTACTAAGTATTTTTTGGCATTGTACATGTTAATTCCTATGATGTTATATAATTCTTCAACCTGTGTACAGGTAAAGGAATCGTTATCGATAATTGTCAAACAATTGATGTATCGCCCCAGAAAATAAAAATCCAATTTCGGATCAATTTTCCAAATTGGGAGTAATAATTTCACAGACAAGCAATGCTAATAGTCTTAAATGTGTCAACTAGGATTGGAAACAATGGACTCGAAAGTCGGCAACAGATTCTCACGAGACAAAGTTGCAGCAAACTGCATGTTGTTGGCTCACTAGCCTATTTCGCGACTTAGATGACACCGGTAAACAGATTTTTTTTTTTTTAAACAGCACTGAAATTATTTTTCAGGATCCCCCGTTACCAGTGTAATGTAGAAGTTCCTGGCAGCTAACAGCTAATAAGCCTCACCATCGTTTTCTTTGATTCCTGTTGAGAAGGTGCTTAACAGAAATGTGTTTGTCAGTAGAAACATTAAGCCAACTGCCCCACTTGGTGGCGTTCCTCGAAAATGGATCATATGACGATAAAAGGAATCAATTTATCCCATTTCGTAAAGGTAAACCAACTTCATAGAGTGTATATTTCGCTAGACAAGTACTAGTCTATATCGCCACACATTTGGTCCAATCATCAAAAAGTGGCTGAAGGAATTATGCCAGATTATGAACAAACACAAAAGTAATGTGTAATACTAAATAGAAAGTATTTCTGCTTCATTAATCCGCTTCCGTCTTTATCACTGATCATAACTTGTACATACCTCCGAAATGAGATCGTCCCCGTACCAGCAGTATACGAAGAGTACTGAGAGTTCGAAGACCAGGTAGCTGCCGCTCTTACCGACATCTTGCACATCATTAGACCTCTGAAAGAAAGAAAGCTCATCACTAACCGCTCGATTCTATTCATCTACAACAACAAAAAAAAAAAAACAATCCCACTCTCCACAGGCATTAATCAGTCAACCGTATGACACGTACATACTTGTTACTTTGGTACAGCTCGGAACATTTTTTAGTGTAGGATCTCTGCAGCAATATCCCAATGTCCGTCTCCTGAGTACGGAATCAACAACAATGTCAGATATTAATGTCGTACCATGAGATGAAAATGAGACCTAAAGCTTCGTTACTTTTATTCTTGTAAAGAGCAAACGTCAACAAATACTCTTCTAATGAGTTGTTATTAATGAAAAAATCGTTTACTGTTACAGCGCAGGTTGTGCTATCTTAATTAATTGAATCATGAACAGTTGAGCTCAACGAGTTTAAATGCAACAGAGTTGTGTTTCCGGTCACTGTTTTACCTCAGTGTTATTTTATGGTGATTACTTAAAATGTAAGTATGTGAGACTAAAAATATATATTTTGGAGAAAACTGTACAGCATCTGTTGGAGTTGGTGTATTGGAAATGATGGACACTCTGAGAAAAATATTAGTGAATTTCTTTTAGACATATAAAATTTTGCCGGGAAACAACAATTTATGTCTGGCACAAGTCACAGCTCCTACTAAAAGTGTTTGTGCAGTAAGCAGGGGTAACCTTGCGAAAAGCCTACATATCTCGGAGTAAATATATAAAGAAGAGATTCGCAATGTATGAATCCATGAAAAAATCCCAAACCCCAGCAGATGTCATTTACACTGGTCTATGCAGAAAAGTGAAACTCGGGCTCAGTGGTAGCAGCAGGAAGCAGTAAAGCAGGTTAGCTTATGTTCAGTTGTACAGGTTTCCCCAAGTAAAAAGAGGAAGAGGAATATCACATACGCAGTTAAAGATGTATATCTACCACCTCGCCCGTTTCCTTGACAATAGCAGTGTCATCTCTGAAAACTATGTATGTTCATATAGCCTACTAGCGGAAACAACATATGGTACTTACATCATTACGGTACAAAATAAAGTAGAAAAGTTCTCACGTTTATTTTAAGTTTTAATTAAATTTGCAAATATTCTCCTGCAAACTTCTCAAATTACAATCACCAATGTGCTACACCCTCCTACAAACAATTTTTCAATGATTTTGACATCATAATGTAAGGCTTCCGATAGTCAACTGAACCTTGGGTGATGTAATTTTGGTCCAAAATGTACAATGGCGAATCAAATATTTCATTCAAATGGACTTAGACGGACTCTGGTTATATAAATAAATCAGTTTTTCTCTGTTTGCCGCCTTCCATTCCCTTTTCCAAGGAGGCAGAATAGGTACATGGAGGGTGTAGGATCCTTTCGTGTCTTGTTCTACCTATCCTGAGTCTTTTTTTGACCAATTCACACAGCCGTATTTGAAAATGCCATCAACCGCCCAATTGTGTCTTCAGAAATGCAACAAACAAATAATTAAGCTACAAAAATTTAATTGAAAATACAGCACACAAACAATTAAGCTACAAAGATATACATATCAAATTATACGCAATTTGCTGACAGACATTCACGAATTTTCTTCCCATATTTGGTATGCAGATGTAGCAGTGATAACACCACGACTCGGCTACATACACAAGATAGGGTTAAAGACAGAATAGGTCAGCACGAATTCAATACGGATCTCAAGAAATCATAGTACAGGAGAGCGAAAGAATACGCTCACATGGTACCTTCCATCCATTTTTTCTATATCACTCTACAGTCAAACTCTTAATTTCCTTAAAAATCTAGTACTTTCTATATAATATGCCCGCTAACCATCTACAAATGTGTAAGATAGTGTATTTAAATTTGAAACTCCTTCCCGACAATGCTTATGCAGTACGTGCTGGGACGCTTCTATACTCTCAACATTGATAGTCTGGATATGTCATAACATTTCTCGTTATCCAGGTGGTTGGGTTATTATGAGCGGTTAAGTATCATTGTATACAAAAGCAGCAACAAAGTCTACAAATATCATATGAGGATCTAGTTCGCCAAAGATGATGGCATGTGAAGTCACAGTATGTGATGCAAATACACCTGCATACAGCCCCGATTCAATGTAAGAAGAAACTCTGTTTCTTCGCCCCCATTCGACCCGTTGAATACGCCATTTGATAAAGGACAGCAGTTCTCGGTTGCGAAAAGGAAGCTTAGGCTCGCTGATCCCTCGATAACGATATTGTCAAAGTACATAAAAGGCGTTAACGGAAAATGGATGACTCTAGACGATGGAATTCTCTATCAGCTGAACTGTTAGGTTCATAATTTACCTTGGCAGTCTGAAAAAGCTGAAGGCAGAAGCACACCCCGACGGAGAGGCTTTGTCCCAGTAACATCCCGCCTAAACATTGCTCCAGCAGCTCAAAGTTCCTGCCAACATGTGAAGAACAACGATTCATCCTACAGGCATATTCTTATTAATAAAGACTGTGCAAGACATTAACACAAACTTAATCTTTAACAGAAAATGACTAAGAAACCATACGTCGTGTAGGCATTGACAGTGAATAAACATGTTCCAAAGAAACTGATATTCTGGATAAAATACATTCCTTCCATTGAGAGTACAAAATCATAGCTCGAAATCACCACACGAGAACACCGAAAATAAATAAATTGTTCAAAAACGTTGCGAATAAAAACGCCTGTCTCCGCTTTATGCTTTTATACTAAAAAGACAGATGGAACTACTTGTAACAGGACTATTAAACTGATGGACCTCACATAGAACGTCAGGCCGATGAAAGTTCAAAATTTTTTTCCTACGTCGTAGCGTGTCTCCAGTGTATGAAAATTGCTGCTTGCAAACGAATGTGATATACGGCGACAGGCATCTAGTAATAAGTATCTCAAACAAAGGACCAGATATTGATAACCAGGGGAAAGTCAAGCACCTACTACGGCATCAGCAAGTGTTGCAGTAGTACATAAGTTCTGTAAAACAGTGTGTGTGTGTGAGTGTGTGTGTGTGTGTGTGTTGGTGTGTGTGTGTGTGTGTGCTAGATAGTTAATCGCTTTCTCTTAATACGATGCGGAACAAATCAGTTAGCTTTCGTGAGTACTTTTTAAATAAAAACTATACTATTTTTTTAACATGCTTTTCATGTTTCTGTACTTACTCTCTTTCTCTCTCCATCTCCCTCTCTCTTTCTACTGCCCTCTGTATCACGCATTCTCGCTCTCTCGTACATACATGGTAATTATAGGACCATATATTCAGAAATTGCTCAATGCAGCAGAAGGGATTACCAAGTAGGTATAGTTTTAATTTCTATTTGAACTTCATCGTCCATTAGATTCCTCACATCTCTGAGTCAACGGCTTTTATGATTTATTTCATTGTGTATTTCTGTGCCACGTTAAGGCTGAATTGTGCGCTGTTTAAGTGCAACTTCTTGATTTTTTAATCTCCAAATTCTGATATTTTCCGTATTACAACAGTTACAGAACTAGAAAGTGTAAGACCACGTATAACGTTTAACATGCATTTCAGTTCCTTATTGAAGCCAAGAAGAAGGAGTTTATATTTTGTTTCATTCATTCTAGTTCCCTCCTGCGTTGTTTCTAATCGTTTGCTCAGACTTTGTGCCGTAAAGATATGCATAGACTGTGTGAGTTCTGTGACTTTTCACTTGCAAAAACTTTAATAATTTTTAAGGAAGCATCCTTTACATAAACCAGTTTCAAGATGAAGTGAGCTTGAATTCAACACTTCCATTTTAATCTTGGCTCTGCCATGGTCGATTATCTATCTACATGCTAAGAACAAGAGAGGATGCAAATTCACCCCTGAGATAGACCTGCACATTAGCAGTTCAGAGGAAACTTTTTCGTTTACTACATTCCTTGGCTTGCTTAAAATGATACTATATTCTTTTAGTTAGATCAGCTGATAATTAGCGACAAACAAGAGTATCTTATAAAATATCTGAAATTTTGTAGGGAGATACAGTGTACTTCACAGTCATATGCTCCTGACAAAAACTGCCCATCCCACGACGCCAAAAGTGGTCTCAGAGCATGCGGACGATGGGGTAGTGGAAGCCGTGTCGTGCTGAAACCTACAGAGACATTGGTGATTCAGTTACGAAGGTTGGCGCTCAGAGGCGTATCTTTCGTTATTTAGATTTGCTGTGTAAACAATAATAAGCATCCGCAAATATGCAGGTAACGTTGCTGCACTGACAAGTTTAACAATAATTTCGAGAATGGTAAATTCAGAATCAGGAAGTAATGGCAAATTTCAGTTGATATATCACTGGTGGACAGAATCAACCAATGAGAAGTAAGACGTGAGCAGGCAGGCGCCAATCAGTTAAGAGAACTCACTAGGCGTCTACCATTGGTTTCCGAAGCGATAAAGCGTGAATCCGTGTGTGATGTGTAACTTCGCATAAGAAGGAAACACATTACTCAAAGTAGCCCTGTAAACGTACAAGTGCGATCATACGTTAATTTTAAGATCGTATGAAGCATTTTATGTGACTTTTAAGGGTAATCGAAAAATGTTCGTTAATAATCGAGAACTTTGCTATGAACATTGTTAGACTGGCTCTAGATATCGATTTGCTCGTTTGGGATTTTATGAATCCAAGAAAATCAGGCGGCTTACTGTTATTCTGCGATTCTGATTTTAGTAACCTTGAGACTTCCCCATTGGCCATTTCGTTGTGCGCTGTTTATTGGATGAACGTTAGAGTCTGCGGAGAGAGAGCGGAAGGAACCATTCGGAACAAAGACAACGCGTCATCTTTACAACAGGTAGTCAAATTGCGTCCAGGTATGCCATAACTAGGCATGCATGTTACATTGAGAATACAGTGTGTATTTTGAATATGGAATCTCTTTTTGGTGGATAGTTTTACGTATAGTCAACCACTGTGTATTACACGAGGTTTACTTTTCGCATCCCTTGTATAAGAACATTACATTTTGCGCCCCTAACTGTGGAAACTGCCAGTAATCTGTGTGTAATCAGTATAGAAGGAAATGTTCTGGAAATGAACATTGCGTAAGGGAAATTACCGGTAAATTCTGAAAGATAGTTATTAGACAGTGATTATTTAAGGTGGGGGGAATCTTTTACAGGTCTCTGAGCCATTTAAATCGATTTATTGTACTAGACTAAATCGAACAATGCATGATTGGATATATCTGTGAATTTTGTATTTTGTTGTGCACTGCTGTATATTGATACTGATTATAAAGATTCCGACGCGACTACTGTTATTGTTATTTGCAACTAACAGCGAATATTATGAGGGAAAATTACATTTGAACTGTAGTTCTCAAACCTATTTCATGAAAATGATTATAAGCTATATTTATGAAGGAAAGGTTGAGATAATTTTTTGAGATTGGAGCGACGGTTAGAAAGGAAACAATTCAAAGAAAATATTTGAAGAAACAAAGTGTTAGGTCTGTAGAAAGTACATGTGCACGCACAATATCGATGGAAGATTGAGAGACTTTATGAACCATGAGCTGAATCAAATTGCCAAGCTGTCGATCGTGTGATGGAATGTGCCGTGAAGCGTGACGTGTGGAGGCGGCTTCTGCATCGGACAACTTACGGGTCCCTACACGTGTAGCGACGGATTAGCGGCACGTGGAAGTTTTCTGGTCGGCATATCTACAGTAGATCGGCGGGAGCGGCTCCAACACAGCGGCGGCGTGGGGGCGGCTGTTTGCGAGACTTCATGTGCTGCAGCCGGAGATGGCACTCAATCCATAGCTGTAAAGGGATCCCGCCCGTAAAGCGAGTCAGAGCACGTCTCTACACATTCGTGAAAACTCGGGGGGAGGAATTTTCTGTGATTAAGATCAAATGAGACAGAAGGGACAGATAACATTCCATCAGAATTTCTAAAACTATTGGGGAAAGTGGCAACGAAACGACCGTTCAAGTTGGTGTGTAGAATGTATAAGTCTGGCGACATACCATCTGACTTTCGGAAAATCATCGACCACACAATTCCGAAGACTGTAAGAACTAACAAGTGCGAGAATTATCGCACAATCAGCTTAACATGTCATGCATCCAAGTTGCTCACAAGAATAATATACACAACAATGGAAAAGAAGAATGAGGATGCGCTAGATGACGATCAGTGTAGCTTTAGGAAAGGTAAAGGCACGAGAGAGACAATTCTGACGTTGCGGTTAATAATGCAAGCAAGACTAATGAAAAATGAAGACATGTTCATAGGATTTGTCGATCTTGAAAAAGCTTTCGGAAATGTAAAATGGTGCAAGATGTTTGAAGTTCAGAAAAAAAGTTGGGGTAAGCTATAGGGAGAGACGGGTCATATAGAATATGGACTACAGCCAAGAGGGAATAATAACAGCGGACGACCAAGAACGAAGTGCTCGTATTAAAATGGGTGTAAGACAAGGATATAGCCTTTCGCCCTTACTTTTCAATTTGTACATCGAGGACGCAATGATGGAAACAAAAGAAAGGTTCAGAAACTGAATTAAAATTCAAAGTGAAAGGGTATCAGTGATTGCTATCTTGAGTGAACGTGAAGGAGAATTACATGATCTGCTGACCGGAATTAACAGTCTAATGAGTACAGAGTATGGACTGAGGGTAAATCGAAGAAAGACGAAGGTAATGAGAAGTAGTAGAAATGAGAATAGCGATAAACATAACATCAGGATTGATGGTCTCAAAGTAAATGAATTTGAGGAATTCTACTACCTAGGCAGCAAAATAACCAATGACGGACGAAGCAAGGAGGACATCAAAAGCAAACTAGCAATGGCAAGAAGGGCATTCCTGGCCAAAAGAAATTTACTAATATAAAAAATCGACCTTAATTTGAGGAAGAAAATTCTGAGAATGTACGTTTGGAGTACAGCATTGTATGGTAGTGAAACATGAGCTGTGGGAAAACCGGACAGAAGAGAACTGAAGCATTTGATATGTGGTGCTACAGACGGATAATGAAAATTAGGTGGACTGATAAAGTACGGAATGGAGAGGTTCTGCGCGGAATCGGAGTGGACAGGAACATAAGAAAACACTAATAAGGAGAAGGAACAGGATGATAGGACATCTGTTAAGACATGAGGGAATGATTTCCGTGGTACTAGAGTGAGCTGTTAAGGGTAAAAAATGTAGAGCAAGACAGAGACTGCATTCAGCAAATACACTCCTGGAAATGGAAAAAAGAACACATTGACACCGGTGTGTCAGACCCACCATACTTGCTCCGGACACTGCGAGAGGGCTGTACAAGCAATGATCACACGCACGGCACAGCGCACACACCAGGAACCGCGGTGTTGGCCGTCGAATGGCGCTAGCTGCGCAGCATTTGTGCACCGCCGCCGTCAGTGTCAGCCAGTTTGCCGTGGCATACGGAGCTCCATCGCAGTCTTTAACACTGGTAGCATGCCGCGACAGCGTGGACGTGAACCGTATGTGCAGTTGACGGACTTTGAGCGAGGGCGTATAGTGGGCATGCGGGAGGCCGGGTGGACGTACCGCCGAATTGCTCAACACGTGGGGCGTTAGGTCTCCAGAGTACATCGATGTTGTCGGCAGTGGTCGGCGGAAGGTGCACGTGCCCGTCGACCTGGGACTGGACCGCAGCGACGCACGGATGCACGCCAAGACCGTAGGATCCCACGCAGTGCCGTAGGGGACCGCACCGCCACTTCCCAGCAAATTGGGGACACTGTTGCTCCTGGGGTATCGGCGAGGACCATTCGCAACCGTCTCCATGAAGCTGGGCTACGGTCCCGCACACTGTTAGGCCGTCTTCCGCTCACGCCCCAACATCGTGCAGCCCGCCTCCTGTGGTGTCGCGACAGGCGTGAATGGAGGGACGAATGGAGACGTGTCGTCTTCAGCGATGAGAGTCGCTTCTGCCTTGGTGCCAATGATGGTCGTATGCGTGTTTGGCGCCGTGCAGGTGAGCGCCACAATCAGGACTGCATACGACCGAGGCACACAGGGCCAACACCCGGCATCATGGTGTGGGGAGCGATTTCCTACACTGGCCGTACACCACTGGTGATCGTCGAGGGGACACTGAATAGTGCACGGTACATCCAAACCGTCATCGAACCCATCGTTCTACCATTCCTAGACCAGCAAGGGAACTTGCTGTTCCAACAGGACAATGCACGTCCGCATGTATCCCGTGCCACCCAACGTGCTCTAGAAGGTGTAAGTCAACTACCCTGGCCAGCAAGATCTCCGGATCTGTCCCCCATTGAGCATGTTTGGGACTGGATGACGCGTCGTCTCACGCGGTCTGCACGTCCAGCACAAACGCTGGTCCAACTGAGGCGCCAGGTGGAAATGGCATGGCAAGCCGTTCCACAGGACTACATCCAGCATCTCTACGATCGTCTCCATGGGAGAACAGCAGCCTGCATTGCTGCGAAAGGTGGATATACACTGTACTAGTGCCGACATTGTGCATGCTCTGTTGCCTGTGTCTATGTGCCTGTGGTTCTGTCAGTGTGATCATGTGATGTATCTGACCCCAGGAATGTGTCAATAAAGTTTCCCCTTCCTGGGACAATGAATTCACGGTGTTCTTATTTCAATTTCCAGGAGCGTAATTGAGGACGTAGGTTGCAAGTGCTACTCTGAGATGTTAGCACAGGAGACGAATTCGTGGCGGGTCGTACCAAATCAGTCAGAATACTGATGACCAAAAAATAAAAATGAAAAGTAAGTTGTGCTTACATTCTTGTTAGAGAAAACAATTTTTATCGCAGTGTTAACTGAAGCCACCTTGCAATTTTATGATATAGAGTGTGTGTGTAAATTCCCAAACAAACATCTGCGACTTGTAGAGGGGAGTGATTAAATATTATTTTCAGGAAGAAACCATGTCCAGAGAAGTACTGTTCCCATCCGATGACGGTTTAAAATCAGATCTTGAACTGATCCACTTCTGCTTGAGGAATTGAATCAGGTGTGACACAGTGCAGTTATTAGGTAACAATTCGAAGGGAAATGTATCGAAATATCCATTGTGTGTTTACTTATTTCAAAACAAACAAAAGAAACCAGCGCATTGGTCATAGCGACCACCAACGTTGTTAAAAACGTCATCTTGTGTACGTTATTGCACTCGAGGACAAGCAACTCTTTCCTTCAGCACATGCGAATGCGTTACACATCATGATTTAAACCCTCGTAGAACGGATACAGTATGTTTCCGGGCATGGGTTCCTATTCAAAATATTATGCACTCACAACCCTCTTACAAGTCGTAGAAGTTTGCAACGGGATTTTCCGAACAGCTCGTATAACTATGTTTTGTGAGTTATTGCCATAGCAGACATGGCCTTATGAGTTCTATTAATAACAGAATTGGTAATAAGGTCACCACCCAAGCAGATGTTTGTATTACGAAAGCAGTATTAATGACTTAATTAGCAGTGAAGATGGAAATTTATTTCGTTGAATTATCGTCTGTATGTAGAGTATGGCGACTTTGTTTTGGCAAATAACTCTACTGTTATTTTGCACAGGGCAATGCATTTTTGATGGAAGGTGTTATGTTCAGAAACCCACAATTTAGTATGTGAGGGGTACATTTCGTACGCCTTGTGTAACAATATCACAAGGAGTCAGTAAAATAGTTGAATGGTGTCTCATTTTACACTCGTACTATGTCACGTAACAATCGTCTGCCAAAATATTCACGGCTAGTAGTGTATTAAGCACGTGCACGTAAGGTGACACGTTATACACACACACACACACACACACACACACATATATATATATATATATATATATATATATATATATATATATATATATATATTCCCGGGGCGAGCCACGGATGTGACCTTTAAGAGCCGCATGCGGCCGGCGAGCTGTGAATTTGACATTTTCGGTCTAGAGCACCATGCGCAATGCTTATTCGTCGATTACTCGCAAAAGAGGTCGCAAAAAAGTCGACTCCTTCCTGTGGACTCCCTCTTGTCAGCTGTAATACGTCAAACTCCGAAATCACGTTAACAGAGAGGAAGTTTATTGTTTTATGCTCGTGTAGCTTAGTGTTTCATCATGGTAATATTATTCAGTGAAAGTAGTGAATGTGATCACTAACGAAATGCCTGAAGCTCTGCCTGTGACCACAGTTGCTGCTTCTATTGTTATAAATTGGGACACCAACCAACAGCGATATTGTTCATGACGTAACATAAAGGATAGAGCCCGTATCCACAGACAAATTTTCAGGGGTTGTTCAGGGATACCTTCAGAGTATTTTGGTGTGTGAATACAGTGGAAGAGCGACATAAAAACGCTATTCTTATCTGTCCACCCAGCGACGTCAACATCAACGCAGTGCAAAGTTTCGTCTGAAGGTTGCTGCGTTACTCTGTGTTATGCGGTGTGTGGTATATATATTGGTTACTGCATATTACACGCTTTTTCACTTATGTGAACTCATTTTAAAAGAAACCAAGGCGACTGAGGTAAAAAAAAATAATTGTATTACTACACTGCAATTAGACAGTGGGACGCTTGTACTAAAATACTCATGAGGTATCCCTTCAACAAGCTCGTACGGACTTCGAGTAGATTTGAAAAACGAAATAGTATCCAACCTGTTTTTGTCTTCAGATACGTGAAGGAGGGAATTAAATTAGGAAATGAGACACTTAAAGAAGTAGATGAGTTTTGCTATTTGGGGAGCAAAATAACTTATGATGGCCGAAGTAGAAAGGATATAAAATGTAACGGAAAGGAAAGCGTTTCTGAAGAAGAGAAACATCTAGTATATATTTAAGTGTCAGAAAGTCGTTTTTGAAAGTTTTTGTATGGAGTGTAGCCATGTACGGAAGTGAAACATGGACGATAACTAGTTTAGACAAGAAGAGAATAGAAGATTTTAAAATGTGGTTCTACAGAACAATGCTGAAGATTAGATGGAAGGATCACGTAACTAATGAGGAGGTACTGAATAGAACTGGGGAGAAGAGGAATTTCTGGTACAACTTGACTTGAAGAAGGGATCGGTTGGTAGGACATGTTCTGAGGTATCAAGGGATCACCAATTTTGTGTTGGAGAGGGGGGGGGGGGGGGGCAGCGTGGAGGGTAAAAATCGTAGAGGGAAGAGATGAATACACTAAGCAGATTCAGAAGGATGTAGATTTTAGTAGTTACTTGGAGATGAAGAAGCTTGCGCATGATAGGGTAGCATGGAGGGCTGCATCAAACCATTCTCTGGAGTGAAGACCACAATAACAACAGCACCTGATTGCTTCTTAAAGGTAAAGAACCTGCTGTCGAACAAATGTATCAATGGGTGCTAGTCGAAATTTTTAGACGCAATACATTTTAAGTATACTAAACCCTTAACTCGGATATACTGACGACTTGACGCATACAAAGTAAGTACTTTGTTAAAACAAAGTAGTTTTGCATATTATTGTAGAATGTTCTCAAATTGTTTATCATCGACTGCAAGACACATTTGCAATCGCCGCTGGGAAGATAGAAGAATAGATGAAAGTATATTTGAAGGTATTCCGTTGCATGCTGTGGCGTTCGACGGCGCATATCGTCTGCCGTAAATGTGGGCTTCATGATAGATTTCGTATTTTAGAATTCCCCATAGAAAGAAACCAAGACGAGTTAAATCAGCGGATCTGTCTGCCCATTATACTGCAGCATTGCAATCTATCCAACGATCAGTAAACTTTTCGTTCAATATTTGCGCTGCAACATGCAAAGAGTGAACCGGACAGCCGTCATTCGGGAATCACATACAATGCCGATTATCCATTTGTACCTCTTCTAGAAGAACAGGACTATATTCCCATTGAACACTCCTGGAATGAAGTAGGCTCAAAATGGGTCTGAGCACTATGGGACTTAACTTCTGAGGTCATCAGTCCCTTAGAACTTAGAACTACTTAAACCTAACTAACCTAAGTACATCACACACACCCATGACCGAGGCAGGATTCGAACCTGCGACTACAGCGGTCGCGCGGTTCCAGACTGTAGCGCCTAGAACCGCTCGGTCACTCTGGCCGGCGATGAATTAGGGACTCTCAATGAAAATTCCTATGGTCCGCGCCAAATGTCAACGCACCACCGTCGTCTGTGTATTACTTGACGAAATCATCGTGGATTTTCAGCACAGTACTGCCCGTTACATAAATTTACATTACCGTAGTTCGTCAACGGTGCTTCGTACGTTAAGAACAGACGTTCAAAAAACAGTTCGGTCTCCCAGGCGCTAAGTGACAAACAGACGGAACACTATTTGACGTTGAGAATCACGTCATCTGAGTGGTGGGGAAGATGTAAATTTGGAATTTATGTCGACGCAAGATGCGCAAGACACTTATCTGTGTGATCACACATTCCTTGGCAGTACTTCTCATGCTACCGTGTGGATTGAAATGTGTCGTAGTCAGAACAACTTCTTCAGTTTCGATTCTTGTCCGCTTGCGGAAATGGAAAGTGCTCCATGTGCGGTTTTCACTGAATGAATTAGTAATTAGAGGCTCCTACTCCCTCCAATAAAGAGATTGTAATAATACAAATTACGTGTATTTTTTGTGCAAACATCCAAATTTAAGTGCCTCAATGTCTGCTGACTCTGACAAACTAAAAGTAGGCTAAATTAGAATGTCATTGTTGTTTGCTGCAGGATTCTAGTGCGAGTCGTTTACAAGATATCGCAATTTGAAAAGTTTCGACACCAACACTTTATTGTGCCACTCATCCTGTGTAGTTCCTAGGTACTATGTTGTTATGTTTGCTTACAGATTGCACTGAGACTGCTAATTAGTTCGTGTGTGTGACAGTCCAAGCAGTAAGTCGTGAGTGGATGATGCTATTTATTTTCCAGTGTTGAGAAAACCGACATGATGATTGTGTATGGCGAATGTAGAAATAATGCAGTGCGTTCTTGTACGGTATATGCAGCAAGGTATCCCAATAGACATCAACATTGTCTGCACTTATTTATCAGCCTCTTCGTCCAGTGAAGTTAAAGTGGTAGTGTAGCACCTAGACAACGTAACAGAAAAAAGAAGTGACAAGGGGACAGGGAGAAATAATAATTTTCTTGAAACTTCCTGGTAGATTAAAACTGTGTGCCTGACCGAGACTCGAACTCAGGACCTTTGCCTTTCGCGGGGAAGTGCTCTACAAACTGAGCTACCCAAGCACTACTCACGTCCCGTCCTCACAGCTTTAATTCCGCCAGTACTTCGTCTCATACCTTCCAAACTTCACAGAAGCTCTCCTGCGAACGTTGCAGAACTAGCACTCCTCGAAGAAAGGATATTGCGGAGACATGGCTTAGCCACAGCCTATAATAATTCTAATAATGTTCTTGCTCCTGGCACAGTTGATCCACACGTTAAATCCCGAGTAATCGTACGAGGAAGTGGTATGAATCAAGCAAGGGTCCTAAGCATTCTTCATTGACATAGGGTACCTCCCTATACATCTCTTTTAAGAGCTGCATGGAAACTATTATGAGACTCGTGTTAACTTATATACGTGGCCATTAAGACAGAATACTCGAGATATATGAGGTATGTTGTTCAGTGATGAGGCCTCATTCACCAGTCATGGGCAGCTAAATCGCCGAAACATGCACTATTGGTCTGCTGACAATCCCCCTTGCCATCGGCAAGTGAAATGTCAGCGTCCATGGAGTGCAAACTCGTGGTATGAGATAGTGATTTATCGGCTCATATTCCCGTTTTTAATAGACGGAACACTGTATGTGCCCAAGTATCGCAGCTTTCTAACAGGTCCTCTTCTACAGGTGCTAGAAGACGTTTCTCTGCAGACTTGGAGGAACCTGTGGTACCATCATGGTGGCTGTAAGGCATGTCTTCACGAATTGTTTCCAAATCTGTGGATTGGGCGCATAGGTCGTGAACCTTGGCCAGGATGATCCCCAGATTTGACGCCTGTAGGCTTTTTTTCCGCAGGGAAAGCTGAAAGCCACTGTCTACAAGCGCATACCAACTACACTCTATGATATGCAACGACGTATTACAGCAGCCGGTCCCGAAATCTCCGCTGAAATGCTAACACCTGTGCGGCAGTCGTTTCATACCAGACTGGATGCGTGGACTGCCGCTGCCGGTGGTCATTTTGAACACACTCTGTGATGGTCAATTGTCTCGTTACTGGGCAAAATCCATATAACTACTATATGCACCTGTGTTGTTCCGTATTGTGTGCTACCACAGGTACTGTACAAGTATAGGTGTAGCAAATTTTCGTAAAAGACTAGCACCAGAATCCTTCAACAACCACCACCACATTCTAATTTATCCTACTGTTCGTTTGTTAATGCCAATAAGCGTTTTTAAACTTAAAACTGTGTATGTTTGCACAAAAATCTTTCTACATTTGTTACAATCTGTTCAAAAATGGTTCAAACGGCTCTGAGCACTATGGGACATAACTTCTGAGGTCATCAGTCCTCTAGAACATAGAACTACTTAAACCTAACTAACCTAAGGACATCACAAACATCCATGCCCGAGGCAGGATTCCAACCTGCGACCGTAGCTGTCTGGCGGTTCCAGACTGTAGCTCCTAGAACCGCTCGGCCACCGCGGCCGGCTTACAATCTGTTGATTAGCTACCAATACATTCTGTGAAAACCGCACATCAATATCACCTTCCATTTCTGCAATATTTGCAATGCAAGTTTTAGGTGATTCACCCTGTATGCCATAACAAAAATCGAACAGTCATGGTAGTAATGACGATACGCCGAAATTGCAGAATAAAAACTATTTGTCAAAAACTAAACCCATAATCTGTATGTGTTCTCAACACACCTTGTGGTTTGCTGTGTTAAATATTTATATATACGTACCTTATGATTGCTTGATGATGAAGGACGCTCTTTCGCAACCGATAGTGTATGTCGTGGCTTAAATCTTCTGAACTGTGTATATTTTGGATAGAGTGTGTTTCGAACGAAGAAGATTTCGTATGTGAGACACTGCCGTTTAGGCTCCGAAGGTTTCTGCTCAGCAAATCGAGTTGGTTGCGCAGCTGAACCATCAGGCTGATGTTGAAGGAGTCGGCAGCCGTGGTGCCGATAGTCACGCTGAAGACAATGTAGGCGCTGTACAGCCACGTGGCCGCGAAGGCGAGCGGCTGCGTCGCATCGTACGGCAGCGCCAGGATGAACGGCAGCCCTTCAGCGCTGATGGGTGTAGCGATGTACACGATGGATATGAAGACGCCCGACAACAGGTAGGCGGAAACGACCCGCCGTATGGAGCGGCGTCTGAGGTGAAGCAGCCGCAAGTCGTCGGCGCTGAGGAACGCGCCGAAGTCGCAGCGCTCCTGCAAACAATCACATACCCTCTGCACACGTACACGCTATGGGTGAGATGCTACAGTACTGGTTAATGAAACCTGCTCAGTGTCAATTGGAACTACAACTTACAATAACAGTCACAAATTATTTCAGTTTGTTCACTGCACCATGTCGTCTTAGTTACAACTGAGTGTTTACGCTAATACAGCAGAACACCGTTTCTACGTTTAGCCAACAATGATAGATACATTACTCTGAATAAAACTCTGTTGTGCGTCCTTCACCTCATTCTATGGCCGCGCCTCGCCTGTTGATGGTAGACAGGGATAGGCTGCACTTGGAATCGCAAGAAGTTCGGCTGTGCTCAAAAACCATGTCGGATCTGGAACTGTGTTCTTCCTGCCGTAGGTCTACTATGTCTACTATGGGGGAAATGGATAGCGATCCGATATTCATCCACAGTTTTGCTAGCTATGAAGCTAACATAGGATATCATGGTGCTAACTTCATGAAATATGCAAAACAATTTAGCCTTGAGCCGCGCTGGGAAGATGGGCGGTCTTGGGCGCCTTGGCATGGGTGGTGTATGTTGTCCTTAGCGTAAGTTGGTATAAGCTTTAGTATAAGCCATATTAAGTAGTATGTAAGCCTTGGGACCAATGACCTCAGCGTCAAAAGTCTTGAGATGTGGCAATGAGGAGTTTATTTAATTTTTCGACAGATGGAGGCTCATTTGAAACCCTGGTATCATTAGTGGTATGATATGTTACGAAGTTTATTTATTTTTAGTATATTATATCATTATCATTTCTTTCATTTCTGACATCGGTCGGCTAACAGTTTCATCATACTTCAGTGACTCACTTTCATTAGTATCAATTACACTAATCCCTCTAGAGTGGGGAAATAACTTTTCATTACTTAGTTTAAGAATGTAGCAATGTTGAATAAATGCTTCTCGCTGTTCTGGCCGCATCTGATTCAGATGCAATATCTAGCTTTCAACGCCTTCCCTCTCGGCCTCCGTAGGCGTGGTCAGCATATCTGACTGCCATGTAATGGCCCCCAAGTTCGATTCCCTGCCGCATCTGAGACTTTCTCCGCTCGGGAACTGCGTGCCGTGCTGTCCTCATCTTTTCATCATCATCGACACTCAAGTTGCCGAATGTGGATCAACTAAAGTCATTTCCAACTCGACGGCCGATCTTCCCCAGGTAGGGCCTCACGGCCATCAATCCCATATGATCACTTCACTTCAATGCCTTCACTGTCGCTATGTTACATTATTTATTGGCTGAAAAGTATCACGGAGACTTCAAGAAGTCACGTAACTACAATTATGGGCCAAAGATTATATCATTATCAATGCTGGAAGAACGTTAGCAGTCATGATGGTTTCCTCAGATGTTCGATGTCTCAGCTTATTTCTCTGTTCCCTTTGAACGTCAAGCTACCACTACGATATTCCACTGAGACTGGTTAAAGTTGTTGCTATATGTCCTGATCTCAACGGCTTCTTTGATGCCAGAGAAATCCAGTTCGTTAATGCACGACGTAATATGTCCTCTTCATCAAACATAATTGTATCTTTATTTCTGAGACCGTGTTCCATAACGGCTTGGTTTTTAGTGTGCTCTGGATATTCGATGTAGGCGCTCCGAAATAGTTTTAGTGGAGTGACCAATGTAGCCTCTTTCACAGTCACAAGGAAATTTACAAATTTCATGAACACTGATACCAAGGCTGTCTTCTGCTGGACGCACCATATCTTTAATTCTCTTGGATGATCGGAAAATGTTTTCAGTATTGTTTCTGCCGATGATTGTCTATTTCAATTGTTGCAATTCCGAGAAAGAAAAAAACGCTGTTTGCTGAAATTCGTCTGATGATTGAACATCTCTGTCTTTTTGTTTCTTAGAGCTGGCTAATGTAATATTTGGTTCACTACGTCTTTCATCGAACAGATATACACTGATCACCCAAACATTATGACTACTAGCCACCGTGATCTGGTGGCGTTGAGGGCACGTGGTGCGGTAAAAAAAAAGTACGTAAGCTCAGCAGACAAGGATGGGGGATCACCCTAGAGAAGATATGTGCTACAAATGGGGACGTCCATCGTGGTAAGCGACTTTGACAGAGGGCTGATTGTTATTATACAGAGACTGTGAACGAGCGTCTCGAAAACGGGGAAACTGGTGGAATGTTCATGTGATACTGTAGTGAGCATCTACCGAAAGAGGTAGACGGACGATGAAACTAGCACTAGGCAGTAAATGGTTATAAGTCCGCGACTCTTCACAGAAAGAGCGGTTTCTGTGTTGCTCTGCTCTGTAAAGTAGGATGAATAGTGATGTGTTGCATATATGCAGAAAGAGCACAACGCTGGTGCACGCACAAGTGTTTTGGAGCACACCGTTCATCGTACACTGTTGAACATGGAGCTCCACAGCATACCAACGACATCGTCAGTTACGATTGCTGTGGGTAGGGGATCATGAGGATTGGACCGTCAGTCAATGGAAACGTGTCGGCTCTTCGGCTGAATCAGTTTTGCGCTACACTAGGTCGCTGGTCGTCTCCACAACCGCCGTCAGTGAGTTGAACGGCGCTAGAAACCTGCAGCACGCTGATAGCCGCGAACCAACAGCATCCCTTCATACTAAATGTCATCCCCAACAGCGATGTCATCTTTCAGTAATATAGCTGTCTGTGTCTCATAGGCAGAACCGTGCCATTGGCTTTGAGGATCATTTTATTGAACTCACGTTGATGTTTCGGCGGCCAAACTCTTCTTATGTAAATCCTATGGAAGCCATATTTAGTACCATCAGCGCGTACCCTGATCAGCGGCCGGCTATTTACGCGAATTACATGACATGTGGAAAGATATCTAATGCCGCATACCTCCACAAACTCACCAAGAAACTGTGGGATCCCTGATACACAGCCGGGCGCTGTGACCGAGCGATTCTAGGCGCTTCAGTCCGGAACCTCGCTGCTGCCACGGTCACAGGTTCGAAACCTCTTTCGGTCATGGATTTGTGTGATGTTCTTAAGCTAGTTAGGGTTAAATAGTTCTAAGTCAGGGGATTGATGACCTCAGATGTTAAGTCCCACAGTGCTTAGAGCCGTTTGAATTTGAACCTGATACGCAGAACCAGTGATGTATTTCATTCCAAAGGTGGGCAAATATACTATTAAGCAATTGGCAATAATGTTTTGGCTCATTGGCCATGCATCTACCTTCTAAGATTGTGTTATCACAGAAGCCCAACGGAAGCTTAGTTCTGAAAGGCAACAGAAGCGTAAAGTGAATCATCCGCCTTCTGTCGAAAGCAACGTCGCTAATTAAATGAAACAACAATTTAACTGTTATCAGTCACTGTTTATTTATCTCCACGACGCGTTTCAAGGGTTTAAACCTCTATCATCAGGTAGATTTACATTTGTTAATGTGACATGTGTGTTTTGTTACGATGTTTTGCAGGAACTTGTGGCACTGTCTCCAGTGGTCACAGGTTCCTTTCACTGTCGTATCACATCACATGTCTACTGTCATATTTTGTAAACAAAATGTCAATAACAGTCACGGTAAAGCCTAACCTAAAATGTTAACATTTAAAGTTAACTTCGCTAACTTTGTTCTTCCATTACACAGATCTATATCGACTTTTGTAGCATATGGAAATTAGGTGCCTTCTTGAAGTTTCCATTGTCTACTTCAGCCAACTAAATGAGATACCCCATGACCAGCAGATAATTCCTAACAACGACGTTTGAGGAAGTCCTTGAATTGTTGAGACTGCATACAAAACTGAAATGGCAAGCGTTCAGTGAAACGCTGATTCAAGAATTTCACGGCGAATAACTGCGTAGGAATACTGTACACCACAGTCTTTCTGGATATATTTCTATGTATCGAGAAGACTGAAGAGCAGTTGACAAATACGCCCTACCGAAGCTGCTTACCTGCATAACAAGCCTGTGGAAATCTGCCTCCCGTGCTGCTATGTGCCTGAGGCGGATCATTACGATGCTCGCCGTATTCAGGACACTCAGTGAGAGGGTGAACCCCTCGAGGTCTGTCGCTCCGTCGCGCCAAAGGAGAACAGCCTGCGAGCAAATGAAGAGCAGCAGCGCCACCGTCGAGAACGCGTTGATCGTGTGGTGGACGCGGCTGGCCCAGGGACCAGCGTGCGGGTGGCGCATCGTGCCCGACCAGTGCAGAATCTTCAGCAGGTAGTCCAGGTCGCTGACCTCGTCTGCAACTGCAGCTGACGGCTTCCACGATGAAGTCAGCAGCATCACGACGTCAGTGTTTTCACTCTGTGCATCAGACGTAGTGATTTAGTTGTTCCAAGGTACAGTAGAACCCCTCTAATCCGTCACATTCGGCACTGGAACCATGGTCGGAACGAGAAAAAGGTGGGATTATCCGAAAAATCTAATAGTTATTGCAAAAAATATAAAAAGACATTTAGTACCAAAAATTAAACGATTTAAGAACTAAAAGACGTCTACAGTCATAAGGAAAGATTTCAAATAACTTCCGGGAATTCAGCCAGGTTACACTTTCAGCGACCGCCGATATTTCGGCGGGAGAACACCCCGCCATTTTCAAGGCAAACTGCAACGGACAGGCGGCGTACATGCAAATTTAATACCTCGGTTCTCGGACAGAAGCAGGAAAGATAACACACACACACACTGAACACTAGTGCCACCAAAGATGACCAAAGTCAGAGCTATCGATAGTGAGACTATGAATTCGCAGGTGAGGCAGCATTGACTCTGTTCCCCTGTTTTTTGACAAGGGAGAGAGCCGGATTCCAAACATAGTTTAAACAGAAACCTCCATCCCTGTTAACGAGGTTGCTCGCTAATTTAATCTCAACTGCCACCCTAATGACACTGTCCCAATAGCTGGACGTGCATGCCAATATCTCGGTGTTATTATATAACATGGGGCGACCAGTATCCAAGCAATGTTCGGCAATAGCAGATCTATTTGGCTGCTGTAATCGTGTGTGCCGTTTATGCTCAGTACATCTGTCCTCCACGGTCCTGATAGTTTGACCAATATATGCCATGCCGCAGCTACAAGGAATACGATATACACCCGCCTTACGCAGTCCAAGATCATCCTTAACGGAACTCAAAAGTGCTCTAATTTTAGATGGAGGTAGGAAAACACATTTCACATCGTATTTCCGTAAAATACGACCGATCTTATTGGACGTGTTTCCTACGTAAGGCAAATAGGCAGTAGACTTAGGTGTTGACTCAGAATTATCATCAATCACCCGATGTACAGTTGCTCGATAGCGCAACGCACGTTCAATCTGTCTATCACTATAACCATTTTGACGAAATGTAACTTCAAGATGGGACAGCTCAGCTGGCAATGTCTCAGCGTCAGAAACGACATGTGTACCAAGGTACGAAGTACCCCTTCACGCTGAGCCGAATGGTGACAACTATTAGCTTGTAAGTACAAGTCGGTGTGAGTACGTTTCCTCTAGACTGCATGTCCCAATGATCCATCATCTTTCCTCCTAACCAACACGTCGAGAAAGGGAAGGCAACCATCCTCTTCCACCTCCATCGTAAAACGAATGTTCGGCTGGATCGAGTTCAGATGTTCTAGAAAGACATTCAACTTCTCCCTACCGTGAGGCCAAACAACGAACGTATCGTCAACGTATCTAAAGAAACAGGCGGGTTTTAAAGGCGCCGACTCCAATGCACGTTCCTCGAAGTCTTCCATAAACAAATTTGCGATCACTGGAGGCAACGAACTACCCATCGCAACTCCATCTGTCTGCTCGTAATACTGGTCATTAAATAAAAAGTAAGTGGATGTCAACACATGCCTAAAGAGATTAGTTAAATCAGCACCAAACCTGGCTTCAATTAACCGCAACGAATCAGACAGAGGAACATGAGTGAAGAGAGAGACCACATCGAAACTCACTAAAATATCAGAGTCATTCAGCCTCAGTCCCTCCAAACGACGTAAAAAATCAGCTGAGTTCCTGATATGATGTTCACACCGTCCTACTTGTGGACTCAACAGAGAAGCAAGATGCTTGGATACACGATACGTCGGAGCGCCGATGTTACTCACTATAGGACGGAAAGGAACCCCTTCCTTATGAACCTTTGGAAGGCCATATAACCTAGGGGGAACCGCACTATAGGTGTTAAGCCCCTTGATTGTGTCCTGCGAAACCACTTTTCTTCAGGAGGCTGTCTTTCTCTCAACACTTTTCGTGGGGTCAGCATCGATTCTGCGATACGCTGAATCAGATAGTAAACGTTGCTTTTGTACATAATCATGTTTATTTAAAACAACGGTGGCATTGCCCTTGTCAGCAGGTAAAATAACAATACTGGGATCAACTTTGAGAGAGCGTAAAGCAGCCCTCTCTGCTGCTGTTACATTCCTCTTGGGTGGACGAGCCATAGGTAAAACAGGGCATGCCTCCCTCCTAACTTCCTCTGCAGCGTCAGGAGGTAGTTTGCAAACTGCCTGTGCAATTGAACTAATAAAATCAACTACCGGCAAATTTCCTGGCAGATTAGAACTGTGTGCCCGACCGAGACTCGAACTCGGGACCTTTGCCTTTCGCGGGCAAGTGCTCTACCAATTGAGCTACCGAAGCACGACTCACGCCCGGTAGTCACAGCTTTAATTCTGCCAGTATCTCGTCTCCTACCTTCCAAACTTTACAGAAGCTCTTCTGTAAAGCCTGTCCGTAGCAGTTTGCTTGAAATTGGCGGGGTGTTCTCCCGCCGAAATATCGGCGGTCGCTGAAAGTGTAACCTGGCTGAATTCCCGGAAGTTATTTGAAAGTTGTATACGCCAGGAGAAACTCAGGTCTCACAATAAGAAAAGATGTCTTTTAGGCAGTGTTAAACAATATGTTAACTAAAAAACTTCTACGCACACTATAATATGTATTTGTTTTAAAAGGAAACAACGTATAAGGAAAGGAAACAACGTATAAACGATGTATACTGTAAACTAAAAAATATTTATAGCACTGTATATAAAAAATAAATTTTTTACAAAGAAATAAACTACTGTATGTATAAACTAAGAAATGATTATACTGTATGCATTGTTTTTACAGTAAAAACGATAAGAAATTACTTGAAAAGAAGTCAGTGATACATTTTTGTTTAGCAGATGTTATTCTACATTTAGCTACAGTGTCCCTCCATTTTTCATCCACAAAACGTCCATTGGGGTTGAAGTTGGATTGTGCTCGATGTATTGAAGGGCGATGTCAAAAGCGGTTTTTGCATCGTTGTGTGAAATCCGGATGGGGGGTTCGTCTTCGCCGTCAGATTCCTCACATTCACAATTTCCTGGCCAACAGTGGGAACAATCCGGTCGTCATTGAGCTCTTCAAAAGTGTCAGTCTTAGTCACATTCGTTGATCCACTCTTCAACTTCATTGGAAGGGACGTTCGACTCCAGAGTTTGTAGATCTTTAACGATTTCAAGTGCGTCGTTGTTTTGCTCATCTTCGGTATGCTCATTGGCAGCCATAACTTGTGGCCAAAGCTTACGCCACGATTTCCACTGTGTGTCAGGTTTCAGTTCATCCCATGCTGCAGCGATTGTGTAGATAGCATCTTGGATGATAAGGGATTTCATTGCCTCAAACAGGTTATGGCCTCCTTCAGATTTTTTCGAGATTGAACTGATATAATTTCTGCGGTATCGCCTTTTTAACCATTCGATAACGCCCTGATCCATTGGTTGGATGAGTGAGGTCACATTAGCAGGCAGAAAGAGAGCTTTTATGTCTCTTTTCACCAAATCTTCCTCAGATGGATGTGATGGTACGTTATCCAACAGCAGTAGAGCACGAACAGGCAGATTATTTTGCTTCAAGTCTTTTTTCGACCGATGGCACAAACTCGTCGAAAAACCAGGATTTAAAAAGGTAGCAGTCCATCCAAGCAAATTTTTGATTGCGGTAAGAAACCGGTAAGGAAGACAAGTTTATATTTTTGAATGCCATTGGCTTCTTAGATTTGCCAGTGACGAACCAGGAGTGCTTGCTACAAGGAATGACTGTTATTCTATCTTTTATAAGTTTCGTTCCTACCACGGATTCATTTGAAGCTGCGAGCGTTTTTGTTGGAACATTTTAAAGTTCAGCCCTGTCTCGTCGATGTTATACAGTTGGCAGAGTAACAGTTCATTTTCTTCTACAATTTCTTGAAACTTAACAGAAAACCCCTTAGCAGCTGCGGCGTCGGCAGATAGTTTTTCACCGGAAATAGAAACAAATCGGACACAATGACGAGTTTTCCAACGATCAATCGAGTCTTCCCTGACAGCAAATTTACTTTCGGCTTCCAGTTTTTGGTGCAAAACTTCCGCTATTTCTTTGAGAATTGGCCCGGATATTGGAGTTCATTTCCTTGTTTCCTGACAAAACCACATCCACAATGAGCTATCAAGTTTAGGCTTTTTTAATGTTTTGCAACTCTTCAGAGTGTTTTCACCACCAATTGTGACTGTATAGGATTCAATGTCTTTCCGATTCTTCTTCCAATCCTTCATTGTCGTAACACCTACATTCAATTCCTTTGTAATTTTTTGGAGCGATTCTCCTTCGTCCAGTCTTTGTAGCACTGCTAACTTTCATTTAGTGAAAGAGTTACGTGTTTACGTTTGAATCCAAACATGTTGAAAAACAGACAACTGTACACACAATGAATCTACAGTAATAAGTACTGTAGAGAACACGGAATAAAGCAAACACCGGCGTTTTTTAATCCCAACAAAGGATAAAACTGCACAATAACGTACAGTATAACAATATGCACAGTGATAGACACCTCAACAATGGCCCGACAGGCGTCCAGTCAGTGACAAGTCGGCACAGGCTCGTGATCCTCAGCATGGTCGGGCTAACCGGAGTGACGGACCACCCAAGGTCGGATTAGAGGGCTTCTACTGTATATGAATTTCACATGGTTCCAGTTGGCTGAGTTCTTCGAAATGCAGCGATGTTTTGACGAACTCATCCATCTGGAAACTCGAGAACATTATAATAGTTCAACGCTCTGATAACAATAATGATATCGTATGTTTCCTAGTGTTCGAAGTTTTAGTTTTTTCTAATCCCCCAGTGTGAATCAGGTGACGTTCTTTACAACAATGGCACTACAGAAAAAGGCTTTGGTTTCCTTACATGGTCTACATGATTTGGAGACAATTATAAATCATAATCCAAAAGCCGGCCGCGCTGGTCTAGCGGTTCTAGGCGCTCAGTCCGGAACCGCGCGACTGCTACGGTCGCTGGTTCGAATCCTGCCTCGGGCATAGGTGTGTGTGTGTGATGTCCTTAGGTTAGTTAGGTTTAAGTAGTTCTAAGTTCTAGGGGACTGATGACCACAGATGTTAAGTCCCATAGTGCTCAGAGGCATTTGAACCATTTGAACCATAATCCGAAAGTGCCATCCTTAAATTTCATAAGCAGCGTCTTACATCAGTTGTGAACTTAATCTATATCTATATCTACTGAAACCGATAATAGTGGCTAACGGGTAAAAATTCTAACAATTACGGAAGTAAGAAGCCACCAGGATCGGGCGAGGAAGCAGGACCAAGTGCTGGTAGAAGTAACAACACCATACTTCTAATCCATTTATTAAAACTAGCTGAAATATACTATACAATCTGTCAAGATAATGAATATAGGGAGAATCAAAGCTTAAGAAACTAGTTCATCAACAATATAACATTGTACCACGCAACATAGTACTGCGTATGCCTTAAGGGTTGCAATCGCAAAGAAAGCCTGAAGGGCCAACTTAGCAAGAATACATATAACGTGTTCAGCCTGAAGGGCTGTGCAACTTCCAAGTAAGGGGCCTGAAGGGCAGAATTTACAAGAAAAGAAAATCTTAAAAATATCAACTGGAAAATAAGAGCTTATTAACAACTCGACCTTAAGGGCAAGGTAATAAATGAAATTAGTCAAATTCTGCAATAAGTAAGTAATGGCCAGGAATTTATCAGTAAGCCGGCCTTAAGTGCCCCAGTACAATAACAAGGGAGGTTAAGTATTAAAACCGGATTTTAAAGCATTAAGGGCTGTAGAGCTTCCAAAAGGGGGGCCTGAAGGTCCAATTGATCAAGATACTTAATAAACAGCTCAGCCTGGAGGGCTGGCCGATGGTTACGGTTAGGCAATTTCTCAAAAATAGAAGACAAATCAACAAATTTATCAGTAGTCGAACCTTAAGGGCCACAGTACATTTAGAATCCACATTAAGCATTAAGAACTATCATACAGCGAACCAATTCCCTAAAACTTAGCAATCTTAAATAAATCAATTGATACTATCCAGCTTAAATCATAGGAACAATAATACATGCATATACTTCTAAAAGGTAAACTTGCATAAAATCTCAACTTAAAAATGCAAACAATCGCACACCAACATGGCCAGCAAATTACAAAAGTTTAACCACAGTTGCTGAGTATGAAGTACAAGCAGCTGCAAGGCTACCAATCAGTCATCGTGCCCCAATATCATGATTTACAATCTTCGGGTAGTACGAAACAGGAAAAATACAAGGCGAGCTCGAAAGAGGAATTAAATTATGTCCTTCAATTACAAATCATTAGACCGCAGCGTAAAGCTGTCACATTTCACAAACTGGCGTAAAAGCCACCAGCTCAATCGACTCGGTTCATATAGGCAAACATACAAATTAAATTCTCTAATCCTGTAAAATTTTCAGTCTAAAAGGGGGCTGATAATAAGATACGGTATTAAAACAATCTTTAAGATAAACACATGCACCAAAAACTTTTAATGTGTGCACAGCCACGTACTTGGCAAATTTCTTTTCTTTCTCTCACATACATAGAACACGTAGGCTTGGAACTGACAACCAAATTGGTCACAAGAATCAATAGATAGCCACCGATGCATCAGTGCCTAGTTAGACAGTCTCCTAGTGTGACATGACAGAGCAACAGTTCACATTCACACCCTTTCACTCAACATGTTCTACTATCCTGGTTGTACAGCATCGACCATGCCCGGAGTGCCTACTGCAAATTTTAACCAAACAATTCACGCTCACGTCGACGCCTAACAGAGGAACCACCCCAGCAGTACAAGGACAAACTACACACTGAAAGTCAAACTCCGCAAACGCAGTGCAGAACTAAAATTCAACCTTTTCTTTCATAGGTTCAGAACCGGCGGGCTAAACCGGTGGACGGAAAACACACAATGTCGGCGGCAGCAACATAAAGGAAGTTGCAAACCCCATCCTAATACAAGGCAATAGCAAGTGAAAAGCACAACGGCAATAGCGGCATATACTCAACTTCAGTCCCGGAGGAAAACCCGCCGCCCTCAATGCTCAAAACATTCCCGGAGCAATCGTCCTCGGCGACTCCCACTATTCTCCGGAACAGCAACATCACAGCTCCTTATTTCAATTCTTTTCCGACAAGAACAAGAATAATCGGAGCTAAAGGCATATCCAAGTCAGGCACGCTATGCCATAGATCCTCACGGTGGAATGAGCCGGCCGACACCACACAAACCACCGCAAGTAATACAAAAAAGCACTACCGGAGTCGATGGCGTACCGCCACGCTTCACGACTCAGTCACTCCACTCCACCGACCTAGAGGGCGGGGCTTGAGACGAGGAGAACAGACGGCGCCGCCACACGGAAAAGCGCCGGCGGGAAGCCAAGGCGTAACTAGGGCGCATGTTTAAACTAGACGGACAGAAGCACGTCTCGTCTGCATCAGCTCAACGCAAGCCACATTAAGGTGTATTTCCCGCTCCTCTTTGAGTAGGGAAACGTCTCGTGGAGGAACGATTGTTGGTAAGTCTCATGTGTGAGGTCGAACCTGGACTTTCCACGAATTGTACGTGGGAGGAAACAATGTACTGCTTGACTCTTCTAGGAATGTGCGCATTGGGAATTTTAACAGTAAACCTCATAGTGAAGCACAATACCTCACTTCTAGCGTGTGCTACTGGAGCTGGGTGAGCATCTCTTTCGCACTTACTAAACGAATCTGTAGCTAAACGCACTGCTCTTTTTTGGATTTTCTCTCTCAGTCCTGTCTAGTAAGGGTCCCAATCAGACGAGACATACTCAGTTGTCAATTTAACGAATATTTCGCAAGACATTTGCTTCTTAGTCGGACTACATTTTCTGATTATTGTTCCAATAAATCACTGTTGTCATATGTTTTGCCAATAATTGGTTTCATATGGTTTCTCAGCTTTAAGTCGGTCCCTACCCCACTCCCCAGGTATTTCATGCATTTGATTGGTTTCAGCGACGTTAGCAAATCGTGTAATCATACAATAACGGGTCTATCTACTTATCTATGCGCAGCACATTACATTTGAGCTTACAATCAACAACCAATCGCTGCACCAAATATCGGCAAACCTTCAAGCATTTACTTCCAATTCTCCGAATTTCTTCTTCCCCATAAACAAGAGCATCATCGACGAACAGGCTCATGGGGCTTCCGACGTCATCTATCGGATCATCTATAAATTGAAAAAGTTATAAAATTTTCTGCAAAACCTTAAAATTTGTTAACTAGTCTCGGTTATTCATGCTGTCATCTTGAGTACGATATCACAGTGTCTGTGTTGTTCACAAGTACAATGTAATGTTCCTTTGAACATACGTGCACCTCCGAAGGTATATTGCATCGTACTTCGTTACAACACGGGTATGTATCAGCTGATAGTGTACAAACGAGTTTCAATTAAGACTTTCTCCCCTCTACATAATAGATATAACATTACAAATTGTAGATACCTGACTGACGACTTATGGAAGTTTTGATCTGACAATGAAACGTGCACAGTTAGCCTAATGGTAAGGCAATCGCTCGAGACAAGCGAAAAATCAGGTTTCGAGTCCTAATCCGGCACAAATTTTGATTGTCGTCATTCTATTCCGCAGCTGATAGTTTTCCATACTCGCAACTGTGAATAACTTGACGTCTGTTGCACCTATACCTCCTCCTCTTGTGATTCTTGAACAAAATTTCTAGCCGAAATTTATTACGGAACTCAATTAGTCTTTCTCCTGTCGTTCCTATTACCAATACCTCACTCTAAAGTAAAACTTCTTTCCGCTCCTTCCACTACAACTTTATTCTTATTTTCTATGATTACGAGACTATCATCTCTCATTACCTACTGAATTACACTTTCGTTATCATCTTATGTTCATCTCTTCGATTTATGCTTGCTACTTCGGCACTTAAATCTGGACTATTGCTGTCGACGTTGGTTTGCAATCGAATCTGATGGCAGAAATTCATTGCTAAACTCTTTAAAATTATTCACTTTCTGACCTAACATCGTAACAGTCATAAGAGCCAAACAAACTGGTAGACCTGCCTAATATAGTGTAGGACCCTCTCGAGAACGCAGAGGTGCCGCAACACGATGTGGCATAGACTCGGCTAATGTCTGAAGTAGTGCTGGAGTGAACTGACACCATGAATCCTGCAAGGCTGTCCATACATCCTGAAGAGTACGAGGGGGTGGAGATCTCTTCTGAACAGCACGTTACAAGGCAGCCCAGATACGCACAATAATGTTCATGTCTGTTCAATCTGGTGGCCAGCGGAAGCATTTAAAGTAAGAAGACTGTTCCTGGAGACACTGTGTGGCAATTCTTGAGTGTGAGGTGTCGCATTGTCCTGCTGACATTGCCCAAGTCCATCGGAATGCACATTGGACATGACTGGATTCAGGTGATCAGAAAGGATGCCTACGTACGTGCCACCTATCAGAGACGTATCTAGACGTATCAGGGTTCCCATACCATTCCAACTGCACACGCTCTACACCATTACAGAGCCTTCACAGCTTGAACAGTCCCTGTTGACATGCAGGGTCCATGAATTCATGAGGTTGTCTCCATACCCGTACACGTCCTTTCGCTCCATACAATTTCAAACGAGACTCGTCCTGCCAGACACCATGTTTCCAGTTATCAACAACCCAATGTTGGTGTTGGGGGGCCTAGACGAGGCCTAAAGCTTTATGTCATGCAGTCATCAAGGGTACACAAGTGGGACTTTAGCTCTGAAAGATCATATCAATGATGTTTCATTGAATGGTTCGCACTCTGAGACTTGTTGTTGGCCCAGCATTGAAGTGTGCAGCAGTTTGCGGAAGGGTTGCACTTCTGGCACGTTGAACGATTCTCTTCAGTCGTCGTTGGTCCCGTTCTTGCAGAATCTGTTTCCAGCCGCAGAAATGTCGGAGATTTTATGTTTTACCGGGATCCTGATTTTCAAGCTACACTCGTGAAATGATCTTACAGGAAGATCCCGATTTCATCGCTACCTCGGCGATGCTGTGTTCCATGGTTCGTGGGCCGACTATAACAACACGTGCATACTCCCTGAAATCTTGCTAACCCGCCATTGTAGCAATAGTAACAACTGCGCCAGACACTTGTTGTCTTATGCAGGCGTTGCCGACCACAGCGCGGTATTCTGCTTTTCTTTACATATCTCCGTATTTGAATATGCGTGCCTATATCAGTTTGTTTAGCGGTTCAGTGTGCTATAACGAATACCATTTTCTACTGCTGTTGATATTAGCATATATTTTTCGAATCAGAAATCCTTTTCTGCTTTTGATTTCACTTCACTGACTCCTGCAACGGAGGTACCAAACTTCACGCGTTCAGCGTGTGCGAGTCGCGTGTAGGCCAAGGAAGGTCCTCACGCTCGGCTTTGCTCGGTGATTCTCGGTGGTACCCGGAACACCGCGGCATTTCATTTAACACTACATTGCCGCATTTTGCTGTCGGCTCAACTCAGTTTAGCAGAATTGTGCTGTCAACGACTTTTACCCTGTGCTTTTTGTTCGTGGTATGAAGGATGTTTACAGGTCCAGTGCCTGTTTGCGCAAATAGAGACAGTCTAGCGATCTATCGTCATAATCCTTTAAAATGAATGGGAACGACAAATGAGAGGAATAAGAATTCTCAATTCGTATTAGCGATGGGTACCGCTTAGTTGCTACGAAACGACCCTACAGTGCCATGCAGAAGGTAGGGTTGTTTGGGGGTAGAGACCAAGCTGCGAGGTCATGGTCTCGTCGGATTAGGGAAGGACGGGGAAGAAAGCCGGCCGTGCCATTTCAAAGGAACCATCCCGGCATTTGCCTGGAGTTAATTTGGGAAATTACGGTGAACCTAAATCAGGATGACCGGACGCGGGATTGCACGCAGAAGGAATTTAAACCTTTGGATGACAGCGAAAGTGCAGAAAATTACAATGATCGACAGATGGGATTCATTGTACTGCTCATCAAGAATCACCTTATGCTAAATTTGCATGTTTGGAGCACTTGAAGATGTTGATGATACGAGTAGCAAAATTTTTGAAGTGTAGCCCCTTAATCCATTAGCAGTTGCAGCAGTTTTCGATAGCAATGAACGAAGAGTATGGATATTTCATATATTACTGCAAAGTACGTTCGTTAATTCAAAGGCCTCGCCAGGACCGATTTTTAGATTAACATCTCGCTGTTGTTGAATTTATGAAGGAAAAATGGGTTCAGGAATGAAAATTAGAACACCCAGAATGGATTGTAGACTTGATATTTTTAGTGGACTTGACTGCACACTGCCCACTGGAAGACATTACAAGATGAGTTCTTTCAGATTTGACGGGGTTGTATTTAAAACTGAAATCGCACTTCCGACAAACACAAAACAGATCCCTAAGACCATTGGAATTAAAGAAAGCGTGAGGTCTGAAGAATTCATTGTAGGCTTGCAAGAATTACAACAATTGGTTTATAAAGATTTTGAGGACATTGCCAATCTTGCATTTGTTTTCGAGCTATTTTGGGAATGTTTGCCGTTTTAGTTGAAAGCGCCCCTGTTCATGTTCAGATGCAACTGATTGACCTGCAAGATAATTCCACTTTTAGTTACAAATCGTTTTACATTAGTACTACACAGGATGTCTACATTGATTTTCTCAGGTAGCTTTTACAAGTATCCATACCATAGATTGAAGTCAGATGATAGGTATACCTGCTTAAAAGAAGTCCCTTTAACTAAGGGCTCACCATCAGAGGACATGTTTCCAAGTAGCGAAGGAATCAGTATATTTCATCAAAATATAAGAGGTGTTAGAGATAAAGTTAGTGAACTACTTATAGAGGTTGATTCTTAAATTATTGGTGTATCAGAACAAGAGTTAAGTTACCTGACAATTCATAGGCTTCCTTTACCGGGATACAGATTACATGGCTGTTTTTCATGGAGTTCCTTGCGCAGTGGGGGAGTGGCAATGTACATAAAAAACAGTATTCCCTTTGAGTCCACAGAAGTATCATGGCACTGCACTGAACAGATATTTGAATGTTGTGCAGGGGCAGTTGAATTTAATGAAACTAAACTTCTAATTGTTGTTCTTTATAGACCCCCTAACTCTGACTTCAGAGCATTTCTGCTCAAGCTAGAGAGGATTGTTGATTCGCTTTGTAGGAAGTAGCAGAAATCGATTACATGTGGTGACTTCAATATAAGAAGTTTTTTATATTATGGTGCAAGAAAAAGGATGTTGGTAGATCTCCTAAATTCATGTGATCTGATGCAGACTGTTTTTTTTTTTTTTATTTTTTAAGTAGGATGCAGTAGCACAGCCATAGACAATACTTTTATTCATTCTTCATTACTTGATGGGCACTCTATTAGTGAAAGGGTGAATGACCTTTCAGATCATGATGCATTAATTTTGACACTAAAAGGCTTTCGTACTTAAAGAAATGACACATATAATTACAAACTTACACAATCTCGCGAAGACATTTGCCAAGAGAGTTACATGATTTCTTGTAGAAATTGAATTTTTATTTAATTCACCAACGATCCTCAGAAAATGATTATTAAATACTGTACATATATCTGATTTATCAGTAACAGAAATAATTTACTACGAACTGACTTTATATCGTCGACCTTGTGCTGCTGACCAGACACTTCCTTCACAATTGACCATATGATTTTCATTTTATCCTGTGACTTAGCTATTCTGTTTGCATACCACATGCTCTTTGCCTCCCTAATACCTTACAGTACTGTTTGTAAAGGGCTACTGTAGCTTGATTGTGACTACTTCTAACATTCTGATATAATTCCCACTTTTTTCTGCTTGATATCCTTATCTCACTAGTCAGCCACCCAGGCTGCCTTTTACTGCTTGTATCCCGTTTGAGCGTTCTAATGGAAAGCAACTCTCAAAGAGCATAATGGATGTATCAAGGAAAGCACTATATTTTTCATCTATGTTATTGCCACTATAAACGTCCTGCCACTCTTGTTCCTTGACAACCTTTAAAAAAAATCTATTGCTGTTAGGTTAACTTTCCCTCATAAATTTACATCAGCCACCCAATAAATTTAAAAAAATGACTGCAATATTAGAGAAAGCTGTCTGTGAGGTCAGTGAGGAGAGCATGGAACTGGCTGCTAGGGAAGCAGTGGAAGAAAATGATCGATGTTCGGATATTGCAGTTGGAGTTGTTGGAAGTTGCCAGAAAAGAGAACATACTTCTCTGAATGGAGTAGTGACTGCCACTAGTGTAGACACCGTTGAAGTGTTAAATGTGGGGAAAATTTCTAAATATTGCAAATGTTCTAAAGTCAATGAACAGAAAGAACACAACTGTGTGCCTAATTTTAGAGGAACAATTGGTGGTATGGAATTTCATGGAGTACAACAAATATATCATGGCTTTGTAGAAACAAGAGGCGTCTGGTACAATAAATATTTGGGCGATGGTGACAGTAAGGCATACAGCAATGTGGTGAACTCCAAGCCATATGGAGGTGCCATTATTAACGAAATAGAATGTGTAGGGCATGTTCAAAAACATTTGGGAACAAGGCTGCGAAAACTAACTGTTGATATGAAGGGAAAAAAATTATAACAAGGAAAATCGTTCATCAGACAGGGCAATTAGGAGAAATAAAGAAAATCTAGAGGCAATGAAGGAAGATGTTTTGGCCATATTCTTCCATAAGTCCTCTACTGATGATAAGCCATGTTATGGATTGTGTCCATCACGAGAAAATTCGTGTTGCAAATACAATAGGGCTCAGGCAACTGGAAAATATTATTCTCACCAGCATTCTCTGCCTGCTGCTGGAATTACAGCAATTAAAACTATTTTCAGAGGCTTGGCTCATACTGAGCTTCTAAGGAAATGTCTGCATGGGCAGACACAGAACCCAAATGAACATTTCAACAGCATAATTTTGAACCGCCTTCCTAAAACTGTATTCGTAAGCATGCATACAATGAAACAAGGAGTTAATGATGCTGTTATTACATTCAATTGTGGTAATGTTGGAAAATGTAGGGTACTGAAAAAGCTGGGAATTAATCCTGGTGAAAATATGATCACTGGGCCGCAACATTGCGATGAAATTAAGATAGCCGATGCAGACAGGTCTGCATCTAATATGTCCAAGAAAGCGAGACAAACATCCCAGAAAGTGAAAAAGTAGCTAGAAGACCTGCTAGAGGCCAAAGAAGGGCCATCATATGCAGCAGTATAGTTTTAATTAACTGTAAGTAACAAATTCCAAAAGTTTTTTCTTTAAAGTCAATTTCCTGCAAACTAATATTTTCAGTACATATGCCCCATTATAACAGAAACTATCACAGATAGATAAATGAAATTTTCAGAGACTCTGCATAACATACAAAGCCACCTCTGGTACTACATTAATTAATATTCCCCCAATAGAAAGTTCACAAAAAATATTTTCTGCAGAATAAACCTAATATTTTTTGTTAGTAAATTTAAAGAAGTATTTCTTAAAAACTATAAAATGGATAAAGTAGGTTTTAGCACAGCTGACTCTATTAGCATCATGTTATACACAGTAAAAATATTAAGATCCTGAATCAAATAGTTTTTTCCAGAAATGAGTGCCTAATTTAACATGGGTTAGATAGGCAGGGTTCGGTCCCCTTAAAGGGGGATTAATGAGGACTCGTTTGCCACTCGAGAGATCATGGTGATACTTTCTCGATTAGAGGCCACATGACTTGTGGAAACACCTGATGTGTCATTAATGCGGTAGTTTCCATTGCATATTGCATCTTCATAATGTTGATCATTGTCTTTCATCTGCCTTTTATGGGTAGCTTCCCACACCAAGATCAAGATAGTACAACGAGCCTTTGTCGGTTCCTCCACCCTGTGTCTTACACCAGGTGTCTTTGGCCGCCATTGCCATGCTTTACAGAGCTGAAGTAGTGTTGCCAGTTTGCATCTTTAGTGTTTTCAAATGTTGATAACGCGAAAAGTTAGAGAGAAGAAAGTGAATAATAGGTGTCTTGGTCAGATTTTGTGATCCCTGAAAGCGAGTACAGATATGCAAAACTTGACCACTATGAATTGTGAGAAAAAAGTAGATGTGTAGCAAACTACTCTAGATCTAAAGACTAACCTGGATGCGTTAATAGTGTAGCACGTGGGTACTATGGAAGATATTAGAAGTAACTGAGGTTATGACAGGCCTAGAACCAGTCAGTGGAGCGAAGGGATACCAACAAGAAGGTGACGGAGGTGACAGGGAAAGATCCCAATGATCACACTGAAAAATGAAGTAGTGAACTGCACTGAAGTAGTTTAGTAGATCACGCAAAGTATCGAAAGTCCTCTCGGAAATCACTACATAGTGTAAGCCATAATATGTCGTGGCATGATCAGATACTGAAATAGCGAGATTAAGAGTGAGTACACTCACGAACAGACTGGAGGTCTTGATGTCACCATGGAACAGTTGTCCCTATGAACGAGATGGTCTCAAAGCGAACCTGTCTGAAATGGCGACCTGAGCCGAAAATGAGGTCTCAGATCTAAGCAGACTTCAATTGAAATAAATCATAGGAGTCAATGAGCACTAAACTAACACCATCAGATGGCAATACGCGCCAAAGTAAAGCTGTAGAAGGTGTTAGCCATGAGCTATGTGAAGAATATTGAGCATTATGTGAGCGGATTGAGAGGAATTATGAGAATTGGAGAAGAGACCACGACAAATTCGTGATGGTCTCCTGTACAACAAGGCAAATGAGCTTGAATTAATGAGTGAGTTTCAGGATGAAGAAAACAGGAAACTTTTTTTACAGTACACAAGAATCGTCTGTTCCGCCTTTGATCTCCATTCACACATGTGGACGTATCAGTTTCATGATGCGTTACCATTGTCAGGGATCCTGTAACTCAAAACGAATTTTGCGTGTGGCTACTTAAGAACTGAAGTGGCAGCATGTATATTTTAGTGTAGTACTGTAACACTTATCATGACTTTAGTAACGCATTCCTATCAGAATTATGATCCAAAAGTGTACAGGACGAAACTAAGCTTGGTATTCTGCTGATGGAAGCACATAGTATTTATGTCACCGAAATTCCATTCTCTATTTTAAAGAAAATCTGGGCTTGGTCGGACACCCTCTGCGTTGATTATAATTTGTTTGACCCACACCGCGTACAGACTGAAATAATCTTTGTGTTTAGGAAAATGAACGACGTAAGGCCCTTTTAGTCTTTACTGCAAGAATTAGGTTATGATGAAAACAAAAAATTTCGCACTTCCATGCAACAGAAGTGGAACTAGTCGATACCCAAATGTCAATTTCTGATCAGAGACATTGGCAACCATGGTATGACAAGTGACAGAGTGCTTCCTGATGGAATTGGAACATGTGGAGAGGCCATTGGTCTCTGTGAAATACATTTAATAATGGACGAGGCTCTTAGGGACCGGAACTGGAGCGAAATTAGGAGAATTTGGCAATATTTATAGAGGAACCCTGGTAAAATATGTCAAATAAGGGGTTAACTGACAAGATTTTAAGTGAGTATTTGTTTTGGGACCAGGTGAAGTGGAACCTGTGTCATTGCATATTGAAATTAAGGAGATAAGGGAGGAACTCTTGGAAGACATGGATAGCTACAATGTTGGTGACTACTCTGTTCTGAACATGAATCTTAGCGGTAAGGCGTTACTATATATTCTAGACAATGGGAGTAGTGATGAGTGGAGAAATTTTTATGCATGTGTGTAAGAAAATGTATAACCCGTGTTAATTCTGCAGAAGAAAAAGGTTGTATATGCTGCAGGCACAAGGAGTATGGAATTTAATAAAGAAGTACAAACTGACTGTCGATGAGAAACTTCCTGCCAGATTAAAATTGTGTGTTAGCCACAGCCTAGAGGATGTTTCCAGAATGAGATTTTCACTCTGCAGCGGAGTGTGCGCTGATATGAAACTTCCTGGCAGGTTAAAACCGTATGCCGGACCGACACTCGAACTGGGGACCTTTGCCTTTGGCGGGCAAGTGCTCTACCTACTGAGCTACCCAAGCACGATTCACGACCCGTCCTCACAGCTTAAATTCTGCCAGTACCTCGTCCCCCACGTCCCCTAGGCTGTGGCTAAGCCACGTCTCTGCAATATAATTTCATCCAGGTGTGCTATTTCTGCAAGGTATGTAGATGAGCTTCTGCGCAGTTTGGACTGTGGGAGACGAGGTACTGGCGGAATTAAAGCTGTGAGGACGGGTTGTGAGTCGTGCTTGGGTAGCTCAGTTGGTAGGGCAGTTGCCAGCGAAAGGCAAAGGTCCCGAGTTCGAGTTTCGGTCCGGCACGAAGTTTTAATCTGCCAGGAAGTTTCATATCAGCGCACACTCTGCTGCAGAGTGAAAATCTCATTCTGACTGTCGATGTGTTTCTGCATATGGATTTCCTCAATCAATACCGGATGACTATAAACTGGGAGAATAGGTTCGGCAAGGCAAAACTGGGGTGAAGTATAGTGTGACAAAGATTTGATGTCTAGGCGAACATTGTGTGAAAGGAGATAGTTACGTAGGATTTATGATCATTTCTAAGAAGGAATCGCTACAGCTAGACAGTAGTGGAAATAAAACTAGCTTTGACGTGGTGACTAACGATAAAAGTCAAATATGCTCAGTCGGTTTTCAGAATCAACTGAGAGATATAATAAATTTATTCTGGGTGGTAGTTTGTTAAAATTTTGCCAAGAATTATCAACTTTGTTTACCACTGTAGCTATTTCCGCGGAGAAAGCGTTGGTATAAAGGTTGAATTTCTTTTTTACTACCAGTGCTTGGGAGTTAAGAGTTTGTAAAGCAGTTCCATTAGTAGCGGCAGTCTATGGTAGGCTGTGGTGGAGTATATTTGTCATGCAGACACACTGCCACTGTAACGATGCACGACAATCACCTGTTCACTATTGAATATCGGAAATCTGTTCCTCATATTCCAATGAAGCAATGCTGCATTAAGTTTCTGTGGCAATTAGAGTGCAAAAAATTATGAAATTACAAATGGTCAGTCTATATACAGACAGTTTTCAATAAATTACCAACCAAGCGTACTGTAAATTTTAACAGTAAAATAAAAATTGATTGGCTTGAATAAATTTTGTATAAGAGAATGACAAATGAAATAAAATTTATCTTATCACTTTCATTCCAGGATGTGTTTTCGTAACTGCCGTTGCAGCGGTTTACTTGATCAGCAATGGTTATTCTCCTATGTCAATGACGACAGCTATTAGTCCATATTTGTTTTGACGTTTATGCTCATGACTTACTGAATTCGTCCAGATACTATGGGGAACATTTTCTAGAGTGGAGTTATACACCTGTAAAATATAATTTATCTTGAAATTCTTGTCCTTCTCTGCTCCTGTGTTCTCGACAAACGCTCAAATGTGTCCAGTATTGTTTAGTTCGTATGTAATCCCTTCGGGCTGGCCACTTTCGCCACCTCCCAGCGATAGCAGCTCAGGACGAGGAGAGTGTCTTGGATCGCTGGCAGCTTCGAGTGCTAGGTGACGCGGACATGGAGGCGTTATGCACTCTCTGCAAGGGAGGCTTCGCATGCCCTGGACCCAAGTATGGAGGAAAACACCGCTGTCATAAACCTCTGCCCATAACGCAGATACGTGATGTGAAACTTGGTTTCCTGCAGAACAATTCGGCTTGCCTTAGACAATGAGAAACATGCTGATAATTTGTGTATCCCTGCTGGGAGAGAGACTAAGTGCAGACAAAAAAGTTCCGAGAATGCCCACTTGAAATATGGATGAAACTTTGGAATTTTTGAAGGAGAATGCCGTGATAATAAGCTTTGCTAGACAGTGAGAAGGATGCTAATGAATCACGAGCAGATTCTAGACAAAGCGCACGTGTAAGGTTGTTCAGATTTCATGCAGCAACATCGGTTATAAAAAGTGTTGTGTTGTGTCGATTCCCTAAGGTCTCGACACAATGAGTGGCTAGGTGCACGCGAAACTAACGCAGACGGGCGTAAATTCTGAAACAGGAGACTGGATGAAAACTATAAAGAAAAGAAGAGAGATTTTAATATACTTAACTTTAATGTAGTCTTGTTCTTGTTGAAATACATCTCTTGCATAGTAGTAAGCAATTAGCAATGATACACATGGCGCCTTGCTAGGTAGTAGCGATGGACTAGCTGAAGGCTATTTAATCTGTCTCTCGGCAAATGAGAGGAATACTTGGTAGGTCTAGTCGCAAGCTATGTCGTCCGTACAACTGGGGCGAGGTCAAGTTCGTGTCTTGTGACCTGCCCTGTGGTGGCGCTACGTTTGCGAATACACAGTGGCGACACGCGGGTCCGACATGTACTACAGGACCGCGGCCGATTTAAGTTACCACCTAGCAAGTGTGGTGTCTAGCGGTGACACCACATGTTGTGTGGGAGCTTTCACGCTGACTAAGGAATGCGAAGGGAAAACGTACTGGACTGATTGCCAACAGCGCTGGAAACGGGTTTGCCGGATAGCATCTGAGAAAAACCCTGGTTCCTGAGTCACAGCCAGCCCATACACAATGTGAAATGTCCACCGTGCACTGGGAGGCGTGGTCACGAAACAGTCATCAGTCACTGGGGTCGTTGTAAGTTTGGCCAGCCAATGACTACGCTGAGAGGACGAAAAGTCTGGGAGTCTGTGAGATTAAGATTCAGTAGAGGTGTTAAGGAACAGGTGGTCAAACAGCGCGGGAGGTAGAGGAGACGGAGAACCCTGAACCCATCGTCTATTTTGTCTGCTTCGTTTCTGAACCGCACTCTGACTGAATGTTCATCGGCACTTTGGGCTGATACGTTTGTTGTTCCATATTAAATATACGAATCCTTACGCTCACAAATGGCTGCTTGTGCAACGCCAAACACCGCGCTCAGCCAACGCAAAAATCATCCCAGTCCTCGCTGCAGAGCTGCAGAACATAAATAAGAGCCGATGACTATCACCTTACCGCCGCTCAGTTGCGAGACTGCGCACCGTTCAGTCCCAGCGTCTTCCACACCAACACACAAATATCGACGACGAAGAATGGAGAGGTGGTTCATCCATCCCTCGTGCGCCTGCATATGTGCCCCGGCCCAGAGAATTCGGTGCTGAGATTTGACTCTCATTAATCCGTTACATCGCTACACCAATCCTTTGAACTCATATCCATTCACTGTTTGATTTCACTGTCGGATCTTTGGATGTACTACATTTGTGAATCCCTGGGTGTAGGCTCTAATTGGTAATTTTCATAATATATCATTCAGTGATGGAGCCGGCCGGTGTGGGCGAGCGGTTCTAGGCGCTTCAGTCTGGGACCGCGCGACCGCTACGATCGCAAGTTCAAATCCTGCCTCTGGGCATGGATGTATGTGATGTCCTTAAGTTAGTTATTTTTACGTAGTTCTAAGTTGTAGGGGACTGATGACCTCAAAAGTTAAGTCCCATAGTGCTCAGAGCCTTTTGAACCATCTGAACTCATCTTAGTTCCCAACGTGACACATTATAAAACCTTTTCCAGAACTGCACGGTTTTGGAATTCCTTCCTTCCACAGATTCCACTCTTGAACATTTTCTCTATGATTATTTTATGCATTATCCCATATATAAGTCATTTTATGTTCATGCCACATTAAGTTTCTGGAATGATTTGCACCACTCATCAGTGTAATAAACAATCCATCCATTGTTTTCATGTTCCTTTTTCCCACAAGAACTAGTATCTTTTTTTTGCTACTTGGTTATTTTCCTGAGCACAGGTTTTTTATCTTTGTGTATCTGAAATCACATTAACATGTCAGAGGTTTGATTCACTAAGATGATAACAATCTTGCACTTCAGTCTTCACCTTTTCCAGTACAGCTGATAGTGTTGGAAACTGTTTTGCCACAACGTAAGTCGTGAACCTTGGTTTCTATGAGTGCTACTTGTCCAACGCAAACGTCTGTCACCTTCCAGAACACAGTTTTAGTGATACAAGACACGAAGTCTCTCTATATTCTCTCGAAACACGATTCACTGTACGTTCACTAATACCAGGAGAATCTTTCCTGGCTGTGATACGGAACTGGTCCTGTACTGTTATGTTTCGCCCTCAAAGTTAGCACATGCGTTGATCGCTACGGATTTTTTACCACTACGTAAATAATGCATTGTTGCACACAAGACAGCTAACCACATGACGAGAACTGTCTGATACAAATACACAACAAAAGGCAGCAAGACAGTTTCCTGTATGGCGGGAAGCTCCGACGGAGACAGTGCAACAATGAACAACGAAATCCAGATACTGTTCAAAAGTACGACAACATAGAACTCGTGACACAACAATGCAAATAAACACTTGACTCTACCGCACTTTGTAGTGTTATGTGTATAACCACATAGCAGCTCTTAAAGGTAAAAAGCAGACCTGGCGTTCAGACTTTTCGTCTTGTTCGCATGTAACGCCAGTAGATGAACTGCAGCAATCTACAGCCGCCATTATTACAACAGCGGACATGGGGCTTCAAGTGGAAGTGCTTGTATCTTTAAAGTGTGTAAAGGAAACTGTTATCATAATGTGTGACTCTTCGGTGTTGACGCAGGCAAATAAATAACCGAAAGAGCATGCTTTCTCTTCAATATTACCAAGTATGTTGTCCTCTTTTTAACTAAAAGGAATTAGTCGTGTATAAAATAAATGTATACTTTTTCACAATTCCAGTGAGGTACAACACACCAGTCTTTCTCATGCGATGGGACCGAAACAGAAGCAACAAGCTGAAGGGTAAATCATTATCAAACGGATAACGTACATGTTTACACTATATGTCAATGTGACAGATGTGTTCCGGTCAGAAAAAACGGAGACGGCGTGTCAGGCTCTGGTAACTCTTGAACAACATTTAACGTATATGATTTGTGGCTACGTCCTTCCGTCGTAATGGAATGCAAATATTAGGGCAGCATTAAACAGAGTCGTATCTGAGACTGCAATAACTGAACTGTGTTGTACACACTCTTGGTGTGTGTGCAAAACTAAGGATAGCAGTTGAAAACCATATCTCTTAATCCAGGTTTATGGTCTCTTCAGTTTCCTTAGGTCATTGTCACTACGGTTTTCATGAATACACCAGTTTTTCTTCTCCGTGCTTTTATAATTCTGCTAATGTGATTTAATGTGTAGGAGGATGTGAGCGTTAGTAGTGACACTACGAAGGCGCCAGGTATGGCTGCATCGGTACGGCCAAATAAGGCCTACGTCGGTAGAACTAATTCCGAACCCTATTATAATCCGTGTGGACGCATTAGTGACCGTTTTTGACAGTCACGCTGCTTTTCGGAATTCATGACCATAACAATACACGGACGATAGCGAAAACCGCAATTTTTTCAGTCATAATACTCTGTGTGGAATGGAGACAGGAGTACGTGGACCAGGCTAACATCCGGGAAACGATGTTACCGTGTGTAATGTCGTGAGAGTAAAATTTGATGGAGGTGGTGTATTGTTCTATTAGTTTTAAATCCAGATCTTTGTCGAACACATCTGCGACACGATAATCACTGTGCCACAAAGTCATGTTTCAGTGCCAAATATTCCTTCGCAGCGAAATATCATACTTTTATCAGCTGATACTCTATTCTGCTATTTTCCTTAGCAGGAATTTCCATGAAAATCTTTCGCTACCGTCTCAACTCCTGTAACTATTTTTGCGTTTCTTTTTGTTTTTCTTGTTTCTTTTGTTGCCACACTAAACTAGAAATTATCACTTTGTAAAAAAACAAAAGCTTTTTGTTCCAAGATTTCTACATTGCCATTCGCAGCCTGACAACAGCCTTTATCCTACTATGATATTTACAGCTGCAGCTGCCAAACACGTCTAAATTACTAAACAACTTTACCTGAGCGCAGCTGCTGCAACCGCTGCTACACACACACACGAGCAGTTCCCTGAGGAGACAGTCGTTGCACAGCGCCTCTCCCTGTGACGTTCCACTATTTAAGAGATCCAGCGACAGATTGAATTTCCGTTCTTAAAGCTAAATTACATTTTAATCAGCTGATCATCAAGTGAAGCGTTATTCTTACTTTAAGAGGGCGTTTTTATGATAGTGTCTGAATAATGAGGACTGCTTCTCTGATTCTAATTTGTAGTAACTACTTCGGCAGTGTATGACTTGCAATTAGCCTCTCTGTAATAATTTCTGAATTGTCGCTTTTTCTCTTGCAACCGTTAATGAGGGAAGGATCTGTTCAGTAAATATTTCATTCGGTGCCTCCAGCAGCAGTCAATGAAGTTATTTCCCGTAAAATTTCTTCCTAGCTGTCATTTGATTTGGCCTTATCTTCTCAGACGTAGGAAACTTTCGCATGTTAGGTGTAAATTTTCTACCACAGGATAATAATTTTGTTGGTGTGCTTGCTGCAGCAGTCCATCACCATGTTTTTTGCCACTCGTCCCTCCTACTTGTGACCAGATCGGGTAGAGGCACGCTTTCGGGATGCGGGGAGGCTCGTCGGCTCCAGACCAAATCCGCCCGTCTGATTAACGACGACAGCTGGTGTGCCACCCACAGCCACCCAGGATGTGGTTTTCAGGCGCTTTTCCACATCCCAGTACGTGAATATCGGGTCGGTACCTAGGCAGTTACGCGCTAGGCAAACATTTAGAACAACGTCCCAACACTTTCACGTGGGGTACGCAGACATCTGGAATGGACAATATTCTTTCGGGAGAGGAGATGGCGGGTGAAAGGGTCGAAGGGGAGAGGCGGAAGGACTTGCGCTATAAAGAGCGTTGAACACCTGGCTGCCCTCTATCATTAACACTACAGCATTGCCATATCCTAAAATGAACATGGTGACCTTTTGAAGATACGGGAGAGAGACCAGGAAAAAGAGGAGGGTATTTCCATCCCGCTTGTACTTTCAGTGCACCGCCACCCCTTTTACCCAGTTTACGCAGAATGGCCGATAAAAGGTATCCCCAGCATTGGAGGGCAAAAGGAATTCGCTACACTAGAAAAAGTGTATCAGAAAGTTGAAGGAGTGAAAAAATCCAATTTTATTTCTTATAAAAGATCAGTTTGTATTCAGTTTTTGCATTTCTTTCTATGAAGCGAAGAACTGCAGTCCATCTTACCATAAAGTGCTTATGGATATGCACAATACATTTAAATTAGCAACTACGAATCTGTTGTAAACCGATAGTGCCATATATACTTCATGCAGCATGAAATGTCCTTTATTACAGTTAAAAACGCAATGGGTTTACTTTCCATTTCGAAGATACGATAATTAAGAAAACTGAGAATTCTGTTGACGTTTACTTCATACACTATGAATCACATAAGCTTACTTCCGACGAGAACGAGAGGCTCTAAATGTGAACTGATACTTGTAAGAACGAAGTAAATTTGATTACTGTTAGCCGGCCGGAGTGGCCGAGCGGTTCTAGGCGCTACAATCTGGAACCGCGTGACCGCTACAGTCGCAGGTTCGAATCCTACCTCAGGCAAGCAAGTGTGTGATATCCTTAGGTTAGTTAGTTTTAAGTAGTTCTAAGTTCTAGGGCACTGATGACCACAGATGTTAAGTCCCATAGTGCTCAGAGCCTAAATTTTGACAGTAAGACCATTCCCACTTTCATTTCAGCTACTCCTGATTTCTCACGTCTCTATTTGGTTTAGTCTTAATAGACATTGGACGCTTCATACTAATTTTCAGGTCCCATAATTTTGCTCACACTCACTGAGGAGTGCTATCTGATCAGAGAAATTTGTTATTGATAACCTTTCACAATGAATTTTAAATCACTTCTGAAAATTTATTTTATTGCCATTATTGCTTCTTCAGTTTATAGATTTAATTTTGGGAATGTAACTGTGAATTTCCATTGTACATCCATTATAATTCAAGCACGTTGTTCATTTGAATCTGAACCATAATTTCCCTTTCATACTGTATGTTGTTTCGCACTTACAAGTGAAGCATAAATTTTGGACTCCCAGTGAATTTCACTACTCCACATTTATAAGGAGATTGTAGAAGAAGCATGAACAAAATCATGTATGTATTTGTTACTCAGTGATACCATTCTGATACACCTCCCATCCCGCAAACGTCCCTGGCTATTTAGATAGATGACGCAGTCTGTTTCGAAAGATTCACGGCGAACAATAGAGTCAAAACAGATACAACTGATATGTGCCAACTGTGTGGTTACGGTTGAGCTCTCCGCATACCCCTGCTACGATACAAAGACCTGAACACGCTGACATTTGTGGTGAACAAATAGCTCCACCTCCGATCATGTGAAGTTCGGCAACCGGTAATTATATGAGACATCTTAAGATAAAAAGGGGTGGTCCAGGCATACACAACATATGCACACCATAATTCTTAAATATATACTACGTTTATGAGATTACAAATGAATTACAGAAACGTACATAATAATACACTGTGAGGGGTAGATCATCTTAGAATGGAAATAAGGAAAAGGGGAAATTAACTATGTCCACGAAAACCGCGAGTGATTGCTACATTTAAAATAACAATGAAGGATCAGACCCAGAAAACAACATACGCCCAACAGTTCATGCCCAAGCGCATAATGAGTAGAACTTACTGCTGCATGGGTGAAGTTATAATACGAAAACTTAAGTCGAATCAATGGGCTTCGCAGATGCCTTAAAACATCGTTCACCAACGTTGCTCCTGCTTACCATACTCTCACACTCAGAGGCAGAAAATAACTGCATTACAGGCTGAGACTCTTGAGTACGGCTCACCAACTATGGGTATGACGCTGCGGACTTGGAACAAAGTGCTCTCTCCCGGAAGCTAATAACAAGTACTTTCCTCTGTCAGCTCCTGGCAAAAACATCACTTTTCTCCTCGTTGTCCTCTTCTGGCATGAGCATGCTTTAAATTGTCCAATGGCAGTAGAACTTGCGGGAGCCGACGACTAGTGAGCCAGAATCCTCTATTTCATACACAATTTATTTATCTGGCAGAAATAAAGCTGCGAGGAAAGGGCGTGAGTCGTGCTTGGGTAGCTCAGTTGGTAGAGTACTTGACCGCGATAGGCAAAGGTCCTTAGTTCGAGTCTCGGTCCGGCACACAGTTTAAATCTGCCAGGAAGTTTCACATCAGCGCACACTCCGGTGCAGAGTGAAAATCTCATTCTGGAATTTATTTATCGTTAACCAGTGGACTACTGGCGTTGAGAAGCAACAAGAAAATTACGGCCAATACTTGTCCCTTCTAGTTTCCCTGCCAACGAGACCTTGTGCACGTAAGCACATATGATTCTCCCTCTCCCATTCCTTTCTGACTCTTTTAAAGCAATTGCGACTGCTGTTACGAAATTTTATTCTTTAATCAAATGCTTGGAGGGACTTTGACCCAAATTACGATCTCCTTGGAGGGTGTAAAGTGGCCTCATTTCTGGGCAGATCTTATCTTTTGGAAAACATCCCTTCGACTGCTTTTCTCAATTTTTACTGATCGCAGCGTTCGCCCTCCGAGTCTCTCCCTGTCTGCGACACGATGGTGCGGAATGCCGGCCCAAACGAGGAGGTAAAACGTAGCATTCCTTCCCTATGTCTTGGCATTTACCACTGTCACTTTAATGGCACACTTGGCGTTTTTCCTCTATGGTCTCTCATGTTCACATAGCAAGCGAACTGAACTCGATAGAAAAATTATTAGCACGATTGATGCGACTGAAAGAGAGAAGCGGTAAAATCTCACAGGAGGTTCTACTACACTGAAGCCCCAAACGAACTTGTATAGGCATGAGTATTCAAATGCAGTGATATGTTAATAGGCTGAATATGGCGCTGCAGTCGGTAACGTCTCCGTAAAACAGCAAGTATCTGGCGCTGTTACTAGATTGGTTGCTGCTGCTACAATGGCAGGTTATCAACATTCAAATGAGTTTGAACGTGGCGTTATGGCTGGTGCACGAACGATGGGACACAGAATACCTGAGGCAGCAATGAAGTACGACCGTACGACCATTTCACGAGTGCGATGTGTATATCAGGAATGCAGTAAAACATCAGATCTCCGATACAGCTGCGGCCGGAAAAAGATCCTGCAAGAATGGTACCAACGACGAATAAAATGTGACAGAAGTGCATCCCTTCCGCAAATTTCTGCAGATTTGAATGCTCGGCTATCAATAAGTGTCAGCGTGTGAACCATTCAACGAAATATTACCGATATGGGCTTTGGGAACCGAAGCCCATTCGTGTACCCTTCATGACTGCACGACACACAGCTTTACGCTTCGCCTTGGCCCATCAACATCGACGCTGAAATGTCGAAACATGTTACCTGCACGGATGAGCCTCGTGTCAAGTTGTATGGAGTGCAGGGACGCGTATGGGTATGGAGACATAGTCATGAATCCACGGACCCTGCATTTCAGCATGGGACCCTTCAAGGTGTTGAAGTCTTTGTAATGATGTGGGGTAAGTGAAGTTGGAGTGATACGTCTAGATACGACCCTCACAGGTGACATGTACATAACCATCCCGTCTCATTAACTACATCCATTCATGTCCATTGCACATTCCGACGGACTTGGGCAATACCATCAGGACAATGCGACATCCGCACATCCAGACTTGCTATAGAGTGGCTTCAAGAACACTCTTCTGAGTTTAAACACCTCCGCTGGAGACCAAACTCCCCAGACATGACGTGATTGAGAATATCTGGGATGCCTTGCAACGTCCTGTTCAGGAGAGGTCTGCACTCCCTCGTATTCTTACGGATTTATGGACAGCCTGCAGGGTTCATGGTGTCAGTTCCCTCCAGCGCTACTTCAGACATTAAATGAGTCCGTGCCACATCGTTCAACGGCACTTCTGTGTGCTCACGCGGGCCCTACACGATGTTAGGCAGTTTCTTTGGCTCTTCAGTTAATAAGGAATGGTAAAAATGGCTAAAGTTTTGATGTACACCATTCTCTCGAAACTAAACCGACTTTGCTCACAAAACTAATAGACATCAGATGTATCTATTTTCGTGGAATCATGACCCTCTAATTATTTTCGTCACGAATGCGGGTTTAAGAACAGGAGTTTTCATGTACTGTGTTATTTCATATTTCGTAATCTCTGATTATGAATTAGACCGCTTGTGAACTATAGCTCTTTGGAGATCCTAGAAATGACACGACAAGTGAGTGAATTGCGTGAAACAGTCCGAGGTAATCAAATTGCTTAGAAAACTGGAACACAAGAAACTAGTGTATGATAGAAAGTTTGAAGACATGTCGGTAGAGGAGAGTTATCGAGAAGAAATATCTAATGTAAACACGCAGATGGGAATTAGTTTCGATCTAACGGAAGAGAGAGAGAGAGAGAGAGATGCGGTAAAATCCTGTAGAAAGTTCCTCTGCAAGAACGGCTATCACGATTTGTTTCGCAATCGCCAGTGTGATAGAGCATCGCGTTGGTAAAACGGGCTTTCCATAGTGTACAAAACAGCAGCGTCCTCTTCAATTATAGCTTCTTGTTGTCGAACGTAAAAATGATTGTTTTTTTCCGACATGTGAGCGAATGGCTTGAAAGATTGTATTCTCTAATGTTATTTCACGTTTCTGAAATATCTGTATTATACATAATCATGGCAGTTTACTTACAAAAATTTATTTGAATGAGATTGACACTCTCAGATCGTGTAATTTGTCCATCAAGCTGAAAGAAATTTTTTTGCTTCAGAGTTTAAATTCAGACTTTCTCTTTACTCCGTTGACGGTTTAGAAACAACGGAGACATTCGGCGGTGACTGGTAAATTTCGCAGCAAAATATTGGGAGCTTTTTTTCCCAATTTTACTCAGGGTGGACATGTATAGCAGTGTATAACCTAACCTCTAAATATAGTAGGTGGTGGTGCACTTCGTTGGACTTCGCAAAATATTGAGTGCGAGTTGTATCCTGCAGCTGAAAGTAAAAAGTATACCGACTTAGCTCATAAAAATAAAATAAAAGGGACTGCGCCTATTTTCATGGAAAGACGACATATATTGTCGTCGTGATCGTCTTTTCGTTTTTAAAAGTTCCGTGATTATAAGAGGTACGTTGATGCTAAATGCAATTTTTCTCCATCCAGAACTGCGATCACTTGCGGTGGGGCGGTGTGGAAAACATTCCGGTATCTGTGTGTGGGAGGTCGCACTAGGCAGATGTATCCTGCCCAGAAATCTGCCTGTGGTGCGGCGTGTGGGGGTGGGGCTGCGTCGCCGTATTTTAGACGAACGACTTGCGCTTGGGGTGGCCCTCAACCTATCTTCTGTTGTTTAGTTGACTATACGTGCTTTTGTGTTGGCGAAGAACCGTCGTCTCAAGGCAGTCAGGGACCGCGGTGAGCTCAAGGCGCGGCCTGCAGGCTGCTCTGCCTGTAGCTGAGGAATTCTGTACTCCCGTATACGGCGGGGTCTGCAGTCACTTTAGCAGGAGTGTCTCCAGTTTTTCAAGTCATTGTCGTTGTGTGGGGAGATGCCGCCTTTCCGAAAATAAGTTTACCAGATTGCAAGTATCGTTATGTTCTTCTCTTTTGTCAATCTGTGACTGATTTCTGCAGACTGGGGACACTATATGAATGCAACCAGACAGATCTGTTTGTGAACCACCAGCGGCATGACAGAATAGGCCTCTGTTCCTAACTAGAGTGAGCAGATGGGAAGAGGGAAGGAGGAATGAGGGACTGAAGGCAGGGGTTAAGAATACCTCCAAGATGGATGGCTCGTGAGCGCCCATCGTGGAGAACACAGCGGCAATTGCTGTTCCATTTGCAATCTTCTGGGGTCGACTGTTATAGTAGTTGTGTAATTACGACTATTGTTTTCCAGTCCCCAGCACATGAGTTGCATTATGACTCATTCATTGCAAGTGCTGGTTTTTTCACGAAAATTTCGAAGTGCAATTAGAACTGTAATGCATATTTTCCATCGTTTGTGGTAGTGTGTGTTTGTTTCGATTACCTGGGCTGCAGGGTGACTGTCCAGCACAGGTCTCTAGTGAACTCTGACGTCAAACAGCGATAGATACAGTACTCAGCTGTATGTTTTTACAGGTAATACTCCTCTCTATCCGATACCAGCATCTCGTCACTTGAATATATTTCCCGCTAAGAAAGAAAAGGAAGAAAAATACAGAACCCTACTCCCCAGGCTATTTTCCGCCAGCTTGTATGTAAAGTATAGAGTTTGAGGAAGTCTGCTATTAGTTTAGAGTGGTATTGTGAAATTTTTTACCAGCAAAATGATATCAGTTGTATTGCATCATCAATTTTTGAGCTGTATTACCATTTTAGGCAGTCCTTGTATAGCGCTATTCATATAGTTGTGCAATTTTTGGAAGAAATTTGTGGCAACGTATGTGTGGAGTACAGAATTTTATTGTAGTGAAACATGGAATGTGGGGGAATCGGAACGGAAGACGATTGAAGCTTCTGAGATGTGGTGCTAGACACGGATGTTGAAAATTAGGTGGACTGATATGGTAAGAAACTAGGTGTCTCTGGGCAGAATGGGAGAGGAAAGGAATATCTAAACAACGCTGATAAGAGAAGGGACAGGATGATAAGACATCTGTTAAGACATCAGGGAATGACTTCCGTGGTACTAGAGGGAGCTGTAGAGGGGAAAACTGTAGAGGCAGACAGAGATTGGAACACATCCACCAAATAATTGAGGACGTAGGTTGCAAGTGCTACTCTGAGATGAAGAGGGTGGTACAGGAGAGAAGTTCGTGGCGGTCCGCATCTGAAAACTGATGACTCAAAAAGAAAAAAAAAAGGAAGATCAACGCAGGCAAAGCCTGCCAGGCCGGTGTTGGGTGCATGGCCATTTCGGCTACCAAACATCGAGAGGTGGCCAGAACTCACAACCATCGCTGAAAACAAATTAACAAGTCACCGGACTGCCGCTTGTGGCTGAGTTGGAAAGGGAGGCAGTCCCTTTTGTTCCGAAAGACAACGGCGGCAACCTGGTCTTAGCCTCGCCTAGCGGATAGTTGGCCATCGAACATACACGGACCCTTGTGCTCTCATCGCAATTCAACTCCGTACATTATCACAGAACCGCGTCGATCCGAGAATTCTGCTCATGACCCAGCTGGCGAAAATGTCTTCTCTGTTGTGCCTCAACTGCACAAAGTGGCATCGGAACGTATCCCAGAAAATACAAAGGAATGGAGCAACATTCCGTCAGCTAAAGTAATCAGAGCAACAAAATGCCAAGGCTCTCGGTATCCAGTAACTGTTACTTTATCTCATTAGCCGAGTCAGTCTCACTGGAAAGCCTCGTGTATGCACAAAAAATGAAAGAGGGACAATTCAAAAGGGCTTGATATCTTTCAAGGTTGCTAAGTCATTGGTCACTTTAAGGAAAAAAGAAACAAAATGTTTGTCCTCAGTCACCAAAATTTTAACAGAAGCTTTACAGATTTGACACAACAGTCGAAAATTTGATACACCAAAACTGCCTATGGCAGTGGCACGAAAAAGAGAAACAGTTTAATATGTACATTAGATAACTGACTTTATGAATACGCGTATTCCGAGATTGCCTTTAGCACCTTATCCTACAGAAATTTCTCAAGTAACCCAGTGAGTAGCTGAAGTTACATCAGGACTCCTGATCCAAAATCATCCGATGTAAAGCTGTCGCTGTATTAGCAATAGTCGCTGTCCCAGCAGCCTGTCCAACACTGAACCCGTAAGCTCGGCCACGCCTGTCGTCCTGCCCTCCGTGGCCAGGTGGCACTCAGCGTTCCCAGCGCGACATTGAACGTTGCAGCAGCAGGCAGCCGCGGCTTGGCGCCGTGTCCCCCACGAGATCTCTTCGCGCTCATGGAACACCTCCATGGTGTAGGAAACGAAGCGTCACATTTTTAAGCTTTCATTTCATCGCAGGTAACTGTTATGTAAGAAAAGGTAGCCTCATTTAAGGTGGTCGTCAGATATGTAAGATAGTTTACATTATAAAGCAGTGCAAAAGAGGTGTATAAGATTCTGTTCATAGTTTTTGCCTTGAAGGCTTTTGCATGAGACCACAGAGCAAATTGAATACGTGCTTGTCAGCCAGTGGGTGAGTGATAAATCTAGTACAATTCTTAGCAATAATATCACGTAAGCTATTGAAGGCTGATTGGTATGAAATATCTCAGGGGCGCTTAAGAGACATTCAAAGAAATAACATGAGGACACTATGATCGTTCACTCTTTCACCGTCCAACAATTTGTCACCAGCGTCTCTTACCTGGAGCCGGAAACAAAAATCTAATAGCACAATGAATGTCATTAGCATGAGCACACTTCACATAGGTGATGGAACTGAAAACACAAACATGGTAACAGATCAGGTATTAAAATAATTATTCAAGTAACTTGGCATATCGAGCGGAGCTTGCATGTTGCATACTAATTACCAGACAGGAAAGTGAGAGAGCTTGAAAGCTCCAGACAGAAGAAGTGCGTTTCTTGTTCATTTTTCCCATGATATTGAACATTTGTGTTTACAACGGCCATACAAGTTAAATACTGGTGTAACACCTGCTTTCGATCTATTTTGTATCTGTATCCAAATTCCTGTCTCAATTTGTAGTGTTGCTTATGTAGAGTGCTGTACCTGTCATGGAAAATTTTTGAATATGTTTACATATTTCAGTTACGTGAACTTTTTGAACGATGTTGTTTAAACTGTAATTGTAGATTCAAATAACTACTGGAATGATTCTTATATAACGTACAGTAAATGACTTGGCCCATAGTTAGCGAACGTATGGTTTAATTTAAAAGATGTGGGGAAGCTACGGAAGAAGCCTGGCGGGGTGGAAAAGGTGTGCTTGACGCGCAAATGGCAACTCGCCCTTTGTGACTGGTAAGGCTCTAAGCACTGTGGGACTTAACATCTGAGGTCATCAGTCCCCCAGACTTTGAACTGCTTAAACCTAACCTAAGGACATCACACACATCCATGCCCGAGGCAGGATTCGAACCTGCGGCCGTAGCACCAGCGCGGTTCCCGACTGAAGCGCCTAGAACCTCTCGGCAGCAACGGCCGGCGACTGGTAAGGAGTGTGGCCTGAGAAATGCTGCGATTAACATCTCGCTAGCAGTTGCGGATCATTGTCACTCATATTCTTGGAATTTTGACGTAAGGGGAGCTTAAGAGCAGTATCTATGGGCCTCGGATACTGCATTTGATAATACTATAATCATGGCATGGATTTGTCACTGTAAAAATGTAATTCTGAAGATATGAAGATCTGTTACAGGGTGCGGTCAACAGTACTGCCATGACTACCTCGCCGTCATGTTAAGAGCCACTGAAAATTACGCCACCAGCGCCACCAGCCTTCCACTACATTGTTTTTATTTGACACTCTGTAAACGGACCAGGTCTTTGTCAAATTTGGTTGATTTTAATAATAACCGTGGTGTTGCTAAAAACTCTATCTTGCACCCACGATTATCCCAGATCACAAATCTGTACAAGAATGCTGTCCGAGTGAATTTAATTCCGAGTGTCGTAGCATATTATGGAAAGACTTATTCGGTAGCTTTAAAAATATTTGTGATCGATTTCTAATGTGTCAAGTTACAGTGTTTAAGGTTCATTTTTATAGTTTGGGAAATGCACCACTTCCAGTGCATTTTTAGATCAAGCAGCAGTCATATTCTTTATTACTTTGCCGTACTTGAAAAACTGCGTAAAAATAGTACGGTTGTTAGTTTAATGATCCATGATATTGATTTATTGTATCAGAGACGCAGTCCCTTTGACTGTTCACAGATATCACTAAACACGCCAAAAGATGTAAACAACCAAGCATCGGCAGCGCGTATTAGACGGATGGGGTCCGACAGCCGATCAGTTCCAGGAAGGAGGTACACGGCTCGTGTCGTGTGTAGTTCAACCATGCCTAGACGGCCAACACTGCGGTTCGATCGCGTCCGCATTGTTACTTTGTGCCAGGAAGGGCTCCCAACAAGGGAAGTGCCCAGGCGTCTCGGAGTCAACCAAAGCGATGTTGTTCGGACCTCAAGGAGACACAAAGAGACAGTAACTGTCGATGACATACCTCGCTCAGGCCGCCCAAGGGCTACTACCGCCGTGGATGATCGCTACCTCCGGATTGTGGCTCGGAGGAACCCTGACAGCAACGCCACCATGTTGAATAATGCTTTTTGTGTAGCCAGAGGACGTTGTGTTACGACGGTGCACAATAGGTTGCGTGATGCGCAACTTCACTCCCGACGTCCATCCCGAGGTACATCTTTGCAACCGCGACACCATGCAGCGCCGTACAGAATGGCCAACAACATGCCAAATAGACCGCTCAGGATTGGCATTACGTTCTCTTCACCGATGAGTGTCGCATATGCCTTCAACCAGACAATTGTTGGAGACGTGTCTGCAGGCAGCCCAGTCAGGCTGAACGCCTTAGACACACTGTCCAGCGAGTGCAGCAAGGTGGAGGTTTCCTGCAGTTTTGGGGTGGCATTATGTGGGGCTGACGTACGCCGCTGGTGGTCATGGAAGGCACCGTAAGGGCTGTACGATACCCGAATGCCATCCTCCGACTGATAGTGCAACCATATCGGCAGCACATTGGCGAAGCATTTGTCTTCGTGAACGATAGTTCGCACTCCTATCGTACACATCTTGTGAGTGACTTCCTTTAGGATAACGACATCCCTCGACTACAGTGGCTAGCATGTTCTCCGGACATGAACTCTATTGAACATGCCTGGGTATAGTTTGAAAAGAGCCGTTTATGGACGACGCGACACACCAACTGCTCTGAGGGAACTACGCCGAATCACAGTTGAGGAGTGGGACAATCTGGACCAACAGTGCCCTGAATAACTTGCGAATAGTATACCACGACGAATACAGGCATGCATTAATGCAAGAGGACTTGCTACTGGGCATTAGAGGTACCGGTGTGCACAGCAATCTGGACCACCACCTCTGACGGTCTCGCTGTATGGTAGTACAACATTAAATGTGTTGTTTTCATGAGCAATAAAAAGGGCAGAAATGATGTGTATGTAGATCTGTATTCCAATTTTCTGTACATGTTCCGGAACTCTCGGAACCGAGGTGATGCAAAATTTTTTTCTGATTTGTGTATAAAGAAAGTGCTTTGTGTGTGTCAATTTAGGCTGTGTTAGCCTTAGCAGTGCCTTCTGCTTTATTATATTGCTTGACACAAGAATGCCTAATTAGGCTGGCAACCGACATGAGTACATAATATTACAACTTACTTTTGTGCTGGGAGAACGTCTGTTCCTGGCCCACCAGCGTACTGTTATACAATGTGTTTTAAATCTGGAGTGTTTCGGAAATGAATCAAAGACTAATTGTTCTGTTTCCATTAGGTTACCTCAGGGTCGCAACTTTATCGAGAAATGCCCCAAGGTTTAACGTTAGCATAGATTGCTGTTTAAGGTGCTCTGTGTTACACTTACAATGTGACTCCATAATGTATCTCAGATGTATGTTTTCTCCTTCAAGGTGGAAATTTGAAGAGTATACCCTATGAAAATAGTTTCCCAAAACAGATCTTAATAACATGTATGGATTTCAAAACTCATCAGGGAATTTTAATGTCAGCGCAACAACAGGTTTAGGAATGTGTGATGATATGACTGATAACGAGATATGATTTTTTTCCTTTCTTTTACTACCTCGTACTTCATAGATATATTTCTGATGACGTAGAATATTTCTTCATTTGGTTATATAGTGTAGAACATGAAGTGTGTATTACTATGATTACTGTGCTATTTTCTATACGAGTGCCTAATGTAAAGAATTGGATTTATTTTCTAATGATCTTTCAGATAGTTTTATTAAATGAATTGTGTGATACGGAATGCAAATAGGCAGAAGTGTGGTAATACCTGTGGAGCGAGAGAGGTATCGATAGTTGTCGGGTCGAACAGTGTGTGGCAGACAGTGACAGAGTTGCGGATGGCGCGTGAGTGTAGTGACACGAAACCAAGTGTTGTGTGTAGTACGGTGTGCTTTTAACGTGATATTAACACAAGACTTTCATGTGTTGGACATGGTTTGAAATCTGACTCTATGATGAACATTCTAAACAGTCGTTGTATTATGCGAGCCCTGTTGGATTTTTCAGATTGTTGCTTATGCCAGTGACAATGCACTCTTGGATAGACAGTATTGTCGTCGGTTTAGAATTAAACAGTATTACTTAAACTGTGAATTTAATATTGCACATTTTACTTGACAAAGAAATATGACGTATGCATAACACTAACGACCCATGCGGAAACTTTGAACTGTGTTGCTACGTAAGTGACAGCTTTTGCGGGAACTGTGTTATCGTGAACCATGAATATTAACAGTGGGTGGATTGTCGAATTTCGCAGTTGGCAAATTATAGCAAATGGAAGGTTAATTTATACACAATGTATGGACTGTACCAAACTAACTTGTGTGAAAGTTGCAGTTGAACTAATACGACCTTCAAATGGTGCATAAACAGTTACTTTGTTCCGACCTACGACAGATGGATGCTACACAACTTATTACCACCGCCAGCCAAAAAAGCATGTAAGGAAAGAGGATATTTTAATACCAAGGTCATGACTGGATGAACTTATGATTCATATCAGAAACTTCAAACTGCTTCCATCGCCGTCGCCACATCACGCTGAGCCTGCTGGAGTGGTCGTGCGGTTCTAGGCACTACAGTCTGGAACCGAGGGACCGCTACGGTCGCAGGTTCGAATCCTGCCTCGGGCATGGATGTGTGTGATGTCCTTAGGTTAGTTAAGTTTAATTAGTTCTAAGTTCTAGGCGACTGGTGACCTCAGAAGTTAAGTCGCATGGTGCTCAGAGCCATTTGAACCATCACGCCGACCCAGAACAGATAAGTCTCAAAACCATTCTTCTCTTCGAGAAACAATTGTAAACAACTTAATTTCTTTTTGCTTTGTAATAGACTATCTCTTAATGTTTCTCTCCATCAATAAATCTAGTGTATTACAAAGACTGCTCACCTTCAGTGATTGTCGACACCACCACTAATAGTAGGTATTGCCATCATTTATTTGTTTCACTTTTCAGTGTATTTATACTAGTCGTTGCATGAATTGTGTGTGTCTTTGGAAGGGTGTTCAAATGTGTGTGAATTCCTAAGGGACCAAACTACTGCGGCCATCGGTCCCTGGTCTTACACACTACTTAAACTTATTGCCAAGAACGACACATAAACCCATGCCCGAGGGAGGACTCGAACCACCGGCGTGAGGCGCTGCGCACGGAAGGGTCTGCTTCGATGTGTATATACAGTACTTTAGACAGGAGAATTTATGTGTTGTACTGTAAAGTGTGGCCGGACGTGTAACTTGAGAAATCCGCCATTAAAGTTATTTACACCGACCAAGTACAAAGAAGTAGCTCATTTGCCACTGATTTAAGTTAGGTATTGGAGGGAACTTTGAGTCAATAGCTGTCAAAGTACACAATCTATGTTTACGTGCCACTTAATGTCATATTTCCATGCATTCATGTTCAGATGCAAGTTTATCTGAGTTTGTTACTGTTAAGCAGAATTATAGTATACGGTGTCCTTAATTATCAAATTAACTTTACAGTGTTTTACTGTTTTCACTATCAAAGGGTTTTATTATCAGAATTTCAACACGATTGGGAAACTTCTCATGTGGTGGTTTCCTTTTGAAGTTTCTGGAAGTAAAACGGATTATTGGGAGTTTATACAACATTAATTTACTTCATGCAGTTTGTCTTTAAATATTTTCTGATTGCAAATTCACGGTCATAGTATATCTCCAGGAAACGTTTCCTTCACATATGTCGACTGTGTACTGCCAGGACAGTATTATGTGGATGTTGCCTGTTGGAATCAGCAATCTTTGTATCGATGTATCGAAATTTTGTCAATAGGAACTATTTGTTTAGTGGTTTTGTCTATACAGCAAATACAATATGGCCATATAATAGGCTGAACGAGTAACTAGTTTCTAGATGTGGGGAGATGACCAAGATAAAAAGGAAGACGCAGGACTTTTTACAGAAAAAGGGGGTAAAGGACCAAATATTAAAGTGGAATCATGTGTCGAAGGGCAGGCAGAGCAAAAAGGAAGAATGGAAAATACGTTAGCTAGGTCGTTAGCAGAAGTGAAAGAAATGGGTGCAAAGATAGAAGCTGGTAATAAAGAAATGAGTCGAAGGATAGAAGCTGGTAACAAAGAACTGGGTGGAAAAAAAGAAGCTACTGATAAAAGTATAGAATCTGTTGCCAACAAAGTAGAACTTATTATTAAATCTCAAAAGGAAATGGGGGAGGAACTCAAAAACCTAGACAAGAGGTTCGAACAAAGGATGAAGAGGGATTGGAAAGAAGAATTTCTCAAGTCATATTCGACATGGGAAAAAATTTTGAAAAGTGTAAGGACAATGTGAAAGAGGCATTTAAGGAAACAGAATTCGGCTTAAAGAAAAAAAAAGAAATTTGAGGAAAGGGTGGAGGAAAAACTAAATGGGTCAGATAAAAATGTGGAAGCCCAAGCTGAATAATGTGATCAAAGAAAGACTGAGGTAAAGGAGTGTTGCTATCAAACTTTTGATGAACATAAGAAAACACTAAAGTAGAAGTTGCATGGGGGCTTAATTAAAATAGAATGCAAATAATTTTAATTTTTGGTAGCTGTATGTCCGATTACGAAGTCTCGTAACGGTTGGCCCTGACTAGTATTATTACGCTATCTGACTGCATAGAACAACAACAAAGAATGAAATGGAAATTTTCATTAACACAATTAATTAATTAAGTCCCCAGCAACTATAAAACCTACGAAACCAAAGCACAAGTGTATCTGTTCTGTGTGTGGAAGTATGACTCAACGTACGCATCTGGCACGGTTCTTCTTCAACAACACAAGAAATTTTAAATATCATTTATACTGAATTAATTAAAGGAAATAGAAATACCATAATTACTCAAGAAAACCAGAATTACACTCTAATCCAAGAACACAAGCCAGATGCTTTGTTGACTGAACCTGTAATGACGCATTATTTAAAACATGGAAATAATGAAAAATAAATCAAGTTTCGTTACCTTCATATATTGACCAAAATCACTCTAATCATTACAATATATCTCCACACCGACTCGCTATTACCACATCTCAACAAGAACTTTTCAGTATCACATCTCAGCAAGCACTGCCTACTAGCTCATCTCAACAAACACTCCTCACTACGACATCTCAGCACTGACTACCACGAGCTCTCCCCAAGCACTGCCCACTACGACATCTCAATAATCACTGCCAGTGGAGGCGGCGGAACAATGCTCTCTAGCGATCTCTGGCGCTGTGGCTCAGTGTAGCCACATTTCATATGCCCTTCCTCCACGGGCTAGAATTTGATGGTATTTTTGCCAGCATTGGTGGTGAAAATACCACCAAATTCGTCAAAAAAAATACAGACAAAAATAAAAGATAATATTAATACGTAAATATCATATAACTAGATAAAATTTTGGCTTTGCACTGACCTTTCAATAACCTATTATATAGAATACAGTAAGCAATACAAATTCTTTCATACATGTGACTTTACATAACAGTTTACACAAGTATTATGTGGTTAAACAGTTCAATCAATAGCGTCAGCAATGACGAATATGTGCAGGTAAGAGTCTCATAACTTTTCACAAACAGTAATACACAAAAAATCAGTTTATACAAATATTCACATAAACGCTTTCCATAGCCCAAGAATAAGCAGTAGCACCCAGCAATGGTCAACAGGTGCAAAAACCAACAAATGACATTTTTTTAGTAGAAACAGTCCATCAGTGGCACCCAGTAATGTTGAATTGGTGCAGACACCAACAAGTGACATCATTTCAGTAGAAGCAGTCCATCAGTGGCACCCAGCAATGTTGAGCAGGTGCAGACATCAACAGGGAACACCATTTCAGTATAAGCAGTTCCATTAGTGGCACCAGCAATGTTGAGCAGGCGCACACAGCAACAGGTGACATCTTTTCAGTAGAAGCAGTCCATCAGTGGCACCCAGCAATGTTGAGCAGGTGCAGACACCAACAAGTAACACCATTTCAGTATAAGCAGTTCCATTAGTGGCACCAGCAATGTTGAGCAGGTGCAGACATCAACAGGTGACATCTTTTCAGTATAAGCAATCCATCAGTGGCACCCAGCAATGTTGAGCAGGTGCAGACATCAACAAGTAACACCATTTCAGTAGAAGCAGTCCATCAGTGGCACCCAGTAATGTTGACCAGGTGCAGACACCAACAAGTAACACCATTTCAGTATAAGCAGTTCCATTAGTGGCACCAGCAATGTTGAGCAGGTGCAGACATCAACAGGTGACATCTTTTCAGTAGAAGCAATCCATCAGTGGCACCCAGCAATGTTGAACAGGTGCAGATATCAACAGGTGACATCTTTTCAGTAAAAGCAGTCCATCAGTGGCACCAGCAATATTGAACAGGTGCAGATATCAACAGGTGACATCTTTTCAGTAGAAACAATCCATCAGTGGCACCCAGCAATGTTAAGCAGGTGCAGACATCAACAAGTAACACCATTTCAGTAGAAGCAGTCCCATAAAATTCAGTATCACTGATCACACTGTTCATCAGAGTTTATAAGCAGAAATTAAACATGTCCTAGTGGCACCAATCATGTAGAAAAGGTACAAATAACAGTCCATAATTTTTACAATCACTGATCACACAGTTCATCAGCAGAAATTAAACATGACTAAATGTCACACATCATGTTGAAAAGTGCAGCACCATCACTAATCAGACAGTTCAGGCATGAACAATAGTTTGAATACACATACAATGCTTTTACACTAAACATACAAATCATAACAAACACACAAATGATATCAGATAATTGTCCTATTAACTATTACAATACACAAATACCAGTAAACCTATAATATTTATGGGTGTCAGTGCAAGCCACTACCAACAAATAAAATAATATTTAGGAGATAGGTGGGTAGGATTAGGAAAGGAAAACACACAAAACACACTCACTCATCTTTCATCCACATTAGTGCTACTGTGTAATTAAATAGTGTTAACTGTGTAAATGCAATTCTGTCAAAATTTTATGTTCATCATGTGTATCAAGTAGTAGTGGCAGCAATGTATAACAGTCAATAATAGTTAAGTCAACGTCATAGTCATCATGTCAAGACCAATGTTTGCCAAGCCAGATCAAAATGTACGGTTGCTGAACAACTGTCAGTGAGCCAAGATATGCACATGCTTCCTCTCTCAAAAAAAAGTATATACTGCTTTGTGATTTGACAAAGTGTGTGTGTAGACAATCTTCCTTCTACTTGAGTGTTCTAGTCTGCCATCTTCATCCTCCTTGTTCCATATGGACCAACAAAAAAAATATGCTCCTCACTTACTTTACCTCTTATCCACCAAAACTCCAATAATCATCAGCATAATCTCAATACTTCACTAATACCTCTTCAATACGTCGATACATATAAACCTTATCATCAATATCATTTACCTTACCTCTTGTCCACGAAAACTCCAATAATCATCACTTAATCTTAATACTTCAATAATACCTCTTCACTACGTCGATATATATAAACCTCAGCACCAATATCATTTCACTTCCATAACAACTCTTTCCTCTAGTCAGTCTCCTCGAACAAGTACAGACAAAATCCTAGTGCAACTTCAATTCATCATCCCATACAATCCGAAGACACAGTGTCTACACACAACCTCTGTGTAATCCATGTGACCCAAATTTTCTACTCCTTATAAATTATAAGATACATTTTGGTTCCTTGTCCATCATTAAATAAAAGAAATGCATACATGACCTCTAACAGACTTAGTTCGAATAACTCTCAGTAATTAAGTACGATTACGGAGTTTGAATGATCATAATATTTCACAGTGTGTACACCACTTCAAGACTTATGGCAAACAGAAGCAAACATGTGGAGTATTTCTTGTGTTAAATGTCACTTCCTATTTCAATTGCTCACGAAAAATGCAGTGTAATAACTGTCAATGGTCTAACCTAGTGTTGGTATGTCATGTCGTTAGCTTCCTTCCTATTAGCATAAATTTATACAGCTTCCATAAAACCTCCATCTCATGTGACTTCTATGAAATTTCTTGTACTAATGTTGTTCGTAGCATTATAGCAGTTCATTTTCTTATCTTAAAAATATCAGGCACTGAGCGTAAGCAAAACATGCAATAGCGAGTAAATATACCAGTAGAGAACAGAATGTCAACAAGTGGATGCAACACAATCCCTACAACGAGGCTCTGCCAAGCGAACAATCTATAATTAATACCATAGTGTGACCTAAACTCTATGTTTGTACACAGTATATCAGCATTTCTATATACCAACTTATAGTTATGACAACAAAACAGAAGTGTGTAAATATGCAATCCATACGCACAGCAGCAAACATATATCTTACGTAATAAACAAGTCATTAGCATCATTCAGCATAAGCAAATAAATGTTCATATGTAATCTTAATAAGTAAACATGAAGGCGCAAGCAAATAAATTACAAAGTGTAACCTACATACCTAACTACAGTCAGCACAATTAATCAGTTGACAATTATAACTTAAATAAATAAACACAACAGGCACATAATAAAAAAATATGACATCAGTGAAAAAGCATAGCAGCCAAGCGATGCATAATATACGCAAGTAATAACACTGTTCATTAATAAAACATTGTCAAAATCAGTAAATGTACACAAGCACGTCGCTTCACAAGTAAATTCATAGAACATGAAATTTAGCACAAAGTATGAGTCACGTAATCGCAAGCAGCAAATTACGTCTAAAGTACGTACCTAAGTGGAAATATGTTACCTGAAAAATAAACTCAATTAATCGTTACCTTTTTTGTTTATTACTTTCTTCTTCGAAATGACATTCTTCCTGAAATTTTCTCAATAGCAAGTCGTCTTAACGTCGGACACGCACAGAATTTACCTGAAGTTCTTAAATATTTTATAGAACCATATCCTGAAAAATACTGAACGTTAATAACATAATTTATAAAGTCACCATAGCTTATACAGAATTTAATCGGAGAAATTAGACTGTGTATTTGTTTACGGCTGTCAGTGCATTCACACTGAGCGCTCGATCAGCTGTTGGCGCGTGACGTAGGAAGTAATTGTTTGCGGTCAACGACTGCCTTGTGCGGCGCGCAGACTGACTGTTGCTTTGAGTATGTGCCGCCGCCGGAACACGGCGCGGTATCCTTGCATTCTCCGTGTGTTTACGTACAACTGTTGGTTTCTCAGAAGTATGTCATTCCACAAAAATTTTAACGTTAGATATGTGATGTATTCCCTTAGAGCGCCGAGATTTAAGAGTTTCTACTTCAATAGTGTTATCATGAATAATTTTGCGAATCCTATATGGACCGTTATAAAGCAGAAAAAATTTGCGACATAAGCCTTTTCCTTTATGAGACAAACGATGAGACTTAATTAACACCTTTTGACCAACTTACAAGATTTTTAAACGACCAGGACGTTTAGCTGATTTGTCTCTTCTTGCAGCTGCAGACGCAATATTTCGCAGAGCCAGGTTGACAACTTCAGAATGCCGCAGTTTCCGTGAAGGCGGTAAAGGAACGATTTCAGAAATGCGATTTGTTGGTACTTTATTTTTTAATATCAATAGAGGCGGTAAAGAAGTTGAGTCATTAGGAAGTTCATTCAGAATGTTTTGGAAAATATGAAGATACTGATCCCAAGTTCTGTGATTCTGATGACAATAAAGACGGCACAATTTATTGATTTCCTACATCCATCTCTCTGAAGCATTAGATTGAGGGTGAAAAAGTGAAATGAAGATTGGTTTAATTTTACGACGCCGTAGAGTACGAAGCCAAATTTTAGAGCGAAACTGTGATCCATTATCTGATATAACCTTATCAACATGACCCACTTCTTTAAGAAAATGTTTGATGAAAGCATTAGATACTGAACGAGCTGTTGCTTTGCGTAACGGTGTAAAACACACATATTTTGATGTCAATTCCACTGCTACGAAAATGTACGCAAAACCATTAGTAGATCGAACCACTGAACCGAACAAATCAACTGGAGCCATCTCATTTAATTTCGCTGGAATGATAGGAAACAACGGTGCTCTGTGAGAAATTGTTGGCGGCTTAGCCTTTTGACATAATTTGCATTTGGCAAGAACAGATCGAATACGTTTTTCCATATTACTGAAGTAGCAATTTTCTCGTAATTTATGAAAGCATTTTCTGGGACCAAAGTGAGCATAACTAAAATGTGTGTACCAAATCAATTTATTGACCCACTCATCAGGAATACAAACTAACCAAACAGAGTTGTCGACCGATTTTCGTTTGAAAAGAATATCATTGCGAACTAAATAATACTGTCTGATCACTACGCTTTCCTTTCTCCTCCACTTCTCCTTAATGTCCTTCCAGATTGGATCCTTATTTTGCTCCTTAGCGATGTCCTGGAGCGAAGATGAAATAAAGTTCTCAAACGCAACACCTTGAATGTACATCAAACAATAATGGTTTTCTTTGCAGTCCTCTTCAGCACTTTGTTTCAAACCCATAGGTGCACGTGATAAAGCATCAGCAACAATATTTGAAGATCCCTGTATGTACACAATACTAAAATCAAATTCCTGTAGATACAGCGCCCATCGTGACAATCTGCCATGAGTTAATTTTGTCGACATAAGAAATTCCAGAGCTCGATGATCGGTGTAAACCTTAGTATGTCTGCCAAACAAAAATGTCCGAAATTTTGTGAAAGCCCAAACAACAGCCAAAGCTTCAAGTTCCGTAATCGAATAATTCTTTTCGGATTTAGAGAGAACACGACTTCCAAATGCAATTGTCTTCTGTACTACAACGCCGTTTTCTTCTATCTCTTGAAATAAATGTGCCCCTAGGCCTTTGTATGATGAGTCCGTCGCCAAACAAAAATCTTTAGATAAATCCGGATGAGAAAGAAGTGGAGCAGCAACTAAAGCGTCACGAAGTTGTTCAAATTCTGATTGAGCTTCCTCATCCCAACACCAATTAGAATTCTTTCCAGATAGTTCACATAAACGAGGTGTGGCCAAATTGTCCAATCTAACAAAGCGTCTAAGAAAATTACAGACACCAAGGAAACTACGAACATCACGTTTTGTGGTAGGAACAGCATAATTACGAATAGCGTCTAGTTTTTCTGGATCAGGAAGAATACCTTCTGTAGAAATAATGTGACCGAGAAATTTCACCTGAGAACGACCAAATTCAGATTTTCCCAAGTTCACTGTCATGCCAACTCGTGCAAAAATACGTAATAATGAATCCAAAATTTTGTTATGCTCACTCCAAGAACGTTTAGCAATAAGAATATCGTCAACATATGAAGTAATATTGTCACGAAGATAAACAGGTAAAATTTCATTTAAGCTACGAATGAATGCTGCTGAAGATACAATAAGTTCAAACGGTAATTTCCAAAGTCACTTTTGGGTAAAACAGTCAAATCAGCTTATTCTTTACCTACTGTCTAGATAGATGGATAGTGGAAGAGTTGTTTTTATAGATGCAAAGAATAGTGAAAGAGTAGGCAGCGGTGCAGAAAACTAAAAGGGAAATAGCACCACTACAGCTCGGGGCCCTGTGATCGCTACGGCACATATTCACTTAGTGTAGTGAATCCTCTGAGGACTTTAATAGCTGCACATAAATTTCAGTTTGTAACTTAGTGGCACATCTGGCGGAAGTGCGCACGTAAATCGATCCGACCATGAACATGGACGTATGTCATTCCTAGAATTGCAAAAGATCTTAAATTTCCGAACAGTCAAAAAGTGTTTATAGTCAAAGCTTCCGCCTCGCGGCGACAAAGACCTACCGCGTCTGTCCCAGTCAAAATGACGATTATTGTCAAGTTCGCGCGCCTGGCGCTCCCTTGTTGCATCCCGTAAATGAAACAAATTATTTTCTTCAAACCCCTCCCCTAACTGTGATTCCAAATTTCTTTTGCTGTCCTTTCCTACGATTTCACCTTCAATTTGTTTGACTTGCTTTCGTAATGCCTCAACTTCCCTTTTAACGCGTTCATTAAATTTTCCCTGATTTTCAACATGCTTACTTATGTTCTGGTACTCTTCGGTTTCTGCAAATGGTAATGGAGCTGTATCATCTGAATCTCTATCCCCATTTAAACTAAGACTTGTCAATTTATCTGAAATCTCCTCAACTCTTTCCGAGAAGTCACCTATTTTTTCTTTCTGTTTATTTACGTCTTCCGTAAGTGTCGCGACTCGGGTTTCAGTGTTGACACATTTGGTAGTTAACTGTTCATATTGTTGTGTTAGATTATTTATTCTGTCATTTGGTACGGATTCCTCGATTCTCTCAAATATTTCTTCCTTATCATGTGCACATTGTAAATTTAACTCTGAAAATTTTTGTACTATCACGCGATCTCTTTCCTCCTGTTCTCTATCCTGTTCCCTTTGTCTAATCTCTACTGCAATTAATCTATTATTGTGAGCATTCAAAATCGGTTGTACTTCTTCTCTGATTTCTTTCTTTAATTCATCTTTCATGTTTTTGAAACATGTCCCTATTCGTGAGTCTAACCGTGTTTCCATTGTTCCCATCTGTGTTTTTAATTCAGATCCAAACCGTGTTTCCATTGTTCCCATATCAGTTTTTAATTCAGATCGTAAAGTTCCCATCTCTGTTTTAATTGTTCCTATTTGTGATCCCAGTGATTCCATTGTTCCCCTCTGTGTTTTTAATTCAGATCCAAACCGTGTTTCCATTTTTAATATAGCACTCATCAACTGCTCCATAGTAACTGATTCGAAACTCCTTTCGCCCCTAACATTTCCAGCAAATCCAGTTTCCTTCGTCATAGCTGTAAAGCTATCTGTGTTCGATACTATTTCAGACTCTTCTATCGTTAATCTCGTATTCTGTGAATTTCCTGATTGAGAAAAATTTTGAAATGGTTCCGGACTATTTTCCCGACTTATTAAATTGTTTTCCACTCCATTATTCATCATACTGTTGTCCTGTGTTGGCGAGTTCGCCATGTCAACAATTTCGTCATTGTCACTGCCCATCATTTTTGCCTTTTTCATCGACCACGTAATCATTTACAAAACATACAAAACTCGTCACTATATGAAATTACACACAATGACACTTTATCTCCAACAATACCATTCACACGAAATGTTTCCCTCAAACACGATTAATCGAACAATTGAAATAATTGCACTAATTGTCAAACCCGTAGACAAGACAACAGAAATGAAATTTTGCAAAAAAAAAATACCATTAGAAGAATGACAATTACCAAATCTACACATGCAAAATAGACTACAATTGCTAAACTACAAATTACTACAACAATACTACTGTCTACTATTTTTACAATCAGAAGATTCCAAGGGACGATCCGAAGCAGCGGTCGCCACGTGCATGGGGGCTTAATTAAAATAGAATGCAAATAATTTTAATTTTTGGTAGCTGTATGTCCGATTACGAAGTCTCGTAACGGTTGGCCCTGACTAGTATTATTACGCTATCTGACTGCATAGAACAACAACAAAGAATGAAATGGAAATTTTCATTAACACAATTAATTAATTAAGTCCCCAGCAACTGTAAAACCTACGAAACCAAAGCACAAGTGTATCTGTTCTGTGTGTGGAAGTATGACTCAACGTACGCATCTGGCACGGTTCTTCTTCAACAACACAAGAAATTTTAAATATCATTTATACTGAATTAATTAAAGGAAATAGAAATACCATAATTACTCAAGAAAACCAGAATTACACTCTAATCTAAGAACACAAGCCAGATGCTTTGTTGACTGAACCTGTAATGACGCATTATTTAAAACATGGAAATAATGAAAAATAAATCAAGTTTCGTTACCTTCATATATTGACCAAAATCACTCTAATCATTACAATATATCTCCACACCGACTCGCTATTACCACATCTCAACAAGAACTTTTCAGTATCACATCTCAGCAAGCACTGCCTACTAGCTCATCTCAACAAACACTCCTCACTACGACATCTCAGCACTGACTACCACGAGCTCTCCCCAAGCACTGCCCACTACGACATCTCAATAATCACTGCCAGTGGAGGCGGCGGAACAATGCTCTCTAGCGATCTCTGGCGCTGTGGCTCAGTGTAGCCACCATTCAAAGTGAATGAGATTAAACAGGTCACTTCTGTGATTGAGAATATGTCAGGGACGCTAGAAAAATCAGTAAAGGACAGGAATTGTGCAGCTGCTGCTGTGGTGGTGCGTGTGAGAGATTATAGTAGTTTCAGTAATATAGTGTGTGATCCTAAAGGGAATATACATCCAGTGTCCTTTGTAAATACTTTGATAAGTCAGTTCACAGAAGATTGGACAGAAAAAGACAAGCTAATAAGAACAAGTACTTGTTTACAAAGTCAGAATTTAGATTGGGGGGGGGGGGGGGTGGCAGACGCACCCAATAAATATGAATCTTTTGAGAAAGTTGAATCAGCTGTTACAGGAGATTACTGGTCCAGAGAGAAACAAAGTGATGTCATAGGGGTTTCTAAGACCGCTCCATGGTATGATAGGAGAAACAGAGAGAGTATGAGAGAATATTGTGAATGGTGGATTAACAGGCAGTTTGTCTTTAAATATTTTGTAATTGAAAACTCAGTGTCATAGTAATTGCATTTCTTCACAAATGGAAACAGCTTTCAGAATATTTTTCACAAACATAAAAATTTTAATAATAATTATCTACAAAACCAACAACAGTACAAACAGTTTGGTGGCAACAACTAGAATTTTCAACAACAACTTCACCAACAAAAGCAGCAAGTGGGAAATTCTGGAACACAATATTCTTAACAAGGTCAACCCAAGGTCGCCGCCAACTATCATGTACACGCAACATCATAGCAATAATATTACACCACAAGGCAATAATTTCGTGCATAGAAACCAGAAATGTTCCATATCAGAGTAATTATAGCAACAAATGAAGAGGTCAAAATCAAAGTTTTCAGCATGATTACGGGAATAACAATTTTTCCCTAAATCAAAGACAATTTCTTCAACAACCTCCTCTTATTCTGAAGGAACCTGACGTACGTTTAAATCCACCTCATAACCCCAATGACGACAACATCAGAAATGTTGAAAAAATTAAGATGCCACAACAATCTTCGGCAAGTAATCAAATTCCGAATACTACATGATTACAGAACAGCACCGTTGCTTTAGACTGCAATGATAATCAGCAATTAGCTCCTCATTAAACCGTAACTGAAAATGTAATCACTTTCGACGAAATTAGAGAAACGCTTTTACAAGAAAAGAACCAAACTGAGAAGACATCTACATACCCCATCACTGAAATACAAATAGGTACACATAAATTTACTGCAGTGATAGATTCAGGTTGGCCTGTTACTGTGATATGTGATGCTGCATTTAATAAGTGGAACCATGATAATTCATATCCAACGTTTCCACTGAGCAAAATGAAAGCACATGGTGCAGTTTCTGGCAAAAGCGGTGACATAAGACTTCAAACATCTTTACCTTTCTCAGTACATGGTCACATATTTTATTCTAATTATTGGATTGTTCCCTTACTCACCAGTGACATAATGTTAGATGAGGACTTCCTGATCAAACATTAAGCTATTTTGGATTTAGAAAACTCGTACCTCATATTAAATAAAAATTACAACCAGGTTGCTTTGGAATTTCACCAAGTTTTATCATCTGAGGAACAAAGCGTCAATAGGATTGAACTTATTTTGGTTACCAAACATATGCATTTACATTCATCATCTTACACTTACACTTATTTTCATTGCAATAATGTGCCACATGATATGGAATACGATGTTGAACAAAGAATTACCAACATGGTAAATGAAAGCCAAACAATAACTGATGAAGAAGGGCGACAATTGCATGAGATTTTAATACAGCATTCATGAACCTTTGATAACATTCCAGGTACTATGACAGGTTTCTTATATGAATTTCAGGTGTAACACCACGATCATTTCAATTCTAATCATTACCCCATGCCATATATTTATAGAGAACACATCTGAAAGGAACTTCATGCCATGCTTAACCAAAGAATTGTAGAACCAGCTGTTAGTAAGTACATAAGTTTACTACTCATTGTTATTATAAAGGATGGATCGTTATGCCTTGTTCTCAAATCACAGACGTTCAGTGACATTATAGTATGGAAACTGATCGACCACAGACTTCAGATTAACTTTTGCAAAACTTTCGTAGTAGATCTGCTTATTCAACACTTGATCTAAGAGTTGGTTTTTGGCAGATTGAACTTCACCCCAACTGTAGAAAATACATGGTATTTCACTGTTTTGGCAACTGCTATCAGTTTTGTAAAGGACCATTTGGTTTGAGAATATCTTGCGCTACATTCATAGGAGGTATGAACACAGTAATACTGATTAATGAGATAGACAGTATAACTACGCATGTTGATGACATTTTAACTACAGAATCCACTTAGTCTGATCGTAGCATTGCGCTTCCAGCTTTACTTCAGACATTTCTTCGGCAAGCCTCAACATTAATCTGAGTAAATCCCACTTTCGTAAAGCTTATATTAAATTTCTAGGTCATGTCATTTCTGCCTACAGCTTAGTGACCGATGCATAAAAACTTAAAGCAATCCCAGATATTGCGATTCCTACTTCTAAAAAGCAACGTCGTAGCTTCCTAGGACTGATAAAATTTTTGTCATCTCATTCATTATTCTGCACTGAATACAACCAGATTATGTCACTTAACAGGCAAAAATGTTATTTGGAGATGACATGAACAAGGTCTTTCCGAATTCTTGAACCTTGAGCATGTACTCTGGAATGCACCAATACTATCACACTCTGACCCCACTAAGAACTTTTCGATGGCCAATAACAGTTCCAAAACAGCTGTCAGCATGTTCATTTTGCAAGAGCTAGAAGAAGATGGCACCATTGTTATTAAAAGCATGTCATTTGTGAGGTGCATTCTGTCTGTTGCATAACACAACTATTCGATCAAAGAGTTGGAAACCGTATCTGTATTTCGGGCCTTTGTTAATTCAGACATTATTTGTATGGAAGACACATCACTGTTTATGCTGACCACCTTGCCATTCAATTTCAGCTTGCCGATGAACTTTCTCACAACTTTGGCAGCACTTGAAACGTTTATTTTTTCATCTCTTAAAGACATTTCCTAAAGAATGTGCTGTAGATAGTATCAGGATAAATTTTAAGTAGCTATGGCATGACAAGACCAATTCAATAATCAGACATCACTACTTAGTGTGTAACAATATTCTCTTTCGACCTACACATCCACACAGCGACAACTGGGGCTGATGTATACCTGAAGATTTAGTCAAGAAATGAATTCGGTACACGCACTTAAGTTATGCACAGCATGGTTCACGAAACCATTTTCTCATTCTCAGACAGAATTATTACTTTGCAAATATGGAAATGGGTATGTGATGTTTACTTGCAACATGCAAGTTTTGTCAGCAAGGCAAATCACTGATGACTTCTTATCTCGTTCCATTAGATCTCATTATACCAATTAAATTACGTCACATGGCCGCTGTGCATATCTATGAACTAATTCCCATTTTTGTACTAGTACAACTAACTTCTAAATTTGTAACATTCACTTCACTACCTAAAACTACAGCCAAAACTGTTTCAGCAGCTTCTCCAAATATGTCTTGCCGATTGTTGGTCACATTCAGAAGGTTATTTCTGATAATGGACCGCAATTCAGATCAGATATATGGACACATACTCTGCAAGCTAGGAAGATTTCACCTATATAAATACCCAATTACCATGTTTTATCGAACATATCTGGACGCTTTATGAAAGAAATTGGTAAGCTTGGTCGTCTACAGTGTCACAAGAAACCAATAGATTGGGCTAAATTCATCTACACGTTTCAAGAAATTATTAACTCCATTGGAAATGATTCTACATTTTTGTCACCGTACGTGGTGTTACAGAATGTTGAACCGCTGAACAAAATTAAGGAATTAGTAGCATTTCCTGCTTCACGCCGACTACGACACTATGAAATCGTCGACATTGCAATCAACTATATTAAGCATCAAGCTGAACGAATAAAGAAACAACAGAAACAGGTAAATCATCTCCGCAAATTTAAAATCGGCTGAAAAGTACTACTACATACCCATCATCTTTCCAACAAATCCAAAAATAAGTGCAACATGTTCAAGTTGCTGTGCAGTAGTTCATATAGAATTTGATATATTCCACATCCAGATATTGTTCATGGAGAAACTTTGCATATGCAAAAGTCATGAAGAAACCATGATATCAGAAATGTAAAACATTTTATCCAATGAAAACTTCTTTTTCCAGATTGAGACGATATTTGTTACTACAATGTCACAGTGTGACATAATAACTCCCTTTGCATTTTTCTCTAGTTTTAGCACTTTGTCTCCACTTGTACAATGTATTTGTTGTTTGTCTCGTAACTTAGCAGCATTTTATACACTACCATGTTTTACAGATAGCCATCTTTTATACATAGTCAAGATCTCATATGTTTAATGTATATTGTAATTATTATCTACCTATCATCCTCGTTCACTGTTTCAGAACAATTTGTTTCCATGTAAAGCAAAATAAAAAGACGTAAGAAGCAAACATATATACATTCTGAAGCATCGAGAATATGCAACACGTTAATGGAAAATGAATGAAACAAATACAGCATAGGTCATCCTTTGTCATATATCAACTAATTTTCTTCTCGCAGGTTTTACAGGAAATTACAAAGTATAAACTTATGGCTAAATTCTGTATACTGCAAACTCATTTATATGCTGTCACTAATCAATTCTTTTTCGGCATGCTACATGAGTACTATAGCAATATGAAGAATGACATGTACTAACAATTTTCTATGTATGCTAGTTATAAGTTTCAGTTTGATTATGGTTATATTTTCTGAAGTAAGAAACAATGATCCTCTACTATTGATAACGATTATATGCGAATGATAAGGTAAAGAAAGGTGATGACACACAGAGATAGCACTGTTATAATGAGAAATGTTTTATGGTAACTTGTGGTTAATGAAAACAGTAATGGATTAATGGAGGTAAAGATACACTTTTTTAACTATTGTAGAATTACATGACATTACTTCTTACACACATATATTACTCCTTGTATTACAAAGAAAAGATTTACTTTTGATTGGTAGTCATGCATGTTCCACTTGATACACACTGTATTTGTCGGAAGTAATGCCACTTTTGCATGATATGTGCAAAGACATTACTTTTGTTTGCGTTTATTAAGCCATTAACAATTCAAACATAATAATTTCCTCATGCTTTACAGGTACAACGAGCTTACCAGCACAGCCACTGTTATTTTATACATAACCACTACTGTACTGTGGACAGTCACTACCAGTAAATGTATTTATCACTTACTTACTACTGGAATTGCTAAACTGCGAGTCTAAAACATGCTCTATGTGCCATATTGTTAAAGAATGAACTATTAACACAATTTCTCACTTATTTATTGATGGTGCTGCTATACCTGCATGGGTTTAGGGTATTGTATTAATATCCACTACTGTTATAATTTATAATCTTAAAAGCATTTAATGCCTCTTTATGTCCCATTTTCTCTTTATACTATTCTCCTTCTCTTCATGGTCATGAAACATACAGTTGGTTACTTGTCTCCAATATAAACATATACAGGCATGCTGATGTTGACAACAAAATATGTTACAAATGCGAGAGCTGTAAAGACACCATTCATTGCGCTCATTACTGTACTAAGCAGCACTTAATATATAATTTATTGAGTTGTCATTGATACCACATCTACTGCTGCCACAAGTGAGTCTACTCGATGCTAAATATCATTACTCTGACATACCGAGTGCCACTTATTTTACTAAGGTTTGAAGTTCCTCTTTTAGTTCTTCTGTGTTTGCGATTTAAACATTGCGTTGTTTTGGTAATCAGCCTTGTGCAAACACAATTAGTTTATTTTTAAATTTACCCATACGTGTTTCGACGCCAGTGTGTCATTTTCTGTGGGTCTAATTTTTATTTCTGTAAAGTACAGTATCACATTTGTAACAATTTAACTGTAGCCCTAAGAAATACAATATTTGCAATATGCTTCGTTTGGTTTAGACACTCGCCTTAAAATTACATTGCTAACTGAATTCTATTATTATACATCGATTTTACTGCTGGTTTTCATCGTTTTTTGACAGCATGTCATCTGAAAACTAGCCACCAAGAAAATTATTGCGTATTTTTGGAGAGCTGTTTCGATGGTAGAGGCTATGTACGTTTCTGTACTTGCATTTTCCGTCGTAGTTCGTATACTTGGTTGGTGTCTTAATCAACTGATATTTAGTGCATTGTTTACACTCAGTGTTTCACACATTTCCGCTGACTACCTCACCTCACATGCACATACACAAAATATGTGGCGAAATGTGATCTGAGCAGACACTTCTGACAACTCACTCAGCGAGAGGTGTTATGTTATTGTTGTTGCTCATTTGTTCATGGTTGGTCTTGTGTTTGTTATGGCGCTGATTTTGAATGTTCGTATGAGAGAGAGGGAAGAAGGGAGAGTGGGTCCACGCTTGTCTGACTAATTTAGTTTAATAAAATGAAGCGTTTGTAGTACCACTTTATTGATCAGTGTAATTCTTAATACAAATGTTTTGTTGTAATCCTACAGCCTGGTAGGTAATTAACTTAGTCGCAGGAACATTGCAGGCAGACGTCAGACACTTCTAATCATCCTTGAAATTACGAAGAATTGTGAAGAATGAATAAGACACATTTAAAACCTGTAAGAAAATCAAGATGTGTAAGAAACAATACATTTTGTAATTTGAATTAATTATGAAATAGTTACTTATTATATTACATACCCAGAACTCAAACGTTACTGTGTTACGTATTGTTGAAGCTAAAAATTTAACAGCCACATCTTAATCAATCTCTAGACTATTAAATGTTACACCCAAAAGATTAACTAAACGTATATCTCTGGAAACAGCGATATAAATTCTTAACGTCAGAGCATACCTCGATAACTGTCACTTCGAGCTACAATTTTTGTTAACTGTTACCACGAATTTCTCTTAACCTATAATTATGAAATATTCATGCCTACCATATTTCGGCAAAACAGTAACCTAAACACATCTTAAAATATTAGTGACAGCCGAAAACGGTGTAACGCAGTTAGAACCATCATCATTTCGTATTGTGACGGTACCCGAAATCTACCAGGATATCAAACGCAGTTCGTCATCTCTGAGACATATAAATCACGGGACAAGGACTACTGAAACAACTCGCGAAACATTAACGGAGGTAACAGACTGGAGACTGTTTGAAGAACCCTTCCAGCAATTTCCTGACTTCATTTTGCTCAGATCTAAAATGAGGATGTCCGTTTGGAGATTTGGGCCTTCTCCACCTCAGTACCCATCTAGTAATTTTAAATCATTAGCATCTCAAACTATAGGAATTTTTAAACTTTTATACAGTTACAGAATGAGGACGAAGAATTTGTCTGTGCCTAATATAAAGTCACCAACAAAATTCTCTTAAGCTGGAAACCAGTTTTATATGTGCCTATTGTATAAAGTCAAATCTAATATCATCTGTACCTGAGAAATTTAACTTCGACTAAATAAGGCTAAATTAAAAGCCGTTAATGTGTAACATACAGCAGTTTTACATGCTTAGAAACTTTTCTCTTTCTGAAGCATGTAAATCAGTACTCATGTTCTCAATCACTTTTAATCCGTTACTGTATAGATGCAAATTCAGACACCACATACATAGATCTAACTTCGATTTTTGTCTGGGATAACTGATAACATTGTCCCAGAAGTAATTAGAATAGTCTTAGCCCTCTGGTTGTGACCAAGCATTTCTGTGGGTTTGCCTTTGTTGGCAGGCGACTACCAGATCTGGAAGTCACCTCCCAATATATTCCCAACAAGTCCCGATAGGGATTCCTCCTGTCCCTCTCCCAGCCTGCTGTGTCGTTTGGCTGGAAAGAAACGCTCCTTTTCAATGGACCAGACCTGGAACAACATGCTCTTCTCCTTGAAACAGAAAATAAAATAAAAAATAAAGCGCCATCTACCCTCTCTCGGTAAAAAGATTATATCGTACATCGACTGTCATCGACTCTACCTTGCGTACTCTTAAACAAATGCTTTCATCCGCCTCTCTAACAAGCTACCGGGCACTTTGAGAATAATTAATTGCTGTGTTGCTTTTAAGAGGACACTGAAACACTTCCTCCTCTCACCTTCATAACGGTTCCCCAAAAAGTAACGTACGTTGACAGTAATTCCTTTGGCAAACAGTAAAGCAAATATTTAAATCCTCTGTCATTAACGCTTCTTTCTTTTTCCATTTCTCAGTCACGCCTCTTTCTTTTCCCCTGTTTTCATTATATTCTGTCCCATCAAATACGTATTTATGTCTCTTTTCTATCTCAGCTCACAAATCGGCTTCTGCTGGCCCTCACAGTTTAAAAATAACTCCCTGTAAATTGTCTCTGCTCCTGCAGTCCGGCGTTTAGCCATATATGTAAACTGTAGTTAATATTTTTTTCTATTTTGCCATTGGAGTAATTGTATTTTCTGATGTATACTAGATGTAACTTGTGCCTATCACAATGATTAAAACGTAAAATATGTAAAATGCCTCGTTAGACGTAACAGATTTTCCCCTGTTAAATACATACATGAATAAAATATATGCATCTTCATTTTCGTCTTTGATAAATTACACTGGAATAAAGTTAAAAATCGATCCTGTCCTCCAGTTCTGATCAAGTCTTCCAGAAGTTTCCTCTGCGTTGTCGGAAAAATCCTGGAACCGGAAAACCGCTCGCAAATATTCCTCACTGCAATACTTTCTGTGCACTACGTCTGGTATTTGGCTGAAATTCCATGACTCCGCAATGAGTCATTATTCCCAGAGTACACGCTACACCCACATCTTCCATCTTAGTCTCTGACACCACAGTGGACCTAGGCCAGTTTCCCTTTATAAAAATGGTGGGAAATTCAAAAATTTATGGTGAATCTTTGTACAGTCCTATGGCGTCAGAATCCAAGAAGGCAAATCAAGATGGTGGACCTAGCATATTATCACACGTATAAAATCCATGATTTCACAAACCTAGATGACTGGCCTTAGTGCTGGCTGTATGGTTTTCAGATCTCCTTGTTTTCCCCAGCCCTATGGTGCCACAGTCCAAGATGCCAAGCCTCAGGTAAACTGGCTTGGTAGGGAACCCAAGATGACAGACATTAGTGCAGCCATTTGATGGTACAGGACAGTAGTGTCAAGTACAGAATTCTGTATTAAGTTTACAATGGTGGATCATTAAAGTATCCAGTTATTCTAAGTTCCAATCCACTTGTTTGCCCCATCCCAGGGACCAGTCCACTGATGCTGTTTAAAGAATTGTCACCATCACTTGAATAGAATAGGCAAGATAGTGTTTTTACTTAAAAGAATTCAGAGCAGAGCACACCGCCACCCCCACAACACACATGACAGACTGCATCTCACTTAGGCTGTGTCTGGTTGCAGAGCTAACAGATGCTACAAGATCCTTCATCCGTCAAAGGCGCTGAGCAGTCAATCGGTTAGGCTAAATGCCTCACCGTGCCTGGACAGTGACAGACATATCTGCACACTGACAGCTGACTGTGTGGCCACTTTTGCTACATACCCCCCACACAGCACTTCATCCGTGTCAAATCACAGTGATGATTGTCCGTTTCTGATGTATGTTGCCGACTGCTGCCTGGCACTGCCTGACATACACACCTGCACCATACTGACAGAGTGCATGCACATCAGAAACCAGAAGCATGTGTGAGCTACTAAGATTCCTGTTACCGTTCTGTCAAGATTTGCAGGGCATTTGTATCTTTCCATTTTAGGAGTGGACAAACATATCGTTTATTTACTTTTCCTGTTATTTATAGCACATTCCAACTAATAGAATCACTCTGTGATGCCATTCAATTTATATCTAATATAAGAATGCTAAAATATTTTAGACCCCACAGGCTGAAACCTCTGTGGATGTGTCTGATCCTGTTTCACATTCCATTGCTGACCTCTTGTTCCCGACTCTCACTATGGTCGCTGTTCACAACGCACCAACACGTTTTCCCCATTATTAACTCTCTGTGAATGTGATAGGAACTTAAGTGGGTTTTAGAATTCGTTCCGACTACAGCGTTTTCCCAGAGATTCACACAAAACCAACAAAGACAAGTCCATCACCACACTTTCAGACACTAGTGTACTTACAAAACCTACAGGTGTGGTAACAATAAGCACATACTAGTAAAATGAGCTATAAAGACTGGTGGTCAGTGTGGTGCATTCAGCAGTAACAGTTGTAATAGGTTCAAAGCAAGGATTGAAACAGTACATGCAATTAATAGCTGTAACATACTGAGCACACACATATTTTTAAGGAGTTACTCACTTTGCAAAACAAATATACTACAGTTATATACAGGGTGGTCCATTTACGGTGACTGGGCCAAATATATCACGAAATAAGCATCAAACGAAAAAACTACAAAGAATGAAACTAGTCCAGCTTGAAGGGGAAAACCAGATGGCGCTATGGTTGGTCCGCTAGATGGCGCTGCCATAGGTCAAACAGATATCAACTGCGTTTATTTTAAGTAGGAACCCCCATTTTTTATTACATGTTCGTGTAGTACGTAAAGAAATATAAATGTTTTAGTGGGACCACTCTTTTCGCTTTGTGATAGATGGCGCTGTAATAGTCACAAACGTGTAAGTACGTGGTATCACGTAACATTCCGCCAGTACGGACGGTATTTGCTTCGTGATAAATTACCCTTGTTAAAATGGACCGTTTACCAATTGCGGAAAAGGTCGATATCGTGTTGATGTATGGCTACTGTTATCAAAATGCACAACGGGCGTGTGCTATGTATGCTGCTCTGTATCCTGGACGATATTATCCAAGTGTCCGGACCGTCCGCCGGATAGTTACGTTATTTAAGGAAACAGGAAGCGTTCAGCCACATGTGAAACGTCAACCACGAACTGCAACAAATGATGATGCTCAAGTAGGTGTTTTAGCTGCTGTCAGGCTAATCTGCACATCAGTAGCAGACAAATTGCGCGAGAATCGGGAATCTCAAAAACGTCGGTGTTGAGAATGCTACATTAACATCGACTGCACCCGTACCATATTCCTTGCACCTGGAATTGCATGGCGATGACTCTGAACGTCGTGTACAGTTCTGCCACTGGGCAAAAGAGAAATTACGGGACGATGACTGATTTTCTGCACGTGTTCTATTTAGCGACGAAGCATCATTCACCAACAGCGGGACCGTAAACCGGCATAATATGCACTATTGGGCAACGGAAAATCCATGATGGCTGCGACAACTGGAACATCAGCGACCTTGGCGGCTTAATGTATGGTGCGGCATTATGGGAGGAAGGATAATAGGCCCCCATTTTATCGGTGCCAATTTCAATGGTGCAATGTATGCTGATTTCCTACGTAATGCTCTACCGATGTTACTACAAGATGTTTCACTGCATGACAGAATAGCGATGTACTTCGAACATGATGGATGTCCGGCACATAGCTCGCGTGCGGTTGCAGCGGTATTGAATAGCGTGTTTCAAGACATTTGGATTGGTCGTCGAAGCACCATACCATGGCCCGCACGTTCACCGGATCTGACGTCCCCGGATATCTTTCTGTGGGGAAAGTTGAAGGATATTTGCTATCGTGATCGACCGACAACGCCTAACAACATGCGTCAGCGCATTGTCAATGCATGTGTGAACATTACGGAAGGCGAGCTACTCGCTGTTGAGAGGAAAGTCGATACACGTATTGCCAAATGCAATGAGGTTAACGGACATCATTTTGAGCATTTATTGCATTAATGTGGTATTTACAGATAATCACGCTGTAACAGCATGCGTTCTCAGAAATGATAAGTTCACAAAGGTAAATGTATCACATTGGAACAACCGAAATAAAATATTCAAACGTACCTACGTTCTGTATTTTAATTTAAAAAACCTATCTGTTACCAACCGTTCGTATAAAATTGTGAGCCATATGTTTGTGACTTTTACAGTGCCATCTATCAAAAAGCGAAAAAAGTAGTCCAACTAAAACATTCATATTTCTTTACGAACTACACGAATATGTAATAAGAAATGGGAGTTCCTATTTAAAAAGAAACGCAGTTGATATCCACTTGACCTTTGGCAGCACCATCTAGTGGTCCAACCATCGCGCCATCTGGTTTCCCCCTTCAAGCTAGACAGGTTTCGTTCTTTGTAGTTTTCTCGTTTGTCGCTTATTTCGTGAGATATTTGTTCCAGTCACGATCAATGGACCACCCTGTATATTGGCAATATAGAACCATTTCAGTTAGTAATAAGTGATCGAAGAGTTAACATCTCGACTATGAAGCGCTCGCATCAGGACAGTCAACATGAGTTTGCATGCCTGTGTGTGTGTGTGTGTGTGTGTGTGTGTGTGTGTGTGTGAGAAAGAGAGAGAGAGAGAGAGAGTGCGTGTAGTGTGATCACGGGTCAACTCCTTTTTTTTTTTTTTTTTTAATATCCCGGTAACGTATTAGCGTGACTGCTGATGAAAATGCCAGAAACGAAACACATATCATTTTCTCTAAATTCTAGCCAAAGTAAACATGTTAGCGTTCAGATGGTGTCCGACCATTAATTCTAGCCAGATGAGATGTTTGAAAGCTCTTGATATTGTAGTGTGTTATTATCCTGTACACAGTCGTGCCAATTAAAGGATAACTCAATGGCTATTGTGGACTTCTTTGCTCAATATATTCAGACACCTACATTGTTTCTAGGTGGTCATGAGATCAATGCAGCTGAATTCCCATGAACAAACTGTTAAGTGAAATAGAAACAAGTCACATGCAGGAGAACACACTCACAGTACACACTCTATCAAAGATTGAGCGGGCAATTACATATATATATCGATATTATGAAAATCTAAGGAGCAATTTATTAGCACTGTGTCAAGAAACACCAAATCTCACTGAAAAAAACCTGTATTTCAAAGCATGTAAATACATGGCAGTTTGTAAGACCGTAGCAAAGAAAATGGTTAAAATGGCTCTGAGCACTATGAGACTTAACATCGGAGGTCATCAGTCCCCTAGACCTTAGAAATACTTAAACCTAATCAACCTAAGGACATCACACACATCCATGCCCGAGGCAGGATTCGAACCTGCGACCGTAGCGGTCTCGCGGTTCCAGACTGAAGCGCCTAGACCTTAGCACTCTAGATGTAGGAACAGATTAGCCGTCTTATTTGATTATGTGTATATACCTGATTATATGTAATAGTTTAAAGATATAAAAGAAGACATCTCTGTAACTCATTTGTATCTTTGTAAGACCTCTTTTATGAAGATGTAGTTATATAGTCCTGTGCATGAATGGATAGGCAAAAGATTCTCTTGACAAGGACTTTGTTCCAGCTGATAATCTAAGAATACTGTCGAAAAACAGAATAAGATGAATAGTTCAATACTGCCTGACAGTATGCAATCGATAATGATGTGTGTATTGAACTTTGGCAAGAGCAATGTCCGCATGCCCTTGGGAATGCATCCAGAGGGATTTCATTTCGAAAATTTATGTGAATTTTTAAAAAAAGAAACATTATTTCAACCCAAGTGCCAACTATTACGTGGGTTACTTTCAGCACTAACAGTATGACATTCAAGACTTTCACGAAAGGTGCGGACTCCAACCATCTGAAGGAGTGAAGCCAAATATTGGGTGTATATGTGATTACAATGCAGCTGAGAAGCATGATTAACTACTGCAACAAATACTGCATTGGTTGGCAGGGAGGGGGGGGGGAGGCAACGTCTTTTATCAGAGTCAATCATACTCTACGATTGCAGGAACAATGCAACTCTTACTGTCGCTTTCAGACAAGATGGAGACGGGTTGTGAGTTGTGCTTTGCTAACTTAGTCGCTAGAGCATTTCACCACGAAAGACAAAGGTCTCGAGTTCGAGACTCGGTCCGGCAAACAGTTTTAATCTTCCAGGAAGTTTCATATCAGCGCACACTTGACTGCAGAGCGAAAGAAAAAAATTTCATTCTGGGAACATCACTCACCCCCTCCCCCTTCCCACTGCGGCTTAGCCAATTCTTCGCAATATTATTTCTTCCGCAAACGCTATTCTTGCAAGTTTCGCAGGAGAGCTTCTGTGAAGTTCTTAAGATAGGCGACGAGGTACTGGCGGAAGTAAAGCTGCGAGCCATGTCTGGATAGCTCAGTCGGTAGAGCACTTGTCGGTGGAAGGCAAAGCTCCCGAATTCGAGTTTTGATTCGGTACACAGTGTTAACCTGCTAGGAAGTTTCAAGATGTTCCAAGGGTCTATTCTATAAACCACTTAGTCCTAGACAGCCAGTTTTCAAATGTTCTTTTATTGTTTCTTGAAGTACTTCCTCCATTTGTGCGCATTAAATTTTCACATATACCAAATATCGCTTCTTGGGCAATGACGCATGGCATCGGTACTCCCTTTCTTCGTATGGGGAGATCCTCCAATATTTTTTAATTCTTACTACTGAGATTTTCATGCAAAATTGACTGCATAAAAATAGACGAGTCACTATAATTACCGTATGCTCCAACATATATGTAAGTGAACTTATAATCCGCCGCGCATAAAGCAAGTAAAACGACAAAAAACTAATTTATCATTACATTAAACGACGTTTGTTACGAGAAGAAAGGCATAACGTACTCCACATCCATTTCGCTCAGATGCTGCGTCACGACTCATCGTAGGCTGGCAGATTAAAATGGCTGCTTAACACTGCGACTGTCTAGTGCATTATAGCCAAAACTGCTGACGCCGCCCGCCGGTAAGTATTTTTATGTTTCATTTCTTTCAATGTAAATCAAGGAAAGCTGTGCTTAACTTGAAGGATGGTTTCAGCACTCAGAGCTTTACTAGGCATCGTGATGCGCCCTTGACTTCCTCTCGCCTCTCAACGGAAACAGCCAGTTGGAGGGTGGTCTACATTTCAACACACACTCCGAAATGCGGTACAACTTGGTTTGGCATTATTGTCATAGCTATAGGTGAAAGAAGGTATAAGAACCGAGAAAATCGTAGGACCAATCGGACAGGTAACCATAAACCTAAGTTTTGTAGTCTGGAACTTAAGCCAATGAGCTGCAAAGACACATTTCTCGACAAAGCATTAACAACTTATTTATAAATTAGAAACTGCACTGATGATGATGATGATGATGACATTTTGTTTGTGGGGCGCTCAACTGCGCGTTTATCTGGGCCCGTACAATTCCCCAACCGTTGATCAGTCCAGTCTCGCCACTTTCAAGAATGATGATGAAATGATGAGGACAACAGAAACACCCAATCATCTCGAGGTGGGTGAAAATCCCTGACCCCGCCGGAAAGAAACTGCACTGAGCCCAGGGAACAATTACCATATCTGTACAAGAAGTAGACAAAGAAAATAGGTAGCACTATATGCTATTTGTTACTTAATTTACAGATAATTTATTGGCGAATAAACTTGTTTAAATGATTTGCTCACTTTAATAGTTATTCAGATAAAAACATATTTGAATAATGCCCATCTGTTATCACCTACATCTGACATTTGAGTTCTCTTTCTGCTCATACCATCAAATGTAACGAGTCCTACTAGATCACTTGCTCGGTGTACTCACGAAAGCCTATGGTGAGGCTGGACTGAAGTTTTCTAGTTAACTATAAACGAAATTGACAATTACAGTCTGTTCTCACTCAACGTACTTCTTTTTAATTTGTTCTTTATAAAATGTATCTAAACGTCAGTGCGATTTTAGCAGCTGACTGAAAGCAGGCATTAATGCATATACAGATCCACAACGGAAACAATGACATTCAATAACATTCAGTATTCAGTTATCACTTTAACTATCTTTATACTGTGGTAATACCTGGTCAATCACAGGTGTACAACACACCTTCTTCATAGAAAATATGAAAAATCGACAGCTAAAAAGAAATTCTAATTCTAAATACATCTGAATACATGCCAGGCCCTTTAGTGGCGCTACTTTGTGTCGAATCTGGATAAGCAGAGTCTATGTTTCCACCACCAGAAGACCACTCGGCTGTTGCCCTTCACTGTGTAAGTGAGCGCCGCGTGATACCGAGTCAGTAAAGTGGCACCCACATGCTTCGACGTGCGCGTGCGTAGTGAGTGAGGCAGACGAATGCTACTCACACGAGGAAATGGAAACGAGCCCATGGCACTGTTGGCCGGAAGGCCCCATCCGGGGAAGTTCGGCCACCAAGTCCAAGTCTTATTTCGGTTGACGCGACATTGGGTGACTTGCACGCCGATGATGACGATGAAATGATGATAAGGACATCGCAACCCCCAGTCCCCGACCGTAGAAAATCTCCAACCTGGCCGGCATTCGAACTCAGACCCGCTTGCATGGGAGTCGTCACGTTACCACCCAGCTAAGCAGCCGGACTCTCACACGCTGGGTTCGCCAAGAGGCTGCGGTGTTCTAATTGACTCTGCACAGCTTCGTCACAACGTAAGGGCACTACTGCGACCAGCAAGTAGACAAATGTATTTATAATTAAAATTTCTGTTTAGCCACCGACTTTACACGTTTTCTAAAGAGAAAGTGTCTGATCATAGTTGAACGAAAATTAAACTGATAATCGAATACTTAATTTATTGAAAGTCATGAAGAATATCTTATGAAATAATCCTTGCTTTTAGTCAGTTGCTAAAAATAACAGTTACATTCAGACACATTTTGAGCATAACAGATTAGAGATGACCTATGAAGGACTCGTTGTGGTTGACCATATAGATGGAAAGAGAAAGGAAGTGGAAGGTGCACCGCTCAGAGGTGACGGGTATAATACAAAAAAAATCTTTTGAATAAATTATGGGAGTGGAAGTGATCAATTTGTTACAAATATTTTCTATTAAAAACAGTCTAGATCACGATTTATTTATCAAGGTGACCGGTTTCCAACACTGCTGTGGTCATCTTCAGACCTACAAGTTGTATACTCAATGGTAATTCATCGTTTTATTGCTTTATAACTTTATGTATTTTCTTTAATGTGTGTAGCCGTCTAATTATAGCTTTGTATACAACTTGTAGGTCTGAAGACGACCCTAGCAGTATTCGAAACGGGCCACCTTGATAAATAAATCGTGATCAAGACTGTTTTTAATAATAAACAAAAAAATTCTATCTAGATAATTATTCGAATAAGTAGATAATTCACACAAATTTATTCGCCAATATATTATTTATAACTTAAGCAACAAATATCCGATATTGTAAGTAATCTAAGAGAGGTATTTCGCAGCCAGTTGTGAGCAATGTATCTCGAGGAGAAATTATGTTGCTGCATTCAGTGTTAATACACTTGTCGAGGCAGGCAGACCTTGTTTGTATCCTGAAACAAAATTCGCCATGACATTCGACAGCTTGTAGTTTGTAGTCATCTATTTCTGGTATCTGATTTTGTAAAACACAGGATGATTTTACTACGGCAATTGCGAATATCTTCTCGAACATCCATGGGGCGATGAAAAGTACTCCATTTATTTCCGTGCGGTCTAAGACGGTGCAGTCACGGACTGTGTGGCTGGTCCCGGAGGAGGTTCCAGTCCTCCCTCGGGCATGGGTGTCTGTGTGTGTTTGTCCTTAGGATAATTTAGGTTAAGTAGTGTGTAAGCTTAGAGACTGATGACCTTAGCAGTTAGGTCCCATAAGATTTCACACACATTTGAACATTTTTGAACCATTTATTTGCCAAAGAGCTGAACGTGCATTCTGTAAACCACCTAGTCCGACACAGTAGGTAGTAAAATATTCTTTCGTTGTTTTCTAAATTCCTTCTTCCATAATGACGCATTAAATTTTTAGATGCACCAAATGTCTCGTCTCTGACAATATCGTGCAGCGTCTGTACGCCATTGTTTGATTTGGGGATTTTCTCTAATATTTGGAAATGACTATTAAATGAGTTTTCAAGCAAAATTATTGCCGGAAAACAGACGAGTCACATATTTTCCGTATCCACCATAATCTGTTGTATGTAAGTGAACTTGGAATCTGCATTATAGTAGCGTGACCCTGAATAATGTGGCTGTGCGTTTGTTATGACAATGTAGGCATAACATATTCCACGTCCATCTCGCTCGGGTGATAAGTAATGGCTGGTTGTCAGTTGGCTGCTCAACATTGCGGCTGCGGCAGCTGGGCTGCCCAGTGCATTACAGCCCAAAACTGCTAAGGCCGTCCGCTTATTAGGTATTCTTATGTTTCGTTTGTTGTGTTGTAAATCAAGCAAAACCGTGCTCAATTCGAAGTTTGGTCTCAGCATTGCAGTCCTTCACTACGCGAATTGGCGTGCCCTTGATTTCCTCCAAGATCTGAACAGACAAAAAAATGTTCAAATGTGTGTGAAGTCTTATGGGACTCAACTGCTAAGGTAATCAGTCCCTAAGCTTACACACTACTTAACCTAAATTATCCTAAGGACAAACACACACACACACATCCGAGGGAGGACTCGAACCTCCGCTCTGAACAGACATCTGAACGCCATATATGCCATATGTGCCTTGCTTTCAGTTTCCCCGAAGGTGGTTTTGACATGCCTATATACTTAGCCAGTCCTTCCGACAGTTGTTTCTTTTCCCATTTCTTCACAGTTTCTCACCTAGGCATTGTGTCTTAGCTTCCGTACACTTCCTATTTATTTTATTCGTAAGTCACATGAATTTCGGTATTCCTGAATTTCCGTGAACATTTTTGTACTTCCGTCTTTCATCAATTAACTGAACTATTTCCTCTATTACCCGTGGTTTCTTTGCAGTTACCATCTTTCTACCCATGTTTTTCATTCCAGCTTATCTTATTGTCCTTTTTAGAGATGTCCATTCCTCTTCAACAGTACTGCCCACTAACCTATTCCTTATTGCTGTATCTATAGCCTTAGCGAACTGTACTCGTATCACGTCATTCCTTACTACTTGTGTATCCCACTTCTCTGAATATTGATTATTCCTGAATAATCTCTTTTAATCTTCAGCCTACTCTGCAGCACTACTATATTGCAATCTGACTCTACAGGGTGGTCAGAAAATGAGTGAAATGCTTGTAGAGATGTTGCAGGGCAGGTTGTACTGAGATATAAAAGTTAAGAAAGAAATTCCATACGTTGCTCCGTTTCCGAATTATTTAGCATAGAACGTAGCCAATCGGGGCGTCGCGCGTTCGTATTCAAGCGACCTGCCAGGGGCAGTGTTGCCCAACGAGTGCTGTCTCTCGTTACCTGAAACTTGAATTTACGCGCGCGACGATCTGATTGACTAACTTCATTGCCAAATAACTCGGAAACGACGCAACGTATCGAATTTCTTTCTTAACATTTATGTCTCAGTACAAAATGGCTCTGAGAACTATGGGACTTAACATCTATGGTCATCAGTCCCCTAGAACTTAGAACTACTTAAACCTAACTAACGTAAGGACATCACACAACACCCAGTCATCACGAGGCAGAGAAATGTCTCAGTACAACCTGCCCTGTAACATCCCTACAAGCATTTCACACATTTTCTGACCACCCTGTATATCTGCTCCTGGCAACACGTTACAGTCCAGATTGATGCTCTTGATTACGGCAGGGCAGTTTCTCAGTTTAGGAGAGTCGAATGACTACAAGCATCCCAGAAAACGAAATTTAAGCCACACCAACATTTTTGAACTATGCCTTACCTACAAACACAATCATATCGGCACCAGGCATCTAGTGATTTGCCTCATATTACGATTAGACCAGATCGTGTTATCAGCAAGACAGTACTGTCATCAGATGCTACGGCTAGGAAGGAAGGTAAACAGATGTTAAAAGAAAAGACATGGTGAAATGGATCTACAGTCTGGACTTCGTTATACACAACAAGACACGTAGGTTTCAGAATAAATTTCAGTTCACTAATGACTAGTACTTTTCTTCACTGTGCGAATTATTATAATAACGATACACCTACCTTTATTCCAATAATTGTCAGAGAATATTGCATTTTTCTGTCTAAAGTGGTGATAAGCAAGAGCATATTATCTCTACCCACTATAGGTTAAAGGGAAACAGTTAACTAGTTTTATTGGTTTCAGTGAAATTAGTTATTTCATCTTTAGTTAAGTGTACAAAACAGACATCTACTGTAAGGGTAAATAAATCCATATCCACATAGTCTGAACGAAGCTTACATGAAACAACTGAAAATACACTGATAACCTATCAACAATCGCTATTTGGTACTGTGCGCGTTTATTTTGGACGAGATTCATTTAGCAGTTTACACACAAGTCACTCTTAATCCTGGCAGCACTATGGATGCAAGAGGTATCGTGGTTTAGAGATAGCCAGATTGAACCGATAACTTGTAGCAGTATTCTGAGGTTGCAGCAAGCGATGAGTATTCAGCTGGCAGCTGGAATCCACATATACTTTAAGATCATGCAGAGGTGTGTCCATTTGCGTAGCATTTGGCGTTCCAATATGCCTTGGAAAGCGATATGAGTTTATTGTTGCTTTCTATCTCATCAGGAAAAGTCATGAACGGTATCCATTTCTCGGTTAGTAATCCGTAAATTGAAATGACTCACAGTTTCCGTCATGTTTCAGATTTAGTTTCGAAAATTTTTAATCAATTTTTTTTTCTGTGATGTCCAATGGTTTGAGAATTAGTTTGATGTATACTTGTATTTGTCCATATCGAATGTCCTCAAGTGTATATAGTTCTTTATAAACATTGTATTGTAACTTTCATACATTTGAAATTCAGAAATTTATTACCTTGCACCTCTTCAATTGTTCTCGATTTCTCTCATGTGTCTCTAATCTCTGTACCTGAATACTTACGAATTTCACTTGTCTTGCAGTTAATGTACGAATGTAGGATCGTGAGTGCACAGCACTTGCAATTACCTTCTGTAAGAACAGCATTTTCAGCATGGCCAAAATGTCATTTAAACCAATGAAGATCAACATATTCTATTGAAAAAGTATTGTGTGATGATTGGGCAATCAGTTTTCTAAATTAAATTTTGCTCTATGGGTTCCGAGCAACCCCCTCCCCCCCCCCCCCCCTATTTTGTAGCGTTTTGCGAAAGTTTGGCTCTCTCCGCAATTTCATAGTGGTCGTCAGATTGTGTTACTAATGTTTCATGCTCATTTTTTGGAGTATATTTCAGGGCATAAAACTGGTTCATAATCGTACGAACACACAGATTCTGGTTCAATAGGAGTGGCTTTCCACTGTATACTAGAAATTTTTAATCGTTGACTTAATGTTTTCAACTTTCATGTTTCTCTACAAAATGAACAAACAACGAAATGCATTAGAAGTAGGACGTAGATCAGACCGTTTGAAGCCATACTCTCAACTCACATGTGCGTCTGGAAGACGAAACTTTGAGCTAAATGTATTTGGGATTAGAAGGCGTAGTTGTTATCATTCAACTCTGATCTAGTCACTAAGAAATTTTATTCCAAAAAATATGCATAATTAGTTATTGATGAACTGGTTTCCGAGGAGTCATAACAGAGGCAAGACAAGGTGGAGAAGAATCACGACTAAAACTGTCTAATCGTATCCCAGCAGCACAGGAGATTAACAGCTGTGATAACAGTGGAGGGTGGACGTAAGTAGCATTAACGTCATAAAATCGTTCTGCTTTTCAATTATCGGAACGTTTCTCACTTATAGTACCACAGTTAACACATGTACCAACGATTGTAAAGTATAATGATTGCGCCTGAAGAAATCCTCACCGACACCAATGACTCCCTGGAGAGAGAGAAGAAGCCACCAGCAGTTACACGTAGTGGCTGCTGGGCTCTGTGCATTAGAATCAGCAGGGACCGTTTGGTGGACGTGGGGCATTCCTCCAGTGACGGCACTGCGTCGTATGCCGAGAGCGCCACTTTTTCACTCTAGAAGAAAGAACAGACATTACCAATAAATCAACCGATAACATCGACTTCTCAATACCATACGTTTATTGTCCAGTAATAATTGTTACACCACTTTACTGATGCAATCAAAGAACGGTTTCTAGATTAAAAGACAGGAAAAACTGTAGCTAAATGGTGAAGAGCTTCTGTAACGCAAGTTTAATGTTAACGTTTACAGATAGGTAAACAATGGGAAATCAATAGTCATTCGGCGATCTATTTGACTTTTAATCTTCGGGTTGTCTAGATGCCAGTGGCAAATGCATGACATTACACATAATATCACGTGCCACATCCCCTGACACATCCGTATGTCACATCTCCACGGAGTTTCAGTGGTGGGAAATTCAAGGAGCTAATCACAGTCCAGGATTTTACCACTCATTAAAATGAAACGGACATCACCATCCCAGTATTTTACCAGCTACTTAACAGCTAATCACAATGTAGCCCCAGAGCACCCATCCTGGCCATATAGAAAAATATCTTAAAAATATGAATTTGGTGCCGTGTTCAAAATATATCTGATTACATATCAAAATGTGTAAGGATACTAACATCAAACTTACTCGTACATAAGGTTACCTGACTTGAATAGTAAGTCGCAATTGTTAGTCAGCATAGTTCGATTAATGTACCATACTTTGTGCAAGATGCAATGAAAAAGTAAATATTTGCAGGTCTAAGCTGACCGTATTATTTACCGAAATACACTTTACATTACAGCATCTACAGGTTTCAGGCTGAGCAGGACTTGAGGACGTGCATCGTTCGATCTTTGTATCACACTCAGAGTAAGACACAGTTTAACATGTCCATATTAAAATATACGTATCCGTCAAACCGATGCCTACAACCAGTATTTGGACTCTCAAGTTACCCACTGTCGTTAACAAGTTAAATATGTTTTATAACTGTACAAAACAAATGAAGCCAGCAATGCAGTTGTGTTTGATATTTTATTTGAGGAGTAAATGAGGCTGTGCACAAATCTGTACCCGACCAAACAGAAATACATGCTAGAAAAAATGTTATGCTAAGCAGGCAAACAGTGGTAGCTGAAACCAATAGGGAGTATCTATTACGGATAAATAAGCCTCAGCTACTGGAACAGCGCAAGCAATGTGCACCTACACTTGACACCTCCAACAAGACTGTGAACGCTCAAATTACTTACAAGATGGCTAATCTCATGTATAAATAGTCCTATAATGAGGTAGGACACATGTGTCCTGCTGAAGTAACTCGCTAAACAAAGTAGTAACATGCTAAGCAAGACGTTTCACGTTAGGCCTAAATGAGACTTTACCCAAAAATGAACCTGACCAAGCGTCAGTTTAGGGAGAAGAAGATAACAGCACACACAAAGTTTATGTAAAGATTCGCAATGCTGTTTTCACGTTTAAAGTGTCCATCGAAGTACATGAAAATGTGTAACTTACAGTACTTCCATTCCCAAAAGGGAATGAAAAAATTCGTCAATAAAACACACACACACACACACACACACACACCGTATTTGCTGAGCATGTACTGAGTGAGGGTCACAACTACCAGCCAGTGTCCCATGTACTTCACTTAGCAAACAAAGGCCATAAACTGAACCTGCTCGAAGCCCTGGAAATTAACAAACATCTTGCTCACAGTCCAGATCTCATCCTAAATGACCAGACACAGCTCAACACTTCCCCTCTCCTAAACTTCATTTAATCATCTTTGTTGTTCATTACTTCCCACACTCTCTCTTCCTACATATTCCCATTCTCCTGTATTCACTAAATTGTTTTGTTTTGTTGAAGTTGTTTTCGTATTCCACTTAGACTGTAGTTTCAATAGTTAAGGCTTTCTTTTACCTGGTACTTGTATTACTGTATTTTATGTTGTTTCAGTGGTATAATTGGCGGTGGGAATCGCCCGCTGTAGTTGGTAGTTTAACAGGACACCTTGGCGGCAGCCAGTTTGAATTGTAATAGATAGTGCGGTCGATGTGTTTGTCAGTAGACTCTAATTGCCGGCAGGAGTGGCCGAGCGGTTCTAGGCGCTACAGTCTGGAACCTCGCTACCGCTATGGTCACAGGTTCGAATCCTGCCTCTGGCATGGATGTGTGTGATGTCCGTAGGTTAGTTAGGTTTAACTAGTTCTAAGTTATAGGGGACTGATGACCAAAGTAGTTAAGTCCCATAGAGCTCAGAACCATTTAGTAGACTCCAATTCTTTGCCGAGTTTAAGTTGAATATTTTATTAATTGTTCCTGGCGACGCCGAGGCGCCCGTCTTTCTTTCTTCGCCATTCCTTTCAGCTTTCCCTCGGGCTCTATCTGATGTGCAATTACTTCTCACTGAAATTTTGTAATACCTGGAAGATGCATTTCATTGTACTAGGTTTTCAATATCTTATTCAGAAAGAGAAACTTTGAGTTGTTTCTGCTGTTATATCTTAAAAGGTGTCCTGTTTCTGTGGGGGTTTTTCTTAGAAAACCATGTATTGTTTGTATGGTACTTAAGATTTATGTAAAGAGGGTTTGAAAATGATTTGTTTGGGGTGAGCTTTGACACCCGTAGACATTTTGTCTGTTTAGTTATGTTTCAAATTCTAGGGCAATTTAGTATATTATTCTGGGGTAACAGTAGTTTGCTGTTGTCACGAAATTGTTGAATAAAATCTGTTGGAAAATACAAGCCACAGTTTGTGTTTCATTGGTAATTATTACCTTGTTATTATTGAGTTGAAGTATCCTTGAGCATATGTGCCACGTCTCACTTTGTGTAAATGACACTATACATTTTCGTGTTTGTACGCGAGTTACATTATATAAACATGGTCAAAGACTATGACAGATGAAGCTTTGTGATATCTTCTAAGTATAACCTTTGCACCAAAGTGGAATTTTTTTACCAGAATCCAAACAGGTTGCTTTTTGTAATATGCATCTGTAATTACAGATTTCTCATAATGAATGAACATTCGATTATTCATAAAAAATAAAATTATTTATTACAATAAATAACATATCAGCTACAAAACATATGTGGCGCCACCATTATAATGCAACTGTTCTGTGATATTAAAACAAGTAGACATGGCTTATATAACAGAGATACGTAAATATTACAGGTTAAGCTACACTTTTTGATGAACATAGTTCGATCTCTGTAAGTTGAATTAAAGAAATTAACTTTTCTGTATTATTTACTCAAATTCAGAAACATTTTATCTAACATTGCAAAACACACATGTGAATTACTGCTAATCTAACTTAGAGCGTAATGTCCACTAATTGATTAGAACTGTTTGATCTTTGTACCAAAGTATACAATGTTAAACCCAAGCCCAAATTCTCTTTGTTGTTTGACACAAACTCGAATTAGTTTGGCTTAAGCCAACATCAATGTTAGCGAAACCTTACAGCGACACTTTTGCTAAGGCATGGACATGAAGCTGCAGTACTGAATGTTTTTGATATTCTCCCGATAATGTTAACCTGTGCCATCACCCAGTGGAGACCACATGACGCTTTGATCGGACAGCATAATGAACAGTAATGCTACATATTCCTATAGGTAATAAACAGAGTTGCTACGCTTCCAACTATTTTTCAAAGTCACACTAACATTGTAGCAGTTCCTTGGTAGGATATTTACTTTATCTTGCGGGAAAAAAGTCAACTTCCACTAGGACAAACTGGAGACCACATGACGTTTAACCCTTTATACATGACCATATTATAGGAAAATCGCAATATATTGCCTGTGTTACACCAAAACTGCAAAAAGTTGCTTTATACATAACTATGTTACAGGGAAACTGTAGCAAATTTCCCTCAGTTCCAGAAAAATCGTAACAAATATACATCGTCATGTTAAAGGAAAATTGTACAAATTCCACTATGCATTGGCATGGTTGCAGAGGACATAGTTCCATACACTACATCTACATCTACATTCATACTCCGCAAGCCACCCAACGGTGTGTGACGGACGGCACTTTACGTGCAACTGTAATTATATCCCTTTCCTGTTCCAGTCGCGTATGGTTCACGGGAAGAACGACTGCCGGAAAGCCTCCGTGCGCTCTCGAATCTCTCTAATTTTACATTCGTGATCTCCTCGGGAGGTATAAGTAGGGGGAAGCAATATGTTCGATACCTCATACAGAAACGCACCCTCTCGAATCCTGGACAGCAAGCTACACCGCGATGCAGAGCGCCTCTCTTGCAGAGTCTGCCACTTGAGTTTGCTAAACATCTGCGTAACGCATCACGCTTACCAAATAACCCTGTGAAGAAACGCGCCGCTCATCTTTGGATCCTCTCTATCTCCTCTGTCAACCCGACCTGGTACGGATCCCACACTGATGAGCAATACTCAAGTATAGGTCGAATGAGTGTTTTGTAGGCCTCCTCCTTTGTTGATGGACTACATTTTCTAAGGACTGTCCCAATAAATCTCAACCTGGCACCCGCCTTACCAACAATTAATTCTATATTATCATTCCACTTCAAATCGTTCCGTACGCATACTCCCAGATATTTTACAGAAGTAACTGCTACCAGTGTTTGTTCCGCTATCATATAATTATACAATAAAGGATCCTTCTTTCTATGAATTCGCAATGCATTACATTTTTCTATGTTAAGGGTCAGTTGCCACTCCCTGCACCAAATGCCTATCCGCTGCAGATCGTCCTGCATTTCACAGCAATTTTCTAATGCTGCAACCTCTCTGTATACTACAGCATCATCCGCGAAAAGCTGCATGGAACTTCCGACACTATCTACTAGGTCGTTTATATATATTGTGAAAATCAATTGTCCCATAACACTCCCCTGTGGCACGCCAGAGGTTACTTTAACGTCTGTAGACGTCTCTCCATTGAGAACAACATGCTGTATTCTGTTTGCTAAAAACTCTTCAATACAGCCACACAGCTGGACTGATATTTCGTAGGCTCCTGCTTTGTTTGACAGGCGACAGAGCGGAACTGTATCGAACGCCTTCCGGAAGTAAAGGAAAATGACATGTACCTGGGAGCCTGTATGTAATAAAATGGCTCTGAGCACTATGGGACTCAACATCTTAGGTCATAAGTCCCCTAGAACTTAGAACTACTTAAACCTAACTAACCTAAGGACATCACCCACACCCATGCCCGAGGCAGGATTCGAACCGGCGACCGTAGCAGTCCCGCGGTTCCGGACTGCAGCGCCAGAACCGCTAGACCACCGCGGCCGGCCTGTATGTAATACTTTCTGGGTCTCATGAACAAATAAAGCGAGTTGGGTCTCACAAGATCGCTGTTTCCGGAATCCATGTTGATTCTGGGTTTCCAGAAATGACATGATACACTAGCAAAAAACGTGTTCTAAAATTCTACAACAGATCGATGTCAGAGACATAGGCCTATAGTTTTGCGCATGTGCCAGACGAAACTTCTTGGAAACTGGAACTACCTGTGCTCTTTTCCAATCATTTGGAACCTTCCGTTCCTCTAGAGGCTTGCGGTACATGGCTGTTAGAAGGGGGGCAGGTTCTTTCGCGTATGTGTAGAATCGAATTGGTATCCCGTCAGGTCCAGTGGACATTCCTCTGTTGAGTGATTTCAGTTATTTTTCTATTCCTTGGACACTTACTTCGATTTCAGCCATTTTTTCGTTCGTGCGAGGATTTAGAGAAGGTACTGCAGTGCGGTCTTCCTCTGTGAAACAGCTTTGGAAAAAGGTGTTTAGTATTTCAGCTTTACGCGTATCATCCTCTGTTTCAATGCGATTATCATCCCACAGAGTCTGGATATGCTGTTTCGATCAACTTACTGATTTAACGTAAGACCAGAACTTCCTAGGATTTTCTGTCAAGTCGGTACATATAATTTTACTTTCGAATTCACTGAACGCTTCACGCATATCCCTCCTTACGCTAACTTTGACATCGCTTAGCTTCTGTTTGTCTGAGAGGTTTTGGCTGCGTTTAAATTTGCAGTGAAGGTCTCTTTGCTTTCCTAGTAGTTTCCTAACTTTGTTTTTGAACCACGGTGGGTTTTTCCCGTCCCTCACAGTTTTACTTAGCACGTAACTGTCTAAAGTGCATTTTACGATTGTCTTAAACTTTTTTCATGCACACTCAACATTTTCAGTGTCGGAACAGAAATTTTCGTCTTGGTCTGTTAGGTAGTCTGAAATCTGCCTCCTATTACTCTTGCTAAACAGATAAACCTTCCTCCCTTTTTTTATATTCCTATTTACTTCCATATTCAGGGTTGCTGCATCGGCCTTATGATCACTGATTCCCTGTTCTGCGCTTACAGAGTCGAAACGTTCGGGTCTGTTTGTTATCAGTAGGTCCAAGATATTATCTCCACGAGTCGGTTCTGTGTTTAATTGCTAGAGGTAATTTTCAGATATTACTATCAGTATAATGTCACTCGATGCTCTGTCCCTACCCCCCGTCCTAAACATCTGAGTGTCCCAGTCTATATGTGATAAATTGAAATCTCCACCTAAGACTATAACATGCTGAGGAAATTTATGTGAAACGTATTCCAGCTTTTCTCTTAGTTTTTCTGCCACTAATGCTGCTGAGTCGGGAGGTCGGTAAAAGGAGCCAATTATTAACCTAGCTCGGTTGCGAAGTATAACCTCCATCCATATTAATTCACAGGAAGTATCCACTTCTATTTCACTACAGGATAAACTACTGCTAACAGCGACAAACACGCTACCACCGGTTGCATGCAGTCTATCCTTCCTAAACAATGTCTGTACCTTTGTAAAAATTTCGGCAGAATTTATCTCTGGCTTCAGCCAGATTTCCGTACCTATAACGATTTCATCTTCGGTGCTTTCTATCAGCGCTTGAAGTTCCGGTACTTTACCAATGCAGCTTCGACAGTTTAGAATTACAATACCGATTGCTGCTTGGTCCGCGCATGTCCTGACTTTGCCCCGCACACTTTGAGGCTGTTGCCCTTTCTGTATTTGCCCGAGGCCATCTAACCTAAGAAACCGCCCAGTCCACGCCACACAACCCCTGCTACCCGTAGACGCCTGATGCGTGTAGTGGACACCTGACCTATCCAGCGGAAGCCGAAACCCCACCACCCTATGGCGCAAGTCGAGGAATCTGCAGCCCACATGGTCGCAGAACCGTCTCTGATTCAGACACTCCACACGGCTCTGTACCAAAGGTCTGCAGTCAGTCCTGTCGACGATGCTACAGATGGTGAGCTCTGCTTTCATCCCGCTAGCGAGACTGGCAGTCTTCACCAAATGAGATAGCCGCCGGAAGCCAGAGATGATTTCCTCCGATCCGTAGCGACACACATCATTGGTGCCAACATGAGCGACCATCTGAAGATGGGTGCACCCTGTACCCTTCATGGCATCCGGAAGGACGCTTTTCACATCTGGAATGACTCCCCCCGGTATGCACACGGAGTGCACATTGTTTTTTTTCCCCTCCCTTGCAGCTCTATCCCTACGGGGCCCCATTACGCACCTGACGTTGGAGCTCCCAACTACCAGTAAGCCCACCCTCTGCGACCGCCTGTATCCTGCAGACTGAGGGGCAACCTCTGGAACAGGACAAGCAGCCATGTCTGCCTGAAGATCAGTATCAGCCGGAGACAGAGCCTGAAACCAGTTCGTCAAACAAACTGGAGAGGCTTTCCGTTGAGCCCTCCGGAATGCCTTTCGCCCCCTACCACACCTCTATACGACCTCCCACTCTACCACGGGTGAGAGGTCAACATCAATGTGGGCAGTATCCCACGCAGCCACAGTCGTAGTCCGATCGGGGGATGCGTGTGACGAGCTGGCCGTCGCCCAACAAACACCCAGCCGGACACCCACAGTGATGCCCATTGGCAACAGCGTCAAGCTGCGTGACCGAAGCCAACACAGCCTGAAGCTGGGAGCGAAGGAATGCCAACTCAGCCCCCATCCTAACACAGCAGTCGCAATCCCTATCCATGCAAAATAATGTTATGCAAAGAACGTCTGCACTAATCTACAGAGAGCACAAAAAATTCGACACAAAATTTAAATGGTTATTAAAATACAAGACTGCCTAGTAAATGCAGTAATGCTGCTACTTGTGCACTGCTGACACACTGCTCGGAGGCAGAAGGCTAACTATGCTGTCAGTAGCATACAAATTCTATTTGAAAGAAATAAAGAAATGACAGAAGACTACGTGACTTTACACGTCACAGATATTAAAATGCAAATCTGCCCCTGCTAATTACGAAACTACACAATGATTTGTCGGCTTTAAGTAAACAAGTGCGCTAAGAACACTCAAAAAAATATTCAACTTGACTACAACACTTATATGAACGCTAAATAAGCCACTTGTTGCTACTTGCGTACTGCTGACACACTGCTCGGCGGCAGAAGGCTAACTGTACTCTCAGTAACGTACAAATACTTAAAGTATTTAGTACACCTGGTTTATCATTCCAATAGGGAGGCTAGATGTGAATTAAAAATGCAAGAATTGTGAATTTTTTTTATGTATAGATATACTTCAAGAAAAGAGGAATATTATTTACTTTTTAGAGTTCTTAGCTCAGTCTGCATGTTTTTAAATCAATCTCCTAGAAGTAGCTTTAGTATCTCCTAATTTTCATAATATTCTTTGTATGGTCCTGATGTTCCTCGTTTGTATTTTATCAGTAACAGTGGATCTTTACAGAGTCATTATCTCTGGAATTCTCTTTGTAACTTTTCTGTGTGACTGCAACAATTCTATCGACTTCTGAATAGGTTTTCTGTTCGTGAATGGAGTATCCAGCTTTAGCCCTGCAGTTACATTGTTGACACATTGTGTTAGTTGCCTTCTACTCATAGAGAAAACGTTCTTTCGACGCTCCAAGATCCATACAACTACAAAAGCTTTACACCCATTATCCAGTATATAGGAAGCCCCCACCTGCCATAGAACTGAACTTCTACCAGAAATGTTATACTTCAAAAATGTGATTTCCTTAAATCGCTTCAGGCAAATGCCGGGATGGTTCCTTTGAAAGGGCACGGCCGATTTCCTTCCCCATCCTTCCCTCTCCCGAGCTTGCGCTCCGTCTCTAATGACCTCGTTGTCGACGGGACGTTAAGCACAAATCTCCTCCTCCTCCTCCTTCAAAAGTGGTTCTGAGAACTTAATACAGTTTACGAGCAGTTAATTTGAGCATCCCATTTTTTGCAGCTTCCAAAGAATGAAGCATTTGATTTTCTCCTTACTAGAGAATCTTCTGTTCCTAGTCTTTCGCCATGTAAAGTTAAAAGTTGCTGCAACAAAATAACATTATAAGCAGGCAAAGCTGTAATAGATGTGAGTTCCCAACGATTACCTTTCCAACGCCAGAAGCTGACAAGGGATAGGAGGGATACCGTTCAGCTACCGCATCTGAAAACTATTGTAACACAGGAAGCTGACAGAATGTGCAGTCGGTGTCAGCTACAGGATCTTAAAACTCTGCTGTAACGTTAGCTTATGACGCGGATGGTCAAACAGAACACAATATCATGTCAGTCGTGAGCACTCCAACCTTACCGGTCACGGCGTCATTAGAAACACAGAAGTCTGTGTTGTATTAATGGCAGCTTTGTACTGTAGAAGCGATACAACGTTGCATCAGGAAGGTAACGATTACGTTTACGTGAACGATATACATCAGGATTAATCGTAAGTAATGTATGCCAAATAGCGATAAACATTTTCGTACTGCACAGTGGACTATGGAAAGTACATACCAACGTTAGAAGGTTTCTATCATGTTACATTCGCGTAGGGATCGATGCAGAAATGACAGTGTGCCTCGGTATGTCCCCTAACCTCTGGTTTCGTATTCTCACACAGAATACCATAGGAATAGCAGAATGTTTACTCAGTGAGCATTGAACACATGTTCTCTAAATTTACAATGCTTTCCCGACAGCAGTGTCGCCTTTCATTTTCCAGAGATTCAATTTTAAAGAGCTTATACTTTTTTAGTACTTTCTAATGACCACTGACGATCTGTGAATTCGTCCAACAGCTTTTTCCGTTAATAATTGATAAGCGTTCCAAATGTTGGAGCAGTAGATTAGAATTGCTCGAGCTAGGTTCTTGTGTGCTGTTTGCCCTACAGCTGGGTTGCTCTTTCGCTAAATTCTTCCCAAAAATCACTTCACTGCTTCTTACGATTTCATATCTCTTCATAGCATTACTCGTACGCCTTATACTTACTTTACACACACCAAAATTTTATCATTCGTCTTGTAATTTCTGAACCATTTTTATGCTATCGGCGTTATCTTGCAACTATCTATTATTTTAAGCCGCCTGTACCTCAGGAAACCAGTTGGAAGTGCTGTACAAACAACCTGCAGTTCCTTGTGACGATCGACCGATTACAATGGCCAAGCAAGCAGTCATTATATCTGGGAGACTCAGCGAACATTGTAATATTGATGCACAGGTGGGGTATTCTATTAGTTTTGTTTACTACGTTCCCTCATCAGACGCGAGGGGCTCAGGGAGTAATCGCTCTGTCGGCATCTCGTTACTGGTTTAAAGCACCATCGTCCAAACACAGTTGCATTCTCCCATTTCCATATATGATACTTAAATTCAAGAGAAGCAACCTGTACTTTTGACTCCCATTTGACTCTTGCTACTAGCCTTATTATTTTCCATTTGAAATGTCAGTAAGTTAGACGTTGATTTTCACTTGGTGTATATTAGAATCTGTCAGAGGAAGAGCAGTTGGGTTTCAGGTAAGGTAAAGGCACTAGAGAGGCAATGCTGACGCTGTACTTGATAACAACATATACAAATTTCGTTCCACAGACTGATGATAGATATTCTAAGTCCTCAGAGAAGTAACTATGCGCTGCAGGGAAATACACAATACGAACTCGAAAGAAGGAATAGTGAGAACGGGAAACGAAGAGGTAGGTGTTCACATTAATTACAGCTTAAAGCAGAGGTTCGGTCATTTTTTCCCTTAATGTTCGAGCTTAATTTTGTGAAACGATGAACAGTAATATCGGAAATAGGCTTTAACTTCAGAGAGAAATTCGTAGAAGACATTACTATCATCTTTGAAAGTGAGGAACATTTACAGGACCTCTTGAAGGGGATATACACTATTGTGAGCAGGGAATATGAATTGAGAGCAAACCAAAGACAAATGCAATTATTGATGACCAGCAGAAATGGGACTGGAGACAAAGCTGACATCAAATTTAGGGGACCACACAGTCAACAAAGACAATGTGCTACTTCGAAACAAAATGAAGGATAACTGAAAAATGTAGTACGACATAAGAAACAGACTAGCACATGATAACATAGCATTCCTGCTAAAAGAAACACATCAGTGTGAAAGATGGACCTCAGTTTTCAGAAAGAAATTTCGGAGAAAGTACACCTGGAGCAGAGCATTGAACGGATGTCGACTGATACCATAAGAACTAACGGAGAGGAAAACAAAGTGTGGAAAACACTGAAAAATATAAGGTAAATGGTGATAGAACATGTGCCGTGACATCTGGGGAAATCTCCCACGATAGAGGGAGCCCTAGAAGGTAGAACTTGTAGAAAAAGACAGCGTTTGGAATGAATTCAGCAAGTAATGGAATAGGTTGAGTGTGAGTGATTTTCTGGCAAGAAGGCGTCAGCTTGGGACACGGATTAGTCGCTTGCTGCTTCTAACAAGAGGGAAGATGCAAGGAACATGCAAACGGCCACATGCGGTTTAGCACTGCGTGCCCGCATAATCCCATACCAACAGGATTTTCTGACCACAACAGACCGACTGACTTCACACAGTTGTGTCTCCTACTTTCAGATTGTACCTGCTGACATGGCGCGACACGCCATAGCCGTAGATTGGCCGAGCTGATGATTCCAGACCACAATCAATAATTTAGTACTTCCCATGCAGCTGAGATAAATATCGAAAACGATCAACAATAATGAACTTAGAAAATGACTTTTTCTTTTTAATAACATGAATATTTATATATGTGTTTGAAGAGAGAGAGAGAGAGAGAGAGAGAGAGATTGATTTTTGATTGAGATTTTCACTTTAAGTCGTAACTGGTATCTGAATTTTGGTTGATGCCTCCTTCAATGATCAGCTAGCTTCTGCACCAGTTGGTGACGTATTACAATTTGGAGGAAGTTATTGTTCTTTAATGTTTAAAATACGACTCTGCTAGTTACTTGGCCGTATTGCGGATAGTTTTGAGCCCAAGTTTTCGTAGCTTTTCATACCTAAGGGACCACTGTTGTAAGTAAGTAAGATCAAACAGCAATCTGCTTTTCGTGAGAAAAGGAGATTGCCTAACACACAAACTTCCTTCAGACTACACGTCCAGCTACATCAAAATTGGTCAGTGGAGTTCAGCACCATACTATTGTACAAGAACATAATCCAATTACAGTAATTAAGAAATCATGAGAGATTTTTACTTACTGAATGAAAACTATAGAGAATGCATTTCTTTTCCTGTATTTTAATGAACTTTGTACACTCACAATTCTGTCGATTGATAGACGGCTACAACAATGAAATTTACCTCCTTTTCCTAAAACAAGATTTTTCTATTCTTCGCTTCCAGAAAATTTGTATACATAAATGTTTGACAACTCTTACACATACTTTACTCGATTTTATCACTAAAATATCAATCTACATTAAATGTAACAATATGTTCTGTGCGACGGCCTATCAACACGTCCTCTTTCCACAAGATACAGATTAACAGTCCTCTTTTTTTTAATAAATCAATTGTCTTTTTTTTTTTTAGTGTCCATACTCAAAGATTCTCTAATACTGTCGTTGCGGGGATTGCGGGCTGAAGCGTTTCATGCTGTCCAGCTGCGCTTCACTTCACTTCAAGTACTTTTTGAATCACATTTACATTTACAGTATTTACATACATTTCTGAGCTTCTCAGAATAAAATGAGACACAAATTAGTTTAGAAAAAGCAGTAAGGCACACATAACATTACAAGCTCTCCACTAATCGATGCAAAAATACGCGATTCAAAAGATGGGGCAGAATTGAAGGGTGTACTGAGAAAGGAAGCTATTTCGCTTTGAGAAAAAAAGGATATAGATTGGTTTATGTAAACCATTGTATTAAGATATTACTTGTTCAATAAAGAGGTAACTACTTCTTAATTTACTGTTGTGTAAATTATCCAAAAGGAAATATTTTAATTCAAATAGCACTGGTAGTGACCCTGTATGCGGTAATTCTTATGACAGTTAAAAAATGCACACATATCAGAGAGTTTTGTCCTGATTGAAATACTGTTGTTCGAGTGTATATAATGCCATCAGGTTACATGTCAACTGAAACCACTGCATGTCTCTTCTGGGGTACCTTCACTGTGAAATGTTTTTATGGATTTCAGTTTCCGGTAAACAACACGGAAAAATGGAGAAATATATGGCTGTAGTGTTCTGAGATCTTTCAACTTCAGGGCAGATATAAAACTTCTGTGTGGACAGAGTAGTGGTATTCCCTGAAGTTTTGGAGCGAATACCTGGCATTTTCTGAAAGAGTTCCATTCTGTGCCACTCTTCCAAGTGGGAATAGACATGTTGAAAGAAGATTATGTTTTTTTGCTTCTCAAATTTCACAGCACTTGTTTTCTTAATATGAAAGCCAATACATTTAATGCAACAGCATTCTACTATTTCACTGTTTAGCTGTTGAAAATCCCTGAAATATTCTGTTGTCACTGGAATGACCTCAAACGGATTTTTTACTTTGGCATTTTTTACAAGATCATACCACTTGTCAATGTGCAAATAAGATTTGCTTTTCGCATTTTCTTTTCCATTGTGCCAAAGTCTCGGTCACCGGGTAAGTAGGTACGTCCAGCAAGAAGGAAATGATATTGGATATCATGGAGTCAGTTGACAACAATACAATAAACATTGTAGTGTATTTCCTTTGTCCAGTGCAAGAGTCCCAGAAAGAAAAAACTTTCTTTTACAATACACATTCGATGTATTGCCCAGTATTGTCGCAATTCGTGATGCAATATCTGACGAATCTTCTGAGGCAATATCTTCTGGCTACATACACATAAAATATGAACTAGAGTTGCATGTGCGGAAGCCAAGATTGTATGCCCACAACAGCGTTAGGTAGAACAATGTCTCTGTTTGAATTTTAGGCCACGGAAGTGCTTGTTGTAAATCATAGGTGTTTACAAAGTACTCATGGTCATTACTGGAGCATTCTCTCAATAGATCATATGCTTTATCAACTCAATATCTGAAGCCTCTCATTCAAAGGAATATCGTCGTTTGGAGAGGCACTGCACTAATTACTCATGTGGGAACTTGAAGCTTAGATTAAAATCTGAGTTGAAAATTTTAGAATACACTTCTTATTTTATAGGTAAAACTCCTGTTACCTGACATTCTTTCTTACAGAGCCGGTGTATTTCAGACATCTATTTCACAGTTATAACGCACACCTTATGTGCACTGTCTCTCCGCGAAATGGCTTCTGTGGTTCCAAGATTTTGTCATATGCCTCCAGTAGTATCCAACGAGCCTTTACTAATTTTGTTCTTAACATTGCTGTTTTACTTGTCTATCTATTATGTTGAATTCCAAGATGTCACGTTTTAAGTTCATCAGTATTTTCATCACCAGCTACATTATCGCTGATATGAAACAGTTTCCTGTCACCTCTAGCTGTTGACACTCTTTTAGGTGACATTGTAAAAACGTCGCGAAATATTTTTAAACATACGTTATACTTTGCTCCCGTCGCCAATGTTACATGATAAGGAAATCAGTACTTTCATCTGCTCACTCCTACATTCTTTATGCTCAATAAGACAATTGAGATATGTACCTGAATATTGTGGACCTAAAGTGTGTAAAACTCACAAAATAGTGAGGTTTTAGAAATTTCATATAACACTGAATAGCTGTATCACCTAAGGTTAGATCAGTCTAATATTTTTTTGCAGTCATATCCAGGTCCTTGCTTTGCTGCTACATACTGGTTTTGTCATTGCACGTATTCATCTTCACTGTTTCTTTTCCTCCTTCCGCATGTTCTCTTCCAATTGTGTAGTTATGCCTGAATTTCTTATCCCCAGTTTCAGCATTCTCAAATACACGTGATCCATGTTTCTATCGCCATTTTAAAACTGGGCCACCAGTAGGCCAACGACTTATATGCGAAGAGTGACATAACATGTCTATTACAATGTAGGGACCAAGTGCAAGTTATGTCTAATACTTGTAAGTAAAGAGGGATATAACAGAAATAATTACATTCTGGAAGACTATGTTATTCACTTATAACTGATAAACCAGTCTTTAACAGTTCTACGTTCGTGCATCTGCAACTCACTTAACAAGCAACAGTAAGTGTCATACCACCTTCTTTCACACAAAACGATCATAAAGGCGCATACAGGAACTTAGAACAACTACTGTAGAAAGAGCTGGAGCAGTGCCGTGTGGTTCTAGTCTACAGGATAGACAAAAATTGGCAAATAATACTGAGAACGCACGAAATTCAGTTTTCTTTCCCTTAAGCATAACTCCCTCTCTAACTAGATTCCTCTTCAAGAGGCACATTCATGGATGAAGTGGATGGAGAGAGGAAGAGGAGGAAGATGTGGGAACGAAGAGGCAGCTTGGCGTGATGTGTGCTATATACGAGTGGAGTGTGTACATGGGCAAAGCTGTGGGGAAAAGTATGTTTTTGTATTAAACTGGCATACTCAGCAATGCTTCACAACTGTTAAATATGTATGCGAATTGGATGTATGTCCTAATCTGTCTCCCCCTCACTCTGTCCACACCTTCATCCTCACTGTCTTTATCTGTCTCCTGCTGCTCTCCCCTTTCACTGCCCTTCGCCTTCTCCCAGTCTGTCATTCACCTCCTGCCCCCATTCTCCATCAATTTCCTTATCCCCTCTCTATGTTCATTTCCTCTCTCCTCTCAGTCCATCTCCTCTTTTCTCGGGCTCTGTCTCTTGGTTAATGGTGTTCGAAATGAAACTTCGATTGGGAATTGACGGCTCTTAAGATGAATGGGTAAACCGTTTGGGATGATCGGCGTATGGAGCAAGAAATATACCCCTCCAAGAACTGTCAGGAAAGTAGGTTCAGTGACTGAATTTTGCATGGTTTTAATCTTAAAATGGATAGGGCTGCATAGTTACAGACAATTCAGTCTCCAGAGTAGCATTCTAATCATAAGCCAATAAGCTATAAATGCAACTTCCATGTTCTGTGCTAAAACGAACATCAAGGAATAAAAGAAGCATACAGAATAATGTGTATACAAATTATATTCAAAGAGAAAGATTATACACAGGGGAAACAATCCATCCAACGTTTTAATTCCCCTGATTTCGTAGTTCAAACTGATTCTGTGAAAGGAAAGTAGACCATAGATTTTTACAGCATGGTTCTTGTCCTCACAGTCAATTTTAACAGAAAACGATACAATGTCGTTCAAAAAATGTACAGCCTATGTGAGTATTTGGCAATGGCAAGGAACGCGTTTCTGAAGAAGAGAAATTTGTTAGCATCGAGTATAGATTTTAATGTCAGGAAGTCGTTTTTGAAAGTATTTGTATGGAGTGTAGCCATGTATGGAAGTGAAACATGGACGATAAATAGTTTGGACAAGAAGAGAATTGAAGCTTTCGAAATGTGGTGCTACAGAAGAATGCTGAAGATTAGATGGGTAGATGACATAACTAATGCGGAGGTATTGAATAGAATTGGGGAGAAGAGGAGTTTGTGGCACAACTTGACAAGAAGAAGGCATCGGTTGGTAAGACAAGTTCTGAGGCATCAAGGGATCACAAATTCAGCGTTGGAGGGCAGCGTGGAGGGTAAAAATCGTAGAGGGAGACCAAGAGATGAATACACTAAGCAGATTCTGAAGGATGTAGGTTGCAGTAAGTACTGGGAGATGAAGAAAAATGGTTCAAATGGCTCTGAGCACTATGGGACTTAACATCTATGGTCATCAGTCCCCTAGAACTTAGAACTAGTTAAACCTAACTAACCTAAGGACATCACACAACACCCAGCCATCACGAGGCAGAGAAAATCCCTGACCCCGCAGGGAATCGAACCCGGGAACCCGGGCGTGGGAAGCGAGAACGCTACCACACGACCACGAGATGCGGGCAAAAGGGAGATGAAGAAGCTTGCACAGGATAGAGTAGCATGGAGAGCTGCATCAAACCAGTCTCAGGACTGAAGACCAGAACAACAACAACAACATGTCAGTCTTAATGTTTATTAGGGTATTGTGTAAAAATTTGAAGTAATTTTTCGATATTTTTGCTAACAACATTTGCCTATTGTACTTTTAATATATTTTTATATTGTACGTATTTAAGGAATGTATAGTCTACGTCCATCCATATTTATTAGAATATCGTGTGAAAATTTCAAGATTTTAGCTAACGAGGTTTGCTCTTTACATATTGCAAAGGTATTTACATACAAAAAGTATTTAAAAATATGTAACCTATATCGATCCAAACATTTAAAAGTGTATCATGTATCGTTTAAAATACAGTTGGGAACCGGCTCCAGCCTGCGATTGGTTTCAGTGTGGCACACGGAACAATTTCGTGGGAGAGAGAGCGAAGCACTCACACTGTATTCCACCAGGGTCCCATTTTCGGATATTTCTGCCAACGCTCGCCTTGCCTCGCATTCGCGGCTTATGACGCAGAAGAAGTGAAAGGTCGCAAGCTGCCTTGCTTGCCTCATTCCATTTATATGCTAAATTCATCTGCCCTTGTCACGACTGGTGATAGGCAGGACACTTTAGTCCCATCACGCTAAAAGCCTCCCCTCGTTACTTAATGCCGGGGAATGTATTTCACAAAACTAAAGTGGCTGACGGTGGAGGCTTGTAGTTCTGTTCTAACAATGCATGAGAGCCACGCAGTTAGCGCAGATCTCTGAAATCGACAGAGGAGGCCAAACGGCATGCAGAGGTTTTATTCCAGCTTACGGGTGTCAAAGGGCCATCTGAGAGGATTCACCGAACCCCCATGTCAATCAATCCAAGACAGGGCTCGTGGTATTCAGCACGATACGGCTGTTAGGAAGGTTTAGGGTGGTAGTCTCAAGTCTAGGAATTTCTGGTCCTCGCGGAGTTTCCGTCACTTTAGTTAGGATTCTAGAAATTCAGAAATGTATAAATAACGCTCTGATTCGCCCATCGCCTACTGACGTCAGACCGGAATTTCTGGAGAAAACTGGCGAGGAAGTTTACCCGTGCCTGGAGACATTCTGGGGTGAGAATTTATTAAACGTGTGAGTTTTCACGCTGTTGGCGGAAAACAGTAACATTTGTCCTGTTTCATGGTTGTGGCCAGAATGGCGAAAACAGCAATGTCGGGAACAGGGAAAGCTAAGAGGGACAGTGTTGGTTTCATTTATTATTCGGTCAACCACTGGAGTAACAAAATCATTTGGTTGACTTCATTTGTATTCTTACTTCATACCTTCATCGCAATCACTTTTACCAACAGTCATCTCACTGAGCCTTTCGCTTTCTCATTGCTTTTAGTTTAATAAAATGTGAATTAAATTTTAATTGGGTTTAATTTGAAGTAACTTGTAGTTACTTTGAATTAATTATTTGTTATTTCTTTTATTATTCGGTGGCTAAGTAAAAACAGTCATTCAGTAGGATTTCTTAGGAATTCCCCATCTTAGGATTCCATGTTAGGGTCATTTTTTTATAGCGGTTTCGTTGGAGAATTAAAATTTTACATCGGGTCTTAAGGTGTGTGTGACTGAATCTGGGCGGTTCCATCTTTCGGGTACGATTTCACATGCACACAACGCTGGGTTTTTGCAAAGTGGAAGTTCTGCTTACTACCCAAATGTGCTCCTATGCATGCGGATTATCAAAAAAAAATTTCTAAAAAATGTTTAAAAAATGGTTGCGTATAGTTTTTGTGGACATTAAAGAAGTAAATTCAAACAAACGAATGACCTGCTTGCCGCCAAAAATCGCTTAATTGTTAGTCGGCTACGATTACCTGCCTCATCGCCGTATTAGTTTTTCTGTCCTTTCTCGTATTAACATTACGAATAAGCCTTGTCGACTGCGGACCTATTAGAACACAGCTACTGTTGAAATTGAAGGTAATTTAATGAATTAGCTGAAACAATTTGCTTTTATGGGCGTCTCTTTCTCGATGATGACATTTAAAGATGCCTGACATTCAGTCTTCACATTTTTATATTTATTTACGTGTCCTGAACAGTTTTTCTCGACTAACGGCGTTGAAGAATTATCTAAGATAGCTATTGTAAAACGTCTAAGTAAAAAAATAATATCGCCAGGCGTAAATGAATGTAAACATCTGAAGACGCTATGAACGTAAAATATATCTTTGTGCGCGTGATCGGTACTGGTTCATGTTGTGTACGTAGATACGTAAAACGTGCAAGAGGGAAAACATTATGTGCTTATGAGTGTTGATGGCAGCAGACCGTATTATTCGTTTCGGACCTCTTGATAATGTCAATCACATCGCGATTACGGGCAGTATGGGGTTCACGCCTGAGCCTCAGGACGTGCGCTATCCTCGCATGTTGGGTGTTGCTATCAAAATGTCTTACTTAAGCTCACGGGCCGCCTTGTCACGTGTCGTGACAGCAGCGCATTAAGTCCTTGACATTAATGTTTACGGGATAATGTACCGAAGCGTATGGCACCTCTTACCCGATATGCCACGTCATCAAATTGCACAACAAAAACATATTTTCGGGAGTACATTCATTTTATGTTCATACCGTCTTCCTATGTTTACATTCATATATACGTCACTTCCTGTACACTGCAAAATATGCCCACACTGGCTTACATCTACACTAGTTTAGAAATACAAGACTAGTATTCGAGAAGTTCTGGTCCAATTTATTTAAAATTTTCACACGATACACTAATACACGTGTGAGTGAACACATGTTCCACATTTTCTAATATATATGTTATATAAATATATACGTTATATAAATGTAATATATATATCTTACATATGGAGAAAAAAATCTTCAGCAAGTATCCCAGAAGGCTCTTAACACAATTTTTTTACGATACTGTAGTATATATACAGGGTGTCCCAGCTATCTTGTCCACACAAAATATGTCTGGAACAATAACAGCTATTGGAAAACGACTTTCACCGTTATCAATGTAGGGCTGGGGCCCATGAATGTACATATTTGGAAACATTCTAAAACGAAAGCATATGTGTTTTTTAACACAAACTTATGTTTTTTTAAATGGACCTCCTATATTTTTTCTTCAGCAATCCATAGCGAGACAAAGCACATACGCAATGGCGTTGATTGCATCGCAATATTCCCATTACATCCCGAGATATTGAGACGCGAAATTGACGCTTGAAACACCCGACATGCGTTGCTAGCGCACGTCCTGAGGCTCAGGCGTGAACCCCATGCTGCCCGTAATCGTGATGTGATTGACATGCGTAATCACACGTCCATACTTATCAAGAGGTCCGAAACGAATAATGCGGTCTGCTGCCATCCTGCATTAACGTCGTACATTCTAGCAGGTATTAATCCCATAGGCCAGGGGTGATGCGGTTCTGTAACATATCTGTGTACCGCAACGTTAGTCACAAAGTTAACTTCGCTTGTCGTTAATCCGTTACTAAAAAGGTAATGCCGTTCAACGTTAAAACTTTACTTTACTGTAGATGTAGCGCAAATGACAGTTAATCATTCACGCGTAATAGTAAAATTCATGTTGATGGTTTTAGTGAAACGAGCAAGAGGACTAAAAGTTTTAGCGTTGTTTAGGTAAAAGTGTTTTGATTTGGGAAGTTCAGGTAGGACATAGAAAATAAATGTAAACATGTTTAACCAATTAGTTTTATTATCACATAATTATCAATGTTACGTTTATCTAATGCGTTAAATGACAAATTGTCGCAAACAAATGTTTCTTAACATCACTGGGTAAAATGGCCCTTTGTAGAAACTTCCACTGTGATACCAGCTCTACATACTAAACATAGCGTTCACATCTCATACTCAAAGTGATGCCCATTGGCTTGCATACATAGGGTCACTCTGCGGATGAAGGATGCCCTACTTCGTGCTACTGTTTCCTCTTTGATGGCTGTACAAGCGTCAATAATGCTTTGCTTCATGTCCTCTGGTGTTGTTGGTTCATGTTGGTAAACAGCATCCTTCACTGCTCCCCAAAGAAAATAATCCAGTGGTGTATGGTCAGGAGATCGGGCAGGCCACCTAACTGGGCCACCTCGTCCAATCCATCTAATCTACCAGGTAACTTACGGTTCAGAAGTCGTCGTGCTCGTAAGGCGTTATGTGCAGGGCATCCGTCATGCTGATACCACATGACCATTCTACGGTTCAGAGGTACGGTGTCCAAGAGAACAGGAAGATTGTGTCGTATAAATCTGGAGTATTGTCTGCCATTTTGGATGCCATTTATAAAGAAAGGTCCGATAATGGTATCTCCAATAATCCCACACCAAACATTAACTTTCCACGGACGTTGATGCTCTACCTGACGGAGCCATTTTGGATTGTCTGCGGACCAATAATGCATATTCCTCATATAGACAATTCCTTTGTTGGAGAATGATGCCTCGTCGGTAAAGAGTACATCTCCAAAAAAATTTGGATTACTCAGAAGTTTTTGCTGAGCCCACCGACAAAATGTTACCCTATTGCGGAAGTCATTTCCATGAAGATCCTGGTGTAAATGAACATGGTAAGGATGAAATTTATGACGTCTAAGAATACGCTGTGCATTTGATTTCGACACACCAACTTCACGTTCAATTTGACGTGTGCTGATTTGACGATTCACAGCTATGGTAGCGAGCACAGCAACTTCAGCACGTGTTCTAGGACGATGTCGAGGTCATGGATTTAAGCTTCCCGTTTCACGTAGACGAGATGTGAGACTACCAAACATCCGGCGCGAAGGCGATGGCTAGTCAGGGAATCGTCTTCAGTACAGTCGTTCTGCCTGAACAGCATTTCGTCCACCTACAACAGGGTACAGTACAGGTATGTAGAGTAGGGTAGAAAACAGACATATTAACTTAATAATCTTAATGTTCGCTAACAGTAGCCTACTATCACCAAACAAGCAATCTCATAACGTATTTCCCGTCAACGTACATTCTCTATAGATCAGCAGCATTTGTACCATATCTTCATGTGTGTACATTATACTGTACAGTATAAGTTCCACAAAACAACGTTTATTCACAATGTGTACTACCTCCGTGCCGTCACTAGATTACTCTGATGCACGACTACACTGGCAAGCGGTGTACTGCACGCCAAAGCAACAACAAATGGGATGCTCGGAGGGTGGTGGAGTACAGGAGTTTGCATGGGTCGCAAATCATAAACAAGGCGAAGTGGTAACTGTGGCAGTAGTGGGAACTACGTTGGACACTTGACTAGGTAGAGCCAGGCCCTGCGCGACAGGCACAGTGGGTCATATACCGCATTAGATAAACCTTATATTGGGTGTGCAGGATAAATGAAACAACCTGACAGGTGTACACCGATCGGTACTGGTTCATGTTGTGTACGTAGATACGTAAAACGTGCAAGAGGGAAAACATTATGTGCTTATGAGTGTTGATGGCAGCAGACCGTATTATTCGTTTCGGACCTCTTGATAAGTATGGAGGTGTGATTATACATGTCAATCACATCGCGATTACGGGCAGCATGGGGTTCACGCCTGAGCCTCAGGACGTGCGCTATCCTCGCATGTTGGGTGTTGCAAGCGTCAACTTCGCGTCTCAATATCTCGGGATGTAATGGGAATATTGCGATGCAATCAACGCCATTGTGTATGTGCTTTGTCATGCTATGGATTGCTGAAGAAAAAATATAGGTGGCCCATTTAAAACAAAATAAGTTTGTGTTAAAAGACACATATGCTTTCGTTTTAGAATGTTTCCAAATATGTACATTCATGGGCCCCAGCCCTACATTGATTACGGTGAAAGTCGTTTTCCAATAGCTGTTATTGTTCCAGAGATATTTTGTGTGGACAAGACAGCTGGGACACCCTATATATATATATATATATATATATATATATATATATATATATATATATATAATGTGTTGGCAGAAGAGCCAACACCGTGTTGCTAGAGGAGGCCAAAATGCACGCGTTTAAGCTCACGCAGGCTGGCGTGAGGTCTGGAACAGTTAAAGGAGTTATAGAAGCCAAAAATAGTACATAGCTTCTGGAATACCTAACTTTAATCCATAATTGGAGAACATCGCTCTTGATGATACATAATTACAATCTCAATATAAACTGGTAATGGCGCCTTGCTAGGTCGTAGCAAATGACGTAGCAGAAGGCTATGCTAACTATCGTCTCGGCAAATGAGAGCGTATTTGTCATTGATCCATCTCTGGCAAAGTCTGCTGTACAACTGGGGCGAGTGCTAGGAAGTCTCTTTAGACCTGCCGTGTGGTGGCGCTCGGTTTGCAATCACTGACAGTGGCGACACGCGGGTCCGACGTATACTGATGGACCACGGCCGATTTAAAGGCTACCACCTAGCAAGTGTGGTGTCTGGCGGTGACACCACAATATATATATGTCTGTGTGTGTGTGTGTGTGTGTGTGTGTGTGTGTGTGTGTGTGAGTGCAATATACATATATTAAAAGTAAGTCACCACCTATAAAATTTGATTAAATCGGTCGAAAACTTTCAAGATTTTGGCTTACAGCGGTTCCACCTCATATATTATAAACACACACACACATATATATATATATATATATATATATATATATGAACATTTAGTAGAATATTGTGTAAGATTTTGAAGTAAATCGGCAAGAAATTTAATAGATATTTTGTAACAATTCTAAACAACATTTTGTCTTTTCTTAGTAATATAGGTATGTTACATACATTAATATAAACATGTATCCTATCTTCATCCAGATACCTATTACAGCAATAATAAAAAATGTGAACTACTTTGGACCAGCACTTTTTGCTGTTTTTGCTTACAAAGATTCTCCTTTATGTGATAAGTATACGAAAAATGATATAGCCTATGCAGATCCAAATGTTCAGTACAGTATCGTCTGAAAATTGTGTTAACAAGTTTCTGAGATTCTTGCTGAACACCTTTTCTCCATTATATATGATATATACAAGTATACTAAAAATTTGGAGACTATATTCATTCACACATGTAATAAGAGTATCGTGTGAAAATTTGAAATAAATCGGACCAGAACTTTTCGATTACTACGTCTTGTCTTTATAAAGTAGTGTAGATGTGAGCCAGTGTGGGCATATTTTGCAGTGTAGAAAGTGACATGCGGAAAAAAACGACAACCTTTTCAAAAAAGCCAACAGTGCAGCTAAAAACAGCATATACGGTAATTTCCTGAAACATTTGAAGCAGCTGAATACGGATATAACTTCTGTGCCTTCTCTGTATTTAGTCACAAGGTGTGAAACAACACTATCGGCCTTATCTTCCGACTGAGACAGTCAAATATTGGGGAAAAATCTGCTATAACTTATTTCATGTTTTCGGACTGTAATTAAGTTCCTTACTGTTACATGCTCTTTGGAATACAGCTATTTATTGACACCGTTACATATTTGGTAGGTAGTAACTTCTATATAATACTGAATCTCTGTGATGAAATCTCTTATTTACTCTCCCATAATCGGCAGGCTAATAGTAGTCAACAAAGAAAGATCTGAGTACAAATGCTATTCATAATGCTATTCATAATGAAACAACATGTTTATATTACATTACAGCGAAAGACATCATGTTTCATTAAACTTCATATGCAGTATTTTTTACACGAAACTAACCTAGAGGGTGAGACATGCTCAGTAAAAATAAATCTCTGTCACTTTCCTTTACAGCTGCCTTTACCTATTTTATTTCGAATTCTCCTGAAGCTTTCTGCCTTTCAGTCTGTCTTCTCTTAGAGCAGGAGATATATCCCTCCATCAGAATTCATCCTGTTCCTCTTACGTAAACTTGTGTTGCAAGGATCACACTTTCGTTATCTGCACCGCAACTTTGTGCTTATCTGAAACATTTGAAGCAGCTGAATACGGATATAACTTCTGTGCCTTCTCTGTATTTAGTCACAAGGTGTGAAACAATACTATCGGCCTTTTCTTCCGACTGAGGCAGTCAAATATCGCGGAAAAATCTGCTATAACTTATTTCATCTTGTAGCTCACTAAATGAGCTTAATTTAGTATTGCCAAAGGCAAAGAAGTGGAAACTATTGAGAGATGAAAGTAGTAAGCAGAAAATCAACTAATTTGCTTATTGACTTTTGTGTTGAACTGTGTCCAATAGAGATGGCCAGTCTGCTTCTCAGTTGATTCAAAGAGCCAGATCCTCCTGAGGAGTGGGTGATTCGGAAAAAAAGTGGTTGATCATCTGATTTCAAAATGCGTCTCTGGTAGCTGTAGTGAGCGGAACGAAAATTCTGTGGTAGGCTACCACAACGGCGACCCACGCCACATCCTCAAGAAAACGTTTCTCAACCTACAAAAAATGTGTTATAGACAATGTGCATGTGAGCATTTGCATACCTTATTCGTGTGTGAAGCTTTTCTCATCCAAGAAAACAACACAGAAAATAGAGAATGCTCCCTTTTTCTATTTTCTGGGTGTGAGACCCTACACGTTCAGCCATTCCAATAGTTGTGACAATTGTAACAGTATGAAAGTAAGCAGAACACTGAGTCCACGTGTGGGAAGAAAAGTCTCTGACCCAGCCAAGAATAGAACCTCGGTCCCTTCACTTAGAAATTCACTGCACTGACCATGTAGCTACTGAGGCTAACAAAACTCGGTTCTTTAGAACATCACGTTAACGTAGAAAGCACTTCCTGCGTCATGTTTCTCCTCGTGATTTGTAAAGAAAACCTCACATTTCAGAAGCTCAATAAACGTTTACAAACTTTTGAGTCAGTTGGTATTTCTTATCCTTTTACTCAGCATCTCACTTGGAATGTGTTGTTAGCAAACCATATAAGCTGCGATCTTCAGCCACCGTGTGGTGGGAGCATATCGCAAAGTGATCCAGGCATCAGTCTACTCCCAATAGTTCGGTCCTCCGAGTACTCTCACCAATCGATGGCAAGACGCCGCACTGGCTCGCTGTTCCTCACCAATCTCATTGACCGGATCACAATGTAGCTCGTGGCTCACTTCTCCCCACCACTCTCATGGATCGGACTGCAAGGCATCACGCTGCTCCCCACCATTCTCACAGTTGTGATCGCAGAGAGCAGATCACATGGCGACGTGAGGGTCGCTTTGTTCTCTGCTCTCTTGGCACAGTGACAGCTTGCAACTCGCTTTCCTGACTGAGCATCTCTCCATCAGAGTTCAGATTAAAAAAAAAAAAAAAAATGTGATGTGTAACACATAATTATTTTAACGTAGTCAGTAGTCAATGAGCGCAGTTTGTCTCAGGGCAATGGTCACTGATCAGGGATGTGACAGGAACAATCATTTGAAGCAAAAAACTAAATATGGACATATGTCCTGTTCCAAATTGTTTCTGAGATGGAACACATTTACAGTTACTTTTTTAAGTTTTTCTTGAATAACTCAAAATCCGCGGTCCCCAGCGAAACCGTGCTGCCATACAAACTTAAACTACATTAAATTTCCCATTAAAAGGTCCTATTTATTTCTTCTCTAGGACTTATGGTTTGCGTTAAGAGAACGACGGAATAACAGAAATCTTACGCGACACGCATGCGCTGAGATGTAGGTAGGTTGTGTAAGGCAGTTTGAGGTAGGTGCCCGACTTGATAGACAACGTGTCCTGTATGAAATTATGCGACTCGACTTCATCTGCGCTATTGTGGTGTGTTATAAACAGTGTCAATGTACTGAATACAAATAAAAATGTACCTGGCTGAAACTGATGATTTTCCTCAATCTTCCCATCTATCTTCTGCTCACTTGGTAATAATTATAATCAAGAATTAATCTAACTACTCTTCTTAGCAATCGGAGTTCTAGGGCTTGCATTCTGATGGGAACGAGTGTTTCTGCTGTGTTGTCCAGGCAAGAGCTTCAAGGTTTAGGGAGCAGCAATTATTGTGAAAAGAATGGATCAACAATAAGCTTGATCTTTTGGAGTGCTTGGTCGTCCTGTATAGTAAAAGGTGATCTGAACGACTTCCGATGGCTTTGTAATCACAAGAAATAATTTTTGGCGGGTACCATCATTTAACTCCTTGAAATATTGACTAAGTCACCGTTTTATTTACCGTTCAGTTACCGTTAAAGTACTGGTCTAGTTCCTTCATTGGGACAAAGGGATCAGCTAAAGCTTCTACTTTGCCTATACTTCTATGGATCACATAAGGTTTCCCATAGAGCATATGGTCTTTGTGCTTTTGATTAATATACTGGCATGCCTTAGTTATCGTTTCTCTCCGATTTATTGACTCTGTTTGCTTTCTGCTTGCAATTAATTTTATTTTCAATTATAGGAGGTCGTACGTAGGTGCTATGTGCAGTGTCTCCGAGATTCATGAACTCTTCCGTTTACCTAGGTGCAGGTTTTCCCTTCAGGTTTCCGGTCTTTCGTGGAGTATATTTATTGTGTAATCGATTTAGTTTGGTAGTATATACATGGAATTTGATTACCAAGTCCCGAAATCGAATGGAAATTGTCTCCCAAATTATCTCTTCCGCCTCTACTGCAAGTTCATTTACACTGATATACTTAAGGTCTTGGTACGTTGTCAGTTGAGGTTTATTCCTTGGATATTTTAGAGATAAAGTTATAAATATAATGTTGTGAGCTGATTCCTGGTACGAATTTCTTTGCTTGTGGATTTCGTGGCAAATATATGTGTGAGGGTGTGAGTACAGGCTGCATTGTGGGTATTTGCAAGCTGAAGCACTGTTCATTTGAAGAACAAGTTACACACTTGAATTTCAAAGTGGAACAGAATATTTTTATACTACTAGCATTGTTTGCATGCTCCTAAGTCGAATTGGGTTCTGAAAGGGCACTTGTGAAACAGGCTATACAGCCTACTGTCGGACGTCAGTAGAGGATGGAGGACAATTTTTTAAGGGATTTTATATTTACAAACATATATTCGACTTGTTTTTCTTCATTAACACTGGATGTAAGTAACACTATAGGTAGTAAGTCAAAGCGTTCGCATGTCGCTACTGCACCTTCTCACCTGCTACTTCTTTGGTATCTTAGGACAATTGAGTCTAAGTTTACAGAACTGGAGAGCATGCTTGGCTTGGGCCATTTCTCCACGTTCGCTAGAAGAAAGACATGGATGTCGATACTCTGAAATATATGGCAGAGTTCGTCGAAATGAGTTGAAAGTGATGGCCAACTGTGTTCCACAGAAACAATACAGACACACTGGTAGAACAAGGGGCTGCATGAGTTGACAAGTTCGTAGCACCTAAATCACACGCCTTAGAGTTCATTTGCAATAGTTTTTTACAGTATTTATTCGCACTGTTATCCTGCTATCTCTTGTTCACACGCAATGTAGTCCAAATTTGTTACCATGTTATTTAAAATTTTTATATCTTTCAGCAGTGAAATCTTCGCATATTGTCAGTTAGCGCGTTCCTTAGACACAACGACTGTTTCAGACTTTCTTGTAAATGATACAACTCCATGACTGTGAGTCTAGGTTTCACAGATCACAACGTCCTACATTCTACTCTATAACTTATGATAACAGACTGTGCTTCATGTACGAGGGTTGGAACTTTAATCGTGGCAAATATTTATTTACAGCTGGTACAAAATAGATAAGTGTTTCAAAATTTTACCGACGTTGAAAGTAGTCGCCAGCATTGTGTATAACCCGTCCCCACCGACGTGGAAGACGTAGGATACTCTTAGCAGTGCCAGTTGTGAAGATAGTTCGAGTGGCGCGGTCTATTGCCCGACGAATTTATAACAGTTGTGAAGCGAATGCGGTGAAGTGTTTCCTTGAGTTTAGAAATTGAGTTGAACTTACGAGAGCAGTGCAGTAGGTGGTATAGCACTTAGCAGCCCCATCAGTCAAACAAATCAGTAACAGCATGCAGTGTACGTGCTTGAGCATTGTCCTGCAAAGCGATGGTCAAGTCCTGCAGAAAGTGACATCACTTCTGTCTCTATGGTGTTCATTTCTGGAACACAACCTACGACCTACGACTCGATGTTTAAACTGAAGGAAACACATCACGGCATTCACTTCAGAACTGCTACAAACTCGTCGGGCAATAGACCGCGGCCGGCCGCTGTGACCGAGCGGTTCTAGTCGCTTCAGTCTGGAACCGCGCTGCTGCTACGGTCTCAGGTTCGAATTATGCCTCGGGCATGGATGTATGTGATGTCCTTACTATAGTCAGGTTTAAGTAGTTCTAAGTCTAGGGGACTGATGACCTCAGATATTAAGTCCCATAGTGCTTAGAGCTATTTGAACCAATAGACCGCGCCGCTCGAACTGTCAACACAACTGGCACTGCTAAGAGTGTCCTACGGCATCCGCATCTCGAGCAACGGGTTATACACAATGCTAATGACTACTTTGAAGGTCAGCAAAACTTTGAAACCCGTATCTATTTTGTACCAGCTGTCAATAAATAGTTGCCACTATTTAAGTTTCAACCCTTGTTTACTTATTGTCACTTTCAGCTTTTACAATTTAAAATGTCTATGTTAATAGTAAATATTTTAATTTCTCCAGCGTATTTTTCTGTGCTGCTCGACAATAAGTCAACCACATTGCCTTCGACTGCAAGAATTACGAGCGATGTACGGTACGGTTTTACCAAAACGGAATTAAAACGAAATTGCCGCTAATGTCGGCAGATAATTCGAGACATCATTTCTCGTGACCGTTCCTCACTGACGTCAGCTTAAACCACGGGTGAAGGTATGCTATCAAAAGTCAGATTGAGTCCCACGTCGTATCCAGCCATCAGTATCGTCAGGTTCTGGATCAAGTCCTGATGTATCTCGCGTTGTGATGCCCTTGGCCCCAACTACTTTCCATTTACAACAATCAATAAGTAAGTGTTTTAATGTTTAGACCCGCTCATCTTATATAAATGTATGCTATTTGATGTACAGCCTTTCATAATGATTTACCATCCTTTGTTTATAGTTCAAGACACACACACACACATATATATAGTTTGTATCATGAGTTATTCGATGAGAATGAAAATGATTTGGCCACCGCAAAGGTAATCCGCCTTACGCCTGATGCGTGGACGTGTGTAAATAACATTAGTTTTTATACTCTCACTTGACATTTCATAGATGAGAAGAGTGAATTAAAGTCATACCTTTTACAGTGTTCACAATTAGAAGACAGACACACTGCAGAAAACATCTCAACCAGGTGAAAGTCTGTTATTGTCAAATACAATTGCAGTTTTAAAATCACTTTCATAATAAAAGACAATGCGTCAAATATGGATTTAACTGCCATGCTTCTCAAACTTCCACGTATCCCATGTTTCGCATAGTCTTTAAATCTGACTGTGGAACACGAAATTCAGAAGTCCATACAAAAAACCGTTGACGAGTCAAAAGTGTTTTTCAAGGAGAGCCCTTGGCTTTAAACAAACTTGCTGAAATCTAAGAAAATCAAAAGAGAAATGCCCTCTGAAATTGGAAAAAGATGTTCCTACTAAATGGAACTCTACTAACGAAATGTTGCAAAGAGTTACTTTAGATAGAGATACCAGCTTAGTTAAACTGTTTTAGGGTTCTTGGGTCCTAGTACTTTACTTCCGAATCTCTACAGGGTAGAGCAATAGAATTACGGAAGAAGAACTGTCTGCATAAGTCTACAAATTTTCTCCTCTTTGTTTCCATTTGACTCAACAGAAGGCTTTTGAAACGAGTGAAGGAATTTTAAACCAGTTTCCAGAGAGCGACTGTGCCGGAGGCAGATGCTGTTTGATATGTGATGCTTTACTCGTAAAGCTTAGAGACGATGCCGGAAGAAGGTTCTTGTGGACATATGGTGCTTTTAAACATACAGAGAATGATGTATCATGCTGTGATCGCATTTTACGGTCCAGTGTCTGCTTAGCGTTACTCATCTTTTAGGTGGCACAGTTAACAGTGACTCAAGCACCAAAAAAAGGCCAGTTGAAACATTTCTATCAGGCTACAATGAAAAGGAAAAGTAAAACATAATACTAAACAGAAGGAATTCTCGCAACATTAATCCATTTATTTTTTATCATTTATCAAAACTGGTACATACCTCCGAAATAAGGTCGTCCCCGAACCAGCAGTACATAAACAGCACTGAGAATACTAGCATCAGGTAGCTACCAGCCTTACCAACTTCTTGCACACCCTTAGCCCTCTGAAAATAAAGTAAATTCGTTATTAATTCCTCCATTCCCTTCATCAACAACAAAACATGCAAATCACTACATTTTACATCCCCCAATGCTCGTCTCCCGAGTACGTAATCAACAACAATGTAAAATGTAAATGTCCTAACATGATACTAAAAAGATACCTAAATATCGATGCTTTTTATTCCTATAATGATGCAGATGATCAGTAAATGCTCAAATGAGTTGTTATATGTTAAAAATTATTTACTCATTCAATAGTGGAGTAGTAATTTAAAGCACCATGAATAACAGAGAACAATGAATATACATGTTGCGGAGCTATGCTTCTGACCACTCTTTCACCTTAACTTTGTTGTGTTATCTGAAAATGTAAAGATGTGGAATTTAACATATATCACACTAAATTAGAAGGAAAGTCTGCAGTGTCTGTCGTAATGGATATAGAGGAAATGGAAGACAGTCTGAGAGAAAACGACATGCCTTTACTGAAAAGTATTTGAAATACTGCTGTGATTCATGCCTGACAGAGGTCACAGATTTTACGATAAATACATACACTTAATACAGGATTAGCTTTGGGAGAAACGTTTGTATCTCGAAGCACGTGCTCCTTTAAAACAGAATTGTTTAATGTATGAATAAATATGAATATAGAAGAAATTTTCAAACCGTAGACCACCACCTCTCACGCTGTCATTCAGACACATTTCATTTACAGATACTCACATAAGATGAAGCGAACAAGCTGCTACGTAGAAAAGTGAAATGCGAGCGCAATGGTTTTTAACTAAGTGTACAGCTGTAAACAGTAAAGCTGTTTGTCATAAGTTCAGTTTTCCGAATTGTCCCGGGCAATAAGAGCGGAAGGAATGTCTCATACGCTGTTAAAAATGTATAACTTGTTTTGCTAGAAATGTCATAAACTGACATTGCCTAATAATAACTACATTTTAAGGTTGCAAATGTTGGAATGTTGGGACATATGGCCGTAGATTCTGCATAGTGCATCGGAAAGAAGCCGTAGTTCACGCATGGTTCATCAGAACACAGCACTTGTCAGTATCATGCATGCGTATCCCCACCGCTTCAAGGCCGGCCGAAGTGGCCGTGCGGTTAAAGGCGCTGCAGTCTGGAACCGCAAGACCACTACGGTCGCAGGTTCGAATCCTGCCTCGGGCATGGATGTTTGTGATGTCCTTAGGTTAGTTAGGTTTAACTAGTTCTAGGAGACTAATGACCTCAGCAGTTGAGTCCCATAGTGCTCAGAGCCATTTGAACCATTTTGAACCACCGCTTCAACCCAGTAAAATGGTGAACAAAGACCGCTTGACGCTAGACCAGAAAGTGAAGACTGTGCTGCTTTACGTGGAACCGAAGAGTGCGGCAGAGACTCAGCGATATTTTGGTGTTCATTTTTGTACGACATGGTCCCGCTGCATACACACATTTTATCGACTAACCATAAAATATGAAGATAACAGCAATATTTTAGAGCAAAAGCGGCCTCTTTCCAACACGCCCCGCTCTCCAGAGGATAGCGATGCTATGAGAGTGGCATTGACACAAAGTCCCACGACATCCATGAGGGGGGCTTCATCCGAAATGCATCTCACGTCGTTCTCTTAAGACAAAACTTCATACTGACAAGGGGAAGGCCTCAGACACGGCCAACCGATTCGGCTCAGATTTGGCAGGTCGCTTGTGTACAACCTAAAATGAAGGAATCTAAGATATTTTCGGTCAACACCCCCGCGTTTTTGAGAAAATCACCCCTAAATGTTATGACGAGCAACCGACTCAAAAATGGCGGGAACGATAGATAATTGTAAATAGAGCATGTTTGATCATCAGGTATGGGGTCCGAAAACGCATACTTTTCCAGAAATCGATGTAAGAAACCTTTACAACAGCCACTTCTGTACCCACAGTGTAAACACATTTTCGCAGGCAGCACAGATAGCGCAACGGTCAAGGTAACTGGCTGGGGATCGGAGAAACCTACCCGATGTTTTTCTTTTCGTTTGTATTTTTCCACATCTCAATTGATAGGGATAGGAGGGTTAATGAGGTACGTAAATCAATAAGGAATGATAATAATAAGGTAGGCAAATAAATTTCTCAAACCCCTGGGATAGTAAACAACTAAAATGATACTCTAGGTCACTTTAGAATGACTCTTCCAGTCAACGTTAAGTGTCCTCACTTTTCTTCGAACAACTAGATGGGTGGTACTTGACATATAAACATTCGAAACAAATACACTCACGGTACCAAGAACATCTAATGAATGCAGTCTTTCGACAGCTACACTGTTTCTTCCGAAGAGTCGGCGGAAAACAAACTTGGGTTACATTTAAAAAATTGTCTTTTTCGGGAATTAATTTTGATGCGTACCACGCATACGATATCGTTGCATGAAAAATCGGTGCTGGAAGTTGGTTATGAATTATGCTGTGAATAGTTATTGCATCCGTGAGGTTGTGCAATTCCCGCTGGGTTTTCAGAAGCACACTGCAATTCTGAAGCCTGGAAATAAAATTTTTAACCTGGCGATAGAAATAAACATCACACGGTTGTGCAGATTGGCGGTATTACTTTTACTGTGCACGTCGGCTGACCCTCGCCATCTATAAACATTGTGTCATATATTGTAGTATTAATTTGTCCACTCCAGGAATCCAATATTAGACAAAACTTGGTATCAGAAACGTATGGTTTTAAAACATTCTCAAGAAATGTTCTGTAAATCGCATTCGTCAGTTTCCCGGATATGGAGCAGGTAATGTAAACATTTTTCAACGAGTCGGTTAAACGATTGACCTCCTCTATAACCCGAGAACCAAATGTGACATTCGTCCTTGTAAACAGAGGAAAACCTTAGGCAACACTTTTCCAGAGGCTGTGGTGGCATATTGCGCCGTGTACGAATTTGTTACTTTGTTTGTACTACCAACTGCGACAAGGGTAACTTTTTCTCCCTTATGCGATAACGTGCGTCGAATGTTCACGCGATTCTCGCATCCTCTTTGATCGGTGTTGATCGCATAATCACGATTAAAATCGGTCATAAGTGACACCGTTTGCGTGCTGAAAAGAGCCGCCACTTTCTGTATATCTACTATATTTTGTACCTCCTTATGAGAGACGTATTTAGCGACGTGCCGTTGACGAATTTTATACTCCGATTTGAAATTTCTTGCCCAAGATAATGATGCAGCAAACGTAAAATCCTTGTTGGCCGTATATTGAAGCGCGGCACCTGCAGCCCACTCCTGAAGTATTCTCGTTGTTAAATTCTCGTTACGACAACGAGATTCGGCAAATCTGTCGTATGTCCACTTATGTATCGCCTGGTATTCGTCGTATCTTGTCCCTCCTTTAACGATATCACTTTCCCACAATTTCAAGTCCTTCTTCCTTTTCAGGGATGTTGTTGCTCCATTGTTTTGCAATGTTTGTAACTTCCAGTTTGGATGATTCCTGGCTAGCGCTACCGCCTTTACTTTTACTTCAAGGGGTGTAGCGCCGTAGTTCAATCGTTTAGTAACCGGTTCGTAATACTCATCGGGAACAGATGAAGCACATATTCCCAGTGACGTGGAGATTTCCAAAATGTTATGACCATTTTGCAATTCACTAGTTGGGTTATCTTCCACTGAATCACCTTCTGCTTCGTCTTCATGGTATAGTACTTCAGTATCAACAAAAGTCATTTCGTTCGTCAAATCCAATAATCGCTCGACGATAGACGCTCCTATCAATCTGGAACGCCGAGAAACAGAACTGCGTGCTTGCGGTAGTGCATTGATAATCCATCTGTCTTGCAAGACTTCTACAAACCAAAACACAGCGTCGGTAACTTCCCGCTTACCATCGCCTGTGACAGGCTCCCGACTACATATTACAGCGCTAGTCGAAGGGTGTACATTCTCCATTTTGATATTATGCACCTGAAAGATATGACACAACAAACAATAACTAGTTACTACGGCATAAACAAACGAGCTAATTACTACAAACTGCATACAGTACTAGTCATATGTTACTTACGGAAGAACACTGTATTCATTCACAAAACGTATTTCATTCGGCGCATTAACGATAGAAAAATCACTACATGTATCCACGAGGTTAGCGGCAGCCTAATGACGGAAAACAACTCTTTCCGATTGACTTCTATGAGGCTCGTGCCTGGACACCTTCACTCTTCCATATTCACAACTATGATATGACGAAGAGGCAACCGGGACAACATAACTCTCCCCGCGCGCATTCCGTCCCGTGCCTCGTTGTAAACAAGCGTCGCGAGGTTGGCTATCTGTGATCCCTCGTGAGGAATTCGCAGCACTGTTACTCGGAGTTGTTTTCATGTGACAAGGCTTAAAAGTTTAATACTTTACTAACACACGGCGTTTGGGAAATTAGTTTACCTACGTTATTATTATCATCATGCCTTATTGATTAACTTACCTTATTAACCCTCCTCTCCCTATCAATTGAGATATGGAAAAATACAAACGAAAAGAAAAACACCCGGTAGATTTCTTCGAGATACGAACCCAGGTTCTCCGATTCCCAGCCATTTTTTTAAATCTCATTCGCTTTTGTTCGTCGCAACTGCTCGGGGCGGACGTCGTAAGACACCCTTTTAAGTTCATTGTTGATCGATGAACTCAGTTCTTTTATTACAGAGGGCAGCTACCCCTCTGACCGAACACGCTGAGCCACCGTGCCGGCTATCCGTTGCGCTATCGCCGCTGGTGGCGAAAAGCGTTTAGCATGGAGGTACAGAAGCGGCAGTTGTAAAAGTTTCTTTCCTCGATTTCTGGAAAAGTTTGCTTTTGCGGACCCCATACCTTGTGATGAAAAATGCTCTATTTTCAACTAGACATCGATCCCTCCAATTTTAAGTCGATTGCTCGTCATAACCTTTAGGGGTGATGGTCTCAAAATTGCGGTGGGTGTTGACCCAAATTATCTTAGATTCCTTCGTTTTAGGTTGTACAAAAGCGACCTGCAAAATTTGAGCCGAATCGGTTGGCCGTGTCTGAGGCCTTCCCCTTGTGAGTGAAAATATTTCCAGAAAAAATTATAATATTGCACAAACTGATGGAAAATGACAGGGCACTGCGCTAACATTTTGCGACTTCAGCAGCTCTAGTAAATGGTGATATCATGTTTCAAAACAACTGATAATTCTCTGATAACGTGATAACGGCAACAACAGAAGACACAATGGCAAATTTAAGGCAGTTAAAGCTCCTGATGTACACGGGGTAAAAAATTTATAGTGAGTGTATAGAGTGCCATTTCCAGCCATGGAAGCATCTGACAAAGCTCTTTCAATGGCCCAGTTCAGAGTATGCGCTACATCGACATGTTGCATGACGATAACTTCCGCAACGTTAAGCAACAACGATATCTATGCGACATGGACCTCGCCCTCGTATAACTAACGTTATTCTAAATTTCCTGCAGGAACATTCTGGCCCCGTGTGATAACCGTCGATATCCAGAACGTTTTCAAGGCGTTCAATGTGGCCGTTATTCAGCCCGGATATTAATATCTGTGATTATTTCCTGTAGGGTCTTCCAAGGAGGCGGCTACCGCAACAATCCACGTGATCTAACGCTACTGCGCGTGGCTATCACAACAGTTCTCCACGGAATCACGCATGACTTGTTTTGGGGAGTGGTCGGAAACATCACAATGCAACAAGTAGGACATAGCTAACATGTATTGAACCCTCGCTGAGTTCCACGAGCTGATGATTCGTGTAAACAAGAGAACCATTGATATGTTTTGTTTATTAAAAGTTATGTAAACAATTCTAAAAGCATGATACTTTCCGTGCCATCCTGAATATCAACTCACTTTGTAAATTTCCTGGAAAACTGAGGTGTAATCTCTGAAAAATATGTATGCTCATACATAATTCTAAACAACTTGTGAATGTTACCACATTTGGATGGTAAATACGACGTAAGGTGGCCACGCACTACACATCGATCCAGATAAAAATATTTGTAAAGAGGAAACACGAAGACCCCCAGGTGACGCCTTGCTCACATTCATGTAATTTTATTCTATAGGCAAACTCTCATTTTCCATAAAATCCAACAATTGCTATATTATGTGCATTTTATTCACATGCACATTCCACCTCGAAACTCCTTCCTGGAAAAGCTAATACAGCAGATACGTAGCTGCTTCCATAATTCCGTCGTCTGCAACCTCGATACTTCATCATATGTCTTGTCATCATAGCAATTGCGCAATTTTGTTCCGTTAAGCAATAAAAATCAAGTGAAATGTTGTCCAAGCTGTGGGTTGCAGACGATGTCTGCATGCTAAAGTACCAAATCTGGCAAAAATCGTATGAGAATTTGGTACAGTGAAGTCGTAGTAGCGTATAAACTCTCAACATCTGACGCAAATATATCCGCAGTCATCCCCGTGGCATCCTAACAAGATATTCTGTTTCTGCGGCCACACTTGAATAATAAAATAAGGAGAATATTAAAGAAGATCTGTTCTCGATTGTGAAGACCCACACGGTTCCCTTGACGACGAGGTCAGTGGACAAAACAGATCGGTTCGAAGGTTTACCGAGAAATGTATGGCCATGACCCTAGTAGATGGTATATTATATCCACCGAACTATAGATACACAATTTACCTTTGCGGCCTGGAACAGCTGCAAGCAGAAGGATGTCCCAAGGGAGAGGCTTTGTCCCAGTAACATCCGGCCCAAGCACTGCTCTAGTAGCGCAACATTCCTGCCAACATGCCAAAAACAACGATTAGCTTTCGAGTATGCTCTTACTAGTGAAGAGTATACAATACATAATGAAGCTGTTTAATCAACTACGACGAAACACACATTCTGGAAAATATATATTACGTGTATTCAAAGAACGATGCCCATATCAAGAGATTACGACGAAAGGGCGCCGAAAATGAGTAAATTATTCAGCAGCCTTGGGAATACAGACGACTGTCTTCGTCTCATATCTCCGCTTACATGGAGACGATGAAACGCACGGGCGTGGCTGAGAACATCAGGCCGATGAGAGGTCTAATATTCAAAAATCAATGTCTGTTCAAGATATCTTGTCCAAGGCTGTAGCGTTTGTTAAAACGTGTAAACATTATTACTTGCAAAGGAATGTCATCTGCAGCGACAGGTTACTAGTCAACCGCAAGTACCTGAAATTAGGATGGGAGACGAATAGTTAGGCGATCGGCCTAATCTGGCATGAGATTATACTTCACGAATTACATGAAATAAGTGTGTTTGTCTGTGTGATTTCGTATATATGTGTGTGTGTGTGTTTGTGTCTGCGTGAATGTGTGTGTGTGTGTGTGTGTGTGTGTGTGTGTGTGTGTGTGTGTGTGTGTGTGTGTGATGGAGCAGAAATGCATTTATTGATTTCCAGGGAACATAGATGGGGATTCCCGTGTTGTATTTCAATCCGAGTAGAATCGGAACAACTAGGATCAGATTCCGTGAACAGGTGTTAGTTAACTAATTGGTTATTTGCGTATTACATGCGATCTCTAGTTTCGATGCGGGACAAATCAGTTTACTTACATTAGTTTCTTTTTTAATGAAATTAAAGCTTTTTTTTCATGTTCTGATTCATTCTTCTCTTCATGTCAGTTCCCCCTCCGTCTATCGTTCGCTGTCACATATACAGGTCCATTTTAGCGTTAAAAATTCAGATGTTGTTGTGTGCAGTGGAATGGATTGTCAAGGAGATAAAACTTTGGTTAGTATTTGAAGTTAACTTCGTCGTCTGTTAGACATTTCACATCGCTGAGTTAGTGGTCAAAGTTACTCGGGATTTATTATATCATGCCTTTCTATACGGGGTGAGTCACGTCAGACGTAACACCCCCTTAATTCCGGGGGCGATTGCACGTGTCGGCATGCGGTTTTCAGCGAATCATAGCGGACTATGGGGCACATACGTTGGTACATGCACAATAATCACAACGTTTATATTGACGGAGATAATGAGACAAGTACATTGGACGCTGTACTTTTTTAACCATCATTCGAACGCTCTGAAAAATCGCATATAGTGATGTAACGCATCTTGCTATTGTGATTCAAACTTTGCTTAAATGAGGGCGGATGAGGATGTACCTACGTCGCGTCGGCCGTGCATGCTGCGTAGAGCACGGCAACTCGGCCTGCGGGTCGCGCGAGGCGTGTTTACGGCCTGCAGCCGCTTCCGACCGACTCGACCTTCAATCGTACAATATTTCCCAGCGCCTTTTAAGCGAAGTTTGAATAACAATACCAACATGCCCTTACATCACTATACGCGTTTTTTCCAGAGCGCTCGAATGATGGTAAGAAAAGTATAGCGTCCCATTTAAAAACATGTACTTGCCTTATTATCTCGGTCAATATAAACGTTGTGATTATTGTGCATGGGCGGCCAGGGTGGCCCAGCGGTTCTAGGTGCTACAGTCTGGAAGCGCGTGGCCGCTACGGTCACAGGTTCGAATCCTGCCTTGGACGTGGATGTGTGTCATGTCCTTAGGTTAGTTAGGTTTAAGTAGACCTAAGTTCTAGGGGACCGATGACCTCAGAAGTCCCATAGTGCTCAGGGCCTTTTGAGCCATTTTATTGTGGATGTACCAAAGTATGTGCCCCATAGTCGGCTATGATTCGCCGAACACCGCTTGTGCAATCGCTAACGGAATAATGGGGGTGTTACGTCTTACGCGACTCATCTTGTATAATAGTAATGTCGAATGATGGGTTCCGTACGTGTAGTTTCTTGATATTTTAGTCCTGAAATTCGGATACTATCAGTAATGCAGAATTTGCAGAGCATAGACTTTTAGCAAGATCTGTCACAATTGAGTTTCAGTTGTTCGTTTATTCTTTTCTGTGCAGCACTGTATGCAACGATGAGGTCGGGCCATGTGAAGTTCGATCACACATGCACTGTGTAAGTTGTCATAGTTCGTTTGCAAAGAACCGATGTATGTTATTGAAGGAGATTTTATTTACACACAAAACTTCTGAAGATGCATTGAGATTGAATTTAATACCGGCATGTATAGGAAAGTGAACCGTTTTATGTTCATCGTTATGCGATGGTTGAAGCTATATATAAATGGACAAAAGCAGAGTTGTATACTTCTGGAGATTATTTGCCATTCACGAAGAAGCTGTCTACACTCAATGGATTACTGAAAATGATGCTGTATTCTATGAGTTGAAACAGCGGAAAACAAGTAACCAACAAGACATCTGAGATAATAACATTTGAATTCGTCTAGAAGAATACTATGATTCCCCAACAAATGCTTGTGACAAACCACAGAAAATAGTTACTGGCTATGTTTAGTACTGTATATTTTGTGTAATGCGATTCTTGAACTGAATAAACCGCATATTCTGTGGAGATAACCTGCTGAAGACTGACTAAGAATGTTACTTTACGATATCTGACTTTATGTTCCTGTGTAGAACAGCAGGAAAGGCAGTTCGTCGATGCAAGAACTTCTTTATTATAGCTTGTTTACAGGCATTGAAATTTGAAGTTGCTACCATCGACGACTAGCAAGGCGGATAAATGATGACAGCATCTGCTGGTGTGTTGACCTTCCAGCTCTGCAGGTAGTGCTAGCGAGAGATTCCTGTGCGTGCCGACGAGTGTCACGGGAAGCCTCGGGTTATCAGCTGTAGCGTGGACAGCACGCTGTAACTGCTTCACTGTACATATAGCTGAACTCCGCCCTCAGTGGTAAAGGGCGAATAAGTCCTCTGTTGATACCTTGGAAGAGGCAAGGATGGCGCTACTGAAGCATCGTACTCCGCTGAAGATCGTGAGATGCGGTGTTGCTCTGGTGGTCAGGTGATCAGACGGAGGACAGACGTTTTCCGTCCAATAGTGATAGTGACGCCAGCTTCATTTACCATGTCCATTATCAACGCATCCTGGACGTCGCTTTGCTACCCAGCTGACTGACCCTGTACTTTGGTCTTGTAGGGGTTTAAATGCAGCTGCTCAGAGCTGACTTTGCTGAAAGGACTGTGTCGCTGTGTCACTATAGAAGTATCTGAAGAGCATTCAGTGGCCACAGTCAATCTGTGGTCTAGCATCATTTCTTGAAACTGCAGAAGTCTCCATAAGGCAGATTAATGTCTCTGGTCACTGGTATGCAGAAGTGGTTGTATGAAACTGGAAGCTCTTGCTGAAATGCTGCATCGTAAGGTTCGATGACCAATGGTAGCCATTACTTGTTCCTGAAGTACCGTTCTTGGCGGCAAATTATGCTGCGGGCTATCTTTCTACAACACAACTTCACTGTGGTCAGCAAGTCAGTAAAAATGGATAGCTACGAATTACAGTTAGGTAGACTTCTCATGTGTGGACAAATATTTACTTATTTACATCATTTATTAAGTGCTTTGTCTGTTACTTTTCTGTTTTCCTACATAATTCCGACTGGAAAACCATTGAGGAACTCTAGTTATAAGTAACATTTCGAGATAGCTTGTTTTCTCATGATTTTGTAGACTATTTATATTAACACCTGCTGCATTCTACCATTTCCTATCTCTTGTCTGTGCGCCGGCCGGAGTGGCCGAGCGGTTCTAGGCGCTTTAGTCTGGAACTGCGCGACCGCTACGGTCGCAGGTTCGAATCCTGCCTCGGGCATGGATGTGTGTGGTGTCCTTAGGTTAGTTAGGTTTAAGTAGTTCTAGGGGACTGATGACCTCAGCTGTTAAGTCCCATAGTGCTCAGAGCCCCATCTTGTGTGTGAGGTGAACAACCGCTGATTGAAATTTTTTTATTCACTTCAATAACTAGTTTCGATTTGGATCATTATCAGCTTCATCTGAAAAATACAGTATGTTCATATATTTCTCACATAATTCTGATAAGGACTATCAATGTCAGTTATTGTACAGTATGAACAAATTTTCAATTAATGACGATTTTGGTTTCCGCGTATGGTCAATCAATGGATTGAAGTTTATCATCTTATCGCTTACCAACTCAGTTATTTGTAGGAATAATTGACAACTTCTCAGTTGTGCCTATAGACAGTAAGGTAGGAGAAAAACACCGTAATATGCTTCCAGTGATTGATCTTTGCAAAATCATCCGGTTTCAGTGGATTTGGACTCGTAATTTTTGTGTATAATACAACTCCTTCTTCATGTATATTTGATTTACAAAAAGAGTCTGCCGATTTATTATTAATATGCATTGTAAATGAATCCCTCTATATATATATGTGGTACTCGGATACAAGTTCCGAAATGATGTATACAAATTAGAAGTAAATTAATTTTTTCTTTCAATCGTCTAACAGTTTGTTGAATCATAGTGATATACTTCAGTGCCAGCAACAAACGTGATCACTAGAAAAGTAACATTAGAAATTAACTTTTGTCATTGATGACAGGTAATGCTTGAAATGGAACTACGAGGGTCACTCCAAAAGAAATGCACACTATTTTTTTTTACTCCTTCTTTTATTCTACATGTTTGAAGGTTTTACAGTGTGTAGATACATCCTTTAGGAACAATATTTTCAGTTTTCCACATAATTTCCATTCCTCTCAACTGCCTTACGCCATCTTGGAACCAGCGCCTGTACACCCGGACGGTAAAATTCTGGGCCAACCGGTCGCAGCCACTGTTTGGCAGCGTGCACAAGGGAGTAATCATCTTGAAACCTTGTTCCACGAAGAGAGTCTTTCAGTTTCCCAAAGAGTTGATAGTCACATGGAGCCAGGTCAGGACTGTAAGGCGGGTATTTCAGTGTTGTATATCCGAGTTTTGTGATCGCTTCCATCGTTTTTTGACTGACATGTGGCCGTGCATTGTCGTGCAACAGCAAAACATCCTGCTTTTGCCGATGTGGTCGAACACGACTCAGTCGAGTTTGAAGTTTCTTCAGTGTCGTCACATATGCACCAGAATTTCTGGTGGTTCCACTTGGCACTATGTATACAAGCAAAAGTCCTTCGGAATCGAGAAACACCGTAGCCAGAACTTTTCCAGCAGAAGGTGTGGTTTTGAATTTTTTTTCTTTTGTGAATTTGCATGATGCCACTGCATTGATTGCCTCTTCGTCTCTGGTGAAAAATGATGGAGCCATGTTTCATCAGCTGTTACAATTCATCCAAGAAATTCATCTCCATCATTCTCGTACTGTTCCGAAAGTTTGCTACATATCGTTTTTCTTGTTTCTTTGTGAGCCACTGTCAACATCCTGGGGAACCCACCTGGCACAAACCTTTTTTAACGCCAACACTTTCAGTGTTCTGCAAACACTTCGTTCCCCTATCCCAATGTATCGTGACAATTCGTTCATTGTGATGCATCTGTCAGCTGTCACCAATTCGTTAACTCTCTACACATTTTCTGGAGTGTGTGCAATACGAGGCCTGCCGCTGCTAGGACAGTCCTCAATATTGCCGTGCCCGCTTCCATCACGTAACCTGCTTGCCCAGCGACTAACTGTACTGCGGTCGACAGCAGCATCTCCATACGCTGCAGTCATGGACTGTGTAGGTGGTCCCGGCGGATGTTCGAGCCCTGACTCGGGCATGGGTGGGTGTGTTTGTCCTTGGGATAATTTAGGTTAAGTAGTGTGTAAGCTTAGGGACTGATGACCTTCGCAGTTAGGTCCCATAAGATGTCACACACATTTGAATATTTTTTTAATCTCCATACGCCTTTTTCTACCTCTTGTTGATGTTTCCCACTGTCTCGTTTTCACGGCTCAGGAATTCTAGGACAGCACGTTTCTTCTGACGAACGTCAAGTGTAGCAGCCATCTTGAAGACATGCAGTGAAGGCGCCACTCACGGCAGCAGGTTGAACTAAGTTCGAAAACAAGTGGGAAGGATGCATCTACACACTGCAAAACTTTCACACATGCAGAGGAGTGACCCTCGCAACAGACCCTTGCAACAGAACCGGACAATGATATAGTTAAATCTTAACTTATATGTATACCATGCCGTGGCTTCGAATATTTATACTTGAGAGCGGCGTAACCCTGAAATTGCAGTAGAGAATACAAAATTCTAGAGCAGTGGAATACGTGGAAGTACCGTTTAAGAATAATCTATGCTGCAACCTGCATGAATTCCTGAAATTTTTCTTTACTGGGTTTCTAATTGTCTTAGATACATATTTATTCATACCTTATGATTGCTTGATGATGAATGATGCTCTTTCGGAGCCGATAGTGAACGTCGTGGATTTGGTCTTCTGTGTGCTCTACATCTGTCGTAGAGAGAGGCTGGAGCGAAGAAGATTTCATGCGAGAGGTTCTGTCGTTTAGGCAGCGAAGATTTCTGTTGAGCAAATCGAGTTGGTCCCGCAGCTGAACCATTAAGCTGATGTTGAAGGAGTCAGCAGCCATGGTCACTATGACTATACAGAATACGATGTAGGCAGAGTAGAGCCACGTGGCCGCGAAGGCGAGAGGGCGCGAAGAGTCGTATGGCAGTGCCAGGCGCAACGGCAGTCCGTCAGCATTGATAGGTGTGGCGACGTACACGATGGAGGAGATCACGCCCGACAACAGGTAGGTGAACACGACTCGCCGCATGGATCGGCTCCTGACGCGAAGTAGCTGTATGTCGTCTGTGCTCAGAAACTCGCCAAAGTCGCGTCGCTCCTGCAAATAATAATGTACCGTCTGCATACGTAAACGGTACTGGAGGGAATGCTGCAGAAATGTGTCAGATAACCAATTGAATATCAGTTGAACTACAAGTAACTTAAAAAAAAATTACAATGTATTTAATTTCCACTATGCATTCCAGAGGTTTAAACCTCTACAATCAGGCAATCAGGTGAACTTATGTCAGTTAATGTGGATGTATGTGTTGTATGTATGACTATTGGGTAACCTGTAGCGCTCTGCGGTAGCGGAAGAGGAACAAAAAAGGCTGTATCACTCCAAAGTTCAAAGTTATGTGGTGGCTTTTGATCACACAGCTTTTGATCACATTATGATAAATATATATATTTTTCATTAATATATGGTCCTTTTTTGTCGTTTTCAGAACAAACGCTACGTCACTTATACCTTGTGTACACTAAATCAAGAAAAGGTAGCGTATTAGGAGCTAACACAAGCAGCTAACATGAAAAAAAAATTCTGTTAGTAACAGTGGAATATTTATATAACATTTATGTTATTATTGTTGATCTAAGACACAATAGCTGAAACTTGATCTAAAATAGTGTGTTCCCACCCTAACTGATTTTTCCGTGGCTTCTGGTAGAATAACTTTATAATTATAAATGAAAACCAGAGAATTGTGGTTTTCAGTAATATTACTTTATTTCTTTAAGTTGTTCTTGGTTTACATTAGAATTCAACCGACTATCACCGTGGAAGAAAATACAATAGAGGTGAACCACATGAAAAAACTTTTTCGTACAGACAGTAAGGTTTGTAGTATATCTGTTTTTTTCTCCCAGCAACGTAGCAACATGTCATATTGACACATGAACATTAAATAGATTTTACTAACTGTGCCCAAAAAGGCAAAAATTTGCATTAATCTCAGCGAATTGTTTTGTCTCCCTCGATTATAAGATGGACGCAATGGCAGGGAAGTTAGCTAGAGTTTATCACTGAGAGCAGGAAGCCACCTTTTTGAATCTTCTCCACCGTTAACTGACTTCCACTATTACACACAGCGTAACGTGCATGAATATAATTTAGTTTATGTTTTATCATTATATCCAAGGAAATGTAGTGCACATTATTATCAGTCCACACTGTAAAAGCTAGAATGGTATTAAAATGAGGCAGCCATTGCATTGTATCTGTCAACATGCAACTGAGTTGCGTAAAAATGATGTCATATTCAGAGATATTTGCCATTACTGTAATACATTCCATGTCGAAAAATACGCAACATCCAGTTGAATTAGCTCCATGTTCACGACATTCGTCAATTCTATTCTTTTTAAATACAAATTAAGTAACATTCCTCACCTGAACTGCCTACACACTCATTCACATACCTCTGTATTTCATGCGTAAAATTCGATACTACTTTGCACACGTTATCTCTCCGGCACAGTAAAACACTGATGTGCACAAAGCTTTATTTTCCTTTCCTTCGTACGCACACAGAAACACACATATACATACACCTACGCACACACACACACACACAGACAAACACACACACTCACACTCACACACACACACACATAACACCAACATAGCATCACAAATAACTGTTTTCACATTTTCGTTACTTATCAAAGCACATAAGCACGTAAAATTGTCCATCAATAAAATTCTCTACGTTAACTGCTTTATACTCCTCTAAAATGCATAGCGAAATACTTTCATCTCGCTTTATGATACTTTACTGGGAATGGTTACGTCAAGTGTCATTAATCTCTCTCCTTCTCCTCTCTTTCTCTCTCTCTCTCTCTCTCTCTCTCTCTCTCTCTCTCTCTCTCTCCACCTGTGTGTATGTGTGTGTGTGTGTGTGTGTGGGTGTTTGTGTGTGTGTGTGTGTCGATGCTTGAATGAGGTATTCACATCATATTAAAGAGATGTATGGGAGGGAAAAATACCTGAACACAAATGTTCAAGGTATAAATTTTATTTATAGTCCGACACAGGTTCACAAATCCACCCAAATCATGGATAACTTGTCACACATTTTTAGTTAGAGCTTATATATATTTTATCACTAAGAAACATCACATTTTTGTACAAAAACAAGTTTCATTCCGCTGATTGACATCATCTTGAAACTCTCGTTACTGACTATCATGTCACCACTGTTCCAACAACTACACATTGAACTGAGTCGTCTCTCGTTCATGTTTGTCAACAGACAATTCCGCTTGGTGCACAGTAAGTGAGGAGCATCCCTTGTCCTCAATATCAAGCGCGTCGCATACTAGCAAGAGGACGTTAATCCACTTCCCTTTCTCGAAACCCGTCACGTGACTCAAGCGGGTTAAGTAAATGTATACCATCAAACGCAGTCTCCAGCGACAAACTTGATGAGCGCATACTATGATGGAGTGAATTTCTATTAAGAATTTTCCGAAGTTATGTCCAACGACCATGTTCAATCCAAAATGAAGCCAGAAGGAGTAATGCTAACTAGAGCACCACTCAACAGCCGAAATCTTAGTTCCTTTAGAACAAATCGGCTGTCTGTACCAGGCAATCATGTATATAGAACTTGCTGGCAATCATGCTTCTGGAAAAACATAATAATGAACGGAATGTCACGCTACAGAAAACGACTTTCTTGATTTATGAGAAGTAATTGGTAGGCTAATTATATTTTTTTTAATAATCATATTGTATATTACACTTATATGCACAGAAAACAGCAGCGTCACCAGAGCCTTGCATTATACTAGTAGTAGTATGATACTTATAATCATGCTCTCCCTGACGGAAAATACGGACAAGCACATGTTTTTAGTCAGCGAGTCAATACTTTCGCAGCATCCAAGCTTATATCATATATCGCTGACTGAACTACATTAGAGCTTTTCTCAGGCGAGCCGAGTGTTTCAAAACACGTAGTCCTTGTTCAGCCTAACAGAAGCCTAATTGGTATGTGTTTATCGTATTATGCCTAGCTAAAAGTCAAATGCATTGGAGAAAAGAGCGTGGCCCCCTAAATTCCTTCTAAAATAGTATACAGTGACATCAAGCATGATTTCCTTATGCATCAATTGTCACATTAATGTGGCCGCCTGTCAGAAGCCTGAATGACCACCTTCTGCAGCGTGGTCCGCTGCGGGGCACTCCAGTGCCGTGGCCAGCTGCGCCAGGTTTCTCAGTTGAGGATCTGTGGCCAGAAAAGTCTGTCGTGGTAGTTCCACAGATTATCAACTGGGTTTCAATAAGAGAGTTTGGTGGCCGGGAGAGTAGGTTAAACTCATCCTGTTGCCCCGTCGTGCCGGTGGATGCCACTGGGTAGAGAAAAAGCAATCTGGTGTACAAGGTCCCCAATGATAGATGTGTACCTGTGTCGTTTTATTGTGCCCTGGAGAATTAGATCTGCTAGGCAGTGTAACCAAAATGTTTTATCAGGCTATGAAGCACCTTTCACTAGGGTGTATCCTTCAGAAGATTGTCTCAGGGTGTTTGCTTTTAGACGTTTCACGCTGTAAATGTCAATGGCCAACTGTCCAATGGAGCTTAAAAAGTGGTTCTTCTGGAAAGGCCACTTGTAGTGACTCAGTGGACGTCCAGCTGCTCTATTGGCCCGCTAAGGTTCCAGCCTTCGTTTCCGATGAACAGCAGTGGTCATGGGTGCGTGAACAGGGCGCCGGCGGCGGAGGCCGATACGGAGCCACTTTCGCTGAATGGTCTTTCAGGAGCCGCTGTTGGTAGCCCCTAGGATGATCTGAGCGATCAGTTGTTCAACAGTGGCACGCCTATTCACCCCTACACATCTCCGCAGCCGTCGTTCATCCCTGTCACCTACTGCTCGCAGTGCACCACAGCTACCTCGGCGCTGATTTTGGGTTGCCCCATTTTCCCATTTACGGTATACATTAACCACGGCGGCAAGTGAACAGTTTACAAACTTGGCCGTTTCGTAAATACGAGGGTATTTCGTAAAGTAAAGATACACTGTACACCAGAGGAACAGAAGAGTTTTGGCGAGCAAGTTGGCAACACTTGTGTTAACCTTGAACCGTTAGGTTTCTCCTCGCAGTCGTTCGGCAGTTGAACGTTGCTTCTGGTTGGAGTAGGTCGTGTTTAAAATGGCTGCGCCGATTCAGAATCCCGCCAAATGCGAAGTGCGCTCTGTCATACGTTTTTGTCATGCAAAAGGTCAGCGACCAGCGGATATTCACAAAGAAATTGTTTCTGTTTATGGGAACATTATGAATCGACAAAATGTAACGAAATGGTTTCGTCATTTTTCTGAAGGTAGGACCGATGTTCATGACGAACAAAGAACACGTAAGCCATCTGTGACCTCTGATGGCCTTCTTCGGAGAATGGAGAAAGCAATTCGTGTGAATAGACGTCCCACATTGAAAGAATGGCTTCAGATCATACCGGACGTGTCAATGACAACTCTTTATGATGTTTGACTGTCAAGTTAGGGTACAGGAAATTGTGTGAGCGCTGGGTTCCAAAACTGTAAACGGAAGAACACAAAAAGAAAAGGGTGGGCTTTGCACTCGACTTCCTCACACGCTATGCTGAAGCAGGTCATGAGTTCCTTGATCACATTGCAAAAGGTGATGAGACGTAGGTTTATCACCATACACCTGAATCCAAGCAACAATCAATGAAATGGCGCCATTCGAATTCACCAAAAGCCAAGCAATGCAAAGCGTCGATTTCAGCGAAGAAAATCATGGATTCTGTTTTTTGGGACAGACAAGGCATTCTTCTGTTGGAATATATGCCTCCTCGAACGACAATTAATGCTGCTGTATATTGTCAGACTTTGAACCGTCTTCGAAGGGCAATTCAAAACAAACGTAGGGGAATGCTGACAAGTGGAGTCCGCTTGCTTCATGACAATGCTCGGCCTCACACAGTTCTCGTAACCAAAGCACTACTCAAACAATTCAGAAGGGACGTATTGAACCATCCGCCATACAGCCCGGACCTTGCGCCCACCGACTTCCATGTCTTCCGTTACCTGAAGTCACATCTTGGTGGAAAATCATTCCAAGACGATGAAGAGAAGTTGAAATGTGGTTCCGACAACAGGCGGCAACTTTCTATGGCTGTGGGAAACAAAAACTTGTGCTTCGACTTAACAAATGTTTGGATAACGGGATTGATTATGTCGAATATTAACAAATAATCCAATTAATAAAATGTAACTAACGTTTTCTAAATAAATGTTCTACTTAAGGACTGCGAGCCATTGTATCTTTACTTTTGGAAATTCCCTCATACTTCCGTCATTCCCCTATAGCCAATGAACATGCTTTTTTGTGCAGCAGATAAATCGCTTCGTTTCCGCTCTACGACAGCGACTGCACTGTTTTCCGCGTTCCCCCAACACATTTAATGTACTGTCTACTGCTAGTGCTGCCATCTGTCGTCTGTGAATTGGTATTGCACGTTGACGTTAAATATAGGCAGTGGTCGCGCTAGTGTGAGCAGACCGTATCTAATTAACTTGTATCCACAGTATGATTGTTGGCTTCGACAAATAATGGAGGGCTGTGAAAACATCCAACAAATCATTAGGGAAACTTCCGAATGTAGAGCTTTTTTTATTTTTATTTGGTCATCAGTCTACTGACTGGTTTGATGCGGCCCGCCACGAATTCCTTTCCTGTGCTAACCTCTTCATCTCAGAGTAGCACTTGCAACCTACGACTCAATTATTTGCTTGACGTATTCCAATCTCTGTCTTCCTCTACTGTTTTTGCCCATACAGCTCCCTCTAGTACCATGGAAGTCATTCCCTCATGTCTTAGCAGATATCCTATCATCGTGTCCCTTCTCCTTATCAGTGTTTCCCACATATCCCTTTCCTCTCCGATTCTGCGTAGAACCTCCTCATTCCTTACCTTATCAGTCCACCTAATTTTCAACATTCGTCTATAGCACCACATCTCAAATGCTTCGATTCTCTTCTGTTCCGGTTTTCCCACAGTCCTTGTTTCACTACCATACAATGCTGTACTCCAGACGTACATCCTCAGAAATTTCTTCCTCAAATTAAGGCCGGTATTTGATATTAGTAGACTTCTCTTGGCTAGAAATGCCTTTTTTGCCATAGCGAGTCTGCTTTTGATGGCCTCCTTGCTCCGTCCGTCATTGGTTATTTTACTGCCTAGGTAGCAGAATTCCTTAACTTCATTGACTTCGTGACCATCAATCCTGATGTTAAATTTCTCGCTGTTCTCATTTCTACTACCTCTCATTACCTTCGTCTTTCTTCGATTTACTCTCAAACCATACTGTGTACTCATTAGACTGTTCTTTTCGTTCAGCAGATCATATAATTCTTCTTCACTTTCACTCAAGATAGCAATGTCATCAGCGAATCGTATCATTGATATCCTTTCACCTTGTATTTTAATTCCACTGCTAAACCCTTCTTTTATTTCGATCATTGCTTCCTCGATGTACAGATTGAAGAGTAGGGGCGAAATGCTACAGCCTTGGCTTACACCCTTCTTAATACGAGCACTTCGTTCTTGATCGTCCACTCTTATTATTCCCTCTTGGTCGTTGTACATATTGTATATGACCCGTCTCTCCCTGTAGCTTACCCCTACTTTTTTCAGAATCTCGAACAGCTTGCACCATTTTATATTGTCGAACGCTTTTTCCAGGTCGACAAATCCTATGAAAGTGTCTTGATTTTTCTTTAGCCTTGCTTCCATTATTAGCCGTAACGTCAGAATTGCTCTCTCGTCCCTTTATTTGTCCTAAAGCCAAACTGATCGTCACCTAGCGCATTCTCAATTTTCTTTTCCATTCTTCTGTATATTATTCTTGTAAGCAGCTTCGATGCATGAGCTGTTAAGCTGATTGTGCGATAATTCTCGCACTTGTCAGCTCTTGCCGTCTTCGGAATTGTGTGGGTGATGCTTTTCCGAAAGTCAGATGGTATGTCGCCAGACTCATGTATTCTACACACCAACGTGAATAGTCGTCTTGTTGCCACTTCCCCCAATGATTTTAGAAATTCTGATGGAATGTTATCTATCCCTTCTGCCTTAGTTGACCGTAAGTCCTCCAAAGTCCTTTTAAATTCAGATTCTAATACTGGATCCCCTATCTCTTCTAAATCGACTCCTGTTTCTGCTTCTATCACATCAGACAAATCTTCACCCTCATAGAGGCTTTCAATGTATTTCCACCTATTTGCTCTCTCCTCTGCGTTTAACAGTGGAATTCCCGTTGTACTCTTAATGTTACCACCGTTGCTTTTTCCAATGTCACCAAAGGTTGTTTTGACTTTCCTGTGTGCTGAGTCTCTCCTTCCGACAATCATATCTTTTTCGATGTCTTCACATTTTTCCTGCAGCCATTTCGTCTTAGCTTCCCTGCACTTCCTATTTATTTCATTCCTCAGCGACTTGTATTTCTGTATTCCTGATTTTCCCGGAACATGTTTGTACTTCCTCCTTTCATCAATCAACTCTAGTATTTCTTCTGTTACCCATGGTTTCTTCGCAGCTACCTTCTTTGTACCTATGTTTTCCTTCCCAACTTCTGTGATGGCCCTTTTTAGAGATGTCCATTCCTCCAACTGTACTGCCTACTGCGTTATTCCTTATTGCTGTATCTATAGCGTTAGAGAACTTCAAACGTATCTCGTCATTCCTTAGTACTTCCGTACCCAACTTCTTTGCGTATTGATTCTTCCTGACTAATGTCTTGAACTTCAGCCTACTCTTCATCACTACTATATTGTGATCTGAGTCTATATCTGCCCCTGGGTACGCCTTACAGTCCAGTATCTGATTTTGGAATCTCTGTCTGCCCATGATGTAATCTAATGGAAATCTTCCCGTATCTCCCGGCCTTTTCCAAGTATACCTCTTCCTCTTGTGATTCTTGAACAGCGAATTCGCCATTACTAGCTGAAACTTGTTACAGAACTCAATTAGTCTTTCTCCTCTTTCATTCCTTGCCCCAAGCCCATATTCTCCTGTAATCTTTTCTTCAACTCCTTTCCCTTCAACTGCATTCCAGTCGCCCATGACTATTAGATTTTCGTCTCCCTTTACATACTGCATTACCCTTTCTATATCCTCATACACTTTCTCTATCTGTTCATCTTCAGCTTGCGACGTCGGCATGTATACCTGAACTATCGTTGTCTGTGTTGGTCTGCTGTCGATCCTGATTAGAACAACCCGGTCACTGAACTGTTCACAGTAACACAGACTCTGCCCTACCTTCCTATTCGTAACGAATCCTACACCTGTTATACCATTTTCTGCAGCTGTTGATATTACCCGATACTCATCTGACCATAAATCCTTGTCTTCCTTCCACTTCACTTAACTGACCCCTACTATATCTAGATTGAGCCTTTGCATTTCCCTTTTCAGATTTTCTAGTTTCCCTACCACGTTCAAGCTTCTGACATTCCACGCCCCGACTCGTAGAACGTTTTCCTTTCGTTGATTATTCAATCTTTTTCTCGTGGTAACCTCCCCCTTGGCAGTCCCCTCCCGGAGATCCGAATGGGGGACTATTCCGGAATCTTTTGCCAGTGGAGAGTTCATCATGATACTTCTTCAATTACAGGCCACATGTCCTGTGGATACACGTTACGTGTCTTTAATGCAGTGGTTTCCATTGCCTTCTGCATCCTCATGTCGTTGATCATTGCTGATTCTTCCGCCTTTAGGGGCAATTTCCCACCCCTAGGACAAAAGAGTGCCCTGAACCTTTATTCGCTCCTCCACCCTCTTTGACATGGCCGTTGGCAGAATAAGCCTGACTTCTTATGCCGGAAGTCTTCGGCCACCAATGCTGATCATTTATCAAAATTTAGGCAGTGGCGGGGATCGAACCCGGGACCAGTGACGTTTTGATTATGAATCAAAGACGCTACCCATAGACCACGGGGACACGTCTTACTGTAATGCTTACTGACGCCAAATTTAGATCATTTGAATGCTTTTGAACATGACGCAAAATTCAGACACTTCTGAACGGGACAACCAGCTACGTGGCGGTAGGCGACGTGTGTGTCTGGCGTGATCGTAGCTGCACCTTCCTCCACAGCTTGCTCGTTTCAAAGCTGCTGACGAGTACGCTCGGTTTTAATAAAGTGGAGACTCCTAACGAAGTCGTCTTTCAAATTACCTGCTTACAGATGTATGTTCATTGGAATCATTTTTCGCAGTTAATTATAGTGATCCCTTTGTATACGTAATATAACATAAATATATACAAAAGTCTTTACGCGCTGCACTCCGATGAGAGCTACGCAAGAGACGGCAGTTTGGAGCCTCCATCACTACCCATCGCTTGATGTTCTCCGTCTGGTGGCACCCAGCACAAACGCCACCACAGACTGCGGAATTAATATGACCTCACTGCTCGAAACTCTGACTGGCAGGCGCATCCCGATAACCGGCGCATCCCGATAATCCGCCGGAGTTAAGGGCTCGGCCCTCCAGATCAAGTGCATATACAGACCAATGAACATTAGTGTGGAACACTGCGGTGAGGAACATTACATCAAAGTAGCACGACGTTACTAAACGTCGCTTTGTGTCATTGTCATACATATGAGTATGAACGTTTAAGACTTTGTTCCTATCAGGAACAGCATTTGTATATAACTCAGCACTACAGAAAATTTATACCATATGAAGTTATGTATAGCTCAATTTCTGAGCCGGCCGTGGTGGCCGAGCGGTTCTCGGCGCTTCAGTCTGGAATCGCGCGACTGCTACGGTCGCAGGTTCGAATCCTGCCTCGGACATGGATGTGTGTGATGTCCTTAGGTTAGTTAGGTTTAAGTAGTTCTACGTTCTAGGGGACTGATGACCTCAGCTGTTAAGTCCCATAGTGCCCAGAGCCATTTGAACCCTCAATTTCTGAGTGTACATCTCATTGATCTGGTCTTCATTTCGAAGACAGGTTTCCATGGTACTCTATCCTGTGCAAGACCCTTCAACTCCGAGTAACTAGGGCAACTTACATTCTTTTGAATCTGCTCAGTGTTTCCATCTCTTGGTCTCCCTCTACGATATTTAACCACTCTTCCCCATCACTTGCCTCCAATACTAAATTAATGATCCCGACTCACGATGTGTCCTACCAACAGATCCCATCTTTTACTCAAGTTGTGACTCAAATTTCTTTTCTCCTCATTTCTGTACATTGCGACTCCCTTAGTTACAGTTACCCATCTCTTCTTCAGCATTCTTGTATAGCACCACATTTCATGGCCGGCCGAAGTGGCCGTGCGGTTAAAGGCGCTGCAGTCTGGAACCGCAAGACCGCTACGGTCGCAGGTTCGAATCCTGCCTCGGGCATGGATGTTTGTGATGTCCTTAGGTTAGTTAGGTTTAACTAGTTCTAAGTTCTAGGGGACTAATGACCTCAGCAGTTGAGTCCCATAGTGCTCAGAGCCATTTGAACCATTTGAACCACATTTCAAAAAGGCTGTTTTTCATTTGCATTTCTCTTCCATACATTGCTATACTCCAGGCAAATGCTTTTACAAAACGACTTCCTGTTATTTAAATCTATATTCGATGTTTACAATTTTCTCTTCTTCAGAAACTCTTTTCTTGTCATAGCCAGTCTACATTTTATATTTTCTCTTCTTCGCACATCACCAGTAATTTTGCTGCCCAACTAGCAGAACTCAGCTACTACTTTCAGGTGCACACTCCCTAATCTAATTCCCTTAATATCATCTGATTTAACTGAACTACATTCCAATATATTTGTATTGCTTTTGTTGATGTTCATCTTAAATCCTCCTTTCAAGACACTGCCGATTCCGTTTATCTGCTCTTCCAAACCCTTTACTGTCTCTGACAGAATTACAGTGTCATCTGTTAGTATCTTCTCCTTGAACTTTAATTTCTACTCAAAGTTTTTCTTTGGTTTCCTTTACCGCTTGCTCAGTGCACAGGTTGAATAAGATGGGGATAGGCTACAACATTCACTGCCTTATCAACACTACTTCCCTTTCATGCCTCTCGAGTCTTATAACTGAAATCCGGTTTTTGTACTTGTTACAAATAGCCCTTCGCTCCCTGTATTTACCTCTGCTACATTCATAGTTTCAGAAAGAGTATTCAAGTTAACGTTATCAAAAACTCTAAGTCTACAAATGCTGTAAAAGTAGGTTTGCCTTTCCTTAACCTATCTGCCAACAGAAGTCTTATGGTCAAGAAAGCCTTGTGTGTTCCACTGTCTCTCCGGAATTCAAACTGATCCACCCCGAGGTCTGTTTCTATAAGATTTTTGGATTCATCTGTAAAGAATTCCTATCAGTGTTTTGTAACTGTGACATGAAACTGATAGTTTGGTATTCACACATGTTAGCAGCTGATTTCCTTGGAACTGAAATTATTACATTCTTCATGAAGGAAGTGTGCATACCACTTGAAACCACGTGAAGGTAGAGTGTGTTTGAAGAGGTGATTCAAGAGGCCTGCACTTCAATTTCTCATTAGATCTATATCCAAACACAGTGAGTCAATGTGTAAAAGAGCAATTTTTATATAGTTCTTACCATTATGTATACAGATATTCATTAGATATTGTGTCGTTTCCCATCTCAGATCCAGCTGTGCCTAAAGTTAGATACAGAAAAATCTCGCCTCATTTTGTGGAAATCTCGACGAAATGTCCGAAAGTTACTGGCGCTGTTACAAGAAAGGAAGGCTGAAGCCGAATCTATACTGGGACATTTATATAAACCCATTTCTTAAACGCTACGCAGATTGGGATTGCTGTTTCGAATGAAGACAGATAAACACGAAAATTATAAAGTGAAAGACTCAATTACAGAATGGTAAGTTGCGTATGCGATGTCCCATCATTTGAAAGACATCTAGAAATCGCGCATTTTGCCACGTATAAGGATTTGGAAGCATTTCACACTAGTTTTGCTTGGGATTTAAAGTATCGAACAGCACACATTAGATTATTGGAATTGATTACTGTGAAGAATTGAGCGTATAGTCGCAATTGTAGTGCCAGTATTACAACTTAGTCGTCACGGAAGGTGTGAACATACCAGTCGCACATGTGTTCATTAACAACGTACTGACTATAACAGCTGATATTCTAGACATTTTTGATGGTGAATAATAATGTGGCATCATAATCTACCAAGCAATGTGTTCTGATAGAGGAAGTTAGCTGCAACTACAGCGTACGTGTGAAAATGCAAAAGTTTAAAATGATTTATTGTGCACCACAGACAGGTGATGGACACAAATGCAATTGACTTTCAGATTACTGTAATATGACGCACAGGCCAATTACTCAGCTGCTAGCTGTAACCTGCGCACTATGCATTTAGCAACAGTCTTCTTCTCATTACATTTCAACTTAGTGAAATAAAAGATACTTGGTGATTCCAAACTCTACTGACCAAGTGACTAAGCACTTTGTTCCTTGTGGAAAAAAGGAGCTAACTCCTGGCGTAGTACAAAATTGTGTATAAATTTGAGACAATAGCTTGTGGGCATTAGGCATTAGCGACGTTGCTACTGGTGCTGTAGCTACTGGTGTTGTTGTTAACGCATTCCCTGTGTGTACATCATCGAATTACAAAAAAATGTGTAAAACTGCTGACATAAAATAATTGCAATTTTATTATCAATTACATGTTATAAATCAAGAGAGCAGGGATTCATCTACTTCCCTATTACAGAACATTGAGCACATGGGTGAGGAGAGAAGCACAATATACATCGAGAAACTTTCAGCATTCAAGAAGGGCAAACGGCAGCCAATCTTAAGAGAAAGTTGCGTCAACACCAAATTTTGAACAGCAATTCTGATTTATCTGAAGGAGGGCAAGATTTATTAGGCATCACACATTGGAATTATAAGTGATTTTAACGTCTGCTATCTGAAATAAGATTGTTCTGGAGCTGTGTGTGCGTTTAGTTCTCACACAATAGGCATTCCATTTGGTTCTAATCGAAATGCTTCATCAGAAGTGAACGTGGAAATAATGTAGTTGCTCAAACAGGAATACTATGTACCTTCATAAGACTTCATACATAGAATTGTGAGATAACTATAAATATGTTTATAATACTGAAGTGAGTCTGTTTCAGTATTACAAATTCATTGATTGTTTCACTAACGACATATTATTAATAGTGTAAAAATTGGCCCAGAAAATGCAATTCAGTGTCATTTAAATTTTGTTAAGGCATTTATAGCTGACAAGATTAGCTAGCGGATGTGTCTCAAATATTTACACACATTATAACAATCTAATGCTTGCAACAAATGATACTCTGTTGAAGATGAAGTAGCATATATACTAAATTCATGCGATTTTCACTATGTCTTATAGCATTAAATGTGTTTCTCCTTCAGTATAAATAACTGGTTGAGTGCTGCACCGAGGATATTAAAGTATTTTTACGGTTTCGAAAACTGTAAACATTATTACATGTGTGAAATAATGTAAGAAATCAGATGCAAAAATTAGCTGTAGATAAACATGCACAGTCAACCAAGTGACATCTAACGTTCCTCGGCACGTAACCTTTTCTTTAGAAAAATTTATATTTAGATTTTTTTAAATTTCACTGTTCCTATTGCCTCTGTATTACATATGCATAGGTTAAAGTTATTTATGATTAGGCAGTGCAATCGAAGATGGGATATCACAGTATTTTCACGTGAACATTACTGAAAAATGTAGACAGAGAGAGAGAGAGATGAAATTTTGATATGATGGAATCTTAACTGACTTAAACAGTAAGTATGGAAACGAGTATAGCATAAAAGCAATGTATTTTACTGATGAAGCTACATTACTTTTTTGGAAATACTTTATTTTATTTTGAACACTATGCCAATATCTATTAAAAAGCTTACAAAACTTTTTTTTATGTGGAAATACTGTAGTGTAATGGAATCTTAGGCAAAACACTGTGCTACCATAAATTGATTGAAAAATAGGTGGAGAAGCTTACATGATTTTAAGCACAGCGCAAGAAATAAAGAACAGCAAATAATTGTGTGCATGGTCAAGGTGGCTACATTGTAATAGCTTTTTCCTTTTAATAGCGCTAGAATACTAAGCTGTGATGGACTGTCTCAATTCTGTAGTCCACTGTGATTCGCCAGGGGGAGATGGGGCAGGCTGATGACAAGCTGACATAACTAGTAAGGATAAGTATGTCACTGATAAGATTGCCACTGTATGTAGGCAACTCACAGTACCACTTGCAATTTTCATGGTCCAGTGTTTGCCATCTTGGATTGTAATGGCAGCGATACGACATTTTTCAGTACCACTTGGCAGCTGTTAATCATACTGATTAAGTCTTGTATTAGTAATGAAAAAAGTATTTTATGTTCCCAGGACGCTTTCCACAGAAGACTGTTTAACTAATACTATAATTATAGTATTTCTCTTCTCAAGTAGAAGGCTGCGCGTTATGTGACCATTGAATTTAGTATGGGACAAATGAAGCAAAGGAAGAGATAGAAAGGCATCTCAGAAAAATAATAAAAATCATTAAAGCAGTGCTATATCTTCAAACAAAAAAGAAATGTCATCTTTGACAGTATAACTAAAATGTGATTGAAAATGCAAATAAATATAAGGTGATCAAACCAAGAAAATCTTAAGGTTGAACACCAAAAGACACGCACACACACACACACACACACACAGACACAAAAATATTGTTTTGTGTTTCAATGTTATTCATCTGTAGTTTATACCTTTTGATGAAGGTAGTTGGTAGAAGTCTGCTGATAGCCTTTTAAGCCATAAACTTGCTAACGAAATAATACTACTGTTATGCATCCACAGCTGGGCTCTTTTCGTGTGTGGGTATTGTTTCTTGTATTTTATTTTGTGCTACCAGACACTACCATAGCTTATCGACAAGTTGTACTTCCAATACGTACATACCTTACTAACTGACACAAATCCACATGACAAGGGAAGGTTAACTCTGCACAAATGGATGGCTTACAGTAATTTCTAATTCCATTCAACATTCATAACTCACAGTAAGGCAAAGCTTCATATATTTGTATTAAAAGGTAACAAAACAGTATGTAATGGGCCACAAGCTTTTAGGTGCAGGCAGTGATCACAGTTTTACTGTAACAAGAGCAATCTCTTAAATTTCTACTGTGACACGGAGTGAAGTGTGTGATTGTTTATATGTAACATGAGACAGTATATGACATGGAGGAAAAGTAGTTACATGTTTGGTGTAATATGTATAATTTGTTAAATTTTTCCTGTAACAGGGAGGTCAATTCTATCAGGTTTTTCTTCATATTTTTTACAATTTAGCTGTGACATGGAGAGCAGTTCCTTAGAGCTTAGCTGTAGCATGAGACAGCTTATTATAATTTTGAGGTAATTAGTTGCAGTTACCCAGTATGGTGGCGATGTGTGGAGGCATGAAGTGTTATGTTGTCTCCACTGTGCTGTATCAGAGGATGACAAAGGTTTTGTACTGAAAGATGAAATTAATACCCTAGCAGAGAATAACTACATTTTTTTGATTAAGTTTGTATCAGGTATACATGAATAAGATTGTTTAATTAGCTCACTCCAATCAACAAGTCACTTTAGTCTATAAATTAGGTTCGCAGTAATTCTCGTGTGTGTTTAGCAATAAGTCTTTATGTATACTGAGGAATATAGTTCAAAATACATACATTAAACAACACATATCTACTAACCTATATTTCATTTCACTAGTTTAAATAAGTAAACTGCCTGTACTTCAGCAAATAATACATTTATAGGTTATTTTGGTACTGCAAGAGAACGTTGAATGTTAATAAGTATTGCTTAACCTGTAAGTTTCGATCATAGTGTCAACGAGTGAACTACATGAATTTTAATAAGCTACACAGACAAGTTGTATGTTGAAATATTTAATTTGAATGTCCATTGTGCTTAGAAAATATGTTTTGCATTTGTAATCTGACAGTTAATACACCCTTAATTTTCTAAAATTTTCGAGAGCTGTAGTTATGCTTGCATCGACGTGCATGTTTTTAGATAAATAACGTTATATTTGAGATATCGACTACGTCCTGTTGCAAACATCGTTGCTGGTAGTGTTTCATTTTTGTCTCTGTTTTTGATCGTGTTATCTCTAAACAAATTATATATTCTCGTTTTGTATCATAGTTTCAATTGTAAACTATAAGAAAGACACCTTCTGCCTTCCTTCCTAAGATTGTGTATTGTTATGTGTGTTGTTTCTATATGACATATTTTTATTAGGTATTGGTGTTTTTTAGTAGCCGATTATAGGAAGTACAGTTCAAAGAGTCTTGGCCCTGTACTTGTGATTTTTAAATGTTTTTGCTTTCACTGAAAGTTATTTCTTTGCTGTTAATGATGTCGATTATGTTTTTTAGTAAAACATTATCTTTGCCCCTCACAAACTGATATCGAAGCATTCTGGAATGAACTATAAGAATGTTAGGTGATGACAATATATTCTATACCACAAAATTAGAATGGAACTTCACTTCCCTCAACATATTTAGATACCACAACACCACCTACAGTGCATTTGAGACAAATTGAATGTGGATATGTTGGTGTAGGCTTTGTGTAAGGAACAATGTTGAAATTTTTAGATGGGGCATGACAGCTTATTTCTCTGTTGCCGTTGAGCATCAACCTCTCGTTTCCATGTACCACAGTAGAATATCTATAGGAGTTTGTGGCAGAGTTCAAGATTTCACCTCCTGTCATGTGGTGCTATTTGCTGGTGATTGAAGAAAATTCAAAATTGCGAGATACCAGAAAATGTTTTATTTTAAAATTCATGATTTTGGATTACAGGAAATTTGAAAGTGCTTTGTGCCTTAAACCACAAGTAGATATTTGTAGTTACATTCTTCCAGTAATTCGGAATGTCTATTTATCTGTGTGTTTGCCTGATTAGTGTAATATTTAGGTAACATGTATTTTTCCTGGTCATGTTGACATCGATCTTTTATGCTACATTTGTCTGTTTAGCATTTTTTTGTGAGCTATGTTGATGTGGGTACAGCGTTTATGTCCTTACCCTAGAGTTCACAGTCATGGTTTACACACCAGTTTGTTGGTTACATGTGCGCGTGTGAAAAATAACATTGTGAGCATGAAGCAGGAGTGGATTTTACCTCACCTTTTTAAGTTTTAGGTATAGTACTCAAAACAAAATTTGTCTTCCACAACTACATATTTTTAATACGATAATTATATTGCATATGCGAATGTAGGCTTGTAACTTATTATGGAGAGTATAATTTATATGTGTTGTCACGTTCCATATGAAATGCTCTATAGCTTGTGACGAATTTTACTGCTGTTTCTGAAGACACAGTACATTAACAATTTATTGGGGTGCAGAATAAAAAAGTAATTGGTAATATGTTATTGAACTCGCCAATTTTATGCAATTCTGGTACAGATTATGAAGTTTGAATATTTAAGTGTGTTGCAAGACTCTGTAAGTGTGTGTGTGTGTGTGTGTGTGTGTGTGTGTGTGTGTGTGTGTGTGTGTGTGTATGTCTGTCTGTATTCTGATGTCACATTTTACTTGTGGAAATAATGCAAATGGAGGTTTTTTAAAAATTATTCGGATATTGACTGTAATGTCATTTTAGTGCGTTTAAGTACTTCTAAGCACAGCCGAAATGCGTGGTATAGAGCAACATTGTGATTGCCTGTTTAATGTCAATGGCCACTAAAATACAACCCTTACATTTTTCGACATTTGTGTGGCTAAAATACTATGTTCTGATTGGAGAAGAGGGAAGAGGAGGGATGGTTTAAGACATGCGTTACAAACCATGACTGGGCTAGTTCTACCAACTTCGATATCTTAATTTTTTATATTTTTTCCTGATTTCCTGCCATAATGCGTACATTAATTTCCTATTAGCACTATTCTGTATTCTTAAATATTCCTTCATAAGCATTTTTAAATACACTATCTTGAAAAGTCTTGAAATTTTGAATTCCCAAGCAACAGCAGGAAATCAGCAGCACAACTATCTCTCCGACATTGCGGAAAAAAGTAACTACTAAATACTGCTGAGGTGTATGAAAACAGGAGCTTAATGCTGAAAAGCAGCAGAGAAATAAGTTGTCATCCATCATCTAAAGATATCATTATCACCAACAAAGTTCCTCCACTACAGACACTAACATAATCACTGATAGTATATGGGAGTTTCAGGACTTCATGAAGTCTCCATGACACACAACAGCAAAGTACATAAAATACCACACGGTCTGTAAGCTGCTCGTCACGATCGTGATGGAGGAAGTTGTTGACAAGTTCACACTGCATGAAACTCGGACATGCAAGGAATGTGAGAAGCATTCATTCAAGAATATCGCTACCAAAAACTACTTACGAATACTATACAGCGCATTTATCAGTGTACCGAAAATATTTAAGTGAGCGACAAATCAATGCAAATCCCAAAATTGCTAACCTGTGGAGCAAGCCTTTGGAACTCAGACTCCCACGCTGCTATGTGCCTCAGCCGGAAGATGAAGGTGATTGTCGTGTTGAGGACACACAGCGTAAGAGTGAGCTCATCGAGGTCTGTCGCCCCATCGCGCCAAAGCAGGACACCCTCGGAGCAGATGAATAGCAGCATGGCTACAATGGTGAAGACGTGGACCAGGCAGTGCACGCGACTGGACCAGGGACCAGCACTGGGGTGGCGCAGCGTGCCAGACCAGTGGAGAAAGGTCTGCAGGTAGCCCAGTTCGCTGACCTCTTCTACAGCTCCAGCTGCTGGTTGCCCCGTCGGAGCCAACAGCATCTCCATGTCACTGTTTCCGCTCTCTGCAAAAGATGTGGTCTTTTAGACGTTTAAAGGTACTATAAGGTTTTCCATGATCCCAGCTAACTGAGTTCTTTGGAATGGAGCAATGATTTGACGAACTCATCTAGCTGGAAACTGTTGAACCGAAATTCGTTCGACTATCTGGGAAGAAAAATGAGATCCGTGCCTAATGTTAGAAGTTTTCATTTGTTCCGTGTCCTCCACTGTGAATCAGTGACGTCGTTTATAACAATGTCTTTCCGGTAAGAGGAATTGTTTCTTTAGAAATTTTTCTAGGTTTGCAGACTAGTATATTCTGAAACACGTAATTTTCGCAAGATGTCTTTCACTACCAAATGTGAGCCTAATTTACATCTATACTAACGTTGCCATGTGCATTCCCCATACGAAGTTAAGGTGTCGTTCTCATGTCTAGTGCCCTGTCTATGTAGTGCAGCAACTCGCAGAGGTTCAGTATACGCTGTAATTATCGTTTGGCAATTTATGCTGGAAGAAATTAGTTCCAGTATCGGCCACTACATGCAAATCCAGCGCCGTGAATGCAAGAAAGGCCAGTAGAAATGTTTACATGTATATTGGCTAAGGAACGGGACATAGGCACAATATGTCAAACAAGTGAGATGTGAATAATATTGATTTAATTATCAACTAGCGCTTACACAATGCCTTCAGTAGAGGCATCGGGGACCTTGACGAGATGCTGCATCCTTAAAGGAAAGAGGGCAACAGTTGCTTTCAGCAGTTCCGGTGGAATCCGAAGAAAGTGTTACAGACGGAACGTTCAGATTAGTTATATGAATATATGAAGATGGTACCCGTTCTTTCAGACATGTCATTTCCATATACACAAGTCTTACCGACCAATGATCTTCTTCAGTGTGGATGCACAAACATTGCCCGAACTCTTACGGGAATCGGTAGATATATTGCCGCGAGTAATGAGTATGGTGGGCAGGGGCACTAAAATTGTAATGTATTAAAATGGTATCTGTTCTTTCGGAAATGTCCGAAAGAACAGATATCATATTCATATAGTTGAGACTAACCGGCCATTAACCTTCTTCTTCTCCGCTGGATGCACACGCATTGCCTGAACTCTTACGGGACTCTTGCAAGATTGTCCGCAACGAGTAATGAGTGTAATGGGCAGGAGCACTACGAATGTTGGGTGTGGACATTAAGTTGGAAATGTGGGTCTCACGGGGAGCGTACAAGGGTATATCCATGAAGTCCCACTATGTGCCCTCGGTGGCTCAGATGGATAGAGAGTCTGCCATGTAAGCGGAACATCCCCGGTTCGAGTCCCAGTCGGGGCACACATTTTCAACTGTATTCGTTGATATGTATCAACGCCTGTAAGCAGCTATAGGTCTGGATTTCATCGCAATTTCATTCAGATTAGTTGGTCTTGTATGCAACGCATCTGTAAAACCGCCGGAGAAAACACGTTCGTGGAAGGATGCTCTTCCTGCACAATAGGCATTTTAACAGTACATCAAATTCGGCAGTTCTTTGTTTTTCCTGCACCCTGCAGTGTAGTATGTGCCTCGTCACTCCATAGAACATTGCCGTGTCACATATCATCTTTGGTCCGTGCCAGAAACTGAAGAGCAAATTCATAACGTTTCTGTGGATCACGAAGTTTCAGTTGCTGCAACCTCAAAAGTATCCGTACTATTGACCACAGGGTGGAAAATTCTCGTGCCATCGCGTGTGCACTAGTACTACCCGGGGAATATGCTGCGTGATCAGCTACAGCTAGCGGCAACCTGTCAGTAAGTTACAACGTGATACGACGCCTTTCTCTTCCGGTTCCACACCTAGTTCACCCGTATATTCGAATTTCTTTATCATTTTTTAACTATTTAATGACATTGAATCTTTCCTCAGGCTGTTCACTTGACGATACTCTTTCAGTGCAGCACTGTAATTGCGGTTGTTGACATAAAACAGTCTCGTTAAGAGCGCACGGTCTCTCCTTTCGATAGCCTTTAACGACGTTATGGCTTGCCAAAGGTGTAAGTGCATGACTTACCGTCATTCAGACAGTGTACGGCGAAACATTTGCACCTGGTGGCCACTATTGGAAGTTATTTCCAAAGTAAATCGGTACCGCTTTAACGTGTTACTTTACATCAACCGAGCTTCGCTGCCATACAATAATTACAGTCCACACTGAAGTCCGTGAGTAGTTCACTTCAGTTATAACCATACGGTATATTGGCGAGGGGGAAGTATATTGGTTGACTCCTCTAGCAGCTTGAGCAATTGGAATTTTAAACAGTAAACCACATATTAACGCACAACGCCTGCAACATCAGTTAGCTGAGCATTTCCGGGACGCCTCCGCAAGCTTACTGAACGAACCTGTGACGAAACGGGCTGATCTTCTTTGGATCTTCGTCATTTTATTTGTCGATTATGTTTATTATGTGCCCCATACTCACTAGCAATTCCCAAGTACCAGTCGAAGGACGTTTCTGTACGCCACCTGCTTCGTGGCTGTTCTAATCGTCTGCTGACTGCTTCCCAGTTCAGCGAAAGAGTAATCATACAAAAAACGGTCCTTCTGCTTATTCATGCACAATACGTTTCACTCGTTTACGTCTAGGGTCAACAGCAAAACTCTGTACCGCCGTCAATTCGGGACGTGTCTTCATGCAGTCAGTAATTTACATTGAGACCCAACTAATTACCTTGATAGTGGCTATTTCATAGCCAATCTCGTGTTTTAAAAATAATTTATTTAATGTCCTCTCACTATAAAATATTTTTTCCTCTCACAAATGCACGTAAATATCAAAACAAGGGCCTGTATCTACATAACCCACTCACCTCCATTTTCAAGGAAGTTAATGTATCACCCTTTAACCGTCCATGTAATGTAGACAATGTGCACTGACTACTATATCTTGAAAAGGAGCGATGGGTACACCTTTGACATTTTAACATTGTGAGCATATTTTAGATTTTACTTAATTGTAATAGTGCTCAGTGATGGGACATTATAAAATACTTTCACTTTGTAGGTTGCTCCTGATGATGCGACTGTATGCTTCGAAACCGGTTGTGCTTCAACAAAACAAAAACTTTACCCGTTGTCAGTGGAATTCTTCTTATCATCGTGTCTTGGATAGCTGTGCATGGACAAAATATAAAACGCTTTGTGACAAAATGCCACGGCAGAAGGATGGCATATTATACATTTCTAAATTTAAGCAAGGAAATAGTGATTACAAATGCTAATATAAACTTCTACAAGGAATATATTAAATGGCGTTACGTACTAAGATGTGATAAACATATGCCAATTAGTAAATATAGAATCACAGATAGTAGCTGTAAGGGTATTATGTGTACATTAAGAAATGTTTGATTAATAGGAAACTATAATTGACACAACTGGTTTTCGGCAAGCAGGTTGATGGTAATCAATTTTACGTAGCTTATAATCACGTGGGTTTTCATACATTTCACGTGAGGTTGGAATTATCTTTTACACATAAAAGGAAATTTGAAGGGCTCTGCAGAAAATACAGGCTAGTAAGGACGCTGGAATCCACAAAATGTCATTTACAGTGGCTCCAAGATCATGTACCCTAACGAACATTACATTCGACGATAAAGAGATTTTTACAATGAAGGTTCATTCTACGATTCACAAAAAAAACGTGCATAGGGGTAAACGAGCAGCATAGTAGGCATACGGTGGACACTGTAGATGGTGCCCGACCGTCTACTGCAGAATGACTAGAAGTCGCTATGAAATTTAATTAGCTTATATCTATACAGGAAATGACGAGACAAACGAAAGCAGAAAATGAAAACTTGAACATTTATTTATTTATTTATGCATTTATTTTACCTGGTAAGATTAGAGCCTTCAGGCCCTCTCTTACACCTAACCAGGCATACTTAGATTGAACGAATTTCAGTTTCTACATTAAGGACATATAACGTGTTATACAGTATTAATGTTAAAGAAAAAAGTAGAGATTATAACAGTAGTAAAATGATAATTATAACAATCAAAAAATAATTATAACAATCAATAATAATAATAATGACTATTTTTCTTTTATGAATGTCAATCCTATTGCAAGTTGGGAATTTTCTCGTTATGTTCTTGCAGCTTGTGAGTTATTCTCATCGAGCAGAAAGAGAAGACGATAAAATGGGGTGAAAGAGATATAGAAGAGGTAGAAAGGTTTGAGGAAGAGAAATAGAATGGTAAACTCCGAAGCTATGATGGAGAGGAGAAAGAAAGAGATTAGAGGGGCACAACAGTGGTGGCTATACCGGCCCTAATATGTAATTTTTGAGTTCCCTCTTGAACATTGTTATTTTGAGATCAATTAATAGTAAGTTAGCCTAACATCACTTCTCATAGTACAGCCTGACAAAAGGGAGTCAGCTATAGCAATTTATGAGTTACACTACATAAGCAAATTTGAAACTTTTTTGGGCACAATACTACAACGAAAATTAGATATGATTTAACTGCAAAATACATAGCGAAGCTAACAAAGTTTTTCAGCAGAATGGAAAAGTTTCCCGATACAATTAAAGAGGAGCGACTTTTACCAGTGTACCAACTACACCAAAACTATGTGGTACTGTAAAGCGCCACAAAGTAGTCATACCGTTACACTCGACTGTGAATGCTAGAGGGAGCGCAAGTTATGAGGCAGAAAGGCTGCTGTCTGAATATTTAAATAAATATTTCCGGCATCCCACTAACGTCACTACAAAGAAATAGGGAACAACATACAACTAACTTGCATGAGATATACAACATACAACTAACTTGCATGAGATATCCGTAACATCAACCACATGTATGATGACATATGATGTCAAAAACATATACTTAAATATGCATTATGTTTAAGTAGAATTTATTATCCCAGAGGAATTCTATGTCGTTTCGAAAAGACATCTGTTGAGGTGAAATAAATGTCGTCCTTATTAAAATCGTTTTATCTTTTAATTATTGTAAATTCTGGGATGATTTTTTTTCACAAGACGAAGGTTTAGTTATGAGTTCGCCACTTTCCTATTGCTTAGCAAAATCTTATGGGACTTAACTGCTAAAGTCATCAGTCCCTAAGCTTACACACTACTTAGCCTAAATTATCCTAAGGACAAACACACACACCCATGCCCGAGGGAGGATTCGAACCTCCGCCGGGACCGAAGATTCATTTTATGGAATGGATACGTCCATGGTGTTTTCAGTTAATATGATAGTAATAATGTTGAAAGTGATCAGTTTCTCCAGGATATAAATAATTTAAAAAAAGGGTGCTGTTTACTGTATAGTGCACACAGAACGACGTTTTATCTTTTTTGGACATCCAGATTACCGTAAAAATGGAAAACTGGAATCGATATTTGCCGAAAGCCAGCCACGACAGATATTGTTACAGATAGCCAGTTACGTCACCCAATGAAATATAAGTTTTTGTGCGTCCATCCTTTTGGAAGGACGACCGTTTACTGTTGTGACAAAATACAACACCTACAGCTTGTCCTTGTGATTTTATTTGATTTTTTTGCAACCAGCTTCAACGCTTCAATGCCATCTTCAGGCTGTTGTTGACAAGGTACGGCTTGATATGATCCCTATAGATTTTGAGTTTACAATTGCTGATTGGAGTACTGACACATTATGTGCATATCCAGTTATGCTGGCAACCGATGTGATGTAGATAGGGATCATATCAACCCGTACCGCAAGATGGCGCATGCAAGCGTTGAAACTGGTTGCAACGAAATAAAACGAAATCATAAGGACGGATGTAGGTGTTTTATTTCGTCACAATGAAATATAAATCCGCAGCATTTCCAGCTACGTTAAACTCCATGTATGAAGTACGCCTTACTGGCGAAGCACAGATGGCAGAACATGAAATTATACAGCATATACCGTGTGAAAACAGATATGATTGTGAATTAGTGAAGCCAGTTAACAGAAGTATATTCAAAAAGAAAAAATTAACCTTTGCACAGCGGGTCGGACACAAACCTTATAACGCTTAGACCAGCCTATGAAACAAAGGAGCGTTTAATTATTACTAGAATACCATATTTGGAAAATCAGGCGGATGTCTGAGATGTAAAAACATCGTTCCAGCGAACTTTGTTTCCTCGGAGCCCAGTAGTAAACTGAGGCGCAAGGAAAAAGCTGTGCATAATAAATACAATGAAGTAGGTGTAAGCTGTGTTACACGCAGTGTTTGCCCTAAGAAACATAGAGGGCAAACTGGTAGGTCATTTCACCAAAGATTAAAGTAACAACTTAACTTAACCCCATGCAGTGTTAACAATGCATTTACGCGACTTAGGGCACAGCCTCACAATCCCTTGAGATAAGTTAATAATACACAAATCAACAAAAAGTTTTGCATCACTCCGCTTTCCAGAACTCCTGAATATAGACGTTGACCTTGGATATTTTATCAAAGACACAGTCCCTTTGACTGTTCAAAGATGTTACTGAACCCGCCCAAAGACGTAACCAACCATGCATGAGCAGCGCATAATAGAAGGATGGGGTCCGACAGCCGATCAGTTTGAGACATTCCACCAGGAAGGATGTACACAGATCACGTTGTCTATAGTTCAACCATTCCTAGACCGTCAATACCGCGGTTCGATCGCATCTGCATTGTTACTTTGTACCAGGAAGGGCTCTCAACAAGCAAAGTGTCCAGGCGTCTAGGAGTGAACAAAAGCGATGTTGTTCGGACATGGAAGAGATACAGAGAGACAGGAATTGTCGATGACGTGCCTCGCTTAGGCCGCCCAAGGGCTACTACTGCAGTGGATGACCGCTACCTACGGATTATGGCTCGGCGGAACCCTGACAGCAACGCCACATTGTTGAATAATACTTTTCATGCAGCCACAGGACGTCTTGTTACGACTCAAACTGTGTGACTCAAATTGTGTGAAATAAACTGCATGATGCGCAACTTCACTCCCGACGTCCATGGTGGGGTCCATCTTTGCAACCACGACACCATGCACTTCGTTACAGATTAGACCAACAAGATGCGGAATGGACCGATCAGGAGTGGCATCTCGTTCTCCTCATCGATGACTGTCGTATATCCCTTCAACCAGACAGTCGTCACAGACTTGCTTCGAGGCACCCGCTCAGGTCGAACGCCTTAGACACACCGTCTAGCGAGTGCAGCAAGGTAGAGGATTCCTGTGGTTTTGGGGTGGCATAATGTTGGGGCGACCTACGCCGCTGTTGGTCATTAAAGGTGTCGTAATGGCTGTACGATACGTGAAAGACATAGACCGATAGTGCAACCACATCGGGAGCATATTGGCGAGACATTCGTGTTCATGGATGACAATTTGCGCTCCCATCGTGCACATCTTCTGAATGACCTTCTTCAGAATAACGGCATTGCTCGACTAGAGTGGCCAGCATGTTCTACAGATGTGGTATCGATAGCTACGATGCCACAAGGTAGGTGCGCTCTGCTAGGTTTGCACTACCACACCGACACCGACGACAGCGCCCTCTAGCCGGCGCTGTTCAGCTCTACGAGCGTTGCTCCAGATTCAGCCCATTTGATTCTGAGTAGACGACCTAGCAACATCGTTTCTATATCACAGTGGGCAAGCCACTACAGATTTTGCCTTTGTAACTTGATGTACAGCATCGGACCTACGTGCTCATCTCAGCCAAAGTTACCTAAGCGTAATGTAATGCTAATTCTTCCTATAGTAAAGATGATTTTAATTTAAATACAGTATCGAAGCATTTCACCTTTTCCTGCTCCTACTCACTTCCTACTTTCGTCCTATCCTTAAGTTTACAGGAGCAGACATGAAACCTAACGAACATGCCCAGGAGTCATAGAAAAAGGCTCTTTATGGACGACGTGACCCACCAACCACTCTGAGGGATATTCGCCGAATCGACGTTGAGGATTAGGACAATCTGGACTCTTGCAAACATCGGTATGCCCTGCAGTCACAGCAGTAAGAACTGTAGTTACACCTTATACCACTGGACACAATAATTGTCTTGTGCGCCTATTAATCGCAATAGCAATGACTTTTTTATAGCCAATCCGGTTTTTTTACATATTTTCCTTAGCTTCCTCTCACTATGAAATATCTTTTTCTCTTTTATACGTAGGAAAATCTCAAAATAACCTGTGAATTCATGATCCGCCCAATACTAATTTTAAGAAATTTATTGGATCTTTTTTTAACACCCTTCGTTCGCCTATGAATTGTTGACAATATTCATTCAATAATATAACTTGACTAGAATTGATGGATACATTCATTAACTTTTAATATTGTGAGTATGGTTTCGATACGACCATCATTAATTTTAGTAATCCAATAAGTTATGTCACTGTACAATAACCTTTGCCATGTAGGTTGAACCTGATGATGTGGCTTTAGGCGGCGAACCCGGTTGTGTATCAATAAAACAACAATTTTACCAGCTGTAGCGGAATTCTTTTTACCTTCATGCCCTTCAACAGCTGTCGATGCCCAGAATATAAAATACTTCCGTCTACTCTGCTATGGGCTGGCGCTGGTACACTGGATGATGTGACGTCGAGTGCAGAGAGTCCCGACTCGTCAAAGAATTTTCTGAATTCTTCACAGTCGGCAAGAAATTCTGCTCTTTCGATTTTGCCTGCTTTGTATAGAGCGATTTCGCACATCCACCGTCACTTGCTGCAGTGGTCTGAAGTGCATCGCTGGTGGTGGAACCATCACTTGGTTTGCGTTTGTTCATCACAAGAGTCGCATAGTCCGTAGCTCCATCATCGGAATGCATGCTGTATCGCTCCCCGTATGTCTTCTTTATGCATTGGGTCGTCATATTCGATGCACCTTCTGTTGTAACCATTGTCTACGTCAATGGTGTGGGCGATGAGCCCACATGTGAGGCTATCCCAGCCGCACTGCGATCTGCCGGTTCCGAGCGGTAGGAGCAGTTGCTTCGGCAGTGCACTCATGAACAAAAATGGTTCAAATGGCTATGAGCACTATGGGACTTAATTTTTGACGTCATGAGTCCCCTAGAACTTAGAACTACTTAAACCTAACTAACCTAAGGATATCACACACGTCCATGTTTGAGGCAGGATTCCAACCTGCGACCGTAGCAGTCACGCGGTTCCAGACTGTAGCGCCTAGAACCGCTCGGCCACCCCGGCCGGCGCACTCACGATCAACATGCACTCAAGCCTTGACATCGCGCACTCTAATAACTAACCAGCTATTAGTAGGCACATTGAATATTCCAAAACGATGCTATTGATACACACATTGAAAACGTAAGATATTCCTGTAACTTTCCAGGAACGGTAAATATTAAACAAAAAATATTAGTTTGAGCTGATGACGGGCAGTGTGCTATCCTGCGTCCCTATTCACAATGCCATCAGCATGCAGTACAGATTGAGGCATTGCTTCCCTTCTTGAACGAACAGCGACCTGCTCCCCCGTCTTTGACCTATATCTCTTCAAAAAAGCCGTGTATAGCGACGCTTACATCCTCCTCAGTAAGCTGAACGTTGAAAGTAGCCTCGCTCGGCGATACTTCGCAACTGTTTTCTTATGTGACGTCCAAGCAACAGAGCATACGATACGGCCAAAAGCTGCCCCTTATTAAGTTTCCCGATATTTCTACCTTCCGCACAGGCGTAAAATTCATGCCAAGTCTCCCAGGCTGTACCTCACTGACTGGTGCTTGCTTTTCTCCCGGGTGTCCAGGGTCCGTATGCGATCCAGTGGCCTTCCTTCTTTGGTCGTGGTGATGGGATTTCACACAGTCAGTGTAAGTATCATCTGGCTGAAATGGGATGTATCCGTTATCGTTCTGACTGCCAGCCTGAGGCTGAAGGAATGGTGTGAAGCCGGTTCTGGCTTGCCTGCTGTCTTGTATGTGAATGACATCAGAGGCAATCTCTCTGTACTGTATCAAAGTAGATCAAAAGCATACCTGCCAACTTTTTTTATTAAGGTATCAGAGATCAGCACGCAGATGCTTCATTCAAGATGTGTTCAATAAGGAACTCTACAATACCCAGAGGTTCAGCAGTAGGCGCATGTTTGGTGACAGCATATTGGCTGAGATATATTGACTGAGATATATTATATATTATATATTACTCCCTTCCCGTTTGTCGACTTTGGGAGTCTCCCAAGGAGGTCAATTGGAGATCGATGGAATGGTGTCCCGGCAGTATTGGTACCAGAAGCGTTGGAAGTACTTTGGCATATGATTGGTTTTTTCTACAGTGGCATACACAGTGTCCAACGGATCGAGGTAGATGTGGCTCTTGATACCTGAGCCTTATGCTGCTCAGAATCTTCATTAACCCAAGGTGACCACACGTAAAATGTTCGTGGATATACTTCTGAATTGCTGTCCTTAGATGTGTTGGGATAAGGACCAACCACTGTCCACTCCATCGCATCGTAGTTCCTCTTACACAATACTGCACTAATTCAGATGTTTCTTTTATCGATTCCTTCTTCTACAAGACTTACATAGTTTTAACCAGTGCTTGATCTTCTCTCCGATCACCAGTAACCTCACTTAATGCAAAGATGACTAACATTTCATCCTCACTCCTATGTTTTGCCTAAGGATTCCTTGAAAAGCAGTGGAATCCTTGTGTTTTCTTCCACTTCTATACACCAATTTGACATCCTACTCATGAACTCTCAGTGACAATCTGGCCAGTCGAACCGACAGATCTTTCAGGCTTTCGGACACAGTCAACTTTTTGCCAAATAAATATGCCTGGAATGTCAGTGGATTACGCATTACAAACATCTCTGCTATAATGAAACCTATGAGTCAGACGAAGGCCCACCTGAAATGGATAAACCATATGATGTCGATGTTATAACGATCAAAGAAATAACAAAAAAAAACACCAGACTACGTAAATGCAGAGCCTTTTAAATAGGAGGAACTATTTTTAAGACTTACACTACTTCATGTATACAACATTTGTTTGCAAAGACGTCAAATCTCAAAATCACGCAAATGTCATATCAGTCTTTACTAGGGATAAACGAAATGAATGCAATAATTATCGTGGTATAACAGCAGTGGACACAATATATAAGATCAATGTGAGGATAATAAATTACGTCTTGCCAAAAATTGTAGTTGTAAAAAGGACAAAATGGTTTCAGAAAAGTAAGATTCTCTTCTGAAAATGTTTTCGCACCTAAATTATAGACAAACAAAAAGAGTTCGGTAAAGAAGCAAACATCAAATGTATAGTCTTACAGAAAGTCTTCGACCAAGATGCTAGGAAAGTCTTATGGGACATAGTACACAATGATGGTTGCCCTTAACAAGTAATAATGGTTATAGAAAGCTTATAGAATGAATGATACATGAATAAGAATAAAGAGTAACTATCCTGAATAAAAAGTGGCAATGAGATCGATAAGGGATAGCTTATCATCCATAATGTTTAATATAGACATTGACTGAAACGTGAAATCAATAAATAGATCTGTGCTTGAGCATACCGTAACACATTTTAGCACGATTTTTACTCCAGACGACCTTGATGCTATACTGAATAGCGAGACTTCGCTACAAAGATCCATAGATAGACTCAAAACAAATTCTAAAGAATGTAATATGAAAATATCCATTCCATAAACGAAATTGATGGCTTCCAAAGGGACAAAATAATTGAGGACTAAGATCATAATAGGAAACTAAACTGGTGAAGAAGTTAGTCATTTGAGTTACCTGGGGTATATTATAAGTTACCAAATTGAACTTGACATTGACAACAAACGGCAGAAATAACAAATGATACGCGATACAATTAGTGGAGCATTGAGAAATAAAGTGAGAGAAGAGACAAAACTCAAGTATTATAAGGTGATGGCTATCTCCACATTTCCATTTGAAATTGAAACTTGGACAATTACTTACAAGCAAGAAAGTAGTATCCGAGTGGCAGGAATGATATCTCTAGCAGTAGTTGAGGGCCCTTCAAGATTAGATCGACTAAGAGACGAAGATACAAGAGCAGAGCTATGGGCTTATGCTGTAAATGAGAAGATCAATTGTTAAAATTCATCGTGAACCTTCAGTTGTCTCTTATTTTGCTCAATTCGATTCGCTACGAATTTCAGCCTATTGACCGTCATCGAGCATAAGCTGCCATGAACGACTGGAAAGTGATACCATAATAAGAATAGCTTGCTCTTTTGAGTCCATCATAGTAGAAAACAACTTTTTACAGTAATAACTTCGTATAATAGTTTTCGTAAGGAAGCAGCGTTTACCACCCAAGTTTATTCTATGAAGCTGTCTAGAAAATCTACAAAGAATGCCAGATTCAAGACTTTCCAAACAAGCCTTAAATTTTAAACGTTTCAGTACAAGGTCCATAGAAACACCAAACAATATATGGTTGGATGCTTGGAAAAGAGAAGAGGTCTATGGTTTAGACCAAAATGAGAAAAGAAGAAGAAGAAGAGAATTTGTCGATGATCAACCAACTGCGAGACGTTCCTTTTCAGATGTAGAGTAGTTCATCTTCGACTTACAGAGTACCCTAGAAGTATTAGCATTCACCCTTACAGCACTCCTGAATTTGCACTAGAACTGCTCCTCTCCCAGAACCACTAGTGTCATTGTGATGTTTCATCAATGTTATTGTCATAAAATTCTAGGAGTGCGGAAGAAGTCTCCTTAAGGACAAGGAATGGTCTTTCTTGCCCCTTATTCTTTAAAAATATGACGTATCCCTGCAGTAGTTTATGAAACGGACGTTACTTGGTGCTGAAGTCGTTTAACAATGCCCCAGTAGTACGGGAACAGTCCGAGAGAATTTCGTACGTCACGAATGTGCCATGGAGTCGGAAAACGTTCGACTGATCTTGCTCTTTTTCTGGATCAGGACGGACTACGTCATCATTTCTAAGTGCCCGAAGATTTTTATTTCCTGGGTGGCGAAGAGTCAGTCTTTGGGCTCAGGTGGAGGCCTGCAGTCTGAACATGTTTTAAAACTGTTGTGAGATGACTTAGATATTCTTCATAATTCCTCGAAAAAATGACAATGTCATTACGGTAGGAAAAAGCCAAGTCGTTCATTTAGGGTGTCGAAGCATGTTGTCCATCATATGTTCGAAGCTGAATGGAATATTCCACTCAAACTCATAGAGTTAGTCTTGTCCCAGTGAGGCTAGTAAACTTCTATTTGCCAGTAGCCTGACTGTATATTCACAGTTGAAGTGTACTGCGCTCTTTTCAGGCAGACTAGGCTGTTAGCAATGAGTGGTAATAGGCATCGTTCTTTGTGACTTTGTTCAGTCGGTGGTAGCAGGAAAGCCATGTGCCATCCGTTTTCTTAACAAGGAACACAGGAAAGAGCCAATACTTCTCCTAAGGTTCAATGATATCCTCCAACATCCTCTCCATAACCTCCCGGATTATTTGTTGTTCTCCTGACGGCACCCTATATGAGCGCTGGCTAACTGGTGGCTAATCACCAATGTTACCACGTTGTCTAACTGTACGCCAGTTGGTATGTCTTTTCTCTTTACCAAATTTGAAAGCGTCCGAGAATTGACTCAAAAGTGTTAACACTCACCGACTATGTTCCTCGGCCAGGCCTGATCCCACTGGCACTTGGACAGTAGCTTCCTCCCCTGCATTGCCTTTATCGTTGGCAGAGCACAATTCTTCGTCGATAGCACAAACCTGCCTCCCCAGACTAGCTCGGTTGGTTCTACACACAAACGTTGAGTAATGAGTGGTGGCTGCTGATGACAATTAGTGAGCCAAGGCTTGACCACCTTCAATGCTCCCGATCGTACGTGGCATGTGGATTTCGTTTACATGCCTCAGTATCTTTTGCAGTCGACAAAAGCTACACAGTACGAATAAACCTCTCTATTGGCGACCAGACATCGGCTCATTGGGGACGGCAATACCACAGCGTCTCAAACGCAAACAATCGCCCAGAGCTGTCTTTCTTACGCGTGCTTGTTACAATCGCTTCGTCAATTTGACGCTCTTATCCTCCACAGTCTGTGACTGCTGGTGATTCCTGTAAGAAGTCACAGCCGAGATTTCGAAAGGCTGCATTCTGTCGTTGACACCTATCCTTGCAGTACACATTCCTGTATGGTGGACCTATTTACTATTTGCGACCTACAACACACTCACTTTCATGCCACGGACATAATTTACTTTAGCTGGTGACGATAAGCATCCTACGTTAGAGAAAAGGAATTGACTAGCATCCGGGCCGGTTGGCTGGCGTTGACGCCGTCGACGAGATTTCCTCACCACTAGGTGACTGTTGTCCCTGGAGGATTTTCATCGGCCCCGTTCTAACCTGTACAGCGACGGGGAGTAGTTACGGCGTTTTGGGGAGCGACGTCGTCCAGGGTACAGAGATGAGCTCCATCCCACAGGTCGAGTATAATCGTCTGACGTGAACAGGAATGATGTCATAGTTGTTCTCATGTTGCGTAACATTCGTCCAACTCTTGTCATCTCGCTCTTATGTAGCGTACAATGAGTCCAGAGCACTCACAGCGTACCAGCATACCAGCGTACGGTTCTGTGTCCTCTAATGTCTCCTGTCCTTGTGGGGCTTTGTACTTGGCGGAGTAGCTTGTTGTACCTTCATTGGTCTGGTACTGGGTTAATGTCTGGCGTTTACAGGGAAATCTCGAGTTTGCCAAAGCCATTGTTCTTGGCGTTTCTGACTAGTGGGGGATATTGGTGCCAACGACCGATACACCACTCCTTCGAAATTTTTTGATGCCTCTTGACATAGATGTTCGAGATCCTTATCTCTTGCACGCTCAGTCCGACAATTCTGGATATCATTCACTGCTGTATCTCTTACTTTACTAAACAGGGTATGAGAGAGGCACGCTCAAGTTCTCCCAAAACAGCCATTTTGTTGTGTGCCATCAGTCATCTGATTGGTTTGTCCGCGGCTCGTGGTCTTATGGTAGCGTTCTCGCTTCCCGCGCACGGGGTTCGATTCCCGACGTGGTCAGGGATTTTCTCTGCCTCTAGATGACTGGGGGTTGTGTGTCTTTCATCATCATTTCATCCTCATTCACTCGCAAGTCGCCGTAGTGGCGTTAAAGAACTTGTGGAGCGACGGCCGAACCGCCCCGCGAGTTGTCTCCCGGCCACCAATGCCATATGCTCATTATTATTATTATCTGATTGGTTTGATGCAGACCGCAATTAACTTCTCCTCTGTACCAACCTATACATCTCAGAATAGCCACTGCAAAGTAACTCCACAATTATTTGCTGGATGTATTCCAGTCTCTGTCTTCCTCTATAGTTTTTACCCCTGTAGTACCTTGAAGTTATTCCCTTATAGAAATACGTCACCCTATCTCTTTTTTCTGTCAATGTTTCCTATATATTCCTACCCTCGCCGATTATGCGTCGGACCTCCTCATTCCTTACTTTATCGTCCATCTGATTACCAACACTTGTCTGTAGCAACAGACCTCAAAATCTTCGATACTCTTCTTTTCTGGGTTCCCCACAATCAAGCTCCACTGTCGTACAAAGCTATGTTCCAAATGTATATTCTTACAAATATCTTCGTAAAATTAAGGCGTGGGTTTGACGATAGCAGGCTTATACTGGCAAGGAATCTTCTCTTATTAGGTTCTCCTTTCTCTGTCCATCATGGGTTACTTTTGCTGCCTAGATAGCGGAATACCATTATCTATTTCGTGACCACCAGTTCTGACGTTTTCTCGCTGTTTTCATTTCGGTTATTACTCACTACATTCGTCTTTCTTCGGTTAACTTTCAATCCATACTTTGTACTCAGTAGACTATTCATTCCGTTCAACACATTGTGTAGAAATTCTTCACTGTAACTAACGGTAGGAAAGTCGTCAGCTAATCTTATCATTGATATTCTTTTACCTTCAATTTTAAAACGGTTTCGAAAGTTTCTTTCATTTTCGCCACGGCCTCTTGGGTGCATAGATTGAACAGTGGTGACGAAAGTCTACATCGCTGTATTACACCCTTTTTAAACCGAGCGCTTCGTTCGCGATCTTTCAGTTGTATAGTTCCCTTTTGGTTCTTGCACACGCTGCACATTAACCATCTTTCCCTACAGCATATCCACATTTCTCTCGCACTTCGATCCTCTTGCACCGTTTTACATAGACAAACACATTTTCCAAGGCGAAAAACCCTGTAAAAATTTCGTAATTTTTCTTCAGCCTGGCTTCCATTACCAACCATAACATTAGAAATACCTCTCTAGTACCTTTAGGTTTCCTAAACCCAAACTGATGTCGTCTAACAGATCCTCAATTTTCTTTTCCATTCTGCGGAATATTATTCTTGTCAGTGACTTGGATGCATGTGCTGTTAAAGTTGGTTGTGCTCGCACTTGTCAGCCTTTGCTATCTTCTAAATTTGTGAATGATGTTTTTTCCTAAAGTCTGATGGTCTATCGCCAGTCTTACGGATTCTGCATGCCATCGTAAAAACTCATTTTGTAAACATTTCAAAAAAATGGTTCAAATTGCTCTGAGCACTATGGGACTTAACTTCTATGGTCATCAGTCCCCTACAACTTAGAACTACTTAAACCTAACTAACCTAAGGACATCACACACATCCATGCCCGAGGCAGGATTCGAACCTGCGATCGTAGCGGTCGCCCGGTTCCTGACTGTAGCGCCCAGAACCGCTCGGCTGGCCAGCTGTAACCATTTCAGCGAGTGGTTTTAGAAATTACGATAGCATATTATCAAGCTGTTCTAAATTCTAAAACTAATACTGACTGCCCTATCTTTTCCTCGTAGACTGCTGTTTCTTCTTCTATAACGTAATCGGACAAGCGGAATTCCCAACGCACTCCTAATGTTGGCCGTCATTGCTTTTAATTTTACCAAATATTATTTTGAGTTTTCTGTATGCCGAGACTGTCCTTTTAACAATCACTTCTTTTTCGTTATCTTCACATTTTTCATGCAGCCATATCGCATTAACTTCAATGTAGTTCCTGTTTATTTCATTCTTAAGTCCATTCTTAAGTTCATTCTTAAGTTCATTCTCAAGTACATCCTTAGTACCTGCATGTCTCACTTCTTTGCGCTCTGACTAGTCTTTTAAATATCAGCTTACTCTTCACCATTACTAAATTGTGATGTATCTACATCTGCTGATGAGTACGCCTCGCAATCAGTTGCCTTATTTCTGAATCTCTACCAGACTGTAATGTAATCTAACTTTAATCTTACCGTATCCCGGGGCTTTTTGAAAATATATCTCCTATTTCTATGATTGTTGTACAGAATGTTCGCTATTACCAGCCGAAATTTGTTGTAGAACTCAATTAGTCATTCCCCTCCCTGATCCCTACCACGAATCATATGTTCTACCATTTTCACCTACAGTCACATTCAAAACCTCAGACTGTTAGATTTAAATCTCGCTTTATGTGTTGAGTTACCCGTGTAATATCCCCATATAGCGTCTATATATCTTCGTATTCTGCTTGCGACGTTTGCATGTAAACCTGAATTATTATTGTCTGCGTTAGTTTTCTGTCGATTCTGATGAGTACAAACTATCGGTGAGCTGCTGACAATATCTTATTCTCTGTCCTATCTTCCCATGCATAACAAACCCTTCTCCAGTTATACCATTTTCTGCTGGTGTTGATATTACCCTACAGTCATCAGACCAGAAATCCTGGTCTTCTCTTAAATTCTCTTTACCGACAACCCACCCTATAGTATTTCCCCTTTGCGATTTGTTAGTATCCCTACCATGTTCAACCTTCTGATATTTCGGGCCCGTATTTGTAGAAAACTACCTTTTGTTGATTATTCCTTCTTTTTGTCATGGTCATCTCCATATTGGCAGTTTCTCCCGGAGATTTGAATAGGAAACTAGTAAGGAATCTTCTTCCAGTGGAGAGTTCATCATGAAACTTTATCAATTACAGGCCACTTGTTCTGTTATGTGTCTTTAATGCAGTGGTTTGAATTGCCCTCTGCGCCCTCATGCTGTTGATTATTGATGATTCCTTCGCCTCTTAATGGCAGTTTCACATCCCAAGGGCGACTGCGTTGAACCTCTGTCCGCTTCTCCACCCTTTTTGAGAAGGCTGCTGGCAGAATGAGGATGACATCTTATGCTGGAAACCTTAGACCAACACTGCTGATGACTTTCATTCAGAAGTTAGGCCACGGTGTTTCCAACCTGGAACGCTTTGGTTACTAGGCGAAGACGCTACCTCTAGCCAAATGATGATCTCTTACTACCACTGCAACCGCATTCGTCAGTCGATTATACCTCTATCGTCAGAATCTTCTCCTGATATTCATTTCATGAATTCTTCTGCCGTGTTTTCGTTCCTGTCTACAAGAGCTTTGTAAAAGTCTTCTGCGTCTCCTTTCATCATGTGTGAGATTTTTTCGGCTTCTGTCATATTCGGATTCGCCGCATTACATACGGCGGAAACTTCCTATATTTACGTCTAGGTCGCTTCCCTATGACGTTAGGTCCTTTTCTTCAATAGTTCAATTCTAAGGAGATATGCTGCAGACTGTTGCTTCAGTTCGGCCTGGAGTTTGTTCCAGCTATTGAGCTTCTCTTCATTATTCTCGAACCAAAGCAAAGCTGTGCCGTCCAAGTAAATGTACACGTTTGGCAAACACATCATTCCATTCCACCTGATATATTGGGTACCTCAGTTCAATACTTTGAGGCATTTCGTCGGGTCCTGACAACATATCTGGAATTCACTAACGGAGGCCTAATGTACAGCTGACATACTGATGTTTTGGAATCCATCAGTTTCCTGAATCCACGTATCTTAGGAACGATGTACTGCTTGTATTCCAACGCCTATCCGTGTAGTCGACGGCTTACGTTGCCTAAGCTGAGTCACAATGATTAGATGCTTTGAAGTATCCGGCATCGCTATAAAACAATGTCATGTCGAAACCAGTATCAAGTACGAGTACGTATCCGAAGGCAGCGTCCTCATTGAAGTACGACAGTTACAGAACTGAAAGGACGGTTCTTATTGACACCAACGTACGGCCTGAACGGAAGAGGTAAAACTTTCTCTCAATATGTCTAGGTGATAAAGTCCTGTGGCTTTTCTGAAATAAGTAACACGTTTCGAATATATTTCTGTTGCACCCGCTGCCTTGTTACAGGGCCAAGTGAAATCGCATAAGAAATAGCGATGGGACAGTGTGCGAAGGAAATAAAGGAGATCAAAGAACACCCGTTAATAAAGAGGACAAGCAAAGCGGGAACCCCACATACGGCAACGACTGCAACGATGCGACGTGAGCGTCTTGCGAGGGGCGCGAGAGGATGACGACGATAATCAGACAGAATCCATAGCTGTGGCAACGAGACAACGAAGGTGACAAAAGAACGTACAAAACAGTGGCAAATAAATTTTTTTAATTAAAAGCCACGTACTTAATTTTGGGAAGCCAGTGTCTTTTCTTTCTGTTTGCGAGTGAAATAATCAATATTTGTCGCTTAAAATATGTCGCCTCTCTCTCAATAACTGAAGTGTAGGTTTTGTAAAGAGGGATTTATTTTATTGTTATAAGGGGATTTTATGCGCCTGTGAAAGTAGATGTGTAGTGTCATGCACTTGCTAAGATAAGAATGTGCATGTATTTTGTGTATTTTTGGCGGGGATTTAGAAAAGGCATAGACAAGTAATGAGTGCAGATAATCAGGAAATAAACTGTTACTTCGAGTTAGCCAAGTTGAGTTAAAAACATGGACAATAAACGGACAGTCAGGTTTAAAGAGGTCACTGAGAAATGGGAATCTACAGCGATGGACTCGGGGCTGTAAGTCAATATGATGATGATGAGGTCCCATACTCCGAGGAGCGTAGGGAACGAACCGTAAGACCCACACCGCTGAGTAGGCAACGTCCTAGCGGAGGTGGTTTGCCATTGCCTTCTTCCGACCGTAACGGGGATGAATGATGATGATTAGGATGATGATTCCCCGACGGGAATCGAACCAGGGACCCGGCTCGCGGGAAGCGAGAAAGCTACCGCAAGACCACGAGCTGCAGACTAAGTCAATACATGACTGCAAATAAGGGGACGATTAAAAATAGTTTCGAAGTTCTCACTGAAGCCACTGCCGAAATTCCGGTACTTGCAGTGAAATTAAATACTGTGGAATGGGTGCTTAAACAGTCTCTGCAAGGCTCTAATAAGACTCTTGATGAGATGAACGACCAGAAACAATACATCAACAGGGTTGCGGAAAACGCGGCAGGCGATGTTTTCCGAGTAGTCTTGGCACTGCGACGGGAACTGTTCTTCATCAAGGGGGGAAATATTCGTAAAATGGCCAAAGTACGTGAACGACTAGATGAAATATCACAGCAACTAGATATCGTGACGGACCAGAGTGGTGTGTACCGTCACTGAAGTGACTGATAAACTCGTAATTATTGGCTGAACAGGGCCCTACGACACCTCACAGCTGCAACAGCAGGTGACCGATGCGATGAAGCACTTGAAAAAACTTGCATCCATGGTTAGCTCTGTTCTGATACACCTCACGAAAAAACTCTGTTAATACCGTAGGACAGCGAAGCTGGGTTGAGGTAAGAGGATGATGACAGGAGAAGCGACCGATTTTTACATATATGAAGCTGGTATCTGTACAGATTTCATTGGTGATCTTGCAGATCTCGAAGAATGAAGTTATAATGAAATATAGACCTTTCGCTGCTTACAGGCGTTGATAAATATCAACGGGGACAGTTGAAAAATGTGTACCCCCACTGTAACTCGAACCCGGGACTGCTTACAGGCGTTGATAAATATCAACGGGGACAGTTGAAAAATGTGTACGCCCACCGGGACTCAAACCCGGGACTGTTGATATTTATCGACGCCTGTAAGCAGCGAAAGGTCCAGATTTCATTATAACTTCATCGATTTTTAGATAGACCTATCTTCCCACCTCATCCCTTTCGCCCAACTGGTGACGTACATCGTGCTGCATTCATCAAGCTAATCGCATAGATACTGCTGTAAAATGAAGCGAGCTACGTCAGGTTGGCTAGACTGTTAGTCGTTTGCAGGTCCGAGCCTTAGCGCGGGGCCTAAGAACAATGGAGTTTAGTCAGACTAACGCAGAATCCTAATACGCGTTCCTGCAATATTCTGGCGAAATGGTACGCAAAACGGCGTAAGAAACTGCACATACCAAGGCAGACGATTCCAACGAGGTAATAAAGTGAATCATCGTATCTTTTCAATAAATACAGCGAGTAAAATTCATATTTATCTGAGCTATTTCGACCAGGCCAGCCGGGGTAGCCGAGCAATTCCAGGCGCTACAGTCTGGAACCGCGCGACCGCTACGGCCGCAGGTTCGAATCCTGCCTCGCGCATGGATGTGTGTCATGTCCTTAGGTTAGTTGGGTTTAATTAGTTCTAAGTTCTTGGGGACTGATGACCTCAGAAGTTAAGTCCCATAGTGCTCTGAGCCATTTGAACCATATTTCGACCACACGAAGTGGCTACGTGAAACAAAATTCAGTTGTCTGAAGACGTGCAGGAGCGGTTTGTAGCTATGCCAAAGGGAGACAAAAAATGACTGCAGAGTCCTCTAGACCACTGAGACCCTCTGTGTGTAGAAAACAAAGCACCCCAGGCAAGTGGTAAGGCAGGGAGCTCACCGACCGGTCGACGGCGTAGGCGGAGCCGAGAAGGACGGTGGCAGAAACGCAGAAAATACATGAATACGTCAAAATAACCAGGTGTGAGCGAAAGGCCGAAATGAACCGGATTAACGAGCGTCTGCGCTTCATCGAATTAAATGAAACAGCCGGGCAGAGAGAGCAAAAAGAGGGGTTACGAGTAGTGCAAAAGCCAGTACCACAGTTTAGCGAAAACGGGAATTAGTTTCTGAAAAGGTCCGTTCATGAACAAAAGGGCTCTACCGGATTCAAATGTAGTCTTATCATTGCGAGGCGGGCGAAGCACTATGGTCGGAAAACAATTCTTGACTTGTTGACGTTGTTACCATGTTACGAAACTGTATGCAGCGGTTAGCAGATGTTAGCAGTATTTTTTAGCTTTACGCACTGAAAAGAATGTCCAGTTTTCAAGTGAATAATACAGATGCATGCGTACACGCAGATGAAGTGTATCAATGATGTCTATAAGAATATGGCAGAGTCCTTTGCTCTAATTTTATTATGATAGGCCCTCGTGAAGTTTTGTTTTAAATACCTGTGGCAGTTCTAGCTGTTAGAGAAAAAGTAAATAGGCAAATTTAGTAACCAATGTAATTATCAACGTCAATGGTAAATCTTTCCGAAGGTCACTGAAACCTATCCTCAAACGTGACGAGGAGGTTCGTTTCAAACTTGAATTTCTAAATTTGCAACCTTGGGGATAGAAGAACGAGGCAGATGTTGGGAACTTGCGATTGCACACAAGACAGAGAAATTCAAGGACAACGCCATCTTCGGGTTTGGTATATCCATTTCAGCAGCAAAAGGAAAATCACAGTGAGTTGGAAAGCAAACGCTTCGTAACACCTCGACAAATCGTCAAGATACGCATTGCATAGAAGTTAGGGAATTGCAGACAGTGACGCATTGTAGTGATTATTGAGACATTTAATTGTCCAAGGGCACAGCCCAGTCTATAAAAATGTCTAGCATAGCGAACAGTGTCATCAAATTACCATCTGTTGAATGTTTACATCTGAACGTTTCAGTAGGACGGAATCTCCTAAAAGCTGTAAATGCTCAATTTGGTGGAGGTGCAGATTTAAATTCAAATGTGCGAACTTCAGCTATGTACACAACAAATGTTCTAGAGTCGAAGATAGATTACCTACATCATAACATAATCTTACAGGGAATGCAGGATATGAATTATATTATCCAAAGTACGCTTGTTAGGATCAGCAAAGAATAGCAGTTTATGATAGCCGAAATGACGGACATGGGACGCGACTTAACTTGGTTGTTGGTATTCAGATGTGATATACTGAAACCTGAGTTAGATTTGTAACACAAAAATGATGAAACTGGAAACCTATCAGTAAAAACGGATTTATCTCAGCACAAACAACACTGATAGCAATCAGCTAACCAAACAGCTGATTACGTTTTCATGAGAATATTGTTATGAACGCTTCCAGCAGCAAATTAGAATTGAGTTAATGTCGCTCACGATATGCAATCGGAATAAAGGTATAGTCAGAAATAATTTTCAATGTCAACGCCTTATGCACGTCAATGCTTTAAAGTAACTACTGCTGTAACGGAGCACGTACGTAGACATAAAACTCGCATCACTACTTATACTATCCGGGTCGATTCGACATTGTCCGATTTACAGCAAGCAGCTTTTCACAGATGTAGCGACAAACAGTCACCACGGCCCGGGTGACAGCAACTTAACAGCAATTACTCTATGAACGGATAACGGATGGCTTGATGGTGACGACCAAATACAAGTAATAAGTAAATGCTGCATCAGATACACTATGTGATCTAAAGTATCCGGACACCTGGCTGAAAATGACTTTCAAGTTCGTGGAGCCCTCCATCGGTTATGCTGCAATTCAGTATGGTGCTGGCCCATTCTTAGCCTTGATGACAGCTTCTACGCTCGCAGTATTACGTTCAATTAGGTGCTGGAAGGTTTCTTGGGGAATGGAATCCCATTCTTCACGGAGTGCTGGACTGAAGAGAGATATCGGTGAGGGTTGGTGAGGCCGGGCACGAACTTAACGTTACAAAACATCCCAAAGGTTTTTTATAGGATTCAGGTCAGGACTCTGAGCAGGTCAGTACATTCCAGGGATGTTATTGCCGTCCAACCACTCCGTCACAGGCCGTGCATTATGAAAAGGTGCTCAATCGTGTTGCAAGATGCAATCGCCATCCCCAAATTGCTCTTCGACAGTGGGAAGCAAGAAAGTGCGTAAAATATCAATGTAGACCGGTGATTTGATAGTCCAACGCAAAACAACAAGGGGTGAAAGCCCCCTCCATGAAAAACACGACCACACCGTAACTCCACCGCCTCCGAATTTTACTGTTGGCATTACACATGCTGGCAGATGGCGTTCACCGGGCATTCGCGATACCCAAACTCTGCCATCGGATCGCCACATTGTGTACCGTGATTCGTCATTCCACACGTTTTTCCACTGGTCAGTCCTCCAATGGTTACGCTCGTTTCACCAAGCGGGGCGTCGTTTGGCATTTACCGGCGTGATGTGTCGCTTCTCAGCAGCCGGTCGACCATGAAATCCAGGTTTTTTCACCTCCTGCCTTACTGTCACAGTACTTGCAGTGGATCCTGATGCAGTTTGGAATTCCTGTGTGATAGTCTGGATAGACGTCTTACGACGCTCTTCAGCTGTCGGCAGTCTCTGTCAGTCAACAGACGAGGTCCACTTTATTATCAGATCGGAAACAGTGGACTTAGGCATGTTTAGGGGTGCGGAAATCTCGCGTACAGACGGATGACACAATTGACACCCAAACACCAGACCACGTTCCAGGTCCGTGAGTTCCGCGGAGCGTCCCATTCTGCTCTCTCACGATGTCTAATGACTACTGAGGCCGCTGATGTGGAGTATCTGGCAGTAGGTGAAAGCACAATGCATCTAATACGAAAAACGTACGTTTTTGTGGGTGTCCGGACACTTGTGATCGCATAGTGTATGTTACAATCAGTAGAGACACAATAGATATCGTATTTTTCTGTCATTCGACTTTGCTAAAGCGGTTGATCGAAACAGTGCATGCTCATTGTCATTATAGAATGATAACAACGCAAATCGTGGAATGGTGTTTTTGGAGGCTACGCGTGACGTGACGAGCGATGTAGACGGAGTGTGTGGACCCGACTGACAAAAAATGGTTCAAATGGCTCTGAGCACTATGGGACTCAACAGCTGTGGTCATAAGTCCCCTAGAACTTAGAACTACTTAAACCTAACTAACCTAAGGACATCACACACATCCATGCCCGAGGCAGGATTCGAACCTGCGACCGTAGCAGTCGCGCGGTTCCTGACTGAGCGCCTAGAACCGCTAGACCACCGCGGCCGGCCCAGACTGACACCTGGGAAATGTGTTAATGAGTGTATGTCGAGACAGACAAGTTTGGTGGAGGTGGTGCATTGTTCTCTTGCTGTTTGTTTGAATTCGCTTAAATCATTACTTTTTTAATCCTGATTTTACCGAATAAAACTGCAGCATTGTGTTTCTGGATTGTCTTCAATATCATTGTCTGTGATTATTAACGTAGAAACAGATCACAGTTCCGTGAGTAAACAACACTCATCGCCAATCTAAGGGCGTCCATTCTACTTGATTTCTTACCCATTCAGTGAAAAATACCCCTTCTCAGCGAACTAAGATTTTGCAACGGCCATTTTTAATAGCTTGTAAGTCCATAAAAAGACATTTGCTATCGTCTTATCTCTTTTAATTATTTTCCCATACATTTTCCGGCAGAGCATATTGGAAATTTTTCTTTTTGAAGAAAAAGAGAAAAATGTCTTTTTGTTTATAAGTTACTTCATTACCATAAACAGACAGAATAGAAACATTACCATACGATGATGCATACATGTAGTGAAAACTCAGATAACACGTGCAGGGTGCTGGATAAAGTTACCTCAGCACCGTTGCTGTAGCCGCCACTACACAGACTCAGGACCAGTTCCTTGAGGAGACGGGCGTTGCTCGGCACCCCACGCTGTGACGTCGATCTCTGCAAGACATCCAGCGGCAGATGGCTCTTTCATTCTTAATCGCAAATTATATTTTAATCCGCTGATCATCTACTGGAGCGTTATTGACATTTATAGGGGGCACTTTTCTGACAGTGTCTGAAAAATTGAGAACTGCTCCTCTGATTCTAATAAATATTGACTCACTTCGTAAGTGTATGGCTTGCAATTAGCCTCCGTAATAATTTCAGAATCTTCATTTATTTTCTTCTAAGCATGAATGAGGGAAGGTATTGTTCGTGAATTTTTCATTCGATGTCTCCGGCAGCGGACAACCAAGTTCTTTCCTCGAAAATTTTATCCTAACTGCCGATTACTGCTGCCTGACCTTTTCTTCTTTTCACTCGTCTTCGGAAAAGGAATGTCCTATTGACGCACACTTTTGCGTGTTAGGCGAAAAGTTCTGTCACCTATCTCCAGATCGTTCGGGAATAAATACGACTTTCATTGAAGAGAAGCATCTCCTCCCTATTTGCGACTCACACATATAGCCGCGCGAGTGAACACGCAGCTTTCGGGATGCGGGGTGACTTGCCGGCCCCGGATCGAATACGTTCGGTGGATTAACGACGATAGCCAGTGCACAGGCCAGCAACGATGTGCTTTAAGGCAGTTTCCCACATCTCACTTGGTGAATACCGTGTTGGTACCCAGGCTCCTCCTCACTAAACGCATACGCAAATATTTACATAACTTACGTACACTTTCACTTGGGATAACACTAGGCCTAAACAGTTGATGAAAATTAATATTGTGACCCTGTGAACATACGGGATAGGGCCCTGCTTGCAGCAATTTCCTTTCTCCTTAAGTGAAAATAAGTCTGCTGTGTAGCGACTTTGATGTCCAACCGCTTTTGCGCAGTTTACCAGTATTACCAATATGAGTTATCTTCAGCGCAGGAGGGCAAAAGGAATTCGTCCACAGCAGGAAAAAACAGGTAGAAACGTGACAAAGTGAAAAATCTAAATATATATATTTTTTAAAATGTTAGTTTGCTTGTAATTTTTGCAGTTTATCGCGAAACAAAGAAATTTATACCATGCTAAAATGCTTGTGGACGGGCACAATACATTTAAATTGACAATTACGAATATGTTGTCTACGGCGCTGTACAATATTTACTTACTGTAGCATTAAATGTCTTTCATAATAGAAAAAAGTCGGGTGAGTGCACTTTCTTTTAATATGATATTATAATAAAGAATTTTGTTTACTTTTTCTAAGTATCTTATGGACCAGATGAACTTTCTTCTATCGAGAACTACAGGTGGTAGTAAAAACCAAACATAAGTGCTTACTTTTTTTAATTCATAGAGACATTTACGACCTTTGAAACGAATTTGTTTTCTTCTCCTCCTTGTCCTTTTAGAGTTGCGGCTAAATACTATTTGTATATGCAAGTACGTTTAATGGATTTACTTTGGAAATTTACAAAAAATACTAAATAGCTGCTTTAAGCATTACCTGAATAACATAAAAATCCTTGTGGATGGTCTTCACGTCGTAATTAGTTTTAACGTTTTTCTTAAGTCGCCCGACTGGTCTGATGCGCCCCTCCACTAATTCCTGTCCCGTCTCAATCTCTCCATCGCGGGGTGACACTGGGACCCATCGTCCTCAATTATTAGCTAGCATTATTAAAATCTATGTCTCCCTCTACGATTTTCACCCTCTAATATTCCCGCTGTTACGGTAGAAGTTAAGTCTTGATCTCTTGACACATAGCCTATTATTCAGTCTGCCCATTCTTCTCATCAATATTTTCTACATGCTTCTTTCGTCGTCTATTTTGTAGAGAATTTCCTTGCTTATTACCACATCACTGCATCAGGTTTTCAACATCTGTCTGTAGCACCACATTAGAAACGCTTGTATCCCTTCTTTCCAGGCTTTTGCCAGTCCACGATTCACTTCCGTGCAAAGCTCCAGTAGCGTGTCATTTACTTCAAATGGTTCAAATGGCTCTGAGCACTATGGGACTTAACATCTATGGTCATCTGTCCCCTATAACTTAGAACTACCTAAACCTAACTAACGTAAGGACATCACACACATCCATGCCCCAGGCAGGATTCAAACCTGCGACCGTAGCAGTCGCGCGGCTCCGGAATGAGCGCCTAGAACCGCTAGACCACCGCGGCCGTCGTGTCATTTAGTAATTGCCATAGCGATGAAAGATCCTTCCCCGACTCATGACTGCTTCAAAGAAGGTAACACCATAAGTTTTCCATACGTGACATTATTTTGTTTGGGGGGAGAGGGGAGGTTTAATTGGAACAGTGAATCCTAAGAGGTTTGAAGCTTCCTGGCAGATTAAAACGGTGTGCCCGACCGAGACTCGAACTCGGGACCTTTGCCTTTCGCGGGCAAGTGCTCTACCATCTGAGCTACCGAAGCACGACTCACGCTCGGTACTCACAGCTTTACTTCTGCCAGTATCTCGTCTCCTACCTTCCAAACTTTACAGAAGCTCTCCTGCGAACCTTGCAGAACTAGCACTCCTGAAAGAAAGGATACTGCGGAGACATTGCTTAGCCACAGCCTAGGGGATGTTTCCAGAATGAGATTTTCACTCTGCAGCGGAGTGTGCGCTGATATGAAACTTACTGGCAGATTAAAACTGTGTGCCCGACCGAGACTCGAACTCGGGATCTTTGCCTTTCGCGGGCAAGTGCTCGAGGTTTGTTTTCTCGCTTCTTTTACAGATGTGCTGACGTCAGACTGGTTATCAACTGTATTTCATTCAGATGCTTAGCTAACAGATATCTACATCTACACGAGTACACCCCCAAATCACAATTAAGTGTCTGGCAGAGGATGTCGAGTAAAATCTATGATGCTAATGAAGATCATTATTTTTAACTTGAACTATGAACTTTTTCGATTTAACATAAGGGGCTGCCACATCATGTTTACTGATGCAATGTGAAAACACATGCCGGACACCAGCGTATTTCGGGTCGAGAGCCCGTATGGAAAGCGACTACTGTTCGTAGCTCTCGGGACGGCATCATATGAAATAGTGACTACAGTCCTTTCTTCTTTTAAAGCTTTCGTTGTCACATGTCTCATGCCATATGAGCAACTTTTTGGTACTAAACTGCTCTTGATAAGATGCGAACCTCCTCGTAAGAATGGCCAAGCGCATATTCTCATCTTTTTGGGCAGATATTCACTTTTTCTGGTGTGGGTGGCTGGAGTTATCCCAGACCAATACTGATCATGTAGTTCGACGCCCAGTGTTGACGAAAACGTCGGTTTCTTTTCCGTTTCGAACAAGATGATCTTTAAAGCATAATTGTACCTGCCCATTCGATAGATCGGCTCCAAATTAGTCTAGTGCAATGTTTGCCTTATCTAAATGTAATAACAGCAACATAGAACACGAAGAATAGCCAAAACTCCAGCGCAGACAGTAACACTCTGGACGGCACTACTGCTACGGCCACGCAGCAGCTCACCGCTCAGGCGCTACTGGAGTACTAGGCTTTTCTTCATGTTTTACTCTACCTGTTAATTCATATTCATATTCTTCCAGACTCAGACTGCCTATACCAGGCTCCTTTGCCCGAACATAGTTTCAGCTTTTGGCTATACAGTTGATATTCATCCAGTATTCTTTCTCATAATCGTTTTTAACGTAATTTTTGGTTTCATAGCAACGTACCTGTCTCCTGTGCCTGACCATATGTTGAGAACGGCACCTACACTACTGGCCATTAAAATTGCTACACCACGAAGATGACGTGCTTCAAGCGCGAAATTTAACCGACAGGAAGAAGACGCTGTGATATGCAAATGATTAGCTTTTCAGAGCATTCACACAAGGTTGGCGCCGGTGGCGACACCTACAACGTGCTGACATGAGGAAAGTTTCCAACCGATTTCTCATACACAAACAGCAGTTGACCGGCGTTGCCTGGTGAAACGTTGTTGTGATGCCTCGTGTAAGGAGGAGAAATGCGTACCATCACGTTTCCGACTTTGATAAAGGTCGGATTGTAGCTTATCGCTATTGCGGTTAATCGTGTTGCGACATTGCTGCTCGCGTTGGTCGAGATCCAATGACTGTTAGCAGAATATGGAATCGGTGGGCTTAGGAGGGGGACTGCTGCCCTGGCCAGCACATTCTCCAGATCTCTCACTAATTGAAAACGTCTGCTCAATGGTGGCCGAGTAACTGGCTCGTCACAATACGCCAGCCGCTACTCTTGATGAATTGTGGTATCGTGTTGAAGCTGCATGGCCAGCTGTACCTGTACACTCCATCCAAGCTCAGTTTGACTCAATGCCCAGGCGTATCGAATCCGTTATTACGTCCAGAGTTGGTTGTCCTGAGTACTGATTTCTCAGGATCTATGCACCCAAATTGCGTGAAAATGGAATCACATCTCAGTTCTAGTATAATACATTTGTCCAATGAATACCCATTTATCATCTGAATTTCTTCTTGGTGTAGCAGTTTTAATGGCCAGTAGTGTATATTAATCGACGTCAGGCAGCATTGAAATTAAATCGTGGAAGTAAAGGAACAGAAACGCCACACTGTGGTTCAAATGTACGTTCTAAGAATTTTCTGTATCTAACTGAATACGATGATTGTTACTAGTACACTTGCTTTCCCTAGGAATGCCATTCTTTCCTGGGCATCGTTTCCTTATGGTCCCTATTTTTGATGTTAAGTTTATCGTGGTTTTCCCCATTTATGCTACTCCTCATGACTGTCGTCTTCCTTTCGTTCACTGTCGCTGCCTTAGACTGTTAGTTCCATTCAACAGGCTCTACAGGTATATCTCTCTTTCGCTGAAGACTGCAAAGTTATCGGCTCATCTTACCAATAGTATGCTTTCACAATGAATTTTAATAACCTCCTGAACATTTCTTTTAATGCTGTCATTGTCTCTTAGATATATAGACTTAACAGTAGGAGTGAAAGAATGCATCCCTGTCTTACACCAATATTTAATCCGGATATTTAGTTCTCCAGAAACGGAACTCTCCCCTCCACTTACCGACGACGGGCATGCGGAAATCTCATGCACTCTTAATGTTGACGTCTTCGCTATTAACTTGCACATATGTTGGTTTGACTTCTCTGTATGCCGATTAATCCTTACAACGATCATTAACTTTTAGTTTATCCTCGAATCCTCACATTTGCACCAGGCATTTCGCCTTGGAGTCCCTGAACTTCTTCGTTATTTCATTCTCAAGTGATTTTTCATTATGTATTCCTTAGTTTTTCTTACTAACATACGTGTTCTTCTTTCTTTAGCCGATGAGCGGAAGAAGTAGCCAAGTCACATGAAGTATCTTCATATATCTATGCACCCAACTTCTTCGAATACCCTTATTACAAGCACCCATTAATCTTCAACTGAACTATTATTGTGGTATGTAGTACAACAGTATCTACAGCCTTAGAGAACTTTAAATGTAACTCGTCATTCACAGTACTGAGTATCACACTTCTTTCCTTATGGACTCTTCTGCACGATTCTCTTCAACGTCAGTTTGCTATTTGTCAATACTAAATTGTGACATGAACGTACACTGATCAGCCAAAAGATTATGACCAACTGCTTAACAGATTGTTTGTCCGTCTGTGGATGAAAATACATAAATGATTCTGCATATCAGGGATCCGATATTTGTTCGTAGGTTTGTGGAGGTATGGTGCTTTTGATGTCTACGCACAGATTGTAACGTCTCCTGGCAAAACACATGTTATATATGGTAAAAAAAGAAAAAAATAATTGAACTGGATGATTATAATTTTATTTCTGCATGGCCAGTGATTGTGTGAACTTTATATAATAAAGAGACACCATTATGTATCATGTTTTATACTTCCATAGAATTAGGTGTCGATTTTTTAAAGATAATATCTGTGTCAGCGAGTACTGGAACTGCCACAGACAATACTTAATATCAAACAAAGATGTAAACGTATTAAGCCGAGTATAAACAGTAGTGACCGAACGTTAATTTTTCTGTCGTCCTTTTTGAGTTACGTGAGTAGGAAGAGCCTGTGACCCTATATTGTATGCTTGTGTAGCATTCATTTGTCAAGATTGAGAGAAGGACGCCATTAGGCATTGATTTGTAAAAGTGTGTAAGAATTTAATCTGTCTAAATATTTTGAATAGAGTTATTTAGTGAAAACTTGCATTATGGTTTGTAATAAACTTGCCTGGTATTTTATTTCATCTTTTTAAGACATTTTCAGCTATTTAAATGTTATTCGTTGTGCAGAGCTACGCTACGAACGAACGAGCCGCTGCCGCGGTGCATTCGAACTGCATTAAATGAAATCAATCATACAGCAAAGAAGCGGACAGGTAATAGTGAAATAAAATTATTTCTTTCAGTTTTAAGGATAGCAGGGCAGAGCAAGAGATATTATGATGTGTTTTATAGATGGACGCGGGCTGCGGATAATGTTATATTATTAACAGTCCAAAAAGATAATTTACCTTTATGACATAAAAGAAATTTTGCTGTGCGTAGTTCGGGTCTGGCAAACATTATAGTAAAAACATTTTTTCTCTGATAATAGGCTCATGTTCTCATGTTAGTCGTGGTACTTATTGGTGTTTTAATGCTAACAACAATACACTGCAAAATTTTGATGTTGAGCAAACATTGCTTACCGTAACATCAGTATTGATAGAGAAATAATTTTCAGTAACCTTTCCAATAACTGTAAAGGAAGAAAGTATTGTTGAACTTTATAGCGAGTTGCAGTGACGAAACAAAGTTCCTTTTATAGAAAGCCATATCCAGAATAATAAGAACGTAATATATTTTGTTTTGTTGAAAATTAATGATCCAAAGAAAGTCTCAGCACAGCATCCCTAAAAAGTATTTCAGGGCTCTTTTCGTAGCAACATATTTTATCTCATCCACTTATTAATATATTAGTTGTTACGCGAGCAATAACAAAGAGAGTGAAAATATCATGTAATCCGCCTGACAACGACCTGTAGAGATTCCAAATGATTTACACTAGGCAAATTTGGTCGTGAGTGCCCTATCATCGTCCTTAAAGAATTGTAGCATGGTTTTGGCTCCGAGGCGCGGACAGTTAACCTGGCGAGAGATGACATCGCCGGGGGAGGGGGGGGGGGGGGGGGAAGACATCAAGTAAGTAGTGATGCAAGTGTTTCGCAGCCGACACTTTTCCATTTATCAACGGTTATATCGCGATGATCCCGTGCCCACTGCAGTCGTAACTGACGATGTCTCTGGGTCAACATGTGAACACTTAGGGGTGGTCTGCTACAGAGCACCATGTTCAACAACGATGAACGGTGTGCTCTGAAACACTTATGTGTGCACCAGCATTGTGCTATTTCAGCAGAGATGCCACAGATCACCAACTATCCTACATTACAGAGCTGACAAGCCTCCGTACCCCAAGTCCTGTGAAGACTCGTGAACGTCCAATCATTTGGCACCTATGGCACTTTCGCTGCCCCTCTACCTCCTCCCGTAGATGACCACGATAGTAGCAAGTGAACATTCAACCAGTTTCGCCATTTTCGAGGTACTCGTTCACAAGCTCTTCGTAATAATAATCTGACATTTCTCAAAATCGCTTATCTCCGTGGATTTCTGCATTTGCAGCCCATATCTTCCCTAGGGTGATGCTCCGTCCATGTCTGCTTCTCTTACACACTTTTCTTACCGCGTCATGTGCCTCCAAGGTGGCATCCAACAACCTGGTGGGGAGAGGTCATAATGTTTTGGCTTATCGAGTATCTTTGATCCAGTGTACTCCTTGGAATCCAACATCCTATTTCAGTATGTCTGTACGACATTGATGTAATCCAGATGGTGCCCTCACGTGTCTCCTGGTCTTTTACAGTACACATCCCCCTTCGAACAGTGTGTTTGCTATTACTAGCTGAAGAATGCACCGCAGCTCGTGGTCGTCTTCATTATCATCATTTATACCCCTCTGTCAAGAAGCATGGGATTTCATTTCCATTCCAGCTGAAACATTTTTCCTAACTCAAATAGTATTTCTCCTCTCTCGTTCCTACTGCCTAGACTGTATTCTCCCGAAACTCCGTGTTCCGTTCCTTTCCCAACTACCAAATTCCAATCACCCATCATTCTTAGATTTTAATCATTCGTTATGTAATGAATTATCTATTCAGTATCCTCATATGTTTTGTATTCTTCCGCATTCACGCCTTAACTGTTGTGGTCAGCTGTGCACTGCTGGCGATCATGATGACAATAACACTGCCATTGAGCATGTACAGTAAGTAACTCTCTACCATATGTTCCTGTTTATGAGGAATCGAAGACCATTCCCTGCTGCTGTTGATATGATGGCACGTGGTCTGACCAGAAACTCTTATGTTCTTTTCATTTTTCATCATTAACACCCACTTAACGTTGACTGAGCATTAGCACGTCTTATTTCTGGTTTTCTAGCTTCCCTGTCACAATCAGACTTCGCACACTGCATGCTCCCTATAGTCAAACATTACACTTTCGTTCGTTATTAAATCTGTTTCTTTTGGTCACTTACTTCTTGCCGGAGATCTGACAGGGTGACTAACCTGCAGTACATTGCCAGTGGGGAGGTCATCACGATTTTCTTTTCAGTTATAGGTCACATGTCTTATGGATACGCTGGAATCTGGTTTCGCAGGATACAGCAGATCAGGTTATGGTTGTGGAGGGGGGCCGTAATCAGTTACTGTCAGTTGCACAAAACACACAAACTTTTATTTTCCTAAGAACCACTTAATTACACATTGCCTTAAAAGGATCAAACTGAAACAATATGGCTGAAGCTCTAGTTAAGAAAACTTGAGATAGCTCCTTTGCTGAAGTCCCAAAACGACACCCAAAACAAGAACGGCTGAAGGCCTGAACACAAGCTATAAAAATTAGCTGTAAAGAATACACACGGCTGAAGGTCTTCCTTTAAAAAATATTTCGCGCAAATACTTGGCTGAAGGCTACACACAAGACATCGAATAACTCAGGGCTTAGGGCCGGGATAACAAGAATTTCAGATAGAGCAAATTTTTAAAAAATGTGTTTCAAGCAAATGAATCTTCAAATTTTAATTTAAGACAGCTGAAGGCCTTCTTTTAAAATTAAAATATACTAAATTAATAGACAGCTGAAGGCCTCATCCAGTACTTCATACTAAAACGAAAATCACAATCTAAAACCAACAGCATAGACGTACTGAGAACTGTTCCAAGGGTCGGCCTGACGAGGCAGCTCTAACTAAGGTGAGGTGAGACAGATAGCCAAAAGTAAGGTTAAATAATTGGATGGCATCCCGATCCAGGGACAGATGAAGGACCAACCAACAACCTAATCAGCTCCCTTCCTCCTGAGCAACGGCACGACAACACAAAGCATCAGCCAAGGAGAAAGATATCAGCAGCACAACGTCTTCAAAATTGGCATCTAAAAACAGCCAAGGCACAATAACCAACCTAAGAAAAAACTATGAACAAACAACGAAAAGGCAGTCAAACTACATGCCGTGCCGGACAGCATCAACATGGCGGGGAAAAGCACACTGCCTGATAACTACACTAACGACCAGGGCAGGTAACGGCCACAATGCAGAAAATACTGCTGGTGCACTTCCCTGATAAGTAACACCCAAACTAATAGTTAAAGACCATACAGGAAGATGGCTGCAAAATTTCGCTGATTCCAACACACCATACATTGCTGCCAGCCGGAACGGCCCAGGAAGCTACAAAAATGGCTCTGAGCACTATGGGACTTAACATCTGTGGTCATCAGTCCCCTTGAACTTACAACTACTTAAACCTAACTAACCTAAAGACATCACACACATCCATTCCCGAAGTAGGATTCGAATCTGCGACCATAGCGGTCACGCGGTTCCAGACTGAAGCACCTAGAACTGCACGGCCACACCGGCCGGCAGGAAGCAACAACCGGGAATGAATGAAGAGCTGTCACAGCAGTTGAGGTTTCATAACAGGTTAACCGATCACTCAACTTCTGTGTCCAGGTTCGGCGGACAACGGACTTTGTAGCTCTCACAGTTAGCCCCTCACAATCCGACCGCATGTGTGTGCCTCCAGCTGTCCTGGCTTGACCTCGCGCCATGGAGACTTTTTCACTGCTCTGTCACAACCGACTGACTGCCACACACACCACCACAGGGCAATGTATACCAAAGATGGTACAGCAGTACTAGTATCGATAAGCGCTGCTGCTGCCACTGACGGAGGCAAGCCAGCAACTCGTTATGGTACTAACTCAGGGAGAAATAAGACGCTACTCAATTATTACAAAATACCAAAGAACAAACGGCATCAACGCGAGCCAGCCATGGTTTATACATTTCGTCTTTAATGCAGTGGTTTTTATTCCAGTCTTCTACCTAATGCTGCTGTTCACTTCATTTTCGGGGCGTGTTTCCACACTAAACAAAGGGAGCCCCCAGACCTAGAAGGAGAGTGTCTGTTTATACCGAAAGCCATCAGACACCACTGCTGCTTTCTGTAATTCAAAATTCAAGCAGTGGGTGACACATTTCGGTTACCGGTCAAAGATGCAACCCACAGACCTTGGCTATCCTGACACGTCACATTTAACATATTTAGAATACTAGAAATCGGTAATTGATTTCTTTTCGACTTTGTTGTAACGGCTTTCCTCAGGGTGTAGCCTGGTTTAGTTGCAGGGTTGAACATTATGAGTCTCTACCTGTGTTATAAGAATTCTGACATTTGTTTTCTAAGATTTTATTTGCAATAAAGTGTGTATCAGACAGGCAGTTCGAAGATTACATGGCTTGTTGATTATGCCAATGGGGACGCCAACGAGCTTTAGGATGACGTGTTTTCCTGATGTTACACGAGAAAAAACAACACCATATCAGTTTGCGCAGATTGACAGCCGGTCGTCGCAGCATCGGGTGATTCGTTGTGGCTGCTGACAAACCATTATACTCATCCCGTCCCAAAGGAATTGCTGAAAAACAGGACGTCGGGATGTATGAATTTCAAGATGAAGGTGATGCGTAAGTTATTTAGGCAACGCTACAGTGGCCTATGGTCAGGTTAGTAAGTAGTGCCGATGTGGATGAAGAGGCGTCAGGTATGGAAGGCACATTGCAGTGGCGGTCACATACAATAGAGTGTCTTAGTGACTGTTTTCTACCAACAGACAACGTCGAACTTACATCTCATTCGGTAAAAACGGAACCCTTATAATATCACTTTGTTGCCCATCTGACTGTCAGTATATTCGACTGTTAAAGGCCATTTTCCCCTGAATGAGTAGACGTATCAAGTTGCAATTCATGTCGTGTGCTAAGGTCTACGGTCTCTTGTAGGCGTCAGAAATTCTTCAAAGTCAATGCAACGAAAATATGTTGCCATTTATGTCACAAATTTTGATACTCGCAAGCTCACTCATCAAATCCTGTAGGGTAATTCCAGTTGGCCTAGAATCATGACAGTTGGCAGGAAGCAAGGTTTCACAGCATAAGTAAAGGAGAAATCTGAACATTGTTAATAGGCAAGTATTCACAAAGACAACTAAAGCATTCTCGAAAGTCTTGGAATTCCTGGGACCCATTTTTTCCAGTATTAGTGTCTATGACGGGTGAGAAACTTTGAGATTCTCCATTCCCGGGATAGATGAACTGTTTATATACATAATTAGGTCCATACGAAACCCTCAGGGTGCGAGTCCTACGTGCACTTGGCAAATTTTAGAAGAAAGTCAGTTAACTTGCTTTTTGCCGGACTTCACTTCCCATAGACTCCGCTTTTCCAGACGCAAAAGGATTTCTTAGGAGCGAAACACACACTGCCGTTCTGTCGAAACCATACGGAAACAACTCTGGTAACGCTTATACCTTCCCAGATGACAGAATGAGGTTGAAATTTCCACCTGCCTATAACGATGATTACCATCTTCCTCTTCACGATCAGGAATAGCTATTCCCTGCTCATGTAACCAAGATCGCTTGGCCTAGTCCATCTGAGTAGAGAAAGCAAAGGGCTGGATCCGTTTCATTCATCATGGAATGTTACATCATGTTTGCCATATCTGTATGATCGCTTCGAATTCGCGGGAGATACTATACCAACCAACTGTTACTCACCTCATTTCTCAAATGAAGTAGTGGGGAAGGATAAAATAGATCAGTCTTTTATAACAAAAAGTAGTTAATTTCATTTACATACTTGTTGAAAGCTCGATGACCAAGAGTAGAGTCAGTCAGGATGATTTCAGTGACTAGGAAAGAAGCAGATTTTCAATCCAATATTGCACTTAATGTATTTCAATGGAATATGAGGATGGAAATATCAGACAGGGACATCCTGGAAAAGACATAAATAACCACAATACTGCCATAGTTGCCCTGAATGAAACTTAGTTAAAGGAAGAAACAGCAACCCGTTTCAAAGGATACTACTTAGTTAGATCAGACAAACTATACGGTAAGGATGGAGCGCCACTATTAAGAAGGGGCGACACTATTAACAAAGAGCACAATCAGTTACAAAGACGTAAAACTTAACTTCAGGGATGATCTGCTGCCAATTGCAACTGTAGAACTAGAAAACCTGAAGGGCATTTTCAATACAATTTCCATAAACAAATCCCATAAAATAATGACTTCTTCTTGTAGCTCCATACTTCAAAATGAAGTTCATAAATAAAATATCACTCTTATTCTACTTACTTAACTTTCATCATTTTATAATTTCCACTGTACCATTTGTGTAGGAATTCACCGACAATTCTCCATGAAAAATTGAGCTTCATCAGGAAGGCCAAGCATGACGTCGTCAGTGACATGAAACTTATGACGTTATCACTCTTATCAGTGACGCAAGCATCGATATTAGTGGAAATCCACACACTCTTTCCGCCTTCTCTTCCATATTCTCCATGTCTCTAGCTAATATCACTGCACTATTAAAAATGAAGCAAAAAAATTAGAAATCCAAAATGACGGAAATAGCCCAGTTGCATTAATGGTAAGTTGTAAACCTCAACTCCATCTTCTTCCCCACTTTGTGTCCAGCCATTTAAAATGAGAGATGTGGGACAAATAAAATTTGTTTTCTACCTCCTCCTCCTTCTCATTCCAACTAATCAGAGGGCATTATTAGAAAACAACAGAACTGTGCTAGTGTAAGCCTGCTGTAATTTTTGGGTCAGTATGATTCACAAAAGAATTTGTTTTCCATAATTTTTATTGGTTAAAAGGTATTGCTTCAGACTTGATGGCATTGTTTTTCTAAGCACTCTAAATATCTTAAAACGCAAATTAAAAAAATTATGTTCCTGCCCCTTGCTATAATTCGTTACACTCGCATTCCATGGGTCAGTATGACCCGGGGGCTTGAAAATTCACAGAATGTACAAATATCATAGCGAAATTTTGTTTCTACATACCTGAGGTATATGCATGACGGTTTTTATGACAATATGTCAGTCCTCATTTTTAAAGTGTGTGAGGGTTACACAGAAATACAAGTCGTGGACTGCGTTCATATTATTATAGCACGTCATTGCTGAGAGCTATGTTTTATCAACAGTTGTGTGCAGTCGCAGTGCTTGTATATGTCAAGGTAATTTCTTCTGTGGCTGTCATGACAAAACGAGATGTTCAACTGGAAGCATTAGCAATTGCAATTGACAGCAAAGAGAATATTCTTGAAGAAGGAAATGACACCAGTGATGACAAAATACGTCCTTTATCTGATTCAGAATAGATTTCAGACATTCATACCTCAAATGACAATGTGCAGTTCTTGTCTGTTGGGTGTGATAGCTATACTTGCATCTTCGTGAATTTAGAATGGCAAGTCATTAATATATATTAAATACAGCAGAGGACCCAAGACCGAACCTTGTGGCACCCCATTCTTAATTGTTCCCCAGTTTCAGAAATAACCAGTATTTTGCATGTTATCTGAACTGCTTATTTCAACTTTCTGCACTCTTCCAGTTAGGTATGATTTAAACCATTGGAGCACTGTCCCATTCATACCACAGTACTTGAGCTTATCTAGAAGTATTCTATGATTTACACAATCAAAAGCCTTTGATAGATCATAAAAAATCCCAACAGGTGAATTCTGGTTACTCACAGCATTTAATATTTCATTAGTGAAAGTATATATACCTTTTTTCGTTGAAAACCCCTTTTGGAAACTAAACTGACAGTTTGTCAAAACTTTATTTATACAAAGGTGTGAAACTACTCTACAATACATAACTTTTTCAAAAACTTTGTATAAGGCAGTCAGAAGAGAGATTGGTTGGTAGTTGTTGACATCAAACGTATCCCCTTTTCTATGCAGCGGTTTAACAATGGCATACTTCAGTCTATCTGGGAACATATCCTGCTTCAGGGAGCTATTACACATGTGGCTAAGAATCCCACTTATTTATTGGGAACAAGCTTTTATTATACTGCTGGAAATGCCATCAATTCGATGTGAGCTTTCATTCTTGAGAGAGTTTATTATCTTCATAATTTCAGCAGGAGAGGTGGGTGGAATTTCAATTGTATCAAATGGTGTGGGTAAGGCCTCTTCCGTTAGCTGCCTCGATTCTTCTAATGAACATTTAGATCCTATTTTCTCTACAACATTTAAAAAATGATTATTCAAAATGTTTTCGACTTCCAGCTTGTTGTTTATCAAGTTTCCATTCGCTTCTTCAGTATTATTGATACCAATGCCTTCAGTGCTTTTGTGCTGCGGACAGTAATAAATCCAGGGTTGAAAAAATCGTTCTTTACAAAAGAAGAACATTTATCGGTTGGTTGGTTTATTCTTGGGAGGGAACCAAACAGTGTGGTCATTGGTCCCATCTCATTACGGAAGTATGGGAAAGGAGCTCGGCGGTGTCCTCTCAAAGGAACCATTCTGGCATTGGCCTTAAGCAAGTTAGGGAAATCAAGGAAAACCCAAATAAGAATGGCCAGATGCGAGTTTGAACTGTTGTTCTCCCGAATGAGAGTCCAGTGTGCTAACCACTGCGCCACCTCTCTCCGTAAACATTTCTCAATAAACTGGGAAGACTTCCTGTGATTCCTTACACTGAAGACAGAAGAATTTTGCAACTAAATCAACAGTCTGCAGCCATTGTTTATAAACAGGAACTACATCAACACGAGGCTAAAGCGATGTCAATCAAAACTGCGAAGGTGCAAGATGGAAATTCTGTCCATCAGGTTGTGACAAAATGACACCACTGGAGTGACCAAATTGTAACAAATATGTTTTTAAAGATAGTGTTATACATTACTGTCCAAACTGTGTAATTTTAAGCAAAACTGTAATTCTCCCCGTGATTAACAGTTTTTTCTCTAGATAAAACTCTGTTCGCTATAGCTCAAATGAGGGCCAGAGCTTATGTCATGGTTGAGATTGTAACATTTGTTTATAATGTTTATATTGTAAGAAATAAACCTATATTTAAGATTATAACAGTTATTGACAATTTATAATCATCACGCCCTTGAAATACGATACTTGGTAATTATGACCCAAAAGAGCACATCAGTAAAGCTCCCTTAAGGAAAGTATCAGGGTTAAAAGCTCTGTCAACCCCCTTCTATCTCCAACCAACTATAGGGCAGTATAAAATGAAACCTGTAATGAAAAAGTTCGAGATAATGCAAACTGACAAAGTGTGCTTGATTCCTCATGCCTCCTCCTCATAACAGTAAAGGCGTGGCAAAAAATTACATAACCTCGGCTTGAAATTCCCATATATGCATTATTTTCTGTAAAGATATTCATTATTCCCGAAGAATGTTGACATACTTCTGTATTTAATTAGCGTATAATAATAATTATTGTTATTCGTGAAAACGAAGAGTTTCAGTATTTTCCGTGGAAAGCAAAGATTAATATCCACATAAATACATCTCTGGCTTCATATTACAATATTCCTAGGCAAAACATACCTTTATTTACGTAAAATGATTTCTCTCTTCTCTTCCCTCCAGTCAGGATCTAACATTAGAAAGTAAGAAAAAATAAATTACAACTTATCTCCACCCAGGCTGTCGTCAGAAATACGCAAACGACTTGTGAGCCATGTTAGCTATTATCGGTGTTGTGCATGGTTACTCTCTTTGACTGCTCCTCAGTTTCCCACATGGCACCCGTGAGAGCGTGCGCGACCACTTTCAAATCTTCTACAAGTGTACCGGTACCGGGGTCATGTTGTGAAGACTGTATCTCAGGGTCAAGAAGCTAGGTTCCAGCTGGAAAGAATATCGCCGACCCTCGTATGAGTGGCCAAGCTGGCAGTGCGCCCCCTCAGCACCACTTGGCCGAGTGCCCGACGTCGACATTGGGGCCTCTCGAAGCGTGCGGCCATGAGGTGAACTGGGCAGCTGCATACCCGGCGAAGGAATTGCTGGGTCGAGTGGTGTGGGAAGAAAAAGACTGGTGTAGCAGTTGCCACTTGGGCAGCTTCTGTTCAACCAGAATGATCTATACTTGATTGTCAGGTATCAGATCATTGCCGGCAGTTGTGCCCTTGTGTTACGGCGCTGACTTTGACATACAGCGGAATCTATTCAGTGCTAATTGCCACACTCCACTCCCCACTCAGTAGGAGTCGTTCTTTTTTTAACTTCGTATCTGTTGTTGGTTCTAACAGACCTGAAATGGTTGACTTTTTATATATGTGGCGTCTGTTCCTTTGGACATATCCGAAAAGACAGACGCCATATATACAATTATGGCGAGGTTGGTCACTAATCCCATCAGTACAGATGCACACCACTCCCGAACCCTTACGGGAATCAGCGAAACCCGCAGATAATGATAATAATGGTAAAGGACACTACACCAGTAGTGCAGGTATAAGTTGAGAATTTGGGTAAGATTGGATGTGTGCTAGAGTAGTCAGTGTAGTTGCGATGAGCACTGTGTCTGGATGGCTTGGTGGTCAGACCATCTCCTTAGTTAGTAGGAGACTTGGGCCCGAATCCCGGTCCAACTAAATTTTCTACTTTCCCTAACAGTATAACTCAATGCCCACTAGCAGGTAAATGTAATTAATTCCTTTGTCAGTGGACTATTTATTGTTCAGTATCAAATTACTTCTGCCTTTTTATTTGTTCTTGTTATTGTGGGCAAGTAAGATAATTCATGGTTGAGGGACTAAGTACACAACCCTGGTCTGTGATTTCATTCAAGGTGCTGGGTTGGTTTCAGATTATACTATAGTCAAAAGCAAAATAACGATGGCAATAAGGGCATTCCATGCCAAGAGAAGTCTACTAGTATCACACATAGGCCTCAGTCTGAAGAAGAAATTTCTGAGAATGCGCGTCTGAGGTACAGCATTGTCGGGTAGTGAAACATGGACAGTGGGAAAACCGGAGCAGAAGAGAACTGAAGCATTTGACTTTTGGTGTTACAGACGGACTTTGAGAATCTGGTGGACTGTTAAGGTAAGTAAAGACGGGGTTCTGTACAGAATGGGACAGTGAAGGAATATATGGAAAACACTGACAAGAATAGGCAAGTAGAATCATTTCAAGTCCTTGGATTGTTCTTCTACATATTCTTTCAAAACTTCTAGGCTAATTCATGGGGATACAGTTACCTGGCGTTTGGTTTCTAACAGATTCTTTTTTTTTCCTTTGTGATGTAAGAGAAACTGTTACTGGAGGTTTCTTAGAAGATTGATCTATGAATGCAAATTTGGCGGAATACAGTTCTCAGCCTGCTGTCGTTTTAAGTTCTTGCAGTATGTGTTCTCTGTTGGATTTGAGTGCTCAACCAATGCAACTTTGTAATCTTCGTACAGAATGTCCACCAATTCCCTAGAAGTGTAGAAACAGTCAGTTGTGATATCGTAGCCAGCATTCCTTATTGGCTCCACCAATCATTTTACAATCTCAAGAAGATCTCTTTCACAGTCTTATACAGCATACACTTCCGTTTTTACTATGTATCGTTCAGTTGCACTACTAAAAATTCTAACAAGTACACCATATTTTCCTGGTTTGTCTCTGAGGAAAACTTTAAAAGAACAACGACCTCTGAAAAGACATTGCATTTCATCAGTTGTACTGTGAGGTTCACTTCTGAAGTATCCGAAAATATTCCATTCAGTTCTTCAAATACTTCATGCTGCGACTTATATTTGTCAGTTACACATATTTCTACCCTGGTGATTTTATCATCAAAGCGATGAATTTTCAGTAGCTAATATGCTCTTGCCTCGCTCATGTTTCCTCTATATAACGCTCTTCCCAATAAACCTGACCATAAACCAGACGACGAAATATTAGTGTCCTGGTGAATTCCCATTACAATTAAATTTCCCATCAAATGATATATTATTTCGACAACGCTAGCAGGAGATACGTTTTCTATTTCAGCTTCTTCATTTGTACAGTCCACAGTTTTCTATTTCAGGAGAAAATTTTTTTGTATGATTCACATATAATTGTTACTTTCCCAGCAGTCGTTATTCTCTTTTGTCCATGGTCTATGTTTGCAAAATCCCCTTTACAATGCGTTGAGATTCTGCAAGTCACACTGTACCATAACTTATACCATATTTGTTTGGAGCTTATCTGCATAATTTGTTTTATCATTAACCCCACTTCTTTACTTTAATTCTACTTCTGTGTGGTCCAACTAAAAATCACAGAAACATGATAATTCGTCGTCTACTAAAATGTCACGAAGAATTTTTGCATCTTACAAGCCTCTATATCACATTTTAGAGAATCTACTTTACAAGAAAAGATTTTGCTCTACTCCAACAAGCTGCTAATATTAATGATTACTAATCAACAATGAAAAGGAAATTTAACAATTTGAATGACTCTCAATAAGGCAATTAAAACACATATTCGCGGTTGTGAAATGAAATTTATTAAAATGAAAATGTACTGGCAATTTTTATCCATGCTTGGTGGTTGTTGGGAAGACTGTAAAACTATGGTTGCATGTAGTAACAACACAGGGGCAAAATGTTCCCATGGGCATACAATGGATATTTTTATTTGTAATTTTTAAAATTTTTATCATAGAAATGTATAGTATAGCACTTCATAAGTTGGCCCATAATCATGGAAGGACATTTGTTATGATTTATGGGCAATTTTTGCCCATGCTTAGTGGTTGTAGCGTTAATACTAAAAATGGCTCACTTTTCATTATACGTATTATAATTGTATATACATCAGCACAAGGAAATTTTTAACTGTTTGTGAGAAATTTCGATTCTTTACTACGCTATCTATGAGAGAGCAGCAACCAGGTATTAGTCTGTGGTGATTACTGTGAACCTTTCTAAAGGATTATTATAGCGAAAAGATCTCTATAACCTATTTAGATACGACATTTTAATCTCAGTAACCAACTTTCAAACACAGTTGGATGAAGACATTGGACCCTAATTGACAACGTTTTCTTTGACATAGCTCAAAGCAAAAAAAGAGTGATTGCCCAGTAACAAATGCTATCTCTCCTCATGATGCACAGCTAATTGGGTTAAACGAGATAATGCCTTACAACATAGATGTTTCTTAGTGTAAATCTTTTAGAAGTATTAATTATTCCAGGACTCACCATGTTTTAATATTTGTAAGAGATGACCAAGAGTGAAATTCATGAACCAAATTATGAATAACATTTTATCTCTTACATGATAAATTCTTATCATTGTTTGGAAATAGCTTCCTTCAGAAGTTAATCAGAAGAGATTAAATAGCCTGCTAAAACACCATGCATCACTAGGCGGTTTAAAGTAACTTGTTGAAGGAAAAACTAATTGTATCTGTTGGCAAGAACAAATAATGATCCTGCAGTCGTTGCAGACTTCAAGAATTATTCAAAATTACTAAGAAGGGTTATTAAGAATCAAGAACGATGCACATTATCTTCGTTAGGTATCTACAGATCAAGCACTTCGTAAGCTGTTCTGGTCATTTAAATGCTGCATATTTTAATCGTCATTACTATATCAAATTCAGACCATATTCAATTTGCCAACAATGAAATATCTATTGGTGTATGAAGAAGGGTGTAAAGAGGAGAAGTCATTGTTATTTTGAACAACTGAATGCCTATTTCTTTCGTAAGAAGAGAAGGGAGAGTGAGTGTTATTGTTTATCCTTTAACCAAATCAGCTTTTAAAGTGATTCAGTTTTATTTGGGTCACTAGGTTTCTGCCTTTACATTTTATATATTTTTTAATTTTTCTATTATCAAAATAATGGCCTCTTTTCAAGATTATGAAAAAGTACATATGCTGAAGAACATATCTGACAGTGATTAAGTGGTTTTGGGGAATGAAGGTCATGTTTTGGAATGTAGCTCTTCATCTTCACCAGAGGCACGTATAGTACACCTGAACAGCAAATGGTGACAATGACAGGATAAATCAACTGATTGGAACACAGAGCCTCTTCTGGAACTGGACAGCAGGCAGCACGTAATATAGTTCACCTGACTCCTGGAATAACAAGGTAGGCCACTTCACAGGTAACGTTTGAATACTCATCTTTCAAATTGTTCATTCCTTCACCAACTGAAAACATTAAACTTACGCATTCTAATGCTGGAGGAATGGATCTATATGGAAATAAATGACATAGATGCCTGCATATCTCTGTTGTTATTAGCAGGAGTTTATAAGTCACTTAACACGCCTGCTGAAAATTTGTGGGATGAGTACAAAAGTCGCAAAGTTTTAAGAGCTACAATGTCACTAAATAAACTAAAAAAGATATCAAGGGTTATTTGATTTGATTGCCGAGAGACAAGCCTACAAAGGCATGATGAAAATAAGTGTGTACCTATAAGGTAATTGTCAGAGAAACAAATAGAGATATTATGTACATTATACAATTCTAATATATTTGTTATAGCAATGAACAACTTGTTCTGTTCAGTGGAAAGAACCCTTTCTGTCAACATATGCCTAATGAAATGGCAAAGTATGGCATCAGGTTTTGCTTCCTTTGTGACAGTGAAATAAATTGTGTGTGAAATATTCAGCCATATCTTGGGAAACGACCAGGTACTGACCCTGAAAAGAACCAAGAACTGAGGGTTGTTATTGACTTATATTTTGTCTTGAAAGGGTGTAAGATTACCTCCAACAACATTTCCTCTTCTGGTAATCTAGGACAAATGCTGATGAAGAGAAATATCACAGATGGACCATATCCACTACCTAAATTTGTTTGATTGTCTATTTTTATTGTTAATGTTTCAGTATGACTTGCTGATGATTGGTGGAGGTGCATTGAATGGCAGATAGTTTTTCACTTCCCACTAACGTAGATGGGTTAGTTGTAGCAGTTTGAATAGTTATTCTATGTTATGATTGACTGGTGATAGGGGAGGGGGAAGGTGAGGGTAAGGAGCAATGGGGTAGGGGCTGTGCAAGGGGGTGGGCAAGGGAGATGCAGAAACCTTGCTGTGTTGGTTGGATTTTTTCCCATCAACTTCAATATCTGGCCAAAGCCATTTTCGACTGTTATTTTAGTTTATTGTAACTCTTTAACTTTTACAGTCCACCAACACGAATTTCTTATGGTCTCTTAGTAATTTTTTAATTTCCCATCTTTTATCACATTGGACACTTGTTTATTTTTAATCTATATGAAGTTAATTTCCTGCCATCTGCTATCTTTGGTTTTGGAATTTTCTGGCAAAGATGCCTGCATTACCGTGACTGTGGCGTCATCCAGTGGCAGAAACTGGAACTGCGGCTCAGTTTTGCATAGCGTTACTATTTCTTACTAGTGACTTTTTGTATTTACTCTTTCTAAACGATAATTATTACATTATGCCTTTATTTTTGTGAAATGGATTATGTAATGCTATTTTTAACTATTCACATTCAGAATTCAGTATCATTTTGATTTCATTTTTATTTATTTTTATTTTTTCATATGTTATGGATCCTTATTAGATGGTAAAAAGCTGTTGGATGTCGTGACTGAATGGTAGGAAACTTCATCTGATATTTAAAGATAATTACTAAATATTATTTGTTAAGGCTGCTGAGAGAAGAAACTTATGAGACCTACTCATCTCTGTCAATGTCTACAAAAGTACTGAACAACCTTCAAGACAAATAACATGAATCACTCTATGTACTGGCTATAATATTCTGATACATATGTCTGAACTGCAATAACATATCGCATTAACTGAATGCAATATGTCGGTCTAAGGAACTGTTCCTCTTACAAATATGTTTCATTTGGGCATATAAAAGTTGTTTCACATTAGAAGGCATCTATTGAACCAGCTTGTACAAAGATCACCACTATGATTGTTACAAATGGGCCACCTACTTCAACAGCAAATGTTATGTACATGCACTACTGCATGTAACCATAAATGATTATATATATATATATATATATATATATATATATATATATATATATATATACACTCCTGGAAATGGAAAAAAGAACACATTGACACCGGTGTGTCAGACCCACCATACTTGCTCCGGACACTGCGAGAGGGCTGTACAAGCAATGATCACACACATGGCACAGCGGACACACCAGGAACCGCGGTGTTGGCCGTCGAATGGCGCTAGCTGCGCAGCATTTGTGCACCGCCGCCGTCAGTGTCAGCCAGTTTGCCGTGGCATACGGAGCTCCATCGCAGTCTTTAACACTGGTAGCATGCCGCGACAGCGTGGACGTGAACCGTATGTGCAGTTGACGGACTTTGAGCAAGGGCGTATAGTGGGCATGCGGGAGGCCGGGTGGACGTACCGCCGAATTGCTCAACACGTGGGGCGTCAGGTCTCCACAGTACATCGATGTTGTCGCCAGTGGTCGGCGGAAGGTGCACGTGCCCGTCGACCTGGGACCGGACCGCAGCGACGCACGGATGCACGCCAAGACCGTAGGATCCTACGCAGTGCCGTAGGGGACCGCACCGCCACTTCCCAGCAAATTAGGGACACTGTTGCTCCTGGGGTATCGGCGAGGACCATTCGCAACCGCCTCCATGAAGCTGGGCTACGGTCCCGCACACCGTTAGGCCGTCTTCCGCTCACGCCCCAACATCGTGCAGCCCGCCTCCAGTGGTGTCGCGACAGGCGTGAATGGAGGGACGAATGGAGACGTGTCGTCTTCAGCGATGAGAGTCGCTTCTGCCTTGGTGCCAATGATGGTCGTATGCGTGTTTGGCGCCGTGCAGGTGAGCGCCACAATCAGGACTGCATACGACCGAGGCACACAGGGCCAACACCCGGCATCATGGTGTGGGGAGCGATCTCCTACACTGGCCGTACACCACTGGTGATCGTCGAGGGGACACTGAATAGTGCATGGTACATCCAAACCGTCATCGAACCCATCGTTCTACCATTCCTAGACCGGCAAGGGAACTTGCTGTTCCAACAGGACAATGCACGTCCGCATGTATCCTGTGCCACCCAACGTGCTCTAGAAGGTGTAAATCAACTACCCTGGCGAGCAAGATCTCCGGATCTGTCCCCCATTGAGCATGTTTGGGACTGGATGAAGCGTCGTCTCACGCGGTCTACACGTCCAGCACGAACGCTGGTCCTACTGAGGCGCCAGGTGGAAATGGCATGGCAAGCCGTTCCACAGGACTACATCCAGCATCTCTACGATCGTCTCCATGGGAGAATAGCAGCCTGCATTGCTGCGAAAGGTGGATATACACTGTACTAGTGCCGACATTGTGCATGCTCTGTTGCCTGTGTCTATGTGCCTGTGGTTCTGTCAGTGTGATCATGTGATGTATCTGACCCCAGGAATGTGTCAATAAAGTTTCGCCTTCCTGGGACAATGAATTTACGGTGTTCTTATTTCAATTTCCAGGAGTGTATATATATATATATATATATATATTGCTTTTGAAATATATATAAATTATTCAATTCTTCGTCTTTGCAATTGGAAAGATTTCAGTTTTAGCAATCTAGAAGCAATAATCGTGCTACCAATATAAAGCTCCTAATTTGTGTTATAGAAAATCATAATCAAAATTTATTTGTACTATTTGTGTACCTTTTCACATTTGTGGATATTATTTTCCTTTTAAATTTGTATTTTTAATACATCTCTCATCACATTTTCAGTGTTGAAGCTATACCTCCTTTTCCTTATATTCTTCCAACCATAGCTGTGAATAGGTATTTTAAATGAGGAATTTCTGGCTGCCAATCTAGTTAACATTGTACCATATTTATAATGCCTGCAAACACTCAACAAATAGTCTTTGCTCTTTGGGTGATTAATATGGAACTCTCATAATTATTTATGAAAGGTTTTTTGTATTTGTTGTTTCAGAACGATAATTATTGTACTATGCCATTATTCATCCAAGTTAATTGTGTAATGTCTTTTTTAACAAACCGGTTTCAGTTATATGTGTGATTTTCATTACATTGATCTTCATTCAAATTTTTTGACGTCAGTAATTTTTACTATAATTTTCATGGGGACATATACTGCAGCATTTGAATATAGTTCTAAATTTTAGTTAATACTTTTGTTGTGCACTATGAAGTTATCAAATGTTTTTGAGTATATCAGCGTCTTAATGAATCTCTTACAAATATAATACTGCATCCTAGGTGTATGACGCTATGGTGAGTGCTACGCTGAGGTTAGGCTGAAGTTGGAATGTTCATTGATTACCACATCTAATATACGCATTAGCTAATTCAGAGGGTAAATGACTGTCTGATGCATACATTTATCGTAGGGAAAGTGCAGCATTCTATGTATTGTTTTCAAGGCACACAACACTTAATGGATAGTCAGTGGTGTATTGCCTCAACAGCCATGACCTGATGAGATCAGTTATCCAGCCTGTGTTACCACATAGCAGTGAACACACTGAATGCAACTGCACAAATCTTCTAAGAGACTATGGCCTTGGTGTCCATGATCCTGTCATTGACTACACACATGCAAAGCATGTGCCAGCTCTCCTCAAAGTACGTGATGTCTTACAGAGAAGTGCTGTGGCTTCCAGTGTCAAGAGTAACATAAACAGTATCAGCGTCTGGCACAGGAACAGAGGAGAGCAGCAGTAGTGACCGGGCCATGTGATGATCAATGACCATCTGCAACCAGGCCCTGCTGGTTAGGGCCCAGAACATGTGTCAGATATTGATGGTCACAGAACCCCATCTGTCTTCATCTGTAAGTTAGTGCTGCAGTTCACAGTAACTACCTCTAGGCAGGACTGGCTCCAACACAGAAGACTGAAGGTGGCTAGGCGAATAGAGGCCAACCAAAATAGGAATGCCATGTTGCAAGGATTGCTGCAACTCAACAGAACTTCTCCAGAACAGGGATAGCGTTTATACAAGATGAGCTCTAGTGGTCTGCATCTGTGAGGTACTAATGACATCATTCGTTCTGGTTCTCCTATCAGTTCAGTTCTCATGTTGACTTTCGGATGTCACAGATTCACCTTTCAGGGGCTCTTTTCTGCCATCTCAGTCACTGAATTATTACTCTTGCATTTGATTTAAGCTTTGTAGTGACACATCATGCTATCATCAGTACAACAATATCAGTTGTACTGTGAGGTTCACTTCTGAAGTATCCGAAAATATTCCATGAAAATATTACATGATATCATTTTGCTATGTCGTTTATTTGAATGCTCAGTCTGTTCATGGTGTCTCAATAGGCTGTGTTTGCTGATATTCCACAACCACTACTCACTGGCTAACATTCTGCCTGCTTATTGATCCATTCACAGGAAACAACTTTGAAGTTATTGTGTCTGCTCCAAATATGCTATTCTGATGTGCTACAATATATATTTATTTCAGTTCTATTTTTCAACCAGGGGAATTTTAAAATTGTAAAAAGTCCTTTCTAAATCACTCTTATGGTTTTCACAGTTCATTTGAGTGAAAAACAGGTCGTGAAATATATGAGAGTAACAATATTTTCGACACACTTTAACAAATCATTAGCTAAAATGTAATTGTCAACAATGAAGTCTGTTTTGTGCACACCCATTTAAGCTAATAATAGCTGATCTGTCTGAGTCTTACAGCGACTGGACCTGTTGTTTTGAGTTAAGATTCTTGATTTATTTACTGAGGAATATTTAAAACATTTTATAAGAGAAAATTTAAAATAATAATTTTGGTTCAAGCCTACATTGTACTTCACACATATTCAATTACCATGAATAGTAATTAATTAAATTATAATTGGGTAAAAATACTGTAATTTTGACAATACCCACTAACATCACTGAAATAAACCATCCCTTCACTAATAATACTAGTTAATATAGGATACATTGTTGAGTGACTGTAGAAGGCTAGTGCTATGTACGTCTCCATGATTGTGTATCCCATGCAAGACTCTTCATCTCTTCAATCAATATCTTTCTGAACCTGCCTCTGTCGCTGTCTGTCAATTTTTTCCACCCACACTCCCTTCCACTACTCAAATGATGTATCCGTGAGTATTATAATGTGCCCTATCGTAAAATTTCCTCTTTTTGTCATGTTGTTTACCGAATTCTTTCCGAGTTCTATTTAGTAACACCTCATTAGTTATTTTATCAATCCAACTAATGTTCCACATTCTTCTGAAGCACCACATTTTAAAAGATCTATGCGCTTCCTGCAGAACTGCATATTATTCGTCTTCTACATCCGCTACATCCCATAAAACAACTTATAGGAAAGACTTCGAAACATCTAAACTTGTATTCGACTGTACCTAATTTCTGTTAATCTTAAACTATTTTCTTAAAATTTTCAGTCCGTATATTATATCCTCTCTACTCTAGGTACTGTCAGTTCTTTACCTTCCAAATTGCAAAACTTATCACCTACGGTACTTTCAGTGGTTTTCTTAATCGAATTCCATTATCATAACCTTTTTTTCTCCAGCTATGTTTCGTTACCCTACTTCTATATTTGCTGAAGTGACGTAACCGTCTCACATCGCTACTAGATGTTGGTACATTTACTCCCACTGTTTTATGGCTATTTTACTGAGTACCCTAGACATGCGTGCCTAGGAGGAAATGTTTGCATTTTTTTTTCGTTTTTTGCCGTAGGAAGGTGCGCTGCCAGGGTGGTGTCGGTTCCATTCTACAAGCAGGAGGCGTTAGGAGCCGTGAGTTACAGATCTTTTTTTTTTTGTCGTCAGTCTACTGACTGGTTTTATGCGGCCCGCCACTAATTCCTTTCCTGTGCTAACCTCTTCATCTCAGAGTAGCGTTCGAAACCTACGTCCTCAATTATTTGCTTGACGTATTCCAATCTCTGTCTTCCTCTACAGTTTTTGTCCTCTACAGCTCCCTCTAGTACCATGGAAGTCATTCCCTCATGTCTTAGCAGATGTCCTATCATCCTGTCCCTTCTCCTTATCAGTGTTTTACACATTTCCCTTTCTTCTCCGATTCTGCGTAAAACCTCCTCATTCCTTGCCTTATCAGTCCACCTAATTTTCAACATTCGTCTCTAGCACCACATCTCAAATGCTTCGATTCTCTTCTGTCCCGGTTTTCCCACAGTCCATGTTTCACTACCATATAATGCTGTACTCCAGACGTACATCCTCAGAAATTTCTTCCTCAAATTAAAGCCGGTATTTGATATTAGTAGACTTCTCTTGGCCAGAAATGCCTCTTTTGCCATAGCGAGTCTGCTTTTGATGTCCTCCTTGCTCTGTCCGTCATTGGTTATTTTACTGCCTAGGTAGCAGAATTCCTTAACTTCATTGACTTCGTGACCATCAATCCTGATGTTAAGTTTCTCGCTGTTCTCATTTCTACTACTTCTCATTACCTTCGTCTTTCTCCGATTTACTCTCAAACCATACTGTGTAGTCATTAGACTGTTCGTTCCGTTCAGCAGATAATTTAATTCTTCTTCACTTTCACTCAGGATAGCAATGTCATCAGCGAATCGTATAATTGATATCCTTTCACCTTGTATTTTCATTTCACTCCTGAACCTTTCTTTTATTTCCATCATTGCTTCCTCGATGTACAGATTGAAGAGTAGGGGCGAAAGGCTGCAGCCTTGTCTTACACCCTTCTTAATACGAGCACTTCGGTCTTGATGGCCCACTCTTATTATTCCCTCTTGGTTGTTGTACATATTGTATATGACCCGTCTCTCCCTATAGCTTACCCCTACTTTTTTCAGAATCTCGAACAGCTTGCACCATTTTATTTTGTCGAACGCTTTTTCCAGGTCGACAAATCCTATGAAAGTGTCTTGATTTTTCTTTAGCCTTGCTTCCATTATTAACCGTAACGTCAGAATTGCCTCTCTCGTCCCTTTACTTGTCCTAAAGACAAACTGATCGTCACCTAGCGCATTCTCAATTTTCTTTTCCATTCTTCTGTATATTATTCTTGTAAGCAGCTTCGATGCATGATCTGTTAAGCTGATTGTGCGATAATTCTCGCACTTGTCAGCTCTTGCCGCCTTCGGAATTGTGTGGATGATGCTTTTCCGAAAGTCACATGGCACGTCGCCAGACTCATATAATCTACACACCAACGTGAATAGTCGTTTTGTTGCCACTTCCCCCAATGATTTTAGAAATTCTGATGGAATGTTATCTATCCCTTCTGCCTTATTTGACCGTAAGTCCTCCAAAGCTCTTTTAAATTCCGATTCTAATACTGGATCCCCAATCTCTTCTAAATCGACTCCTGTTTCATCTTCTATCACATCAGACAAATCATCACCCTCATAGAGGCTTTCAGTGAATTCTTTCCACATATCTGCTCTCTCCTCTGCATTTAACAGTGGAATTCCCGTTGCACTCTTAATGTAACCACCGTTGCTTTTAATGTCACCAAAGGTTGTTTTGACTTTCCTGTATGCTGAGTCTGTCCTTCCGACAATCATATCTTTTTCGATGTCTTCACATTTTTCCTGCAGCCATTTCGTCTTAGCTTCCCTGCACTTCCTACTTATTTCATTCCCCAGCGACTTGTATTTCTGTATTCCTGATTTTCCCGGAACATGTTTGTACTTCCTCCTTTCATCAATCAACTGATTTCTTCTGTTACCCATGGTTTCTTCGCAGCTACCTTCTTTGTACCTAAGTTTTCCTTCCCAAATTCTGTGATGGCCCTTTTTAGAGATGTCCATTCCTCTTCAACTACACTGCCTACTGCGCTATTCCTTATTGGTGTATCTATAGCGTTAGAGAACTTCAAACGTATCTCGTCATTCCTTAGTACTTCCGTATCCCACTTCTTTCCTTATTGATTCTTCCCGACTAATGTCTTGAACTTCAGGCTACTCTTCATCACTACTATATTGTGATCTGAGTCTATATCTGCTTCTGGGTACGCCTTACAATCCAGTATCTGATTTCGGAATTTTTGTCTGACCATGATGTAATCTTCCCGTATCTCCCGGCCTTTTCCAAGTATACCTCCTTCTCTAGTGATTCTTGAACAGGGTATTCGCTATTACTAGCTGAAACTTGTTACAGAACTCAATTAGTCTTTCTCCTCTTTCATTCCTCGTCCCAAGCCCATATTCTCCTGTAATCTTTTCTTCTACTCCTTCCCCTACAACTGCATTCCAGTCGCCCATGACTATTAGATGTTCGTCCCTCTTTACATACTGCATTACCCTTTCAATATCCCCATACACTTTCTCTATCTGTTCATCTTCAGCTTGCGACGTCGGCATGTATACCTGAACTATTGTTGTCGGTGTTGGTCTGCTATCGATTCTGATTAGAACAACCCGGTCACTGAACTGTTCACAGTAACACACCCTCTACCCTACCTTCCTATTCATAACGAATCCTACACCTGTTATACCATTTTCTGCTGCTGTTGATATTACCCGATACTCATCTGACCAGAAATCCTTGTCTTCCTTCCACTTCACTTCACTGACCCCTACTATATCTAGATTGTGCCTTTGCATTTCCCTTTTCAGATTTTCTAGTTTCCCTACCACTTTCAAGCTCCTGACATTCCACGCCCCGACTCGTAGAACGTTATCCTTTCGTTGATTATTCAATATTTTTCTCATGGTAACCTCCCCCTTGGCAGTCCCCTCTCGGAGATCCGAATGGGGGACTATTCCGGAATCTTTTGCCAATAGAGAGATCATCAGGACACTTCTTCAATTACATGCCACATGTCCTGTGGATACACGTTACGTGTCTTTAAAGTAGTGGTTTCCATTGCCTTCTGCATCCTCATGTCGTTGATCATTGCTGATTCTTCCGCCTTTGGGGCAATTTCCCAACCCTAGGACAAGAGAGTGCCCTGAACCTCTATCCGCTCCTCCGCCCTCTTTGACAAGGCCGTTGGCAGAATGAGGCTGACTTCTTATGCCGGAAGTCTTCGGCCGCCAATGCCGATTATTTTTCAAATGTTGGGCAGTGGCGGGGATCGAACCCGGGACCGAAGACGTTTTGATTATGAATCAAAGACGCTACCCCTAGACCACGGGTCTTGCCTACGAGTTACAGTAAGAGGCGCGAAAAACCACAAGGAGTTGGGCTCTTTTCGTGGAAGTTTGGCTGCACCCTCATCAATGCTTTTCATGGAAGAGACGCTGCCTGTTCTCTCAGCGGTGCACTACCTTCCCCAGAGAATTGCTGAGCCCATTTTGCCTTACCTATATGTGCACCAAAGAAAACTTGTCGCCATCCGACCAGCACGAAACGTCGGTTGCTTTTTCTGAAATATTTTGGTGTCTCGGGTCAACAGTACTTTGTCTGGGGGGTTTGAAGAATGAAAGTGACAATACTCCAGAGGATAACTAGGTTAGTGTTTCTTAATGTGTGTATTGTTCACCAAGAGTGCAGAGACTCCACTGTGTTTCCTCTTTTTTCCTGAAATAAGTGATATCTCTATTCGTTACATTGGCACCGCCATTGCGGTGTCCATTCCATGAAGAGTTTTTCTAATTTCAGTCAACAGTTGAGAGTCTCGAACTAATATTCTCGCTGATTGATCATCCGGCCTCCGTCTGGCGCTGATCAGCGCCTGGTAGCTGAATTTTGGTGAAACGTGTCGCCGTTGCAGTAGTCTCTTACATGTTCTGAGCCGCTCGCGCTACTTACTTTGTTACGTAACTTCTGCTGCTTAATTATTTAGACCTTGTTGTCCACATATGTCTCGTTAATTTTGAATTCACGTACTGCCAAGGTGAGAAGACCTTGTTGCGTTTTCTTCATTTTTCCGTGTTTAGATAACCCATAACAGAATAATTAATGTAACCCATTACATTTCTAAGCTGTTCATCTTGTTTCTGTACAGGACCAACATCAGCGCTCAGTTACCTAAAAAATTCAGAGAAAGAAACGAGCATTGCATTCGCTGGTCTTATATGATTACAGGTAAGTTTATTGTGCAGAGAGAGTGACTAGGACTCTCCTTCGTTCATAACTTGTTATGTGTCATTTCATGGTGCTACGGCTAAAGAACTTTAAGACAGAGATGTCATCTTTCAACGTTTATCATACAATCTCCATAGAAAACACTCTCCGTCCTACTACTGAACTGGTCTTCTAAGTACTTCGCGGTCCTAACAGAGTTACAGTATCATAAGCAAACCTTCAAGTTCATTTCCGTTTCTAAATATCCCTCTTGGTTTTCTTTACATTTTATTGAATTTACAGGGGAGAGGATATAATTATTTTTCACTTTCTTCTCAACTACTGCATCCGTTTCATGTCCTTCAACTCATATACATGCAGTCTAGTTTCTGTATAAGTTGTAATTAGCATTTCGCTCCCTGTATTTCGTCTCTACTAAATTCAAATATCAAAGAATATTGTTCACTCATTTACAGAATCTTTCCCCAGGTCTACAAAACCTACAAATGCAGGTTTGCCTTTCGTCAATCTTTCTTTCGAGACATGTCGTAGGATCAACATTTCCTAGTGTGTTCCTACATTTCTGCAGAGCAGAAACTAATATTCTCTCAGATCCGCTTTTACCAATTTTATCCATTCTTAAGTAAATAAATAATGTTACGGTTCAGTTCGCCTCTATCGACACCTGCCTTCTTCGGAATTAGATTTATTATATTCCTATTGAAGTCTGGGGGTATTTCACCTTTGTCACATACCGTACATATCAGACAAAGTAGTTTTGTGAGGGATGGCTCTTTCTAGGATCTCAACAATTCTTAGGGATTATTGTCAGCTTGTTTCGACTTTCATCTTTCAGAACTCTGTCAAAATCTTCTCCCAGTATTAACCTTCCATTTCATATTCTCTTACTTCCTCTTCTCTTTCTGTTATACGGTCTTCAAGAATATTCCCTTATCTTATTACGAATCAGCATTCTGGTCTTTACTTGTTTTTTTTTTTTAGTGATGGCTTGATATTTGAGCTCTTAATGTTCGTAAAGATGATTCCATTTTCCACAGACGTTTCTTAACATTTCCTGGACGCTACATTCATCATTTCCATAGTCATACATGCTTGCTTTTATAGCTTCGCATTTTTATCTCTACATACTTATTTTGGCAGCTTGCACTTTCTGTGAACGGCATCATTAAGTATACTGCATTCTATTTTAACTATTTCATTTCCTTAATTGTTACATTCACACATTCCTTGAATTAGTTTCCATATCTCATGCGCTATCGAGCGATTTCTACTGCCTATTGTCTTTTTGCCTGTTTGTTACACTGCTGCCTTCACTATTTGATCTCTCAAGAAAATCCATTCTTCTTCTAATGTGTTGTTACTCATGTCCCAGTCAATCGTAGCCTAATTTTCCCTTTTAAACTCAACAAACTCTGATTCTTCCAACTTATCAAGGTCGCATCTCCTTAACCACAGCAATATCAACGTGGGTGCTAATTTATTTACGATCACCTAAAAAATTAAAAAACCAGTAAGTTGTTGTTAACTTATATCATAAACATACTTTTTGAATGGGTGCTGATTTACGAGGGCTATCCACAAAGTACATTACGTTTTGGAATTAAAATAAATAAAGTATTGGAAATTTTTTTTATTATATACAGATGTAAGCCACACTTAAATACTACTTTTCTACATAGTTGCCATTTAAATTAAGGCACTTATCGTAGCGATGGACCAGCTTGGTAATTCCTTTTTCGTAAAATTCGGCCGACTGCGCCTTCAACCACGTGGCGACTTTCTTTTGGGACAGAAAAGTGTGATTTTTGTCGATTTCCTGGAAAGAGGCACTACAATAAACTCTCAAAGGTATTGCCAAACTCTGCACAACCTCAGAAGAGCAGTACAAAACAAGCGCAGGGGAAAGTTGGGCTCAAAGATCTTGCTGATTCACAACAACGCCCGGGTCCACACGGCAAATGCCACTCGTGAAGTTCTCGAATCTTTTAAGTGGGAGTTGTTTCCTCATCCGCCGTACAGTCCCGACCTGGCACGGAGCGACTTCCACTTACTCCCAGCAATGAAGAAGTGGTTGGCTATGCAGCGTTTTGAAGACGACTCACAGCTTCAAGAAGAGGTAACCACGTGGTTGAAGGCGCACGCGGCCGAATTTTACGACGAAGGAATTTCCAAGCTCGTCCATCGCTACGATAAGTGCCTCAAATTAAATGACAACTACGTAGAAAAGTAGTATTTAAGTGTGGCTTTCATATGTATATAATTAAAAAAAATTCCAATACTTTATTTATTTTTAATTCCAAAACATAATGTACTTTGTGGATAGCCTTCGTATAAGTGTGGTTCTAGACCTGTAAATATGTTTTAGCACACTATTGGCAGCACCAAAGCACTGAAAAATAAAGTGTACTACCACAACAAAAAATTTAAAAACATAAATTTTTTAAATTGTGGTTCACATTTACTCTCAGCATAGCCTTCAACGAGACATTGATATATAAGAAGTGTCCTGGGCGAAAAATTATGGAATATGATATTCATTTGGGAAAGCGACATCTACTACTAAGAATTAAGACATTTATAAAATCCAGTAGAAGATTTCATTAGGAACAATAAGTATTCCTTTGAAATTTTGAAATATAAAGGGACTAACCTGGTATTTTACACACGTTCTGCAGTATCTTCAGTTTTAATCTGTAGATCTGCTACAATTAATTACTGTTGGAGTATGTATCTCCTGCTGGAAAAGTTCGGCAGCTTCAAATCTGGTTTCAAAAACTCTATGAAATCTACTTAAACCGTTCTGTTGCCTCCAGATCTCTTCCAAGTATACAACCTTCCTTCTTGATTTTTAAACTAAAAAGGTGCTAGATGCGGAATTATACTGGGCGACACCCCGTTTCATTTCTCCATGTTCCCCGACTACATGTCTTTTCCATACTTTACCTACTATCCTATTCAGTCCCCATCAAAATGTAATTTTTGCCTACTTACACTATTGACATAATTTTTTTCACCACATCTTGTGTATCTGTGGCGGGCTTTGACTTCGCATCTGTTCTGGCTACTGTATTTCGTTTACAGTGCTGTGCATAGTAGCTTACCCGTTTTCTACTTTCTTCTTCATTATTAGATTTACTGCTGTGTTAGCCACATTTTATTTAGGCACATGATCAAAGGTTGTATTACTATTACTATCGCTCTTCAATAACTCACTAAATAAAACCTTGAATCAATACATTAAAATTTTCAAATTCACCTGCCTACACGATTAAGGGATATAACACTACGCGCTGCTTCCTGTAGAATGATAGATCGGTTTCCCCTGATGATACATCTTCCTGGATAGTTCCACCAAAAATCCGAATGCGGGTCTATTTTACCTTCGAATAGTTTACCCAGAAGTTTATTAAGCCGCACATTACAGCTGCAGTTTTCGAGAAGTGAAACAGCTGTTGTTGCCCTTCTTTCAGCCGTTCACAGTTGGCCCTTGCAGCTACTGAAAAGGATACATTCCCTCTTCAGTAACGACACAGATAACCCTGCAATGCCGTTCACATACGGCACAGATATCTATAACATAGATGCACACAAGCCATCCAACCTCTGCGAGATCCATTGTTCTTATGTTATGGATGGACCAGACAGACTGTATAAACAAATACAAGCTCTACTGATCGCTTCCTTTTGAAGCGTCTGTTAAACTGAAGAATCAACCAATATGGACCATAATACTCCATATATTATTTTCTCATGATGCAATTCATATTTGCTATAGGTATAACTGATGAAACTGACAGTTATTTGTATTTTAATTGGATGAGTTGTTTAAATAATATAATTCTTTAAATATGTATATGGAAATATTAACTATAAAATTAATTTCTTGCCACTGAAGGACAACACCGAATGTGATTATGATAAATTTAGTAACTATGTAAACCTCATCAGCAGTACTGCTGATAGACGGAAACATTCAGAAGTTAGTCTGTAATATAGGATCTCTGGTGCTATTCGGAAAGTTGTAATAATTTTCTAAGCAACTGGGAGTGAAACTACATAGTATTAGTAGGTAATTGGGTTGTACTTGTTCGTTAATGCATTTAACATCTTCATGTTTCATAAACTTGTTTAATCTTGTAGCATATACCATATAAATGATTATTGGTGACCGAGATACTGTAATAAGGTAACATTAGTAATTTTAAAAGCAGGCTGCTAAAAGTTGTTGTCAATTCGCTATTTGTGGAGGTTTTCAATAGGAGTACAGAAATAACGTATAAAGGCAATTTGAAAATTTGGTTTAGTTGCAGAAAAACTCCAAATTGTGTACTTAATAAATTTATTACTGTATGAATCAATCTACTTTCCAAAAAGAGGGGAAATAGTTGTTAAAAATAAGTTACTATGGGTTCCAGTTGTCACATATGGCACTAACTATACATTACAAGTGATTGAATTCAGAGGTACGAATCCTAAAATATCAAAGGAAAATTGTGGTGAATATCCCTTATTTCCTGTAAGATAAATGGAGTAGTGGTACCTGCTGCAAGCAAGCAGAATGTCCTTGTACTTACCCCTTCAAATCTTTTATCTAGATTCGTTCCAGATATCGAATGAAAAAAATAAAGACGAGAAAGTCTCCACTAATTTGAACGATGTGTCTGTACTAGCAACCAGTGACATTCAAATTCTAATACACGCTTGCAGGGGAAAACGTACGGAACATCAAATTCACGTTACTGTTGAAGGTAATGTATGTAAGCTACAAGACTTCTCTTCAGATCATCTGAATCCTCATTCCCCAAAACTTCGTGTCCTATGCCTCATATTCACATCTGTAATAGTAATTTCATTGGCTGCAAGAAAAAGCTGTCATCGAAAGAAATTTGCTTAGAGTCCGGTAGATTACAGCCGGTTCGTGGATACGAGCTCGTGAAGAAATGCGCTGGAGGATATAATTGACGATTACGACTACAACGTGACGCGAGCGCATACGAAAAATAAGAACAAGATAAGAAGTGAAAATTGGTAAATTACGTTTTGTAAAGGCGTTACTGAAATTTGAATTTTTGTTGTGTGTGTCCACAGTACCCAATACACGAAGAATTAACGTAAGTTTAGAAACTCAGGTGCGAGCAGTTAATTCTGTTGTAGTCGAACACCACAATGCCCTTTTGATAATTTATTTACAAATATACGGAACATTTCAGGCTACCAAGCGACATCTTGAAGCAGCTGAAATTATTTCTGGAATTGTTAACATTTAACATTTACCCTGAAATATAGCGGGCCAGCATATTACAAGACCACCAAGTCAATAACCGTCGATGAGAAGTGTAACACAGGAGAGACAACAGACGAGACAACAGACGATGCAGCAAGTCAGGTAGCACAACATCTTACTTAAATATGAGATCTACGATGTAAGTCGCCTCTTTCCCAAAACTCTGTTGATTTCTGGAATCGTATACTCCTTCAGAACATTCTTAACAACTTGGAAAAGGAAATGTTGTAAGAAAAACATATTTCACGTTTGCAGGTCATCTGATTAATCAGTTTTCTGCAGATATACTTCTGATAAAACAGACCAGACAGTACCGAGTAGAAAAAAAAATTGCAGTTGCAAGTTTAAATATAGAAATATTTATCAGTTCTTTTAACTGGACCATACGTACTCTACAATAGTACATATATTCCTTAACAGTGGTTGACTTTCTGACGTGATATATCAGTCAACTTGTTAGGTTGTAGATTAAGAAAATACTGATCAGAGACTGCGCCAAGTGATTGAAGTAGCAAGACCCAAGAGACTATCACTCCTTGTGAAGCACATGTTGTGCAGTGGTGTTTGCCTAGTGGATGGCTCGTGGTTCCACATCATACTAGGAGTTGATGCTGGTGTAGAACAGCGTGTAACCTCTTGATGGCCATTAGCACGGTAGTGGTGCACTGTGAAACAAGCTACTCGCTTCCCTTAAGCGTGAGAGGGCACATGACTCAACACGTAACAACCTTTATGCACTCTTATATCTTGCATCGAGTATGATACATGAATATAACTGTTCTGTACCGAACATTAGAAGCATTCGAGTGGCTGTTTCGATATCTACTAGCCTACCTCAATCAATTCATTGCCGTGGGTTCTGAACATGCATGGGTTGCATTTCTGTGTGATTATAATAGCTCTCACCTTTCTGCATATAGAAGTTATGATTACACAGATGCAGTGGCGTATCTTCAGGTTTGTGTATTAGGTTGTCTTATGAGAAGCATTAATGGGACGACTGTCGTCAACAAAAACTCTCCCTTTTATTGGTTACATATGCAGATTGTTAAATCAACGACTTTTATGTGATTACTTACTTATATAGTAATGAGCGTCGTACTTTTAGACATTTCCTCTGAGGATAGAGAAACGTCAGTTGGACCGACAATGGACGAAAATATTAAAGATATCAGAAGAAGAGTGGGAGGTTAGAAGAGAATGGATGAAGAGGTGGTGTGAGGAGAAGAGGAAAATGGAAACTGTGAAGTGGCTGCCAGTAGTTCTACAGAGGATGTAACGCAGGAAGAGGAAGAAAAGGAGATATTTCATCTCGTCGTCCGTTCTTGAGGTGCTGATCTGTGGCATTACGATAGGTTTTCACGTCATTATTCTAAGCACTATAACTAACCACACTGAACTTACGTATTATTCTTTCATAATACAGGGTTATTTCAATTAAACTTTCGTTACTTAAGAAGATCCCCGTGAGAAACGAGTGATTGTGTGACCATAAAACGTCTTGGAAATATTTGTAAGGCGACGTGGAAGAAAAGTAACGAATAAACAATTGAAAGAAACATTTTCACTTTGGCACTAACTTTTGTTAATTGTATACCATGTTTACTTGTCTAGTTACAGAAGCAGCTCAGTGTGATGACCAGTGGCATCAACGACAGCCTGAAAGTGAGCTAGAGATCGCTCCACTGCCTGTGGGATGTTGACTACCTCACTGCTATGATCATCTTCACCGTCCAACGTATGTTAGTGTCACATTGATAAACTCTGTCCTTCAGGTAACACCATAGACACAAGTCACACGGGTTCAAATCTGGTGATCTTAGTGGAAACGTAGTTTGCGAAGCTCGCCCAATGATTTGGCTTGCCCTAAACGTGTTACGGAGTACGCTTGTGACCTCACAAACACTGTGAAACCAGGGAGCACCTGCTGGCGAAGCAGATTACAGTCAGGTGCGGAGTTCACGCTGCATGTCATTGGTCCTTGGGTTCGAGTTTTTCCTATGTCGCTGTACCGGCACCAGCGTCCAACGGCAAGTCATCACACCAACACCATTAAGGACATAAATCCTGCAGCGCACCGTCTCAGTATCATTCCTATATAGTTGGGTAGTGCCTACACTGGCTGAAGTACCGGAAGTTTAAATATAACCATCTTGAACTTTGAAGCTACGACCGTTCCGGCCATGGTACTCCCTTACTTAAAATGTGCACTGATGAGCAAAAAGTATTATGAGCAATTTCAACGGCAAGACTAATGCTTCCTCGTGCCTTCACGTGCAAAAATAAGGAAAACATATAGAGTGTTGCGCATATATGTGCAAGTATTGTGATCATTCGTGCCTTAATACGTACCCTCTTCAATGACTTGTTTTTTCTCTGTGTGTAACAGTCTTCCTGTAAACACGTTAAATAATTTACTAACGGTTGTTTTCTGCGTGGTCATAGCTGCATCACTAAATGTGCTACGAATGTCCATGGTTTCCACATCAGTGAGCCGTCGTCGAGATCGTGTGGGGCCTAGGCCCTGTGCATCCGCCGTCACAAACGGGTGAACCGACGACGCTGGGGGATTGCAGTCCGTTCCGCCCGTCCACCACGGACGAGCCACCAGAAGGAGCAGGGAAGAAGACGGGGTGGGATAGAGTACACTCCGCACTACGAGAACGCCTCTCGTGCCGACAGCGTCGGGACTCCAACCCGGAGCCACCTGCTCTACGCCGTCGAGCCGGCCACGTAGCCGGGCGCCGCCAGCCACGCGCGGCCGATGTAAGGGCATTCCTCAGCTACGTCACAGCACGCGGCGCTGCGCTAGCAAGACTGCGCGGCCCGGATCTGGTGTCATCGCTACGAGTCAGCGAGAACTCGGGGAAGGTCGTTGATATAACCCAGCCACATTGTACTCGGCAGGAATAAAGATGTTATGAGTTAATAATGTTTTTTGGCGTTTCTGGCGCTTCTACAGCCATTTCCTAGCATCCTGACAACTGGAGAGGTCACCGCTCGGTTATCCAGTCCATCGTAGGTGACCGGAACCACCGGAACGCCTACAGTAGGTTAGGGTCACGCAAGACGCCGAAGTTGCGCCAAGCAGAAGGAATTGCACCAGGCCATTAAACCACATGAAATTATTATTATTATTATTATTATTATTATTATTATTATCCGTATATATAACTAAGTTTGTATGGAACACTCAGAGCGCGAGCTCTAACCGCTTTGGCGTGGCTTTTGTCTCTCTTGTTCTGGGACGTAATACGGCAGAAATTAGGGACTGTGATCATTGGAGAAAGCGCGACGGGCTGCCCCAAACTCATAAACACCACCCTTACATGTCGTATACCCATACAGCCATCTAATGGGAAGTTAAGCCTCTGAAACTTCCAGAACAATCAAAGAAGTTGTAAGAAAACGGTGGATGGATTTGCTGCCCATAAATGGACAAACCAGAATTGCCAAAGACCTGTTGAAACGTACAAAAATTGTAACTTTAAAATCATTTGAACACATATTAAAAAGGACCCTTCTAAACAAATAACTTGGGGAATTTCAAATCGATCATGTAGCAATTTCATACTATAACTACAAAGCCATTTTAAATGTCGAAGTTAGGAAAAGGACTAATATAGTTTCTGACTATTATTTAATGCGAATGAAAGTAAAACTTCATCCTCAAAAACCCTTAAAAACAAAAAGTTTATCCCAAAATTTGACACTGATGAAATACCGATCCTAACAAGTGAACTTGACAAAAAACAATCCAACAATTGGCAAAGCCTAAAAGAAAATTTCATAACAACAACACAAAAATTAGTGGGCTTCGAAAGAAACAAAGCAGCCTTGGTGGAAAGCGGATTCTGAAACAGCATTTAAGTCTAGGCATGAGGCATTAAAAATTGGAATAGTAACAAAACTGAAAACACGAACAACGCCTTTCTGACTGTAAGAAAATAAACTTGTAAATTAATTCTACAGACTAAAAGAAACTACGAAAATGCCGAACTTTTAGAAATCGAAAAAGACTTCCAAAATAACAATACAAGAAATTTAGAAAAAAAAACATTTAAAACAAAACTGGTTACAAACCTCAAAGTCTTTGTTTCACAAATGAAAATGGCTGTTTGGCTCTTAACATCCAGGAAAATTGTAAGGCACTTATTATTATTTTGGAGAAACTATTAAACTGTCCAGACCAGCGAATAAATTCTACCCACAGGAAACTAATAACATCAAGCCTAACTGTAAAGGACGTGACGAAATCGAAATAATTAAACAAATTAAAAGATTTAAAAACAATAAAGCATCCGGAGATGATGGTAGAATTGCAAAAGTACTAAAATCAGCTGGCCCTAACACTGTAAAAGAGATCACTCAACTAATAGGACATATTTGGTAACCTGACAAAATATCTAAGGACTGGAAAACTGCCCTAGTTTATCCATTGCATAAAAAAGGGGATAATTACTGAGGAATCTCTCTTCTCCCTGTCACATACAGAACTCTCTCGTATTGTTTACCTGACCGAGCCCAAGACCAGTTTGAACATGAAATTAGTGAATACCAAGCAGGCCTTAGACCAAACAGATCCTGTCCGTAACAAATTCTTAACTTAAAACTAATCCTAAGGAGCCAAAGGATATCTGGTACGGTAACAATATTTTATGTACATTTGTGGATTTTAAAAAGACTTACAGCTCAGTTAATCGTTAATCTCTTTTCCAAATTTGAAAGGAGTCAGGGTAGATAATATAATGCTAACACTAAGTTAAATGAATGGTAGAAATTTCTTAACCATTTTATGCAAAACTTGTGATAGACATGGAGATGATCCCTCTCTATTACTATTTAACTGTGTTTGGAAAAGGTGATTACGGAATGGGGACGGCAAAAGTCGAGTCAAAACGTAGGTCAATCAATGAAGTTAGGCAGAAGTAATATTAAAGTAGACTGAGTCGCATTTGTTGATGATCTGGTAGTTTTAACTGGGGATACTACCACAGCACAAAAACAAATTGAAGTTCTTAAAGAAGTTGCGGTAAAAGTAGGACTACAATTACCACTCGAAAAAACGAAATATGTGACGTGCAACAAACAAGCACCAAAGTTCATACAAGAAAACGATATGGAAAAAGCTGCAAACGAAGATCGCTGTCGAAAAATAGCAACTGCATTCCAGTTAACACAAAATATTTACAACAAATTCAGTAAACTTTGCCATTACAGCACTGTAATCAAACCAGAATGTGTTTATGGAGCAGAAACTATAATTATTAATAGAAAGAGGGATACTGAAGAAATTCAAAAGAAAAAAAGAAAGATTATTACCAAAATAAAGGCCCCAACATTACACATGGGGAAGCCTACAGGCTGAGAAGTAAAATGGATATAGAAGAATACACAGACATACATGGTGACATGAGGAAACGAAGACTTAAATTTTATTGGCACATTAAAGGAATGGCACCCAATAGTTTGACAAAACAAATAGCAGAATTCTGCGAAAAAAGAAGCAAGGCCGAAACTGAGGCAATTAAATTGACCGATGCGATTATGGAGGATTATTCCAACTTACTATGGATTCCTAAACAGTAAATTACCGAGGGGTTCATTACAAAAAGAAAGTTTTCAGCACTTTCGTGGCTGATGTGTGTGGGAGCGAAAGATGAGAATGGTAGGTCTGATAAGACAAAGACTGAAGAATTTTTAAAGTACCTTTGAAAAAGAGTCCTACACTTCTGAAGTAGATCCAGTACACAAGGCAATTGAGTTAGAATAAATATCCTTAGGTTTATGTGAATTTAAGTGTTTTTCACGAGACACGTTTCGCTTTACATACAAATCATGTCTTAAATATAAAATAGATAATAAGCTTCAACATCTTTCTTTAAAAAGGGGGCATATGGCGTATATCTTTAAAAATTGGGTATATGGCGTACTCAAGGACGATTAATGATATTTGTGCAGGACGCTAGAGTTCCGTTCGACTGGAGACAGATCTGGTGACTAATGACGCCAAAGTAATATTTCGACACTCTGTAGAGCACGGTGGGTTACAAAAGCGATATGTGGGGCAGAGTTATCACGTTGGAAAAGACCCCCCTGGAATGCTGTTCATGAATGGCAGCACAGCAGGTCGAATCACCAGACTGACGTACAAATTTGCAGTCAGGGCTCATCACACGAAATCGCACCCAAGACGATCCAGTGTGTCTAGCACACAGAGAAGTTGATTGCAGTCCCTCAACTAGGCTCCTTCTATCCAACACACAGCCATCACTGGCACAAAGGCAGAACCACCTTTCACCATACAAAACAACAGATCTCCACCCTGCTCTCCAATGAGCTCTCGCTTGACACCTCTGAAGTCGCAAATGGCGGTGTTTTGAAGTCAGTGGAATGTACGCCAGAGGACATCTGGTTCGAAACTGGAACCGATTTATGACAGTTGCTTATGTCACTGTGGAGAAATTCGCTGCTCAGATTGCTGCTGCAGATGCAGTACGATGCATCAGAGCCATATGCCGGAAATGGTTACCTTCCCTCTCGGTATTGCCACGTCGCCGTACAATATTCCTACGGTTTACATATAGTGAAACTGACAGATTCTTCCCTCGTTGTTAGCTGACTGCATATAACATGAAATTGCAATGATATTTCTGCGAAGACAACTTTTGTGGACACTCATAAAAGTGAAGTGAACGGACGCAGATGTAGGAAAAGAAAAAGCGGGTTCCTAAGAGCCGATAAATTGTAAGGGGTGAATGTGTAACCACCTTTTCCGACTTCAAACCCTGACAGCTGCAGGTACTTCAGAACTTGTAACAAACTGGAATAAACACCAAATTGTATGATGAATTTGCAAAACAAAACTAAAATTATTTTTAATCTAAAAGTAGCAAAATGTCGACACTTATCGTATACACACAACAGAAATAGTTTTGCATCACCCCAGTTCCCAAAACTCCTGAAGATTGTGGATGTTGTATCACAGACACAGTCCCTGTGACTGTTCAGAGATGTCACTAAACCCTCCCAAAGGTGTAAACAACCATGCATGAGCAGCGTCTATTAGACGGAGGGGTCCGACAGCCGATCATTTCCAGTCATTGCACCAGGAAGGAGGTACACGGCTCGTGTTGTCTGCAGTTCAACCATGCCTACAAAGTCAATACTGCGGTTCGATCGCGTCCGCTTTGTAACTGGGTGCCAGGAAGGGCTCTCAACAAGGGAAGTGTCCAGACGTCTCGCAGTGAACCCTTAGCGATGTTATTCGGTTTTGGAGGAAATACAGAGAGACATCAACTGTCGATGACATACCTCGCTCATGCCACCCAAGGGACACTTCTGCATGGATGACCGCCACCTACGGGTTATGGATCGGAGGAACTCTGACAGCTTCACCATCATCTTGAACGGACGTTGCGTTACGACTCAAACTGTGTGCAACAGTCTGCGTGATGTCCAACTTCGCTCTAGACGTCCATGGTGAGGTACATCTTTTCAACCATGACACCATGCAGCGCGGTACAGATGGGCCCAAAGACGCCGAAAGAACCGCTCAGGGTTGGCATCACGTTCTCTTCACCGATAAGTGCCGCATATGCCTTCAACCAGACAATCGTCGGAGTCGTTTTTGGAAGCAACCCGGTCAGGCTGAAAGCCTCAGACACAGTGTCCAGAGAGTGCAGCAAGGTGGATGTTCCCAGCTGTCTTGGGGTGGCATTATGTTGGTCCGACGTATGCCGCTGGTGGTCATGGAAGACGCCGTAATGGTTGTACGATACGTGTATGCCATCCTCCGACCAATATCGGCAGCATATTGGCGCGGCATTCGTATTCACGGACGACAATTCACGCCCACATCGTGCTCATCTTGTAGATGACTACCCTCAGGATGACGACATCTTTGCATACAGAAAAAAACCGCAACGCGAAGAAGTTCCGCGACATACGCGAAAGTTCGTAGGCGTATTTTTACAACTGAAATATGATGTCTATTCAGATTGGGGGGCTAGTAGTGTCACGGAAGGAAATCAATCTGCTTTAAACAAACGCTGTAACGATCATGAGCGTAAGTTACCTTTGAGATTGGACGTGGTGGCTTGATGTTAGTCAAGAAAGCCTTAAGGCCATAAACACAGCACTATTAACACCTCAGAGGGCTTGAACAAGGTCGTGCAGTGGGGCTATGAGAAGCTGGATGACATTCTGCTATATTGCGGAAAGACTTGACAGAAATGTAGCCACCGTGCGTGATTGCTGGGAGCACTGGGCAGGAGAATGTACGATCGCAAGAAGACCGAGCTCTGGACGCCCACGTGCCGCTACCGAAAGAGAAGACCATCGGTGTTCGGTGTACTGCCCTGGCACATCATACCGCATCTGCGGCAGCAATTGGAGCAGAAGTTGACACCATAGTAACACAACGAACTGTTACAAATCGGTTGTAGGACAGCTCCGAGCCAGACGCCCTGTACCGTGCATTTCACTGACCTTAAACCAGCACCATTTTAAACTTCATTGGTGTCAATCGAAAGCTCTTTAGAGGGCAGGGTGGAGGTCTGTTGTGTTGTCTGATAAAAGCTGGTTCTGTCTCGGTGCAAGTGATGGCCGTTTGTTGGTTAGAAGAAGGTCAGTTGAGGGCCGGAAGCCGCTCTGCCTACGTGCCAGACACGCTGGATCGCCTGAGGTGCGATTTCGTGTGAGAGCAGGAGCATTCTTGTTGTGAGCCCACGCATCCTGACTGCAAAACTGTACGTCAGTTTGGTGATTTGTACTGTTGTGGTGCCCTTTTATGAGCAGTATTCCAGACTGTGTTTTGCTACAGCGTACCGCTGTTGTAACCCAGTATACTCTACATTGTCGACAAGTTATATTGGCCTGCTGCACCACCAGATCAGTCTCCAGTCGAGCACATATGCATTATCATCGGACAACTCCAGTGACATCCACAAAATGTGTTAATCGTCCTTGTGTTGACCGATCAAGTGCAACACGCATGGAACTCCGTCCCACAAACTGGCATCCGTCACCTGTGCAACAAAATGCTAGCACGTTCACCTGCTTGCATTTAACATTCTGGCGGTCATATTAATATTAATATACCAGCATTTCACATTATCTGCGATGGCTTATCTCGCACTTACATTAACAAATGATCTTTCAGTTTTGATCACATAAACATGTCATCTAGGCAGATGCATTCCCGAAATTTCATTGTTCTGTATTAATTATATGTTTGGTGTTGCGAGCTTTTCTCCGTCACTGTACTATATGTGCAGAATGACCATTGAATTTACTTCCTTGGAGTAGAGTAATCTTAAATGGAAATCGACCAGTTGCAACGAAAATTTTTAGAGCTGCATCGCATAGAATGAATGTCCAATTGTCAGACTGATGGGGAGAGATATGTAAAATTGTCTGTCTGCAATAAGTAATTAAGACTGCAAGGATAGCATTCACGTTGGCCCTATAGAGTCCTTTTGTATATAACTGTAAAAGCCAGAGGTCTTCTCTACGCAAGTGGCATCCTAATACTCCTTGTCGACTTCGAAGATCATTATATGAGCATGGATCTTCAGCTACAAGAATCGATATTTGAGAATTGGGTTGTCTCATTCGTACCTTGTTCGACGCTCTCTGCTGCAGCCTATACCCGACACCCTCATACCCTGACCTCAGACTCTATTCTCCATATCAGCTCCAGTAACAATATACGGTTATTTGTTGTACGGTATAGTATCGTTTTTAAGTGACTGCGAGAAGTATATTAAGGAAGAGACGTAGGAGAACCGGTCTCGCAAAGTTAGTAAACAGTATTGGTGTGCTATCTAACACATTCACGTAGATTAAACACTTTTTCATAACGTTGAAGAGGGTCTACAACTGCAACGAGCAACTAAATTCGGCTGTAAGCAAGCCGACTTGTCGACTTTGGAAAGTGTAGCTCCTCTAAACAGGAAGCAACAATTCGTATGCCTGTTGCTAGATGTGTTGTCGTTAGTTCAGATCAACATGCGAGTGTTAGGGAAGTGTTCAATTGAGAATCCCTTGAGGGAAACTGACTTATTTTCACGGGGCACTATGCGAATCTTTAGAGAACTAGGATGCGCATCAGACTCCGGAACGTACCTATTTCACCAACACACATATCGCCCACCGATCGAAAAAGAAGGTAAATCAGAGCTCGTATGGAAGCATATTGGGGCTGGCGAAGTATGTAGGTAGATGTACATGACGAAACGAGAGTTTACAATAAACAAAGATTGTGGGGCTTCTAAATCAATAGAAATTTCCGTTTCTGTTCTAAGTTAATCGAACGTTGCGATTCCAGCTCGTTTTGGGCGATGCCTATTCTGATTACGGTCGTAGAATACGAAATTGATGGTCTTTATATAAGTTCGTTATACTTTGAAGTACTTAAGAAACGATATTCTTTTCCAGGACTGTTTATAATATTATTACACTTTCTCGCGAACTGTTATATGAACGCATTAATACTGCAAAACTTGGTCATCCTATAGTTTTCGCTTTACAAAGAGATGTTGTATCTAAGAAATTTTTAATTTGTTTTTATTCGTCATGCCACCTTGACTGGATATTTTGCAAATTTAATTTATATGGTAGTAATTTGTACCTTATTATACATGCGATTAAGAACCATTATTAGGTGGTGTTCGGAAATTCCCGTTACACATTTCTAGGATTTGTAGAGAGGAGTGAAAAGAAATACTATGAACTGAAACCCTTGTCCCGAAACAAAGCGTTTCCATCTACAACCTTATGAAAAGACGTTGGTAAGACGACCACTTTTATAAGTAACGGATTAGGCGTGACTCAGTATAAACTTGTTTTACAATTCCATTCATTAATAGTCAAACGAATTGCTCGTGTAGTTGTCCACTGATTCTCTTCAGAGTGATGCATAGCGACTCGTCCAGTTCGAGCGTTCGGCCATTCTTTGAGGCACCACAGTGACTCCTGCTGGCGCTGAAGGTAGCCTTTCTGGAAGCCGTTCCGTAATTGTGGCGAAAAGGGCATGCGAGGGAGTCGGACGTTGTGGAGAACGATCTTGATAAAAGAAACGAACTGTTCTTCCAGTACCGCGAGCTTTGTCATTCAGAAGGATCATGTCAGTGTATTCTGCAAACGTGTACTCAGCCATGTTACTGTAACACTCACATGAATGTGGCTCGAACTACGTCAGAGAGGTAGGACAGAATTCAGATGACATCAGTCGATCAGACGTAACCAGCTGCCACCATAACTACCCTGTTGCAAACCTACCTAACAAAGGTTTTTTTTCTCATGCCACCCCTACTTTGTAACGGGAATACACTATGTATATCAAAAACACATTCAGTTCCTGTAGAAAAACTGCTATGATATTAATTATCAATGTAGACAAACCTCGCCATGTGACATATCATGATAGTTTATATTTTTTCCTTTACGAGTATATTCAACAACTTTTATACATAGATTTCCCTACGTATACATAGATAAACGTTTATTTATAGTCTTTCTGTGTGTAAAACCGGATGAAATATTTATCTTCTATATGAACAAACAGATTTTAAAAATGCAGGGAAAACATAATTTGTTATACAGAACTGAATGTCAGTCTGCAGTCTCGTGGTTGGCAATCTGCCTGCTGTCAGTCGTCAGTGAGTGAAGCTGTGATCTGTCATACATTTTTCTCGGCATATAGTATATCTTTTGTTTTCGAAAAATATTCTGCAAATCGCTATATTTTGAGTAAATCTTGTAAAAATTGCTTTATTTCGGCTAAAGATAAAACTATTTTATAAAGGGAGAAGAAATTGTGTGAAATTGTGTAGTCACTGGAGAATACGAACCCGCGGATAAGAACCCTGCATTTTTACATGGAAAATGTGAGTATATTCATCAAAATTTGGTACTGAACATCTGCACTTTCCGTATCTCCTGAATGTAGTTAATTAGTCATTAGCATTGCCAAAATATCCGTTAGTTCTATAAAAACTAAAACATTTTGGAATGTGGTGAAGAAGGCTATTTCTATTTGCCTCTAAAATGCCATCTGTTATCAGCATAACGACAGAGATGACAATGAGATACGCTGCAATATATGTTGGCAATGGAATGTCTCGGTTTGATGCACCAGTGGATATAACCTTTGTCATGCGACTGATAGTTATTTGGAGAGTATAACTGTAGTATAGTTGTCAGCTTGACATCTGCTTAGTGAGAGCAGTTAATGCTACTACTGCTACGCCCGTGAAAACTTATAACTCGTTGCAGTACCTCACGAGGCCATATTTCAACCCCGGAAGGAAACCGTGTGAACAGCTGTACACATTCAGGGACCATTTCATTCCATGCCTGACGTTCAGATACACTGATTCTTCCATGTAATGAAATCCCATTGTAAGGTATCATGTGTATTGTAACCATTTGTACTGTCATATAGTGATCCTTGATTCAGCTTCATGTCTCCTTCTTAATGTCGCAGTTTTTTCAAGTGCTGGGGAAAAATAATTTTCTTTGTGATGAAAACCACTTCGGAGGGTAAGTATATTAGCACATATGTTGCATAAACATTGCAGATAGCTAATACTTGTGCTGAAGTGTGTGTTGATAATAAACATTTGTAAAATAAATAAAAAATCATTACCAAAATATTATGTTATTCTTTGAAGGAATATGTTTGATAGCCGAGTAAGTAATAAAGCCTTTCTCTGACTAGAGCATGCGTTATGAACTGTGTAAGAAATATTTATGATTGCAACTACTACAGTCTACATTTCATATCTGGGAATTCTGTTCTCATGTCTGTCTCACGAATTTTCCTTTTACTATTACACTAATTTGTTTTATTAACTACGTAACAGAGGCTGTCCGAAAAAAATGATCCCTTGTTCACAAAAGGAAATAAAATGATATTGCTCATTCCTGATGTAATCATCCTTTGTAACGGAACAAAACGTGAGAACAGCGCTACTCCCCTTCATTCTTGAAATTGCGTAGAATGGCGAAGAATGAATAAGACACATTGACGACCTGCAAAAGAAAAGCAGTCATGAGTTGGAGTTTCTACACTTAGTCAAGTATTTGTTTTTCAAAAATAACACAGATTTCTTCCGCCACATCGGATGTTTGTAGTACCGTAATTGACGTAACTTATTCCTTGAGATTACAAATTCTTAAGCCATTACGAAGTGACTACAGTAATGTTTCGCTTCCGACTTGTTGCTGGTATTATCGTAGCAGAACCTGGCAACATATTACAGAATCTATTGCGCACCTGAATCGATATGTTCGCAATGAATTGTACATTTGTAAACTTCTGATTGAGGGAGTTTTTAAATATCACGTTGCAAGTATCTCTGAAACGTACGAGATAACGCTCAGTTGTGGAGACCTAAACTCTCTAGAAAGTTCAAGAACAGTGAGGCGCATGTCGATTTAGGGGCCAACGCAATAATACAAATCATTTAAATTTCTCTAGTTTAGTATGCAGAAGGAAGAAACGCAAAGATTTTATACGCGAGTCATTGGCGGAATAAGCAATCATTATCGGTCAGAAGGAGTAAATTAAAGCAAATTTTTTAAACCACGTGATATGGGTATTGATTTGAAACATGAAGTAAAAACTAGTTAAAAGAACAACAGCACAATCACTAATTGTTATAGAAATTACGATAGTAAAATGTTTTACTGAATTCACTTAGTTCTTGAATTATTTAAGTTTACTATCGATTTACAAAGGTTACAAATAATTTATAAAGTAGTTTTTTGAATCAGTATTAATATTTTAAAGCGTACTAAAGTATTTTCTGTAAATTTATTTGACACATATTGCATTTCATCATTTAATTTTAAATGTGCATAATTTCACCTGTTTTATACTTTGTATTTTCTCTGAGTTAACAGAAGCTTCCTAGAATTGGTGTCACAACGATAGAGTTTCCTGATAGTATTTTCACACAAAGAGCAGATGTTTTCTGTACATATCTTGGCTTAGAAAGCATCAGTTGTTAGATGCACTAGTCTTGCTTCATTAATTGGGCTTAAAAGTGCATACGCTCTAGGGTCGAAGAAGATTCCCCTGCAATGGGAACAGAAGGTAATGTCCATGCAGTGTAGCTTTAGTCTATTTAACCAATTAGTATACCGATTGCTACAATAATCAGGTGATAAGTGGAATCTAGGTACCACAGGGACACGGTGCCTCATGTATTGTCGCAAAATGCAGCGTCGTGTTCTGTGGCAGCTTGCAACATGAATAGGTTGGAAAAAACTGCAAGTGTATTATAATTTGATAAAAATGATTGAGAGCTCCTCCTGGACAACACTTTCAACTCTAGAATCATGCTCTAACTAATAAAACTATAAACTTATTAGCTCCTATCTGAGAAGGAAGAGAGAGAGAAGTTACAGTTTCACGTCAACTAAATATTATGAGACCTGTAATACAGAAAAGTGTGTGAAGATATGTCCAGCGGGCACTCCATGGAAGTAGTGTTAATGAAAGTGGGAGTTACCTCTGAAATAATCTTTACTATAAGTAAGAAACGAAGCACAAAATGTTTTAGGAACACAGGAAAAGTCTCCGTACCGCCACAAAGGACTCCCTGGAGAGTGGGAAAAACCCACCGGCCGTGATGCGTAGCGGTCGCTGCGCGCGGTGCATCAGAAGCAGCAGCGACCGCTTGATGGACAGGGGGCACTCCTGCAGTGACGTCACAGCGTCGTACGCTGCCAGTGCCACGTTCTCGCTCTGTAAATGGCACCACCATTAGCAGCAGCAAAGCACTGTAACTCGCTGACCATTATACTCATAATAGTTTCATAATTTTTAAAATGCCACATATGACGAGGGGGAGTTGAAAAATAAGTTTCCCCTTTTTCCCCTTGTCGACTGTTGTCAAAGTAGTGTGTGAAAGGAAAAAAAAAAAGAAAATGAGACATTAAAGATATGGCATATCCTTATGTTTCTACATAATGTCCCAGTAAGTTGAGAAATTTGTCATACCGGTTTATAAGATCTTGTGAGCTCGCTCAAGTCCGATTCCAAGTTCTGCCGCTACTTCATCGATGGTCATACGCCGGATCGCTTTAATCATGTCATCCACCTTTCTGACATTTGCATCTATAGTGGCCATGCGCGTCCGTCCAGGTCTCGGTATGTCCTGCGATTGCTGCGTCCATCACTGAATTGCTGACACCAACCCCGGAACATTTGCCTTGATATCACACCTGACCTATCCACCTCACATAGGCGGTTACGAGCTTCTGTGCCTGATAATCCACGTGCCCATTCATAGCGGATAACAGCTCTCACGTCTGCCTTTGACCACGACTCCAAAACGCACCTCTCCACAGCTATGGGGAAAGACTGAGCAGCTGGCCTCCGCTTTGCGCAGACACTCTGACAGCGCCATCTGCTCGATCTCTGTCGACCTCTAGCCAGTGCCATATCGGTGTCTTGCATGTGTGCGTTCACCTGTCGTGTTGTCTTTCGCCCAAATCACAAAACTCTGCCCACCATCGACAGGGGAAACTTATTTTCCAACTCCCCCTCTTATTGTATCTTGCGAATAAAAGAAAAAGATATGTATCAAATTGTGGCTGAAAGCTTCAGAATCGATGAAATCAGTTATTTAATATTGTCAGAACCGCAATGGAAATATGAAATTTTACATATCATCATATTCCTTGGTTTAACGGTGCTACCTGCACTCACACAGAGTTGCTGGTCCAGCAAGTAAAATGGGTCGACTACAACTGCAGGTTTCAGTTATCTTTCATTTAATGTCAACATATTTGTGAGATGCATTCAGTTTTATTTTGAATAGGAGACGAAAGGAGTTCCCTTTTCAAAAGATCCTACTAACTGTGTATAAAACATTTATTCTACAGCAGAGAGTATAGTAATATGACACTTCTAGAGAGAAATAGGTTCTTGAACCGAAGACTGGATCTGTACTCTTGTCTTTTTGGATAGTGCTCTGGCGTATGAGGATTCCATCTGATCATGTGGGCTAACAGCGAAGATTTAGAGACAGGGTAAGTCGTTGAGTGTTGTTCTGAAATGTTTTTAGACAGCCATGTTGGTCAAGTACATCAGGGAAATTGCAAAAACGGAAGACTGAAGACTTTGTCTCTCTCAATGTTTTAACCTCTTAGGAAAAAAGTTCAGAAAAGCAAGTTACTGAGAGTTAGTAAAATAAATGGAGTTATATAGATACAATGATAACTTTATAGGATAACTATTAATAAATAAGTTATTCGAGTATTTGTAAGTAAGAGAGAATGAGACAAAATAATTTAGTTATACGTGGTTACTACATAAGGAAACTGTGTAATCATATACCAGCGTTTACTACTAACTTCAGTTTTACGATGATTTTCTATCTGGATAAAACTGTAGTGATTAATGCATTCTAGTGTGAGACAAACAGCAAAATTCACACAGACGGACAGAAGGGAAACATTATTTTCGGTATCGATAATCAGTTCTGAATCTAATACAGGGTCACTAAGTATTGAACAACATTGTTACAGATTCTTCGGTAATGAGGCAGCAAAATAAATTTCCTCATATTTTGCAAATTAATTTATTACGTTTACTCCTTATTACTCGTACTTTGAACGCTTCTTTTACGTAACTAATTAGGCTTTCAGTTTGGTATTTATATTAGGTAAATGAAAAATTATAAACTGAATGTTTAACAGTGAACAGTTGTTCAAAAATTACACACTTCACATCAGACTGTTAGTCGTAATTGTAATTAACTGGAAAACGTTTATGTAAACCCAATAATCACTCTCCTTTTGACTAAGGGAGGCGAAATGGATTTTCTCATAAGAAATTAAGTATTCAGCTACCATTATAATAATTTTGGCCTGCCCTGTGATATGGCTTCATCAATAATACACGATATAAAACTCGTGGTGTTGATATTATCTTTAATCTCTACGTGCTGTACATGCGAGTAGCATTAATCGTGTATCGAATTTCTCTCGACATTGTTCCATATTCCAGTGTTCTACAGGTTACATTAGCCTCAAAATGTCTGTTACCGTAGAAAACTGTAGACGTTTGGAAGTTAAATGTATGTAAAATTATTCTCTTTTCATCAGTTGCAACAACAAAATGACTTACATTTATGACAGCACGAATAACGGTTACTTCAAACATTAGAGCGAAGTCCTTTTACTATACTTTTGTAAACAGGCATATTTGAATTGTCAGTCTGTTGTTTTTAATTCAAGGACCTTCAGATATTACATATGGAATTGAGTTCCTAAAACTACAACCTGTACATTTTAATGTCTTCTAGTATGTATCTGTTATTTTAAAACGGAATGTGTGCTGATGCTAGTCTAGGTATTGAAGTAAAACATGTGCTAATGGAAGTAACAATTTCGCAATGAATAACTTACTTCATTAATGAGATCATCTCCAAAGTAGCAGTACACAAAGAGCTCCGCAAGCATAGCAATCAGGTAGCTGCCGGATTTCCCAGTCTGTTGCATACCGTTTGTTCTCTGTAAAACAGTTGCTGTTAGGCACAAGAAATCAAAATTCTTCGCAGGCTGTAACTGATATATTACAAGGGTCTTCAAAGCTCTTTTAGCCCTTAGGGTCGATTTCGGGAATTTCCACTATTTGTAACTACAAGTAAATTATAATTTTAAATCACTTTTATTTGAGATGTCATTTTATCTTATCATTCATTAATTTATTTAGTTTTCTTCATCCAAAGATCGTCTTAGAATGATATTACAATTGTCATGATAATACAGTAGAATTCAGTTGTACAGAATCGGCATACGTAAGTGTGCTCTGTAAGAACAGGATGGGCAGTTGGACATGCCTTCATGGAGAAACCATTCCAGCATTTGCTTGAAGAGATTTAGGAAAACCATGTGGAAGGCAAACTTTATCCTTCCGTGTAAGTGGTTAGTGTCTTAAGAGCTGTCCTGCCGTTTTCGTTGGTCCATATCATACAATGTCATTTGTTTTACACACAATTTGCTTCATACAAATTGTAATGTGAAACGTAGTTTTCCTCTTCGTTACCACACACACTAAGGACACCTACTGACGACATCTGGGCCATGAAGATGCTACTATGCCCATTGCACTAACCACGCTCTGTTCGGAAAACTGACACCAGGGCCATAAACACTCATCTAGTGAGCCCTCGAGGGAATCTTTAATGGAGTATTATCTAATCCTTAACAAGAATATTTTAGCTGCCTTTCTGAACAGATACTTGATTTCCTTGGGAAACTTTATGTTATAGTTTTATGGTTTTATTTCGTGATAAAAAAGGTTGTTCCTTTTCTTTTTTTTTTTTTTTTTTTTTTTTTTTTTTTTTTTTTTTTTTTTTTGCTGTGAGCCCGCACTGGTTCTTGTTCCACGACCATGTATAGAGCTTTTGGTAATGCTTATGTGATATGGATATGCACCGCAGATTGGTACATAAACTGACCTGGTGCATTATGGATACACTACTTTTTAAATAGCTCTTTACTATGAGCCCGACTACTACTTCTAGTTATTATTTGTACAAACCCTTTCTGCAGCTTAAAAACTGTGGCGATGTTTTGCGTCTTCGATAGTCAGGAAAGAATCCCATCGCCAACAACTGAGAACACGTATGAGCAATATGTCACCCTAAGACACTGGCTGTTATAAACTGATGATAAAAACCTACGAGCACAAAATTCTTACGACATTCTTTTTATCAGTACCGTCATGTGTTCATTACATGTTGAATAACAATCAATATTCGTCTCTAAATACTTTGTATGTGTTACACAATTTATAGATTTATAATATATGCATTATGCTACAACGCAACTTTTCATCTTTATTCTGGAATGCACACTGTTTGACATATTCATACTCAGTTTTTATTTACTGATGTGTTTGTCCTCAAAAAAGTGAGTTTTTACTCAATGTCTTATAGTACCTGGAAAGTTATTGATACGTATTAAGGATAGAACTGGAGCCAATAGAACACATCTAAGGATACCTATGTTTATATACTTAAAGTTTGACTACAAAAATTTATCATAAGAAAATGTGAGCCCTATATTTATCTTCTCCACTCTGAAGCATTTGTTCACTGTTCCTCCTAGACCTAGCGCTTCTAGCACTAATAGAATCATAAGTCTTGTACAAGTACAATAACATGACTGCGATACAGTCATCCTTGTCAAGAGCTTCGAGCGCCACTAAAGTCTTTAATGGTTGATTTTGTGATTGTCCCAGTTCAGAAACGAAACTTTGTTCAGTTAAAAGGAATTTATATATTCATGTTCTTCATTAGTCCATTTTATTAAAATCCGTTAATGGAGCGCAATTCTAACATGCCAGTCACATATCACTTTGCGATTATTTTCGCCTCTGTCACGATTAATTGTGTGAGTCTATCACATTTTGCTCGGACTGGCAAATATTCTATTTCTCGCCAGAAAAGTTTAGCTCCTCGTGGCTAGGCAGACCCGTACGGTCGAGAAGAGGTTTTTCAACGTGTCTCAGTAGCAGGGAATGGATGCCTTCTGGGTGGCCGCCGGTTTTGGTGAAAATGGTACTGTTTCTCGATATGCTCTTTGTACAGAGTTGCTGGCACTAATCTGGTTGGCACAGGTACGGATGACATCGGATGCGACAAATCTGCCCCAGACGGTGTTTGAGAATCAAAATCTCCTTCCTACCTGTATCTGAGAGAGGAGAGTGCCTCCTGCCATTTCCCTGGCGAGAAAACTTCTTTGATTCACTCCTGAAATGACAGACTGTCCAATCCAGATTGGTTTCCCTGCTAGCAGACGCGCTGCGATCGGTGCTGACCAGTTGAGAGAGACTGTTCGAAACCACGACCAAACTCTTCGAATATTATGATTCTTTCTGCAAGCTTGGAGTGAGAAGATTCTGTTGATTTCCCCTGCATGTACAGAGAAACGAGAACATATTCGTTCGTCAGATTGGCCGCAGCATTCAATCTCCCCAAGTAGGAGAGCTTAGGAAAGTTCTGGATACCGCAGAGAACTGTTTCTAAGGGAGAGAATTCGCTTCTAGTCTCTAAAATTGTGCTGTCCGGTTCCCTCTCATGCTGTGCTTGAAGCATGTCAATTTCACTGAGACAATAGCGCATTTCGTCCAATGCACAGCTCGTACTTTACTCACTTGGCTATGCATGTAGTATGCTCAGTTACCTATGTTGAGTATTTGTCTCATTTCTCTTTCATTGAGTGCATCGCAGATGTGGAAGTTATAGACATTTCGGTTCCTGCAGTCTTCAGGTGAGTGTGGTCCCAGACAGTTGAATGTTTTTCTATTTTAGCTTCCAAAAATTTGAAGAACGTTGGTCTGTACAGTTCGTTGACAATCGCTCACATGAAAGATCGAATTAAAATTTTCTTCTCGGTGTGACCAAGATTTTGAGATCCCGTGTATCCCAAAACTTCGCTGTGGTTAGTTAATACTTAAATAATAAATACAACCAGCTGAGTTTCTAGGAAGTTTGCTTTGCTGTGACGATAGAAATCTAAGAATTTTTAGCATATTGCAGGGCCGTCAGCTATATACCTATATATTGAAAAATCCGCCTCAGCTGCGAAAATTTTCTGGTCTTTACCCAGGTTTCGGCTCGAATAATCTAGCCTTCTTCAGAAGCATAAAACTACGATAACATGCCAGAGAAGGCACAGTCAACATTAAAAATTAAAACCTACAGTAGCGTGGTACCATATCGAATTAAAACTCCTTAACTGAAGTCCAGCCCCGGCATCGCTTCACCACGCGGTTGGTTGGCAGTGGCAACTGCGTTGACAAAGAGTTACTTTGTGTTTGATTGCAGTGAGCCAAGGGCGGCCATGCAGAGAGGTGGTTCTAACGGTTAAGCTAGTGGCACACAGCACCGCTCAATAGCGTGTATTGTGAAATCTTCTACATCGGGGATTAGTCTACAACTGGATACAACGTTGCTTAATTGTGAATAGTAAACCAACTGTGAACTGTAAAAAAAAATTAATTTCGCGAAGGAACTTTTAAATTCCGAGTACATTATGCTGTTACAACGAACAGTAACTGTTGTGAACATTTTTGTAATGGCTGACACAGAGCAAAACAATAGCGATATTATTGCTGAAGAAGAACAGTTTGACGATTTATTTAACGTAGAACATAATTTTAAAACCGATAATACTTCGAGCTGTGCAACCCGCCTCCAGAGAGCGTTTTCGTATGTGTGATTTTGATTCGACAGTGCATAGCATAGCAATGACTTACGGTGGGTAATATTGCAAAAACGTAATCTGAAATTTGAAACATATCATCAGAAAATTGAAATTTTTTTCCAACAAAAAGGAAAACTTGCGCCAAAAAATCGAAGGACGAACTCAAGAAATTAAAAAATCACGTCGGAGCATGAAGAATGCTATGACTAATGTAGGAAGTGTTAAGACACCATGTGTACTTAATGACAAAGCGATTGTCCCATGTAAATCGTTTGAATCGTAAAGTGTAGTACACTGTTTGGCAAATTGCGTTTTTATCGTTCAAAGCTACTTTGGTGTGGGAAACTCTTTCAAACTTTTGTCATCAATTGCAACAGGACTGGTGGAAGATGTACTTGACCGAATTCTGTAAACAGCATAAAATTAGCTATGAGGACCTTTGTGACAGCATAGCAGTCAACGTTAGCTCATCTGAAGTGTGCATTTATGACGAGAAGTCACTAAGATACAATCTGTGCAGCTCATTATGTGAAGACATTATTGACGTCAATGAATGCAGAGCTATGTTTTCCGTTGTGCAAACGCTGGACGACTTTCGCCCCAGATTACGTATGAGACGAACGGAAAATGCAACGCAATCGTATTAATGAGAGACCATGCAAAGGTCGTGGCAGACTAGCGTGTGTAGCCTTCAGAAGAAGTAGACAATGTTTCGTTAAACAGTTAGTTTTAAGTAGCAGTCACTAGTAGGTCGGTGCTGTCACTGTGTATGTAACTGAAGTAGTTATAGAGAACAGGTAGAAATTATAATTATATTTTAGTGTTATGATGACGCTTTTGAACACTGTATTTCGCTTGAAGCTACAGCAGAACAATGACAGTAGGGCGTGTAGCGAATGTTCCTTGATGTGCCGGTAGCTAGGAACGCTAGAGTCATATGCTCGCAGCACGACTATGCTTCGGTACCAACGCTGACGTAAAGTTTTGTATTTTTGTGTTGGTGAGATGTCCAGTGGAGTGCGACTGGTCGGCGCACGGAGCCATTGGAGGGTCCACCTCATCAGTCAACTGTTTGTCTGCGCTAGTCAACACACACTGAGGTGCAAGCGGTTATCTCTATAATGCCTAGATGAAGATCCTGATCTCTGAGCACAGAACTAGTGCATATTTCTGGCTGTGAACTTAATATGAAAATGCAATGTAGTAAGCTGGTGTGGAAGCACACTCGAAAAATATTTTCATTTTACATTCTCGCGACATTTCGTGGCAACCTAGTTGTACTTAGGCAAGAAAAGAAATAAGCGCATCTTTGGCCGGCACGTTCAGACATCTGGATAGTACTGAGACCAATGAGAGCACGTGAATGAACAGCTGCGACACTACAGTGGCCACGGGCGTATACTGCCTATCACGTTAACAGGGACGCAATTCTGCCCCCTGCGGCAACGTTGTCACAGCCCTTCTACCTCAAGAAATAATTACGTGTGGATAACAGATCAACATGAAGTAAATGTGTCCAAGGTAGAATAAATAGTGATGTGTTTACGACGATTCTACTTGTTCTTTAGTCCCCAGGCGCAACGATGTCAAAACCCGACGCTTTGATAAATTGCGTAACTGTGCGTGAAGCAAAACTCAACATATAGTCAGGGCATTAAAAGCAGAGTACTTAATGATGTGTTCCCAGTTATTCACTGCAGAGCAATAATTACGTGTTGCATGATGTGTTAATAGCTGATTTTTTATCACATTTATAAATAGATTATGCCAAGATATGTATAAATTTTTAAATGTTTTGCATTGATTAGACTGTAAACTCTGTGTCACCTTAGTTTACTCTTTATTGCTACTTTCAAATTTTGATGCAACTGTAAGTGACACTAACCTGCTCTTTGGAGTAATAGTATACATATTTGTCAGTGCACGGTTTTTTGTGGATTTAACAATATCATAGTTTACCGTAAATCATGTTTAGAGGTACCTAACTACTCCAAGTACATCATATCAATGGCTTTCACTTATGGTATTAAAAACATTCCGCCTACTTACTGATCAACCTAAGATTTTATTATCTTCAGCTTATGACACCTGTTCAGTCCACCTATCTCTTCACGTGTATGGCTATACATATCATGCAGTGTTTCACATATTCATATCCTTATTTATGTAAATGTCTAAATTTCTTACCTTATGTTCTATCTCATAGAGCTACATGCTCCGAACTGTGCTTCTTAGTAAATCAGTGCAACACATAAACTATGAATTGCTGGTCATATCCAGTTACACTTCATAAGGCCACACATATTTAATTTAGGTTGTTTCTGCGGGGGGATGGGCGGGAGGGGGCAAGGAGGTGTTAACACAGCTGCTTCTATGGAGACTTGTAGGTTATCTAATATATTTTGGTGTGTTTCGACTATGTTAGGAAAGATTTTTTACAATAATTATGTACAGTGTAAGGAAAATTGAGGAGGTACTTGACTGACAGTGTGACGAAGCAAGTGCTACATCTCTACGTCTATGGTGGCAAGTGAGAGACAGTGTTTTGTGAGAGACTGAGTTTTAAGGTTTTCACTGTCACTCTTCAAGGTCAAGTCAGCATTGCCTAATCCATGCCTGTGCATAGCAGACAGAGAATTGTGTAATAAACTAAAATAGTGTTAATATTTAACTAATGTAGCAAGACATGACAAGATTATATATAACTACATACATGAAATATATTTTGAGCTTCAGTATGGTCTGTTGATGAGTTTCCATAAAAATTCACACTTAATGAAACTTCAAAAGTGTGTAGTATTAGAAGTAAAAAGTAATACTTCTGATTATAGAGCTTTTTACACTCACAAAGGTATGGCAGAGGTTTTCATGAAACTACCTGTTTTACGTTTTGAAATATTAGGTAAAAACTGAGTCTTGAAACAAAAAGCTTAAAAACATGTTGCATTAAATAATTTTTGTAAAAAAAGCACTCCGTCTTCATGCCACGAGTGGCCTACCAGGACCATCCGACCGCCGTGTCATCCTCAAGGGAGGATGCGAATATGAGGGACGTGGGGTCAGCACAGCGCTCTCCCGGTCGTTATGATGGTGTTGTTGACCGAAGCCGCTACTAATCGGTAGAGTAGCTCCTCAATTGACATCACGAGGCTGAGTGCACCCCGAAAAATGGCAACAGCGCATGGCGGGCTGGATGGTCACCCATCCAAATGCCGACCACGCCGGACAGCGCTTAACTTCGGTGATCTCTCACGGGAACCAGTGTATCCACTAAGGCAAGGCCGTTGCCTTAAGTAACTTTTATAATCACAATAATGAGCTCAAATTACAGCATTGTATTTAGTACATGTAATGATTGAGTCGTATCAATTTTCAAGAAGTTATTAACATTTGAGTAAGGTACACAAGTCAGAAAAGAGACACTTCAGAATCGATGTATTGTTTATTTTGAAAATTTCTCAAAGACAGAGTTAAGAGTTATCGATCTGATGTTTTACAGGTAAACATAGCACGGTTTTTCTCGTATAAAAATTGGAAATTTTGTTAATTGTTAACTAACAACAATACAAATAATTTTGCAGTCAAAATGGGTGCAACGACTCAAGAGTCTCAGGAGGTGATTCAGTTGTCTTCGATGCGTCTTGCCACACTTCAGAATGTGCCGTGATTCTGATCATGATTGTGTCCGGTCAGTCGAGGATGGCGTTTATGATGATTGGCAAGACCGGTGCAAATGCCTAAAAGTAAACATTAATGTATAAATTGTTTATTGGAAATTCTTGATTTCGATTTTGCTGTATTGTTTTGTGTACCATCCGCTATGTTACACAAGCCCACGTGGCCATCGGCGTAGGTTATTCGCCACATCTATGGCGACCAACTAGGTATATTTTATTAGCAGGCGGAGAAACAATGATGAATACTCTGATCGTTGAGTATAAGTCACCTCTAAACCGTGTGAAATGCTGAGTACGATAAGAAAACTTTACCGTATTGCTAATTTATTTCTTGTGCATGATAACCATTACCAGAATGCCCTCATTCATCAAACGACAGCAGACTTTTCATTATCATTGTCGTTCCTGACTCTTCTGAATTATACATATAAAAGTAGAATATTTTAGTTCAGTTTTGGCGGGCTGAGTTGTGGACTTGCGTATTGGACATTATGCGCAGAACATTTCCCACCGTATTCTGGCAGTCTGTACAAAAATCTTCAGGCCCTTGTAACAGGCAGCGGTACTTAAAAATGGCACGAAGATTCAAACTGTCAACAAAAATAACCATGGTATTTAAAAATCGCATGAAGGTTCAATCTGTCAACAAAAATATCCAAACAACAAACCTCATTACTTTTACCCTCTATGCCACAAATGATGCGAACTGGTGTAGCAAAGTGAACAGTGGAAGTGATCGATATAGGATCTGAAACTGACAGGCACAAACAGGATCCAAAAACGTAACATACCCTCCCGAGGCCCAAACGGATAAGGGTTTTTTTTAATTGCTTTTAGAATATACTCTTTTTGGGACCAGATCTTCCTAAAATACATATTAAAGCAGGACATTTTTTTGCAATTTTACTTTTTTCAGAATGGCTGGTACAGTATACTGAACTTCGTGTCTCAAGCATTGCTTTTGTGCGTAGTCCAGTATACTGGACCGTGGGCCTCAGGAGGATACAGAGGCAAGACCCAGAGGTGGAAACCGTGAAGGGTGAACTGCGATTGTTATCTGTGGCGAATCTGAGCGTGATGGGAGGAAGTAAGACGACGCTACGTTTCGGCCCCACCACCACTGAGTGCAGTGGATGAAGGTGCATCATCGCAGAGCTGTGTGGATCTACAAGCTGCTGTGTACATTCACTGATGTCAGCCCGATACCCCACTGGCGCCACTGCATTAGGCGATACCCATCGCCGTCAGAGCCACCACTACTGCTGTTGCTGTCTGCATTACGCCGCGCGACTTCACAACAAAATTACTGGTACACCTTGCTGTAATTACTCGTAGAGTTCAAGTAAATAAATTAAGTCGAAAATATACAAGATAATAACTGGCTATAATCAGTTGTTTATAGCTGGAACGTACTGGAAAGAGGGATGCTATAATTAAGATAGAGCCACTTTTTCACGATAATGGGAAAGAGACGGTAAATAGATCTAAGTCAAAATCGACTGATAAGGGCAATGAGAAATAGAACCAACTTATGATGATAATGTAATAGATGTTGAGGTTACTAAAGTAAAAAAGAGTACTGCTGGAGGTGTCAGTGAATCTGAAACTCAAGGAGTCCAGCATTCCAATGAGTCAGAGGACGCAAGAGATTCCTTTGCACCAGTTTTAATAGAAACGTAGAGACGACAGATTGGTTACAGTTACTGTTTTCCAAAATTCGTGGAATAAGTCATAAAATCGATTCCAGCACTGAAGAACAGCAAAATAAAATGGCCACGAATTTAAAGCATGACTTCGAGTCCAGTCATAAGGAATGATATCGAAAGTACCTTAAACTACAAAACTGACTCCAATCATCATGATTTGAAAGTAAAAGTAGGCATCAATTTTCCGAATTGCATAAAATGTTTAAGCCAAAAAAAAAAAAACCAGAAAGGTTAGAAATCAATATAAAAAAGTAAACGAACTGTTAGGAGAAAAGTTAACAGAATTAGTTGGCAAGGAATCTGAAATATATACAGTTTGAAGAGGTAAACACAAAAGTAAATATTTATCAAACAGAAAGAAAAAAGAAGTGATGAAACTGACAAAAAAGTTTCTGACAAATTAGAACCAGTAGAATTCCGAGCAGAGGATTTAAATACTAGCATTGCTGACATAGAAAGTACATAACCTAGCAGTAATTTTATATATAATACTACTGTGCGACAGTTATTTCTATTGTCGCTGCTTTCGTTATATATGTGCAGTACGTGTGCAATATCCATATAAGCAAACACACGCATTACAGTTCTGGAATTATTTCGGAGAAGTGTTGCAAAATGGGTGTTTTGAAGGCAAAAAATTTCATTTATGAGAAGTCTATTTCTGGAGATGTTTTATGCTGGACAGCTGATGTCAGGATACGATGTAAAACAATTTTTGAATTGAGGTCACAGGTCAAACGAAATATCGCATTAAGGAAATTTTAGAGTTGCAGCAGTCACACTGATTGTAAACCGATGAAAAAATTCTTTAGCATGTGGGTTTCGCGTTTGTCGTAGCTGACAGAAAATATGAAAATAGAAATGATAATAACAGGGTTAGAAGGTAAACTGCCTTCCTACTGACAGAAAATAATCATTTCCGCACCTACAGATAATGTTGATCGATTAACTGAATTTTTGGAATGGTAGAGTGACTGGCTGCTGATGAGGAGTAAACGCGCACTAATGGTAGGCCATGTGATAGAAATGTAAATTAGAAGTTCGAAATAGGCAATCTAATTATCATGGATGTGTCATTAAGGAAACAGAGATTATGACGAAAGCAAACACGTAGAAAATGTATAGTTGAGACGGAATAGAGAACAAAATGCGTTTTGATATGAAAGTATCACTTTGAGCACACTTGGCCACACGAGAGAAACTTATTCCCATCTATGAGGAAACAGGCACTTACCAGGTGGAGACAATAATAAACTCAGTGACTGGCAAATAGACCAAATTACTAAATCAAAACACACAAATTGATAACAGGATGATATTCAGTAGCATCTACCAGTCCAGTACTGACAATCTGTTGAACCATATTGATCATCTAACAGACATTGTTTTCGAGACATTATGAAGTGAGATAAGCTTAAAAAAGAAAAAAATTACAGGTAATACGGACGACTCAAATAGCTTAAACGTAACAGGTGATAACGGAGATGGTGCGTATGCTTACATTTACGTGAATTGTGTAAATCCACTAACTAAATTTCCTCTGGAGGATGTAGATTCAGTAATGCAAAATTCTAAGGATTAGGGGCTGATGATCGGGGTTGCAAGTATTACAAGGTTAAGGTACGAATGAGCTGTGCCAGGTTGTTAAAAGAAGTAGAGGCAAATGATAATGATTCAAACAGCAATGACGTGAAGGAACACCGTTGCTAACGAAAGTTCAGCCGATGTGCCGCAAACGAAAGTACATGAATTCGTCGAATGCTTTGATTTGAAATTGGTGGAATAGTTAGAAGAGGAAGCTAAAAACGTGAATATTGAATACCCTGTGACTCTATGTGTAAATGGGATTATTACAGAGATTATTTTAATTGGAGACAGTATGAGAAAGATTTCCTTGACCAATTTCATGAGGCACCTATATGGGATGAAATGTTTCAGGAATAATACGGAGTCGAGTTTTTGATAGTGGCTGTGAAGCAAGTGAGTTGTGCTACGTTTTGTGTCATTCTATTCCTAACAGACATAAATTAGCTGTAAAGCTAGTATCTAGTTTAATAATAGTGCTGTAAGTTGTACTGGAAAAATGTGTAAACTATTGAAGCAGGAGGCTTGGATCCAATGAGTATAACGAAAGTTCTTATTGATGTTATTATGAATTGGGGACTGTTGACCGCATGTTACGGACAGTACCTTCTCCGCCGCTTTTTCACTGTGCATACAGGTGATCATCAGGCCCTTGCAGAAGGCAGTGGTTTCTAAAAATGCACAGACATTCTGACTTTCAATGAAAATAACCTATCAACAAACCTCAATAGCGTTACCCACTACCAGACATACAATAATCAATATTGGTTTTATTAGATGACCTACTATTTACTGTAGTATGAACATGAATTCTTTTCATATTACTTCTAGTTTTTTATGTTAATAATTAATATTGCAACATAGCATGTTTATGCAATTACAGTGTAATTTTTCAGTTGTATTCATGTAAAAGTAGCGTTTGTATGGCTTTTAACTTAATGGCCACTGATATTAATGAAATTCCAGCTGCTGTACTAAAACGACTAATTTACATAATAAACATAATTATGAATTTTTTAATTTTTTAACTTAAGATCCAAATTATGCATTACAGCTTTAATTTTCTTGGGGATGTGTAAAGGAACAGCACTCTTGATAGTTTAGTATAATGTCACTGATACCAAAACACAGAAAATAAAGAGTTAGTCTGACTGTAGTGAGACTACGGTGTCCACGTAGGGAGACACTTCTCATAATAAATATATTTTTGTAATGTTGAGACAACACAAAGAATAATAGTTACTTAGTTTGCGTTGGACTAGGATGAGCCCTAGCTGGCCACGAAGAGATGGTTCTTGCATTTAAGTAGATGACACAGAATGCAGCTAAATTGTGTGTAATGTGAAATGTCAGTGTGCTGGAAAGTGAGTTAGTATTAATAAATATTGTTCAGAACGTATGTATCGAAATAATTTAGTAGTTACAGGAACCAAATTCATTACAGGTAATGCTTATTAATCAACAAAGCTCAGCAGTATAATCAGCAGAAGTAGTATCACATTGTCTTAAATGCAACAAAGGCCTAATGATATGCGAAAGGATTAATGGTACCAAAAGACATGTTTCCGTTGCATTTTCCTTGTTTCATCAGTTTCTTTTTTTTTTTTTTTTTTTTTTGACTTGCCTCACTAATAAGCTTTTATTTTCTGCATTTAACATTATTTTACCATTAGTGATTTTCTGTAGTTAATTTTACTCCCTGTACATTTTATATACCTGTGATAGTAATCTAAAAACTGCAGATTACTGTTATGCTCTTGTAAAGAATTAAGAAACCCATGCCACCATTTTGAACATCTATTCACAAATTATTTCAAATCGTACGAAGTACTGCGGTAGTAAAATTAAAAAAATACTCTTCAGATATAATAAGAGTAGAACAAATAATACAAAAGAACAAATAACTAGGTAATGACTATAATATTAGCACAGGAAACTGTAGTTTCAGCTATACGCTGGTTACTTCAACAAATATGGATGAGAAATCAGAACTAATCTGCGCAACATTATCACCGAAATTGGAATTAGGACTGGATATCTAGAGTAGAAAAAGAAGAAAGGAAGATTAAATTCCACAGATGTGAAGAAATAGGAATGAGTATACAACAAAGTCTAGACGTGTTGGATGATGTAGAGTACAGAAGGAGGCATCGTCAGACAAACTGTTATGGTGATAAGGTAAAGAATTTCGAAAAGTAAGCAAATAATATCCACATAGTTTTCTTTCAAATGCGGACAGACTTTGCAAAATACATAGATTACCAGGTAGTTTGTTTTAGGTAAGCGAACTGAGAATTTCTCGGCCTCAGACTGATAAAAATTATTTCCTACGTTTTGTGTTGCTGCATTATGTAAGTGAAGGATCAACTTAACCTGCGGTTTGCTACCCTAATCATTTCAAAGCAGTCGCGTCGTTTCTATATCGTTCAAATGAAATGTCGTGCAGTCTCGTAAATTCTTCGTTTTGGGTGATCTATTTCCGATTGAACTTATGTAGAATGACTGAAGATTTGACAGAAGGCTGCTCTCTTCTTTTCAATGTTAAAGAAAAGGTTTGCTGAGAGTTTCTTCTCTTGAAGGTGATCTTCATAGTGGATGTTTGAGACTGAAGCCATAGATAATTCAGTACTAGAATAGTATCAGATGGTAATATTGGAAACTCTGTTCAAGAAACGCAAGAGGAGGAGGTCCTAGAGACACAGGAGGATTTGAGTTGGATCACAATATGATCAGTCAGAGAATCCAAAATCAAATGCTGGACTGTAAAGCGCATCCAGATGCAAATACGTAGTGAAATCACAATTTAGTAATGATGAAGAGAGGACTGAAGTTGAAGAGAGTCTTGTGGAACAATGAGTATGGTATTATGTGGCTACTGACGTATTGAGGAGCGATGAGACGATTTTGGAGTTCACTAAGGGTGAGGATACTGTGTTAAGGACTCCGAAAGTATGTACGTCAGTTTATGGGGAATGAATTCCTCTAAGAAACGGCAATCACAGATGTAGGAAGACAAGCATAGATACAAGAAAAGTAAGTGTGAAGAAACTTTGAGTAACAGATTAAATATTTCAATTGATCAATGAAAGAAAGCAGTACAAATATCTTTAGGGAACGACAGGAATACTGCAATGTAAATGACTTTCGAATGATATGAAAATGAAGCGCGGGGCAGCTAAGGGGAAATGGCTGCAGGAAAGTTGCGAAGAAACCGGAAGAGCAATGGTCGTCGGGAGGACCGACTGAGCAGGTAGAAAGGTGAACTCAATCCTCCGTGAAATCAAAAGCAAGAGTGTTAACAATAAGAGTGCAATGGGAATTAGACTGCTTAAAGCAATGGAACGAGCGGATAGGTGAGAAATGTATACAGAACGCCTCTATGACGCCGAGACCTTGTCTGACGACGATAGAAAAAGAAATTGAAGTTGATATGGAAGATATATGGAATCCAGTATTGTGGTCACGATGTAAAAGAAATCTAGACTACTTAAAGAATAAGGCAGAAGGGCCGGAAAACATCTCATTGGAATTGCTTAAGTCATTGGGGAAGTGGCAACAAAACGACTATTGAGGTTGATGTGCAGAATCTATGGGACTGGTGACGAACCATCAGATTTTCGGAACAATATAATCCACACAAATAAGAAAATACCAAGGGTAGGTAAGTGCGAGAACTATCGCACAGTTCATGCACCCAAGCTGCTGAGAAGGATAATATACAGAAGAATGCGAAAGAAAATTTAGTATACGTTACACAATAAATTTTGCTTTAGGGAAAAAAAGGGCACCATCGAGGCACATACGATGTTGTGCTTGATAATGTAAGCAAGACTGAAGAAAAATCAAAACAAGGTCATCGGATTTGTCAACGTAGGGAAACCGTTCGACAATGAAAAATGATGATAGACATTTGAAATTCTCGGAATAATTGATGTGTAATAAGGAAAAATGGGTAAAACACAAAATTTACAAGAACCAAGAGGAAACAATAGCGATTTTAAAAGCAAGAATCTAGTGCTCGTCTTGAAAAGTGTGTAAAAGAGGGCTGCAGTCCTTCCCCCTAATCTTCATTCAATATATCGAAGAAGCAATGATGAAAATGAAAGAAAGTTTCAAGAGTGGGACTGAAATTCAGGGTCAAAAGATACCAATGATATTATTCGCTGATGACATTGCAGAAGTGAAAAAGTGTTTCCGGAGTTGTTGAATCAAATGAACAGACTAATCAATATAGAATATGGGTTGAGAGTGATCCAGAAAAAAAGAGAAAAGTAATGACGAATACCAGGAATGAAGAGAGTAACAAACTTAACATTGAAATTGGTGTTCCCAAAGTAGACGTAGGTTAGGAACTCCGTTACTTTGTAAGCAAAATAACCTATGACGGCGAAGCAAAGAGGACATAGGAAGTGGACTAGTACAGGCAAAGCGGGCATTCGTGGCCAAGAGAAAACGACCACTGTCAGACATTGGCCTTATTTTGAGGAAGAAATATCTGAAAATATACCTGTGGTGCACAGCGTTGTGCGGTGGCGAATCTTGGACAATGTAAAAATGGCAATAGGAGGAAATCCAAGACTTTGAGATGTGGTGCTACGAAAGAATGTTGAAAATTATGTGGCTAATAGGATAAGGAAAGAGGAGTTCTCAGCAGAATCGGCGAAGATCGTAATATATTGAAAACATTGACAAGCAAAAGGGAGAGGACGATTGGACATGTGTTCAGACATCAGGGAATAATCGTCATGGTGCTAGGGAGATCTGCACTGGGTAGAAAATCTGTAAAGGGAGACAGAGTTTGGAATACGTGCAGCAAATAATTGAAGATGTAGGGAGAAATTCCTACTTTGAGATGAAGAAGTTAGCAAAGAGAGGAATTCATGAGAAGCCGCATCAAGCCATTCAGAAGAGTGATGACTACAAATAATCGGTAAGATTATGACGACGTTTCATGGAATACATAAGCTCCATATTGTTTCTCTTCTAGGAAGTAGAATAATGGTGTTGAAATATCCTGATCATTTTGCATGTCAGTTTCATTAAAAATTAGAATACATTGGTCATCCTGAGTCTGACAATATGAAAAATCGGAATGAAAATATTATTTATATTATAAGCCATGGTGACTGGCAGCAGAGTGTAATTTGCATGTCTCTCTTTATTGATTCGGTGACTTATTTTTATGCATTGTGAATGTTTGTGGGATGCATGTGGAAGTGCAGTGCACTGGATTTAAGACGGAGCAACAGGAAACGTTTGGGTCAAGCAGGTTGGGACCAATGGACGGGACCGTGGCCTGTTGGCGTAAGGTTGTTGGATGTGAGGTCAACTCGGGACGCACATTGGGGAATGTCCGGCTAGAGGGCATTACAGCGGCGTGTGTGTGAGTTGGGTGCGTCTTTCCATATTTACTGACTTCTTTTGTAGATAAGCATTTGCCACCAGTAGAAAGTGGGGGCGATGGGGAATAAACTCTAGCCTCGTGGCAGTGATCCCTGAATTTCTCGAAACCAGTTGTGAAGCAATGGATATTGATGAGAGAACGTGCGATCAGCGTAATATAAGGTGTACCGCTGCTAAAATGAATGCTTCTTGGCAGTACTGGAGAGTTATCATTGGTGGATAAAAAAGACGCACTATTTCTGGGCGGGATGCTCCGTTGGAAGGAATCCACTTGATAGCACCGCAGATTTCGTAGTTTTGCAATAGGCATCTAGCACCTTCTTGGCGGCTGGAAATAGGCACGATGTAAATGAGTCCCGGGAGGGAGCCTTTTGGTAGAAGGCAAGAGCGTATGCCATGATATCCTGACTGACTTGACATAGTAGCGCGGTAGAGGCTGCCACGACTTGTAGTGCTGTAAAGACGCTGATGACTCCGTCTTCACGAAGGGGACAGCACATCTGCAACTCATATCTTGCTGCAACTCAGCCATACTTGCGCCGAGCATAAATAGCAGTGCCTGCTGAATAGACCAATGTTATTTCACATTTGAGGAATTCAGATCGATCGTCTGTATCATCTGCTTTCGCAGTGGTAATGAACGTGTCGACTTCTAGGAGTTAGTCGCCAACTTCCAGTAACTGCTCAGATTGAGAATTACAGTATTAGCTAGTTGTCAATTATCTCAGAATTCGGAAGAGAGTAAATTCTTAATAGGGAAAGAAATAATATAACTGAGACAGGAGTTATTATGACTTCCACTTCATGTTCATGCAAAAATGGAGAGATATATTTGTCACTCGTTTTTGGTTATTCACTTTGTATGGTGGTCCCATAAATGTGTTTGTGAATAAATGCGATTATTGAAGTGAATCATTGTTCTTGTTTGATCATTCACTCACTTTAAGTTGTAGGCTTCTGATCTGTGTCCTGTAAGCTATCAGCAACCAACTCCAAGTCATACACAACACACTGCTCCAGTCGTACAACAAAAGCCAGAGCGAAATTTTGAGTACATACTCCACTTTAAGGGCTAGGCCTATAGCCGTAATTTTCGCCTTATCCATTAAACTTAGGGTAAAAAAATTTAGAGATTTGTTCTCAGAGACGAGGCTTGCCAAAAGTTAGTTGAGGAGTGTCAATAGGAAGTCTATACTGTGGTGTTTCGCAGTCTTCTGGGATCACTAGATGGAAAAATGAAAACAGGCCATGCAACTAAAGAAAAAATTCTCGAAAGTAAACGAAGACAGCTTTAGAATGGGGAATCTGAGAGATTTTAAGTAGTAACATCCATTATGAATCAAATGTAGCTCCCAGTGATTCCCATCCACTGCCACGGGGAAAGAAATTTTTGTAGCAGATGTATGTACTTTAAGGATGTATCCTAATAGGAAGAACGGTAGAGAAACTATATTTTCCAGAAAGGACACTGCATCCACCAATGACATAGTTTTTTTAACTCTAACAATACAGTCTTTCAGTATCACACTCTCATCACATAGTTAATACAGCTGAAACGGGGAGATTTTAGAGTAAGCTGTAATAATATAACTGTGGAAGTAGAATAAGTGTATGGTTAACAGAAAGAGTAAAAAAAAAGTTCAAATGTGTGTGAAATCTTATGGGACTTAACGGCTAAGGTCATCAGTTCCTAAGCTTACACCCTACTTAACCTAAATTATCCTAAGGACAAACACACGCACCCCCTTGCCCGAGGGAGGACTCGAACCTCCTCCGGGAACAGCCGCACAGTCCGTGACTGCAGAGCCCCAGACCGCTCGGCTAATCCCGCACGGCAACAAGAAGAGCATTCAATGTAATTTTTTCCTTCAAGAATCAAGGTGAAATACATTTTTGTCATGTTACAGCTTTCACAAACAGCAGGATAAGGACATTAAATGCAGGGAGTGCATAGAAGACAATACAAGAAGACTAGTTTCACTTTTCTTTCTGTATTATGGCAACATGTGTAGCTTAACCACTATGCCATTTGGGATGTCACGTATTATACACAATTGAATCTTTCCGGTAGTGCAGTTCCAATACTCGGCTGTTCTTCTATTGACTGCACTAAGAATTGTCTCATAAACCTTAGCGCTGTGCGAGTAATATCTTCCACTGACGCCCTTCTTTGCATTTTTTGCTAACATCTCTTGTTTTCTTATAGTTCGATTCAATTATTTAGTAATATTACATCGCAGATGCTGACAGTTTCAATTTCTCCTGTTACTTTGTACACGATTTTTGTAACAACTGGGCACATGTGCAGTATAAATGTCTAACATACTTACCTTTATCTTTTGATTTTACTGTTTTTTACAATTTGTGTTCACTGTAGAGGGAGAACTAACGTAATGTAATAAATACTTATGAGTAGAATTAACTTGTAAACTGACTAGTTCCCCACCACATGAAACAAATCTGTCAGATGACCAATGGAATATCCGATTAAACAGGTAATTAATGTAAAACGTAAAAAAAACACATCGGGAATTTCTAAATGAAATTATAGGATAAGCGATATGTTCTCCAGATCCTAGTCTGTGTAATTATTGTGTGCTTTCAAAATGAAAATGTTCAAATGTGTGTGAATTCGTATGGTACCAAACTGCTGAGGTCATCAGTCCCTAGACTCACACACTACTTAAACTAACTTATGCTAAGAACAACACACACACACACCCATGCCCGAGGGAGGACTCGCACCTCTGGCGGGAGGGGCCGAGCAATCAGTGACATGGCACCTCTAACCGCGCGGCCACTCCGCGCGGCGATTGTGTGCGTTCACTCACCGTTGCAAGTTGGAACATCTGGAAGCAAGTGGAGGCGCCGATAGACATGCTCTGCGCCAGCAGCATCCCTGCCAAGCTGCTCTCCAACAAGTCTGCGTTCCTGTTAAAACACACAACAGAAGACACGCCTTGTTAGCGGTCGACTGAGGAGTGTGATGAGAAACTGAAGTACTAAAATACTACTTTCAATTTTGTGTCTAGTTGCACGAGACTGTCAGCAACGAATGAAATGCGCGAGTTTAGTTAGCCGAGTGACATTTTCTGAAATACGAAAGTAACAAAATTATATACTGCAACATTTGTGGACAAACTTTATGTGTCTGAACCTATAATGTAACCTATTATAAAATATGACGAGACAGCTACATAATTTAGGCTAATGTTAAACATACATGTATATCTGGCAAAGTAGATGATTTCAAAAATAATAAAAGTTCATACTCAGAATGAACAAGCTATTTGTGTTCTGCATACGTGTTCCGACGGTTCCAGTGCGCTTGTAGATCTACGCGCAGCCTACTTCAATATAAATACATTTCTGGAACAACGTACATGGTTGGAACTAGAAAACTCTAACCTTACTTTTTAAGTAATTGGTCGTCTCACTGATTGACATAATTTCCTGTTCTGTACCATCATTTTCATTTGAACCACTTGTTAGAAATTCTGAGTTCACTCTTGTCGTTCAGTTTTTACCCTCTCCAGCTCCATCCAGTAACATGAATGTTATTTGCTGATCTCTTACTATATTTCGAATCATTCTGTCTTTCCTTCTTTTCAATATTCTTCACACATTTCTATCAGGGAGTTTTTTCGGACAACTTCCTAGTGTCTTATCTTATCAAAGAGGAGCAAAGGAAACCCCACGATCCAGACTCAAAAAGTGCGTGACAGTCTACAGACCGATGTATTATCCTCAGTCACTCATCATTGAATGCAGTATGGAGGAGTGGAGTTACCACACCGCACTCCCATCGTTGTCGACGTTTCGACATTGGAGTCGCTACCTGTCAATTACGTCGCCCAATAAGTGGTATCACGAGGCTTTTACCGCGGCCCAGTCCTCCCACGAAGGAAAAATGTTTGGCAGTACTGGAAACCGAATCCTGGTCACCCGCATGGTTGTGAGTCACGATGACCACTCGGCTACAGAAGCGTATCATACCACTCCAGCAAATTTTTAGATACGTCTATATGACAATAACTGAAACGTTTCCATTGCATCATTTTCTGGCTTTCCCATATTCCACGGTTCACTTTCATGCAGTTCTATGTACCAGACGTACATTCTCACAGTATTTTCTTTAAATGAAGGCAAATGTTTGACTTCTTTTGCCCACGAATGCCTTCTTTGGTTTTCCTAGTCTGTTTTCTTATGTCCCTGATTCGTCCAGCATACCTTAGCTTGGTTCGAAAATAGTAGGCTTCCTTCGTATAGTCTGTGGTCCCCTATTTTACGTTAAATTTATCACTAATCTCATTTCATCTACGCCCTTTCTTCAGTTTACTCTCAATCTGTATTCTGTGTTAAGTAGACTGTTCATTCCACTCGGAGTATCCTGTAATTCTTCGTCACTTTCACTTAGGATAGCAATGTCATCCACAACTCTCATTAAAAATGCTTCCTCATCCTGAATTACAATATCATCCCTTACATTACTTTTCATTTCAGTTTTGGCTTCTTCATTGTACATACTAAAGAATAGTTTTGCATGCTCGTCAATCAGTACACTTCGCACTTGTCCTTCCATTCTTATTGCTCCTTGTTACTTCTTACACAAAAGGTATATTACCCAGCTTTCCTTGTATCTTACACCTACTTTTCCCCCGGCATTTCGAACATCTTGCACTGTTTTACGTCGTCAAATTTTTTCTAAGATGACAAATCCTATGAAGTTGCCTTGATTCTTCTAAAGTCTTCCTTTCATTATCAAGTGTAACATCAGTTCTTTCCCTTTCGTGCCTCAACTGTCCTGACAGCGGATTGATCGTCACTTGACACAGCCTCAACTTCTTTTCCATTTCTTCTGTATTGTATGCTTGTCAATAACGTGGTTGTATGACGTATTAAGCTGAATCTATCACACAGCAACGGAAAATAGGTCACAACACCAAGAAAGTGCTGTGCGATATAAACGAAAGTTCTTAGGCGAATTTCTGCATCTGAAAGATTAAGCGAATTAAAATTTCGTGCCAGTCGCATAAGAGTGAGGCTAGTACCGTTACTAGAAGGTACAAATCAGGTTAGCTTTAAATATACTCTGTAACGGACGTGAGCGTTACCTATCAATAATTCACTGAGTTTGAAGGAGGGCGTGTTGTACGATGTCCCATCTGCAATGCTGCAGAAAGAATTGGCAAGAATGTATCCACTATATTCGATTACTGGCAGCGGTGGTCACTATACGAAGAATATCGGGTTCTTGAGGGCCATGTGGTACCACGAAGAGAGATCATCGTGTTCTGCGTGTGGCTCTGGCCCTTCGTACTGCATTTCCAGCCGAAACGTAAACACCAGGTGGTACCACAGAGACAAAACGAGCTATTGAAAGTCGGTTACTTCAAGGATAGCTCCGAGCCAGACGCCCCGTAGTGTGCATTCCACTGACTTCAATGGTGTCAAGGGAGACTTCATTGGAGGGTGGTATTACCAGAAGCTGTCCTTAGCCTGTGCTTAGAAGATGTCATTAGGTTAGTTAGGTTTAAGTAGTTCTAAGTTCCAGGAGACCGATGACCTCAGACGTTAAACCCCATAGTGCTCAAAACCATTTGAATGTTTCGTGTGAAAGACAGTGCAAACTTTTTGATGCAGCAAGGTGTACAACATAATCAACTGGAGTGGTGACTATTTATTGACGCCAGTAAAACCAGCTTGAAACCAATATTAGTGCATAATGGCAATGCACTTCCATCGGTACCTTTCGCTTACGCAAGAGACATGAAAGAAACTCATGAAACCATGGCTTTGCTGCTAGTGGCAATCAAATATAAGGGTCATGAATGGCAACTTTGCTGTGATTTAAAAGTTGTTGCATTCCTTACAGGTTTAGAGGCTGGATTCACGAAATACTGCTGCTTTTTGGCCTCTAAGACAGACGCGACACCAAGAACAGCTATAGAGGCAAGGAATGGCCTATAAGAAAGTCGTATGTTCCGGGAAACATAAATGTGAACAATAGCCCAGTGGTTGAGCCCGATTAAATCATTTTGCCTCCCATTGATACCAAGTTGCGCCTTATCAAGAACTTTGTAAAAGCTCTGAATAAACCAGGTGAGTCATCCTATCGCTTAAAAGAAAAGTCTCCGGAATGAAGTGAGGCAAAGCAGAAAGAGGGTATATTTGTTGGACCACAAATAAGAAAATTGCTGAAAGATCCAACCTTTAATCACAAACCCACAGATATCCAATTAGCTGCTTGCTCTTCTTTTAAAGTAATTCTGGAGGGATTTTTGGGCAAGAGAAAAGAGAAAAACTATGTTACCATTGTGAAAGATCTGTTGGAGAACTATAAGAACATTCGGTGTAGAATGTAGTTTAAAATTCACTTTTTACTTTCTCACCTTGATTTCTTCCCGTAAAATTTGGGAACCGTAAGCGATGAACATGGTGAACGCTTTCACCGAGACACTCTTACCATGGATGACCGTTACCAAGGCCATTGGAACCCTTCGATGACGGGTTACCGCTGAGGTCTTGTTAGGATGAGTGATGAAACGGCAAATAAAAGGAGAGTTCTGTCGTCACATTTTTCAAAAACCAAAGACAATTAAAGGTTAATATATCTTCTGAACTAATTTGGACCTTTTATTGGCATCATGCCCATATAGGTATAAAAAGTAGTATTGATTTGAGAGGTTCTCAATGTGTATTTTTGTTTGACTTAATTGTGTCAATTTTCGCTATTGCCATTTTTTTTATTCTGCTGTGTGTTTAGTAAATGTGTCGTCATAGAGAAAAACTGATTTTACCCGTATATTCAGCACCCCAAAATTAGGTAGATGCAGAAAAATGTTTAAATTTGTTGACTAGTGAAATCCCTAATAGCTGACATACTCGCCTCTCAGACCTGACTTAGAGAATTTGTTATTCATTTTGATGATTTCTGATCTTTTGCTTCACGGAGAGAACTTCTTTATTATAAGCGTATGTGTTTCAGACCAAGGCATCTGATTTAGTGTCACCTGTAGACCCATCTTCTCTGAAGCACGATTCATCACTGCTGTCTGAGATTATTGGGTTTCTGATAGTGATGAAGGTCGTCCTATTTTCTAATCAGCTCTGGTCGAGCAATTCTGCTCTGTTATTAGTTTCCTTTAATGAAATATTCAGAGCCGGACGCCGCTCGCATTCACCTGTAGAGTTTTCTCTATTTTCTCTGTTGTTGCTGCAGTGACAGTATCAGTGACGATCTAGAGAACAAGCTCGGGCATGCCCGGTGCATACAGCGTGGCACTGTTCTCTGCCTTTATGAATGCAGCCATGTCGGCCATAACAGGCTCGGGAACGCTCGACCCCAGTGCTCTTGTTACCCTGACCTTTGATGAAGCCAAGGAGTAGTAAAGAAAATTTCTAGCATCGATCGGTAATCGAAGCCAAGCCATTTGGACCTGAAGTCCAGCACCTTACCATTGTTGCGATAGCATTCTGCTCCCTCATGATTAATAGATTATAATGTCCCTCTATGTAATGAATTATCTTTTCAGTATCATCATATACTTTCTCTTCATGTTCAGGTTGTGCTGTCTGTTATACCATATATGATCTTGCGTTGCTTTGCTGATGAGAATACTATTACTAATTTTTGAAAGTAACTAACTCACTGTCTGATGTATCCCCCTATTCAAAACAAATCCGACACCCTTTACAAAATATGTACAATATGTTATGCACATATTGTATTTATATCTCGTGCAAGAGGTATAAAAGGGCAGCAGTTCATTAGCGGAGCAGTCATTTGCATTCAGGTTATTGTTGTTAAACGATTTCCGGTGATGATTATGGCCGCACAACAGGAATTAACAGACTTTGAACGCGGTACGCTTGTTGGAGCTAGAGGCATGAGAGATTCCGTTTCGGAAATCGTTAGGGAAATCTATATTCCGCTAACCACAGTGTCAAGAATGTGCTGAGAATACCAGGCATTACAATGCAGCTGCCGACGGTCTTCAATTAACGACCGCGAGCTGCGGTGTATCCGTAGAGTTGTCAGTGCTATTCAACAACCAACATTATACAAAATTGCCGTAGAAACAATGTGGGACGTACGACGACCACATCCGTTAGGACAGTGTGACGAAATCTGGTTATCGACACACTGATACCTGAATAGGGGTAGAGGGTCTGGGTGTTTGGGGTAGGAGACCAGACAGCGAGGTCATCGGTCTCATGGGATTAGGGAAGGACGGGAGGTCGGCCGTGTCCTTTTACAGGAACCATCTCGGCATTGCCTAGAGCGATTTAGGGATATCACGGAAAACCTAAATCAGGATGGCCGTCGGGATTGAACGTCGTCCTCCCGAATGCGAGTCCAGTATGCTAGCCACCGCGCCATCTCGCTGGGTACGAAATCTGGTCTTAATAGGCGATGGTAGTGGGCGACCAACGCGAGTATCTTTGCTAACAGTACGACAACCCCTGCACAGCCTCGCCTGGACTCGGGACCATAGCGACTGGACCACAGACGACTGGAAGGCCGAGGCCTAGTCAGATGACTCCCGATTCCAGCTGGTAAGAGATAATGGTAGGGTATGGTTTTGCGCAGATACCACGGAGCCTTGTAACTAAATTGCCAGTAAGGCACTATGCAAGCTGGTGGTGGCGGCATGATGGTGTGGGCTGTGTTTACATGGAATGGATTGGGCCCTCTGGATGTTGCCTATTTTTAGACCATTTGCAGCCATTCGTGGATATCATGTTCCCAAACAACGACGCCATGTTATGGACGGCAATGAATCAATGAATGATGTGACCGGGCCACAAGTGTTCGCAATTAATTCGATGAGCATTCTGGACATTTAGAGAGAATGGTTTGATGACCCAGATCGCCGAACATTAATTCCATAAAAATATTTATGGGACATAATCGTGAACAAAATCCGGTGCGGGTAACACTTTCGCTATTATGGACTGCTATAAATAAATGTCGTGTGACTAGGGCCTCCCGTCTGGTAGACCGTCCGCCGGGTGCAAGCCTTTCGATTTGACGCCACTTCGGTGACTTGCGCGTCGATGGGGATGGAATGATGATGATTAGGACAACACAACACCCAGTCCCTGAGCGGAGAAAATCTCTGACGCAGCCGGGAATTGAACCCGGGCCCTTAGGCTGGACATTCTGTCGCGCTGACCACTCAGCTACCGGGGGCGGACATTATGGACTGTTATAGAGGCAGCATTGCTCAATATTTTTCCAGGGGGCTTCCATCGACTTGTTGAGTCCATGCGACCAGGAGCTGCTACACTATGCCAAGAAAATGGAGGTTCTACATGATATTATCAGGTATTCCATGACTTTTATCATCTCAGTGTATAGCAAGAAAATATATTTGTGTATAAATATTGTTTAATTAACCTTCATTATTAACTACTGATTAAATTATTGCAGAAATAAACGGTACTATAATAAAGCGAAAGTGCTTTAGGTCTGCCAAGATCAATCTAAACGTATAGATATCTGTATATTACTCGATTGAAGTTTTAAGATTACGACTCAGTATGTTTCACCAGGTCAGTTACCTAATCTGTCTGCTGTTTCTCCAATACCAAATTAAGGTGCGTCACTTTACATCAGTCGAGTTCCTGCGAACTCATCTACTAATCGTATCGTCACGCCCATTGAAATAAAATACCGGCGTGTAACATCCCATGATATCAAGCATACGTCCCCTGATGAATACCAGAAAATTTTTTGGAACCTTGTTGCAGGGACCGGTCGCATAAAAAAACACAAATTAACAACTTAAATGCGATGACGACTGTGTTTACTAAATAAGTTACGAGAAAATTCACAGCAGTTCATATTAGGAACGCATCGGTAACTCTCGGGAACACAATCCACTTTGTACATTACAGCATCGTCCTGTGTCGTTTCAGACGAGGTGCTGCCAGAAAAATCAGCAATATCAAAGATGATTCAGTGATATGACCGGACGATTGTATGGTGGTCTTTTCCAACTGGTGAAACTGGAACGTCAGTCGGACTCATGATTTTGACTAACAGCAGAATTGCATGTGCTGAAAGCTCTGAACTTTCATGGAAGAGTATGCTTAGACATCTACGAACTGCTACGGTCTGTGAATATTCAATTAAGTCCAAAAGGATTTTATGTTGAATGAAAACCTGCCGTCGAAAACTGTTTTAAGGACAGCAATTGTCAGTATATTAACCTTCTACCAGCACTGTGTTTCTACGAGGTCAGCGCTTTTTGTTTCAGGGCTCGTCCCGGAATTGACAGACACATCTGTAAACACATAACACGTGTCTGAAAGCAAAGAAAGTACCTGCCACGTCAAAGAAGTGTAACTGTGCTTCACATGCTAGACCCCAGAGCAATTGGCCATTTTCGAAGCAAAACATGATAAGCACAGCGCACTCCGACTCTTTTTGTCACCTGATGACAGTGCGGATGTACGATGCGGTAGGGAAAGCATGTTAGTTTAGCGGCCCTAACCGCAATCTAAAGCAGGACAGGCAGTGATCTTTTGCATATCTGGCGATATAATACTGGTGCAGGAAGACTGTTCTGGCGCGCACTATGCAACGCTATGTTAAACATGAAGATTAAACAACTTGGAGGTCAATTTCCCTGATCCATTTCTTATTTTCTAGTAAGGTCATTATAAAAGTCTTGCATATATTGAGGCATATGCAGAAATTCTAACAATGTTGCTCACAGCTAATGATATCGTATGGGGACTACCTAAGGCTTTTGGGAGAAAGACGTGGTTTGTTGAGGCTTTGACACTCACAATCATATTAAGGCTACTTAGAACATCCCTTTTTATCAGAATGAAATTTAAGTCTGCAGCGGAGTGTAAACTAATGTGAAACTTCCTCTCACATTAAAACTGCCAGTCCGAGAGTCGCACTCGGGACCCTTGCGTTTTGTGTACAAATGCTCTTCCGACTGAGCTATCCAAACGCGATTCACAACCCGGCATCATAACTTTACTGCTGCCAGTACCTCGTCTCTTACCTCCTAAATTTCACAGTAGCTCTCCTGCTAAACTTGCAAGACTAGCACTTCTGGAAGAAAGGATATTGCGGAGACATGGCGTAGCCACATCCTCGGTGAATTTCTAGGAACTATATGTTAACCTGCCAGGAAGTTTGACATCAGTACACACTCCACTGCAGAGTGAAAAATTCTTTTCGGAAATTCGCCCAGGGTGTGGCTAACCCATGTCTTGCAGTATCCTTCCTTCCAGAAGTGTTAGCTTATAGGTTTCACAGGAGAGCTTCTGTAAATTATGGAAAGTACGAGGCGAGGTACAGGTGGATGTAAATCTATGAGAACTGCTAGTGAGTCGTGCTTGGATAGCTCAGTCGGTATAAGACAAGGGTCTCATGTTAGAGTTTCGGTCTGGCACACAGTTTTTATCTGAGACTAAGTTTCATCGCTTGTAATGTTTATCATAGTAACTAGTACTAATATCTAATATAGATACGGTGTATAATTTAGATACAACGCCCATTGCGTTGTTGCGAAATCTATTGATTGTTCAGCAATCAGAACGGGTTTTGTGATGTTTGCCCCAGTCCCTGAAGTTCCTATTCACTTTCTGTCAAATTTAATTTATTTTAGGTCTTGAATACTATGGTACCGTCCGGAGATCGCGGTATCACACCAAAGTCAGTATCGTGAATCGATAGCACAGACTTTACCGAGAGCTTGCTGCTATCTGCAGTGACGTATGGGAAGCGCAACTGAAGGCATTCCTCCCAACTCAGCATAGCAGCGCCCTTACACTGAGGTCAATATAGAGTCGAGCTACCAAGAACTGTGCTCCAGGTTGAGATCTCAGCTACAGCAGTCAACATCATCCAGGAGAAATGAGACTGTTACAGTTTCTGATAAAATAGACGTCGCAACGTTCAACATTGTAACTGAAGAGAACAGTTATTAAATAATGCAGCAAGTGATGCATTGCTGTTTTATGATAATTGTAAATTGCCCAGTAATCCTGTAGCAAGGAAATCTGCCAAAGTTAAATAAATCTTCTATTCATTTATGTAATAACGTGAACTAATATTACATCTGTTGTAGTTAAAACTGAACCATCTCTCAGAGTACTCAAATAACCCACAGTTGTGACCTGACGATTGTAGTTTTATCTAGTCCCAACAAATACTATAAATTTTTTCATGATTAAATTATTTCCGTGTAACAAATAGATGGTGAAAAGTGACTAGGTGGGGACACGTGAATACGATAGTGGAATTGGAAACAGACTTTTAGCTGCTAGTGAAATACCCGACACAACAGGGTACTTTACATAGTGTCTCAAGTATGCATACAAATGTCTTAAGCAAGCAGGAAATAGTACAGTCCTGACTACTTGGTAATATTCTTACTTGATTATTGCTTGATGGTGGAGGATACACTTCTCCAGTCGATAGTGAAGTTCAGCATGGTCAGTCGTTTCTGAAGAGTTATCTGTTCTCTCGGACATCTCTCTGGCGAGACTGACAATTTTCTTGTTGAGCAGTGTGAGCTGTACACGTAGCTGCGAGATGAGGCTGACATTGAAGGAGTCGAGCACCATGGTCATGACAACAGCGTGGAGCGTCACCACGGTGCAGTAGAGCCACGTCACGGCAAAGCCTACCGGCTGCATCGCATCAATGGGCAGAGCGAGTATGAAGGGCAGGCCCTCAGCGCTGACAGGCGAGACCAGGTAATAGGCACAGGCAATAATGCCGAACCAGATGTAGGTCAGCGTGAATCGACGCATAACGCGACACTGCGCGCGTAGCATCGGAATGTCGTCCCAAGTCAGGAACTCAGCGAAGTCATCACCCACCTGCAGGCAGAGAAATGCATCACTGTCTATGTTCAAAGGATTTAATGACAACTGCATTTATATAGAATTATGAGACGTCTAAACTGCAAGTACAGGCACTTAATAAAAGTAATTAACTTCCTATATGCGGAATTTGCTAATTGAGTCTTCTAGACTGCTTAACGCCCTTTGCCTTTCGGTTATAGTCCCCATCAGATCGAATCATAGAACTTGTAACAGAACACTGCATAGGTCTCTCTGCAAGAAACACTGAACTTTGTTTCACATGTTCTACCTTTTAAATTCACAGAGGCGGCAGCTGAACCGGAGTTATAAATAAATAAGTATTACGCGATCTAGGAAGTTTTAAACGCAAAAATCGGCGTCGAAGCAGTCAGAGGTTGAACACCAGATAAGTTGAACAAGAATAAGTACGTGTTTTGTGAAGAGATGAATGATAGCGGCTATGGCGAAAATGCTGCAACCTGTTCCAGAAGACAGAACCCTGGACGCAATTTAAGGGAAGCGTGGAAGCTCGAAGTCAGATTCGCCATATTTTAATTCATACCCTCCGTTTACCACATTAAAGTCCCTCGTCTTAAAAACCGCATTACCTTCATCAGTTGGAAACATAACAATGTCTGAACGTTACTGATGCTGACGATGAATCATTCTTTGTCTTGAACAAAGGTGGAGATTATGTTCCACCCGGTACCTGACGCATCTTACGCATCGATATTACCCACTCATAAAATTGGAGATGAGACCTTCCTTCCATACAAGGAGTTTTATGGTATTAAGCTGGTGATACCGTTCTCACCAAGAATAAATGATTTCGAAGCAGTTCTTGAACAAACTAGAGACCCAAAATCCAGCTAAAAAGATAAATGTCGTGTGACTAGGGCCTCCCGTCGGGTAGACCGTTCGCCGGGTGCATGTCTTTCGATTTGACGCCACTTCGGCGACTTGCGAGTCGATGGGGATGATATAATGATGATTAGGACAACACAACATCCAGTCCCTGAGCGGAGAAAATCTCCCACCAAGCCAGGAATCGAACCCGGGCGTTGAGGATTGACAGTCTGTCGCGCTGACCGCTCAGCTACCGGGGGCGGACAAAATCCATCTAAGACAAGCATATTATATTTAGATCACTATATAAAAGTTATATTTTTCCATTAACTGCCGTAACGCGTACGTGTAGTTTCATGAACAATACAATCGCAACTACCTCTCTGGAACTCCCAAATATCCGATTACAATTAAAATTCATTGAATTCGAACGTAGTGCAGATATTCAATACAGAATTTATATTCCGATATCACAGTGGAAAATTATTTCTCTCTCACTATCACTGGATAATGTCTACAAATTTCACTATTTTATTTCATGACGTAGCGTAGCTAAAAGTCGTGCAAACTTGTTCTTCAAACATTTCCATTATTTTGCGGAGGGTCTGTATATATCTCTCTGATGAGACTTATATTAATATTTTTCTGTCCAGAACTCCTCATCTTATATCCTATTGTTTGAGATAGGAGAGACATCTTGAGTGAATCTACTTACTTAGTGGCTGGAATTTTCGTTAACAATTACCTTACACCAGAAAAATACACTGTCCAGACACTTTGGTGAACGCCTCTCCAGAGCCTTAATAACCACCTTTGGCAGAGCAGACCACTGAGAGACACGCTAGAAGTGAGACATTGAAGTTCTAGAAGGTAGGCGTGGCCGGCTGCCCTAGGTTTCCCGGTTGAGGATGCATCGCGCAAACAGCCCGATCGAAGTGGTTTCACATATTCGCGATTGGGTTTTAATCCGGGGATTTTGGTGCTCAGAAGAATAAGGTAAACTCATCCTGGTGCTCTTACAAAAACGCAGGAACCTAGCAATCTGTGTGACAAATTGCATTGTCTTGCAGGTAGTTGTCATTGTACCGAGGAAAAACGAATCGCGTGTTACGTTGGACATGATCCTCAAGGGCAGATGCATGTGTTTTTCCATAGCTCCTTCCAGAATGATGAGATCGCCCAGGGAATGCCACAAAACATTCCCGGGACCATAATGCTTTCTCCTCCGGTCTGAAACCTTCCAACGATTCTTGCAGGGCTGTACACGGCGGCGGCCATACGTGCGATGCAGCATAAAAGGCGAATCATCAGAGAAGCCCTCCTGTCGCCTCTCGGTGGACGTCCAGTTGCTGTGCTGGCGTGCAAATTCCAGCCTTCATCACGATAACCACCAGCCAGCATGGGTGCATGGACCAGGTGCCAACTGCAGAGGCCCATATGCTACGGCAGTCGCTAAACAGTCGTTGAAGACACGCTGTTGGCAGCCCTTTGGTTCATCTGCGTGGCCAGTTGCTCAACATCTCAAGTTTATTCGCCCATTCACATCTCTGCAGGCGTCGTCCCGCCCTGTCATCTGTGCCCATGATGTACCTCAGACACCATGGCGCTAGTTTCGGATAGTGTCATTTCGCGTGTGTGGCATACTTTAACCACATCGACACACGGTTTACAAACTAAGGCGTTTAGGAAATGCTTCCATCCTTGACTCAAAAGTGAATGGTCATACTCTTTCGGTCATCTGATAAATCAGACACTTTCCAGATTACGATAAAGACTGCACTGTTGTCTGCATCCCCCCCCCCTCCCCCCAGCACGTGGTGGTTATTTCACATTGACGTGACTTGACTGTGTACATTAGTAACGTATTGGTCTTAATTTTGAGTAGTTACTAATTATCAACAATATTTTGTAAGCTTCAAAAAGAATTTGTAATTTGTAACTTACGACTATCAACTGAAATTGAATAAAGCTAGCTCAGTGATGAGGAGAAGGAGAAAATTGTTTGCCTAAACTTATAAAAATGAAGGCAGTTTGTAGCGGCAAAGCACATACAATAAAAAAGTATTACATGCCCTATTTAACTCATTTAGCTTCTCTGTAAAGGTACAGTGTCTGCTTTAAATAAACATAGCAATGACATATTTTATACATATGAGCTGGAGACTATAAACTTCGTGTTGGATTACATTTCCTTATTCTAACTGCAGTGGCTAACAATCTTTAAATAATGCTTTTATTCGGACAATAATAAATTTTGGTGGTGTTACCCTTTTGAGATATGCAACATCCAAATAGTCCTAAGAAATTTTCCACTTAAGAGACTTGAGTTTAATTTGGTTTTTAATGACCCACTATATCACATACAATATTATGTGATTCTGGAATTTAGTTAAAATAACTTGTTGAGTATGTGATGTGTAACAATATGGTGCCAAGTGAAACTGACTGTGATAGGTTCAGACGTGTGGCAGTTCACCTCCCAGCGTAAGGCTGTCGCGAGGTGGTGGTAGGCGACTGCTGGACCGTCATGGAAACAATGCTGGCTCAATTACTCCTTTATACCATAACAACTGCAGTAGTGGAGACAAAGCTGAAAAGGCAATAAATGGTCTCTGTGACAGCTGGTAAAAAAAAAAAAATCTAGTGTCAGCAATAGACAGAACTACGGAGTGCTGTCTGTTCCATTAGGTGATGGCGGCAATCAGCAAGGTGCTGCAATCAGCATGGCAGCACCGACGCCGACTCAGGCAGCAGCGCAAGGTGACGCGTAGCAGACGAGCACCGTGTGGCCTCAGGCACCTTATCTGCCCCTATTTTCAGCACACGTACTGGGCCCGGCAGTATCAAACCTCGACACCCCGCATGGAAGTTGCTGGACAGCAACAGTGAATGCCACACAAACGAATAAGTACAGTGACAGCCTTCACCCACTCGGGCAGTGATGACTTGGCAGCTAGGTGGCCCAGACTCTAGCTCATGGCCCACCAGGAAAATGACCATGAGTCTCTCAGCGGGTGATCGACAGTGTGAGGGAGCCAAGGCGGCAGCAGTCACACTTGCAGCGACTTGCTGCTATTAATGGCAGCGTCTGACACGGACAAATCCCTACTCCTCTGAGAGGGAAGATGGGTGTAGAGCTCACCTCGTAACTATTGGCTGTCCGTGACTGCATAAATAATAACGCCAGTCTGAATTATGGCATTAAATCTACAAGTCGGTTCGGTTAGTGCTTCTGAAACAGCAGCGATCGTGCACACTAAGTCATACCAGGTCTTAGATGGCGAGAAAAATCGTTCGGCTGCACGATACCACTTTTCCTAGCTTTATACTCATCGTGTAAACTTCCAAAGCGAAGATCGAATAAATATTTATTTATATTCAACAGCTGGTTTCAACGGACTTTGCTGTCACCTCCTGGTCTTCCAGTTCGCTACGGCTCACAGTTCTGTGTTGTGCTATGCAACTGAGCTGCGAATCGCTGACATGAAAAAGAGTGCCTCACTCAGAGAGCATCCCAGGTGCCCTTGAGAACTGCAGCAGCAAGAATCGCTTCTCAGACAATATGTAGTTCTCTTTTAGGGTATCAGCATTCTTCATTTACGATAATATGCTGTGCAAAACACCCGCAAGTCTTACAGAATCAGAAACGCCAGATTCTTTACACCATGCATAAACAGTTTCATCTTGATCCAATTTATGATATCCACGAGCCCTCAATACAGAAGGCATCGTACAATAAGAAGTTTCTCAACCTGAAGATGATAGCAAAGTCTGTCGAAACCTGTTTTTTTTAATAAAGAAATATTTATGCGATTCTGGCTTTAGAAAGTTTTTACCACGTTAGACAGATCGTTCCTGCTGATTACTCAAAATGAGAAAATTCATATCTACATTCACATCAGCGTTGTCAATATTATATCGTAATGTGTTCAGCATTCTCAACTCAATTAATATTAGTTCTTGCACCAGGATGACCAGCATTTTGCGATACTCTCCTTATGATGTTGTTTTGCTGATTCTTTAACAAAAGCCATTTGCTATACCAGTCTGAAACGTGGCACAACACTCCCCTTCAAGAATTCCATTGTACTGGCTTGTCATCCATTTAGATTTCTGGAGAAATCTCTCAACACATTCATAGTTTGACAGCTAAGTATAATATTCGTCAATTTTACTTTTTCTATTTTAGGGTGAACCGCACTGTTCATTGGCGTCTTATTAAAGTAATTAGTGTTTTCCAAACTGAACCCAATCTTCTGGCTATTGATGCTCTGATAGCTCTAGTGGTAAAGCATTTCAGCACCTACAAGGGATATAGGTTACACTAAGTAGAGTCGTAATCACAACAGCACCAGGAACCGTAAGACTTACTACCATGTCTTAAATGAATTGCTCATCACGGTACGTCAGTACATAATGGAGCATCCGCTACGTGGTATTGCGTCCTTCATACGTTTGCATCAGTTCGTCCAGTGAATGGAGTAGGTAACGGACTATGGTGTTGTTAGGTACATTAGGTTCTGGGCGGGAAGTACCTGAAATAGGTTATACGACCAGTATATCAAGAGCTGTGTTATATTCACTACAGTGGACGCAATGAAAGTGGCTTGGACGCGAGGATCTGCTTCTGATACGTGACAAGTTGTGCCATTAGTAACCCACTACCTTGTAGTTCTTATCTCAACATCCTTTTAGATTGACACCTACTCGTACCAATGTATGGTAATAACATTAGGTTTGAACATGGAACAGATCCACTGCATGCACTACCCTTTTGAAGTAAGGGTTCGGAGCAACGATTTTCTGTACGCATCGTCCTGCTTCTACATTTCCTGAAAAGAAAAAAACCAGCTATGTTGTGTGTCAGGTGTGCGCTTTTCCGTAACCTTACGATCCTACAGTCAAACTTGCGGTGACCCCAAACAATCAAGCATATTACTTAAAGATTACAATAATGCCACATGACAGAAATGTCTTACTGAATGATAATTAATAGGACTGGCATAATAAAAATGAAAATTTGGCTACCACACCACACGTATAGAGATATTAATGGGAGGAGAGGTCAACTAACCATAATTGAAACAAACGTCACTTCAACAGATAGGTTTATTACCGAAATGCAAGACACCTAAGCTACACCCTGAGGTAAACAATTGAACATTTAATACTTGGATGACGGAATTCTGATCATCTTGGCACAGGAGGATGGACATGATAAAAACAAAGTTATACAAATAAACCATGAACGCGACCAGTGACAACAAACATGGTTATTAAATTATAGGAAAAACATGAACAAGCAGGGTCAAACACAAGTGAGATCATCAAGACACATATTGATAGCAAACTAGCAGGCTGCAAAACATTGAAACGGAATAACTGGCTCCTCAAGGGAGTGAACTAATATTGCGTCCCTACGGAATTGGTCCATCGGAACAAAATCATGGCTTAAATACGGAAGGCAATGGCAGTAGTGGGTGAATGTTCTGATACCTTTCTGTTTTTATCCAATACTCAAGCGTAAACGTCCTTCTTTGTGACCGCAAGACTCACCAGCAAGAAGTAATAACTCCACCATCTAGCAGCCTTTCCCTTTATTCCTCTAACTCCTAGCAGCCCGTAACTTCTTTCGGTCAAATGACCACGATTAAGCTAAAATGACATAAACGGGAGGAATGTTTTACCTAAATCTGAACAAAATTATTTGCTCTTTAGAGCCTACCGTAGTACGCAAAATTCTGAAGGTGTCAGGGGTAAAATACAGGGAGCGAAAAGCTATTTCACAATTTGTACAGAAACCAGATGGCAGTTATAAGAGTCGAGGGACATGAAAGAGAAGCGGGGGTGGGAAAGGAGTGAGACAGGGTTGTAGCCTCTCCCCGATGTTATTCAATCTGAATATTGAGCAAGCAGTAAAGGAAACAAAAGAAAAATCTGAAGTAGGTATTAAAATCCATGGAGAAGAAATAAAAACTTTGAGGTTCACCGATGACACTGTAATTCTGTCAGAGACGGCAAAGGACCTGCAGGAGAAGCTGAACGGAATGGACAGTGTCTTGAAAGGAGGATGTAATATGAACATCAACAAAAGCAAAACGAGGATAATGGAATGTAGTCGAATTACGTCGGCTGATGCTAAGGGAATTATACTAGAAAATGAGATACTTAAAGTAGTATAGGAGTTTTGCTATTTGGGGAGCAAAATAACTGATAATGGTCGAAGTAGAGAGGATATAAAATGTAGACTGGCAATGGCAAGGAAAGCGTTTCTGAAGAAGAGAAATTTGTTAAAATCGAGTATAGATATGTCAGGAAGTCGTTTCTGAAAGTATTTGTATCGAGTGTAACCACGTGTGGAAGTGAAAGATGGACGATAAATAGTTTAGACAAGAAGAGAATAGAAGTTTTCGAAATGTGGTGCTACAGAAGAATGCTGAAGATTATATGGGTAGATCACATAACTAACGAGGAGGTATTGAATAGAATTGGAGAGAAGAGACATTTGTGGCACAACTTGACTAGAAGAAGGGATCAGTTGGTAGGGCATATTCTGAGGCATCAAGGGATCACCAGTTTAGTATTGGACGGTAGCGTGGAGGGTAAAAATCGCAGAGGGAGACCAAGAGATGAATACACCAAACATATTCAGAATGATGTATGTTGCAGCAGGTACTGGGAGATGAAGTGCCTTGCACGGGATAGAGTAGCATAGAGAGCTGCATTAAACCAGTCTCTGGACTGAAGACCACAACAACAACAACATCAGTGTACAGCAGTTTTCGTCAAGAAGCAAGGCCCACTACAGCCGGTAACACTGGCGTATACGTCAGCTTAGCTTGGTAATGGTCATGTGACCGAAACTAGTAGTGAAGTGTTAAAATTTTTTAGTAGACCCTACAAGAATAACCCATTAATAATTAGTGGCTGTGAAACGCATACTGTCTGTTTATCAATCTACAGGTTGTCCCAGAACTGTTGCGACAAACGTCATCCAAGGACGCTACAGAGCGGCGAAGTTACAGGCGCCGCCGCCTGCCCCTGGACCACCCCTCCAGCAGTTAACATGGCTTTATACAATGACGCACGGAAGACTGAATGTCACGAAGGTCAGTGGAGAATGGAACTTGCTCCTGCGTAGATAGCCCTTTCTTTCCATGATTGTGAAGCTCTTTTGCCTCGGTGGATCACGGTTTCGGACACGGATTTCCATCTGCAGTTTACGCAGTTCATTTTTCTCCCTGAACCCACTAAAATCTCCATTGTCGTTTGGCGTACACGAAAAATAAACGGCAAATGGAAACTCATGTCCGAAACCCAAATCCACCACGGCAACAGAGCATTAATTTCTCCGGAGACAAGGACTTTCTGCGCAATGTTCTCCTCTACGGGTCGTTGCAATGAGTCGCGATCACACAATAATAAACAACATTGCCAGACGTTCCACCGACGGTCCGTCAGCCTACAAAGTAAGGTTTGAAGCCCAATGGGACGTCTAGTGGGAAGCGCGGGTGCATATAACTTCTACATCATATGGCGCCGTTGGATCACGTTTCTCGTAAACACCCGATGTAAGGAGGAAAAGCCTTGTTCACATTAGTTGGCGTTGTACGAGGGTCAATGCAAAAGAAATGCACATTATTTTTGTAAAAAATACAGTTTCCATTCTGCATGTGTGAGACTTTTACAGTGTGTAGATAGATACTTCCCGCTTGTTTTCAAATTTAGTTCAACCTGTTCCCGTGAGTGGCGGCGTCACAGCATGTCTTCAGGATGGCTGATAAACTTGACGTTCCTCAGAAGCAACGTGTTGTCATAGAATTCCTGTGCTGTGAAAACGAGACAGTGGGAAACATCCACAAGAGGTTGAAAAGGGGTATAGAGATGCTGCTGTCGATCGCAGTACAGTTAGTCGGTGGGCAAGCAGGTTACGTGATGAAAGCGGGCACGGCAATATTGAAGATTGTCCTCGCAGCGGTAGAACTCGTACTGCACACACTCCAGACAATGTGCAGAGAGTTAACGAACTGGTGACTGCTGACAGACCCATCACAGTTACGCTACTTTGGGATAGGGGAAGGAAGTTTTTGCAGAAGACCGAAAGTGTTGGCGTTACAAAAGTTTTGTGCCAGGTGAGTTCCCAGGATGTTGACAGTGGCTCACAAAGAAACAAGAAAAACGGTATGCAGCGAACTTTTGGAACTGTACGAGAATGGTGGAGATGAATTCCTTGGAAGAACTGTGACAGGTGATGAAACATGGCTCCATCATTTTATCACCAGAGACGAAGAGGCAATCAATAGAGTGGCATCATGAAAATTCACCCAAGAAAAAAAATTCAAACCCACACTTAGAAAAGTTATGGATACGGTGTTTTTCGATTCCGAAGGACTCTTGCTTGTGCACATCATGCCAACTGGAACCATCATAAATTCTGATGCATATGTGAAGAAACTTCAAGCTCGACTGAGTCGTGTTCGACGACATCGCAAAAGCAGGATGTTTTGCTGTTGCACGACAATGCACGGCCACATGTCAGTCAAAAAACTATGTAAGAGATCACAAGCTCTGATGGACAACACTGAAACTCTCGCCTTACAGTCCTGACCTGGCTCCATGTGACTATCATCTCTTAGGGAAACTGAAAGACTCGCTATGTGGAACAAGGTTTCAAGATGATGACTCCCTTGTACACGCTGCCAAACAGTGGCTCCAACAGGTTGCTCCAGAATTTTACCGTGATGTTATACAGGCGATGGCGTAGGGCAGTTGAGAGGGATAAGAATTATGTGGAGAAATGAAAATATTGTTTCTGAAGGATGTATCTACACACTGTAAAACTATCGAACATGTAGAATAAAAGATGGATTTAAGAATAATTGGTGTGCATTTCTTTTGGAGTGTCCCTCGTATGTGTTAAAACTTACAAGATATCCGGCTACAAGCACTACAATAATCTAACACACACAGCTCTGAGACTTTTAGTGCTACACTGTGTGAAATGTGAGTAGTATCATTGTGATGGTGCTGCCTAGATGTGTGAACTGAGTGAGTTTACAGCAGTTGTCAACTTGCTGTGGTAGAATACTTGGAGACAAAACCAATAACTCACGAATAAGATTAGTAAGCATCCAGAACCTAGGAACGTGGAACAACGTGTGAGGAGTTGCAGTAACGCCACACACTGTATCATATTTCCAATACTGACCTGATGAGAGAGCTTATGGAAGGCACGTTCGCACACAAAGGTGTGCGCCATGCGGAAGAGCCAGGTGCCGTTTGTGTCTGCGACGCTGAGCGTCAGCGTGAAAACATCCAGGTCTGCTGTGCCCTCACTGTACAACACGATGACCGTGGAGACGAAGAACGACAGGTTCAGGGCTAATACGCCGACGGTGTAGAGTCGGTAGCAGAGAAGTGATGTGGCGCTGCCGCGTGGGTGCGGCATGACGGCCGTCCACTGCAGAGGCCGCAGTAAGTGGTTGAGGTCGCTGGCAGTCTCCGCTGCTGCCACCACTGAGGGAGACTGTGCCTCGCTGGCCATATTGTGGTACTCCCTGCACAGAGAAACGGGAGTATGGGCCTACGGCTTCACTTTTCACCGACTATCACCGACAAGAGACTTGGCAAGCACCGTTAACGAAGTTACCCGTAGAGCTTGCACAAATATCGTGGTAGTAACATATTCTCGTTCTAAGCAATGGGCGATTCCATCCGATGTGCCGAATGAGTGACCCAGTCAGCAGAGTGTCAGCACATCTACAGGGCATGGTATCGCAGTGAGTGATCAGTGCAGATACGGAGAATATTCCTCGCAATCGGGTACATCTGATTAAAAGCATTTCTAGCTAAGGGACGAAGACAAAGTCACTTTTACGATGTGCTTGAGAGGGTTACAAGAACAAATAACTCTTCCAATAGCACAACAAAGAGGACTTCAGAGGGGAAACATAGCTGCAAGTACTTCCCAAGATTCCACTGGTTCAAGACGAACGCTGAAGAAGCAGAAGAAACTGTTGTATTCAGATACATACACGGAGGTTATACTGTGGAGACAATGGCATATCTCTTAATATCGTCTAGGACCTTATTTTGGCCGTCATATTTCATCAACTCGACGTGGCATGGACTCAAAAAGCCTTTGGAGATCCGCTGTGGAATACTGAACTATGCTAACTGTACAGCTGTGTATAACTGCGTAAGTGCTTTGGGTGCAGTGTTTTGTGCACGACCAAAGCTCTCGATTATATTCCATACATGTTCGATAGGTTTCGTGTTGTGCGACCTCGATAGACAAGTCATTCGCTCGAATTGCTGAGAATGTTCTCCAAACCAATTGCGAATAGTAGTAGCCAGGTGACATAGTGCACTGTGTACCGGGACATCCTCCTCTAGCCGGGACATCCTCCTCTAGCATTACTTTCCCTCAACATCAGTTGGCGATAGCAGTATTATTTTTAAATTTTGGGCAGCTCAGTATTATGTCAGTTGCTTTTCTCAAATCTTTCATATAATTTTGTACACAGAATATAATATTTCTAGCTAAAATTTATGAAAAGGAATTATCTTTAAAATATTTTAATTTCGATGCTGTAATCGAAAGTTACTAGTTCTGAAGATACAGTTAAAATTATTTTTTAGAAACATTTAAAATTACAAAATATTTCTTTACTTAAAATTTCTATTATTTATAAAGCCATCCTATACTGTTTGCTATGTTTATTTCTGGATTCAATTATGAAATAATAATCTAAATTTATAGTGTAACGAAAACTAGTAGGAATTCATTTGTTAAGAAAATTTGGAATTTTTTTTTTTTTTTTAATTTTGCGCGGAGTGAGAGAGTCGTAGGCTTGCCTCTGATGTGATCGGACATATTCTTGTATAATAGGTGCGAACAAAGTAATGTCGGCTTAGTTAATGTGAAAAATCATAAAACTGTATGATATACTAAAATGTGAAAATATGTATTTGCGTAAAAAAATTCAGCAAAATCCATCTTCAAATTTACTTAGTTCAAACCAACCGTGAGGACCTGATGTGAGACATTCAGCTTCAAGAATCAAACCCCTAGAGAAGAAGAACTGGAGCCATCTCATCATGACGAACTAAGTAAACTTGGAACTTTATTGTAATCTTCGCTCCTCTCACAATCTTCATGAAGACTTTCCTTATTAATTACTTGGACTGGGCATTGTTTAATGTGGGCAATAGCTTGAAGAAGGAAGGAAGAGGGAGATCACAATTGTCATGTTAAGATGAAGTCCGCGCCAGAACGAGATTTGCACTCTGCAGCGGAGAGTGCGCTGATGTGAAACTTCCTGGCCGATTAAAACTGTGTGCCGGACTGAGACTCGAACTCAGGTGGTCCCGAGCTCGAGTCTCGATCCGGCACATAATCTGCAGGAAGTTTCATATCAGCGCACACGCTAATGCAGAGTGAAAATCTCATTCAGGAAACATCCCCCAGGCTGTAGCTAAGCCATGTCTCCGCAATATCATTTCTTCCAGGAGTGCTGGTTCTGCAAGGTTCGCAGAACAGCTTCTGTGAATTTTGGAAAGTAGGAGATGGAGCACTGGCAGAACTGAAGCTGTGGGGACAGGTCGTGATTCGTGCTTGGGTAGCTCAGTTGGTAGGGCACTTGCCCGCGAAAGGCATAGGTCCCGAGTTCGAGTCTCGATCCAGTTTTAATCTGCCAAGAAGTTTCACGCAGTCCGTGAATGACTGAAAAATTATCTATAAGTAGCGAACATAACACATTTCCAGTGAATGTTGGGTTCAGTTGGATCAGAGGACCCAGTCCATTCCATGTAGACACAGCACACGCACTCCATTATCGAGCAACCACCACCTTGCGCAGTGCCTTGTTGACAACCTGGGTCGATGGCTTCGTAGGTTCTGCATCACACTCGAACCCTACCATCAGCTGTTACCAACTGCAACCGGGACTCATCTGACCAGGCCACGGTTGTCGAGTCTGGTGTCAAATCAATACGGCCAGGAGCCCAGCAAAAGCAGTGCAGATGATATCTTGCTGTTAGCAAAGGCACTCGCGTCGATCGTCTGCGGGCATAGACCATTAAGCCCAAATTGCGCAGCACTGACGTAGTGCATACGTTCGTCGTACGTCTCACGTTGATTTCTTCGGTTATTTCACACAGTGTTCCTTGTCTGTTAGTACTGTAACCTCTACGCAAACTCCGCTGCTCTCGGTTGTTAAGCGAAGGCCGTTAGTCCCGTGTTGTCTGTGGTAATGCCGTAATTTGGTATTCTCAGCACACTCTTTACAATGTGGCTCTCGGAATATTGAATTCCCCAATGTTTTCGATAATCTAATGTCCCATGCGTCTAGCTCCATCTACCATTTCGCCTTGAAAGTCGGTTTATTCCGGTTGTGCGCCCATAATCACGTCGGAAACCTTTCCACATGAACCACCTGAGCATAAATGGCCAATGCACTGCCCCTTTTATACAATGTTACCGCCATTTCTGTAAGTGCATCCTATGACTTCCTTTCATCTCAGTGGATAATTGAAGTTCCAGTTTCAAAGTGGTGAAGAAAAAACGAAACATTGCACAGAATGACGTCAGACTTGAAAGGAATTATTTCGAATAAGGGTGAAAGGTATTGGAAACAAAACTAATCTTTTAAAGGAAATGTTACTACTAGATGGCGCTCTTAGCCGCTAATATGCATAACAAAAGACGTGGTGTAGACGGCTGATCCTCAGTTTGCTTCTGAGACGCTCGGAATGACTATCTCACTCCAGGATCGCACGCTGTTGGTAGATGACAGTGAACTAGTAGCTCTACGGAAGATCCATAAACTCAGGGATATGAAAAGAGGCATTATTCCGATGTCTGCCAAGATTTTGGAGAGAATGATTAGATTTTCGAAAGCATAGTTTCTTTTGAGATGCACTGCCGGAGAGGACGGAAAACAATTGATCCTGTGTCAGTGGAAGACGTGACCACAGCAATCTGGAAGAAGTCGAGCGCTGGTCTGCATGTTCTGGAAGCATGCAGTGCAGAGGTAACTGCCCGAACTTTGAATATGCCTACGAGTATGGTGCATAAAATTGAACGAAACATCCAGTGTTGCTAACCATACAAAATCACTTACGTTCAGTAATTTCTTTATACTGTTCTGCCAGTAAGGCAAAGGCTGGTTCTACAATTTCTTGCTCACACGGAAGTGGAAAATGTCGTAGCGGCCCCTTATTGTTAGAGGGCCCGCATAGCCGACACGCAAGATGGATTGCCGACCCGCTTTCAGGAGCCCGGAGAGAGGCAACGGCTGCGGACAGAAACAATAAGAAACTTTCCAAATAAACACGGAACTACTTCGCCAGACAACATATGACAGTGTTCCACGAATCGGAACTCATATGACTCGTGTAGCACTCTGCCGACCAGGATTTATAAGCACGCCTAGACTGTCAGACTAGCAGAGTTTAGCTCCTGCCAGTACTTACGCCGGTCCCAGCATTGTATTCACTCGCTGTAGCATATGTAGTACTACGTTGTGTTTGAATAGTGTAGAGGAGATTTTACTCAGTATTTTTCTTCCATAGTCTTGTTTCTTTATTTGGTTTGTCACTTGTTGTTCCTGCGTTTAATACATAGTGTATGCCAAGGAGGCATTTTTTTAATTATAATAAAGTGTGTTCAAATTGACTGTTAGTACTTTTTCCTGCCTACAGCAGGACACAACAGACGACGAATGGCCATGGAACATACTGTGGGTAGACGAAGCCCATTTACATTTTCAAGGACTCTTCAGTACACAGAATTGTAGAATATGGTGAACGGAAAATCCCCTCCCACATCAGCCGGCACCTCTTCATTCTGCAAAGGCAAGTGTGAGGTGCGGCTTGACGGCATCGACTATCGTAGGGCCACATTTATTCATGGTGATGGCTCCTGCGGGTCCTGCTACCTGTACAGTAATTGGCAAACGCTGTGAGAGTCTTTCGCACACCAACTTTATTCCTACCCTTTCACAACTTGGATGTATGGGTAGCATCATTTATACGCAAACTGTAGTTCCTCCGCCTGTTGCACAGCCAATGAAGCAGCTACTGCAGCGACATTTTGGATACCCTAGACTTATCAGCCATCGTTTCAAAAATGGTTCAAATGGCTCTGAGCACTATGGGCTTAACTTCTGTGGTCATCAGTCCCCTAGAATTTAGATGTACTTAAACCTAACTAAACTAAGGACATCACACACATCCATGCCCGAGGCAGGATTCTAACCTGCGACAGTAGCGGTCACGCGGTTCCAGACTGTAGCGCCTGGAACCGATCGGCCACTGCGGCCGGCGCCATCGTTTCCCTACAGCCTGGCCATCCAGATCACCTGATCCCAATGTACGTGACTTCTGGTTGTAGGGTTAGCTAAAAGACGCTGTGTTCAGTGCTCCAATCACAAACGCAGTTGAACTGAAGGCAAGCATTGCGCAACGCATTTTGAACGTGACTCCTGAGACACTCTGATCTGCTGCGCAACATGCCGTTGCTTCATCGTGTGGCAGGAAACGGTGGACAGCCCATTGAACATGCCTTGAGCCAGTTACCAGGTAGTTAAATACCGGTTTCTTGGTTGCTTTTTATGCAGTTTTTGACACAGGATATCTAAAAACCGATGTCATTTTTTATGCGGTATTTCTTCCTAAGAAAAAGAAGCAGTGTGTCATTAGTAAACTGATCCCTATTACAGAACTTAAGTTATTTCAATCCAGTTAATGCGATATGTGCACTTGCATCCAAATGCAAAATTTGAAGTCAAGAGACACAAACCGGATTATCTGAAAAAAATTACTGGAAAGGAAGAATGGGAACCGCTATTAGAAATAGAATAAGCATTTGAAAAAGCGTAAACAAGGCCCACAAATTATTTTAAAAATGGTATAGGGAAAAATCTGGATAAGAGTATGAAACATTAAAAGTCAGTGTGCACCGTAAATAACAATGGTGGGTCACCATGTGATGGAGTAGTCACAGAAACTGATGTATCCAAGGACACCTAATATATCAGAAATACGAAAGTTTTTCTTTATAAACTTCCATTCCCTTCGGATCTGTATAGAAAGGAGAAATGTACCTTAATTTTGTGGTCTGCACATTTAAAGTTTCTAAAACAGATGAAATAACTGCATTTAATGATAATTGCTAAAGTGGTAAACTTAATGTTGGGTAGCAAATTCCGCTACCATATGAGTTCATTGGAGGAAATAATGACTTCAAAGATCCTGTCCCGTATTTGATTGACAGACGCAAACTAAGCGGCTGTGACACTGATCTAAGTGTTGACGAAGCTAACATGCATTTGGTATTTTTCGTAGTTTCACTATCGACTATAGTTACGAGAAAATGCAGTATAAATAGTACACCACACTGCAGAGCTATACAAAACACGCAAATTTTAGCACGGTTTTTGCTCAAAAGTGCTGTTAAAGTGACTTTCGTAGCAAAACTTCGAATAGATCCTATCTAGGAGTTAATCCTTGGTATTATTTAGTAGTAGATCATTAAAAATGAAATAAAATAAAATCTTTAACCCTTTTGAGTCTTGACACCATAGTTATGGCCAGTAAACATTATAGCCTTCCTCACTACAGCAATCATGAGATGCGCCTTTTCTAACATTAAGTCACATTGGAAATTTCACGAAGAAAAGACAGTTATTAATGACGGTTACATTTTTGAAACATAATCACTGATGTTTGTTCGATCTCTGTACCATCAATAACACAACCTCAACTAGGCCTACGACAGAAAGCGATAGAAAGCTATATAGCCAGTCAGGAACGGCTGTTGTCTTGTAATACAGAACATGATGCATCACTCTCTTCCTCTCTAAGATAGTCAGATGTTGAAATTTCCTACATTGGAACATAATATTAAGTAGGTCTAAAACTGAAAATAGTAAATAGCTACATCAGCCAATTATTAACGTCAATTACATTTCGCTAACGTATAGCTTTATGTATTATCATCTTCCCCCGTCAAAAGGTGTTCGATAAGGTAAATCGTTGCCTCAAATGGTGTTTGATGAGGTAAAACACTGCTTAACTTCTTCGAAACTCTAAAGGTAATGATAGGTCATTTGTTCTATCCATTGTTTTTTTAATGTTGTTTACGGTAACAGATGGTCTCCCTCACAAATATATATACGATTACCATCGACATTCAGCGCAATTTGTTTTTTATTTTGAAAATATTGACGTCGTAATGTGGAACTGTAGTATATTGTCAGTAAAAAACCGTAGTACATTTTACTCACAAATATTGTCGAATATGACACAAGACATGTTTACTGAATTCACTGTGAAAATTGCTACAATATCAAAATCCCGAGCAGGTTGGAGCGCCCTGCCCACAATGTTCCAAACGTTCAACTGTGAGAGATATGGCGATCATGCTCGTCAGGGTAGTGTTTTCAAGCACGAAGAAGACCGGTAGAAACTCTCTTCGTGTGCTGGTGGGCATTATCTTGCTGAAATGTAAGCCCAGGATGGCTTGACATGAATAAAATGAAAAGGGGACGTAGAATATCATCGACATAACGCTATACTGTAACGGTGCCACGGATGACAACCGAAGGGGAACCTACTATGAAATGAAACGACACCCCAGTCCACAACACGTGGTTCTCGAGTCGTATGGCAGGGACAGTCGGGTTGGTGTCTCAGCACTGTCCAGGGCTTCTTCAAACACGTCTTCGTTAGTCATTGGGGGGCAGTTCCAATCGAGACTGATCTCTGAAAACAGTTGTATTCCAGTCAGTGAGGACAGAGACACGTCTGGAGACGCCAATGTGGAAAGCGGTGGGACAGCAAATTGACTATCGATCTCGATACGGCCCGACAACCAAGAGTCATAGTCACGGTGTCATTTCTTTTCATACCGGGACCCCTTCGGTTGAAATCCGCGGTATCATTACAGCACAGCGGTTCGTTGAAGATATTCCATGCCTTGTTTCCTTGACATTCATGGCAAGCCATCCAGGAGTTACGTTTCGGGAACATAACGCCAGCTCTCACACGATGAGAGTTTCTATTGCCTGTCTTCATGCTTCCCAAATCCTACCTTGGCCACCAAGGTCTTCAGATTTCTTTCCAACTGAGTGTGCTTGGAGCATGACGGGCAGGGACTCCCGGCCACCTGCCGATTCTAAAGATCTATCATGTCATCTGGAAAGAATTTGGCATGAAATTCCTCTTGAAGACATCCAACAACTCTATTAATCACTGCTAAGCCCAATAACTGCTTTGCATAAGGGCCAGAGGCGGGCCAACGTGTTATTGCCTTGTTCAGTTTCCGAAGCTCTTTCCCTTGAACACATCACCGAATTTTTTTTTAAAGACTACCTGCCTTAAAACAAAAATCATTTCATTATGAAATAGAAAATATGAAACGACAGACATGTAGCAATCTTCTGTATCTTGCCCTTTCATAATGACAGTTAAATGTCTCACAGAAACTGATATCTTCAATTGGAGGGATCTTTCATCTCTCAGAACATTGTATGCAAGTTTGAAGGTAAAAACATCCTCTTCTACGCAGCCTATCTGTACATTTCATAGCTGTGCTACGCAGTCTTGCTCGTGGGCAAGAATGAATTTAAGATCTTGCTCAGTTGCAGGATAAATTCTTATAACTAGAGTAAGGCTTGTAGCAACATTCGCCATTTGTCGATATTGCTAACATGACCCAAACTTGGAATTCTTCACTAAACAGTATCGCCCCAGTTAGTTCACGAAGCTCATTGACATAGCGAAGGAAAGCGAGTTAGTTCCACTGGCAGTAGGTTCCTGCTCACTAAATTTGTATTAAAGACTGTTTTGTGGACGTTTTATGTGAATTGATTCTTCGTGTCTTTCCTTATACAGGATGAGTAATGTAAACTAAATATCAAAATATACCGTAATCTTTGCGCGCACCAAAATAACAGTAAAGACCAAATTCGTGTGAATGACAATGGCTTGCAGGACGGCATTATTCATCTGTCTTGGAAGCCCGTCACTGTTATCAGTAAAACAGAGGGCACCTCTTTGTTTAAAAAAGTATACTACAGATTTTCAATGCAATTTTGTGTACCACTGCTAAAAATTAATTTAGTTGAAGAAATTGTCCTTTATTAACCATTATTAAAAATGTCAGCTGCTGAGAAAGGAGTTTAATATGCATTAACAAAGATCTTTTATCATGTGTCCAATAGCGTATCTGAGAAACAGCAAAGCGAATTTAGATTTAATCTCACATCGTTTATTCTGGTTAACTCCTTCCATACCATAATTTTAGAACCGCTAGCATTACCAGTAAACTGACAAGTTGTACACTATTTGGAGAAAAGACAATGTTCAAATGATCTATCGAACATGTAAGTTACTGTCTGCGAGACTAACTCGACTGTTCTGCCAACCACCGCGTGGAACACTTCAACCAACTCGACCAGTTCCCACTGAAGATTAACAACCACCCGGAATATTTTCCACTCTTCGCTCTTTCAACTGCCTTCGAAACAGCAAACGTCAATTCTCCTCCATTCTAGCGGCGCTCTTAATCGCATTACACGAGAGTGAGGGGGCCATTCATGATCAATTTCTATTGCTCTGTGCTTCAACCTTAATTAAAATCGACTGACCAATGAGAAACGCCGATAGCTTGTGTGTACTTTATGAATGTTGTAACTCCACATTAGCGCTACGTTAAACTGTTCACAAAGGAGGCGTTCTTAACCATGTACTGAAAACTGCTCAACATGTGGATCAGCAACCCACTAAATTTTCTATGAAAATCTACGGCTATATTACATCGTTATAAATCTTTGGTCATACGAGTTTATGAACTCATAACATAGCCTCTCTACTTCTTTTTCTTCCTCTTGTTCTTCTTCTTCCTGCCATGTTTTAATATTTTCTTTGCACAGTCAGTAATTGAACAGAAGTCTACATACTGCATCTTACCAATTTCGGAAACTTTATCGATAAAATATCTCGTTCAGATGGCGAATTTTTAATTCTGAGTTTTCAAAATGTAAAAATTTTTGAACAGGGAGTAGTAACCAATACATCTAAACAAGTGGGTTTTCGTCCAGTAATTAAAATGACTCGAAGTGAACCTAATCTACGTAAGGTACTGTTCTATTATACCAACTGAAGGCACACATAATATACTCTACGGATCAAAAGATTCCCTGCACAAATCACTATATATTTGTAGTTAAGACAGGGCTTCAGTTTGAATGTTCTATCATATTCTAGTTCTGATAGTAAAACGAGTGTAAACATATAAAACCAAGCGCCTCTGTTGTGAATTTGATCGGTTTTTCGCATGGAGGAGCGCTGATTAGTATCCACAACAACATCGATATGCCGTTACCTAAGACAATTCCATTCGAATAGGTCTCAGTTCTTTAGCCGTTTCTGCAGTAATCACTTCGCATTAGTTAACAGTACACTGTATGCATCTAGCAGTGTTATTGTATATCTGACAGGTTCATACCCTATTACCCCTCAAATTGTGTGAAGCACGAGACTGTAATTGAAGAAATACAGTAATTATAGCTCTGCGTCAGGAAGGCTATTCTCGAACGACAATAGCCAATAAAGTTGGTGTAGCTCAATCTCCAGTGGCGTATAAAGTGCAGCGGTTCAAGAAAACTGGTCCAATGCAATTGTTTCTTGATCTCGAAGACTCTGAGTATCATCACATAGGGATTTTGATGTGTCGGCAGAAGTGCCAACACCGTGTTGTTTGAGGAAGCCGAAATGCACGCTATAATGATCACGCAGGATGGCGTGAGGTCTGAAACAGGATACTTAATGAATGCTATAAAGAAAAGTACGTAGCTTCTGGAATACTTTAATCCACAATTGGTGAACATTGGTCTTGTTACTGTACATGCTTCATTAGATACATAGCAAAGGATAAATGGCGCCTTGCTAGGTCGTAGCAATTGACTTAGCTGAAGCCTATGCTAACTATCGTCTCGGCAAATGAGAGCGTAATTCTCAGTGAACGTTTCCTAGCAACGTCGGCTGTACAACTGGGGCGAGTGCTAGTAAGTCTCTCTAGACCTGCGTGTGGCGGCGCTCGGTCTGCAATTACTGACAGTGGCGACACGCGGGTCCGACGTATGCTAATGGACCGCGGCCGATTTAAAAGCTACCCCTAGCAAGTGTGGTGTGTGGCGGTGACACCACAGATTTCAGTTCATATACGTGCAAAGTAAACGTCAGAGGACTCGAACCGTAGCTGAGATGAGGAAGCAATTTGTCTCCGAGCAGCGCGAATATCTGTCTGAACAGTGCAACGTCGTCTTCATGGAAGAAGTTTTTCGAAAGTTAGGTGAAAAGATTTCTGCGCGGACAGCAACATAAAAACTGGAGCGTGCAGCAATGTTTCAAGGTGTTATTCACGGATGAATGTAAGTTTTAAATACTTGGAAGCCATCGTCGGATGCTTGTCGAGTTCGGGGAGAATATATTAAGACTCAGTGCATGATGGCAACGGTAAAGAATGATGGAGGGTCGGTCATAGAGTGAGGATGTTTGGCGGTTGATAAAGTCGGCTATGTAGTGATAAATAATGGAACATGAAAGAATAAAAATATTCCAGGATACTTACCAATAATGTAATTCCACCCGGCAAGAGATTTACTGGTAGTGGGTTTATTCTGCAGCAGGACAATGATGCCAGTGTGCTTCTAAATTGTGCAGAGATTACATTAATGGAAAAGAGAAATGTGGATTGCTGGAGAATATGATAAGGCCAAGTGCCATTCAACTCTTATGTGATGAACATGAAAAGGCTGTGAAGAAAGTGAGGTCATCTAGTCTCAAGATCTGCGAAAAAATTAACTTGACAGGGAAGTCCGAAAATTGAGGTCATCTAACGTCAAGAGCTATGGGAAATTTTATGGACGCGTAGAACTTCAATATCTGCAGAAACCCAGAAAAATATTATCTGCAGAATAGCAGGAATCTGAGCAGCTGCTCGTACGGGAAAAGGTGGATACTTTGAAGAGGCTAAAATCTAAATAATATTGTATTGCACTTACTGATTTATTTTGTTGGTCGGCTTAGTTTGTACGACGTCTTTGCACACTGAAATAAAGTGTATAGATTTTATCATGGGCGATTAGGAACTTTTCACCGTCGGAGTAAATTTTATAAACATGGCAAGTAATTCCGACGTTAATTGATGCATGTTAAAGAGGACTGAACTCCGCAACTGAATTTCTTGAAGAATTACAGCAACCAAAGACGTTTGCATAGCCCTATTTATTCTAGTCACGTTTCACGCCTTCAGCCATCTTGATTTGGAGTAAAAGATTTATTGTGTTTTTCGATAGAACCGTGCAACTATGAAGATACAAATGCGTTACTCCAATTCGAAATGGATGAAAATGCGTGAAGTTTCTGGTTATAACTACAGGCATAAAAAAGAGCTAGATGCAGTACTTATAGTAATTCCTATCGTCTTATGAGTAATCATTTTGGCTTGAGGGATGCGCACACGAGCAACACGGATCACCACCTCTCCGCATAGTCAGCGCGTAGACATTGCAGAAATTGGTAGCAAGCTCTAATACGAGACAGCGAGAGACACATACTTTTCTTCCGATAGGTCATACGCTCAAAATTCTCTATTCGCAGTCAAATATGAGACAAAAAAAATGAAATGAGACGAGGAACTTATTACTTGTTCCGGCGTACATCTCTCATAATGACAAAGGCAAATTTAGAGGAACTCGGATTTATGCAGAGGGAAACCGAAAAGTGTTCATCACATGCACCAACGTCGAATGCAAAGGAGCGACATGATTTTAGAACTTAGCCCCTTCGGAGTTTGGATTTACAATAGATGTAAAGAGAAAAAATTGATAAATAATAGGGAATGCAGACAGGAACTAAAAGTTTTTAAATAACGATATATCAACTAGAAATGAAACGGATATTATTCAACAATTGGCCTCTAAGGCCTGATTTTACTTTCCATCCAGATACCATATAGTCAGTCAATACTGGGTGGGTAACAGATTTTCAATAAATTTCGAAAATTTCATAAAATGGACTTTATTTAATTCAGATGTAAAGTACTCTAAACACAAATAAAACGATAACATATTTAATTTGAAACACAGTTTGTTATTCATTTTAACAAATGAATAAAGTAGTACTCGTGCTGAATTATTGGAAAATTATAGCGGGTGGTAACAAAAATCTCCAGGTTGAAAGGAAATAAGCAGTTTCACCTGTCATCGTCAGTAAGGCAGGCTGCAGAGAAAAGTCACCCGCTTCGCGAATCACAGTTGATTCAGTCTTGTCTCCGTTAGTTGTTTTAGCAAGCACTAGAGTTAAACAGGTACCGGTGAAAGATAAATCGCAGCATTCCAATATGAGCCCTCCCAGCTAGCCGCATGGTCTACGCGGTACTTCCCGAGCGGGAATCCGCCCGGCGGATTAGTGTCGAGGTCCGGTTTGCCGGCCACTCTATAGATGATTTTTAAGGCGGTTTTCCGTCTGTCTCAGCGAATGCAGGCTGGTTCCCCTTATTCCGCCTCAGTCACGCTATGTCGGCAATTGCTGCTCTAACACAGTCTCAATGTACGCGTACACCATAATTACTCTACCATGCAAACATTTGGGGTACAATGGTCAGGTATTAGACGTTTCCAGGGAAGGGGAGGGGGTGGTCAACTGGGGCCCGAACAGCACAATAACCCTGGGTTCGGTGTGGGGCGGCGGTTGGGGAGGTAGGGTCGTTTCTAGGTCCCTGGTTCCCTCTTTTCACTCCAACAGCCATCAGTCGGTCTGTCTTGACCATGATGTCTAGGAAATCAAGTAATTTGAATTTTCACTTACGGAGCTGAAATTCCATTTTCACTCAGCTTCCAATGTGGCTCTCATGTGTGGTAAGCCGGGGCTTCTTTCTACTCTCCCATTCTTAGCTAAATATTTAATGCCACAACATGTGTTCTTACCTGAGATATGCAGGAGACACTACAACTTCCAAAGCCTCAAATACTTAGCTCACTTCTCCCACAAACTTCACTGTTGAGACGTCAAATTAGTAAGGGTATCGTGATCAGCCACTTACAGCGAGATATACCGTATTTTTTTTTTCGGTGCGAGCTCTACTCTATAAAAGATTAAATGGCACATCGTTCTTATATTGTGTACCACCTGATGCTCAGTTAAATTTACCTCCTTTTGAATCTCCAACTGTTTTCTTTTTTCCTTTAGCAAGCTAAGCTTGAATAACAAGTGCATTAAAGACTCATAGCAGTAGCGATCTTCCATGCTACTTCAGGCTGGACCATCAATGATTAAGTTGCCGGCTCACTGAAGCAAATGAGTGAAATATGTAGCAGAACCACATTCAGCCAGTCTAACACATTTCATCATGTCAGCACTGCTGTCGCGAATAAATAAATTTATTTGGCATTGGTCGGTATTCTGGCCATATAAAATTTTGTTAAAATCCCTTGCTACATTTCCTCCAGTGTCAGAACATAGAAAAGGCTTCAAGCAAGAACTCCATGTTCCAACTGGTATTCACGAGAGAACCGATTAATTGTGAAACATATAAGCTGCTGAGAGCTTGAGGGCACGTGAAATGTTCTTTTCTTCGTGAATTCTGTTTTAGGTGTTAGGAACAATTTTTTGGGAAGTTTACGCGCGCCTTAGAAATCTATATTGAAGTAAAGCTTGTTCTAGTAGATCAGCAAATCTGGTCCTTTCTACGTTAGAAATTGGCTCTTTCTCTACTGCAATCATCTCTGTTGTTAGTAACAACTTTTTTTGGCTTTTATGTCGTTTACATCCAAACGCTACTCCATTCCTAACGATTCTGATATAACGAGCTACTTTTCTGTCGGTATTTTACTTGTATCTGGCATAGATGAGGGCGTTGTAGACACGGCAGTGACAGTATTTATTAAATGCCTTTAAATTGTGTGCATGTTTCGTCTTCAAATGTTTTTCTCAGGTGAGGTGTCTGTTCGTTAAAAGTAACATTTCATATCGTTGAAGAGAGTGAGGGGTATTCTATCAGGTTAAAGTACGTTTCCGCACATACAAAACAAATGTAGTTAAACAGAGCACTCGCTAAACAGATACTCACTTAACGTTATCAATTGTCGTGTCTGTGGCTAAATACTATATAGATCAATGTAATAAAAAAATTCAAAACAGAAGAATCAAGTACAAGCTAAAGCTTTGGTGCATCCCTGCACGTTTTTCCTCACGTTTTTACCCTGAGAAATTTTTTCTCGGCGCAACAATGGAACGGCAAATGTGTTATTGTCACTATTTATACCAAAATATTCTCAAACAGGCTATCTTCTCCTTCCATTTTTAGTAATTTATTTTGCAAGTAAGAAATTATTGTCAGTAGCAACCTGAAATTAAGACAATCAAAAACTATCGCAACTCCGCAAAAATAATTTTGAACCCAGAAGAATATAGAAACAATGATTTTATTATTGTTGCTATTTTTATGAAAATAGTCCGAAAGATGATTTCCTTTATGTGTGTTTCACAATTCGCTACCAATTAAATAGTCACTGCAGTCAATCAACACGTCATTCGCCCCTATCGCTTGTGTACGACGACGTCCGAATTTACCCAAAACTGCCCGATTCCGGGCACCATACTCCTGCGGGCTTACTGAGACGTTCAGGTTATAGCAAGCTCTGTGCCGATGTTTATCTTTATATCCGGCTTCGGATATTTGGCATCTGGCTTATACGATAGCCGGGCCTCCGGTATCTGGTATCTGATGAAACACTTACCTATTTCATGTCTAACAGCTTAATATCTTAAACTTCTCTAAGGAAATAAATACATTAACTACTAAAAGGATAGTTAGTAAGAGACAGAGTGCTCTGGACTGTGATGATACGACCCACAAAAAATACAATACTCAAATTATACCATTATCTGACTCTCAACTTGCCTTGCAAAACGTACATGCAACCATCATACAGTGTTCCTATCAAACCTGTGGCATTTGGTAAATCAGTTATTGTTGGATGTAGCATTGGCTAACGGGGCGAAAGTGTCAAGACAAGCATTAGGAAACAAGTTTTTATTTACTCCAAAAAACACTTATGCCAAGTGAAGCAATAATTGTTATAAGGTTTAAGCATAGCGCGAACCATATTAGGCCGGAACGTTCTTACCTGGCCTTTTGTTCAGGAGCGCAGGAAATGCAGAGTGTTCTTGAGCAGCGGTTGCTGAGACACATCGTGGTCCCAGATGACGTGCAGCTATTTAAGAGCTCTGGTGCGTGAGAATGCTTGCTTCCATTCTGTAATTTGATCATGTATTAATCGTGTCGGTAGCAAACGCTGCTCACTCAACTATTACTGGTGCATTTTCTGGTGATCTCCCAAAATAAGCCAGAGCTACGCCTCTGCTCCACTGCATAAGTAAAGACGCCTCAGCCCCGTAATTAAGTCCCAAATAAAACTTTAAAAATTGTCACTGTCCTCCTTTTGTCCGCTAGTCAGTGGAAACCACCACAGTAAATATTTTATCCCTAGCCTCCAATGACAGCGAGAAGATTTACTTTGGTATTTGTTCCTTGCCCGAAATCTGTTACTGAATCGAGCTTCGGAAACTAAGCCGGAGGTAATTCGTTCTTGTTTCCGATCGCTTCTTCCGACTTTCAATTACGAGCGGCTGTTTATTACTACAGGCATTTACTACTCACCATTTATATCAAGATTCTTCTGCACCACGAATGCAAATTATTACTTTCAGTCTGATGACTGAGAGCTCGACATAACAGATGTATCCCCGTGACCTCTACGCTCGACCTCCAGTCTAGGCAACCCACATCGAGAGGGAAAATTACGGGAGCCGGTGTGAACTAAACTCGTGACTTCCACACACTGATTTTTACCTAATCTGGATGTGTTATTGCAGTTATTAGTGTGCCAGTCGGAGATCCTCATATGCAGTGGTTCGCATGTTATTATTAGTCCGCCTCCGTAGTTGAGTGGTCAGCGTAGATGACCACCATCCGGGGACCTGGGTTCGGTACCCGGTAGTGCTAGGGACTTTTCCTCGGTGGGAGGAGGGGTACGTGGTGCACTCAGCCTCGCGACGCTGACTGAGGAGTCACTCGACTGAGCAGTAGCGGTTCGAAGGTCAAGAAACCCGACAACCACTGGGAGAGCGGTGTGCTGACCACATGCCCCTGCGTACCGTATCCGATGACGCCCTTTACATTGGTCGGGCGCGATTGTCCCGTCTGGGCCCAGAAGGCGGAACTACACCTATGTTATGATTTGGCAACTTAATAAGGATGTCCCTAGCTGAAAAGAGAAAACAAAAACCTTGCAAATTTTCTCCTAGATAAATCCATGCCATTGGGTACTTCAGATTTTTAGAAAAGATCCAAAAGAACTGATTCAAAACTTGAACCAAAAACAGTAAAGTAACGGTGTATTATTTCGAAGACACGAGCGCCACCCGGAATCAACACATTGATACACTGGCGAGAAAACTGAACTGTGATTTTCGCTCATCACTACCGTTGGGATTAAAAACAATACAATTACTTTCATTATTAAAGGATAACATATTATATACTGTAGCGAAGTACGTGTAATTTATATGCATGAGTTACCGGCACATGATACATCCGTCTCTTTAGTAAAGTTTTCATCATTAGCACTACCGTTGTTCTCGAAGACCGCGGTTGGAACAAATACTAGTAAAACACGCAAGTCACGTTTGTAAGTATCCTTTATTTCACAGAATTATTAAGTAGAATAGGATTATAATTAAAATCTGAAGCAATATCTCTCTAAAGCGAAATATATTTTGGACGTAATTGTAAAGAAAAGAAAAAGACGAAAGTGATTCATCGATTTAAAGAGCTCGTAAACTTATTTGATTATATCAGGGAAGGAAATTTCTTATGTATAGTTTCTGTGATTATGTGTGAGGGAGGAATTATGTAACAAACCTTGGGCTTAAGTGCTCCTTCCTCACTTGTAATAACTTTCGCAATAATTTATCTGACTATATAAGGAGACATAAGTAACTTCGGATGTTGCGAGCATTCTTCTGATCTAAAGACTGAAATGTTTGCAGTTCAACGTTCGTGTTACGTTGCAATCCACTATCTGAGATGACGTGACGAAAATCAACTCTGCAATAATAATATTAGAGAACAGTCTAATTCGAAAGTACGACACCATAGAGACGTCAGACAGAAACCGAAAATTTTGCCACAGATATAAATAACAATATTGTATGATAATTAGAGAAAGGAGATAATGTAGGTACAATCTCAAAAAAGGAGATTAAATTTTCACACAGCCAACATAATGTCATTCAACTGACAGGTTTTATTTCTTTCGTTATTTTGTTATATTGAGTCTTCTGGCTATTTCCTGAAGTCTTCATACATTTCCTACACATTCTTCTAGTTAATATTTTTGACAAATTCCTTTCCCCACTTATTCTGTTTAGAACCTCCTCATTCCTTATATCATCAGTTCACATAATTTTCAGTTTCTTCAGTAACACGATATCTGAAACTCGACCACTATTTTCTTTTCCAGGTTTTCACACAGTCCATCATCCCTCTTCATACGATGTTGGACACCAAGTATACACTCTAAGAGACTTCTTTTCAAATTACGATCTCTGCTTCATAGTAGAAGATTTAGTTTAGGAAGGAATGCCCTCTTTGTCTGTGCTGAATTGTAACTTATTTCCTCCGTGTTTCGTTCGACATGAACTGTATTGCTTCCAGCGTAATAAATCCTTCATTTCTTGTACTTTGCAGTCACGAATTTTGATACTAATATTATCGCTAAACTCGTTTCTAATTTCCGTCACTAATGTCGTCTTTCTTTGGGTTTTCACAATTTATATTGTCCACTTACTAGTCAATTCATTCCTTCATATAGGTTCTTCCGTTCCTCCTCGCATTCGCTAAGGATAACAATGTAGCCAGCGAAACTTTTCATCGATCTCTGCTAGCCGTGAATTTTAAACTCGCCCCTGAACCTCTTTTGTATAAACTGCACTTCCTCCATGTAAAGGCTGAATACTAGGAAAGCATCCTTACACACTTTTAATCCGAGCACTTCATTTTCTTGTCTTCCATTCTTATTGTTCCCTCTTTGTTCTTTGTTGTATATTAACCGCTCTTCTCTAAAGGTTATACCAGTTTTATGATAATTTCAAATATTTAGAAGCATTTTAAATTGCCGAATCAGTTTTCTAGGACGATGAATCCTATGAGAGTGTCCTGAGTTTTCTTAAGTCTTGCTTCAACTGTCAAGCGCAGATTCAGACCTGGCTCTCTTGCGCCTCTGACATTTGTAAAGTAAATCTGGCTGTCGTGTAACAGTTCTTCAGTTTTCATTTCCAATCTTCTTTAATTTTCATGTCAGGATTTTGCATGTGTGATGCTACATGGTTATTCTATATTTCTCACATTTTTCTCTTTTGTATCTTCGGGATGTATGCATAATATTATTCCAAAACTCTCATGGTATTTTACCATTCTGATAGGTTCTTTATACCAATAAGAAGAATAACTTTCTCATTGTGACTTGCCCCATTGATTTTGGGAAGGAATATGATCTACTCTTTTGCGTTGTTTGACTGAAAACATTCCAAAGCTCCGCCGAACTCTGACTCTAAAATTCGGTTCCCTATGTCTTCAGAATCGGTACCCATTTCTTCGTCTATCTCTCCAGACTGTACTCTTTCTGTGTTTAACAGTGTAATTTCCCTTCCACTCGTAGTGTTCACCCCTTTTAATTTAACTTCACGGAAAGTTATTTCGACTTTTATTTGTGCTGAAGTTGTCCTTATGGAGAATATTACCTTTTCAGTGACATCTCATATCTCCTGCAGACTTTTTTTTTGCTTTCCTGCACTTCCTGTTGTGTTGATTCTTGAGCCTTGCATTTCTGAATTCTTCTCTTTTCTGAACACACGTATTTAAATTGTCTTCTTTCTTCGATCAACTGAAGTATTTGTTCTGCTTCTCAAGATTTCTTAGCGGTTATTTTCCTTGTGCCTGTATTAGTCTGTTCAACCACTGTTATATTCCTATTAAGAGATGTCCACACTGTGGTATTCATCCGCACAGTATCTATAGCGCCAGAGAACCTTAAGTCCACATCATCTGTATTTCATTGATCATTACACTGATTCATCCGGACGGTCCTCTTTAACGTCAATCTACTCAGCATTTTCTCTTTGCCTTAGAAACTCACAATACAGACCAACAGAAGAGTTCTGCCTAGTTGTAATATGATGGAGGAAATTATCGAGAAAATCGACAAGCACGTTAGATTTGTATATTCTAGACCATATATGTCCAAAGCGTTAGAATACGCATCTACGCTGCAATATCAGTAGCCATCGCAGCTGCCTGTTAGACCATACAGTTTACAGCCATATTTGTAACGGCGTTCCTGCGCTTACAGCAGCTGACGAGCCATTCTGATCCACAAGTCACGTCTGTGTAAGAGAGCTTCCCGTCCCTGTAGAGATCAATTTTATTTTATTTTTTTTTGAATCTGCAACGAGCTAGGTGAATGTAGTAATTCTTGAATCATAATTATTTACTTTTTTCTTTTTGTTTTCTTTTCAAACTCGACTTCCCAGAAGGCTGGTGCTTGTTATAAGAATTAGACTGACATTAGTCTAGGGACTTGCTATTCTGACATGGCATCCACTGATATTAACACGTCTTCATTATAAATTTTACAAGTAATAATCACAGTACCAAAACAACAAAAGCAAAATTTAGAGTTTTCTAATCAATTGTAGAGAAATACACTCCTGGAAATTGAAATAAGAACACCGTGAATTCATTGTCCCAGGAAGGGGAAACTTTATTGGCACATTCCTGGGGTCAGATACATCACATGATCACACTGACAGAACCACAGACACATAGACACAAGCAACAGAGCATGCACAATGTCGGCACTAGTACAGTGTATATCCACCTTCCGCAGCAATGCAGGCTGCTATTCTCCCATGGAGACGATCTTAGAGATGCTGGATGTAGTCCTGTGGAACGGCTTGCCATGTCATTTCCACCTGGCGCCTCAGTTGGACCAGCGTTCGTGCTGGACGTGCAGACCGCGTGAGACGACGCTTCATCCAGTCCCAAACATGCTCAATGGGGAACAGATCCGGAGATCTTGCTGGCCAGGGTAGTTGACTTACACCTTCTAGAGCACGTTGGGTGGCACGGGATACATGCGGACGTGCATTGTCCTGTTGGAACAGGAAGTTCCCTTGCCGGTCTAGGAATGGTAGAACGATGGGTTCGATGACGGTTTGGATGTACCGTGCACTATTCAGTGCCCCTCGACGATCACCAGTGGTGTACGGCCAGTGTAGGAGATCGCTCCCCACACCATGATGCCGGGTGTTGGCCCTGTGTGCCTCGGTGGTATGCAGTCCTGATTGTGGCGCTCACCTGCACGGCGCCAAACACGCATACGACCATCATTGGCACCAAGGCAGAAGCGACTCTCATCGCTGAAGACGACACGTCTCCATTCGTCCCTCCATTCACGCCTGTCGCGACACCACTGGAGGCGGGCTGCACGATGTTGGGGCGTGAGCGGAAGACGGCCTAACGGTGTGCGGGACCGTAGCCCAGCTTCATGGAGACGGTTGCGAATGGTCCTCGCCGATACCCCAGGAGCAACAGTGTCCCTAATTTGCTGGGAAGTGGCGGTGCGGTCCCCTACGGCACTGCGTAGGATCCTACGGTCTTGGCGTGATCCGTGCGTCGCTGTGGTCCGGTCCCAGGTCGACGGGCACGTGCACCTTCCGCCGACCACTGGCGACAACATCGATGTACTGTGGAGACCTCACGCCCCACGTGTTGAGCAATTCGGCGGTACGTCCACCCGGCCTCCCGCATGCCCACTATACGCCCTCGCTCAAAGTCCGTCAACTGCACATACGGTTCACGTCCACGCTGTCGCAGCAAGCTACCAGTGTTAAAGACTGCGATGGAGCTCCGTATGCCACGGCAAACTGGCTGACACTGACGGAGGTGGTGCACAAATGCTGCGCAGCTAGCGCCATTCGACGGCCAACACCGCGGTTCCTGGTGTGTCCGCTGTGCCGTGCGTGTGATCATTGCTTGTACAGCCCTCTCGCAGTGTCCGGAGCAAGTATGGTGGGTCTGACACACCGGTGTCAATGTGTTCTCTTTTCCATTTCCAGGAGTGTACATTTAGTGTTCTGTAAACATAACGCATGGATATACATAGAATGTGTTGTGGATAAAAGTAGAATTTCACTGTAAATCAAACGGGTCCCTTTCTCCCAGTTCTATGCTCTTCATTGAAGTTACAGACGAATACCATTTAACTCATATTCAGCGCCGAGTTATTTTAATAACGCTTTTGCAGAGTACGGTAAATCATCTTCAACTACGGTTCTTAGCGCCCATACTTTCTTCATTCTTCGAGACTTCCGTTTCGCTGACACTTTCATACACTTCCTCCCATTTGTTGTGATCTTTGTTTCTTCAAGTTCTACATACTCTGTTGCTTTTCTAAATAGTGTTCTGTTACCTATTATTTCCTTTCCCTCTGCAGTGTTTTTCATATCTGTGTCAAGTTCAGTGGAGCATCTGAATTTTTCGAGCCTGTTTAATCAGGTGAATATCTGCTTGGTTAGTCTTCTACTATTCATTCGGTGCATGTGTCCATAAAACTATACTCCTCTTTCCCTCACCCACATCACACAACGTTCCCATTTTCAAATGGATCTCATTGTATAACAGTAATTTCTTCCCGACATTAAATAATTAAATAAATCAAATTCCATGTGTTGCACTAAAATCTAATTTACATGTTTGACTTTTACTATCCTAAGACTCCTATGATCTAAAGCAACTGAATTCACACCGAGGTGACGAAGTAATGGACACCTCCTAACATCGTGTTCCTTTTGCCCGGCGTAATGCTCCAGCTCAACTTGGGATGGACGTAACACTTCGTCGGAAGTCACTTGCAGATATATTCAGCCATGCCACCTACCTCTATAGCCGTGCATAATTGCGAAAATGTCGCCACTGCTGGATTTTGCGCTAGAACTGTCGATTGTTTCCTAGAAATGTTCGACAGGATTCATGTAGGGCGGTCTGGATGGCCAAATAATGCACTCATCTTGTCCAGAATGTTCTTCAAACAATCTCGAGCAATTGTAGGCTGCTGACATGGAGCATTGTCGTATATAGAAAATCCATTCTTGTTCTGGAACGTCATGTCCGTGAATGGCTGAAAATGGTCTCCAAGTTACCTGTCAATGATCGGTTAAGTTGGAGCAGTGGACGTATTCTCTTCCATTTAAACAGCCCACAATATTATGGAGATAACACGAGCTTGCACAGTGCCTTGCTGACAACTTCTGTCGATGGCTTTGTGGCGCCATTTCTGATAAGATAGAAAAGGAAATAATTCAAGGAAGTGTCAACGGGAGTATAAATGGGATACCAACTACAATTCTGCTCGATACAGGTGCAAATGTATCCGTAATTAATATGCAATTTTTCAAGAAGGTTTCGCGACTAGAAAAATTACCGATCTTACCCGTCGCAAATTGCAAGGTTATTGGAGCATTGGGAAATAAGACACAAACCGTAAAATGCCAGACACAGGTGGAAGTTACCTTAGGAAATGATCGCTTGACATGCACGTTCCTATTGATAGATAACTTATCCGTACCAGTGGTACTTGGACTTGAGTTCCTTCGGGAAAAGGAAGGTATAATTAATCTTGCCCGGGGGACGTGTGATCTTAATCACCAACAGCGACCGATAACTTTGATGTTGAATCGGAATATAACATCCACGATATATATATTTTTTCATTACGAGTGGATTATGAACTTGTGGATAATATAGATTCAATTATGTAATTATTTCTGAAAAAGATGATAATTATGTAAAACAGAGACAATATTTGTCTTACATTCTTTGTTAATCTATGTCATGCTTTTCTTTTGTTTTGTACCCTTTTGTCGTCTTCTTCTGATGTACATCGCAAGACGCGAATCGATTTGAGGTCTGTTAAATGAAAAACATTTACTGTAAAATTATTGTACTTTTATGTTCATTGATGATAAAAACAAATGGAGCCAAATACGTTAAAACTATTTATGATTAATTATTGAAAATTCACTTCCAATTTTTATTATAATTTTGTATTAATTGTTTTATCATATCTGCAAGAAGCGCAGCCATTGTCAGTTGCGATTATGTAGCAACTTCGTCTTTACTTCTAGTTGAAAATAGCATGGGTTTGTGTTAAACTAATTTGCAAAAAAATTAATAATTTTTTTATTGGTGGCATCAATTTAAATGATTTATTGGGAAAATGAAAATCTTAATTAAAAAAAGAAATCCTCTATCGTTTGTTGGCCGCCATCTTAACTTTTATTACAGCGGCAAATTTAAATTACTTGAAACTGCAAACTTTCAATATTCCGATGTGTAAGAAATAAACGTGCACCGGTGGTACTGAACTCTATTTATAAAAGAAAAAAATTAATGAAGTCAGACTGCATTTTCTAAGAACAGTGCTGTTGGTATTTATTGTTGAACAAGATTTCATTGCTGATGTATGTGGCCAAAAGTAAACTACGCACGAATCACGGAGAAAAATATTTTTGGGAGCATACCTCAGTGTTGTGGCTGGTGGTATTCTGTGGTTCCCTTTCATGATCAATTAGCTAAGAATAATTAAATCCATTGAAGAGAAAAATTATAAAAGCTCTGATGTACGATATGTAATTTTAGTGATATGAACACAACTTACAGTCAACATTATTACACTACGTCACGTGGAATTCTTGTGCAATTTGAACAAAATGTTTATCCGGGAGAAGTTGTAGTTTGAATAATGCATTATACATGTGTATAATATTGTCAGTATCGTTTACAAAAACAAATCAAGCCAACTGCTAAAAAAATAGAGTGAATTCAAACCACCGAATACCATACAGTACCTTATCATCCATATTCATTGCACTTGTCGATGTTGACGATACTCAAAAACCGCCACACTGAGCCACACTTGAATCCTGTCATTACCTGGTACCGACTAAAATCGGGACTCATCTGACGAGGCCTCGGTTTTTCAGTCGTCTACAACCCAATCTATATGGTTAGGAGCCCAGGGAAACACTGCAGGCGATGCCCTGCTGTTAGCAAATGCACTTGCGGCTGTCGTCCACTCCCATAGCCCACTAACGCCAACTATCTCCGCAATGTCGTAAGGGATACGTTCATCACACGTCCCACATTGATTTCTGCGGTTATTTCATGCAGAGTCGCTTATCTGTTGGCACTGACGCAAACGCCGCTGCTCTCGGGCGTTAAAAGAAGGCCGTCGGCCACAGCACTGACGTGGTGAGAGGTAATCCCTGAACTTTGGTATTTTCGGCACTCTTTTGAAAGTATGGGTTTCGGAATATTCAATCACCTAGCGATGTCCGAAATGTAATATCCCATACGTCTAGCACCATTCCGCATTCAAAGTCTGTTAGTTCGCGTTGTGTGGCCATAATTACGTCGGTGACTATGTCATATCAATGGCATGAGTAGAAATCACGGCTACGCAAATTCACTGCCCTCGTACATCTCGTGTACGCGATACTACCGTCATCTGTATATATCCACATCGCTATCCCGTAACTTCTGTCTCATAAGTGTAAGTTACGTGAAGCAACATAAAATTAAACTGAAACTTCCTGGCAGATTAAAACTGTGTGCCGGACTGAAACTCAAACTCGGGACCTTTGCCTTTAGCGGGCAAGTGCTGTACCATCTGAGTAGATGGTAGAGCACTTGCCCGCGAAGCACAAAGGTCCCGAATTCGAGCCTAGGTCGGGTACACAGTTTTAATCTGCCAGGAAGTTTCGTATTAGCGCACACTTCTCTGCAGAGCGCAAATCTCATTGTGGAAACATCCCCAAGGCTGTGGCTAAGCCATGTCTCCGCAGTATCCTTTCTTTCAGGAGTGCTAGTTATGCAAGGTTCGCAGGAGAGCTTCCTAAAGTTTGGAAGATAGGAGACGAGGTACTGGCAGAAGTGAAGCTGTGGGGACGGGACGTAAGTTGTGCTTGGGTAGCTAAGATGGTAGAGCACTTGCCCGCGAAAGGAAAAGGTCTTGACTTCGTGTCTCGGTCCAGCACACAGTTTTAATGTGCCCGGAAGTTTTTTATCAGCGCACACCCCACTGCAGAGTGAAAATCTCATTCTAAAATTAAACTGTCGCACTAACAATTCGTTGCTTTGATACGCAGAGAAGTGTGTGGATTTAGCATTTACTCTGTTTTTCATTCTTCTTTGGTGTAGAAGTGCGTCACAAATATCTAACACGTGAGATAAACTATTGGAAAGTAGAGATTTGTAGATTGGTTCTCTCCCCACCAAATCGATCACAGGTGAGAGAGCGTAAAAATTCGAAAAGTACATTAAAGTGCTGTAATATGTCCACCATTAATGTCTGATATTTTTTATTTGTAATCAGTAGTCAGTGAATATATGTTTAGTTTCGTTTCATGCCGAATGCACGAGCTGCGTACCATTTACTCTGTAGTACATCCTCAGCCGCAGATGTAGACACCAAGTCATGTCAGACAGCCTGGCAAATTTTCTAAGAAACGCATATAATATTTATCTTCTATAGCTGTCAATTACGAAACTGTCGTTTTGTAGTGGTATTATACATCTCTTCTTCACAAATTGGTGTCTCGATTATTGCCCATTCCCCTTGCCTTTTGGCCCGTGCTAGGACCAGGGGTTGAACGAGGGGCTTATGGCACTGTTGTACATGGCTCACAAAAGACTTATTGAGTTCTGAAATACGGCGTCGCTTGCTCTTCTCGATTACGGCTTAGCTCAATGTGGCGATGTGTTATGACTGCCTCTATGCCTTCTGCAACATATCTCTCCTTTCGTTTTCCAGATATCGGCTGAGACATACGGTATGAGCCATACCTAGTTCTATGACGCCCGCAGCAACCACTCTAATCTTTTATATTTGCACCCGGAAATTGAATTTTCTGTGCCACACAGCTTACATGAATGTAACTGTGTAACGTCCTTGAGAGCCATGGATATTCCGACAGGCCCGTACCCTATCATTTTCAAGACAAATTCAGCGAGAAACCCTGTCCAAGGAAATATAAAACTGCAGTCTCTTGGACGTGTTCCAAAGTACAACATACATAAAGGAAACAACACCACCACTATACAACAGAAAATGGTCACCGACAACTTCTGACGTAGGGAGTATTGATTACAATATCTGTTATAACTAGGTGAAGTAGGATGAACTCTGAACCTGTGTTGTTTGATCAGGAAGAGAGCAGGATGCCAATTAGGATTTAAGCAAATTCTTCCGACTGCTCTTATCAGGTCACTTATTATTTTATCTGAGGTGCTTCCTTAATAACACTATCCAAATAGCACGATGTGCGTTCGAGAATATTCGTACTGTTATACTCAACATAACGACTGCTACCAAAGAGATATTCTGCAATGGCAAATTTGTTCGGTTCTTGTAAGCATTTCTAACGCTTACGCTGAGTACGCCAGTCTTCTACGGTCCTAGTCCTCCACAGTCCTGATGGACTGAACAAGGTTTAACCTGCCGCAATGGCAAGGGACAGAGTGGACACCCACATTATGTAAATCAAGGTATGCTTTTATTTTTTGTAGTCATGAGTCGTTTGCCTGGTCTGATGCAGCCCACCACGAATGCCTCTCCTCTGCCAAACTTTTCGTCTCAAAGTAGCAGTTGCAACCTATGTCGTGAAATTGCTGATTGCATTGAACTCTCCGTCTTCCTCTACTGTTTTTACGGTCTACAGCTCCCTCCGGTACAATAGGCGTTATTCCCTGTTATCTTAATCTGTTGTATTAATAGATGTGCTTTCATCCTGTTCCTCCTACTTGTCGGTGTTATCTATGCGTTCCTTCCCTCGTCGATTCTGCGGAGAACCTGCTCATTCCTTATCGTAACAGTCCACCTAATTTTCCACACCCTTCTGTAGCACCACACCTTAAAGTCGTCGATTCTCCTCTGTTCCGGTTTTCCCACAGTATAAGTCTCACTACCATACAACACTGTATTCCAAACGTACCTCCTCAGAAATTTCTCCCCCAAAATTAAGACCTGTGTTTGATTGTAGCAGATTTCTCTTGGCCAGGATCATCTTTTATGGACTCTGAAAGAGGCCCTAATCTTAGATGGTGGTCGAAAACAAACATTTAACATCACGTTTTCGCAGGATTCCATCAATCCTGTGGGGAAAGCTACCTTCGTAAGGAAAAAACGCTATAGACTTTGGAGCTACCTTGCTATTTTCATAATTCACCCGATTCACGGTAGGTGGATAGCACAGCGTGTCTGATCTGTGTTTCACTATATTCCCTCTGGTGGAAGGTGATTTAGAGGTGGGGAAACTATGACGATAACCTATCAGGATCTGAAGTATCCATTCACGCTGAGCTGTGTGGTGACCACTACCACCCTGAAGATACAAATCAGTATAATTTGGCTTCCTCTAAACGACATGTCCTAATGTACCGCCAACCTTCCTCCACCACAAAGCATCACGAGATATCGTTTTCCGCAGAACTAGTCGCATTCTGCCGAAACGTGATGTTACGTGAGTCACGTTCGTTCACACTTAACCAACAGTGAAATACCTAATGAACTTTTGTGTTTTAAAATTAGATGCAATAGCAAATGGTTTATCAATGAATGTCTTGTTTCAGTAAATCACGCTGAAGAAACATAAAAGTAAACAGCTAGTAAACTCACACTCCCCAAGAAAACAAAAGTACCAAGAAAGAATGGAAATTATTTCATCGGTTGTCTCAGTAATACATCCCAAAAATATAGAAATGTCTTAGAAAATCTAATGATGTGGTTTCCAAGTTAACGATACACTAAAACGTCGTGTGAAAGGGCGGAAAGTGTTAAGATATAAGAAATATATACAACTGCGTGACAAAACTGAGTTGTGGTTGCGTTAAGCAGAGACCGCCCACACCATAAGGAGCATTCAGAATAATATGCATTTTCTCCACAGAGAATCAAAGGGCTGTGCTCTCCATTTGCTGGGGGAGCTGGAAATTTATAAAGGCAGGCAGCAAAAGCCAGGCAGAGAGCTAAATGGACAAAGCATTTTTTGTGCCAAATGTGTCTGAGAACGACGTACGTTAATCGTATTTATTCTTCACTATTGTTACTTCATCGAATTCTCCCGATACAAGCAGGGTGTGGGCTCTCGGCCGTACAGTCAACTCGTTCTACAGCCTAAGAACATAAACATGTACAAAGATAAAAAGCTTAAAATGAGCAGTGAGATATTTGCAAATAATTTTAAGATTTGTAGGGAGAAATTAATTTACGTGATAAAAATTTGATTTTAATAGTTCTTTTTTTGAATTTTAAGCACGAAACAATAAGAATACACTGTAAATAGTTCAAAACGATGTCAAACATCTGCGATTTTAAAAATGAGGTGCTGCATTGTCACCAAAAGTTGACTAAACGGCCCTGGGAAAATGGTCCGTCGTTGGAGGGAAAATGTTCAGACGTTTAGCTGACTAACAGGACGTAACTATAGATATGGAGGACCGATGGGTAATATCGGTAGGTAAGAGTAGTTAAATGTGTCTGTAAGCTTATAACATATAGAGGAATATGGTTAGGTAAACATTTAAAGAGAAGGGAGAATGGGTAGGAAAATATCAAGAGAAAAAGTAAACGGAGCCCTGATGCTGCGGGGTATGCGTGGTAGAACTATAGTTGGTGTGGAGGATACGAAAATGTCAGGAAAGGGAGTTGGTTGAATTTAGTTGGGAGAGGTGGAGACTACACTGGTGTGGGGTAGGTAGAATGTCCTTCATAGCTGCGGCTGCGTACTAGGAAAGGAAGTTAGAGGGAAGACTATAGGAGTATTGGAATCAAATTTGCGGATGGTGTAGGCTGTTCGAAGGTGTTCAGTGTGAATGAAAGATGGTAAAGAATTCTGTAGATTTGTAAATGGGGAGGATAGTGGAAGGATATACTTCCAATATTCAACCAGTTAGAAGTGTTAGTAGTTTTGGTATTTAGTGGGATTTCTGATGGATAGTTGGTAGGTGAGGTCTCTATATTTGTTGCCAGCCGAGTTTTAGTGATGTTTTGTTTAACTGGATAGGACGGTTCAAATGGTGACCGAGAAGCTGTCGAGGCGCAAACTGCTGGTGGTATTTCTTATTATTATTGCCTGGAGTTAGGAGAAATTTATCTTGAGGAGCCGTTGGTTATACCAGTAGGTAAAACGATTCGCTTGGATTTGGAGATATCGTTGGGATTTCCAGGGATTAGACTAGAGGCAGAGAAAAGAGGTGTCATCTTTATGCTGAAGCAAGTGAGCTGTTGAGGGTTGTTTAGGCACTGCACAATACCCAAAGGAGAAGAGAGTGGACGAAGCCTTTGGGCACACCTGCAGTGGTATGGAGGATTTGAGAACTGAAAATGTTAATGGCAATACACGGTGCGCAATTTGGTAGTGAGGATACAACAAAGCGAGAAAAGTTAATTGGAAGTGCATAATTTTGAAACCTGAAAAGAAGAGAACAGGAAACACAGCCATACGACTTCTCTTGGTCGAGGAATAGAAAAATCCGCTATTTTTGGTTCTTCAGATGCAGCAATTAATCAGAGGAAGAGACAGGATTGAAATATGATTGAACGAATTGGTTAACAAGCAGGAGATATTATTTCAGCTCTTGGTCGATTTGTCAGGGCCTTCATGGGTTCAAAGCATTCACAACGATGTTGTGAGACTGCGGTGGTAAGAGGAGGAAGTATCTGAAGCTTGAAGAGATGTGGAAAGTCTTCCCCAATTCAATGTTGTAACCTCTGGAGAGAATCATATTGGGGACTATGGACGAGAATGGGCATTCTTTCAGATGTCGCGACCTAATGTTGTTGTGGCGAGGTAGTCTGACGTTCTTCGTGAATCATGGGTGATTGTTTTGTTTGTGTGTTATTATTAGTGTATTTGTTTGTTATTCGTATGTTCTCCAACTAGTGGAATCTGGAAACTAGGAATGGGACAGTTTTATTTGTGCATTAAAGGTTTTAGGGAATGAAGTGTAATGGTAATAAGGGCCCTCAGAAATTGTGAAGATGCGGCTAGGTATGATGTAAAAGGTCTTCACACTCAGGGTGTAACACAATGGATACTTTTGGTATTGATGCTGGTTAAGCCACGTAACGCTGTAAGAATACTTGCAAGAGTGAAAGGGGACTGTAGAGTTAAGTTTGATATATGTCTGGCGCAGACTCTGACGCTTCTTCGGCATGTATTAAGTTACTGATAAGTGTCTGCATTTCCCAATTGTGTGTGATTGCATCCTGGCCACAGTACAGGAAATAGTAGAACAAGTTATAGGTTCTAAGAATAGGATTAGAGGCTCTTAGGGGAGGGTGAGATGATAAGCATTTATCGTCTTGGTAGAAATGTTTGCATATGTACAGACTGACAATGTCTGCTGCAGGAAGAACGTAACATGACTGATATCATCAGGCTGGTTGAAGGTTAACAGATGGCTTCCAATTGGGTATCAGTGGATTCCTAGTAGGTTCAGCTGCATATCCGCCGCAGATTCTCTACAAGTTGTACGATTGAGGGAGAAGTTTGGTTGGCGTGATAGTGTTAGAAGAAGGCCTCATGTGAAATGAAAACAAAGATCGGGGAATAACTTCTTGGGAGGAATGGTATGTCATGGAACAGGATGTTATAGTGCAGTCACTCCATGATAAGAGTTAGGGAGTGGTGGGATGCGGGCTTGAGCGTTTTAAATTATGTCGTCCAGCCAGGTGAGGACGAAGGAGGTGTCTTGGCTATTTAGATGGAATATGGACAAAGGGGAGTTGTTGGGAAGAATAAGATATCGATGGGGCAGACTTGGGAAGTTAGTTCAGGTTTGGTAGGCTGGGACATGGCTTTGCATCTCGTGGAATTGCTGATTTGGGAATAGTTGCATGCGTTTGACGTGGGTGGAGAAGCGAGGTTAGGGCATTTTATCAAAAAATGATAGCCTTTACAGTCTGTACAAGTGGGTATGTCTTTGCAAATGGCTGTGAGATGATCAGTATAGCACAGGAACTTACTGCAACATCAGACTTCACGAATGTAGTTGGGATTTACTTTTCTTGGTAAGAGCTGTTCATCAGGGCTCCTCCTTTAAGGAGACGATTTATGATAGAAGCAGAAACGCGGCCAAGATATGTCTAAAGTATGTCACTCTTGATCCGGAGTGCTTTTTCGAACTTTATGTAGAAGACCAGATTCTGCTGGTACTTCCTTAGCTGTGAAGTCGAGGTCAAGGTTTTAGTATCAAAGGTAATGCGAAACTTTTTTCAGACGTTGTCAGAATAGAATTTGGGGCCAGAGTCTTTATTAGGACTGACTCGTGAGTCGGGATCAACTGTTGTATTTCCATGTTTGGAAGGTGAATGTCTTAGATTTTGTAGACTTTCGGGTTCGGACTGGAAAGGAAAAAAATGTGAATGGGAGGATAAGATGTAGGCAGTAATCTAGTAGTACTATAGTGGGAACGGAAGCGGGTAGTAGGGGAAGACTGGTGGGTTCTATTGGATGGATGATGCAGTGACGGTATAAGAGGTGGGGAGAAGTGGTTCGCAGGCCCATGATGGCAAATGGCGAAGAGCGGTACTGAGTGGTTAGGACAGCCACTGGAGTGACACTGAGGATGATGGCGACGTGCTACGGCGGAGTTGTAGACGACGTGTAGGCGGCCAGCGAGGAATGGCTTCCGAGGTGACAGTAGATGACAGCAATGTCCAAGAGATGGGGCAGTAAGTACAGCAGCAGATCGCTGTGGCGCGAGGATGGAACAATGTGACGAAGACAGAAAAAGAGGACAAAGTAGGTGGCTCCTTTAGACAATGCAGTTAATAGGACCGGTAGAGCACGAAATGGACGACAATGAGACAGCAGCGTTGAAACTAGCACTGTACAGAAGCTCTAGCCGAACTAGTCGATAATTTGAGGGAATGCAGTGTTCCAGTTCAAGCGTGGGATAATCGTTTACCCCTTTATAGTTATTTTATCGTCCGCAGCTCGTGGTCGTGCGTTAGCGTTCTCGCTTCCCGCGCCCGGATTCCCGGGTTCGATTCCCGGAGGGGTCAGGGATTTTCTCTGCCTCGTGATGACTGGGTGTTGTGTGATGTCCTTAGGATAGTTAGGTTTAAGTAGTTCTAAGTTCTAGGGGACTGATGACCATAGATGTTATGTCCCATAGTGCTCAGAGCCATTTGAACCATTTGTTATTTTATCCACTTCGCACCGCATTGGTTAGCAGAAGATGAGAATGGGCTGTCAGCCGTATACAACTACAATCGTTGGCTAAAAGCTTCAAAAATATAAATTGTGAAGGAAGAAATATGATTACAACTAGAAATGTTTACAGATAAATAGTTTAAGATTTTCTTCGTTCACATAAAAATATTAACACTTTTGGTTTCCTTTGTTTTGTAAAATAAGATAGATGAACTATATGATTAGTAAAATTTCTGTGTGGAATCTATTGCAGAAATGGCGACGTTCCATAAATGAGAAGCACTACATATTCACTTCAAAGCTGAAGAACTTACACTGAGAGACTAATAGTTCTATACAATTAAAGGGAGCGTGTAAAAAAATATATAGGATCCGCTTTGAAGTAAGAAGTGGAGATGGAGGTACGTGTTGTTGTGAATAGTTGGAAGACAGAAGGTGAGTACGAGCCTAGTGAGGGGGTCGGGTCTGTGGGGGGCGGGGGGGGGGGGGGACTTTTTAGACCTGCATTCATAACATACAAATTTTAAGGATAAATGGTGCTAATACTTGAAACAGGATGTTACGTTCAGTGAATACCATTTATTTACACCCCAGAAGGACATTTAACATTATTTCAACAACTGATGTTCACATGAATCATAAGCTGCATTAGGAAAACAAGAATTAAATTAATCGAATTAGTTGCCAAATGAAGAGATACAGAAAAGAAGGAAATAGAAACGAACAGATTTGCTACTTCTCGTTCACGAGACAAATTGCCCTTACCGAATAACAACGAATGTGTATTACAAATGTTAACGAAACTGCGCCTGCCTTGCTGAGATAAGAAAAACTTCTAACCGAAATAGATTTCCCTGAATCTTGCTAACGACCTCACTACCATGCCAGAGCTGGCCACGACTTTACCATAGCGAGTGACCGTACTGCGGCGTCATTGCCGCGACAACTGGATCTGGTTGGCGTGCATTCCGCATGTCGTGTCTGTGCTTACAGTGTCATGTGATAATGGTTGGATCATCACAAAACCTGCCCTACGCTGAAATAATTTTCCAACCAAACGTATTCCAATTTAAGTTAAAGAGGACGGCAGTTTGTGTCCATAAAGAAACCCATCTTTGAATTTGAGGAAAGTTCAAAAGAAAATGAAGAAAAACTTCTAATGGAAGGGTAAAACATATTATCCTGAATGAGTCTGACTGAAGCTCCTGACAAGGGAACCTCCCCATCGCACCCCCCTCAGATTTAGTTATAAGTTGGCACAGTGGATAGGTCTTGAAAAACTGAACACAGATCAATCGAGAAAAGAGGGAGAAGTTGTGTGGAACTATGAAAAAAATAAGCAAAATATACAAACTGAGTAGCCCATGCGCAAGATAGGCAGCATCAAAGATACTTTGAGCTCAGGAGCTCCGTGGTCCGTTCGTTCATTGACGTCTCTATTCACTGTAATAAGTTTAGTGTCTGTGTTTTGCGACCGCACCATAGAACCGTGCGCTTAGTAGACGAACGGACGTGCCTCTCCAATGGGAACCGAAAACATTTGATCGCAAGGTCATAGGTCAACCGATTCCTCCACAGGAAAACACGTCTGATATATTCTATACGACACTGGTGACGGCATGTGCGTCACATGACAGGAATATGTTGTCGACCCACCTAACTTGTACACTTGGCGAATGGGTAAAAAGATTCTTCTACCTGTAGTCGACTGACGTCGTGTGTTTCGATGTTTGTTTATGTGTAGCGTCCCCATACTACGGCGCAGTTACCCCGCATCGGACGGACGGACGGACAGATAATAATTGTCTGAAAATAAAAAATTAAACTTTCCACGCGAGGGAAGACTTGAACGAAGGACCTCTTGTTTCGCAGCTGCTCACGCTAACCACGGGACCACGGCGCGCCTGAGCTCACGCTCTCCTTTATGTTACCTATCTTGCGCATGGACTACTCAGTTTGTGTATTGTGCTTATTTTTTTCGTAGTTCCACACAAGTTCTTCCTGTATTCTGGATTGATCTGTGTTCAGTTTTTCAAGGCCTATCCACTGTGCCAACTTATAACTAAATCTGAGGGGTGGTGCGTTGGGGAGGTTCCCTTGTGAGTAAAGCTGTACTTACAAGGGAACCTCCCCATCGCAACCCCCTCAGATTTAGTTATAAGTTGGTACAGTGGATAGGCCTTGAAACCCTGAACACAGATCAGTCGAGAAAACAGGAAGAAGTTGTGTGGAGCTATGAAAAAAAAAGCAAAATATACAAACTGAGTAGTCCATGCGCAAGATAGGCAACATCAAGGATAATGTGAGCACAGGAGCGCCGTGGTCCCGTGGTTAGCGTGAGCAGCTGCGGAACGACACGTCCTTGGTTCAAGTCTTCCCTCGAGTGAAAAGTTTACTTCCTTTATTTTCGCAAAGTTATGATCTGTCCGTTCGTTCATTGACGTCTCTGTTCACAGTAATAAGTTTAGTTCTGTGTTTTGCGACCGCACCGCAAAACCGTGAGGTTAGTGGACGAAAGGACGTGCCTCTCCAATGGGAACCGAAAACATTTGATCGCAAGGTCATAGGTCAACCGATTCCTCCACAGGAAAACATGTCCGATATATTCTATACGACATTGGTGACGGCATTTGCGTCACATGACAGGAATATGTTGTCGACCCACCTAACTTGTACACTTGGCGAATGGGTAAAAACATTCTTCCACCTTGCCCGATTTAGGTTTTCTTGTGGATGTGATAATCACTCCCAAAAAAGTGATGAAAACATAAGAGTTTGTCACATAAACTGCAAGAAATGAATGCAACAGTTTCACAGTCGCACAGTTTTCCCCGTGCTCGGTCAAAATATATGTTTTTAACGTTTTCAAAATTTTCCGTTTAGGTGTAGCGTCCCCATACTACTGCGCAGTTACCTCGCATCGGACGGACGGACAGATGATAATTGTCTGAAAATAAAAAATTAAAACTTTCACTCGAGGAAAGACTTGAACCAAGGATCTCTCGCTCCCCAGCTGCTCACGTTAACCACGGGACCACAGCGCCCCTGAGCTCTCACTGTTCTTTATGTTGCTTATCTTGCACATGGACTGCTCAGTTTGTACATTTTGCTTTTTTTTTTATAGTTCTACAGAGTTTCTTCATGTTTTCTCGATTGATCTGTGTTCAGTTTTTCAAGGCCTATCCACTGTGCCAACTTATAACTAAATCTGAGGGGGGTGCGACGGGGAGGTTCCCTTGTTAGAACCAAAGGCCTCGTAACATGGGCCAAGAAACGGAAATTTTCCTATGTTCCATCCACCTTCCACAATCGTAAGAAGCAATCTGTAAAATCTGACAGCTATTAACAGAGTTCCGTCTGTCACAACTGAAGGTTAAACAGAAAACTGTCTACTTGCCTATGTGCTAAGGCAGATGGCTAGTCTGCGTTTGCTCAATACGAAGGTGAAGTCCGTTGCCAGGGCAGCCAGACTCAGACATGCCTGTTAATCTCGAAAAGCTGTCCGCTTTATTCAGAACATCATAAAATAGAATAAGAAGATCAGTGCTGCCAGACCCTCAAGTTGGAAATTGTGACGCTTCACATTTCAGCTCTTTCTTTATTTTTAACAAACCTCTCCCAAACACAGGATGTAACACAGTGCAGAGAGTCTGTATGACGAAGTGAAAAAAATTCTGTCGAAACCAATGTGTTGTTACATTATATGCATCCCAGAGTACCGTCTCCCATCGCCCCTCTGCCGTCATGTCGTAGACACCATCAGCATTTCTCCTTCTGGACGTTGCAGGAGTCACAGCGTTCGCACTCACGTTTCGGAGTTTTTCTAAATAGATCAAGCTAAACAGCAATGGTCTAGCAAGGAATTTAAACGTTCTTCTTCCGAAGTTCTTAAGATTTTGAACCTCTACAGTGTGTTGTGCGGACAGCTCTTTCCTCCTGCAGTGCAGTGAAATGGTAATGAGAAGACTTGATCTGAGTTTTCGCAGAGCATGAACCTACTGTATACACTCCTGGAAATTGAAATAAGAACACCGTGAATTCATTGTCAAGGAAGGGGAAACTTTATTGACACATTCCTGGGGTCAGATACATCACATGATCACACTGACAGAACCACAGGCACATAGACACAGGCAACAGAGCATGCACAATGTCGGCACTAGTACAGTGTATATCCACCTTTCGCAGCAATGGAGGCTGCTATTCTCCCATGGAGACGATCGTAGAGATGCTGGATGTAGTCCTGTGGAACGGCTTGCCATGCCATTTCCACCTGGCGCCTCAGTTGGGCCAGCGTTCGTGCTGGACGTGCAGACCGCGTGAGACGACGCTTCATCCAGTCCCAAACATGCTCAATGGGGGACAGATCCGGAGATCTTGCTGTCCAGGGTAGTTGACTTACACCTTCTAGAGCACGTTGGGTGGCACGGGATACATGCGGACGTGCATTGTCCTGTTGGAACAGCAAGTTCCCTTGCCGGTCTAGGAATGGTAGACCGATGGGTTCGATGACGGTTTGGATGTACCGTGCACTATTCAGTGAACCCTCGACGATCACCAGTGGTGTACGGCCAGTGTAGGAGATCGCTCCCCACACCATGATGCCGGGTGTTGGCCCTGTGTGCCTCGGTCGTATGCAGTCCTGATTGTGGCGCTCACCTGCACGGCGCCAAACACGCATACGACCATCATTGGCACCAAGGCAGAAGCGACTCTCATCGCTGGAGACGACACGTCTCCATTCGTCCCCCCATTCATGCCTGTCGCGACACCACTGGAGGCGGGCTGCACGATGTTGGGGCGTGAGCGGAAGACGGCCTAACGGTGTGCGGGACCGTAGCCCAGCTTCATGGAGACGGTTGCGAATGGTCCTCGCCGATACCCCAGGAGCAACAGTGTCCCTAATTTGCTGGGAAGTGGCGGTGCGGTCCCCTACGGCACTGCGTAGGATCCTACGGTCTTGGCGTGCATCCGTGCGTCGCTGCGGTCCGGTCCCAGGTCGACGGGCACGTGCACCTTCCGCCGACCACTGGCGACAACATCGATGTACTGTGGAGACCTCACGCCCCACGTGTTGAGCAATTCGGCGGTACGTCCACCCGGCCTCCCGCATGCCCACTATACGCCCTCGCTCAAAGTCCGTCAACTGCACATACGGTTCACGTCCACGCTGTCGCGGCATGCTACCAGTGTTAAAGACTGCGATGGAGCTCCGTATGCCACGGCAAACTGGCTGACACTGACGGCGGCGGTGCACAAATGCTGCGCAGCTAGCGCCATTCGACGGCCAACACCGCGGTTCCTGGTGTGTCCGCTGTGCCGTGCGTGTGATCATTGCTTGTACAGCCCTCTCGCAGTGTCCGGAGCAAGTATGGTGGGTCTGACACACCGGTGTCAATGTGTTCTTTTTTCCATTTCCAGGAGTGTACTTCAGGGGCAAAAGGTGCCTTCTAATGCGGCCGCTCACGGGCTGTGGCCCTCTGCGAAACCGTGGTGTCTGCCTCAGTGGGTGATAACGTAAGCGTAGGGCTCTCGCCTAAGGCATATATCTGGAAGCCGAGGGGTTGCCACTGGAAGCCATCCTTTGTGAAACCTGCCTACTCTCTGTCCTGACAAAGTCTGATTTGCTATGAGCCAACTCGTTGCTATTAAAAGCTGAAGTGCAATTGTCACAAGAAGTAGAAGAAAGTTATTGAATTAAGGGGTAAAGAGACTAAGGAGGAGCAAATGTATGCAGACTCGCTGACTACTGATACTAGTACATGGTATGGTACAGGAGATCCACGGAAATATCACGGGATTGATACAGTTACTTCCAATGGTTGGAGAAGAATAAAGGGAGACTTCTCTGTTCCTCCTCCAATGTGATGTTACAAATACGTCAAACCCTGAAGATTACTGAGGGAGGTTGAGGGCTGTTTACTGTTTCTTAAATCGAATGCTCTGGTGACTGGAGAGCTGATAGTTCATCTTACTTACAATGGAAAATCTTGCGTTATTGTGACGCCTGCAGGGTTACTCACATCAGCGTGCTCTTTGGATTCGGAACTAGTTTCTACATTAGATCCACAAGCCACGTGCGTTCCAGCAACAATCCTTCGCAAAGATATGAAACTTTTTGCGGAACATTTATTAACATCAAAAATTCTCGTTTATGTGGGTTTTTCCCTGAAAGTTATCAATTCGCTTTTCAAGGCTCTTCATGTACTCTTCCCGCCACTTACTGTACGCATCTTGCCTCGGTTTGAAACCTAACATGTCCTGTACTTCTTTTACACGCTGGAGCTGGATTCGTGACGTCTCATTCTTCCTGCATCTTAGGAATTTCTTGTTCTACTATATTTCGGTTGCATCTCTACAACTGTTTAGTAATTTGAACAAGCTCGGTCACAACTTGTTGTTCAGCTTGGTCAATTTTATCCTTGTTGGCTTTAATACATTTTTCATGATACGTCTGCACGGTCTCTAGCTTGCTAACTGAATTTAGCACGACAGAAAACTGTTCTGCTAGCGATTTCACAGCAGAAAATGAATTGGTTAAGTCTGTGAATCTGTTACTATTTCTGTCGCTTTTGGCTACTGTACTTTTTTCCGCCCATCAAAGTGTTTTCACATCTGCTTTTATTTCATCGATTTGGTTGCACTTCTCCTCAACTCGTTTTATTTTCTCTCCTTGAACCTTTACCGTTTTCTCCTTCATAAGATCAATATTATCAGTGATACGTTTGTTTTGTTCACCGAATTCTTCGGCTGAACGTTCCATAAAATCAAACAATACGCCTAATTTATCTTTTCTTTTGTTACGTTCTCTGTCTTTCTGTTTGGTGACGACCCACGTGCCGCGCGGGATCAACCGGGCGATCTACGGCGCTGCAGTCGTGGACAGTGCGGCTCGTCCCGACGGTCGTTGGAGTCCTCCCTCGGACGTGGGTGTGTGTGTTTGTCCTTAGGATAGTTCAGGTTCAGTAGTGTGTAAGCTTAGGGACTGATGACCTTAGCAGTTAAGTCCCATACGATTTCATACACATTTGAACATTTTGACGATCCACGTGAGTTCATCTGATTTGTTCTGTGGCTGAGTTGTGAAGAACTTGCCCTCTCATCGTCACTGTAAGCACAGTTTTGAACAGTTACAACTGCTTCTACGTCCTGCAAAATTGCAGTCTTCGATCTGGAATTGTCCACCAAATTTGCGGTATCTGGTTTCACTATTTTGACACCAGATGGTTCATTTCCGAAACCGATAGGACCTGACTGTTCTTCCGGGACAAGTAATTCTGTCTCTTGCATTTCAATCTGAAAATTATTCTGTGGTTTTCCTATTTAACATTTATTTTAACAACAACACTGCCGGCCGCGGTGGTCTAGCGGTTCTAGGCGCGCAGTCCGGAACCGCGCGACTGCTACGGTCGCAGGTTCGAATCCTGCCTCGGGCATGGATGTGTGTGATGTCCTTAGGTTAGTTAGGTTTAACTAGTTCTAAGTTCTAGGGGACTAATGACCTCAGCAGTTGAGTCCCATAGTGCTCAGAGCCATTTGAACCATTTGAACCAACAACACTGACACAGATAATAAAAAATATCTACTGAACAACATGCGATCCTGCCACAAATTAATGTACCTATCACGAAAACGTCTCTATGTTCTCAACGACAAACCGCAGTACCAAAATGTAGAACAGATCCAGAGGACACCGTTGAAAACAAAATTAATATTTATAAAAGGCGAGGACTCTACACTACTAACATTGTAAGGTTATGGTGGCACAGCCCGATTGGCCGTGCGGTCTAACGCACGGCTTTCCGGGAGTGAAGGAGTGCCTGGTCCCCGGCACGAATCCGTCCGGCGGATTAGTGTCGAGGTCCGGTGAACCGGGCAGTCTGTGGACGGTTTTTAAGCGGTTTTCCATCTGCCTCGGCGAGTGCGGGCTGGATCTCTTTATTCCGCCTCAGCTACACTATGTCGGCGATTGCTGCGCAAACTAGTTCTCCACGTACGCGTACACCACAATTATTCTACCACGCAAACATAGGGGTTACACTCGGCTGGTGTGAGACGTTCCCTGAGGGGTCCACCGAGGGCCGAACCGCACAATAACCCTGGGTTCGGCGTGGGGCGGCGGAGGGGTGATGCGGACTGCGGTAGTCGCCGTGGGGTTGAGGGGCACTGCGGCTGCGGCGGGGACGGAGCCTCTCCGTCGTTTCTAGGTCCCCGGTTAACATACAATACATACATGCAAGGTTATGGTTGGGTGGTTTCTTATTCTATGACTTAACACAACTATGTGAGCTTAATGACATTGTTTAACACTGCAATTTTTTCACGGAAATACACGCTTTTACACAGTTTACAATGTGACAATGTTAAGACATTTGTCAAAGTGACACATTCGGCCTCTGAAAGTGAACTAATCCTAAACACAACAGTATTAAACTGTAACTCTCAGAAACTTAAATAATCCTTAACACAACAATATTAAACTTTAACAAGAAGTTTCTTTACAAAATTATTCTTACGGTTACGATTATGTTGGCCAGTACTACGATAAATCATCTGATTACAGTTCAACGTTCGGTACTATTTTTAGGATGACAATCAAGTCTATGGAGGATAGTTAGTTTTGTGACAAGTCGAGCAAAAGACCACCGAAGGTCGTGCGAGTTTACGGTGGACGCAAGCTGCTGAACCAGCAAGTTTACACTTCTGCACGCAGTATTTACCTTAGCCGCGATGAGTTGTCGTCTGCATGGCTGCTTTCGCCCACTGAAATTCCTATAAAATCTAATTGAGCCTTTGCTGGATTTTCCAGCATAAACTCTCCCTATGTTTCTCGATATGTGGGAGACCATGAACTCATCCCTAGTCTCAGACTATGTCGATATGCGATATACACGTGCATAGCTCGAGCAGCGGGCATATATGCCCTCCCAGTTCTCGCAAGAACAATTAACTAACAGGCTGATTCATTTCTCTACAGTTGGAGCTCAACGAAGCCGCTGTGAATGCAGTGTTCACACACATTTCTCCTCTGCGTCGTACAGCGCTTTATGCGCTCCATTTTGCACTTGACGCCAGTTCGGAGAAGAGTCCCCCAAAATTTCCGTCTTATCTTTCTCATAGGCGAACTGTCTCTCCATTTGGGTTCTTTCGTTCTCCATGTCACAACTTTTCTCGACCAATAGGAGCGTTCCTTTTATTTTGTGGAAACTGTCCATACCAATTGCAAGGGTCCTACAATTAAACGGCGTCGAAATCTCGGCACTTTAATCCTTTCCGGCGCGTTTCTGCCAATCGGACGTTTTGTGCCTGCTCCAGACACCTAAAAAGTTGCATGTGTATATCACGTGTGTACCATTTGCAGGTCACATGATCGAATGCATCACTGGTTTTGTTTGTATCCATTTGGCATTCCGAAACGCAGTTTTCTGAAACTTCTTACTGTCCTACTTCTGGCGGCCCATTATTCGCCCTGCAGTATGCATCACCTGTCCAGTCGCTGAAACTCGCTGCAGGACGCGCCCCCTTAAGAGCTTTGTGTAGGGCCTCCCGGGGTGTGGCCTCTGTATCTGCCCATGCTGGCTTCCACACAAAACATTTCCTTTCGCTGCATGTTTCACCTTCTGCTCATTAGCATGCATTATATAGGAGTGGTGTGTTAATATCGCTGATTGTCATCCCTTTCGTATTACATACTTATAGGCAAATCTGCTCATTACCGCCGAAGTAAGTTAGGTGTCATATTCACCTTCCTGTTACGATACATAAAACTCTTATGTGAGGTGGGAAATTGACCTTCATTTATTCAGCCATCATACCATATTACGTGACTACTATCTTTGAAAGAAAAATAATTGTATTAAAAATTTTTAAATGCATATAGAATGTTAAGTTCACTTAATGACAGATTCACAGACGAACCACGAAATTTTGCTGTCCAGCAGGGTTGATATTTCTTTTCTATCTGAGATATCAGATGGAATGATATTTTTGTTAAGAGGCCTACAACTCGTGTGTGCACGTGCCAACTGCTGCACTACTCCCCTCAAGTTGTATGTGTAATAAAACCACACAAGAGTCTGAAAGCCACATATAAAGGAATGAAATTTACACTAAATAATGCATCTCACTTACATGAATTTAAACTTTACTTCTTAATAATGCATCTGACTTACGTGAATTTAAAGTGTAAGTTCTTTGAAACTGCGTTCAAAACATAGAAATTTCAAGGCTGAATGGTGCTATGCTTGAAATAAGAAGTTGCAGTCAGTGAATACTACACTCCTGGGAATTGAAATAAGAACACCGTGAATTCATTGTCCCAGGAAGGGGAAACTTTATTGACACATTCCTGGGGTCAGATACATCACATGATCACACTGACAGAACCACAGGCACATAGACACAGGAAACAGAGCATGCACAATGTCGGCACTAGTACAGTGTATATCCACCTTTCGCAGCAATGCAGGCTGCTACTCTCCCATGGAGACGATCGTAGAGATGCTGGATGTAGTCCTGTGGAACGGCTTGCCATGCCATTTCCACCTGGCGCCTCAGTTGGACCAGCTTTCGTGCTGGACGTGCAGACCGCGTGAAACGACGCTTCATCCAGTCCCAAACATGCTCAATGGGGGACAGATCTGGAGATCTTGCTGGCCAGGGTAGTTGACTTACACCTTCTAGAGCACGTTGGGTGGCACGGGATACATGCGGACGTGCATTGTCCTGTTGGAACAGCAAGTTCCCTTGCCGGTCTAGGAATGGTAGAACGATGGGTTCGATGACGGTTTGGATGTACCGTGCACTATTCAGCGTCCCCTCGACGATCACCAGTGGTGTACGGCCAGTGTAGGAGATCGCTCCCCACACCATGATGCCGGGTGTTGGCCCTGTGTGCCTCGGTCGTATGCAGTCCTGATTGTGGCGCTCACCTGCACGGCGCCAAACACGCATACGACCATCATTGGCACCAAGGCAGAAGCGACTCTCATCGCTGAAGACGACACGTCTCCATTCGTCCCTCCATTCACGCCTGTCGCGACACCACTGGAGGCGGGCTGCACGATGTTGGGGCGTGAGTGGAAGACGGCCTAACGGTGTGCGGGACCGTAGCCCAGCTTCATGGAGACGGTTGCGAATGGTCCTCGCCGATACCCCAGGAGCAACAGTGTCCCTAATTTGCTGGGAAGTGGCGGTGCGGTCCCCTACGGCACTGCGTAGGATCCTACGGTCTTGGCGTGCATCCGTGCGTCGCTGCGGTCCGGTCCCAGGTCGACGGGCACGTGCACCTTCCGCCGACCACTGGCGACAACATCGATGTACTGTGGAGACCTCACGCCCCACGTGTTGAGCAATTCGGCGGTACGTCCACCCGGCCTCCCGCATGCCCACTATACGCCCTCGCTCAAAGTCCGTCAACTGCACATACGGTTCACGTCCACGCTGTCGCGGCATGCTACCAGTGTTAAAGACTGCGATGGAGCTCCGTATGCCACGGCAAACTGGCTGACACTGACGGCGGCGGTGCACAAATGCTGCGCAGCTAGCGCCATTCGACGGCCAACACCGCGGTTCCTGGTGTGTCCGCTGTGCCGTGCGTGTGATCATTGCTTGTACAGCCCTCTCGCAGTGTCCGGAGCAAGTATGGTGGGTCTGACACACCGGTGTCAATGTGTTCTTTTTTCCATTTCCAGGAGTGTATTAGGATTCAGTATATAAAAGTGAACATTAGATGTGATTTCAACAACTACTGTTACATTAAACAAGAACCTTAAAATCCATTAGCGGTAAAAGAATTAATTTATTTGATTCAGCTGATGTGTTTGGGTATAGAAGAGGAGGAAATATAAACCAACAGATTTACTACTTCTAGTTCATGGTACGAGTTCTTCCCAAACAGCAATGGAAGTGCGATACAGATGTTCAGGACACTGTACACGTCTTGAAGAGAAATGAAAAGCTAGTGAACCATACGAAATTACCTGTACTTCACCTTAGCAACTAATAACTGGTGCTTGTCGGTGTCTGTTCTGAGTATGAGGTCTGTGCTTACAGGCTCGTCTGGGGTTGATTGACTCATGACTAAACCTGCCCTGTACTGAAATAACTTTCCAAAAATAATATGACCCGAATGAAGTGAATGACGTCGACGTTAAGTGACCACAGAAAATGCCAAGCCTATCTTTAAAGATGAGCAAAGTTCAGCACAAAATGAAGAAAAATTTCTAATAGAAGGGTAAAACACTTTATGTTTCTGCAAGAAGCTCCTTGAATAAACCTGCACTTAGGATCAAAGCTGCCCTAACACGGATCACACTTCCCATGATCATAAGAAGTAATATATCAACGCTTGCAGCTTGCAGTTATGAACAGAGCTTAGTCTGTCACAACTGAAGGTTAAACCGAAAACTATTTGGCCACGTGCTAAGGCAGATGGCTGCTCTACACTTGCAGTTTATGAAGCAGAAGTATTTCCTCTCCGTTGTCAGGGTAATCCGCGGTAGAGATGCTAACATGCCTCTCCCAGTCCAACGAAGCAGCACAATGCAGAGAACCTGTTACACAAATCGAAAATATTTCTGTGTAAACCCGTCTGTGCTAAATTTCATGCTTGTGAAGATAGCGTTTCCTATTGCCCCTCTGACATCATGTTGTTTCCACCTTCAGCATTTGTCTACCTACACGATGCTACAGTCACAGTGTGCTCACACGTATTTCCGAGTTTCTCTAAGAGAAATCTAAGCAGAAGTGGTCGTGGAAGGAACTACACTGTCCCTTTGCCGAAAATTTTCTGATTTTGACTTCCAAAAGAGCCGCCTTCTCGGTGTAGGGTGCGGAAAGCTTCTTACACCTGTAGTGCAGCCAAATGGCGGTGAGAAAGCTTGTTTTGAGTTTTCACTGAGTCTGAAGCCTGCATTCTACTTGCTGCCGCCCAGTATATAAGCAGGGATGTAAGTATAACAAATCTACACTTTCTTACAAATGCTAGATTACAATAAATGAGCAAGCATTATTGACGCATATGACGAAATGAATTCATGATTCATCTTCAGATACACTCTTTTGGTTATTAAAGAGAAGGACTGTTCAGTTTTAATGTTCCGTCACACAGCTAAGACCAGGCAGGCCGTATATACTGACAAACAGCTGCTGCTGAGAAAGGGCCTCTGGTGATTGTGTTTGCCATACAAAAATTTCACATCTAGCTGTTTCGGACTAACAAGGGGAGGCCGCCAATTGTGAAATTCAGATTCGATCCATACTGCGCATAATAAAAGCTCATGGCCAGAGGTGTAATGTGGCAAAGCACCAAGATGCACTTCTCAGCCGTTGTCGAGAAAATCGACAGTTAAAAGAAACCGTTGCGGTGAAATACTCTCTACGATTAATAATCTTCCACAGCGTTGTGGCGCAGCGGTAAGCGCTCGGGTTCGTAATCCGAAGGTCGCCGGATCGATTCTCGCGCCATGCAATTTTTTTAATTATTAGTTTTTTGTAATTCAAGTTATATATATATATATATATATATATATATATATATATATATAAACTATTAATGAATTGCTTATGCATGTTGGTGAAGGCGGCTCGCTCTCCAATTGTACCGCCTCCATTTTTCCGTTTTTTTAACAGGGTGTACCAAAGCTCTCCCGTCCGCACTGATTTCCGACGATGTTATAAGTTGCGCTAGGGACCGCATCTACCTTCTTTCAAAGCTAGCAGGCAACTACGCTGTTATGCGGCGGGTCGTTTCGGCCAATTCAACATCTGCCCTTCAAGTGTAACGAGCGAGTACCGGAGTTTATATTTCATACCTGCCACAGCAAATTTGTGTTCGTGGGGTCTCTATTCCAATTCGAACGTTTGACTTACGCTATACGTATTCGTTTCGGAATATCGTTTCTACGTCTTCCGTTAACTATACGTGGTTAACATTATGACGACAATTAATAACATTTGTGAACTACAACTTTGTTTGCGGAAAACATAATGATGTTCGAAGTCGCCAGTTTTTCCACGACAATCGACTTTCAACAACATATTATATATGCATAATTGTTGCAACTGATTGCCGGGAATTATGGGAATTATATATATATATATATATATATATATATATATATATATATATGTGTGTGTGTGTGTGTGTGTGTGTGTGTGTGTGTGTGTGTGTGTATTTGAATCACAAAAAACAAATACTAAAAAAAAAAAAGTTGAATAATGGTGCGAGATTCGATCCGGCGACCTTCGGATTACAAACCCGAGCGCTTACCGCTGCGCCATGACGCTGAGAAAAATTATTAATCGTAGAGAGTATTTCCCCGCAACGGTTTCTTTTAACTGTCGATTTTCCCGACAACGGCTGAGAAGTGCATCTTGGTGCTTTGCCACATTACACCTCTGGCCATTAGCTTTTATTATGCGCAGTATGAATCGAATGTGAATTTCACAATTGGCGGCCTCCCCTTGTAAGTTCACTGTCCTCACTGATCACAAGCCCTAGGTTTCTCTATTTGGCCCACACACACACCTCATAGAGGAAACTGCTCAACGTCTCCAGCACTGGGTGCTATTGGTACACAATTACACATTACACATAGTACCAGGTCACCAGCATTGTGAAGTCTAATGCAGGATTTGCTCAGATGACTGTTAACATAGGGGGGGGTTATGTAGGGATTTTACTAAAGAGGATCAGGTAGTGATTGTGGGTGGGGCAGGTAATAGTATTGACAGGGATGGGGAGTATGACATAGATGGTGACCTGGAAAAGATAGCCACTCAGACTGGCAACACGAATGCGCATTTCGTGGAACTGTTTCAGCGTCGCGGTCGGCCTCATATTAATACAGCCTTCAGGCGTAATAACATGAGACTTGGGGGTGTGCTGATGACAGAAGTCATGAGTCACATTTCAGTGGTGTCAGTGGAGTCTATCAGCAGAACGGGTTTCACTAGACATGGCCTGCACCTCAACAGGTATGGAAAGGGGAGGTTGGCAAAGCTTATAGGTGACAGCATAGGTGGGGGTGGTGGGACCACTCATGGGAAAATTACTGTACTAGTGGGTGTCAGAGCTGCACATTTTTTAGATTGAAGTCAGCTGATAGGTACTCCTGCTTAAGGGAAGTCTCTCCCTAACAAAGAAACCACTTTCGACAAAGCTTAGGTATCCGATTAATGAGGGAATTAATATATTTCATCAAAATATACAAGGTAATAGACATAAAGTTAGTGAACTGCTTATAGATGTTGACTCTGACATTATTGGTATATTTGAACGCTTCTTAAAGAAGGAGATAATTCAGAGGCTTCCTTTACCAGGATACAGGTTAGCTGGCAGCTTTTCTAGGAGCTCTTTGCGGTGTGGGGGAGTAGCCATGTATGTGAAAAACGGTATGCCATTTGAGTCAATTGATGTTTCAATGAACTGCACTGAAAAGGTGTTTGAATGTTGTGCAGGTGTGGTTAAATTTAGTGGGGCTAGATCCCCAGACTCTGATTTCACAACATTTTTGCTGAAGCTAGAGGAGGTTCTTGGTTCACTTTATAAGAAATACAAAAAGTTAGTTATATGTGGTCTCTTCAATATTAATTTTATAAGTGATTGTGCAAGGAAAAGGATGCTGGTAGACCTCCTTAATTCATATAATCTTATGCAAACCGTATTCTTTCCAACGAGAGTGCATGGGAACAGTATAACAACCATAGACAACATTTTTGTTCATTCCTCATTACTAGAAGGGCATTCTGTTAGCAAAAAGGTGAATGGCCTTTCAGATCATGATGCACAAATTTTAACTCTAAAAGATTTTTGTGCTGCAATACATATTAAATATAGTTATCAACATTTTAGGAAAGCTGATCCAGTTGCTGTATAGACCTTTGTAAACCTTATCAAGGAACAAGAGTGGCAATATATTTATAGTTCTGATACAGTACACGATAAATATAATGCTTTCCTCAAGACTTTTCTTGTGCTCTTTGAAAGTTGCTTTCCGTTAGAACGTTCAAAACAGGGTAATAGCACAAACAGGCAGCCTGGGTGGCTGACTAGAGGGATAAGAATATCTTGTAGAACAAAGTGGCAATTATATCAAAACGTTAGAAATAGTCAAAATCTAAATGCAGCAGCCCATCACAAACAGTATTGTAAGGTGCTTAAAAAAGTTATTAGGAAGGCAAAAATTGTGTGGTATGCAGATAGAATAGCTAAGTCTCAGGATGAAATTAAAACCATATGGTCAGTCGTAAAGGAAGTGGCTGGTCTGCAGAGACAAGTCGAGGATATAGAATCAGTGCGTAGTGGGAATGTCCGTGTTACTGACAAGTCACATATATGTACAGTATTTAATAATCACTTTCTGAATATAGCAGGTAAACTAAATAGAAACCTAGTCCCAACAGGGAATCATATAGCACTCGTATAAAAAAGTGTTCCGAGACTGTTACCTGAAATGCTCCTCCGTGATACTGACAAGAGGGAGATTGAGTTAATAATTAAATCACTAAAGACCAAGAACTCTCATGGATATGACGGGGTATCCAGCAGAATACTGAAGTATTGTTCTATGTATGTTAGCCCAGTACTTAGCCATATCTGTAACTTTTCCATTAGGAGTGGTCGGTTTCCTGACCGATTAAAGTACTCGGTAGTGAAGCCACTTTATAAATAGGGAGACAGGGATAATGTTGACAATTATAGACCTATTTCTATGCCATCGGTGTTTGCTAAAGTTATCGGGAGGGTTATATATACAAGATTACTGGAGCATTTAAATTCACATAATTTGCTGTCAAATGTACAGTTTAGTTTTAGAAATGGTTTAACAACTGAAAATTCTTTATTCTCTTTGCTGTCAAATGTACAGTTTAGTTTTAGAAATGGTTTAACAACTGAAAATGCTATATTCTCATTTCTCTGTGAGGTTTTGGACGCATTAAATAAAAGGTTGCGAAAGCTAGGTGTTTCCTTTGATTTAACGAAGGCTTTTGACTGTGTTGACCACAAAATATTACTGCAGAAGTTGGACCATTATGGAATAAGGGGAGCAGCTTACAATTGGTTCGCCTCTTACTTTAAGAACAGAAAGCAGAAGGTAATTCTCCGCAATATTGAGAGTGGTAGTGATGTTCAGTCCCAATGGGGCACTGTTAAGTGGGGCGTTCTCCAAGGGTCGCTGCTGGGGCCACTGCTGTTTCTTATTTATATAAAAATATGCCATCTAGTATTAAAGGTGCTTCAAAAATATTTCTGTTTGCTGATGACACCAGCTTGATAGTGAAGGATCTTGTGTGTAATATTGAAACAGTATCAAATAATGTAGTTCACGAAATAAGTTCGTGGCTTTTGGAAAATAATTTATTGCTAAATCACAGTAAGACTCAGTTTTCACAGTTTCTAACTCACAATTCAATAAGAACCGATATTTTGATCAGACAGATTGGGCATATTATAAGCGAGACGGAACAGTTCAAGTTCCTAGGCGTTCAGATAGGTAGTAAGCTGTTGTGGAAAGCCCATGTTCAGGATCTTGTTCCGAAACTAAATGCTGCTTTACTTACCATTAGAACAGTATCTGAAATAAGTGACAATTCAACACGAAAAGTAGTCTACTTCGCTTATTTTCATACGCTTATGTCATATGGTATTATTTTTTGGGGTAATTCTTCTGATTCAAAAAGGATATTTTTGGCTCACAAACAGGCTGTTCGAGCTATGTGTGGTGTAAGTTCGAGAACCTCCTGTCGACCCCTATTCAATAGTCTGGGAATTCTGACATTACCCTCACAGTATATATTTTCCTTTATGTCGTTTGTTGTTAGCAATATTAGCTTATTCCCAAGAGTTAGCAGCTTTCGCTCAGTTAATACTAGGCAGAAATCAAATCAGCATGTATAATGCACTTCCTTGAGTCTTGTGCAGAAAGGAGTGCGGTATTCTGCTACATCCATTTTCAATAACCTACCACAAGAACTGAAAAACCTTAGCAGTAGCCCAAACACTTTGAAATCTAAACTGAAGAGTTTCCTCATGGCTCACTCCTTCTATTCTGTCGAGGAGCTCCTGGAAGAGCTGAAAAATTAAGCGAATGCCAGTGTTCCATTGTTGATTTTCTTTATTTAAACTTACGAATTGTCGCCTGAATATGTTACTTATATGTCATTTTATCTATTTCTACTATCGTGTTATAATATCATGTATTGACTCGTTCCATGACTATGGAGACTTCTCCTTAATTTGGTCCCACGGAACAATAAATAAATAAATAAAAAATAGGTTATGCAATACAAGCCCACCACTCAACACTCCAACACAGATGCCCTGTCACATCTCCCCTTGGGCCCTGATCCCAAGTTCGACCAGCAGGAGTTCCTCTGCTTTCACATTTATACGGGCCACCAAGATACACTGGACATATCCCATCACAGCTACACAGGTCACCTCTGCCGCACACTGGGACCCCATTCTGTAGCAGGTTCTCTGCTACGTGACCCATGCTTTGCTCACTAATCTGACTCACCAGTTGAAAACTGAATTAAGCTCCTGGAAGAACTTCTCATACAGGCTCTTGGCTATGATGGGTTTCCTTCTGTTCGCCACAGAGGCTGACACCCATTTGGTGATCATCCTACCCGGTTTGCAGCACGATGTCCTATGCTTGCTACAATGTGGAACCTGTGGGATGTCTCATATGAAGGCGTTGGTTCCCCGGAATGAGTATTGGCCTGGCGTCGATGGCGACAACAAATGCTTCGTCCATGGGTGCACAGTGTGTTCACAGTACAAGGCCAACCCTTTGCACTGTGGTCCATGACTCTCTGGCATTGGGACCGCATCCACCTCGATTTTTGTGAGCCCTTTCTTGGGATCAATGTGGTTACTCATTGTGGATGCATACTCCAGAAACCTATATATGGTGCACATAGCTTTCACCATGACTGATACCACACTCACAGCCTTGGCCCAAGTTCTCACTATCGAAAGCCTGCCTGGTACCTTGGTCTCTGGTAATGGCCTCGTTGCACACATGCTGTGAGGCGAGTGGTATCAAACGTATCTGCACCCCTATGTTCCATCTGTCCTCCAACTGCACAGCAGAACCATTGGTCATGTTGTTTAAACAACATCTGACAAAAGGGGTTCGAATCCTTTGCCAATGTGTCAGCCTTCACCTTATTCCTGAGCACTTATCCCACCAAGCAATTGATGGTCATAGTCTGACCGATCCCCTCTGTGGTTGGCAACCACAGACTCTGTTCCATCTGCTGACACAGTGGCTTTCTGAGCCCCACTTCCGTCCCTCTCGGTGGTACACCCTGGGCACAGCCATGTGGGCCCTCTTCTATTGGACTCCCACCACATTAGTCATGACCCATGGGCAGCGTGTGACGTTACTGCAGACACAGAAGGGGCTAGAGTGCTGACACCGTAACCAACTTTGGCCTTGTATCCCTTCTTGTCACCTCACTTCCCCCAACTCTTTCACCTCCTTCTGGTGTACACGAGGTCGGCCCCACTGCTAATGGCCATTCTCTCCCTGCAGGTAAGCCAGCTCTCCTCCCCACATCCACAAGGATTGGAAGCTGTGTGCAATGCCCTGCCCTCTGGCGACGTCTGATGGATACCACAGACTGTCTTCCCAACACACCACTGGTGGTCGATGACACAGGGTTTCCCTTCGCTCACTCCTTCTTCCCACCACGGCACCGTCTAGGGCATTTCTGTCCCTATACACAGGTTTTGGAGGGGAGGGATCTGGTGTCACAAGGTGTGGAAGTTGAGTGCGTACAGGAGCGCACATGAGCCTCGCCATGCGAGTGCGCCACTCTCTGTACCATGTAAAGTCTGTGGCAAATCACGTTCCCATGCTCATATATTTAGGCGGCTGTGCAGTGATCACCCGGCAGCCTCGTACTGGCCATAGTTGGTGTGTGACTAAATAATTGTGCACATTGTTTGTAGGTTTTACGACAACTATTGTAGTATGAGCAAACAGGAACTCTATCACAAACTCACGAGATTTTAAACTATAATCATCCAAGTTATTTTAAGACATTTGTTTTATAGAAATTAGAAACTATTACCACTAATCTAAGTTAGAAAAATCAGATTTCAAGCAAAATTTTGTCTTCTGTTATGCTCGTAATGCAGAAGTACTTGAAAGCAACTAATCAAACAGCAAATCACTTACTTGGCACAAATGAAATCGGTGATTACACAAACTTTTTTTTTCGAAGTGCGCTTTCAGATGTATTCGCCGAGCACAACAGCAATCCTTTTACCCTTTACTCTGGAAAAACTAACACTCACAGGCATTCTCAATTTCTAAAGCAATCAGGTACAGATGAAGTTGCCAGAGAGAAATATTCACAGTAGTGGTAAACATAATGGGAAAGCAAATGCCGAAAATGTGATTAAAATGAATTCGAATACGAGAATAAATGTTTGACGAAGAGCTCACACATTTCTGTCACTAAGTAAAATTGTAAATAGGCTGTGAATCGTAAGTTCAGCAGCTCAGCGTAACTGATCTGAATAAGAAGTTCAAATTTTGTCAGACAATAATTATTTTATTCTGGTTGGATGTGCGTACTGATCCCATAGAGATAAACAGGTACGAAACTGCATGAGCCCCCAATTGACAGAACAAGCGAGGAATAAGATTTTGCAACGGAAATTATAGTTTTGTCCCTATTTTGCAAGGAAAATAGAAAATAATTTCAGTGGTATGGGGCATCAAACTACAGACGCCAGATGATAGAATACACTGCTTTTTGCATTACTACAACCTAAACTTAATTTAGGAAAATAACTACATATGTTCTGATTTGAATTGTCCGTCACACTTAGTTTGGCGTTTCATCTAAGAATATTGTGCTACTTGTCTGCTGAATTTCGTTACATTCGAACTGTTTTGACATTTACGTCTATGTAATTTGATTTAAGATTATTACATTTACAGTGGTTACTAAATCTGATGGTTTTAACAGTTATTTGCAGATTAAAATGAATCTTCTCGATTGTTTTAATTTACATGGATCTGTGGTGGTAATAACCATAAATTTGGGTTCAATACCTCTTATCGGTTGATAAGGCTTCATTAAATTCCTCATTTGGGTTATCATGATATTACTTACGGTATTTCATGCCTAATATTTCGCTCACATCTGCAAACACCGTCGGCTTGCAAATTGTTGTGTTAATTCTTCGTTTGCCTAATCCCACGTTGCTTTGCAAGACTGTGTCTTGCTACGTTAAAGACAACACAAAGTAACACTTTTTCGCGGGCCATGCGTCTATACTTCCTACTAAATGTGTTTCTTTACAACATTCAAGGGAATACGTGTTAAAACTTATGTATGCTCCTGGCATCTAATGGTAGTCCAGTGTACCAGATATAGCTTCTGTTTGTTGTGAAATCTACCCTCAGAACAGTGGGATGTGTATATCCCACCAAACACCGGTGGCTTAATGGTTCTTGGGAAGTATGCTAACCACCAAAGTAGTTTCGGGAAGGGGCTTGAGAACTTACCACAGAATTAATCTATTTTTTGTTGTCCTTGGAATGCGTATTTACCACCAACTGAGGGGTATCCCCAAGCTTTTGGGAATGTGTCTTAACATCTCTGTCTATGCCTGACGTCTTGCGGTAGAACATTGCACCAGATGTATGAAAACTACTACAGCAATCAGTTTCTCTTTGTCATGGGATAAGTACAATTGTCGGAACACATTCTGCAGTTACACTATTACGAACTGCATCAACTCACACGTTTATTGCGTGATAAAGTTTCTAGGACTGTTTTCAAATTTTGGTAAGTAAACTCTAATATCAGATTTTAAAATAAAGAAAAAAAAAACATAAAATAAAAACAGAACATACTGTACATTATTTTTTTCCATGGAATGGCAACACATAAAAGCTCAAGAAAGGGAAGAGGGAAATCCATCTACCACCATACTCTTAATACCTCAAAACGGTGCCGTGTAATATATGTACTGCCATAGTTTTCGGTACTGAATTATAAAAATTGCCGGTCCCATGTCCGGGGCCTCATTTCGCAAGGAAGGAGGAGGGGGAGGAGAAAAACCTCGTAAAGAAACCTGGATCCATCTGGCTCCAGATGATAGCACCCTGTAAGGGCCCCTGCCTAGGGTTCTAGGTGAAACCTGGTGAACAGTCTCAAAAGCGGAAGAGGAAGTTCAGATTCCCAATGGTGGAGACAGCGAAAGAGCTACTTCCAGGACTCACAATCTTGGTTGTATTTCTTTGTGGCCTTTGGGCCACACCCAAAATAACTTTCATGTCATGGAAGTATGTAATGTAAACTATTGTACCTCAGGCAGACGATTCACCTTATGCCAGTACGTCAGCAGACATTCGGATTCTAGGGAGTGTGCAACATTGCACAAAGACTGGTCGGAGTGTCTTGGAATCTCATCAAAATTTCAACATAGGCAATCAACGTACCTAGCAACTTTCAGTGCAAACTCATTGTTTAAAACCGGAAAACTAAAACATCTAATAATTACGCTAAAGAACCACAACATACTCATAACAGCAATTCAAGAAACATGATACATGGATGCAGATAAATTCGATTCTGAAGGTTTTAGTATATAGAAAGGGAATATGGGACCAACAGTTATGAAAAATGTACCGTATCTAGGAACTTCCTCTATAATTAACAAACAAATCTTGAACTCCATAGTTGAATTTGATTCCCAATCAGAAAGAATCTAAAGTCATACAGTCAGAAGCACAAACTAAATCTACACAATTATCAATGCACAAGCCCCTATAATTGAGGATCACAGGAAAAACAAAGAAAAGGTGGAGGCCTTTTGGAATCATCTAGATGACATTATTCAGAAAATTCCAGATAAAAACATCGTCACTCTTCTTGGAGACTTAAATGCACAGAGTGGTAAAGAAAAAAGATATAAGAAAATAGTTGAAGACTATCTTGCACACGACAAATCAAACGGAAATGCTGTGAAGCTAATAGAACATTGCCAAGCACACAATTTAATTCTTAAATCCACAGCTTTCAAGAAACTACCAAGACGGCAAAAGACGTGGATATCCCCAAATCCTAGCCTTGGGGAATTTCCACTTGATCATGTGGCAATCAATAAGATTTATCGCAAAGAAATCAGGAATGTTAGGGTACTCAGGGTTGCAAACTTGGATTTAGACCACTACCTTTCTAAAATTAAGTTCAAAGTCTTCTCAAACAGCAAATGCAGCACGAAACAAATTAAGGGTCAGAAGTACAGCACAGAAAAGATATTAAAATCAGATGAATTCACAAAAGTAACAGAAACCATTCAGACACAAAGCTGGGAGGATATTAAGGGAAACTTCAATACTACAGCCGAAAGGATAGCACCTACCATAAAAAGTAAAAAACATGCCTGGATGTTACTGAAATGTGATTCCTTCGTTGAAACAAGAAAACAGGCATGGCAAAACTGGCAATCACAGAAAAGAGAAGAAAGCAGATTGAATTTCATTACATTTAGAAATTTGGTAGGTAAAAATATGAAAAGGATTAAGAAGACACATGAAAACAGAACTCTCCTCCAAAGTGATGAAGAATTAACTGAAAACACCACAAGAAGCTTTTAAAGAACTTTCAAACAAAGGTTATCAAGATACAAAGCACCTACCCTCCAATTTAAAGATGTAAATGGGACCATCGCTCTCAACAACGTGGAAAATTGCAAAATCTAATATGCTACTTTGAGACACTCTAGAATTGTGAACCCATCCCTGAAAAATTTGAACACATCAAAATAACCGAGAGAAGCCGGATTCGGAACGACCGACGATTAAAAAACTACAGAAGGTCATTTCAGAACTTAAAAACAACAAAGCGTCTGGAGAAAACCAAATAGTGGCCGAACTATGGAAAAAGGCTGACAAAATTGCAATTACATCAATTCACTATGTTTTCGATAATATCTAGAAAGAAGAAGAGATCCCCACAGAATGGAGAACAGCTCTCATCCACCCTATCCACAAGAAAGGTTTGAAGACAGTCCCCAACAACTACAGGGTAATATCAGTGCTGGATATAACATACAAGATTGTTTCTGAAGTCCTTTAGAACAGGTCAGAGCCGCTATTGGACCCGCAAATCGGGAAATACCATGGAGATTTTAGAAAAGGTACATCATGTTCGGAACAAATACTAAACCTCGAAAACATCATGGTATACCAAAAATCAAAGGCAAAGACATACGTAATTTCCTTTACTGATTTTAAAAAAGCATATGATGCGATTGATAGAGAATCTCTATTATCAGTCCTGGAAGAAATGGGTTTGGATAAGAAAACAACTAATATTATAAAAGCGACCCTTAGAAATACATTTTCGAAAATAAAATTTGTCGGCGCATTATCGGGACCCTTTGAAATAAAAACGGGAGTGCGACAGGGATATAGGCTCTCACCATTGCTGTTCAGTTGTGCGCTTGAGAAAGTAGTCAGAGAATGGAACACAAATATTAAGAGTGGTGTGCGACTGGGTTGCAAGAAGAAGAACCTTAAAGTAAATTCCATTGCTTTTGCAGATAATATGACCCTGTTTGCTGAAACAATTGAAGAAGCACGGGAGCAAATCCTGGAACTAATGAAAGAAGCAGCTAAAATATGCTTTCACATCTCCTTTGAAGAAACTAAGATATTGACAGACATCAAGCTCCCTTGCAAATACATAAAAGTTCAAAAACAAAAGATTGAAACAGTAAAAAAATTCAAGTATCTCAGAGAATGGATTAGTTGGAATTCCAGGGAAAGAAAAGCAATGCGGTCGAGAGAAAATAAACTGGAACTGACCTTCTGACTGACAAAAAATACATACAAAAAAAAATCGCTTTCAAGGGGGCCAAAATTACACACCACAAGACAGTGATTAAACCAGAAGCACTGTAGCCAGCAGAAACACTAAACATGAATTTCAATGGCCACATGAAGAAACCTGAGGTAAAGGAAAGAAAAATTTTAAGAAAAATCAGAGGACCAAAATTTCAAGACAATAAAATTATAAACGTCACAAATGTAACTCTCTACAAGAAAATTGTTACACTTTCAGATACTATGAGAAAAAGGAGGACAAATTTTTATGGTCAGCTTCTCAGAATGAATTCCAACAGATTAACTAAACAAATTTTGGATTTTTTTCCACAACCGCAAATCGAAACCAAAGTGGTTTAATGAAACTGAGAAAGATCTAGTAAAATTAAAGATTTCAGAAACTTCACTCATTGATAGAACAGCTAAATTAATTACTTAAGATGAAAACATAAGTTTCAAAGACAAATCTACACCAAAGTCCAAACGCTTCATCTCGGAAGAAGAGAGGAAGCGAAAGAAGAAGAATGTACAGTCATTTGATCACAACTGTAATAGGATAGCATAAAAATTATCTTCACTGAATTGCTACATAAAAAAATGCACCTGCAAAAGGGTTAAACACAACACAAAGTAGCATTATTAGTATTTATTTGCATCCTTCTGGCTAAGTGTGTATTGTGTGTCTTCTCTAGTTCTCACAATTTTAGATTTGACGTAAACACTTCTCTCTCTTTCTCTCACGTTCTGTAACATTTCGTCATTTATTTCTCATCCTACTTCATTATTTTACAATATATTTATTTTATATGTAAAAGAAAACATGGAGTAGTCATGATGTTCAAAATGTAAATGGTGAGTAGATGGATGTGGGAGGCAAAAATTTGTGAAAAGTATGTGAAATGTAGTGGGATGAATAGTGAGCTGGAACAGAAGAGATGAAGTGGAATGGGGAGCAGGGTGGTTGTAGAGTATGAGGCAGTAAAGTCTGGGAGGCTCAAACGTTCATAACGGGTGGCAGGGACAAAGAATCCAGTGAAATTTTTTTAAGTGCTTTATCTGAAAACTACCTTGAGCAGTTAAACAAAGAACCGACTCGTGGCGATAACATATTAGACCTTCTGGTGACAAACAGACCCGAACTATTTGAAATAGTTAACGCAGAACAGGGACTCAGCGATCATAAAGCGGTTACGGCATCGATGATTTCAGCCGTAAATAGAAATATTAAAAAAGGTAGGAAGATTTTTCTGTTTATCAAAACAGACAAAAAGCAGATTACAGAGTACCTACCGGTTCAACACAAAAGTTTTGTCTCATGTATAGTTAGTGTTGAGGATCAGTGGACAAAGTTCAAAACCACCGTAGAATATGCGATAGATGATTATGTCCCAAGCAAGATCGTAAGAGATGGAAAAGAGCCACCATGGTACAACAACCGAGTAAGAAAACTGCTGCGGAAGCAAAGGGAACTTCACAGCAAACATAAACATAGCCTAAGCCTTGCAGACAAACAAAAATTACGCGAAGCGCAATGTAGTGTGAGGAGGGCTATGCGAGAGGCGTTCAATGACTTCGAAAGTAAAGTTCTATGTACTGACTTGGCAGAAAATCCGAAGAAATTTTGGTCTTATGTCAAAGCGGTAGGTGGATCAAAACAAAAAGTCCAGACACTCTGTGACCAAAATGGTACTGAAACAGAGGATGACAGACTAAAGGCCGAAATACTAAATGTCTTTTTCCGAAGGTGTTTCACAGAGGAAGAGTGCACTGTAGTTCCTTCTCTAGATTGTCGCACAGATGACAAAATGGTAGATATCGAAATAGACGACAGAGGGATAGAGAAACAATTAAAATCGCTCAAAAGAGGAAAGGCCGCTGGACCTGATGGGATACCAGTTCGATTTTACACAGAGTACTCGAATGAACTTGCCCCTCTTCTTGCAGCGGTGTACCGTAGGTCTCTAGAAGAGTGTAGCGTTCCAAAGGATTGGAAAAGGGCATAGGTCATCCCCGTTTTCAAGAGGGGACGTCGAACAGATGTGCAGAACTATAAACCTATATCTTTAACGTCGATCAGTTGTAAAATTTTGGAACACGTATTATGTTCGAGAATAATGACTTTTCTGGAATCTAGAAATCTAGTCTGTAGGAATCAGCATGGGTTTCGAAAAAGACGGTCGTGCGAAACCCAGCTCGCGCTATTCGTCCACGAGACTCAGAGGGCCATTGACACTGGTTCACAGGTAGATGCTGTGTTTCTTCCGCAAGGCATTCGATACAGTTCCCCACAGTTGTTTAATGAACAAAGTAAGAGCATATGGACCATCAGACCAATTGTGTGATTGGATTGAAGAGTTCCTAGATAACAGAACGCAGCATGTCATTCTCAATGGAGAGAAGTCTTCCGAAGTGAGAGTGATTTCAGGTGTGCCGCAGGGTAGTGTCATGAGACCGTTGCTGTTCACAATATACGTAAATGACCTTATGGATGACATCGGAAGTTCACTGAGGCTTTTTGCAGATGATGCTGTGGTGTATCGAGAGGTTGTAACAATGGAAAATTGTACTGAAATGCAGGAGGATCTGCAGCGAATTGACGCATGGTGCAGGGAATGGCAATTGAATCTCAATGTAGACAAGTGTAATGTGCTGCGAATACATAGAAAGATAGATCCCTTATCATTTAGCTACAAAATAGCAGGTCAGCAACTGGAAGCAATTAATTCCATAAATTATCTGGGAGTACGCATTAGGAGTGATTTAAAATGGAATGATCATATAAAGTTGATCGTCGGTAAAGCAGATGCCAGACTGAGATTCATTGGAAGAATCCTAAGGAAATGCAATCCGAAAACAAAGGAAGTAGGTTACAGTACGCTTGTTCGCGCACTGCTTGAATACTGCTCAGCGGTGTGGGATACGTACCAGATAGGGTTCATACAAGAGATAGAGAAGATCCAAGGGAGAGCAGCGCGCTTCGTTACAGGATCATTTAGTAATCGCGAAAGCGTTACGGAGATCATACGTAGATAAACTCCAGTGGAAGACTCTGCGGGAGAGACGCTCAGTAGCTCGGCACGGGGTTTTGTTAAAGTTTCGAGAACATACCTTCACCGAAGAGTAAAGCAGTATATTGCTCCCTCCTACGTATATCTCGCGCAGAGACCATGAGGATAAAATCAGAGAGATTACAGCCCACACAGAAGCATACCGACAATCCTTCTTTCCACGAACGATACGAGACTAGAATAGAAGGGAGAACCGATAGAGGTACTCAGGGTACCCTCCGCCACGCACCGTCAGGTGGCTTGCGGAGTATGGATGTAGATGTAGATGTAGAAAATTGAAATTTTTTTTCTGTGAAATTTTTCTGATTACTTTGTGCACTGCCTGCTTTCCAAAATTTATTTCATCATTGAGTATCTGTTTACTGTGTGAAAGTGCTTTCTGTATTTGGAATTTTTTTATTGGAAGGTGGGAGCTGTTTGACAGAACTTAATTTTTTGATGTTCACATCTTCTTCTACAATGATGGATTTATAATCCTATTTAAGGTGGAATGGTTTGTACTGTATTTCAATGCATTATGTGCTCATTATTACCAGTGTAAAATGCCCACAATACTATCGTTCTTTTGCAGTCCCTGTAATTGAACTGGAAGATATCAGACTTTTTATCGGTCGTGTTTTGATTATAGTTTACGTATATGTTTGTGTACTGAGTTTTCCAGGTAAAGTTTAGGACCTGTTTAATAAATTTTGAGTCTCAACCTGACGTGGTAGGTCATGGTAGCCAATTTTCTTGTGATTGTGCTGCCTGTATATATTGATGTGATTTGATTCCACTGTTTAATCATGTGTCTCTCAATTTATCTCTTAGCTTTATCTACTAATGTCTCTTTATATATGCGTTTTAATGTGAGTGGCTAGCTCTTTTTGGTGATATGAAGCGTTTAGGAGAATGTTATGTAACTGCAGACCATTGGTGATTTTGTCAGTGGTCTTAGGTTGCATTTGTTATTGTATTGTTTTTTGTGAGTTTTCTGCACATATCAGAGTTGTGGTGGTTTGCTGATGGTTACCTCCAGAAATTTTGGGGGTTTTCTTATTCTTCTTCCATTGTGAACTTAATGTTTTTGTGTTTGTCTTTATGTCTGTATGTAACTGTTTTATTTGTTTTGGGGTTCATCTACCATGCTGATTATGTTGTCCATCTACATGTGCCAGTAATTAATATCGTGGCTCAGCTTTGTTGTTGTACCTCCAATTATTATTTTTTTATATGGTTCAGGATGACATTGCTAGTGTTCATGAAATTGTTGAACAAAAATCTAAACATTACTTTTTATTCAATATTACTGACTGCAAAAATTTTCTTGTATTTTAAACATAACAATTTCATTGTTCCATCTATTTTTTCATGAGGGGGGATGGCTATGTGTTTTTGGGCATCCTCCAGTTAGTTTAATGGTTTCATTAACACAGATGCAACAGTAGATACTTTCTGCATCAAATGATAGCAGTGTTGCCATAAGTGACTTTAATCTTTTATGTGTTTTATTAGCTTGGTGGTATTTACCATTCCACAATCATTTACATGATCATAGTCTTACGTGAGCCATGAATGCATTTGTTTTGCTACTTGGTATGTCGATGCTACACTGAAAATTACTATTTCATGGTCAGAAATATTTTTCATACTGATTTCTCGCTGCTAATTTCTATTGGACAATTTCTTCCTGTCTGAAAATGTGTGATCTGTGTTATGAGTGGTTTGTAACATGTGTTTAAAATTGTTAGTTGAGTCTCATTTTAACCCTTCTATGTTATTTGGTGGTGAATTCTGTGTTTTTTGTGTGTATTCCTTTGTTCCTGTGAGTACAACACAACTCCCTTGGTCAGATCTTCCTATCACAATATTTTGTGCATGTATTTTTTCCTCATACTTTAACTTTCTGAATTTACTGTTTCTGTTTTTAATCTGTATTGCCATTATTTTCATTTCTTCTTTTTTATAATTCTCTAGTTCGTCTTGTATTACATGATTGTAATTATTATTTTCATTCTTAGTGAGAATATAATCAGCTGCTACAATGAGATTTTCAATTAGCTGTAAATTTGCGAAGTGAGTCCACACTGTGTTTTAAACATTTGTCCAAGAGATGCTGTCTGTTGTCAGCTAGTGTCATATTTATGAGATACACAATTCTTGATCGACATGGGGCATATGTATGTGATTGTCATTATGATGTTTATGCGCTGCATTTTAGATTCGTGATTTTCTTTCAATGTTTTAGTTGCATTTTGTCTGTGAATCTGCATGTGGAAGTTCAGACATTTTCCATGGTGGTAGTGAAGTAGCACAATTCTTTCTGCGATATTTGAAGATAGATATCATGTAAGTTTTGATTTGTGTTGGATTTTTTTGAATACAACTACTTACTTTTGTGTTTCAGGCAGTTTATATTTGGTTGCATAATACATATTTTCATTTACATTCAAAGATGGAATTGAAATGTAGTCAATAATCGACATCTACCAGTATTATTAACAGTTCTTTGTTCATTCTGTCACCACTATTGTGGCCTAAGTAATGTTTGCACATTCTCTCTAAATTTGATAGTGATGTCGGATGTTAAACCATATGTCCTAGTAACTGTAGCTGTGTTATGGTATGCATATTCAGCAATTACTGAAAAATTACTGAAGCAGACAGTGAGTCTGTTGGAAGCTAATAATAATGTGTTTGCTTCACGTCATTGGTGGTCACTAGTACCGCAATGTAAAGGCTATATGTTATTCATGCAAGAATGTTTCATATTTGTTACTGAGTCTGATATAGTTTAGGCTAGTGGTGAAGCACGACTGGAAAATCGAAACCATCTTCTCAGTTCATCAATCAGACAGTATTTGTGCTGTATTTCCTGTATAAATTTGGTGATTAATTAATTGGGGTTTTCAAGTTTCTGTGCCTCATGTATCGGATTTTTCTTAGGTTACGTTAAAGTGCCCTGAATTTCATATTCATAGTTGTATTTGCGTACATACTGTGCTGTGTTTGCCAAACAGAAAATATGATATCTTTAGAAAACATAACTTTTCAGTTCCATTCTTCTATATACTTACTTTGGTACACTCTCATAAGGCCTGAGTTACATTAATTTCATTTTAGTGTGAATTACACAGAGCATTGTGGAAATAAATAATACATTTATTCCCACATGTCACTTACACTCAAATAATTTCAAAATGACTTCTCATATGATATAGATTGTTGGTATTGCATCTGCATACAATTCACTTCAGAAGTTTATTTAATTACATGTAAATCATTTTCATTTTTGTCAGTGCTGAGACTTACGTGGTGTTCTAAATCTCAAGTTTCTTCAAATATTTTCGACAGGAATCGAGACAACAGTAATAAAGCCTAGTCATTTAAGTACAACTGACTGACAGTATAATAAGCTGTCCTGATCTCTGAGCAAAATTTATTCACACACTTTATTTCTTTTTTATTGTTACTAACAATGACAAGTTCATAAACCTTTGTTCCATGTTCCCGCTGTCCATTCTCCAAATTAAAATCAAGCATGTAGTGCTGAATATCTTGAGGTGTAGTCATCACATGTTATCATATTACGTGACAGAATTGGCAAGTTGTTCCCATTCTGGATTCTCCATCATGAAAATTATATTATGGTACACTTTATTAAATTCTCAGTTCTGTCATTTGGCTTAAGCAGTTTTGGTTCTGTTTGGACGAAAATATTTTCCTTCTTTCATGAGATGTTCCTTGTCCAAATAATGGCGTTTAACTGTATAGACTGTGTTATCGTTAGAATTGACTATGGCATATTTTTAGCAACCTTTGTTCACACTAAATTATTTGTAGTTTACACTGTTAGATTTGGTTATCTCCTGAAATTAGAAAGCTAAATATTGCTTTCGGCATTAACATTTTCCAAATTAATACAGTTGTGATACTGTAATATCGGTATTCTTCAGGTTCCATATTAGGGCTGCCTTTCTTCAAGGAAGTATTCGTGATTTCATTTAAAGTGCTGAAGATAAGTCGAATTACATTTTAATTGGAAACAATACAAAATTAACCGTTACTGAAACAGGTCAGTATTTGTGTACAGTTGCAAAAATAGTGGTGGTAAAAGAGACGCTCTTTGTTGATGGCAATGAACATCTTTTGATGCCTATAAAATTTTCTAAATCCTTTTCCATACTAATACTACTAAAGAGTTTCAATCCTTGGTAAAAATACTTCAATCTTAATCCTAAAAACGATTTAATATTTAACTTTAAAAATATTTATAATATGTTCTGATGAGTAATTATCACAAAGGAATAATTAAGTAATAATATATATCTTTCTATTGTTGTAAGTAGGTTTTTAATAAAGCCATTGTGTAACACCATAGAAAGTGCAGATAATGGAATTGAAAAGTAAAATTGTTCACTGAGAATATCTCTACAAGTAACTTTCTAAATGAATACAGTTTTTGTACATTTATAATTTTTCAGTTAGAAATTGAGCTGAAACATAGAGATTGCTCTTCTTATACCTCGTTTTCTGTTGAAGAAATCTGTTGTATTGGGTTGTAAAATTACTGTGCAATGTCAGAGCAATTTGGTTCCAACATCAAATAACCGTCATATTCATATTTCGGCAGTATCAGCAGAATTTCCAACGTCAGTACTGCTGGATCTTATATCTGAAACCTCAGAACTATTCATTATTGGTAACATGATTATATATCCATTGTCTATTGTGTGTATTCTTCAAATCCATATCCTAATGTGATCTGTATATCACATCAGTTTCTGAACATGTCTGAAACAATTACATTTTTAAAATGGAACATTTACAAGATGTGCAGTCACAAAAATTGTTACATAAAAAATTAACCCTCAAGAGATTAGGATTTTCATAGAGTACTATTTAAGACATCATTCAATTATGATGGATCTCAAACAATTCCAAATAAATGAAGACTCTTCACTGTAAATATGGTCAATATCTCTTCTAATGCCTTGTAATTCTACATTAAATTTATCAGTATAGTTACAGATAAAGAGCATGGATTTAATATTGTCTTCCAGACTGGATGCAGAATACATGTGTTGTAGCAATTTGTATTGACAAGTATTTATCAGTAAAATGTGTTAAGTACGTTATAATGCCATTTAACCTATTATACCTCTAATAGCCTCATAACTGTAAAACACAGTTTCGTTGCCACTCTATACATTTTATTGACGAAAAAGTATGATGTTCGTTTCTTGTAATGTTCTGCATTCGTTTAATCTTGCAATAGGCAGGATCCTTGGAAAATCTAAATGAGCTGTCTCGGCATGTGGAGTTTCATGGAAAATATTTGAGGCTGACAGAGCACTACTCCTTTCATTTTAAGAAATTCCTTTATTTTCATTGTTTCAATTCTCTCTGTATGGCTGTTGTATCAGAGTGAATAGGTCATAGTTTAAAAAATCATAAGTTTATGTACGGGGATGCACTACATGAGTATTGGGAGTAACACACAGTCATAGTCATTGACAAGAAAACAGCATCTTTATTGCCTTGGTCATTTACAGAATTAACATTCAAGACTGATAATTTTGACATTGGAGTGACAGGTAGGATATTTGCCCTCCAATTTACAGAAAACACAAAAGTGCACTCAGTTTAATGAGGTAGCAATAGCCAAGTCTGGCCTCACTGCTCGTGCCAGACGCAAGTGCTGTGTCACCATCCTAAGTCAATGATGATTGAATGATGGCGAGGATAGCAGTGTGCACCTTTCACTTTACATATGTATTTGTAATAATGAAGTCATAATTACATTTTAAAAAATAAAAGTTAAAATGAATGCCTTGTAGTTTTAATTAATTTAACAAAGGAAGGACGGAAAAACCATTATTTCTATGATACTACTTACAACTGATAGCCCCTTTCCTCCTCTCACTACAGATATTTTAAAGACTCAAATAGCTCCATTTTAAGAGAAGCTAGTCTTCCATGAATAGTAGGGTTCATAACGTCAGTTCTCCTGAAATGTGTCAACCACATAATTTTACTGGTATATTCAAGTGTGTAAATAAATGACTCAATTTTGATGTTGAAAGATATGCAATCCAACTACTAGTTAACAACCTGTCTTAGAGAATCAACATATTTACAAAATATGTAACACATTTTGACTCTGCAGCATACATTCCATTTTTCTGAATGAACGCTTCCAAAGTAACAACAACTAAAATTCAAATAAGATACACTCCTGGAAATGGAAAAAAGAACACATTGACACCGGTGTGTCAGACCCACCATACTTGCTCCGGACACTGCGAGAGGGCTGTACAAGCAATGATCACACGCACGGCACAGTGGACACACCAGGAACCGCAGTGTTGGCCGTCGAATGGCGCTAGCTGCGCAGCATTTGTGCACCGCCGCCGTCAGTGTCAGCCAGTTTGCCGTGGCATACGGAGCTCCATCGCAGTCTTTAACACTGGTTGCATGCCGCGATAGCGTGGACGTGAACCGTATGTGCAGTTGACGGACTTTGAGCGAGGGCGTATAGTGGGCATGCGGGAGGCCGGGTGGACGTACCGCCGAATTGCTCAACACGTGGGGCGTGAGGTCTCCACAGTACATCGATGTTGTCGCCAGTGGTCGGCGGAAGGTGCACGTGCCCGTCGACCTGGGACCGGACCGCAGCGACGCACGGATGCACGCCAAGACCGTAGGATCCTACGCAGTGCCGTAGGGGACCGCACCGCCACTTCCCAGCAAATTAGGGACACTGTTGCTCCTGGGGTATCGGCGAGGACCATTCGCAACCGTCTCCATGAAGCTGGGCTACGGTCCCGCACACCGTTAGGCCGTCTTCCGCTCACGCCCCAACATCGTGCAGCCCGCCTCCAGTGGTGTCGCGACAGGCGTGAATGGGGGGGCGAATGGAGACGTGTCGTCTTCAGCGATGAGAGTCGCTTCTGCCTTGGTGCCAATGATGGTCGTATGCGTGTTTGGCGCCGTGCAGCTGAGCGCCACAATCAGGACTGCATACGACCGAGGCACACAGGGCCAACACCCGGCATCGTGGTGTGGGGAGCGATCTCCTACACTGGCCGTACACCACTGGTGATCGTCGAGGGGACACTGAATAGTGCACGGTACATCCAAACCGTCATCGAACCCATCGTTCTACCATTCCTAGACCGGCAAGGGAACTTGCTGTTCCAACAGGACAATGCACGTCCGCATGTATCCCGTGCCACCCAACGTGCTCTAGAAGGTGTAAGTCAACTACCCTGGCCAGCAAGATCTCCGGATCTGTCCCCCATTGAGCATGTTTGGGACTGGATGAAGCGTCGTCTCACGCGGTCTGCACGTCCAGCACGAACGCTGGTCCAACTGAGGCGCCAGGTGGAAATGGCATGGCAAGCCGTGCCACAGGACTACATCCAGCATCTCTACGATCGTCTCCATGGGAGAATAGCAGCCTGCATTGCTGCGAAAGGTGGATATACACTGTACTAGTGCCGACATTGTGCATGCTGTGTTGCCTGTGTCTATGTGCCTGTGGTTCTGTCAGTGTGATCATGTGATGTATCTGACCCCAGGAATGTGTCAATAAAGTTTCCCCTTCCTGGGACAATGAATTCACGGTGTTCTTATTTCAATTTCCAGGAGTGTATGTATTATAGAACATCAGGGAACACATACTTAAATAGTGTATTAGTTGATGGCTTCACTTGTAAGTATCGATGTAAATGAGACTGCTGACACATTGGCCAAAACGGAATCACATAAATAAGCTAACAACAGAAGCCAATCCATCAGGCACACTTAAGAAAACTATTTACAAGAAGATTGAGGAGCCTCACTTTACAGACTTAACAAATAAATCCGAAGGGAGATTTTCGCGAAACGTACAAAACATTGAGAGCATTTCATTTCTAAACCCAGGAAGAAAGCACCATCTAAGTTTCTACTAAGTCTGCAACATGACAGCATAGCCCAGTCCCTATACAGAATAATATTGCTTCCCCAACATGAAAATCATCTTCGAAAAACAGATGTTTACCTAGCTTTTCTTCATTATTACATTAACTGGTGTTAGCACATGTGGAAATTTTACTGGGATACTAATGTACAGTGCTATGCTGTCAAGTAACCTGTATTATATTGTTATTACTGTCATTATTTGCAAATGTAATTGCACATTAAGTTATTCTTAATTCCACGTTAATATGTAGTGAGATGGTAAGTGTATCATGGATTAATTTTCAATAAATCAGTGTGTATCTACAACATATGTATATACTGTCTAAAGAATGTGTTGCGATTAGAATTATGAGGGTTGGATGAAACGTAATATTTTAATAAATATAATGCAGAAATAATCCTTAGAATGTGATCATTATTTCCCAATATTCACTTTTCCACACAATCACTAACCAATTTGATACATTTCTACCAACAATGAATAACGTATTTGAAGCTGTCAAGGAGCGAGCCTTTGTGTCGATATTCCATAGATTGACGTTTCGTCTCCAGGTCGTAGTGATGTACCCACGTTTCGTCTCCTCTTGCAATAGAATGGAAAAAGGCGTCACCTTCATTCTCGTAATGTGAGAGGAATTGCCCGCATCTCGTGGTCGTGCGGTAGCGTTCTCGCTTCCCACGCTTGGGTTCCCGGGTTCGATTCCCGGCGGGGTCAGGGATTTTCTGTGCCTCGTGATGGCTGGGTGTTGTGTGCTGTCCTTAGGTTAGTTAGGCTTAAGTAGTTCTAAGTTCTAGGGGACTTATGACCACAGCAGTTGAGTCCCATAGTGCTCGGAGCCATTTGAACCATTTTTTTTTTGAGAGGAATTCCTGGCAAATTTCAAGTCTGCACTTCAATTTCACGAGTCAGCATCTGGGGTACTCATAGTGCACAGGTTTTCCGACAGCCAAGCAAAACAATAATGTGACCCTCACGCTCTTGTGAAATGCCAATTGTCCTTTCAGTTTCTCTCTGAGTGATACAACGATCTTTCGGAATCAGTCTCTCAACATTTTGCTTGTGAAACTTGGTGGTTGCGGTCACAGGACGTCCAACTACTTCTTTGTCACGCAGGTCAGATGTTCCCACCTCAACATCTTTAAACATAATAGTCCAGCGACGCACAGTAGTCACATCAACACAATCACTGTAAACTGCTTTCATTCTCTGATGAATCTCCTTTGGGGTGACAGCTTCTGCAGTCAAGAAATTAGTGACTGCACGTTGCTTAATTCGCATTGACCAACCGTTACGCAGGTTTCCATTCTTTACACTGTAAAAACACAACTGTCAAATGTTAAGGCTTCACTTCAACTGGAGCTGTAGAGAAGAGGTTACAGAACAAGCCAGTAACTGACGCATACCAATGCTGCCAACTGTTGAAGAGTTACGAAGGTAGAGCTGTTAGTGGCCCAACTGAACATGGGACGAGGTGACTAGTTGACTGATTAATCCATTCTGTAATATATTTATGCATTATGGCGTATATTGAATTCTTTCGAACGTTTCACACTACTGCATAACAGATTTAATGACGCTGTCAGCTAAGCATCATGGTAGAATTTGAGTGTGATTTTAACCCTCACAATACCAAAGATGGTAGGGGTGATATTTCATCCCACCTTTTTACATCTAGTATACGTCGTATTTTAAAATTATGATAAACAAATTTACTTTTCTAATGATGTCTTATACCACATTCCACATCTTTTTTATATTTTCAAGCTCATCTCACAATTTAAGTCTTTGTATTAACTGTGATTTTTTCTGCAAATTTCATATTTGTATTTCCAGTGTACTCCTCCCATATCAGTATACATTTAAAAACTATGTTGTGCATAGATAATCAACGCTGATTAACGAAGTATACATTTTTAAAATGTTTTGTGGTAGTCATAATGTACCCTTCCCCTCAGTCTACAGATTATGGAAACGCGATACTATATCCTATTATTCATCACTATTTATTTGAAAAACTCGTTGTTAGTAAAAGTGAACAACAATAACGACATTTGTTCTTTTGGAGGGCTATAAAGTACCCAGCACCTAGATAGTTTACATTATGTCGTACACATTATGGAAAAAGCGTTGGTATGACTAGGATTAATAAATCTATTCGTCCACAACCCTCAGAATTACAGTAACCAGGGTCAGTCCAAGAACATTTTTCACACACAAAGGATGTATGATTTGGCGGCCTTTCCCCCACCCCTCGCCACCACCTCTTTCTCTCTTACTCTTCTACTTGCGAAAGTTTTCGCTACTGTTATGGTACACACTGAATACAGATCTAGCAGAAACACGAAATAGTAGCCGATAGAACAACTCTTTTGTAAGAGACTGCTAAAATGCCTTTGTAGGACAGAAAAGTCTGAAGGCTTGCATAAGGCAGGATATCTGCTGTCATACACATTGCCCTTTACCTGTACATATTTGACAAATTAATTGCTCTGTCTAAGTTGTTATTTTTAGAAGCTGTAACTGCAAACTGTTCTACAAAATTATGAAACCAACAGGTCAGTAATTGCTGATTCTTCCTCAAATTCCTTAGCAATCTAATTTAGAGCAGTGCTTAGTTACTGTGGTTTGAGAAATGTTCTATTTTTTCTGTTAGTATTACTATTTCCCATAACATAATTGTCCAAGGCAATCATGTGACTTACTTCGTGTGACAACAAGGAATCGATGAAATCATTGTCGATAGTTCACAAAACAAGAATGGGAATACTGGTCTCAGTGGAACTTCCCAAGAAACTGAAATGCATGCTTGTATCGATGCTTCACTCATCTGGTTCTTTTTATTGTGCACATTTATCATGAAATCGTTGGCAAATTACTTATCTCTGTTTACATCAAAAACGAGCATGTGGCATGATTTTCAATGTCCAATCGTTGAACAATCACGCCTGATATGATTGACAGAATACTTAACAGAACTACTTGATGGAGAACGCTAATTTTTCATTTCTGAATCGGGAATATTGACAAATTATAATGTAAGTGGATATTCTGTAAGTAATATCGATTTGTATAACAAGCATTGCCTTGCTTTGGAGCCGGCCAGTGTATTTGACTTTGCAGTTTATTTACTGTCAAACAGTGTGAGCTCAATATGTTGTCAAGACATTTACTTTATTCCGATAATAATGGATCAATATGATTAAATTCTGAGAATTATCTTCTGCAACATGGCTATAAGGTGAGAACACCACTATCCCTTAGGGGACTCACTATTCTTTGTGCATAAATGCATGGTGGAAGGAAGGACCCCAAAAGGTAAGTATTTTAATTCAAATGCAACTTGCTGCACTGTTTCACATTCTATTTTAGTCCTTGTATCACTTCAGATCTTTTACTACAAGTATTGCTCGGTGCTGAAAATGTTGGAAAATAAGTCATCTGATAAGCAGAACAATTTGTTGAGGAACATGTGTTGTAATTCATGTTAGGCAAGCAGAAGTCATAATTATGATTGAATAATGTTCTGTCAGTGAGACCTTGAGATGAGGATTGATATTGAACCTTTTATGTGTGTCATTATGAGTAAATTCTACACATGGAACTTGTTGTGAGTATTATTATTATTCATGTATGGACCCAATACAACCACAAAAGGTACAATCCATCAACGTCACTTTTTATGGTTAGCTTTCCCTTATGTCCAAATTTGTTTCATCCTTTTAGAATGAAGTCTCTTTCGTTTCTCAGATCACTGTGTCCTCGTGCATTTTTTAATTTCCCTCTGACCTCCTTTCCTAGCAAATATGTTTTGCCTGCATGTTTTTCTATCTGTAATGTCTGCCCGTGTTATATCAGCTAGGTTAAGTTACTCCTTAATCGCACTTAATTGGCTCGATTTTGGCCTTCCTTCTGTTTCTGTAGAATTCTACTATTTTTTGTCAACTTGGTGGACGCCATTTTTTAATGTGTCCATAAAATTTAAGTATTCGTTTTCACATGTCACAATGTATGTCTGTGTATTCTCCCATTGGCTTATTACTTCTCAGCCAGAGAGTACCTCCATCAGTAGTTTTTGGGCCTAATATTTTCGTAAGAAAGTTTCTTGTTCTTTCTTTTGGATTTCTTCAGTGCCCTTGAAGTTCCTGCTTTGATTGTAGTGCTGTAGTGCCTAAGTTTACTGAATTTAGAAACATTTTGTATTATAGATATTTCGTATTAATCTGACTGCAGGTGCCGTGTTTTGACAGCAGTCTTAGTTTGCAGCCTTGTCCAGTCCGTTTTCTTTTATGATTTCCGCCAATTTTTTAAACCGAGTAACCTTTTCTATTTTTGCATATTTAGAGTTAAAAAACTTTGGTGCTTCTTTGTTGCATGTCAAATATTCCCTTTTTTTGAATGTCGTTTGTAGTCCTACATTATCGGCAACTTATTTAAGAATTTCAATTTGTGACATCTTGGGTTGTCGGGTGTTCTGCCGGATATCAGCGTCGTACTTGCACGATATTTCGGTCACGTAGCTCGTAACCTTCATCAGGTGCGACCTGAGACTGCTCCTCGAGTGGACATGGTCCAGTATTTATGCCTATGGCCTTCCCCCTCCACCAACGGCTGCAGGCGCTTCCTCTGTGGTCCGCGCCCATTCCCTGCGACCTGCTGGAGCGTTGCTGCTCCGTTTTCCGTCCGCTGCGGTTGTAGGTGTTCCCTCTGCGGTCCGCGCCCACCAACCCCGCTCCTGGGGGTTTCATCTACGGTCTCGGGTACCAAGCGTTCCCCCTGCGGTCCGCGCCCGCTCACCACGACCTGTTGGAGCGTTGCCGCTCCGTTTTTCGTCCACTGCGGCTCTGGATGTTCCCTCTGCGGTCCGCGCCCACCAGTCCCACTTCTGGGTGTTCCATCTTCGGTCTGGTGCTCCTGGCAGTCCGTCAGGGGCTCGTTTTCCATCTCCATGTCTCTGGTTCTTCTGTTTGTACAGTGTTGCTGCTGGCCCCGTTGCTCCTTTAAAAATTCCAGAGCCGGATCCCAGGCTCTGCTTAGCTGGTACCCTGTGTCACGGTTCATAAGATCGTCAGCCATTTTAATTTCTATCGATTCTCTTATAACACTGTCCCAAAATCTGGGTGTTTATGCTAGAATCCTGGTATCCTCATACTTCATGGCATGATCTAGTTCTAGACAGTGTTCAGCAATGGCTGACTTAGTCACCTGTCTTAATCTAGTGTGCCTCTGATGTTCTTTGCACCTGATCTCCACAGTTCTTGTCGTCTGGCCAATGTAGGACCTGCCACATTGACAAGGTATATTGTAAATCCCTGGTTTTCGTAACCCCAGGTCGTCTTTGACACTCCCCAGCAGTCCCCCAATCTTGTTGGATGGACAGAAAACACACTTGATATTGTGTTTACGGAGGATCCTACTGATTCTGGCAGAAATAGAGCAAGCATAGGGCAGATATGCCACCTTCTTTGTTTCATCTTGGTCTTCTTCAGGAACCTGTGGTATGGTGGCTGGTTGGAGTGCCCTCTCAATTTGTCTGTCCTGGTATCCATTCTTGGAGAAAACTGTTTTGAGACGTTCTATCTCTATAGGTAGATTCTCTTGGTCTGACAGGGCATGTGCTCTGTGGACCAAAGTCTTCAGAACCCCATTCTTCTGTGCAGGGTGGTGACAGCTGCTGGCCTGCAGATATAAATCAGTGTGTGTTGGTTTTCGGTACACACTGTGGCCAATTGATCCATCTGCTTTCCTCTGGACTAGTACATCCAGAAATGGCAGCTGTCCATTCTTCTCCAGTTCCATGGTGAACTTGATATTAGGGTGGCATGAGCTAAGATGTTCAAGAAACTCATTGAGCCTGTCCATCCCATGTGGCCAGATCACGAAGGTGTCATCCACATACCTAAAGAAGCATGTGGGTTTAAATGTGGCTGTCTCCAATGCCCTCTCCTCAAAACTCTCCATGAACATGTTGGCAATCACAGGGGACAGTGGGCTGCCCATAGCTACACCTTCAGTTTGCTCGTAATATTGGTTTCTGTACAGGAAATACGTGGATGTCAGTGTACGACGCTGATATCCGGCAGAACACCCGACAACCCAAGACGTCATTAGATCGCTGGGAAAGCCTGAAGAGTTACATTTCAATTTGTGTTTGGGCTGTGGTAATATCCCTAGTTAAAATTGCCAGATCACCTGCAAAGACGAGGCAGTGTACTTTAAGATTACTTCTGCCTAACATGATTATTGGTCTATATATTGACTTGACTCTTGCTCTCGCCATTCTGCAGTCACCTTTTCGAAAACACAATCAAACAGTAAGGGTGACAGTGCATCTCCCTGTCTAACACATCTTTATAAAAAAGGTTCAGAAATTTCTCCCATGACTAAAACTTTACGGCTAGTGTCAGTTAACGTTTCCTTGATCAGTGTTAAGGGTTTTATTATGTAGCCCTTGCTCCTTTAAAATATTGAAAAGAAATTCATGATCAACTGAATCATTAGCTTTTTCGAAATCCATAAATATACATAGAATATTGTTATCAGAAAACTTTTGGTGCATAAGGATTAGTATTATATTAAGAGTTTTGTTCCAGACTGGTTCTGTTTAATCTGATGCCTGCTTTGTACCATCCAATTTTAAGCTCTAACTGTTCTCAGGATCGATCAAGTCAACAATGTGAGAGTATTTTGTGTGTGACCAGGAGAAGAGAGATTCCTTGGTAATTATTAACATCGGTTCTGTCACCTTTTTTACGCAATGGATTAATTAGGGCTGTTTTCCAGTCCTCAGATACTTTCTCAGTTTGCCAGATATGTCCTATTATGGTCAGCTGATTTTCTTAGTTCTGCAATTATACCACCTTCTCTGGGTGCTTTTCTGTTTTTAAGTCTCCTAATTTCATTAATTGCTTCAACTTCGTTCGGTTCAATAGCATTAGGGTCGGTGTTATTAGTTTGCTGTGGTTGAAATTTATTCGCTGGTTCTGGACTGTTTAATAGTTTTCAAAATAATTAGCAAGTACCTTACAATTTTTCTGGTTGTTAAGAGCCAAACAGCTATTTCATTGTTGAAGCAAAGACTTTTAGCATGTTACCCAGTTAGTTTTGTTTTTAATGCTTCATATGAGTTTCTTGTGTTCTTATTTTGGAAGTCTTTCTCGGTTTATAAAAGCTGGGCATTTTCGTAGTTTATTTTAGTCTGTCAGATTAATTTGGATGTTTCTTTTCTTACTATTAGAAAGGTGTCTCAAGTACAGATGGTTTTGAGGACCAGTGGACAAAGTTCAAAACCATCATACAATATGGATTAGGCGAGTATGTGCCAAGCAAGATCATAAGAGATGGAAGAGAGCCACCGTGGTACTACAACCGAGTTAGAAAACTGCTGCGGAAGCAAAGGGAACTTCATAGCAAACATAAACATAGCCCTAGTCTTGCAGACAAACAAAAATTATGAGAAGCGAAGTGTAGTGTGAGGAGGGCTATGTGAGAGGTGTTCAATGAATTCGAAAGTAAAGTTGTATGTACTGACTTGGCAGAAAATCTTAAGAAATTTTGGTCCTTTGTCAAAGCGGTAGGTGGATCAAAACAAAATCTCCAAACACTTTCTGACGATAACGGTACTGAAACAGAGGATGACAGACTAAAGGCCGAAATACTAAATGTCTTTTCCAAAGCTGTTTCACAGATTAAGACTGCACTGTAGTTCCCTCTCTTGATTGTCGCACTGATGACAAAATGGTACATATCGAAACAGATGACTGAGGGATAGAGAAGCAATTAATATCGCTCAAAAGAGGAAAGACCGCTGGACCTGATGGGATACCAGTTCGATTTTACACATAGTACGCGAAGGAACATGCCCCCTTCTTGCAGTGGTGTACCATAGGTCACTACAAGAGCGTAGCGTTCCAAACGATTTAAAAAGGGCACGGTTCATCCCCGTTTTCAAGAAGGGACGACGAACAGGTGTGCAGAACTATAGACCTATATCTCTAACGTCGATCAGTTGTAGAGTTTTGGAACACGTATTATGTTCCAGTATAATGACTTTTCTGGAGACTAGAAATCTACTCTGTACGATTCAGCATGGGTTTCGGAAAGGCGATCGTGTGAAACCCAGCTCGCGCTATTCATCCACGACACTCAGAGGGCCATAGACACGGGTTCTCAGCATGTCATTCTCAATGGAGAGAAGTCTTCCGAAGTAAGAGTGACTTCAGGTGTGCCGCAGGGGAGTGTCGTAAGACCGTTGCTATTCACAATATACATAAATGACCTTGTGGGTAACATCGGAAGTTTACTGAGGGTATTTTCGGATGATGCTGCGATATATCGAGAGATTGTAACAATGGAAAATTGGACTGAAATGCAGGATCTGCAACGAATTGATGCATGGTGCAGGGAATGGCAATTGAATCTCCATGTAGACAAGTGTAATGTGCTGTGAATACATAGAAAGAAAGATACGTTCTCATTTAACTACAATATAGAAGGTCAGCAACTGGATGCAGTTAATTCCATAAATTATCTGGGAGTAGGCATTAGGAGTGATTTAAAATGGAATGATCATATAAAGTTGATCGTCGGTAAAGCAGATGCCAGACTGAGAATCATTGGAAGAATTGTAAGGAAATGCACTCCGAAAACAAAGGAAGTAGGTTACAGTACACTTGTTCGCCCACTGCTTGAATATTGCTCATCAGTGTGGGATCTGTACCAGATAGAGTTGATAGACGAGATAGAGAAGATCCAACGTAGAGCAGCGCGCTTCGTTACAGGATCATTTAGTAATCACGAAAGCGTTACGAAGATGATAGATAAACTCCAGTGGAAGACTGCAGGAGAGACGCTCAGTAGCTCGGTACAGGCTATTGTTGAAGTTTCGCGAACGTACCTTCACCGAGTTCATTTCTCAGTATAGTGCTCCCTCCTACGTATGTCTCGTGAAGAGATCATGAGGATGAGACCAGATAGATTAGAGCCCACACAGAGGCATACCGACAATCTTTCTTTCCACGAACTATACGAGACTGGAATACATGATACAACCGATAGAGGTACTCAAAGTAACCTCCGCCACACACCCTCAGGTGGCTTGCGGAGCATGGATGTAGATGTAGATATGTATTTTTAGTTTTGTTACTATTCCAATATTTTAATGCCCTATGCTTACACTTGAATGCTGTTTCACAATCTGCTTTCCACCCAAGGGGTTTTTGTTGCTTTGAAAGCGGACTTAAATTTTGTGCTGTTGTGATGAACTTCTCTTATAGTCTTAGACAATTCTTGGATTGTTTTTTGTCATGTTCGCTTGTAAGACGTGCGTTAATTTTAGCAGTATCTAATTTTGAGACAACATATTTTGTTTTGAAGAGTTTTTGAAGTTGAAATGTTACTTTTATTCGAAATTTATATGAACCTCTTTCCTAAATTTGACATCTAAAATTTCTTAGTAGTTAGGGTATGAAATTACTCCATGATCGGTTTGAAATTCGTCAATAAACGTATTGCGTGCCCACCAAGTTTTTTGTTTAGAAGGTTTCGTTTAAAAATGTGTTGACATGATTTTAAGGTTTAAATTTTGCATGTTTCAACAAGTCTTTCGCCATTTTGGTTTGTCTCTTTATGCCCAGAAAATCCACCCACCGTTTTCCTATATTTTTCCTCTTTACATAATTGAGCATTAAAACTACTCATTAGAATTTTAACATGGCTTAATGGTACTTTCGAGATGATGTTTTCTAACGTTTCCCAAGTTGCATTGACTACTTTATGTTTTTCAGAATTATCATCATTCGACAATTGAAGTGTATGCCTTATTTGAACATTTAAGAGAAATTGTCATCAGTCTATTAATAATAGGTTCTACCTCCGTTATGAAATTTAAAATATTTTTGGAGGCTGTAAAAGCAACTCCCAGATGTGGTGTATTATTGAGGATTATTTTGTCAGTTCTACATTGAAACAGACAACAATTACCGAAATCCATGGTGTTATTTCAGTCATTCGTATTTCCTGAAGTGAAAAAATTTAAATCTTCTTTTTTTAATGTATCTCCCAATCTACGTTTATCTGGTTGGAAAACTATTTGTTGTTAAGTGTTGCAATTTTTTTGTAAGGTGGCCAAAGGACTCCAACTTCCTCTGCTGAATCATACAGCACGTTGACCTAGCCACCCCAGAATCCGAAAGACCAGTTGCGCCAGTAATACTGTCAGTGGATTGACCACCTGGCATAATATCGTGTTTATCAAAATGCTCCATGATGATTGTACCTGGTATTGTGTGGGCTTGAGTAGACTCATCGAGTGAACTCGGAGTGGTAAGACTGGAAGGGTTAGTTCAAGAACGTAGATTTCAGCCACACCATTAGTTAACAGACACTGACCACTTTGACGCTTTCTACAGGACTGAGACAATTACGGTTTGCATTTATTTGGCTGTCGTCTGGAACTGATTATTGTGTATTCGCAGCTGTCCACCATATGTAGTGGAACGTTCACTATCTCCCATCTGTGACCCATTAAAAACCTAAGCAAGATCGGCTTCTTGTAGTTACAAAGTCTTGAAGCCTGGACTAGTGAGTATTACTGTTTTGTGTACTGTCCAGAGGTGAGCCATGTGGTTTGTTAGGTCTGCTCGAGCTGGAAATTACGGTGGAGTTATTTTGTTTTGTGACTGTATTAAATAATATAAGATGATTGGTTAGATAAGAATAACGATTTGTTCTTTTTCTCCTTGTTGAGGCTGTTACAGGGACATCATCTTTTGCTGTTGTGATTGATGAAGTAGGGTATTTTTAATGAAAAGATAGGTGTGTTTATGCTTATTACAAAATCTGTACAGGGTGTCATGGATACAGGAACAGATGTTGTGATAATTGGTACCTTAATATGTATCCACCTCCCTGTATTAGCTGTTTCTTTCTTGCCTCCTATAGCATTCCCACAAACAAATTACCCTGATGTTTTCTGCACAGATGTATCTGAACCGTAAATGGACTATACCTCTCAACATAGATTGTACATTTTACGTCCATGACTCACACTTCAATACCTGACCTTTTGCCCATGGGATAATAAACGTTAATGGTTGTCTTATGCCATGTATACTCGGCAGTACTAAGGAACCTAGAAAATATTACTTACCATAGCTGTAATAATTAGTCAGCAAATGAAGTAAACACTGACATAATGTTGTCCTCTGTCATCAATAGAAGCATCAGCACCTGTGTTGCCCTGTACTACAATAGTTAAGTATGAGGACTATGAATTGACTGAGTATGTTGAATATTTATCTTAGCTGAAAGAACAGAATTTGGAAGTTTTGGGTGCCAAACCATGATAATATTGGTAGATGTATATTTTATGTATGTTACTCACTTATTCTAATCCATTTTAAAAGGAACTTCATCTGTTATACGTAACAAAGGACATTTAACTCACTTTCAGTAAAGTATCAGGTTTGTGTAGAGTCTGATACCACACAGATTTAATGTAAAGTCTTGTCAGTAATAATTATAACCATTATTATTTGTTTCATCTCTGGTGTCTCTAATCTTGTGAGATTCTGAGGGGCGCGTTGGGTAGCCCATGTGGTGTTAGTAGCTCTATGATCAACTGTAATGTAACAGGGTTTGCTGTCGAACTACAATTTTGGCACAGTACCCCAGATGTACATCAAGTAAATATTCTTCATTTATAGGTGATGAGGATATTAAAAAATTCGCATGTCTGGAAAAATCTTAAGTGTAACTTTGCAAAAATTCTGTGTCCCCACAAATGCTGCCAAATATCGGTGAGTAAATGTGTTATAATTGTGTAAGTAATATAAATCAAATATTAAACACTACAATAAGAATAGTTTTTCATTCAATTCTAGTGGCCACTGGTTACAATTCATATTCGTTTTTTTCCATTAGAAAACATTTCGTATTGTTATTCATTGCTATTCTTTTTGTTTTTTTTAATGATAATTTTATAGATTTTAATCATATTAATCTTATATTAATTGCATCAGCTCTGTTAATATCACAATGTTGTATATACTTACACCATTTGATAATGTCCTGCTTCACCTTCAAACTACAAGTATGTCACTGCAGCAAGATCCCGCTTTTTGGAACCTGTTACATCACACCTATTGCAGTCTTTCACACATTAAACGATATTTTCTATCAGCCTTTCAATGATCATACCATAAAGTATCTTTGTACTCCATTTCACTTACATTACTACATTAATTATTCATTTCAAAACGAAATCTAGAAATTATCAGATCTCCTTATAATGCTATGGTATGGTGGAGTACCGTGTCTGGGATGTACTTGGGCAAAGATAAAAAAACGTGTTTTAAGTACAGAGACAAAACGACTGTTTACGCAGTGGAACTGTTCAATATGGCAAGAGGGAGGACGAAATGGTATCCCAAGTGGGGAATTAAGGAAGAAACGGAAAGATAAGAAACAGTACAATCTAATGGAGAAAGAAGATAGACCCCAAAGGCAGATATCATACTTACTGCAAATGCAGGATATGTTCTTTGAGGGTATTTCATAGGTGGGCTAGGCGATAAAGATCTTTAGTATGTAAGGGACCCATTCCCCCTTACTGAGAGCTAAAACATTTTGGTTGCACAAGTCTAAGTTAGGCGCAGAATAGATTGCCATGTGCTAAGTACCTCGAGCAGGTGATATTGTTGTCAGTTTCAGGTGTACAGTCAGTGAGTAAAGTTTTTTTAATGATGAAGTGGAAAGAGCACTGTCGTACCGGTTCTATATGTAACCCTTTGCCTTGGGTTGAACCCCAGCAAACATTGTGTTGCCATAGTGTTTTACCAGAATGTAATTATAACTTTGGACTGTGCATATTACTCATTCGTGTTTACTGTGGCGACCAGCCGACTACAGTGACGATAAAGTATTTACATTGTTACAAGAGAGTGTGACATTAATCTTGTGTATTTGGTCTGTGCTGACATTTGGTGTGAATAGATGTGCATGACACAGGTAGTGACTCTCCCCGATTATGTTTAATGAGAATACATAAATGTACTTTGTGCAACTTTCGCGACCTTGATTAATAAAAATCATCTGTTTCTTAAAATCCTATTGTTGACCGCTTTGAATATGATTGAAACAATTCCTGGAATGGTTCAAACCGATTAGTGCTTATCCATTAGTCTGCTGTCATTAAACTGTGAGCTCTAGCTATACTAAATATAATAACAGGCGTTCCAGTCAGCCCTACAGATCACCACCATCAGCTTCACCTATACAGACACTGAATGTTAGTTCCAATGCCTGACTATAGAAAGGCTATGCTGATGTTAGCAATGAAATATTAACCTATGTCCGTTACGTTAAGTAAATTACAAAGAGGGCCAATTACCAAATCACACCTGAACCTTGTTTTCAAATTCATCACTTTCTCAGGATAAAAAATTAGCTTGACTACTTATACTAAATTGAGCTGGCCTCCATTAAAATTACATGAACTCAACCATATAATTGTGTGAATTAATAACAGCACAAACAACCTTTGTACAAAATACCCGTTTTTATAACAAGACTTTAGAAAAGTATACAGACGCTTACCAGGATTTGTAATTTAAAGATTTAAACCTAGAAATCTCAATAATTTATATAAATTCCACAAGATTTTCGTCTATGACCTGCCATAATATAGAAATAATCGTTACTTTAGGAAAACACACTTGAAATCTGTTAAGCTATTCATTGGACTAAAAGTATGTCTCTCATAGTGTAAAGTTCCCTGAGGATGTTCTGTTTGTTCCAGGCATTTCAAATAGCACCGTTATCATATCTGGTGAACTCTCTTATCTCGGAAAAATTTCCTCCAGATAACTGGTACTTCCCTGTAGCAGGAGGAAAATGTTGCCTCCCAGCAGAGAGGACAATGGATAAACCAACAAAAGCAACTACCAATGAATTGCTACATCCCTGTAGCAATGAAAGAAAGATTCTTCCCTGTGCAGAGAACCAAAGGTTGTGATACCATCATACATACTGGTAGATACTGCTTGATTCTCCACTATGTCACACTATTTCAGTATGCAGCACACATGTGCTCATTCTTTAGAGGGCAAAAGTAAAATTGTATTGTAGACCAGCATATCAGTTAATGCTATGGCTCATTGTCAATCATCACCTCTTAAAATCTGATAAAAACTTTGTAATAGATACCAAACACTTACTCAGGAACTGCAGGTCCTCAGGGCAACTACACATTTACATTCTTAATTACACCTAAAGGGTAGCTTCCTGTTCTTCACATCATGACTGCTAATCAACATGTGTTACATGGATCCCTTGGAGTTAGTAGAGAAATATAGGAGGTTATTAATAAAAATTCCTCAAATTATCTTTTCAAAGTGTCACTTTACCTAACATTTAGCCAAATAAATGACCAGTTATATTTTGAAGATGCTAGAAATATTATGCGTCTGTAAATTTTTAAATTGTGGGCATGAAGAGTCAGCAAACATTCTTTAGTAAATTTTTTTTATCTATTGTTTGATAACAGCCCTACACTTTCAATATCACGCTCATTAATATCAGTTGTTAGTGTTGATGAGTCACAGCCTGTAATTGTCATTGTCCCATCTGCATGAACACCACAAATTAAATGTCAGTGGAATACCTGCCATTCTCCATCTCCACAAAGAAATGGACCAACATGTTCTACATAAATGAAGTCCAATAAGGATTCTAATATTATTAAACATCGTATGTAAACTTCAACTGTAGTAACTACTGTCAGTTTCTGACATGCACAGTTTTTGTAACATTGTTCATAAGCATAAAGCATGTCTACTCCAAAATATAAACCATTGGATTGTATGCTTCTCTCACTTATAACATATCTGAAGTACAAACGATTACTAATATGTGAAACATGTACAGTAGATCTGATGTACTTAAAGTTAGGAATGAAGTTCTTGTTTTTATTATCAACACGAGCAGATGATAAATTTTTAGTAGTAAAGAATCAATACTAACTGAAGTCAGTAATATTCCATGAACAACAAATCACACTAAGTTTTAATGACATTGGAACTACTGGAATTTTCTGTAGTGTCAGGAGGTGGGATAATTTAACTGATGATGCTGATGATGAATACACAGTGGTGCTTGGTGCTGGTGCATTACTTAGATAGTTGCATTATTGTTAGATTGGACACCTCAAAAGTAACATGAAAGTCATGGATTGTGTGATGACTACTTTTTAATTACACCTTTCGATTTGTACGTTCATCATCAACTAATTATATTGTCATATGGATAAGATAGATAACTATATACACATGTATGATGTATTCACCCAAGCCCTGATTAATCTGATGATATAAATCGAAATGTGTAGTTGAAGAATGTAGCCACCATATAGGCTGCGACTTCAGTGCATTTTTGTAGTGACCGTTAGATCACTGATATAATCTTGAAATTACGTAAAATTGGGTGCATACCTGTTATGTGACTTCATGTCACATCTGTCACCAATAGTACACTCTTATTATTAAGTGAGAAAGTGATTTATCTATTAAATTAGCATTGTCAACAGTTTCGCCATTACGAGGTGATACCAAACCAATCTCTAATTTCTGCAGCTGACGTTCCATTTCTTATACTTACTATAATTTTTTTTAAATCTCAATTTGCAACTCTCACAAAATATTTAATAATCCTATTTTTTCTGTTTCTAACAATAACTCTTCATTTAGCAGGCCAGCATTTACTGAAGTTGTAGTACCAAAATGTTTAACATTGCCATAACATGCTTCTTTCTTAATGTCTACAGGATCATATACGATGTATTCCTTGTTTGTATTCTACACCACATAGTCTTATTTTCAGTTATTACCTACTTGATTCAATCTATCATATAACGACCAAATTTTGGTTCATTTTAGCAACATCTTCGTGTTATACTGCTTCTGTTTCTGTTGACTGCTTTAAAATCGTCTGCATAGCTGCTTCTAAAGTGACCCTTCTCCTTAAGAGGGCAATTTTCGTCAATTTCTCAAATAATTTTTATGCAAATATTTCCGAAAGTGGTTTCATGAACTAATAAAACATGACTTCACAATATTTATCTCTTTTGTTTCAATATTTCAGTAATGAAGTAAGTTCCATGTAGAAGTTCTCTTTTGATAATTAATATTGCTTGACTTTTCAGTTGTTTATGTTGGCATTTACCTAACATATTCATATTTTAGATTGTCACAAAAAATAAATTAGTTTGCAAGTAAGAGTTCACTTCACATTTAATTGTGTAGCTAAGAAACAGAGAACCCCACCTGTTGAGTGAGTGGATTCTGCAGTGTGGTCATGAATGAGGAGTTGTCTCCTCATGGTTGGCTGTAATACTGCGTGCTGGTCCACATCAGCGCCTCCTAGTTACATCGTGTTAAAACTGCTGACAGTGAAACGCAGGTTGACAACTGATGCCACTGGTGGCTGAGTAGATCTGCTGCACACTTTAGCGCCTCTGTCTCGACTTATTCTCGTTATAAACTGAGATTATACCCAGTAAAGTTGCAGCGCATGTATCATCTGTACTGGCTTTAAACATTCAATTTTTGATCGAACTTCACATAAACAATTTGGTATTATTTGGCAGATTTGATATTTTCTGCCAAATGTCGTCTGGTAAGTTTAATTCTGCACTTACCCTCTTGTTGATTTCTCCAACAATGTCTTCTTTATTGATAGTGTCAATTTCGTCTTTGAACTTAGTAGATGAAAATTGTTTCTAATTGTAAATATCACCTCACAACAACTTCATACTGAAATTATACATTCATAAAATTTTCAATCAAAGTCAATGTTATCCAGGTTTAATTTACACTATTAAATTGCAGTATTATTATATCTCCCACATAACTTCCAGTTCACTTTAAATATGAGCGCTAAACTTGGGCTACAGTCATATTTGCACTTGAAGTAATCACAAAAACTTTCGACACTCTTGGTCATAAAGGTGTCTAGCCTTGCACACAGCATGACTGCACTCACACATGTATTCAAATTGACTATATTCATTAGGCTGTTAGTTCAGATTACATTCGCTGAATGCAAATATCATGGCATCAGCTGTGTTAGGTATTGATGTACTGCCTACTGGTGACACATGAATATTGATGCCAAACAGGGACTCAAACCCAGATTTCACACTTTTCGTCACCGGTTGCTTTACCTTTAGGCTGTCCGTGTAAGCTTCACGGACTGATCGAAATTTTCACATGTCACACTGTCTAAACCGATATTCCATTTTCTTCTACATTCGTCACTAAAGGCTCACTGCTTAATTCTGTGTTCCACATCAGTCAGAATAATGCAATGGGAAGGCGACCACTAATTGGTATTTTCATATGTCTCGATTCCCCACACTCTTATTCTCACTGGTGCTAGAATACATACTTAAGCAGCGAGTATTAACTAATGAATGTAGGTGGCCACGTATAGGGATGTACGCAGTAACATATGGGAGTTTGAGCCTGTGCTTGAAGCGTACATGGACAGCCTAATGGTAAAGCGACAGCTGGCGATAAGTAGGGAAATGCGGGTTCAGTTTCCGATGTGGCACAAATATCCATACTTCACCTGTAGGTAGTACATGTCTACCTAATTTAGCCGATGCAGATTTATTTATTTGCTTTTACCAAATATATTTCGTATGACTCTCAACAGAGTCAAGGACGAATTGAAAATAATGTATTATTTTTGTTAGTAGGTATATCCTTCTTCGTTAATTTTTACTTCCTTTATTGCAGATAATTATTTCACGCATTATTGTCATACAATAGCTTTTCATATGTCAGTGCTGTTAAAATATTGGTACAGACTTCTCGTTATCAGGTATATATTGTTTTATGGTCCAGTGTGAATGATGAAGGGGTGTCGGGCCATCAGGTACAGCAGATGGGCGGTGCTCATATCAAATGTCAAGCGACTTTTACATAACTTTGCTTGTAACACGGGACTCGGAGGAGCTACGATCGGTGACGATGAGGTACCCGCCTGGCAGTAGGGTCTCACATTTGTTTGGAGTGGCCAGTTGTATTCGCGAACGACGACCCGCTTGTTCGGCTTCAGCCGAAGCGGGAATGCAGTGAAAGATGAATGTTCATGTACTGTATTTCTGTGCTTTTACCCCGCCTTCATCAGTAGCGACGAGCTACTGCAATGGCTCGTTTAAGAACAGTTTTTTTCTTTTCTTTTGCTTGTGCTTGTTTCCCGCAATGACGCAGGGTCGGCAAGGTTAATCGGATTTGACAAGGTTAATTTAAGGGTTGGCCGGATGCCCTTCCTGCCGCCACCCTGTACCCCCGGGACGGAATTAGTGTACCCCAACTGTCTGTGTCTCGTGTAATCCATGGAATAGAGCGAATGTGTTCAGTTGTCTGCGAGCTGTGAAACTGAGGCGGGACGTGGGCGCCAGCCCAGTATTCACCTATTGGGATGTGGAAAACCGCCTAAAAACCACATCCAGGCTGGCTGGCACACCGGCCTCTGCCGTTAAGACGCCAGGCGGATTCGATCCGGGGCCGGCGCGCCTACCCAAGTCCTGGAAACAGCGCATTAGCGCTCTCGGCTAACCTGGCGAGTATTTAAGAACAGTTCTCTATCGTATTAATTCTAATAATGTGGCAAATGGTGGTGCACTCACGCTACAGAACTATTACGCTCCAATCGTAGAAGTAAACCACAATGTCAACAGCAGGAAGAGATTTGTGCTTTGAAGGCATAGAGGACCTTGACCACTTAAACTCGAAGAAATCAAGGGACTATCTGTAAGCGATGTACACCCACTTAGATAACGCTTAGCGCTGTTTCGGTCATAGATACCGTGTCGAAGCGCTGCTCACACCTGCTCATTGGCTGGTCAGCGACGAACAACGGACCTCGACGTCGTCATGTCACCAGCTGGACACCGTCTGACGCCTTCTTCCGCTGTCTCAGCTGCTACCGGGGTCTGTATCGCTTCTGTTCGTCGGGTTCATTGGCTGTTTCAGCAGCAGGACTGCTAAAGTACGACTTAACACCACTCATGTGCGCTTGGGTAGGCCGACATACCAGTAGTACATTAATTTAATCATGGAGGTGATTTTAGGAACTTTATACTCTTTCACCAGTACTGGACTCCTCAAATAAATTACGTCCCCAACGTAAGAATAACCATCTTCTTTTTGGTATTTCGAACGTACGAAGAGGGATGGATATTAATCTCAGAGGGTTAACACTCATCCAGTGTCTAGTTTACCATGACGATGTTGTCACTTTCACCCGAGACATGTAATGTCTTCATTGGTGCTTCTAAGGAGACTTCTGTGGTTCAATTGCTGACAACTGCATGTGTATCTTAAATCACTGTTCCGTTGTTTTTCATTCAAAGATATACGTCAATGCTTCTCTATCTCTCTCTCTCTCTCTCTCTCTTTGTGTGTGTGTGTGTGTGTGTGTGTGTGTGTGTGTGTGTGTGTGTGCGCACGCGCATGCGCGTATCTGTTTATCGATAGGGAATAATTCATCTAAATTAATATTGGTGAAGCATTTGCAATACCACTTTATTGATCAGTGTGATACGTGATACAGCTCTTCCGTTGTACCGTTATAGCGAACCAGGTAGTTAAATCAGTCGGAAAAAGCAACCCAAACAGAATTGGGGCACTTCTAATCGTCCTTGAAATTACGAAGAATGGCGAAGAATGAGTACGACACATTCAACACCTGCAAGGAATTAACTAAATGTTAGAAACAATGAATTTACTACTTTAGATTAATCAGAAAATTGTTGTCTATATTAGTAGATACGTAGATCTCAAATGTCATGCTATGAAACGATCTTGGACTTACAACATTAGCACCCATCTCTTAATCAAACTGTACGCTGTTGAATAATGCTACATTTAGAAAAAATTGACTATACATCAACAACTGAAAACAACAATGTACTTATTATCAGCTTCAAAGCATTTGTCGATCCATATTGCTTAACACTAAAGTATCTTTAGAGTGCCACCGTACAATTTTCTTCAACCTATAATTACTAGAGAGTCGTGCCCATTATATTTATGGAACTGCTCAACATAAATAAAAATCAAAGCATCAGTTACAGTCAGAAACGTTTTAACACCACCTGCATTTCATGTTTCGACGGTACATAAAGTCTATCTGGAAGTTAAAGGTAGACTAAAAGTTACAGTTTAGCATTTCTGCGGCACAAACATCATGGAAGTACAACTACTTAAGTCATCCTAGAAATATTTTGGGAGGAAGCAGACTGGAACTCTTTGCATAACCCTACCACCATTTTCCTGACTTTTATTTGCTCAGATCCTATTTGAGGATAATCGTTTCGAGATCTTAGCCTTCTCCGCACACGCATCCTGTAACCTAATAATTGTCATCTCAAATTATATAAAGTTTTAAACTCTTGCTTACTGACAGGATGCACAGGAAGAATCTCTTGCTTGAAAGTGTTTGAAACAACTCTCCCATGATGTCACGTAGGCACAGAAGCTTTAACAGTTGTCGTCAGCATGCACTCAGAATATGTAGTACAGGTAAGTAACACTACTACAAAATTCCGTGCTCTGTGAATTCCAGACCTACCTCAAATGCATACATCGACCATCTTCCGTCGTTATTGACGACTTGTACCATCATCACGGAAATATTCTACAAACTCTGCATATTAGGAAATTTTGGATTATTCTTTCGGAAACGGCATTATCTTCAAACAAATTATCTTCAAGGTACATTTACTATTAAGTTTGTTATCTCAATATCTATCCACCCATCTTTCTAGTTGGCGTAACCATAGGATGTCGTCACCTGGAGTAACATTGTAACTTGTTTTCTTTGGCGTACTGATAATACATCATTCTGATGTTGCTAGTATTTTTTCATTCATGTTTGGTAAATTAAGTTACTCTAACAATTTTTTTAAATTCATTGCAAGTATAAACAACCCAAAAACAAAGAAATATTGAGACGGGATCGGCTGACGTACTGTCTGTTTTCATATTAGCTCGTATCCTCCATTGTTGCAGTAAATAATGGTATATTGTACCTAAACCAAGTCCTATTTCTAAATTTTTAAATAATCTGTTGTAGAGGCTTATTGACAAAAAAGGAAAGATTAAGCGGCTCATTTCTTGGTGTCATGAACATTCAGAAGCTAGGCCTTCCGTTATTGTAGATGCCGCAAATATGGTATATTTTTCACCACAGATGTGTGTCTCTATCCATTCCGAAATATTCTGCTTACCAAAAACCATTGTAGCTCATTGCCTAGAGTGTGACTAGTAATTTTCAATATGATCAGTGGCAACTAGCGATCTGCAATGTGTCAATAAATACGAGCTAGCAAGCGGGTATACGACTGTGCAGTGCTGTGTTTATAAATCATAAAAGAAGGATGGATTCACAAAATTCACAATAGTTCCTACATCATGACCGTAGAGAAACTTGACTCTCATTCACCGTTTGTCAGATTTGTTTCGTACTTTCGACTAGTCTCATGCCCGTTTCTGTCAGAGTTGTTATTTTGCAGTTCATACTAACTAATCGAGCATTCCAACAAGATGTCAACTCTTAAGGTCATGAATTTCAGTGGAACAAAACATTGTATAGGGAGACGAGTATCTTGTGGAATAACCCTCATCCACCAGGGTCTGCCCATCCTATTATTTTACCACTGCTAGTGGCAAAATGCTATACATTCACGGAAGAATGTCACCTTCGAAAAAATAAAGAATCCCTTCTTCCATGCAGTATCTATTTTTTCTAATATGGCAAGTAAAGTGTATACGAATTTGGTGAGGGTTTGTAGAATTTAAAACATTGTTCTGGATCCATGTTCACCTCCACATCAGCCTGAATGATCTTCCAAGCATGTTCTAGGAGGTAAATACCTGTCTTCAGCATCCTGTACCGACAAATATTAGCGAAGTGTGAGCAGTGACACTTTATCATCAACTACGTAAGTGTAGCATTTCCCCGCGACGATTTGATGGTAATAGTACACGCGACAATACTACTGGAATTAAACTATAAGGGAACGTTTGGCGTGATCCTCCTGTCGCATCCACAACACGTAGTGGGTGGAGGTTACGTTGCTGCGTACGGTACACTGAGAGATTATTTTGGCTAATAGCTGCGTACTTCCCAGTGGATGAGTATGGTCATGATAGGACAGTTACGATGTTTGAGAGAGGTGAATGATCATGTACCATATACAAAACGAAATTTACGCTACAGCACCACTACGTTTTTGTAATGTGCGTGACCAATGTACTGATCTACATGGTGTTACGATGTGGTCAGATAGTATTATGATTAGAAAGACGGTAATGCCAAGAGATGAGAGGAGAGTAAACTGAATCATTTCATTAGCGCTATAGTATTTATTCCCATTGTGGCGAATTATCTTAGCCGTAGTACATTTACCATCATTGGAGTGCATGTCAGTGAAAATTTCTTGTTAAAAAGAATGAAAATGAAAACATGTTGCATATATGCACTGTAGGCGTCAGGGAAATAATTATTTTTATTGTTTAAAGAGAGATTAGTTACTTCACTTTTATCGAAATGTTGAAAGAAGCAAATTACCATGTAATGGGACTGAATAAATTCATATTTATACACTCCGAATGAAGCAAAAATCAAAAAACTGGAAATACACGACTGTACTAGCAATAATCTGAAATCCATCTAATCCTGAAGTCATTTAGGTACACTTTTACTTTAATATGTTTACTTGTATGGCCATCTTCCACACCAGCTGTTAATCAGTTATTATTGGTAATTCTGTAAAAGAAACAGAATTTTACTTACAAATGTATCCAACTCGCAGAATAACCACGGAGGGTGATTTATGCATAAAAACGAAACGCTTCTGGTGTAAAATTCTATTTAATTCAAATGCAGTAAGCTTAAAACGGGAAGACCAATAATAACTACCTTTTACCATATTAGAGGAATGTTACCTTTCTGTGAAATCTTATTTGTTTCTGACATCGAAGAACAATACGACTATGGTTGAGTACGTCTGCAAGAAGCATTGTTTCATTTATTTGATCCGTGTGAAGTTTGGCAATTTATTATAGTGCAGTCAACTATGAATGGCAAGTTGAGGTGAAAATTATCAGTATGTTATAAAAGTATCTTACTCAATGTGGGATCGAAAACAACTGCATTTGCCTCTGGTCTATGAAGCAGTTGAATTTCTGTAAAGTTTGGAAGGTAGGAGACGAGGTACTGGCGGAAGTAAAGCTGTGAGGACGGGGAGTGAGTCGTGCTTGGGTAGCTCAGTTGGTAGAGGACTTGCCCGCGAAAGGCAAAGGTTACGAGTTCAAGTGACAGTTCCTTGAACGTAGTCATTAGATCTAATCCAAATATTGTGCGTCACACCTGAACTCATAGTTTCTTGGTCTCTTAGCACAGTTTACTACATGTGGAACAGCGTGAATGAGTGTGATCCATCCTAGTTCAGTGCGTGTTCATCTTTGTACGGTTATGGATGAAAGAAACGATAGGACCAAACCCGTCGTAGACTCATAAACTGCTACTTTCAAAACCCTCCGAGCTTTGAGATCCTGCCATCGGCAGTGTCACACTCTAGTATGAAACCGCAGCGACATCGGCTATTTAGCCAGGAACGTGATACACCCTCTGATGCTCAAAACGTGTCTACACTCCTACCCTTGCACCCCTGTCAAATGGATGACACCGCAGATGCAAAACTTCCGCGCATAGCAGGACCTTGGATCGTTACTTCGATTAACAGGCAAGTGTTGTTAAGAGAATATTTCTTCTTGTGAGTAAAATGGCGCAGAAACTGCTGCGGTGTGAATCTCTTTCCAAAGACTGATCTTGGACCACTGTAAAACCGCAGCATCAGATCTGTAGGGAATACTGGTCAACTCACAGAGAATACTGATTAACCCACTGCAGACTACTTTGTACTACAAATTAAGTTACAGCGTTAAAACAAGGTAAATGTATCCTAGAAGCGAATTAAGTTAACAAATGTGATAGCAGCAAACGTATTGTTTCCATGAAACCAATTTCTTCCTAATTTTTGGCTATTAGCGACAGCTTAGGAATCAGTACAGTATGAGTTAGCAACGCATTGGAACATCAGTGCACATTAGGAATGCTGCACACTTCTAGGGATAAAGCTAACACATATATCCATAATACACGATCTTATGGCTGCGCCAGAAGAAATCCTCACCGACACGAAGGACTCTCTAGAGAGAGTGAAGAAGCCACCAGCAGTGACGCGGAGCGGCCTCTGGGCTCTGACCATCAGAAGCAGCAGCGACCGTTTGGTGGACGTGGGGCATTCCTGCACTGACGTCACCGCGTCGTATGCCGAGAGCGCTACTTTTTCGCTCTAAAAGAAATAACAAGTACCTCAGTTAATCAACAGACAACATCGAATTTTCTACAGATGTACGATGTTAATAGCTGTGACATATTACTGGATGAGAAAAAAAAGAAATTTTAAATTTTGTACCTAACTCCTTGACTATGTTTCAACGTTTATAAAAACATGTTCTTCTGGTGGAAAACAGTGACTTTTTTCCTTTATTATTACTTAACCCGACTTCACCGCATATGGACTTGGGAAGGGAGAGGGGTGGTCTTCAGCCAATTGACAAAAAATCGAAATGAGATGTAAGATTACTAAACATATAGGCGGAATATTTCAATGAATTAAAAAAGTTGAAAGCTGAAAATAATACGGGAAGCTTTTAAATGTAAGAGGCATAACTTCTTTCGCTTATAGTTATACTTGCAATAAAAGTTAAAATACAGAAGCAGCATGATTATATTTAACAGCATTTGCAACATCTTAAAAAAATTTTATACAGAAAAAAAAAGATTTTAAAAAGAAACTCTTCCCTGGCATTGAAGCTGGAAGGACCTGCACTGGGATAAGTATTCTCTTGTCGAAGAGGAAAGGTTGGTCGCTGAGGAGGTGAGAATGGAGGTGGTTTGTGAATGTACTGATTGGGTAGGAGTGTCTGTTGGAAAACAAAAGGGATTGGAGTAGAGGGGGTATTAGTGAGGCTAAGGCTTTGTGGGGAAAATGGGCTAGGGAGAGAAGGGTGGAAGGGCAAAAAGAAGAAATACAGAAAATATGGAGGAGGGAGGGCGAGTAAGCATCGACGAACCGACGAGGTGGAATTGTTGGAGTGGGCTTTTAGTTGGTAGGAGGGTTAAATGTTGAGATGGAGTTCATGACCTGGAGCAGGGAGACGGTTCAAGTTGCTTTGGGAGACTATTGGCGGTTATGTAGGTGTAGGGTTTTGTGGCACGTTTTGTGGCAGGGGTGCAGCAGTGTACTAAGGTGGTAACGTAAAGTGAAAATTACTTACTGGAGTCGAGTCTGTACATGGTATAGATCGTTCGCTGGTGTTCAGTGTGATTGAAGAGAGACAGGAATTTGATGAGTTGGGCCCACTTGACGGTAGGTAGGCAGGTACGGATGGCGATGTGCAGGGCATAGCGTTCAAGGATCTGGAGGGACTTACTTAGGGGTCGGATACCCAAGCAACATTTTCATAGCAAATAAAGGGTCAGATCAAGTTTTTTAGGCATGGAGGACAATTTAGAGGTGCAATTAACAAGTTCTGTGCGTTAGTAGTTCTAGTAGCTGTAGTTTCAGCCTATTTTGGGCTTTCTCTTGGATGGTTAGAAAGTGATGTTTCCAAGTTCGTGGTCGATCAAGAGTTAGTCCAAGACATTAAAATGTGTTGGTTAACTGCAATGGACGATCGTAAATGGTGAGGTAGAGTTCATGTAGACGATGTTGAGGAAGGTGTATCCTACTGCATTGCCTGATTTTTGGAAGGACTGATTTTCAGGATCCATTGGTTACAGCAGGAGTTAAACTGATTGAGGTGGGTTTGGAGCGACTGTTGGGATATCTGTGAGGAAAGCCGTGTCATCAGAAAAGTGAAGAACGTAGACTGGGTGAAATGGTTAGGTTATATCAGCAATTTAAAGAAGATAAAGGAGAGGAGAGAGGATGGAGGCTTCGGATGGAAAATGTGGGAACTGCTGCTGTTAATGATGACAAGGAATGGGTGATTAGAGAGGAAGAATGCAATAAGGTGAGCAAAATTAATGTATGTATGTAGGTCTGCAGTTTGAACAGGAGACCGGAAAGCTATACTCGGTAGGAAGCTTTCTCCAGGTCGAGGTATACCAAGATAGCGGATTTACAGGCGTTGATCGGAAGGGACCGGAGATTGGCGAGGTACATGATCTAGTCATCAGAGAAGAAGGTGGGGTGGAAGCTGCGCTATTCAATGGGAAGGAGTTGCTGTAGGTTCAGATGTTGATAGATATGTCCAGATAGGATGAATTCTAAGACTTAGGTGAATAAGAATATGACCCAGATAGGCCCATAGTTGTGACCGAGGGTGTGTTGCGTTTTCTCTAAAGTACTAGTTTTAATTCTGTTTATTTAATGGTATCCAAGTACTGGGAGCCATTAGTCAGGGATGAGCAAATGGTATTTGTGCGCTCATGGATAGTAGGGAAAAAATGAGGGTCGTCTTGGATTGAAAAGGTGTCAGAGAGGTAAGATGCAAAGTTATCAGCTTTGCTCTGGTTTTCATGTAAGGAATGATTGTTGTGGAGGAGCGGGTACTTCAGGATGGAATGGTTGCCAGTGAGTCGGTGGAATACATTCCAGTGCTTACAAGAGTTACTGAGCAGTGTAACTTTGACTCTGGTGCGCGTATAAAACCAGTCCTGGCGTTCCTTAGTGTTGAGAAGATTTTTGGTGTGTCTCTGAATTTGACGTTAGTGCGTGTGTGTATCTTCGTCACAAGTCCTTAGTAAGGCGTGGAATATGGGATGGGATCCTTGGAAAAGAGTAGGGCTTGGGAGAGAGTAGAGCGATGAGGATATTGGCCATGGTAAGGATGTGGGCACATATAGAGTCCAACAAAGTCTGTGGCAGGAAGGACATGACATGGGGGATTATCGTCTGGTTGCTGGTAGGTGAGTGGATGGCGGCAAATATAGGTATCCATAGATTCTCAGTAGGAATTACAGCTGAAGTAAGAGTAGTTGTTGACAACTTTAGGACTGAGATTGGGATGGTGTGCATGGAGTTGAGGTAACTTATAGGAAATGGTAAGGAGGACAGCTAGGTGGTCATTTCCATTTGGATGGAGGACTTCTGCACTGACGAGTCCAAAGACGTTGGGAGATGCTATGATGAAACGCGAGGTGGTATTGCTTTCAGGATGGCTGTGTTGTGAGATGGTCAACCTCCTTGCCACACTGAAAGCACGAGATCCCATCAGACCACCTACGTAAAGTGTTTTTGAGCTTTGCTAGTAATTGGATGGATCACAGTGCTCGTCTACCGAGTGCTGTGATGCCAGTTTAGGAGCTACTTGATTGAGAAGGAGTGACACCAATCACAGAACTGACAACGGCTGGGAGAGCAGTGTGTTGACCACATGTCCCTCCGAATCCGCACATGGTGATGCTTAAAGGCTGACGACGACACGGCGGTCTGTCGTTACCATTGGTCCTTCATGGCCTGTTCGGACGGTGTTCTTTTTTCTTTTTTTTTGTGCTGCGGGATGGGAACATTGTGACCTTGAAAGACGTCTGTGAACTGAATCCGAGAACAGTTCCAGTATGTGAAACTATGTATATACAGGAATAATAATAACAAAAGAATAATAACAAAAGAATTATTCAGACCTACGGGGGTACATGTTTTGCTGGAGGTACGTTGAAATACAAGCGAAAGACGTCGTTAAAATGCAAAATTTCATCCCCCGTAAGTTAAAAAAGTACATACCATGGTGGTCGTCATTGAGAAATACTTCAACAACCAACAGCTACCGCACTATCGTCACGTACGAAACGCTCTGGGTAAGGAAAGCTTCCGACGAAAGAGAGCACTAGAAATATTTCCTGTTACCTGTTTAGACTGTCAAAATATTGCTTTTGAAGTAGTAGTTTTACATACAATGAAACATAGTGAAGGGCTTTAAACAAACCTTCCATTGCACACGAAGATATTACACTACTTCAGAAGCCAATAACACATGACAGAAGAAACGAGAAAGACACGGGAAGGAAAAGTAGCACAGACACAGAAATCATTCGTCACTGTAAGTAACCTTCTACTTCCTGCAGCGCCGTTAATTCTGAGGAAGACATTACTGAGAAAGAGCGTGTGATGCACAGTACTCCTCAGACGTGAGTATGTACTCTGAGAAAAGAAGAGAACCAAATAGATGTAGATAAGACTGATGAAAGTTAGGACGACTAAAACCATAAGAAATGATGTGGCTTTCCGCAGAATTGGTGAGGAAGCCCTTAACAACATGAAGGTATGGGATGACACAAAATCTGGTACGTCTTCAGGAAACAGCTTCCATCACAACAAGGGCACCGTAGAGGGCAAAAAGTGTAAAGAAAGTTAAGGACTGGAACAAAGAGCGGAGAGTGTATTGAAAGACAGAGACTGGAATAAATCCAACAAATCATTGTGGCCGTTGTTATATTACGTTAATACTTGTTCCATAGATCTTAATATGAAAATTATTAATGATGTGAAACGTTTCAGGTTAACGTAAGTTTTCTTTACGTCATATTTTTCGTTTTTTTTTTTTTTTTTTTTTTTTACAGTTACTCCTTCATATCTAAAAATACACCTGTTAAGTAGAAGGAGCTGTTAGTCAGTAATTATTTGAATGCTGATTGGCTTGCTGTCCGACTGTTAATTCGTTTTGTCAAATGACGAAGGATTTTTGTGGCAGCATAAGTCACCTCTTTCTGTGCCAAAGTCAGTTGTAGCCGAGATTAGTGATGATCTTCCTTTTATCCAGTGCTGTAGCTATGCACTTTCCTATTATTTTTCAATTAGGATGGGTTATTAAAAATAAATTTCATAGGTGAATACATGTATTCCGAAGATGCTGTAAACATTTCAAGTTTCTTAAATAAAGGTATGCAAAGTGTTCTTATTCTGATTACACACTTTTGTACAATGCATATTTTTTTCTTTTAATGACGAGTTACCCCAAAATACGACGCCTTAAGGAAGCAGTGAATCAAAATATGCATAGCAGGCTATTTTACTGATATGTTTATCATCAAAATTGGCAAAAACCTTAACAACATAAGGAGCTGAACCTAAACGTTTCATCAGTCACCAGTGTATTTCTTCCAGTTCCATTTCTCGGCAGTGGACAGGCCCAAAAATTTTAAATATTCTGCCATAGCAGCAGAAAACTGTTCAAAATCTATTTTTATTAATAATGTTACGCTATTTACTGTTCAGAACTGTATATACTGTGCTTTCTCAAAATTTAGTGACAGTCAATTTGCAGAGAACCACTACATACTTTTCAGAAAGGCGTTATCGACAATTTCCCCGCCTAATTATTGTTTGTTGGGTTTGATTGCTATACTTGTCTCATCAACAAAACGAGCTAACTTTCTACCTTCATGAATATAAAGCGGCCAGTCATTAATGTATATTAAGTACAATATGGACCCTTGACTGAGCCCTGTGGGACAATTCTTGCTACATCCCCGTTAGAGGACTCTGCTGGTTTCTGCAGACTGCACAGTAAATTTCAACATTCTGCATTCTTCCAGTTAAATATAAATTAAACGATTTGTTCGCTGTCCCGCCCATCTCACAGTAGCTTATCTAGAAGAATTTCATGACACGCAGTCGAAAACCTTTAAGAGATCACAAAAACCCCATTGTCAGTGCTACTCTCACAAGGGAAACTCCCAATCTCGTCTCCCTCAGTTATAGTGATTAGATGGCCTAGTGGATAGCTCCGCTGAAATTGAATACAGATGAAGCCTGAAAACAGGAAGAAGATGCATTGAACTGTGAAAAAGGGGACCAAAATAGACACAGTGAACGGTCCAAGCTCATGATGTGCAACATCGAGAGACTCTGAATAGCCATAGCGCCGTAGTTGTGTGGTCATAGTGTTGAACTGCGAGGGGGAAGATCAGCGTTGAAATTTCTCTGATGTCCATTTCTTTCACTTCATTGTGATCCGTCCATCCTGCCACTGACGTGTCTGCTCGCGTTATTCAAATTTATGCATGTATCTTGGCGTAACGTTCGTTTACAACAGCGTGATGTCAGTATGGGACCTCCAGAATAACTTTCTTGCTGTTTTTTCTACCCAGGTAGCACTTGTTACGACTCTTGATTTCCGGTTTGGAAGTTTTGAGTCTTCAATTCGTTTGTTGTAACATAGTTCAACCCGTTTATTTGTTATTTTCATTTCTGTGAGGACTCTATGCGGCACCTCGCCAGCTCTCATCATTCATCACGTTTACTTGCGACGGTAACATATTCTTACCACATGACTCATGTTCTATAACCGATGTATAGTGTGAAAATTGCCAAAACTACAGAAGGAGTACAGACACGTCTATGACTGGACGGACAGTTTCATAATTATGTGAAAAAAGAAAAGAAAACTGAGGACGAGAGAGATTTCAACAAGTATCTCCAGCATTGCATTCTAATAATGTGATCAGAAAAATCACTATATCGTGGTTCTCCCATTTCGATCGATGTTGCACATCTTGAGCTTAGCCCGTTCATTGTTTCTATTTTGCTTCTCTTTTCACAGTTCAGTACACCTTCTTTCGCGCTTGATCAGTGTCCAGTTTTTGATGGGCTATTCATGGGACCATTTTGTCACTAAATCTGAGGTGGCTGCGGTAGGAAATTTCCCTTGTGAGATGAAGAAGTTGGCACCGGATGGGCATTCGTGGCGGTGTGCAACAAACAAGTGAGACGACTGATGGTCAAACTCATTTACGAACCTATCCTTCTGTTTTGCATACACAGTAACGTTTGTCAAAGTTACAACACAAAGAATCTACACAGATATTCCACAAGCCACCGTGTGGTGCGCGGCTGGGTGTATATTGTATCACCAGCAGTCACTTCTTTTCCTGTTCGACTCGCAAATAGAGCTAAGGCATTCCATAATTTATCTTATCTTCGACGTCCCTATGCGAAATGTATGTTGGCGGTAGTAGAATCGTTCTGCAGACAGCTTAAAATGTCACTTCTCTAAATTTTTTCAATAGTTTTCATCGATAAGAATGTCGCTTTCCGTCCAGGGATTCCCATCTGTCATCCCGAAGCATCTCCATAATACTTGGGTATTGATTCAAACTACAGGTAACTAATCTTGCCTGTGAATTGCTAGGGGAGGGGGAAACTGCGAACGTTCCGCATTAAATGGCAATGAAGTCGCACTTCATACGACCTGATTTTATTCTTCACATTTCTCAACAATATAGATGACAAAACTAATTATCAGTACCATTTGGCGCGCTGAAAGCAGAATATAATTTCTATATGCTACAAACTATTGGCATACAGACAGACGCAGACAATTTCACAGATTTTTCCCACTCAAATTGCCACGTAATTGTGACATATTGAATTTGGCGAACGAAAATATACCTTTAGACACAAGCGTAGATATAAATATTGTAGCACTTTTCCATCGTCATTATGGAGATGAGGAAACTGTGCCTGATAAAAGAAATGTAGAGGTATGGACAGTTTTAACGATAGAGGGATTTGTTTTCGAAACGGAAATTACCTTGGAGATCAGTTACAACTGCACGTACACAGGGGCGCTTTCACCTGAAACCACAAACGGTCTCGAAAACGGATGTGTCATTGGCAGTGTCATCAAAGAATTTAGGACATTATCCTTATATTTCTTTCAAGGGCACAATGTCTTCTTCAAACCTCTTGTTTTCTTTAACACAGGTGAACCTAAGGAACTGGACTCTGTTTCTCAGAATGCATTCCTTACATAATGCGATTTTCTTTTTAAGTGCACCCAGATGAAATCTGAAAAAAGTTGTTTTCACGTTGCAATCAACTTAAAATGCGAGGTCAGCAAAAATTCCAGATGTTCTTATTTTCGTTCTTGCACTTCTTTTCGCACCATAGATTTAACAACACATTTATTTCGAACAATCGTTCCAGTCGTGCCCATTGACTTAACCAGCATACTTTGCGTTAAAATATAAAGTCTCAATCCTCCTCATCCAGTTCCATTGAAACCAGTTTCAACTGACAGTGGCATGATGTGCAAGATTTTAGTAATTTTACTATTAGTAGAGTCTGCACAATATACCGTGGACAGTAGATGCGAAGCTGGCACGGCATGCGTTTGTTCAAATGGTTCAAATGACTCTGAGCACTATGGTACTTAACATCTGAGGTCATCAGTCCCCTATAACTTAGAACTACTTAAACCTAACGAACCTAAGGATATCACACTCACCCATGCCCGAGGCAGGAATCGAACCTGCGACCGTGGCGGTCACGCGGTTCCGGACTGAAGCGCCTAGAACCGTTCTGCCACCGCGGCCGGCGTTCACCTTCAGATCTCGGCCACCGGTGCGGCACGCGTGGCGGGAGAGGTAGTGGTGAGGGCCGTGGGCAGGTGCCGTAGGGGAAATGCCGAGTGATGGAGGCGAACTGCCGTTCTAAACTGAAGCTGACATTTTTTTGTAAATATTATGCTCACCCCACCACAGCCACCGTTGCATGGTGACCATTCAAAAAGATTTGACGCCAATGCATTAGTTAGTCTCTAAAACGTATTCCATTGAAAATGCAGTGATTTATTTTCTCTTGGCTTGTTAACCATTTGTACCTTTCAGAGAAACGTCATTAATGGCGAATTTTGAGCAAATCCTGCATATTCCACTTGTTGTCATGTTAAAATTTGCTTCTTTCGCCAAAACGCAAAGGGCTTTACAAAACAACAACTCACTAACATGTTGTGCAGACACAACAGCGAGAGAATTTTGAACCAGTACTTTATTTACTTTATGAAGGAGGACCTGAGGAAATGTAAGGTTAGAAACACGAAAAGGCACGTTTTCGGTACAAAAAAACATGTAATATCTTCGATTATTTTGTTCGTAAACCCACAGCATTTCTCGTTCACCAGATATCTATGGCACTTGAAAACGAAATTGCTTAGTTAAAAATGCCTGTGGCTAGTTGAATAACACGGTAGATAATGAAGTTTTGCATAATAAAGATATGGAAAAATGCTCTTCTCTTTACGTGCTATCATTTGCCAAAACCATTCTTCGATATTTCAATTCGTTTATGATATATGAGGAGTGTTGTCGATATTTAACTTATGTTTTATCACTGGCGTGGTGTGATATAAACCTATAAGTGAAGCAAATGACACTTTTATACCGAATAATTTCCTCAAACTTGCCTGAGAAAGAATTCAGGGTATTCGCCTCGCTTCTGCCATCGCCAGCTAGCCGAAAGGTGGCAAATACTGTCGGCCTCCCCTTACAAACAAACGAGTGAACTCGCCCAGAGCTTTGGATGAGAATTGGTCACTGGACATAGGCCACCGTATCCTCCACGGATTTCCTCATATGCTCCATGCCTGCAAATTTTGCACTAAGTGCTTTTTCGTATACAGAACAATGAATCCCGTCTGTCGACTGATGTAAAGATTTTGCTCCTTCACAGCCATCTAATTCTTTAAATTCTTTTTGCATGGTATAGTACTATAAAGCCGTTTCACAGCAAATTCTGAGTGCACGTCGCTTATGCAGCTGAGTCGTATACGAGTATACTGCAAATTTTCATCCTTCTGTTAAGAGGAAACAGTGTCAAATTTAAATTTCCTTTGTTTTGTATACTTGCTGTAGTGCCAGTTCTTCTCACACAACTGAATATTAGCGCCCCAGCAGCGCTTGTTCTTCAAAAAACGATAATCGCGACGTAACCCGAAATTTTGCGTGACATAAACACAAAAAATTCTATTCACGTTTTCTTGATAGTGCAAATTTCGTTTAAAAAAGACTGCTACTACTTTCATCAGTGTCTATTGTCGCAATGAAAGTGTAATTAAACGTTTCTAAATCGTATCTAACTAACGCATTTCGTATTGTTTACTAGTTACATAGACATGATGTAGGCCTAAATTTTCCGAGTTGTAAACGTTTATAAACCTGACCAAACACTCCTGATAACGCAAATTCTCTAAAAGCAAATTAATTATAAATTCATTCTGTCATTGTATCTCTAAATCAGTACAAAAAAAAAAAACACCGCACTTAAGAACTTTGTGTCGTTTGTTGTTTACACACACCCAATCTCGTGTCCTTGACAAATTTAAAACATTATTTAAACTTAATTATGCTTTCGAAACCGACCACTAGTGAGAAATGTTGGAGCTGTTATAGGGTAGTGAGTAGAGGGATTTGTTGCCAAACTTGTAGGAAATATTTTCGCTGGAGGGGGGGGGGGGAGGTGGCAGTTGGGAGAATCTTGAGAGAACAGGAGAGGCTCTCTGCTGGAACTGCAGATTATGCATTAGGAACATTTTGATTGGGGAACAGGAAAGGAAAATCTGTTCCCTTCAGGCACAGTTGGAGGAAGCAACGAAGGAACTCATATGGATCAAGGAGGTGGGTGGTTGGGAACTGGCAGCTGGTAGGAGGATAGGAAGAAAGAGAACCCGATCTGACAGTTTTATTATCAACACAAAAAACAGTTATCTACCACTGCCAGAGTTAAGTGGAGAAGAACCTCAGGTAGAACGAGGAGCAGAAAATGTGCAGCGCACTTCAACCGACGCCAAGAAGCCTAACAATGTACAAAGCGTTAGGAAGAAGAAATTGCTGCTGCTAGGTAGTAGCCATGGGTGAGGTGTAGGCCCTCAGTTACAGGAAAGTTTAGGAGCAGCGTACCAGGCCACCAGTATCTTCAAGCCAAATGCAGAGCTAAGTCATGTGTTAGAGGACCTAGGGTCTTTATGTAATGACTTTACAAAAAAAGGACCATGTAGTGATAGTGAATGGGGTGGGAAACAGTTTGAACAGTGATGGGGTATATGACATACGTGGTGACCTGGACAAGATAGCTTCCCTGACTCATGGCACAAACGTACACCTTTTTGAGCTGTTCCGGCGTCATATCGACCACACGTTGATGGAGCTGTGAGGCGAAACAATGTAGGGTTAGGGATGGCTCTGAGGACAGTCAACTTTGGTCATGTTTCTCTGGTGCCTGTCGTGACTATCAACAGATGGGGTTTCACTAGGTATGTCCTATACCTAAACAAGACTGGTAAGGGAAGATTGGTACAGCTGATTCATTAAAGTGTAGGGGGAGGATCTTGGGCCACGCATGGTCAAATACTTCTTGTCATAGGTAGGAAAAGTAGGTATTTTTGGAATAAATCCAGACAACAGGTTCCCCTGCCTAAAGAGTATCTCCAGTACATTAAAAAGTACTGAAATAATCACTCATAAGACAGATTTTAACACCTAAAACATCACATATACAAGATGTCACAAAGAAAAACAAACCATGGGAAAGAGTATCATGACGCATTTCACAGACTTAACAATCCTCCATCAAAACAAACAATCAATAAAAAATAAAATAAAACTATTAGAAGTCGAGCTCCAATCTTTGAACTGCACAGTAGTTTGTATTAGTGAGCACTGGTGTAGAGACACAGAAATCCAACATGTAGTATTATCATTGTATGAAAAGGCAAACTACTACTGCAGAACTACTTCAAGCGGCGGAGGGTCATTCATTTATATCAGAAACGGAACACAGTTTAAATCAAGACATGACCTCAGTACCGTAAGTGAAGCGAAACACTTTGAAATAGCCGTTATTGAATTAACAGGACTTGATATAACCAAGAAATTAACCATTTTGTGTGTTTAGATCTCTCAGTGGTAGTTTGGACACTTTTTTCAATAAGTTAACAGAAGTTCTAGATTATGTGTCAAGTACAAAGGTCAACATAATTCTGTGTGGGGAAATTAACAACAGTAACATCATAAATGAATCCAGCAGCACCTTCATAAACATCCTTCAAAGTTTTGGCCTGTCCCTATTGGTCAATAATACAACAAGGGTTACCATAACGACTTCATCATTAATTGACTATGTGGACACAAATATGGACAGGGGAAAATGTGAGGTACCTGTACAAGATCTCAAACTGTCAGACCATCTCTGTCAAATAACAACAGTAAAGTTAGGCATCGAATCATTCCCTAAACTACGAGCCTACAAACGACATCTATCGAAAATGAAAATAAAAGATTTTTCAAAAGAACTGAAAAAAAGCTGGGATGAAGTGTATAAGGAAACCAATGTGAATATGAAATTCTCTAAGTTCTCCACATTGCTTAAAGTGAACTTTGAAAAGGCATTTCCAAAAGTACGCATGTCTGTATCAACAACTCACAAAAACAGATGGAGAACAGCAGCTAATAAGAAGGCCTCCCAAACACTTAAATACATCAGTTCCGTGAAAAAGATTTGCAATGATCCAGAATTCTTAAATTTATATCATAGATACAAAAATATCTATAGGAAAGTGCTGATTGCTGCAAGAAAGTCATTTAATGACAAAAATATATATTGCAGACAATAAAAGCAAAGTAGTCTGGGATGTTATTAAAAAGGAATCAGGGTGAGGCAAACAAACCCAGAAACATACTGCTAAGGGAAGGGGATAAAGTAATAAATGATCCACAGCACGTAGCAAACAAAGTAAACGAGAATTTTTCAAATATTGGAGAGAAGTTACAGCAAAAATTCCCCCAAACAAATATAACACCTGTAAATAGTGTTGCACAAAATACAATGATGTTACATCCAACCACAGAGAATAAAGTCAGCAAAACAATTCAAAAACTAAAAAACAAAAACTCAGTAGGCTTAGATGAGGTACCAATGTGTGTACTGAAACAATGCATAGGGATTATACAAGGCCCCTTAACAAATATAATAAATGAATCCCTCACATCAGGGATATTTCCAGAGCAGTTGAAACAGGCAAGAATTGTACCTTCGCTTAAGAAAGGTAATGCAGAAGACACAGAAAATTACCGGCCCATCTCCCTGCTGTCAGCATTCTCAAAAATTATGGAAGAAATTATGAAAGACAGATTAATGAAATACCTGAATAAATACAATAATTTAAGCGAATCACAGTGTGGTTTCCAAAGTGGCAAAAATACAGAGCCAGCCATAGCAGAATTCACAAAAATTGTACTTGATGCTCTTGATAGAGATGAGTGTGTCACAGGCATATTTTTGCATCTTTCTCAGGCATTTGATACAGTCTGTGGGGCAGCGGGTGGAGTAATTGTTAATGTTCCTATTATTTATTTAGTGCTGTTGTTTGCCGTTCTCAACACTGGCTCTGTACTACAATATTGACAACCAGAGAGTGATTAGCAAAACGTGAGGCCTGTAATTATAATTCCTAGTGCCCACTTCATCTAAGAAATACATTTATAGCTACAGCTTATAGCTCTGAGGAATTAGGAGATTGTCTGGGATTCATAATCAAAAACCATTCTCTCTAAAATGTTCACTATATTCTGAAAGTCACAGACCAAAAAGGATCCACACAATCCAACTACCAGAGCAGTTCAGAATCTATTGCGCTGATGCAACTATAACTGTTCAAATTAAATGTTTAAGTGAATGCTCGCCATAATTTGATAATAATGTTCATCAAACGCCACGCTAATAATGGTAGAATGCCTGTCCTACGGCGGCACGTGGAAATAGGACATACGCAAACTAAAGATAGATTATTAACGTCATCCCAAAATTAACACTTCACTCGAGAACGATTTCATGGTTACACGTATCCCAAGTAACTTATTACTGCATCCGAGGCTGTTTATATCAACGATACCGACGCGACTCCCGGCACAGGTGGTGCGCTAATCAGCATCTGGAGAGAACTGGGGCCTTCCTCTTCTCGCGCAGCGTTCTTACATATCAAGCCGCGGTGCGGACGGCTAAGGGAATGCCTGATCAAATCTACTCTCCCGACTAGCCGCTGGGCTAGTAATGCACCACTTTAAGTTATCGAATAAATCGTTGCTTCTTTCGCTGATGGCCGATGAAGCTCTCAATTTAATTGTGCAATCAGCACACAAGCAAGTAATCATAATAAAAGTCTGACGTGGCTAAGTCAAATATTTTGGGCGAGAGAATTAATTTAATAACACTACACGCAGTAGACGAGCTTTGGAGATACGCTATAGCTATAGCTATAGTTTTATAGTTATTCTGTTGAAACCTCTCACATTTTTATGATTATATTTACCAGTCACTTGTACACACCAAAAATAACATTGGTAATTACTGCAGAAACAGCTTTGTCCATCACCATGCAACAAGAGATAGACTCAGCTTACAATTACCAAGAAAAAATAAACATAACACTCAAAACAGCATATTCTACCAAGGAATAAAACTGTACAATAAATTACCAAAAGAGATTAAGGAAATTGCGAAAATAAGGTTACTTAAAAAGGCATCTAAAAGGTACCTGTTATGCAGTACCTTTTCTACATTGAAGGATTACTCAGCTAAAACAGAGTAGGGGTTTGATAAGAAATGTTATACAAATAAATAATAATAGTAACGATTATAAAATATCCAACATTCCACATAACACCTACACTTAATGTTTTATTCCTTCTTTTACTCCTTTCTAGAAATACTTACCCCCTAGCTATGCATAGCACAACATTAACACCTCTTCCTCTTTCTGAACTCAACATCTCACTCATTGTGGAGAGTGCTGACTTTTTTTCAGGATAGCAAATGGGAAGTTGCATTACAGAAAATGACCCAGACATCACGAGTGTGTGTGTGTGTGTGTGTGTGTGTGTCAAGTGAGTGAAGTGTTATTAAAAAATGTGTGTATAGGGTGTGTAGTGACTGATAGATATGAATGAACAATGTGGTATTACATTATTTAATAAGTTATTTGTAAAGGAAGTATTGTATACCAGGATAAATTTAATAAAGTAAATTGTTAGCATTGGATAAACACACAGGATTCATAAGAGCTATAATCTCCCCAGATCTTTGCTCTCTCTCTCTCTCTCTCTCTCTCTCTCTCTCTCTCTCTCTCTCTATATATATATATATATATATATATATATATATATATATATATATATATATATATATAGCGGGAGATTATATATATAGTAATTTACATATAATATTACTGTCAGTGTATACATAGAACAGCCATAGAACGAAACGTCAGTTCATTACACTAATATATTCGTATATTCTGTAAATTTTTGCATTAGAAACGATTACCTAACATATACAAATAAAATGACATAAACTAAACACATTTTACATTAAAACAGATGGTTAAAAGTTACATTTACAATGACATTCAGTTATATATACAAGAAGAAAGTGTTAATTTAAACAAATAGCAATATAAAATGAAGTGTCAGTTTCACATTAAGAACAGTATACTTTACCCTCAGCATTTAAGCTATGCTGTTCCAAAACACAATGACATAAATTAAAATATTTGTAGTAAATAGAACGTATTCATGTTAACCTGTTGTTACACAACCTACAATAGCTCTCACATAAAATGTGATGTGTACAAATGTATAAATCTATAAATCCTATCAGCCAATGGAGATGGCTGTAAATATTGTGTTAGGTGACACATGTCACCCAGATCTGTGCTGCATAGCAATAGAGAGTTCATGATTTATTTGGTAAATTTTCTCAGCACAGGAACAAACCTAATGTAAAAAAACCATCGATATTTATGAGGCTAAACTGTTGGGGCGATATTTTATGTTGAATCTGTATACTAAAATAAGACAAATGTGTGAATAATAATAGAAAAACCACATTTATTATTTACAAGGGTGAGAGGGGAGATGGAGATGTTTGAATGACTGACACAAGTCACAAAGCTCTACAACAGCGTGATGTATATCAGGTTGTAGAACTTAATAAGAGTGAAAGGCTAAACTGCTTAATGAGACACAAACAGTAAGAGTCAAGATAGTATACCATGGTGATTGGAGACAGTCATATACAGGATTCTGAAAAGTTTGTATGGTTGAATGTGAACGTCTTACATTAAAAATATAAAGATCCCATCCCTGACGCTGCATCCCTGTCACTGCATCTGGCACTCGACGATCGTGATTTCGAACGTCGCATAGAATTTTGTCTGTCTGCCCTTCCGCAACTGGGAGACGACCCAACGTTTTACAACGTGTGCTCTTTACCAATGAAGAAACGTTTACTAACCACACTAATGTAAAGATGCGTAATATGTAATGCAAGGCCACCGAAAATCCATACTGTGTTTGTCAGGTGCAACATCAACGGCCGTGGAGCGTAAACGTATGGTGCGGTATCATAGGAAATTTCGTTGTGGGGCTTCACTTCTTCTCAGGTGTTCTAAATTGACGTTTGCACTCACACATCACCACGAACCTTCTGCAGGTTTTTCAGAAGAGGTACCACTTGATATTTGACAATGTATGTGGCTACCATATGACGTTTCTCTGGCTCACTCATTCGTGTTGCAACACAAATACTGAATGAGACGATTACTGGACTGGACGAAATTCTGTTGTCAAATGGCCTGCAACGTCTCCCGATGTGATTCTTCTTGATTTCTTTCTAATGTGTTTTAATTCCTAAGGGAACGAACTGCTGACGTCATCGGTCGCTATACTTACACACAACTTAAACTAACTTATACTAAAAACAACTTACACGCCCATGCCCGAGGCAGGACTCTATCTTCTAGGACAGAGGTCCAAAACAATGTTTTCTCGAGGATCCGCTCATCTAGCATAATTGATACCTTGTCATATAACAGTATCAAGTACCTAAAAAAGCCAAATTAAGAGTCCTTTTATACGTTTTCTATTTTTGGTACTTTGAAAAAACACTGACATATTCGTTATCGGAAAAATATTAAGCGGCCAAAACAAAAAATCTGTTATCATACGAAATACTTTTAATATACTTTTTATTCTAATAGCTTCTTGCGGACCCCTCTGACATAGCTCGCGGACCCCTGGGGGTCTGCGGACTACCTGTTGGGAACCACTGTTCTAGGATAACTCGTAGTGCCAGTATTGCCTCACGTGTTCCAACATTTGTACGGCATCCAGACTGATCTTCCCTGAGGTCGGCTTCTACCAGTTTTTCCATTCGATTGTAAAGAATTCGTGTTAGTATTTTGCAGCTGTCACTTATTAAACTGATAGTTCGGTAATTTTCACGTCTATCAACACCTACTTTATTTGTGATTGGAATTCCTATACTCTTCTTGAAGTCTGAGGGTATTTCGCCTGTCTCAAGCATCTTGCTCAACCGCTACGGTCACCGGTTCGAATCCTGCCTTGGGCATGGATGTGTGTGATAGTCTTAGGTTAGTTATGTTTAAGTAGTTTTAAGTTCTAGGGGACTGATGACCTCAGATTTTAAGTCCCATAGTGCTCAGTGCCATTTGAACCATTTGAACCTTGTTTCGAATTAAGTCTTTCAGAGCACAGTCAAACTCTTAATGCAGTATAATATCTCCCATCTCATTTTAATCTATGTCCTCTTCCATTTCCATAATATTGTCCTCAAATACAATGTCTTTGTATAGACCCTCTATATACTCCTTCCAACTTTATGCTTTCCCTTCTTTGCTTAGAACTCGGTTTCCATCTGAGCTCTTGATATTCATACCATGGTTCTCTTTTCTCCAAAGGTCTTTTTAATGTTCCTGTATGCAGTATCTATCTTACCCCTAGTGATATATGCCTCGACATCACTGCATTTGTCCTCTAGCCATCCCTGCTTAGCCATTTTGTACTTCCTGTCGATCTCATTTTTGAGACGTTTGTATTCAGTTTTGCCTGCTTCATTTACTGCATTTTTATATTTTCTCATTTCATCAATTATACTAATATTTCTTCTGTTAGCCAAGGATTTCTACTAGCACTATTTCATCTCTGAAATAACCCATTCTTCTTCTACTGATTTTTCCCCGCGTCTCGTCAGTCGTTCCTTAATGCTCTCCCTGAAACTACCTACAACCTCTCGTTCTTTCAGTTTATCCAGGTCCCATCTCCTTCAGTTCCACCTTTTTGCAGTTTCTTCAGTTTTAATCTATAATTCATAACCAACAGACTGTGGTCATAGTCCACATCTGCCCCTGGAAATGTCTTGCAATTTAGAACCTGGTTCCTAAATCTCTGTCTTAATTATATAATCTATCTGAAACCTTCCAATATCTCCAGGCCTCTTCAATGTATACAACCTTCTTGCATGAAGCTTGAACCAAGTGTTAGCTATGATTAAGTTATGCTGTGTGGAAAATTCTAATAGGCTGTTTCCTATTTCATTCCTTATACCCATTCCATATTCACCTACTACTTTTCCTTCTCTCCCCTTTCCTACTATCGAATTACATTCACCCATGACTACCAAAGTTTCGTTTCCCTTCACTATCTGTATAATTTCTTTTATCTCATCACACATTTGATCAATCTCTCCGTCATCTGCGGAGCTAGTTGGCATATGAACTTGTACTACTGTGGTAGGCGTGGGCTTCGTATCTATCTTGGCTACAATAATGCATTCACTATGCTGTTCGTAGTAGCTTACCTGCGCTTATATTTTTCATTCATTATTAAACCTAGTCCTGCATTACAGTTGTTTGATTTTGTATCTATAACCCTGTATTCACCTGACCAGAAAGACTTGTTCCTCCTGCCACTAATTCCCAGTATATCTAACTTTAACCTATCCATTTCTGTTTTTAAATTTTCTAACCTACGTGCTCAATTAAGGGATCTGATATTCTACACTGCGGTATGTAGAACGCCAGTTTTCTTTCTCCTGATAATGACACCCTCCTGAGTTGTCACCCCCCCACCCGAAGTTCCCAATGGGGGAATATTTTACATCTGGAATGTTTTATAGAAGAGGACATCATCTTCATATAACCATCCAGTAAAGCTGCATACCCTCGGGGAAAATTACGGCTGTTCTTTCCCCTTGCTTTCAGCTGTTCGTAGTGCCAGCACAGCAAGGACGTTTCAGTTAATGTTACACTCATCCAGAGTGTTGCCCCTGCCACTGCCACTACTGAGAAGACTGCTGTCCCTCTTCAGGAACAACACGTTTGTCTGGCCTCTCAACAGATACCCCTCCGTTGTGGTTGCACCTACAGTACAGCTATCTCTGTCGCTGAGGTAGGCCAGTCTCCCCATCAATGCCGAGGTCCATGGTTCATGGGGGGGGGGGGGGTTATTAAGAATACAAAATGAAAAACCAAAAGTAAACGAGTCAATCATGTGAGATTCACGAAAATAATTACAGTGTAATTAGTTTTCCTTCCACCAGTTTTTTGACCACAGGAACATTTATGTTAGTTACCATTTACAACATGAGTTAATATGTGACTTACGTCTTCCATATGAGAATTATTTTGGTAGGGAATGTTGCCAACAGATCTGTTGCTACTAAGAACTGCACATGGTCCTGTCAGGCGACTGCAGCTGCAGTAACGCTGCTAGGTCGTAAATCTCTACCAAAGTGTTGACTTAGTTTCTTTCGCACTGTATTGTTCATCAGCCAGTACAATCAACAAATAGTACAAGAGATCCTCACCATTAACTCCCAAGGGATCAATAAAGAAACCAAGAGAACAATAGTCTGGTTTTTGGAAAGATTCTGCAAATACTGAGGCGTGATTCCATTCAGAAGCAGCACTAGTACCCACACTTGGATCAGCCAGTCATGAACAAAAAGTACTCTGACCTCTGGTTGCAGATCAGTAGAATCTGTACGAGACAAATCTGCAGCCGACTGCGTCTTGATGGCTCAGTAGCTTCTTCAGCAAACTGGATAATATCAGCAAACACAACTGATCACATTTTGCTATTTCTAGATAACGTGAGAGATATGTTTTAACAACCACAGTCAGAAGTCTGATGCTTAAGTTCATCATACATGATAATATTTCTCGCACCTTTTTTCCACTAATGTTCCGATCTGGAATGAGATGGCTGACAGCCATCCTTTTCTCAATCTAAACATTAAACTGATCTGCCCTCTTCGTGTTATTCCTCTGGGATAGGTCATGTAACGATAATAGGATTCAGTTTAACCCTTTCCCCACATCATCTTCGACTACACAAAGTCACCAACACTATATTGCCACACATCTGACACAAACGCCAATAGTAACGTCACTTGAAATTCTACCAGAGTACTACCAAACAGAAACACATAGTGTAACACTAAACGTAACTTACTTCCACTAGAGCACTACTTTTCTGTAATTATCATTGAAGAAAACTGGTACATACCTCCGAAACGAGGTCGTCTCCGAACCAGCAGTACATAAAGAGCTCTAGAAGCATGGCGAGCATGTAGCTGCTGGTCTTACCTAGATCCTGGAAACCCTCAGCCCTCTGAAAGAAACAAGATATTATTACTACCACAGCCATTTTCTTCAACCACGACAGAGACACTACAGCCACCAATCAGCCACCCACATGACACATTCATACTTGGAACTTCGTTATATATCAGATTGCCTTGCTCTGTAGGATTCCTGCAGCCATTCCCAACGTTCGTTTACTATAGGATGAGGGAAATGTAAAATATAAATGTCCTAGCACAATGTGAAAATGAAGCCTCAAGCTTTCAAGATTTTTGGTCTTACGAAGATTACAGATGAACAAGTACTCCTTTGATCAGTTATTATAGAAGAAGAATTATTTACTCGTTAAGGGGCGTCTCTTCTGGTGTAATACAATGGACCACGCAGTGTAGAGCTCAGTTAATTTAGATGCAGGGCGAACTGTGTCTCTTGTTGCTCTTCCACCTGAGCTCTATGTTACGATGTTAACTAAAAGTGTAAATATAATTACCTAACCATCATCCTAGATCAGAAGACAAATGCTCTCTATCTCTTGTGGTTGGTTTGTTGGGAATTGAAAACAATCTGAGAGAAAAAGAAGTGCTTTTACGGTTATACACTAGTTATATAGCTGGGATAAGATACTGTATACCTCGCGTAGATCAGGGGTCGTAAGAATGGTTTACACTTAATAGTTATATTTGCTAGAATCTTTGTTTCTCGAAGTAAATACTTCTCTGAAAAGAAACTCTATAGTTTACTAATATATCGGCGAACCACAAACTACAGACATATATGATTCAAACTGCAACTCAGAAACGTTTCACTTACAGATACTCACACGAAAAGTGAGCAACAGTACATGTAGGAAGCTGACATTCCTGCTCTTTCATCAATATAAATTAAAGCAAGAAACAGTAAAGCAGTTTAGTGTACATTCACTTATCCCAAGTGTGCAATGTAACGAGACCACCAGAAATGTTTCATATATGGTTAAATATATGTATTCATTCGGTTTGTTATTTTCTTTGTAAATTGTAATGTCACCTTTGACAGTTGTATATATTCATATGCAAGTGTATATATAACGTGGGAGTTACTTCATTGCGATGTGAAATATAACAAAATATAGCTGCATTCAAAAGTAACCATACCAGTAAAAAAATTCCACGTAATATTCTATAAACTTACTAAATTTCAGTTAAAAGTATACTAGAATCTTCCACAGATATATGTATTGAGGATGCGGAATCTCAGTAAAGGTCCTTCGATAACCAGGTGCACCCTGAATTATACATCTGTGCACCAAATTGTACAGTGAAAAATTAGAAAGTCAATCAAAAAAGAATAGAGAGTATGGAGGACATGGGGCTTGTAGAGTATTCTCCACTTCAATACAATAATGGGGTATGCAATACGATTATGGTCCGGATCCAAGGTGGCAGTCACTTTACCTTGAAGAGTACAAGCTTTAGGATAGGTTGGCTGCATACCAGGGATAATAGCGTCCTCATATACCTAGACCAAGACATCATTAAGATAGCAAATGGTGAAATATTAAAGAAATGAATGTGGAAGATGGTAGTGAAAATAATAAATATAAGATTGCACTGGCAAAAAATATCACAATATTTAAAAATATGCAAAATAGTGGTGGCAGGAAGTTGTAATTAAAAAGAAACAATCAGATTTTTTTTACCAAAATCTCCTATGTCAAGAAGTATCCGTTGAATATCAGCTAGCAAACCTTCAAGAACTTTCTGAGCAGTGAAACGTAAATTAAAGAATTTGATTATCAGAGATTCAGCAAAGTGTTGGATTATATTTGAATTTGAGATGTTATGAGATTGCTCAGGCATAAATTTGGAAACTTACATCTTGCTTCTGCTCAGTGTGTGTCAGAATTTTTGCATACTCTACAGTACATGTGAACTAGACATCTCATTGCGTAGCTTCACCTGCCTTGGCATATGATGTGTTGCTGACACCTGCATATATAATATTCCAAGTTACTACTGATCTAAAACAGTTACAATTTCTTGGAAATTTTTTCAGAGGTGGTACTGCTCACTGATCCCACAGACAGGCATTCACAAACAACATGTTCATGTCTAGGTATGATGAAAATGAAGTTAAGTCTTACATTACATGTTCAGAAATTATCAGCCTCCTCAGTTGGGAAATGGAGCAACACCTCTGGGTCCATTAAATGAAACAATAAGTTTACTGTCACCGGTAGCTGTTTATTTATCTCCATGAGGCGTTTTAAAGGCTTAAACCTCCATCATCATGTGAATTTACGTTTGTTAGTATGACGAGTGTGTGTATTGTGTCACGATTTTTTGGAGGAACTTGTGTCACTGTCTGCAACTGTCACAGGCGCCTTTCACTGCCGTGACACATCACATGTGTACTGTGTCCAAATTTTTTTTCGTTTGATACAGAAACACTTTACATTTGAGATCAGAAAACAATCCACCTGACTCCAGGAGGATATGTTTTAGAAATAGATCATGAATTTTCCCCAAAATTTCTCTAATCTACATTTCGATATGACATTATGCCCTGGGCATATGATATCACCTACTAGCTGCATGGCAGGCAAGTCTTGTGCTCTACTTTATATGATAAGGAAAACTATGCAATACACTCTTAAAGTCAAAATCTGTGTTTGCATCACCAACTGGCCTTAAGAAGAATACATGAGTTATTGTCGTTCAGTAATACCCTCTTTCTAAAAATCAAATATTGTATGTAGAATTTTGTGCAACAAAAGAGTCCATATGCAAAAATTAACATTAACTGTATAAATTAAAAAGGGCGCTACCTTCAGTTTTTTCGATTGCACCTATTGTCTAATCTGATGTGGCCATCTAAGCTTCATTCTTTGTAACTCTGAATAATTTGTATTGTAAGAAACTAATTTTCAATGAAAATTTCTTCGAATACTTTATTGCTACATTAATCGACATATTAATGTCAAATAATATAATAATATCAGTTCTATTTTGCAGCTTGCTGTTGGAGAGACGCTACATTTCGACATGGCACTGATCCGGCATTAGCGTGCCTTGGTTACAATTTTTCAGTAGATGTTTTTTGATAATTGCACTTAGCCATCAGTCATTTGAAGAAGAAGTCATAGAATTTTAATTTATTACACAGTAACAATTGATTACCAAATTGTGATGTACAATTACATTTCAAAAACTCTTTTGGTTCACGTCTTTAGTTGCACTGCTCTCAACATCGGTCTAGACATTTATATCACACATTATTAAACAGTTTAGAAAGTTATTTAGTGAACAGAGGCAGAGGCGAAGTAATACTGCCAACCGTGCCTCAGTATTTATTAAATAATGTCTTTTGTACAAAGTTGTAAATGTTTTGATTGTTCTAAGGGGTTTTTTCAAAGTCGAGCAGTACCTCAAAAACATTTTTGTATGGAATCACAAATCAATTTGAAATTATATTGAGTGAATCGAACCAGAAATGAATAGGCAAGAGGATAGGTAAAGGAAGAATCAACAAGAAGAAGGACAATAAAAAAGAATAGAGCCGAGAGAGTATTCATAATTGCGCTTCATTGTTCAAAGTAGTGAGTATTAGGTTGGGATCTCATAATTTTTGATTTTAATATCTCAGCAATACAACACTTTGCCATCTTAGCGAGTCACAAACTGTCATATAACACAACACAGTTAACACTAACAAATCTAAAAATACCAACTTTAACTGGTCCTAGATGGGCGATCTTGTAACATCTCACACATAATCTAGTGTACTGTTATTGAAGTAAATGCACTCTGTATTGTGACCATTCAGCAACAGCACTGACATTGTCCATTATCAGTTAATCTTAAGGGTAAAATTGGCGCTAAAACCAAATATGGTAGAAACAGATTCTCGTAACACATCTTCTGATGAAAGTAAATAGTAGAAATTAATTCAGACTTGGAGAATATGAGTTCCCTGTGTGTGAGAGCAACTCATAGTCTGAAAGTGACACATTTCAATCAGTATGCGGTCAAATACCGGTCGTAAACGAACACAGTGGTTGTCCGGACTTCAGCCAAAACTGCATTTCCGCACCTTCAAACTTCTAGTGAACTTGATTTTCTCCATACATTGCTGAAAACATCATGTAACGAGACCCTCTGTGGACTAAAGCTGAATGGCCTCATTTAGGAAGAACATAGTTGCAATGGTATCAGCTGAAATGACCTCATGGTTCGATGAAACAATGAAAAATATCACAACACAAATTTAAGAAGTTTCATGGACTGTATCTGATTTGGTGCCAGAATTAAGCAACATTCCCTAGATGATCCCCAGAGAACAAATTAGTAAGTGCGTGGATTGGGTGCACTCACAGATAATTTAATGACATATTTAATTTTCTTATAAATTGCTAGGTTGAGCACACTGGCCACTTATTAATGTTTTTATAAATATATCACTTGAGCATGCATACCAATACACCCACAAAAAAGTTAAACAATATCCAATCAAAATTCTACGCTGCAAATGATATGTCAAATTCTTTTTGCCATACATTACTACATACATAAGTGTATCTTTCGAAATTTTTTCATTAAAAGTTGCACACAACTTCATTGTTGTTTTCTGAGTAGCTAACACATTCATTCTTCTAGATGTATTTATTACATTGATAGTATAATTTTGAATAAAACAGAATGGTTCACACTAACATCACGATTAAATTGTGTAATTCTCTTAAAGTCTAGGAAACCATCATAACCTTTTAGATAATTACTTGGTGGATCTAGATTACATATTTATTGAGGAAAAATCTCGTTTCTTCCATTTTTAATGTAGATATTCTGTAATTTAACTCTATCGCAAAAGGAAGAGTCAAGTAACTGATTTTTTTTTCCTTTTTGCTGGAAAACAACGAAGATGAAATAAGGCATATCAAATTCCGCAGAGTAATAGAAATTTGTAACATCTAACCCAAAATTTCTTTTTTCATCCAATCCAGCATTCTCTACAGTGTGTGGCTCAAAGAAAGGTATGGGAATATTTGGATTGTTAAGTCTATGTTGTTCTAAATCAAATGAATATTCTGGTTCTAATTTAACAACAGGAACACGAATTTCCATAGATTCTACAACAATTTTTCCCTCTCTTGGAAGTGTGGTCACATCTTCAACTTCAGCTTGGGTATGATTTGACCAACAAAGAATAGAATATCCAGCACTTGATGACCATGAAAGTATTAGTCTTAAATCTCCTTCCGACATTGTCCCATTATAATCTTTCAAAAGCCTGCCTAATGATTCTAATGGATAAAGTACTTCATTTTTTCTTAGTTTTTATCTTTCCATTATTAAGAATAAGGCCTGCCATGGTTAAATCATTGGCTACAGTCGAAGTCAATCATACAAGAACCAATGACGAAATAAATGGAAATTCCATTTTAGACAAAATATTGTTACCTGTCTTTATGGTGATAACATTGAATGGTTTTGTGACATAATTATCTATTAGTTTTTTGAAGGATTTTTCCATCAAAAGTGGGATAATCTGTACCATCAGCTTCAATAATACTGAGGTTCATGTATAACTGGGTGTGATTAGGTTGAACCTAACCATTTCCAATATTTATATTAATCTTTGTGTTCTTGTTGGGGAGATTCAAATTATTTCTAGTCTTCTCATTCACATTGAATGAATAAAACTCATAACTTTCGACTTCATTCATTATTTATTTACGAATAAAGAATATTAAGAAATTTCTAAAATTACTGTTACACAAGCACCATTAACTTCAATCAAATGATCATTTTCGTCAATTATAGTAATTCCTGTCCTGGATTGGATCATATAGATAAGAAAATCACATCACTATACTTACATATAGGTAAGAAAATCATATCGCTAGGCTCTCAACTACCCAGTTTCAATTTCTTTGCGAAAACAATTAATTTCTATGTTGTTTATGGATTATTTTTCATCTCTGATTCTAAGTAGTTTTTGGCAAATCTAATAAATTTTTTCCTCTATAAGCTGGAGTTGAAAATGAAATGTCTACTATGAAAAATAATAAATATTTTATAAGAAAACTTTTGGGGAATAGAGTAAAACCTACCTACAAACGTTTTGGCTTATGGCTACTTACTCAAAATCCAAATAATAATAATCATGTAACAAATATTGTTGATATAATATACACAAATTGACAAAAAAATTAGAAGAATTGAAACCAAATACAGAACTATTTTGCGATAATATTATGGTAGTTAAAATAACAGATTTTTTTAGACTGTGAATGAGAAGTGAAAAATGGAAAATTTCTTATAAATAAACGAAGCATGTGGTGTTTTTAAAAGTATTTTAAGATCTAGATTTTCTAAATTTAATTTGGCAAGACACGGAGTTAAACAAAAATTCCATATTTATTAGATTCCAGTACACAAACAGTTAAAGGCACTAAACAAATTATTAGTGCAGATATAAAAATTATAGAACAGAAGTATAAAAATCCTGTTGCTATTCGTTACAAAATAGAATTAGCAGATGCACTTTTAAGAGAATTACCAGAAATTTTAGAAGAACTTAAAAAGGAACACTTTTATTAATTGCATTTAGACATAACACAAGATTTCGCAGGAATTTTTGATAAAGAAGGAATATGGAAATACTTAACAGATAATTTTAATTTTCGAATGCAAGGAAAATATAAAGAGGAGTGTAATGTAATAGTTATCAACAACAATTCTGTTGAAAAAGACCATTGAACATGGATAAATTGTAATTCTACAATAATTTTATTTGCCAGGTATCGTGTCCTGGAGTTATGAACAACTTGGTAATCATATTACATATTTCTTAAATTGTCCAGACAGTAGATTAAAGGAAACATTTGCTTCTAATTTAGCTAAAGAAAATGGAATTACAAGGCTGGAAGCCACCATTTATAATTACATTAATCCAGATTTCCAAAGAGAACAGAAATTCGAACCATTAACAGACTGTTTGGAATTAATAAGAAACACCATGAAATATTTCGAGTTAAAAACACATTTTATAATGTTACACTCGCTAAAATGTGGCAAAACGTAACAGACACACTACAAAACAGTTGTTGTCCTATTTACAATAATTGCTTGGAATATGTCTATTGTGTTAGTAAAAATACGAAAAAATTTACTAAAATACAAATAAAAATTAAAACAGAAAATGAGAGGAAAGAGAAAAAATGATTAAATTTGTTTTATCTGCTTTTAGTTTTAATTTGTTACCTATTAACTACAAAGAAATTTTCGAAGAGAGAGAGAATGTGATTTCTGTGAAACAAACATGCATTATAAAATCTGGAAAAACATATTTTTCGAAATTCAATAGTCTGTTTTCTTGAATACCCAAAGGAATAAATGTCGAATAGTTGGGATTAATAAAAACAAGCAATTTTATTTCATTTGTGTGTAGAAAAAGATTAAATGTAACCAATAAAACCAGTTAATAACCATATTTAAAAATTAAATTTTAAAAAAGTAGATCTTAAAATACTATTAAAACCACCATATTCTTGTTTTTTTTTACAAGAAATTTTCCATTTTTAATTTCTCCATCGCAATCTACAAAAGTAGTTAGAATTAGAGATGCAAAATTACTCATAAACGGCACAGAATTTAGTTGTTTTCGAAAAGTAGTTGAAGCTGGATAGTTGAAAGCATAGCAATGTGATTTTATTGCCTATAAAGGTAAAAGAGTGGTATTAGATTACTGATTGCGAATGTTTAAAGACTAGATATGTAAATAAAATTTCTTATGAGCTTGATAATAAATTTAAAATTATTTTTTTAGAAATGTTCAATACTAAAATAGATAACTGGTACTTCCACGTTTTTAAAGATGTTGATATTAAACTAAAGTATAAAGGACCGAAGAGAACTAAAAATAATGGTAATGAATTTCATTATCAGGAGTTTGTTGTGTAGCTTTTCGGGGCTGCAGAATTTGACATAATATTCACAGCATGAAATTTTGATTGAAAATTTTAGAAGTGTTCTTTTTTTAGGGGTTGTTGGTTTGCATTCTCAAGTGATTCGTTTTATAAAAATGTTATTAAGTGCACCTAATCTGCACATTTACTTCTTAGCAAAAATGTGTAGCAACAAGAAGAAACGTTAGCTAGCAATCTAACAAAATTATCTCATGCTTAACAGCCTTTGCTACTGATGTAGATTAGCGTGCTGGTGAAAATACCACACTCCTTGACACTCTACATACACGTCAATCCAAAGTAGAACATCTCACTACTGAACTGGCCGATAGTTCAAAGCTACAGTTCGATGAACAGGTTCATAACTTTAGCAGTAATTATGCTGAATGGATAAATAAAAGAATAAGCACAGCGGTGATGAGTAAATACTTCGCAAACAAGGGGGTTGGCAAAACATGAACGCAATCATGAATTCAGAGAACTTACACAAACTTCTGACAAAGATCTGCCAGTCTCACAACAAAATGTGCCTTCACAGTTGTCTAATCTGCAAAAGGAAGTAAGACTGATACAGGAAAGTGTAACCGTTCCTCACCCGTGGTAGCACACACGAATGAAAGTTCTAGTCGCGTGTAAATCGGCTTAAATTTTAGTAATGAAAATGTTAATAGCGTTCAGTTTCCCACTAACGACGTACAGTAGATTCCGGTGGTAATACTTGTCATCTATAACACTCGTGAATTTTCGGAAAGGACTGTCGACCCTGTTGTTTTGCTTAAATCACTGAAAAAAAGGTTTGCTTAGGACTAGCACTCACCGGCAAGAGATAATTATGTGGTAGGTTACATACAGGAAGAGGCCGACGTATGGCAACCGAAACTGCCGACAACAGTACCGACTGCGAAGAGTTTGAACGAGCATTCCTAAACAAATTTTGCTCACTATCGGTTCACAAGAGGTTGAGAAAACATGTGTTGTAGCCAGAAATCTTTAATTCACGTCAAGGAAGCCTAAGACGTTATTTTGAAAACAAATAAGTCGATCCTGTCTGAAAACGTGATGGGTTCCGGATACTGAAAGCAACGAGCCCGTTTGGGATACATGACAAACTAACACAAGTGCCAAAGACGAATTTAGAATATCTTACGACTGTACTCGATTCACCGGATTTAATCCAGGAAGATATGCTTTGATGGGAAATAATAACAGTCACACCGACCCCGCGATGCAGTCGCGACAGTATTGCCATACTAATTCGCACAGCGAAAATATTGTTAAGTATGCTGGAACAGTTATTCAATCTGTATTCTCAAAACTATGGACGAAAGTCACCTAATAAGAAAAGAAAAGCTCTAACCGCTCCATCCAGGATACAATGGTAATTATAAATGGAGAAACAAATGGAGTGGATGATAGGGAAATCAATTAGTGTGTTAAGGTCGTAACAACGGCAATAAAAAAATTATGGAAATTTTGAATGACAGTGGTGCCAACGAAAAAACAATAATAACTTTCTTGGGAACCCGCATGCCGTTAATAATATCCGCAACGTCCAGAACAGTTCCAAAGACAACATGCGAAGTCGTACGGTTCCAGGTGAGTGGACGACAAACCATCGTCATTTAAGCGTTTCAGAGCTAGCGAATGAGCCTCAACCGTCGAGTGACCACTCATCAAGCAAGATTCATCGGAAATGGCTGACCGGTAGCCAATGGCAGACATTGAAATCCACATAACATATAATATTGTGCCCCTTAAAATCATTTATGTTCGCTGGTGTAAAGGTAAATTTATTTCGATTACCTGGTAGTAAGGGAAATGCTAGCTACAAAAGAGATTACATACACTTTATAACTATTTAACAATATTTATGGGAGAAAGCAAGAGCTGGAGAGCCTCACACACTTAGATGGCTTGTGTTCAAATACACTCATATTCAAAACCTACTACACATTCACACTTACTGCCTTAAAATTGCTAATCATTCATTATTTAAGAAAATTATCCTATCGACATGGGTCATAAACAAACTGTTTGTATTGACGCATAGAAAAACACAACATATACTCATGAGAGCCAAAGAAACTGTTACACCTGCCAAATATCGTGTACGGCCCTCGCGAGCACGCGGAAGTACCGCTACACGACGTGATATGGACACGACTAATGTCAGAAGTAGTGCTGCAGGGAATTGACATCATGAATGCTGCGGGGGTATCCATAATTCCGTAAGCATATGAGAGGGTGGAGCTCTCTTCTGAACAGCACGTTGCATGGCATCCCAGATATGCTCAATAATGTTCATGTGTTGGAGCTTGGTGGCAAGCGGAAGCGTATAGTGTCCCTGGAGCCACTCTGCAGCAATTCTGGACGTGTGGGGTGTACATTGTCCCGCTGGAATTGCCGAAATCCGTCGGAATGCAGAATGGACATGAATGGATGCAGGTGATCAAATAGGATGTTTACGTATGTGTGACTTATCAGAGTCGTATCTTGTCATATCAGGTGTCCCATATCACTCCAACTAAACACGCCCCGCATCATTACAGAGCCTTCAGCATCTTCATCAGTCACCTGCCGACATGCAAGATCCATGGATTTAGGAGGTTGTCACCATACCCGCACACGTCCATCCGCTAGATAAAATTTGAAATAAAACTCGTCCTACCAGGAGACATGGTTCCAGTCAAAGTCCAATTTCGGTGGTGATAGGCCCACTCATGGCATAAAGCTTTGTGATGTGCAGTCATCAAGAGCACACGAGCGGGCCTTCGGCACCGAAAGCCCATATCGATGATGTTTCGTTGGATGGTTCCCACGCTGACACTTGTTGAACGCCGATCATTGAAATCTGCAGCAATTTGTGGAAGGGCTGCACTTCTGTCACGTTGAACGATTGTCTTCAGTCGTCGTTGGTCCCGTTATTGCAGGATCTGTTTCAGGCCGCAGCGATATCGGAGATTTGATGTTTTACAGGATTCCTGATATTCGCGATTCACTCGTGAAATTGTGGTACGGAAAAATCCCCACGTCATCGTTACCTCCGAGATGCCATGTCCCATAGCTCGTGCGCCGACTATAACACCATGTTCAAACTCTCTTAAATCCTAATAACCCGCCAACACAGTAGCAGTAATCGATCTAAAAATTGCGCCACACACTTGTTTACTTAAACAGGCGTTGCCGACCGTAGCGCCGTATTCTACCTGTTTATATATCTCTGTATTTGGATACGCCTGCCTATACCAGTTCCGTTGGCGCTTCAGTGTATGAGACTTAAAGGAACTCATCGCTGACAATGTAATTAAATGCGCTGCAACTACAAAGGAATATCAAGGTGAGTTATATGAATTGTTTTGACATTAATTACTGACATTTACACGAAAACTAGAATTTATTGAAAGTTATGATTACCATAAAAATGTTCGTCCCTGTTATTATGTATTTTGCCAGAACAATTTTGGCCTGGTGAAGGAAAGCAGCAGTGAGAGCAGAGGTAAAGCAAATGCTAGAATAAAACACAATTATTTATTTGTATCACCAAATTGTAGCTCACTGCTACCTGTAACCAAACCTAATGGAAGTGTTTGTCTTGTGTCAGGTGCACGAGCCATAAATAAAAATTTTAAACCTGTATACAGAAGACCTGAGCAATATAAAAAACTGCATGGCGTCAAATACCTTACAAATACTGATTTAAAAATTCCTTGCGATACTCTATGTTGACAACATTCTCAAAGTAAGAAATAAATAGGAAGTAAGTCTGTGCAATCTATAATGAACACTAGAGAACTGTACATAAGTGGAAGTAACAGCACAATTAAGGAGGATCTAAGTTTGCAAGAGAACAGAAAAAATATTTAGGTCATGTAATAACCTCAAAAGGAATAAGATCAAATACAGATAAAGTTAGCACAATCGAGAGTTTCCAATACACAAAAACCAAGAAGCGGGTAAAACTAATTTTCTGTCTCTACTCTTTCTTCCAGCATTTCGTTCCAGTCCAATCACTAATCAGCACCGCATTCCTAGATTTACTTAAGAAGACCGGTTTAAAAAGTTGGGCGCAGGAATGCACTGATCGTTTTAAGGCAATCAAGGAAGCATTAGTTAATTTAGATATCTTGTGTTGTCCTGATATGAGAAACGATTTTCGTGTTGTTACAGATGCCTCATACACAAGTTTCAGCTCGTGTCTGTTTCAATCTGATTAAGAACAAAGCAAATATGAAGTAAAAATGATTATCTTTGTAAGCAGAACAGTCACTTCGATGCCGTGCAGATTACTACACCTCTGCCTAGTACATTAGGCGTTGTCCTTACAAGAAAATTCGTTTAAAATAATTCATGTAGTAAGAAAACAAGGAAGAACTACAAGTAGAAGGTCGAAGTTGGCACTAAGAACATAGCTGAAACAGGTTAATGCAAGCAGTTTTCAACAATTTTGCGCCCTATGTTGTAAAACAAACTCTTTGTGGGTATGCATACTGCCTGAAAGTGTAGATAAACTACTTTCGTATCGACATTATGTATGGGGACATAATAGAGGCACAAAGTGTGTAAGGGAAGTTACCCTATTTTGCTACTTTCACAGTATGTGACAGCAAGGACATTGATTACTCAGCATTTGTAGCATCTGTTAGTAAGCAGCATCCATCAACAAAACTAGTAATAGTGAGTTGTGCTCCCGTTTGCCTAGCTAACCACTTGAAATCGTAGGTGTTGGTGTTGTTGGTCCTTACCTGAATACTGGTAGAGGCATCAAATACGTTATTGCTTTATATGTCGTTTTCTCCAAGTCTGTCAAGTTGCATGCTTGAGAAACAATATGATCAAGGTAAATTCTTTTGAAAGTAATCAATTCTGTTTGCCAAGGCTTACCAATGAACTGAAATATACGTAATACAAATCAGGATATTTAGAGTATCTCCTGTGAAAATTTATGATCCTGCTGGATTTTATTTTATGTTACCCACTATGGATAGGTTAAAGTTAGATATAGTGGGAATTAGTGAAGTTCGGTGGCAGGAGGAACAAGACTTTTGGTCAGGTGATTACAGGGTTATAAATACAAAATCAAATAGGGGTAATGCAGGAGTAGGTTTAATAATGAATAAAAAAATAGGAGTGCGGGTTAGCTACTACAAACAGAATAGTGAACGCATTATTGTGGCCAAGATAGACACAAAGCCCATGCCTACTACAGTAGTACAAGTTTATATGCCAACTAGCTCTGCAGATGACGAAGAAATTGATGAAATGTATGACGAGATAAAAGAAATCATTCAGGTAGTCAAGGGAGACGAAAATTTAATACTCATGGGTGACTGGAATTCGCCAGTAGGAAAAGGGAGAGAAGGAAACATAGTAGGTGAATATGGACTGGGGGGAAGAAATGAAAGAGGAAGCCGCCTTGTAGAATTTTGCACTGAACATAACTTAATCATAGCTAACACTTGGTTCAAGAATCATGAAAGGAGGCTGTATACATGGAAGAATCCTGGAGATATTAATAGGTATCAGATAGATTATATAATGGTAAGACAGAGATTTAGGAACCAGGTTTTAAATTGTAAGACATTTCCAGGGGCGGATGTGGACTCTGACCACAATCTGTTGCTTATGAACTGCAGATTGAAACTGAAGAAACTGCAAAAAGGTAGGAATTTAAGGAGATGGGACCTGGATAAACTGAAAGAACCAGAGGTTGTAGAGAGTTTCAGGGAGAGCATAAGGGAACAATTGACAGGAATGGGGGAAAGAAATACAGTAGAAGAAGAATGGGTAGCTCTGAGGGATGAAGTAGTGAAGGCAGCAGAGGATCAAGTAGGTAAAAAGACGAGGGCTAATAGAAATCCTTGGGTAACAGAAGAAATATTGAATTTAATTGATGAAAGGAGAAAATATAAAAATGCAGTAAATGAAGCAGGCAAAAGGGAATACAAACGTCTCAAAAATGAGATCGACAGAAAGTGAAAAATGGCTAAGCAGGGATGGCTAGAGGACAAATGTAAGGATGTAGAGGCTTGTCTCACTAGGGGTAAGATAGATACTGCCTACAGGAAAATTAAAGAGACCTTTGGAGAGAAGAGAACCACTTGTATGAATATCACGAGCTCAGATGGCAACCCAGTTCTAAGCAAAGAAGGGAAGGCAGAAAGGTGGAAGGAGTATATAGAGGGTTTATACAAGGGCGATGTACTTGAGGACAATATTATGGAAATGGAAGAGGATGTAGATGAAGATGAAATGGGAGATAAGATACTGCGTGAAGAGTTTGACAGAGCACTGAAAGACCTGAGTCGAAACAAGGCCCCAGGAGTGGACAACATTCCATTAGAACTACTGATGGCCTTGGGAGAGCCAGTCATGACAAAACTCTACTATCTGGTGAGCAAGATGTATGAGACAGGCGAAATACCCACAGACTTCAAGAAGAATATAATAATTCCAATACCAAAGAAAGCAGGTGTTGACAGATGTGAAAATTACCGAACTATCAGTTTAATAAGTCACAGCTGCAAAATACTAACGCGAATTCTTTACAGACGAATGGAAAAACTGGTAGAAGCGGACCTCGGGGAAGATCAGTTTGGATTCCGTAGAAATGTTGGAACACGTGAGGCAATACTAACCTTACGACTTATCTTAGAAGAAAGATTACGAAAAGGCAAACCTACGTTTCTAGCATTTGTAGACTTAGAGAAAGCTTTTGACAACGTTAACTGGAATACTCTCTTTCAAATTCTGAAGGTGGCAGGGGTAAAATACAGGGAGCGAAAGGCTATTTACAATTTGTACAGAAACCAGATGGCAGTTATAAGAGTCGAGGGGCATGAAAGGGAAGCAGTGGTTGGGAAAGGAGTGAGACAGGGTTGTAGCCTCTCCCCGATGTTATTCAATCTGTATATTGAGCAAGCAGTAAAGGAAACAAAAGAAAAATTCGGAGTAGGTATTAAAATTCATGGAGAAGAAGTAAAAACTTTGAGGTTCGCCGATGACATTGTAATTCTGTCAGAGACAGCAAAGTACTTGGAAGAGCAGTTGAACGGAATGGACAGTGTCTTGAAAGGAGGATATAAGATGAACATCAACAAAAGCAAAACGAGGATAATGGAATGTAGTGTAATTAAATCGGGTGATGCTGAGGGGATTAGGTTAGGAAATGAGACACTTAAAGTAGTAAAGGAGTTTTGCTATTTAGGGAGTAAAATAACTGATGATGGTCGAAGTAGAGAGGATATAAAATGTAGACTGGCAATGGCAAGGAAATCGTTTCTGAAGAAGAGAAATTTGTTAACATCGAGTATAGATTTAAGTGTCAGGAAGTCGTTTCTGAAAGTATTTGTATGGAGTGTAGCCATGTATGGAAGTGAAACATGGACGATAACCAGTTTAGACAAGAAGAGAATAGAAGCTTTCGAAATGTGGTGCTACAGAAGAATGCTGAAGATAAGGTGGGTAGATCACGTAACTAATGAGGAGGTATTGAATAGGATTGGGGAGAAGAGAAGTTTGTGGCACAACTTGACTAGAAGAAGGGATCGGTTGATAGGACATGTTTTGAGGCATCAAGGGATCACAAATTTAGCATTGGAGGGCAGTGTGGAGGGTAAAAATCGTAGAGGGAGACCAAGAGATCAATACACTAAGCAGATTCAGAAGGATGTAGGTTGCAGTAGGTACTGGGAGATGAAGAAGCTTGCACAGGATAGAGTAGCATGGAGAGCTGCATCAAACCAGTCTCAGGACTGAAGACCACAACAACAACACCCACTATGTACATTACGTAAATAATTTTTATCCATTTTATGTACATGGTTTGAAGAAAGTGTTCTGTTTTAAGCATTTCCATACACAATGTCAATTACTCTAATTATTTACTACCATAATAATGAGTTACTTAATATTTTAAATTGACAATATAAACATATGTGAATTGATAAACTGAAAAACATTAAAAAGACCTTGTAGAACGTAAAATAACAGTTCAAAACAGAACATAGGTATAAGTAAAATAAATAATTAGAATAGTATCGAATGTATTGATATTTTGGTTAGGTATGTTGAAAATACCATTATAGCATGTTATTTTGTTTTCTTAGCACGTGAATTATTTTAGGAACCACCTTTAGTTCATGTGGCTTTGTGGCTTGTCATTTACTTTAATTTATTTTCTAACAAAAGTTTTCGTTTTTAAAAATTAATTAATAGTGGTGGGGTAGTTTGCTAAATTTTAAATTATTACAGAAGTTGTTTACACAGTTCTGAAGAACATTACCTATCAACTTCTACATGAAAAACATTTGTTATACAGTGTATACCATTCTTTTGAAGATATTCCGTATAAACCCAATGTGTCAAACAGCCTTTCAGGTTGTGCTGAACCCCTTAAAAGTTAAATTGGGCACAAGTAATAAAATATATACTGTAAGGGAACGGGTGAAGTAGGCAAGCGATCGTTCACCCTCCAGCGCGGTACACATATTTCCGACACCGCTGATTCCGCATTTCCGGGTCGCTGCCCGCGCGAGTCGGCTAGCAATGCTGAATAAAAGTGAGTCTTTCCGTCGGCCGGGCGGCTGTTGTCATCAGACACCTGCTGTGTCGTCAGACACTGGGCTTCCGCGTCGCGTTCGGGTCGGTAGGCTGCGAAGACACTGGCCGCTTCTGAGTATGTATGTAACGAGCTTTTAATAGAAGATAAAGTAAATTATTCGACCGTGTTCAAATGCTGATCACCGGCTCGCCCAAAGACCCTCACGCCCACCCGCCATCACCCTGATCAGTCATATACCTTATAATAAAATATTCTCCCTCTACAAATCCACCAAATTTCATCAGGTTCATTTATTAACATTTTGGAATCTTCTCTTGTAAGCTGTACTCAGTTTTCACCCTAAAGAAAAACAAATGAATAATTTTGACAAAAGATAATAAGCATTTCGTACTTCAGATGAGATGAATGCTTCATATTTGAATCATGAACATATGGAGAATGATGATGATGACAGATTTTATAGTGTGTTATAAGAAATATAAATAAATTGTAAATGCTAAATTCTATCCTGAGGTCACGACCACATTTCCATGTCATAGCAATAGTCTACCATGTGTCATATCTTATACTGATGATGTTTGTAAATGTATGCAGTCAGCCAAGTGTGCATGTGACTTCCTTTTGCATGTAAACTATTTTTATTGATTTTACTGTAAGTAGGAGGTCTACGGCGCGTCCTGTTCACTTTGACCTTCAAGAATCTCCTGAACGTCTCTGCAAGTAACAGTTACGTTTATGCGTCATGAGCGACGTTGAATGCATGACGTCATCAAGGTGGTAGTTGGTGAGAAATTAAAAAATCATGGATGGCAGTGGTGATAAATTTCAAATTTCAAATTGCTAGATAGTGGGAAATTTAAAAATACAACATGGCGATGGCGGTGGTGGAAACATTTAAAACTGCATGGCATGTAGCCTGGGAAAACTGTTGAAATTTTTCAGCTAACCGTATCACTTATAAATGCAAGATGTTACTGATAAGGAAAAATGTTGTTCATTCAACGACGCTGCAGAATTTTTTCAGACCAAAGCCCAACAATGTCCAAAACTATTCTACTATACTGTAGTATTGCGAAAATATTACGTACTTCTCTTCACCTACAGATGTCAGGTTTAAAAGTATTAGGTTCTTAATCAAACGTCTAATAAGAATGCATCACACACACACACGCACACACATTTTGTAATACTCTGCCTTTTCTTGGTACTTATTGTTTATGTCAAATACTCTACGTTCTTCGCAGTGAACACCGTCTTGGAGCATCAATAAATTTCCTATCAGTGCATGATATGTACCGCAATGAGTGTCTACGCATTCGGACTGTGTTGGAGTCACTGCTGTGTGCAAGCTGCCGGCACGGCGGGTGATTGGACAGGTTTCTGCCACCTCGCTGTGATAATGACAGACGTCTCAGCCAGCGACTGATTGTGCGTATGTTTACACCAGATCTCCATGTACATTTTGCAAGCGCCCATGAATACCAGCGATGACATGGTTTTCCGCCGAAAGACAATTAATGACAAATCTCTGCTTCGAACAGGTTTCCGTTACAGGCACCAATATGAAGGCTACATATGGCGCCCCCAACTAGTAGAACTTAATGGAACTGTAGGGGCTGAGGCGGGAATATCCCAAGATATGCCACAACAAATTTAACATTTTTTTAACGGGAGTTGGCCCAGGAAAAAGTGTGCAGCATTACTTATTAAACACCTCTCATATATTCTGAGTTTCATTACTGATACTTTTACACGGCTTTCTCGAAAGATGCCGAGATTTGTTAAAAAAACTTCTTCCCGTCTATGGTCACGCAACAGAAGCTGCTGCCTTATATCCAACGTGTGCATCTAGGATACATCATCGTGTTTCTTGTTACGTAACGGATTGCGTAATTATGCTCAGTTACGCAACAGTATTCTAAGGAAAAGTGAAGAATTGATCACTACACAGCTTGCAGGAGACACTAGTATGCAGAAATGGTAACGAAATCTAAGAAATAGCTGATCAGGGACTATTTACTAAAACCATAGAGTCATGTAGCTTCACTCTGTCTCATTCAAACATACCAGCATACTACACCATTGCATACTAACAAGGAATTCTGCTCATGCGGCCAAATTTGGCTAGTGCAATATGAATAACACTTACGGGGAGTACGTATGGCGAAATTAGTCAAAAAGTGACATTTTCGGATTATTATCTCTTATTAATATTTGATCTCTCCTGAATAATTTGATGCATTATTTGTCGAAAAATTTCAATTGGAAGTGTAGATTTTATCATTTCAAAGTTAATAGTGTGTGTGTTCTGCACTGACTTGCTAAGCATCTCTATCTCTTGAACTATTCAATCTAGAAGGTTGTGGTTGCCAGCTATTTATTCCTTGAAATCACGTTAATGTTCGTGTTAAGAGGTTGGATGCACTGTGTAAACAGAAATGGCATTAAAGCACATGCATTTTGTTTATTTACTTTGTGGTTGTAGTGTTTCATAAGTTTTGAACTGAAAAAATAGTGGTTTGGTGTGTTATTGTACGCTCTTATACCTCTTTTCAACATGACGAAAAGAAAGGGTTGTTTTAAGAAGCGACGTTTCCATGGAAATCAGCATATCACGAAATCTGAATCCAGTGTTGATCCTGAAATAGATTTTTCACAGACCCGTCATAAGGACTCGCCTACTAGTGCTTCGAAGAGGAAACTTGGAGACCAAGAGGATTTATTTATTGGCAAAGGTCAAAATAGTTTCGGTTATGTTCTTTTGGATTTGAGTGTGTTATGACAAGTTTTGCTAGATGCTGTGTCATGTAAGGCTTGTGGTGGGCAAATTAGCATCTCTGAGGACTCATCTGGAAGGACTGGACTGGCTAAAAAACGTCATATTCAGTGCGAAGTTTGCAGGCTCTCGACATCATTTTGGACTTTTGCAAAGTGCAAGAATGAGTTGTTTGAGAGCAATGTTAGATTCCTGATAGAATGAGGCGCATTGGGAAAGGATTGACTGCAGCTGAAGTATTGTGTGCAACGCTGAACTAGCCAAACCCACCAACCAGATCAAGTAAGTACACAGAAGTAATTGGTGAATGTGTCAAATCTGTTGCTGTTGCTTCTATGAAAGCTGCTGCTAAAGAAGCAGAAGAATTAAATAACACAACAGACTTATCTGTGGCAGTTGATGGCACATGGCAGAAGGGAGGTCATACATCAAAAAATGCAGTTGCAACTGTCACTAGTGTTGACACAGGTAAAGTTTTAGATATTGAAGTGCTAATTAACTAAATATTGTCATCAGTGTAAATCAGTTGATGAAACAAGTGAAAGCCGTAAAACAGATGGTGCTAAGATTTATGAGGGGACTAGTGGGGTTATGGAAGCTGCTGCAGTTGTTTCTATGTTGAGACGTTGACAACAGGATAGAGGTGTGTATTCCACTGAATACTTGGGAGATGGTGATTCAAAAGCTTACATATGAGTAGTGGAAAGCCAACCTTATGGTAATAAGCAGAGTGTTAAGATTGAATGTGTGGGCCACGTTCAAAAACAGATGGCAACGCGTCTCCGAAAATTGAAACAGACAATAGGAAAAGAGAAGTTATCAGATGGAAACACTCTAAATGGTAAAGGATGACTTACAGACAAAAACATTGATGAACTCTAGCATTATTATGGAATGGCAATAAGCAACAATACACATGACCTACAAGGGATGAAACGAGCAGTGTGGGCTACATTCTTCCTAAAATCTTCCAGTGATCATACACCTATACATGGTCTTTGTCCACCTGGTGCTGATTCATGGTGCAAGTACCGCAAAGCTCAGGCAGCGGGTAGCGATGACCCATTTAGGCACAAAAATAGCATACCACCTGCAGTGATGGAAGCTATTAAACCAATATATAGAGAATTAGCTCATCCTGACCTTTCCAAATGTCTCCATGGTCGAACACGAAACCCGAATGAGTCTTTCAATAATGTAATTTGGACCTGCATACCAAAAGAAGTCTTTGTAGGAAGGAAAACTCTATGCTTGGGTGTTTGTGATGCTGTGATAACGTTTAATGATGGCATAAAGGGAAGAATTGGGGTATCAGAGGAAATTGGTATCACTCCAGGTGCCAACACACTGCAAGCCTTTCAGCGAATGGATCGACTTAGGATCATGAGAGCCCAGCGTGCAGCAGAGGAAATGACTAAAGAAGCAAGAGGCAGGAAAAGAAGGAAGCTTCTAAGTTTGCAGGATAGACAAGAACAGGATCCAGATTATGCTGATTATGGGCCTGGCTGTTTCTAAAAGCTGGCATACCTCCATGTGTAAGTTAATAACAAACAAAATGTTTGAACTTAATTTGCCAGAAATAACACTTTTAAAATTAATTGACCCATTATCTAAGGAACTATTACAGATACATATCTCTAATTTCACACTATGTTACCACTTGGTATACTGCAGCTACTGAACCTCCAAAAACATCTCCACCTCTAATGGTTTTTTACTTCCGGAAGAAAAAGTGGACTTTTAAAAGAAAATGTTGAACAACATTTTTAAAAAATCATAACTAATTATTTCTCTGTAAATTTTGATTCTGGTTCAGTAATCAGAAAAGGAGTGATACTATACATCCCAAGAATTTCAGATCTGTATCTGTCACAGGTTCTGAGATAACGGGTCATCAATATTGCAAATTTAACAGTGTGGGTATAGGACGTATGTACTATCCTTCAGAAATTCAGTTATCTAGTTTACAGGGTTGTGGCAGATGGTTTTCAGTCTTGTTAGTTGACATAAATCTTCTATTTCTGAAGCTTTCTGGAAAATGTATACTTGATGATGTTGCTTAATATCCACCGAAGTATTAGATGCATAGCTTACCGTTGCAGCCTGAAACAGCTGCAAGCATAAAGACGTCCCAATGGAGAGGCTTTGTCCCAGTAACATCCCATTTAAACACTTCTCCAGCAGCTGAACGTTCCTGCCAACACGTCAAGAAAAACGGTTAACCTTACAGGCAATTAGTATAGCAAAGCGCAATCCAGCACACTTTTCGGAGGTATATACGAGGTGTATGAGAAAAGTAGAGACCACACTGCTAGCGATCTGACAGTGCTGTGCTGATCTAATTGTGAAGACCGGTGTGTTCATCCCTTCCAGGCGCTCAGTCTGGGTTTCAGCTCCGCAAAGCCATGATGCAATTTTTGAGAACGTCGTAAATGAAGCTGTGTTATTCTTGCGTTTTATAAAAGCGAAACCGCGGAATGTAGAGCAACGCTATGCCATCAGGTTTTATGCTAAACATGGGGAATCCACGAAAGTGACCTTTGAAGAACTGAAAGAGGCCTTTGGGGAACATTCCTGATTCAGAGCACACGTTTTTCGTTGCCACAGATCATTTTTGGAAGGCCGAGAACACTTAACATGAAACTCGCTCAGGGAGATCTTGAATCTCAAAAGCCGACGAAAACGTCGACCTTTCGTGTGCTCTTACGAGAAAAGACCGCCTGTTAACAGTAAGAGTGATGAATGACTTGCTAAAGTTAAACAGTTTGACCTTTCATCAAAACTTTGACCGGAGTCTGGCATATGTGGAAAGCTTCTGCCAAAAAAGGATGCTGCACTATGATAATGCCCTACGTTACGCCCCCACTTCTATTGCGGATTTTTTGGCCAGTGACATTTTCTTCTCTCGAAATTGTAAAATGTCTATAGAGAAGGTCATTTTGGGGCTCTGGAGAAGACGCAGAGAATGTGATCGACATGTTAAAGATCCCATCAGTTGAAGCTTTTCAGCACTGCTATCAAGACTGGCAATAACGACACTGTCGCTTTATAGCTGTCAAAGGGAACTACTCTGAGGGAGACAATACTGTTTTTTGAAAGAAAATAAACTTTTATGCATAAAAATCAGTATCATTACGTTTCTCACACACATCATATATACCACGTATGTATACATACTGCACCCACGATGTTACAAGTCATGCCAAGATTTATAGAATGCCATCATGCCCATTCCCTCTTGTAAACCACTAGCACAATTCAGGTCATAACGTTTTTTCGATGCCTAGAATGTCTGTCACATGTTCATGGAGGATGTAACAAGTAGTGTTTCTACATTCTTGTTGGTCATCAAAACAGTGTAGACGGCAACATTACATAAATGGTGTAACTGATACGACTTTAGTCTGGATTATTTATCAAAAATACATAGGCCCACACATGTTTAGGTCAATGTTACTTCCTCATATAAAATGTCTGTCAAAAATATATAAAGGATGTAGCTTATAATATTTCCACACCAAAATGTACGCAAACAATTTGTAAATTTGTTTATGCGAGGTGTAACTTTGTTATTTTCCACATCTAAAATGAATGTCAAAAATACATAGAGGATGTATCATACAGTATATCCGACACTGTATTACTTTTCAAAATTATGTAAGCACACGCACACACAGTATTTATGTCATTACCACGCCCAATTTTAAAACGTCTGTCAGAAATATGTTATGTGTTACATCCTCCATGAATATGTGACAAACATTTTAGGCGTCGAAATAACGTTACGACGTGGAGTGTGCCAGGGGTTTAGAAGAAGGAATGGGCATGATCACATTGTAGAAAGATACTAACAACACTGGTGTGACTTTCAGTGACTTCACATATGGTAATATCCCACTTGTATAGAGTGACTTGCATAGCTAGATGTATGTGTTCCATCAAAACCGGTCCATACAACTTCATTAAAGCTGTACTGTATATGGTCAGGGAAGGGGGGAGAAGGTTGTTACATATGCCTCGTGACAACAGTGTGGAGGAGGTCGAGCGGTTAGGACTTAAGAGTGGGCACCCAGGGATGCGGTTAAATTACAGAACAGGAAATTAAGTACAATAAAGGGGATATATTTCATTGCACGGCATACAAGGGGAGTGCGTAGGGTCGGAAGTCACCAGGTTGAGGCCAGTATATGAGGTTGAACAATTTATTGAAATGGGCAACGGAAGGGGAAGGGGTTCATGTTAACTTATGTTGGTGGCTGGTCGTGAAAATCAGAGCCAGCGGCTCCGCCTTCCGAAAAGACGTCTGTTCTGCTCGAGGTCTGCATTACAAGAGAGAGGGGCAACTGTGTTCCGCACCGCAGAACACTCCAGCGTCCATACACGTGACCTGTATCCCTTGCTCGCTATTGGCTAAAGCCATTGGCGTGAATTCGCAAGCAATTTCAGCAGAGGTCTCAGGGCGTCACTTGTCAGCAGCTTCAACTGGACAGGACTGCCTCGGTTATGAAAGACCGGCAACTTGTGCCATGTAGGCACAGTGCAAGTTGCTCTAGGAGTAAACTTGTAAAGATTTGACTGGGCTTTTGAAATAAATTTTTTAAACGAATTCCCTAAAATATTCCTTGACTGGCTGCCACCATGAACAAAGCTCTGTATGCGTTGGTGGCACCTTAGTTTTACATGTATAAGTCTATTAGTGCATAACTACCATACAATAAAACGTTATAATGTGTTCTTGGAAATTTGTAGACACTGTTTCATTAAAAACATTTCATTGCTTTAGGAAAATTAGTATTTTGATTCAGTTGTACTAAACGCTTTCGTATTTCCTCTGAAAATGACAGCGACTAGCATTAATTTGTCACATAAATAGATTCATTAACTGGTGAATAAACTGCATAAACTGAAACAGAGGTAACTTCGTTAACTTTCTGGCAGGCGTACCTAAAGCTGTCACGTGAACAGGCACTGATTGTAATATTAATAACATGGCATTTTTAAGCAAAAGCAATCCTGTGTGGAACAAAAAATTAAGTATTTTGATTAAAAAATTAAGTAAAAGCAACGAACAAGTATAATTAACCTTTTATTAGACTTACTCTGCGTAATGGTTCCCAGAGCGAACGTTGCAACTGTCACACAAGCAGGTGCACACTGTATTCCTTAGAACATTCAACACCTCATTGCTTTCAATTCATAAAACTAATTGAAGAAGCTAAACAAACAAACTGGAACTATTTAGCATTGGTGAGTGGTCGTCAACGATGGTATATATACATTGCCATGTTAGCACAATTGCCCAAGGTTTAGGCACTGGAAAGCATAAAAACCACATCTGTTCTACTTTTTACAACAGCACACCTGCTGGAGGGTTAAATAAATAATTTACGATAACAATATGTTAGTGTAATTCATTACAATAGTTACAGGATTGTTATGTTAGTATAATTTATTACGATAGTTACAGGACTGTATTTTATTCTTTTACTGGAATAGGTACAGTATTGTCCATTTCATGTTAACTTGTCAGCGCTCAGTATGCAAATGAAAATGGGTCAGCATTTATTGTAAGCTTGTGTGGCTTAACCAGAAGCGACTTGGTGATTATATAAGAGGGAGCTGCGCTAGATGTGTAAGTATAAATTAGTTAGCATGGTCTCAGATGGCATATAGCGTAATTTCTTTCAAGTTTCTTTGATGCTTATCTGTGACCAAATATAAAATGGAGCAATTTGCTCCAGCTTTGATCTGTGCTTATCTGTAACTGAATATGCATTGAAACAGTTTGTTACATGCCTGATGCTTATCTGTAACCAAAACATATATTTGGGGTAAGGGGGGACACAATGATCAGATTGAGGGCAGTTACCATCTCAGGTGACCACTACAACTCAAAGAGTATCCATTTTTTCTAATCAAAGATTTTCTAATCTATCACAGCAACAAATTTCAGATAAATTGCGTTTGAATATGGACAAGAATATCGCTGAATGTGGTGCAAGTTATTACAGTTTCCTTAAGGGTACTTGTTACAAAAAAATGCCATGTGACTAGGGCCTCCCATCGGGTAGACCATTCACAGGGTTAAAGTCTTTCAATCTGACGGCACTTTGGCGACTAGCGCGTGGATAGGGATGAAATAATGAGGATTAGGACAACACAACACCCAGTCCATGAGTGGAGAAAATCTCCAACCCATCCGGGATTCGAACCCAGGCCCTTAGGATTGACGTTCTGTGGCGCTGACCACTCAGCTAGAGGGGGAGGACTACTTATTACTTAAAATGTGATATAAATATTGAAATTTGTTGCTGAGAAGTGCACCTTAACCTGTAAGCTTCATGAATGGTACCAGTAAGAGAACCACATGTGTTTTGAGAAATAATGGAGACAATTTTCGTTTTATTTAAAGTGTGGCGCAATACTCAACTTCCCTCATTAAAAAAATTGAGCTTAACCAATAATATATGCCTGTAGTTCCGATATGTGAGCCATATATGTTTCATAATGTCATAGAACAGCTAAGTTACAACAGCAGTCTCATTTGGATTTTGTACTTTTATATAGGCAGTTTTATTTTGGGGGTGTACACATGTCATAACTCATACATCTATCAGATATACTTGTCTACTACGAAAATATGCAGTTTAACTGACATTACACATTAAAGATGATGAAAATGCATCGTTTTTAGTCTCATTAGCTGTGGCAAGTGTCATAAAATGTACCATCTGGGTATAAGTTTTCAGTTATTTTGTATCTGGAGATAGAGTCAATCAACTATGATAGACAGCTTTCAAGTCTTACCTCCAATCAACAAATGTCCAAGCATTGGCTTTTGTACACCAACAGATTATAATCAGATACGGAAGTACAGTAAGTTACAGTAGCATTGTCAGATCATTATATGTTTCTAACAGACATTTTAGATGTGAAAATGACAATGTGACACTTTATGTAACCACTGTGTTTTGCTGACATATTTGTGATAAATAATAGAGACATACTGTATATCACACGAGTAATATCAACACCTTTACATACTTTTGATATACATTTTACGTATGGAAATAAGATTGTGACACTTGAGATAACCGTCCCAATTTTTGGCAGACGTTTTATATGTGGAAATACCATTGATATAAACACAACAAATGACTGGTTGTATGTGTGCTTACATACATTTAAAAAATAATGCAGATGTAAAAATACCATAAGTTACACCTTTAATGTAGCTTTGACAGGAATATTAGACATGTAAATACCAGGTGGCTATTATTAAACTGTCGGTGTTATGAGTGCTGTAGTTCACGCTGCATACATTGCGGGTCACTGAAACATCGATGGTATTTTCTGTAATGTGTGTGGTTGTGGAGTACGTTGAAAAACATAAGAGTATCACTTTCTGCCAGCAGGTGAAATTGTGGTGCTGTAAGTAGTCAGAATGTGAAATGTTTCCTGTTCTGTAGTCGGTATGCCGTGTCACTATGCGACACATGTTGATTGCTTTTGTGAAGTGACTATTATTATAAAATTTCATGGAGGTTGATAAGTTTTCCATACAAAATTCAATGGCTTTCGAGAACAAACACAGTTTGGTAGCAACAGTAGTGTTGTACTGTTGCTAGGGACAGCTGTGATGAGTCCCAGTGTCAGTGAACAGACTTAAGAGTAAGGTGAATAAATTTGAATAAAAAGTTGAGTTAAATTACCGTTTAATACGAAAATGGTTAAGAAATGTGATATCATACAACCATTCAAGATGAATTATAAGATCTTCAAGATGAATTATAAGATCTCAGTGAAACATGCGATTGGAAGAAAATCTTGCTTGTATGGAAAGGAAAAACCTATAAGGCGAGAACACAACGAGAAGGCGCTAAAATGAATACATTATTCAACAGACCGGCAAGTAGAGATGCTTTAAAGAAAGGCGACACTGCTAGCATCGAAACAGGTTAACTCATGGAGCTGACAGAGAAAAACAGATCACTGGGAGTTCTACAATCTAACAGCCAATGTCTTTTCAACATTTCTTGTTGTAAGGTGCAGCATTTGACCCAATAGATGAACACTACTAGTATCTACAGAAACAGAGCTATAGTCGACCACGAGGGAGGGGGGGGGGCATGGAACAGTAAGCCGTTCATTAATTTCCAGGGTCCATAGGTGGAAGGTAGTCGGGTAATGTTTCGACCTGAATCAAATCGCAGCAGCGAAGGAACCATTTCCATACCAACATCTTGGCTACCTATTTACTGATTTGTCTGTTTCATGGATGATAACCGATATATCTTGTTATGAGCGAAACAAATCTAGTAACATACAAGAGTGTCATTTAAATTAATCTAATTATTATGTTCGTGTTTGAGGTTAGTGTCATTGTCTGGTAGATTCTTAAGAAAAGTGACTACTTGCTCAAAGGCTTTAATGGCTTAATACAGCACTCCTTTCTGTGTGACACTTGACTGAGTGACGCACAATGTAAGTTCAATTTCTTGACATTTTTATCTAAAAATCAAGATTTATCCATAATGCATTAAGTCGCAGAGATTAGATCTTTTTTGAAGACCTGGCATATTTGACTTGCTTTTCCGGTTCTTATACATGTAAATAACTGGTAATCTGTAATTTGTTTCTTTACTCTCCTGTGTTATCTCTAATGGTGTGGTCACAGCTTCGCTGTAAATACTTCCTTGAGTGTAAGTTTAGTGACAGATCATTAGTGAGGAACTATACAATTATCAAGAAAATTTTATTTACATCCAGACATTTTGAAGATGCATTGAACTGAATTTAATGCTTGCATTGATAAGAAATAGAACTCATTCATACTGCTGGATATGTGTTCACACATCCTTTACAGATAGATATGCCAAGAAAGAGAGAGGTCCCATCCCTCTCCCTGCGGTTCATCTGCAGTGTTTACCTAATATGCTGAAAAGAATCTTTCGTTTTATAGACTCCTTGGATTTGTTAAAGTGATAATATACTCCTTTTGCTTTATGAAGTGAAAACTAATAACTAACAGGATACAAAAATATTTGAAATTTTAGAGGAGAGTACTGAGAAGTTCACAATCAAATTCTTGTGACAAGTCAAAGAAAAATACTAGCAGACTGTTTTAGACTGTACTTTGTAATTCATACTTCATGCAAGGTCATCTGTGAATTGACTAATATTGTTATTTTTTTGTAGGTGTGTTACTGTTCACACGTACATAACATTTCCTATCACCTTTGAGTGGTGGTAGGGGTGAGACTACTAGTTGTTAGTATTTGCCTTACTGTATTACATGTAAAGGTATCTGACAGTGATATATCAGCCTGTCTGGGAACAAATATTTAGACAGTGATATACTGCATTTGCACATCAACACATTGTGTATATTTACAGAACACAATTTTAGTGAAGCGCTTGAGATGTTATTAACATCACAAGAGTTTCGCGTTTGAGACTTAATCACATTCTTAGATTTTTTTGCCACAAAATGGAGTAATTCTCCTAGAGATATGTTAGTTAAACATTGACGTCTTCTGCACAATACAGTTTCTGAAAGGCTGGCACGGAACTTTTGTTTGTGTTATCGTTAAGGATTCTGACTTCCATAGCACTGCTTCATAGCGATCAGCGTGTTGTTAAAGGTGGATACTTGCGACCTGTAGTAAGAGATACCTTTCACGGCTTTCTTAAATCACTGATTGAGTATTCACTTACAGACATACTATGTTATTAGATATGTTTCCCTATGAAATCCTGAATTGAAAATGAATAGCAGAACTCTGGCTATAAGTAAGATTTCGAAAGCATTTCTTTTATCTGAATCTTTCAAAGAAAAATATTTTAATATCTCCACATACCGCTATTTACTTTCATTTGTGCACTAAGTGAAGCAATAATCATACAACTCTTGACATATCTGAAAACCTGTCAGTAACACGCTACGGTCGCAGGTTCGAATCCTGCCTCGGGCATGGATGTGTGTCGTGTCCTTAGGTTAGTTAGGTTTAAGTAGTTCTAAGTTCTAGTGGACTGATGACCTCAGAAGTTAAGTCCCATAGTGCTCAGAGCAATTTGAACCATTTTGTCAGTAACATTTTTTATACTGTAAGATGTATTAATGAGGTTTATAGTGGTATAAAGTAACAATTGCCTGTTTCCAGTCGCTTATCTAAGCTAAATGTATTTTAGTAAAACTGATGTTGTTATAACATACATGACCACTACTCCTCTTTCTATACTTTCCCTTTGCAGATAACCTGAGAATTTATAGTTCATATGTTTAATACACAGATGATGATACAATATAATGTTGGTGAATAGTCGTAAAACATCAGACTTCAAGCTCGTGCAAGCAGCCAGGAAGTACACTATGTTGCTCTTTAATTGTCTAAGACACTGTTGAATCTTGACAATATTATTCAAGGGAAGCAACAGCTGCGATCACTAACACAAGTAACAAAATGCCTAAACTTGTTTCAGTGAATATAGCTGTTGCTTCCATTGTCATAAAATGGAAGACAATCGAATGCATCTGTAGCATAATTGTTGTTGTTGTTGTGGTCTTCAGTCCTGAGACTGGTTTGATGCAGCTCTCCATGCTACTCTGTCCTGTGCAAGCTTCTTCATCTCTCAGTACCTACTGCAACCTACATCCTTCCGAATCTGTTTAGTGTATTCATCTCTTGGTCTCCCTCTACGATTTTTACCCTCCACGCTGGCCTCCAGTACTAAATTGGCTATCCCTTGATGCCTCAGAACATGTCCTACCAACCGATCCCTTCTTCTAGTCAAGTTGTGCCACAAACTTCTCTTCTCCCGAATCCTATTCAATACCTCCTCATTAGTTATATGATCTACCCATCTAATCTTCAGAATTCTTCTGTAGCACCACATTTGGAAAGCTTCTATTCTCTTCTTGTCCAAACTAGTTATTGTCCATGTTTCACTTCCATACATGGCTACGCTCCATACAAATACTTTCAAAATTCAGAAATACTGTAGCATAACATTGCACCGAATATTAATGCATGTCTTCGATATAAAGCAGAAATTGCATTAGCACAATAAAAACTTCTATAGCTATAAGTATAAATTGGACAAGCACTGTTAGTCAAAAACTAAACCTATAAACTATATGAATTCTAGAAAGTTATTCTTCTTTCATTTTGTAATTGTTTCATATATTTACCTGTTCATACCTTATGACTGATTGATGATGAAGGACACTCTTTCTGAGTCGACAGTGTATGATGTGGTTTTCATATTGCTGTGTATTTTTGATAGACTGTGTCTGGAGAGAAGAGGAATTAGAGTGTGAAATGCTGTCGTTTAGGCTGTGGAGGCTTCTACTGAGCAGATTGAGTTGGTTACGTAGCTGAACGATCAGGACGACGTTGAAGGAGTCGGCAGCCATGGTACCCACAATCACGAAGTAGTTGATGTAGAGGGTGTAGAGCCACGTGGCAGCGAAGGCGAGCGGCCGCGACACGTCGTACGGCAGCGCGAGGACGAACGGCAGCCCGTCAGCGCTTATGGGTGTGGAGGCGTATATGGCGGACGTGATCACACCCGAACACAGGTAGGCGGACACGAACCGGCGTATGGAGATGTTCCGAAGGCGCAGTAGCTGCAAGTCATCTGCGCTCAGAAACTCGGCAAAGTCGCGGTGCACCTGCAAATGTCAAGTTCTCAGCTCACGAACACGCTACTGACGAGAATGCTGCTGCAACAGGTAACAAAACAAACTGAATGCCAATTGATACTACAAGGCACTGTAAAAAAGCTGCAATTTATTTCATTTTCATGTCATGATTCGGAGTGTCAATGTTCAGTCTTCAAAATTTCTTGGTTTGATCTCTTTATTTATGTTCAAGTTCATCATTTTCAATTACACTATTATTTTACTGTCAAGGATGACTTTTTCTTGTGTTTGAATCTCTCTGTCTATGTGTAACATATTTTTCAATATTATTCACCTTTATTGTATTCTCTTCAATTACAAACTCTGATGATGGCCTTACAAGACGTACACCAGTCTACGAGGTAAACTAGTACTGTACAACACGCACAGTTTCTGCTTCTCATTTACAATTATGAAGATGATCTAGCAAGACTTAATCGAAGAATCTGTTACCATGACAAAACACAATTTTCGTACAAGGTTTAGATATTTTGTCTTAGTACAGTAAGAATAATTAAAAATGTTATAAATATTTTCCTTTCCATGCAACATAATTTTTTACATGTCATTTACCCGTGTTACCTCTTAATGTTCCATCTTTGTTTGTTGTAAACTTGGTAGGAAAATTAGTCTCTAATCACTGAAAAGTATTCACATTTAAACCATTCCTTACCCATGCTATCAAAAACCTCCACATAAGTTTGATGGTTGGACTGAAATTGGTTTTCGTTCTACTCGTACCAGACGTAGAAACTTGCCACCTCTTACATGCTCTCGCTCCGTACTGCAGGCATATTTTTCGTTGTTTACTGTTTTCTTATCTTCTTAAGGCCTAACTTTTATATTTGGCTATATCGCTATACAAGTTACTGCAATCAATAAAAATTTGTTTTATTTTCACTGCGCATTTGAGAGAGATAAAGCTCCATAGTCATATGGATTTATGTCACTTAATAATGCACGTAAGTACCATATGTACATAATTGTTTAACCTGTAGCACTATCTTCCAGACGACCTGTAACACTGTCTTCTGAAAGGCACTTACGTACGTTATTAACTGACATACATCCAGGCGACAACGGAGATATAAGCCTCTCAGTTGCTCATTGGAAATAAAACAAATTTTGACTAACTGCAGTAATTTCTAGTTTTTGTTAATATCAACAGTAAACCCAGGCATAAAAGTTAGACTTCAATAAGGTACGAAAACATTGTTTACGGTGGTATTACGGAGCAAGAGCACTTAAGAGACGACACATTTCTATACTTCAGGAGGGCTAATGCTCCAGTAAACACAGTGACAAGTGAAGCTGTGTACGAGATCTTGAAAAATACATAGATTTCTACTTTTCCCAATACACATGCTACCAAATGTCTTATGTGAGGCAGATCACCTCAGTGCTGGTTCTAGTCTGGTATTCCTCTCTGCACTATCCAAACTTTGGAGACGCTCTCTTTCCCTGCTGAGAAACTAATTCTACTAGAAGGAAGGGTATAGCATACAGTTTCACCTTACGTTACTGCCGTAATGATTCATTAATCTTTAGCTTACTAAATCCAGCAACGTGTAGCTTAGAAAGTTTGAATATAACATACAACAAATTTAATTCTTCATGCAATCCACGAGACGTATTCATATATTTTATTAGGTTTCACAGCGACTAACATTCAAGGATCCATGTTCGAGTGTCAAATTGGTTCAAATGGCTCTGAGCACTATGGGACTTAACATCTGAGGTCATTAGTCCCTTAGAACTTAGAACTACTTTAACCTGAATAACCTAAGGACATCACACATATCCATGCCCGAGGCAGGATTCGAACCTGCGACCGTAGAGGTCGCGCGGTTCCAGACTGAAGCGCGTAAAACCGCTCGGCCACAACGGCCGGCGTTCGAGTGTCCATTAGGTATCAAACTCCTTAGATCTCAGATGGGTGAGAATGAATCAGTGAGTCTTATATTTATGTGTTCCATGAATGATGTTTACGGTGTCTTGCAATGGAACAATTTCAATAACTTATTTACCAATAAGATTTTCATGAGCAAGTGTATCGTTTCATTGACATTCTAGGATTGAAAAGTCGTTTGATGTTCCATGATCCTCAAGGGGTCTGACTCACTTTCTAGCCTGTATTTACGTACTTTATGCTCAAAATCTATGCTCTCTTGCAATCTGAATGGAGTTCAGATTGTTCACAAGATCTACATTTCTTTATTGTTTCGTGAAATGCAATCCACTCAATTTTTCGTTTCATTTAATCTATTCAAAATCTGTGGTACTTTCGTTTATGAATTTTTTTGCGACAAACACGCTCTTTTCAGCATATTGTAACATGTGGTCGCTATTATTACTGTGCAATGTCCAAAATATCATTTTTACTTTATTACCTCCTTTCACATTACAATTAGCCATTAACGTCCTGTAGTGACATTGATGGTCATTACCGATTTTAGGTTTCTCCATGCTCCTATACCTCCTCATGATATTATGAACACAATGGCTCCTTGCTTTCAATAGTTTCAACAATGATTTTTATAAATGGTCTCATAGGTTAAAATGTTTGTCTAGCGAAATTTGGATAAATACGTAGGGACCTAGTCATCATCTACTGAGTTCTAGGAGTGTACCTGAACAATTTGGCTAAATTTATACACTTTTTACCTGCCAACGTAACGAAGTGTCCTGCATAATTCAGCCTCAGAATGTGGTAGTCAATGAGTGAATTTGATCTTTCGACTCTAGTGTCACCATCACCGTATTTTCTAGACACAATGTTGGGACACATTAGGAAACGCTGATAATGATAATTTTGTAATAAAATGGTACAAATGCAAAACATCACCGTAATATGTGAAAAGTGTATTAATGTACGTTTTATTAATGGCTTCCAGGATAAGGAAGTGTCAGCAGACTTACTTATCAGAACTTTGAATTTTCTTCAGCTTGTCTTATTCTCCAACTAAATTTCGCCACAATTTATTCTACTCTCAAAGAGAGGCTTTCGCGGTTTCTACAGCGAGATACGTTTTGCCACACTACCATATGTGATTAAAGTGAAGAAATAAGCTTACAATAGTAGCATTAGTGCCAGGAAGGCAGAAGCGAATCTCCACTACGTTGTACTCAAACAGGTGAAATAAATTTGTAATTCGGGGTATATCATTTCATAATTGCCAAATCCGTGACTGAAGCGTGAAGATTTTCGATCTTTCTGTGTTGGCTGGCCAACAGCAGAAGTTGGTAGAAGTAGGAGGAAAGCCTGTCCTAAGACAGCCTGTCCTAGGAGAGCCTGCACTGCTGAGAGATTTACATACCCCCATCCCCATTATGACGTCAAACGCTGTTGCCAGATTTTCCTTCTCTGTCCTTCTGCTGTAAACTGCTTCATATTTAATGGTTGGAAATTTAAAATTTGCTGGGAAATTCAAAAATGGTGGAAATCATAAAGACGCGTTTTGACAACTTTATATCGTCACATATCAAGATATTTGCTATTATCAGTAGCATTTGAGAGTAAATTTTCTGAGATGCCTGGACACAGTGGCTGTGTTGCAGCTTCCTCTCATTTCGCCGAGGTAGAATTTGAAACTAATCGCTGCCTGCAGACTATGTTTTGAATAAAGTTTGATTGTCGTTGCTGAGTGTGGTGAGAACTTGGTAGCAGTCGGCAGGTAGAATCGAATGGGATAAGCTGTCTCGAGCGATCAAGTTAAAACTACGTTTAGGCCGAAACTGTTCAGCTAGAGTTGTTTATTCGTTTTGAAATACGATTAATCTCCCCACGTATGTTCACTTCAGAGTTTCAATGTAAAAAGACGATGTAATATAGTCACATGTAAAGTATTATGTAACTGTACATATTCAAATCGGTTTGCTATGATTTGTTCTTGCGATACTAAACAGTACGGTGTGTATTCTGCTAACAATAACTGTTCTTAATCGAACCCGACACTTTCCGTTTTCAGAAATTATCAACTACTGGGTTATCTGTCTCCCAGTTAATAGATTTGTAAAGGCACAAATATTGTCATAATGTAGTAGGCACATAACATATATGGAGACGAGTGACAAGGAAGGAAAATCCTTCAACTATTTTCGGTTCTGGAGCCTGATAGCCTGCATCAACACATGGCGAGCTATTTGGCATTTTCAGCGGCGCCTCGATTTTTAAGCAACGTTAGAGAGGAAAAAGAATATAGTCAGTGAATAATTACTTTGATTATATTTTGTGCACGCTATACATATTTTAATGACAATGGCAAGTAAGATTGACAGTAACAACGAAATTATTGGAGAGGGCAATGTGATTTAGAGCAGTGTTCCCATGATTCTTATGAGTGAATAGGAACTAATTAGCAGACTGCAGAATGTAGATGCAGGGGAGAATGAATGTTCAAACTCAAGCACATATGTTGAATAATGGAAGCAGTCACAGATAACAATCAGGTTGAGAATTTTTGCAAGGACGATAAAATAGGGCAATTTTTACCAGAGAATGAACAGAGACTTATTAAAAACTTTGACGATGTAAAACACTCGATGATAATAATAAAAATAGATTGCTGATATGATGAAAACAATTGATGGTTTTAACTAAAACCTCAGTGAAGGCTGGATTAAAATAACACAGAATAGTGATCAAGGGCTGAAAACAGATTTGGAAAAGGTGATTGTAGGATCAGAGAAAAACGGGAAATTTTCTTGACGCCCATTAGGCTAAGCAGTATGACTAAGATAAGGAAGCAGAGGAGGTTGAAGTGCATTCTCAATTAATCTCAAAGCAATGAGACGTTCATCCGAATACAGTGTTCTCTGATGCAATAGACATACAAATGTCATGTAACAAGAGTTGATTTTTGATGTACAATAGTTTACTGTGTTTGGTATTAATGCTAATGAACTGTATCCAATTACTTAGGCGAAACAGTGCTCGAAATTTAACGTCAGAAGATCATGATTTATCGATACAAGGAAGTTACAAAGAGGGCTTATTTCAGTGTTAACAACGACGACTTTACGAACAGAGATATTTTAAAATTTCACTTTCAGTAAATCACACTGACAAAGGATAAATGGGTTTTTGTGACCATTGTAGTTGCCTTGCTGACCACATAGCAGGACGATTCGACGTGGAAAATGTCACAATGACAGTGCAGTTTAAAACAGCTTTCTCAAGTGGATATTTTGCCCAGGATCGACAGCAAAATGTGCATTATTTATTAAACCATAGCGTGTATACAAAGAATGGCGATCAGTACTTCACTGCAGGTATGAAAAGAATTTAAGATGGAACGGTAATTCTAAAAACAGCATGCAAAAAGAGAGAAGGGATTTGTATGCTCATTATGTGAAGAAGAGGTAAAAAAGCGACATATAGGAAGAGGAATAAATTTCAGTTAGTTTCGAGTGACAATAAGTGGTGATTATTTTCAGGACTTTGACTGGTGTGGAAATTTATTAACACTTCTCAATAGAGTGTATTTAAAGATATACGTAGGCACTGTATTTAACTAAACAATTAATTCATAATGCTCATGAGCTGCAGGACGGCGACGCTACATCATTGCTACGTCATCCTGTACTGAGGGGTGGCTAATGGGATATGAAAAACGTCACAACTCGCCAGGTCAGCAGTTGGTCATCTTTCGGAGGAGTGACGTGATGATGAATACATCACATAACGGGGACCAACGTGACTTTCTGCCCAATCTGGCTGCGCATTTGTCTTCCCCCAACAGGCAGCTTCGTGGCCGTTTGTTTATCAACATAGCCCATTTAGATAGTCGAATGCTAAGGCAGTTATACGTTCATGTAGTGCACTGTAACGCCAAGTCCTTTTATTCTTTCTTTTTCATCTCTTATTCTATTAATTGTTAACATTAGCATTTTTAATTATTTAAAATCTCATACTTTGTGTGTTTACAAATTTCCTTGTCTATGTGATTACTTTTGTTCTATTATCATATCAACATTTAATATTTGTTTTTGGCGATAATACGAATATGAAAACATATTTTCCTTGGTAAAGGGTTTGTACATTTTCATGGAACTCAATGAATAATGGACAAATTAGTGAGCTGTGGTCATAAGTTCCTCCATGAGAAAATATTATCATAGTGGTTAGTTAATACATCATTAATCAATATATGTGTGTCACTGATTCGTTAACTACTTCTATCGTGTATTCCTATTGGGTGAGTTTATGAGTTTATCCTTCACCTCCCCCTAACCTCCGCAACACTTCTAGGCTAATTGTGTAGCACACGTATAGTAAGAAAAAGAAATTAGGCGCTTCGGATACTGTCCTTTTGTTTGGGTATACGAATGCAACACCTGTCACCTCTCCAACTTCGATGTATGGTACATGTACAGTCGTGGACAAAACGAGCGAGACCCCTCGCCTTTTCGTTATGCTGATCCGCACGGCTTTAAAGTCTGCTACACAGCATAACAGGCAAGGCGACGAAGTGCTACCAACATACTATGCGCAGGCGTGAAATTGACAAACTATCTGAACTTTTTTAGACTGTATTCCATAATTTGTAAGACTATATTAATGCTGATTAGTGTGTTAAATACAACACGTAAATATAAGACAGAACTGAAAGAACAAACGCTAATTGGTATGAACTGGACAAATAAAAATGAATTTCAACTTATCGAGATGACTTAACTGTTTCAGTAAGACAAAGAACCCCAGATCGTTACGAAGTAGCAAAATATTATCCGCATTCGGCCGCGAAACGGTCTGTGTCAACGTTCAGACCAGTCATACTGGATTACCGTTGCTGACCTACCATGAAAGTGTGCAAATTTAGCAATGCGTGAAGATTCATAACGAAATTCAGTTAAAAATCATTCAGTGCCACGCTTAAGTCAATTCCATTATTGACAGAAGCGGAAAAAGTAGGCAGTAACATGTATGAAATTCTACAAGAGTGTCATATTGACATGCACAGGGCGCCAGTACAGAATAAAGGTAGCGATAAAACGTATTGGGTGCGCGAGAATTTCTTAAAATTGCTTTACTGATATTCTACCTGCCTCCATAGAGATTAGAACCGAAAACAAACCAGACCTTCCTTTCACTATGCTAGCAGACAACCTAGGCAAACAGCCCTCTATTATTACCCCAGACATGAACAAGCAGGCAATTTCGAAATGAAAATCTGCAGTTTCTGTTGCATAGAGCTTTCTGGACTCAAAAACATGAATTTTCTTCCTTTATGTCACCGCTTATGTGACAATCATTCGGGATGTTTATCGAAATAACAAATTACTGTTATTAGAGAGTAAATTTTGTAGGATAATTCTGCACCACCCCAGGAAATAAACGGCTACATAGCTGCCAAACGTATTCTGCATTGTTTCGAATTCTCCACTAGACTCGCCACAGCCAGAAAACGTTCATTAGCAGAAGTGTTTCTTAAGCTAGCTAGCAATGAGAATGTTCGTACTTCTAAAACGCGGTGGCATTAATACTGGGATGTGAATTACCACGTGTATAGGCAAATACATTCTATTTGCATTCCTGTAAACGTGATTTGGATCGAAAACGTAGCTACGACTAATATGCTTATGTATCGACAGCAACTAGAACATTTCGAATAAAGAGTAGCGGGTGTTATTTATGCGGCCCTCATCTTCAGTGTTTTCGTTGTTAGGATTTCGTCACCTAAACCGGTAAAAACGGAACCCTACTAGTCTCACTTTCTTGACCGTCTATCGGTCTACCCAACCCTTAAAACCCGTTTACCTCCAGAACGGGTGGACATAATAAGCGGAAATGTATCGCACTTCTTGCTGTAACCGGTCCCATGCTGGTGTAAAAAAGTGAGCTTCTATGTCAACGCAATCAAAAGATACGACGGTTTATGTAAAGAAAATTTACGCGAAAGGTCAAAAAATGGCTTCAAGAACTATGCGACCTAACTGCTTAGGTCATCAGCCCCTAGACCTAGAACTACTTAAACCTAGCTAGCCTAAGGGCATCACAGACATCTATGCCCGAGGTAGAATTCCAACCTGCGACTGAAGCAGCCGTGCGGTTCGTCACTGAAGCGCCTGGAACCGCTCGGCCACCGCAACGCGGCGAAACCCTACTCACCTCATGTATAATGATAATATATACTGTCTAGTGAGGATAAACTGTATTCGCCAGCAACTCAGATCGTTTGCTCACGGAACTTTTACGAAGCTACATTCAAACTTTGTCGAAGTCGTCTGCAATATCCATTACAAACACCCTAGGAACTTCGTATGCGATATCCACTTCTGAAGACGCTGGCAGATACTGCAGTACTATAACAAGTAGGTGGGAATTTATTGTTATTGGTCCACACATGACACTTTATTTCAATATCAATTTAACGCGCCTAGGTGTTTGTATATGCCTGAAACTATTGAACAAAAAGTAAATAAACAACAACCGAGCCGGCCGCGGTGGTCTCGCGGTTCTAGGCGCGCAGTCCGGAACCGTGCGACTGCTACGGTCGCTGGTTCGAATCCTGCCTGGGGCATGGATGTGTGTGATGTCCTTAGGTTAGTTAGGTTTAAGTAGTTCTAAGTTCTAGGGGACTTTTGACCACAGCAGTTGAGTCCCATAGTGCTCAGAGGCATTTGAACCATTTTGAAACAGCAAACAACTTCGATGTTTAAATCAAATGAAAGTCACATGTCGTAATTAAAACATAATTTCGTCGTTACATCTACATGACTACATCAACAGGATTTCTTGGCAATCCGGACTTACGTGCCTGGCAGAAGGTTAGGGTTATTTCTCTACCGTCCCACTCATTAACAGTGTGCGGGAAAAAGGACCACTTAAATCTTTTCTTGCGAGCCTTGAATTACATTATTACTATGGTTTCTTCCTGTGTTCCCGAGGAAATACCCCGATCTTGCTGAAACTTCGCTCAGTGAAAGCGGGGACAAAATAAGCGAACACGTGTCTCGGCTTATCTGCTTACACTCTACCGCTTCTGAGAAAACGACGGTCAAAGTTTTCAATGCGCTGTTACTATAGTGTAGACACCTCTTAGCGGGTAAGCATTCAACTGGAGCGGTGGCTCTGCGGCTACCATAGCGATTTCTGAACTTTGCGCTGCGAGTTCGAAACCCGGTTTTTCCTTTTTTTTCCCCTCACTCTCTGAATTATCTACGAATGTTTATTCCAATTTATGTTGAAACACTGTTGTCGTTATTCGTCAGTTAATTTACTGTGTAAAGAAATAAGTTAAAAAGGGAACACACAGTGCGTAGTGGGGCGATCACTCTGTTGTAGAAATAATTCAGAAGCCAAGATCGCTTAAATATTGTTTACTGGATAACCGGTTTCAACACACTAAAGGTGCCATCATCGGATCTGAATGTAGATTAACATTTATAAAATATTTGGTTATAACGATACATGAGGCAGCCCAGATGATGTTAGATCAGCTTGTCTCATTCGTTTATTACTTTTTAATTCATTAATTACACATAAAGTTAATTGGCGAATAATGACAACATTATTTCAACATAACTTAGAAAAAAACATTCGTAGATAATTCTGATAGAGAGGCAGGAAAATAAAATAATTAAAAAACCCAATATGGTATCGAACACGGGAATCAGTGTTAAGAAGGAACGACGGTAGCCACCGCTTCAATTGCGTTCTCGGCTGCAGAAGGTATCTACACTAGAGCAACAGCGCGTTGATAACTTTGACCGTCGTTTTCTCGGAAACGGTCGAGTGTCTGCAGATAAGCCGAAACACATGTTCGCTTATTTTGTCCTCTCCTTCACTGAGCAAAGTTTCGGGACAATCAGCCTATGACATTTGGCGAGTTCCCCTCGCTCGTCGAGTCGCTTCTTACGCCCGGCGAGAATTATGTATGCCTCCGAGTAAACTGCGCCACCTGGAAACACGGCGAGCGGGGATAAACACGTTTTCCTTCTTATAAGGCAACCTTCTACAGATAATATTCACGAAGTGTTCTTCAGGTTGCCTCAGATATTTCAGAAATGTTTCTTGCGTCAGGCCTGCCGCATATGCAAAACGTAAACATTTCATTTCATGTAATATTTATCAGGATAAGACATGACAAGAGTGGACCAGTCACTTCTGAGAAAAATTAGAGATTCTAAGTTGCTCCACTATGTAATGACACGGGCACGGGCTTGCGATCTGTCTTTTATGCCATCGATTTCCGTGTTACACATACTTGGCCACTGCGTTGCGGCTGCCATCTTGGAGGAGGCAGTCTGTTTCCTGCCAGCGCTGTTTCCGCAGCCAATATTAACCGCGACGAATCATTCAGTCAACGCTAAATGGCCCATCTGGCTGAGGCAGACAAGGGCGCTATAATACTCCATGCAGAGGGATCTTCAAATGCCGACATAGCGAGAACTATGGGTCTTCACAAGTCGACGGTAGCCAGGTGGATCAGACGAAAGGAAGAGAGTGGTAACTTGAATGGGAGGCCTCATGGCCGTCGCCGCAAAACAACGCAAGCTCAGGATCAGCAGATACGCCGTTTCAGTGAGAACCACCCATTTGTCAACGCACGACAAATCAGCAAATTCATGAAGCTTGGAATGAGTTACTTGAATCTCCTAGTTCTGTGGCTCGAGTTGTGGGCTCAATGCCCAACAGACTTCCAGCTGTTGTGGAAGCCAAAGGAGGCTATACGCGATTTTTTTTACAGACTTATGTTTTATATAATTTCAAGGAAACGCAATAAGTGGAATGGGGACAAACAAATTAATTCACAGCAAGATATGTAATATTTAATTTGATAAGAGAAGAAATACTCACCTTATATATTCATTCAGTCTCTATAAAATACGTGACACACGTGTGTATGCAAGAAGGGTACAAAACAGTTCAGCACAAAATAAAAATGTTGAGGAGAAGCTCCCCGATGAAGACGTAATTGCAGAACAAAGGTTGGGCTAGAAGGAGAGGTAAGGAGGCCCGAAAAAGCAGAACAAAATCAAATACCCAATAGACTTTGAGTAGTTGTCGCAGCAAAGGGCGGTTGGTATATGCGATTCGGAGCAACTGTACAAGAATAGTTTTATTTACTGATTTTTGAGGCTTTATTTTGTGACGGCTAAACAGTGCTGCATCATGAGACCCGCTATTTTTCCACATGTGGCTAAACATCAGAGCTGAAAAAATTTTGAGAGGTACCGAAGTTCTATGGAAGAGTAAAGTGTTTTAGACAAGAAGATGATTTTTAGTTCATTTCATTTTAACCATTCACACTATGCTTCGACATTCTAATCTTTGATTTCATTTTATTATTACATATCTTTCCTTCAGTGAAAGTCAACGGTAGTAAGTTTCAAGATATGAAGAATAACTGGAAGTTTTTAATTTGTGGAATAGCGTATTTAACAGTTCATATTTTCAACAAATCTGTAGTTATAGGACATATTAAGAAGCAAGTAAAAATGGCACTGTGGAAAGATCAGGTTGGCCTCTAAAGGGTAACGACGGTAAAATAGCAAATACTAAACCATGGGTAACAACTATTGTTGATGGTGAGTAGCCATAATCGATATGTCACTTTTCCGTAATTGTATTTCTGAAGTTTATCGTCAATCCTAGGTCTGACATCGATACTCTGTTTTACGTAAAGAATACAACCTTCAAAATTTATTTAGCAGCGCAGAATATTAAATCACAGTTTATAGATCAGGAACCTAATCCAACCGCCTTTAATTTTATTCTCACGGATGACTTTGGGACAGTAAATAACAAGAGAAATAACAAAACTCTCAGAATCAAAATATAGAATTCAAGTGTCCAGTGGATTCAAAAGTTTGCTATAATAGCGATTAATTGCTTTTACAGACTCCTTCATGCCTACATTTTCTATCAGACAATGTTTGAAACTAGGACTAAGAAGGTAAACAATTTTTCCACAAATTGTCAAATTGGAAGTCGGAGAGACAGTTACACAAATTACGATGACAACAAACGTTTTTCAAGTAAACTGATCACAGGAGGAATCCAACGCATTTATTGTGAGTTACATGCACAGTATGTAAACTGGCAACGCCACCAACACACAATACCACTAACAAGGGAACATCCCCATCGCACCGCCCTCAGATTTAGTTATAAGTTGATACAGGGGATAGGCCTTGAAAAACTGAACACAGATCAATCGAGAAAACAGGAAGAAGTTGTGTGGAAGTATGAAAAAAATAAGCAAAATATACAAACTGAGTAGTCCATGCGCAAGATAGGCAACATCAAGGATAGGGTGAGCTCAGGAGCGCCGTGATCCCGTGGTTAGCGCACGCAGCTGCGGAACGAGAGGTCCTTCCGTCAAATTTTCCCAGGAGTGAAAAGTTTAATTTTTATTTTCAGACAATTATTATCTGTCCGTCCGTCTGTCCGATGCGAGGTAACCGCGCCGTAGTATGATGACGCTACACCTAAAAAACATCGAAAGACATGACGTCAGTCGACTATAGCGCACGGAAGACAGAGTATTCCTGCTAATGAGGCTCCCTGGCTGGCAGTTAACTGTTCGCTACTTTGGACGAGAGTGCATTAAATACGTGCGATGCATTGCGTGGGCAATATGAATCCAGCAAATATAGCTCGTGACTCCAATAACAATGTCAATGAATATTTTCCGAACTGTAAGGCATCGGAAAGTTCCTTAAGGGATCGAACGATTGTCGAACATTTGTATGATTATTTCCTACATTTGTTGAATAACAGTACGTGTGGTGATGATTGTCTGAAAATAAAAAAAATCAAACAACTAACCCGAGGGAAGACTTAAACCAACGACCTCTCGTTCTGCAGCTCCTCACGCTAACCACGCGACCACTGCGCTCCCGTGCTCAAGCTATCCTTGATGTTGCTTATCATGCACACGGACTACTCAGTTTGTTTGGTTTGAATATTTTTTTCATAGGTCCACACAACTTCTTCCTGTTTTTCGAATGATCTGTGTTCAGTTTTCAAGGCCTATCCACTGTGTCAACTTATAACTAAATCTGAGGAGGGTGCGATGGGAAGGTTCCCTTGTTAGCTATGAAACAACTGTAGCAAAACGGAGCATCCTCGTTATCCATGTGATGGATAAGACGACTAATTCGCAACATAAATGTCAATGTAAGCATCAGTTTCTGTTGGAACGTGCTTCCCGGACCAAATAACATACATTTCCTACGTCTTCAATGCGAATCATGTAGCAAATGTAATTTAAAGGACATAAAAATATCGAGTGAATTTACTAAAATAATTATGAACCACTTGAATTTGCATTCAACAGGCAATGTTCAGAAGTCTGGTGTAGGAGTACTGCATGCTCTAATTCGAAACAACAAAAATCAACAGAGTAACTATTATTGAACGTCATCAGGTCACTCATCGAGCATTCCTATGCAGTACTGTTACTGGTGACGTGTTATGATGCCTTTATCGTTAACTTCCTAAGAAGAAATGAAAGGCTGAGCCCCACCAAAATACGTAAACTCGAGGAGAGAGTTGCGTGAACATATTATTTTACATCTGATAAATCCAAAAGTGTGTTTTGGGCTACGAATTCTGCCCCCAGGGTGTGTGCAACACAGCTGGAATTTGTTGCCAACAACTGAGTCACCTTTCGGTCACAGTGTAAGAAAATCGAGCAACAAAACTACATCACCTGTGCTACTGCATGATAACGCACTATGTTGATTTGAGAAACAAAACTATCCAGGAGATTGATAGGAAAGTCGTCTCTCAGGCACATTTGTATTGATAGGGAAGTCCTCTCTCAAGCACTTGTCCCTCTCGTCATATATTTGTAAAATTTTACCTTTCCCACTCTAGATCGATCAACCGTCAAGGCAATTCATTTCTAGACGAAAATACTTTTAAAACTACTCTGGTTTATTGACATCGTTAGAACAAGTAGGTTTCTACAGGCGTAGAATTTGTAAACAACTTTAGCATTGTCATATCGTTTTAGATATCGTGAAAGAAAATTCTGCTGCTAATTAATTTCTCTTTGATAATTACTGTTGCGTTTAGTAAACTAATGGAAAATGCAATTAAAATATTCACTGTACTAATACAAACTAAAGTCAGCTTAATACAGAAACATCACGACGGCAGTCTATCTTAATAAAGCATTAAGTTTCTGTGAGACAATTGGGCTTATTTTAACACGAATTAGTAGGATATTACAGACTTTACACTTAGAAAAGATCTGTATTTATTTCATTTCCTGTACCATTCGTAAGTGTTATGAAAATGGGGCTTTTCATAGATAAAATTATGTATTCACAACAAAAAAAAAATGTCGGCAGAAAACAAAAGTGGCATTATGAATCTGGCAGTACCGTAAGGTTTTCACTCTGACACTAAGAGTTACTGAAAGTAGCAAGAAGAATTTTGCTCGAGCGTTGTCTTACGATTCCCTTATTAAGTTTTTATCTGCCTGCTTGTAGCTGTGCTACAAAAGAATTAAAAATCTGGCTTTCAGCAAGTCTCGAAAGGCGAACAAAAGCAGCTTGCACCTGGTTACTAAGCATGTTACCTGGGGACTGGTTTTTTCTTAAAGCGGGAAGACATCTTTTTGTGGTTCAATTGGCAAATGTCAGTCAGACGTGTGACGTTAGTCTAAGCGTTTCGGTGTGTTGAATTTGTACCAATGATTTTTCTACACGTTTTTTTTGTCCCAAATAGAGTTGAAGTCTCCCATTAGTATTTTCACGTCATCTTGGTGAATTTTGCTCATGGTATTTTCGAGTGTGTTCCAGAATTTTTCAACATTGTCGATGTTTTTCTTATTTTCGATGTTGGTGGGTTCAAATGGTTCAAATGGCTCTGAGCACTATGGGACTTAACTGCTGTGGTCATCAGTCCCCTAGAACTTAGAACTAGTTAAACCTAACTAACCTAAGGACATCGCACACATCCATGCCCGAGGCAGGATGCGAACCTGCGACCGTAGCGGTCGCGCGGTTCCAGACTGTAGCGCCTAGAACCTCTCGAACACTCCGGCCGTCGATGTTGGTGGGGACACGTGCATTGATGAGTGTATATGTTTTACTGGGGCTCTGAATGACCATAGTCATAAGTCGCTTGTTGACGGGCCAGCCGCGGTGGCCGAGCGGTTCTTGGCTCTTCAGTCCGGAACCGCGCGACTGCTACGGTCGCAGGTTCGAATCCAGCCTTGGGCATGAATTTGTGTGATGTCCTTAGATTAGCTAGGTATAAGTAGTTCTAAGTTCTAGGAGACTGATGACCTCCACTGTTAAGTTCCATAGTGCTCAGAGCCATTGGAACCTTTTGATTGTCGATCGGTGTGATTTCTTTGACAGAGTTGATAGATCGGTGTTCGAGAAATGCAATGCCGAAGATTGGTACGCCTTTCGTTACCTTTTGTTGTATTCTGCTCTTGAAGATGCAATGGTTTCCCTAATGCACGGTTTCATTGTCAGTTAGTCGTGGTTCTTGAAGTGCAAGGATGAGAATTTTTTGTCGGTCCATTTCTTTTGTGAGATTATTTAGTTTTCGTGTTTGGATCAAGGTATCGATGTTTACTTTTAAATGCATGTTTTTTGCTTGTAGGGAAATTTACCAGAGATCTTCGATATTCTCTGTCGTGCTAACCTGGACTCCCCAGAATCCGAAAATCCAACTGCCGCCTGTCGACAGCCGGGTTGTGTACCACCTGGGATAAAGTTGACTTTGCTTGCATAGTTTACGTTTGCTTGTGTTTCATTGGTTGTGCTTGGGTGATACCAGGACCGGACAGGACCAGAGGGTGTTGAAGCCTTTGAAAGCAAATATTTTCAGCCAAGCTCATTGAGCTAACACGGTGACCAGAGTAACGGTGATTTTCACTCAGACGTGTCTGGATTTTGCGTTCAACGGATTGAGTAGCCGTTCAGGATTGTGTTAGTATTTGGTTCACCCCTAGTATTTGATTTCCTCGGTACCACCCATATGGGGGAGGGTTTCCACTATCCGCCACACGCGATTATTATTATTATTATTATTATTATTGTCATTATGTCTCAGCAAATCCCATATGGTGTATCTTCCCACCACTGAAATAGATGTGTATTGTTCGATTCAGTATTTCCATCACATAAATGTGGTTTATAATTACGTTACATTGCTACTAGTAGACATATTTCTCACTTTTTCTTAGACAGTTGCTACCTGTTACTCCATCATAGGAATTTATGTGCGAAGCATTGTTGAAATACAGACGTTCAAATTATCCGATTTCTGTAATTTCATTTCGATACCAGATCGTTCTAATCGGATTCAGCCAGGTAGTCTTAATGTGGATATCCGACCACGACTGTCATCATATGATAGACTGTGTAAACCACATTCTTTATCGGACTGTTGAATATAGATCACTTATCTATGACAGGACCTGAATTCTTAAACACTGTGGAAAATAATAATCCGATGTGCTTATTACAAATACGTTATTCCAATATAAATATGTGAACTAACGAGATAACAGTTTATTTACAGGAGCAGAACTAATGTTCAAATGTTCAAATGTGTGTGAAATCGTATGGGACTTAACTGCTAAGGTCATCAGTACCTAAGCTTACACACTACTTAACCTAAATCATCCTAAGGACAAACACACACACCCATGCCCGAGGGAGGACTCGAACCTCCGCCGGGATCAGCCACGCAGCTCATGACTGCAGCGCCCCTGACCGCTCGGCTAATCCCGCGCGGCTACTAAAAGTATACTCGTCCACAAAACCCATGTGGACAATTATCTGATAATCGGTCAAGCTTTGCTTTGTCGCAGCTCTTTAGGATACAAGTCCATTTACTTTCAGGCTCTTACATACAATTCTTGCAATGCAAGGTAATTGAAAAAACTCATCCACTCGACGCCAACTGAGGAACTGACTGGTGCATGTGTTGTTCAACACACAGTAGTTGTCACCCTCACTGGAATCAATGAGTGTGTGCGTGTGTGTGTGTGTGTGTGTGTGTGTGTGTGTGTGTGTGTGTGTGAGTGAGTGAGTTTTCGTGTTAATGCACAATCTGAATCAATACTATTAACATCAGACAGACAACCGGGCATCAAATATGACTGTAAAGTATGTTAATGCGATGGGAAGTTACAAACTGAATTTTCACCTAACCCACGTCCTGCATATTACGTTAAGTAAGATGTATTAACTCCATAGTATCGTTAGCAGAGAGTGCGCTCTTGTTGTCGAGGCCTGCGACAAGCGCAGCGATCAGCACTGCCCAATGCCGCCGCGATTTGTTTATGTTGGCTGAGCGTGGACACTGCAGCAGACGCTTCGCCATAAACAGAAAGAAATCACCTTGGCTCTGACTGCAGTGAGCGGATATCACTGCCTGCGTGTTCTTATAGTAACCAACGTGAGACTCTACTGACAGGTGCCATGGAGCAATTGCAACGGGTATCATGTCATTAGTCATGAGAATATTAACCAGTGATGAAATGTCCACTCTATTTGAATCCTAAGAAAATAGGAACCTTCTCACAAAGGAATGTGAGGTGATATCAAAATTTATCCAACATACAAAAATTAACTGCAGGGCTTTCATGTATGCAGTAGTAGCACACAAGGAAATAATATGTCTTGGAAGCGTATATTTCATTTCCTCTTCTCATATTAACGTCCTTGTTTTAGAATGAAATGAGAAAATTAACGCGAAAAACTTAAGTTCCTGAGAAGCATATAAGTCATTTCCTCGTCTCATATCATAGCTTTTGTTTTAGTATGAGGTGAAAAAATAAACTGTTTACGGCTCTGAAACATAATATGACACCAGATTCTTATCGTAGGCGCTATCGGAAACGCAAAAAGCAGGGAGCTGTCCATTCTTTTGTCCTAAAGAGCTGCGACAAAGCAAAGCTTGACCGATTATCAGATAATTGTCCACATGGGTTTTGTGGACGAGTATACTTTTAGTAGCCGCGCGGGATTAGCCGAGCGGTCAGGGGCGCTGCAGTCATGAGCTGCGTGGCTGATCCCGGCGGAGGTTCGAGTCCTCCCTCGGGCATGGGTGTGTGTGTTTGTCCTTAGGATGATTTAGGTTAAGTAGTGTGTAAGCTTAGGTACTGATGACCTTAGCAGTTAAGTCCCATACGATTTCACACACATTTGAACATTTGAACATTAGTTCTGCTCCTGTAAATAAACTGTTATCTCGTTAGTTCACATATTTATATTGGAATAACGTATTTGTAATAAGCACATCGGATTATTATTTTCCACAGTGTTTAAGAATTCAGGTCCTGTCATAGATAAGTGATCTATATTCAACAGTCCGATAAAGAATGTGGTTTACACAGTCTATCATATGATGACAGTCGTGGTCGGATATCCACATTAAGACTACCTGGCTGAATCCGATTAGAACGATCTGGTATCGAAATGAAATTACAGAAATCGGATAATTTGAACGTCTGTATTTCAACAATGCTTCGCACATAAATTCCTATGATGGAGTAACAGGTAGCAACTGTCTAAGAAAAAGTGAGAAATATGTCTACTAGTAGCAATGTAACGTAATTATAAACCACATTTATGTGATGGAAATACTGAATCGAACAATACACATCTATTTCAGTGGTGGGAAGATACACCATATGGGATTTGCTGAGACATAATGACAATAATAATAATAATAATAATAATAATCGCGTGTGGCGGATAGTGGAAACCCTCCCCCATATGGGTGGTACCGAGGAAATCAAATACTAGGGGTGAACCAAATACTAACACAATCCTGAACGGCTACTCAATCCGTTGAACGCAAAATCCAGACACGTCTGAGTGAAAATCACCGTTACTCTGGTCACCGTGTTAGCTCAATGAGCTTGGCTGAAAATATTTGCTTTCAAAGGCTTCAACACCCTCTGGTCCTGTCCGGTCCTGGTATCACCCAAGCACAACCAATGAAACACAAGCAAACGTAAACTATGCAAGCAAAGTCAACTTTATCCCAGGTGGTACACAACCCGGCTGTCGACAGGCGGCAGTTGGATTTTCGGATTCTGGGGAGTCCAGGTTAGCACGACAGAGAATATCGAAGATCTCTGGTAAATTTCCCTACAAGCAAAAAACATGCATTTAAAAGTAAACATCGATACCTTGATCCAAACACGAAAACTAAATAATCTCACAAAAGAAATGGACCGACAAAAAATTCTCATCCTTGCACTTCAAGAACCACGACTAACTGACAATGAAACCGTGCATTAGGGAAACCATTGCATCTTCAAGAGCAGAATACAACAAAAGGTAACGAAAGGCGTACCAATCTTCGGCATTGCATTTCTCGAACACCGATCTATCAACTCTGTCAAAGAAATCACACCGATCGACAATCAAAAGGTTCCAATGGCTCTGAGCACTATGGAACTTAACAGTGGAGGTCATCAGTCTCCTAGAACTTAGAACTACTTATACCTAGCTAATCTAAGGACATCACACAAATTCATGCCCAAGGCTGGATTCGAACCTGCGACCGTAGCAGTCGCGCGGTTCCGGACTGAAGAGCCAAGAACCGCTCGGCCACCGCGGCTGGCCCGTCAACAAGCGACTTATGACTATGGTCATTCAGAGCCCCAGTAAAACATATACACTCATCAATGCACGTGTTCCCACCAACATCGACGGCCGGAGTGTTCGAGAGGTTCTAGGCGCTACAGTCTGGAACCGCGCGACCGCTACGGTCGCAGGTTCGCATCCTGCCTCGGGCATGGATGTGTGCGATGTCCTTAGGTTAGTTAGGTTTAACTAGTTCTAAGTTCTAGGGGACTGATGACCACAGCAGTTAAGTCCCATAGTGCTCAGAGCCATTTGAACCATTTGAACCCACCAACATCGAAAATAAGAAAAACATCGACAATGTTGAAAAATTCTGGAACACACTCGAAAATACCATGAGCAAAATTCACCAAGATGACGTGAAAATACTAATGGGAGACTTCAACTCTATTTGGGACAGAAAAAACGTGTAGAAAAATCATTGGTACAAATTCAACACACCGAAACGCTTAGACTAACGTCACACGTCTGACTGACATTTGCCAATTGAACCACAAAAGGATGTCTTCCCGCTTTAAGAAAAAACCAGTCCCCAGGTAACATGCTTAGTAACCAGGTGCAAGCTGCTTTTGTTCGCCTTTCGAGACTTGCTGAAAGCCAGATTTTTAATTCTTTTGTAGCACAGCTACAAGCAGGCAGATTAAAACTTAATAAGGGAATCGTAAGACAACGCTCGAGCAAAATTCTTCTTGCTACTTTCAGTAACTCTTAGTGTCAGAGTGAAAACCTTACGGCCGGCCGCTGGTGGCCGAGCGGTTCTGGCGCTACAGTCTGGAACCGCGCGACCGCTACGGTCGCAGGTTCGAATCCTGCCTCGGGCATGGATGTGTGTGTTGTCCTTAGGTTAGTTAGGTTTAAGTAGTTCTAAGTTCTAGGGGACTTATGACCTCAGCAGTTGAGTCCCATAGTGCTCAGAGCCATTTGAACCATTTGAAAACCTTACGGTACTGCCAGATTCATAATGCCACTTTTGTTTTCTGCCGACATTTTTTTGTTGTTGTGAATACATAATTTTATCTATGAAAAGCCCCATTTTCATAACACTTACGAATGGTACAGGAAATGAAATAAATACAGATCTTTTCTAAGTGTAAAGTCTGTAATATCCTACTAATTCGTGTTAAAATAAGCCCAATTGTCTCACAGAAACTTAATGCTTTATTAAGATAGACTGCCGTCGTGATGTTTCTGTATTAAGCTGACTTTAGTTTGTATTAGTACAGTGAATATTTTAATTGCATTTTCCATTAGTTTACTAAACGCAACAGTAATTATCAAAGAGAAATTAATTAGCAGCAGAATTTTCTTTCACGATATCTAAAACGATATGACAATGCTAAAGTTGTTTACAAATTCTACGCCTGTAGAAACCTACTTGTTCTAACGATGTCAATAAACCAGAGTAGTTTTAAAAGTATTTTCGTCTAGAAATGAATTGCCTTGACGGTTGATCGATCTAGAGTGGGAAAGGTAAAATTTTACAAATATATGACGAGAGGGACAAGTGCTTGAGAGAGGACTTCCCTATCAATACAAATGTGCCTGAGAGACGACTTTCCTATCAATCTCCTGGATAGTTTTGTTTCTCAAATCAACATAGTGCGTTATCATGCAGTAGCACAGGTGATGTAGTTTTGTTGCTCGATTTTCTTACACTGTGACCGAAAGGTGACTCAGTTGTTGGCAACAAATTCCAGCTGTGTTGCACACACCCTGGGGGCAGAATTCGTAGCCCAAAACACACTTTTGGATTTATCAGATGTAAAATAATATGTTCACGCAACTCTTTCCTCGAGTTTACGTCTTTTGGTGGGGCTCAGCCTTTCATTTCTTCTTAGGAAGTTAACGATAAAGGCATCATAACACGTCACCAGTAACAGTACTGCATAGGAATGCTCGATGAGTGACCTGATGACGTTCAATAATAGTTACTCTGTTGATTTTTGTTGTTTCGAATTAGAGCATGCAGTACTCCTACACCAGACTTCTGAACATTGCCTGTTGAATGCAAATTCAAGTGGTTCATAATTATTTTAGTAAATTCACTCGATATTTTTATGTCCTTTAAATTACATTTGCTACATGATTCGCATTGAAGACGTAGGAAATGTATGTTATTTGGTCCGGGAAGCACGTTCCAACAGAAACTGATGCTTACATTGACATTTATGTTGCGAATTAGTCGTCTTATCCATCACATGGATAACGAGGATGCTCCGTTTTGCTACAGTTGTTTCATAGCTAACAAGGGAACCTTCCCATCGCACCCTCCTCAGATTTAGTTATAAGTTGACACAGTGGATAGGCCTTGAAAACTGAACACAGATCATTCGAAAAACAGGAAGAAGTTGTGTGGACCTATGAAAAAAATATTCAAACCAAACAAACTGAGTAGTCCGTGTGCATGATAAGCAACATCAAGGATAGCTTGAGCACGGGAGCGCAGTGGTCGCGTGGTTAGCGTGAGGAGCTGCAGAACGAGAGGTCGTTGGTTTAAGTCTTCCCTCGGGTTAGTTGTTTGATTTTTTTTATTTTCAGACAATCATCACCACACGTACTGTTATTCAACAAATGTAGGAAATAATCATACAAATGTTCGACAATCGTTCGATCCCTTAAGGAACTTTCCGATGCCTTACAGTTCGGAAAATATTCATTGACATTGTTATTGGAGTCACGAGCTATATTTGCTGGATTCATATTGCCCACGCAATGCATCGCACGTATTTAATGCACTCTCGTCCAAAGTAGCGAACAGTTAACTGCCAGCCAGGGAGCCTCATTAGCAGGAATACTCTGTCTTCCGTGCGCTATAGTCGACTGACGTCATGTCTTTCGATGTTTTTTAGGTGTAGCGTCATCATACTACGGCGCGGTTACCTCGCATCGGACAGACGGACGGACAGATAATAATTGTCTGAAAATAAAAATTAAACTTTTCACTCCTGGGAAAATTTGACGGAAGGACCTCTCGTTCCGCAGCTGCGTGCGCTAACCACGGGATCACGGCGCTCCTGAGCTCACCCTATCCTTGATGTTGCCTATCTTGCGCATGGACTACTCAGTTTGTATATTTTGCTTATTTTTTTCATACTTCCACACAACTTCTTCCTGTTTTCTCGATTGATCTGTGTTCAGTTTTTCAAGGCCTATCCCCTGTATCAACTTATAACTAAATCTGAGGGCGGTGCGATGGGGATGTTCCCTTGTTAGTGGTATTGTGTGTTGGTGGCGTTGCCAGTTTACATACTGTGCATGTAACTCACAATAAATGCGTTGGATTCCTCCTGTGATCAGTTTACTTGAAAAACGTTTGTTGTCATCGTAATTTATGTAACTGGCTCTCCGACTTCCAATTTGACAATTTGTGGAAAAATTGTTTACCTCGTTAGTCCTAGTTTCAAACATTGTCTGTCTGACGGAAAACGTAGGCATGAAGGGGTCTGTAAAAAGCAATTAATCGCTATTATAGCAAACTTTTGAATTCACATGATACTTGAATTCTCTATATTGATTCTGAGAGTTTTCTTATTTCTCTTGTTATTTACTGTCTCAATGTCATCCGTGAAAATAAAATTAAAGGCAGTTGGATTAGGTTCCTGATCTATAAACTGTGATTTAATATTCTGCGCTGCTAAATAAATTTTGAAGGTTGTATTCTTTACGTAAAACAGAGTATCGGTGTCAGTCCTAGGATTGACGATAAACTTCAGAAATACAATTACGGAAAAGTGACATATCGATTATGGCTCCTCACCATCAACAATAGTTGTTACCCATAGTTTCATATTTGCTATTTTATCGTCGTTACCCTTTAGAGACCAACCTGATCATTCCACAATGCCATTTTTGACTCGCTTCTTAATATGTCCTATAACTACAGATTTGTCGAAAATATTAACTGTTAAATACGCTTTCCACAAATTAGAAACTTCCAGTTATTCTTCATATCTTGAAACTTACTACCGTTGACTTTCACTGGAGAAAAGATACGTAATAATAAAATGAAATCAAAGATTAGAATGTCAAATCATAGTGTGAATGGTTAAAATGAAATGAACTAAAAATCATCTCCTTGTCTAAAAGACGTTATTCTTCCAGAGAACTTCGGCACCTCAAAATTTTTTACACCTCTGATGTTCAGCCACATGTGGACAAATAGCGGGTCCCATGATGCAGCACTGTTTAGCCGTCACAAAATGAAGCCTCAAAAATCAGTCCACATTCCATTTACTGCGTTTCCTTGAAATTATATAAAATATACGTCTGTAAGTAAAAAAAAAAAAAAAAGACGAAGAAGAAAGAAACAAAGCTTGAAACAGCTGATTGGTGAAGCCTCCTTTCGCTTCCACAACAGCTCGAAGTCTGTTGGGCATTGAGCCCACAACTCGAGCCACATAACTAGGAGATTCAAGTAACTCATTCCAAGCGTCATGAATCACATCAGAAAGCTGTCGGCGAGTCGACGGTGACTGCCCTTTTCTCGTATTACTCTGACCATTTCTGCCCAGATATTCTCAATGGGATTCGTGTCAGCTCCTTTAGGTGGCCATTCCGTTACAGTAATATTACTATGGTCGTCGACCCGCCTCTTAACCACACGTGCCATATGAATAGACGAGCGATCTTGTTGGAACATGATCTGATCATCGCCAAATCTTGCTGCCACAGCAGGCAACATCACGTTCTCCAGAATTGATATGTAATTGCGCGCATCGAATCTTCCTTCCACTTCCCACAGGAGCCCACACCCTTCGGCCGATATCCACGCCCATACCGTTACCGACTACAAATGGCTCTGAGCACTGTGGGACTTAACACCTGTGGTCATCAGTCCCCTAGAACGTAGAACTACTTAAACCTAACTAACCTAAGGACATCACACACATCCATGCGCGAGGCAGGATTCGAACCTGCGACCGTAGCGGTCACGCGGTTCCAGACTGAAGCGCCTCGAACCGCACGGCCACACCGGCCGGCACCGACAACCTGCCACTCCTTCGGCAACTGTAAATATATTTTCGATTATACCTAGCACATTTAGGCCGGTAAACTAGTACTTTTCCGGATGATGCCGTAGAGAAAACTTTTTGGTGCGTGAAAATCACTCGCCTCCAAAACTGGAGAGGTTTGTCGCCATTTTCAGTAGCAAAAGCAAGGCAAGCTTCTCTTTGGGAAACAGTCAATGTCTCTTTCACAGCAGCGCTTCTTGCTCTCAGTCCACCTTCCCTTACACGAGGAGTGACGGTCTTACTGCTAACATTGAGACCCAAAGTTTGCTGAATTTGTCGTGCGTTGACAAATGGGTGGTTCTCACTGAAACGGCGTATCTGCTGATCCTGAGCTGCTGTTGTTTTGCGGCGACGGCCATGAGGCCTCCCATTCAAGTTACCACTCTCTTCCTTTCGTCTGATCCACCTGGCTACCGTCGACTTGTGAAGACCCATAGTTCTTGCTATGTCGGCATTTGAAGATCCCTCTGCATGGAGTTCTATTATAGCGCCCTTGTCTGCCTCAGCCAGATGGGCCATTTAGCGTTGACTGAATGATTCGTCGCGGTTAATATTGGCTGCGGAAACAGCGCTGGCAGGAAACAGACTGCCTCCTCCACGATGGCAGCCACAACGCAGTGGCCAAGTATGTGTAACACGGAAATCGATGGCATAAAAGAGAGATCGCAAGCCCATACCCGTGTCATTACATAGTGGAGCAACTTAAAATCTCTAATTTTTCTCAGAAGGGACTGGTCCACTCTTGTCATGTCTTATCCTGATAAATATTACATGAAATGAAATGTTTACGTTTTGCATATGCGGCAGGCCTGACGCAAGAAACATTTCTGAAATATCTGAGGCAACCTGAAGAACACTTCATGAATTTTATCTGTAGAGGGTTGCCTTATAAGAAGGAAAACGTGTTTATCCCCGCTCGCCGTGTTTCCAGGTGGCGCAGTTTACTCGGAGGCATACATAATTCTCGCCGGGCGTAAGAAGCGACTCGACGAGCGAGGGGAACTCGCCAAGTGTCATAGGCTGATTGTCCCGAAACTTTGCTCACAAGGGGAGGCCGCCAAATGTGAAATTCAGATTCGATTCATACTGCGCATAATAAAAGCTCATGGCCAGAGGTGTAATGTGGCAAAGCACCAAGATGCACTTCTCAGCTGTTGTCGAGAAAATCGACAGTTAGAAGAAACCGTTGCGGTGAAATACTCTCTACGATTAATAATTTTCTACAGCGTCGTGGCGCAGCGGTAAGCGCTCGAGTTCGTAATCCGAAGGCCGCCGGATCGAATCTCACGCCATGCAACATTTTTTTTTATTATTATTTTTTTGTATATCAAATATATATATATATATATATATATATATATATATATATATATATATAAACTATTAATGAATTGCTTATGCATGTTGGTGAAGGCGGATCGCTCTCCAATTGTACCGCCTCCATTTTACCGTTTGTTTAACAGGGTGTACCAAAGCTCTCACGTCCGCACTGATTTTCGACGGTGTTATAAGTTGTGCTGGGGACCGCATCTACCTTCTTTCGAAGTTAGCAGGCAACTACGCTGTTATGCGGCGGCTCGTTTCGGCCCATTCAACATCTGTCCTTCAAGTGTAACGAGCGATTAACGGAGTTTATATTTCATACCTGCCACAGCAAATTTGTGTTCGTGGGGTTTCTATTCTAATTCGAACGTTTGACTTACGCTATACGTATTCGTTTCGGAATATCGTTTCTACGTCTTCCGCTAACTATACGTGGTTAACATTATGAAGACAATTAATAACATTTGTGAAATACAAATTTGTTTGCGGAAAACATAATGATGTTCGAAGTCGCCAGTTTTTCCACGACAAACGACTTTCAACAACTTATTATATGCATAATTGTTGCAACCTGTTGCCGGGAATTATATATATATATATATATATATATATATATATATATATATATATATATGTGTGTGTGTGTGTGTGTGTGTGTGTGTGTGTTTATACACACATTTGAATTACAAAAAACAATTACTAAAAAAAAAAAAGTTGCATGGAGCGAGATTCGATCCGCCGACCTTCGGATTACGAACTCGAGCGCTTACCGCTGCGCCACGACGCTGTAGAAAATTATGAATCGTAGAGAGTATTTCACCGCAGCGGTTTCTTCTAACTGTCGATTTTCTCGACAACGGCTGAGAAGTGCATCTTGGTGCTTTGCCACATTACACCTCTGGCCATGAGCTTTTATTATGCGCAGTATGAATCGAATCTGAATTTCACAATTGGCGGCCTCCCCTTGTCAGTGAAGGAGAGGACAAAATAAGCGAACTTGTGTTTCGGCTTATCTGCAGACACTCGACCGTTTCCGAGAAAACGACGGCCAAAGTTATCAACGCGCTGTTGCTCTAGTGTAGATACCTTCTGCAGCCGAGAACGCAATTGAAGCGGTGGCTCAGTGGCTACCGTCGTTCCTTCTTAGCATTGATTCCCGTGTTCGAGACCATATTGGGTTTTTTAATTATTTTATTTTCCTGCCTCTCTATCAGAATTATCTTCGAATGTTTTTTTTCTAATTTATGTTGAAATAATGTTGTCATTACTCGACAATTAACTTTATGTGTAATTAATGAATTAAAAAAATAATAAACGAATGAGACAAGCTGATATAAAATCATCTCGTCTGCCTCATGTATCGTTATATCCAAATGGTTTATCAATGTTAATCTACATTTAGATCCGATAATGGCACCTTTAGTGTGTTGAAACCGGTTATCCAGTAGACAGTATTTAAGCGATCTTGGCTTCTGAATTATTTCTACAACAGAGTGATCGCCCCACTACGCACTGTGTGTTCCCTTTTTAACTTATTTCTTTACACAGTAAATTAACTGACGAATAACGACAACAGTGTTTCATCATAAATTGGAATAAACATTCGTAGATAATTCAGAGAGTGAGGGGGGAAAAAAGGAAAAACCGGGTTTCGAACTCGCAGCGCAAAGTTCCGAAGTCGCTATGGTAGCCGCAGAGCCACCGCTTCAGTTGAATCCTTAACCGCTAAGCGGTATCTACACTATAGCAACAACGCATTGAACACTTTGACCGTCGTTTTCTCAGAAGCGGTAGAGTTTAAGCTTATTTTGTCCCCTCTTTCAATGAGCGTAGTTAAAAGCAAGATCGGGGTCTGACACTTGGCGTGCCCCCTCGTAAATTGCGTGCGTTGGGATTCAGTAGACAGAATGCGTCCACTTTCCTCGACTACTCATTGACATGTTTGGAAACTTTCTTTGTTGTAGTTGCACTTTACATTATGAGGGCTGGTTTTCCTGATGAGGATCTACTTATGGACTTTGCTCCTAATTTACGTTACTGTGTAGTAGACCTACTGCAACTACTTAAACCGGAAACGTTTGTTTGTTTGGATACTCCGCTTCTTAGTTGCTACATTTCGCTAAAATATTTTCCTTTTTTTCAAAACGGCAAGTTCAGATGACCACTGCAACATGGTAAGATCAGTAACAATTTAATACTTTGAAACAGTTATGTGTGGTGTACGAGGAGTCTACTGTTGTTGACTGAGGAATACATTAAACACGAAAGCTGCGTCCAATAACAATAATTAACTTTCGGTTACATGACAAAACACAAGTCGAAGCACTGTCAGTTCATCTCAGTACCCAGTAAAACTTAAACTGGAAAGATCGAAAACATACTTTTGTGGGGAAGGCAAACGAATGACTGCGTTTTATTGGCCGCACACTAAGAATACGCAACAGGCCAACTGAAACACTGCCTACACTACGTTTGTCCGTCCACTGCTATAATATCCTTGACAGACGTGATTGACTGTGCACGCAAAAACGTCCAAGGAACGGTAGCACGCTTTGTAATGTCACGAAATAGGGGAGAGAGGATCCCAGATTTGATAATCGAGTTGGGGTAACATTCATGAAAACATATGCGTTTTTCGTTGCCACGAGATCTTTTCACGAAATTTCAATCACCACCATATGTTCTGAATGCCAAAACATTATTTCCTAGGGTACTTACACAAGAAGAAACCATAGTAATAATGTAATTCAAGGCTCGCAAGAAAAGATTTAAGTAGTCCCTTTTCCCGCACACTGTTAATGAGTGGGACGGTAGAGAAATAATCCGAACCTTCTGCCAGGCACGTAAGTCCGGATTGCAAAGAAATCCTGTTGATGTAGTCATGTAGATGTAACAACGAAATTATGTTGTAATTACGACATGTGACTTTCACTTGATCTGAACATCGAAGTTGTTTACTGTTTATTTACTTTTTGTTCATTAATTTCAGCCATATACGAACACCTAGGCGCGTTAAAGTGATATTGAAATAAAGTGTCATGCATGGACCAATAACAATAAGTTCCCACCTACTTGTTATAGTACTGTATTATCTGCCAGCGTATTCAGAAGTGGATATCGCATACGAAGTTCCTAGGGTGTTTGTAATGGATATTGCAGACGACTTCGACAAAGTTTGAATGTAGCTTCGTAAAAGTTCCGTGAGCAAACGATCTGAGTTGCTGGAGAATACAGTTTATCCTCACTAGACAGTATATATTATCATTATACATGAGGTGAGTAGGGTTTCGCCGCGTTGCGGTGGCCGAGCGGTTCCAGGCGCTTCAGTGACGAACCGCACGGCTGCTTCAGTCGCAGGTTGGAATTCTACCTCGGGCATAGATGTCTGTGATGCCCTTAGGCTAGCTAGGTTTAAGTAGTTCTAGGTCTAGGGGCTGATGACCTAAGCAGTTAGGTCGCATAGTTCTTGAAGCCATTTTTTGACCTTTCGCGTAAATTTTCTTTACATAAACCGTCGTATCTATTGATTGCGTTGACATAGAAGCTCACTTTTTTACACCAGCAAGGGACCGGTTACAGCAAGAAGTGCGATACATTTCCGCTTATTATGTCCACCCGTTCTGGAGGTAAACGGGTTTTAAGGGTTGGGTAGACCGATAGACGGTCAAGAAAGTGAGACTAGTAGGGTTCCGTTTTTACCGGTTTAGGTGACGAAATCCTAACAACGAAAACACTGAAGATGAGGGCCGCATAAATAACACCCGCTACTCTTTATTCGAAATGTTCTAGTTGCTGTCGATACATAAGCATATTAGTCGTAGCTACGTTTTCGATCCAAATCACGTTTACAGGAATGCAAATAGAATGTATTTGCCTATACACGTGGTAATTCACATCCCAGTATTAATGCCACCGCGTTTTAGAAGTACGAACATTCTCATTGCTAGCTAGCTTAAGAAACACTTCTGCTAATGAACGTTTTCTGGCTGTGGCGAGTCTAGTGGAGAATTCGAAACAATGCAGAATACGTTTGGCAGCTATGTAGCCGTTTATTTCCTGGGGTGGTGCAGAATTATCCTACAAAATTTACTCTCTAATAACAGTAATTTGTTATTTCGATAATCATCCCGAATGATTGTCGCATAAGTGGTGACATAAAGGAAGAAAATTCATGTTTTTGAGTCCAGAAAGCTCTATGCAACAGAAACTGCAGATTTTTATTGCGAAATTGCCGGCTTGTTCATGTCTGGGGTAATAATAGAGGGCTGTTTGCCTAGGTTGTCTGCTAGCATAGTGAAAGGAAGGTCTGGTTTGTTTTCGGTTCTAATCTCTATGGAGGCAGGTAGAATATCAGTAAAGCAATTTTAAGAAATTCTCGCGCACCCAATACGATTTATCGCTACCTTTATTCTGTACTGGCGCTCTGTGGATGTCAATATGACACTCTTGTAGAATTTCATACATGATACTGCCTCCTTTTTCCGCTTCTGTCAATAATGGAATTGACTTAAGTGTGGCACTGAATGATGTTTAAGTGAATTTCGTTATGAATCTTCACGCATTGCTAAATTTGCACACTTTCATGGTAGGTCAGCAATGGTAATCCAGTATGACTGGTCTGAACGTTGACACAGACCGTTTCGCGGGCGAATGCGGATAATATTTTGCTAATTCGTAACGGTCTGGGGTTCTTTGTCTGTTATCTGGATAAGCTGAAATTCATTTTTATTCGTCCGTTTCATACAAATTAGCGTTTCTTCTTTCAGTTCTGTCCTATGTTTACGTGTTGTATTTAACACACTAATCAGCATTAATATAGTCTTAGAAATTATGGAATACAGTCTAAAAAAGTTCAGATAGTTTGTCAATTTCACGCCTGCGCATAGTATGTTGGTAGCACTTCGTCGCCTTGCCTGTTATGCTGTGTAGCAGACTTTAAAGCCGTGCGGATCAGCATAACGAAAAGGCGAGGGGTCTCGCTCGTTTTGTCCACGACTGTACCTTTATCAGGTCCCTCCAACCCCCGAACATCTATTCTTCTAGGTCAGTAAGGTGATGGTAGGTCGTGACCTTCATAGTGTGACCCCTGCCACAAGCCCCTCCGCCCTGTCATCTGGAGGTAGTAATCTTCAACATCATGAGATCGCATTTGTACTGTATCGATCACCATCATAAAGCATCATCAGAGACCACTTCCTACATACTGAACCTTATTCAGAAGAAAACTGTCACATTCGAGAGTAATTTTTAATCCACTCCTCTCTATCATTGAAGGTTTGTGTAATTTTACGAATATGCAAAATTATTATTTTTTGAACAGTGCTACAGCCCTCTAATGCAGCACTGGCTAAGATTATGGAGCAAGATATACAACTGTTTACTACCGTTGGCTCTTTGAACCATAGCAGCACACAGGTAGCTTACCTGATATCTGGGTTCAGAAATTCGAATTTCTGGCATATGCACCACAGCAGCAGTATGCCATAGTAGGTGTACCTGATACACAGCCATTTGAGCTTCCACTACAGTCTTAACCTAATGAGCTGCAGCTAAATTGCGTCAATGTACTACTGTTTGCCACAATATATTATTTGCCTTGAAATGGACTGAAACATGTAAATATACGCGCAAAAGCAGATACAGAATGTCACGTAGTAATAGAAATCAATGATGTTGTACGTTGTGTTAAAGTGCAGTATACATGGTATGAGGCTACATCTGAATATGAATAGTTACGACTGAATATATGTCATTCCATACTCTGATAAATATCTGCTTCTTTGGGTAGAAGGGATCGATTTTAAAGATGTATGAAGCTGCAGGTATCAAAGTAACATCTGGAGACTCTTCCATTAATTTATCTCATTCGAATGTCGTAAACTTACATGATCTAGAAACTGGATTATATATTTCGCTAGGCAGGTTGAATCGCTGGCACCTGTATGGCTTTGACCTATTATATGAGTCTGCACACAATTTGCATGAGTGAAGCGTGGATCTCAATGACATAAAACAATTTATAAATTCATACGATCATTCGGAAATGAGGTCCCATTGAGTCCTCCCCATAAGTATATAATCCATAAAAGCGCAATTTATGGATGGAATACCTAGACCCATGACCGTTCCCATAGCTTTGAATGCGATGCAGGTCGAATTTAATCCTTAGGTGGTAACACTTAAAAAAATGCGTGCTAATGGTAACATCTGTCTGGGAGACTAATATTACCAAATTTTGCAGTTTATATGAACATATAAAATTAATAATATTTTAAAAGTGAGATGAAATATTTATGTGTTCAATGAAATATGTTGTAAAGTTGACGTACTTGGTTCAAATGGCTCTGAGCACTATGGGACTTAACTTCTCAGGTCATCAGTCCCCTAGAACTTAGAACTACTTTAACCTAACTAACCTAATGACATCAAACACATCCATGCCCGAGGCAGGATTCGAACCTGCGACCGTAGCGGTCGCTCGGTTCCAGACCGTATTGACATGTTTTCTCAGAAATATTGATATACACTGAAGTAAGGACAAAATTACGAACATTCTGCACATATTTCGCATATATTCACGGAGCACTGCTAGCAACTGTGTTGACTGCGTTTCACGCACTGTATTCTGTTATTGTGTTCAGTGCATAGGGACAGCAACGACAGAGCTTTTTCCCTTTTCGTTGGATCATCATCCCGCTGCTCATGCCCCAAAATATTTGAAATAGTTTTCCTAAGTTCATCCGGTAAGTTTATAATCTGGAGCCTTCTCTGTATAGCCGGCCACAGTGGCCATGCGGTTCTAGGAGCTTCAGTCTGGAACCGCGCGACCGCTACGGTCGCAGGTTCGAATTCTGCCTCGGGCATGGATGTGTGTGATGTCCTTAGGTTAGTTAGGTTCAATTAGTTCTAAGTTCTAGGGGACTGATGACCTCAGATGTTAAGTCCCATAGTGCTCAGAGCCATTTGAACCTTCTCTGTGTATCTCTTCTACGAAGTTCAATACTGTGCTCTTTGTACACACAGATCTTGACATTGTAGCCTTTTGTAAATACATAACATAGGCATTTGTGCAGGTTCATCCGTTACCTGAGTAGTTGCTGCACTTCATGTCTATAAAGTCCACGAAAGATTTCGTGGCATTACAGAAATTAATAATTTCTGGTTTATTGCTTGTTTCATCGGTACACGCAGAATGCCACACTGAAGAAAGCATTATAACTGCCTCAGGTTTTTTTGGAACAAAAGACAAGAATGTAACATCTTTATTGAAATCATAAATACTGGAGCCCACTTCTTTCTTTGTGTCGGAAAGAAATTATTTTGGAACTATTCTTTTGTTATGTTTTAGGGTTCCAGCACATGCCAACTTGTGTTTAGCAGCTCCTTACACCCTCCCCCCCCCCCCTCAGGGGTTAGAATAGGCCCACAGTGTTCCTGCCTGTCGTAGGAGGGGACTAAAAGGAGTCTCACAGGTTTTGGCCTCTATGTCATGGCCCTCTGTAGCGTTTGACATCCATACTTCGAAATTTTTCTGAAGAGCGGGCCAATTGGGAAGGGCGCCTTACATGGTGCATCATGTCCATCGTGCAGTGAGATCTTTAGCCCGCTCTCTCATCGTCGCATTGCAGTCCAGCTCATTCTCCAACTCTTGGCCGAGGATATATTCCTGGGTGCAGTTTCCGCCATCCACAATGCTGTGTCGCTTTCTGCGCCGTCGACGAACGTGGACTTCTTTGCACCTGATATCCAGCATGGTAGCCAATCCATTGAGGTGGGGTCGCTATGTACCCTGTTGGTTGTAGTCCCCTGACAACACTGGGATCGCTCTGCTGATGCATGCGCCGTTAACTTCCCACATATGCCAAGGAGTAGATGCCTATCTGCCTGGGGCATTGGGACTCCCATCAATGGGCAACCTGCCAGGTGGCCCTTGCTGCAGGTGGGTGGTGCCCGCGGGGAGGGCCCTTGGTTGGAGTGGGTGGCATCTTGGCAGATGACCCGCAATGAAGCTTGGCCAGCCACCAGCAATCTCTAAGAGTTGTAGGGCTCATTTAAATGTGTAGAAGTGTGACCCCAATTCTTTCCCCTCCCTGGCCACACTTTGGGAGGAGCATAAGGATGGTAGCGAGACCTATTCGCCCCAGTGGCTAGTTTGTATGAGAGCTGATGGGGAGTCTTCCATTACGAAGAAGCCTCAGTTCTTTGTAGACCATTTAGAGGACAAGTTTGGAGAGGCGGAAGGCTTGTGCAAAATGCACTCTGGGTTAGTTTTGACGAAAACAAAATCCTCTAACCAGTCACAGGCATTACTTGCTGGTGACAAGTTGGGGATTCTTCAGTTATGATCACGCCCCGTAAGAGTTTAAATATGGTCAAGGGTATTATATTCCTCAGGGACCTTCTTTTGCAGTCTGATGAGGAGATGCGAGCCCATTTAGAGCGACGAGATGTTCATTTTGTCCAGAGCGTCCATCGGAGTCTGACGGATAATCAGGTTGCCACCTATGCCTTCGAGGGTGATACATGAAGGTCCAGGCAATGGTCTACCGCTTTGACGTCAAGCCCTATATCCCTGCCCCCATGCGGTGCTTTAAGTGCTGGAAGTTCGGCCATATGTCTTCCTGCTGTGCTTCCAGACTCAGATGTCGAAATTGTGGATGACCATCACATTCCAATACTCCATGTGCCCTGCTTCCCATCTGTGTTAACTGCAGAGAGCATCATTCACCTTGCTCCCCAGACTGCAGGATTTTACAAAAAGAGAGGAAAATCATGGAATATAAGACTGTGGACCGACTGACCTGCACTGAGGGCAAGAGAAAATATGAGCCTCTGTGTACTGTGGCTATGACCTCCTCATATGCCGATGCTATGAGAACAGCTGTAGCCTCATGCATTGCATCATTTCCTGCCAGCACTCAGAGCCATAAGACTACACCTGCCCCCATGATGGTGGGGGGCACTTCCCTCCCTGTTGCTCCTGCACCACGTACTTCTTGAGCAACACCCCTCCCAACCATCAGAGACATCTGTCCCCACTTTTCCCATCCAGAAGTATTCTGACCGGTGGAGAAGCAGACACCCACCAGTGGGTGAAGCAACCACAGGTAGCTGGTTGTAAGGATTTCCAGTCCTCCTCCACCCCTGAGACTGACCCAGTTAATCCCTCCCAGCCAGAACCACCAAAGGAGCAGTGAGAGAAACAAAAAAAAGAAGAAGGTACTCAAGCATCCACACTTTGTGGTGCAACCCTTACCACCACTCCCTACAAGCTCTGTGTCTGAGGTGGAGATTCTGGCGTCTGATGAGGACCTAGATCTCGCTGGACCCTCAGACACAATGGATGTTGAACAAACATATACTCAGTCGGTGGAAGCCGGTGACCCCGTGGCGTAATCTACAACCTCGGTCCCTTCAGGTCTTTTTCGCCCATGGACAATGTCATTCTCCAGTGGATCGGCAGTGGTTTTTGCCATCACCTTGCTGATCTTTGACAACTTATCTGCCTTCACCATTTCTTCTGCATTGCTCTCCAGGAAACTTGGTTTCCGGCAATGCGAACCCCCACACTCCATAGCTATCGGGACTATTATAAGAATCAGGCAGCTTATGAGAGGGCCTCTGGTGGAGTCTTCATCTACATCCTTATCTCCCTTTTGCAGCGAGTGTGAACCTCTTTAAACACCTTAAAAGGCTGTCACTGCTCGTGTGTGGACGCCTCAGGCTGTTACTGTCTGCAGTATCTATCTTCCACCGATCTGGCGATGTCCCACAGCATTTATTGGCTGAGCAGATAGCCCAACTGCTGCCATCTTTTCTGTTACTGGGCGATGTTAACGCCCATAACCCTTTGGGGGGAGTGGCTTGTTGGTAACAGGCCAAGGCACTGTCGTTGAGCAGGTGTTCATACAGATCGGCCTTTCTCTCTTAAATAATGGTGCCTCAACACATTTCAGTGTGGCACATTGCATGTACTCAGCCATCGACCTTTCACTCAGCAGCTCTGGCCTTCTACCATTTATACAGTGGAGTGTACATGACTTGTGCGGTAGTGACCACTTTAAGGTCTCTCTGTCACTGCTACAGCGCCACTCTTATGGGCACCTCGCCAGATGGGGTTTGAATAAGGCTAACTGAGACTCGTTTGCCTCTGTTGCCACTATTGAGCATCTTTCTCATGACAAAATTGATGTGGTGGTTCACATGGTCACCACTGGCATCGTTTCTGCCACAGAATCTGCAATTCCCTGTTCTTCCGGGTCGTCTCGGTGACGGACTGTGCCTTGGTGTTCGCCCAAGATCACTGAGGTGATTAGAGATCGCAGGTGGGCCCTCCAGCGTCATAAGTGGTGCCTGTCATTGGAACGCCTCATTTCAATGCCTGTGTGCCTGAGCCTTCCACATTATTTGGTGTCGGAAGCAGGAGTGCTAGGAAAGGTATGTCTCCACCATTGGCATCTGTACCTCTCCCTCACAGGTTTCGGCCAAGACTAGGCAGCTCTATGGGTTTCAATTCCCGTAAGCGCCCCTTGCCTTTCCCTGAATGGAGCAGTCTGTACCGAAACAGCCACGATTGCAGAATTCTTAGTAGAGTATTTTTCTCAGAGCTCCGCTTCTACAAATTACCCACTGGCCTTCCACTCCCTGAAAGAGCGGTTGGAATGTCGGAACCTTTCATTCCATACGCACCACCTCAAATCATATAATGCTCCAATCAGTGAGTGGGAATTCCAAAGTGCCCTAGCTGCTTGCCCTGATGTGGCTCCCGGGCAGGACCACATCCACTATCAGATATTGAAACACCTCTGAGTGAACTGCCAGCGATGCCTCCTAGTCCTTTAAAACGGTATCTGGGTTGAGGGTGAGTTGCCATCACAGCAGCAGGAGAGCATCATTCTCCCCATGTGGAAGCCTGGCAAGAACCCACTGAAGGTGGATAGCTATTGTCCCATTAGCCTCACCAATATTCCAAGCAAATTGCTCAAATGCATGGTGAGCTGGAGATTCAGTTGGCTACTTGAGTCTTAGGGCCTTCTGTCACTGCCTCAGAGTGGGTTCAATAAGGGCCACTCTGCCACCGATAATCGTGTCTGCCTGGAGTCTGCCATCTGTGTGGCATTTTCAGATCGTCAGCATCTGGTGACCGACTTTTTGGCCATGCACAAGGCATACGATACGACATCACTTCCTCGCCGCGCTTCATCGGTGGCGTCTTCGGGACCCAGTCCCGATTTTTATTCAAAATTTTCTATCGCTTCGTTTCTTCCGTGTGCATGTTGGTCCTTCCCATGGTTCCTCACAGGGCCAGGAGAATGGCGTACCGCAAGGGTCTCTTTTTAGTTGCTATCAATGAGCTTGCTGCAGCTGTGGGAACGTCTGTCTTGGCTTCTTTGTATGCTGATGACTTTTGTCTGTACTATAGCTCCGCTGGCATTGTGGTTGCTGAACAGCAACTGCAGGGCGCTATCTGCAAGGAGCAGTCTTGGGCCATATCGAGCGTCTTACAGTTTTCTGCTGCCAAGACTTGCGTCATGCAATTCTGCTGGCATCGCACTGTTCATTCTGAGCCACGGCTTTACCTTGACGGCGAACTTATTGCTGTGGTGGAGACGCATCGGTTTTTGGGGTTGCTTTTTGATGCCTGGTTGACTTGGCTCCCTCACATTCGGCAGCTTAAGCAAACGTGGTGGCGCCTTCTTAACGCTCTTTGTTGATTGAGACACACCAGCTGCGGAGCCGATCCGTCTACCCTTCTACGACAGTATTAGGCGTTGTTTCATTCCCGTCTCGATTATAGGAGACTGGCTTATGGTTTGGCATCGCCTTCCATGTTGTGATTGCTTGACCTCATACTTCACTGTGGGATCCGACTCGCCACTAGAGCTTTCCGCCCAAGCTCTGTAAACAGCCTCCTTGGTGTCCCTCCACTGCAGATCCGGCGCCAGTGACTACTGGCCCCTTATGCTGCACAAGTTTGTAGCTTGCCTGGGCATGCACATTACCGTCTCCTGTTCCCCAAGTCGGCCGTCCATCTTCAAAAATGGTTCAAATGGCTCTGAGCACTATGGGACTTAACAGCTATGGTCATCAGTCCCCTAGAACTTAGAACTACTTAAACCTAACTAACCTAAGGACATCACACAACACCCAGCCATCACGAGGCAGAGAAAATAACTGACCCCGCCGGGAATCGTCCATCTTCCAGAACGGCGGCCCCGTCAGGGTGTATGATCATGGTTCGCTTCCATGGTCATCTCTCTGGGCTTGAGTTTTTCCCTCTCCCACATCTTTTCCGGGCCCATATACGTATACCCCTGTGGTGTGTGCCAAGCCTACGCCTTCAGCTGGATTCAGCACAGGGTCCGAAGGACTCAGTCCCTCCTGTGGCCCTCCGCCACCGCTTTCTTTCTATCCTTGCCGTGTTTCCAGGGTGTTACTTGGTCTGTACCGATGGTTCAGTGATTACTGGTCGAGTTGGTTATGCTATCACTCTAGGGGATCATTCTGAACAGCGCTAATTGCCATCTGCCTGCAGTCTTTTCACTCCTGAGCTGGTAGCCATCTTTCATGCCCTAGGATATATCCGCTCCTCCTCAGGTGAGTCCTTCGTTATCTGTAGTGACCCCATGGGCGGTTTACGAGCTATCGACTAGTGTTTTCCTCACTCTCTTCTGGTGATGGCTATCCATAAATATGAAAAGTATGCATCTGGGAGAGACATGACCGTTATGCCATATTTTGCAGATTTCTTGGACATATATATTCTGAATCGGTAAATGTCTCGAAATGGGATTAGACTCTCATCATCACAAACATGAGCTCCAATAGAGTAGACTTTCTGACAGAAATAAAGAAATTAAAAATTTTGGACACAGCTGATGCAGGATTATTTACTTTCTTTTGTTCACAAGTAGATGTATTATCAAATCTGAGAGCCACCTGTGAATCTTCACATCGTTTTTAGAGACATGGTTGCACGAAAAATGGGACGTCCTATACAGTAATTGCAAAACAAGTGTTGCCAATTTTCCACGTCCAGATTTGAAAGTGGGACATGGAACCATCTAACCAATCAACGCCTCAATTTCAGTTTTGTCTGTATCTTTAGAATTCGAGGAGAAACGAATCAATAATTTATACATTATGACTTGCTGCTCATCCAAAATCTCAGTTCAGGAAAACTGACGCTATATTTCTTTTAGGTCTGGATCATTATGTAACTGGTTGTTAGGGTCTAGCCCTGATAACAGTCTATTATTATATTTTCCTGAGCTGTCTTAGTACCGCAAGTGGGCTCTCTGGAACTCCAAGTGAAACAATTCATCATGCTATGACGAGGTATGTAATTTTCTCGCTGTCACCATTTCCCCTTTTCTGAGCAGGGTCAACACTAACTCGTTTATTCTCGGTCGAGCTGAGAACATCATTCACATCCATCTCAGAATCTGTCTTATGGTCTAAACCCGATAAGTGATCTTCTTCAGGAAGAAAAGAATCGTCTGAATGATCATCATCATCGCTCCCCTCAAACTGCTCTGAAGATATCTGCACCATTCTTTTGCTTATTTGTGACACATCAGGTATCCCCCACCCCACTAGCAGCCACGTGTAAATAAATAGGTATTTGGAAAGTAAGGACTGCAACACAAAAAATGTACTCGATTAAAGTAATCTTTGTCCATCAGACGGAGAAGAATTCTTCCCTTTGCAATAATATTCGCCTGTGAGACGATGTGCCTGACACGTGTGCGTGATTAAAACAATCCTATCGTATAAATGAAACAATGACGTCCACACAGTAATAAGTTCCACTCACGGCTATAGCATGGTTGAAGTACCACACCAAATTGACAATGCACATATGGCGACAATGCGTTGAGAAATTTTATAGCGGCTTATGAGGGGGATGTTACCAACTAAGGGTTAATCCATGCACAAAACAGTTCTTTATGGAATATTGGAGTCATAAGTGCGTTCATCAACCATTGTGATCAAAAATGTAAATACATAGTGAAATAATGTTTGCCACAAGTGTTGTTTTATTTCCCTAATCCCCATTCTGTCATTCAGATTTGTTTTAATCAGGTGATCAACATCACGAAGCGTTATCATCAGAGAGCAACTAGTGCCTCCTACACAGAATAACTGAAACTGCACAGTCGAATGTGAGTATTATTAACCCCTTTCTCTCACTAATATTATTTACTGCTATTTACAGTTTTGAAACATGATTTGAATAAACAGGACCGCTGCTACTGTTAGAATTTTTTATTGAAGAATACGACCTGTTTCTGAAATTAAACTCTCAAATTTGTTTTGCGAAACCAATCGCGTCCCCGAATAAAAATATCTAACAGTCGCAGCGGTCCTGATGTTTCAGATAATGGAATATGCCCCTATGCAGTTCCCTCGAGATCCCAATGGTTGAAGTACCACACCAAATTGACAATGCACATGTGGCGACAATGTGTTTAGAAATTTTATAGCGGCTTATGAGGGGCATGTTACCAACTAAAGGTTAATCCATACACAAAACAGTTCTTTATGAAATATTGGAGTCATAAGTGCGTTCATCAACCGTTGTGATAAAATATATATATATATATATATATATATATATATATATATATATATATATACGTTGTGATTACCCTGTACAACCGCCATGAGGAAGGGCACCCAAAGACAGCAAATCTACAATAAATCAAGGCAATATAGCGTCTAAAATAGATAACATTTTACGTACATTTCAAAAAGAGATCTTCACATGATGATACCACCTCTACGTTGACTGTTCGGAAACAAAAGTCAGTTCGGTAACACCGAGATGGCATGTTAAGGCAGACTGCATACATAATTTAACATCTGCTCTTGCTCCATTAGCACAGAATGTGTCACTTCTATGTATCGCTAATTCCTAAGTTTTGTGGGTTTAATAAATTTCCTGGGAATCAACCAAATTAATCAAGATCTACAGCTGTAGTGAATCAGAGAAAAGTATCCTAAACTGATAAAAATACGTTTCTCTCGGTGTAATGTAACGCTTAGAGTAACACGCATCGTCTTTGTTGGAGTATGCGTTAACAAACTCCATGTAGTTTACAGATGATCATCGTTTATAGCCCCTTCTAGATCTTGGTCTTCTGGAATCTGAAAATCGGCAATAGTCAACTTTAGTGTCGCCTTATTACCCCCGAGTACACAAATTTGCAGAGCAATATCCTTAATAAGGAAGGAGTTAAGTCTCCTAAAGTCAATTGTTCCTTTAGATACTTCTGGTCTTGAACAAGAATTTCTCTCTGTGGTTTATCACTTTAACAAGATCCTAGATTGAGGAAAAAAAACGTTTCCTAAGTTTTAATATGCTCTTACTAATATGTATTAAATTTACACATAATACGTATTTTATTTTTGTTGGATTCTGTATTAATAGCGCCAATTACTTTCCACAGAGAGAATTAGAATTATAGGCAAATTAACGTTTACTCGTGCTTCATTTTCTGGAAGGTTTATTTCTGATCCAGTCAACTCTTGTGTGCTATTATCATCCCCCCTCCCCTCCTCTTCTCAGAAGACACATCACAGAATATATCCTTAAATAGGGAATTGTTTAAGTCTGTTCCTTTACATATCATCCATCTCGACAGTGAAATTCGGTATGTGGTGTTGTGTTACGTAAACAGCCTATACTGAGCCAAATATCGTTGATCACCTTTACTCTAGCACTTATGTAGAATACCTATATAGTGATTGTTGAACTCAGTGGTAACAAAGACTGTGTACATGGCGCCTGTCATTCCCTTATTTTAGTATGGTATTGCTGAAATGATATCAGTAATAAGATGCATTGATCTGCTGAATGGGCTAAACAGCCTAATGGGTACGGAGTGTGAATTGAGAGTAAATCGAACAAAGGCGAAATTAATGAGAAACAGCACAAACAAGAACTGTGCAAAATTTAACTCAGTATGGGTGATCACAAAGTAGACGAAGTTTAAAAATTATGCTACCTAGGCAGCAAAATACCCAATGGCACTTGGAGCAAGGAGGCCATAAAAAGCGGACTACCACTGACAGAAAGAGCATTCCTGGTCTACTCAGGAGGACGTCTTTTTCAGGAGAAAGAAAACTGGCGTTCTACTGGTCGGAGCGTGAAATGTCAAATCCCTTAAACGGGCAGGTAGTTTAGAAAATTAAAAAAAAAAAAATAAACAAATGGATAGGTTAAAGTCAGATATAGCGGGAATTAGTGAAGTTCGGTGCAGGAGGAACAAGGCTCCTGGTAACGTGAAGCAGGGTCATACAAACAACAGCAAATAGGGGTAATGCAGCAGTAGGTTTAACAATGAATAAAAAAATAAGAGTGCGGGTAAGCTACTACAAACAATATAGTGAACGCATTATAGTGGCCAAGATAGAGAGAAGCCAACACCTACTACAGTAGTACAACTTTAAATGCCAACTAGCTCAGCGTAGGTCGAAAAGTTCGATGAAATGTATGAAGAGATAAAAGAAATTATTCAGATGGTGACGGGGAGACGAAAATTTAATAGTTATGGGTGACTGCAATTCGATAGTAAGGAAAGGAAGAGAAGGAAACCTAGTAGGTGAATATGGATTGGGGGTAAGGCATGAAAGAAGAAGGCATCTGGTATAATTTTGCACAAACTTAATCATAGCTAACACTTGGTTCAAGAATCATGAAAGAAGTATGTATACATGGAAGAGGCCTGGAGATACTGGAAGGTATCAGGTAAATAATATGGTAAGACAGAGATTTAGGAACCAGGTTTTAAATTGTATTTCCAGGGGCAGATGTGGACTCGGACCACAATGTATTGGTTATTAACTGTAGATTAAAACTGAAGAAACTGCAAAAAGGTGGAAATTTAAGGAGATGGGACATGGGTAAATTTACAGAAACTGAGGTTGTAGAGAGTTTCAAGGAGATCATTAGAGAACGATTGAGAGGAATGGAAGAAAGAAATTCAATAGAAGAAGAATGGGTAGCTTTGACGGATGAAATAGTGAAGGCAGCAGAGGATGGAATAGGTAAAAAGATGAGGGCTAGAAGGAATCCGAGGATAACAGAAGATATACTGAATTTAGTTGACGAAAGGAGAAAATATAAAAATGCAGTAAATGAAGCAGGCAAAAAGAAATACAAACGTCTCAAAAATGAGATCGACAGGAAGTGCAGAATGGCTAAGAAGGGATGGCTAGATAACGAATGTAAGGATGTGGAGGCATATCTCACTAGTGGTGAGATAGATACAGCCAACAGGAAAATTAGAGACACCTTTGGAGAAAAGAGTGCCACTTGTATGTATATCAAGAGCTCAGATGGAAACCCAGTTTTATCCAAAGAAGGGAAAGTAGAAATGTGGGAGGAGTATATAGAGGGTCTATAGAAAGGCGATGTACTTGAGGACAATATTATGGAAATGGAAGAGAATGTAGATGAAGATGAAATGTGAGATATTATACTGCGTGAAGAGTTTGACAGAGCACTGAAAGACCTAAGTGGAAAGAAGGCCCCAGGAGTAGAAATACTGACAGACTTGGGAGAGCCTTCCCTGACAAAACTCTACCATGTGGTGAGCAAGATGTATGAGACAGGCGAAATACCCTCAGACTTCAAGAAGAATATGGTAATTCCAACCCCAAGGAATGCAAGTCTTGACAGATGTGAAAATTAGTGAACTGTTCGTTTAATAAGTCACAGCTGCAAAATACTAACACGAATTCTTCACAGGCGAATGGAAAAACTGGTAGAAGCTGACCTCGGGGAAGATCAGTCTGGATTCGGTAGAAATGTTGGAACACGTGAGGGAATACTGACCTTACGACGTATCCTAGAAGATAGATTAAGCAAAGGCAAACCTACGTTTCTAGCATTTGTAGACTTAGAGAAAGCTTTTGACAATGTTGACTGGAATACTCTCTTTCAAATTCTGAAGTTGGCAAGGTAAAAAACTGGCTGGAAAAGGCTATTTACAATTTGTACAGAAACCAGATGGCAGTTACAAGAGTCGAGGGGCATGAAATGGAAGCAGTGGTTGGGATGGAAGTGAGACAGGGTTGTAGCCTATCCTCGATGTTATTCAATCTGTATATTGAGCAAGCAGTAAAGGAAACAAAAGAAATATTTGGAGTATGAATTAAAATCTATGGAGATGAAATAAAAAATTTGAGGTTCACAGATGACATTGTAATTCTACCAGAGACAAAAAAGGAACTGGAAAAGCAGTTGAACGGAATGGACAGTGCCTTCAAAGGAGGATATAAGATGAACATCAACAAAAGGAAAACGAGGATAATGGAATGTAGTCGAATTAAAGCGGGTGATGCTTGAGGGAGTTAGATAGGGAAATGAGATATTTAAAGTAGTAGAAGAGTTTTATAATTGGGGAGATAAGAAACTGATGATGGTTGAAGTAGAGAGGATATAAAATGTAGACTGGCAATGGCAAGAAAAGCGTTTCTGAAGAAGAGATATTTGTAAACATCGAGTACAGATATAAGTGTCAGGAAGTCGTCTCTGAAAGTATTTGTATGGAGTGTAGCCATGGACGGACGTGAGACAAGGACGATAAATAGTTTAGACAAGAAGAGAATAGAAGCTATCGAAATGTGACGCTACAGAAGAATGTTGAAGTTTAGATGGGTAGATCACATAACTAATGAGGAGGTATTGAATAGAATTGGGTAGAAGAGAGATTTCTGGCACGTCTTGTCTAGATGAAGGGATCGGTTGGTAGGACATCTTCTGAGGCATGAAGGGATCACCAGTTTAGTTATAGAGGGCTGCGTGGAGGATAAAAATCGTAGAGGAAGACCAAGAGATGAATACACTAAGCAGATTCAGAATGATGTCGGTTGCAGTAGGTACTGGGAGACGGAGAAGCTTGCACAGGATAGAGTAGTATGGAGAGCTGCATGAAATGAGCCTCTGGACTGAAGGCCACGACAGCAACAACAATGATCGGAAATTACCGTAACAGACTTCTAGGTCTTGTTGAATAGTGGAAGTAGATAATACTTAAACTGAAATCAATGTCCGAAAACGTACCATTTCCGTGCTACCACCATTTGAAAATATGAGATTTTCACTTTGCAGCGGAGTGTGCACTGATATGAAACTTCCTGGCATATTAAAACTGTGTGCCTGACCGAGACTCGAACTCGGGACCTTTGCCTTTCGCGGGCAATTGCTCTACCAACTGAGCTACCGAAGCACGACTCAGTCTCGGTACTCACAGCTTTACTTCTGCCAATACCTCGTCTCCTACCTTGCAAGCTTTACAGAAGCTCTCCTGCGAAACTTGCATAACCAGCGCTCCTGAAAGAAAGGATATTGTGAAGACATGGCTTAGCCACAGCCTGGGGAGTGTTTCCAGAATGAGATTTCTCACTCTGCAGCGGAGTGTGCGCTGATATGAAGCTTCCTGGCAGATTAAAACAGTGTCCCGGACCGACACTCGAACTCGAGACCTTTGCCTTTCGCGGGAAAGTGCTCTGCCAACAGAGCTACCCAAGCACGACTCACGCCCTGTCCTCACAGCTTTACTTCGCCAGGACCTCGTCTCCTACCTTCCAAACTTTACAGAAACTCTCCTGCGAAACTTGCAGAACTAGCACTCCTGAAAGAAAGGATATTGCGGAGACATGGCTTAGCCACAGCCTGGGGAATGTTTCCAAAATGAGATTTTCACTCTGCAGATGAGGGTGCGCAGATATGAAACTTCCTGGCAGATTTTAATTGTGTGCCGGACTGAGACTCGAATTCGGGACCTTTGCCCTTCGGGGGTAAGTGCTCTACCAACTGAGCTACCCAAGCACGACTCACGCCCCGTCCTCACAGCTCTACTTCTGCCAGTACCTCATCTCCTACCTTCCCAACTTTACAGTATGCTTAAGTACAGTAAAAACTTTTCAAGGTGGACGCGAGTGACTCCAAGACCTGCATAACGCGTTCCCGTTCACAGTAGCGAGCGTGAACGGGAACGCGTTATGCAGGTCTTGGAGTCACTCTCGTCCATCTAGAAAAGTTTTTACCGAGCTTAACGTAGGTGATGTTGGCCTGATACATTTGACGACACCCTTTGGTTACACTGTCTAAGGGACCCTTCTAAGAAATACCAAATTAAGATAGCCTGAAGATGCCTAAATAAGGCGAAACGCATAGTTGAAAAATAAAAAACTAAAATTGCTACCAAGACTGGTTTTAACCAATAATGTCAAGCACTGGTTTGCTGTATGGCTCATATGGATATGGATTGGAAGAATTTCTAAACATAACAATGCTGTTGTGTACCAGAAACCAAAACAGAGAGGCACTTAATCATCAGAGAAATGTCAGCCTATTGTAGATCTTTCTTTCTTCGAAGAATATCAGAGCAATCCTGATGTCAACGATGGAGGAAGTCGTTAAATCTTTGAAACTGGATACAAAATCTGACGCGGCAAGAACTCCACGATGAATTATTATTAACGTCACCGGGAAAAGATACAGTGTCATATAGAACTCAGGAGCGATTTAGGAATGAGGTGTACCCATTTCGCTGACCTGCACGGCGAGCTTGTGGAACTCGGGCTCCCACGCTGCTATGTGCCTGAGGCGCATCATCCAGGTGCTTGCCGTGGCGAGGACGCTCAGTGTAAGGGTGAACCGCTCCAAGTCTGCCACTCCGTCACGCCAAAGAAGGACAGACTGGGAGCAGATGAAGAGCAATAGGGCCACCGTAGAGAAAGCTTTGACCAGGTAGTGCACACGACGGGCGCAGGGACCAGCGTGCGAGTGGCGCATCGTGCCCGACCAGTGCAGAATCTTCAGCAGGTAGTCCAGGCCGCTGACGTCGTCTGCAGCTGCAGCCGCTGTCTGCCCCGTTGAAGTCAGCATCATCACCATGTCAGTATTTCCTCTCTGTGCAAAAGATATTGTGTTTCAGAGGTTTGGAGGTAATGAAATGTTCTCACAATTTCAGCTGGCTGAGTTCTTTGAAATAGAGCACCTTTTGGCGAACTCATTTAACTAGAAACTCTAGAACTTCATACTAGTTCAACTCTCTGGGAAACATAAAGCGACCATATTTGTAAATGTGTTAGAAATTGTGGGGCCCATAATTGTCGTAAGCGGCATTTTACTACGAAATACGAACTTAATCTGCACATAGATCTTCATCCACTCTCCGCGGGCCACGTTGTGAAGTTACTACCCATTTCCACACTTGTTTAGCTCGCTAATCTGGTGCTGCAAAAAATAATAACATTAATTCCCCCGATTTGTTCTCTACACCAACCAGAAACTGAAACTGATCCAGAGAAAAAGGAAACAACCGTCTAGATTACACATATTCAACGCAATACTGCTGTCGGAAAAATTGAAAAGACCCTCAGATAAAAGCGATATGAGGTTGAATAATATATGCTGGCATGACCTTATGGTCGATCAAGATTTATTTGGAAGTATCTTGAAAATACAAAGACACTAGATACTGCTACCGATATCATTACACTGGGTTTTTCCAAATACATGAAAAGTAATCCAGGACTCATTATTATGAACATGTCAACAGTAAGAGTTGTAGGTGCTGTTGGAAAGCTAGTAAACCTATAAAGGTTGGTGTTTAGAGCAGCTGTTTCAAGAAATGTAACGTGAAAGTAAACGACAAAATAATTTTTTACATATGATTTTCAGAGCTACCTTGCAAAATTTGAGCAATAGTGATCAGAGGTTAACGAGTTCCAAGACGTAGTTAAGGCGGATTTACGGGCAGTTGCAATACTTGGAAAAAGCCTTATAAAGTCCAGTGTTTTCAAGCCAATGTAACTAAATTTGGCTCAGTATTTAAGGAATCTTATATTAATACGCAAAAGCGTTTTTAATCTTTTTTGAGTTACTTGTTTTTAACTATAAAAAGGTGAGTACAAATGTCCATTTCTTGAAAAATCTCTCGGACGGAAAGTACTGTATTTTTGCACAAAGTCTGATATACCATTATTACAAATATCTGTGGAACAAAATATTGATTTCTTATTTTGGTAGATGTTTACATCTCTTGAAATGTATTTGAAAAAAAAAATCTTAGGCCTTTCTCTTGCATAAATATCTTGCCGTTGAAGAAAATGAAAATTCTTTCCGAAGAATGCTTCACTATAGAATTGACCACTTGCATCCCGAAGTTAAATACTATAATTCAGTGGCTTACAAGGAAAAGGTACATAATATTGTCGAAATGTAACAGGAAACGTCAATCGATGATTTGACAGTGTTTATATTACGCCTTGCTTTATCTAGATGAACTAGTGCAAACCGTATGCATTCTTCTCTTCATTCGCAAGCCGTCCTTTCTTAGCTTGTCCTCTCAGGTTAACCTGATTTTCAAATAACATCAGCAACAATAACCTCAGATGCATGATTTCTCCTGTTAAAGATATCCTTCACTATCGACATCTTGAAAGCTACTGTATGAAATCCTAGCCCCTGTAGAGTTCGTAGCCTGCCAAGATTAGCACAACCAAAACCTAAACAAGCATGATGCTCCATCAGCAGTTCTGGAAACAAATCCTGTCTTGTGACATGGTTTTCCTATCAGAGAGCTATAAGTTTCATAAAAATTTTGAGTTTTCCCGTGCACACACATTCATAGTAATTCTGGATTTGCTGAACACAGAAACATTTTCCAACACTGTGAGTGCATAACACTGGAAGAAAACCCTGCAGCAATAAATAATATGAAGAAGTTCGGAACAATGAAGGGGAGTTTTCTCATGCAAGCTTTTGTTAATTATTACTTTTATCGAACGAGTGGAACTGGAACGTAATACTGAAGAACTGAAGTTTCAGTAACATGTAGATGATGAATAAAATGTTTCACTATTTCGTTGCTTTCACGTACGTCACCTCTTACTGAAATAATGGAAGTTACAAGTGCACAAAAAATTGGACTACATAATATTTTTATAAGTATCTCAATTACATTCTGATCAGCCAGGCTGATAAAGATCTCCAGATACTTTATGGAACTAATCCCTCATGAACCAATTTCCTTACACATTTTAACAGCTCCAGTGGTATTTATTTTGGTTTGCAGATGTGCATAAGATTCTGTCTTGGGAACAGAAAGTAATGCTAGTATTTGTTGGTAACCTAGGTGACCCAATAACAGCGACGTAAGGGTGTATCAAACACTCTGAATCGTTGGATAAAACTTTCACAATTCTTCATGCTGGAAGAATGATTTAGAAACAGACGGTATTTGAGTTTGTTACGAAAAATTTAATTTCTGGCACAAAAATTATCACATCTCGACTTCGTAAGCACCAAGAAAAACTAACAGTTATTGATAGCTTTCAACCATCTAACAGCAAGAACCAAATTAAACCATATCTCAGCAGCGTCCTTTCAATAATCCAAACTTAAGTTTCTTGTTAAAAAATACACTGATTTTGTGCAGACAGAAGAATTCCATCCGCTTTTGAGAATTTAAGAAATGAGTTAATACGAAAGATATGTTATATCATCCTATTTAATCCGTAGCTTTTCATATGATTACAGACAACAGATTTTATGGTGTGGGTATAAAGATTTTCCAAGAAATGAATGACCCAGAAGGAAAAATACGCAAAACAATTTCATTCTTTAATAGAAACATGACGAATTAGAAGGAAATACCATACAGTATGTGAAACAGAGGCTCAGACCATTACTTGGGGTTTTCGGAAAGTGAGGAACTAATTTTGGGGACATACGGTGGTCATACATACAGATCACAAAACAGTGAAATTCCTAGAAGACGGTCATTTTTGCAGGAGGTTAATCTGCTGGTCTACAACAGTCTGCTGCTTCCACAAAAATTCGGTTGTTTAATGAATTAATTTAAGGATTAGGTAGTTACGTGGGTAATGGTATAACTACAGTGCCAGACAGTATTACGAACTCATCTAAGAAAATTACGATGAGGGGAGCCTTTCAAATGCTTCATTTTCACTAGGTAAATGGGAAAATCAGACTCAGTTCGAAAAATGAGTGTCGACATTTTGCTACTACCATTTGCAGTAGTAAAAAGTACCCAATACTGAAGAAGTCTTACGAAATTTTCAAATTGTGTACTATATAGGCCTGAAAATATTGAAAGGGAAGAATGGAAAGTGTGCTAGCAATTTCAGTTTTCTCTGAAAAAGTTCTGACTTTCTTAATAACGTACTGAGAAAAGTTATCAAAAGTTTAAAATCTTGTGCTGTTTGACAAGGGGTCTAAGTAGCAGAAGTACTTTAAGGTGGCTTAAACAAAGCACTACAGTGAATGGTACAGCTGTTGTCTTTTATGGTACTTTACACAGAACATCAGAGAATTTTACATGTATACTTATAGTATTGGAAGATTATTTCTAAATTCATAAAGTTGCATCCTGTAAGGGAAGCTTCAGCTGAAGCAGTATTTGGTAAAATGTTTGAATACTTTTCAAAATTAGGTAATCATAATTGGTTTATATTATAATAGACCCCAAAATGTCAGAGTTATAGAAAGAAGGAATGGAAAAATAAGGACTCAAGATGATTTATATCTCCACACACCATCTACCATGTAATCCTACCTATTCTTCTATGTGTGCATTAGGCAGATTGTGACGGATGTATTAACATCATACTCACTGATTACGAAGCACATTTATGCTCGACGTTTGGCACATCATTAATTAATTAATTCAAGACGGAACTGGGTTTATTACTTAAGAAATAGTGTTGGGAATTTAGTCTAAAATCTGCCTAACACAGAGCACGACAAAAAGGAGAAATCTTTAATAGAAGTAATCTCTAAACAACCGGAAATCATAACAAACGGCATGACAAAATCTGAGGCAGAAGTATTTAACGTAGGAGACTTTGTCTTAGCGAAAATTCAAGAGACATATAGCGAAATAGTTTATAAAATTTCAGTGTTTAATGATTACTGGGCCATTTAAAATTCAAGGAACTGCTCACACAGAGGTAAGATGGGGAAGTCAGTTAATCGTAATCGCGTTCGCTCTGACACCCGTTTTGTGGTCGCCCTAAGAGGGGTCATTTAACGTGTGTGCTTTATTATGAGAAGTCCATACCCCCACATTTTGATCAACTGTGTAGAAATTTCTTTATAATTCCAGTGTGTGAGAGTAATCATTCGTTAACTGTTTGTAATCATGCCCATATCTCATGTGCTCTATTGGTAACGCACTTCTGCCGAATACAGAAGACTCTGACAACTGTATCTATAGCAAGCATCCCTCAGAGGTATATATTCACAGTCGGATACATTAAGACTGGAATGACTTGATAATGGAATTGCATACGACATCTTATTCGGATTACCCATCAATTAAGAGATTCTGAAGCAGATATATTGTACAGAAATAATGGTATGAAATGCATTACGTGATTGGGCATCCTGAGGCAGTGAGCTGCATTACTTGAATAGCATACCATTTTTGGAACCTCCACTGATTCTAACTCTTCTGCTACGCAATAAGTGGCAGTGAGCACCTCAAGAATTGAAAGACAATTTATTCACAGTACGTAGTAATCAAGAGACGTATATGTGTGGGCATCCATGGGGTGTTCAAGAGAGAGCAAGATCCTCCTTTTGAAATGAGTGAGTTATGAATCCCAGATGGTAGTTGCAAGCGACATCTGAAAAGTAAATAGCTCCCTATTTTCATTATTATTTGTATTATCGTTATTATTAATATATTCGCTTATACATGTGTAAATTTCTTCCCCCAGAAGGAGAGCTACATAACCAGGACATGCAGTGGTATGACAACTGATCCAACCACCATCACTCATCAATGTAAAAAAGATTCATGAATGTGATCTAAAGATGATTAATTACTGCATTTAATGTAAGAGTTTTAAGTGATCAGTCAAAATTAATCATAGTAAATAATACTTTATGACAAGATTTTCTGATGTTCCTCAGTCCCATCCTGTAGACATTACCTTTTTGAGTGAGGCATAATTATAACAAAACAACTAATGATATATTAACGATGACTGACATATAACAATGAAATACATTAACTGCAAGAGTCTAGAGAGGGTATAGAGAAAATGAATAGCGAACCTTAATTAAATGGGCTATAAATGTTATAGTATACAACAAAAAATGCGAGTAGGTGTATGCCCTCCAGTTTTAACTATTTCCACGTGTTTATGTCTTTACCATTCGGTCTCTGTTTTTACAAGTTGTAAAACTTTGCTTCCACCGTTTGCCGATAGGTGGCGACAACGGTAAGTAGCGGTCGAAAGAAACAGACCGCAGGCAGTTAGCTTGGACTTCGGTCAACATAACCTGATTCAAACATTAGTCGATTTGTGTCTGCATCATAAAATTTTCTTGCTTGAAAATATCAGTTTACGAGCCTAATTCTCCTCATTTGCTGGAGGTGTTACTGTTTTGTTTCAGTATGAAGAAAACAGCAGCTGAGTCTCATCGAATGCTCTCAAGTACGTATGGTAAGGACGCTACTAGTGAAAGAATGTGTCGTGAGTGGTTTCAACGCTTCAAGAACGGTGATTTTAACGTCGTAGACCAGCATAGGGGTGGAAGAGAGATTGTTTTCGAAGATGCAGATTTGGAAACATTGCGGAGTGAAGGCTCGCGTCAAACTCAAAAAGAATTGCACGATCAGTGCGAGTGACACTACAAGCCATTTAAAAACGCCTCAAGGCTATGGGCATGATTCAGAAAGAAGGGAATCGGCTCACACGTGGGCTGAAAGTAAGAGACGTTGAAGGGGGTTTGTGTGTTTGTGAATAGTCGCTTCAGAGCCCAAAACGGAAGGGATTTCTGCATCACATTGTGACCGAGGACGAAAAATGGGCTCATTACGATAAGCCTAATGGCAAAAAACATGGGTATATCCCAACCATGCTTCCACGTCGACGGCCAAACCGAATATTCACGGCTCCAAGATCATCCTCTGTCGTGTACTATGAGGTGTTAAAACCAAATGAAACAATCACAGGTGCTCGTTATCGAACGCAATTAATGCGTTTGAGCAGGGAATTGAAGGAGAAATGGCCGCAATACAGCGAGAGGCACGATAAAGTGATGTTGCAGCACGACAACGCTCGACTTCACGTTGCAGAAGAGGTCCAAACGTACTTGAAAACGTTAAAATGGGAAGTTCTACCCCACCCGCCGTATTCTCCAGACATTGTTCCCTCTTACTTTCACCTGTTTAGATCAATGGCGCATGGGCTAGCTGACCAACACATCCAATCTCATGTAGAAGTCACAAATTGGATCGATTCGTGGATCGCTTAAAAAAATGAACAATTTTCTCGAGGCGGGATTCGTACGCTGCCCGAACGACGTGAGAAAGTAGTGGCCAGCGATGGAAAATAGTTTGAAAGATACATGTGTAACCAATTTATTTCACTACAGCCTCAAATGTTGGGGAAAAACGGCGGAATCAAAGTTGTAGGTCTTGTATTCTTATGATTATTATTATTATAGGATTCATAGAACGCAGAGGTGTTCCACACACACAAATGTACACATCAAGACATGAAAATTTATTTGGACCCGTAAGTAATATCGTCCAATGGAATGCCTTTCACCCTGATTCACACTGATACATACAATGGATGCTCGCAATCAACTGACGTCGAACCCCCCACTGAACTGAACTTGTGGCAATGCAGTGTAATGGTCTTGTAAGGTAAAGCAGACAAAAGCCCCTGTTTCGTTGAAGTCATGGCAATCGACTTGTGCATGTTAGTTACATTAACAAACGGCACTAACCTGCCGACATACGTCATATCTTGAAGTAATAGCTAGTTGAACTCACAAAAAGCATTAGAGCCTTCTGTCACATTTTATAGTTGTATCACATTAATACAAGATGTGTTCACCCTCATACATATGACTAAGATATCTGAATGCCAGAAGAAGACAAGTAACAACTATCAACATTATTTTGAACTTCTAATGATGCAATAAGGTGAGAGTATATTAAAATTCACTGGAAAAAGAGGCAATTTACCAGCTCTCTATTGACAATGTAGCAATCTTTCTGCAACATTGTTGTGATGTCACTTGGTAAGTACTCATTTCGCCCACTGGAAGATAACTGAAAGAGGCACCACTGTCACTGCCGTATTGGCTTCAGAATGTGTGCTCCGGCATGTTTGATAACTCCGATGCGTGTTTCAGCAACTTTCTCTCTTCTGGCAGCTGAATTATTAGTTGAATTATTTGTTTCAAATAAAGCACTATGGTGGGATAGTGTCCTAATTCTTTCGTTACATAATATGCTCTCGTAATTGTTCATCATCATTTTAAATATGCACCGTATGGTGAGCAATACATTTAACTATGGTGGTGTGGTGTGATACCCACCTCCCACACTAGAGTGAAAAGATCAGTGTACCATTCTTGTTAAACTTCACGCTGTACACAGAGAAAAATTCTAATAGCAGATGGCAGATGTTAAAAATAATACGTGTCATCTCCTACATGTTGTAGGTCCCTCCTCCGAGGTTACAGATATCGTTTAATATTACCACAAATATTACCCCCAGCGTCTGAAAACAAAAGTTATTTTATAAAGAACTCACATTCTAAATATCATAGCTTTTATTTAGCAAAAGCACATTGTACCACAGCACTGCATAGATGCCTATGGGAAAAATTTTCCTCTGATACCAAACAACAGATCGCTACCAATATTAAGAGACTGATTCCTATAACAATGTGAAAGATACTGCATTTATTCTTCTTCATCTTTCGTGATGTTTTACAGCATAGGGTGCGCTCAGCAGAGAGCGTCATTTGGCTGTACGATGGAATATTTACATTTAATCTATTGTGAGTGGGCCACAATGCACTGATAATGAAAATCAGTTCTTAATTGTCTATGATGCTCCCCGCAGTTAGAGGTTCTTCCTTAACATATAGGTGTAAGCCAACCACAAATTTCATTTATTTCGCTTTCTTAATGCTAACACCATCATAGCAATCTGATATTTATAATTATATTATTCTATTCCGACCACCAGCCTGTACGTATACCACGCAAAGAGGTCAAAGGAATTCTACGTTCAACATTGGATATCTTGCAGAAACCCTATTACACAATTGTACTGCACACAATATTACAACAACTGCTCCACTGAAGAAAATCCTACAGCTAAAGCAATATCCCTCAAGCCACAGTACAGTGCGTCGTTGACAACTGAAGACCTATGAGGGTTGATACGGTGCACACACACACACATACACACATACACACACACACACACACACACACACACACACACACACACACACACACTGTAATAATGTGGAGTTACGACTCACACGGCACTAGTAAACGATTGTGTAGCTTCATACACAGAGACAATTAACTCAAAGTGGAGAATAATACTACACGCATATGTATAAGCCCACAAACACACGTAATTGTTAGTGTGTTAATGAAAATGTTTTATTACAACATCAGTGATTCGTAATATGTATATCTTGGCATTTCACCTGACATGGGTAGAGGTAGTAGCAGAAATGGAAGATGTGATACATGATAAGAAGATTCAGCTCATGGGAATACAGTGCTATCACTGTTGCGACAGACTGCTATGTACTGAGGGCCAATATGTTCATGCCAGATTCGTTCAACAATCTTTTGTTCGGCAGTGAGCATATTAGTGCCTTGGTAGTAAGTGCTTCCAGTGGCACAGCTCTTACACTTTTGGGTCACGTGATGCCTTGAAGTTTATTATTCAAAGAACGAAGTGTAGCATTACGGTTTCGCTGTTAACTAGATTATAAACATTAAAGTGAAGTCCATGTTTGATGACGTTGTGTGACGTGTTATACAACACTACATATGTGCTTGTTCCCATCTAGGTGGCATTACGTACTTACTGATTTAGAGTGAATAACAAACAAATATATGGTAATTATTGGTATGGCAGGTGGTTTCGATGGACGAAAAATGACCATTTATAAAAAAAATTAATAAATGTGTATTCCTTTCGTCACAGTACGTGTGTAATACGAATCTCTGAAAAAGGAAATCTTTGTTTTTCGTTTTGAAGCTGTGATTTAGAACTATGGATTGGGTTGTTAGATTTTGACCACATGGAGAGTGTTTTGATGTATTGTGTACGATGAAGCTGAAGTAAATAAATATTTTTCTACGAGTTGCATTATGTGTTTATTATTACGTATCTCTAGGAACAGACACTGTTTATCTCAAGAAATGTAATTAAATGGCGGTAATTGCTACGAAAAATGCCGTACTGTTTCTGACGCAGGTCTCTGGCACTCAGCACACGAAAAAAGCAATGGTCTTCATTTATCAAAAACAAGAGTTAGTCTAGAGGGATTGAATATCACTCTCACTTCTTCCTGAAAGCAGATTTTTACACATGTGAGCTTACCCGAAAGCTCCCACTGTCACATGACGTTCTGATGCTGCTTTCACAAGATTTGATGGACTTTTGACACAAGCTGTATTACTTGCAGTAAATTGTGTGTCTATTACGCCAAATGTTATACGAAAAATCTTCATCCTTCTCAAAAATTATGAAGAAGCACTTGCAAAACCGCACAGCACGTTTAACACATGCACTTTTATCCAGCATCTCAACACTCACCCCTCCCCCCCCCCCCCCCATGTACATATGCAGTTTGATCTCCGTCACGTGTTTGAATGAAACCAACCTCACATCGTTGCTTATACCTAATGGCCAGCCATCAAAGGATATGAATCGCATCATACACTGATTAGCCAAAAAATTATGACAGCTGCCCACCTTGACGATGGTTGCCACCTGGTGGCGTTGCAGTCACGTGACGCGGTAACAAAACTACGGGCTTCACCCTAGTGAAGATACAGGGTACAAGTGAGGAATTCCACTGAGATAAGTGATTATTGCAAAGGGAAAATTATTGTAAAGTAGACTCTGTGAACGAGTATCTCGAAAACGGCGAAGCTAGTCGAGATCACAGGTGCTAGTGTCGCGATTGTCTACGGAAAGACATCGAAGGACAGCGAAACTACCAATTGGCGATAAGCGATAGGACGTCAACGGCTGTCCACAGATCAGGGGTTCGGTGACTTTTCTTCTCTGTAAAGTAGGATAGATTATTATTTACGACATCTCTGCCGAAAGAGCGCAATGCTGGTGCATGCACAAGTGTTTTGGAGCACACCGTTCACCGGACGTTGTTGAACGTGGAGCTCCGCAGCAGACCACCCATAACTGTTCACATGTTGACCCAATGACATCGTCAGTTACGACTGCAGAGGGCATGGGACCATCGGGATACGGCCGTAGATCAATGGAAACGTGGTGGTTTCTCGAGTGAATCACGTTTTTGCTACACTAGGTCGCTCGTCTCCCCACAAACGCCGTCATCGGAGTGAGCGGCAGCTCGAAACGTGCAGCGTGTTACGGACGGTAGCTGGTGGGAGCAGACTTATGCCATGAGAGGCATTTCCCAGCACCTGCGTGGGACGTGTGATACAAGTAGAAGACAGCTGCGAACCACCGTCATTCCTTCATACTAGGTATCCTCCCAGACGGTGATGTCATCTTTCACCAGTGTGTCCCTGTCTCGGAGCCAAGAGTGTGCTTCAGTGCCTTGGGGAGCATTATGGTGAACTCACGTTGATGTCTCGGCGATGAAATTCGTTTGATGTAAGTCCCACGGAACCCAGCTGGGTCACTGTCGGGCGTCATCAATGCTTACGCAGATCAGTTGGCCGTTATTTACGCGAATTACATGAATTGTGCATAGACATGTGATGGCACATAGGTCCACAAACCTACCAACAAACTGTCGGATTCCTGATACGCAGAATTACTGATGTATTGGGTTCCAAAAGCGGACAAAAGAACTATTAAGCAGGTGGTCATAATGTTTTAACGTTCTGGTTTATCAGTATATGTTTTATGTTTAAGGTGAAAGACTGCACTGTCCCGCACATCACATAGTGTTGTTGTTGTGGTCTTCAGTCCTGAGACTGGTTTGATGCAGCTCTCCATGCTACTCTATCCTGTGCAAGCTTCTTCATCTCCCAGTACCTACTGCAACCTACATCCTTCTGAATATGCTTAGTGTATTAATCTCTTGGTCTCCCTCTACGATTTTTACACTCCACGCTGCCCTCCAATGCCAAATTTGTGATCCCTTGATGCCTCAAAACATGTCCTACCAACCGATCCCTTCTTCTAGTCAAGTTGTGCCACAAACTTCTCTTCTCCCCAATCCTATTCAATACCTCCTCATTAGGTACATGATCTATCCACCTTATCTTCAGCATTCTTCTGTAGCACCACATTTCGAAAGCTTCTATTCTCTTCTTGTCCAAACTGGTTTTCGTCCATGTTTCACTTCCATACATGGCTACACTCCATACAAATACTTTCAGAAACGACTTCCTGACACTTAAATCTATACTCGATGTTAACAAATTTCTCTTCTTCAGAAACGATTTCCTTGCCATTGCCAGTCTACATTTTATATCCTCTCTACTTCGACCATCATCAGTTATTTTACTCCCTAAATAGCAAAACTCCTTTACTACTTTAAGTGTCTCATTTCCTAATCTAATCCCCTCAGCATCACCCGATTTAATTTGACTACATTCCATTACCCTCGTTTTGCTTTTGTTGATGTTCATCTTATATCCTCCTTTCAAGACACTGTCCATTCCGTTTAACTGCTCTTGCAAGTCTTTTGCTGTCTCTGACAGAATTACAATGTCATCGGCGAACCTCAAAGTTTTTACTTCTTCTCCATGAATTTTAACACCTACTCCGAATTTTTCTTTTGTTTCCTTTACTGCTTGCTCAATATACAGATTGAATAACATCGGGGAGAGGCTACAACCCTGTCTCACTCCTTTCCCAACCACTGCTTCCCTTTCATGCCCCTCGACTCTTATAACTGCCATCTGGTTTCTGTACAAATTGTAAATAGCCTTTCGCCCCCTGTATTTTATCCCTGCCACTTTCAGAATTTGAAAGAGAGTATTCCAGTTAACGTTGTCAAAAGCTTTCTCTAAGTCTACAAATGCTAGAAACGTAGGTTTGCCTTTTCTTAATCTTTCTTCTAAGATAAGTCGTAAGGTTAGTATTGCCTCACGTGTTCCAACATTTCTACGGAATCCAAACTGATCTTCCCCGAGGTCCGCTTCTACCAGTTTTTCCATTCGTCTGTAAAGAATTCGCGTTAGTATTTTGCAGCTGTGACTTATTAAACTGATAGTTCGGTAATTTTCACATCTGTCAACACCTGATTTCTTTGGGATTGGAATTATTATATTCTTCTTGAAGTCTGTGGGTATTTCGCCTGTCTCATACATCTTGCTCACCAGATGGTAGAGTTTTGTCATGACTGGTTCTCCCAAGGCCATCTGTAGTTCTAATGGAATGTTGTCTACTCCTGGGGCCTTGTTTCGACTCAGGTCTTTCAGTGCTCAGTCAAACTCTTCACGCAGTATCTCATCTCCCATTTCATCTTCATCTACATCCTCTTCCATTTCCATAATATTGTCCTCAAGTACATCGCCCTTGTATAAACCCTCTATATAGTCCTTCCACCTTTCTGCCTTCCCTTCTTTGCTTAGAACTGGGTTGCCATCTGAGCTCTTGATATTCATACAAGTGGTTCTCTTCTCTCCAAAGGTCTCTTTAATTTTCCTGTAAGCAGTATCTATCTTACCCCTAGTGAGACAAGCCTCTACATCCTTACATTTGTCCTCTAGCCATCCCTGCTTAGCCATTTTGCACTTTCTGTCGATCTCATTTTTGAGACGTTTGTGTTCCCTTTTGCCTGCTTCATTTACTGCGTTTTTATATTTTCTCCTTTCATCAATTAAATTCAGTATTTCTTCTGTTACCCAAGGATTTCTATTAGCCCTCGTCTTTTTACCTACTTGATCCTCTGCTGCCTTCACTACTTCATCCCTCAGAGCTACCCATTCTTCTTCTACTGTATTTCTTTCCCCCATTCCTGTCAATTGTTCCCTTATGCTCTCCCTGAAACTCTCTACAACCTTTGGTTCTTTCAGTTTATCTAGGTCCCATCTCCTTAAATTCCCACCTTTTTGTAGTTTCTTCAGTTTCAATCTGCAGTTCATAACCAATAGATTGTGGTCAGAATCCACATCTGCCCCTGGAAATGTCTTACAATTTAAAACCTGGTTCCTAAATCTCTGTCTTACCATTATATAATCTATCTGATACCTATTAGTATCTCCAGGATTCTTCCAGGTATACAACCTTCTTTTATGATTCTTGAACCAAGTGTTAGCTATGATTAAGTTATGCTCTGTGCAAAATTCTACAAGGCGGCTTCCTCTTTCATTTCTTCCCCCCAATCCATATTCACCTACTATGTTTCCTTCTCTCCCTTTTCCTACTGACGAATTCCAGTCACCCATGACTATTAAATTTTCGTCTCCCTTCACTAGCTGAATAATTTCTTTTATCTCGTCATACATTTCATCAATTTCTTCATCATCTCATCACATAGTGGCACTGATTTAAGAGTTTAATGTCGCCTTATTTCCAATCTGCAGGCACCATCACTAGAAACTGGCTACCAAAAACTCCCTATACATTTTCAAAAATTCAATAATTACACCATAAATTCCACTCCCCTGGGTTACTTCTTGCGATACGTTGACTCATGTATATGTGCACGTAAGAAGTATAACTAGGTCTGTAAGACAGATATCAATTTTTAATTCTGTTTTATCTCTCCCCGAGTTCGTGCATGATGTCTTGCTGTAGACTTCTTTCTGCCTTAGATTAAGATATATGTTTTTAGGAAAATCATACATTGTCTCTTTAAAATGCGAATATATAAGCTTATATAATTTTAGAACATATACAACTGATTACCGCAATCTTTGCTTAGTTATAACATACAACAAACGTACTCAACAACATTGCTCTCCGTTCCCCTCCCTTCATATTCTCCATGCAATATTCTTTGTTATTTGACTGTTTATTTGGTAATTTCTAAATGAACAGTTGACTTGCCTAACTCAATGAAACCACACAAGAAAACAACATTTATGTAGTTGTAACATATAGCTAATGTAAGCCTAACAAAGCCCCGGCTCTAGCAAAACGAAAACAATAGAGCTCTGATTTCATTCCCAGTTTGTGAATCCTAGTGTACATTGTTATTTATGTGTACTTTTTCCACTGCCATGTAACCAAATTACGTAAATGTGTAAGCTTGATAGTAAAGCATCTCTGTACGTGACTTACTCTAAAACAGTGTATCTGTTGTTTTCGACTTGTTGTTCTCATCCGTCACTTTCTAGATATAATGTATGACAGTCTTTAATGATATAATGTCTTTAATGATATAATGTATGACAGTCTACATGTGACGGGACCACTGGAAGTATTCTACTTTATTTGTGAGGCATTTTATGGACTGATGGTTTGTTTCTTCACTACACAGTGCCACGCATTTCATAATAATACACATAAATCAATCAGATCATGCAGGTTGAAACCAGAAAAAAAAAATTTCAGCAAATACTCTCTAAGTCTAAATGTGCAATACAGTGCTGAAAGCGACTACTTGCTGCCAGGGGTGTATATACAAGCTCAGAGAACACGCCTGCGGCAAATCTATGGTTCGAAGGACCTCTAAACAGCACGAATAGAAACGCTAAATGTGTATGAAAAATCACAGCTCATGTACGTCAAGGGTAACGCTGTGTGCTATGCAGACGCCTGCACGGGTTATCATTCAGTCGTTCTGGTGTTTGTTATTTTTAAAGTTATATTCTCTGACACAGAGGGAAAACACTTTACTTTGAGGTAAAGCAAAAACTGGGAAGATTTTTTAAGTACATTTTTAGTTTTTTACATGTTCGCAAAATAGTAATAATAATAATAACAATAACAATAGAAAGAGGCTGCTGTCCAATAATACAGATAATGAGTTCATGAACCAGAGATATATTACATAGGTTTTTTTTCAATGTAAAATTGAAGCACAAAATAGTAGTAGTATGAGAAAATTCGAGCAACACGTCGTCTTCTGCCTATATCTCCATCAGTAATTCGTTTACTTCGTTGTCTATGAATTTCACTTCCTCGTACCTCACATCTCAGGATGGCGTCGGCTCTTCCTTGATTTACCATTTCTATCGTCCTCGATATCGTCACTCATCAATCCCAACACATCGACCATTATGCGTGTCATATTCGTGGGTAAACATTACATAATCACTTATACATGCAAGTTTGATTAACTTTAATTAAAATAAATACGAAGCACTGAGTAGCGAAGTCGAAACGGCTTTCGGAAAAAAATGTTAAGAAGTAGAAAAGTCTAAACAAAATGGTTCAAATGGCTCTGAGCACTATGGGACTCAACTGCTGTGGTCATCAGTCCCCTAGAACTTAGAACTACTTAAACCTAACTAACCTAAGGACATCACACACATCCATGCCCGAGGCAGGATTCGAACCTGCGACCGTAGCAGCCGCACGGTTCCTGACTGCGCGCCTAGAACCGCGAGACCACCGCCGCCGGCAAAGTCTAAACAAAAATCGGTGAAAGCATCAGTACGTTCAGGGCCTATATGACGGGGGAGGGGGGGGGGGGGGGGGGAGAAAACTCAAGAAAGAAACGAGTCGATATGGAAGACGTAGAGCATTCTGTATGTAAAAGAGGTGTGGAAGACTTGAAATCAAATAAAGTAGAAGGGATAGATAAGGTTCTTTGGAGTTTTCTAAAATTAATGGGCGGAAATGGTAGCGTTTTGTATGAACTTTTAGAGGAACACAACTGGTTACGTGATTTCAAATCACCTCTTCAGGCTTATGTACTTCAGTAGAACATTTAAGTCCTGAAACCAAAAGGAGATGGACTCAAACTTGTCTAAATAAAATTCTGTTACCTGCCACAAGCAGGACGTCATAATTGGCCGGTTAAAAAGCTGCCTCCTCGTAGAGATGGCGAGGCGGTTGGAAAGTTGTTGTCCGTCGCTTCCGGGTAAACGTTCGTTTAACGTGCCAGTTTTTCAACTGATCAATTTGAACTAAGATGCCCTGTTTCTCATGAGTAACAGTATTTTATTTTGAGAAGGTTCAGTCCCCCACTATCTCGTCTCAGGTCTTAAATATTTCACTGCTTTATTTAGGCCTGAGGATGAGTTTTGAAATCGCGAAACGGGTGGTGTTCCTGAAACACTTCGTATACTCGTAAATATGAAAGCGGCTTATTTCAGAAACTTAAGATATTAATATTAGGGCATATGTTTGCTAGAAATTTTTCTTGTTTTGATCCATGCTGCCTCCTCCTAAACAGTGGACAGCAAAAAGCTTGCAGAAGAAGAACAGTATGGAATGAACAAGTGATCACAGCTCTTAAGATATGCATTTTAGAGACCATGTTTATTGGATTTTATTTCCTGTTTTCGTGTAAGGTGCCTGTCCGCAAAGTCTGTAAAGCGAAGTTAGCTGCACTATACCTGTACTTTCTCATGTACCCTACAGCCGATTTTGTACGTGGATGGCGTGTAATTGTGCTTCCGAGCAGTCTCATAAGCATTCTCGAATGAGTTACCAGTCCTGGCATGATAATCAGTAGATGTTGACGATTCCTCGTAAGCAATAACCCCCTCTGATCTGGGATGTGATATTCTTATTCTAGATGTTCTGAAGCATGTTCTTTTTTCTACAATTATTATATCGACTTTAATGATGATGATGATGGTGATGCCAGCCATCTTCGATCCATGATGGAGATCCAAGAGGGTGAGCGTCATTGATTCGTTTTGCCCCTCCAAATCGTATGCAACCACCATCTAATGCTTCATTTAATACGTGTTACTACTGAAATGTCACATTGGGATGGAGAGGAAGAAGAATCACAACAGCAACACGGAGCTGGTGGTAATCATCCATGTAGGTATCGTTGTTACTAACTTTCGTCGTGTGTGTATTAATGTTGCAGGTTATCTTACAGAAATAGAGGAGACACAACCTAACAAAATAGGTGTGGGATGGAGGCGGAATTCAAACGAGAGTTATGTTGATAATATCTTAGCTGACGACACCTATGAAGAGAGTCATAGACATTTACATACGTGTTGTAGTGGCAACTTCTGCCACCAAATGTAACAGCAGCATCAAATCTAGCAGGAAGATGTATAAGGCACCATATTAGGACTCGTCCGAGCTTTCCAAGTGATTTATGGTTTCCAACTACAGTGTCCTCGTTCCTCACTGGGTCCTGCAATGCTGAGGACACCACTTCGTTATCTGTCATACGGCTTGGCGTGGAATGGCTGCCTCAGAAACTCATGAAAGCACTGCTGTGAGACGGCCTTGTATGGCACCGGAGTTGCAGCGTCGTCAAGATGCTGGCAGTCGACTCAGTGGTCGGCGTCGCTGCCAACTCAGCACTGCTTGGTGTGAGCCACAGGCAGCCAGCTGCGTCCTTCTTGCTGGCGTGGCTGAGATCGTGGCGACCATGAGCGCCTGCGATACAGCATCCGACTCTGCGGCCCTCGCCTTGGCATGCTTCTGGCTTGTGTTGGAAGCCAGGACGACTGCCCGAGGTAGTGAGCCATGGAGTGGCCTGCCACTGGCTGGCTATAGACCCGACGTCAGCCACAGAGGGTCGAACTACGGACCTGCCATCGACTGGAACTCTGGCACCCCATCTGCTGCTGCGTGTAGCTGGTGGTGTGACACGCTCTGCCGTCCAGGAGAGCTGCCACACTTGAATGAATCTCGTTAGAAACCCACACCTATTTATACGTGGCTGTGCACCTCTGTTTTGCCACATGCGCTGCTTCATGGTACGCAATCATAACACGCAATGTTGGCCAGTGGGCTCCTTCTGCCTGTGATACGCATACTCTTTCAGCAATCTGACATCCCCTGTGGCGTCTATTCTACTTCGCAATTGTTGGTATGCGTATCTCACTGCAATGCGGCCCAAACCTGGCTGTAACTTGTGCTCAGAATATTGCACAATACTAATTTTCCCTACCCAAAACGGTGGTGCCGCTATAGTGTATACAAAAATCACGAAGCCAAACACTTTTGCAGCAGGAGCACAATGCAATTAACCGCCGACAGTGAGTACACTACGACTCTGTAAGTACGTGTCCTTAGCGGTATAAATTGCAAGTTCCTGTTTGAGTATAGCATAACTGAGCACTATCAAATCATGTCACAGTTGTGAAATACAATGCCTTTAGAATCTTGCTCTTTTTTCTTTCTTTCACCAGATGCATCCACATGTTGTCTCAAACATCTGTTGTGTTTCTCCAGAAATTATCTATGCTACTTGTCGAACAACAGCCCAATAGAGGAGGTCGTTAGAAAAACGAGATTGCTTAAATGTTTTACATTTCCTTTCACTCAGATTGTCTGGTTTCTAGGTTGCTGCTGTCATTAAATTTCTGGGGATCCCTACGAGTGAAACGTTTATTCTAGACAGAGAGGAGTTGTGTGTTCTTAATGCAGTTCTGACGTAAGTCTTTAATTTTTTTTTGTTCTTTGAGCTGAATAATTTTAAATTTCGTCGCAGATACTTCTACACCCAGCTCCTAAAAAAAGGAACTGAAGTTTCAAAAAGCGAAAACAGAAAAATCGTAATAACTAGTAAAATTTCCAAATCCTACAACGCTGTGTGTCCGAAAGAAGTGTTGCACACCCTGAGAATGTGGTAATACTTACCGAAACATGAAAAATAAGTCCAATAAATTTGGGTCCGAAAACGCATGCTTTCGGAGGTGAACACCTGTTTATAGGAATGGATGCACGACGCTTGCAGGTGGTCTACAGGCAGCTGTGTGGTTAGAGGCGTGTTGTTGACTACGCTATTTTTCTTCGTGTTTGCGTGCGTTAATGTGCAGTACTGTAACCCTGGGTAGTATCATGGTGGTTTACCTTTTTCCAGACGCGGATTCACTTATTTGTTTACTGCTATTACGCCGTTTCTACGTAAAAATGGACTAGCAAATTTTCACTTTCACTTTTCCGCCACTTTTTAGCAATGAAAGCCTACTACTCGACAAGTGAAATGGCGGATATGATATTCTGCTATAGCTTAGCAAATGGACGTAGCCTGTGAGCCTGTGCTCTCCACGTTCAAAAATATCCGCAGTGCAGAGTACTTTTTGATAAGTTGTTCGTCAGACTTTTTTAAGCGTCTGAGGTACATAGGCAACCTTGCACCACGGAAGACACAGTGGAGGGCCCGCACAGTCCGTACACTTGATATGTAGGAGCGTGTGCTATATTCAGTGAAAGAAACCCCTGGGAACAGTTTGCGACAATTAGCAGCAGCAGCGGCAGGCGTGTCGCACTCTCTTTATCAGGGAGGTACTTCATGAAAAATTGCTGCATCCATATCATCTACAGCGCATTCACACCCTAAGACCACAGGATCATCACGCCAGACGGCGGTTCTGTTAATGGCTGTTGCAGAAGTGTCTTATTAACGTATTGCCTACCTTGCTGGAAGCTATGCCATCGCAGCAACGAATACAGATGTGGTTCATGCGTAACGGCACACCAGCACACTTTCGTCACAATGTGCCCAAATATCTGACGCAGACATTTCAGGACCGCTGAATTGGACGAGGGGGGCGGGGTGGTGGAAGGGGCTGTGGCGGGCGCACCTAGGCCTGCTCGTTCCCTAGACCTTATTTCTCAGTTCCCTAGACCTTTTGGTAATGGGGAAGCTTCAAAGAATTGGTCTACACCACGTCAATCAACAATGTATTTACATTGAAGGGTCGTGTCTTCAATGCGTACCAGCAGGCACAAGAACAACGAGGTATACTTCAAAGGATGCGTCATTCCTTACGCTGGAGGACAGAGGGGTGCATTGTCGTGAATGGACGCCACGTTGAACACTTCCGGTAAACACGTGTTTATCGCAGAAAGTATACATTTTCGGACCAATTTTTTTTTCTTAGTTCGATGAATACTACCAGATCTCAAAGTATTCGATACATATTTTAGAATACACTACACTTTACAGAGCCCCAGTGGCAACACACAGGTACATATACTGAAATAAATAGTTGCAGAAAATAAAAATAAAATGAAATCTGTGCACTGTATTACGTCAGTTGTCAGCTTAACCTTATGGGAGATGAAGTACCTGACATCTCGGGACTCCAGAAGGCAACAAGTAACTAGAAATGGAAACGCGAGAGTGCCGCAGGTAAACTGAAAATCGGGGCTTGCGGATGTTGCAGCTGACTTACCAAGTTCTGGGAATGTTCACACTATTATAAGGAGGAGATAGCAAGAGTCAGTACGCCAATGCAAGGAAACTGTTATTAATACATCTCAGATGATTTTTACTTTAGAGAGAGCGTCTAGGATGAGACAGAGATATTTTGCTGGTTATCGGAGAAGGCGATGGAGATATGGTAAACCAGTGTAGTCTTCGGCAGTGACATAAAAGAAAAATAAAGAATCATTAGGTGATAACTCCAATTTGCTAACTGTTTATTACGTTTTACAAATACACTGGTTGATGACAAGAAATTGTGGTTGGATGTCAACGTAACTTTCTACTCGTACACACTATTTGCAGCTACGTAAATGATAGCAGTTACGTTTATCTGTGAACAGTAGAACAGCCGACACCATAGTTTGTAGGGGGGGGGGGGGGAGAGCAAACCGAGGCGTACGAAATATTTTTAATACTTTCGAAGACGAATGGCGACGTATAAGTGGCTATAAAAGGTTCTAGCTCTCATCCCGTTGAAAACCTGCGTAATCCCCACTTTCAAATCAACTTATACACCTTCCCCTTTCCCCTTCCGTGAGAACAGACACCACAGTGGCTCTGATACAGCTGCCTATTGGTACATTTGCTTTTATGCAGAATCTCCTTCAAGTTTAGTCTGTATTGACTCTCATTCAATTACCATTACTATGTGAATTGTGGAAAAATAAAGTTATGTAATTGCTTTACAGGGGAAGTATAGTAATAAACATATATAACAAATTCTAAGGAAAAAATTTAATTTCTTACGGCTTCAACATACATTAATCAAACATTTTACTGATATTTGCCTTTTTACAAAACATATACATATATAATAACTTCTTCTATTTCACATATCTGTATTTAAAAGGAAATGTCTTGACTGACTCGATGATTCACTGAGTCTTCATCGCCCAGCCCAACTGCTAGGGACACAAACTTGAAATATGAAGAGGGTGCTGGTCTTACATTGTATGCTTCGTTAAACAAATGATGTCTCGAAATTACAGCCCTAAAGGGGATAAAATACGGGTTGAAATCCTTATGAAAATATGTCACTGTTAATTTTGAATCAAGAACAACATAAATTGGTGTTTGGTTTCTAGTTCAGCAATAAAGAAATACTCGTTTCAGTGATTTAGAAAAATGGATGTGTAATAGTGGGTGGGAATCTTTTTCTTAAATAAATAATTCATTTTTGAAAAACTGGTAAAACATTCTTGGAGCTAAATCTATGAATATTGCTGTATGACTTCTCGGTTAGAAATAAAAAAATGTGTTTCTGGTGTTTTCGGAAATTCAACCCGTAAAGAGCTGAAGTAACTGATTCAGTGGCTCATCACACAAAACCTAAGGATACAATCTTGAAATATGGAGACGGTGTTGCTCTTATCCTGCAGGCATGGTTCATAAAGGGGTTCTTCGAAATCCCTCCCCCCCCCCCCCCTCTGGGTGAAGTAAGGGAAGAAAAGCATTTGGATAGTACGTCACTACTCATAAAAGTTTGAAGCTTGAACTAGTACTTGGTTTTCTGCTCAGAAATAAAAAAATACAAGTATTTTTGGAACTTCAAACACTATAGATACCCCCGTCGGAGATTCGAGTCCTCCTTCGGGCATGGGTGTGTGCGTCGTCCTTAGCGTAAGTTAGTTTAAGTTAGATTAAGTAGTGTGTAAGCCTAGGGATCGATGACCTCAGCAGTTTCGTCGCATATGACCTTACGACAAATTTCCAATTTCTAACACTATGTGAATAAATAGAGACTGAAAATCTATTTTGAAAATAATTAATTACAAGTAGCTGCTACAGGTAAGGCAATTTTCAAGTTACGTCTATGAACATTCGCTGTTTGACTTTTCGTTTAGTAATAAAAGCATTCGACTTTCAGTGTTTTTGAAATTGAGCCAGTAATGGTGTAAAACATGGGCAGTAAAGTTTTATGAAAACATGTTGTCATATATTAACACGTTTGTAAGTTAAATCCATGAAAACTGGTCTGTTACTTATGTAGAAACATGTTTTAATGGTTGAATGTTTCTTTGAAAATATCACAAGAACTCGAAAGGCAGGATGAACTGTGATGCACGCATATACATGTGAGAAACCCAGAGATTGGCTGAGAGCATGATTATCTGACTCAATGCCAACCGAGAAGGAGGTAGAGTAGTGGCATTTAATACATTACTGGCCATTAAAATTGCTACACCACGAAGATGACGTGCTACGGACGCGAAATTTAACCGACTGGAAGAAGATGCGGTGATATTCAAATGATTAGCTTTTCAGAGTATTCACACAAGGTTGGCGCCGGTGGCCACACTTCAACGTGCTGACATGAGGAAAGATTCCAAACGATTTCTCATACACAAACAGCAGTTGACCGGCGTTGCCTGGTGAAACGTTGTTATGATGCCTCGTGTAAGGAGGAGAAATGCGTACCATCACGTTTCCAACTTTGATAAAGGTCGGATTGTAGCCTATCGCGATTGCGGTTTACCGTATCGTGACATTGCTGCTCGCGTTGGTCGAGATCCAATGACTGTTAGCAGAATATGGAATCGGTGGGTTCAGGAGGGTAATACGGAACGACGTGCCGGATCCCAACTGTCTCGTATCACTAGCAGTCGAGATGACAGGCATCTTATCCGCATTGCTGTAACGGATCGTGCAGCCACGTCTCGATCCCTGCGTCAACAGATGGGAACGTTTGCCAGACAACAACCATCTGCACGAACAGTTCGACGACGTTTGCAGCAGCATGGACTATCAGCTCAGAGACCATGGCTGCAGGTAGCCTTGATGCTGCATCACAGACAGGAGCTCCTGCGATGGTGTACTCAACGACGAAACTGGGTGCACGAATGGCAAAACGTCATTTTCTCGAATGAATCCAGGTTCTGTTTACAGCATCATGATGGTCGCATCCGTGTTTGGCGACATCGCGGTGAACGCACATTGGAAGCGTGTATTCGTTATCGCCATAATGGCGTATCACCCGGCGTGATGGTGTGGGGTGCCATTGGTTACACGTCTCGGACACCTCTTGTTCGCATTGACGGCACTTTGAACAGTGGTCGTTACATTTGAGATGAGTTACGACGCGTGACTCTACCCTTCATTCGATCCCTGCGAAACCCTACATTTCAGTAGGATGATGCACGACCGCATGTTGTAGGTCCTGCACAGGCCTTTCTGGATACAGAAAATGGTCTACTGCTGCCCTGGCCACCACATTCTTCAGATCTCTCACCAACTGTAAAACGTCTGGTCAATGGTAGCCGAGCAACTGGTTCATCACAATACGCCAGTTACTACTCTTGATGAACTGTGGTATCGTGTTGAAGCTGCATGGGCAGCTGTACCTGTACACGCCATCCAAGCTCTGTTTGACTCAATGCCCAGGCGTATGAAGGCCGTTATTACGGCCAGAGGTGGTTCTTCTGGGTACTGATTTCTCAGGATCTATGCACCCAAACTGAGTGAAAATGTAATCACATGTGAGTTCAAGTATAATATATTTGTCCAATGAATACCCGTTTATCATGTGGATTTCATCTTGGTGTAGCAATTTTAATGGCCAGTAGTGTATAACATGATGTAGCATACCCCTTACTTTGATTGCATTTTATCGTTATTTCTCTGTCTCGCACAAAGTGCGGGTGACTCCTGTCCGTAACACTTCATGTTGTAATATAATGGTAATAAATATCGCTTGTACGAAAATCGACATGAACCACGCATGAAGCGCAGCATTTGGGTTTCGAAATAGGACCGGACTTTCTCTCTGTTTGGCTATATGATCTGCTGAGTGACTGTAGGATGGTGGAAGGTGGCTTACAAGGAAAGCGTTGCCTTCGAACGATCAAGGCTCTACGAATTTTTTGCTACAGGACTATTACGTATCTCTCGGAGTGTTAGTGTGTGTTGTTTTCCTGCAAAACTCTCCAAATGGGCCCTAGGTGTCACTGAAGATGTCATCATAGAAGCCAATCACAGTCTAGACATTTTGAGTATAAATGAAAGGGAGAACTTTCAATAACCTGCTTAAATAAAAGACAAAATACGACGCTCTGTAGAGCATGTTGAGTTACAACAGCGGTATGGTGGGCGATAAACACCTCCTGGAATTATTTTCATGTATTGCATCTCAACAGGTCGAATCACCTGACTGAAGCTCAAATTAGCGGTCAGAGAGCGTGGGATAATCACGAGAGTTCTCATGCTGTCATACAGAATTGCTCCCTAGGCCAAAGCTCCAGGTGTAGTTCTAGCATGTCTAACACGCAGACAGGTTGATTACAGGCCCTCAACTGGTCTCCTTCTAACCAGGTATTGGCCATCACTGGCACCGAGGTGGAACAAACTTTCATCAGAAAACACAAACCTTGATCATACAATGAAGTCTTTCGCGGCTGTATATTTCAGCTGCCGAGAATTCTTACGGGTTGTATGGCCGTGGTTCATGGAACTCTTCTATCCCTGACGTTTCGACCAAGGCTACGTTGAACATCTTCGGAGGTGCTCCTGGTTGTGCTGAGTCTTGCCGATTGACGAGTCGGATGTTGAAGAACGGTCTAAATAGCGTGGAAAGTGGGCGTGGTGTGGATTTCGCATGATAGCGGAGATAAACCTTGTCAAGGATAAAATATAACTATCGATCATAGTACATCAACGATAAGACATCGAGTTAAAACATATAAAGCAGACTTTTGAGAAGAATGGGTACTCCAGTAAGGAAATAAATAGAGGTTTGCGACCGAATAACAGGAGGCCTAAGGACAGCGATAGGACACAGCGATGGAAGAACACCGTTCCTCTACCCTTCATCAAAAAAGTAACGGATCAAATCGGCAAGATTTTATGGAAACATAACGTTCTACCGATATTAAGACTAACTAACAAAATAGGCCAAGCACTTCGGTCCGTTCAGGATAAACGTCCCCCTCAGTCTGCAAGTGGTGTATACAAGATTCCGTGTACATGTGGTAGGGTCTACATTGCAACTAGAAAGATAAGTGTGAATATATGGTTGAAGGAACGTAAAAGTATTTGACTACTAGGGGAAAGAGACAAGTCAGCCGTGTTGGAAGATGCTCTTCAGTACGGTGATCACGTAGTGAAATTTTCGGAAACTGAAGTTTTATGTACTGTGACGAACTATTATCCACGGCTATATAGAGAAGCCATCGAAATATATAAACATGGGGATAATTTTAACAGAGAAGAAGAAGCTATGAAACTCAGCGATATATGGACAGTGGCGCTACAGAATTGATGAGATGTTTTTATCTTTGACGTACTATGATCGATAGCAATATTTTATCTTTGACAAGGTTTATCTCTGCTATCATGTAAAATTCAGACCATGCCTTCTTTCCACGGTATTTAGGCTGTTGTTCGACGTCCGACTCGTCAGTCGGCAAGACAACCACGAGCACCTCCAAAGATGTCCAACGTAGCTTTGGACGAAATGTCAGGGATAGAAGAGTTCCATGGAGCACGGCCATACAACCCGGAAGAAATCTCGGCAGCAAAAACCTCGATCCTAATTTCCACAGAGCTCTCACTTCAATCGACACCATTGAAGTCGCAAATTATGTTGTTCTTAGTCGGTGGAATGTACGGTACAGGACGTGTGGCTCGGAGCTGTCCTCGAAATAACCAAGTTGTAACAATTCATTGTCTCACTGTGGTGCTAACTGCTGTTCAGATTGCTGCTAAAGATGGAATACGAGGTGCCAGAACCATATGCCGAACACGACATTCTTCCGTCTCGGTGGTGCCACGTGGTCGTCCGGAGCCCGGTCTTCTTACTACCGTACATTCTCGCGAACACCACTGCTCGGAGTTATGTTCAGTGGCTACATTCCTGCCAAGTCTTTCTGCAACATCGCACAAACTCGTAGCTCTGTTCTACGACCTTTAAGTTCGGTGCCTTGTCACCTTGAAGGCATTCTTGACTAAAACCAACAAACAAGGCCAGTCTCATAGGTAACTAATGCTCACGACCATTACAGAGTGTAGTTAAAGTAAACCCGATTTTCATCCTCATAGTAGCGATAGTAGCGCCAACCTAGTGAGTCGGGCACGAAATCTGAATAGGCATTATCTTTCAGATTTAGAAAGGTATCTACTAACATGCGTTTACGTCGCACACCTCCTTCTTGGAGGTCTGCCAGTCGTACATTCCAATGACATAGAAACAACGATCGTGTATCCCTTGTCGCACTGTTAACTGATAGCAATGTCAAGGCAGTGTATCTCTCCCCTTTTATAGATACTGTTTTTTCGGTAGGAAACCCATAGTTGAACTGAAACGGAACATAGTTGCATAGAAAACCCATTTGGATATCTTCTGTTGTGATATACGCATCGGCAATAAACGTTTGAGCTCTTTGAATATTCTCTTCTTCGTCGTCCTTATCTTCTCGAGCTTACACTTAGTAATACGGCGTGATGTTACCTAATCTCCTTTTAAAAAATTAGTAATTATTGCCAATGGTACAGTAAAGTTTGTAAACTCAGTGTTGAAAAGTCCAATAAGGAACGTAAGAATCACATTCTAGTGCATCACCAAACTGGGCCATTACACGCAGCTTGATGCTATTAAGTGTACGATTTCCTCTGAACACTGTATTGCCTTCTCTTTCCTTTGCCACGTACGTCAGTAAGCTTTTAGTATTGCTTTTAGCCTTCAGTTTGAGGTGTCTTTAAACAAGAGGCTGCCGTATGCTTTGAAACCTTTGACGTGATAATCATCGTATATGTTCTCTAGTGTGTTATCATCAAACACTGTGATGACACTTTGTATTTTATACCTCTTATTAACAGAAGATAGGAATTCACTTTGACTAGTTCGATCACATCTTCTCGAACTCTGCCTTAACACTACCGATGCAGTCAGGTGCTCGTCATTATTGTCACTAGCATTATAATTCCGTGTTAGTCAGTATCCTTTCGTGACCGGTCATAATATTTCTGCACTACAACAGATATCAAAAGACAGGCGAATGAAGTGCATTGTACACGGAGATGAGGTCATCATAACTTCATTCCAGACAGTCAAAATACATTAACATTGCTGATATCATTTGTCCATCCATCTGACGCTTCACTACGAAAATAGCTTCACAGAATGCATCTTCACCTACACATTGCAGTGTCTGTATTGGTCTCGACTGGCATAGTGGCACGCAAAGCTCTAATTCAGCATCGCACTTTCAGCGGCATCCAGTGGGCGACTGTAGGTGTTTGTTGATTTAACTAATATCATCGTTATAATAAGGGATGTTTAAACGAGCTCTCACGGGATTAACGTGTTTGCTCCAGACCAAATACTTCCTTGTTAGACAGAATTTCTGTTTACTATAAGTAACCATGAGTAGAAATAAAAAGAGGAAACTGGATACAGCACTAGTAAGTCATTCCGATTAAATACTTAAGGTATGAGATGGAACAAGCACGTAAAGTCATGCAGGAAAGACGAATGATCGACTTAGATGAATTAGGGAAGAGTGGCTCATTTCCTTTTGAGACAGCGTACACGTTATTTGTGCAAGCCATTGTTAATTAGTATTCAAGTATTCGCTATTCCCATCAGGCTGGAATAAAAAGACACATCGAAGCAGTACAAAACTGTGCTGCTAGACTTTTTAGTGGTAGACTCTATTTAACGTTTAACGTTCTCTACTAGTAGATTCGATCAACATGCGAGTCTTACGGAGACGCTCCTTCATCTCGAATGGGAATCCCTGGAGCAAAAACGATGTCCTTTCTCACGAAACGCTTTAGAGGACCTTCGTTTTGAGTAAGTATCGTGAAGGTAAGAAACGAGAAATTGTTGTTTGTACGGAGTTCTTTTTTTCCCCTCACATCATTTGCAAGTGGTACTTGGCATCTATCGTCACGTACAGACACATTCGTGAACAACTACGTAGCGTGTCTGACACCCTTCAACGATATGACATCTTACAGAAATTCGACCGTTGGTTCGACGTGAAAAATAATAGGAATAACATCGACAACCAAGCATTGCATGCGAACACGTTGCTAGAACCGTATAACACCTGCGAGAGTAGATGCAGGGAATTCTCATGACTTGCCTGCGACACAGCACACAATAATAATATCGTTTGTGTATCATTCTACAGCAAACCTTTCTTCAGCCCTTAAACTTTACACTGGACACTTAAAGATTTTAGTGTGACATTGTAGAATCGTTTTTTTTAAAATCAGCTGACATGGAATGATTACTGGTATGCTAGAGTACAATACATCTCGATTACGCAAATATCAGGACTAGAGGGAATAAGACAAGGCTTTCTGTAGATAGATCTCATATTAATTTTCATGTGTACAGGGTGTCCTAGATATATTGCTACAAGCGTTGTAGTGGGTATCTTGAGCGCAAATAGAGGGCTTGAGCGCAAATAGAGGGCAGAAACCTGTGTTCGGAAGCGACAACCAACGGTGCTACAGAGCGTCACAGTTATAGGCTCCGGTGCCTGTTACTAGGCCACCCTTTCAACAGCAAATGTAACTTCGTAAGCTGGCGGACAGTAGGTGTAATTTCTCGCAATGCAGTTTGTTATTCGGTGATTGCGACTAATTTCCACGCTTGCCAGTGGAGACGACAGAGCCAATTCCTTCTTAGAAATGCCTTTACTCCTATGAATTCGATGCTCTGTTGCCTCTGTTGATGACGGTTTCAAATATGGATTTCCATTCAAAGTTAATTTTTCTCCGACAACACTCCAAAATCTTCATTATTTTTCGGCATTCAGGGGAGAATTAAACTGCAAATGGAAACCTGTGTCTGAAACCATCATCCACCAAGGCAACAGAGCATTGCATTCATAGGGGACAAAGTCTTCATACGCAGCAGATAGCTCTGTCTTATCCACAGGCAATCGTGGCTATCAGTGGCGATTGCTGAATATCACATCATAAACCATTCATTGGCTTATCAGGAAGTATCAGGATGTCACGGTGTTTGCAAAATAATGTACTGCTCACCTAGACTTCTAGAACATCATCTTAATAGTCCAATAATAAAGCCATTTCCGTTTAGAATTCGGAGCAAAGCTTGACATTTTTGGAGGCTCCGGTCTTCTACCCTTGAATGACCCCTATTGGACGAAAGCTAAACAGGGAACTGGAGCAAGCTTGATTACAATTGACTGACATCCCCCAATCCTCCCCATATTTCCTTGTCCCTTTTCATTCCCCTCACTGCTCTCCCTGGAGGCCACCTAGCCGTGTGATATCAGTGACCTTGAACGTGACCTACATAATTGCATCAGTTGTAATGCGACACCAGAGACCACTAGAAGATTATCCCATACCGACACTGATACCCTACTCATAAGTGGGCTGAATTTCTATAAAATGGTGAAGGACACACCAAAAACGCCGAGCCTACTAGACAATGTACTACATAATATTTAGTTCTGCACTGTTGGCCATTTAATTGCAACTCCTGCAAGGATAGAAAATAACGAAATTTCACATAAAGAGCGTGTACAGCACAGGTGAATGAAAACACGATTAAATTTTGGGCCAGCATCAACGCCTCTTAACCGGAGGGGTCTCGAGTTGAATTAAGCTGGAATGACAGATATGGATACATTATTCCATATATCTTCAGCTCTAAACTAGAGTTCATTAGGTGTAGAGGCTGCCGAGTCCTGGAGTGCCAGTAACTAGGAGACCTAGGACTGGACGTTTTGAATGAGTGGGAGAGCAGCAAAATGTGCTGCAGGGCCACAGTCGAACTCTCTTTACATCGAAGTACGTCACGACCCATCATGGAGATCTCTAAGATGGCCCACGGCCATTGCACTCAACATGTGAGAAATATATTTCCTGCTGCACAAATTACCGGCTCTCCATACGAGAAGTGATCCAGTTGTCTACCCAGTGGCACTCCATGCTTTCACAAGAGTTTGCGATTTCGAAAGTATTCTGACTCCTTAAATGTTCCACGCACCGGTATGTTAGGCTTGATGTTGTGCACATAACATGACTCGTGTGGAAAGACTACATAATTCGACTCCTGTGCACGAGCTGTCACACCTCTGTAGGCGTGCCCTGCTGCTGCCTCAAGGAAAGTCTCAACCACAGCCACATATCTTACACTCTGTAACACTCCAGACATGGTCTAATCGGTTTGTTGCAATCAAGCCCATTTCCCGACTGACGGTCTGTGATTCCACCATACAGTCCAGCACGGTTAGCAGAAAATATTCGTTCTCTCGGGCGCTAGCTGCGTGGGACCTCTGAGCACATAGGACTGTGTATGGCCATCCAGAAACGTCGATTCCCTCAGAATAAAAAAAATGTATTTTTGTTGTTAGGTTACTCTATTGCCATACGCAACCTACATATAACCTTGGTGATTCTGAGATACATATGTGTAGTAGAAATGAGGAATAACTTGTATAATAGTTGGAGAATGTTACCTGAGCGCCGCTACTGCTGCCGCTGCCACACAGACACAGGACCAGCTGCCTGAAGAGACGGTCGTTTAAGAGCGTCCCACCTTGCGATGTCGAGCTGTTTAAAACGCCCAGAGCAGATGGCGTTTTCATTCTTAATAGTAAATTACGGTTTAATCCGTTGATCATCTACTGGAGGGCAATCCTTATTTTAAGAGGGCGTTTTTTTCACAACCTCTGAATATTAGAACTGACTTCCTGATTCTAATAAGTAATGGCTTACATTGGAAGTGTATGGGCTGCAATTAGTCTGTCCGTAATTTTTTCAGTCTTCGTTTTCCTTCTTCTTAGCATTAATGAGTGGAGGAATGAGTCAGTAAATTTTTCATTCATTGTCTCCAGCAGTTAACAGTCAAGTTACTTCCGTAAACCATCTCCTATCATCAACCTATTACTTAATGAAGCTTCGAAAACTAAAATTTTGTCCTAGCTGCCCATTAATATCGCTCAATTCTCCCATCTTCTCACTCGTCTTTGGACACGTAATGCACATAAAGATAGAGTACCGTCACTGAACTATAATTTTAGATATTAGGCTTAAAGTCACACTTTCTAGCTCCAGATAATATTATGTAGGAAACATGGTTATTTCTGATGAATGGCACTTTCTTGTGCAAAATAGTAATATTGTTGGTCGTTCTGAGACTCCTGCGTAGAAAATCGATTTTTGCCGCCCGGATCTCACTACTTGTGGCTACTTCTTTTCTCCTCAAAATGAAAGTAAATCTACCGCTTAATCATTCTGATATGGTATTGCGGTAAGACCTTCGTTTCTGTGTAGGTTGAATTGTTAAGCCAAATCGCTTTACTCAACATTTCCTCTGTACAACAAATAATATTTATATCCACTATAGCAGGGGGAAATGTAATTCGTCTAGGCTATAACAGGTATGATCGAAACGTGACAGAAAGAGAAATTTAAATTTTTCTGAAAAAAAGTAGTTTGAATTTAACTGCTGTAATTTTGCTGCTAGCAAAAGAGCGTTTCCCCATCTTCAAAGAACGTATGGGTATGCACATTACATTGAATGAACAATATACGGACGAGCTATAAACTGATATTATCATTTTTTACTTACTATGGCATGAAATATCTCTTATGATCCTTAAAAATCGGATGAATATACTGCCCTTTCATTTGGCATTTTTACAAAGAATTCCGTTAACTTTTTCGTCAAGGAAAGATGAGCTTTCTTATATTAGGAACGACAGGACCAAGGTACGAAGACATAGTACTTTTAAATTCATACAGGCATTCATTAACTTCCAAATTAATTTTTCTTCCGATCCTCGTATCCTTTTAGTTTTATAATTCAACAGTTTAGTTACATGAAAGTACTTTTATGGATATACACAGTAGATTTTACTAAAAGTCCTGATTATTTGCTTTAAATAGATGCAGAATGACCTTAAAATCCTTGTGCGTGGACTACCATGTCAATGCTGTTTTTAGCAGTACTCCGACTCATTTAATGTGGCCAATTCATCTTTTGCTAACCGCTTCATACCAGAGTAAAAATGTCGCTTGCAAGCATCGTTTTTTTCTTTCGATTTCTTAAATATTCTCATGAAGCCATTTCACCTTAGCTTCCCTGCAGTTCCTATGTATTTCCTTCCTAAGTGCCTTGTATTTCTGCATTCCTGAATTTAAGTGAACTTCTGTGTACTTCCTCCTTTCGTCGACCAGTTGATGTACACTACTTCTTTTGTCATCCACGGCTTCCTCCCAGTTACCACCTTGTACGTATGTTTCTCTTTCCAAGTTCTGTTATTACACTTTCTTGTGATTTTTATTCTTCTCCAACTGAACTGCCTACTGAGCTCTTTGCTATCGCATAATCTATAGCCTCAGAGAACTTAAACCGTATTTCTTCAGCCCTTAGTATACCCATGCCCCATTTCTTTGCGCATTGATTCTTTATGACTAGTCTGTGAAACTTCAATCTATTCTTCATCACTACTAAATTGTGATCTGAGTCTATATCTGCTCCTAGGTAAGCCTTTAAATCCAGTACCTTACTATGGGATCTCTGCATTTTTGAGGTAATCTGACTGAAACCCAATATCTGATTTCCGAATTTCTCCCTGACCGTGATGTAATCTCACTGGAATTTATCTGTGTGTTATTGCTTTATCCAAGTATATCTCCGCCTCTTGTGATTCATGAGCAGAGTAGTCACTGTTACTAGCTGAAATTTGTTCCAGAAGCCAGTTAGTCTCTTTACTTATTCATTCCTACCACTAATCCCATATTTTCTCGTAACCATTTCTTCTACTCCTTCCGCTACAACCACGTTCCCGTCCACCGTGATTATTAGAGTTCCGTCTTCCTTTATGTACAGAATTACCCGCTTAATATCTTCATAAGCTTTGAGTATCTCTTCTTCTTCTGCTTGCGGCGTCCGCAGTTACAACTGAAGTACTGTTGTAGATGTTGATTTGCTGTCGATTTTGAGAAGAACAACCCTATCACCGAACAGTTCACTTTAACTCACTCTCTGTCCTGCCTTCCTATTCATAACTATTCCTACTCCTGTTATACCATTTTCTTCTGCTGTTGATATTGTCCTATACACGACTGACCCAGAAATCGTTGTCTTCTCCCCATTTCATTTCAATGACCCCCATTATCTCTAGACTGAGCCTTAGCATTTCTGCACTGCTTGCCATTAAATTGCAACACCTGCAAGGATAGAAAATAACGAAATTTCACATAAAGAGCGTGTACAGCACAGGTGAATGAATACACGATTAAATTTGGGGCCAGCATCAACGCCTCTTAACCGGAGGGGTCTCGAGTCGAATTAAGCTGGAATGACAGTCAAACTTCTGACATTAACTCCCCCCCCCCCTATTCGTAAATCGTTAACCTTCCATTGATTATTCTGTCTTTCTATCATGGCTACCTCCCCTTTGTCAGTCCATTCCCAGAGATCGGAATAGGAGCTTGTGCGGAATGTTCTACCAATATAAAGATCATCACGACACCTTTTCATTAACAGGCCAGATGTCCAGAGGGTACACATTACGTGTTTGTAACGCAGTGGTTCCCATTACCCTCTGCATCCTCGTGCCTTTGATCATTGATGATTGTTCCCTCTTTTAGGAGCAGTTTCCCACACCATGGGCATGAGCATGTACTGAACTTCTGTCCAGTCCTCCACCTCTTCTACAAGTCTGTTAGCACACAGAGGGTGACCTTTTTGTACCGGAAGTCATTGGCCTCATTGCTAACGAATTTTATTCAAAATTTAAACAGCAGCGAGGTTCTAGGCAGGGAGAAAGATACTTTTGATTTATACTGAAAGCTGCTACGTTTTTTTTCCTTTTTTTGTTTGTCATTATTCTTGCCATTTTTTCAGGGTGGATGTCATCATTAAATACTTCACTTATGTCAGTTTTTTTCTTTTTCTTTCTGTATGGAGGAAACCCCGCTCTCTGATCGATCATGAGTACCTACCGTGCCGCCGTCATCATGACACTTACCCTAGATAACCGGTCGCCATGTCAGTGTTTATAGTGCACACATTTTTCGTACGCATCTATAGTTGTAATTGTTCAGGCATTATCACCTATAACCATTCCGTTACTCTTATTAAGCATATTACTTTCTTAACCAGATTATTTTTTTTTAATTATTGTAAAGGTGAAATAGCAGTATCCTCATAGCTTTCGGCTTATGATGTTAATATGTTAATTATTAAGATTTAACTGTATCGAATTTGAAACTTACCTTAGATTCTTTTGCAGGATATTCAGAGGGACTCAGTCTCGGCTCGACAAACTGATTCCAAACCTCCTGGCTCCTACGCGTGACCGCATGTTTTGCAGAAGCACGTTATGTATATCACCCATTCAAACTCGTACCTGTAGCAATCGGAAGTCACGCATCAAGCTCGTACGAAGACGAAATTAAATGTTCTCCTCTCTGCATTGATCTAGGCCACTTTTTACTCTCTACTACAGTTATGTGAGCTTCGTTATTCGAGGTATGTGTTCCGTAGTGAGAGGATCGTAAGCTGCAGTTAAGGGGTTCCCTACATCCACTGCTCAAGTCAAACTGTGTGACCAGCTATTATCCAAACTAAAATGGTATTATCCGTGCACTATTAATGTTTGAAGTTACAAGGTGTTAATAAATGGCAATTTTGTAGGCATTCAAACGTATAACCGTTTCTCATTCCTTTTTACAATTTTGGGGTAATCGGTTAAATTTTTTGATCCCACTTTTGCTCCTCCACTTTTCAAGAATGTCAACCAGATATGCAGGTGACTATCAGGTAGAAATACTTAACATTACCTCAGACTGATATTTTAGCGAATACATCAATATTCCACCTTAAACAGCTGGTAAACTGAAACAAACACGATCTTTGTAATGTTTTCTGCATTAATAGTGTGTAAAAAAACAAGGATATCACTATCAGTCTGCCTTAGAGGTGTGTAACCGTGTAAGATTAGAGTAAGCTTATTAATAAAGATGGGAAATCGGATTACGAACGTTTATGCACAGAAGACATTGTTAGAAACCACACTGGAAACATTTTCTCTGCAGTTGCGGTGCTACGACCACCATTGGGGATAGGAACGGAATAGCACAGGCATTTACTTTATGTAAAAAAAAAAAAAAAAAGACTAGTGCGAGGTGGAGCCCCGTATGTAATTCCCTCAGTGGTCGCGTATATTCCTTCCCGGTGTCGGTAGCCACCCGATTGCTACCGTTTTCACGATGTACACCAGAAGCCATCTGCCTGACTTCCAAGAAAGTCCCAATAGCAGCGCTCATGTGCCGGTGAAACGCATGTGCTTATCAAGAAAAAGCTAAGGCTTGAACGTTCAATGTGCAGCACGTTGCTGCTGGTTTAAGTATAAAACGCTCCACAAAGGACGACTCCAAAATCTTTGTACCTCTGCTGTTTGTGATTGTAGATAGTTGTGGAAATAATGACTAATAAGTAATATTTTATTAGCCTGGCACACGTTTATTTAGCAGGACCTCTACAGTAATAATATTGTCTTCTGTAATGCATACCAAAACCCACATTCTCTAAAGGCATACATTATCTGATCAAAAGTATCCGGACACTTACTAGTGTACAGTAGATAAGATAGTGCCAGGCGAAAGCTTAGGACAACAATATGCTTTCCGGTGCCTGTGTGTACTCTGCTGGAGGAAGGTGACGTAACGGTTATCACATTCCATTAATGGAGAACCATGCACTACTGCACTACCTGAACAAAAGTACCCCGAAATCGACCACTGTTTTATTGATCGGAATTATTGCTTGCCCTCGAACAATAATCTTCATGCGTTTAGGTATACAGGGTGTCACCTAACGTTACCACTGGATATATTTCGTAAACCACATCAAATACTGACGAACCGATTCCACAGACCGAACGTGAGGAGAGGGGCTAGTGTAATTGTTTAATACAAACCATACAAAAATGCACGGAAGTTTGTTTTTTTAACACAAACCTACGTTTTTTTTAAATGGAACCACGTTAGTTTTGTTAGAACATCTGAACATATAAACAAATTTGCAATCAGTGCCGTTTTTTGCATTGTAAAATGTTAATTACATCCGGAGGTATTGTAACCTAAAGAAGACGCTTGAAAACACCGACGTTCAGTTTCGTGTTGTAACAAACACGAGCCACAGTCGGCGAGCAGCATCTGCAGGGACGTGTTTACGATGACGACCGTGTTTACGAGTGTGGCTGTAGTGCACTGTTGTGGTTTGGTCTAGTTGTCGCAGTGTCCGCATGTAGCGCTTGCTGCTATTGTTCTGCATTCATCTCCGTGCGCAGACCAACTGTAGTACACCGTGTTACCAGACCTCTGTGATGGTGTAGTGTTGTAGGAACTGTGACCATGGTGTATTCGAACTCTGAAAAGGTGGAGATGATACTCATCTATGGCGAGTGTCGACGAAATGCAGCTGAAGCCAGCAGGGTGTATGCAGAACGGTACCCTGACAGAGAGCATCCAACGTGCCGCACATTGCAAAACATCTACCGCCAACTGTATGCAACAGGTATGGTCGTAGCACGCAAACGCGTCCGTAACAGGCCTGTCACAGGAGAAGCGGGTGCAGTTGGTGTGTTAGCTGCTATTGCCATGAACCCACACATGAGTACACGGGACATTGCGAGAGCCGGTGGACTGAGACAAAGTAGTGTCATGCGCATACTGCATCGTCACGGCTTTCACCCGTTTCATGTGTCGCTACATCAGCAATTACATGGTGATGACTTTAATCATCGAGTGCAATTCTGTCAATGGGCATTAACAGAGAATGCATTGCAGTTCTACCTGTTTACCGATGAAGCGGGTTTCACAAACCACGGGGCAGTGAATCTACGGAACATGCATTACTGGTCCGTGGACAATCGTCGCTGGCTCAGACAGGTAGAGCGACAGCGACCGTCGACTGTAAATGTATGGTGGGGAATCACTGGCGACTACCTCATTGGTCCTCACTTCATTGCAGGGGCCCAAACAGCTGCAACATACATCGCGTTTCTACAGAATGATCTGCCAACGTTGCTCGAAAATGTCCCACTGGAAACCCGTCTACGTATGTGGTATCAGCATGATGGTGCACCTGCACATTCCGCAATTAACGCTAGGCTGACCCTTGACAGGGGTGTTCGACGGGCGTATCATAGGACGTGGAGGATGCATAAATTGTCCTGCCCGTTCTCCTGATCTTACACCGCTGGACTTCTTTCTGTGGGGTACGTTAAAGGAAAACGTGTACCGTGATGTGCCTACAACCCCAGAGGATATGAAACAACGTATTGTGGCAGCCTGCGGCGACATTACACCAAATATACTGCGGCGTGTACGGCATTCATTACGCCAGAGATTGCAATTGTGTGCAGCAAATGATGGCCACCACATTGAACATCTATTTGCCTGACATGTCGGGAGACACTCTATTCCACTCCGTAATTGAAAACGGAAACCACGTGTGTACGTGTACCTCACCTCTCATGGTAATGTACATGTGCTTCAGTGAAAAAGACCAATAAAAAGGTGTTAGCATGTGGACGTAATGTGCTGTTCCAGTCTCTGCTGAACCTAAGGTCCATCACCCTTCCCTTTGGATCCCGAGGATTGTCCACGGACCAGTAATGCATGTTCCGTAGATTCACTCCCCCGTGGTTTGTGAAACCCGCTTCATCGGTAAACAGGTAGAACTGCAACGCATTCTCTGTTAATGCCCATTGACAGAATTACACTCGATGATTAAAGTCATCACCATGTAATTGCTGATGTAGCGACACATGAAACGGGTGAAAGCGGTGACGATGCAGTATGCGCATGACACTACTTTGACTCAGTCCACCAGCTCTCGCAATGTCCCGTGTACTCATGTGTGGGTTCATGGCAACAGCAGCTAACACACCAACTGCACCCACTTCTCCTGTGATGGGCCTGTTACGGACCCGTTTGCGTGCTACGACCATACCTGTTGCATACAGTTGGCGGTAGATGTTTTGCAATGTGCGGCACGTTGGATGCTCTCCGTCCGGGTACCGTTCTGCATACACCCTGCAGGCTTCAGCTGCATTTCGTCGACACTCGCCATAGATGAGTATCATCTCCACCTTTTCAGAGTTCGAATACACCATGGTCACAGTTCCTACAACACTACACCATCACAGAGGTCTGGCAACAAGGTGTACTACAGTTGGTCTGCGTGCGGAGACGAATGCAGAACAACAATAGCAGCAAGCGCTACATGCGGACACTGCGACAACTAGACCAAACCACAACAGTGCACTACAGCCACACTCGTAAACACGGTTGTCATCGTAAACATGTCCCTGCAGATGCTGCTCGCCGACCGTGGCCCGTGTTTGTTACAACACGAAACTAAACGTCGGAGGTTTCAAGCGGCAACTTTAGGTTACAATATCTCCGGATGTAATTAACATTTTACAATGCAAGAAACGTCACTGATTACGTATTTGTTTATATGTTCAGACGTTCTAACAAAACCAACGGGGTTCCATTTAAAAAAAAACGTAGTTTTGTGTTAAAAAACATACTTCCGTGCATTTTTGTATGGTTTGTATTAAACAATTACACTATATCCTCTCCTCATGTTCGGTCTGTGGAATCGATTCGTCAGTATTTGATGTTGTTTACGAAATATATCCAGCGGTAATGTTAGGTGACCCACCCTGTATATTCACAATCTGTAGCTGCAGTCAACCCAAACAAATACCACTGAACGAATCTTACACGGGACAGAAAGCACTGCACTGCAATGTATTACATTAAAACACGAGGATCAGAATGTACTGCAACACAGCAAAGACCTCAGCTGTTCATGTCAGATTTCCAGTAAGTTCCTCCTTGTACAACGGCCCTACCCGGTCGGTGTGGCCGTGCGGTTCTAGGCGCTTCAGTCTGGAATCGCGTGACCGCTACGGTCGCAGGTTCGAATCCTGCCTCGGGCATGGATGTGTGTGATGTCCTTAGGTTAGTTAGGTTTAAGTAGTTCTAAGTTCTAGGGGATTGATGACCAGATGTTAAGTCCCATAGTGCTCAGAGCCATATTTTGAACAACGGCCTTTTCCCAGACATTAATATTCCACATTTACAGATTTCATCTTTGTTCACACAACATCAGACAATGCTCACATTATTTAATACAGTACAATGAGTTGATAAAGGTCATAGGATACCTCCCAACATTGAGTCGTACAAACGTTTGCGCGGCGTAGTGCAGCAACTCCACATGGCCTGGACTCAAAAGTCGTTGGAACTCCACTGCAGAAATACTGAGCCATGCTGCTTCTGCAGCCGCCCACAAGTGCTAAATTATTGGCGCGGCAGGATTTTGTGCACGTACCGACCTATCGATTATGTCTCTCAAATGCAGGGTGGAATTAATGGGGTCGGGTGGTGTGGACGGCGAAATCAATCGCTTGAATTGTTCAGAATGTTCTTCAAGCCAGTCGCGAATGGTTTTGGCCCAGTGACAAAGCGCTTTGTTATCCATCAAAGTTCCGTTCTTGTTTGGGAATATGAAGACCATGAATGGCAGAAAATGGTTTCCAGGTAGCCGAACATAACCATTTGCTGTCAATTATCGGTTCAGTTGGACCAGAGGTAACAATTCTTTCCACTTTAACAAACCTCACACCGTTATGGAGCCATCACCAGCTTTCACAGTACCCTTTGATAACTTGGATTCATGACTTCGTGGGGTCTGAAACACACGTGAACTCGGCCAACAGCTCTTACCGACTGAAATCTCTACTCATCTGACCAGGCCGCGGTTTTGGAGTCGTCTAGAGCGCTATCGATATGGCCACAAACCCAGTAGAGGCACTGCAAGCGATTGTGTTCTGTTACCAAAGCCTCTCGCCTAGGTCGTCTGCTGCCATAGCCCACTAACGCCAATTTTCGCCACACTGACCTCACATATACGTTCGTCCTACCTCTCACATTGAATTTTACTTTTATATCATGTAGTTCTGTTTCTCTGTTAGCACTGACAACTGCTACCAGTCGTTAAGTGAAGGCAGTCGGCCACTGCATTGTCAGCCGTAAGATGTAACGCTTGAAATTTATGATTCTAGACACACTATTGACGCAGTGGATGTCGGAATATTGAATTCCCAAACGATTTACGAAATAGCGTATTCCCAGCGTCCAGCTCCTAGTACCACTTCGAGTTCAAAATCTGTTTATTCCCATCGTGAGGTCGTAATCACGTAGGAAACGTTTCCTCATCAACCACCTGAGTACAAATGACAACTCCGATAATGAACTGCCCATTTGTACCTTGTGTGCGCGGTACTAGATACTACCGCCCTCTGTATATGTGCATATTGCTATCCCATGACTTTTATCACCTCCATGTTCTCTCTTCTAGAGAGAGGGATGTTGTGTCTACTAGTGTGCTGTGTGAATTTTTGAAGTATGAAAAACCATCCGTTGTGTATAGGATGTGTTCACTTTTGACGATGCCCTTTGGACGACTGCCACATCGTATTCTAACAGTTACAGAAACGGACGTGATGTCTTTCTCTTCCTTAATGCCTGTTGGCACCGTCGTAACCCCACAGTTTCATATGACTTCTTTATAAAATTTTATGTTTACAGCTTTTCCGAAGGGTCTGGGAGTGGACCTACTGGTATAAGGTCTGGGGATCGGATCAGGGCCACTGCAGAAATAGTGTAATTCTGCTATAGTTTTGTAATAGCCTAAAGTCTGTTCCTCTAAAACTATTTCAATATATTACATTCATTGTGGATATTTGATAGCTACAGTTGATCATTATTCTGAACGTTGTTTCACCGGTTCCGTACATTTATTTCTTCACAGTATACAGGGTGTTACAAAAAGGTACAGCCAAACCTTCAGGAAACATTCCTCACACACAAAGAAAGAAAATATGTTATGTGGACATATGTCCGGAAACGCTTACTTTCCATGTTAGAGCTCATTTTATTACTTCTCTTCAAATCACATTAATCATGGAATGGAAACACACAGCAACAGAACGTACCAGCGTGACTTCAAACACTTTGTTACAGGAAATGTTCAAAATGTCCTCCGTTAGCGACGATACATGTATCCACCCTCCGTCGCATGGAATCCCTGATGCGCTGATGCAGCCCTGGGAATGGCGTATTGTATCACAGCTGTCCACAACACGAGCACGAAGAGTCTCTACATTTGGTACCGGGGTTCCGTAGACAAGAGCTTTCAAATGCCCCCATAAATGAAAGTCAAGAGGGTTGAGGTCAGGAGAGCGTGGAGACCATGGAATTGGTCCGCCTCTACCAATCCATCGGTCACCGAATCTGTTGTTGAGAAGCGTACGAACACTTCGACTGAAATGTGTAGGAGCTCCATCGTGTATGAACCACATGTTGTGTCGTACTTGTAAAGGCACATGTTCTAGCAACACAGGTAGAGTATCCCGTATGAAATCATGATAACGTGCTCCTTTGAGCGTAGGTGGAAGAACTTGTGGCCCAATCAAGACATCACCAACAATGCCTGCCCAAACGTTCACAGAAAATCTGTGTCAATGACATGATTGCACAACTGCGTGCGGATTCTCGTCAGCCCAGACATGTTGATTGTGAAAATTTACAATTTTGGTCACGTTGGAATGAAGCCTCATCCGTAATGAGAACATTTGCACTGAAATGAGGATTGACACATTGTCGGATGAACCATTCGCAGAAGTGTACCCGTGGAGGCCAATCAGCTGCTGATAGTGCCTGCACACGCTGTACATGGTACGGAAACAACTGGCTCTCCCGTAGCACTCTCCATACAGTGACGTGGTCAACGTTACCTTGTACAGCAGCAACTTCTCTGACGCTGACATTATGGTTATCGTCAACTGTACGAAGAATTGCCTCGTCCATTGCAGGTGTCCTCGTCGTTCTAGGTCTTCCCCAGTCGCAAGTCATAGGCTGAAATATTCTGTGCTCCCTAAGACGCCGATCAATTGCTTCGAGCGTCTTCCTGTCGGGACACCTTCGTTCTGGAAATCTGTCTCGATACAAACGTACCGCGCCACGGCTGTTGCCCCGTGCTAATCCATACATCAAATGGGCATCTGCCAACTCCGCATTTGTAAACATTGCCCTGACTGCAAAACCACGTTCGTGATGAACACTAACCTGTTGATGCTACGTACTGATCTGCTTGCTGCTAATACTGTAGAACAATGAGTCCCATGTCAACACAAACACCGAAGTCAACATTACCTTCCTTCAATTGGGCCAACTGGCGGTGAATCGAAGAAGTACAGTACATACCGACGAAACTAAAATGAGCTTTAACATGGAAATTAAGCGTTTCCGGACACATATCCACATAACATCTTTTCTTTATTTGTGTGTGAGGAATGTTTCCTGAAAGTTTGGCAGTACCTTTTTGTAACACCCTGTATACGAAGGTTTGACAGCCGTAGCTAGACTGTGTTTTGTATTACCACGGTTATTATGAGGTGGTCACGTTGGTGAACGTTGCAAGAATCGGTTAACATAAAAGTGGAACTAAGACAACTTAAGTTAGCACTCCAGATGGGTTTGGTGTTTTTATTTAGAGCTGGGATTTCATTAAGCCAAATGTAAATGATGTCTTAAGTTTTCAGCTAACTTGCTAGAAGACTTAAATTAAGAGTATTTCTCTATAAGAAATTGCATCAGGAGCTCAATCTTGGCTGCGACTTGAGCTTGCACTTATTGGAATTTATTTGTGCTGCAGGGAATTTTGGTAAGACTGCTTGTTCTCTGGTGTTGGTGACGTTTACCTTTCCTTGTCAGGCCCACTCATTCTGGGCACAATCGGCGTACACAGCCGCCTGTATATGCGATTCTGTGCACAAGCCTTGGACAGCAAAAGCTAGCGCTGTCCGTCTGCGGCAGTGCTATTTCTTCCAGGCGATACCGTGAATTTTAGTGCTGTTGTTTAAAGTTCCGTTGAAATTTTAAAGCAATTCTTAGGCATTCTATTTGTTAATTAAAAGAGGCTCCATTTTCGTAACCTTAGTGCTTCTTTAATTATTTAATATAGTGTTTGATATTTTAACTGTCACTCTTAATTAACGTAAATTTCAATTACATAAATATTATTGTGGAACCCTGTAAGCATTGCTAGTGTCCGTTTTATAAAGTCTCAAATCTTTGTGCTTTTTCTTCGGTTATTCTTCATTTTAGTATAAGAATGTTTTTGGAGTAGCCTATTGTGTGGCCAGTTCAGTTATATTAAATTCTTTTATTGATTACTGCTGCTCATGAAGTCTTGGTAGTTTCTATTTCTCTTTAAATTTTGATTGAAGTTTGTGTCATTGGTCTTTTACCTTATGCTTTGGCAAACAGCATTTGCTTTTGAGTTCTGTTATTTTCTGTCATCACTGACTAGTGTTCAATGTTCAAATTAATCGTTGTTTGATTAAATTCTTAACTGAATATAATGTAATTCACTCTGAGCAAAATAAACTTGTATATTGAACCAATGTATGAACTGCGACAAATTTCCATTGATCTAACTTATCCCCGTTTTCCTTCCTGGCCTAGTTAAGAGGCCGTATTTTTACAGTAAAAAATCCATGTATGTTCAAGTGAATATAGCATTTGGATTTGGCAGCGAGAGCTGTGTGTTGACCGAAGTAACTCACGGTTGATATTTGGAAGAAGAGAAACAAACGATCTTTTAGACACTCTGAAACCGAATCGCAATTGGATACTAAAGGGACTTGGTGGGGTAAGGTATAAAATAACGAATTTCTTGTACATTTGCACATAGAACACAGAAAAAGTATGAAATGTACCGGAATAGTGGAAAATTTGGAAGAAATATGAAAAATATGTAAAATACGAAAAACACGGAAAAATGCGGATACAGACTGGGAGCACAGAAAATCTTATTTTTCTGTATAAAGGACCGTGTTCATTTTTGATGTACGTGCAGAGACAATGATGATTTTGAGAGTAAATCACATTAGCTTACATGATACTTCTGATACAGATGACAAGTAGGTATTTTGTACAATTTGTATAATTATATATACACCCAAATAATGTGGCAGTCTTTTGTTAAAATGACACGCCACACTTTGACACACCATATGGAGACATACAATATCTAGATTGGTAAATTATTAATATGATTACACCGTGATTTTAACACCTGCTTCGCAAACAAACTCGTTAACATTAAGGAATCATGATTTAATGTGCTATAGCTCACAGACAGTATCATCGTTTGTCGATGAGGGTAGTCTTCTGCAGCACTAAAATGACGCCATCTTATTCCTTGCAGAGACCTATAGATATAAAACATTTATGTATTGTTATTGTAGTTCTCCAACTTGTGTACTGAGTGTCCTTAATTTTCCTGATATTTTGATGTCATACAATGTGGCTGCAGGAGTAGCCTTGTCTTAATACGTGATAGGGACCATGTGACATAGCGACCTTGCATATAATAGACACAGTTGCCTAGAATTGTGTATGGTGACTCTGATATTAGTTCCTTATCTGAGCTCGTTCTCTCTATGATCCGATACTGTTACCCAAGGTTTATATACAGTTACCTGTCATTGTCTGTCTTGTCATTTTAGACGCTTCGATTTCTCTTAAACTAAACCATTGCGGTAATCATAACAGCAGAGCCTATAGCCTCAGAGAACTGCAAAAACATCACGTCATTCCTCAGTGGTTCAATATTTCACTCGTTTTCACATTGATTTTTCCGGGCGGTTGTCTTAAACTTTCGTTCTAGTCTTCAACATTACTGAATTCTGGCATTAGTCGGTATCTGCTCTTCAGTACGACCTGCAGTCCAATATACATAATCCGAAATATATTGTACAATGCGTGACTTAGGGTATCTCTTATCATTACTAGTCATTTCCTTGCCTGTACCAGTCACAAATAGAGCGTCGGAAAGACGACTGTCCAAATGCCTCATTTTTTTTTTTTTTGTCATCAGTCTTCTGACAGATCTGAGGCGGTCTCCTGTACCAGTCTCTTCATCTCAGAGTAGCACTTACTACCTACGTTCTCAGTTATTTGCTGGAAGTACAGCAACCCCCCTGTCCTGCTCTGCAGTTTTATCCTCTACATCTCCCTTTATTACCATGAAAGTTATACATGGAGTTCTTCCACGGTAATAGATATCCTGTCATCGTGTCCCTTCTCCTTGTCATAGTCTTCGCCGACTATGTGGAGAACCTCCGTATTTGTTACCTGCCGCGCGGGATTAGCCGAGCGGTCTTGGCGCTGCAGTCATGGACTGGGCGGCTCGTCCCGGCGGAGATTTGAGTCTTCCCTCGGGCATGGGTTGTGTGTTTGTCCTTAGGATTATTTAGGTTAAGTAGTGTGTCAGCTTATGGACTGATGACCTTAGCAGTTAAGCCCCATAAGGTTTCACACACATTTGAACATTTGTTACCTTATCAGTCCACCTAACTTTCAATATCCTTCTGTTGCACCACATGTCAAATGCTTAGATTTCCTGTGTTCTGCTTCTCCCACAGTGCATGCTTCACTATCAAAAAAAGCTGTGCTCCAAACTTACATTCTCAGAAACTTCTTCCTCAGATTAAGGTCAATGCTGGCCCATGGTTGATACGAGTAGACTTCTCTTGGCCAGGAATGCCTTCTTTGGAAGTGCTAGATTGCTTTTTATGTCCTTCTTGCTATGTCAATTTTTCTGCCTCTGTACAAAATTCCTTAACATTGCATACTTCGTGATCCTCAGTTCTGATGTTATGTTTCTCACTGTCCTCATTTCTAAAAACTACCCGAAAGCCAAGATCGTACAAAATAATTTTTATTCAAGACAACCAGTTTTCACAGTCTTACACATGCTGGACATACATTCTACGGTACAAATCCACTTTAAATGGTGTATCTTGTACATTATTTAAAATGGATTTATAATGCTTAGTATGTGTTCAGTATGTGTAAACAGACGTGCTAATCCGTTCACGTTGAATTTTAATTTCACTCTGAAATCTTTCCTTAATTTCCGTCATTGTTACTTTGATGTATCGATTGAATAGTAGGGTCGAAAGACTACATACCTGTCTTAGACCCTTTCTAATCCGAGCACTTTATTGTTGGACTTCCACTCTCATTCTTCCCTCTTGGTTCTTCTACATATTGTGTATTACCCATCATTCAGTATAATTTACTCCTATTTTTCTCAGAATTCCAAACACAGTGCGCCATTTTACATTGTCGAACGCTTAATCCACGTCGACAAATCCCATGAATGTGTCTTGATACTTCTTCAATCTTGTATCTATTATCAGCAGCAACATCAGAACTGCCTCTCTGATACGCTTACCTTTCCTAACGTCAAATAAATCTTCATCTAATGTGTCTCCACATGAGCCATAATTTCCCTTATCTTCTTTTCGTGGTCCTCTCATGGACTGTATGATGGCGGTAGTAGAATCGTTCTGTAGTCCACCTCCAATGCTGGTACTCAGAAATTTTCTCAACAGCGTTCCTCGAAAAAAACGTCGCATTCCTTCCACGGATTCCCATTTTAGATCCCGAAGCATCTCTGTAATACCTGTGTGCTATTCGAACTCATAGCACACCGCCTGTGAATTTGTTCGAAGTCTTCCGTTAATTCGAGCAGATACGGAACCCAAACACTCTAACAGCGTCAAAAACACATCGAACTAGCGTCGTAGATGAGGTTTCCGTTACAGATGACCCAAACTTTCCCAAAATTCACTCAATAAACCAAAATAGGCCATTATTTCCCTACCACGCTCCTCACATTCTTATTCCGTTTCATAATTCATTGTAGTGTTTATGGTGACATAGCAGAATTCATGCACTTTTTTGATACCTTTAAGTTATTAGTTATTAGCAATGAAGCCTTAATTGATGTCCAGCGATATTATTATTTATTGTCATGTGTATATGGTAAACCTCACAAGCTGGTTGAAAACTTACTGCTTCCATAAAGTAACTTTAAGATTGCATGGGATCTGATCGTTCAAAGGTATGACAATCCCAGGTTAATTATTGATATGCATGTAAAAGAACTTCTGAATCTACCCACAGTCAAAGCTGAATCTTCTAAAGACTTATGGATATTAATTAAAGAGCTAATGAGAAATCTGAACGCGATTGAGGTAATGCAGGTGGGCCTTCCGTTGCATGAAATATGCTCTTGCACATTTTGTTGCATCATATTAGTGTGACTCTGAGGAAACAGGGAAAAAAGCTGACACCACATTTCCGCGTCTGAAAGATGTGGTAGTATTTCTAGAAACCAGCTGTCAGGCGTTAGAGCTAATTCATCCAGACAAAATGCTGACCCAGTCCCAGCAGCCCCCCTCACCCCTGCATGTCCAGGGGGTTCAAATAGGATCGAGGTATTCCTACCAGTCGTAAGAGGCGACTAAAAGGAGTCTCCAACGTTTCGGATTTTTGTGATGGTCCCCGCTCGGGTCTAACCTCCACCTTTTCCTAATTGCTGTTGATAGTGTGTTCCATTTGGGAAGGACGACTACGTGGTCTTTTTTGTTTGTCCATTGTGCATCACGATTATGGGTGCTACTTATTGTCGTGTAGCAGGCTTTGCACCCAACGTCTTATGGGCTGCCTACTTCTCGTCTCCTATGTCGTCCCATCCTTCACGCCCACGACTATTATGGACATTTTTCTTCGCCCAAAATCCGGCATGGTCCAGTGATTGGTTTGTCATGTACCTTCTTGGTGGTAGCCCTCTGACAGCACACTGCTAATGCCAGAGCTGAGACCTCCCCACATATGTCAAGGAGTAGGTGCCCATTCTTTCTGGGGCACCTGGACTCCTGTCACTGGCCATCCCACCAGGTGGCCCTTGATGAGGCTGGGTGGCGCCCATGGGGAGAGGTCCTGGTCGGAGTGGGTGATATCAGGGCGGGTGACCCTCAATGAAACAGGTAAAATTGAATCAAGCAGGTGGTCACTCGACTCCAGCAGTCTCAAAGCGAGTAACGAACGACTTTGATGCTGTGACCTATGATTCCCGATCGTTTCTCTCCTGGCCACACCTTGGGAAGTATGTAAGGTGACCAGGTCTCTTGAGCCATATTCGCCTCGGTATCTACTTTGCAGCAGGACTGATGAAGCGACCTTTCAGGCAACAAACAACTGTCTTTTGTCGACCACCTTGAAGACAGGTTTGGGGAAGTGGCCGCATTGTCCAAAATCCACAGTGGGTCAATTTTGATCTAAATGGCCTGCCCAGCCCAGTTGCGGGCATTGATTGCCTGTGACAAGCTGGGTGACATCCCTGTCTCGATTACGCCCCATAGAAGCCTTAACATGGTCCAGGGTATTATTTTCCATCAAGACCTCCTTTTGCAGTCGGATGAGGAGATACACGCCAGCTTAGAGCGATGAGGTGTCTTCTTCGTCTGGAGTGTACATAGGGGACCCAAAGACAACAGGGTTGCTACCAGGGCCTTAATCTTGGTTTTCAGGGTGACTCATTACCTGAAGAGATCAAGGTGATTTAACATTGTGACGTGAAACCATATGTCCCTCCTCCTATCTGGTGCTTCAAGTTCTGGAAGCTTGACCACATATTATCTCACTGCACCTCCAGCGCCACATGCAGGGATTGCAGTCGTCATCTGCACCCGGGCATTCCGTGTGTGTCTCCTCCCACTTGTGTCAACAATGTGAAGCACCACCCATCTGCCCGCCTGACAGCCCTGATCTCCATTAGGAGCACGCATAATGGAGATAAAAACCCTGGACAGGCCAACCTATCGAGGTGCAAAAGGTAATTACGAAATACTTCATTCTGTTAAAGTGACTAAATCATATGCTGCGACTGCGACTTCATTGCCCCCATTGGCGATGACTGCACCTGCATTTGTTAAACCTCCAGTGGACCCTCAGGGCCACCATGACTCTTCCCTGGTGCCCATGATGTGGGACACTGCTTCTTCTGGTGCTCCCGAGGTACCACCTTTGGGAGACCAACGCCCCATATTGACGAGGCTATTGGATCCCATCCCCCCACTGGACGTTCCCTTGGAAGTCTACCTTTGAAGGCATCTTCCCATGTGACATCTGCAATCAGTCAATGGCTCAAGGACTCACAAGTGGCAGATCGAAGAGCTTCCCCCTCTTCGTCAGGCCCTGGCCCTCCTTCTGACACTCCCTCCCATGTTTCTCATAAGTAACAGTGGGAGCAAGAGAATAAGACGAAGAAGAAGAAGAAGAAAAAGCTGGTAAGAAGGATGAGGTTCAGGTTGCCTCTGTGCCACCTGTTACTACCAGCACTGCATCTGAGGATGATTTGCAGATTTTGGCGTCTCCCGACGACCTCAATCTTGCCTCCACCTCGGATGCAATGGTTCTCGATTCAGGCACTCCTTCAGTGGCGGTAGATGGACCAGCTGAATAATCTGCGTCCTTGGTCCCTTCACGCATTTTTTGGCTGTGGACAATGTCATTTTCCAGAGGAATTGCGTCGGTTTTTTCCATCACCGTACTGAGCTCTGACAACTTCTCAGCCTACACCCTTTCTTCTGCATTGCTCTCCAGTAAACTGGGCCTCCGGCGATGTGAACCCCCGTCCTCAATGGCAATGTGTGCACAGAAATTTGCAAGGACTTACTAGGGAGTGTGCCTTTGAATGTGACTGTGGCCTCCCGTATTCAGATACTATGGTGCGTGATGCAATAGCACAGAACGTTTCTGATGTTCACATACGGGAACAGATTTTGAAACTCGTAAATCCCTCCCTTCAACAAGTGATAGACATATTGGATAGGCAAGACACACTTGACTTTGCTCAGGCATCATTTGAACATTCGCCAGCAGTGTGTCACATTAATCGGCCCGCCGGGCCCGCTGCACGGGACGCTAAACGGCCCTCGCGCCCGTCCGCACAGCAGCGGCAGCCTACCTTGCAAACACGTGCGCCGCGTAAGCAAGCAACTGCAGTGAAATCATGCCCGCAGTGTGCAACTAGACATTCGCGTGAAAATTGCCCGTCACGCCATGCTATTTGCTTTTACTGCCAAAAGAAAGGACATGTACAAAGTGTTTGCCAGAAAAAGCTTAGATCAGACAATCGCAATAATTCCAGGCCTTTTGCTTCGCGCCGGAATCGAACCCAGGACAATCAGGCTCGTGGACCTTCACCCATGGACATTCATGTAGTTCATTCCCACCCGTCCAGTGACACTTTAGCTAACAGTGACTGTGTTCGTCCCACCAAAAGTGTGTGTCGACGTCGCCGGAAATCCCGTAAAGTCGCAAGTGCTTCTGTACCTGTATCAGTTCAAATTGCACGTGACAGTCGCTCTTGTCGTCAGCAGGACAATAAACTTTTTGTGGACTTAGACTTTGACGGCAAAGTGATCCCATTCCAGCTCGATACCGGAGCTGCAGTTTCATTGCTCAATCACGACACGTACAAACAACTGGGCAAACCGCCATTGCGTGCCGCCAATGTTAAGTTACATAGTTACTCAGGACAGCATATACCTGTGTTAGGACAGTGCAGCCTTCTTGCAACATACAAGGGACAAACAAAACTTGTATCATTTTACGTTCTTCGTTCTACTTCTGCAGTGAACTTGTTTGGTTTAGATTTGTTTCAATTGTTTAATATGTCTATAGTAAATCAGGTCCTATCCGTGAATCAGACTGTGCCTTCCGCCAGTGTTTCTAGTCTTTGTGACGAATTTGCAGACATTTTTGCCCCGGGCCTTGGTTGCGCTAAGAACTATGAAGCACATTTGGAATTGAAAGACAACGCGCAACCGAAATTTTTCAGAGCGCGCAATGTTCCCCACGCATTGCGTGATGAGGTCGCAAGAACATTAGCCGATTTAGAATCTCAAGGTGTAATTGAACGTGTGCAGGCTTCTCTCTGGGCCTCACCCTTAGTAATTTTGCCAAAACCGTCCGGAAAACTGAGACTTTGTGTGGACTTCAAGGCCACTGTGAATCCACAACTTGTGACTGCTACTTTTCCTTTGCCCCGCCCGGAAGATATTTTTGACAAACTGTGCCCGGGAAAATATTTTTCCATATTGGACCTCGCAGATGCGTACTTGTAAATACCTGTGGACGACGAATCCCAGCGCGTCTTGGTGGTAAACACGCATCTTGGCTTGTATCGCTTCAAAAGACTGCCATTCGGGTGTGCATCCGCCCCTGCTTTGTTTCAGCAATATTTACAAACTGTTTGTGCGTCGGTCCCTACTGCTGCGAACTATCTGGACGATATTGTGATCTCAGGAAAGACAGAAGCCGAACATTTGCAACATCTCCGAACATTATTTCAGGTATTGCGTCAGAATGGTCTTCGCTTGAGGAAGGACAAATGTGTGTTTTTTGCTCGGGACTTACCCTACCTGGGGCATGTCATAAATGCCCAAGGTATACATCCGAGTCCAGAGCACCTCCGTGCCATACAGGACTTACCTGCTCCGCAAGATTTGAAACAGCTACAGAGTGTGTTGGGTAAAATAAATTATTATCATAAATTTGTGCGCAATGCTTCTTCCATTTCACCTCCGCTTCATCGTTTACGCCGTAAAGGTGTTCCGTTCGTCTGGACGACGGAATGCGAACGCGCCTTTCGCCAGTTGAAATCGGTGTTACTTTCAAATACTTGCCTTACGCCATTCGATCCCCGAAAACCCCTTTTGTTGATGGTAGATGCATCGGATTTCGGGATCGGTGCTGTGCTTGCGCACAAAGATGGCTCGCATGATCGCCCTATTGCCTTTGCGTCCAAATTGCTCTCATCTGCGCAAAGAAATTATTCACAGATCGAGAAAGAAGCTTTAGCTCTCGTGTTTGGTGTTACCAAGTTCCATGACTTCTTGTATGGTCGCCACTTTACCATCATCACAGACCACAAACCGTTGACATCGCTTTTTCATCCGAGCAAGCCTGTACCTCCACGTACAGCGCAGAAATTCATTCGCTGGTCACTTTTTCTCTCGCAGTACCGCTACGATATCTTGTATCGGTCCACTGCTAAGCACGGAAACGCTGATGCGTTGTCCCGTTTGCCTGTTGCTGAGGATAAAGCATTCGATTCTTCCGAACTTGCTTGCATGTTCATTGATTCGGAAACCGATGACGTGGTAGAATCGTTTCCGATTGATTTTCGTCGTGTAGCTACAGCCACAGCTGCTGACCCTGTCCTTGCTACTGTTTTGCGTTTTGTTGCTACGCAATGGCCCTAGTCAAAGTCACGGATCGAAGATCCTTTGGTTCGCCGTTTTTTTGCTCACAAGGAGAGACTTTTTGTACGGCGTGGTGTTTTGTTGTTGCGTTCCGATAATGATCAATCCCGAGTCGTGGTCCCACGATCGTTACAGCCCTCTGTCTTAAGGCTTCTTCACCAAGGACATTGGGGTATAGTGCGTACGAAACAACTTGCTCGTCAGCACTGTACTTGGTTCGGAATCGATGCTGCGATTACGAATATGTGCTCCTCTTGTGTGGCGTGTGCCGAACAACAATCCGCACCGCCGCGGAAATTCTTTGCATGGCCGAAAGCCACTTCCCCTTGGCAACGCTTGCACATCGATTTTGCTGGTCCATTCTGGAATGCTCGATGGTTGGTTGTGGTCGATGCTTTCAGTAATTTTCCTTTTGTTGTCCGGATGTCTTCCACGACGTCTTCTGCCACAATCCAAGCCTTGTCTGCTATCTTTTGCATTGAAGGTCTTCCGCAGACTATTGTTTCCGACAATGGCCCACAATTCATGTCCGCAGAATTTCAGTCATTCTGCAACGCCAATGGTATTCAACATCTGACATCCGCGCCGTTTTCGCCTCAGTCAAACGGTGCCGCTGAACGATTGGTCCGGACTTTCAAGTCACAGATGTTGAAATTGAAAGAATCGCATTCTCGGGAGGACGCTTTGTTGCTCTTTTTATCTTCGTATCGCTCTCAGCCCCGCGATGGTCGCTCGCCGGCTGAATTGCTCCATGGTCGTCCTCATCGCACCCTGATGTCTTTGCTGCATCCGCCGCATCAGGTTCCTGTGCAGCGGCAGACTCCTGCTTTTGCTCCTGGCGACGTTGTCTATTATCGCAACTATCGCGGTTCACAGCGTTGGCTCGCAGGGCGCATTCTTCGCTGCCTCGGCCGCGCGATGTATTTGGTTTTGGGGGCCTCTGGTGAGGTGCGACAGCATCTCAATCAGCTGCGCCTCTGTCGTCGCCTGGGTTCTGCCGCTCCCCGTCTGCTTTCAGCGACGGAGCCGTCAGGTCAGCGCCCTGGGGACCCATCTACTGGCTCGCCTCATCCCCAGGTGTTACCGACGCTGCCTTCCATTTTGCCTAATGGCGTCGCGCTGCCGCCGCAGCCGCCGCCGGCGCCGCCCGCAGCGGACGCTTCGCTGCAGCCGCCTGGCGCCTCCCTGGGTCACGCGCCGCCGTTCGCTTCCCGTGACCAGCTGTCCTCCGCCATGGACCTCTTGCCCGCTCCGGACCAGATGTCGTCATCGCGCGTCGGATTCCCCGACGCAATGGAGGTCGACCCTTCGGCCCCTCTTGTATCATTACGTGCGCATACACCGCATGTTGACGTGCACCCTGGACTAGGTTTGCAGGCGTTTCCTAGCTCCTCTCGGACCGAATGGCCGGGTGCGGGTGGCACAGCCTCGCCTGTTGTTAGGCTCCCCACCTCATCGCATACGTCAACATGGGGTCCTCCCCACGGTGGGCGGAAGCCTTATCTCCCGACCGTTCGCCGATTTGCGGGGGAGGAATGTGGTGTCACCGCTAGACACCACACTTGCTAGGTGGTAACTTAAATCGGCCGCGGTCCTGTAGTACATGTCGGACCCGCGTGTCGCCACGGTGTAATCGCAAACCTAGCGCCACCACATGGCAGGTCACAAGACACGGACATGACCTCGCCCCAGTTGTACGGACGACATTGCTTGCGACCAGAAGTACGACGCCTTCCTCTCATTTGCCGAGAGACAGATCGAATAGCCTTCAGCTTAGTCCCTAGCTACTACCTAGCAAGGCGCCATTTGTATCAGTGCTTATAGCTAACGAATATTCAAGAGAGATGTATTCCAAGGATTCATTAAAGTTAAGTATAAAAGAAGCTCCCTTCTTTTCTTTATAGTTTTCATCCAGTATCTTGTTTCAGACTTCACGCCCGTCTGCGTTAGTTTAGCGTGCACCTAGCTACCTCATTGTGTCTCGGCTGTAGGACCTAGACACAACACTTTCAACACACACAAACGTTCCCACTGGTGTGTAGAGACTCCTATATCCCAGGACTAATGATGTCTTGTGAATGAATCGAGCATTATGCTTGGATGTTATCGAATTTACCCACCGAATTACTGATGCCATCCATATCAAAGCACCATCCACATTTTCTTTCTTTCTGCAGACGAGACTTTCAGAGGTAAAAACTATTTAGGGAGATCGCCATATTGCAGTGAAATTGAACCCTGCAAAGTGCCCCCACATATCGTCAAATATAAAAAGACTCTTACTCAATTACACAGTTCTCCCACTGAGGACAGGATCACGAATGTTAAAGTGTGAAACCATCCTGCGACTTATCATGATATTACCGTGTACCCTACATATTGTCAAATACGGAAAGACTCCTACTCAATTAAACTGCTCCCCCAGCGAGGACAGGAGCGTGAATATTAGTGTGTGAAACCAATCTCCAATCCAGCAATATATCACTGCCTACGGTCTCGATGCTGTAAACATACAATTTGTACCCTGTAGCGTACAAAATCAGCCCTTTTACACCATTTGTACATATACCGCGAAGGCAAACGGCACAGTACATAAACTCCTGCAACCGACGATCACAAGTCATCCACAACCTTTGCACGATTAGCGCACCCTCAGTGGACCGAAGACGCTCTGAGAACTGTTATACAAATTCGAGCTCGTTTCCCCTCTGCAAAAATATGTTAGTGTCTCTGCTCTGAACATGCTTCCTTGCTTGCTCGCATTTCTACACACAATTCCAGACTCGGCGATTACAAGAACACATGTATTTTTTCATGGTTCGCCAAAATATTATACCATTTTCGCGGTACTTCTCGATATCAAGCACTAGCCAGCATCCAACCGATCGCTAGCGCAACATAATTCCCAAGATATAGACTGGAAATTGTTTCTCTACTAACCCAAAACTTTATCTATGTGGCTCATGCTGTAAACCAGTGACGAACTAGAAACTTGTCACGTCTGCATATACATCTACTCGACAACTCGAAACAAATAGAAGAAACTGTAGTAGATTGCAAATCATCCCTATAATATACAAGGTCAACCAAAGTTTTTCTCGCCGGCCTGTGTGGCCGTGCGGTTCTAGGCTCTTCAGTCTGGAACCGCGTGACCGCTACGGTCGCAGGTTCGAATCCTGCCTCGGGCATGGATGTGTGTCATGTCCTTAGGTTAGTTAGGTTTAAGTAGTTCTAAGTTCTAGGGGACTGATGACCACAGATGTTAAGTCCCATAGTGCTCAGAGCCAAAGTTTTTCTCATGTCTAGACAACTGGCAAATGTGTCTTCCACCCGCTAGATGCACAAACGACAATCGATCTTCTCTCGACTAAATAAAGGCACGAAATGTGCAGAAGCAGCCAGTTGAACAAATTACATGTAAGGGAATAACGATTTAGCGCAAACGCACCTCCATATTCAATCTTCTCAACTGTCCACACAATCACGAAAGCTGTCCAACACATACTAGTAGTTCGCTATTCGATCGTCTATAGGACAACACGGTTTACTCATCTACATTCCTACACTCAAACAGGCAGCTCCAGTCTGAGATCTCCTGCCGTTAACAGGAAACGTGAATCACCCCCGCACAGGTCCCCGACGCTGCAGGACGAGCACGCACAGGTAGAATGTTAATCCTAAGATACCGCTCGCATATATATTTTATCCTTGTACTTACAACTAAATGTTACGATCGAGGTTTCAGTTGAACGACATTCGACAATGAGCATATCGGAAACACACTCTGTTGATCGCTGTGGCTCTAGAAATAGAAATATCAGTACCATTCTTACGACTTGACATACTCTTCCCATCCTAGCACAGTACCCCACATCAGATTCATACCATCCTTATGACTGAAAATAGTCATTTGCTTTGCACATATCAGAACACATACACTTACTTTATAAGCCTGATGCTGAAATGCGAACGTATCATGCTCCCTCTACTACTGACTATAATACTTCATGAATAACTGATCGCTGTCAACACGAAATAATACTGAGAGAAAATTAATCATGGGTGGACATGTCTCATAAATTTTCTTACGAGTGCTACCACTGTGTCCTAGAAAGAGAGACGTAATAGGCCAAATGTTAAAAAAACTCGTTCTCAACAATTAATGTATGGTACTGTCACAATCGTTAATGATTCTACAAGTGCATCCAAGTATCCATATTAAAGGCTATACTGGCTTTATAAATCATGGTTGACGTTACCTCTGAATTAGGTGGTTTTTCTATCTGGACAAATACCGAGATGGTGATCGGTGGATTGTATATTAGCAAACCACCTCTCTAGTTACACGTAGCCCTCATAGCAACCTCGTTATAAAATCGCTGAGTTTTGCTATTGATTCGGCTAAGGGAAGTGGTTTGTAAGCGGTATTTGCGACTCCCTCACTCTGCCCCAGTTCGGCATTTCTATAGTACTTGTAACGTATTCTGACTCGATACCACGCCAGAGTTTCTGCGATATATCCACTGAGTTGCAGGCGATTACTGATTGAGAAGGAACACAAATGGTAGTAGTAGATGATGTGCTGATTGAGGTCATCAAAAAATTTTCACTAGCTTTTCAGATCTCTTGTGTTACACTATCTGCTAGAAATGATGTCCATTGTTTGTAATCAAGTCTTTTCATTCAAACCACACACCTGCGTTGGATCACACCCGCAAGTGAATCATATTTCTGGCACTCTCATATCTCGAAACGAGTCACCTTTCTCGAACCTGTCTGTTACACTAAAATTCCAATCTGGTTTTAGTTAGCCCCCTTTGCATCTTGCAACTGCTCTCATTTCTACATCTCTGCCCATGTGATTGTTCCAACTTAAGTCGGAACTGAGCAGAAGTCGGAGAAAGACATATCCACCACCTTCTGCAATCTGTCTAGAAGTATAACGACCTGAGTTAGTGCAACAGAAGCACGTTTTGACCGTTTGGTGGAAATGTGGGCATGCTCATATACAGATACTACAATACAGATACTACAGAAACAGATACAAATACTACAATCCAAAGCAGATCCACGTCCATTCACATCTATCTCCCCAACATGCTATCATCGTTATTCTGTGCCAACACAGAGAAAAATTACGAACTATAAAAGCTTCACTAACTTCATCCGATATAGAATTCACCTAGGCGCTGTTGCTAGGATGATGACACATAATTGCAATACGGGTTTGTCGCGGAGAGACAGTTGTTGCGATGCTTCCAACAATAGCACTCCTAATGGGACACCCTATCTGTCATCTAATTTACCTGTAAAACTGCTGCTGTTGCTGATGCTGGACGATCCTATTAATTATACACCTTTTGATCCATTGCAGAGGTCAGTTTAAGGTTTCATCACCTGTACTAAACGAGGATGGCCGAATCCCACAGACTATACTGTAAGTCGCTAGAGATGCTCCCTGTGACCCTTTGTCGTTGTTTGAAACATTGTTTTCTAACACACTTTGAACAGTGTCATACATTTTGTTTTTCTGCCACGACTTCAGTGTCTATGTCAGAACCTAAACTGAGATTAAGATGCTCTGATCCTCGGCCTCTTGCAGAAAACTGGACATCACACAATATAAATCGTGTTGTTACTGTGACTACCATAAAACACCACAAACACTGGATAATTTTAAATAAAAGTTACAACATAAGCAAACTGGAAGAGTTTTGCGGCGTTGGCGTAGGTTTTAAACTCATCTGTCATAGTCACAGAATAGCTGATGACTCTACGTTCCGTTTCGACTGATTCATCATATAGCAGTCATGTAAGCGATTAGTGTTTCGTTGCTATCCACCCCAGAAGGTGCTGCCCATCCACAAAAACTCTTTCCCTTACTCAAACAAGCGATATCAGTCAATCATCATGTGGTAAACAATAGTGTGGTAGTGCATGAATGGGATGCAAAAGGCCCCATCAATGTACTCTAATAATAAGCATCACCGTTGATAGTCCAAACAATTTTACAGAAATTTCAGCACCGACCAATAATGTGACAGCATGTTTCTCAATTTGAGTATAATAGCTACACTGTCCCTTCTCCACTTCGTTAGTATCACTGCGAACGTGGATAGATGACTGTGTGCAGTACGTCCATTCATTGTTAATTCTCGAACACATAAATCACCAGAGTATACCAGACAGCGCTCCACATACTTCTAACACCTCGAGAATAGTGTTTAATTTACGATCTATCTCTCTGTGTATGGGAGTCACAGAGTATTCTCGCTGTCTTGGGGTAAAATGAGATAGTGAAAGACCTTGCTCATACTGTCAATGACCAACCCGAATTAATCTGCAACCGACCAGAAGAAGACCGTTACATTCGACGTCTCCTTGAATGAATGGAGCTTTCCGAGTCCTCACCCATCCAAGTGCATGATATTTCTCGAGATGCGCCCATGTCGAGGAGTTTAGCACTCCTTATCGATGTATAGTAACAGATTTCAAAGTGTCGTGATGCCATAGCAGACGTTTAAGAAGAACAAGAAACGAATGATTTTTATATGCGATGGAGCTCCAGATGGACGGAGTTCGACGCATTTTCACGTAAATCAACCAAGCTATCAACTCTAAAGTATTGTTCTAGAGTATAGGATCGAAACCTGCAAGGTATTGGTAAGAGAGAACATAAACACACATACTCCTAAGGTACAACATTCTGCACTTCAAACGGGCTATAAAATAAAATCGCTTGCGTTTCCGACCTATCAGTGGTGTGGAATGTAGCGCTCTTTATATTCCAATGTAAGATATATATTTCAGGCGCAACACATACATCCTTCTTCCCGGTTTCCCTACGATAAACTATGTTATCGAACCGTAAAACGAAAAAAACACCTTCAGCAAAGTATTTGCTCCGCGTGATACGAGCACAATATAGCCTTCTGGAGATGTATAGTGTCCATTGTTCACATCCGATCACGGTTCAGAAATTATGCGATGCGTGCATGAGGCCTATGTAAAATGATCGTTAGTAGCTTGGGATACCTCCTACAAGGAATCACATAAACCCTTAGCAGCAGCGTCCGACATGTGAAAATTACAAATCATTCCGTCGCTAACTCTGTAAACAGCACATCTGTCAGGCAAATGTGTACACGGGTATTGCAGCTCCTCACAAGCACCTATCACTAACCTAGATATCACGCTGAAGTCTCGATTTTACGCCTAAGATGCGACAGGGGGATGGAGTATATCGCATAGATCAAAGTTCACTTAGACGAATTTGTCAAGTCCCATCACGTATGAGATGGAAGTCCACTGATGACTGACAGGTTTACCGTTAACGATCGCCAGTAGACAGTGCTTCAAACCACATACAGAACATGTGGCTGTATACGAGTAGAACGCAGTCTATGTCATGTGGCTGATGCATCCAGACAGAACAGTGGAAAAATTGACCTGCAGCAACTTCTCCTTCTCCAGAATGCATCAGGCAACCATTAAATAGTACCTCGTTACAGCTCCATCTCAGTCGCTCACCTCATCCACTCTCTGTAGTCCTTTAATGCAGATGCAAGTAATGTTAGATGTAAATGGTTCTCTGTCTTCCTGAAAAGCATCAAATACAGTAGTCAACTCGCGTGTATCACTGGTACCTCAATAGACATACAGTATAATGCTGCCTCGAAGGAAAAAATTGACTGCCTCCCTGATTCCCTCCGTTTCGATGTCAACGTTTTCTCAGATTCATCGTGGTGGCACATACTATTTCCCATGTACAAACTGTTCGGAGCGAACTAGAAGATACGCAAGTACTTCCCCAATTTCCGTGCATTTCGGTGTATATTCGGTAAATTTATACCTATTCACTTGTCATTTTTCGCAATGCTATCGATTTTATGTCAGATCTATCTATGCGACCATGACATCACCTCTCGTTCTGTGTTCTAAAATTGCTTATAAATGTAGCACAGCTGCTAAAACCTAGCCCAAATGCAGTGATCGGGAGGCCTAATACAGCACTGTACTCGACTGTATCCAGTCACCTCAACATTTGGAAAGCGTTTGCTCTGTTTTCTGTATGTCTGTGTATCTGCAAAGCCACGTGGAAGGGATGTAGATCAGTTAGCCGTGTTTTCCTCTAGGCGACCGAATAGGGAACTAAAATTTGGTATGTGTTGGATAGCTTTTGTGATTGCATGTACATCTGAGAAGGTTGAATATGGAGGTGCGTTTGCGCTAAATCGTTATTCCCTTCCATGTAATTTGTTCGGTTGCGCATTTCGCGCCTTTATTTAGTTGAGAGAAGATCGATTGTCGTGTGTGCATCTAGCGTGTGGAAGACACATTTGCCAGTTCTCCAGACATGAGAAAAACTTTGGTTGACCTTGTAAATTATAGGGATGATTTGCAATCTACTACATCACCGACATCGGTATTCGAGAGCGGAGATATCAGATTCCTCTATTTGTTTCTTGTTACCAAGTAAATGTCTTCGCAGACATGACAAGTTTCTGGATAGTCACTGGTTTCCACCATGAGTCACCTAGCTAAAGTTTCGGATTAGTATAGAAACAATTTCCAATCTATATCTTGGGAATTATGTTGCACTAGAGATCTATAGGTTGCTTGATATCGAGAGGTACCGCGAAAATGCTACAATATTATGGCAAACCATGCAAAAATACATGTGTTCCTGTAATCATCAAGTCTGGAAGTGTGTGTAGAAATGCAATCAAGCAAGGAAGCAGGTTTGAAGCAGAAGCAGTAACATCTTTGTGCCGAGGGGAAACGAGCCGGAATTGTAGGGACACTTTTCAGGGTTTAATAGTCAGTGCAATATGGCGATCTGTGTTAAATAGTTTTTAGCTCTGACAGTCTCATCTGCAGAAAGAAAGAGAAAGGAGGATGGGGCATTGATACGGATGGCATCGGTATTTCTTCAGGTAAATTTGATAAGAGTCAATCATAATGCTTGATTCATTCACAAGACATCCTTTGTACTGGGATGTAGGAGTCCCTACACATCTGTGGGAATGTTTGTGCGTGTGGAAAGCAGGAAGGCTATCATGTGATGGATGGTACATCACGATAGGACCACTAGGAAGATGGCATGTGATGTTATTCTGCGTTATTTTTGTGAATAGGTTCCGTTACGGTAATAATTTCCGTGCATAGAAGCTGAGACATTATGTAAACTCCTACAAAAGCGCACTTTAAATATTTCTGGGACACTATGCATTTGCCAACTGTGGCAAACACATGTGTGTGTGGCCCACATGGAGTATGGGCGCTTTGTATATAGGTCTTCGCTTCCATCTGGTTGCGTTATCAATCTACCTAGATCAACAAGTACTTCGAAGGGAATTTCTCAGGTGAGTATGAAAGTGATGCCGCCGCCTCATGCGGGCATCTGTGTATGGTTTGATAGCTGACAGCCATGTCACTTCGCAGGGCTGTTGGTAGCCCATCTGTCTAGTGGACAGGGGACCGGAAGCGTGGTGTCTGTGCATGTCCATTGCATTATTTTGCGAGTCGGTTCATAGGCTGTGCTATGCGCTATTTGGACAGTTTACGAGTACGGAGCATGTCCACATATCATTGTGCTGCATTATTTAGGAGCTGTTTTAAGGTCTGTATTGAAATTATTTCGGCAAGTTAGGAGTTGTTTGTGTGTTTGCAGATGTTATTTAGGAGTAGTTTAATGGTTTGTGGGTTGAGTGGCGTGACCCAAAGTATGTGTTTTGTATCAAGTTGATAAATATATTCCATCCCTAAATAAATTATTCTAAAATGAAGTACACTCTTTCCTTACTCTCTCCAGCAGCCCAGTGCAGGCTGAGTAATTTTCACACCCTTTTCCCCCTCCAGACCACCATCTTGGATTACATCACTGGAGGGATGACAGCACCATCTGGTGGCAGTATTGTATAATAAGTCAGTTGGAGTCTAGATCTTGTGGTGGAGACACTGCATGTAATATAAAAACTTATGTTCAGCATAGGCAGTTTCGTTTCCCCACCATTTCCCCCACCATTTCCCCCACCATCTTGGATTACAGTACGAAATGCAAGACAGCACTATCTTGTGGTGGTACTGTGTACTAGGTGGAGACCTCTTGGTGAACACACAGTTTGTCGGCATCGTGGATAACGGTACTTGCATCATCAGCTGCCATCATAGCTGCCATCTTGGATTACGTTACAGAGTGGATGACAACACCCTCTGGTGGTGGTACAGTGTACTAGCTCAGTTGGAATGCAGACATTGTGGTGAACACACTGGATGGTGGTGCTGACTCTAATTGTTTAAATAAAGATAAGTGCATGATTTTGACAGTTGACCATTAGCAAGCAAGTTTACAGAGTTTTTGAGATTAATTATTTTCTTGACAATTTACGACTTGTTTGGCTCTCTGGACGTAAATATATTTCGTTACTTACTAGTGGTTTTCATGTTCGTAGGCTGTGCGATGCTTTATTTTAACAGTTTACAATTAGCAGGCATATATGTAGAGCACTATACATGAGTTACTTAGGAGTAGTTTCCGGGTCTGTATGTTGTGTGGCATGTCAGAGCGTGTGTTCTGCATCACTGTGATAAATATACTCCATCCCTAAATAAATGGTTCCAATATAAATAAAATAGACTCCTTCCTCTCTCCAGCAACCCAGTGCAGGCTGAGTCATTTTCCCACCAATCCCTAGGAAGAGGTGGAGGTGGGGTGAGTTAGGTTAATGGAGGTGGCTCCTGTGACCTATCTACCCGTGATTTTCGTAGGTTAGTGGAGGTAACCACGGTGTGATACATTACCACATTGGAATTTGAACCTCCTGCCATTTTCTAGGGGAGGGGGTGGTTAGGTTAGAGGAGGTATTCCAAGTGACCTATCTTCCTGCGATTTTCTTAGGTTACTAGAGATAGCCCAATTGACCCATCTTTACCCTCAAAATTCAAACTTGGCGCCAGTTCCTAGGAAGAGGTGGCAGTCTGATGATAATTTAGTGGGAATAGCATAAGTGACCTATCTCCCTGCGATTTTCTTAGGTTAGTAGAGGTAACCATGGTGTGATGCATTATCCTGTTGGAATTTGAACTTCCAGTCATTTTTCTGGGGATGGGGAACTGAGGGGTGTTAGGTTAGTAGAAGTCGCTCAATTGCTCTATCTTCCAGCAAAAATTCAAACTTTCCACCAAAACCGCCATCTTGGATGATGCCACAGCCTCCATCTTTGATGATGTCATCGCCACCATCTTGTAAGACGTCATCGCCGCCATCTTGGATGACGTCCTCGCCGCCATTCTGGATATCATTACTTTGGGTTAGAACAAAGCTTGCCCCAATCCTGTAGTGGCTAGAGTTTTGGGTTACCATGCAAATGTTTGAGAGTTCGATGCTGGGTTGAGGCACATTCTTTTTGTATGATTTAAGTAGTCCATGTGGTATGGTGTTTGGTATGTCAATCCTCAACAGTGGTTGCAGCGGGTCCTCTAGAAAACGTTTGCGCATACATACTACAGGTGTAAAAATGGAAGATTCGTCAGCTTTGAAAGAAACCATTTCCACGACATGGTCATGAATTTATTCACACCATTTCATCTACTAGATACGAAACCTGTTTTCTTTGTACCATCCTCCAATGGCCCCATAGCAACTATTTATCTTGCCTCATTCAGGTTCACTACATTTCGTTAGGTCCTTACATTACCAGTAGGACTAGCAACTTACTTAGTGAATAATGTCCAAAGTGGGCTAAATTTTTTTCCGTTATCACCGTGGTCCCATTAATTATGCTTCTCAACATTGAATCTGGTAACTGCATGCTGCTTTGTATATATCTCAATGCATTATTATTATTATTATTATTTTATTGGTGGGACTGTGGGAAAATCACATCTATTGCCATCACAGAAACCGAACATTTCATAATCACCAGTGTTGGGATGAATCATGCAGAACAATATCTGTGAGAGGAGTAGTGTGCGTTAGGTGTAACTGCACAGGGTTGACAGCTTGCTTATACCGAATGCACTGTCCACCAGACAGTGACTAGTTTCGAGCGGAGTATGGCCACTGTCACAGACTCCAATGTAAATGCGTACATGTAACAAATTTTCTCATTGTAAACCTATAAACCAGTGTGGCAGACAAATGGCATACACAAACGATGAATATCATAAACAGGCTGGTGTTGCCACTTTTGCATTTAAGAGATGGACAGACAGTCATGTTATTTTTATTAGGGATCCTGTGTCTTTATCACTTCAGAATTACAAGCAGCATTGGCTTTAATCTGCATAGTCCTGTGGGGATGGGAAGATCTGGGGTGCACTTGGTCACTGCTCTATTTTAAAACACAGAATTACCATGCACTAAATCCACACGGACAAGCGAATGTCGATAGCATTATTAGTCAGAAGAATTGTATAGGCCAACACCTAGTGGCTGGCATCGAGCAGGATTTGTTGGCGGCATATTTGTAGCGTGTAGCGCTTGGAAAAAGATCGACTGATCTTGCAAAATGAACACACAATACAGTTTTTCGATAATTAGAAACGTTCACCACAAATAAAAATAACCTTTGAGTTCTGGGTTAAGATTTGGATTTATAGACCACGTGGTCACGCCTAACGGAAATCACATTATTCTTCACCTGATTAATTGAACAAAAAATTATAGCTGGCACCTAAATGATCATTGCTAAAATACAGTAGCTACGACACAAAATCGTTGACTTTAACAAACAAGTAACATATTCGAATACCTTTTATCTCGTGTTGGATGCAGCCATTCTGAGGGAACGTTTGATCACTTACTTGTCTTCAAATCACCCTCCCAGACTAACCATCGTGCGGAGCTCCCCCCCTGCAGCCAAAGGTGGTGGGGCAGGTCCATGACCAACCTCAACTAGGGAAACATTCTGCTTTACACATCTTTGGCCAAACCCTCCTGTTCCTGCTCTCCGCCATGCATTGACACCGTTTAGGTTGGTAGAAGATTAAGAAACCCACCACTTATCTGGTTCATCTGCTACTACATTCGAATTAATCACACATGACCACACATTAAGGAAGGTCGAAAAAATGGAAATAAGGACATAGGAAGTGCACGTAAGAATGAAAAAGATAATATGTCAGTAGTGGGACAAAGAGAGCACCACCCCACTCTCCATTGTTGCCAAATTTATTCAAGATGGCGGCGATGACTTCATCCAAGATGGCGGCATGTAGACTTGGCAACAGTACATGACGTCATCCAAGATGGCGGATTTTGGCGGGAGGATAGTCCAATTGTACTCTGTCCACTAACCTAACCTCAAGAAAAAATGGCGGGAAGTTTGAATTTTGGCGGGAAAATAGGCCAATTGTGCTACGTCTACTAACCTAAGCCTCCAGAAGAAAAAATGGCGGCAAGTTTGAATTCCAACATGATAATGAATGCAAAACCATGCTTCTCTTTATTATTATTATTATTATTGTTGGCGAATTTTCCCTAAAAGGAAATCGTTCAGCTTATGACTTTGAAGGCTTGTTCTTCTTGTCCTTCCAGTACTCCTTCATTCTCTTGGGGAGGGCCTCTTTTCTCTCCTCAGACCATTCTTGTTTGGTCCGCTGTTTTAGCGCTTCTGACTTTACTTCCCAATTGTCTATGTGTTTCCGGAAGGTGCTTCTGTCTGTGATGTTTGTGGTGCCAATTGCTTGTAGGTCTTTTCGGACTCCTTCCATCCAGGGTGTCGAGACTTTAAGTGTCTTGATGTGTTCTAGAATTTTCTTGGTGAGTCTTGTTTCAGGGAGTCTATCTACATGTCCGTAGAATTTAAGGCGCCTTTTTCTCATATCATTCTCGATGTTCGAATATGCTTCTACTGTTGAGTTCTTCTGTAGTCTGTAGCCATCTGGTGTGGGTCTTCCTCCTAAAATTTTCCTCATGATTTTGCGTTCTTCTTTTTTGATTTCTTCAATTTTGATTTTCCTGTTGAGTGCTAGTGTTTCGCTGGCATACAGTACGGCGGGTTTGATCACTGTGTTATAGTGTCTGATCTTGGTGTTTCTGGAAATGCATTGTTTGTTGTAGACGTTTCGTACCATGCCTAGTGATTTCCGTGTCTTCTGTTGTCTGTCTTCGTAAGCCAGTTTCTCTGTTCCGGTCGGTTCGATGATTTCGCCTAGGTATCTGAAGTGTGTGACCCCTTTAATTTTGCCATACTTGGTTGTGATGTCGTCGCCTTCTCTTGTTAGGACTTGCGTTTTTTCAAAAGAGATTTGTAGGCCGACTTTCTCGGCGCATTCTTTCAGGATTTCGATCTGTGTTTTTGCTGATGTTGGGTCATAGGTCAGTATCGCTAGGTCGTCTGCGAATGCTAGGTAAGGGATTTCCAGTCTTTTCCTTCCTAATGTGACTGGTCTCCAGGTGTTTTGTCTCCTGACTTCAGCTTCCCATTCGCTCATTACTTTGTCCAGGACGATGTTGAACAATAGCGGGGATAGTCCATCTCCTTGTCTTAGGCCAGTGTGGATTTCAAAGGGGTCCGAGATTTCGCCCATGAATTTGACTTTGGATTTTGTATTGGTTAGTGTCTGTTCGATTAGTCTTCGGGTCTTTTGGTCTAGGCCTTTTTCTCTGAGGATTTGGATGAGGGACTTTCTGTCGATCGAGTCGTAAGCCTTTTTGAAGTCGACGAAACTGCAGATGATTTTTTTGGGGCTTGTCATGTGGGATTTTATGATTGATTTCAGGTTGAAGATTTGTTCGGGGCAGGCTCTGTTGGGTCTGAAACCCGCTTGGTATTCCGAGATGGCGGGTTCCAGTTGTCCTTGCGTTCTGGTGAGAAGGCAGGTTGATAGAATTTTGTAGATGACCGGTAGCAGGGAAATTCCTCTATAATTGTTTGTGTCTGTCCTGTCACCTTTCTTGTGTAGCGGGTGAATGAGTGCGGTCTTCCAGTCGTCAGGTATGATTTCGGTTGTCCAGGTGTTCTGTATGATTTGTGTGATTTCGTTTAGCGAGTTTGGTCCTAGGTTCTTCAGCAGTTCTGCCGTTATTCCGTCTTCACCGGCTGCCTTGTTGTTTTTCAGTTTCTTTATGCAGTGGAGGATTTCTTCTTTTGTTAGTGATGGTGAGTCTTCCGGTGCGTTGGCCGGTTCTCGGGGTTCGAAGGTTGAGTTAGGTTCCGGGCAATTTAGTAATTTTGAAAAGTACTTCGCGAGCTCTTCACAGTTTTCTTTGTTGGTAAGTGCCAGTTTTCCATCTTCTTTTCTGAGGCAGAGGTTCTGTGGTGAGTATCCTTTGACTTGGTTGGCGAACGTCCCGTAGAAATTTCTGAAGTCCTCTTCGATGGAGTTTAGCTGATCGTTTATGTATTTGCGTTTCTCTTGTCTTATTGTTTTCGATGTTTGTCTTCGAATTTCATAGAAGTTGTCCTGTGTTTCTTCTGTTTTGTTGCTGTTGTAGTTTGTGAAAGCTGTTCTTCGATTTTGTAGGGCGATTTCGCAGGTAGTGTTCCACGAAGGGTGCCTGGGTTTTCTAGTCAGCGGGATCAGTTCTTTGGCTGTGTTCACAATTTTTTGTTTAAAGCTGTTCCAATCTTTCGCCTCTTGTTTTTTCCAGTGTTCTGTGATGTTCGATTCTCTGATCTTTCTTGCATCAAATTTTGGTGAGGTCAATTTCTTTTTGTGTTGTCTTCTTGGTGTGAGTTTGATTTTGATTCTTGTTAGGTAGTGGTCCGAATCTATGTTGGCGCCTTTTCTCACTTGGACGTCGTGGATTTCTTTCTGGTAGTCATAGGAGATTGCCACGTGATCTATCTGGAATTCGCCTAGTGAGTGGACTGGTGATCGCCACGTCTTTTGTTTCTTGGGCTTTTTCATCAGGGAGGTTGACATGATTTTGAGGTTGTTTTGCTGGCAGAGTTCGATCAGTCTGGTGCCGTTTTTGTTGGTGAATTTGTGTGCAGGGAAATTTCCTACTGTTTTTCTGTAGCGTTTTTCTCTGCCGATTTGTGCGTTGAAATCGCCTAGTAGAATTTTCGCGTTGTCTTGGGGTATTTTTGCCAGGGTGGTTTCGAGTTTGTCCCAGAATTTGTCTGTTTCTTCTGGTTTGTCCTTGTTGTCTGCGTTCGTGGGGGCATGTACGTTGATGAGGGTGTAGTTCTTGTTGGCGTGTTTGATTCGCATGGTCATGAGCCTGTTGTTGATCGCGTTGACTTCTTTTACTGAGTCTAGGATGTTTTTGTTTACTGCGAAGGCCATGCCGAGGAGTGCTCCTCCTTTGCCGATTTTCCTGTTGGTTCCACTCTTGAAGAATCTGTAGTTTCCGTAGTCTATTGCGTCTGAATCCGTGTATCTTGTTTCTTGTAGCGCTAGGATCGAGATCTTTTGACTGGTGAGTTCCGTTGTTAGATTGTGTAATTTTCCCGTTTGTATTAGTGTCTGTATGTTGAAGGTGCCAAAGTATGTGTGTGTTTTCTTGGGTAGTTTGCCAGAGCACTCCGACTCGCCCTTTAGTACATCTCCAGGTCCCCCAGAAGCCGAGTGCCTGGTTGCCGTCTTGCGACGGGTGGATCGTCCACCTGGGGTAATGTTGTTTTTAGGTGTACTTGCCATTATGCTTGTAATTCGTCTGGCTTGCACCATTTTGGTAGAACCAGGGATTTTCAGTTCCTGGAGCTCGTATCAGCCGCACCATTGGTGACAGACGCTGGCCAGAGTACCGGTGGTTACCACACAGACGTGTCTGGGCTTTTGTGTTAGTTTTCTTCGTTTCGCCGGTTTTTACTCCGGATACTTATCCTCGAGGATGTGATAGTTTTGGTCCGCCCCGAGTATTTGATTTCCTCGGTGCCACCCATATCTGGGAGGCTTTCCCCTATCCGCCACCTGGGGAGATGCCCGATGGAGGATCTATCAACCTCACACGGGTTATTTTTATTATTATTATTCATTATTATTGATTATCATTTATTAACATTCATTATCATTTATTATTATTTATTATCATTTATTATTATTTGCTATCATTTATTATTATTTATTATTATTGAACTGCTTCCACTAGAAAATTCCCTCCAAATTCAAATTCCAACATGATAATGGCTGCAAAACCACATTTTTGTTTATTATTCATTATCATTTATTATCATTTATTAACATTCATCATCATTCATTGTCATTTATTATCATTCATTATTATTTATTATTATTTATTTGTCATTTGTTATTATTTATTATTATTGAGCTGCCCCCACTAGAAAATTCCCTCCAAATTTCCTACACGATAATGGCTGCAAAACCTTACTTTTGTTTATTATTATTCATTATCATTTATTAACATTCATTATCAATCACTCTCATTTATGATCATTCATTATCATTTATTATCATTCATTATCATTTATTATTATAGGCCTACCTCCACTAGAAAATTGCGCCAAATTCAAATTCCAACATGATATTCTCTCGAAAACTGTACTTCTATGTATTATTATCATTTATTATTTATTCAAGATGTCCTATTTTCTCGGTGAGAAAGCCATTCTCCTTACATCCATAACAAAAATCTATCACAAGTTCAAATCCCCAACACCATAATTGATCACATGTACGAGCTTTCTCCATCACTTATCTTTTTTCACTGGTAGCCTATCATAATCGCGTCAAATAATAAACTGCACTTATAGTAACGTAATTCACATCCTTTGATTTTACAGGGACTGAAAACATTATTTCAGGCAGTATGGTCATCACTTGTTCTCGAACACAGTCAGCACACACACCTTTGATATCGCAGTGCAGTCACCACGACGTCCGCACTCCAACTGAATCAGTTCAAATCCTCGCCACCCCCTGGCCAGCGCGCAGAGACACTACCTACGCCTGTCACGTGAGGCGGCCGGGCACTAGCGCGGGGGGAGAGCGCAGCCATCGCTCCCACATCGTAAACATGTTTTCGCTGGACACGCTGGAACTTGTCGAGTTTGATGTCACAGCGGCCCCTTGTCCGCTCACCACATGTATTCGTCGCATCCACACGTTGCCCGCCAACATTGTCTCCCTGGTACCTGAATCGCACAACGGTCGGCCGTTTCCCTGCAATACTTTCGGCGCCACGTTCAAGCCTGTCGATGCCGACCGCTCACCGTCCACCACGTGTCCCTGTGCGAGCGAGACGCAGTGCTACACTTTTGTCGGCTAAGTTTGCTCGACAGTGGAATCCGCCATGACTATATAACAGCACGTTTGGACTGCACTAGAACGCCCGCTAATTGACTCGGTCTCGCGCGCGCGTAATAACTGTACAATCGCTGCGCCGCCGTCCCGCTTACGTCACACACCCTCCATACACGCGACGGACATAGCCTTCTGTAAATACCTGGAAAATGACTCTTTATTTCAGACATTACGGTCATGCAGGTGTGTTCCAACTGACTTCTCCATGCTCACTCAGCGAAACTCCAGAGCGCAGCTGACGTACGTGTGGCCGGCTGTGCCCGCTCCATCAGCAGCTCCCTGGTCAGCTGACGTCAAGCACACCCCCACGGAGAGCGCGCCAGGTAGGCGGGGAGCGGCGCCTCAGGGCCCAGCCACAAACGGTCGGCCGCGCCCGCGAGCACTTAACGTGGACACGAGTGTACCTGTCGACTGCGTGCCGGACAAAGGATACGTATGGCGCCAGAGTTTCACCGACATTGGAATCCACCATGACCGTATAACAGCGCGTTTGCTCATCGCCAGAACGCTCAGTAATTCACTCTCACCTCCCCGCTACATTAAACAATTCAATTTACAATTTCATATACGTATGGAGACGTGCTCAATTCCCTAATTTCAACTACTTTTTGAGGATAAGACCGCCACCTCCTCCTCCTCCTAGGGACCAGCGCCAAGTTTCAAATCTCCCAGTAAACAAAGCTCACTTGCTCTTCCGCCACCAAACTAAGAAAATTCTTTCAAACTAAGCCACCAGCACTCAACCTCTTCCTTCACGTTTCTGGCAAACGGACTCACCCTGCACTAGGTCCATGGACCGAGGAACGAATTTACTTTATTTAGGAATGGAGTATATCTATCACACCGACATGTCCCACATCATACAGACATGGAAAACACTCCTACATAACTCATTCATGATGTTCTAGACACACACTTGCTAATTGAAAACAGTTAAAAATAGCTCATAGCACAGCCTACAGGCATGCAAACCGCTCATAAATAATGCAAAACATTTACCTCCAAATAGCCAAACAACTGCTAATTTTCGAAAATAATTTCAGTTCATAGGCTGATGCAAGGAGGAATAAGTGTACTTTATTTATTTGCAACATATCTTTTTGAAACTTTTACTTCTCATAGGTTTCGATATGTAAGGCTGACATAAGGCAGTTTCTGAACTCCAGTAGTGCACTACACTTGGCAACGCAACCACACCCATCAAGATATTCATTCCAATCCAGACCTGTAACTCCTCTACAGATAACTTTGTCCAGTTACTTCTCTACTCACTCACATTCTGACCAGATTTCCGTTATTGCTCAAAAACAGCTCAGACTGCGCTGTGCTGCTCGGGGAAGTAAGGAAGGGCTGCACTCTATTTATTTGTAGCCCTTTTATTTAGTCGTGGAGTATATTTGTCACAAAACACCCGCACTGATCCCACTGTGGTCATCTGACACAGGCCACAAACACGTAAACAACTACTAGTTTCACCACACAATACCAAACAGCTCTTAAATAATGCAGTACACAATATCAACAGACGAGCTTTGTACTCTTAAAGTCTCCAAATAAAGCACCGCACATTTCACAGACATGCTCACAAAATAGTGCAACATATGCGCCCAAACACCACCAGCTGCCAAACCGACCAAAAGTCTCTGCTCCCCCCCCCCCCCCCCCCCCCCTCAAACATGACCTCAACACAGTCGCATTCGCACCTATCACCGAAGAAATTGATATCGCCTATGCGCCTTAGATTACGCTCCAAGGCAGGCCTCGCGCGCGTGCAGACGGTGGGGAAGGGGATTCCAGTGTCTCCAGCCAAGTTCAGCTTCCGAGCGCTCGTGACAGCCGAAACATGTGAAAGCTGCCTTCTTCTTCTTATGTGTACCGCCGGCGTCTCAAGTCTGGACCTGCCTTCACGTCTATTCTCAGAATAGCTGATAGCTCGTTGACACACTCGATTAACGCAGCCGGGAAAACATTTACTACTTGCATGCAACCGAGATGGTGATGGAAAACCAATCACTCGGATTTGCGCTGCAGGTGCGTGTAATTATTGAGAACACTCTATTTATTTTTTCGAACAACTTATTTAACCATACAGTGTATCTATCACGCTATCACAATACACCAATCCCAGATGTGCCCTGAGCCATGTTGCACAGCCCACAGACCCGCACCCAATCATAATTTCAGTAAACAATATAACAAACTGCTACTAAATAATAAATCACACAGATGTGTTGGTACGCTCAGTACTCGTAAAGTATCCTAATAACGCATAACAGAGCCCGCAGATAGGCTCGCAAAATAACTCAGTAGACGTGCGCAGGTACCCCCACTCTTCACCCTGCCCACAGGATCATGAAGTCACCAACCGTCTGATTTCAGACCCCGCACAGCCCCTGCTCGGCTTCCGCAAGCGTGAGTTGGCGCGGTCAACGCGCTCGTCAGCGGTCAAAGCGCACACATACGTCCGTCCAGGACCGCGATTCCGAGCCGCGACCACCGAATGTGGGTGAAAGTCAACCTTATATCAACGTAGCATAATTCCAAAGCGCAGCCTCCATACGCTGGACACATCATAGCAGCACATGTCTTTACCTCCTGTGACATGTAGCACACTACACATTGCTCCTCACACGAAATTACACGGCCCTTTAACCAAACATAACTACACATCCCTGTTGTTGCCTCGTCGCGTGACCGGCCATCTATAAACCTTCTCAATATTATTCTCACTTTACAACATTTCTTTTTTTAAATAAGATCTAATTTACACCTCCCACCGCACCTAACCTCACACCCGTCCCACCATCAACATAGGCAAACGTACTCAACCCTATCTTGACACTCATATATTACCCCACAAAGCATGCCTATCAATCAATTTACCATTCTCATCCTCTCTTTTCAAATTACGAACCTAGCCTCTATCTAAACACCAATCAACTCATCTTTCTCGCACTTTCAACAGTTAAATTAATTTTACACACATGCAGAAATACCAAACGCAATTAAAGAGTCAAACTTTTATACAGAGCACCAAGCACATACGGCAATATTCAAAGCCTGGTCCATATTTACCACCTCCACCTTCAATTAAATATTATTACCATTGCCGCAACATTCTGCCAGCGCTCGATTTGCACCTATTGTTGCGCTCTTAACTGTTGTCACTAGTGGTCGAATATCACAATCTATAGATTGCATAAATTTCCACATAAAAAAGGATCTCGCCCGCCGTTTGGAGACTCCTATATCAGAAAACATAGCATCATTTAACTATCACTTGCTCTTATCTAATAACTCATCCATCAGGTCTGGGGGCAAGGTCATCCCTTTCTTTCTTTCTTTCTTTCTTTCTTTCAGCAGCAGACAGCTATTTTTTTTACAGTGGTAGCTAAACTGCGCCATCAACTTAACATCACCAATCGCGAAACATATCTTGAAATACGTAAACACACTAACTCAATTACACAGCGGTCCCGCTGAGGATATGACCTTCAATATTACAGTTCTTAATCCAATAACCACCGAAAGAAGTACTAAATGCTCAAACTAATCCCATAGCGCCTTACAAAGGGAGTGTCCGAGCGCCGCCGGCGGCATGTCAAAGCCACATAACTGTCCATCTAAACAGCCGTCCACTCAGCCCCAAGACCAGAATGCTGAAGTGGGCTATCCCTATACCTGCTCTCCAGCTATTGTCTAACGACATACAGTGCACAAATGGATTCCTGAATAGCGCATATCTCTATCTCCCCCTTGTGTCTCCAACAGGACATGTAAACAGTGTCTCCCCCAGCCAGCGAACCCGACGTCATTCCCCCTGCGCTGATAATTTCCACTTGCATATATAAAACCATATTCCATCCTACCAAAACTCAATAATAAAAAAGCATTCTCCCTTTCTAAGCTTAGACGAGTATGCATTTATCTTCACCCATCTGATCTCTGCAATTTAAGTCGGAGAGATACATAGCTGTTACCTTATGCAACCGGTCTACAAACAGAACGATCTCAGTTACTACAACAGGACCTTGTTTTGACCATTCGCCGGAAATGCGCGCAATGTTGTATGCCTCAAACTAGGTACAAGTACAACAGACACTCAAAACCGTATCATCTTTATCCTCTACCATCAAAGAGTGAAAAAGTCACGAAGACACCAATGCGATCCACTTCCAGTGCGGACAAACGGAATTCACAATACTCCCCCCGAATAAGTCAGTGTGCAACCATCCAAGAATTCCTAACAGCTCACCAAATCCAACACCTCAAACTGCAACTGCCTATATGAACAAGATCATATTAAATAAACTTACAGGCTGCACAGTGCCCTTTAAAGTTTGATCACCCATACTCTAAGTGAATGAGAAGCTGCCTCTGGCCCTTGTTAAAACAGTGTTTTCTAACACGCTTTTGCACACTGCCGGGCATTTCGTCTTTCTGCCGCGACTTGGAAGTCATTGTCTGATTCTAAACAGACATTAACATGGACTGATGCACGGTCTCTCACAGGAAACTATACCTGGGCAGAATGGGGGTACCTGCGCATTTCTGTTGAGTTATTTTGCGAGCAGATCTGCAGGCTCTGCTATGCGTTATTAGGATAGTTTACGAGTACTGAGCGTACCTACACGTCTGTGTGATGTATTATTTAGGAGCAGTTTCCTATAGTGTGTACTGAAATTATGATTGGGTGCGTGTCTGTGGGCTGTGCAACATGGCTCAAGGAGGAGGAGGAGGAGGGAATTAGTGTTTAACGTCCTGTCGACATCGAGGTCATTAGAGACGGAGCGCAAGCTCGGGTGAGGGAAGGATGGGGAAGGAAATCGGCCATGCCCTTTCAAAGGAACCATCCCGGCATTTGCCTGAAGCGATTTAGGGAAATCACGGAAAACCTAAATCAGGATGGCCGGAGACAGGATTCAACCGTCGTCCTCCCGAATGCGAGTCCAGTGAATATGGCTCAGGGCACATCTGGGATTGGTGTTTTGTGATAGCGTGATAGATACACTGTATGGTTAAATAAGTTGTTCGAAAAAATAAATAGAGTGTTCTCAATGATTACACGCGCCTGCAGCGCAGATCAGATTGATTGGTTTTCCGTCACCATCTCGGTTGCATGCAACTAGTAAATGTATTCCCGGCCGCGTTAATCGAGTGTGTCAACGAGCTATGAGCTATTCTGAGAATATACGTGAAGGCAGGTCCAGATATACGTGAGAAGAACAATGCAGCTTTCACATGTGTCGCCTGTCACGAGCGCTCCGAAGCTGAACTTAGCTGGAGACTCTGGAATTCCCTTCCCCGCCGACCGCATGCGCGCGAGTCCTAACTTGAGCGTAATCTAAGGCGCATAGTCGATATCAATTTCTCCGGTGATAGGTGAGAATGCGACTGTGTTGAGGTCATGTTTGGGGGGGGGGGGGGGGGGAAAGCTGAGACCTTTGGTCGGTTTGGCAGCCGGCGGTGTTTGGGCGCATATGTTGCACTATTTTGTCAGCATGTCTGTGAAATATGCGGTGCTTTATTTGGAGACTTAAGAGTACGGAGCTCGTCTGCTGATACTGTGTACTGCATTATTTAAGAGCTGTTTGGTATTGTGTGGTGAAACTAGGAGTTGTTTAGGTGTTTGTGGCCTGTGTCAGATGACCACAGTGGGATCAGTGCGGGTGTTTTGTGACAAATATACTCCACGACTAAATAAAAGGGCTACAAATAAATAGAATGCAGCCCTTCCTTGCTTCCCCGAGCAGCACAGCGCAGTCTGAGCTGTTTTTGCGCAATAACGGCAATCTGGTCAGAATGTGAGTGAGTAGAGAACTAACAGGACAAATATATCTGTAGAGGAGTTACAGGTCTGGATTGGAATGAATATCTTGATGGGTATGGTTGCGTTGCCAAGTGTAGTGCACTACTGGAGTTCAGAAACTGCCTTATGTCAGCCTTACATATCGAAACCTATGAGAAGTAAAAGTTTCAAAAAGATATGTTGCAACTAAGTAAAGTACACTCATTCCACCTTGCATCAGCCTATGAACTGAAATTATTTCCGAAAATTAGCAGTTGATTGGCTATTTGGAGGTAAATGTTTTGCATTATTTATGAGCGGTTTGCATGCCTGTAGGCTGTGCTATGAGCTATTTTTAACTGTTTTCAATTAGCAAGTGTGTGTCTAGAACATCATGAATGAGTTATGTAGGAGTGTTTTCCATGTCTGTATGATGTGGGACATGTCGGTGTGATAGATATACTCCATTCCTAAATAAAGTAAGTTCGTTCCTCGGTCCATGGACCTAGTGCAGGGTGAGTCCGTTTGCCAGAAACGTGAAGGAAGAGGTTGAGTGCTGGTGGCTTAGTTTGAAAGAATTTTCTTAGTTTGGTGGCGGAAGAGCAAGTGAGCTTTGTTTACTGGGAGATTTGAAACTTGGCGCTGGTCCCTAGGAGGAGGAGGAGGTGGCGGTCTTATCCTCAAAAAGTAGTTGAAATTAGGGAATAGAACACGTTTCCATACGTATATGAAATTGTAAATTGAATTATTTAATATAGCGGGGTGGTGAGAGTGAATTAGCGAGCGTTCTGGCGATGAGCAAACGCGCTGTTATACGGTCATGGTGGATTCCACTGTCGGTGAAACTCTGGCGCCATACGTATCCTTTGTCCGGCACGCAGTCGACAGGTACACTCGTGTCCACGTTAAGTGCTCGCGGGCGCGGCCGACCGTTTGTGGCTGGGCCCTGAGGCGCCGCTCCCCGCCTACCTGGCGCGCTCTCCGTGGGGGTGTGCTTGACGTCAGCTGACCAGGGAGCTGCTGATGGAGCGGGCACAGCCGGCCACAGGTACGTCAGCTGCGCTCTGGAGTTTCGCTGAGTGAGCATGGAGAAGTCAGTTGGAACACACCTGCATGACCGTAATGTCTGAAATAAAGAGTCATTTTCCAGGTATTTACAGAAGGCTATGTCCGTCGCGTGTAAGGACGGTGTGTGACGTAAGCGGGACGGCGGCGCAGCGATTGTACAGTTATTACGCGTGCGCGAGAGCAAGTCAATTAGCAATCGTTCTAGTGGGTTACAAACGAGCTGTTATATAGTCATGGCGGATTCCACTGTTGGGCAAACTTAGCCGACAAAAGTGTAGCACTGCGTTCTCGCTCGCACAGGGACACGTGGTAAACGGTGAGCGGTCGGCATCGACAGGTTTGAACTTGGCGCCGAAAGTATTGCAGGGAAACAGGCGACCGTTGTGCGATTCAGCTACGAGGGAGACAACGTTGGCGGGAAACGTGTGGAGGCGACGAATACATGTGGTGAGCGGACAAGGGGCCGCTGTGACATCAAACTCGACAAGTTCCAGCGTGTCCAGCGAAAACATGTTTACGATGTGGGAGCAATCGCTGGGCTCTCCCCCAGCGCTAGTGGCCGGCCGCCTCACGTGACATGCGTAGGCAGTGTCTCCGCGTGCTGGCCAGGGGGTGGTGAGGATTTGAACTGAAACAGTTGGAGTGCGGACGTCATGGTGACAGCACTGCGATATCAAAGATGTGTGGGCTGACTGTGTTTGAGAACAAGTGATGTCTGTAGTGCTTGAAATAAAGTCTTCAGTCCCTTCCCCCCTGCAAAATCAAAGGACGTGAAATATGTTACTGTAAGTGCAGTTTATTATTTGACGCGATTATGATAGGCTACCAGTGAAAAAAGATAAGTGATGGAGAAAGCTCGTACATGTGATCAATTATGGAGTTGGGGATTTGAACTTGTGATAGATTTTTGTTATGGATGTAAGGAGAATGGCTTTCTCACAGAGAAAATAGGACATCTTGAATAAATAATAAATGATAATAATACATAGCAGTACAGTTTTCGACAGAATATTGTGTTGGAATTTGAATTTGGCGCAATTTTCTAGTGGAGGTAGGCCTATAATAATAAATGATAATGAATGATAATAAATGATAATGAATGATCATAAATGAGAGTGAATGATAATGAATGTTAATAAATGATCATGAATAATAATAAACAAAAGTAAAATTTTGCAACCAATTTTGCGTAGAAATTTGAATTTGGAGGGAATATTCTAGTGGGGGCAGCTCAATAATAATAAATAATAACAAATGACAATAAATAATAATAAATGATAATGAATGATAATAAATGACAATGAATGATGATGAATGTTAATAAATGATAATGAATGATAATGAATAATAAACAAAAATGCGATTTTGCAGCCATAATAATGTTGGAATTTGAATTTGGAGGGAATTTTCTAGTGGAAGCAGGTCAATAATAATAAATAATAATAAAAGATAGCAAATAATAATAAATGATAATAAATAATAATAAATGATAATGAATGTTAATAAATGATAATCAATAATAATGAATAATAATAATAAAGATAAGCATGGTTTTGCATTCATTATCATGTTGGAATTCAAACTTGCCGCCATTTTTTCTTCTGGAGGCTTAGGTTAGTAGACGTAGCACAATTGGCCTATTTTCCCGCCAAAATTCAAACTTCCCGCCACTTTTTCTTGAGGTTAGGTTAGTGGACAGAGTACAATTGGACTATCCTCCCGCCAAAATCCGCCATCTTGGATGACGTCATGTACTGTTGCCAAGTCTACATTCCGCCATCTTGGATGAAGTCATTGCCGCCATCTTCAATAAATTTGGCAACAATGGAGAGTGGGGTTGTTTCCTCTTTGTTCCACTACTTACATTGACCCATATTGTTTCTACAGGCATGCGGTTGTTGGTTGAGGATGAGATTATTTCAGAGTTAATTTTTTACATAAATGATGGATATAATTCTGATTTTTGTATATCAGGTTGTATGAAAATTTGTCTCTGCACTAATTTCAATCATGTAACGTCACCACATACTTGTAGAAACAAAAATGGTTCGGGATTATTCTTCCGATAAAGGGGTAATCCCATACACATTTTTAGAAAAGTTTCTCTTTTTAAATAGTTGTGGTCACAGAATGGGCATTACAATCAGCCTTGTGTCATACCATGGTTCTACAAATACTGTCAAATAGCCCTCAGATGAGGTTAAATTTCCAAAATGTAAGAATGCCTCTTGTGAGACGGAAATATCATTATTATATGTTCGTTTACAAATAAGAATTTGCCACCAAAGCGTTTTAAAACGAATAATACGAACATAGTTTCGGAAATACCCCTCTAAAGAAGTCTCAATACCACAATTAACAAAACGTGTTACAAATTATTTATCTAATTCTGTCAATATTTATCATAAAGCCAAATTGAACTAAAACCTAGAAGAGACGAAACTCACAGTGTACCACCACTGAGGTATAATATATTGAAATGCATAATAACAGGTGGAATAAAAGTTAAAAATCTAATATTTTGTGCCATATCTTGCTGTGGCATGGTCCCCTACCCTTATTTTGAGCTAACTATGACTCATACCACACATAAAACACAACCTACTTTTGTTACAACCAATAAAAAAATATGACAATTCTTCCTCTCTTGTGAGGATCATTTTGCCCACAATTATAAAGTATTTGTATACCTCCTGTGAGGTTAAGACAACACCATAAAAGAAAAATTCTTATCCTAACACGAAACTGTTTTAAAGTCATACATCCTAAAATAATGTCAGACCACTGTCTCTGAATACCCTTCAATAACATATTGGGAACATCTCATTACGTAGTTAATGTCAGTCACAGATCTTTCTGAGACAAAAATATCAAACACTTGTGATGATTGCTGTGACATGTTTACATAAAATGCACTTTATCCACCTAACTACAAAATTGGTGATACTAGTTTAAAGAGCTCCATGTGACTGACCTACATTCACAAAAACAAGAGAACAAGTATGTAAACAGTAGCCAAACACTTAACCTTGTGATGGCTATGTAGTCCATGTAACAGAGGCAGAAAAAAAACATAAATGAGACAGAAAATGTTACTAGAATTCTCTCTGGAGGTAACCACATGAAAAATGACAACAATGCAAACTAATCAACACTTGAAACACAAGAAAACCAAAAATACAATATACAACAATTAAATATGCGCAAAGTATGATCACATGACTATTCCCATGACGTAGGCATGACATAAAACATGACACTCAGAAATACACTGAAATTTTTTTTGAAGAGAAATCCGACACAAATAACAACATAGGACAAATCTTGAGTGTACTATTTGGAGGGTAGACTACAAGGAACCACTTCTCCTAGTTTCATAGTATTTATAATGGCGATCCCCTGCAGTTGCCCTCTCGTCCACAGTCTCCCCACAGTTTTTGTGAGCACACTTTGCACAGTTTGTGAAGTCTCAGGCTGTCTTGTCTACCTCTGACAAGCAAATCGAAATACAACGGTATTTTGTTATGCTGTTTCAGAACTTTTGCTTTAACTCAAGCCGGCAGTAATACTTGTGTGACGTACGTAGAACCTGTAATGCCTCTATATCTCTGGATTATATTCACCACCCTACAGTTGCCAGTGTACAGTCTAACGTTACCGAATTGTCTAGCTAGTGGCATTTATTGGGATGCACCCACCTTAATCGCTGCATGACCCTAGCTGATGCTGTGGCACGCCTATGGTGTACAGGCAGTCCATCAGTCCATTAGTCCGTGTTCCCGAGCGTGCAGATGCCTGGTATGACTCTACTAGTTGAAAGAGTTGTACTGGGTCACGCAGAATGTGCAGGTGGCGCAGTTGGATCTGTTGACATATAGCTTTAGTTGGTGGCCGCGCCATCCATATCGAGTGTACGCCGCCTATTGTAGCGTGGAGCCAGCATCGGGACGCGCAGCACAAGTGGACAGCACCCAGTGATGTGTGGCACTGGAGGCACGTCGTTTGCGTTTGTCGCGGTGGCAGCCGCTCCCACTCGTTGCTTCCTCCACGACAGCGGCAGGAGGGCGTGATTTCAGCGGCCGGCTGGCGGGAGCCCTCTCTACCATAAGGCAGGCTCAATCAGCTGCGCGTACAGGTGTGTGTGTGTGTGTGTGTGTGTGTGTGTGTGTGTGTGTGTGTGCGTGGTGGGGGCGGTCGCGCTCACTCGTACCTCCCTTTGGGACAGCGGCTGGGGGCGTCGTTTCACCGGCCGGCCGGCAGGAGCACTTTCTCCTGCAGCCAAGCTAATCAGCTGTGCGTGTTAGATGTGGGGGGGGGGGGGCTGTTCCCTCCCTTTCTAGAGCACCCAGCGCTGCCGTGTCATCAAGTGTGGCTAGGAGGGCAGCTCGGCACAGATGGCCTTGAGAGTACACTGCTGTGCTTTTGTCCGTGTGTTTGCCAGTTCTCACCCTCGGACAGCTGGCTGAGGTCTCGCCACCAGTACGAACTTCTGTCAAGGCGTTGTCTGCCTCGTGATTCTATTTTCAACAGAGTACACCAAATATTAGTTTCATATTTTTGTACAACTTCCCTACCAATGAAAGGAAGCTTGATCTGTCAAGTATGAAACAAAGGGATTCCAACACTATTACATTAACCTATGAGCATTCGATACTATTTGCCAAGTTAACTGAAAATGGGGCAATTGATTTACAAAAGAGCTACTCTGCTAACCTATTAGTATACGAATCAAAAGTTGCCATAATAACTTTATAATTGGTACTTGATTTTCTTAACATATTACGTTTTGTAAGATGGTAATCTGTTCTTATTTTAATGTGACATTTCTGACAGTCAATTTTTTTAAATTTTCTTATACAGGACAGTCTTTTCTTTCAAAGGATAAATAGACAATGGGTGTATGGTTCATTGTTTGTTGTTGGACAAGGGGTTGGTTGGAAGGTTCCCACCTTTATGTTATCCCCTCATCAGTTATGCTCTTCCAGTTATGTTGGTTAATCATTTAATTTTGTCCAAACTACACTAACTCTGACCGTGCATGCAACTATCTACTTTAGTGTTGTTAGATGCTTTAGAGTCGTCTGAGTGACGAACTCTCGCTTTCTTTTACACTCTTGTTAATGCATTTCTGCAACTCAGGGATTATTTGCAACAATATAAAAGGAACCCAAGTAACCTGCACTCGGATTTCGGTCATCAATCAGTTTCATGTGTGTTTGTTCATTCACTCTTACTCAAAAACTGTCTATTCATTCAGCTTGAGTATGAAATTTTGTTACAGTCACACTGCACAGTTATAATAAAAATGAAAACTGTTACCAATACCGTTACCACTTACCGCTTCTTTTCCTGTTCATTTGGCTTTGAACCCTCATTCTTCTTTTTTTTTTTTTTTTTTTTTTTTTTTTTTTTTTTTTTTTTTTACCTGTGCATCACAAAAGCTCGGGCTGCCCCTAGTATCTGGGTCCCCTAAAATGACTTGCATGATCTTCATTGTCATGTGCTCCATTACAGCTCATGAAACGTCTCTGTACAATGTGTCTGGTGCATTTCGCTATACCAAGACAATAACGCGTTCCTTTATTGGCGCGAATTACTTCACCCCTACCCATCGATACGTGCTTGGCAGCTGCTTTCCCGTCAATCAGAAATATGCATCGAGGCCTGCCTCAATCACCCCTGCACATTGCACAGACCTGACAGAGAAACACAACATTTTAGCCATATTGTTTACAAAGTTGCTCCACTAAACTTCTTTAACGACAGGTGTGTAGAAGATTACTGTCTACACTTAACATCTATACAAGATATTGCGACAAGAAAAAGGATATAATATATCAGTTTGTTGTTAGATTACTTTTAGCATTAAGAGTTACAATCTATGTTTCCCATAGCTTAAGTTATACTTTCCACGGCTTTAAGTTTGAGATTTGGTGTAGACTTCCTTGTGCGAGGGGTTTCCAATACAAATGGATTTTAATGAGCGATTCTGCATGCACGAAATGGTCCGTCAAGGATGTAAAAGAATTTGCTGCAGAGGTAGCTCGGTTTCTCGGAGAGGCGGTGGAAGCGGACAAATACTTTATCCCCTGTCCGTAGTTTTAGTAGACGCGGAGGACATTTCTTATGCCGCTTCTTTCTTAATTTGCTTTAGAGCATTCTCAACTACTTCTGAGTGTCTTAATTTTGCAATTCTTGGAAAGTCTACCGTCTCTCTGGTTTTGTCTGGCACTGGCTCAGTTTTTAATACCGTTATTGGGCTAATTCCCGTGGATCCATGAGGCGAAGTGTTGAGTACATCTTGGAATTGCTGAAGGTAAAGACGTCAATTTCTGTGTCTTTTATGGCAGTAAATCCTACAGATCTTCCCCGGTTCTTTAATGGCCCAGCTGAGGGATTTGCACGAGCACTATATCTTGATATAAAAATAGGGATTGATACCTTGCCTGAGTAGGAGTGATGTCCACTCTCTGGACCGAAATTATAGCCCTTTATCGGAAATTACTTTTTTTCAATATATCCGACCACAGCGAGAAAACCGCGTACAAAACCGGCGCCGACAGGTTTCAGCCGTGTTGCGGCTCGCGTTGGTGCTGTTTGTAGGTTTGGAGGCCAGACGGCATCGTTGATTGGTGCCACTCGCTTTTGCAAGCGTTGCCTGTCCGCTAGTGGCCGCAGCGGCGGTTGTCGATATGTAGTAACTGTCGCCCAATCTTTGGGGTGACGTCGTTGTTTTCCTGGATCGTTTTAGTGCGCCAGTTTGGTTGGGGTCTCAGGAGGAGCCAGGTCCGCGCAGTGATAGAACGCACCGGAACGCTGGCGGCACGCATGGACTGCTGGATGGAGGGCCTGTGGTCGCGAGGGTGCATGACCTCACTGTAAACCGAATCCAGAAAGTTTAATTGAGTGCATTTCAATTCAAGTAGATAAACCTCCACCATTGTGATATCTCGCGATTCTCCGGTGACTTGGGTTCGTGTTGCTGTTCGTAGTGTCGCCGAGAAGAAGAGGTGCTAGTGGAGTGCTTGGGGAAGGCGGATCTGATTAGCTTTCCTCGATTTCCTGTTATTATTTACTGTGTTCAGCTTCTTACAATTTGTTGAGTTCAACCAACGGCATTTTTCCTGCTTGGTGGCAACTAACGCCCCAGTTATCTGGCCTGGGTGTTAGTGTATGTAACGGCAGTGTACGTTTCCTCGCCTAGCCGCTGCTGTCCGTTAAGGCGTGTAGTTTTGACAGAGTTCTTCATTGTAGGCCGGTTTGTGATTTTTCTACTCTGGTGGTAGTGATTCCTTTCTCGTTCCGGGCGCTCTAAGCACAGTATTCTGGTGACGTAATGCAGACCGCAGGTTTCGGCTTTGGTGTATTGTTCCATCGTCGCATTTGATTTATCGGATGTCAGGTTGCTTCGGCAAGATCATCATTAGTCATTCGTTAGACTGCCACTAGTATGAGCTACCATCTTGTGAAGTGAATGCAACTCTTGGCTGCCTATCTCATGGCTCGCGAAAGTATTTGTTGCCGGACCTTCTCACAGGTCTATTCCTGGAGCACCATCTGTGACTGGTCCTTGTGTTTTATTAACGTATTATTTATTGCAATACCTTTTAATGCCTACATTAAAGGTTATGTATGTCTAGTTAATAGTTCTGGTCGCCTTCTGGAATTAATCTAGCAGTGTAGTGTTCAGTGGATGTTAATGGTTGTATTACAAAGTCTACTATCATTTTATTTCACCCATCTGGTGATCAGTTGCTTGATTTTTTTTAATTAACCTGTACTATCGTATTTGCTGTTTTACAGTAGATTTCTAAAGTTTTTATGTAATTGCCGTTCCTGGTGTGCAAGGCCATCAGCTATGATTGTGGTCATTGGACCTAAAATTCTAATTTTTTATTTGTATTTTGGCAGTAAGCCTTAAAACCTTATTTACTGCCATTCCTGGCGAATGATGCTTTCTGCTGTGTTTGTGGCGACTTTCCTTTAATATTGCAATACCTGTAATTTGTAAGTTGCAGCAAGTTTTAGACAATTTTTAATTCGTTGCCATTCCTGGCGTGTGAGGCCTTCTGCCCAGATCACATTAGCTCGTTTTTGAAACATTTTCTGCTGTATCTGTCTTTTATGGTGATTTGCTAAACTGTAACCCATTGAAAGCACTGTTATTTACACAGTTGTTTAATCGTTCATTAATAATGTGTGGTGTTTTTTTATTTATTGTTCAGTCTGGAATTACTGTTTTAAAATAAATGTGTGTAACTGCAAAAGGGAACCTATAGTAACTGATTGCGGCCCCATCCACAATCATAACCGAATCCTGCCTTCCCTTGACTACCAGGTTTCATCTGTTAGCAGAGCGTGGTTACGATTGTAATATTGCCATTTCAGGTACTATTGATTTGATTTGTTAAACTCTGTTAGTGGTGTATGATATCTGCCTTTGGTATTGTGTTCTGTTTTAGCTGATCAACTCGGTAATGGTGGTCAGGCAGTGCCCCAGGACCGTCCTATTGAGGAAGGACCACCTCACTTATGAGCTGGTGATAAGGTGCCAGTCTATTGAGGGTAGTGGTCCAGACTTAGCAGCCCACTTGCATGCTACCGTTCTTCAGCCAGTTGACGTCACACTGTATGTTGTTGGTGTTTGTTTAAAGCTGTTACGAGTCTTGAGGACAACATCGGCTTTCTAGAGGACACTCCACCTAGTGGCAGTCAGTTAGACTGGGTGCGGGCAGAATTTATATATTTAACCAACCGGATACCTGATTTAAGTGCCTTAAGGTTAGAGGATAGTGATAAGTAATCAACCGCTGAATTGGGGTACTTGGTTAATAAATTGCAGTTTCAGGCTACATGTGCAGAGCTTGATGGGAAGAGGATGGGGGCGCAGGATTTGTTATCTTCCGGGCGGTGCGCTAGCGAGCAAGGGGTTAGCCGGGGCGTTTTCTAAATTGCCTAATCCCCTGGTGCATCTGTTTCGAGACATCACAGAATTGGCTGTTGAATGACTCAAGCAAATTGAAGGGATGTTATGGTTTTTGGTTCGCTTTGAGCAACATGCTGGTGCGTTTGTTGTTTCACATCAGGTAATTTTGTCTCTATTGTATCCTTTAGCTAGAGGCCGATTGAGGACTCAGGTATCCAGAGCCATGGCAGAAGGGTTTTCACTGCAGCAGTTGAGGGAGCTTGTGATCAGCGAAAGATGGACCAAGGGAGTTCGTAAACAGCTCGAGTGTCGTTATAATTGGCAGATGCAGCATGATAGGGAGGAGTTGCATCAATACGTGGAAAGGGTTAAGACGGCCTGTTTGGCTTTGTTAGTCGACTTGCAGGAACGGGAGCTAGTTTCAATTATCCTGAGGGGAATGCCAGCGGCGGATAAGCCACATTTTGTTTTCTGCTTGGGAAGAAATTCGTGCCGCCATTGTAGCGATATCGGCGTTGCCGCTCTCGGACAATAGACTCCGTGAAGTTAAGGTTCGGCCCGTGGGCGTCTCTAAGGGGAACTCTGAATTACCAACATCAGCTGAGGCTGCTACAGAAAAAATCACAGCGTTGTTTCAGATGTAATCGAACAGGGCATTTAATTCGTACTTGCATTCAGCCGTGGACACCCAGAGTCAATAAAAGGTGCCCGGCTGGGCAGTGACTCTGAGGTCGAGCTTTTAAACCCTGGTGTGCCCGTGTCTCTGCTCGATAATCAAGCCCCCCCCCCCACCCTCTCCCTCCTGCCGCGAGTATGTGGCGACCCTATTTGTGCCCTTTTGGATTCTGGTAGCTGCTTTTCATTGTTCAGCTTGGAATGGTTTTTTGAATTTGGTCATCTTGCAAGACTTAGGCCGGTCCCTACTACAGTGCAATGATTTCGGGTTGCCAATGGGCAGGTGTTGCCTCTGCATGGTTTGGTTCGAGGGAGTCTGGGGATTTCTTGTGGCCCTTGTCTTTGGCCTTGGTTAAGGAGCTACCGGTCGATTTGATTTTGAGATGTGATTTCATCGGTAAAACTGGTCACGTCTTGGATTATTCGGGGTACACCATTTTCTTTATGTTCTCTTCTGCTCAGAAATTTGGGTTCTGTGAGTGTACTAGACGTAAGGTGCATCGAGATGCGAGAGTGCTGGTTGTTGATGCTAAGATTAGGAAGTTCGATCTCACCCATCTTTCTTCCCAGCAGGCATCAGAACTAAGGTGTCTGTCGGAGAGGTTCCCAGAGGTTCTCAGCGACAGACTGGGAGTTACTAACGTTTTTGACTACGATATTCGTGTGTCGACCATATTTCCGTCAGGCAGTACCCATTTCATCTCTCACCACCTAAGATGAAAATACTAAAGGAAAAGATCTCCAAAATGCTTGAGCAGGGAGTTATTGGGCCGTCTACATCCGCTTATGCCTCCGCTATATTCCTCGTCCCTAAGGTCCAGAGTGGGACTTTCGGCCCGTGGTTGACTACCGTCGCTTAAATAAGAAGATTATCCTCGAGTTGGTTCCTTTACCTGATCTTCTTAACACTTTTACTTGGTTTCCCTGGGCTAATTGGTTTACTGTGCTCGAACTGAATCAAGCCTATTATCAGATTCCCTTATCCAAAGAAAGTAAACACGTTACAGCATTTTGTACTAACTGGAATCAGTTTGCGTTTAATAGGGTCCCCTTTAGTTTGGCTACTGGCGCAGTCGTCCTTACTCGTTTGCTGGATAATATTCTTGGAGACTTGAAATTAGTCTGTGTTTATAGTTACCTGGACGATTTGGTAATTTATAGTCTTTCGTTTCAAGAGCATTTGGAACGTATCCAGCAAGTTGTTGCCATCTTTCAGGGGCCGGTTTGACTGTCAAACCCAATAAGGTGACATTAGCGAGGCAGCAGGTATCCTTCTTCTAGGTCACCCAGTATCAGGCGAAAGTATTCGCACTGACCAGGAGCGGAATAAGGCCTTGAGAGCTCTTCTGGCGCCCATTGATAAACGAGGGTTTGCCAAGTTCATAGGGACGGCCAATTATTATAGGCGTTTTGTCACGAATTTTGCTAATTTGGCGGCTCCTTTAAATGAACTGCGCCGAAAAGGGTTGCATTTTGAGTGGGGACCTGGTCAAGAGGCCGCGTTTGAGCACATTAAGGCGACTATAGCCAAGCCTCCGGTTCTCAGAGTGCCTGATTTTAACAAGAAATTTATTGTCCAAAGGGACGCATCTAATGCGGGAATTTCGACAGTCCTCCTCCAGGAGTTCGGGGGTCAAAGGCAGCCGTCAGCATATGTGTTTCGTCGGTTAACCAATGCCGAGCTTAAATATTCTGTTTACGAATACGACGCATAGGCCGTCTAGTTTGCGCTGGATAAGTACTGGTTTTATCTCGAACATAGAATATTTCAGCTAGAGACTGATAATCAAGCCTTAAGCTGGGTGGTAGCCAGGCCGCGGAAAACGGACCGTATCGTGAGGTGAGTGGTACGCATTTCGCCGCTTCAGTTCGAGGTTAAGCACATTAGAGGCACTGGAAGTGAGTTCGCGGACGTCCTCAGCCGTATGTTCACTGAACAACCATCTAGTGAGGGCACCCAAGAAGCTTCGCAAGGCAATCTTAGTTGTGTCATGCTAGGTGGTATTCCTCATTTGTTTAGTGACATTACCGACCATCAGGATCAGGACCCCACTTGGGGACCCTTTAAGAAACGACTTTCGGTGGGCGAGCATTTGGTTGAATACATTATCAGGAAAGGCATTTTGTGTAAAAGGGTGGGACGTACCAAGGAGATTAACATCTGTCTACCAGGCACCCTTGTATTCCCCGTTTTCCATTATTTTCACAACTCGTTGATTGGCGGTCATTTAGAAACCTATAAGACGTTGTAGAAGATTAAGGAGCATCGGCCGTCTATTGACCGAGACGCTAGAAAAATTGTTTCTCGGTGTCAGGTGTGTCATGTGACCAAACTTAATAACTCTCTTCAACAGTGGTTCCTTAGTTCTGAGCGTGAATCTTGCCCCATGGACAAACTCTATATCGATTATGTGGGACCCTTACCTCACACCAAAAGCGTCCATCGGTATGTGTTAGTTATTTCTTACCCCTTATCGAGGTTTACCTGGTTTCTCACGAGTCGCAATGTGAGTGCTGCCATCACCATTGCGCATTTAACTAACGTATTTAGTGCTTTTGGGCCTCCTAAGAAAATCTTTAGTGATAGTGCGCAGGCCTTTCTTTCGGCTCCCTTTAAGGCCTTCTATTTTCAAAGCGGTGTTAAGCGTGTAACTACCACTGTATTATCCGCAGCGTCCTTTGCGGAAAGGGTCAATCGTAACCTTAAATTTGCACTGATTACCTTTCATCAGACGTCTCCCAGGAAGTGGGATTCTAGTCTGCCCTGGCTTATCTCTGCCTTCAAAACCGCCAGCCATGAGGCTACGATAGTTACTCTGGTTTCCTTGATGTTTGCTAATCTTTAATTCCCCCTTTCGAACTTATGGGGGATTCAGGATCTAATTCCTGTGGAGATAAACCCTCAGGTCATCAAAGAAAACTGCAATCGTGCGAGACGCAATATTCTCAGGGCCCACAAGAGACAAGATGGTCGTTATAACAGTAACCGACGAGCCTTCAGTGGTAAGCCGGGAGATCAGGTGTATCTCCGTAATTTTCCCGGGAGGGAGGTGTGTGTTGGCAACCTTGGTAAGTTAACTCCCAATTTCCTGGGCCCGTGTACGATTATGCGGATTTTAGGCCCAGTTAACGTTCTGGTGAACGACAACCTTAATCACATTAAGTTTACTTATATCGCTAGTTGGGTCTCCTAACACACCCCCAACAATTTAAAATTACCTAATCTATAACCCCTCCAGAATTGCACAATAAACACGAACAACAAGAACAACGCCGTATCTCAGCATCGCTGGGCATGAACCAAATTGTGCGTGGCTGAAAGAAATGTTAGATTAGTACATCCTAAGTATCTAAGATCTGGCTACTTTAGCAGAAGGTTACCGGAATTCGGAATATCCTGATACATGGTCGACCACATGCAATACACCTGTGTTGAATATTATAGAATTCATATTCGCAGGCTATGAAGGGGTTGCTTATTTTTGCCAACAGGAATTTCTTTTATTCTTATTGTTCCGGCCTGCTGTGATACATCTTGGACACATTCTTATTTTTGGTGATGTAACCTTCTCTGGCTATTTTGCCCGTTATTTGATTAAGGTTTAAGCCTACCTAAGTATTCAGAACAATCTTTATGCCGATTGAATTTATTATTTCCGGTTGTTCCGTTTCAAAAATGATTCAAATGGCTCTGAGCACTATGGGACTTAATTTCTGAGGTCATCAGTCCCCTACAACCTAGGTCTACTTAAACCTAACCAACCTAAGGACATCACACACATCCATGCCCGAGGCAGGATTCGAACCTGCGACCGTAGCGGTTCGCGCGGTTCCAGACTGTAGCGCCTAGAACCGCTCGGCCACCCCGGCCGGCTGTTCCTTTTCACCTACTGATATTATAAGATCACAACAGAAAACGCAATAATATTTTGGGGGCAGTCAGAGAAAACTACGTGTTGTGAACTAATTTTGTGCCAAGAACTTCAGATTTTGGGAGCGTATTCATCAAATGCTACTAATATGACACTCTTTTCCGACATGTTGAGAAATAAATTAGCGATAATGGAAATTGGCTTCAAATGACAAAATCTTTATTTTCAATTAATCTTTTTGCATTTAACAGATGGACAAACATTCATGGTATTTCTATAAGGGATCCCATGTTTTTCTCACTTGAGAATTACAAGCCGCGTTGCCTTTAATCTGGACGGGAAGATCTGGGGAGCACGTGGTCACTGCTCTATTTTAAAACACAGATATTCCCATGTACTAAATCCATACGGACAAGCGAATGTCGACAGAATTTTTAGTCAGAAGGAATGTATACAAATCGTGGCTGGCATCTAGCCTGATTTGGTTTTGCCGTATTTTTAGCGTGAAGCGCTTGGAAGCCAATCGACTCATCTTGCAAAATACACACTCGATACAGTTTATCTATCATTAAAAAATGTTCGCCACAAACAAAAATAAGAAGACAAACTGTAACCCTGAGGGTTTGGGTTGAGATTTTAATTTATATACCGCGTAGTCGCGCCTAATGGAAATTACATTATTCTGCACCCGCTTAATTGAACTAAGAATTATAACAGGTACTCAAATGGTACCGAGACCAAATATTTGAGTTCAACAAATAAGTAACATATTCAAATACCTTTTATCCCGTGTTGGACGTAGCCATTCTGAGGGAACGTCTGCTCTCTTACATGTCTTCAAACAACCCTCCCATTAACCGTCGTGCTGACCTCTCCCCGAGCAGCCCGAGGTGGTGGGGGAGGCCCAAGACCAACCTCTGCTAGGAAAATGTTTAGCTTTACACATCTTTGGGCAAACCCTCATGTTACTGCTCTCTGTCTTCCACTGACACTTTTTAGGTTGGTGGAACGTTAGGAAACCCACCACTTTTCTTGTTCGTCTGCTGCTACATTCAAATCACTCACACATGACCACACACTTTAAGGAAGGGCGAGAAAACGGAAATAAGGACAGAGGAGGTGGACATAAGAACGAAAAAGAAAATACGTCAACCCATATTGTTTGTACAGGCATGCGATTGTTGGTTGGGGCTGAGATTATTTCACAGTTCACTACTTGCACAAAAGATCGATTTAATTCGCATTTTTGTATATCAGATAGTATGAAAATTTGTTTTACCAGTAATTTTAATCATGTAACAACTCTTATTGTGACGTTACAATAAATATGACTAGACGAATAAAGGATTTAACTACACAAACACAACAATGACATTATATGGATCTTTCAATGGAATCATACGGAATGATTCAATTGCGTATGTGATTAGGTGTGGTAAAAGGATTTTAACTTACTATTCACAACACAAAATATTAACTGACATTTTTTAAGCTGGAATATTTAAATTTAATTTTTCAATGTCCACTTTTTTTGTATACAGGGTGTTACAAAAAGGTACGGCCAAACGTTCAGGAAACATTGCTCACACACAAATAAAGAAAAGATGTTATGTGGACACGTGTCCGGAAACGCTTAATTTCCATGTTAGAGCTCATTTTAGTTTCGTCAGTATGTTCTTCCACCTACGCTCAATGGAGCACATTATCATGATTTCATACGGGATACTCTACCTGTGCTGCTAGAACATGTGCCTTTACAAGTACGACACAACATGAGGTTCATGCACGATGGAGCTCCTGCACATTTCAGTCGAAGCGTTCGAATGCTTCTCAACAACAGATTCGGTGACCGATGGATTGATAGAGGCGGACCAGTTCCATAGCCTCCACGCTCTCCTGACCACAACCCTCTTGACTTTCATTTATGGGGGCATTTGAAAGCTCTTGTCTGCGCAACCCCGGTACCAAATGTAGATAGATACTCTTCGTGCTCGTATTGTGGATGGCTGTGATACAATACGCCATTCTCTAGGGCTGCATCAGCGCATCAGGGATTCCATGCGACGGAGTGTGGATGCATGTATCCTCGCTAACGGAGGACATTTTGAACATTTCCTGTAACAAAGTGTTTGAAGTCACGCTGGTACGTTCTGTTGCTGTGTGTTTCCATTCCATGATTAATGTGATTTGAAGAGAAATAATAAAATGAGCTGAAACATGGAAAGTAAGCGTTTCCGGACACATGTCCACATAACATATTTTCCTTCTTTATGTGTGAGGAATGTTTCCTGAACGTTTGGCCGTACCTTTTTGTAACACCCTGTATAAATGAAAGCAAAACAAAATGAATATTATCGATAGCGTTGAAAAGCTAGTAAGTCAACTTAGTAGTTATAGTAAGGGCAACGCAGAACTGTTCACGAAGTTGTTGTACCTGGAAAACAATCTCACAGTATTCAAAAAGATAAATATGATCAAAATTTTTTATTATTTTTGGAAAATAAATATAAATTTATTCTTCCATACTGTTACACAGAAACCTTTTCGGAAGACCAAGATAAATTAGAGAAAATTACTGGATTAAATTTTGTATGTCATGGTAACAAACAAAATATGCTAATATATCGTTACATTTTTTTTAATGTGTACTTTGTCACAGAAATGTCATAGACCATCTACTCTGATGGTAGGTTTCGAGTATGTCATAGATCCCATGAAGCCGTATCCAAGTTGTCAACAATGCACGGTGCAAGATGTCAGTGACTCCATAATCGTGTGGTCTGTGTTTACATGCAATTGAGAGGGTCCTCTGGTCCAATTACACCTATAATTGATCAATGATTGGTTACTTGCATACCTTTTGCAGCCATTCATGAACTCCATGTTCCCAAACAATGATTAAACTTATATGGATGACATTATTCAAGTCACCGAGCCCCAATTGTTCCCAATTAGTTTGAAGTACTTTCTGGACAGTTCGATAGAATGATTTGGGCACCCAGTTCGCCTGGCATAAACCCAATCGAACATTTATGTGCCATAACGAGGAGGTTAGTTCGTGCACAGCATCCGGCACCGGCAACACCTTTCAGCTCTGGACGATTACAGCGGAAGCATGACTCAGTGTTTCTGCAAGAAACTTCCAGCGACTTTTTGAGTAGATGTCATGTAGAGTTGCTGCGCTGCTCAGGGCAAAAGGACGTCCGACATAATATTAGCGGGTTTTTCATGTAATGTCTTCTTCTTCTCGACAGATAGAAAGAGTGTTGTCGACGAATGCCAGGTGATGCAAGTGTTTTCTAAAGCTACTGTGATTCAGTTTTATTTGTGCTTTGGTTGTCTACAATGACACCGTGTGTTTCATATAGCAATGCGTTGACAGGATCACGAAACGTACCACTCTGTCATGTTTTCCTTTGTCGTTAGTTCGTCTGCACCATTCCTCGTTCCTATTAATTCGTGTCGTCGTTTTAAGTTGTTGCATGAAGTCTGTGTGCCGTACCTCCGGATGACATGGCATTCCTGAAGCTGTGCCCCGTCCAGCCAGTTAGTCAACATCCTCGTTGCCGCGCATGCCGCTGTGGTCTTTAACCCCGACAAATGCGACTTACGCTGACTTTGTAGCCTACTGACTTGCTGCATAATTTCGTAAACGAGTGGGTTGTTGTGTAAAATGGTTAGTCAACATCATAACTGCTGTTCAGGAGTCGAATAGGATAATAACATTTCCCACGATGCAGTTTCATGCATACTTCATTGCTTCTAAAATGGGTACTACCTCTGCCATACCGCTTCCACAGGTAATTAATAAGATTCCCAGGATGGCTTTTTCCAGTCTACAAACGCACATCCGGAGCCATTTCCGTTCTTGGTACCACCTGTATCAAGTATTTTCGCTTATGCTATGTGTCTTAAACATCCTCGTATCGCCATCACATGTATCTTAGGTATCATCCTGCATCACGCTGTCTCATCTGATTTGGGCGAGAGATTTATGATAACCGTTAACGTAACACGGTAGAGTTGCAGTGAGCGCCACTCTGAGCTGATTTTCTTCTACTTCACAGTAATCCGGGCCATATGTCGGGACCTGTTCGTTGATCCAATAGTATCCGGTGAAATAGTCGAATCGGATATTGCGTATATCCACCGATCTCGTGAACTGAATAGGTTGTAGCAAGAACTTCGATGCGAGATACCACTGTGTCTAATGTAAGAGCACATTTGTTGGTCTCGATCTCACAGCATCGCACAGATGTGGAGCGTTTTATACTGTATTTTTTCCGGCCGGGGTGGCCGAGCGGTTCTAGGCGCTACAGTCTGGAACCGCGCTACCGCTACGGTCGCAGGTTCGAATCCTGCCTCGGACATGGATGTGTGTGATGTCCTTAGGTTAGTTAGGTTTAAGTAGTTCTAAGTTCTAGGGGACCGATGACCTCAGAAGCTGAGTCCCACAGTGCTCAGAGCCATTTGAACCATACTGTATTCTGTCCAGTTGAAGTAGGGTGGAATTGCTTCCTAATCCTTAGAAGATTCCTGCACAGTCCTGCCGTAGATTTATAACTGCTCGGTAAATGGTTAGAGTCAGATGGGGGTAAGCCCCGAGGCAATACCCAGAACGCCTCATAGGATATTTACTGCTCTTTCGCTTTCTTGTGCTCATCTTCCAATATGTGTGCAACACGTCAGTTCATTGCCTACTTCCACGCGTAGGTAATTGACAGATATCTTGATTCGAAACGCTTATGGGCCTAGATTATTTTATTGAAGCCTCGAAATCTGCGTCTAGTGGATAAACAGATACAACGCTTTCTAGGACATATATCAGTTATTTAGCATACTAGACTGGAAATTCTTGATCAGTTGATTTGACGTCTGAATGCACTGGTTTAAACTCTCTCCGGTTGCGTATATTCAGAGGACATCAGTAAATTTCAAAATTTTAGTACTATCCCCACAGCAACAGTTGTCATGAGACTCTGTGCAAGCATTCCTTGCACTACAATATTCCACAGAACCTCTTAATGTTTAAAAAGACAGTGCATCGGACACAATGCCCAGATTATATTTTAGTTCTTCGATTAACTCTACCGTTCGCAAACTGTGTTTAATTTCGTCGATGATTTGTCCATGGACAAGTCGCCCAGTCTCTGAGCTACGTTATATAACATATTTGAAGAAACTTCTGGACTTTCATTTGGATGTGCTTGTGTGTGTGTGCGTGTGTGTGTGTGTGTGTGTGTGTGTGTGTGTGTGTGTGTTTATGAATAGGAATTCGTTCATTGACATTAACATTATGATGCAATTGCTAAAACATTTTATTGATCAATGTGACTCGTAACACAGCTGATTCATTGTAATCCTAGAGCGAGACAAGTAGTTAATTCCGTCGGGAGAGGCAACGCAACCAGAAGTAGGCACTTCTAATCATCCTTGAAATTACGAAGAATGGTGAAGAATGAATATGAGACATTCAAAACCTGTAAGAAAAGAAAAGACGTGTCAGGAGCAACATATTTTATAATTCTGATTAGTTACAAAATGCAGTGGATATGTAGATCTCACACATTACGCTACTACACAATGTTTAATATAGATATTTAGCAGATACTTCTTAATTAAACTTCATGGTATCAGATAATGCATATGAAAAATTAACTGTACTTCTATTACTGTAAAAGGGATACAATCATCTTAACGTCGATGCATTTTCGAATGCTTATTACCTAACACCACAACATCTGTAAATGTTCACCATAAAATTTCTATTAGGCTGTAATTATTTGACATTCTTGCCTCTTGTTTTTCTGTACCTTATAAATTTAAGTAGATCTCAAAATGCCTGTGACAGATTATATTGCTGTAATACAGTTCGGACTATCAGCATTTCGTATTTCGTCGATACATTAGGTATAGTTGGGTGTTAAAGGTACATAAAAGTTGCATTTTAACACCGCCACAACATGCAAGCTATATCATCGATCAAAGACTACTAAAGCCACTCTCTAAATATTACGGGATGTCAGAGATAAGAGCTTACTTGAAGTACGATCCTAGCATTTTCCTGAAATGATTTTGCTCAGTTGCTAAATAAAGATGTACGTTTAGAGTTTCGAGCTTTCTGTTCCTCAGCAAGCATCCGATAAGCAATCACCGTCGTCTCAATTGGTATTAATTTGTACTCATCGAAAAAATGAAAAGGAATTTATGTATGCCTGGTATGACAATACTAACACGAAGTTGTTCGTGGGACCAAACACCGTTGTTTATATATGCCTGTTTTATGAAGAAAAATTCGAAGGGTAGGAATTTGAACAGGTTACCTTCCTGATCAAAAGCCGTGAATGTGTGGATTGAAAAGATTTTACTGGTATACAATTTTTCCGTTACGTAAATCTGCATTCATTGTCTTATTCACAGCCATATTCTATCCTTTGCTACGTGAAGGACATATCGCACAATCATCGATCACACACTCCTGTGTAACGCATGCACACACTAAGATACCCAACTAATGCGTACAAAACTTTTCAGTTTGTGTCTGGGACTATTATTACCAGGAGTAAATGAGAATCTCCCCGCCTCATAAAATGTATTTAGTACAATATGGATACCGTCTATACCATGCTTAGCCCGAATCTCGTGGTCGTGCGGTAGCGTTCTCGCTTCCCCCGCCCGGGTTCCCGGGTTCGATTCCCGGCGGGGTCAGGGATTTTCTCTGCCTCGTGATGGCTGGGTGTTTTGTGATGTCCTTAGGGTAGTTAGGTTTAAGTAGTTCTAAGTTCTAGGGGACTGATGACCATAGCTGTTAAGTCCCATAGTGCTCAGAGCCATTTTAACCCATTATACCATGCTTAACCAGCTAGGATATCTAGCCTGGAGAAAACCAAAACTCTTCAGTGGGCCTGATCTGAAACAACTCACTCAGCTCCTTGGAGCAGAGAATGAAGACAGAGGAAAGGAAAAGGAAGAGCCGTCGATTGTCACTCATTACACTAGACATGGCCTGCGAGTCATCGGCATCATAAATGCTGCAGTCTGACCTTGGGACAAACTACCTTGCACTCTCCACACAATGAAACGCCCTTTAGATACTTAGAAGAATCTGAAACATTTCTTCCTTACGTCCTCAAAACGGGTACCCAGATATTAACGTGCATGGCCAGTTTTCCCTCCGTCAGTAGTAAAGCAGACGCACCCAACGTCTCCCATCGGGCCTTCTTGCTCTTTCCGTCTATCAATCAGTTCCGTCATTGTCTTATCCCCTATCTTCATAACATCATAATTTCTTAAGATCCTTTCTTTCTCAGCATTCGGTCCCTTGTTCCACGCAGATCTCACCCTGATGAAGAAGAAACACCAAACCAAAACATTATCAGTGTAGAGTAATGAAATTTCTGGAATACATTTGTATAGGTAACATATTTAAGCAAGACGGGTTAATTGAAGTGTGAGATAAACCATTTCAAATGTGACATGTACCAACATTTCATCTTTGAAATGGTTCATCTCGCACTTACCGTTGTAACTGACAGAATGTTAAGTGCAAGCATACAAACTTGCATCCATTGCGTTGTATGTCTGCAGTATGCCAATTTGCGCGATGGAGTTCTATGTCTGTTGCACTTGATCGGTCAATACAGGAACACTAAATGCTGTTTATGGACGATGCTGGAGTTGCGCTCAAATGACGTTCCATAGGTGCCCGGTTGTAGCCAAATCAGGCGATCCACACTCTGTAGAGCATGTTGGATTGCAACAGCGGAATGTGAGAGAGAATTATACTCTTGTAAAACACCCCCTAGAATGTGGTACATGATTGCCAGAACAACAGGTCGAAGCGATCTAAAATTTTCCTGTCAGGGTTCATGGAAAAACCACGAAAGTGCTTCTCTCATTCGAAATTACATCCCCGGCCATAACTCAGATGTAGGTTCTGTGTGTCTCGCACACAGACATTTTGGTTGCAGGTAATCAGCTGGCCTCATTCTAAGCAATATTTGTCCCTCACTGGCTCTGAGGCAAATCCAGCTTTCGGCAGAAAACACAACAGTCCTCCACCCTGCTTCCGATGAGGTCAGTGGCATGCAGGCTACAGGGAGTTTAACTCGATGCGTACTTGAAGTACCTGATTTCGAACAGTTCTTTCTGTCACGTGGTGCCCACTGCTCCTCAGATTGCTGCTGCAGATGCTGTAAGATGAGGTCTTCTTGCGACTGTATACTCTGATGACAATCGCAGCCAACAGCAATGTACATTGGCTACATGCCGGGCAAGTATTTTGAAGTATAGCAGAAGGAACATCCAGCTTCTTGTAGCACTATAATACGACCTCGTTCAAGCTCATGGAGGTGCTGATAATGGTGTGTGTGTCACCTTAAAGGCATTCTTGGCTATAATCAACTCAACACGTCCAAGGTCACTAACATTCACGACCTTTATAGCGTGTACTTGAAGCAAACCTAATTTGCATCCTCATAGTGCAGCTACTAGCGCCACTATTACGGTACTGGCGCGAAATCCGAACAGACGTCATCTTTCAGATGCAGAAAGACGCCTACGAACATTCGCATACGTCGCACAACTCCTCTTTACTGCGGCGATTTTTTTTCCGTCAGTGCAGTTTACAACTACCACAGCGTGTCTTGTCTCAACTCTTGTAGTCATCAACGAATGTAAGGAAAGTCTCTTTCTACCAATTACGAAATGAAGCACTGAAAAACAGGTATAATGCCTAGTGTAAGAGAAGACCTGTGTAAGTAGGCTGTTCATGTGTTTATATGTTGGTAGCAGTATGCAGCGCTCAGCCTTAAATCTCTGACTGCGCTGTGCGCACTCTCTAAGAGACTCTGTTGCTAGTCGTACTAGCTGTTGTTAGTTAATCGCCAGTAGTGATGGAAGATTGAGGTGAACAGCCAGCAGTGATGGAGGTAGGGAGTGAATAGCCAGCGGTGATGGAGGTTAGAGGTTTGAAGTGTCAGCGCGAGCGGACGATCTGGACGTGTGTCAGTCATGAATAAGTCTGTTTTGTCGATGATTATATATTTCTTCGAACTGGATGTCGCGGACGATTAAATATATTTTTTGAACAGGATGTCACATTATTGAGGTAAAAATACATTGTTAGCTTTGCAACAAAATCTTTCCTTTACTAACTACATTCCTATTAGTAGTTATAGGCTTCAGTAGTTAGAACTTTTTATTTAGCTCGCTTATTGACGCTTACTGTATTGCAGTAGTTCGTGCAATGAAGATTTTTGTGAGGTAAGTGACTTATGAAATGTATAGGTTATTGATAGGATTTGTTCTTATTCAGAGCTATTCTTTTGCTTTAATTATTTGAAGTTAGGTTATCATTTTTGAGCAGTCGGATTGCGTTGCGCTGCGATGTTGTGGGTCAGTGCTAAGATGATAAGTAAAGAGAAGTAAGCTCAGTAAACGAAATCCTGCAAATGTCATAGATTTACGTTTTGTGTTTTTACCCGTTTCTAAATTTACTAAAGACTCACTTTCTGTTTTTCGATATATAAGTATTGACGGTGTGGATGCACTGCCGAAAAGCGCAATGGGACATGTTTCAGTCACTTATGCATTGTTGTTGCTATTAATTCAAAAGCAAAAACAAATAAACCACAAGCTTCAAAAGTTAAACACAATGGGACAAAATCTTCAAAAGTTAGACACAAACATTGCAACGACTTCTAAAATTAGACACAATTGAAAAACCACTTGAACAAACACGTGAAGATTTAACCAATGAGACATCCGAAATCGAATCCAAAAATCAAAAGTATTCTAAAGATGTAAAAATGCAAATTTGTGAACGTTTTCAGCCCATCATTTTGCGATTTTCGATATATAAGTATTGACGGTGTGGATGCACTGCCGAAAAGCGCAATGGGACATGTTTCAGTCACTCATGCATTGTTATTGCTATTAATTCAAAAGCAAAAACAAATAAACCACAAGCTTCAAAAGTTAAACACAATGGGTCAATATCTTCAAAAGTTAGACACAAACATTGCAACGACTTCTAAAATTAGACACAATTGAAAAACCACTTGAACAAACACGTGAAGATTTAACCAATGAGACATCCGAAATCGAATCCAAAAATCAAAAATATTCTAAAGATGTAAAAATGCAAATTTGTGAACGTTTTCAGCCCATCATTTTGCGATATGAAGACGCATTACAGAATCATGAAGCTGACATGAAAGAAGTGCAGATTATTGTACATGATTATCACGACACCTTGCAGGCTAAAACTGACTCAGTTCCATCTACCGACACGGTTACGTAAAATATAAAAGATCAGTAAAACTTAAAGGATGCAGTAGATACGATTACTAAACAAATGGACTCACTAAAACTTGATTCAGGAAAACACATGGAGGATATCAGCACATTATCGGAAAAAGTAGCCGTACTTTCGGATCAGCTAACTAATTTATCTACGAAGGTAGATAATGATTTGAATGTTACAAGACCGGTAGCCTTTACAACAAAAAAGAACAAGAGGAAATTAGGAAACTCAAACAAAATCAGATTAATACGGAACACAAAAGAGAAATGCGGGAAGTACAAGATTTTCGGATCAGCTAACTAATTTATCTACGAAGGTAGATAATGATTTGAATGTTAAAAGACCGGTAGCCTTTACAACAAAAAAGAATAAGAGGAAATTAGGAAACTCAAACAAAATCAGATTAATACGGAACACAGAAGAGAAATGCGGGAAGTACAAGATAGGTGGCACACGTGATACAAGAGTTACATACTTCAGAGGATAGTCGCGCTCCGACACGAGGATTTAGAAATACGGAAAAGTCAGAAAGCAGTAACACAGGCTATTTCGGAGATTTTAAAAGTAGTTGGCAAGGTGCAGTGAGCCTTGAGAAGAAACCGCTGACACGACGTAAGACTTGCAACTCGGAGTCACGACGACTTTGACTATAAACTCTTTACCACTACACATAAATTTAAAACATTTAAGAAATCTGGTAATGATATACACCCACAGGTTTGGCTTCATTAATTTTCTTACTGTTTGCTCCTAACTGGTCATCAAAAAAAACATTTCAACAAAATATTATACCACATTTCTCGTGTAAAATCGTTTATTGAGAAATAATTTGTGCTCACTTAGTCATTGTTATCAAGTTTTTCACTTCACATTACTTTTACGCCATATCACATTTCGCATGCAGCGATATTTTGAAGTCAGCTATCTAGTTAACAACCTATGTAATTTATTAAGACAGTAATTTTACGAGATCACTTTCATAGGGAACAGAAAACACAGTCGTATTGTGTGTGCATTTTTGCTTGTTAGTTGCACGATTACGTCACGACTATTAAGTCCACGTTCTTGGAACATATACTGCTAATGAGATTTTACTGCAACATTTTGGTTTACTTGGAAAAAAAACATTTTTTATTTAAAGTTCTTTCTGACCGATTACAGATGACACAGTACTCGCTTTGTTTGAAGGCTGCACGATTATTGTATGACGCTACTTAGGAGTGACACAATCTTCATTATTACTTATGTGCTGTGTCTGTTTTATGTCTGCAAAGCTTTACTGCGTTTTTCTGAAAAGTAAAACATGTTTCAGTAGCGACTTCTGTGGCATAGCCACAGTGAGACAGTTATTTTCGTGACATAGCAATACGTTACAGTACAGTACTTTCAAGGTCACAGCAGTGGGTGTAATAACTACGATATCTATCTATACATATAGCACTTTACTTTTGTATATGACAAGGTAAGTACATGGACTTCTGGAGAACTTTGCTTATAGACGACGATAACTACGACACTTGGCACATTTTTACTGTTAGTCAATGACAGCAATTATCTTATAGCAAGAACTATAGTTTAGCGGCTATATGTACGCATTTGAGTGATTACCTATTGTACTTGGAACATTTTAAAGAAATATTTTTGAACTACTGTAATACAGAGAAGCTTTTCGGCGATACATTTCATTCGGTAGTTTTAATCTGTAACGTCTGAGGGTATAATTACATTACCCCTAATGGGGTTACCCTTACTTTGTGTACTATGCGTGTGGCAAGCACTAGGTGCCCTAGCTAATATGGTATTAGTTTATACAATTCTACACATTTGTACCATATTGGTGGTCTCGCGGTTCTAGGCGCGCAGTCAGGAACCGTGCGACAGCTACGGTCGCAGGTTCGAATCCTGCCTCGGGCATGGATGTGTGTGATGTCCTTAGGTTAGTTAGGTTTAAGTAGTTCTAAGTTCTAGGGGACTAATGACCACAGCAGTTGAGTCCCATAGTGCTCAGAGCCATTTGTACCATATTTCTCTAACACAGAATTACACAGCTAAGTGATCATTTAACTGAGAGAGACAAACATTTTCTATTCTACGTCGGCGACACGTATTTACGTAATGACACAGCTGAATTACTCACGTTTATGAATTTGAATAGACGTTCCCTTATCTGCATTGCTGTCTTTACTGTAATAGTTTTCCTGCTTGTGCTTTCTCATATTTAGGTATAAGTTATTGCATTTGCTGCTGAAATTTGTCAGGCATTGTACTACTGAATTTCACTTTGTACTACTCTGATAAGCCAGATTTACCACTGATTTTTTTGTTTGCTGCATATTGCCTTATATTAGTTGTAATGTTACATTTGCTTTGCTAATTTAGATATACTGCTGCTTGCTTTGCCACTTCGCATTACTTTGTCATTCTTGTTTGTGTTAATGTTTGTACTGCTGCATTGCCTCGTTTTCTAGTTTATGTATCTGAGCTGAGTAGATTTGATTTAGCTTAATAGGGGGTATGCTATATAAGAAAATGAGTTGTGATGAGTTGGGAAGAAATACACTGAGAAGCTATAGAAAAAGGTTTGGCCAAAGAGCATTGTACAATGAGGAACAATTATTCTGAAAGAGGAAATGAACAGATGTAAGTAGGGAATAGTGACAACAGGTTTAGGTAGGACTTTCTTGGGAACAAATGATGAGGTAAGAAAGATACGAAAGTATAAATACAGAAAAATAGGATTTTTTTGTGGGAACAAATGTTGAAATAAGAAGAAAGATCTGTTGAAAAAGGAAGTTTTGATTAGAAATGAAGTACCACAAGTACTGCAGTACTAAAAGTTACACTGAGACCAAACACTGTCCTTTCCTTTTGTGTTATTCCACTACGAGTCTATGTGTACCCTCATGTGTCTGTGTTCTTCCTGTGTCTGTGTTCTTCCTGTCTCTGTGTGTTTACCTGATAAGATTAATTTGGTAGAATTTTTTTTCTTCTAAGACTAATCTGTATTCACTATGATGAGTAATAGTTGTCCTCAAATCTAATTTGCATTCGTCATATATTTTTTACTTTGGAAGGACTTTTAAAGGTTATTTATTGTGCTATGTTTTCTTTTAATTCTCATATGTCAAGTTAATATTTCGATGGATACTCTCATTTTTATTTATTTTCTTATGTCACTAGTCCTGTAATACACATGTATATGTTTATTTCTATTCTTTTGTAAAGCAAATGTTATCTGTTTTATCAGGTTCTTGACTGTAACGATGTTTTCTGCACCTTTGTAGTTGTATTCTTATGTTGTGAAATTGTAATTTTATAGACACCAGTTCATCAAATTAAGTAAATAGTAGCGATTCATTTTACTGCACATACTGTTAGTGACACTATATGTAAAAATCTCAGAGGCTATATCACTGTGTTAATGCTTGCATGTGTGTTGGTAATTCGGCATTGCATGTGCTTGATCATTGTCCTGAAAAATGATGTTCAGGTCCTGCACAAAGTTTCATCACTTCTGTCTCTAAGCTGGTCGTAGGTTCCAAAAATTAATAGCATAGAGAAAGAAGTGGTAACTCTTTCTGCAGGATCTGAACATCATTTTGCAGGACAATGCTCAAGCACGTACAATGCAAACTGTCCCTGATTTGTTTGACTCATGGGGCTGCTAAGTTCTATACCACCTACTGCACTCCCCAGACTTAAGCCCTCGATAGTTGAACTCGTTTTCTAAACTAAAGGACACACTTCACGACTCTCGCTTCAGAACTGCTACAAATTCGTCAGGCAATAGACCGCACCGCTCAAACTGTCAACCCAACTGTCACTGCTAAGAGTATCCTACGACTTCCACATCGCTGGCAACGGGTTACACACAATGCTGACGACTACTTTGAAGGTCAGGAAAACTTTGAAACACGTATCTATTTTTTACGAGCCGTAAATAAATAGTTGCCACTATTAAAGTTCCAACCCTCATATTTTTTATATATTATGCACTTTAGTTTTACTCGTCTGGAAATTCTCAGTGTTTCTGAGTGTTTCTGATTCACTCTCCTTGTCGACTCCTCTTTTTTCTTGTATCACGTAATAATTCCTCCCCTCGTAGATGCACTCAATGTAATATTTTCACCTATCCGCTCTCTCCTCTGCATTAAACAGCCGAATTCCCATTTTACTCATAGGTTTATAAACCTTAGTTTTAATTTTATCGAAGATTGTTTCGACTTTTCTCTCAGAATTCCCGACAATTAATTCATTTTCGATTTCTTCTCATTTTAATATTACCACTTCGCCTTAGTTTCCCTGCACTTCCTATTTCTTTCACTCCCAAGCCGCTTGTATTTCTGCATTCCAGAATTTCCCTGAATATTCTTGTATTTCCTTCTTTCGTCAATCAGCTAAAGTATTTCTTTCTTATCCATGGTTCTTTAGTAGTTACCTTCCATGTACCTACGTGTTACTCTGTTCTTTCTGAAACTGAACCTTCTAGATATGTCCATTCCTCTTCAATTGAACTGCCTACTGAGCTGTTCATTACAGCTTTATCTATAGCCTCGGAGAAATTCAGGTGTACCTCTTCATACCTAAGTACTTTAGTATTCCACATTTGTGCGAATTGTTTCTTCTAGACCCGTGGTCTATGGGCAGTAACCAAAAGGTTCTCGGCTCCGTGTTCGAACCTCGCTACTGCTTATATTTTCAATGAAAATTACCAGCAATGGCGGTCAATGACTTCCGTTATAAGAACTCATCCTAGTTCCATTAACGGCCTTGTCAAAGAGATTGGAAGATCGGACAAAGGTTCAGGACACTATCTTGCACTTAGGGTGATAAACTGCCCCTGAAGGCAGAAGAATCAATGTGGTGTCACCGCCAGACACCACACTTGCTAGGTGGTACCCTTTAAATCGGCCACGGTCCGTTAGTATACGTCGGACCCGCGTGTCGCCGCTATCAATGATAGCAGACCGAGCGTCACCACACAACAGGTCTAGTCTAGAGAGTCTCCCTAGCACTCGCCCCTGTTGTACAGCCGACTTTGCTAGCGATGGTTCACTGACTACATACGCTCTCATTTGCAGAGACGACAGTAGCATAGCCTTCAGCTACGTCATTTGCTACGACCTAGCAAGGCGCCATATTCAGTTACTATTCTGAACAGATAATATTGTGAATCATGTACCGTCAAGAGCGACGTTCATCATTAATGGATTAAAGTTAAGTATCAAAGTAATTGCGTCCGCTTTCTGAATTCTAATTCCTTGTAATGTTCCACACCTCAAGTCAGTATAGTTCTTCCCTCCTCACGCTAGCCTGCGTGAGCTAAAACGCGTGCGTTTCGGCCTCCTCTAGTAAAACGGTGTTGGCTCTTCTGCCAACACAACAATCAGCAATTATTAACGGCATGTGGATGCAGAAGGCAATGGGAAATCTGTATTAAAGATACATATTCAGTATAAAAAGAACATGTGGCCTGTAATTGAAAGACGTGTAATGATGATCTCTCCATTGGCAATACATTCCAGATTAATCCGCTAACGGATTTCCGGGAGAGGACTCCGAAGTTGGAGGTGACCACGGGAAAGGAAAACATTTTACGAGTTTGGGCACTGAATGTCGGAAATTTGAACGTGTTAGGTATAGTTGAAGTGGAAAGAAAATAAGAATTTCTGGTCAGGCAAGTATAGGATAATATCAACATAAGCAAAAAATTGTATAACGGAGTAAGACTTGCTATAAATAGGAAGGGAAGACAGAGAGTGAGTTACGGTGAACAGTTCTGTAATATGCTTGGTCTCACATGAATCGACAACAAACCAACACCGAAAACAATAGCTGAGGTATACATTCCGATGTCCCAAGCAGAAGATGAAGAGACAGAGAAAGTATATACGATATTCAACAGGTATTTCGTTAAATGAAAATCTAATAATCAAGGTGGACTGAAAAGCGACTGTAGGGGAGAGAGAGTAGCAGGAAATTATTATCCAGATGATGATGATGATGATGATGTTTGGTTTGTGGGGCGCTCAACTGCGCGGTTATTAGCGCCCGTGCAAATTCCCAACATTTTCGCAGTCCAGTCTCGCCAATGTCATGAAAGATGATGAAATTATGAGGACAACACAAACACCCAGTCGTCCCAAGGTGGGTGAAAACCCCTGACCCCGCCGGGAATCAAACCTGGGATCCAGGATTACCAGAGGATACGGGCTTGGTAGTATGAAGGAGTTAGGAGAAAGACAAATTAAATTCTGCAATAAATATCGGTTAGTAATAGCGAATAGTCTGTTCAAGACTTAAGTGTATGTGGAAAAGGTCGGGGGATACAAGAAGACTTCAGTTAGATTACATCATGATAATGCAGAGATTCCGAATTAAGAAATTGGATTTTAACCCTTATCCAGGAGCAGATATAGACTCAGATTAAAATTTAATAATGATGAAGAGTAGGCTGTAGTTTAAGAGACTGATCGGGATGAATCAATCCGCAAGAAAGTAGTATACGGAAATACCAAACAATGAAGAGACACGAAGTTCTCTGAGGCTATAGCTCCTACGACAGTGAAGAGTTGAGCAGACAGCTCACTTGAACAGAAAAGGACATCTCTAAAACAGGCAATGAAAAATGTTGGACAGGAACCCGTAGATACAAGCAACGTAACTGCAAAGAAAATATCTATAAAAGAAGAAATACTTTAGAAGATGAAAGAAGGAATTACAAAAGCGTTCACGGAAATTCGGCAATCCAGAAATACAAGTGCTTAAGAGCGAAATAAATAAGAAGTTCAAGGAAGCTAAGCGAAAAGGCTGCATGTAGAATGTGAAAAAATCAAAAAAGGAATGATTGTTGGTAGGATGGATGCAGTACATAGAAAACTAAAAATGACCTTCTACGAAATTAAAAGTAAAGACTGTGATTTTAACAGTGCAATAGGTATTCTACTGTTAAATGTAAAGGAGAGAGCGGATAATTGCAATTAGTGCACTGAAAACCTCTGTGAGCGAAAGACTTGATCGAAGAAGAAAAAGGGTCGACAGGGAAGAGATAGAAGTCCCGTTTTAAAACCAGACTTTAAAAGAACTTTGGGGGACTTAGGATCAAATAAGGCAGAAGGAACAAAAACCATTCCATAGAAATTTATAAAATTACGGGGGGAAGTGGCAACAAGTCGAGTTTTCACGTTGGTATGTAAGATGCTTGAGACTGGTGACATACCATCAGACTTTCGGAAAAAACGTATTCCACACAATGCCAAAGATAGTAAGAGCCGACAATGAGGGTATTATCACACAATCTGCTTAACAGTTCTCGCATCCATATTGCTGACAGGAGTAATGTACAGAAGAACAGAAAGAAAATTGAGGATCCTTTAGATGACAATCAGTTTGGCTCTGGCAAAGGTAAAGGTACAAGAGAAGCAGTTCTCATGTTGCGATTGATAATAGAAGCAAGATTGAAGAAAAATCAAGACACGTTCACAGATTTAATTGGTGTGGAAAAAGAGTCCGACAGTGTAAAGTGGATCAAGGCCTTCGAAATGAAAAGAAAAAAAGAGGTAATCTATAGGAAAAATGTGAGTAATTACGATATGTACAAAAACGAAGAGGGAAAATTAAGACTGGAAGACCAAGAACGAAGTGCACGGATTACTGTTCTACCCATACATTGAGGAAGCAATAACGCAAATAAAAGACAAATTTCAAGAGCGGGATTAATATTAAGGGGAAAAGATATCGACAGTAACATTCGTTGTTGACATTGCTATCCTCAGTTCAAGACAGGAAAAATTAACGGTCCTTCTGAATGGAATGAACAGTCTAATGAGTAACTAAATATGAAATGAGAGTATGTCGAAGAAAGGCCAAAGTAATGACAAGCAACAGAAACGAGAAGAGTGAGAACAAATTAGAATTGCGGATGATGAACTGGACGTAGTTAAGAAATTCTGCGACTAGGCACCAAACTAACCCATGATGGAAGTATGGTGCATCGGCCGGGAAAGGTCCCAGTTCTCTCCAGGCGCTGATTAGCGCACCACCTGTGCCGGGAGTCGCATCGCGTTGGTATCGTTGATATAAACAGCCTCGGATGCAGTAATAAGTTACTCGGGATACGCGTAACCATGAAATCGTTTTCGAGTGAAGTGTTAATTTTGGGATGACGTTAATGATCTATCTTTAGTTTGCGTATGTCGTATTTTCACGTACCGCCGCAGGACAGACATTCTACCATTATTAGCATGACGTTTGACGAACATTATCATCAAACTATGTCGAGCATTCACTTAAACATTTAATTTGAACAGTTATAGTTGCATGAGCGCATTAGACTCTGAACTGCTCTGGTAGTTGGATTGTGTGGATACTTTTTTATCTGTGACTTTCAGAATATTGTGAACATTTTAGAGAGAATGGTTTTTGATTATGAATCCTAGACAATCTCCTGATTCCTCAGAGCTATAAGCTGTAGCTATAAATGTATTTCTCAGATGAAGTGGGCACTAGGAATTCTAATTACAGGCTTCACGTTTTGCTAATCACTTTCTGGTTGCCAATATTGTAGTTAGAGAGCCAGTGTTGAGAACAGCATTAAATAAATAATAGGAACATCTAACAATTATTCCACCCGCCGCCCCACAGAAGGAGCAACGAGGACATAAAAAGTAGACTCTCATTGGCAGTAACGGGCTTCCTGGCCAAGGGAAGTCTGCTGGTATCAAACAGAGATTTTAATCTGGGAAGGATATTTCGGAGAATGTATATCTAGAGCACGGCTTTATATGGCAGTGAGGTATGGGCTTTGGGAAGTGTAGAACAGAAGAAACTAAAAGCTTTTGAGATGTGGTGATTCAAAAGAACGTTGAAAATTCTGTGGATTGATATGGTAAGGAATGATGAGGCTGTTCGCAGAATCGGTGAGGACAGGAGTACATGGAAATAACTGAACAGAAAAAGGGACAGAGCGATAGGACATATATTAAGACATAAGACAATAACTTCCTTTGTACTAGACGGAGCTGTAGTGGATGAAAAGTGTAGAAGAAAACAGAGATTGGGCTACACCCAGCATGTAACTGAGGACCTTGGTTGCAAGTGCTACTCTCAGACAGAAAGGTTGACACAGGAGAGTAATTTGGCGCGTCTACATTAAATCAGTAATAAGTCTCTTAAACTTCAGCCTACTCTTCATCTTACCAAATTATGGTCAGAGTCTGTATCTGCCCCTGGGTACGCCTTAACATCTGACTTCGAATTTTCTGCCGGATAATGATGTAATTTATCTCCATTTTAACTCTCGCTCTTTTCCATGTATATTTCCTCGTCTTGTGATTCTTGAACAGAGTATTCGCTATTATCATCTAAAATTTATTGCAGAACTCACTTGGTCTTTCTCCCCTCTCGTTCCTATTACCAAGTATATATTCTCGGGTAATCTTTTCTTCTTGTTCACTCCCCAAGAACCACATTCCAATTCCCCATGACTATTATATTTTCACTACCCTTTAGTACTGTATTACCCGTCCAATATCCTCATATACTTTCTCCATCTCTTCATCGCCTGCTTGAAACATCGGCATGCATACTCGGTATGTATAAATGAACTTCTATTGTTGGTGTTGGTTTGCCGTCGATACTGAGAACAAATTTATCCTGAATTGCTCAGAGTAAATTCCTCTCTGTCATACCTTCCTATTTATACTCACCTTATGCTATTTTTGGCTCCTGTTGATAATACTCTATACTCCTCTGACCAGACGCCCTGATTCGTAGAGTGTTAGGCTTTCGTTATTTACTCCGTCTTATTCTCATGGTCACCCTCTTGGCAGTCCCCTCCCAAGGATGAGAATGGGGAACTAGTCCAGAATTTTTTGCCAATGGAGAGATCATCATGGCACTTTTTCTATTACATATTATGATATTTTACCAATTTCTCATGTCACTTAATATTTTTTAAGTTTATGTAATGCCTCATTTATAAAATTATTAAATAAGGAAATAAATTAGTATAAGAAGGCAGAACATAGTGCGCGTTGTTCAGGGCTACGTTCTCAATCGCATGTGCGACAGAATGGCGGAATATTGGTCTAATGTTTTTAGGGTTACAAGTTCACATGCTAATTAAATTATAATTTTATTCGAAGATCGATTATGATTTTGTCACGAGAGCGTTTCATTTGAAGAAACATGCATTAAACAGTTGTGGGAGTACCAAGGATTTCCGGGAGTGGTAATTCCTTCATTTCACTCAACCATCTCAACGTGAAGGAGATTACGTGAAGAAATCTACCCGAACGTATGATAGCAGAGCAGACGAATGTCAGCTGCGATAGCAGCGCAGGGTGGACCCAAACCGTGTTGTCATCGTGGAAAGAGTTTTCTCTTATGTTTCATTTATTAGCGGCAGAGTTGGGGTCAGTATCTGGTCAACCAGCAGCTTGTGGAAACATCAGCGCACAGACGGACGTTGCTCTCCTTTGGCATTACAGCTAACCTGTGCAGATGATTGTAAAACCTTATGCTTGAAGAATTCCTCACCGACACGAAGGACTCCCTGCAGAGGGCAAAGAATCCACCGGCAGTGATGCGTAGCGGCCTCTGGGCTCGGAGCATCAGAAGCAGCAGCGACCGTTTGATGCCCGTGGAGCATTCCTGCACTGACGGCACTGCGCCGTAGGCCGACGAAGCCACGTTTTCGCTCTGCAATAAACGACTAGTATCACCAATAAATCAGTGAACGACATCGGCTTTTCATTATGTAAATTTCGTACGTGACAAAATACTGTTTTAATGAAAGAGCTGGAGGTTTGGAAATTTGTGGTGATGTCTTATGGAACCAGACTGCTGAGGTCATCGGTCTCTAAGCTTACATACTACTTAATCTACCTTAAACTAACTTACGCTAAGGACAACACACACACTCATGCCCGAGGGAGGACTGGAAACTCCGACGGGGGGAGCCGCGCGGACCGTGACAAGACGCCACAAACTACGCGGGTACACCGTGCGGCAATCAAAGAGATGTTTCTGTTTTAAAAGACAGTAGAATTCAAAAGTGATGTATGAAAAGCTTCATTAACGCCAGTTAAAAGCTGCCATTTACGCACATGCAACCCATTGCATCATTTCAGACTGGCACTAGCGTTAGCATTTGCTTTTCAATACTGCCGACAACGAGGAAATGCTCAACCGTAGTCCTATGTAAGGGAATGTGTGCGTGCGTGCGTGTGTGTGTATGTGTGTGTGTGTGTGTGTGTGTGTGTGTGTGTGTGTGAGCTTGCTTGGAGTTTATGAGCGCTCAGCGACAACGTTATCAGTGTCCTTACAAATATTCCAAGAAACGAATGTGGTGAGAATTGCTAAAAATGTAATCACACAGTCGGTATTTAACCAACAAAATGAACTCACTGACTCACTTCCACCTCACTCGTGTGGAACCAGTCAGCCACTCTTACACGCGTTGAGACAGTGGAGAATGGGTGAAAGGCGCTATACCTGGGATTAAAACATTAGTGAAACGATAGAGCAGCTTCAATAACAGATAAAATAGCGGCTCACCTGGATGACCACATACCAAAAACGGGGGTGCGACAGTGATTCCTTTAACACATTAACAACATTTCCCTTAACTTTCAGGATAGAAGTCTGACACATCAGAAAAATTTAAAACCCTCACCATATTCATCTGAATGTCACTTAAGGTAGACGAGAGGCCTGCTGGCCAGTTTGCCGCAGCTCTCTGTTCTGAAAAGAAAACGTAATCTGATAGACTGTGGCGAACAGTGAACTGTACACCACAAGCACCACGCGCTGCAGGTTCCTTGCCCAAGCCAAGTGTCGTGGGGCTGTGGCCCGAGGCCCAAGAGAAAGACAGGCCGTTGCGTTCACGTCACACCACGTGACCTTGCAGATCTTTCTAGTGCCAGCGAGTAACTAGTTCACACGAGTTTATTAATTTTTAATTGACCGCTTAAATGCATACAAATTCGCCATAGCACACGACAAAATTAAGACCTTTAGTGAGTATCTTTTCTATTAAATATTGATTGCCCATGGCCCTGCATTGAGCCGAGCTTTCCCGATGTGTGGCGTATAAGCCTACTAGTGTGACGTCACAGGGTCGTTGCAGGGCCCGTATATATCGTTGGCCCCAGATGTGGCCTATGAGAAGACGAATAAGTGTGACCTCATTCAGCCTGCGCGGCTGGGAGGAGGCCACGGGCGCGGTATAGACTTTACTAGACTCACGTTATTGTATGTTACTTCCAGTCACATTTTCTCCCATCGACGCATGACTATGTACAGTCGTGGACAAAACGAGCGAGAATCCTCGACTTTTCGTTATACTGATCAGCACAGCTTTAAAGTCTGCTACACAGCATAACAGGCAAGGCGATGAAGTGCCACCAACATACTATGCGCAGGCGTGAAATTGAAAATCCATCTGAACATTATCAGACTGTTAGCAATCATGTGTAAGACTATATTAATGCTGATTGGTGTGTTAAACACAACAGGTAAATATAAGATATAAATGAAATAAGAAACGCTAGTTAGTATGAACTGTACAATTAAAAATGAATTTCCGCTTACCGAGATAACATAAGTGTTTTAGCAAGACAGATGATTACGAATTAGCAAAATATTATGGGCATTCGGCCACAAAACGGTCTGTGTCAACGTTCAGACCAGTCATACTGAATTACCGTTGCTGGCATACCATGAAAGCGTGCTAATTTAGCAATGCATGAAAATTCAAAACGAAATTCAATTAAAAATCGTTCAGTGCCACACTTAAGTCAATTTATTTATTGACAGAGGCGGAAAAAGTAGGCAGTAACAAGTATGAAATACTACAAGCTTTTCATGTTTACATCCACAGGGCGCCGGTACACAATAAAGGTAGCAGTAAAACGTATTGTGGGCGCGAGATTTACTGATAGTCTCTCTGCCTCCATCGAGATTAGAATCGAAAACAAACCTGACCTCCCTTGCAGTAGCAAACAGCTTTCACTACGCTAGCAGACAACCCAGGCAAACAGCCCCACACATGAATAAGCCGGCAATTTCGCAATGAAAATGGCCAAATGATCTGCAGTTTCTGTTGCATAGAGCTTTCTGGACTCAAAAACATGTGACAGCTTATGTGACAATCATTCGGGATGTTTATCGAAATAAAAACATATTGTTATTAGCGAGTACATTTAGTAGGATAATTCTGCACCACCCCAGGAAAAAAACGGCGACATACCCGCCAAACGTATTCTACAATGTCTCCAGTTCTCCATTAGACTCGCCACAGCCAGAAAACGTTCATTAGCGAACTGTTTCTTAAGCTAGCTAGCAAAGGGAATGTTCGCACTTCTAAAACGCGGTGGCATTAATACTGGGATCTGAATTACCAAGTATATAGGCAAATGGATCTTATTTCACATTCCTGTAAACGTGATTTGGATCGAAAGCGTAGCTAGGATTAATATATTGATGTATCGACTGCAAATAGAACATTACGAATAAAGAGTAGGGCGAATTATTTATGCGACCCTCATCTTGAGTAAGTGTTGTAACTATTTTCGTTCTTACGATTTCGTCACCTTACTCGGTAAAAATGGAACCCTACTAGTCTCATTTTTGACTGTCTATTTGTCTACCCAACTCTTAAAACCCGTTTACCTCGAGTACAGGTAGACCTAATAAGCGGAAATGTATTGCACTTCCTGACGTATACGGTCCCTTGGTAGTATTAAATATTCATTTTTATAAGTACAGTTCATGCTAATTAGCGTTTCTTCTTTCACTTAATCTTATATTTACGTGTTGTTTAACACACTAATGAGCATTAATACAATCTTACACGTGACTGAAAACAGTCTGACAAAGTTCGGATAATTTTTCAATTTCACGCCTGTGCATAGTATGTTGGTAGCACTTCGTCGCCTTGCCTTGTATGCTGTGTGGCAGATTTTAAAGCTGTGTGGATTAGCATAACGAAAAGGTGTGGGGTCTCGCTCGTTTTGTCCACGACTGTACCTCAACAGCGAGGCGGTAGCACGTCGGATTATGACACACTGACGCCTCTAAAGATCTCGACACGCCTCCTTGGATGTTACATCCAGCCTTTCATTCCTGGGAATATCAACGTGCGCTTAAATTCAGCAAAAAGTCTCCTCCTTGCCCAGTCATTGTATTCGGAGGAGGGTGTCCTGAATATTCTGGATTACTTTCTCTGCTGGACCCTAGCCTTGCGAAGAGTGAACGGCAATTAGGCAATCAGAACAGTCGTGGAATTTAGCACCCATAAAACCTATAGTTCCGAGTCAAATACCGTAAACTAGTGAGGAAATCGGAGGATAGGGAAAACAGTAGAGCAACGAACGGGGTCCCCCTATTTACACCCATCCGCAAATGCAGTTACATAGTTGCGGTGCCCAGTCAAAATGTCATAGAACAATCTTCTTACACACAATCACTTTTATCAAAAATACAAGAACCATACACATGTAACTATAATAATTAGCACAGGTTAAGTACAAAGCTATGCACAAATGGTTATCATTACGGAACTGTATCTAATGTCAAATCCTGGGAGAGCTGTCTGGTGTCTGGTACACGTCAAGCAAACACAAAATCTCTTTCAAAGTACAAATATTGAAAACCAAGAAAGTAAAATAGCGAATACAAAGACATGTTACAGGAAGAAGACGTGCCGATCTGACGATGTAATTGAGTTTCGAAGGAATGCAAGAACTGATGAAAAGAATAGAAAACCAGAAATGAGAACCATGCATTTAGGCTCAAGTAAGATTCTAAGTTCGAATACGTAAATTATTATTATTTTTTATTTTTATCCTTTCTATGCTTATAGTTAGTAGCTCTGACTAACATGTCCTATTAATTGTGAGTCATATCGACTAAAATTCAAATTTTAACTGATCTGTGCAAAGATAGGAGACTGAAAGCAAAATATAAAACCAGAAATCATCAACAAAGGGAATTGTCCACCTATGTGTGCTCCTTCACCCTTTCACCAACACTAGTTTTTGTAATAACTCTCATCAGGACTACAGTCACCCATGTTAATACTACTTTATAAGTCCACTATCTTCGTTTTTAATACTTCACTTCCTTCATCAAATTACATCGTACCTGTAGAATACTGTTTTCTTACTGCACTGTAGGTTTCAGTCTTCCAATGTTACACGATTCTTTTTTTCTTACGGCGGTTGTGTGTTTTATCGATTTTATAATGTCTTGTTCTTATTTTCACCAATGATGACATGATGATGTTTGAGCTTCCTCTTTGACTGATTGGGCTGTCAGTTGTTAGAGGTGCGGAAGGTCCACGTCGACCGTGGGAATACGTGATCTCACAAGACCATCTCATAAGATGATTCCTTTTTCTTTGCGTTCGTAATTTTTAAGGCAAGGTTTGTATGAAAGAAAAGTTTCGGGAAGTCGCCTAGAAAATTAGAAATTTTTCTATAGGTTTCTCACGATTTTCGTTATTCACGATTGAAGCGATCGATATGAATAATTCTTTTTTGTTTTGTTCATTATTGTGTTGGACTTGAAGCATCCGGTCTGTGTTTCTCAGTACACTGCGCCTATACTTGCACTGTACTCGACAACACATTGCAATTTCATTACATTCTCGCCCGTCTTCGTGACTGTCTTTCCCGTGTCACGCATTTCTGTAGTGTTACAGGTAGTCAGCATCAACACTTCTCCCTTGTCGCACCACTTGATGGCAAGCATTGTGTCACTCGGCATAAAGTCAAATTCTCCTCGTTTCAGTTGCGCCTGTTGCTGCGTACAGTACCGCGTGCTGCTGTTCTTTGGTCGTGAAGCCAGAGTAACAAGTCTGCACTTTTATACCAACTGTCGACATACATGGTATGTGCCCGTTCACAGTATGGTTTCATTAGTGTTCCTACTGTTCCGTGAGAATTTCTAATATTATGGACTTCAATTTCTATTGGTGTGCCTGTGTATGTAATGAAATGCAAGGCGTATCCAGTTTTTTAGTCGTATAACACGAAAATACTTCGTTTCGAAAGAATGAATTGTTTGAAAGGTAAGCGACCTTTTGAACAATTACAGACTTTCATCGACACAGAGATTTTTGTGTGCATTAAATGCACTGCGGAATGCCATACAAGCTGTATCAACTATTTTCCTAACTTTAAACAAATTGTCATCTTCAAGAGTGGCAGAGTTGTCACTAAAATGCAACATTCTCAAAAGTAACATAAAACGGTCATGGGAAATAAATGCACCGAAAATTGGAGTGCTTACAAGTACATCTCTAGACAAATATTTCCTTCCTCTCAACTTTTTAACCATGGGACACGAGAAGCCAAATACCAGTGAAGCAATATAGTGGCTCAAAACCATTATCTTCCCGGGTGGACCATCGAGAATGAACGTATTTGCCATGGTGAAAGTGTAAAATCGCTTTCCTACAAGTGCTATAAATTTCATCAGATTTTCTGACTGAAATAGCGTGCAAAAGGATAGACACTTAAATCAGGCGGTAGTTGGCAATTATGCCCTGAAGATAAGTCATCAAATGCATGAACTACTGGACTTTCGCCCATTAAATTTGTCACTAAGGCTTGGCCTCTTTATGGATCGATTCGTCTTCACTTTCAGAATCTGAAGAACTCTCCCAATGAGTTCTACTAGGTGAAGGACAGGGACGCGTGCTACTACCAAACTTTCCTGAAGAATCGACATCATTGCTATAGTCATTGAAGATGCCACACTCACGGTCAGTGTCACTCCTTGCGAGTACCTCCAGTATTTCTTCGTCAATGCAACCACTCCGACGTGCCATTTGTTTGTGGAACACAAAGTGACAGCACTCTAATAGTAATGATGAGTAGTCAGAAAGCTGAACGACACTAAAGAAGCAGAATGCAAACGATCACAAGAACCAACTAGCATGAATGTCGAACAGAAACTGTAAAATCCGGCGGATATACCGCTGAGCGACTATAGACGTCCGCAGGACCACAGGTAGAGGAACCAGCTGATGGTAAATGACGTCATTAGGACTGAGGTACCAGGCAGGCTACGACGGTGAATGCAGTCTGCAGCGCCCATGGGAAATACTACTGCAGTGGCTAACGGCGTCCGTAGCCCCTACGGAAAGACGGAGCGCGACCGGATTTCACTTCTGCAGAACTCATAGGGTTAAACAAAATACATTAGAAAAATTTACAATCAGAGAAAATTACTATATTGCGGTATTTAGAAAAATATTCATTGAAAATAAGGCTAAATGATGTCGTACAAACAAAGGTATCACAGACAGGGACCATACTGCAAACGAAACGTCAAGAAGACAAAAAATCTGTCTCAAACTAAGCAACAAAACAAAATAATGACTGCAAAAATATGGTAAAGGTAGGTGAGCCGACTCAAATGGTGTAATTCAGTTGTGAAGGAATGCAAGAACCACTGAAAAGAATAGAAAACCAGAAATGAAAACCATGCATTTAGGACAAAGTAAGAGCCTAAGTTCAAGAACGTTAATTATTACTTATTTTTTATTTTTATTAAATTTCTTATTCTTATCCGTTTTTGTTTGTAATATATAGTTGTGACTAACATGTACTATTATTACTCGTGTGTCATATCCACCAAAAACCTAATTTCAAATAATGTAACCAAATATATAACGCAGAAAAGAAAATATAAAACCAGAAGTCACCAACAAACTAAGCTGTTGACCTGTGTATGCTCCTTCACGCTTCTACCCACACTGCTTTTATTACTAACACCTTTCAAGAGCACGATCACGTTTATTAACAGTACTTTACACATGCATGATCTTCGTTTTGATTACTTCTCGTCTTTATTATACTACATCGTAACGGTATGTTACGCTGTACTTCTTCGTTTAACAGTGGATGTGTGTTTTATCCATGTAATCGAGTAATGTCTTCTTCTAACGTGACATGGTCATCTTTGACCTTCCTCTTTGACGGATTGAGCTGACAGTTGTTAGAGGTGAGGAAGGTCCACGTCGACCAGAAGATACGTGATCTAGCAAGCCCATTCTTGTTCTTGTGTTATACGTGCGTTACTTATGCTGTGTTTTACCTCAAAGTTTTTAGAAGTCTATGGAAAGCGCAGGAAATAGTGGTACCTATAACGGCACAAACGACTAGGTGACTTACGTAGTTTCGTGTATACGTGAGTGCACTGTATGTGGTTTTTACTATTTCTCTGATTACTGGACGTTTATCGTATCAAACTAGTTGACTCGGGAACTTTGACATGTTAAGAGATTATGTAACTTCAACATTGTACGATATGAGATAATTTCTCTATTTTAGAAATAGTTTTACGTGCATTACACGTCATGAGGTTATATAAGCAGTTATTTTTACAGCTACTTTGACTTCATACTTATGTTCTTAAAAGCCTTGGCACTACCGCTTTTCTGCGTAGTAAAACCCCTGATTTCATTATGTGAGATTATTTTCTGGTCTTTCATGACGAGTACTTTAACCTTCGTGTTCAGTAGTCTATTATTTTTTTATTATTTGTTATTACATTTATTTATTGGTGTGTGGTACTTAGCTGTCACTAACATTATTACTCGTGTATCATATATCTCAAATAATTTAACCAAATATATAAAAAAAGAAAAGGTATAAAATCAGAAGTTATAAACAAAGTATACTCTCGAGCTATGTATGCTAGATTCTATTTGGAGGGGCACAGAGAAGAGTGAACAATAGTCAACCTCTAAAGTAGGTATCACTACATAAAACAATCCGAGATTTACTGTAAATAAAAACCTTGTGAGTCGTTCTAAATAAGTGTTTTAAAAGAATATGAACTGATCCTTAACAAAACATGAGTTTTCGAACAAATGAATAAGAAGTACTGAACAATAATAATAATAATAATTATTATTATTATTATAACAAGACAGTATGTAAACCAATATGCGTTAAATCGTAGAACCACCGCATAGAAATGGAAGATGAGATAAGAACTATAACTTAAGAAATTAGCGGAACATTTATGGTGTGCTAGATTAGACAATGTTCAGGGACAACTCATACCACAAACACCAATAAAAGAAAAAGAAACTCCCGACAATAGGCCACAAGGGTACATGACATTGAAGATGAAAATATCATAATGATAAAAAGATTGGCAGAGAGAAGAGATTATTACAGTTGTGTTCAAAATTAAAGCAACAAACAGAAATTTTGCAAGGTTTCGTTTATTTAGCCACACAACTGTAGAAACAGATGATAGTAAAGTAGGAACAATGCGAAGAATACAAAACGTAAGCAACTGTAACATCTATAGCGGTAGACAAAAATTTTCTACGTTTTTCTTCCAACTTAAAGGATTTGCACACACTTGCCGACAATTGTTTAATGTGCTCAGTGTGGGGTGTGATCACCTCTTGCAGCAATACAAGCGTGACAACGACGGGACACTCTGTGTATAATGTCATCAATTTCACGTTGAGGCAATAACACCCATTCTTCCTGCAGAGTTACTCGGAAATCTTGAGGATTGGTTGGTGGATGCTCATGTGATGCCGTCAGTCCGTAGTGCATCCCAGACTCAATATGCGTTATGGGACACAAATCGGAAGAGCGAACAGGCTATGCCATGCGTGCAATATCTTACTTTTCCAAAAACAACATCAACCACCCGTGCACTATGAAGTCGAGCATTATCGTCCATCAGTACGAAGTCTGGGCCCACAGCTCCTCGCAACAACCGCACATTAGCTGTTAATACCTCGTCACGATACCTGCCAGCAGTTAAATCTTGCCGATTCACGTGCACCGTTTGATGAAGAGTTGTTCAAGTGGTCAGCACAACCCTTGCCCCAATATTAAAGATCCTTCTCGATATCGGTCTCGTTTCACAATGTTTGGCTCCCGAAATCGTGTTCCACGTTCGCTCCAGATGTGAATTCGTCGAGAGTCTCTCATTCTCCAGGCCAATTCAGTACACATCTATGAAAAGAACATTGGCCCACTGTTCGACCGTCCAGGTGGCATATTGACGATTCCACTCTAGACGTTCCCTCCTGTGAGGACGCGTCGGAGGTGCAAATACAGTAAGTCTCCGATAATAAAGACCGCTCTGCTGAAGCCTTCTGTTCACCGTTTGCCTCGATACAACACGTCCAGTGGATGCTACGAGGTTAGATCGCAGTTGCTGCGCAATAATAATGCGGTACCATTGTATCCTTACATCCAAAGAACGGTATTATCTTTCTGCTATCACACGTGGTCAGTACTGTCCTGATATTCGGGATACAGTTTCGGCCTTGTCCTGGTTCAGTTCTTCCTAGGCCAACCATCACAGAGATTCTGGTAGGTGTCATCTCTGTGCCATACTGCACAGTTAGTGACTGTGTATGTAGCGACTCTGGATGTGTGACTACCCGAAAAATACTACACCGTTTGATGTGTGCCATGACGCCATCGAGCCGGCCGGAGTGGCCGAGCGGTTCTAGGCGCTTCAGTCTGGAACCGCGCGACCGCTACGGTCGCAGGTTCGAATCCTGCCTCGGGCATGGATGTGTGTGATGTCCTTGGGTTAGTGAGGTTTAAGTAGTTCTAGGGGACTGATGACCGCAGATGTTAAGTCCCATAGTGCTCAGACCCATTTGAACCATTTGACGCCATCGCTGACATGGATGTCCGTTGACCGGAATGCCATCTTCCGTGCAGAACACTATCGAACGGTTATCGTGACTTAGTCGCAGGACGGGTGCTTTAATTTCGGACACCAATGTGAAATCTAAAAACTGGAGCGACGTACAGACAGCATGCAGACCCGTATCACTGGATCCATTTGGAAGCCAAGCAAAACCATAAGAATGAATGATCTATCGGTTGGGAATAGAACTTATTGTCCGCTAACTGCTACGCTACATATACAATAATTGACAATTAAGTATCAGTACGTCAAATAAATCTTAGATGTATACAGAAATCTTATGATGATTCTCAAGAACTACTTGCAAATGAAAGAAAGCCTTTGATGCGGAATTGGCGTAATTGTCAGCGTACTTTATGTCTGTCGAGTAATTCATTTCCAAAAGCTTTGAAGTATCCAGATGCACTGTGTTTATTTGTAACGTTGTAGATCACACTCAGACTGCCACACACACTTGAACGCCCTGGCTCCAGAAATACTCAGAGCAGGGCGAGGTCAGCCTAGCGAAGAACTCAGACAGCAGTCTGCGGAGATGGATATCAGCGCAGGTGAACGGTTCAGGACACCTCAAGGGCGGGCTCGACGCGGCCAGTCGCACACGCAACTGCAACAGCCAAAAGGTTAAGCTGTTCTTATTAATGCAGTGAATGGGCATGCGACTATTCAGTGACAAACGTTTGTGCCTCGTCCATTTATTTTACAGTTTTTATATTTTTGACATCTCGTTCTAAACTTTCTACTAAAAATTTATTTTATGACGATAGATGATGCATAACAGATCAGATTTCTTTTCTAAACTTGATGATTTTGTCGATTTGTAAAGGCGCCTGAAGATGGTGCCAATGAGGCACAGAATGTAAAAAAACTACTAAAGAAAATTACGGCTGTTGGTATCTATTTTCTTCAAATGTCAGCCTGCTTAGCTGGGTGGTAACGTGCTTGCCTCCCACACAAGCGAGCCAGGGTTCAATTTCCGGCGGGGCAGCGGATTTTTTCCGCTCGTGGACTGGGTATTACGTTGTCCTCATCATCATTTATCCTCATCACCGGCGCTCAAGTCGCCCACTGTGGCGTCGAATTAAATAACACTTGCACTTAGCCGCCGAACTTCCCCGAATGGGGCCTCCTGGCCAACGATGCCATACGCTCATTTCCATTTTTTCCTTCAGATCTTCGAGTGGCCGCAGTCTCATTCCATTTACTCACGCAAGCCGGATTTACAGAAACTTTCTCGGCCGCTTTTGTATATTTCATCTTGCTGGTGATCAGTCTGGTACAGATTTCCAACCAATCGTACTCCAGGAGCGTTTCAGTTGTGGAAATATCACATCAAGTGCTTATCACGAAATCAGTGGCATCCGCCGTTGTTTAAAGTGTGTCATGTCCATTTGAAAAACTGTATTCCTTGGCGCCACTCACATGGTTCGTGACTGTACGAGGTTACTGGTACCTCCTCAGGACCGCAGAAGCGCTGTCGTGGCCTTGCTGGAGAGGTTCAAACGCAAGTGGGCTGTCAGCCAGACTCAAGTAGAACGGACGCGTTTTCACGAAGGAAGCGTCCATTCTGTGTTGAGGTGCGTGGAGTTGGGTTTTAGCGGCCTATGCTTAGAGATCGGCAGACAGTGTTGACGATTTCCTGGAGAGACACCAGGAAAAGTAATTCTGATTAATTCTGGGGGAAGCCACGTGCAAGACCCTCACGGGAATGGGGTGCGCTCTGACTTCGGCGAACACGGACAGCATGTTGTGGCTTGTTGTGGCTACTACTCGTGGTGCTATGCTAAATGAATATTGAGCGTTGCACGTGATGAATGCTAAACAGAATACTGTCTCATAAAACAATGTGGTTCATATAAGAATCTGCAGTGTGCACGATTGCGCTAAGCATAAATGTAATTTAAAATCTTGTTACAACTCTAGACCAGTTCCATATTCTTCTGTTGATTCACTATATACCCTTAAGTGAATCTGGGGTTGCTTCATGTGTATTGTGAATTCCTATATTCTCTCACATGTATTAATTTTTCATGTATGTTCAAATGGTTCAAATGACTCTGAGCACTATGGGACTCAACTGCTGTGGTCATCAGTCCCCTAGAACTTAGAACTACTTAAACCTAACTAACCTAAGGACATCACACACATCCGTGCCCGAGGCAGGATTCGAACCTGCGACCGTAGCAGTGGCACGGTTCCGGACTGCGCGCCTAGAACCACGAGACCACCGCGGCCGGCTTTTCATGTATGTAACTGTCGTACTGGTCACTTAGACATAAGTGACAGTTGGTGTCTTAAAGATTGGCGGTATTAGTAGTAGCTAGGGAAGGACTGGTTGGTAGTGATTTTACTCAATTTTCTGTAACAGATAAGTACGTATTTTATAGTGACTATCGCCATACATATTGAATGCCGAACACTATATACTGCAAAATATGTGGGCAAACCTCGTGGGGGCGCGTTTAATATTTTTCTACACTCCTGGAAATGGAAAAAAGAACACATTGACACCGGTGTGTCAGACCCACCATACTTGCTCCGGACACTGCGAGGGGGCTGTACAAGCAATGATCACACGCACGGCACAGCGGACACACCAGGAACCGCGGTGTTAGCCGTCGAATGGCGCTAGCTGCGCAGCATTTGTGCACCGCCGCCGTCAGTGTCAGCCAGTTTGCCGTGGCATACGGAGCTCCATCGCAGTCTTTTGGTAGCATGCCGCGACAGCGTGGACGTGAACCGTATGTGCAGTTGACGGACTTTGAGCGAGGGCGTATAGTGGGCATGCGGGAGGCCGGGTGGACGTACCGCCGAATTGCTCAACACGTGGGGCGTGAGGTCTCCACAGTACATCGATGTTGTCGCCAGTGGTCGGCGGAAGGTGCACGTGCCCGTCGACCTGGGACCGGACCGCAGCGACGCACGGATGCACGCCAAGACCGTAGGATCCTACGCAGTGCCGTAGGGGACCGCACCGCCACTTCCCAGCAAATTAGGGACACTGTTGCTCCTGGGGTATCGGCGAGGACCATTCGCAACCGTCTCCATGAAGCTGGGCTACGGTCCCGCACACCGTTAGGCCGTCTTCCTCTCACGCCCCAACATCGTGCAGCCCGCCTCCAGTGGTGTCGCGACAGGCGTGAATGGAGGGACGAATGGAGACGTGTCGTCTTCAGCGATGAGAGTCGCTTCTGCCTTGGTGCCAATGATGGTCGTATGCGTGTTTGGCGCCGTGCAAGTGAGCGCCACAATCAGGACTGCATACGACCGAGGCACACAGGGCCAACACCCGGCATCATGGTGTGGGGAGCGATCTCCTACATTTGCCGTACAACACTGGTGATCGTCGAGGGGACACTGAATAGTGCACGGTACATCCAAACCGTCATCGAACCCATCGTTCTACCATTCCTAGACCGGCAAGGGAACTTGCTGTTCCAACAGGACAATGCACATCCGCATGTATCCCGTGCCACCCAACATGCTCTAGAAGGTGTAAGTCAACTACCCTGGCCAGCAAGATCTCCGGATCTGTCCCCCATTGAGCATGTTTGGGACTGGATGAAGCGTCGTCTCACGCGGTCTGCACGTCCAGCACGAACGCTGGTCCAACTGAGGCGCCAGGTGGAAATGGCATGGCAAGCCGTTCCACAGGACTACATCCAGCATCTCTACGATCGTCTCCATGGGAGAATAGCAGCCTGCATTGCTGCGAAAGGTGGATATACACTGTACTAGTGCCGACATTGTGCATGCTCTGTTGCCTGTGTCTATGTGCCTGTGGTTCTGTCAGTGTGATCATGTGATGTATCTGACCCCAGGAATGTGTCAATAAAGTTTCCCCTTCCTGGGACAATGAATTCACGGTGTTCTTATTTCAATTTCCAGGAGTGTATTAATGACTGTTATTATTTCAGGAACAAATTTTGTGTCGTTCAAGCACTGCCGCAGTTGTTCGGCTGTCAAGAAACCTTTTCTTTATATTAGTGTTTTCCATCTTACTGAATTGATATTTGCGTGGTAAGTAAAGCAGCTGTACAAATACTGAACCGCCCCATGTGGCCGAGAGGTTCTAGGGGCTTCAGTCCTGAACCGCGAAGCTGCTACGGTCGCAGGTTCGAATCCTGCCTCGGGCATGGATGTGTGTGATGTCGTTATGTCAGTTAGGTTTAAGTAGTGCTAAGTTCTACGGGACTGATGACCTCAGATGCTAAGTCCCATAGTGCTCAGAGCCATTTGGACAATTTGAACAAATATTGATCTCAGGTCTTCACAATCTTCAGCAAGAATTCCACTCCAGCTTAATCACATGCCGCACAAGTCTACAATACTACTTGGTATCTGAACACCTCCACGATGTAACTACTCATATCACGGTTATTTTTAATTTGTACGTGTCGTGATCATATTTCGCAAGAAATTGGGTTTAAAGCTATCGTATTTGTTGTTTGTCCGCTAGGTTTCTTAAAAATGCCAAGTATTGGATCCTGGCACCACTGTATCGTGAGGAGTAGTACAGGTCGAAGGGCGCCTCTTTCTAAAACATTGTATCTTAATATTCACACTATCATTCAAGATTTTCTTAGGCTCACTGCAGTCTAAGGTGGGAGTATTTTACGTAGAGAAGAAGGTGCCGCAACAGTATGCGTGCCATTAGTTGTGCCTAGAGAAGGCGGCGTTGACCCATTAACGTCGACAGGTGCGCATCCGTTGCAGTTCTCCAACATCTGTCCAATAATTTTGACGAAGTTGTACGACTTGTGACGAGCATGCGGAGATAGTCTCGTTCAGTACTAGCGTTTTGTGCAATAGTGTCTGCTCGTCGCTTCCTATCTGATGTCTAAAATCTGTAGTCTGTGACATTAATATCAATAATAACAGGTTTGCATGTGTCTTTTCTTCTATGTAGTCTAGCTAATGTAAAAAAAAAATGTTTCCTCTCTGAGCAAATGTTGAAATGTGCATGTATGTTTTGAAAAGTAGAGAAGCATTGAGTACTGGCTTAGGTAACGAGAAATAAGCTCTGATATTCTGACGACATGCAGAATTAAATATTTAATGCCTATGGAAATAGCATCTCGATCTGTCTGCATATGGTGTATAAAATAATAAAACTCCACATACTATCATAAATTAATAACGACGGAAGGAAATGAGGTCCTGGTTTTCAATATATTGCATGTAGTACATGCATGAACTACTTTGTATGTTGCATTGAATATTTAACAGCTTTTAGCCTTCCGCTTCCAGTATCATGCTGTGTAATACGCAGTCAATTCAACTCTGTACACATAAATACGAAATGGCAAACAGTTAACTAAAAGAATGATCGTTTAACAAAACCCTAATTTCCTGTCGTGCATGTTATTGTAACAGGTCAGTGAGGTAGCGCAACAACAAGTCCCAAAAAGCATCCAGCAGCCCAGCATACGTAACTTTACCTTACTCAGTTCGTGTAACCTAATTACCAATCACAGAATTTCTGGTGATTATCATTGTGCCTCAATTATGGTCAGTAGACGTCAATTTAATCACCAGAGTGACTCTCATTTCTATAGATAATTTACTTGAAACGAAACAATGTTTCCAACCAGCCTTTACGGTATACTGAAACTGATTGTATACAAAGAATTATGGGCCTCTCGGCAAAATAAAACAGAATTGAGTTTAACTAAGACTACATAGAAACATGCAAAAACAAATTATACAACGTACAGCTCCAAGTGTTTGGTTCACAAGCAGACATAAAACCATTAAAGGAATACCCATTTGCAGATCTCTAAGAAAATTAAGTTTTACAGTTCAGGAGAGGTTACAGCTAGAATTTAATACCAGATCACTTAATCTGTTCAACTGTTTAGTGCTGCTTTTATGGTTGACTCCCTGTTTGAAACCTAATTAATGTGGCGCTGATTCTCTATGCTGCCAAAATTGAGTATCTAATTTGTGTTAAATAAGTGTATGAATAAAAACAAATCAAAAATATAATAATATATAATTAAGAAGGGCCTACTTTTTTTAGAAGCCCCACTTATCAATCTAGCGTTGAATTTCCTGCTAACTTATAAGTCCTCTCTTCTCTTTCTTCCACGCTTCGTTGTATCTCGAATGTTTGTGGATGACAATCGTTTGTTAGTCAATGGACACCTTCAACTGATTGACCCACTTGGGGCTATTCGTCAGGGACGTGTTGGAGAAGGATAATAGGCTTCAACCTATCTGTTTTCCCTATAACACACATAACAACACAGAGTGAACATGACTCTAGAGAAGCAGTAGTCACAGCCACTGACGCTATATAGCGTCACATCTACCTGTAAGAATTAAAAGTGATGTCATCTGAAGAACTTCAACCAATCTAGGATGAAAAAGAAGAAATATATTCTATTATGCGGAAAATTCATCTAGGAAATTATTCCATTTCTGTCTTTATCGTTGCTGAAAACTGTTACATACCTCCGAAATGAGGTCGTCCCCGAACCAGCAGTATACGAAGAGGTCAAAAAGTGTGTTGAGCAGGTAGCTGCTTGTTTTACCAAGTTCTCGCACACCCTTAGCCCTCTGAAAGAAATGCAAATTCTTTATTACCAACTGCATTTCCTAAGTCAACAACAACACAGACTCATCGCTACACTGTTCAGACGTTCGTTAGTCAGCCACATGACACATACATTCTTGACACATTATTACAGATATGACGACCTTTCAAGATATCATTCCTGCAGCTATTCGTCATTGTTCATCTCCTGAGTATTGGATCAACAACAAAGCAATGCACTTCGGTGATATGAAACTGAAACCTAAAGCACTCAATTTTTTTTATTCTTCTTAAGAGTGCAGATCAGCTGTTATAACTGACAAATTATTTACTCATTCAGAAACAGTACTGGGGTCGTAATTTACTGCATCTTGAACAATCCAACTAAGTGCATTGAAATGTAAGGTTGCCATGTTACTGGAAACTGTTTCATTTCAAATATATTTTACTATGTTAGAAAAATTGCAAAAATGGTAGTTCTAAAATTTATAGTGTAACATTAAAAGAAAAATGTCCAGAATCTATTAGCGTACTGGTAGTGGAAGACAACGTGAAAGGAAAAGGTGAATATTTATGAGATGCTTGACACAGGTCACAGGTAAAAACAGGTTTCAGCATAATGCAGAACCTTTAATCCTTGAAGCTGGTACTCCTCTACGAACAAATGGTTCAGTATACGAATCTAGGAATAATAATAAATATAAGAGTGGCGGCATTTAATCAGTAGTTCACAAACATTTCGCTTAAAAATCCTAAGTGAAATGTTTGTGAATTACTGAGTTAATGATCGTCAAAGTAGTAAAGTAAAATTCATATGCGTTGGGTGTCAATGAAAAGTACAGCTGGAAACACTAAAGCATGTTAGTATATGTACAGTCATACAAGGTTCCTCAAGTGTCAAGAGAACCAGCTATGTTTCATACACGGTTAAAAATATTTATCAGTTCAGTTTCGATTTTCTTTGAAACATTTAGTGTAAATTTTGAAATTTCTGTATGTTCATATACAAGTGTGGACAGCATATGGAAGTTACTTCATTGTAACGCTATAAAGAACGTAAATTAGCAACATTTTCTAACATATTATAAATTTTAATAAACTTTGTATGTATTCTTCTGTGAACATTGAAAATTTCATTTTAGACTGTACAACGTTCTCCTGCAGATAATCATGTCTAGGATCTTGATACATCAATAAAGGTCGCTCAACAACCAACTGAACCCACTATGACGTAGCTGTACTTAGAGAGGTACAGTGGGAATTAAATACTCCACTGACACGTGGGAGATAGTCAAGAACACAAATGAAAGTTACAAATTATACACAATTTTCTGAAATGTGGTGTTCGAAAATTTTCCTCCTATGTTGGGTGTACTGATGTGATAGTGACAGCAGAACGACAAGGTTACGTGGGTAAATGAGTGTTGCAGCCATTCTAAGTCAGTGTGCATGGGACTGATGTTCCACAAAATAAGAGTAAAGGAAAAGCAGGAGAAAACTGTCAAGTTGTGGCTGATAATAATTTCGTGATTTCACTTTAGCCATCCTGTGAAGTAGTACGGCTACAGGGGCTTTGGAGCACTTTTCAAGCACCTGCCGCTAGTCAGCTCTGGAGTCAATCAAATCCAACGCGATTGTGGTTGGAAGTTTAAAAATGAAAGATGGCAGTGGTGGCATATTAAAAATTGCCAGACGGCATTGGCAGGAAAATGAAAAGATACAATACGGCGAGGCTAGCCCAGCTGTGAAAATGGGATACCAACAAAAATTCGGTGTGACAGAATTACCCAACTCATGGAAGTCGACACTATGGCATCTCGTTGAAAGCTATTAACACGATATGGATTTCACATCATGTTGAAAAGCACTTGAATGCTCGGAATTATTTATCAAAAACGGTGAAGGCTGTAATGTGATGTGCTTCGACATCTATGTTTTTTATCCAAATACGTAAGTCTCAGCTTCATTGCTTAGAATGATGCTATTTTCGAAAGTAGTTGAATGACTTGAATTATTTATGAAACATTCATCACATACCCACCCACCCGCAAATCCACACACACACACACACACACACACACACACACACACACACACACACGCACGCACACACACACACTCACAACCACATGCACTCATGCACACATATGCACGCGTACAATGGTTATGTGACTTAGAATGTTTAATCCACATTTAAATATCTGTTAAAATATGTAAAGAGGGTAACAGTATTTCCACATCTAAAGATATGTGAAAAACATAAGTAAGCATCCACACACAATATTTCTGTCATGTGACACATAGTTACCACAATATCTTACTTCAAACCTGAAATTGAGCTGGAGTTCTGCTGCAGCCTATCCTTGTATGGAGCAATTTGTTGCAATTTTCCTCTATTGTTGTGCTATTTGCTATAATTTTGCTGTAACATAACTCAGTATGGATCAGTTCATTACAATTTGGTAGGTGCTTATTTGTAACTGAGAGTACCATTTGTGATACAGTAAGTGATACAGAATGGGGCAATCTGTAGCAATTTTCTGGTAAGAGGTTGATGTGTGTGGAAAAATATTATATAGCCTCCACTATGCAGCAGCAGAGAAAGTATTTTGCACTGCAAGGTAGAGTTTTTATACTAGTATGGGGTCACTGTAGTGTATGGCGGAATTTGATATCAGTTTAGCTGAACTAAAACGACTTTTAAGGAGTAATGCAGATAGTACAGAAGTGAGAATCACATTCTTTCTTTGATAAGAAAATCAAAAATTCTGACAAGAGTACTTTAAACAACAAGTTAGATCAGCAGTAGTGTCATGTGACTTTTGTAATGTTGTAGAAAAAAGTTTATGTCTTTTCGTAAATAATGCTGATAAATTTAGGTTACTTCAGAGTGAGGCACAATAATATAGAACTACACTCACTGAAAAGTGCTCATTAACCTGCAAATTATATCAGTAGTTATGCTGTGTGTTGCATTATATAATAGAAATACTTTTATTTTTTTATAAATGACACAGGTTATTATTTATTGAACTGTATTACAAAGATAAAAGTAGTCTTCATAAAAATGCAGCTTAACCTAAAAGCTATGTCAGTGGCAGTGTGATACATATATCTCTAACGTTATGGGTTTTTGATTGAATTTTCTCATGTTGAGAATCTAGAAGGAGTGGCTTGTTTCATTTGGTAGAAAGATAAAATAAAATAAAACAAACTTTCTACATAAAGAATCGCAGAAATGCTTCTTTATTTTCGACAACTGATTTCAACATACTTTAAAGACCATACAGAAAATGAGAGCAAAGTCTGTCAAAAGTAGTAGTCGAAAATAAGGAATTTATGTTATCTTGCCTGCAGAAGGGTTTTTTGTGTTTTTGTTTCACCAAGAACGCATTTTTCCATAATTTGACAAATACTATAAATAAATTTTGGTTTCTGTAAGTCTGGTACAGTTATCGAACTATGCTCATGGAAAAGTGCAGTTTAACTTTTCTAGTGCTACTAGGGTCAATATCACCTTATAACCATATTGGTAATACATATCTCTCTTGGTTTCAAACCTATATGATTTACTTCCTCTGAGTCAACTGCATCCAATATTGTATTGCACTGTTTAATATTTAGAGCACACTAATATTTCTTCATGTCTTTTAGCACTGAATACCGCTTGCAGTCAGTATGAGCCAAATGTAAATGAGCTGTTAGTTTAAACAGCTGTAATTTATTTTTCTAGGTCAGTTCATTAAAATACTGTCAATATATTCCAAGTAAAATACTCGGGCTGTCATTCACCTGAGGAAACACAGTGAAACAAAAAAATCCTAGTACTAAGAGGGTTAAATAGTAGCTTGCGACAGTAGGCTAATATGCAAGCCGCGTGTACTTCAGTTTTGAGCGTTATATATCAATTCAGTTGCAAAAATAGGGTAATATCTGTTTTGTGCGCAATGTATTTATATATTTTGATATATAATACACATAATTTTATTTTGGTTCTAAACAGAATATTTGTGCCAGAATGAGATTTTCACACTGCAGCGGAGTGTGCGCTGATATGAAACTTCCTGGCAGATTAAAACTGTGTGCCCGACCGAGACTCGAACTCGGGACCTTTGCCTTTCGCGGGCAAGTGCTCTACCAACTGAGCTACCGAAGCACGACTCACGCCCGGTACTCACAGCCTTACTTCTGGCAGTACCTCGTCTCCTACCTTCCAAACTTTACAGAAGCTCTCCTGCGAACCATGCAGAACTAGCACTCCTGAAAGAAAGGATATTGCGGAGACATGGCTTAGCCACAGCCGGGGGGATGTTTCCAGAATGAGAAACATCCCAAAGGCTGTGGCTAAGCCATGTCTCCGCAATATCCTTTCTTTCAGGAGTGCTAGTTCTGCAAGGTTCGCAGGAGAGCTTCTGTAAAGTTTGGAAGGTAGGAGACGAGGTACTGGCAGAAGTAAGGCTGTGAGTACCGGGCGTCAGTCGTGCTTCGGTAGCTCAGTTGGTAGAGCACTTGCCCGTGAAAGGCAAAGGTCACGAGTTCTAGTCTCGGTCGGGCACACAGTTTTAATCTGCCAGGAAGTTTCATATGAGCGCACACTCCGCTGCAGAGTGAAAATCTCATTCTGCAAACATCCCCCAGGCTGTGGCTAAGCCATGTCTCCGCAATATCCTTTCTTTCAGGAGTGCTAGTTCTGCAAGGTTCGCTGGAGAGCTTTTGTAAAATTTGGAAGGTAGGAGACGAGGTATTGGCAGAAGTAAGGCTTTTAGTACCGGGCGTTAGTCGTGCTTCGGTAGCTCAGTTGGTAGAGCACTTGCTCGCGAAAGGCAAAGGTCCCGAGTTCGAGTCTCGGTCGGCAACACAGTTTTAATCTGCCAGGAAGTTTCAGAATGTTTGTGATCATAGATTTGTAGTTATAATTGTGTTATATAATAATAAGCTGCATGTTTTCTGTACTTGATACTATGATTCTTTTTGATATATAAACTTAGTTTAGTGCAAAGAACTATCCTCTCTTTATGGAAACCTGTCCATCATTGATTTCGTGTGCATTGTGTTGTGCTTACTATCTGTAATGTCTGCATTATGAAGTTATTTTTGCGTATTTCGTAAATGTGCATTTTAAGTGATACTATGTATTAAATCTCGTCAAAATGCCATATTTCTAGCATCGTTTGTTGTGCGAAAGTGTACGAAAATTTATTTTCAGCTCATAAACCAGATTCCAGACGTGTGTCAAGATCGAGAGCATAGATCGAAATGCCGATTTTTTACGTATTTTGATAAACATTACACTCAGTTTAGGTACAGAAATAGCATGGTGACACTTAATTTGAGAGTTCACAGTGATGTTCTAGGCAATATGTGAAACATGGTAATAACTGCGTGACTCTTAACATAAGCGTTGTGTTTCCTGCTAACATATTTGTTACTTCATACTTTAGACATGGACGTACGGTAAACTACGTCCTCGACATAAACGTTCTGTTGGTGATGAAGCTTGGATGGTTTTAAAATTGTGCACTACTTTAAACTTAGCACAATTGGGCTAGTTCCAATGATAGAATTTTTTAAAGTTCCTCACCTCCACCTTCCTGAATATTTTTGATTTTCCCACTACCACTATCTTACAATTATGAATTTCAATCTTTGATTTCGGCAACTGCAACATCGACTAGCAATGTCCAAAATGCTACAGCGATTCTATTCTCGTAATTTCTTCATAATTCAACAACTGCTATATCATGGTCTCCATCTTCACCCAAAAATGATTAACATAGTGTAGATGAGCTCATAACTTTTTCCTGTCAATTTATACAGTACATGCTGCGACCATCCATTCTTCCAATATGTGCAGACCGAGTATTATGTCATGATATTTCTTGTTGTAAAAGTGATTGATTAATTATGCTCAGTTAGGCAATAGAGATATAAAAGAAATTGAAACATGGATGATGGTGAGGCTTTCAGGAGAAGCCAGTATGAAAAAGCAGTGACGATAGTTAACAAATGCGATATGAGTCTGTGGCACACTAAAATCTTACACCCATATTAACTCCCACTGTCTGACGCAAATATATCTGCATCCATTCCCGTGGCATTGTAAGAAAAAAATTCTGTCGCCGCATTTGAATAACAGAACACGGGGAATATTTAAGAACAGCATTTTTCCGTTGTAGGGAAGCATACTTCGGCTCATTGTTCTGTCGAGGTCATTGGAGACGATTCTCAGTAGCGTCAGATGAAACAACAGACTTTTTTCTGAAACTTACCGGGAAATGTATAACGATAGACGACGGTACATTATATACACTGAACTGAGTGATACGTGATTTACCTTTGCAGCCTGAAACAGAAGTAAGCAGATTGATGTCCCATTGGCGAGGCATTGTCCCAGTAACATCCTGCCTAAACACTGCTCCAGTACCTCAACATTCCTGCCAACACGTGAAGTGAACAATTAACCTTACAAGCATGCTCTTATTAACGAATACTATGCGAGTGAGAGATTTAACGTTAATCTGTAATGGTAAAATGACTAATAAACGTAATGTTATAAAACCATTCAAGCCGAAGTATCAGATTCTGACGAAATATACTTTTTCATAGATTACTGCTTATATTGAGAGGAGAAAACAGAGGAAGAGGATACGACGAACGTACGAAGAAATTTAATAAATTATTCAATAGCCTTGCAAATAATGAAGACTGCCGCGCGGTGCAGCCGCGTGGTCTCAGGCGCCTTGCAACGGTTTGCGTGGCTCCACCCATCGGAGGTTCGAGTCCTCTCTCGGGCATGGGTGTGTGTGTTCTTCTTACCGTAAGTTAGTTTAAGTTAGATTAAGTAGTGTGTAAGTCTAGGGACCGATGACCTCAGAAGTTTGGTCCCATAGCAACTTACCACAAAATTCCAAAAAATGCCATCTAAGGCCTATGATTTTATGCAGTAAGGACAGACGAGGCCGCTTATAAGAAGACAATGAAACCCTCGTACCAGACTGAGAATATCAGACCGATGAGAGTTGCAGTATCTGATAACGAATATGTTTTTAACATGTCTGTGGAAACATTGGATAGTGACATGAAGAGAGGGGCTACGTAACGCACATGCGCATCTCCGGATAACGAAGCAAATACAATGATAGCTGAGTTGACAGAAAGGTCGGGTAATCCCTCACAATGTCTCGTAACCAACGCTAATTCTTAAAAACAATTATCACTGTCCACGCTTTCCACCGAAAAGCAGCTCACTGTCGCTATCTAGCGTTCCCGCACTTGCGTGTTCGCACGCCACCTGTTAGTAGACAATCCAGTGAGTGAGTTTGCTGGGGGTGGGTACAGGATCTTGCCATATGGCTTCGAAATGCGTTGATTTCTGCCCGTTGAGCTATTCAGTTACGCCAGAGTATTCAGCTATGTTTGGCTTTATGTTTGTTTCGTGTTTAAGCTTAAAATTGTTTTACACAGATTTTTTGCGGAGCGGGAGGGGAAGGGGGAAATTAATTACAATTTAAAACTGAATAAATAGGTCTTTACTAGTATGTTATTCAATTCACTTTAGACAAATGTGTGATCGTTAGCTGCTCGAATTTCATGTTACCCCGTAGATGATGGTGTATGGTAAGTGCGATGTTTCCATATATAGTAATCCAGTTGGCAGACAAAATACTGTTATTCATGCTGGGTGTTGGTATTTTACTTACCTAATAGTCTCTAATTGGGAAGTTATTTTTACTACCTTTCGTACTTTCTAGGTACCACGGGAGCATTCTAATTCATTTTAAGTTTGACGTTCGCTATTTATCGAAAAATGGTTGATGAGTGCAGGGTAGTCCCATTCCTTTTTGCTGATCAGAACCCAACTCGATTTTGTGAGATGTATACACTTTTTATTTTAGTAATGTTTTCTTGACTTACACGATTATTTGTCTATCAGCTTACACAGATTGCACCTGATGATGCATCTGAAATGGTGTGAAACCGGTGTGGCTGTAAATAGAAGATATCTTTTCAGCATAATATATGCAGTCTGTAGCTAACCTGATTCCAGAGTCTGCTACACTGAGAATAGTGTTACACGTTCAGAAAATCTCAGGTGTAGAAGAATGAATTTCCAAGTGGGTATATTTTGGGGCTATGTTTTAAGATAACTTCATCGTCTACTAGGTTCTTCTGATCACTGAGTAAGTGATTAAAGATTTTTATGGCTTATTACGTAACTGTTTTCTATTTCACGCCAAGGCTGAATGGAGCATTGTGCAAGTGAATATCCTTGGCATTTTATCCACAAATTCGGATTTTATTCACAATGCACAAGTGGTGGAGCCTAGACCTTTAAGAAAATCTGTAACATTCGACGTGCAGCTCAGTTTTTTATCAACATAAAAAAATCACTTATGAATTTCAAGAAAATATTGTTTATATATATAACCTTTGAAGATGCATCGAACTTGAAGGTCATGATTGCGTTATTAATAAAGCAACTAGTTCATCCGTTTTGCTATGTGATGATAGATCCGTTGTATATTTGAAAAAAACAAGAGCAGACCATCGATTTCTGTAGTACGGCTGCAGTGATTATATACGGTTCTAAACATGATCTCTACTTCGTCCTTGTCTACACTTCCTGGTTTATGAAAGTGATGTTGTTGTTGTGGCCTTCAGTCGAAAGACTGGTTTAACGCAACTGTCCATGCTACTCTATCCTGTGCAAGCCTCTTTATCTCCGAGTAACTGGAACCTACATTCTTCTGAATCTGCTTACTGTGTTCATCTCTTGGTCTCCCTCTACGATTTTTACGCTACATGCTAGTGCTAGTGCTAAACTGGTGAACACTTGATCCCTCAGAATACGTCCTACCAACCGATCCCTTCTTCTAGTGACGTTGTGCTACAAGTTTCTCTTCTTCCCAATTCTATTCAATACCTCTTCATTAGTTACATCATCTATCCATCTAATCTTAAGCGTTCTTTTGTAGCACCACATTTCGAAAGCTTCCATTCTCTGTCTAAACTATTTGTAGTCCATGTTTCACTTCTATACATGGATACACTTCATACCAGTTCTTTCAGATAAGACTTCCCGACACTTAACTGTATATTCGACGTTAACAAGTTTCTCTTCTTGGGAAACACTTTTCTTGTCATCGCCAGTCTACATTTTATGTTCTCTCTACTTCGACCATCATCAGTTATTTTGCTCCCCAAATAACAAAACTGATTTAGTACTATAAGTGTCTTGTTCCCTAACCTAATTCCATCAGGATCACCTGGCATAGTTAGACCTCGTTCCATTATTCTCGTTTTGCTGTTTTTGATGTTCATCTTATACCCTCCTTTCACCGACACTTTCCATTCCGTTCAACTGCCCTTCCATGTCCTTTGTTTTCTCTGACATAATTAGAAAGTTATCGGCTAACCTCAAAGTTTTTATTTCTTCTTGTTGGACATTAATTCCTACTCCAATTTTTCTTTTGTTTCTTTTACTGCTTGCTCAATATAAAGACTGAACAACAGTGGATAGGCTACAGTTCTGTCTCACTTCCTTCTCAACCACTGCTTCCCTTTGCTACTCCATTGACCCTTACAACTGCCGTCTGGTTTCCGTACAAATTGTAAATAGCCTTTCTCTCCGTGTGTTTTACTCCTGCGACCTATAGAATTCGAAAGAAGTTATTCCAGTCAACACTGTCAAAACATTTCTCTAAAACTACAAATGCTATTGACGTAGGTTTGCATTTCCTTATTCTATCTTCTATGAGAAGTAATGCGGTAAATATTGTCTCTCGTGTTCCTACATTTCTCCTGAACATAAAGTGATCTTCCCCGAGGTCAGTTTCAATCAGTTTTTCCATTCATGTGTAAAGAATTTGTGTTAGGAATTTGCAACCGTGACTTATTAAGCTGATGATTTGGTAATTTTCACACCTATCAGCACCTGCCTTCTTTGGAATTGGTACTATTATATTCTTAATGAAGTCTCATACATCTTGCTCACCAGATGGATTTTTTGTCGTGGCTGGCTCTCCCAAGGCAGACAGTAGTTCTAACGGAATTTTGTCTACTTTGTGGTCTTGTTTCGACTTAGGTCATTCAGCGCCATGTCAAATTCTTCAAACAAGATTATATCTCCCATGTCCATTGCGTCTTCATCTACGTCTTGATCTACTTCTCCCTTCTCTATACTCCTACTACCTTTCTGCTTTCCCTTGATTGCTTGGAACTGGTTTTCCATGTAAGATCTTGATATTCACATAAGTGGCTCTCTTTTCTCCAAAGGTCTCTTTAATTTTCCTGTAGTCGGCATCCATCCTACCCCTTGTGTATACTTCTGCATGCTCACATTTGTTCTCTAGCCGTTCCTACTTACCCATTTTGCACTCCCTGCCGATCTCATTTTTCAGACGTTTGTATTCCCTTTCCTGCTTATTTTACTGCATTTATATATTTTCTCCTTTCATCTATGAAATTCAATGTCTCTTGTGCTACCCAAGGATTTCTACTAGTCATCGTCTTTTTAAGTACTTGATTTTCTGCTGCCTTCAGTATTGCATCTCTCAAAGCTACCCGTTTTTCTTCTACTGTATTCCTTTCCCCTGTTCTTGTCAATCGTACCCTAATGCTCCATCTGAGATTTTCAAGAACCCCTTGTTCTTTTAGTTTACCCGGCCCCATCTTGTTAAACTCCTACCTTTTTGCAGTTTCTTCAGTTTAATCCACAGTTCATAACTAATAAACTGGGCTCGTAGATCTCGTCTACCATTCGAAATGTCTTACAATTATAACCTGGTTCCTAAATCTCTGTGTTACCATTATATAATCTATCTGAAACCTGTCAGTATCTCCAGGCTTCTTCCATGTATACAACCTCCTTTTATGATTCTTGAACCACGTGTTAGCTGTGATCGAATTATAGTCTGCACCGAATTCTACCATGCGGCTTCCTCTTTAATTCTTTTCCCCCAGTCCATATTCTCCTACGACTTTTAATTCTCTTCCTTTTACTGCTGACGAATTCCAGCCACTCATGACTATTAAATTTTCGTATTTCTTCACTATCTGAATAATTTCTTTTACCTCATCATACATTTCTTCAGTTTCTTCACCATTTGCGCAGCTAGTTGGCATATGAACTACTACTGTGACGAGTGTGGGTTTCGTGTCTATCTTGGCTAAAATAATGTGTTAATATGCTGTTCGTAGTAGCTTATCCGCATTCCTATTTCTTCTTCATTATTAAACTTACTCCTGCATTACCCCTATTTGCTTTTTTATTTATAATCTTGTTTTAACTTCGAACTCCCAACCAAATTTTTTGACATGTTACAGAAAATAGTAGCTGATAATATTTTCTAATTAATATTTTGTGTAACATAATTTGTGAATACAAGAATGGCATGTCTTAGTAAATACTCTTCTGGAGTTGAAATTAAGGCTCACTAAAAATTTTGCTATTTGATAGTTGTTTTACAGTTCTTGTGTGCATAATCCCTCCCAGTATCATCAAGAAAGAAGTAAGTGTGAGACTGGTAATTATTAGTATTTGCCTTAGTACCTTTTGTATAAATCTGTCAGATGATAATAGTATATTTCGACACATCAGAAAATAAAAACTGTGGCTGTGGTGTGCTAAGTTTGTGCCTCATTATATTTCATATATTAAGTGATTTATATGAGATAGTATAAACATCTTGGGGATTTTTGCTTCTGAAATTTAATGACGTACATAATGTATTGGCAAAGGAATGAATCAATTTTGGTTACGTGTATGTATGAAACAGTGGCGTCTATTCGTTACGTGTCCTATAGCTTTATACCTTGAACTGTTCACTCTAATACTTGCGAATGAGGAATGATTTTTTTAAATATGGTGGCTATGTGGTTGCCATCAATTTTTACTTAATTGTTTTCTCTGAAATCGATAATACCATGTTACTTAACTGAATTTCTCGTTTCCTCTTAAACATTGCCTATGTAGGTTCATCATCACTGTTTTAACTATTAATGTGCGTCATTATACACTTGAATTTTCTTACGATGGCCCTATATGTCTTGCAATATGAAAATGGGTCTACTCTCTTGCTAGTCTCGACCTTTCCATACACTGTTTTTATCTTTGCATATGATTTGTTAGTTCATTTCGCACTTACGACTTTTTCTTGTTTTGTTTGTGCTATACTCTTGAGTAGAAGAACTCTTGTTAAACATCGATGTAAGTTCTTCTGAGGTTTTCACTCTCCAACGGAGTGTGCGCTGATATGAAATTTTTCTCAGATTAAAACTGTGTGCCGGACCGAGACTCGAACTCGGGACCTTTGCCTTTCGGGGCCAAATGTCCCGAGTTCGAGTCTCCGTCCGGCACACAGTTTTAATGAGCCAGGAAGATTCATATCAGCGCACACTCCGCTGCAGAGTGAAAACTTCATTCTGGAGACATCCCCCAGGCTGTGGATAAGCCATGTTTCCGCAGTATACTTTCTTCCAGGAGTGCTAGTTCTGCTTCGGTAGCTCAGTTGGTAGAGCACTTGCCCCCGAAAGGCAAAGGTCCCGAGTTCGAGTCTCGGTCCGGAACACAGTTTTAATCTGCCAGGAAGTTTCAGTGTAAGGCTTCACTGCATCAAGTACAATTTCAAAAGGTAAGAAGATAGCAGAAAATGTTTAACAGTATAAAACTATAATTCACGGTAATGAATAGCGATTTATTACTTATGATCTCACGCCAACTAGATGTTAAGTTATTACCAGTTTAAAGGCAGAAAGGGTGTAACATTTGCCGTTCGGGGCTTCTATAACGTTTACAGACTGAATCTCTTTTTCTTATCATAATGAAGTACTGAATAATACTCAGACCTAACTCTGGTTAAGCAGTATGGCGCGATTAACCTTCGACTTTACATTGCTGGAAAGCATAGCAAAAAAATCATACTCAGATAACGTAGTTTGGAGCAATTTTAATCCGATGTATTACATAAACTGTTTATTTTCCTAATACGCAAGAGTATAACTACAAAGAGCACTAGACAGTGATATTAGTTTCGTAAACAGAGATCAATGGGATTGTTGCTCTGTTGGCTCCAACCAGTAGCAGAACAAGATCTGGGACGTCACGAAAACATACCTGTATCTGTTTCTTTGAGTTAACTCATAAACACCGCAAACTCTTACACAAATTCTAATGGTATTTAACCACATAGTTTTGCGTTTACTAGCTTAGCAAACAAATGATCGTTAAATTCCTCCTGTTTTAAATTCTGCAAATAGCTTTTCTGTGGCAAGATGCATAATGTGGAAATCATCTCAATTAGAAACACTGTAGTCATCCTTTTAAGCAGATCCAGACAGGAAAGTAAGTGTATGAAAGGTTTGTTCGAAGATCCTCCAGTAAGCATTTCAGTATATGAGCACATTCCATTGTATTTGCAGTAAATGCTGATATATTGTATCCTTTAGTCATATCCTGATTTTCCGTATAATTTATACACTGACGGAAGAAAATACAGCAGCAAAAATTAATTAAAGTAAAGTAACGAAAACTCGGGAATACATTTTTGTAGGTAACATATTTAAGTAACTAACACTGCAAGATCACAGATTATCGTAAGCGCGTTGTAACCCATTGGAAATTCAAATGCTGTTACCAGAATGTTGAATGCAAATATGCAGACGTGCATGCTTTGTGTTGTTTGGGTGCCAGACTTTAGCTTTTGGGATGGAGTTCCATGCACTCGGTCAGCCAAGATAGAGCTGTTTGTGAATGACGCTGGAGTTGTCGCCCGATCGTGTTCCACTTGTGCTCTACTGGAGACCGGCCTGGTGATCGAACTGGCCAAGGAAACACGTCGAGACCCTGCAGATCACGTTGGGCTACAACAGCGGTATGTTGACGAGAGCTATCCTGTTGTAAAACACCCCCTGGAATGCTGCCCATGAATGACTACGCAACAGATCGAATCACCTGACTTAGGTACAAATTTGCATTTAGGGTTAGTGGTATAACCACGAGAATGCTCCGATGTCAGACGAAATGAATCCCAGGTTATAGCTTTAGGTGTACGTCGTGTGTGTATAGCACGCCGATAGGTTGGTTGAAGGTCCTCAAGTGGCCCTCTTCTGACCCACACACGGCCATCGTTGGCACCGAAATAGAATAAGCCATCATCAGAAAAGACCTCCACACTGCCTTGCGATGGGCTGTTGCTTGACATCACTGAAGTCGCAAACGCCAGTGATTTGGCGCCAGTGGAATGTAAGCTACAGGGCGTCTGGCTCGCAGGTGTCCTCGAAGTAACCGGTTTGTATCACTGTAGTAGAAACTGCTGCTCAAGCTGCTATTGGCGATGCAGTAAGATGCGCCAGAGCAATACGCAGAAGACGATGGTCTTCCCTCTCGGTAGTGCCATGTAGTCGTCCTGGAACCCGGTCTTCTTACGACCATACACTCTCACGATCACCGCTGCCAGTAATCACGTACAGACAGTGGCTACAATCCTGCCAAGTCTTTTTTGTAGTACCGCAGAAGGAATATCCAGCTCCGTGTAGCCTTATTACACGACCTTGTTCAGACTGTGTGAGGTGTTGAAAGCGTCGTCCACGTAGCCTTAAACGCATTTTTGACTAACATCAACTCACCATGTCCAATCTCAAAGGTAACTTACGCTCAAGGACGTTACAGCATGAGTGTAAAGAATACATAAGTTGCTTCCCCGTAGGGGCTCTACTAGCGCCCCTCTTACGCGCTGGCGCGAAATGTGAATAGACATCACCTTTCAGATGTGGAAACACGCCTACCAACTTTTGTTTTGGTCACACAACTCCTTCTTGGTGCTGCGATTTCTTTCCGTGAGTGTATATCTTCTATCACAGTAAACGGCTTAGGGTCCATCATTTTCTGCAAGTACTCAAACATATGGACACTTTCCATTTTGTTTACTATAAGTGCAGGTATCTTACATTCCCAAGTAGCATACAGATTTTTCCATGTATTGTGTTTAAGGCCACTTGTAAGCCTTCTTGCATATATTCAAATTCTTTCCTTCCCAGTGACAGTTTAAATTTTTTTATGGTAACTGTTTTAGTCAAATCCTCCAGCTTTCCTTTATAGGACTTAGAACTCTTTCATTTCCATTTTTCGTTTGTATACATGACACATTAACTGCACTTAAAGGAGTATCTTCAGTGGTAGGGAATGGTTTAAGCCTGTTTTATATATTGCTTCTTTTTCTTATGACTTGCAGAACAACATTGTTCTTGGAAACGAATCCTAATTCATCAGTACCGATGTCTGATGGTATTAAGGAAAACAGTGTTGTGAATGTTGAACAATATGTTCATATACCTTCAACATAACATTCACGCTGCACTTGTTCGCGTCTGCTTTAAGAATTTCTACACAACTTCCAGGTTGGCAGGCAAATATAGCTTTCCCTCTCAGTTTTGCATTGCTTCAGGGTTAAGTGGTACAACAGCACACCTTCATATACTCTCATTGCAGCAGTAGACACATTGCGGAATAATCCTAAACACAGTGCAGCAGATGTTCAGTAAGCCGTAGTTTTCACTACATAGAAGTAACTAGGACACCACGTAAGAATTGTTTGTTGGAACTAAGTACACTTAGACAGTCTTCCTCTGGGTCAAACATACCATTAGTTCTGTTCTTGCAAACAGTAATCTGCAGTCTTCAAGCACGGAAGAAATAAATTTTTCCTATAGGCACGTATTAGACACGTATTAGGGCACCTTATGTAGTGATAAGATGGCTGCCGACATCACCGTTCCCACATGGGCTTGTAAATCGTGTATTAATTTGTTATACTTTAGTATTCTACAACTGAGTCCGCCTCCAGAGCCGAGTGATTAACCGATAGAACCTCATACAGGGGACTTCCATTCCCTTTACTGACAAGCAGTTTTCCTTTGAGAGAATACTGTACTGACTCGCAATGCCAAATGAGATTCTAGCAGATTAAGAAGTAGCTGCTCCTAGGCCAGAATGTCGATAACAGCTATACTCATGTGTGATGATCCCATGCCTCTCCATGTTGTTGTTGTTGTTGTTGTGGTCTTCAGTCTTGAGACTGGTTTGATGCAGCTCTCCATGCTACTCTATCCTGTGCAAGCTTCTTCATCTCCCAATACGTACTGCAGCCTACATCCTTCTGAATCTGCTTAGTGTATTCATCTCTTGGTCTCCCTCTACGATTTTTACCCTCCACTCTGCCCTCCAATACTAAATTGGTGATCCCTTGATGCCTCAGAACATGTCCTACCAACCGATCCCTTCTTCTTGTCAAGTTGTGCCACAAACTTCTCTTCTCCCCAATCCTAATCAATACTTCATCATTAGTTACGTGATCTACCCATCTAATCTTCAGCATTCTTCTGTAGCACCACATTTCAAAGGCTTCTATTCTCCATATAACATTCAATTATGAATAGGATGATTCCATCCACTGAAGATGAGTGGAGAAACACTGTCAAACGTTTTGCGGTTTATTGGAATTACCTGCACTGTATCGGGGCCTGTGATGGGCAACGCCTAGTGATTCCATACCCAAAGATCATTGGCAGCATGTATTTTGGTTTCAGAGGAACTTTTAGCATTGTTCCGATGGTCATTATTGATAATAACTATTATTTCTAAAACGCTAATAGAAGCTGTCAGGGTCACGTTTCAGACGGTGGAGTTTTCCGAGAAATTTTGGTCTACAAAGGAATGACAAAAAATGAGTAGGCATTACCGCCTCCTGAACCTCTTCTTAGAAGCAATCAGGTAACACCGTAGGGATCAGCGTTCGATGATGCAATTCTACCACAGGTACACTTTATGAAACGGTTTTCAGACTATCAAGAGTGAGTGTCTGTAGGAGACAGAAAACTACCGACACTTTCATGCTCGCAAAGAAGTGGACAACAGTTTTCAGCTGTTGGCATCAGTATTTCATACATTTAGAAAACCACTGTCGCTATCTGTGGAAAATGCAGAAACTGTTATTACAACATTTGTCTATCATCACAGCTTCTTCCGAAAAAAAATTCACTGCTAAAGCACTGTACTCGTATCAAGGAACATTTCAAGGGCTTATTTCAATAGTGGTACAAGTCCATATTTGTTCATATTGAGACAGAGAGTCCTAAAGTGAAATGAACGCTGAAAAATCTGCAGTTGAGATACCAGAAATATTCAAGCATATGGCTTCTTGCTAGAGATGAATCTTTCTTTCTGTTTCTTTAGATAATTAATTTCCGAAGCATTATAGGCAGAAAAGTGGAGGTAATGGACTTTTACCAGTATTGAAATAAGCCCTTCATTTGGAAACGACAGGAACGTTTGAAATGTTGTTCGTGGATCAAGGAGATTTTGTAAATCCACAATCCTAGTGGCATGGAGAATTTGCAACGCAGCCGTAAGAGCTCAGCCTTAGAAGAAAAGGAAGTATGGGATGATTTCACGTCACATGGAAGACATGTGCCTTCGCAAGATCACAACTGACGAGTACACAGGAAGAGAAAATACGAATTTTTATTTGCCTAGTGCGGCGTGCAACAATGCCGCAAGCGCCATGTAGCCACGTCACCGTGTATCGTTGAGTTGCCCCATGTAGTATCAATAACAGCTGCATATCACAATTTGCGCAAATAGTGCCTAGGTGGAAATGCAGCTCAAGGGAGGAAAAAGATTACACAGATGTTGACTGGATTACAATTAAACCTTCCAGACAATCAAGACAGATAAACGCTTATGAACTATGCTCTGTCTGCCTATAGTCAGTTATTTACCTGAAGTGTACAGAATGCAAATGTGGGTGCTTGGCGGAAACAGTATCATGAGGGAAGAATATGAACTGCTCAAGCATACAAGATCTCGGCATTTACTGAGAATATAACGGAAAGTGATCATACGTTGGAGTACTCACACAAAACGAAGGAGCGGGGCACATTCACTGCATAAGAAGACTTATGAGAAATTCATTTATAACCGTCCTTTCCGTTTCGAGCTGCAAAAAAAGGGTGGTTACATTACATCTAAGTGTGGTAGTCCGACTATTGAGCATCTGTCAATAGAATAGGCCCTTACAGAGTCTAAAACTGACGTAATAACTACATTTAATTATGCATATGTGCAGACTGAAGTGTCGAATTAAGATTTGTAACGATGCAAGGATTCCACCAGGGTATCCTGCTGGCTAGGCAGTGCACTAACCACTACGCCACCCTGGCACAGTGGCTGCCAACAGCTACGCGGACCACCCTAGCACACCTCCCTCCTGAGTCAAATTTAAAATTCACGCCTCAACCGACTTGGGATTCCCCCTAAACTCTAATAGCACGCTACACTCTCCAGTTGTACTGGAGTAGCACAAAATCGACGGAAAACTTGATATTGTGAAAATCTTTCAGGAACGACATAGTTTCACTTTTTTACTACATTTAATATTCGTGCCTTGCTATTATGATAAACCTTAAGTTCCCCACACAGTTTCAAGTAGAATATGGCGAAAAGTGCCTGAATTTATGAGTTTATATAATCTTGGCAAATAACTCAGAAAATTTTTGTTTCTTTAAAGCGATATTACACTTTCGACACAAAGACTGAAAAGTCATTCGTGGTCATAGAGAGAATTTTAGAACATTGTTCAAAGATATTATTATCCCTGAAGCCCATCGTAGCAGAGCATATCTTTGAATTGAAAATTGTAATTCTTTTTTCTTTAACCTGCTTTGGAGATTATGAGTCACTGTATGAGACAGGAAAATATTATAGTAGCACTTATTTTGAGAGTCTATTTGGCTTTGCACGAGAGTGAGTGATGACATCGTACTGGGGCCATGTCTGAAAGTTGGATGCGTACAGAGAGCAGGACTGCCGATTTTGGACAGTATACAGTGAGTGGCTTTTTAGTTTATAATGGCCTGTAAAGAATAGGACTGCGATTTTCCATAATTATACTACTAATCTCTTAGCTCAATATATTGTAAACTGTACAACATACTACCATTTGAAACTTCCAAGCAGATTAAAACTGTGTGCAGTCCAAGATAGGAAGTCGTGACCTAAGCCTTTTGCAGGCAATTGCTCTACCGACTTAGCTACCCACGCACTTCTCGAGAAGCCGTTCTCACAGCTTCACTTACGCAAATATCTTATTTCCAACATCCCAAACTTTACAGTAGAGGATGAAAGGATATTGTGAACACGTGGCTTAGCCATAGACTGTGGGACGGTTTTAAAATAAAATTTCCAGTATGCAGCGGAGTGTGCGCTGATACGAAAATCGGCAAGAGGGAAGGGTGCTGAGTCTCTATCTGACACACAGTTTTATTTACCAGGAAGTTCCTAATTAGTCTACATTCCACCACTGATTAAAAATTTCATTCTGAATACTACCATTTGCTTCTTTCGTCTGCTGGACGACATAGTAATGATTCAGTTTTTCTATAAATATTCGCAACATTTCCAGGGGTGTTTATACACTGTTAGAATTGGAAATGGTATGTACCAAGGCAGAAAAGCAATGTAATGCTGCCAATTGTTGTTCTAAGCAAAATAGCTTGGTTTCAGTAGATATCAACTAGTTATTTTTAATATGTACGGGGCGTGCTGAAAAGTAATGATTACGAATTTTTATGTTAAATATCTTAAAGCTTTTTGAATAAAAATCTTCATTAACATTCTACGACTTTATTTTTCATATCTACATGTTTATTTCTGAACATAGTCACCATGGTGAACAAAGCATTTCTCCAAACAGGAGACCAGATTGTTGATATATTCACTGTAGACTGTTTGACACTGTTAAAAGAGTCACAGCCTCACCTCTGCTTCCACCAGTTCATCACTATCAAAGCGAAGTCCCCGGAGATGTTCTTTTAGTTATGGAAACAGATGAAAATCGGATGGGGCCAAGTTGTGACTCTATGGAGGATGATCAATGACGGGGTTCACACTGCGCCAGATTGCTGCACATTCCGCAGCTCTCGTGTGTAGTCTGGGACTGACAAACTGAGAAGAGCATGCTCCATGTGTGGGCGGTTCGAAACAGCACTGTGCTTCTCACTCAGCGACAGAGATACGTTACACACCCCATGTTGGACACTACAGTTGGGAACTTCCTGACGGCATGGGGGTTACAATTTGCGTCAGCGAAGGAGGAAAGTTGACCGATTAATGCATGGCCTGTAATATGTGAACCGCTACTGAGAACAAAGTGAATAATTCGGGTTCATTACATTTCAGCACGCTGTCGTATAACAACTCCTTCCTCTATACTCTCCATACTGCTGATTAATAATTTATATGTTTGACATATGGACCCTCTATACACGTCTTTCTCAGACATAATATATCAAACTCTGAAATTATGTGAGCCCAGTGGAAGATCAGTACTTTCTTTTTTAATTCTCTAACATTCTGATGAACTTTCTGAGCGGAGTAGCTTGCCCATTACGAGGCTGATAGCGACAATGTTTTGACGAACATCGTCACAGACGATGAAACATGGGTTCATCACTTGGACCCGGAAACAAAAGATTACTCTGTTTAATGTCCCTCGTGGTGTACTGTGCTATCCTCAGGAAACTGATGAAATTATTTCAGCGGATCCGTCGCTATAAAAATGCAGGCGAACTTCTGCGTTACAACGACAGGCTTCACACAAGTTTTCCACACGCGAATACAGCTCACAAAATTTCATTGGACTGGCCTCCCTGATCCGTCCTATAACCCAGATCTCGGAACTTCCGACTTCCACCTGTTTGGCCAAATAAAGGATGCATTACACGGGAAGCAGTAGTGAAGAATTGGGAAGTTACTGATGAAGCAAGAGGCTGGCTCCGACATCAACCAGTGGGTTAGTACTAAGCCACCATACAGACCCTCCTACTGAGGAGGTCACAATGAACTGAGATTAAGCAATGAAATAAGGTTTTTATAGCCAAAGAGTGAGGAATAGTGTGGTGTATTGGAATCCTGAATAGAACCAACACGCTTTCAGAAGAAAATTGTTGCATTACTTATTGAGCGCCCGTCGGTTTTTCAAACGGAATCTACATATGTTATCACTAATGCAAGTAGCGAAATGCATAAACTTGTGTCAGCGATCACAGCTGAGGCTTCTGCTGCGGTATGGTGGGACACAAAGCAGTAAATTTCGAGGGCTATTCGGAAGGTGAGGTCAGATCAGTCGTGAAATGGAAACCACAGTGAAAATAAAAAAATGTTTCATCTGCAAACAATTTGCTGCACCTTCCAGCTATTTCTATAGATAGTCGCCGCTTAGACTTGTAGCGTTGTACCAACTTTCCAATACCCTCGTTATGGACGGCAGTCACCACTTCTCGACGCAGGTCTTAAGCTCGTGGCCTGTGCCAAATTGTTGTTGTATTCATAGCCAGTGTACTGTATTGTGACTGATCAAACATTTTCCATCGAAAGCGGCAGAGGGGGTGCCCTCATTGTACCTGCAGTGTGTTCCCAAAAACTATCAGGAAGAAGAAAATTCACGACAGGTACGTTATGTGGCGTTGCATTAACACAGGCGACAGCTCGCAGCGAGTAAAATGGTTAAAATGGCTGCGAGCACTATGGGACTTAACATCTGAGGTCATCAGTCCCCTATAACTTAGAACTACTTAAACCTAACCAACCTAAGGACGTCACACACATCCATGCCCGAGGCAGGATTCGAACCTGTGACCGTAGCAGTCACGCGGTTCCAGACTGAAGCGCCTAGAACCACTTGGCCACTCCCGCCGGCTACAGTTTATCAAAACCTAAGCGTATGATCTACACGAATTCCTGAAATGTCCCCCTTTAGGGTTGCTAATTGTTCTAGTTATTTGTTTATTAATACCTTATGATTGACTGATGATGAAGGATGCACTTTCGAAGCTGATAGTAAACGTCTTGGCTTACATCTTCTGAGCGCTGTGTTTCTTTGGTCGAAGACGATTTCGTGTGTGAGATGCAGTCGTTTAGGTTGCAAAGCTTTCTGCTCAACAGATAGAGTTGGTTGCGCAGTTGAACGATCAGGCTGATGTTGAAGGAGTCGGCAGCCCTGTTGGCTGTAACCACATAGAAGACGAGGTAGGCAGTGTACAACCACGTGGCGGCGAAGGCGAACGGCTGACATGCGTCATACGGCAGCGCCATTACGAATGGAAACCCTTCAGCGCTGACGGGAATGGAGACAAACGCCGCTGAGGTAAACAGGCCCGAACACAGATAGGCCGACACGAAGCGGCGGTGCGAGCGGCTTCTGAGGTGCAGGAGCCGCAACTCGTCGGCCCTCAGGAACTCATCAAAGCCGAAGCGCATCTGGAAACAGAAAGTAACGTCTGCATAGCAAAAATGATCACACAAACAAGTTAATATTTATTAAAGTTCCAGTTACTGTTAGCAGTCACACTTTACAATAAGGTGGTAGCGATATGCTCATATACAGATGGCGGTAGTGTCGCGTAAACAAGATATGAAATCTCTTTTACTCAGGTGAGTCACGTGAAATTGTTTACGACTTTATTATAGCCGCTCGACGGGAATTAACAAATTATGAAAGCGGAGCGTTAGTTGGTGCTAGACGCATGCCGTATTTCATATGGGAAATCGGTAGGGAATTAATTTTGCGAGATCCACAGTAACAATAGCGTACTGAGAACAAATTTCGGGCCTTGCCTCTCATCGTGGAGGGTGCAGTGGTCCATGCCCTCCACGTAACGACCGACGGGGGTGACGTTTGTGTACAGATGTCACTGAGATTACATTAGATTAGATTAGATTAATTATTCATTCCATAGACCCATAAAAGTGGGAATGCTCCTGGGTGTGGAACAAGTCAGATAAACACATTACAAAAATGTAACTAGAAAAACTTGAGTTTCATTAATTTTAATGATCCTCAGTCAATAAAGAGTAAAATTATGTACATGAATTAAATTTAAACTTCTAATATTTACAGGTTTAATAGTTACATCTGCTTTCATTAAATCCAACATTCAGACATTTGCTGGTTTCTTGGCTATTACAACCAAGTATTGTCAAAAATTTAAGTAAATTATTCATTTCGGTGATCCTCAGTTAAGAACAGTCAGATTATGTACAAAATCTAAAATTAAACTTCCAGTATTTACAGACTTAAGACTTATATTTGCTTGTTATAATCCATCATTCACACAGTAGATAGTTACTTGGCTGTTACAAGTAAGTATTGTAAAAAATTAAAGTATAATAAATTTTCATTAAAATGGTCTAGTGCACTTGTTGAGAAACCCATGGATGGAATAGAAGGAGTTGGCCACAAAAAATTCTTTTAAATTATGTCTAAATTATGCCTTGTCTGAAACTAAACTCTTAATGGTTGCTATAACTTATTGGGCAAGAGTAAGTGATTTTAAATCTTTATGTATATTGTTTTTATTCCTAGTATTGATACTTTGTACTAAGCAGTTACTTGGAAAAGGAGATGTATTATTTACAACAGACTTCATTAAGGAATAAATATACTGAGAAACTGTGGTTAATATGCCCAATTCTTTGAATAGGTTTCGACATGATGTTCTTGGATTTACACTACTCATTACTCTTATTATACGCTTCTGTACTTTAAAAATGTTTTCTCTGTTTGTGGAGTTACCCCAAAATACGATACCATATAACATAATGGAGTGAAAATAAGCAAAATATGCCAGTTTTTTTGTATTTATATCTCCTATGTCGGATATCATTCGCATTGCAAACACAGACTTGGTTTAGGCGCTATAGCAGCTTTACTATATGGTTAAATGATGATGGCGTCCTCTTGAGTAAAATATTCCGGAGGTAAAATAGTCCCCCATTCGGATCTCCGGGCGGGGACTACTCAGGAGGACGTTGTTATCAGGAGAAAGAAAACTGGCGTTCTACGGATCGGAGCGTGGAATGTCAGATCCCTTAATCGGGCAGGTAGGTAAGAAAATTTAAAAAGGGAAATGGATAGGTTAAAGTTAGATATAGTGGGAATTAGTGAAGTTCAGTGGCAGGTGGGACAAGACTTTTGGTCACGTGACCACAGGATTATAAACACAAAATCAAATAGGGGTAATGCAGGAGCAGGTTTAAATATGAATAGTAAAATAGGAATGCGAGTAAGCTACTACAAACAGCATAGTGAACGCATTATTGTGGCCAAGATAGATACAAAGCCCTCGCCTACCAGAGTAGTACAAGTTTATATGCCAACTGGCTCTGCAGATGACGAAGAAATTGAAGAAATGTATGATGAAAAAAAAAAGAAATTATTCAGATAGTGAAGGGAGACGAAAATTTAATAGTCATGGGTGACTGGAATTCGTCAGTAGGAAAAGGGAGAGACGGAACCGTAGTAGGTGAATATGGATTGGGGGTAAGAAATGAAAGAGGAAGCCGCATGGTACAATTTTGTGCAGAGCATAACTTAATCATAGCTAACACTTGGTTCAAGAATCGTGAAAGAAGGTTGTATACATGGAACAAGCCTGCAGATACTAAAAGGTATCAGATAGACTATATAATGGTAAGACAGAGATTTAGGAACCAGGTTTTAAATTGTAAGACATTTCCAGGGGCAGATGTGGACTCTGACCACAATCTATTGGTTATGAACTATAGATTAAACTGAATAAACTGCAAAAAGGTGTGAATTTAAGGAGATGGGACCTGGATAAACTGGAAGAACCTGAGGTTGTAGCGAGTTTCAGGTAGAGCATAAGGGAACAATTGACAAGAATGGGGGAAAGAAATACAGTAGAAGAAGAATGGGTAGCTTTGAGGGATGAAGTAGTGAAGGCAGCAGAGGATCAAGTAGGTAAAAAGACGAGGGCTAGTAGAAATCCTTGGGTAACAGAAGAAATATTGAATTTAATTGATGAAAGGAGAAAATATAAAAAATGCCGTAAATGAAGTAGGCAAAAAGGAATTCAAACGTCTCAAAAATGAGATCGACAGGAAGTGCAAAATGGCTAAGCAGGGATGGCTAGAGGACAAATGTAAGGATATAGAGGCTTATCTCACTAGGGGTCAAATAGACACTGCCTACAGGAAAATTAAAGAGACCTTTGAAGAAAAGAGAAACACTTGTATGAATATCAAGAGCTCAGATGGAAACCCAGTTCTAAGCAAGGAAGGGAAAGCAGAAAGGTGGAAGGAGTATATAGAGGGCCTATACAAGGGCGATGTACTTGAGGACAATATTATGGAAATGGAAGAGGATGTAGACGAAGATGAAATGGGAGATATGATACTGCGTGAAGAGTTCGACAGAGCACTGAAAGACCTGAGTCGTAACAAGGCCCCGGGAGTCGACAACATTCCATTAGAACTACTGACAGCCTTGGGAGAGTCAGTCCTGACAAAACTCTACCATCTGGGGAGCAAGATGTATGAGACAGGCGTAATACCTCAGACATGAAGAAGAATATAATAATTCCAATCCCAAAGAAAGCAGGTGTTAACAGATACGAAAATTACCGAACTATCAGTTTAATAAGTCACAGCTGCAAAATACTAACGCGAATTCTTTACAGACGAATGGAAAAACTAGTAGAAGCCGACCTCGGCGAAGATCAGTTTGGGTTCCGTAGAAATATCGGAACACGTGAGGCAATACTGACCCTACGACTTATCATAGAAGCTAGATTAAGGAAAGGCAAACCTATGTATCTAGCATTTGTAGGCTTAGAGAAAGCTTTTGACTATGTTGAGTGGAATACTCTCTTTCAAATTCTGAAGGTGGGAGGGGTAAAATACCAGGAGCGGAAAGCTATTTACAATTTGTACCGAAACCAGATGGCAGCTATAAGAGTCGAGGGACATGAAAGGGAAGCAGTGGTTGGGAAGGGAGAGAGACAGGGTTGTAGCCTCTCCCCGATGTTATTCAATCTGTATATTGAGCAAGCAGTAAAGGAAACAAAAGAAAAATTCGGAATAGGTAGTAAAATCCATGGAGAAGAAATAAAAACTTTGAGGTTCGCCGATGACATTGTAATTCTGTCAGAGACAGCAAAGGACTTGGAAAAGCAGTTGAGCAGAATGGACAGTGTCTTGAAAGGAACATATAAGATGAACATCAACAAAAGCAAAACGAGGATAATGGAGTGTAGTCAATTAAGTCGGGTGATGCTGAGGGAATTAGATTAGGAAATGAGACACTTAAAGTAGTAAAGGAGTTTTGCTATTTGGGGAGCAAAATAACTGATGATGGTCGAAGTAGAGAGGATATAGAATGTAGACTGGCAATGGCGAGGAAAGCGTTTCTGAAGAAGAGAAGTTTGTTAACATCGAGTATAGATTTAAGTGTCAGGAAGTCGTTTCTGAAAGTATTTGTATGGAGTGTAGCCATGTAGACATGTGTGGAAGTGAAACATGGACGAGAAATAGTTTAGACGAGAAGAGAATAGAAGCTTTAGAAATGTGTTGCTACAGAAGAATGCTGAAGATTAGATGGGTAGATCACATAACGAACGAGGAAGTGTTGAATAGGATTGGGGAGAAGAGAAGTTTGTGGCACAACTTCACTAGAAGAAGGGATCGGTTGGTATGACAAGTTCTGAGGCATCAAGGGATCGCCAGTTTAGTATTGGAGGGCAGTGTGGAGGGTAAAAATCGTAGAGGGAGACCAAGAGATGAATACACTAAGCCGTTCAGAAGGATGTAGGTTGCAGTAGGTTCTGGGAGATGAAGAAGCTTGCACAGGATAGAGTAACATGGAGAGCTGCATCAAACCAGTCTCAGGACTGAAGACTACAACAACAACAACAGCGGTTCGTTAGTATGTTGCTCCCAACTGAATTTATTATCAAGTTTGAATCCCAAGAATTTTACACTCTCAACTTCTCCTATTTCCATGTCATCATATTTTATACACATACCAGAAGGAAATCTCTTGGAAGTTCTGAACTGCATGTAGTGTGTCTTTTCAAAGTTTAATGACAGTGAGTTGGCTATGAACCACTTATTAATATCTGTAAAAATTTGATTAGCTGCCCTTTCTAAATTTATATTTGGCAAAAATGCAACACTGCATTAAATAAACGCAGAAAGCAGTGTGGAGCTTGCGACGAATGTATTGTAATATTCTGGCTTTGTAGCCATGATATGCAGGTAAACGAAACTCTTATTAGAACAGTTGAGAAAGCAGCAGTGGCAAGATGACGTAATGTGGTGTGAGGTGGAATAAATCATCTACTACAAAGCCTACCCTGGGATCGTGACCACATCAAAATGGCTCTAAGCACTATGGGACTTAACATCTGAGGTCATCAGTCCCCTAAAACTTAGAACTACTTAAACCTAACTAACCTAAAGACATCACACACACCGATGCCCGAGGCCGGATTCGAACCTGCGATCGTAGCAGTCGCGCGGTTTCGGACTGAAACGCCAAGAACCGCTCGGCCACCGTGGCCGGCTGTGACCACATCGGTTGGACCCTAGACTACTGGAAAACCGTGGCCTGTCCAGATGAGCCCGATTTCAACAGGTCACTGATGGTGCAAAGTTTCGAGTGTGGCACAGACTCCACCGACCACGGACCCAAGTTGTTAACAACACAGGCTGGTGTTGGCTCCAAGATGGGTGTACTGCGTTTGCGTGGAATGGAGTGTGTTCTATGGTCCAACTGAACCGATCATTGATCGGAAGTGGTTATGTTCGGCTACTTGGAGACTTTTGCCGCCATTCACGCAATTTAAGTTTGCATGTCGCTGTGCCATATTTGTTCGTGGAAGGTTTGAAGAGAATTCTGGGCAGCTCAAGTGAATGATTTGGTCGACCAGATCAGTCGATCTGAAGCCCATCGAACGTTTAGTGGACGTAAAATAGATATCAGTTCGTGAACAGCATCCTGCGCCGGTAAAACTTTCGCATTTACGGACGGCTGTACAGGAAGCATGGCTCAACAATGCTGAAGGAGCCTACCAACGATTTGTTGAGGTCATGCCACATCGAGTTGCTGCACTACGCCGGCTAAAAGAAGGTACACTTAGAAGGCCAATGGAACAACTATTAATAAATGAAAAGCGTAAAATTGTGGATTTTCTACGGTATTAGTTTATTTCGTTAACAGCTTTTCTGCTTACAGGGCCATCAATCGACTTTAACTGATGCTTGTCGTTGAAGAGAATAGGATATATGTGAGTAATTATTGAAAATGTGTTATACGTAGAGTATGAGGTTCAGACGACGAGTAAAAGTTACATTTGACACTTCATCTGTAACATAATTGATGAATCTTATTGCCACTTTAAAGCTGTATGCCAGACACGAACTCGAACCTTCCACCTTTTGTGGGTAAGGTAGGACATTACATAATTGCGTAATTAATGCTGTGAGGTCAGATCGTGAGTCGTACCAGATTGACTGATGTGGCACATCACTTGACTGCAAAGGTAAATGTCGTGGGTTAGAGTCCCAATCCGGTAAACGGTTTTAATCTTCCAGGACAGCGTACATTCAGTCCCAGAATAACAGTTCATTCTGGGAAGAATCTCCATGCTGTGTCTAAGCCATGTTTCTGCAGTATCCTTTACTCCAGGGTTCAAGTGCTGCAAGTCTCGCAGGACAGCTTCAGTGAATTTGGGCCGGCCGTGGTGGCCGTGTGGTTTTAGGCACTCCAGCCCGGAGCCGCACTGCTGCTACGGTCGCAGGTTCGAATGCTGCCTCGAGCATGGGTGTGTGTGATGTCCTTAGATTACTTAGGTTTAAGTAGTTCTAACTTCTGGACTGATGACCACAGCAGCCCCATAGTGCTCAGAGGCATTTGAACCCGTCAGTGAATTTGGATGGAGGAAGCTGAGTTACTGGTGGAATTAAAGCATTGAGGACGGGTCGTGCGTCGTGTTTCGGTACCTCAATTTGCAAAGAATTTGTGAACGAGATGAAAAGTTCCCAGATTAAAGACCTGGTCTGGCATACAGTTTTATTCTGCCACGAAGTTACGTACCTGTACACACTGCGCTGCTGAAATGAAAAATTCATTTTGAGAAAGACGAAGTTAAACACGAAATAAATGTGAAGAGAATAATGTAGGATAGCGTTAGAAATAAACGTTCAAAACAAACACACACACACAGTGTTTTTTCAACATTCAGTCATAAGGCTCCTTGGCATGTACTTAGAGCTTAATTTTATCATTATACGGTACATCAGATTGACGCTGTCAGAGATGACACCCACTCTGTGTTTGCACCTCACCATGTGTAGTTCCTTTTCCAATTTTGTTCACTGGAGTTGTTTCTGCCAAGAGTGAGGAAATCGGCCTTGCCAACTCGTGCTATGTAAACCGGCTCCTTTATGAAATCACACATCAGCGACTCGGCAAATGCTTGTTCGACTCACAAGCTGTTGTAATGGAGATGTTTTACTGACAGGATTGCCCTAAATTAGTGACTGTGTTACATCATGTAGTATTTCATCGGGCTTGGAAATGAATCTTCCGGTCACAGTGTAGCAGTTAAATCACGTGAGCTTCTCCACAATTACGTAACAGTGGCGACACGTCCAAAGGTATTAAAAAAAAAGGGAAACACGTAACTTTGACTTGAAATTGAGATCACGTTGAAATAATTATATGTGAATCACTTACTTACACACGCGCAGAAACACACGCACACACACACACACACACACCTCTGAGCAGCTAATGACTGGATGACCAAGTTAGATAGACCCTCACGTTGTACAAATGTTACTTCCTCATGTTAGTGGTGTGGTGTTTAGTAACATACCCAGATAGCTGCTGACAGATGATACATGACAGTCCTACTAATGGTATGTCAGTATCTCACCATCTCTTTTTCTTTCTCTATAATACCCAGACACATCAAGTACAAACAAAATATTACATTACAGATGCCATGGGAAGAGAAAAGCTCAGTCGGTTATCCTCTAGAGATAAAATAATTATAAAAAAGATTACATTTCAAAGATGCCTTAGATACACACTTGATTAAGTGCGCACATTTACTTGCACGATGCACTGTAACTACGATGACGGGTATTCAGAGTTTGCATTCTACAATTTTTTACAAAACACATTCATTTCGACGGAGGTCATAGACTCCAATCAACAATTCAACAGATATTATTTCATCATAATGTCAGTAACTTATGAAAACTCTTGAAGCTATCACAGAGCTTGCAGCTCCACAACTTCATTCAGATTATTCTAGTGAGTGAAACTGACATGTGCTAGCTATTCATTGGAGGCTTTCTTCCAGCCATAGACTTGAAGTGAATTTCAGTCCTCTTCCATACTGGTATGTATGTCATCTCTCAATAATGATTCACCACCTCTCTTTTCTAGTGCTAGCTAAACGAAAGGGTTCTTTTTATAGGCTCTGTCGGAATTTGCTAGTCTGTTGGTGGGATATTTCTATTTAAGAACATTGGTAGCCCTTAGAATTTTCCGATAATTTTGAAGGCCTCGTGCGATGTAACACGTTTTAGGAAGTTTAATTTTAAACCATACATGATACTCATATAAGCACTGTCGTTCCCAGGTATCTTACACTGTTAAGTATTAAATCTTCTCTATCGATAGTGAGCTGTGAAACACCTATCATCCTCACTTTTAGCTAACGCGTCAAATCTTATGATTTATACAGCATCAGTTGTGTTCTCTATTGATTCCCTAAAAATGATACTGAAACTCTACCTCCCATCTCTGCCATCATTTTCTTACGTGATTCGGTCTCATTTCAATAGTCACCCTCCTCGTCATATTCATCTCTTTTATTCTTCTCCTCCAATGTCTGATTCTACTGTCATCAATTGATTCCTTTCTTTCGGTTTATTTCCATCACTTTGATGTGTCTTCTTTAGCAATATCTGTAAGATGTTCCGTCTTCTGCTTTCATAAATACATAGTTTTACTTGTGCCCATTTCCTGCATTGAGACTTCCATTTTTAAATGCAGAGGAGGTAGCGCATAGATGCAATTAGTACATTGAAGGCCTCAATGAGGAGAATGTCTTGTCAGATGAAGAGATAGGAGAAGAAACACGAGTCGATACGGAAGAGATTGAGGATCCTATATTAGAATCGGAATTTAAAAGAGCAGAAGAGATAGACAACATCCTATCAGAATTTCTAAAATCATCGGAGCAAGTGGGAACAAAACGGCTATTCACGTACGCGTGTAGAATATATGAGACTGACATACGCCATCAGACTTTCGGGAAAACATCATCCACATAATACCGACGATTGCAAGAGCCGAAAAGTGCGATAATTGTCGCACAATCAGCTTAAAAGCTCATGAATCCAAGTTGCTGACAAGGATGATATACGTAAGAGCGGAAAAGAAACTTGAGGATGTTCTGGGTGACTATCGGTGTGGCTTTAAGAAAGGTAAAGACGACGGAGAGGTGATTCTGACTTGAAGTTGATAATGGCAGCAAGACCAAAGAGAAATCAAGACACGTTAACCGGTTTTGTCTACCACGATAAAACCGTCCCACAATGTCAAATGCCGCAAGAATGACGAAATTCAGAGGCAAGTCCGGCTACGCTACAACTAGGAAGGACGAGTCATACAAGAACATGTACAAGAGGCACGATGGAACAATGAGAGTGGAAGAGAGAAATGGAAGTGCTCGGATTAAAAAGGGTGTAAGACAGGGGTTTACTCTTTCACCCCTACTCTTCAGTCTCTACATCGAAGATGGAAAAGGAAAGTTGGAAAGTAGAATTAAAATTCAAGGTTAAATGACACCAACGATAAGGTTTGCTAATGATATTGCTATCGTCAGTGAAAGTGAAGAAGAATTACAGGATCTGCTGAATGCAACGGACAGTGTAATGAGTACAAAATATGGATTGGAAGTAAGTAGAAGAAAGATGAAAGTAATGAGAGGCAGCAGCAGTGACAACAGCGTAAAACTTAACATCAGGATTAGTGATCACGAAGTACATCTGCATCTACCTCTACATGGATATGCTGCAAATCACATTTAAGTGACACAGAGGGTTCATCGAACCAGCTTCACAATTCTCTATTTTTCGAATCTCGTATCTTCCCATGCGAACTCTGATTTCGCTTAGTTTATCGTGGTGATCGTTTCTCCCTATGTAGGTCGGTGTCAACAAAATATTTTCGTATTCGGAAGTGTTGGTGATTGGAATTTCGTGAGAAGATTCCGTCGCAACGAAAAACGCCTTTCTTTTAATGATATCCAGCCCAAATCCTGTATCATTTCAGTGACACTGCCTCCCATCTTTGGATAGAATACAAAACGTGCTGTCCTACTTCGAGCATTTTCGATGTACCCCGTCACTCCTATCTGGTAATTATCCCACACCGTACAACAATATTCTAAAAGAGGACGGACAAGCGTGTGTAGGCAGTCTCCTTAGTAGACCTACTACATTTTCTAAGTGTTCTGCCAATAAAACGCCGTCTTTGGTTAACCTTACCCACAACATTTTCTATGTGTTCCTTCCAAATTAAGTTATTCGTAATCGTTATTCCTGGGTATTTAGTTGAATTTACGGGCTTTAGATTTGACTGATTTATCGTGTAACCGAAGTTTAACAAATTCCTTTTAGCACTAATGTGGATGACCTCGCACGTCTCGTTATTTAGGGCCAACTGCCAATTTTCGTACCGTTCAGATATCTTTTCTAAATCGTTCAGCAATTTGTTTTGATCTTGTGATGACTTTGTTAGTCGATAAACGACAGCGTAATCTGCTAACAACCTAAGATGGCTGCTCAGATTGTCTTCCAAATCGTTTATATAGATAAGGCACAGCAAATTGCCTATAACACTACCTTGGGGAACGCCAGAAATCACTTCTGTTTCACTCGATGACTTTCCGTCATTTACTACGAACTGTGAATTCTCTGACAGGAAATCACATATCCAGTCACGCAACTGAGACGATATTCCATAAGAACGCAATTTCACCACAAGCCACTTCAGTAGGACAGTGTCAAAAGCCATCCGGAAAACCATACGAATAAAGAGCTAGTTGTGTTTCACAAGAACCATGTTTTCTATACCCATGTTGACTGTGTGACATTAGACATTTTTCTTCGAGGTAATTCATAATATTCGAACACAATATATGTTCCAAAATCCTGCTGCATATCGACGTCAATGGTTTGGGCCTGTAATTAAGAGGATTACTCCTAGTAATTTTCTTGAATATTGGTGTGACCTGTGCAACTTTCCAGCCTTTTGGTACGAATCTTTCGTCGAGCGAACGGTTGTATATGATTATTAGGTATACCTAACGCATCAGCATACTCTGAATGCAACCTAATTGGTTTACAGTCAGGACCAGATGACTTGCTTTTATTAGGTGATTTAAGTTGCTTCACTACTGCGAAGATATTTACTTCTACATTGCTCATGTTGGCAGCTGATCTTGCTTAGAATTCTGGTATATTTACTTCGTACTTTTTATGGCTCTGAGCACTATGGGACTCAACTGCTGAGGTCATTAGTCCCCTAGAACTTAGAACTAGTTAAACCTAACTAACCTAACGACATCACAAACATCCATGCCCGAGGCAGGATTCGAACCTGCGACCGTAGCGGTCTTGCGGTTCCAGACTGCAGCGTCTTTAACCGCACGGCCACTTCGGCCGGCTCGTATTTTTTATGAAGGCATTTCGGAAGTCTGTGTTTAGCAACTCTGCTTTGGCAGCACTGTCTAAAATAGTATTTCCATTGCTATCGCGCAGAGAAGGCATTGATTGTTTCTTCCCGCTACATACGACCAGAGTCTGTTTGGAGTTTTTGACAGGTTTCGAGACAAAGTTTCGTTGTGGAAACTGTTATAAGTATCTCGCATTGAAGTCCGCACTAAATTTCTAATTTCTGTAACAGATCACCAATCATGGGGACATTGCATCTGTTTCAATTTGGCATTTTTGTTTCGTTGTTTCTGTAACAGTGTTCTGACCCATTTTGTGTACCAAGGAAGATAAGCTCAGTCGTTTGTTAATTTATTTAGTATAAATCTTTCAATTGCTGCCGCCACTATATCTTTGAATTCAAGCCACATCTGATCTACTATTATATTATTAATTTGGAAGGAGTGGAGATTGTCTGTCAGGAAGGTCTCAAGTGATTTTTTATCTTCTTTTTTGAATAGATATAGTTTTTGTTTACTTTTGGAGGATTTGGGGGTTACAGTATTCAATCTCGCTACGACAACACTGTGTTCACTAATCCCTGTAAGCGTTTTAAAGCTCGTTACTAACTCATTATTATTTGTTGCTAAGAGGTCAAGTGTGCTTTCACAACGGTTTACTTTTCGCGTGGGCTCATGAACTAATTGCTCGCCGTAATTTTCAGAGAATGCGTTTAGCACAATTTCGGATGATATTTTACGCGTACCTCCGGAATTCAAAATGAATTTTCGTCTATCGAGATTAAATTAAAGTCACCACCACCTGTAATCGTATGAGTCGGGTACGTGTCTGAAATCAAACTCAAGTTTTCTTTGAATCTATCAGTAACTGTATCATCTGAATTGGGAGTTCGGTGAAACGATCAAATTATTATTTTATCCCGGTTGCCAACAATGCCTCTGCCCATACTAACTCAGAGGAAGTGTCTACTTCAATTTCGAGACAATGTAAACTATTTCTGACTTCAACAAACATGCCACCGCCAACAGTGCTTAGCCTATCCTTTCGGAACAACGTTAGGTCCTTCGCAAAAATTTTGCCTGAGCTTATCTCCATCTTTAGCCAGGTTTCAGAGCCTATAACTATTTGAGCATCAGTGCTTTCTATTAGTAACAGATGAAGTTAAGGTGTTGTGCTACCTAGGCAGAAATATAACAAATGACGGGTGGAGCATGGAGGACACAAAAAGCAGACTACACAGGCAGAAAAGGGCGGTCATGGCGCAGGGCATCTACTAGTATCAAACATGGGACATTATTTGAAGAAGAAATGTCTGAGAATGTACGTTTGGAGCACCGTGAACCATTCTACGGTTGTTGAACATGGACTGTGGGAAAACCGGAACAGAAGAGAATCGAAATATTTCAGACATAGGGCCAATGAAGAATGTTCAATCTTAGGTGGCCTGACAGCGTAACGAGTGAGAAGATTCTCCAAAGAATCGGGAAGGAATGGCAAATGTGGAAAACACTGACAAGAAGAAAGGACAAAATGATAGGACGCTGCGGGCTGAATCGAACCAGTCAAAAGACTGATGACAAGAAAAGGTCCAACCGAAATGGTCTCGAGCCCAGGGTAGGCAAAACTGAAAATTTGTGGTAAAGTGTTATGGGACCAAACTGCGGAGGTCATCTGTCCCTAACCTTACGCATTACTTAATCTAACTTAAACTAACTTACGCTAATGACAACACACACACCCATGCCCGAGGGTCTCCGACGAGGTGAGCCGCGCGGACCGTGACAAGACGCCCCTGACCGCGCGGCAACTCCGTGCGGCCCAAGGATAGGCATTGCAGGCCATTTCCTGCTGGTAGCAAAGGCGCTTGAGTCAGTCATCTAATGTCTCAGCCGATTAACTCCAGTATCCCCTTACATTCCTTACGGATACGTTCGCTGTACGTCCCACATTGAGTTATACGTTTATTTAACGCAATGTTGCTTGTCTTTTAAAACTGACATCTGAACGCAAATACCGTTGCTCTTGGTCGTTAGGTGAAGAACGTCGCGCACTGCGTTGTCAGTGGTGACAACATGTTTTGCTGTGTCTGATGATCACACGCCATTTCATGCCTGTTATAATGGCCAGGGTACAATCATACATCACCATGGTTTAGGTCATAATTATATTTGAATAAAAGTGTCATTTCTATTAGTCCCATTGCATAGCCTCCTTACTGTGCTATGGTAGCTGTTGCTTTGTATGGTCCAAGCTTTATGGAGCTACGTTACTTGGCAATGACTCATCATGTGAAATATACTACTTTCGTCCTTTAGTTTTTTGAAAATAGTGGTATTCACACAGAACAAAACGAAACGGAACGATTCGGAATTTAATTCACACACTGTTAAAAATATGTAACAGAACAAAACTGGTCAGAATTCAATTCACAATGTCCGTTAAAAAATGGAACCGTTCAGTATTGCATTCACACAGTGTATATGGAAAACCGAACAGATTGGAACGGTGTGAAATATCAGTCACTAAGCCTGTTAAACAAAAGCTAAGCGGAATATAACGAGTCAGAATTTCATTCGCACAGATATCTTAATAATGGAAAGAAAGTTACAGGTCGCAATCTAATTCACACGGACCGTGTAAAATACCCTTTGGAACGGAACGGATCGGAATCTCACCCACACAGACCGCTTAAAAATGAAATGAGCCAGAAATTTAGAAAAAAGCATAGAACGCAATCGGTGGGAATACAGACTTAAAAAAACGGATGGGAGTTTCATTTACAAATACAGTAAAAGAAACTGACGTAATGGAATGGGGCAGAATTTCGTTAATCATCTGAAAAACGCAACTGATTGCAATTTTTGGAAATGTCATTCATGAGCTTTCAAAAACTGAAATACAATGGTACGCCTCAGAATTTTAATCACACTGACCTTTAAAGTGAAACGCGTCGGAATTTCATTCAAACAGACCATGAAACACGGAGAGGAATGTTGAAATTTCAACCACACAGCTACTGTTAAATAAAGGAAAGGATGGGAATTCCATTTACACAGATTGTTAAAATGGAACGGATCGGAATGCCTTCCCCTTGAAATATAGATCCAGGATTGCACCAGAGAGCATAATGCCCTAACAATATCGACATGCCCTTAAAAATTAGTCTCTATAAATTTCAGAAAGTCTGATAAGCGAAGACACACATAACTAAGCACTTGAGATTCATGATAACATTTCTCGCCTGTGGAATATTTACTCCCGGTAGTCATCCCGTCACCTAATACAGGCCGGCCTTGGTGGCCGAGCGGTTCTAGGCGCTTCAGTCCGGAACCGCGCGACTGCTACGGTCGCAGTCTCGAATCCTGCCTCGGGCATGGATGTGTGTGATGTCCTTAGGTTATTTAAATTTAAGTAGTTTTAAGTTGTGGGGGACTTATGACCTCAGATGTTAAGTCCCATAGTCCTCAGAGCCATTTGAACCATTTGAATCTAATACAGGACTGCCATGGAATAATATTATCACATTGCCTATTGAAATTGTTATACATTGACAGCTACATAGTGATGACATTACTAATAAGTTTGATGGCGTCATTGAGTACGAGGTGTGGCTTGTGACGTCTTAAATTTGGCCCTTACATGTTTGCGACCTGCACTAGCACTTGCAGTTTTCAAGGTTATTTGAGTTGAAACTACGCTGTCGTCCTCTTAGGCACACTTGTGCATTAATCTCAGTGGTACATGGAAGCGGGAGCCTGATGCTGAAAGCCAAGACAACAATATACTGAGTCATCCATCAGCCAACGAAAATTAACGTCACTATCAATTTTCTTCCACCACAGATATCGACATAATCTCTGGTACCATATTGAGTAGTGTGGCTTCTTGACATCTTCACGATCAGTTCGGCCAATTTACTAAAGTAACACATAGCATGCAGGTAGCTCTTCGCGATAGCAATGGGGGAAGTCGTTGAAATCTTGACATTGGATAAGAATATGGTGTCACAAGAGATCTGTGAAAGCGCAGTCTTTCTCGAGATGTTTCCGTGTATGAAGAACAATTAGGATGGCTTGATCAGGACACACTATCCCAGTCTACTAACCTCCATAGCAAGCCTTTGGAACTCAACCTCCCATGCTGCTAAGTGCCTGAGGCGGATCATCCAGGAACATGACGTGATGAGGATGCACACCGTGAGAGTAAAAACCTCGAGATCTGTCGTTCCGTTCCGCCAAAGGAGGACAAACTGGGAGCAGATGAACAGCAGGAAGGCCACCGTGGAGAACGCGTTGACCAGGTAGTGGACGCGGCATGACCAGGGACCAGCGTGAGGGTGGCGCATCAGCCCTGTCCAGTGCAGAACGTTCAGCATGAAGTCCACGTCGCTGGCCGCTTCTGCAGCAGCCGCTGATGGCTGCCCCGATGAAACCACCAGCATATCGATGTCAGCGATTTCTCTCTGCAAAATGAAAGGTATTGTGTTTTTCAGTTTAACAGGTACTATGGAGTTATCGTGATTCCAGCTGGCCGGGTTCTTCGAAATAGGCGACATTTTGACGAACTCATCCAGATGGAAAATTGAGGACTTTATATTACTACAATTCTCTGTGAAAATTAGAGAGGTCATATTTTTAAAGATGTTTCGACATCCTCCATGTTGTGTCAGCTGACGTTGCCTATGTATAGCAGATTCACAGCAGTAAATGTAAATGGATTTTTCTTATAGGCGCGTCAAGATTGGAGATAGTTGTAAATCACATTCTGAAAAAAGACCTATAATTTTAACAAGTGGTCTCTTACTACCAGGACTCATTCTAATGCACATCTACAACTAAATTTGTGTTTTTCCCATATTTTGCTGCAGATCTGAAGATGGTCATTATAGACGGAAACCGGTAGTTTGATGACAGAGGTTTGTGACCATAGACGGGAAGTAAATGAAACTTAATCTATCTAAATCACTACATCGGAGACGTCATCCTTTTTTTTTATTGTTCAGGCTCTATGCCTAGCGTTCAGAGGATGTACCACCACCTTATATAATAGTATGTGATACAGTCATATCGCCAACAATTTTACATTTCATATCAACACATCTACCATGGACAAAGACACAAATATTATCATCACGAGGATGTACCACCACTTTATTACATACTATTATATACAGTTATATCGCCAACAGTTTTACATTTCATATCAACACCTCTACCACGGACAAAGACACAAATATTATCATCATGAGAAAGTTTACAAGACCTACAGGTCCTAACACACAATGGTTTATCAATAAAGAAATTTATCTATGTTTCTCCAACACCACGAACTTGAGACATAGTGACCATGAACGCCTGATATCCAAGAACATCACGAGCAGGTATCTGCTCCAAAGACGTTGCAGTAGACTTAGTAGTAGTATCAATACGAATTATTGCAACAGTCGCCCAACATTGACCGACTGTATTGTCAGTAACAGAAAAAATAAAATCAAAGTGACCTCCTCGAAAAACAGTCTGTCCTTTCAACACGTCAACCAAAACGGACGAACTGACGTTCATGTAATACTCAGTCTCCACATCCGAAATAGACTTGTAAATCCCAGGCTTCCATCGGAAGACACGATGTATCCTGCGACGAGGCATGCTGCCGACTATGCGCCAGCTACCGGAAACACGAAATTTGTAGACGACACGTCATCCAAGGTCACGGACTTAGAAAAAGGATAACTCAGTGACTACAAATAGCTGCTCGCCAGATGGCGGGTGGCGTTGCGCCTAGAGCTCCCCAGCGCGACGCCGGAATAAGCGCACTGCCGCTGCTCGAAATGTTTCTAAGTCCGTGACATTGGATGACGTGTTGTCTATAAATTGCATGTTTCCAGTCCTTGGAGCAGATACCCCCTCGTGATGTTCTCGGTTATCGGACGTTCATGGTCACTATGTCTCAAGTTCGTGGTGTTGGAGAAACATCGATAAATTTCTTTATTGATAAACCATTGTGTGTTAGGACCCGTAGGTCTTGTAAACTTTCTCATGATGATAATGTTCGTGTCTTCGTCCGTGGAAGGGGTGTTGATATGAAATGTATAATTGTTGGCGATGTGACTTTATATAATAGTTATATGGTTTGCCAAGGACCTTGGGAGATACGAAATTGTGCGTTACAGGACAGTTTACTTACGATTCTCTTGTAACCGACAAGCATTTACTGAATAATGTCATTTTCCCTTGACCACAAATAACTGCTAGTAAACTGCAGAAGTCCTTGCCCCTTCCAAAAAATGGTTCAAATGGCTCTGAGCACTATGGGACTTAACAGCTGTGGTCATCAGTCCCCTAGAACTTAGAACTACTTAAACCTAACCAACCTAAGGACATCACACACATCCATGCCCGAGGCAGGATTCGAACCTGCGACCGTAGCAGTCGCGCGGTTCCGGACTGGGCGCCTAGAACCGCTAGACCACCACGGCCGGCTGCCCCTTCCAGAAAGATGTATAACTATCCTACAAAGTAAAGTTTTGTTCTACACACTTCCAGGTAAATCAGTGTATGTTGACCGTAGGAAGCTGATACGGACTGTAATACCTGCATTATTTAATACATCAAATAACCAATCACGGCTGTATCTTTAGGGAAAACCACACAGACGAGATGATATAACTTCAACACCAATAAAATTGTTTAACAACACATGAGACATTAATTCCGCAATTGCTTGTAAACCTGAGCCGCAAACGGCGAGAATCTTAAAAAATTTCGCTTTTCAAGCAAAAGTAATTACATTTAGAAAAATATTAGTATACTATAAAGTCTATTGAGGGGTAAGAAACCTCACGAAATTGGATACCATAAAAAAATTTCAGTTGTCAAGGAAAGTGCCTATGACGATAACAACAGAATTATACACTTACCATGCACGAAATATGTTTATATTCTCTTACTTTTAGCATAATAAGTTCCACATACAAACATATTCGAAAGTATTTCTTCATGAATGAGTTGTAACTTCTGTCACTGAATCAGTGCGATTCGGCAGTTCTTACAAGTATTTCACGGTAATCCATATCTCTCTGAACGCAAAAATAAGACAACTATTCCATTAATTAAATAGAAATTAATTAAAAATAAAATTATCCTCGAGACGCAAGTGAATATCTGCTTTCTCACCGCTTGGAGCGCTGGTGCCGCTCCAGCTGTCTAACGGTAACAAAAATGGCTGAAATGGCTCTAAGCACTTAACATCTGAGGTCATCAGTCCCGTAGACTTAGAATTACTTAAACCTAGCTAACCTAAGGACATCACACACATCCATGCCTGAGGCAGGATTTGAACCTGCGACCGTAGCGGTCACGCCTTCCAAACTGAAGCGCCTAGAACCGCTCGCTCACAATGGCTGGCTCAAACGGTAACAACTTTCGCACCACAGTGTTTTGTGACAGCATTTATTTGGGTGTAATATTTCGTAACTTGAATACCAACGAATTAATTAGTTTTAGAATTCTCATCCAATCAGAAAATAGTAAATTATCCTTATTTCAACAATTAATCTCCTTCCCTTTAAATAAATTACTGGAGATAATTTGTCTCCTTTTTAACATAAGAAATATGAAATAATTCCTCTCTTTGGAAATTGACAAATCTAAACAAATGTTCCTATTTTTGGTGCGAATTAATATATTAGCTTTTTATAACGTTGTAGACTTTTCTTTATCTGGCCTTTGACTTCCTTTTACCCCTTTACTTTATTTGTAGATTATTCGTATGCTATAAAACTGAAATTTACTTCTAAAATATGCTAAAATATTAATTATTGAGCAAATAAGATTCGGGATACTGTTTTTATTCGTAAAGGAGAATCTGTTCTGTTTTTATTGCCTGTTTTCTTTCATTTACAGCTCAAGTCAGGTTTCATTTCAATTGCTGGGAAATGAAACCAACCCCTCTAAACGAAAAAGTAAAAAAACAAAATCAAAAATTAAACAAAGGGCCTGGGTGGGCTTTATAGGAAAAGCTACTAAATTCGAGACTTCATGTGCAAATCTCATACTAACTTAGATTGGTTCTCGGTATATCACATACAACCGCAGAACGTCCATTCTCCTGATTACAAAGAAAACACAGTACGTGTATCAATTTAGAGTTTCCAAACATTAACTAAAATATATCAACGCTCACACTGGAGTCGCAAAATAATCCCTAACACAATATCGGAAAGTCACTATTTTAAGTGCTTGCTTCCACCTTCAAATCAATTAATACCACAATGTAGAGCTACTATTTTCTTAGTCCACGTTTTATGCACCTTCAAATTCAAATAAAGGCTTCACGTGACAACGTCAATCATAGCCCGCAAAAGAGTGGAAAATCTCCAATATGACTGAGATACAGATCTCCTGCAAATGAGTGGTTTTCAAGCTACACTTCGTTCACTAACTGTTTCGATATAAAATCACCAACCATGAGAAACCAGTCCTAACCTGCAACATACTGTAGCCATTACTGCTCCTCACCCGCCCGCATAGGCCATGAAGACACAATGGTACCGACCGGCAGCCGTGTCATATTCAGCCCGCAGACGTCACTGGATGTGGACGTGGAGGGGCTTGTGGTCAGCTCTCCGCTTTCCCGGCCGTAAGTCAGTTTACGAGGCCGGAGCCGCTACTTCTCAGTCTAGTAGCTCCTCAGTTTGCCTCACAAGGGCTGAGTGCACCCCCTTGCCAACAGCTCTGTGCAGACCGGATGGCCTCCCATCCAAGTACTAGCCCAGCCAGACAGCACTTAACTTCGGAGCCGACCGGTGTGGCCGAGTGGTTCTAGGCGCTTCAGTCTAGAACCGCGCGACTGCTACGGTCGCAGGTACGAATCCTGCCTCGGGTATGGATGTGTGTGACGTCCTTAGGTTAGTTATGTTTAACTAGTTTTAAGTTCTAGGGCACTGATGACCTCCGATGTTAAGTCCCATAGTGCTCAGACCCATTTGAACTTAACTTCGGTGACTGAGGGGAACTGGTGTTACCACTGCTGCAAGGCAGTTGGCGCATTACTGCTACTGGACTGTGTAACTAATAGAACTTTTCTCCCTCTGCTTCCCCATCTTTCACTTAAGAGCGGTTATCAGTTTAAATTTTGTAAGTAAACAGCTTCACTCTGAATCCTCACAATTAACAATTAATGTCCGCGTACACAAAGCTATTTTTTGTACAATCTTCTCGCTACTAAATTCTTAAGAGTCCATTTTCAGATATTCTTACAGGGAAAGAGAGCGTTAAATGCTGATGATACCACGAACACATCCTCCCACGCCTATACCAAGTCCACCGGAGTTGAGCACCTCTGAAACTAGGACCATGAATTAGCCTCACCGGCCTGATTGGTAACACATATTCGTAGAATAGACTGAGCCGTCGAAGTTCATGATCACCAAATGACTCCACATGAAACTATTCACGTGGGAGACGAGGTTTATAGAGAATCTCTGCGGGTATCTTTGATTGAGTTTCAATAATATCAATGTTCAAATTCACTTTACGCAGAAAAGTATAGATGACGCAGTCAACTACAACTCATAATGTTGCGTATCCCCACTAACGTTATGTTTTAAGAGAATAAAGACCCATAGGTATCCACGTGTTCAAGATTCACAATTTCCAGCAAAGAAATGTAACAAAATTATTTGGTTACACCGGATGTAGCGTACGGCTTAACCTGCGATACGTGGACACGAAGAATTGTCTTATTTAACGGGTCTCTCACCAGCAAGGTGACCGGGGCGACGATGCGCAAGATTTATACAGGACCGACGAACCGGGGCAATAGCTTAATCCGTCGCCAGACTTACTGCAACAAATTTCTTTACCCAAACCTGGTCGCCCAACCTCATTGTGATCGGTTGTCTGCCAGCATTATAACGCCTTCTCATTTGCTCTTGACCCTTCCGCATATACTTCCTCGCACGCTTCCAATCTGCACGGATTTGTGCACAGTCCACGCTTTCTGGTGACAAATCACTAAGTGACCACGAATTTGCCAGGGGCGAATTATGTTTAAAAGCAAACATTAACCTCGTGGGGGTGGCCTTATGGGCCTCATGGGTAGCAGTACTGAAGGCATACCCAAACCATGACAATCAACTATCGCAGCGAGCCTGATCATTATGGTGGAACGCAATCAGTGCTGCCCTCAAGTTCAGGTTCAACCGTTCTGCCATACACGGGTTCGCATAATATGGTATGGTGTTAGTATGAGCCACTCCCGCTTCGTAACAAAAGTTACGGGAAGCAGTGGACTTAAAGAACGTTCCATTGTAAACCTCGTGGGGGTGGCCTTATGGGCCTCATGGGTAGCAGTACTGAAGGCATACCCAAACCATGACAATCAACTATCGCAGCGAGCCTGATCATTATGGTGGAACGCAATCAGTGCTGCCCTCAAGTTCAGGTTCAACCGTTCTGCCGTACACGGGTTCGCATAATATGGTATGGTGTTAGTATGAGCCACTCCCGCTTCGTAACAAAAGTTGCGGGAAGCAGTGGACTTAAAGAACGTTCCATTGTCAGAAACCAACACACGACAGGTTCCAAACACCCAAACATACTCTGTAAGCACCTTGTGGAGGTTTGCGAGGTTACATTGCGGGCAGGCATCAGCTACCATAAACGCGTGAACGCATCCACGCAAACAAAGATATAACGATCTTTCGAACGCGGAAGGGGTCCTATATAATCAATACACAACCTCTCCATAGGCTCCCTCGCCTCTTCCGAAGCTTAGAACCCGTGCTTGGCGTTCACCACTGGCTTGCTAAACCCACACGCTTTACACTCTGATACCATTTGCTTAATCTCCTGCTCCATGCCTTTCCAAGTAAAATGCTCTTGAATTTTCACGCAAGTCATAAAAATCCCCAAGTGTCCACCAACTGGTGTTTCATGATAGTATTTGAAGACCGTAGGGATCAAAGTTTGAAGCAGCACTACCTTGGGGTCACTCTTCCCACGCGTGACACAACACAAAACGTTCCCCTTTCGGCAACAGCGCCTAACAACCTCCCCCAGCTGTACTCTCTGTTGAAGCTTGTGCAGTACGCAATCTTCTTCCTGCTGCAGAGCGACATCTTCGAACAGCAATGGCAACCCGCTCCAAATGGTACAACTGTTCTCATTGGACTGTCGCGACAGAACCCTATCACCCAGAACCACACAGTTGCAGTTATCCTGACCGCTGGCCTCTCCGAAACCTCCCTATTCTTCCTGATGTTCCTCGCACTCCGGCAACACTCGGCTTAAGTTGTCAGCCAAAATATTCTCCGAGCCCCTAATATGCTTAACCCTGAATTTGAACGGCGAAATTCGTATCGCCCACCTCGCTATTCTGCCTGTTCGCCTCGGTCTTGCAAGCACCCAACTCAGCTCTTTATTGTCGGTTTCCAATAGATATGGTTGGTGTTCCAGATGTAATTTAATTTTTTCGAGCCGAACAGAACTGCTAAGGCCTCAAGTCAAACAGATAACTAATCAGATTTTAGAATTTGGTTACACAGGTTTTGTCCTTTTACTTATTACTTGTTTCCTTGTCCTACTTCCCAATGCCTATTCCCCCCTTCAACCTATCTAACTCAACATACGGCATTAGTAATTCTACCTCATGGATGCAAATCTTTCTTCCCTGTTCCTTGATTGTCTTATCTCGACTGTATAATGTTTGATTCCATGGGGGAGTCTTATCTGATATTTTACTGGCCTCCTCCCTACAATCGCCCCAATGAAAGCCCAACCAATAGTCATTGCGTGTTTCCCCCATACTCACTGTCCACATTTATCGTCCCTGATGGTACTTTTACAATAACTTGAAAAACAGTAACGCACACTTGGACTGCAACAAAGTAAGAATTAGTGAATACTTATCTTCCGATGAACGTAAATCTAAGGTCGCTGGAAACACGAAATGAATGAGGACAGAAAAACCTTTATGTCCCTTGAGAACAGTCTGAAACTGGTAGGATCAGAAAATTACTGAAATGCCGTGCAGTGCATCCAAACAACACGTAACGACTCGTCCACAGTCCATTTGAATACTCATATTACTACAATTAAGACTGTATACCGACGGTAATTACATCACTTATCTGCACTGCTCTGCAGGGTCCATCGACATATATGTTTGTTCTCTCGGACGCTTGTTGCACTCGTCCTCCGAAATCCTGCATGAATCTGCGTACGGCCCTCGAGATCCCACCGATCCCGTATTTTCACGGTAATCGCAAGACAACAGTCAACACGAGCAACAACATCGCCGGAGTTTCGGTGGCCTACGATCCGGTAGCTGTCGTTTACTACTCTTACTGGTGGATATTTCCCCTTCGTACACGAGACACTGCACGATATTATCATAAATAACGAACGTGTAAATAACATTTTAGAATGAAAATCTCTACTTCCTTTTACGCCAAATATAGAAGGCAATATCTGTACCAGCTACGTGCTGATTCGCATATATGATGATTATCAGCATATACAGGATACTCTGCAAGCCAAAAAACGGTGTGCGGTGCACATTGCTTCTGTTATCACTAGCTTATCCGCCCTACCGTGTTCCATTCGCGAAATGTCCATGTGAAGGACGATAGTCTGTAAGCCTCTGTTTTACCTCTAATACCTCGAATTTTCTCGCCGGGGTAATGTGGGAAGAAGTAATTTGTTGTACGACTCTTCAGAGAAAGTGCTGTCTCCAAACATCAATAGTAAACCTCTCCGTGACGCACCACGCCTCTCTTGTAACGTCTGCAAGCGGGATTTACTGAACATCCCTGTGACGCTCTCATGGCGACTTTACAGGGTGGTCCATTGATTGTGACCGGGCCAAATCTCTTACGAAATAAGCATCAAACTAAAAAAGCACAAAAAACCAAACTCGTCTAGCTCGAAGGGGGAAACCAGATGGCGCTATGGTTGGCCCGCTAGATGGAGCTGCCATAGGCAAACGGATATCAACCGCTTTTTTTTTTTAATAGGAACCCCCATTTTTATTACATATTTGTGTAGTACGTAAAGAAATATGAATGTTTTAGTTGCACCACTTTTTTCGCTTTGTGATAGATGACACTGTAATAGTCACAAAGTATAAGTACGTGCTATCACGTAACATTTCGCCAGTGCGGACGATATTTGCTTCGTGACACATTACCCGTGTTAAAATGGACCGTTTACCAATTGCGGAAAAGGCCGATATCGTGTTGATGTATGGCTAATGTGATCAAAATGCCCAACGGGCGTGTGCTATGTATGCTGCTCGATATCCTGGACGACATCATCCAAGTGTCCGGACCGTTCGCTGGATAGTTACGTTATTTAAGGAAACAGGAATTGTTCAGCCACCTGTGAAACGTCAACCACGACCTGCAACAATTGATGATGCCCAAGTAGGTGTTTTAGCTGCTGTCGCGGCTAATTGGCACGTAAGTAGCAGACAAAGTGCGCGAGAATCGGGAATCTCAAAACATCGGTGTTGAAAATGCTACATCAACAGCGATTGCACCAGTACCATATTTCTATGCACCAGGAATTGTATGGCGACGACTTTGAACATCGTGTACAGTTCTGTCACTGGGCACAAAAGAAATTACGGGCCGCTGACAGATTTTTTGCATGCGTTCTATTTAGCGAAGAAGCGTCATTTACCAACAGCGGTAAAGTAAACCGGCATAATATGCACTATTGGGCAATGGAAAATCCACGATGGCTGCGACAAGTGGAACATCAGCGACCTTGACGGGTTAATGTATGGTGCGGCATTATGGGAGGAAGGGTAATTGGCCCCCAAATTATCGATGCCAATCTGAATGGTGCAATGTATGCTGATTTCCTACGTAATGTTCTACCGATGTTACTACAAGATGTTTCACTGCATGACAGAATGGCGATGTACTTCCAACATGATGGAGTCCGGCACATAGCTCGCATGCGGTTGAGGCGGTATTGAACAGCATATTTCATGGCAGGTGGATTGCTCGTCAAAGCACAATATCATGGCCAGCAAGTTCACCGGAGCCGGCCGGAGTGGCCGAGCGGTTCTAGGCCCTTCACTCTGGCACTTGTGACCGCTACCGTCGCAGGTTCGAATCCTGCCTCGGGTATGGTTGTGTGTGATGTCCTTAGGTTTAAGTAATACTAAGTTCTAGGGGACTGATGACCTCGGATGTTAAGTCCCATAGTGCTCACAGCCATTTTTGAACGTTCACCGGATGTGACGTCCCCGGATTTCTTTCTCTTGGGAAAGTTGAAGGATATTTGCTATCGTGATCCACAGACAACGCCTGACAACATGCGTCAGCGCATTGTCAATGCATGTGCGAACATTACGGAAGGCGAACTATTCGCTGTTGAGCGAATTTCGTTACACGTATAGCCAAATGCATTGAGGTTGACTGACATAATTTTGAGCATTTATTGCATTAATGTGCTATTTACAGGTAATCACGCAGTAACAGCATGCGTTCTCAGAAATGATAAGTTCACAAATGTACATGTATGACATTGGGACAAACGAAATAAGATCTTCAAACGTACATACGTTCTGTATTTTAATTTTAAAATCCAACCCGTTACCAACTATTCGTCTAAAATTGTGAACCATATGTTTGTTACTATTACAGCGCCCTCTGTCACAAAACAAAAAAAGTGGTGCAACTAAAACATTCATATTTCTTTATGTACTGCACGAATATGTAATAAAAAATGGGAGTTCCTATTTAAAAAACGCAATTTATATCCGTTTGACCTATGGCAGCACCATCTAGCGGGCCAAGCATAGCGCCATCTGGTTTCCCCCTTCAAGCTAGACAAGTTTCATTCTTTGTAGTTTTTTCGTGTGACGCTTATTTCGTGAGCTATTTGGCACGGTCACGATCAATGGACCACCCTGTATATCTCGTGTCGAAAAGCGACACTCTTCTTTGAATCTTCTCTATCTCTTCTATCAGTTCTACCTGGTAGGGATCCCAGATTGATGTTGATCATTACTCCTAGATAGTTTGAGGTACACATTGTTTCCAACGATTTGTCATCAATAGTGTAGTAGAGAAGTAGCGGGTTTCCTTTCCTGTGTTTTATGCAATACAGGGCGTATAAAAAGAATCATCCGATATGGCACGTCTATGTTTCTGAAACTAATACTCGTATTCAATGGATTTTGTCTTTTGATGAAAGGGAAACTCAAAAAGATTTTTTTTCTCATACGTTTTCATAGGTGTTCAATATCTCCCCCATGAGATACATGGCACATTACAATTCGGTTATTCAGATTGTTCGCACACTCCAGCGAGCATATGTTGATATACGATTTCCACAGTTGCTGTTAAGCGATGTCTCAGTTTATTCATTGTTGTTGGTAACGGAGGCAGATAAACAGTCTTTCCTAAGCCCCCACAAGTAATAGTAACACAGAGTTAGGTCCGGTGACCTTGGAGACCAGCAATGTAAGACTGAATCATTTGGCCCATTGCGATCGATCCATCGTTCATTCATCCTTTGATTTAAGAATTTGCGCGCTTCCAGACGCCAGTGTGGCAGTCCTCCACGCTGTTGGTAAGTGAAGTCGTTCGAATCAATCTCCAGCTGTGGGAAAAGAAAGTTCTCGAGCATACTGAGATATGTGCTTCCTGTAACAGTGTTCCCTGCAAAGAAAAATGGACCATATACCTTTTCCCGGGAAACTGCACAAACCATTAAATTTTGGAGAGTCCCTCACATGTTATACATTATGTGGTTGTTCCGTGCCCCATATTCTCTCAAGATGGCGGTTCACCTTTCTATTTAAATAGGATGTGGCCACGTCACTAAACACTAAGCGTGGTAGAAAACTGTCATCCTCCATCTTGCCAAGAACAAAATTACAGACTATCACACGTTGTTTTTTGTCACCTTCACGAAGAGCTAGCAGTAGCTGAATTTTGTATGGTTTTATGTGTAAACGCCGACGCAACTCACTCCAGACGGACATTCGGCTTACGTTGAGCTGTCGAGGTGCATGGCGAACGGGTTTGAGCGGACTCCCTGGGAAAGTACGGCTAATGCCTTCGACGTCTGTGTCAGACACTCGGTGACAGCCCGGCGACTTGCCTTTTCACCAACAACCTGTTTCCCGGAATTGTTCATGAGATCGTCTAATGCTCTTTGCTGTAGGAGGATCCACACCATACCTAGTACGAAAGTCACGCTGAACAGTTGTTACTGACCCGCACTGCGCAAAACGTAGAACACAAAACGCTTTATGTTGACCCAACATCGTTTTTACTAGAACTGAATTGGGTGGACACTGCTACTGCCCCGAGGGAACCAAATAAAACTCGAGCGTTTGCTCTTTCCACCAGTATGTTGTTCACGCACATATCTCAGATAACTTAAGAGTTATATTTTTTTAAAATTGGGATGATGCTTTTCGATACACTATGTATCTTAAATTTATTTACGCTCAAGATAAACTGCCAGACCCTGCACCATTCATTAATCCCCTACAGGTGATTCTGCAAATCGCTACTGCTTTCTGCCGTTGCAACTTTCTTATAGGCAACCACGACATACGGGAAGAGTCTTAAAGAGCTTCTGATGCTTTCTACTAGACCATTTAAATCCACTGTAAACAGTAACGGCCCTATCACACTTCGGTGGGGTACTACAGAAATTATCTTTATGTCTGTCGACTTTGTTACGTTAGGAGCGATAAGCTGGGGTTCTATCTGCTAGCGAGGGTAGAATCGATCCACAAATCTGGTCCGATACTCACTAAGCGGCAGTACGGGAAAGTGTCAAATGTCTTTCTGAAGTCAAGGAAGCGGCGTCAACCTGAGCGCCGTTGTCTGCAGCGTTGTGCTACTGATGGAGGAGCAGACAGAGCTGAGGTTCGCAAGGTCTCTGTGGAAGCTTTGTCAATTTTTATAGAGAAGGTATTAGTTCTTAAATGACGTCGTAATTCTTGAGCCTGAAACATGTTCCATAATTATACAACAGATTGACGTCAATGATATAGGCCTATAATTATGTGCATCTGTCCTATGATCATTCTTGAAAACAGCAATCATCTACGCTTTATTCCAATTGCTAGGTACCTTTCGTTGTTCCAACGATCTATGAAAAATTGCTACTAGAAGAGGAGCAAGGTTTTTCGCATAAGCTTTGTAGAATCTTGTGGATATCTCATCTGGTTATGACGGCTTTACACTATTAGCGGACTGTAGCTTCCCTTATATTCCGCGATCGGTTATCTCATTATCAGTCATTTCGACATTACTACGATGATTAGAAGGAGGAACAGTGTGGCCAACTTCCGCGGTGAAACAGTTTCGTAAGACCAAATTTAGTATATCGGCCTTCTCTCCGTTACCTTCGCTTTCGGTGCTGGTATGGTGATTGAGTGAATGAATAGAGAATTTCGAAACACTTACTGAATTTATATAAGACGACTACCCCTTAGGGTTTTTATGCATAGCGTTGCGAAAACTTTACTTGCATAGCCACTGATCACTTCTCTTATTGCTCTCTTTACGCTCGTTTTAGCTTAGTTCCGCTTTTCTTTGTCATTTGGATATCCAAGCCTGAGTATACTTCACATTGACCTTTGTTACACGCCGTCTTCATCGTCTGCAGTTTTAATTTCTGTCGTCGTAGAATGAGGTTAAAAGTCTCGAAACACAACAGTGTTACGTCACTCATTGTGTCCGAGATTAGGTAAAAGCGGTGCACAATATGTCAATGTTGTACAAGTGCTCCTGTGATAAAAAAAAAAATCATACGAGAGCGGAGAGTGCATTGAGACGACCGTATGTTCTAGTTAACCATGAAGAAGAATTCAGATGTGTCACCTATGCCTTCGTCCTCTCTTAGGGCTGACTGCACCAATCAAAAGTTAATTGCGTTCAAGTCAGCATTTAACCCTGATTAACTCGACATCCGGCGGCACCAACCTCGATCAAAGTTAATCGAGGAATTTGATCGCAATTAAAGTTAACAGAGCACGAAGGGTCGATTATCGTGGTTAACGTATTGTAAACCCGTAACATGGCAGGGCGTTTTGACGTTTTAGATGCCATAGAAGACGAAGAAACGCTATAACTTCAACATACAAATCGTCGCAACCGTGCTGGTATACTTGTGGAAAGGGGAAATAATTTCGAAGAATACGGTGACCGGAAATTTGAAGAGAGGTTTCGTCTTTCAAATGAAACAGTGTGGTGGTGATTGGATCAAATCCGATAGGTTAGATTTTCCAACTTACCGAAGTAATCCGGTCTCGCCCATGAACATACTTCTAATGGCATTAAGGGCATACGCATCTGGAGTATTTAATACAGTAATTGGTGACAGTGCTAATGTACATTCTACAACGGCACAAAGAATTATAAGTGAAGTGTCGGGAATCATAGAAACAATGTCGCGTCGATACATAAAGTTTCCTCCTCGAGCGGAAGTACGCTCTGTGATCGATGGTTTCAACACACTGGCTGCATTTCCTGGAGTCAATAGTACAGTGGATCGCACTCACATAGGGATTCAGTCACCTGGGGGACAGAATGCAGAACCTTTCCGCAATAGGAAATCATATTTCTCCTTTAATTGTCAAACAATCAGCGACCACAATTTAATAGTACGGGAGATTGTGGCTCGGTGGACTGGCTCTGTGCACGATAGTACAATATTTCGTAATTGCGCTCGGAGGGCACAGTTTCAAAATGGTGAAATACACTACTGGCCATTAAAATTGGTACACCAAGAAGAAATACAGATGATAAACGGGTATTCATTGGACAAATATATTATACTAGACTGACATATGATTACATTTTCACGCAATTTGGGTGCATAGATCCTGAGAAATCAGTACCCAGAACAACCACCTCTGGCGGTAATAACGGCCTTGATACGTCTGGACATTGAGTGAAACAGGGCTTGGATGGCGGTGTACAGGTACAGCTGCCCATGCAGCTTCAACACGATACCACAGTTCATCAAAAGTAGTGACTGGCGTATTGTGACGAGCCAGTTGCTCGGCTACCATTGACCAGACGTTTTCAATTGGTGAGAGATCTGGAGAATGTGCTCGCCAGGGCAGCAGTCGAACATTTTCTGTATCCGGAAAGGCCCGTACAGGACCTGCAACCTGCGGTCGTGCATTATCCTGCTGAAATGTAGGGTTTCGCAGGGATCGAATGAAGGGTAGAGCCACGGGTCATAACACATATGAAATGTAACGTCCACTGTTCAAAGTGCCGTCAATGGCGAACAAGAGGTGACTGAGACGTGTAACCAATGGCACCCCATACCATCATGCCGGGTGATGACGCCAAACACGGTTGCGACCATCATGATGCTGTAAAGAGAACCTGGATTCATCCGAAAAAATGACATTTTGCCATTAGTGCACCCAGGTTCGTCGTTGAGTACACCATCGCAGGCCCTCCTGTCTGTGATGCAGCGTCAAGGGTAACCGCAGCCTTGGTCTATGAGCTGATAATCCATGCTGCTGCTAACGTCGTCGAACTGTTCGTGCAGATGGTTGTTGTCTTGCAAACGTCCCCATCTGTTGACTCAGTGGCTGCACGATCCGTTTCAGCCATGCGGATAAGATGCCTGTCATGTCGACTGCTAGTGATACGAGGCCGTTGGGATCCAGCACGGCGTTCCGTATTACCCTCCTGAACCCACCGATTCCATATTCTGCTAACAGTCATTGGATTTCGACCACCGCGAACAGAAATGTCGCGATACGATAAACCGCAGTTGCGACAGGCTACAATCCGACCTTTATCAAAGTCGGAAACGTGACGGTACGCATTTCTCCTCCTTACACGAGGCAGCACAACAACGTTTCACCAGGCAACGCCGGTCTACTGCTGTTTGTGTATGAGAAATCGGTTGGAAACTTTCCTCACGTTAGCGCTTTGTAGGTGTCGCCACCGACGCCAATCTTATGTGAATGCTCTGAAAAGCTAATCACTTGCATATCACAGCATCTTCTTCCTGTCGGTTAAATTTCCCGTCTGTAGCACGTCATCTTCGTGGTGTAGCAGATTTTATGGCCGGTAGTGTACCAGTCGGTCACTTACTAGGAGATAGTGGCTACGCATGCAGACCTAATTTTTTGACACCACTTCCAAATCCACAGAGTGCGACAGAGCACCGATATAATAGGTCTCACATTACAACAAGGATTACTATGGAGAGACAATATGGTTTGTGGATGAAGGAAATCTATGGGAATGAGGCGTAATCCCGAAAAGACAATTGCAATTACAATGAGTACGGCTTTCTTGCATAATATTGCAAGGAGCACAATTAAGGAACCACCACCAGAAGATACGGAAATTATGGGTCTGCTGAGGCTATTACGTAGCGACAGTGGCCCCGATATCGACGATAATGAGCCAATGCGGACGAGGAGTTCGTAGCAATTGATGAACATTTTCACTGAGGTAAATTGTTACTTAATACATGTAAAATATGGAATTATTTTTATTTGAAATTATTATAGTGCACTAACAACAAAACGTTTTTTTAAAAAATTTACATTACATTCTGTAGAATTCTTCCACTTCCAAAATTTTAATTTTTCTTTTAGTGCCAAAATGTTGAGATTTTTTTATTCTCATTTCTTTCATATGTTCTCTCTTTATCATTTCCAGCTGCTGCTGGAGTACTTCCACCTTCTTCTGTATCACACTGTCCAGTGCAGAGGAGGATGTTGGTTTAGGTCTCGGTGGCATCCTTCTCCGATTACATGTTTCTTGTGTTGCTGCACTTGAAGGTTTGGAGAAGGGTTGTTGAACATTGTCCATTACAACCTGACCTGGGATCAGGCTTTCGCCAGCTTCAGCGGCAATTACAGTCCCATTACTGTTAGTGGTACTGCTGGCATCTCCCACTGCTGCCTTTTCAACTACATCTACATTTGGATCCTTTATTACGCTGTACTGTGCATCCGAATCAAAGGTATTTTCCAGTGGTTTCAATGATGAGCCAACTATTTCCCGTAGTCTTGCCTCGTGTTGACTCTTTTTAGGTACTGGTACTGCCTTCCCTTCTCCTGTTTTATAGATTTGAACCTTCTTCAGCCAAATCCTTCCGCAACCAGCTACTCAAATTCTCGCAACATATTTTAAGCCTTTCAGGCCTTCATTTTGTTACACCAGAAATTGATATATTTTGTAGTAGCTGATATCATTTTTGTTGTGTGTATCTTAAATTTTTATTCAATATTAATCTAAATACCATGAAAAATGAATGGTGTTTCAATTTACATTAGTAACAGATATTTATTGATTTATGATTCAAATAAAAGTTAATCTTACCTGGACTTGAATTAAATTCTGTTACTATATTTTCCCAAGCATCCAGTTTTTCCCTAACTGTGCAACCGTCCATTTTTGTACGCTCTGATATACTTGAATTGGAGGCAACCAACTCCAAAAGTATGTCTACTTCGAATATGGAAGAATTCGGCGTCGTTTTCTCGTTCTCCATAGTGCAGTAACAACGCTCACGTTACGTCAACAATATGAAAAGCGCTCGTAAGTACCACAGTCCAAGGCGGTTAGAACAACCTTGCCACAGGCAGACAGCGAATATCGTTATCTTTGCACGCACTCGTATATGGGCGCTTTCCTTTCTAACACGCGGAGTTAACCGCGGTCAAAATCCCGATTACCTAACAGCGTTTTGGTGATAGGCGTTTAGCGATGGTGCAGCATAGAGACAACTTAATAGCGATTACGTTTTAACCGTGATCACGGGACTCTCGGTTATCTTGCTTTTTAATCGGTGTTGGTGCAGTCGGTGAAGTGAAGATATTAGGGAAGCATTAAACACGTATTTTGCTATGGCACTCTTAATTCATTAACTGTTACGAATTGTCGATGTCCTAGGTGCGTTTGAAATAGTTCAGAAGAGTATTTCAAACCCATATGCAAACATCCAGACTTTTTCTGTCCTCACGTTCTTCAGGTGAATGCTGGAGCCACTTTCTGCAGTTGACCAATTCCTTAGCCGGCCGGAGTGGCCGAGCGGTTCCAGGCGCTACAGTCTGGAGCTGCGCGACCGCTACGGTCGCAGGTTCGAATCCTGCCTCGGGCATGGATGTGTGCGATGTCCTTAGGTTAGTTGGGTTTAAGTAGTTCTAAGTTCTAGGGGACTGATGACCTCAGGAGTGAAGTCCCATAGTGCTCAGAGACATTTCAACCAATCCCTTCTCAGTGTTTTCCTAACTCATCTAGTACTATGAGTGAGTATGAGACTGTAGATGGTAACAACGAGATTATTACGAGGTTAGGGATGGCTGAATGGCTACGGCAAGAACCAAGTGATAAGGAATTAAAAAAGCTGGACCAGATGACGTTCGGAACCGATTTCGACAGCCACGTTGCTTCCTAGGAGCGACTGCTCATAACAGTGCCTGGACGATGTCACTATAGTTCAACCTGTGAAAAGAAGGGTTCTGACTGGCGATACGCGACGTGGAATGTAGACAGGTGTGTGTGGACTAGGGAGGTGCTTTGAATACTGTGTTATCGACTGTAAAGTCGTAACAGGAATGTTTGGTAGATTTTGCCCATTGTTCTGTTATTATTTCATTGACTTCAATTGAATTATCTTCTTCAAATCCCGATTTTTTTTCGCATACAACTGCAACTCCGTAATCACTGGGTCACGAATCTGGGTGTAAGTGCCAAATCTCCCTTCCCTATGAACTAATATTGTGCGATGGCCAAAGCTCTACTGTACCACTTTTTATAGCACGAAACTCCACAAAAACACTTGCCACCGACTCGTCTCTTGAAACTTTTTGCAGACGTTAGCTAGGGTGGCCAACTAGAAATAATTCCTTTCAAAAAAAAAGTGTTTTTTCTTAGGTTACTTCATTGCCACACGCGTCCTGAATCTAAGCTTTACGTTATAGTGAAACATACGTGCAGTTCAACTGCGGACCGTACGTGTAAAGTGTTGGGAAAAGTTACCTGAGCACCGCTGCCGCAGCCGCCACTACACAGACGCAGGGCCAGTTCCCCGAGGAGACAGCCGATTAACAGTGCGCCGCTCCGTGACGTTGATCTGTTTAAGACACCCAGCTGCAGATGGCGCTTTCATTCTGAATCGTTAATTGTACTTTAATCAACCGAATGTCCAGCGGAGTCTATTCATATTTTAAGTGGGCGTTTTTCTTAAATCTCTGAAAATTGGGAACTGCTTCTCTGATGGTTTACTTACGAAATGTGTGGGTTGCAATTAGCCTCTCCGTAATAATGTCAGAGACTTCCTTCCTTTCATCTTCCAATCTTTAATGAGTGAATGCATTATTCAGTGAATTTATCGTTTATTCTCTCCAGGTCTGGGCAATTATTTCCGTGACTGAATGCTTATCATCACACTATTACTTAATGAAGCTTTGAAAATTTTCTCCTACCTGTTCGTTACTTTTGTCTAGATCCTTGTCTTCTCACTCGTAATCGGAAAAGGAATGCATAAAAAGGTACAGTATCTGTCACTCACCAGCTATTTTGCTTGTTGATCGTAACGTTTTTTGTTTTCTTAAATTGTAGTAAGGTCTTATGGGACCGAACTGTGGAGGTCCTTAAATTTACGCACTACTTAATCTAACACACGCTAAAGAGAACACACAGACCCATCCCCGAGGGAGGACTCGAACCACTTCCGACAGGGAGAGCCGCGCTGACCGTGACAAGACGCCCTCTGACCGCGCGGCTACCCCGCGCAGTCGATCGCTACAGATTAAACATGATTTTTCCCAGCGAACAGCACCTTCCAACTGAAATATATTTAGTTTTGTAGTGTGTCAGTAGCTCCAGTTGATCTAAAAGAGATTTGCCACTCCATTTTTCCTGCATGCACAAGCTGTGACTTCTTCCCCTCTCATCAAAATGAAAGTGAATCAAATGTATAATGATTCTGTAAGGATTGTAAGGCTTCTCCCTCTCCTTCTTTTCAAAGTTTGACGAGTACAACAAATGAAAGTTATATCAAGCGTAGGAAGTCAAATGTAATTCGACTAAACTAGAAGAGATATGGTAGAGACGTAACACAGTGAAAAAGTCAAATTTGCTTTAGAATCATGTTATTGCCTATGTCATTTTTGCACATATCTTACGCAACCAGGTACTTGTTTCAGTCTAAAAGTACTTATGGATGAGCGCAATACATTTCAATTGACAAATACGAATGAGCATTAAACGGATCTGTATCATAGCGTCCATACACTTACCGTAGCCAGAAATACCTCATAATATTGTTAAAAACCTGGTGATGTGTGGGTGTAATAGCCTAAAAAATTACCATATTCAACTCAATACATCGAATATTTACATAGTTTGTGACAAGTGAGAAAACTGAATGTATGTGGAAATATGTTAAAGATTTTATTGACTATTCCATATTCACGAAGACCATTTCATTTGGGGACTATGCAAGGAATATTACTGTGTCTCATTTTCTCTGTAATTATCTATTGCGTATTCTTTTTCATTGACATATTCCGGGTCTTAGAGGATCTTCTACTATGAATTAATTGGAACGAAAAGTACCTCTAATGCAATCTATAGAACGACCGGGAGAGGGTGTGAATATGCAGAAGTATAACTCACGTAAAATTAATTGCCTTTAAATTGAAAGTGAACTAACTTCTCTTGCTCCATTGTTTCCTTTTAATTCTACAGTCAGACCTTATTTTCAGATTACTCAATTACTTTTAGTGGCCTTACGTTGGAAATTTTACTAAAGGTTCCTATTGAAAAAAACGCAGTTGATATCCGTTTGACCTATGGCAGCGCCATCTAGCGGGCCAATCATAGGGCCATCTGGTTTCCCCCTTCAAGCTAGACAACTTTCGCTCTTTGTAGTTTTTTCGTTTGACGCTTATTTCGTGAGATATTTAGCCCCGATCACGATCAATGGATCATATGATGTTCTTAAGCTGTAATACCAAGACATGTGCAACAACCTTGTGAAAGTGATGTACTGACGAAGAAAACTATTACTACCACTACTCGCACTACGGTGGCCATCATTCATTGCAGTCCCTTTCAGCCATAGTGCCAGTAGCGTCAGTGTCGTCGTAACTGCCGTCTGCTTCACGTCTGCTGTGCAGCGAGCTACCTTAATTTAAGTATTAACTGTATTTTTCTTACTTGTCACTTCTTCTTCCGTGTGTTTTTGCTTTTAGGAAGCTTTAATTGTCGAGTGCTATTAATAGTTCCATAGATTTCGGGTTTGTTTTGAATACAGTCAGAGAGAGTCCCTTTAGTCAATCATAGTGCCAGTAGTGCTAGTGTTTGTTTTCAATACAGTCCAGAGACAGGTAGTTCTATTTTCATTGTTTTCTACAAGAAGTGGCTAGCAACCCCTGTTTAGTCAATAAACAGCCGCCTTTAGTGAATTAGCAGTCTAGTTAAAGGTTGATTAACTCTCTTCAGTAAATTGATTCCTTAGGATGGATAGGATGTGTGACTGCTGTGTACGGACGCAGGAGGAGCTGGCCACTGTTCGCGAACAGCTGAGCGTGTTGATGGCCGAGGTCAGCCGTCTTCAGGCTGCTGCCTCGGAGTGTAGCGGCAGTGGGGAGTCTGGTGCGTCCTTGTTGTCGAGACATCTTCGCGGGTACCGGGCGCGGTTGGGCCACCCTCTCCTCAAGGGGAGTGGCGGGTTCAACGCCGTTCGCGGCGCACGAGGCGGAGGGTCAATGTGGAGGCTGGCCGTGTGGCATCGTCCGCTCTGCCTGTGAGTGGACATGTGGCTGCTCCTTCAGCAAGGTCCGAGCAGGCACACGGGGGGAGCGGTTTATTAGTTATTGGGAGCTCCAACGTTAGGCGGGTGATGGAGCCCCTTAGGGAAATAGCGGGAAGGTCGGGGAAGAAGGCCAGTGTTCACTCTGTCTGCTTGCCGGGGGGTCTCATCCGAGATGTGGAGGAGGCCCAGCCGGCGGCGATAGAGAGCACTGGGTGCACCCGACTGCAAATTGTTGCTCATGTCGGCACCAGTGGCTCCTGCCGTCTGGGTTCAGAGGTCATCCTCAGTTCGTACAGGCGGTTGGCGGAATTGGTGAAGGCGGAAAGCCTCGCTCGCGGGGTGGAATCAGAGCTAACTATTTGTAGTATCGTTCCCAGAACCGATCGCGGTCCTCTGGTTTGGAGCCGAGTGGAAGGCTTAAACCAGAGGCTCAGACGATTCTGCGGAGATCTGTGGTGCAAATTTCTCGACCTCCGCTATCGGGTGGAGAAATGTAGGGTCCCCCTGAATAGGTCAGGCGTGCACTACACGCCGGAAGTGGCTACAGGGGTAGCGGAGTACGTGTGGAGTGCACATGGGGGTTTTTTAGGTTAGAGAATCCCCTCCCTAGGCCCGACAAGACGCCTCCTGAGTCGCGGCAAGGTAGGAGTAGGCAAAATGCAACAGGGAATAACAATATTAATGTGCTAATAGTAAACTGCAGGAGCGTCTATAGAAAGGTCCCAGAACTGCTCTCATTAATAACGGTCACAACGCCCATATAGTACTAGGGACAGAAAGTTGGCTGAAACCAGACGTAAACAGTAATGAAATCCTAAACTCAGATTGGAATGTATACCGCAGAGACAGGCTGGACAGTGAAGGGGGAGGCGTGTTTATAGCGATAAGAAGTGCAATAGTATCGAAGGAAATTGACGGAGATCCGAAATGTGAAATGATTTGGGTGAAGGTCACGGTTAAAGCAGGCTCAGACATGGTAATTGGATGTCTCTATAGGCCCCCTGGCTCAGCAGCTGTTGTGGCTGAGCACCTGAAGGATAATTTGGAAAATATTTCGAGTAGATTTCCCCACCATGTTATAGTTCTTGGTGGAGATTTTAATTTGCCGGATATAGACTGGGAGACTCAAACGTTCATAACGGGTGGCAGGGACAAAGAATCCAGTGAAATTTTTTTAAGTGCTTTATCTGAAAACTACCTTGAGCAGTTAAACAGAGAACCGACTCGTGGCGATAACATATTAGACCTTCTGGTGACAAACAGACCCGAACTATTTGAAAAAGTTAACGCAGAACAGGGAATCAGCGATCATAAAGCGGTTACGGCATCGATGATTTCAGCCGTAAATAGAAATATTAAAAAGGGTAGGAAGATTTTTCTGTTTAGAAAAAGTGAAAAAAAGCAGATTTCAGAGTACCTGTTGGATCACCACAAAAGTTTTGTCTCAAGTACAGATAGTGTTGAGGATCAGTGGACAAAGTTCAAAACCATCGTACATTATGCGTTAGATGAGTATGTGCCAAGCAAGATCGTAAGAGATGGAAAAGAGCCACCGTGGTACAACAACCGAGTTAGAAAACTGCTGCGGAAGCAAAGGGAACTTCACAGCAAACATAAACATAGCCAAAGCCTTGCAGACAAACAAAAATTACGCGAAGCGAAATGTAGTGTGATGAGGGCTATGCGAGAGGCGTTCAATGAATTCGAAAGTAAAGTTCTATGTACTGACTTCGCAGAAAATCCTAAGAAATTTTGATGTCAAAGCGGTAGGGGGATCAAAACAAAATGTCCAGACACTCTGTGACCAAAATGGTACAGAAACAGAGGATGACAGACTAAAGGCCGAAATACTAAATGTCTTTTTCCAAAGTTGTTTCACAGAGGAAGACTGCACTGTAGTTCTTTCTCTAGATTGTCGCACAGATGACAAAATGGTAGATATCGAAATAGACGACAGAGGGATAGAGAAACAATTAAAATCGCCCAAAAGAGGAAAGGCCGCTGGACCTGATGGGATACCAGTTCGATTTTACACAGAGTACGCGAAGGAACTTGCCCCCCTTCTTTCAGCGGTGTACCGTAGGTCTGTAGAAGAGCGTAGCGTTCCAAAGGATTGGAAAAGGGCACAGGTCATCCCCGTTTTCAAGAAGGGACGTCGAACAGATGTGCAGAACTATAGACCTATATCTCTAACGTCGATCAGTTGTAGAATAATGACTTTTCTGGAGACTAGAAATCTACTCTGTAGGAATCAGCATGGGTTTCGAAAAAGACGGTCATGTGAAACCCAGCTCGCGCTATTCGTCCACGAGACTCAGAGGGCCATAGACACGGGTTCACAGGTAGATGCCGTGTTTCTTGACTTCCGCAAGGCGTTCGATACAGTTCCCCACAGTCGTTTAATGAACAAACTAAGAGCATATGGACTATACCAATTGTGTGATTGGATTGAGGAGTTCCTAGATAACAGGACGCAGCATGTCATTCTCAATGAAGAGAAGTCTTCCGAAGTAAGAGTGATTTCAGGTGTGCCGCAGGGGAGTGTCATAGGACCGTTGCTATTCAGAATATACATAAATGACCTGGTGGATGACATCGGAAGTTCACTGAGGCTATTTGCAGATGATGCTGTGGTGTATCGAGAGGTTGTAACAATGGAAAACTGTACTGAAATGCAGGAGGATCTGCAGCGAATTGACGCATGGTGCAGGGAATGGCAATTGAATCTCAATGTAGACAAGTGGAATGTGCTGCGAATACACAGAAAGATAGATCCTTTATCATTTAGCTACAAAATAGCAGGTCAGCAACTGGAAGCAGTTAATACCATAAATTATCTGGGAGTACGCATTAGGAGTGATTTAAAATGGAATGATCATATAATGTTGATCGTCGGTAAAGCAGATGCCAGACTGAGATTCATTGGAAGAATCTTAAGGAAATGCAATTCGAAAACAAAGGAAGTAGGTTACAGTACACTTGTTCGCCCACTGCTTGAATACTGCTCAGCAGTGTGGGATCTGTACCAGATAGGGTTGATAGAATATATAGAGAAGATCAAACGGAGAGCAGCGCGCTTCGTTACAGGATCATTTAGTAATCGCGAAAGCGTTACGGAGATGATAGATAAACTCCAGTGGAAGACTCTGCAGGAGAGACGCTCAGTAGCTCGGTACGGGCTTTTGTCAAAGTTTCGAGAACATACCTTCACCGAAGAGTCAAGCAGTATATTGCTCCCTCCTACGTATATCTCGCGAAGAGACCATGAGGATAAAATCAGAGAGTTTAGAGCCCACACAGAGGCATACCGACTATCCTTCTTTCCACGAACAATACGAGACTGGAATAGAAGGGAGAACCGATACAGGTACTCAAGGTACCCTCCGCCACACACCGCCAGTGTGGATGTAGATGTAGATGTAGATGTAGATGTAGATGTGAATGAACTGCACGGAATGTCTTCTGGTGCATCTGTAGCCGGAGAAATTCCTGTAATTGTTTGAAATTCCCTAAATCCTAAACAATATCATCCACATTATTTACATAAAAATGAAAAAGTCAAAAGGATGACTTAAGCAATATATAAAGGAAAAATAACCAAAACCTTTTAAAATACCTGTCCCTGTGCGAAAAGATATAAAAAATTTACGCAGATAGCAAGTTAAATATGTAAAAATAATACGGCCTGATGAGAAGTAATGTCTCCCAATTTCGTACGTGAAACCACTTAAAGATTTTTAAACAAAATAAATGTTGTTGACATTCAACGTCTTCTTCAGATTTACTTACTTGTTACGGGACATTGTCACTCTGGATACAAAGACATTTCCCCAAATAGCCGACTAGTTTTTTGATACCGTCACAGTAGAATGTTTGACTTTGTTGATGCAACCGCGACTTCCCGTCTACTTGCACTGCTTTATCACTATCAAACTGAAGCCCTTTGGATGTGTTCTTTCAAGTTTCGACACAAATTAACATCAGATTGGTACAAGTCCTGACTGTACACAGGATGATCGAAGACAGTGAACTCAGGGGGTCGGCTTGTTTCAGATGTCATGCTGAAGGACTGGCTGCCTCGTGTGTGGACGGACTTCGGATTCGGAAATCGATTACAGCATATTACTTCTCACTCACCGGCGTACGTACACTACACCCCGCCATATTACACGCTGTAATTCGGATCCCTCTAGCGGTAGAGAGATCCAAATATGTAGATATGAAGAATAAAGATGTAGAGTGTTAATAACATTTGATTCACTTAGAAAGCTTTAAGAGTTTTCACATTAAAATACGGAGGTATTACTTTTCAGCACGCTCTTTTTATTAAGACAAAATAATGCACTGTTCACATGGCAAAAGAACATAAAGAAATTAACACACACAGACATAACTATGATAAATAAATAAAATTAATTAAGAAAAATTAAGTGGTCATTAACGAAATATTAAAATATCTTGGTCTTGAGCTGTTGTCTTTGGGAATTAGGAAGTCTGGTTTTTTTTTCCCGTGTAAGTCTTGTATACAGATACAAATGGGCACGTTAAACAGATTATATTCTTGAGTTCAGTTTTGGTAAATGTTCGTCTTAGCCCGTAACTCAGTCTATAAAGATGGAGAAAACCTTTAACTGTTACAGGCCACACACGGTGCATATTATTTGACCAGAAGAGGCAAATAGAGTTAAAACTGACACTGAGACAGGCATTGCCACTGATGCAGGGAGGACAGAGGAGGACGTTCCCTTGTAGAGGTATATCAAAACTGTAGAAATTCTCAGTTTTACGGAGTGTCTGAGGGCTGTGGACTGCGGTTCTTGGACGATGGAAAATCCAGAGCACAACAGCTTCCTGAGGACTAAGTGTCCCTCAGTCTGACTACATATGCCGTTAAATACACTCCTGGAAATTGAAATAAGAACACCGTGAATTCATTGTCCCAGGAAGGGGAAACTTTATTGACACATTCCTGGGGTCAGATACATCACATGATCACACTGACAGAACCACAGGCACATAGACACAGGCAACAGAGCATGCACAATGTCGGCACTAGTACAGTGTATATCCACCTTTCGCAGCAATGCAGGCTGCTATTCTCCCATGAAGACGATCGTAGAGATGCTGGATGTAGTCCTGTGGAACGGCTTGCCATGCCATTTCCACCTGGCGCCTCAGTTGGACCAGCGTTCGTGCTGGACGTGCAGACCGCGTGAGACGACGCTTCATCCAGTCCCAAACATGCTCAATGGGGGACAGATCCGGAGATCTTGCTGGCCAGGGTAGTTGACTTACACCTTCTAGAGCACGTTGGGTGGCACGGGATACATGCGGACGTGCATTGTCCTGTTGGAACAGCAAGTTCCCTTGCCGGTCTAGGAATGGTAGAACGATGGGTTCGATGACGGTTTGGATGTACCGTGCACTATTCAGTGTCCCCTCGACGATCACCAGTGGTGTACGGCCAGTGTAGGAGATCGCTCCCCACACCATGATGCCGGGTGTTGGCCCTGTGTGCCTCGGTCGTATGCAGTCCTGATTGTGGCGCTCACCTGCACGGCGCCAAACACGCATACGGCCATCATTGGCACCAAGGCAGAAGCGACTCTCATCGCTGAAGACGACACGTCTCCATTCGTCCCTCCATTCACGCCTATCGCGACACCACTGGAGGCAGGCTGCACGATGTTGGGGCGTGAGCGGAAGACGGCCTAACGGTGTGCGGGACCGTAGCCCAGCTTCATGGAGACGGTTGCGAATGGTCCTTGCCGATACCCCAGGAGCAACAGTGTCCCTAATTTGCTGGGAAGTGGCGGTGCGGTCCCCTACGGCACTGCGTAGGATCCTACGGTCTTGGCGTGCATCCGTGCGTCGCTGCGGTCCGGTCCCTGGTCGACGGGCACGTGCACCTTCCGCCGACCACTGGTGACAACATCGATGTACTGTGGAGACCTCACGCCCCACGTGTTGAGCAATTCGGCGGTACGTCCACCCGGCCTCCCGCATGCCCACTATACGCCCTCGCTCAAAGTCCGTCAACTGCACATACGGTTCACGTCCACGCTGTCGCGGCATGCTACCAGTGTTAAAGACAGCGGTGGAGCTCCGTATGCCACGGCAAACTGGCTGAGACTGACGGCGGCGGTGCACAAATGCTGCGCAGCTAGCGCCATTCGACGGCCAACACCGCGGTTCCTGGTGTGTCCGCTGTGCCGTGCGTGTGATCATTGCTTGTACAGCCCTCTCGCAGTGTCCGGAGCAAGTATGGTGGGTCTGACACACCGGTATCAATGTGTTCTTTTTTCCATTTCCAGGAGTGTATGTGAGCAATGTTTAAGCAGTTTTGCAATTGTTAATTTTTTTTCTGAGACATCAGTCTTCAAACTGGTTTGATGCGGCCCGCCACAGAGTCCTCTTCTGCCTCTCCTGTGACAACCTCTTCATCTCAGAGTAGCACTTTCAACCTACGTGCTCAATTATTTGTTGGGTGTATTTCAATATCTGCCTTGCTCTACAGTTTTTACCCTCCACAGCTCCCTCTGGTAGCATGGAAATTATTGCCTGATGGCTTTATAGATGTCCTACCACTTTATCCCTTGCTCTTGTCAGTGTTTTCCATAAACTCCTTTTTTATGCGATTCAGCGAAGAATCTCCCCATTCCTTACCTTATCAGTTCACCTAACTTTGAACATTCTTATGTAGCACGAAATGTCTTACGCTTCGATTCCATTCTTTGCCGGTTTCCCTACAATCCGTGTCCCTACCATTCAATGCTGTGCTCCAACCGTACTTTCTTTGAAATTTCTTCCTCAAATTATGACCTATGTTCGATAGTAGTAGATTTTGTTTGGCCATAATTGCCCTTTTTGCCAGTGCTAGTCTGCCTTTGATGTCCTCCTTGCTTCGTTCATCATGGATATTTTTTGCTGCCTATACAGCAGACTTCCGTAACCTTATCTACTTCCCTATCCTGGGATTTTCTCACTTTTCCCATTTCTGATACTTCTCACTACTTTCGCCTTCTTCGATTTACTCTCAATCTATATTCTGTTTTCGTTAGACTTTTACTTCCATTCAGCAGGTCCTGTAATACTGTTTCACATTCAATGAGGATAGCAATGTCATCATAGAATCATACCACTGATATCCTTTCACCTCGAATTTTCATTTAACTCTTGAACTTTTCCTTTATTTCCGCCATTGCTTCTCCTACGCAAAGATTGGACAGTGGGGGAGAAAGGCTACATCCTCGTTTTACACACGTTTTAATCCAAGCATTTCGTTCTTGGTACTCCACTATTATTGTTCCCTCTTGGCTTTTGTGATTTGTATTTATGTATTACTGAGATTGCCGACCGCGGTGGTCTCGCGGTTCTAGGCGCGCAGTCAGGAACCGTGCAACTGCTACGGTCGCAGGTTCGAATCCTGCCTAGGGCATGGATGTGTGTGATGTCCTTAGGTTAGTTCGGTTTAAGTAGTTCTAAGTTCTAGGGGACTGATGACCACAGCAGTTGAGTCCCATAGTGCTCAGAGCCATTTGAGCCATTTATTACTGAGATTCCCTGACAATTTTGTTACGTCTTTCTTTCATCGAATAACTAAAGTATCTGTTCTGTTATCTATGATTCCTTCGCAGTTACCATAATTGTACCTTTCCAACTTCAATGAGTAGTTTTTGTTTTTAGATTCCCCTTCCTCTTAAACTGCACAACCCACTGAGCTCTTCCTTATAGTGGTATCTACAGCTTCAGAAAACTTGTAGCGTATCTGTTCATTCCTTAGTATTTAGGTACCATACTTCTTTGGGCATTGACTCTTCCTGACAAGTGTCTTAAACTTCAACCCACTCTTCATCGCTACTAAACTGTGATCTGTTTCTGTATCTGTTCCTGGGTATGCCTTACATTTCAGTATCTAGTTTCGGAATCTCGGCCTGACCACTATCTAATCTTCCCGTATCTCTCGGCCTTTCCCAAGAGTACTTCTGCTCTTGTGATTCCTGATCAGAGTAATCGGTAACACTAGTTGATATTTATTTCAGAACTCAATTAGTCTTTCTCCTTTCTCATTCCTAGTGCACAGCCAATGTTCCGCCTCCACCCTTTCTTCCACCGCTTCCCCTTCAACTGCATTTCAATCCCCAATGACTATTGGATTTTCATCTCCCCTTACGTACTGAATTACCCGTTCAGTATACTCATGTACTTTACATCTTTTTCTTAAGCTTGGGAAGCTGTCGTATATACCTGAACTATCGTTGTTGCTGTTGGTTTGGTGCCGATTCTGATGAGAAAAACCCTATACTGAACTGTTCACAGTGATACATTCCCTGCCCTTCATAACGAATCCTACTCCTGTTACACAATTTTCTGCTGCTGTTGATATACCATAAATCCTTCTCCTCTTTCCATTTTACTTCATTGATCACCACTACATCTAGATTGAGCCCTATCGTCTCCCTTTTCTGACTATCTAGTATCCCTATCACGTTCAGGCTTCTGACATTCCACGTTCCGACGGGTAGAACATTACGCTATCGGTGATTATCAGATATTTTTCTCATGGTCACCTCCTGCTTGGCATCCCCTCCCGGAGTATCGAATGGGGGTGTAGTCTGGAATCTTTTGCCAGTGGAGAGATCATTTTGAATTTTGCATTGAGTTATGCCTTCACGTCGTGGCTCCAGGATGTGCAAAGCCTTTGTCGTGGCGAACCATTGTACATCCCTGCGAACTCCAGCACATCTTTTCTGTGCCCGAGACAGGATTCGAACCAGCGACCGTAGAAGTCGCGCGGTTCCGAACTGAAGCACCTAGAACCGCTCGGCCACAACGGCCGGCTCACGTGTCGGTGGCGGCCTCAATCAAGCTCCTCATCAGGAAAGTCAGGTTGTACTCGGCAGCATGCTATATTTCCAACTACTAAACATCATGATGGTACAACGAGAAAAATCTCATTACCCCGGGCCCCAGTCAATAGACTGGGATCGTCGTGAGCATCGGATTCCGAGGGCTCATGGACATCAAGAGAAGAATCGGAGCTTTTCAAACTCCCACAAGACCATACGCGAACACTACATCAGCTCACTCAACGGGAACACACTGATGAAGACAGAAAAGATGAAACAACTCACAGGCACTCTCGAAAAATTTCAAATCAAAATACGTGGACTGCAAAAAACACCATTCACAGACGAAGACAATTTCAACAAGAAGAACTTTAGAGTATACAAAGGAAAACCATCGAGACAACTGAAAAACCTACGGCTTTTTGGCACAGGATTTGCAGTACACAGGACCATGATGGAGTGCATAATCGACTTTTCGTCACCAAACGATAGAATCAGCAGATTCACAGTGAAATCAGCCAACAAGTCCTACACAATAATCAATGCACATGCACCGACTAATGACTAAAACAGTAAAGAACCGGACGAAATTGATGACTTCTGGACAACAATGGAAGAAACTAACAGCAAAACGTTTCCTGCATATAGAGTCAAAATAATACTGGGAGACTTCAGCGCTAAACTCGGAAAGAAAAGGAATACAGACATAGCACAGGAAAGCATACTCCACACAAAGACACAAACAAAAATGGATAACACCTGATAGACTTTTGCAAAAGCCACGACCTCGCCATAATGTCAACAAAATTCAAGAAACCAACACGGAAACTTGCGACATGGAAATTCCCCATCAGAAACAAGAACTACAAATCGACCATGTAATATTCCAGAGGGACTCGCAAAAAGAAATTTAGAACATAGACACACGTAAAGGCTACTTCGACTCAGGCACCACCTAATACAGATCAGGATTGGTTTTTTGCCCAAGAAAAAGCACCAGAAGAACAAAATTGTTATACCAGATCCAGAATACCTTACTTTAAACCAAACACAAATATTAGACAAAATTAAAATGGAGGAAACGACAGACTGGACACAACTTTCAGGAAGAATCCGAGAGGCTATGAAACTAGCACAAGCACCACACAGAAGGAAACACAGTTGGTGGAACTACACATGTGACGAAGCTCTTGACCAACAAATCAGTGTATGGAAAAATTTTTATAGTCATAAATCCCCAGGGAATTGGATGAACGTCCTGAAAATCGCAGTGAAAAACTACAGTATGATAAACGGCGACTGACGGAGATCGAATCGGACTTCAGGAAGTTTCTTGTAAACTTCTGAAGAACGTTGAGAGAAAATATGACTGGATATCAACCACCCAACGTGTGCTTCAGAAGACCGGATGGAATCCTAGAAACCAACACCAAAAACAATTGTGACATTCTGGCGAAGTACTTTGAAAAAATCCTCAACACGGACCATCCTATGGAAGAACTGATGACAGAAACGAGCACGTACAATCCAGATAGTGAACCTCCATTCTAGAAGAAGTTAAAGAAATAACCAAGTTAAAGAATCGTAGATCATCAGGAGAAGACAGCATCATCGCAGAAATCTGTAAGTTACAAGACCCAGAGCTCACCTAAGACATCGACAGGATCTTGGAAGATATCTAGGAGACCATGAAAATTCCTGATGACTGAAAACTGCCCTGATTCACCTACTACACATGCTCGCCCCATCTGCAACATCCTATTGGACCCACATTTAATGCCATTTAGTGTAGTGTGGAACACTGGTCAGTGCAGGTAAGTATTGAGGAGGAGGAGAAGTTCTGTCGAGGGCAAAGTGTAGCTGACACACAACATTTAATCCGTTGTAGATGAAATTACCGTTCCCGTGATCTACACACAAGGAACATATTCCAGTGGATGAAACTTGACCTGAGACGAGTCCTGTATTCATTGTGAATCATAGGGACCCTGAAATGACACATCAAACGCCGAAAATTATCCGACTAGTTCGTCCCATTCTCCCACGAACCCCTATGCGAACTATCTGTTGCTACTCCAGAATATTTTAAACATGTCACGTCTTTGTCTAGGATTGTGAAACATGGTTTAACGTTTCAAACTGATAAGCTGTAAATGGATTAATAATTATGGTTCGGAGACAAAGTGAAAAGACGCAGTTTCTGCATAAAATCACTGAACAGTAGTGACCAGGATGACACATCTTGGGTATAAGATGAGGCAATTTTTAATCTGGATGGGCTTATCAGTAAGTCTTCTGATATTATTCGGGCACAAAGCCGCGGGTAAGGGTAGCTGAGAGACCGTCAAATAGTGTTTTATAGAACAGTCCTCTGGATTTGATGAGCCATACATTTTGCAGAGCATAAAATGTGTCCATTGTTCTTTCAGTTAGATTTAACCACAGTTACTGATACTATCGACCGTTTAATTTTGTTTAATTCTGAAATCTATAACTACTGAAATTATGGAATGCGTCTTTCGCCATATCTCATGGACTATACGAAGCAACTGTGCTTCTAATCAAGAGCATAAAATACCTCTATAATGGTAAGTACCACTGATTGCAATGTCGTCTGAAGTTGGTAAGAGGATTTAATGATATTTGGCCCAATGATTTGTCAATAACGCGAAGCGAAATCTGACTAAACGACTTCAGCAGTATCGTTCAGGGATTGAGTTTCATTAATATATTAGAAATCATTTCTCAAGCAGGGCATCTATTCTTGCTAAACACAAGAAACGGGAAGTAGTGGTGGAATGCAACTAGAAGAAATGACTAACAAACAATACTCCATCAAGAAGGATATTTATTAACATGAGATATTCCCTCCTAGATATTTAGCATTCATTTACGAAACAAAAATCGTCTTAATATTATGGTGCCTTACGAGGACTGACTTCTTAAACAGCTGTTCGGATATTATGCGGTCAGAAAAGGGTCGCGTAGTCGGAATTCCTAGGAACTGCGTGCTATTGCGTCAAATCCGGCTTGTTATAGTTCATTCTGGCCAAGATAATACATAGATCACAGTGGAGAAATCCTAACTTGGCTGCATAATGAAAGCAAGTCGCCTTTCGGAAAGCGAAGTTAATATATGATAAAATCTACACACACAAAAGTTAGCAGCCTAATTACCTTGATAACTAAGTTTAAATACTGCACAGATTACCTTCACTATAAAACGAAAAATGTAACTGGAATCGCAACCATAATGTTTTCTCTTAAGCGCGCTCCGAAGCAGCACGTGCTACTCATCATACTGTAAGATCACGGAACGATCTTAAGCTCCACAGACGCCGTGCAACACCCCTCAGTGTGAGAACAGGCCAACAGTCGTCAAGAACGACGATCCCATGGCTTCAAACACTTGTCTCAAGCCGATGGATGCTAAAAAAATTACAGCGTCCGTTACTCATGTGTCCCACCAATTTACCCAACAAAATTCAAACAAGGGCAGCGGCCGAACTGATGACTAACAGCAAGACGAACTTTTAAAAAAATCAGCACATACTGTGGTCTCTGCTCTACAAATAACACGATCCATATTGGAAAATTATATTTCGAAGGGTGTTCCAATGCTTCTACATAGAGAAACAAGGAAGCTATATTGATTCTCAGATGGTCCATGCACTTCAAAGTAACCACACTTTCATACATTATAGAGAAAACCGTGATAAGGTTACGGTTTAGGGTAACATTGGATGCCGATATGAAGTATAATGGAAATAAAATCAGTTATATTAGTCCCTTATCGGTTATTCTCCTAGACATTACTACGTGATACGCAAATAACGGAAATACGGTGTGGATCTATAGAAATATAATCTTTCCTGATATTTCATCAGCAGTTACTAAAACAGACGCCTTTCAACAACAAAAATTGACCAATGAATGTCAGTGACTAGCTGTACGCAGCCGTGATAACAAACCATTCCACAACTGCAGGGACATCATATAAGTTTGATATGGTTTCTGTAAGACGGCGCTGCAGTCCATACCTCACATGTCTGCCGAGATCGTTTAATCATTATGTTCCTTAATTTATCCGTGAGGTTGTCTTAAGAATGAAGTCTTCTTCACTGAGACTCCACAAACTGATGAGATGACAACTGGTATGTGGGAAGAGGCCATTCCTCAAGAAATACTTCAGAACGTAATGAGGATCTTCTGTGTACGTCTTCAGCAATCCATTGTCCCTGAAGAGTGCAATTTTTGTGTAGTAGTTTTTAATGAAAAATATTTTGTTTGGTATCTCATTAATGGTAATGTGAGTAAAAGTATTACCTATACGTCTTCTTGGTGTACATATTCTCTGAACCTCACAATATCAAGACGAAAATTTTCTACTTTCGTGGGACCCCCTGCACTTTTTCGCTACTTCATTATAATACAACGTATTAGTTAAAAACTATCCCAACTACGTGAGCAGCTACATAGGGCCTAAGACGCACTACTAATGAACTGTTCGATCGAGTCTTAATCATGAAGGAATCGTACATTTCTTTTTCAGCAGTATTATCAAAGGTTATTAGTACAAGTGACACTGAAGAAGACAAACGCTATGGGTCAGGGCTATTTTAGTGCATAAAAGACACAGAAACGAAAGTCTGTATAAGAATTTGTAATAAAAAGCTTTAAACCTCCATATCTCTTAATTACATTTTTTGCAATAAATGACCCATTATCTAAAAAAGTACTGATGGTAGAGACATGAAATTCTCACACCATGCCAAGTGTGAGATTCAACACATATGGAACTATAATAATTTAAATATACTGAGTCGTTTGATTTTATGTTCATTTATTTACAAAAATTGAGTGTTAGGGAAAAAAGATAACACGCCGCACAATACAATTTTAGTAATAATTCTAGTTCATTGTATCTAGAATGGTGCATTCAATAATTATGGAAAATTGTAAGTTGGTGTCTCAAGCATGAGAGAAGAGTTTTCCCCCAAGTCAGACCAGTTATGGCTGTCAAGGCTAGTAATATACAGCAAAGCTCCAAGATGGTTACACTCCCGATCACGTGGTCACAACGTTACTTCTGGTGGAGCTATTACAAGTCTCCTTTCATAGGTACAGCATTAAATCTCCCACACATATGTACGCTTTGTTACCCAGTTCATTACGATGTCATTTCTGTAACAGAATCGTGAATAACCAGGCTGAGTGCTATCTTATTTATTTTGGGTCCAATGGTTTTTGTTTGTAGTTATATTCTCATATCAGTGCTGACTACTTAATTTTTTCCCTCTTATTGGCATGAACAATCGATGAAAACAACGGGACACTTTTGGAACTCTGTACGACTCATGAGCTGATTTCTCCTTACCGAGTACAGCAATTGAAAGCTGTAGTGGAATTCAGACGACTACGCAGCATCCTTTAAGCTAAAGTTGACTGGCTAATTCTCTTTGGAATAGATTTGGTTATAACTTCAACTGCAATCAATGGGATTCGAACCACTGTTTCTCTGAAAACCTAAAATTATATGTCTTGTTGATACGAGTGCTGTATTAATTTTCACTTGTTATGTCCGTGTGCTGGTGCCATTCATTCAATTAAATCTCAATAATGACGTGCTAAAGTCAGACTTTGACAAGGAAACGTGTGTGTGTGTGTGTGTGTGTGTGTGTGTGTGTTTGAAAAGCATCAGTTACTCTGAGGTAGAGATATGTGAGCCCTGATTATATAATGACAAGCAAGAACAAAAATCTGTTGTCCATATAAAGACGAAGAATGCCATTTGATCCAAAATAATACCTCTGAAATCATCACACAGCACAAACTTTCATATAACAAAACAATGTATAAATGAGTGCAACCTGTATCTCAATATACTCCAGAGTATGTGAGTAAGGAACTAATGAAACAGGCACGAAGAAATGGCACCAGCTTCACATTTGTAGCGACTGCAAATACTTCGGGACATGGTTTTTAGTTTCCTTGCAGTTTACTTCGTTCTAAATGCATGATTATCAGCTCTATTTACAACAAACTCATCGACATTTTCTTCTTGAACAAAATCATTTCATACGTCATTTGCATTGCAATTCACTGGGCTACGAAATGTTCCTGTTCCATTTCAAATGTTTTATTTAATTTAACAATTGTGTCCCTCACATCCACACTCTGTGTCCTGTTTTTAAGTATTCAGTTTTCAATTCTTTGTTAGAAACCTCAGTTTTGTGGTCTACTACCGATTACTGTTTCTGATGTTAGCCTTGCACCTTTTCTCAGACTTTAAATAACCATTTTAAACATCGATTTTACTTATCAACTTATTATCCATTTTACTTTATACATCACCATTAGTGATTTCTTATCTCCTCTGTGTTTCAGTTTTTTTATCACTGAATTCACAGTCCACTTTTCTGATCATATATACGATCTTTTCACGTGTTAACGCTCTCCCTGTGGAAGAACTATAAAAGTTTTTCGAACCCAGATTGATCTCCTGTCTTGTTGACCAACTGAAATTCATATTTGATCATAACGACATAGTTAAACACTCAAAGAAAACAGCTTTACACTACTTAGCCACTGCACTACAGCCGGTATACAGAACTCATGGATTCCAAATGGGCATATGTCTAATTAAAAGTTTCCTTATTCCAGTCTATGATTACAATACAAATTCCTTTGACGATGACTGGTCTCAGTTAGTAATGACCATCTCCAGATCTGTTCTACACCATGTTCTAAGATGATTATTACGCAGCTGGTGAATATCTCTACTTTTCTGTATCCTGACCTCCCAATTTGCTTTCCAAGCAATCACCGAGTCTCACTAATGTTATTTGTTAAAAACTTTCAACCAGAAGAACATCTGTTTGGAATTCCAAAACAGTGTCGATCCCCCTTGCAAAAATGTTCCATGTTTTGTAACTAATTTCAATCCGAAACTCTAAAAAACATACTGACAGCGCTGGTAAAGTACTAATTCAGCTTGTCCCAGCTCAGATTCCCCATGTATGAGAAATCTAATTAAAGTTTCCATACTCAAGAAAATTTAGCCCACTCTTTTAGATGTTAAATGATTACTGTCTTTTTACGTATTTCACTCAGCATTAATATTGGTAGTAGATGGATTTTGCACTTGAATTTTTTGTCAATTGCCGTTCGGGTGTTGATTGTCCGCCCATACTTTGCTGCAAATGTTATTTTCATAGCTGAGATGATCTTGCATGTTGAAACATACAGTACCGCAGCTCGTGGTGAAGTAGCTAGCGCTGCTTATTCTGGATCACGGGGTCCCGGTGTCTATTTCCGGCCGGGTTGGTGATTTTCTCGGCCCGAGCACAGAGTGTTTGTGTTGTCATTATAATCTCATCATCATCTCATCATCATTCGGTTAGTGGCGAGACTGTAAATGGAAAGTTTGGAAATTGTACGGCGCTGATGACCACGATGTTGAGCGGCCACAAGTAAAAATCATCATCCTACAGATAAGACTCTAACAAAAAAAGGACATCAAAAGAAATTTTTATTCACTAATACTATACTGAACAAAAATTAGAAAGTACACTTAATTTCACAGTGGCGCTGAAGACTAAGAGTACCTGAACTATGACTGAAACGTAATGTCTGCCACACACTGACTCATGTAGTCATTGCTACATTTGCAGTAAATAAATTCTCAACAATCACATACATTGTTTTATATTATTGAGAATGCCACATTAGTAATATCGTGACCATAAATTAACATTTACCAGGAAGTTACATACATTATGAGCTTCTACAAATTATATGAACTAATCTCCTATTGTTAAAATTTAGAATATATTACAAATTTTTTTTGTGAAAATGATCATATGTCGTTATGTAACAATGTTTTTAATTAATTTTCTCATCATAAAATTATTACTTTGCTTATTTCAATACTAACATACTTTCCGTGTAAGCGTGCAATGTGGATTTTTATTGCACACATATTTCTCGATTTGAATAACTGCTCAGGTCTGATTAAAGAGCTACTGATGAGACGTTATTATAGAACGTTCAATGCAAAACAGAATTTGTATAATAAAAGTAATTAGCCATAATACATTACGTAATCGAGGAATAAAATTAGAAATAAATTCACCATGAATGTGTAAATGCAGATAGACATAACAGAAGTTACAGTAAATGTTCAAGAAACAGAAGAAAAATAAAACACCACAGCGGCATCATGTATGTCACTAGTCCTTATGTGGATCATTTCAGAAAGAACTGTCCCACAATTCCACTTTAGAAGGTCCACTGACAGCGTTATACAAAACACAAAATTTACAAGCAGCTACAAATCAGTCCATCAGCTTACTGAAACGACTCCAAAAGATGAAATCAGATGCATTAAATATGTACAGCAGTGGCATAGCCAGGCAGCTACAAAGAAGAGAGCATCATCATCACAAAGTCATTGATTTCAGTACATGGAAACATTTGTGAGTCTGTCAATGAAATAATATAGTCAATACATAGAACTCAGAGTTTTCCACAATACCTGTCATCATGAAGGCACACATATTACGTTTCACTATCGCGACTATTCATAAAATATTCTAAATTCACTTAAAATATTTTTATCACAGAATCTGACATCATGAATAACTCATCTTACCTTCAAAGCTAAGCATGTTGATCACATGCCAGAAAATATCTGGGTAGGGAGAGCGGCTGTACCTTAGCGACACTATGTACTAATAACCTTCACATTACTGCCCTCAAAATAGTTAATATTTTAAGCTGTTGGTAGCAAAGTCATGTACTGCTGCTATATTTTTAAGTAAAACATCGTAATGTGGACTCAATCACAAAATCACAGATTTAGTTTTCCTTCACTTACACGTTCGCAAAATTCACAATCTCCTCTAGGTCTTCACAAAGCACATGGTTTCCTTATGATTCAAGGTTTCTAGTTCCTATCCGGTTTACCTCAGACAATACGCCATGCATCAGTTAATAAAGGTCCAAACACCTCATTACTGGACACAGCTCTCTTGCTACAGTCTTTCAAACCAATCATACATCATAAACGTTACTCACATAGGGCACAGTCATCACATTTAGGTACTGAATTCACCAATCGTTACAATAACCTCTGCAATAGGTTCAGTGTAAGACAAAAAAAAATGACGCAGCACGAAGGAAATATACGAACGGGACTGAAATCGGTAGATGTGATGTACATATGTTCCCACGCCCGGGTTCCCGGGTTCGATTACCGGCGGGGTCAGGGATTTTCTCTGCCTCGTGATGACTGGGTGTTGTGTGCTGTCGTTAGGTTAGTTAGTTTTAAGTAGTTCTAAGTTCTAGGGGACTGATGACCATAGATGTTAAGTCCCATAGTGCTCAGAGCCATTTGAACCATTTTTTGATGTACATATGTAAAGACAAACAAATGATTAAAAGTTGAGAAAAATTTGATACTTTGTTCAAAAGAAAGAGTTTCACAAAATGAGGAAGACAATAACGTGCTGGTCCACCTCTTCAAATTACTCCAGTAATTATTCGGTTTGGAATTGATTTACAGGGTTCTTTGATGTCCTCCTGAGGGACGTCGTGACAAATTCTGTCAAATTGACGTGTTACATAGTGAAAATAGGAAGATGGTCGGAGGACCCTGCCACATCATGCTCCAATCATTCACAATTGGGGAGAGATCCGGTGACATTTCTAGACAAAACATGGATCGTAAAGCACAAATACGGGCAATAGAAACTCTTGCTGAAATTTAAGCTAATGATGGCTTGCCATGAAAGGTAACAACAGGGATGGGGTGGGTATAATATCGTCGGTGTACCACTATGCTCTAAGATGCCGCGGCTGAAAATCACAGAGGTGCTACTATGAAACGAATGGCACCCCAGACTGTTGCTTGTCAGGCCGTATAGCCGGGGACCACCAGATTTGTTTCCCACCGCCATTTGGAGAGTATCCCGACACGGCTTCACTCATCATTGGGACTCTGTTTGAAGCGGGACTGATCACTGAAGACAATTCTTCTCCAGTTAATTCCAGGCCGAAGATATCTCTGTAGACGCTCTCGACAATGGTGGAATACTAACCAGACTGTCGCCTGCAATATGGCCCGGCACACTGTAGTGACGATCTGAGGTGCCATTTCTATTCATAGAAGGATTCCTTCCTGATTGCCGGCCGAAGTGGCCGTGCGGTTAAAGGCGCTGCAGTCTGGAACCGCAAGACCGCTACGGTCGCAGGTTCGAATCCTGCCTCGGGCATGGATGTTTGTAATGTCCTTAGGTTAGTTAGGTTTAACTAGTTCTAAGTTCTAGGGGACTAATGACCTCAGCAGTTGAGTCCCATAGTGCTCAGAGCCATTTGAACCTTCCTGATTACTGCCAATTGCACTCACTAACTGACAGTTGAGAAATCGTCTGACATTACCATTGCCTGAAGAAACAAACACCTCACCATTCATAAACATCATCAGTACATCAACACAGCCATCAAACATTACATTGGCCTCACCTAGATGGAGTGAGTAAGAAATACATAAATCAACATTAAAACTCTTTGCAAATTCTAATTTATTGCACCACCACAGTTGGCACAGAACTACTTACAACACAAGTATATCACTGAAAAAGTTTATTCCTCATTAGATTATATTTTCCAATCCCTTCCTGACATGTCAATACAAAACCAGACACAATGAGCTTTTGAACTAAGCGAACACTTCAAAACGTGCCATTCCCTAAGCACATTCAACAGTATACCAAATCTTCTGCATATTCGGAGCACGAACTTGGACACAGACCTATTCTCAATGCATATCTCGCACTACCAGCATGTCCCTCAGAGTGATAGCAGAATACACTCATATACACTCCTGGAAATGGAAAAAAGAACACATTGACACCGGTGTGTCAGACCCACCATACTTGCTCCGGACACTGCGAGAGGGCTGTACAAGCAATGATCACACGCACGGCACAGCGGACACACCAGGAACCGCGGTGTTGGCCGTCGAATGGCGCTAGCTGCGCAGCATTTGTGCACCGCCGCCGTCAGTGTCAGCCAGTTTGCCGTGGCATACGGAGCTCCATCGCAGTCTTTAACACGGGTAGCATGCCGCGACAGCGTGGACGTGAACCATATGTGCAGTTGACGGACTTTGAGCGAGGGCGTATAGTGGGCATGCGGGAGGCCGGGTGTACGTACCGCCGAATTGCTCAACACGTGGGGCGTGAGGTCTCCACAGTAAATCGATGTTGTCACCAGTGGTCGGCGGAAGGTGCACGTGCCCGTCGACCTGGGACCGGACCGCAGCGACGCACGGATGCACGCCAAGACCGTAGGATCCTACGCAGTGCCGTAGGGGACCGCACCGCCACTTCCCAGCAAATTAGTGACACTGTTGCTCCTGGGGTATCGGCGAGGACCATTCGCAACCGTCTCCATGAAGCTGGGCTACGGTCCCGCACACCGTTAGGCCGTCTTCCGCTCACGCCCCAACATCGTGCAGCCCACCTCCAGTGGTGTCGCGACAGGCGTGAATGGAGGGACGAATGGAGACGTGTCGTCTTCAGCGATGAGAGTCGCTTCTGCCTTGGTGCCAATGATGGTCGTATGCGTGTTTGGCGCCGTGCAGGTGAGCGCCACAATCAGGACTGCATACGACCGAGGCACACAGGGCCAACACCCAGCATCATGGTGTGGGGAGCAATCTCCTACACTGGCCGTACACCACTGGTGATCGTCGAGGGGACACTGAATAGTGCACGGTACATCCAAACCGTCATCGAACCCATCGTTCTACCATTCCTAGACCGGCAAGGGAACTTGCTGTTCCAACAGGACAATGCACGTCCGCATGTATCCCGTGCCACCCAACGTGCTCTAGAAGGTGTAAGTCAACTACCCTGGCCAGTAAGATCTCCGGATCTGTCCCCCATTGAGCATGTTTGGGACTGGATGAAGCGTCGTCTCACGCGGTCTGCACGTCCAGCACGAACACTGGTCCAACTGAGGCGCCAGGTGGAAATGGCATGGCAAGCCGTTCCACAGGACTACATCCAGCATCTCTACGATCGTCTCCATGGGAGAATAGCAGCCCGCATTGCTGCGAAAGGTGGATATACACTGTACTAGTGCCGACATTGTGCATGCTCTGTTGCCTGTGTCTATGTGCCTGTGGTTCTGTCAGTGTGATCATGTGATGTATCTGACCCCAGGAATGTGTCAATAAAGTTTCCCCTTCCTGGGACAATGAATTCACGGTGTTCTTATTTCAATTTCCAGGAATATATATATACACTCCTGGAAGTTGAATTTCCAGGAGTATATATATACCAAGGCAGAAGCGACTCTCATCGCTGAAGACGACACGACTCCATTCGTCCCTCCATTCACGCCTGTCGCGACACCACTGGAGGCGGGCTGCACGATGTTGGGGCGTGAGCGGAAGACGGCCTAACGGTGTGCGGGACCGTAGCCCAGCTTCATGGAGACGGTTGCGAATGGTCCTCGCCGATACCCCAGGAGCAACAGTGTCACTAACTTGCTGGGAAGTGGCGGTGCGGTCCCCTACGGCACTGCGTAGGATCCTACGGTCTTGGCGTGCATCCGTGCGTCGCTGCGGTCCGGTCCCAGGTCGACGGGCACGTGCACCTTCCGCCGACCACTGGTGACAACATCGATGTACTGTGGAGACCTCACGCCCCACGTGTTGAGCAATTCGGCGGTACGTCCACCCGGCCTCCCGCATGCCCACTATACGCCCTCGCTCAAAGTCCGTCAACTGCACATACGGTTCACGTCCACGCTGTCGCGGCATGCTACCCGTGTTAAAGACTGCGATGGAGCTCCGTATGCCACGGCAAACTGGCTGACACTGACGGCGGCGGTGCACAAATGCTGCGCAGCTAGCGCCATTCGACGGCCAACACCGCGGTTCCTGGTGTGTCCGCTGTGCCGTGCGTGTGATCATTGCTTGTACAGCCCTCTCGCAGTGTCCGGAGCAAGTATGGTGGGTCTGACACACCGATGTCAATGTGTTCTTTTTTCCATTTCCAGGAGTATATATATATATATATATATATATATATATATATATATATATATATATATATATATATATATATATATAAGAGAAAGGAAACAGCACAGATAAAAGATGAAATATGTACTATTTCGTCTAGGGCAGTTTGTGATGGACAAACACGCTGAATACGAAGACAGTACACCCACTGAAAATTAGTTGGCATATTAACCTACGTCTCAAATTTTTCGAAACTTTGTTGCTAGCTACTTCTACAGTCTTATCCATTCCTGCCTGTGCTTTAGTTTTCATTGTCATTGGAGCACTAAAGAAAATAACACAAAAATATAAAGAAAAATCTTAACACAAATCTGTTAACTTCACAGTTACAAAATAAATAGACAAACTCAAAACCAGAAAATTGCTGAAATAAAAATTTTGAATTTACACAAGGCAGCGCGCAAGCAACAAAAATGCTATGAAACAATTGCTGACCAATTACTGTTACATAAAAAATTTTGCAAATGCTGTAACATGATGAAGTATTTATAACTACGAAATCATCCAACAAAACGAAATCCTGCCTGACAGGTCGACAGGAGAAAATTGTTTAAATCTCAGTATTTGTAGTTCTTATTGTTCTGGTGAAACACGTACGGAAATGTGCGAAGTTTCATCAGTAGTACCATTCTGATTGAGAAAAAAACAGGCATATGTTCGTTACTTTTCCTACAAATCATGAAAAATTAAATTCTCTGCTTTAATATAATATTCTCTGACATCTCTTAACAATTAGTACAATAGCGTTCTCGCAGGCAACAGACAACTTATCTCGTCTTGCCGCTGCAACTGCGTTAATTTTCTGAATCCAACAACGTGTTAAAATAATTCGAAACAAATACTGCGATCCATGCAGAGTGCAAATACATGCTCACAACTATCGCTGCAAGTACTGCCACTTTTTCTCTATAGATACTGAATAATCGGGAAGAGTTTGGTCAACAAGCCTCAAGCAGTGTAAAAAATGAAAGAAACCAATAAAAACTTTTAGTTTCCTGTATTCTGAAAATTGACAATTGAAACACCGAAAAACTTTACTCGGACATTTCCTTTTATTGGCAGACTGATTAACAACAATTTAAATTATTCCACAATGTCAATAATCAATAACAACGTATCTGGTAGCAACAAAGATACGAATAATACTCTCGATGTATGCATTCACAAACCTGACAAAATCCCTCCAGTGCACAGGCAAGCGACAACTACTTGCACCAAAACGGCAAATTACCAGAAATCCTCTATTAATACCAAAGTCTCCTTCGGCTCCAGTATCGTCATCACGGCGGGCTACGACCGCATCTGTCGCGTGCCTTCTCTCCACCACAGGCTGCGTCTTACTATTCAACAATTGTTCGCTCGGTACCACTCACCACAGTAATAACTCAGACTCAGAATTTGTGTATGCTCACAACAATACAATCAGGGGCCAACTTTTCGAAAAAATAATAACGTCCAACTTGCAAGGTTTCTGTCTGTGCCTTTATAGTAAATTCTTAAGTTAGGAATGCTGAGATGGGTAGGATGTGTGCAAGCTGCGTGCAGACGTAGGAAGAGCTAGCCGCAGTTCATGAACAGCTGAATACGCTTTTGGTGACGATTAGTCTTCCCTAGGCCTAGGGGTGTAGCGGTGGCGCAGATACTGCCGTGCTGCATGAGACACATCTCCCTGTGTACCTGACGCATTTGTATGAGTGGCATGTGGTAACATGTTCGGTCGCTCGAGGCAAAGGACTGATATGAAGGCTCTCCCATACACACTCTGATTGCGCAGGTGTTCTGGCCGCTCCTTCGGCAGCATCCGAAAAGGCACACGCGGGAGAGGTTTATTCGTTGTCTGGAGCTCCGTAGTTCGGCGTGTCATGGAGCCCCTTAAGTAGATAGCATTCAGGACTGGAGAGGAAGCATGTGTGCGTTCGATATGTCTGCCGGGGGACCTCGTCACAGATGCGAAGTACGCCTCGCCTGCAGGTTCACGTCGGCATCAGTGACGCCTGTCACTTGGGTTGTGAGACCATACTCTGGTCAGACAGTAGGCTGGTGTGAAGAATACTGGCCTTGTGGATGGGATGCAAGTAGAGCTCGCAATTTGCAGTATTGCTCCCAAAATCGATCAAAGTCCTTAGCCGTCTGGAGGGTAGCAACCGAAGACTTTGTAAGTAGGCTGTTTAGGTTTTTTTATTGGTAACGCCACCTCAGTATGAAAATCACCGGCTGTGCTGTGTGCAGTCTGTGGCTGCTTTGCATTGTTGTAATACTCAACCATTGTAGTGTTAGGCAGCTGGCTGTGAACAGCGCGTAGCGCTGGGCAGTTGGAGGTGAGCCGCCAGCAGTGGTGGATGTGGGGAGAGAGATGGCGGAGTTTTGTAATTTGTCATGATATCAAGGCAAATACATTGTTTGTTCTCTATTAATATCTTTCATTTGCTAACTATCCCTATCAGTAGTTAGTGCCTTCCATAGTTTGAATCTTTTATTTAGCTGGCAGTAGTGGCGCTCGCTGTATTGCAGTAGCTTGAGCAGCAAAGATTTTTGTGAGGTGAGTGATTTGCGAAAGGTATAGTTTAATGTTAGTCAGGGCCATTCTCTTGTAGAGATTATTGAAAGTCAGATTGCGTTGCGCTAACAAAATATTGTGTGTTGAAAGTCAGATCGCGTTGCGCTAAAAAAATATTGTGTGCCAGGTTAAGCACAGTCGTGTAAAAATGTTCAAAGGGGAAGTTTCATATGGCGACCCTGCCAGGATTCGAACCTGGAATCTTCTGATTTTTTTCTTGTAGTTTGTGTAATTAGTGTAGATTTTGTTTATTGCTAGCGCGTAATTGTAGAGAATTTCCATTGTAGTTGTAGTTTTTTCATTGTTGTACAGTAAAACAGTTGTGGCATGCATGTAGATTTGCACCAAGTATTTCGCAGCTGCAATTAACTAGATATTATTTTCAGTGTTATGTTAATGTGTTCTCTTATTTTTGATCTTCAAATTGTGCTTTTCTGTGTTGTCGTGTGAAATACTGTGACAATAATGGCGTGTGAAAAACGTAATACTAGGCTCCAAAGTAAATTGAGAAATGACAGCGAAGACGAAAGCAGTGTGTTAGCGCCACCGAGTAATGAATTAACTGATGTTCAAAGTAATAATTTGGTAGCTGTGCATAGGGAAATGGAGCGGGCTGCAAACAATGGCGTAGACAGTGAAACAATCAGTGAGCAGGGAAGCATTATCGATCGGTCGGTCGGCAACAGCTCGGCTCAGGAATCCGAAATGACACGAGACGATCTCACAAATACTGTAGATTCAGGTTTTGGGTCCTCACCGTTTTCTCAAATAAGTCAAGACACATTTTCTGCTTGTCAAAATGTGAATGTTGCCGGTGCAACTTCACTGCCGAAAAGCACTGAGGAACGTGTTTCAGACACCAGTGCATTGTTATTACAATTAATGCAACAAATGGGACAAAAGCTTGAAAAATTAGACACAATGGAACAAAATCTTCAAAAGTTAGACACAACGCTTGAACAAAATCAGAGTCAAACACAGCAACAGTTAGACGCAATGGAACAAAAGCTTCAAAAGTTAGACTCAGTGGAAAATAAGCTTGAACAAACACGTGAAGATTTAACTACCGAGTTACATAATATTGAATCGAAATGTCAAAAAGTCTGTAATGATGTAAAAACACAAATTTGTGAGCATTTTCAACCTATTTTTTCGCGGCATGAAAATGCATTACAGAATCACGAAGCAGCCATAAAAGAACTGCAAACCATTGTTCATGAAAATCATGAGACCTTGTCGGCTAAAATTGACTCAGTTGCATCTACCGATTCGGTTACGCAACTTGCAAAAACTCAAGAAAACTTAAAGGACACAGTAGATTCGATTTCAACACAAATGGACACTCTGAAACTTGGTTCAGAAAAACACACTGAGGAAATGTGTTCACTATCGGAGAAAGTAGCCGAACTTTCGGATCAGTTCACTAACTTATCTACGAAGGTAGATGATAATCTGAACGACACAAAACCGGTAGTCTTTAATGACACAGAAGAGTATGAAGAAATTAGAAAATTCAAACAAAATCAAAATCAAATCAATACACAGTACAAAAGAGAAATCCGCGAAGTACAAGATCAGCTGACATAGGTAATACAAGAATTACGTATTTCAGAGGACACTCGCGCCCCAACACGGGAAGAGGGACTTAGAAATACGGAAAAGCCGCAACATAATAACACAGGGCATTTCGGAAGTTATGAAAGAGGTTGGCGGTGTGCGCCGAATTTTGAGATGAAACCGCCGACGCGACCTAGCAATGACCGATATGCTACTCGCCGACACAATGATTTTTACTATAAGCTGTTGGGAAAAAAAAAAAAAAAAAAAAAGGGGAGGCAGAAGGACTTCAGACGCAACAGTTCGGCGCGCGGTTGCGATTCCGGGAGAAATTCTCCACCACATGACCGACAAACGGGAAACTATGTAAACTGCCGACATAACGACAGACATGAATTTCATCGGAACTGGCGGGATTGTGGCAGAGCTGGGCCATCTCGTCGGGGCGAATTTGTGGAGGTTCAGTCTCCGAATCCCATTAACGACGCGCGCCAACAAAGCGGCAGGCACTGACCCGCACAGCAGGCAGACACCTGCGCCGGCTGGCTCCGAGAAAAATAACATTGACGCTAACCTTGAGAAAAATTCCAGTATTCTTTAACGACGTATACCGCATGTTAATTGCATTGTTCAAACTCTGAGTACTATGAAGAGCAAAGGTCTACACCACATTTCACATGTAAAACCGTTTATTGAAAGATAATCTGCTTTTTTTTAATGCAACGTTTTGGTTTACTTGCAAATACATTATGGATTCAAGGTGCTTTCTGAGAGATACCAGGTGACACAGTGGTTAGTTTATTTGACAGCTACACGACTATATCACGACGCTACTAATGTGTGACACAATTCACCTTGTTGCTTTTGCGGTGTATCTGTTTCATATCTGCACAATTTTTCTGTATTATTCTGGAAAGTAAAACATGTTTTAGTAGTAACTTTTGTGGTATAGCAACAATGAGGCAGCCTTTTCCGTAGCACAACAATACGTTACAGCACAGTACTTTCTTCATCACAACAATAAGCGTAATAACTATGATATCTATGCGCAAAGCATTTCACTTTTGTTTATCATGAGGTAAGTACATTGACTTCTGCAGAACTTAGCTTTCGGAGGACGATAATTACGACACTTCCACAGAATTATCTTACAGCAAGACGCACATTTAGCGTTACAGGACACGCATTTGAGTGATTAATTTGGTACTTAAAACATTTATTTTTAAAGATATTTGAAGTACAATGATACGAAGTTTTTCCGTGATACATTTCATTCCATTGCAATAATCTGTAACACCTGAGGGTATAATTACATTTATCCTCAGGGGGGTACACGCTTACTTTGTGTACCATGTGTGTGACAACCACAAGGAACCCTAGCTAATATGGTATTTGCTTATACAACTTTACACATCGGTACCATATTTCTCCAACACATAAATTACACAGCTATCTGATCATGTAACTGAGAGATAAACATTTTTTTTTACTACATCAGTGACAGATGTTTACGTAATTACACAGTTGGATAACTTCACTCTTACGAAATTGTATTTTGTATGTACCTTGTGAACTCTTCATATTTTTTCAGAACCATTGTGATACTATGAGAGCTTTGAATGATGTATTTGGTAAGGGAGCATGATTTTTAAAGTACGTTTGAGGTAAATGACACTACTGACATGAGCAGAGAATTTTCTTAGGTTTTGAAATTATTGCAGAAAGCTACGACGTTTTTGAGATTTGACTGAGGTGTTATGATGTTATTTTGACGACGACGATGTGTTTTGTGCTGCTGAGGTATGTTTATGGTCAAGAAGCTGATGCTATATGAGGAATTTGATTATGCTACGTATTTCATGTAATGAAATATTAAAGAAGCGTCGACGAATATATATATGTATAATAAGGTAAGGAGTAATGAGTAACGGTTAGGAACTCTGCCTTGTGAAGACGTATGTTGGAAACCGAGAATCGTACTTTTAGAATTATGAAATGTGTGTAAATGCGTGAATGTATCACAATGCCGACGAAAATTTTTTGGACACTGTTATATTCATAGGATTTTGTTTTTACAGATTTGCAACGCTAATTCTTGACCTGTGAAATATTTAAGACTGCCATTGTAGTGGAAACTGCTGTCGTAAATATTTCCGTACGAAAGTTAAGTGACCACCTGCACGTAATGCGTCGCGGGCACCCACCTGGGCGACAGCCGCCCGAACAAAAAAAAAAAAGGGGCCATTAGCCTTCCAGCGGCACAGGTAGAAGAAAAAGCCATTAGGGGAGGCCATTATAATCGCTATTGACGTTCCTTTGTAGAAAGCATCGCAAAAACGACACGGTCGAACTTGAAAACGATGAGAAACATTTCACGGCTATTGTCGTGTTAATTGAGAGAAATGCCATATGGCTAGTGAATGACGTTTCACGCCTTGCTTTGCCCATTTTGTTTAATATCTAGTTTCTAGCTGCACTGCAGCACTGGTTAAAATAAAATTTTATAGATGTACTAATTTAAATATTTTCTGTCTACAGATCTATTAAATAATAATTTTGTAATCCACATTCTAAAAAAAAAAAAAAAAAAAAGGAGCACTTGGAAAGGAAAGAACAATAAGAAGGGACTAGTAACAGTAACTGCACACATAATTTTCTTTTCAAGTATATGGTAATATTTTTTTTACAATACGTTGTTGTGGTGCACCACTTTAATTACTTAGACATTAAGATGTGATTATACATTTCCCTTATCTGCATTGTTATCTTTAGTCTACTATTTTTTCTGCTTGAGCTATGTCATGTTTAGGTATAAGTTGCTGCTGTTTGCCAGGCATAGTGTTATTGAATTTGACTTTGTATTATTCTGTTAAGCCAGTTTTACTAATGATTTCTTGTTATTATTTGTTGCACATTACCTTAGATTAGTTGTAATATTACAATTGCTTTGCTAATTTCTAAAATGCTGCTTCCTTTGCAAATCTGCAATTTTTGTCATTGCTGTTTGCGTTTATTGTTTTATGTGTTGCTGCATTGCCTCGTCCCTTAGTTTAATGTCTGAGCTCAGTAGATTTAAGTTAGCTTAAGAGGGGGTAGACTATATAAGAGACTGCGTTGTGATGAATTGGAAGAAATGCATTTAGAAGTTATACGAAAAAAATACAGAAAAGAGGTACAGATAGGACTTTTTGGGAATAATGACGAACGAAGGGAGATCTCCAAGAACAAACAAAAGGTTTTGTTCGCAAAATACTGCAGTACCAAAAGTTACACTGAAAACGAACCCTGTCCTTTCCATTGTGTTATCCCCCTATGTGTTTGTGTTCCCTTGTGTATTTATGTTTTTCCTGTATTTATATGTATATCTGATAAGACTTATGTTGTAGAATTTTTCTAATACTAAGCTACATTCACTATGATGAGGAATACTGTTATCCTCAAATATAATTTGCATTGATAATATGTTATTTACTTTGTAAAGATGTTAGACATTAGTAATTCTGTTCTATTTTAATGCTCATGTGTAAAGTTGATGTTTCAAAAGCTATTCTGATCTTTTATGTATGTACTTATGTCATTATTTTTGTAACACTAATGTATATGTTTATTTCTATTCTTTTGTAAAGCCTGTTTTACTACAAATGTTATCTGTATTGTTATGTTCTTTACTAATGTATTTTGTACCTTTGTAATTGTATTCTCATGTTATAATATTGTAATTGACACCAGGTCTTCAAATTAAGTATATTTTGACTGCACTCGTTTCTGTTGGTCATAGCATATGCACAATATGTGAGAAGTAGGGAGTGATAGTGTTTGCACATGTTTTAATGATTCAGCAAGGGACTGGATAACAGCATTGCTGGTTCTGAGGACTATTCCAAAAACTTTGTGAGTGCACAAGTGGTGGTTATGGACTTGCTAAATTATCCGCAAGACTCTTCAATGGTGATTGTGCACCTGCACAGTCACAACAGATGGCTGCTGGCCATCTCTACAAGGACTACAGTGGGTCTGCACCTCTGGTGGCCCACCAGTACCGTCATTTCTACCAGGACTACAGTGGGTCTGCTCTGTGATGACCTACCCACCAATACTCTTCAAAACTTCGATTGACTCCGCTGTGGGTTTGCTCTGTTGTGGCCCATTACCTGTCAGCATGTCAAGAGTCAGCACTGTCTTTCCGTTGGAAGGGCAACACTACTTCTTCAAGACTGCATGGAAATCCACTACTTCCGTGTGCATTTTCTTTTACTGCTTAGACTTTGAGAAAAACACTGCAATGTGATGAATGATCAGGACTGTCTTTATGGACTGTGAGAAAATTTTAGCTTTTGACCAACATTGTATCAATAAGTGTGTGCATTTGATTTATTTGTTATTGTAATTACGATTATGAAAAATTTTAACAAATATGTATTGCCCACTGCCCAACCCAATTTGTAAAATTTTTTGTGGGGAGCATGGGGGCTATGTAAGTAGGCTGTTTAGGTTTTTTTATTGGTGACGCCACCTCAGTATGAAAATCAACGGCTGTGCCGTGTGCAGTCTGTGGCTGCTTTGCATTGTTGTAATACTCAACCATTGTAGTGTTAGGCAGCTGGCTGTGAACAGCGCGTAGCGCTGGGCAGTTGGAGGTGAGCCGCCAGCAGTGGTGGATGTGGGGAGAGAGATGGCGGAGTTTTGTAATTTGTCATGATATCAAGGCAAATACATTGTTTGTTCTCTATTAATATCTTTCATTTGCTAACTATCCCTATCAGTAGTTAGTGCCTTCCATAGTTTGAATCTTTTATTTAGCTGGCAGTAGTGGCGCTCGCTGTATTGCAGTAGCTTGAGCAGCGAAGATTTTTGTGAGGTGAGTGATTTGCGAAAGGTATAGTTTAATGTTAGTCAGGGCCATTCTCTTGTAGAGATTATTGAAAGTCAGATTGCGTTGCGCTAACAAAATATTGTGTGTTGAAAGTCAGATCGCGTTGCGCTAAAAAAATATTGTGTGCCAGGTTAAGCACAGTCGTGTAAAAATGTTCAAAGGGGAAGTTTCAACTTCTTCCGGAGAATTGCTGGACTCCACTTGATAGGTCACGGCTTCACTACACAAAGGAAGCAGCTACTCGGGTAGCACAGTAGTTGTGGGGTTCACACAGCGGTTTTTTAGGCTTGGCAGTAGATTCAGATTCTCTGACGGCGTTCAGAGTAAAACACTTTGACTGTCAGAACTTTATCCATAAACTGTCGAAGTTTTCGTAACTAAGATCTCAAATTTACTGCTCTCCAGGAAACCTCTCGTGTTCATACTATTCTCGGGGCCAAGAGCTGGCTGAAACCTAAAGTAGGAAACTCTGAGGTATTTAGTGATTGGTGGGATGTATGTCGAAAAGTGGATTAGACGCCATATGAGGCGGTGTGTTTATTGTAGTACTGAAACAGAATTTCAGTGTGACAGCGAAGTTATCTGATGGTGTATAACAAGTCTAGGTGAAATCAAGTAAATTTTTGGGTATTTTTAACCGCCACACTTCTCTGGTTTGACGGTTTTAGAGTCACTGACAAATTTCTACGGTCAGTAGTACGGAAGTACCCAGATAATACAATATTTGTAGGAGGCTACTTCAAACTTCTGTGTACAGACTAAGACGTCTAAGACGTCATTGTAGGGGTTACAGACAGTGTTACAAAATTAATTTGAGCACGTTTTCCGAAAACGTTTTGAGCAGCTATTTCAACAGCCTACAAACATTGGAAATATATTAGAGCGTGCTGCTATAAACAGGTGTGGCCTAATCGACCTCTTCATTATAGAGACAGAGGTTAGTGACCATAATTTCATCTTACCGACTTTGGATACTAAAGTCAATAAAGCAATCGAGAAGGCTAGGAGAGTATTTCTGCTAGAAATAGCAGATAGACAGTCATTAGCATCCTGTTTAGACAATCTGATATCCTTTAGTTCTGGTAGGATGGACATGGACGAATTATGAGTAAGATTTAAATAGATTGTGGATCATTACCTGGAGAAGTATGTGTGGAGTAAGTGGATTAAAGATAGAAAAGACCCACCGTGCTTTAGCAGTGAAATTTGAAACAGGGTGAGGAAGCAAAGGCTGTTGAACTTTCGCTTCTGAAGAGAACGTACAAGAGGCAACTGCCAAAGTTAACAGAAATTAGTGCGTCTGTAGAAAGATCGATGTGCGAAGCTCACATCTTCCGCCGTCATACCTTAGCAGTAGACCTTTCTGAGAACCCGAGAAAATGTGGTCCTACATAAAATCGCTAAGTCCGTCTAAGGCTTCAATCCAGTCACTCATTGAACAGGCTGATGTAGCAGTAAAAGATAGCAAAGGTAAATACGAAGTTTTAAATTTCGAATTTAAGAAATATATCACGCTGGAGAATCTAACAAACGTACCTTCGTTTGGCCATCTCGAAGACTCCCTAATGCAAGAAATAGCAATAAGCAACGCTGCTGTACAGAAAGAACTGAAAGCAAATAAATCGCGAGGTCCAGATGGAATCCCATTACCGTATCACAAAGAGAACTCTACAGCGTTACCCCACATTTAACTTGCATTTATCGCAAGCCTCACAAGCCTCGCGACCAGCAGAGTAGCAAGAGAGTGGAGAAAAGTGCAGGTGAGTGTGTGAGAAGGGTAAAAGTACGGACTGGCAAAATTACAGACCACTATCTTTAAAATCGCTTTGATGCAGAATCCTTGAACATAATATCAGTTCTAATATAATACATTTCCTCGAGATGGGAGAGCTTCTGTCCACAAGAAATTGCGTTTTTACAAAGCATCACTCGTGCGAATCTCAGCTTACTCGCTTCTCACATGGGACTCTGCGAACCATGGATTAAGGGCAACAGGCGGATTCCTTATTGCTAGATTTCTGTAAAGTTTTGACACAAGGCCACACTGCCGACTTCAAACGAAACGACAAATATACTGGATAGGTTCCCATGTAGATGAGCGTCGCGAAAACTTCTTAAGTAGTAGAACTCAGTATGTAGCTCTCGATGGCCAGTGTTCACTGAGACAAGGATGTTGCCAGGACCGCCCCAGGGAAGTGTGAGAGTACCGCTGTTATTTCCTACGGACGTAAGTGATCTGGCGGACAAAAAAATGGTTCAAATGGCTCTGAGCACTATGGGACTCAACTTCTGAGGTTATTAGTCCCCTAGAACTTAGCACTAGTTAAACCTAACTAACCTAAGGACATCACACACAGCCATGCCCGAGGCTGGATTCGAACCTGCGACCGTAGCGGTCTCGCGGTTCCAGACTGCAGCGCCTAGAACCGCACGGCCACTTCGGCCGGCGATCTGGCGGACAGGCTGTCAAGCTGTTTGCTGATGATGCTATGGTGTATGAGAAGATGTCGTCGTTGAGTGACTGTAGGAGGATACAAGATGACTTAGACACAAATTCCAGTTGGTGTGATGAATGGCGGCTAACACTAAACGTGGGAAAATGTAAGTTAATGATTAGGAAAAACAAACCCAATCATTCGAATGCAATATTAGTGGTGTGCTGCTTGACACCGTAAAAAAGGTCGATTAAGTATCTAGGCGTAAAATTGCAAAGCAATTCGAAATGGAACGAGCATAAGTGGACTGCAGTAGGGAAGTCAAATTGTCTTCTTCATTTTATAGAGAGAATTTTTTGTGTTTGTGTGTGAAATGTTATGGGATTTAACTGCTAAGGTCATCAGTCCCTAAGCTTACACACTAATTAACCTAAATTATCCTAAAGACAAACACACACACCCATGCCCGAGGGAGAACTCGAACCTCCTCTGGGACCAGCTGCACAGTCCAGGACTGCAGCGCCTAAGACCGCACGGCTAATCCCGCGCGGCGAGAGACTTTTGAGAAACTATAGTTTATCTGGTAAAGATGACTCGTATAGGACATTGTTACTGTTTGAGTACTTGGGATCCAAACCACGTCGAATGAAAGGGAACCATTGAAACAGTTCAAAGTCCGGCTGCTAGGTGTGTTACCGGTCGATTGGAACAACACGCAAGTTTTACGGAGATGTTTCGGGGACTCAAATGGGAATCACTTGATGGAAGGCGATGTTCTTTAGGAGACCTACCGATACAATTTTGACAACCGGCATTTGACTCTGACTGCAGAACGAGTCTAATGCCGTCAACGTAAATTTAGCGTAAGGTAAAATTAGGGAGATAAAGGCTGGTTCAGAGGAATATAGATGGTAGCTTTTACCTCGATCTGCTTTTGAGTGGAACAGAAAAACGGAAGTGGCCAGTAGTCAGGTTACTCACCGTCCCGCACCAAATGGAGTATATATTTAGATGTAGATGTGGTGTAGGGATTCCCAAAACTTTGGAGTTACTGAGCCTAGAATGACAAACCCGTACCGCTTGCGTTTATGAACGGTTGAGCTGTAACCCTATACACTGCGCTCATTTTGACAGTGCGCATGGTTCGGTATTGAGATTCTCGATAGCTATCTTCAGGCTAATTGCTTTTGCATTTACACGCTACTGGAAGCCAACACCATAAATGTGAAATTTGCACTGGGACAGAACTGTAGGCACAACTCAGCGGGGTGCCTAATACCACCTGCCTTCATTGTGACTTTATGGTGCAGGACATGACGCAATTTTAGCGAGAAGTCAGGTAGGAGCGAAACAAATTACAAGGCACTTGGCCAGAAATTTTGGCTGCGAAGTTTGTAAAGTGCCGAAGCTGACAGTGTCAATGGCTCTGTTGTAGTCTAAAAACCATGTGAGAGTGGCCTCTTTTGCATCCTTGTAAACTTCATGTCGTCCGTTACCTTTTATTAAGACACATATAGTGGTGCGACTTTTACAGAAACCTAACTGGTATTCGTCTAGTAGATTGTTTGCAGTTAGATACTTTGTTAGCTACTCGTCGGCTATATAATCTAATGCCTTGGACAGTGCAGGAAGAATGTAAATGAGTCGATAATCAGAGGACGCTGTGGCAACGTCCTTACGCATTGGCTCATCTAGTTCCTGTTACGAGGCCTCAAGGAAAACAATTATTGTTAAGGAGTGTTCGAAGAGATACGTCGCAGTGGGCAGCTATGTTCCAGTAACAGGCTTCATCATGTGGACTGTGCTGCCAAGAAGTGCATGATGGCTTCCTTGTCAGTATTGATACTAACATGCTTTAGGCAGAACAGAATATTTCCGGCTAAAATTTCACATCTAGAAATTGCCAAAATAAGTTTTGGGATTACAAGCAATGTTTACAATGCAACTCAGAGTGACGAAATATGGCAAGACCACCTCGTTAATAACTGTTGATAAGAGATGTATGATCAGTAACGTCTCGTTTACAAGTTAGATCTATGGTCTAAGTTGCCTCGAATGACAGAGTTCTACAGATCTCTGCAAACATAATAGCGGACAATATCTTTATTTCATCTTTTAAGATATTCTTATTATCTTTGAAAATTAAAACTCAGAACAATATATTTCGCTTAAGCACATCAACTTATTAACGAGTTTCCTGTAGTCTTTTTTGTGATGAAGCAGAAACTGCAGCACTCTGGGGCATTATTCTCGCAGCTGTGTTTCTAAATATGCATTATTTATAATCTCCAATGCATTTCTAACCAGAAGTATGAATCTTCGACTTTTGTGGTCCTGTCCTCCTCAGTTGCGCGTAATACTGCGGTATATTGTTAATTTTAACTTATGTACCGTCTCACAGTTTATCATTATACCGTAGAAGTATGAATATTGCATTAAATGGCTGTAATCCGTTGCGCTGATTGTATTGTTATGTTTTTGGAAATTCTGCGTTACAGTAGAGGTGTTACGCAATGTTACAGATGTGGATGCAACAAATTTAAGTATGTCGCTATACTTGGGGTAGTAAATGGATATAATACACTCGAAATGGTAGAGGTGTTTTACACTTACGCTGCGAAAGTAAACTATATAACTGCATTCCTTACTAAAATCAAAAATTCCCGTTCCAAATTTTGCCAACGATATGGTAAAATCCGTACGGAATCCAATCGCATTCATACAATTACATTTTGGTTCATTGATGTACTTTTTATACTTGTTCGTTTGAAGCGGGTTTGGTAATGAAATAAGAACCAAAATTGTGAGTTTTAAAATATTTAATATTCAAGCTAAAAACCAATTTTTATCAATGCAGGACATCGTTCATGTATTTTAAATGGCAGAGATGCAAAACGATAATAGTGTTCTCAATTCTTCAATCATTTAAATAAACTAACAAAACATTTTGTGATTCATTTCAGAGTAGTACCTCAGTACTGAACTTATACAAAAATATTTTAATTATATGTATGAACATTCTTTAAATCATACTTTGGTAACTTGGATGAAGCGATGCTTATCAATCCCGGCATTGCTAATTGCATGTCCACTGCCTTTCTTTTGGTTGGGAAGTCTTTTCGCAATAATCACCATATGTAGGATATATAACAGCAGTGATTCAAATAATGTATATTGTATCACAATTGTTCCTTACAGAAACCTTTGGTTCAAGTGCAAAAATTAAAGTTTTCGATGCATTTCGGCTTCAGAGAACTTCACCTACCAGGCATTATTGAACCTGATACTGAGAATGTGCCTTCTTATGGCACTGAAGTAGCCATGACAGATAAGAAGTTCTTTACTAAGCACAGCATCTCATGATAGGGAGCTTTCACGCCTACCGCAATTTTAAAGGACACTCTTGCCTACTTAATAACTTTCCTTCCATGTATTGCCTCACTGAAATTATATTGGTAACAGGTGATGTCGTAGAGTTTGGAGTTGCCTTCGTATCTAATTCTTTCCAAACTGAGTCATCTTTAGCAAGCAGAATTGGCGATACGGACTCAATCAAACCTATTGAAAGTGGTGTCCTTGAATGAATTTTTTTTATAATTCCGTTTTAATGAAGTTTTGGTGTACTCGTAAGCACGTTAGTCTTTAAAATCAAGCCTATTATGTCTTGGATTTAATGGGGCTGATTTCGATACGGCTGGTGGTGTGGCACAGCTTTCAAACCAGTTATTAAATTCCGTAATTAACTTAAACAGAAAGTTATTTGTTATTTCCGTACTTAAATCAATATACAAATTGCCAGAGATCCCAGCCATACTATCAGCGGCTTCTAGCACCTTTGAAATAGACACTTGCGTCTGCGGAGACATATCTTGTGAGAACTGTTTAAAAGGCTTTCAATTTGAACGAGTTATGGTACAGCTTGCCAATCAGTTTCAAGGAGACTTTCCGCAGGATTGTAGACAAGTCCAAACTCCGTTTCAAACGGTCCTTGTAGAACAGAAATCCTTTCCAACATATCCAGTGTGATGTTACACCTAGAGACCATGTTTATGCTCTGTTTTAAAGGCTTTTGTCCTGGTGTGAGCTAGTCTTGCATCTAAGTTAAATTTTTCTGTAGACACTAGGCTTCTATGGATGTATTCTCCGGTTGTTTTTGTTTTTCTTATAATACTTTCAACGCTCATAAGTCCCGCACGCACTATAAAGTTAAGTGTAGGCGCGACATAAGCAGGTTTTCTTAGCTTGCTATTCAAATTGCTGCTTTCATGTTACGGTCCCTATCTGTAACAGAACAAATATTTTATCTTGTACTTTAGACTTTCATAATAAATTACATAATTCTGTTTTAATATAGTCAGCTGTACGCCGCTCATAACATTCGAAACACCCTAATAATGCAGATTTCAGTTCCCAATTTACGACGTATTGTACTGAAACTGGCTGATAGGACGTCGTTGTCCGAGACGTTCAACCATCGTCAGTGATTGAAACGTGAGATGCACTTTCCAGTTGGTCTCTCAAATACTTCAGCGCTCCTACATTTACAGTACCCATTAATGTTGTTCTCTTGATGGTAATTAATAATTGAACTGCAAATAGTAACCAATGCTTTGAAGCTAGCATCTTCAGTTACAGAAGACAGTTGAATATATTTAAATAGCATAGTATAAACTAAGCCAATAATTTTTCTCTCTTGCAGACTTGACATTGAAGATCAGTGGCTAATAATAAAAACAGATGTGGAACAAATGACACTACAAGTACACGGAAAAAGAAAAATAGGCAGAATAATCCATGGTTTGCAGAAGAACGGGAGCAGAAAGTGGAAGAAAGAAGAGCAGCGATAAAGGACTCCGACGAAGGTAAAGAAGCATATGAAAATGTTAATAGAGAAACTAAAAAATTTTCTCTGAAGGAAAAAAGAGAGAACATGTGGGTATTTTAACCAAATGAGCACAGAAGGATAAAAGTACAGGGAATGTAAGACATTTTTACAAATCACTGAGATTTTTCAGAAAAAAAGATATATGCCACGAATGTATGGCATTAAAGATAAAAGTGGCAATACAGTTCTGGAAAGACCCAAGGGTGTGGAAATTAGGATGGAATATTTTGAGGAGCTTCTAAATGTTGAAGACAGAGGTGCTGAAATAGAGCAACAACATGATTATCAGAGTGTAGATCCCTTTGTGGAGCCGCCGACTGTTGAAAAGACAATAGATTCAATCAAAACACTATAAAACAGCAAAGCTCCAAGGAGAGAAGGCATAACAGCAGAATTGTTTTAAGTCGGGAGGAATAAAAATTCCAAAACAAATACACGAACGTATTACGAACGTCTGGAATGAAGAAACAATGCCAGAGGAGTGGATAGAAGCGCCAATAATACCAGTTCATAAAAAGAGCTACAAACAACAATGCAGGAACTACAGAGGCATTTCATTAATTTGCACCGCCTATAAAGTGTTCTCCAAGATCCTTCATAAAAATTAAAACCATATTTAAAAGAGACAATAAATGGAAAACAAGCGGGATCTATGAAAAATCGTCCAACTATATGCCAGATATTCATGCTGAATGAAGCCATATCCAAATATTGGGAGTATACGAGAACAATGGCAATACTATTTGTTGATTTTAAGAAAGTCTATGACAGTAAATCCTGAGATAAGTTGTGGGAGATAATGCAGGGATTCGAAATATCGAAGAAGAAGATTATAAATCTAGTGAAAGTGATACTGAAAAGCTCAAAAGGAATAGTTAAAATGAATGGAGAGTATTCCAAAAAGTTTGTCATAAAAACAGGAATCAGGCAAGGAGATGGAATATCTCCCACCTTGTTCAAAGTTGTAATACAGGAAGCAGCTGGACGTAGCAAGTGAAAGAGAAGAGGGAATTAAAATAGGAACAAAAGGATATCTACTGGACTTTGTAGATGACGTAGCACTAATCGCTGAAAATCCGGTAAAAAGATTCCTCCCCAAAGCAAAGGAAGCTGGATTAGAAGTAAATGATGAGGAAACATAGTTCATCGGGGTAGAAAGAAATTACAGAACAAAAAGACGGCAAACTCTGCAGATCGATAATCACATGTTTGAAATAGTAGATGAGTTTCAATATCTGGGGTTGTAGTACAAAAACAAGAAATAGAGGCGAGGATGAAAGCTGCGGTTGGAGCATCATAATCGTTAGACAAACTAGTGTCATCTAAAAGATTTTCAAGAGGAACTTAAGTAAGTATATAAAACCATAACCACATCAGTATTACCATATGGTTAGGAAATATAGAAAATAGATAAACACACAGATAGAAAAATAAAAGTTTGTTGGAATACCGTGAAAGATATGTGGACCACTCTATGAGGGAGGCAAATGGCGAAGAAGAAAGAACAAGTTCAGGGAGTTACACAATGAACCTAATGTCGATGAAGAAGCCAAGACAAGAGCGCTAAGATGGGCCAAACACGTCTATAGAAGAGAGCAGGGAACAATGCTGAGAGAAGTCTCTCAGAATAAACCGGAAGGACGAACACCTCTAGGCAAGCCGAAAATGAGATGGAGAGACCAGGTTGCCAAGCATCTCCAGGTACTGGGAGCAAGGAAAGAAGACGCCGAAGACAGCATACTGTGCAAGAGGCTACTTGACGAGGTCAAAAAACGACTGCGGATCGTGGGGCAAGGAGAGTTAAAGTAAATAAGCAACACTTATTTTTATAAATGTGACAAGGGTTGTTCGTTGTTGTTGAGGCTAAGTTTTTAATGAAGGAACTTTAGACCTTGATGTAGAGTGTTCTGGCAGTTCAGAAGAAAATTCCCGGGCTTATTGGGGCTCTAGCAGATCTGGTGAAATTGTAGATTGTTTTTATGATCGATGTTTCTTTGTAAGATGTTTTTTTTTTAAATTTTATATGGAAACACCTTTCACAGAATATAAGGTATGGCAAAGATCAAGCACTGCCTTATTATTGGTAAATTAGGTAAAAAAGTCCCACAATTTACTTCGTTTCCCACTGTAAATTGCGCTGAAAAGAACAATAGGAAACTGTTAAGCCGGCCGAGGTGGCCGAGCGGTTCTAGGCGCTACAATCTGGAACCACGCGACCACCATGGTCGCAGGTTCGAATCCTGCCTCGGGCATGGATGTGTGTGATGTCCTTAGGTTAGTTAGGTTTAAGTAGTTCTAAGTTCTAGGGGACTGATGACCTCAGAAGTTTAAGTCCCGTAGTGCTCAGAGCCATTTGAACCAGTTGAAACTGTTAAACAATCGTCCTGATTCACACAAGGGTCATAGGTTGGGGAAAGGGTTAAGAGTGCTGGGTACTGTTCCCACACTACATCCTGGAGAACTGGTCGGAAGTTGGCTCATAGAATATCAGAACTAGTCGAAATATTTCGTGACGACTGCTGCCTGTTTGCCATTGTTGCACGTATGAGCGACCGTAGTTGTAGTAGTTGGGAGCCGCGGGAATGTTATGTTGTTTTTTGTGGTACTAACAATTAAAATGCTGTCGACACGAGTGAAGGAGTATCACATTAGGAGATGGCAGCATTTTTATACTTTTATACTAGACGAGTTTGAAAAAAAAAAGCAAAAAGAAATAATAATCTTTAAGGTGAAACATTTGCACTGTAAGAAAGAAAAACACATGCGTTTGCAATAAAGAGGGACTTACAGATCGTCGAAGCTTAATCTGGAAATACAGACCAAGAATTAAGATTCAAATTACGAGGGCAGTTCAATAAGTAATGCAACACATTTTTTTCTGAAACAGGGGTTGTTTTATTCAGCATTGAAATACACCACGTTATTCCCCAATCTTTTAGCTACACAACACTATTTTTCAACGTAATCTCCATTCAATGCTACGGCGTTACGCCACCTTGAAATGAGGGCCTGTATGCCTGCACGGTACCATTCCACTGGTCGATGTCGGAGCCAACGTCGTACTGCATCAATAACTTCTTCATCATCCGCGTAGTGCGTCCCACGGATTGCGTCCTTCTTTGGGCCAAACATATGGAAATCCGACGGTGCGAGATCGGGGCTGTAGGGTGCATGAGGAAGAACACTCCACTGAAGTTTTGTGAGCTCCTCTCGGGTGCGAATACTTGTGTGAGGTCTTTCGTTGTCATGAAGAAGGAGAAGTTCGTTCAGATTTTTGTGCCTACGAACACGCTGAAGTCGTTTCTTCAATTTCTGAAGAGTAGCACAATACACTTCAGAGTTGATCGTTTGACCATGGGGAAGGACATCGAACAGAATAACCCCTTCAGCGTCCCAGAAGACTGTAACCATGACTTTACCGGCTGAGGTTATGGCTTTAAACTTTTTCTTGGTAGGGGAGTGGGTGTGGCGCCACTCCATTGATTGCCGTTTTGTTTCAGGTTCGAAGTGATGAACCCATGTTTCATCGCCTGTAACAATCTTTGACAAGAAATTGTCACCCTCAGCCACATGACGAGCAAGCAGTTCCGCACAGATGGTTCTCCTTTGCTCTTTATGGTGTTCGGTTAGACAACGAGGGACCCAGCGGGAACAAACCTTTGAATATCCCAACTGGTGAACAATTGTGACAGCTCTACCAACAGAGATGTCAAGTTGAGCACTGAGTTGTTCGATGGTGATCCGTCGATCATCTCGAACGAGTGTGTTCGCACGCTCCGCCATTGCAGGAGTCACAGCTGTGCACGGCCGGCCCACACGCGGGAGATCAGACAGTCTTGCTTGACCTTGCGGCGATGATGACACACGCTTTGCCCAACGACTCACCGTGCTTTTGTCCACTGCCAGATCACCGTAGACATTCTGCAAGCGCCTATGAATATCTGAGATGCCCTGGTTTTCCGCCAAAAGAAACTCGATCACTGCCCGTTGTTTGGAACGCACATCCGTTACAGACGCCATTTTAACAGCTCCGTACAGCGCTGCCACCTGTTGGAAGTCAATGAAACTATACGAGACGAAGCGGGAATGTTTGAAAATATTCCACAAGAAATTTCCGGTTTTTTCAACCAAAATTGGCCGAGAAAAAAAATGTGTTGCATTACTTATTGAACTGCCCTCGTATCTTATAACAAATAATAAGCATCTAAATCATAGAACTACGCACTAAAATTTCGTTAATGAGGTCTATGAAAATTACTCACATAACAAAAAACATTAACACAGAATATTCCGATTCCAAAAAGAACTTTCTGCATGAAACTCAGTTTACATGACAACAAAGCTTGTACAGCATGAACTACAGTGTCTAAACAGCAACTACTGCTCCGATACGTGCTCATCCATAAACGTCCTGAAAACGGTCGAGCAGAATCGAGTGAGCTGAGACGAACGCAATGTACAATTACGAGTTCCATCCCGAATCGATTGGCAGTGCCGTATATTTCGTATCCGAACGATTCGTAACACATTCGCCATTGCCGCATCCCCGCACACGCATGCTCCTCATTGGTTTCCGTTATGGAGATCGTGTCGATGGATGCAAGTAACGAAACATATTTATGAGTAACGATTTGGTTCTTCAAATCGGTCAAAGTATTAGTTACTCAGTGCCGAATACATAGGGTTCGCTTGAAAATAACCTATTTTATTGCCTGTTTGTTTTATGATATGCACTTGACATGTAACAATTTCTATACTGACTGCAACTTGGGAAGCGTATATCAATCAATAAAAATCGAAAATCGCAAAAAATTTACACCTCGTTTGTCTTTTCTTTGTTTCCTAAGAATGCTGGGATGAATGAAACTGTACATTACACGACGGGTTATTTACCAATGTTTTGTAACTCACAAATATTCATCGAAGAACGTCGTTTCCTCTTAAGAACAAGAAAATGGCTAGTAAACAGCAGAACACCTGACTTTTAACACAAATACCTAGTACATATTCTCAACAATGTGAACTTTTCTTCGCTTCATTTCCAGTCAATTCAGTGGATGTGGAACGTAGGAAATATGTCTAGAATGCGACACATACATTATTTAATGTACCATACAAGTCGCCACGGCTGTAACTGAACTAAAACCAACACAGATGCGATAATGAATCGTCAAAAGTAATCAAACTGTTTCCCAACACAAAATATACGACTTCCAGTACTGGTGTTACACGCGAGGCACAATCGGAGAGGGTTTTCAAAACATATGCTTTTGAAGCAAAAGGAGTTGCCATGCGCTGGGCAGTGTTTTTCAGACATATGCTTTTGAAGCAAAAGTAGTAACATTTACAAAATTATCCAAGCACTGTGCAGTGTAAGAAGGTGCGAGTCGTTAGATTTAGTAAGAAATTGTTACATGTCAAGTGCATACGATAATAAAAACAGGCAATAAAATAGGTTATTTTCAAGCATAAAATGTGTCTTGATATCCTCTTGATTTTAGCAGTATAAGCTGCAGTTATAACACGAGCGACGCTTGCATAGTTTTGCAGGTTTGCACTACCTCGAGAAATAATTTTCTTGAACTATGTTTCATGTTGGAGCTCTATATACAAGTGCAGTAGCGGTGCGCCGTTTATCTGTTTTTAACTGCCTGGGCTCTGGCTGTAAGAGCCTATTGCAGTCGAGTGAGGTCGAAATACGCCAACGGCTCCTAGGGCAAGTAGAGCGTCTGCAAACGCTGACTTTGGTGTTTCTTGTCGAGTAGAAACAGGGTCCGAACTCATCCAAAGAAAACCGAAACTGTCAGATGTTCGAACTATGCGGGATTCTCGCACTTCCTTAGTGATTCATGTGTAGGTGCATTATGTCCGTTATTTGAGAGTGTGTTGTAGCGAATTTTCAGTCTCTGCAACTAATGAGTATATGAAGTACGAATCAGGTAATTTCCTTGCTCTCTGAAACCTTGAATTTACGCAACTTTAAAGAAAAAATAGAAATCAAGAAGCTAGATAGGTCGACTCCTACTTTGACAATTATGCAGACAGTTAAGACGAAAAGTCGTCAGTTTAGCAGAAAGGCTAACTAGGAACTGTACAGCAAGCTTAAACGTCTGTGTAGCTGTCATTTGAAAAACACCGTATTTCGTTTTCCTTGCTTATTATTTGGAGGAAAGCTTTTGTGGCCTCAACACGGAGTGTGTGACATTCAACACTTGCATGTCTGATTAGGAAACGCGAACTTCCTTGGGTCCTTGTGGATAACGATTTGAATCCGCCACGTCTAGACAATGTTAATGTAGCTACCCAATTAGTCAGTGGAATCTGAAGATCCATCACATAAAACAAACCAAAAGTTACCGAAACAGGTAGATACTAAATCTGGCTATTAAATAGTATACGTTTCGGTGGTGCATTGGAAATTGCCCTCAGAAGGCATGATGAGAGTGAATCATCTACAGATCATGAATGTTTTCGTATCTTGAATAATTTTAATCTAGAACTAGACTCCCTACAGAGAAATTAAGCGTTTCCAAAGGGACCTCTAAAACTATTCAGAATCAACTCCTTCAGAGCCTGCTTCGTGAATACCGAGAGGAAATTAGGAACGACATTAATGACGTGAAGTTTTTGGCTGTAATAGTTGACGTAAGCAGAGATATTACCCGCGTTTTCCAGATGGTTGTACAACAAGTACATCAATAATGGAAGACCACTTGAAAGATTTTGGTACTTCATAAAACCAGAAAAGCATAATGACCATTCTTTAGCACTTAACGTCATAGATAAATCACTATTGGAGAACTGTCCTAATAAACGAATAGCACTTTGATTGTGGCACCATACACAATCATTAACCCGGCTCCAGGGAGGTAGGGTGCCCTTCTCTATTCTTCCACTCGGGTAATTCCTGTCTGGCGCGTCCACGTCGCGGGGCTGAGCATCCTACACTTCAGTAGACCGGAGTGCTAGGATGGCTGAGTTCAGGCAGGGACCCAATCCCGTGGGGTATAACACGGAACCCATGCCCCGGGTTACGGGTGAAGACCTTAATGGCAGCGACAGCGGAGAAGGATGATTTCGGAATGACGTAGCTGGAAGATGAGGCAACCCTCCTTTCTGGGGATTAAATGAGAAGGGCAGAGGAGAAACTCCAAAGGCTAAGGGAGACAACCCCAACAGAAAATCCTTTCTTGCGTTAGGCCTAGCAAGCCAGTAGCAATGTCTTCATATATTGATTTCAAAACACAGACGATCCCCGGAACGAACCACTCAGGATTTAGCCCCACTTCTTCTACAAGTACTGGTGCAAATGATATTCATCAGGGCGTAATCCTTACCCATTGCGTTCCAAAGGGCACTACGGTAACAGGTGCATCCTACGAAAATGTTTTGAAGAACAAATTCCTTCCTTCACTGCAACAAAAACGTCCGGGAAGGGCTGTGCGTGTGCTGTTTCACCAAGACAACGCACCCGCACATCGAGCTAACGTTACGCAACAGTTTCTTCGTGATAACAACTTTGACGTGATTCCTCATGCTCCCTACTCACATGACCTGGCTCCTAGTGACTTTTGGCTTTTTCCAACAATGAAAGACTCTCTCCGTGGCCGCACATTCACCAGCCGTGCTGCTATTGCCTCAGCGATTTTCCAGTTGTCAAAACAGACTCCTAAAGAAGCCTTCTCCGCTGCCATGGAATCATGGCGTCAGCGTTGTGAAAAATGTGTACGTCTACAGGGCGATTACGTCGAGAAGTAACGCCAGTTTCATCGATTTCGGGTGAGTAGTTAATTAGAAAAAAAAAATCGGAGGCCTTAGATCTTGAATGCACCTCGTAGCACTACATAATGTGCATTCTTTGTCGTCTTCCTCGAGAGCTGAGAGAGAGAGGAACCTGTGGCGTAGCATTATATGCATGAGTAGACTTTTGTTTGTCTGTATCTGTCTTTAGCCGCCATTAGAGGAGAAATTATAAAGGTGTGTAATTTTAGTTATTGTTGTGGTCTAAATACATTATAATTTATCAAAAAAAAAAAAGGGTTCTACAACAAAGTTCGTACTGAAAGAGTAAATAACAAAAATATTTAAAGCCATTTCTTCCCCATTTTCATCCATTATATATATATATATATATATATATATATATATATATATATATATATATATATATATATATAAAACTGGCGCCCAACGTGGGGCCCGAATTAGCAGTGGCCACAAAATACCCATGAGATAATTAGGGAATTATTGTAGTGGAACTTTGTTGGAGAACAATTAATAACTTGTTCATGTATTGTATGTATTGCCTAACCAATATCGTGTGGCAATACCTGTATATGATTTTTTGCATGAGAACACTGTATACCCAGAGGCAAGCTGAAGAAGAGAGCTCGTTATATCAAAAAATTAATTACCTACCACAATACCAGGGAGCAGCTGCACCCAAGATAGACCACGAAAAGGTAAAGCTACAGTGTAGTTGTCCTGTGGGTAGGAAGGTAGCCTCAGTGCGGTGTTCTCGGATCATTAGTGGTGTGCTTGTTGTTAGTGTTTTTTTTTTTTTTTTAATAACAGGACATTTCAGTAGTTAGTCATCGTAGTATATAATAAGAGTGTTTCAACAAATGACCATTTCTTGTGTGATTATGTCAGTGAAAATTGAGTGTTAGGATATTTAGTTCAGATTTTGTTTCTTTTGTTGACTATGGTTAGATTGCGTAGTCAGAAAAATATAAACGTGGATAATGAACAACAGTTAGCAAGCAGTGATACCGAGCTAGAAAGTGGGGCACAAAGTAATTTTAGTGGCGTAGTTCAGGAAGTACAATGTGAGAATCTGGGGGCAGAAGGGCAAGAAATGTTGCCACTGCCAGCCAGTGATTCAGTTGAAAGTAAAAATGCTGTGCCACCCGCACGCACTAGACACGGACCAGAGAGTGGTGAGGTGTCAGAAGTGCAATCATTAAGAGTTATGTTCGAGCGCATGCTCAATTTCCAAGCTACGTTTGTGCATGAACAAGCAGAGCGTGACCAGAGATTGGTAGGTGAATTTGCACGTAAGCAAGCACAGCACGATAAGGAACGTATTGCTATGCAAGCAGAACGCGATAGAGAACGTGATGCTATGCATGCAGAACGAGAAACGGAACGTGATGCTAAACAAGCAGAGCGTGATCGATGCCAGCATGAGAGAAACTTGCAGTCAATGCAATCTTTGGAAGCTATGCAAAGAGCGATTCTTAGTTTGAGACAGACCTATGAAACCATACCCAAAACGGTTCAAGAACTGAGCGAAAGAGTAGATAATATCCAGGTTGCTAACGCCAGTATCGTTGATGAAATCAGTGTACTGGCTAACAGGATGGAAAAATTAGAAATTGACACAAGTCAAGCAATAGAGCAGAAAATGTCCGAACAGGCGGACAAAATTGAAAAGGAATTTACGAACTGGTTAGAGGCAAAAGACACCGACCTTAATCAAAACATAGACGCGATAGAGGCCAAACACTTGGGCTCGATTGCGGAAGTGCAGAATGTCAACCGTCGTCTTGCGGAGCAGGAAAACAGCTTGTTGAACAGCGACGCACAGGCGTGTATGACGCTAGCCAGATCCAACAATGATAGGCACATAAGTACAGCAGTGAAAAATTGCGACTGCGAGACAGAACAGGCACTCAATGTTAGCGAAACTAAGAAATGGCATTCCAAAATAGCGATTGATGAAAGCCTGATTAAAAACCGACAGTTTCAGATCTTTAAAACGGAGAAGAAATCTGTTCACCCTGTAGTATTTATCAAGGGATTTAGAAACATTTTGCCTAGTGTTTGGAGTCATACACAGAAAATACAGTACGTTATGTCTTACATGCAAGGAGATGCTGCATTATGGGCAACCGAAGCAGCTGAGAGTTGCGACACATATGAGCAATTTGAAAAGGCATTCTTGGCCAAATATTGGTCAACATGTATTCAGGAGAGATTACGGAAAGAGGTATATAATGCAGAGCCGTATTCTCCACGATTAGACAATTTGCGGAAATATTTTGAGAAATACATTAATAAGACCCATTATTCGGACGAGCAGATTCCATTCCGGGATTTGATCTGACTTTTGAAATCACACTTGCCGATACACGTAGAGGAAAAACTTATACACGTACCGGAGAACGACATGGAACATTTCTTGTCTGTTCTGGACTCAATTGACCTGATTCAGGAGGATGTTAAGGCAGCCTCTGAACAGGCTAGAAGTAACGGAAACGGTTACAGAAGCGGTCGAAATAACACGCCTCCACCAAATAATGGAAACGGTGGAGGTAACAATAGGAGACAAGATTATGTACAAAACTGGAATAGAGGTAGAGACCGGAACGGCACAGAGCAGCCACACCCATCCACCAGTAATATTACAACAAAATAGATTCAGCTGAGATACGCCCTCCATCGTCGGCTGAGGTTTGGAGTGAGGGCAGCCCGACACAGAACAAAACATCGGAAATCTGTATCCTCAGGTATAATGACGGTGTACAGATGGGACATGAATTAATAACTGAACCACCCACGTGCATAAAGGAGCACAAAGACAAAGTACAAGCGATAACAGAGATCAAAATTAACAATGTTGATGTGCAAGCAATCGTAGATACAGGTGCTACTGTCAGTGTCATGAGTATGGACCTATTCAGAGTACTGGGGAAAGAAAAGCGTATGCTGACTTTTCCTGTGAACAATTGCAAAGTCACTGGAGCCATCAGTGCTCAACGACAAATAATTAAACTCCAAGTGCGGGTAGAGATGTATATAGGGGGAGAAGCCATAGCGTGCTCGTTCCTGGTAGTAAAGTGTTTAAAGGTAGCCTGCATTCTGGGGGTAGATTTTTTGAAAGAAAGGGACGCAGTAATCGACCTTTCTCGGGGAAAATTAAGTTTGATGAACACGGGTAGGAGGATAGAATTGTCCATGCTCAGATCTCAAGAGGTACCTGTGCCTATTTGTAATGTTGTTAACATAAAATGTAGGAATCAGTGGATACTACATTTAGACTATCATTCTCTCGGACAAAATCTGTATTATCCAGACGTACAAGGTGATCAATTAAAAGAAAATGTGGACGCACTTGCGAACAAAGTATCATAGTCCGAAAATTTGAACTCAATGCAACAGCAGGATTTGGTACAGTTATTATATGACTATGCAGATGTATTTTCAGAACAACCAGGAATTGTTAAGGGATATCAATACAATATCGAGGTGAAGCCTCACAAAACCTACTGTCGAGCCTCATACTCCATTCCTTGGTCCAAGAAGGAAATAGTAGCTAAAGTAATTAGAAAGCTGATCGAGTGGGGAATAATAGAACCGTCTTTGTCCCCTTATAGTAGTCCTTTGGTGGCGGTGGCAAAAGCAGACGGACAGGTACGGTTAGTATTAGATGGAAAACTTAGATGAGCTAATTCAAAAATTCCATCGAGTGCAATATTTAACATCTGTTGATACGAAAAGTTCATTCTGGCAAATCCTGCTCACACCCGAGTAGAGGAAATGTACTGCATTTATATTTGGGGGAAGGAGCAGCCAATTTAGGGTACTATCTTTTGGCCTAAATGTAAGTGCAGGAGTTTTCATAACAGTCCTCGATGCGGTTTTGGTTCCGGATTTGCTGTAAAGGGTAACAGTGTATGCAGACGATCTGGTGATTGCTACTGCCGCCTGGGAGGAGCACATAGAACTACTGGGTAGAGTCTTAGAAAGGTTTAAGCAAGCGGGAGTAACAGCGAATCTTGAGAAATCCAAATTTGGACGTAATCAGATTAAATTTCTAGGTCACACAATAACACCACAAGGCATCAAACCTGACAGCAAAAAACTTGACGCAATTCGTGGGTTTCCGAGCCCGAGAACTAAGAGACAACTCAAAGCGTTTATAGGTCATGCATCCTTTTTTAGACGGTTTGTTCCAAACCAATTAATGAATAACGAGTCCTTATTGAGCCTGTTGCGTAAAAATGCGCGCTGGGTGTGGACAGAAGAATGTCAACGCGCATTTGAAGCTATCAAAAACGCCTTGGTGAATGCAAACATACTGCAACACCCAGAAATGACAAAAGATTTTTGCATAGCGACAGATTCGTGTTCATACGGTCTGGGCGCTTGTTTGTTTCAGTGGGACAGGAGCAACGACCACACAACAATCAATGTAATCGGTTTTGCCAGCCGCACACCAAACAGCTGTGAGAGAGCATATTCCGCTACCGAGTTAGTGGCTCTTGCAGTGGTTTGGGCGGTAAAGAAATTCAACTGTTTCATCTATGGCAAAGAAATCAAAGTATTCAGTGACCACCAGGCTCTGAGCTATTTAATGTCTTGCTAAGATGGAGGTTAGCATTGCAGGAATATAAAATTATGTACATAAAAGGACAGGATAATGTTGTAGCTGACGCCTTGTCGAGGCTGACGCCTTGTCGAGGCTCCCACTAGGGCTATCCTCAGTGTCAAAGATTTTGGAACAATCGAAGGAATATCGAATAATCTTAGTACAAGATAAGGTACATAGGAGGGACTTCTTAAATATGTGTAAGAATATGTCTACATTGCAGGAAACTGATCCGATTTGCCGAGATGTCATTAGGAAAATTAAAGAAGGTACCAATCTTAAAAGTGTGCAGAACTTCAAAATAGTAGATAATATTCTGTATTATAAAACAGGTGTGTCAAATGACCATGGAGTCGTGTGTACACCGCAACAGGCTATCCCAACTGTAGTGTGGCACACGCACTTAGCGTGGGGTCACGTTGGGATAGGCAAAACCATAAGGATTTTATCCAGATACTGTTACTTCAAGGGAATAAGCCAGCAGACTCGCACCATTATCAGGACTTGTCCTCTGTGCCAAAAAGCTGTTTCAAAATAAATCCACAAGGTTTGAAATGCACCCTATAGTGCCTCAGCGGCCACTTCAGTTGGTATCTATAGACATAGCTGGACCATACCCTCGAAGCAGGGGTGGATAAAGTACATTTTAGCGGTATATGACATTTTCTCTAAATACTTAAAAATATACTGCCTTTAATCAGTCACCGCTCATGGAATAGTTAAAATGTTAGGGAAAGAATATCTTACACAGGTGGGTAAGCCTGAAGCGATAATATCAGATATTGCTTCCTATTTTACAGGTCATAACTGGAAGAACTATTTACATGAAGAAGGCATAAAGCACATACTAATATCCCGTTTTCATCCACAGGCAAGTTTAGTAGAAAGAGCGTTTGGAGTGTTAAATAAATTTTTCAGGTTATATATCGCATATAAGCACACAAGATGGCCAGATCTGATATCTAAATTTTTGGAAATTCCCAACGCAACCCCGCATGCCTCTACGGGGTATTCACCAACCGAGATTATAATGAATAATAATAGAGTACTGAATGAGTGGCAGGCACCTTTGCCTAAGGTCCCAGACATTCCTGAGCTTAAGGAAGAGAGGAAAAGGAAAGCAGGGTGCAACCTTACCAGGTGCGCGAGGAAAATGAAAGAAAAATATAAGCGACATGTGTCGAATAATCAAAAACTTCGTGTTGGGGACTTGGTGCTCTTACGCAATCATCCTAAGTCCTCGGCACCCTTGAAACAGAATAGCAAGTGGCAAATGGTGTACAATGGACCTTTTAGAATAGTAAGTGTGCTACATGAGTGTAGCTATCTCTTAGCAGATCCCCAATCAGGGAGAGTACGGGAACTGTATCCGCTTAAGGATGTGAAAATATTCCTACAGTAAATGACTAATAGTCCTATGTGTTATGTGTAAAAAGTTACATCATTCTTTTGGAAATGATGTGTGATCTGTGGAGATAATGTACTAGTGTAGAAGTATTTAGTTATAAGAATTTGATTGACTTTCTCTTTTGTTTATGATTATTTGTGTTGTGTCTTCTTTTTAATTAGTGTTAGCTTAAACATGCTCTAAATGTCTGCACAGATAACCTGATTAGTGCAATTATTTGTAGTGTTAAATTGTGACAGAGATCAGTCAGGAGGAACATTTTAGTACTGATTAGTTTGTATACTGCATGATATTCTATATATGTGTCAAACTTGAAATATTTCTTGGTGCCGTCTTTTCTATTTGTGTGTGTGTGTGTGTGTGTGTGTGGTGTGTGTGTGTGTGTGTGTGTGTGCAGCTGTCAGATTGACAGGTTCGAACCCAGAATAATATTAATAATGTGAGCCCCTGAGAACTTTATTTTCAAACCAGTATTATCAAAGAGAGCAATGCACCCAGTAGTGACCCGAGGGCACCATGGAAGGCAAACTTATTGCAAATTTAAGTAACGCAAAGTTACGCACAAAGAAGCTTCAATTGAAGCATGTGCAGATCGATTCAGTAAAAAGAGCTAACCTGATACAGTCCAAGACAATTTTAGCCTACAGAGACTACACTGTAGTTACGTAGGACCTAGCAAGTAAAGTGAGACATAATTTCAAAGGTGGTATTGAACAATATGCCTGAATCCGGCTGGAATGCACAACTAAAGCCTACTCGAACATAAATATAGATGATTTTTGGGCAAACTAATACGAAATTTTAATATTTGTTACCATGTACGCAATTATCAGACACCTTGGTAAAGAGCGAACAAGGAATTTACGAATCTGCTGTTACAAAAAAATTGCACAAAGGACATTGTAACTGAAAAAACTTAAACAAAAGTGCAGTATTGTGTGGCAGAGACAGACAGTGACTGTTAAAACTGCAGCAATATGTCACGAGGTTGTTTCGAACAAGCAATATGAAACTGTATCATTGCCGTGTGTGCAAGTGGACAAGGAAATAACACGACACGAACAGTGAGCCGATAATAGACGGTGGACCAAGCTAGTGTCAAACTATAACTTGTACTGTGCGTGTGTACAAAAAAATATTCTTTGTGTGTCAAGGGACGCCAGGAAAGCGCATTGACTACAGAGATACATTTTGTTCTAAGGTGAAATTTGCGTGTGACTAATGACAAATCATGACATGGTGAAAAAATATTGTGTGCCCATAAAACGCGAAACATTGTGCAAACCAGACTAGTGAAGGCCTACTGAATAATAACTGCCAATAACTGTGTGCGTTCTTTCCCACAGCACGAAAAATGCCCATAAGGATAGTACACTGTTTCTGAACTTGTTGCATGTTTGCTAGAGCACTGCAAGAAGATGTCACACGGGCGAGCTGATATACAACGCGCATCCGGCTTCTTCAGCCATGCAGCGGCTGCAGCAACCCGTAGCAGACCAGACAGCCACACGCCTCTCCTCGCCGTAGCTGTCAACACCGGGGGCGGTGACCTACACGGAGCCGACGCGCCGCGCCGAGCGCCGCTCAACAATCACTCCGCACCGCTCACCAACTACAGCAGCATTATTGACATATTCCAAAATATTTACACAAACTGCATAACATGTCAATGAACTCGATTTTTGACGAACATTGAACACTTATTATGTATACCAGTAAATTGACGAGAGAAAATGAACACTAACAAGTGTAGGAGATGAATTTGTAACACGTAGGTAGTGAGAACATTATGAAAGTGACGTTCTACTAAATGATTTCAAAAAACTAAGTGATATATCCTAGGACAAGTGACCTTGCAGTATATCGCAAGATGATAATTACGAGTTGTTAAACTCACACAACAAACTTTCGTTGAACGGTATGTGACTGTGATATTATGTAACCGTTGATCACAAACTGCTAAATCATTTCAAAACAATTACTGTTAAAGAGACAAGATTAATCATGAACCAACTGGGATGGCTGGGCCCCGGCACAGTTTTGCCCAGATTTCCTGTCTGCCTTCGTCCAAAAAAAAAAAAAAAAAAAAAGAATTGTAAAGAACGTTACGGGCACCATTTTGTCAAAACATAGAAACTCTTTGCCAAATACTGCGAGGGGGCACTGTAACGTTCCCTGGCAGCACATACACTGTTAATAAACTGAAGTTACGTTTAATTGTACTATGTACGCCGTTATGAAGCAATTCGTATGTACTGTAACTGTTTAACAAAAAATATTATTTAATTTTGTATAAAGGGCGTTGATTATTATTGTGATATTTTCTGTAATAATATTCTCGATGTATTTATGATTGTAATATTTCTATACTCATAATGTAATTACGAAATATGTTAATATCCGCGATGAAAAAATGTAAAATATAGCCACAGAGGAAAATAATGTTGTAAGATTACAAAGAGATATTAATAATCAGCAATAGTATAAATAGCACTACATAATGTGCATTCTTTGTCGTCTTCCTCGAGAGCTGAGAGAGAGAGAGGAACCTGTGACGTAGCATTATATGCATGAGTAGACGTTTTTTGTCTGTATCTGTCTTTAGCCGCCATTAGAGGAGAAATTATAAAGGTGTGTAATTTTAATTATTGTTGTGCTCTAAATACATTATAATTTATCCAAAAAAAGGTTCTACAACAAAGTTCGTACTGAAAGAGTAAATAACAAAAATATTTAAAGCCATTTCTTCCCCATTTTCATCCATTCATTCTACATAATAAATATATTTTTATATATGTATATTTTTCTTTTCATCAAAATGCAAATATGAAGGAAGGAAGAATGAAGTTCCTGTAAAAGTGATCATCAATACATCAAAATGCACAGATACTATCGAACGGCATGAAAATCTGTCCTCCTGAAAATATCAGTTGGCCTACTACTTTTTGTGCTCACAGATTTGCAATTCATCTTAATTTCTTTAATTCTGCAAAGTAATACCTCTTTATGTGTCCATGGTTTGGTAATATTACGGGCAGATGCTGCAGTGACATGAGCGAGCGATATGTTTATATCATGCGTTACAAAATCATGAGCTCTCTCTCCTTTGCCCGTGTATTTGGTGTGCAAAGTGCTCCATGGCCACAGCCTCCCCTGAATTATAAACATATGTGACAGCATTTCTTCATGAATAGGTTGTAACTTTTCGCACTGAGTCAATGAGATTTGGCTGTTTTTAGATTTATTTCACTATCATGTATGCCTCCCGATGATTTACTAACGCTTGGAACGCAAGAATGTAAAAACTATTTCGTTAATTAAGTAGAAAAACCATTAAAACAAACGTTGATATTAGAGATACTTTCTCGCTGCTTGTGGCGCTAGTTCATTCCAACAGTCAGATGGCTACAGTTTTCACAGCAGTGAGATCGCGACTGCTATGATGAGCGCCACCGCAAGGAATTGTGTCAAAAGATTGAAGTAGCAGGACCCTTGAGACTTTCTCTCCTTGGAAAGTACATATTGTGTAGGATTGATGTTTGAAGCTTCCCGATTTAAGTTAGAACTGTAGTTGTGCATCACACAATAGATTTGCTGTACTAAAGGGTGACTGGGTAAATGACGCACCATGTAACAGCCATTACTCTCTGTTACATCTCGCATCGAGTGTCACACAAGAGTGTAATTGTTCTGTACAGAACATCAGAAACATGTAAGAGGCTGCTTTGTGTAAATGACTAATCTATTGGCCTACCTCAGCGTACTGTATGTTCATGTGTGGACTTTTTGTGCCACTTAAATCCACTGATGCACCGTTGGGCATGTTCATGTCGTTGTTCAGAGGCAGTGGAGCATTTTGACCGAACTCTATAGGGCTACATTCTGAGAAGCACTGGTAGCTTTTTTAGCCCCACACTCGTAGACTGTCAAATCCACGAATATCACGGAATCGTACTTACGTTGTCGTCTGTTCTTTTAGAACTTGCGGTTAGGCAGATTCAGTTCAAATTTTGAGGTCGCTATTATTGGGAAGACCAATGGATAAAGTAAATGACCAGCTTTGGAGACGATGCGTGATTATTTATTTACATAAAATAAGACGATATACGAATAGAAAATAGATTTGGCTGAACTCAGTATTGCTGAAAGTGGACATGCGAGCACATTGGCAACTGGAGAAGTTACTCGTGTGGCAATTATTGGTAGAGATTCTATGTGGTACCCATCAAGCCTGTACTAATGACTGGCACCCATTTTCCACCTTCAGCTGCACCAGCATCTTTTAACCTGTCTGTTGTGACATTGTTTGACCGCTAAACGAGGTTTACGTCTCGTTAATGACATTAATCGTAACTCAGATGTAAGTTAATTTTTTTATTTATTTTAAGCTCAAGGCAAATGTAGTGAATGGTTCAAAGATTCGTAATAAATAAAGGCGTTCCATTGCAAAATTATTATTCTAAGCTTTTATACGCAAGCAAATCATGACTGTAAGCTAATGAGTGAACTGGGCTGAGATGAAATTACTAATGCTAGAAACATGTATTAATACTAAGTATACCACTGTACTACCGAAAGAAAAATTGGATAGAACACTTTGTGCTCGATATTTATCAATAGAGGTGCAACATCACTGTAAGGTAACCACTGAATGCCTGTACGACGGCAGTTGTTAGCATTCGATGTCCGGCGACTTGGGTGTTACTGAAACTGAAAAGGATTTACTACGATCCTTGCTGGTCGGATTCATGTAGTCGCCGTCAACGGTCTGCAAATCATGCACCTCTTTCAGGAGACGTGTCTCATCAGGCAACCCATGTAGCTCAATACCTGACCTCAAGTGTCTGCTTTAAAAAAGATGTAAAACTGTTTCTATGATTGTGACTGGAATATGTTACTCGTGTGAGAACCAGTAACTGCTACTCATTTCCCACCTTCCGTCGTGTCAGCTCCTTTTAACCTCAATTCATTTTGGCGCTTTTGCTTTTGTAGTATGTGTATTTGATTTTGGTATTAGTAATAATGATACACCTAGTACTGGTGATGGCCGGTTGGGAGTAGCTATCGTAAGGGAAGGCTGTACGCCTCCTGTTGCTGCTGCGTTGAAGAGTTTTAATTCCCGTAATGTAATTCCTAATCGAGCTTCTCATGTTGGCGAGAAGGGAAACAAAGACTTTCGTACGTCGGGTTATGTTTTTGATGTGGAGTTTATTATCCGTATCTGCACTAGAAGTAAGTCATTTAATAATTAAGATTACACTTGAGATATGCCCACTTGCGTTTTGTAGACTAGTTTCGTAAAGAAAAAAAGTAAACAAATTACCATCAAACGCGTATTTCTTGAATAACTAGAAAACTGTGGCGTCCAGCGAAAACGTATCCTAGTGTCATCAGCCTTACGTACGAATTGCGGTATTAGTATCGTTGTATGAAAACCGCTTTTTATTTGCCACCAAAAGTTTCTCCTGTATAACACTTGATTCTGCTGCTACTCGTTTCGACGTACCGTCATCGGCTGGAAGACGTTACATTTAAAAGTGTTATAAACGTAAAACACAATTTGAAGTAATCGTCTAGTCTCCTTTTGTTGAAACTTCTTAGATGACCTGAAATGTATATTTTCGCACTTTCACTAAATTGCAGCACTTCAAAATTACATATTGTCCTGTTATACTTAGAAGCTACGGAAAATTCTCGTCCTGGTCCATTCTTTCTTAGTACCCTCACTGACGAGCGACAACCATACGACCACTGCCCAAAGCGAGATTGAGTGGCGCATGGTGGCGTTGCGGGCACGTCACGAAGTAAGGACAGTACAAGGTTGTAAGAGGTCCTTGATTAAGGAATTTGTTGCTAGCGCACTCGAGCAGATGTAATTTTGATGGATTGCTCACGCGCTGCCTGCGATATGTAAGGTATAAGAGAATCTCAGACCAGAGAGCAGTGTATGCGGTAGGAACTGTGTAGTACTAGCGAGCAGTCGTGTGTGTGAAGTTGGCTGGGCCGGTCGTGGGGAGCAATGGCGGTGCCTGAGCGTTGTAGTATAAGAAAGCAATACCGTGAAAAAGAAATAAATTAAACAACCACAGTGGTTTACTATGAAATGGAAATTTTACCATCAGAATGAAGGAAAGAAAAAGCAATATCTTGTCATGAAGAGTAAATGGATCAGAATTAACAAGCATTAACCAGAATATACTATACACATCGTATGATAGCAGTCTTGACTAATTATTTTTCTTTCAGAATACGAGGCGATTGATGCAGGCTGTCAGACAGAACTACACATGTTAATTTTAGTGATGAAATATGGTAGAAGTAAGTAACTCTATACTATGAGTAGTTGTATGAAGTAAATGGTAACATGAATAATGAATAATGAAGTGTCTATTTTTTGCAGATGGCAATAAATGATGATGAATAGTTATATGAAGAATATGGTAATATGAATAATGAAGTTTTTCTTTGTAGCTGATGATAATGATGAAGTTATGGTAATATGAAAAATGAAGTTTTTCTTTGCAGATGATGATAATGATGACGTTTCTATATTTACTATTAGTTAAGAGATGCTATGTAGTTATTTAAGTATTTGTTGCAGTTCCTTTTGACAGTATGTCTTATGTCGCATAGTATAATGATTGAATGTTTTGGGAAAGACAGCCAGAGTACATACATATTAAGTACACGTTTCATTACCTGTTAATTCGAAGTTTACTACTTTTCAGCATAATATACATTTTTTTTCTTTCAGGACAATAATCCATTTTGAAATTTTTGTTCCAGGAGAAGCTTTTCATGATATTAATATGGTACAAACACTTAGTTATGAAACCTGTTCTAATACTTGTATTTTCTTACCCAGTTGTGTCTGTCATTTATGAATGTGATCACATATACTGTACTTGTTTCATAACCTTGCTATGGCTGACTCATGACGAATGACGTTATTAATCCTTATTTCCAGCAATAAGTCAAAAGCATATATTTTCATGCCCTAGCAATTATCGATCCCAACGCAATGCATTGCTAGCACAAAAAAAAATTATTACCTATCCCAACTATTACCAGTATACAACTAAATATTGCTACCAGTTTAAGATATATTTCTAGTCTTAAATATAATGCAAATTTTTCTGTGTATTGATTCCATTATGTCTATGTATTATTGGACTACAGACCTTGAGTAATAGTTCCAATGTCTTACATTTTAAATATGTCTTATGTCACTTACATCATATCATATATAAGCACCAGTAGCTTCATGCTACACTCAATAGCTCCTGTTTCGAATGATGACTTGTGAATAATACTGAATAATGTTTCGTAAAACTATATGAATACTTTGTAAATGGCCAATGAGTGCCAATAATTACTGCAATCAGATGAGTTATGAATAGTGTTTTGTAATACTCAATACTTGCTACATGTTTAGTAACTGGCAAATGAATGCCACTGATTACTGTAACAAGATGACATATGCATTAATGAATGCCACTGCTTACTGTAATGAGATGACTTATGCATAAATACTATGCCAATAATTACTGTAATAAGATGACTTATGAATACTGTTCTGTAATACTCCATACATACATAGAAATGCTTAGTAACTAGCCAATTAGTGCCAACAATTATTCAAATCGGTTGATACACTAATGTAATTCTGCATGATGACTAGCATAAGATTTAATGCCCTTCACCTTCTGACCTAATTACCAGCAATTACTGCAATATCCGTATGTCCTGTCCATCCTCATGATCATGGAGCACTAAATTTGGTTTTTGCACTAATTCTACGTTGATGTAAGAGTATGGATTCTACAAGAATGTGGTGCCACATATCAAGCTGTCCACCACCTTGAACGATGGAGATGTTATTATGGACCTACTGTTTGGTGTACCTATTGTACTATCAAAATGATAACATACAATATGAATATAACATTTTGGTGTCTTGGCTACACTGATAAATACTTCAGGGAAGAGAACTTCAGATTGTCTCACTTGGTGTTGTGCTTCTGTAGAAATATATGAACTTTCAGTGCAGCTACGTGCAACCTACTGTGCTACAACCATGATGCAATCCTTCCCATTCCTTTCCTAGTTCTTGTAAAATGGTAAAGACTTATACAGTGCGTTTAAATTCTTGTAAAATGATAAAGACATATACTGTGCGTGTGCACTTCATTTCATTTGTTAATATGATCAGTTGTCCTAAATATGCTAAAGATTTTTATAGTGCGTGTGGACTTTATTTCTTTTCTTAATGTATTCACTACTTGTACAATGCTAAAGACTTTTACAGTACGTGTGCACTTTATTTCATTTGTTAATGTAGTCAGTTCTTGTAAAAAATGCTGAAGACTTATACAGTGCATGTGCACTTTATGTCATTTGTTAATATATTTTGTACTCATTGCGTAGTAATTTTGTCATATCTTAATATGTTCTGTACTCAGTGCGTGTGCACTCTATTTCATTTCTTATTATGTTCTGCACTTATCAATAATGTATATACTCTGTGACTGTAGACTTAGTAACTAATTACATTATAGAAAAATTTGTTGCTCATGGCAAGTCCAATTGACTCACCATCGCTGCCAAATTTTTGCCCCCCCCCCCCTAGTGGATGGTTATGTAAGAGGTCCATGATTAAGGAATTTGTTGCTAGCGCACTCGAGCAGATGTAATTTCGATGGATTACTCACGCGCTGCCTGCGATATGTAAGGTATAAGAGAATCTCAGACCAGAGAGCAGTATTGTATGCGGTAGGAACTGTGTAGTACTAGCGAGCAGTCTGGTGTATCGAGTTGGCTGTGCCGGTCGTGTGGAGCGATGGCGGAGCCTGAACATTGTAGTATAAGGTAAAAGCAGCCTCGCGCATGTGTAGTATTCTTATATCAAGTCCCATGTAAATGTTTAAAAAATCTCTTAATAATAATCTTTCTCATAAAAAATTAACTTTTGACAATCATTCATTTCAATTTAAAGAATTTACTAATTTCTCCAATCCATGGTCATCCCGATTATTGCAAAGAAAAATCAGTTGTTACTTTTTATACATGACAAATCTATCGGCCAATATTGCACTGGGCTGTGCCAGAAAAATTTCTTATAGGAGCAGATATATATATGCGTTATCCGGCGAGCTTATTGAAATAAGAATTTTCAATTTATTCAGAATGATCTTTCAGGGCCATGACGCAGCACTGCTGACGTCCAAAATTTACCAGTTTAAATTCACAGTCAGTTATTGAAACGTTATAAGTGAGTCGCAATTTAATTGAGAGGTTAGTCACATTGTATTATTGGTGGGTTACGGAATTCATTTATCTGTTAGTGGGCTACGCAGACTGTGAATGATATAAATAATTATATTTTTTCTGTAGGGAGGTTACGGAATATTTTTGTTGAGAGGTTACAAGGTTGGTTGCTTGACATTGGGGAAGGGACCAAACAGCGAGGTCATCGGCCTCATCGGATTAAGGAAGAACGTCGAAGGAAGTCGGCCGTGCGCTTTCACAGGAACCATCCCTACATTTGTAGAAGCGATTTAGAGAAATCACAGGCAACCCAAATCAGAATCGCCGGACGCGGGTTTGAACCGTCGTCCTCACGAATGCGAGTAGAGTGTGCTAACCACTGAGCCACCTCACTCGGTAAAGTATAATGCACGCAGGATAGAGGTATAAAGAAATAAATGCTTATGAAGAAAGAACTTGACGTTTAATGTTGTTGGGTAAATACACAATCGATAGAGACGCTCTTCAATATGTGATCCTTGACATTTCATGAACAGCACTGCATCGTATGTGCGTAAATGTTTGTTTGGCCTCAGATGTACTCCTGAGTCATGTGGATGCAATAAAGAAAAATGCAATGTGTGCTATGTTTAAGCAAGTTAAAATCTGTAACACGCGTTCAGAGGCATGCGAGAAGAGAAGGGAACGTCGATCCTCCCTTACGTAAATCCATTTTCCTATGGAACAGATCTCTTTGAGAAACGGCGACTTTGATTTCAAATACTGGAAAACATCGTAAGACGCATGTGATTGTAGAGACTGTGCAATTTGTGCGTGAAGCATTCTCTAGAAGCCCACCTAAATCCATTAGTCAAGCTAGTAGGCTACTGGAAGGTCCCCGTTTGACAGTGCGCGAAATTGTGCATAAAGGTCTGTGGTTGCATGCTTAATCCTACTTCTGCATCACATTAAGCCCGAGGATCACTGCAGGTGATGTGGTTTTGCTGTAGGAATGTGACGTCGTATAGACTACCTCAAAGCACAGCTGTTCAGCGATGAATCTAGTTTAAAAAAATTCTTTTTCTCTGATGAGAAATCGCTCTCAACGAATGGTGTGCTGAGTTATTAGTCCTACGAATCTGACAAATCGCTGCTCCCTAGGTCGAAAAATGTGTTAGTTACAGTGATAGGTAAAATAAGTCGGAAGATAGAGGCCAAAAATCTACTTTATTTGTTGAAGGAAGCTATGCCTAGTACATTTGTCACTCAACTTATTAATGAATCCTCTGCTCAGACAAAAGTAAATTTTCTGAATTGAATAGTACTGTTTATGGCTGTATATAGTCCAGATAGTCCAGACTGTTTTTCGTATTGGGCACGCTGTTCGCATGTACGTTTCAAGAATTACTCTCTGCCGCTATACTAACTTACGGTATTAAATTACGCAAGTGACGATTTCTGAAAGGAAAATATAGCGTTCCTTAAAACTACTAATGTAATCTACTTCTGTAATCTAAGAAAGCGTGAAAGCAGTGCTCCAATCAGAAGTGCGCTACTCCTCTTCATTCTTGAAATTTCGTAGAATTGCGAAAAATGAGTAAGACACATTGACGACCTGCAAAAGAAAAAAAATTATGGGTAGCAGATTTCTCATGTATTGAGATGTTTGTTAAGAAATATACCCGAGTTTATTATTACACATCGACTGTATGTAACACCACACCTGATACAGCCTTTCGCATTAGATTATAAATGTTTAACGCATTACGGAATGACAAAGGTAAGTTTAGTTTCCTTACTGTTGCTCGTATTAACTATTCAACGAACGTCACATCTTGTGGCAAAATATTATTACATTTAAAGCGTTTTCAAGCGTAGACTGGCCACAACATTCAAAGCGTTTCTGAAGAACAGAAATTTGTTGTATAGATTTAAGTGCCAGAAAGTCTTCTCTGAAAGTATTTGCATGTAGTGCAGCAAAGTATGCAAGAGAAACAAGGACGATAAACAGTCTAGACAATAAGAGAATACAAGATTTTGAAATATGGTGCTACAGAAGAATGCTGAAGATTAGATGGGGAGATCACGCTACTAATGAGGATGTACTGAACATAATTGGGACAAAGAGAACTTTGTGACACAACTTGGCTAGAAGAAGAGGTCGGTTGGTAGGAAACGTTCTGGGGCATCAAGGGATCACCAATTTAGTACTTGAAGAGAGCATGGAGGTTTAAATTTGTATAGAGGGAGACCAAGAGATGAATACACTAAGCACTATCAGAAGAATGTAGGTAGCAGTAATTAATCGGAGATGAATAGGCTTGGACAGGATAGAGTTGCATGCAGAGCTGCATCAAACTTGTCTTTGGACTAAAAACAACAACAAGATCACCGTTTACCAATAAATAAGTTCATAGTCATTTGTAATGTTGTAAGTATCTGAAGATGATAGTTTTTTTAATATCAGTGTTATGAGTACCTTGCGTGTCTCTGTAAGAGTCACGTCAGAATGCTTTTCACTTTATTCTGGCCAGCTAAGTGCTGCAAACGCGGCCCTCAAATTATCTACATAAAAGATACGATGTTCTTTACAGCATTCACCGTCATTCTGTAGCCACCCTTGTAACTAACTTCTTTAAATTTCTCGTTTATGTTTCAAGGATTTAACATTTTAGACATGTTCAAATGGTTCAAATGGCTCTGAGCATTATGGGACTTAACATCTATGGTCATCAGTCCCCTAGAACTTAGAACTACTTAAACCTAACTAACCTAAGGACATCACACAACACCCAGTCATCACGAGGCAGAGAAAATCCCTGACCCCGCCGGGAATCGAACCCGGGAACCCGGGCGTGGGAAGCGAGAACGCTACCGCACGACCACGAGCTGCGGACTTTTAGACATGTTGAGCAGACGGTCGATTTCACTGTCTTCTAAATCATTATTAGAAGCTAATATTATAGGACCGGCGACTGGGGTTACTGATATTGCAGAAATTATCGGAACAAGTAAATTGTTACCAGTTAAGTTAGGTGATAAAGAAGAAGCAACGCATGTGACAGTAGCGAATATCAGAATTTAAAACAGAAATTACGAATCACGACGGTCTAATATAAATCACATAATAATTAAATGTCAGTTCCACATCATATAACGTTTCACAGGAACTCACGCTGCCAACTCTACACACAGCAATAAATATATTAAAATTTTCAGGAGTCTATTGTTATACTGAGGAAAAAAAGTATTCCGATACACGTCTATTCCGTATGGGAGAAATGATAATACCTCGTATTTAATACAAGACTGATTATTAAATGATAATGATTGATGAGAAACACTTCAGTTGTATTATTACACATTTATTGTGTTACGACCGATTTTGTTCTTTGCACATCTTCAGGTTGACTGCATTTAAACAACATAGGATATTAGAATAACCCACTACATCTCAGCGAACAAAACACGCAACGCACACTGCTTAGAGCATTATACTAAATCATCATTGAGTTGTGATGAAGTCATGCCACCAATTGCCTAGTAGTCAAGATAATGTTAAAGATCAAATTCAAAAACATGGATAATAAGCATTACATCGACCGCCTGGTGAAAGTATGGCGATCACACACAGCATGCTGCGTACAGTAAAGGTGCCAGACAAGGCCGTTCAACGACAAACATGTATAACATAGAATTTCGCTTCTGTCGAGGATGACAGTAAAATGTGCTTATCATTACCGTTACAAGCAATGGCAAAATCTGAAATACAGTTTTAGTATTGAAAAGTTCACAATTAGTCCGAACTATGGAAAAAAAACGAACCGATTTATCTGCAGAATTATACACAATAACAAGGGAACATGTGACAGTGCTGACACAAACTACCTCATCATTTGAGACCTATGAAGTATATTAAGAACTTTAAAATACACTCTCCAAATAATTGCGTAAAATGTGTTACGAACGTTAATACTGAGCTCACAGAACGATCAAGAGTCATTAATTGCGCACTTACAATAGATTTTCTTATATGAGCCAAAGTAGTTAAATGGTTGGTTACCGTAAGTTGTCAATAAAATTACAAGTGAGCTCTGTTAAATTAGCAACAGTTGTTTAAATTGGAAGAGATCATACACCAGTGATTACACAAAACTATATTATCACTTGGTTGATATCAGTGTACGACTTGGTATACATAAAATGGGAAGTACAACAGAGAACCTGTAATTGTGATTGTGCATCGCTAACAAATTTAAATGAATCAATGCTGAATTCACCACATGCCTGTACAATAAAGAACCAGATGCATTATTTTACGCAAGGTGGCTCTGACGTATACGGATGAAACAGTGAGTACCTTGTTACACAAATTACGAAGTAACTGCACACAAAATAGCAAAATATGGTCAAAGCGTTCACACAAAGTGAGCACGAACAATGAATAGACGCGACTGGAAGAAAACGCGTTCTCACTGAACACTCGGAATGCTAAAATAATAAAACTGGGTAGTTTCAGTTATACTTTGACAACTAATAAAATAGTTGCTCTTAACTTACAATTATAATATAAAAGTACAGAATGATAATAAACAAAAACCGCAGCACAATAAATCGAAACAGCTAAAAACAGATACGAACAATAAAACAATGCACAATAACGAGAGAACAAGGGACAGTGCTTACATCGAAGTGCATTGTCATTTGACGCAATGACTTTTACTTAAATAATTAAACATTTCAAAGTAATTAGTAAAAATAATCATGAGCGGTAATTAAGATCTCATAGCACTATCATTAATCATTAGAAACGTAGCTACCGAATACACACTGCCATCTATAAATTAATGTGTAAGAGCTAAGGGAACGAATCTCGCGGTTCCAATTTACTATTAATAAAATCACAAACGCTTATCTAAAACTAGTTACACTTATTTACAATGGAAGAAAGTAAATAACAGTGGTGGCATAAAACTGTATTGTCGCTAAGTTGAGAGAGGCTTACAGATTATTGTACACTCAGTCACGGAATAATTACATTCAATAGTAAACAGCCACTAACTGAACATACAAAATTATCATGAATACAGAACAAAAGTAATTAAACAAACAACCTATTTGTCACTGAAGATACACACATCAAAAAGTTTTGCATCACCTCGGTTCCGTGACTTCCGGAACCTGTACAGAAAATTGGATTAGAGATAAACCTAAACCTCATTTCCGCCATTTCTGTTGCTCATGAAAACCACACATTGCATGTTGAACCACCATACAGCGACACCTTCAGAGGTAGTGGTCCAGATTGCTGTACACACTGGTCCCTCTAATAACGAGTAGCTCGTCCTCTTGCATTGATGCATGCCTGTATTCGTCGTGGCATACTGTCCACAAGTTTATCAACCCATTGTTGTTCCAGATTGCTACTTCTCAACGGCGATTCGGCGTAGATCCTCAGAATGATTGCTGGGTCATGTCGTCCATAAACAGCCCTCTCCAATCTATCCCAGGGATGTTCGATAGGATTCATGTCTGGAGAACATCCAGGCCACTCTAGCCGAAAGATGTAGTTATCCTGAAGGAAGTCTGTGGTGTCACCGCCAGACACCACACTTGCTAGGTGGTAGCCTTTAAATCGGCCGCGGTCCGTTAGTATAGGTCGGACCCGCGTGTCGCCACTATCGTGATTGCAGACCGAGCGCCGCCACACGGCAGGTCTAGAGAGACTTCCTAGCACTCGCTCCAGTGGTACAACCGACTTTGCTAGCGATGGTTCACTGACAAAATACGCTCTCATTTTCCGAGACGATAGTTAGCAAAGCCTTTAGCTACGTCATTTGCTACGACCTAGCAAGGCGCCATTACCAGTTACAATTGATACTGAATCATACCTCACGCCAGCCTGCGTGAGCTAAAACGCGTGCCTTTCGGCTTCCTCTAATAATCACGGTGTTGGCTCTCCTGCCAACCCACAACAAAGTCACTCAGAAGATATGCACGATGGAAGCGCGAATTGTCGTCCATGAAGACGAATGCCTCGCCAATATGCTGCCGATATGGTTACACTATCGGTCGGAGAATGGAATTCACGTATCGTACAGCCGTTACAGTGCCTTCCATGACCACCAGAGGCGTACTTCGGCCGTACATAATGCCAACCCAAAACAGCAGGGAACCTCCACCTTGGTGCATTCACTGGACAGTGTGTCTAAGGCGTTCAGCCTGACCAGGTTGTCTCCAAACATGTCTCTGACTATTGTCTGGTTGAAGACAAATGCGACATTCATCGGTGAAGAGAACGTGATGCCAATCCTGAGCAGTCCATTCGGCATGTTGTTGGGCCCATCTCTACCGCGCAGCATGGTGTCGTGGTTGCAACGATGGACCTCGCCATGGACGTAGGAAGTGAAGCTGCGTATCATGCAGCGTATTGCGCACAATTTGACTCGTAACACGACGTCCAGTGGCTGCACGAAACGCAGTATTCAACATAGTGGCGCTGCTGTCAGGGTTCCTCCGAGCCATAATCCGTAGGTAGCGGTCATCCACAGCAGTAGTAGTCCTTGGGCGCCCTGAGCGACGCATGTCATCGACAGTTCCCGTCTCTCTGTAACTCTTCCATGTCCGAACAACTTCGCTTTGGTTCACTCCGAGACGCCTGGACACTTCCCATGTTGAGAGCCCTTCCTGGCACAGAGTAGAAACGCGGATGTGATCGAACCGCGGTATTGAACGTGTAGGCATGACAACTACAGAGAACACGAGCTGTGTACCTCCTTCCTTGTGGAATGACTGGAACTGATCAGCTGTCGGACCCCTTCCGTCTAATAGGCGCTGCTCATGCATGGTTGTTTTCACATCTTTGGGTGGGTTTAGTGAGATCTTTGAACAGTCAAAGAGACTGTGTCTGTGATACAATATCTATCTTCAGGTGTTGTGGGAACTGGGGTGATGCCAAACGTTTTTCATGTGTACATAAAAGAAATTAAAATCACATTTAGATAGATCCTAAATATGTTATTTAATTACTTTTTAACTATATATTACATTAAATATACTTAACCTCTATCCTTTTCAAATGATGGTGTAGTTAGGTGGAAGTTTTGCAAACTTTTCCTTTGTTATTAACAGTAGCTGTACTGTAAATCTTTGTTCCTATCTACGTGTTATGATTTTAATATTAATATTGTGTTTATACTGGTTGCTGGTGGAGAGGAAAGTTAGTTATTAGTATTTTATTAATGATCTCGTTGATAAGCAGCCATATCACAGTCATCACATTCGCTCAAGAAATTTATAATTAAGCTTTACTTGTTTAATCAGAATCGGACGATGACTCTCCTTGTCCGCAGTCTCGATGATTCGAAGCGATCTGCAATCCTGTCTAAATAAAATGTCTTGGTTTTCTTGCGTTACGTAGTCAATCGGGAAACCTCAGATCAAGCTAAAAGTTTGCTCTGATAGAGTTTAATTATCCGATGAAATAATGGAGCTCTTGGATCTACTAATTGCAGGTTTGTTTCCAATTCATCGGAAGTTCCCTTCTGATTACCAACGAAACGACAACTCCGTGCCAATTTCCAATTAGAGAATACATATATAATGAAATTCCTTACACACCTCTGATGTAAATGCTCAGTATATATTTTCTTGAGTAGCAAACAATATATTTTCAATCTTTTTCTTCGAGTAATCTCTATAGCAAAATTACATTTATTCAATGCGGCTATTCGGCATGGAGACGATCCTAGAAGTCCTCTCAACACACTAGAGAGAATATTACAAAGAGTAATTATGCGCTCATGGAATAGTAATAGTACTGTCCTACTTTGCGCATCAATTCTGCGAGTATATTGATGGTCAAGTAGGAAACGTAATTCACTAATAGAATTTTGCGGGGATAATTGGTAGAATATGAGGAGATATTACACTGCGAATTGTTTGGATTAATTGTGTAGTGGTTTTAATTCTTCGACAGTTCTGTAGCAGTGCATAATAGTAGCAAGTATAACACAGTTAGATTTTCACCTGACTGAAGTTATTCAGTTTCATTATTTTAGTGATTCACTTGTTCACTGGAAACACGTTTTCTGTAATTACGTTTATTGATTGACCATGACCACTTTATATGATCACATTTTCTGTTTCTTACCATGTTGTCAGCAATTACCTCATCGTTTGTGTAACACACTACACATTATTTCAATTTTTTTATATTGTAGTAATGATCATTTTGCATGATCACAGCTACGTGTTCTGTTGAATTATATGTAGTTACTTCAGAATCGATGTATAATGTGTAGTATGGCGTTACGAACCTAATTATGATACAGCACTGTGTAACCACTGGTGTATGTTCTCTTACATTGTAATTAATTTTAGCTAATTGAACGCAGCTCGCTTGTAATTTTGTTGAGAACAAACGATAACCACCAGCTTGGGTGCTTTTGATCTTTTACATGTTCGAAGACCTTGCGTCTTTATTAACGTCATTATTAATGACATATGATCAGTCTGTGAAATCAGCTTCAATGTTCCTGTTACATCTTAGACAATTATTTTGTAACTATATTGTATATTTATTCACCAGCACTCATAGCTGTCAAATGACGAGATACTTTAGTGTACGCACTATCGACTGTTACCTTATTATTGTGAATACTTAAGGTTTTGTCGTTGCTTGTAACGATTATGATCGCACCGTCGTCTATCGCACAGGACAGGGACCAAATACTGCGTTCACGTGTTGACTTCTGTCGTGAGGCTGCCCTGTGTTGGCGGTCTGAGGTACGCAGCATGCCGTGGCTGCTCGCCATACTTCCATCATGTGGTCGGTCGAATGTATTTGATCACAGTTTCGGGATTTGGTTTTTAACATTACATACATCCAGACCATTTGTGCCATGACTGTCGCAAAACTCGACGAGGATTTAGTACAAGGCAGTTGTCAGTATAAATCGCTTATTTTTACTTTCAGGTGGTGTAGCTTTAGCGTAATATCCTTTTTTGTTTAACTGGAAGCAACCTGAAGATGTTCAACGACCGAAACCAGTGGTAACATAATAAATGTAAACGATACTGCTGAGGTAGTTTTCACTAATCATAAGTGTGAACTATCTTGTATAACATGATCAAGATTGTTATGGTCAAGATTGTATTTTTAAATATTTGACAATGGTGTCACTAGAGAGACAATGTTTTCTACGTTTTGTGAAACGCAAATGCTAGATCTGTGTCATTTTGGTATTACTTTCTCTGTTTTGATGTCCAAAGTTCTACAGAAAGTTCAAGAAAAGAGTGACAAATGTGCCGATGAGGCGGGTAATACAATAACACACTTCATCACTTCTCTCCCTCGAATAGTGTGAGGAAAAAAGGAACACAAACCGTTTATTCGATAGTCTTAGGTGATGAAAGCTATATCCACTGCTCAAGAGAAATAGATTCTGATACCCTGGAGTCACTAATGATGTCAGTGACATTAGTACACAAGCTACGATAGAGGATTGTATTATTTATTTCATTCAGTTCCTGACTTAGTTAAATGCAGAGGTACAACGAACACGAGCGAGTTCTTGATAGAACTTCAGGTTGGGTATTAATTTGTTAAGTGATACCTAAGGTAGTTTCTGAAAAAGGGTTCTGACAGATATTTCACATCGTCATATAATTTTAATTATGTATCATCCGATATGTTTTTCTACTATTCTGTCGTTGTGTCAGGTAATTTTAAATCTTATTGTTAAGTAAAGACCTTATTGTTTCCCATGTTTCAACATTAACTTTCGGCTGTAATAAGCAGAACAGGTACGTCCATCCTTCGGATAGATGGTCTGTGGAACTTTGGCTGTTCAATTATCTAATAAGATGAAAAAGCTGCAGTCGTCGTTGTGGATGGTGTATTGAGTCGTATAATAAATGACATCAAACCGGCGACTGCAACAGTTTCATTTTATTACGTTTTTTCCAACAGGAACTCTACGTTCTTCTAGAACTGATTTCTTAGATAGCATTTTCAAGTCAGTCAAACTACTTCTTGTAAGACAAGAGAATTCGAGAAAGCGTGAGGTAAGCTCTCTTAATCACTAAAATTGTGCTTATGTGGTGGCTTTGAGACAGCACGTCATTGCAAAGCTTGACGTTTGCATTTGAAAAAAAAATGTATGAACTAATTAACAAAAGAAACATCCTACCACGGCAACAATCCAGATAGATGTCAAAATTCTTCAGAAGAGGATTAAGTACCTTACGTCGTCGACGTCATTAGAGGCTAAGATCACATAACATGAGATAGAGGGATGGAGCAGCTCATTATAGTTTCAAAGAATCATCCTGATCATTATGGAACCTAAGGAAAACCTAAAGAGAAGTCTAAGACGTGGAAGTGAACGCGGCTCTTATTGAATACGAAAGCTGTATAATCACCCCTTCGCCTTATCAGTTGATAAAATGCTTTGAGAACTTCGAGAGGACAACCACTTACGTTAGCAAATCCTTTGAATTAAAGGAATTTAAAGATTTGGGTTCTAGAAAAATGAAAGGAATGGCGTCATCCCTCCGCTTGAGTCCGCAGAAACTCTCTAGAATGGTTGTAGCATCGGTAGTATTTTGCCACTAACAGCAGATGCTATTTGGAAAATTCTAGCTTCGAGACATGTTAGTTGTTGGATTTTATAGTATATGAACTTCAGATCTTGTTTTACTTCTAGAATTTATGTGTGCACAAACCTCAGATTTTATTGGAATGCAAACACATAAGCATGTTTACGCTTATTAGCTTTTCGTCCGTTTCAGCATTGAGTGAAGCCGCATTTCTAGCTTGTAGTCATCTTACTGCAATGAGTACAAAAAATGAAATGATCTTAAGGCCCCATCCGGGGAAGTTCGGCCACCGATTGCGAGTCTTGCTACAGTCGACGCCACATGGGGCGACTCGCACCGGGGATGAGGGCAGCACAACACAAATTTCCAACCCGGCCAGGAATCGAACCCGGGCCCGCTACATGGTAGGCAAGTATGTAACCATTTTTTCAAATCTCATTTTTGTTCGTAATTGATCATTGCATTTGTTCGGAGCGGACGTCCTATGACACTTGTTTAAGTTCAGCGTTGATCCATTACTCGGTTTTTTTCTTGCAGAGGGCAGCTAATCCTCGGACCGATCACGCTGAGCTACTGTGCCTACTAACTACTCAGCTAAGCAGGCGGTCTCCGGCGACTACTACACTATTCGTGTGATGAGCATACCGTATGTACGTCACAGCGACACGATACATCCAGTGTTGCATCCCACCGCTTCGTGTACTATGGAAGCTTGAAATCTGGCCAGGCAGAAAAACTTTCAAGGTTCGGTTTTTGAGCAGTAAGAGTTCGTATTCACTGTAAGTGTGTTACATTCCTTTTGCAGTGATTCATTGTGCCATCTGGACAAAACAGTCTTGCCGCAATTAACCGTAGTCTCAATTAATATATCTGTGTTCGAGAACGAGGCAAGAGCAGTTATTATTTCGCGTCAGTTAAGTACTATGAGAAGTATCGTACAGAAGGATATGTATAGATCTGTACGGTGCGGATGTGTAAAAGTTAAAAGTAATAATTCTCTTAAATTCTCTGCACTGTAAGTGGAACATGAATTATAGAATTATTCAGAAATGCCGGAACAGTCTCCTTACCGAGACAAAGGACTCCCTGGAGAGTGGGAAGAATCCACCAGCAGTGACGCGCAACGGTCGCTGTGCGCGATGCATCAGAAGCAGCAGCGACCGTTTGAGCGAGAGGGGGCACTCCTGCAGTGACGTCACAGCGTCGTATGCTGCCAGGGCCAGATTCTCGCTCTGCAACAGTCCATCACTATCTGCAAGAGAGTCAGTGTGACTCACAGCGATAATTTTATTCACCACAATTCCCACATTAAAAGGTCATGTATTTATGACATGGGGGCAATCTGCAGTGTATGGTAAGTGAAGAAAACTTCACCAGTCAAGATCGCTAAAAAAGCATTTTGTTGGATGGTTAGTTTCGACAGAGCTATACTGTCATCATCGGATCTGTTGTATAGATTCAAAAGCATACGATCTGGTGATGCTAAGATTCGGTGATGCCACCATAGTTCTGTCGTAAACGGTCATCCAATAAAATGCTTTTTAGCAATCTTGAGCAATGAAGATTTCATCAGTTACCATTGCAATGTCATAAATTGCTATATTCTCCTAATAAAAGTAAGTAGAGTCCTTCAACTTACGGATAAAAGTTTGAGAAGCTATGAAATCTGATACTTAATACTGCCAGAATCACAATGAAAATACAACATTTTAGAAATCATCGTACTCGTTAGTAAATTATTATTACTAATGCTAAGTAGTAAAGAGCGTGATACAACATGTAACAGGAAGTGAATTAAAACTGAAGGACTGTAAGGTTGAGTTATCTGTACTGTGATGTCTGTTTATTCCCGTATTCATTTTGATCTGAAACAGGAGATGAAAAGAGATCTCTTTTAAATGGCATAGGTACCTCTGTATGGAGCATCTACTCTGGAACAAACAGTATAATGATATGAAACTTCTAGAGCGTAATAGGTTGCTGAACTGCAGATTAAATCTCTACCCTAGACTCCTACGGAATTAGTGGTCAAGTAAGTACTTGATCGCTGCTCTGAAATAGATTTAGACGGTTAAGTTGTAAAAGTTTGCCAGCAAAGACCCAGAACCAGATGGTTTACGTCTTGGTCTGGCCCAGTGTTGTAATTGGGGAGGAAAATCATCAATAAAGTAAATACAAAGGCTTTATTTGTGTTTATCGGCATTACTGATACCTTTGTGATGACAATATTTTGTGATAATCATTCGATTCAGGAACAGTTATTAAGGTATTCCCTCATGTATGAGTCACGCACTGAATGAAACAAATCAAGTAGAGTAATATTTAGGTTCTATGTAAGTAAACCCATTAGTCAAGCGATGAAACATCTCTGATAATTAACAAAGCGTTGCAACATATTTTATGCAGGTAAATCTTATAGTGGTTAATACATTCCAGTGCTAGGAAAACAGCACTATTCACATACCAAGCTCCAGAAGAGAAACACTATTTTCAGTAACCAGTTAGGAATTTAATATACAGTCTCCAAACATGACACAGTACAGCTGCAGCTATTAAGTATTCCATAACCAGCCATGAAAATAAATGATATACACCAATGCATTTTTAAGGAATACTCAGTTTTTTTTAATTCCTCTTACACAAGTGATAAAACCCTCAAGAAATACATGTATAATGTTACACACCTGCAGCAGATCATTACAAGAGTTAAAATCAACTGTGTGCAGTCGTTGAGAAATAGCATGCGCAACACGCAATTCCTTATTGTAAATTCCTTATTTCAAACCACATGTTCCTCTGTGAATAACTCACTTCTGTAATGAGGTCATCTCCAAACCAGCAGTAAACAAAGAGCTCAGCAAGCATTGCAAACAAGTAGCAGATAAACTTCCCAGTCTGCTGGAGACCGTTCGCACTCTGCAATAAAGCTGGTATTAGACAAAAGAAACCTTAGTACCATGTAAACTGTCAACAGCTTATTATCAGTATCTTAAAAGTTACATAAGCCCTTAGAGATGAATTAGCACAGTTTCACTATTTTGAATTACCACACAAAATGTCATCTATTTGTATTTTAGCAGTTACCCTAAATAACCTATTCCTCTTTCTAGCCTTTTTACCCTCTCTTACAAATTGTTTCAAACTAAACATAGAATTGAACATAGTTAAAGGATATAGTAACAGTTATGAAAATAGTAATCTTAAAGTATTATAAATATAAAAGGAAACCACTAGATAGTAGCTATCCTATTTGCATAGTCATTACTACAGTAAGAACTGTACAACAATTAAATCAATAGATATTAAAGGGAAACTAGTACTAGTCACCAGGGGAGTCATAAAAATTATATGAAACAGATAGGCATGTTAAAAAGTGCAGTAAAGTTCAAGAGAGGTAACGATATAGCAATGTGAATGAAGAAACTAGAAAATGTAGAAATGAGAGGAAAATATAAAATGTGAAAGAAACATGGGTAGAGAAACTTTGATGGTGAAAGGCCTAACAGAAACGTGATGGATCGGGAGGGAAGCAAATTATAATCTGAAGGGGCTTCTTAGTCTTTTCTGAAAACAGACGAAATCCACGTCATACACAGTTTGTGAGTAGCTTATTTTAGAGAAGTTTGAGGCTATATTTAGAATTTGTAGACCAGAGGCTGATAATATTATTTTCATCTAGACTGTTTAATGTTGCAAAAAAACGGACGTGAAGTGTCAGCATGATCTGTGGACTAGTATTTTCTGTATGGCCTTTGAATGTAGATCTGTGGTTCATGTTTTGTCAAAATGGGCAAAATGGAATACTGTGCTACTAGTTACGTTTTTTGCTTTGGATGGCTTCTAACCAACCAAACTCGTTTAGGATTATTTTAGCCTAAGAGCTGTGTCCTTTTTTTTAAACTTAAGAAATGAACGACTGATCGTGAAGTGGACTTCCTCCTCCTCAGCAGTTAGAGGTCTGAATCTGAAACCACAGATGTTAAATCTATGAAAATGCACAGTTTGATAATGAAGCTTCAGTTACATGAAATATCTGGCACATATGTATATAAGAGGTATACGTATAGTGCGTTATACGAGGTATATTAAGAATGAAGTACAAGAAAAGTCTGAGAAAGGTGGATAGTAAATTAGCTGAATCCACACTAAGTGCAGAATACGAATGCTGAGGCGTTTCAAAAACAATTCAGTCGATTTATTGTTCATGTTTGTTACTGTAGATGAGACTATGCGCCCCTGACGAAACCGACCATGCAGAAGATGGAGAAAGACCGCCCTCATTCGTTTCGATCCCTGGGGGCTCATCCAAAGGTACTTGATTGATCTTCGTTATCTTATAACTACTGATTTATAGTGTTCATATTAAGAGTATGTAGGCATATTTCTAGACAGTACAACATGACTCCTACTTCTACATAGCTACGACCACAATGAAATGACAGTTTCCAGTAGTGGTTACATAGCTTTTAGGCATGATATGCACAAACATATTGTATACATATAAACCCTTTTAGTCTCGCAGCACATCTTCAGACGAAATGCATACAAGTTGCAGATACCAGAATTTATCATATATTGTGAAGTGTTTACAACTATTAAATTTTATTTTCCTTAGACAAAATTACCTTTCGACACCGCTGAGAAAATGTGGCTAGAATCAGTAATAATTGTCGTTTCTGTCTTACTTTTGTAAAATAGTTTTCATAGTCTACCACATAGAAATATACATGTATACACTTAATATGACCAATGGTAACAAGTTTTCCAAAAAACTATGTGATTTGAGCAGATACCTGAAGATGTGCCCCACGGTACTAAATTCATCATGCACTGAAACAAATGGTATGATTTGTTCGTCTTCCTTTTACAGGGAAGGCAAAGTTGATTTTCTCAGACAGCAAGAAAATGACCACCGTTTTCTGGAGTCCAAATAGATTCTTCTTATTATTTATCTTGTGAACACTTCGATATCATCGGCCTGAGCCAAAAGCGCGAAGAAAAGCGAGAAACCAGGTCATATCACGAAAGGTAAAAAGCAATAATTTTCTTTCCATGGCAAAGAAAGTGGTGATGGAGATAATTTCACATTGAGAAATCTGAAGTATGTAAGGTATAAATGACAATTGCATCCATTATGCACTAGATATAGCACCCACCCGTTACCATCTATAAGCACGTCTAGAAAAAATTATCACTATGAAACTTTTCCAGCGTAACTAATGGGTTGTGACAGCCTCACAGGTATATTGTTTATATTATCCGCAGCTGCACTTTAGGGGTAGAATCTCACACAAATAACGTTATGCTAATTACGTTATTCCAGTAGGACATTATATCCAAAAATAATATACATTTTAACTCAAAAAATATGGTCTTTCACCCCAAGGCTTTCATAGTGGTCTAGTACTAAAATGGAGAGATTTCAGATTACTGTGGAAGTAGTACAATCTTTTGACCTGCAAGAAATGCACTTTATATAATTTTTCCCTATAAGAACTAGGATGAAATACATGTGTAAAGCGCTTTAGAATGCCCACACAGTGGGGTAAGTATTTTAATTAAGAGGAAATCACTTAAAATAATAGAAGAAGAAGAGTATAACTCTTTCTTTCACGCTTGCTTCTACCGCATGTAAATGTCTTTATTTACAAGGTGTTACAAAAAGGTACGGCCAAACTTTCAGGAAACATTCCTCACGCACAAATAAAGGAAATATGTTATGTGGACATGTGTCCGGAAACGCTTAATTTCCATGTTAGAGCTCATTTTAGTTTCGTCAGTATGTACTGTACTTCTTCGATTCACCGCCAGTTGACCCAATTGAAGGAAGGTAATGTTGTCTTCGGTGCTTGTGTTGACATGCGACTCATTGCTTTACAGTACTAGCATCAAGCACATCAGTACGTAGCATCAACAGGTTAGTGCTTATCACGAACGTGGTTTTTCAGTCAGTGCAATGTTTACAAATGCGCAGTTGGCAGATGCCCATTTGATGTATGGATTAGCACGGGGCAATAGCCGTGGCGCGGTACGTTTGTATCGAGACAGATTTCCAGAACAAAGGTGTCCCGACAGGAAGACGTTCGAAGCAATTGATAGGCGTCTAAGGGAGCACGGAACATTCCAGCCTATGACTCGCGACTGGGGAAGACCTAGAACGACGAGGACACCTGCAATGGACGAGGCAATTCTTCGTGCAGTTGACGATAACCCTAATGTCAGCGTCAGAGAAGTTGCTGCTGTACAAGGTAACGTTGACCACGTCACTGTATGGAGAGTGCTACGGGAGAGCCAGTTGTTTCCGTACCATGTACAGCGTGTGCAGGCACTATCAGCAGCTGATTGGCCTCCACGGGTACACTTCTGCGAATGGTTCATCCGACAATGTGTCAATCCTCATTTCAGTGCAAATGTTCTCTTTACGGATGAGGCTTCATTCCAACGTAATCAAATTGTAAATTTTCACAATCAACATGTGTGGGCTGACGAGAATCCGCACGCAGTTGTGCAATTCCTTCATCAACACAGATTTTCTCTGAACGTTTGGGCAGGCATTGTTGGCGATGTCTTGATTGGGCCTCATGTTCTTCCACCTACGCTCAATGGAGCACGTTATCATGATTTCATACGGGATACTCTACTTGTGCTGCTAGAACATGTGCCTTTACAAGTACGACGCAACATGTGGTTCATGCACGACGGAGCTCCTGCACATTTCAGTTGAAGTGTTCGTACGCTTCTCAGCAACAGATTCGGTGACCGATGGATTGGTAGAGGCGGAGCAATTCCATGGCCTCCACGCTCTCCTGACCTCAACCCTCTTGACTTTTCATTTATGGGGGCATTTGAAAGCTCTTGTCTACGCAACCCCGGAACCAAATGTAGAGACTCTTCGTGCTCGTATTGTGGACGGCTGTGATACAATACGCCATTCTCCAGGTCTGCATCAGCGCATCAGGGATTCCATGCGACGGAGGGTGGATGCATGTATCCTCGCTAACGGAGGACATTTTGAACATTTCCTGTAACAAAGTGTTCGAAGTCACGCTGGTAGGTTCCGTTGCTGTGTGTTTCCATTCCATGATAAATGTGATTTGAAGAGAAGTAATAAAATGAGCTCTAACATGGAAAGTAAGCGTTTCCGGACACATGTCCACATAACATACGAGGGCAGTTCGATAAGTAATGCAACACATTTTTTTTCTGAAACAGGGGTTGTTTTATTCAGCATTGAAATACACCAGGTTATTCCCCAATCTTTTAGATACACAACACTATTTTTCAACGTAATCTCCATTCAATGCTACGGCCTTACGCCACCTTGAAATGAGGGCCTGTATGCCTGCACGGTACCATTCCACTGGTCGATGTCGGAGCCAACGTCGTACTGCATCAATAACTTCTTCATCATCCGCGTAGTGCGTCCCACGGATTGCGTCCTTCATTGGGCCAAACATATGGAAATCCGACGGTGCGAGATCGGGGCTGTAGGGTGCATGAGGAAGAACAGTCCACTGAAGTTTTGTGAGCTCCTCTCGGGTGCGAAGACTTGTGTGAGGTCTTGCGTTGTCATGAAGAAGGAGAAGTTCGTTCTCATTTTTGTGCCTACGAACACGCTGAAGTCGTTTCTTCAATTTCTGAAGAGTAGCACAATACACTTCAGAGTTGATCGTTTGACCATGGGGAAGGACATCGAACAGAATAACCCCTTCAGCGTCCCAGAAGACTGTAACCATGACTTTACCGGCTGAGGTTATGGCTTTAAACTTTTTCTTGGTAGGGGAGTGGGTGTGGCGCCACTCCATTGATTGCCGTTTTGTTTCAGGTTCGAAGTGATGAACCCATGTTTCATCGGCTGTAACAATCTTTGACAAGAAATTGTCACCCTCAGCCACATGACGAGCAAGCAATTCCGCACAGATGGTTCTCCTTTGCTCTTTATGGTGTTCGGTTAGACAACGAGGGACCCAGCGGGAACAAACCTTTGAATATCCCAACTGGTGAACAATTGTGACAGCACTACCAACAGAGATGTCAAGTTGAGCACTGAGTTGTTTGATGGTGATCCGTCGATCATCTCGAACGAGTGTGTTCGCACGCTCCGCCATTGCAGGAGTCACAGCTGTGCACGGCCGGCCCGCACGCGGGAGATCAGACAGTCTTGCTTGACCTTGCGGCGATGATGACACACGCTTTGCCCAACGACTCACCGTGCTTTTGTCCACTGCCAGATCACCGTAGACATTCTGCAAGCGCCTTTGAATATCTGAGATGCCCTGGTTTTCCGCCAAAAGAAACTCGATCACTGCCCATTGTTTGCAACGCACATCCGTTACAGACGCCATTTTAACAGTTCCGTACAGCGCTGCCACCTGTCGGAAGTCAATGAAACTATACGAGACGAAGCGGGAATGTTTGAAAATATTCCACAAGAAATTTCCGGTTTTTTCAACCAAAATTGGCCGAGAAAAAAAATGTGTTGCATTACTTATTGAACTGCCCTCGTATTTTCTTTCTTTTTGTGTGAGGAATGTTTCCTGAAAGTTCGACCTTACCATTTTGTAGCACCCTGTATATGTGATTTGCAATGGCATGTATAAACATGTTAATTTTATGCAAAACTGTTGGCCGGAATATTCCTTGGGTTTTTTTCAGGCGCTTGTCGGAAAGGGTGTTTTTCTCCAGCAGTTTGGCTCCTCTCCTTGTGGATGTATGAGTTGTGTCACATGTGAAATGTAGAATGTAGCTGAGTGTAATGGATGTATGTATAGCGTAGTGTTTCGTTTGTGTTGCATGATGGTGATGAGAGAAGGGAGAACGTGAAACCCAATGACAGGACATAGCTTACTCCTCAGTAGGACCGCCAAGCTTGACGTCGCCATCTGATAGATGGATCACCATCAACAACGTCACATGCCATCACTTCCAGACACATTGAAAAGTGTGTTGCAATTTAATGCAGGACATTTCCACAAAGACTGGACATCACATGGGGTACATATTTTAATTTTTCTCTGATTATAGTTCTTATAATCCCCAGTCTGGCTACATTGAAACATATTTCACCCGCTTGTAATACTTTCCCACAAATTTTTTTAACATATCTTCTTTCAGTAATTGAATAGTCTAGAATCAAATAACACTTTATCAAAAATCAAGTTTTTTTTAGCAGAGACAAAGAACTGATTCCAGCTGAACTCATAGACAGAACTGATACATGCAAATTGTAGTCTGAACTTGCAGATGACATTGTAAATCAATAAAAACAGATCTGATTGATATACTTGAGAATCTAAAGTGAATAAACTTTGCAGAAGTTTCATTTTCATTCTTCGTCATGGGTAAATTGCAGTTTCAACCCAACTAATGTACCAACAACAACATTATTCTTCAATAAAACATTTCATCTCTAGAATAAATCATACCTTTATGGCAAAATACTGCGATCCAAAATATGGAACATATCCAATTTACCGAAACACACACACACACACACACACACACAGACAGACAGACAGACAGAGCGTTACAGAAATAATACGATTTTTATTTGTAAATAATTGAATTGCAGCCAGCAATTAGTTCTTAGGTTCATTCACTCATTACAGAACGAATTATTTATGTGGAAACATATTCCTCTTCCTCTTGTGAGTGACAGCACCACATATCAACAAAGTCTTCTACTAGTTCACATCCATCAATAACATTCCGATACTAATACTGTAACGCCATGTTACTCCATCTCTCTCTGTGATATTTCTTTAGCAAGTTCTCCACATCCTTCTCCTTTTCTTGCATCACTACATTTGCCTTTGAAATTTTTATGGGTTGAATGTCATGTAATTTCAGGAACTTGTGAATTGAGTCTTGTAATTACCTACATTGGTTTTGCAATGAGGCTACCTACGCACCAAAATGTTCCTGTCTCTGGATTTGTTGAATTGGTTTCTTTTCATCTTTGAAATCTGAAAGTGCCAAGATGCAGATTTTTTGACAACGCCTTCCATAGAAACATTAAAATCATAAATGATTCTGTATGTACCAACTTCCCTGATAGTTGAGTACTGTGACCCTACTACTTTTAGTTTTTCACAAGTGTGTATGATTTCACGTATCCGGATTCTTTTCTTGTAGAAACGAAATATTGAGTTTGGTGGAATCCAACAACCTCCTTTAAACGGAAAGACAAATTCCACGTTCTGGACGTAACGTGTTGTATTCCCAAACCATTTCATAAACATAAAATCGTAACAGAATTTTTATTCTGTCCACCGCATCGGTCTGATACTACACGAAGTGTAGTGTATTTTGTAATATTATCTGAATTCAAATAATCAGACACACATGACGCCCAAGTATTAGCACCTCAATGGAACTCGTATTCTATCTACATGTAGGTAGTCAAATTTTCAGTTCCAGTTGTGGTTTTATTGTGCCCTTTAACGGCATTGAATCTGAATATTTATAACTGCTTCGAGTAATAAACCCTTGATATGATACTCGGGGCAATGGTCAATTTTTTTATAGTCAAATCACACTATTAAGTTTGATGGATCTTCGTCTTGTAGAAGTTCAAACAACGCTGTAGCACGAGCTTTACATATACACAGATCTGCCGCTAAGGTTACCTGTTCTGTCACGCCTTTGGCTGAAGAGAATCTTCCTTAAAGTCTTAAGTATGGGGAGCACATGTCTGATCTAGGAGATCCAAAACACAAGTTATAAGTGATATTCAAAGCCATTATGAAATAGTTTTCCTTTACTGTCAGATTTCCTTCAATCCCTGTCTACATCGTGCACAGTCGTGTGATGTTTAATTCCGAAGGTTTGCTGATCTGTGTCAGGTCAAACATTCGAACTCTTTATCTCGCATAAAGATAAGTTATTTCAGTGCGATATTTAAGCTTACTATTAAAGATCTCAGTTTCCTTTACGTATTATTCAAGAAAACGCGAAAGGATCGTAAGGTACATTTCCTACCGTTTGGCACAATTAACTTAGAGAATCCCGCTTGACTGTTTTGTTTTTCTTTCCAACAATTTCATTTGATCATGTTCATTCACTGTTAAGTTCACATTTTCGGAAAGTAGCGTAGATCTTAATTTGTTTGATTTAGAATTTTCGCATTTGTCGGTTGATTACTTGCAGTGTGCGTACAATAAACTTACATTCTGTTGTATTAGGATAATTTAACAGATGCTGCAGTTGAGTGAGCGTTAAGTTCTTGTTGTTAGCGGAAATAAATAACTTTTTACGTTATATCCTGCACTTGAAGAGCTAATGTGTGCCAGGTTTTTGCTGCTCACAAGTAGCGAAAATTTATGTAGTGTAAAATGTGTTAAGTGATTTAATACTAATTTTAAGTGTGCAATCTGCGTTCCAATGCGCGATCGGTATGTTGCCGTAGGAAAGTCATAGAGGGAATGGTATGTGTAGACTGTGGGTTGGAATTGAAGTGGAATGACTCTAGTTGGGAACTGAATGAGAACCCAACGAAGCTCTCGCAAGGAGCTGGTAGCTTTTCAAAAAGGACAAGAGAATCACTGTGCAGGAGGCAAAGATTTGTACCATTCGGGCTGAATTACATCCCACGAAATTTCAGCTAGAGAGGTTGAAGAGGGCAAAAGATCTCGGAAAGTGGGCAGAGTTAGCAAGCAGTGGCGAAAGGACTTCAACTGCATCTACATTTGAGCAAATAGTATCGAATAAATATGACTTGTTACCTGAAGCAGGAGGGGAAGAGCCTCATCGAGCTGTAGGTCACAGTAGAGTGCAGCAGACTCCCAGCAAAGAAACTCAGTGTCGGTCGGTGCAGGATGAAAAGAGTCTTGCTGCTAGTTAGTAATCATGGGAAGGAGGGTCGGATAGGTGAGGTGGTACAAGTAAAATTAGGGACAGGGTACCAGTTCACAAGTACTGAGAATCCAAGTGCCACCCATAGTCAGGTGACAGAGAACATAGAGAATTTTGAGAAATGTTTTGGCAAAGAGGATCAGGTTATAACAGTTGGTGGAGCAGGAAACAACGTGGATAAGAACAGTAATTACAGCATTAGGATGAAATGGGAGTAGCAAATGCATACACAAATGTGACTCTTGCGGGGGTTCTCAGTGCCATGACCAGCCCTCGGTGAACACTACTGTGAGCTGTGCTAACACTACGTTGAGCAGGTTGCTGCTGACGGAAACTAAATCTCATATTACTGCAGTGCCAATTGCAAGAATTGGGGAACTGGAATGTACTAGATATGGCTTACGCATAAATATCAGAGGGAAATATAGGTTGGCTGAGCATCCTGCAGATTATATATGGGGAGGGGGGGGGGGAGGCAACATCACATGTAACAAGATCGCTGTGATTACTGGTGTCAGAGGGCCACTTATTTTAGGTTAGAATCAGGATTCAGGCACCCTGCTTTGAAGAAAGTGAAAATAGCATAAGAGCCCCATAAAATACTTAATAATGCACAGAAAAGGAAATTTGGCTTATTTAATCCAAATATTTGAAGGCTGAGTAGTGAGGTAGAAGAAATTCTTGTCTGTTTGAAAAATTTAGAGAGTTCAGAAGAGAGAGACATCCTGCGCCTGCCTGAGCAACACATAACCACAGAATAAGATAAGTTACAGGCAACAGATTGCACTACTGCAGCTTACCCATCATGCAGAAATAAAGAGTTTTTACGTACATAAAGACAGAACGTAAGCAAAAAAACATTGAGACAAATATATTTCGTAGTGATCAGCACATAGAAGAGTGGGCTTCTGAATTAATGGTGAAAAATAGTTCACTTTTAATTGTAACCGTGTCTAGATCCCCACTGGGAAATTTTGAACTACTTATGAGGTATCTATATCTCTTACTGTGCTCTCTGTTAGAGGGCAGCGAGCTGTTAATAGTTTGTGCTCACTTCCGTGCTGATTTTCTAAATGGTTCTGACAGGAAAATGATGTAGAAACCTTATTTTGGTCCTACAGTTTGGTCTCAGTAACTAACTTTCCAACACGGGTGGATAAACACAGTACGATCTTAACTACTACTTTTTTCTTTGATGAAGCTCAAAGTAAGAACATAACTGTTTTCCCAGTACAAAAGGTCTCCCTGGTCATAATGTACCGTTAGTTAGGATAAATAACACAGGGCCTTACAGTATGGGTACACCTCAGTGGAAATAATAATGAATAATCAGTCCATGACAAACGATTTTAAGAATAGTTTGAAGAAGATGACATGAAATGTAATTTACATAGAATCAAAAGTTAACATAATATTAATCTGTTCCATGATAAATTCATATCATTATTTGAAAACAGCTTTCTGCATAAGCTAATCAGAATGGATACTAAACAACCAGGTTAAAAGCCACAGATCACTAGAGAAGTTGAGGTATTTTGTGAGGCCAAAAGCGAAATTTATCTTTTGACCGGAACAAACAGGGATCCTTGCGTAGTAGTATACTACAAAAAATACTCCAAATTGCTAATAAAGGCTGTGAAATAATCAAAGATCATACACAAAATGTTAGAAATCAGTACTTTTGACAACAGATTTTATGCTGTATGGCATGTAGTGAAACGAACGAAAGCACAACCACCCACAGCTGAACTGAGTGGTTTGGACTATAAATGATGAATCACAGGTAACAAATACATTAATAATCATTTCTTAAATGTAGTACAAAGCATGTGGACAAACATCTCAAGAGCAAAATCACATGTGTTGTAGTAAATGTAACTCCCAGAAAATTCCGAATTATGAATGTATTACTAACTTCTCCTTCTGAATTTAAAAGAATTATAAGTCCTCTCAAAAAACAAATGCTGATCTGTTGTTGACGACGTTTCCAATAGAGTACTTCCAGCATAACATTCCCATTCTCACCTCAAACATGTAATACATCACTAACTCAAGGCATTTTTCTAGTGAGACTGAAATATGGCTTTGGTAAACTCCATTTTAAGAAAGGTAATAAGAGATATGTCAATAACTACCAACCTGATTCACTGCCGACATCATACTCCAAAATTTTTGTAAAGGTGATGTATTCTGCAGTAGCAACAGTGGTATCCTTAGCAAATGACAATGGGTGTTTCAGAATGATTACTCTAGTGCGAATGCCATTTACCTATTCACTCACCAGATATTACAAGCATTAAATTATAAAATAGTGCCGGTTGGTATTTTCATTGACCTCTCTAAGGCATTTGACTGTGTGAATCACAGTGTTCTCCTAATAAATTGAAGTTTTATGGGATTTATTGTATAGCCCACCAATGTATAATGTCATATCTGACCAAAATAATAGAGGAATCTGTACTTAGTAATTCAGGCACTATAATTTGAGAATAGATTCTGACTGGGAGACAACTGCCTATGGCGTTCCCTAAGGTTCAATCTCAGGTCCACTCCTCATACACATATATGCAAATGATCTTCCACCTAGGAAACAACAAGCAGAATTATTTCTTTTTGCAGATGACACTAGTATTGTATTGGTCAAAGTATATGTACTGAAACCATGGGAATGGTGAACAACGTTAGTAAGAGAATCATTGACTGGTTTTCTGCAAATAGTCTCAGCCTAAACTTTACAAAGACAACATATTCACTTCTGCACATCTGGAGGTACTAAACCAGTGATAAGTGTAACAAATGGTGTTAAAATAATAAAAAAGTTGGAAGTTTAAAAATTCTTGTGAGTCCATATTCCTGAGAATTTAAATTAGAAAAAATACACTTAGGTGCTCCTAAAACAACTCAGTTCACCATATTTGCACTTACATTCAATGGAAGCGTAGGGAAAACACAAACCAGTAAGTTCGCGTATTTTCATTCAATAATGTCATATGGAATAATATTCTGGGTAACTCAGCTTTATGAAAGAAAGTCTTCATTGCCCAAAAACCTGCTATGAGAATAATATGTGGTGCTCATCCATGATCAGCTTGCGGTCAACTGTTTCATGAGTGGGCTTTCTGGCTGCTGCTTCACAGTATATTTATTCCCTTGTGAAGTTTGTAGTACAGAATCCACTTAAGTTCAAGAGGAACCATGAGGTTAATAATTACAATATCAGAAAGAAAAAAGACAGTCATTACACCACATTAAGTTTGTCTTTAGCACAAAAATGGATGCACAATGCGGCAACAAAATGTTTTGATCACCTACCCAGTGACAAACTGAAAAGTAAAATTTGATAACAAACAGAGAACGTCTCTCCTAGACAAAGTCTCCTGCTATCGTCTGCTTTCGGTTATTGTAATGTGTAGAAGGTGGCGGGTAGTAATACCTAACTCACACGTACATATCTTTCATTTTCCTTAAAAAAATTAGAACTGTTCGGAATGTAACTGTATGTACAAATTAATTTGCGATGTGAATGTAAAATGACTCGTTCCACATCATTAAGATACATCATGTGAAAGAACTAATGTAACATGTAACTCACTAACTTCAGTTACCCTTTTCCCTGCAGTGTTGTGATTCTATACACTTACGAGTGTTGGTGAACTGAATCACACTTCGTATCTCATCTTCAAACCAATCCTTTCTGCAAAAATAAACCGTCTTATAGTTAATATTTCCGCTATGGTAATATTTCTGTAGGATAGTATTAACTTGCGTGGCAGCTATAACGAGAACAGAGAGAAATGACTCTCTATCCACTCGAACATCGCTTTCTGGTTTGGTTCTAATAAAGTACTCTGCTGTTGCATGCTTCTTTGTATCAGTTCCTTTTGCTGCTGTTCTTCTGTTTACTTTATAAGTATGTTTTACAATGAAGTGGTTTTGAATACCTCTTTCATGCCCTTGATAGTACATTTCGTGAAAATGTTTAATGTCATGCATTTTTAGTGTTTTGCGTTTTTGCAGGTTATGGTCTTCATGATTACGTTATGGGTAAATGGGCTACTCTTTGCTTTGTACCTATAAAGAGAAAGAAAAGAAATAACGAATGTTTCCTAATACAACCATGAAGACCTAACTAACCTCGACAAGCTTTATACATAGTGATGTGCTCAATAAGAAACTTTGTAGGCGTAATGTAATTTGGATTCACATTAATCTTCTGCGGAGTATAACTCTCTGACAATGAAATATATTTTTGTCCCTCAACACCACATTTTAATTAGCTTTAGTTGAGGTTCAGCAACAATATTGAAACACTGACTAATCTTCTTCTATGTTTCAGGCTGTGGAATAACTTTACTGCATTTATTGCCCTCCGAAGTAATATTAAGATCCTTGTTTTACCGAAATATTCTACATATACTGTATATTTTTAATGGTGATTCTCTCGCCCTTGCAACTAGACACCAACCGATTAGTGCATCATGTTCATCAGGAAGAAACGCACTGAAGCTAACAATAAATAACCTCATTTTAGCTAATTTTGGAAAAAGTGCAGTTTTATTTTAGGCTACACGATTTCCCTTTTTACCTCAATGATACACACATCATTATTACGTTATATATGTTTTCACGTTCAATTTTTTCAGCTATCGCATGAACTTTTATTGTTGGATTTTATTATAATTTACCATTTGCATTCGTACTGTACTGACCAACATCCTTAATTCAGTTATATATTCTGCAGACATTTAGCGGTCTCAAAATGCCCAACACTAAGTCGTCTACAGCAATAAATATAAGTGATTTAAAATAAACTTTCCACACTAATGGAAACAAATGTAGTTAATGGTCTGCTGAAATTGGAATTCAACAGATAACTACTGTATAACGTAGATCAACGATTCAACATTGCCCGGATAATAATATAAGAGAACCAATGTGTACTGGCCGAGCTCCGTTTGTACCGTTATCGCGTGTGTTCACTGACCGTGGCAATTTGGAACATCTGGAAGCACGCAGAGGCACCGATGGACAAGCTCTGCGCCAACAGCATCGCTCCGAGGCTCCTCTCCAACAAGTCGGCGTTCCTGTTAAAATACATAGCAGAGGAAATTGACCGCTAGGCCTCAGCCAGACGCGTTTCAGAATTACGTAATAGTAAACAACATCCACACTTGGGAAATCTGATACCCACCTACCCCAGAACGATCGATTTCATACACTTTAAATGTTTATTACGCTTAAGATTAATGTCATATACTTCAAAATACAAGAATCATTAACACCAAGGAGGAGGCATCAAGCTGAAACATATTTTGCATTAGAATTTAGCTACACCGAAATACACTATTGAAGTATCATTTTGAGAAGTCAGCATAGTCTCACGATCTCCCGTGCTGTAAACAGTTTCTCAACGTTCTGGCCTAAAACATGGAATGTTCCAGCCACGTTACTGGTGCACCTCACTGCACGTAGTTTGTTTGCGGATTCACTAATCCATAGAGGTTGATGCCGTATCGAGACGCAAGTTATACACCCCGACATGAACCACGGATCCTGCACAAGCGGGAAGTAACTTGATCACGGTACTACTTACAGCCAGTGTGATGGGTGTTTTTACATCACACAAAATGTCTTAAAGGCAACCCCGACAGCCTACGCTCGGCGTTGTTAAATTTATTCACCACTACACTGTTTTATGAGTGTCCCTGATGATGGGAAAATTGCGGGACGTCGAAACCAACTGTTAATGAGAGTTAGTCAGTGGTACGCAGTTTACGGCAAGAGGGGTACGACGGCACACAGTGTGATTAACGAACCTACCCCAAAGGACATCTGGAGGTAAATATCTCATTGAAAATATGGATAAGTGTATTGTTAGACAGTAATTCCTCTAATGTAATGAACAGTTTATATAAAGGGGGTGAGGCAGCTAAGATAGGTGACGCAAAATGTATCCAGAATGAATAAATATATCAAAGTGCTATTCTCCCCAAGTCTTAACAGACAATATGGTGAATGTCCTAACGTTCGTAGGTAATTTTTATAGCTCATAGTAGCCGCATTACGTCACAGACTTTGTTTATTTTCTAATGGAACTGGATACTTTTAGCTGTGGCACTTCGAAGAAGGTTCTGAAAGAGCTTCAGTGGCATAACACGCGTAGAACTTGATCAACAGTCACAAAATAACAGCGCTGCAAACCACTGTCCTGCTTCTAGGAGAAGAGTTTTACAAATGTTTGCCCTATTGCGCCAAACCTAAACAAAAACACGTATGTGAGATGTGGTTCGTGTGTTTGTTATCACGCCTGTCATACTAAGTGCTCCAAATGGTGACCATGAGCGTTGCCACAAACTATAAAATGATGCCGGAGAAACAATACTGCACACTGAAGTTCGTCTGGAGTTAACGGCAGCACAGGTTCACGTTATACTGCATTTCGTGCATTCTGAAGCCGTTAGTGTTTCCTAAGACCAAGAACGTTGGATTTGCGACTGATGATTTGAGCATATTGCGAAAATTTACTTTCCCGTGGTTTGTAAATAATGGTTCTTCCTTAAATAAAATTTTACATTGATATGCCACATCAGTCTCCACTTTTCATGGATGACATTCCGAGAACTGGAATGGAATTTTGAAGTAAATGCCATGGAGCTGCACATGCAGCGAAATGTGAAGAGGATGAAATGCGATGCAATGTAGTGTGTGCACACCATCGTTTGGTTGATACCACTCGTACTTCACAGATCCCTTTTAGTGACATTTGCATTGTGTGTTTATGCTGTGAAATTTTGGTTTCATTTCTTTTCTCAGTTGCCATAATTTCTCCGTGGTGCATTTTATTCTTTACACTTTCAGTTTCAGGAACATTCTTTTATATTACTTGCAAAGACAGATCGTGGGCATCAGTATTTAAGTACGTGCGCAGCAGCTCGTCATCGTCTAACAGCTGGGCAGTTATTTAACACTGGGCCGCCGCTGTTCAGCCACGCGTCGATGAGACAGATACTGTACACAAACACCTCACTGAGGCCCCAGCACTGGGCTGCCCGGTACAGCTCCGCACTTTACCATCTTCCCGAGAGTACGACGTGAGGGTCTAGCCATCTCTGATCTCGCCGGGGTATCGTTAGATCAATAGAAGACCAATACGCTCCGGACTTTGGTGAGTGAGGCACAATAACGTCCCCTTGACACCTCCGCCGGTCATACTTTCTACAGCCTGGGAATACGAAAACCTGGCATCGCGGCAACAGCACCTGCAGTAGTAGAACAAGCAGTCTTCACCCGGAGGCTGTCGCATTGGAGAAAGGCTGTGATATTCTCCGTCCCACAAACCAATGATTGTAAACAAGCCTCAAGGAAGATGCAGTTTTACCATTCTATTCAGCAGCAGACAAATCAACTAGATCAGTAACAGGCAGAGGTATGGCTACTGAGTGAGGAAAGGAAAGAACAAAGGCTTCATAGACCACGTTTACTGGCTACTAACACCGCTATATCGGTCACGGTGTGTTCAGGAAAGTTAGATGAGGTTGTCTTTTTATTTTTCGATAGCTTAGACTAGGTCGCTAGGTTGAAAATGGAGTAAGTAGCAACTGTTAAGAGAGCCACACTAAAACTACCAAAGGAAAAGTTGATGGAAGCACTGTCTTTCGATAAACTGTGGGTAGAGTATTTGGACACAGAAAGCAGAAAGAATATGTCGAAACACTTTCGTGAGAAACTTAACGGTGTATTTCAAAATCATGGGGAATAAATACACTCCTGGAAATTGAAATAAGAACACCGTGAATTCATTGTCCCAGGAAGGGGAAACTTTATTGACACATTCCTGGGGTCAGATACATCACATGATCACACTGACAGAACCACAGGCACATAGACACAGGCAACAGAGCATGCACAATGTCGGCACTAGTACAGTGTATATCCACCTTTCGCAGCAATGCAGGCTGCTATTCTCCCATGGAGACGATCGTAGAGATGCTGGATGTAGTCCTGTGGAACGGCTTGCCATGCCATTTCCACCTGGCGCCTCAGTTGGACCAGCGTTCGTGCTGGACGTGCAGACCGCGTGAAACGACGCTTCATCCAGTCCCAAACATGCTCAATGGGGGACAGATCCGGAGATCTTGCTGGCCAGGGTAGTGGACTTACACCTTCTAGAGCACGTTGGGTGGCACGGGATACATGCGGACGTGCATTGTCCTGTTGGAACAGCACGTTCCCTTGCCGGTCTAGGAATGGTAGAACTATGGGTTCGATGATGGTTTGGATGTACCGTGCACTATTCAGTGTCCCCTCGACGATCACCATTGGTGTACGGCCAGTGTAGGAGATCGCTCCCCACACCATGATGCCGGGTGTTGGCCCTGTGTGCCTCGGTCGTATGCAGTCCTGATTGTGGCGCTCACCTGCACGGCGCCAAACACGCATACGACCATCATTGGCACCAAGGCAGAAGCGACTCTCATCGCTGAAGACGACACGTCTCCATTCGTCCCTCCATTCACGCCTGTCGCGACACCACTGGAGGCGGGCTGCACGATGTTGGGGCGTGAGCGGAAGACGGCCTAACGGTGTGCGGGACCGTAGCCCAGCTTCATGGAGACGGTTGCGAATGGTCCTCGCCGATACCCCAGGAGCAACAGTGTCCCTAATTTGCTGGGAAGTGGCGGTGCGGTCCCCTACGGCACTGCGTAGGATCCTACGGTCTTGGCGTGCATCCGTGCGTCGCTGCGGTCCGGTCCCAGGTCGACGGGCACGTGCACCTTCCGCCGACCACTGGCGACAACATCGATGTACTGTGGAGACCTCACGCCCCACGTGTTGAGCAATTCGGCGGTACGTCCACCCGGCCTCCCGCATGCCCACTATACGCCCTCGCTCAAAGTCCGTCAACTGCACATACGGTTCACGTCCACGCTGTCGCGGCATGCTACCAGTGTTAAATACTGCGATGGAGCTCCGTATGCCACGGCAAACTGGCTGACACTGACGGCGGCGGTGCACAAATGCTGCGCAGCTAGCGCCATTCGACGGCCAACACCGCGGTTCCTGGTGTGTCCGCTGTGCCGTGCGTGTGATCATTGCTTGTACAGCCCTCTCGCAGTGTCCGGAGCAAGTATGGTGGGTCTGACACACCGGTGTCAATGTGTTCTTTTTTCCATTTCCAGGAGTGTAGAAAGCTTTGGAGACCGTATTCGTAAAATTAACATCAACACATATGAACTCACGGAGAACGACAGTATCTACAAAGTCATATTGCAGAAGGTGTGCTGAGAGCACATGACATAGTTTTCTGGGTCTAAGCCATATATGTGATGAGGACATCAGATGGAATTCCCAAACATTCCTAACAAAGCAGTAGAGACTTTGCGAGCATCAGCTGCGATAGATACGGCCACCAAGCCATAGGAGGAAAAAATTAATGTTTGATAATGATGTTAAGTGTTTTAGATGTGGTCGTAAAAGGCATATGAAACATAATGGCAGAGAAAACAGTACTGGATATGCAGAAGATGTGGATATTCTGAGCAGAATTATAATCAAAGAAACTTTCAGAGGCAGGGAGACAAAATTAAATCGGCCATCCTGGGCATTTAGTGGCGTAAGTGGTGGTCATGTAGATTCTCAGGTTAAATTCCATGGTTGCACATTATGCCATAGTTGACTAGGAACAGTGTATAATAGAAATGGATGGAGTCCTCTTTTATCTTGGTTTTATGGCTGGAAAATCATTCTCTCAATACTTATACCTAGGCCAGGGTCGGCCACCTAAACTTCGTACAAGTTCCATTACAGACAACTGAGGAGATGTTATCCTGAAAATGACTGAAATTAGCATCTGGGTCGATACAGAGCTGATCTGCTAGTGATTTCTGCGTGTTTTGTTGAACTTTCTTCTGAAAATAAAGAACTGGGTAATGTGAAATGATTTGCACAGCATAGTTTATCCTACTGATGGTAAAATGTAGAAAGTAAAGTCATGCCTATCCACATTGATGACTTGAGTCCTGAGGAAGTACAGCTATCATGTGGTACTCCGATAGCTAATTTAGAAATACTAGATGCATTCGAATCAGACACAGAAATCATGTTAAATGACAGGCAGCAGTAATAGCTTCAAAAATAAATTGAAATTGTATCTCCTTGACAACTCCTTCTATACCAAAGATGAATTCTTGAATCGGAATAAATAAATCTATAAATATAATATATGCATTCTGTGCCATTTAAGGGAATGGCGTAAATAATAGAAATATTAATCTTTAACTCTATATTCTAACGTTATATATATTTAAAGATGTTGTTTCAGATGGGCATTTCTTGTGCACTTGACACGTTCCACATCATAATGGCTACCGTGCCGTGCGATAGATCAATGAAACACGCAAACAACTAACTACCTAACTAACTACAGGAGACGGGGACAGACCATGAGCTTGACTGCACGAAGAAATAGAGTGGCACATTTAGAGAGACAGGACAAAGACGACATCGTTAGACTTTCGGAGAGACACTTAGGATTACTTAATCCTCCAGGCTCATTGCGTGCTACACTATTAGCTCACGATTCTATTCCCAGTCGAAATATAGCCCCTGTCTATAAGAAACTATATCGACTATCTCGAAGCCTCCATCCATTAATGAAAGATTCGAAAAGTTAACACCTTCAAGATGTGATTACAGAAACAAGTAATAGTCCCTCATCAGCACCCATGGTCATCATACCCAAAAAATCTCCAGAGGGCAGCAAAGCGTGTTAGTTCTCTTGTGTTACTAATACCTTAATAGTCTAGGTGATCACAGCAAAACTCATGTTGTCACAACAGTATTAAGCCTTAGTTTACCTGTATTGGAATGACGTTCCCAGCATTCTGCTATATCTTAAACTTGGCTACTGACCTCTTGAGGGCTAAACAGTTTCTGGATAAAAATTTTGGGTCATCTATTGCTTATCGTTTGGAATAAATTGTGAAATAAATCTATATCGCTGAAGATGTGGTTCTAATGCCATGAAACTAGTTGGTTCAGAAATAAATATTTATCATACAGTCAAAGTGGTCTTATTCATCATGTCTAAATCAGAAAAAGCTGTAACACTTCTACCAATGTCAAATATAACAGAAACGACAGATAATTTTGGCCCAGTGTTGGTCACAGTTATGAAGACAAGAAGTGGGTGCCATCAATTAGAGGCAGCACCTGAAGATCGTCTGAAGACAGATCCTATCTGGACATTATCGATATCACCACATGCCTTGTGGGTTGAAAATGGCACCAGCTACTTACCAGCGATTAATAAATGATGTACTGTGAGGATTAAACTAAAAAAGACCATGGTCTCCTTAGATTATATAACTGTAATCTCCAAAGATATGCAGGAACATACAGTAAGCTCTACTCAAGTTCCCACTCATCTACACTCCTGGATATGGAAAAAAGAACACATTGACACCGGTGTGTCAGACCCACCATACTTGCTCCGGACACTGCGAGAGGGCTGTACAAGCAATGATCACACGCACGGCACAGCGGACACACCAGGAACCGCGGTGTTGGCCGTCGAATGGCGCTAGCTGTGCAGCATTTGTGCACCGCCGCCGTCAGTGTCAGCCAGTTTGCCGTGGCATACGGAGCTCCATCGCAGTATTTAACACTGGTAGCATGCCGCGACAGCGTGGACGTGAACCGTATGTGCAGTTGACGGACTTTGAGCGAGGGCGTATAGTGGGCATGCGGGAGGCCGGGTGGACGTACCGCCGAATTGCTCAACACGTGGGGCGTGAGGTCTCCACAGTACATCGATGTTGTCGCCAGTGGTCGGCGGAAGGTGCACGTGCCCGTCGACCTGGGACCGGACCGCAGCGACGCACGGATGCACGCCAAGACCGTAGGATCCTACGCAGTGCCGTAGGGGACCGCACCGCCACTTCCCAGCAAATTAGGGACACTGTTGCTCCTGGGGTATCGGCGAGGACCATTCGCAACCGTCTCCATGAAGCTGGGCTACGGTCCCGCACACCGTTAGGCCGTCTTCCGCTCACGCCCCAACATCGTGCAGCCCGCCTCCAGTGGTGTCGCGACAGGCGTGAATGGAGGGACGAATGGAGACGTGTCGTCTTCAGCGATGAGAGTCGCTTCTGCCTTGGTGCCAATGATGGTCGTATGCGTGTTTGGCGCCGTGCAGGTGAGCGCCACAATCAGGACTGCATACGACCGAGGCACACAGGGCCAACACCCGGCATCATGGTGTGGGGAGCGATCTCCTACACTGGCCGTACACCACTGGTGATCGTCGAGGGGACACTGAATAGTGCACGGTACATCCAAACCGTCATCGAACCCATCGTTCTACCATTCCTAGACCGGTAAGGGAACTTGCTGTTCCAACAGGACAATGCACGTCCGCATGTATCCCGTGCCACCCAACGTGCTCTAGAAGGTGTAAGTCAACTACCCTAGCCAGCAAGATCTCCGGATCTGTCCCCCATTGAGCATGTTTGGGACTGGATGAAGCGTCGTTTCACGCGGTCTGCACGTCCAGCACGAACGCTGGTCCAACTGAGGCGCCAGGTGGAAATGGCATGGCAAGCCGTTCCACAGGACTACATCCAGCATCTCTACGATCGTCTCCATGGGAGAATAGCAGCCTGCATTGCTGCGAAAGGTGGATATACACTGTACTAGTGCCGACATTGTGCATGCTCTGTTGCCTGTGTCTATGTGCCTGTGGTTCTGTCAGTGTGATCATGTGATGTATCTGACCCCAGGAATGTGTCAATAAAGTTTCCCCTTCCTGGGACAATGAATTCACGGTGTTCTTATTTCAATTTCCAGGAGTGTATATGCACCACGGTTAAGCTTTAGCGTGGAAGAGTGCATTTTCAATTTACAAGAATTCTGTAACTTGGGCCAAAATAGGTTCACAATAATCTGTGACTTGTTAGTGCAACTAGTAATTTTGTGGCACGTATTGAAATAATTGAATTGCAGATATATTTAGAATCTGTAAGTTTTTATAGAAAATTCGTTCCAAAATCCACAGAAACTCTAACACCCCTCACGTGGTTGTTTAGGGAAAGGATAAAGTTGCATTGGTCACCAGACTGTGATGCAGCATTTTTACAAGTAAGTGTTTTATTAACGTCTATTCCAGTTCTTGCCTTCCCAGACTACCAGAAACAGTTTTTGCTGTCACGTGACTCCAGGAATGCACCATTAGAGAGAGTTTTGAGCCAGGAAATAAATGGAGAGTGACACCCCATGCGATATGAATCCACACATCTTAAGAGTATTGAAGAAAATTCGTTGACATTTAAGAAAGAAATACAACATTGATATTTGGAGTAGTTCATTTGTGATGCTATTTTCATGGACGACAATTTAAAGTAGTAACTAATAATGCAACACTCAAATGGACTGATGCAGACAAGGATGAAAGAAGGAAATATAATGCAATTGACTCACATGTCCATAATTTTCCAGTTTTACCGAGCGAGGTGGCGCAGTGGTTAGCACACTGGACTCGCATTCGGGAGGACGACGGTTCAATCCCGTCTCCGGCCATCGTGATTTAGGTTTTCCGTGATTTCCCTAAATCGCTTCAGGCAAATGCCGGGATGGTTCCTTTGGAAGGGCACGGCCGATTTCCTTCCCCATCCTTCCCTCCCCCGAGCTTGCGCTCCGTCTCTAATGACCTCGTTGTCGACGGGACGTTAAACACTAATCTCCTCCTCCTCATTTCCAGTTTTCTGGAGAGTTGTAATTTAGCATGGAGAATGGAGTGCTGTGCAACAGGACAAAGTGCAGGCTTCCCATTTTAGTACCAGAGGAATTATGGAACTAGGAATTGAGGCAAGCTGACAATTCGATTTCAGTGGGGAAACACTGATCACAGGTAGCAGAATGCAGAACGGGACAGAACTGCTGGCGGCTAATACAGTATACAGGCAAGACATCGGTCGGTAGTGAAGAATTTCATTCCACATTCTCCAAGGGTGAAGCTCATTTACTAAAGGATATTGTTACAAAAAGTACTCTAGGCATAAAAACCATTTCAGATGCCGGCCACAGTTGCTGTGCGGTTCTAGGCGCTACAGTCTGGAGCCGAGCGACCGCTACGGTCGCAGGTTCGAATCCTGTCTCGGGCATAGATGTGTGTGATGTCCTTAGGTTAGTTAAGTTTAATTAGTTCTAAGTTCTAGGCGACTGATGACCTCAGAAGTTAATTCGCATAGTGCTCAGAGCCATTTGAACCATTTTTCAACCATTTCAGATGATTGGGATGGGTTTTATTGGGCAGTTCACAAAAACACCAGCTGAAAATCGCAATTTGCTGACAATCGATCATTTTTCAGCTATCGTTCCCAAGGTAGCCACTCCAAAACCGCTGGCTGAAACACTAGATACTAAAGCGCTGGACACGTGAAACATCAGTCATTGAGTAAGAAATAAACTGATGTCCTGTTTAATGAAGCAGTTATGCCAGTTACTGCAGATCATTTACATACACAGACAAATGGTTGAAAAAGGAGGAATCATCAGATGATGGCCAAAAAGGTTTAGGTACCACATTAACTCGTCTTTGTATCAAGTTGTTTTTGGCCAGAAGATGCCTTTTCCCTTTGAATTTTGTAAGCTTCCGACAGGAAGTTGTATTTCTGTAGAGAGTTAACAACAGTTTTATGACATGTGAAAGACATGAACACCAAGGCTATGGAACAAAGTCTACAAGACCATAATAGGAAATCTGTGTTACCCACTTTAAGTAGGTCAATGAGTTATGATAAACAAACCACTGAAAGGAAAAAACTAAGGAGACTGTTACACATTTATCAGGCTCACTTTCAGGTGATATAAATGATGTCACCTGTTAGCATTATGCTACAACTCCCAACTCGTCCCAGATAGTTCATGTCAATCAAATTCATCTTTTAACAGAACCATAGAGTAGCTGCCTCCACTGTTGGCGACGTCTTCAAAAGAGGTGAGGGGACAATCAGGACAAAAGGGAAACAGGGAAATGTCAGGTAACGAAAGCGAAACAGTTCTGTAGCTACCTAAACACATCACTATGCATTTAGGTCACAAGTCAGAGTAATGAATTAACAATACAGTTTCCTCGTCCTTCGGAGCACATAATTCAAACTCAAGAAGAGCAAAAGCAGTTCCAGCAACAAACATGGGGATTGGTATGAAAGGGAATGGAACACGAGAAGTTTCATCACAGTAAGTCTACTATTCGTATGCTATTGCAAGGTAACGGAAGCCACAAGGTACATCCTATAATGGGTAGTGTCTCGTTCACATAAAAAAGGATGTGATAATGGCAAAGAATCAAAGGAGGCCAAGATTAGAATGCAACATTTGGACACTAGGGAACGAAATTCCTATGCTGTAAGACATGTTTGGCAAACTACAGCTCATGATAACTAACCAAATAAGATTCAGCAATACATAGGGGGACTCTGAATAGCATTGGTCAGCTTTTGCAATAGTGCAGGCACAGCTACGTCGGACTATGGAGATAGTGCCACAGATGCGACGGAAAAGAGGTTGGTCACATGTGAAACACAGAATTTTTAGTATAATTTTCGGAACAGCTGACGGACACGACATGGAAAATATTAATAACACGTTTCAGTAATTACAAACGGCTGTAAAAAAGCAACCAAGGAACAATGGGCTTGCAAACGACCCAATTCGACAGGCTCGAAAAAGGGGTCAAAAGTACCAGAAAGCTGGGCGAACGGGCCACAGTGGTGATGTCTCACATTCAGGCAGCAGCCATTAAAACTAATCACGATCTGGGCATACTTAGATATAGTTAATGTAGAAAGTTAATTACTCATCAACGTTTCTGATAGTATCACTAATACATGCACTGAGACCACCTAACAACTGGAAGCCTTGTTACGATCTTTTCGGAGGCATTTTACACCAATACTGCTGCCAATGGATCATTTTCTGGATGGACTGCAAAAATCCAAACCAAATTACCAGCACCATTAGATTTACTACCAGCAGTAAGGGAAGAGTTTCTACGTTTATATCATCGTATAACCATCATTATGTGCAAGTAAGTAGGCATCCATTATGAAATCCATATACAGCGAAGTCACTACTCGGTGCCACGGGCTATACTTGAGTGCGGGACTTGGTTTTGTCTCCTCTATAATACTTAAAACGACCTCTAATTATATGTTAGAAGTTGAACAACATACTACTTAATGCTCTGCAAGGATGAATGTTACTAATGTTTGGCAACGTTCTTAGATATACGATCCTGGTCCACTTCAAACGTCATGTGAAGGCCAATAACTAAACACAGCAAGTGAACCACATTAGCCAATATAACATATATCAGTGATTAACCCCAATACAATTCAGAATTGTACTAAGTCACATAAATATGAACTGCCAATTTCAGCTACTGACATGGTAAAGGAAGAAACCAAGTGGATATCTCAGTGACCGCCCTACTTAACAACTTATAAACCAGTGACCTCCAGGTAAACCCAATCTGGTAACTCAATGAAACACAAACATTACCCAAACTTACCGATAAAACAATAAATTTAGGCACCAATGCCTTGTGACATATTACAAAATTCTTTATGTGCAGCAGTATAACCACGAGCAAATTCACCCTACTACTATTTACTAATACCCAGTTTAAGGAAATGTTTGCAACCAAAGGTATTCCTCTTAAATGGATATTCTTATACAGTAATCGAACCCACGCCTCACGAACTTCACTAACGCCGATGGACTTTACGCAGAAAAACGACATACCATGAGCACACAAGACGTAACATGTGACACTGCAATGACTGAAGCACTCAAAAAGCACACAATTATTCAAAGATCAACTATAGTAACTTAATACAGCTTAATATACATCAAAAGAATTCCTAAGAACTTAAATTAAGCACGTTCAACAAAATATCAACATTAGTGATAAATTCATAGTCCTAGATCGTATTTCCTTAACAACAGCCACGAAAAGAACGCACCACTGAACTTACAAACATCGGCCCCACACTATATGATATTTCTTAGCTTGTTGTCGATGTGCTCTATAGCTGTTAGCGTTATCAACCTTTCTCTGCTGTGCAACTTTTTGAGCACAAATCTGGTCTATGTCTATTACTACAGTCTTAGTTCATTGTAAAGGTAAGAAGCAGTTACGGCGTGGCTGTGTTATAGAAGCAGGAGTCATTGCAACGACTGATCTCACTTACACAGATGACTCAGAAAATTATTACCACCGACCTACTTTCGATGTAAACCCGTCCAGGCGATAGTAGCGTCGCCTGTGGAGAAATGACTGCTAGTCAGTCATACACAAGATGCATGCAGTATCACTAAGTACGCTGTCTATGAGAGAAATGGGGAAGTCACGTGAGTTGTGAGTTTGACTGAGGGCTGATTGTGATGGCCCTGAGGCTCAGCACAAGTATTTCAAAAACTTCGCGACTTGTGTCGGATTTTCGAATGTAGCTGTGGTGAGCGTCTTCAACATGTGGCGAACCCAAGGTGAAACCACATCCAGACATCATGAGGTTGGGCGGCCACCCCCTCGTTACTTATGTCGGAAATCGTAGGCTATGCAGACTAGCAAAGCAGGACGGAGGCGAACCACAGTTCGCACTAACCTCAGACGAAAATGCTGGACATAGTACAAGTGTGTCTGAACACGAGTGCGCTGAACATACCTAATGATGGGTCTCTGCAGACAACGACCCATGCATTTGCCAATGTTCAAACACTGACATCGACTATCATTACTGAAATGGGCACCTGGCCATTGGCACTACACGTTGGCACAGTGACAGAGCGCTGCATGGTCTAATGAATCCGATACCTTCTTCATCATACCCATAGGAGGGCGAATCTTCTTCTTCCGGGGGACATGTGCTTGGTACCCGTGCTCCAAGACAGATGAGCTTGGGGTGGCACGCTCTGGGGGACATTCGTGTGGGCACCCATGGATCCAGTGACCTAATGCTAGGCACCATGATGGGCAAGGATTATCGTACACTGGTAGCAGATCATGTACACCATATCATGACCATCATGTTTCAGAGAGGCAGTGGCATCTTCCAGCAAGATAAAGCGCCACGTCACAATGCCATGACTGCGATGAAGCGGTTCGAAGAACACTGTGGCGAGTTCCAACTGATGTGCTGGCCCGCATCTTGCTAGATCTGAATCCTATCGAACACATTTGGGATGTAATTGAACGTGGCGTCAAAGCTCATCGCACACTCCCAGGAATTTTCCGGAATTAGGTGATTTGTGTGTGAAGATCTCTCCAGCGACCTACCAAGGCCTCATGGCTTCCGTGTTACGACGCGTCGCCACTGTTATTCCTGACTGTACTGGTAGGTAGGACAGCTTGGCTGTGGAAGTGGAAGGGTAGCCCACAACATAGACAGACAACAGTATTCACAATTACAAGCACCCAAGCTTTAATGATCTTGCAGCAATAAAGGCTCTTAACAAATCTCAATTAAGCAAGTACATAAACTAGGACTGTTTACAAGAATGCTTAAATTATGTAAAATCATGAAAGCTAAGTTACAAATTTTATGGTAAGCTTCAACAGGTGAATAACCCTAATAAAGAATTCTCATTTAAATATAACATAGATAGGAAAATGCCTTACCAAAATGCTTGAGTTGTGTAAAATCATGAAAAGCCGAGTTACAACTTTTCTCACAAGCTACTTAGGAATTTACAGCAAATAAACCAGTTTGATCTGTTTAACCAGAAGGTAACTCCCAAGTCCAAGCTACCGAAGCCACTCAGAGCGGACGACCGCCCCAACGCTGGTCATCAAGCGACATCGTCACGGCCCAGTGGCCACCGTGCTAAAACAGACTAACGTTTCGGTAAGCGACCGACAGCAACACAGGAGTAACAGTGACCGAAAGTCGGCGTACGCCTTACGAAACACGGCACACCGTGAAGCGGCAGCAGGCACAGCAGACTAGCGGCCATACAACCGCGAGCAAACAAATGTCACGCCACCCGTACTAACGCGGGAAATGATAACGAGCGACAAGACGCCACGCGCAAAGCAGCAACCGTGCCCACCCCTCGACCACAGAATGTGCCCTGTCTCCTTGTCCATGGTAATACAATTTATAGCACGCAAGAAACGTTAGATCAGTTAACAGTTAGGTCCAGTAAGGATTTACCAACGTATTTACCTTCAAACCAACTTTCGGACCACAGGCGGAAATTAGTAAACTTGGCATAAGTTTTCACCAGACCGATAAACAAGAAATCAAATTAAACAGTTGCCAAAATACAGTCACGATACGCAAGCCCTTCAAGACCTTGCTATCATACTCACAGTTATCATTAACGGCGAAACATACACAAATTAATGACAAGAAATTCACAATTGCAAGCAAAAAGACAACACGCCACAATGGTTAAATTAATTAATTTGCAAACGGGCCAGTCACTGAAAGCTCAGTTGCACAAGATTAGGACTAACCTTACTCGGCAGCAATACATTTGTGTGCGTCATAACTAGGTTGCCCAAACAGGACTCCAAAACCCAAAACAACAGCTCACACGTTAGCTGTCTTGTCCTCGGATACTAGGCACCACCGGGCTAAGACAATCGCGACGAAAAATAATCTCTGAAATTACAGCTGCCTGCAGCAAAACAAATGGGTCAAGGTGCATGAACGTAAAGCACAAGCAACTGTTCCAGCCGGAGCGTAACCTTTTCAATGCACATACGGACAGAACAACACACGTGGGTATAAAGGGAGCAGCAGATGCGCACCAAGCAAACTATACTGCGCCAAAATACGACCCACGTCACGTCCACAAACCGGAGCACTGCTCCCGGAGCTGGTGTCTGCTCGCTGGACTGCCGCAACTCTCTGTCCCCGGAAAGCGATGCTGACTGCCGCCTTGCTCAACGCTCCCTTCTCGGCCGTGCACAACAACTCTTCTCTTGTCGCCTCAGAATGCGGCCGCAGTGTCCGTTCTCCCCTGCTGTCCGCCCCAGACTCCCCTTTACTCGTACTCACGCCCCGTTAGGACCCGCTCCGAGAGGAGGCGCTCGCGATCGCACATAGTGCCAACCTCAACCAGAGGAGTAATCGATAGCGTCTTGCGCGCGAGAGCCGCCCCACGACTCACTGACAAAGGCGGACAAACCGGCTATTAGGCAGGTGGGCATAAAGTTCTGGCTTATCAGTGTATTTTGACTATGTGGATCGTAAGTAATCAAAGTTGCCACAATTTTCTGTTACCTCTATCGCTATGTGGTGACTTTCGGTAATAGGGAGAGATAGTAATGCGGTCAGCCCCCAAACCAAAACAGGAGGTACTGAGAAAATGGGAGCAAAAGAAAGTTGCGCAATCGCCATCGACAGCCTTACTAGGTCCAAACACTGCAAATGTCTGTTGTAAACCCTGCACCACTGTTTGCGCAGTAGCACTCCTAGTTGGAAAAAACCAGAGGCCTGTACAGGAGTGGATACCAGGAAACGGACCACGTTACTTTGCAGTGGCTTACTCATAGCACAAATTTGACCTATTTTACTCTATCCTTAATGTCCTTATCCATAGTCTACCAAGGAAAACTCCTTCGAATTTTATCCCGGTTCTTAAACAACCGAGCTGTCCACCCTCTGGGCATTTATAAAAATATTTAATTATATATGAAATCTGTTCTGCTGGTACAACCATTATAAAAGTGTTGAAGCAGAATACCATGCCCCTTTCATTCTGGCGATAGATTGTTATGCAAATTAGCCCCATTTATGTATCGAAATTGGTATCAATTTAAAAAAAAAGAATGAAACACACTTCAAATTAAATCCAATTAAAATCGTGGAGACTGTGGAAACGCACATTTTCAATTGAAATACGACACAGATTGTATAGGTGATTTCTTCATTTTTATTCCATCTAGACACTTGTACGTATTCCACTGCATGTACTGGGAATGGGCTAAGGCAGTTTCTATGGGCTGTGACAGTCGCAAAGCAGCAAGAGTAGTCTAACAGAAAAATCGTTCCAACCCCTGCTGGCGTGCGTCGACCTCTGGTGCCCGAATTATGGAGGCTGGGGGCGGATGCTGCAGACGGCTGTGTATTGTGCTCCATCAGCCTCCAGAAGAGACTTTGTCAGCCAGCGGATCTCTGCACATTTTTCTGCTAATAACATCTTTGAAAAATTTCCCTGCTGGAAAGAGGATTTGGTGAGTAACATGGTCAGCTTTTAAGCCACCGTTAAGACAAAATTTTGTACAGGACGTACCGATCTACAAGGCCTTCTAAAAGACACGGACAGTCCCTGTGGATGACTATCACACGCTTCGACTGCCTGTTCTGTGTCAAAAGTGGTATTTCAAGCACTTTCATATGTACAATTTTTTGTAGGGTTTTCCCACGCCACGGGGTTTAGATGAAGAATGCAACCCTCAAATCTCCAGTCCTTACGCGTTAGTGGTATCTGATGTGCCATGTTGCACTTTTCACGAGTTTTTGTATCACCTTCAGCCGTGGTGGGCCACAGTGTTAATTTAAAAGACACTGATTTTAACTGTTGCGTAGCGGGTAAGCCGCCAATGTCCTCTATCGTTAGCTAGGGGGTGACGCAGCAAGCGGGCGGTGAGTTGGACGAAGCCATCGAGAGGGTGTGTGGTGGTGAAGGAGGTGAGAAAAAGGACAGATGCCCTTACGTCATAAACATGAATCCACCGACTCCATATTGGTGTCTCCGTAACATATGGTGTCGAGTGAATATTCATACTGCATTGCAATGATACGTTCTACTATATCAAAATACCTACTCAGAAATGACTGCTCATTAGACGCACGAAAATTAAGAGAGTAAATAGTAAACAGTACTTAAGCGAGAAACTCACTTCTTGGGCTGAGAAAGATGGTGCCCTGGGTTCAGCTGATGACTTTGCTCGGCGTAGGTAGTGCCATATTTCAGAGCTTTTACGAGTGGTTTGCTTTTTATGTCTCTTTTAGTCTATATCCCTTGTGTGGTTAGAGGTCGTGGATTACCTCAATTATCTTCGGCCCGTCGATGCTAGGAAGTTCAGTGATATTGCTTTTTCTCCTGGTGTTAGTAGCTGTTGCTAAGGGAATACGAGCTGGAATTCAGAATTTCTCTCTCTAGCTGAGTTTGTCGTTTTTTAAGTTGTGGTTAGCGCCTCTCCAGTTGTACTTTTAATATTTGTGTTCTTTTATGTTTCCTTGATAGTTGTTCGACAGAGAGCAGAAAAGAGAGGGCGTAAGGTAGTTCAGTAAGGTGGGCTAGGAATGGCTTCCAAACCCAATTCCTGTAAAGTGTTTGCCGTCAGAATGCGGGCAGGCGATATCGTGGAGTAGCATCAGTTCACACAGTCTTCATTATCGTTGATCTTGGACTTCATCTGTAAGACACCTTAATTGTTCACAATAAATATTAGGCAGTGATGTCTACAGCTCGGGGAAGCAACTCGCAGTATAACCCACGTCTCTGTTCCGCCAGATGCATAATATTATCATCAGGTTACCTTCCATTCGGAAAGTGAGTGCACTCAGCGAATGTTATGTGACATTGTTACAAACAAACTCGAGCAAGCGGCCACCGGTGAAGAGAACCACCAGGTCAGAGGGTATTAATCAATGGCACCCGGTGTGGCTTATCGAGATCGACCTTAGGAGTCCCGGCTACTGTGACAGGAAGCACCATCTACGCACAGCAACTCTAACCTCCATAAATAACACACTAGACATGACCTCGTCTGCCTCCCTAGACCGAATGTTAGCCACGCAGCATGGACGCATTGCATTGGAGCATCTTTCAGATAATGAAAAAAATCTACCACGGTTAATATCAACAACGACTTGTAGTTATGGGATCCACAGCCCAAGCTGCCTTTATTATTCTCTCAGCAACAAGAATCATATAGCTCCAATTTAATATAAAATTAGCCCCAATCCCTTCCCAGCGAACTTTTTTGAACCTACGGGTTCAAACTAGTAACAACAGCATCAACCAAATGCCATCTGAAGAAGAATGAAATGACCCATGAACAAAGGCCTGTGTGCAGAGCCAAATTTTAGTGAAACCGGCCAGATAGTGTAATTAATGCAAAAGGGTGAAGTTATACCGTGAGTGCAGGTGTAAATGTGAAGTTTAAACAAACTGTTATCCGTGTCTCAGCAAAATTCAAGGGTTAATTTTCGTTGTGCGAGTGAGAAAAAGTAAAAGCTAAAGTTACAAACGAGACCTGGCAGTGAAGCGCCAAAATGAACTCAGGCCACTGCAGAAGACAGTCGGTGATCGCCAGTGGACGGCATGGTTAGCAGCTGGGCAACACTTACGTGACATATATCTCACGTGCCGACGCAGGGACAGCATGCACGGAGTATTTCCAATGTCTCAGGTGGAACATCGCTCCTTTCAAGATTATTCGGCGTGACACACTAACTTCACCGTTACCAAGATATCAACAGGGGGCAGTAGTATTTAAGGACACGGGGTCCAGTTCGTCATCGTCGAACAGCTGGGCAGTTACGTGACGTCGATCCCGAACTTTTCAGCCCCTCGCCGATTACACAGTCACCTTCCGTCCACTGCGACACGAATTGCTCCCTGCCGCCTAAGTATCTGGGCGAAGGGACCAAGTTCAGCACTTTGCTGTAGTCCCGAGAGTACGACGTGTGGCTACAGCTATCTCAGCCTGGTGTGTGAGGCAGAATGACTTCCTTGTAGCTGCTGCCGGTTACACTTACTCCAGCCAGGAAATACGGTAGCCTGGAGACGCTGCAGCGACAGCAGCAGAACAGGCAATCAGCAGCCAGAAGCCGTCGCAACGGGGTAACGCCACGATGTTCTCTGCACCATCAACCAATTACAATAAAGCACTCCGTATTCAGGCCACAAGAGCCCCATCGGGACCATCCGACCACCGTGTCATCCTCAGTTGACGATGTGGTTAGGAGGGGCGTGTGGTCAGCAAACAGCTCTCCCAGTCGTTATGATGGTTTTCTTTGACCGAATCCGCTGCTATTCGGTCGAGTAGCTCCCAGAAAAATAGCAACAGGTCATGTCGGCGGGGATGGTCACCCATCCAAGTGCTGGCCACGCGCGACAGGGCTTAACTTCGGTGATCTGACGGGAACCGGTGTAATCACTGCGGCAAGGCCGTTGCCCAACCAATTACAATGAGTTGACAAAAGTCATGGGGTATCAATACGCACGTATGGAGGTAATATCTCCTACATAAGGAACTAAAGGATAGTACATTGGCTGAGCTGCCGGTTGCACTCTGGTGATTCATGTGGAAAGGTTTCCGACGTTATTATGGACTCACGACGGGAATTAACAAACTATGAACGCGGACTGATAGTTGGAGCTAGACGTGTGGGACTTTCAGCTTAGGAAATCATTAGGGCATTCGATATCCTGTGATCCACGTGTCTTGAATACCAAATTTCAGGCATTAGGTCCTACGTCTCACTATGGACAACGCAGGAGCCAACGGCCTCCGCTTAACGACCAAGAGCAGCGGCGTTTGCGTTGAATTGTCAGTCCTAACAGACAAGTAACAATGCGTGAAATAACCACAGAAATCAAGTGTGGGACGTACGAGAACGCTTCCGTCGGCAAGCGTTGCGAAATTTTGCGTTAAGGGGGTACAGAGTGCTTTTGCTAAGAGCACGACACCGCCTTCAGCGCCTCTCCTACGATCATTATAATACCAACTGTACCGCAGACGACAGGAGACCTCTGGCCCGATTTCAGTAGGTAAGAACTGACGGTAAGGTTCGACAGTGGCGCAGACCCCATGAAGCTATGGACCCAAGTTGCCAACAAGGCTTTTTCAAAGCATCTGATGGCTCCATAATGATGTGGGCTGTGTTCACAAAGAATAAACTATTTTCTCTGATCCATCTGAACTGCTCATTGAATGAAAATTGTTATGTTTAACTAATTGCATACCATTTGCTTTTATTAAAAGACTTAATGTTATCAAACAAGTACGAAATTTTATTGAATGACAGTCCACCGTGCAACCAGGCCACTATCGTTCGCCATTGATTTAAAGAACTATAGAAAATATCGCTTGGTATGCCAGATCGCCTGATTTGAATTCTATTAAACATTGATGGAACCTTACCGAGAGGTCAGTTCGTGAACCAAACCCTACACCGGCAACACTTTCGCAATTAAGGGCGGCTATAGAGCCGTCCTGTCTATATTTCCGGAGGGGACTTCCAATGACTTTTTAAGCCAACGTCACGTCGTGTTTCTCCACTCAGGCGGACAAAATCAGATGCATCAGGATGTTAAGTGGCGTCCCATACGTTTTGTCACTTCAGTGTATTGTAAACAGGGCTCAATATTGTCATTGTAACGATCGTTGATCCTTCTTGAGCCCCACAATTCATCCTTCCTCGGCAAACAGTCCTAACTCACACTAAGCCATCGTAGAAATACCGTTAGAATGGGCTTCACAAGTGTGCCCCCTACTGTCACTCTTTTAAAGTTCAAATAATGTGATCATGACGTATTCATATGACGGTTTCAAATAATGTGATCATGACGTATTCATATGACGGAGGAAACACTTACGGCGTTCCACAATCGTTGGTCCACATTTATTTCACATACTTGTAAAGACCTTCTGTCAAAAACTGTATAACAAGCACAAATAATTGTTTCTGTAGAAGACACCAGTATCGTAATAGGTCCAAACAGAAGACGTGGTAAATCTGTCCTTATAAGTGTTATGAGTATTTTTTTATGAATGGTGTCATTCTGAATTTAAAAAAGACACAAAATATTCAGTTCTACACATCTGATTTGCTACACCAACAATACATGTAACACATGGTGATGAAATAATGAGTATGGTCAACAATTAAAAACTTTTGCATGTCTGAGTTACTGAGAATTTATTTAGGAAAACATTTTTTTGATCTCTGAATACAACACAGCTGGGCCAAGACTGCTCTCCGAATCTTTGACAAAGATAAATAATTTAGTGTATTTGGCATATTTGAATTCTGTAACGTCGAATACAATAATATTCTGGTGTAACCAATCTTTAGTAAACTTTTAGAGATCCAAACGCTCCGTTGGATTTATATTGCTCTCCCACTATTATCTTTTAGGCGTCTGTTTCAGGAGTTAGGTTTATCTTCTGCTTCACATTTTATTTATTTATCCTTGATTTTTTCGTAAATAATTAACTATTGTTCAAAATAAACGATGGTGTACGCAACTATAGGACTGGAAAAAAATAGATTTATTCGTCCTCATTATCACTGTAATGGGCGCACAACACTGTCACCAAACCTTACGGTGTCCAACCCTATTGTATAAAATCTATTGTATAAAATGACTGATACAAAGCAAAGATATATCTCAAACTGAAAAATTATCTCTTTGAAAAGTACTGTTATGCTGAAGAAGAATTTATATTTACGTAAGACAAGAAGTAGTTATTGGGAATGAGTAAGTCACATATGTAGTGAGGAAAACAACATTTAAAAACTCAGCACGTAACCATATTTAGACGAGAATGTATACGTGAATACAAAATAACTTATTGAACGGCATTACGATTATTCATACATATGAACTGTACAGCATGAAACAAAGTAACTGATGAACTTCTATGTGACCATTATATATCGATACGTTGCTGTGAGATTCGCAGAAAATATGTTTTGTTTTACCCAGTTTCACATCGCTGAGGATGTGCGCCACTCTCAGCTGAGAATGGACGTATGTGTCCCTACCGTGTTCCATGTGAACACACAATCTGGACATGTAGCAAACAAGTCAGTCTCATCAAACGAAACGACCCATATTCAAAACATGTCAGACACTCTGAATATTAATGACTCCAGTCATCAAAGTTATGTTTTTTATTTGAGCTGATCCAGTGTACTTTTGTCACACAACTTAAAAGGCTTCAATAGTTCAGCATATGTTAGTTAATTATCGGAAAAGTAACAAATATTCTAGGCTCATCGTAATCAGTCTTTCTTGAGTCATACACCTACGGAGATATTTACTAGACAAGGCATCAGAAACCTACACAACATCCTTATGTCAGCTTTACGCACTCTCTTACATGGACGTAATACAGTTTCATAAATATTTTTTGTAGTAAGCAGGAAATAGATGTTCTACTTTACAACACACGAATGACCGGACTTATATTTAAAAGTTATATAGAACGTTTAGAATGTAATACTAGACGACTCACTTGCTCATGAGTCTCAAGTGCCAGACAATTTTCATATAAGAACCATTGTCTAGTCAACATCAAATCCCGAACATTATGTAACAAAAAAAAATTGTTCAAATGGCTCTGAGCACTATGGGACATAACATCTATGGTCATCAGTCCCCTAGAACTAAGAACTACTTAAACCTAACTAACCTAAGGACATTATGTAACACTGGGTTTATAGGTATTTGCGGTATTCACCTGATTCCTGTGACTTTACTACTAGAGTCACTGTAAAAGGTCTGTGTATGCCGAGACAGAAACAGTTGCAGTGCAACTTTAGAATTGTTACACCATTTTGGGTATAGTGCAGTGTTTCCAGCGATGACACTTTAACACTTGCCAACACCGAGCCTCTTGTAATATATGAGAGTCATTTCATAAATAATGCACACAAACTTATTTTACTTATACTTCCTTTTTTTTCAATATCTCTTTACAGTTCTTCAATACAGTCTCCCCACTTCTCTGTGACTGAACCTCGACGTTTCTGAAATTCTAGTATTTCATCTAGGACACCACTCCTATTCACCTGTCCAAAGGCTCGGGTAACGGCAGTAAAAAACTTTTCCAGGGAAAGATAAGGGTTTTTCAACCTCGGAACAAGTCGAAGTCTGGTGGATTAAAGTCCGGACTGTAAGGTGGATGCGGCAATAATGCCCACCGTATTGGCGCTGTTTTTGGACTACAACATTGCCGATATGCGAGCGAACAATGTCGTGGAGAATACTAACCTCGAGCAACGGAGGGCAGGTTTTGTGTATTTTCCTACGCAAGTTTTGCATGAAGTGGCGACGATACAGTGCTGTTACACTTGTTCCACGCGAGACTCTATCTTTCGTTATTATTCCTTGATTATCGTAAGCAAAAACCATCATTTGCTTTAGATTTGATTGAACGCGTTGAAATTTTTTTGGACGTGAATAATCTGAAACTCTCAGCTCGTTGGACGGAGATTTCAAGTCTGTTTAGAAGTCTCTAATCTAAGTTACATCAATAACGAGAATTTGACATAAGAATCCTTGATCTTTACAGTCGAATCTCTGTTTGAGCAAAGTTGGAATGTCCAGGCGTTTCTGCTTCTCTTCAGCAAACATTTTAGGACCCATTGCACAGAAATTGTTCTCTTCTTCAAATAATTTGTCAGAATATGGAATACTGATTTTGGGACAATTGCTATAGCTTCAGAGACTTCCTCACAAGTAGCACTGCTATCTTCTTCAAGATTACTTGTCACAAGTTTCACTCTTCCTTCATTTGTTGATGTTTTCGGCTTTCCGGATCTTGGATTATCGTCTATGTTCACATGGCCACCACGAAAACAATTAGCCCTACGCGAAACTGTACAACGGTCCACTGTAAACTCACCACCAACTTCACTTAAAGCATTGAGGATTTCTGTTGTGTTTTTGCCGCGTAAGGTTCGACCTTTGTGTACGACTTCCGGTCTTCAACAGTCACTGGTTCCATTTCTAACTCTCGCCAGTTCTGTGTTACAGTAAACAGTGAAAGGGAAAAAAGAGGAACATGTTCTTCTTCCTCGAGCTCCCAACATCAACTCACGTAATTTTCATTGTTGCTGCATCAAACAGTCCGCAGTAATACCAACTTATACAGTGTTTATGAAATGTCCCTCGTATATGGTAGTAAGTAGCTGTGACGGTTCAAAGAGTTGACGGTATTTGGCAACACGGTAATTTCGTCGCCTTAGCTTGCTGTCTCAGTACCTGGATGTATATTGTTATAGAAAAGGTGTATGTCATGTACAATTAAGAATGTTTGTCTATGTTGTTGTTCAAATATATATTGTAGACCGCCGCTGTGAAACTGGGCATCTATGATATGCAACGCAACAGCAGATCCAATGGCAACAATGCAATTGCACACGGTAGTTGGCCACAAAAGAATGAACTGGCAGCGGTCCTTAATAATAATTATATAATTGGTAAAGGTAACGATAGTGCTGTACATTTGTTACCTTTAATGGTTCCAAAAGGGTTTAACGTGTTTCTTATGGTCTGAGGCATGGTCCGGAGCAAGCTTCCAGGTGTACGTTACCCGTAAAGAGGGTGACTACCAGGATATTTTGTAGATTCTCGAATTTGCTATCGGTAAGAAACGACAGAGTAGGTTCCGATTTAATTGCGAACACTGGTTTGCAATGCAGCACAGCACTGCTAGTAAGGGGAGATCTCGCGAACAAACGTTACAAAATGAGATGGCGTACATGAATTGGTAAGTTAGTGCAAGATTGGTGATATAGAGCTATATCTTGACCACTTTTGGTAATTTTTGGTGTGAAGATTAAGTGAGATGGAACAGTGATCCTATTTGTTTCGTATCTTGTGGCTGCTGTTCCCTTTCGGCACTCTCTAATGTAAATGAGTATCAGCTGTATTGTGTTGAAATTTGCTCTCTCTAATGTCATTGAGTGAATGCCAAATTTTTGTTGGGAATCGGCACCCTCTAAGTTAATGGTGTGGTTGCTTTGTATGTGTGAGAGACTGGTTTATAATTTGCACTGACTTAATTGCTAGGTACCTTCTGTAATGTGGATTATAAATTTTAAAAAACAACTTCTCTTTGGTCATACAACGTATGTTGTCGGAAATTTCACAAAGACCATCTGTAGGATTAATAAACACTTGTCCCTGTCGGAACCATTAAAGCGAGCTTTGTACAGAGTTACCATTGCTTCTGGAATTATCCTGCGACTGACCAGGCACTTAGAAAACTGTAGTGGGACGCATTTTCCAACACCTGAAGGAGCAGGATTTTGCTTTAATCGCTTAATATCAGGGCCCACAGTGGTAGTGGCGAGAAGGTTTTTTGTTTGTATTATATTTATGATTCACTAGCGTTGTATTTTGGAGATAAGTTTTGCTGGCTCTCGTCCATAGCTGACGGTTACCTACTGTAAGGAGAAAAAGATTTAAAAAAACTTTTATTAGTAAAAATTTAAAATAGAGGTTTTTGTTTTGAAGCGAAAAAGAATATGACATTAATATTTATCTTCAGCCCCAAAGAAAGAAAGAATAAAGAAAAGATGAGTTCCAACTACATAAAGGAGAAAAAGGCAAAAAATTAAGATTTTTCTGGTAGCTATATTATACACTCCTGGAAATGGAAAAAAGAGCACATTGACACCGGTGTGTCAGACCCACCATACTTGCTCCGGACACTGCGAGAGGGCTGTACAAGCAATGATCACACGCACGGCACAGCGGACACACCAGGAACCGCGGTGTTGGCCGTCGAATGGCGCTAGCTGTGCAGCATTTGTGCACCGCCGCCGTCAGTGTCAGCCAGTTTGCCGTGGCATACGGAGCTCCATCGCAGTCTTTAACACTGGTAGCATGCCGCGACAGCGTGGACGTGAACCGTATGTGCAGTTGACGGACTTTGAGCGAGGGCGTATAGTGGGCATGCGGGAGGCCGGGTGGACGTACCGCCGAATTGCTCAACACGTGGGGCGTGAGGTCTCCACAGTACATCGATGTTGTCGCCAGTGGTCGGCGGAAGGTGCACGTGCCCGTCGACCTGGGACCGGACCGCAGCGACGCACGGATGCACGCCAAGACCGTAGGATCCTACGCTGTGCCGGAGGGGACCGCACCGCCACTTCCCAGCAAATTAGGGACACTGTTGATCCTGGGGTATCGGCGAGGACCATTCGCAACCGTCTCCATGAAGCTGGGCTACGGTCCCGCACACCGTTAGGCCGTCTTCCGCTCACGCCCCAACATCGTGCAGCCCGCCTCCAGTGGTGTCGCGACAGGCGTGAATGGAGGGACGAATGGAGATGTGTCGTCTTCAGCGATGAGAGTCGCTTCTGCCTTGGTGCCAATGATGGTCGTATGCGTGTTTGGCGCCGTGCAGGTGAGCGCCACAATCAGGACTGCATACGACCGAGGCACACAGGGCCAACACCCGGTATCATGGTGTGGGGAGCGATCTCCTACACTGGCCGTACACCACTGGTGATCGTCGAGGGGACACTGAATAGTGCACGGTACATCCAAACCGTCATCGAACCCATCGTTCTACCATTCCTAGACCGGCAAGGGAACTTGCTGTTCCAACAGGACAATGCACGTCCGCATGTATCCCGTGCCACCCAACGTGCTCTAGAAGGTGTAAGTCAACTACCCTGGCCAGCAAGATCTCCGGATCTGTCCCCCATTGAGCATGTTTGGGACTGGATGAAGCGTCGTCTCACGCGGTCTGCAGGTCCAGCACGAACGCTGGTCCAACTGAGGCGCCAGGTGGAAATGGCATGGCAAGCCGTTCCACAGGACTACATCCAGCATCTCTACGATCGTCTCCATGGGAGAATAGCAGCCTGCATTGCTGCGAAAGGTGGATATACACTGTACTAGTGCCGACATTGTGCATGCTCTGTTGCCTGTGTCTATGTGCCTGTGGTTCTGTCAGTGTGATCATGTGATGTATCTGACCCCAGGAATGTGTCAATAAAGTTTCCCCTTCCTGGGACAATGAATTCACGGTGTTCTTATTTCAATTTCCAGGAGTGTAGAATAACACGTCAGAGATGCTAGTTATTTGTAATCTGTCTGACTAAATGGCTATAATCTTCTAAACTCTGTTTGCAGAAAAAATTTAAAAACTGAAAAATAATTTATCAATATCGGTGATAGAAAGGAATATCTGATAGTAATTCTATAATACAAAAGGAAATTTTAAAAAATATATGTTTACAGCTGAGAAATGATGTATCGGAGTCAAAAATCATATCTCTGAATCCACACTAAATTTGACAGTTGCTTGAAGCTATCATCAAATGCGACAAAAGAAGGAGGTTCGAAGTTATTACGCTTATTTCGAATAAATGTAAGTAAAATAAACTTCGCATTCGTTAGGCTTGCTTAAATTTAACATCTTTTTTTCTTTAGATACACCGGAGGTACAGTATAACGCGGCTGTAAGTAAACGTTGACTGTGTTATTAGTGCAAGTCAGTGATACAGTGACAATCGTGCTGCGCATCGTTACGTGGTGTATAACTAAACTATAAATAACCATACAATAATTATTACTGTGGCGTACCTCATATACAAGACTATTGACTAATAAGAACTGAAAAGGATGCCCGCTTTCAAATTTTGTAGCTGGACTACGTTCTAGCAAACATGCTTAAAGATTTCTTGGTTTCAAGCCGTACTAATTTTTTGTGTGTCAAAAAATACGCTTAGGTATCTCATTCACCACGAATAATTATGCTGGAAAACTGAAGGTCTTGGCATAACTTTATTCAATCATAAAGAAATTACATTAAATATGAAGAAAAGGGGTTAATAGTTACAAGTCGTACTGGAGTCTGCATTGAAATAATTTCGCTATTTAATATTAGAAATTCTGAGCATGTACACGCAATATCCTGACGATATCCGGATCTTTGTGCTAGATACGTTTCAGTCAGATGCGAAATTGCTTAAGGATGCACGTATGTAAGAGTATATAATCAAAAGCGAATTGGAAAGGACTAGTATAGGATCAAAACTGGGGAGGCTTTCACTCATCAGTTATGCACGTAATCATCAATTATCAACGGAAGTGTTCCAGACAGTAATATGTACTAGAGGAGATCAGTAAATGACGTTGCTAACCTGCATTCGACAGGATTCCCGAGGTATGTAGAAACATAGAATATTTCGAAATGTGGTGCTATAGAAGAATGCTGAAGATTAGATGGGTAGATCTTATAACTAATGAGGAGGTACTGAATAGAACTGGGCTGAAGAGGAATTTGAGGCACAACTTGACTAGAAGAAGGGGTCGGTTGGTAGGACATGTTCTGAGGCATCAAAGGATCACCAACGCAGTGCTGGAGGGCAGCATGAAGGGTAGAAATCGCAGAGGTAGACCATGAGATGAATACACTAAGCAGATTCAGAAGGATGTAGGTTGCAGAAGGAACTTGTAGATGACGAAATTCGCACAGGATAGAGTAGCATGGAGAGCTGCATCAAACCATTCTCTGTACTGAAGACCACAACAACAACAAACCGCCTTATGTTTACAGAACATGAAGTGGCGCTTATGTGGTTAACGCTGCCAAAAGTATTCTTAGAGACAGCTTACGAGTAGAAGTGTTTAGTTATAGTAGATATCAACTATATCATTCCTTCACAGTATACAGAACTGACTTCTAATAAAGCTAATTGTTTCGAATATGACATATTATGAAACGTTTTGTCCCTTCTCTAGTTATGAAAAGTTTTTGATTTTCGTCCCTCTAGTATCTGATCATAAAAGTAGTATCCGTTTTATGATATTTTGTGTCTTAAACGCACTGGATAACACTTTTTAAGGTTATATTACTTCAGTGTAAGGACTTCCAGACGTAGAATGAATCCATGGGGAAAAGTGAAATCTGAAACCAACTATTAGTTCACAAAAGTGACTGGTATTTAAATGCTACACACAAATGACTACTTCATATTCATACACGTTTTAAGCACGCAGCAGGCAGCGGGTAGTACTAATGTGTATAGATAATAAGTGCTTACTTGATAATTGTTTGATGATGACGGATGCATTTCAGCAGCCGGTAACGAAGTTCATACTGAGCGTACGTTTCTGAATAGTTCTCAGGTCTCTCAGATACTTCTTTGGCGAGACTAACAATTTTGCTGCTGAGTAGTGTGATCTGCATACGTAGCTGCGCGATGAGGCTGACGTTGAAGGAGTCGAGAATCATGGTCATCACCACGACGTGCAGGGTCGTAATCATGCAGTACACCCACGTGACGCCGAAGCCTAAGGGCTGCGTCGCGTCGAAGGGCAGAGCCAATATGAAGGGCAGGCCTTCAGCGCTCACAGGGGAGACCAGATAACAGGAGCAGGCGCCAATTCCAAAGGAGATGTAGGTCAGCGTGAAACGGCGCACCTTGCGACACTGCACGCGCAGCACTGGAATGTCGTCCCAAGTCACGAACTCAGCGAAGTCACGGCCCACCTGCCGGCACAGTCATTCGTCACTGAGTGAGACACTGAGTACCTGACCGCTGCCACTGTTATAGAGAACCATGAGACTTCTCAAATACAGGTACTGATACTTATTCATAAAGGAAACAAATTCAATAAATGTGTCGGAAATCGTTGTCGATTTTTGCGAATAAAGCTGTCTAAGGACGTTTCGGGTACAGCCATTATCAACCGAAAGGGCATAACATCCTGAATAACTTGACACAGGTTTTATTGCTTCTGATGCAGAATTGTGCTTTACAAGTTCCAAGGTTTGATCTGATAAACGCAGTAGCCAGTAGCTGAAACGTCGTCATAGATACAGAATTGCACTGATGTGACGAAACTCTTGGGATAGCGATTTGCACACATACAGAATGCTGTGTTATGCTGGGTGTTGCCCCATAATGGTGTGGGCTATGTTTACTTGGAATAGAATTGCTCGTCTGGTCATACTCAACTACTTCGAGAATACACTACTGGCCGTTAAAATTGGTACACTGAGAAGAAATGCAGTGATAAACGGGTATTCATTGGACAAATACGTTATACTGTAACTGACATGTGATTACATTTTCACGCAGTTTAGGTGCATAGATCCTGAGAAATCAGTACCCAGAACTACCACCTCTAGCCGTAATAAAGGCCTTGATACGCCTGGGCATTGAGTCAAACAGTGCTTGCATGGCGTGTACATGTACAGCTGCCAATGCAGCTTCAACACGATACCACAGTTCCTCAAGAGTACTGACTGGCGTATTGTGACGAGCCAGTTGCTCGGCCATTTTTGGCTAGACGTTTTCAATTGGTGAGATATCTGGAGAATCTGCTGGCCAGTGCACCAGTCGAACATTTTCTGTATCCAGAAAGGCTCGTACAGAACCTGCAGTATGCGGTCGTGCATTACCATGATGAAATGTAGGGTTTCGCAGGAATCGAATGAAGCGTAGACCCACGGGTCGTAACACATCTGAAATGTAACGTACACTGTTCAAAGTGCCGTCAATGCGATCAAGAGGTGACCGAGACGTGTATACAATGGCACACCATACCATCATCTCAGGTGATACGCCAGTATGGCGATGACGAATACACGCTTCCAATGTGCGTTCATCGCGGTGTCGCCAAACTCGGATGCGACCATCATGATGCTGTATACAGAAAAAATGACGTTTTGCCATTCGTGCACCCAGGTTTGTCGTTGAGTACACCATCGCAGGCGCTCCTGTCTGTGATGCAGCGTCAAGGCTAACCGCAGCCATGGTCTCCGAGCTGAAAGTCCACGCTGCTGCAAACGTCGTCGAACTGCTCTTGCTGATGGTTGTTGTCTTGCAAACGTCCCCATCTGCACGATCCGTTAGAGCCAAGCGGATAAGATGCCTATCATCTCAACTGCTAGTGGTACGAGGCCGTTGGGATCCAGTATGGCGTTCCATATTACCCTCCTGAACCCACCGATTACATATTCTGCTAACAGTCGTTGGGTCTCGACCAACGCGAGCAGCAACGTCGTGATACGATAAACCACAATCGCGATGGGCTACAATCCGACCTTTATCAAAGTCGGATACGTGATGGTACGCATTTCTCCTCTTTACACCAGGCATCACAATAACGTTTCACCAGGCAACGCCGGTCAACTGCTGTTTTGTATGAGAAATCGGTTGGAAACTTTCGTGATGTCAGCACGTTGTAGGTGTCGCCACCGGCCCCAACCTTGTGTGAATTCTCTGAAAAACTAATCATTTGCATATCACAGCATATTCTTCCTATCGGTTAAATTTCGCGCCTGTAGCACGTCATCTTCGTGGTGTAGCGATTTTAATGGTCATTAGTGTATTTGGAGCAATTAATGTTCTTCACGTTCCTGAACAACGATGGAACTTTTATAGATGACAATGCGCCGTGTCACCGAGCCACAGTGTTGCGCAGTTTCAGGAAAATTCTGGACGACTTGAGCGAGTTATTTGGCCACCCATAGTGATCGACATGAATCCCATCGAACATTTACGGGACATAATTGACAGATCAGTATGTGCACAAAATCCCGCAGTTACGGAGGTAGCATGGCTCAATGTTTCTGCAGGGGACTTCCGTGGACTTTTTGAGTCACTTCCACGAGTTACTGTACTGTGGCGGGTAAAAGGAGGTCCAACAGCACATTATGGGGTGTCCCACAACTCTTGTCACCTCATTGTCTGAAGTAATGAATCAGGAGCTCAGTAACGCCAGCCAGTGACATACCTTTGTCATGTAGGTCTGATACTTACCTGAAGAGCAAGCTTATGGAAAGCACGCTCGCATACAATGGCGTGCGCCATGCGGAAGAGCCAGATGATGTCTGTGTCTGCAACACTAAGCGTCAGGGTGAAAACGTCCAGATCTGCCGTGCCCTCGCGGTACAGTACTATGACTTCAGAGCAGAAGAAGGACAGGGTGAAGGATGCCATGGCGAAGGTGTAGAGTCGGAAGCAGAGAGGCGACCTGCCAGCGCCGCTTGGGTGTCGCAGGACGGCCGTCCAGTGCAGAGGTCGCAGCAGGTAGTTGAGGTCGCTGACAGACTCTGCTGCAGCTGCCGCTCCTGAAGGAGACGGAGCCGTGCCGGCCATATTGCGGAACTCCCTGCACACACAAATGTGTTGTGGGACTCACTGATCTGCTATACACAACCATCCAAAAACTTGGGGAATATATTAAACAAAATTAAGTAACTTAGTATGTGGAGCTACCAGTAGTCTTGTTGTGAAATATTTTGGGACCTGCACACTAGTACGAGGGATGTTTTTTAAGTAAGGGCCGTTCGCGCGTATAGTCCCGTAGCTAGCGCGGACGCCGCAACAACCCACCGCGCCACTTGCCGGCATCCTTCCCGTTCACACTGATGCAAGTTGCAGCTGACGTGTACGCATCGCTGTGCTACTTTGTAATGTTTACGATTATTGAATCGCCGGCCGCGTGTGAGATACGGTCAGTGATACGTTTTTTGACCGCGAGAAGCCTATCAGCTGCAGAAATTCATCGTCAGTTAACAGAAGTTTATGGCTTGAATGCAATGAGTGAAGGCAAAGTGCGTCAATGTGTTAGAGAGCTTAAAAATGGCCGTCAGAACGTCCATGACGAAGAACGCTCAGGCCGGCCCTCTGTGATCACTGATGATTTGGTGGCTGCAGTCGAAACAACGGCCTAAGTGGCCGTGCGGTTCTAGGCGCTGCAGTCTGGAACCGCGAGACCACTACGGTCGCAGGTTCGAATCCTGCCTCGGGCATGGATGTATGTGATGTCCTTAGGTTAGTTAGGTTTAACTAGTTCTAAGTTCTAGGGGACTAATGACCTCAGCAGTTGAGTCCCATAGTGCTCAGAGCTATTTGAACCTTTTTTTTTTTTTTTTTTTTGCAGTCGAAACAAAGATTCGTGAGGACAGAAGATTCACAATTTCCACTCTTTCTTTGGAATTTCCACAAGTTTCAAGATCGGTTTTGTCCAAAATTGTGTCTGAAAACCTAAACTTTAAGAAACTGTGTTCTCGGTGGGTACCCAGACTCCTCACAGAGGACCACATAGGGAAGAGATTTGCCACTTCATTGGACTTTTTGATTCGTTAAGAGGAAGAAGGGGATGACATGTTGAGTCAAATTGTCACTGGAGATGAAACATGGGTATCCCATATCACTCCCGAAAGCAAGCGACAATCGATGGAATGGCGACACACAACCTCACCCGTCAAGGTCAAAGCCAAACAGAGGCTGTCAAAGCGCAAGATTATGACAACTGTGTTCTGGGACCGGCGCGGTGTTTTGCTAGTGGACTTTATGCCACGAGGAACGACAATCAACTCAGATGCCTACTGTGCAACTCTAAAGAAGCTCCGCAGAGCAATTCAAAACAAAAGGCGTGGCATGCTGACAAAAGGAGTTTTGCTTCTGCACGATAACGCTAGGCCTCACACCTCTCAAAAGACTCGGGATTTGATTGATTCTTTTGGCTGGGAAGTTTTGGACCATGCACCATACAGCCCCAACCTTGCTCCTAGCGATTTTCACCTTTTCCGGTACCTGAAACACCATCTTGGCGGGCAGCGCTTCAATGACGACGATGAAGTGAAAGCGGGCGTGAACTCATGGCTGTCGGAGCAGGCGGCCGAATTCTTTGAAGAGGGAATTAAAAACTTAGTTGTACGGTATGACAAGTGCTTAAATAAGCAAGGCAACTATGTAGAATAATAGGTAAAAGTGTGTAGAATCAAAAAATAAAAGTTTTTTTTACAAAACCATTTGTATCTTTTTTAAAAAATAAAAACGGCCCTTACTTAAAAAACAACCCTCGTATTTTCACGTCCTGAGCGCTGGGCGACTCCGTCCCTTTCTTCCAACCTCAGTGTGCCGACCTGAACACATTAAGCGTTCCCTTTGCCCGCCGTAGATGCAGTGAAAGGTATTCACAATCAGGCTCCATTATATGCAAAGTCATTAAATATCTGTCGAAAAAGGCTCATGAGTGAGCAAAAATCTCTTCAAAAATGCATTTCATTGAGTTGTCCCAACCGCTTGCTATTTCTATCGCATAATATAGCAAATAAAAGTAGGTGACATTGTCTTGGAAGGAACGTGTTTTTCCTACTTCTGTGCCGGCCGGGGTGGCCAAGCGGTTCTAGGCGCTGCAGCCTGGAACCGCGCGACCGCCTCGGGCATGGATGTGTGTGATGTCCTTAGGTTAGTTAGGTATAAGTAGTTCTATGTTCTAGGGGACTGATGACCTCAGAAGTTATGTCCCATAGGGCTCAGAGCCATTTGAACCATTTGAACCTACTTCTGTTTTCCAAGGTATCCTTCTGTCAGGAGGTGGTTCAACTTCTTTGATTTATCTTTTTCTTCGAGATATTATTTTTCTTTCTGTACCCTAGTAAGGAACAGTTGTCTTCGAACATCTGCATTCGTCGCACTGATGTATCATGTCAATACAGTCTATTACAGACTTTTTAGGTGTCGCTTTCAACTTATACGAGACATGCATTTGTTAGCAGGCTGCAGCTGTGGAACTGTACCTCAACAATTGTGCAGTGGTCTCAATGGAAATTCCAGTACTACTGTTACCTCCTCCATCTACTGCGCTGCATGTACAGCTAAGGGTAAAGTTATTTTATGCGTGTTCTACCTATTGAAATATCTGCAATGGATGCGGTATGTGGATGTGAATGTGGTACGTGGCAACCACATAGGTAGTCTTAGGGATGATCATTAAACTCGTATTATGAGAGTCAAATGTGCATTCGGTAATGTTGATCAATCACATGCTCTTGCAGTGTTTGCAGTCTGAGTCGTGCTACTCTTAATTTCGGGTATGGAATTTGAGCTCAAAATTCAGTTAATTTTCTTGAGATTTTCAGAGCTTCAGCGCGGAATAATATGTTTTTCTGAGAGAAAAATAGACAAAGAAAAACTGTAGCAAGGTGTACACAGCCAATGCACCAAAGTAGAATACCAAAGTGGCATCAGCGAGCAATGTGGGGTAAAACGTGGAAAATTAACCTGAATTGGTCTCCTATGTTTAAAAGGGAAATCGTATTTGCCACAGAAGTTGAAGCTCTGGCGGTTGACAAACATTTTATTTATGTCGATTATATCTAAGAGAAGGTGTGCATAAAACATGTTTAAGGAAAATTCATTTCGCAAGCTTTTACGCTACATCGCAAATGTCTGTCAGAGGAGTGCCATGCTTCGTATGACTGATGATATATCGTTGACCGATAGTGATAATTTTTTTTAATGTGGATACATCGGATTCCCCATATCTTTAGAAATATCAACAGTCGTAATTCTCACCCCCATAACAAGTGATGATTTAAGACTTCCAGACTAAGCTACGTCAATTCAAATCTGCCAGTGATTAGTAAATGATGACACTCAATTTATTTTTCGTCACGAGAGTACTGGTTAATGTTGCTTTGGTATAAGAAATTTCAGAACACAAATTGTTATGCATCTGTCAGTCGCATCATTCAGCTCAACAGCCATTGAACAGCGAGACTTCTGCGACATGTTTACGTTTAACATTCAGTGCTTATGTTCAGAATGAAAAGTTTAAAATACATGCATTCGTCATCTATGAGTCTCTTCGCAAGTGCATAAGTGTAGGCAGCGTACAGATTTTGTAAGACTGTGCCTACATACATCTCAGATGTTTCATACCCAGGGACACATGACAGTGTATTGGCGGCCTGGCATATATAATGTTCTGTTCATAACTAATCGAAAATCATTCCTATGTGAGCTCTTTTCCCATTAATTAGAAAATAGTTAATACTTGTAATTAATAATGACAGTGATTGCAAGAAGTAAAATGTGTATTTCAATATTAATTCCTTCTGTATACAGGTGGATGTTTAGCATGTAATTTTCTCCGTAGTTCAGTTACATATGTGATGAATCCAGATGGACACAGTGGGCGGGTCAGTGGTTAGAAGTTTTGCCAGACGCCCCTGCGGACTACGGTCAACCTTTGAAGGTGAAAGCACAAAAAATGGCTCTGAGCACTGTGGGACTTAACAGCTGTGGTCACCAGTCCCCTAGAACTTAGAACTGCTTAAACCTAAGTAGGCTAAGCACATCACACACATCCATGCACAAGGCAGGATTCGAACCTGCAACCGTAGCGGTGCGAAAGCACAAGGCGAGGCGACAACGAGGGATAAGTACCTGATAGTGACTTGTCGATTGACGGGGATGGCGTCTGCCAGTTGCCTAGCTACAGTTTTTACATAATGTAATGCACCCTGAAAGATATGGTGGCGCGGCCATACCCGCAGAAACATTTAATGTAGTGTGACAAACATACAGGTATGCACTCATGGAGAGCATCAGTTTTTGTAGTACTATGTCAGGTGCAGTCAATGACAGATAAAAATTTTGGCGGTCCATGAGAAGCAGACGAGTTAACATGTAAATAGGAATTCCTCTCACTTTGTATAGTACCGGGCCAAAATTTTGTCACGGCGTAATATCAGGTGAATAATCTTCGGCCTCAAAATTTGGAATGGATGTCCTCGTTTGCTAAACCAAACACATAAAAGAGCAGGACAAGTCAATATGCCAATTGCTGAGAAGTGCGGTTGTGGAGACGATAGCATAGGTTAAAACATGAAACTCGTCTGAGGAGTCAGAACTGTTTTATCACTGCATGTCTGTGAGTGTACATAATGATCGCTTAATGTTAATACAACTTTTGAAAGAAGAGGAGTTTGTTTTCTCGTTAACTAAAGTAACATTGGCCAGCAGTTTGCAGAACTGTTTCCATTGACCACAATAATTGCATGGATTTCAGAGTGAAGAAGGAACTCTGTGTCGGTAAAGAACACGTTTTACATTAAGCCTTTATTCAGAAATTTTCACTTGGTTTTTCAATATTATTCATTGTCTGTGATTAAAGAGATCATGTAATACTTTGTTATTCGTGTCTGTAGTAAACAGGGATTAATACGTACCACTGTTCAATTTCATAGATCAAGACCTTGCTTCCTAGGGCCACACATTGCATATTAGTTATGCTTTCCACGACACCTTTTTCATTGAATGCATCCGACCCTATGGGGAGTGATCTGACAGTTGGCCAGTCGAACAGATGTAGATCATTCTACCATCCACAAGTTTAAGTCAAACGCTAAGCTGTACGTCACACACAGAATTGGCGATACCCGCGCAGGATTTAGGTTACTTAGGACAATGCTATCTGCAGTTTGAACATCTAGCATGACATTTAAAAATTTTCATAAAATCATGGTTTGATAATTTGTTATGATTCCATATTAAGCTTGCAAATTTAATTAAACAATGAACTTTTCTTACAACATTCCATTTCTGTATCTAGGGTGGTTTGTACTGATCCGTCTTGATTTGGTGTAGAGCGATGAAATAGTCTCTTCTACTTTTGGAGGGGTAATTGTGTCAATGATTGCAGTATCTCTAATGTGATTTTGTTTGTGGGCTAATGAAGCTAGCGGAATTTTTTACTCTTGATATACTTTCTTTTCGTGTGTTAGCTGTGTTCCCCACACCTTGCGGACTTGGTAGGGATGTCTAAGGTGACAAAAGCATGAGTGAGGAATTTAGTGGGAAAGAGTGCAAGGGAATAAAGTTGCGGTAATCTGGAGACGTCAGATAGTCATTTTTAATATGGAGGCCGAACAGGGAACTAGTTATCAGGTTAGCTTTCGCGATTTACATGAAGGTAGCTCACGGGATGCAGTGGGGCCTGTCTGCCACGAACGCAAAACAGTGGTGGGGCCCAGTCCAGCAGTGAACGAGGACCTAGTGGTAGCTTCGCATTGGCTGGCATATACGTCACGAGGAAACGGCATCTAGCATATGGGGTCGTGATCCGACGACCCCATCACTAGACCCATACAACCTGTCTGCCCTAGACACACTTAAAAAAAAGGGGGGATTCCAAAACCTAAATAAAGAAAGGAGGGAACAATTCAAAATCATGGTGAATAGCTCATGAGCATAGACAAAGATATTCGCTCACAAACTAAGGAAGTCCAGCGTAACTTAATTAACCCTTTGGCTGCTGCAGCTCCGCGTCCGACTTGGTCGCTTCGAGCGCGCCTTCAGGGTTGCCTGCTCCTTTTGCTTCCGACTGTCTGGCTGTCTGAATGCGATTACCGACGTCACGAATAAACACAGTGAATTTGGAGGTGAATTGCTCGACAGACGTAATGTACACCGAAACTACAATGATGTTACCATTTAACTACTCATCAAAGGCTTTCCTTCATATGCAGTTAGTTCTTGCGAATCATCACGGTTGTTTTTGACATACTGTTGTTTTTGACATACTGAAATTTAGTAATCACCTTTATATACGTAACTTAGCATGTAAACGCTGAGGAAACGATCAAGCGTTGACGTTCGTCTGTACTAGCGCAATAATTCGCCCCCAAACAACTTTCGAGGGTCCGCAGCTGGTGGTCGTGCGGTAGCGTTCTCGCTTCCCGCGCCCGGGTTCCGGGTTCGATTCCCGGCGGGGTGAGCGATTTTCTCTGCCTCGTGATGACTGGGTGTTGTGTGATGTCCTTAGGTTAGTTAGGTTTAAGTAGTTCTAAGTTCAATGGGACTGATGACCATAGATGTTAAGTCCCATAGTGCTCAGAGCCATTTGAACCAACTTTCGAGGAAAGCGTCTGAATACCGAGACACACTTTCGAAGCTAATCACTGTATTTCAAGCTCATTAACCCAATAAATTACTCCAGGGTAACTTCGAAACCAAAAAGTGAACTATTCTGAACTCTTTTTACAGGTGACGCAATTGTTATTATACAGTAGATACAAACGATGATGTATAACTTTTGTTTCAGAAATCGATAGGGAAGTACTAAGGTTTCTACACTACCTGATTACACATCCCATTTAATTCCTAGTGACCTTTTGTGCCTGAGAAATGGGCGAGTGTGTGCTACTGACAATCGTCTAATTAAGTTGCGTTTGTGCGTAACATCTCTGTACATAAAAATTAACTGTTGTGCTTTAGTGTCACTAAAATTCAAATATGGCATAACCAGTTTGGATGATCCTCATTTGTTGCATTCTTAACTGTTAATGCAAAGTTGTATGAAAGAAAAGTTTGGAAAAGTGGTCTAGAAAATTGGAAAATTCTGGAAGTACCTAAAGGGACTTTTGCTATGGGATTTTTACGATTTTCGTTATTCACAATTGAAAAGATCGATATGAATAATACTTTTTTTGTTTGTTCGTTATGGTCTTTGACTTGAAGCATCCAGTCTGTGTTTGAAATGTTCGTACATGAGATATTTGTCAGCACAGTAATTTATTTGGAGCGGCTCTAGTAGCTCAGAGAATTCTGTGTTTCAATCTATTTATTTTTAATTATTTATTTTTTTTGTGCTATAATATTTCCCATCCTTCTTTCTCATCAGGACTTTGGACCGGAAATGCCGAAGTTAAAAATATTTATCGTTTTTAATTTTTTGTTTCTTTGCCCTTTTGTTTTTTCCTCCTTTTTTATTTTTCTTTCTTAAATAATTTTTTTCAGAAGTAAGGACTTAATTTCATATTCTAGTTGTAGCAACTTGGCCAAAAGTTCTTCTTTGTGTGATATGTTTCGAAACATCGTACAATACACAATGCATGTCTTAAAATCATATTTCGTTTCTCGGTGCACATTCTGTTTCGAGCAGACTGAACATCTACGCCGTAGTCCGCGTTTCCTGGACTGGTCTCTTGGAATGACATTTTGAAAATGTCTTCCAGTAAAGCGCAGGCGATTCTCGCCATCAGAGCGTCGTCCTTTCCTGGACGGTATTTTTGTTCTGTGATTGCCACTACAAAAATGCGTGATTTTTTTCGCCAGACGCTTTTCGCTTTATTGAGGTAAAGCATCGTCAGTGTTGGTGATATTCGCTTAATTTCTCGCTTTCCTCTCTCTTCTCCGTTCTGCAGTAAATTTTTCCACAAATACTCGTACCGGACGTAAATGAAAATCTGCCAATGGCATTTTTCTGCCTGTCATTGATGTGTGAAGAGAGTGAGCACTCAAAACACAAAGGTCCACATCTTGAAATAAAAACATTTAACAGATTTACGCACAGATCCTGACCTTCTGATGATTATAACAATGTGAATGTATTAGCTAGCAAGGCAGTACGAATAAATTATTAGCACCACACAGTGTGTGTTGTGTGTGGAGATCGTAAAGTGAGTGTAAAGGGATCTAAAATGTTGCAGCGTTCGATGTCAATCTCTTGTATGATAATTTCTGGCTTATAACGTGAAAAAGACCTCTGCCAACACACTCCGCATGAAGAAATTGCAAAAATTCCCAAGCCTCGAAATACATGTTAAATTATATCATCTTTCTTATAGGGGTACAAAGAAGGAGCCTCCTAGAAGATTGTGAGCCTAAAGACTGAATACAGGCACAATCGGGCGTACACTGGAAACGGTGAAAGATTTCACCGGCTAATCCTTCTAACACCAGATCAAGTTAAAGTCCAAAACCAAATTAACATCAAGATGCAACGGCCTTTATCAAGACCACCCCTTGTGACGATCTCGATAAATATTGAGGGAATCTCTAGTCATAAGAGTGTTTTATTAGCAGACATGTGCTATAAGCATAAATGCGACGTATTGTTGGTGCAGGAAACACACCGTGGAGCCACCAGCCACAGACCTAAATTAGCAGGAATGGATTTGGCCATTGAAAGACCTCACGATAAGTATGGGAGTGCGATTTTCATCAGACCCGGGCTCAACGTAACATCAGGCGTAATGACAGAAGTAAATAACATAGAAGTACTTACCATTCGCGCCCAGAAGTTTTCTGTGACGTCCGTGTACAAACCACCAGATGTGGACTTCGTTTTCCATGAACCAAACAGTTTTACAAATGACCATATTAATTTTGTCATGGGCGATTTCAACTGCCATGGTGAAGCATGGGGATATAATGAGACTGATGAGAATGGTGTACAGCTTGAATCCTGGGCTGACACTAACGACCTACAACTCATTCATGACCCAAAACAGTCAGCATCGTTCAACACCAGAAGATGGACAAGGGGATGTAATCCTGACAACATCTTTGTGAGTAGGAAGTTGGCAGCACAGTGCATGAAGCTTGTTGAAGAACCTATCCCAAGTACACAACACAGACCCGTCGATTGTGTTGTGAATGCCATGATTAAACCAGAGGAGGTGCCTTTGCGAAGACGGTTTAATTTCAAAAATGCCGACTGGCAGAAATTTAAAGAGCAATTGGACGAAGAGATTGAGAAAATCCCTCCTCGACCAGATGAGTATGGTAGATTTATCGATCTTGTGAAATGGATGTCAAGGAAAAACATCCCAAGGGGTTGCCGTACCCAGTACATCCAGGGTCTGACCGGCAGCAGCAAGGTCTTACTTGACAGGTACCAAAAGCTGTTCACTCAGGACCCCTTCAGCGAAGATACAATGGAGGCTGGGGAGGAACTAATGCAGGCTATTGCTGAGGATAAGAGATCACGGTGGTGCAAACTAGTCGACAATCTTGACATGAAACAAAACAGCAGATGTGCATGGAAATTACTGAAAAACTTAAGTGGGGACCCAACTGACCACCAGCAGAAGAACAACGGGGTAACAGCAAATCAGATTGCTAGCCAACTTCTGAAGAATGGGAAAACCAAAGGCAAAAGAGAAAGGGAAAGTGTTATACCCCAAGAACAAAAAGATTACGGACTCCTCAATGCTTCATTCACAGCAACCGAACTGGATGACGCCATTCAGAGTACGAAACTGAATAAGGCCGCTGGAACTGATGACCTTAGAACGGAGCAGATAAAACAGTTTGGGCCCAAAGCTCGAAACTGGTTACTACAAATGATGAACACCTGTATTAAAGAGCTGAATATTCGAAAACTATGGTGGCAGGCGAGAGTGGTGGCTTTACTAAAACCTGGCAAGGAGATAAAGGACCCCAAAAGTTACAGACCTGTGTCACTTCTATGCCATCTCTATAAGATACTGGAGCGGATGATTCTCAACCGGGTGGCAGAAACTATAGATGGAAAGCTCATAAAGGAACAAGCCGGTTTCAGACCAGGAAGATCTTGTTGTGGGCAAATACTTAATCTGACGCAACATATAGAAGACGGGTTTGAAAAAAAATTAATAACTGGAGCAGCTTTCATAGTTCTTACTGCTGCATACGACACGGTAAACCACAGAAAGCTATTGTGCAAATTATATCACCTCACAGGGGACTGTAGGTTGACGATGGTTATTGGTAGTCTTCTGCAGAATCGAATATTTTATGTCTCCCTAAATGGTACGAACAGTAGATGGCGACTGCAGAAGAATGGTTTACCCCAAGGAAGTGTACTTTCTCCCATCCTTTATAATGTGTACACTAATGACCAACCTATACCTCAAGATGCAAGACTGTTCCTATATGCTGATGACACAGCTGTGGTGGTCCAGGGGACCAATTTTGATGCAACATCTGGAAATCTCTCTAGAGCGCTTGAAGAACTGGCTCAATGCTATGACGCCAATCACCTCAAGCCAAACCCTGACAAAACCCAAGTATGTGCTTTCCACCTGCGCAATAGAGATGCTGGAGTTGAGCTCGACGTTACATGGCAAGGTAAGAAGCTAAAGCACTGTCCAACACCTAAATACCTTGAGGTTGTACATGACGGAACGCTTTCCTTCAAGCAGCATTGCCAAAACACCAAGGCTACAGTCTGCTTCAGGAATAACATCATCCGCAGGCTGACAAACTATGAATGGGGAGCTCAACCATCAGTACTGAGAACATCAGCACTTGCTCTGTGTGTTTCTGCAGCAGACTATGCAGCGCCAGTATGGGAAGCATCTGCACATGCTAAACAGGTTGATGTAAGTGTAAATGAGACAATGCGAATTGTTACAGGTTGTCTCAGACCCACACCAACGGGTAATTTGTACCTACTTGCTGGAATTGCCCCATCCAAGATCAGAAGGCAGGTGGCAGCAGACGCTGAGAGAACAAAGAAAGAAACAGATTCTCGACACCCACTGAATGGGCACGTCACTCAGGCTCGGAGGCTTAAGTCTAGAAATACACTCCTGGAAATTGAAATAAGAACACCGTGAATTCATTGTCCCAGGAAGGGGAAACTTTATTGACACATTCCTGGGGTCAGATACATCACATGATCACACTGACAGAACCACAGGCACATAGACACAGGCAACAGAGCATGCACAATGTCGGCACTAGTACAGTGTATATCCACCTTTCGCAGCAATGCAGGCTGCTATTCTCCCATGGAGACGATCGTAGAGATGCTGGATGTAGTCCGGTGGAACGGCTTGCCATGCCATTTCCACCTGGCGCCTCAGTTGGACCAGCGTTCGTGCTGGACGTGCAGACCGCGTGAGACGACGCTTCATCCAGTCCCAAACATGCTCAATGGGGGACAGATCCGGAGATCTTACTGGCCATGGTAGTTGACTTACACCTTCTAGAGCACGTTGGGTGGCACGGGATACATGCGGACGTGCATTGTCCTGTTGGAACAGAAAGTTCCCTTGCCGGTCTAGGAATGGTAGAACGATGGGTTCGATGACGGTTTGGATGTACCGTGCACTATTCAGTGTCCCCTCGACGATCACCAGTGGTGTACGGCCAGTGTAGGAGATCGCTCCCCACACCATGATGCCGGGTGTTGGCCCTGTGTGCCTCGGTCGTATGCAGTCCTGATTGTGGCGCTCACCTGCACGGCGCCAAACACGCATACGACCATGATTGGCACCAAGGCAGAAGCGACTCTCATCGCTGAAGACGACACGTCTCCATTCGTCCCTCCATTCACGCCTGTCGCGACACCACTGGAGGCGGGCTACACGATGTTGGGGCGTGAGCGGAAGACGGCCTAACGGTGTGCGGGACCGTAGCCCAGCTTCATGGAGACGGTTGCGAATGGTCCTCGCCGATACCCCAGGAGCAACAGTGTCCCTAATTTGCTGGGAAGTGGCGGTGCGGTCCCCTACGGCACTGCGTAGGATCCTACGGTCTTGGCGTGCATCCGTGCGTCGCTGCGGTCCGGTCCCAGGTCGACGGGCACGTGCACCTTCCGCCGACCACTGGCGACAACATCGATGTACTGTGGAGACCTCACGCCCCACGTGTTGAGCAATTCGGCGGTACGTCCACCCGGCCTCCCGCATGCCCACTATACGCCCTCGCTCAAAGTCCGTCAACTGCACATACGGTTCACGTCCACGCTGTCGCGGCATGCTACCAGTGTTAAAGACTGCGATGGAGCTCCGTATGCCACGGCAAACTGGCTGACACTGACGGCGGCGGTGCACAAATGCTGCGCAGCTAGCGCCATTCGACGGCCAACACCGCACCGCGGTTCCTGGTGTGTCCGCTGTGCCGTGCGTGTGATCATTGCTTGTACAGCCCTCTCGCAGTGTCCGGAGCAAGTATGGTGGGTCTGACACACCGGTGTCAATGTGTTCTTTTTTCCATTTCCAGGAGTGTAGCTTTATTGCAAGAACCAAGATCCTTGACGGTTCACAGGAAGATAATAGAGTCTGTAAATGGGAGAATGAACAAACCGCACTGCAGATAATACCAAAAGAGCAAATGGTACCTGGAAACAAACTTCCATATACAGTGTGGAGAACACTAAATAGGCTGAGGGGTGGTGTACCCACATGCAAAACTAATCTGTGCAAGTGGGGACTGCTGACTAACGATGACGACGTTCTTTGCGGATGCGGAGAGGTACAAGACGAGGCACATCTGCTCATGTGCCGACTACTGCCCGAGCCCTGCAGTTTTAGTGACCTCCTACAAGCCAACGACAAAAGCCGTAGCGGTGGCTAACTATTGGAAAAATAAAATTTGATCTGGACACGGAAAAGTAAAGTATCTTTCTTATATATCAAGGAAGTTCAGTTACATAACGGAGAAAGACAGGATCGAACCACTCAAAATTTTGTTATGTTAATGACGGGGTCTAAAGTTTAGCTATATGTCAGGGTTGTTTTCGACGTGTATTTTGATTCTTCTATTTATTATAGGAATAAATAACAATCAGAATGTACTAAAGCTGTGCTCGCTGTTGACTTGATTCCTCATGCCTTTTCTTGCACAGGGTTAATAATTTCGGCTGAAATATCGAAATACAGTAAAAGCCAAAGTCGCGTGAATGACTGGGGCGTAAAAGACAATATTACATATGTTGCTTGGACGTCACTGCTTTCAGTGAGACACGTAGCAACTCTCTGTTTTATGACATAAAGTACAGTTTCTAAATCCATATTTTTGTACTACGAGAAAAATTGAATACTTTGTACGCAACCAATTTTTCGAATGAGTTATAAAGCAGAAGTTCCTCTGTTTCCAGTTAATTGTTCTAGTTCGACGAAAAATACGCAGGTAATGCTGTGATGACGGCTTTGCAAGGGACCTCTTTCACGGGGGTTTTTTTATTGAGAAAATAAATTTCAGCCGGTTTTCACTACCCAAACGATGGATTTATGTAGTCATGACACGTTAAATCATTCTGGATACTATTTCTTTGATATCTGACACATGCGTCAAATTGCAGTGGGTAGTCATCGATCGCGTAGCCTACAGGTATTCTGAAATATTCAAACATATTACATTACACTAATCTGAGTTGAGGGTCAGCTGACAGTCACTACCATCTTCAGTTTTCTCATTACTGTCTCACAGTTTCCCAACATCTTTAGCCAGCACACATCGAATGAGTTAATGAAACGGATAAAAATTAGCCCTCGCGCTGACATGGAGCGGATTCAAATCCCTGCCTGGTCTCCTAGATTTTGATAACAGGATTTTTGCTAAATAACTTCACCTGAATGCCAAGGTCATTCCTTTGACAGGCTCGCAACAGACTTCCTGCACATCCTTTTCCTATTCGAGCTTGACCTAAGTCAGTAATATCTCGTCCTCGACAAGACATGTTGTTATCCTTCCTTCACTTTATCTCTCTAATAATAACGTTGTAAGTTATGGCCCCGTCTGGATCCAAGTGAAGCAGCATAAATACAATTCTCTTTATAAAATAAATCTTTGATCAAGACTGGCAAGTGTAATGCCCGTTTTGTTCTCTGATAGCTTAATATAGCTAATCACTGGATGTGGCTACTGTGCACATCTGTACCGCCGTTACAGTGAGATCAGCCTGATTAAGAGTTATTATTAGAGGATAGCCTAATCATGGAATACCTATGGGGGAATGTGAAGAATTCTTGGAGTGTAAGTCAAGACTGAGGTTAACAGATATTCATTTGCTGTAATTCGACAAAAATTGAAATAAATATTGACATAGAACCAAATTTTTTAAAACTCAGATGCTAATACTGTGGAGAGGTGCCAAAGAGCGTGGAAGACTATATGGGAAAGTGCATCAGCATTTGCTCATCTTGGCAGCTCAAACAAATCAAAACTGACGATACAACAAGATGGCAAAAAGTATAACAAAATTAAGCAACACACTTTGCATGGCATCGTAATCAAGTAACGAGCTGCTCAGAATACGTATCTGTTACCGCAGTTACGACACTTAAATTTCCACAAATCTGCGAACTATCTGCCCATCAGCACCAAACGGTGGCCAGGAGACAAAGAGTCCCTCACTGCAGTTGGTGACTGAACGACCACGAAATAAGATCTCACTCCACAATCCCCTACTTTTAGAAAAAGTCAATATGAAGGTGAAGACCTATGGTTATTGCCAATATGAAGAAAGAGAATATCAGTTATTTCATGAAAAAATATAAGAACGCTGCAGAAATTCCCACTACTTGTGTACAGAACGTAACTTAACAAAAAGGATGTTGATACTGGGATGAAGCAGTTTCGTATTGTTTGGTCGGCTTTCTCGAGATGAACATGGAGGTCGAGGAATTAAATTCGATTTTATAGACCAAAGTTTGGAAAGAAAGCTACGAACCCTCCTCATCTATAGAAGTTTGTACAGAACAAGCAAAAATGACGTACTAAGTTATTCTCTGGAAATGGTAGTGGCAGCGTGGTGGCCTCCACTCAAGGCTAGGAGAAGGAGGTACTTGTTGGCAAACGTACAGCCTTATGTCTGCAGAAACTGCCCAGCTGCCAGGGGAACCTTCTCTTGCAGATGGGATTCACCGTCCTCCTTCTGCTGGCAAAGAGTACCCAATGACTACATTGAGACAAATAACACCTTCCTAGCGCGACAATCGCGAAGCTTTCCTCCTACCAAATGGGCCCGGTATACGCTAAATAGAATTAACCTCGAAATGTTGGCAAAATGAATGAATATTGCATGGCGATGTGTGGCAGTTATTGTGGATTCCATCAGAGAGCTACAAATGTGGATGAAGTATGTACATGTGAACAGAAAGAGTCCTATAAATATTTCTTGAGATAGACTAATTTATAATTTCATTTCTGACGTTGTCTCTCTATTGACTTGAATTTGCTGAGAAAAGTTCAGGAACCATGCAAATGCTTTTCGATATTCAGTAAGTGCATATTTTGTTTACTAAGGGGGGGGGGGGGTCGAACATTATGTAATGTCTTCTGGAAGCGAAGAGACGCAAGACGCAAACTATCAACCTCAGCTCAATGCTTTACTTCTATCTAGAGGAAACAGAGCTGGAATTCATAATAAAAAACCCTCAATAAATCTGTAGTAAAGAAATCACGCTCCTGTGCTTTGTCATAAGTCATGGTAAGAACAATATCCATGGTAATCGCCGGAAAAGGGATTTACGAGAACGGTTAAGTCAACAACGCTAAACTCAAGGGGAACAGCTCTACATCTAAATAAAAGACTGATCAGAGAACTGCGATACAGACGGAACAACAAAGGAAGCTATTCCCCGTTCTTGTAACCTACTGCCCATCGACGGAAGAGAAAATTTGTTCGACTGCATTGAAACTGGTGTACTGCTGATTCAGTATGGCTAAGATTCTGTGGTAAACACGGGATGTGCGTCATAGGATGCACGCGTTTCGGGGTGTTCGTTGAGAAATACCAGATGGATGGAAGGAAGGTTAGGATTTTTGGGTCCTATGTGGAATAATGTTATTAGTGACACTGCAAAAATCTGGTTGGTAAGCGTGAGGAAGGAAATGATGTGATCTCTTAGAAAAGGAACCATAACGTCATTTCTCATTGACGATTCAAGAGAACCTAAGTCTGAATGGATGAACGGGAATTTTTACTGAAACCGGCATAACACAGCCGACCTCGGTTTGTGTGAAAAATATCACAGAAAAAATGTTTGGCAAATAATGTCACAAGAAAGCTCTGTGACGATGGCAAAAATATGATTTAAGTTATGTGTACCTGCAATTCTGTAGAAACCTGTAGAAGACATGTGGTGCTGAGGTTTTAGTGAATATAATCACCTATATCCAGCGTTTCATTTCCTAGTGGAATATGGATTCCTTCAACAAAATAAGTAGCCTAATCATTGGGATTGAGGTTACCATAAAGAGCTGGAAAGGGTATGATGGTTCCTCGAAACGGCATCCAAAACATGATTTAACTTTACTGTTTTGTTCAGTATCCCATAAGAAATTAAGCTGTTCATAAGTCCGCGAACGACTGCCTCCTATGCTTTTCGACTGTATTCCAATACATCGGGAAACAGTGAACAATGTGAATCTAACTTAGGACGCGCAACTCAAATGGGCAGAAAATACTTTTGCCACTACCGGCAGGAAGACTTCCTTGCTTATGCCCACAGAAAGTTCAGGGACATATTTCTACAGGATATGAAACGTAAATTACGCAGTCATTCGTTCTAGCGAACCTCTTAATTGTGGAGTAATCCTAGGTGGGAAAAACAGTGAGAACAGCAGTCGTTTAGTACTAACCATAAATGCTTGTGTGCGTTATATCTGTCTACTAATGTCAGTGCTTCATATGGGCCGGTTGGTTAGTTTCGACGAGGTAAACTGTGTGACTATCATGCGCTACGTTCAGCTCGTCATCTTCTCGTTGTGCATGTACCACATTAGCTGGCGTCAAAGAGTAAGTACCTGACATCTTATCACAGTCGAAACACCTATCCAGTAACCCATCTGTACACATAAAACTGAAACGTAGACAAACTTCCTTTCTGCTGCTGCCTCCCCTCTCTGGTATAAACCACCGCGTTTGCCCTGCTGCGCATTAGAATCCATTTCCTTTCGTCGCCCTTGAAACGTTTCTCCAAAAAATAAACGTGCTCTGTCAAACAGTAAAGTTAATGCTTCCTTTTTCTCAGTTACTCTTCTTTCTCTGTTTATTTCTCAATGAGTCACGTCACTTTCGTTCCCCTACCTTCATTGTGTGTCAGCACGTTTCTCGAACCTTTCCTTTCCAACCGCTTCCGTCGTATCCATTACTGCTAGCGCTCATTTTTTATTATAACGTATTTATTGATTTGTTTCTCAAGAGTGTACGTACACGGTGTGGATTTTTTTCTGCGCTATAGTAATAGTTAAATATCATGTCCTATGTTAGAGGTAGCTTATACCATGCTTATCGTAATACGTACGTAGAATGTCTATTTAAATAAGTTAGTAAATAAAGATATGCATTGCCTTTAATTTTTAAACACATTGGGAAACATTTTAGTCAGATGCGACCAGTTTCCCGTGAAGGTCTGTTACCACCTGATACATTTCTCGGCTGTCAGCTGCTTCATAAACAGCGAACGGTGATTGTTCCAAGTGCTAGCGGTAGTTCTGATTACGTTATACTTCAGTGTGCTTAACTGTTCCATGAACGCGTGAACAACTAGGCTGCCTCGGAGCTTCACCCTAACGCCAAAATAATTTGCACTTTACCTTTGTCGCAATTGACTTTGCTATCAGACCACCATTAAACTGTTCAAAAATGTGAATTCTGTTAGCATCTACCGGAAAACGGCGCAACATGTGAATTAGTACAAAATTAATTTGGTTGTACCAATGTATGGCGATACTAGAAGGCTGACAGTAGAGGGCAATAAATTCGATCAGAGTGTTTAATTTGAACGTTTTAAAATGTAACGAAATTCAGAAAAGGAACTAGTACTTGATAAATGTGAACGAGTGTAAATCTTCGTCCAGCAACTTAAATCATTCTAAATGTAACTGAGTTGACGTTAATTTATCCATGTAGGTGTGCTATCTGACTGTAGATTGAAATACTTGAAGAAATTTGAAGAAATACAGCAAACAGTATGGCATGAACTGGCCCGCCTGGTTAGCCGTGTGGTCTAACCAACGGCTTTCCGGACTGCGAAGGAGCGCCTGGTCCCCGGCACGAATCCGCTCTGCTGACTTGTGTCGAGGTCCGGTGAGCCGGCCAGTCTGCGAATGGTTTTTAGGCGGTTTTCCATTTGCCTTGGCGAATGCGGGCTGGTTCCCCTCATTCCGCCTCAGCTACACTACGTCGGCGGTTCCTTCGCAAACAAGTTCTCAACGTACGCGTACACCACCATTCAAAAAATGGTTCAAATGGCTCTGAGCACTATGGGACTCAACTGCTGAGGTCATTAGTCCCCTAGAACTTAGAACTAGTTAAACCTAACTAACCTAAAGACATCACAAACATCCATGCCCGAGGCAGGATTCGAACCTGCGACCGTAGCGGTCTTGCGATTCCAGACTGCAGCGCCTTTAACCGCACGGCCACTTAGGCCGGCTACACCACCATTACTCTACCACGCAAACATAGGGGTTACACTGGTGTGAGACGTTCCCTGCGGGGGGGGGGGGGGGGGGGGGCAACCGGCGGCCCGTCCGCACACTAACCCTGAAAGAGTGGTTCGGTGTGGGGCGGCGGATGGTTGAAGTGGACTGAGGTAGTCGTCGTGGGGTTGTGGAGCACTGTGGCTGCTGCGGGGACGGAGTCTCTCCGTCGTTTCTAGGCTCCCGGTTAACATACAACACATTACAATACAATGGCATGAACTGGCGTAATACATTTCTAACTTCGTTCATAAAAACATTATACTGATGAAAAGAATTACACGTAGTCTTCTTTGCTTTTCAGCTCCTAAAAGTATAAATACACACACACACAGACAAACACACACACACAGACAAACACACACACACACACACACACACACACACACACACACACACACACATACACCAGTGGAAAATATGTATAAACACTCACATACACAGAACTCTACCAGAAGCTCTCGTTATCACAAGAACGAAACTAAAGCAGAACGCACTCCGCACATGAAAACAAACTGCACGAAATGACGAGATGGCAGTGGTCCTTCACAAGTCAAAACCGTGAATATATTTGGCGTTAATGAATAATCTTTGTGATAAAACCTACCTCATATGTGTAGAAGAACTTGAAGAATGGAATAACTGACACAAAACTGTGAGAAACGGTAATAGTTAATACTGTTTATACATGCGTAGTAAGACAAAGCATGAGATTTGTTCATGGTCCCAGCAATCCAAAGCTATAAGAAAAACCATATTTTTAGAGTGACACTGAATATTCTTGAAATAAAACAAAACACGTTCGGTCTTAACTAGACTTTATTACAGTCGAAAAAGACAATACTTATGTTCAAATATCTATATGTGTGTGAATTCCTAATGGACTAAACTGCTTAGGTCATCGGTCCCTAGACTTACACACTACTTAAACTAACTTACACTAAGAACAACACACACACCCATGCCCGAGGTAGGACTCGAAGCTCCAGCGGGAGGGTCCGCGCAATCAACGACATGGCGCAACCAACCGCGCGGCCACTCCGCGTGGCTCTCAACTTTTATAATTGAAAAATGTCATACTACTGCCTTGAGCTGTTGGCAACCAGTTTCAATCGTCCGACCATCACCCGATTCATAAAAGTACCCAAAGCGTCATGTTAGGTGGAATATAAAATCGTGAATAATGCGCTGTTATCTAATCGTAATTAATTAATTAATTTCGTCGTCAGTCTATAAAAATTGTGCTAGGGAGTGTATTCATTTGTGTTACAATTGTAATCAGCGTTATTGCTGTGAACAGTTTCGTACCACACACAGACGACGTAATTTGTGTTACGATATGGTATTGTACTCGGTTTTATCACCTGACCATAATGACTTTTCATAACATTGCGCTGTGAATAGTTTTATGAAAGTGATGATGGTCCGACGACTGAAACTGGTTGTATAAATAAATCATTTTACCAGCAACTCAAGGCGGTAGTACATTTTTCAAATATATAAGAGCTACGGTGCCATACCTACTGAAAATATATTTAACTTATTTAAACTGTAAATGTGTTACGGCAACAGAAAGTGGATGAAAGGATTAAAATCTTCTTGGCATAAATAAAACTATACAAAAAGTGTCTGGTCTCTGTATATGTTGAAGTAAAGTGATTTTGACGTCCGACACGGGTAATATTTTGCACACTTGGCATTCTAATTATTTCGGATTGAAAGGTGAAGATGCATAGAGGAACTTCGCCCATAAGTCACTTTGCGACCCACACAAACTTATTGTCAAAATTCAGAGAGCCTAGTGTCATATACGGGACAAGGAACATATTACTGAATCCAATTTACAAGTCTCGTTAAGACAACGAGTAATTTGCATGAATTTAGATTTATGCTGAGGGAAACCGAAAATTGTTGTTCCTATGCACCAACCTCGAATTGAAAGGAGGGACACGATTATCACATAATGGCTTTCGGAGTAAGATTTTAGATGTAAGTAAAATCGAGTGATAAATATCAGGAAGTACAGACAGGAATTAAAACTTGGTAAATAATGATGGACCTACTTCATATTGTAGCTTTTCACAGAACGTCAATACATTTACTCGAGAGTACATTCGGAATTTTGTGATCCACAGAAACAACAATACTAAAAATGTTATCATTTACTGCTTGACTCTTCACTTTCTCTGAAGAAATTTCATTGTGACCATACAGGGGTCTTATCAACTATTATATCATATTTCGTATGAGAGGCCTTAGGATGACGTATTCTAAATGTCACTGACAGATTATAATTTTATTTTATTTTCGTTTAGAGACTAAAAACCCTAAATAATGATTCTATGGTGTAAATATAGCGCGTATCTTTAAAATACAGAACGTTCTTACCTCGCTGGCCTTACTTGCAGGAGCACAGCAAATGTCGAGGATGCCCCGGCAGCTGCGACAGGGACACGTCGTTGCTCCCACCTCCTGTACAGCTATTTAAGAGCTCTGGTGCGTGAGTCTGGTGGCTGCCCTTCCGTGATTTAATCTCGTTTTAATCAAGTCGACCGACAAACGCGGCGCGCCCAACTATTACTTCCGTATTACGACTTGGCGCATTTTCTTGCGATTCCCGAAAAGGGCCAGAGCACGCCTCTGGCCTTCTGCATAAGTGAAGACGCTTCGGTGAGGGCCCTACCCCATCATTAACACCTGAATAAAATTTCTATAGTTGTCACTGTCCTCATTTTGTCCGGTGGTCGGTGGAGACAAACACAGTAAATTTTTTATTTGCAGCCTAAAATGACAGCGAGAAGATTTACTTCGGTCGTTGTTCCCTGCCCGAAATCTGTTACATAATCTAGCTTCAGAAACTGAGTTGACGGCACTTTATTACTGTTTCCGTCTCTTATTCTTACTTCCGTTTACGAGGAGTTGTTAATGCGGTGAGAATCATGTCACGATTCTACTGCTCCTCAAATGTAAATTATTACCTTCAGTCTGAAGGATGAGAACACGAGCTAGCAGATGTAACTTCGTGACGTCTACGCTCAATTTCCAGGCGGAAGAAGCCACCCGTAACTTGTATCCTAAGGTTCACAGTCTAGCGCAAGTGTTCTCACCTGACGCCAATTCCTGGCTTGCCTGTCGGTATCGTTACTTGTTCACGCAGAAAGCATTTCATTTGCTCTTACATTGCTTAGCCCAACTTGTTCCAACTCCCCGTAAAGCAGAAGAATGACTGGCGTCAACGAGAGCAGAACTCGTGCCTTCCATACACTGATCTCTGTCCAACCCAAGTATATAAGTGCATTTGTTATTGTAGCGGGCAAACATCATGTACTTCGTGGTTGACATTCTGCGAATACGCAGTTTACTAAATATGCCCCTAAATGACAGGCGTCACTACCAAGCAAAGCGCTCATTGCGGCCCTGGTCAGGAAAAATGACACCGACCGGAAGAGCGGTGCGCTGACCATATGCTTCTCAATATCCGCATCCAGTATCGCTTGTGGGCTATGGATGACACGGCGGCCGGTCTGTAGCGTTGGGCCTTCCGAGGCCTGTTAGGACGGAGTTCAGTTCTAATGCTGGCCTGTGTGAATGTTTGTATGCGTTATATTTCTGAAGACGGCTTCAGCCGAAAGCTCGTGGTGTAACAGTCTTTCGCTGTTCATGTCTGCGACTCATCCTGTAATCTTTTGGGTGCATAGAAAACCATCCTTTCGATAATGTTAAAGGTGTTTGTCCTTCGTCAGCTAAGAAGCGAATAACAGCACGATGATCCGGTTTCGACGCATTCGGTAACAACATCGCCATATTTCACTTCTACGTCTTCACTGCTCACTCGTCGGATAGACACAAACGCCACAGTAATATTTTGCCTAGATGTCGGTGCTTATATACCCGCCTACGAGTTGCGGTACGTTGTATATACGTTGCATTGACGACCTCAGATTGAAACAACTTGATCGCCCCTTATACATTCCAAAAATAACCAGTGACACAAACATTTACCAGATAGCAGGAATATATCAACTACAAAGCTATACATTTGAAGGGCAGCACGTTAGATAAACCTGCAGAACACTGGACATCAAATACAAAGAACGTACCAGTGCAAGTAAATATGGGAAAAACCACAAAAATTTTACACAAATGTACCACAAGCCTGCTACCGTAGAGAAAGAGGTGAGAATAGTTAGAACTCATAATTAAATATACCTTAACAGGGAAATTATCGCGCAAACAAAACAATGAGTGAAACGAAACTGCTATTCAGTGACTAAGTTAACCTCACTAACTACTCACTGTTTACATTTATTCATTATGTAATAGACAGAAATTCTAGTAGACGGTTACAAATCGCATTCGTTTCGTAAGTCTCGTAAGTGAAAAGATGTGTAGACACACACACACACACATACACACACACACACACACACACACACACACACGTATGCTCTGTAGTGTCGCGGAATAGTAAAGAGTTGGAAACGTGGAATAGTGTCAAAGTTTCGTTGCCTATGCCGAGATCCAGAGGCAGTAGGTTAGCCAAGAGGTAAGAGGATTGCACATATACAGGGTGAGTCACCTAACATTACCGCTGGACATATTTCGTAAACTACATCAGATACTGACGAATCGATTCCACAGACCGAACGTGAGGAGAGGGGCTAGTGTAATTGGTTAATACAAACCATAAAAAAATGCTCGGAAGTATGTTTTTTAACACAAACCTACGTTTTTTTAAATGGAACCCAGTTAGTTTTGTTAGCACATTGAACATATAAACAAATACGTAATCAGTGCCGTTTGTTGCATTGTAAAATGTTAATTACATCCGGAGATATTGTAACCTAAAGTTGGCGCTTGAGTACCACTCCTCCGCTGTTCGATCGTGTGTATCGGAGAGCACCGAATTACGTAGGGATTCAAAGGGAACGGTGATGGACCTTAGGTACCCTGGAACAGCACTGTTTAGAAAAATTCTAAAACAAAAACCAATAAATATTTCTTAAGATGGCATTATAACTCTGTAGAGAAATATTCACTGAACATGTAGTCCAAATTTCAGAGCAATATGTTTAATGGTTTTGGAAAAAAATTTCCTTCTATTTGCTAAAATTAACATGGAGGAGATGGATCGTTCCGGCTCCCCATAATCGAACGGTCAGTTCTCGCACAAACCGCAGCACTGGCAGCCCTCCCGCAACTGTCGACCACTGGCTCAATACGTATTTCTGCAGGGGCCCTCAACTAACTTGTTGAGTCCATGCCACATGGAGGATCTGCACTACTCCCAGCAAAACGAGGTCCGACGCTATCCTAGATGGTATTGTCACCTCAGCGTAAAGCATTCGTTAGCGATATCAAGATGCGTTTACAATGTAAGAAATGTTCATACAATATGTAACATAGGTAATAGACGGAAAATCTTCGAGTAAAACAGAAGTAATAGCCTGCGTTCCCCAAAGAAGTGTTACAGGGCCTCTATTGTTCCTGATTTATATTAAGAACATAGGAGACAATCTGAGTAGCTTTCTTAGATTATTTGCATATGATATTCTCATTTACCGCTTATAAAGCCATCAGATGACCAAAACGAATGCACAAGAATTCAGATAAGATATCTGTGTTGTGCGAAAAGTGGCAATAGACCCTCCATAAAGAAAAGTGTGAGATTATTCACATGCATACTAAAAGAAATCAGCTAAATTTCGATTTCGCAATAAGTCACACAAATCTGAAGGCCATAAATTCAATTAAATACTTAGGGATTACAATTAAAAATACCCTAAATTGGAACGATCACATAGATAATTTTGTCGTAGAGCCAACCAAGTCTGCGATTCATCGGCAGAATACGTAGAATGTGCAACAGGTCTACTAAAGAGTCTGCTTACACCATATTTGTCCACCCTATTCTGGAGTATTTCTGTGCGGTGTGGGATCTGCATCAGATGGGACTGATGGATGACATCGAGAACGTACAATGAATGGCAGATCGCTTTGTATTATCGCAAAGTATAGGAGATAGTGCCACACACATGATACGTGAATTGGAATGGCAATCATTAAAACAAATGCGTGTTTCTTTGCGACGGGAACTTCTCATGAAATTTCAATCACCAGTTTTCTCCTCTGATTGCGAAAACATTCTGTTGGCACCCCACCCATATAGGGAGAAATGATCATCACGATAAAATAAGAGAAATAAGGGCTCACACACAATAACTTAAATGCTCGTTTTTCCCGCTCGCCGTTCGAGAGTGGGACGGTAGAGAGACTGGTTGAAGGTGGTTCATTGAGCCCTCTGCGAGGCACTTAATTGCGAATAGCAGGGTAGTCACGTGGATGTAGATGTAGAAGTGAAATTGTATTATGTAGCATGTGCATGGTTTCACAAAAATATCTCTAGTTCAGAAAAATCTTCCATGTGACGTGCGTACAAGTAAAGAATCTGTAACAGTATCCTGAACGTAAATATAATACATTTCTGATATGTGTGTGTTAGAGTATGGAGAACCAGCAAATGTGTCCTGCACCTGCTAGATGCTGACACCACAACCGATATTCTCTCAACAAAATAAAGATGGGAAATGTGAAGAAACAGTAAACTGATCAATTTACTTGGGAGGGAATAACGGGCCAGCGCAAACACATGTCCATCACGAAAGCTATCCAACACATATTAAGTATTAGTTCACTATTCTGCCCTCTATAGAAGGGTAAAGTTAACTCAACTACATTCCTGCATTCCAACAGGCCTTTGCATTTGGATGGCTCCTGCTATTAATGCAAAATGTGAATCATTACGACACTGGACACCAGCGCTGCAGGTCAAGCACGCATAGACAGATCGATCCTATGAAATGGTTCACATTTATATTTTATCCCTGTACTTACAACTAAATGTTACCACTGTGGTCTCAGTTGAATGACACTCGTCAGTGAACGAAGTACAGAAAATACACCCTGCTGATGGCTGAGGCTCTGGACATAGAAATATCGATACCCACTCTTAAGACTTGACATGCTATCACAGTACTCCACGTCAAATCTATACCTTCGTTACAACTGGACGTAGTCATTTCCTTTGCACATGTCGGAACATAAACACACAATTTATAGGCCTGATGCTTAAATGTGAACATATCTCGCACTCCCTACTACTAAGTATAATACTTCGTCAATAACTGATCGCTGGCAATACGAAAGGTGGCTCCTTTCGAGACATAAGAGTGCCAGACATATACTTCAGTAGTGGTTGTAATCATTTAAGGAATTGTCAATAGGATCCAACACAGGTCTGTGCTTGAATGGAAAGACCTAATACCGAATCATAGACATTATTTCTAGCATAGAGCATAACACTAGAGATCTGAAAACTAGTGTATATTTTCTTACGACCTCAATCAGCACACCATCTACTAATGTTTGTGATCCTTCTCAATCAACCATCGCCTATAGCTCAGTGGATATATCACCAAACCTTTGACATGTAATCAAGACAGAATTCGCTAGAAATACTGCCTCCCATGAGGCACCGCCTTATCATAGCACTGTCCGTGTGGGCGGGAGAGTTTGTGTGCTCCAAGGAAGCTGAGAGCTATATCGGCGGTAGCGTAGCTACTGGCAGGTCCAACCTAGCCGGGCAGGTCTCAGCAGAGGAGCCAGACAAAGTGTGCCTCACAACGACCCGTCTTATATCCTATATCCTATATATACTATTCCCTACCCTCTCCTCAGTTACCATTCCTTCTCTTTCTCTAATTACCTTAACACACCACTGCCTTGTGGTTGGTCTCGGGAGGGATAAAGGCTAAGGGAGAAAACCCTGAAAGAAAATCTGGAGTGGGGCCCCAAAGGCGGTTGGAAGGCGTACTACGTCCCCTTTCGGCAGCTCCTGCAAACGAAGTGATACCAGACGTATTGGCTTGCCTTTCCTCTGGATATTATCATTTAGGTCGAGAGGGAGACCGTGATGATTGGGCAACTCACGTGTCTTCATATTTATCGCTCAGGCTTGTAGCATCCTGGAGAGGACACTTCAGCGGCGTCCAAGGACTTCGGCACAACACGGGAAGAGGCAGTTACCGGTTATAAGCTCTGTCTGATTGGTGTAAGACTCGAGTGCCAGGGGCCACTTCCGACGGTGGGAGAGATCATTGCATCTCATTGGACAGCTACCGCCCGCCTCAAGCTGGGCAGCCCCCAGCCAATAAGGTGCTGTTCCGCCACTATCCGCCTGCTTCACGGGGTGTGTGAAGCTTAGAAGTAATCTTCGACAAGCGGGTTGATATAGTACACCTACCAACAACAAAAATGAAATAATAAATAAATCATTATTTCGTATTGCCACCTGGATTGTTAGGACAATGTGTCCAAGGTACATTGACGATGCCCAAGAGGTTGATTTCATCCGTAAGACTGCCGTAATTGACAGAGAGCTCCATCGTTTCAATGTAGACATTGCGGGACTGCAGGAGACGCGGCTTCCAGATGCGGGCTCTATCAGGGAGGATAATTACACATTATTCTGGCAGGGGAAGTCTCAAGACGAGCCAAGACTTCATGGCGTAGGATTTGCTGTTAAAAACGCCCTCCTGGACTGTACTGTGCCACCATCCGGTGGAACAGAGCGAATTATTGATTTGAAAATATGCTCCTCAAGTGGCACTGTCAACATCCTAAATGTGTACGCTCCTACCTTATCATCCAGCGTGGAAGAGAAGGATCTGTTTTATGACTTACTCAGTGACAGAATAGCCAAGGTACCTAGCACCGAGACACTGTATATTCTAGGGGACTTTAATGCTAGAGTTGGATCAGATAACGACATATGGCCGAATTGCCTGGGACATCATGGGGTGGGAAAAATGAATGAAAATGGCTAGAGACTGCTTGAAGTTTGCTGCTTTTATGGACTCTGTATCACAAACACATATTTCCAGCTTAAGGATCAGCACAAGGTATCTTGGAGACACCCGCGCTCTCATCACTGGCATCAACTTGACTTAGTCATAGCTAGGCGTACTGGTCTCAAAAATGTGCTACTGACCAAAAGTTATCATAGTGCTGATTTCAACACAGACCACGCACTAGTGGCGTGCACATTGAGGCTCAACCCTAAGAAATGTCACCACGCCAAACCGAGAGGTCATCCCCGTATCAACACAGATCATGTTCATGACAGACAAAGAAAGCAGGATTTTGCCAGTAATTTTGAAAGTGCTTTCCCAGGAAACGCGCAAGCAGAAAGGAATGTTGATAAGAAATGGGCAAAACTCTCGGGTGCAATCTACAACTCAGCAGTATTGGCATATGGAATAAAAGGAAAAAGAAATAAGGACTGGTACGAGCAAAATTTGGAAGAAATGCAACCAGTCACTGAGGCTAAACGGAAAGCCCTGCTTGCTTACAAAAGAAACCCACATGAAAGAACTCGAGATGACCTACGAAAAGCAAAGAACAGGGCACAGCAAACATCCAGGAGATGCGCAAATAACTACTGGCTGAATTTATGTGTAGGTATACAGAAAGCGGCCGATTTTGGGAATGCTAAGGCAATGTACGATGGTATTAAGAAAGCAATTGGACCAACTGTCAGAAAAACAACTCCTCTGAAGTCCAAGACGGGTGAAGTCATTACTGATGAAGGCAAACAAATGGAACGCTGGGTTGAACACTACCTCGAGTTGTATGCAGTCGACAATGAAGTTAGCAAGGATGCATGTGACGCTATCAAACAAATGCCAGTTATGGAAGAACTAGATGCAATGCCTACTATGGAAGAACTTAGTAGAGAAATAGATTCTCTTGCTAACGGAAAGGCGCCAGGTGAAGATGGGATCCCTGCAGAGGTTATTAAGTGTAACAAGTCTGTTCTTCTCAAACATTTATATTCAGTTATCACAACCAGCTGGGAAGAAGGTTATTCCCGATGAGTATGCGGAATTCGAGGATAGTTACTCTATATAAACAGAAAGGGAACAGAAGTGACTGTAACAATTACCGAGGCATTTCATTACTAAGTGTAGCCGGGAAAGCTTATGCAAGAGTCATCCTAATGCGATTACAGATCTTAGCTTCCAGAATCTACCCAGAATCTCAGTGTGGCTTCAGGCCCGGCCGATCAACCGTAGATATGATCGTCTCCTTAAGACAGCTACAAGAGAAATGTCGTGAGCAGCAGAGGCCACTTTATATTGCTTTCATTGACCTTGTTAAAGCGTTTGATTTAGTGAGCAGACGCCGGCCGAAGTGGCCGTGCGGTTAAAGGCGCTGCAGTCTGGAACCGCAAGACCGCTACGGTCGCAGGTTCGAATCCTGCCTCGGGCATGGATGTTTGTGATGTCCTTAGGTTAGTTAGGTTTAATTAGTTCTAAGTTCTAGGGGACTAATGACCTCAGCAGTTGAGTCCCATAGTGCTCAGAGCCATTTGAACCATTTAGTGAGCAGAAATGGGCTTTTCAAACTGTTGCAGAAGATTGGATGCCCACCTAAACTACTGCAGATAATTGTCTCTTTCCATGAGAAAACACAAGCAACAATTTGCTTCAACGGTAAAACATCAGAAGCATTCCCTGTTATTAGCGGTGTGAAACAGGGGTGTGTGTTAGCTTCTACATTGTTTGGGATTATCTTTTCCCTTCTGCTCAGATTTGCCTTTGAAGACTGTGAGGAGGGAGTGTATCTACATACGAGGTCTGATGGAAATCTTTTCAACATTGCTCGCCTCAAGACCAAAGTAAATACAGTTGTTATCCGTGAGTTGTTATATGCAGACGATGCAGCTCTAGTAGCGAACACAGAAGATGAGCTGCAGTATATAATCAACAAATTATCAAATGCCTGTGAAAAGTTTGGTCTACTCATCAGCCTTCAAAAGACTAAGATCATGGCGCAGAGCACTACCAACCTTCCATCCATTAGCATTGATGGCCATCCTCTCCAGATAGTTGATGACTTTACCTACTTGGGATCCACAATACGTAGCAACTTGTCCATGGACACTGAACTTACTAACAGAATCGCAAAGGCATCATCTGTCATGGCTAGATTGAAAAACAGAGTATGGAACAACGGACTGCTTACCACAAAAACTAAATTAAAAGTCTACAACGCTTGTGTTATAAGCACCCTTCTCTATAGCTGTGAGACATGGACAACTCTTTCTAGGCATGAATTTCGACTCAACAGCTTCCATCTCCGCTGTCTCCGGAAGATCCTTCAGATCTCTTGGAGAGATAGAGTACCCAACACCGAAGTCTTTCATCGTGCAAGCACAACCAGCATCTTTGCACTCCTGAGTCATCGACGTCTAAGATGGTTGGGACATGTCAGGCGCATGGATCCTGAGCTGATACAGAAACAGCTGCTGTACGGCGAACTTCAGGAAGGTGTGAGGCCAGTGGGACGACCGCATCTTCGTTTCAAGGATGTCTGCAAGAGAGACCTGACCAAGACCAGAATCAATCCAAGTCGCTTGGAAAGCATTGCAGATGACCGTGTCAAGTGGCGAGTAACTGTGCGCAACGGCGTCAAGCTCTCAGAGGACGAACGCACACAGGAACAAATCAGGAAGAGGACAAAGCGAAGAGACAGAGCGGCTTCTGTTCGAAGTCCCTCAGATTTCACATGTCCAAACTGCAGTAGGGACTGCCACTCTCGAGTGGGACTTTTTAGCCACAGCAGACGCTGCAGACTCTGAACCAAGCATGCTACACCATCATCCCTCAAGGATGGACGGATGCCATTATCTAGCTGTGGTGGAGTGAGGAACTCGCAGATACCGGTTTCGTACCATGCTAATTAGCCACGTCATATTCTAAATTGGGTAACTTTTTACGTGGTTGCAACGTTAGCGAGGTGTAAGTGCGCTATTGGTCTGATACTATATACTCCTGCGATCGCCGTCATTGTATGTCTCTGGACAAAAAGCCACCTGATTCAGAGGTAATGTCGTACCTCGATTTGTAAAGCGGGTATAGCTTTTAAAATTGGTACTTGGATGCACCTGTAGAACTAAGACCGCTTGGATGGTAACATACAGTAGTTGATGGGTTTGGTTTTTTTTTTTTTATCTTATGGTTAAATCTCTCGTTCTAGGTGACGGTGTTAGCACTCACAAGAAAAACTTACGAGACACGTCCACCCATGGTTGATTTTCTCTCAGTATTATTTCGTATTGGCAGTGATCAGTTATTGACGAAGTATTGTACTTAATAGTAGGGGGTGCATGATATGTTCGCATTTGAGCATCAGGCTTATAAAAATGGCTCTGAGCACTATTTGACTTAACATCTATGGTCATCAGTCCCCTAGAACTTAGAACTACTTAAACCTAACTAACCTAAGGACAGCACACAACACCCAGTCTCAGGCTTATAATGTATGTGTTTGTGTTCCGACATGTGTAAAAGAAATGACTATGTCGAGTCGTAATGAAGGTATGGATTTGATGTAGAGTACTGTGATAGCATGTCAAGTCATAACAATGGGTACCGATATTTCTATTTCCAGAGCCACAGACGTCAGCAGGATGTATTTCCTATACTTCGCTCATTGATGAGTATCATTCAACTGACACAACAGTGGTTAACATTTATTTGTAAGTTCCGGGAAAAAATATATATGTGAACGATTTCATTCTGTCTATGTGTGCTTCACCTGCAGCGCTGGTGACCTGTGCGAGAATGATTCACGTTTCCCATTAACGGCAGGGGCTGTCTGAATGCAAAGGCCTGTAGGAATGCAAGGATGTAGCTGAGTTAACTTTACCCTTCTGTAGGGGACAGAATAGTGAACTAATACTTAGTATGTGTAGAAAAGCTTTCGTGATTGTGTGGAAACATGACAAGATTCAATGTGGACATGTGTTTGCGCTGGCCCATTATTCCCTTCCATGCCAATTGCTCAGTTTACTGTTTATTCACATTTCCTGTCTTTATTTAGTTGAGAGAATATCGATTGTGGTGTGTGCATGAAGCAGGTGGAGGACATGTTTGCTGCCGGTTCTCTAGATATGAGAAACACCTTATTAGACTTTGTAAATTATGAGGATGATTTCGAATCTGTTACAACATCGACATCGGTATTAGCGAGTGGAAATATCTATTTCCTCTATTTGTTTAGTGTTCTCATACAAAGGTCTTACCATACGGAATAAGTTTCTAGTTACTCAGTGGTCTAGAACTCGCTCCACCTAGCCAAAGTTTGGGATTTGTTGTGAAATAATTCCCAGTCAATATCTTGGGAGTTATGTTGTTAGAGCGATTGTTAGGATACTGCTGTGGGCAAGTCATGTAAAAATACACCTGTTCGTGTAATCTTAGAGTACGGAGATTGGTGTAGAAAAAAGAAAGCAGGGTGGAAGATCCGGACCAGAATCTGTAACGCATTTGTGTTGCTGGAATGTGTAGAACAGTTCTGAGAATGACTTTAGCCCTCTGTGGGTGCTCTGGTTGCGCGTTGGGGGTGGAGACTGGCCCGACCTTGCAAGAAAAATATTTTGCCGAGAGTATAACTATGGTTCTGTCTGTCTATCTTCGTATTATATCTACAAATGATGTAAAATGGGCGATTGTTGTATGGCGGAGGATATGAATTGTATATTTACTACATCGACAATGTGTGCAGTGATATATTGCTAAGTGGAGATCGGTTTCACACACTAATATTCAAGCTCCTCTCCGAAGTGGGAGAGCAGTGTAATTGGGTAGTAGTATTTCCGTATTTGACGATATGTAGGGCGCATTGCCAGGTTTAGTTGCAATATGGCAATCAATGTAAAATAGGTTTCTGCTGCTGAGATTCTCATCTGCAGAAAGAAAAAGAAGAGGTAGACAGTGATTCCACACCGACAGCATCAGTAATTCAATGGTAAATTTAATCATAATGCCCCATTCATTCACAGGACGTCCTTTCTGCTGGGATATTGGGGTCTCTACACAGCAGCGATAATGTTTGTGTATGTTGAAGGCAGGAAGGGTAAGACGTGATAGACAGGGAGCCATGTTAGGTGCGCGAGGAAGATCGAATTCGCATTTTTCTTTGTTGTTATATCGACAGCGATGATGATTACAGTACAGCAACCTGCGTCAATGATGTCTCTCCAATCATTACGTCCGTGGGTGCGTCATTCATTATCATACACTGTGTCTGACGCCGGTCCTTCATAACACTTGTTTGAGATAATCTTTGCTTGATGTGGCACCTTCCATAAGTGCTGATTGTAAGACTTTATGAGATAATTTCCTAGGACAGAGGGGAATCGAGACATATAGCCAATGTGACTGTAGGCATACCATAATTTCTCTTGTTGCTGTAGAGATACAAAAGATAACTCAGTGTTTGTGTAAAATGTGTACATATTGCATTGTAAAGTTACTGTGGCTTATGTTGTGGCATGCCCAGAAAAGATGAGAATGTGACCTATCATGAGGGATGTAGAGATTCAGCACATCAATAACCGTGGGGTATGAGAGAAATTTTATACATGGAAAATTACATGCGCTATAGATATTGAGATTCATTCCAGAACCACACCCGTCTACAGGAGATATTACCTGTACATCAGTCAGTGTCAGACTGCATTAGTAATCGTAATATTTAATTGTAGTTACACTGGTATATATGTTCCTGGCTTCCAATATTCTTGTGAGTTTTGTATGTATTTGAAGATCCATTGACAACATTTTGCAGTTTTAACAGTCAATGTAATTCAGCAATCTGTGCAAAACAATTTTACCTCTGAAAGTCTCGTGTGCAGAAAACAATTGCGAATGGTGCTCCCACAGAACCCGCACTGCAGCTGTGCATCATCATGCCAGGAATGGTAAACTTTGACATGGCAGCAGCAGCGGTGAGAGAGGGATGGGTTGTGCTGGGTTGCATGTGGCAGTGGCTCATGGCAGCATCTTTGCTCCCATCTGGTCACATCAGAACTTAGAGCTATCTGAACCTAAGTAACCTAAGGACATCACACCCATCTATGCCCGAGATAGGATTCATACCTGCAACTGTAGCGGTCGCGCAGTTCCAGACTGAATCATGTAGAACTGCTTGGTGACACCGGGAGGTGTTGACTTCGTGTCTGCACATCTGTGTACTGCATTATTTAGGAGGAGTTTGCGTGTCTGTACTGAAATTATTTTTGTAAGTTAGGCGTAGTTTGCATATCTGCAGAACATTTATTAGAAGTAGTTTACAGATCTGCAGGTTGTGTGGCATGACACCAAGCATGTCAGAGCGTGTGTTTTGTATTAGTGTGATAAACATACTCCATCCCTAAATAAAGTACACTTCTTCCTCACTCTCTCCAGCATCCCAGCGCAGGGTGAGTCATTTTCATACCGTTTTCCCCCTCCAGACAACTACCTTGGATTACATCACAGGAGGGATGACAGCAGCCTCTGGTGGCAGAATTGTGTACTAGGTCAGTTTGACTCTAGATCTTGTGGTGGAGACACTGCCTGCGAAATAAAGACTTATGTCCAACCCAGGCAGAGTCCTTTACCAACCAATTCCACCACCCTGGACTGTCATCTTGGGTTACATCACTGAATGGATTACAGCGCCCTCTGGTGGTGGTACTGTGTACTAGGCCTGGACCTAATGCCAAACACACAGTTTACCACCCACTTGGATAACGGTACTCAGTCATGGTGGCCATCTTGGATTACGTCATGGATGTGAGTGCTCTCTGGTGGTGGTACTGTGTACTAGGTCAGTTGGATTCCGGACTCCATGGCGACCACACTGTTTCCCGCCATTTCCCCCCACCAGCTTGGATTACATCACAGGAGGGATGACAGCACCCACTGGTAGTGGTACTGTGTACTAGGTCAGTTGGAGTCAGAACCACATGGCGACTACACTGGATGGTGTTAGTGCCTCTAATTGTTAAATAAAAGAGTGCATGCAAAATAATAAAGACTTATGTCCAGCACTGGTCGAGTCCTTTTCCCACGAATACCTAGGAGAAGGTGGCAGTTGGGTGACTTAGGTTAGTGGAGGTGAGCTTTCTTTCCCGCCACTTTCTTAGGTTAATAGAGATACCCCAATTGACCGATTTCACAGTCAAAATTCAAGCTTGGCGCCAGTTCCTAGGATGAAGGGGCTGTCAGATGACTTATGTTAGTGGAGGTAGCCAAAGTGACCTATCTTCCAGCGATTTTCTTATGTTAGTAGAGATAACTGTGGTGTGATGCATTATCTTGTTGGAAATTAAACTTCCCGCCATTTTTCTAGGGTCAGGGAGGGGACTGGTGTTAGGTTAGTGGAGGTTGCCCAATTGACCTATATTCCTGCCAAAATCCGTTATCTTTGATGATGTCATGTTCTGTTTCCAAGCCTACACACCGCCATCTTGGATGACGTCATCGCCTCCATCTTGGATACATCTGACAACAGTGCAGAGTGGCTCAGAAACCGGTTTGATCCAATACTGTCATATACATGTCTTAAGCATTGTGAATGATTCTAAGTGGAACTATTTATGACAACGATAGAAGTCAAGTTCCTCCGCATGCTTAAAATATGTTTCCCTCGATAAAGTAGCGTGTATAATTTGTGTTATCTTTTGTTGGGTCAATTGTACTTTTCTGTTGTACAATCTGTTGTATACCATTGTTAACTTGACAGTGGATAGTCGAGTCTTGAAAAGATCTCCTGCAGAATACAGTTAAGTGTCAGAATCTTATAGCCATGTCATAACTATCTTCGAAACAATTTACGTGTAAGTATTATGCATCGAAAGTCAGTTTACGACAGCGTCACTTGCTATGGAAACCTTAACCATTGCCAAGAGTATGGACTGTTACTGGCCATTAACCAGGCACAAGAAATATTTTTTTCAGCTACAACAGATTCCAACTTCTGTGATGATACATATGTGACGTTGCGTCTCACTCAGCATAGCGAACTGGAGAACAGAACATACACTCTAAGACAGAATTAGACAACGCACCATGGAGGAGTTATTCGAATGAAATGGATATCGGTAGACGTGATGTACATGTACAAACTACTAACTTATGACAATTTCAGAAAAAAATTGAGATTTATTCAAGTGAAAGAGCTTCACTAACTGAGCTAGTCAATTATGCATTGGTCCACCTCTGGCCCTTATGCAAACAGTCATTCATTTGGCGTAGATATATGTAGTTGTTGGATTTCTCCCTGAGCCGAGAGGTATTGTGTAAACTTCTGTACACTTTTCGCCTGAGATCGTCAAAATCCCGAAATAGAAGGAGGGTCCTGCTCCTAATGTTCCAAACGTCCACAACTGGGGAGAGATTCAGCGACCTTGTTGTCTCAGGTGAACTTTGACAAGCACGAAAGAAATCACCATGGCCGGGAACGCCTTATCTTGCTGAAATATAAGCCTAAGATTGCTTGCCGTGTAGGGCAACAAGAAAGGGCGTAGAATATCGTAAACCTGCCGCTGTGCAGTAAGGGTGCCACGGATGAAAACCAAAGTGTTTCTTGATGCAATGATTTACCAACAGCCAACAAAGATTGAAAACCAAATGGGTCCTACTATGAAACGAAGTGGCAGCCCACATCATCACTCCTGGGTGTCAGGCTGTCTGGGGCGCCACCAGACACGTCTTCACTGGTCACTTAGGTTCATTTAGAAGCAGGACTGATCATTTAAGACAATTCTACTCCAGTCAGTGACAATCCCAGCTGAATACGTGCATGGAGAAGACATGAGACAACGGTGGGATACCAATCTCGCTCATGCTCGCCATATTGCACGACAACCATAATTGATGGTCTGGGGTACCATTTCTTTTCATAGAAGGACCCCATTCGCTATCAGCTGATACACCCTTACAGCACAGCGGTACGTCATGACAAGCCATCCTCAGTTTACATTTCAGCATGACAATGACCAACCGCACACGGCGAAAATTTGTACAGCTTGTATTCTTGCTCGCCTAACCCTTCCTTGGCCAGCAAGGTCGCCGGATCTCTCCCTGATTAAAAACGTTTGGAGCATTATGGGGAAGTCCCCACAACCACATTGGGTTCTGACGATCGAACGCTCCAATTGGAGCCAATTTGGCATAACAGCCAAAGGTACACTAACGCGTAATTGACTTGCCCACCTGATGAAGCTCTTGAATAAATCATCAAATTTTTCTGACGTTTCAATCATTAGTAAGTCTGTTATGTGTACCACGTCTAGCGACTTCCGTTGCATTCGGATAATTCCTTCGCGGTGCGTCGTCTTTTTATCCCCCCAGAGTGTGCTATTCAGTATACAGGGTGTCCCACTTATCTTGATCACCCTAAATAACTGTTTGTCCAGATGCAAATTACAAATTTTTTCAAGCAGGTGTTCTTTAGTCGTCAGGGGTACATCAATCAGCTTGATTGCCTCCGTTGTAGCTTTGTTTTATACAAAGATATGAACAGCGGTATGACTGTTTTAAATGGTATCCTCTATTTTTTATTCGGTTGCTCATATCCTCTACTAAAAACCTATTAAAAATGTATACCAGTGTACCATTCACTGAAAAACAACGTAATTAATTACATAACACAACAGTGACGTTGACACTCCCAGCGCTTAGTGCAGGTAGTCGGGGTAATGGAACACATCCACGTGTTCCCGTTGACAGAAGACAAATGTAAACATGAGTAGAATGCACAACAAGCATTCCGTCAACCATCGTTAGTTGAAGAGTTGTGTGAGTAGAATGTATACCAACGAAGAGAAGGTAGAAATGCTACTCATCTAGTTGGAATGTAAGTTAGCAAAACAGTAATTTCAATACGGTTTCTTATGTATGGGTACATTTAGTGCAGTAGATCAGTCCTTTTAAATACTGTTGTGTAGATTAGGCACACAGTAAAGGCTGTCCTTCCTACAAACTGCATCGACATAACGTTTCTTTTATTCTTGTTCTTGCTGTTGTTGTTGAAGGTAGGCAAAATGCTACGCAGGCAGCGGAATTGTTCAGAGAGCGATATCCTGCCACGAACCCATTGTTGTTGTTGTGGTCTTCAGTCCTGAGACTGGTTTGATGCAGCTCTCCATGCTACTCTATCCTGTGCAAGGTTCTTCATCTCCCAGTACATACTGCAACCTACATCCTTCTGAATCTGCTTAGTGTATTGATCTCTTGGTCTCCCTCTACGATTTTTACCCTCCACGCTGCCCTCCAATGCTAAATTTGTGATCCCTTGATGCCTCAAAACATGTCCTACCAACTGATCCCTTCTTCTAGTCAAGTTGTGCCACAAACTTCTCTTCTCCCCAATCCTATTCAATACCTCCTGATTAGTTACGTGATCTACCCACCTTATCTTCAGCATTCTTCTGTAGCACCACATTTCGAAAGCTTCTATTCTCTTCTTGTCTAAACTGGTTATCGTCCATGTTTCACTTCCATACATGGCTACACTCCATACAAATACTTTCAGAAACGACTTCCTGACACTTAAATCTATACTCGATGTTAACAAATTTCTCTTCTTCAGAAACGATTTCCTTGCCATTGCCAGTCTACATTTTATATCCTCTCTACTTCGACCATCATCAGTTATTTTACTCCCTAAATAGCAAAACTCCTTTACTACTTTAAGTGTCTCATTTCCTAATCTAATCCCCTCAGCATCACCCGATTTGATTTGACTACATTCCATTATCCTCGTTTTGCTTTTGTTGATGTTCATCTTATATCCTCCTTTCAAGACACTGTCCATTCCGTTCAACTGCTCTTCCAAGTCCTTTGCTGTCTCTGACAGAATTAAAATGTCATCGGCGAACCTCAAAGTTTTTACTTCTTCTCCATGAATTTTAATACCTACTCCGAATTTTTCTTTTGTTTCCTTTACTGCTTGCTCAATATACAGATTGAATAACATCGGGGAGAGGCTACAACCCTGTCTCACTCCTTTCCCAACCACTGCTTCCCTTTCATGCCCCTCGACTCTTATAACTGCCATCTGGTTTCTGTACAAATTGTAAATAGCCTTTCGCTCTCTGTATTTTACCCCTGCCACCTTCAGAATTTGAAAGAGAGTATTCCAGTTAACGTTGTCAAAAGCTTTCTCTAAGTCTACAAATGCTAGAAACGTAGGTTTGCCTTTTCTTAATCTTTCTTCTAAGATAAGTCGTAAGGTTAGTATTGCCTCACGTGTTCCAACATTTCTACGGAATCCAAACTGATCTTCCCCGAGGTCCGCTTCTACCAGTCTTTCCATTCGTCTGTAAAGAATTCGCGTTAGTATTTTGCAGCTGTGACTTATTAAACTGATAGTTCGGTAATTTTCACATCTGTCAACACCTGCTTTCTTTGGGATTGGAATTATTATATTCTTCTTGAAGTCTGTGGGTATTTCGCCTGTCTCATACATCTTGCTCACCAGATGGTAGAGTTTTGTCATGACTGGCTCTCCCAAGGCCATCAGTAGTTCTAATGGAATGTTGTCTACTCCCGGGGCCTTTTTTCGACTCAGGTCTTTCAGTGCTCTGTCGAACTCTTCATGCAGTATCTTATCTCCCATTTCATCTTCATCTACATCCTCTTCCATTTCCATAATACTGTCCTCAAGTACATCGCCCTTGTATAAACCCTCTATATTCTCCTTCCACCTTTCTGCCTTCCCTTCTTTGCTTAGAACTGGGTTGCCATCTGAGCTCTTGATATTCATACAAGTGGTTCTCTTCTCTCCAAAGGTCTCTCCAATCTTCCTGTAGGCAGTATCTATTTTACCCCTAGTGAGACAAGCCTCTACATCCTTACATTTGTCCTCTAGCCATCCCTGCATAGCCATTTTGCACTTTCTGTCGATCTCATTTTTGAGACGTTTGTATTCCGTTTTGCCTGCTTCATTTACTGCTTTTTTATATTTTCTCCTTTCATCAATTAAATTAAATATTTCTTCTGTTACCCAAGGATTTCTATTAGCCGTCGTCTTTTTACCCACTTGATCCTCTGCTGCCTTCACTACTTCATCCCTCAGAGCTACCCATTCCTTTTCTACTGTATTTCTTTCCCCCATTCCTGTCAATTGTTCCCTTATGCTCTCCCTGAAACTCTCTACAACCTCTGGTTCTTTCAGTTTATCCAGGTCCCATCTCCTTAAATTCCCACCTTTTTGCAGTTTCTTCAGTTTCAATCTGCAGTTCATAACCAATAGATTGTGGTCAGAATCCACATCTGCCCCTGGAAATGTCTTACAATTTAAAACCTGGTTCCTAAATCTCTGTCTTACCATTATATAATCTATCTGATACCTATTAGTATCTCCAGGATTCTTCCAGGTATACAACCTTCTTTTATGATTCTTGAACCAAGTGTTAGCTATGATTAAGTTATGCTCTGTGCAAAATTCTACCAGGCGGCTTCCTCTTTCATTTCTTCCCCCCAATCCATATTCACCTACTATGTTTCCTTCTCTCCCTTTTCCTACTGACGAATTCCACTCACCCATGACTATTAAATTTTCGTCTCCCTTCACTACCTGAATAATTTCTTTTATCTCGTCAAAGATTTCATCAATTTCATCATCATCTGCAGAGCTAGTTGGCATATAAACTTGTACTACTGTAGTAGGCATGGGCTTTGTGTCTATCTTGGCCACAATAATGCGTTCACTATGCTGTTTGTAGTAGCTAACCCGCACTCCTATTTTTTTATTCATTATTAAACCTACTCCTGCATTACCCCTATTTGATTTTGTATTTATAACCCTGTAATCACCTGACCAAAAGTCTTGTTCCTCCTGCCACTGAACTTCACTAATTCCCACTATATCTAACTTTAACCTATCCATTTCCCTTTTTAAATTTTCTAACCTACCTGCACGATTAAGGGATCTGACATTCCACGCTCCGATCCGTAGAATGCCAGTTTTCTTTCTCCTGATAACGACGTCCTCTTGAGTAGTCCCCGCCCGGAGATCCGAATGGGGGACTATTTTACCTCCGGAATATTTTACCCAAGAGGACGCCATCATCATTTAATCATACAGTAAAGCTGCATGCCCTCGGGAAAAATTACGGCTGTAGTTTCCCCTTGCTTTCAGCCGTTCGCAGTACCAGCACAGCAAGGCTGTTTTGGTTAATGTTACAAGGCCAGATCAGTCAATCATCCAGACTGTTGCCCCTGCAACTACTGAAAAGGCTGCTGCCCCTCTTCAGGAACCACATGTTTGTCTGGCCTCTCAACAGATACCCCTCCGTTGCGGTTGCACCTACGGTACGGCCATCTGTATCGCTGAGGCACGCAAGCCTCCCCACCAACGGCAAGGTGCATGGTTCATTCTCATGACGGATATTTTATCGTCTTGTTGCTTCAGCAAACGGGAAGTTTCAACCCACGACAACGCAATCGTCGTAGCAAAATGGTTCTAATGGCTCTGAGCACTATGGGACTTAACGTCTGAGGTCATCAGTCGCCTAGAACTTTGAACTACCTAATTAACCTAAGGACATCACACGCATCCATGCCCGAGGCAGGATTCGAACCTGTGACCGTAGCGGTCACGCGGTTCCGGACTGAAGTGCCTAGAACCGCTCGGCCACATCGACCGGCTCGTCGTACCACTCGCGCAGACGAAGCTGCCGAAGTTACTGTTATCACTGCCGTTGCTATGAATCCACATGTGAGCACATGACAGCTTGAACACGAGCTTGGCGTTCCTAAAACCAGCGTACATTGTTTTCTTACACGTCACCGGTTCCATCCTTACGATATACACCTACATCAAGAATTGCGTGGGAATGATTTCCAGGATCGTGTACAGTTCTGTTAGTGGGCACAGCAGCAAATCCTCACCAACCCGAACTTATTCTCCAATGTTGTGTTTACCGAGGAATGTTCCTTCTCAAAGAAAGGACAGGTAAATACAAGGAAGATGCATTATTGGTCCAGCGACAACCCACGATGTGTTAGACAGATGGAACGTCAGCGTCAGTGGACAGTTAACGTCTGGTGTGAGATGTTTGGTACTACAATTATTGGCCCTTATTTCATCAATGGTTGTCTAATCAGCACAGTGTAATCCGGCTTCTTCAGACGAATTGCTCCTCCTCTTCTGGATGAATTGTCGCTAAGAAACAGAATACTTATGTAGTATCAACACGATGGACGTCTAGCACATAATGCCTTGCGTGCACGTCGTGTTCTGAACCGAAGATATCCTGCCAGATAGCCTGCTAGGTCTCCTATTTTAAATCTTCTGGACTTTTTTCTTTCGGGGTGCATTAAAGAAGTTGTCTATCGCGATATTACAACTCCAGAGGACATGCAGGAACGTATCGTGCTTGCTTGTAATTCTCTACAGCAGGCAACACTGGAAAAAGTAAATAATTCTTTCATTCAACGAGTGCACCGGTGTATCGGTGTCCAGGGTCACCACTTTGAATGTTCTACTCCTGGGCAATGCTACAGGAGAGTCAAAGTCAATTTTGTGTTATGTTTTCACTTGCTTTTCATTTGTTTTCTGACAACTCCTGCAAGTGGACGAGTTTGTGATCCCGAGCTCAAAGTCAATGTTGAGTTATGTAATGAATAACGTTGTGTTTCAGTGAATGGTACACAGTGATACATTATTGAATAGGTCTGTAGGATAGGAAATGAACTACCAAATAAACAATACAGGGTGCCATTAAAAAAAAAACGGTTCAAATGGCTCTGAGCGCTATGCGATTTAACATCTGAGAGTCCCCTAGAACGTAGACCTACATAAACCTAACTAACATAAGGACATCACACACATCCATGCCCGAGGCAGAATTCGAACCTGCAACCGTAGAGGTCGCGCGATTCCAGACTGAAGCACCTAGGCCACAGCGTCTGGCGCCATTTAAAAAAGTCATACCGCTGATCATATCTTTGTAAAAAGCAAAGCTACAACGAAGGCAGTCATGCTGATTGATGTCCTCCTGACGGCTATAGAACATTTGCTTGAAACATTTAGTAATGTGCATCTGTACAAACAGTTATTTAGGGTGGTCAAGATAAATGGGACACACTGTGTAAATATATTTCGAACGATTCATTAGGTGAGTAACGTAATACAATTCCAGATCCACTGTGTGGAAACTAGTAAGTTGTTGGAACAACATCACTGATAGACTTCTGACCCTAGATATCTTAGTCGATTAGCCACCTGTGTCCATTTGGTAATTCTGGCGCCCCTTGGCTGAGTCGGACATCTTCCGCGCTCTCGGGAACACTGGAATAATTCTGAAGCCTCTGTAGATTGCAAGAAATGAGTGACACAAAAAATGTTCTATACCATTGTAATAAAATGCAAAGTTTCCCGACTGCAGCATTGAAACTTCCATGGGCACTATGTTTTACTGTATTCGTTTGTCCGTCCCCTCTTCAAATATTGTCCGCAGCTCGTGGTCTCACGGAAGCGTTCTCGCTTCCCGAGTCCAGGGTCCCGGGTTCAATTCCCGGCGGAGTCATGGATTTTCAACTCCCTCGAGATGACTGGGTGCTGTTGTGTCGTGTTCATCATCATTCATCCCCATTACGGTCGGAGGAAGGCAATGGCAATCCACCTCCACTAGGACCTTGCCTAGTACGGCGGTGCGGGTCTCCCTCATCGTTTCCCCACGCTCTGTCAAGGAGGATGGGACTTCATCATCATTTTCTAATATTAGCTGTAGTGGAAGACAACAAAGTTACAGCTGCAATCGCCAACTGAGAAGTTCTTTATTTTTTCTAATATGGAGTTGATTTTCTATATGATATCTGCTCTATAAAAGAGCGACAAGGAAAACTCCCTATTGCACCCCTCTCAGATTTAATGGTAAGAAGGTCCAGTGGACAGCCCGTTAAAAACTGAACATAGATCATGCTTGAGAACAGTAAGAAAATGTACTGAACTGTGAATAAAAGGCAATATAGAAACAGTGAACGGTCCAAGAACAAGAACTGCAATACAGAGCAGGCGGGACGGGAAATGGCGTCGTGGTTAAGTGGTTAACGCGGTGTGCTACCAAGCGAGCAAGAAGTATCCAAACCTCCCTCATGGCAATTTTTTATTTTTCGCTTTATTCAAATTTGTCTGTGCGTCTGACACACCGAGGTGTAAGATAGGAACCTATAATGACAACCGATTCTGTACAACTGCTCTATTAGCAGTCGAAAGTATCGTATACGATTCTTATCACATGATCGACATTTTATAACCAGTGTATAGTATGAAAACCGCCAAGACTACAGAAAGAGATGAAACATTTCAATGACCGCTCGGACAGTTCCTAAAGTTATAAAGAAAATGGCACGAAGAAGTGTTGAACGCGGCTCGCCCGCTTGGCAGTCCAGCAGCACTATGAAAAGCTACCTACGACGCTATCGCTGTTTCACCCTGCTCTTTATTGCACTTCCTGTTCTTGGACCGTTCACTGTTTCTATTTTCCTCCTTTTTTCACAGTTCAGTACACATTCTTCCCGTTTTCGTACTTGATCTGTGTTTAGTTTTTAACGGGTTATTCACTGGGCCATCTTATCACTAAATCTGAGGTACGTGCGGTGGTGAATTTCCCTTGTGAGCTAAATGTTATTAACATTTTAGTGTAGCCTCTTCGTTTTACATTTGTCGACGGCAGGACACAGAAATAAATTTTGTTTACGTACGACGGGATGGAAGGCGTCCATATTACATGAGTGACTCACGTAACCTGGCATTCTACACACATGTTATAGTCGTCATATGTTATCACTGTTGCGTACTTTTCTCTTCTTTTCGCTAAGCGTCTTCTGGAATGCAAGTCATCACGCAAATATATGTCGTCGACGAGTACGCTAAGATGGAAAAGAGTAGATAAATAACGCAGTTCAGGTCGGTAGAGAAGATAAACGGAAAGGTTTGCTAATACCTTTATAAGAAGCTATATTGAGAGCAGCAGCCGCAACAGGAAAAAGTTTAGGACCTGGGAGTAATTTTTTTAGCTATGTCAAAGGAGTCGGAGGGAGTGGTCAGAAAATTGTGACACCAAGGAAGAAGTGAATGAAGAAGAGAGAAATTTTTTAGAATATTACAACGTTAAAAGAGAAAACCCTTCCTTCGAAAGCTTTACAGCTGCGTGTATGAGCATTCACAGATTAATTTCACATGGATACAAATACAGAGTACAATAAAATGTTTCCTAGTCTCATATAGATTTGTAGGCCCACGCCGATAGTCCTGAAAGTACGTAATTGTTAATCTTTAATATCTGCAAAACTTCTTGAAAGATTTAAAACGAGAACTTGTAACGAACATGATATTTGACAGTCTGCAGGTGAAGTATTGAGTTCATCAATTTCGCATTATATGCGACCTACGTTCTCCGTCCTAGATCTCACAAGTACCTTGGCAGCTTTTGAAAATTCAGAATCATAAATAAGCAGGACTTTCTATATGGCGTTAGGAATCTCCAAGTGACTAACAAGGGGAGGCCACCAATTGTGAAATTCAGATTCGATTCATACTGCGCATAATAAAAGGTCATGGCCAGAGGTGTAATGTGGCAAAGCACCAAGATGCACTTCTCAGCCGTTGTCGAGAAAATCGACAGTTAAAAGAAACCGTTGCGGTGAAATACTCTCTACGATTAATAATTTTCTACAGCGTCGTGCCGCAGCAGTAAGCGCTCGGTTTCGTAATCCGAAGGTCTCCGGATAGAATCTCGTGCCATGCAACATTTTTTTTATTATTTGTTTTTTGTAATTCAAATGAACACATACACACAGACACAGACACACACAGACACACACACACACACACACATATATATATATATATATATATATATATATATATATATATATATATATATATATATATATATACTCCTGGAAATGGAAAAAAGAACACATTGACACCGGTGTGTCAGACCCACCATACTTGCTCCGGACACTGCGAGAGGGCTGTACAAGCAATGATCACACGCACGGCACAGCGGACACACCAGGAACCGCGGTGTTGGCCGTCGAATGGCGCTAGCTGCGCAGCATTTGTGCACCGCCGCCGTCAGTGTCAGCCAGTTTGCCGTGGCATACGGAGCTCCATCGAAGTCTTTAACACTGGTAGCATGCCGCGACAGCGTGGACGTGAACCGTGTGTGCAGTTGACGGACTTTGAGCGAGGGCGTATAGTGGGCATGCGGGAGGCCGGGTGGACGTACCGCCGAATTGCTCAACACGTGGGGCGTGAGGTCTCCACAGTACATCGATGTTGTCGCCAGTGGTCGGCGGAAGGTGCACGTGCCCGTCGACCTGGGACCGGACCGCAGCGACGCATGGATGCACGCCAAGACCGTAGGATCCTACGCAGTGCCGTAGGGGACCGCACCGCCACTTCCCAGCAAATTAGGGACACTGTTGCTCCTGGGGTATCGGCGAGGACCATTCGCAACCGTCTCCATGAAGCTGGGCTACGGTCCCGCACACCGTTAGGCCGTCTTCCGCTCACGCCCCAACATCGTGCAGCCCGCCTCCAGTGGTGTCGCGACAGGCGTGAATGGAGGGACGAATGGAGACGTGTCGTCTTCAGCGATGAGAGTCGCTTCTGCCTTGGTGCCAATGATGGTCGTATGCGTGTTTGGCGCCGTGCAGGTGAGCGCCACAATCAGGACTGCAAACGACCGAGGCACACAGGGCCAACACCCGGCATCATGGTGTGGGGAGCGATCTCCTACACTGGCCGTACACCACTGGTGATCGTCGAGGGGACACTGAATAGTGCACGGTACATCCAAACCGTCATCGAACCCATCGTTCTACCATTCCTAGACCGGCAAGGGAACTTGCTGTTCCAACAGGACAATGCACGTCCGCATGTATCCCGTGCCACCCAACGTGCTCTAGAAGGTGTAAGTCAACTACCCTGGCCAGCAAGATCTCCGGATCAGTCCCCCATTGAGCATGTTTGGGACTGGATGAAGCGTCGTCTCACGCGGTCTGCACGTCCAGCACGAACGCTGGTCCAACTGAGGCGCCAGGTGGAAATGGCATGGCAAGCCGTTCCACAGGACTACATCCAGCATCTCTACGATCGTCTCCATGGGAGAATAGCAGCCTGCAATGCTGCGAAAGGTGGATATACACTGTACTAGTGCCGACATTGTGCATGCTCTGTTGCCTGTGTCTATGTGCCTGTGGTTCTGTCAGTGTGATCATGTGATGTATCTGACCCCAGGAATGTGTCAATAAAGTTTCCCCTTCCTGGGACAATGAATTCACGGTGTTCTTATTTCAATTTCCAGGAGTATATATATATATATATATATATATATATATATATATATATATATATATATATATAATTCCCGGCAATCAGTTGCAACAAATATGTATATAATAAGTTGTTGAAAGTCGTTTGTAGTGGAAAAATAATACTTGAAATAAAACACAATATCACAAATAATATTGAAGTGGATACAATTTATTGAAAAGTTCGGTATACACTCGCACATAATTAACAATTAGTGACCAGAAGTAGCTGGAGTATCGCACGAACCAGAGAAACATGGAAAGCAGAAAACAGCACGACATCGAGCACATCTGATAAACGATGCGTTTTTACAAGAACAATCTGTTGGGAAACACACCTGATTGACATTCTGAAAAATTGTTCTATCGCACATCAGGTTTGATGCCTACCACGCGTATCGTATCATATCGGCAAAAATCGGAGAAGACAATTGGTGGTGGACGATGGATTGGATTTTTATACAATCGTCTCTGGAGTTGATGTCACGGTTTCGCTCGATTAAAAAAGCACAATTTGAAGGCGCTTGATAAAATTTTTTACCTGCCGGGAAAAATACACATCACACGATTGGACGAGAGGAGTGCACTCTGCAGGAATGACTTTTATAACTTCTTATCGTCCTGGAACACCCCATCGTAAAACGCCGGGTTCGTTTGCACACCCCAAGAGTCGATCAGAAGGAGAAATTCTTTCTTTTGTACGTATGGTTGCAAAGCATTACGCAAGAAGTCCATGAACAAACCCGTTGTTAGTTTACTGGATTTGGAGGATGTAATAACCACTTTGGTATACTTCTTGGCGTACTCGTCGACTGTCTTCTGTACTCTGGGTCCAAACGTACCTGTGGACTCTTGGAGGCATACGAAAACAAGAGGCAAGACTCGTCCAGACATCGTGATTGAATATTGTGCCGTATACGAATGTGTCACCTTGTTCATGTCGTGTCGGGATACCAGGATAGCCTTTGACCCTTTTTCGGCGAGAGTTCTGTTGAACGTGGACTGGTACTGGCACCCTGACAAACAAAATATAAAAATATCGTTAATATAAGAAATATACGAAGTCTGTGTTGTCTATCATATATCAGATTATCATATTCTATCATCATGTCATATGACATTTGTGAACAGCTCTTTACGTACCTGTATGAGCAGTATTAATTATGAAATCTTTGTCGAAGTTAGCTATCAACGTTCGCGTCTGGATCCGAAATGTGTCCGCTGCGGCCAAAATTTCGTCTTGGGTAGCCGTCTCTTTCCGGGAAACAAATTTTGTGATTTTCTGTTGTCGAATCCCATAGTTCTTTTTAAATTCGGTGACCCATGTTTTTGAAGCTTTGAAGATGAAATCTGTGAACTGACTTGCAGCGCCCAAGGCCCACTGCTGCAGGTTTCTGGTATTAACTTGCTGGAAGTTTCTCCGAGCTTCTACGAAGCGATCATGCACCCATGAATCGATGGCACAATATTTATCAAATTTGCTACCGCCACGTTTGATTTGCTCTTCACACCTGGATAAACAGCCCATAATTTGTCGAACGAGAGCACCCCTTTTTTTGTAGAGTTTTGAGACTCCTGCCTGGATGTTCTTTGGCCATATTAACAGCTCTAATTTTGTAATTCAGAGAAATATAGTCGTACCTTTTTTTTCTTCTCGTCCGGCTCGTATTCGTCTGATGATTCGTTGGCAATGGGACTCGTTTCAACGTCTTCGTAGGCATTATTATCGTCGATTTCATTAATGTCTATCAGTTCCTCATCATGAACGAGAGTTTTTTCGGCGAGAATTTGCAGCGTATTCTGGAACATTTCTTCCCCAATTACCATTCCTTCCTCGTTGATTGATGATGACGGTTCTGCTGCGATGCCATTACTGTTACGAAGGAGGTTTTCAAAATACACCAACGCATCTTTCAATTGTTGTTTCGCCACTTCACTGTGTATGGAATCTTCTTCGATCACATCACTTTCATGCGAAGGGCCCGGATCGCTCTCCAATTGTACCGCCTCCATTTTTCCGTTTCTTTAACAGGGTGTACCAAAGCTCTCACGTACGCACTGATTTTCGACGATGTTATAAGTTGCGCTAGGGACCGCATCTACCTTCTTTCGAAGTTAGCAGGCAACTACGCTGTTATGCGGCGTCTCGTTTCGGCCCATTCAACATCTGTCATTCAAGTGTAACGAGCGAGTGACAGAGTTTATATTTCATACCTGCCACAGCAAATTTGTGTTCGTGGGGTCGTCGTCGTCGTCTCAATTCTAATTCGCACGTTTGACTTACACTATACGTATTCCTTTCGGAATATCGTTTCTACGTCTTCCGTTAACTATACGTGGTAAACATTATGAAGACAGTTAACAACATTTGTGAAATACAACTTTGTTTGCGGGAAACATAATGATGTTCGAACTCGCCAGTTTTTCCACGACAAACGACTTTCAACAACTTATTATATGCGTAATTGTTGCAACTGATTGCCGGGAATTATATATATACACTCCTGGAAATGGAAAAAAGAACACATTGACACCGGTGTGTCAGACCCACCATACTTGCTCCGGACACTGCGAGAGGGCTGTACAAGCAATGATCACACGCACGGCACAGCGGACACACCAGGAACCGCGGTGTTGGCCGTCGAATGGCGCTAGCTGCGCAGCATTTGTGCACCGCCGCCGTCAGTGTCAGCAAGTTTGCCGTGGCATACGGAGCTCCATCGCAGTCTTTAACACTGGTAGCATGCCGCGACAGCGTGGACGTGAACCGTATGTGCAGTTGACGGACTTTGAGCGAGGGCGTATAGTGGGCATGCGGGAGGCCGGGTGGACGTACCGCCGAATTGCTCAACACGTGGGGCGTGAGGTCTCCACAGTACATCGATGTTGTCGCCAGTGGTCGGCGGAAGGTGCACATGCCCGTCGACCTGGGACCGGACCGCAGCGACGCACGGATGCACGCCAAGACCGTAGGATCCTACGCAGTGCCGTAGGGGACCGCACCGCCACTTCCCAGCAAATTAGGGACACTGTTGCTCCTGGGGTATCGGCGAGGACCATTCGCAACCGTCTCCATGAAGCTGGGCTACGGTCCCGCACACCGTTAGGCCGTCGTCCGCTCACGCCCCAACATCGTGCAGCCCGCCTCCAGTGGTGTCGCGACAGGCGTGAATGGAGGGACGAATGGAGACGTGTCGTCTCCAGCGATGAGAGTCGCTTCTGTCTTGGTGCCAATGATGGTCGTATGCGTGTTTGGCGCCGTGCAGGTGAGCGCCACAATCAGGACTGCATACGACCGAGGCACACAGGGCCAGCACCCAGCATCATGGTGTGGGGAGCGATCTCCTACACTGGCCGTACACCACTGGTGATCGTCGAGGGGACACTGAATAGTGCACGGTACATCCAAACCGTCATCGAACCCATCGTTCTACCATTCCTAGACCGGCAAGGGAACTTGCTGTTCCAACAGGACAATGCACGTCCGCATGTATCCCGTGCCACCCAACGTGCTCTAGAAGGTGTAAGTCAACTACCCTGGCCAGCAAGATCTCCGGATCTGTCCCCCATTGAGCATGTTTGGGACTGGATGAAGCGTCGTCTCACGCGGTCTGCACGTCCAGCACGAACGCTGGTCCAACTGAGGCGCCAGGTGGAAATGGCATGGCAAGCCGTTCCACAGGACTACATCCAGCATCTCTACGATCGTCTCCATGGGAGAATAGCAGCCTGCATTGCTGCGAAAGGTGGATATACACTGTACTAGTGCCGACATTGTGCATGCTCTGTTGCCTGTGTCTATGTGCCTGTGGTTCTGTCAGTGTGATCATGTGATGTATCTGACCCCAGGAATGTGTCAATAAAGTTTCCCCTTCCTGGGACAATGAATTCACGGTGTTCTTATTTCAATTTCCAGGAGTGTATATACACACACACACCGCAACGGTTTCTTTTAACTGTCGAATTTCTCGACAACGGCTGAGAAGTCCATCTGGGTGCTTTGCCACATTACACCTCTGGCCATGAGCTTTTATTATGTGCAGTATGAATCGAATCTGAATTTCACAATTGGTGGCCTCCCCTTGTAAGAAAAATTATTTTATACGTTTTAGCCCTATTTAAAATGTGGGATATTGAAAATTAAAGTTTACTTAAATAGTTATTTTGTGCTTCTTGCTACAGAACGTGTAAAGTTGTATGAATCGATTTGAGTACTTTCGATGAGATAACAACAGAGACATGTATAAATTTCAGATTTATTCTAGTTTCCCCTTAGTCAACCAATCACTGTACATTCCTAAGTGTGTTTGGAGATAATAGTATGAAAGTAAAATTTACAGATACGCGGTGAGTTCGGGAATTGCACATCCCGTGAGCCATTTGCGACAGGAAAAGGAAAAGGGGGAGATGGCAGTGGTACCTAAAGTCCCCTCCGCCACACAACAGAAGTAAGTTAACATTGCAGTTTCATCCAACTCTGAACTATGTTGAAAGTTTCAGATGTCTAGTTCATTGAGATATGCCACTGATAAGCCACGTATCCTCCATGACACATCAAACAAAACGCAAGTTAAGATTGCATTGTCATCGATTGCTGAGCTATTTTGAGATTTAGAATCTCTAGCTCATCGGCATTTGAAAATGCGAAACAAAGCATCCTCCGCCATAGACCAGTGAAAAAGCGAATAACTGTGGCATTGTCATCCAGGTCTGAGCAACGTCGGAAGTTTTAAGTCTCTAGTCATTGGTAGGTTAGTTTAAAATCAGTTGTAAGTTTTGGACCTAACAGACAAACAGACAAGAGAGTGACGTAAAAGAAACATTGTAAACCGAGGCGGCTTTTTTGGCGATGTGATGTTTCAGGAACATCCTATGGAACCAACTAACCAGCTCAAGTAATAATTCAGATACTCAATAAACTGTTACAGATACGTAAAAATGAAATATAGGAATCTGAAACTGCCATAATATGACAGCTATCTACTGCTGACATGTCCGGGACCAGATGTGTGCCTGTAGACAGCAAGGCTCTTATTAGCTGAATATGTGTGTAAGAGTACGAGTGAGGGGGAGGGAGAAAGAGAGAGAGAGAGAGAGAGAGAGAGAGAGAGAGACAGACAGACATACAGACAGACACAGAGAAAGAGAGAGAGAGAGAGAGATAGAGCGATAGAAAAGGGGGTGAGAGACAGAGGGGGGGGGGGGGGGAAAGCTTCACTGGAAATTAAATTGTGATCAACTTACTACTCTAGATTGGAATAATTGGTACTGAAACATGATCCATTTTCCTATCCAGTGAATCAATTTCTAATTAATTCTTAATGTCTGCTATTTCTGAAGTGATTTTCTCCGGCGCGTTCTCTGACTCTGCGGAAAAATCACATTTCCACACCTTGTGACCTTCTCATATCCTATTCCTTGAGAAACCACGTTTAAGATCCGTAGAGGGTAATAGGTCCTGCTATGACTTCGTCAACTCTATCAGTGTCTCTTCCATGGCTTGTTATTGTGGCGTATTTCTAATTGTTCCACTGATAGAGTTTCACTGTCCATCTTTGCTAATAGATAATCTCTGGATAGCACAGTATTAAAACAGGATCTCTGTAGTCTTTATGCCGTCCGTGATACTTTCTCTGCAAGCTCTGACTAGGTCATCCATGTAGAATTTTCAAAGATCTGGAGACAGGCAACCTACATTATTATCACTACTTATTTATAGAAGTCATCTACATACTAGCTTATAACTATTATCTCTTTGCAAAGAGTTCCAATAGAGTTAATTAAATGCATTTGGAAGTCTCTTTTTTTCCATAATCTGCCACAGCAGGAGCCTGTTGTGTTTCTCAAGAGCTTTTTCATATTGTACAATAATTATTTCGTCCCTAAGTTAAATTCTTTTCTCTTGTATATAAGTTGTCTTATATTTAAATATATAATCAAGAAGGATCATCTTTTCTAAATCAAAAAAGCATATTCGTCAAAACTCACTGTTAAATAAAATATTAAACAGCTACTGGTGAATCTTCCTGGTTGTGTCGTGGTGGAACTTAAAACTTTTCTGTTGGTGTCGTTTCGTCCAGATGTGCGTTTGACCAATACTGTAGTGCTGGCGGTTGCGGTCTGTCCCGCTAACTGACCTCTGGTGTCTGCAAGACTCAGAAGAACCAGAATCATCCCTGATGATGGTTCCCGGGTTCGATTCCCGGCGGGGTGAGGGATTTTCTCTGCCTCGTGATGACTGGGTGTTATATGATGTCCTTAGGTTAGTTAAGTCTAAGTAGTTCTAAGTTCTAGGGGACTGATGACCATTGATGTTAAGTCCCATTCCCATAGTGCTCAGAGCCATTTGAACCATCTCTGATGATGTCTAACGTAGCTCTGGACGAAGCTTCAGGAACGGAATTGTTTCATACGTCACGATCATCCAAATCGGAAGATTCACCATTAGCAAAGCCAACCGGTCATGAAAGTATACATTTTACGGTGAATTTTTTGAATGACACGTTTATTCTTATTGCATAACACATAAAAAACGTGTTAGTTAGTAAATATTTGCACTACAGACGAAGTGCGTGCTCTGAATTTTGGTAGGAATGGCTTGCGGGTGGGAGGTGACTGTAGGCAACTAATATTCGCTTCGCTGTGAAATGTGTAATGGCGTAGAGATTTCGCGACACGTGTCACTAATCAGTGCTAACTTCTTTCGAGCGAGTAACGTGTCCCCCTCCTCCCGATACTGGCACGGCCGTGTTCAAGAACCAGCAAAAACAAATTGTGTGCATATACCTTCAGCGGGTGAGTCACGTACAACAAAGTACCTTCATAAACTACAGCCTATGCAGTACATAACATGGTACAGTATGCTAATAAGACGTAGGAGAACATCGGCGCAAAGCCACTAGACCGGATTGATAAAAGAAACAAAAAATATCGGAATCTCTGGGATGCAGAACTCACAGCCTGGCACATCTTTTACCGAAACCAATTCCGACGGTTTAGTAAAACTAGTGTTGTAGATTGATAATAAGCTCGGATTACTTGAATGGATCGTTGTTTGGTAATAAGTAGCTAGTACGACCAAATATCTAAATAAAGCTAGAAATGAATGGTGTGATACATTAGGGCACAGCGTTAAGTAGCAGTAGTGTACACTCTGCAGCAACAGCAAAAGATGTTAGTGTGAGTAAAAGATGACGGAGGGAACATGTTGACGGGTCACTTACGGTTCCGTACAGTCTCCCTCCCAACGCTGCTTTGTACGTCCTTCTTGATGAAGACGATTCGCGATCAGCAATTCTGATGCTGATTTGATGAACTTATCTCGCCAAGAAGACGCCCTATAGCACAAAGAATAACTTAGAGAAACCCGCGTAAGCACAAACAATATGTTTACCAACACGATTCGCTATCGCAATGTTGCTACGCAACTGTCCACGTCGTGTCATGCGATATTTCACTGTTGACAAATTAGCCTGGAATCAAAGCTAAAGAGCGACGACCGCTTCCGACTGTGCCACAGACCTCTCAAATCATACGCAATATGTTACTGGCCTGTCGCGATCATAATATCCCAGAACAATAACAATTCAGAAGTAAAATTATCTCACAAGAATATTTTCAAATTCCATTGTTGAACAAGTTAGTACCGAATTTAATATTTCACGCTCAGATTTATTATTTGCCGGTTTAGTGGGGAATGATAATAATGCGTATTTGATAATTTCTCGAAATGAAGCTAATGTGACGGCAGAGGTTCTTATACTGAAAGCAGCTACACGCAGAAACCAGAAGACGTTACTTTTGAGCGACGTTACACGCAGTTGCTTTCACAATTGTATAATAAGTTTGGTTCAAAAGCAAGCAGTCGGTTTACATCCACACCCATATTTGTTCGAAGATTACAACATGCCATTTTGGCCAGGGCGGTACTTCAGATCACCTTGTAATGACCTCTACAATGATCGTGATGACCAGTTATGAATATGAACAGATTCGTGATATCCTCATTTTGTGAAGGTTAAATAACAGTGAACTTTCAGCTCGACGAAATATGCGTGCTTCAAACATTTACCAAGATGTTTTGGGATTTGTTAGCCGACGCATTGAGTGGTTTTGTATCTCGTTGGAGTGAGCAGATGTCTTGAATAACATTAAGATGGAGTCCAAATAGTTCGAACGTCAAAAGTCACTAGGAAATAGATATGATGGTTGAAAGGGGCCACGGCGGTTCACGATTCCGAATTTGAAGGAATGCAAGCAGGAGGTGAAGCTACGTTTCGAAACAGCGTAGAAATGCGTATGCGGTAGTAAATACTTGGTCACCCAAGCGAATTAATATCCTAAGTAAAGAATATGTCGACACAAGTTTGAGTATTTAGAACGTGAAACATTATGTGTAGATACGAAATTGCTATTGATGTGGGACGCCGAACACAGTTCCTAGATGAAGACAGTAAGTGAAACATGAGAGAAACAGTGAGAAGTGCAACAAATTTATTAATAACAACGTTAAGAAGTTCTTTCCAAATTAATATACACTCCTGGAAATTGAAATAAGAACACCGTGAATTCATTGTCCCAGGAAGGGGAAACTTTATTGACACATTCCTGGGGTCAGATACATCACATGATCACACTGACAGAACCACAGGCACATAGACACAGGCAACAGAGCATGCACAATGTCGGCACTAGTACAGTGTATATCCACCATTCGCAGCAATGCAGGCTGCTATTCTCCCATGGAGACGATCGTAGAGATGCTGGATGTAGTCCTGTGGAACGGCTTGCCATGCCATTTCCACCTGGCGCCTCAGTTGGACCAGCGTTCGTGCTGGACGTGCAGACCGCGTGAGACGACGCTTCATCCAGTCTCAAACATGCTCAATGGGGGACAGATCCGGAGATCTTTCTGGCCAGGATAGTTGACTTACACCTTCTATAGCACGTTGGGTGGCACGGGATACATGCGGACGTGCATTGTCCTGTTGGAACAGCAAGTTCCCTTGCCGGTCTAGGAATGGTAGAACGATGGGTTCGATGACGGTTTGGATATACCGTGCACTATTCAGTGTCCACTCGACGATCAACAGTGGTGTACGGCCAGTGTAGGAGATCGCTCCCCACACCATGATGCCGGGTGTTGGCCCTGTGTGCCTCGGTCGTATGCAGTCCTGATTGTGGCGCTCACCTGCACGGCGCCGAACACGCATACGACCATCATTGGCACCAAGGCAGAAGCGACTCTGATCGCTGAAGACGACACGTCTCCATTCGTCCCTCCATTCACGCCTGTCGCGACACCACTGGAGGCGGGCTGCACGATGTTGGGGCGTGAGCGGAAGACGGCCTAACGGTGTGCGGGACCGTAGCCCAGCTTCATGGAGACGGTTGCCAATGGTCCTCGCCGATACCCCAGGAGAAACAGTGTCCCTAATTTGCTGGGAAGTGGCGGTGCGGTCCCCTACGGCACTGCGTAGGATCCTACGGTCTTGGCGTGCATCCGTGCGTCGCTGCGGTCCGGTCCCAGGTCGACGGGCACGTGCACCTTCCGCCGACCACTGGCGACAACATCGATGTACTGTGGAGACCTCACGCCCCACGTGTTGAGCAATTCGGCGGTACGTCCACCCGGCCTCCCGCATGCCCACTATACGCCCTCGCTCAAAGTCCGTCAACTGCACATACGGTTCACGTCCACGCTGTCGCGGCATGCTACCAGTGTTAAAGACTTCGATGGAGCTCCGTATGCCACGGCAAACTTGCTGACACTGACGGCGGCGGTGCACAAATGCTGCGCAGCTAGCGCCATTCGACGGCCAACACCGCGGTTCCTGGTGTGTCCGCTGTGCCGTGCTTGTGATCATTGCTTGTACAGCCCTCTCGCAGTGTCCGGAGCAAGTATGGTGGGTCTGACACACCGGTGTCAATGTGTTCTTTTTTCCATTTCCAGGAGTGTAATATTACAGATACTATTCCCACACCCAAAAGTGGAACATAATGAATAAATTGCAAAGCATTTCTGGGTTCGCTAATAATGTATAAGTACACCTATCACAACTTGTGAAGAAATTTAAATTGTAGGAACAATATAACTGTAAGATACCTGTACCAAGACAGGTCAACCAGGTGCTGCGGTTGTTTGAAATTCCGATGCCCGTTGACAGAGTGAGGCATCCTCCGTATTCTTGGGAACATTAGAATAAGGGCTACGTCTGTTTAATTTGTAAGAAAACCGAGAGAACGCAAGAGATGCTGTCTATCGTTTTATTAAATGCCTAATCTCAGGACCGCCTCTTTCTCCAACCCTTGCTTCCAAGACAGCTGGCATACGAAAGAAAAGGATAAAGGAACTGTAGGTGAACACCACAGCGTTAGAGCCTCTATCACTTATTTATGAGTTCAATTTTTTTGTAATATGATGTTGATTTTCCATTTGATATATATTCTGTAAGAGATTGAGCTAAACGTTTATCACGTTTTAATTCACACTGTAATATGATTTCTTGTGGCTAAATCGATCCTGGCGATATCAGTCTAAAATCGATAGCCATAATCGATAACAGAATCTGCAGTAAAATGTGCGAGCTTCGCTTGGTAGCATTAAGTCGCAAGTTGTGTGACTCAGTGTGGTGCACACTGTAATGTGTTTACCAGGTACACAAACAGAATAGACAAGTGTAATGTAAATTGTTGCATAATTAGGAAATGAAATTCCCTTCTGTGATTCTACTGCGTGGAATAGTTTTATTTTCTGTTTGTGCCCTGACAATATACAGATGTGCGCCTTGAAAACGTCTATTTGCACTCTCGAGCTCGTCACATGATATTGCTGGAGCTACTGCACTAAAAAATAGGTTGAAGGCGAAAGACAAATAATCTACAGTAGTTGCTGGTGGCTTTTGTGCAGGCCCTTTTTCATTATAGATACTTAGTGCAATAATAAGAATGAAATCTGGAAAAGAGTAAAAGTGTAGCCATATAATAACAGGGAAGCAACCCCATCATGTTCTCGAACCCACTTATTTTGTAAAATGTTGCTTTTGGTAAATGACATTGTTTAAATCGTTTCTATCGTAGATAACCTTAAAAGCAGCAATGAGCTCATGTGTTAAAATAAGCTTCTATCATTTCTGGTCCATGACTTATACATGGAGCACCGCTCAGTCAACTCTTTTTAATCCTTAGAAACTTATAAAGAGATCTGAGTTTGATGAGAAACCAATAATGTTATGTCATTGTTGTCGATAATGTGCTCTGTTTCATGTAACATACTGAATTAGATTTCAGTATTTTGTTAACAGAAGGAGATGTGTCTGTGGAAAGTGCCTCAAATATCTAATGCTACAATCTGAAATGGCCTAGAGGTTTCAGGAAAGGTTTGCAATGGGAACTTTGTTCTTGTCTTTTGCTCATTTACGCATATGGAACACGGGGCACGAATATTATTCTTAAATTGCCTGTTTTGGCTCTCCCACTAGAACCACGTGAAAATGTGTTACCGGAACACTTGTCATTGTGACATACATGGACACTCATAACAATGTGCGATTACGCAGTGCTGAAAAACCTTTGGTTGCACCAATTGTTCCCCAAGGGGATTTTCGCTGTTCGGAACATGATATTATGATATTCGGATACGAATTGTTGGCGGTCTGCGTAGGGGAAATGTACAGCATTTCCTAATGGATAATGACTTCACCTACAAACTTTCTCGAAACTGATTTCATCCTCTCATTGGTGATCAACTGCTTACTGTATGCTGGACTGTATAGTTCCAAGTGGAATTCTAACATCCTTCATCACACATATCTTCACACGAACTAGGAGTCTATCTAGAACTTCATTCTGGGTGAGCAAATCAGCAAGACCAATAGCTCCATGAAGCTCTTGAATTTTGGCTGTCACCGAGAGATCTCTTCCAGTAATACCTTGTATTATTTCAGGTGTATTGAACATAATACATACGTATACGTTTCACTGGAATATTTGGTGATGTGCCCATTCCGCTGAGCTTCTCAGGTCTGTTTGATGTTGTCGCCACCAAACTGGCGAGTTACATTCAAGCCACGTGGGACACGCGCGCGGTGTGAGGCGCTTGTCACGGTTCACGCTGCTCCCCAATTCGGAAGTTCCGAGTTCTCACTCGGGTATAGCTGTTTCAATGTTTTGCGATCTGCAGTCAACGACTCCCTGAGAAGTCGTTGGAAATCGTTCCACAAAATGACATAAAAATCTTGTTCCATTTAACTTAAAGCTTCCATTTCTAACTCATATTTTCTTCTGTCAGTTACGAGTTTCTCACGACCAGCTGTGATAGGATCTATTATTTTAGTCCCCAAACCACTAATACAGCGGTAATTTGGCTTCACCACCTGCTTATTGCCATTAGGTAAAAATAATATTCTTACTTAAGTGCTCGTATCAATAAAAATTCATACTCTGCTTCCAAGAATTTTTCCATAACAGTCACCTTTGTCAAAGTTTTCAATCCACGAAAGTTAGCAGAACTTACAGATCTTATTGGGATTCGGGAGGGTGGCTACTCATGCCTGGAGGCTTTCTTCCTGATTTCATTTAAGTTTTTTGTTCTCACCTCAGCCACAATTTGATATAATTCGTGACCTGGGGTAGTCAGCACCTAAGAGACCAGCTTCCGTGCAATAAGGGAGTACAGTACTCGAAAATTCAGCAAAGTGGCTGTGTAAGTTGCAATTTGTTACAATTTTTTACTTCTACACACGATGGGAGACATTACTGCATGATGGGGCCGAAACTAAGAGTCAAGCTACCTCACACGATAGTGCAACATGAACAACTTCAGAGACAAGGGTGAATTACTTTGATCTTTCATACTAGCAATCAGTCCCTCTACTGCGAGATATCAGTCTGCTGATTTGTTTGATGTTTGATGTTCCTTTCGTGTACTAACCTCTTCACCTTAGAGCAGCACTTCCATCCTACGATCTGTATTTTATCTGAAATATAATACCATATTTGTATTCCCCTACAGTTTTCACTATTTACAGCTCCCTCTAGTACCATGTGGGTTATTTCCTGATGTCTTCTCAAATGTCCTATCAGCCTGTCCCTTGTCCTTGCCAGTTGAAAAACACTGCAACAAGTAGATTTTGTCGTGATCGGCACACAGAAGTGTGTGCTTGTAAATTAAAGCCGAAAAATAGTTAACTTTTAACAGTAACTGTATATTGACTAACCATGGAAATTTTGAAATGTTTTTGGAGAATTTAGATTCCTTACTGTGCTATCTGTCAAACAGCCGCAAACAGTGAATAGTGTGTGCTGGCTTAAGTGTAAATTTACTAAGGGATTCTGATAGAAAAGGTGATGGGGGAACCTTCAATGGAAACTGCAGTTTGGTCTTAGTAAATAACTTCCAAACACGAGTGGATGAAGACAGTAGGACACTAATAGATGTTTTATTTTGTGCAGCTGAATGAAAGAAAATAACTTTTTGCTGTAAGTAATGTTGTTTCTGATCACGATGTACAGCTAGTTAGGAGTAATCACATAGTGCCTTATGGTATAGATACTTCTCAGTGGAAATCATTTAGAATAATTAATGACCCCAGACAATTCTTGTTAGAATACTTCACAAGAGATGACCTTTGATGAAATTTATAATGAACGAAATGCTAATATAAAAAAATAATACATTCCATCATAAATTCATATCATTATTTGGAAACCGCATTCCGTATAAGATAATTAGAAAGGACGTTAAATAGCCATGTGAATACCCATGGATGACTAGAGGGATTAAAGTATCTTGTGACAGGGAAAGGGAAATCTAACTGCTGACAAAACAAAGCAGAGATCCTACAGTAGCTGCAAAGTACAAAGACTACTCAAATTTAGTGAGAAAGGTTATTAAAAATCAAGGAACCTGAGACATAATGTTAGAAGTAGTGAAACAAGGGACAGGGCAATCAGGGACAGAACAGGATAATACGGCTATTTTACTGAATAGAAAGGCTATAGATTATGAATCACTGTCAGCAGATGCATTTATAACCACCTGTTAAATATAGTAAGATTCGTAGGGACAAACAATACAAGAGAAATATTTCAGCAATATGTTGGAAAAGGCAGTCTAATAAAATACAATCATACGAGTGTTACTCCTTTTTAATTAAGGACATTATGCATTCTCTCAAAAATGAAAGTTTATTTGGTTTTGGTGGTGTTTTCAATAGATTATTAAGGATTTGTTCCCATATAATAGGTACAGGTTTATCATAAACATATAATGCATCACTAACTCAAGGCATTTTTGCAGAGGGACTGAAATATGACGTAGTTAAATGCTTCTTTAAGAAAAGCGATATGAGAGATGTCAATAACTACTGACCTATTTCATTGTTGGCCCCATTTCCCAACATTTTTGAGGAGTTGTTGTAGTAGAAAATAGTATCATAACTAAGCAAAAATAATATCCTCAGAAAGCCACAGATCGGGGTTCAGAACGGTTGCTCTACCGACAATGCCATTTGTATGTTCACTCACCAGATTTTATAAACATTAAACAATATATTACACTGGCTGATATTTTCTGTGACCTATCTAAGCCATTTGACTGTGTCACATTGTTCTCCTTGATGAATTAAAGTTTTATGGGATTAATGGTATAAACACCCAATGGATGGTGTCAGATACAGGGTGTAACTTTTATGTTGAAACACGAGAATAACTCGAAAAATAAGCTTCACACTAAGAAGTGTGTAGAATTCAAAGTTGATTATTTTTTAGGGGGACATCTGCTGGTGCTAAAATTAGCTCGCCGCCCCAGCCCCTTCGGGGTGGAGCGGGAGGCAACTTTAAAATTTAAAATGGGAACCCCCATTGTTTATTGCAGAATCAGATTATACATAAAAAAACTACATACACTTTGTCTTAAACATTTGTTTCGATATTTGGTAGTTGGAGGTGTAATTTCACACATGAGTATTTGGAAAATCCTTAAGCTCCACAAATTTCATCCATATCATGTATCCATACATCAAGAACTACATGGCGATGACTTCCAAAACCGTCTAACATTTTGTCACTGGGTAGTTCAGCGGAAGCGAACAAACCAAAACTTTTTTGCCAGAGTACTTTTCTCCGATGAGACAACATTTACAAACCACAGCGAAGTTAATCGCCATAACATGCATTACTGGAGTGAAGAGAGCCCATACTGGATTCGTGAAGTCAACCATCAGCGACCTTGGTCAGTTAATGTGCCACTGTACACAAAAAATATAAAAACGACAAAAAACGCTTCCCATAGAGAAACCAAAAATATTCCAAATCCACAGACCATTAAAAAAGAACCAAGAGAAAAAAAGAAAAAAATATGAAATCCAATCACACCTAAGTAATAAAGCGAGGCTAGTAAATTTTTCTGACTTTTTTCATTAATGCTAGAAATACACAATAACATTATGAGTGCTCTTCCTCCAGCATTACTTATTCAAATGGCTTTGAAATACTAAAATCTTCCTCTTTCTCCACCCGATGACAGATTTTACAGCTCCCCAATATACCTCGATAGTATTTGTTCACGACCCTGTTTTGTAATCTTTAAACTCAATATTGTGATTTACAATATTGAGGAAGCATACCCATTCGAAGTTATTATTGAACCTTCTTCCACATACTCCTCAGTTAAAGACCTTAACAGTTGTTTCATACGACCTGGAGCGATCCTAAATACATGTGCAGAATCCCCTGCAGAAATTACTACTCCAAAACACAAGTAGAAGAATATTCATAGTATAAATAGTACGTTAGCATGACTATTACTTCTAAATTCAGTCTAGATCTTTCGAACCAGGTCAGTCTGCATATCCACCTCCACATATTATTTTTTTCTACGCCTCTACATGTATTAATCGTTAAGTCATGGTGATGGAACCACTGTAAACACTATATAAATACCACCATCACTGCTCTTCCAAACTTCCGCAATAACGTCTATTGATTGAAAAAAATTTATAGTAGATTTACGTTCAGTCATACTGTCAAGGAGCATTTTCACTGTAAATACAACTGACTCATCCATAATGAAAAGCAATCATCTAAGAATAATTTCCTCAACAAAAGATACCAAAAGCAAATTACGAAATTAAAAAAAGATTATCAGATTTTTAATATACACGCGTAACGAAGAAATCCAGAGAAAGCATTTAAGATTCACAGCTGCAATCTGCAGCTTAAACAAAATAACATCACATGTCTCGTGATTATTGAAAGCCAACGGGTGGAGCCGGACCCTCAAATTGACTTTACCACTCACCTGTTATAGGATGAGTATAAGGTGCCAGGTGATTTCTGTTTATCAAAGTGATTTTAGCGTCCATTATTGGAAGGCAGTGGAATATAACCCTTTTTTTAACTGCCAACTTACTTAAGCATGTTGTAATATTTCTACAGTGAATTTGCCATGCTGAAATCGGGTGCTAATAGTATAATGAAAGCGGGTTACAAGCTGTGAGCTGTCTGGGGAAGTTAATCTTGCATTACTAACCAACTGTTTCAGCAGGTAACTAGTCTAGGTTTACCACATTACCAATCAGACTAACATTGATTATAATCTTTTACAGTCATACAACAACCGGTAATATATATTTATAAAAGGAGAATTTAAATAAAAAGAAAGAAATCAGTTTATATTTGCAAATTTATTTTAAGATTGTTCATTGAAATTTCAGCATATTATACGTGAGTTATAACTGAGCTGGTGCCTTATTTACGATTGTGAAAATGTGAGATTGGAAGAATAATTTCCTCAACAAAAGATACCAAAAGCAAATTACGAAATTAAAAAAAGATTATCAGATTTTTAATATACACGCGTAACGAAGAAATCCAGAGAAAGCATTTAAGATTCACAGCTGCAATCTGCAGCTTAAACAAAATAACATCACATGTCTCGTGATTATTGAAAGCCAACGGGTGGAGCCGGACCCTCAAATTGACTTTACCACTCACCTGTTATAGGATGAGTATAAGGTGCCAGGTGATTTCTGTCTATCAAAGTGATTTTAGCGTCCATTATTGGAAGGCAGTGGAATATAACCCTTTTTTTAACTGCCAACTTACTTAAGCATGTTGTAATATTTCTACAGTGAATTTGCCATGCTGAAATCGGGTGCTAATAGTATAATGAAAGCGGGTTACAAGCTGTGAGCTGTCTGGGGAAGTTAATCTTGCATTACTAACCAACTGTTTCAGCAGGTAACTAGTCTAGGTTTACCACATTACCAATCAGACTAACATTGATTATAATCTTTTACAGTCATACAACAACCGGTAATATATATTTATAAAAGGAGAATTTAAATAAAAAGAAAGAAATCAGTTTATATTTGCAAATTTATTTTAAGATTGTTCATTGAAATTTCAGCATATTATACGTGAGTTATAACTGAGCTGGTGCCTTATTTACGATTGTGAAAATGTGAGATTGGAATCTTACGGAACACATAAAATATGGAGCCAAGATTGGGAGACTGGATACAACACTGGATTCATAAAACAACACCCAAAGAACATTGAAACACATGTAAGAGAAAGTTAACCACAACCAACAGATTCAAATTTTCAGTCAAAGAAATTACATTCGAAGCACAATCCTGTCCGTCATGTAATTACCACACACTGGTATACTAAATTCATATTAACTCTTTGTGAAATCTTCGCGAAAAGAATAGCTGAGGGCTACTTTGATGATTACACCACATGCTTCACGTGGTCAACTTGGTTTACACAAAGCGTATAACTCCACAGTAATTTTGATAATAAAATAAATTAGCTCGAAAAGCAATTGACAAAAGAAAAACCTTGAACTGGTTACTAACGTCTTACTATTAACCTGATGGGTCAAACAGTTATATAAGCATGTGGTACTGGTCTCGCAAAGTACACCCCACGTGGGTTGAACATAAAGAAAGGTTGCTATATTAAAAATATTGTTAAGACGAGACGTTATAATCACACAAGCATTCGCATTTAAGATTGATCTTAGTTAGAGTTACTGATCAACACGTGGTTCCACTTTACTCACAAAGTAGTAACAAAGCAACAACCGGAAAATAATCTGAACTTTACACGAGAATTACACTCCGCTGCAATTTAAGATAGCATTAGATATTTTAGAGCTAAACCTGAAATCACGGTGATTAAATTCTCAGTTAGGCTGAACTTAACAAATCCATTGTCCTACGGACTTAGCAGACACGCGCTTAGCCGGAGATCTTACCATTTCAGACGCTCGCCACCGCCAGACTGCAACTGCCTACCACTGGACTGCAACTGCCACTACTGAGCGTGCTTCCCTGAGGGTCGCTCACAAAGACAAACGGAAGGGGCCAGAGGGGCAGCTTCCTATACCAACATGACAAGGGATGGACCGGACCATACTAAGAATAGAAACCTCTTTGCTTTTAGGAACCGTAGCTAACTGTTCCAACGTTGGTCCTACTGTTCTCTAGCAGACAGCCTTGTCTGCTACCCTCAAGCATGCAACTACAAACACATTTGATCATTCATCCTCTCACACAGAAGGGAAGGGGGATGACAGTATCTTATCATACACAGTATATAAAAGAAAGCGGATGTAGGTTCCGTATGAGACTGTGTGACATGAATTACATATAAGAATTACATATAAACTTTGTTTTAAAGTGTAGTAGTGTGACAGATCGTTCTTGTTTACGTGTAAAAGTAACACGTTCCACTACTCAGTCTCCTCCCAGATAGTCAGAAACGCCACAGTAAATTTAGGAGAGGAATTTACTCCATAAATGACATCAGATTTAAGAAGTTAAACATGAAAGGAATCCAACACAGACCTTTCAATGTCTTGTGATTCGGTTTTGAGAGTGTCGAAAGCTTAAATTGTGATCTGTTTTGTGAGTTCTGTGACAGCTGTGGCTGTACTGTAGCCATTTAGTCCCAAGTAGCATGAACTTTAAAAGTTGTTCTGTTCAATGAAATCCACCAGTACCTCACACGTGCTAAGAGATGAACTGAAATTACAAACCTTCTTAAGACGGTTCTTGTATTGACGTTTATCGTAAGACACCTCAAATATTCTTCGATAAACTTAAGGATCTGGCAGGCTGGGTCTATTAGTATTAATACGTGGAAGTTACTGCACTTCATTTAAGCACTAATATTGCTAAAAACTTGTGCCTTATTCAAGGCTATGATGCAATAATTAGTAGACTATTTCTAAAAGAAACCAGGGTTTTAAGTGAAGTGCTGTCTGTTATTTAAAGGGACCACCACATTCCGGTTAAAATTTGGCAGTCGGGATTACTGCTGTTTTAAGAGAGCATGGTAGATTCTAAAGTGATTTCTAATGGTTCCAATGGCTCTGAGCACTATGGGACTTAACATCTGAGGTCATCAGGCCCCTAAAACTTAGAAGTACTTAAGCCTAACTAACCTAAGGACATCACACACATCCATGCCCGAGGCAGGATTCGAACCAGCGACCATAGCGGTCGCGCGGTCCAGACTGAAGCACCTAGAACCGCTCGGCCACAACGGCTGGCAAAGTGATTTCTAGTAAGAATAATATTATACTACTGGATTACCTGGTTAACTCGAGCTGTTGGGCTAATCTAAGTTCTTGTTATAATGTATTTGTTTTCCAATTAATTGTCTTTATTATTAATTAAATATTGAATTGCTATTATGGTCCTCTAAGGCCGTCCTGTTGGATTTAATTTAAACATGTATTAAGTTACTTAATTTGTATAGCTGTCTGAGAAACATATGCGTGAATATGTTGTTCGCTAATTTAAAATTTTCATTAACTAATCTGATTCTTACTCAATTTATTTGTATACCATACAATTTTGTACAGCTACTCAGAGCTACAGCTTTCCTTTATGTTAATAGCGGTAGCTATAGGTAATTTATTAATTTTAAACTGTCCATGCTTGCCTTTCATTGCTGCCATGGTATATTTTGAAATTAACACCGACGAAAAATTTTAAGTTAATGAGTGTCTTTAATGGTTGCCAAGAACAGTTCGTGTAACTCTAGCATTTAATCTTTCACCGTCTATTTTATACTGGTATTATAATAAAGTAGGCTACTGTGAACAGAGTTTACACCTTAGAGTCCGGAACTCACTCGATTATGCCGATGGCAAACCGGCGCAAAGTTTCAAATGTCTTGATGTGTGAGAAATTTTGCTGGACTTATTCGTGTATGTACGGAAAATCAACAATTCGTGCGTTATTATTACTGAGTTTCAGGTACGAAAGGATGGATCTGAGGTTCATTATCTGTTCGACGCACGATCGGCCCTTCCTAAAACCTTCTTGATACTCTCCCAGCTGTGAGTCAAGCTGTTCCTCTGTTCTAATTTGCAGAGGTTTCGACAGAAACGTGTAGCTTGTTGATGTGAGAGAGATACCACGATAGCTATTTACATCTGTTCTGTCGCCTTTATTATGAAGAGGATGAATTAGAACAGAATTCCAGCTATGTGGGAGTCTTTCAGTTTCCCAAATCCGGCTGATAATTTTTGTTAGGTTACCTACTGCCTTATGCCCTGGATACTTCTAAAGATCAGCAATTATAGAATCTTTTCCTGGTGCTTTGTTGTTCTTAAGCGATTAATTAATTAGCTTCATTTCCTATTTCGTGGGTGGTGATAAATTTGAGTGTATTTCTACATAGTCGGTGAAGGGAAATGTCGAGTTTGGACGTTCACAATTCAGAAGAGCTGTAAATTAATTCGCTAATATGTGGCAGTTGCCTTTATCATTGCGAGCTAGCTTCCAGTTTGGAGCTTTGAAGTGTACACGTTGAGGATTGTAATTAGTGAGATTGACCTTAAAAGTTCTATAGAAAATTTATGGATTTGTCTTCTGCAAGTCTTGTTCAATCTGTGCCAACTTCATTTTCTCAAATGTACGCTTTACTCCCCTTATGATCTTTACAGCGTGTTTTCCAGCATACAGGAAGTTAGTTTTGTTAGCTTCATTTTTCTTGGCATTCCATCTCTGCCACGCTCCACTGCTCCCTCACAATCACTATTCCACGAAGTATGCTTCTTCGGTTTCAGATGCGGAAGAGATTCCTTTAGTGTTCTGACCAGGGCTTGCTGCAATTCTTCCCAGCACTCTGGATCTAAGGATTCAAGTTTACGAGTGAATTGTCGATTGGACATCAGCTTTTCCGTGTCAGATCTGCCGCTATTCTTTGCCTGTGTTTTTCTAGAATCTCTTCGAATTAGCTTAATTATAATGTTTGAAAGAACTTTAACATTCTGGATCTCTCGTTGTGCTTTTCGGGTAATGGCAATGTGATCAATTTGATATTCTCCAAGATTCAGATTTGGGCATGACCAATTTTTTTGTTTCCTTGGCAAGTGTTTGAATGCGGTTGATTTTATAACTAGGTTAAAAGCTTTACACAATTCCACGAGTCCCTCTCTATTGCAGTTGGTTTTTATATGTGCTGGATAATTTCCAACAATGTTTTGGAATTTTCTCTCCTTGTCAAGTTGCAGATTGAAATCTCCAACCAGGATGACGATATATTTGTCTGGGATCTTGGATAGGTCTTCTAGTTCTTCCGAAAATTCCTTTCGGATCTCTCTTGTTTGCCTGGTTGGTAGGAGCATGAACATTCACAATGCTGTAAACTTTGTTTGTGCTTCGGAAAAAAATAGTAGATACTCAGCTATTTGGTGAGCTAAAGTCTATGATGAAATCTAAAATTTTCTTGTTGACTATAAATCCCGTGCCAAGATGAGGCATAGTTTTTTCAACACGTTTACCAGTTTTACCTTATATATTCTGTAGCCCTCTGACTCAAACGTATGTTCATCAGTGAATCTTGTTTCTTGAATCGCTGCAATTAGTATCTAATGTTGCTTCAGGATACCTGTAAGTTGTTTTAGTTTACCAGTCTTCAGAAGTGAGTTGGTATTAAAGGTGGCCAAGTGATTTGGGCGTTTGTGCTTAATCTTAGCTGGAGTCTCCTATACCTCCTAGCATGTTGGTGCAAACTCTCCAGACTCCGAAGGCCTGCATGCGTCGTCCAAGACGATTGTGTATCGGCTACCACCTGGGGTAGTAACATTTGCTGAGCTCCATGCTTTTGTCAGTTGAAAAATTGTTTTTTGGGGTCGACAATGTTTCGCACCGACAAAAATCCTGCCAAGGTTGTGAGCTTTGGAGCCCCCAGCACTGATTGGCTCACCGACCCAGCCTCCTGCTTGGATTGGTTATCCAAACTACCACTCGGCTGCTCGGCTTAACAGGGGCACCTCTTGTAGATCACGTGCTGGAGTGGAGTGAAAGAGGCAGGTTGGATTCTCTTGCTGAATCCAATATACAGGGTGATTCAAAAAGAATACCACAACTTTAAAAATGTGTATTTAATGAAAGGAACATAATATAACCTTCTGTTATACATCATTACAAAGAGTATTTAAAAAGGGTTTTTTTCACTCAAAAACAAGTTCAGAGATGTTCAATATGGCCCCCTCCAGACACTCGAGCAATATCAACCCGATACTCCAACTCGTTCCACACTCTCTGTAGCATATCAGGCGTAACAGTTTGGATAGCTGCTGTTATTTCTCGTTTCAAATCATCAATGGTGGCTGGGAGAGGTGGCCGAAACACCATATCCTTAACATACCCCCATAAGAAAAAATCGCAGGGGGTAAGATCAGGGATTCTTGGAGGCCAGTGATGAAGTGCTCTGTCACGGGCTGCCTGGCGGCCGATCCATCGCCTCGGGTAATTGACGTTCAGGTAGTTACGGACAGATAAGTGCCAATGTGGTGGCGCTCCATCCTGCTGAAATATGAATTGTTGTGCTTCTTGTTCGAGCTGAGGGAACAGCCTATTCCTTAACATCTCCAGATACTGTAGTCCAGTTACAGTAGCACCTTCGAAGAAAAAGGAACCAAAAACTTTATTGGCTGAAATGGCACAGAAAACGTTCACCTTAGGCGAGTCACGTTCATACTGAGTTGTTTCCCGCGGATTCTCAGTGCCCCATATACAGACATTGTGACGGTTGACTTTCCCGTTAGTGTGGAAAGTTGCTTCATCACTAAACACAATCTTTGAAACGAAAGATTCATCTGTTTCCATTTGAGCCTAGTCAACAGCGCCTCAAGCGAACAAATGTACAACTAAATGAAACTTTATAGCTCCCTTAATTCGCCGACAGATAGTGCTTAGCTCTGCCTTTTGTCGTTGCAGAGTTTTAAATTCCCAAAGTTGTGGTATTCTTTTTGAATCACCCTGTATTATGGTTTCAGGTGACAGGCAACGACGCTTTTCACTCCCATTAGCCCAGAGTCACAAGGACGCGTCCCAGGTTGATTCCTGGGACCTTCTGACCAATGATAATTGTATTATCAAGTTTAAAAAATCCCTACAGTTGAGGGTCTTGTCATGGTTACACAACAAAATCTATATCACCCATGGAATGGAGAATAAGGCACAAAATCTCTCCCACTTGATGGCTAATCATCAGTAACGGCTTGTCAAACGCCTTGCACTTAGGCACACGCAGAAAGTCGCCGCCGGAAGCGAAATAATTACTAAGAGCCAATCAGCGATCCCGTTACTGGAATGTGAACAAATATGCCAGCAGCCCCTGACTGGGGTAACAGTTGCTCTCACACGCATTATGCATGTGTTTTCGCCAGCCCTTCATATTTTGATCTTAGTTAAACGGAATTCTTTTTCATTTATCGCACATGTAATTTTGTGGGACATTCCACACCGCGTGGACACTCCTGCTGGTTGGAAATGGTCGATTGTCTTTTCCTGTTTGTTACCTGTGCAGAAAATGGATTTCAGCAGCAAACAACTTTCTCATTAATCTCTCCACTAAGTTAACTTCCATGTCACAAGCCACCTATATACTACAAGCCTGCCGAAATAACAAGACCAACTGACTGTATTAAGAGGAAAGAAGATGCAGAAATAATTATAGGTGCTGTCATTGATGTTAGTGAACATTGCTTGCAGTTTTCATGCAGTGTTAGTGATGTTGCTTAACTTACTACTAGGATCTGCTTATTGATCAATAAAACACGTGACTGGACAGTTTGAGAGTAAACTGCCTTCTAATATCACCTCCTTATCATTTTCGTATGGATACCATTGTAGGTGTGCTTAGATTATACTGCACCACAAGTACATCACATACATTATTGTTGAGCAAATTTTACTTTTTTAATTTTATTTTTGTGTTGTATGATCATCGATTGATGACTATCACGACACATATTATGGTTGGAAAGGGTTGACATGATGCCAAGGTGAAAATCATGGAAATACGCATACATACGCACTAACAAGCCTCCTTATATACTCAATGTGCACTGGCGTAAGGGTAAATTAATTTTGATTACTTATAGATAAAGAAAAACACTAGTTCTGAAAATACCACACATATATACTCATATATTTCACAATATTTATAAATGAAGGTAAAGCCTTGAGAGACTCCAGGATACACGGACAGCATGTGTTCAAATATACGAAAAGCTAATTCGACAGTTACTTCTAACTCTTTCACACTTGCAGCATCACAATAGCGAATCAGTTTTTCATTTAGAAAGATATCATACTACACGGCTAATTACAAATACACTGAACAAACAGGCATATAAAAACACACTATCGTAGGTTTATACACTTATAATTGATGTTTTGAACATGGCTGTGATCAGGAACCGTGCTTAATTACAATGTCACAAATTTCCAGCCAACTGTTTGCAAATAGAATTTAAAATTCTTTAACTAGTTTTCAACGCCAACCAGGGGAACCTTCTTCAAAAGAAACTGTTACCTTACCTAACAATACCACAGAAAGGTACATTAACAGCAGGTAGGCATTAGAACAAACACTTAATTTTTTCAAACTAAATTGCATAAAAGTACTCACATATGGTTAAAAGGAAATTTGAGAGACACAGCTCTAGTCAAAACATTAAAACAACAATAATTGACATTCAAAACACAAGAAGATATATTTGTAGATGTTTTGTTGTGGTATGATCAGAGTGATTTACAAACCTATAAATGACTGAAAACGATGTCATGCCAACATCTGAAAACGTGTAAAAAGCTAAGATCATAGGCATCAAGAACATCCGACCAATACTCACACTGTCTACAATAACACTTGCATCGTCGTGTAAACAGATTCAGATACATATTTGTAAGTTAGTGTCACAATTTTGACGTTAAACATTGACACTCTCATATGGTAAAAGATTATTCATTGCTTTACGCGTAATAAAATACTATAAAGTTACAAATGTGTACAAGATGCAACATCACTCATGGTATGCCTCAACATCGTACCATAAATTATTAATTACGTTTGAGAAAGTATCATAAACCTACAACAACTTACAAGTTATAACAACGCTGAAAGAGTACATCAAGATCATTTCACTAATGTTCCTTCGAAATGGTCCTACAGGCAAGTCTCTGACAACATGTAAAAGCAATTTTAAAGTCCCTGAAAATTTGCAATTAAAACAAAGAAAAAGTTAATGCTATTCACTGTTCTCGGGCGAGCACGCCGTTCATAATAAGAATTTCTGCGGGCAGTAGTTGGATATTTGGAGTGACACATAATCTGAAGGGTTAATGTTAATAAAGCCAACATAGTTTTCGTCGCAGAAGTGCAGCACGATTTGTAGGTTACAAATAAGTAACCCAAAGAATGACTGGTGAAACCTGTCGATCACAAATAATGGAACAGCTAGCATAAATGTTCACGTCCATAGTCTTCTTGCAAACAACAGTTTACTCACTCTCATATCGTACATGTTGTCCATTATTGTAAAGTTCTCACATCCCTGTTTTGTCGTCTGACCAGTCTTCTTATAGTTTTAGTGAGCAACAGTACAAGTTTATTTTTTCATGCGTCAAGCACATAGATAATGAGGTCAGTGGCATGTTAACGTACATACTCACACACAACTAATGAACGAATTCAAAGTCGTGTGCTACTTTAATCACGGTGCGCCTGAGACACATGTCTCGTGGGTGAAGTGTGTAGGCTGACAGAGTCCAAAGAAAGAGTTTGTTGGTGTAGTGCGTTCTTGTGTGGGTTCAAAAATGGCTCTGAGCACTATGGGACTTAACAACTGAGGTCATCAGTCCCCTAGAACACAGAACTACTTAAACCTAACTAACCTGAGGACATCACACACATCCATGCCCGAGGCAGAATTTGAACATGCGACGGTAGCAGTCGCGCGCCTAGAACGGCTCGACCACCGCGGCCGGCCCTTGTGTGGGAAACAAAACAATATAACGTATTTCTGAAAGGTAGTGCCTCCAAATTTTTTCCGTGAAACCTTCAAAGCTCTCGAAATAAAACAAACCTTATTGGGATTCTACGTCTTTATTCTTCATTTCTACATATATGTTCTTAAACATAAACACCCTGGCAACGAACAGATTTCTATCACTGAGGGACAAGTCTTTTAACACCATCACTGAAGGTTATTTGAATTCGTTGACGCAGCCACAATTTCGTCTCTGCTTCCACTGCTTCAGCATTATCGAAGTGAAGTCGTCGGAGAAAAAAATAAAGCAGTCAAAGCTCTTTGAAACACGCTGAGGTTAGCACGATATTGCTGATGCTGACTGAATCGTCACGATATAGGTATATGGGTCCCCGTCCTCGTTCAGCCCTTCAGTAACCGCCTCTCCGGTCACCCATCTCGTTTTGACCTCAAACAGCAGTACATAGGTATACTGTAAGTACTAGAATAAAGTTAACATGATCACCATGAGACTCAAATCCCCCCTATCAAAAGCACTAATTAGCAGCTCCTTGACTTCTCAAAAATGAACAGTTGAATATCTCGGCTCATTGACTTTTTAAAAACTACTGCTTGTCAGTGACATAACGTCAACGTATTACAGGCATATTTAGGCTCCAATGGCCTCTTAAAAGTGAACAAATTGGTTTGTCAGGCTCCTTGGCCATTTGGAAATGCATTTGGATTAATAATTAACACACAAATAGGACTTAGGCTGATAAACATAGTGGTACAAACGTTTTTATGTGAACTACCACAGGAAGATAGCGATAAATTGTCTATTAATACATCATTACGAGCTAAAAAACACGTTGTTAGTCGAGTGTGCTTGCACATGCCGTTGCTTCTTGACGCGACAAGACATGCTTATCGCAGTCCTCTCGGCGTAGTTGAGCACGCAAGAAGTAATGACCATTGGCGCGCCTTATGAGTGATTACTTCACTGACAGCGTACACAGATATAATCTCCTTGTTAGCGAGTGATTTTGTTCTCTTCTACGACTACCGTGTTATCCTTAACCTTCTTGGAATTCTGAAAGCAAGTTGGTCATTCCTCTTCTTGGATTACTGTTCCGATACACACTTAACGCACACAAGCACATTACATTTTTGTAATCTATGGGATCATAAATTCCTATGTAATGACATTCAGGTCAACAGTTATACATTTATGTAGGTTATTCCGAACCCGAATTTGAGACCTTACCTTCCCTGTTTTTGCTAGTTATATTACTCTTTACCAAAATATTGCTTCTGTGGGTTTTACTCCTCTTTTTCTAAGTTATAATACCTTCTCTCTATTTTCAAGTTATATTATTCTTTACAGAAACATTACGTCTGTGGATTGTATCTCTCTACACCCAGGTATTAAATATTACAGTTAAGATCTTCCTCCAGATGACAGTTGCTTCCCTTGCGAAGAACATAAACAAAACACACAGAAAATTGCTGCATCATCAGTGGACCAGACGTGCTCCTTCACATGACGCTGCATGTCAGCTTCCCTCCTTTCCTCCTTCAGCGCTTAGTACCTCACGATACTGGCTTACTTAATCACACACAAAAATATACCGTCACAAGCTCAACTGTCCATTGAATCTGACAAAACATAAAAGGCTCAGTGGTACAGTGCTCCCGGCAACTCCCACTCATTGCTTCCCGTTGCTGGCTCCTAATAAAATAATTGCAACACGCAAATCATCAAAAAATGGCTCTGAGCTCTATGGAACTTAACATCTATGGTCATCAGTCCCCTAGAATTTAGAACTACTTAAACCTAACTAACCTAAGGACATCACACAACACCCAGTCATCACGAGGCAGAGAAAATCCCTGACCCCGCCGGGAATCGAACCCGGGAACCCGGGCGCGGGAAGCGAGAACGCTACCGCACGACCACGAGCTACGGACGCGCGAATCATCCTTACAGGGTATACTTACTAAAATGTCTCGTCTTATGCTATTATCCTTGCCTGTTTTTCACACTGTTGCAACGGTTTTAAACTTACTATGAAATCATTCGAATGCAAAACTATAAAAATTCTTCCCCATAATTTTCTTTGATTCCTTACTGTACACTTTTGCACACCTGTGACACTGGTGAGTTGGTCTCTAACATTGCTTACTCAATAAACTTTGTGAGGAATGATTAAGTCGAGGATTCAGTAGTGTTTCAAGTTGTTTAGCCAGTAGCATAAGGTCGATTATGTATTAGTGTTAGCGAAGTGCTCAATGAAGGGGATTCACAAGTCATTGTTACAGAACCTTTCTAGGAGGGTGCTCAATAACCTGGTATATCGGCACCCTTTTCCTGATTCCTGAATACCTTTGGTCTAACCATATTCTGTTGCGGAGCACCCTGTATTACTGGAGTCTCAAACAGGCATGGACTATATGAACGCGTGGTTTCGAAAACACGCCACGCAGAATCCGCAGCTGTGACATATTTTACATAAATCGAAGGTAGAGATGGGAAGAAAGGAGGGGATCACTGCTGTGAACTGCATGGGGACATTACGCGGAATCGGCAGCTAAGAGTGACAATGTGTACCGGACTGGGATTCGAACATGGGATCTCCTGCTTACTGGGCACGTGCGTCAACCCCTGCGCCGTCAAGGACACAGCGTTATCGCTACTGCTTGGACTATCTCGGGACGCCTCACAGGCGATCCATCATCCCATCGAGCGCCACCTATCGGCATTCCCCGCTATTTCCTCCAATTTGTCTTCTCCGAGATTCCCTCACGACGTCCGACGTATTTCTGCAGCCACACTGAAGAAAGTGGATCCATTGCCGAGCTAGGAGTATCAATTATGTGAATGCATACATATACTTTGTGCACCTAGCTGAGCAATGGATCCTCCTGGTATGCGAATCTGCCTATTATCTGCCGAATAAGTGGGAGATCCCAGGTTCGAATCCCGGACCGGTACACGTACCCAAAAAACCAGACACTACTCATACAAATAACTGACACGCCTATCTGGGCAATGGATCCACCTTCTTCAGCGTGGATGCAGAAATACGTCCAACCTTGGGTGGGAATTTCAGAGTAGCAAACTGGGAGGAAATGGAAGGGGACTGTGGATCGGTGGCGCTTGATGGGGATTCGGATCTGCCGTAAGTCCGCAGTGTAGCGATAGTTCTGTGTTCCGGATGGCGCAGTGGTTAACGCACCTGCCCAGTAAGCAGGAGATGCCAGGTTCGAATCCCAGTTTCATTATTCGCCACTGGCTCTGCATACAATCCCCTCGCTTTCCTTCTTTCTTCCCATCCCCACCTCCAATTTACTTACTTAGACCAGCTACATGCCTCTCATCAAAGTACTGGGGATTTCCTGTTTGGCATAGGCCCAAAAGTAGTACAGTACCCTAATACTTTCAACACAGTGTACCAACTGCTCAGCAGAACCTTGTACACGATAACAGCGCCGATACGCCAATTCATTGAGCATCCTGCTAGAAAGGCGCCGTAATAGGGCCTGTGAAACACATTCACAGAATCCATTTCATCAAGTACTTTGTTAATAATGACACACAGTCAACTTTGTGCTAAGAAGTAAACAATTTGATAAACTAAATAATTTTCCAACTGCAAGGCTCCTGACTGCTCCAGTATGTGAACTAATAACCACAGAACATCAATAATCATCTGGTAGGCGTCTATTGACAAGTTTTCAATCTGCTGGACTGTAGGCCATGACAAATTTGATAGCTTAAAGAAAAACTTCCACCATCCCCCCTGAATGGATTATACGGGAAGTGAACCCCTCTCTGATTGCAAATTACCCTTCCGCTTGAGGACTGTAGGTTGGAGCTGCTACTGAATCATCCTTTCCCATAATGGATCCATATGGGAGACCTACTTCAGAACATTATAAACCTCACCTAGATTATCGATTGCCTACATGTGATAACTGAGACATGTTCAGTTGCAGTAGTCGGTCTTAGACTGCACAATGGATCAGTAACGGCCACAATCTATTCATTCCTCATTTCCTTCACCAACCATTGCAGCATTTAAGAACAGTCGATGGTCCAATGCACCATAACCGCTGTGGTTCAAATCAGTCAGGTTAGCTTCTAGTGGCATCTCATGTATAGCAATGTCGTACTGTAGTTGCCACTGAGTGAGGTGAGAACTCCCTAGTACATCTCATCGATCGAGAACTGCTTCTGTTACACTGTATGAAAAAAGGAAAACTAAAATGTGGCCTTTCTTATTCTGAAACAAAGTCAGAACGACATCGCTATGCAAAAAAACACTTTCACACCATGGAAATGGTGTAATATTCCTTTAAGGAAGGTAATAAATTTATTAACCATGGTAGGCTGAGCTAGACTTGTGGAGTAGGAAAGATGCTGGGATTATTTAACAAGTGATTATCTTATGTTAAATATTTATTGCATATTACGCAACAGGGTTTAGAATACCGTTTCACACATCCTGAGAAACTCCTGCAAACGGTAATCAGTAGAAACTTTATCAACCTTTTACATTTCGTTTTTTAAATAAAAAATTCTAAAATTTCACCTTCACAGAAAATTAAACTGATCGAAGTCTAAATTCTATGCAATTCTTGAAATTTCCTTATAAACTTTCAGAAGATAAATGCCATAGTTCAGTCATATAAAAATGTCTTCCAAACGCCAGCTCTCTAAATGATTCAAAGTTGAATGTCAGTGCAACACGCCCTGGCAGGCCCTGCTTTAACACACGAAAGCCTACTTAGATTTTTGTTCAACACAATCGCCAACTGCCACAACCCTACATGACCACAGCCTCCACATACTATCAACTCAATAGGATTTTTGTTCAACACAATCGCCAACTGCCACAACGTTACATGACCACGGCCTCCACATACTATCAACTCAATAGGAATCAACTTATTCCCAAATCACACAACAAATTCTACTGTTAATGAACAAGATGAAGGATCTGCGAGTCAAGTAATTAGCATTTAAGGTCCCATTAACCATAAAATAGTTTAATACATACAATTTTACTGTGATCATAATTCCGGCAACACAAACTTTTAATATCAGAACAATTCTGGATTTGAGTAATCTTCATTTGACCACATCTTAGCACAACAACGTACAATCTGCCAATGACTGTAGGTCCTACCACACAACTGTCAGAAAATCTACTTCATACCACTTGACTTCACAAGTCCTCGTCCAGTTATAACCATCAATGGAGGCCTTATATTCATAAGGAAAACACAGTTTCATCTTCGTACACTTCCTTAACTGACGTGAGTATGAGTTTTAGATTAAGCCCTACAAAACACAGAGCCAACATAATTTGTAAAATTATCGAATATAAAATATCACTGACATAAGGGTAGCAGTGACTAACAGTTTTATATTTGCCGACTAAGCTCATTACTTCAGACCTAAACACCAATTCAATAAACCTTCACCGTGTCCACCAAATTTACGGCTTGTTTCAAAGCTTCCAGCGAAATAACAGTTGGTATCCTGTCCAAGGGACAGCAACAACTCCTCACCCCCCCCATCCCCCCACCTCAAGGTGCTACACCCAATGGCAATAAGTCAGCTTACTTCTCAAAGCAAAACGTCACAGTGCCTTACTGCCTTCTTGAGGGATCCGGAATCAATTGCTTTCAAACGGCCAGCGAAGCTCATGCTCCGCTTTAAGCCGCATACAACCTCTCTCTCTTTCTTTACAACGAAAAACCAGTAAAAAGTCGCTAATTTTCGTTTTTTATGCACTCGTTGACTAGTTTTGGTGCGAGACCCATTTTCAGATCGTCGTAACACAGTAAAAAATGACGTTTCCGAAGGTATGATATCCATGTCAAAAATGTGCAACCAACTGTTATAGCTTTCTCTATCTCTGTCTCTGTCTCTCTCTCTCTGCAGTCGCTGGAACATTTCCCTCAACTCGTTCTCCGTCATTTAGCCTGCTGTCACACACACACAGCCATCTGACCATAGTCCACCGAAGCTTACTTCTTTCAGTCCACATTCCGTGCTCATGGTCCCTTTCTTCCACTTGACACGTTGAGAGTCTCCACTCTGGCGAGGATCGCCACAGAACTAACCTGCCATTCACCGATCAACGATCGTCTTGTCCCAATGGCCATATTGATACGAACCACACAACTGATGAAAAGGAAGGAAGAAACATGTAATTAATTCAATGGTCCTTGTCCTACTTCCTATTATGGCCCACGTTGAATTGGTTCTACCTTCCATACCAGTCTATAGCACATTTCTTTACGCCGAGTGGCAACAATCTTTGGTAGGGAATGCAGTAATACATTGAACTATGGACACCAAAAGGTGTGGAATCAGTCGGGAGAGATATTTATCCAAGCATCCTCCAATTGCGAAACGATACTGGAAAGCACGCACGTTATTGAAGTAAATCTTTGTAATACACACTAAAAATGTAGCATATGCATACAATGGACGGAGAGAGAACGTTAAAATATTGATAGTTGTCTGTCGGACAGTAAGCGCTTTGGCAGCGGGTGTATGAAGAGACATGTAACTCTTGCTGTTGCTGCTCTGTGTCTATATAGACCGCCACCTGTCGGCATTAATGTTGTTCTTCATTTTGAGTCTCTGCTATCAGGCCTGGTCGGGTATGTACGTGGCATTAACAGCGACAGATGTCGAGTGATCACTGTAAAGGACACGCAGAGCACACGTATGCGAAAGAGACAGCATTATCAGCACCTGACGGAGATTGAAATATGCCTCATTTCGTGTGTCCAGTTGGCTGTATCATGTTGTGTTTAGGTTTGTAGGGCATTCGGATGTGACAGTGGGCCGATGTTGGACTGTATTGGAATACCAAGCGGGCATGCTCGTCAAGTTTCGTATTGACCACATCTGACGATCTAAATGGAGGATCACCATATTGTTCACCGAGTATATCGTAACCAGTTTATATGTTCTCATGATATCCGAGAACGAGTTATTGATTTCCTGCATATTCTGTTGTGTTGTCTCCTAACACTGAACAGACACTAGCAGCAGTAAAACTAGGAAATTACCGTACTTTGCGTAGGCTGTCGTCAATACCTCAATACAAACTGTTTTGTTTGGGGTGATTCATAATGGGGAGCATGGACTACTTATGAATGACGTCGGATTGTGGTCAGCTTTAACTTCCCTCCCCCTCTGAAATCTGGAGTTAAATTATTGTGACTGAATAATATATAGTTATTTGAATGGAAACTTTTGAGTGTGAGAAGTCGCTTCCTCAAAATTTTTACAATATTATCGCCCCTCTTCCAGGTACAAAATCAATTACTCCACCTCAAATAACATCTCTGTGGCTCTGCAGAATTCCGGCGATTGTCGACTCTGAAAATTCTTAAAATAATCAGAGGCACAATCGTATGCTCTGTGTAGGCCGTCTTGGGTCCTATGACGTACTCACTCTGCAGCATAGGAATCAGCGTCCAAGTTGTGAATCAATTTCGATAAAGTACAGAACATATTCTAATAAACAGAGCATAAACGACCGTAGTGCCGGCTCTATTGATTTCCAAGGATACAAAGTCCCGTACAAGCTATGGCACACGAAATGATGTTTCGAGCTACAAACAAGACAGAAGTTAAAATAAACAAGGAATTGAACGTACCTTTTCCATTTATGAAATAATGATTTTCCATAAACGATTTTCCTATTTACATTCTTGTACACATCATCCTCATATATAAGATCCACTTAGTTCATCAACTTACATTCGGTATTCAAGAAGACGGCTTACAACAATGCCACAAATTACAGTTCTTCTGCGATCCTACTGTCCACAATTCTAAGTCAGAAGTAGTCAGTCCATTGGACACAGAATGTTTCACGTTGTATCCACAGAATTTCTGTATCACGAGTAAGTTCCGCACTGTCGCCTGATAAACAAAGTAAGAGCCTACGGAATATCAGACCAGCTGTGTGGTTGGATTGAAGAGTTTTTAGCAAACAGAACACAGCATGTTGTTATCAATGGAGAGACGTCTACAGACGTTAACGTAACCTCTGGCGTGCCACAGGGGAGTGTTATGGGACCATTGCTTTTCACAATATATATAAATGACGTAGTAGATAGTGTCGGAAGTTCCATGCGGCTTTTCGCGGATGATGCTGTAGTATACAGAGAAGCTGCAGCATTAGAAAATTGTAGCGAAATGCAGGAAGATGTGCAGCGGATAGGCACTTGGTGCAGGGAGTGGCAACTGTCCCTTAACATAGACAAATGCAATGTATTGCGAATACATAGAAAGAAGGATCCTTTATTGTATGATTATATGATAGCGGAACAAACACTGGTAGCAGTTACTTCTGTAAAATATCTGGGTGCATGCGTGCGGAACGATTTGAAGTGGAATGATCATATAAAACTAATTGTTGGTAAGGCGGGTACCAGGTTGAGATTCATTGGGAGAGTCCTCAGAAAATGTAGTCCATCAACAAAGGAGGTGGCTTACAAAACACTCGTTCGACCTATACTTGAGTATTGCTCATCAGTGTGGGATCCGTACCAGATCGGGCTGACGGAGGAGATAAAGAAGATCCAAAGAAGAGCGGCACGTTTCGTCACAGGGTTATTTGGTAACCGTGATAGCGTTACGGAGATGCTTAATAAACTCAAGTGGCAGACTCTGCAAGAGAGGTGCTCTGCATTGCGGTGTAGCTTGCTCGCCAGGTTTCGAGAGGGTGCGTTTGTGGATGAGGTATCGAATATATTGCTTCCCCCTACTTATACCTCCCGAGGAGATCACGAATGTAAAATTAGAGAGATTAGAGCGCGCACGGAGGCTTTCAGACAGTCGTTCTTCCCGCGAACCATACGCGACTGGAACAGGAAAGGGAGTTAATGACAGTGGCACGTAAAGTGCCCTCCGCCAGACACCGTTGGGTGGCTTGCGGAGTATAAATGTAGATGTAGATGTAAGAGATAATTTGTCTCTCGCAGTCGTAAATATTCATTTATTCATATAATTTGCTTTCTCGGTTGCTCTATGACTTTTCTCATGCGACGGCTTTCTTGATACGACAATGCTCTCCTACACACGGCTCTTATAAATGTGCCTCTAAGACCTGCCAACGTGATGTTGAAGTACTTCCGTGGTCAACATCACCTTCAAGTCAGCTCCCAGTAAAATAGTAATGGGAACTGTACTTATGTCACCACTATCGCAGTGCCACTGCCCATAATAGCAATGACCAGTTACGGCAGCTCCCCGTCACATTTGGCTCAGAAGACGATACACTGTCTTTAGGTCACACATCTCATCCATTAAGTGCTTCCAATCAGGCCAGAGGAAGTGCAATGTTGTACTGATAAGTTGGACTACATTACCTAGTTCTTTGTAAATTAAACTGGACTTTATAATCGCTCCAATAACATCACATCTCTCTCAACACATTAGCTTTCACTACGTTTCTCCCCCCCCCCTCCCCCTCCACCTTCCCGATTGCTTCTTTTTGAAAACAGTATTATGCATTAATAATATTTTGTTGGTGTAGAATTAACTCTATGAACGTTTTAAATTGATGGACCATCTGCAGAAATTTAGCTGTCAGTTTCAGAGTTCGTAACAAGTTGTAGATGGCGGTATTTAACGTTGACTGGAAAAAAAAGTATCTGCTCCACGTCCACCTAATATACTAGCGGACCTTAAACACAATAATTTAAACAACCTAATAGCGTGAGCAGTCACACAAGGGACACCATAATCACTGCATCTGACATGTAATGTGGAGTAAAAATTTCTCATTAAGGTATGCTAGCGACTTATATTTTGTTGTAGGTGGGCAATGCTCTTTGTGGTGAAAGGGCAAGCCTCAGTCAGGAGTCCATCGCAAGATCTAAAGGACTGGAGAGTGAGGCCAGATGGCGTGCACCTTGTAGAGCATATTTTGATGAACCTGTGATATGGGACTTATCAAATGCTCACACAAATGTCACTTTTAGTTTATTGTGTATTATGAACTGTAAAAATGAATTGTTACTGCGATTTATCATCAATTTATTTTCTACAAGCAAAGCACTAATGTCTTGAATTGCACTATTTGATATGCTACGTATGTTACACTCAGCATTCTACATTATTAAGCTAGTGTCATCAGCTAACAGAAGTATTTGAAAGACAGCTGCCATTTTAGAGGGTACACCATATATAGAGAGTGGTTGTCCCAGCACTGACCCTTGAGATACCCACTAGCCAGAGTAATCCGTAGTCCGTTTTATTTTAACATTCATTTCTGATGTCTGTTCACATTATTTACTAATTTTCTGTACTCCCTAGTAATAAATCAAAAAGAAAATATGTTATTCTTGACAATGGAAAATAAAGCGTATGAATCATTATTAATTACATATTTCACTGTAAGAAAACAATGTGTGATAAAAGCGTTAGAATGAGCCGCATGCTACTAATCTTCATTCTTGAAATTCCGCAGAATGGCGACGAAAGAGTAAGACACGTTAAGGACCTGTAACAGAAATTATTAGTATGACTTTACGTTTCCGAAATGCTGATTACCTCAATGATTCAGGAAATCCTACCCTATTCAGCATGCTTGTAACATATCTTTAATTTTATCATAAGTTAAATTTTTTATGAGCAACATCTTTTCGGTCAGCGATGTAATGATTCATTAATATTACCAGCTGAAAAATAATAATACTGCCATTCAAAATTAAGCGGATATTATTGTCCAATATATGTGGTTAAACAAAATATTATTAAACAATGTAAAGTAAAACTTATTCCAAGATATTCGTATTAACATATTTTTAATGTAACGATGCGTAGCCATAAACATTACTATGAGTAGTCGGAAAGATTTAGCGAAATAGGTGTTAGATCGTTTTACTCTATACTGCTCTGCTAAGTTTTCCAGAGCAGATGTTAAAAATACTTACATACTAGCTACATCGCTCTAGTTAGTGAGCTTTAATATCATCACAGAATCCTCGCATGCAACAGTTGTTGAAATTTCGTAAGTAAACCTCGTAATTTAAATACGTATGCTTTTTCAACCGTTCACCCACTATTCTGTCGATTAATAGTGTTGTGTAATTTCGTGCACAAACATAAGCACTCTTTGACAATATGACAGACAAGCTTTTGGTTCAGTCTCGTATTCCAGATTCTTGTTTTGTTGTCAAGAAACCAAAATATGCTCACAAATAAATGAAATCCATCTGTTCTAAGGAACCTGTTTACACACTGTTATTTCGATGCGTAATTTTCTGGTGAGTCACTAAGAGTGTGCGTGTAGGTATATTTCAACTCTTTACTGACACAGTGAAGTCACTACTGCATCGTTAGGAATATGCACATATCATACAACACAGTTGTGTCTTAACAGAAAATTACGCACTGAAAATGCGAACAGTGTATAAATGGGCTATTTAAAAGTAGAGAAGTAAATCTGTGGGCAAACTTCGGTTTTGGAAATTTGTAGTAAGGTCTTATGGGACCAAGCTTCTGAAGTCGTCGGTCCCTAAGCTACCTATCCCGCGCGGCACAAACTTGGCTTTTTTCACTAGATTGAGAGAATCTTTCATACGTGTTTGAAGCATCAGTGAAACTAAAGGTCGTATGCCTAATTCTCAAAGATTATTCACATGTACCTAATTAATCTCATGTTGGACGAAAGTGGAAATGGGATATACATGAAAGCTTGGTAAAAATAAATGGATATTTAAGTCGTGAAATATACTGATTTAATAGTTTTGGTGCCTAAGTTTTATGGAAGGTTCAAGAATAACAGACATCTCTCATAGTGGCAAACGTCTTTCCCAGTGTTGTGCCACTGCTTCTGTCACTTAGTGGTCAAAGACCTGTGAAAGGGTGGACAGAAAATTGTCTTCCCTAGGCTGGCGCAAGACGCCTTTGAAAAACATAGGTGGAAGTCAACAGGCATGCCTTCACATGACGACGAAAGGGGGACTGATGAATAGTTGGACTGCGGTACCTCTAATACTGCCCGTTCAGGCATACAGTATCTCATCACCTGCTGTCAGCTACGAGAGGCACTTCATACCCATCGACGATCTAAAATGGGTCATCTAGTAGCTTCTACTACGCTCCCGTTTCCATAGCTGATGAAATACTAGCTGCGCCTCGATCTGGTGACGGCGGAAGACGGAATGGTGCCTTCCTGCAGGGAGACGATCTGCATTGTGCCCATCTATAGGTCCATGGTTTAGGCCTGAGTCTGCCTAGTTGCCAAGCTGCTGCGCGGCCATGCTCTGTTACCGCGGGCTTACCCAGCAGATCGTTGTCCCTGTCACCTACGCTCTGGTCCTATCTATACGTGCTTAAGTACTTTCCGCTCTGAGTCGCGTCGCTGGACAATGTGACTTCTGTGGTGTCTGTCGTAGCGACGTTCGGCCTGGCTGGGGAGCCGGAGCGGCGCCACGCCGGCAGTCTGTTGACCACTGTAGAAGTCGTCGCTGCTGCCGTACTCTCAAGATGGCGACACTGTGCGCTGGCTGTTACTTGAATCCGCGTGCTTAGCCGAGCGTCGTTATCAGACCGAAACCGGCCAGCGCCTTGGGGGCTCTGATCCCCCGCCTGGCCGCCCTATGACTGATGTGCTGTCCCCACTGTGATAGATGTAGCCTATCGAAAGGAACGAAGGAGACGTTTTATTAGCGGATAATGGTTCAACCTACCGATAGCTACGGGTACACACCTTCCCTAGATTGTCGCACAGATGACAAAACGGTAGATATCGAAATAGACGTTAGAGCGATGCAGAAACAACTAAAATCGCTCAAAAGAGAAAAGGCCGCTCGACTTGATGGGATACCTGTTAGATTTTACACAGAGTATGCGAAGGAACTTGCCCTCCTTCTTGCAGCGGTGTACCGTAGGTCTCTAGAAGAGCGTAGCGTTCCAAAGGATTGGAAAAGGGCACAGGTCATCCCCGTTCTCAAGAAGGGACGTCGAACAGACGTGCAGAACTATAGACCTATATCTCTAACGTCGATCAGATGTAGAATTTTGGAACACGTATTATGTTAGAGTATAATGACTTTTCTGGAGACCAGAAATCTACTCTGTAGGAATCAGCACAGGTTTCGAAAAAGACTATCGTGTGAAACCCAGCTCGCGCTATTCGTCCACGAGACTCAGAGGTCCATAGACACGGGTTCCCAGGTAGATGCCGTGTTTCTTGACTTCCGCAAGGCGTTCGATACAGTTCCCCACAGTCGTTTAATGAACAAAGTAAGAGCATATGGACTATCCGACCAATTGTGTGAATGGAGTGAAGAGTTCCTAGATAACAGAATGCAGCATGTCATTCTCAATGGAGAGAAGTCTTCCGAAGTAACAGCGATTTCAGGTGTGCCGCAGGGGAGTGTCGTAGGACCGTTGATATTCACAATACACATAAATGACCTTGTGGATGACATCAGAAGTTCACTGAGGCTTTTTGCGGATGATGCTGTGGTATATCGAGAGGTTGTAACAATGGAAAATTGTACTGAAATGTCGGAGGATCTGCAGCGAATTGACGCATGGTGCAAGGAATGGCAATTGAATTTCAATGTAGACAAGTGTAATGTGCTGCAAATACATAGAAAGAAAGATCCCTTATCATTTAGCTACAATATAGCAGATCAGCAAATTGAAGCAGTTAATTCCATAAATTATCTGGGAGTACGTATTAGGAGTGATTTAAAATGGAATGATCATATAAAGTTGATCGTCGGTAAAGCAGATGCCAGATTGAGATACATTGGAAGAATCCTAAGGAAATTCAATCCGAAAACAAAGGAAGTAGCTTACAGTACGCTTGTTCGTCCACTGCCTGAATACTGCTCAGCAGTGAGAATACGTACCAGATGGGGTTGATAGAAGAGGTAGAGAAGATCCAACGGAGAGCAGCGCGCTTCGTTACAGGATCATTTAGTAATCGCGAAAGCGTTACGGAGATGATAAACTCCAGTGGAAAACTGTGCAGGAGAGACGCTCAGTAGCTCGGTACGGGCTTTTGTTGAAGTTTCGACAAAATACCTTCACCGAGGAATCAAGCAGTATATTGCTCCCTCCTACGTATATCTCGCGAAGAGACCATGAGGATAAAATCAGAGAGATTAGAGCCCACACACAGGCATACCGACAATCCTTCTTTCCACGAACAATACAAGACTGGAATAGAACGGAGAACCGACAGAGGTACTCAAGGTACCCTCGCCACGCACCGTCAGGTGGCTTTCGGAGTATGGATGTAGATGTAGATATAGATGTACCGTAAGTTTCCAGGATATCAGAAGCGTACCCAGTATGTGAGCCATGCGAGTAGAGGTGTAACTGAGTTTGTTTACGCGGTAGATGGGAAAAGTGTGAGATATCACGATAAGTGACTTCGGGTCCGCTTGAAACTTGTTGATACATTACGTGTTCCGGTTTCCGTCAAATTCATACCGAACTCGTATTTCTGTTTAACGGGACAGGCTGCGAGTTCAGTGTACAATTTTTTTTTCTGGGGGAGATTGGAGGGAGCTGCTGCCCTTCAATGCCCCCAGATGGCTACGTCCTGAAGACCATGTCGCAAGATGCGAGCATTCGTGTTAACCATGAAACACAGAGTGCTATGCAGGTGCAAGGATATCACTGATAAGGTTCACCTTTGACATTGCTATCCTTAGTGACAAAGAAGAAGAATTTCACGATTTGTTAAATGAAATGAACAGTCTAATCAGTACAGAATATGAATTGAGAGTAAAGCGAAGAAAGACGAAAGTTATGAGAAGTAGCCGAAACGAGAACAAAGAGAAACTTAACATCAGGACTGATGGTCACGAACTAGGTGAAGTTAAGGAATTCTACCAAGAAAATAACTGAGGCAGATGTTTAACGCTTCCGAAATTCGTAATCTTTGCGACATAATTGGAAACAGACATTAGTCGTAGTTTTTCAACTCGAATGTGCGATCAAACCTGTGGCCTTTAGAAGGAAAAACTGTGTTGATTTAGTTAACGCACCGAAATCGTGAATAAGGGTTGCTGGAAAGGGATTCGATCCTTGGTGTCCTGTAATAAAATCAAATGATTTGAGAATCTAAAAAGGTGGCAAAATTTGGGGATCAGATGGTTTTTCTACTCTGTGCGTTGAGCTTACAGAGCCTTTTAGAAGGGATTTCGCGTCCGTGAGAAGGCGAACAGTATTTCGTGAAAGGAAGTAAATGATGCTTGTAAGCTTACAGGTCCGAGAACAACAATCGAAACATGTAGCAGAATCATAAAGAACAAGGCCTCTCTACTACTAGCGCTTCTCTCCAGGATCGAAGAGATTTGCTGCCCGTGATCTTGCCGTGGAAGAAATAAATCGTTTTTAAATGTCTTATATTGTTGTTTGTTAGGTCATTTCAAGAAGCTGCTTCTCTGCCTGACTTCTTTTAGAATTTTTCAGTTTAATGAAACTATAACCACACCGTTTGTAGAGTGCTGCAATAAATAGCGCATCTCTATAAATTTAGATAATAAGAAGTTAATGCCTATAACAAAATGAAATAAACCGAAAATATCCGATTTTTAGATTAATGTTGAATATATTGAGGACATCACATAGTGTACGTATGTAAGGGTATTACCACTAAGAGGCCATTTGAAACTAGACTGTCACGTAGCATCAGTTTTTTGGTTGCGTGGTTACAAACCCATTCTCAATTAATAGTATGTAAAATAATGTACAAAAATTGACTTTCAGCATATTGAAGGAAATTTTGGTAAATTAATTTATAACGGCGCTACAATGCTATTAATTTGTGTAAAACACAATAGAACATTTGTGCCCTCAAAGCATAAAATGTAGTTCACGTTACTAACAGCTACATAATCTGCTAAGAAATGGCTACAGTTCGTTATGGGGATAAAACAGGTTTCTTTTTCGAGACGGCAGTCAAACTGTCAAGAAGAACTAATGATTATAACCCATATAGTCTAAGTAAAGTACATAAATGCATAGGATACTGTATACAAAACTGTATTGCGACCAGTTCTCTAATATTATGTCATTCCTTGGAGTCCTAGCCAAACACTCATGGCGGAGGAGTACGAACGAATATAGAGGCGCACAACTAGTATCGTAGCAGTTGGGTGTAGCCCATCCGAAAGTGTGACAGAGATGCTTGGGGTAAACACAGTTCTCGGTGAATCCTGTTGGGAAAATTTAGAGTTCCTGTATTCGATGACTTAATTCGAAGGAGATTGGGCGACCATCACGCTGCCGCCATCTTATATCATACAAAGGAATTGTGAGAATGAGATAAGGGAGAATAGGACAGCGGCACGCAGACACTCAATTCCCTTTCCTCAGTACACCATCCAGCACTGCACACAGTGATTTAGCACAGTATGTATTGTTACAGCATTGACGCGCATATTAGTGGCCCACTGAGAGACTTTAAAATATTAGTTCTCAAACAGTGTTAAGTTTTCCTGTTATTGGTAACACGGATACCAGCTGTTTGATCTAATTTGGAATGCAAGAAATGGTGATGTCGCCGGGCCCAATACGTCCCCCAACCTCTCTCGTTTCTCTTCTACCTATCTACCCACGTAGTATTAAACTGAGGCACCCAATCAGAACGTAGCTTTGAAAATACGCAAGTTTCTGACACTAAGTTGACGAATTGAATAGGCGTCAAAGTCAAAAATATTCGCGTAAAATAGTATCAAATTCTATGATATTGACTTCCGAATTGGAATCACATGAACACTAACACACACACACACACACACACACACACACACACACACACAAACACATACACCCACAGACACATCTATGTTGGCGCTATACTACTAACATTAGCCTATCGACAAGTCTCAACTTGATGACTAACTGCTCTTAATTGTTGTTTCAACTCGCTTAATCAATATCATGATTCGTCTTACTAGTGTTATTGCTTGTGCAGCGATGCTCATTCCAGTAGCCAGATATGTTGAATACAGTATAAGATCCGGTAACTGACAGACAACACACATACGTATTGCCGCTTCTGGAGACAGAGTATTATGTACAATCCAGTAGCTGACTCCTGCTATTTGATTTGATGCTTACAATTGTATTTCTGATAGCATATTTGTGTGGAACTCTAAATTATTACAGCCTAGTTTGCTTAACATATTATTTTGCTTCAGGTTTCCAACTATAATTTCACACAAAAAAAATGAATAAAATTCTCAAGTTTGGGGAAAATCAAATGCTTCAGGCTTTCATGGCTGTAAACAAATTGGATGCCTATAGTAAGTGCTGGTGAACTGTACAAAGTTATCAGATCAGTTCATATCTAAAAAAAGGGGAAAATGTCCACTTCAGATTGAGCGCTTCTGCATAGTGGGTGAAGAACGTGAATCTCGATTATTTAAGCAGATCTTGGAGAGTTAAGAGAATGGATTTGCTACTCATAGAAGTTATTTAACAGAAGACGTTGACAAACTAGTTGCTGATCTGAAAATGTATGCACCAGCCAAACGTGGAGAAAATGGGAAGAAGTGTATAGGATTACTTTTGCAATGAGATCCAGACATTACAAGAAAAATTCCAGATACAACCACTACATCAAGATGCAGATATACTGAAGGAAGTCTAAGCAAGTAGCATGTATTACACGTAGTGACAGAGAGGACTAACGACAATAAGAAAATGCAGAGCAAGATAAAGAAGACAATGTATTTGTGAAGGCAGAAGAGGGTGATATAGGAGGAAGAGAAGAAGAAGAGAATGATTGCGTTGAGGCACATGATGACGATGATGATGATGTTGATTATCATGATAATTATGATTATGAAGAAGAAGATAATTGTCATGATTGAAACGCGCTCTCCAACGAATTTCTAGAAGATTATATGCACTGGAATAATCTAAATGAGTTGATAGACTGTGTAGATTCCTTGCTAGCTTCAAAAACAGTAAGCAATAATTCTCATGATGATGAAAATGTAACTATTGAAGAGGAACTTCATAAGGCATCGCTTATTGCCGGAAGTTTATAATGGCTGCTGAAAATAAAGATGGTATTTTGCATATTAGAACGTTATGTCTTACTTAGAGTAATGGCGTACTTCGATTAATAATGATCTACTTACTCCACAGAGCTGGATCTTTGTTAAGTTGCCAACTGAACCAAGACTGAGTAAGACGAGAATACTGGGGGCGAAACATATTTCAGGAACTCCACTTTCGCCAAGGTTTTTATTATTTGAAATATCAACAAAAAGCATTTGCTAACTATAGGCTTTCTAATCATATTGCTAGGCCAAATACGTTCCAAGCGAGGAAATAAGTTTGGATGAATGGTGAGCTAGCTGGAACTACTATTTATGAATGTAAGACGTCAATGCATAATGTTGAACAGTCTCATGAAGAAGTTGACTTTCAGGTGTAAGTTAGATCACCAGTAGTCTTTGTTACTTTTGCCACCATTTTTGTGTATTTCGCTGAATTTATTGTGTACTGTGAAGGTCAAATAATTCTCGTCGACTAATATATTTCAGCAATGCAATGAGTGAGTTGTGTGTAATTCAATAAGTGATACGGAAAATTAGATGTTAAAACATGATTTGAGGGTGCATTGTATCTGCATAGTGTGATAGAAACTGTGGATACTAAACCTGTGGCCCTTGGCTTAAACAGTATATTTTTGTGTAGCTGACGTATTTTTGCAGAAATATTTTAGTTGGAAACAACATTGTAATATTCCACAAGCATCATATGTCGCTATGGTTGTGAAAACTAATTAATCCGAGGAAGTGTTTTGGTTTACACCGGACTTCGAAGAATGATCATTTGCAAGGGCTGCAATCTCTTGGTGATAACATTTAACAAGACCTTAACGCAAAAGTTGATTTTATTTTGCTTTTTTAAGTGTTGTGGAATAGTATTTAAGTAAAAGTCATCACTGACAACTACATATTTACAGTTAATTAATTACATTTCATAAGTGCATGTTGGTTTTTAACCATTCATAGAGTATGTTTTATACTCTTCCTCAAATTCGATAGAACTTGTACTGGAAGATACTGTTGTCATTACAATGTTTGACTAACCCTGAAAGTGAGTAACCGTGAGAGGCACCCCCATGCATTCCTCACACAGTGGCATCAAGCAGTCGGGCCTGCAAGATGAGTGGTCTGCCAAGCAAGTGGATTTAGTCTTATTTCTCGAGTAACATCAATGACTCATTATGAGCTTTAGTACCCACAATTAAGCTACCAATTATTCTCCTATTTGCATATTACGCAACAGAAACGGATAACGCACATCTGACTAATGGTAATTTACACAACTCTGATTGTTCACTACGCTCTGGCAATACCACATTTTCTTTATTACCCAACGGCTTTGATCAACACGTGGCCATCGCACTGAATATGAATGACGCACACATTATAAATTCTGGTTATCATGACTACACACTATTCCAATAACAAGGTCACCAGGCTTTTTCTTTTCGCTATCTTTTTTATTCCGATAAATTCTATTATGATTCAAAGATATACTAAACACACCATTACATTTTATACAACAATCACACATGAGAAACTCCGCCCAGTGGGCGTGGCTTTACATTGGTGATTCTCTATCTTATTTTCTCGTAATTGTCTAACGCTACAGTGCAGTTTCTGGATAGGATGGTGGATCTTTTGCTATATCTCACACCCACACCCACACCCGACTCTCACACCCATCATCACGACAATTTACTCCAGACCGAGCGGTACGAAAAGGAACATACATAACCCACTGCCTCCGAACCTATTTTTCTACTCTCCCATGCAAACCACACATACTTAAATTACATGAAATACATCACACTGCCAACATAGAACACATCACATCACAAAGAATAGTCACAACGTTAGAATCACTTTACTTTCAGCTTTCCCACTTCAATAAGTATTCATCCCAGTTTCACACGACTCTGTCCCACTTTGTAGCTTTTCTTTCCTACTACGAACTCTGGAGGATATGTGCACGTCTTCCTGTGCAATGCTAGCCAAGTGGCGTTGCTGGATAGACGGCTGACTCACCTTGCTTCTCTCTCAGAGTATTAGAGTTTGAATCTAGCGTCACACGGAAACATAACACGCAAAGTAATATTAAGATCATATTCGTCACACACGCGATTCCGCAACTGATACCTTGGATGAGTACTTCTCTTTATCCTTTGTCTCAAACACAGATTGAGACTCACACAGTACTCACCGCGTGGAAGTGCTCGTCTCTAATTTCAAGTCCTGCACATGCAGTTTCTTAAATATTTCCCACTTATTATACATACGCGATTAATTGAGCTTAACTTTAGCACTAGGAAGTATTTCAACTTAGTACTAGCACTCGCAAGTATTTCAACTTATTGCTATGGGTGGTTTCATTGTGACCATTGATCTCTTCCGAAGATTACTACGATCCCCTTAATATTACCTGACTGTCATTTAATTTCCCCCCCCCCCCAAATGTTCCAGAAATAAAGAAATAGTTATTCCTAACCACTCTTAAGTATTTCACAGGCATACCATTCTCTTCACTCTGTTGTCTTTATGAAGCACACCTAAGACAGGTCTTACCAACACAAGATCCAGCGGCAGAGTGCTGAAATGTGGCCGTTGTTCAGGTCATCTCGCACCTCCGCCGAGGTGGGGGAGCACCATGCTACTGTATTGGTCAGCCACATTTCAGGCGCTCAAAGCTCAGGTAAATTTCATCTCTTTGGTTCCACCAAAGGTGACCAAAGGACCGTCTCAAAGATGATCATATATTGCACGTTCATTATCTGCGGTTAGCAGACGACCATACATTCATTCATTTCACAGAACTCACCAAACTGGATGTAGGAATTTATTTTGTGGGAGTGCACAAGTGATCAATTAAATAAATAAAAATTGTCCTTCTTTCCGGCTTCTGTGTATTAAGTGAAATTGAGTTATTATTACAAAAAAAATGTTGTTCTGACAAGAATAACGAAGAATGTTGTACCTATTTTCAATATCTGGCGGTACTGTACCCTTTCCACTGAAAGCATAGAATCCTCGTTTCGTACCCATACGAACGTGTATTACTGTTATCCTGGAATGTTCGGCATTACCAGTGGAAAATGGCAAACTTTTTGTATTACAAATAACATTTCATATCCTGTCATCAAATTGCAGTTATATTTGGCTGATTTTGAAAGCATATGATTGCTTGTTTCTTACATATACGACCGTGTATTACTGCTATTCATATTCTATTCCATCGAAGTGTGAGTTAGTTTCCATTATATGGCAGTCGACAAGATGCAGTAAACACCCTAGTATGAGAGCATTATATTGATTAGCTGGCTTTGATATAGATTGTAGAGACGAGAGATTGACATGTGAATAACTTTCTTTACTCTTGTAAAAGTTGTCGACAAGTGCAGATTAGGCTGTATGCTAGATCAGCAGTAGCACATACGTCTGTTTCGCAATACGGCAGCAAGCCGAGAGTCAAATTAATAGGGTGTCACTCAGACAAGACTTGTCGAAAGAAGCAAAATGCTAAGACAGCGAGTTCAGACTTGTGAATGCCTACCTGACGGCCTTGTGACACTTGACAAATATTATGGAAAGGTTTACATGTGGAAAATAATTAATTTAAGGCTTCGCAGCACCTTACGCCCTCTATGGTACAGAAATAAATTGTTTATGCATGCAAGCTCTGCGTAATTTTTAGATGAATACTTTTGGATATGGCACAAGACTTCAGAGCATTTCAGTACTTTTGAATATGCTGTGAAATACTTAATATACTCACATAAAAGTTTAAAACATGGACAGCCACACCATTTAAAATCCTGATAAAATGTATTTGAATAAAACTGCAAACAGCTGTTACTTGATGAAACTTCCTGGCAGATGAAAACTGTGTGCGGGACCTTTGCCTTTCGTGGGCAAGTGCTCTACCGACTGAGCTACCCAACCACGACTCACGTCCCGTCCTCACAGCTTTAATTCCGCCAGTACCTCGCCTCCTACTTGATGATCTATTCACCGACCGGTTTAGCTGCGTTAAAGTACTATCTTCATGAGAGTTTCAATGTCAAGTAGATTAGTACACAGAGACACCCCTAACATTCGTCGTCTCAGAATGCAACCCCAAGAAGAGTGCAAGTAGTCAACAAAAACTAATCAGCAGAGCATTGTGCCGAATAGTGCTGGGGATCTGCATGATTACTTTGCAATTTACATTTAAGTGCCTGGCACAGGGATGGGGAACAAAACAACCTTCTGTTTACTGAAGATGATTCTTCACCACAGTGAAATCAGTCCTGCAAGTAAATACTCAATTGACGGGTATTTGCGCCTTGACTCAAGTTCAGTTTATCTCTTTGAACACAAAAATGGCTCTGAGCACTATGGGACTCAACTGCTGTGGTCATCAGTCCCCTAGAACTTAGAACTACTTAAACCTAACTAACCTAAGGACATCACACACATCCATGCCCGAGGCAGGATTCGAACCTGCAACCGTAGCAGTCGCACGGTTCCGGACTGCGCGCCTAGAACCACGAGACCACCGCGGCCGGCTCTCTTTGAACACGGCAAGTTACACTCTATACGTATTGTTTTGGATAAATTATCTTGGAGATGACACGAAAACGAAAAACCATTAAGATACTTTTGTGTGCCCTTCAAAGTACTTTGAAATACTCCTAAGTACAATTTTTACATAACTGTTTGTAAAAATATTTTGTGTTTGTGTGTGTGTATGTGTGTGTGTGTGTAGGCGTTGTGGGTGCATTTTAGACGTAAATATCTTTGAACACGGCGCTATTTTGTGACTGTTCAACTGAATGGTACGTAAATAACGCAGTACTCAGAGTTTTGTTCCTCAACCTTGCACAATTCCACAGCTATATTCTAACTGGATGCGTTTTTAAACTAGATTGTGAAGGGAGGGGTTGGAACAAGTTGAGGAGAGGAGAAGAGGTGTAGGTGAGGGCGTGGGTATTGCGACTCCACCTTTCTTTGCATTCCATAGTGTAGCAAGCGGTTGATTTTAACGCTAGTGTTATTGTATGTATTTTACAAAAATATTTAGAGTACCTCCAAAACAACTGCTATAATCTCATAGTTTGTGGTGTGGCATTCAGTGGTATCTATTAATTACTTTTTGTTTGTGAAGAAAGAAATAAGTTATAGTTTGAAATCCGCCAAATATCATGTGATCTGACGCTGATTAGGATATGGACGTTCAGAAATGTGAACGAATGGTTATTGTTTGTATGAATTCTCTCGGGCGCATTCTGTACAATGCTGTGGCTACTGCACTTTGCTAGAAGGGAGAATTGCAAGACTTTGTTGGAGCCATACAGCTGATTCGTGCCACCTCGTAGTGAGACTGTGGAATTATGGTCCACCGAATATGCAAAAAATTTATAAACTCACCGCGACAAAAGACTCCCTGGAGAGGGGGAAGAACCCACCAGCGGTGATGCACAAAGGTTTCTGTGCACGTTGCATGAGCAGCACGAGCGACCGTTTGATAGACACGGGACTATCCTGCAGTGACGTCGCTGCGTCGTAGGCCGCTAGAGCCACGTTCTCGCTCTGAAAAAACCATCCGAACCCTCAGAATTGTCTTTCTGCCTAAGGATAACGATTTCATTCAAAACAGTTTCACACATGAGAATATAAACGACAGTGTTATCTGAAGAAACTATGTGGTAGTAAGTTTAATGTGTCCATCTATATACAAAAGGACTAGAAAATATGAAACGATCTGCTTCATATTGTCAGAATCACTTTTGTAAATACAATTTCGAAGAAAAGTTAAAACATCTGGGAAGACGACATCGACTGTAATGCGAATCCGGCACATGGCACCTAGAGGATAGTAGATGTACTGATAACGGTTTCATCGTCGTCCGCCAACAGATAGCTTAGCGGCATATCTATCAGAGCGCCATCTGCGTGTAGCTTTTAATAGGGAATGCTCTGTGGCAGAAGGCTCAGTGCGATGCAAACGTGTGAAGCAAGCAGGCGACCATGCCACAGAGATGCATTCGTGCTTCCCACAGCTAAGTTGCGAGTTTGAAAGGGGTGAAATTATTGCTTTCGGAGCGGTGACATGGTCCTTCCGGAGAAATGCCACACACGTCACGTGAACTTTGTCACATCCATAGGCGAGGTTCTGGACGTCCAGGCACCACTAGCGCCCACCAGGATCGTCGTATTGTAAGGGCAGCAGCGGCTGATCGTACAGAAATCACAGCCAAGGTATGAAGACTCGTGAGCCCAGACATGTCAACACGAACTTATGCGAACTAGTTATCAGCAGTGGTACTACGGGCACGTACATTTCTAGCCCATTTTCCACTCACACCACAGCATCGACATTAACGAATAAACTGATGCTGTTAGAGACTTCCTTGGAAAATGGAATGGAGCGCCTTGGGCGTTTGCGCATACGAGTAGTCCTGGTCAGCGCTGTCTCGTAGAGCGTATTCGTGCAAGCTATCTCGTTCACCTTGGTGTTTCTGGAGGGGACATTAACCAGCCTTCGGTGTTTGCAGGATTCTGAAATTCAAAGTGATCTGCAATACACACTGCAATTTCCCTAGGCAGCACAATCTCCGGACTAGTGTCCTGCCGAGCACATATGGACGAGACGTGACTCGTGCGTCTCATCAACCAACTCTTACCGAACTACGTGAAGAGATCAAGCGGGAATGACAGTATTCGCCATCTGTACGATCGACTGGATACCAGAATCAGTGCCTGCATTGACACCTCTGGAGCCTACACAACAAACAAATATGGATGTTTCAGCATGAGTGGATAACAGGTCCCTCAGAACGTTATTGATCCGTAAAATTAATCATTTCATGTACTCCATATGCACTGTTCGAACAATAATTCTTAATTGAACTAGACACTTCTAAAAGGATATACTAACTGCTGCCCAGCAGTGTATAACATTTCACAAACCGCTATACTCAGTAGTATAAGGGTACTGCTCATAGTCACACGACTGAGTCATCTATCCATGGATACATTGGAAACAATTCTCTACAAGTTATGCCTCTCAGGCTTGTTGGTCTAATGGGCTATGTCTCCAGTCCCATTTGAGGCATGGATTTTGCGAGATCTCTTTTCAGTCCGCACTATTGCTACCAAAAGAAATATTCACTCTCATTTGACATGTAATGCCTTGATTCATCTAGAGTTTTTTGCTATATTAAGGCTTGGACTGCATCTTTGTGTGTATCTCAGGCTTGTATCGTTCAGCTTAGTCGCCTGAATATGTGTCAACGCATCAATCGACTAATCTGGAAATGCAGAGAAGAGATGGTGGCAGTCTGACATCTTAATTATGCACTGAGGTATGTTCAAATATCCAAGCAGTTGAACTGTAGCATTTGAACTTCATAAACTACGGCTCTGAAGTTCAGCTACGTTACAAAACTGCAAGGTGCCAAGGAAGAAGCAACAACAAAAATGTAGACACCGCAATGAAATAATTTGCATATTCGTTGAGTGGCATATTTTGACAAAGAAATACAATATTAATTCATGTGGTCAAAAGTTATTCACTGAATTATTCATAGTAATTAAAAGTGTATGTGCATTAGGTACACCTAAATTTTGTATGCATACCACATCATTAAAGCATTTCCATTAGTGACAATAACAATAACGATCAATTGCTAACTGAAGTAAAATTTATGTTAGTTATTATTACTTGCATGTAAATAAATAGTAAATTTCACAAATGCATCTCCTGAAAGGAAATATTATTTTCACTATCCAATATTAAACTCAACTTAGATTACACAAAGAGTAAACATAATAGTTGAAGATATTATTCATATGTAGCCAGTGAAAACACCGTTTTGACAGTTAATACCTTATTGCCTTATGTGCAAGAAAAATACATTGTATTTTAATAGATCTTTCCAAACAATTCACTGTTGTGCTCTGCACTGTCTACGAATCTATGTACACACTAAAAAGCGTACTTCAGTCAATGCTCACTTACGTAACGTAGTGGCGTTATTGGATTTGACAGACTAAAGCTTATTAATAGCTAATAACAATATCTTGAGCAATGTTGCATGAAAGCCAGATAGATCATGCTGAACCTTCTACTAGAGGGGTTTATGATCAATCTCTCTGTTCACTCCTATCATGCTTTAATATAGCCACTAGACACGAAATTTTTATGGGCTGCTAATAATGATTAGAATACTGAATAAATATAGGAAGAATTGACTGAAATGAACTTTATAGAGGAAAGGAATGATAGATCTGATGCTGCTTGCTACCGTTTCATTTCCTGTGCCAGCCTCTTCATCTGAGAGTAACACTTTGAACCTACTTCGTCAGTTATCTGCTGGATCTGTTCTTATGTGTGTTTCCTTTCACAGTTTTTACTCTCTACAGCTGCCTCTAAGTTTGTCGAAGTTATTCTGCGTTGTCTTAACAGAATTATATCCTACTATCCTGCCCCTTCTCCTTGTTAGTGTTTTCCACATATTCGTTTGCCCACAGATTCTCCGGATTACCTCCTCATTCCTCAGCTTGTCAGTCTACGTAATTTTGAAGATTTTTCTGTAGAAGCACATCTCACAAGCTTCGATTTTCTTCTTTTCCGGTTTTTCCACAGGTCATCTTCACTACCATACGATGCTACCATACGATGCTGTGCTACAAACGACAGTCCCAGATATTTCTTCCTCACGTTACGGCCTATGTTTCATAGTAGTAACTTCTCTTGGCCAGATATGCCCTTTTTGTCAGTGCTTGTCTGTTTTTTACGTCCTCCTTGCTCTATATGTCATAGCTTATTTTGCTGCCTACTTAGGAGAATTTCTTAACTTCAGGTAATTCGTGATCACCAAACCTGAGGTTAAGCTTCTCGCTGTTCTCATTTCTGCTACTTCTCATTTCTTTCGTTTTTCTTCGATTTACTCTCAGTCCATATTCCGTACTCATTAGAGTGTTGATTTCATTCAGCAGCTCCTGCGATTCTCCTTCACATTCACTGAGCATGCAAATATCATCAGTGATCCCATATCTTGTCACCTTGAATTTTAATTCCATTCTTGAACCTTCAATTTATTTGCGTCACTGCTTCTCGGATGTCTTTGTAGGTGCGAAAGACTACATCTTCGTCGTACACACTCATTATACAGAGCACTTAGTTCTATGTCTGCGATCCTTATTGTTCCCTCTTGACTCTTGTACATATTGTTTATTGCCCATATGTTCACTTCAAATCCTACTTAACACAGAATTTCAAACACGTTGCGCCATTTGACACTGTTGTACCCGTTTTCCAGGTCGTGAAAATTTGTGAACGATGCCGAATTATCCGATAATTCTTCCTCCCCACACCCATAGGGGCTTTTCAATATACTATTTGCTCCTATCTTCTCTCTCCTTTGCGTTCAGCAGTGGAAATTTCAAAGGATTCTTAATTTTACCACCCTTATTTTTAATTCCACCGAAGGTTATTTTGACTTTCATGTTTTCTGAGTCAGTCCTTTCGACAAATTTCTTTTTTTTTTTTCATGAGATTTGTCATACAGTCGTTTCGCCATAGCTTTCCAGCAATGTTTTTATTTCATTCCTAAGTGACTTATATGTCTGTATTCCGGCCTTTCCCTGAGCATTTTGTACTTCCGTCTTTCATCGATCAACTGAAGTATTTCTTCTGTTACCCATGGTTTCTTCGCTGTTACCTTCTTTGTATTTATGTTCGTCTTTCCAACTTCTGTGTTCGCCCTTTTTCGATTTGTCCATTACTCTTCAACTGAACTGCCTACCGAGCTATTCGTTATCGTAGTACTTATAACCTTAGAAGTTCCCGCGTTCCTCTTCATATCTTAGTACTGTATCCCAGCTCTCTAAGCACCAATTTTTCTTGACTAATCTCATGAACTTCAACGTACTCTTCATCGCTGCTGTATTGTGATCTCAGTCTATATCTGTTTCTTGATACGCCTTACAATCCAGTACCTGATTTCGATATCTCTGACTGACTATGATGTTATCTGACTGAAATCTTCCTGTATCCTTAGGTCTTTTCCAAGCATACGACCGCCTCTTGTGATTCTTAACAGAGTAATCGGTATTCCTAGCTGAAATTTACAGCGGACTCAGCTAGTCTTTCTTCTCTCTCATCCGTACTACCAAGTCCTTATTCTCTCGTAACTATTTCTTCGGCTTTCCTCCACCTACAACCGCATTCCCGGCGCCTATGACTGATAGATCTTCATCTCTGTTTGTACTGAATATCCCATTCAGTGTCCTCATACACTTTCTCTATGTTGCAATGTTGGCATGTATACTTGAACTGTTGTTATCCGTGTTGGTTTATTGTCGATTCTGATATGCATAACCCTATCACTGCACTGTGCACAGATACTCACTCTCTGACCCACCTTCCAATTCATAACTAATCCTACTTCTGTTATACCGTTTTCTGCTTCTGCTGACATTGCCCTATACGAATCTGACAAGAAATCCTTCTCTTCTCGCCTTTTCACTTCACTGGCCCGCGCTATGAGTGAGTCTTAGTATTTCCCTTTTCATATTTTCTAGTGTCTCTCCTAACATTTCCCTTTCCAGATTTTCTAGCGTCTCCTCCACCCTCAAACTTCTAACATTCCCCGTCCAACAACACTGTCCTCTCGAACGGGGACTAGTCTGGGCCATGGGTGCGATGTCAGCCAACAATATAGCAAATATGAACAAAATACATATAGTTTGTTACATATTGGGAAAAGTATTCATAAGAAATAAAGCCCGACTATGAAACTGTGTGCACTAATGATACAAATGACACATGCAACAACACAATGTTTACGGTGAATATGATCTACGAAACTAACTGACTTGAGTCTATTGGATGAATATCACATTAACTAGTAAATCATGTGATTTCAATTTCTTCAGACATTGTCTTATGGCCTCATTAGTTACACACAAAATAATACTGATTAAAAAAAAGGTCTCTGCTATTTCTTGATGTTAGAAGGATCAATATGATTATTTTTGCATACTTTTCCGATGTGACCGTAACAAAGTGATTTACATTTGTTATAACCCAATTTCAGGTTTCATTACAGACTATGGTCGGATATCTGAAGTTAATTTCTCTGAAACAAGTTTATATTTGTGAAAACCAATACAGCTCTCCTACTACAAGTCCAACAGCTCGATAAAATTATAATTAGTGCAGTTTCATGCACCCCATGGTGTGTATGTCACTATGAACGGAAATGTGCTACGAAACAGTGATACATGATGAATGAAGTCGGTGCGCTTTCATATTTTTAAAAGCAACTCACTTCAGTAATGAGCTCATCTCCAAACCAGCAGTAAATGAAGAGTTCCGCAAGGATGGTGAACAAGTGAGTACCAAACTTCCCAATTTGTTGCAGACCATCAGCACTCTGTTTTTAATTATAAGAAAATTAAAGAATGCATTACATAAAAGAGACATTTAATCAGTTAGCACTGCAGTACATAAGTACAACAGTGAGCAGCGTCTGTAGACAAGATTGAAACTTCTCATCAGTTTTACATTTCGTATTATTAAATTTGCCTCTCTGACAGATCTAACAAGTGTCCATCATGAAAACATGTCTAAAATTATTTTAAACCGACTATGCTAACTGAAAGCACTCTGTAAGTAACATTGCAGTACAGGAAAGTTACATTAAAGTAATAGTAACAAAGAGAATGATGAAATAAATGATAATATCTACAACAATGGCTAACCGAAAATATCGAATATTACAGTTCTCTATAAACACAGCTTTAAAATTATGTAACATTAAAAGGAACTGGTAACACTGATAACAGAAGTATAATAAATATTAGCAAAATACGACACAGAGCTCCATGGCAAACCGGAAGAGAAGAGTAAAAAAAAACCTAAAATTCAGCATGTTAAGTAAAATTAGGGTGACGATGCGAGCCGGCCGAAGTGGCCGTGCGGTTAAAGGCGCTGCAGTCTGGAACCGCAAGACCGCTACGGTCGCGGGTTCGAATCCTGCCTCAGGCATGGATGTTTGTGATGTCCTTAGGTTAGTTAGGTTTAACTAGTTCTAAGTTCTAGGGGACTAATGACCTCAGCAGTTGAGTCCCATAATGCTCAGAGCTATATTTGACGATGCGACAAAAAAAGATTGTACTGGATATACAAATGGGAATTGGGAGTGAATGATGAGAAAGAGATGAGGAGGTGCTGCAAAGGACGAACAATACTTAATTTATTGAAAGGGTGGCAAAGTGTAGCTAGAAATGGTTTTATTTTGTACAGGACCACATTGTCAATTTGTATCACATAAAAATTACTGAATAACCTGTTTCAAGTGCAAGTGAGATTGAGGTGTCTATTTCTCTTCATGTAACATAGGTACTATTTATACAGTATTATTGACCTCTTCTACACTTCATATGTTGCTCAGTAACGCAGTTGAAGTGTCAGTATGCTCTGTGGAACAGTTCTAGTTGTATGGCATTTCCAAGCAACCAGTAGAAAAATCAAGGCTAGACCAGAAAAATGAATTACAGTAATGTTTCCAAATCAGTAGAAACATCAATGATACTTCACAAGGCCTATACCTTCATTTTCAAGTTTTTCACTGACCACTCAACAGAAACCATTTTCAAGTTTAGAGCATAATGTGCCAGCTCAGGTAAGAAGAGAAAGTGTGAAGAGGACCAAGGCCTTTTTCCAGGGTAGTTGGCATGGAAGGTTAATGCCAAGACTGTTCTACTAATATTTGAAAGGTGTTATCAGATAACTACATGTTTCAAGTTATGTGATTAGCTCAGAGAGGTCATTGGTGATTTAGGCATTTTTGGGAAAGATCTCGGTAAGGGTCACACGTTCGTAAAAACATTAAAGTGTTCAAGCACATGTTTGGACCAGGAACTCAATTACAGAACTTAAAAAGACATGACGCACATCACAGAGTGTGCTACATGTGACGTTCGTGTCACTCTTTGAGTAACATATTTAGTCTTGGTATAATTGTTGATCAGAACATATTATTGCATAAATTTTAGCGTTTTTCAAGATAATAAGTAGTTAAACATCGGTGTGGATGTTGCTTTATTCCTTATTTGGTTGCAGGTTATACAACATGGTTTGCACTTAAATGGTTCTGGTAAGAGACTTCTTGAACGACTAATAACCCGAAATATCCAAGATCACTAAAGCAGATTATATGAAAACAACAGCACTCATACTCTGCCCATTGGAGCTAACCACTGAATTCATCTACGTCAATGTAATGATGGTTTCAAAATACACTCCTTAACTCCTTTCTCCTCACTATGACCACTTAGTCAACCCTCTCACGCTAACCCCTCACAATTTCTTCTTCGCCAACCACCCGCCATTCTTCTGACTCTCTCCATTCCATCTCCCCTGTCTGTGTGTACCCAGCTGTTTTATTTCTACAGTTTAGGAGCACAGTTACTGGTCTGTTGTAAACAGGTAGGAGCTGCATGCCCTAAATTTATTACTTATTTAAACATTACACTGAAGAAGACAGAAGCATGAGTGCTGGAACAGGCATGTCTAAATGTAGTGTCCAACTGTCACATGACTTTCAAGTGATAATACATAGTCCTCTATTAACATCACTTCACTGACAGAGCTGTATTTCACCTGAAATGTTTTTTGACCACATAATTCTTACAGTTCCTTTAAGTAAGTCATTCTTTAAGCTGTTGTGTTATCCTTTGGGATTTAAGGCACCGGTTTTTCTGTGTAAATAAGAACAAGGATCCAGGATAATAAAATGATTTCCTTAGACATTATTCATTTCAAAAATGATGCTGAAGGTGCTTTATGCACAGCATGTATTAGAATGTAATCACGCAATACAATTACAAACATTGTGGAAAGACACAGCTTTCCAGTTTGCGTTAGCAAACACATTCTCTGGAAACATATAGATCTCTCTGTTAACCACATGTGGACTGAGATATGTCTAAAACCTAATCTCGTATTGTTGACACCACCAGCAGGGATAAAAATGCAGTGAGCGAGTGAGTGAGTGTGTGTGTGTGTGTGTGTGTGTGTGTGTGTGTGTGTATTAAATAACAATATACACTGTTGTGCAGAACTGAAGAACAAAAGTAAATATTGGATGATGTGTCACTGCCAAATTACATATCTTAGTGAAACTTACAAAACCGTGGTACTACTCAATTCTTTAGAAAATAAAAAATTTCAATCCTGCCACAGTTATTTAAAGGAAATAGGAAGCCTGGGATCACTAGTGATGGACAGGCTTGTGATTGTTTTACAATTTTAATTTGACCTAAAACTGACTTTATTATAAACTTCAGTTCGGACATTTGCCCACTTACTGATGCAATATACAAATCTTCACTTTCATTGAATTACACAAACACGAACAAGAATCATATTTTATGTCCGTAACGCAAAATCATAGATAGTAGGCACGGTGAAATAATCAGCCATATACAATCGTTCTTGTTTAAACATATCTCAAAAGACTAGTAACACTATATACTTCCAACCCAAAGGTACACAGCCACCTAACACAACACATTCATTAAAAAACAACGATCATAAAGATTAATAAAATTTAACTGCCCACATAAAAGTCCACAGTGAAACATGCTTATACTAAAAATACAAAGTGTGCAAACCAAGGTCACAAAACAGGCTCACAAGAAAAGTAACAAGTTGCACATTCATTAAATATACACACATAATTAACGTAAGTGTTAAATATGAATGGCTAGTAATAACTGAACCAGTAAAATGACTTACAGAAACGCTAATATTAACAAAGCGGCCTCACTTAAGTAACGGACGTGATGACTCAGAATGATTCCCAAATTGCACTTAACTTCAGAGAACAGCGTTAAGGCCCACGGCATTTTTTGGGACCAACAACGCTACGGCCGGCAGGGAATACGAGTGTTCAATCCCCACGACTTGTGCACAGGCTTACTGGCAGGCGGTATACAGGGTGTTCCATTGATCGCGACCAGGCCAAATATTTCACGAAATAAGCGTCAAACGAAAAAACTGCAAAGAAAGAAACTCGTCTATCTTGAAGGGGGAAACCAGATGGCACTATGGTTAGCCCGTTATATGGTGCTGCCATACGTCAAACGGATATCAACTGCGTTTCTTTAAAATAGGAACCCCAATTTTTATTACATATTCGTGTAGTACGTAAAGAAATATGAATGTTTTAGTTGCACCACTTTTTTCGCTTCGTGATAGATGGCGCTGTAATAGTTACAAACGTATAAGTACGTGGTATCACGTAACATTCCGCCAGTGCGGACTGTATTTGCTTCCTAATACATTACCCGTGTTAAAATGGACCGTTTAGGAATTGCGGAAAAGGTCGATATCGTGTTGATGTATGGCTATTGTGACCAAAATGCCCAACGGGCGTATGCTATGTAAGAGTTCTTGTTTTAGACTGATTAAAATACGTTTTCAAGTTTCTGAACAACCAAAAATAAGTTTTATTGTTACACATTCACTAATGAATGTATGTTAGGCGTTTAATATTGGATCTTCTTTTCGGTGATGCAATGAGCGTTTCATAAGTCGTTCAGGTCCCCCATTTTTATTACATATTCGTGTAGTACGTAAAGAAATATGAATGTTTTGGTTGGACCACTTTTTTCCCTTTGTGATAGATACCTCCGTAATAGTCACAAACATATGGCTCACAATCTTAAACCAACGGTTGGTAACAGGTCTATTTTTTAAATTAAAATACAGAACGTAGGTACGTTTGAACATTTTATTCCGGTTCTTCCAATGTGATACATGTACCTTTGTGAACTTATCATTTCTGAGAACGCATGCTGTTACAGCGTGATTACATGTAAATACCACATTAATGCAATAAATGCTCAAAATGATGTCCGTCAACCGCAATGCATTTGGCAATACGTGTAACGACATTCCTCTCAACAGCGAGTAGTTCGCCTTCCGTAATGTTCGTACATGCATTGACAATGCTCTGACGTATGTTGTCAGGCGCTAACGGTGGCTCACGTTTGTAAATGTCCTTCAACTTTACCCACAGAAAGAAATCCGGAGATGTCAGATCCGGTGAACGTGCGACCAATCGACCGGTCATGAAATATGCTATTCAATACCGCTTCAACTGCACGCGAGCTACGTGGCAGGCATCCATCATTTGGGATGTACATTGCCATTCTGTCACGCAGTGAAACATCTTGTAGTTACATCGGTAGAACATTACGTAGGAAATCAGCATACATCGCACCGTTTAGATTGCCATCGATAAAATGGGTGTCAATTATCCTTCTTCCCATAATGCCGCACCATACATTAACCCTCCAAGGTCACTGATGTTCCACTTGTTGCAGCCATCGTGGATTTTCCGTTGGCAAATAGTTCATATTATGCCGGTTTACGTTACCGTTGTTGGTGAATGACGTTTCGTCGCTAAATAGAACGCGTGCAAAAAATCTGTCATTATGCGGTACTTTCTCTTGTGTACAGCGGCAGAACTGTACACGACGTTCAAAGTCGTTGCCATGCAAATCCTGGTGCATAGAAATATGGTACAAGTGCAATCGATGTTGTTGTAGCATTCTCAACACCGACGTTTTTGAGATTCCCGATTCTCGCACAGTTTGTCTGCTACTGATGCGCGGATTAGCCGTGACAGCAGCTAGAACACCTACTTGGGCATCATCATTTGTTGCAGGTCGTGTTTGACGTTTCACATGTCGCTGAAAACTTCCTGTTTTCTTAAATAACGTAACTATCCAGCGAACGGTCCGGACACTAGGATGATGTCGTCCAGGATACCGAGCAGCATACATAGCACGCGCCCGTTGGGCATCAACACGATATCGACCTGGTCCGCTACTGGTAAACGGTCTACTTTAACACGTACTTATAAGTTTGTGACTATTACAACGCCATCTATCACAAAGTGAAAAAAGTGGTACAACTAAAGCATTCATATTTCTTTATGTACTACATGAATATGTAATAAAAATGGGGGTTCCTATTTAATAAAAGGCAGTTGATATCCGTTTGACTTCTGGCAGCGCCATCTAGTGGGCCAACCATAGCACCATCTGGTCGTAATGTCATCAGGCTACCTAAAATCCCAGAATGACACTGACGTGTACTTTGGAGCTTGTAATATGAAATAATTGATGCTATTTTCATTTAGCACTGAATCTCACAATTTGTTTAATTTGAGTCCTTCTTGTTTTTGTTAAAGCTGTATTTGTACTTTTGAATTTCTATGCCCTACCTACACACCGTAACTTGCTAATGGTTGTTTCTTAATAAAACTATATTGTCGGAGAACCGAATCTGATACTTTCCTGGCCCCAGTACCTGTTGTTCTATCGCTGATCTACCCTTGTCACCCAGACAATAGCCGTTCTTACTTTCTTTAGGCTGGATGTTACTGCTTCTGTTAGCAGATGCTATAAACACTTGACCATATGTGCAAGTGTTTCTGTATACTGCTGTTGTGGTTAACTTGTTTAAGTTGAAACTATTAGCAGAGTATAGCATTTGATATCTCCAGTATTAGGAGGCGAAACATTAGGTACAGAGAAATTACCTAGACAAGCCGAAATCCCATGCAACTGAACCCCCCACGTACACAAATAGCGGCTGCGAATGACTGATTTTCATAGATAATCATTACTTGTGGAGACATTAGTGTCAGTTTTCTGTCAGATAGCGGTTAGGATTGCTGATATCTAACATGGGATTATTTGCCACAGTATAACTCTCTACGATGACCGAAGGAAACTATGCAACGAACGTGAACAGGACGTCTATAGATCCAACCTCCCTTAGTGATTTATAAGAACGACAAACAGTATTTTTTTTATTATGATTTTAAAAAGGAATGTATCCTGGTAACTGAATTTCGCATCATAGAATAGCACTATTTAATCACGGAATCATATAACAGTAACGTAACGAATGTGTTTGGATAGAGACTATGGGAATAGCTCTCCGAATAAATTTATAAGACAAAAAATGCTTTTGGAAAATTTAACTCAATTTCAAACATGTTGGTTTAGTTAACCAGTTCGGCTAAAAGATTCATGTTAGCACTGAAAAAAAAAAAAGACAGGAGATAAACAACTCCTGACGGCAAATGATTAATTTATGTTGTCTTGGCCAACAGAGCTCTGCCTAATTTAGAAGATGAGCTTTAACCAACAACCAAAACTCTAATTCTAGCAGTATTGCCTAATCGCCCAGTTTCGTATAACCGTTCCGAAATAGATGCACTATGTTAAAAAATAGCACAATCAATGAATGAAACGACAAAATTTTGCAACCTTATTAAAAAATGAAAAAAGCTATTCATTTTTCACAATGTCCCCAAGATGTAGTTGTGTGAAAAATGGTCACACTCTGGAATGATTGGCCACAAAACTCAACGACTAGTTACTAACAGCGACAGCTACTAAGAAACAACCAACTACAAATCCCTTAGATTTATTTTGGTGGAAACAACATGCAACAGAAGCAGACGCTGGTGCCAAAAATACAATCCCTAAGGAAATTACAAAATTTATCAGGTCCTCTGAAAAGTAGTAACTATGGCGATGGTTTTAGCAAAGTATTCAAATATATTGCTGACTTGATAGCATTACTCTCAAACTATGTTTTTAAGGGTCACCAATCAGGCTGGCTATAGTTCCTAACACAGTAACATACTGCATGCCAAACCCGTCTAAAACTTAGAGATATGCCTTCCAGCTTTTAAATAAATCAGTGAGGATACTGTCAATGAATTCATACATGACTTACGCACTGACGCAGAATGCTTGGCTGGTATTAGTATTAAGCAGACAAATAAACTGTTATGGTGTTTTTAGGACAACTATTAACGTCTACTAGAGTTTTCATTTACGAGTAACAGTTACTAGCATGTTTATTTTTCTCGTTCGATTTAACCGTGATGCTAGACCAATGTGCATATTGTCGTTCCTTAAAAGAATTCCTGTTGGACAAATAGTTTAAATAAGCCGATATAATAATCGCAACAAATATGCTGTTAAGCGTCAGTTTCATGGTGAAATTTGTTTTATTGTTATATATAGAACAATAAATAAACTTTTCTTAAGTAAGCTTACTCGAAAAACAATATGTACAATAAGATTAGTGATATTACAGACATAAGACGTGTTCACTGACCGTGGCAATCTGGAACATCTCGAAGCAGGCCGCGGTACCGACAGATAAACTTTGCCCCAGCAACAATATGCCCAGGCAGCTTTGCAGTAAGTCGACATTCCTATGAAAATCAGAACAAGTTGATGCTAGAATCCAGTAGAGGAGAGATGTAAAATCACGTATCGCTCAACGAGATACAGAATAAGCTGATATAATTCCACATGTACTCTACCGAATTTTTATGAATGAGGCTAGTCCAGAAAGGTAGCGTAGCTCTCATTCGGCATCTTAAGTAGGGTGGGGAGAGGGTTGCGGGGGTGAAGACGGTAGCTACACTAGCTCACGTAGTGCATCTTCTGTCTAAATAAGGCTTAATACGTCTTTCGTGGAAAAAGGCCTCAGAAATGTTGGCACTCATCGAAATTTGTGCTGTAGAGACAGAAACTGCTTGGAAGAACAGTTAAACTGAGTGTACACTGTCTTGAAAGGAGGATACAAGATGAACATCATCAAAAGCACGACACGGGTACTGGAATAGAGTCGAATACAATCAGGCGATGCTGAGGGAAATGGCTTAGGAAATGAGACGCTTAGAGCAGTAGCTGAGTTTTCTGCTTGGGCAGCAAAACAACTGATGATGACCAAAATAGATAGGATATGAAATGCAGACTGGCAATGGCAATAAAAGCGTTTCTGAGGGAGAGAAATTTATTAACATCGAATATAGATTTAAGTAGTAGCAAATCTTTTCTAATCATAGTTGTCTGTGATGTAGCCATGTATGGGAGTGAAATATTGACAGCAAATATTTCAGACAAGAAAAGAATAGAAGCGCTAATGTGTTGCTACAGAAGAATGCTGAAGATTAGGTGGGTAAATTACGTAACTAATGCGGAGATAGCGAATAAAAGTGATGAGAAAAGAAATTTGTGGCACAACCTGACTAGAAGAAGGACTCAGTTCATAAGAAACATTCTAAGGCATCAAGAGATCACCAGTGTAGTTTTTTAGAGCTGAGTGGGAGATAAAGTTGTAGAGGGAGACCAAGAGACGAATACAGTGAGAGGATTCAGAAGGGTGTAGGTTACAATGGTTATCTTGAGATAAAGGGAGTTATACAAGGTAGAGTAGCATGGAGAGCTGCATCAAACCAGTCTTTGGATTGAAGACCAGAACAACAACAACGATATATGGACTGAAGGTGATGAGGAGTTGTTTTTCTGGAACTGTGGGCCTACAGCCCTCCCACATGTGGTACCTAGCAACACGACATCTCCTTCGCATTTCGTCGAACCAACTAAAATCTTCTTCCTATCAGTCTCTTGCACACTGTTTTTAACTAATTCTGGATTACACACGACAGCACACAAATAATCCGTTACATAGGGATTGCATCATAATATGATGGTCCAATGTGCTGTACTCATGTAATATTTTCGCCGCTGTGTAAAATCCGAGGGACGACGCAGTAAGTTATATTTTTAGCTGACCTTACGAATGATTCCAATGTTCGTTACCTTATACAATGAGGTGACAAAAATCATGGGTTAGCAGTATGCAGATATATAGATGGCGGTAGTATCGTGTACCCAAGGCATGAAAGGGCAGCGCACTGGCGAAGCTGTCATTTGTACTCAGGTCTGTTCCACATCGTTTCCGACGTGATTATAACCGCACGACGGGCATTAACAGACTGAACGCGGAATGGTGGTTGGAGCTAGATGTAAGGGACGTTCCATTTCCGACATAATTAGGGAATTCATCACTCCGAGATCCACAGAGCAAAGAGTGTGCCAAGAATACAACACATCAGGCATTAATGCTCACCATGGATAATGCAGTGGCCGACGACCTTAACTTAACGATCGATTAATCAGTGCTAACAGACAAGCAACATTATTTAAAATAAATGCAGAAATCAATGTGGGACGTACGACGAACGTATCCGGTACGACAGTGAGGCGAAATTAGGCGTTAATGGGCTAAAGCCGCAGGCGACCGTCACAAGTGCCTGTGCTGCGCCTACCCCGGGCTCGTGACTATCAGTTGGACCACACGCGACTGGAAAACCATGGTCTGGACAAGTAAGTCGCGATTTTAGCTGGTAAGAGCTGATGATAGCTTTCGAGTGTGGTGCAGACCCCACTAAGCCATGGGCCCAGGTAGTCAACCGGGCACCTTGCAAGCTGTCAGTGGCCCATAGCGGTGTGGTTTGCGTTTAGATGGAATGGATTGGGTCCACTGGTCCAATGGCACAGATCGTGGACTGAAACTGGCTATGTTCAGGTACCATTTACAGCTATTCATGGACTTGATGTCATGGACTCGCAGGTCAAAACTGTTCGGAATTGGTTTGAAGAACATTCTGGACAACTTGAGCAAATCATTTGTCCAGTGAGGTCGCCCGACACGAATCACATCGAAAATTTATAGGACACAATCGAGGGGTCAGTTTATGCAGTAAAACATTCACTGGCTACACTTTCTCATTATGGACTGCTATAAACGCAGCATGGCTCAGTATTTCTGCTGAGGACTTCCAATGACATGTTGGGTCTATGCCAAACCGAGATGATGCACTACGCCAGGTAAAAAGATGTCCATCATGATCCATACTCGGAGGCAGTTTATGGCTTTTGTCACCATGGTGTAAAGAAGCAGTGGCGTGGCCTAAACTCGTCCATGGTTCTTGCTAAGGAAAAGCGATGTTGCCTTTAGATTGGGTGGAAAGACAACAAACAGAGATATTTTAAAATTTGCTGGAGTAGAATACTGTAATAAACATGGCGACTCACGTACTAAATGCATGGTTTAATTGTATTTATTTTGTAAGAATCGAGAAAAAATTAGGAAATAATTATATTTCATTACAATGTAAAGCAAAGAGGTACATACAAAGTTCGGTAAAGGGCTTGGCGTATTGTCGCCATATAACCACAAGATAGGAGTTGGGCGCAGTACTTTGTGCAGGAGAGTTTCAACTGTTGGCATGTCTGGATCTGTGAACTGTGGTAAATATTGCATCTTATGGCCGTGCGACATCTGTGGTAACGAGATGTTTTTACAAGTCACAAACCGCCCGCATTCCATTTGCCAAAGCCTTATTCCAGAAGTCGGATTTTACAGCCTCCAACTGGATGTCAGTGTCTTGAAGAAGGAACCCAAACGCCATGTTGAGCTGCGTGCATTGCATTATAGCTGTAGCCGCGACTAAGAACATTCCGTAAATTGTGTTGGAGATCTGGATGTCACTGGTCCTCCTACTAGATGGAAAATGAGCAAAATACTTGTCCTTACATTTTGGAAATAGCTTATTCATCTTCCGAGATCTATTATTTACCACCGGTAGGATACAGCTCTGTTTTTCAGCCAAATACCAGTCGAAATCCATTGGCGTCTCTGTCTGGTGCTGCGTTATGGGAACCTTTCCGTCTCTTTACGATGACAGAAACTATGCAGCTTAGACACGATCTAACATTCGTAATAAACTTACACAAAATGGATATCTGTCACATGAATTTTATTGATAAAGAGTTAAAAAATTCTAGATGTCACGACACGAATAATCTGCCTACTGAAGGCCATAGAGTTTGAAACCTACAATGAAGTCGACAGATATAACAATTAAATATTGTCTCGAATTGGCACTGAAGGCTGTTCTATGAAAGCTACTGTGGTGGTTTCAGGAGCAATAAATCCAAAAGATGATAGAAACCTTTTGCAGGCTGTAAGTGCTTCAATTACAATGCAGACCTATTGCCTTCTTAAGAACTTGTTTTTACGAGTATGTGCATGCTATAGAGTAGGCTAACTGTGATTACGAACACTATGGACGGAATTTTGAGTGGTACTACCGGAATACTGAATGCTTTGCATTACACAAAGAAGCATTTGAAAAGCGGCGTCACATGTGTGGGTACTATTCGAAAAAAGTTTGAGACTCGAAAAAGAAGTAAATGTCAGATACCCTACCGGAAATATCAACAGTCCCTTAAATCATATTGGATGCCATTAGAAGCCTTCTCTTACACAATGAAAACTCCTGTATATCATCGTACTCAGGTTCCGAGTGAACAGGCAGAAGATACGGCAATTTACCAGTTGCAAGATGCAATCATACCAAAATCTTCTGTTAATATTTTTACAGACTTACAATAATCGATGTTGTGTGTAGTTTTTTCTAGAGCAAAGTCTTCTCTGCTTCTGTTGACCGTGAATTGAGGTAGCTTTAAGGCTCCATCCGAAATCTCGGAATCGGGTGCTGTGAGTACGGAAATCGAAACACTGCAGCAAAAGAAACTAATACTACATTTTCTGTTTCTGCAAATACATGAAGATTACGTAGTTAAAGCTGTGTTTCGTAACGTGCTATATTAAGCAAACATTTACCAGATGCTACAATTCTTTCTTCCCTTGCAGCACTGTTTGATGAAACCTGGGTATGTCGTAGCGCCAGTTTCATGCAAATACAGGTTGGGGATCTATCAAGGTTATGTACGTGACAGGTTCCACACTCACGCGCGCACACACACACACACACACACACACACACACATGCATGCACATATATGTGCAAACACATCAGCGAAAATACGTGATGATAGTGTCAATATTGGTGTAATACACAGCGTTTTACATGTCTTACCTAAATTACATAAGCTTAGTCAGCAAGACGCCCACACAAACACGCAACCACACATACACACACGTTTAGCTTATGTCTAGTGCCACAGTGTCATGTCCATAACTACAACGTCTCTCTAAGATAAATAAATATATTGGCAATACCGGTGTAACTTATAGTGTTTACACATATCAAATGTCAAATGTCTCAGCCGATATAACTTACAGATTAAGCAGCACTGGACAACAATGGTAATGTGGATCCTCAAACTGTGTGCCACAATGCTCAGTTGACTATATTATCGATTTATAACAGTGCAAACACTTGCACCGCAGTAATATTTGACACTTTCTCATAGGTTAAGTACAACATTAAAGATGAAAAAGTAATATACCAAGAAAAATATTATTGACCTTATTAACAGGCTTATATGGCTTCCTTTAATTACAAATTATCTTGGACATACATATACTGGCTGGTATACAAAAATAAACTTTCAAGGTAAGCTGCAGCATTTCCTGATCGCCATTGTGGAATCATGATTATCAAAATATGTTATCAGTTCAACAGTCCGTAAACAGCTACTAAACAATAATCTTTCTTACAGCGACATTACATTTTCTGAACCCTAGGAAAACAATCTCTACTGAAATTGTTTCATTTTGAGAAGATCTTGAATGCAGCTATCGTTGCAGCTGTACGTTTTCGTAATACGCAGTCATAGCATTGAAAAGCACCAAATACTTAACACATACAAATTTCTACGTTTACAGTACAAATTATATGTGAAAATACTGTTGTAGCTTAATTGTTCTGTAACAGTAAAAAATTCGCGATTCCTATATTGACATATGGTTCAAATGGCTCTGAGCACTATGGGCCTTAACGTCTAAGGTTATCAGTCCCCTAGAACTTCGAACTATTTAAACTTCACTAACCTAAAGACATCACACACATCCATGCCCGAGGCAGGATTCGAACGTGGGACCGCAGCGGTCGCGCGGTTCCAGATTGTATTTCCTCGAACCGCTCGGCCATCCCGGCGGGTCCTATATTGACACTACTGTTCTAACTTATCGGTTTTGGTGCACTTGACAATGATACAATTTCTATCCTTTTGCCACATTTTAAGGAAACCAAAAATTGTTTTTATTTTGTATCACAGTGTGTGATGATTTGTTCTGTAAAATATCGAAACAGACATGGTGCAACTGATCTAACTTATAGGCTACTTTGCAATTATCGATGAGGGCAATTCAGTCTTTAGACTACAGTTAAAACAAACCAGAAGATGTTTGTAATATTTATATAAGTATTGAAAAATGTGTTCTGCAAGTGTCATGTAGTCTCCATTGTGCGAGAGCGTAAGGCATGCTTACCTAGGGGACCTTTGTGGCACATGTGTTTGTAACGCTATAGAACAGGTATTTTTAAAGTCTGGTAAAGATATTCAACTATCCTCATCGACAAGTGCAGTTTTAACTGTGAATTGGATCAGTAACGCCAAGGTTGTTTTGTAAAGTTATGGAACAAATATTTACAAAATTTGATAAAGAATTCAGACTTCTTTTTTAAGTGTTGTACATGACAGCGTATCTTAGCGAAATTAGCAGATGATCACAACCGTTTTGTGTGCCCACGATAAAAATTTTTGCCTGGCGTGGAGATCCTTGAACGTTTTGTTGACTTCAAATTTAACTGAAAGTGGGTCGTTGAAAGATATGCTAGTTTATCACCTGTATGAATGTTTGCAGCATTCAAATGTTGCTACTACTGTTTCTCATACTATATCATGTAGTTACCACTTTGTGACAGCATAAGTCACTCCTCGCCAACTACATCTTAATCTGTAGATAGAGCAGTAGTGGAGTATGGGTTTGTATGGTTATAGAAGAAATTATTTGGGTAAATAATACATAAAATGTTTGGTTTCTTCTAAATGTGGTATCAGGGCTGAAATTTTAACTTTTCTGTTAGATAATTGGTTCCATCCGCGTTTTGAAATGTTATCCAACAAATGTTTACAAACTGTGATAAATAATATACAGAATTTTTGTTTTGTTTAAAATGTGGTACAATGGCATATAGCTCAACGAAGCTACAACTGAAAAGTAGATCAGTAGCGTCGATTTGCAAGCCATTTTATTTTTTAATTTTCAGATATAAAAGAAACCTACATATATCTAGAGAGGCTGCAGACAGTTTCATTTTGGACCAAAGCATTTTAATAGTACATTTGAGAGTCCACATTATTTTTTAGGGGTGAAGTATGTGTTAACATGTAAATTACATAATAATTGCACTCGTAGGGTAGCTGACACGTTATTTTAGATATCATGGGTTTTGTGCGGTTGCAGAACAAAAATACAAGCAATTTAGTTAAGGAAATATGTAATTGGGAGCACTATTGTGATCTGCACCAAGTGTGGTACAAAGAGTTAAGTGTAAACCGTAAGTTACACCAGTAGTGTCACATGTATTTCGTCAGACATTTTAGACATGGAAATAATAACTTGATAATTGGGATAAATATTTTGTGTGTGTGTGTGTGTTCCTGATGAATTTTAGACAATATTGATAAATAATACAAAATTTTATATGTGGAAATACTGTAGGTTACACACACAATATATTTTAACAGATATTTTTGATGTGAAAATCGCGTTGATATAAATATTGTGTGTGTGTGTGTGTGTGTGTGTGTGTGTGTGCCGTGTTTCGCATAAGTCAGAGAAATCCGTACCTGACCAAAACGTGTGTGTAGTGCTGACAAAGGATCTTACTGATGTTGTGGCCTCTACTTGACACACTCATTTCTCAGTGATACAGATATTATGCAGTTACAAATGAGAATGACATAGTCCTCGACGTTGGAAATTCTCTGACTAGCTGTTTCCTATTAATGGCGTATAAAATACTGGGCTGTGATTGACGGACTTAAATATGTGTGATACTTGACGTGGAAGTCTTCTGATTGGTCCTTTTGGGGTAAGAAAAGAAGAGATGGAAGAGGTGCATAGCTTATGTAAAGTACTGTGATTTGGAAAGCTAAATATGTGTATGTTGGCTAACTAGCTCTCTTATTGGTCTATTTTGGGTACAGAGGACCTGACGCTGTGTAACTTAATAAGCAGTTAAGAAATGAGACGGGCTGCGCTTTAACAAAGATGGTGGTTCCAAAATACTGGTACATATTAAATGGATGATTCGTTTGTAACGTATGGTAAAATACTGTCTTTTGATATATATATATATATATATATATATATATATATATATATATATATATATATATATGTGTGTGTGTGTGTGTGTGTGTGTGTGTGTGTGTGTTTTGGCTTTAAAGCTCTCTAATTTACCAAGGTGCGTGTCTTCAGAAGCAAATGAAAGATTGTGATAGGCTGCTAAAATACTGGAATGTGATCCAGATATCTAAATCAGCATGTGTTGTCATAAAAGGAATCTGATTTGTCTGCCTCCAAGAAAGGGGTATGGCTTAGGAAAGGGCCGTGGTCTACAACAGTTTGAGGGATGGCCTGAATCTGTATTTCAGCCAGAGTCGAATTTACATTTCCATTTCAGTGGAACCTGAAATAGGCTATTACCTGATATTTGAAAATTATGTAAAAATCTGCCAACCGGTTGCATAGGTTTTTTATATACCTTGACCAGGTTTCGTCACCTCTAAGGGTGACTTCATCAGAAGGTAAGGTAATTACTAAAAATGAATATGTTACATTAAATATCTTATCTAATAAAATTTTACATTAATGTAAACGACTGTAAAACAAATAGCACTTACATGAAGAACATATCGTCAAAGATGTACAGTGATTTAAAAGCTGAGTTGCTCAAGTCACACATTAAAATACAAGACATAATGTTCTTTAAAAAGTCAAGCATTAAAACATAAGTAACACCGGTGTGGTGTGAGGAGACTGACTGTGTGGCAACTAGTCACACTGCCAAGTAAACGTAATGTAGGGCGCGCCACAAGCGGGCCACTAGTAACGTGAGCAAAACAATTTTGTATATTACACATTTTCTGAAGTAAATCACACGTATAGCCAATACAGCTTTAAACAAAAATTAATTTTACAAATTATTGAGTAACATTTATAAGTGAGCTTCAAACGGGATAAAATAGTAGAAAGTTGGCTACGTTTTACGTAGCACAGGTAGAACCAGAGTTAAATTCGACTGGAATTACATACGTAATGAAGAACATCAGTTCATTATATGACACAAAATTTGAAAAGAAAGCTTGCATAGCTAGGGCACAGGCGTCATCTGGTGTGTTAGTAATGAGCGTACCTTAATAGAGGTAAAATAATGTTTCTGAAAAGGAGAAGAGAACCTGGATTGTAAGTATCATAAAACTGAGAGCACTGGTTTGAAAGCATTAAAGAAATTTCTATTTTTCAACTGTACTTATTCATTCAACATGTCATCTTTATTTGGTGTGTGCCTGAAAATTTCAAGTTCTTCCAAGACATCAAGTTTTCTCCCTTTCTTTTCTCTATGCAAAATTGTCATTTCGTTTAATTCTTTGGGGTTATGCCCTGTTATGAAAAGATGTTCTGCAAATGTTGAATTGTGCACATTAGTGGCTTTTTTGCCTAAAAGATGTTCTTGGTATCTTACGTTGAAAGCTCTGCCTGTCTGTATTTGTGTATACGGTTGCTGCAAACGTCAGCCATGTTCAAAGTTGTATTACGTGATAGATATCTGATAGATAAGTCACGTCTTCACTTATATGTAGAAGACTAACTAGAGTGCATCTCATGTCTTACACAAGCATTTGCATTGTGGCTAAAAGCTTATAGTCTTACTTGATAATAGCTTGATGGTGAAGGATGCACTGTTTCAGACGGCAGTAAACGTCATGTTGGGCAGGTTTTTTCCCAGATTGTCCAGGCTCCTCAGGCACGTCTTTGTTGAGACTGACAATTTTCTTGTTAAGCTGTGTGAGTTGTATACATAGCTGCGTGATCACGCTGATGTTGAAAGAGTTGATCGCTATGGTCATGATCACGGTGTGTACAGTCACAATCATGCAGTAGAGCCAAGCGACGGTGTGACTCGCAGGCTTCGTCGCGTCGAAGGGCAGAACCAGAACGTAGGGCAGACCGTCGGGGCTAGAGGGTAAGCTAAGGAAATAGGCGCAGTTGGACAAGCCGAAGCACATGTAGGTCAGCGATATTCGACGCACCGTGCGGCACCGCCTGCGCATCACAGGAACGTCCTCCCAAGTCACGAAGTCGGCGAAGTCCTGGCTCACCTGCAGGCAGACAAATGTACCGCGTTCTGTACCAAGCAAAAGCGTCAACAGCTGTAGTACTTTATAACGCTTCTGAGCTATGATACGTTACACTGCAGACAATAATGAAAGGTGCTCAAGTGTGTCTTCAGACAGGCTAAAACGATGAATTATACCAAGATAATACAGTTTGGTAGTGTAGAGCTTATTATAACTAGGGACTATTTAGTTTTGCCCTCCAACGTTGGTTCTCTTCAGATAACATCACGACGCATGTGGGTGATAGGCGTTGTCTAAAAGATTCAAGATTGGTGTACAGCTCATCCTAACCATAGGCTTGATTAGTTTCCCTTCCAACGTGGGTTGGCGACTGCGGGTGGTAGCCATTGTCCAAAGGAGAGAGTGGAGTCTGTTAAGTTGGGACTTGTAGTATGGACGTGAGGCGCTTCGTAGCATTAAAGATATTGAAGTAGATATAACGAGGTGGGAGAACAAACGCTGGTAACCGACTTACGAATATTGAAAGAATTATAGTTTCAACAGTGTAGTGGTAAAGCTAAAAATCGTAGTGGCCAAGGAATATTCACAGTCGGTCATGGTACATGCAATAATAATGACTCTTAATCGTGGTCGTACTGCTTAGGGCAAATGGCCATAATTACTATAAAAAAACTAATACGAGCAACGCGTATTACAGCTCTTAGTAATTACACAGTCCGATTTCGGCAAAGTAATAAAATTTCTTAGTAGTGAGCTTCAAACAGCTCAGAATAAAATTAAAACTATATTCTCATTTTTGAGAGCGGTATCATGGCACAATGTTGCTGCTCAACATTTTGCACCTCCCTTTTATCAGGGCTAGTGTATTAGTGATCGACAAGAAATATACAAAAAATTTTATGATCACTCGTTGTCAATGGTCGATAAGTTCAATCGAATTATTGTTGGTACAGGTAAATAAATATACTGATCTCTTGAAAGATGGTACCCGAAGACAACTGTATTACACACGGAAGAAAGCAAAGATGAAACTGAATCAATTATTAAATCATTGTTGTTGTTGTTGTTGTCTTTAGTCCCGAGACTGGTTTGATGCAGCTCTCCATGCTACTCTATCCTGTGCAAGCTTATTCATCTCCCAGTACCTACTGCAACCTACATCCTTCTGAATCTGCTTAGTATATTCATCTCTTGGTCTCCCTCTACGATTTTTACCCTCCACGCTGCCCTCCAATAATAAATTGGTGATCCCTTGATGCCTCAGAACATGTCCTAACAACCGATCCCTTCTTCTAGTCAAGTTGTGCCACAAACTCCTCTTCTCCCCAATCCTATTCAATACTTCCTCATTAGTTATGTGATCTACCCATCTAATCTTCAGCATTCTTCTGTAGTACCACATTTCGAAAGCTTCTATTCTCTTCTTCACTTCCATACATGGCTACACTCCACACAAATACTTTCAGAAACGACTTCCTGACGCTTAACTCTATACTCGATGTTATCAAATTTCTCTTCTTCAGAAATGCTTTCCTTGCCATTGCCAGTCTACATTTTATATCCTCTCTACTTCGACCATCATCAGTTATTCTGCTCCCTAAATAGCAAAACTCCTTTACTACTTTAAGTGTCTCATTTCCTATTCTCATTCCCTCAGCATCGCCCGATTTAATTCGACTACATTCCATTATCCTCGTTTTGCTTTAGCTGATGTTCATCTTATATCCTCCTTTCAAGACACTGTCCATTCCGTTCATCTGCTCGTCCTGGTCCTTTGCTGTCTCTGACAGAATTACAATGTCATCGGCGAACTTCAAAGTCTTTATTTCTTCTCCGTGGATTTTTATACCTACTCCGAATTTTTTTTTGTTTCCTTTACTGCTTGCTCAATATACAGATTGAATAACATCGGGGATAGGCTACAATTCTGTGTCACTCCGTTCCCAACCATTGCTTCCCTTAGATGTCTCTCGACTGTTATAACTGCCATCTGGTTTCTGTACAAGTTGTAAATAGCTTTTCGCTCCCTCTATTTTACCCCTGCCACCTTCAGAATTTGAAATAGAGTATTCCAGTCAACATTGTCAAAAGCTTTCTGTAAGTCTAGAGATGCTAGAAATGTAGGTTTGCCTTCCCTTAATCTAGCTTCTAAGATAAATCGTAGGGTCAGTATTGCCTCACGTGTTCCAATATTTCTACGGAATCCAAACTGATCGTCCCCTAGGTCGGCTTCTACTAGTTTTTCCATTCGTCTGTAAAGAACTCGCGTTAGTATTTTGCAGCCGTGACTTATTAAACTGATAGTTTGGTATTATTCGCATCTGTCGACACCTGCTTTCTTTGGTATTGGAATTATTATATTCTTCTTGAAGTCTGAGGGTATTTCGCCTGTCTCATACATCTTGCTCACCAGACAGTACAGTTTTGTCAGGACTGGCTCTCCCAAGGCTGTCAGTATTTCTAATGGAATGTTGTCTACCCCTGGGTCCTTGTTTCGACCCAGGTCATCATTAAAGAAATAAATCCCTTATAAGTGTAAGTTCAACTACACAGGATTATAAAAATCAGTGCGCCAAATATTAATTCTGTATTCGGTCACCTGATCAGTGTGACAGATTTAAATCCTTGGTAGTGAAACCGCTTGGAATATGTGTGAAGGAAATTATATAAATAATTATGAACAATTTCTATGCTACCAGTTTTTTCAATTCTTTTTCAGGTGAGTAGTGGCTCATCTCAGAACACATGCCGGCCGTTGTGGCCGAGTGGTTCTAGGTGCTTCAGTCTGGAACCACGCAGCCGCTACGGTCGCAGGTTCGAATCCTACATCGGGCATGGATGTGTGTGATATCCTTAGGTTAGTTATGTTTAAGTAGTTCTAAGTTCTAGGGTACGGATGACCTCAGATGATAAGTCACATAGTGTTCAGAGCCATTTGAAGCGTTTGAACCAATCTGAACACATATTTTGGTGTCAGACACGCATTTTGGTACCAGAATAAGTGTTTCCAGAGAAAATGGAATATATATCGTTTTATATCTGAGACATTAAACGATAGGTTGGGGAGAGTAGGTATTTTACTTGATTTTGTATACCACACAATACTTTGCAATTGTTGAAGGGAGAGGAAGCGTTCAATAATTATTCACTTCATATCTGAAAAGTAGAAAACACAAAGTTCTCATCAAGTGTCAAGAAATAGTGAAGAGATTGCATTCTGCCCTGAGTCACGAAAGTGATGATGTAAGCGAAAACCTCAGTTCTTCCTTGTAGTTCCCTTGCTTTGCCACTAAACACGACAGACCGCTCAAAAATACGCTCTCTGTTATTGTGAAAGACGTGGAACGTAACATAAAGACAGTAACATTAATATGTGTCACATATGACGAAGACACGAGTAATGCCTACAAAACGCAACTGACCTCATTGTAAGAACAGAATGGTATTGTCCCAGGTGGTCAAACGGTCAGTGAAGTCGACAATTTAAATCACCTAGGTCTGAGGATAGATGAATAACGTGCTTGGAAAAATCACTTTCAAGGTCTTGTACAGAATATGTATGCTACCATTTTCATTATAAGAATGATCTCCATAGTGGCACAGAAACACAAACGTTTGGTCACTTTCCTTACTGTAACTCACTGTATTATATGGTGTGATGGTTTTGTTTTTGGGGCACATCTGTGCATTGAATAAAATTACGGGCAGTGGGAATGATCTGAGGCGTCAGTTCACGAAGTTCGTGTACGCCGTTATACCGGTATCTCCGAATTCTAACTCCGCCATCCTAGTACATGTATTTTATAACTGAATTTGCTCCTTACAACCAGAAGAAAGAGCAACATTGATTCCGTAAACGCTACAGGGAAAAATGATGTTCAATTGAACAATACTTCATAAAGCATCATACAGAAAGGTGTGCACTATTCAAGAGGTTTCATTTCCGTTAGGGTTTTAGCAGCGGCGAAAGGATTGTCAAACCCAAAGTTGTACTTTCCAAGTCGAAATATTTCCTAGCGGTAGACTTGTCCATTCTGCACATTAATTCCTCGCAGTGATGTGTTGCTTATTCGTACACTCTGTGACTTTTATTTCGTGTTGTGTTGCTAAATTTTATAATCAGCATTCAATAAACTATTTACTGATTCGCTCTTTGATCGGTTAGTTTTGGCTCGCACGTTACTGAGGAACCTGATAAATAAATAAATATATACAGTATGACTATAGCTCTGAGAAAAATTACGCGTTGAAAGAAGGGATATCTAGAGTTATCGTTTGTAATAGCGACTTTGACCCCGTTGGTGATAAAAGAATGTATCTGTTGTCTAAGAGTGTGTGTATGTGTGTGTGTGTGTGTGGCTGTGTGTGTGTGTGTGTGTGTGTGTGTGTGTGTGTGTGTGTGTGCGCGGGCACGTGTATATGCATCGGCATCGATTTAGGAGTGCATGGAGCGAGTTGTGGAGGAATTTGCAACAGTCTGGATGAAGGAGCCATAATATCAAAAATGATTTAAGGAAACCACGATTGCTTGGATGGTTTGACGTGGATTCGTATCACGGTCCTTCAACCCTGATGGCCTTACGCTTAACGGGGATCTACCTCACTCAGTTGGAACAAACACCTGTGGCTACTGATGCGGATTATAGTTTTAGAAAGCATTTTGTTATTTGGAAAAAAGCACCGATCGGTACAAAATGCTAAAAATCAAATAAAAAATATTTTCGATCGCGTTTTCACGTTTTTATGGCAACGACATTGCCGCAGTGGATACACCCCGTGAGATCACCGAAGTTAAGCGCTGTTGGGAATGGCATGCACTTGGATCGGTGACCATCCAGTCGCCATGCGCTGTTGCCATTTTTCGGGGTGCACTCAGCCTGGTGATGCCAACTAAGGATCTACTCGACCGAATAGTAGCAGCTTCCGTCAAGAAGACCATCATAACGACCGGGAGAGCGGTATGCTGACCCCATGCCCCTCCTATCCGCATCCGCCTCTGAGGATGACACGGCGGTCGGATGGCCCCGGTCGGCCACTCGTGGCCTGACGACGGAGTCCTTTTTTTTCAGGTTTTTATTCATACCAACCAGTTTCGGACCTTTCCTCAGACCACCGTCAGGCCTTGTCCCGCCATAATGGCTGCTGATGGTGGCAGATGGAGCGAGATCCGTACAAGGGTGTGGATTAATTCAGTACAATCGGTTGTTATTGATAAATTTGTGCAAATCTCTGAGTGTGGAGTATGTATGAAATATGTCTGATGAACAGTATACATGTGTTCTTCCAGCTCCAAAAATTTCTCGAGGAATCCTATTATTCCTTGGTAGTTATCTTCTTTACAGAAATCGATCCCGTATTTGCGATTACCCTTTTTAGAGATTTCCATTTGTTCTCAAATGAACTGCCTATTCTGGTGGGTTTTGTCAAATTGTCTACAGGCTCTTCTTGACGATTCTATACAGCCCACTCTTCGTCAATGAATCTCAAACCCATATCTGCTCCTGTGTTCGCCTTACAATCCAATTCCTGAATTTGGAATCTCTGTCTTACTATGGCATCGAAATCTTATCGGGTCTCCATGGCAAGTACAAGAATGCCACTTTTCTCCGACCTTTAAATCACTTAAAGGCAAGTGGCCGCGCGGTTCTGGCGCTGCAGTCTGGAACCGCGAGACCGCTACGGTCGCAGGTTCGAATCCTGCTTCGGGCATGGATGTGTGTGATGTCCTTAGGTTAGTTAGGTTTAACTAGTTCTAAGTTCTAGGGGACTAATGACCTTAGCAGTTGAGTCCCATTGTGCTCAGAGCCATTTTGAACTTAAAGGCATCTTAATTGTTATTAGTAAACAAAAATTCCTGCAACATTTTAAGATATTGGTAAATATCTTGGATAATTATGTAGTATATGTAAGTACCATATTCATGATATACACTCCTGGAAATGGAAAAAAGAACACATTGACACCGGTGTGTCAGACCCACCATACTTGCTCCGGACACTGCGAGAGGGCTGTACAAGCAATGATCACACGCACGGCACAGCGGACACACCAGGACCCGCGGTGTTGGCCGTCGAATGGCGCTAGCTGCGCAGCATTTGTGCACCGCCGCCGTCAGTGTCAGCCAGTTTGCCGTGGCATACGGAGCTCCATCGCAGTCTTTAACACTGGTAGCATGCCGCGACAGCGTGGACGTGAACCGTATGTGCAGTTGACGGACTTTGAGCGAGGGCGTATAGTGGGCATGCGGGAGGCCGGGTGGACGTACCGCCGAATTGCTCAACACGTGGGGCGTGAGGTCTCCACAGTACATCGATGTTGTCGCCAGTGGTCGGCGGAAGGCGCACGTGCCCGTCGACCTGGGACCGGACCGCAGCGACGCACGGATGCACGCCAAGACCGTAGGATCCTACGCAGTGCCGTAGGGGACCGCACCGCCACTTCCCAGCAAATTAGGGACACTGTTGCTCCTGGGGTATCGGCGAGGACCATTCGCAACCGTCTCCATGAAGCTGGGCTACGGTCCCGCACACCGTTAGGCCGTCTTCCGCTCACGCCCCAACATCGTGCAGCCCGCCTCCAGTGGTGTCGCGACAGGCGTGAATGGAGGGACGAATGGAGACGTGTCGTCTTCAGCGATGAGAGTCGCTTCTGCCTTGGTGCCAATGATGGTCGTATGCGTGTTTGGCGCCGTGCAGGTGAGCGCCACAATCAGGACTGCATACGACTGAGGCACACAGGGCCAACACCCGGCATCATGGTGTGGGGAGCGATCTCCTACACTGGCCGTACACCACTGGTGATCGTCGAGGGGACACTGAATAGTGCACGGTACATCCAAACCGTCAACCCATCGTTCTACCATTCCTAGACCGGCAAGGGAACTTGCTGTTCCAACAGGACAATGCATGTCCGCATGTATCCCGTGCCACCCAACGTGCTCTAGAAGGTGTAAGTCAACTACCCTGGCCAGCAAGATCTCCGGATCTGTCCCCCATTGAGCATGTTTGGGACTGGATGAAGCGTCGTCTCACGCGGTCTGCACGTCCAGCACGATCGCTGGTCCAACTGAGGCGCCAGGTGGAAATGGCATGGCAATCCGTTCCACAGGACTACATCCAGCATCTCTACGATCGTCTCCATGGGAGAATAGCAGCCTGCATTGCTGCGAAAGGTGGATATACACTGTACTAGTGCCGACATTGTGCATGCTCTGTTGCCTGTGTCTATGTGCCTGTGGTTCTGTCAGTGTGATCATGTGATGTATCTGACCCCAGGAATGTGTCAATAAAGTTTCCCCTTCCTGGGACAATGAATTCACGGTGTTCTTATTTCAATTTCCAGGAGTGTATATCGGAAGGTTATATTGAAATACATTATAACATGGAAACTAACTACCGTACGAGAACCAGACTTGGTAACTTGAATGAACATAATATGGGGTGCATGATTTCCACGAGTCACAGCGCCACTGTCCATTTCCAACTACAACCACCAGATTCCGTGATCAGTGATCGTGATTCATAGTCTCACACACCTGAACAGTCGCTATGGACTTGTTGATGTGTCAACATAACCTTGAACGAAAGGAACTGGGCATTATTCGTGAAAGTCTGTTATCAAAACAACATTAACGCTGGAAGGATTATGGATGGTTCCTCATTCTCCACCAGCTATGCGGAGCGTGATGAAGAAGTTCGAATCAGCTGAAGAACTGGGCGTCGCTCCGGGAAGAGGCTGACGACCGGTTGCACCACAGGTGGTGGATGAAATCTCTGCTGATATGGCAAACAACGCTGCGCGCAGTTGCCAATAGTCAGGCAGTGCGCGTGCTGTGTTACGATAACTGAACATCCCGTTGTCCACTGTACGGAAGGTGCATCGAACTATCAAATGGTAGCTATATAAGATCCGCGTCGTACAGCAGCTTGCACCACAAGGATGCTCAGCGGCGTGTAGAGTTCGCTCTCCTCTTTCTCGAAAGGATTGAAGTTGACGAAGGCTGGTCCTGGATCGTCCTATGAACAGTCGAAGCCGATTTTCCTCTGACGGGCGACGTGAACACACAGAATGGCCGAGTGTGGGGAACTTCACCTCCAATCACTGTGCATGATGTTCCTGTGTGTGGTGAATGTGTAACCGTATGGTGTAGCTTCACGGCTACGTTCATCATTGGCCCTTTCTTTTTTGAACAAGTTGGTGCTCAAGGACCAAAGATGTGCAGTACGACCGGCCAACGTCACTGCGATATGCTTAGCCAGCGTGTCATACCCGCCCTACAGGACAGAGACGCATTGAAATCACAGTTTTCACTCAAGATGGGGCCCCACGGGTTATCGGCCGTGTTCACCTGTTTCTCCGAAACACATTAGGAAACGATCGAATTATCAGCCGATTGTTTCCAATTGCTTGGCCGAAACGATCACCTGATCTTACTCCCTGTGATTTCTGGTTCTGGGGCTACCTGAAGGACAAGGTTTACCAGAGGTACATTCGCACCATGCTGATCTGAATAGCAGCACATGAAGAGGTAGCCAGCATACCTACGGACATGCTTCGTTCTTCAGACTCTTCTGGACACTGATGGGCGCCATATTGAGTCCCTTTTGCAGCAGTAATGGTATGATGTACCGCTGCAGCACATTACAGGTGTTTCAATTGAACTGATTCTGCGTTACTCCTCTTCCCCGTGTGCTACCAAGTTTGGTTCTCATATGGTAATTAGGTTCATGTTATAACGTGTTAAATATGCGAAGTTTAATGATAACCACCCGGTACGTGATTCTGATTTACGTAGTTTTTTTTGTATTGATTTTGCTGACTGTTTTCTGGTCTAATACGTTAACAAGGAGGCTGGAAGCGTAGGAGGGGGGGGGGGCTGCCAGTCGTTTTCTCTAAAACATGTAGGTGAAACAAGTTAGCTCGAGTAAAATGAACTCGACAGTCATATTGGGCTTCCCACTGTCAAGACTCGACAATGTCAGGCTAACTTATTTGCTGTTTCTGCCGCATGTCATATAAAAAGTGAGAAGTTTCAGTCTGTGCACCCAACCTCAGGTGCATAAAAAAAATAAAAATTTTGACACAAGCGAACTGATACCCACTATAAACCTAATTAATAATCGGCAATTTTGAACACCTTTCATCATCTGTGACAGATGTGGCATGACACTCCTTTATTGCAGACAAGTCACCATCTCCAAGGAGGGCACAATAAAGGAAGGAGGATGAAAGGCGAAGGGATGGGGACGTCATCTCAGCGTGGGGAGAAGTGGCTATGGCACTGTCAGCAGACTTGGATAACACATTTTTGGTAAACTTGTTGCTCGATATTCGGATGAAATCCCAAATTTTCGATGACCGCTTGGATAATCGTCGTCATGAGCTATATCTGTATGTCGTCAAACTGGCGGGGCTCCCACATTTATGCCCGAAAAATGGCATCTGATTGGATGGATAATGTCATTATGAGTTCACAGAAACGGCGCCCACTGAGGTGACGCCATTATTTTCTATAGAGAAAGTGTGCTTGCACACTTTATCCAGGATCACATGAAGCGCCATTACTCGCATCAGGTAGTAAACTATGATAGGCCTTCCTCTAATCTCTTTGTTTATCATATGTACGGTTTCATAAACTGTTAAGTGTACATGTGCTGTCCACTGAAGTTCTTATCAAAAAGTTAAGTTTCCATTGAGTCTGTAATCAAAGAATCTCAATAGTTTGGGGCATGGGCCAGAGTTCTGGTATGATTAAACATAACCTTGTGTTTATTTCACTTTCATTGATGCTGAATTCAACATAGCGATCGGCAGTAGAATGTATACATGAACATACGTAACGCCTGCCACACTCGAAGGAAATATTATAAATCTCGTGCACTCGCAGGCCGAGATTATCTCTGTTTGTAGCAACATCTCCTTAATTCTCCTGGGTGGTCGAAGCACCAGTCTGACTCCTTGTCTCTTTAGGATGTACCTATCTAAGTAGTTAATTCATAGCAGAATTGAGGGCGTACAGTGTGTGGGTCCTCCTCGCTATGTTGAACGGCGCTGTGTCTTGGTTTTCTCTACAGTGTTGACCGAATATCAGGGAACGAATACGAATTCATTCTTAACATTGTCGTGAAATGTGTCTTTTTGGAGCGGAGGCGCTCTTTCTCTGTAACAGCCCTGGCTCTGGAAGTAGGATGTTTAGCGTAGCCCCCTTCTGAGCTAGATGGTGAAAGCTACGCTCATTGGGATGGAGGCTGGTGTATGGTGGTTTTCGATGCACAGAAAAGGCGAATCGTCCATATGTTCTCCGTTCAACCAACACAGGCAGCTTCTTGTCTTTCTCTGACGTCACAATAGATCTTCCGTTGGGATGCGTACAGTTCATATGGTTAATGAACTACTGAAGCACCTCATTGCCACGGGGCCTGAATAAAAACGTTTTGCCAATTTCAACGTGCAGAATAGGGCCCTATTCAACGCTCCTTCTTCGAAACCCTCCATGAAACGATTTGATACGACAGGTGGTAGTGGCAAAGGCATGGCTGTTCCATCGAATTCGGACATCGTTTGCCAAGAATGTGCAGAGAGTATAAAATTTCAGGCATTACCAACCACCTTAATCATCGGGAGCAGCGGTGTTTGCATAGAGTTGTGAGTGCTAACAGAAGAGAGGCAGAAATCAATGTTGAACGACGACGAACGTATCCATTGCGACAGTGCGGGGAAATCTGTCGTTAATTCGCTATGGTTGCAGGCGGCAGATGTGAGTGCGTTTAGTAACTGCGCGACATCATCAGCAGTGCCTCTCCTGCACTCGGGACCATATCGGTTGAACCCTAGACGACGAAAACAGTGGTCTGGTCAGATGAGTCCTGATTTCAGTTGATAAGAGGTGTTGGTAAGGTTTTAGTGTGGTGCACACTACACGACGCCACTGACGAAAATTGTCACCAAGGCCCTATGTAAAGCTTGCGGTGGCTCTGTAATCGTGTGAACTGTGTTTAAGTGGAATGGTCTGGGTTCTCTGGTCAAACTGAAACGATCAGTCACTGAAACGGATGATTTCGGCTACTTGGAGTCCATATGCTGCCGTTCATGGGCTTCATGTTCCCAGACAAGTTCTAGGGGACTGATGACCTCAGATGTTTAAAGTCCCATAGTGCTCAGAGCCATTTGAACCATTTGATGTTGATGTTGTTCAGACAATTTTTGACAACGTGTGGAAATAAATTTGACATAAATAGTGTGTTGCTGACATATTTCTGCAGACATTTTAAACATTGTGATACCTGGCTACTGTTACTGAACAATTTAGATTTGGGAATATTTAATTTGTGCAGGGCTAAAATATATCTATGTGTCAGGTATGTTATTTCTTAGCAATAGGTGTTTTGTAACTGTTTATTCATGGAAATAGTGATGGGGAACTTAAGTTAAGGTTCCACAGTGATGTTGTAGATACCAATTTTGACGAATATGTATATGTTAGAAATACAGCTCATCGCGTTTTTGATATAACTCCCGATTTCGACAGAAAGAGTCGGTTTGTTTCCCCTTACAAGTAAAATTATTTTTAAAGCAGAATTTGACAAGGCATTTTGACATAGTGGTTTCAGATTAGTATTAGTGCGAAATTCGTTTATTAACAGGGACATTAAGACACAGAATAACCATTACTCCAACAGTTCTGCTCAAAAAAAAAAAATCTACCACCATTTTGTCTGTTTAGTCTTTCACGAGCAAATACTGAAGCTTCCTGTCAACAATAGGTGTGGCATGGAAGATGGAATGAGCAGTATTTGTTTGAGCCTACACCTCTCTCTCTCTCTCTCTCTTCAAAAATCAAATGGCTGTGAGCACTACGGGACTTAACATCTGAGGTGATTAGTCCCCTAGAACTTAGAACTACTTAAACCTAACTAACGTAAAGACGTCACACACATCCATGTCCGAGGCAGGATTAGAACCTGCGACCGTAGCGGTCGCGTGGTTCTAGACCGAAGCACCTAGAACCGCTCGGCTACACCTCTGTCTCTGTCTCTCTCTCTCTCTGTCTCTCTCTCTGTCTCTCTCTCTCTCTGACTGCTCATTCCACCTTCCATGCGACACCCACTGTCGAAAGAAGGTGTCAGGCATTTTCTCGTTAAAGACAAAATAGATAAAATTATTTTTTGAGCGGAATTTCATTTTCCCATTCGATGCAACTGTCCCAGATTAGTGAAGTACACGAGCACACACACGCCTTTGCCCGGGTAATTATTTATAGCTGTGAGTACACGCCGGACCACGCAGCGTCTGGGCTTGTGCTTAATGCTTATGACATATTTCCTGAAATATGTGGTGTGTAGTACTGATATACTTTTATAAGTACATTGAGCGCCTAAGTGGATATTGCCTGCAAAATGTGTTCCAAATGGATTTAGTAGCAACGAAGTAAAACAGTTAAAAGTCATGCATGATGTGAAAGTTTCTCAAGGATCCAGTTATTTGCAACGTCGTATCTCCTGAACTACGTGTCGTACAGTGATATAATTTTGGAGTTGCATTCAGTGCTATAGATGCATACTGAATGCAGAATGTGTCGTGAATACAGTTACTAGTGAAGAAGTAATAAAATATAACACTATGCCTCATGCAGAACCTTTACTGCAAGAGCAGGAGGAAAATAATAATCCATTAACTTTACTTATTATTTCAGAAGGGTTGACAGTGAGAAAAACTTATGTAAGGGTTTGTAGCAAGTAGCTAAGTGATCTCATTCACAAGTAGTGGATGGGTAAATGCTGGGAATTCATTTGTAGCAGGCTACGCTCTATTTTTCTGTTTCACTACCACGACCACTTCGTTTGCTGATATTTTAGACAGTGAATTAAAATTGTAACACATGACAGACATCATAAAATTATTTAGAAATCGTAATGTTTAGTTTGAAGGCTCAGTATCTTAAGCCAAGTGTAGGAACAAGAATGTAAATGACAGCTACTTCCATGGAATGTCATTTTATAGCCGGTTGTATTTTGTAACAGTTTTAATGTGGAGGTAACATCGGGGAAATTTATGTGAGAATCCACAGACAAGCTTTGGGCACAGCTTTCATGGATACGTTTGTTTGTGTTTCTATGTGTGTGTTTGTGTGTGTGTGTGTGTGTGTGTGCGTGTGTGTGTAAATAGCTTTATATTTTATGAAAACACTTTATTATGTTCCTGACATACTTTTACAGATATTTTAGATATGGACAGAACATTGTGGAAATGTTATACTTTAGAAAATATTGAATTTTGGTTATGGACAGAATATTGCGAAAATGGTGTGGAAATTATTTGAGATTCAATTTTGATTAACAGCAAAATGTGATGCAGAGATTGAACTAAATACTTTTACAAGTGCTGCTTACCCTGTAAGTTCATAACACATTCTGTGCATGTTTGTGTTTGTGAAATAATTGGTGATGAACAGTGTGGAGGGGTGGTAGAGGAGAGAGGGGGAGAGGTTGTCGTAATGTCCAACTGACCTATTTCCATAATTATCTTGAATTTCTGTGTAAGCTCTTATTAACAATTGGTTTTATTTTTCAACCATTTCGAATTTTTGAATTTCCTTTCAGTGCCGTCTTGCGTTTTTAAATTTCACGCCAGTGCCTGCTCGGAATTTTGAATAAGTAACCCTTATTAGGGGTACTATTAGATGGAGCTTCCTCAGCCTTAATGTGTGGAAAATAAAATACGTGATTATAGTTTTTCACTGTGGCAGAGGTGTGTAAGAAGCTGTTATGTATATTTATGACGTTATTTTTGTATTATTGAAGCTGCTGTAACTTTTGTAGTTTGTTTCACAACCAGGTAACTTGGAAATGCACAATGAAATAAAGAGTTTATTTCAAAAACAAAAGTACCTTGCTCTGGGCCATGACTTGCCTGAAATCTTGGATTTTTGAATTTCCAGTCACATTTAACGATTGCTGCACCGTGACTGCAAAGCCAACTAGCGGCTGTAGCTTGCACTGTGAATCAAAGTCTCTGTAGCTGTACTACTCATATCCATCATTATTTAGTGGTTTCAAAATTGTAATACGCGGGCGACAACTAAATAAGAAGAAACACCCTGTGTGTACTTCACTTTGGCACTGAACATGACGGCAGGTAACGTACTCCAAGAATTCGCCAAACACCTACGTTGCTTTCTTTCAAAAACACTGTAGATGGTTCAGATGGCTCTAAGGACTATGGGACTTAACTGCTGGTGTCATCAGTCCCCTAGAACTTAGAACTACTTAAACCTAACTAACCTAAGGACATCACACACACCCATGCCCGAGGCAGGATTCGAACCTGCGACCGTAGCGGTCGCGCGGTTCCTGACTGTAGCGCCTAGAACCGCTCGGCCACCCCGGCCGGCTACACACTCTCAAGTGTCACTTAGCGTTGACTACGGAATTGTCTGGCTTAAGAAGCGCTGCTTGAAAATTGTATCCCATTTTATTTTTATTTTTAGTTCAGTCCGGTATTCAACATTACCATGCGGTATCCGGATACCTTTCACCAGGTAATGTGCCGTATTTATGCGAATCTAATGCGCACTTTTTTTTACCATATGCAGTGTTGAAAATGGGGGTGCACATAAGGTTCGACGGCGCATCACATTCGAGTACAAACTTCAATCTGTGGTTCACCAGCCACTTCATTGAAAATTAGATATTGACCCTTACGTCGCAATGCATCGTTGTAATTCTCAACTTCGTCACATTACTGTGGGTCTATTACTCCAAAGTGTGTTCGTATTAAGCAGTCACTGAACAGAAGGTTAGCAGAGAAGAACGTTGTATAATGCTACTTTCAAGCATTAAGTGATTTTCTATGCAGAAAAATCTGGTAACAGGAGAGCAGGACGAAAGTTCAACGTAGCTGGGAGTAACGTTCGCTCGTGGAGGAAAGAGAAATAGGTGTTTTTTGCAACGACGGTTACGGGAAAGCATCCTGACGTTGAAGTATAGTTTTTGGGATTCGTCCGTGAAAGGGGGAAGAATGTGCAGCAGGTGACCAGTGTCACCATAAGAAACAAAGCAAAAGAGGTGGTAGCAGTTTTTAATGTACCCGAGCAAGAGTTTAAGGCTAGCCGTGGATGGGTTGATCGCTTTATGAAACGGGTAGGCTGTCTCTACGACGCTGTACGACAGAATGTCAAAAGCTTCCACAAAATTTCCTGAAAAAACTTCTAAAATTTCAGTGGTATATCATCAGATTTTGGAAACAGAAGGTTTTTTCGATGGCCACGTAGGCAGCTCTAATATGTCGCCAGTTTGGTTTCATATGACACATAATTACACGATTGATGAGAAAAGGACAAAAAAAGGTATCGTCAAAACAACCGTGAGTGAAAACCAGCGGATAGCTTTAAAGCTGGCAAGCACGGCAAATAGGTACACTGTTACACCCTTTCGTAATCTGCTAGCGGAAATTAGACCCCTAAAAATGAGAAGATGTCCCCTGATGACGTCATTGTTCAAAATAAAGAGACGGAATGAATGAATGAAACTTTTAATGCTTGATTGGCTCCGAAACGTAAATGCAACTGTGTCTTGGTGTGCATTCCAAGTTAGCAAACAATGCTATGTTTTGAGACATTTCATCGTCATCTCTACAAGGACGTGTAAAGGAAGATCCCCACATAATTGTTCCTACAGGAATGACTTCTGGGTTACAACTCCTAGGCGTTAGTGTAAATACGAGTAAACGTTTCGAAGGTTTCGTTCAGGCACAGTACAAAAACTGGTTTTCCCAGCTAAACCATGAACTGACTAGCACAGGAAAAAATATTGCACACTTGATTTCAGCTGTGTGGAAAAGCATAGAAGCATCAATGATCGTAAAATCATTTAAGAGCTACTGCATTTCAGATACCATGGACGTCTGTGAAGGTGACGTGCTCTGGAACGAGAGTGTGATGGGGTAAAAGGAAACGAATGTTCCTGATGTAGACTCCGCCGAGGATATTAATGAATAATTAATAACGAGTAACGCCTATGATTTATTGTATATTTCTTTGCATCTCATGTAGGCAATCAAGTTAGGTATTTAGTTTTAGTAATCATTTTCAATTTAACATTGTGGCACTTCAAAATCTTAAAAAATGTGATTGTTTTGGTAGTTAATATATACAGATATTTTCGTGTAAAATAAACTGAGCTTACCAGTGATGCGCCAGCAAACTGTTTTTATATGATATCAATTATTAAAATTGGGTGCGCTTTACATTCTCTTAAATACTTTACATAGAAAAACTAAACCTATCACCATCTGATCCATGTATGTTCCACGCTTCGTTAAAGTGCCCTTTACCTCAAGAATTCATCTATACTCTCTCATGCCATCGACAACGGCGTTATATCTCGCATTTCAAATGCATTAAAAGAAACATTTATGAACTCAACAAAGTACGTCAAAGTTTTCCACAGACTTCGAGGAACTACAACAGACTCCTCACAGAAACCTCGGCAAGGAACAGAATTCCACCATCCCATTTGACCACTCCGTACTTGGCTGTCACACAACTCTAAGGATCTACTAACATAAATATTCCTCCTCTTGAACCAAATCTTGAACCAAATCTTGAACCAAATCTCTCCTTCAATAGTAGCAGTCACATCAATAACATCTCAATATGTAGGACAAGCACACAATACAGCTATATAACTCTTCGGAAAATGTCATAGAGCTTACAACTTAGAACAGCAGAAACCAACTTAAGCCCTAATTTTCTTGAAACCTGATAAACTATAGTCCACGCCTCAACGTACCGATCCATTTCTCTAGCTGGTGGCTTCAGAAAATTCCTTGAAACAATTCTTACAATACTAATCCATCACCACTTGTCAACACAACAACCCCAGCAAAATTCCGAGTTTAGGTTCCGATCTAGCTACTCAACAGACGGCCAACCCTATCATGTTATCAAATTTATCTGCTATCAGCCATGTCAATAAAAGACCTCATTTTAATATCCTTTGAAACCGAGAATGACTTTCACTATAGTATAGCACACTGGTCTTAGAGCTACACGCTCTGCGTTAGTTACACCCATCTAATTCGTTTTCCAACATATTTGGTAGTAAATCACATTTCTTCTTACAGTTTTCTCCCTACTTTTTGTATATCTGAAGGATCCGTTCACTCCTTCTCCAACGTGTCCTGGACATTGCAAACACTACTAAAAATCCATTTATAGCCATTTCCCAAAATTTCGAAGGCATGAGTTACCTAGCTACGTATCACAATGGCCAAATCTCACATGACTCCCACTGTCGGATGGTGAAATAAATGGAATCTCCACTTTCCTTATACCACTAAATAAATTATTCACTCAACACGATTTCCACATTTGCAACTACATACACAAGATAATATGTATGACTAACATGCTTGCACACAACCATCAAATGCAAAACTTATAAATGAATAAAGCTATTAGTTCCACTAGGGGCTTATATCCTTTGACCATTGTCCTCACATATAAATTCCTTATCTGTCGTAACTTACATCTCTGCCACTCCTAAATTATTTAGATACATCGAAATGATAGACTGAGATGCACTTCCCAAATTACCCAGCAATTGTCATTCAAGTACTCTGACCGAAAAGCTTTGTTGTAGCATCCATACCTTCCCCACTAATCACCCATAGTCCCTTCCAAACGTCACCCCACTGTAACTTCGTAACCAAAGAATTTGTCTCGAGATATATCTCTGCTACCAGCCACATATCGCACAACTTTTCTTTCTGACCTCATTCCAATGCATCCCGTCGTTCCTACTTCGTTCCACCTCTTCCCCACTCATTACTGCGAACGTCGGACAGTTCTTAATGCTATGATTAATGCAGACATCTTTTCGTCTCAGAATGTTTAACACAGTTCACTGACAATGATGCATCTGATGTACTAAAGGACTTATAAAATAGAGTGTGCTTACAGAGAATCTTACCGTAAAGCCTTTGCCAACATATCAACCCCTCTACACTATCTTCTGGCCTTCTTCTACACCCTTCCCTCTCTGGCCTCCAGTTCATTACCATATAATTGAGAGTTAATGCGTGCTGGGCTTAACTGTGATAAAACAGTGTCATATAACTAATTACCATGTGACTATTATAGGTATTTAACACTGATTGCTTTTTATTAAATTTATATTGTATTTCTGCCCTCTTACAGTTTTATTTTGTAAAACATCACATTCTCTTGAAAGTAATTCAAGTTTTGTCGGTCTTGATCACACATTGTAATTCAGATTATTCATTCTTATCTAGAGAAAGCATAACAAAAAACTCCCTACTCCTAACTTGTCTTAAATAAACGAAATACACAGAATATAACCTGATTGAAAGTGAACATATTATAAAATACTTAGTCACAAAAAGTAAGATATCATGAACAGTGTATAGACTTCTCATTTCACCACAACTGCTGCCGATGTGGCTGAGCGGTTCTAGGAGCTTCAGTCCGGAACCGCGCTGCTGCTACGGGCGCAGGTTCGAATCCTGCCTCGAGCATGCATGCGTGTGATGTCCTTAGGTTAGTTAGGTTTAAGTGGTTCTAAGTCTAGGGGACTGATGACCTCAGATGTTAAGTCCCATAGTGCTTCGAGCCATCTGAACCATCTACAGTATTTTTGAACGAAAGCAACCATACATCTACCAGAAGCTGAAAGGCTGTCACAGTTAGATGAATGAATTAATCGTGTAAAATTACATGTGTAACGGAAGAACAGAATGGTGGATATCTAAAGAAAGACGATGAAAATAATCATATCCGAACAATTAAATAAAAGAAAAAAACAAAGAAAATTTGTAAGCAACAGGGTAATCTAAATGAGCAAGCCAACATACTTGTTTGATACATAAATCGACGTTCTGCAGAAGGCGCAAGACTTTACAAGGCTAAAAATATTAAAAAATGAAATTCGAAGAACAATGGGAAACAGAATGTAAACGTCGCGGCATGTTGCCATTACGGATCGTTTTGCTCAGGACGCTGTACCGTGAGAGAGTGTTTCACTGAGTGAGCTGCTGTGGCGTGCTCGAGTGCAAACGGGTGAGCAGGAAACGGTCTCGTTGTCTTTTCCCTTCATGCAAGACAGTAAGTGGACTAATTATTCTTAATCCTCTATCGTAACTCACCACGCTTCAATCAATAACGGAAAACGTAAAAATCAGAGATTCGTAAACATTGAAGTACAAACACTGACCAACTCGAGCTATTCGTTTTAAATCTGATTCAGATAACGGTTTTTGTTCCCCAAATTTCAATTTCCCGTCGCACATCGAGTAATCACCCCATAGGTGCAATATGTAACACTTCAGTATTTTGATTCATGTTTGTCGTAGAATGTTTATTTTCAGCAGTATGGGTATCAAAGATCGTTTTATTTTGCGAATAGAACGCTCCTTAAACTGCGTTCCAAACTGACTCTCTATCTAACCTTCATAATAATGATCTGAATCATTGCAGTTAACTTTACATATAATAAGTTAAGGAACTTATCACATATGTGACCTACCTGTAACGAAGATGTAATCTCAAGGTACTGTTCGTTTGGAAAGCCATTTTTTCCTTTTAACGTTTTGAAACACCTTTCGATTATTGGCTATGTTATTCCATTATACGCCTGACCTTCGTAGTTGCAGTTAGGTTTTATCGCTAGCATCATGGTACGGGTAGGCAGTATTGCTTATTTAAATCCAACTTTTCTTCTACCATTTCATTACTTTTCGCTACAGCGATTTATTGCAATACTTCAGTTTTTTATTTGTTTGACTTTCTTGCAACATATAATATTAATAAGATGAATCATTGTGTTAAAAATGCATTTTCTTTCTTTGCAGTGGATTTTCTTACAGTTTCATTTAAAGTTTTTTATGTCATATGGTGGCTTGTCGGTTGAAACCAGTCATCATATAAAGGACTTGTAGGACCTCGAGTACAAACATAATAATTTGAGCTATTTACACACTAGAGGAACAGCCAGAACAATAACTCCATTTTCCTAGTCGTGGAATCAGTTTTATGACACCAGATGGTGTATTTGGTAGAGATGAAAAGAAATATCAGAGGAAAGAAGAGATCTATCACGTTGTTAATACCGTAATATTCCAGAGAGGTATTGGTGTTGGGTAAGCCTGGTTTTCCTACTACTTCAAAAGGATATCTAAAGAAATATTGGAGTCTACCTTGTCTTTCTCAATCAAACAATAGAAAATCCAGTATGGAATATTGACAATATTATGAAAAGGTTAGATTGCTAGTCACCAAATTTGTTATAAGATGAGTAGCAATCTAATCGTTTCATAATGTTGGCTTCCTAAATGATAAATGTACGAGCAATACCCTACAGATGAAACAGTGGTAAGATTCATTGTGCTGTTAAAATGAGGTATTTCTCTGGATTAGACGTATGTTGTGATGTTTTGTAGAAGGCCACACCTTCATTAAAAGCCAAGAAGCACGCTCCGATTATTCCCAAAATAAACCATATGACTGCAGAAAAGGAAAAGGATATAATTAAACTATTTTGTTTCTCTACTATACCCAAGGATGCAGTACGTTTATACAGTGACATGCAAGTGGTGAGGAATATGAAGATCATGAGAGCTCACAAAAAATTAAACAGGCTCAAGAGTCTCCTGAAGTTGTGTAGAAGAGAAAAAAGAAATATTATTTTAAAACTTTAATGTGAAAAACAAGCATTTAATTTTCAGCTGTCACTGTTCTAGTTCGAGTATAAACAGAGTTTTGAAAACTAAAACAGTTCTTCTATACCCTGCATTTCGTAGACTATCAAGTATTTTATGTATATAAAAATACTTTCTTGAAACATATTCAGAATTGTACGAAATTTATTAGTTGTAAGAAATTTTTCCCTAAACTTATTTGTTAATTAAATAGATGTGTTTCGTGTAGGATTTAATTTTTATGCATTGTAAAAACGGTCCTCAGCTTAGAACGTTTGGAGCATTATGGGCAAATTCCTAAAACAGACTTCCGATTTTGACGGTGTAACAAGTCAATTGGAGAGAATTTGATGCGGTATCACTCCAGATGACATTCAACCAACCTATAAATAAATGCCAAGCTGAATAATTGCATCCACAAGGGGCACAGGTAGACTAACGCGTTATATACTTGCTCAATTTGTGAAGGTCTTTCTCTTGAGTAAAAGATCCAACTTTCTCCAATTGCCATCATTTGTTTGTCTGTACATGTAAATCACTTCTACCATATTCCGACCCATCAGTATAATTCTTTGGTGGTGCTTCGCCTTTTTACCTTAGACGGTATTTCTCTGGTTTTCCCAGTCTTCTTAGGTACACTTGAGGCCATTTCCCTTCACTATTCCAGTATTGTGCTATTGGGCTTCGTTCTCGTTCCCTATCAACACTTACAGGCAGTGGTACCTGCAGGGCCATAGTGACGCCTCGCTTTCCCTGAGACAGCGTCAGCTACAGTATCTCAGGTATCAGAGTCCTTTTTACTCTAAGTACGTCATAAACAACTTAACTTATCAAAGGCAGTCCTTGTTATATCTTCTACTATGGGATATTTCTATAGGACAATACATGGGGTGTCTATATGCCACACTCCCAACTGGCTGTTGTCCTCGAACCATTTCAGTTAAAGCGTGTACAGTATGGCGCACCTCAGAAAGGTAGTGGACCATTATCCTACCTAGTGGAGGATACATGTGGGGGGCGACCCCCTCCCCCCTCCCCCCCCCCCCCACCTTGCAGGGCCGCCAGCAATGCCACCCTCACTGCACCCGTCAGTCAGACCGCACGCTATTCCTTCGTTTCTTTCGTCAGTCGACTCGACTTAATTGAGTTATCGAGTAGTTGTACTTTCCTATGTAGCACGCGCATCCGTGTCATCGTATTTTATGTTTCTGTCTAGAAGATAGATAGCTAACACATATCTACGAGAAAAGTCGCTGCCATTCTGATGATTCTGATACGTTATGAAGGAGGACTGACTTAATGCGTTAGTTCTGTTTAAGACTCACCCAGACGTTGAGTGTCATATTGACGATGTAATTAACAAATTTGCCAGGAACAATAGGACTGTAGAATTCATCATAAATTCTTGTTGACGGTATGTCTTCGATTTATCTCCTGACTTATTTTAAAGAATTTAAATAAAACTTTCTTAAACTTTGCATGTGACTTGATTATATTTTATTACGGTAAAAGTAAAGGTAGCTCAAGATATCTTTAGCGCCCTCTCCTTGAGGCTTTTCAATATTCGCCACTGGTCCTATCTTCCTATCTGCCACAAAATGTGTTGTCTGAAAACTTTCGTTTATATCAGGAAGTGTGTCTGAGGAATTCCAGTTCTGCATCCATTTTGCAAACATTAGATTCTTCATTACTTTACGGATCTGTTGCCTCTTCCCCATGAATTTCATGTATTTCTTTTTTTCCTCTTCTCCAACCAACCTTCTGCATTATTTGTAGGTCAACGAGACGTATGTTCATGAACACAGTTAGAAAGTCTGTAGATGTTGTGATGTAGGCTCCACAGCATCCCAACAGAATTGCCTGCTGTTCTTTCTCACTGCAGTGGCAGGTCTGGCCGGTAGGAACCAGTGCGCCCAAACACTGGCAGAGCAGCCCACATGAGGAGTTAATGCAGACTCTTGATACGTTCTGATTACAATGAGAGGCAGATGAAGCCTCCTTTTCCCCATATTAACAAGTTTTTTCACTATACAACGTTTATTCCTTGCTAAAAATCCTATGTTTGCAGCTAATGTACAGTATTCGTCCAGGTGACGGAGGACAGCAAAACGAGAGCTGAAATTTTAAATTTAGCATTTGAGAAATCTTTCACGCAGGAGGATCGTACAAACATACCTCCGTTTGAGTCTCGTACAGATTCCCGTATGGAGAACATAGTGATAGACATCCCTAGGGTTTTAAAGCAGCTGAATGGGTTGAAAATAAATAAATCGCCAGGTCCTGATGGGATTCCAATTCGGTTTTACAGAGAGTACTCTATTGCATTGGCTCCTTTCTTAGCTTGCATTTATCGCGAATCTCTTGCCCAACGTAAAGTCCCGAGCGACTGGAAAAAAAGCGCAGGTGACGGATGTATACAGCGTGTTACAAAAAGGTACGGCCAAACTTTCTGGAAACATTCCTCACACACAAAGAAAGAAAATATATTGTGTGGACATGTGTCCGGAATCGCTTACTTTCCATGTTAGAGCTCATTTTATTACTTCTCTTCAAATCACATTAATCATGGAATGGAAACACACAGCAACAGAACGTACCAGCGTGACTTCAAACACTTTGTTACAGGAAATGTTCAAAATGTCCTCCGTTAGCGAGGATACATGCATCCACACTCGGTCGCATGGAATCCCTGATGCGCTGATGCAGCCCTGGAGAATGGCGTATTGTATCACAGCCGTCCACAATACGAGCACGAAGAGTATCTACATTTGGTACCGGGGTTGCGCAGACAAGAGCTTTCAAATGCCCCCATAAATGAAAGCCAAGAGGGTTGAGATCAGAAGAGCGTGGAGGCCATGGAATTGGTCCGCTTCTACCAATCCATCGGTCACCGAATCTGTTGTTGAGAAGCGTACGAACACTTCGACTGAAATGTGCAAGAGTTACGTCATGCATGAACCACATGTTGTGTCGTATTTGTAAAGGCACATGTTGTAGCAGCGCAGGTAGAGTATCCCGTATGAAATCATGATAACGTGCTCCATTGAGAGTAGGTGGAAGAAAATGGGGCCCAATCAAGTCATCACTAACAATGCTAGTAGTGTAGAGCACTGAGTCGCATGTCAACACAAGCACCGAAGTCAACATTACCTTCCTTCAATTGGGCCAACTGGCGGTGAATCGAAGAAGTACAGAACATACTGACGAAACTAAAATGAGCTAAAATGAGCTCCGACATGGAAAATAAGCGTTTCCGGGCACATGTCCACATAACATCTTTTCTTTATTTGTGTGTGAGGAATGTTTTCTGAAAGTTTGGCCGTACCATTTTGTAACACCCTGTATAAGAAGGGTAGAAGGACGGATCCTCAAAATTACAGACCAATATCCTTAACATCGGTTTGTTGCAGGATTCTCTAACATATTCTCAATTCGAATATAAGGAATTTCCTTGAGACAGAGAAGTTGCTGTCCATGCATCAGCACGGCTTTAGAAAGCATCGCTCCTGCGAAACGCAACTCTCCATTTTGTCACATGATATCTTGCGAACCATGGATGAAGGGTATCAGACGGATGCCATATTCCTTGACTTCTGGAAAGTGTTTGACTCGGTGCCCCACTGCAGACTCCTAACTAAGGTACGAGCATACAAGATTGTTTCCAAATATGTGAGTGGCTTGAAGACTTCTTTAGTAATAGAACCCAGTACGTTGTACTCGATGGTGAGTATTCATCGGAGGTGAGGGCATCATCTGGTGTGCCCCAGGGAAGTGTGGTAGGTCCGCTGTTGTTTTCTATCTACATAAATGATCTTTTGGATAGGGTGGATAGCAATTTGCTGCTGTTTGCTGATGATTCTGTGGTGTACGGGAAGGTGTCGTCGTTGAGTGACTGTAGGAGGATACAAGATGACATGGACAGGATTTGTGATGGTGTAAAGAATGGCAGCTAACTCTAAGTATAGATAAATGTAAATTAATGCAGATGAATAGGAAAAGGAATCCCGTAATGTTTGAATACTCCTTTAGTAGTCTAGCGTTTGACACAGTCACGTCGCGTAAATATTTGGGCGTAACATTGCAGAGCGATATGAATTTGGGACAAGCATGTAATGGCAGTTGTGGGGAAGGCGGAGAGTCGTATTCGGTTCGTTGGTAGAATTTTGGGATGATGTGGTTCATCTGTAAAGGAGACCGCTTATAAAACACTAATACGACCTATTCTTGAGTACTGCTCGAGCGTTTGGGATCCCTTTCACGTCGGATTGAGGGAGGACATAGAAGCAATTCAGAGACGGGCTGCTAGATTTGTTACTGGTAGTTTTGATCATCATGCGAGTGTTACGTAAATGCTTCAGGAACTCGGGTGGGAGTCTCTAGAGGAAAGGAGGCGTTCTTTTCGTGCATCGCTACTGAGGAAATTTAGAGAACCAGCATTTGAGGCTGACTGCAGTACAATTTTACTGTCGCCAACTTATATTTCGCTCAAAGACCACAAAGATAGCCGGCCGCGGTGGTCTCGCGGTTCCAGGCGCGCAGTCCGGAACCGTGCAACTGCTACGGTCGCAGGTTCGAATCCTGCCTCGGGCATGGATGTGTGTGATGTCCTTAGGTTAGTTCGGTTTAACTAGTTCTAAGTTCTAGGGGACTGATGACCTAAGATGTTAAGTCCCATAGTGCTCAGAGCCATTTGAACCATTTGAACCACAAAGATAAGATAAGAGAGATTAGGGCTCGTACAGAGGCATATAGGCAGTCATTTTTCCCTCATTCTGTTTGGGAGTGGAACAGAAAGAGAAGACGCTAGTTTTGGTACGAGATACCCTCCGCAACGCACCGTATTGTGGATTGCGGAGTATGTGTGTAGATGTAGGTGTAGAGGTGCACAGATAAGTACTTGTTGACGGTATGTCTTCGAATTATCTCCTGACTTATTTTCATCGATGGATCACTAAAAAGTCTTCCTTCATGTAACATATTTGTCGATTTTTGTGGTGATATCTTGAGTCTCAGCTGCGAGCACCACTCATGCATGATTCCGAGGAATTTGTCACAACAGGTTTCCAGCGAATTTCAGCTGACAGCATGCACCAAAGGCAACACCTCAGCAGATGCCACGATTCTTGACGACTCCTGTGTCTTTTGTTATTCACAAGTGGTCCCAGAATAAAGGAACAAAAACAGAGCCCACAGGTCATCATTTCGAATTGTGTTTGGTAACTGTTGATGTGGAATTTGAAAGCATCACGTATCAGTATCTGCAGTAATCCGGTAGACAGTAGGGTAGAATTTTTGGGGAGCCCTTTTCTCTTAAGGATGCCATAAGTTGTCAAACTCTCCAAACATGCATATCATTATTCGAAGCACGTAAGTTGTGTGTGCATCACATATTAAGTTTATGACTGGGTTAATTGCATGCCAAATGCAATCTGGCTTCCTGAGTCCATACTGAGCATTATTTAATCCTGTTAGAATCCTGTGGCTTTCTAACCTATTGGGTTACCCTTTTTCCAAAATTTCAGTCAGTACATTTATTAGGCAAATAGGCCGGTATGATTTTGAGAGTACGAAATGTATATCTTCTCCCTGTTTTATAATTATTACTTCTGCCGTTCTCCAGCATTTATTTTGGGAAACAGCCGTGATTCATTTGCTTTTAACAAACATGTGTGGAATGTGCTATATACTATCCATTATAAAACTAACATGACGTGTGGGATTCAGTCACAATGTAATATCATGTACAACAACAAGTTTTTTGAAGATCATAAGATGGCAGTCTTAACTGTTGAAACCGGCCATCAGGAATAAATAGCGTTGAATGCGATCTCGGCTAGTAAAATTCCTGAGAATAAACGAAACATTTGTATTAATGTGAGCGCGTTACCTACTGATCACATCGCGAATGAGAAAATAGAAGCGTGGAAAACCTAGATAACCATCCCATATTTTAATATAGAGCACATGGATTTCCCAGCAATTTAGCCAGACAGTTCGGTGAGATAACTTGACAAGAATTGCAGTGTGGAGTAGTTCCCATACCAACCTGGAGGGCGAGCTTATGGAAGTCACTTTCGTGAAGAGTGATATGCGCCATACGGAAGACCCACATAGCGATGGTGTCTGCGATGCCGAGTATCAGAATGAAGAGGTCCAAGTCTTCAGTGCCCTGGTGGTACAGTACGAGGAGTTCGGAGAAAACGAAAGATGTGGTGATGGAGGCTATGATGAGGGTGCGCAGACGAAAGAGGATGGGCGATGCGTCGGCGACGTTCGGGTGTCGCAGGACCGCCCCCCAGTGTAGAGGGCGCAGCAAGTGCTCCAGGCTGCTGGCCGCCACAGCTGCCGCCACAGCCGAAGAAGCTGGTGCCATGCCGACCACAGCGTGGTACCACCTGCACACATCAGACCAGTTGTGGCCGTTCAGCGAAATGCAGACGTAATGTTCAAGGACATATTTAAGTAAGGAAGTTAAGGTTTTCCATGTTGCTTATGAAGGCTGAGACTAACTCTACATGATGTTGTTGTTGTTGTTTTGTTCTTCACTTAGAAGACTGGTTTGATGCTATTCTCCACGCTAATCTGTCGAGTGGATATCCCACTTCTCCATAGTGTTCGCAATCTACATCCACTCGAATCTGCATACTTGATCTCCAAATCCCACCATACTCTCCTCCCTACGTTACTTATGTGACTAATGTTTGGTATCTTATGAGGTATCATATCATCTCATCCTTTCTTTCGATCACGTTGTGCCATAAATTTCATTTCTCTCCAATTCGATTCAAACCCTCTTCATTACTTATCCCATGTTCACGCATAATCTACAGCACTTTTCTGTACCAGCACGTTCTGAAAGATTCTGCTCTCTTTTCTGAACACTCCCTGGCTTTCGTAGCAGCTGTCTAACATGTTTGTCGAACTACGGCGGTTCTCTCTTATTCCTGACAACTTTGCTCGGCACATACCTCTCTAAAATGTGCTTTACACGCTTGAACTATGTCCACTGGTGACCAACATGGTCCTGGAGATGAATTTTGATGTTGACCACTCAGGTAATCTGAATTCTGTTTCGTGTCGCTCTTGCTAAGCATAAGCATCTTCCTATCCTTATATTCTTATTTATAGCCATATTCATTAATGCTGTAACGGCGTTGTGACAACTGATTCCCTGGTCTACGCTAATAGAGTCACAAAGTTGTGGCCTGTTGGTGACCAGTTCACCTACACCAGCCAGTTTTTTGTCCCTAATATTATGTGGGCATTGTTGCCACTTATAAGCGAGACTTGTACTGAGAACGTCCATAGACACTCCTGCAGTGAAGCTAAATTAAATCCAGTGCACAAACACAAACTGCTGCTACTTTTTGCGTTCGCTCGGTTCCCCATCTGTAGCTACACCTAGGCTGTGAAGTTTCAAACAGCAGTTCGTAGAACCATTTATAATGTAAACAAACGGACTGTTTGCTGCATTTAGTCACGTTACGCTCAGCTCGGTATAAAAAAAAAAATTATTTAGCATTAATGTATTATATAACCTTGATGTACAGGTAAAAAAATAGATGGCTAGAGCACATGCTCATAGTAAGTAGTGTTTTAGATAGTCTGTTCTAGAGTACAATCATTTAAGAGTAATGTCAAATTTAAAAAAGGTGTTACTTTATGAAACTAGATTTCAAAAAATTTCAAAAAATTGTATTACTGAATAATAAGGTGATAAAAACGTTATGTAAAAATTATACACACAGGGTGTTTCAAAAATGACCGGTATATTTGAAACGGCAATAAAAACTAAACGAGCAGCGATAGAAATACACCGTTTGTTGCAATATGCTTGGGACAACAGTACATTCTAAGGCAGACAAACTTTCTAAATTACAGTAGTTACAATTTTCAACAACAGATGGCGCTGCAAGTGATGTGAAAGATATAGAAGACAACGCAGTCTGTGGGTGCGCCATTCTGTACGTCGTCTTTCTGCTGTAAGCGTGTGCTGTTCACAACGTGCAAGTGTGCTGTGGACAACATGGTTTATTCCTTAGAACAGAGGATTTTTCTGGTGTTGGAATTCCACCGCCTAGAACACAGTGTTGTTGCAACAAGACGAAGTTTTCAACGGAGGTTTAATGTAACCAAAGGACCGAAAAGCGATACAATAAAGGATCTGTTTGAAAAATTTCAACAGACTGGGAACGTGACGGATGAACGTGCTGGAAAGGTAGGGCGACCGCGTACGGCAACCACAGAGGGCAACGCGCAGCTAGTGCAGCAGGTGATCCAACAGCGGCCTCGGGTTTCCGTTCGCCGTGTTGCAGCTGCGGTCCAAATGACGCCAACGTCCACGGATCGTCTCATGCGCCAGAGTTTACACCTCTATCCATACAAAATTCAAACGCGGCAACCCCTCAGCGCCGCTACCATTGCTGCACGAGAGACATTCGCTAACGATATAGTGCACAGGATTGATGACGGCGATATGCATGTGGGCAGCATTTGGTTTACTGACGAAGCTTATTTTTACCTGGACGGCTTCGTCAATAAACAGAACTGGCGCATATGGGGAACCGAAAAGCCCCATGTTGCAGTCCCATCGTCCCTGCATCCTCAAAAAGTACTGGTCTGGGCCGCCATTTCTTCCAAAGAAATCATTGGCCCATTTTTCAGATCCGAAACGATTACTGCATCACGCTATCTGGACATTCTTCGTGAATTTGTGGCGGTACAAACTGCCTTAGACGACACTGCGAACACCTCGTGGTTTATGCAAGATGGTGCCCGGCCACATCGCACGGCCGACGTCTTTAATTTCCTGAATGAATATTTCGATGATCGTGTGATTGCTTTGGGCTATACGAAACATACAGGAGGCGGCGTGGCCTCCCTATTCGCCAGACATGAACCCCTGTGACTTCTTTCTGTGGGGACACTTTAAAGACCAGGTGTACCGCCAGAATCCAGAAACAATTGAACAGCTGAAGCAGTACATCTCATCTGCATGTGAAGCCATTCCGCCAGACACGTTGTCAAAGGTTTCGGGTAATTTCATTCAGAGACTACGCCATATTATTGCTACGAATGGTGGATATGTGGAACATATCGTACTATAGAGTTTCCCAGACCGCAGCGCCATCTGTTGTTGAAATTTTTACTACTGTAATTTCGAAAGTTTGTCTGCCTGAAAATGTACTGTTGTCCCAAGCATATTGCAACAAACTGTGTATTTCTATCGCTACTCGTTTAGTTTTTATTGCCGTTTCAAATATACCGGTCATTTTTGAAACACCCTATATATATATATATATATATATATATATATATATATATATATATATATATATACGCTACATGTACACTGACATGACAAATGTCGTAGGGAGCTATGATCACGGGCCCAGAAGGTGCTACAGACGATGTAGTACTGTTAGAAAAGGCACTAGCGTCGGTCGTCTGGAACTGTAATCCTTTAATGCCATTTGCCATTTTTCCCTACACTGCTCTACTCGATACTTTTATCATACGTCCCACATTGGTGTCTGTGGTTATTTCACGCAGTGTTGCTTGTATACTTACACTGACAATACTACGCAAACACTGCTGCTCTCGGCCGTTAAGTGAAGGGCGCCGGCCACCGTTTGTCCGTGGTGAGAGGTAATGCCTGAATGTTGGTATTCGTCGCACGCTCTCGACTCTGTATATGACTCGTAATATTGAATTCCCTAACCAGTTTCGAAATAGAATGTTCCACTTGTCTATATACAATTACTATTCCACGTTCAAAGTCTGTTAATTCGCATCGTGCGGTCATAATTAAGTCGGAAACATTTTTAAGTAAAGCGAGTACAAATAATATCTCTACGCATACACTGCCTCTCATGTCTTGTGTATGCAATACTATAGCCAGTAGTATGTCTCAGTATCACTGTCCCATTATGTCGTCGCCTCAGTGTACAGTGTGCAACATGTTGAGAATTTGGACTGGCCGGCAGACGCGCTCGGACAGACGAAGCATATGAGGCGGGAAACCCGGTTTCCAGTGACGGTCTGGCACAAATTTTCACTTGTTTCCACTGGATTTATTTGAATGCCCAACCGCAGCTGAGGTCTGAGTTTCTCTTAGGTCAGAAATTAATAATATGCAGTAGTGAACTAAAACTGGATGAAATATTGCGAAAAGAGAGTCTGGACAAACAGTTAGTCCTTAAGGTACTATCTGGTACTGTCACATTTAGAATGAATGACTATGTAGCAACATACATAATATAAATTATTTCAGTTCATACAGCATTATAGAACTTCGAAAGCACCAAAACTTCACAGAAATTAATGACTTTTAAAAAATCCATGCATAGGCACCAAAATAATTCACAGAAATTAATGGCTTTGAAAAAATCCATGCATGCAACATGATGCCTGATACTGACGGAATTCCCAACAGAAATTCCAAAAGTTGTTCTAATTGGGAAGAAATGAAAATTTTTGCCCGACTGAGACTCGAACCCGTCTTTCCCACTTTACGTGAGCGATCCCCTTAATCGCTTCGGCTACCCGAGCACGCATCATACCCAATCCATATTCCCAACTTGTCGCAGATACATACATAGCGTCTTCGGTCCAGCACCCTTATTGCTCGCAACCTCATGCTGATTCCCGGAAAAAAACACCATTAATTGCAGTGAAGGCAACTGTGTTGTGTTGTGTCTGTTTTCCGGATATGTCCGAAAAGATGGACACCACACATGTAAATACTGAATTATGTTTCCTAAGAAGTCTCTAGTTAATCTGAATATTTGTTTCGATATTCGGTAAACACGTACCTCGTTTCTAAAGAAACGTTGCTATGCAGCATAATTTTGAGAAGGAAGAAACTGGGCGCCAGTTTGCGCTCTGAGATGTTACCTCCCTTGTGTAAGATGAAAAAAGGCACAACGGGAGGCGAAAACAAGTTCAAGCAGAAATGGAGGAATAGATTACAGGCTTCCATAGTTCGAATATTTACCAGTAGGTAAAGGGATATTTACGTTTCAGCTCTATTCGAGGAGGATCACTATCGACGGCCGTGAGGAACTCCGGCTTTCTATAACAATATTTTTCACTGAAAGCAGCATAAAGACAGGTGTTTACTACAAGTTCTCATACAAACATGACTTTTACAGGACTCCAAAGAAATTTGTGTACATCCCCGTCCTTGTCGCTGGCAGTACATCGACGACAGAAAATTCAATTTTATCGAATGCGCTGAATCTGTTGTGCTAATAATTGTCTATGACTGGGCACATCTGGAAGTCATGTTTTAAGCACCGTAGAATGACTATCTTTCACTATGTCAAGCGAGAAAAGCAATAGCAAAAAAATCGTTACTAGATGAAAGCAGATCACTCAGGGGCATTTCTTGGATAAAAACGACAGTCTACAGTCCACTGAACAACAGGACTACGTTGTAGACATATTTGGCCACTGCCTCTGGGTGTTTAAACCATCATCTCTAGATATTATAAGACTGAAACCCCACCGAACGTGAACTCATCCCTTTGAACCATAGCGTGATAGCAATTTTTCTATACCATACAGGGTAAACCGCTAGGTATCTTTCAAAGCCATTCGACGAAATTGGAACCTCATCCGGAACAGTAAAATGTTTTTTTATGATTTATTTCTTCCCTCCTTTCTTCGCGCCCTCCTGTTTTGTGATGTCGGGATTGTTCGACATTTAAGCAAGCGAGTGAAAATGACAAAATGTCCCTCTAAGATCACCCACTTCAGAATCATCCTCTGTGCCATTCACCCTGCACCTTTTTTATGCAGCTTAGAAATGAACCTTGGGATTATGGCACCCTATCGACAACGTAAGTTGAGTCGGCCTACCTTCAGGCGCTAGAGCAATCGCGAGACCGAATTGGTGTAGAAATTCTTCACAGATACATTTTGTACTTGCTCAACAAAGATGCAAGCGTGGCACCGATGGTGCTGCGGAGCTGGTCGCACTTAAAGAGGTAATTTATCATTTTACTCACCCATGAGTCAGTGCCGAGCCCTCTCGTGATAACACTAAGGGAGGGCACGGAAAAGGAGGGATAAAGAAACACAAAAACACCTTTCTGCTTCGGATCACTTTCACATTTCGTCGAATGGTTTTGAAGGGTCCCTGTATTTCACAACAAAAATTGCTATCACGCTACGTTCCAAAGATGTGAGATGGCATTCAGTAGGGCTGCAGCCTCACAATGACCATAGGGTACAGTTGAATCGTCCAGCGGGTGTTAGCAGTTGCCAGACTTATCAAGAATGTCGCCCTCTTGCTCATCGCACGACGAACCGTTGTTTTTGATCGCGAAATTTGTTAGAATCAATAGCCGTAGAGAAAGATCGAGGGTGGGGCTTTACTGGTACCCCTTACGCCACCTTCTGAGGCCTTTTCCATTCCATTATGAGCGGCGGTGTATCTGAAATGATTTACTCGACCAACCATAAGATAACTGCGCAATTTCAACGCTGGGTGTTGCGATTCTGATCTCAATTACAGAGGAGTCAAAAGAACGTCTTAAATGTTGGCAAAAGATAGTGCGCCGACTCTCCCATGGTGTGACACGTCGACGGTGGCGTTGAGCAGAATTGTGGTGAATTTTGGCGCCAATATGACGTAAGTAAGTGGCCTTACAGCCCACATGGATATCGGAGATGTGGTCCTTTCTTTGCACCTGTCAATGCCTAGTTGTCTGAAACGTCACCGAGCCGGAGGTTGAAGTCGGAGGGTGCCTGGATTTTGCAGCATTACAGAGGAAGCTCGCAGGCACTTTCGAGTCAAATTTCGAACTTACGTAATAATAGGAGGCAATTACAGTGGCCATAAGGAGTAATGCTTTAATTTAGTTGCGCAGTGTCTTACAAAACTAAAACTATGCGTAGTAACAACATGTTGCACGGATAATTTCCACTCGTTCGGGACTTATGAATTTTCGGTATTGGATTATACCTACATCTACATACATGTCCCTCAGGCTACCGTATTGTGCATGGTGAACATTCTCCTGTATCGCTGTTATTCGGTTTGCTGTTTCACTCTCAAATGGAACGAGGGAAACCGCCTCTATGCTTCCGTAGGAGCCCTGATTTCTCTTATTTTCGCAGTCCTGTGGCGCGATATATGTTGGTGGATTGGGACCTTTAGAAGTCTATCGCAAATGGCGTTTCTCTTTTATGAATAGTCATTTCTTCCAACCAAGGATCTCCGTTTGAATTCAGGTAGCAGTACAGTAACATTTGCGTGGCAATCGAACCTACCACTAACAAATCTATCAGGATGCCTATGAATTGCTTCGATGTGTTCTTTTAATATTACCTGGTGGGGACGCTAAGCACCCAAGAAACGGGCCGTAGGGGTGTTCCATACGCTGTCTTCTTTGTAGATGAACTACAAGTTTCTAGAATTTTCCCTTCTCCCGCCTCTCTTGCTCGTTCCATTTCACGTCTCATTTCAACGTTTCACCAAGCTACCTAATCGACCCCACAGTGTCAAGCAGCATGGCAATAGTACTGTATTCCTTGATTACAGAATTCTCTTTCCTTTTCATTAGAATTAAGTACCAATTTTTCCTGTCTGTAAGCTGCCGTTCATCACAGCAACTAGAGATTGTACACATCACTTCCTGTATTCTCCTACAGTCACTCAAGGACGACTCTTCCCGGGACACTGACGTGCCACCAGCAAACAGTCGCCGGAATGCTGCTCCCCCTGACAGCCAGGACATTTGCGTGAATAACGAACAAGAGTGGTACTATGACACGCTTCCCTGAGGTACTCTTAACACTAGTCGTCCAGGTGAACGTTGTGGGTTCCATTAGTTGCAAAGATATCGAGCCACTCACATATTTGAAAACGTGTAACGTATGCTCTGAGCCTCATTAACAGGCCGTACCGAGTCACTATGGCATACGCTTACCTAAAATCTAGAAAAACCGGACCTGTCTGGTGTCCTTCACCAAGGGTATAGAATATTTTGCGAGAAAGAAGCTGGTCATATAAAAGTTACTCGAGCCGTCGCGGAATTGTCATTGAAAGTGAGAACACTGTAAAACACCCAAAAATATCTACGTCATGGACTTCACTGAGCTTTACACTCGTAGTACGAGTTAGCCCCTACAAACGTATCATCAAATGACCACTGCAACATTAATAAAATTGTGGATAATGCAGGGGTATCCACTCGACATAACTTCGAGTGATGTGAGACAGAGAAACGTTTGTTATACCGGGCCTACTTGAGTATAAATTTGGATAAAATGGATACATAGTCAGTGGATAAGAGTTTATAAGTAGTAACGTGTTCATTGAGTACTCCTGTCGACAGTAAATAGTTTTCCAAAGCAAAGGTGTGATACATACACAATTTTCTCTTGGGTTAATATTTTCGAGAAAATATTCCCTGATTAGTACGTAATCACTTTCTCCTTTCACTCTAACTTGTTTTCCAGAACGTACAAGTGGGAGGTGCTAGACACACCTGCACTTACCGGGCTCAAAGTTCGGACACAGATACATATTACTAAAGATAAAATCCCCTGACTTACTTCATGGAAACACTGATGACACTTACTAAACGTCAACGACGTCAGTATAAGACGTGTTATGAACCTGTACCTGCTCTGTTGTTGAGATCACAGAGGTGGCCGAGGACTTCGCTGCACTTGCAACTGGGACAGCGGCCGCTCTCCCCTCGAGTGCAGCTACTTAAAGGCTGTGGTGCGTGATAATATTTGCTCTCTTTGCGTCATTTGAACATTATTTAATAAAAGTAACATCACAAATCGTGCTCGCCCTGCCTTCATTTTCTAATTACGCTGTAGCACTTTTTTCTCGTGACCTCCAAAAATGCCACGCCTCTTCTCCTTTGAATAAGTAAATATCTGAGGTTCTTCCTCGTAATTAACGCTCGAACAAAATTTTAAAAATCTGTACCGCTCTCCTTGTGTCCACTGGTCAGTGGAGACAAATAAACTGAATGAGAACGACAAGATTGTTACCTTCCCGGGATTATTATATAATCGAGTTTCAAAAACTAAGCACGAAGCTATCACTTCCTGCTTCCGGTTTCTTCTACTTACTCTTTGTAACGATTTGCTGTTACTTAAATGAGACTTTATGTCACGATACTGCAGTGTCGCATACTTAATGACTCTGGTATGAAGCTTCCCGTGAGGTAGGCAAACGTTTTACGTATTAACTCATATAATTAAAAGTACATAACTGAAGTTTTCTTTGTATGGAAGTACATGTGTGATGCCCCTTAAACACTGCAATAACTCCGCTACATAACGTAGCAGGCCGCTGCAAAAGTCAAAACAAAGCGACACAGGCCACTGAGAGAGTGTATTATCGTGCGGTAATGCGTTTCCGGCAGAAGTGGATATGTTACAGCTGTGTCAGTCCAACGGAGAAGCCAGAGAAGCCATAGCGACTCTTTGGATAGAGCTGCAACACATCTGCTGCTTCATCTCAAGTCTGAGCAGCACGACTGAGCGTGATGTACGTCAAAGCCAGGTGAAATCTTTTCCATTGGAAGCAACCGCAATAACATGTGTGGGGCGGCATGTTGGAAAATATGTTGCTGTTATATAAAATTTGTTTGGTTGTAGAAACACTGCATTTCCCGGCCGATGCACCATATGTGGGGCGGCCGGTGGAATTATTGTTGTTAATGATGTTCCTATTATTTATGCTGTTATTTATGCTGTCTTTCGCCGTTCTCAACACTGGCTCTCTGACTACAATATTGGCTACCAGAAAGTGATTAGCAGAACGTGAAGCCTGTAATTAGAATTCCTAGTGCCCACTTCATCTGAGAATACACTTATAGTTACAGCTTATAGCTCTGAGGAATTAGAAGATTGTCCGGGATTTATAATCAAAAACGATTTTCTATAAAAAACGTTCTGTATTCTGAAAGTCACAGATGAAAACAGAAGAATCCACACAGTCTAACTAACAGAGCAGTTCAGAGTCTAATGCGCTGATGCAACTATAAATGTCCAAATTAAATGTTTAAATGAATGCTCGCCATAATTTGATGATTAGGTTCATCAAACGCCACGCTAAATAATTGGTAGAATGTCTGTCCCGCGGCGGCACGTGAAAATACGACATACGCAAACTGAAGATCGATAATTAAAGTCAACCCAGAATTAACACTTCACTCGAAAATGATTTCATGGTTACGCGTATTCCGAGTAACTTAATACGGCATCCGAGGCTGTTTGTAGCAATGATACCGACGCGACGCGACTCCCGACACAGATGACTTGCTATTTAGCGTCTGGAGAGAACTGGGGCCTTGCTTCCTCGCGCAGCGTTCTCACATATAAAGCCGCGGTGAGGACGGCTAAGGGAACGCCTGATCAAATCAGCTCTCCCGACTAGCCGCTGGGCTAGTAATGCACCACATTAAGTTATTGAATAAATTATAGCTTCTTTTGCTGATGGCCGATGAAGCTCTTAATTTAAATGTGCATCCAGCACGCAGGTAAGTATTGATAATAAAATTTAAATATTTTGGGCGAGAGAATTAATTTAATTACACTGCACGCAGTAGACGAGCTCTGAACTGGCCCTTTGGAGATACGCTATCGCTATAGTTTTATAGGTATTCAAATGAAACTTCACATCTTCATAGTTATAGCGGATCTCCAACCTACTTAAATATAAACATCCTAGCCTTATTTATTAGCCTACTTAATCTATCTTGCTTCCTTAAGTTTTAACACAAAACCCAGAAAATAATGAATTTCCACTAAAATTTTAATTTGTGAGATCCAAAGTACTGTTTTTATTAAATAATTATGAAAATTGAATCTAAATATGAATTTTTAATTCTCTAGCTCTTTTTTGTTGCGCCAATGATTTTTACAGAGAAACGTCAAAATTTCGAAAATGGCTAAAGTTATCGAACTGATATTCAACACATGTTGTTTTAGTATTACTCCTGACATGCTAGAAATGTTTTAGGTTATTTGCTTGATTTTTAAAGTATTGCGCAACATTTATGACGTCCGAGCTAGTTACAGCGGACTGGGCTGGCACACAATGCAAAGACTGATGTGAATTTACTACAGCGTGAGTAGGCTGCTTCCCTACACATGTGCAGCAGTTTCGATCATTGGTAACTTAAGAAATTTTTCATTTAAACTTACGATGCTGCTAAAATCCGTCCCAAAGCTCTAGAATCATGGAAAATCCCAGGGGGCAGCGGGAACCGACATCAGCACCTCCGCATTGTCACCCAAAGGCTGCTGCTAGAGCCTGGTCTGTTATGTTGTTCCAGTGCTTACAGCAGCCGTCCAAAGAATCCGTTCCACTCGTCAGGTCCGTGTATTAGCTCTTCCCATCCCTACCGAGATAATCATTGTTATTATCAATAACGGATTGGACAATTCGAGGTGTTTTCACTACAGAATAATTTTTCATAGGAAACCTAGAAGTATTGGGGAATGTATTAAAAATGCATTGGTATATATATATATATATATATATATATATATATATATATATATATATATATATATAAATATATATACTCGAAACTGGCATTCTACCATATCAATTATAGAAGCATCGTTAGAAATATTATATTACGTCATACATTCTCTGCAAATTATTTAATGACATTAAGGCAAGGATATTACACTACTGGCCATTAAAATTGCTACACCACGAAGATGACGTCAGACAGACGCGAAATTTAACCGACAGGAAGAAGATGCTGTGATATGCAAATAATTAGCATTTTCAGAGCATTCACACAAGGTTGGCGCCGGTGGCGACACCTACAACGTGCTGACATGAGGAAAGTTTCCAACCGATTTCTCATACAAACAGAAGTTGACCGGTGTTGCCTGCTGAAACGTTGTTGTGATGCCTCGTGTCAGGAGGAGAAATGCGTACCATCACGTTTCCGACTTTGATAAAAGTTGGATTGTAGCCTATCGCGGTTGCGGTCTGTCGTATCGCGACATTGCTGCTTGCGTTGGTCGAGATCCAATGCTTGTTAGCAGAACAGGGAATCGGTGGGTTCAGGAGGGTAACACGGGACGCCGTGCTGGATCCCAACGGTCTCGTATCACTAGCAGTCGAGATGACAGGCATCTTATCCGCATGGCTGTAACGGATCGTGCAGCCACGTCTCAATCCCTGAGTCAACAGGTGGGGACGTTTGCAAGACAACAACCATCTGCAGGAACAGTTCGACGACGTTTGCAGCAGAATGGACTATCAGCTCGGAGACCATGGCTGTGGTTACCCTTGACGCTGCATCAAGGACGGGAGCGCCTGCGATGGTGTATTCAACGAAGAAACTGGGTGCACGAATGGCAAAACGTCATTTTTTCGGATGGATCCAGGTTCTGTTTACAGCATCATGATGGTCGCATCTGTGTTTGGCGACATCGCGGTAAACGCACATTGGGAACGTGTATTCGTCATCGCCATACTGGCGTATCACCCGGCGTCGTGGTATGGGGTGCAATTGGTTACACGTCTCGGTCACCTCTTCTTCGCATTGACGGCACTATGAACTGTGGACGTTACATTTCAGATGTGTTACGATCCGTGGCTCTACCCTTCATTCGACCCCTGCGAAACCTTACATTTCAGCAGGATAATGCACGAACGCATGTTGCAGGTCATGTGCGGGCCTTTCTGGCTACAGAAAATGTTCGATTGCTGCAATTGAAAACGTCTGGTCAATGGTGGCCGTGTAACTGGCTCGTCATAATACGCCAGTCACTGCTCTTGATGAACTGTGGTATCATGTTGAAGTTGCATGGGAAGCTGTACCTGTACACGCCATCCAAGCTCTGTTTGACAATGCCCAGGCGTATCAAGGCCGCCATTACGGCCAGAGGCGGTTGTTCTGGGTACTGATTTCTCAGAGTTCAAATGGCTCTGAGCGCTATGGGACTTAGCATCTGAGGCCATCAGTCCCCTAGTAGTTAGAACTACTTAAACCTATCCTAAGGACATTACACACATCCATGCCCGAGGCAGGATTCGAACCTGCGACCGTAGCGGTCGCTTGGTTCCAGACTGTAGCGCCTAGAACCGCACGGCCACTCCGGCCGGCACTGATTTCTGAGGATATGCACCCAAATTGCATGAAAATGTAATCACATGTCATTTCTAGTATAATATATTTGTCCAATGAATACCCGTTTATCACCTGCTTTTCTTCTTGATATAGCAATTTTAATGGCCAGTAGTTTATGTATATGAAGGAACATATTCTATTAAAGCATATGAACAGTACCGATTGGATATGTCTGTTTTGTTCAGTTTGTGTATTATCTAAGCAATGCTCTTCAGACATGACTGGGATGACAAATACATACGCTGCCGACAATCAAGAGCAATGTAAATTAAATTATTGCATTCCCAATCTGCGAATATCATTTTACACCAGCTGCATGACTGATTAGTGACAAATGAAAATTTGCGGTAGACCGAGACTCGAACCCGGACTCCCCGCAAAATGTCAGCGGTCATCTTAACAACTCTCGCTACCCGGGTGCTCCTCGCGGACCGTTTGTCACAGTGTCTATGTTCCATGTTTCTGTGACTTCCGCGTAGGGCCAGATATTGTTATTCTCGCCATTTTGCCTTCCTGTAGGATGAAATCCAGGTTGGCAACGTTACTGACAAGACAAAACGACGATGTTAACAATGCTTCACCGTGTGTGAGATTCACAGGAACTTGTGCGAGCTCGTGACGTAGAAAGTGTGACATACGAAAGTTTGCGTTGGTCGGGAGGCGTGCATGGACAGCCAGAGTCTTTAAGGCAACCTCTCGAGTTAAGCAGATAATGTCGGTTCGAGTCTCGGGCTCGAATTATAATTTTATTGACAATCTGCGAACAAAAAAAAAAAAAAGTCTCTGAGCACTATGGGACTGAACGTCTAAGGTCATTAGTCCCCTAGAACTTAGAACTACCTAAACCTAACTAACCTAAGGACATCACACACATCCATGCCCGAGGCAGGATTCGAACCTGCGACCGTAGCGGTCCTGCGGTTCCAGAATGTAGCGCCTGGAACCGCACGGCCACCCCGGCCGGCCAATCTGCGAACACAATTCCTTAATATATGAGTAATCTGAATTGCTAAATGCCAAGGGAAGGCAGTGTGACAGGATTAAGGATTAAGTGGGTAGCTTCTGAAGCGCATGGTGTGCATTTCTCTGCAAACAATCGTATCCGCTCCGTAGATCGTCAAACATTTATGCTCGCCCTGTGAAACGGTTTATGTTTGTGGAAACATAATCTCTGTGATTCTGGATATCAACAGTAGATACTCTTGAGCTAGAAAACACGATTTTTTGTAGAATTTCAGACACGCTACTTTCCACGTTTCTTGTAACGGGAAAGTCGGTTAACTCGAGATGTGATATCACGGTCACTTCGCATATCTATGTAACAGACTGCAGCGTATACTGTGTTCTCGTATACACTTGTGCCATTTACCGGCAATATTCGGGCCTCAAATGCGGTACGAAAATGTATATGAGACCACCTTCATTATTTTCGTGTCTGGCAGTTCCTTCCACCTCATTATATACCTCACAGGGATTTTTGGAGCTTACGTTTCCTGTCACCTTGTATCTATTGCATGGTGGTGTTCTTTATTTTCGAGCATTTCTCACAATATCTTCTTTGCAAATTTTTCTGGATTATTTTCTTACTGATATTTATGTCTTTAGACCTTTTGCCAATTTCTTCATTATCCTAAATAATCACCATAAATTCATGTACACTGATAATTGAAAACATTATGACCTCTGTCCACCGAATGGCGCCAAAGTAGTACAGGTATGTATGTTCCAGTGCACTTTGCTCTTTAATGCCTTGCGATACCACTGAAAAAAAAATGACGTAAGTGCTAGTACTGGTTAGAGTTCGCACAGAATATGGTGGCCGATGCGCAGTGACCAATTTTCTTCCAAAGCGCTGAGCGAGTTCATTCGTTTGTTCGGCAGGGGAGGCCTACAAGTATTTGCCCCCTTTCGGCCTGTCGGCGGTTACAGGATCGTACAGAATGTACTGAAACGACCCGGTGAAAAAATTTTATTTTTGGTTTACTTGTTGCTTTATATGTCAGATGCTTGGTTAAGTGCCCATCATTTCATTAATAGTCACAGTTATTGCGCAATTTGCGTCGAAATAAGATATTGAACGAAATACGGAAAAGTCTGCAGTGAAATATAGGAGTCGCTATGATTTTGCGTTTGATCCGTATTCCATAATATGTTACTGAGTTTGAAAATTTTTTTCTGTACACTATCTGGAGGTCTCCATCGGTCACCAGTCTGGCGAAAATTGATCTGGCATAGAACACTCATTTACGATCGCAAGCAGCAGCGATAAAGCCAAGGTGAAGTATCCGCAACATTCCTCATAATAGATAAACTATTTGAGATTTTGAAATGTGATTTTGGCTTATGATACCATGCAAAGTGGATCGTATTTTGCCATATGGGTATAAGGAAAAACATCATTTTTTACTGTGTTATTCCACTAATTACAGACTTTTTGAAGAAATAATGTAATTTTTAAGGGCTATCTCAACTTGATTAGAAGAAGGGATCAGTTGGTAGGACATGTTATGAGGCATCAAGGGGTCACCAATTTAGTATTGAAGGGTAGTGTGGAGGGTGAAAATCGTAGAGGGAGACCAAGAGATGAATACACTAAGCAGATTCAGAAGGATATAGGGCGCAGTAGTTACTAGGAGATGTAGAAGCTTGCACAGGAAACAGTAGCATGTAGAGCTGCATCAGTCCAGTCTCTGGACTGAACATCACAACAACAATAGATAGCTGGTGAAACAAGAAACGCTATGGGTTTTGGAAATACACAAGTGAAGACATTGCATGTTTGTTTTTGTAAATAGGATGTGCTTTGTCATGAGCTGCTGACTTCGCTCTTCCTTAGTTCCTTAATTAATAAACTTAATAAACCACTGTTCCAGAATTCTGACCCAATTTTGACGAGGCAACAAGAGAAATGTGTAGGTGTTACTCAAAATGATGCACAGATACACACCCACCCACCCACCCACCCACCCACACACACATACACACACACACACACACACACACACATACATACATACATACACACATAAACAAACGCACACAAATATGTCAGCAATAAAATGTTCAATGTTTATGTCGAAGTGTCAGAATGTTACTTTCCACTTGCATGTACAGCATCAAGCTGCTGACTAAAACATAACTGTTAACTTTCGGACTAAGTGCCCCACTGCTATTTTCATGGCTAAATATTTACAAACAACCTTCTGAACAGACAGTTAGTTGGCATTTCACTTTAGGCATAAATGAGGTGATGTAGCAAAACGTACCTGAGCAAGCTGTAGAGAGTCCACCACTGACAACCACTCTACAACCACTCCGAAGGTTGTCGGTGGCACACAGAACAGCGAAAAGCGCTGGTGATGGGTTGGTGTGACCCAGTGACGTATTAATGACGAAGTAGCATATTATTTACTTTAGGTACACATCATGTCGTTAGCAATTTGAGGCAGCCATGACCCCCTCCGGCGATCAAGACCAGCGAGGGCTCACAGAGGTTGCTTCCAACATGGTAAGAAGATGCTTGCATATGCACCATACGATGCAGATGTCAGGCAGAGTACTGTTCAGATCAACGACGGGCGATGGCCATGATATGATTTGTGCAGCGTGTATTATGTTGTAACTGCGCTATGCAGCAACTCAGGCAGCGTAGGACTGGCTTGCATCCACTGTTTGGTCCAGCGAAGACTGATGCCACCTAGCGGGCGTTATATGGCGGCAGCACAGACGGCTGATAAACATTGCAGTGGCACCCAGTCTCAGGAGACTCATTTCAGGCAGCAGCTGGCTCTCTCATCTGGCATGGACCTGGCATTGTGGCGCCGCTGCGGGCTCAAAATGAATCTGCCTCAAAGTCGACAGATTATATGTATCTGAGGTGCATTTGTTGCACTAAAGCCCTACACTCAGCCACATAGTCCACAAGAAAAGTTTTGTACTGGTGTGGTGACATTGTCCTACCTCCTACAATTATTACCGATGTGGTGTCTAGTTTTCTGTTGAGTGCAGCTAGCTCAACTTGCAGTCCTTGTAATAATATTATTCTCACCCACATGTCGCCACATTATGCTTATCGACGAGTGGTTCTTACTGCAACACCTCACAGCAGACTCTTCCAAATTACTCGAAGTTCTACTAAAACTAAACGACACTAAGAAGGCTACGGCTACGGAGAACGTATGTGACTAAAATACTATCCTAAGCAGGCAACCACACAAGCTAATTGTCAGTCTTCACCGTTGCTAGATACTGTAAGAAAGTAGTATTTCCATTTTTAGGCCTGCACATGGTACAAGGCACAATGGACAATCGAATTAAGTATTGTCACTTCTAAATTGTCAAGTGTTAAAAATATACTTCCACGTCGGAAATACGGAAAGATGTGTCGGCATTTCAATCTGACACTATGTCATTGGTGGCTTGTAGAATGAACTGTTGATATCTCGTAACTGACATGTTTTTCCATAATGTTTCACCACAGCAAGCACCATTTTAGAGCAGAAGATAATGAATCTTGTTCTCCACTTCAAAAATGTAATCTATTATAATGTTAATAACTTATCTCACTACAATGATTCATGCCTTCTCGAGGTTACATACAGAAACAACTTTCGAAATAAGTTACAACAAATATCAGTCATAACCTAGGGTGCAGTTTATCTGATGATAAACATGCCCTAAAAAGTTAATTTCTGTCGTAACAAATATGCCCTTTTTAGCTTGAGAGTCACTCCACAATTTCATAAGGCCGAAAAATCGTGCAACAGACAGTAGTGCTCCCTTCAAACTGATGTAGCAATCAGAATATTATCAACGAGTATGGTGAGGTTCCTCGTCAGCTTGTTCCCTAACACGTAGTTACACGTAGTTGCACGTCCTGAAAGTACAGCAACAGATATACATAGACAAAAAGCAACTACTTATTGGTATCCTCTGTCTTCAAATAGGGGAGTGGTGTAATTCCGCTATGTATTGGCAATGCAACCTGTCCAAATTTTGCAGTGAGATCCATGCTGATCATTACACTTTTAAAACCTTAATTTAACTAATCCATATTTTCAGGATGGCATATTTCCCTTTTAATTATCTTATGTGATATCCTAGATATCCTACTGTCTAGAACTAAACGTTTTCATTTGTTCTTTTTCTTAACAACAAAAATCGAGTTGCGATAGTCATTTCCACGTTCCTCAATTACTGCCCAACGGAGCATGATTGTAGTTCTGTCTTAACTGCCTCTCTATCTATTAAGACAATGAGGTATGGCCTAACCTTAATGGCGTCATATAGCTTCACCCTGTGTGAATATTCAAAATTCTCTAACTTCCATGGTTGTTCTGATGAAACATTTTTGTTTCTACTTGCTGAAGATTACATGGGTAGATCACTTAACTAATGAGGAGGTATTGAATGGAATTGGGGAGCAGAGGAGTTTGTGGCACAACTTGACTAGAAGGCGGGATCGGTTGGTAGTACATGTTCTGAGGCATCAAGGGATCAGCAATTTAGTATTGGAGGGCAGCGTGGAGGGTAAAAATCGTAGAGGGAGACCAAGAGATGAATAAAGCAGATTCAGAAGGATGTAGGTTTTAGTAGGTACTGGGAGGTGAAGAAGCTTGCACAGGATAGAGTAACACGGAGAGCTCCATCAAACCAGTCTCAGGACTGAAGACCACAACAACAAACATTGGTACTATTTACTACACCTTAGTTCTTCCTCAGCCTTCATTTCATCTGACACGAAGCCACATATAATCTTGCCACAAATTCATCAGCATTAAGTGTACTTATGAATTTCACTTTCTTGCTCCCCTCTGCAGTTCTCAAATCCAAGTGACAGTCAACAAAAGCCTCATGTTTACTTACTGTGTCCAGTACAGTTTTTATGCTAAAGCTTTTAATGACAATAAATGTATGATTAGATAATAGCTCCACGAAGAACAACCTCTAAAACTACTTAATTTCTTATCAGCTTACTATAATATCCAGTGGCATGTTTAATTCTTATACTTGTAAATGAAAATTAAATTGATTTATCTCTATTAATGACCTCATAAAAATGCTCTGCTAACTCACCAATAGAACCGCCACTATCCACCAAAGCAGTCTCACATACCCCTTCCACTTCAACTTAGCAATCTCACACGTCCCTTCAATTTCAACATTCTGTTACAGGCTGCATCTATTCATTAAAACTCATGTTTATATTCAGTTTTCAGCTAAAATGTCCCCTTCTATCTCGTGTAATAAGTTTTTAACATTACATAATAAATGGCTCTAAGCACTATGGGACAACATCTAGGTCATCAGTCCCCTAGACTTAGAACTACTTAAACCTAACTAACCTAAGGACATCACACACATCCATACCCGAGGCAGGATTCGAACCTGCGACCCTAGCAGCAATGCGGTTCCGAATTGAAGAGCCTAGAACCGCTCGTTCACAGGGGCCAGCTAACAATATATATATATATATATATATATATATATATATATATATATATATATATATATATATATATATATATCTGATTGTCACCCTAAGGTTCAGTATCATCTTTCCCTGCAAATATCACAACAAACACCTCACAAAATCTTACATTTCCCATACCTAGACTCCATATCTTCCTTGAAACACTACATTTGTTTCTTCCCATGTCTTTGGTGTCGTATGCTGCTGAAACTCAGCAAAGTCCTCCATGACATCAGCTTCATAACTATACACATCTTTCCTCATCCACTCAATATATAACTCACCTTCATCCATACCTACTAGCAATAGATCCTTAGGAACCAAAAAGGTCTTAATTTCATTATCATCCTTACCGTTGTTTCAAACTGAACGTCTGCTGACAATGCTATCACTTTCTACAGTGGCTTCCCCCATCATAAATACATACTCTTCCCCCAATAATTCGAAATTGTTACGTGACAGCAGGGCACAGAGCCTGCTGGAGTTAAATGTCTGACACTAATTGGGAATAGAGTGTAACAATATACTTTACATACCAACACATACATTATTCCACACTGCTAAAACATCAACATCCAGAATGCAAGAGGCGGCGTTCAGCCCTGTCTTTGTAAGTGTGACGCATAAGAATGTGATTTTAGAATACACAGAAACATTGTCATTTGTGTCTCGAAACGGGGTGGAAGGTCTGCTGGTCGAACGTGTCGCGACACACGATGGTACACGGCGATAGCAGGGTGCGTGCTGCTTGCTAGCAGAGCACTGCTGGTGCACATTATCCTGGTGTAGTGGATACGCAAGTAAAACCCCTCACATGTTGTACACATGGAGTATAGTAATATTGGGCCTTATCTACATTTACACGTGAATTACCATAATGCTTGGCCAGAACAACATCGCCAACGATGTAAGACGTCCCAAAAATAAGTTAATGTGGTCCTGGTCCCATACCGTGACGTATAGACACACATATAACATTTATACACCATTCAGAAGACGTACGCACAACACTGAACATTTACAGACACATAATACATACCTAGTATAATGTTTGGCCAGAACAACATCTTCAACGAAGGATGAAATCCCCTCTAGAGACGTATAGACAAAAACATAACATTTGCACACCTAATACATACGCAGTATATTAATGCTTGACTGTAACAGCATCCACAATAAAGTACCAACATTATGTGGACACATAGATATGCCTCAGCCCAAAGAAAAAATTGTGAAGCATTATAAGATATTTTTAATAAAAACTTGGGGCATATCGCAAGTAGGATGATCTGCCAAGCTAAGTTTAGAACTGAAGTCCAATAATAGTAATTATTTCATGAATCATAAGAAAAATTTGCAGCAAGAATTCAACCACCCCTTTGACAAGGGAACATAAACAAAACAAAATTCCAAAAATGTATTTAATCAAAATTCCTGCATAGAAAATCCCTTACGCAACAGGTTACTTTATTAAACCTCCTGCCGATTGAGCCCAGTCGAATAAGAAGTCCTTACTCTTAACTTCAAACAGTAAGACTTACAAACTTTAATTTAAAGACCAAGCACTTTATCCGTAGCATGCAGTACATCGATTAGGGTGCCATTCCAGTACGGCACCCTTCAGAACATGGCTCACCTGATGCACTGGACAGCGACAACGCCTGAGGTAGCTCTCGACACAGACAAATCAATCCCACTGTACAACGTATAAAAAATTATTAATTCTCAGCCAAGTCTGACTATACATAACAAGCCACTATGTCTTAGGAAGCAAGCCATCTGAACTGTTGCAGTTCATATTGCCAACGCACTTATATTTTCGAACAAACACCCAGGAAACTGAAACTTAGTTATACAACGACTCTGACTTTTTTACGAAACTACAACAAAATTAGGCAGCAGAACAGTACTTAAATATATAAGAAAATTTACAGAAACCAAGTAATGAAAAAAATGCAGACTAGCCTAAGTAACACCAGTTTGCTGTAGAGTGAAGCAGACAGCTTTGTAATCTTACATTGATTATAATGGCCCTTCTGAATTAAATTAGTTAAGGAGTAACAGTGGTGTTGCTGATTGTTACAATTTGTGCTGGTTTTACACAAGAACACCTTGAGCATCACATGCCTTCCACAACGACTGCCAAACGACTTCAAACGCACTACTGTTTACTTTGCCCTCATGAACCGGTTTAACCACATGTAGCACTATACGAGGGACGGAATTTGGACACTACTGAACCAGAAAGGTAAGACAATTCAATCCCAGCCCAGAACGGTATTAAACAAATGGGCTGGCACAACTTAATAGTTTGTGGTGCAGTACACATAGCAGCAACAGCTCACCGGCAAGAAGGTGTGCTGTCGGTAGCTGCTGTGAGGAGACTGAAGACAGTGTGCAGTGCCACAGGACTGGACACAGTTGCGACCAAATCTAAACTGACCACAGTCAGCATGGACTGCCACTGTGGGCACTTCTGACCCAAGCTGCACTACACGACGAAGGCATCACACCACGGAGTCGCATTCGTGTGTGGTGGCCCTCTGCATCGCGTTGAGCTAACAGTGACTCTGCCCTGCTCCAGCGCTGACTTGCCTCACCAGTTGCCACATGGAGGTACTGCCCTTGTCCCCAACCTCGCTGGAAACAGACAGTCCCCATGATCCTCCTAGCCCACTCTTGTAAGGCTTCACACTGTCATTCGAGCTTCAGCAAAGCCTGTCAAATGGAAGAGCCAACACATGATCAGTATCAAAGATAGACTAAAGCGACTACGACTCAACCTCCCCTCCTTATAGCAGGGGACAGTTTACTGGAATCTCCTTTCCGTGAATACTTGTGGTTGCTGTCTGTGCAACCTTCTTTTATCTGGCTCAGAGGTGCCCTAATTCTTCGCCCCATTTCAGTATTTCACTGGTGACAGCCTCTCTGTTGCAATATAAGGCCTGATAATCCTGAGGAACAATTTTCCGGCGATACCTTGACTGCCTTGGGTTTGATTCCACAAATCTCTTTTCTGATGATACACCTGTCAGATATTATTTCTGAATGCCTCCAACATTTTCTTTACATGCTCCAGATCCACCCGTTCCCGAGCATTCACTGAGTGGCCATAAATTGGCCAGCGGAAAAATAATGAAGAGGAGAACATTAACTTGACAGGAGTGGTTTTATGGTCTTACTGCTGGTCGGTACTGAAGACAAAAGATATCCAATTCAGTGGTAAGTCCCATCGTCTCAGGGATTCTGAACGGTAAACAATGGGGGCACACTTTAAGTTACAGTTTATTCTTTCAGCAAAGGGTGGCTGCACTGCAAATAGTGACATGTCGTAATCATACGCACTACTCTGTGATCAAAACAGAGCTGCTGAAACTCTTTCGATTTGAAGACCAGTGCATTAAGCTCTTTGAGAGTCCATAACTCGCCAAAATTCAAGGTTTGAACGCTAATAGCGAAAGGTGTGCCACAGCTAGGAATGAACTGGACGAACCTAGTGAAGACGTCAGCAACGACAAATACAAAACGGTTTCCCCTTTGGGTAGGGGGCAAGGGCCCGAGGTAGTCGGTTCAGAGTTTATCCATTGGTTGAAACAGGCGGACTGACAGCAAAAACCCCTTCTTGGATCCGTATTCGGTTTAGCTTAGTTGCACTGTTCGCACACAGCGACCAACCTCCGGACACGCAGTCCAGACCTCTCTAAGTGAACTTCTCTTTCATATTAAGCCTTGTTTAAAGGAACCCCAGTTGACTACTAGATTACTGGATCAGGCTCAAGGGTGTAGATTCTTCGTCCCGCCTAGACTAGAACCACAAGGAACCCTTTTCAAGGGTATGTCCCAGAACAGTAACTCCAGCTTTCAGCATCATAAACGGACTGCAATTCAGGATCTTGTTGCTGTTCCGCTTTACGACTGACAAACAAGTATGGAATCTCTGCTCAAAGCGTCGGTATTTTGGTTCTGCCCCCTGTAATATGGCAAACATCGAGCTGAACTGCGAAGATGGTTATTGCAAACCCTGCTATGCACCTCGGATTGCGTGGCCGAGCCATCTGCTTGTCGGTTTCCAAGCTAAGCCGACGATGTTCCAAATAAAACTCACATTTTCGTAGTGCGAACATCACGTCCATAGGTGCCAATTCGTGAGGTGAGTATTTGGTTTAAATTGGAAACAGCGACCACAAGGCATATGCAAGACATCTTCTCTCCACATGCTGCACTTGTAATAGGACAGCTGCCACCATGTCACTGGAAGCGTCGATATGAACGGGCAATTAAAATCAGGGATACCTAATACTGGTGCTGAGGTTAGTGCTAGTTTTAATGCCCTAAACGCAGCTTTCTCAGGTTCATTGCACATACATTTTTCGCCATTACTATGTAACTGATTAATAGGAGCCGCTATCTGCACGAAATTCGGTATGAACTTTCGAAAGAAGTTCACCATAACAATGAAATGGGAGATGGCCTTCTTGTCCTTTGGGACCAGAAATGAATGAATGCCCTGTGTGCGGGCGTGGTCGATGGTGACCAATTTTCAAGATACGATGTTTCACAAAACGGATATTTCATCCCAGACCAAGGTTACTTTGGTGGGTTTGACAGCCAGGCTCACTTCCCTCAAGCACTGAACCCCTAGCGGATGCTGTCGAGATGCCCCGATGCTCCACGAAACTGCTGATGTGCACCTCTACAGGTCGCAGGTAATCAAAATCAAACTTGAACTTAAAGTCCCTTAAGACAGAATGCAGTAGACGTGACAAGACTGCCGCAATTGCGGGCAGCCTAAAAGGGGACCCTATTAAACTGAAAAGCTTGTAGTCGATATGGAAATCCATTACAGGCTTTGGCTATTCTGCCAAAGGGATCTGATAGTAGGCCTGGGTTAAGTCAGGAACAGTAAAATCTCTGTCCTTCAAACTACGTAAAGCAGTTGTATAACTCTGGGAGTGTGACAGACTCAAGCACAACCTTCTGATTTAACACCTGGTAATCAAGTGCAGGCCTGCACCCCTCCCCATGAGGCTTAGGACCCAGAAATATGAGAGCAGCTAAAGGTGAGACATAAGGAGAGGTAACACCATCAGCATGTAGCTTTTCGATGGTCTTACGCAGTTGTTGCATTTTAGGAGGCGATAACTAGTATGACTCACTGGGTGCTGATCCATGAGATGGATACTTCCAACCTGTCAGTTAACACTTCCGTAAATTCGTCTAAAGCTACAATTAACTATGCAGTTTGACCTTCTAGGAAATGACTAACATCGAGCCTTGTTTCTTGCACACTACCACACTTCTTCTTAGGACTTCGTGCGAATGATATGAGCACAAAACTTATAACTCTCCTCTCCTGTAAATTTAAAATACAAACGACCACCCGCGCAATCAACCAGGCACAGGGTCATTTGCAAGACTCCATAAACCATAATGAGCATCACCGTGAAGTTTCTAATAGCGAAGCACCAATGTGGCCATCAGAAACACTGGGTTCTCAGTTTCAGTCGACACTGACCAACCACATTAAGGGGTTGCCAGACCCACGCATGACACGCCTGACTGTTCGCTCTTCGTTCTGGCGAATTTGGCATTTGTTTGTAACGTTTAGACCAGGCAGAGCGCACACACACTACAACAACCTGGCGAAGGCCTTCTGCGTAATGCAGAACGTGCCCTTTGTTTCTGGCGTCAGCTGTTCATTCGCCTATCTTTAGGTATCGGACATTCTCAAACAAGTGCAAGAAATAACATTGATAGGACGGTTGCAGGTGTTTGATTTTATGACGGCCCTGACAAAATGTCCATGCTCTCCACAATGGTAGCACATAGGCCTATTTGAGTAATCAGCACTGACTTCACATGTGTTATTTACTACGCCCACTCCACTATACCGCATATTCTCGATTCCAACAAAAAGCTTGTCTAAATCTGCAAAACACGCCTGTGTTCCACTAAACGATATCCTGGGCCAGTCCTCTCCTCTCATACATTCAAATGTATTTGCCACTGCCTGTTCTTCGGAGGTCTCTACACACCTAATACGCTGAAACGCACTTAATCAACGTGATGAGCCAGTGGCTCTTTCTTGCCCTGTACCCAGGATTCATACTGGTCTAAGAAGTCCTCCCTTTTGAGTAACCCAGCATTTACTTAACGGCGCCTTCTGAAACTCTCACAAAGTAACCCCACCTTGCAATGCTTCTGCAATGAATCTACTCAAACAGCTTAGAGCCAACAAATTTATCTGTTGGAGTCTTACAACTTATAAGACTCCAACATTATCAACCTCTAACACATTAATATGTTCATGTAATCCAACCAACAGTAATTACTCAATGTACTGGTAAAGTACTGTGTACTGACTAACGTGACACTTCTTTAATAATGACCATCAGTGGATACGGCAACTTACCAAACGAGCTGTTAATTGTTTGTTCGTTTGTGCCCTTAACTTCAACAGCCTGCTCCTGATCCCTTCAATTAAGGTTTAACATTTACCGTTGTAATGCCACAACCTTGTCCTGTAACCTTTGTACTTCAAACAACACTGAGGAATGTTCACTAATACTATCTACTCCATGAATTCGAGTAACTAGTTGGTCCAAAAGTACTTGCAAGTGGCAAATGTGCCTTCGAGCTGCGGAGGAAACTTCAAATTTTGACACATCGTCTGAATATCACTCAATAAACTTTTACGGAAATCAGAAGGTCTCGGCGGAAATGTTTCCTGAGACAGTCAAAGCAGCGCGCTGGCGTTGACAAAGTTCAGATACGCTGCTCCCCACGTTCCGTTTAAGAACGCATAGCTCATATTGCAGACTTGGTATTCTAACGCTCGTCACACCGATGACATTCCTTGTTGCCGGAGAATTCGTCCCGGAAAACACGACGGTTAAAAACAACACGGTTTCCACGCGTATTTTATTTCAATAATAACAAAAAATGTTCAAATATGTGTGAAACCGTATGGGACTTAACGGCTAAGGTCATCAGCTTACACACTACTTAATCTTAATCATCCTAAGGACAAACACAAACACCCATACCCGAGGGAGGACTCGAACCTCCGCCGGAACCAGCCGCACACTCCACGACTGCAGCGCCTGAGACCGCTCGGCTAGTCCCGCGCGGCTCAATAACAACACAAATAGGGTAAATATACTAATGGCTATGCTACTACCAGTGTGCAGTTCGTACCCTTATCAGTATAAAATCCCAACCACGCTCTCTGTTAACACTGACAGCTGACAGTAGTGCATAGGACCTGCTGCAGTGAAATGTGCCAACTCAACAGAGAATAAAATATAACAATATTCTTTGTTTACCAAAACATACGGTATTGCACACTGTTAAAAACATTGACACATAGGTTACAACAGGTGGTATTTAGCCCATCAACTCAAAAAGATGTACATGGAATCTTGAGTTTAGAACGTCTGTGTTTACACACGTATGCTTCAGTTTAAAAGGGCACAATCGTTAAAAACATATTTAATACATACTGGAGAGTAACGCATGCAGAATTATATTGCAGTATAATTTTACAATTGACGTCCTATAGTAATAATTATGTCTTTAATCTAAGCAAAACGAGGAGTAACGATTCAACCAAACTCTCCGAAAAGGGGAACCTTAAACAAAACAGTTCAAAAAACTTATTAATCAAAATTACAACGGACAAAATCTTTTAAGCAACAGACTAATTTATCAAACCTCCAGGCGGATGAGCCCAGTGGATTCAGATCTCCTTACTCTTAATTTAAAGTAGTAAGACTTACAAATTATAATTTAAAAAGAAAGCAGTTTCTTGTGGGCACACAGTATATCAATTACAGCAGCCTTCACAGCAAGGCCCACCTAATGCACTGGATGGCGAAAACGTCTGAAGCAGCACTCGATACGACGCAGACATATAAGTTCCACTCTACAAAATTTTACAAAAATAATAAATTAACAGCGAATTTTGACAGTACTCGTTGAGCCACCAAGATTTCGGAAACATCAATATAATATAGAGAACATTGTAATAAACTAGTGAAAGCAAGATATTTTTTTGGTATAACTCAACACTAGCAACTTTTGCGGATAATGTAGACAACATAATTTAATCTTCAAACTAAGATCAAAGCAGGTAGCGGAACGTAGGTAAACTTACGGAATCACTTGGCAAAAGAAAAAAAAGAAGTAAGAGAAGCAGACTAGTCCAAGCAGTATCAACTTAGAGTGATTATAATGGAACTTCGGAATTAAAAACAGTTCATCAATAACAGCGGAGCTACTGGTAGTTACAACTGGTACTAGTTTCACACAAGATCGTCTTTAGTATGTCCCTTACACAACGAATGTCAGACCACTTCAGAGGCACAACGATTAACTCTGACCTCATGAACTGGTTCATATAACTGCTTTAATAATATGCAGGATTCGTGGGGCCTTCGGCAGTGAATCCACAGGTAGACCAGGGAGAATCATTTCTGACTGAGTTACGAGGAATACAGACCATCTACCGATCTGAGTTATATCCTTTGCTTCGATGTAGGCAATGTGTTCGAACAAGCCATGCAAAACACTGTAAAGTTTGGAGAGTTACAATGGCTGCCCAAAGACGAAATCGCCAGATTGGAGTGTGGGACTTATGCTAGTAGGGGTACGTCCTGAAGGAAGACCTGGAATATCTCGCAGCCCTGACCATAGAGCCAAGAGCACCTAGCCACACGAAATGGTTGTCCTCACGCAGATGACAATACAGGAGAATAAAAAGAGATTTATAGAAATCTGAGGCAGTGTCTCAGGTTGGAGATGCAACTTCTTTGAATCACCCACAGCATTGCCTTGAAGCAGCATCACTGGTTGAAGGAGTATATTTATTTAAATAACAAACATACTTACTTTACATTAATTTCAAAAGATTTTAATGAAATAACGAATAATTCAGTTTTTGGAAGAACCATGGAGATTATTATAAACTATATTGATATTCTTTTAGTTTACTACTGGGATAGGCGTTAATGGTGCAAGAGATTACACCACCAGGCCATATTTTAAGCAGGCCATAATCTTCAATGAAGGACTACTCGCTGTAGAGTGGTTAAGATTTTATTCAAGTTGTCGAAGCCTGCCTGTAACGATATATGTGTTCCTGACCTCTCCAAACTCCACATGTACCGATTTAATATGTCTGCAAAACTAGACTTCACTGATGCCAAATTGCCTTATATGGGTACAGATATCGGCAATCTATAGGAAGTAATGAAATGCAGTCCAGAAGAAGTTGACATTTATGGGTTTGTACCCAATAATCCTTATGGCATAGCACCTCAGAACAAGAAGGTTGTCAGCATTATGAATGACAAGGCGAAGGGCTTACAGATTGTGAAGTTTGTAGGGTTCCAGTCGAAGACATATGCATACTTCTGCATAGTGCATAGGTGCTAGCACTACTCAGAGACTGGCATCATGCACACTCACAGGCGCTCATGATAGAAGACAATATGGAGTGTCTATTTGCTAATGATGAATCTCCTCATATGGGGCCATGAGGTACATACTGCACTGCAAAAGAATGTCAGTCTCTTGCGTCATGATGACAAATGCTTCATCTATGTGGAATGGATCAGAACCCTCCAATTCTTACACTTTTTGCATGAATGATTCTGTGTGTGTGTGTGTGTGTGTGTGTGTGTGTGTGTGTGTGTGTGCACTTGTGTGCTTGCATATAAAATGTATGTTCTTATGTGTATGGCTGCACATTGTGTGTGCTGGTAAAAAAATATTTTGTGTTTATGTGTGTGTCATTCTTCACTGATGCTGTGAGTCCTTATACGTATGGCAAATATTGTAAATAATTAAAATCATCTTCCTTCTCCCTTACTATAATATATCCCAGCTGCTATAAATGTTGTATTGTTGATCAGTTGTTCTTGTGTGAATAAAATCATTCTGCATTTATTCAAGCTATTTTTGAAAACAAAGTTTTGTTATTTGTGTTATGTACCTCTGATGCTGTAAAAACTGTGTATTTGAACAGTAGCTCCTATGTATAAAGCAAATGGTTCCCCCATACGTAATTTCGTTTCTGACAAAGTGTATTCTTTCTGCTTATAGACCATGAGTCAACTTGCTGTATCAATGTTATTAATATTGTTACTGGATCCATTCACAATTAAGTTGTTGTACGGTCAACGTGGTCTAGGGGTAGCGTCTTGGATTCATAATCAAAACGTCTTCGGTCCCGGGTTCCATCCCCGCCAATACCTAAATTTTGATAAATATTCAGCATTGGCGGCCGAAGACTTCCGGCATAAGAAGTCAGCCTAATTCTACCAACGGCCTTGTCATAGAAAGCGGAGGAGCGGATAGAGGTTCAGGGCACTCTCTTGTCCTAGGGGTGGGAAATTGCACCTAAAGGCGGAAGAATCAGCAATGATCAACGACATGAGGATGCAGAAGGCAATGGAAACCACTGCATTAAAGACACGTAACGTGTATCCACAGGACATGTGGCCTGTAATTGAAGAAGTGTCATGATGATCTCTCCATTGGCAAAAGATTCCGGAATAGTCCCCCATTCGGATCTCCGGGAGGGGACTGCCAAGGGGGAGGTTACCATGAGAAAAAGATTGAATAATCAACGAAGGGATAACGTTCTACGAGTCGGGGCGTGGAATGTCAGAAGCTTCAACGTGGTAGGGAAACTAGAAAATCAGAAAAGGGAAATGCTAAGGCTCAATCTAGATATAGTAGGTGTCAGTGAAGTGAAGTGGAAAGAAGACAAGGATTTCTGGTGAGATGAATATCGGGTAATATCAACAGCAGCAAAAAATGGTATAGCAGGTGTAGGATTAGTTATGAATAGGAAGGTAGGGCAGAGAGTGTGTTACTGTGAACAGTTCAGTGACTGGGTTGTTCTAATCAGAATCGACAGCAGACCAACACCGACAACGATAGTTCAGGTATACATGCCGACGTCGCAAGCTGAAGATGAACAGATAGAGAAAGTGTGTGAGGATATTGAAATGGTAATGCAGTATATAAAGGGGGACGAAAATCTAATAGTAATGGGCGACTGGAATGCAGTTGTAGGGGAAGGAGTAGAAGAAAAGGTTACAGGAGAATATGGGCTTGGGACAAGGAATGAAAGAGGAGAAAGACTAATTGACATCTGTGACAAGTTTCAGCTAGTAATAGCGAATACCCTGTTCAAGAATCACAAGAGGAGGAGGTATACTTGGAAAAGGCCAGGAGATACGGGAAGATTTCAATTAGATTACATCATGGTCAGACAGAGATTCTGAAATCAGATACTGGATTGTAAGGCGTACCCAGGAGCAGATATAGACTCAGAGCACAATATAGTAGTTACTGTGTTACTGTGTTACTGTGAACAGTTCAGTGACTGGGTTGTTCTAATCAGAATCGACAGCAGACCAACACCGACAACGATAGTTCAGGTATACATGCCGACGTCGCAAGCTGAAGATGAACAGATAGAGAAAGTGTGTGAGGATATTGAAATGGTAATGCAGTATATAAAGGGGGACGAAAATCTAATAGTAATGGGCGACTGGAATGCAGTTGTAGGGGAAGGAGTAGAAGAAAAGGTTACAGGAGAATATGGGCTTGGGACAAGGAATGAAAGAGGAGAAAGACTAATTGACATCTGTAACAAGTTTCAGCTAGTAATAGCGAATACCCTGTTCAAGAATCACAAGAGGAGGAGGTATACTTGGAAAAGGCCAGGAGATACGGGAAGATTTCAATTAGATTACATCATGGTCAGACAGAGATTCTGAAATCAGATACTGGATTGTAAGGCGTACCCAGGAGCAGGTATAGACTCAGAGAACAATATAGTAGTGATGAAGAGTAGGCTGAAGTTCAAGACATTAGTCAGGAAGAATCAATACACAAAGAAGTGGGATACGGAAGTACTAAGGTATGACGACATACGTTTGAAGTTCTCTAACGCTATAGATACAGCAATAAGGAATAGCGCAGTAGGCAGTACAGTTGAAGAGGAATGGACATCTGTAAAATGTGCCATCACAGAAGTTGGGAAGGAAAACATAGGTACAAAGAAGGTAGCTGCGAAGGAACCATGGGTAACAGAAGAAATACTTCAGTTGATTGAAGAAAGGAGGAAGTACAAACATGTTCCGGGAAAATCAGGAATACAGAAATACAAGTCGCTGAGGAATGAAGTAAATAGGAAGTGCAGGCAAGCTAAGACGAAATGGCTGCAGGAAAAATGTGAAGACATCGAAAAAGATATAACTGTCGGAAGGACAGACAGCATACAGGAAAGTCAAAACAACCTTTGGTGACATTAAAAGCAACGGTGGTAACACTAAGAGTGCAACGGGAATTCCAGTGTTAAATGCAGAGGAGAGAGCAGATAGCTGGAAAGAATACATTGAAAGCCTCTATGAGGGTAAAGATTTTGTCTGATGTGATAGAAGAAGAAACAGGAGTAGATTTAGAAGAGATATGGAATCCTGTATTATAATCAGAATTTAAAAGAGCTTTGGAGGACTTCCGGTCAAATAAGGCAGAAGGGATAGATAACATTCCATCAGAATTTCTAAAATCATTGGGGGAAGCGGCAACAAAACGACTATTCACATTGGTGTGTAGAATATATGAGTCTGGCGATATACCATCTGACTTTCGGAAAAGCATCATCCACACAATTCCGAAGACGGCAAGAGATGACAAGTGCGACAATTATCGCACAATCAGCTTAACAGCTCATGCATCGAAGCTGCTCACAAGAATAATATACAGAAGAACGGAAAAGAAAATTGAGAATGCGCTAGGTGACGATCAGTTTGGCTTTAGGAAAAGTAAAGGGACGAGAGAGGCAATTCTGACGTTACGGCTAATAATGGAAGCAAGGCTAAAGAAAAATCAATTCACAGGATTTGTCGACCTGGAAAAAGCGTTCGACAATATAAAATGGTGCAAGCTGTTCGAGATTCTGAAAAAAGTACAGGTAATCTATAGGGAGAGAAGGGTCATATACAATATGTACAACAACCAAGAGAGAATAATAAGAGTGGACGATCAAGAACGAAGTGCTCATATTAAGAAGGGTGTAAGACAAAGCTGTAGCCTTTCGCCCCTACTCTTCAATCTGTACATCGAGGAAGCAATGATGGAAATAAATGAAAGGTTCAGGAGTGGAATTAAAATACAATGTGAAAGGATATCAATGATACGATTCGCTGATGACATTGCTATCCTGGTGAAACTGAAGAAGAATTAAATGATCTGCTGAACGGAATGTACAGTCTAATGAGTACACAGTATGGTTTGAGAGTAAATCGGAGAAAGACGAAGGTAGTGAGAAGTAGTAGAAATGAGAACAGCGAGAAACTTAACATCAGGATTGATGGTCACGAAGTCAATGAAGTTAAGGAATTCTGCTACCTAGGCAGTAAAATAACCAATGACGGACGGAGCAAGGAGGACATCAAAAGCAGACTCGCTATGGCAAAAATGGCATTTCTGGCCAAGAGAAGTCTACTAATATCAAATACCGGCCTTAATTTGAGGAAGAAATTTCTGAGGATGTACGTCTGGAGTATAGCATTGTATGGTAGTGAAACATGGACTGTGGGAAAACCGGAACAGAAGAGAATCGAAGCATTTGAGATGTGGTGCTATAGACGGATGTTGAAAATTAGGTGGACTGATAAGGTAAGGAATGAGGAGGTTCTACGCAGAATCGGAGAGAAAAGGAATATGTGGAAAACACTGATAAGGAGAAGGGACAGGATGATAGGACATCTGCTAAGACATGAGGGAATGACTTCCATGGTACTACAGGGAGCTGTAGAGGGCAAAAACTGTAGAGGAAGACAGAGATTGGAATACGTCAAGCAAATAATTGAGGACGTAGGTTGCAAGTGCTACTCTGAGATGAAGAGGTTAGCACAGGAAAGGAATTCGTGGGCGGGCCGCATCAAACCGGTCAGTAGACTCATGACAAAAAAAAAAAAAAAAAAAAAAAGGACAAAGATAGCCTTGCTCGTCATACATACTACTATAGACACTTTATGACCAAGCATGTGAATATCAATAAACGAATGAGATGTGTCATACTAGCCTGTCATGTCCCTATCTACATATTCCACCATACTGCATAGAGAATCATGTTCATACCATGAATACTGTACATTTTTCTATCTCTGTAGCTACTTCAAAGTCAACCAATAACAGTTACATTGTATGTTTTGGCGAAAAACAGTTCTCTTGTGGGAAATGTGCTATGGCATAATCAAACTACACCAGGCCGGGAAATTTAGGGAAACACCCTGCGGGCTGCGACTATGTAAACATTTGAGTGCTCTCGTTCATCACTGAATGAGGTACTTTTGGCAGCTGCTTTGCTTGTGCTACAACATAGTCTAATAGCGCTGGACATCCTGTGGGCTGCAGCTGGTGCTGGACATCTGTAATGATTACAGCACAAAACAATGAATATAGTGAAGCATATACATTCAATAATAATTAGCATTGGTCTAGCATGTGTGTGACTGATCCTGATTTATCTTCCTACCACAGTTGCGCAAGGATGCCCTGTGAATGATTTAGGAATTAGGTGTTGGAACTCTGGCCTAAAAGGTAGGGTGATACCATCTCATGCATGCAGAGTTCAGAAGAGTGTAGCAGTACAGACAGTGATGTAGACAGACAGAGAACTCAACACTGGTTTCACTACACACCCTCTAAAGGAAATGTTATCGCTAACAGAAATTAATGTATGGGTTGAGGTATAACTATATGTTAGCAAAACTGAAAACCTTGGATATTCATTACTATATATTAGCAAAACTGAAAACCTTGGATATTCATTACTATGGTTTTCTCTTAATATGACTTCATGACATAACAATGTTAGCAAAATTACATGCAGGATGGTAAAATATTGACACTGTGTGATCACAACTGTAAAGAGGAAATTTCCTTACGTTTATAAGTTTCTTTAATGGTAAGATGGTTGATGAGCATGTGTGGGAGTCGATAACAATAAAAACAAATTAAATATAATTGAGACTACAGATATTAATTATGCTGAAATGTTCAATGGAAATACCCAAAATTGAATGGGGGTCGGTAAAAAGCAATCGAAAAGAAGTACACACTTAAAACAATTTCATAACTTAAAAGTATAAAACACTCTACAGTGAGTGATCAATCCTTTTAGTTATATCGAAAATCCCACGTTTCTGCTTCAATTAAGCCCGGCGGTCGTGAATATGTTTACCTACATGGTTGTATGTCCGCAAAAATTAGGAGAGACGGAGACCACCACAGGTCTGAGCATCAGTTGAACATCACTTGCTGGCATAGTGCAAGCACGTGGCTTTACCTTCCGTCGTCATCGGCAGTGGCTGCTGTTAGCGCGAGCTGTTAACCTGAGAATCTATTCTAAATCTCTCTCGGCTGCTAAACAACAGTCGGATACATTTCCTACGTCTTTGGTGAAGCCGAGACTCCTAGTTATTCCCTAGCTAAGTTAACCGGCATTGTGCAAGCTACTTGCCTGGACTAGCAGATACGGCATTGCCCTCAAATCGCTCGCAAGCGATAACTGGCAGTGCTCAGTGCGATTCTTCATACTAGGAGACCTTTCAGATTAACTCCTTACGAGTTAAGATGAGCCTGTGAACGAGTGTTCACATAATTATGCTCGCAATCACCTCAGTGCAGCGCCAGTCGCCTTACTCAAATACTCGATGATATACAGCAAGAGAAGAAGCTAATTTCTCTGTTTACAAATTAACTATATTAGTGCTGGTGGCCACACGTTTTCTTTCTGGCCAATCAGAACATTTGTTATAACTCTACCCATTACCATTTTTTGTAGCCTATCATGCGTTGTTTCTTTCGTTGGACAGAGTTTAACTTCTGCTACGTCATACTGAGATAAACAGCTTTTCCTTTAATGCAAGTTTTATCACAGGTGGCTACAGTGTGCCACCAGTTTGTTGAGTTGGGTTTCTCCAGGCATTTATCTGGAGCGTCCTACGCAGTGGCTCTGGCATGTGATTGTGTTCAGTGTTTGTCCCACTGCGAAAGTTTCAACCTAATGCAGGATGGGCATTCCATCGTAAATTATCCATCCCTCAGAACTCCATCTCATAGCTCGGGTCAGCGAAATAACTTGCATGTAATTACTAATGTGAGTGTTAGTGGTTTATATTCATGAGTTGTCTGTTTGTTTGATTTATTTACCTATTAATAAAATTCGTATATGTTCACATACCTGTGACATGTGACATATCGAGTTAACTGGAATTGTTTCAGGATTTCAAATTAAGGTGTATTATTTGTTTGACACCTTACAATGGATTCACATAATACATACCAATAGCATTATTTTTCTTGGCTGAGCGCTGTTGCTGCTAATGCTGTTGATGCTTCATGCTGGAAAGCAAATGGTAATTTCTGTGATTTTATTATTGAAAAATTATCAAAGGTTGGGGAGCTGAGGCTGCACACCTGCTACGGTCGCAGGTTCGAATCCTGCCTCGGGCATGGATGTGTGTGATGTCCTTAGGTTAGTTAGGTTTAAGTAGTTCTAAGTTCTAGGGGACTGATGACCACAGATGTTAAGTCCCATAGTACTCAGAGCCCCCTTTTGAGCTGCACACCATTGGCTGCAGAGCAACACAGAAACTGCTCAGGGTGGAGGGGGACAGTGCCTCAGGCAAAATACATGGAAGTGCAGACTGGAAGGGATGGCCCTCCCCTCTTTGCCCTTGACTTGTTGTAAGATGTTATCATTCCTGAAAACACCTTGGAGATAATGAAGTGCTAATGCTGCTGTCAGTGAAATATCACATGAACACTTGAAGAGATTTCCCCGATTGACCTCTAGGCTGGGGTCAAGGTTGGCTTGTAGCTGCAGTGCCCTACTATCGCAATGCACCCAGGAGCATTGTTAGGATCGCATGGTAGTGTGAGCAGCGTCAGATTTTGGACTCTGTAATTAGGTTCAAAACCGTCACATTTCTTCATCTACCTGCTGTACAGTTTCAGTGCAATCTTCTTCACAGTATGCCTGCAACACAAAATCTGTCTATTTTATTACAGTCATGGATAAATAAGTGGCTGCTGATAGGAATATGCAGAGAAATTAACTTGTGCTTGTGCATGCTACATGTACTATCGTAGTTGGCCTACTATGCAATTTCAGAAGTATGTGTCTGACATTCCAGTAGCGAGTTGAGCCGTGGCGACTGGCTGTAGGGTGTTCTACTTGCATCGCTGATATCGATATTCGGCTGTCCTGCTATCTTTGACTGCTCCCCCCGGCGGGTTTTCCGGGTGAACGTGTGACGAGAGAGTCTCCGGTCGGCGTTCAACGAGCCAACTTGAGTTGAAAACAAGACTGCGTCCCTAACCGTGGTGCATGGGCCTCACTATGCTCACTGCCCTTGTCTTTTGTCACGCGGGATGTACGGTTCCGATAATTGGGCGCCTTGACATGCAGGTCTGTGGTGGGTTCGTCGCGTCACGCTGAACAGCTTCCCAGCTCGTAATATGCAAGCTCCAAGTTACGTATGACTTTTAATTTGTGTTTAACTAAGAATACTGTTGAATTTATTATGGGTAGCTGCCGGAGATGGTTCTGAACTTGGTTCCACAGTGGATATTTTAAGGTTGGTGTTCCTCATTTCGTTTCTCATCATCTTTGGACTGTGTCTTTTAAGTGGTTTCCATGCTAATTTTAACTGGTTTTAGGATATGTTGACCGCTTTGGGACTGGTTGCGGTTGTGTACGCACCAAGCAGCCGTAGGGTTAATGGTTCATTCATTTGTCAACGCAGGGTTTGGTATGTTTGTTTAATGTTGAAAGTGCCTTAAGGCAACTGGAAGTGATCTCTATGTTCCCTGCTAATTTACTTGGATACGGGTAATGATAGAGTATTGCTCCATAGGAATTTGTTGGCATGTTTATTATATACTCCAGTGTGGCTGAGATTTGACCTTGTTTTCATTGCAATGTATTTCTGCTGCAGGCCATTTAATTCTGCTCGATTCCTGGCGCCGGTGAGGCTATGGATTCTTGTCAGGAACGCTCGTTGTGAGGCCGGTCGGACTATATCAGAATAAATACCGCCTGCTAGTGAGCCTGTGCACAAGCCGTGGAGAGTGGGCGTATTGCCAGCCGGCCGTAGCGTTATTACTTCCAAATACTGCTCTGGGTCTTATCGCTGTTCTCTAAAGTTAAGTGCAATTTGAGAATCAGTCTGAGTCCAAATGTCCGTTAGTTAAGTGAGGCCACTTTGTTAATATTAGCGTTTCTGTAAGTCGTTTGACTGATTATTACTAGGCATTCTTATTTAACACTTACGTGAACCATCTGTGTGTCTTCAATGAATGTTCAACTTGTTATTTTCCTTGTGTGCCAGTTTTGCGACCTTCGTTGGCCCACTTTGCATTTTTAGTATAAGAATATTTGACTGTGGACCTTTATGTGGGCAGTTTAGTTTCATTAAGCTTTAAGATCATTGTTTCTTTAATGAAGTTGTGGTATTATATGGCTGTGTAACTTTGGGTTGCAAGTGTATAGTGTTACTGGTCTTTTGAGATTGGTTAAACAAGAGCGATTGTTAATGATTATTTCACCGTGCCTGCTATCTATGATTTTGGTTGCGGACGCAAAATATTTTTTTTTCGTCTTTATATTATTCAATTAGTGATGATTTGTACATTGCATCAGTAAGAGGACAAATGTCCGAATTGTAGTTTATAATAAAGTCTGTTTTGAGTCAAATTAAAACTGTAAAATAATCATAAGCTTGTCCATCACTAGTCATCCCGGGCTTCCTATTTCCTTTAAATAACTGTGGTGAGATTTTTAAGGAACTGAGTAGTACCATGGTTCACGAGTAACAAATGAGCGTACGTAAAACCTGCTCTTAATTCATATGGTTGAAGTGGGAGGAGGGGTGTGTTGGTTGGCACATCCATGGTGATCTCCATAAAGTCTCATGTGCACACACAGGGCATTCTAAATGGAGTGCAGCTCACTGGATTCAGCTTTCGTCGGTAAGTTTATTCACTGACTTCACGGTAAATGATAACAGCCAAACAGTTGCAGGGTAAAGATTTATGGAGATCCTTGACCACGGTTTCGGTATATCTAAATATACGTCCATCAGAAGCAAAAATACACTAAAATCACATATCCACTGCAGGATGTGTTTTTAGTGTATATTTGTTTCTGATGAACGTATATTCAGATATACCAAAACCATGGTGAAGGATTTCAATAAATCTTTATTTTGCAACTGTCTGGCGGTTACCATTTACCTTGAAGATATTCAACAGCTGCTGCTTCAGCCATGTTTAAAATTTTGAATTATTTTGTGACACATACACTGTAACTGTGACACGTTCAATACATGTAAATGCAGAAATGGCACGTGACCATGACTTCAAAGTAGTTGCAGAGGTAAATGAAAGTGCTGTATTCATGCTATTAGTGGAACTATCTAGGCAGTATGAGCGAATACATATTTAGAAAGATGACAGACGAATATGATGCATCTCACACACCTCTTGACATTCATATGCTTGATTGTAAAGTGTGTATAGTAAATATGTATGGTGAGGAGAACCAGTCTTTCCTGAGCTGAAAGTTAAGTCGTATAACACAGTTGACTGGGAGAAAATATGGCGCAGCTTCAGCCACATAAATGAAACCATAAATGGAATCAAACTGGCAGATTTCCTTTGCAAATTGTGAAAGTTGTTAAGTGGATCCAATACAAGTAGATGACTGTGTTTGTGTGTGTTTGTGTGTGTCTATGTATGTTTGTGTGTGTGTGTGTGTGTGTGTTTTGTGTGTGTGTGTTTTATGTGTGTGTGTGTGTGTGTGTGTGTGTGTGTGTGTGTGTGTGTGTGTGTGTGTGTCACACCAGTGGGTTATATGCTTTTGCGAGGGAACAGATTTTACTGGACAACCTATGACGAATTTGCCACACATCACTTATACAAAAATTACCCTGACATCAGCGGCCATTTTGCTTCACCTTCATATCTCTAGCTTCTCGTGAAACATCCAATACTCCCAGTGGTTAGATTAGTATATCGAGCAGTAGGAACACCGAAAACCCAAAGAGACCTTGCGAGGCTAGTCCTCTGGGATGTCTGTGAGTACTGTAGACAGCAATAATAATAACGGACAACATTACGTGGTAAACGTTTTCATTGCTAGGAAACATTTACGTCGTTTCCTGTACGTCTGTGCAGAATAAACATTTCAGATTCCGCTGCATGTGGGTATCGCTTTGATTCTGATGCTGTTGTAAACCACGTTTTGTTGTCGTTTTCCAAATTTGACAATAAATATTAGGAATTACTGAACTCTTTGATGAATATGGTTTCTTCCTTCCCCAATCAGCAATCATTTGGTGTCTAAAGGCATTCACCTGTATAAAGTGACTGCCAGTTTTCTTAAGAATATAGGGAAAAATCTGCAACACTTTTAGTTTCATTTGCCTATAATAATTATTCCTAAATTTAAGTAACCTGAATTGACATCATAAATATAGCTAATGTACTTGTCATTTTATTTGTTAAATGTTAATTTGTTGTTGAAACATCGATGGGTTGAGCTTTCAATTCTCTAAATATGCATTTACGTAATTTTTTGTACAGTTGTGTATTTTACATAAACATGTGTTCCCAGTGGCTAAACAGAGGACAAACTCTGGAGGCCAAATAATACATCTGAGTAAATAACCAGATCTAGAACAACGTTATGAGTCCCTTTTGAATGACCATACATGTAAGAGATAGATAAATACTGGGAATATTACAATGGTTTCCTGACGACTTACCACAAGGCTGTGAAGGAAAGACATTTTAGAAAGTTGCCACAGTATGTTTGTTTGCTGTGTCACAGTAGGCTAGCTATTCTGTAGTAGTATACCGAATCCTTGGTAATACCTTGTACTGTAGTCTGTATTAACCCTGTCTGGTATCCAGAAGGCTATTCCTCATCCCTGCGTCGAAGAGAGAACTGCACTTAATGAATCTCAGAGGGAAATGAACTGGTGATGGAAGAAGTGTATCATTTCCTTGGTAGCGACAGTGAAAACGTCTTCAATCAGGCAGCTAGTCATTTGGTGCAATAAATATCTCAGTTCATGTTGCGAACATGTGAAGATGGACTAACTTTGGAACCAAGGTTTTTGACCCAAGATATACGGTTTTGGGAAGGTAAACCGAATTTGTTCTAATATCCTGTCAGTCCAGAGGCATGGAAACAACAAAGAGTGGCGAAGATATCCTTTGTTCATCACACAGTTCCATCGTCAGCTGCTACGTCACAAAAAGCAAGTCACATGATGATCCCATTTGCCCTCTATAGAAAATGAATACCACACCGTAAGGGTAGGTGAGTACATCATAGCTTATCAGGGAAATCGTTATGCCAATTCTGGAATTCTCCGAGGTTGGACTTATATGCAAGAAATATTTAATTAGTCCATTGTGTAACACGACTCGTAATTCTTTATTAATACATAATTTGGCTCTCGTTACTTGCTGTCATACACTCTGTACCATAAACCATGGTCTACATTCCACATCATAAACCCTGGTTCCTGTACATTGAAGTGACAAAAGTCACGTGATACCGCCTAGTAGCATGTCCTACCTACGTTTTCTCGATGTAGTGCAGCAATTCGTTGTACTGACTCAAGCACGGACTCAACAAGTTGTTGGTTGTCGGCTGAAAAAATACTGTCTATATAGCAGTCCATAATTATGAAAGTGTTGCAGGCGCAGGTTTCTGTGTATGATCTGACAATTCGATTATGTCCCATAAACATTCTATGGGATTAGTGTCGGGCAATCTGGGTGGCCAAATTATTTGGTTCGATCTATCCATAATGTTCTTCAAAGCAATTGGCAACAATTGTGACAAGGTGACAGGAAGCATTTTTATCCATAAAAATTCCACCGTTGTTTGGGAACTGAAGTCCATGAATGGCTGCAAATGGTCACCAAGAGGTTCAGCTGGACCAGAGAACCAATTCTAGTCGATGTACACACACCCCACACTATTATAGTGCCACCATCAGTTTGCAAAGTACATCGTTCACAACCTGGGTCCATAGCTCAGTAGGATCTGCGGTACACTGGAACCCTATCATCAGCTCATACCAACTGAAATCGGGGCTCGTCTGACCAGGCCCCGGTTTTCCAGTAAACTGGGTATCCAAGGCGCTGTAAGTGATATCGTGCAAAGTCACTAGCGTCGATCGTCTGCTGCCATAAGCGATTTACGCAAAATATCGCCGCACAGTCTTAATGGATTCATTCGTCGTACGTCCCACATTGAGTCCTATGGTTATTTCATACAGTGGTTCTGGGCTGTAAGCACTGACACCGCTACGCAGACGCCGCTGCTCTCGGTCGTTAGGTGAAGGTCGTTGACCATTGTGTTGGTAGTCATTAAGTGAAGGCCGTCGGCCACTCACTGCATTGTCTGCTGTGGGAGGTAATGCCTGAAATTTGGTATTGTCGGCACAGTCTTGACAATGTGAATCTCAGAATATTGAATTCTCTAACGACTCATGAAATGTAATATCCCAAGCGTCTATCTCTATGCACTGTTCCTCATTCAGTCCTTTAAATTCTGTTGTACAACCATAATCCTTTCACATGAATCACTTGAGTAGAAACTGCATTTCCGCCAACGCGCGGCCCTTTTATGCCTCGTGCGCAATTGACCTCTGTATATGTGCCTATCGCTATCCCTTGTCTTTTGTCACCTCAGTCTATTGTTCGTCAGCCATAGTATATATAGCTTACATATAGCTATACCATAGGAGGTACCTCAACGGAAAGTGTTGGGTCTGTCGAGGGATATGTGCTGAGAATAAGTGAATGCTAAGATAGAGCAAAATAATTAGAAGCACACAAATAATATACATGTAACGTCGTTTAATTAACTTCGTACATCAAGTTCAAATAGTCTTGCAAACTAGTCCGTTACACAAGTACATTTGTCGCAATCACAATAAAGCGACGAACCAGTAACGCTGCAAAGGACCCAAAAGAGCTTCACGGTCAGACTGGTTGGCATCGGTGCGGCGTCTTCTGAAGCCGGCTCGGTGGTGGCGATACTCGCTCGTACGTTAGTGTGTCTACGAGACGGCTGCAGATTGGCAGGCCAGTCACTTGGCTCACTCCTAACCTCTGGACGTAGAATGCCTGGCGTGGTGCCGATAGTGAAGGCCAGGCATTCCTGTCGTTCTTGAAGTAAGACAGCAGTCTTACCATTAGTTTCAGGGACTACAGTCTAGCTGATTGACTAATCCGGCCTTGTAACATGACTGCTCGTACCGCGAATGGCTGAGAGCAATGGCAGACTGCAGCTATTATTTCTTTCCGAGGAGGCACAATTCTGCTCCATGCCTTGATGATGGCACCCTCTTGGATAAAATATATCGGAAGTAAAATAGTCGTCCATTTGTATCGCTAGGCGGAGACCACTAAGGAGTACGTCTTTGTGTGTATAAATCAATGACTTTTTATGCGAGAATCTCGTTTAATGGCTAAAGCAATGGTGAGTTTCTATGGGTGGGAGAGTGTTAGTTCCACCAATCAGGTAGGTAAGTTGAAAAATGTTAAAAGCAAAATGGACGCTTTGAAGAAAGACGTACTGGAAATTAGTCGAGTATCGTGGCTTGAAGAACGCTGTATCAGAGACTAGTCTAGTGCTGTGGCATGAAGAAAGATGTACTGGAAAATAGTGTAGTGCTGTGGCAGGAAGAACAGGACTTCTGATCAGGTCAGCACACGTTTATCAACACGGAATCAGACAGTGGTAATGCAGGAGGTAGACCGATAATCAATAAGAAAATTGGAATTTTCTTCAGTGACTAGCATTTCGAAAGCGTTATCCTAGCCGAGGTAGCCCCGAAGCTGACACGCACAGCACAGTAGTATGTTTTAATCCCTGTTAGCTCCACAGATAAGGAAGTGGACACACTGTACGACGATGTAAAAGAGAGTATTCTTATAGTTAACTGAGTTGAAAACTTAATTTTAATGGAGACTCGTATTAAATAGTGGGAAAACAAACACAACAAGAAACAGCGGGAGAAGACGGACTGGTGTAAGGGATTAAAAGGAATATCCCCCAGGTAGATTGTATCGCAGAGCACAATTTGAACGCTTGGTTTAGGGATAATGATAATAGGTTGTGTATGTGACAGAGACCTGAAGCCTTCCTAACGTTTCTGATAGATTATGTAAGGGTCCGCAGATATTTCTAAACAAATTTTAAACGGAAAAATCGTCCCAGAGGCAGTAATTGACTACAACTACGATATTGGCTATGAACTGCTGACTGAAACTGAAGATATCGCAGAAACGTTGGAAGATAAAGAGAACGGACCTCGACAAGTTACGAAAAAAATCAGAGGTGGGGGAGAGGTGCACACGTGGTATAGGGCAATGTTTGGCTGAAACATGGGTAAAACATACAACAAAAGACGAACAGGTAGCTTTGATATATGAAATAGCGACGGCAGCAAAGGATCACTTACTCAAAGAGACAAGGCTGATTATAAGTCCTCGTATAGTGCAACAGACATTGATATAACACACAGAAGAAGAAAATATAACTGCAAATAAAGCAAGCGTCAGGGAATATAGATGGCTAAAAGGTGAATTTACAGGAAGAACAAAATAGATAAGCAGGTACGTCTTTTAGACATATGCTCGCTCCCTTTTTTTGGTTCATCAGTGTTCTGACTGGTCTGATGCGGCTCGCCACGAATTCGTCTCCTGTGCCAACCTCTTCATCTCAAAGTAGCACTTGCAACCTACGTCCTCAATTATTTACTTAATGTATCACAATCTCTGCCTTCCTCTACAGTTTTTGCCTTCTGCAACTCTCTCTAGTACCATGGAACTCCCTTGTCCTTCTCAGTGTTTTCTACACAATCCTTTCCTCTCCTACTCTGGGTACAACCTCCTCATTCCTCACCTTCTCAGTCCATCTAATTTTCAACATTCGTCTACAGCACCACGTCTCAAACGCTTCGATTCTCTTCTGTTCCGGTTATCCCACAGTCTAAGGTTCACTAAAATAGAATGCTGTGCTCCAGACTTACTTTGTGGGAAACTTCTCCCTCTATTTAAGGCCAATGTTTGATGCTACTTGCCATTACTTTCGTCTTTCTTCGATTTACTCTCAGTACACATTCTGTATTCATTAGACTCCTCATTCCATTCAGCAGATCTTGTAGTTCTTCTTCACTTTCACTCAGAATATCAATGTCATCAGGGGATCATATCATTGATATCCTTTCACCTTGAATTTTAATAAAACTCACATCATTCCTTGTTCGATGTACATGTTGAACAGTAGGGGTGAAAGACTGCACCCCTTTCTTGCACCCTTTTTAATCCGAGCACTTCATCCTTGGCAGTCCACTCTTATTAATTCCTCTTTGCTCTTGTACACATTGTATATTACCCATCTTTCTCTATAGCTTACTCCTATTTTTGTCAGAATTTCAAACATGTTGAACCATTTTAAACTGTCGAACGCTTTTCCCAGTACGACAAATCCTTTGAACGAGTCTATATTTTTCTTTAATCTTGCATCCATTATCAACTGCAACGTCAGAACTGAATCTGGTGTCTTTACCTTTCCTAAAGCCAGACTGATCTAACGTAGCCTCAATTTTTTTCCATTCGTCTGTGTATTATTCTTGTCAGGAATTTGGATGCATGAGCTGTTAACCTGATTTTGCGATAATTCTCGCACTTGGCGGCTCTTACAGTCTTTGGCATTTTGTGAATGATATTTTTCCGAAAGTCAGATGGTATGTCACCAGATTCATACATTCTACACACTTCCCCATTAGATTTTAGAAATTCTCGTGGAATGTATCAATCCCATCTACCCTATTTGATCATAGGTCCTCCAAAGCGCTCTTAAATTCTGATTCTAATAATGGATTTCCTATCACTTCTAAATCGAATCCTGTTTCACTCCTGTTCACATCAGACAAATATTTTACCTCATAGAGGTCTTCAATGCGCTGTTTGCAACCATCCGCTCTTTCCTCTGCATTTAACAGTGGAATTCCCGTTGCGCTCTTAATGCTGCCACCCTTGCTTCCGTTTTCACCGAATGTTGTCTTGACTGTCCTATGTGCTGAGTCAGTTCGTTCGACAATCATTTCTTTTTCGATTTCTTCAAATTTTTCCTGCAGCCATTTCCTCTTAGCTTCCCTGCACTTAGTATTTATTTCAGTCTTCAGGGACTTATAATTCTGTATTCCTGAATTTCCCTGAACATTTTTGTATTTCCTTCTTTCATCGGTCAACTGATGTACTTCTTCTGATACCCATGGCTTCTTCGCAGTTACCTTCTTTGTACTTGTTTTTCCTTCCAACTTCGGTGATTACTCTTTGCGATTGTACTGCTTACGGGGCTATTCTTTATTGCTGTATCTGCAGTCTTAATGAACTTCAAGCGCATCTCGTCATTTCTTAGTACTTCGCTGTTCCGCTTCTTGATCGTTCCTGACTAATCTCTTAAACTTCAGCCTACTCTTTATCAATACTACATCGTAATGTAAGTCTATATCTGCTCCTGTGTACGCCTTATACTCCAGTATCTGATTTCAGAGATTCGCTATTACTAGCTGGCTTTTGTCACAGAACTCAATTATTCTCCTCTTTCATGAGTTGCCCCAAGCCGATATTCTCCATTAACCTTTTCCTCTGCCCCTTCCTGCATTCCACTCTCCCATGATAATTAGATTTTCATATCCCTTTACATACTGCATCACCCTTTCATTATTCTCATACACTTTCTGTATCTCTTCATCTTGCTGTGTCATGTTACTTGAACTATCGTTGCCAGTGATGGTTTGCTGCCGATTCTGGCAAGAAGAACCCTATCGCTGAACTGTTCACAGTAACGCACTCTCTTCCCTACCTTCCTACTCATAACGAATCCTACTCCCGTTATACCATTTTACGCTGCTGTCGATATTGCCCTATACTCACCTGACCAGAAATCCTGGTCTTCTTTCCACTTAACTTCACCGACGCCTACTGTATCTAGATTGAGCCTTTGCATTTCCCTTTACCGATTTTCTGGTTTCCCCATAACGTTCAAGCTTCTGACATTCCACTCCCCTACTCGTAGAACGTTATCCTTCCATTTATTATTAAATCTTTTTCCTCATGGAAACCTCCCTCTTGGGGGTCCCCTCCCAGAGATCCGAATGGGGAATATGCCGGTATCTTTTGTCAATGGGGAGACCACCATGGTACTGTTTCAATTACAGGCCACATTTGCTGTAGATTGTCTTTAATGCAGTTGCTTCCATTGCCTTCTGCACCCTCATCCCGTTGATCATTGCTGATTCTTCCACGTTTAAGGGCTAGCTTCCCACCCCAAGGGCAAGTGAGTCCTCAGAACCTCTGTGCGCTCCTCTGCTCTGTTTAAAAAGGTCTTCGGAGGACTCAGAGTGACTCCTTATACCGCAAAGCTCATTATTAATGAAAATTCAAGCGAAGACAGTTTTCGAACCCGGGACCGACGTCATCTTCATTACTAATCACAAACGCTATTCCTTGAACACGGGTGCTGCCAAGCTCCTTTTCTGAATCATAATGTCAGGAAACCATGAAAAATAAATGATGCAGGGAATGTAAGAAATTGATTTTATTACCATCGATGTCATAAGGAAGCAGTTTTATGTTGGGTTAACTGTACATTTTTTCCTTGGTCTTCTTCTGGTCTTTTCATCTACTCTGATCCTTTTGGAAATACCCTTCACTGACATTTATGAACTGTCAACACTCTGTTTATCAGTCTTCTTCAAAAGGTTTTCCGTTAAGCAACATGCATCAAATCCTAATCTCATAGGGACCCACATTATCCCAAACATGCCTAGGATAATAGTAAATGAGGAAAACGTTGTTTTTGAACATCTCTTCCACCATGTGTGCATTTCTTTAATAGATCTGATCTAAAACTTGCAATGCTGACTTTACGACATTTATGACTTCTTCCAGAATAGTGTGTTTATATGAAAATGTTTTTTTCTGACTTTGCTTGCTTCTTTGCCCCAAGATGTATTACGAAGCCCACGTACACGCTTCACGTCAGTTGCCAGCTACTGAAAAAGTGTAGCCCATAATCCCATGTGCATTCCATTCACATCTCTGGTGGCTTCACTTATTGCTTTGTCATACAATATTCCCAAATTGTTGATCTCTTTGTTAGTCAGACGACGCATCCCATCCAGTGGCTTTCCATTTTTCAGTTTAAGACCTTTTGTTTTCATGTTTCAGCTTCATACGTATCTCGGCTATCCTATTTGAATGACCCCCCACACATTCTAGATTTTCAATATTGCACCTAATACCATATGATTTAGTTTCTATGTCTGACTAAAAAGCACTGTTCTCGCCATCACCGAGATATTTCACGTATGTAACTCAGTGCCTCATTTTGCTTCGATGAAATATTAATTTCATTCCTGCCATCTCCACGCCACCAACAGAACCACCATAATTGTTGGTACAGACAGCGATGGCTTAGTCATTATTGTAAGAAACAAATTGTTGCCTTCCCTTCAGTACTATCTCATTCCATAGTACAATCTTAAATTGGCTTCAGACACCCAGATTTTACCATTCGATGTTTTGAACTGTATGTCACTTTGGGTCTTGTTACAAAATGGGTGCATGTTACCCATAATACTTACCCTGCTAAAGATTTGTTGCTACGGTTACTACTTGTACAAGAATTTTTAATAATAGGACATAAATTTTTCTTATAAATTATCCTAAAATCATTTATAGTTGGTTTTTAATAGATATGAACTCTACACCACTTCAAAGGTTCTTCTGTGACCTGGGTGTCTTGTTAGGCTTACGGTTACCTTCCACTAAATTACGTTCATTCACTTACTGAAACCATTTATTTAAACGTAAATGACACTTTGCTCACTTTGTTAAAAATCTTAGCCCTACATCTCTTCATCTAAACAGTATTTTGATAGAAAAAGTTTTGATACAATCGACCTTTGTACAGTAACTCAACACAAGTAGACGTTTATATATTTCATAAACAATAGACCATAACACCTATCAAAGACACCTAACTGCGGGTATAGACCATAAACGTCTGTACTCTCTAGAATCATCTCTGACGGCAAGAAATAATAAAACGACGCAATAAAGTACACATTCCTGAAGAAAAGGAGTATGGCACCGCGCATTAGCGCATTATTTGAAACAAGGTGACTTCTACATTATTTGTAGCATGAATTAAACTCTGCAAATTAGATAACAATATTTCTAACACGTTACAGTTTTACGTTTATTCCCCTTTAATTGGATAAAGAGCTTCTCTTGTTATAGTCACGTGCTTTGTGTTAAATATTTTGATATATAGATATCACATGCCGAGTTCTTTGGAAGAAAACAGGTGCCATGTGCTGACGGTTACTGCTACAACTTTCATTGCAGAACTTCATTGTTTTCACGTACCTTTCCAACCTGGACCTATGCTAACGCCTACTACACTAGTAGTACTTCCACTGACAGGTTTTTTCTCTGCTCGAAATCTTAATTTTGCTTGAGCCAATATGAAGATGGAATTTCTAATTAAACTCTTATGTGACTTACTTGGATCCTTCTCTGATGGTGTCACAGTATCTGTAGACAATAGCGACTTGTCATCAGTTGGCTCTAGAAAACGAAGTTGTATAGGATGCACATTTGCCCCAACTTTGTTTGACGTCTACCACGGCCTGATAGCTGGCTTCACTGACAATAATTTGCTATCCCTTATCCCCATCTACTCCACCTCCCTTCGTTGCTTGGCTCTCTTACTCTTCAGGATATGACAGCTTGCAGGAAGGGGAAACTTTGTGCCACGTTTTATACCCTGCAGATTTCCTTACACTTCATGTACTTGGTCCTGCTGCCCGTGTCGTGATATTGAACGTTCCTGGCGTATCTTGCATACTGATTGTCCAGCCCGTCACCTCTTCATACGCTTCCAGGTAACCTGCCCCGTTTATATACCATATCTGGATTTCTCCTCAGTTGTGATGAGCCTAGTAAGAACAGTCAACACATCCCATTCAGACTTTTTGCCTCGTGTGCTGTCTTCAAACTGGAGATATCAGAACAAGTGCACTTAGACGCTGATTAAAATAATATGTCATAACATATTGTTGAACTGATAGTTCAGGTGTAAACATAACTAAAAACAAGAAATTTTCCCATTATGAGAATCATATTTAGTCTTAGTTTACTGTATCTGAAAAATTTAGAGTACATGTAAATGAAATCATTAGAAAAAAATCGTCCTAACTTCTGTACGGTTTGCGTTAGGACACTCAAACTACACGGTTGGCCGCGGGATATGAAGGGAATTAGCATGCGCATGCATGGTTTGGTTTAGCAACGAGGCCCACTTCAATTTGGATAGATTCGTCAATAAGCAAAATAGGCGAATTTTGGGACTGAGAATCCCCATTTCGCGATCGAGAAGTCTCTTCATACTCAACGGGTGACTGTGTGGTGTGCAATGTCCAGTCACAGAACAATTGGTGCAATATTCCTTGATGGCATGATGAGAGCCGAACGATACGCGAAGTTTTTGCAAGATGCTTTCATCCCTTTTATCCAAACTGACCCTGATTTCGACAAGTTGTGGGTCTTGTAAGACGGAGCTCGACCCCATAGAAGCAGGAGAGTGTTTGGTGTCCTGGAGGCCCACTTCAATTTGGATGGATTCGTCAATAAGCAAAATAGGCGAATTTTGGGACTGAGAATCCCCATTTCGTGATCGAGAAGGCTCTTCATACTCAACGGGTGACTGTGTGGTGTGCAATGTCCAGTCACTGAACAATTGGTGCAATATTCCTTGATGCAAGATGCTTTCATCCCTATTATCCAAATTGACCCTGATTTCGATACGTTGTGGGTCTTGTAAGACGGAGCTCGACCCCATAGAAGCAGGAGAGTGTTTCGTGTCCTGGAGTAGTAGTTTGGGGGCCGAATAATGGATCTGGGTTACCCAGAGGCCACTGGCATTGGCCTTCATAGGTCGCCATATTCTCTGGATCTGAACACATGCGACTAATTTTTGTGTGGCTATATTAACGACAAGGTAAACAGAAATACCCCAAAACCATTGTTGCACTGAAAACAGATAATCAGGAGGTCATCGAGATCATTGATGTTCCCACGCTTCAGCGGGTCAAGTGGAATTTCGCTATTCGCATGCACCACATCATCGCCAATGATGACAGACATGTCGAACATGTCGTAACCTAAATCCGAATATCTTTAGCGACGTTCACATGTTGAATAAAGTGTGTGCACGCCGTACCATGTAACTAATTTAGGTTTCTTTCATGTATTTCAATAATTGTCACCCTGTAAGTCCCCCCCATGAACCATGGACCTTGCTGTTGGTGGAGAGGCTTGCGTGCCTCAGCGATACAGATAGCCGTACCGTAGGTGCAACCACAACGGAGGGGTATCTGTTGAGAGGCCAGACAAACGTGTGGTTCCTGAAGAGGGGCAGCAGCCTTTTCAGTAGTTGCAAGGGCAACAGTCTGGATGATTGACTGATCTGGCCTTGTAACAATAACCAAAACGGCCTTGCTGTGCTGGTACTGCGAACGGCTGAAAGCAAGGGGAAATTACAGCCATAATTTTTCCCGAGGGCATGCAGCTTTACTGTATGATTAAATGATGATGGCGTCCTCTTGGGTAAAATATTCCGGAGGTAAAATAGTCCCCCATTCGGATCTCCGGGCGGGTACTACTCAAGAGGATGTCGTTATCAGGAGAAAGAAAACTTGCGTTCTACAGGTCGGAGCGTGGAATGTCAGATCCCTTAATCGGGCAGGTAGGTTAGAAAATTTAAAAAGGGAAATGGATAGGTTAAAGTTAGATATAGTGGGAATTAGTGACGTTCGGTGGCAGGAGGAACAAGACTTCTGGTCAGGTGACTACAGGGTTATAAATACAAAATCTAATAGGGGTAATGCAGGAGTAGGTTTAATAATGAATAGGAAAATAGGAATGCAGGTAAGCTACTACAAACAGCATAGTGAACGCATTATTGTGGCCAAGATAGATACGAAGCCCACACCTACTACAGTAGTAAAAGTTTATATGCCAACTAGCTCTGCAGATGACGAAGAAATTGAAGAAATGTATGATGAAATAAAAGAAATTATTGAGATAGTGAAGGGAGACGAAAATTTAATAGTCATGGGTGACTGGAATTCGAGTGTAGGAAAAGGGAGAGAAGGAAACGTAGTAGGTGAATATGGATTAGGGCTAAGAAATGAAAGAGGAAGCCGCCTGGTACAATTTTGCCCAGAGCACAACTTAATCATAGCTAACACTTGGTTTAAGAATCATGATAGAAGGTTGTATACATGGAAGAAC